>NC_134207.1:104225874-114225874 GCF_965140235.1 Caretta caretta | reverse complement strand
AGTTAAATGTCCCCAGAAGAACTGGGCAGAGTCCTGCAGGGAGAGAGCATGAGAACTGTAATCCAGCGCCCTGGTACAGCTGCTGAGTGTGACTGTGTTTCACACATTAATTTAATCTCAGCCATGCAAATGAGATATTCCGCTTTGCAAGACCCTGGAGCCAAAGATCAGGACAAGGGCGGGGGGTGACTAGATAGATGGCAATGGGACCAATCAATCTCCCTTCCTACCACCGCTTTCCTGTCGGCGCGCGTGCCTGGGTCCGAGCAGCCTGGGTCCAATTGTTACATGCAGCAGCTCCCGGGGTCACTCGCCTGCTAACCCCTTTGCTCTCCCTTTCTCCTCTGCCGCGCTAGGTGCTGAGCTGAGCGCTCCTGCGACCGCTTCTGTCGCCGAGGTTCGTCCTTCTAGCGCCACCTGGCCGCTGCGCAGGGCCAAGCGCTGCTCCTGCTCCACCTTGATGGATAAGGAGTGTGTCTACTTCTGCCACCTCGACATCATCTGGGTCAACACCCCGGAGTAAGTGGCGGGCCCTTGGAACGCTCTAACCTCCCGTTCACCCGGGCATTAGGGGCGATCGTTGTAAACCGGTTGCTATGGTTCCCTTTCATTAGGGCCCCAGTGTGCTTGGAAGGGGCACCACTGACAATGGCTCCCTGGGACACCAGCAAATGTAACCTCCTCTGTGCAGCTAATGCACCGGCAGGATCAGTGAGAGCGCCTGGGCTCATAGACTGCATCTGAAGAGTTTATGCCATTAGACTGCTCTTCAGTACCCAGCCCAAGTGAAACCCTGCAATGAATCCTGTGCATTTTTAGCAGGCATTTTACTTTGGTTGAAAAATAGGTTTAAAAAGGCCATGCACTGCTCTAGAGGAATATTTTTAAGATGGCTAGAGAGGAAGGAGTGGTTGAGGATGGGAACAGTATTTATTAGCACAGATTTCTCTCTACTAATATAGAGCCACATCTCCTGCTTGTTGTACTCACACCCATTGACTTTAATGGAGAGACCACTCACATGAGGAAAGCAAGTAGCATTTGGCCTTATAGATGAAGCAAATAACTTTTAACACTAGGCACAGCAATTCTAACCTTTCCAGAATTCTTAAAGTGTTAAGATACAACCAAGACTAGTTCGTAGTTAGGACTGTATGGGTGATGCTATAAAATACTTTTCACTGAGAAACACAGAAGGGTGAAATGCTGGTGTCTTGTTTCTGCCAGCCTTATTCCCCCAGAGTGGTAATTTTCTTTGGGAGTCTCTTCAGAGCAAAATCCAGCCCTAAATAACTGTAAATATATTCGGTGAAACCGCACTGGTTCTTAAGAATGGCTGGGAGACCCCACTGTGAGTTACTACGTTTTATAGACTAGTGGGCTTATGTATAATGCAGAATACATTACAGTTTTACACTTTCCTCATCAAGGGTGAAGCAGATCCTCAGTTAGTGTAGTGAATATTGACTTCAATGGAGCTATGCCAATTTACACCAGCTGAGGATCTCTCTCATTTTTTAAAATTGATTCTTTCTGTGCTTGCAATTTACCAAAGTTCAGACAGGTCAGGTTCTGTTGCATTCTATTGCATATTGATTCATATTTCTTAACTCATGGTTAAAAATGCCTTAGTCATGGAAGCAGGCACCGTAATCACAGTGCTGCAGTGCAAATTTTTCTGATAATCCCAAAGTTATGACCAAAAGAGCCTTCCCAGTCCCACAACCTTTACTCACAAAAACAGTCCCATTGATAAGATGACACCGAACACACACCGCAGTTCTAAGGCAATGAATTCAATTAATATCTTTCATGTTGATTTTCTGATCATAGGCGGACTGTGCCATATGGGCTTGGTGGCCCTTCTCGATCGAGGCGGTCTCTGGAAGATAGAGCCCCTTGGAAGCAACCAGAATCTAGCAAGAGATGCCGATGTGCCCACCAAAAAGACAAGAGGTGTCTGAACTTCTGCCAGACAGGAAAAGAACTCTGGTGGGTTACTATTATTATTGTTGTAATCAGTTTTGAACTGCACTCATTGTAAAGGGCCAGGTTATGGTACATTTGCTCATGTTGGTATTTACTCAGGTGAATAGTCCCAGGGAAGTCAGGGGCACTACTTGCCTGACAACTCACCAGCATCTGGCCCAGAAGCCTCTGTTACATTTCTTAGCTTAAGAAGATGGATCATGTAAAAGTGTAACCAGGTAGATTGAAGTCTTGTTTTTTAATAGCAATATTGTTTTCTTTTATTTAAACAGGGCTCAGTCCACAATGGAGAAGGGCTGGGATCATCTTAACAAAGGTGAAGATTGCATGGGACTCGGACTGAAGTGTGTGCACAGGCAACTACTTAACAGCAGGAAAATGAGAAGGTGAGCTACCGTACCCGCTCCTGAACAGGCTGATGATATGAAGTTTCAATAAAGTATCCACAAAGCAACTGATCCTATTCCCAGTTGAATCAGTGTGAGTTTAGCCTCTGACTTCAACAGGGAGCAGAATGGAGCCCTAAAACATTGACGCTTTCTTATGATTGTTGCTCATCCTATAAATCAGGGGTGGCCAAACTTACTGACCCTCCAAGCCAATAAGACAGTCTTCGGAAGTTCAAGAGCAGGGACGCACCTACCCGGGCTTCTGCCCCATGGGAGGCACTTGCTGGGGCTTGGAGCATTAGCCCCACTCCTGTTGAACCTCCGACCCCAGTAAACGCACCCTGCAGAGCTGAAGCTCTGAGACCTCCCTCCCCACTGGGCATAAGCCCCTCCACCACCACTCTGCTAAAAGGTAGAGGGCTTCCCCACAAAAAATCTGGTAGGTGGAGAAGGGAGGTGGGGGTGAGTGCAAAATGCTGCCGGTGTAAACTACCGCACAAAGGGGTAAGGCTGGGAAGAGACAGGACCTCGGAATTAGGACTTCTGGGTTCTATTCTCCACTTTGACACTTACTTCCATGGGACTCAAGAGAAGAAATATAAGTGTGTAAAGGTTGCACTATCAGACCCTATGTGCCTACAGGAAATTCACTTAGCTTCTCTGTTTCTCACTTTACTCATCTGTAAAAAAGGGGATAATACTGACCTATCTCCTCGGAGTGTTGTGAGACTAAATTAAATTAATGTTGAGAGGGCACTTGGAGATCCTCATGTAATAAGTTGAGTGTCATTAGCTGGCAATATTGCAATGCAGTGTAATTCCAGTTGAATGACATAAGTGTTGCAATGTGATGAAGCCCTATAGGAGTGAACCCACTTTTTCAAAGAACAACTTTGCAGTAGTACCTTCTGTGAGGCAATTTGCACCTTGCCATTTTTGAAGCAATTTATGACTTATTCCATTTCTCTCTAAATAGAATTTGACTATGGGTAAAATTTTCAAAAGCGCCAAAGTCCCATTTTCAAAAGTGGCATAGGCATACAGGAACAGGAGTTCTATTGGCTTTAACTGAGTTTTAAGCTCCTAAGGGACTAAGTTATTTTTGAAAATGAGATTTAGGTTTCTAAGGCCCAGATCATCAAAGGTATTTAGGCTCCTAACTTCCATTTAAATCAATGGAAATTAGGAAGTTGTGGATCTGGGCCCAAGTCATCTAGCTGCTTTTGAAAATTTTACCCTTTAGCTGAGTTCACTAAAACTGGGTTCCACTTAATCTAAAAAAAACCAATAATAGTAAAAAGTAGCCAACAACTACAGAATATCATTTAATTTGAATACACACAATTTCTGGGATTGGGGTTTTCAGACTTGCCACAATATATAATTGGCTGGATCTTCAGTTGGTTTAAATCAGTACAGCTCCAATGGATCTACGGTAATTTACTCCACAGGAGGATCTGACCCCATAAGTCTAGATTTAGATTTATTTAATCAAAGTGCTGATTATATATACACACACACACTATATATTCACACAAGATTGATCTCAATTTTTATAATAGTATTTGGTGTTTTTCTTGTTTTTACAGACTAGAAGCCATTGGTAACAGTATCAAAGCTTCCTTCAGTATCGCAAAGTTAAAGGCTGCACTCCATGAAGTGAAGAGGCTGAAGCATAACAGAACACATAAAAGGCAAAGCACCTGGGAAAGTCTGAAAACAACTTCTTAGTGAGGAGATCACCAACCCTAACCCTCCTCCATCAACAGGAATGGATAGAGCATTGCCGGAGCTGTTTTGATTTTCACATTCCACGTGGCAAAGGCATGTTATCCTAAATATTAAGCCACGCACCCACAAAAAAAGATAGGTAGAAGAGAGCCTAAGGAAATCTTGTATTTGGACAAGGTAAAAGCAATAAAGACCTAGCAGGTGATCCTTCTGGAATCCAATTGGATGTGTTACATTAACAAACATTGATTGACAGCCGTCTGTCAGGAGGAGAAAGTGAACATTGGAATGTTGCTTCTGAAAAGAAGGTGTAAAATGGAGTGGTGTTGATCAGTTTGGCAGATTTCAGGGAGAAAAATAAAAGACTAATGCCAAAAGATGTTGCAAGGAATACCTGATACAGAAACTCCTAAAAAGAAGAGAAATCAAGATTTGAAAGGAGAGACTATTTTTTTTTTTACTTATTAATTAAAACAGAAAGTGAATGACACTGTGCTACTTTAATCAGCACTCATTGCATAGATACAAGTCTACCTCACATACTGTATGTTGCACTCCTGCCAAAGTATTTTTACAAAGTATTGCCTTTACTTATCAGCCACAACCCTTTGCCTTTTTCAGCAGTCTAGTTTACTAGTACAATCACAGTTATCTGAACGGTGGGGCAGACGTGTTTGTTTGGCTAACCAAGGTTTTGGATAATGAAAGGAATTTTCAACATAAATAATAGACAACAGGGGACATGATCTTGTTTAACGTAATAGGGAGATTTGGACAACTGAAGGCCTAATAATAGGGGTTGTACTGTATTGCAGGTTGCCAATAATCCACTGACCCTGATGTGTAACAGAAAGTGTTGCTAGATCAAGGATTTCTTCAGCGTCTGTCTGATGTAAATGTGTGGAGACAGAGGGTTGTTTAAAATGAAACCAAAAGGCTAATATTGGGTGACTGTTTATAGCAGTGAATTTACTCACATTATTGAATTTGCTGACTGAGATCTGATGGAATTTTATGATGTGCTTATTTTTTTAACAAATATTTATGTCTCTACAAATTATTCATTTATATTTACCATGTTGAATATACATTGGAATGGGCCATATTGGTCTATGCATGTTTTATGTATTTCTGTGTGAAATCGGGAAATGCTTTGTGCCTGTCAAGGTAAATATCTTTAGAAATAAATATTTTTAACTACTGTATTGGTCTGATGGTTAATATTCCCAGATGTCAAAAAGATGGCTGGAGTAAGGCCGGGCCTTCCCTGGGACTGCCCTTGGACGCAGTGGGAAGGCTTATGTGTTCCAATGGTCCTGAGAGTTATGCCAATGGAAGTTTTAACTCCTGGTGGGTGCACCCAAGCCAGACGGGTGAAAAAGGACCAGATGAAAAGCAGCCCACTGGTCCTCCAGGTGGGGCAGGAGGCTGAGTGAGAGGCCAGCAATCTATCCTCCTGAAAAAGTTAACTCATAAAGTAGCCATTCTGGCAAACGGTATGATACCTGGGGCAGTGGAGCCTTGCTTGTGCCCTAAGAGATGTCTAACAGGGTATACAAGGATTCACATTCAAAAATTCAGTAACCTTGCTGGGGTTGGATACATGTGAAGAAATATTATATCCAGAGGAACCGAGCCTCCTCCCAGCAAAGTTAATGACAAAACTCCCTTTAACTTCAATAGGACCTAGACCAGACCCTGAGGTATTCATAGGAAAGATGGATCCATAGTTAACATTTGCATTGCTCCAAATCCTTTGGCTTAAGGCAGCTGCACCTGGATGGATGCTGCTTGAAGGGACTATATGCCAGGTAAATCAAACGAGAACAGGAGGCTCAAAAAGTAACTGACCATGCGATGAAATTTGTTATCAAATCCCACAGCCAAAGGAAATAGAGCTGGTAAAAACTTGTCAAACAGAACATTCTTTGTTTTGCTTGAAAAACCAGGCTTTTTAAAATAAATCATTACATTCGGCCAACATTTTGAAAATTTGTTTTATTAAGAACACAAATGGAATGAAAATGCATTTGAAATGTTGAAACATCCTGCAACCCTTCCATATATTGGTGACCGGTTTGTTTGCTGGCATCCAAAGAACACTTATGTACTAGGTGCTGTAGACTTCACTTTGTTACTCATAGACTTTAAGGGCAGAAGGGACCGTCGTGATCATTCTAGTCTGACCTCCTGCAGGCCACAGAACCTCACCCACCCACTCCTATAATAGACCCATACATTTTTTGTGATATTTCAGTTAGACACAGGGCCAATTTCTCCTCTTAGATGCTCTGGAATTAGACACAAGGCCAATTTCTCCTCTTAGGTGCTCTGGGGAAATTCCACTGAGACCAAGATGGGCTGCCCTTGTGTGAAAGGGGAAGTGTAAACTAATTACAAACCAGACTTTTCAGGGAGAACAAGACTCCAGTGGGGGTCGCACCCTTGATCTCTTGTGTTTTAAAGGGAATAGGCCCTTTGACTGCTTTAGCAGATAGGATTTGGTGACCCTTGTCAGGTGTGAAAAGACCTCATTAAAGTTCATTCCTTTTCCACTGATTGACCTCCGTTGTTAAATAAATAAATAAATACTCCAGGCTATGCTTCTTCCCCTGCTTTCTGGCTTAAGTGAAATACAAACATACAGCATGTTCAACATGGTCTTCCACAAGACTAGCATCATGCCGGGTGACACCGCAGGAATCAGCAAGGCAAAGGTGTGAACTGGGGCATGTAAGCAGACTAGGATCAGAGAAAAGCAGCCCCCTCACTCCAGCCTGCAGCCATGGTCACTGTCAGGGAAGGAAGGAAAAATACAGTTTGAGAGTCAGATGGCCTGGGCTGTGGTTTAGTTTGGTTTGTTTTTTTGACATTTTTCTTATATCACCACCTATTTTGGTGGATAGCAGAATGGTGGTTCCACCTTAGCTATGGTTCAGAGTGGCTAATTATTTAAAACACAACTGTTTCTAATGCTCTTAAATCCACTTGTTGACTCAGATTGTCTCAACATTTGCTGTGCCTCATGAAGGTGTAGTGTAGGGTTAGTGGTCCAAATGTGGGGTTATTTGAGCAAGGAGATCCTGAGATATCGCACCTTCTCCCTAAAAATCCTGGTTACAAAATCACTTGGTTCTTCTAATAGTTTTTGTACCTGTCCAGAGCTCAAACGGCTCTAATCCTTCCCAAACTGATCTCAGCCCCCTCAGGATTTAATTCAGCTAATGCATAGCACCCATTGCCCCTGTGGGGAAGAAATATCTCCAAAGCTATTTAGGCTTAAGTTTAGAATTCCACATTGGGTCAAAGCTTAATTGACATGCACTAGAGAGTAAAATACATATATGCAGAAAGATTCTCTTTCCAAGTTTTCAGAAGGGCAGGAGGCACGACTAAGCAACCTTAATTGTGCATTAACAAAGTTTTGGGGCAGTTACTAATGGCTCTGGACATGACTCTGTTTTAACTGGCACCTGAAAAGATGTGCTGAAAATGGATTTAAAATCAAATAAGGCAGAAAAAGTCCTGTTAGGGCTTTTCATGACTATGCCCACCTTGGTGCTATAAACTGCACTCATGTGCTGGTAGGGTGCTACCACGCTGTATATGGCAGAGAGTATCTCTTTGAATTGCCCAAACAAGGCCCCCATACAACAACCCGTGAGACTATCTTCATTATCTTAAAGGCCTACGAAGGGCAAAACACACTCGAAAACCGTGAGAAACAGAAAGAGTCACTTTTCTGGTGATGAGCATACATCAGTGGCTAGAATAGATAGGTGACAGAAGACTGAAACACAGGCATAGGTGGAATTTAAAAGTCAGTTTATTGATGTAGTCATGAAAAAGGGAACACAAGCTATTTTTAAGTCCAGGTTCCCTCAAATACAAATGTATTGAGGTGTCCCCAAGTTCTTTTCTTTCTCAAATTAAATAGCCAACATATGTCAATATCGCTTCTGCGCAAAAGAAGCCCTTAGTATGTTGAGATATTCTTTGCTGGGATTGCTGGAATAGGACCCAGCCCTTTATGAAATATATGTTACTTGCCATAAACCCACTCAGGCAAAATTCCTATTGAAACCAATGGACATTTGCCCAGATTCCAGGCACTATTTTAATCAAACTAAACCTACAGCAATTATTTAATTAAATATAATTTGCAATCTGTTCTTGATCAGCCAATTTTGTTTCTTTTTTCTGGGCAAAGATTGATTTGATTGAAATGGCAAAATGAGGCATATAAAAGAAACAAGGATTTAAAACATGACTCAAACTGTATTTATTTCAGGAAAATAATATGATGATACTGGAATTCTTTGTACCTTATCTACACGATTCTGACCTAATTTTTCCACTAATGGCTACTCTAATCTGTGCCACGTTATCACAAGCAGTCCCACATTAAAACATCCATAATGTCCTAATGTTACATATGTTTAGCGTTTACTCAGCCAGACATCAGCCTCTTTGTTCATGTTTCCTTGTGCTAGGATAAATATAGTCTTCGCAATACATTGCTGTATTTACAAACACAGTGAGCTGGATAACCAGGGTTTGAACGATAGCTGGCTGTTTTCTTTCTCGATGGCAGATTATTTTCCATTGTGTATATAAACCTGTATCAATTCCCAGTCTGACTTCATCAGCATCATGGCACTATTAATAGGTTTCTCCTGGTATCAAATCCAGTTTCCTGTCTCAGCTGATGTCTTTATTTCATTTAGAATCCTCACTTCATATTTTAGGAACCAGGTAGAAATTAGGACCTATGAGCAATTAGGTTCGTATGCTCATAAACTATGGTGATAGCCACAGGATGGATAGAATGCTGCGGGTAAAATACAAAGATGGTAACATTTTTCCTGAGATAAACATTGTATGAGTGGTTTCAGAGTAGCAGTGACAATTCAAAAACTCAGCCAGATTGAGTCTGAATTTTCTCTTTGATTTGATTGAAATGAGATATAAAACAATGTTAGGTGAAAAATGATAGTGAAGCCAACTTTTCGATTTTTCAATGCCACTGAATAATCAGTCTTATAATAGTTACATGCATAGGACAAGTTCGTGTAGTTGGATTACTGCAATGAGAACTGAACTCTGTCCTAAATTAGCCTGGTTCAAAGTAATTCTTTGACTTCAGCAGAATCATTACAGGTTTACACCAGTGCAAATGAGAGCAGAATTGGGGCCAGAAAGTCTCTGGCCTTCCTTGTAAGACTTTGATGTAGCAAATCAAAGTTTTGGCTGTGTCCTGGTAGAAGATCTAAAGTCTTTTTTTTTTTTTTACCAGAATGTAGTTGTTAAAAACAAATTTAATAAAAGCCACTTTTGAAAGCAATGGAACAACTTTCCTGACCAGGACTTAATTCATTGAAAATTTAAATCAGAGACGGACAAACCCCACGGAATTTGACATTTTATGAACCTGTCCAAGTAGTCTTTTGGATCTGCAAAACTGGTTTGAGTTAACCAGCTATTTCTCCTGTAATTTAAGACCTCCCTCCCCACCCCACCCCCATCCCCAAGGGAGATTCAGTTTAAAAAACAAACATGTTTTTCTAGCGAAGGGAAAGTCTATGTTATGTACAAGGGATTAAAAAACAGCCTCCAAAATACCTATGCTGACATCAAAGGTGCCTTATTTATGCTACATTGTATTTACATTTTCCCTTGCCTCCTTCACCTCTTTTCATGAGTTTAAAGTTACGCACATGTCTAAGTACCTCATTGAATTGGAGCCACTGAGATTAAGAATAGTCTAATGAAGTCCACAGGACTACTCATCTGCTTAAAATTAGGCATGTGTGTAAGTACATTGCTGAATCAGGCCCTCTGTATTCGTCTTCCATTCTGTCCTTTTTTTTTATTTCTATTTTTTCATGGGATTTCTATTTTTTTCTCCACCCTCCTATTTTTCACTTTCTCTCACTCCTAACTAGATCTTGACCCCAGTAACATTCAAATTAAAGAAAAAAGTTCAAATCCACAGTACTCTAGTGCATTAAAAAATTGGGCAAAATATGTTGCCTCATTGCTAACTGAAATTTACAGTCATTGCAGCTGACTCTGTGTTTCATTTCAGGCTGTTAAGGTCTGGTACCAATAATGCAAACAACCTTAGGGCTTGATCCTGCAACACACCAATCTCTCTGGCCATTGACTTCAATAAGACTGCACGCATGTTTAAAGATAAGCACATGCTTAACCGTTATGCTGAATCCGTGTCGGAACACCCAACACCTTGGCGGACTAAGCCCCTCATTGAGGATGAAAGGATTTCTTATTACTTCAGTCTGCCCTGAACTTGTTTATCTACTTCTGCGGGCGTGGTTGGAGTACTATGGTACAGAGTGTAAAACAAGAACAGTGACATTATCCACAGACACCTCGAGGATGGCCTCTGGGATCTCTCCTAATGGCTGTCCATCTCAACCGACATAAAGGGTTTGAGCATTAGCCTGCTAAACCCAGGGTTGTGAGGGGGCCATTTAGGGATTTGGGGCAAAAATTGGGGATTGGTCCTGCTTTGAGCAGGAGGTTGGACTAGATGACCTCCTGAGGTCCCTTCCAATCCTGATAGTCTATGATTCTAAAACCAGGCATTTTTTCTCATAAGCAAACTACCTCACCCATCCATCAGAAACCTGACTTTATGATGTGAGCAGGCACATTGGGATCAGAGTCTTGTACTGCAGGATGAATAATTGACACTGGGAAGAAAATCAACCTGACTTGCTACGTAGGGTCTGCTGCGTTTTACTTTCTGCTTTCCATGCACTCATCGTGGTGTGCAAGTACGTGAAGAAGAATAGAAGCAGGAGGCCTGTGCAAACATATCCCTTAAATTGCCTGAAGCTGTTTTTAAAATTAATTTTGAGAACATTTTAAGTCAAATACAAATAGTTTAAATCAGTGGTTCTCAAACTTATTTGATCTGGGGGGCCCCCTTCTTTGTGCCTGTAGTCATTTACATCCCCGTCCCCCTCAAGTACATATACCACCACCCAGCTCTGAAGGCAGAGCAGAGAGCAGCAGGTCCTGGCTGGGTACCCGGCTCTGAAGGCAGAGCGGAGAGCAGCAGGTCCTGGCTGGGTACCCGGCTCTGAAGGCAGAGCGGAGAGCAGCAGGTCCTGGCTGGGTACCCGGCTCTGAAGGCAGAGCGGAGAGCAGCAGGTCCTGGCTGGGTACTCGGCTCTGAAGGCAGAGCGGAGAGCAGCAGGTCCTAGTCGGGTACCCGGCTCTGAAGGCAGAGCGGAGAGCAGCAGGTCCTGGCTGGGTACCCGGCTCTGAAGGCAGAGCGGAGAGCAGCAGGTCCTGGCTGGGTACCCGGCTCTGAAGGCAGAGCGGAGAGCAGCAGGTCCTGGTCAGGTACCCGGCTCTGAAGGCAGAGCGGAGAGCAGCAGGTCCTGGTCGGGTACCCGGCTCTGAAGGCAGAGCGGAGAGCAGCAGGTCCTGGTCGGGTACCCGGCTCTGAAGGCAGAGCGGAGAGCAGCAGGTCCTGGTCGGGTACCCGGCTCTGAAGGCAGAGCGGAGAGCAGCAGGTCCTGGTCGGGTACCCGGCTCTGAAGGCAGCGCCACGCTAGCAGCAACACAGAAGTAAGGGTGGCAATGTGAAAAGTGATATTCGTCAATATCATTTTTCACAGCAGACTTAGTGATCCAGAGCCACCCTTCTGCGGTGCTGCTGCCAACCCAGGGCTGCTAGCCAGAGCCCCACCGCCTTCAGGTAAGGAATTGTGGAGGGAGCACCTGAGCCCAGACTTCCTCTTCTTAGCATATGTGCCTCAGGTAGCATGTGACCAGGATTCATCACAGAATTTGGTCTGCTGGCTGGATCATTAGCTTCCCCAACCCAGGCTGGGTACTGATGGGAAGCGCAACATGAACAACGATCCATGCCCCTGGTGAGTGACTGAGGGAGGGGAAGGAGAACCAGAGCCCGGGTGGCAGAGCCCCAGCTATCCACTTTATCCCCACCTCCGGGTGTGCACAGTCCTTCTGAATGAGCCCCAGCCACCGGGGCTGACAGCCAGAGCTCTTAAAAAACAAAAACAAAAAAAGAGCACACAGCTCACATCTCCCTTGACACGTTTCCCTGTCTCTTGGGAGACCCACCCCATAGTTTGAGAACCATTGCTCTAAATAATAGTGTGAATGCCTTGCATGTATATATTGTATTTAATAGTATAATATAACATACATCCATGACAAGCAACCCCTAATATAAGAAAGAAAGGAGATTTTTAAAAAGAATTTATCATTTAAATATCCATAATAGGCGATAGGTCTCACTTTAATCCATTTTAACCCCTTACATAATTGTATAGTTTGCTTTGCTTCTGTGGTAGTCTCACACGGCTTCTAACATTGCACGCACACATGTCCCCGATAGGGGCCCAACTTATCCCTTCCCTCTCGTTTCCTTTATTGTCAACTTAACAAACAGATGAGCTGCTGGAGCTTACCCTGGGGCTGCCCTGTTTCTAAGGTTGCTTCTTATAAGATGCCTCTGTCACTGCTCCTAGTTCTTTTTACCTCAGAGAAGAGACCCTCAGTCCATTTATGGACTTCTGGACCTAACCAGCGTGGTTGCCTGAGTGAGTCAGCAGTATAGCCCTGCATCGCTGTACAATGTCACAGAACCTGACACCCTGTGACAGAATTAGTTCCTGGTTAGACAAAAACTGTTTATAAAGCTTCACATTTTGTCCATCTGATCAATAACACTGCTTACAAATGATTGCATTGAAGATATGTGTTTTATTCTGTACTCTGTATAGGGTGTCATCCTCTACTAATGTGCAGCCTGAATTAGCAGGTAGGTCCATTCAACTTCCTCTGGAAGTAAACCTTTTTTCTAATGTGAGAGTATTAGAAGGCTCACTATTTATGATGCTATTTCTTTATTCTGTTATTTCTGTCCATCACCCTCAGTCCTGGCTTGGTACTTTTTAATGCATTGAAACAATAAACAAATGCAAAGTTCAGCCAGATGTAACTGGGAGCCTGAGTCAGATTTTGAAATTCTGATTGCAAAGCAATTCTTAAAATGCCCCTTAACGGTTTTATCAGTGTGCACAGCCCGTTTTTCTGAATCCGTTTCTCCAGCTATAGTGTCCTTGTACTATCAGTGTTTCCCAGCTCAGAGCCTCAGGTAGTGTAAATTGATGAAACTCACTTGATTTCAGTGGAGTTACACTGATTTGCACCAGCTGAAGAGCAGGTTCAGAGTTTTGCATGCATTACAGTGAGCACTTGTACGTGGTTGGCGAAACCACATACAAATAGCCTCATAAAACGAAATCATGCACAACTCTTTAACGTGCAGTAGAAGGTGCTTCTAGCCATTTTCTAAGTTTCAAAAATGCTCGTCTAGGTTCTTTTAAATATCTTTTGGATTTGGCTGTACACCACATAAGGATCTGACGGTTGATTTTCCCCACTGAGGCCTGGTATATAGTACATTCAGATCTCTTTATTCCTTTGGCTATTGGGACATATTCCTGCTATGTGCAGCTCAGCAGGTTCCACGCAATATGATTTTTAAGTGATTCATTTAAAGTTACCTCACCCATTAGGCTGCTTCCCACCTGAATACTTGAGCTCTTTGCCCTGATCCATAGCTCACGAACGTTACTGAAAAGACTGTCATTGAACTGAATGGGCTCTGGATCTGGCCCTTTAAGACCAATTCAGTGATTCAGTGGTATATTGCCATAGTTTACTCTTTAAAAATAAATACATAAATAAACTATTCTGTTAAGTAATAATTTCTCATTATGTGGATTTCTTGAAGCAGCTATAGATGGATGTAAAAAGAAAAGGAGGACTTGTGGCACCTTAGAGACTAACAAATTTATTTGAGCATAAGCTTTCGTGAGCTACAGCTCATTTCATCGGATGCATGCAGTGGAAAATACACTGGGGAGATTTTATATACAGGAAGAACATGAAACAATGGGTGTTACCATACACTCTGTAAGGAGAGTGATTACTTAAGGTGGAGCTATTATCAGCAGGAGAGTGGGGGGGGGGGGAACCTTTTGTAGTGATAATCAAGGTGGGCCATTTCCAGCAGTTGACAAGAATGTCTGAGGAACAGTGGGGGGGGCGGGGGGGGGGGAATAAACATGGGGAAATAGTTTTACTTTGTGTAATGACCCATCCACTCCCAGTCTTTATTCAAGCCTAAGTTAATTGTATCCAGTTTGCAAATTAATTCCAATTCAGCAGTCTCTCACTGGAGTCTGTTTTTGAAGTTTTTTTGTTGAAGAATTGTCACTTTCAGGTCTGTAATTGAGTAACCAAAGAGATTGAAGTGTTCTCAGACTGGTTTTTGAATGTTATAATTCTTGACGTCTGATTTGTGTCCATTTATTCTTTTACATAGAGACTGTCCAGTTTGGCCAATATACATGGCAGAGGGGTATTGCTGGCACATGATGGCATATATCATATTGGTAGATGTGCAGGTGAACGAGCCTCTGATAGTGTGTTAAACTTCCAGGCAAGCAACAAAACCCCTTATTTTTTCTTAGGCATTTAGGCCCAGATCCTGCCAGTCAAATATAGCTTACGCACACTCCTGCACCTGTATGGAGCCATCGATAACTTTTTTGAACAGTGGTTATTGTGTGTTAAGGCTGTAAAGTCAAGCACTCAGAAGTTGGGCAACTTTAATTCTGGCATTTCTATGTACTGTAAGAGGCAGGGGGGTCCTGTGAATAAAATATAATGTGATCATCTGATGAAAGACTGTACCAGAATGCACATGCGATCTTAATTGTGATATTTCCCGACTGTTGAGTGTGTATGTATAAAATGTGATGAAAGTGTTTCTGATCTTGAGTGACTCCATTGACTAGGAAATGTATGTGGAATCTTGTTTCCTTTCCGTTACCAGAAAAGTCCAAACTCAAAGGGTATTCGTCCCCGATTTATACCCTATTTAAACCCCATTTAAGCCAGTGGCTAGCTTAATATAAGTAAACCGTGTGAGTACTTTTCCAAAAGAATGTCTTGCGCTGTCTGTCCAAAACATCACACCAGTTACACAATCCCACAGGCAACAATACAGAACTGTTGTGTTAGCACGGAACTTACATCCATTCCATTCCGTATGCGTCATGAGCCTAAAGTGTTCCGGTGAAAGATTTCTCTGAGTTCATGTGTTTACAGTGAAATTTCAGGTTTCTTAATGTGTGGGTCTGGATGTGGGTGAGAGAGTGTCTGTGCACTCAGTTTTTACTCTCTCAACAGCACAGCTCAAAAGTCTGAGTGTTTTATAGACTAATCTGTTAAAAAGACAAAACAGGCCCTTTTTTTTGCCTCCTCACTGCATTCCAGTTTATTTAGCCACTCTATGGGGATCTGACAGGGGCATTGTTGAAGAGACAGAGAGAGAGAACCTATGGTTTGGGTGACATTAGAATGCTAAGAAAAGCCTCTTTTTCACTTGATGGACTAACAAATGGGATCAGGTATCAGAAAGCCTGACAAAACAGCTTAAGAAATGAAATATGCAGCAAATGACTGCCCTATACATCCTACCTGGCTTTAGCTACAGTAACAACTTTGGAGGGGAGCTCATGCAGAACTGCCCTACTCTCCCCACCTGACAGGCACAAAGATCTGATAAATTGCCAGAACTAATTGTTGCCGTGACAGGCCTTTGATCTTTGGAAGACGCAATTTATAAATGGCGAGTTCGCTTACACCCCACTGTTAATGGAGCTGTTGAAATAGTCATAAAATCAATAATATCTGCACACCAGGGATCCTTTAGTTTTCACCATTTATTCTGAGGATGCTTCAAAGCGACTGCAAATCCTGATCCACCTCCAATATGTCAGGCTTGATAGTAGAGAGAAATGTGAAAAGAAGGCACACCCCAGACTTATACAAAGTAGAAAGCTTTGTTGTTTTATGGGTTTTTCTTTGCTTGCCAAGACCAGACCCTGAGCCATATAAACGTTCGGGGTGGGGATAGGGTGGTGGTGATCTAGTGGTTAGAACAGAGTACTGGGTATCAGAACTGCTGGGTTCTGTTGATAACTCTGCAACTGACTTGCATGTGTGGCTTTAGACAAGTGAAACCCCCTTTGTGCCAAAGTACAGTTTACCTATCTACTGAACGGGCATAATAACAATAACGGTTTGTTGGAGCGCAGGCCATCTACATATCCCAAAGTAATTTGCAAACATTAAGAGCCATAGTCATTTGCTGGTACAAATGGATGGAAGTCCATTAAAGTCAATGGAGGGGCGCAATTTAGAGTCTTTGGTCCTCAACTTTTTCTTCAAGAGCACATCCTGAATATTACACTGTGGGTTGTGTTGTATAGTTCCACAGGGACTCTGAAAGGGGCTGGGTTGGGGAAGGAATCCTCTCCCTATGCTGCAAGGTAGTGCCACAAGCCACTACTGCAGCACTTAGACAGCTGTGTTCGTGGTGGTCCTAACTCACCTTGTTGGCAGAGGGAAGATAGGAGGGCTTGTGGCTTTCTAAACACAACTAATGCTGCCTAGCACCATCACATTGAGAATACTTAAGAAGTGGCCTGGATAAAGAATTCATGGAAGGGGTTGCTAACTCTACAATAGCATGACCCCGTTATGGAATTTCCCCAGCTATAGGGGGGTTATTTTTTCTACCTTGGAGTGGCACAAGTTTTTTACTGTATTTTATTTTTTTCACTTTGGCTGAAAAGATACCTAAACTCTGTCATTGAAATGTGATATCTTAAACATAAAGGGCCAGGGCCTCGACTGGTCTAGAACTCCACTGACTTCCATGGAGCTGCCCTGACCTAGAGCAGCTGAGGTCTGACCCAGCATGACAAGTGTTGTACCAGCTCAATGGGGCACCTCCATATGCAGCAAGCTTCCCAGCTGGCCTGGTAGAGGAAGGAACTGTTGAAAATTGATTCACTGGCTGACACAAAAGAGGGAAATACAATGTGTTGTTTCTAAGGGGAGGAAAAAGTACTTGAATTTAGCAGAAAACTCCTCACTTACATTCCTGAATTCTTGAAACAGGAGAAAAAGGATGAGGGATGTTCACCTTTCAGCCCTTGGCTCAGATGCCCATGGATGAGTTCCCATCTTTCCAGTGAAACCCAGTTACATGAGCTGGCACAGAGCTTTACCACCACCCAGAACGTAGAAGCCCAGCCCAGCTGAGACACTTTGCCTTTGGGCAGTTAGAAGCCAGGAGCGCAAAGGGCAAAATCATGCAATAACACACCTGATGAAATAAAAAGTTCTGGGCTGATCCTGCAAACCTTTCCTCCCTTTCCTCTGCCATACTCCAGAGAACAGTCCCACTCACGGGACTACTCGGCTGAGTATGACTGTCTCATGTGAATAAATTCTGCAGGGTCGCAAGCTGTGTGATTAGCATTCAAATATTCTTGAAATCTCAGTCTTGGATACTATCTGAGGGGAGGCTAATAGTAACTCCCAGCAGCCCTTGCTTATTTCTGGGGACTTTATTGTGGCTTGTATTTGCACACAATCATAGCTTTGAGTACAATCATGTGTCCTGTCCCTGATTACTCTGCTGAGAGAGCACACATTAAAAATATAGCCACACAGAGAGAACGCACTCATGAGTATGGAAAAATAGGAGGTGCCGATCGATGCTTCACTTTCCATCATTCCCTGAAAGCTCCTGCGCACACATGGGGATTTGTAATTAAGTCTGATGCTGTTACTGTGGTGCTGAGAAATCTCACATATAGACTTGCCCAGACCAGCCAAACTCTCTTGAAGTGTTATGTATTAAATCAAACTAAGGCTGGCAGTCACTTTGATTAAATCACTGTCCCCATGACATCATGCATTCATTAGATCAATAAATGAGATATACAAAATATTTTTAAGCACACTAACGCCAGCATGTTCAATGGATACACTCTCCATGAATCTGATCTGCACACACTTATTTATATGATGTTTAAGTTCATTACCAACAACTGTCTAGATTGGGGTTTTGCACGTTATACTGTGCATGTTTCACAAAGAAACCGTACACTGCTAATACTTAAGAGTTTCTTACACACATGCTCACACACAGAGTTCCAGTTCTGGCTGCTCTCAATCAGGCAAAACTCTCAGGCTCTAATATTCTCTTCACTGTCTTTTAAGCTTCTCCTCATCATTAATCTGGGCAAAGAGCTAATGGTCAATGCTACTTAGGGCATTCTTAGGGCTGGGAATAAACATATAAAGTAACAAATGAATGCAGAAAGGAGTCATGTGTATTAGATGAGATAACAGGTAGTGTGCAGACTTCCAGCAGAGAATAAAATTGTAAGTAATAATGTCTTCAGAATCTCTAAAAATGATCAGCTGCCAGTGCAGGAAATTTAATACCAAGAGCCAGCAGGTGTAAATTTAGTGTAAGTTTGATTGGAGAATGAGAATTTGTTACAACCTTTGGTATCTGAACTTGGATCTATAGGACAGAACTGCCTTAAACTGATATAATTTCATGGATGGTCCAATGATCTAATATCTTTGAAGATGCAACAAGACATAGGTAGGAATGAGGCAGTAGGACAAATTAGAATTAATGCAAGATTTTGATTGCAATTTTAATTTTCTGATCATAAGACTCTGATAAAAATGAGAATGATCAAATGCCTACTAAAATGAAAATAGAACTAAATCAGATAAACTACAGGGAGGTTACTGAGCATGTGTAATGTCCCAAGTTTGATATTAACTCACTGACAGTTAAATATCCTAGAATTTGTTCTTTGAAACTGTCATTGATACTAAAGTACAATGGTGCTTCACAGCTGATTAGAGTGTTTACATGGTGATTCATCATCACACTACTTAGAATCTGTCCAAGTGGTAGGGCAGGCATTGAAGAGGAATACAATGACCTAGTTTCAGGAGGAATGATTAAGTGTGGCGATACTAGGAGGTCTGGAGAAGAGACTTTGATTGTTTTATTAGAGAGACAATTAGGAGTCATTTCCAGGGAGAAGAGATTGTTCTTAAGATATGATATGAGGTGTCTGGGGTGGCCAGGTAGGTGGAGCGAGGCCAGGAAGCTTATGCTGAGGGCAATGTGAGAGAAGGAGGGGTTGAGTGCAATGGTATTTGAAGGGTGTGACCAGCTGATATGCTGTACTAGTGGATGGAAATGTACTTGGCCCAACCTAGCTTCATCAGTTTTTGGTCAAAAATGATCAGTGTTCAGTTTTTCTAGGGAAAAAGCTCTGGTTGAGATAATGAGAGAATAACAAGGTCAATAATAGGAAAGCTATGTTATAAACCGAAGACATAAGGATTAAATACAGCATTAAGAGAAACATCTCACACTATGTTCTACTATTCTAGTATCTGTGAAGTGCTGGATGCTGGTGAATCGGAGAGATTAATTACATATATTTGGTAAAATTAAATTCTGAAAAAAATATCTGCCAGAAAGAGGCTGGGCACTAAGCATGAAGCAAGTGTGGATATGTCGGCTGTATCTCAAACGTCCCCTGGCAAAATGCTTCTTTAGCAGGATGAATTATCGGACACTTACAGAAGAATATTTTGCGGCATGAGAAAGTCCTTTTCTGAAACAAAAGGGAAGGGTGACTGTAACAGAATAGTCTGTCCCTTAAGGGTAGTCATGCTTAGTGGTCAGCCCATTCCAACCACGTGGCATGGCCTTAAGGGGTTGGAAAGCCCAGTAGATATAGATATATAAAAGGACCTAACAGGGATATGGATAGGGAGGAAGTGGTCTCAGGAATGAGTGGTGCTTGGAAGGAAATCCCATCATTTTACCCTTAAGAGCCTAGGGTCTGGAGCTTGCAGAGAGGGAGGGGCAAGGCTCTCCTCTCCCCCAACCAATTGGGGATGAGCTGGGGGCCCGCCTACAGGCTGCCTTCTTTCTCATAGCAGGGCAGACACCAGGACACATAAGCAGGACTGAATCCCTGCAGCCTGAAGGCTACTTAAGGAAAGGGGAGAAGCTGGCAAAGGCCAACCCACAACTCAGCTCCAGAGAGGAGAGATAAAGGCACCTGCTTCAGAAGGACCAGAGGGTCTTATTAACAGAACCCAGTTCCAGAGAGAAGAGCTGGGGGAGACTCCTGTCTGAGGAGAGAGTGAGGGACTAATTAACACATACCACTTCTAAGATGGAGCACTGGGGACTCCTGCTTAAGGAAGGACTAAAAAGGAGTAACCCACAGAAGGGACCAGAAAGGGTTCTAGGAAAGACACCATTTCTCGATATGTGAAAGAAGAGTATCATGAAGGAAGGAGCTAGAGACTGCTAGCTGGACTGAGCCTGAGACAACAAATGCCCTATCACGGTTATGATGGCTGTTAATAACTGAGACACTCAGAAGGGCCCGCATTTTGACTAAAAAGTTCGGTCTGGACTTGTCTGTAACCTGTGTGAAGGGAGACCGAGGCAGGACTCACCCATGCCCCCAAACTTGGCCACAATGGGTTGTGTCTGAGTGACCTGCACGTCATCGCAGTGACTAAGCGATAATTACTTTCCTGTAGATGTGTTTCTTGAGATTAGCACTCTTTGGTCGGGGTTTCTGAGCTATTCGAACCAGCAAACAGATAGGTCACAGCACATCTTTTTACTCAGTTGCCAGTTAGTTCCTTTCAAAGCACAAAGTGGGAGCACTTTGAAAATGAACTCTAATTAAAAATGAAGGTAAAAACAGAAAGTTGCAGAACTTAAACTCTGGGACAAGGGTGGGCGAGTGCCAATCTGTCAAAAGTCTTATCTTAAGAGAACTGTTCCAGTTTAGTAATTTTCCGTTGGCCAAAGACACACCATCTTGACACATTCCCACTCTTGGAAACCCGAAAGCTCCAGGGATGTCTCTAGAAGTAATGAGAAGTGAGAGTTGGGAAACAATCTGAGAGCACAAAGAAAACAACTGAACAAGGCATCATTTAAAAATTGTATTTATAAGAATAAAAAGACAAAAGATGAGCAACAGAATCAAAGGGAAATCTATAAATCAATAAAACTCCAGAGGAGTAGAAGACATTTGGTGTTCTTAAGAACTGTAACCACAGCAGACAAAATCTCTGCTCCTCTTTGGTAAATGGATTCGGCAAAGATCATCTGGATGCTTTGAAAAATTTCTTGGATAGAACCAGATGTAAAAGACTGACCTTTCACAGAATGGATCTAGATGTGACCTTCAAGTTCAGAAAATTGGACTTTGGATAAAGCCTCTAATCTGTTCTAGATTTAAGCAGAGGGACCTCTTGAAAAGGAGTTTATGGAAAAGGATTTCACCAATGTGAATATGCAGAAAAATGTTGGCCACATTATTTATTAATTATTATTTATTTATTTATTTTTACCACAGTGCCTAAGGGTCCTAGTCATATATCAGGATCCCATTGTGCTAAGTGCTGTACAAACAGAACAAAGAACTCCTTGCCCCAAAAAGCTAACGATCTAATAATTGACTGATTCAGGTGCAACCATCACTACCTGAGGAAGGAATACAGAAGGCATTCATGGTACAGCCATATCTTTGAAGAATTTAACATTTGGTAGATTAGGCAGTAGAGCGTTCAGCTCGCTCACTCAGTAAGTTCAAGTCACTGCCACCAAGAAAAGAACATTCCATGTAAGACACTTCCACTCACAGTACTGAATAGTTCAAAAGGAGCTCAAGTTTAAGTAGGACCACATTAATATTCCATAACATACCAGCTTTTTAAAATGATGCTCAGGGATTGCAGAGAAATTATCCTATGCTCAAAATGTTCATAAGAGGCCACAACAGCTACCAAATGAACTCCTGGGGAAATTGACATTATCCCAGGTTCCAAGAGGAGAAGGAGGTAGCTGAACAGTTTTTGCTTGGAGTACATAAAATAATCTATATACCTCTTTCTGCAGCACACCTCGAGCTTTTCCTACTTGTATGTCCTTCTAAGGAGGTAGGAGGACTTGAGACTTTTGCTTGGAGCCACCAAACTTTCCAATGTCTACTCTTTCAGGAGTCATGTTGACAAAGAAAGGGAATATTTGCTTTCATGTAACTTTGAAAATCTGGCCCTGTATTGTGTATTATTTTCTATCACTTTTTTTTAATGCACACAAGAATTCTATTTGTTTTACCTTCTACCACAACTTGGGCTGCTACCTTTACTGGCATGCTGTATTCACAACAAATCCTCAGAGGAATCTGCAAGTTCTGAGCCCATCAGTGTATCTGAGAAATTCAGACTCTTCTTTTCCAGTGTGTGTTACATTCCAGTGTGTTAGAACCAGACTTAATGTAATCTGCATTGTGCTGTCCGGTATCCCAGTGTACTAGCAGTGACTCACAATCCTTCATAATCTTTACTAAGTACACCATTTAGAATGCTTCAGTTTGCCATTGATACCAACGATACTGGGCACTCTCCGAGACGCAATACTGGACTAGATGGATCTTTGGTCTGCCTTGTATGGAAATTCCTGTGTCCTTAAACACTTGTTCCCCTCTCAATGGGCCTTGGAATGCTGGACTCCTGTTCACTTCAGTGGAGACTAGATCAGGTGCCATATGCACAATGAAGGACGCAATTGTCATGAAAATAATACATATTTAGGAGGGGGGCAGATTTACCAATCCTTTGCACGCTGCTAGCTAACCTTAACTTTGTACTCGACCATTCAATTATTCATTTTTTGTGTGATTGCTCTGACCTTAGGTAAGACCTGCTTTTGGGTTGTTCAGGTTTGAATGGACAGCACCATTTCTTATAAATTATGCTAAGAAATCATGCTATAAACTAATGATTGCTCCTAAACAAAATCCTGGATTCAAACACTCCTGAACTTTTGGGTGTTTAGAATCCACATTTAAATCCTGTAGTTTGCCCGGCTTCACTATAATCAGAGATTCATAGATTACAAGGCGGCCAGAAAGGAGCATTGTGATCATCTAGTCTGACTTTCTGTAGAACACAGGTCACAGAACTTCCCCACAATAATTCCTATAGAAGATCTCTTAGAAAAGCTTCCAATCTTCATTTAAAAATTGGCAGTAATGGAGAATCCACCACAACCCTGGGTAAATTGTCTGAATTGGTCTAGCTTCAACTTCCAGCCATTGGATCATGTTATACCATTCCTTGCTAGACTGAAGAGCTCATTGTCAAATATTTGTTCTCCATGTAGGTACTTACAGATATCAAGTCACCCATTAACCTTCTCTTTGTTAAGATAAATAGGTTTATCACTAGTAATTTATAACACAATTTGTACTCCATAGCATAGTTTTGATTATCATGGTTCAAAATCTTTGATTGTATTGGACAGGGGAAACAATGATAGAATTGTGTTACTCACCACAGTGTTGAGAGATAGTTGTTTGGCATTGTTCTGGTGCATGACAACGGTTATTAAACACGATTGCTGAATTATGAAAAGGTCCTAAATAAAGGCTTCACATTCTAACAAACTACAGATAGTAGCAAAAAAATTAAAAAGATAATATGCAGTTTTGAAAATTTCATAGCAAAGAAAATGAGGATTTTCCCCTAGCTCCTTAATACTTCTGGACACATTATCACACTGAGATAATCTTGAGGCTCATTATGAACAGCTGAAAGCTACATCTATTAAATGCAGAAGAGTATTACCAGAAAAGGTGCACTTCGATAATGGGTGTATTTCTTCCCTTGGACACTCATTTAAAGGAGTTTCATTCTGGTATATATTTAAATGCCATGTCTATCTATATATATATGTCTAAAAATCTATCTCCTTACACCACTCCTATCACTACACCATCAGACCACCATTTCTAGAAAATCAGTTCATTAATCAGAGATAGAGCATAATCCAAAAACCACTGAAGTCAATCAAAAAATCTCATGAATGTCAACGGTTTTTGGATAAAGTCCTAAGGGCATTTCTTCATATGCCCCATTTCTATTGCATTTCTCTTATCAGGGTCCTTCCTTGATCAGGTATTTGTCGGCAAGGGTTCCATTGCATTTTGGTTTTAATATGTGCAAAATGTATTCTTTTCACAGCTCTGTCCCATTTACAGATGTAAACGGGCAGCTAGCACATGGACAACAGTGGCTGTGCTGTCATTAAATAGACAGAACTATAGTAAAGGGGGGGAGAGTCATGAGTAAACAGAATCAGAAAAAGAACAGAAAAAATGTACTTGGAACTACTTCAAAAATTTTTAACTCCACCCCCCCCCGCCACCCCCACCCCCACCCCCACCAGGTCGAAGTGAAAAGATGACTTTTCATCTTTACCAAATCTTTAACACGAGGACAGACCTGCCAACTCAAGCTATTCCCAAGAGACAGACTTACTGTGACTTCAGAGGCTTCAAAAGAAATCCCCCATCTGGCTCCTCTGCCACAGCCACTGATCACAGGTGATGATATCCAAGGAGACAGGCAACTAAGGTGCATAGAAAAGAGATGGTGTTAGAGAATTAAACTAATTATACATCTGCTTAGTTTTTATTCATGTGAGTAGTCCCTTTGACTTCACTTCCACCCACAAGGGGAAAGCTAAGCACATACACAGCTGTTTCCAGGATCAGCGCCTAAGGTCCTGATCCTGCAACATGCCGCACAGGTGAATCACTGCATCCACACAGAGCCCCATTGACATCAATGGGGGTCTACAAGGGCTAGATTCCCCAGACGCAGCACAGGGCCCCAGCAGCCCATTCCCCTTTCCAGGGCCACCACATGGAACAGCAGCTCTCCTCCATGGGCCAGCGAGAGAGAGGGAGAGGGAGAGAGAGAGAGAGAGAGCGCACCAGGGGTCTATCAACGTGGCACAATTTGCAGGATCAGAGCATTTAATTAACGAACTGAAGAGGAAAAGCTCATAGAATTCCATAGCACCCATTTCAAAGTGAAAAAGCCTCCCTGAGCAACATGAAAGTAACTGCTGGAAGCCACAGAGGATACAAAGAATTAAAGGGACAGTTTAGTTTAGGCCCGGAATCTAATATGAATAGAAATGTTTTCAAGATTCTTTAACTTTACAACAAATAACAGTCTTAAAAAAATTAAACAGTTCCTCGTAGTACTGTGAACTCAGACACAACAACATTGTACTAATTTATGAGAATAAAAAAGAGAATCTGGTTAGAAGCAAAAGCATAGTAAATCACTTCCATGTTGTCTGCAGGAATTGAGACAATAATGTAATAATGCAAGCTTTATAAAATAAATGAATACATTAAACAATATCCTAGTTATTCCCTCCTCTGTTTCTGTCTTTTGGCTGTAAGTTCTCTTGGGCAGTGTCTGTCTGCATTTTGCAACTTTTATGACTCTAAGCACATATTTGAAGCTAAGAAGTGCTAACTAGAATAATATTAATAACCAAAGTGAAATTGCCCAATATCTAGGTAAGGCAGCTTTATGAGCCTTTTGCATCACTGGAGCAGTGCAAAGTGGCTGTACTGAGGCCAAGGGTCTGGCCTTTAATATTTATGTAGTTACAGCTTTCAATAATTGCTTTAAGACTTGAAGTAAAGAGCTGCACAAAGGAAGCCAACTACAGTCCACAATAAGAAGATTTATTGGTCTTACAAACCTCAGAAAATATGCGACATATTCTGCAGCGTCATCTACTGGCACCTTCTCTATTAACTATTTACATACATGCAGATCTAGTGCAATCTCATAACAGCAATCTCTCAATCTGTACAGTTTGGCTAAGCAATTGTTTAATTATTAGCTCTTTTGGTTTTTAAAATTTTTCAGTACCTCTTAAAAACAAGAGGAGAGTGGATACTGCTATAAATATAGTAATGTTTGGTGGTGTTATCAATGTAGGGAAGCTAGCTAGAGCCAGTGACTATGCAGTGGAACAGATATACTCTCGCAGGTACCAGCCTAGCCTATAATGCTCAAAGGAGGGCAGGTAGAAGTACCACTGTCTGCCCTCCCTCGGGATTCCAGCTGGGAACCATCAGCTTTATTCTCTACTGGAGAATCCATAGGATTTAATTTCTTCCAATACCTACAACTTGGATGCTTTGTAAATGCTTACTTTTTTTTTTTTTTTTTTTGATACATACAATTCAGAAACACATAGTAGGTGGGTAAGTTTCTCCAAAGAGCCTTATTGCTCCCAAGGACCCAAGATCTGCAAACCAAGGAGTAGCAAGACTTATTAACAAGAGCTCTGAAAAATACATGGATAGATAATTTGTCAACCTTTCACTACATCTTATTGTGGTAAACTCTGGACGACAGCGTTAGCATGATCACAAAGCTGCAGATTGTTTAGACATGTGACTCCCAGGAATTCTAATGGGATTTAAACAAGTAAAGCTAAACCCCTATGCAGGGCTTATTTCTGCAAAGCGGTTATAGTCCTTACTTACATGGGTAATCCCATTAGTTTCAATGGGATTGACTACCTCGCATGCAAAAGGTTTGTATGGCTAGGTGATAAGTATTTTGCTGAATCAGGGCCTTAAATCAATGGGACTATTTGTGTGCTTAAAGTTAGGCTTGTGCTTAAGAACCTTGATGAAACATAGCTATAATTAGCTGCCTCTGTTAAAACTTTCACAAAGAAATAATGAAAAGAAAGAATTCCAAAAAATAAGATGCTTGAGAAAATAAAGAAAACTTAATATTACTACTAATGTAAATAGGCAGAATACAGAAATATTACCTAAAGAATGAACCTATTGTTTTAATAATATGTGAATGTTTGTCAAGATTTCATTCCAAATCATCTCCCTCAGGCCCTACTCTCATTTTCCAGAACAATGATGAATTAACGCCACATTTCATTTCATTGTGCCACTTAGTACTGGAGATCCTTGAAAGAAACACTTTCTGCTATCTTTGTCTCTCTTAGTTTCAACCTTGGTCAAGATCACACTAATGTCACTATGAGTAACTGATGAGGAAGCTACAGTTGACAGCGATCAGTGCTATAGGCCTCTTCAGAGTGATCTCATGTCTTTAAATTGAGTTAGTCATGGTGTGCAGCTGGAAATACTCCATAATAGGTGATTTGCTAGGACATTTTTGCGTAGTGTGAGTTCTCATGAGAAACAGACTAGACATCCCCTTGGGGTACATGATGAAGTTAGAGATTTGAGGGAACATGTGAAAAGGGTCTGAGATGGAGCTATTTTTATTTCAATTGATTTTTTTTCCCACGAATGCTTGACAGAATGTGGTACAACCTTATTGCCACAACAAAATGCTTCTTGTAGAGAAAAGTAGTTTCTCCCAGCATTTTAATGTTCAGAAACAATCATATCTGAAATGTTTGTTTATCATTATTTCTGATCTGTTTAAATGCCATTATTTTCTTCAGCTGGGTGAGAAATTTGAGAGAGAGAGAAAGAGACTGCTAGTAAACTTCTCTTGACCTTTCACTGTATGTGAGAACAAGGAAAATGACAATTGGGGGTGGGGTTAGAGGAGTGAGGGAGTTATTGTGGCACTTGCATACAAATGCATGCAAGCAGAGGCTAGTAGCTTTTGTTGATTTTTCTCTTAATCCCAAGAACTGTTTACACACCTCTGTGTAAAATATGCAAAGAGTAACCCCCAGCTGAGACAAGCTTAGCCGTAGTTCACGCTCGCTTAGTGAGTGGCTTATTTGATAGAGATACTGCCCTAAGGCCTATAAGGGTCCAAGTTTGGGTTTCAGCATTGTGATACTTTCCGGGACACAGGAAGTCCAGCTGTGGAATGAGGGATTCTGTCAACCTGTCTGGGCTGCTCTATCTCTGGTGGCTGTTTAGGAGGCAAGGGGGTGGCAACAGACATCAGTGAAAGATGGTTGTGTATGTGGTTGTGCAAGAAGCAGCAAAGCAGTTTTCCATCCAAGCACCACAGTGATTGTCACCTGGCCTCCCGATCCTAAGGAATAAGTGATGGAAGAACATCAAAAGGGTCAGGAAATGGGTGTGGATAAATACCCTAGAGCTTGGCTACTTATTTTAACTGACCAAGCTTCTTAACTCTACATAAATGGGCTAGAAACTGTTGTAATTCTGTAAGGGGGAGAGGATAAAAGTGGGGAGGTAGAGAAGTTAGAGATCTGTAAAGGAAGGAGTGTGAAGAGATAGGAAAGTTCAGAGTCTGCAAGGGAAAGAAAAGAGAAAGCATGTGATGGTACATAGAGATGTTGGGGAGTGCTAGCCACTTAGGATATCTGGGAGGCTACATGGATTTGAAGAAGCTAGCCATATGCTATAGTTTATCGTGTGTGGCTGAAGTGAACCATGGAGCAGAAGGTGGTGTGTTTCAGGACCAAGAAGAAGTCTAGAAAGGCAGGAGTGGATGTGGGAGGGTGAGATACACGTGCCTGTGTTGTAGCCCAAGCATATTTCCTTGCCTCTAGCTTAGAAACGTAGGGCGAGAGCATGGATTTTGGAGGCAATTTACAGTTTGCTGATATGCCTGAAGCTCTGGATGGGACATAAAATATAAATATTATATAGACGCACACACTAGACAAATACTCACCACCTCCACCATCATCCTTCCAAAAAATTAAACAGAACATACATTAAAAGAGCTATGGATATTTTCAGCTGTTCCCTTAAGCATCTACCTGTTCCTATGAATTACCTGACTGTATTCATGTCATCTGGGGAAGATATAGATGCCTCTTAGCTTCATTGTTTTATATTTAGCATTTTTTTACATGTAGAAAGTTTAAAATAAATAATTACTGGGAATTTAATCAGGTTGTACATTGATTTAAGTCACTGGAAACATATTTCATATCACAATGCAGTTTTTCTTTAACAAGCCACAGTGTATATAGTGGTATAGTAGTTTCCGACAGGAAGACAAGAATACTATCCAGTTGAAACTCTCGCAGGGAGATGGAAAGGAATTATCCAGATTGGAAATGAACCAGGACATAATTGCTAACAGTTCTGTTCTTGTGAAAAGTGTACCAGGACCTCTTAAGCGCAGGGGTAAAATTTTCAAAAGTACCTTCGTGACTTAGGAGCCTACGTTCCATTGACTTACCCTGAGATTAAAACCAGTGTTACAGAGTGGTATAACTATTTGGTTAAAAAAATCATACCCCGAACTAAAATTGTTACACCACTCTGTAGCACTGGTATACAATACAATACAACCCCTACTGTGGGTGCAGTTATATTAGTATACAAATGGCTTATACCAGTATAGTTTAATGATACTGGTATAATTAAAGGGGTACAACTTTTGTGTATAGACAAACCCTCAGAGGAAGGAATGCCACCTTCTGAACCATCAACAAGGCCATTCACCCCATTGCTATCTAGGTCCTATCTTGCTTATCTCGTGTGATGGGAGCACAGCTGATATGATCGGACAGCCTAGTACTGCATGGTTCTACTTCTAGTATCTCTCTTTGGATTAGGTTTCCTTTCTTTTGGAGTGTTAATCACAAAGATGTTGAAGCAAAGAACAGCAGTGAGGGTGGAGGTAATTCATTTTTTTTAGTTTAAACTACAAACTACATAGCTGATGATAGGGTAAACCTCCTAAAGTTTGACTGATCAGCTCTGATAAGCACCCAAAAGCTGAAAGCCTTATCTGAAACCTACCAGACAGGAACTTCCTTGGCCTAGAAATTAGGCTGGAAATCTCATGGGAACAGATTGTTTTACAAGATTCTGATTATATCTTGGTTCTAACCAGAGTGAAAATACTAGACGAATAACCATCCTTAAGATATTTCACTATTTTCACTTCTCTGCACCTAGCTAAAATCAGGAAGTACAGAATCCTCCAGTGATTTACACACCTGCTTCACTTTACACTTCACTGGAGTGTAAATCGTCCCATTGACTTTGATGCCATTTAAGCATGTCCTTAAATGTAAACATGTTCGTAAGTGTTTTGGTGAAGAATGGACTCGAGCATGCTTAATTGAGGGCTCTATAATGCCACAGAGAGAGCTGGAGGTACAAAACTCTTCTATTTTAAGATCTCAGAACTACACAATGCCAATAACTTGTTTCACTTTTTGTAATTACTGGCCTATATATAGGCCATGGTATTATTTATTTGACCAAACCCATCATTTCCGCAATTTTAATATTTCTGCATTCACCTGACTTGCTTATCAAAGGGACACGTTTATGTCTCATGAATTTAACCATTTTAATATGTTCCTAACGCTTCCCTTCAGCTCCGAATCTAAGAAATCTACAAAACTAGCTTGCTGAGCAATTTGGGAGGAGTGAGTTTCCATACACAGGTAAGTGTAATGTTCTCCGTGAAAACTGCAACTACACATAACCGCTATCCTGGCTGAGTATTTCATTATAAACCCCAACTCGAACTAGTTTGAATGGAAGGTGAGTGGTGTGTGTCTCATTGAATTCATGTAAAATCTGTGGGTTTGTGCAAATATTTCACAAAACCAGCAGGAACTGAGTTTCACTTTGTCATTTTGGGTTCCAAAAGGGAAAACTCACAGCGATGAATACTGTATTTATGCAAATCTTGATGAAGTGAAACTTCTGGGGGCTTTCATACAGTTCTCAAATCTCCTCAAATACAAGAAGTTATGATGGCTAGAATAGAACTACTAGGAAAAAAGAAACTGATGGGGGGGCAGGAAGATTATGGTCATGAAGCCTTAATTCCTGACAAAGTAAATGCTAACTAAGGTTTAAACATATTTTCCATTGTGAATGAGGTGCCCTGGCCAAGTCCAGAGAGATCTGAATTTTTTTCATTTTATATTTTAAAATACCCTTCAGTTTCCACATGGCTTGCAAAAAAATCTACTCTTATCAGGAATGGACATAAAAATAGATGTGTTTTATTTTTCGTGTCAGCATCAGCTTTTTTTATAGCTCTAGATTATTCTGAATGCATTCTCTGACTTGTTAACTAAGTTTCCAGCACAAATGAGTTACAACTAAAGAACTTGATATTCAAGGTCCCTAAGATTTTGCAATTCTGTGGTAACTAAATGCATCTTCTGTTCTTCCTCATAAGTAGCTATTTTTAAAAGTTATATTATCTGTTTTCTGCTTTTTTTTAAATAAGATATGCCATTCTTTTTCTCAATGAATTTGCTCTGCCCATAAAATGATTTTGTTCAAATTAGCATAACTGGCAAATATGCTGTTCAAATAGTCGATAGGACAGAAATACCTTTGGGGCAGTTAGCCAGGTTATTTGGAGCAGTTAGCATCCAGAGTTGCTGCAAGACACTCTTTGCAATGATGTGCAGTTTGATGGGCATATCCAGTCTGCTCTTTCTCAACCTGGAAATTCATGTTCTGGACCTTTAGCCGACGGCTATAGAAATATCAACATATATCAGAGAAAAAGGGCAATTTGACAGTGCAGTGGTAGAACCTCTTAAGAAAAGTGCTAAAGCAGAAACTGCCACTCAGTACCTGACAGCTGGAAACACTCAATATTCTGTTCTATTCCTATTTTGGGTCTTCTCGAGAAATCTTGCTTAAAAGTAGATCAGAGAGACAGAGGAAGTTCAGTTTAATGCAGATCTGCAACACTTTTGAGTTTCACCCAATAAAGAGTCTTTGAGAATTGTAAGGACCTAAAATCAGGGTTCAACCCAGCCTGAGATCCTCCCTCTTCCCCCCCAAATCCCCCTTTTTTCTCAATAAGCTGTGGTTTCCCCTTGTTAACTGTTTCCATCTTTTAGAGAGAGAATATTTGATAGTAGCTACCACTCTCCTTCAGGGGTCTGCTTTCTTCTCATCTGAATTCATTAGGGAGCCAGTGGAGTAGACCTTTTTGTCTGGTATCCACATTGCTGACTCTCTGTCAGTGCATAGTGCACTGTGAGAGGTCTCGTCTCTAGCAAAAGGCGGGAAATGGCACACTAGATGGGGAAGGCTCTCAGTTATTGCAGAGAATTATTTCCCAGGTGTCTGGCTGGTGGGTCTTGCCCACATGCTCAAGGTCTAACTGATCGCCACATTAAGGAATTTTCCCCCAGGCTCAGATTGGCAGAGTCAGGCACCCGGGGGGGTTTCACCTTCCTCTGCAGTGTGGGGCACAAATCACTTGCTGGTTTGAACTGGAGTAAATGGTGGATTCTCTATAACTGGAAATCTTTAAATCAAGATTTCAGGACTTCAGTATCTTAGCCAGAGATTCTGGGCATATTGCAGGAGTGGGTGGGTAGATTCTGAGGCCTGCAATGTGCAGGAGGTCTGACCAGGTGATCATGATGGTCCCTTCTGGCCTTAAAGTCTGAGGGCAGGTCTACACTACGAGGCTAGTCGACCTAAGTTACACAACTCCAGCTAGGTGAATAACCTGGTCGACTTATTGTGGTGTTTACACTGTGCTGGGTCAATGGGAGAAACTCTCCCATCAACTTACCTTATGCTTCTTGTTCCGGTGGAGTACCGGAGTCAACGGGAGAACAATCGGCCATCGATTTAGTGAGTCTTCACCAGACCCGCTAAATCGACCCCGGGTGGATCGATCACCATGTGTTGATCCCCCGGTAAGTGGAGACAAGTCCTGAGTCTATGAGATTAAACAGCAAGAGGACCTGAATGGATCTTTCTTGCTGCTGCTTAAAGGAAATAGTAAGTATGTGGTGGAGCACATGAAAGAATACATCAACCTAAGTTAAAGAACTGGAAAAGTAGTCAAGAGATTTTATGCACATCATCTGCATGTACTTATAGGAATGTGAGATGAGGCACTTAATATGATTAGAACATAATGCAACTACAGGTCTTTCCCTGGAGAATTTGGAATAGATAGTTGTCTACCCAGCTTCTTATTTTCACCTCTGACATTTTTCATCATGTTATTTTAAAAAGAAGACAGTTCTATTCCCCAAAGAAAACTGACCACTGCCCAGCCCTGAATGGCCTCTGCCAGCTAATCCATCTCTCTTCCAGCTGTCCATCTCTTAGTTTTAATGAACTGAAGCAATAACAAGGTACAAACAACACAAGGACAATTCGGTAGTAAATTTCTTTCAGCAATACTAATTCCTCTTGCCTTTTTGGGATCACTGAACCAGAAATGCACCTTCAATAGATAAAAGGTAAAACAACCCAAACAAATGAACAGGGAAAACAAACTGGAAGGTAAAAACTGCCTCAATTCTTGGGAGTGCAGAATGTATCATTACAGCTCAATTCAACTGACAGATAGGAAGGCCAGAGTCATTCATGCTGGCGAGGCCTTCTGTAAAAACAAATTTTCTCCTAGTTGATAAATCAACACATTGATAATACTCAATACCTTCTACCTTCTAAGACTCTGGGGGTCAGATCCTCAGCTGGTATAAATTAGGACATTTCAATTTACACCAGCTGCGTATTTGTCCTTGTATGTGTGTGTGAAAGAGAGACAGAGAGCAATGAAAAGGAGTACTTTGAGTTGAGCAACGAGTTGTCTTTTTTATTTATTACAGAAGCGACATTCCAAGGCAAAATTAAGCTAAAATCTCATTTCCAAACTGATCACTCTTATTCCAGATTAAACTGATGTGTGACCAAAACATAAAATGCAACAGGTCATTTCATTTTGCCATAATAAAATGTTGTGGCATATAAATAATATTCCCTGCATTCCATTTATAAAGAAGGTGTCCAGGTGACACAATCAATTAGACGATGTAGGCAGATTTCTCAAAGGAAATATGCATCACATTTATTACTGGTAATAAAGAAAAGAAACTGATTTCAAAGGTGATATTCCGTGTATGAATGGGCATTACCAATGCACTCTGGTATCAAGATTACTGTACATCGTTCACTGAAAATTTCACAAAAACTGTCGTCTGTATCCTTTATGTCTGTCCAAAATCCGCAATCATTGGTATATTTATGTTTTAGCTGGGTTGAAAAAAAATACTCTACAGCTGCAATAAATTCTCATATGCCTTGAAATCAAAATCTGCGTACAGAACAACACTGTAAGAAATAGCTCCATCTCGGGTAGAATTCACTTTGGCATCCCTCATATGGAAGATACTATCTATAGTGTATGTAGATTACTGTTGTCATAACTAGGGCTCCATGTCTGTCATGAGGTCGCGGAAGTCACAGATTCCATGACTTTCCGCAACCTCCGTGACTTCCGTAACAGCCAGCTGCTCAGATGGCCCCGGGGCCAGCCATCCCAGCCACTACCAGCCACACCAGCCACTGGTGGAACAGGTCTGGGGCCAGCCACACCAGCTGCTGCTCAGGTGGCCCCAGGCAACTGCCCCCAGGGACCACCAGAGCAGCTGCCAGTGTGGCTGGCCTCAGGGACTGCCTGATAAGTTGTCCTGGGGGTGACAGGAGGGAGTAGCCGCAGCTCAGTGGCCCCTGGCAATAGTCTCAGAGACTACTGAAGCAGCAGCTGGGGGGTGAGGGGGCTGGAGCAGCCACTGCTCTGTGGCCCCCAGCAGGTGGTGCCACTGGATGTGCCCCCCTCCCCCCATAGCAGCTCCCCCAGGGTCCCCCAGAGCAGCACCCCCCCAGCTAAGATTTAGTCAGGGGCATTTATACCATGGACAGATCACAGCCATGAATTTTTGTTTATTGCCTGTGACCTGTCCATGACTTTTATTAAAAATACCCGTGACTAAACGGTAACTGATGGCTAAGGCTAAGATTTAGACATGGGCATTTTTAGTAAAAGTCATGGACAAGTCACAGGCAATAAACAAAATTTCACGGCCTGTGGCCTGTCCATAGGGTTCCCAACTTTTGTTGGACATATTCCTGGAGGTTTCATCAATAGACATAATCTTCAATTAAAGATTAATTTTTAATTCCTGGAAACTCCAGGATAATCCTGTAGAGTTGGCAACCCTACCTGTCCATGACTTTTACTATAAACACCCCTGACTAAATCTTAGTTGCCTCAGGGCCCCACTGCTCTGGGGGGCCTGTGGGCACTGCTGCTCTGGGGGACCCCAGGTCCAGCTGAGGCAGCTGGCCCTAGGGCCAGTTGTTTAGGTGGCCCTGAGGTCAGCCACACACTGGCCGCTGCACCTGCAGAGTTTCACAGAGGTCGCAGAAAGTCACGGAATCCATGACTTCTGCAATCTCCATGACAAACTTGCAGCCTTATTGATGGCGTATTGGCAGCGAGAATGTGCACATTTCTGAAGGCTTTGTATTTTTTTATCATAATCAACTGTCCCATCCCTTTCATCGCCACAATTATCTTCTGGCTTGGAGAAATGAATAGGGCTTCCTTCTCACTTCTGTTTATGCAGACACAACTAATCCATAAATGGGTGTTACAGTTGTGCCACATGATACTTAACCGCCCCAGAATGTCTCCTGTGCATTTCTAGCTCCCGTGGGATCCTGGACTAAGAAACCTATCCCAAATTTGAGCTCTGGTCTCCTGCTTCTTAGAGAAGAGCACTAGGCTACGAAGCTGGACCTCTTGGCATGAAGCTGGATACACTATCAATAGATACAATAACAATATTGTATGTAGGAAATAAACTGAATTTCTGTACAGGTCTGAGGCCACCAGCCCATTTCACATAGGCCACCAAAGAGCTATTAGATGGTCACCAACCTCATTCTGTGCCAGTCCGGTTTGGATTTGACCTAATAACCGATAAGGGAAATATTCTAGATGCCGTTACCACTCCCCTCATCCTGTCACACCTATGGATGAATCTTCTAAATATACAGGCATGTAGATTCCAGGTTGGATTTATTCTACTGGAAAGTAGGAGGTGTTGCAGAAGACAGATAGAAACAGAGATTGGTCTAGGTAAGACTAGCAGGACACCATCTCTGGCCCCCTAAACTTGTATTTTACATCAACTTAGACTGCCTTAAATGTATTTTCTTAATCACTGTTTTTTTCCTGAAATGTTTCAGCAAGGAAGCTCAATACATATAAATAAACCGTATTCTGCAATTTTGGGGGGAAAACCCTGAAATATCTTTGCTGAAAATGCAATCTATAAGGCCACTTACTGTTTGTGTAGGACTGCAACTAAGTATATAGAGTTTGGGGGTGATTGACACACAAACTTGCACAAAAACAACTACAGTGGTTTTAATTCATGCTTGGGTTATTTCAGTGGAAGACTGCATGTGGATGAGAGAGACAACATGATAGAAGCCACTTGTCTTACTTAATGTACCTCAGTGATCAAGATGGTATAAGAACTTGTATAAAATAGAATAGGAACTCTTATTCCAGAATGATAGTATCCTATTTTGATTTAGCTTAAATTGATTACAGACATAAAACTGAAATAGAACAACTTTAGTTTGGCATAAGAGTGTCTATGCGGACTTGTACTGAAAAGACAAAAGATGTGAATTAAAACTAAATTAGTTATTTCAGCATGAATTTGTGTGCAGACAAAAACCTTGAAAATACTTATACTTAGGCTGTTTCCCTACCAACTTGCCCCTTTGCACCTTATGTGGTGATGTACACCTGTACTGAGTGTAAAACAATACTTTTTTCACTTGGTAGCATTTGACACCCACTTGGCACAGGAGTACATGGAGTAAGAGGGCAAGGCAGTGGAATAACAGACTCTCTTTCTCTTAAAAAAATAACCTGAGGAGTCCTTGTGGCACCTTAGAGACTAACAAATTTATCTGGGCATAAGCTTTCATGGGATAAAACCCACTTCATCTGATGCGGGACACCATCATAGGACCTAACCACATCAGCCACACCATCAGGGGCTCGTTCACCTGCACACCTACCAATGTGATATATGCCATCGTGTGCCAGCAATGCCCCTCTGCCATGTACATTGGCCAAACCGGACAGTCTCTATGCAAAAGAATAAATGGACACAAATCAGACATCAAGCATTGTAACATTGAAAAAAAAGTAGGAGAACACTTCAATTTCCCTGGACATTCAATATCAGACTTAAAAGTGGCAATTCTTCAACAAAAAAACTTCAAAACCAGACTCCAACGTGAAACTGCAGAACTGGAATTAATTTGCAAACTGAACACCATCAAATTAGGCCTGAATAAAGACTGGGAATGGATGGGTCACTACAAAAAGTAATTTTCTCTCTGTTGATATGCACAGCTTCTTGTCAACTATTGGAAATCGCCACCTTGATTGCATCGGCCTCATTAGCACTACAAAAGTAATGTTCCCTCCCTTGGTATTCACCCCTTTTTGTCAACTATTAAGAATAGACCACTTCCACCTTAAATGAATTGGCTCATTAGCACTGACCCCCCACCTGGTAAGGCAACTTCCATCTTTTCATGTGCTATAATATATATTCTGCTTACTGTATTTTTCACTCCATGCATCTGAAGAAGTGGGTTTTAGCCCACAAAAACTTATGCGCAAATAAATTTGTTAGTCTCTAAGGTGCCATAAAGACTCCTAGTTGTTTTTGCTGATACAGACTAACACTCTGAAATCTTTCTCTTCAGTGTCTCCAGGACATAGATTCATATATTCATAGATACTAAGGTCAGAAGGGACCATTATGATCATCTAGTCCAACCTCCTTCACAATGCAGGCCACAGAATCTCACCCACCCACTCCTGCGAAAAACCTCTCACCTATGTCTGAGCTATTGAAGTCCTGAAATCGTGGTGTAAAGACTTCAAGGAGCAGAGAATCCTCCAGCAAGTGACCCGTTGCCCCATGCTACAGAGGAGGGCAAAAAACCTCCAGGGCCTCTTCCAATCTGCCCTGGAGGAAAATTCCTTCCTGACCACAAATATGGCAATCAGCTAAACCCTGAGCATATGGGCAAGATTCACCAGCCAGATACTACAGAAAATTCTTTCCTGGGTACTCAGATCCAACCCCATCTAACATCCCATCACAGGCCCTTAGGCCTATTTATCATGAATATTTAAAGATCAATTAATTACCAAAATCATGTTATCCCATCATACCATCTCCTCCATAAACGTATCCAGTTTAATCTTAAAGCCAGTTGGCCTTTTGCCCCCACTGCTTCCCTTGGAAGGCTATTCCAAAACTTCACTCCTCTGATGGTTAGAAACCTTCATCTAATTTCAAGTCTAAATTTCCCAATGACCAGTTTATATCCATTTGTTCTTGTGTCCACATTGGTACTGAGTTTAAATAATTCCTCTCCCTCTCTGGTATTTATCCCTCTGATATATTTATAGAGAGCAATCATATTTCCCCTCAACCTTCTTTTAGTTAGGCGAAGCAAGCCAAGCTCCTTGAGTCTCCTCTCATAAGACAAGTTTTCCATTCCTCAGATCATCCTAGTAGCCCTTCTCTGTACCTGTTCCAGTTTGAATTCATCCTTCTTAAACATGGGAGACCAGAACTGCACACAGTATTCCAGGTGAGGTCTCACCAGTGCCTTGTATAAGGTACTAAAACCTCCTTATCTCTACTGGAAATACCTCGCCTGATGCATCCCAAGACCGCGTTAGCCTTTTTCACGGCCATATCATATTGGCAGCTCATAGTCATCCTATGATCAACCAATACTCCAAGGTCCTTCTCCTCCTCCGTTACTTCTAATTGATGCGTCCCCAGCTTATAACTAAAATTCTTGTTATTAATCCCTAAATGTATAATCTTACACTGCTCACTATTAAATTTCATCCTATTACTATTACTTCAGTTTACAAGGTCATCCAGATCCTCCTGTATGATATCCCGGTCCTTCTCTAAATTGGCAATACCTCCCAGCTTTGTATCATCTGCAAACTTTATTAGCACAATCCCACTTTTTGTGCCGAGATCAGTAATAAAAAGATTAAACAAGATTGGTCCCAAAACTGATCCTTAAGGAACTCCACTGGTAACCTCCCTCCAGCCTGACAGTTCACCTTTCAGTAGGACCCGTTGTAGTCTCCCCTTTAATGAATTCCTTATCCACCTTTCAATTTTCATATTAATCCCCATCTTTTCCAATTTAACTAATAATTCCCCATGTGGCACGGTATCAAACACCTTACTGAAATCTAGGTAAATTAGATCCACTGCGTTTCCATTGTCTAAAAAATCTTACTTTCTCAAAGAAGGAGATCAGGTTGGTTTGGCACGATCTACCTTTTGTAAAACCATATTGTATTTTGTCCCGTTTACCATTGACTTCAATGTCCTTAACTACTTTCTCCTTCAAAATTTTTTCCAAGACCTTGCATACTACAGATGTCAAACTAATAGGCCTGTAGTTACCTGGATCACTTTTTTTCCCCTTTCTTAAAAATAGGAACTATGTTAGCAATTCTCCAATCATACGGTACAACCCCTGAGTTTACAGATTCATTAAAAATTCTTGCTAATGGGCTTGCAATTTCGGGCGCCAATTCCTTTTATATTCTTGGATGAAGATTATCTGTGCCCCCTGATTTAGTCCCATTAAGCTGTTTGAGTTTCACTTCTACCTCAGATATGGTAATGTCTACCTCCATATCCTCATTCCCATTTGTCACGCTACCATTATCCCTAAGATCCTCTTTAGCCTTATTAAAGACTGAGGCAAAGTATTGTTTAGATATTGGGCCATGCCTAGATTATTCTTGACCTCCACTCCATCCTCAGTGTTTAGCGGTCTCACTTCTTCTTTCTTTGTTTTCTTCTTATTTATATGGCTATAGAACCTTTTACTATTGGTTTTAATTCCCTTTGCAAGGTCCAACTCTACTTGACTGTTAGCCTGTCTCACTTTATCCCTGCATGTTCTGACCTCAATAAGGTAGCTTTCCTTGCTGATCCCTCCCATCTTCCACTCCCTGTATGCTCTCTGCTTTTTCTTAATCACCTCTCTGAGATGTTTGGTCTTCCAGCTTGGTCTACAATCCTGCCTATGAATTTTTTCCCCTTTCTTGGGATGCAGGCTTCCGATAGCTTCTGCAGCTTTGATTTAAAATAATCCCAGGACTCCTCTGCCTTTAGATCCATAAATTCTTCAGTCCAATCCACTTCCCTAACTAATTTCCTTAATTTTTGAAAGTCAGCCCTTTTGAAATCAAAAACCCTAGTTGCAGATTTAGTTTTGTTTGAACTGAATTAGCTCATGATCACTTGAACCAAGATTATCCCCTACAACCATTTCTTCTATGAGGTCCTCACTACTCACCAAAACCAAATCTAAAATGGCATCCCCTTTAGTTGGTTCAGCAACTATTTGATGAAGGAATCCATCAGCTATCGCATCTAGGAAAATCTGAGCCCTATTATTATTACTAGCACTCTTCCTTCAATCTATATCTGGGAAGTTAAAGTCTCCCATGATCATGCAGTTTCCATTAGTATTTACTTTATTAAAAACATTAAAAAGGGCTCTATGCCTATCCAAATTAGATCCCGGCGGTCTATAGCACACCCCAAACACTATCCCAGGGGAGGCTTTAATAGTTTTCTTCCCCAGTGTAATTTTTGCCCAGACGGACTCTGTCTTATCCATTCCATCGCTTCTTATTTCTTTACATTCTACCTCATCATTGATATACATGTTTAATCCATATGTTTCCAATGCATTTGGACTGGAATGCTGGGGTTGGGTGAAAGCCAAACCAGTCACATGACCTCTTGTTCTCTGCAACAAGGTTTACAGAATTAATTGGTAGTGCCCATCAGTTTCTCTGGAAACCTGATTCCCTAATAAAGCAAAACAAATATTATAGATTTGTTGAGAAGACATTCCCCTTCGGGGTGGCACAGTCATCAGACCTGAAAATCACCCTGGATGCAGAAGTGTTGTCTGCTTTGTGTCCTTTTCTTTTAACAGTAATTGAGTCATTGCAATAAAATAATTGCATTCTAATGAAACACAGTCAACATAACTGAAAGCTAATAATGTCAATAAAGTGTGTTGAGCTCTCATCACAATAAAACACATTTTTTAAAAAATTAGATTCTTTTATGGAGAGTGGAAATCAGTTCACCCAAAGGGAAGTACTGGTTTAACTTCTTATTGTTGTTTATTGTTTGTGTTATGCTGGGATCTGGGCCCCATTGTGTGAGGCACTTTACCAGCACAGAGGAAGAGAAAATCCCTGTCCACAAGAGCATACAATCTAAATAGACAGGACAAAGAAAAGGCAGGAGAAAGGAAGTATTATAATCAGTATTAATATCCCCATTTTAGAAATAAAGTATTAAGGCATATTTATTTGGAACATTGAAATATATTATATTTCCAATATCTTAGGACATTATACTGCAATCTTTACTCATTCACAGGCCAAAGTCCTATTGCAATGGGAGTTTTGCTGGAACAAGGAGTAAGGTCTATAGCAAAAAAAGAGAGCCCTATGTTTTGCTATCCTGCTATGTTTGCTGATTAGAAATTTAAATGAATTCCAGAAAACTTGACATACTTACATAATCTAGTTAAACAAACATATAAAGCATACAATAAAAGATCACCTGCATCCTATAATATAGATATATAAAAACATTATATGCCCTCTTGTGTCCCAGGCTGGATTTATTTTACAGGAAAGTAGGTGGTGTTACAGGAGATAGATAGAAACAGAAGTTGGTCTAGGTGAGACTAGAAGGACGTCTTTCTATGCCCCCTGAACTTGTATGTTACACTGTCTTTAACTGCCTTAAATTTACTTTCTTAATCACTGTTTTCCCCTGAAATGTTTCCATTCCACCATGGAAGTGCAGCCTGGGCACTATTATCAACATTTTTGACATTTGGTTACATTTCAAATTCTTCATACAAGGAAGTTTGTTCCACATGAAGAAATGACAAAATGTTACCACTGATCAAGTGCACAAGTTTCAAAAAAATCCGATGAAGTGAGCTGTAGCTCACAAAAGCTTATGCTCAAATAAATGTGTTAGTCTTAAGGTGCCACAAGTCCTCCTGTTCTTTTTGCGGCTACAGACTAACATGGCTGCTACTCTGAAACCAGTAATAATATAATGTTTTATGCGTGCAGGGCAAATCAGGATAGTTTTGCACAGCTCTACTGCCTTGTTGTTATTATGCTGTACTATGTTTCGAAGTATGTATTCAGCATTGAATCTTGCACTCATATGCATCAGTGAACACTGCCACACAGGTTGTTGAAACAGTTGCTCTACTGTATAAGAAAGCAACTAGTCCATACATTTTGTATCTTTGTCATAAATCATGATTTTTCAAATGTTAATTTGCTTATATAAATTATGGTCTAAATTTCCTGCTGGATTCAATTTACACTACCAAAGAGCCAGTTAAGGCTCCTTAGGTCTCTAATTGACCCTATGCACAGATTAGAGCAGTCTCAGGGCTGATCCAATCTGTGCCAGCTCGCAGTGATCCCTAAATGACCAATTGTCAGCTAAGGAAGGCATTATGTTCAGGCCACTGTCCCTTCCTGTCTGTCCTCCACCATGACATGCCCCCCCCCCCGCCCCAGTATACCTCTTGCATAAGAGTTTCAGGGAGGTGGGGCATAGAAGCTGGTTCCATATCCCCATGGAACTCCCCCACTCCAGAAGATGAGTCTCTACTCCCTTTGCACCACTGGAATAGTGGAAAGAGAGAGGAGCAGAAGCGATAATCTGCACCCATGCTCTGCGTCTGATTTCTTTCAATACAAAGTGTCATGGTTGCATGATTCAAATACAACTCTGTTTGTAACCTTGCTCCCCCAGCAAGTTTCTGTAGAATTACTGGGGTTTGTTTTTTTTGTCCAACTCTCAGTAATCTTCTATTAGGTTTGGTAAACTGGGAAATACTTGCGGCTACTGTGTATGACCTCAGTGAAAAGCCTTAGGGAACGCTACACAAGCCCATCTCGCTGAGCCTTACACAGGTGAAGGGTCAGACCTCTCTCAGTGTGAGGTCTGAATTTTATTGACTTGAAGATGATGCAATTGTCTTGAGAAGGAGCAGAAAGTATTCTGTTTATCTTAAGAACAAAGCTCCCCAATCATATCCAGATGACTTGAATCTGATTTCATTTAGATTTTTGAATCCTAAAAAGGCATACAAATTTATCCTTGGCGTAACTGGAAGAGACATTCCAGTTAGTAGGGCAGTGTCGGTTTAAGGTGTGGTCCATTTCTGCCATATATGAATACTGCCAAAGGTCCAGTCCACTGGCTTTTCCTTTGGTATAGATAAATTCATGGAGGATAGGTCTGTCAATGGCTATTAGCCAGGATGGGCAGGGATGGTGTCCCTAGTCTCTGTTTGCCAGAAGCTGGGAATGAGCGACAGGGGGTGGATCACTTGATGATTACCTGTTCTGTTCATTCCCTCTGGGGCACCTGGCACTGGCCACTGTTGGAAGACAGGATACTGGGCTAGATGGACCTTTGGTCTGACCCAGTAGGGCCATTCTTATGTTCTTATGGTATTTCTACAACATTGTGTATTATGTTTGTACAACAGGGATTTCACCTATGCAGAGTTTACTCTCTGTGGAATATGGCAGCCACTCTGATTGAGCAACACAGCTCTGCAAAGGGGAAAGGAAGAGTACTTTCTCCAGTTTAAACTAGCAGGGGAACTTGGCAGAATGCAATTACTCACGCTGGGTTTTGACCAGGATATCGAGTAACACAGGCTAGATTCTCAGCTGGTGTAAATTGGCACCGTTCCATTGACTTCCTACTGATTTAATCCATCTGTAGAGCATGCCCAACAGCTCTTTCATCCTGATGAAAAGTACATGGAAATCTCTAAGGACAAGAAGCAGTCAGAAATTGCCCTGGGTCTTATTCAAACTGAAAAAATGGTTATATATTGATATGCTTGCTGCAATTTACAAGATCATCTAGAATTCCTATTAGAGAGCTTTAAAATATTACAAGCCATTTTAATAGGTCTATATATTTATCAAAATTTGTAAACTGTAGCTATTCATCAGTAAAAGACTGATTAAAATGCGTCTCTACACAGCCCCATGTCCAAATGGCCACAACAATAGCACTTCTTACCATGGCAGATCTTCCTTTCCCACATTCAAACACCAAGCATTGATAGGGATCATTCAGGTTGTAGCTCCAAGCACTGTTTTTTGGAACCTAGATGTAAATGCTGGGTGCAAAGAGAGATGTGTCACCTTTTCCCTTACTTTTCCACCAAAATGTAGGTAGGAAGAGTTCTATAAGTATTCCCAAGAGTACAGTACGAATACTGTATAGTTCTTAAGAACAGAAGACATTTTCTTCACCTACACAATTGTGTGGGTGATCTCGCTGATCCTGGCAGTGTGACACTTAGCCTTTGCTATCAGCTCGTTGTACTGAAGCTCCAAAGGAAAGCAAGTTATTGGCATATCTAAATCCCACAACAGATAGCTTTCCATTTTATGTGTGAACTCCACCAAGATGTCAAGCATGTGCCCTGCTAAAAATCATTGAAGATTTTTAGATTATGTTAATCTCCTTACATATTTACCAACAACTAAGTTAAAAGGGGAAATTCAGACATGTAGGTCTAGTTCCTGTTGTAAGACAGTGGGATGTTTGAAATCTGTGAGTTGCTCAGCTAATAAGTGCTCCTGCTCTAGTATTCTGAACCACATCACTCTGCTGGTACTGTGTGGCGTTGGGACAGTTTACTGTTTCTGAACTGGACGGTCTTCAAGTACTGATTGTCATCTACTGCTGGTCACTCGAAATGAGGCCATTTGATGGTTTTAAATCTCTGTCTTCCGATGTGAAATCAACATGGTTAGAACCACAATGGGAAGGTTCCCACCACCTTGTGGCCAGAGGTTCTACCCATTTGCTTGTCTGTAACTGGAAAATGATGAAAATTTACATGGCATAGATTGGATCATATCTAATGTGCTCCATCCTGCACTATCCCCATTTTTGTTCTAGAGAGCAGTGAAATGGAAACACTATTTTTCAAAGAAATCTCGCTGTTTCTATACTACTGTAAGTATTTATCAATATGATTAGGTTGTCGGTATTGTCTAGCCTTTCATCTTATTATGCCTGCCAGTGACAACACTTCTGTTTCCCCTCTCCTCCTTCCAGAAGAAGTCTCTATTTGAAACTAAAACCGTTTTTTCCAACTTATCTGGACAGATTTAACCAAGACAGATTGCTACCTAAGCAATAAATAAGTGTGCACTGATATGTGTGGAACACCTCTGACTTAAGTTAATCAATATTTCCTTGCCAAAGACTTGCCATTCTAAGAAGAAAAGAAGTAGTGTTGATCAACTTTAAGAGTCCACTTCATGTCCTTCTTGTGCACTTCCACTTTCCCCACTGAATGACTAAGAACCAGCAGTAGCTGAAGAATTTAAAACGGATGAGTCCCACATGTACCTTTAGAATCCCATTCCCAACAATCCACGTTGTGGACAATGGTTCAGAAATAAACCCTCCCAGTAGCTCGGACTCTGTGAAAATGAGGCTGTGCAGCAACTCTGGCTTCACCTATGGTGAAGAAGAATTTTTCTTCTGTGTCCACTCTGGAGATATATTCCCCTCCCCGAAACTTGTTGATGGATAGCTGGCAAAACCCAAAATCAGAAATATTGTATACCTTTTCCAGACATGCACTATACTATTTATATCATAGGCACGTGGTCCATGACACTTATTACATGCCAACTGAGGCTGGGTTGGGAGGATGAATCCACTGAAAGTCTAGGGTAGCAGACAATACCCATAGCAGAGTCAGGAGACATTTGCTGGACAATGATGGAACTAAAATATGTGGAGTGTAGGATGCTGATTCACTTTGCAAACAGCCAAGGCTTCAAGTGGCTAGTTTTGGTAGGGCTGCAGTGTTGGCTGATTTATAATTTCTTACCCTGCCCTATATTAGTCTAACTGCCCAGACGTGTGTCTTTATTATGGTTCCGCTTGTGCAGTGATTGTGTCATTGAGGAGAGTGAAAGAATGCCTGCCTTTGTTAACATTCCCTCTGAGGGGTGTGTGAGGATGAGGCGTGTGCTCAATAGTCTGTTTGCTGATGTTATCAGAAGATCCTATAGTTCAGTGCATTGAAGAGTTTCCTGTCAGAGCACAACACAGCAGCAAGGCACTGCTTTAAGACAATGTGCTCTCATGTTGAATACAAACTGGCAACGCATTGGAACTGAAAGGGAACATGTGAATAGATTATGAATATGGAGCCAGCTGGTGTCTGTTGGACCTATGCCAGTTTACAGCTGATGTGGATTTGGCCCACGGTACCTGAAGATTCCGCATCTTTTTCCAGTCATTGTTCTCAGCACCTCTCCACCAGCCTGCTTTTAACAGTCTCCATACAGACTATGGTTACGGCACATATTGTTTTATGAGGATATTGGAGAGGCGTTTGAAGGAAGTCTCAGAGACAGTAGGCAAAGAGGCTAGCGGGAATCATGTTCTAGCCAGTTCAGGAATAATGTTTTTTCAAATTGTTTTGGCAACTGGTGAAAGAACAATGCCATTATTGCAAGTCTCTGTTTTAGGTTGTGCAAGGTTCTAAACAGACCTGATTATCTTAATTTAGTTAATGTGAAGTATACATTTATAAAGTGATATTGGAGACTCAATAAAGGATTCTATGCATTGCTGAAGAGAGATCTGTCAGAGGGAGTTCTTATTGTTTGAGACATCTCTTTGAAATTACTATAGCTTTCTCACCAGGTCTTTGTAAACCATTGCAGTTATCAGAACTCATTTGAGATGATCTGCTGAACCAATCCCAAAACACATGCAGATAAAACCTTTATTTCACATTACACCATCCTGCATTCCCTATCGATATCACTTACCATACGTGGTGATTATAGTTCTATGATAAATTTCAGCACTTCTGGTGTGGGCCAGAAACCAGAAGGGACAGGGGATAAAATCTTGTATCTGATCACTACGAGCTAAAGCAGTGGCTCTCAACCTTTCCAGAGTACTGTACCCCTTTCAGGAGTCTGGTTTGTCTTGCATAACCCCAAGTTTCATCTCAATTTAAAAACAACTTGGTTACAAAATCAGACATAAAAATACAAAAGTGTCATGACACACTATTACTGAAAAATTGCTTACTTTCTCATTTTGTCTGTATGACATTTTAGTTTGTACTGACTTTGCTAGTGCTTTTCACGTAGCCTGTTGTAAAACAAGACAAATATCTAGATGAGTTGATGTACCCCTACCCTGGTTGAGAACCACTGAGCTAGATCCTGAGCTGTGGCTGAGCAGTGCACAGTGCTCCTGAGGAGGGGGTAGAAGGCCCCTTGATCCTGGAGCTAATTCACTGCCAGGCTGATCCCCAACATAAATTATAACAGCCATCGGGCTGCTCTGTTTTACACCAGCTATCCATGGCCTCAAGAGGACTGTTCCAGAAACGGGGGATTGTTTGGTCATAAAAATGCTCCCTTATCCCTGGCGGTAGGCCCTGAGACAGGAGACAGAGTTTCCTCAAAGGCTAGCTCAAGACTGTGAAATTATGTCCTCCAGAAACTCAGGTCCATCACAACCATCACCACCTTCTACTCCAAGTGCAAGGCACCTATCTTTGACCTTGCCTTCTATAACATACACATAAAGCAGTGTGTGTGTGTGTGTGTGTGTAATTTTAAAAATTCAAAAACTAAACACTGCATTGAGCACACTTCTCCCCTTGGGAAGAGAAAAACAGAAGCCAGATGTTAGTCACATCACCTAATGCAGCACTGGAAGGTGCTCAGATAATGTGGTGATAAGCGTGGTATAAAAATCTAAGTAGAATAGAATAGGGTCCAGGAGGGCTGGAGTAGGAACTGCAACATTGACTCTACGTTCCCTGAGGAATCCTCAAGTGGCCTCTAAGCCTGCTTCTGAGCTGCATTATATCAAGAGGCACAAAGTAGTTCCCAGAGTACAGGAGGACCTGACCCTAGAAATGGATATAGGTGAGAGTGTGGCTCTTATTTCTCCTCATCTGGTTAGCCCAGCTCTCTAAATTAAATTGTCACAGGAATAACAACACTTACCTCTTACTAAGACCCTCAGCCCCACGTGCCTTAATTTAACGATTGCAGAGTATCAGTGGAGACATTTTGTCTCTCTTGGCAAATGAAGAGTGTTGCCAGACCATTAGGATATAAGAACGATATATCTGAGTGGTTCTGCTAACCTGACCACTTACAAGGTGACTGCAACAAAGACTACAAGCACATTAAAATCAGTGGAGGTTATGTAGAAACAATGAGAGCAGAACAGAGACTCCCTCCCAGCTTTATTTCCAGTCATAAGCACCAGTGATTCCCAACAAAGCACAAAACTCCTGGCTATCCTTCCTACCTGCTTCTTTTACCCAGTTAGCACCTTGCTAACCACACATCCAACCTTACTCTTGAGCGATTAGAGGTTTTTGTCATCCCTGATCTAGAGTGACAGTCTTGGGATTTCAAAGCGTTACCTGCTGCTCTTTATTAAAAAGTAATCCAGTGAAGTTTATTACATGATTGTAATATAAATTTGGTTTTGTGAGATTGACTCTAAGGCAGCAGTGAAAAAAAGTGGAGCTTCCTTGCTTTGCATATTGGGTCTCAAATGGACAAATCAACCCCTTTTACATTTTTTCATGAAAAATTAAAATAATCAAATGAATGACAGCTATTTTATTTAAGAGAATGTTACACAGAACTGATGGTTGGTCATAAAAGGAGCCAGGAGTCCACTAACACTCAAGCGTGTGTCTAAGTTTGCTCAGAAGAGTAGGCCCATAGAACACGGTGAGGATTTTATTTGCCAGCACTTTACTTCATTTAGAAATTAACATCCATCCTCAGTCTTTCCAGATAATTGTGTCATCTCAAAAATTCACATAATTTCTGGGTTTGTCTCTACTTTCACGGACACTGGTATAAATCAAGTCACTCCACTGCAATCAGTGAATTGACACCAATGTAAAGCTGCTGTAAGTGGGAGGAGAATCAAGTCCTCTATCTAGAACAACCTCTTCTGTTTTTAATCTCTCTTCATTTTATTACTTTTAATAAAGACCAACATGTTTGCAGCTCGGGGAATTCTGCTGACGTCTCAGAGAAATTTGATGCCAGACTGCAGGGCCAGATCCTCAGCTACTGTACATTGGCATAGCTTCACTGAAGTCCATAACTAACATAACTGAAGTCTATATGGTGACATCAATTTACACCATCTGAGGATCAGGCCCTTGTGATGACTTCTTTGGTGCTGGCGGGTGGTTTTCTTCATTGCAGCTGCAATTAAATCTGGCTGAAAGGATTTATTAGAATTGTAAATTACTGTATTTGTTCACTGGGTAGCTTCATTTATTTGCATTTTAAGAAAGCCTTTGTTTGAGTTTCATGCATATATCCATTTTAAGAGCTCCTGACTTTCTTAAAAGCACAACTAATGCTTGGATTAAGTGAGACTGGATGTATTTCTCAGCTGGAACAAAAATAACATAATGGGTTATTAGAGCTATTTTGGGAATACATATTGATTGCAGACACAGTACTCAGAACTGTACTTAGAGAATGGGCTCCAAGAGTTTCTGCAAAATGAACTTCTTCTTCCAGATAGTAATAAAATGAATGCGCTGATTTCCCCCCTGCCTTCCACCTTGGGTAATAATTTACATCTGTGGAAATGATCCTCAGTCTCCATTGTAATATTCTCCCTGAGTGCCAGACTAAGGGGATACCCCAAGTGCAGGGGGACTTGGGTAAGGGCACTAAGCTGGCCCGCCTCCTAGCTCAAGACATTGGAATGGGCTTTCTGATGGGAAGAAGGGGGCTTGGCCAAAGTGCAGTGCACTATAGCTGTCCGCTGCTTCTTTTGGCCAGTAGGGAACCATGGGGAGCATAGCATAAGTTAGAAAAACCTTGATGCTGATCTAATTTACATAGGAGCACACATCCTCCCCTCCCCACCCAGCTGCCCCAGAATACAGGGATCACAGTGGTGGCTTAAAGCCACCTCTGCTCCTCACTGTTCCTTTCCTGTGCTGAGCAGAGGATCGCATTCACACACAATCAGAGCCAGTGAATGCAACGTGGGTGTAAAATGCTACAGAATTCTCCACTCATTTACACTGTTGTGGTAGCATTTCACCTTGACTTGAAATTTATTTTGCACAGCTCGTAAATTACTATAAAAGGAACCAGGCGGTGGAAAACTGGACCCATAACTGGTGAAGTGACATTGCTAAAAATCATTTGCAGAATCACTCATGCTAAAATATTGAAGTCGCAGAAAATGCCTGTTGCTTTTTTCCATCCTGCTGCCTGCAGGTCTTGGGGAAAAAACATTGTTTGTTTTGTAACCATACGTTAATTGACACCTGCAGCAAAACAATGCTTATTTAAATTGGGTAGGTACCTTTCCACATCCTCTACTGTATCTACACTGCTGAGCAATACTTATCCCTCACTTATGGGCACTCAATGCAGAATAAGAGTGTCCACGTGCAGGGGGGCTAGTGCAAAATAACTATTGCGCTATAAATCAGCACCCTAGCTAGTTAGCACTAAAATGAGAGTTCTTCCAGATGACAATTGCATTTTCAAAGACTGTGCAGTTCAAGTAATTTAATGGCTGTGTGGATTGGTAATGGAAATAGTAATCCTCTTATATCTGTAGGTTACCTCTTCAAATCCAGGTCAGGTCAGCGTTGTTATTGATTTACCTTACTGTAGTGCCCCAGCTGAGATTAGAGATATGTTGTGTTAAGCACTATACCCATAGTAAGAGACAGTCCCTGCCCCAATCAGCTTCCAATTTAAATAGACAAGACAGATAAAGGGTGGGAGAAAGAAACCATTATTATCATCATTTCTATTGATGAGGAATTAAGTTGCTGAGAGGTCAAGTGACTTTCCAGAAGTCACACAGGATTTCAGTGGCAGAGCCAGTAATCTACCTAAGGTCTCCAAGCCCTTTGATTTGACCACAATGCCCAGTGTTGACTAAAACAGAGTGCCGACAAGTTGTATCATTATCTGGCTGAAAGTCACATTTTAGGAAGTTGTTTGCCATCCACCACACAACTGTCCTGGGTTGAAAAGAATGGCCACAGAAATCACAGGTTTTATGTGCCATTTGCTCTATTTGCAGTAAAAAGAAAAGGAGGACTAGTGGCACCTTAGAGACTAACAAATGTACTTGAGCATAAGCTTTCGTGAGCTACAGCTCACTTCATCTGTGAGCTGTAGCTCACGAAAGCATATGCTCAAATACATTTGTTAGTCTCTAAGGTGCCACAAGTACTCCTGTTCTTTTTGCAGATACAGACTAACACAGCTGCTACTCTGAAACCTGGCTATTTGCAGTGTTCGTGTTGTGGCTCAAAAAGCCAGAGCTGAGTAAATTTAACTGTGTGCAGAGAATGGTATGTACTGTATGTTCAACCACAGTGCCCTTCTGCGTCAACACCTTTGACTGATACAATATCTACAAGAAAGAAAGACATTAATAGAGTTGATACATGTCTTTGTAAGGATACTCAACACCTAAAAATAGTGATTTTTACAGCACTATCTATAAAAGGCCTTGGTGGGAAGAAAGCCATGAATAGTATACTTTTCCTGGCATGGTGAAGGAACAATGAGTATCCCCTTTTTGTGCTTTCTTCTTGCTCTATCTTTTCCCTGGAACCTCTCATTGTTAACTTCTGCCTTGGATATAAGCATTCACAAACTATGGTAATGAGCACAGTATAGGTATTTAGATGGGTAGATTGACCTAGAGACAGAAATCACTTCCACACAGATGACATTAATTCCACATCCCCTTCTCTAATCCCACTGTCTCCTGTCTATCTGATGTCTTGATTTGGTCAGCCCCTGGATATGCCACTAAAATGCTTCAGGTTAAATAATAACATTACCTTGCACCTCAGGAAAGCTTTCTCACTGAGCATCTTAAAATATTACAGAATTTTAGCCTCACAACATCCCTGTGAAGGATGTATTATCATTCACATGCCACAGATTGGTAAACTGAGGCACAGCAAAAATGACAATTTGCTTAAAATCACATGTGGCTGTGACAGAACCAGGAATAGAAACAAAGTCTCCTGAAGCCTCACTATCTTAATTAGTGATGGACCCACCCTTCCTTCCCCTTTCCCCTAACTCTCTAACCTTTCCTCCAGATCACTATCACTCTCCTTAACTGTGATATAAACTTCACTTGTTTCTATTGTTTCCTATGTCTCCTTTTTCTGTAAGACTCTCTGCTTATCATAGCTTCTGGTATGATGCCATAATTTGTCCTTTCCTTGACATTGACTCTGTGAAATTCTTATCTGTCCCCATCTTGAATTCTGTTATTTCCTCTATTATGGTTTTCTTTAATTTCTTCTCCAAATTGCTGTTTCCAGACTATTCTTTTTCTCCAGGAAGAGGGAGCATATTTAACTACCACTAACTCCATCCTTCCAGTGTCCTGGTGCCAATTTTTGGCCTTGGTCTTATTGGTCTACTTCATACAGTAACTGCCCTCCTATTTTACAAAACTCTCCATTGAAGCACTCTGCACTACCTCTCTGATCTCATGTCCAATTAATTCCCCACCCACTCATTCCACTCCTTCAACCTGATCCTGGTCTTTCTGTCTTTACTAGTTCTTCTCATAGTTAGGGGATTCGCTTTCATGTGTGCCATTCCTCCCTTGACAATACTGAGTCACTTCCTTTTGGTAAGTCTCATCTTAAAACACTGAGAGCTGAGACTAGGATCCAGATGACCTGAGTCAGAGTCTTAAATTCTCTTTAGGAAGGTATGAAGAAGATTGTTATAGAGGAAAGGAATATATTGTTTTAAAATGTGGCTAGCCATCTGGATCTATCTCTCATGAAATAGCAGATCTGTTAATATATTAAATACAGCGCCTGAATTTCAAAAGCATCCCACAGCCTCTAACTTCCATTGAAAATCTGGCCACCTTATTCAGGGCCCTACATGGTAGCTGAGCTCTTTTTTTAAAGTCCAGACACTTAGGAGCTTAAAGGGGAGCTTGGGTGCTGAACATTTTTGAACAGCTGGCCAAAAATAATGTAGGAGTGGTCCCTTTACTGTGAGAACATGATCATTTGTGTACCATTTGGATCATGTTGGTTACTCTGTCTCAGAAACAAATCTACTGGGGGGTCACTAAGTCCTGGGCTACACTGGGGAAGGGTTCGAACTCAGATACGCAACTTCAGCTACGCTATTTGCGTAGCTGAAGTCAAAGTATCTTAGTTCAGGTTACCTGGCTGTCCTCATGGCAGCGAGGCGACCACGGTGGTTCTCCCATTGACTCCGCTTACTCTTCCTGCCAAGGTGGAGCACAGGCGTCGATTCGGGGATCGATTCATCACGTCTAGACGAGACGCGGGTAGTGAAGACGTACCCTAAGCTAAAGTTTAAAGGCAAAATCTACATTAACATTAAAATATGAACTTTAAACTCAGTTTCCTATTCTTTTACATTCTTCTTTTATAATTAACTCAATTTAAACTTGATTATCAGTATGAAAAAGTAAAGATATTAACTGATCTGAAATCATGCAGATACTTTGCCGACATAAGTTTCACAGACACCGATGTGACTTGTGAATGAGTGGGATCAAGTCCTTAGGCTTGCTATAGAAAAACTATTTGAAACTCAGAAAGTAAGCCCATAAAAGAGAGAGGAAATATTTGTATCCAAAAAGATTAAAAGATTCATAGATTCCAAGGCCAGAAAGAATCAATCTAATCTGACTTCTACATAACACAACCCATAAAATTTCCCCAAAATAATTTCTAGATCATCTCTGTTAGAAAACATCCAATCTTGATTTAAAAATTGTCATTGATAGAGAATCCTACACCACAACTCTTAGTAAATTGTTCTAATGGTTAATTACCCTCACTGTCACAAATTTATTTCCAGTATGAATTTGTCTAGTTTCAATTCCCAAACCTGGGATCATGTTACACCTTTCTTTGCTAGATTGAAGATCCCATTATTAGATATTTGTTCCCCATGTAGATTGTAACCAAATCACCCCTTAACCTTTCCTTTGTAAAATAAATAGATCGAGCTCTGTGAGTCTGTCACTATATGGCATGTTTTGTAATCCTTTAATCATTCTTGCAGCTCTTTTCTGAACCCTTCTCAATTTATCAACATCCTTGAATTGTGGGCACCAGATCGGGTAACAGTATTCCAGTAGTGGTCACACCCGTGCCAAACAAGAGGTAAAATAACCGCTCTACTCCTGCATCCCAAGATCTTATTAACTCTTTTGGCCACAGCATCACACTGGGAGCTCATGTTCAGCTAATTATCCACCACACCCCACAATCCTTTTTAGAGTCACTACTTCCCAGTATAGAGTGCCCATTCTGTAAATATGGCCGACATTGTTTGTTCCTAGGTAGAAGATGTAGAAGATACCTCTATATATCATACTGTATGTTTTTACCTGTGATTTTTTAAATATTAAAAATCCTTCTTTAAATCACATATTCCTGATTTTACTTTACTAACATCCATTTAAATCCCTTTCATTTGCTTCATTCCAAGCTCTTCTTTACCTTCAGGTGTTGATGCTTTCAGTGGGTACAAGCAAATAAAGTCACTGGTAGGTAAGCTATCATCTCTCTCCTCTTCATGAAGGTAAAAGACATGGCCAGAACTAAGCACTCATTTATATATCCACAGCCCATTAATCCAAATCACTTGGTAACAGCCAATTTTATTTAAACTAATAATCAGATGAACCAGGCAGGAGCATTGTTTAGACACATGCTAAAACTGTGCTTGCTACTTAACTCAAACCCTCTAGATCCTAAAATGCCTGGATAAAGCCAAGAATGGTTGCAATAAATCAGAGGGATTAATTTTCCACTCCATCATACTGATGTAACTTCATTGAAGTCCTCCTAGCATCACGGAAGTCAATGGCAAAACTCCCAGAGACTTGAAAGGGACTAGGATTTCACCCAAGGTAATTACAACAGTTTTGAATTCTTGGAGTGGAGATCAGGTCCAGGAAGCGTAACTACTATAAAACTGCCACTGGCAACAATTCTGTGTATTGAACCCATTTTATTGAAATAGGTGGGAAGATACAGTAATCAGGACAGACATGTGACGGGCTGTATGCAGTGTAGTTGTAGCAGTGTCCATTCCAGGATATTAGAGAGACAAAGTGGGCGAGGTGATGAACAGTTTAGTAACAAAGTAGTGGGTTAAGAAGTTCTGATTCAGAATAGTGATGGGCAAATCTTTAAAGTATCAGAGACTCTTTTGTTCAATGAAGTATCTGTCTCCAGCCCCCAAATATAGTGAAGTGTTTTTTTTTTCTCTCGTTTCCTCAGTCCCATATTGCTGCTGCTCAATCTTTAAAGACTGTCCTGCAAACTCCTACAGGCCCATGGCTAGCTATCAAGGTCATGACTCTCTCTCCAGACCAACATGAAAATGTCCTCCATGACCCTTTTGTCAGGCACACAGTCCCCTCTCTCATTAATGATTCCGTCATGGGGCCCAGTAGATCTCCACTCCCCCAGATTTAGCACCCTCTGGTATTTTTCTGTTAAAGATGCTCCAGATTATGTTGTGTGCCTCTGGTCTCTGTCTTTCTTAGCTAAAACTTCTCTATGCACCTTTATGTCATGGTGATGAATGCATTAAAAATGCATGGATGGATGAATGGGTGAGTAACGCCTATCTCAGCATCCTTGCAAACACGTCTTATAAGTCAACCTGAAAGGTGTTATGTTCATGGCATACACATGGAGAAGTTAGATAGAGACGTAAAATACTCTTGCTGGAAGGTTACAACATATTTCTTAGAATTCACAATGATAACACACAGGAACCCAGAAACAGAGAGAGACAAAGCAGACTGCTTCCTAAAACAAAGAGGCACAAGTCACTCCACCTTTCTCGAGACAGGCTACCTGCAGGATGATTCTGCTAGGCCCAGATCACATGCTTCCCTATAGAGTATTTGTCCGGGGGCATGTTCTATTGCCCAATGTTATGTATTCAAGCAATGAAAGGTATATCCTATTGGTGAGATACAGTGGGTCAAAGACAAAAGTGACCTGGCAAGCATGAGTAGGACTGAGATGGGGGAAGTGAGGGAAGCTTGTCACGGAATTTCCTTGCTTTCGTTGGTTTAGATTTCAACTATAATAATCCATTAATGTGGAATGTGTATTTTAGAAAATCTCCATTTGTATAGCTGTAGCAGCAGCACAAACACACCGGTCAAACAAACTCCTCATCTAAAGTCGTGGGCTTTCTCCTGCTGTCGGATCAGGAGACAGACAGACTGTAAATGCTGACCGCAACAGCATTATATCACCAGGTTTTTTGTCTTGTGAGTAATTCACTGTAATCCCGTTGCTGAAAACTACCAGGTACCTCCCGTGTACAGTAACACACAAATTCCCATTTAGAATGGTATGTATTTAAGGCCCGTCAGGTTGCTGAGACTATAAGCCTCTCATGCGCTGCAGGCTGCTATTTTGGCTGCTGCTGCCATTTCTTTTCTCTAGAGGGGTACTGTTGATAGAGGAGATGATAAGTAAAAGGCTCGATGATGATCTCTGATTTGACAGCTAAGATCAACTGGTCTTTTTTGTTCTAACCAGGCACTGTGTATTCAGTAAAATGATGGGCTGATTTCACCGGTCCTTATATTACGCCAATGTGTTCCATAAAGGAAGACCACAGTTATTGCTGTTCTGTCTTAAAGCTGGCTTTGCTTTTTAAAATTTTCCAGATTTAAATGTCAACCCGAAATGCCAGATGCTGCGATTGAAAGCCCCGTGTTTTGTCTTGATCTGTAGAGATTTGCTTTGGAATGTAGTATCAGCCCCAGCATTTGCTTCAAGCAGGGTATTAAAATGATGTGGATCAGCAGTGACATCAACTCAATGAGTCAGAGTCTCGCTGTTTGCACAGACAGGTATCAACCTGTACCATTGTGATACTTGACCGTATATCATTCCCTAGGCATTAGGAAATTAATGAGGTAACAAACTACCATACTAGGAGGCTAAAATCTGCTCTCATTTACAGCATAGTAAATCCACAGTAATGCCAACATCTTTCATGGCATTACTGAGTATTTACACCAGTGATACTGACGGTAGAAACCAACCTATTTTCTTCTGCCTAATCATTAGGGAATAGCAAACCATTTAAAAGTCTGTATGACAAAGAATGATTACCTGGAAAAGAGATAAGGAAAAGTTTCGCTTCATCTTTCTCACGGGAGTCACTTAATTTGTTTTATTCATAGCTGATAAAATGATGGCCTCTCGGGGAGGGACCCGTGTCTTTTTCATCACCGGAACAGATTTGAGGAATTCTATCAAATCTCTATCATTTCTTCCCAATCCCACAAATTGTATCCTCTTTGTCAAATCCTCAGGAAATAGACACTTTCCCCCTGAAATCCTTGGGAAACTAGCAGCCTGAGGTAATATCAATTCCTCAAGTGTCTTCTTCATACATTTGGATTCATCAGGTTTCTCTGTGACATGTGCTCTTTGCAATAACCCTGTAAGGCCACTCATTGATTCGGTTAATCTTTTCATAAAAATTGTTTTTGGAAGAGACAGTGCATAAAGTGTGCCCACCTTAAGAGAGGAATATTTAAAAGTTCCCTTGATAATGATTGTGAGTCACATTTAGACTTGAGTGGATAACAGGAAACAACTTTCTGTGAAGATTCATTTATGTTTTCACCCTCTTCATGCCCCTTTTGTTTTTGTTTTTCCCCAAACATTTGAGTGATAGAGTTTTACCAGGAGAGGATTAGACTCTGTGATCCAAATTCCACCATTGCTCTAATGTGCAAAGGGACCAGAGGGCAGTGGGAAAACTCCCGACGGCCGGTGAACAGCACCGCTGCTGGGGGCATTTCCACCAGACACAGAGCTCATGCTGCAGTGGGCTCGTTAAGGTTTTCACGGTGGGCTGGGTGTGAGAGGCAGGAGGATGGTCCTGTGCCCCAGCAATTCCCAATGGGGGATGTGAGTTATGGCAGCCCTCAGGGCTTCTATAGACTGTACAGGGGGGCTGGTTTGACCCTCTGATATTTCCTGAATAGGAGAGAGACAGGCTGTCTCCCCTTAATCCCTACACCAACTCCTATGATGTGCATCTCCCATAAGAACAGTGCCTTCATCTTCCAGCCTGATATGAGTAGTGCCCTTCTGTCATGCCCTTGCCTTTCACAGCAGCTTGTGAGGCACCAATAGTGTTGTAAAAAAACTTTTGAGCCCTTGGTTGAGAGGCAGAGAACTGCAATTCAAAATTTATCATTAGAATTTATTATTTGATATGTATTATTAATTTTTAAAGCATTTCCCCACCTTTTCTCTATAAAACACTCAAGTCTGTGTCTTCTTGTTCTGAATGTTATCATCTCAGACTGGATTGTTATTGGTTAGTAGATATTGATAACAGGAAACCTAAACTTTATTAGCCCGAGTCAGACCTTGAAAGCAGGGCCCGGCTTTGAAGTCAGGTTTTATCTGAAGTTAAAGGTTTTATCTGCGAGTGTGGTGACTAAATCTGTATGCTTTTGTAGACAACTGATAAAGCCTCAGAGGTGTTCTAATGAGCACCTTTCAACTGCACTTGCTGACCATCCTTTTGATGCATGCAGCTGCGCCACTCCATAGAAAAGCTGAGGGACATGATTGACCCCAGTACCAAAAGTCCCAGTGTGTTTGTGTGCATGACCATGCGTGTGTGTGTGTGTGTACATGTGTATAATGCTCTGTGTGTCCCAGTGTCCTGTGTCCCACATCAGGATTTATGTTCTCCCTATCCCCGTTGGGTCCAGTCTTGCCAGTAGGGGCATCTCCCAGCAGTGATTTTCTAACCACCCACCATCACTTTGTGAGGGAGGTTGTACAGGTGTCCGCTGCCTTCTCCCACATGCTACAGACCTATGGGGAGGGATTCCCCCCACACATGCATCCTTGGGAGAGAAGACATTATTAAAAGCAACATGTACTCTTCCCTCTGACTCCCCTGGCTGGCTGAATTTGGTACTGCCTCTGCCTTTCACATCAGTCAGCCAAACTGCTTCTTCTTCCACTTCTCTCTTGCCCCATCTTCACCACAGGTTGCCTGAACCGTAGGGGGGACATGTCTCTCCCATCAGTCCCACTGATTGCACGTATGGAAGCACGGCCCCGATAAAGATAAAGTATGGTCCCAAAAATGATTACAAATATGTAGCTTGACGCTGTGACATCATCACTGGAAGTGTTGCCATTACGGGGTTTGCAGCCCTTTGAGCTTTATTAGAGTTACACTCCTGGGACAGTACTGATACACTTTGGGTTTGCTTATAAAAAATACCTCAGGACAGGAGAAGGAGGAAGTAGTCAGGGGTTTGTAAAGAAGCCAGAGCTGCTCATCTTGGTTTTTGGGGTTTGAAGCCAGACTTCCATGAGCAAAGTGGGTTAGAATTCACTTTTCAGGCTGGCTTTTGGCTGTTCCAACTGTTGGATGTTCCAAGTCAGTCCCTCTTTCTCTTAGAGCCAGATGAGGGCAGGCTGGGAAATATAGATTCCTATCAGTTACGACTTACCAAATTCAGTTACAGTTAAGGTGTCTGTCAATCCACACTGGTATTGCTCATTACAAAGGAAACTGTGTCTCTTGTAATACTCTGGGTAATAAATACCCATGTTGCAATAAATTGTTTTCAGGTAATGTGCTGCGTAGGCTTCCACTTGCTTGTATATCCCTTATTTTTTTTTTCATATTTTCAGATAAATTTCCAGCTCTTTGACTGTCCAATAGTTTCTTCATTCACTTTGCTTATTGTGGAATAGTCTGGATGGTATTAAAGTCCATAAAATGCAGAGTCCGTCACCTTAATTGTTTAAGCCGTGATCCTGTAAACATACACGTGCTTAACTTTACTACAATGGGTAGTGTCACAGTTTCAGGGTAACTCTTCCTTCTGTGGTCCACCAAAGGCACACACTTTAGGCTCCTGACTCCCAGGCATCACCTCGCTTGTGTGAAGACCCATGTCTCACTTCCTCCTGACTGGGGCTTTCTAAGGCTCCAGAGTTCCCTGCCTGCGCTGTGATATTCCCAGCAAGCCAGAGTACCTAAAGAGGCCAGTGCCTCCAAAGGCTATGAACAGTGTATTTGCCAGCAGTCACAAGTTACTACATAGCTCTTTATAAGCAAGCACATTTATTGTAAAGGTGAAAGCCTTACAGAGGAAACATATTAAAACAATGCAAGAACCTAAATACATGTGAAAAAGCTTACCAGAGGTCACCCCCCAACTCCAACAAGGGCTCTGGTAGGTATCAGACCTTCAAAACCCACAATTGAATTTTTCCTGTGGTTACAAGTTCACAACTATGTCAGATTCAGAACCAGAACACAGGATGGGTAGTTCAGCCATTTCTTTATACAGCTCAGGTCTTTGATTTCCAGTCTCTGGAACCGGTAATCAGCAGACAAACACCTTCTCCTCAGGGTGTAGCTTTAACAGACTCGGGTTTTGCATAATCAGGGAGGGGAATTTGCATTAACCTCCTCCAAGGTATTCCCCAGGAAATCCACTTAACACATATTGTCCCAAAAGTCCATTCTTGTCTGGAACATTTTCAGTATAGTCCATTGAAGTCCCAGGCCTCATGTCACTTCTCTCCCCTAGATAGTTTACATGCAATCCTGTCCCACAATTATGCATAAACCATTCATTTAATTCAATGGATCACAAAAATATTAAAATTAATTCAATAAGTTCTCCAGAGGATGTTGTCATATTTATCATGAGTAGTCCCACTGAAATCAATTGATCAGGAAGTTAGTGAATAACTTGCCCGGAAATTGTAAACATTGTTGCAATAGGCTGCTTCAGACAGTGACAATTAAAAAATTACTTTATGTAAACCAGGTTGCTGTGAAGAAAATTATAATATAATTATATTTTCATTAAGTGAGTATGTAGGCTTAGGTTTACTTAGTGTAGTGCAACTATTAATTGAGGACAATAAAGCCATCAATGATGGATAAAGAAATGTAAACTCCCTTTCTCATTTCCAAAAATTAGTTTTAAGGCAACTAAGCAATCATAGCTTAGTCGTAAAGGTCTATCATGGATTAGAGACTGATTAAAGAAAGAAAATGAGTGGTCAATTATCATAGTGGCAAAATGTTAACAGTGGGGTGCTAAGATTCAAGGAAGTATACTAGAAGCAGTGTTGATTAATATATTTATTAACACTCTGGCGAAGGGGGGTATACAATGAGGTGGCAAAATTTACAGAGGGATGGCAAAATGTTATTTAGGTTAACCCTGTGGGACATCTCAGCGTACAGTAATCCAGACACAGTCAGCATTACCTTGCATGGTCTGGGGCACTGCACAATGAACGCTCCAAGAAGCGTGGTTCAGGGGTAGCAGATAACTAGGAAAGTCCAGGATAGCTGTTTCCAGAGGAGCCATGCTGAAATGGGGCCAAGTGAGGACAGAAATATGGGGCCTATGAGAGATCCATACGTTCGAAAGGACTGTTCCACAGAAAGGCAAACTCCACCATCATTATAGGACAATTAACTAAAGCTCTACAAATGGTATGGATCCTCTCCTTTCTGTGGCTTCTTTTCTGCCCCTTTTCTGCATAAGGGACAATCTGGCTCCATGTTTGTTAAAATTAATGTTAGGAAATTAGGGAGATGAGGACAATTATGCATTTACTTGAGGTTAAGTAAATAAGTATGTCTAAGGGAAACAATCAAATGGAAATATACAAATGCTGATATTGACATCCATGACTAAAGACCATATTTCAGCTTCCAACTATGGCACTGGCTTTCTGGGTGATATTTGACCTCTCTGGGCCCTCAGATATATGGATCTAAATATGTAGTTTACAATCTAGGTGGCTTCCATTTCAGATAAAGGAAAACAGACTACAAAGAAAGACTAATGATAAAGTCTCTTTGAGGGAGAGAAAACAGTAATTCATTCTGTGATGAAGAATGAAGCAACATGCTTCATCTAAACCAAGCCACAAAATGGCTCAGTGGATCAATGCATCAGAAGCAGGAAGCCTGCCAAACAGTCAGTGGAGCACTCCAGGAAGACAAGGCCATTGCAGAGATGTGAAATGAACTCTTTGCATCGGTCTTCTCTGCAGAGGATGTGGGGAAGATCCTACATCCAAGCCATTCACTTTAGGTGACAAATCTGATGAACTGTCCCAGATTGAGGTGTCATTAGAGGAGGTTTTGGAACAAATTGACAAATTAAACAGTAATAAGTTACCAGAATCAGATGTTACACACCCAAGAGTTTTGAAGGAACTCGGATATAAAATTACAGAACTACTAAGTGTGGAAAGGAACCTATTATTTAAATCAGCCTCTGTACCAGATGTCTGGAGGGTAGCTCACCTATTTTTAAACAAAGGCTCCAGAGATGATCCTGGCAACTACAGGCCAGTGAGACTAACTTCAGTACCAGGAAAATTGATTCAAATTATAGTAAGGAACAAAATTATGAGACATATAGATGAACATGATATGTTGGAGATGAGTCAACATGGCTTTTGTAAAGAGGAAATCATGTCTCACCAATTTATTAGAATTCTCTGAGGGCGTCAACAAGCATGCAAACAAGGGGGATCCAGTGGCTATAGTGTACTTGGGCTTTCAGAAAGCCTTTGACAAAGTCCCACACCAAAGGCTCTTAAGCAAACTAAGCAGTAATGGGATAAGAGGGAAGGTCCTTTTATAGCTCAGTAACTGGTTAAGACAGTAAACAAAGGGTAGGAATAATTGGTCAGATTTGACAATGGAGTGAGGCAAATAGCGGGGTTCCCTAAGGATCTGTACTGGGACCCGTGCTGTTCAACGTGTTCATAAATTATCTGGAAAAGGAGGTTGCAAAATTTGCAAATGATACAAAATTACTCAAGATAGTTAAGTCCAAAGCTGACTGCACAGAGTTACAAAGGGATCTCACTAAACTGGGTGACTGGACAACAAAATGGTAGATTAAATTCATTGTTGATAAATGCAAAGTAATGTACCTTGGAAAAAATAATCCCACTGATAGCTACAGAATGATGGGATCTAAATTAGCTGTTACCACTCAAGAAAGAGAGCTTGGAGTCATCCAGGATAGTTCTCTGAAAACATCCAGTCAATGTGCAGTGGCAGTCAAAAAAGCTAACAGAATGTTAGGTACAATTAGGAAATGGATAGACAATAAAACAGAAAATAACATAATGCTTGTATATAAATCCATGTTACGCTTGCACCTTGAATATTGCATAAAGTTCTGGTTGCCCCATGTCAAAAAAGATATATTAGAATTGGAAAAGGTGCAGAGAATGGCAACAAAAATTATTTTGGGGGTATGGAACAGATTTCATATGAGGAGAAATTTTAAAGACTGGGACTACTCAGCTTATAAAAGTGATGACTAAGTGGGGGATATGATAGAGGTCTATAAAATCATGAATGCTGTGGAGAAAGTGAATAGGGAAGTGTTATTTAGCCCTTCATATAACACAAGAAATAGGGAGTCACCTGATTAAATTAATAGGTACCAGGTTTAAAATAAACAAAAGGAAAAGCATCTTCACATAATGCACTGTCAACCTGTGGAACTCATTGCCAGTGGATGTCGTGAAGACCAAAAGTATAACTGGGTTAGAAAAAGAGTTAGATAAGTTCATGAAGGATAGGTCAATGGCTACTAGCCAAGATGATCAGGGATGCAATCCCATGCTCCAGGTGTCCTTAAGCTTCCAACTGGCAGAAGAATCTGGCACTGGCCACAGTCAAAGACAAGATACTGTCAAGAAAGTCTGATCCAATATGGCCATTCTTATGTTCTTACAATCTCTATAATTTTTATTTAGGCAAAACTGCTGCTATCTTCAATGGGAATTTTTTAGAGAGTAATGACTGTAGAATCTGGCCCCATCATTGTGTGCACGGTATTTGAGTTAAATTAGTAAAACTGTTCTTAGAAGAAACACCCTAACCCAAGGTTCAGTAATACTCATTTAAAGGCTATAGAAAGTGAAAGGTGAAATGACCTCCGCAAAGCACGTTATTTGTTTTGAATTTAGCAAACATTTATTTGTACTATTTACCCTGTGTTATATTGCTGAAATAATAAAAATTCTCACTTATCTGCTATTAAAGTCTGCTATGTGTTTTATTAGCCATTCTCAGGAAAAGAAAAAAAATTGGAGAACAAATTAGAAGAAACAAGGATTGGTGGAGTTCTACATGGCTAGTTGTGCCCAGCCCAAAGTCCATACCTACTAGTTATGGTAAACAACTGAAGCGCTTTGTTTCACTATAGTCTTTTTCACTGGCATTTTTTATTTAAAATAAAAAACTAAACAATCAAACAGCTGAAATAGAAGTTATGCAAGCAAATTTAAATTGGGTTTCACATGCAAAGAAAAAAGATTATAGGACAAAGAAGGAGGGATTATAAGGTAGTATCTAAAATTGGACAGTTCTTAATTATTATTATTATAATTATTAATAAAATATCTCTAGAAATGTTAAAATGGGTGTCCATACTCTCTAGGTCCCCTTGATGTAGCATAAAAACAAACCCTAAATACAACAATACAATTTAACCGACCAACCACCAGTAAACCAGGGAATTTGAAAACTCAGATCCTTCGCTTCAAACAATACTTCACCTTTAAAGTTACATTTGCCCCCCATTTTCAAATGCTTAAGAAAAAGGATGAGTTTTTTCAGGTACCCTGAAAGTAACACGGATTTAGCTAGTGTCCATTTGTATTGGTTAGTTGAAGTAATCCAAAAGTATGTTCTCAGCTTTACAACGATAGTACTTTGGTCATCTTAATTACACCTTGTCATAAATATAAAGGGAAGGGTAATCCCCTTTAAAATCCCTCCTGGCCAGAGGAAAAATTCTCTCACCTGTAAAGGGTTAAGAAGCTAAAGGTAACCTTGCTGGCACCTGACCAAAATGACCAATGAGGAGACAAGATACTTTCAAAAGCTGGGAGGAGGGAGGGAAACAAAGGGTCTGTGTCTGTCTATATGCTGCTTTTGCTGGGGATAGAACAGGAATGGAGTCTTAGAACTTTTAGTAAGTAATCTAGCTAGGTATGTGTTAGATTATGATTTCTTTAAATGGCTGAGAAAAGAATTGTGCTGAATAGAATGACTACTTCTGTCTGTGTGTCTTTTTTGTAACTTAAGGTTTTGCCTAGAGGGATTCTCTATGTTTTGAATCTAATTACCCTGTAAGGTATCTACCATCCTGATTTTACAGGGGTGATTCCTTTACTTCTATCTACTTCTATTTCTATTAAAAGTCTTCTTGTAAGAAAACTGAATGATTTTTCATTGTTCTCAGATCCAGGGGTTTGGGTCTGTGGTCACCTATGAAAATTGGTGAGGATTTTTACCAAACCTTTCCCAGGAAGTGGGGTGCAAGGGTTGGGAGGATTTTGGGGGGAAAGACGTGTCCAAACTACATTTCCCAGTAAACACAGTTAGAGTTTGGTGGTGGCAGTGGATATTCCAAGGACAAAGGATAAAATTAATTTGTACCTTGGGGAAGTTTTAACCTAAGCTGGTAAAAGTAAGCTTAGGAGGTTTTCATGCAGGTCCCCACATCTGTTCCCTAGAGTTCAGAGTGGGGGAGAAACCTTGACACACCTTTCAGGAACAATATCATTATGATTTGCATTACTATTGCACATATCAATATCATCATACAAGGCACTCTAAGTACCTACAGTAAGAGAGAGTCCCTGCTTGAAAGAGCTCACATACTAAATAGACAAGACAGATGAAGGATGGGGAAAAGGAAAGTATTATTATTCCCATTTTCCAGATGGGGAATTGAGCCACAGGGAGACGGCCATTGACAGGAACATTGCCACTGACTTCAGAGGACAAAGGATCAGATCCTTAATGACTTGACATAGGTCACAGAGGAAGTCTGTGGTAAAGACAAACCTCCTCAGTCCCAGATCTCCTGAGTTTCATGCCAGTGCCTTAACCATGGGACCATCCTTCCTTGCTGGGAGGTTGTGGTATGCTGGCCAAACATATTCCTCAGAGAGCAGATCTATGCTGTTTGGAGGTAAAACTATGCATTATTCCTCAAGTCTTAAGCATTCAGAAGAGAGCAAACCATATTTTATTAAAGGGAAATTATTTTACTAATGATATCGGAACAAAAACTTTTACAATACAATTAATCTTGAATACCTCTGATTTCTACCAGAATAAAACATAAACACTAAAATCACACCAGAGGCCAGCGAAGGCCAAGAAAGCAGACAGAGAGTGAACCCCTGGCAGGCTTATTGAACATGTCATTATCCACCATGCAAGGAAGAAAATCCCTCAAAAAGGATGATCCTTTGGATACTACCCTAGGCAATGCTGAAAATGAATCAAAGATGGAGAAAATAAGAAAGGAGTTGTCCTCTGTGGAACAAGCAGTAGACACTTTAGTGGGGTTAGAGCAGTGGTGGGCAACCTGCGGCCTGTCAGGGTAATCCATTGGCGGGCCGCGAGACAGTTTGTTTACATTGGCCGTCCGCAGGCGCGGCTGCCCGCAGCTCCCAGTGGCTGCGGTTCACCGTTCCCAGACAATGAGAGCTGCAGGAAGTGACACGGGGATGGTAATATGTTCCTAGGCAATTTGTTCCAGTGCTTAACTACCCTGACAGCTAGGAATTTTTTCCTAATGTCCAACGTAAACCTGCCTTGCTGCAATTTAAGCCCATTTATACACCCTCCTCTTCCTTCCTCCTTTCCCCTCACTACATTACTGTCCTAGATGTTAAGCTCCATTTACAGAGCTACTTGTTTATTATTTTTGCTAGGTATGATGCTTGGGCAGATAGGCATGCTCTGTCTGGTTTGAGGGCACTAGCAGTGTAGCACTGATAAAGTTTGGAACTTGATGTAACATGTAGATCTTGGCTAAAGTCTAACACAGAATTTGACTATGTAGCCATGGCTATCCACTGACTACCTTCCATAGACTACATCAAGTAGACTATGGAAACAGCACAAGTATACAATAGACAGTGATTTTTTAAAATTATATTTGCTCTGTACATTATGATTCCAAACCAGTTGACAAACAATGGATGAAATTCCCTACTGGCATAAGTCAGTGACATTGCATTGACTTCAGTGGAGTTGGATCTGCTTAAGCCAGGAGTGACTTTGGCCCATTAACTAATTAATACTCACAATACCCAAGAACGGCAGGTACAGTTACTGCCATTGTATGGTGGGAAAACAGCACATATTCATTTCATCTTTGGGAATGACATTTTCTACAGTCCCAGTCTTGTAAACATTTGCACATGTTTAACTTAAAGCATGTGAGTAGTCTCCCTGAAGTAAATGGGACAGACTATATGCTTAAAGTGTGGACAGGATCAGAGACTATGTTTGGTCTTTAATCAAAGGTAAATATCTTTGGAAAATTTGAGCACAATACTTCAGCAATTTGGGAGTAACTAAAACAAGGATGTGGGATGGGAATGTTCACCCACTTTGTGTGATTAAAGAACACAGCCCTCTTCCAACCCCACTCTTTTGAATACAGGTACAATCTGAGGGTTTGGAGATATACTTCAAGACAAGAAGCAGACAATGTCAAAAAGACATCCAGATTTTTACTAGATGAACATAACACCCTATCCAAACACAATAACACATGGAGATGAGTATCCCAAAATACATGAAAGACTAGGCGGTAAAAATCTTAGGGCAGTACACATATTATTAACCCAGAAACAGCCTTTTTATTACACCTTAGCCAGCACTACTAATATTTTGACTTATTTTACAGGAGGTCATTTTTTAGACCAGCACTTCTCTTGAGGCAGACCCTTTCAATTTGGGAGAAAGAGATGCACCTTCAGCCCTAAAGTAACCATTTTGTAACTGAGTGCAGTAGGATAGACCACTCCTTCTTTTCGGTTAGTTAATATTTTGTTTGGTTTCCCTTTCACTCTTGGGAAGTGTGACAGAACAGCTGCCCCTCATTGGCTGGCAAAGGGTTAATAGCAGCCAACCAGAGGAAGGCTTAGAAGCAGCCAATCAGGGCCAGGTTGGGCCCTATAAGAAGTACCTGGGACAGAGCAGAGCAGTGCTGGGCAGGGTCAGGGGAGCAAGTGGAGCTCCAGCCTGGCTGGCTCCCAGAGTGTGGCCTTGATACAGGGGCTGAGTAGGTACTGGGGCTATGGGGAAGTGGCCCAGGGAAAGCAGGTAGCCCCAGAGGAGAAGGAGAGCCAGTGAGCTGCTGCCAGCTATAGGGTCCCTGGGTCGAGGCCCAGAGTAGCAGGTGGGCCTGGTTCCCGCCCCCCCTTTGTCCCACTGGCTGCCGAGGGAAGTGGCCAGCCAAAGGACTTCAGTTTGCCCCTGAGTGAGGGGCTGGACTAGGGGCTGCAGTTCACCACTGCGGCAAGAGGCCGGGCGAAGGACTGACGGTTCCCCTGGAAGGGTGAGACAATGGAGTTGGGGCACAGCCAGAGGGCTGTAACCTGAAGAGGGTGCTGCAGTCTGGCAGCAATGCGGGTCCCCACAGACAGCAGAGATGGTGGAGAAGCAGTGATGGAGAGTGAGACACCACAAGAGGATGGCGCCCTGCTGATGGACAGCGCTAATTCCCAGAGCAACTGGCAGGAGGCTCCACGGTGGTGAGCATGACCCGTTACAGGAAGGTAGCACACCTTCACATGCAGCAATAATGCTGAATCGTGAAACTTCATGTGGAAATAGCCCTCACTGAACAGCAGTGTCTTTATTTGCTTTGATTTATAAAATGATTAGTATTAACAAAGATTGGTCTGTTTGCACACTGTGGGCATGCGATGGAATATTTCCTTTAAGTTTGTTGGTGGGCACTGAAATACACCTATCCTGTGCGTACAAGCAACTACTGTTACCGCCCATTTATTGCTAAAGGCAGCAGAAGTCATAAGCTCCGCTAGCTGAATAGCTCTACGTCAAGTAGTTTGCAAGCTTACTGCAGGGCTTATAAATTCCAGAAACAAAGCCAGCAGCACATGTAAACATCACAAAGTGAGTAGCTGCAGAGTAAGAGGATTACAAGTTTTCGAGCAGCGCTCGCACTCATTGCAACCTGAATTAGTTCTGGATTTTGGTTTCTCTTTGGCCTTGTTTTTCCTTTTAAAAAAATACAAAACTAAGTGCTATGAAATATCAACCCATTTAGTCCATTGGTAAGGTTAAACCCTAAGGCCAATATTTTATAAAATGATTAATGATTTTGTTTTTCTCAATTTTTGGATGCCCAGCTTGAGATCTTCAGTGGGCCTGCTCTTAAGAGAGTGCTGAGTAACTGCTCTCCAGAAATACTTTTTATCAATTTTTTTCCTGTACCTTGTTACTTTAGTTAAGTAACCGTAGTATTAGATGAGGAGGAAAAGTGGGGAAAACAGAGTCTTCTAGTTGGAGCATACTACTGCAGGAAGATGACTCTCTGCTTTTAACATTTAATATTAGAGTAATGCACTGGCAGCAAAAACCCTTAGAAAATTGGTGAGGTGGCAGGCTGATTGGTTTGGGATTAGCATCTATCACATGGTTTTAGCACAATACATTTAAATACAGTTCTTCCAAAGGTGTAAGCATGGTTCTTGTGATCAGAGAAGCTAGGTCCTTACTGTTCAATAAACTAGCCTACAAACCTGGCTATAATCTGTGATGGTTTATTGTTTGATTAGGACTTTCAACACTGACCGGATAAATGGTGTTAGAAGAATTCTAGCACCATAGTTAAGCACAGTTTGCTGGTAAGGTGTTAATAAGATTTCCCCAGCTAGTGTTGACAGGGCCTTTGTGCAAGCTGTATAACTCAGCTCTTTTTAATTATAGCTTTTTCATTAGAATGACAGAGATGGTCCAGACTCTGATTCAAACCTTAAAATGCTTGGATTTTATAAGAAGAAAAGCCTTGCAGTTCAGAATGTGCCCCTCCATAAACTCTTTGGCCTGCGTCCTGAACCCTGCTGTATTGTGTTATAAATGCTGTACTATTTACATTGATCTTTCATCTAATAGCAGCAGGTTATAAAAACCTTTGTTTGGTATACAGGTGATATGCTAACGTTTGTCCATTTAATGTAAATTATAATACTGGAGAAATAAGTAAAAGAAGAAATCTGGGTGCATCTAGAAAAAGCAGTGTGTACATGAGCTAAATCCCACAAGTTAACATTTGTCCACACAAACAGCCACAGCAAATAAACTGAGTTTTCTTTAATCTGGTTAGTAAACTGCAAAAAGACTGTAACAGGGATAATAGGGTAAAGGTACTAAAAAGGAATGCTGTTGTTAAACAAAGGAGGAGATCTGAGAATGAGGGTTTGTGTTAGGAGAGCAGGGTGTGTGTGTAAGGTTGTGAACTCTGCTATGATGTTTCCTGGAACTTTGCAAAATAGCATATACAAAGAGTTGAGTATGAATTTCCTCACTCATGAGTAACCTATTACTATGAGATTCAAATCACTAAAGGCCAGATTCTGGCCTCAGTTACATAGGCACAACCCTCACTGAATTGTCACTCCAAGTAATGCCTACAGTATGTCTTGACCAAACAAAATAATACAAAACATTGGAATATAAGGCAAAACCCACAATCATGAGTTTAGTTTGTTCATTTTTATCTCCATGGGACATCATACAATCTGTAGTCATTAATAATTTTTGTTAAACTATAAAGGGGAGAAAAGCTTTCTACTGCTTGCACAACTAAAGAAAGACACACACCCTTTAGGTTAGCCTCCAGAACTGTTTCCATGACAAACCCCATGAATAGTATACGTACAACACAGCTTTTTTTATAAATATGGTTGGCTGTGCGTGGGATGTCTCATTTCTCACTAAAAGAGAAGGAAAAGGAGTACTTGTGGCACCTTAGAGACTAACCAATTTATTTGAGCATGAGCTTTCGTGAGCTACAGTTCACTTCATCGGATGCATACCGTGGAAACTGCAGAAAAATATACATTGTAAGGAGAGTGATCACTTAAGATGAGCTATTACTAGCAGGAGAGTGGGGTGGTGGAGAGAAAACCTTTTGAAGTGATAATCAAGGTGGGCCGTTTAGACAGTTGACAAGAAGGTGTGAGGATACCTAAATGGGCCATCTTGATTATCACTACAAAAGTTTTTTTTCTCCTGCTGCTAATAATCTTAACTAATTAGCCTCTTACAGTTTGTATGGCAACTTTTTTACACACACACAGAAGGTGGAAGTTGCCATACAAACTGTACACACACACAGGGCTGTAGTCCAATAACCTCAGTAAAGCATCACCTTAATATTCATTCCAAATGAGATCTGTCTCTTCTCTCCCATGAGAGATATTAATTACACTATGTACTGAATCTTGTTAACGATATCGAAGGTATCCATTTTTGCCAGCCCTAAACATTTAAAAATCTTAAGGTTTAAAAACAAATAAGGCCTTTCCAGTGCTTTTTTCTTTGCCTTCTGGTTTCTGAGTCTGCAGGGAAATACCCAGGTCACGTTTTCAAGCTTTTCTCTGTAATCACGAGGGCTAGGAACTTAATTTTTTGTTTTGTTTTAAATTGAAAGTTGACATTATCATAGAACCTCATAACTCCAGGACCTGAGACTTTAAGATCACTAAATATTGCAAGACTTGGTAAAAACACCAGATATCTGCTGGAAGCTTAAGGTTTCTCCAAATGTGGATGTCCCCTCAAAATCTACCTACTACTGACTTGTGGGTAGTCTTAATTTCTTTTCCATTGTGCACTGGAGAGAAGGAAGGGAAGTTAGGAAACATTACAGTTTCATACAGCATCTTAACACAAAAGTGGAACCATCTTCCCCCTATCTGAGTTTGACATAGAACATCTAGCGGCTACATTCATGTATGGCAATACATTCATGAGGGGAAGAAAATAAATAATTGTACACTTCTAATTTATGGGCTTAATTCTCCTCCCTCTTTCCCCAGAGTAAATCTGTTGAAGTCAGTGTTCTTGCACCAATGTCAGGCCCTACATCTTCACTCTTCTGATAATGCATACCCAAGACTATGCCACCAACTGATTCTGGTATAGTTTGAATTTTCCTTGGAAAACTAGGGTTTCCCTCAGGCACCTCTGTTCTCTGGTGCACCACTGACTTCAGCAGAATTATAAATGAAAAGATAATTCGGTCCACAGTACGACTGCCAAAAATGAGGACAGCGAGAAAACAATGCACTTCTACATTTGAACTGTTACATTTACAGTTGAATTGCAGTTGCCAATATAAGCCATTACTGTCAGTTGTTCCAAAATTAAGCATAACAATTCGCTGCAGGCAGCAACTTGGCATATGAGGCTTGGCAAGTGATTACTCAATAATATGACTTAATCTGTTTCGGTTATTTAAATATTGCCAACAGCTGAGAGAGTGCTGGTTGAAAAGTAACGTGCCTATGAAAGGCTGTAAAACAATGCTAGGTGCATATTACAAAGTATTTTCTGTGAATATTGATTTGAATTTTTAACCAATTCCTCTGGCTAAGTTTGCTGTCCTGAGTTTCCATGAGTTGAATTTTGCTAGTAAGAAAGTTAACAGGATGTACATTTTAAAATTGCTTTTACACTGGGATCCTGATGATAAGAATTTACTGTCCCCCCCAACCAAAGTGCAGTAACAATGACATTTGAATTGTGACCAATCAGAGCTAATCAGTAAACAAAAGTAGTCTGTACCTTGGTGGCTGACCCAGGTCATTTTTACTAGACCACCTCTTACAAAGTGCTTTGAATCTCTTTTCAGTTGGTAGGCAAAGTGTAAAGTGGGTCCAATAATACTTATCCACTTCTAAGCTGCAAAAACATGATATAAGTGCAAAGCATTATAATTAGTCACATTTCAGAAGGTATAATTAATTTGTGTTTTCCTCTTCACACAACAAACAATATGAGGAAAGCATATGCACATGGTGGGGTCCAAGTAATCAGGCTTACTGAATATCCACAAACACACAAGGCATAGTTAGATCCATGCTGCTGCTTTGACTGGTTTCTGGCAGCTTCTACAATGTAGAACACAGTAAGCACCACTAGAGGGCTCACAAGTGACTAATAGGGATGTTAGCCTATTTCTATTACAGCAATAACTATGACATATACTGTAGACTGATTCTCATTTACACTAAAGCCACTCTACATCATGCTAGCAGTGTAAAGGAGCCTCAGAGTGGGTGGAAACCTAATTTACTCCCACTTAAAAGCTCTTTTTCAGTGCCAGAGTGATGTAAATGAAATTCAGGTGCACAGTTTCAGGGAGCTGGCTGGGAGGCATTTTGGCTTTGGAACCTTAACACCTGGGGACCATTCCTTCCCTCCCCTGCCCCAGTCGAATGCATGGAGCTCCCATTCGGTAACTGCACTGTTGTCACTTAGCAAGCTAACTTTTTTTAAACCAAGTGTTTTGGGTTTTGGAATAATATAAGTCGCCATGTCCAATCAGGTCATGTACCTTCCACGGAAGGGTGAAGGTCTTCTGGTCCACCATGCACTATACTGGGGAAAGAGGGAAAGAATACACTCCTATCGGTTTTTAAAACAGATTTGTTGCTATTAAATGTTTTTGTGTTTTTTTTTTTATAAATGGCCTTTTACGTTGTCTGTGATATGAATAGTGTGAATAGTTTATTTTACATCAGGTAGTTTTAAGATTGTAGATCCATCCCCTAGCATTGCCCAGAGATGCTGAGTGAATATTTAAATATATAAACTATAACTGCCAGCATTCTTTGCCCCAAAGAATTTTGACTCCTTGTTTTCACTGGAAGTGTGAACACCTTGTTGGGAAAAGAAGGTCTTGGGGGGGCCAAACCTTCTCTTTTGTCCTACTCCCTGTAGATCTGCTCAGTTCCATAGACCAACCATGGGGAAGCAGAGACCACAGGTCCCACCACCCAAATGTGCACTTTGAAGAAGCTGACTTGCTTCCCGTGATCATCCCTGCTTACCTGCCCAGAACTAGCAGTGTAAATACACTCAAGCCGGTATAGAACATGATACCATATGGGATGCGGATAGCTGTATGCAGCATTCCACTACGGTTCCACCACTTTCCACTCATGCTTCACTGATACCTTCAGTGCCTGTCCGTGAAAATTTGCCTTTGTGATTCTAGTCTCAATAGGAATTGTAAGACAAATAGAGCAAAGCTGATATACCTGGGTGCTAATCGGGGAGCTCACTGGCCCTTTATGGCTGTGGTGACAGCCCATCAGAAAGCTTCATTTCATTCTAGGGATCCAAACATTGTGTAGGGAGGAAAAAGCAATGGGGCAGGAAAAGATTCTAAAGATAATAATAATAAAGAAGATGTTCTATAGTGAAATATCAACAGTTATTCAATTGTTTCTGCTGTCTTGATAATCTCCAGGTGTTCTGCAGTAGCATGATCTGCACCTGCCTTTGTTATTTCAGTAACAGAGTCTCCTCCACCAAGCCCTCTCTTGTGTTGTAAATCTCCCCTGAAAAGAATCAGAGTAGATAATATTTGATATGTTGTCATGGAATTGGAAACCCCTTTCCATCTTTGCCTGTTTGGGCAGATACAGTATCATGAAGGTTTCTTGGCAACCCTTCTCTTAAGGAGTTTGGCTCATGTTTCATTTTTCAGGCTGGTAGAGAGTTTGTAATGATCAGTTATGCATCATCCTTCATCTACTAAGAAATCCATTCCATGATTTATCTGCTTTAGGACTTAGCTTATGCTGTACACACTGGATCTGTCTGTGAGCTAGAGATTCAGGGTGAGCTAAGGCCTATGTATGCCCAGAAACTCCATAAAGAACTGCCTGTATGCTTACTATACTTGAGCCCTTCATGAGAAGGGATGGTATGTTCTCTTCAAGATTCAAATGCGTGTAAATACAATTGGACAGTAGACACTGGGTCTTTGACTTTCAGGCATTGACCTTTTCACTAGTATTGACTAGTAATAGCTTTATGATAGGTTGCTGACTACGAAAGTGGCCTCCTATATATCTAATTGGTGACAGTGATCCATTTTTCAGATTCAGAACGATATTTGCCCTCTGAAGGCTCTAATATTTAGGAAACAGGCTCCTGAATACAAATATCCTCTGATTCTGACATTACCATCCTCTGCATATCAAGAAATCTTGGGAGACAGGCCAGTCCTTGCCTACAGACAGCCCCCCAACCTGAAGCGAATACTCACCAGCAACCACATACCACACAACAGAACCACTAACCCAGGAACCTATCCTTGCAACAAAGCCCGTTGGCAACTGTGCCCACATATGTATTCAGGGGACACCATCACAAGGCCTAATAACATCAGCCACACTATCAGAGGCTCGTTCACCTGCATATCTACCAATGTGATATATGCCATCATGTGCCAGCAATGCCCCTCTGCCATGTACATTGGTCAAACTGGACAGTCTCTACATAAAAGAATAAATGGAAACAAATCAGATGTCAAGAATTATAACATTCATAAACCAGTCAGAGAACACTTCAATCTCTCTGATCAAGCGATTACAGACATGAAAGTTGCGCTATTACAACAGAAAAACTTCAAAACCAGACTCCAGCGAGAGACGGCTGAATTGGAATTCATTTGCAAATTGGATACAATTAACTTAGGCTTGAATAGAGACTGGGAATGGTTAAGTCATTATGCAAGGTAACCTATTTCCCCTTGTTTTTTTCCTACTCCCGCCCCCCCCCCCCCACTGTTCCTCAGACGTTCTTGTTAAACCCTGTATTTGTGCTGGAAATGGCCTACCTTATTATCATACACATTGTAAGGAGAGTGATCACTTTACATAAGCTATTACCAGCAGGAGAGTGGGGTGGGGGGAGAGAAAACCTTTTGTAGTGATAAAACACCCATTTTTTCATGATTTGTGTGTATAAAAACATCTTCTGTATTTTCCACAGTATGCATCCGATGAAGTAAGCTGTAGCTTATGAAAGCTTATGCTCAAATTGGTTAGTCTCTAAGGTGCCACAAGTACTCCTTTTCTTTTTGCGAATACAGACTAACACGGCTGTTACTCTGAAAACTATCATAGTAACAACTGTTTACTACTCACAGGGGGTTTTTTTGGCAGATAACCGCACTTTAGATATCTGTCTACAAGAGCTGTTGGTTTTATTTGCCAATGTGACATTGTTTGTTTGATTCGTGGTCTCACACTTTAAGAATTGCCTTGATGCTTTTTCACAGCTTGAGCGTACTGACTGGTAAATTAGAGATTTATCAAAGTAAAATTGCACCCAGATATGATGATAATGGACACCTTATACATGTAACAATTTAGGTACCTGTGTGTTTTAATTTATCTATTTAATTTACTTCCCTTTTTGGAAACCAGACTTATCTATTGCTTTTTCTGTTCTGGGCCTTCGGTGCAATAGGATCTGTTATGTTTACAGCATACAGAGAAGTTAGATAAAAACATGAAATACTCTTGCTGGTAGGTTGTAAACTACCAACTTTATTTCTTAGAATTCAGAACAATAAAATACAAGTACCCAAAAACAGAGAGAGACAAATCAGGCTGCTCCCTAAAACAGAGAGGCACAAATCAACCCCTCCCTTACTCTAGCTTGGTTTTCTGCAGAACTGATTTGATCACACACTTCCCTACAGAGGCCCCTAGCCTGCAAACGGAACCAAGAAAACCCTTAGGAGTTAAAATGACAGCTTGTCATGTTTACACTATTTTCACTACACCATAGTATCCATATGAAATCAGAGTATGTTTAAGATATAGCCTTAGCTCTAAAAAATTCAAATTAATCTTTTGTTTCTCTTTTCTCTCAGAATTTAGGTGACCACAATCCAGATTTCCAAGACATAGTTCTTAGCAAATATTCAAATAAACTTAAAAAAACACAATTAGAACAACATTAATTCATGCAGAAAAATTGGGAATATGCCATTAATTTGCTAATCAAAGACATTTGAAAAATCTACCGCATCAGGGACTATAATTATATCCTGATTTTCAGAGTTGCTAAGCACCGCACCTGTACCTCACACTGAACTGATAAAGTATGAACTAAAGGGACAATTTGAAGAAATGGAAATGAACTGTGAATTATAGCTCCCAGAGGCCCCAGAAAGAATCAGTGTCCCTCTAATGTTTACATTGGCAATTTGAAGGGTTTATTCATTCTCTACATTTCCTGTCTTGGGCCCTGATTCAGAAAGCACTTAAACCACACAAGCAATAATATCCCTCTTCAGCTAAGAATGTGCTTAGGTCCCACAAGTGCTTCACGGAATCAAGGCCTTTATGTTGCAGTGAAACAGAGGCACATTTTATGTTGCACTTTGACTGTATACCCACCTCCCAAAGAGCTCTTTTGTTCATCTCTCTTACAGGGGTCAGGCTTGTGCTCTAATTTTATCTTCTGAATCCTTCTTACTAATTTATTTTCAAGTCTAATGCCTAAAGTTAGGCCTGAAAATCCCTGTGTAGGAGTATAGTTAAGAGGCCCAATTTTCATAGCTCCCGAGCATCTCCAGCCCCCTGCTTGGTGTAATATATTACTCTGTAGATGCATTATATGGGTTTTGCACCCATTGACTGCTTCTGATACAGCCTTTCCAATGGGTTGTGATCCAGTCTAATGAGATTTGTTATTAGAAGGTTAAGTCTTGTTTTGTTTTTTGTCAGCTCGCCTGAATGGTGCACTCTCTCTCCCTTCTATCAAATACTGGAAGTTCATGTATTTATAACTATGACTAACAACCCTCATGCACATTCTTGCTGTGATTTATCATGCAGTTGTTTTGCATTTCTGAAATGTAAAATAAACACACAAAGTAAAGTAAGATACAAGATATTTATTTTTAAAAAACAAAGAGGGAAGGGGAATGATTCCTTCAAACAGACAATTCCATCCCTAAATATCTCCACGTATGTAAATAAATCAGGCTGTTCATTCAGTTTTGATAAGATTTAAAATAAAGAAATCAGTCCTGATTAGCGTGACCAGATAGAAAGTGTGAAAAATTTGGACTGGGGGTGGGGGGTAATAAGCGCCTACTTAAGAAAAAGCCCCAAATATCGGGACTGTCCCTATAAAATTGGGACATCTGGTCACCTAGTCCTGATGAGTTGCTCCTGAGATCCGTAAACTATTTTAATGCAGAATAGATACAAATTATGCTTTGTATTCAGGATATCTGATCTCTGTAATCAGGATAATGCAGTAATTACCTAGATTTCAGTAAGGCGTTTGATACTGTGCCACATGAGGAATTATTAGTTAAATTGGAAAAGATGGGGATCAATATGAAAATTGAAAGGTAGATAAGGAATTGGTTAACAGGGAGACTACAGCGGGTCCTACTGAAAGGTGAACTGTCAGGTTGGAAGGAGGTTACCAGTGGAGTTCCTTAAGGATCAGTTTTGGGACCAAACTCATTTAATCTTTTTATTACTGACCTCGGCACAAAAAGTGGGATTGTGCTAATAAAGTTTGCAGATGATACAAAGCTGGGAGGTATTGCCAATTTAGAGAAGGACCGGGATATCATACAGGAAGATTTGGATGACCTTGTAAACTGGAGTAATAGTAGTAGGATGAAATTTAATAGTGAGAAGTGTAAGGTTATGCATTTAGGGATTAATAACAAGAATTTTAGTTATAAGCTGGGGACGCATCAATTAGAAGTAACGGAGGAGGAGAAGGACCTTGGAGTATTGGTTGATCATAGGATGACTATGAGCCGCCAATATGATATGGCCATGAAAAAAGCTAATGCGGTCTTGGGATGCATCAGGCGAAGTATTTCAGTAGAGATAAGGAGGTTTTTAGTACCATTATACAAGGCACTGGTGAGACCTCACCTGGAATACTGTGTGCAGTTCTGGTCTCCCATGTTTAAGAAGGATGAATTCAAACTGGAACAGGTACAGAGAAGGGCTACTAGGATGATCCGAGGAATGGAAAACCTGTCTTATGAAAGGAGACTCAAGGAGCTTGGCTTGTTTAGCCTAACTAAAAGAAGGTTGAGGGGAGATATGATTGCTCTCTATAAATATATCAGAAGGACAAATACCAGAGAGGGAGAGGAATTATTTAAGCTCAGTACCAATGTGGACACAAGAACAAATGGATATAAACTGGTCATTGGGAAGTTTAGACTTGAAATTAGACGAAGGTTTCTAACCATCAGAGGAGTGAAGTTTTGAAATAGCCTTCCAAGGAAGCAGTGGAGGCAAAAGACCTATCTGGCTTTAAGATTAAACTGGATACGTTTATGGAGGAGATGGTATGATGGGATAACATGATTTTGGTAATTAACTGATCTTTAAATATTTATGGTAAATAGGCCCAACGGCCTGTGATGGGATGTTAGATGGGGTGGGATCTGAGTTACTACAGAGAATTCTTTCCTGGGTATCTGGCTGGTGAATCTTGCCCATATGCTCAGGGGTTAGCTGATTGCCATATTTGGGGTCGGGAAGAAATTTTCCTTCAGGGCAGATTGGAAGAGGCCCTGGAGGTTTTTCGCCTTCCTCTGTAGCATGGGGCACAGGTCACTTGCTGGAGGATTCTCTGTTCCTTGAAGTCTTTACACCACGATTTCAGGACTTCAATAGCTCAGACATAGGTGAGAGGTTTTTCGCAGGAGTGGGTGGGTGAGATTCTGTGGCCTGCGTTATGCGGGAGGTCGGACTAGATGATCATAATGGTCCCTTCTGACCTTAGTATCTATGAATATATGAATCTATATCACTCACTTTTTCAATAGTTCACAGCCCAACCCGAAAGCATAGGCAGCAATAGGGCAGCTCGGAACACAAGATTTCCTTCCTGATTGAGCTTTAGACTCAAAATGGCCTCTCTTGGAGCCTCATTCAACTCCCATTGATATCAATGGGAGTTGGATCAAGTCCTTATTGCTTAGTATCAGTGGTCAATCTCCACTGACAGATCAAGAGGCAATGGTCTCAAGTTGCAGCGGGGGAGGTCTAGGTTGGATATTAGGGGAAAACTATTTCACTAGGATGGTGGTGAAGCACTGGAATGGGTTACCTAGGAAGGTGGTGGAATCTCCATCCTTAGAGGTTTTTAAGGCCGGGCTTGACAAAGCACTGGTTGAGATGATTTAGTTGGTCCTGCTTTGAGCAGGGAGTTGGACTAGCTGACCTCTTGAGATCTCTTCCAACCCTAATCTTCTATGATTCTATTCTCCAATCTCTTAATAATGCATGCACTAGGATGGACACTGCAACCAAGGTATTGTACAAAAGAAACAAGAGTTCAAACTCAGTTATCAAAAAGTCTGAGGAGGCATCTGAAACATCAGGATAATCAAAGATTACCAGTAGTCCAGGAAGGTGACTTTTTCCAAACTCTTCCTTGACTATCCATGCTGAGTGCAACTGCATCAGTAACACAGGGGGAGAGAGAAGTCATCTAAAGTAGGCAGGTTCCAAGCTTCTTAAAATTTTATTGTAAAAAAACATTCCACCCAGAAAACCACAGGCAGACAGTGCAGACCACAAAACTCTGGTGTCATGTAGTCCTGATAAGAAACTCCATTTGACCTGTGGTTATCAACTTCTTTGCTAACTTCAGTTTCCAAAGTGACTTAAGTTGTGGCCCCATGTAGGGGCCCCATACAATAGTCTGATATCAAAGTTAAAAGGCATGGATCATGGTAGCATGTTATGTATCCAGAAGAAATGGTTACAGCTTACCGGCCAGACTTAGATGAAAGAAAAACATCTTGGTCATTGCTTGGTCTAACAGTAGCTTGGGATCTAACAATATCCATATTATGAACCCTAGTAGCAAATTACAAGCACACACCCTTAATTAATAGGGCAGATATAACCATTTATATCTTCTTGTTGCTTCCCCCTATCCTATCAGTACTGCTTCCATCTTATCCGCAATAATCTTCAGTCAACCAGCCCTCACCCATGCCCCATTCTATTAGACCAAACTCTACACAAGACATTCAACAGCACTGACTGAGTCAGGTGAGACAAATATAGACCTTAGCGCTATCTGCATAATGAAGACACTATAGACTCAGATTCTCAAAGATATTTAGTGGTCCTATCTTCCACTGAAATTTATGGGAGTTAGGTGGCTAAATACCTTTGAGGAGCTCAGCCTCCAGCCAAGGCCTTCTCATTTACCTCACTAGTACAGCCCTATATACACATTGCATGAGGGGACAGACAAAGCCCCATGTGATTCCACCCTTGGGGCAAAAGGTCAATTGTCTGCAGCCACCCTCTGGGATGTCTTTGAGTGTAAAGAATATTTACAAAAGGGTATCTGTAACAGGGTGACCTGCATCTTTAAGGGCCAGAGACCTGGGATAGCCAGCCCTGTTCTCTTATTAGATGAAGCTGAGAAAGGGACCAATGTTCCCTCTAAAGAACCATGGGAGGCAGAGGAGAGAGAGAGACTGACTGAGAATGCCTGCCTGCCTGCCTGCAGTGAGAAGTTGGCAAAGTTCTGCTGACATAGCTATGCTGGCTAGGAGTGTGAAAATATCACACCTCTTACCCCACATAACCATGCTGCCAAAGCGCCTGGTGCAGATGCAGCTATGCTGACAGAAGAGTGCATCTGTTGGCTTAGCTAATGTTGTTCCGGAAGGTGGTTTAGCTATGATGTCAGAACTCCTTCAGTTGGCTTACTCTGCATCTCCACTAGGGGCATAGCTAGACTGGCAAGCACTCGGTAGTGTAGACAAGCCCTTACCTACTGCATATATGCTGGTAGTATCCTTGTGATAAATTGCACAGCCATGATGATAAAGGTTTTACCATCAACGTTTGACTACCTCCCCTCCTGTCTACCTACTAATCCATCTCCTCTCAGAATTATTCTACCATTCCAATCCCTTCAGCGGCTCCAAACAGCCACTGTTGCCAAGATCGCCCAGGCAGTAAGGTTTGTAGATATCTTTTTTCCCACCTCAATTTTCCTCACCCACACTTCATTGACAACATGGTAGAAGGGATACTTTAGGAGGGATTTGGATGTGGCAAGGTTCTTGGGTTTGGCAGGGCGCATTCAAGACGCAGTGTGGAAGAAGGCCCAGAGATGCCTGTGAGATAAAGTGGGTGTCAAAGCTGGTTTCTCAGTAGGAGCAGAGGAAAATATGACAGGATAGCAGGTCAGAGATGTAGACCAGCTGCACAATGTAGCACCTCAGAAATAAGAGCAGACAGGTGATTAGGGGTTGGACTAGTGATTTGACTGATGCTTTCACCGTTCTGAAGGTCTATGCCAGAAGCAGCCACAGGCTTGGGCTTTAGATATTAATAATTAAATACCAAATAAAAGGTAGAAACAAATCCCGATTCCCCTCTAGTTTTTATAAATCTAATAATAAATAATTGAATCTGAACTGTAGCCCCAGTTCTGAAAAGCTTCAAGCTTGTTAGGAACTCCAGTTCCAGGTCCATTTTTGGCAAGTGGGATTACTACAATGGCCAAGCCAAAACTCTGGATCTGAACTCCAGACTTTAGGGTGAGGGGGAAGGGTGAAATCCAAACCTAAATTTTGTTACATATGCCCATCTCAAAGCCTAGCATTCAAATCTTGGGGTAAAATTTTGATCCTATTTATGCCCATAACACTGATGGGACTGCATAGGTATACTGTACTAGAGTGGCTTCCAAAAGGTGTTTCTTCCAGTTCCTCCACCACATTGGTGGGGGAGCTCAGGAAAGTCCCTGCATTTGATGGAATTCCCTCTTTCTCTTGGCACTGCTCAAGCATCTTTTCCAGCGAGGACTTATCTCTGTGACTCAAATACTTCTGAAGGGAAAATGTTTGCCTTTGGAATACATAAGGTATCTTCCAAAAATTCCCCTGGGAGAGAATATCCCTGAACCACATACAATGTCATGACACACATCCCATTCAAATGCCATAGGTTGAACACGGTGCTATATTATCAGTATAGTCCTCTTCAGTTCAGTAACAAAGTCCAAACATTTCCAGAGAGTAGCATGCAATATCCGTTTTATTTACCTTAGTTATGGTTATGAGCAAGGGGTTTTGTTTAAATAGGAAACCAAATTGGTTCTCCAGTCCCTCATCCCTCATCTTTACAAGCACTTGTATACCAGTTACATGGGGGTTTGTCATAGGCTAAAGAAAAAAAATATATGGGAGCCCCTTGTTAAAATATTGGCAGCATATTGCTACAATTGAGAACTGAATTTGGCACACAAGGTTCAGTAAAGTCTGTAGTGAAAGCATCTGTAAGTGAAACAAATGAAGTGGCTGCGTGGCATTAACATAATCAAACCTTCATCTCGGTGAGACCTGAAATAATACACACAGGTCCAACATTACTGGAAATCTGTGAAATATGCATGGGGATTTTTTTCTCTGTTCACTCTCATACTAATTGTTCAGACCAGAAAACTTCCTTGGAAAAAGAAATCAAGACCATTTCACCATTTCTACTAGTGCTGCAATAACAGGAAACAAAATAGATATATAGAGAGCTTGCCAGATAAGAGCTGAATTGTAGTTTATTTGTTTTATAACTAATGGCAAATCCTACTAAAGAAAATTAAATTGCATGTCTTTCTAATTCACAGTGTGCTCAGTGCTTGGTTTACACTTTGCACAGGTGAAGAGAGGGTGGGGGAAAGATGGCTTTTGGCCATCTTTCTGCTCCAGCAAAATTTAAATCAGCCTCAGGGATGCTCCAAATTACACCACGTACAGCCAACAGCTGCAGCAGCCAATGATCTGACTTAGGACCCTCTACTATAACATTGGCATGTCCCTTATAAGAATGAGAAGGGATGGGTGACTTTGAACTTGCTAAGCCAGCTTTACATCACCCAGAGATTTCCCTGTGTGGGGGGGATCCTTGGGTGTCCCTTTGTGACAGCATTCCAGATGAACAATGGAGGAAGACTTTAGTGAATTAAGTGTGAAATGGAGTAAATAAAGTGGACAACTAAATAAAGTGCATTGTCCACCATTACAGAATTTTTATCACGTACCCCCTGATGAGAGCTCGCACGCCCCTAGGGGTACATGTACCCCAGTTTGAATACCACTTTGTTAGGGTAACACTAAGAGGACACAGATAGGGGTCATTGTACAAATACATGTGACTATAAGATCCCTGCCACAATCTAAGAAACATAGTATATATTTCTCACCAAAAGGCCCAATCATACCAGATTATGGTGTTTAAGGTTGTTTTAAGGACATAAATTAGGCAGAATTTGAGAGCCTTATTTAAATCGTTCACATGTGATACTGCACCCCTTCCTTTCCTTTGAGCCGGGTTACATTGCCAGTATCTTTGCTGGCTCGCACACATTAGGTCAGTCTGCACATCTTTACATAATAGCATAAGACCACCTCTTCATAGAAAACTCCCAGTGACTTCAATAAGGCCAGCATTTCACCGTGTGTCCTGCTTAAAAGAAACACACACAGTATATATGTCTGGATTTTCTGCTTTCTCCCTCCTCATTGCTGGCTGCTTTTCTTCAGTCATGTTTCCCTGATTAATGCCATCCCAGTTTCCTCTGCAGCTTTCCTCTCTATCATAGTATCTCCCACTTGGGAATATGTCTTCACTGGCTGTGATTTCATACACATGAGTTAAAATGTACCTTATACCTAATAAACCATGGGAAAACATCCCACTTAGATATAATGGAGCAGATAGCAGTCACCCTCATTATTAATCATTATTAGTGTAGCAAATTTGTGGACACTTAGAACTTCTCATTTAACAATGTGCTTAATGCTATGGCCATTAGAACTTCAGTGACAATGGGCTAGCTCCTAAAGCAGCTTTCTGCAGAATCACACAGTTCCTACTACTTGGATTGATGGTGTATCTCTAGGAGAGGGTAGCAGAATAGGATCTCAGAGTAGCAGCCGTGTTAGTCCGTATTCGCAAAAAGAAAAGGAGGACTTGTGGCACCTTAGAGACTAACAAATTTATTTGAGCATAAGCTTTTGTGAGCTACAGCTCACTTCATCGGATGCATTCAGTGGAAAATACAGTGGGGAGATTTATATACATAGAGAACATGAAACAATGGGAGTTACCATACACACTATAACGAGAGCAATCACTTAAGGTGAGCTATTACCGGCAGGAGAGCGGGGGGGGGCACGTTTTGTAGTGATAATCAAGGTGGGCCATTTCCAGCAGTTGACAAGAACATCTGAGGAACAGTGAGGGGTGAAGGGGGGAATAAACATGGGGAAATAGTTTTACTTTGTGTAATGACCCATCCACTCCCAGTCTCTATTCAAGCCTAAGTTACATCAGCCACAATATCAGAGGCTCGTTCACCTGCACATCCACCAAGGTGATATATGCCATCATGTGCCAGCAATGCCCCTCTGCCATGTACATTGGTCAAACTGGACAGTCTCTACGTAAAAGAATAAATGGAAACAAATCAGATGTCAAGAATTATAACATTAAAAAACCAGTTGGAGAATACTTCAATCTCTCTGGTCACTCGATTACAGACCTAAAAGTTGCAATTCTTCAACAAAAAAACTTCAGAAACAGACTCCAACGAGAGACTGCTGAATTGGAATTAATTTCCAAACTGGATACAATTAACTTAGGCTTGAATGGAGACTGGGAGTGGATGGGTCATTACACAAAGTAAAACTATTTCCCCATGTTTATTCCCCCCACACACTGTTCCTCAGACATTCTTGTGAACTGCTGGAAATGGCCCACCTTGATTATCACTACAAAAGGTTTTTCCTGCCCCCCCCCCCCACCCCCGCTCTCCTGCTGGTAATAGCTCACCTTAAGTGATCGCTCTCATTACAGTGTGTATGGTAACTCCCATTTTTTCATGTTCTCTATGTATATAAATCCCCCCACTGTATTTCCCACTGAATGCATCCGATGACGTGAGCTGTAGCTCATGAAAGCTTATGCTCAATTAAATTTGTTGATCTCTAAGATGCCACAAGTCCTCCTTTTTTTTTTTTTTAGAATAGGATCTGAGACACACAGCTGAGCAGTTCAGATTCCATCCTGTAGAGGGAAGTAGAGCATATCCACTTTTTTATTTCCTTGTGAAACGTCTTCATAATTAAATAAATTTGAGACACAATTGGGCTAGCCACAGTTTTGTAAGTGGAAGAAAAGCTTGAAACTTTGGCCACTGTGAAAGCCATGTTTGTAGGCATATGGACAGTGAGCTCAGGCATGAAGGAGCAAATCAGAGTGCAAAGATTTGAAAACAGTATGGTTACTGAAACAAATTTACATTAAGTAGCCAATGAGTATGTAGGGATTTGCATAATGTCCAAAATTCACTGTACGTCACTCAGCATAATAGCCCCTGATCCCAGCTGAGGCCTGTGGGTGCTACTATAATATAACTATTTACCACTAATAAAAAAGATAATATATCATCCCTGCTTTGTAACAGGTGAGCACTGTCTTTGAATGATGCCCTCACTGACACCTGTGCAACCTCCTTGCCTTCAGTGGGTTTGCACAGATAGAACAGATTGGAACTTAGTGAACAATTCCGTAGGGATGCACAAGATGGAATAGAACCGCCACCAGTGGTTACAATGGTGAGCAATGTTATCCAAAATATCCAGGACTAGACAAGGCTGTTGAATGCACACTCCCAGTGACAAGCAACCCAGACAAAGCAATTCTATATGAATATACCATCAAAAGCTTTTGTAATGTACTGTACAGAGTTTAAATGTGAGAGAGGATTATGTGAATAACATAAAGCACCCTGAGAGAATTTTCCTCAAACTATTGAAGGTAAGCCAGACAGATTCTGCAGGCAGGCCCCTATCGTGGTGGGATGCATGCCTTTGAGAGGTAGTGCCACAAGCTTCAGTGACTGTGAACAGAGCTGTGTGAAACCCAGTGGCTCAGTTCACAGGAGGTGGATGTGAATCCTGCCTTTAGTCTTGAGTCATACATCACAAATGTGTTTCCAACACATTTCACAGCCTGCAGTTCTTTTTCATCACAGCAAAGCTCGTGGTATTGCTACAAACCTAGGCCCCTATTCACCGTCCCTCTGACACTTGGTTTAATCAGTGCAACACGGGTGTAAAAACCAGATCAGAATGGTCATGCTTTACTCTGGCTTTGCACTAGGTTAAACATCTATGGAAGATTCAGGACAATAGTGAATCCAACCTATAATGTCTGTGAGTGGAGGCTGAGGAGAGGCAAACAGAGGTGTTATTACTACTAAGCTCTTAGGAGCAGGGACCAACACTTTGTCATATGTTTGTCCAGTACCTAGCATGACAGAGCCCTGGCCCCTAGATGCTACCGCAAAAGAAATAAGTAGTAATAATAGGATTCCAGTTCATACGGAAACACACACATAAAACTGGGACAAGTAGTTAAAGAACAGATTCCAGTATAACCTTCTGTTTCCAAACACTCATCACTTTGCAAAATATAGCTACATCTCATCCCTTTCATCTCTGGTCCCTGCACAGGATGCACAACTGTGAGGAAAGGAAGGCTCAGTCTGTCTATCTGGATACTTATACGGCCCTTATTATCATTGGTAACTGTGTTCTTTGTGCCTTGTTTTTCTTTCTCCCACCTCTTCACTCCCCCAGGAACCAGACCCAAATCATACATTTCAGAGTAGCCTTTGAACATGACCACACAGTTACTCACGTGCATTATACAATACAGTGCTGTCTGACCTATTGGAAACTGGTTTACTGTAATAGGCAGGCTATTAACGAAATGACTAAATCTCATTCTACATGAGCTAAATTAGAGTTTTCATTCAAAACAGGAAGCAATGCTGACAAACAACAGCTGGAGATATGCAGTGTAGTTAACTAGGATGGGGGGAAAGCTTGAATAGAGAGGTATGACAAAAATAATTATTGTTAAGAAACACAATGATCCACGAAAATGATATGAGACCCGTATTTATTTTCTACCAAGCAGTTGAAAGAATGATGCTTTTGGGCTTCAGAATATAATTATATAGAGTAAAACACTTTCCCCATATTCCCCCCAAAACATACATACTTCTTGTCATTATAAAAAAAAAACATACTGTGTAAACTCTGAATAGCACTTTGTTTCAGGATATCAGCTTGAAATTTCTGTATCAAAGAAGAGTCCTACTAACTTATTTTTAGTTAATGACCATTAATCTTGTTACCATACAGACATGCCAAAACAAACAAGTGCATTTTTTTCATTCACAAAGAAAGAATAGAAAGTAAGAACTATGTGATAGCTATGCAGACAACCCCAGCAGTATAAAAGTGACAGAATTACCCTCTTAACGTCAGGTTGTACCTGGCAAGTCGGGGGGAGGGGAGTTCAATACCATAGTAGTTTTGAATGGGAAGTATTTTGAATGATCTTCCCTGCCCCTAGAATATTGTGAAGCAATTATTGCTTTTTGCTTAATATGATATGAATATTGAGAGAGTTCCCTCTGTGAACTACAATATTGACCGAGGACCCAGTCTTGGTAAAGTATGTTTGCCCTTTTGTCAAAGGTAGTTGATTTCAGGGCCTTATATTGCCTGTTCAGAGTACTTATATGGCCTCCATTACTGTAGTATCTTCACAGTCTTTAATGTATCTATCCTCACAACATCTCTGTGGGATAGGAGAGTACTATTATCCATATTTTACAGGTGGGGAACTGAGGCAGAGAGACTAAGGGTATGTCTACACTGCAAAAAAAACAAACAAAAACCCAGCAGCAGCAGCAAATCTCAGAGCCCGTGTCTGCAGACTTGGGTTCACAGGGCATGTGCTGTGGCACTAAAAATAGCCATGTAGATGTCCCAGCTCGGTCTCTGAAGCCCAGGGTTAGGGGTGGGATTCAGCCCAAGCTGGAATGTCTACACAGCTATCTTTAGCACCACAGCCCAAACCCCTAGACCTGGGATCTGAGAGTTGCTGCCATGGGGTTGGGGTTTGTTGTTTTTTTTTTTTTGCAGTGCCCCTAAAATGTTGTGAAGCAATGATAGTTCTTTGTTTAACGTGATATGAATATTGACAACGTTCCCTCTGTGCCCTATGGACACAGGGCTCCTGTACAAGACATACCATTAGTGACGTGCTGAAGGTAATTGAAAAAGTCTGTGGTGAAGTGGGAGACTGAAGCTGGGTCTCCTTGGACTTTGGCTGATGCCATTTACCACTGAACCATCTTTCCTCTCCTGCTGCACTCTCCTTTCCCTCCGACAGGCCAGCTTCTTGTTGCTGATAAATAGAGGGAACCTGTGCAGCTGGTGATGTTTCCAGCTTCTGCTGGGTACAGTGGAAAGTAGCTGGAAGCAGCCTGTTGCTTGGCTCCTAGTCCTACAGTTTTGAATCACATGTACAGGGGCTATGCATAGACTCCATGTCTAGTAACACACAGACTTCACACCTGCACCCTGCACATTCTGTATCAGTGCCCTGTGAAAGGGGACACCTCCATAACATTAGAACTGACTGAAAGTTTTCCAATGGTAAAGGAAATGGGGAAAGTATTCCACAGAATGCTCACAAATTCTCTTCCCCCTCCCCCATTTTTTACCCACTGGTGAAATTTTTTTGAATGTCAGTAAAATTTCAAATTTAGAAAAAAAAGCTAGGGATGGGGGGGGGGGGGGGAATCTGAAATATCCAAAACATTTCAATCCTGAAATGCTGTTACCTCTTTTTTGTGGGAGTTGTTCAGGTGCTGCATGCTCCCATTCTCCTCTATGGCCTGAACTCCGTCAGACTACATGTCCCATGGTGCACCACAGCACCCCTTCTTGTAAAGGGAGGCAGCTCCTCATGGAAAATGAAGTCTGGCTGGGGAGCCTGAGTCACAGAAAAGAATGTTCAAATTACAACTCCCATAAGGCACCATGGCAGCCTTTCTGAATCAAAATATTTCTGGCTTTGACTGAAATATTTCAGTTTTCTGCCAAAAACAAAGAAATAAAAAATGGTTTTCAGCTGTTCAATTTTTCAACCAAAAATTTAAAATTTCCACAGAAAGCAGAAGCTTTTTGAATTTGTTTGGTCGAAAACCCAGTTTTTCATCAAAACAATTTTGACTGAACATTTTCAACCAACCTTAGTCAAAAGGAAACTTCCTGTTGCAATACGTCCAGCTCAAGGTCAGGTTGATATTAATGAGAGGTTTTGTCCATTCAAAGATGGCAGGATCAGGCCTTCAGTGTGCAGACACAAGGAGCCCAATTACCCTGTCAGTTGTACATGTGCAACTGATGGGACGTTCGGGCCCCAGGAGTTTGGATTACCAGGATAAGGTTTCAGAAAAGCATCCAAAAGTTTAGATCTTTATCTAAACCAAATCTCTGAACCTTTCAAGGATTACCCATCTCTAACATTAATCCTGTTGTGATCTCAACACCTGTACTGACACTAAGTGGGTTCATACTCAACTGCTCACAAGAAATGGCATTCTCTCACTCTATAATTTGTCTCTGATTGTTCAGAGTCTGTGTCAGATCTGAACATGACTTTAGATGATATCGTGGCAAGATAATTTCAAGTTATCATTGGTAGGAACACACATTACTGGAAGAAACATGAAATTTTGCTCTGTAAACCACAGAGGCACTGTGTCCTGAGTGCTTGTATAGTGAATCACAAGCAGGCACCAAAAGCCCTACAATTTTATAAACATGTAAAAGAGTCTGGTTTTTCTCTTAGGGTTTTTCTTTGGGAGCATACTTTGCTACCCTGAATTGCTGCTATCTTGAAAATGTTTTCATCTTAGCAAGAAGAAAAAATGCAATGTACATTGATTTGATCAACCCCCAAAATAATGATCCATGGATACTCAGCATATTTCATGCATGACACAGGCATTCTGTTATTGCCAAATATATATTCAGAAGGGCAAGAATACATTTTTCTTTTCTATTAAAGTATTTTCATTGTCCAAAAGACCATAACCATAACTAGTTATGGTTATTAAACATGCTGGAAAATTTGAGTAAAACTGATAATGGGTAACATTTTCAAAATGGACCAACTGACCTAGTAGCCTACCATTTTCAAAAAGCACTTAGGAGTCTAATTCCCATTGACTTTCAACCAGACTTAGGCTCCTAAGTGAATCAGGGACTTCTGAAAATTTTACCCATTATCAGTTTTACTCAAATTTTCCAGCATGTTTAATAAACAGGTGTTTTTTGTTTTGTTTAATACTTATTATGCTTCAAAGTAATGAAAAGAAGGGAAAAGGAATTGGGAGGGAGAGCAATATACTTAATATTTTGTATTTATATATACCATTTTACCAAGGATCTCAAAGTGCTTACCAAATGTTAATTGATTCAGCCTCACGACACCCTTTCCTTACAGAAATGTAATAGAAATTACTCTGAAAACAGAACTGTACACAGAATGATATCTTTCCCATAGGCCTTTGGAAAAATCCTTTAATCTTCTACAGCAGGGATATAATTCTTTATTAATTAATTCTATAGCATGGTTGAACATCTCTATAGAAAGGTTATCATTTCATATTAGATGCTACAGGACTTTCCCATGACAGTAGGAAAGACAATAGTGGGTCTGGCTGGTTCGTTGGTTCTCCCTGCCAATGTCCCCCACTGGAAAAATAACCAAGAACCTGTATTTGATATTTTGGATTTGAGAAGTTTCTCTTCTTTGGGACCATGAAAATAGCTGGAAATGACTACGAGCTCTGATCAGTCTCTTGAACTGTAAGTTTAGCTGGGAAACTATGATGTCATTTTCTTCCCTGGCATTCTGGCTCATGTGTGTAATTAGAAGGAAGGCTTGCCTCAACAGCATCGAGGTGGAATGTGTAGGAAACATATTATTAAATGCTGATCCTAAGCTAAGGCACGTCACCTCCAGAAAGCAAAATGAATGTTGTACATGAAAAGCTTTCAGTAAAGTCAGGAGACATTTGAAAGATCAGATTAATTAACGGTTGTCTGCATAATAAGCAAATACCTGGGGTGAAATCCTGGGCCATCACAGTCAATGGGAGTTTTGCCATTGACTTAGTGGGGTCAGGATTTCACCCCTTGAGTTTAACACTGGAGCTGTCTGTAAGGAGTTGGTTTTATATACTGAGATGGGTGATAATGAACTTTCTCAGTAAAGGGAAACCCAAATAAACACCTACTGATCTGTCAAATTAATGGTAGATGATATGACATTTGGGATACAGTATTTTTCTTGTCCTGTCCTAAAATGTTGAATTGGATACACTATTTAGCTGCTGCTCAGTAACACCATACCGATATTTTAACAGAGCTTCCAGAAAAATGTACCCCTTAGCCTGTGATAACAACCTAGTGCAAGGGTTGAGTGTGCTTGCAGAGGGAAGGGTTGCAGGACTGGCTTATTTTCTCTTAAGCAAAACCACTTTCTCCTAGCCAAAGTGATCCACCTTCCAGCAAATAGGCATCTGTTAAACATACATGGTGAATGTTTAGACTTCGTTCTTGAAAAATGGACTAATAGGGCAGCACAGGGTTCAGACTGTATATTTATAAAGTTCAGGGACTGATGATTATCTTTCCCAGGATGTTTTTTCTGGAAAATACTTGCCATTTGCTTCTTGGCAGGATTTTTCTGACCCTCCAGGAGACTGAGAAGTCATCTTTGCTAGGGAGCCAGAAGTCACGTTAGGGGAGAAATGACTCCAAGAGCAGGGAAATCAGCATAATTCTCCCTTATATTTAGTGGCAGAATTTGAATAAGGACCTACCAGGAGTTCCCAACAGGTCCCTCCAACACCTGAGTGCTGCGACTACTGCTGTGTTTCAGACCAGATGGAGGTTCATTTCAATGCCCGGTGAAGTGAATCCCATACATCCCTGTGTATTGCTGTTTGTGGAGTGCACAAAGGTGCATACAACCCTATGTACAACCATTTTCAATCATGCATTCTGTAATGACACTGAAAAAAGTTCTCATGCCCTAACAAACAGTTTTCAGCAGTAGCTCAATTGTCAGAAACAGGCCAATTTGCTAGTGTAGACAGGACGTAAGAGTCTAAAATAGAGAGATAAGTATGATATACATAAAGTGGGATCTGGATGCAAGCTTTCTTACATTTGTGGATGTTCAGATCTGAGGTATTGGTTCAGGTTCAGCTCTACTAAAATGGGTCAGATGTTAGATTTCACCATCCAACACTACAAAATGGGGCTTTGGCAAGTTCTGACTGTCAAATACAAATGACTAGGTTTTACTGTGGACCACAAGTTACTAAACAAGATTGTAATCAAATGAACACATTCTAATGCGTTCTATATGCAGAAGTGATGTATAAATGTGAAGAGCAACAGTTCTTTAATCCAGTGGCTCTCAACCTTTCTAGAAGACTGTACCCCTTTCAGGAGATTGGTTTGTCTTGTGTACCCCCAGGTTTCAGCTCACTTAAAAACTATTTGCTTACAAAATCAGACATAAAAATACAAAAGGGTCACAGCACACTATTGCTGAAAAATTGCTGACTTTCTCCTTTTTACCATATAATTTTAAAATAAAATCAATTGGAATATAAATATTCTACTTGCATTTCAGTATAGTGTATAGTATAGTATATAGAGCAGTATAAACATGTCATTTTCTGTATGAAATTTTAGTTTGTACTGACTTCGCTAGTGCTTTTTATGTAGCCTGTTATAAAACTAGGCAAATCTCTAGATGAGTTGATGTACCCCCATGGAAGACCTCTGCGTACCCCCAGGGGTACACGTAACCATGTTTGAGAACCACTATTTTAATCTAGCAGACAAAGGTGTATTAAGATCTAGAAAGTGGTTGCTGAAGCTAGGCAAATCCAAACTAGAAATGAGCCACACTTCTTTAACAGCATGTGAAGGGGCATGCCCTCACTCTGGCCCAGAGGGGACAAAAGAGCTCCTCTGGGCCTGTTCAACATCAACGAGGCGCACTTGTAAGGCTTGTTCTGCCGGGAGAGAGGGAAGCTTAAAAGGGAAAACCTGCCAGGGTGAAGGCAGCCCTTCCTCAGACAGAGACAGGCCCACTGAGAGGAAGACCAGGGCAGAAACTGCTGCTCCCAAAGCTGCATGACCCCGTTGCAAAGCTCCAAGAGGAGGGGCTGGAGGTAGATCCCACACCCCACTGTGGAATGAGCCCAATGTGCTGACCCAGAAAGACTGCCTGATACCCAGGTCTCTGGTACCTCTCTTTGTTTTCGTACAGACTCCTCTCTCTGATAAGGGAAGGAAGAGGGGAGAGGACTTTTCTTTGGTTTGTTTGCTTGAAGAACTCTCCTATTGGGTGCCTTGGGGCGGGGAGGGAAGAGAAAGACATTATAAAGGACCAGAAGTGGGGACTAGAGTGAGTCTAATTAACCATAGGAACCATTTTCGTAGGGATGTGTTGGATTCTCGATCACTTAAAGTCTTGAAATCAGGACTGGATGTCTTTCTAGCAGATATTCTCCAGCTCATCCAGAAGTTTGGGGCTTGATGCAGGAATTACTGGGTTCTATGGGCCTATGTTCTACAGCGGGTCGGACTAGAGGATCATAGTAGTCCCTTCTGGCCTCAAAATATATGAATTAGAAGCTTAGAGCAACTAAAAGACAGTAAATTCATCTTGTCAAATACTGCTCCTTGAGCCGTTTGTTTGGATTTTGTGGTGGTGATGCTGTATTTTCGAGGGGAAGAATATCCCGGAAGGGCAGTAAATACATTGTAGCGTCCCATGGGCAGAAGTGCTAGAGGGGAGAAGAGGGCACAGGAACTCCCAGTGCTCCCATGTGGAAATGAGCCGCAGTGCTGCAGTCAGCATTCATTGAGCACGACAGGTCATGGTGGGGACTGACAGTGCTGGGGAGGCTGTAAAAACCCAAAGGAAGTGTAAACTGATGGGTAGAGGGATGGTGGTTAGGACCCACCTCACTTTATGAAACTGCTGGTGCCCAGAGGCTGCCACTACGGAAGATGCATGTTGCACTTCTAAGCACACGCTTCCCCAGTGACCCTAATGCATCTTGCCTGCCTGTGACCAGTGCAGGCACGATGCCTCCAGCCACCAATCATCACTGCTCCCTACCATCGCCACCCAATACACCTCTAGGTGTATAAGCCAGACAGAGCCTAAGAGCCTGAGTCGTCACTCCCTTGCACTAGTTTCACACCAGTGTAACTCCACTGAAATCAGTGGAGTTACACCAGCTTGCCACCAGTGTAAAGGAATGGAAAATCAGGTGCTGTGCTTCCCAGGTAGCATGGAGGGTATGGGGGGAGGGGTAGCTCAGTGGTCTGAGCATTGGCCTACTAAACCCAGAGTAGTGAGTTCAATCCTTGAGGGGGCCATTCAGGGATCTGGGGCAAAAATTGGGGTTGGGTCCTGCTTTGAGCAAGGGGGGTGGACTAACTGAGATCCCTTCCAACCCTGATATCCTAAGATTCTATGCCCAGTTTATCAACATATGACTCTTGAGGGGGAGGGATAGCTCAGTGGTTTGAGCATTGGCCTGCTAAACCCAGGGTTGTGAGTTCAATCCTTGAGGGGGCCATTTAGGGATCTGGGGCAAAAGTTGGAGAATGACCCTGCTTTGAGCAGGGGCTGGGACTAGGTGACCTCCTGAGGTCCCTGCCAACCCTGATATTCTATGACCTGGAAAGTGTCATGCAAATACACAGACAATTGATTTTTTTTTTTTCTTGCTTGTAAACCAAGCTGCAGGGTGCAGGGTAACTACTTTTGGACCTACAAGAGATAACACAAGGAACACATAATTGCTGTGTGATTACATGTTTATTACAAAGTGAAACCCATGTAGCTATTAATTACCATGTCAGGTAAGAATACTCACATAATACCGGTTGATTTGCATGCAGTTTGTACATCAATCTTCCTTTCAAATGAGATGGCTTAAGCATGTTCTTTAGTTGACATCTCAACTGTTTTCCTATGAAGTAATGAACCAACTCCCAAAACTATTTCCACAACCATCAATCTTGCCTTTTACCAACTTCACTGTTTTTACATAAGTACTGTCTGTTATCCCCTGGAGGATTGATGTTGACATATATCCTAGTATTACAGATGCTAGTACCTAACAGCAAGGTTTTTAAACGTGTTAAGTTTTGCAATCTACCCATTGAGTTTAAGCATGTAAATACTGTAAAATGAAGTAAATTACTTTGACACCTCCAATTCTCTGGTACATCCAGGGATTTCAAAACAATTTACAAACTTCAGCGAACGGAGCCTTACATTTTACAGATGATTAAACAGTCACAGAGAAGTTGTCAAAGGTCAGACAGTAGCAGAGCCAGTAGTAGAAATCATGGGCCTGCTACTCCATTGCTCAGCATGTTGTGTAGTCATTTATATGCCTGCAAAGTGAGTGCAAACACCATGAGCATGCCTACATGTAAAACGCTGCATCAGCACAACGGTTTAAAGAAGAGCTCTCCTGTGGGCATAGTTAATTCACCTCCCTCCTAGGCACTAGTTATGTCGGGGGGGAAGCTCTCCCACCGACATAGCACTGGCTATATCGGGGGTTAGGTCACTATAACTATGTTGCTCAAGGCTATGAATTTTTCACAGCCCTGAGCAATGTAGTTATACTGACATAGGTCTGTAGTGTAGACCAGACCTATCATTCTGATTGGCCAAGCCTGCAAGGCCATATACTCAACTAGATAGCTATTCTCTATTTGAATGTAATGCAATAACTTTTGAACACCACGTCCTATCAATTCCAAAATTTCAGGGAATGTTTTGGATGTCAATGGGCAGAACCCTATTGATTTGGGGAAAATTAGAAAAACTGAAAGGAGGAAATAGGGGACACAGCCCCTGGCATCTAGTTACCAAAGCTACAGCTTCAACCATCTCTGTAACTGTTTATAAATCAAAGAACCATTTTGATGGCAGCTGTTAACACCTTTGATGATATCAATACCTCTCCTTTTAGCTCTGCTCATCCTCCCAATACAGTTTAAAAATGTTGACACCCCGTATGAGAAAAAGGAGAATAAGAATGTTAGGAGGGATTGAGGAGACATGGGGGTGCACACGGAGCCTCTTGCATGGGAACAAAGGGAGGCATATAAAGCATCTGGTGGACCAGAGAATGGAGCAAAATGGGGGGTAGTGGGTGGGTCCTGTGGCCAGGGTGGGGCTAGCACATGGGGGGAATAAGGTTGTACCCAGAGCCCATAGCATGGAGGAGAGACTGGGAGACTCTGGTATGGGAGGAGGTGGGATGAGGGGGCACACAGAGACCCTAGCATGAGGGAGGGTGTGTGGGAGGATTCCATCAGGTCCCTGAGATAGGCAGGCCCTCTCAGAGGTCCAGAGAGGTCCGGTCCACTTCCAGCTTTTGAGGCCCCTAGCCATAATAAGAATAAAAAAATGACAACACATGAAAACAAAATAAAGCACCATAAAAAGAGAGAGACATAATTTGAATATTTTTTTTATTTAACAAATGCTTTTCTAGTCTTTTTCTGTGCAAATGCACTAATTATTGATGAAAAATCTAGCTTTTGTGCAATGTCACAGTTAATATCAAGCAAGGAGAGTCCATTTAAACACTCTTGTCCCATAGTTGAATGGTGATAGTTCTTTATCTGCTTCAACACATTGAAGATGTGTTCACCTGAAGCCACTGATGCAGGCAAACTGATAAAAATGCACAATGCAATTGTGCTATTAGGAAACACCCCAGAGAGTCCAAGTTCAAGTATTTCTTGAAGCAATTCCTTTGGCTTGCAATCCAATTTAAAGTTTGTGGAATATATTTGTTTGAGGAAGATGACCTCGTCACTGAGATCTTTTGAGATTTCTTTGTTGTACTATTGCTGAAATTGTTCAGCTGCAGAAAGTAAATCTTCATTATTCAGTGTGTTGAACTGCCAAAGAAACCCCAAAAGGGTACAAATTAGTCACAGCAACTCAAATCTATGTATCGGGGTAGCCGTGTTAGTCTGTATCCACAAAAACAAAAACGAGTCTGGTCGCATCTTAAAGACTAACAGATTTATTTGGGCATAAGCTTTCATGCGTAAAACACCACTTCTTCAGACGCATGGAGTGAAAATTACAGATGCAGGCATTATATAATGACACATGAAGAGAAGGGAGTTAGCTCACAAGTGGAGAACCAGTGTTGACAGGGCCAATTCGATCAGGGTGGATGTAGTCCACTCCCAATAATAGATGAGGAGGTGTCAATTTCAGGAGAGGCAAAGCTGCTTTTGTAATGAGCCAGCCGTGCCCAGTCCCTATTCAAGCCCAAATTAATGGTGTTAAATTTGCAAATGAATTTTAGTTCTGCTGTTTCTCTTTGAAGTCTGTTTCTGAAGTTTTTTGTTCAAGTATAGCTACTTTCAAATCTGTTATTGAATGTCCAGGGAGATTGAAGTGTTTTCCTACTGGCTTTTGTATGTTAACCATTCCTGATTTCCAATTTGTGTCCATTTATTCTTTTACATAGGGACTGTCTGGTTTGGCCAATGTACATGGCAAAGGGGCATTGCTGGCACATGATGGCATATATAACATTAGTAGACGTGCAGGTGAATGAGCCTCTGATGGTGTGGCTGATGTGGTTGGGTCCTCTGATGGTGTCGCTAGAGTAGATATGGGGACAGATAGGCAACGAGGTTTGCTACAGGGATTGGTTCTCAGGTTAGTGTTTCTGTGGTGTGGTGTGTAGTTGCTGGTGAGTATTTGCTTCAGGTTGGGGGGCTGTCTATAAACGAGGCCTGGCTTGCCTCCCAAGGTCTGTGAGAGTGAGGGATCGTTTTCCAGGATAGGTTGTAGATCGTTGATAATGTGCTGGAGAGGTTTTAGCTGGGGGCTGTAGGTGATGGCCAGTGGTGTTCTGTTATTTTCCTTGTTGGGCCTGTCCTGTAGTAGGTGATTTCTGGGTACCCATCTCACTCTGTCTATCTGTTTCCTCACTTCCCCAAGTGGGTATTGTAGTAAAAGAATAAATGGACACAAATTGGACATCAGGAACGGTAACATAAAAGAGCCAGTAGGAGAATATTTCAATCTTCCTGGACATTCTATAACAGATTTAAAAGTAGCTATACTTGAACAAAAAAACTTCAGAAACAGACTTCAAAGAGAAACAGCAGAACTAAAATTCATTTGCAAATTTAACACCATTAATTTGGGCTTGAATAGGGACTGGGAGTGGCTGGCTCATTACAGAAGCAGCTTTGCTGCTCCTGAAATTGACACCTCCTTATCTATTATTGGGAGTGGACTACATCCGCCCTGATCGAATCGTCCCTGTCAGCACTGGTTCTCCACTTATAAGGTAACTTGTAAGGAAATGTGCTTCTGAACAGACTGAAGTTCAGTTCAAGCCTGTGCAGTGAGACTGAGAGATTCAACCTCATTTAAAGCTTTTCTCACTGAATTCAAATGCTGCACAACTGATTGAACACCATCAATCCATGCAGATCATCTAGTTTTGGACATCCCAGGCAGTGAAACAGGAAGATATTGCTTCAGAATTTCTCACTTCTGTGGATTACTACTGAAGAGATTGTACATTTACTGAACAGTTCCAAAGTAAGTAATTGCCTCCTTGCATGATTCAGTATAGTCAACATCTACAAGGTTTAGTGTGTGGTTTCCACAGCTGGAGAAAATACAGTTTGAATTATGCTCAAGCAGAACTGCTTGTACACCTTTGTACTTCCCAGCCATATTAGATCCATTTTCATAGACTTCACCAATGCAGACTTGAAAATCTAACTTAAAACCTTCTACAATTGCTAGTACTCGAGAAACAATTTCTTTTCCAGTTTTTCTCGTGAAATTATCAAACAAAATAAACCTTTTTTAAATTGAAAATTTTGAGCTGTCTACAATCTTAACATATTGAATAACCAAAGTAGTCTGTTCCTTGTGAGAACAATCTGGAGTGGCATCAACAATGATTGAAAAATACTTGGTACTTTGAATCTCATCAAGAATTGTTGTTTGTACGAATGACCCACATAGTTCAATAAACTCGTTTTGTATGCATGTGGAGAGATAATGGACTTGCACGTGCTTTTGACGCTGTTGCAATTCTCGAACATGTTTAACATGTTCTGATAAAAATTGGACACATTTGCTGAGGAGTTCAACTATGCCTAGAAAGTTTCCATTTGGATGATCACCTATACGTTGACCGGAACCAAAGAAAGCCAATCCCCGCTCAGAAAGAAAAAGGGTGACACTCAGGATGCACTCAAGAAGTTTTTTCCAGTTTTAGTTTCTGTAGAGAGTTCAGTCAAGAGTAAATTCTCAACTGAACTTTCAGCTGATGCTACCCTTCTGGCTAATTTCCATGCAACATAGTTTTCTTTATGTGACACTGAACTCTTGTGTGGTGGTATTCAGTCTTTCAACTTCCTCCAACCTCTGTTGATGCTTCATCCTGATTGATCAGAGAGAACTGATGCATCTGCAGCATTTTTGTTCCAAATGAAGCAGGGTTTGCAGTACAAAGATTGTTTTTCCGTACTCTAGCATAACTAGTCTCTTGTGCAGGTCTCACCATTTGGAAGCGTTTTTGTCAGCAGATGAGTAGGAAAAGCATGATTATCAGCATCTCGTGGAATGTTACTTGGAATTTCAAAACAACTAATTTGAAGAAAAGATTGCATTTGTGCAGCATTGCTCTTGTCAATAATTCCAATGTAAGTCACAGTCAAGCCTGTAGTACGCATGAATTGGTCTTGCTGCATAAGATCTACATCTTCCTGTTGCTGTTAAGTTTCTTGATCATACACAGGATCTTCTGCTACATCTGTTACTGTTTGCACATCTCCTTTTGACTACTGTCCTCATGTTCAGGTATTGGCATTGAAATATCACCTGTTGCAGTTGCAGAGTTTTCATTATCTGTAGCATTGTTTGTTGAGTAAGGTGTGTTTTCCAGTGGTTTGAGAAATTAAGTTATTGGCTTTGAGCTCTTAGCTGTTGCTTCACTCAGTTGTTTTCACCATCTCTTGCTTGCACCACTTGTCAAATCTCATCTTCATAGCCTATCCACACTGAAATATTCTGCTGGAAATAAGTAGCTTGTCTACACTTGAAATCTTCTACTGTAAACACGTACACAAATGCTGAAAAGACTTAAAATAAAGGAATACTAATTAAGAGCACAAAATGAAACAGTCAGATAGGTTATTATCCTCATCAATGAATCAAAACTCAAGCACACAAGGTATAATATAACAGGCTGAGCTGAAGACAAAGGGATGACATATATATATATATATATATATATATATATATATATATATAGTAAACACAGACACGGATACAGACAGAGGGATAATGTCCAAAAATTTCAAACTTGTGTCCTCACGAAACTCACTGTACAAGATTGTCCCCACAAATTTTCATCTTGAATCTGGGCTTATAGACTATGAAAGCCTATGATGATGGCCAAGATACCAAGCTAGGGCTCAACCAACCAACCAGTCACCTCTTTTAGCTACCATATGAAGATAATAATGAGGAATTCTCACACATAAATAATTCCTTAGTCAACTAGATGTAAAACTATAAAGACATTAAAATGCAACAATTCTCTACCTTTCAACATGCACTTTATCCAGCACCAACCACTAGTAGTGGTTTGTTTATATAATCAGCTGACCGAGATTTTACACCCAATTTGTCCTAGTGCAGGGATCGGCAACCTTTGGCATGCAGCCTGTCAAGGTTCCTTCCCCACTCTGAACGCTAGGGTACAGATGTGGGGACCTGCATGAAAACCTCCTAAGCTTACTTTTACCAGCTTAGGTTAAAACTTCCCCAAGGTACAAAATTTATTTTACCCTTGGATTTCCCCTGCCACCACCAAACTTTATCTGGGTTTACTGGGAAACGTAGTTTGGAAACGTCTTTCCCCCCCAAAATCCTCCCAACCCTTGTACCCCACTTCCTGGGGAAGGTTTGGTAAAAATCCTCACCAATTTGCATAGGTGACCACAGACCCAAACCCTTGGATCTTAGAACAATGAAAAAGCAGTCAGTTTTCTTACAAGAAGACTTTTAATAGAAGTAAAGGAATCACCCCTGTAAAATCAGGATAGTAGATACCTTACAGGGTAATTAGATTCAAAACACAGAGACTCCCTCTAGGCAAAACCTTAAGTTACAAAAAAGACACACAGACAGGAATATTCATTCTATTCAGCACAGCTATTTTCTCAGCCATTTAAAGAAATCATAATCTAACACATACCTAGCTAGATTACTTACTAAGTTCTAAGACTCCATTCCTGTTCTATCCCCAGCCAAAGCATCATAGAGACAGACACAGACCTTTGTTTTTCTCCCTCCTCCCAACTTTTGAAAGTATCTTGTCTCCTCATTGGTCATTTTGGTCAGGTGCTACCGAGGTCAACATAAGCTTCTTAACCCTTTACAGGTAAGAGGATTTTTCCTCTGGCCAAGAGATTTTAAAGGGGTTTACCCTTCTCTTTATATTTATGACGCAGCCCATCAGGGAAATCCGCTGGTGGGCCGGGACGGTTTGTTTACCTGCAACATCCACAGGTTCGGCTGATCGTAGCTCCCACTGGCCATGGTTCACTGTTCCAGGCCAATGGGGGCTGCGGGAAGCAGCATGGGCCGAGGGATGTGCTGGAATGGTGAACCATGGCCAGTGGGAGCTGCAATCAGCCAAACCTGCGGATGCTGCAAGTAAACAAACCGTCCCGGTCCACCAGCGAATTTCCCTGACGGGCCGCGTGCCAAAGGTTGCAGATCCCTGTCCTAGTGTAAATAATTACACGAAGCACAACACAACAGAGACTCAGACCCCATGTGTCCTGACTTCCAGTCCTGTGCTTAAACCACAAGATTGCCCTTCCTCTTCTTCTTTGACCCCTGCTGTCAGATATAAATTGTTTATGGATCACTTTATCAAAAAGTAGAAGTAAACATAGCTCAAAGATGCACTTGGTGGCTTAGCACACTTTAACTCAAAAGCAGTGTTCTAGAATTTATCTGCGTCACAACCATTAACATTAATTCTACATGCAACACTTGGAAAATGTAGGGGTGAATCCATTTTAATTTTTAAACAAAGTGGTATAACTCGGCATGAAGGATTGTAGCAGCAGCACCTGGGAGTTATTAATAATCAGTAGTGAATTGTGCTCTAATGACTGCTACCACAATATTGACTGATCCACATTCTTTATACTCTGGGGACTGTTTTAGTATGTACCAGTGTGACGTTATGTACCTTGGAGGAATACCCAGCACCCCCATGTTCATCCTTATAATATGATTGTGTGGTATCTATTGCAAAGTTTGTCGTGTCAGGTGTCTTCAGAAGGCTCATGATGTACTGAGAATTGTTATGGTAATGTTATAGTAATCATTGTTATAGTAATGTTATAGGTTGTAATTTCATGTATATAGTTATGAGGCTGAAAATGTGTCCTCATGGCTTAAAGCAAGCCCAGGCAAAAACTCTCCAGAAGCAGAGGGGCAGTTCACACCTCATCAGGGCACGTATGGGACAAACCCAGCCCAGACTCACAGGAACAAAGGACACTGGCCTAGGCAACAACAAAGGATCTGTTGGACTCTTGAGCGAGTCACCCCCCTTCCTTTGGTCAGTTTGGGATTGCAATGAGAAAATGCTCACCTGACTCTGAAGGGTGTGGGGGTGGGGCAAAGCCAAGAGGGAAGAAAGGACATGATAAAGGGGAGAGACATTTGCCATGCTCTTCCTCTCTCTTCCACCTACATCTACAGACACCACACCAAACGACTGAAGTGCTGATCAAAGGGGAAAGCCTGGCTGAAGAGCAACCAGCCAACCTGTGGTGAGAAGCATCTAAGTTTGATGGGGCACTGAAAGTGTTAAAAGCAAAACACATTCAGAGCTGATCTTATTTCATTTGACCAAATCTGACTTGTTATGCTTTGACTTATAATCACTTAAAATCTATCTTTCATAGTTAATAAATTTGTTTGTTTATTCTACCTGAAGCAGTTCGTTTGGTTTGAAGCATGTCAGAGACTCCCCTTGGGATAACAAGCCTGGTACATGTCAATTTCTTTGTTAAATTGACGAACTCATGTAAACTTGCAGCATCCAGTGGGCATAACTGGACACTGCAAGACAGAGTTTCCTAGGGTTGTGTCTGGGACTGGAGATATTGGCTAGTGTCATTCAGTTGCACAATCCAAGGAGCAGCTTCCATGCCAGAGGCTGTGCATGAAGAGCCCAGGAGTGGGGGTTCTCACAGCAGAGGAGGGTAAGGCTGGCTCCCAGAGTCAAGGATATTGGAGTGATCTAGCAGATCACCAGTCCAGATAATACCAAGGGAATGTCACAACCACATTGTTAAGAAAGCAGCCAGCTTCATTGCAGCAAGAAGTTTTTTTTCCAAATAGTTACCAGAATTCTATTGTTTACATTTGTTGACCTTTTTATTATTTTTACAATTAGAATAATGATTTTCCTGGACATAATATCTTATATTCATTTATTTTGTTTCAGGAATTGAGGAGGAAATGAAATGATCCATCACAAAATGACGTTCTTCTAAATGAAGTATTTAAGAGGTTACAATGGGATCTACTAAGAAGAGCCATGTTTCCCAGCAAAAAGAAAATCCTTTTAATAGCATTCAGATTACAAATGGTCTCTCAGTATTAACATAGTTGCCAGCTTCAACCCTGGTGTGATCCCAGTGACTTCAGAAGACCTTTTAAAATAAATAAAAGCAAACATTTACTTTTTGGAGTGCAAATCCATAGAAAAAGTCTAGGACCACAATTTCGCACCCCTAATTATACTGGGAATCCTATGTCTTCATCAAATAGATATCCATTCCCACATGTTTTTGCTCTTTCAGTTGAGTATGCAACTGATTTTTGAGCTCTAAATACCCTCTGTTTAAAAATAATTATGAATCCAATGCTACGAAAGCAGAGAAAAGGAGAAGTTCTGGTATCTGATGAGGATAATTATAAAAATATGTCACTTAGAGTCCTGATTTTGCAACCTTTCCACATGTGAATTTCACATGTTCAACAGAAACTAAACTAACACCAACTCATGTCAGGTGGGCATATTGACCCAGATCCTCAAAGGTGTCTAGGCTCCTAACTTCCATTGAAATAATTTTCCACTGATGCCAATGGGAGTTGGGAACCTAAACACCTTTGAGGATCTGGCCCATTTCTGCCCCTTTAAGGCTCACTCTTATGATATTCAGTATGCAAACAACCAGCTGAACAATAGGGAAGTAAACTGTTAACCCATACACAAATTTGTATAAGTTTAAAACAGGACTGTAAAGCCAAATAGAGTAATTAGAGAACTGGATTACAGTGTTTCTCACCGTAAATGCTATTTATTGTAGCTAGGTACCATTTACATATAAAAGTATGCTCTACTTTGATAAGATAACATTGGAATTTTGATATTATTTGTTGTGTATATACAGTATGCTGATTCAGTTCCTGCACTTTACTTTCATTCACCACTTATGGTTATAAAAATAAGCTATCAAACTTTGTGGAATTTATGTATGAAACTATGTTATCTACGCCTTGCAAAACTTACATTTTAATTTACATTTCTTATCTGTAAGGACAAACTGCTCTGAATTAATGATAGTGTGCCATAAACTACTTAGACAAGAAATGCCCAGTTATAGGGGTACAATTATTATGATTATATTTATTAAGATTACAATAGCACCCAAAACTCACTAATCACGTATTGAATTTTTGCCAAAAAGAGCTTTTTACAATCTAAAAATACAAAAACAGAGAAGGGATAGAGGAAATGGATAAAACACACAAGCAAAATTATCAGTGTGGCATACCTAAGCTTCCTTGAGGAGAAGCTGTGTCATCAAACATACAAACCCAGAGCCACTCTTGAATTAACTTTATTCACAGCAACAATGATGAACAAAACATAAGGTCATCCAACTAAAATTGTCATAGTGTGATATCATAAAGAAATCTAAAACAAAAGTTTGTGCTTCCAGTACTGTTATGCAGCTGCTAATTCCTGCAATGCTGGTCTTTTGGAATACTTATGTACATTTAGATACTGTACGAAAACTATTTATTACAGTTCTGCAAAAAATAGTCCGGCATTCAGCCACCTCAAAGTCCTCAAATCTGTAGACAACATGCAGAAGGGCTTCCACATGTCCCATGACAAGCGTCTCATCACCAAACTTCCAAAAATACCAGCTCATGTGAGTCTGTTTGTTCAGGTTTCATTTACACTGGCATTTTGTTGGTACAGTTTGGCCCAAGTCAGGGAAACGTCTCATCTGGCCCCAGTATTCTACCTTAAAGGTCTCAAACAATGAAGCTGAGCTCTACTGTCTTGAACCATTTAATATACACATCCACATCATTCTGTTAACTCACTTCTCCATATGATTAACTCAGCATGAATTATTTGATATAATTCAAGAAGCCAGCACAGGTTTCATGTGAATGATCCATGAAATTGTTCTAAGCCCAGTTTGTTATTTGCTTCATTTACCATAACACTGCCTGCTAATGGTTATCCTCACAGCTCAGATGGAAATAACTCTCAGTCGGTCTCCACCTGGAGAACATCAAAAACTAGACAGAGTTGAAATATTACTGAAACAGAAAAATATTTTAGAACACAAAATCCGGAAGCACGAAAATACACTTCTTATGAACTCTACTTAGTACACTGAGTCCCATGACTTTACTTGACCCTACAAAGAGCAGGGTGTTGCTTTACTTCACGCTGCTGGAATTTCAGATATTTTATTTGAAAGACAGAATTTCATCTGTGGAGCCATGGATCACTCTGACATACTGGGGCACATAAGTGAAGACACTTACCAATGATCTGACCTTGAAAATGATGCATTTCTCTAGAGGAGATGTGCACACAAACAGGACCAGATTAACACAGAGGCTTTAGGGGCTGCCTCCCAGGGCCTTGGGCTAAGGGGGGCCCACAGGTCCTTGGGCCAGCTGCAGCCCGCTGCTTCTTTTCATCCGGCCCACGGCAAGTCTCCGTGCTGTGGGCCAGAAACCGTTCCCTGTGCCTCGGCGCCCTCACCGGGCAAGGGGCATTCAGGGAATCTCTGTGTGTTGCCCCTGCCCACAACGCCGGCTCCACAGTTCCCATTGGCCAGGAACCACAGCCAATGAGAGCTGTGGGAGCAGAGCCTGCGTGCACTGTGCAGAGCAGCCTGACCCCTCCGCCTAGGGGCTGGACATGCTCGACACCTCGAGGAGCAGAGCAGCGTGAAGTCAAGGCAGGCAGGGATCCTGCCTTAGACCCGCTGCACCACCGACCAGGAGCCTCCTGTGGTAAGCACTTCCCAGCCAGAGCCTACACCCTGCACCCCTACCCCAGCCCGGAGCCCCCTCCTGCACCCAAACTCCGACCCAGAGCCCGCACCCCAAACCTCCTGCCGCACCCAACCCCCCCTGTCCCATCCCTGGCCGCACCCCCCCATCTGGAGCTGCACCCCCTCCTGCACCCCAATCCCCTACCCCAGCCCTGAGCCCACCCCCACACTCCAAACCCCCAGGGACCCCCCAAATTGTATAGCCCCGGGCCCACAGGAGAGTTAATCTGGCCCTACACGGAAAGGTGTGGGAAGTGGGTGGGCTAGTGGCTGCTTCATCTACAGCACTGACCCAACTGACCCCTCAACCAACAAAGGCTTGACCCTGCACGGTGCTGTGCCTGTAGGACCTGAGCCAGTGAATCACTTTAAGCAGCTGCATGCTGGATTGGGGCTGGAGTGCACAGTACCCTTTTAGGATCAAACCCAAAGAGCCATCAGGGCCCCCACACACTGAGACTGGGATATTTTTACTCATTGTCTCTCTGATGCAGCTATCGCCCGGGAAGCAGTAGAGAGCGACCATGCTCCAACTGACATCAACAGGAGCTGTGCCTTTGTCTTCAGTGGGGAGCAAGAAAGGGCCCAAAATAGGCACACGGCAGCCTGCCACATTGTACAGAGGCCAGAAGAAATGTCACTTACACATAGCCTGTGAAGATTTTTAGACCATATTTCTGATCATGGAAGTGCCTTTCAGCTTTTTTTAAGCTACTTACAGAAATTTAGGGTGGGAATGCTGTTTTGTTTGGGGGTTACAGGTGTAGCGGCTCAGTTAAAGTTGTGTCAAGCAGCATCTACTTACATATGGAAGATCTGTGTGAGCATTCAGTGCCTCTAGAGAAGAGCATGCTGCGAAGCACAGTTTCTCCCACTGTCCTTCATTTCTCTGCCGTCTTCCCCTGGTCATTCCTATCAATAAGACCTTATTAATGTGTGATCTCCATTTCCCAACACAATTATTAACAGACAATATTATGGGTACATCTGGGAAAACTTAGGCATAGAAAAGTTTTGGCTCATGATCACATAGTAATAGGGGGGAAGAAAGATCCCAGGCTTCTGCTTTAACCACCGACCACACTTTGCTCCTTTGTATAATAGATTTAGGCACTTTCATTTGACCGTTGCTGGGGCCTTGCCAGAATGTATCCTTAGTTTGCAGCAAGGTGGGTTATGAGCCTACCCTGTGCTACCTGCCACAGACTAAGTGGCCATGGGGACCCTGTTGCTGCACACTAAAAGTTCTGTTGTGTGTGTTGATCTACCCTGCTTTGAAACACGAGTAGATTGAAGTGCACTAGAAATTTTTTAATGCACAGCAGCAAGATCCACACAGCCCCTTAATGCACACCAGGGTTGTATAGGCTAAATGGACACCCCAGCTCGCCACACACTAACTGTTCACGTAGACCAGCCCTTAGCTTAGCTACTTGGGGCAGGGACCATCTTTTTGTTCTGTGTTAGCACAGCACCTTGCACAATGGGAGGCTCCTGGGTGATACAGTAATGTACATAATAAATCATGTAAAGTTTAAAACAGTATTGATTGAGCCAGGGCACTATGTTCATAGTAAGCCATGCAATATACGGTACTAGCCCAGACTATTGTCTCTAAAAATTTGAGAGGAACATTCCTCTGCAGTAAAATAAACACTGTTCACTTTCTCCCAACTTAGATAAAGTGTTGTGTTTTTTTGATAAATCCATATGGTTTGTTCACTTGCATAGGAAAGCCCAAAAGACAACAATTCCCCAGATCTCTTCAACAGAATTTGCATTATCAATAAATGCCTCTGATATCAGCAGGGTTCTTTAGCCCACACATCCGGCTTATATCTTAATTGCAATAACTTCATGTCCCAAAAAGCCACTGCTTATGACAGTCCTGATTCCAACACATATACACCCCCCACCACCACCAACCCCTAACCTCCCAGAGCCCGGAAAGTCTTTCCACATTCCTGCAAAGTTACACAAGAGACTAGAAGCAGATAACATTGTATGTTTTGAGTTAAAAATGCAGAATGCTTATGCCCCCTTGCAGAACGGAATGAAAGAATGTCCTTTCAGGAACCATGTCAGAGGTAGATGGAGTCCTCACAATGAATCTTTTGCAGCACATCACCACCATTTCTGGGACTGTCCATACTTATTGTCACTTGGCTTTCACTGAACTTTTTTCAGCAAGACATGACAATGAAATACTACAGAATAAAGACAAAATCTGTGTGTGATGTTATATAAACCTGTTTCGTTAAAAGTCAGGCATCCAGAGATCTTAGCTGCAACAGCCAATGTAGTAGAGTACGTACGAGGTTTTAAAATGTAGACTTTGTTGTTTTTTTAATGTCCTTTATCTCTGTTTTAATTTAAATGTAGAAAAATGTGGGTGGAAATTTTCAAAGCACTTTAGGGGAGTTGGACTCACATGTTCCACTTACCTTGTGTCTAAATCCCCTAGACTGCTTTGAAAAGCTCAGCTGTGCTGTATATCCCTAATATTTCTACAGGACTGAATTGGTTTGAAGCCCCCAGCACAATGTAGTGACACAGTGAGCACAGCTTACTTTCCCTTTTCTCATTAATTCACCTCCCCCCACTACCTGGCAGGCAACTTTAAACATTTTATTAATGTTAAAAAAATTATATCATAGGTTGAGAAAAGAGTGTCTGTACATCTGGGCATGGTGCATGGTGTAGATTATCCACAAATAAAAGTTTGTTTCTAAATCATAAGATACATATTGTGCATAATCAGCAATAACCCAAATTTAGGTGAATTAATTTAAGAACACAGTTTAGATATTTAGCATCCGTGCATTCGGGTACATTACTCATGAAAAAAGTTATACAGAGAGTTGGTCAGATATATCAATGACTGAAGATTGTAATTGAGAATTTAGGATACGTTGTCCATTCAGAGAAAAAACAGTCCATCAAGAAAGTATTTGAGTTACTTTCCCAACTGCACTTCTCATCAGCACTCCCGCTCATCTCTCCTGGTATTGCCAATGTCCGGTGATGTGTTCTATGTAGATGTCCCTCGACCACCCGATGGCATCCGACATCATGAGTTGCCACATCAGCCGAGCGTAGCATTGACCAACTCCACATTCTCTCAGCACTCGCTCATTATCGGGGTCCCATGCACCCAGGGCTGCAATGATCAGTGCGTGTGTCTGAACCTGGTAACCCTTAGCTCTCAAGGTTTCAGCCAGAGGGGTGTATTTTTCCAGCTTTCAAGATCGGGCGTCGTGGAAAGATGGGGTCCTGTTTTCGAAGGGCACTGTGACGTCCACCATTATGATCTTCCTCCGGTCCTCGTTGGTGATGACAGTGTCCGGTCGCAGTTGGCTGTTGGTGCTGGGGATGGTGGAGTTCACAGCTACCTTCCCCACAGGTGGGAGGATGGCTCTGACCAGGCAATCTTGAATGGTGTTGTGTCGCAGCTGCCGAGCTCTGGAATGGGCCAGTGCAATTTCATTTAGTCTCTTTGGGATTACGTGACTGTAATTTCAGTCAGAATTTGACTCATCGTGATTTGGGGACAAGGTCAGTGGAAACATGTCATTTTGCTGACAAGCAACAGCAATTTTGGAGGAAGTGTGGGCTTGTGTTAAAGACACTCTCTCTCCCAGAATCATTAACGGGAATGCTCCTGCACCTTTATTAAATTTTCTTTCAGTTAACTATATTTTTTTATTATTGTTGTGCATGTTAATGGCAGCCAATTTACAGGTACATAAAAAAATGCCTAAGTTGACTATGCTATAATTCAGTTTATAGGGAAGGCATGTTAAAATATCATGTGTAATTATAAGGTTAAGTCACATTCTTCCATGGAGAAACCTATGGAAGCGAGCCAGAGGGCCAAGGAATCTCTCAGTGAGGGTGATCTCACAGTTCACTGTAAATTGTTCCCTCTAGAGTTTAAGACTCCTGGGATTTGGTAGATGGAAAAGGCTTGTGGTCCCACAGATGCAGAAGCACTGCTGGCCTTTCTCCACACAGAAGTGTTACTACTGTAAGTCATCATCCTGTAGCTTCTCAACAATACCATTGAGGGGATTCTTTGCTAGAATATCTACTCAGTATCTAGGTTAGCAGGGTATGGCGATGCCTTACCCTACACAGAGTCCCTGTGGAGGGACATCTGGGGCAGGGATATAGTGCCATCAGAGGCATGCTGCCCCTTACATTTGAGGAGATGGGAAAAGAAAAGTACTGGGGCTGCCTCTGGTTAGTAGTTATTCCAATAAAATGAAAAGGAAATTCATGCCCATTTTTGCTCAGCCTCTTAAAAGTTGATGTTATGAGTGAGTTGACATCTCCCTGGTTTAAAAAGGTCAATAGCACTGGAAAGTAAAGTTTATGTTCAAATTTTTTGAGCTCTCCAGTCAGGGCCCTTCCTAGAGAGTGTGGTGCCCTACTCAGCCCCTCTGCGGGGGGCGTGGGGGGGGTCTAAGGCCTCTGCAGGGGTTGGGGGGCGTCCCAGGCCCCCGCTGGGGGGGGGGGTGCGCTCAAGGGCTTTGGGAGGCAGGAGCAGCCAGAGCAGGAAGGCAGCAGGGGTTGGGCGGAAAGTGGAGCTACCCGGCCCCAGCCTGCTCCGCTCTGCTCCCAGGCTTGAGGGAAGCAGGGGGAACCACCCCGCAGCATTCACCGGCGGCACGGCTGGGAGCCGGCAGAGTGGAGCGTGCTGGGACCGGGTCCCTTCACTTCCCGCCGCCCGGTGAGTGCAGGGCGGGCCCGCTGCCAACCCCTGCTGCAGTCCCCGGGGACACAATAGCTCAGGGGACGGGGTTTGGGGGGCAGGAGCGGGGCTGGGGCAGAGCAGGGGCAGGAAGAGGTGGGGCAGGGGAGGAGCAGGAGCAGGGGCGGGGGCTGAGGGGAGGGGAGAGGAGGGGAAGGGAGGAGAGGAGGTGGAGCAGGGGCGAGGCAGTTTTCTTGGGCCCCACTGAGCGCAGCCCACGAGGGGCCGGTTCAGCTGTCTGGGGGATTGGGGTGGCCGCTGGAGCTGGCTGCAGCACGCTGCTGCGTAGAGCACCAGGAAATTTGGGGCTATTTGGTGCCCCAAATTTCTTGTTTCAGAGTAACAGCCGTGTTAGTCTGTATTCACAAAAAGAAAAGGAGTACTTGTGGCACCTTAGAGACTAACCAATTTATTTGAGCATGAGCTTTCATGAGCTACAGCTCACTTCATCGGATGCATTCCAAATGAAGTGAGCTGTAGCTCACGAAAGCTTATGCTCAAATAAATTGGTTAGTCTCTAAGGTGCCACAAGTACTCCTTTTCTTTTTCCAAATTTCTTGGTGCCCTACGCAGCTGCATAGTTTGCATATGGCTAGGGAGGGCCCTGTCTCCGGTGGTGGCAAGTGACAGCCTTTCCGCATACCAGCATCCTGAAGTCAGAGATTATTAGCCAGGTTTCATCTAGACACGTTTCTAGCCAGGGGATAAATTCTACTGTTGCCTGTTGAAGCAAAGTGTTCTATGTTGAAACGAGGCGCTGTTCTAGCAAAAGAGGGGCCCAAACCAGAATCCTGGATTCAAGTACACAGGGACTTTGGAGTTGTTTGGATAGGATCTGAATGGTGTGTCTCAGGCCCATCTCTCGCTACAGCAGCATGGGGACATGTTAACAATCGCCTCTTTTGGCAGGTGTTACAAAGGTGCCTGATTAGGGAGCAAGGCCCCATGTGCAGAGCACTGTACATATGCAATAAAAAAGATGTTGCTCAAGAGAGTTTGCACTCGTAGCATATGATGGGACAGGTGAATAAAACAAATGGGAGGGTGGTGGGAGAGAAAAAGTTTCTGTGATGCAATGCTGCTTATGGCAATAAACAGCAGACTCAACATACCTGCTGCCTTGCTATGGTCAAGCGCCATGTAGGAAGCACAGCAAAGATGAGTTTGAGGCTTGGACTAAACAGCTTCTTTTATAGACATTTAAAAATCTAAGCAATACTTTAGTTCTCCAAAGTATGGAATTTGCTTCCTCCTGTCCTGGCACCCATTATGATATACCAGGTGTATGTGGTCCATTCCTCTTATGAAGCTGCCCTTTTGTTCTGGCTCCTTTAACTGTGCAGAACAATGCAGCTGGGCAGCTTTAGGATGTCAAACAGTGCAGATTACTTCCACGGCCACTCTCCCCACTGACCCGTCACAGTTTTCTGGCTGTGGACTTTAAGAGGCTCAGTCTTAATCTTCTATCATCAAAGGAGCCAGAGCTGCTGTAGAATGTAGTTTTCTCTGAATTTCAGAAGAGCACCTTTGCAAGTCTGTCTGTAGTGGGACATTTGCTTCACTTTAGCTGGACTCTTAACAATAGTACAAATGCTTAAGCTATGTGATGTTCACTATTTTTTGACATGTTGCCTTTCTTTTCCTGGGAGGAATAGCTCTGATGTTTGATTTAAATAATGAACTGCTCCATAAGGGAGATACACGGATACTCCTTGCAAATTTAATCTGGAACAGAATCAGCTCTCTGAATCTCTCTATATTAGTTTTATATTTCCTTTATCTCTGCTCAGAAGCAGGGAAAACACAGGTGCTTCAGGAAGTGGCATTGTTGTAGGTGACCTGCTGCCATCGGAGTCTGTACTGAACCAGTATCCCAGCATGGTGTTGGAGAGTGCTGTGTTGCTGGAGGTACTGTATGTTGGATGGGACGCCAAACTGAGATCCTGATGTAGCTTATGATTAAAGGTCCCATGGCTCACTGTTCTGCTCAGACTCCACTAACGTAATTATGTTCTGCCCAATTTAAATTCCACCTTGGGTTTTAAATTGACACACATTCTTTATTTCTTCTCCTGAATGGGTCTTTAAAGTGGTTGTGGTGGGTTGTAATCAGAGAACATGGGTATTGTTGTGGCTCTGGGCAGGCAAGATTGGCACTCAAAGAAATTGAAGTTCAAAGTTGTTCCTTCCCTTCCGCCCCCCACTCCCACCCCTAGAGATCAGTCAGACCTGCAGTGGATCCCCACTGTTCACAGGGATCAGAAGTTTGCATCTGCTCCTTGCAAGCCCTGATGGTCAGGGATGAAGAGGGACCTGTTACTCTTCTAGTACTCCAGTCAGGTTAGTCACCGTTGAGTCTCCCTTATTCCTTGCACAGGGCAGATGGCTGAGGAGGAACCTGTTCTAGTCCTATCAGCTTGGAGGAAGATTTTCAGCTCTGGTGAAGGGGCTGAGGTATAGGCTGATTATGAAGGTGTGTCTTAGGGTTAAGGGGGAGACAGGAATAAATATGTAGAGAGAAGAAGAAAGGAGGAATGAATGAAAGGAGACCTTTGGAATCAGAGATTAAAAATCGAACAGAAATGTATACGAGTATTTGCAGCAAAGTACATATCAGAAACAGTGTGGTTACATAATTATAGTGACAGGTTTCAGAGTAACAGCCATGTTAGTCTGTATTCGCAAAAAGAAAAGGAGTACTTGTGGCACCTTAGAGACTAAGCAATTTATTTGAGCATAAGCTTTCATGAGCTACAGCTCCGATGAAGTGAGCTGTAGCTCATGAAAGCTTATGCTCAAATAAATTGCTTAGTCTCTAAGGTGCCACAAGTACTCCTTTTCTTTTTATACTTATAGTGCTCCATGAAGCAAATGTTTTTAAAATCTGAAGCCCTTTGTATTGAATTCCATTATTGTGCTGGCTTCCACCATGGACAACTCTGGATGAGTCTGTACAGCTTAAGAGGTAGGCTCTGAATCTGGGGGCTGTAACAGACTCTCATCTGCTGTGGATCAGCCATAGAAAGAAACTCAGTCTGAGGCCTAGCACAGGTGAAATCCTGGACAAACACCCACATAATATGCCATCTTGGCTAACGAGTTGAACCGTGAACATCTGGAGCTAAATGAACAAGTCTCTAGAGATTTAAGAACCAGACTCAAGCTGAAAACTGTAACAGATTCATATCTTCTGTGAATCATGTACAGAGGATGACTTGTAACACACATATTGACTGTGGGTTACATTATCACTACTTACTTTGCAGTTCATATTCCCTGTGGATGTCCAGGAAGATTAAGTAGTTCTCTAGTTGTGAATCAGGTCCTTCCCATATTCCTCAGGATAGGTGCTGGAACTAGGGGTGCTGCTGCACCCCCAGGCTTGGAGTAGTTTCCATTGTATACAGGGTTTGCAGTTTGGTTCAATGGCTCTCAGCACCCACACTATAAAAATTGTTCCAGCCGCCCCCCCCCACCCCCCCGTTCCTCAGAGACACATAAAAGTCATTCCTCAAAATAAAGGGCACAGTTTTTCACCCATTGATCTGGACACCTACTTTACAGTTCTGAGTGTTACTGGGCATATTTTTCTCCATGGTATATCTGAACAGTTTGTTTTTGTTTACTGACATGTACATTAACTTCCTCCAGAGAGTCAGTGCTCTTCAGCTGCTTCTGCTACAAACTCTGACGATGCCACTGTACATTGGGGAACTTTTGAGAGAAAATATGGCTCAGCAGAATGAAGAAGTCTGTGTCAGTATCTTCTTCTCTGAAAATGTACTCAATATTTACCAAAGAGGGAGGACGGAAAAGGAGCAAATTCTGAAAATGTTTGCTTATTGTTCAGGTATTTAACATTAATAAAACACTGAAGTTTTGTCACTACTTGATCCACTAGTTGGATATTTCACGTTCAAGACATACCGCTAACTGGACAATACTGAATTGGTAGCACAGAAACATCTACCGGAACTGGAGCATTCCAGTCCCTGCTTACATGAGTAACCCTTATGCATGCAGTTTTATTGGGTTCATTGAGACTACTTGCATCAGTGAGGATTTTCAGGATCAAGCTCCAAGTTTCCTACGTGAAGTGCTTGTACATTTGAAAGCATTGACTTGGCTGTGCAACATTCCTTCATATCCTGTTCTGTATTGTTTCTGTTTCTTTCTCATTTTCTGCTTGACTGACAACCCTATAAAACACAAAACAACAGGATAGAGTTGGATGGTGGGAGGAAATCTTGTCATCAGTTTTGGATATCATTATTGAAACAGCTACTGAGGGAAAATGCTGATATTTGTTTTTTCCCTGGGATTGTATTCCCTATTCATTAATTGGTTTCTTGACTCACTGACCCATTTTTCCTGTAATAATTCTTTTATGGAAAATCCAATATTTCCTCATCAGTCCTTATGCCTACCCCTGAATGCATGGGCTGACGATTTCGAGGCTTCTAAGATGGTGACATTACTGACCATAATTAGGGGAGAGCCTTCCCTCTTATCAATTTGGAAAGCTTGTTCTAATCCTTTGCTTTTACTGGCTTTTGTTAGTGTCTATCCCAGATGTGTAATAGGATTTAGAGTGGAGTTACTGAGACTGATCTGATTCTGCTGGATTCCAGAGAGTGGTAGGGGGCAAGAGGGGACCAGATTTTTTTATCTCCAGAACTATGACACTAATTCTTGTAACCTATCACCTGAAAAGGGTTTGGTGAGTTTAAGTATAATGACCTCACACACTAGAGGCCCTTTCAGTTGAGGCTCTCAGAGTTTTACAAGCATTCATTCATTTAAACATCTCAACACTCCTGCCTTTCCGTCAGTCTTAGGGATTTCTCATTTTGCAGCTGTATCTCGGTACCACAGGAACTAGTGTTTCCTTTCAGGTAAGTATTGAGCTTTTTTGGGGGGGTTGGCTAAACGATGTACAGAAAGGTTGCATGACTACAAAAACTGGGAATGGGGTCCAGGATTTTTGACTTCCATACTTCTAACTGAGAGGAGTGATACTCCTTCCTTTTAGCTAACCCTAAAAGGTTGGCTTATGCCAGTGGGCAGCTCAAACTGGCATAAGCCAATTTCCTCTATTTTCTCAGGGGAGTTAAGAGAAGATAAAGGTGAATGACTTCTTACCAGAGAGGCACCAAAATCAAGAGGAGAAGTGGGTGTTTCAAAACTACCCTTGTTCCGATAGTGTCTAAGTTGTGGGGCAAGTAGCAAAGGAGAAGATAATGCAAATGACTTATCCAAGAGTCATTTCTAAAAATTCCTACATTGGATTCTTTAATTATCATTCTCATGGATCAGTAGAAAATACATTGCAAGAAAAATATTAAATAGCCACTAGGAGAATCAAGTAATAGCATAAATTAATAGGCTGTTTCATAGATTATAAGGCCAGAAGGGGCTACCAGACCATCTAGTCTGACCTCTTGTATAGCACAAGCCACAGAATCTCATCCAGTTAACACTGTATTGAGCCCAATAGCTTGTTTGACTAAAGCATCTCTTCCAGAATGGCATCCATTCTTGATTTGAAGACTTGAGATGAAGATGAGTGCTAGATGCAATATTAAGTAATTGGAAATGGTGATTAATTCTGGGAACAAACTACAAGGGAAGTGGTTATTTTCATCTTCTGAAGAAGCCACCACTTCCCTTGCATATTGTGCCAGTGATTAATCTCCATTTCCAATGACTTCACATTGTATCTAGCGATGCCACCCAGAATTTAATTCTTAGACAGCAAACTGGATTTTTCATTTTAATGTTGTAGATTGAAAAAACTTTAGGAAAAGTGTATTGGAAGTTAAGCGCCCCAACGACTTAGGTCCCTAGCTAGCATTTATGCCTTTGAAAAATCTTTACTTAAGGGCCCAAATCTATACCACTGAAATCAATGGGAGCAAGGGCAATCTCTAAATGCCTACAGAATTGAGTTAAAAACAAGCATTGAATTCTAACCAGTGATGCACACAGAGAATTAGAATCAATGCAAGTTGTTAGAGGGAAATGTTTGTGTGTCATTTATTTGAAAGTAGGATATGGAAAACATGTTTGTTAACTTAATAATACTTTTAAAAAAGACCCCAGTTTAAACAAGGCTGAGACAATTTAAAAAAATAAAAAATAAAATGTCTTTTCAGGTGGAGGTCCAAGATACTTTATGGTGATAAAAAGAATAGTGTGATTATGCCTATGTTCAATCCGTGGGTAGATATGTGCAAAGATGGCAGGTAGCAGATTTTTGGCTCTCAGTAAGGCAGTGTTCAGAGTTAGCTGAGGTCCAGTAGCAGCTGTTGACAGGTTCCCAATGCGTCTTGGTTTTTCAAACATGCCACTATAAAAAAAGAAGTGTTTTATACCTAATATAAATATAATATAATGTAATATAATTCATCTGATGAAGGCAAAAAATAATAGGTATTTACAAAGGGGGATTTTCAAAGGCCCCAAAGTCAGGTACGTGCTTAAATCCCACTGAAAGCTGATGAATTGGATCCCTGATTCCTACCTGTGCCTTTAAAATTCTCCCCTCAAATGCTTTTCTCTGTTCCCGTTTCATCCTACAGCCTCTCTTATGCCCTACACTCCTCCATATTCTCACCCCATCTGATCTCTGGGTCCTTTTCTTACACTCTTGGCTTCTGCTCATTTCACAGGTAAAATGACCTTCCACTTCCTATGCTCTCTCTCTCTCCTCCTTTAACACACTTCTTTCAAAAATCTTACATTATGATGCTCCTCAATGCAATTACTGTACCTCCTCCTGCTGGAGCTGGTGGTGATCTTTGGGCCAAGATTCTTTGAGTTAGGAGCAGATCCTACAAGTGTGCCAGGCATGGAATTACCGTTGTCTTCTGTGGGAGTCTGCAAAATGGCGGCCTTAGACTGTCAGCTGTAAAGGGCAAGGAGAACATGTCTCATGTGACTTCCATTGCTCCTTTAAGGCACTGAACTATGTCAGAGGCACACTGCCCCATCAGGAGCTTTTGTACCTGAAAAACTTCTCTCTGCACCCAGCAAGCTCATATCTGTGTGTGTGTGTGTGCGTGTGTGTGTGCGCACATGCGCGCATCATAGTCCCTCCCCTGTTGGAGAGGTTACTGCCTTAAGTGACATTGCCCCACTAAACAGCCCATATGCTCAAGAACGGCTCCTTCCACCCTCTTCCCATCGATGTACTCATGCAAATGTCAGACACACTCTGACGCTTTGTTTTGCAAAGAGCTGGTAACCCTTCTATTGCTATAGACATAATAATGTGCAATGTGCACAAGAATAAAAATAGGAAAGAACTGCATAAAGGGGCAAAAGGAAAAGGAAAACCTTTATTGAGGGAAAGCATATCAAGAATATTTCTTAGATCAGAATGCCAGATAATGAAAGTTGATGCTATTGGAAATGGTCCCTTTCCAAATACTTCAGAAAAGTTAAAACCAATACAGATATGTGAAAGAAAGCTAGAAAGCATTCAAAGAGCACTTAAAATGGTAGAAGAATTCAAGAGTATACTGGAAGAAGAACAGAGAGCTCAGTCTATAGCGTTTGGGAAAAACATAAATGAAGTGATGGTGGCATGATGATAGCAATATACCGGTAAATATATTAAAAGAAATCACATCAAAGAAAGGAAGAGCATTATTTGGGTAATTTAGAAAGTGGTCAAACAAGGAATAATGGCCTGAAATTAAAAATGGGAAAAAAATCAGACTAGACATTAGGAAAAATCTTTTAACCTTAGGAATGATAGGCCTTGAAATAGATAATAGACCATCAAAAGAGGTAGTGAAGGCAACATCTTGGGTGGACAAGAACAGATAGGATGAGCGGCTAGTGGGAATAATTTAGGGAAATAGCCTTCATGATGCAGATGACTGGACAAGATAATTCAGACTTTGTTTTTCCAGCCCCTAACATGTATAGTTCTATGAAAACATTGAGGAAGGCTTGCATACTTGTCACAGGCTTCTTGTTAAGAATGTCTACATGCATATTTCTGAGCCTCTCCCCCTCCAGTCCACTCAGTGTTTGGTGGTATTTAGTGTGAGTGAGAGAGAGCTAGCTGAAGCTCAATCCCATTTGTTGTAAACCAAAACAAATGAAGGAGGGATGAGTTACAAATCGCATCTACTGCTCTTCTTATTTTGTCTCCAGTGCTTTAAGAATTCTAGGAGGTGTCTTCTCTGTGCTGAAGTTTCTCTAATTTCCTCTTTCAACTGGTCACTTGTCCCCCACTTAGCTTTATTCATTTTTCATATACTGTTCCTGAGCAACATATTCTTATCTCTGGCATGTTTCTCTTACTCTTCCTAGAGTGCAGTTTGAAAGTATAGTATGAAAATGACTAATATGAAAGGCATGAATTTTACATGTTGCTCTTCAGTTTGACCACAAGGTCAGGGTTTGGGGGTGTGGGGGCTCTGCCTCAAATGTTTGCTTAGTGCAATCTCACAGTGAGTTTCAAAAGCAGGATGACAAAGGAAAAGGAAAGCAAATAAAAAAAAACAGGCCGGAAGAGATTGGGGGGAGAGTTATTTTTGTGTAGGGAGGCTTCTGTATTTTGGAGTGATTTCCCCAAACCAAGCTAAAAGGTACCTTAGAACAGTATCTCAACCAGGGGTCTGGGGCCCCTTAGGAGGCTGTGAGCAGGTTTCAGGGGGGTCACCAACCAGGGCCAGCATTAGACTTGCTGGGACTCAGGGCAGAAAGCTGAAGCCCCAACACATGGGGCTGAACCCCGGGGCCCTGAGCCCTGCCACCTGGGTCTGAAGCGGAAGCCTGAGCAATATAGCTTGCCCGGGGGCCCTGTGGCATGGGGCCCTGGGCAATTGCCTGGCTTGCTACCCCCTAACGTCGGCCCTGGCTTTTATATGCAGAAAACCAGTTATTGTGGCACAGGTGAGCCATGGAGATTTTATAGCATGGGAGTGGGGGACTCAGAAAGAAAAAGGTTGAGAACCTCTTCCTTAAAAGAAGCAACCCAATATATGCTCTTGGTTTCATTCTGTCAGACTGGACAGGGCTAGAATGGAGATGTTGAACTTCTCTTCTTTTAATAGAAAAGTGAGTTAGAAATTCTAACCCAAACAGCCATTTTACCCATAATAGGTTCCTGAGATAGCTACCAAAAGGGAAGCAATGAGGCTTTGGAAAGGCTGCCAGATACTGCACACTGCTACACTCCAGAAATGCTTGCTGTGCATAGACCCATACTGGCAGGGACAGGATTAAGAGGAGCCGGTGTGCCCAATTAGCTCATTCTATGGCAGCTGGAGGGGAGACAGGTAATTAAGGATTAGACCCAGCTGGAGTGAACCAGACTTGGTGGTTTGGAGAGAGGAAAGACTGCAAGAGGGAGTTAGTTGAGAGATTTCTATCTTGGGGAAAGGTACTACTGAAGACCCTGCACCCTGGCACTATCCCTGAGGGGACAGGCCAGCTGGGGAGAAAGAGACTCCTAAAGCAGGCCTGGGAGAAGAGAGATTCCAGGGAAGAAGCCCTGAGGGTCAGCCGCTTGAGAGGAGCGGTACCTCAGGGAGAAAGCCCTGGGAGGCAGTACTGTAAACTCTGCAAGATCTGGGAGAGGGGTAAAGAATCCGTGGAGAATAGAGCCTGGGAAGTATGAAAGAGTTTTTGTTCCATTGAATTTGGACATTTAGAAGGGGTGGAAATCTTAAGGCATGTCTACATTTGAGCTTGGAAGTGTGATTCCCAGTTCATTTAGATGTATCTGCACTAGCTCCACTCAAGCTAGCACCTCAAAATAGCTACCCTAAGTACAGCCCTGCCCAACACACTGGATACGTACTCAGGTGGCTAGCCCGAGCTGCTGCTCATGCTGCTGTGGACAAGCTGCTATTTTTAGCTAGAATGGTGAGTCTACAACATCATTTTAATGGTTATTATTAATGAAAATATTAGTGTCCTAAATCTGCACAGTTCTTTACAAGCTGCAGGAGTCTGCTCCTGCTCCCATTGAAGTCAGTGGGAGTTTTTTGCTCATAATTTTTGGATCACTGTACCTCAAAAAGAATATATAAAATTAGAGGGATTTTAGAGAAGGGCAACAAAAATGATTAGGGGCATATCAGGAGAATGAAAAGATTGGGATTGTTTACTCTTAGACAGTGATTCTCAAACTTTTGTACTGGTTACCCCTTTCACATAGCAAGCCTCTGAGTGCGACCTCATCCCTTATAAATTTAAAAACACTTTTTTATATATTTAACACTATTATAAATGCTGGCGGTAAAGCAGGCTTTGGGGTGGAGGCTGACAGCTTGCGACCGCCCCCCCCCCCACATAATAACCTCATGACCCCCGAGGATTCCCGATCCCTAGTTTGAGAACCCCTGCCTAGGAAGGAGAAGACTAGGAGGAGACACGATAAAGGGACACCTGATGAAATCAAAAGGTGGCAACTTCAAACATGACAAAAGGAAATACTTTTCCCACAATGAATAAGTAGACTGTGGAACTTGTTCCCATAGGATGTCACTGAAGCCAGGAATTTAGCAAGATTTAAAAAATGATTAGACATTTATATGGCTTAACAACAATATCCAAAGTTATAATATCTAACACTATAAAAGAATTCTGTGTTTTAGGACTTAAGCCAATCTTTATAATTTTAAAGGGTTAGTATAATCCCTTACAAGGGTGGGCTGGTTGTCTCACATCTGCCTATGATAGGGTTCTTAACATCTTTCTCTGAAGTATCTGGTGGTTGCTGCTCTCAGAGACAGGATACAGGATTAGATGGGCCTTGGATCTAATGTAGTATGGCAATTTCTATGTTCCAGGATTGGTCCAGAGCTTGATGTGTTCTCCGTACTAAAGGGCTCACAATTTAAGGGGCTGATCATGTGATGTACTGCGTACCCTTAGCTACCATTGGGAGTCAGTGGGAAATGAAGGTGCCCAGCATCTCACAAGACAAGGCTTTGTCAGTCTAGGTGAAGAAAAAATGAGGCTTGGGATGCTAGCTCAAGAGAGAGCAGCTGCGAGCGTTCTGAATAGTGAGAGATGAGGAGGTATTGCTGGAGGAAGTGTGCTGTAAGAAGGGATTTAGTTCGAAGGTGCATGGCAGGTGAGATTGGAAACTCCTCAGTGTGTGTCTTCCACAGATTTGCAAATGACTGAGTCAACACTAGAAACTTTTGCTGGTACAGTAATATCAGTTTGAGGTGTGATTTTTTTAATGTCCGTTATATTACTAGCAAAAACTTGCATGTAGATGCAGTTATGCTGGCAAAAAAAGTGCTTTTGCTGGTGTTGCTTAGTTATTTCATTTAGGGGACTGGTATAAGCTGTATTGGCAAAAACACTTTCTCAATGGTATAAGTTGACTACACTCAGGGTGGGGGGAGGGGTTACTAGTAAAGCTTTACCAGTAAACCTTTTTACATTAGCATGGAGATGGCCAAGTTCTACTGTCAGTGACATGTTTGTCTTTAATTAGGTCCTTAATACGCTTGTGCAGACACACTGTTTTCAGTGGGACTGCACCAGTGTAATGGCTTGAAATTTAATAAACAGTTCAGTTGCTTGATTCTGTGCAAGATGCAATAGAAGCTCTCACACTCTTAACTGTGTTGTCTCTGAAGGGCTAAGAGAATTTAAAAATGATTTTGGCACCATGTTTAGCAGATATGCATTTGAATACATTTAGGGACCTGATCTGCTCAGGTGCTGTTTTCATAATGGTCACTTTTTGGAGTACAAGGCACTTGAAAATTCTCTGGTTCTGCAGAGTGAATTTGATTGGTTAATAATGAGATTGGGTAGAATTTTAAGTTTCCATAACTGATATGATGGGGTTGCCTGCAATAGAGGAATGGACTCAGTGATCCAGGAGGTCCCTTCCAGTCTACCCCACAGAGCTCTACCATTGCACTCTAATCCTTACCAGTAACACCACCTTTACTCCACCCTTAGTCTTTGCTAAGGAAAGTAAGCTTCCCTTTAAATGTGTTTTGAAGTTAATAGGACTAATCACAGCCTTAGAAAAAGACTCTGAACGGGTTTTCAGAGGCGCTATATATATCTCTCTCACATTGCTTGCTTCACTTCTGGAGATAAATAACTGCAAAATAATACATACGTGCACCTCAGTGGGACTGCTCACGTGCTTAAAGTTAGGCACATAATTGAGCATCTTGACAAATTGGGACCTTAACCTGCAGTAAACCTATTTCTCACTCTCAAATGTTAGTTTGTGGTTTTTCATTTACAAGGTTCTCAAGCCATGCATTTATAGAACAGTGACTATTTTTTGGCTAAAACGGTGAGCTACTTTGTATTTTCTTATCTAAGAAAGATAATACATTCACAGAACTCTGGAAGTTTCTCTGATAAGAAAACCATAGGAAATAGAAATGAATGTGGAGTAAAATTACTCAATTTTTTTTCTTTTTAAGTGACTCATAGGACAAGTATGCAGGGAATCCCTGGATTTTCCTAATCCCTTGTTTGGGTGCATAACTAACACAGCTCACTGTCTGATAGGCTTCTTTTGTGTCCATGCTTAAGTAGACAGCCATTGTCCTTCTATGGAAATAATACACTACACTGTGCAAATATATATTAGCAATGAGATTCCCTGTCTTCCAAGAATTGTGGGTGAGGGCTAGACTGTAAATTTCAGTATGGCTCCCTGGTGTAATAAAATTCACACAACACCCAGGGCCAATGGATCCCAGAATACATTAAAATACCGCTTGACGAAGACTCTCAGGATTGATAGGTTATGTTTTCTTCACTTCTGCGGATAAATAACATGCATCTATTTGTCATTTTGTACGCTGTTCACTCACCTGTAACAGAAACTCATTAAGAAGAGACGCTAATGTTACGGCTCAAAATGCGGGTTATTTTTGTCCCTCTCAACCTGTATTTTTCTTAACTAAGTTATAACTCCCCAGTCTGTCACTAGATGGCATGTGAATTAGTTGTAGAGAAGTGAGCTCTGGAAACTACATCTGTTAGAATGAGTCTGGTAGAGAAATCAGTGGCGAAAGTCTGATAACATTTTAGAAGAATTAATTATTAACGTGTTTTATTAATCCACTCAGTAAGGCTCCACATACAGTAAAGCAGTTAAAAACTGAAATTTGTTTTCTTGTTTGGCTTGCATGTGTAAATCCCAGACATGTTGAGGAGAGTACATATTCCGTGTCAACATCTTGGAATAAAGTTCTGAAAAAAGTTCTTATGCAATTTACAGATTGTTTTCATAATGCATATAGGATCATAGGATTGGAAGGGACGTAGAGAGGTCATCTTGTCCAGTCCCCTGCACTTGTGGCAGGACTAAGTATTATCTGGACCATCCCTGACAGGTGTTTGTCTGCATTGCTATTAAGCAGGAAATGTCTTCTTTATTTGTCCGTACAGCACCTAGCACGGTGGGCCCTGGTCCCTGACTGGAGTCGCTGGGTGCGACCGCAACACAAATACTAAATAACTTATTCAATTAGTGGATTCTCAATGTTGACAATAATGAAAGAAATAAACATGGGTATTTGTAAAGCACCCATCACTGTAGTATGTAGGCACTTGGATCAACCTTTTCAAACTTGGTTGCCTCAATTTAAGCATCTAAATCCACAAATAGGGACCTAAATAAGCAGCTTCATTTTCAGGGGTGCTGAGCACCTGCAGCTCCCACTGACTGAAGTGACTATTGTTGGTTCAGAGAACCTCTGCAAATCAAACCAACTATTTAGGCACTAAAGCAGAGCCTTAGGCTTCTGTCAAAAGATCTCTAAATTTAGGCATCGGTTTGAAATAGGTTTTTTTTATGTATTGCTATGGGCTGTCAGAGAGATCTAAACATGGGTTCTTCTTCTTTGAGCCAGCTTTCCCATAGGCCAATTCACTGGGATTAAGTGAGTTGGCAGTTTTGTTCTGGTGCTGTGCCTCAGTGCATCTAATATAGGTATCCAGTGTGTCACATGCAGATCTTCTCATGTGATTACTTTATATGGTCCACAGAAACATACAGCACAGTGAGACTTTTCTCATGTATCTTATAAAATGGACCACAATAGAACAAATGTGCATTAATGAGTGAGAGGCCTATAATAATAGATGAATTCTGAGGATTAGAAAGTAGGAAAAGAAACAGTTAATTGAAACAGGAACATTGCATCTCACAAATTAGTAACAGGTGTAATTTAATTGTGTTACATCATAATACACTACGGTCAGCACTGTTGCAGGTATAGGAAAAGCAATGAGGGAAATGCAAAATGTGAAATTTCTACCAGTCCTAGCTAGGAACTTGCTTTACATAAAAAGAATATCCACTTTTTTTCCCCAAGTGACTCCAGATCAGGGGGCTTTGTGGGATCATCAGCTCTAGTGTTTTTGGAGATTACCCAGGTAAGAATTAGTGAGGCTCTTCTGTAAGGAGCAGTTGGGCTCTGTGTAGAGCAGTTCCCAGATTCCAAACTGAACTGTACAGCCTGCATCCCAACTTCCTCAGGGCTCAGGTGTGTTTGGGTCTAGGGTTTTGACTCAGTCAGTCATAGATAGTCAAAAGTCTTAAGTCACCATTCTTCATCAAAGATGTCTGGATCGAGATCAGATCTCCACCAAGCACGAGGTTGTTTGGATGGGGTATAATTCTAGCCCATCTCTGATTTTTAATACAGCATCTTTCATGCTCCCAGTATATCCCAAAGTAAAAAACTGACAGTGCAAGGATGTTGTAGGTGATTTTGGCAGCCATTAGGGATCTTCTTATTAGTATTAGCAATAGCAATAGAAAACTTAGTGGGATATCAGTCTGCTAGTAGCTATTTTTTTTTCTCAGTAGGTTGACTGCTTTTATTTCTGACATTTTCCCCCCTTGCCCTGATCCTCCCTTGTTCATATTTTTCTAATCTTCCCAACCCAGCAATATATCAAATGCAATAAGAGGGGTTTTTATCCCCTAGTTCTCACTGCCTGAGTACCTGCATATTTATTTAAAGTGTACTTTTTAAGGCATGCAACCTGCTGACATCTTTCAAAGTCAGGGAGCATGTTTCTCTGGTGCTGTCAGCCTGAAGTGAAGTAGACATCTTGCTGCAGGGGACACCTGTGGCTCTGAGTGACAGGCCTCAGCATTGTGATTAATCTGTCAAAAGTCTTTGGTGACTTGAAGGGATTTGGGACAAACACCATCAACATGGCCCCTCACCAGATATGATGCAAGAAAAAGTCTCATGGACTGCAAGATTCCCTTTCATCTACTTTGCATTACTGAGTCTGATGAACTTGGAATTTTAACCTACAAGTCAGAGGGACTAGCTAGCTTAGTTAAGGAAAGCAGAGCATACCTTGGCTGAGCTACAAACAGATACAGCCATTATTACTTGAAAAATGTCCAGAAGCTCCCTGACTATTCAGGATTAGCGTAAGCATGAAAATAGCCCAGAGCAAACAAAAAGGTAATCCAAATGTCATTACAAAGTCAGTGCTCTGTCATTTAACAAACACAATCATACAAAATAGGCATTCAATTTTTCAAAAAAGGAAGGGAAACAGCCATTATTGTTGTCTTCTGAATTTTTAACTTGACTTATCCTGATGTCTTTTCATACTCTATTGAGACAACTTGAGTGGAAATTCCATTTACACATTTTTCACTTGCTTCCTGTTGGCAACCAGGTTTTAGAACAGAGCTGATGGCCTACATGCTGTTCAGGCTCTGGTAGCAATCAATAAAGAATATCTGAAGTGTTTTGGGTCTGTCCCCCCCAACATCAGCAGCAACCATATACTCCATCTGAATGACCTCTCTTTTATTGAGAGAACAAGAAAAAGTGATAGCAAAAAACCCCATGAGAGAGAGCATTTCGATGCCCTTCTGCCATGTATGCTGGCCAAACTGGACAGTGTCTATGCAAAAGAATAAATGGACACAAATCAGACATCAAGAATTGTAACATTCAAAAACCAGTAGGAGAACGCTTCAATCTCCCTGGACACTCAATAACAGTCTTAAGTCACCATTCTACAACAAAAAAAACCTTCAAAAACAGACTTCAATGAGAAATTGCAGAACTGGAATTAATTTGCAAACTTGACACCATCAAATTAGGCCTGAATAAAGACTGGGAGTGGCTGGGTCACTACAAAAAATAATTTTTCCTCTGTTGATATTCACCCCTTCTTCTTAACTGTTGAGAATGGGCCACATCCACCCTGATGGAATTGGCCTCGTTAGCACTGACCCCACCCCCTTGGTAAGGCAACTTCCATCTTTTCATGTGCTGTATATTTATTCCTGCTTACTGTATTTTCCACTCCATGCATCTGATGAAGTGGGTTATACTCCACGAAATCTTATGCCCAAATAAATTTGTTAGTCTCCAAGGTGCCACAAGAACTCCTCGTGTTTTCACTTTGTGTATGTGTCTCTCTCGAGCAAGGCTGCACCTGAGCACACAAAAGGTCTGTCACTGAAACCAGGAGAGAGGTTTCTCCCCATTTAAAGCTGCAGAATATAGAAAAATAGCTAAGTTATTTCTTTGTCAAAATCCAAAAAGCCAGTAAGCCACTGTCTTCTGTTTCTCCAAATCCCTCCTCAAAACTTCTCTGCTGAAAGCCAGAACATGGTATCTGACAACAGCTAGAGTCATGAATTTTGCTGCTGATTGGCTATGAATTGGCAAGTTATGAATTTTGCTGCTGATTGGCTATGAATTGCACGCAGAGCTAGCCTGTACTAAAGCATCCTATTATTGGTACCCCTCTTTCGTCTCCCCAAACTTATTTGTCACACTCGCCCTGTTAAATCTTGTCTTTTAGACGGTAGCCCCTACCCCAGGAAGCTTATCACTTACTATAGGTTTGTACCATGCCTATCACAATGGGACCTGACCTGGGAGAAGCCTCTAGAAACTATTAACAATAATAACTCTTAGTAACAAAAATAACCATTCATGCACATCAGAGATTTAATCAGAAATTAGTGGAATTTCTACTGCAAAAATAATGAAAGAACTGTATCTTACAATTTGAAACCTTTTCAGTGGAACCGTGTGTCTGAGAGTTTGGGTTAACAAGGAAGCTTCTGGGAAAATATTTGAATGCATATCGGTATGCTGGCATGAAAACCTAAGCAGCTTTTACAGAAAAAATGAATGTCTGACTCGAAATAAAGTAGCAACTTTTTTTTTTTTCCTGTAAAACTTTAAAAAGAAAATGGAAGATTTCTGGTCATGTTTTGGAAAGAAGTCAAGCAAGGCTTTGATATCTGCAGATTTGCAGGGCTCTGTGCATAACAGACTATAGAACTTCCCTGAATTAATCCCTGTCTGAATTAGAGCAGATTTCTTAGAAAAAATCCGATCTTGATTTTAAAATTTGTCAGTGATAGACAATCCACCACAACCCTTGGAAAGTTGTACTAATGACCGATTACCTGTCTTGTTAAAAATGTGCACCTCATTTCCAGTCTATTTTTTTTCAAATTCTGTCCAGAGAAGAAACAATCTGGCCTACTGTGTCGAGGTTTTCTTTACAGTAGATTTGAGATGACTCTGTAAATATTCAATAAATACCATTTAACCAGTTCTTGGCAGCTTCTTGACCATTACTGTTGATGTTACCAAGTAGTTTAATGAGTGCAAGCAACATGGTGATTAATCTGTAGGTACAACAGTGAAAATTGTATGTCTGAAGCCACTTGGGACAAATGTTGGGCAGAAGCTCCATGGGTGTTAGGGCAGTCAGAGGGTATAAGCAGGAGTCCATGCCCACTGCACTGGGGCTGACCAGAATCTATTTAGGGGGTGCACTGTCTGTTTCTTACTCGTGCCTACAGTACAGCTGTCAATCCCAGTCTCATTGCCCAGCCAGAGCCACCTTTAAGCCACCAGAGAGGAGTTGAGTGAGAACAGGGTTGTCTGGGCATAGATTTAGGAACACACTGCATCTTCTCAAGGGCTGGTGGAGCCATTCAGTCAGAATTACACCGGGGGTCCAGTGATACCCTCTGCTTCCTCTCCAGAGCACAGGACTGTCTTGCCTCCTGTGGTTAATTACCACTTTAGCTTCTGTAGTCTGGCCTAAATAGGGGAGATTGCCTGGCGTGCCAATCCAGAATAATGTCCCCACAAGGACATTTTTTATTCTTGAAAACTACTCTGCTTTGTGAGTGGAGTAATTCTTCTAGAATAAAGATTCCGGAATAGTGTCCACATTTCCCCATGTAGACAAGCCCATGTCTTTAGAGCTGTTACATGGTTGGGTGTTCCTAGTAAAATAGTGCAAAGTTGTAATCCTATTAAGAGGTGCATTATAAACTTCTTAAAAGATTCCTTTTGAGGAGCATGCAAGGTATAGTACAGATTATCTGCATTTAACTAACTACTTTAGTGTTGCTTAATTTACTTGCTATGTAGGGCAATATAAACCTTCAATGCTGCCCCACTGCATGGCACAACATTCCATTAAACGTTCCATTACCCAGTTTAGATGGTTTCGTGCTTAAGTCACTGCACCCAAGGCTGCAGAAATTTGGCTCCATTCCTGAATCAACCATAGATTTCCTGTGTGAGCTTGGGAAAGCCTACATCCCAGTCACACTTCCCACCTCACAAGCATGGTCGGAGAATAAATTTAAAGTTTTTGTGTGGTGTTCAGATACTGATGATGGCAGTCGTGTAATTGCATTGATGCACAGGATGTTGCTGCATTCAGCTATCACCCAGAGGGTATGTCTACACTGCAGACAGGAGTGCGCTTCCCGGAGTGGGTAGACAGACACCTACGAGCTCTGCCATACCCCTCCACCAGGTATGTACTTGGGTGGATAGCCTGAGCTGCCATCTGTGCTACCCCACCTACACTGGTATTTTTAGAGCACAAGCTGGAGCAGAGCTAACACATGCCTGTTTATGCACGCTGGGAGGCATGCTTTCAGCTGCAATGGAGATGTACCCCTGAGGCTGCAGCACAGAGCTGATACAAACGGATGAAACCTAAGGCTATAATTTTTCACAGCTGATGCTCTAACTATATTCCAGCCATAGTTGGAGTCCAGGGCTCAACGGAGCCTGCTTTTAGTTGTTGACACCAAATTAATAGCATTAATCTCTTCTTATTACAGTGATTTGTTGTTTCTCTTGTACCTACAATTTGAAATGAAATATCCACCCTGGAATTGTTTGGTCCTGTTCCCCTTCTTCCCCGTCCCCTCTAACCTGCTTGGGTTCTGTCTCTTCCCTATTCCTGACTTCTTGTCCCTGCTCTCTAAAAAGTAAAAGTAGAGGGATTGTGGAGTTGATGTAAAGTAACAGGCTCTCACATGAAGAGGACTTCACTAACCAATTGTCAAAATATATGTAAATAAAATTACCCTGCTTAAATTCACCCAGTCTCTTTACTTAGCCAGTCCCAATTCTTTCTCCCACAGCCTATTTTCTTATCAGATCTGTCTTCCCTATGTTCCATTCTCCCTCATGCTGGTTCCTCGTTCCAGTCTCTCGCCCATGCCACTATCTCCTCATCCAATCTCAGCGTCTTCCCTCCCCGCCAACCAGATTCCAGTCTCCCCCCACCCCAGCTCTCAATCCCAGCCTCATTGCCCAATCAGTGCCACACAGGATAATGTAAGTGTGTGTATACATACACACACACACACACACAACTGTTCATGGCATGGCGCAATAGGTTATGTTGCAGCAATAGAATATAACCATAACTTACTTGGGGTCTGCTTATAAATTGAAAGTTGACTGATTTCAGTGAATCTTATTACACAGTGCATTCTTAATATGTTGTAGTCAGAGAATTTTTGTAACATTGATCTGTTTTAGACATGTATACATAGTTTAAAGAAAAGGCAAATCTTAGTCCCTTTTCCTTTTGGCTTTTCAGTGACATTTCAAGTTTAGGGATGGGATGGAAATTCCATTGACTTCCTTGATTTTAAGAATTGAAAGTGCTTTCCTAGGTGAATGGATGAGTGAGGTGACTGGAGCTCAGTGTGGACAAGATGAAGAGAAATGAGGGAAGGATGGTTCAGTGGTTAGGGCATTAGCTTGAGACTTGGAGACCCAGGTTTAATTTTTTCCTACTCTGCCATAGACTTCCTGTGTGGCCTTGGACAGGTAACTTACCCTCTTTGCCTTAGTGCCACCTCTGAAATGGGGACAACAGCATTTCCCTACCTCACAGGGGTGTTGAGGATAAAAACTCTTGATCATGAGGCACGAAGATGCTACAGTAGTAGGGTCCAGATAAGTACTAAAGAGAGTACTTTCAGGGAGGTACCTGGTTGGGGTTTGTTTCTGAATGTTGGTATTTTTGGAGATTCAGCTTTTATATTTTATTTTGCCCTTCATTCTTATGATCACACCACCTACCCCTTTTAGCTGGTTCCATTACGTCAGATGTAAAAAAGCCAGCAAATCCTAGACTGTGATCTCTATGGAACAGGTCCTGTCTTCGTATGTTTGTCTTCACAGCACCCAGTACAAGGGGATTTGGGATCACAAGTGCTACTGCAGTAGAAATGATGATGATCATCATCATATCTAATGAACCACTCATACTGAAGTAGATCCTGTCCTGGGGCAGGGATTGTAGAATGCCGCCTCTTCTCCACACCCCCACGTAAGGATGGAAGCCTGATATGCCGCAGAGAATGTTAGGAACAGGGCATGGCTACTCTACCAATCCATGCGCTTTTGCCTCAAGGGGGAGTGGTCTCCCAGAAGGGCACATGAGCAACCCTCAACTCAAGTCATGCATAAGTTGCAATCAGCAGCATAGCTCTCATGCAGGGCATGTGCCTGATACCCTTCACTCTCTATCCTGGCATAGACCCTTAAAGTAAGGACAGCATTATGCTCATAGGCCAGAAATTGACCCCACAATAAGGACAGAATTCTCAAGTACTCCTGCCACTTTTACAGGCACAACTTTTACCTGACAGACTTCTACCAGGAACTATTGTTAAATGTGTGGGGGTTTTTTGTTTTTGTTTTTTTCTTTTTAAATGAAGGCTGATGCCTAGTATTGCCAGATCAAGATTGTTGTCATGAAAATCCTTGAAGTCCTAGCTGTGGATGACTTTATCAGAAGTCTCCCCTCTACTGTTTAACAAGTGCCATGGTTACAAGGCTCGCTAGACTGATGATATTCACATGCAGGAAACAATGCAAGGAAAACAGGATTTGCATGGCTCCGGCTGTGCTGCCCCAAGAATTCCAGGAAGTGATTGTACTTTAAGAAACCGTCTGTGCGCTGCTAGATTGTCTATAGCTTTTAAGGTCAAGTCATATCACACTGCGTTTGAAATGCCTTTTGTAATAATGAAGACTGTTTATGAACCAGAGTACAGGCTGTATTGTTTACCCTGAGGTTTGGTTTAAAGGTGCTATATTTCAGCCTGTTTTTCAGGATGGCACAAGGAATCTATCATGGGCTTTTTGGCATCAGTTTAGGGTCAGTTCAAAGGGGGAATGTCCATCATGTCAATTGAAATATCTCCGTGCATGAAGAAAGTCACGCAGCAAGCACGGCCACTGGGCATGAAAAGCCGGTGGAAGTACAGAAGGAAAATCTCTAATGCATGTCACGTTTGCATTCTTGCTTTCCAGAGCTTCCTGCAGTAGCTAAGCTGTCCCCTCAGAGAGGGGTGAGGTGCTGCCTCAAAAGCTCTTTCCACTCCTTTCCCCAAGTTTGAAAGCCGCAGTTACTTTTTTTTTTTTTTAACAACCATGTGGGACAACAATGGCGTCTGCCGATTAGTAAGGGTGCTGGGAAGCAGCCATAAATTCAAGGTCCCCTCTTTGCTGATTCCCTGATTCTTTAATAATAGCAAGGGCTGGCTGGTGCCAGCATGGGTCTATGAAACTGTGGTTGAAACCATAGATTTCTAAACCCGATGCATGTCACAGAAAGGCTCAGACACTATTCCCAGAACCAGGCGCAGGTTTGACAGTACCTAGAATAACAATCCTGGTATAAAGGCTCCAGCAACCAATTTAGGCAGCTCAGACTGGAAAGGTGACAGAGGAAGATTTTTCTGCAAGCCTCTTAATTCGTGTTCTACTTGAAGTCTACGTACACTTGGTCACAGAAATAGATGTTAGCCCCACTTTCCCTCAAAGTTGCTACAGCAAACATCGCTGTTGGGAAGTAGGTTGCCTGTGCAGCCTTCCAATTACTGACAAAGCACTGGATTTAGAATGTACCGGAACTTCTCATGCCAAAGTGCTAAAGGGGAACAATATTAGTAATCTATTCGCTGCCATTCTAAGCACCCTTATGACTAAAAGAGCATTTGTGCTCCAAAATTATTTTGATGTAGCTGATGGTAGGTAATGTCTAGGTGTCAAATATGTGACAGTCAACTAGCAGCTGGAAGACAAATAGCGGGAATGAAATGTTTGGCTTGAGGAATGAGGCTTTAATTAATGATCAGAACACAATGAAAACTGCCAAAGCTAATAAATATATGACAAAGGTAGTGGAAGAACACTGCAGTCAGGGAAGATCAGCAATCACAGATGCAGGAACTGGGGGTGCTGCCACACCCTGTGGCTTGAAGTGGTTTCCATTATATGCAGGGTTTACAGTTTGATTCAATAGCTCTCGGTACCCCCCCCACTATTTTGTTCCAGCACCCCTGTCAACAATCGTGTTCCTTAAAAAGAAAGGGGACCTCTGTGTGTGTGGTTCAGTTAACATCAAACAATCACAAAGGACCAAGAAGTCAAGTGTATGTCACATCAAACAAACACCATGAGACTGGAATCAAGATCTGAATTCAAACATTTGGAGGGGCAGTTTCCGTTAGAACAAGTGTTCTGTTTTCAGACACATGCCCGAGCTGTGAATGCATGCACTCCTGACTCCGAGCACTCCATCTCTAACAGAGGAGGAGAGGACCTCCTACACCTGAAGGAAGGGTCAGGAAAGTAGCCCTTCTCCAGTAGCTCCCCTCCGCAGTGCCCCCCTCCCCAGTCTCTGTGGAGAAAGGCAAAAAAGGAAACACTATTCCCACTCGAAAGATATGATGGAGCCTCACCACTAAACCGGTTACAGTTCTACTGCCAGTCCTCCTGCCTTACCTGTTAAGTGCTGTGGGAATCTATCTTGGCCTCAGGGAGTGCCAAACAGTATGAAGAAAAATTTGCCCAGGTAGGGAATATCCTCCTAGATTGTCTATCTTCAAAGGTAGCTGGAAATAGAACATGTTCACTCTGGAGGTAATGGAAGAATGGGCAACTATAGTATGGTGATTGGGAGGGAAAGAGGTTACAACAAAGTGAGCTTTTGTTTATTCTAAAAAAAAAAATCTCAAGACGGTGAGACTGTTGCTTGTTATGCAAAACTTTCTCACCTTACTTGTTACTTTGTTCTCCCAGTCATCCACCTACCTATTTGTCCATTTCATCCAGCTGTTATGTCCTTGTCATAAATTTAGATTGTGAGCAATGTGGGGCAGGGATTGTCTTTGTATTCCATGTCTGTATAGCACTGCACACTGTGGGGCTTCTAAACATTACTGTAATACCAGTAATAGCAACAGCCACCTAGAAAATCACATACATGAAGAGGTGCTTTTCTTTGCTGCTATTAGTCCCAGAACAATTTGAAAGAACCCTTAGATTACCTTTGAAAAGGGTGAGTGCACCTCCTTGACAGAGCAGAAAACACCAATCAAATCCTTTTTCCATCACAAGAAGATGATTGTGGATCAAGGAAATTTTGTTTAATAACCCATCTGGATTATTTTTTTTCCAAAGTATTTTGTTCTTTTATACCTTTATGCATGTTACAAAGCATTTTCAAAGTAGAATGCAGTTCAAGATATTTCATCTGTAATTTTTATTGTTGACTTTCAACTTAATATGTGTATAACAAACAAATTGTGGTTATATATTACAACAGCATAATCACTGGATTTGTGGCTGATTAAGAAAACTCCCCTTTTTTTGTCCTCTAACTGCCGGAATGTGAACTGGTCGCTTCACCTTACATGACCTCTTAGGATGTGTGTTAGCTACTTATGCTAAACAACCTGTTCCACCTTGTATTTAGCTGTGACTCTCTATCTTTCCCAAACCTGAGGAAGAGCTCTGTAGCTCAAAAGCTTGTCTCTCTCACCAACAGAAGGTGGTCCAATAAAAGATATTACCTCACCCACCTTGTCCCTGTAATATACTGGGATCAATAAGGCTACAACAACACTGGAAACAATATAACCTCGTGAGTTATTCTATGTTCATATCTGAATGTTTTTAAAAAAGCATATGTTAACCCCAACCGTTCAAAAATCATGTCAGGCAGCAAAGAATTATGCTTTTTTAAAAATTTATAACAAATAATTTGGGGTTCTTTGTATTTGCTTTCCAGTTTCTGAGCCTTTAGGGTGTTTTTAGTTCATGGCTTTCAAGATTTTTCTCTGAAGCAGTAAGGTTTAGAAATGTTATGGCAAATCACAAAGGAGTCTGGCCTCCTTGCAAATCAAGTGCCATGAAGATCCATCTCTGGGAAGGTGCTTATGGTGGTCTGATTTCCATTGCCAATGATGGACAGAAACTGAATATACAGTCTTGTGCCACTGAAGCTTTTGGTGCCCACAAGATTGCTGGCTATGCAGCAGCATTTCTTGGCACATGTACTTCGGAATTCATTGGCCTTCCATCCCTATGATATGTCCATACTAAAAAAGGTGCCGAAACTGAATCAGCGCTGACTGAAGTTGAACACCGCTACTGCCTCCAATAGCCTTGTTTTTGATCTTGTCCTGCCGCTTGATCAGGAGCAGCTGACTGATATGATGAGACTGGGAAAACATCAATCCAGTGTGTGTTCACGCTTCTGCAGCACCTACATTTCACTTCCATGCAAGAGAGTTGGTACAACTGTGGATCTACAGTTTTTGGCCCAAGGGCCACATCAGGGTGTGAAACTGTATGGAGGGCCAGGTAGGGAAGGCTGTGCCCCCACAAACAGCCTGGCCCCCGCCCCCTCCCACTACCCACCCTCAGAACCCCCAACCCATCCAACACCTCCCCCCCCGCCACTCCTTGTCCCCTGACTGCCCCTGACAGGCCCCCCAGGACTCCCATCCACCCCCCGCCCCGTTCCCCATCCCCAACTGCCCCAGAACCTCCGCCCCTTCCAACCGCTCCCTGTCCCCTGACTGCCCCGCAGGACCCCATACCCAACCCCCCCCCCCACCCCCTTACCATGCCGCTCAGAGAGACAGGAGCTCGCTGTCCACGTGGTGGCGTGGCTGCCGGGGAGGGGGACAGCAGGGGAGGGGACAGGAGCTCAAGGGCAGGGCAGGATGGTCCTGCAGGCCGTAGTTTGCCCATCTCTGCTTTAAAGGTTCATTTGCACAGGCATCCATAGTGTGTTCTGTCTTGCTGTATTGAGAGAGTGCCTGTCCTGTGTCATTTCAATTATGTATTGGGGGGAGGGGAGTGCCTGTTGATATCTATTTTAGGCCTGCTGAAAATTATATAAATACAGCCAGGCCTGTGCTTTGCCTTCTGCTGTGAATTGTGTGGTGCTTGCTGTGTGTATATAAATGTGGCTGGGTGTTTTCCTAACTCTGTGAATTCTGTGGTGTGTGTTTGTTAGCACTGTTTCAGTTCTTGGCTGCTGTAATATTTGTTGTGAATGAACAAAAATTCTTTTATTATCCAAAAATAAAACTTTACTGAGTGCAAAAAAATCAGTGCATAAAATCACTGTTAACCAACATGTACAATGTTTATATGAACTACCTCAAATGCTCAACATTTTGAAAACATGGGGTTTTGAGCAAGAAGTGCATTTTGCAAGACAGTCTATGAATAATCTTCAGGTCTCCAACATTTCAGGGAGAGTGATATTCTGAGAATATAAAAACTGCCCAAAAGAAACTGACAAAAAGTTGTGCAGGAAACTTTTTTGACCAGTTTGGCTCAGTGCTAAGTAACAGCAGCTTTTGTAAACTTTGCTTAGCATGTGATGCATACTTACTAGATTACATGGTTGGGGCTAGGAAATAAAGTTTCAGGTCAAGATTTGAATAAAATGGTTGCCTGAAGTCTCTTCCTAAATCCCATTGACTTCAGTGGGAGCTGCTGGCTGCTTAGCACTTTTGAAAATCAGACTACTTATTTAAATGCCTAACTATGGATTTAAGAGCCCAGCTTTAGGCACCTAGGCTTGAAAATCTTTAGTTTCTTACCAGCACTCAGGAGAACTCGCCTAAAATTTCCTTTTAAGATACAAAATCCTTATGGCTTACTATTGTCTATCATTTCCACCTGTTGGGAAACTCATATCTAGCAATTTATTGCTCCTATCTTTTTAATATTATTATTATGTACAATGCATTTTCCAATCACTGTGACATCCCAGTAACCTTGGCTATAATTTATGTAATTCAATCCACATATTAAGCCTCTGGGGAAGTATGAAACACAGTATTGTCAAGCCCCTCAAACATGAGGTTTTCTTAAAAATCATGATTTTTCTTTTTAAAAAGGTGTTCTTTTTATTTGCCTTTTGGATTTTGAATGTTTGGAATGCACTCAGGTCACATTTTAAAGCTTTTCTCTGTACTGAAGGCTTTTTTACACTTAATGAGACCCTGCTTTCTTTCTTCTTTTATCACAAGATGCCAGGAACAGGGGATTTAGGTAAATCAACAACTCTTGCCAAACTCACAATAAAATCATGAGTTGGCAACACGGCAGTCTTCTTGGAAAAAAGTTCAAACCAAGTTATACCTGAGGGACACACTCTAGAGTTTAATATTTGTATTCAGACTGTTCTGTGTGGCATTTGAAAATGGCTCCTCAGCACAATGATGTGGGGGAGGAGTCTGTTTCTGAGCCAGTAGGAATGAAAGTGCTTCCCTGGGGCTTTTATGTGAAAAGTTTGCCCGAGCAGTTATCAAAAATTCCCAACAACTATCAAACAAATAGTTGATAAAATATGCAGTGTTGTTATACCTGTGTCAGTCCCAGGACATTAGAGAGACCAGGTCGGTGAGGTAATATCTTTTATTGGGCCAGGTTCTGTTGGTGAAAGAGACAAGCTTTCTAGCCACACAGAGCTGCTCTTCAGGTCTGGGAAAGGTACTCCAAATGTCACAGCAAAATGCAAGGTGGAACAGATTGTTTAGTATGAGCAGTTAGTACATATTATAAGGGACCATTCAAGGTACAGTGGCCTGTTAACAGCTCTGTAGTCATAGGACAAAAAGAGGGGGTTAGTGAGCTACAGATTGTCGTAATAAGCCATAAGTCCAGTATCTGTTCAGGCCGTGATTTTTAGTGTCCAGCAGAGTAACGAATTTAAGCTTCCAGGCTTGTCTTTTGAAAGTGTTCTGCAGGTTTCCTTTGAGGTCAAGGACTGATAGGTCAGATATAGAGTAATCACTTTGTGAAAAATGTTCACCTACAAGTGATAGGGTGTCCGTTGTCTATCATTTTCCTTTGTGAGTTCGTTCAAGAGTGTAGTGATTTTCTGGTTTCACCTACTTAGTTGTGGGGGGCATTTAGTGCACTGGATGAGGTACGCCACATGTTGTGATAGGCATGTGGACAATCCATGGATCTTGAAAGGTGTGTTGTGTGGGGTATTGCTCATTGTAGCAGTGGAGATATGTCTGCAGGTTTTGCATCAGCTGTTCTAGTATGGTCTGGTGCCATTTTGAGTTGGGCAGCTTGTTTCAGATGATGAGCTTCGAGAGGTTGGGGGTGGGATGGTGTTTGAAGACCAGCAATGGGCGTTCAGAAAAGATTTTTCAGGATGGGATCCCTATCGAGTATGATGAGTCTGTAGTTGTTTGATACCCCCTACGGATTCCAGTGTGGGGTGGTAGGAGACGAATGTGGGGAGGAGGGGAAATTCTGTATTGAAGCAGGTTCTCTTGGGGTATTTGGATGCCCCATTCTATGTTGTGATCTACTTCTCTGGTGGAGGTGGTTTTAAGTATGTTAAGTTGTATATTCTGGACTTTGTCCTCTGAGCATATTCTATGGTATCTGAATGCCTACCACCAGATTTCTTGATATATTTGGCGTGGTTACTGGATCTGTGAAAGTAGGTGTGGGGATCCATAGGTTTTTTTTTTGTATATGGTAATCTATAGGGTTCCATTTCTGAAGCTGATTGTGGTGTCCAGGAAGTTGATGCTAGTGTGGGAGTGTTCCAGAGAGAGTTTAATGGAGTGGTGGTGGTGGTGGTTGAAGTTGTGGTGGAAATTTATATGAGAGTTTAGGTCATCTGGCCAGAGGGTGAAAATATTGCTGCATCTCAGGTATATCATTGGTTCTGTGGTGCATTTGTCCAGAAATTCTTCTTCAAAGTGGCCCAGGAAGGTTGGTGTATTGGGGAGCCATTCTGGTATCCATAGCTCTTTCCTTGGTTTGGACAAAGTATTTGTTGAATGTTAAATTGTTATGGGTTAGGATGAAATGGATGAGTTTAGCAATGTGTTTTGGGTGGATATCTGAGGGTTCTCCATTGTCTTGTAAATATTTGAGGCAGGCAGCTATGTCGTCATTGTGAGGGATGTTGGTGTATAGGGAAGTGGCAAGGATGGTGTTCTGAGGAATGTGGTTAATATTGCGGAATTTGTGGAGGAAGTCAGCTGTGTCGCAGAGGAAGCTGGCCCTTTGTGTGGCGAGTGGTTTGAGGATGGTTTCTCTGAATCCCGATATCCCTTCGGTAAGAGTGCCGTGGTCAGATATGATGGGTCTGCCTGGGTTCCCTTGTTTGTGTATCTCGAGAAGCACATAGAAAGTCCCTGGGGTGGGTTCGTGGGGGATACGTTTGTAGGGTTTCTCTTGAAGTTGTTTGGGGAAGGATTTCATGATATCCTTAAGTTTATGGGTAAATTGTGGTGTTGGGTCATCTTTGAGTATTTTATAGTAGATGATATCAGAGAGTTATCGGTTGGCTTTGTTAATGTAGTCATCGCAGTTGAAGACTACAATGGTGCCCCATTTGTATGCTGATTTGATCACTATCTGGTGGTTAGATTTCAGGGACTGTGTGGCTGTCCTCTCAGTGATGGAGAGATATTATGGTGAATGTGATGTTTAAGCATTTCAGTCTTTTTTTTTTTCCTGAAGTAATCAGTGTAATAACAGTGTGGTTTTGTCCACTCTGTGGTATCCAGTCAGATGGGGTTTTTTTCTTATGATTCCCAGTGAGGATGTGCTAAAATAGGCATTTACATAACTCTCCAACATGAAAGATGCCTGGGGAAGTTCTATTATACACATTTTTTCCTCTTACTCAGTGTGTGGACTATTTTTTAAATAGAATTTGAAAGCTTAAAATCCTACACCATCACTACACATCCACCTGGCTTAAAGAGAAAACCCCTGAAGTATGTTTGTTGACAGGCTCATAACAACTGTTGATTTAATGCTGCTATTTATGCCTCTCTTTTTAGCTGTCCTCAGAAGCTCTGAGCACATGAATCGGTGTCCATTTAAGATACATCTCAAGTGTTTTAATCAAGGACAACAAAGGTAAATGAGGCCAGAATTTCTCTTGCAGGTACTGTTTGGCTGAGGATTAGGTAGGCTGGGGAAAAGAGGCATTTGAGGCATTTCTGCTAGGATGCCTTGATAAAGGATGGCGGCTTCTTATAGTTTCTCATCACCCAGCACATTTAGACCTAAATATGTTGCAAGACACACCCTCCTTTTCTCCAACCAACCCCACCTCCCCTTTTTGTGGTAGAGTTGTATTGAAATCTTAAGAAAACTTGGAATGATGTGATTATAATTTATTACAAAATTATCCGTGCAGCTTCTAAATGGGAGCTCTGGAGGGCAGGCTGCAGCAAAAGGACCTGAAGCCATGTCTTTGAGGGGACTGGAGGGGCAGTAAGCAGATGTTTTCCGAAGAGGAGGCAACTGCCTTAGACAGTTTTTACACTAGAAACGTAAGTCAAGCTTGTAAGACAGCCAACAGCCGATGAAAGCGATATAGTGTCTACACAGACTCTGCATCGCTCTAACTACATTGACATAAGCCTTATGCCTCTCATGGAGGTGGAGTTATTATTTCAGTGTAGCAGGGCATTTAGTCCTGCTCTACACTACGGGGTTAGGCCGATTTTAAAAATGACTGTGTCCACACAACCAACCCCGTTCCGTCGACCTAAAGGGCTCTTAAAATCGACTTCTGTACTCCACCCTGACAAGAGGAGTAGCGCTAAAATCGACCTTGCTGGGTCGAATTTGGGGTAGTGCGGACACAAATCGACGGTATTGGCCTCCGGGAGCTATCCCAGAGTGCTCCATTGTGACAGCTCTGGATAGCACTTTGAATTCTAATGCACTAGCTAGGTACACAGGAAAAGCCCCTGGAACTTTTGAATTTCGTTTCCTGTTTGGTCAGCATGGCAAACTCAGCAGCACAGGTGACCATGCAGTCCCCCCAGAATCGTAGAGCGTAGAAGGTTTCTACGCTCTCCCTATCATCTCTGTCCCTGAGGTTATTGCAGATTAGAAGGCGAAAAAAAACGCACTCGCGATGACGCGTTTTCCGAGCTCATGCAGTCCTCCCTCACTGATAGGGCACAGCTTAATGCATGGAGGCATTCAGTGGCAGAGGCCAGGAAAGAATTAAGTGAGCATGAAGAGCGGAGGCAGGATGCGATGCTGAGGCTAATGGGGGAGCAAACCAACATGATAAGCATCTGTTGGAGCTGCAGGAAAGCCAACAAGAGCACAGACCCCCACTGCATCCACTGTATAACCACCTACCCATGTTCCATAGCCTCTTCACCCAGATGCCCAAGAAATTGGGGGGAAGAGCTCCGGGCACCCAGCCACCCCACTCCAGAGGATGGCCCAAGAAACAGAAGGCTGTCATTCAAACAGTTTGATTTTTAGTGTGGCTACAATGAACAATGTGGCCTTGTCCTTCCCTCCTCTCCCACCCCACCTGGGCTACCTTGTCTGTTATCTCTTTCTTTATTAATTTAAAAAAAATGCATAGTTTAAAAATAATAGTTACTTTATTTTGAAGGGGAGAGGGTGGTTGGCTTACAGGGAATTAAAATCAACAAAGGGGGTGGGTTTGCAGCAAGCAGAAACACACACAACTGTCACACTGAAGCCTGGCCAGTCATGAAACTGGTTTTCAAAGCCTCTCTGAAGTGCAGCACACCTTGCTGTGCTCTTCTAATCGCCCTGGTGTCTGGCTGCTCAAAATTGAATGTCAGGCGATTTGCCTCAACCTCCCACCCCACCATAAACATCTCCCCCTTACTCTCACAGATATTATGGAGCACACAGCAAGCAGCAATAACAATGAGGATACTGGTTGCGCTGAGGTCTGACCAACAGCACCAGCAAGCTTTTAAACATCCAAAGGCACATTCTACTTGCTCAGCCTATAGTTGAACTGCTCCTTACTACTGTCCAGGCTTCATGAGCCACGGGAGCAGGGGGTAGGCTGGGGTAGGTGCGACTGCATGGTACTGCCGGCTGGGAGAACAGCGTGAGGCAGAAGCCTCCAGCTCACAGGAGAGCAGAATTGAAGCGGTGGAGCCATACACCATTGCCTGGAGGTTGCTAGGAGCCGGGCAGGGAAGACATTCTCAGAACCCCCGGCCAAGCTACATGTCCGATGAGGACAGCTAGCAGTCCTGCTGCAGAGTTGCAGGAGAGCAGATTTGCAGCGGAAGCGGTGGAGCTGTACACCATGGACAAGGACGGCTAGCAGTCCTACTGCACCATCTGCTGCGAAGGCACCCAGGAGCTGCTGCTGCGTAGCAATGCCAGCTGCTGCAGGAGCTTGTGTGTCGAATGCTTGGAGGTCCTGGCAGGGCAAGGTACCTCGGCCAAGGCAAAAGAGCAAGAGCCCTGGAGCTGTTACATGTGCTATGGGGTGTTACAGTGCCGACCAGACTGGAATGTAGGGCTGCAAGACTTCTTCACCAGCGACAAAGGACAGGAATATGATGTACCTAAAATCTAAAAAGACCCACACATAGTCACTACCCTTGATAACAGAACATCAGTGATTACATTGGCTACTTGGATCACAGCAGCCCCCACAGTAGACTTCCCCACAACAGCAGTGGTGACAGTGAGTTGAGTGTGCTCCATGCTTGCCGTGGTAATCCAGGAAAAAAGGCATGAAATGATTGTCTGCCATTGCTTTCACGGAGGGAGGGGTGACTGACGACATGTACCCGAAACCACCCACGATGATGTTTTTGCCCCTTTCAGGCATTGGGAACTTAACCCAGAATTCCAATGGGCAGCAGAGGCTGCGGGAACTGTGGGATAGCTACCCACAGTGCACCGCTCTGTAAGTCAATGCTAGCCACGGAAGTGACGATGCACTCCGCCGACTTAATGCACTTAGTGTGGACATATGCAATCAACTGTATAAAATCGACCGAATTTTGTAGTGTTGACATACCCTTACACAGTCGGGAGGAAGGCTGTGGTGTAGAGACCAACATAATTCAGTCGACATAAAGCATCTTATGTCAACCTAACTCTGTAGTAGGGACCAGCCCTAAGCTGATCTGATCCAAAGCCCGTTAAAGCAAATGGAGAGTCTCTTATTGCAGTGTAGACGTACCCTTGGAGACCCACAGCACGGCCACAGCTGGCCCAGGTCTGACACATAAGTTGGTAGTGTGGACCAATGCTTTGTTTCATGTGGCAGAATGATCTCATGCTGTTCTCTTCCTGTGGACTTCCCGTCCCCTTCCTGATTTCTACATAAATGGGTCTTCCATTGTTTTGGGTTTTTTGGGGTCACATCTTGCTTAATCTCATTGGAAATTGGTAACTAGCTGCCTTTTCTCCTGGCTAGGAGAGAACCTAATTCTCCCTTTGTTTGGACACAGACTGTAAAGTTTAATATCAATGAATATCAATAATTCGTGTTGGTGTTTAGATACATTTTTACACTATTAATCAACGTTGTGTCATAGGCTCTCAAAAGACCTCACTGTATACTTTTATAATACAGTAATGGTATCTAAAATCAGTTGATTCAATTGTTTAACTCTTGAGGTTCACCCCCGCATCTTTATAGACCAGTAAGCCTTTCCAGTGTATTTTTCTTAAAGTTAGACCCAGACCAAGCTTCCCTCTCCTGCTGGGTGCAGAGGCCATACTGTCTCCTCCCCTTCTTGTTAGCTTGACAGCTCTGTTTACTGATCTGTAAAAATGGACCTTTGTTGTCTCTTCCTGAAGACCAGGCTGGTCAGAGAATTAAATACAAACTCCTTTGCCTAAGACAGACTGTTTAGGCATTGTTTGCCAAACACACGTTAAGAATATAATTCTAGCGTACACTCATAACTTTTTGTACATGCTCTGTGCATACATCATGTAAAATATTAATGATCAGTGAGTTATTAGTTTTTCAAATAATACCTCAAAGGCATAGTTTGTACAATGATTAATACAGTAGGGCATAGGGTATGAACATATGGATGCTTAGGGTCACTGGCATGACAATGAATTCAGCTATTCATCTACCAATCATTAAGCCATTTAAAAGCCATGCACCTCAAAAATTACCTAATGTTCTCATCGGGCAGCTCACAGAATAAATTTAAATATAACTTTAAGTAACAAAATAATTATATTGCTACAGAAAGTTCCCCGATAGCATTTCAGACATGACATAAGGAAAAGTTCACAATGGCTAAGACACTGCAGGACCATCTGAAATTCTATAATTTATCAATCCTCGAAGGTAGTCCTGAGGAAGTATCAAGCAAAGAAACTACAGCATAAATAGACTTTATACAATATAAATAGATGCGCACAAAAAGGGAGTGGCTTTGGTGCCTTGTCTACGTTGTCTCCATTTATCTTGATTTCATTGTTGTTTTTCTTCCTTCTAGATATTGCAGCTCAAGCTTTCTTCCCATTGCTACTGTAGGATCTAAAAGTTTTTTCTGTTCCACTGTGGGATTCCTTTTTTCCTCCAGTGAAGTTTAATTCCCATTAGTCAGTTTTTGTTTTCTCAGCTTCAGGTTTTTTCCTAATATTTGTTCATTTAGCTTTTCTTTTGATCACCGTCTTAACCCAGAGATGACTGTGGGCACAGTATAAATGTACAAAAAATTATGATTACAAACATAAAATTAATTTGCATGTTAATACTACAAAAATACATTTCAAAAACATAATTAGAGTGTCAAGGAAGGCTAAAGAGAAGCATAATTAGAGTTCTATTAATGAGGCATCTAAGTTAAAGCCCTCTTTCATGTTCTTTGAACTGTTGCCTTGCCCCTGATTCAACAAGGTACCTAAGCAAGTGGCTAACTTTTTTAGCAAATAATAGTCCCCAGATTTGGATTGTGGAATGAGATGGATAGCTAGAGTGGAGAGTAACTGAATATTTTTGCAAAGGTCATGTGTTGCACCTCCAAAATCTTGATTCCTGGAAAGGGCTAGAGGGAATTGAAATTATTCACAGGGAAGCATTCTGAAACTCTAAACACGAGTTTTCGGATGTAAATACTGTATACAAAAAGTCTCATATGAAAATTTCAAACACCAAGCAGAATACTGTATGCATCTCCAGCAGTTGACTTGAAGTCAGTATTTTAGTAGTCTAGTCCAGAAAATGGAGGTAGAACTACTTAACTACCTTCCTGGAGTACCTGTGGCTCTGGACATCTTAATTTTAGATTTTTTGCTTATGGTAAATATCTGGAACTGAAGAGCTACTTAAAACGTACATCAGCATGCTTGTGTGAGTTGGGCGGGAGGGAGGTTGTTTTGGTTGTGGGATTGTTTTGCTTGTTTAACCGACAGCCATACAAGTCTAAGCCCTAGTGTAGATGCACTTGCACATGCATAAAAGTGCTTTTGCCAGTATTTGTGTCTCGGGGAAATTGATGTAAATTATGCTGGAATAAGATGTCTCCACTAGGAGGGTATGCTGGATAGTTATGCCAGCAAAACCTATCTAGTAGGTAAGGTTTAAATCCCAAAATGATTAAAACAGCCACAATGTCCTCCAGACAGTTAAATGCAGCATCCTGAGACACTCAGGAGTCCAATCCTGGCTCTCACACTAACTTGTATGTGGCTGTGAGCAAGTCGTGACACCTGAGTGTCTCTGTATCAGTGTGTTGTTTGTACAGTGATATAAATATAAGTGCAAACTTTTATGCTCAGACAGTAACATGCCTGGGACTTTCTAGCATCTAGCCCTGTAATTATTCTGATAGATCACATGCCTTTGGGGCACCACCCACACATCTAATAAAGCTTTCCAAAATTCAAGAATATGCATTACTTTGAACAGCAATGGCTTATATTGAATTTTCTTCGTCATCCAAGTAGCTGATTCAAATTCCCAGTGAAAAATGTTATACTGCTCCCATTCCATAGATACTTCGCAAACTCAAAGCCGGTCTTGTTAGGAATATTTATTCCAGCTCTGTCTGTAACTCTCATTGCAGGCAGGTATTAAAACATATACTATCCACAGCTATCTGCAGGATTGCATGCCTGCTGCAATGGTTATTCCCAAAAGTACCTGTCCTACATTGCTAAAACTTCAGGTAACTGCACTCTTAAGCATGCTGCCTTTGAGTTTTTTCTTCTGGGAATGACAGCAAGAAAGATGACTTCACTGCTGTAGCCATTCTACCTGTGGGTATACTGTGCTCAGAGGTTCTCAACTGTCCATATGTGGTACTGCAATGGCTCTAAACAAAACTGGTTTTTTCCATCACAAGATGACTGAAATTCTGTGTTGAATTGCTAAAATATTGAACTAAGTCAACCATATGTAAACTTAGGGCGGCAAATGTGTCATAGTAGAAAAAAGAAAGGACCTATTAAGAGAGGATGTTTCACCTTGACTGCACATTGTACTAGGAGATTCTCATTGTCTCTGGAGTGCAGCAGCAAAATCCATGGCCAAATCCTGCTTGACATCTGAGGGAACCTTTTAGGGATAGATGAAACAGGACAGGATAACCTGACAGTCACTTTGGTTGTGTGATCATAGCACAGATATCATTTGCGCTGGTGTAAATCAGGAAGTCTAATATCAGTGTAGTTAAGCAGTACAAAAATGGAACAGCATTAGGCCCATAAAGTTCAGTCCTCCATCCATCAGTGAGTTAAATCAAATCAGCTAGGATACATGCACATTCAAATACAATTGCTATCAGACACAAGGTACGCTGGAAGTTGCATCTGTGAAGATGCATCCAGCAAAAATCTATAAAACGGCCTGTGCAATTTTTCATATCCCAAATTTTACCAACCCTCTTCAGGGTAGGGACTGTCTCTGTACCCCTACAAATCAGGGTAGGGACTGTCTCTGTACCCCTACAAATCAGGGTAGGGACTGTCTCTTGCTCTGTTTTGTATAGTTTGTAGGCCAACAGGATCCCAGTGCTGGTTGGGAGATGGGGCTCCTTCTGATGGGAAGGAAATGTGGGCTGATTGCAGAGTACTGCCACTTCAGCCTACGTTGTCCCTTCCAGTGGTGTCAGAAACGTTGAATAGAACTGGGGAGAGGAGAGAAGTTTGTGAGACCGCACAGGTGAGGAACCGTTACCTGTGAGGCCCTTCTGAGCTCAGTCTGAGAGGAAGGGTCTGACCCATCTCAGGGTGTTTCCATTCATATCTGAAGCTACTTAGAAGCCAGGCCAGTATTATAGAACGTGTTCACCTAACAAATCATTATTTTGTTCATTCTTTGTCTGAAGCATTATACTATTATTTCATAATGCATGTGCATGCTCCCTGTTATTATTTAAAACACATATTGCTCGTCATATTTTAATGACTATTCATCACAACTGGGTATTTTTCTTTTGTCAGTTGTCAATACACATTTGCAGTTAAAATTTAGCAGGTTATCCAGACACTTTCTTGTTTAACTTGAATTTTAAAGTCCAGCTTATCTTTGTTTCCAAAGCACAGCCATTAATACTGGCAGTTCTTTCCTTCTTACTATGATTGCAAGTTGCCAGTTCTGAACACGAGATTTATTTTTTTTCCCTTCCGTGAGCTGCATTTGTGATATGTTTGGAGCCATTTTAGAAACATTTCTGCTAAAACCTGAAGTGTTGGTTCCCTCTACTGACCAAGTTTATACTTCAGTTGTAAAGTGCTACTTATCAAAGTTAACAGCCTGCCCTCGTTTCTGTGATGTGGGCTGAACATAACTAATACTTAATATTGTGTTAGGGGGCGAAATGCTGAGTTGGCAACTCTGGAATCTGAATTCCCCCAACTGCACAAGACCTAATGTGCCCCAACCCTGAGGTGGAGGGACCACAATTAGTAAAGAACAACAAATAATTCCCAAGTGAATAATTCATTCAGACACAGTTCGGATCTTTTTCTGCTCTCAGAATATCCAAGAGCAGATTGCACTTCTCATATTTATTTCTTGTTTGCTTTTACTCAACAAAATAGTGTCCCCCTTCTGTCACATTCCCACCTGCTGCCTCTCCGTCTATTGTCCTTCTGCTGCTCTGTGCTCTCCCTCACTTGTGCGCCCATCGTTAGGGAAATAGTGTGCTGACATGTCTGCTTGCTAAGCTAATTGCCCCTCCCCTTCTTTTTATTTATTTACCTGTTGCCTCATAATGTGCTAACATTGTAAGTTCTTTGGACCAGGGACTGACTGACTCTCTTATTTTTTTATTTTTTTTTTTAAATACAAGTATGTTCAGTGCCTGGTACAATGGGGCTCTAATGCCTGAGTGGGTTCTCTAGATGCTACTGTGATACTCATTATTATTAGTGTTCTGTATCAGACTATTCAGTAGCCAAAACTTGAACTGTTTATCGGTGACTGATCAGATAATTTGTATGGTATTGTTTCATTTCACGCCAAGAGTAAGGAGGGCAGCTTCGGGAGTCATTGGAGCATTGAAGGGGAGCGAGCTGGTAAGCAGGAATAGGGAATCTTACATTTCCTGTTTCTGAACACTCTGGCTTTGCTTAGTACATTATTCCTAGAGAAATTAGGTCATTTAACACTTCCTCCTTACATGCACACCAATTAATTGTGCGCACAGTGTCCCTAGCTCGGAAGAGTGCAGACCAATATTTCTCTGGCTGATTTAATTGCTTCTGTTCAGAGTTCTGGCAGAGCTTTTTTTGTCCCCCTGCCACGTTAAGCAGCAGGACCCCATATAAAACATGCTAATGGCTTTCACTGTTCAGCAGCATACAGCGAGGAAAATATTTGCAGTAGCAAAGGACAGAGAAATTGTTTGCCCAACCAGTTCCAGGGCAGTTCTGACATTGGCACCAGCATGGCATTGTCAAGAGGCAGCAGGGCCGGCCCACAACATTTTGGCACCTGAGGCGGGGAGCTCAAATGACGCCCCCATGCCCCTTCTCTTGGGCCAAAACTTTGAAAGGTCTCAATTCTGCCTTCTTCCTGTTCTTCTACTCCTCCTGGTACTGCTCTGCTACTTACCCTAATAAAGGAGAACTAACAACTTAAAATGCCTTGTTCAAAATTTTTAAGTAACACTTACATTTGCTGTTCAGGTGTTTGAAAGTTAACTTTTCTTGTCTGCATAGTAAACACTGGCATTTTAATCTGTTTGAATAATTAAAATGGTGCTTTCCATGCCTTGTTGGTTGCAAAGATTCGAACTGCTTCCTGAAGGTCCACAGTCTGGACCAGCTCATACTCTATTGAGATGGTTGCAAGGCCAACCAGCCTCTCCTGTGTCATTGTAGAGCGTAGATCTGTTTTTTTTTTTTTTTTTTTATTAACTTCAGCTTGGAGAAACTGCATTCTCCATTGGCAACTGTTACAGGAAGTGTTAGAAGTATGCGCAGAGCAACAAAAGCATTTGGAAAGAGGGTGGTCATCTTATTTGTATACATATATTCCAGAGCAGCCTTTGGAGTTGATCCTGCTGAAATGTATCTTGAAAGGGCTTTCAGTTCATCACCTAAATCACTCGCATCAATATTGTGCATGTCATCATGTGTCAACTCTGTCTCTAGTGCCCTGCATAGCTGGTGTAGGTCTTCTTCAGGTATAGTGAGGAGTTTTGGAATATCATACAACATCCCAAATATACTGCTGTGTTCCTTGAGCTGCATGAAACATTCTTCAACTGACTGCATTCTACAATCTAGCATGTGGTTAAAGAATTCAACTTTGAATTGTTGTTTGGGGTCTCTTATGGGATTATCCCATGCCTCATAATCAAAATGTCTTTTTCTTCGGTGACTCTTGTATTCTTGAATGGGTGGGAAAATAGCTCCAGTGTGAAGTTCCTCTGACAACTTCTGTGCACTCTTCAGAACGTTTTGAAATCCCTCATCTGACCGGTAAGATTGTAGATATGACTTTGCTTTGTCCAGTTGTTCCATTGCTCCAGATATCTCAAGGTCAACACCTTGGAGTCTCTTGCTTACATCATTTATTCCAAACAGTATGTCATGCCACAACACTAAGCCACACAGAAATGTGAAGTTATGTATGTTTCTGGTGATTCCATTTCCCTCTGCCACTGTTCTCCCATGAACAGTTCCTGTCATAGCATTATCCTCTATAATGGCAATTATGGCATCCTCTATCTTCCCAATTTGGTGTTTGATAGGCTTTATCGCTTCCACTCGACTTTCCCATTTTGTGGCACTCAGTGGTTTCAGTGTCAGAAAGGATGTTCCCAGATGTTGCTTCAAAATTTGCTATCAATGTGTTGATGCACAGAAAAATACATAGATGCTTTGAATTACATTAGAAAATCCAGCAGCCTCACTAGAAGCTGATGCTGCATCACTGACCACCAAGTTCAATGAATGAGAACTGCATGGGACACAAAAAGCTTGAGGGTTTAACTCTCAGTTCTGTGTCTACACTCCTCTGTTCTTTCCTCTCATGTTGGCACCATTATCGTAGCCCTGACCTCTCATGTCAGCTATCGCAATTCCCTTATCTTCCAGCTTTTTAAGAAGCACATTTGTCATACCAGCTCCTGTAGTATCATCAATGTCAATAAATTCTAGAAAATGTTCTGACAGTCACCATTGCAGGGACATTTTCACTAGGTTCTGTTGTTACAAAATGCACCATTAAAGTAATTTGTTCCCTATGGTTGATATTCTGGACTGCACACCTGACAACAAAGTAATATCTTGCTGACTTCAGGTCTGCCACAATCTTGTGTTTGACTTTTGTTGCCAGTAACTGTATGATCTCATTTCGAATTTTTTCCAAAGTAGTGGTGTGTGTACATTTCTTGGGTGGTAACTCTTCTTAGATGCTCCTGGAGTACAGCATCAAACTCCGCCATCTGCTCCACAATTTTAAGGAAGTTTCCATTGTTTGGCACATACAGCTGATCCAAAGTGCCATGCAGTGCTAGGTTTTGGGTAGCAAGCATTCTCACAATGGCTATGCCAGTAAAGAGACTCTGATGCAATCTTCTCTTGATGCTGATCATCTATGGTGGCCTTTAACCTTAGTCTCCTCTCAAGCTCTTTCCACCTATGGAATGCTCTCTGATGATTTGCTGCCTTCTCATGGCATGCCAGATTTCTAGCCAGATTTTTCCAGTCGTTTGTTCCTGTAGAACCCAATGTGGCTGGAACATTAGACTGGAAGAGTTTGCAACAAAAACAGTATGCAGCTGTCATAAATATAAAGGGAAGGGTAAACACTTTTAAAATCCCTCCTGGTCAGAGGAAAAACCCTTTCACCTGTAAAGGTTTAAGAAGCTAGGATAACCTTGCTGGCACCTGACCACAATGGCCAATGAGGAGACAAGATACTTTCAAAGCTGGGGGGGGGGAGAAACAAAGTGTCTGGGTCTGTCTGTGTGATGCTTTTACAAGGGACAGAACAGGAATGGAGTCTTAGAACTTAGTAAGTAATCTAGCTAGATATGCTTTAGATTCTGTTTGTTTAAATGGCTGAGAAAATAAGCTGTGCTGAATGGAATGGATATTCCTGTCCTTGTGTCTTTTTGTAACTTAAGGTTTTGCCTAGAGGGATTCTCTATGTTTTGAATCTAATTACCCTGTAAGGTATTTACCATCCTGATGTTACAGAGGTGATTCTTTTTACTTCTATTAAAATTCTTCTTTTAAGAAACTGAATGCTTTTTCATTGTTCTTAAGATCCAAGGGTTTGGGTCTGTGGTCACCTATGCAAATTAGTGAGGATTTTTATCAAACCTTCCACAGGAAGGGGGGTGCAAGGAAGTCCCTCAGGCTTCTGCTCAAGTGGGTCCACAGTCCTGGATCATCTAGACTTAAGGAACTAAACTCAGCAGCAGCTGTTTCTTGTGCCTCCACCACACTGTTCTCTGATCTACACTTTTCTTCAGGAATGTGCATGGTTACATCTATTTGAGATGGAGATATGGATCTGCAGTAGCTGCCAGGTCACCTGCACTCTGACTAACTGAAAGTTCAGGCATCTCCTCACCACGCACATCCTCACTGGGACTGAAAGGCTCACTGTGAACATTTGTGTCTATGTATCTTAGGAGAGCTCCTTCCTGCTTGGATAGAAAAGCTTCCTTTGCTTTCTTTCTTTTTCTGAATGCTGCCCCAGAGGGGCGTTTTCTTCTTTCACTCATGACTGCTGTCCTGTGCCAGCTATAGTGGATCTTAACACTCCTTTGAAGGGGACAAATAAGCAGGCTGGTAGCAGGGCCTGAATGAGGGAAGATAGCAGCTTCTTAAGGGCCTAACTGGCTCCTACTACTTCAGTTGACTGCCTGTTCTCCTCAAGTGGGTTCAGGTAAGCAGCCGGAAACAGGAAGCTCCCTGAGAAGCTGGTGTTAATCAGTCCAGGCTCTTGGGGATGTTAGAGAGGTACATAAGAGGCTCCTCCTCCTCTCTCTCCCTGCGCTCCTGCTGCTTTCTATTATTCCCTCTCACCTTTTCTCCTGCCTGCCTCTTATGTCTCTTGTGCCCTCCTTCCTCCAGCATAGCACTCCACCATCTCTGTGCATCTAGAGCAGAGAGAATACATACGCCCCAGCAGCAGACACAATTTTCTACACTCTGGGTCCTAGTGGCACCGCCCCACACACACAGTCTGGCACCTGAGGCGGCCGCCTCAGTTCACCTCATGGTAAGGCCAGCCCTGAAGAGGCAGCACTAACGCTAGCATGCAGCACACAGAAAGCTGCCACAGAAAAATAGTGGTCAACTTCACTGGGACAAGCACGCAGTCAGGGATTGTTGCTATCATCACTGAGATGGGGCACAGATTGGCCAATCTGAGGATGGTGGAGATGAGGCCAGCATGCTATTCTCCAGAAAAGAGGGATCTTTTGGAGAAGACCCATTTCCAGGCTATTCTGAGATAGACTTAAGGCAGTAGTGTCTTCTCCCACTCCCAAAGATATGGGGTTTGGGAGGGGAGATGGTGGTGCTGGTGCTGGAAAATGAGGGCCCCAGGAAGATGTAGGGGTAATGAGGACACCACTGCTTGTACCTCTGGCACCAGCACCTTTCAGCGGTAACAGAAAGCACCTACAGCAGAAGACACAAGAAGGGAAAGGTAGGATTGTCCGTACAAGAACAGATCATATTTTAATCAGTGTTGAATGCAAGTTTTCTAAATTTACGTTGTCATTTGAATAGACAGCCCTTTTTCAAAATGCCACTAATAAACTACAAGAATAGAGCAATTTGCTGTACATAATGCTAACTCTTCTTTCTGAAATAGATTGTATGACTCACTAAGTATTTATATATCTCTACAATAAAGAGGGGCCAATGTACAGTTACCCACTGTCCCAGCCAATAATACAATATGAACTCTCTGTGCTGTATATATTGCAGAGTCAGGGTGATGTTTTACAATGGCATTCGATGATCAGTCTGGGTGGTGACCAAATTTCTTTCTTTAAACACACAGCTGTTCAGGCGGGGCAGGAATTTAGAAATGCAACGAACCTAAATCAACTTAAGAGCACAATTAAAAGGCACAGAATGCCCAGTAAATGTCCAGGCAACTAACATAAAAATAATAGAATTAGTCCGTATATGAAATGTACTTAACCAACATGCCTTCCAAGAGGGAGCCTGAAGACCTCCAGATTAGCTGCAAAGGTAGGTTGCATCCTGAATAAGACCATTATCTTTGCACTCCTCTCCCCTATACTCTGTCTACACTTTTTTTAAAAAAATTGGAAACGGAGATGAGAGTTGGGGAGCAGACTTGTGAAAGGGAAAGAGAGAAATTGAAAATAACCAGTTTCTTCCTTTGTTTTGTCCATTTCCAAGCCAAACACAGGGTTTTTCCTATTATGGCTGCGTGACAGGGGGCTGCGTAACAGGGTGGCCTGCCCCTTTAAGACCTGGAGATGGCTAGTCCCATACAATTAGCCCTACCTGGCATGAGCAGTGGGGTTTAATTAGTAGAACCAGCTGGGTATGGAGGAGCTAGTTCTCCTATAAATTACAGCAGGAGGCTGCAGAAAAGGGGATTGTGTAGGGAGAAAGAAGCAGAACCAATAGCTGCTAGGAGTAAATTGACTCCAGGAGAGAACCCTGAGTTTGCAAGAAAGGCCTGGGAGACCCCAGCAGAAGGGCTGAGACTAGAAAGACCTGATGGCACATTGAGAACCTTTATTTTCAATATTTTGTTAGGTTAATAAATCCAGCCCCAGGAAGGTGTTGCTAAAGTTAAGAGCATGGAGTGCTTAAGGAGCCCAGAAGAGGGCAAACAAAGGCAAAGTTCTGCAGAGACCTCAGGCCATGAGGTGACATTCAGATGGCAGTCTATCCTCTGACAACAGCCGGAAAGTATTAAACTACTGAATAGCCTTTCCGACCAAAATTGAAAAAGCTTTCAAAAGATAGGCCAGGTTCAGTTTTTTTAAATGGTGGAAAAGCATGAGTTCAGATCTGTAATATATTGAGTAATAATGACAGGTTTCAGAGTAGCAGCCATGTTAGTCTGTATTCGCAAAAAGAAAAGGAGGACTTGTGGCACCTTAGAGACTAACCAATTTATTTGAGCATAAGCTTTCGTGAGCTACAGCTCACTTCATCAGATGCATAAAGTGGAAAATACAGTGAGGAGGTTTTTATACACACAGACCATGAAAAAATGGGTGTTTATCACTTCAAAAGGTTTTCTCTCCCCCCACCCCACTGTCCTCCTGGTAATAGCTTATCTTAAGTGATCACTCTCCTTACAATGTGTATGATAATCAAGGTGGGCCATTTCCAGCGGTTAACAAGAACGTCTGAGGAACTTTGAGGGGGGGGGGGTGAGGAGGAGGAATAAACAAGGGGAAATAGGTTACTTTGTATAATGACTCAACCACTCATAGTCTCTATTCAAGCCTAAGTTAATTGTATACAATTTGCAAATTAATTCCAATTCAGCAGTCTCTCGTTGGAGTCTGTTCATGAAACTTTTTTGTTGAAGAATAGTCACTTTCAGGTCAGAAATTGAGTGACCAGAGAGATTGAAGTGTTCTCCGACTAGTTTAAGAATGTTATAATTCTTGACATCTGATTTGTGTCCATTTATTCTTTTACGTAGAGACTGTCCAGTTTGACCAATGTACATGGCAGAGGGGCATTGCTGGTGCATGGTGGCATCTACTTGTGCTATATTGATGATATCTTCATCATCTGGACCCATGGAAAAGAAGCCCTTGAGGAATTCCACCATGATTTCAACAATTTCCATCCCACCATCAACCTCAGCCTGGACCAGTCCTCACAAGAGATCCACTTCCTGGCCACAACAGTGCTAATAAGCGATGGTCACATAAACACCACCCTATACCGGAAACCTACTGACCGCTATTCCTACCTACATGCCTCCAGCTTTCACCCAGACCACACCACACCACACCACACGATCCATTGTCTACAGCCAAGCTCTACGATACAACCGCATTTGCTCCAACCCCTCAAACAGAGACAAACGCCTACAAGATCTCTATCAAGCATCTTACAACTACAATACCCACCTGCTGAAGTGAAGAAACAGATTGACAGAGCCAGAAGAGTACCCAGAAGTCACCTACTACAGGACAGGCCCAACAAAGAAAATAACAGAACGCCACTAGCCGTCACCTTCAGCCCCCAACTAAAACTTCTCCAACGCATTATCAAGGATCTACAACCTATCCTGAAGGATGACCCATCGCTCTCACAAATCTTGGGAGACAGGCCAGTCCTTGCCTACAGACAGCCCCCCAACCTGAAGCAAATACTCACCAGCAACCACACAACAGAACCACTAACCCAGGAACCTATCCTTGCAACAAAGCCCGTTGCCAACTGTGCCCACATATCTATTCAGGGGACACCATCATAGGGCCTAATCACATCAGCCACACTATCAGAGGCTCGTTCACCTGCACATCTACCAATGTGATATATGCCATCATGTGCCAGCAATGCCCCTCTGCCATGTACATTGGTCAAACTGGACAGTCTCTACGTAAAAGAATAAATGGACACAAATCAGATGTCAAGAATTATAACATTCTTAAACCAGTCGGAGAACACTTCAATCTCTCTGGTCACTCGATTTCTGACCTGAAAGTGACTATTCTTCAACAAAAAAGCTTCATGAACAGACTCCAACGAGAGACTGCTGAATTGGAATTAATTTGCAAACTGGATACAATTAACTTAGGCTTGAATAGAGACTGTGAGTGGTTGAGTCATTCTACAAAGTAACCTATTTCCCCTTGTTTATTCCTCCTCCCCCCCCCCTCCCGCCCCAAAGTTCCTCAGACATTCTTGTTAACCACTGGAAATGGCCCACCTTGATTATCATACACATTGTAAGGAGAGTGATCACTTAAGATAATTAATATATTAAGATAATTAAGATATTACCAGCAGGACAGTGGGATTGGGGGAGAGAAAACCTTTTGAAGTGATAAACACCCATTTTTTCATGGTCTGTGTGTATAAAAACCTCCTCACTGTATTTTCCACTTTATGCATCCAATGAAGTGAGCTGTAGCTCACAAAAGCTTATGCTCAAATAAATTGGTTAGTCTCTAAGGTGCCACAAGTACTCCTTTTCTTATTAAGTAATACTATGTTAACATCCAAAAGACCTTATTTAGTTACTGATTTTTACAGGTTTTTTTATGAAGAATGAAATAATTGAGGATTATGGATCTATAAACAATTATATTTTTCTGCTAACGATGATCTGACACTATATTAGTAGGTCTGAACACTCCATGCTTTGGGGGCTTTTGGAATCTAGCTCTGGATTCCACCTACACAACACTGCAAAACCTCTAGAGTGAATATAACATCTTATCAATTATATTTTCCTCCTCTGGAAAAGTCCTACAGAATGTAATTGAGAATTATGTTTTAATATTTCTAACCATCCCTGTATAGAGATTTCTATCAGATGGTTCATAAAAGGATATACTTCTAAATTCTACAAGTCTACAGAACCCTCTTAGATTTCTATTGTATCCAATTATCTTTTTAAAATTAAACTTGCACATATTTCCTAAGGAGGAATATTTAAATGCCAAGTTACAACATTCAGCCATGTGGGTTAACTGGAAAAATGAGCAGTAATTTCACTTCACCTTCCCCCGCCCTCCCCCCCCGCCCATCCAAAGAAAAAATATTTTTTTTAACTTACATGCACGTAACTCAAAAACCGCTAAAGGGACTTTCCTCAAACTTCCCAGATAAATTTATTTTTGGACAGAGACCAGCACAGAAAATTTCTGTGTAAAAGGAGAATGTTTTGCCAAGTAATCAAGAAAGACAGCGCTATTCTGTAACTGAAACCATTTTGCACACTAAACTTATTTATTGATTTCAGTGTCAATCATGTCACTTAATGAGGTACTTGATGGTGTTCAGATACTGCACTGAAAGTGGTATAGGAACCTATGTACACTCATAGACTTTAAGGTCAGAAGGAACCATAATGATCATCTAATCTGACCTCCTGCACATTGCAGGCCACAGAACCTCACCTACCCCCTCCTGTCCTAGACCCCTAACCTCTCGCTGAAATACTGTATGTTAAAGACTTTACATTATGAACCTGATCCTGCAATTGCTCCATCAATGTAATCCCACTAAGATCAATTGATGTTCTATCTCTCAAGGATTTACAGCAGGGGTCTCAAGCACGCGGGGTTATTTCCTGCAGCCTGCCACGCCCCCTGCGCACGCCCCCCTGGGAGTTATTTCCTGTGGCCTGCCAAGCTTCCCTCCTCCCCGCTCCTCTGCCTACCTCCGGGCACTTAGCACTTTCCAGGAAGGAGTGGGGAGGAGCGGGGAGCCATGTGCTCAGGGGAGGAGGTGGAGAAGAAGCAGGGCAGGGGCGGGGACTTGAGGAAGGGGTTGGAATAGGGGCAGGGAGGGGGCAGAGTTGGGGTGGGGACTTTGGGGAAGGGGTTGGAATGGGGACAGGAAAGGGGTGGGGCGGGGCCTTATGGAAGGAGTGGAGTGGGGGCAGGGCCGGGGGCAGAGGGTGTCAGTGGTGCGGCCCTCAGGCCAATGTACTAGTCCTTATGTGGCCCTCCTGGTGATTTGAGTTTGAGATCCCTGATATACAGGATCAGGCCACAGAATCAGATCTGTCCAAGACACTTCTGTGATACAGGCTTCCTCTGTACTTGCCTTAAGAGGAAGCATAGTTCTGCAGTTACCTACCATCATCCTTGTTAAGCAATTACCACTAGATTTTCCCCCCTTATTTTGTTTTGGCATGTATTTCACAGGCAAAATGAAATCTAGACTTAAAGACCATGCACACAGAACAGACAGACTGAAGAAGGTTACCAAATCAGAGTTCCAAGACATGTGAGTCAGTATAGAAAATCTCTTATAACATGAACCCTCAGATTACATAAACTGGTACAGACCTCTAATAAATCACTCCATTGTGCATTTATAGACCCATGGATTTGAGATTTAAATCAGTTAATGTGGCCACAAAAGCATTTTATTTACTATGCTCAAAACATTTAGATGTAGTTTACACTGCCCTCTTCTGTAGTACACTGAGAATGAAAGCATGCTTAAAATGTTTTATTCCAGTATAGCCAGTATTAGTTCTAAAAAACTGAATCCCCTTTACTGCTAAGTAGTCCTCTGCTGCACAGTTCTCCATCCAAACCAGATCTTCCTTTTAGTTGTTCATGAAATTCGGTGTATAGCCAGAATATGACATAAAATATCAAGATCTGCTTTTCTTTTGAAGACTTCTTCCACTAATAACTGTTCTGAAGGGTGGATCTTATCTTTGGAAATGCAGCATGGTTATATAAAGTCTGACTGACATGAGCTAAGGTGGGCAGAAGAAGTTATCACAATCTGACTATTTGAAAGAGAATAATGTATTTTTGTTTAAAGTAGTGGGAGGCTATAATTACGTGCACTGAGGATAGAAAAAATCTAAGCTCACATTGTCAATGTTAAGAGTCAAATCTAAAGGTATAAATGCCAGTTTTCTCGTGTGACACTTGGCCGTGTGTGGAAATGATCCACAAATGTTCACCTTTCTTTCAAGATAGGACAGGAATGAGTGGCACTCTCTGAAGGACATTACCAAAGCAGTAGTATAATAAGCAAATAATGCACTGTTGTTTAGCCAAAAAGTGCTATTTGATTTTATTACACCCTATATGTAAATACCCAAGTAGAAGCTAACTGTATTAACCACATTAGCGTTGAAGAATGTTCAGCATGCATCCTGCTAAGGGACACTTTTGTAGCTTTGTGGATGTGCACTGCTGCCTTGTAGACAAAGCATGGCTCTGAGTGTACACAGTTTTGGAACACACAGTTTTATTCCACTGTGCAGAGGTGAAAGGGCAAAGAGGTCACATGCACCTTAAGTTTCTGAAGCTGTAAATCTAACTGGTAGTCTGAAAGAGAAATGAGCCTCAGTCACTGAATTTGTTTTATGTTCAGGACACAGTGTTTACAAAGACAGGTTTCAGAGTAGCAGCCGTGTTAGTCTGTATTTGCAAAAAGAAAAGGAGTACTTGTGGCACCGTAGAGACTAACAAATTTATTTGAGCATAAGCTTTCGTGAGCTGCAGCTCACTTCATCGATGAATGCATCTGATGAAGTGAGCTGTAGCTCATGAAAGCTTTTGCTCAAATAAATTTGTTAGTCTCTAAGGTGCCACAAGTACTCCTTTTCTTTTAGTGTTTAGAAAGTACAGAAGGGGAAATTGAAAGACGGTATTTTTAAATAAAGATAGGCATGAGCCTCAGACACTGGTTCTAAGCTTTCCCAGAATTCAGGGACATTCCAATCTGGACTTTTGGTTTGGGCCCATCTGTACTTTTAAAATACAAGTAGTAAATTAAACCTGTCCCTTTAAAATCTCAGGCCAAATATTTTCAGCATCTCAGCCATCTGATACCCTGGAAATAGTGTTTTCTGTAGTGTCTCCGTTAGCCACCTCAATCCAAATGCAAGAGCTCAAAGACTTAGCAAAGGGGTTTTTTTGCCCAGGAAGGTACTGTTTTACTTTGACGCTCTCCAATTAAGTTCATTAAGCACAGTCTATCAAAAATCTAGTCTAAAAGCAACTACTTAATCAAACAGCAAGCGGTACTAGTGTGAGAGACACTCTCACATACAAAGCATACTGCAGCAATGATAAAGATCAGAGCTGGGATCTAGATTTAAAAAAAATCCAATAAAAGACTCCTTTGTGAGCAGGATATTTTGAAACAAATTTTAACTCCTTAATGGCCCTTCAATTACCAGCTTCCTGCCCTACAACGAGAATAGTCAGTACAAACAGATTGTGTAAAAGGACTATTTTTGTGTCACTTTTTAAAGGCTACAATGAATATTTTCATGACAAAAGGAATTTAACGCCCAGGGTTTACTGAAAATACCCCAGTGTCAGTGACAGTATAATATAACTTTTGTCTCCATTAATTAATGAATGTTTAATCCTTTTTAAAATCCTACAAAGCTCTTGGTCTTTCTAGTATCTTGGGGCATGAATTCTACAGGTTAATAGTGAGTTGTGGTAAAAAGTATTTATAGGTTTTAGATGTATTGCCTTCCAATTTCATTGGATGTCCCCTTGATCTTGTATTATGAGAAAAAGATAAATAGGAACACGAGTTACTTTCTCTATGCCATTCATTATTTATTTATGACTGGTTCCAGGGTACAACCTGGAACTGGGGTACCACTGAGCCCTCTGGGCTTACCAATCAGCGCTCTCTCTCTCGCACTCTGATGTTGTGACAAGCTGCAAACATCTCCACATACTGCACTGACACAGACATCCACAGGTCACACCCGACTGTGTTACATGAATACTTCTCCTAGCCACTCATGAGCTAACAGTAGAGAGGCTCCAGACAAGCCATCTAGGTCCCCAAGGCTGTACAGTCCTGTTCTGATCAGAGGTCTGACCATTGTAAGTTTATAACCCAGTCTACCCCTCTTTCAGTGAGGAAAGAACATGCACCAGCTCTTCTTCCTGAGCAGATTTCCCACGCCCTTCAACCAGAACATGTTGTTTTATCTAAAATATAAAACAGACTTATTAACTACAGAAAGATAGATTTTAGGTGATTATAAGTAGTAAACATACAGATCAAATTTGGTTACCTAAGAAATAAAAGTAACATCTCAATCTGAGTTCTATAGACTAGACAGGATTTGAATCCAGCAGTCTCTCACTCTGATGGACAATACAAACAGGTCACAGATGTTCGATACACAGGTTGGAAGTCTCCTGAAGTCTCCACCTCCTCAGTTCAGTCTTTGTCCTCCAGACATGTTTCCAGGTGTGGAGTTGTGGGGGGAAGAGGCCAAGTGATGATGTTACTTCCCCCCTTCCCCTTTATAGTTTCTTCCTGCTTGCTGGAAAGATCCTTTGCTATGATGTGAATCAAGCAATCTCCATTGTCTATGTGCTCTCCCTGAGAAGTCTCCATTGTATACAGTCCCTGGGGTAGTCCTTGTGAGTGTGAATTCCCCTTCATGGGCCATCATCAGTGTCTGGCTGCTCCATTGTTGTACCTGAAAGGTTGGTTGTGGGTGTTCCTGAACTTAAAACATATTTCAGTAACACACACTGATCAAAACTTCATAACTTCCCATACAATGATAGCACATACATTGCAACAGGATATTAAAGTTCAACAGATCAAGACTTTTCAAATGATACCTCACAAGACATGCTTTGTTTACAACATATAATTATATCACCGTGGTAAATATGGGGGTTCCTGGGTGCTGCTTTCAGGCACAGAGTGCCACAATATTATGTACAGTCATATGCCTTGTCTGTGCAGTGTTGTAATGCACCCTCTGGAAGGGTGTAATTTGTAAAGTGTACTAACATGTTCTACATTGGTCCATGTAGACCATGCTGGTGCACACTAAACATTTGAAACTGCTCTAAGATATGTTAAAAAAAAAAAAATTCTTCCTCCTCTTTCTGTACCTTGACCAGTTCCCAATGTTATTGCATAGCTACTTAAGTTTATTTCATAGCTTCATGAGCAACTTTGTCAAAAGCTTTCTGAAGGGCTGAATAAATTATATATAACATTTCTTTTTGTCCACTATTTTGATGACACTCTCAAGCAATTCTGGGAGATTAGAAATGCATGATTTTCCTTTACAGGAACCATGCTGGTTTGTCCTGTTCATCATATTCATCTAGATGTTTTACAATGCTATTTTTAATAATTATTTCAACCAATTTACCTATTACTGAAGCAAGGCTTACTAGCCTGTTATTTCTAGGATCACCCCCATCATCTTTATGACTTTATCTACAATACCAGAGTGCTGGAGGGCAGTAGATTTTATTGACTGCATATTAATGTTAGCATCTCAACATTTCATTTTTAAGTTCCTTCAGAACTCCTGGATACCACTGGGTCCTGGTGACTGGTTGCTTTTCAGTGTCTGAGTTTCTTCCAGTATCTGTTTGATGCTCAATCTCTGGCAGAACCTACACTTCCCCCATACCCACTATTTTAAATAAGTGGATCTCCCCAACATTCTCTGTGGTAAAGTCAGATGCTGAGACATCATTTAACTTCTCTTCAGTGGCCTTATTCTCTTTCAGTGCTGCTTTTCCCCTCGGGTAGTCCAGGGGCTCTACTAGTAATATCAGTTCATTATTTTGACCACTAGAAGAAAAATGTGTGGTAATTGCCAGGCTTTACTAGTCTCTTTTTTTGAAAACTGGTGGTAGTTTTGCTTTTTTCACTTTCTGGTACTTTCCCATGTGTCCATGATCTTTCAAAAGTAAATCAGTGTTACAGAAAGTTAGCACTGCAGGAATTAGCTATGGACTACATATAGTCTGGGACTGCTACCTTCTGATTTTTCGAGTATTCCCTTACCTGCTCTTTATCAATAGTTGTTTTCACAGGGTCTCCCTTATTGATTTGACCATACTTCTGCTTGCATATTTTTCTAACTAAACACAGATTTTTAAACAGGAGCTCAGTCTCTTGGGCATTTTTGAGTCATCATTTGACTCCTCATTTTTTAAAGAATGTATTTTCTTTCCAGTACTGCTCTTAAGCCCATAAATTTACATAAACTAAAGATGGGCTCAAACTGCAAATTTCAGATCCAAACCTTTTCCGTATTCAGGCATGGTCTGATTTATGGTGTGAAGATCTGGGTAAATTTCTAATAATATAAATAGGGTGATGCAAAGGAGCTGAATGCACCTGGATCTGGCTACTGGAGAATTCCTCTGTCTGGGGTGGTTCTTGGCTGTGGTGTATAGCTGCTTCCTATAACACCCCCTTCCTGGTGCCAGAAGAGGGAATGTTGGGTGTGGGTAGGGATGAAGCCAATGCCCTGCTGGGCACATCAATCCACCGTTGGTATACAGTCCATTGGGAACTATTATAAGCTGGCATAGTTTTTAGAATAACCTCCAAGCTCGTCTGAACCATGCTTGCAGTTGGAGCCAGCCTGAGAATCTAGGAGTCAGATCTAGCTCCCTATCCCTCTGCAGTGTCAGAACATTGCTCAGTACATCAGAGTATCTGACTCATCTAGCACTGTAGCAGGCCAGAAAAGAAATATTAAGTTTGAATTGAACTGCTTTGACTAACAATTTTCAGTGCCAGGAGCTAAGACTCGCTAAGAGTTCTATCTGTTTATAATAAAATAAGTGCTTTAACAATAGGAAGCCTGAATAGAAGCAGTTGTTGTGTGGGATGATATTGAAAACAATGATTGGCATAACATTTCTCTTTCTTCTGTTTCCTATGATGCAAGTAACCCTGGAATTGCAGGCAAACAACTTTTCCTTGGAGATATTTCTATTGCCCTCCCTGATGTTTTCTTCCAACTTCTAGGATTTTGAGAGTAATTTAAAGTAATCATTACGGTTGGTGAAGACTTGTATTTCTGAAATACTCATTGCTTTTATTATTGTTTTAAATATTTTAGATTTTACTGTGTGTCAAGGTTCCTCCCCCACTCTGAACTCTAGGGTACAGATGTGGGGACCTGCATGAAAAACCTCCTAAGCTTATCTTTACCAGCTTAGGTCAAAACTTCCCCAAGGTACAAAATATTACACCCGTTATCCTTGGAATGGCCTCTACCACCACCAAACTAATACTGGTTACTGGGGAAGAGCTGTTTGGACGCGTCTTTCCCCCCAAAATACTTCCCAAAACCTTGCACCCCACTTCCTGGACAAGGTTTGGTAAAAAGCCTCACCAATTTGCCTAGGTGACTACAGACCCAGACCCTTGGATCTTAAGAACAATGAACAATCCTCCCAACACTTGCACCCCCCCTTTCCTGGGAAATGTTGGATAAAAAGCCTCACCAATTTGCATAGGTGACCACAGACCCAAACCCTTGGATCTGAGAACAATGAAAAAGCATTCAGTTTTTTACAAGAAGACTTTTAATAAAAAATAGAAGTAAATAGAAATAAAGAAATCCCCCCTGTAAAATCAGGATGGTAGATATCTTACAGGGTAATTAGATTCAAAAACATAGAGAACCCCTCTAGGCAAACCCTTAAGTTACAAAAAAGATACACAGACAGAAATAGTTATTCTATTCAGCACAATTCTTTTCTCAGCCATTTAAAGAAATCATAATCTAACACATGCCTAGCTAGATTACTTACTAAAAGTTCTAAGACTCCATTCCTGGTCTATCCCTGGCAGAAACCAGCATACAGACAGCCACAGACCCTTTGTTTCTCTCCCTCCTCCCAGCTTTTGAAAGTATCTTGTCTCCTCATTGGTCATTTTGGTCAGGTGCCAGCAAGGTTACCTTTAGCTTCTTAACCCTTTACAGGTGAGGGAGCTTTCCCCCGGCCAGGGGGGATTTCAAAGGGGTTTATCCTTCCCTTTATATTTATGACACTGTGCTTTACAGTAAAATAAATAAATAAACCAAGCTCCTCCATCTGCAATTCTTGGTCAATGTAGTGAAGAGTAGACCTTTCAGAAAGAGAGCATAGCCACCTCACCCAGGCAGTGGGGGCTCTGAGGCAGCTGACGAGCTATGGCAATCTCTGAAGAAACAATTGTGCATAAGGCGCTCCCTTACCCCTCTGCACAGGATACCTGTGTGATGAATCACAGCACATCACACTCCAGGGTGCAATCCAGACCAGTGAAGGGTTGTTGCAGCTTGCCCTGCCATTTCGGGTGACAGTCAATGCTTTGCTGCTGTAGCTCACAACCTGGGATGCTTAGTCAGCTTCCCAGCATGCAGATTATATCGAGTTTCTTTGTATAGCCATAGCCCTGGTCCAGCAACTCTGATCCCAGCGGTCTGTCAGCAACACTCCAGCCACACTATGCCCTCCAGAAGCCTGGGTTACTACCTGTAGGGTGACCCCAACACACTCCCTGTTCTAAATTTTCCCCAAAACATGTGTTCTGTGCTATCCAGCTCTGTCCTGAACAGTTCAAATATCTTTGACAGACTGGTTTATACCCTCCCCAGACTTGTCTGGTAAACATATTTCCCTTTCTTGTGCAAGTACGTGAGGTGTGAATAATGTCAAGGAATGGTCAAAGTCTTTACTTCATTCTAAAACACCATCCGGTTGCAGCTGAGCTGGCACAGAGAGAGAAGTAATCTACACTTGTTATATAACTGCAGATTAATTTTGCCATCATTCCAAGGGGGGACGAGGGACCATACTGTGACTGTCACAACGTTGTCCCTAGTCTGCTTACTGACCAAGTCTTTATGCAGGCTTTGTGGCAAAGCCACGATCTTGCCCTTAGATGCTCACCAACCTGGGATTTGCTCCTGTTCCCACTGAAATCCATTGAAAAAGTGCCATTGACCTCAGTGACAGCAGGAATGGAAACTTTGAACTAATGCATTGACTAGCATTTGTTTCAGATATGCCAAAACTGGCAGTGGTTAAATATAATTACAATTAGAGACTATGATTTTTATTATTTCTCTCCCCCTTCTGAAGTGTGGGGGTATTTGGATCAGGGGTTTCATTTCTGGTCCATCTCCAATATTAAATTCTTTCTTGTGCTCTTTCAGAGACAACTGTTCCCAATAGATCTACTCACCTGGAACCCCTCATTGCTGGTTTTAAAATTCATTGTACTGAGCTGGTGAATGTGGACAGTGATGTATGTTACACACTTGCATTAGTCCCCTGGATTTTTAGGAAGTGTCTCTTTATTAAGAATAGTAATTATTATGCCTGGGGTGGGGGTGGGGGGTCTTTACTTAGCTGATAAGTAACACATGGTTGTGGTCATGACATCATCTTATTGATGTAATATAGATCATGGTTTCCTTTTAAAAAAACAAAACAAAAAAACCCCCAATCCTCCTTGCTGTCAACTAATAGAACACTATGGTTGAGAGAGTAAAGTTATTTAGAGTCAGTCATGTCAGATTAGTTATGGAAGGGTTGTGTAATAAACTGAATAATCAATAACTGAGCTAATAATGAAACCAGGAATGACACCCTAAGGGAAATAAATGTTCATGTTTGTACAGCCCATCTGCCTCATGAAGTTCACAAGGCTAATTAAAGTCACCAGAGATTTTAGTTACTTCAGGCAGAATTTTGCCTTCAAATCCCATAGACTGGTATGAATTGTTTTTGAAAGCAGAATTTGGCCTTCCATTACAAGACTGCAACTCCAAAAGGAATTTAAAGAGTGTGGCATGAGTATCTGAGGCCAGAATTTAGCTGTAAATCTTTATCATGGGTGGCAGAGGCCAGTTACCACCACCACCACCACCACCACCAAGAAAGTGCTTCAATTCATTTCGTGTGGTGTTCACAACAAGGTGCTGTAGTTCATTTGCCTAGTATCTAACCTTGCTACAGCTATTACAGAAATCGAATACAGGAAAGAGCAAATATACCCTTTAATTAAATTGCACATTCAGACAGACAAGGGCAGAGGCTTTTTCTACAATATACTAAAGATGAGAATTATCTACCTTCAAGCCTAGCTAGCAGAAAGTAAAAGAGAGAATTATATTAAGTTTCACTGCAAACCATCAGAATAATAGCAAAAGGTCTAAAAGTTAATCACAGAGCAAAAACCTGATAACTAAGAATGAATTACACGAAAGTTCATATCAACACTGAGAAGAAGATGGTCTTGTGTTAAAGGCCCCTGTGGTGTGATTCAGAAGATCTAAATTCAACTCTTAGGTCTGCCACAGATAGTCTGTGTGACCTTGGGAATATCACTTTATCTTTTATTTGAAGTTCTCAATGTGCAGAATCGGGATAACGATATTTCCTTTATTCTACCTTTTGTCTGCCTTAGATTTTAAGCTCTTTGGGTCAGGGAGTGTCTCTCACTCTATACACATCTAGCACAATAGAGACCTGATCTTTGCTTTGGCCTCAGGGAGCTACTGTCATAATATATTTAGAGCTTGGTTACCTTAATCACTTGTTTTTTAAAAAAAAAAAAAAAATCTGGCAAAGGGGCTATTTCTGAATCAAAACAAACCTTTCAGGAAAGTATGGGATCCATTCAGAAAGTTTTAAAAATACACTGGTTGGCCCAGATGAGTTACCTGTTGTATTTTGGCATGCCTGTGTCTGGTCCCTGACATGGAGAAGCCCATTAATATGAAAAACAATCAGTTAGAACATTAGTTAAGTATCTCACAATGTTCAGTTCTGATATAGACAAAAGTGTTGCAAGATTAATCGTTCTGAATTTGTTTGCCTAGCCTCATACAAGTACAGCTAACGCTTCCTGGATTAAAGGGCTCAGGGTGAACTGCAGTACTGTCTTCCTCCAGGATGAGTGTGATGGTTCTCAGGATGCATAGGACTAGGGGTTACCTTGTTACCCACTTGACTCCAGTGAGAGAGAGACTTGCTTGTGCTTGACTGGATGTCAGCTACCTGACACCACCAGCCTGTGAGTTGCCCAAACAATCTCCTCTGGGCTAAGCCAGCCTTACTGTGCTTTGCAGGTTAACAATAGATACATCCCCAGCCCCTTTGAAGTGTTCCCCTTTGTTGACTAAAAGAAAAGGAGTACTTGTGGCACCTTAGAGACTAACCAATTTATTTGAGCATGAGCTCATGCTCAAATAAATTGGTTAGTCTCTAAGGTGCCACAAGTACTCCTTTTCTTTTTGCGAATACAGACTAACACGGCTGTTTCTCTGAAACCTTTGTTGACTGAACACTCACAAAAATACTAGGTCAACTGTCCCCAAGGGGACAGTGTATACACCAGTATGTATGATTCAATGTAGGATCAGCACCTAGATTAATACCACAGCACCGAGATATATATTTATAGAGAAAACAAACAGAAGTTTATTATCAAAGTTTAAGATTTAAAAGAGAGAAAGTAAGGATTATGGAAACAAGAGGTTACATATACAAAAAAAGTATAATCTGTTTTCGAGAGGCTAAGTTTAACAGGCTAGCTTTCTGTCTAGTTTTTCCCTAAACGTCTTCTGCAGTGTTTCAGCCAGGGTTGGCTGTGATCCTGTTTTCACAAATGTAATAGAACTGCACAATTACTTCTGAGGTACAAAATAAATGGGTGCCTTTTGCCTTCTCCTGATATTCCCCAAAGTTCTTTGTCTCCTCCAAAGACAGGACAACCTCTCATGCTTCATTTGCCAGTGTCTGTCACCTTGCTGACTTCACATTCCCCTGTTGATTTCATATGTAAATGGAGCTTCCATTGTGTTGGCTTACAATGCTTAATTTACATATGACTGGAGAAAGACAGGTGAACATGCTTCCTTTGTCTGGCAGAAATGTGTGTGTCAATCCTGCCTTGATACATACTTTAGGAATATATGTTCCTATAGATACATATGCCTTACCTGGTATTTGTACATACGTTTCTTCATTATATTGATGCAAGTGTGATCCTGGCTTTCATTTAAAATCTTCTATTACACTCTTTGGTGAACCAGAATGTACATACCAGGATCAGGACATTCTTGTAACCCCACTGCCAGTTAGCACTGAGGGGCTTTAGGGTCACTTAGAGATACTCCACTATGCCACACAAAAGAGAATTATATGTAGAAGGTGACATCCAAACACTTAGTGCCTCCATATGCAGTGTGTCGTCCTAGTTGAATTTTATACTAAATGAACTTTTTTAAAATGAAGATTATGTGGGAGAGGATAAAGCAGGGAAGAGGGAACCTTGTTAAATAGCATAAATGGGTTTCTCTGGCAACAGCATCAAACTGTGTTGCTATTAGCACACAGCAACTAAGTCTAGAAGTGACTATATTTAGTTTCCAGGTTTGCCATAGCTCATCTTTTATACTTCAATAAGTTTACATGTATCTGCACCAAGATGGAAATAATCTACACATCAGATATCAATGATTTTCAGGACTTGTGTTACCAATTTGAAATGGTCTGTCTGGAAGTCCAGCATCACACTTTTAAAACTTTCTTTATTTTTTAAAGGACTTCCAACTCTTTAGAAAGTTTATTAGCCAATTCCATGTTCTGCAATGTAAATTTGGTTTCAGAGTAACAGCCGTGTTAGTCTGTATTCGCAAAAAGAAAAGGAGTACTTGTGGCACCTTAGAGACTAACCAATGTCGTGAGCTACAGCTTATGCTCAAATAAATTGGTTAGTCTCTAAGGTGCCACAAGTACTCCTTTTCTTTTAATGTAAATTTGGCAGCTGTTATGGCTATTTAGGGTCTTGGCTGTCAGTGGGCCTGGAGTTACTCATAGCCCTGACTTTTTTACTTTACATTATTAGCCCAACAATACAGCAAATAGAGCAATGAGAGTGGATTGTCAATAGCATAGCAGCAACATTGTGCTAAGTGTCTTACAGACAGGGATGAGGACAAGATCCTTGCTTATAATTCAATAGACGGCATCAAAGAATGGAAGGGTATACATATTCAATGTTTTCCCAAATGATTAGTGATTTTTTTTGCTTCTCTTGAAACACCTTAAAGAGGCCTGATTTTCAGAAAGTGTTAATACTCACCCTCTGTATATCAAGCTCCATTAAGTTATCTCAATTTAGGCACTTAAAATCACTAAAATCTTGGCTATCTATATATAATACAGATAGATTGGCTAGAGTAATATTCAGACAAGATAAAAATGATTTAAATATTCTGGAAGAATCTAGTTACAAGGATTTTCTCCTCTTTTCTGATTGTAATTTACAACTTTTATAACTTTTTTATTATCTGATTTATGTGATCATCTTTTCTCTCAAGTTCACTAGGAGAAGTAATTACTGCAGCTAGTCTCAGAATTGTAGCAATTAAGCTAATTACTACAAATCAAATGAAAGGGGAAATGACTATTTTCAGAGAAGAAGTAATAATGGATACACACTTTAGGACATTCTTTAATAACTGCTACCAAGGACAGTTTATAACAGTTATTCTTTAATAACTGTTACCAAGGACAGTTGCAGATTATACATGTATTGTAGTGGTATCCCGAGTAAAAGTAATAGCTTGATTTCCAGTGATTAGCCCAGGCTATTAGCCCATGATTCATTAAAAATCTATCCGCTTTTAGAATGAACATAATACTTTTAAAATCAAGGGAACAATACCAGTATCCTTAGTCAAATGTAGTAGACATGTGCAAACTTTTCTTGGCTTCCAAACCTCAACTAATGTAACATACCATCCATCCTGAAACATTCCTGCTATTCCAGTACCAAACCTGTCCTTCATGGCAAACTCTGCAGTGGTTTTGTAATATGCAAACTGGAGTTTAGCAGGAGCTCCCAATACTAGTTCTATTTTCCCTTTTTACTAGAACCGGAAAAAACTTTTATTGGAAGGTTTTTTTTTCCAACAAAAAGGGCTTTTGTCCCTGTCACCACAAGAAGACAGACAAGACACCATCAATGAGATTTAACTAAGCAGTAACTTTATTAGATAATGCACTGGGAAACTATCCTGCATTAATTCAGTGTAGGTCATCCTCCTGCGTAATCCATTCCACCTGGTGCTGGGCTGTTTTGATCCTCTTCCCCCCAAACAACCACCACCATCATATAAAGTAAAGAGGGTAGGGAAAGGGGGTTGTCTCCTCACTGTACCAGACATTGAGCCCCAGCCCTATTCCCTGCATTTAGGAGATGCCCTCTTCTAATCTGCTTCCAATTCAGGTTCTTCAAGAGAACTGGATCCCCTATTGAGTGAACTGCCAAGTTGCACCAACAACAACAAATTTTTTTTCAACCTAACCTACCTATCAGGTCTTCGGGCTGCTGAGAGAGGCAAAAAAACACTATCCCTCCCAGGCTGATCTGACAGTGGAAGCTGGGAAGGAAGTTTCCCCTCAAAAGTTGACTAGCACAATGCCCACAGCAAGGCTTAGAAGACCTGGTCTTACTCTAATCACAAGTGGGTGAGCAGCAGGGAGGAAGAGCTTGTAGTTGTAAACTTTCCTATTGGGTGCCTAGGAGCCAATGGGTTTATGAGGTAGCCTTGTGTCCAGCCAACCAGAGTCAGCACTGATTCCCTCTCTTTTCGCCCATGAGGTGTAGGAGTGCCCACAAGGAGGGGTTAAGAGAGACTCTCCTTAAAGGAGCCAAGGGTTTTCTTTCTACTTCAAACACATCTCTCTGAGGCTGCTGGGGAAGGGAAGGCATTGAATTAAAAGAATTTTTGTGTGAAAATGTCTGTTTTGTCACAAAAAATGGAATTTAGTTTGCCAAAACCTGAAAATTTAAAATGGAAATGGAAAAATGGAACCAATTCCATGATCTCCAGTTAGGACTGGGATATAATATGGGTATTTAGGCTTTGACTTTGGTGGGCCTGGAGCTGCTGCTGTTTGTGCTTAAGAGCACTGATGTTTTGTTTTTTTAGCTCACGGCAGCCCAACAACAATACAGCAAATAAAGTGAGGTGAGAGGATTATTTGCATACCACTAACATCTTTTATAAAAAAATACTGTTTCAAGCTTTGTGTATCTTCAAAGACCAAATAATCCATTCCTTGTTTTGCTTATATATTAGCAAAGGAATCAATTGTAGTGTTCTCTCACCTACACTATTTCCAAAGTCTTGTTGCTTTACTAAAGTAAAGACTACAGAGGTTAAAAATGTAGCCATTTATTTAGAATTATATTGATTTTGTGTATTTGGAACCCCTTCTTCTTCTTCTTCTTTCTGCAATGCTTAGCTGAACAGTCGGCCGTAGTTTTGTCCATTCCTGCGTGGCCTTAAGGGCTTGACAGCCCAAAGGTCCAACATCGGAAGAGACTTGATGAACCCATGTAATAGGAGGTTTGCCTTTGGGCCGCCTCCACTCCTCGGTTGGTGGAATTTTATCCCAGATGTTACAAGCCACCCGGAAAACGGTGTTCGCTGGAATGTCTTTTGGCATTCTCGCAATATGTCCGAAAAGCATAAAGCGCCATCTGTGGACAATGGACCAAGTAGTCTGTAGACAAGAGTGACCATAAACATCTGCATTACAGAATAAGTCATTCCACTTTATGCCCAATATACAATGTTGGCATTTTGTGTGGAAAGCCTCCAGCTTTGCCCAGTCTGAGCAGCTTAATGTCCATGATTCTCAGACATACAACAATATGGGGAGGATATAGCTTGAATAGATCCTGAACTTGATTGTCATGCTGAGATGTTGGTTCTATATTCATTGTAAAAGGCCCAAGGCAGATGCCGCAATGCCAATGCAATGGAGAACCTATGTGTGAGAGGAACAGGTGAGTATAGAACCCAAATAGCAAAAGCAGGAGACTAGTTCAATAATTCTATTATTCTATTATTCAAAGAGATTGGAGTCGTAGGTGGACCTGGTCCTAAATTTTGCAGCTTTGTCTTTGACCACGAAACATGGAGTCCAACCTTGGCTGATGACTCCTCCACAATTTGTGGGAATGCCTTGTGAAACCTATTGGGGCTCTGTACTAGAAGAACAATGTCATCAGTGTGGTCAAGGTCTGAGAGCAAGAGATCACCAATCTTAATGCCTATGGACCTGACAGAATGCTGCGTTACAAAATCCATTGCCTGACAAAAGAGTACAGGGGCCAAAACGCAGCCCTGTCTGACACCAGATACTGGTGCTGGTATTCAATTCCCCAGGCACTTAAGCATTGCAATTCTTGACTTTTAGATGCCTAGAAAATCTCTTGAACAGTGGGCTCTACACAGCCCATGTTAGGTGCCTAGGCTCCCTATAGAATGCAGGGGGAGAGATCGGTGCCTAAGAATGGGATTGACAAAAGCCAACATATTAGAAGGTGAACTGCCTAAGCTACCGATGGGAGATGCTGAGAAGAGGAGTGTATGTCAGGGAGTTGGTGCCTAACTCTGCACTATAGGTGGTGCCTGTCTCTGCAGGGAACCACTCTGCTGGAGTCAGGCAGCTTAGGCACCTAAGCTGTTTTTTGTAAGAATGAGTTAAGCAGGCATCTAACTCCACACAAAACAGTTGGGAGGCAGGCCAGGGAGGAGGGGGAGGCAGCTTCTTTTATAACCTTTAGCCCAGTGGTTGAAGCACTCACGCTGAGTGTAACTCTCATGCTGGGTATTTCCCGACTCTGCCTAAGGAAAAGGATTCCCACATCTCAAGTTAGTGCCCTAAACATTAGACTAAAGAGTGATTCTTAGTCTTTCTCTGGCCCAGTTAATGTTTATTTAATTAAAGTGGAACGGCTTCAACAGGAGAGATTGAGGGACATCCACAGAATATTTCATAGTCCAGTGACTAGGGCATTTGACCTAAGAGGTAGGGAACCCCTGTTCGAATCCCTTCCCTTCATTAGGCACATCCTCCCACATCTTGGGTGAGTGCCCTAACCACTGTGCTAAAAGTTAAAGGGAGTCGTCCTCTCCCCTCTGCTCCCACAGCCATTTTGTGTAGAGTTAGGCATGCTCAGAGGCCAACTACCAGAAAAGGCCATGCAGACACAATACACACTCCTCTATCTTCCCATTTTAGTGGATGGCTTTGGGGTTCTGGCTAGACATAAGTGTCTAAGTACCTAGAGTGTGCATGACCAGAGGCAGAAAGGCACCTGAGAAACTTTTATTGCAAAAATTGAGGCACTGAATGAATGTAGGTGCCTACAGAGTTAAGCGGCAGCTGAGTGGGAGTATTGTGAATCTGAGTGGTGCCTAAATTTGGGGTTTAGGCACCTATATTCCTTTGTGAATCTGGGTCTGAATAAGTCCTTACCGTCCTGCCACAAAAAGGAAACCAAAATTTATTCCTTTAAGAGATTTCTTCTTGTTGTTATATCCCATTACCTCATCCTCCTTTCCTTTGTTGTCTGTCTTCTTTGGAGGGGTGGGCGTGTGTGTGTGAGAGAGAGAGAGAATTGAGAGTTGGAGGGAAGAAGGGTGAAGCAGATGGCTGGAAGATTCATTGTCCCTTGATCAAATGATGAAGCAGGTTAAAATTCAAATCCAGGCAAGGAAGGGAAGGATACTGGAAATGCCTGCTAGTGTAGAGTTACCAGACCCAGTCACTTCGGTAGAGAAATTAACTGGATCCATTTTGCAATTGAACCTTAAAGATGGTTTGATTTAAATATCGAGCTGTTATTTGATTCATTCAGGACCTAATATTGTAAAATTCTAACGTGAAGGGCCTTAATAGCCCCAAATTTTCTGACATTAAGGATCCAAAGTGGATTCTTTAAGGAAGCAAGGAAAATGTACTTTTGATGTGGCAAAATTGTGACCAGATCACAAATGGACACTGCAGTTGAGCAGAGCTTTTAAAAAAGGCTCTGTGCTGTACCCAGCTAACTGAGACAATTGCACCCAAACAAAATAGTTACAGTGTGAACTAAACCAGTATTTCTGACTGATTTTATATCATCATTTAATTACCTGCATACAAAGTGCCTGGAGCATTTTTTTACAATCTTGACTAACATCTAATCTACAGGGAACTGCTGTTCTTCAGTAAGTTCCAAGTCCTTGAAAATGAAGCAAGAATAATAAAACACATTCAACACGTAGTGACGCCATGTGCGTCTGAGAGGCTCCACTTATGATCTCCTTGCATGTGGTTTCCTATAGAATAGAAGGCAGTTCAAAGGTTGCCATAGTTGCTGATGGTACTTGTTGTGTAGCAATGCAAACCCACAGAAAAGAAGATCAAACTGAGTGGGTGTGGGATGTAAACTAGAATATGCTAACACAACAAAAGCCGGTAGGAGAAAATGGGATTATGATTAACAGGTTTATGGGTGGTGGTTGTTTTTTATGACCCACCATTCCCTACTATTAATGGGTTTGCTGTGAATTTTTCTACCTGTCGCTTCATTCCATTTAGATTGTTTCACCCTCTCTATGCTTCCCCTGCCATTCTGTAACACTGTTCCAGAGGAAGTCAGCAGCCCTCTCCATATGGATGCCTGGGACTCTGTTTCAATAACTTTTTCCAAATGCATTGCCAAGTAACTATGTCAAGGGAGATGGTCACAGAAGCCAATTCAGGTAGAACTTTTATTGGCAGCATAATGGAAAAAGAAAGCAGTAAATGTATATGGGCCTAGTGGAAAGCATTGCAAGATAACCACTAATCTTACTTGCAAAATATTAAGACCCACAGAAGGGTGAAAAGTTGTTTTGTTTTTGTTTTGAGGGGGGGTTATCTGTTTTGTGTGTTTTGTGTTGGCTTGTGTGTGTGTGCGTGTGTGTGTGTGTGTGTGTGCGTGTTTTGTTTTGGCTTTGACCCTTTTCAAGGACAAGCATAATGCATTACAGGCTTCTGGCAAGTAGTGTCTTACTAGAGAACAGAGTGTGTACCTGTGTATTAGCGCCTACCCCACTTACTGTATTTGTAATGTGCTAGCACCTAGATACAATGGCCCCATTATGCGAGGTACTGTAGACACATGTAGTCAAAGGACAATCCTTGCCCAAGAAAACATTTACAGTCGAAGGAAGGAGACAACAGGACATTTTATAGGCCTTTCTTATGTGTGGAGGAGAGCTCTGACTTTCTGGACGGCAATGTCCAGAATTGGGAAAATACTGCAGAGTCATCACTCACTGAGGTATTTAGAAGTATTAATTATACTTAGGACCATTTGGACTCTCATCCGAGTGGGTTAAAGTATGTGGGAAAATATTAGGTCAGTTTCTAAAGAAGACTGTTGTCGTCACTCACCTTGATCTTGTCTACTACCTTTTCTACAGGGAAAATGATTGGTTGAAAAGGTAGCAAGTATTACTAGACAGCTCTTTTCTCTGCTGAAAAAGGCTTTAGAGGGCTCTTTGTACCATTTCCAATTCTGCAACCCTTGCTTTAGGTTTATGGGTTATATGGTGGATTTCAAATCCTGTGGTTGGTTTTAAAACATTATCTTTATACCTCTTATTCCCTCCCCCATCGTTCAATTCTACAGACTCAAATATCTATTCCCTTAAAACTCAGGATGTGGCCAAGTAACCAAAAGTTTGGGGTTATCATTTGCTTCTCTTGGTCTCTGAATATTTATGGTACATCATGCATAGTTCCAGAATGTGTTGTCACCTTCTGATGATGCTTTAGAAAGATTATTCATATTCCAGTCATAACTGGTTGCAGACCCATGCAACACATGGAGTTCTACATGGCACTTTTTTAACTCTATACACTTGCCATGAATAAATTGTTTACTGACTGCTCTGTCCACAGACGGTTTCTCACATCCAACAACTTGCACATCCTTGGAAAAGTTTTAAGACCAGCTCTAGATTCTAGTACAGATATTGCTAGCACAGGATCTCCACCTCCAGTTGCTAAGGACTTAGGGCCATATGTATAAAGATCCTTCATTTGTGGGGACACAATTTTGCACACCCAAAAAACATTTTTAGCACTATTATTACTTTTGTGTGAATTTTGTTGCATTTGCTAACACTGGATTCCATCTGCCATCATGCTGTCTGTTAATTTAGCTTTATTAGCGGGTCTCTAATGTTCCTCATAGTCTTCTCTAGCGTCAGCAATCTAAATAACTTCATGACTTCTGCAAATTTTACCATTTCCCTGTTCATGTTTTTCTAGATCATTATTAATATTTGTTTGTATATTTCCTACTGTACCTACAGGAGGTAATAATGTTCACTGTATAAAAGTGGAGGTCAGGTTTTGAAACTTAAGACTTCTCTAAAGCACAATTTTTTTTAATTTCTTTTTTTTTTGTTCATGAATATTATCAAGGATAACAAGGCCAAAGAACATAGGAAATAATCATGTTACCTCAACGTAGTAGGCATGGTGAGATGATTCAGTTTAAGATGAAAAAAGGAAACTAATGAAAGTCTGAGGTGAAGACATAAATGTGGCTGATTTCCTAGTTTCATAGTCACCCAATCATTGAAACAGACAAACCTGCTAAGTTGCAAATAGAAGATAATGCTACACTGGAAGTGTTCTGGCACAAAATGGGAAATGCCTGCTAGGAAAGTAAGTTGCTGCTTTATTAATCTGGTTTTAAGAGACTGGCATAACATTCCTGCATTTCAGAGAAGACTGTAGATATGATTGTGAATGCCCAGTGCCAATGGGCACTTTAGAAATCTATGTAGTTATTGTCATCCTCATTATTACTATCTTCCTATGGCTGCCACATTGCAAATGTGCTGTGGGAAGGATTGGTGTTAACCCAACAGTTAGCCCTGTATATATAGGTGAACACTGACCCCACTCCTCTAGTTCCTTCATTATCTAGTGTGTAGAGATTGTCATCCTACCTGAAACAAAGACTCGGACACATTTCCATGGGTGGTTAAATTATAGGCTCAAAAGAGATACATAATGCCATGAAATCCAACCTCATTAAATGGAAGACATGGCCTTAACTATAGGCATAATCCAACTCCCATTGAAATAAATGGAAAGACTCCTGTAGACATTACTGGAATTGGGCCAGGACCTAAATCCCAGAATAGGCAAATATTATTTAGTCATAGTACAGGATTCGATTCCAGATCAATAGTACCAACAGCTGAAGTCCAGCTGTACTGAGATTGGTGACAAGAATTCTGAATCACCTAGACTATGAGAAATAGAATTACCAGGGTAGCCTATAGGAAGTTTCACCACTCTGGGATGAAGTTGGGTTAGGGTTAGAGTGCAAGCCTGCTCCAAAGAGCTCTGTTTTGTAAGGAACAGTAACGGGTAAAGATGAGAAACTGCCCAGTCCCTGGAGTCCAGCACTCTAGCACAGTAATGCATGATAATGGAAAAACACTACGCGCCAATGCTTCCTAAACTGTGTGCCATGGTTCCATGACATAGCCACAAAGGGCTTATGGGGAAGCTGCAAGTTTTGATGGTGTTTCTCCTAATTATGTATGATTTACTTACACTTGTTGTTCAGCTATGATAAAATGATCAGACTACGATTTTCATTTGAGGTGTGAGTATTTCAGTGATGATTCTAATCTGTTTCAGATGTATCATTCTAATCTGTATTTCTTGATGTCTTCATGGTATTTGTACCATTTATAATAAGATGTATGCATTGGATTATATATTTCACAGGCTGCCAACTTGATTTCATGAGTCTTGGAGGGCTTAGTCTGTTAGGGACTTTTCACAACCTTCTTGCTGCTCTTGATTGATGTTTGTTTTATGACCTCTGCATTAGCAGATCTATTTGCATTGTACATTGTTTCTGATTATTCACTGTTGTCTGTCCCTCCCTCCCCCCATGGGGTACCATTGTATTATAAAAACACATGGTATGAGACCGTTCCTTCCTAGAAGAGAGAAATGTGGAGAGTTATTTAGAAAGATTATTAAAGCAGCTAAAGGCTGAAAATCTTGCTACAAGGTATGGCCTTCCTTTGCAGAAATCAAGAGAGAATAACATCACTTGATGGAGCAGTGAATTAAAAACACTCCTTGTAAACCAGAATGTGCCCCTCCTTTGGGATCCACTGGGAGCAGTGCAGGCATGTTTTATGCAGGTTATTATAATCCCTGCTTGGATCATGGCAGAATCTGGAGACTCCATATCCCTGTTCTGTAAATAAGTCAACGTTATATGGTGCTTGTTATTGTCCATCCATGGCTCCAGAACTGCGTACCAATTCATCACCTTCACAATTTAAAAAAGTGAGCTTCATTTCAGCCACCTAGTGGGCACTTGAGTAATGCTTTTTTTCTATTACCTTTTGATTTTTCACACATGGAGGTGAAACGTTTGAGCGGAGATAAAAGGCCTGAATCTGCTCCCATAGATTCATCCATGCCCTAGGGCCTTTGCACCAATGAGCCTGGCACAAAGGAGCTGGTGTGTGTCAGTCAATCTGTCTGTCAGACCTTGCAGCAAAAATCCCCAGCACATGGCTCTTCTGCACCATGTATGAACAGCATCCCTAGGCACAGATTAGGCTGGCACAGGGGTAGGTTAGAAGTGGCACACTGAGTGCAGTTGGGCACAGCTGCACCTCCAGTGCTTCTGTACGCCTGAAATGATCCATAAGGGACAATGAAGCAGACTGCAATTTAGGACAGCCCTGACAGCTGCTCTAGTCTGTGCTTAGGGCCAAATTAGCTTTTCCCTGAACAGATAAAGCGTAACCTGCCTTTCCTTATCCCTTGGCTGGCAAATCTGCCCAGTAATGTGCAAAGCAGGGGTAACTGTGTGAAAGTCAATGAACTGGCACCACTGTAAAACTGGTACAAGAGAAACCAGAATCCATCCCAGAATAGTGTTCTGCTTTTTTCCCTAAAAACCAGCCTTCCATACCTCCTCCTAGAGTTATAAGGCCCTCCCATTCTTTAACACAACCACCCTTGAAGCCTTGAGGTTCAGGCACTATGCTCACTATCTCTTTTCAGTGGTCTGTAATTTTGACAAACTCTAACCATTCCAGCTGCAATTTTCCATGCCTGCTCTCAGCCTCAGGCTGAACTTCTTTTTGCAAGTTTTGAGCAGAACTTTAAGCGCAAAGTTATTAGACAATAGGTAGTTTTGCCAATGTTTAAAGGAATTGTCAACCCTTTCCAGGCAAGCTGATCATTTTGGATGAAAATCGAGTAGACAAATTCCTGTCTTCTCGGTTTTATAATTAATCATCTTTCTTTCCCCTTAAATTTAACTGTCACTGAAATATAGGTAACTGGAATTTGGGGAGATGTGGAGGTTGTGATGTGTAAGGTCCCTTGTAATGTATGCATGATGTGTTATGGGGCTGTAATTCTGGATTTAGCAGTCAAGATATCCATTCTTTTTATCCTGCTTTAAAAAAACTTTTTCTAAAAGGAAATAAAACCTTATGGTACAGAAGTCTTTGTAAGGACTAAGGCTTTCTATAAAGCAATTTATGGGGTTTCTAACCCCTTAGCTCTTAGCAACACAAAATATAAAATCTGAAGGCATGTAAACATTTCATGTCTCCTACCTATCTGAATTCTCAGATGTGGAATCCGTTCTTTACTAGCCTGTCCAACCAGCTGGCAGAAGGGTAGATTTCTACAGTGTAAAATCAGTATACATGTCTGTGAGAGATTGCCAAATGCTTGATCAAAACACTGCAACAGTGATTGAGTCCCTTCAGGCTATGTAGTTCAGTGACCTAGATTTTTAAGGGAACATTGTAGCAATAGTTAAAATAAGGTCATTGATATTGAAGTGTGGAATCCTATTTGCTCACAATCTGGCATCAGTGGGGCCTGATAAACAACACTATCAGCAACGCATTGCTATGAATATGAACGAAGAGTCATCTGAGATGTTACAGGAGAGTAATAGATATTTTTGAGAGAAGCAGCTGTGTTAGTCTGTGTCTGCAAAAAGAAAAGGAGTACTTGTGGCACCTTAGAGACTAACAGACTTATTTGAGTTTGGTGACAGCGAGCATGATTAATATAATCATTACAAGAATCCCATGAAGGCGGGAGGGTAGATAGATTGGAAGAGAACAGTTGGAAAATGGAGAAAGACATCGCATGAGGGAAAGGACCTCATAGAACAGTGGTCATCAGAACCTGCCTAGGCAACAGCGTCCGGAGACTTAGCTAATCTTTTCAAGATTTGGAGGGTCCCAGTTTCCAGTCCTTTATATTCGAAGAGCGACTGTCACCTCCAGTTCTGGAGAGTATGTTGGCGTAGGTGGAAGTGAGCTGTAGCTCATGAAAGCTTATGCTCAAATAAATTTGTTAGTCTCTAAGGTGCCACAAGTCCTCCTTTTCTTTTTGCAGATATTTTTCTGCTGCTATGCAGAAAATCAGTTACACTATTGGAACCATCTTCTTTGATACACCAAAAGTTCTGCCTTGATATTGACTACCAGAGCTTTAACACAATACTGTGGCTGTTTAAGAAGTTGTATAGTAAGTCCATGCCCATGTAATGTTATGGAACCGAACTTTCTTTAAAGTGTCCGATTTCCCTCAGAGCACCAGTGGGCGGTGCTCATGCACAGAGTAGGCAACTTTCTTAGCCAACTTCACTTGCAAAATGCTTTCTGTCTCAAGCCATTTAAAATATTTGGGTGTCTTTATCCCAGCACTTGAAGCTCTTCTGGACCAAATTACTCCCTGGCATAACTCTATTGATTTCCTTGGAGTTACTTTAGGGCTAAATGTCACCTACTGGATGCAGTACAGCTGGCCAGACTGAATGCCAAAAATGGCTATATCCAGTGCATTTAATTTTAGATTTTTCTTGGGTCATCTTTTATCAACTGTCCTAAAGATGTTCAGCCATAGCTATAGGAGACAAATGCTATTTAATTCTCTACTGTATCTGAAGAAATGTTAATTTAAACTTCTGAACTGCTTATCCCAATCCCAGCAGATGTATATAGTGTGCCTGACAGTACTCTACTTAGATCCCAAAGAGACAGCAGTGTTTCAGAGCTAAATGTAAACGTTTCATTTTAATATTCCACTGATGCTCTTTTTCTTTGTCCTTCAGCTATTGAGGCATATCAGCACTGCACAAATATTGTTAAAATAACTGCCTACACTAACATCCAAATGAATCAATCTCTCCTCTCACTCAGTTAAACTGAATATTACAGCACAGCAGGAAAAGATGGTTTTTTCTTAGTGTAAGCAGTGTCAGGATGAGCTCCAACCTGACATCTGGTGGTGAGGTGTGGCAAGTCGTGGAAAAGAATTTCAGGGGCCGATCTCATTTGCATAGGCACACCCACCCCGCCTAGCATGAGGCCATAGCTGCCCAAATGGTCACTTTGGCTATTGTGGGATCCCCAGTGTCTCTGTTATTGGGGCAGGAAGAATAAATTGTTATTACGCTGATTATGGGAGCTGTGCTTGGAACTGTAATTGGCCTTTTGTTATGATGGAGGGACTCACCATCAACTAAGTAGCACTCGCTAGGCAAGGGTCATGGGTTCCAAAACTCTGTGAATTGAGAGAGGCTGGAGACAAGTATTAATACTTGGTGGTATGGGCCCCTTGGTGAGGCTTGGTGTCCCTTACATGCTAATTGCACTTCCTCCTCTCTCCACTGTGGAATATCAGAGCTAATTTTGATTCCATTAGGAGTCTAGTTACAGGCTGCTGAGCTCACTTTGGGCTAATGGTGTACCAGCACCAAGGCTCCCCTACTACAAGGTGAATTCACCAAAGAGCTGAACTGACTAAGAGCTGAAATCACTGAGCATTCTGTTAAGTAGTGGGGGAGCCTGAAGATCTATTGTGGAGCAGTTTGCGGGACGGCTGGAGTGCCTTGTGGACAGGCTGCTGGAGCAGTTCGTGGGACAGCGGGAGCCGCTTGTGGGACGCGGAGCGGAGCAGTTTGTGGGCCGGCGGGAGCTGCTTGTGGGCCACAGAGCAGAGCCGAGCAAAGCAGTTCGTGGGGCGGCTGGTGGAGCGGAATGGAATGAAGCCCTATGGAGCTGTGGGGCGGTCAGCTTCAGATCATGTAAGGTGCCCCTTACCTCTCCCCCCATCACCCCCATCTCCACCCAGGTTGGGAGGTAAAGCTCTGCAGATAAACTTTCGAACTCTGGGGCTGCCCTGACCAGAGACAGAGACTTTTGGGTCATTGGACTTTTGGGACTTTGGGTGATTTGGGGTTGCTGGACTCAAGAACCAAAGGGAAAGGGCATGCCCCAAATTTGCTTGGGATGGGTTTTTGTTCATGGGTTGTGTTATGAATCCTGTTGGTGGTGTTTCCCCAACATAATGCCACACTGTTTCTCTCTGTTATTAAAAGGCTTTTGCTACACTCAGACTATGTGCTTGCGAGAGGGGAAGTATTGCCTCTTGGAGGCGCCCAGCGGGGGTGGTATATATTTGTCCCAGGTCACTGAGTGGGGGCTCGAGCCGATTTGCATTGTGTTATTGGAATGGATCCCCTAGATATTGAACCCAGCCCTTGTTGCTGCCAGCTCGGACGGGCAGAAGGGTTACATTAGAATCTAGCTTTTCACTTCAGTGCTCATGGCTGGATGAAAGTTTCATAAACATTTCAGACTTTTTTGCCCTGTGTTGTATGTCCTGACAACATTTCAAATAGCTCCAGATATTGAGGCCACTTTCTGCCAGGTCCCACAAATACAGCCATTACTTTTCAATCTTGCAAAAACAATAAAAATGACAGGCATGGAATATATATTTCTGTAAGCTGTCTTTATTTTTGATTGATGCTTTTGAGAGAAGTTAATTACTTTCAGTTAAGGGGGAAAACTTTTTTGCAAAAGCTTTAAAGTTTAGGACCAAATTTTGCCCTTCATACTGTGTCAATCCTACTACAGTTAGTGTGTCAAGTCCTGCTCATTTAACTTATGCAAGAAGTCCTGAATAGATCGCCCTGAAAATACTTGGGTGAGCAAAGTGACAAGGATTTGGGCCAGGCAGGAGATGTTCATTCTCTCCCTCTCCCCACCTCTTGTCACTCATATTACACTCATCATATATTAAGTTGTATCAGTGTAATCATTTGTATTTATGCTGCACTTTTAACAGACTCACCTGCACCACTAATCTATCTTTCTGAGATTATGGGCTTGTCTACAAGGCGACATCCAGGAAAGTTAACTAAAGATGTGACTTTTAAGTGGATTAGTTAAATGGCATTAAATCCCTGAACTGTTGTTCAGAATTTGGCCTTAATTTGGCTTTGTTTAATTCTCTCTGTGAATTAAGTGAAACCAAATTCAGGCCACTTTAATTCTGAATGAGGGATATCACATGTGTTTAATGCTGTTTAACTAATTTACTTCCCATTCACACTTTCATTTAATTCAGATTAATTTTCCTGAATGTTCCCACGTAGAAAAGTCTTTTGAGAAGCTTCAGCACTTGAAATTTCTTTTTTAAAAATCAATCTGCCAAAAAGATTCTCCCTCCCCTCCCCGACCCAAATACGGAACTACCCACCACTCTTCTCCCTCATCCCCCCAAAAAGTATCCCAGTCTGAGGTGAAGACCATGCAATATTTAGTCCTACTCCAGTAACAGATTTAAGGTCTAATATTTCACAAGTTACCAACTGGAAAGGGGAGATGCACCACTTTTTTCTAATTATGGACAGGCCTGAGTTATGAGGTTTTAAATCATTACATTTTCCTGTATATGAAAGCTGTATTAGGTCATTTGTGAGATGGTTTTGGTTTTTAATTTAGAATTGACTAGTTCAAATTTTTCTCTTCCATTGAACCCTGTATAGTTGGTCATCCTGCAAGATGCTGAGCAGTCTGGTCCTAATCTAAACAGCACTTAAGCATGTACTTAATTTTAAGCATGTGAATAGGTCCATGCATTGATATCAATTCTTTGATGTCAATGGTTAGGGCATGCATATAGGGAGGGAACAGAATATCAGAGATTAAATCCACCATGTTCATGGTGATATAAGGGCACAATTGTGCAGTCTTTTTTTGTCATTTGTATTTGTGTGTCCTATAACACTAAGCACATTGTCAGTATCTTAAAAAAAACACATCATATTCTAATGCATAGAACATATGCAGTATAATAATACTCTTAATTTCTGCTGCACTAGAAGAAGGGCAAATTTACAATAGACAATCTAGTTTTTTATACACCTAACTCAAATCCCTGATGAGAAATTTTTGGACTCCACACTTCAACATGTTGGCCTTGGTAAATTTATTTTATCAACAAATGTTTACAAAAGAGACCGATATCTTTTCTCTGTCCACTTTGGCCCTGACTTGTATTGACATACATCAACTTGTAATTAATTTTGTTTCCTTTTCGTCAAAAGTCCCTGAGAGCCTATGTTTAGCTGTTTCATTACTACAACTTCAAGTAGGATGTCTGAAAGTAATTTTCTCCATCGCTATAAAAGCTCTATTAACTAAGACCTTATTGTTATCACCATTTCATGAGGGAGTCTCTCTTCACTTTTAAATGTTTTGCCCATCTATCAACTTTTATATCGCTCTTAAATGTTGGATCTGAATCAATGGCCTCATTTCCAAAGTAATATAGTGGTGCCACTATGGGGGCAGTGTGCCATGTAAAGCCCTAATTAAAAGGGTTTAGACAGTAACCATAAGCATAAAATGTCACTCCATGCTGAAACCCAGTATACAAAAAAAGAAAGCACTTTACAAACAGTGGGATTTAGTGTACTGAACATGCATCGTGCCTGATTTTAAATGGACAGATGGAGCTGTTTTGCCCTATCAGGTCAATAATTCACAAACTATTAAGTATTTACTTGATAGACTGAAATGGCTTAAATCCACTGTTAAAAAGGAGCCTATAACTCATTACTGTACCTTTAAATTAATGCACAGTAGACTCTTGGGTGTGATGGCTTCTTTGGTAAATAATAATCCTTACTTCTAAACTGGTATGTGTATTTAAAAATTTAATGTACGGATTTCATAACAGGGCTTTAAAACACCTAACCAATGCACAGTATTTTGCAGGTCCTAAAGCTACAAAAGCCTGAATAGTGAGTGTCATAATAGTGACTCAGAGCCAGCTTGGGAAAAGGGCCCTTCCTTTACTACAGGACCAACCCTTAGCTCTGTACTTAAGGAAACCATGAGTTAATGGAGGAGGAGGGGATGCCAGCTGTAAGTGTGGAAGACCTTAGCTTTTTTTCTGTCATTTGTATCATAAAGAGAACCAAGATTCTTAAACCCCCAAAACTGTGACATGTGGAGAATGTTAGTGGGATGAGCCTCATCCTGGGTCCATATGGACAGGTCCATGCAGATCCCCATTGACTTCATTGGGAGACTATGGAGTCACAGGGGTTCACTCACATAGCCTTCATGGCCCTGATCCTGCAATTCATTACGTGTTCTTGCCAACAGGGACTTTCGGGCACCTACCTGTCAATGCTTTTATTTGTCTTAACTAAAAAAAGTTAATAACTAAATCATGGATTGGGTGGGGCAGAACTGAAACTGCATTTCTTCTCACACAGCCAGAATGGGAATCTCATCACTTCTTGCTTGCATTTATTATTAAACCAAATTAGTTATGAAAAGCAAGTAAATGTTCATTTTTCTTCATTTATGTAAAACACGAATCATTCTTGCTTGTTGCCACCTATTTCAGCATTCACTGTATGAGTCATGTGTGTCATCAGGTCGCAGTCTATTCCCATTATAGCACTATCTTCCAATAGGGTCAACTCCATTTGCAAATTCTTAGTTGGATCCTCATGAGTCTTTTCCTTGTACTCCAAAATTATTTTTCTTTACTAGATAAAACACTCAGAAGCGTCATATAATAATCTTACCTTCAGGGGATTGTTTCCTCTTTCTGGGCATTTAGTGACAGACAGTGTCATGGCCTAACAAAATCACATCTCTTAATGCAACTATCAACAAGTTCTTACAAGGTCAGCCAGGCGCTATTTGAGCCAGATGCTGCCCTTTAGAATTAAAAATGAGACCTCCACTGTAAGATAGGAAGGATGGTCTTTTGATTAAGGTGCAGGACTGGGACTTGGTAGATAGGGGTGCTCTTCCCTCCTCTGACACAGACTGCCTGATGATGTTGGGTCTGAATCCTGGAAAGCAGTGTCTCTGAAAAAGGACTAAGGGGGTACTATAGGGTCTGATCTGTCTCCTACTCATACCTGAGTAGTACTTAACTCCGTAAGTAGTTCCACTGCATTTTCCATAATTAAGAGCTAGCTTGTGCTCTCGTGTAATTGTTAGAGCAGGGAAGCAAGACCCCACTCAGTCCTTTGCTTGGCCTACTTGGTTCTTCAGTGTGGGTCCAATGTGAAGGCCTTGTTCTTTGAATACTCCCACTACTTGCAATGGGGCGAGCCTTGCTGTGCCTCCTACTCACTGGATAGAGTAACTGACTAGATGTGAGAGGGGAAATAATCTGCACCTTTTCAAGGGATGCAGCAATTTATCTTCTCTCCTGCCCTCTGGAATGAGAGGGGAGGAATTCAGACTAGAAGAGGAACTATTAGATCATCTAGTCTGACCTCCTATGCAACACAGGCTACAGAATTTCACCAGTTACCTCTGCACTGAGTCCAATAATTTGTGTTTAACTACATGAACCTTGCAGAAAAACAACCACGCTTGATGTGAAGATATCAAGAGCTGAAAGATCTCCCACTTCCCTTGGGAGTTTGTTCCCATGGTTAATCACCCTCACTGACCTTTCGTTTTGTTTTTGTTGGTTTGTTCTGTGTGTGCCTTATTTCTATTTTGAACCTGCCTGGCTTTAATTTCCACCCCTTGGTTCTTGTTATGCCTGTCTCCCTTAGATTAAAGAGCTTTGTAGTACCTAGTATTTTCTTCCCATCAAGATACTTAGACACTGATCAACTCACCTCTCAATTGTCTTTTTGATAATCTAAGCACATTGAGCTCTTTAAGTCTCTCACTGTAAGGCATTTTCTCCAGCCCTTGTTTTGGGTTTTTTTATTTTTTTGCGGGGGGGGGGGGCGCTCTTTTCTGCACCATCTTTAATTTTTCAGCACTCTTTTTCAACCATGGACAAACTGGGTGCAGTTTTCCAGTATCAGTCTGGTCAAGGTTGAACACCGAAGTAAAGTCACCTCACTATTTCTACCTTCCTGTTTATACATCCAAAGACCACATTCTCCCTTTTTGATACACACTGGGAGCTCATGTTGAGTTGCTTGTCCTATATGACCCCTTAAGTCCTTTTTCAGAGAGACTGCTTTCCAGGATTCAGTGCCCTATTCTGTAGGTATGGCCTACTTTCTTTGACCTAGAGATATGACAATGCATTTGGCTCTATGAAAATGCATTTTGTTTGAATGGGCCAAGCTTACAAAGCAATTCAAATTGCTCTGTATGACTCCCCTACCCTTGTTGTTTACCAATCTTTTTGTGTAAGCCACAAATTTTATAAGCAGGTTTTTTTTTCTTCTTCTTCTTCCCAATTCTCGATGAAAATAAGTCTCAGTATTTTCTGGGATGGTGCGTACATTTATTCAGAGCTGTCTAAAGGCAAAATCTAGCCTTACATTGGATTAAATACAAAGAGTTATGTGTACGTTTGAGTTAAATAGCGCCCAGCTACTATAGTGATTAAACCAGTATAAAACACTGACAAAACAAAAAGAAAAGCATGGGACTAACTGCTCATGCAGTGAGGCAATACTCAATGTGAGTAGGGATGGCAGAATCTCTCCCTCCCTCCCTCTCTGCCTCAATTCTCCATCTGTAAAATGTGGGGCATAATAACTCTCTTCCCTTTTTCACAGCAGTGTTGCAGATAAATCCATTAATGTTTGTAGCATTCAAGTGCTGTGGTTACAAGTGCCATGGAAAAGTCGCCACACAAATCAAAAATATGTTTAAAATTTCACTGGATTCCTGAGAATTATAGGCCAAATCTGTCTTTTGGATATCTGCCTACTTCTCCCATTAAAGTCAACAAGAGTCATGCATGCATCCAAGGAGAGAATTTGCCTTTTAAGCATTTATCTAACTTTTATCTTTGCTGCATTCAAGGACTTCACGTCATTTAAGATTTACACCCACAATCAGTAGAAATGTGTGGAAATGGAAAAGGAAAGGGCAGTAGGAAGCAATCTAAATTCTAAATATATCGTCTTTGTTCTGTGTGTCTCTTGCCCTAAATAAATCTGAGGTTCTTTTCACTGAGATTTATTATTCTTAAATATGTGTTTTTAATGGAGACTAGCCTGATCCAAAGCCCTGGATCTCCAAACACCTTTGAACTCTGGGAAGACAAAGCACTGAATTTGAACCTGAATGTCACCATTTGCTTCTATTTCTATGATAAGCTGAAACAAATTTTGGATTCAACCTCTGTCCTGAAGCTTGAAAAAAGTTCAGATTGAACTATGGGTGGGCCAAAACTGCAAAGTTTGGGTGCCAGTGATTAACTGCTCCTCCCCATCCTGGGCTATGCAATATCAAAACTGCAGATCTGGACTCTCACTTCCATCAGGTGAACCCTGAAATTTGTGATTTTTAAAATGGAATATACCACAAATACAATAGCTCTTCTGGAAGGGGAGGTAGGATTCTAACACGTCACTTGACCTGTTAATATAGTACTACTACTAAGGCGGCACAGTGATCTCTTCTCAAAATTGATCCTATGTCATGCAAGGGGGGAGGGCAAGTGCGTGTGCGCCTGCACACACATACAAAAGGGGCTACTATTCGGATGCTAGCCCCCTTCATAAATGTGTACAAAGGAAAAGAATTTAGAATCATAGAATGTTAGGGTTGGAAGAGACCTCAGGAGCTCATCTAGTCCAATCCCCTGCTCAAAATAGGACCAGTCCCCAGCTAAACTATAATCTTCCATTCCTCAGATACAGTGAGGTCTGCTCCTCTCTCTATGAAGTGATGGCGTTGATAGTTAATTTTTATGAAGCTGGGTTGGATAAAGATTAAACTCCACATCTTTCAAAGGTCACAGTGGAATTTTTCCTTGCTTGGTGGTTGAAGGAAGCTCCTGAGGGACTGATGGCTCACACCTGTATTTGCTAATAGGCAATGTTTTGAAGCAGTGTGTTCTATGTCATTCCCACACTTGATATGTTCTTGTGTTTCTCATCATATCAAATGGGGGTAGTTAATGTCAAGCTACTGTCCTTTTGTCCGTTTGCAATTTTTTTTACTCAACCACTTTTTTTATAAAGCATAATAAATACTTCTCACATGAGTTTTCTTTAATTCAGTAATTAATATTTGTCTGGTAGTGCCACATGAGAGGAGAGAAAGATTATGCATACTCTGGAGTAGAAATAAACCATCCAAGAAAAATTGGGAACTCTACTTATGGAGGTTTTGTAGGTTTTTGTTTTCCTTCATCCCTCTCTGAGCAACAAACTGGGAAAGAACATCTTTATGTCATGAGAAGATTTTTAAGTGATTCCATGCACCGTAGTAAGCATCCTACATACCATTCCACAAAGAAGTGAAAGAACACATTGAACATGGTCATGTGATGGTCATGAAGACCTTGATTCAGCAAAGCACTTATGCATATGTTTAAATCCATCATTCAGCAAAGAACATAGGTACATACTTAACTTTGAGCATGTGCTGAAGTCCAAAGTTAACACACATGTTTAAGTGCCTTGCTGAATTGGGGCCATCAAGCCACAGGAAACACTACTAACACCATAGCTCCATAACCTATCTGTATGTAGAATCCTTCAAATGTCACAATGTATGGGTGCTGCAGATGTGGCCTCTAGCCAGTGGATGACTGATGTGTGAGTGGAGCAGCAAGATGCAATGTCAGTGTATGACTGTACAACAGTAGCATGCAAAAGCATTTAAACAGAGCTATTCAATTCTTCATATAACCAAAGCAGTAATCTAATCAGAAATCTGGATAAAGCTGACGCTGCATTGCTGACTTTAGGGCTTCACTTACCATTGTTTGCTGAACAACATAGCCATGCATAAAAGGTATCCTCTATCATGGAGTCAGTTACCAGAAGTAATAGCAGAAATATTAGAAGATTCTGGGTGCAATCCTAACCCCAGTGAAGCCATTAGTTTTGCCATTGACTTCAGTGGGGCCAGAATTTTATCCAGTGTGTTTTCCTAAATGAGTGACAGGCAATTCATCTGAGGCTGAGGCATAAGCATCTGTTCACGTTGATTTATTTAGGTTCAGTGAATACAAGAAATCTTTATTAAATGAATGAATTCAAAAAAATCTATTTGTCATGGTCACAGGGCTAGCTGCACCCCTGTTCCCTTCCTGGTCACAGGACTTACACCTTTACCTCTCCTGAGGGAAATTGTGTGATCAACCCACTCTTAGAGCAGGATCTGGGAAACAGTACCCAGCAGATAAGTGAGTTCAGCACCTGCGGTTCTTCCCCTCAAGAGTCTATGACCAGTGGTGACTATAGTAATGAGACACCCTTCTACAACCAAAGTATTGTTTAACCTTAACATTTGGAATAAAGCATAAGATAAGAGAAAAAGGATTTTAGAATAACATTATATACATGGCTGTCTTACCAAAACCCTCCCACTCTGTGAATGACCCAAGCAGGTTTAGCTTCTTCAGATATCCCTGGCAATGTCTGTTTGCGTCAGTCTCTTCAGCTTCTCAGCAACCACTGCCTGACCTCTGGACAGAAAGTCTTTTTAACTTGTTATAGCTCCCCAAAGAACAGGATCCACCAACACAAAGCAGCACCAGACCCTGCCATAACAACAGATGCAAAACCTGCAGGCAGGTCTCCACTGCTAATAGTATCAATACCCCTTCACCCACACGCAATACACCTTTCAAGATCCATGGGTCACTGTCTTACACACACCTATCATAACATGTGGTGTACCTCATTCAGTGCATTGAATGCCCCAGTAACAACTCTAGGGGTGAAACCAGACAGTCACTACATTCTCGAATGAACTCACACAGAAAAATGGTAAAAGACAAAACCATTATATCACCCATAGGTGAACACTTGTCACTTAACAGGCACTCCCTATCTGACCTCTCAGTCCTCCTCCTCAACGGAAACCTGCACAAAACCTTCCAAAGATGAGCCTGGGAGCTTAAATTCATAACTTTGCTCAACACTAAAAATAATGATCTTAATAAAAACACCAGATGTATGGCTTATTAGAACACCCTGTAACCCACTAACTCTCCCTTTTTAGTTTTATGTCTGCAGAGACGTTAACTGGCCACTTCACCTTGAATGGTCTCCTACAATATGTGTTAACTACTTACACTGAACAATCTGTACACCGCTTGTGTTTACCTGTGACTCTGAGTACTTTCCCCAGACCTGAAGAAAAGCTCTATGTCGCATGAAAGCTTCTCTCTCTGTCTCCAACAGAAGTTGGTCCAATAAAAGATGTTACCTCACCCTCCTTGACTCTCTAATATCCTGGAACAAACATGGCTACAACAAAACTGCAGTAATATAGCCAGAGGTAAAGTCTCTGGCTATTTTGCATTTCAGACATGGAATTCATTGTGTGTCCAGATTCTGCAAATCTCCCTACACTCCTACAATCTTAGCTAATTAAATATAGCAATCCTATCTCCGGGTCACCTGCTGAACTTGTGGTAAAGATGGGGAGGGTTAGAATGTGACTTGGCCTACATGCCCTGTGCAGGGGAGTAAGATGAAGGGAGTCCTTCCCCTTTCCCTCGCACAACTGTGTGGGCTATGAAGATGTTGGGTCTGGATAAACTAGAACAGTGGTTCTCAACCTTTCCCAACTACTGTACCCCTTTCAGGATTCTGATTTGTCTTGTACCCCCAAGTTTCACCTCACTTAAAAACTACTTGCTTACAAAATGAGACATAGAAATACAAAAGGGTCACAGCACACTATTGCTGAAAAATTGCTGACTTTCTCCTTTTTACCATATAATTATAAAATAAATCAATTGGAATATGAAAATTGTACTTGCATTTCACAGCAGTATAAACAAATCAGGGTACGAAATTTTAGTTTGGACTGACTTAGCTAGTGCTTTTTATGTAGCCTGTTGTAAAACTAGGCAAGTATCTAGATGAGTAGTTGTGCTCCCTGGAAGACCACTGCATGCCCCAAGGGGTACGTGGACCCCTGGTTGAGAACCAGTGAACTAGAGTAAGAGAATGCTGTGCACCTGCTACTCCTCCCTCCAAAATAAGTGGGTGGGAAGGAGAGGGAAACAGGCAGAGCCTTGACTCTGTGTCCCCAACACACTGATCAGCATGTGGAATGGTCATAATTTGCCTCTGATATGGCCTGCAGAAAATGACTGTGTCCCTCCCCAAGGGAAGAGGAAAGTAGTGAGAGGGTGAGAGAGAGACAATGCCTCAGACAGGTGTGTCTGAAGCACAATATCTCTTGTGGTGCTAGTTACTCAATTGTTCCTGGTGCAGCCTAATGTCACTCTAGCCCATTGTTATTTAATAAATGGGGCTAAGCTTTACATTTGACTGTTATTACAGAAGCAACTATATAGAGGTACCATGCAGAACATTCATCAAAAGTGCCTGACTACCACCAGCAGCAAGTGGCTAATAAAATATAACTTCCACTGACCATGTCAGTTTGTTTGCCTGTTTTTTCTCTTTGAATGTAATTGGAGAATTGATTGTATCACCTAACAGCCACAAAACCAGTCTTCCCGAGACCACAGAAGAGCCCCTCGAGGTGCCTTTATTAGAGTGATTGTTGTGCTTGGTCAACAGTGAAATGTCACTAATAATCACTTTCTTTAAAAGCAATTGTCCAGCCTTCTTCCTCTTGAGACTTACTAATTGATGATCTTGTTCTACAGTGAACAAGTTTCAAGGCGAAATGTTACCGTAGCTGGGGACTCTGTTTGTTGATTTTTATACAGTTCTGAGAAAAAGGTGCACCTCCCATTCTCAGGTACCTTTCTGTTTCATCAATCAAAAAGTAAAGATGACCTCTTTCCACTAGGGCTGTAACAATTATCCTACCAGTCAGGTCAGAACTTTGCCTGTGTACTTTTCTCAAAGGAAATCCTTAAAAGCTAAGGTTTTCTGTGGATCTTTTTCAGTGCAGGTGCATCCATTTGTGTACATTAAATTGCACATAAGCAGGTGCATAGAGCCATTTGTGTGAAAAATGTTTCCCTACCTGTTTAAGTCTGCACCTAGAAATATGTGATCTGCATGCGTAAGTACATATTTTTGCATTTACAAGTGAATAGTCTCTTTGGCAAAATGGTTTAGTGGGATTTGCCTTCAGTTATGTACACTGACACACTAATGATTAGTATTTATTTGCAGAAATGTAAATGTTTAGTTAATAACAGCAAACAAAAATCTAGAATGAGTGAAGGACTACATGGAGGAAGAAAAAGGGCAGGTAATGAAAGAAAATGATGCACTTCCATAATATTTCTTATGGTGATACTGTATGCATATCTGATGAAATCTTATTAAAAACATCCAATTTAAAACTACCTGATCAGCAACCAATGCACTGATGGATGATGCTCTAAGCCATTTGCACAAGAATTATGCAGTAAAGAGTGAAAAAGGCATGCATTATCTAATATGTCTTCAGCCCTTTGTTAGTGATACTTTTATTAGCTCTGTTTAATTATTCTTAAAAATTTTGAGGAAATCTGATTGGCTAAATCACTGTCTAACATTCAGATATTCTTTAGAAATGTGTGTAGTAATAATCTCTGGTTTGTCTGGAATGGCCATGACTGGAAGTGAGGGAAGAACATTAGTGAAGAGCTTTCATTAAATAAAGTTAGGTCTGGGGAAAAAAACTGTTTTTTATCCTTTAGAATAAAAAAAATTAAAAGCATGTCATGCCAAAAATGTTGTCAGATCAGCACATGGCTAGAGGCAGTGACACGTGTATAACTCTCCCTTGACCAAATTTTGCTTTCAGTTATTCCAGTATAAATCAATGGTGTTACTCCAGGTTTAAATTAAGGTAACTGAAGACAGGATTTGGTGCTTAGTTTGCATATATATTTTTCATTTCCTATTGCGACTGAATCTCTCTATTGTATTTGGGCAGGTTCTTGGTATTAAGCTTTCTTTCAGTTCAAACAAACAAGGCACTCTGTAGTTTGGTTTCATCAGAATGTTTAAATTACAAATGCAGCTACAGAAAATGTCTTACACAAAGGGAATACATTTTTGGATTGAATTTGCTAACTACTTTTTATTTTTCATGCTCCGTTCCTTTGTCATACTTTGGCTCTGTGCATGTGAGAAAACTTTGCATCACAAGGTCCAGTCTATTGCACCTCTCCTGGACAAAAACTGTCAAGAAGATATTAATCAAAACAGATTCTCTTCATGTGCCAGTATATTTATGCCTGCTTCTGTAATTTTCACTCCATGCATCTGAAGAAGTGGGGTTTTTTACCGATGGAAGCTTATGCCCAAATAAATCTGTTAATCTTTAAGGTGCCACCGGACTCTTCATTGTTTTTGTGGATACAGACTAACATGGCTACCCCTCTGATATTTCAGATTCTGTTTCTTGTGCTGTCCAACAGAGAAATACTGCAGAGCCATTACACTATTTACATGCTTCCATTTGGTTCAGTTGTAAGAAGGCATAATTTGTATTTTCATAGCTATCCAGCCAATACTCAGAAATACTTTATCTTTCCATATGAATGTGAGATTGTGAAATGTACTGTTTGCGGGACATTCAGCAATGGATATCCCACAACTCTGAAGCTGAATTCAAAGAAAACACACACACTAATAATCAACTCTAAGCAACTACTAAGTGATTCTACAACCATGATGATTCCATGCAATAACGTATTACTGACTCCAGAAAGTTTCAAAAGATTGGTTGTCCTGCTATCCTCAGACACAATGATGGATATGTATCTTAGGACCACTATTAAAACCTCTTTCTATCATCTTTTGAAACATTGCCAGATTTAGAGCTATTAATAAATGCTTTTATATCCTCAAATTGAGTGTTGCAATGCTTTCTTTTAAAGGACTCCTATGTGCAGTACAGCGAGTTTACAGCTTCTTTAAAATGCAGCAACTTGCATTCTTACAGTCACTCAGCTGTCTAAATATATTACTACTTTTAAAACACCTTTTCATTGTCTTTCTTTTAAATTTACATCTCATTTCGAAACTTCTTTTAGTCACATTCCAGCTCCTTAAGACAGACTTTCAGCCTTTAGGAAGTACCTCTTGGAGGTACAGAGCTATTTCTCTGACTTACCTATAAAGCCAGACCAGGTGGGATACACTAACTCTGACAAAGTGAGAAAAATAGATGAGTATCTAGGGCACAAGAAACAGTAGAGGAAAAAACAGGAAATTCTGTAGAGAAAACCCTTCTCAGGGAAGACCCAGGGACTGCAGTTGCATATATTCTCCTAACTTTCCCAAGAGTCTCTAAGGATATGTATTGTAACCCTGGGTCTGTGGGATCCGGGCTTGCTAATTCAGGGATTTCAAGCATACACTTGAGCATCCACACTGCATTGTAAACCTGGGTTTATGGACTCAGGTCTCTGCACTACACAGACCTTCCGACCTGGATCTGCAGCTTGTGTCCACACAGCAAAATGACTGGGCTTGGACCTGAGTCACAGTGGGATTCGGGCTCTGACCCACCCCCATAGCAGGTCTTAGGACCCAGGTCCTAAGTGCTTGTGACCTGAGTCAGACTGGTGAGTATGTGAATGGAAAGGGGGGACTTGGGCTCAAATCCGAGTCAGAGCCCATGCTTAGTGTACACTGTACAGTGTAGACATTCTTTAAAGGGCACACTTCCATAAGCAACCTTCAGATAAGTGTTTGTGCCCTGCCTCCAGTTTCCTGCTGAAAATATACCTAAGTAAGTTAAATTCTGATAAGTAGAGTCCTAAACAGTAAAATATAAAACAAGTGTCTTTTTAAGATTTAGCAGAGTTATTACAGCAATGAAGCAGGTACTTTGGTGTGCCGTGAGTCTGAAAGGAAAGATGTACTAAAGTAGTATTGAACTGATTCCACAAAAAGTAAATGCATGTAGATATTCAATATTTTTTAAAAAAATATAAAACAGTTTCTGTGAGGTCTAAAATATGTAAGAAGGCTAATTCTGGTCTTTGGAACTGCTTGACTGCAGATCCTCCTACTATAAAAATAAAATTGGCACCAGTAATCTGAATAATCAAATCACAGTTAAGTCTATTTTAAATTGCTTGATTTTTATCCTGTTTTCCAACATCCAATGTGCAATGCAAAGTACTTATTGCCAGCAAAGTACCTCATCAGGCAACCAGATCACCAGGTACTGATTTTTCAATTAAAAGAAGTCACTTTATGCAGGTGGGTGGGCCTCCTCTTTTGACATTGGCAGACCCCTGAAATTTGTTTCCAAACATTGTTTAGATCCAACAATCTAAAATAAATGACTACTGCATGTGAGGATTTAATCAGATTCTTTTTTTCACTTTTTCAGTTGTCTTTTAAAAAATATTCTTGACATACTCCCAAGTGATATGCATGATGACACTGTAATACAAAAGAAAAATTGGAGATTTTAATTGGTTTGTTAACCCGCCAGACGTACAGCTGCGATCTGTCCTGAAGGCCTGTATTGGCCGGGCACCAACTGAGGAAAGCACCTAAGCACATGCTTAAATCCATCTTTGTTCAGCAAAGCAGTGAAGGCAAATGTGATTTAAGCATATACTGAAGTGTTTTACTGTACAGGGATGGTATTAAGCTTGTACTTAAAACTGAACAAGTCCTTAAAGTGCTTTACTAAATCAGGGCCTTTATCTTTTAGATCTTAATCTGAAATTATCACTTCATCCCATATGCTATGGTTTCCCGTTCAAGCATGGGACTACTATAGACCAGGGGTCCTCAAACTGGGGGTCAGGACCCCTCAGGGGGTCGTGAGGTTATTACATGGGGGGTCATGAGCTGTCAACCTCCACCCCAAACTCTGCTTGCCTCCAGAATTTATAATGGTGTTAAATATAAACAAAAAAAGTGTGTTTAATTTATTAGGCGGGGGTCACTGTGTGAAAGGAGTAGCCAGTAAAAAAAGTTTGAGACCCACTGCCTTAGACCTAAATGGAGTCAAACGGAATTGTACAGGATCCCCTTTGACTAACAAAGTGTAAAGAGTACTTTAGACAAGATCAATACTTCCTAGCTCCAAACTAGATATTTAAGACGACAATTCCCATTTCACGCCCTATAATTTAGGTATTAATCTTTGACTCATCCTTGACATTCTACTTACACCTACGAGTACTTTGGTGCTCAGTGTGTTTTAGAATTTAACAAAATTAGGTACACTGCACTTTGCCATGGAAGGGCTAGAAAAAATACACACTTTTTTCTATGCTATATTAGCAGAAGCATATTTTGCAACTTTAGCAATTTCATATGAGATAGAGGTGTGTATGTTTGTGTGTGTCAGGGGAGTTATACCTGAGTAGCATATGGGGTTTGTGTACAGTGGAGGTGAATGGAGGGGAAGAAGTCTTTTATCCACCATTTAAGGATTTCAATAGTTTTAAATCTAGAAAATTAAGTTTTTTAAAAATTAACAGGGATGATTTTGTCTTTATCTGTTTCTCTCAATGTCATCCAACTCCTATTTCCTGTACCTCTTCCCACTTAGTTCCCTGCACCCATTTTTCAGTGCCTTCTCAAATACTTTGCAACTCCCTGACATGCCCCCAGATGTCCTGTAAGATGTGAATTTGATTTTTGGGAATTGCACCTTTAAATTTCAAATGATTCTGCTCGCCTATGGGACAGCTGCTATTTTGTGACCCCTGTGCAAAGTGGCATGTCGCAGAGGAGAGAGACACTGTGCTCTCTCATTACCACTTTACTTCTGCTTGGTCTTTTGTTTCTGGTAATTCAAAATGTCTTTGGGCTTAAAAGTGTGTACGTTTTCTCTAAGTGTATGGGAAAAAATTAGCAGAAGACTACATGAAGAAAGAGAAGGAGCAATGAAGGTCTCTTCTTAAAAATTACAGAAAATGACATGTGCACACTTATGGAAAAAATACAGGAGGTTTCCAATTTATTGAAAATTAGGAAGAACTTGCAAATTATGTTCAGAAGCCAGAACATTGTTAGGTAACTGGTGTACTGTGATGATTGTTTACTACACTAATCATAATCATCTCACTCGTGGTTACAACAAAGGGAACACCTGTTTTTTCTCATCATGCACTTAAGCTCTGATCCTGCATCACTAAACTCAATGAGTGCCGTTGACTTCAGTGAGCATAGGATCAAGCCCTTAGACTGTAAACGCTTTTGGGGCAGCATCTATCTCAAATAAATTGGTTAGTCTCTAAGGTGTCACAAGTCCTCCTTTTCTTTTTATCTTTACATTGTGTATATACAGTGCCTAGCACAATGGGGCCCTAATGTCTGGTTGTTCCCTTTAAGCCCTACAACAATACAAATTCTAAAAAGAGTAATAATAGTAGAGCACAAACTATAAATAATACTAGTATTTGGAGGCAAACGCTATTTCAAGCTAGGGGTAAAAAATACCCATTTCCTAAAACTGCTGGGAAGAGTGACATGTCCAGTGCTTAAAAGCAAAGGGCTGTTTAGATATGAGAGGTGACTATCTGGAATATTCCCAGCAGTGCTTTAGAGAATACTAGGGCACGTGCTCTAGGAGTTAAGTGGCATTATCTGTTCTTTGGATGGCATGCTTTATTGAAAACTGGGATAAAGATAGAGGAACATTTTTAAGAGGTTTGGAAAAAAATTGTAAAACATGGTTTGTAAAGTTAGAATAATGTGCCTCCTTCCAGAATCAAGCTGCTCATTTGGGGCATAACACAGAAGCAGATGGGATACATCCCTCAAAAGGGAAAATATGAGTCATTTAAAATGTGGCTATAACTCTGAATAGACTGAGAACTTTTTTGACAGTGTTAAACTATTAGGGATGACTTATTATTCATTCCAAATTTATCAACAGTAGTTAGTCAAGTGTCTGCGTCCTTAAGAAAAAATGTGAAAGGGTTTTAGATCAGAAGCAAAAGCAAAGCTCAATGGTTCTAAAGTAATGATGCATTTAGAGCAACATTTCTCAAATGCGACCACTGGGGGCTTTTCGTGAGGCCATGACAGCCTCCTGGGCAATGATGGGAAGGGGGCGGGCAAAGCATCGGTCCCTCCCTCTCCCTCTTTGTTACTCCTGGATGTGCTGCCCTGCACCGCCTCTGGAGAGAGGTGGGGCACAATGCTGCAAGAGCAAGGCATGTTCTTGACTCACCTTGGGGGGAAGGGGTTTGGGTGGCTGGCTCCAGTGGTGGGACTTCAGGAACCTGGCCATGCAGCCCCAAGCTCCGACCACGGGGCAGCGGGTACGGACCTCCCCGGCTCTGGCCAGGTGGCCCTGGCCTCCAGCTGCGGGGCTTCGGCCTCTGGTTCCAGCTGCATGGCAGCAGGCGCTGGTTCCCGGCTCCAGTCCCAGGCTCCGGCTGCACAGTAGCAGGCACTGGCCACAGGCACCAATCCCCAGCCGCACGGCAGAAGGCTACAACCGTGGGCCTTTGGGCACCAACCCCTGGCTCTGGCTGTGGGGGCAGCAGGTTCTGATCCCCAGCTCTGGCCACGGAGCTTCAGTTGGCCTCTGGCCCCCAGTTCCAGCCATGCGGTGGCGAGTGCTGACCCCGGGCTCCAGCTGCGCAACCCCAACCCCTGGTGCTGCTCCTCTGCCCCAGCCGCACAGCAGCAGGCACTGCCCACAGCTCTGTTCCCAGGCGCCGGCCATGCAGTGGCGGGAGCAGACCCCGGGTGCCGACCCCTGGCTCTGGCCACGCAGCAGTGAGCACTGGCTCTGGCCATGCTCCTCTGGGCTCAGGCACCCAGCTCCAGACTCTGACTGTACGGTAGCAGGCACTGGCCTCAGGCACTGACCCACAGCTCCAGCTGCACAGCTGCTGGCTCCAATCCCTGGCTCTGGCTCCCGGTTCTGGCTGTGGGCACTGAGCCCTGGCCCATGGCAGCAGACACCAGGCCCTGGCGCTGGCCACGTGACAGTGGGGCTCATCACCCCTGGATCCCACTGCCTCCCCCAGCCCCACATCCATCCCATCATTGCCTCTAGCCCCTGCTGCCTCCCCCGTCGTCCCCAGGACTTAATGGGTCCTGGGGCTTGCTGAGAAAAGTGATATTAACAAACATGCAAGTCTCTCTCTTCACAGCAAACTTACTAGCTGTCTGCGAAAAGTGATACTTGCATGTTTGTTAATATCACTTATCATAGCCTCCCGGGTAGCTACTAAGTGCTGCAATATTAACAAATATCACTTTTCACAGCAAACCCCAGGACCCACTAAGCCCTGGATGGGCGGGGGGGGGGGGGCTGAAGGGAGAGGCAGCATTATTTTTGTTACTGAGTCTGCCAAAAACCTCTATAAATATACATTTCAATGATTTGGATGTGAATCTGTGCATATTTAATTGTTTTTCCTAAAGTTAATTACTTATTTAAGTGTCAGTGAGAGTTGGTGGCTACACTCTGAGGCCACCAAAAATTTTGTGGCGAGAACGCCTGATTTAGAGTTTCCCTTACGGTTAGTATGCAATGTCTCCATCGTAGAAGGAGAGTGGTGTGGCTTCACACACATGTAAAGATGGGGATTCAAGCTCCACTCCATTTGTTTCCTAAAGACTATTAAAGGCAGAAATGCAGAGCACTGAGTGAAATCTCTCTGAAAAACCCAGACCTACAGAAACTGAAAAGAATGCTACTGAGATAGATTTGTCTCTGCCCATCACAGAGCAGGGAATCCACCCACTTAGTTATTTCTTAGTTACGCAATTCCCTGCATTCTGGCTGTGGGAGTGTGGTTTGCATCATGACAATAAGAACGTTTCTCAACAATAGTATAATATGCAAATCCCTTTACCCTGCCTCAGGGCCTTTATTAGCCAACCAGAGATCATGGATTTGAACAATTATTCTATAGCTATTTCTCCAGTGTACTGGTATTTTAAAAATCCTTTCCTGTGACTGGCTACAGCTCACTGAACTCTGGATCTATCTGACCCCTTAAACATGGCTGCCTTAATTTCTGATTCTGTGACACCCTTCCTTAACTTCAGATATGGAATATACTTGAATAAAGAAATTACTCCAGGGAGGAGAGGAGGGGAAAGACGCCATCTACAGCAGCAAAGAGGAGAAGATATTGGGAAGTCTGGGGTTAAATGAGGGGTTTGGAAGGTGAAAAGGCCATGTTTCTTGTGGACCTGTGGAGGTGGAGTCCTGTGAGCAGTAGACAAGCAGAGTACTGAGTGTGAGGATGGAGAGCACATTTCATTATTACAGTAATAATACTTTGTAGTAACAGAAGTGCTCTTTAAATTAAATCGGTCGGAGTGGTATCTTGGTCTAATGAGCTCGTTGGCCATATTAATGAGGAGCAGCCCAATACATTTAGTATTTAAATAACTGTATTAACAAAATTAATCTTCAAAGTGGAGGGACATAAGTAAAAATGTAGAGGGAGAAAGACAAGTTTGGGAGAACAGAAATCTGAAGGGTCTAGAAAAGTATTTACTCAATCTTTACTCAGTGGCCAGTATGTGGTCTTTGTGCCACATCTAGTTCAGAGTCTGTGGAGCTGCATGGATTTAAACCAGCTGAGGATCCCAATGTGTATGATGAGCATTTTCAGCATCTGTCACTGCTCATCTCAAAAAGGTTTCTTCACCAGGAAGAGTTAAGTCAACCTTGTCCCTCTATTTCCTCCCTCCCAAAAAAACTCAGATCATTGTGGGTGCCTTTCTGTTTTTTTTTTTTAAGTATCTGAATACATTATTTTGAGATGTACAAATGCCTTGTCCAGTAGCATCATGTCTTTTGATCGGTATGCTGCCCTTTTATTGATGTATCCCCCATGCTACTTGCCTTTCATCCTTTTATGCCTCCAAAGATTTTTTTTCCCCAGTAATCCCTTTCTTGGGAAGTATTCTGCATCTCTCTTCTGCTTAAAATGTACACTCTGTTTTGGTGTGTTCACGTCCTCAGGTTTGTGGTTTTACATTTGTTTCCATGAAAGGGCATTTTTTTCTTTGGTCCAGTCATCTAAAAGAAAATTATAGTCAAGTTTGTATTGGTATTAATCTTTGATATCTTACTGTACACTTGATAGTCTCATAGAATTAAACCCTGGTCTGTCTGAAGACAGGAGCAAAACCCTGACTGATTTAGATAGTACCAGATTTTGGCTCTCATACTCTGTTGCATGGATAAAGCCCTTTCCCAAAGCCATTCTGGGTACTTCCTGGCTAGGAATCTTTCTAGCAAGGGCCATTAGTATGTACAGCCACCCACTGCTTCCTGTTTTCAAGCTAAATGAGGTACAGTATAATGCTCTCTTATGCTATACTATTGGTGGAATAATATTCACTTAAGGTGGGCTCCATTGTGGTTTTGCCATGAGCCCCTAGTAAAGGGCAGGGCATAGTTACACTGCCCCATGTGCAGACCAAGAACCAGTTTGTGACTGAGTCACAAGCTGATCCACAGTTACCCTTTGGGCTAGGACTGCACTGCAGAGCAGGGGAGGCAATCTGTGCTGGCTCTATGCTTGGCACAAATTACTTTTCCTGCTTCACTGTATCAACTGCTCTAGTCTGTGAGCTGGGAAGGCACAGCAGGCTCAACTCCCACCCCACTCCTTGGGAGTAAGGGGGCACCTTTGTAACATGTCTTTGTATATTAAATAGCAATTATAAGTTGTTTTGTGCTTTAAAATAAGTTATTCTTTATGCCTTTACATTTGATTAAGGTATTTGACCATGTATTAGATATGGAGTCTGAAATTCAAAATGGCATGCCTGCCAAACAACAGTTTGACTCCATCTTTGTTTAACTTCTTGTTGACGTTTTCTCGCCCTTTTGGAACTTTGGCTGGGAAAGCAGTTAACGGTCAGCACAGAACTGGGTTCAAACAGGTTCGAGCAGGACAGCTGCCAGTTTTACCTCAGAACCGTGGCGCGCTTGTGCCTATATAAACTCTGAGCACCCGCAGCCTAGTTGCTGTCCGTCCTAGAGACCATCACAGTACCGTTGTACTTGCTCGGCAGTGAGGATCAGAAGATCAGCATCTGAAGGTATCAGAATTAAGAACCATGACTGTGCTTACCAATCTCTGAATCCCACATCATTTTCAGCGAGAGGTACAGAGGTCCTGTTGGTCGCTCACCCTCGAGTGATCGCAGAGCCAGGCCTCTCTTTAGCATCAGCAGATCCTGTTGATCTCCATTTAAGAAGCGGTTGAGACCCAGGGTCCATCATTTGCCTGTGACAATGCGGTCGTACCATCTACTGCCTATGAACACCAAGAAACGGTGCAGTATCTGGGGTATTTTTGTTTTAGGTTTATTTGTTTATTGCCAGAGCACCTATTTGGTTGGGCCTGGGTTTTAAACCCCAAACTGTCAAACCATATCTCACTGTTGTTTCTTACTAAGTGACCTGTTTAAATAAAAGCTGTTATATGTTTACTTTATTCTTTTCTCTTCTTTACCCATTTGCATCACAGGATAGGAAGGTACACTATCTTTCCCTTCTAATCCCCGGGTGATAGATAAGGGTCCAAGATCCTGCTAATTAGCTGCAAGGTATAGCTGGCCTATACCAGCTGTAGCTCACGAAAGCTCATGCTCAAATAAATTGGTTTGTCTCTAAGGTGCCACAAGTCCTCCTTTTCTTTTTGCGAATACAGACTAACATGGCTGTTACTCTGAAACCTCAGCAACATAGTTAACGTTACAGGGTTAACACCTTCTGCATGTTTACTCATCTTTGTAGGTGATTAGCCAGTGGTACAATCTGGCCCTATGCTCTTTGGCAAATATTGCTGGGTTTTGTCAAATATATTAGACAATTTTTCTGGTGGCATTCAGTCAGCTGTGTATCTGTCTGAATCCTATTTGCCTCATAACTTATTTGGCAAAAGCTTTTTTTATTCAACTGTCTTTAATCAAGACGTTTTCCCTATCTGGCAACTTCAATCTGGGATCCAATCAAATCGGGATTTGTTGTATCTTCAATTTGTCTTCACCCTGTATATAAATCAGGCCATGTGGAAGGTATTCAGATACCAATATGAACTGAAATACAAAGCAAAACTCAAATCCAAATAGCAGATACTGACGATGGACACATCAGATTGAGGAGAGGGGAGAAAGGGTCACCACTCCCACCGCATACAGAGTCCCACCTTTTGCCTTAGACCATTCCATCCTTTACCTTTTATGTTCACCATCTGTGCTGTGGAGAGAGATTTTCCAAATTAGTCCTTTCTTTAAGGCTGAGTCCCGCAAGGTACCAAGCACACACTCATTTCCCACTAAGTTCAGTAGAAAATTCAGCTGCTTAGCCGGAAGGGGTCTTTGTTAAAACTAGGACCTCAGAATCTTTGAGCGACACCATGGTGTGGCTCAGTCTGCTTGCACGATGGTCTAAGAGATTGTGGACGACAGAAAACTTACACAAGAAAGTTTTAAAACAGATTCTTCTATGAAAATCTAAATATTTAGGGCCAGATCCTCAGCAGGGTAAATTGGTGTAGTCACACATACATCAATGTATGCCACTTGTGGAAGCTGCACTTCCCTGGCCAACCCTGGCAGAAATATTGGCAGAAAACGTCCATGAAATTAGTTGTTAATACCTTCCTCTCACTAGCCTGTGTTGGATGTCCCTAATTAAAAGAGGCAAAAAGACTTACTTAATCTGTCAGCTATTAAGCTAACTATCTTGTAGCTTCTTGCTTTGTGGTCCTTTGTGGAATGGTGGGATGTGCTGCTAGCTGGTGATTACACAAGACCTCTTGTTTAGAGAACGCAATGTTCTGAAAAAGAACTTTTAAGAATCTAGGCAACAGTGGCACAAGATGCTCAGGAATGACTGGGATGAACTCCTCTCATGCCTGGAATGCTTCAGTTAAGATAACACCACACGAACAGCCAAAGAGCCCACTCCTAAAAATATCTATATATGTTTTCATCATTGCAACAGAGTACCAAAGGCCATGACTGCAAAATATTCCTGTTCTTAACAATGCTATGCGAGCTCCTTGACTACGGTCATGCCTTCTTTTAAAATCTACCCTAACTGAAATTGGGTTCCTGTTTTTTGTGCATGTTGCACAATTTCAAGTGGAGAGATGTAGGAGGAATTATTTCATTGTGAGCCTGAATTAAATAATGATACATTATACTGTATATTGCAAGACAAATAGCATCAGCCTGAATCAGAAGCAGGTACAGAGAGCAATGATAAAAGGCGCATATTTTGCATGGTCAATCGCTAATTTTCATTATATTCTTTACACCAGCGGCTTCACAACACTTAACTATATATAATGAATACTCCTGATCTCTCTCATTCTGGAAAGGGAGATGAAACAGCCATGTTACTTTCACACTTCCATTTTCATATTTAAGCCATGAATTCAGCTGAATTAGGTTAAATTCTAGAGCTATTTTGTACTGTGCTGAAAGAGAAGGGGTTCAGGAGGCTGCAACCAAAGAATTATACTATACAGTAGCTTTTAAACATTGTTACTCCTTACCTGCCAGGGCACACTGATCTGATTTCTGCATGGGAATATTTAAAATACTGTCATTTACTGACTTGATCTTTAGCATTAGATACCTTTTTCACACAGAAATAACACTGGTTTTAATATGGAGTCTTCTAAAATTACAAATATGACCCTTCAGATGTATATGTTTCTAGCACTTGTTAATTTCATCAATTGCTTTTTTAGGATCAATATTTCGTTTTCTAATTGGTCATTTGATCTCTCTCTTTGTGATGCTGCACTTCTGATGTATGTCATTTCAGGAGCATTTTCAAAACATTGTAGGTGGCATGGAGCAATTTTAGCATAAAAAGAAAAGTATAACTAGGAATGACGGGGGAGCAAATTACATTTTGTATATATAGTATTAAATGCTTCCATTAGTTGCCATAGGGATGGGCAGAATTTGTCTTAAATGACATCTTTTTCTGATACTTTGGATGTGTTAAAAAGAAAACATTGTGGAGAGTTTTTATTATTGCTCTTGAAGACTTTTTTAAATGGAAAGGGAGGAAAAAATTAAAGTGATATTTCTCTAGCAGACAAGGGAGGCTGTTGACAGAGCAGTCAACACCTTCACCTCCCCTTAGAGATGCTGACCTCTACAATACATTCATCTTTGCAACTCCAGGATTTGTAATCCCACGGCTGCTCTGAACTTCACCTTTTCCAGTTGTGCAACATTCTCTATCAGGCCAGCTTCTTCCGCCTCTCCCCCTTCCCAGCAGGACCTTAAAAGCCTAACCAATGGTAACTTGTTTCCTGCAAGTATCATTGCACATGTTTTAAATAAATAAAACAAAACTGGTTAGACCTACTTTTTCAGGTCAGTTTCATTTTTATACGGTTCGTGGAAATATCAGAAATTAATTTAAAATAAATCCCTGTTTTACAGTCAATCCAGTGATTTTTTTTTTAACTTCCAAATCCCAGAGAGACAAGTGCCATATCACAGTATGTGATCCAGGCCTAGGGCTATCAGATGCTGGGAGAATTGTTCATTGTAAGCCTAAGAGTAAGAAGGATGCCAGCTGTACTGTTTACCTGCATCCTGTCCCTTGGAGAATTGGTGTATAGATCATTCAACACAAGTGACCACTGGATAACTTTGGTAACCAAAAATGTTAGTGTTTCAGAAGTAACTACTGTACAACATACAAATGACTCCTGACAAAGGACTTGATCCTGCACCATTAAAGTTTTCCCATTAACTTCCATAAGAGCAGGATCTGGCACACCAGAAACAAGTATGGAACTCTCTACGTATTCTTGGGGTCTGATCCAAAAATCACCAATGTCAATGGGAATCTTTTCATTGACTTCAGTGGGTTAGGCTCAACCCTCCATCCCATTCCAGCATTTTAGGCTAACTACACATGACGGCATTTTTCTTTATTTTTTGTCCCTCAAAAAATAATGAGCAAAAATCAGGATGGGAGAGTGTGTGTTATAGGTGCCTATATAAGACAAAGCCCCAAATATTGGGACTGTCCTGATAATATCGGGATGTCTGGTCACCCTATTGGGAACGGTGAGGAAATGAGTCCTGAATCTGGGGCTTCAGGAATGATATATGCAAAACAGGATATATTTGGAGAGAACTGTGTAAGTTGAGTTCAAAGGTGACTGGGCTAATTTGCTGGCAAACTCAGTAGGGGCCAAGAAACTGGTAGTCCAATTTATGAAATGGCCTATCCATGTGTAGGTATTTCATTGAGAGCCATACCTCTGACCTACCAAAAGGGTGGACCTCTCCTGCTGTAAACAGTCCACATATTGTTTGTAGCACTTCTTGGGGTACTTGAGATGAATACTTGGGTCATTTTGGGTTTGATGTATCTGTTGTATCCAGTTCAATGCTGCTGGATTGTGGGAAGTTGCAAGTAGCTCTGGGTAAAACTGAGGGTGGAACTGATATTTTGAAGGGTAAAAAAGGGGCTTTTCCCCATAGAGGCATGTTCTGCATTATTGTACATGAACTGTGTCTGAGGTAGCAGCAAGGACCAGTTGTTCTGGTGGAAGTTTATGTAGCATTGAAGACACTGCTCCAGAATGTGGTTGGTTCTCTCTCCTTGACCATTTGTCTGGGGGCAATAGACAGAGGAAAGACAGGAGCAGATGCCCAAAATCTGGTGAGCTTCTTGCCAGAAGTGGGAGAGAAATTGCTCACTACTGTTGGAGGTGATGCACTCCAGGAGGCCATGGAAGCAGATGACTGGATCCACCCAGAGCCAGGCGGTTTCCTGGCAGGAGAGTGGGTCAGTGCAGACAATGTGAGTGGTCTACACCTGTCAGAAAGGTTTCAAACCCATGGGACTTGGGTAGTTCTACAACAACCTTACTATTTTTGGTTCCTGGATGATAAGAGGTTACGAAATCAAAGTGCAAAAAGAGTAAGGCCCACTGATGTTATAATTGGTTGAATGCCTTGGCTTTATGCAAATATTCTAGTTTCTTATGATTGATTGTACACTAGGCCTCTTCTGGATAGTAGCATCACTCTTTGAAGGTGGTCTTAATTGCCAGGAGTTCTTTCTCCAAAATTCATAAGGTGTGAGTTTCCTAGAGTAAAAGGTGCATGGATGTAACAACTGTTGAAGGACTGTGCCTTTGGGATAGCACTGCTCCTGTCACCAAGTGGGAAGGCATCCCTTTGGTGATGAAGGCTTGCATGGTATCTGGGTGGACCAAAATGGGAGTAGTGATAAATGCGAGTTTTAATTGTTTGATTGCCTGCTGGGCCTCAGGAGACTAGAGGAATCTGCTGTTTTTGTAGAGAAGGGCAGTGAGAGGGGTGATCCACTTCCAGAACCCCAGAATGAACCACTGATAGAAGTTTTGTGGCACCTTATAGACTAACAGACGTATTGGAGCATAAGCTTTCGTGGGTGAATACCCACTTCGTCAGATGCAACCAACGAAGTGCGTATTCACCCACAAAAGCTTATGCTCCAAACCGTCTGTTAGTCTATAAGGTGCCACAGGACTCTTTGCCATTTTACAGATCCAGACTAACACGGCTACCCCTCTGATACCTGATAGAAGTTTGACAACTCCAGGAAATGTAGCTCAGGAATGTTCTGTAGCATTGCCCACTTGAGGACTGCCTTTACCTTGCATGGGTCCATTTCAGTACCCACAGGGGATAAGATGATCCCCAAGAATTCTATGGTGCACTAATCAAAGGTGCATTTTACTAGTTTAGCATAGAGGCCATGTCAGCATAGCCTCTTCAGGATGGAACAGACATGCATGGTGTCGTGTTTGGCATTGTCCAAAAAAAAGTGTCACCCAGGTAAGCTACCACATGTTGGTCCAGAATGTCCCAGAGTACATCATTAATAAACATTAATGTTTTGGGTGTGTTTTTCAAACCAAAAGGCATCACAAGATAATCAAAGTTGCTGTAATAAAGGCAGTTTTCATTTGTCCCCAACTCTAACACATACTAGGTTGTATGCTTCCACCATAGTTTTATGTATAAGCTGAGCAGCAGCCATGCAGTACATTAGCTCAGGGATTAGTGGTAGCAGGTATCCATTTCTAATAGTGACCTGATTCACCGGCTGATAGCTCACACATAGTTGGAGGCTGCCATCTTTTTTTTCTTTTTTCTTTTTTTTTTTTTTAATAAAGAGGACTGGTGTCCCAGTGGGCAAGGTGGATTTGTGAATAAACACCTTAGCTAAGTTCTCCTGAAGGTAGGTGTGCGGAGTGGCTAGTTTGTGATTGGATATGGCCTGAACAGTATGTTTGCCCCAGGTTGAAGCTCAACTGGGTAATCATAGTCCCTGTTCGGGGTGTAGGGGTGGCAAGTTGTCAGTGGATGGCACTGACTAGTTTCCATCAAAGAGAAACCCTTTGATCATCTCTCTACTAGGTCTGGAGTGGGCTTGAGCTGCAGGAGAATCTGTAGGGCCCGGGCACCAATAAAGTTGTCTGCTGTACCTGAGTCAATGAGGGCCTGCTATGGAGGGAGTGGTTGGGGATGGCTGGGATTCATAACTCAACTGGTACTTGTGAGTGTGTTGCTGGCTGACAGGAACTGACCTGTTCCAGTCAGGACGTCAGTTTCGGTTTCAGGGGAACACTGTCAGGGCACCCTTCATGAAGCTGGTCTGGCTTGTTTTCCAGGTTCCTTCAGGATGGGTTCCTTTTGGGGCAACTGGAGATAACATGGCCTAACTCACCACAATAGTAACACAGATTAAGTTATCACTGGCACTCTGACTCATCAGAGGTGAGTTGCCAGAAGGCCAGGTCTAACCTTCATCAGCTCAATGGTGGAGTGGAATGAAATAGCAGGGGCACAGTTGTGATGTCCCTCTTCTTTCATCCCATTGCTCACATATATCATATGTCTATCCAGATAACAAGATCTATGAAGGTGTCCATAACCTTTGGGGGGGGTCTCATCTTGGGCCAGTTCATCCTTGACCTCATCCCACAAACTCCATCAAAAATGAAATAACTGGGTCGCCTCATTCAGTTCCATGTCCGATACGAGACAGCAGAAGTGAGCAGCATAAGAAGTTGGAGTTGTTGGAGTTTCTATTGTTTCTGCAAGGCAGCATCAGTGGAGCGGGGTTGTTGAAGATGGTTGATATCACCTTCTGGAAGGCATCCCAACAGTGGAGAAGGCCTATTCCAACTCCTCCCCAGTCAGCAAGCAGACTACCAGGCCTACCTTGCTCTGACTGGAAGAGTATGTCTGAGGTTAAAGCAATAACAAGAGATGGCGCCAGTTCATGAAGCCTTGGAATTAGGAGCAGCTCACATTAAAGTGCTTGGGCAGAGGAATAGCAGGTCCCAGCTTAGGTAACAGCATGGCTGAATGGAACAGGTACACATCACTTTCTTCTTGGAGTTGATGGGCTTGCTCCCACAACACCTGATTCTCAGTGAGCAGCTGTGTGTTCTGTGCCTGCAATGCTCTGTTATCTGCCTGGAGGCAGAACACCTGTCATGCAGCACTGATGCCCCTGGGGGTATAGGGAACTCTGCAGGGTCCAGCCTCAGCTGGGCCCACTCAAAGGAATAGGTAGCGGATCAAGAATGCTGTAAGGACCCGGGCATAGGTAGTCATGCCTAATGGTTATAGTTGGGAATCCGCACTGGAGACGGAGTCAGGAGTCAGGCCAAGAGTCAAAGTTTAAATCAGAATCAGGGGGCAAGCCAAGGGGCAAACCAGAGTCAGATTAAACTGGGATTAAACTAAGGGTTGGAGCCAGAGTCAGTAGCCAGGGATAGGGCAAAGAAGCAGGGACCTGGAGCAAGGCAGCAAAGCAGGAACTGGGACCAGACAGGGATCTGAGATAAGGAGGGAAAGGAGCAGGCTGAGAGGCAGGTACCAGGAGTCAGGCAAGTAGGCAGGGTCCACACTGCCAGCCAGTCAGGGATTCACCTAGTTGCTTGGACAGCTTCCTTTGCCTTGTTCTGGCTTAAGTACTGCATCCAAGCCAATCGCTGGACATCTCCCACAGTCAGGAGCCTTGTAGGCAGAGACGTTGGTGGGGGTAGAGCTCCACTAGCCCCCTTCTCCACTGCTTGAAGTGGGCTGCTGGGTGATGGTTGCAGTCTGAACACTGTCCAGTTTGAGGCCCACAATCCCTGACATGCTGCTGCATTGCTGAAAGCCAGACTGTAAGAATCCCTTTATTTTGTTCTAACCAGATTGCAATTTGTAGATTATCAAATGTAAGCATGTTACAGTACTTATGTCCAGATGCTCAGTCATTTCAAAATTGTTTATCCTGTGACCTACAGGCAACTTGCTAAGACCATATTTGTGCATGGTCTGCTCACAGTGTAACTTTTCATAAGTATGTCATTTGGTGCCTTCTGATGCCGTATTTCTACTGTTCGTCATTGTTTTCCCTCCGCTGTGAAGATGAAGATTGTGATCATCAATAATTGCCTTGGTGTATTTACTAATGTCAAATTAAAGGAATCAGTGTATTGTATTATTTCTTAAAATGATGTCTCAGTCTCATCTACAGACAGGAAGAGTCAGCAGATGAGACTGAGATCGAGTGACTCTCTCTCAGTAAGGCATGGAGGTGGGGCTCTGTGGCTTCACAGATTGTCTCCAGCTCCCCACGTTCCCTAGGAAACGTCTGAAGTGTCTCTGCTAGAGAATGAGCTCCAGGAGGCTTGCAGAAGGGCATAGAGCAGTGGTTCTCAAACTGTGGGTCAGGACCCCAAAGCAGGTTGCGACCCCGTTTTAATTGCCAGGGCTGGTGTTAGATTTGCTGGGGTCTGGGGCTGAAGCCAAAGCCAAAGGTTCTCTGCCCAGGGCTGAAGCTGAAGCCCGAGGGCTTCAGCCCTGGGCAGCAGGGCTCAGGCTTCAGCTTCATCCCTGGGCAGCAGGGCTCAGGTTACAGTTCCCCCGACCTGGGCTGAAGCACTCATGCTTTGGCTTTGGCCCCACTCCTGGCTCTGCCCCCCACCTTGGGCTTGGGCTTCAATACCCCTTCCTGGGGTTTCCTAGCCATTTTTGTTGTCAGAAGGGGGTCATGGTGCAATGAAGTTTGAGAAACCCTGGCACAGAGCAAGGATTCAGCTGCTGTATGTAGCCCTCTATGGCTGCTATGTGTTGCTGGGAGGAGTGTAGCCCTTCCCATGGACCTTGCTGTCTCACGCTGGTCAGGTTTAATCACCGCCCGATCAATCTGCATTCCCCCCCCCACCATAAACACCCCAATCTTCATCTGTGGGGGTGAGGGGACAGACAAACTTGTGGAGTTGTCTGTCCGCTCAGGCCCTCTCCTGCATGTTTCTTTATGGAAGAGAATGATCTGAACCTATGGTTATGATGATGAAGAGACCATTGAATTCAAAATAACTTCTGCCTGCATAAGGACTGCAGAATTTGGTTTATTAGCAAAGTGTGCATCATGTGAACTTCCCCAGAATCTCTCCACACTAATGATTTTATCAGATACACATCTCTTCAGCCTCAGTTCATGAAAATAAAATTACAGTACACTGCCACATATCCAGGGCTGGTGCAACCACTAGGCGAACTAGGCAGCCGCCTAGGGCACAAAGTGGTTGGGGGTGCCAAAAAGTGGTGCCCTGGCTCGGCAGGGAGGAGCCGCCTTCCAGAAGCACCAGAGAGCCAGAGCGTCGCGCTTGCGGCGGCGGCGAGCCCCAGCCATGGAGGGGCCAGCACGGCGCAGGGGGGCAGCACGGGGGCCACCCCCCGCATGCATCTGCTGCAGGAGCCCCTGTGGGGGTGCTGGGCTGCAGCCTGGGCAGGCGCGCCCCTCAGCTCCCCCCTCGCCGCGCTTGGGCTCTGTGGCTCCCGGGCACGTGAGCCGCCGCTGCCCTCCCGGAGCAGGCTCAGGGCCCCGTGCCCTGGCGGTGGCTCCGACACCAGGGAGCCACAGAGCCCAAGCGCGGTGAGGGAGAAGCTGGGGGCGCACAGGGGCCAGCGCCCACATGCATCTGCTGCAGCCTGCAGGAGCCCCCGGGGGGGGCAGCGGGCCGTAGCTCAGGCAGGAGGGGTGGGGGGCGTGGCTGCTCCACACTAGGAGCGCCGCCACCTTTGCAGGGCTGCTGCCCCCCTGTGCTGCGCCGGCTCCTCCATGGCTGGGGCTTGCTGCCGCCGCAAGTGCAACACTCTGGCTCTCTGGTGCCTCCGGAAGGCGGCTCCTCCCTTCCGAGCTGCTACAGTGGCCCAGCAAAGCCAGTGAATGGACCCGCAGCTCGGGGTGGGGGACCACTGGGGTGGGGTGGGGAGGGCTTGTGGGGGGGGGGGCTGTGCACCCTCCAGGGGAGTTCAGGAGGCGGCGAGGGAAGAACCTGGTCTGGGGAGCAGCCCCTGGGCACGGCTGGCCCCTGAGCATGGTTTGCTCCTGAGGTCTATAAAGGCTCATTGGGATTTGCCCCTTAATGAACCGATACGCAATGGCGGGGGTGGGGGAGGGCAAGGTGGAAGTTTCGCCTAGGGCGCAAAATATCCTTGCACTGGCCCTGCACCTATCACTATAGCCTGGACGCCTTTCACACAGAATATCTACTCTCATAGGACCTCTTGGGTTACTGAGACCTGTCCCCTGCTGTCAAAGGCAACCCTGTCATATAATCCCATTCATTACCCTACAGTCTCCATCTCAAGTATTTTAAGGTCTTTTCAGACGTCTTCAGGACCAAACTATAGGGATGAAGTCCTGACCCTATTGAACTGAATGGCAAAACTCCCATTGACTTTAGTGGGGCCAGAATGTCACCCAAGATATTTTTATAGTTGAATGTTTACAGGCTATTGACTTTATGGTTAAGATTTCAGAAGCATCTACAAATTTTGGAGGCCTCCAATTTTAGCTAACCATCTTGAAACTCACAGTTGTCTTGAGCAGGGCACCGCGAGTGGAGTCATCCAAAATTCATGGACACTTGTGAAAACATTGTCAGTAATATTTTATATAATTGTAAAGTGCTGTGAGACACTGTTATTTGAACAGTTCTATGTATTTTATTGCATCCTTTATTTATTGTAATGTCTTTCTTGTGTTAGGGGATCAGAAACAGAGAACATATCCCAGTTTTGTTACTAGTTCTTTCTTTTTGGTCCATCTAAGGACAAGGTTAATAATTATAATAAAAACTATTCTTCACAGTTTAGTGGGCTTTAAACTTTTATATTTTTCTTTAATCTGAATGTATCCCTCAGGAAACAACTCTCTGTAATAATCACCTTGCCTACACTTTCTTCAGTCACACATTACATTCTCTCTCCCACTTTCTTTTGGGTTAATATTAGTGTTTGTTAGCAGCAAAAAAAATTCAGCCTGTGAGTCATTACAGTCTCAGTTATGCTCACAATAGAGAGTTCAGAGTGGTGGGGGGGGGGGGTATGTATCTGACTGCTAGAAAACCATAAGGCTACTCTCATCTTGTAAATGCCAAGTGTTCAATTATTTTCATTTTCTTGCCTTTGGAAAAAAAATCAAATGTGATGTAGTAGGTTATTTAAACTTAACATTTGGAAGCCTGGACTCAGATTTTTCCATGTATACAAATTTTTTATCAAGTATTTCTCTAACATAGGTTTAAAAAAAAGTCGGTCACAAATGAAGTGAGTTTGCTGGTTTCCTCTAGTCCTGGGGATACATTTGTGCGCATTACAAAACCATTGCATCGATTATCATGATTAGAAATCTGTGCTTAGAAGAGGTCCAGTACTTCCATAATAAGTATTTTGCTGATTGCATTGATAGAGCTGTGGGGATAAGTTTGCATCTTGCCTTCCTGCACTGTTATGGCTTTGTCATTTTATCACAAGGTTGCCCTCTGAAACTACCATCCCTGACAACAAACAAATTCAGAGTATGTTCCTCATTAGCAGAACAGCTGTGCAAATCTTTTCTTATGAGTTTCCAGGCCACATAAAATCACCTAGTTTTGGATTCACACACAAACGAGAACCAGTCCTTTTACAGTTAAACATTTTTCTAGGCCTGCAAGCCTTTCAGCTGAGCTAGAGATAACTTTTTCCCCCTCTTAGTGCAGAGAGGTATATCTCTCTAAACTGAGGGCCAGATCTTGGCCCATGCTATAGCTCAGGGCTCCAAAGCTGCCTAACGGGGCAGATGAGGATTCTCCTAGAATGATAGGTGCCATATAATAATCTAGATAGATGTATTAGCTACAGATAGGTACCATTATCTTCCCTGCTGCTGCCCAACTCCAAATCAGACTGTTCTTTTTCCAGTTGTCACAACTTTTGCATTGCAAGTTAAAGTCAACTTCAAAACCCCAAGAAGGACTAAGCTATCATGAAAGGTGCCCAATGCCATGTACTGGTCAACAGAGGTGATGATGAATCAAGTAACTATACTTCTTGTCACTCAATATAGAAAAGGACAATGAAGTTTGTGAAAGTCATGAGAAGGAGGAGGAGGAAGACATATTAAAATCTGATGAGGAGGTGTTAACATATTACTCTTAAGCAGGAATGGGGCAGAGTTTGCCACGTTTTCCTTCTCGCCCATGTACATTCAGAGTCGTGCTGCAGATGAGGAATACGGGAATTGCTATACCAGACCTGGCCAGTGATCCAGCTAGTACAAGATCTTGTCTCCAACTGTGGTCAGTAGCAGATACTTGAGACGAATGTGTAAGAAACCATGAAATGGAAAATTATGCAATAACCTGCCCTCGGGGAAGTTACTTTCTAACTCCTATCAGTTAGAAGTTAGCTTATGCCCTGTAGCATCCATAGCGAGTGACAAGAAGTATTGTCACTTGAATCATCAACTCTGTTGACGAGTGCATTGGCATTTAGTTCCTTTCCTGATAGCTTAGTCCCTCATGGGATTTTAAAGTTCATTTTATTTCCCTCCTGAAAATGTTATGCTAGCCAATGGAGCTTCTCATTAGCCAGATAAATGTCTAATCCTTTTCTGAATCCCAAGTACTGTACTGAGCATTAGTGATATTTTGTAGCAATGAGTTTCAGAGGTTATACCTGCTTCCTTGAACGGAATTTCTGTGGATATAGGAAGAGTAGGCTTGACCATGTTTCCTGACCTTCCTCCCACCTTAAAGTGCAGGAAGAGGAGGGGTGAAAATGTAGGGTCTACCAGTCACTCCTTTCTCCTCTCATAGATCAGAAGCAACAGGAGGGTCCCAAGACTTGTTGGAAGGAGTGGGGTCCTGCCTTAGGTTCTTGGGACAAAACCAGGTGAAACTTAACAGTTTCCCTTTCGTTCCCTGGCTTCATTTGAACCCCAAACTTTGTGAAGATTCCTCAAGGCGATTAAACAATATGAACTGGAACCAATCACAAATGTATTTTACAACATCTCTACTAAATATGTAAGTTCATTTCAAAAACAGAAATAGCATAATATTATTAAAAAGACGACAGTGGAAAAAATATTTAGTTTCCAATGTACATGGATTTGAATATTGAAGCTATCAGGAGATGAAATAGTGCCATTTGATTTGATATTTTTATTCAAGCTTTGACTGAGCAGTTTTGCTACAGTGCACTGCTATTTGGAGGAAAAATCAGAAACTGCATCAGACAACCACTCTATTTCGTTCTAGAAAATAACTAGCAATTATAATTACTCACAATGTTTTCTGGCTCAGAATAAAAGTGGCATTGCACAAAACCATACTGAACATTCATCGTGATTAGAAAATACTCCACACCTTGAAGAACAGTGAAGCCATAAGAATAATTTTAAATGCAAATTAAATTGAGGGGGTAGCAAAGAGAACAGATAAAAGACAGTAAAACAAAGCCTTTCAATTTCCTCAAATTAGCAGGCTAATGTAATATAAAAAGCAGTTCCACTCAGATCTGTACTAAGACGTTTCATTTCATCATAATATAAAACAGCAGATCCATCACCTTTCTCTACTCTGTACTCTTGATTTTGAGGTTGAAGTGACAATTTGAAGCTGTTCGCTCTGGCTCACAGACTGGTTACATTGCTTAGTCCTATTTCAAGCCAGTAGGATGGAAAGAGATCAGTAATATTGGTAAGTACCTATCTGCTAACCTGAGCTTTTATTTTTTTGTAATTCTTTTATATAGTGCCTTTACTCTTTAGCAATGTACATCTACTGGGAAAAGCTTCATTGTGTATTTTGTACAAAGTTACATACTATATAGAAATATGATGATTCCTAGAGACTATTATATCGGATTTTTGCACATATTCCACAGTGAATTAATACAAAAAGTAAGAATATCACAGTGAGAAAGGCTTCTGGATAACCTGTGGCTTTTGTGGCATCCTTGGAATATTTAATGCACTTAGTGCCTTTCTGAACTGTGCAAAACAGCCTTACCCAACATACAGCACCAGAGAAAATAGGAGTGATTTCTGAACAGTCTCATTATGACATTATTATTCATCTTACATTTACTGTAAAATACTTCATAGTCTCATTACTCTTGTGGTAAACAGTGAAAGGGGGTCCAGGTCAGTAAAAGTAAATTATTAGACAAAACAAAATGCTTCAGTTAATCATTATAACACAAAAAGAAAAGGAGTACTTGTGGCACCTTAGAGACTAACCAATTTATTTGAGCATTATAATACAGTTCAAGTTTTCTGAGCTTCTGAAAGGGAAAGTGATCAAGATAAGAGCAAAAACCAGATTAATAAAGGAACTTGAAATAGGATTGGGGTTTTTTTCTTTTTTTCCTTGGGAAAGTTTTATCAGGGGTTTATTCCTTCAGTGTGGAGGGTGTGGGGGAGTTGACAGTAGTGTCACCTTCTGTTGCTAAGTAACAACATCGCCTGGCCATTTTTATCAGATAAAGGAAGTCCAGTTGACGTTATGCATTATTCATCAGAGTTGCAATCAAACAATCAAAATTGTTTGCTTACACTGGGGACATTTAGTAAGATCAAGGAAGCCCTCCCTGAAACTACATGAGCTTCCACCACTGGCAGGCAGCTCTTGTTATTTGCAGTAAGTATCATTTGTTCAGAATGATGCAATGAAGTGATATGTTGAAGAATTTTAGAAGTTCTCTCACTAGTGTAGGTTTGTAAATTGAAAATGATTTCACATGTTGTTCCAAACAAATAGATTTATACTTTGGAATTCAAAATATTGCTTGAAGTGAGGATCATTCTTTCACACCACCCTAAAAGAAATGCTCTGAAAGAGGAAGGACTATTGATCTCTTTTTTAAAAAAATGAAGGTTATTGGTGATATTTATATAGCTGCTTATACATCGAGCATACATGCTGTGAAAGAGGCAAAGAAATGCCAGTGTATATATTTTCAGTAACTGCTGGACTTTAAATATACAATATATATAATTGCTGTGTGAAGTGAAAGAAAATGCAAGAGGCAACAGGAAGGTAGGGAAATGTTCATGATAATTCACATGTCAATGTGTGTCATCCAAGAAGCACTGTATGTCAGAGGAGAGGTTAACTCATAGACTACATACCATCAATGGGTTCAAGAGAATGCTGCAATGAAAAGGTCAGCCAAGAATGAATGCTAAGAGTGCTTGACATTGCACTGACTATACCTGTTATCAGACATGTTAAAAGCCGATGGTGTGAAGTTCTGCTGCTACTCTAAGTCAATGTAAAGAAGGGGGCCGGGGGGACGAGTTGGTTTTCTTGTCTTTTGGCGGAATGGTATACCTGCTGTTGTGCAGTCTGTTTCTGTCCTGCCTGGTGAAATGTTTGTGTTTTTAACATAAATATTATTATCATTTGTTTTATTGTAGTGCCTAGAGGCCCTAATCAGGTTGGGATCTTGTTGTGCTAGGCATTATACAGACATAAAGTAAAAGATGGCCCCTACCCCAAAGTTCTTACAATCTTAGTTTAAGAAAGGATGCATCAGGTGGGTAAAACAAGCATATGTTGTGGAGGGGTGGAGGTTGTGGATGGGATATCACTGATAATTCTAGGAATCATGTTTGTGTTTGGTATTTCTACTTTCCTCATATTTTCTTAAGCTGTGGATTTGAAAAATTATTCTTTGAAACTAAAATCTGCGGTTTAAAAATATTCTATGCATGATGGTTTTAAATGCTTTTCTCAGATCCACTCTGATATGCTAAAATGGAATGTTTTAGATACTGCATGCAGAATTCTTTACTCAGAAAAAAACTGTGATTTTTATTTATATTTGTATGTTTGATCTTTAGTTGTTTTTCCCCCCCCCCAGGAATTTGACTGATCACATCACTTTGAAAAGAAAGACTTATTGACAACAAAAAGTTCCTCCAAGATGGACTATTTTTTGGATGTTGAGTCTGCTCACAGAATGATGTTATATAGTCAAGGAGCTCAAGGTAAAAAAAACTTGAGATAGAAAATCATAAATATAATTGTGTTACATATATGGGATCAAATTATGGCTGCCCCCTTGTAGGTGAACTTTTGAAGGGGAAGCTAGCAGAGGGAGTCCTTTCCCCCCAAAACAGCCACACAAGAAGTCTAGGAAACAGTAAGTGGGCTGATTTGCTCCCTCTGAGCCTATGAGTGAGCCATTAAAGCAGCTGGCAGCGCAGCCGAAACCAAAGGGTAGAACATGTTTGGTGATGAGAGATCTCTCCCTTGGCACAACAGGTAGTGCAGGGAAGGTAGGGCAGAGATTTGTGATACACCTCTTGTACAGATGCATCAAGTGCAGTTGCTGTGTATGGCTTCCTCTGGTCCCTTGGAGTCACAAATAATAGCCCCCTCCACTCACTTCTTAGGAGTGACAAGCGCTTCCCTTCCCTCCCCCAGCAAGTCCCTCCTTCCTTCCTGTGCTCCAAATGTTATCAGATTAATACTTTGATGCATAATCTTATTTCTAAGGCTCTAACTGACTAGCACAAATTATACAGGAAAACTACAAAGTGTTCCACTGCACAACTTCCAAACAACATATTTGTAGTGGTTCATTAACATCCGTTACAAAACATGGGCCCAATAGCATAGCGATAATAGAATAGATACAGGAGTTGGGTAAAATTTTTCAAACAGATGTTTTAATTGAAAAATTTACTTTTTTTTTCAATAGCAAAAACGTTTTAATTAAAAAACTTATTTTCTTAATTTTCCACATTTTCTATGATACGTTAAAATTAAAAATTGGGGGTGATTTTAGTTTATATCTTTTTCCCCCTTTCTTTGTCAGTGGCAAAATGGAAAAGGAGCTGGGACAGAAAGAAGGAAAAAAGTAAAAGGGGAAGGAAGAGGGAGGAAATAAAACAAATAACTCAAGACATGTTCCTTTTTGAAATCCATGGGGGAAAATGAAAACTTTGAAATGTTTTGTGAAAAAACATCACCATTTTTCCACCATCTCTAATTTTTGGGAATCCAATGAGGATACTAAAGAAAGCTCATTTACTGGGGGGGGGGGGGGAAGTGGGGAGGGAGGGCAAAAACATCTTCAGGAATAATATTTTAATAGCAGAACTTAAAGGCATTATAAAAACTGTGAGGTTGGTAAATGTAAGGCCCAAATCAGTGTTTCTCAACGTGTTTACCATTGTGGGCCACATATGCTGCTCTCTTTGTGTTATGTGGGCCACATCCACACACTATATATAACTCCTGTATGGTCCTGAGGATGTCACATTGGCCGCAGCTGTGTGCTGATCGGGCCGCAAGCGGCCCACAGGCCATAGGTTGAGAACCACTGGTCCTAATAGCTCAATCCAGTTTCAGCCTTATTTTCACTTACTGCACTTTCACTTGAAAAGAAAGTCCAGTTTTTCTGTAACAGACTTTGTCCAGCTGGTAATCAAATTTATAGTCAAACTATAACAGTGTATGCCACACCAGGTCAGGTTTTTTAAGGTGAAATGCACTTTCCACCTCCGCAAAACCCAAGCATTCATGCAGGGCACAGATGTGCACCACCCTCACCCCGGGACTTAAGTGTGGCATCGCCGCACAGCCAATTGCAGCTGCTATTGCAGTCAATGGGCTAGAATTTCAGCTGGACCCCACTTATACAAGATGCGTAGGGAAACCATTTAAAGATAGATCTGCAGCTCTTCCCTTGTCCCATTGTAGCCTTCTGCATCAAACAGTGGTAATTCAGGACCTTAAACACCTAGTAAGACCACGCAAATAGATTGAAAGCTCCAAGGGGCAGAGGTCTGTTTTGTTTTGTTTTTAATTACTTCATCTCTAAAGTGCTATGCACACCTAAGTATTGTGATAGAAATAATATTAATAATATATCATCCCGCATCGGTATGAGGACAGACCCCCTTATGACTCCACAGAAAGGAAAACCGGAATTCAGAAATCTGTAACTTGCCTGACTTATTTTCTTAGATTTCCATATCAACTGACAAACATCCTATGCACTGAATGAGGCAGTGTTCTGTGGAAAAGAGTGTATCATAATGCATATGCACAAGAGGGCCAAATTAAGATTGCACAGACATTTCTTAGCATCTGGGTGCTTGATTTTGAAATCTTAACTTTTCTTTAACATAGGTTTTTTTGTAGGTAATTTCCTAAGTTTTTAAAAAACAAACTCAAAACCCAGAACTTCCATCATGAAGAATTATCATCACCTGGATCATCAGCAGGGTGGTGACCTTAGGCACACCACACAGACCTCTATCAGTTGAGTTAAGGAAGGAATGGGTAGTGGCAATAGGGTGTCTTCCTCTTTGTGGACAAGCACCTGTGGGTTGCACAGCTATGTGCTGACAGTAGCAGCATTGTGAGATTCAGGAATCCTGGGTTCAATGCCAGGTTCTGACAGGAGTGTGCTGGTGTATAGTGGTTATAGAACCTTCTGCCCTCTCCCCACCAGCATCTCTGCCCTATTCTCCTTCCTGGACTCATGTCCCTTTGTTCGTCTGCTTTTATGCACCTCACTGGTACCTGTCCCTTTCCCTCTCCACTTCTATTCCACTTGTTCCCCTCTGCTCCTATCCCCACCCTCCACCCGGGTTCCTGTCCTTGTTATCTGTCTGCCACCTCATGCTCGTCAGATCTCTTCCCCACAGCTTTTGTAACCCTCACCCCCCCCCCCCAACTTTTCCTCTTTATTTGTGTGAGGCTGCTTGCTGCTCCGCCTTTTCTCTGTCTGAGTTCCAGTAGGGGGAGCAGTGAAAGCACAGCAGAAACAATCTCGCCACTCTCAGTTCTGGTGACTGGGGCCACAGCAGTCCCTGGCAATAGCAGGGGCAGCCCTTGCCACTCTGGGCTGGAGCATGCTCCATCACTCTGTGGGGATGGTGCATACACATTCTGGTCAGCAATAGGAGCTGAGGGATGGAGCATTCCACGTGCAGACAGAATCCTCACAGAATTTATCTGCCAGCCTTTAACAAGCCACTACTGAGCATGAGTGAGATTTTCAGAGGTTCTAAATTTTGCCAGTCTGGGCATATTGTCACAAATGGCAAAGAGAACATTCCCAACACTGGGTACCCCTTGCCAAATTTCAAGTCTGTCCTTCAAAGCATGGAGGCACTACAATTTCTCAATTTTACAGTTGTATGGTTTTGGTTTAATCCTGGGCAAAACAATGTATTTTTTCCTTTACCTCATTCTTGGAAATGGCTAAGCCATTTTAACTGAAACTTTCCTAAAAAATACAACCTGAAGCAGGCACCTAGTGTGAACATTTTAGTTCAAACAGTTAAAGTTTGGCAAAGTTATAAGAAACTGAAAAGAGAACCTTATCATGGAAAACATGACACAACTTTAACTAGAGGTGTTGCTGCCAGATTCACCTAGAATGATTGCATGATGTTAAAATTTTGTCTCAAATCATACAATCAAAAAGCATATTTGTATATTTTTTAAACTGCATTTTGGTCAAGTCAAAAAGTGATGGCCATAATCTGTCATTAAATACATAATGATCACAAATTAAATTATTACAGGTATTATTTATTATTATTTTGTCTTATTTAAGTTATTACATTATAAACTATAAATGGAGCATACTATAGAATCAGGACTTATTACTATGAGAATATATTTATCCAGGAATCATATGTACGTAAAACATTACTCACATATGACCAATTATGCTCCTTTCTAATGCTCATACACGATCTCACTCTTTCTTCCCCTGTTAACCTCCCCCTATTTCTCTAATCCTTAACATATTGTTCTTCAGAATCTGATTTTAAAAGGAAATTAAAGTGAAAAGATAATAAATCAGTCATTCCACTCTCCATAACCCATACGGACATGTAATCAGTAACCAATTGAACACACAGCTTGCATGTGGCCATAGAAAAATACTCATAATTTGTATCTTTAATTTGTAAGTTATTTTTAGAAATTCTTGGATCCAAACACATAGAAAACTTCTGTCTATGCTATGTACAGCTATTGTGAACTCTACGCACGGGGGAAAAGTGGCAAGAGGAGAGAATGCCAGTGATGAAATGCAGCCTAAGTGCAGCCAAACAGTTAATAGGCTCTTATTCTTACCTAATGAAAATAAGTAGTAGATAAGTATCCCATTCAATCAGCATCAGCTATATCCCAATTAAAATCAATTCATAGATGTTCCCAAAGAACAACTTATTCAAAATTTGCACTAAGAAATCTGTTTTTCCTCAAAAACTTAAGACTTCAACACAAAATATCATATCTTTAGGGCTATTTCCAGATCACTGAAGTTTCTTTCAGTTATATACATCAAAAACACGTCACTTTCTGTACAGTTAAAGCTACACGGTTCAAGCTAAGTATGTTAATACATTGAGAAAATATTAGAAAATAAAAAAACAACTCATGCAAGCTCCTCTGCTATTAGTAGATGACACAGCATTATGCAAGTAATGATTCCTGAAGTCTTGTTGGAACAGAAATCAGAATGGCAGGTGTATTGCAAATAAATGTTCAGCTTTAAAATATTATTAGAGCTGGTTAAAAATGAAAAAAAGCAGTTTCACAAAATTTTTTGTGCATGTTTTTAATTCCTAAAATGCATCCAAAAATAGCAAAAATGTTATCAAAGCAGGTATTAAAATTTTGTGTTCATGAAACACCAAGTTTTCAGTAAACAAAACAACCGATAAGGTTTTGATAATTTCTAATTACAATTTTGAAAAAGTCAAAAAGGCACAGCATTTTTCATGGAAAATGAAAAATTCAACAGGTCAACATTTTGCAAAGCAAACAAAAAATTGTAAAGGCCATTTATCAGTGGGTTCAAATAGATTGGTAAAACAGATTTGACCAGCTCTAATTGTAATTTAACATACTGAATTTAATCTTTTAAGTGACCATGAATGTACAATATCTAGTTTTAAATGTGTCCCCGCCACCCTTCCCAATGTCACTATGTAAAGTGCTTTGAAATCATGGAGGAAAGAGTCCATCTAATTTATAACTATGTATATCCTGGAGATAGGGGCATTTTTATTTAGAAAACTACTAGCATTTATTAATTAAAACTTTGTTCCCTATGAATATTTTCCAATATTTAATTAAAAGCCATTGTTTCCATGAATGTTCCTGTCAGTAATTTTGTTTGCAAAAATTTGCACAGAAGAGCTGGAAACATGGTAGATGCAAACCATTTAAAAATTTGAATAAATATTCAAGGAAACATTTTTGCAGTATTTACCCAGCTGTAGTCAAAGTGAACATGTGCCAGACCCAAGTAGTTAGAGCTAGCAAGGCAAAAATTGAATTCCAAACAAGTGAGCAGAAAAACCCACTCTTATTCTGTTTACAATAAATACAAACTCATCTTTGGACACATTTTTCCACCTCCCTCCATCACTCAGTGTGTTAACTGCAGCAAACAGATTCCATCTTTCAGCTCCGTAAGGATGGCATCAGCAGGAAGTTATTTAATGAAGGGTCTGATTCTGGAAGATGCTGAATGTCCTCAACTCCCACTGAAATCAAAGTTGCAGGCTCAGGCCACTAAGTTGAACTTTTCTTTAGTGTGGTGTTTCACCAGATGAAAATGCTCACTATAAAATAAAAATTTTCAATGGTCTCTAATAATGTGATCCAACTGCCACTGAAGTGAATGGGAATCATTCGACTCACTTTCCAAAGGTCATGCCCTAAATTTGGTTTAATGACTATTTTTACATGTTTATTTTGCAAATGAAAAATGCTTTTCTAATTAAAATGACGATGATCCGGAATACAATATTTCCAGTGCAGAGGGTAATTTTCTTTCATCCTCATTACTGTTCATTCCTGCTAATTGGCTGCTACAGTTTACAGTCCACTACAGATGTTTACTTTATCATAATCTAAATGTTTGAAATTACTAAATATACTCCAACTCTTGCCTTATGCTTTGATCTTAAAAATCAAAATGCTAGATTAAAAATTGGCATGAAATTTGAAAGGAAAGTATTTTTTTTAAAACAGCTCGGCCCATATCAGAAATAGGCGCTATTTCGAGCAGTGTTTTATTGTGGTAGGCCATATGATTCTGTAAAATGAACATGTACTGTAGCAGCTTTTGTTAAATTTAGTTAGTAACGTACTGTCAGGGCTAAACCTGATAGGTATTGGGCATTTGAGAGTTGCTGATTGACAGACAAATAGAAACCTAGCACTAACCCGCCAGTAGAAAAATGCAATTTTATTATTAGTCATTTGTAATATGGTAGCACCTAGGGCCTCCAACCAAGATGGAAGAGGGGAAGTGGGGATTACATTGTATTAGTCTCTGTCCATACATACAGCAAGAGTCATCTCAGACCTGAAGTGTTTAAAATCTAAATAGACAAGACAGGAAGGGTGGGAGAAAAAAAGGATCATTGTCCATGTTTTATAGATGGGGAACTGAAGCACAGATAGATTATATGACTTGCCTTGGTCATATAAGAAGTGTGTGGCAGCACCAGGAATTGAACCCAGATTTCCCAAGTGTCAGGCCAGGCAGGGTCTTAACTACAAGATGGGTGTGATCTCCTTATTTCCCCTAATATATATGGATGTGGAATTCAAGGTGTTGGTAACCTATAAATCCCTAAATGATTTTGGACCTGGTTACATGAGAGATCGCATCTCTCCCTATGATATCCTGAGATCAGCAGAGACACTCAAGCTGGAGTTCCTTCAATATATACAAGAGTTAATCATCTGAGCAACCTTTTTATTCTGTTTGCTAAGGCTACTAAGGAAGGAGTGGGGCTGAGGAGGATGTATTTCTGGGGGACTCCTCTGTGTATGTTATGATTTTTAATTTTGGGGATAGGTGGTCAATGCACTGGATGGGCATCTATAGTTGCATTACATAAAATAAAACTACATTAAAAGCATGTTATTAAGGTTGTAAAGTCAAGCACTTGAGTTAGCTTGTGCAACCTTAATTTGATTCCCTTGTGCGTGTGCATTATGATACAGTCTTTATTAAAAAGAAAAGGAGTACTTGTGGCACCTTAGAGACTAAACAATTTATTTGAGCATAAGCTTTCGTGAGCTACAGCTACACGAAAGCTTATGCTCAAATAAATTGGTTAGTCTCTAAGGTGCCACAAGTACTCCTTTTCTTTTTGCGAATACAGACTAACACGGCTGTTACTCTGAAACCAGTCTTTATTAACACGATCACATACTGTTTTTTCCACACAATCCCCTGCGTCATCCACAATCAGTGCACAGGATGGACAGTGCTCAATTAATGAGCAGCTATTCAATATTTTGTGTTCTCTTCATTGTTTAATATGTGGCCCTATGCCTTATTTATTGCATATTATTCAAACCCTGCTTTGAAGACAGAATTATTAATATCCTCATGGGCTTTTCTATGGCACTCATTACTGTAGTATCTGAGTCCTTCCCACATATTAATGAATTAATTTTCACAACTCCCCTGTTAGATGCAGGGCATTATTATCCCCAGTTTATAGTTTGGAAACTGAGGCACGGAGAGTAAGATCCAAGTATTCACTAATTTTGAGTGCCCAATTTGAAACCATTGGGACCTGATTTTTCAGAGTGCTCAGCATTATATAGCATTCTGTATCTTCAAAGCACAACTCCTACTGACTTCAATTTCAGCTCTGAGTGCTCAGGGCTTCTACAAATCAGACTCTGGGGTACCAAATTGGGGACCCTCAAAATGAGGAACACCGAATTAGTGACCACCTCTGAAAACTTGTGTTAAATGACTTACCCAGCATCACACAGGACCTCTGTGGCAGGGACAGAATCCAATTCTCTGGAACAGCTTTCAACTGCCTTAACCGTGAGAGCATCCTTTCTCTTCCCCTGCCTCATTTGCTACACATCTTGGAAATTCAACATCAAAGGATGCAGAGGTTCCACTAAAAATAGCCTCCTTCTCTGCACAACCCTGCTCTACCCCCAGAACAGATCTGTCCTATGCACTGAATGAGACAGTGTTCTTAGGAAAGAATCATATGTGATCATGTAATTAAATATTGTATCATAATGCATATGCACACGAGGGTACCTCCTTGTTCCCAAGAACCTGATAGGACAATGTTTAATTAAAGAAACAGGAGTAAGATTGTCACCTACAGAATCACCAGCACTGCTACCTATATCAGCATAGTTTTTTGTTAAGGATTCTGATTCAAACACTGACCAGGGCTGTCCCCAATTAGCTATTTCCAGTGTTGTCCTAGCCATGTTGGTCCCAGGATATTAGAGACACAAGGTCTCTCTTTCATCAGCAGAAGTTGGCCCAATAAAAGATATTATCTCACTCACTTCGTGTCTCTGATTAGCTAGTGAGAGTCTATAGGATCACAGTCTAAGATAATATGGTTGCAAGCATTGTCAGCTCAGACCACTAAACCACCTCAGAAATATTAAAGCTCTGTATCAACATTTATGAAGGTATTAGATTTAAGAGCAGATTTCAAATATGAGGAGAAAGAAAACACTCTCTTGACTATACTTAACCGTACAACCATGGAAAAGTGTGCAGAGTGCCTCAGCATATTCATAGCGTCTACTGCCATGAAGTGTAACAGACAAGAACAGTTTGAATTTCCAGGGGTGAGTAAAGGAACTGTCCTAAAATAATTTAACCCTGCTAAAGTCATAATGGCTGCCCACAAAGCTACTGCTACCCTGACATCTTTTGGAATTGCTGTCACGAAGAGCAATCTTTAGAACTACAGATGGGCATAAGCTGTGAAAGTTTGCATCTGGCTCTGAACTTCCCAAAAGTTCAGGAGCATTCAGACTTGGGTTCTGTTTTCAGCCAATTATATAGGTAGGCCTGAACCACAAAGAGAGATTCAGACTTCTGTCTAGGCTCAAACTTCCCAATAATTTAGGAGTAAGTGAGTTTCAGATCTGAAGTTCAGGTACATGTCCATCTCTATTTAAAATTCCTATGCATTTTGGTCCATAAGAGGAAAGACTGGAACAGAAGAAAACTCAACAGCACTACTTGTTCTATGACATTGGTATTTGGATAAACTATCCTTGTCCCACCTCACTGCTTTGGGAGGGATGGGGGAAACTTAAAACATAACTGGATAGTAGGTTTTTGTTTGGTTGTACTGATGACTAATTCAGAATAAAATAATTTAGAGAAATGAACAACTTACTACCTACAAGTAGTTCAGTTACTTTCTTTGAGGAAAGACAGGTTGATTGGAATGAACTGACACAATAAACAATAATATACATTTTATAATAACCATGTGGATACCTACTGTCACTCAATTCAACTTCGCTGAATTCCCTTACCTTTCATACTTCTCGTCCTTTACTATTTATGTGAGAAAATAATGTGTATAGTCTACTATTTTGTTTATCTTTAATAATAAGTTAGCATTTATTATTATTATTTTGTTTAACAGTACCATATAGAGATTCCAACTGAGATTGGAGACCCAATGTGCTAAACAGTCTAAGAGACAGCCCCTGCCATTTAAATAGACAAGACAAAAAAGGGCAGGAGACAGGAAGTATTCTCTTTATTTTACAGCTGGAGAACTGAGTCACAGATATTTGCCTATGGCCACAGAGAATGTCTGCATCAAAACTGGCAATTAAACCTAGATCTCCTGAGTCCCAGTCCAATGCTTTAACTACAAAACCATTTTTCGTCTCTAAAAATAAGGTTAAGGGCATTTATGCTTTATAGATACAGAGCAAAATATTCAAAAGTGCCAAAAGGACATAGAAGCCTATATCCCAAGCTCTTAGACCCAAATCCCAAAATGTATTTAGGTACCTAACTCCCACTGATTTCAGTGGGAGTTAGGCACCCAAATACCTTTGAGAATCTGGGCCTAAGTCACTTTTATAAATGAAAATGGGGCTCCTAGGTCACTTAGGCACTTGCAAAATATATTACCTATAAATGGTTCCACTTTTGTCAGTGTATTTGTCCACAGAAAGGAAAATGTATGCATGCATAGGGGTTGGGGAGTTAAGCAGTTTAGTCTTGTGGCAGCTTTTCCAACAATGAAGAGGGTCTTAGTAAGATATTCCCCAAATCTAACCTTATACACAGAACTTTCAAGGAGCTCTGCACATCCTGAAATATTGTCAAAAGTTTTCAGCTACTCTAGGAGCTGGTGCTGGTGCATGTTGTGGTTGGTCCTCACACTGCTGATTTTTCTTTCCCCGCTTATAGGAAACGGGGTGGAAGAAGCAAACTCTCTTCTTCTTCTTCTTCTTTTTTTTTTTGGTAAAAAAGGGATTATATGGAACGAGCATAAATATCAGAACACGAACTGATTAAAAGGAAAAGCGAGTCCCTCTCCAGCAATTGTAATGACAAGGTCACCTTAGAGTCACAGCCTGTCCTGTTTCACCGCCTCCTCAGCTGTACCAGCAGGCACTGGTGCTGTCATCCCCACCTCCGCGTGCCTCAGCAGCCTGGACGCTTGCCCAGGGAAGAGGGGATGCGTGTGTGTCTCTTTCTCCCACACTTGCACCCCCTCGCTCCCCCAAGCGGACACTTCCGTCACACCAGGCTCCCAGCCCCGAATCACTGGGGCGGTGCTGAGGTTCCCTCCCTACCCCACTGGCCAGTCTAGTCCCCAGCCAGTAACTGCTGGCAATAATGGATCACTTTAGCACTGGGGCATTGCCCTCCCTGCTGCGGGGTGGACGCTGTGCGGCGCCTGCATGAGCCCCGCTGGGTGACCCCTGGCCCTGCCCCCTCAGCCAAGGGCAGCCTGCCCTGGGGCTGCAGGGAGAGGGGCTGGCAGGGCAGCGTTTCCCGATCTCGCTGCTCCAGTCCAGAGATCCTTAACGGGTTTTCCCTCCCTCTCCCTCTTTCTCTCTTTTCCTCTCTTTCCCCTTCCTCTGCTCCCCCTCCCCCTCCTTGTGTGTGCGCCTCTTCCTCTTCCCTCCCTCCCTCCTCTTCCTCTTTCCCACCCCACCTCTCTCTCCTTTCTCCCTCATCAGCTCGCCGGGCGACCCTGCTCACCGTACCCACATTAATGGCGGCATCTTCGGAGGAGGAGATAGACCGGAGACCCATCAGGAGAGTCAGGTCCAAGAGTGACACCCCTTACCTCGCAGAGGCCAGGATCTCCTTCAATCTTGGGCGAGGTAAGAGCGACCCCTTCTCCCTGTCCATCCCCCACAGTGCACACACATAGACACACGCCCCAGTGCTCATCCCTTCCCATCCCCTCCCCTCCCCATCCTCAAGCTGCTGCTCTGCTCCACTCTGCCTCTTTGTGTCTGCTGGGTGCAGGGCGCTGCTGAAGGGCTGTGAAACCCTGACATGTCCTGCCACGGTCACACAAGCATTTCTCCCCTCCCTTCGCTCCCCAGCCGTCAGACACGGGTGCAGTACAAAATGAACTGGCGGGAGGGGGCAGCATGCCTGGGCAGCAGGGGAGGACTAAGACGTGGCGGTGGCAACGTTCAGTTCCTGTCATGGAGTGAGCAAGCAGTGGAGTAATTTCCACCTCAAAGTTCTTTTTCTTTTCTTTTTTTTGGGGGGGGGGGGGGAAGAGACGTACACAGTACCACAATCACCCCTAATACATCTTTCCTCATTTATCTCCCATCTTCCCCCATAAGACTCTAGATACCTAACTCTCCCCAGACATTCCCTCCATCTAGCTTTCCAGAATGTCCTCTCTTTTCACGCCTCATTCTTTCCCCAAACTCTTCATTCTCTCTTTCCTTTCCCCCAAGACTGTATTCCCCCCTTTCCTCAAACCCTTCCCTTTTCCTCTATGCCCCTTATTCTCCCTCCAAATCTCTCACTTTGCCCCTCAAACCACTTAGTCTCCCTGTCCTCTGCCCCCAAACTACTCTCTCCCCCCAAAAGTCCTGTCTCCTCTCTTTCTCTACCAAATAGCTCCACGTCCCTCATTCTTTCTTCCTTTCCTTTCCCCAAACATTCCTCCTCCTATTACCATGCTCCTCCTTCCCCATCTGTTCTCCAATCCCCTTTACTCCCAAATCCCACTTTCCTCTTCCCTGTCCCCAACACCTATTTCCCTCCTGCCAAATTTCCCTTCTCACCTCCCTCTCCCTGCAAACTCTCATTGTCCCTTTCCACTCCTCTCCGCTGAAGCCCCTAATTCTCCTTCTATCCTCTCCAATAATACACTCTCTCCCCGCAACCCTACATTTCTCTCTCTGCAGACTCTTCATTCTATCCTTCCTTTCCTCAACCCCTAGTATCTCCTCCCTTTGTCATAGCCCATCATTCTTGTCCCTCCCTATCAAACTACTTTTCCTTCTGACTTCTCACTAGTCTCCTCTTCTGCCCAAATTCATTCATTCCTTCCCTGAAATGACCCCGTTTTCCCACTCATAATTTCTCCAGTCTTTCCTCCCATGGCTCTGTCCCCAAGGTTAATCTATAACTTATACCTATATCCTTTCCACTCTCTCTGCCCCATGAGATCCCATGTTCTCTCACAATCACCCTGACATTCCCTCTCTCTGCCCCTCAATGTGTCACATCCTTTTTATTTGCTCTACCTTTCCCAGGTCTTCTCTCATCCCTCCAGCTCCCCAAATTCACCCCTCTTTTTTCTGCTTCCATCTGTCATTTCCCCCTCCCTGCCACATAGACACTGCCTCCAGAGCTGCCCTCTAGCTCCTTTTTCACTTCTCTTCTTTCTGTCTCTCTGTCCTCAAGGTCCCTCCAACATTATGCCTGTTCCCTCCCAGATCCCCTTTCATGTTACTCCTGCCATCCTCAAGGTCCTTTCCCACCAGGACTGTTCCCCTCCCCTCTCCATTGGGCCATTCCCCTCCTCAGGGTCTCCTGCCCATGATGATCCTCCCTTTACCTTCCCTCAAAAATGAGGAAAGGAGGAGACAGCTGCTCCTGGTTGGTTACTCAGTTTCCTCCATACCGAGCCAGGCTCCCCTTACCTAGGAGGGAGGGAATTGAGATAACTTTAGAGAGGAGTCTCAGCTGCAGTCTCCTGACTTTCCCACCAGGGTACACTGAAGTGACCCTACTGGCAGGGTCCTACAATGCAACTCCCTTCTTCAGCTGAGCCCCTCAATTCAACAGCTCACTGCGGGAAGAGGGTTTGACTGAGAGCTCCTGCTTGCTATGTTGCAGTCTCTCTCCCTTCCCCTTCAGCAGGTTGCAAATTGAAGGTGATAAACATGTAGTTGTTTTCTCCTCTAGTCTGAAAGTTGGTGTGAGACAGATTCATCCCCTTTGTCCTCACTATAATTACACCCTTATTAACTGGTAATATGCAGGTTGTGGTTACCATTGACTGTGACTGGTTGATTATGTTGGTCGCAGTGTGATTATCCCTTTCTGGTCATGATTAGTTTTTTTAAAATTATTGAATAAAGCTTTAGGTTGGCTGGGTGACATTTCAAGGCAGGAGTTGGAAAGTGATGCCAGTGAGTAGCACTGATTTTAAGGAACTGAAAATGAAAACAGGCAAGATGTAGGGGTGTGGGGAGGGTAGGAAGTGGTGGTGTGTAGGAAGTGATGAGGTGTAAATGAAAAAATGCTGTGCATGGTTACCTGATTGCTGAAAATAACTCCATGTTGGCCTTCACTGTCACAGGTGACATTATGCCTTGGAGTTATAAATAGATTATCAGTTGAGAGGAAGGTACCTTCAGGTCACCTAGTGCCTCACATTTCTACACTGAGCTGGACTTGCAGTCTTTACTACAGCAAGGCCCGGAAAGTCAGGTAGAATGCTGTTCTTTATAGTCCTCTTTTTTTTTTTTCTTTCTTTTTTCTGTAATTCCTATGAAAATTTGATAAGTACATTTAGTTCCCCTTTTAATTTATGTGTTTTAAAGCTACATTTCTAACCTCTCAGGAATGGACTTCCTTTAAAGGGAATAATTCAAAGAAGTAGCACTGGAAAGATTTGTGAAGAAACAGAATAAAACTGTTTAAAGCAGTGCAAGTGGATGTTTTCATTAATCCATCTGGCACTGGGTAGTTTGAGTTTAAAAAAAAAAAGAAATTGCTTAGCAACCAGTGTTTAAGTTAGTGAGCTAACTCAGTGAAATATGCCAGTGATATCCACTCGATTGTTGAGCTTTTGGTTTTGGTTTTGTGACTGTTTTCCAGGAATGCATAAACCAAGGGCCCTTCATTTCAGAAGGACCTGTATTCCAAAGAACCAGTTTTTATTTTAAAGATGGTTAAACTTCTACTAGATCTGATTACGTTGTATGGTGAAGGGTTAGGTTTTGAAAACTTCTCCTTTATAAGGAATGGTGTGTTTGTATATTTTTAAGGTTCATATAATTGTTTGTGGCAAAAAGTATTTCTGAACTTGTCTGCTGAATTTTAGGTTTAGCAAACAAACCTTGTGTACACTTTATTAGGAATTACTTTGAATATTCAATATTTTTAGGAAGTAGTGGTACAATAGTTATCCCTTAAGTTATTGTATATTTAGCTTGCATGAAGCAATTAAAGGTGCAATTAAACAAGAACACTTAATTCATAGCTGGCCTCCCAACTAACCTTTACTTTGTATACTTATTGCTTATTCAGGGTAAGAGCTGTGTTCTCTGGTATCAAATGTTTTCACTGCAGAAAGTAGAAGCACTTACTGTATGTTGGATGGAGCCTATTTGGAATCTATCTGGAAATAGATTCCCCATTCTGTATCTCTCCTCTTTATGTGTCCATTGCTAGTACTGTTTCTTAATTGTGAAACTACCAGGTATTACTTTTCTCTTATTTAAAATTTAATTGCTGCACTGGTGTAGAGCTGAGAGGTTTAGGGTAATGGAAAGACTCCAGAGCATGTATGAACATGAGGAGCTGTTCATTTCAGGTGGTGCTGAATAGAGTGGCTGTTTGATACCAAGAAAAATGGACTCTAATAATTCATTGTTTTAACTCTCCCTCTCTTTCTCTCTGCGTGCTTTGTATCTGCTGTATTTTCCTCTATGTCCATGTGTGTGAGCTGTGTGTTTGTGCAAGTGTGTATATAACTGCATCCGTGTACATGGAGAGGGGAAGCAAGGTGGAAATGAGGAAAGAATGTCATTTCCTCTACTTAGTGATGCAGTCAGGACTAAAGTAATGCTCAGAGCACAGGAAATATCCCCTTCTCTACACACCTATGGTTTACCTCCCATTTAATGCATTTCATGTGGACACTTTGGCTATTCAAACACAGCCTATAGTGTTTTTCCTGCCAGCTGCTACAAGCAGGGTTGGATCCCCTTTTGATCCAGTCATTGTCTTGTTCCAGGATACTCGCTGGGATAGGATGCAGCATGCTGCTGCTGCTGCTTTGCTTTATTTGACCTTTAAATCTATTATTATTAATTATTATTATTATCTATATGCAGATGGAGTTAGTGCTACACTTCTCCACCCTTAAATTTAATGGCAACCACTGGTTAACAGCAAACAGTCTTATTTATCTACTTCAGCTGCAAGTTATAATTATACCATTACTGCTGTTATCTGCATTGTTGCCCGCTTGCACACACAGTCAGTTACATAATTTGGGTATAGCAAGGAGTTGGTATGTTTCTCAAGAACAATTTATAAACAATTAAGCAAGGCAAACTTTATCTGCCCCTCCAATCAGATTATATTCATAGTTTATTTTTCACACTGCTTTGTTTAATTAGTTTTCAAATAAATATTTGTTTGTGATCTTTGTTTCCAAAGACTGATCAATTATAGTATTATAAATATTCCCTAATGTGAATTTCCAAATGCTGTTCAATTAGTATACTCTAGCATATATCTTATTCAAGCCTTCTTGGACTCATTAAAAAGAAACAAAGCTGTTTTCCAAACTAAGAGGACTATTCTCCCTACTGATGTACATATGCCAATCCTAGTCATTTTAGTTACATGCTCATATCAAAAGGATAATATTTCTCAAATGACTTCAATTGTCTCTTGTGCCACAATGAATATAGCCAAGGAACATTATAAAACTATAGACAGATATAAAATGCTTTTTTGCCTATCTGATATTGTATCAGTCCATGTGCAAATAAATGCTATATCTGAAAACTAAATGTGCTTAAACAAGGACCTCAGCTCCATACCACAAGAATGTGTTCTCACTTTATTTTTTAAAACTATAAAGGGCCTAATTTTTTTTAAATGCCTAGTGATTTGGGTGCATCAATTTCTGGGTGCCCAACCTGAGATACCTTAAAGGGGTGCAAGTTCTTAGCATCTGCCCTCTGAAAATCATGCCCTTTTGAAGGTCTCCATTTGGGCATCCAAAAATTAAGGGACACAAAATCACTGCTTCTGAAAATTTATGCCTACATTTGTTAGGACTGACTAATCACATAAAGTATCTCATCCCCTCATTCCTATGCCATCCCTAGAACATCTCCAATTTTCACCCTACACGCTGACCTATTCAGATGTTAGTAGTTTTACAGAAGGCTATAACTTAAAAATGTTAAATGATGAAACCATCTGGGAAGCAGAGAGCTTCCAGGCTGGAGAAATTATGATATGTGATTACTGATAAGGGGACAGACCATTTAGTGACTCATACTTAATGATCTAAGGCGGGGAGTGTTGTTTTTCCTGTCTGATAAGAAATATAACGTGTAGTGCTGGGAAATCTTATTGCAAACACAGTGAATTGGGTGAGGTAGTGGATAGGTGGGTGTTAACTATTCAGGTAATGTTTGATCTCTTTATTGGTACATTCAGGCAGACCTGCTTGCCAGCAATTGACCTATACCTGTCCATCTATAAGTAGCAAGATAAAGGTCAATAGTGTCCTATATGGCATTTCCGTACATGGAATGGATATTTCAGCTAGAGAAAGAATCCAGCAGTAAACTTTGGACCACAGCCATTTTTTAAGGTGTTTCCAAGCTGATTGACATTTGGAAGACGTCATCGTCATGTCAGGCTGCTATGGAGACTTTCTGAGCTTGTTCAAGGAGGTCACCCAGTGTCATTCCCCACTTGAATTCATTTGCTTGTCTGGGAGTAAAGTCTTGTCAGAGGAAAGGGGCCGTGCTTTGGAGAAGGTGGCAGGGCAGAACACTTGCTTAGGTGAGTGAATGGTCACTGAAGAGGGAATGCTCCCTCCAAAAAGCCATGATTATTCTCTGTGGTTATGATTTACCCATGGAGCATATTATAAACTGGATCAGCCCTGAAGTTCTGCTCAGATCTAAGTGTACTCAAATTCATCAGTAATCTCACGTTGGGGACCAGATCCTCAGCTGATGTAAAACAACATAGTTCAATTGACTTCAGTGGAGCTACACAACTTACAGCCGCTGATTATATGACCCCATAAGCAAGCATACAGCTCTTCTCCCTCTTCCATTGTGAAATACCTGTTTATTTTGTTTTATGAAGGGGCCATATGTTCCCATAGAATGTGAGCTGCAGATGCAGAAATAAAGCAGCAACTTATATTTGAAAATGCTACAAAAGTCACTTTTCTGGGAGAAAAAGATGGAGTCATATAATAATATTACAAAAAGATACAAAAGAAATCCATAATATTACCGACTGCAAAGAAAAGTGGGTGTGGTCTCTGGACAAATATGCAGAGTCAGCAGGTGCTACTCTTGAACCAGTGATTAATTCACACAGAAAACTATCACAAATTAATGCTGTTTCAAGCAGCATTAAATCACAATTGGCAGGGATCGGAGGGGGCAGGATAAGGACATGGGGGAGGTTGATGAATGGCTAAAGGAAGAGACAGGGCATGGGACATGAAGTAGAACTGCAGTGAGTGTCAGCTAGCCTTATACTGAATAAGGTCCCAATCCTCCTTCAGTTGAAATCAAAGGGACCTTATGTTCTCACATGCAGTGGCATCTTTCCCACAAACTTGGGCGAACAACTGCTTTTTTTTTGGTTCTCTGGCAGTTCTGGAAAATCATTGAGAAAGAAGTGTTTAACACCAAAATTTTGGCACATCAAAAAATCTAGTTTGGGTGTCATTTGACCTGAAATGTTTCGATTGGAGGCATTTTTAAACAGCTAGATTTCAAAAAAGGCTGGAGAAGGAAGGTCCTACCTCATAACTTTTAGCCAGGAGGAGAAGGGTGGTAGCAGTGGCAATCTCCTTATAATTGTCAGTGCAGTGGTTATCGTGTTCACCTGGGATGTGGGAAACCTGGGTTCAATTCCTCCCCTTTGCCTGTAGGTAAGTGCCCTAACCACTGGGCTATTCTGGTGTGGGTCTCTCTTGTTGAAGCTGTTCCACTTTTTATAAATAACTAATTAGTCATTAGAGCAGGGACTTCAGCTTGGGTCTCCCACATCCTAAGTGAGTACTCTAACCCTGCTGAGTAATTCTCACTCTCTTTCTTTGACCCAAGGGCTATTCTTTGTCATTTTGAAGGCTACTGTGAAGGGCACTGAATGAATGATGTTTTTCAGAGGCTAAGTTGATGTACACTTTTTTCCTTTCCAATGGTAGGGTAGGCTTTTCCCATGGCATCCCCCTGCACATTGAATTATATAGAAGGATATGATATCATTTTCTGTAGTGGTCAAGGAACAAGTTTCAGTAATTATTTTCAGGTACTTATCTTTTCATTCTGTAAAATAACTCGTATTGTTTATGAAACCATTTCAAAGGCTGTTTAAAAAATGAAGTGGCTTGATGAAATTATTGGATTTTCGTGGGGAAATCTGCATCCCATTCATTTTTAATTCATTCTAAAGCTCATCACTTGATTTGAAAACCTTGTTTGAAGTCTTTTGAATTTACCCTCTGGCCACCCTTAAATACAGCATTCGGGCACTAACCCAATTAATCAACTCCTTAGCTATTTAAAATGTTATTAAATATCCTCTTTTGGGTTGTTGTAAAATGAATAATCCCCAAATATTGTATAGGAATATAAAATACCCTGGATTCAGGGTGTTAACAGATTAGAAAATAAATAAAGGGGTAACCTAAAGGACATATTTATGTTTTCAAAGCTACTGTAACTGTAAGCTTAGGGAGATTGGGGTTCATGAGGACAATGAAGAAGTAACTAAAATCATGCCTAAGTAAAGGCTTTGCGGGGTGGGTGTGGGTTGGGGGGTTAATATGTATTCAGTTTTGTTGCTTTCTGAAGCAATATCAGGCAAGAATTCCTACCTGGACAAATTCCACTTACTTTGCCACAGTTTCCACCTTCTCTCCTGGCTTTACTATCATGGAGATCCTCATGAGCCCAAACGACAGCATTTGACTAAACATTAATGTAAGAGATATATTTGTTAAAGGGCTTGTGTGAATGGCCTCTCCTTTGCCATCACAACTTGCATCAACAAAATTCGTGCCTGCATTTTTGCATCTTCAATTGATTTGTAAATCCAGTCTTAGTACTTCTGCCTTTAACTGCCTAATTTGGAGCACAACTAAAGGTGCAAACTCTGAAATTTGCATGCACAATTCATTTTTTGTCTCTGTTTCACACCAGTAAACAGGAAGACAAGTCCCCGGTCTACTGAAAATATACACCTAAATTGAGGGTAAATATCATAGGGAGAATATGATAAGAATATGATAATCCTTTTATGATTAAGGACTATTGGCGATATCCAGAGCTTAATGAAGTAAATGGAAATAGTCCAATTGACTTCAGTAGTATTTTGATCAGGTCCTATATTCTATTCTGGGGCAAGAAACGCTCCAGATGAGCAAAAGATCATGGGGAGGCATGTAAAGGGAAGATTTGCCTATGCTCTACCAGGTCATATAAAAATAATAACTCATAATCTAGGCCTTATGCCATGTGCTGGGAGAGCAAGGTGTGGCTTGTCAGAAGTGGAGAAACATGAAGAAGAAAAATTACACACAACAAGTTTCCCCTCAAAGTCCTGAAAATGTTGGTAGAAATAGCTTAAAGCAGCTTTAACTTTCACTACATTCCTGTATCACTCCATCAGAGGGGTCCTGTGAGAATGTTCAATAGTACTCCACCCTAGGGGGCGTGAGCCACTCCATCGATGGGGTCATGTGAGCATATTCATGGGGCAGTGAGCCTACTGAGCTGCCATTGCTGGGTTCTGGGAATCATGAGGAAGCAGGACACAAACACATCTATGGTCAAGAGCTACAAATTTGATGTCTTTTACTACATTACACATGATTTTCAGGATACAGTTCTGCTCCACTGCTGTTCCCATGCTTCCAGGAAGATGCTGCAAAATTTGTCTCTTTAAGAAACCAGAGTATCCAGCTGTAAATGCCCACTATCTATGCTTTATGTGGAAAGGGGTGATATAACCCTACATGATCCCTTGGCACAAAATGAGTACAGATCTATCAGTTACAAATTATACAATTATTTGTGGAACAGTTAAAACCCAGTGCTTTGGAAAAAATGGCTTAATTATTAGATTAAAAAAAACATTTGGGAATTCTATTTCCTTGCCGTCTGTTTTATGATCCTTTGGGGTTCATTTTTTCAAATGTATCTCTGCAACCATGAAGACAAACTTATTTTTTTTTAATGGAAGCTGAAATTTTCACATAATCACTTGCTTCCAAGAACTGGGACACCAAAAACCATGAGACTCCCAATAATATTGTTAGAATTGGCAATACTGTTAAATTGTGCATATTAACAATAAGTTAAGGGGCAATTCTTAGCAACGCTTACTGTTGGGCATAATGCTTAACTACTATGAGTAGACTTATTGGTTTAATTGGGACTACTCATAGTGATACCCACTGTACCTGACAGTAAGTATAGCATCAGTCCTAAAATTTGTAAGCTTTTCTAAGTATACTTGAAAATTATTGATGTTGAAAGAATATCTTGGGTCATCTACCATCAGATCACATACACTTTTGGTACTAATGAGTTTGCCGTGATTATGTGTATGATAAACAGTTCATTATGCTTAAAAGTTATAATTTTAAAATGTTAATCATTTTTAACTTAATGGCAAAACATAAACAAATGTAATTTTTATACTGTCTTGGTAATGAATATTCATGGCAGAAAATTTCTCGTGTATAAAATACATCAAATCTCAGCAAGGTGTCATTTGTGACATTTAAATTACATTAATTTAAAATAGATTTTACATTATGTCAGGAATCTTAAAAATCTTTAAAATTATATTGTCATAGTTAACAAGAATGTTTTCTATATCCAGAATATTTTTAAGGTAAAATTCTTTCCTTAGTTATAATCATGCAATTCCATTGAAATCATTGGGATTGTAGTGATATATCTGAGAGAGAAATTGGTCCTTAGTATATGCCTTCATAGATTCTCAGATTCCAAGGCCATAAGGGACCACTGAATCACACAGGCCACAGAACTTCCCCAAAATAATTCCTAGAACAGGTTATTTAGAAAAACAACCAAACTTGATTTTAAAATTGTCAGTGATGGAGAATCCACCGGGACCCTGAGTAAATTGTTCCAATGGTCGTTCCTTTCCTTCAACTAGATTTCATTTGGGTGCTATTATTGGATACCTTAATAAACATAAGTATTTGCATGTAGTGCAGACATTGCACATGGCATCATAATAATTTCCATTGCTTGAAATTACAGTTTAATGTATCTGAAATGAAATAAATCAAATGAGATGAAGATGGTTCCTGCACCATGAGTAGCAGATTTAGCAAGAAAACAAGGAAGTGCACTTGAAAACTAAATTGACTTTGGGCTAGAGCTTGTATTCCTTGTGCACCGCAAACGCATATTAATTTCATTTGGTTTATCAGATGCACAAGAAATTCAGGAGTGAGTTCCAATTGTTTGTATGTTGATCTATTATATAAACACCTACAATATGTACCTGACATTGTAACTATTATGGATGACGAACATATCCCAGTACATTTCAGTTAATGATGGAATTCTTAAGCATAATTCATAATACAATATGACTTTCTGAATATAACTTGTGGTATTTGGACACAGATATTTGGTTAACAGATTTTAAGCAAACACATTATTAAAATGATATAAAGCTTTACGTCCAAGTCTGCATATACCTAATTGTAGAATGCTTGAAATAACTTCCCCATTTGTTTTATAACAATAAACATTACATTTGTAACACAAACAGATCAGGGTTTAAATTTGTAAAAATTGTAAATAATGTTTATGTTAAGAATCAGAAGAATGTTCACGTACTCAGAAAGAAACAATATTCATCACATGGGGCTCAGTCCTGTGAGATGCTTGGTGCCTTTAACTCACACTGATTTTGATGTGAATTAGGGTACTCAGCCCCCCTACAGCTTTGGGCCTTTGTTGAGAAAATATTTTCAGTTCTGTTAGTCTAGCTCCAGTTCTGTTAAATAGCTAGGCTAAGTTTTTAAAATGGAAATAGAAATTATCTTTAAATGTTGTTAGTTTTGTTAGTTAAAAATGCATCCCCTACATTTCAGCTCTCATTTTGCATTTCATATCCTTCTTTCTGGGTCTGAATGCCTTTCATACGTGTTTAAGTACAAGTTCAAATACAAAACTACTATATGGGGATCTTGCCATATACAGAACTCTTTGAAGTCAATGAGCATGTTGTGTATGTGAATCAGTCAGTCTGGCCTAAGTGCTAAAATAACATTAGGGACAAGGTTAAACCATCAAAGCACCCTTAAATTCAGCCTAACAAGTCTAAAGCTTGTCCCATTATGCCAGAGCTTTGCAGTATAATCTATGGGGGTTTTGTCAACTCAGAGTAAGATATGTCAAAAATTATGACGGAACAAGAAATGAACAATTGCGTCACACTGTTCCTTGAAAAAGAGAGTACTCTGATTCCATGCCATGCTCCCCTCCCTGACCGTATATATCAGTGCAGTTTTCATATACAGTAACTCCTCACTTAACGTTGTAGTCATGTTCCTGAAAAATGCGACTTTAAGTGAAACAATGTTAAGTGAATCTAATTTCCCCATAAGAATTAATGTAAATTGGGGGGGGAGAAGTAGGTTCCAGGGAAATATTTTTTTTTTGCCAGACAAAAGGCATTATATACATTTTAAACAATTTTAAACAAGCAGTTTAATACTACAATCATCATTGCTGAGTATGAAGCTTGGTTGAGGTGGTGGAGTCAGAGAGTGGAAGAGGGTGGATTGTCCAACTGCTCCTCTTGCTGAACTTTCTAAACTCAAAAAAACACATCTAGAGATTGTTGTTTTGCTTTCCTTTTTTTTTTCTTGGTAAATTTCTTTATAGCAAGTCATTAGATAACCAACTCCCGTAATCACTTTGGAGCTGCGTTTCCTGTCAGGATCATCATCCCTCAACCTGCCCACTCCACCCCTTCTCCCAAGCATGCACCCTTGACCTGCCTCTTCTCCCTCCCCACCTCCTCCCCCTTTACTTTGCATGCTGTGTCCTCGCTCCTCCCCCCTCCCTCCCCTCCCTTCTGAACATGGCAAGCCAGCTGATTGCCGCAGGCAGGAGGCAGGAGAGGGAAGGGGGAGGTGCGCTGAGTCCTCGCTCCTCCCCCCTCTCTCCTGCCCAGGGCAATCAGCTGGCTTGCCACGTTTAGGAGGGAGGGGCAAGGAGTGAGGACTCGGCGCGCAGGCTCCCCCTCCCTCCCCTCCTGCTGGGGCAATCAGCTGGTTTGCTGTGTTCAGGAAGCAGGGGAGGGAGGGGAAGCCTACCTGCCAAGTCCTTGCTCCTCCCCCCCTCCCTCCTGCCTCCTAAACACCACAAGCCAGCTGGTTGCCATGGGCAGGAGGAGGGGGAAGGCGCTGACCCATGGGGTGTGCCGGCGGGGGGAGGCGCTGGGGGCGGAGGCGCATAGGGAGGCTGCCAGCTGTGGAGAAAGCAGGCAGGCAAACAACGTAATAGTGGAGCATTGCACAACTTTAAATGAGCTTGTTCCGTAATTGATCAGCAATGTAACAACGAAACAACATTAACCGGGATGACTTTAAATGAGGAGTTACTGTATAATTGTCTTCCCTAACTTTCTTTGCTAGAAAAATATTGAAAAGACATAACTATGTTTAGCCATTTAAGGAATCCTCTGGTGGCCCTTCTTCACACAGAGCCTTCAGGCACTGGCATCCCACAGCACATGAGCCCACGGAACATATTTTGTAGCTTGTTTCCCTCAACAATATTGACCAGTAATTTTGCTGTAGCTATCTCTTGTTTAGGTGATATGGCCAGCTTACAAATCCTCTATTTTCACTTTTTTCCATTATCCAGTTGTGCTGCCATTTCTCCAGAGTTTTCCATAACATACCCTGAAGTACCCTAAGGTTAAAGACTCTTGGGGCCTGACTTTCTCTGCTTTGTTCCTGACCACTCCACCATTTCAACAGAGTGCAGATGTCACGTGTTGCTGTTTTACTGCAGTGTCTGTACTGATGGGAGCATGCTGCTTGCACATTTGTAAACAGTGCACGGGGTATGCTGCCTCTTTTTGTTTTAACTTACTAGATACATATTCTGCTTGTGCTCAGCTGATAAGAACATAGGGCCCTAAGTGGTCATCCTGTGTTTTAAGGCCCCAGGATAAAGAGCCATATAACCTACAAGGTCCTTTTATGAACCCAGTTAAGTGATTAATTTCACAGATGCATTCTGACTACTCTCTGGTTCCACATTATTAAAGGTGGTTTAGTGGAAACATTGGGATGGAAAGGTAAGAACAGACTGATTTTAACTAGTACTGAACAGCACATCACTTCTATTTAAAACAGTCTGGTGTGTTCATCCAATCATGAACAATTTTCATTTTGTCTTATCACTGTGTTTGTTCATCAGGGTATTCCATATAGTTTGTTCTAGTGCAATCTGAAAGGAGCATCCATTGGCAGAGCTGTGAATAATTGTCAAACAATGTAACGGCTGGTTTCAGAATTGTATGGCACAGTGTGGTATATTATTTATAGCTATGTCAATCAATCACTTTGACTTACAGCGTACAGGCCATGATAATAACTTGGACCATTTTAAAATAATTAAAATTACTAAACCAACGTATAATTAAAAGACTATGGAAAACAAGTGTTTAAATTTGCTTTAATCTGAGTCAAAGGCCCAAAGCTACAAATATTTCTACCAATTGAATGATGGGTAATTTAGAACTGAGACAGCATCACAAACAAACTAAACTGTGAATGTTGCTTTTAAAAAGTACATGAGTGGCTGCTGGACTCAACTGCCCAATACTGGAAACATTTACTTGTGGAAGTAGTCCTTATTCGTGTGAACGGTCTCATTGACTTCAGTGAGGACACTTGCATAAGACTACTTGTGTGAGTGAAGATGTACAGATTTGGGCCGTAGGCATGTTTGTTAAAAATATGTCATAAACATTATATATTAATTCTTGAAGATATCTTAACATTTATTCAATCTGCTGTAATTCTTCTTTATCACAATATTAGAATCTCAGGGCCTGATCCAAAGGGCATGGAGGTCAACAAGAGTCTTGCCATTGACTTCTATTGGCTTTGGATCAGGCCTAAGAGTAAATCCCCCATGTATTAATAGAAGTCTCAGAGTTACTCATGTAAATCCCACATGCACTGATAATAGGGAATATAGCCCCCATTAATAGCAAGGAGTGCTTTAAAAGTATATATTGAAATTTATTGCTTTAAAGCAGTAATGCTATACAAGTTACTGTCTAATGAAATTGTACTTCATATAGTATCTTTTCTGGGAACTGTTTTATGTTGCTTTATAGAGTTAAGTAGCACCATGGACATAAACCACAGAAAGCAGTGGTGTAAAGATATTGGGTCATTGTGGTGCATACTACCTATAGCAGACCAGTCACACAGGATAGGTTAAATAATTGGGTGCAGTATCTGGTGTGCAAAGGATGCTACATTGTAATAAATATTTGGTCTGTACATGTAATTACAATTATGGCATGCAGCTTTTATTTTATATTCTAAATAAGACACATGGTCTGGGAAAAAGAGGAGGACCCAAGATGAAAGCAACCTAAGCCCCATGATCCCATCAAAACAGCATGGCTTATTGTAAAAGAACTGATTGGTCAGTTATGGTTACCCTAGACATCAGTAACTTGCTCTCAGGAGGCTACTCACCTAAGTGGTGCTATATATATAGATATGTGTCATTAACTTTAGGAGAATAGAGGGACCATCTGTTACCAGTGTGGGTTTGAAGGGCTCAGTTTGGACTGGAAGGGGGTCATATTTAGAAGATCTATACTTACTAACTTCTGGCTGTCTAAGCCCATAGCAGATATGAATGTAGGAGCAGTGCTGCATGGCTCTCTCAGCATAGTTTCCCCAGATTTTGTTTCTGTACATTGATTTACTTAACCATGCTTACTGTCATTTGTGACTAACTCGATTGTGAGTTGGTGCCATGGTGTTTCACAGAGCTCCCCACTTCATATAACCTTTTATAGACATGTCCTCCTTGTGCACTACCTCACCCCACTCAGGAAAGGATATCATCATATAGCCCATTGTGTGGTAAATAAATGAAGGCACTCAGTAAAACTAATAACAAGAGGTAGAAAGATTAACAGTAGGCAAACGGGAGAAAGGTATGTACATTACTCAGGCAAATTCAGCAACAGTACTAGGTGCAGTAAAACCAATATCTTTTTAGCAAAGAAAATAGTGTTCAATGTAATGTAATTGATATATCACTATAGAAAGTTACATAGAAACACAGACATGCATTCGTTCCTCCTCTCCTCATTGAAGATTTTATGAAGTAAAAGCATTTACATTTAATAAATGTACTAATGCCCTTAATGTATACATTTCTTCCGTGGTTGCGTTGTATCTTAGGTGGCTTAAATTGATAACCAAATGTTTTATCACCTTTAAGACTTTGTGTTGAACTTAAGCCACAGTGTTAAAGTGGATTAAGCATGGAAGTGTAAGCTGTGTCTCAAACGAGATGTTTCCTTCAGCATAAATGAATATTCATGTTTCAGCTTAATTGGTGTTTCCTTCTTAGCAAAGGGTCAGCACTGAACAAAAGGGAGGCTGCATTACAACTCATCTGTCCATAGTGTTTTGTTTTTTTTTTTAATTAGTGTCCTTAACTAATATAGCACTCTATAAACACAGGGCCAGACACTGAAGTGGTCACTCTGGCTCCAACCATGTACTTGAAAATGTATGAGTGAAGAGAGTCCTTTTGTGCATTGTCAGGGTTCCTTCCCCACTCTGAACTCTAGGGTACAGATGTGGGGACCCGCATGAAAGACCCCCTAAGTTTACTCTTACCAGCTTAGGTTAAAACTTCCCCAAGGTACGAACTTTGCCTTGTCCTTGAACAGTACGCTGCCACCACCAAGTGTTTTATAAACAAAGAACAGGGAAAGAGACCACTTGGAGACGTCTTCCCCCAAAATATCCCCCCAAGCCCTACATACATCCTTTCCTGGGGAGGCTTGAGAATAATATCCTAACCAATTTGTTACAAAATCATCAAAGACCCAAACCCCTGGATCTTGGAACAACGGAAAAATCAGTCAGGTTCTTAAAAGAAGGGTTTTATTTTTTTTTTTTTTTAAAAGAGAGGTAAAAATCATCTCTGTAAAATCAGGATGGAAAATACTTTAAAGGGTATTCAGATTCAAAACACAGAGGATCCCCCTCTGGGCAAAACCTTAAAGTTACAGAAAACAGGAATAAACCTCCCTCTTAACACAGGGAATATTCACATAAAACAAAAGATAAACTAATTCACCTTGCCTGGCTTACCTATACTGGTTGCAATATTGGAGACTTGGATTAGGATAGGTTGGAGAAGACGGATTTCTGTTTGGCCTCTCTCAGGCCCAAGAGAGAACAACCATGTAAACAAAGAGCACAAACAAAAGCCTTCCCCCCTCCCAAGATTTGAAAGTATCTTGTCCCCTTATTGGTCCTTTGGGTCAGGCGCCAGCCAGGTTAGCTGAGCTTCTTAATCCTTTACAGGTAACAGGGTGTTGCCTCTGGCCAGGAGGGATTTTACAGCACTGTATACAAAAAGGTGGTTACCCTTCCCTTTATATTTATGACATGCATGTATACTCTTCCCACAAGGAAAAGGACCTCAGGAGTTAGATCAGAACAGAAATGTTATATACCCAATGTTAGATAACCCCGCTTTTAGGGGGATCCCAAAGAAAGCCATTATTTAGGGGGAAGTCCTGGCAGGGAGAGGCATATGATCATGGGTTCTTGCTGATTCCTGTGAGTCTGTGGGCTGGTCTGTTCCTATGGGAGGATACTCACCTCCACGATGGAATGACTGGAGAGAGAACTCCATGAAGGGGACCATACAGGGATTTTACTACCCTTCAGCCCCCATCTTATGGTGGGATTTTTTGTTTGTTGGTTAGTTTCCTGGAGAGGATGAACAGTTCTTATCCAGTTTTTAGGCAAGACTCTCAGTCAAGTTAATGAGCTATTCCCCAAGTAGAGACAGAGCTAAGACCTCTAGATTTGACCCAAAGATTACCTATCTTGCGGCTTTCTATACCAGCCATCACTATACTATCCAACAGTCAAACCCTGTAAAATCAACTTGCAGGGCATTGCCCATATTTGACTCAATAACTAATAACTCAATAATAAATGTATTATTTCTCCCAGAAAGAACAGTGACAGATTGAGGAAAGATGTTTGTTTGCACTGGAGTCGAACGTGTTGTTTTTTTCTGCTTGCTGAGTTTTAGAGGACTTTATTTTTATTTCTTGTCTCTTAAAACTGCACATAAAACATTAGCCAAAACCTTGCTATCAGTCTACACACACACAGTGTTTTATCTAAGTCATAACTTTTTGATGGAACTTTTGTACCTCCTTGGTACAGCTGTACAGATATTTATTTACATCCATAAAAGCATTTATTATTTTCTATCAGCTAAAACAAGTCTGCTCTTGGGTACTAAGTACTTTTCTCCTAGCTGAGTTTTCTGTGTTCCTTACAGATCCCCCAGGAATCCCTGTCTTTTTTTTCTTTTTTCACTTCTCTCCCTGTTCTTTCCCCCTCCACACCTAAAAGTCCATGTCATATTGGTCATTCTTCTAAAAGAGGAGGACAAGATGCTGTTTCTAATAGAGGCTGGAAATGTCACTCCTTGAGCTGGTCAGAGAAGTGACTCTAAAGCAATATAAGATTTTCTTTCAACCCAGCGGGCTGTGTAAACTGACTCCTCAATACTTCTAACCCAGAGTGACCCAAGTCTAAGGGATCAAGCTTATGTTTCATACTCAGAAACTCTGCATGATTTTTCATTAACTTGTCAATGCAGTGGCATGATTGGCCCTGGGAAAGTTATGGTGATCTGCTCATTATCATGAGTTCAGATGGTCAAAGTTTGGCTAAAACTTCAAAATTATTAAAAAAAAATTTTTTTTTTGTAAATTGTTTCTTTTTTCCCATTAAGAGAAGCTCTGATAATGAGCAAAGGACATGATAAATTTTAATTTAACACAATTTTAATAGTAAGTTTAGTGTAATCTGAAAACAGAAAAAAAATATTCAGAACTGATTTGTCTGACTAATTTCATTTTATGACATTGACATATGCCTAGTTTAAATGCAAAAGGCCACATGATAACTAATTCACATCCATTGAAAAATATCCTCTGAAGCTCTAGTTACTTTAAAACTATATCCAAATAATCTCCTATAAGACCGTTAAAGGGTTAGGGGGAAATTAAGGTTCACTGATATCAAGTGAATTTATATGGCTGTATTTAAGTAATTTCCCTCTAAAAAAGAACTGCTGCATCATATTTTAAATCCCCTTGGAGGAAGATAATGAAATGTATTTTGCAGCAACTTTCATATGATGGGTAGGCTGGTTAATATTGCTATAAAGATAACACCATTCTGATAAATCACCATTTAGGTATCCTGCTTCCGTTAAATAAATACATATTCTATTTACTGTGTTATAGCTAGCCATGGAAAAGCTATAAAACCATAAAAACTAGTATGCTGTATTACGAGCCATTTCCAGCTTTGTCTCACTACTGCCACTTTAAGCCCCAGTTCAGAAAAGATTTAAGAGTGTATTTAAGTCCAGCCCTCTTCAAGACAGCATTTAAAAACATGTCTTGGGTAGTGGTGCTTCCTGGATCTGGGCTTTATTTGCATATGAAATTCAACTTTACAAAAAATGTCAGCCATAGGAAAATCTTCTGTATTATATTTCTGTTTCAGAAAAGATTTTCAAACCATCAGCTTTTGCAAACAAACCAACAAAAAGATTTGTCAGTCACCCTTGCTGCAACTCCAAAAGAAGCTGTTTATTTTCATTGCCATTAAAATTATTTCATAAAAAGTAGTGGTTTAGAGGGAGACAGTCTCCTTAACAATTTATATTTCTTATCACAACAATAAAAGTAGGTACCCTGATCAGAATCAGATTTGTGTGTTCATGCACAAAAGAATCAGATAAAATAAACTCAGGAAATCAGCAGAAAGGGGACAGCACCATCCTCCTTCATTACTATTTCCTGCAAGCATCCTGTTTTCCCCTGTTATGTTAGGCCTATTTAAAAAAAAAAAAAACTAAGGAAATTTCCAAAGGGAAATTAAGTTTGAAAGCATTTATCGGTAACATATAGTTGAAAACTAAAGCCAATGGAAAAGTGGGAAACCAATTTAGTGAAAACTTCTGAAGTTTTCATTTTTCAGGGTTTGAAACTGACCCATTTTGGGGTAGGTTGGGGGGGTGACAATTTTTTCATGACATTTTTAATCAAAATTTTATCCCAATTTTATTTAAATTATTATCAAAATTTCTAAAACCAGATTATAGACTCCTTTGTGATTGTCAGATGGTGGGCTGCTGTAGCAGAGGTGTGGGCCCCTGCATGCTCTAATTTATAACCCAGTCCCCCGTCTGCTTATGGACTGTTCCATGGTTCTCAGCCTCTGAGAATCCCTGTAAATTGCATATGCCATGGGGGCTGCCCTCCTCCACCACCACAACCTCTCCTGATTTGGCTGTACCCCTAGTATGCACAGACAAACCTCAGCAGGGCAACCTATTGCTGAATTATGCAGTGTCTGCAATGGGAGAGATTTTCCCAGGCTAATGTGGGGTTTTTCTGGCCCCTATTCACTGCTATGGCTGCATACAGACAGCATAGCAGGAGGGAGAAACTCTCCACTGTTTCTCCTCATGTGCATGCTAATAAATGAATGTATTAGTAGAGATTGCTGGGTTAAATTGAAACAAACTACTATAAAACTCCCTTATTATATAGGAATTACCATACTGGCTCAGACCAGCAGTCCGTCTAGTCCAGTATCCTGCTTCTGATGGTGGCTAGAACCAGGTACTTCAGAGAATGGCATAAGAACACTTTAGGAGGCAGATGTAATTATTTGGTAATATTAATCTCAAGTATACATGACCTATATTTAGCATTTTCTTTGAAAGTTCAGAGGCCTAAAATGTCATAAGCAAGGACTGTATATTTGCCATGGAAATCATGGACACAGATTTTTTGTGTGTGTGGCTTTTTTTCTTCACACATGCAAAAAGTCCCAACATTTCAGGAGTCTTGATTGTGGGCAGACGGATGTGATAGTAACAGGTGAGCCAGTTTCATTGGGGAACTGAAGAGCTGCCAAGTTTAAAACCTGCAAGGCCTTGAAATCTATAAGATCATGAACTCCACTAATCAGGATGACTGATTTGTCGCAGGGTGATGGATTCTGCTGTTTCCCTAGTTTTATTAGGTTGGGAAAATAGCATGGCTTACATTGATGGTTTATAGCCTAATTAAAAGCCCTTTCAAGTCAACAGAAAAGCACCCAGGTCCTAATTCAGCATGATACTTCAGCAGGTGCCTAGCTTTAATCATGTGAGTAGTCCCATTGATTTTAATGAGGCTACTCACATGCTTCAAGCTAAATGCATATTCAAGTGTTTTACTGATTGGAGCCCCCTACTGATTTCAGTGGGCTTTGGATCAGGCCCTTAGCATATGTCTGCATCATGCTGCTGCTCTTGCAAAGGCTGAGGCAAGAAAGCAAAACTGAAGAAGGCAGCAATGCTTGTCTCCAACCCACTTCTTGAATGGTTGCTGTTGTGGCTGTGAACTGACAGACACTGAGACTGTGATTTTAAATGGATTTGAAGCCAGACTCTGTTTTTCCCCTAATAATTTGTAGTGGGAAGCCCGTAGCCCTTGCCATGAAAAAAAGAATGTTTTTTATTTATCTTCTTCACTGTTCAAGTAACACTTTCAAAGATTTTAAGCTCCAAACATTATATAACTTCCAAAGTTATTTTTCATTATGAACTTGGAGGTCAGAATTCCAACAGTTTTTCCTTTAAAGTAATAATAATTGACAGGGAATCCATTACATGGTAGCTAAGGGCCTGCTGTAGTAGCAGAGGGCCCAACACAAAATTATGAACTGCCAAAAAATGCCAAACTCAAGTAGTTGTTACCACTTGTATACACTCTGAAAAAATAAAAACAGGAAAATTAAAATTAAGGGCCAGATTTTGCTATCCTTCCTTATATTGAGCAGCATCTTTCTCACTATGCAGTCCCACTGAAGTCAGTGAGGCTGATCGCAGGGTGAGGTACTATTCAACATGAGTAAAGCTGGCAGAATCTAAATCTAAGTCATTACAGTACTTTCTGTATGCTGCTGTGAGAACTGTGCGTGCTGCTGCCTCTGTACTGTTTATAGAAGCGATCATCTTCAAGCGGTTCAAGCTTCAGTGCGAGGTCTAGCGGAAGAGAAGGGATTCACTCCCAATGTTCTCGCCAGCAGGTTTGTAACTGACAATCCATTTGGTGGACACAACTCGAGCATTTCTAATGGAGACAAAGCTGCATACACCTGTAAACTGGTACAGAGCACATGCACAGACCTTAGTTCATTGTAGCGCCCCTGAAAAACAGGTAGGAGGAATTTTTACTTCAGTGTTTGTATAGGCCGGTAATCAAACGAACATCACAGAAACAATGACCATCAAAACTGCTATAAAAGAAAATTGTTTACCCTAAGTTTAGGGGTTAAAGACTTTAGGGAGCACTTACTGACAAGAGCAGTCCTATTTATTTCAGTGGGATGACTTGTGAGTAAGTGCTACCTGACGTGAGAAGAGGATAGAGAATTGAACCCCATATTAGGACTAGATTGTTCCCTATTCTTTTATACATGCCCATGAAGACACGCTCCTCCATATTCCTGCATAGCAGAAGGGCACAATTCAGTCCCTGTGCTTCTTAGAGTGTGGGGTCTGCTCCCATCATGCAACTCCTGGAGCACAAGACACTTCACCATGCAGTTGGCAAGACCATTATCCCACTCTTATGTACCAGCCAGTGTTCTGATTGGCTATACAGAGGGGAGTGTTCTGTAGTCTCTAAAGTATTATAGCAGCAGACACACTCCTCTTATGTGTCAGGGAGGAATTTTGCCTCCCAGTTTCCCCTGATGTGATGCCAGGCTGTACTGCTACCAACACCCTAATTATGTCTTGAAGCCACAATTTTGAACTGTAAAGTGATGTATGAACATGTATAAAATATCACCCTTAACATGAATTTGGCCATCAGTCTGGAAAATGCCAGTGTTTTAAGGGCCAGATTCTGTTCTTAGTTAACTGGTGCAAATCAGGAACAACTCCATTGAGTTAAACCAGTGTAAAAACAGTGTAAGTGAGATTAGAATCAGACCAGCCAAATTTGCATGTGCACCTCGGAGAGCTGAAACTATCTGGTTGCACCCTCCTTCCATCCTGTTGGTGTGCAGATGAGACTGGGTGACCAAGATAGGTGATGTGCAAGGTTCTTTTGTATGCATAGTCCCTTAAAAGTGAAATAAACTGAAGATTGCAAATTATGCAGGTTGTTGAGCTAATAAGAATACTCTCCAATACACATCATGCAGCACTGAGCAGCTGGCTGTGAAAGATCATGTTCTCTTCCCTCACAAGAATATCTGTGTCAGCAGGGTGACCCTGCTCTCACTTTCTTCTAAGTGCAGCTTTTAAGCACACTTGGGTAAGCCACTATTTCTCACTGGCAATAGGAACAACTGAAAATCCTATAATCCACCATTTACATTCACTGGATTGCATCTGAATGGCCCAGTTTTATTTACACTCCTGGATGCCACTTTGTCTTCTACCTGCTTATTCTCAGTTCAGTACATGTGTAGTTGCACGTTGCTCTGCTACCTGTGAGCTCCTTTGCGTAAGTGCTGAGGGAATGCTGAGCATTGATCACTAGCATTCTGGTATCACAGTGAAGGAGGGGATGCATTGGATCGTCTTTCAGTAGCAATCGGTAGCTTGCAAGGTAAAGCCCCAAAGTGCAGTCACAATTCTAGAGATCAGATTTGAAAATTTGGCCTAGAACATCATGAATGAGTGCTAAAATTTTGAGTTTCAAATTCAACCACTACTGTGTGTCACAGAACTATAGTGTTGCCAGTTATTACCACTACATTTAACAGTATATCACTATTTACAGCATCAATTCACAGATTTTAGCCATCTTATAAAATAACTGTGAACATTGTCTCTGGGCAACCATTTGACATTTAACAAAAAAAAAAAAAAGAGAGAATATGATATTTAACTTTGCCAAATTAAGCCCCTTCACCCCCAACTATGATGGCAGCTTTCGGTTTCTTCCTGAACCTTAGCTATCTGTGCAGGTCTCTTCTGGTGGGTGCTGCAATCTAAGTGCCTACTGTAAAAGTCTCTCCCTGTGTCTCACAGCTTCCTACGTTTCTGTCTGAGGTTGCTTCCTCTGGGGACTGTAAAAGAAAGTTACTAAAAATGACTGGTGTATGAACACAGTAGAGGAGGCCAGATGAAGGTGAAGATAAGTTACTCATGAAGGAAAGGAGAGTGGGGCAGAGCCAGTATGGAATCAGGAGGGAAAGAGCTAAATCAGAGCAGGATATAGATTCAGCTCCTGCTTGTTTTAAAAGTGAAAAAATGGCAGGGGACAGTATTAGTTTTTCAACCCGTCAAAAGAAAACACAGAAACAATCTATAGAAATTGTGGATATCGGGAAATTAACATATTTAGTGAAAATGTATTGTGTTTAATGAATGTATGTGCTAAAACATGATCATAGCCCTAACCTGTAGATCCTAACCTTGGAATAACCGTTTATGACTCCACTCAGGGGTATTGGATGAGACCAATTCATTGACCAAAAAAAACTTCTACTCCAACCTCCCTTTTAACCATGGCTTTCCAGACATGCACAGAGGTGCAATCACCAGGCAGATTTCGCCTCTAGCCCATTTGCTATACATTTTTCAGTGTGTGTCATGATGGTGCTGAGTTTATTGTTATCCAAATAAAGAGAGAGTGTGTTTTCACCCCTATTTAATGTGATTTTATTCCTAGAATATTAACATGACATGAACTTTTGGAAAGTATTTTATCTTCTTCAGAGCCATATGTCAATGAGTTATAAAACAGCCAATGCACACGTTATCACGTGGGGCTTCCCAACCTTTAATGTTTCTACAATGGAATAGAGTCTTATTACTGGAGACATTTTAATATCATAGAATATCAGGCTTGGAAGAGACCTCAGGAGGTCATCTAGTTCAACTCCCTAAATCAGTTTAGTTTAGTCCCCAACTAAATCATCCCAGCCAGGGCTTTGTTAAGCCTGACCTTAAAAATCTCTAAGGAAGGAGATGCCACCACCTCTCTCGGTAACCCATTCTAGTGCTTCACCACCCTCCTAGTGAAAAAGTTTTTCCTAATATCCAACCTAAACATCCCCCACTGCAACTTGAGACCATTACTCCTTGTTCTGTCATTTGCTACCACTGAGAACAGTCTACATTCATCCTCTTTGGAACTCCCTTTCAGGTAGTTGAAAGCAGCTATCAAATCCTCCCTCATTCTTCTCTTCTGCAGACTACATAATCCCAGTTCCCTCAGCCTCTCCTCATAAGTCATGTGCTCCAGCCCCCTAATCATTTTTGTTTCCCTCCTCTGGAATCTTTCTGATTTTTCCACATTCTTCTTGTAGTGTGGGGCCCAAAACTGGACACAGTACTCCAGATGAGGCCTCACCAATGCCGAATAGAGAGGAATGATCATATCCCTCGATCTGCTGGCAATGCTCCTACTTGTACAGTCCAATTCAGTATTCTGAGGGGAAACGTTCCTCCCTTTATTACAAATGTTTAAACACTAAAAAACAAATATTATTTAATGTGAGCAGTTCAGGCCTCTCCATCTGTTGGGAATGTAGCAAAGATGATATTAAGGAATGCATATTTGACCAATCAATTAAATAAGTAATTAGTCTCATGCACTTCCATGTTGCTGTTAAATAAATAGCCTATCCCTGATAAGTGAAACTGATGGTAAACTGTTAATATAATTTTGAATGTTTTTCTTACAAAAGTTTACCAGTGGCAAAACACTGGCACGTTATCTTAGATAATTTGACATTTGGTTTACTACTCTGAGTAGTACAGTTTTCTGTAACACAGTATTTATTTTTCTCTAGAAAACTGGAATATAAAATGATACACTTCTTTGGAAACCAGTTAACTCCCTGAAATAAGTATTTGATGCTTCTTTAAATGAAACATGCTGCTGCTTTTAATATATTTCTTTGAAAGCACATTTAGTTGTGGTGAGACAGGCTGGATTGACATTTCTGTAGGTCCAAGGCCCTTATTTTAATACAAAGAACGTAAGCACAGTGTGGGTAGCTGACCTACCTGAAGGGACCACCTGTAAGGTGAGAGGAGAATTCAGTCTTCATGGTCATTCAATTCTTAACCTATCCATTGAGAACTCCCAATAAGGCTATCATTTACTGCCACCTCTCCACCCAAAATAAGCAGGGCTTCTGTATAATTTTTTAAAATGTACTCCATCAGAGTTGTTTCGTGTATACCAGTATCACTGCTCCATTGGATTTTAAGAAAGGAGATAATAAGAAACTGTCAAAAGCCTTACTAAAATCAGGATATGTCACAGCTATAGATTTCCCCCCCACCCCGCCTTATCCACTAGATTATTGGCCTGGTCTAGTGAAAGACTGAATTCAAAGAGTAGTTATTAATGGCTAGCTGTCAAACAGGGACGACATATCTAGTGGAGTCCCATAGGGGTATGTCCTGTGTTCAGTACTGGTCAATATTTTCATTAATGACTTGGATGATGGAATAGAGAGTAGGTTTATAAAATTTATGGCTGACTCCAAGCTGAGAGGGCTTACTAGCGTTTTGGAGGACAGGATCAGAATTCAAAATGACCTTGATAAATTGGTGAACTGGGCTGAAATCAACAAGATGAAATTCAATAAATCAAGTGCGAAGTACTACACTTACAAAGAAAAATCAAATACACAACTACAGAATAGGGAATAACTGCATAGGCAAGAATCTGGGAGCTACAATGGAATACAAATTCAATATGAACCAATAATGTGATGCAATTGTGAAAATGTTTAATAGCATTCTGGGGTGTATTAAGAGGAGTGTGATATGTAAGACACGGGATGTAATTACCTCGCTTTACTTGGCACTGGTGAGGCCTCAGCTAGAGTACTGTGTCCCGTTCTTAATATCATGCTTTCAGAAAGATGTGGACAAATTGGAGAGAGTCTAGAGGAGTGCAATAAAAATGATAAAAGATTTTGAAAACCTGACCTATGACCTGAAAAGGTTATAAAAACTGGGCATGTTTGGTATTGAGATAAGAAGACCGGGTTTTGGGGGGGCGACCTGAGAATAGTTTTTAAATAAGTTAAGTACTGTAGAATGGTGATCAATTGTTCTCCATGTCCACTGAAGGTAGGACAGAAAGTAATAGGCTTAATCTGCAGCAAGGGAGATTTAGGTTAAATATTAGGAGAAACTTTCTAACTATATGGATACTGAAGCACTGAAATAGATTTCCAAAGGAGGTTGTAGAATCCCTGTTGGAGTTTTTTAAGAACAGCTTGAACAAACACCAGTCAATGATGGTCTAGTTATACTTGATCCTGCCTCAGCACAGGCCCCTTTCAAGGCTATCTCTCAAGGTTCCTTCCAGCCCCACATTTCTATGATTCTATGATCCAGAGCTTTAATTTGAGAAACTCTGTTTTGCTGTTCTTCACCTTTTTCTTCTTGGTCCCAAGATGCCAAATATTGAAAAGTGCACGTATCATACCTTTTCGATGAAACAACAGAACACACATAAAAGTTCCCAGGAGTTTCCATGTTCAGTCACTGAAAATCTCAAAAAATCTTGGCTTTTCATTCTATTTCATGTGCCCGTTCTGATCAAAACAGCACAGCATTTCAGATAGAGCTCACTTACTTTACACCTGTGTGGCTGAATTTTGTTGTTTTAATTACTACATATCAGATGCACTTCATTTATGTTAAAATCTGTTTGTTTATTCCTTATAGGGATGCTGGAGATTAATGTTCTCTGTGCCCTCCTGAAACCTTTAGCTTAGACAGGAGATTCTTCTGCTATGACCTCTCACTCCAGTCAGCAAAAGGAAGTTGGTTTCACATCTTCACAAACAATAGAGTAGTTCATCTTTCATAGCCAATTAATATTGTCTTTCTGTTCTTTCATTCTGAGAAATAACTTATTTTTTGTGTTGTTACTCATACCGTGGTATGTCACTTTTAGTAGATTTCTGAATGGTATGATGATTTTCTAATGTATATGCATCACTGCATTTGCTCTGTAAATCCATTGCAAACTGTTATCCTCAAAGGAAAAATAGGATCTAGTAAGAAGATAACTCTTCAGTTTCACTGCCCTACGAGTTGATTCAAGAGAATTTCTTCTTGGCACTTCCCTGAATAATATGCCAGTGCTGTGTCCTATCACAGGACCTGACCCCAAACCCATCACAGTCAATGAAAAAAGAAAAGGAGTACTTGTGGCACCTTAGAGACTAACCAATTTATTTGAGCATGAGCTTTCGTGAGCTACAGCTCACTTCATCGGATGAAGTGAGCTGTAGCTCACGAAAGCTCATGCTCAAATAAATTGGTTAGTCTCTAAGGTGCCACAAGTACTCCTTTTCTTTTTGCGAATACAGACTAACACGGCTGTTCCTCTGAAACCAGTCAATGAAAAGACTCCCATTGACTTCCTTGAGCTTTGGATCAGGCCCATAAGGTGGATTTTTATCATGTGTCTCCAGGAAACTGGTGGGGCAGGAGCCCCTTAAACAAGGTTCAATAAAATAGTATTCTGGGCTTGTGGCAGAAGATTTTAATTGATACATAAACTGTTTGGTTTTCTTAATTGGACAAATTTCTGTCCAGCCTTATACTAGACACTACCATCAAACTGTAGTTGTAGCTGGAAAAGCGATTTTGTAAAAATTGAGTTTCTAGTATTTATTATTGCTTATTTGCTCTTAAGGACTACCATAAAAAGCCCTTTTAGATTATAAATCAAGAGATGATTTTTATATTTGGGTACTGCAAACTCAAACAAGGAGCAGAAAGCAAAGCTGGGATCTTTTTGTTTCTCACATCATCACCAACAGTAAAGATGCTGCAGTTAGAGCTTAACTATCAGTCTGTCAACACACGAGGCATAGTAGATGTAGCTCACTATTTTGTGGTTTTATCAGCATTTTATTGGCATGGTAACTCAAGCGATCTGTGCTTATGTGAGGAAGGAAAGGGCTTGTCTACACTACCTGCCGGATTGGCGGGCAGGGATTGATCCAGTGGGGGTCGTTTTATCGTGTCTAGTATAGACACGATAAATGGACCGCTGAGCGCTCTCCTGTTGACTCCGGTACTCCACCAGAACGAGAAGTGCAAGCGGAGTCGATGGGAGAGCATCAGCTGTTAACTTACTGTAGTGAAGACAGGTAAGTAGATCTGAGTAGATTGACTTCAGCTACGCTATTCACATAGCTGAAGTTGCATATTTTAGATCAACCCCACGCGGTAGTGTAGACAAGCCCAAAGTAAACACACATAAGGATGTATTTGTGGGAGTGAGAGCTGCAGCATCAGTCCTATAGTGTGGGCCAAATATTGAAAAATGTAAGGGCAAAAATATGCACACCCAACTTAAACACACAAATGTTTCAATATGAGCACATATGTTTAGTCCAATTTATGCACGTGCATTGAAGTCTCTGGGCACCTTACGTGGGTGCGTTCAAATGTGCATATGCATTTTTGTGTCTTCACTTGTGAAGATTTGGCTCTTTTTAGGATGGTGCTGTTTTCATGGTGCACATTTACTCTTCTGATTCTAAATTTGTTTGTTAATCTATCAGTGAGTCTGATTACACTTCAAGACTCAAAAGTCTTCTTCATAAACCCCATCAGGTATCCATTAGCAGAGTATAGCTTATGCTGACTGGGCAAATTAGAAAGAATGTTGCTATGTATATAAAAATGACCTGCTTTATTATAATGAGAAACAAAAGACAAAGTTAGAAATTTGATAATGTGAGAAAGGGAGCCCAGTGTCTAAGCAAATATCAGTTAAGTAGAACTACAGACGATATGAAGACTGCAGTTGGGATCTGTACACAGACCACTATTTCTCAAATGGCTTATTGGATTTCTTCTTCCAGGACTGCAGCCTTTGTGCAAAGAGACTGTTTAATCTTCTTGTTGAACTTGCAGATTTTTCTGTTTTGGAAATAGTGTTGATCAAAGAAGGTACTGAGACAGTTAAAGCTGTTAAATCTATACCATCACCTAGTGTTTCACAGGCCTTGGGCACCTTCTCCATTGCTCAGAACAACATACTTTTACAGTTTACTGTTATCTGTTTCAGTGGAAAGCTTCCCCATGTAGATTATCTGACTTGCAGGGTTCTTGAAAGCTGCTCATTGATGGAAGCTGTACCTCCAGTGTTCCACTCATTTCACTGCAAACACCATAATGATATCCTGGACCTGTGCTACATCTCCATTAACAGGAATGTGATGTCTGCCATCTCATTAACAGAGAATTAATAACAAATACATGTATTTTTGACTTTCATGAAGACATTATTTTCATGGGATTAAAAATAATGATTTTCTTTATTTCTGAAAAAGAAATAGTTCTGTGAAGGAAAGTTAAATTATTCCCAGTATTTTGAAATCTGGAAAATTATTCACCTCTTTTTTCAGCCTGATTAAACCTTCCTGAAATATTGCGACAGTGGGAGCTTGCCTTACTCGTTCCATAGCTAAATAGAAGTGTGGGGGGAAAATCCCCCAAACAGCATGAGGCTTGAATTTGTGCAATAAGTCCCGAAATATAAACCTTTTAACTGACAATTAATCATCGCTGAAAATAAAAGATATTTGTGTTTCAGGATACACTATTCTAATTGAAGCCTAATACTTGTATTTGTTAGATAAGGCAAGCTTTCTTTAGTAGAGCTTTTCAGAATTAAAATTAAATAAATTAAATTTAAATACATAATTGTGGAGTCTAGGTTAAAAAAATTGTTTCAAAACCTAAATCCTTGAGGGACTGTGGGTTAGAATTAAGTCATAAAACCATGACAGTTCTTCTACATACAAGTGGAACTGTACTCTTAACTCTGTTTGTAACTTGTGAAATATGATGTGAAGCTGGCTGTAACATATCTCTCTGCAGTAGTGGAAGAGACCAGATTTGGATCAAGGTCACATTGGTGTTAACACAGAGTAATTCAATTGACTTTATTTGATTTAATATAGGTTTACACTAGTGTAATTGAGGTCACAATCTCAGCCAAGCTGGATAGAAAGCTATAACAGCACCAGTTACTACGTAAAAGGTAGCTATAGTGGTATATTCTTTCATAAGATATAGGCAACAGTTTTCAGAGTAACAGCCGTGTTAGTCTGTATTCGCAAAAAGAAAAGGAGTACTTGTGGCACCTTAGAGACTAACCAATTTATTTGAGCATGAGCTTTCGTGAGCTACAGCTCACTTCATCGGATGCATACCGTGGAAACTGCAGCAGACTTTATATACACACAGAGAATATGAAACAATACCTCCTCCCAGCCCACTGTCCTGCTGGTAATAGCTTATCTGAAGTGATCATCAGGTTGGGCCATTTCCACCACAAATCCAGGTTTTCTCACCCTCCACCCCCCCACACAAATTCACTCTCCTGCTGGTGATAGCCCATCCAAAGTGACAACTCTTTACACAATGTGCATGATAATCAAGTTGGGCCATTTCCTGCACAAATCCAGGTTCTCTCACCCCCTCATCCCCCTCCCAAAAACCACACACACAACCTCACTCTCCTGCTGGATGTCACTTTGGATGGGCTATCACCAGCAGGAGAGTGAATTTGTGTGGGGGGGTGGAGGGTGAGAAAACCTGGATTTGTGGTGGAAATGGCCCAACCTGATGATCACTTTAGATAAGCTATTACCAGCAGGACAGTGGGCTGGGAGGAGGTATTGTTTCATATTCTCTGTGTGTATATAAAGTCTGCTGCAGTTTCCACGGTATGCATCCGATGAAGTGAGCTGTAGCTCACGAAAGCTCATGCTCAAATAAATTGGTTAGTCTCTAAGGTGCCACAAGTCCTCCTTTTCTATAGGCAACAGTGTGGTTACTAGATGAATAATTAAACCATAACATACTGGGAATCTGTTTCTTTTTGTCTGCCTGGATCAGACCCAAAAGGCCTGATTTGGATCTCATACCAATTTTATCGCATTGTAACACCATTGATTTGAATGGCATTATACCTATTTTAGACCAATGAGATCAGAATCAGGCACAAGTGTTCAAATTGATCCTTCATGTAACTCCATTGACTTCCAAAGAGGGTGCAATTTGAGAAGATACATTTAAATTACGCAAGCATAATGCACAAATAGAGTTGAAATAAAAAATACTTACATAACGGTTATCTGCATTATTTCATATACGGTAATACAATACTGCATTAAAAAACGTATGAAGCGTTTCTGGTGGCAATGTTAAACCACAGAGCATAATTATATAATCTGGACTACTAAATATAGCCTCTCTAATTTATCACAGGGTACCACATATCCATGTCTTATATCCAGAAGTGGCAATAATATTAGTCGTAAATACTTGTATCAATATGTTTTACACAATCTCTTCTGAGCAGGTTTCTTAAGTAAACTTAAATATTCTTCAGCTGTTATTCCATGCAGGATATTAAGACGACCATAAAGCCCAGATACAGAACAGTGCTTATAGAAATATTTTTTATAAATGTTGGCAATTCTGGAAATCAATAGTTAAGGAATCCAGACACTACTTTCCCCTCCTGTCACATAATTTTTTATGACAGGATTCAGAGTAGCAGCCGTGTTAGTCTGTATCCATAAAAAAAAAAAGGAGGACTTGTGGCACCTTAGAGACTAACAAATTTATTAGAGCATAAGCTTTTGTGAGCTACAGCTCACTTCATTGGATTCCACTGTATGAATCCGATAAAGTGAGCTACAGCTCACGAAAGCTTATCGTATGCATACAGTGGAATCCGATGAAGTGAGCTGTAGCTCACAAAAGCTTATGCTCTAATAAATTTGTTAGTCTCTAAGGTGCCACAAGTACTCCTTTTTTTATAAATAATAATTTATAATTTTATAATTATAATATAATAAGCGCATCTCTTGCTAGCACCCGGTATGTTTTTTACACTTCAAGCAGATGCTTAATTCCCATTGACTTCTATGGGACTTAAGCATGTACTTAGGGGCAAATAGCAAGGTCACAATATAACCCTTGAGTGAAGGGGCAGTGTATAGTTGTGCTTCCCAGAAGTAGAACTGCATCTCCTTTCCTGATCACCCTTGAATTAAGCTGCATCAGTGACCAGCCCTTTTCTTGGGACAACTTACTCCCCTTTCCCTGTCAGCTCATGTGGGATGATTGACATGCTGGGAAAAGGGGGAAGCACTCCTTGCTCCTGTCCATTCGTTCCCCATCCACCAGCACAGGAGGAAGGAGGAATAGCCCCAGGGAGGCCAATGTGCCCTGTTATTCCTCTGAATGGTCAGCTCATGGTTGAGGCCTACATGCTTTGCGGAATAGACAGAGAATACATTTGGTCTATGCTTTATAAGCTCTACTGCATAATGACATTGGTTAAGGGTATGACTTTTTTATTTATTTATTTGACCAACATACTTATAGAAGAAAAAGCCCTAGTGTTATTGCAGTTATACCCGTTTCAAGGTGCCTCCTGAGCCGGAATAAGCTGTGCAGGTATAAGCGCATTTCCACTGCATCCACACTAGGGGGATTTTGCTGCTTTAACTTGGTCACCACACTTAAAACTTTTAGGTATAGACAAGCCCTTGAGGATGTGCTTATGTGCTTAATCAAGTCTAAAGACTGTTATCTTGCCACAACCTCAACTTTTAATTAACTAATTATGTAGAACATTTTACATCATTTCTAAGCAAAAAAAAATGCTAAAGAATGGAGCCCAGTTAACCATCTTGCATTTACCACACTCCAAATACACCTTTAAAACAAAAATTATGTCTATTTTTATAAACGTTGGAAATTCTGGAAATCAAGAGTTATGGAATCCAGACATTTCACTTCCCCACTATTATATAATCATTCTTTCCTCATTATCCCCCCATCTGATTTCCAGCCCTAACAACCCAACCCTGTATTGCTTTCTGGGTGTGACTTGTAAAGGTAATGTGCAGTTGGATATATCCTCTTGTTTTTCTGTATTGTTTATTATTGGTGGGATTTTCAAAAGCAATCAACATTGACACACTGTACAAAACTCGCATTGACTTCAATAGAAGTAGTTGAGCCAGTGCTAGGTGGTTTTGAAAATCCCAAACTAAATGTGTAGTAAAGATGTCAGACTTCTATGTTTTTTCACAGTGTGATGTGTTTGGTGAACTAGAAAAATAGTTTTATGAATTTAAATGAAATAATTGACCAAATGGTGCTATGAAACGTTCTGATGATGGGCTGTTTAGAATCAGATTAATTGGAATTAGAAGAAAATCTGCTTTTATGTTACAGATTTAGTGTAAATTAGGGCAGTTATTCCCAGTATTTGTGTTTGAAGCTTGAGACTGTAACAGGCTCACACCCTCCTACATTACACCCTAAGTCATCAGGGTACTTTAGCAAGTACCTAGCTTTAGGTTTGTGAGTAATTGCACTGAACTCCATATATATAATCTCACCTGCAACATCAGTTTGGCTGCTCCAAACTTGTCTTAGGCTACATCTACACTACAAGCTAGGGCTGTGATTCAAACCTTGTGTAGCCATACTCATGCTAGCTCTCATTCAGTGCCATGGGCAGTACCATGGACAGCGGTAGCGATGGCACAGGCTAGCTATTCCAAGTAGGTACCCATGGGAGTCAGGTGGGTTTGTATTTGGGGCAACTAGTCAGTGCTGTTGCTGCCTGTGATGTCATGGGTATGCTACTACTTTTAGCATGTGAGCACAAATATGTCTATGTTAGCTGGGAATCACAGCCCTACCCTGTAGCACAGATGTAGCCTAAGAGTCCAGTTTTACTGCAGGTTACGACACGTACTATTGAATATAAGGCCATGGGAAATGGCTGGTATTGCTGAGATATTAATCTGGGGAAATGGTGCAATTGTCTGAAAAGATACCAAAACACTGTATAAAGGGAAAGTCTGTAAACTTCTTGGGTTGAGGGCCATGTCTTTCTATCTGTCTAGAAAGCAATAATAAATAATAATGTTAACAAGCTATATATTATACAGGTCACCACTATAGTAAAGGTTGTCAAACCGTTTGTTAAAAACCTCTGTTTTCAATTACACACAACTTTTCTGAAAATTTGTCATTTGAATCATAGAATATCAGGATTGGAAGGGACCTCAGGAGGTCATCTAGTCCAACCCCCTGCTCAAAGCAGGATCAATCCCCAACTAAATCATCCCAGCCAGGGCTTTGTCAAGCCTGACCTTAAAAACCTCTAAAGAAGGAGATTCCACCACCTCCCTAGGTAACGCATTCCAGTGCTTCACCAGCCTTCTGGTGAAAGTTTTTCCTAATACCCAACCTAAACCTCCCCCACTGCAACTTGAGACCATTACTCCTTGTTCTGTCATCTGCTACCACTGAGATCCATCCTAGTCTAGATCCATCGTCTTTGGAACCCCCTTTCAGGTAGCTGAAAGCAGCTATCAAATCCCTCCTTGTTCTTCTCTTCTGTAGACTAAATAATCCCAGTTCCCTCAGCCTCTCCTCATAAGTCATGTGCTCCAGCCCCCTAATCATTTTTGTTGCCCTCTGCTGGACTCTTTCCAATTTTTCCACATTCTTCTTGTAGTGTGGGGCCCAAAACTGGACACAGTACTGCAGATGAGGGCTCACCAATGCCAAATAGAGGGGAATGATCGCTTCCCTCGATCTGCTGGCAATGCTCCTACTTATACAGCCCAAAATGCTGTTAGCCTTCTTGGCAACAAGGGCACACTGTTGACTCATATCCAGCTTCTCATCCACTGTAACCCCCAGGTCCTTTTCTGCAGAACTGCTGCCTAGCCACTCGGTCCCTAGTCTGTAGCTGTGCATGGGATTCTTCCATCTTAGGTGCAGGACTCTGCACTTGTCCTTGTTGAACCTCATCAGATTTTAACCTTTTCCTAAAGCTGATTTTTTTTTTAAATTGGATCCAATTTTCAGGCATTTTCTAGTTGTAGGAGGGTGCAAATATAGCCTATTTCCTATTCTGTCCACCAGGATTTGTAAATGCAGAGAACTAAACTATGGTAGAACTTTAATATCCCTTTCATGGGATTACTGTGTCTTTATGGAACTGTGTGGGGACTTACTAGGTTTAAGAAATTAGTTTTTGAGATTATAAAGTTATGACTGAACAGAAGGAGAAATCTTGTGTTCTGTGAGGTGAAATTTTCTCCAGTGAAGAAGCCCCCACAAAAATCTATGTGCTATTTATTCTCTTCCTGCTGAGAATGAGAAAGAAAGGACAAGAACTATCAATTTTACTCACTGTAGACTATTCTTCATTGCTCCTCCTGAGCATCTCTCTCCCTACTTACGTACATGAACAGATACAATCCCACCTAGGCTTGCCAACATATGAAAGTTATAAAAAGGGACATTTGTGAAGGAAAAAATAGGGGCAGATGTCCAGATTTTTAGTTAGTCTTGTAAATACCTGATTGCATTTACTGACCAATTACTTGTGTGTGTAAGTAGGGCTACCTAAATATATGTATGCCACTGTGCAAACCTAACTTTGAAAATCTACCCTGCACCGTTCAACTCTAGGGAAATATATTGGACTATGGGAGATTTTTGAAAGGACCAAATGTAAATAATTTTGCTGAAAATACCTTCTAATTAGGGATGATGGGTAGGTATGTCTCACACACCCCTTTTTTGCTCCTGACGAGATGCTGGTGAAGGAAAGGTATCCTAGACACTGTTCCAATTAACAATTTTAAGAGCTTTAGTTTAAAAAAAAATCACTGACAAGGCTAAATTATCCCCTAAAATGAATGGTAATTATTTTTTACCCAGAAGGAAAGCCAAAATCAGCGACAACCTCATTGTAAATAGTGCCTTATTGTGCCAGCTTATCATGAAGCACATCACAAAATTTGTATAATAGTTACTGATATAGTTTGCAGTGCCAGGCTAATGACTGAAAGCAGAGGGAAAACAAGTGAGTCTTCAGTTTTCATTTAAATAGTTGGGTTTTTTTGTTTGTTTGTTGTTTGGGTTTTTTTATTCAGAGAAATCTTGAGTCTCGCAGCTAAGTGGACAGACCTGAAAGTTATACCAGTGGTTTTGTTGGTTCATTTAGGGCTGCCCAGCCATTGGCTACATTGATAATCTGTCGGGAGCTGGAGAACTGCACCTGATTCTTTAAATTGGGGGCAGATTACAGCCACTGTTATCTTTACTATTGAGGTGCAGCCTATGGAGACTGTAACATGCTTGCGAAGTGTGTTGCATGACCACTACTGGCTGATGCACAGAGGATAATGGTCTTCTACTAGTGCTATATATAATGGAGTTATTCCGTTAGCACAAGTGGTAGAAGACTGTGCTTTGAAACTGGAGGACTCAAGTATAACTGATAACCCATGCTGGGGTTATCATAACTACAGTATGGGTGCAATTATGGAACTACAGTAAAGGTCCAAATAGCCACCTTCCTATGTCAAGATGGAGCACTGGTATCTGGGATTTACATGGACCACATGTCCATCTTATATATAACAGCAGCTCAGGTTACATTTTATAATTCCATATGGCACATGCCTCATTTACACATCAATCCAGTTTTCTCCCAACTTGCTAGTAAGTACATTAAGAAAACAAGGTTTCTGCTACTAAGCAATTGGTATCAGAAGACAAATATTCCATATTTTGAGTTTAACAGCCCATTTTAGGCTCCTCAGCAAAAGCGTGAGCCTCTGGCAGTGCGTGAAGTTCAAAAGTTATCAGTTCTGTTTTGAAAATGCCTCTTGAAAAGATACTAGCGTTTCAATAACAGTACACAGAATGAGGGAGCAGCAGTGGTGGTATGCCTGCTGGTGGGAACAGAGAATTAGCTGTCAGGACTCCTGGGTGCTGTTCTTGTCTCTTCTGATTTGCTGTGAGGCTTTGGGCAAGTCATCTGAGTCCTGATTCTCCTCACCTTGGTGTAATAGCAGTATGACTTTGTCAGCTTCATTGTAGTTACTCCTGATAGACACAACTGTGAGACCCCAAATCCCTGCCTCAATGTATCTAGGAGCTAATAATACTTATCCATAGATTTGGGCCATGTTCATGTTTTTTGTATTCATGAACTTCAGCCTGGGGCTGCAAAAATGTCTGAATATGAGCTTTGACATTCCTAAATTTACACAGCTCTCCTGAAGCCAAACCCAGGGCTCAGCTACATTGCCCAGGGGCCTGCTCCATCCAGATAGCTAATTCACCAATATTCAGAGTCCACCGGGTGGCCACTTCTCCTTGCAGCAGATTCTTCACGTGTCTGTCCGATAAGGTCTACTATCCCCTCCCCACCATTCTGCTAGGGGCTTCTGAGAGTCTGAATGCAGTGAACCCAGAATCTCAGTGCAGCAGAAGCCAGAGAAACCCTCCCACTTCCTTTGTTAGCTAGCTCCCTTAATGAACTAAGACAGAAAAAGTCCCCCTGATTCCCACCACTTGATCTAAATAAGAGAATAGGCCACGTATTAACTGGACATTGTTTTCATAGCCCTACAACACTAGCAATCTTGGGGCATCTGTCAGCCCTTGAAGAGGCTCCTTGATAGCAAGGGTTTCCCCCATTGGTGCATAGTGCCTACAGAAGGACAAACCGAAAGATCCGCTGGAGGGACACCCTGAAGTTAGGGAAGGGTCCATCATTGTGCCAGGGTGGAACCAAAGGGGCTGGGACAATCAGACTGCCTTTCCCCGAAGACATCAAAGGTGATGAGGTGGGAGGGCTGGTTGTGAGTAGCTGGCTAGAGGGGAAAGGGTTGAAATGTTCCCCATGGAAATTCACGTTCATTTAATTTGATCTTCTAAACTGAACATGAAGGGGGTGGTTTGCTGTCAGCCCCTTCAAATCAAGCTGTGAGGATCAATTCATAAACCTCCCACACCAGCTCTGCTCAGAGATCTCACAATAGCAATGTGAACCTTTAACCAGTATTTGTGAAGTGCTTCAAGATCCTCAAATGAAAGGTGCTGTAGACATGCAAAAGATAATCTTTATTAAATTTTTATGAGAAATAAAATGTTTTTTTCTTACATCTGCCATGCAGTGAAACCTTCTGAGTATAGTGCTCAGAAATTAGGCATGATGATCCACAAGCAAAGAAATCACAGGGCTGCTGCTGGCTGCCACTCAGATAATTTTGTGTGATTTAAAATTAAAGAAAATGTATGTCAAGTGGAACTAGTGAGTCAGAATGTGGATGACTCATTTCTGTGAGAGGTGTTAAATGACAAGCCCGTGCAGCTCTGGTGCTGCAAATCTCTAAGTGACAAGGAGAGCTGAAATATTCTCGGTATGATGAAGTGAAATTTAAATTTACATTAGCTAGGTGAGGAACAATAAGTGAAACTTTAATTGATTGTCCAATTCCACTTCTAGCCTGGCAATATCGCACTGAACTCTTGTTATATCCTCCTATTGGTTTGCTTTGGGTTTAGTTGCATTTTACATAGTATACTAGTTTTTCAAATTTGTAAATTCCAGTGTTGTTTTTTTTTTTTAAAAAGAACAGTTTTAACTCTGTCTTTAAACACAGAATCAAGCACTGAAATATATCACCGTTACTGTGGGGGATATCGAGATAATGAATTGTCTAGCATGTATACATATTGCTGTCCTCTACTGGATGGAATCAGACCTGTTCAGCTGCGTGTCATTGACTCTGCATAGGAGATTCTTCTTTTTCTCAAGCGCTAGGCAGTTGTGCTTTTGGAGCAGGAGGATCTGAGTATTATTGCTGTGGTCACCAAAGTCCCAAATAGCCTTAAGTACAAATGTGAGGTCTAAAGGGCCTTAGCTTTAGTTACAAGATTTGTTTCCTGCTGCCAGGGGAAACAGTTATAAAAGAGGGAATGAAAGGGAAAGGAAACAACGCTTCTGATTCAGCTTTTTAAAAAAAACATCAGAAAGCAATTTGGATGAGATCACAAGGACAAGGCTATGGAAAGCTGTTAGCCAGTGACCCAGGCAGAATGAAAAGAAAGGGAAATCACCACCCACTCAAGCCTTTTGTTGTTTTTTTCCAATCTAAAATAATAATCCAATCAAATCACATTTTCTGTTTTCTGCTGGAAAATTTTGAATGGGTCTCACCTGGCAAGCTATTGCACAATATGAAGGATTCTAATTCAGGTCCCCAAAATGATCCCTTGGCTCTGAATTGTGAGAGCTAGTACATGCTGCAGAGGAAGTGCACTCAGCTGCCTGCAGCAAATTCATAAAATGGGGAAACCTCACAAAGGACTTCAAACAGCAATCCAGGCATTGTAACATATTTAACGAATGCGAATTCAAACAGCAGGAAAGTATATGAGAGGTTCTATTCAGGCTGGGAAATTGAGTATTTAGACCCAGGATGCAGTTTAAAGAGGGGCAGGTTTCCCTGGCTTTTCTATCTGCTAGTCATTGGCTGTCAAATGATCCATTCAAACTAATCCAGGAGCAATTTGGGGTGGCCAATTTTCCTTTGGCTGGAATTTAAGTTGCTCCTGTAAATTTTGTCCGCGCAGCTGCTGCGTGTGCCTGTTTCACACAGGAGTGAATGCTTAAATTTTTGAATATGGAATTACCCATGCTCTTTATACCAACTCTGTGGATTTTCTAAGACTCCTATCACCACGGAATCTCAGTGCCTGTTTGTGTACCCAAAATTACGTAACAGTGCACATACAATTTTTGGAGGCAGTTTAAGCACCAGTCTTTGAGCAAATGTGATTTAATGCGACTGCCAGTGTCTAGGTTGGTGTGGTATTCATGCTTTAGCCTTGTGGATAATAAAGTACCCAAAGTGTGGCAATAATACAGCCACAACACATTCACTGTGGGTTTACCTAAATACTAAGGGCTCTATCCTGGGAGCTGCCAATCACTTGTGGAAGTCAGTGGGAGGTGCAAGTGCTCAGTACCTTTAAAGATTTGGCCCACAGAATTTTACAAAAAGAGCATCTTCTAGAAGGCAAAGGGATGCAGGATTAGCCATAGCAGAGCAGATCTTTGATCCATCTAATCCAGCATCATTCTTTTTGCACTAGCAGATAGGGGGATTTTAAAAAACAAAAATGTATAATGCCCCATCTAATTGTGTGATGGTATACATGGGAGGCGGGGGGGGGGGGGGAATCCTTCCTGAACCTGCTAATCTACTGGGCTCGACTTTAACACATGCAATTTGATTCTATTTGTGACTTAGTTTGTTTAACAACATCTTTTCTTTGCAAATAAATTTAATACAAATATTGTTCTTGTTAAACTCTTCTGTGTGCTATATCAATCCACATACTAACTAGATATATACCTATACATCTAGAATTTTTATGACTCACAAGCCATCAAAGCATCTCTGACTACATGGCCTTTTCCCCATAATGGTAGCCTCAATAATGAAGAAGCCAGCAGTCAAAGCATTTCAGAAATTTTCAGCCTTGACTATGCCTACTCATTTGCTATTCTTAGCAAGCACTGTCTTGCAGTCAAGGATCTAGCTGAACTTCTCACTTACAGACAGTTTTAAAAGATTTATTTGATTTATTTTTAGAGCTGCATTTTCTGTTATCATCACATACCCTCTTTTTTTCTGGAGAAAAGTATGATTGTTAAATACTGTAAAAACGATGGTATTGAAGTGCCTCGCTGAAAGATGGTATTTCATGATCACATTAGGCTTGAGAATGAACTTTTCCTAGTGTTCTTACACTGCAGGGGGCAATGTTGTTAGTACAGTAGAAATTCACTCAATTCCTTCAATAGCATTATGAACACACACAGTTATGCCTGTGCTTAAATGCTTGCTGGATTGGGGCCTACTCTGCAGTAATGACTGGGAAACGCGTTGCAAATTGCTGAAATTTAAATGAGTGAGTGAACCAACACCATCGCAGAAACAAGCACACTGCATCACAAAATGGCTTGCTCAGTATTGGAAAATCCTAGTTTGGTTTTCATAATTGGTCACAGTATTCCATAATGTACTAGTGAGGGCTTGATCCTGCACAACACAGGGAAGAAATGTTGCATGTATAAACACAAGGGAGAAAAATGACAAGCGAGACAAGAGAACATAGGAAAACCTGTTCCTGCCTTAACAAGACCGTTGCTGCTGGCTGCCGAGATAGGGTTGACAGCTTTCTAATTGCTGACAGCGGGACCCCAAAGGTCCTGCCCCCTACTCTGCCTCTTCCTTGAGGCCCCGCCCCAGCTCACTCCTCCCATCACTTGTTGCTCATCCCTCCCCCTCTCTCGTAGCTGCATCCTCTCCCCTCTTCCCCCATGCTGGGCTTCCTCTGCTTCGGAGCTGCAGCCTGACCTAGAACCTGCCTGCCCACAAGATGCAGGTAGGAGGCGGCTGCAGCTGAGCAGGAGCTGGCAAGGGTTAATGACCCAGCATTCTCCTTCCCACTCCCATCCATGGTAACCAGACTTTTGGTGTCCGGTCAGTACATCTGATCAGAAACTGCCAGGTTCCCTTTTCAGCTGGACTTTCTGGTCAAAAACTGGGCCCTTGGCAACCCTAATGGCTACTAGCTCCCCTGCGTAGTAACTGAAGTAGGTCAAAAGGGGGCATATAGCATTTATTATGGTTATACAGCTGGCAATGGTATATGCTCAGCAGTGTACAAGACATAAAGATCAAGACAATTCTTCCCCTGAAGATCTTGTGATTTTTAAATGGCAGCCAAAGAGAAGACAGGAGACCCAGAGAAAGGAATAACTTACATTATTTGTTTGTATTTTATTTATTGCTAGTAGCAGAAGTGAATTTTATACTCCGGGGAAGAGATAAAAGTTGCAAGGGGAGAGGAAAGTTCTGCAAGGATCACCTTATGGTGGTTTCCATGTACTGTTCCTGGGGTTTTACCTCTTACAGAATAAATGGCACTTCCAGAAGCTGTGTATCTGAGGAAATCTGCAACAGATCAGGATCATCTACACAAAGTCCCTTTTCCTCTTTTCTATGATGGACCCTGGCTCCCATTAACTCCTGAACATTGTGATTTCATTGGCTGCTAATGGTTACAGACATTTTCCTCATCTTAATGGGATTTGCAGTGCAAAAAGGCAGGATCAGTGCAAAAGTTAGTGTTTCTGATTTAAAAGATAGTGTAGGATTTTCTGTGTAGTTGTGGGGAGGAAGAGGCTGGGCTGATGCCTCCCCCCAATACTGTAGAAGGCTTTCTGCAGCATCTGAGGCAGGAGGCGACAGTTTCAAAGAGGCAGCTGACCCATCTCCTCATGCACCAAATATTAGAGCAACTGTTGGACCCTAGAGGCCTGATTCTCACACCTGAACTGGCTCCTTTGCACTACTTGTGTGGCACAGGGGAGGCAGATTCTGGCCATGACTGTTCATTTGAGAATTCTGTAGCCCAAATGACTGAGCTGACAGTAAAGCCATTCTGAATGTTCTGAGCAGGGTCTGCTTGTGCTGCTGAGTCATATGCCGATGCAGGTGAGAGCTGACTCTTGCACCAATTGCTTCCATCGCTATATGTAGCAGATGAGACAAAGCTCCACTATACCAATCCCCTGCCTAGGGAGCGTGTTTTGAGGTGTGCCAAACCCATCCCCAGCACGGGGGTTATTGTGGAGCTTCGCTAACTCAATCTCCAACTGATGTATGGAACTTTAGGGAATAAGTTAGAGCTGCCCTTATGCTACTCTGACTCATGCCAGAGCTGGGGCTTGAGCAGACCAGAGAATCACGGAGCGAAAATGGAACTCAGATGCAGGAGAGAATCAGTCACTTTGTGCCTAGTTATCCAGGGAGAAGGTAAGGAGGAGAAATTCTAGTTTGATTAAATGCATTATGGAAGTGCATTGGTGCCTTGTAATCAAGAAGGTAGAATTAATCCACTACCACTTATGTTTATTTTGCTAAGACATCATGTAGCACAAAGCAGGGCCAGGGCAGCCAGGCCTCCTGTGGCTGTTCTGTTCCCTGATTGTTTTCTGCTTTACCTAAAAGATTCAGGTAAAAATTATTAATCTGGGTTTAATGCTACAGAGTAAACGTGACCTGATATGAAAATGAGCTGGGTATTAGGACAACTGCCAAATCAATGGTAAAAGAATTAGATATGTTGGGAACATAAAGGGCACTACATGCATCTGAGACTATTGAGAGTGAGTGATAAAACATGTAAACTTTTAATAGACACATTCCAAATGTGTACTACTTTTGGAATGTTTGAAGATTAGAGCATGGGAGGTTTAACTTTTTTTTTTTAAAAGCATAACAAGACTAAGCAGGAAACTATAAAATGATCCCTATCCTGCACTCTGCATATAGGTCAGTAAGTTTGAAGAAAATATTAAAAGCATACACTGATTAAAGAAAGACACCATGAAGTCCGACCAAGAAGGTCATTCAGGCTAAACTAGCCTGCTGAAGTTCTTTGAAGATCTCACTGCCATAATACAGTGGGTGTTAGTATGCTTAGTGATGGGTCCCTAGCTACTGAGAAGCTACTAAAATCAGAGCACCAAGACTCAATATTGAGGTATATAACTAGGGTTTTATTGATCATGCCTGCACCATATGAGTATTCACACAACACTGATCATACTACTCAAAGTCCTGTCCTGGAATGAATTTGGCTCAGTGTAAAACCTGGGATGGATTCCCTAAGGGCCTCTTGTCTTGGTTATTCTCAACAGGAATCTAGAAGCAATACATTATTTATAAATATATTTAACAATGTTCCTCATCAGTATATGATTCATCAATATAAAAAGATCCTGTTCAGAAAACTGAGAATGTCTTTATCTGCTCAGTTACTTGTGCTTCAGACTAGCTACTGAAAATATGATTGCAGCAAATATTATGCCCATAAGCTACTAATATTCCATGCTAAAATGCACTTGATAGTATTATATTGAACCTACTAATACCTCTGGTTTTATGCCCAGAAAAAATCAAGAGAAGGTGGTACAGTGCATAGTGTGCACATATTTTGTAAATAAAACTGAGTGGTCATTCTGACTAGCCAGTCCTGAAAAATGAAATCCTGTATTCACCCAGAGAACAGACATACCATGTGGAGTGGCAGTGTAGCCCCTTGCAAATGTGTCTCAGTCCTGACCTGGAAGGGTCAAGAGGGAAGTTTAGTTTCAGTGCCCATTCAATCCTTAGCACCTCTGTTGAGACTGCAAACAAGGCTGACGTGGATGGGATGGAGATGCAGACATCTCTCCATGCTAGCAAGTAGACTGAGACCACCAACTCCTTTCACATAAGCTGATGAAAAGCCACTAGATGGTAATGACTATTAGTCACTGCTGTTAAACTAGAATGGATCTGAACTGGTGGCCTTCAGGTGAAAGGTTCTGTATACCATTTCCAATCCTCTGAACATCATTCTGTTTCCATGGCCATGCACTTATTGAGTAGCCCAGACAACAGTCTCGGTGGATTGTTACTGGAAGAAGTCTTTTTAAATGTATGAAGTGCTACTTTGCTCTCTGCTGTAGATTATTCCGCATGTGGCCCATGTGTCTTATGGGTTGGTGTCTGCAAAAGCAGTCTTCTTAGAAATTATGTCTACCAGAGTTGCTTAATGATCCAGCAGCCACAGACCTGCTGAACTTCAACATCTGTGTCTTGTATTGTTTCATTGACAGCAAACACAGCTAAAACAAAATATGGAATAATTCATGTCCTACTGTTTGCATTTCCCAGTCACATTGGCATGCTATTTCTTTAGATGCCTGATAATGACTGTGTTATAGGTGTTCGGAATACACCAGCCCCTGCTGCCTTACCTGCACTTCAATTCTTCATAAGCCTCAATTGTTATTTAATGCAAAATTACTCTCCAATTAAGCCTCACAGTGGTGGAGCCAATGCAGGCTGTACTCAGGAGGGATCCCACTTTTAATTAAGAATCAGAAGCTCTGCAGTATTTTGAGTAAATTGAATAAATAGCTGTTTGCAGCCCAGTGCTTGCTGCATTTGACCCTTCACTGCCAACTACTGTCTGATAACTAAGGCCCTGTCTACACTACAAATACAACCTTAGTAGCAAACCAAGTTACAACACGGGTGTGCCCTTATCAGATTACAAAAAGGGTTCCAATTTGTACTGTAGATTGGAACTTAACTATGTTTCATTATCTGGAGCTGTTCTGTCAAGGTATTATTGCCTGACACACCCTGTGGACCTGGAAAGAAAATCAAAGGAAATCATGAAGCATGGATATGTGTGTATGCAAATTGAAATATCCTTTTATGAGAAATAATAGTGAATGTATTAAATCTCGTGCTAAATGAAGTAAAGTTTAAACTGGGGAGGCAGATCATTCAGCTACAGACACTGTTCAACTTGTTGAAGAGAGAAGGGATAGGAAAGAGAAAGCAATTAATCAGCTGGCATTTGCAGACTGTATATTTTACCGGAGGCTTGTTATAGACCGAAATGTGATTAGGTACAATAGATTGCCTGGATTTACTTTAGACATAAAAAAATATGTGAAGCAGTGGCAAGTGGAGCAGAGGAGAATAGTTATTAAAGCCAATGATGGTTTGGCTATGCCCAACGTTGAGCTCTCTGCTCTGTGTAGTACCAGCCATTCTGTTAAATCTGTGCAAAGTTGTGTCCCTGCTGCTTTCTAAACACCTGAGACCCATTACTGTAAGGTGGTTAAAAGGCAAAAGGAAACTTTTTAGGGCTACATTTAAAATAAAATAGATTACTATGTTACACACAAAAGATGTGCACATGGGCCCAAAGCAATAGATGTAAGCACAGAATATTCACTCCTGCCAGTGAGTGGCTTGCCATTTTGCGTTTTTCACAACAGCTGCTGTACTTCCAGCCCTGGAGAATGAAGTCCTCTTTATTCACAGAGGACTGTACAGCATTGTTAGCAACAGTGCAGACTTACCCAAACCTGTCTCTCCCCTGACCTGGAAGGGACTACTTCTAGGGACAAGAGGGTAAAAACTTTTTTACTTGAAATTATTGGATTGCACCCAGTCTCCTATATTTAATGGTTTGACTGTTTTGTTGAACTGTACTTTTAAATTCACATTTCCCATTTGTTAATTTCAAAATCTTGTGGAAATGAAATACTAAGTTATCATACTCCTCCCCCATTAGTCATTTTGTTTCTTCCTTATTTTAGCAATGTGTTAAGCAGACAAATTCACCACAGGTGGAAAGCAGGTGCTGTTTCATTGATATTAAGCCTCTGTAACTCCACTATGCTAGTAGCGAATTTAAACACTCAGGAGTAGACTGCAGCTTTACAGTGTGTCCTGCCCTGAGGAAAAGGCAGCGTGTAACCACACTGCCTCAAGAGCAGACCACACAAAAAAGTGTGACTCAAGCAGTCACGATTTCTTCCCTGCTCCCCACTCACTCAGAGATGGGAATAAGTTACTTTACCACTTTTCATGGAGCAGTTTACTCCCCAGAGCTAGCTACTCTGGCCAGTTAGCAGGGGTGTGAAGTCATGGCTCCTCGTGCTGCCTTCCCCTACCCACACTCTCCCCATCCATTTGTTTTGGCCAGCTAATGGGGCTATAGGGGAGATAAGACTCCTTCCTCTCCGTGACCCCCCCTTCCCATTTGCTTGGAGGGGCAGTACCAGGTGCATTGTTCTGCCATGGCATGGCAGGAGTCACAGTCTGAGTAGGGATGGGGATAATGGGTCCTGACGCCCTCTTACTTGCCAATTAAGGGCTGTGATAGTTTAGTCCTCAGAGAAAACTTGGTTTCCAATTGTGCAAGGTGCTGAGTGCCCCCTGAGACGTGGTGAGCACACTCAACTCTTATTGACTTCAGGGGGAATGGAAGCCCTCAGCACTACTCGGGAGGTGCTAAGCAGGATCAGGTCGTTGCTATCAACATAAAGAAGATTATAGAGGTTTTCTTGGCTATGCATTCAAATGTATGCTCTTATACAGTACTGTATTTCAAAAGATTATTTTCTTTAATATTTGCCTGATGCTGTTTAATGGTTCAGATTCAGGGTTCCTTCCCCTCCAACCCTAATTAATATGCTGCAGATCACAATAATAAAAACATTCACACGCCTTTGCATAAATATTGATAGTACTTTTGCCTTGCAGATCAAACTGAAAATATTTCTTAGCTTGTGTGTTGTTAATATATTTCAAATAGAGACTGGATGATAAATCCATACTTTGCCGTTACACACCTGTTTTTTAAAAGGTAATATTCCTTTTTTTCTATTTAATTTTGCATTCTGAAACCAAACATGCACATTCTACCTTCTTACAGTTCTTCACATTTAAATGTCACTGAAGCAGACCTTAAAGCCTCAGGGATTATACCTATTGGAATATATGAAACATTTATTAACTAGTGGAAGTGGTACCCATTTCTGGAATGGGTATAATAGAAATGATGGACATTAGCGTGGGTTTTGCCAGAATCTGGTCAGTTGTTATGTTTTGAATTTATAGAGCTGGAATATAGAGTATATTTTTAAGTTTCCCCTGCTTACTTTGATAGCACTCAGAAAGAAATATATGAGGGTTTTGCTAGTTTATGTAATTCTTGTTCTGCTTCTAAGCCTACAGGAGAAATAAAAATTTACTACACCAAATTTGTGTGTATGAGTCTGTCTGTCCGTCTCTCTCTCTCTCTCTCTTTCTCTCTCTCTCACTCACTCACACACACACACACACACACACACACACACACACAGCCAGCACAAACATGTTAAAAACTAAAAGTTTTGGAGTAGTGGTTTGATCTGGAAAAGTGTCTAGAACTCTGGATGGTTATCTACCTGTTGCAACCTTGGAAGATCCCGGGCAAGCACCTCAATGGAGCTATCCTGATTTACACTAGCAAAAGTTCTGGCTGTCACAATTCCACCTGTGCCAGTAGGATTTATTTTCTCTTTCTAAACCGGCCATAAAACCAGGCACAGCTCAAAGACAACTATGTGTCACTAGCATTCCCACACCAAAGCAAGGTGGTGATGGGTCTTGGAGCTCTCTTAGATGAAAATCCTTGTGATTTCAGGCTCAAGATTTATGTTCTCTTCCTACCTGTCCCCAAGTTTGTAGGGTGGAATGTAGACAGGGCAGGTTTGGTTCATCTTCTGTATCTTTAAAATGCCAGTAAAAGATTAAAATCTGAGATCTAATTGCTAGTCTAATGAAAATTAATAACCTTTGCAATAACATGTGGCACAGTATGCAGTTAATCATATGTTAATACAGTATGTTTCAGAATTTTGAAATTAGATGCTGTATTTTATCAGTAACTTCTGAAATTGAATCAGAATTTATGTATATAGAGCTCGGGTGACTGTCCTTCCTAAACAAATAGAAATTCAAAATCCCTTAAATATAATCTAGAGTTTTCCTCAATTTTTTTCTTAGGATAATTTCTTTAATGTTTCTAGTATTCACATGCAAAATTTAACATGGTAATCACATTTCTGCTCAGGTGAACAGAAGACCGCAGAGGACATCAGGCTACATCTCAGAGCTCATATCATGTCTTGCACTAATGCCTGCCAGATTGCTCATTTTTAATTCCAGTAAACTTTCACTGCAACTGGCCCAGTTTGGGGTAGAACTGAAAGTGAATGAATTAACTCTTATAACCTATAGAGATCTGATATTGGATTTTCTGCCCATCATGGAGAAACGTTTGTACTGCCTCAGCTGTGCCTTACTGTTGGCTTGATAAAGGATTTCAATTTCCAAGATCAATTGCATACATCCAATATGCACAAACATGAATTCTCACACATTAATTGATGAAGGTGTCATAAAAGATGAACTCTCCAGGAAGAGTATCAGAACTTTGTCAGTAGAGAATTCTCCATTAGGATTGTGTGTTGCCAGAGACTGAGTTTAGGTGCCTTCAGAGGAAAATGTAGGACGTGTTTACTTGGTTTGGCATTAGATTTCGTTTGTGTTTCATTGTGGGTAGTACTGTATTGATTTTTCATTTGTATTTGGATTCCAAGATAAAAGACCATGTGCACATTAATTAAAAATAAATTAAAAGAAATAAAAGTGTGGTTTAGATTTAATGAGCTCAGAAGTAACACGTCCTTCTTCTGAATCAGAAGTTAGCTGTAACACGCCTTTGCAGATTCATGAATACCATCCCACTCTCCTAAAGTATAACATCTGGTGATTAAGTGGAGAAAAGATTATAAGTTTTGAGCAGTGAGTCAAACATAAAGATGAGAAAAATCTAGGGTACCAATGTTAAACACATAGGGAGGAATGCTGGAGGGAGAAATACACTGATTCAAAATCTGTGCAATAAGAGATCTTGTCTAGGTATTTCAATGCAAGCTCTGCTTCTCTGGATGTGTTGCAAAGCCATAGCAAACTGCTAAGTGTCTTCTCCAGCTCCTTCTTGTGGAGTATACATAAGGCTGGACGTTTGTCTTAGCTATCACAGGACTCAAGTTGCAGATTCTCAGATTTGTGGCTTTTTTTTTTTTAAAGATATCCAAGACTTTTGATGTTGGAGGTTACCTAGTATGAGTGGATAGGTAAAATTATCAGCACTTGAATTGAATTCACTGATAACCTTGAGATGACTAGTTAAACCTTGGGTAGCATACAAGGCAAATAGAGAAGAGGAGCTCAATAACAATACTGTGGTGACGCAGAGGAACAGAGTAGAGTTGGAACTGAACCAGAGCCCAAAAAACAAATTCCTCTGAACTTTTGGGAGGTTTCAAACTTGGACCAGCTGTGAATTTCACAGCTGGTCCCTAACTCTGAAACAGGCCAAACCAAAACTCCGAATCTGAATCCCCTGCAAAGGGTTGATCCGAATCCAGATCCAAACTTTGCAGTTTGTGCCCACCTCTAGACAAGGCCAACAAATTCCAGATTCATAGCTTCTTAGATTCCATGGCCAGAAGGGACCATTATGATCATGTAGTCCAGGGGTGGGCAAACTTTTTCGCCTGAGGGCCACATCAGGTTTCTCAAATTGTATGGAGGGCTGTTAGGGGCGGCTGTGCCTCCCCAAACAGCCAGGCATGGCCCGGCCCCCGCCCCCTATCCAATCCCACCTGCTTCTCGCCCCCTGAAGGCCCCCCCCCGGGACTCCTGCCCCATCCACCCCACGCTCTCTGTCCCCTGACTGCCCTCGGACCTCCCACACCTAACTGCCCCCCGCCACCCCATCCAACTCCCCTCTATTTCCTGACTGACCCACCGGGACCCCTGACCCATCCAACCACCCCTTCTCCTTGACCACCCCTGGACCCTTTGCCCCTGACAGCCCCCCACCTCTGACTGCCCCCTGCTGCTGCATCCAACCTATCCTCTCCTTCCTGACTGCCCCCCCGGGACCCCTGCCCCCATTCAACCCCCTGTTCCCTGCTCTCTGATCACCCCGACCCCTATCCACACCTCCGGCCCGTGACCACCCTCTGAACTCCCCTGCCCTCTATCCAACCCCCCCGCTCCCTGCCTCCTTACCGCACTGCCTTGGGCACCGGTGACTGGTGGTGTGGCTGCACCAGGACAGGCAGCTGCGCTGCACGGCACAGAACACCGGGTCAGGCCAGGCTCTGCAGCTGCGCTGCCCCAGGAGCTCGCAGTCCCTCCACCCAGAGCATTGTGCCAGCGGCACAGTGAGCTGCGGCTGCAGGGGAGAAGGAGCAGAGGAGGAGGGGCCGGGGGCTAGCCTCCCAGGCCAGGAGCTTAGGGGCTGGGCAGGATGGTCCTGTGGGCCGGATGTGGCCCATGGGCCATAGTTTGCCCACCTCTGATGTAGTCTGACCTCCTGTGAAACAAAGGCCATAGAACTTCCGCAATACAGAGTATATATTTTTTAGAAATATATCCACTCTTGATTTAAAAATGGTCAGTGATGGAGAATCCATCACAACACTTGGTAAATTGTTCCAATGGTTAATTATTCTCACTGTTAAATCTACATTTTATTTTCACTCTGAACAAGGCTTCAACTTTCAGCCGTGTTCACTGAGAATTGTATTCTCTGGAGGGGTAATGTGGGTTTTGCCTCTTCATATTTTCTCTTTTTCCCTATTTGGCGAGTTAAAGTAGGCTTCAAATGACATTTCTGGCATGTGCAAGAATCAAGTTAATATCTTCTATGTTATCACAGCAAAGGAACGTTCTAGCTGTTTGCACTAAGAGGAATAAAGAGTATCTGAAATGCAAATCAATGTCTGACACTACATAGTTCTTAATACTGTGTTTGCATGGCACTTTCCATTTTTATATCGATCCCCCAGTGATTCTTCCTTAAAAAGGGGGAGGGAAACCCTGCTAAAAATAGCTCTACTTACTGCATGTAAATAACTTGCAAAATTTCTTTTGACTTCTCATTAAATGCAGGGAATGGCATAGTGGTTTGAATTACCCAGACTTCTAGGAATCGTAAGGTTTGAATCTCAGCAATGTTGACCCAGTACTTTATCCTAAGAAAGATAAATTGAACTCCATGTACTTTAGTATGTGCAAGTCTATCAGATAAGATCTTAGAGATCAAGACCCTGTCTAGAACTGGGAAAATACCACTTTAAAAAGCATTTGTTGGATAAAAGCCACAAATTCACTTTGACGCTATTCTTGATGCTTTACATTCCTTTTTCATGAATGTCATACGAGTGATGTTTTGCCTACAAGTATATTTGTATAAGTCATCTAACTTGAGTTTCCTCAATAGTATTTTAAACACAATAACAATTGCTAGTGCAAACAAGCTCTAAGATTTCTCTACAACTTTTTATAAAAGGTTTATCATCTAATCAAGGAACAGATAAAGTGACCAAAGTCCACCACAAACACTCAGAGACAATGTAAGTAAATAGTTTACAGGCAATTCATACACTGAATGGTGCTTGCATTTGAACAATTTTGAATAACAAACTAGGAAAAATCAAAGTCTGTTTACAAACAATTTTTTTTTCAAAATACTTGCAACAAATAGTTCCACACACTTCTATTTTGGTGTGATTTAAATGGGTATTAAAATCTCACAGTATTTTTTGAAAGTGTAGTGTTTTATAGAGACATGTGAATAACTGATTTTTCAGTTCAGTGGCCAAACTGAAAAATCAGGAGGAAAAATTCAATTTTGAGTTAACCCAAAATTAAAAATGTGTTGAGCTTTTCAGCAAACAGAAAAAGTTGGGGAGAAAAAAATCCCTTCAGGTCTTTTGTCTGACCAAAACAAATCATTTTGTGTTGTCTTTGAGGGGTGTTTTACTCTTTTGAAAAAATGAAGTAAAATTCAAAATGAAAAGTCATTTTAAATTGAATAGTCAAAAATGTTTTGTTTTGAAAATGTCCAAATAAAACATTTTGACTTTTCAGAATTGTTCTGTTCTAACACAATTTGTATACAAATTTGCCAAATGTTTCAGTAACCCAAATCTGTATTTTTTGTCAAAAAAAAGTTTTTGTCCAAAAAATATTGTGATTCGTCACTGTCCTTTACAGAAATTCACTCCCCACTTGCCATTTTCATACTTTGAGGTGGTTGGTTGCTATAATCTATCCCCATTTCAGTGCTACTCAGTATATTCTGTTTAGGTTCTTATGCTATAACCATCATCACTGTATACCTGAGTGCATTCCGATGATACACTAAGCAATATACACAGTTTATTTCAAATATTAAGTGACAGTTTCATGTTTCTTCGGTGTCTTGAAATAAATACACTTTCTAGCACAAGCAATTAAAAGCTGAATGAAGTTCAGATGCTTAATTGTCAGATTTTTTGGCATTTCCATAGTGTTTTCTCTCACTGGCTTTTATGACTGTGTGTGCTGCCCTCTAACAGCATATATTGTATTACAGCTACTGTATTTAAGTGCTCTGATAACAAAGTACAGTCTATAAAAACATCAGATGCCTGGCAAACAAAAATTCTGGAGAGAGAAAATCATTCCGTTTGTGATTAGGCTCCTTACTCTTGGTATCATTCAGAGCCTCTCTGACCCCCGCTCAGCAGCATTCCTAGCAAACAACTAATATTCTCCCCCTCTTTATTTGTGCACTTGTTGCTGGATAGATTTTTCTTAATGTTGTGGGGGGCTTTTATTTGTTTATATTTTGGAAATGCCAAGCAGACACAGCTGTGTGTGGTGTGTGTGTGTGTGTTTAAACAATTGAGCTCTTCTGTCTGCAGACTTCTGCTGCACATATGTATTGTACTCTGGCTCCTGTACTGCAGTCGCTTGCTCACATCTTTGAAAATTGAGGGCACTCCATGTATTGCAAGATCAGGCACTAAGCTATGACACTGCAGTCTTTATCTTAACTACGTCTCCCCTATTGTAGCTCTCATCTCACACAGGAACTTACTTCTTGCATTCCAGCTGATCTTTCTTTGTATTAGACTGCTTCGCTTCACAGTGCAAAGTGCTCCTCAACACTTTGCCCAGCCAGGCTGACATCTTCCTTTCTCAGTGGAAGTTCCTGTGAGCTGAGGTGCCCTCAACCCCCTTGAAACCAATCCCATTTTGTAGGAACATACAAACACTCACTCCTGGGATTAGTGCAAGCACTCGTGGTAGTAAGCTGTAAGCCTCGTCGGTTTGCAAAATCAGGATCTCAGTGAACAACCATCAATAGAGCCGAAATACTGGTATGTATCTTCCATGTGGCTATGAAGGACTCTCTGAGAGTTGCACATAATTCAAAAGAGTTCAGAAACAGCATAGACACTTGCAATACTTTACTTCCCTATGGTGTCAGTAAAGATCATGTGAGCCAGCTTTCAATGTGACATATTTGGCATCTCACACATTGCCAACATGTTTCCTTCTACAAGTGAGTCTTGCAATTTCATGCCAAATTTTAACATATCTCTCTATTACACAAGTGAAATACTGATTAAAAAATCATCTATATTTGACAAGGTGCCTCTCTGAAAATGTAACTTGGCTCTTGGAAAACTTCTAACTTATGTCATGTATAACTAAACAGATATAAATATCTTTTTTTAATTAAAAAAAAATCTCATCAGGCAGAAACCAAATGCCCACTTTTCAGGTTTTTTTCATTCAGATTTGGTTTTTAAGAGTTCTTTTTTAAAAATAATAATAATAATCTAAGGATGTTTTGCTCTTCCCCAACTGAATACTATTTATTGTTATTATCTAGCACTCCCCTACATTTTATCTGTACTGGGATTCTGTCGTTTATAGTCTTTTTGTTTTACATAATACAGTAAAGATAGGTATTGATGCTGGAGCTAAAGCGCGAGGTGTGTTAGAATTGTTCTGAACAGAGGAAGGCCAAATGATGGCTGGGATCTGTGGGGAGACACAGAGAACCCTCCTCTCTCTCTCGTCACAGTGCACCTGCTCAGGGAGCAGCCGTAATTAGGCACCAGCTGTTAGGTGTATAGCTAGCTAGTGCTGCCAGCCCCAGAGATGGAGTGTCTGGGCTGTGAGGGCCCCTGTGCGCCAGCAGCACTGCTCGTTAGGGAGCATTGGCTACACCTGCTTGTTCCTGCTGCTCAGTGCTCCCCACCCCAATGCCTTTAGGGAGGTGTGAGTGCAGGCTCTGCAGCTTGGGAAGTACATCTCCTGCTCCCTTCTCCAGCTCAGCCTCCTCAGCGGTATAATTGTGTGGTAAGCCTTCTGAGGATCCTGTAAAACTACTTATAACATGTAATTGCAGTCTTTTGACAGGATGCTGCCTGATCTTTCTATTGCTGAAGGTTGCCGTCATTTGCTTCTATTATTGTGTCAGTTGTTCATGTTTTTCTTGTTTTAAAGTACTTCATTTTAAAAAAAAACAGCTTTGCTCTATGAAAAGGTAAAGTTGCTCTTCTTCATCCCACTTTTTAGGGCCTGATATTGTAAGGAGCTGAGCACCTTCCTCCTGTCATCACCCAGCTTGTTGCAGGAGGTGCTGTGCGTTTCGAAGTATCAGCCTTCTGTGACTTTCACACAGTCTAAGTATTTATATGAAACCAAATTAGGCAAATACTGATTGCCCACTAAAACACGCATCCTGGAAAACTAACTGTTGTGAATAATCCAAGTTCATGTAGGTAAACTGCAGGGCGACAGGACTTGAGTTTCTTTTCAATGTCCTTCAAAAGGACATTAGGCCCATTGCTAGCATGAATCTTGTTTCTCTTTTGCCCCAATCATCCAAGCTGTTACGAAGCCTTGCCTCCTCTTCTTCTACATCATCTAAAATAATCCTGTCCTTTGTAAGAACATGAAGGTGAAAATGTATTCATATTGAACAAGGACTTTTTGATAAATTCTAATATAGTGCTTTTCTTCAGTAGATCTAAGTGCTTTACAAAGTAAGTCAGTATCATTCTCCGCATTTTACAAATGGGAGAAACTGAAGCATAGAGCGATGAAGTGGCTGGCTCAAAAACACCTACCAAGCCAAAGGCAGTCTCAGGAGTAGAGTCCAGGTCTCCTGAGTCCCAATCCAGTGATCTATCCAGTAGGCCACATTTCCTCCCTTTTCAATGAACAAATTTCCCATGCTGTGTTTTCTGTGAACTTAGGAAAATTTGGGTTGCTTTGCCAAAATGCAGACTTGGCAATTCTATATTATGTTAATCAAAAAGAAACAATGAAATTTCAGAAAGGAAATAAAGATAGTTATTTGATTGTCAAATACTGTCATTTAAACTTGTAAAACGAAGTATGACTGAATTTATCATAAGGTAATGTATTTACCACAGAATGTTTAAATTTAAACAATCAGAGTAACAGCTTGAAATTGATGTCTTAGCACAAAGTGGATACTTATGAGAGTTCCATAGTATTCTGGGTAGGTAATTTTGATGTTTAACATGGAATTATTGTGGATCTTTTAGTACAAGATTTCGTCAGTTTGTCAATGAAGCTTGCCTATCAGTTAATGTTTGTACAAATTAAGGTTTTTGGAACTGGCAGTTCAACGCAGGTAATTCTAAAATTATAAAGCTTAGGAATTGCTCAATTATTCAATTTGAGATTCAAAATGGTTTCCCAGGGGGAAAAAATCTATAATCTCTGGCCAAGTCTTTTTCTCACACACACAAATGACTTCATCTGAAGTATGCAATCACCTAGTTCCAAAATTACTTCTAATTTATTTTGAATTTCTAGCTGATACTCACTGATAAGTTATCATTTTAACCCTAGTTTTAATATAAATTACAGTTATGTCAAGCAATGTTAACTCAGCAGTAAATTTTCTTATAATAAAATCATGAACAACAATTCCAGAAATTAGCTGTTCCTGGATAGCAATAATGTGGCTTATCATTACCTTTGGTCAGGGTACATAGTTATCAGGCATATAATAATGTTTTAACAGGTAGTTGCTATTGCTGCATGTAAACAAGGTTTGTTTCTGTGCTAAAATGAATTAATCACTAAAATATTGATATCTTCATCCTCACCACTCTTAGCAACACTTTGACTTTAAAACTGAAGCTGAAACTTATTTCCAAAACACGAGCACACATTAAAGTAATTTATTATAAGCCTTTAACTTTAGGTATATGCTTTCAAAGGACTACATTTTGGCTTTGCCTATGGATGGGGCAACATGTAGCTCTGCTGCCCTAGGAGCAGACCAGGAAACGGACAGTGATTCAGAGTTTTCCCCCTGCTACGGGGGATACACTCTGCACCAGTCCCATACCTGACATAGTGTCTATCCCCTGGTTTGGCTGTACCAGGTGGCATGTCAGTGCGGGGGAAGTCTTAACTCCACCCATTCCTTGTGCATTTATAGAGGAGGGGAAGTAGCAGGGTAGCTTTGAGTCCTTTCCTCACATATGCAGCAACAGTAGATAAGCCATGACCTACATAACCCAGTCATTGCTTGAATTAAAAAAAAAAAAATACCAGTGAAGAATGTTTCTGTTACTTCCCTAGTGAACAGCACAGGTTCCAGCCCAGGTTAGCTGATGCTGGTTTTACCTGCCTGTGATATTCAGTTAGGGGATAAGAGATGTTTCAGCTTAGCAGTGGTACAGTACAACTGCCTGTTTTTACTTTCTTATTGATAATGCAAAAGACATTTTCCTTTTTTGGTCTTAAAAGACAGAGGGAGTATTAATAATTCTGGCCTTGGAATCTATGAATAATGCTTACTTTTGGTAAACTTTGGGATTTTTCTAGTGTTCAGTTTCTCCAAGCATGGCCGGCATTTCGGGGGTCCTGTGATCTTTTTTTCAACATTATAGTACAAATCTGCAAATGTGTTAACTCAACATAATTAACACACAGGTTAGAAAAAGCACCATCAGTTTATTTTTTCCTACCTATCCTCCTTTGGGAACACAAATTAACAAGGTTCATGTTCAATTTGTTTGTTTCATGAATGTGTGGTGCCAATAAATTCTACGTGCTTGGCAATAGTATAAACCCCTAAGGGACAAATGCTCAAAAGAGATTTTGAAAATTCACTTCTGCTAGCTGATCTACCTAGGGCCCTTTATGTGGACACAGAGGTTGCCTCTGAAAACCACTTTGCAGCATGGGGGCCAACATTTTTATGAAATTGAATTATGTAAACCCACTTTTTGGTTCCTGAGTTTTTGTGCTTCTGAAAACCTATATTTGAAGATGCCAAATACCATTTGCTTGGGCATATTGACAAATTAGCTCTAACCAGCCAATTTCCATGCATAAAACAATATTTTTATGATGCATAAACTCAGGTGCTCAAAGGTACATACACATAAAATTTGAGCATACAAATTCAGAGCCTACTTTGAACATTCAACATTGAGTTATGATGTCTATAAATGAACTTAATTCCATTTCAAATGTATAGTCTGTTGACACATTTTCACAGTGAGTGTCCCCTAGGGAAAAGGACTTGGTAATCAGGAGAGTGCTGATACTGTAGTTCAAAAAATATTGCCATCAGCTCTGAAACAGCTGTTACTATTTGAGCAAATCAACCTAAAATATCATGACAACCTCTTAAATTGTTTTTGATTGCTACTTTTTATTCAATAGAAACTACAAGAGTAGGGTTTTCGAACTTGAGTGCCTCAAACTGGTTGCTAAATCCTTATTTTTAGGCACTGAGATTTGAAAGTTTTGGCTCAGATATGTGGGTTACATGTGTATAGGGTTGGTTTTTCTTATAATAAACAGTGGTGGTTCCCCTGAATATTACTAATTCACACACACACACAGAGGATTATATTGGTGGAAAAAAGAAAGCAGAGTTAATAAAGTAAATAATTGCTGTCTGTTGCTCAGATCACATGGCTATAGGGTGTTTCTTGTGATATCAGGGAAGTGATCGTTCTTCTTTACTCATATTTTTGTGAAAGTGCAAACAGAATGTTATATCTGAGCTGAATATTGCAAAATGGAATTGTAATTTTAGTGCAGAGACAAATTCTGAAGTGGTGTCCTATGAAGTGATCGAACAAGCTTAGATGTTTGAGGGCATTTAGTCTGCTCTTTTTGAAACATGTGGCTAGTACTCTCCCCACCCCCTTAGTTAGCCTTATAATTTTTTCCATCTGCACCATTTTGAACTCCTAAGTTAGTTTTATGCTGTTTGTACAGTAATGGAATAGATAAGAATTGCTGTTTCATAAGAACATAAGAATGGCTATACTGGGTCAGACCAAAGGTCCATCCAGCCCAATATCCTGTCTACTGACAGTGGCCAATGCCAGGTGCCCCAGAGGGAGTGAACCTAACAGGTAATGATCAAGTGATCTCTCTCCTGCCATCCATCTCCACCCTCTGATAAACAGAGGCTAGGGACACCATTCCTTACCCATCCTGGCTAATAGCCATTAATGGACTTAACCTCCATGAATTTATCCAGTTCTCTTTTAAACCCTGTTATAGTCCTAGACTTCACAACCTCCTCAGGCAAGGAGTTCCACAGGTTGACTGTGAGCTGTGTGAAGAAGAACTTCCTTTTATTTGTTTTAAACCTGCTGCCTATTAATTTCAGTTGGTGGCCCCTAGTTCTTATATCATGGGAACAAGCAAATAACTTTTCCTTATTCACTTTCTCCACACTACTCATGATTTTATATACCTCTATCATATCCCCCCTTAGTCTCCTCTTTTCCAAGCTGAAAATCATAGAATCATAGAATATCAGGGTTGGAAGGGACCCCAGAAGGTCATCTAGTCCAACCCCCTGCTCAAAGCAGGACCAATTCCCAGTTAAATCATCCCAGCCAGGGCTTTGTCAAGCCTGACCTTAAAAACCTCTAAGGAAGGAGATTCTACCACCTCCCTAGGTAACGCATTCCAGTGTTTCACCACCCTCTTAGTGAAAAAGTTTTTCCTAATATCCAATCTAAACCTCCCCCACTGCAACTTGAGACCATTACTCCTCGTTCTGTCATCTGCTACCATTGAGAACAATCTAGAGCCATCCTCTTTGGAACCCCCTTTCAGGTAGTTGAAAGCAGCTATCAAATCCCCCCTCATTCTTCTCTTCTGCAGGCTAAACAATCCCAGCTCCCTCAGCCTCTCCTCATAACTCATGTGTTCCAGACCCCTAATCATTTTTGTTGCCCTTCGCTGGACCCTCTCCAATTTATCCACATCCTTCTTGTAGTGTGGGGCCCAAAACTGGACACAGTACTCCAGATGAGGCCTCACCAATGTCGAATAGAGGGGAACAATCACGTCCCTCGATCTGCTCGCTATGCCCCTACTTATACATCCCAAAATGCCATTGGCCTTCTTGGCAACAAGGGCACACTGCTGACTCATATCCAGCTTCTCGTCCACTGTCACCCCTAGGTCCTTTTCCGCAGAACTGCTGCCTAGCCATTCGGTCCCTAGTCTGTAGCTGTGCATTGGGTTCTTCCGTCCTAAGTGCAGGACCCTGCACTTATCCTTATTGAACCTCATCAGATTTCTTTTGGCCCAATCCTCCAATTTGTCTAGGTCCTTCTGTATCCTATCCCTCCCCTCCAGCGTATCTACCACTCCTCCCAGTTTAGTATCATCCGCAAATTTGCTGAGAGTGCAATCCACACCATCCTCCAGATCATTTATGAAGATATTGAACAAAACCGGCCCCAGGACCGACCCTTGGGGTACTCCACTTGATACCGGCTGCCAACTAGATATGGAGCCATTGATCACTACCCGTTGAGCCCGACAATCTAGCCAGCTTTCTACCCACCTTGTAGTGCATTCATCCAGCCCATACTTCCTTAACTTGCTGACAAGAATACTGTGGGAGACCGTGTCAAAAGCTTTGCTAAAGTCAAGAAACAATACATCCACTGCTTTCCCTTCATCCACAGAACCAGTAATCTCATCATAAAAGGCGATTAGATTAGTCAGGCATGACCTTCCCTTGGTGAATCCATGCTGGCTGTTCCTGATCACTTTCCTCTCATGCAAGTGCTTCAGGATTGATTCTTTGAGACCTGCTCCATGATTTTTCCAGGGACTGAAGTGAGGCTGACTGGCCTGTAGTTCCCAGGATCCTCCTTCTTCCCTTTTTTAAAGATTGGCACTACATTAGCCTTTTTCCAGTCATCCGGGACTTCCCCGGTTCGCCACGAGTTTTCAAAGATAATGGCCAATGGCTCTGCAATCATATTTGTCACCTACAATAATTTCCTGTAATTATCTCAAATGAAGATGTTTGTAAATAGGCTACGTGCAATTAAAAAACGCTCCTATGTAAAGACAGATGCACAAGGAAATCACTTCTGGTGGTCACCAAATTCCTGGTGACGTCCCGAGTATCTCAATCACCTGTGGGCCAAAGATGTGGGAAGAAGATTCATTGACTCTGGCAGTAGCTATGATTGCCTCAACAAACCCTCTAGGCCTTGTCTTCACTACATGATGGGAGCACTATTGGGAGTGTTGACAAACAAAACAAACATTTTAACCACTATGCCACTTAGACCTTCTATGAGCAGGATTAGAGAATATGCTGGTTAACAATGCCAGCACCTGCCTAGAACTTTGTCTACACTAGCGCTCTCACTGGCAGAGCTATAGTAGTGGTGGCAATGATTGTGGTGGGTGGGGTGGAGGAATTTAGCATAGAAATAGATGTATTTGTAGCTTTTCTGCAAATTTCACAAATCCCGACACAAATATCATAACTAAATCTGTTTAGTATGATACAAACCACATTTACTGCAATGAGGGAAAAGCTGTAAGGCACACAGAGCTAGGAAATGTGAAATACTTGTGTTACAAACTGAAGAGCATGCTTTGTATTTACAAACAGCAGAATGTTCACGGATGTCTAAAGCTAGGTCTGATCAACACACAGTTGATTTAACTAACGGTGTGATTTTTTTTTTTAAACCAGCATAATTAAACTGGTGTAAAATTACCATTGCAATGCATAACTGACTTAGGTCCCTAAGTCTCATTTTGAAAAGTGACTTAGGAGCTTAAGGGACTGTCTACACATGGCGTAATGCACACTATGGAAGAGTAATTTCTAAAACTCAGTAACATGATATTTAATTGAGTTTGAAATGGGGCTTTATTATAGTTCTGAGATCAAAGTACAATCTTCTTTGGTGAGAAAACTGCTTAGTTTACACACAGAAGTTACAGCGATTTAACTGAAATAAGTTAAACTGTTTTTACTTAAAGCATGGACACACCACATTGGTTTAAAACAGGTTACATGAGTTTAGTTTGCTCTTGTAAATTTACTAACCAAATTTATAAACCAGGTTTGAATTAAATTAAGAGTGAACACATAGGGCTTTGCACCTATTTAATTGTATTGTATTAAAATCACACCATTAGTTAAACCAATCAGGCCTAATTTAAATTCCTCTTTGGTAAGGGATTTGAAAGAGGACAGTGAAATTACATGGTACATAGGATCAGGAAAAATATTGCTGGATTTCGGAGCAGCATCGTCAAAGGTGTGCAATGCTCGCTTAGTGTCCTTTCACAAGCGGCTGAAGTGCACAATGTTGACAAAGCAAAGGTTGCAAGCAGAAGAATGGCAAGTGATGAAATAGAAAAACAAGTATAATTTTAAGTTTGTTTTGAAATATAGAAGTTAATTTACCAAAATAATGCAGCAGGGGAGGAACTATTTTTATATCGCCTTTCTGCCACTTAATTATATTGGCAGCCATATTAACGTGTCACTTTTTTTTTTTTTAATTTGAAAAACTACCTTGCATTTGACTTAGAGGAGGGAATATTTAGATATGCAAATTGCCTCTTCAAGAAATGATTCTTCAGGGGGAACAGCAGAAATGAGCAGAAGTAAAGTAAATTTATTGGTGATTTGGCTGACATTTCCCTCCAGGCCCCAACTGGTTGCTAAACTTCTGTTCACTTTCATAGGCATATGTTGTAGCTGTCTAGAGTTCATATATTATATGCAATGTTACTGACTATGGAGAGCAGCAGTAAAGCAAGCTTCTTAAGAGCTTTTGAAGTAAATGCTTAACGAGGACAGATTCTACACATGTGAATGTGCCCATTTTGTGCCGTAAGTCAGAGTTTCTGCTCTGATACTGTACATTGTGAAGATTCTGGAAGCACAGCAATGATACAGGATGTAAGGACAATTAGATATACCTGGTTACCATGGGTCTTGAGAATACCCTCAATGTTTTGGTAATGATTTGTTATCTCATTTCAGTTAAGTTAGGTTTATTACAAGAATCCTAGAGATTTTGAACCTCAGATTTTATCCCATACAAGTTTTAATTTTGTTTAAAAACTATTAGAACCACTGAAATTTCTTCCACTTTCTCTCTAGCATTCTTATGAACAAATACATCAAAAGAGCTAAGACTTGCTCCCATTCAAGGATCTGGAAAAACTCTCCTTAACTCTCCTGGTGCAGGAATCACGAGTACCCTGACTCCTCTGTCCTATTTCAGACTTCCAACAATCAACTTTTCAATAGTTCTAATCCTGAATAGTCCATAGCAGTCTTCCCAATGACTGTATGTGAGTAGAACAGATTCTGTGTGCAGAACAGCTGCTGATTTCAATATGCGCTCTGAGTGGAGAGTTCTATATGCAACATCTGAGCCTGGTCCATTAAAGTTGTTGGCAAAATTCTCCATGGTCTTTTCTGATGTAGCATCAAGTCCACAGGGCATTTTCAAGAACCAGTTCAAAAGATGTAACATAAATTCATACTTCCACAAAGGTATAGAGCATCTATTTTTTTTTTTTTTTTTGTTCTTCTCTAGGTAGATGCACTGGTTAGCAAATCTTCATTTTCAGGTTCCCAAGTCAGAATTATTTTAAGGTGTACAATTCTGATCTCCATCACTACTTTTATAGAAGCCTCTTCAAATTATCTTAACTGATTACAGAGTACTCTTTGTAATCAGATCAAGTTGAACAGGAAATCCTAACTCAGCACTGTATCTCATGAAAAAATGACTGTAAAATACTTTAAATAAATTGCTCACATTTCATTCCCAATGCTATTGATTCTCACTATCAGGATGTTCAATTGACTTTTTTTGTGTCAGATTTAACAGACTGCAATAATGAAATGGCAGAAAACATCCATACTGAAATGAAAGCACTGTTTGCTTTGCTTTAAAGCATGTGTAAGGGTTTTTCATAAAGATATAAGCCTCCTCAGAAAAGAAGAAGAATTAAGGCTGAAGCTATATAACTTAAATTATACTTCAATAATAGTTTAAATTAGCCAAACTGGTGCAAATCTTCATAATGTGGTGAGTTTCCTATAAGATTTTAGCTAAGGCAAAAACCATTTCATCTGTCCCTCGATGTAAGGTAATTCTACATCAGTCCACTGAAGTCAGTGGAAAGACTCCCATTGACTACAATAGGCTTTGGATCAGTGAGAGTACGTGTGGTGGTCTGTGTTCTTGGCTCTGGTTTGTATGTGGCCTGAGTTTGAAGTAATATGGTACCGCCCCGTGACTCGGTAACTGACCAGATCCACACCTATGAAACATTCTCTCAAATATTTCAGCTAATGATCCATGGGGTATGCTCTCATTTTATTTTTTGCATTCACATGGGGCTTCTCTATAATATAAGAATGCCTACTCCAAGTGTGATGATTTTGAATATGAAATCACTGAATATGGGATATTGAATATGGGAGCTTTATAAAGTAATCCAATTACTCTCTCCATTCAACATATTTGTCTATCTATATATAAAGGATATAAGCCAGTACAAACATTAGAGTTGTGCAAAAATAGCGTATTTTCATGACTTTTTTTTCTTGAATTTTTAAAAGTGCTATACAATTTTATTCCAGGCTACTTTGTAGTACTCAGAATTACTTGGGGGAGGTGAGAGAGAGAGGAATTATTGAGGTTTCACATAAAAATATGTGGAACTTGAAAATAAAATCCATATGTGCCAATACAAAAATATTTTAAATGAAAGAATATATTGAATCTGAAAATAGGCTCTATTCTTGAGTGTATTTCACTCAACATTTTCTCATTTTGGTAGAACTCCCCACCCCCCAAAAAAAATTCTACGGATTCTTCATTTTGATATTGTAAAATCAGTCCAATTTCCTGAAGAGTAAAAATCTCATTCTGTGGTTCTTGATTTTTTGTTGTGAATATGTTGCGTAGTCTTAACACATACTTCAACTCTTTTCACAAGGTATCATAACAGGTATTTACATAAAATATGAAGATTAAAAACCTAGTCGTTTTTTGTATTTTGTTTTTAAGTGGAGATAATTTAAACAGTACAGAGAAAGTATGTTACACAGATGAATGTAGATTTATTTTAAGCAGGAAAAAAACCTTTTTCAAGCTTTTTTTTTAAAAAAAAAAACTATTGATGAGACACCCTGTTTAGAATATTCATGAGGATTATTGAAGAACTGCAACTGAGACAGATTTAATAATTAATTCATCAGGTCTATTTATTTTTCTAATATTTTGCAAAGCTTTGTTATCTAGATAGTAAAAACCAGTCTTGATTTTGTTAAGGCCTGTTTATCACTTAATAAGTGATTTTAATATTTATAAATGTTAATTAAAGCTTATTTTGGACACTAAATATATAACAGTTCTACTTTTTCTTAATTGAAGCTTAATTAAGATTGAAATGGGTCTTTGGTAAAGTATTGAGAACAGAGTGCAGACTTGTTTAACTAGAACGCTACTTTAAAAGACCATCTCTGTTACATGATTTATTCAGCACCCAATGCTGTAGGAGGGCATTATAAACTCTCCCATTTTAACATGCACCGTTGTATAACATATACACACAGAGATATACTTTGCTACAGTAGAAATAATATTTGAGGTGTGTGTATGTGTACCTGTTTTATAATTGCTGGGAGGAAAAAAGAAAATGTTTTAGTCCATAAATACAGTGTATTGAAGAATCAGAAAGCATCCACTTCGGTTTCATGAGCAAAATATTCCGGTGAGTCAGAATTGCCAACTTTCAGACTTTGTCCTCCTAGACAAAGTCCTAAAAACATGATGTGGTGATATTTGCAACATAATGTCTTGACATCCCAGGGTGGTGACTCATCATGGTATCACAGTTAAGAGTATTATTCATAATACACAGTTTTGCATGGTGCTTTATTAAGATTACAAAGTAAGGGAACCAGGTCAACCTCAAAGATGTCAGAATTCTGTTTTTCTAAAGTCTGGTAAACTCTACTGACCAGAATCCGGGGGATGACCCCAAAATTAAGACTGTCCCCAGAAAGGGTCCAGTCTGATTTCTAGCCTGCCTTTGGAGATTCTGATTTTTATCATCATGAAAGATCTCCAGGTGGGTTAAGAATGAGATCAGCTGGTCCTTCATTCATCCTGGGGGTTTTATCCATTTTTGACTGATCATGGGTTGTTTGTTTCAGTAACTACTGTTAGTGCCGTTGCTGGTGTATCTGGAGCTATTCTACAGTAGCATCATAGAAGATGGGACTCAATCAGTAGTGATGTGTGTCTATGTGAATGTGTCATTAGCAAGGGTTTTAGATGCAGCATCATTCAATGATCTGTCCTTTCTCCCATATTGCTCACTGTATATGAAGTCTCTTGCTGAGATGACTTGTGAACACTGACTATAATAGTATCATTGATGTGCTGAGAAGTAAGGGTCCATCTTCTCTTCCTGGAACCCTGAAAAGATTTCTTTATTTCGTTACTTGAATGATATTGTCAGCTGGATGCAGCCAACCTACCCCATCCTCAGGCCCAGAAAACTGAGATCCTAATGACTGGTGGCTATTATTAGCAAGGAGGCTCTCTCCTCTTTTGCTTCCCAACTTATTGAAAGAGATTCATCTGGAGTCAGTTAAAGAATCTTTGGGTCTGTCTATACCAGTAACATTTTCTAACTAGTTTTAAGTCTTTTCCAGGTCAATTGATTTTAAAGTAACCTGATTTTTTGCAGCTTTCAAACCAGTTAGAAAATTTCTCTAGTGCAGACTTTGGAGTTTTTTTCAAAGGAATTTTTATTTGTGCAGGTTTCACCCTCATTTAGCCCACAATATCCTTGCAAAGTAACATATATGCCCTCTTGATGATGAAGCCCGTGTACTGTGTAATTGCCTTTAGCAGAGCTCCCAGCGGTGCTTCTCCATTTACTGTAATTTGTTCAGAATGAAGCAGAACACTTGCTCATAGCTGGAACGGCTGAGATCATGTTACACTTACATTCCATTCTTCGTTGCCTATAAAGTGCTGTATTGCTTTCATAGAATACCAGGGTTAGAAGGGACCTCAGGAGGTCATCTACTCCAACCCCCTGCTCAAAGCAGGACTAATCCCCAGTTTTTGCCATAGATCCCATATGGCCCCTCAATGATTGAACTCACAACCCTGGGTTTAGCAGGCCAATGTCCAAACCACTGAGCTATCCCTCCCCCCACTTTAAACTGCCACTGTCTACTTTTAAGTCCTTCAATGCCACAGGCCCTGATTGTGTTTGAGGCCTCCTTGAACAATGTCCTGAAGGATATATGTGCTCATATACCATCCATCTTTTAGTGATCCTACTGTAGTGTCTTAGGTCAGCAGAAGATTGGTCTCAATTAATCTCTCCTCTCTTTTAGTCTCTTTAAAGTCTCACATTTTCCCCCAGAGGGGTTTCAATATGATCAGTGTTGGCCCCATATCTATTACTTTTATTCCCACCCTCACTGCCTTCTTTTTATATCCAAACCGTCAATTTGTTTTGTTTTCAATGCTAATAATTATTAAATGCAGGAAACTTTCATTAATAGAATGTTAAGGTTGCTTGTATAAATACACGTTTCCCATTGCAATGTTACCTTGACCACACTGCACAGAGTGCATGAACCCATGCCATAGCGTTACTTATATGTGTATTTGTAATGTCTCCGTCTTAAAAATGGAGAACCTGAAGCAAACCTGCTCATTTAAGAATAGTAGATTTTGGAGGCAAACTTCCATTGAAGCTGATAGACTTTTTGTCCACATAGAGAATTTAGTACTTAGCTCCTGTATATATTGCACTCACGGTGTTTATTATCCTCATTTCACAAATAGATAAACCAAGGCACAGAGAGGCAAAATGACTTGTCATAGTCACACAGCAGATCAATGGCAGAGAAATGGATATAGCCCAAGTCTCCTAACCTCTAGCTTAGTGACCTATCCGCTGAACCATATTGCCCTTGTGAGTTGTTGAAACCATAAAGGAAATCTTCTGCAGAGCCAGAAATAGAACCCATGTCTATTTATTCTCAGTCCTATAATCTAAACACAAGCTGATCCCTTTCCTTGAGTTTTTTTATTATAATATCATGCTGTATTTTAGAATACTTTTACACCACCCAACGTGGTTTATAAATATAGTTATTGGCCCTGACTCGGGAAACACTTGTGCACATGCTTAAATCCACCTTGATTAAATCTATTTAAGGCTTAAGTCCTGTGTGTAGAGGGAGAACAAGCTATTCTACTAGGGGCATTAGAAGGTTACACATAGATATTATAGGAGAGGTTTCTTCAGGACTTCACCAAAGAAGGTCTGGACACAAAGATATTAACTCTACCACCTAAATACCATATTTTATGTGATTATTTACATTGCTATAGTTAAGCATGAAGTCAGTATTTGCATTATTTTCAGGGATTTACAATTTAGCTGTGAACATTCTCTTCACCCTTAATCTTGAAATGCATGGTCTCATCAACCCAAAAGGAAATGGTTATCCCTTTTACCAAAAGAAAACGTTCTATTAGTTCTGTAGTCAAGTTATAGCATTGCAAAAATCAACGTTAAGTGTCTGCTTTCTGAGCAGATTACTGAGTCCTGCTGTATTCTTCTACAACACAAAGATGTCTTCAATTTCAAGGGGGAAATTAACAAATAATATAAATCCAATTTTGTATGCTTTACTCCCTATGTTGTCCATTGATTTCAACTGGAAAAAACGCACTGGTTCTGCTTAGCTGGAAAAAAAAATATTTTTTTTTACTTTGCTGTTGGGCCGCTCTCAGTTTTCTGTCTGTAAAATGAGGAAGATTTATGTGTGAATTATCTGTTGCTTTAACTATTATTATTGAAATAACTTAATGATATGGGATCTTGAGATCTTGAAAAATACAGTTTATGTAAAATACATGTACAGATTTTGTATTCTGCATGGTACAATAATAGCACAAGTGATACCCAGTCTTTTTGCCAAATTATATATTTACCCAAAAAGCTACAATGGGCCATTCAGGTCTTTTTGTAAATTTTATGCACTTTATATACAGCAATAAAAGATGTACTAGTCATTATCTAAGTTCCAAACATGTCTGAAAGTATTCATGATGCTTGTAATAAATTGCTCTTGAAGCTTAAAATAAATGTCTCTTTAAAGGTGATTTCAGAATAAAATGGAAGTGCTGAAATACTCCAAGGAAAGCAGTTCTCGTGGAGTTCTGACTGAATCTGTGAAGGGTCAAGGACCTTACCTACACTAAGCCAAATTTTGCAGGGTCAAGGACCTAACCTACAGTAAGGAATCTTGTATAAAATTCTCCCCCAGTTGCAGCTCCACCAGTGGTAGCAATGTTGAGAGTGCTAAGCTGAGCCAGTGGTGGGAAATTTTAGAAAAAATTCCTGTGTATATACAGCCAAGAAGTTCAGATAATTTTTGTTGAGATGTGGAGAGGAATGAAGACTTTAAGGTGCTTCCAGCCCTTCAAGTGAACCTGCAAACCTCTAATGTTTGCCTATGAGCAGTGTAGGTAGTTTAAACCAATACATTTGATTCATGTGTACATAAAAAGAAAAAGAGAAAAGTTTTGTGCTATTCTGAAAGCTTCAAAAGAGGAAATTAAACCGCCACAGGAAAGACACTTAATTAAAACTATCTGCCAGCTGTTACTTTCTTCCTAGTTAAAAATGGCTGCATTTAAAACATAACAAAATGTGGTTTTGAGTGTGAGCAAGTGCAGGCTAGCTCATTACTGGTCATCAGTTTTAGTATGTCATATAACCGTGGGTGGGCATTATTTAATTTCTCTTTAATGGGCCAATATCTTGTTCTCATTTACTTCTAAGGCAGTGATGTGCTGTCAGTATTTTAACAGGGGGCCCCCACAAAAATGTTTCCTTAGGCTGTAATTAAGCTCCAGGTACTCACAAAGAGGAGAATGAGGAATCCATTAACTTGTTTTCCCATTTAAACAAAAATCCTTTCTCCTAACCATAAAACAAAGAGGGAGACCACAGCAGTGTTAAAATGAATATATTAAACGTGTGTCCTTGAAATGCTTATTCTGCAGTACTGAAAACTTGTGGCGAGCAAATTAAGAAACAGTGTAAAGTAAACGGTGTTCAGCTTGTAGAATCAGAAATGCAGCATAGGGCTGAAAGTGCAAACACAACCTCCCAAGCCATTAAAAAATATTTCTGACTACACGTTCTGAGTGTGTTAACACAACTGTATACTCTTGAAGAATATTTTGTTCGAATAAGTATTTAATTTTTTTCTTTTTAAATTCAGACATGTGTAAGAGCCCTGGTGATTATTTAGCAATATCCAGCAAGGGCATGAACTCCCCCAGAGGCAGGGAAGCCATCTAAACTCTCCTTTCAGTTTGGTGGCAGAATTTTGAGCAAGCAGCTCCCCGGAGCCCTCTCAGCACATTAATGTGCTAAGGGCCATCCAATACATGCACAAATTGCATAGTACACAACTACAAAACCTTCTGGCTCTGGCCAAGTAGTTAATCAAAACTGTTACATCTCTCCTGCTCTGTGCCTGTGGCCCACAATAACTTAGTCTCCTGAGAGCTGTGATACTTTCATCTAATTGTGGTGGTTGGGCTTGGTATGGAGGTGGCTGGCTCGTATTGAGTGGTCTTTGAGATACAGGAGGTCAGACTAGATGATCTGTGGTCCCTTCTGGCCTCGAACTCTGATTCTATGACAATTTAGGCTCACTTGTAAGCGAACTGAGCCATATTCACACACTCTCACTGCTGTCCTTCCCACATCTCTGCATATTGCCACCTCTCCAACCCCTATTTCAGAAAGAGCTGAGGTGTCAGTGCAATACTCAACTTTGGGTAGGAAGAAAAAACTGCTGCTATATAGCCGTTTCAGCAGAGTCAGGACTCCTCCACATAGCCAGATGTGGCGGGAGACCCGTTTACTACCTTGTTGTTCCTTAACACAGTTAAAACATGGTTTGTTCTTGCCGTGTAGATGGATGGGGTCAAGACATGTTTTTGCTGGGCCCCTGAACTGTATTATAGCCCCAGACAGAGCCAGGCTGTGTGGGCTGCAGTGATATGGTGAAACTATGGTTCTGCCCTGCCTATGCTGCAAGACCAATCAGTTTTTCAACCATCTTGAACAGCCATGTTGTAACCAGCTCTGTTGACCAGATGGGCCCTAAATGTAGATGGGCCCTAAAAGACTGGAACAAATGAGATTCTGGAGGCTGCTGAGCTGGGGTTAAAGGGATTTCACAAAACTGCATGACTGGGCAACAAAATGGCAGATGAAATTCAGTGTTGATAAATGCAAAGTAATGCACATTGGAAAACACAATCCCAACTACACATACAAAATGTTGGGGTCTAAATTAGCTGTTACCACTCAAAAAGATCTTGGCATCATTGTGGCTAGTTCTTTGGAAACATCTGCTCAATGTGCAGTGGCAGTCAAAAAAGCTAAGAATGTTAGCAACCATTAGGAAAGAGATAGATAATCAGACAGTAAATATCATATAAATCAATGGTACGTCCACACCTTGAATACTGCATGCAGTTCTGGTGACATCATCTCAGAAAAGACATTAGAATTGTAAAACACACAGAGAAGGGCAACAAAATTATTAGGCACATGGAACAGCTTCCTTATGAAGAGAGATGAAAAAGACTGGGAGTGTTCAGCTGGGAAAAGAGGTGACTACATGGTGGGATATGATAGAGGCCTATAAAATTATGAAGGGCGTGGAGAAAGTGTTGTTTATCCCTTTGCATAACACAAGAACCAGGGGTCACCCAATGAAATTAATAGGCATCAAATTTCAAACAAACACAACACACAGTCAGCCTGTGGAACTCGTTGCCAGGAGATGTTGTGAAGGCCAAAAGTATCGCTGGCTACAAAAAATTAAATAAGTTCATGGAAGTTAGGTCCATCAATGGCTATTAGCCAAGATAGGGATGTGACCCTATGATCTGGGTGCCCCTAAGTCTCTGACTGCCAGATGCTTGGACTGGACGACAGGGAATGGATCACTCAGTAGTTGCCATGTTCTGGTCATTCCATCTAAAGCATCTGGCATCGGCCATTGTTGGAAGATAGGACACTGGGCTAGATTGACCATTGGTTTGACCGAATATGGCCATTCTATGTTCTTATTATGTACTATGACAGATTCATCAAAATCCTAGTAACTTTCTGTTCACAGGCTTTTTTGGGCAGTGTTCAAGCAGTGGCAGCCCTCACAGGCATAAGTATAAACGTCATAGATCCATGGTCAGGGATGAGGGAAACTATCTAATTTGTAGGAACCCAAAGCTTATAAGTGTATACTTTTTTCATCACTTCCTTTTTCTAATTGGTGTAATTGCCGTTTTTTATTAATGTTTTTACCTTTAGGAATCAATCTTAAGCTTCCTCTCTACTGGATCTGCATTGAAGTGACACTGAGAACAATGGACTCTTAATCATTTTGTTTCATTATCTCATTAAGAGATTTTTAAACGTGTTTTTCTGTCATAGCTTTAGATTCCTATGTAATAGTTTTAATCACATTATGTGGGCTTTTTGGTTTAGTTGTGGGGTGAGAGCCGTTTGATCAAAATTTACAAATATAGCACTTTCCATCTCAAAATGCTTCACAGACATTAATTCTCTCCTCCTCCCTGCAAAGAAGGTAAATAGAAAAATCTCTGATACAGATGGGAGTGCTGAAACACAGGAAAATCAGCATACTGCCCACAATCGCACAGAAAGTCAGTGGCAGAGCTGAGCTCAGAGAATCCACGTGTCTAGACTCCCAGTCCTGTGATTTAACCACTGGGTTCCACTTCCTCCCTTATAAATAGTTAGTTAAAAACACTCTGACCTACTTATCTCTCATTCATCTTGCTCTTTATTACTTTACAAATGTATATTTGTTTCTAAATACATTGATCATGCGCGTATAATTTGCTCATTTTATTTATTTTTTTCATCCCAGGTTGACATTCTTCTCATGTCATGTTTCATTTGCTTTGAACTCCTCCTTCCCAGTATGGTTTGTTTTCTCATAATTGGAATTAGTTTACACACCTGGCTTCACCATTACATGTGCATATTTGGCAAAGTAGAAATAACTGACGTGGAATGCCACAACACCCCTTCTGTTCCATGATTTTCATTCTGCAATGTGGATGGCATAGTTACTTCCAGAGTTAGGACACTCTTTCCTTTTTTGCATCATTTTTAAAAATCTCTCTTAGCTCAATTAATGTGCTTTTTGTATTCTGGAATCTGCTAGTGAGCTCTTCTCAAATGCTTGCTATGACCAAATTCTAATCTCAGTTAAGTCTTTCTAGTGTTATTGAGTTCAACCCTATTGAACTCAGTAGGACTGAATTGGAGTAAATGACAGCAACATTTGTCCTAGTGTCACTTACTCTGTTGAAATGTAAGGCTAACAGTGGGTACCATGTTGACCAACGAAGGGCTCCAGAGATCTATACTAAGATGGATGTTATTGAATATATTTATTAGTGATCTGGATAAAATGGTATACAGTACAGCAAGATGGGAAAACTTGCAGATATCTTCATGTTATATGTAGGTTAGTAAAGACTAGCAAAGCGGGGGGGGGGACACCTTCAAAGGGTCATAAGATTGGCCGTACTGGGTCAGATCACAGGTCCATCTAGCCCAGCATGCTGTCTTCCAACAGTGGCCAATGCCAGGTGCCGCAGAGGGAATGAACAAAACAGGTAATCATCAAGTGATCCATCCCCTGCTGCCCACTTCCAGCCTCTCACAAACAGACCTAGGGAAACCCTCCCTGCCCATCTTGGCTAATAGCCACTGATGGAACTATGCTCCTTGAACGTATCTAGTTCTTTTATGAACTCTGTTTATAGTCTTGGCCTTCACAACATCCTCTGGCAAAAGGTTCCACAGGTTGACTGTGCATTGTGTGAAGAAATACTTCCTTTTGTTTGTTTGAAACCTGCTGCTTATTACTTTCATTTGGTGACCCCTAGTTCTTGTGTTAAGGAATTATTTACTCTCTCATATTCACACCAGTCATGATTTTATAGAACTCTATCATAGCCTCCCTTTCCAAATTGAAAAATCCCAGCCTTATTAATCTCTCCTCATGTGGAAGCTGTTCCATATCCCTAATCATTGTTGTTCCCCTTTTCTGTAGCTTTTCCCAATTCCTATAATATATTGCAAAGCTAGCTGAATTGGCAGCACAATGGTAAATGAAATTCAGTGTTGGCAAATGCAAGGTAATGCACATGGAAATAAATAATTTGAACTACTGCTATACATACTGCTGGATTAACAATTAGCTGTACCAACTCAAGAAAAAGACATGGGTGTCATGTTGGAGAGCTCAATGAAAACTTCTGCTCGTGCAGTTGTGGTCAAATGAGTAAACAAGACTTTTGGAAGTAGAATGAGAGAAAATATAATGCCATTATATAATATCAATAATGCATCCTAACTTGGAATACTACTATGTCCAGTTCTGGATTCCCCATCTCAAAAATATTAAGGCTGATATCAGAGATGATCCAGAGATGAGGGAAGAAATGGATGGAGGGACTTCTGTATGAGAAGATATTGAAAAGATTAAGATTAGGTCTCTTTTTAGTTTAGCGAGGAAATGAATGAATAAATAAATAAAAGGGCATCATGGAGCAGGTCCTCAAGGAATCAGTTCTGAAGCACTTAGAGGAAAGTGATCAGGAACAGTCAGCATGGATTCACCAAAGGCAAGTCATGCCTGACTAATCTAATTGCCTTCTATGACGAGATAACTGGCTCTGTGGATGACGGGAAAGCAGTGGACGTGTTGTTCCTTGACTTTAGCAAAGCTTTTGACACGATCTCCCACAGTATTCTTGCCAGCAAGTAAAAGAAGTATGGGCTGGATGAATGGACTATAAGGTGGATAGAAAGTTGGCTAGATTGTCGGGCTCAATGGGTAGAGATCAATGGCTCCATGTCTAGTTGGCAGCCGGTATCAAATGGAGTGCCCCAAGGGTCGGTTCTCGGGCTAGTTTTGTTCAATATTCATAAATGATCTGGAGGATGGTGTGGATTGCACCCTCAGCAAGTTGGCAGATGACACTAAACTGGGAGGAGAGGTAGATACGCTGGAGGGTAGGGATAGGATATAGAGGGACTGAGACAAATTAGAGGACTGGGCCAAAAGAAATCTGATGAGGTTGGACAAAGACAAGTGCAGAGTCCTGCACTTAGGACGGAAGAATCCCATGCACTGCTACAGACTAGGGACCGAATGGCTCAGCAGCAGTTCTGCAGAAAAGGACCTAGGGGTTATTTACAGTGGACGAGAAGCTGGATATGAGTCAACAGTGTGCCCTTGTTGCCAAGAAGGCCAATGGCATTTGGGATGTATATGTAGGGCCATTGCCAGCAGATCGAGGGACGTGATTGTTCCCATCTATTCGACGTTGGTGAGGCCTCATCTGGAGTACTGTGTCCAGTTTTGGGCCCCACACTACAAGAAGGATGTGGAAAAATTGGAAAGAGTCCAGCGGAGGGCAACAAAAATGATTAGGGGACGGGAGCACATGACTTATGAGGAGAGGCTGAGGAAACTGGGATTGTTTAGTCTGCAGAAGAGAAGAATGAGGGGGGATTTGATAGTTGCTTTCAACTACCTGAAAGGGGGTTCCAAAGATGATGGATCTAGACTGTTCTCAGTGGTAGCTGATGACAGAACAAGGAGTAATGGTCTCAAGTTACAGTGGGGGAGGTTTAGGTTGGTTATTAGAAAAAACTTTTTTTACCAGGAAGGTGGTGAAGCACTGGAATGCGTTACCTAGGGAGGTGGTGGAATCTCCTTCCTTAAATATTTTTGTCAGGCTTGACAAAGCCCTGGCTGGGATGATTTAGTTGGGGATTGGCCCTGCTTTGAGCAGGGGGTTGGACTAGATGACCTCCTGAGGTCCCTTCCAACCCTAATATTCTATGATTCTATGAAATACTGAAAGGTATAAAGTAAATTGGGTTTGTCAGTTTATGCATAAAACAAGAACAAGGAGACATCCAGTGAAATTGAAAGGCAACATGTTTAAAACTGATAAAAGGAAATATTTTCCTACAGTAAATCATTAAGCTGTGGAAGTCATTGCCACAAGATACTAAGTCCTAGAGCAGAGCAGGATTTGAGAAGTAAATATTAATATGGTATTGAAATGATCCATAGCTCAGTTCAGAGAGGACAAAAATTGGCAAAGGCTATAAATTCTCCTGTTTCACCACATAAACCAACCATTAATTGATGAAGGTTAGAACCTTCCCTGCTGGGCAGATTCCTCAATAATTATCCATTACATGTTGTTTTGCACCATCCCCTGAAGCATTTCGTACTGGCTACTGTCAGAAAAAAGGGACCATACCAGATACAGCTGATAATTCATATGCATTCATTAGTAATAATAATGTGTAAATTTTCCAACGGAGATGGCCCTGGAAATTTGTTGACTTTACCTAACTAAAGGTCCTAACAAAAAGCTGATTAAACAACATAGACTCCCATTGACTTCAATGGCTTTAGATCAGGACTTACAGCATGTGTGATGAGTTATGTCTACTATTTTTATTCTGTTGCAGTAGTGCGCCTCAGATTTTTATACTGGGGGGGGCACAGTAGTTGGAACCAGAGATATGATGTGCTGTGCAAATATTGATTAGTATGCAAACAAATGCCAAAGAGAAAAGCATAATTCTTAAAAGTGAATAAGCTATTATTTGCCAAAAAGTCTTTTTTTTTAAAGAAACTAAAAAATTTCACAACTTTTTCTGCTTTTTGTTTGTTTTTAAAGGATCTTCTCTTGTTCCTTATTTCTCAAAGTCCTTTTATTTCCATTTTGCAGTGTCTTTTGGAATTGTTTAATCTCTTCTAAATATAAGGGAGTTTAAGGGGGACCAAAACAGGTCCTCTGCAAATCCCAAACTTTCATTATCTCCCCAATCTTGTGCTAAATTGAAAGTCTCCTAGAATTTGAAGTGAGTTTATAGGCAGATGCATCTACCACCACTGAAGCCCAAATGAATTATCTGCATCCATATATTTTTAAAGGATAAATCTACAAATAAGACATGGGACTGAGAGTCCCGCTAACATCAGGCTTTGAGTGCATTCTGGTGAATTTTAGTTTTTTTTTCCTTGTATGAATATCAATTATAAGAGCCTTATCACTGATTTTTTCAAACTCTTCATGCTCTCTTTTTGTTTGCCCCATGTAGCAGTGCTATAGATAGCTCAAAGCCCCAAAAGTCTACATATGGATTTTGAATACCCCCAAAGACTGGGATTTGAGTTTGATTCATTATAACTTTTTTTTACAAAGTTGTAATCTTCCCAGACAAACTTAATTGCTCCTTTTTAGATATCATAGCAACACAAGCGGATGAAAAGCTTGATCTTATTTAACATCCTTGATGTTAATGACCTAGAACAGGGAATAATTTAAAGTAATTAGATGAGGATACTAAACTGGGATGAGCTGTAAGGGCAGAGAACTAATACAAAGGAAATCAAAGCAATTAGAAGGATAAGCAGAAAATAGTACATTTGTTTTAGTGTGCCAGGTTTGGTTGACAATGAGGTTCTCAGTGCAAAAAGATTTTGACCAGATTGATTTCCTTTGAAAAGATTTCGTATTGTTTCATCTTTTTTTTTTTTCTAAATTGGATGTCCATTTGTGTAGCAGACTTTTTGTAATAGAAAGATATAATGTGGGTGTACGCACATACACCTCTTTCATCAGTTGCTTGTACAGGACGGTTAACAAAACTACTAACCTTTCTGTATTGATAATATCCTAAAACATTGTAGTGATACATCATCATTCATCTAAGTATCTCTAAGTGCTGTTAAAATAAATGAGCCTTGCAGTGTATTTAATGGTGGTATTATACCCACTTAGGTGCGTAAAATGAGGTACTAAGAGGTAAAGTGGTTATCTAGGTCACACAGTGTGTCAGTAGGAATAGAACCCTTTAGTTTAACTCCTTGGCATGGGCTCCTTCAGTGCACCTAATCCCCAAAATGAAAGCTGCAAATGAAATCCAACCCTAGACTTAGAGATGTTAAAGTGAGAATTAATTACAGTAAAGACCATAAGAGGATTTTTCATCCATGTGAAATAAATCCTCCACACAGTGGCTGATCCAGCTTGATATGCTTAGCAGAGTGTCTGCTGAACAAGCACACTACTGTTCAGGCATTTCCAAAGCAGTTTAATTTTGCCACTGGGTCTATGGAATAAAAGGCCAAAAGACAACTGTCAGCTCTCTCTTGAAAAGACCGTCACTCAAACAGTGGACATCTTTCTGTAGCATGTACAAGGATAATGAGGCTGTCAGCTTTTTCTCCATAACAGTGCAAAATAAAAATTAACCAAAAGTTACTTTTTTCTGTTTGAGAGGCTTGTACAGGAGAGGCCTTTGAATGATGTCCTTAGGATGCTCTTAGGTTATCGCATGTAATAATAATTAGCACCCGTAGAGTGCTTTTCATCTTCATAGTGCTTTACAAACAGTTAATGTGTTGTCCTGTTTTAGTTCAGCTGTCATTAATTTGCCTCTTCAGAAGGGAGAAACTTAATTCAAATAGGATGGTCAGCTTAATAAGAGCTAGAATTATCTGTACAAAGAAATAGCTGTGGGTTTTGGCTAACTAACTCCAGCTGCCCAATGACAGCGCCCTGAGTGGTCGTGCAGTACAGCTGCAGTTCTGTGACTGTGACAGTACATGGGATGGCAATGCAGCAAAGAGATGTGTTTGCAGAAGGTTATTAAGCTGTTGTGTGGTAGGAGGAGTTAAGATTCTGCCTTTGAGGTTCTAAGAAGGAATTGTTGGCATCTTTTGAAATGTAATTATATTTAAAATTGGCAATACAGGCTTATCGTACACTCTCTGGATAGATACGCACATATATACAAGTCTACTTGCTCTTACGCTGAACTCTTCACTACTATTGGGATTAGTCCTCACTCCCATCTGGAGGCTCTTTCCATTTTGCAGGATCAGGGCCACACAGAGTAAGAGCAAGTAGACTTGTATATATGTGCATATCTATACAGAGAGTGAGCAAGCTGTATAACTTTTATGTTTACATCTGTCACATGCTCCCCTTTTGAAAAAGTTCCAAGGAGTGGAACAGACAGAGAAAATCTTTCCATAGTGGATTATTTTGGTGTGGGTGTGGGGGGTTTTGTGGTATTTTTTAAAATATCATATACAATTTAATAGGGAATTATATTCCTGATGTAGAATTCTATAGGGTACTCCAAAAGCATATAGAAAAGATATCCTTCTCTACTGAATTCTATGAGCAGATCTCCACCAACTGATTTAAATTGGCATAGCTCCATTGACTTAGATAGTGCTATACCAGTTTACACTAGCTGAGGATCTGGCTCTGACAGGCTTTTGCTGTCATTTCTTTCAAATCCTATTGGTTTTTGTAGGCCCTTTTCCATAAGGGAATATTGGGGAAGGAATGAATAACTGTGTAACTAAACAGTTATTATTTCTACTAGGAAACATTTTTTTCCCCATTTTTTCAAGGAACAATGGTTTCCTACCAGATCCTGAACACTCAGGTTGACAACTTATTGATTAAACCCTTTAGAGAGCTTGAATTCTGCTGGCCAAGCATGGATAAGAGAAGATTGTATGAAAGTGTGTGTTTTTCCACATGTCTTTGGCTCCTAACATAAATGTAAATTTAGTTGATTTGACCTAATTTGATTAAAGTCTTTCTGCCTGGGGGTCTGAGATGACTTGGTGCAAAGATGAGGCTTGACTCAGTGCAGCTCACTGATGGGGCCTATGATTGTCAGGAGAGAAAAGCATGAAACGCTCACAGTATAAGGGAATATGTAACTATCTAACAGAGCAAAATTGATTTTTTGCCATGAATATTTAATGTGTAATAGAAGGGAGCTCTGTTTTCTAGAGAGAGAATCTGGTTTCCAAGTGGATAAACTGCAAGACTCAGCAATTTATCCCAATAAGGAATCAGATGTGTGGATTACTAGTGAAGCAAATCTTCAGTAATAATGATAATTAATAACAATTTGCACTTCAATATCATCTTTCATATGAGGGTACCAAACAGGTTTACAAATATCTAATGAATTAATCTTCTGAACACCCAAGAGAAATGGGGAAGTGGTATTAGCCCTATTACACTGATGAGGAAGCCGAGGCACAGGTACAGCAAGTGACTATCCATAAGTGTAAAATCAATTTTTATTTGATCACACTCATAACAATGCCCTCACTTCCCCCAACTCACTGTTCCCTCAATCTCGTTAAACCCAGTTATGTTATTTGTCTCTTTATAAATAGCCTAAAATTCCTCTTCTTTTCCCCTCTTTATATAACATTTCTGAAACCAGTTTACAAAATTCTAACCACTCTGTCTTCCATTGTCACTAGCATTGTACCACATTCAATTTAGCTTTGTGCTTCATCGCTGAACTAGCTCAGAATCATGGGTCTCTGTTTATTCACCCCAGGGATCCCTGTTAAATCTGGGACCTCTCACCAGCCTTAAACTCTCTTGAAATTCAAAAAGAGCTTTCTCCATTTCTCTGGTATCTTTGCTATTTTCTAATGAGGTTTTTAACTATACCTGCTAAAGGTTCCCACTCTCCTTGAGCACCTGGACTCAGTGGTGGATTCTGTCTGGCCCTTGTTCTGACTGAGAATCAAAAAGACACATATTCTGACTTAGCATTCTCTAGTTCTAGCTTGTTTCTGATTTTCTTCAGTGTCTCTTCTTCTCCTGGGAACTGTATGTCTGCTTCTGGCATCTGTTTCCTTTTCCACTGTGAAACAGTGAGGCAAATAATCCATTTGTTTTGTTTTTTTTAACATCGCCTGCCACTTCTGTCAATAAATGCCCTTGCTGAGCCGTAAAGGTTCTGCAGTCCGAGTGCCTTAAGATCCTTAAAGGAAAGGAGTGTTATTTTCATACGAATCAGTGTTGTTTAATGGAATTCAAACTGCAGGGCAATAAATATCTCTCAGAACAATGCTGATTTTCAGGATCCATCATTTACAGTGATTTCTCTTTATTTTATGTTTGTATCTGGTTGAAGATCCTCTGGAGATTAGGTAGGAACATTGCCAGGTGTTTTTAATAGGACTTTCCCTAGGGGCTCTCCATCAGTAAAAGGTTGTTCAGAATGTAGCTGCTTATTTACTCACTGGTTGGGACCACACACTATCTGGCTGTAGAGTGAGTGATCTGAGTTTATTCTGGCACTGTTGCTTTTCAGAATAGGTCCAGGAGCTATTCAACATATCCTTCTCCTCCTAGTACCTTTTTCCTGAAGGCTATCTGCACACAGCCATCACATATTTTTAGGAGCTCTCATCACTGTCGGCAAACGTGCATGCTGAAGCGAAGACTTCTGCAGTGGATTTCAGAAATGTTATGCACGTGAGGCTAACAAAGGGGTGCTGCCCACAAACAGGGTTATTGGCAATGGATTGGTGCACAGAGTCTCTATGTGGCCCAAAATCAGCATAAGAGCTAAGTAGCTCTGTCCTTGGGACAGATCTGACTGCAAGTACCAGGGCAAGGTCACAGAGACAGGAATGAATAATCAAGTAGTTAGGAAGTACATTCTGAAGGGTTTATTATACTTAAAATACTGTGCTAATGTGTATGCTAACCCAGATAGTGGAACCAGCCTGCGGTTCGTGCATATATCTTCTAGGGATGAAAGCATATAAGGAGACCTGAGTTTCATTCCTTGTGCTGTTACAATCATGCGTCAGTCATTTAATCCCCTGATTTAAAAATGGAGATGATAATACATGCATCATAGGAATATTGTGCAAGTGTTGCAATTGACTAATGTTTGAAACTGGTTTGAGATCTTCAGTTGGAAGCCATAGTATTATTTTACACTTGGGCCACAAACTTTATCCTGTCGCATTATTATGAATATGCTGGGATCTTATTTTAGAGAATCAATCCGATTGCTGCACATCAAAGACTTGAGTGAGCTGAGAACTCAGGAAATAAAGCAAAGAGAAAAGTTGCCCTAGAACAGTGGCTTTCAACCATTTTCATTTGCGGACACCTAAAAACTTTCAAGTTGAGATACGGACACTTTTGGAAACCTTAGACATAGTCTGCAGACCCCCAGGGGTTCATGGACCGCAGGTTGAAAACTGCTGCCCTAGAAAGGACATTTGAAATGGTGAACATTAAAAATACTTCCAATCGACTGTATCCACTTAAAATCAGTCTCTAAGGATGGAAATAATGTTAGGACATTGCTTTTCATTTGGTAGTGTTCCTTTTGACAAGTTAGATTGTTACTTGGATTTGTCTCAAATTATTATTTTATTGCTAGCTATTCAACTGATCATTAATATCTGGAAGCTCTTGCCATGAAGAAATACTTTAATTTTAGAAAATGTCACAAGAGTAAAATTTCAAGCTATTCTTTCATAGGAGTTAGTTTGCGACAAGGCAGTTGACAAATGGCTCCCTGGATTGTGGAACTTAAACCCATTCATTAAAATATCTCTGGAGACACTTCTCATTTTAGGAGATTCAATTTCTCTTGTCAAACACTTAGCGCTCATTTTAAAAATAACTTATTCCTTAATCCAGTTTGGTTTTAAATAGTGTAAGTATGAAAATTGTACCTATGCACTAGCTCCATTTCCATGTGTTTTGGTATTAGGCCTCACCAATACCAGAATCGGAGTACTAATATTCTTATGGCTAAATCTGGTCATGATATGTAGATGGCGGCATGACATTAAAGACAGAATCTTATGTGAAAACCCGGTATTACAGTTGGCACTATCATTGTTAATCATTGGCATTTCAGTATATCCCAAACCAAGATCAGAGCCCCACTGTGCGAGGATCTGAGTGAACATGTAGTGGAAAAAACAGTCCCTACCCCAAAAAGCTTGTAATCTACGTAGACAAGATAGACAAAGGGTGGGAGAAAGGAAGTGCTATTATTCCCATTTTATGGTTGGGGAACTGAGGCACAGAGATCAGGGCCCAAATTTTTAAAGCTATTTAGGCATTCCTGTGCTCAGCTTTTCAATGGGATTTTGACTCTAAAGTGCCTACATCACTTTTGAAAATGACATTTAGGCTCCTACATCAGTTAAGCATTGAAACACCGTGCAGCAACACTTTAATACCTTGAAATATCTGGGCCTAAGTGATTAGCCCAAATTCTAGCAGGAAGTCTCTGGCAGAACCAGGAATTGAAGTCAGACATCCTGAATAGTATCCCACTGCATTAGCCACAAGATTATCTTTCTTCCTTGGTGTCCTTGGGACTACTCATATATGTAAAGTTAAGCATATGCATAAGTCTTTGCAGGATTAGGGCCACACACGGCCACTGCCCATGCTATACGTGTTCTAAGGATTACTTAGTAGTCTTCAATTTCTAGGGCTGTCAGTTTGTTACTTTTCACCAGCACTCAACTAACTTAAAAAATTTAAAAGATAATTAAGTACTTAGATTCCTTTATATTGCTTGCTTTTGTCAAGTAAAGTTTAAAATACCAGGGTCTGCACATATCGGACTAAGGGATGAAATTCTAGTTCTACTGAAGTCAATGGCAAAACTCATGTTGATTTCAGTAGGGCCGGAATTTCACCCAAGATCTTTTATAGAGCTGGCTGGAAGGTGACAATTCACTCTGACAACTTTTGAGGTTTCAAACTTTTCTTTTCCTTCCATAATTGAATTAAAACCTTTCAAAGGTTTCCACAAACTGAAATTGTGTCAAAATGTCCATATTCTGATCAAAATGGTTAGGCAGGCTTGTGCGCTCCCTCTCCAGAAAGTCCACCCTGAACCTGAGCAACTGCTTCATTGAAACTGTCATTCAAATCAGTTTGTCTTTTTGAAATATTTCCGTGTCAATGAAACTGCACAATTTGATAAAGAAATATTTAATTAAAAAGTTTCCAACAGCTCTAGTCTTTTTTCCTCCACACGCAAATAGTTTTCATATTAAGAGAATACTTATTACATGTTGAAAATACTAAAAAAGAAAGAGTTGTAAATTACTTTCTGACCTTCTTATGATAGTGCAAAAGTAGATACTGGAGCTTTGGTTTCTATATGAATTATGTTGTGAAACTTACAATAAAGGAAACAGTTGTAACCCAGTCTTATTGGAACCTGAAAGAACATTAATGGTAAACTGTTGTATTTTTAAATGAATTTCATGTTAATGAAAGATGCAAGCTTGACAGCTCTGGATATTTAAGCTCTTTATTTATCCATAGATTAGGTATAACAGCACAGACAGCGGCGATGAATGCTTACCTGCAGTTCTGTGCCGATATGTTTCAATCCTAGCCTGGAGGAATCACCTCTTAGGGTGAGAGGTTAGTTCAGCATCTACACACACAGAATTCTTGTCTATGCTTGTCATGTTTTGCAGAAGATTTCTCACTGTTGCTGCTGCCAGTTTTGTTCCTCTAGTCCATATCAGAGGTGGGAGCACAATTGTTGATCGGATACCAGGCTGGTTTTGTTGTTGTTGGTTTTGACCAGTGTGTCACATGCAAAGTTGAATCAGTGATGGTGTGACAGATTTTTGTTACTAATCCACCTGAAGCATCAGGTGATCAGGCTGAGGCCACAGGATTGTTAAGGGAGGAGATGACGGAATGCACCAGGTGTCTACATTTTAAAGCTTTATTGATAAAATAATACAACAGCGGAGAGTGATGGTGCTTCCCACGTCACTCAGAGGAAGGAAGAAAGCGTTCGTGCCCCAAGCCCTAACCCACTTTCATACTCACACATGCACTATCAGAGGCTGGCCAGGCCAGGGTGTAACGTAAGAAGAAGAGGGGGAAGGGTGGACAGCAGCCCTGTCCTGTGATCACGGGTTATCCAGGTCTGCTGTGATCTCCAAGTTCCTCCAGCTCTCAGGAGGGTTTTAAGTCCCAGGCTCCTTGGAGCATGGGGGGGGGGGGTTAGTTTAGAGACCTCTGCTCCTGGTGCCCTCTGCACCAGTCCAAACTGGCTTTCCATGGTGTCTTTAGTTTTCTTAAAACATCCCGGCTCCAGGGACGCAAGGCTCGGCTCCCCCTCTTGCCATCTAGCTGGTGTTTTCAATCTCTGCAGTCTTAGACCTTGTTTTCTTCTTTGCTGGCCTTGCTGCCTTCCTTGTTATGGGCTGTCTCTGCAGATCTGTTCAATTGAATTTCCCTTTCTCATGGCTGATCAGTGGATTCCGGGGCCCCCTCTTCCTTGGCAGGCAGCCGAGAGTCAGATGTATGCCGTGGCCTTGAGCTGGCTGGAGTCAGCGTCTTATCTTCGGGCCTAGCAGGAGTGAAGAGTTAACCCACTCACTGCTCTCTTCTGTCTTCCCCCTTTGGCCTCTTGAGCCTACAGAAGAATCTTTTACTCTTCACTCATACCTTTGACCCTTCCCAAAATGCTTTGCGATGCTTGCAACAGCATTAGCAACATGCAGTGCTGATCTGCCTTCCCCCGGGGAACCCCTGAGGTTGTGACATTCCCCCCCCCCGACCCCAAATCAACATTTTGTTGTGAGGGGTCACCACTTAGGTTTTTACCCTCCCTTTGACATGGTGGCTAGGGTTACAGATGGCCGCATACATAAACAGCAATATAGCACAAACAAGATGGTTAGGACAGCAACAATTTCATACGCTAGCCAGTAGTGGCTTTTGGCTGCAATAGTAACATAGCATAACACATTTCCCTGTTGGCATAAATGCCCCGTTTGAATGACTGTGGTAAAGGCAGCTTTTTTTAAGATTAAATGTGTGTTGTAACACCGTGAAGGAGGAGGCATTTCTTTGGAATACGGAAAGCTGCTTTTGGGTGTACACCAACGGGAGAAACACATTGGGCATTATTTATGAAAAATTAATCATAACATAGTTAGAAACACTAACAGTTTGTTGCAGAATGGCGGGCCAATGCACTGAAAAATTTTGCACCTGAGACTGTAACAGCAAATTAAGGGGTATCCTGGGGTAGGTGTTTCTTTAAACACACACAGAGGTATTGGTAAACACATGGGCCTTAGTGGGGCATATTCTGATGCCTCCCCTTCCCAGCAGACGTGTTGACCCACCTTGTAAAAGCAGCTTGGCATTACTTTTTTTACACATTATTTGGGGGTGGGGGGCTTTATAGGCCATAATTGCCAGGTGTTGCCCTTTGCAATTCATACGTGCTGATGGTTACCGCTTAATTGTGTTATTGCGGGGAGCCACCTTTTACATGTTGTGATGGACCACCCAATTCCAGATAATATGTGATGCTAAGCCACAATTGCCCCTCCCCCACCCCGCCAATGGATAATTGACCTTTGCCATTGTCATAACCTCAGGGAATGGTGGGAATTTTAACTGTTGTTTTTGTAACATTGGCCAATGTAGACAAGTCCTCTTGTTACTGGCATCTAGCCTAAGATTTCCAAAGAGTATTAATTCGTGCAAAGTTTGGTGGTGATTTTTGGTTTTGTGTGCTGTTCTTAACAAGCAATGCAAGCCCTTTCCTACCTCTTCCTCCTTAATCCGAGTCTCTCTCTCTTTGGTGAAAACACTTTGTCTTTTCTATTTGGCTGAAATAAAAGCTAGTGGAGCAGCAGAGAGGCTAAAAATCAGAATGCGAATACATTTTGCCAATTAAAAAGACTTCCATTTACAAAAATTGGCAATATTAGTTGGATGGAGAGATCTGTTCTCCTTAGTCTGCTTTACCTTAAGTCTGTAGCTGAACCAATTCCAAAGGGACTAATTTCATCAAATTACTTGCTGAGTTTAAGCTCAGTTATGTACCTGAGCTAGCTTCAATCTAGCTGACTCGAATAACAATAGCAATGAAGCTGTGGCAGCACAGGATCGCCACATAGTACATACCCAGGGTATTAGGCGGGTTTGTACAACCAGTGTTGTCACAGCTTCATTGCTCTTATTTTTCAAGCCAGCTAGGTCAAAGCTAGCTCAGGTATCTCTTCACATGCTGCAGTCATACCTTTGATTGCAGTGTAGACATACTCAAAGTGACCAGACTGTGTCCTAGCTGGACTCTGAGAAATGATATTCAGGAGGAACCACTTCCTCACCTCCACGTTAGCATAGATTTCCCGGTAAGGTGTTACTCCACATGACTAAGGGTATCTGAATATTGTTCTAAATAGACAAGTCAGACAAGGAATAATAGACAGGTAAGGTATCAACAAAATGTCAGTATGTTCTTAGCTCTCATTTTTTGGAGTCCTACGAAAGGGACATCACAACTAAGATGTCAGGTTTTCTTGAGTTGTGTGCATTTGGGGAAGGCAGGATTTTTATAGAAACCATAAGAGATCAGTTCACATTAAACTGTCACCTTTTTCAAATTCTTGTAGCTACTTTTTAGGAGCCTTCAACTACGAGCACCTTATAAATAACAATATAGTGTTAATTCAATATACCTACAGTGTACCATAGCCACATCCTAATAGAAAATATTTTCCTTAAATCTTTATAGGGTGTCTTTTTTTCCCAGCAAGTCACTGGGAGGAGGGAGGGGTTGAATTTGCTTGCTTGTTTTTTAAATGTGAGCAGATAAAGAAATACTTTCATGAACCTTGATATATTGTGGTACTGAGAAATGAAATCAAATAGTGCCATATAGAACTAACAGAGGACTCATGAATAGTACCTACTAGAAATCCTATAAATGCTACTATTTTTCACTTATCCTAATAGTTAAAAAATAGCTCTGTGTATCACTGGGGAGCCTTACAGTCAGACGGTTGCAAATATATTGCCTCTTTGACACGTTGCAGGAAGCTGTCAAGCAACATGGCATAACTGTATTGTAGGACCCCAAAATTCTACTGTGACATTTCAAAATGATTTTTTCTAGCAGAGAATTGTATCACATTTGTATGCTAAGCCTGTTTGGACAGAGGAAAAGCTAAGCCCAATGGCTAGGGAGAGCAGTAACACTCCACTATTGATCAGCAATGTTCTTCTTTGCAGCATTTATTATAATTGCAGTAAAAAAGAACAATTGCTGTACAGCTGCCTGTTTTGACTTTCATCTGTGCAACACGAAATACCGAGTGACAGGATAACATCATGAAGTAGGAATTACAAACTAACTCAAAAAGAACGAAGCATCATTCCAACCTGTAGAAACAGTCTGGTGATGGAAACACAAACAAAAAAAGGGCCCAAATTTGAAAATGCAGGTGCCTAATATTAGACACCAAAATCTATATTCACTGGGCTGTTTTCCAGTGGTGCTGAACACCTGCAGCTCCCACCTGCAGCTGGCAACTGAGTAATGTTTGTCATCCCAAACTTACTCTAATAAAATGTTATCCCCACACAATACCATCATGTAATCTCTGTGTGCGACTTATGTAACAGAATACTTTTAGGAATCCCTGAGAAAATTTTAAACAATGTTTTGTTGGGACTATGTCTTGCGTCCCTTTTGCCTGTAAAGCCGGATGTCTTAGGGCATGTCTACGTTGCAATTAAAAACCTGCTGCTGGCCTGCACCAGTTGACTCAGGCTTGCAGGGCCACTATTAAGAGCTGTTTAATTGCAGTGTAGACGTTTGGGGTCAGCCTTCAGCCCAGGCTCTAGGACTCTGCAAGGTGGGAGAGTCCTAGACCTTGGGCAGCAGCCTGAGCTAATTGTCTACACCACAATTAAACAACCCTTTAACACAAGCCCTGGGAGCCCAAGTCAGCTGGCACAGGCCTGCCACAGGTGTCTAATTTCAGTGTAGACATACCCTCAGTTACCAGGAGCCCAGTTCCTCAGAGGGAGAGGAAAATTCAAACTAACACCTTGAAAAATGATGTAAAACCCACAACCCTTAAGACACTCACTCAAGTGCTTTCTGTATTAATGCAGTTACTACAAAACAGCGACGTAACCAGTGAAGGCAAATCATCATTCATAATGACTCCCAACTCACAGGTCTTACCACCCTAACATACTCACAGACTCCTAATTTCTACTCCGTTTCGCATTTAGCATATAACTTTGCACAAAGCACACTCCCAGTTCATCAGCATCTCAATCAAATGTACAACTCTGAGTTCAGTGAAAAGAACATATCTTCTTGAAAGGCATACTTTTATTTTAACTTGGCATATTTTGTTATTTCCATCTAAACAATTCTGAGGTCAGAGTGAAGATTGCGGTCGAGGTGAGCAGCCTGTGTGCGTTTGTGTGGGTGTTCTGCTGTTTGGGTGGGGAGGTGTGTGCGTGGTTTCAGGTGGCTGTAGCTATTGGCGTTGTCTTTACTTGTGGTTTCTGGAAGTATTGGTGATTGCACTGGCAGGAGATACATTGGATTACACAGCCCACAGAGAAACTTGTTAATTGTCAGCAGTCACAGCTCAGATTGCAATGGAGACTAAACCCAGCACTGAGGGGACACTGGATGTAGTTGTAGAACTCAGTGTCCTCTGCTAGATTGATTGATTGATATTTTTTTATCCTGTTACTTGGTATCTCTTATTTATTTATTATGGACAAACTAAAGTATATTATAGTTAATTAAAAAGCCACATTTAACTAATTTCAGAAGTGGGACATGTGACATGTAGTGTATTAAAGCCAAGACCTGCAGCCCTTATACTTGTCCAGCTCCCATAGATGGTGATGTGAGTTTTGAGTGTGCACTGTACTCATTGCAGGATCTGGTCCTGAAAGCTGCAAATATAAATGAAGGGAAGACTGGTCTGCTTCCTTCTCTGGCCTTGTCTACATGAGAAAATTATACAGAGTTCGCTAAGTTAGATCATTACCATTTATTAATTGTAATACCTGGGAGTCCCAGCTATCGATCAGGAAACCAGAGTGCTAGGGTGCTGTACAAACACAGAATAGTCCCTGTCCCAAAGAGTTTACAGTAAACTGAATTAGTTAAATCAATGCAACTGTCTTGTGTTGATACTCTCTCAATTTAAGTGACCCTTATACTGATTAGCTTAAACTGATTCCTTGCCAACTTAAGCTAAATCAATGTAAGACACTTACGCTGAAATAAGAGTTTTGCACATAAGAACGTTGCATTCATTTAACTAATTCAGTTCCTATAAACCAGTTTAGTTAAACTTGCTACAGTTTTCTCAAGTAGATATGGCTTCGGTCTCTTCTTTTTAATAACGTTACTGTGCAAAATGTCATTTTAGCACACAAACGTCCATTGGACAAAAGACTCCTACATCAAGGACGTACACTAGAAACACAACCATCAGAGCAGCAGAGTAAAAGAAACCAACACTGTCTCAAGCATCTCCAAACATCTCAGCTTTGCACTGATGTTTCATTTTGATTAATGCTGTGCTTTATCTCGCCATTTTTCCATGAATAGGAAATCATTATCATGTATCACTGTGCTGTTCTGCTGACATAGTTTAATTATGCTTGAGTTTGTTTCAAATGGCTGTGGTTTTTAGGGCTTCATTCCAGAAATAAAGGAACTCTTAAAACCACAAGTTGTTGTCCTAGTGAGATCTACTTCAGGCACTTGACCACATGAAGCAGATCAGGACTTAAACTGACTTTGTAGCACTTAAAACCAAGATTTTCCTATTATTATTCTTCAGTTGGGATAATTTGTACCTTTCCTTCATTGCCACAGGGTGAGAGAATGCTTACTTAGTGATCTGATAATTAGAGTACAAATGCTGTAATAGCACCACAGAAAAATGTGCAAAAATGAACTGCTATAGCAAGACTTAAATACATATCTGTAAGAATGCAAACCTTTCCATTTGTACAGCATCCAGTATAAACTAGAGAACCCTGGGGCCAAATCCTCAGCTGACATAAGTCAGTGAACCTCTGCTGATTTACACAAGCTGAAGATCTGGCCTCTCATCATTTTGAGGATGGAATTAGATAGGGGAAGACTTCTGATGGATGGCTAGATGCCTCAAGAGACTGGAAAGGGCTAGCATGGAGAGAACTTTGCTTCTAGGTCATTGATTTAAATCCAGTTCAGATTGGAAGTGACTGAAATCTGTTTCTATTTGAGGACTATGCAAGAGTTTGGTTTTCTTAATCCAGCTTCCAGTGGACAGGTCCACATACTCCTACTATACCCATATGTCACAAACCAACAGCAATTAGCACCATTGTAATGGCATTCTCAGCAGAAAGACCAAGACCTAAATGAACACGTAAACCAAACTACCTTTCACCTCTAGCATGATTCCTCCAGCTCAATCCTAAGGGACATTGGTGGGGAAGTTTTGGACTGCTGCTGTGGATGCTGTGACTACTCTGAGAACAGAGTATTTCAGTCTCCAGAGATGTTAATCTGGAACCTTTTCAGAAAGCCATAAATTCCCCCATGAATTTGTATTGTGATGTGTAGAAATGTATTTATATTAAAACATGCTTTCCTGAAGAGCTTACCACTCTGAATGAGAATTATATTAACCTGAAAGTGTAAAACAAAAAAAGTTTTAGGGGAAAAACAATTGCACTAAAACATGGCATCCCTCACTGTTATGTAGCTACAGAAAAATGAGCTAAGGAAAACTCCCTAGCTTTTTTGTTTCCTGTTTGTTGCCTTGTTTTGTAGGTACTGAAAATGCTTCAAAATTAGTGCAGCGATGATTTGAATTAATTTAATTCCAGTCACGAGATTTCATGCTGTGGATTGTGTTTCAGGTGCTATTGCCACCATATGCAGTACTTACTTTCCCAACTTATTGTTTACACCTCAGCTTGATGATATTAACTGAAGTTTGCACACTTAATTTCTCTTCAAGACTGCCTATTTGGGACAGCATTAAGGCAAGTGTATAGAGTTATGGATGTGCTTGACTCCTGTCCTGAAAAAGGCATGGTTTTAAGCACATGCTTAAGTGCTTTCCTTAACTGGAACCTTTATGAGGTAGGAAATGTTTTTATTTTAGGAAAATATGGATATTTGTAGAATTCGTCCACATCGTCATCTTTGCTTGTGCTTGTGGGAGCATAGATCTGAATAATCTTGAGGGTGCTGTTCTTGTTTAGTTGGAGATGTAGCACTCCGATGTGTGATGACTTGAACTTGCAGGAGATGATTTTTGAAAACCATTCCTTGTTGATGATGAAGCCAATTCCTCCAACGGTTCCCGCACCTGTGGAAGAATTCTATCAGGAGCTCAAGGAAACCCTCGCTCAAAAATCCACATATATGATTGCAATGGGAGATTTCAACACCAAAGTTGGAAGAGGGGAAAGAAGGTGAAAAGTTCATTGAAAGGTATTGGAAGGTGAATGGAATCCATGAGGAGAGTGACTGGCAACTCTGGTAGAGACAAAAGAAATGTTCATTGGTAACACCTGGTTTAAGAAGAAGGCCAAGAGGAGGTAGACATAGATCACACCCAATGCGAAGAACAAGAATGAGTGACTATATTCTGATCCATAAGCAACGCATTGTACAAGACATCTCAGTAGTACACCTCTACCCTGATATAATGCGACCCGATAAAATACGAATTCCAATATAACGTGGTAAAGCAGCGCTCCGGGGAGTGCGGGGCTGCCCGCTCCAGTGGATCAAAGCAAGTTTGATATAACGTGGTTTCACATATAATGCAGAAAGATTTTTTTGGCTCCTGAGGACAGTGTTATATCAGGGTAGAGGTGTAACATCATTTATCACCAGTAGTGACCATTGCTTGCTCAGAGCATGGCTCAACTTCAATGAAAAGGTGGAGAAGAAAGTGCTACAGATGGCAAATCAGAGACAGCGGCCAAAAATATTCAATGAGGCAATCTTGAAAGCAAACCTTTCCAAGGAAGACTGGAGTCTTATAGATAACTGCGATGAGGATTATAAAAACTTCACTGATAAATTGAGGCAATGTATGAAATTAGCCGAGAAAGAAAGACCGAAGAAAGAGAAGGGAAGAATCTCAGAGGAAACACAGAATTTGCTAGAGAAGTGGAGGAATATGAAGCAAAATGATGGTGACAAACTTGAGTACTCTCTCCTCTGCAGTTGATGAGAAGAAGACTAAAGGAGTACTTCGAGAAGTACCAAAATGAAAGGCTCTTAAAGACGGCTGGAGCCTCAAAAAATGCAAAAGGGAATTGACACTGTACAGATCAAAAATAATGGCGCTGAAGAACAGGGACCGAAAATCAGTAATTGAAGGAACGGGGATCGAAGCAGTCTGCAAAGATTTCTACACCGAACTGTTTGCGTCTCAGATAAATGTCCCAGTACCAACACTTCAACAGGCCAACGAGCATGTACTCCAAGTCCCTGTCAGCGAAGTTCAACATGCAGTTCACCAAATGAAGGCAGGAAAAGCCCCAGGTAAAGATGGACTGACAATCAAAATGATAAGAGCTAGAGGCCAAGACCTCTGGGAAACCTTTGCTCAGAGGTTTAGCCATTACTTGGAAATGCAGAAGATACCATCTAGCTGGAAGGAGTCCAACACCATTCTGCTGTACAAGAAGGGCATTAGCGAAGATCTAAAGAACTATCGTCCAATATGCCTGCTCTCACATGTCTACAAGCTGTTCACCAAAATAATAACAAACTGACTCTCACAGAGTCTGGATGAGTAGCAGCTGAGAGAGCAGGCAGACTTTCAAAGGAATTTCAGCACAATGGACCATATTTTCACTATAAACTAGCTATTGGAATGCCTCTGATATGAAAAAGAATTTGACAGTGTAGAGATCAGTGCAGTGTTGAAAGCTCTTGCAGAGCAGGGCATCAACACAAAATAAATCAAACTATTAAAGGAAGCAAATTTCTGACTACAATACAGATATAACTTTATTTAATACCCGCCTTCGCATCCCAGTTAAGAAAGGTGTGAATCAAGGAGACAGTTTTTCACCAAAACTCTTCACAGCCTGCCTCAAAATGGTAATGAGGCAGATGAATTGAAAGGGTGAAATCAACATAAATGGAAAGCAGTTAAACCATCTCAGATTCGTGGATGATATTGTGGTGTTCACCGAAAATACTATCAAACTACAGAAAATGCCGTGAGAACTCAACACAAAAAGCAGGGAAGTTGGACTGAAAACTAACCACTTCAAAATGAAATTTAAGTGGTCTGATACCTTGCCAAAAGCCCAAATAACAATTGAGGGAGAACAAATAGAAGAAGTTTGAGCAATATGTCTATTTGGGCCAAAAATTAACATGTGCCACGATCTGGGAAGGTGAACTCTTTTGTGAAGAAAGAAAGCAGGTTGGTGTGCACTCAGTTCTATCAAGGATGTCCTCCAAGGAAAAAAACAAGGCAACAAGTGCCAGCCTCTTCAAATCAACAGGACTGCCAGCATGTTGTACAGCAGCGAAATATGGGCACTGATAAAGACGGAGGAGCAGCAACTGTCTGTCATGGAGAGGGTGATGGAAAGAAGAATTCTGGGAATTTCAATCCACAACCAAGTCCCCAATGAAGTGATCAGACAGCTGAGTGGAGTGCAGGACGTCGTTGTTGAAAGCAGATACAGTAAAATGAGATGGGCCGGGCATATATCAAGGCTCATTGACTATCGATGGACTGCAGCTGTCGCCAAGTGGTACCCACGGAACTGAACTGACCATTTGGCCAAAATCCAAAGAGATGAGAAGATTTTATCACGAAAAGACATGGCCACACATGGAGAAGGAAGGCCAGGATACAAGAAGAATGGAAGATGTGTTGTGATCAGTGCAATCTGTACAAGGGCTGAAGGACCGATCAATCAAGGTGATGGATATTTGTTTAATGGTACAACTTTACCCAAAACGGTTGGTGTCTTTTGAGCAATTAAAACATAAGTGCAGTGTACCCAACATCTATTTCTTCAGAATTTTTCACATTAGATAGATGCTGCAGTGCAACATTGAATGAGGAATTATCTGTCAGCGTTCAGTGGGAATACTGGACAGAGTTAATTTCCTGCATTATTGTAGAGATTGCTGAATACGTTTCGTATTTTGGATCATTGACTTTCCGCTAAATTCAATTAGTTAATCCTATTTTAAGTGTATGAATTAAAGAATTTCCTGACTCTACAATTTAATATTAATGACTTTACCAGGTTCATTTCCGGGCTTTTAAATGAAATAGTCTTTCCAGAATCCTGTTCCTATCTGAAAAGAACAGGGCATTTACTTTAGAACATCTGTGCTGTCTCTTTCTATCAACTCATTTGTATTTTTGTTTGAGGGGTCAGGTGTTTTCTTTCCTATCCATTTTAAATGAAAAACCTCTACTCTTTCTGGCTGAGGAATGCGTATATGACTGTGAGAAGAGGTATGTGACACTGATGGGGAATGAAAATAATCCTGGCATCAGCATGTGACCCAAAGCAGGACATTTCCCCCTTTTATAAGACAATCACAAAACTATCCTCCAGCAGCCAACCTACCTGCTTCTAGGAGGTGACTTTAATCACAAATGCTTAAGAAACTATGTATAGACAGACCTAAATTTAACATATGCTCTGGAGAGAGAGTGCACTTTTCACCCACCACATCAAATGTACTACAGGCATCTCCAGAGAAAAGCAAACCAAAAGTGAGTCAGTAAATAGACCTCAAGTATTTTATTTGATCATGCCCTTTTGGTTGCTAGATGGCTCCAGAACTTTGACAAAGCCCCAAAAGTGGAGCTGTTAACAAACCTTGTTTGTATGAGAAGACTGTTTGGGTTTTAGATTAATCCAAAGATACTACAATGGCTGTTAGTCATTCCACACACATTATAGGAACAGGACCTATTTAAACTTACATACAGAAGGTGGGCGATAGCTCATTTTGCAAAAAGAGGAAGAATGTTTGTTTGAATACAAGAACTGAAAGCACATTGATAGGCCCCTGAGTGGTGTGCTGCCCCACTAAAATAATACTAGCTCACGTATTACAATCCAGAGGAAAACTAAACACAAAAAGCACCATCAGTTTTTGAAAGAAAGACTATGCCTGCCAAGGGTTCTCCAGAAACTGTGATCATAAAGGGTAAGAGAATTACTGGAAAAAATGGTAAAAGAGCAAGGAGAGAGAAATCAACATTTTCACTGTGCAAGTATAAAGAAGGACAAGAAACCGCAAACTGAATGAAATTAATGACTCGTTGAAAGAATGCTGTCAACAATTCTATGCTGACTCTCAGAACCATGAAAAGGTCTAGCAGGTCTGAAACAATACATGCACATACTGCAATTAACAGTGCTAGGAAAATAACAAAATCCATTACACCCTCCACACACCCCAAACCTGCCAAAAACAAAAACAAAAAAACCAGCACACACCCTGGAGAAAATGGACTTCCAGCTGCGTTCTACAAAATAATCACAGAAAATTGGCCCCGTGCTGTCAGATACCTTAAATATGCCATGAATCAAGGTCACCTACAGTGTCATTGCTTATGAAAAATGCTCTAATAGCATCCAACTTTTAAAAAGCAGGAGACCCTGAACAATAGGCAAATTAGAGGGTTGCTGAGCTGTGATTTTAAGATTCTAACAAAGGCTGATAGTGTGCTGGAGTGGAGTCTGGGGGGCTCTTGGGAGCCCCTTGTTAAAATGCTGTCTGGAAACTAAAGGGAGGATGGTGTGCTCTGATGGAGTTCATTGTCCTGTCTGGAGACTGCTAAATTATCCCGGACAGAGATGACAGCCCTGAAATTCATAGAAATACTTCTGGAGAGCAACCTTTGTCTTTGCAAAGGGCCAGCATGTTCCAAAAGGCCAGGTGTTTTCAAAATATTCCCAGGTAAGGAGACCTCCCGACTCCTCTGACATTGTGAGTGTGATATGCGAATGGCAGTCTAAATATATTCAGCACATTTATTATGTAATACATGCATTACAGTCAGGACTTTGGGCTCAACCCAGATCAGCACCCCATAGGGCTAGCTGAGTACAAACACGTAATAGGAGATTGCCACCTGCCCTCTTCCCCTCCAAGAGCTTACATTCTGTGAGGCCCATATTTTGTTTGCCAAATGGGTTAGCCACCATCCTGGGTCTTGCTCTTTGTCTCTGCAGCATGTACGCTCAAAGGGTTTATCTTGGATAAAGGGGAAAATTTTTGTCGGTGACCTTTGTCAAAATATTGATAGCCCATCACTGGCTAAGCTCTCTGGCCTTTTTACAACACACTATAAACGAGGTGGGTTTATACGAAGGAAAGCCTTTTTTTGTCTTTTTTTAAGAAAGTACTTGCAAATTACTAAATAGATTCATTGGCATAACACCTGTATTGCTTTGAATTTGCCTCCTTTGCTAAGCAGGGAACATCTTTCTTTTATCTTGCTGTATGCTACTAGCCAGACAGAATGTGGCCTGGAAAAGGAATGTATAGAATTGATTAAAATGTACAGTTTCCCACCTCTGAAACAGTTATTGTTCAACAATAACCCTTTATGCTGAAGAGGAACAGTCTAGTCTTCCCCTTAGCCCCAGAAGATTGTGTGCTAGCTATAGAACCTCTGGTACAATACTGAAACAAAAGCAGATCTACCAAAAATGTCTACTGGGATGAAACAATATAAACTCAGCATGTATCTCAGCATGTTTGTGCAAGATAGACAATGTTAACAAATGATGGAAAGGAGACCTGACAGGTGGAAATGTCGTTTCTGAATGCCCCATCAAAATAAGCCTCTCTGGAGACCTGTACCCACAATGCCTAAGTAAGATGTTTGTTAGACATACCCATATCTGCAACCTTGAAGTTGGTTTGCTAGGTTGCAAATTCCCAGCACAATACAAACTGCCAAGCAAAGGAAATGAACTTACCCACACAGCAGGTGGGTAAATAGCAAAGAGCTGGAAAGGCTTCTGATATAGTAGACCGATACAGACACTTGATATAATTAGAGACTGTGGGCTTGACTATGTCTCGCTTGCTCATTTGACGCTGGTGTCGCTGCACTGACTTCTTTTGGAGTTCAGTGTTGCCCAGCTCATGATTTTATCATGTGTCTAGTGATAGTTGGAGTTTTTCTAAAAGGACCAGTTCCTGCATTTGAGTCTCAGCTTTCATTTAAAAAAAGTTTCTAGTCCTAGTGGCTGCTAAGACAGGGTTGAAGTCATGCACTCTAAAGGCTCAATCTAAAAGGCAAATAAAAAGAATCTAAAATATAGCATAAAATTCATAAGATTTTAAACAATCTCCTGAGTTTCAGACTGGGCTTTGCAGTACAGGGCGTTACTCCGGATTAATGCCGGTGTAACTCAGCATAGAATCAAGCCCTCTTGGTCAAACTCTGCTTGCAGTTAGGCTAGTGTAAATCCGTAGTAGTAGTAGTATTTATTATTTCTATTGCAGTAGCACCTCGGAGCTCCAGTGATGGAGCAGGCGCCCACTGTTCGGCTCTGTACAAATACATAAAAAGACAGTCTGTGCCCAGAAGAGCTTACAGTCAGAGTAACTCCATTGACTTATGTGTGCCATTGGTTTCTCTGGGTTTACACTGATGTAACTGAGAGCAGACTTCGGTCTTCTAGCTAAAGCACTGGACTTGGAAAAATTTAATATCAAAAGCAGAAATGGAGTATTGGCTTTGTACAATACCTAGAATAATGGGGCCCTGGTCTGGGGCTGGGGCCCGTAGCTGCTACGATAATACAAATAATAAATATTAATGAAAGAAATAAATAAGACTACATGTAAAACAAGAAATCAATGACTAAAGGCCTGAAAAAATTACTGGAAAGCTGGTTGTAACAAATACTTCATATAAGGTTTGTTCAGTGTTGGAATCTTCAATATGAAGCCCTCTTTGTTGAAACAATAAAAATGACCTTCCCTCTTTTTGAATTTAAATACCCCTTTGCTTCTAGGAAAATCTGCCTCTCTGTTTTATTAGCAGTCGGTCCTGAATTAAATCAGCCTTCTCATAATTGGAATATACAGAAAAATTATTCATGAGGTTGTAAGACTAGATGGTGCAATTTGTATAGGAGTTTTAGTAAAGTACCATCACATTTCTTCTCCAGTCTGATGATGCCTGGGCAGCTGCATCAGACATTGTGACCAAAACAGTTAATATCAGCACTCAGCTAGATTGTGTGGGGTGCTTGTGAGTGCTGCTCTTTGTAATCAGGAACTTTAAAACCAGCAGAATCAAAAGGAAAGGGTTTATTCCCTTTTTGCCTCACAGCTGGTCAGAGTGTGGTGACAGAGTTACAGGGTATAGTTACATATTGTTTTGCTCTTAAGGCAATGTAGTCTATGTTGCATTTTCAATTGAACAGCTTTTAAAATATTATATAAATCAAACAAAAGTAAACAGACCATTTTTTGAACATTTAAAAAAAATGTTTCAAAGTAGGAAAGAATTCATGATTTTGTTTCATTCCTAAAAATTTTCCCAGTGGAGAATGTCCTCAGAGCTCTCCTAAACTAGCTATTGCTTTTGGCACTCAGCATGACCAGCCCTTCAGATGCTCACAGGTGAGAACATATGAAATGCCATTGTACATCTGCTCAGTCAACCCATTGTTTTTCCATAAATAAACTAACAGTTTTAAGATCTCTCATATTTGCTGCAAGAAGGGAAGAAAGCACAACCCTACAGGCTACTGGGTATATAAAGTGATGGCTTTCCAAGAATAAACACAGACAGTAACAGTTAAATGTGTGCACTAGTGTGTATATGACAGAGAGATGTATCTTATAAGTCAGTTTCATTAATAAGAAATTGGTATGCCCATTTTCCAATAGCTATCTATTTTACCTGTTATGTTTATAAGCCATTAGTAGATTGGGATTGATTTTTTTTAATACACAGATTAGGCCTGGCATTGTCCTAAAGAAGGAAATAAATGATCTGTACATGTAAATCAATGTTATTGCCAGCTATAAATCATATTTAGGCTGGGCATGCAGGCAAACATAGTACAGCATTCCACCACTGATTATTTAATCTCTCTGACCAGGACAGGGGGACTTTGTGGCCAACCTGAGCCCTGGTGATCAGTGGATTTGATTCTGTTCTATCTAGCAAAAAGAAAAGGAGGACTTGTGGCACCTTAGAGACTAACAAATTTATTTGAGCATAAGCTTTCGTGACCTACAGCTCACTTCATCGGATGCATTCAGTGGAAAATACAGTGGGGAGATTTATATACACAGAGAATGTGAAATAATGGACATTACCATACACACGGTAACGAGTGTGATCAGGTAAGGTGAGCTATTACCAGCGTGGGGGTGGAGGGGGGAACCTTTTGTAGTGATAATCAAGGTGGGCCATTTCCAGCAGTTGACAAGAATGTCTGAGGAACAGTGGGGGTGGGGGATAAACATGGGGAAATAGTTTTACTTTGTGTAATGACCCATCCATTCCCAGTCTTTATTCAAGCCTAAGTTAATTATAAGTTTGCAAATTAATTCCAATTCAGCAGTCTCTCGTTGGAGTCTGTTTTTCAAGTTTTTTTTGTTGAAGAATTGCCACTTTTAGGTCTGTAATCGAGTGACCAGAGAGATTGAAGTGTTCTCCGACTGGTTTTTGAATGTTAGAATTCTTGACGTCTGATTTGTGTCCATTTATTCTTTTACGTAGAGACTGTCCAGTTTGGCCAATGTACATGGCAGAGGGGCATTGCTGCTACATGATGACATATATCACATTGGTGGATGTGCAGGTGAACAAGCCTCTGATGGTGTGGCTGATGTGATTAGGCCCTATGATGGTGTCCCCTGAATAGATATGTAGACACAGTTGGCAACGGGCTTTGTTGCAAGGATAGGTTCCTGGGTTAGTGGTTCTGTTGTGTGGTGTATGGTTGCTGGTGAGTATTTGCTTCAGGTGGGGGGGCTGTCTGTAAGCAAGGACTGGCCTGTCTCCCAAGTTCTGTGAGGGTGATGGGTCTCCCTTCAGGATAAGTTGTAGATCCTTGATGATGCGTTGGAGAGGTTTTAGTTGGGGGCTGAAGGTGATGGCTAGTGGCGTTCTGTTATTTTCTTTGTTGGGCCTGTCCTGTAGTAGGTAACTTCTGGGTACTCTTCTGGCTCTGTCAATCTGTTTCTTCACTTCAGCAGGTGGGTATTGTAGTTGTAAGAATGCTTGATAGAGATCTTGTAGGCGTTTGTCTCTGTCTGAAGGGTTGGAGCAAATGCGGTTGTATCGTAGAGCTTGGCTGTAGACAATAGATCGCGTGGTGTGGTCTGGATGAAAACTGGAGGCATGTAGGTAGGAATAGCGGTCAGTAGGTTTCCGGTATAGGGTGGTGTTTATGTGACCATCGCTTATTAGCACCTTAGTGTCCAGGAAGTGGATCTCTTGTGTGGACTGGTCCAGGCTGAGGTTGATGGTGGGATGGAAATTGTTGAAATCATGGTGGAATTCCTCAAGGGCTTCTTTTCCATGGGTCCAGATGATGAAGATGTCATCAATGTAGCGCAAGTAGAGTAGGGGCATTAGGGGACGAGAGCTGAGGAAGCGTTGTTCTAAGTCAGCCATAAAAATGTTGGCATACTGTGGGGCCATGCGGGTATTCATGGCAGTGCCGCTGATTTGAAGGTATACATTGTCCCCAAATGTGAAATAGTTATGGGTGAGGACAAAGTCCAGCCACCAGGTTTGCTGTGACATTATCGGGGATAGTGTTCCTGAGGGCTTGTAGTCCATGTTTGTGTGGAATGTTGGTGTAGAGGGCTTCTACATCCATAGTGGCTAGGAAGGTGTTTTCAGGAAGATCACCGATGGATTGTAGTTTCCTCAGGAAGACAGTGGTGTCTCGAAGATAGCTGGGAGTGCTGATATCATAGGGTCTGAGGAGAGAGTCTACATAGCCAGACATCCTGCGCACAGGGTGCCAATACCTGAGATGCTGGGGCGTTCAGGATTTCCAGGTTTATGGATCTTGGGTAGCAGATAGAATACCCCTGGGTCGGGATTCCAGGGCTGTGTCTGTGCGGATTTGTTCTTGTGCTTTGTCAGGGAGTTTCTTGAGCAAATGCTGTAGTTTCGTTTGGTAACCCTCAGTGGGATCAGAGGGTAATGGCTTGTAGAAAGTGGTGATGGAGAGCTGCCTAGCAGCCTCTTGTTCATATTCTGACCTATTCATGATAATGACAGCACCTCCTTTGTCAGCCTTTTTGATTATGATGTCAGAGTTGTTTCTGAGGCTGTGGATGGCATTGTGTTCTGCACGGCTGAGGTTATGGGGCAAGTGATGCTGGTTTTCCACAATTTCAGCCCGTGCACGTCAGCGGAAGCACTCTATGTAGAAGTCCAGTCTGTTGTTTCAACCTTCAGGAGGAGTCCACCCAGAATCCTTCTTTTTGTAGTCTTGGTAGGAAGCTCTCTGTGAGTTAGTATGCTGTTCAGAGGTGTGTTGGAAATATTCCTTGAGTTGGAGACGTTGAAAATAGGATTTTAGGTCACCACAGAACTGTATCATGTTCATGTGGGTGGAGGGGCAGAAGGAGAGGCCCCGAGATAGCCCAGCAGAAGAATCTGTCCTAAGAGTATAGTTGGATAGATTAACAATATTGCTGGGTGGGTTAAGGGAACCACTGTTGTGGCCCCTTGTGGCATGTAGTAGTTTAGATAGTTTAGTGTCCTTTTTCTTTTGTAGAGAAGCAAAGTGTGTGTTGTAAATGGCTTGTCTAGTTTTTGTGAAGTCCAGCCACTAGGAAGTTTGTGTGTCTACGTAAAAGAATAAATGGACACAAATCAGATGTCAAGAATTATAACATTCAAAAACCAGTCGGAGAATACTTCAACCTCTTTGGTCACTCGATTACAGACCTAAAAGTGGCCATTCTTCAACAAAAAGCTTGAAAGACAGACTCCAACGAGAGACTGCTGAATTGGAATTAATTTGCAAACTTGATACAATTAACTTAAGCTTGAATAAAGACTGGGAATGGATGGGTCATTACACAAAGTAAAACTATTTCCCCATGTTTATTCCCCCCCCCCCTTTTTTCCTCAGACATTCTTGTCAACTGCTGGAAATGGCCCACTTTGGTTATCACTACAAAAAGCCCCCCCCCCTTCCTGCTGGTAATAGCTCACCTTACCTGATCACTCTCGTTACAGTGTGTATAGTAACACCCATTGTTTCATGTTCTCTGTGTATATAAATCTCCCCACTGTATTTTCCACTGAATGCATCCGATGAAGTGAGCTGTAGCTCACGAAACCTTATGCTCAAATAAATTTGTTAGTCTCTAAGATGCCACAAGTCCTCCTTTTCTTTTTGAGGATACAGGCTAACACGGCTGCTACTCTAAAACCTGTTCTATCTAGGTTATTCTTTCAGACATTTAAAACAAAAAAAAGTAAAAAGCATTAAATTATGGCTCCATGACATAATCTTCATTAGGCCACTGTTTACTGTTTTTAGGTAGCTACTTTGGCACTGATCCAGAATGTCAACTGTTTCTATGACACAGTACTAAATTGAAAGCACATTCTAGGATGGTGATGATGACACATAGTTAGTCTCTTCTCACCCCCTGACCTTCATCAACACATTTATCATGTCACTAATGACAATGTAAAATGATCATTTGATCTGAGTGAAGGAGTGCTGCTGCTGCTGTGGGATGTGAATTTGTTTCTTTATGACCCTGCTAAAGACAAAGAGCCACGTCAGCATAGCTCCACTGGGCTTGATCTACCCAAGATGAAGATCTGGCCCAAAGGATCCAGCCAGCAAGATGAGACTTTTCTAAAGATACTTATCCCTTTTAAATTTATTTTTGAATATTTTAAAACTACCAATATAGAGACTAAAATAAATAGTAGACATCACTCCAGATTCTCCCTTAACAACAACTGAATAATAAGTGGTTACAATGGGTCCACATAACAAGCCCAGGAAACAGTAATGAACAGAATGAAGACATGACAAGACAGTACGTACTGGATGATGGTTACTGAAGAGAGGCCATGGAAGTAAGGAGTTGCCGTAGTGCCTAGGATACTTTAAAGTAATTTCTTTTAGAGTGGCAGATGCTTTTGTATACCTCAGATGGCTTTGTTTTGCATTTCCTATTTGTGAAGATGAGTGCATATCAATTCATCAATTTGGGTTGAATTTCTTAACAATAAGCTCTGCATACTGCATCAAATGTTTCTTTGTATTTGCTGGCATAGTTTAGTTCTGATTCTACTGAAGCTCAAGTCAGCAAAGTGGGACCATGTTAGCTTACTGAATCTTATGACTGCATTTCAGGTGTGAACCCAGAGATAAAAGGACTGAAGAAGAACTGTTTATCATGGCTAATGGCACTTAACTGCATCTCTCATAAATTCAATTGTTTTCACTCATCTTCAAACTTTTTCCTGGTGTGAAAAGCTTGTTATTTCCACCATTTTTTAATAGCTCCGGTAGATTTGCTCAGGGCATTGTATTAACTGGGATTCAAGAGTTTGTTTGACACCCTAGTGAGAATAAGCTGTGCCACAAATGATGAGCTTGATACATAGCTGGCTAAAATAGACCTTCTTTGTGAAGTACAAAAACAAGCATTCTGCTACTCGAATGAAGTAATCACCAAAAGAAATAAAGATGTATCCCTCCATAGGTGGAGTAGTGTAAGAAAATATGATGGTGCTTTGGTAATGGAAAGGGGCATTTGCTTTCATGCATTGTGCCTGTGTCTTTTAAAAGCTTTTTAAAAGATCAACATGAGCAATCAAGTGGCATGGAGATGTATTGAGAATGAAATACCCCTAGCCTGGTTCCAGTCATAGATGACCCAGCAGCATCAGGGAGCTAGTATTTTGGAAAACAGGAGGATGGCAGGGAGCAGCAACATCCTCAGCTGGTGTAAATAGATCCAGTTCCATGGAAGGCAAGAGGGCTGAGCCACTTTATACCAAGTGAGGATCTGGCCCAAAAGTTCCAAAATTAAGTCATGAAGTTACTTAATCATTATGCAGGTCTTGCTACAAAATATGTTCCTTGATCTGTCCAAAACTCTGATTTCTACCTTCCCACCAACCCACCCCAGTAAAGTTGTCTTCCAGGGCAAAGTACACTCCAATTCATTTTCCAGTGGTTGAAGAAGTAGGTGCCCTTGATGATGGGTTTATTTCCCTATGCCACTTCTGACCAAGATTTTGCTAACTCACTTGGAGCTCTGTACAAGACAATCATTCATCTGCATTTGATGTCCAGTCTGAATAGCTGGGGTGTTCCATGGGCAATGAGTAATCCATCTTTTCCAAGTAAGGATGAATAGGCAGCTTATAAAATTCACTTGCCCCTTTCTCTCTCCTTCCACTATACATCTGATCATGCCATCTAAATCCCAATCAATAACATTTTGAAACTTTTTTTCCTCATTTTTTCTCTCCAAAAATGGGGAGACTGCAACATTAAAACCAGTGTCAGCCTGATTTTTAGTTGTGTATGTACAACTGTGTACCTACTTTATGTGCACACCGCTGCATAAAAGTACAGAGATCACTGCCCATCTGGGTGTGCACAATCGTTAGTACAATCACAGAATTGGTTCCATTGCGGTCATGCAATTACACACACACACACATTCATACACATAATAGTGGTTTTGAAAAATCAGGCTAGTTTTTTCCACAACAACAATGAAAAAGTCACATCTGGACTCAGTCCCGGAGTCATTCCAGGCTGATGTGGTTTAAAAGAGGTTATATTGGAGGTACCCGAAAAATCAGGATCATAACTAGAAATACAAGTTCAGTTGCAAGTAGCACTGAAACAGTATGAACCTTCTTGACAAGTATAATTATCCAGTGCATTACAGTGGCAAAGTCTTATTTCCATTCGTTCCTCCAGCAGACAAGGCAGGTTGTGTGTCTTGCCACAGGAAAGGGGGGTGGTTCATTATCACCACTTCATCTGTCAAGCATTCCAGCAGTGTTTGAACACTTCGGTTTCGTTAAGGTTGCCTGCAGGGATTACGTACAGTACATTCTGGAAAGCAGAGGTTCAGTGGCTTCTTGGTTTCAGAGGGAGATTTTCAAAGGTATACATGAGAGGTAGGGGTGCAACTTCCACTGACTTTCAGTGGGAGGTGGGCACCTAACTGCCCTTTGTGTTTTTGTAAATCTAGGGTGACCAGATGTCCCAATTTTATAGAGACAGTCCCATTTTTTGGGTCTTTTTCTTATATAGGCTCCTGTTACCCGCTACCTGTCCCGATTTTTCATATTTGCTGTCTGGTCACCCTATGTAAATCCCCCTGGCAGCCCGTAGAGGCCAAATCAGAACTTCTTTATCCGAACATGATTTGTGATTATTTATTGGAACTTGCATCAGAAACTTCCTGTAACCTCAGTGCTGGTGGACAGAATAGATTCTGAATCTGCAGTAGGTATAAAAATATCAAAGATGAAGCTGCCCAATTGCCTTTAAAAATTGAAACGATATTACTTTAAATAATTGTCAGAGAAAATGTGGTGATACTTTGTGATTGTGATCTATTGTTGTTAGCTATTCATATTTTATTTTCTTGATAATCCACTGCAACTTTTAAGCTGATGTTTCTTTTAAAATAGCTTCAAGGGAGAAGAACTGGAGGGAGAAGGTGGGTAGAAAGCTGGCTAGATTGTCGGGCTCAACGGGTAGTTATCAATGGTTCCATGTCTAGTTGGCAGCCGGTATCAAGTGGAGTGCCCCAAGGGTCGGTCCTGGGGCCGGTTTTGTTCAATATCTTCATAAATGATCTGGAGGATGGTGTGGATTGCACTCTCAGCAAATTTGCGGATGATACTAAACTGGGAGGAGTGGTAGATACGCTGGAGGGGAGGGATAGGATACAGAAAGACCTAGACAAATTGGAGGATTGGGCCAAAAGAAATCTGATGAGGTTCAATAAGGATAAGTGCAGGGTCCTGCACTTAGGACGGAAGAACCCAATGCACAGCTACAGACTAGGGACCGAATGGCTAGGCAGCAGTTCTGCGGAAAAGGACCTAGGGGTGACAGTGGACGAGAAGCTGGATATGAGTCAGCAGTGTGCCCTTGTTGCCAAGAAGGCCAATGGCATTTTGGGATGTATAAGTAGGGGCATAGCGAGCAGATTGAGGGACGTGATCGTTCCCCTCTATTCGACATTGGTGAGGCCTCATCTGGAGTACTGTGTCCAGTTTTGGGCCCCACACTTCAAGAAGGATGTGGATAAATTGGAGAGAGTCCAGCGAAGGGCAACAAAAATGATTAGGGGTCTGGAACACATGAGTTATGAGGAGAGGCTGAGGGAGCTGGGATTGTTTAGCCTGCAGAAGAGAAGAATGAGGGGGGATTTGATAGCTGCTTTCAACTACCTGAAAGGGGGTTCCAAAGAGGATGGCTCTAGACTGTTCTCAATGGTAGCAGATGACAGAACGAGGAGTAATGGTCTCAAGTTGCAGTGGGGGAGGTTTAGATTGGATATTAGGAAAAACTTTTTCACTAAGAGGGTGGTGAAACACTGGAATGCGTTACCTAGGGAGGTGGTAGAATTTTCTTCCTTAGAGGTTTTTAAGGTCAGGCTTGACAAAGCCCTGGCTGGGATGATTTAACTGGGATTTGGTCCTGCTTCGAGCAGGGGGTTGGACTAGATGACCTTCTGGGGTCTCTTCCAACCCTTATATTCTATGATTCTATGAACTATATGTTCAGTCACAGTGGTTTGATTTAAATCACCAATTTTAATAATGACATAAATCAGTAAGCAAGAAATCTTGATTTAAATAATTGATTTTAAACTTGGTTTGTATTTGTACTTTAGCTATTTTCCTATAGAAAGTTTAATTCTCATTGGTTGCTATAACCATTTAAAATGTGTCAGCTTGCAACTAAATACAGTCTTTAAACTAAATTTTGTACTTCTTTTTGCTAACCAGGATACACTATATCTATAGATGTTTATTTAAGCAATTACGTAGCTTAGCATATTTATTCAGATCCTTAATTGCTACAGTATTATGTTAGAAAATGGTGAATGACACATTTTCTGTTTACTAGATGAAGATAATTTAGTGGTGATAAAGTTTTTGGATGAAAATTGGAATGCATTAAAAATGCACAAAAGCAGCCTTTTAAAATTGTTGATTAGTTACTGTGGCAAATTGCCAGCACTACTATAATGGGTCTCATGCTTTCTCTTCTTGGGGGGGAGGGGTTCAAAGCACTGTTTATTGCCCCTGAACTGAGGTATTAACTGCCCCACTAGTGTCCTAGAGGAGGGGAGTGGAGAGGGAGGGACCCGGGCCCGCCCTCTACTCCGGGTCCCAGCCCAGGGGCCCTAGAGATAGCGGTAAACCACTAGAACTAGCGGTTTCTTCTCCTGGGCTACTTCCCTCTCCTGCCCTTCAGCTTGTAGGGCTTCCTGCCCTCCCTCTGCACAAACCAGGTGTCCGTTTGCCTAGGGTCTTGGTCGTCTTAGCCCACCGCCACACTTCTCCAAACTGCTCTCTGCTCCAACACCAATCCACTCTGCTTCAACTCCTCTTCTTGTCTGATTGAAGCAGGGGATTTTTATCATGTGACTGGCTTCAGGTGCTTTAATTAATTTATAGCAAAATTTCTTCCATCTACAGGGAATAAGGCTCCCTTCTAACACTCTCCTGCTGCCCTCTGGCCATGCTGTATCACATTACATAAAACTACCTTAAATTTCAGGATATGTGAGGGGGGAAAAGGATGTTAATCAAAACATGCTTTGCATTTAAAACTAACTGAATCATTAAACAAAGGAAGCATTAACTGTAGTTAGTGGATTGTTTCTGGTTGCTATGGTCATGAGATGCCTATCTTCATCTTTAGGTGCCTAAATACCTTTGAAGATCTGGTCCCATGTCCATCTAGTATTTAGAAATAGTAGATCTCATCTTCTCCCACATTATTTTTATTCCTAGATTGGAAAAGAAATACATGCTTTCTTGCTTTTTCAGCTCCCAATTGGTTTCTCAACATGGGATGAATTAGTCTTGGATTGCCATAAAGAAGTGCACATTTCTAATTACCAATGACTGAGTTAAAATCAAATAATATATTTTTTAAATCTTGCTATGAAGCATCTGGTGCTGGCAAGTGTTGGAGACAATATACTGGACAAGATGAACCTTCAATCTGATCCATTCTGGCAATTGCTATGTTCCTGTCATCAGTACAGATTTCTTTCTCCCCCATGTGTGCATGCGCACACACATGTATACACACACTTTTCATTTAAACATTAATAAAGTCAGAAATTCTTTCAACTAAAGCCTAAAGTTATTGGTCAATATTTTTAATAGTGCAATATTAACAACTCCATATTAATTTATCCACTTGTTCTTCATGTCTGCACTATTTTAAACCATTAGGATTTTGGTGCATATAAATGTCAGTGTTGATAAAATATGTAACATTTAATTATTTTGGCCCATAATTGTAACATAAAATATGAAATGTTTCTGGCATTAAGACTCAAACTTAGTAAAAATAAGATAATCTCTCAAGCTTCATCCACATACCAAACTCCACTCACTTGTGATGTCACAATAGACTTTTTTTCCGCAAACCTTTGTAATAGGTCATTCTTTTCTTTGCAAGTTATGATCATTGGTGAAATCAGGTTCTTTGCAAAGAAGATATAGATAGGGTCTGTTGGTTTATCCAGGATTCTTGATTATAGCAACCATAGTCTCCCAATGGCCTGTGATTCACAGGTTGTATGTAATAAGGCTATATCTGGTTTTATACATACCCAGAGATCCACCACTTGTGGTTCTGACCCATAAGCATCTTGATTGCTTATGGCACCTGTGGTTGCAGCCATGCAATTAATGATAGCATGATCATTGCCTCACCTAATGAAGGGAGGTTGCTAGCCGTTCTCAATAAAATAATCATTATTTATCTTACGTATTATTGTGTTAAACTAGTTAAAATTATGTCAAACAAACCAGATTTGGCCCAGTCATCCCCTCAGACTTAAATAGGAATTCCACACACATGCATTTCAGATGACAATTGGACCAATACAGCCAGATGTTTAGCTAGTGGAAATCAGCATTGACTTCAGTGTAGTTCCACTGATTTACACCGAGTGTCTACCCATTGTTTCTGTATTTGTACAACTACTGCACATATAATTTCTCAGCAAACAACTTAACTTCCTGAGCTCCAAGTAGTATGTCAATTGCTCAGAGCAGGCTACCACAAATATTAATTTTGCTGTTGTCAGACTGTAGAGAGTGTAAAATCAACAACATGGGTAAATGTCATGTTTGACAGTAATATTTAAATGATCTCCCCACTTCCTCTTTAATATAAAGCCTGATGGTAGCTGTGTTTAACTGTTCTAGGAATTGTGCCCAGAAGGACTCATTATGTGAGTAAAGGACTTTTAAATACAAAAGCACTAAACATCTATTTTCCTGAATAAAATTCTGGAAAGAGGAACATTGCAGAGGAGCAAACTCAACCTTGACTTCAAATAAAACTTTGTGATGAGTACACAGCTACACTGGAGCATTTCAGCATATTTTTATCTCTTCAGCCGATCTGCACCATATTGTATTTTACTAATGCTTTCTCCTTTCTGCTTGATTGTATTGCTATGCTGTGACCTTGAACCTTAGGTGGAGAGTTGATGAGTTTGTGGAGAGGTCCTGGATGTACGTCTCATCTGCTCTGGGATCACCCTATATAATGAGGGTATTTAGCTGTAGAGTGAATAGACAGGGGAAACAACAGAATGAGACATTGCTAACCTAGTGAATCAGGATTACAAACACATGTCAAATGTTCAGTGATTGTTTTCTTAAGAACTGTAACATACTGTATTCTATATCCTGGTGAAGAGGGTTTTCAAAGCTTTTAAAGATGGAGGCTGTAGCGGTACAATATACCAGATGAAATACCTGATTTTGTTTCATTCCTTTTTCTCATTGCAAGAGTGTGTAATCAGATCTGTGTTTATTGCACTGAAAAGGATTAGAAGAATCCAGCTATCTATTTCTAAAACAATGTGGAGAAACTTTGAGGTTAATTATTCCATTTATGTATATCAGAGAAGGCAGGTAGTATTATTGGGGACAGGGGTGGATACTAGAAACCCATGACCTCTTGCTTCTGAAATCTATACAGACTTTTGCATTGACTTGAGTGTCCTGGCCCTTTCCAGGGATACCATAACATGACATTGTTGCATATGTGATCTTTATAAGACTAAAGCAGCACAGAGTTTTTAAACTACATTTTAAGAAGATGTTGATGTCAAATCAAGGGTCAGACAGACCATTTGGATAGCATCATAATTAATTTGGATCATTAGGACTTTAATTCTTCAGTATTCTCCAAATCCTTTACGTGAAATGCAAATATTTCCCTTCTTTATATCCCCCTGATCTCAGACTTTTTACCATTTGTAATTTATGGGATACCTGAATCTCACCTCAGCAGTAGAGGCAGGAAGCTGGTAGAGACTAACTCTTCACTGCAGAGTTAACTCAAACTCTTACTCAGGTGTTGTCCCTAACCCACATTCTGCCAACACATACAAACTGTCTCACCCAAGTTCATTGGAGCTAGGTAGAAGATGTACTAGCACTTGGGTGCCACTTTAACTCAGGCTGGTAATCTATCCCCTTTCTAATAAGAATGTAAGGTAAGAGAACTGCAAACGTTGCACAATGGGTCAAATTCATTTCTGGCATAACTCTAGTTCGTGGAGATCTACCAGAAATGAATTCTCATTGCCTCCATGTAAAAGTACTGATTGTTGGACAGTGGCTGACAAAGCCTGCCATCCTGGCTTTTTCTTACCGACTTCAAGTAAAGCTACTGTGGCAAGTACTAATGAGGGAGCCTCCTGTCTAATCCTATTGTCCATATAAATACTTGGTTAGCTATATAATGGAAGGAAAATTAAAAACAAAAAGAAATGAGAGGGAAGGAGCAAATTAGCTGGCTGAATGATCATTATCATTATTAGTCAAAATTACAGCTCTTCGGGATCCAATCTCCTATTTTCAAGGAGTACCAAACAAATGATGATGATACATTAGATTAGATGTCATGGGGGTCAGGGGGAAGGGTGGGTCATTAAAGGTAGGTTGAAAAACAATTTGATATATTACACTAATAAATAAAGGACATTAATTAATTAGGCTGGATTCTGTAATGGGTCTCAGTGTGGGTGCAGGGCTGTGTCCATACAGAGCTCCTGGCAGGATCACGGTCTTAGTAACTAACAATAGTAAAATGTGTATTTAAATGAGAATTAACTGTCACAGGCCCGTTCAGTTGGAATTTTTCGTTTTCTGTACAGCAATCTCTCCTATTAACTATAAGATTTAATAAGGCACAATATTACCCTATTCATTCTTATATATGTAACCCACACAGCTCCTGGTGTGGTGTTCAGTGCCCATCTAAGTGGCACTGAGACCACTTAGAGAGAAAGATTAATGAGTCTGCTTTAACAGCCATGTGGCTTTTAACTCATGCAGTCGGGGCTCATGCACTAAGCTCCACAGATCCCAGGTTTGATTCCGCCCACCCATGACCAGGGTCTGTCGGTGTTGCATATAATTATAATGTTGTTGTGTAATATGTTAAATTCTACTATACAACAAGGATAGAATTTTAGCAAATGATAGCCCAGAAAAATGAAATCTTGTTTCCTTCATGTTAACACTGTAAACTGAAAACATTGTTCATCTCGGAGCTGCCTCTGGTTTGTCTATGACTTTCTACTAGTGGTATGCTTCATAATGAACACAATAGTCCTGGTACAGTCTCAAAGGAGTCATACACAAAGGAACTATCACCCCTCCACTCTGTGCAGGAGGTGCCTTTACAGGCCAAAATCACATTGGCCTTTTTTGCTCCGCACTGTCAACCCTGGTCTCCTTTTGGATTACTGCTTTCCAGATTTCTCCCAATGTGCGTTGGGTTATTTTTACCCAGGTGTATTACATTAAATTGCATTTTTCCATCATGAATTACATTGAGTCATTTCCTACCCATATTTCTAACTGCTGTGTAACTTTGCAGAATTTCTCTGTCCTCACTGATATTTGCAACAACTTCCAGTTTAATGCCATCCGCAAATTGAATTAATGTGCTGTTTGCTCCACCTTCCAGACCATTAACAAAGATGATAAAAATATTTCCTGTGATTTCAGAGAGATCATATGAAGCAGAGATGGGAAACGACCTTCTAAGTTATCTGCTCCATTCCCCTTTCAATGAAGGTGCGTTCCATTCATTATATCGTTTGTATTGCCTGCAGCATGATACAACTAATTTACGTCAAAAATCTTGTACTGTGTGGTTTGTCCAGCCAATCAGCTTTCATTTGTGGTAGGCTTTAACTCACTGTAGGACTCAGGAAAGAGACACACGGTTCTATTACATTGATAAACTGTGTGGGATTCAATGCTGTGAAAAAGTCTTCCTCATTCTTAAAAGGAAACAGAAATTTACTTACACATTGTAAAATAGAAAAAAATAGACTTCAAAGTGTCTTTGTCTCTGGACACAAATGCCCAGATACCATGATGGATAGGGAATTTGATATAGGGTTATGTATGTATGTTTGTTTTTCAGTTTCAAATAAGGGCTTATTCATTCTTCTAGGCATTTTACGATCTTGAAACAATATCAAAATAATTTAACAATATCTACAATATAATCGAGTTGAATGCACACATTATGCAGGCTTGCCCACCTCCTCGAAAGCCTAACAAGCCTTGTCCAACATGTATTCTTCAAACTGCCCCCCTTCCTCATACTTACTGGGGGAGGGGTGAATTTTTGCATGGGCCTGGAAGCTTAGCAGAGTTGGGCTCCAGTGTGCCAAGAACTAGAGCAAATTACAGAGATGAAGAACCCATACAGGAAAAAGTCCTGCTAGCGGCCACCCATCACTTAAATCAAGATGATTGTATCTTGAGCCTGTGAGGGGGGTGGATATATCCCACATCAGATAGGAAAGGGTTAAAGAGCAGCCTTGAGGTCAGTTAACCCCACTCTACTATACCTGTTCTGAGTGTTAGATTTAAGATGAGAAAAGCCCAGAAGTTGAGGGCTGTTGGAAAAGGAGAGCAGATAAGCTGTTCCTCTGTGGGGCAAGGAGCTTGGCTCAGACCAGGGGTGCTGGAACAATTTGTATAGTGGGGGTGATGAGAGCCATTGAACCAAACTGTAAACCCTGTATATAATGGAAACCACTTCAATCCAGGGGTTGCGGCAGCACTCCTAGTTCCAGCACCTATGTATGGCCCAGACCAGGGATTATAGGAGGACTATGGCTTGCTAGAGCCTTTGCAAAGAGGGTAGGCCTGGCCTGGCCTGGATGGCTGATTAGAGAAAAGCCAAGGATCCAGTCTCTAAGTGGGAAGTCAAGCTGTTGTAGCTAGGAGCCTGCCTGTGAGGGCTGAAGGCTGGGCTCGCTGGACTGTTTTGTATGTTTTGTTTTCTATGTTTGTTTGGCTTTGAACTAAGTGTCTCTGTTACCCCAAAAGAGGTTGAGTGCTTTAAAGTAGCTTGGCTGGAGTAGGCCAAAGAGTATTGTGTGAAAACTGATGCCAGTCCCAGCAAATATTGCACCCGTCACGAGGGGACACTGAGGGACAAAGAGAAACTATCCCAGAGTCCCTCGCCTAGCCCAGCTGTATCATTGCCACACAAGGAAAGAAGCAGTCTCTCAGGCTGCCTGGTTCTAAACCACATATAGTGGTTAAAATGGTTAAAACTGACGCTTTGGATTCTACCTGGAAACTAACAACCAGCTAATACAGTCTATGAAGTACTGGTGGTCTGTGATCTTGATGTGATGCTCCACTGAATAAGTTATTAGCTGGATTCTTCACTAGCTTCACTTTCTGAACCATCTCTGGGTGTAGCTCCATATCAATCACGTTGTAATAGTCTAGTCTCGGTGTTACAAAGGCTGCCTTTCACCACTAGGCTGTCTGTTCTAATTCATCTCAGGTTGGTAGCCATTATTGTTTGATGGTTGGTCAATGGGCCTGTTCTGAGATATATTAAAGGTCTCATTCCAGAGGACCAGCATCTTCCCCATAACCAACATTTTAATTGTCACTCTTGTTGGCAGTTTCAATAGCAAGGCCAGAGACCAAATGGATGTGGAGACTGAACTTTTCTCTCCCTTTAAAACTTTGCTTGCTTGCTTGCTGATTGACTGATTGATAACGCCTAGGAGCCTTTACTTTGCTTCTCTTATTGTTTCCAATCAGGAGAGGGAGCAAAAGTATCGAAATATTCTGAGAAGAACTTCTCTTGTTTTATTTCACACCCAACTCAAACTAGGAACACTGGTAATCCAGCTCACATGCTCTCACACACGTTCACAAACCACATTCTTGCATGTATTCCAATCTGTTTCCTTGAACCAAAAAAGGCTAGACTGAAAAAAACTCCTATATTCTTATCTAGACTGAACAGCTAAGTTTTCTGAGATTTAACTTAGTCATCCCTCCCCCCAATAGTCTGTGTCCAAGTTAACATGCTTCATAATCTAATCATATATACCTGTGCTATCAAAAGTGCCAATTTTTCAAAGGTTAGATCAAATAACTAATTCTTTTTTTGAGCAAATTGCATTTCTCTCCATTTGCTTTCCATTTGTTTTATGTTGTAAAAACTTTCAAAGTCATCTAACTGCTTATCTGATTGTTAATAGGGTTGTCACTCAAAAACCTAGGAAGAGCAAGTTTAGCAGCAATGTTAGCATTTAAATAATGCTGGAAAATAAAAGGTGCAAATCCATCAGATCATGACTATGTAAAAGCTGTGCATTTAGGAAGATCATCAGCAGTGGTGCAAGTAGAAATCATTTCTTGCTGGCATGCTGCACTCATGGGAGAGACACAAAGGGGGAGCCTGTGACCCCCCCACATGACTCCTCCCAGCCCAGGGCCCCAGGCTCTCCCCATCCCCTCCCCATGATCCACATCCCACATTACCGGGGAGGGGGCTCCGTCCTCCTCCCACTGCGCTGGAGATGTCTGTTGTACAGACCCCAGGCAGGAGGATTCAGGAGATGTGGCTGCGTGGAAGGGCTGGGGGTGGGGCTGGGGGCTCTACAGCAGCCACGCCAGAGGTGCTGCCGGCATTCTGCTTCTTTCCCCACTGCGGTTCTCTGTGGGGAAAGGAGCAAAAGCGCGGCTGCTGTACTGCCCCCAGCCCTGTTCTCCAAAGGGGATTCTGTACAGATGGAGGAGATGCAGCTCCATGGAAGGGCAAGGAGCGGGGTGGGGCTGGGCTCCTCTTCTGTCTTTCTGGTATGCTATACCAACTATAAATGTCTTACTGGTACAGCGTACCGGACCAAACCACCATACTTGCACCACTGATCATCAGTTTTTAATGTTAGAAGATGTTTAATATTACGTGTTTGTCCGTGTCAAATGTTTCTTCTTTGCTGTTTCTACAAACTAGATCCATTTGAAGGCATATAGCTGCAAAATCAGCTGATTTTGTACCTATCTTGACAACTTAAAACAACGTTGAGACTTTTCTCCATTGAGAATTAACAAGTGGGAATGGGTGTGTGTGGGGGGGGTATATTTAAAGATTTTTCCTTATCCCTAATAGATTCTGGATCCCTATCTAATCTAGTGCTGCTTTCTGGTGGGAGTGAACATTACACCACAGTAGTCAAGGAGAGAGGACAACTGACTCCCTCCCTCCCTTGCATCCTGGGATCTCCCAAGGTCTGGCACATTCTCCTCATCATGAGTCTTTGCTTTGCCCCTCCTAGTCTTCAGGCTAGTACCTTCCCCTTTCTGCAATATCAGGGTCAAGAAAAACTCTTCTGCTCCTCTGAGCTCCGTAAGGGCTAGGTATTAATGCTATTGCATTATACTGGTGCAGCTGGCCACCACCGGAAGGCTCTGTGCATGGAGAGGAGTCAGCCAGTTGCGCCTTGATGCCTCAAAGAGGTCACAGGCCCCCGCCATGACAAGCTCAAAAAAAACACTAGATAGGGAGGGGACTGGTGTAGTTATGCCACAGGAAGTTATGGGGAGGCAAGAAAAGATCCCACTCCCAGCCCTCACACTTTCTAGAGATTTGTGAACTTCAGCCTAAAGTTTGCTTCCATGACACAGTCTGAAATCAAGTGAATTGTATAAGGCTCAGTAAGCAGTCAGGTCTGTCAGGAGAAGGCAGCACAGCATTGTATTAGCACTGAGTCTGCTCCAGATGCTGAAAATATTGGCTTCGCACTGAACATGCTCACCATAAACGTTAGCATAGTCACACCCCAAACAACATTGCCTCATCTCATTTGTGTAGTCATTCCCACACTAGTAACTTGATACCTACCCTCACCAGCTTTGCCTGATCTTAGATTGCATTCCTAAAGTAATGCTGATATATGTTTTTAGACTTCTAGCCCCTAGTGGCTGAAACCAACACAATACAAAAGCTAGCACTCCAGTATGTACTAACAGAAAAAACACCTGAATGAACAATCTGCATGTAAACTGCTTTAAATGTAATATTTTCACAGCAAATACTGTTTCCAGTAATTGTGTTACTTTTTGTGGACCTTAGCTATAAAATACACACCTGAAAGCATTTTCTCTTCCATTCCTCCTATTTATTCCTGTTTTTTGAGTAGGGAGTCTAATTGGTACAATACCTGTAGCACACTCTCAGTGCACTTCATCTTCCCCAATACGCCCACCCTTTGTCATTTGTATGGCTCGAATTATTCCATGCTGTCGCTCATTACCAAATACGGTGTCAAATGTAAGGATCTCTGAAGAAATAAAAATAGCACATGCAATGGGCCCACACCGAACTCTGACAAGCAAAGTACACAATTTTTTTCTCCCCCCACACCATCTTCAAAATGTTTCTGTAAAAATGTAAAGGCTCATTAGTGTTAATAAAGACTGTGGAATTTTCTACTGCAGTAATAAAGAAGAACACTTTGATTTGAAGTCATACAGCTTTTGTGTGAATGTAGCACGCACACAAGCTACAAGATTGCTAGCACTGGAGATTAAAATCCTCTCTCCATAAAACAGAAGTCTGAGCGTCCTCCCTCTATCCAGGTGATGTTTATGAGCGGGATCATCTCTAAGATTGAGAGGATCATTCATTCATTCTCCATGTTTACTCTATCCTTAACCTCCCTACTGAGCCTGCCTGTATGGGTGCCAGTTGGCTGCCAGTGGTGAGGGTGTTTTAGTTTCTGACCCATAGTGGGAGGGCTGAGTCTCTGGCCCACACATAGTAGGTGGATAAGTGGTTCATCTGCCAGCATGCATATGGTGTTTATAAATGATCTGTGGCCCATATTGTAAATGTTAGATTGGGTAAGGTAAGGAGTGTCTAGTTTATAGGTGAAGGATGAGGAGGGATACAAGAACAGAGTTAAGGCTAATGTTGGAACAATCTTCTAGTGTCTAGAGGTTGCCTGTGGTGTGGGATTGTTACATTCCATAAACACTGTTTTAATGGGCAATATGTTCCCAACACTGACTTTCTTAATCAAGTCTTTTATCTGGGAATTTCATCCATTTTTTAAGTGGGGGGAGGGGGAGAACTACTCATAACTCAAAACTTGTTGAATGGATTTTGCATGTTGACTTAGTAAGACCAGTGTTTCAGACATACCGCTTGGGAGAGTTGAAAGTTGTGCTCGAAGAATTTGTAACTTCCATAAAGCATCCAGTGTTGTTGTTGGGGTATTACAATGGGTTACAAGTAACTGGTTTGAGCAGAGCCATATTTCAAACATCACTGAAATTACAAGTACCACCATCATCATCTGAAGAGGTCCGTTTTAATACTTTACACTCACCATTGTATCCTTAAGCATAGAGACTCTAAAAGTGGATAGGCAAAACTGACACTTCATACCATGAACAGATTCCCCAAGCAAACATTTGTAATTTTTAATGACTGTTTTAACCATGTTCTAAAACAGGGATTCTCAAGCTGGGGGTCAGGACCCCTCAGGGGGTCACGAGGTTATTATATGGCAGGTCACGAGCTATCAGCTTCCATCACAAACCCCGCTTTGCATCCAGCATTTACAATGGGGTTAAATATATAAAAAAGTGTTTTTAATTTATAAAGGGGGGTCGCGCTCCAGGGCTTGCTATGTAAAAGGGGTCACCAGTACAAAAGTTTGAGAATTACTACAAGTGAATCTTGATCATTCTATGTAAGTTTAGATATGAATAGGCCAGGTCTGTCCCAAAAGCCATAAAGTCTGACAGTCATGCCACCTTATCTCCTTAAACATAGTTGGAGTTCCTTGCTGGGGTCCAGTGATGTGAGCTGCCACCTCATCCCTCATAGATTTAACATGGTAGTGCATTCAAAATTTCTAGTCTTCAATGGTCAGCAGGGAAGAACATTTACCAGGATGGTCACAGAAACAACAGTAGTTTTGCATCTTTAGCCACGAGCTATATTACCTCATTTTGCCCTTGGTGTTGAAGAATCACCACTGGGGAGATGATACCCACCCTCATACACCCTGTCCACCTTGGAATAAGCATGGCAAAGGAGAGTAGTGCTGGGAAGAATGGTGGATGATCTGTGAATTTTCTTAGGTGTTTTAAAGCAAAAATCCCAGTGACAAAAAGCTCTAATAATAGATTTACATTTTGTAGTGTCTCATCACAAAGAATTTTTTTAATGTAAGCATAGATAGGGTGGAGCTTTTTAACTGTCACAGGATTTAACAGGGATACTACAATTGCTATGGAATATATCAGTCCTCCCAACATTAAAGAATTTGACTTTGAATAATTTTTAAAATATTAGCCAGTGTTCCCAATAGAGACCCAGTGTATGAGTTTTCCATGAGGCCTGACTATTAATGTTATTTTGACCTCTATTGACAATGTCGTTTCTGAGCTATGCAGGTGAAATTTTTGAAAAGTGAAAGGTTGCTACTTCCCTCCCTGAAGTCCTATCATTTGAAATCTCCCTTCCCACACTACGTGCCCCCCAAACTTGCCTCATACTAACCAGGAGATATTAAATGTATTATAATAATAAAGAAGAGGAGAAGGGAGGGTTTTCTAATCAGGCTTGCAAAAGAAACAGGTTCAGCTTTAATGGCAGAATTACTACCACTTTTTGTCTCTAGGTGTCAGTGCTCTTTACAAAGCATTATTCCTGTTTTAGAGGAATGTCTATGTCTTTCCCAAGGCCACACAGCAAGTCAGTGGCAAATAGAACAGAATCCGGGCTCCTGACTCTGTCTTGGACACTATCCGTTGGACCACACTGTAGTGTCACCATAACCCAGCATTCATGGGGTGGGGGAGAGAGAAAGCTATTATCACTTTATTTAATGGTATCATCCACTTGAAATAGGTCCAATAACAAAAAAGAAGGTATCTATTTAATTAATTCATTAGCCTGGACATAACAAGGCTGGTAGATGCACTGGTTATACTGAGGCTTGTAGATGTACATCCAGGTCAGACCAAGTTAAGATGATTTGTAGAGCTTATGCAGTGTGATACAAAGCTCTTTAAATCAACTTATTTAAAGGTGAAGTCAGCCTGACGCATAGTGGCTGCCAATCACTAATCATACATTGACATGGGAAGTGCCCCTCATAGGTTGTTATCATCGAGTGCTGGAATTATGAGAGGGGAACTTGACAGGCTGACTCCATGCAAGTCCCTGGGTTTTTTCAGACTGGAAACAAAGAGAACATTTCAACAAGTTCTCAGATAATTAGTGAGAACAATGGGACTGCATTTTCTGGAAGCAGATGGGAAAAAAAGATCAAAAATCCTTCCATTAAAAATAATCACATGGGAATCTTTTACAGGGATGTGCTAAGATTTTAATTATAAATGTCCTCATCTACAGCAATGCTATTATGGCCCAGCAAAGCTTCCTGATGTACTGGGGAATCAAACCTCTGTGGCCCTCTCTGGGTCAAGCTGCCCTCCCTATACCCACAATAGCAAAGATTAAAACAAAGAACTCCTGTGGTTCTGTAAGGGGCATAAACCAACCTTTAATTCAGGGGGTTAGGAATAAACTTTCCCTGGCAGCAAGAGATCCCATAACTAACTACTCCTCATCCCTGCTCTAGCTCACAGTGTGGATCCCACAGGGCTGCTCCTCCTTCTCCCTCTATGCCCTATTTCTGGGAAACCTCATTTGTAAACACAGCTTCTGCTGTCCCCTTTGACTCATCCCTCACTCTAGACCCACACAGCCAGGCCACGTCTGAATCTTGTTACTCCTTTCTACGCAACATCTTTCTCACCTGGCCTTTCCTTTTTGCCTATGCAGCTAAACCTCTGGTTCAGACCCTCATTATCTCATCTTTGGATTGCTGATCTTGACAAATGCCATCTATCTGTTACTGTTACAAAGACAATTTACCTGGCTCATTGCCTTAACCATGTCTCTCTCACACATACCCCTTTGCAGCTTTGCCCTGGCTCATCCTTCTCAAACAATTTGTCTTCATTTTTAAGGCCCTTCCTGGCTTAGACCCACCCTCTGATATGGTACTGAGCTATCAACTCCATCCCAGCTCTGTAAATAATGCTGCCTTTATCCCCGTTAGTCCAATTTTTCATCAAACACCTTTGTGCTTCCTTCTCTGCTGCCCTTATTCATTGGAGGAGCTCCTGGCAAGGATCCAGAAAGCCACTACGTTATTTTCCTTCAAAACTCTCATTAAAACTTGTCTTTGCTGTGATGCCCACAAAACACTTAATAATTCTTAGGCAACTGGTGTGAAATGGCTTCCGTTAAGAACACTGTTCGTAATGATCTCACTGTTCCCATACTCTTTCCAATGTCTGTCTTTTATACCCTTCTGCTGTTCATCTTAAGATTGTAAGCACTTTGGGCCCAGAACAGTGATTGCTATACATGAATACTGTGACCAGCACAATGAGATCCGAATCCTGTAGGCACTAATACAATACAAACGAGAAATAACAATAAGAAATGCACACTTCCTTGCACTTCCCTGTGAAGCAGCTGTTAATGACCACTTTTGGAGACAGGCTAGATGGGCCACAGATCTGATCCAATATGGTAATCGCTATATACTGCGGGCTGGACTGCCTCTCCCTTGCACTGTGCAGATGGAATAGATTCTCTTCTCTGTTTTTAACTCCCTGCCTCCCTGTTTTTCTCTTTGTTTCATTCTCATTCTGTCATCCCTCTTTTTTCCCCTTTTTGCATCCTTCTGGGGATGGGAGGAGAGGTTCTTATTTTTAAGATTGTTTGCAAAGTCTCTCTGATGTAATCTTCACTTTGACTTTCCCTTGCTTCTATCAAGCTGGCCACTTGCTGCTGATCCATTAGCCTGTCTTCCCAGCTCAGAGGGCCGTTTTTGGGTCATAGTTGATGACCAGCCTTATCAATAATGCAGAAGCAGCAATATCAAGTGTACACTGTTCCCCACAACCAGACTCCTTGCCTCACACCCAAACAGGGCAGATAATAATAAAGGATAATCCTTTCATTCTTTGCTGACATGGCCTTCAAGATTTGTGCACTAGGGTTTAAAAGCTTTATATGAGAATTTGATGCTCAATCATCTGTATGATAATCTCTTCCAGATTCCTGAACTGCTGATGAATGTATTTGCTTAGACAGTTAATCTATGCAATTTTCATTTTTAAATACCTAGAGGACTCTTTGAGTTGCAGTCTATATACTTTCTCTGATCAAAAAAGTCCCCTTATCTGAATTCTTGTTTTTCAAATAGACTACAAGTACAATTTTTGGCTTTGAAGTTTTAAATTACATCCTATTCTGTAAATATCAAGATTTTTTTTTTCTGGTTTCATTCTCTCCCCATGTCACTTCCCACCAAGACCTATATAGTGAACAAGTTCCCCTGATTTTTAACAACTTCCCAAGAAATTCACTTTCTCTGCACCAACTCCCTAGATACTGGTAATCGCCTGATTTCAGCAAAAGGGCATCATGATCAATGAGCATACACAACATTCAACGACAGGATCTTGCATTGTGATCCAGGTAGGAGTTCAGCTGTCTCACTCCAGTGGGGCTCTATCCAGGCTCTGTAATTTGCTTGTGCAAACTAAAATGCAGGATGAGGGTCATAATGTTAGTGGCACCCCTGTCAGTACTAGAGGGCCAGTCCTAAAGCCTTTACTCAAGGAAAACTCTCTCTCTCTCTTTCTTTTTTTTTTTTTAATTATTCCTCCCTCCCCACCCCCCCCATGGGAATTTTGCTTGAGAAGAGCATCAGGCACTAGATGTCAGAGTTGCTAACAAAATTTGCATGTGAGTTTTCAACACTGGAGTGATGTTTTGCTGAGCAAACTTAAGATTCAGACAAACTGTGAAATATTTGAATAATAGTGCCTTTCAATCTAAAGAATCCCAGGACAGTTAAACTGTAACTGCTTCTGTGGAGGATGGGTGGATGCTTCACGCACATGTTACAGGGCATGACAGTGGAGAAATGGATGTGTTGCCTAAGGACACTGCTGCCCTTCTTCTTACATAAAGAGCCACAGGATCCTTACTGTTCATACAGAGTAGAGAAGATCTTGGTTTTCCAGCTCTTCTCTAAAAGACTCACACACAGGGTCAGATTCTTCTTCTCTCACCAGTTTTACACCAGTGTAATTCCATTGACTTCAAGGGAGCCAGTCCTCATTCACACCAGAAGAAGAGCAGAAGGCCCCTAGTAAACTGCATGAAATGGAACAAAGGGTTGAGTTCATTCTACTTGGATATGAACCTGCGATTGCAGGTAATCGAGCTCTTCTATTCCTGAGGCTTAAATCCACTCCAAATTTTTATGAATAATTAATACTGGTAGTGCAGCTTTTATTTCAGTATAATTTTAAATGGAATATAAAATGGTATGCGCCACTGCTTCCTATTGTGGAACAAAAAAAAATCTGATAGACACTGTTATGGTTGCTAGACCCCCAAGTTGGGTCTCGCTCCCCCATAAAAATTGCATGTCCTTGTTCTCAAATAACCCCCAGTGGAGAAAACTATTAGCCTTCCAGCATGAGGGCTTATCTCAGTACTGAAATCACAGCTCCAAGACTGGCAGCCTATCAACAAATAAACCCATGGTGCTGAGTTAAAATATAATGTACTATGACATCTCTATTTAATAAGCTCTCTTTATTTGTTTTTTATTGGAAGGAATGGAGAGGGAGACATTCTAGCTTAACTAATCAAGACAGATTTTGGATGCATTTCATAAGTGTTCTCATGCACAGACTGATGGCTCACATAAAGTCACCCTGTTCTCGGGTTGCAAGCAATATTTCCAGGAGGCTTCTCCTAGCTAAAAGCTGCTTTAAAACTTAAACAAAGTGAGCCTTTTAATATGCATACGCTACATGATAGGGAGAAAAAGGGTACTTACATACAAAATAATGGTACCTTTTAAACAGGGAATTGTGTGCTACATGTTTCTGTCTCAAGTTTTTTCAATTGTTCTGAAGTGCTGATGGTCATCTTCCAATAATGCAATGACAGAGGTGATGTTAAATTTCAGATGGGTCCAAATGAGTACACCAGATACACTAGCCCATTGAACTTTGGGGATGCTCACAGCTAGATTAAAACTTCCTGGCTGAGGCTCATTGATTGTTAAATTAGACCTCACATTAATTTTGAAAATACACAAAAGTTACTTTTAATATTGAGCTTCTCACGCCAGGAATAGGGGCCTTCATTTTTACCGTCTGATCTACCACCATGGGATGCACTTTGCGAACAAAGGTTCAGCCCTGACCTAGTCTCAGCCCTGTTTACTTTTAGGCCAGCCAGAGTAATGCAAAAAACAAAATGCGATTTCATGTTGGGTTTTTTTCTTTCACAAACTGCTAATGCTCAGAATCAACAAAAAGTTCTGAAATTATAATAGCTTCATAAATGATAGCATTGTACCTTGCTTGCATAAACAGGGAGCACTGCTGATGTGATTGTTCTCTGACTAAATGAAAGGATTTTGTCTTTCTTAAACTCATTAAGGTGTTTAATCCAGCTCCCATTAAATTAGTAGCAAAATTTCTGTTGACTTCAGGTCAAGCTGGCCCCAATCAGTCAGTCACAGATGAAACCCAAAACTGCATGCAAAATTTGAACTGGAGGCAGGAGCATGCACCCTGGCAATCAGACCCTGGTCATTTTGATTCACCATAAACATGAAAACCAAATCTAACATTTTTTTCATAGCCATGATCTCTTAGCTCACCCTGTTGACGGGAAGGAGCTGATCTTCCTTTCCATCATCCCTCTCCCTCTGACTCTCAAATACAGTGCACTGAATATTTTTCATCTAGAGATAGGTAAATTGGTTCAGATAAGAAAAAAAGACCCAAATGAAAGCATTCCCCAAGACTTGAACAGAATCTTCCTTGAGGATCAATTCTCCATCCGACTCCCTCATTTTGTCTGCCTTGTTTATGGCAATGTTTTTGATTCAGCCAATAATAGGAAATACTGGAAATCTTATGAAAGCCTTTTTTGCACTCTGGATTTGAATAAGATAGCATACAAATTTTTGGGTGCCCATTCCACTTGAACCATTTGGAGTTCATGACTCCCCTACTTGAACAGCATTCAAGTTTGAAGATTTATGTCAGTGAGTGGTTGCATTCCCCTAGCCTAGCTTGAGACTGAAATGCAGTAACTATGTACATTTTTTTTCCTGTGACTGATTTGGAGCATGTCAAACAAGTTAGTTATCGTGAAGTGCAGTTGATGTACCCTACTCGTATCATTACCCATACTTTAGATGCAATCACCTAATGACTTTTTTAGCTATAACTAGCCGAGTAGAGCCAGTGTGGTCACTCTGGACATGGATGCAGAAGATTCCTGAGTTTTTTGAGATTCTTTCTTGCCAAGAAAAAGAGCAGACTTTGCAAACAATCTATTTTGTAAAGCTTTAACCCCTGCACAGCCCACTTACTATTTAATGAGGTCATCACCTGAAACAAATAATATACTGTACGTTACTATTCTACACATACCTGTGACTTAAATAGATAGCAGTAGTTCCAATATATTTTTATCTCAACCAGGTTAAATGCAATAAACCACAATTATTGCAAAAAGTATAGGTGGAGCTGTGGTCATAGGGATACATATCCCTTTGCCACTGATGGCCATGCAACCAACTCATCCCATATTTTGGTGGGCTGTGGGTGGGAAATTAAGGAATAAATACTTCAAATAAGGAGGTGGTCCTCCATTTAAGACCTTCTAGCTATTTAGTCTGTCGGTTTTTCTCCAGATACACTGGACAGAATTACAAAGGGAACTGTGCTCCCAACTTCTGTGGGTGGTCAAATGTTATCAGTCATCTAGAAAAAAATAACCTCTCAAACTTTTGGATTGAGACTTAGTGGTGCTGGGAAATAACTATTACTGTTCAAAACCTACCTTCTCTTATTACTATGCTACTTGGCATCACCAAGATGAGGAAGACAATTGTCTATTCAAAAATCTCAAGGTATGTAACAATTTTGATTGTATGAGATATTAATAACTCTACAAAGATTACCATGAATAGGAATTTGGATTTATGGACAGTGGGTATGTTAACAGCTCCCTGTGGCTTAGAGCATCCAAAACAATATTTTTGACTCCATGGAATTAAAATATTCTTGATCCCATGAAGTGGTTATAAAGAATGGCCTACACAGATGCATGTTGTTTACCTGATGGGATTTATTTCCTGAGTTTCATGCAGCTCTATGCCAGTGAAAATTCCCCCAATTCTGGGGAAGACCTCCACTTGCAATCTTTGGCTGGTTTAAGGCCACTTTGTGCTGCTCAAAGGAGACTCCAGCCAACTGTCTCCATTCATGCTTTTTAGTTTTGGTGTATTAGGACAAATACTAATTGCATGGTTTGCAAGAAATTAAACAAAATAAGATTTAAAAGAGAGCGAGCGAGCTTTTAGCTGTCAAAAATGGACAGACATCTGGAAGGATGTTCTGTGCAAAGAAAACTCCATTAAGCTCTTGCATCAACACTGACACACCTATGAAGGCTATTACTGTTCTGTTATCCAAGAAGGGTTGCAAATAGACAGTTATTCTACATGGCTGAACCGCCTCTTAAATCAACAACCTAGGATAAAGAGCAGTTCATCACTTTTTTCATATTTTCCATCTTTCTAATCTTTGCTTATTTTATACTGTAAGATTTTGTGCAAACTCTTTACTTCATCTATTATTTCCTGTTCAGTACTGTAAGGATGAGCTCTGTGCAATGAAAGTATCTGTTTATAAAAGGATAATATAGTTGAATATAGAGTTTCTTCACATTCTAGAGGGTGCAGTACCTATAATTACCACATGCTCAGGGAGTGTTGTTCAGTGGTTAGAACAGAGCTTTGGACTCAGGACTCCTCCGTTGTAACCTGACTGTACCAGGGCACTGTGTGTCCTTGGTAAATCATTTAACCACAGTCTCTCCATCAGTTAAACGTGTTTCATAATACTTGGCCTCTCAATACCTCAAGGAGATAGGTAAGGTTTTTGTAATGTTTGTAAAGCATTTTGAGATCTTAAGGAAGAAGTATTACTGTGCTCGTGAAGCAACCCACCACGTCAATTTGGATTGTTTCTGAATTACAGCTGTAGTAGGTTAAGTTGTCATCTTTCACAAGAGGGATATAAAAATTCTTCCTCCCTGTTCAAATGCCATCTGCCTGTTTGTTTAATGTGGGTCAGCATTCACAGCTTTCCAGGGCTGTACATAGTAATACTGTCCATTGCATTCAACTCCAGTTTCCTTTCCTGGTAACTTGTTGACTAATTACTTTATTCCTTGGCTAGTACAGCATTTATGATGCACAGATTTAAATCTGGTTGGAATTAGTAGAAGATTTTTTCCCCCCATTTTCATCTACCAAATAACTGTCAACAGTAATTGTCCCCCAGAGCCAGAGTTGGAGAAACATCATTGAGCACATGTGACTTGTCATCCTGTACCAGCCCTGAATTCAAGGCTAGATCAGAGACTCCTCTTCACATGACTGTGTAAATCCTTTATTCCATCAAAGAGGAAATCCCATTGTGGAAAGCCAGTGCAATATTTACTTTGTGCTGATTGCATCCCAGACGACTGAGAAGAGATCAGAGAACTAAGAAATCCCCACATTGATTATAATGTTTGCCATCAACTAAATACTATTAACAGTGACTGCACATTAACGCATCTCACCACTCAGAACTGTTTGTATTTTAATTTTTAAACTTTACCTCCATCTTCTGGACATCCTAAATATTGCACCATGTGTGTGTTTGAACCTCTCCTATCTTGGGCATTTCTATGGGTATGTCTACACTACGGAATAAGGTCGAATTTATAGAAGTCGGTTTTTTAGAAATCTGTTTTATATGTTCGAGTGTGTGTGTCCCCACAGAAAATGCTCTAAGTGTATTAAGTGCATTAACTCGGTGGAGTGCTTCCACAGTACCGAGGCTAGAGTCGACTTCCGGAGTGTTGCACTGCGGGTAGCTATCCCACAGTTCCCGCAGTCTCCGCTGCCCATTTGGAATTATGGGTTGAGATCCCAATGCCTGATGGGGCTAAAACATTGTTGCGGGTGGTTCTGGGTACATATCTTCAGGCCCCCCTTCCCTCCCTCCCTCCGTGAAAGCAAGGGCAGACAATCATTTTGCACCTTTTTTCCTGAGTTACCTGTGCAGACGCCATACCACAGCAAGCATGGAGCCCGCTCAGGTAACCGTCACCGTATGTCTCCTGGGTGCTGGCAGACGCGGTATGGCATTGCTACACAGTAACAGCAACCCATTGCCTTGTGGCAGCAGACGGTACAGTACGACTGGTAGTCATCCTCGTCATGTCTGAGGAGCTCCTGGCCAGGTCAGCTGGGAGCGCCTGGGCAGACATGGGCGCAGGGACTACATTTGGAGTGACTTGACCAGGTCATTCTCTTTAGTCCTGCAGTCAGTCCTATTGAACTGTCTTATGGTGAGCAGGCAGGCGATACGGATTGCTAGCAGTCCTATTGCATCATCTTCTGCCGGGCAGGCAAGAGATGAGGATGGCTAGCAGTCCTACTGCACCATCTTCTGCTGAGCAGCCATGAGATGTGGATGGCATGCAGTCCTTCTGCACCGTCTGCTGTCAGCCAAAGATGTAAAAGATAGATGAAGTGGATCAAAACAAGAAATAGACCAGATTTGTGTTGTACTCATTTGCCTCCTCCCCTGTCTAGGGGACTCATTCATAGACTCATAGACTATCAGAGTTGGAAGGGACCTCAGGAGATCATCTAGTCCAACCCCCTGCTCAAAGCAGGGCCAATCCCCAATTTTTTTTGCCCCAGATCCCTAAATGGCCCCCTCAAGGATTGAACTCACAACCCTAGGTTTAGCAGGCCAATGCTCAAACCACTGAGCTATCCCTCCTCTAGGTCACACTGCAGTCACTCACAGAGAAGGTGCAGCGAGGTAAATCTAGCCATGTATCAATCAGAGGCCAGGCTAACCTCCTTGTTCCAATAAGAACAATAACTTAGGTGCACCATTTCTTATTGGAACCCTCCGTGAAGTCCTGCCTGAAATACTCCTTGATGTAAAGCCACCCCCTTCGTTGATTTTAGCTCCCTGAAGCCAACCCTGTAAGCCGTGTCGTCAGTCGCCCCTCCCTCCGTCAGAGCAACGGCAGACAATCGTTCCGTGCCTTTTTTCTGTGCGGATGCCATGCCAAGGCAAGCATGGAGGCCGCTCAGCTCACTTTGGCAATTAGGAGCACATTAAACACCACACGCGTTATCCAGCAGTATATGCAGCACCAGAACCTGGCAAAGCGATACCGGGCGAGGAGGCAACGTCAGCGCGGTCACGTGAGTGATCAGGACATGGACACAGATTTCTCTGAAAGCATGGGCCCTGCCAATGCATGCATCATGGTGCTAATGGGGCAGGTTCATGCTGTGGAACGCCGATTCTGGGCTCGGGAAACAAGCACAGACTGGTGGGACCGCATAGTGTTGCAGGTCTGGGACGATTCCCAGTGGCTGCGAAACTTTCGCATGCGTAAGGGCACTTTCATGGAACTTTGACTTGCTTTCCCCTGCCTTGAGGTGCATGATGAGATGCAGATGAGATGAGAGCAGCCCTCACAGTTGAGAAGCGAGTGGCGATAGCCCTGTGGAAGCTTGCAACGCCAGACAGCTACCGGTCAGTTGGGAATCAATTTGGAGTGGGCAAATCTACTGTTGGGGCTGCTGTGATGCAAGTAGCCCACGCAATCAAAGATCTGCTGATATCAAGAGTAGTGACCCTGGGAAATGTGCAGGTCATAGTGGATGGCTTTGCTGCAATGGGATTCCCTAACTGTGGTGGGGCCATAGACGGAACCCATATCCCTATCTTGGCACCGGAGCACCAAGCCGCCGAGTACATAAACCGCAAGGGGTACTTTTCAATAGTGCTGCAAGCTCTGGTGGATCACAAGGGACGTTTCACCAACATCAACGTGGGATGGCTGGGAAAGGTACATGACGCTCGCATCTTCAGGAACTCTGGTCTGTTTCAAAAGCTGCAGGAAGGGACTTTATTCCCAGACCAGAAAATAACTGTTGGGGATGTTGAAATGCCTATATGTATCCTTGGGGACCCAGCCTACCCCTTAATGCCATGGGTCATGAAGCCGTACACAGGCAGCCTGGACAGTGGTCAGGAGCTGTTCAACTACAGGCTGAGCAAGTGCAGAATGGTGGTAGAATGTGCATTTGGACATTTAAAGGTGCGCTGGCGCAGTTTACTGACTCGCTTAGACCTCAGCGAAACCAATATTCCCACTGTTATTACTGCTTGCTGTGTGCTCCACAATATCTGTGAGAGTAAGGGGGAGACGTTTATGGCGGGGTGGGAGGTTGAGGCAAATCGCCTGGCTGCTGGTTACGCGCAGACACCAGGGTGGTTAGAAGAGCACAGGAGGGCGCGGTACGCATCAGAGAAGCTTTGAAAGCCAGTTTCATGACTGGCCAGGCTACGGTGTGAAAGTTCTGTTTGTTTCTCCTTGATGAAACCCCCCGCCCCTTGGTTCACTCTACTTCCCTGTAAGCTAACCACCCTCCCCTCCTCCCTTCGATCACCGCTTGCAGAGGCAATAAAGTCACTGTTGCTTCACATTCATGTATTCTTTATTCATTCATCACACAAATAGGGGGATGACTACCAAGGTAGCCCAGGAGGGGTGGTGGAGGAGGGAAGGAAAATGCCACACAGCACTTTAAAAGTTTACAACTTTAAAATTTATTGAATGCCAGCCTTCTTTTTTTTTTGGGCAATCCTCTGTGACAGAGTGGCTGGTTGGCCGGTGGCCCCCCCACCGCGTTCTTGGGCGTCTGGGTGTGGAGGCTATGGAACTTGGGGAGGAGGGCGGTTGGTTACACAGGGGCTGTAGTGGCAGTCTGTGCTCCAGCTGCCTTTGCTGCAGCTCAACCATACACTGGAGCATACTGGTTTGGTCCTCCAGCAGCCTCAGCATTGAATCCTGCCTCCTCTCATCACGCTGCCGCCACATTTGAGCTTCAGCCCTCTCTTCAGCCCGCCACTTACTCTCTTCAGCGTGCCACCTCTCCTCCCGGTCATTTTGTGCTTTCCTGCACTCTGACATTATTTGCCTCCGCATTCGTCTGTGCTCTGTCAGTGTGGGAGGACAGCATGAGCTCAGAGAACATTTCATCTCGAGTGCGTTTTTTTTTCTTTCTAAGCTTCACTAGCCTCTGGGAAGGAGAAGATCCTGTGATCATTGAAACACATGCAGCTGGTGGAGGAAAAAAAAAGGGACAGCGGTATTTAAAAAGACGCATTTTATAAAACAGTGGCTACACTCTTTCAGGGTAAACCTTGCTGTTAACATTACATACATAGCACATGTGCTTTCATTACAAGGTCTCATTTTGCCTCCCCCCACCGCGTGGCTACCCCTCAACCCTCCCCCCTCCCTGTGGCTAACAGCGGGGAACATTTCTGTTTAGCCACAGGCAAACAGCCCAGCAGGAATGGGCTCCTCTGAGTGTCCCCTGAAGAAAAGCACTGTATTTCAACCAGGTGACCATGAATTATATCTCACTCTCCTGAGGATAACACAGAGAGATAAAGAATGGATGTTGTTTGAATGCCAGCAAACATACACTGCAATGCTTTGTTGTACAATGATTCCCGAGTACGTGTTACTGGCCTGGAGTGGTAAAGTGTCCTACCATGAAGGACGCAATAAGGCTGCCCTCCCCAGAAACCTTTTGCAAAGGCTTTGGGAGTACATCCAGGAGAGCCGCGAATGCCAGGGCAAAGTAATCCTTTCACATGCTTGCTTTTAAACCATGTATAGTATTTTAAAAGGTACATTCACCGGAGGTCCCTTCTCCGCCTGCTGGGTCCAGGAGGCAGCCTTGGGTGGGTTCGGGGGGTACTGGCTCCAGGTCCAGGGTGAGAAACAGTTCCTGGCTGTCGGGAAAACCGGTTTCTCAGCTTGCTTGCTGTGAGCTATATACAGCCTCATCATCATCATCTTCTTTGTCCCCAAAACCTGCTTCCGTATTGCCTCCATCTCCATTGAAGGAGTCAAACAACACGGCTGGGGTAGTGGTGGCTGAACCCCCTAAAATGGCATGCAGCTCATCATAGAAGTGGCATGTTTGGGGCTCTGACCTGGAGCGGCCGTTCGCCTCTCTGGTTTTCTGGTAGGCTTGCTCAGCTCCTTCAGTTTCACGCGGCACTGCTTCGGGTCCCTGTTATGGCCTCTGTCCTTCATGCCCTGGGAGATTTTGACAAAGGTTTTGGCATTTCGAAAATTGGAACGGAGTTCAGATAGCACGGATTCCTCTCCCCATACAGCGATCAGATCCCGTACCTCCCGTTCGGTCCATGCTGGAGCTCTTTTGCGATTCTGGGACTCCATCATGGTCACCTCTGCTGATGAGCTCTGCATGGTCACCTGCAGCTTGCCACGCTGGCCAAACAGGAAATGAGATTCAAAAGTTCGCGGTTCTTTTCCTGTCTACCTGGCCAGTGCATCTGAGTTGAGAGCGCTGTCCAGAGCGGTCACAATGGAGCACTCTGGGATAGCTCCCGGAGGCCAATACCGTCGAATTGTGTCCACAGTACCCCAAATTCGAGCTGGCGAGGCCGATTTAAGCGCTAATCCACTTGTCAGGGGTGGAGTAAGGAAATCGATTTTAAGAGCCCTTTAAGTCGAAATAAAGGGCTTCATTGTGTGGACAGGTGCAGGTTTACATCGATTTAATGCTGCTAAATTCGACCTAAAGTCCTAGTGTAGACCAGGGCTATGTCTCCATTAGAAGGCCTGGTCTAAACACAGGTTTGGTTCAAGTTAGGAACATTTTTTGTTTGTTTGTTTTTCTTAACTGAATAGTTACATGGGCACAGTTATATTAGTATAATAGTACCTTATACTGGTGTAGCTTATTTCTCTTCCTGTACAGAAATGGCTATACTGATATAAGCAAAAACAACGAGGAATCCTTGTGGCACCTTAGAGACTAACAAATTTATTTGGGCATAAGCTCTTGTGGGCTAGAACCCACTTCATCAGATGAATAGAGTGGGAAATATAGGAGCAGGTGTAAATACGTGAAAGGATGGGAGTTGCCTTACCAAGTTTGAAGTCAGTCTAATGAGACAATTCACATAACAGGATACCACGGGAGGAAAAATAACTTTTAAAGTGGTAATGAGAGTGGCCCATTTCAGATAGTTGACAAGAAGGTGTAAGTAACAGGGGGGGGAAATCAGTATTGGGAAAATTAGGTTTAGGATTTGTAATGACCCAACTACTCCCAGTCTTTATTCAGGCCTAATCTGATGGTGTCCAGTTTGCAGATTAATTCTAGTTCTGCAGTTTCACATTGGAGTCTGTTTTTGAAGTTTTTTTGTTGAAGAATTGCCACTTTTAGGTCTGTTATTGAGTGACCAGAGAGATTGAAGTGTTCGCCTACTGGTTTTTGAATGTTATGATGCCTGATGTCAGATTTGTATCCATTTATTCTTTTGCATAGAGACTGTCCGGTTTAGCCAATGTACATGGCAGAGGGGCATTGCTCGCACATGATGGCATATATCACATTGGTAGATGTGCAGGTGAATGAGCTCCTGATGGTGTGGCTGATGTGGTTAGGTCCTATGATGGTGTCCCTTGAATAGATATGTGGAATAGATAGTTTCCTGAGGAAACTACAATCCTTTGGTGATCTTCCAGAAAACACCATCTTAGCCACTATGGATGTAAAAGATCTCTAAACGAACATTCCACACAAAGATGGACTACAAGCCAACAGGAATAGCATCCCCAATATCATCACGGCAAACCTGGTGGCTGAACTTTGTGACTTTGTCCTCACCCACAACTATTTCAGATTTGGGGACAATTTATACCTTCAAGTCAGCAGTACTGCTATGGATACCCACATGGCCCCGCAGTATGCCAACATTTTTATGGCTGACTTAGAACAACGCTTCCTCAGCTCTCTTTGCCTTACGCCCCTACTCTACTTGCACTACATTGATGATGATATCTTCATCATTTGGACCCATGGGAAGGAGGCCCTTGAGGAATTCCACCAAGATTTCAACAATTTCCACACCACCATCAACCTCAGCCTGGACCAGTCCACACAAGAAGTCCACTTCCTAGACACTACGGTGCTAATAAGCGATGGTCACATAAACACCATCCTATACCAGAAATCTACTGACCGCTATACTTACCTATATGCCTCTAGCTTTCATCCAGACCACATCAAAGGATCCATTGTCTACAGCCAAGCTCTACGATACAACCGCATTTGCTCCGATCCCTCAGACAGAGACAAATATCTACACGATCTCTTTCAAGTGTTTTTAAAACTACAGTACCCACCTGGTGAAGTGAAGAAACAGATTGACAGAGCTAGAAGGGTACCCAGAAGTCACCTACTACAAGACAGGCCCAACAAAGAAAGTAACAGAACGCCATTAGCCGTCACCTACAGCCCCCAACTATAACCTCTCCAGCGCATCATCAAGGATCTACAACCTATCCTGAAGGACAAACCCTCACTCTCACAGACTTTGGGAAACAGGCCAGTCCTCACTTACAGACTGCCCCCCAACCTGAAGCAAATGCTCACCAGCAACCACACACCACAAAACAGAAAGACCAACCCAGGAACAAAACCCTGCAACAAACCCTGGTGCCAACTCTGTCCATGTATCTATTCAAGGGACGCCATCATAGGACCTAACCACATCAGCCACACCATCAGGGGCTCATTCACCTGCACATCTACCAATGTGATATATGCTATCATGTGCCAGCAATGCCCCTCTGCCATGTATATTGGCCAAACTGGATAGTCTCTATGCAAAAGAATAAATGGATTCAGATCTGTCATCAGGAATCATAACATTCAAAAACCAGTAGGAGAACGCTTCAGTCTCTCTGGTCACTCAATAACAGACCTAAAAGTGGCAATTCTTCAACAAAAAAAAAATTCAAAAACAGACTCCAACGTGAAACTGCAGAATTAGAATTAATTTGCAAACTGGACACCATCAGATTAGGCCTGAATAAAAACTGGGAGTAGTTGGGTCATTACAAAACCTAAACCTAATTTCCCCAATACTGATTTCCCCCGACTGTTACTCACAACTTCTTGTCAACTGTCTGAAATGGACCTCTTATTACCACTTCAAAAGTTATTTTTCCTCCCTTGGTATCCTGCTGTTACGTGAATTGTCTCGTCAGACTGACCTCACACTTGGTAAGGCAACTGCCATCCTTTCATGGATTTATACCTGCTCCTGTATTTTCTACTCCATGCATTTGATGAAGTGGGGTCTGTTACGAATTACACCTGGTAGGACACGCACACAAATGCTGCGAATTATACCTGATAGGTCACGCACAGTTCGAATCTAGGCTGAGGCACATAAAGTCCACAACTGCAGAGTTCCCAAAACACACTAAGTTTATTACGCTTGAGCGTGGTGCCCCCCCCCCCCGCTAGCCAGGAGGGGACCCCGAATACAGATTATACAAAGGTTATATACTTTTTTAGCAAAGCACGTTGCCCTCGTGCATCGGAAACCTTAGCCAATAAACAAACCCTTTTCTTATCTACCACCTATCCCTGCTTGGTGCATTCCTCATGCTGAACTAGTATGTTAATTACACAGCATGGTCCTAAAGCCATGCATCAGTAACTTTTATTATCAGGATGGGAGGCCCCACATCAAAGGCCAGGAGATAGGGAGTTAAGGACTGACCAAAAAAAACAGATACTGGGAGTCAAGGCAGGCTGGAGACAAGGAGGAGGATTTTCACAGGAATGCAGTATCTAAGGAACACGCCTCCTGGTGCATTATGTGCTTGTTTTTAGACAATGGAGGGCCCCAAACCAAAATGGAGTCACATGTGCTAACTTTTCCTTAACAGTTCTAGCCCACAAAAGCTTATGCCCAAATAAATTGGTTAGTCTCTAAGGTGCCACAAGGACTCCTTGTTGTTTTTGCTGATACAGACTAACACGACTATCACTCTGAAACCTATACTGGTATAAAGCACTTTTATACTAAAACAGCTGTGCCCACACTAGGGGTGCTATACTGATACAGTGAAAGCTGTACAACTTTTGTGTGCAGCTGAGCCTGCAGTGTTTAGGTTATCATTCTTGCTGCTCGTGATTAGAACTATGCAACACTTTTTATATTACCTACATGAAACAGCCTAGATTTACTGAAAGGATCTCTGAGAATCTCTGATCTCTTGTGAAAACCTGGGCAATGTTTCAAGTAGTCCCAAGGTGGGATTCGATTGAACCCAGGCCAAGTTTTGCAAGAGCATGGGCCAATTTTTGACGTTTTATTCGGAAGCCATGCATTGGATACAATCTGTCTTTACAAAAATATGGCCACAATCCTGCAATGAAACCTACATAAGATAACCCTTGTGTCCACTCAGAACCCCTCTGGAAGTCAAAGGGGCTCCACACACTGATTCAGCTGCAGGATGGAGACCTGTAATGTTACAACATGTCATTATAAGGACTGCATTTTCAAAGGAACCTCAACCCAGGCCCACATTTGCACATGCCACCTGGGTAGTTAGCCTCTACTACGTATATTATGAATGTGTGATTGAGTGGAATCATCTTGAAGGACAGTAACCATTCTTTCTCCCACACAAAAATAATTATTAGATTTCTCAAAATGAGGTCTAGTCTTGCTTCAGTTGAAATCAATGTCACCCATTGACCTCAGTAATGTAGTATCAAACCCTGTGTTACAGGCAGACTGTTAGCACCATCCATTGTTAAGGTTGCCTGATAATTCCCATTACAAGACCCTGTTTTCAGTTATAAATAACTTTGCCGCAGTTGAACCTCAGAGTTATGAACACCTTGGGAATGGAGGTTGTAACTCTGAAATGTTCGTAACTCTGAACAAAATGTTATGGCTGTTCTTTCAAAAGTTTACAATTGAACATTGACGTAATACAGCTTTGAAACTTTACAATGCTTTACAGAAACTTTACAGAAGAAAAGTGCTGCTTTCCGGGTTTTTTTTAGTTGTTCACATTTAACTGTACTGTATTTGCTTTTGTTTGTGTGTGTGTGTGTGTGTCTGCTGCTGCCTGATTGTGTACTTCCGGATCCAAATGAGGCGTGTGGTTGACTGGTCAGTACGTAACTCTACTGTTCGTAACTCTGAGGTACTACTGTAAATTTTTTATGCCAGTGGTCTGACTAGGACTAATTAATTAGCTTTTGAAAAAGTCAACCAAAGTTGTTCAGTTGTTTCCATGAAAGAGGCTTGCTTTGTCACATTAAAAAATTCCAGTGATCTTTTATTTGAAAAGTTCTGGCAACCCTGTACTTTGGAGCAGGGATCTGAAATTTTGATAGGGGGTGGTCTTTGTATCATGGATGTGCCTTTTGCCATCTCTACGAAAATTCATCCAAATTTGTCCAAATTATAAGACTGAAAAAATCTCAGTTTGTACGTGTTCAGCAAAGATGTCTTTCAGTTTAACAGCTAAAATCTCCAAAGGTTCCATATTCATTGTGCAAGCTTGAGCTTCACACTACCAGTGACAACCGGACTCTGCATGTGCCCTCCACGCAGAGTGACTGGGCATGGTACAGCCCAGGGTCACAAGGGCAAAGCTGGACTTCCCCTGTAACTGCTTCTCCTAGCTACCTGGGGGGGATGGTACCAGAACTGAGAGCAGGGAGCCTTTCTCTCCTGTGCTTTTAATGATTCCTTTGCTGATGCCCAGGAAGTGTGGAGGTGAAGCCACCCACTTTGAATGCAGAGGAGACAAAAGCAGGACTGTGGGGGAGCGAAAGGAGTAGATTGGGACAAGGGGGTCTGATGAGACCGGGCCTGTTGGGGTAAGGAAAAATTCTGTTACTGGGAGTTGAGAGTTGGGACTGGAACTGGTTGGGCAAGGAGCTGGGATTGGGAGCTGGGGGTGTAATCTGGGAGTGAGTGGGCAAGGAAACTGGTTGCTGGGAAAGAGAGGAGACTGATGCTGGAAACTGGTGAGGGAAATGGGGGGAGACTGGGAACCAGTTGGTTGGGAGAGGAAACACTGAAACTGGACAAGGAGCTGGGGATTTGAAGGAGACTGGGACTAGAAATCTGGGGGGGATGAGAACATGGCAGGAATGGAGGCAGACCCTTGCAGAAGGGTTGGAAAGACTTTGGCCTAGTAGGGCTTCATAAGACAGACTGGTGACCTCTGGTGAGCTTTTAGCAGGCATATAGGAACTTTTATTGTTTTTAAAATGCTTTGTCTGTAATGCTTTTACCTTAGGAATAAATCTGCTTGCTTAGAAGGAGCTATGTGGTAACTTGAAACTGCAGGCAATACACTGATCATGGCCTTAGAGAAAAGGCAAAGCACAGGCACTGGCCTGTAGGTAGACTGGCTTGCTGAAGATATCGCAGTATAAATGAGCATGCTGTGCAGGCCTAAAACCCTGGCCAGAAGGGAGAATTGCCTCTCCACCCAAAAGAGGCAATTGCTGGGAGCCAGAAACCTTAAATGGGTCCCCTTGAGGGAAAATGGAGGGGGAATACAGGTGCAGTTACCCTGCAACTCTGACACCACCCTCTTACCTCACAGGGATATTGTGAAGAATAATTAATAGATACTATAGTGATGAACATCTGAGAAAAGCCCATGAGGAAGTTAATTCTGTACTCGGAGCAGGGCAGATTGATTTAAATCACTAATTTTAACCATGATATAAATCAGAAAGTAAGCAACCTTCATTTCAGTCAGCAATTTTAATCTTGTTTTGCAGTTGTACTTTTTAGTTATTTTTCCTAATTCTCATTTTCTGGTATAACTTTGCAACTAAATATAGCCTTTCCACTAAATTTGATGCTTCTTTTTGCTAACCAGGATACAATGTATTTAGATACATTTCTTTAAGCAATTATATAGCTTAGCATATATTTAGATTTTTTTAAATTTTTTTTATTATGTTAGAAAATAATGTCTTATTTACTAGGTGATGACTATAAACTTGTGATAAGTTACATTTGGATGGAAACTGAAATTTAATTAAAATGCACAAAAACAGCATTCTAAAATAGTTTTGTTAGTTAAATAAATCTTCCTGAAATGTTCTGTATACATAAATTTACTTTTTTCCCCTCATCAAAAATGTTTCACATTTAAAACTAATTGATTTATTAAACAAAGGAAATATTATCTTATGAAGTTAATTGAATTGATTGTGTCTGTTTACCATGTCCTTCTAGATTTTAGAATTAGTAGATCTCATCTTCTCACACCATGTTTTATTCATAGATTAGACTAATTACTCCTGGGGGAATTCTGTGCTACTGCGCATGCACAGAAATTATGTCATCCTGTATGTCCCCCTCCCCCCAGATTTCTTTGCTTTCCTGCAGAAAAATGACTTTCTGACAGGGAAGCAAAGGGAAGCCACAAGAGCAATCATGAGACCCTCCACAGCAGTATGTTTCAGGTGCCCAGGGCAGCAGACAGAGAGGTAAATCACTGTGGGGTATGGGGCGGGACTGAGGAAGACCCAGCTGGTGGATCCTACCCTGTGCCAGGCTCAGCTGTTAGTCCTGGCTTGGCTGGGGAGGATGGGACTTCCTCTTCCCCTGCACGACATCTGGAGCACATCAGACCCACCCTGAGATTTCTCCCCTGGCTGTAGGAAGCTCTGCAAACTCTCCTTCCTCCTTCCCACCCCACCTCCCCCGCTTCCTGCACCCATCGCACCTCAGCTGCAGTGGGAGGGATCACTGTACAGGGAGCTGCTCCCCCATCCATTCAACCCCTGTGCATCCAGACCCCCTCATACCCAAATCCTCCTGCTTAGCCTCACGCCCTCCCCCCGCACCCAGAACTCCCCCTGATTAGTCCCACTTCCCCTGTACGTGGACCACCCAGACGAGCCACCTGTACCCCCCTGCAGAGTAACATTTACCATTGCACCCAGAACCATCCAACAAGCCCCTGTGCACCCAGATCCCCCACCACCCAGATCCCCCACTGAGCCGCCCGCACCCAGATTGCTCAACACAGGACCCTCTCAACCCACACCTGGATCCCCCCACGCTAAGCACCTCCACACTCGAATCCTGCCTGTCCACACCAGGTGCATCTGACATGGGGCAGGACCCTGGGGTGTTTCTGGGGCAGGCCCAATCTTTGCGCTGTGTAAGGGTTGGGTGCAGTCTCACTGCTGAGTCCATGTCCCTGGGGAAGCTGCACAGTGATCTACCACCCCTTGCAGCCAGTGGCCTGTGCTCCCCAATGTCATGCTGGAGCCTCCACATTTATTTGATAAATAAAATTTGCAGAATTTTGCAGAATTTTAAAATATTGTGTGCAGAATTTTTAATTTTTTGGCACAGAATGCCCTCAGGAGTAAAATTAGAAAAAGAAAACAAGCTTTTCTTCTTTTTTAACTCCCAAACTGTTTTCAACTTTGAATGAATTAGTCATTGGAAGAATTAGTTGGATAAAGTGAAATAAAGAAAATATTCTCTCTGCACCTACAGAAGAGGCTACTGCTATCAAAAGCTGATTTAGCATTTCAACTCTGGTTCCAGTTGCTTAGTCAATTCAGTGGTTTGACTTGTTTTAAAGTTTTGGCAGCAGACATAAACTGCTTGAATACAGTTTTTAATTTAATTTAAATGAATATAATAGATTATCCTAAATTTGGGCCTTAATATAGGTAGTCTTAATTTCAAATGTAATTTTAAATAGTTTTTTTTAAGAAAAAAATTCTTGTATTTAATTTACATTTTATTTCTTTTATCCATTCTGATTCAGAGCATGAATAGTGTACAATAAATAAGGTTTAGTGTTACACACTAAATAGTGAGGATAAAATAAAATACTAAATAGCTGCTCATTTATCCCATCCATTCTGTGCACTGAATAAAGCAGGGAACTTTTAGAAAAAGTAGTATGTGATCATATGTGCACAAAGGGCCTAGTCAAAAATAGCTTCAGTCCCATATTTATTATGTCTTGTGCAGGCTTCAAATTTTCCTTTCCAAAAAAAAACCTTTTTCTTTTCTTGGTCCTTTTTTTTTTTTAGCATGGAAGCTAAGTAGTTCCATATGAATATCATAAAGATTTGGCAATACAAAATTCAGTATATTTCGATGACAGGATGATTGATGTGTTTATATCGCTAGAAAATAGACTAAGATTAATAAAACTGAGGTGAAATTGTGAAGTCCTTACTCAGGCAAAGATCTTGTTGTAGCCAGTGAGAGTTTGATCAAAATAAGAACTTTAAGAATGGGTCCTAGATCAATTGAGCTTGAAATAGTGGACTTTTCTTTTTTTGCTCTGCTACAGTGATATGGATCAGATGGGCAATTTTCAATGACCAAATAATTGGCAGTATTTTCAAAAGATCGCACTGGCCTGAAGTGAATGCTGAACATACAACTATCTGGTTGTGTAACTTGATGTATCTGGAGTGCTCCACACCTAGGACCTCATGCTTAAGTTGCTGGGCACTTTCCCAGGAGGCTCTCAGAAGCTTGAGGTTCAGATGTCTACTGTCCAGATTCTTCTCATACATAGCCGTACACTTCTGCTAGTGTCAGTGGGCATGGAATGACTATCTGATGGCAGGAAGTTTCCAAAACTATCTTCTGGGGATGCTGTGTTTTTGTGAATGACATGGTGGTTATGAAACTGCTTATAATGTACAAAATGTTAGATACAAATTAAATATTAAATAACACAGAGCCTGATTTCCATGGAATTGCCTAATTTGCAGCTTAAAGTGAATTTGCAGACAGGTAAAGCTACAAATAGCCATATTATTACTTTAGAAGCTGTTTTAGAGCTAGTGTGAGTCAAATGTCCTCTAGGGCTCTGTTAAATAACAAAAAATTATGCCTCTTCATACAGTGGGATACTTTGATCGGTAATTTTGGAACTACACACAGAAGTTAAAAGCAATTTTTCCCATCAGAAAACTTGAGAATGTAGGAAAGAAGAGATCAGTTAACTTCTTCTTGTGACTGTAATGATCCAGAAAATAAGATTTAATTAAATCAATCTATCCCTTCCATGAGTCCTGATCTTGCACAACTCAGTTCAATGGGAGTTTTGACATTGACTACAATTGGGTGCAGAATGAAACTCAATATTGCAGTAGTGAATTGCAGTATAACAGGATTTTAATATTGTAAAGAACTCACAATCTTAGAGTAGTGCCAATCTAAGCAATGTAGTCAAGGTTGATAAAGCTTTCCATTATGAGGATTTTTCGCCAGAAGTTTGTAATTGTCATGAAAATTCCAGTCTGACTCTTGTCTTGCAAATCACAGTGTAAAATCTCTCTGTAATCACAAAACTTATAGCCACTTCATTTTTAAATTTAAATGCTAATGTTTCAAGCTGTGTTTAAGATATATTGCATTTAGGTTTATCTACTTGTACTGCTCTATTTATTTATCCATCTAGTTTCTTTCATTGACACCCATCACAGTAGTATCTGTGTGTCTGTTCTGTATATACAGAGATCTCCTGTACTCATTCCCCTGCTGCATTACAGAGCTCTGTTGTAGGTATCTCATTTTGCCAGGAACTTCAGGCAAATCTGATCCCATTTTAGTGGTGTTACCTGTATTTCTTGAGAACACAATAATCCAGTTCAGGGTTTACCTTTACAAAATCTACACTAGAGTAAGAACGTGTTTCCTTTCTCAGCTTGATGAGCCACATGAATGAAAGGGAGGAAAATCTGAACTGGCTTTCTTGATATGTGAATGTAGAACCTGGAAGCAGCCATTTTATTTAATTTGTTTAGCTGCATCTTATGTGCAACAAAATGTTTAACCATGGTTTCAGAATGAAAAAAAACACTCTAATATAATATATGCTCTGCCCTTAAAATTCTTAAAACTATTTCACCATCATTTACAAAAAGGCTGTTCTAAAATTAGCTTTTGTGCCCACATCATGGTTTCATTATCTTGAAACAACACTTTTGTTTCTAATTATAGAATAGCACTATCCACCCCTAACTACAATTAAGCTTGCAGCTCCTATTAGAAAATGTATTGTCATAATAACTATGGTTTCCTTTATTTGCTTATGCTGAGTAGCAGAATCTATAATTATATGTAGAATCCTCAATTTGAGGCTTGTTTCTATAATCATATTAATTAGAACATGGAAGTGACTTAGAAATACTAGATTTTAAGGCATTGTGTCTAGTGCAGAGTTGGAATAATTAGTAGATTAGAGGGATGATTATAGTTAAGAAAGGGTTTCACAATTTTATAGTAATTAAATATAAACAGAGGTCTATATATCCCTTTTTGAGTCCAATTATAGCTTAACTTGTTTGCAAGTACTGAGGATCCAGATTTTCAGACACCTTAAGATGCAGATCGGGGCCTAGTGGGATTTTCATAAGCATCCTAGCAGGTTATCGAAAAAAATTAGTGTAGTAATTTCTTCAGGTGATATAAATGAGCTTTTATGCGCTATAAATACTTATTTATAAAAAGTTTGATACAGAAATCAATGAGCGAAACGTCCAATAAAAATATACATTGATATATAAAATGGTAATCAAAAGTTTTGCTAAGGGAAATTTTGAAGAAATAGATGAGAAATTTTCATAGATGAAGCAGGTGCAGGAGGAAACTGAGAAGTTTTTGAATACACCAAAAATTAATGACATCACTAACATTCTAGGTACAAAAGACCATATTGGAGATGGGCCCAAATTACAACCATGGACCTGATTTTTCATTTCAAACCTGTTTTGCTAAAGAATTGATTCTTTGAACGTGCAGGAGGTTCAGATTTGGAAGCAGATTTTTGAACTCTATCATTCAGGAGCATTCAGATCTGGGTGTTTGTTAGGCCCCTCAAGGCGCACATATACTGCAATAAAAAAAACCCATGGCACCAAATCTCAGAGCCCAGGCCAATTGACTCAGGCTCGCTGGGCTCAGGCTGTGGGGCGAAAAATTGCAGTGCAGACATTCAGGCTCGCTGGAGCCCAGACTCTAAAACCCTGTGAGGGGGAGGGTCTCAGAGTCTGGGCTTCAGCCCAAGCCCAAATGTTTACAATGCAATTTTTATTCTCGGGTTCCTGAGTCCTGCGAGACCAAGTCGGCAGACCCAGGCCAGCCACAGCCATGCTGCAGACCTTTTATTGCAGTATAGAAGTAGTACCCTCAGAGAGAGAGAGAGAGAAGGCTGATTCTGATCTCACTCATGGTGGTGTTCATCAAAAGTAACTGCAGTAGACCTAATGGAGCAAAACGCGCCCGTGTGAGATCATGCTAGCAACTACAACTAGAACAGAGATGCCCAAAGTGTGGGGTGTGCCCCTCTAGAAGGGCACAGAGGAATGTTTTGGGGGGCCCAGGCCAGCCCCGATGGGGAGCCAGGAGGGAGCACCCCCATAGCTGCTGGCCCCAGCCTCACACCTGGGGCTCCACCCAGGGCCCCAGCTGCTGGCCCCCAGCTGCTGGCCCCCTGGCTGCTGGCCGAGGTTCTGCCCCTGCACCTGCCCCTAGCTGTGGCCCCAGGCTCGGCCCCCTTACCCCTGTCCGCATCTCCCCCCTCCACCCTGGAGCCATGGCCCCGCTCTCGGCCCCACCTCCGGAAGTGTGTGTGTGGACACGGGTAAGAGGGGGGCACAAGGTAAAAAGTTTGGGGACCATTCAACTAGAATAAACTGCCCAGAGAGCTGATTCCTTATTTCCCCAGCACTGAAAGAAGTCATTAGAGGCAGGAATCTTGGGTTCAACTCTTGGCACTGCCACTGACTTTTTGTGTGGCCGTGGATAAGTTGCCTCAACTCTCTGTGCCTGTTTGCTCATATCTGGAATGGATGTAATTATAATAATACTTTCCTCCCACAGATGTGAAGCTTAGCACTTAAGACACTGAATGGTTTCAACAAACTAGTTTTCTACTCTTGGGGGTGTAGGGAGGGTGGCTGCCAAGGCATGCTGTATCAGAGAGGAATGGCTGGGTCCGGATTCCTATATGGAATCCTCCCCCAAAATGGGACTCTTACACCATCCCCAGGTCTACCCCTCCTCTTGCTGCTGCTGCTGCCTGTTTTATCTTTTGCCTCTTCCTGGGAAGAAGCAGGAAATAGGGTGCTCTCAGCATTATCAACAACCAGGGGATGGGAGCTGAGAGCAAAGAATTCAGAGAACCTCCATGCTGAAGAACGGCTGCCTAGAGTATGATGGAGGCTCTCTCCCAACTGAGAGGTGGGAATGAGCTCTTTTTGCTTTCAGAACAGACCACGCTGAGCTTATTGGAGTGGCACTAATGTAACTCAGGGGAAAAGATGGTTGTGTGTCACATTTGCCTATGGTTTGACTGTTCTAGGGCCCCTATCAACAGAAAACAAAGGGCAGAACTCAGCAGTCAAAAGAAAGAGAGTACCTAGAATATTTTCTGCAGAATATCAGGGAGGTGCGGGGGCAATCTGTTTTATGTGAACCTTTTCCCAGTTTTATTTGCTTGCATTTTGTCCCCCTTAAGCCAAATTCAGACTGGATATAAGTGGGAGAAGGCCTGTAGATTCCATTGGACTTGTATCTGCTTATTCTAGGTTTGAATTTGACCCTTTTAGTTTTGCATTCAAATGAAACTGAAACCACTGAATTCTGACCAAGTTTAACGTGGTCTCCACTATAAATCAACAATCAAGTTTGCTTGCAACTTGACCCTGGGCTATATTTCATGTTGGTGATGACACCTTAAACCAAGATAGATATTGCCTAATCCTGGGTATACTAAGGGGATGCCTACATCTGAGGTGGAAGGTGTAACTTCCAGTTTGAGAAGCTATACCACCCTAGCTCTGATCAAGCTAGCTCATTAAAAATCGAAGGGTAGTTATGACAGCAGGAGATGATAGCCAAGTACAATTCTGACTGCTGCTAGCCTCTCCCATTGAGCCGCCATGACTACCCTTATATTTTTAGAGTGTTAACTTCGCTAGCTTTGATTGTGCTGTGTTTCCTGAAGCTGGAAATCACACACTCCAGCCCCCTGTGGACATACCCTGAAATATTCCAACAGCTCTGCTAGCTTCCCTTAGGTTAGATAGTGCTGACATCTGGTGGCAAGAGGCAATATAAACTCTGAAATTACATTCCAGCAAACACAGTTATGACAGTTGGCACAATCTTTCCATGTTTATATTGCTTAAATGATGTTTTCTAATAAGTACAACATACAGGAAAAATAAACAACTAAGGAAAAATAATAAGAAAAATTAGGGCTCCTGGGTGCTACCATAGTATACAGATCAAATAATAAAAATTATTAAAAAACAGGTATCAGCTGCCAAGATATCATTTAAGGTCAAGAGTTTAGTAGGATTTGAAAAAGGATTAGACGTTTATATGGCTATTGAGAACATTCCCAGTTACATTAGGTAGGAGTCTTTGTTTTGATTTTTGTTTAAAAGAGATGTTACTCTGCAGCAAGAAGGTTATTAGCCATCCAGTAACTGATGAGGATTAAAAAGCAGCTTCCCTAGGTGCAGATTATTCCATAATTGTCCATAATGGGTTCTTGCACATGCCCTTTCAGCGTGTGGAACTGGTACCTGTCAGAGACAGGATACTATGCTACATGGACCACTGTCTGATCTGGTATAGCAATTTCTTTGTTCCTAGCTATTGTTTCCCCACTCATCCCCCCTCCCTGCCAAAGGATGCCATAATCCAGATACTAGTTGGAAAGATCAAATATATCAAGCAATGGCTTCTTAACTACTGCTCAGTACCCAACCTTTAAGACAGAGGAGTGCCAAAATGACCAGGACACACGTCATAAATAAATATGGGACAAGAGGGGCAAGTGCGAAGGGTAAATGTGTAATGTCCTGGGGATGTCTCCTATAGATTTCTGAGTAGGCCGTTGGAGCAACCAAAGAAGAGACCATCCCACCCAGTACAGCTGAGGATTTACACTGAGGGCAGTGTATGGTGAGACAGAACTCTGGGGGTTTAGTCCGGAGGCTGTGAGGATATCTATGCAGTACAGATATTATCAATAAAACTCAGGACTGTGTACCTAAATATAAAGTTTCGGTGCTTTAATTTAAGAAGCTTCCTAGGGATGTGGGGATCTTGGACATAGGAGCACAAAAGGGTACAATTCAACACATGAGGAATCCTAGAAATGTAGAGCTGGAAGGGACCTCGAGAGGTCATGTAGTCCATCCCCCTGCGCTGAGGCAGAACTAAGTAAAACTAGACCATCAATGATGGCTGTTTGTCTAACCTGTTATAAATCTCCAGTGACAGGGATTCCTGAGGAAACCTACTCCAGTGCGTAACTATCCTTATAAGTTAGAAAGGTTTTCCTAATATCTAACCTGAATCTCTCTTGCTGAAGAAAGGGACAGCAGAAGTTAGAAAATATGAAAAAAGAAAACAAAGTAGACAATAAAAGAGAAAATGGGGGGAAATAGAATATAAAAAAAATAAAGAAGAGAGAAAGTCCATTGCCAGAAAGGAGCCTGTCTGACCTAAACAGGAAGGGCAGCTTTCAGAAAATCCATTTTATGCTTTGGCAAGTAGCTCAGAGGGATAGTGGATTACTGAGTCACCTGATCACAAATAGAAAATTTTTTAAAATTGAAAAAACAAAATCAGAAGCAGAAAAATGAAGGCATCATATTTCTTCCAGCTATAGCATCTTTCCAAAGTCATTCAAAAAACTAAATTCATATATATGCAAATATAATAATTATTAAAAATTCATTACTTTATTGCTTTCAAATAACATCTATTTTTATAATTGTTCCAGTGGACAGCTCCCACCTCCTTCCGCTAGTTCAAAATGTTCAACCAGTACATCATCTTTCCTTGCTATCTGCTTTATTGCCTTTCTTCTTTTCTCTGAATGGGAGTCCTAGGCCCTGCAGCTGGGTTTCATTAAGGAACTCAGAAGACTGCAACAGCACAGCCAACTCCAAGAGTTCAAAATTCATGAGTCAGGCCCCCAAAAGCCACCGAATTCACTTAAAAATTGAGATTTTTCTTAAAATAATAAATTAGAGGTCCTCTGTATTTTTCTTCAAGCTTGAGATAATTAGGGTTCATATTTTCATGCTTTTCTGTGCAACCACGAGAGCTAGGAGTTTACAGTATTTTATGTTAATGAAAGCTGAGAGTCCCACGTATGCACATGACTCCAGGAGCTGGAATTTTAAGAAAAACCCAAATAGTGTGAGACTCATGATCAATAAGTTAGACCTAGCAACACTGTGACTCTGTAGCTGCAGTCATCTCCACACAAACCAGTGTCCTCCAGGGAGTTCCATGCAGAGGCAAGCATATGTATAACTCAGTGCAGAAAGAGGGCCCCAAGCCCCTCTAAAGATTACATCACTTGTCAGCCCCTGTCTGCAATTTTAGCCCATGTGTGTACACAGCCGCACTTAATAATATTTCCCTTTATATACGAAAATATCCCAAGATCTGTGCAATAATAGAGAAGTTTGGTGTTGAAATCAAAATATTTTTTTCACATTTTTAAATAAAGACCTTTAATTCTAATCTGGACTGTTTAAAAGTGAAATCTATGGCCACTCCACTATAGCCATGTTATTACAGATAGGATTTGTTTGCCTGAAATATTTATTCTTAGATTTTGAAATCTATCTAAGAGTATGTCTACACTGCAAAAAAAAAAAAAAAAACAAAAACACTGCAGCGAATCTCGGAGCCTGAACCAACTGACTCTGGCTCGTGCTATGGGGCAGAAAATAGCAGTGTAGACATTTCCACTTAGTCTAGAGCCTGGACTCTGAAGTCTCAGAGCCCAGGCTCCAGCCCAAGCAGCAATGTCTACGCTGCTATTTTTAGTCTGATAGTGTGAGCCTTGCAAACCCAAGTCAGTTGACTTAGGTCAGGGTTAGGCAAACTTTCTGGCCTGAGGACCATATCGGGTTTCCAAAATTGTATGGAGGGCCAGTTAGGGGAAGCTGTTTCTCCCCAAACAGCCAGGCATGGCCCAGTCCCCTCCTCCTATCCAACCCCCCCCCCCGCCCATTTCTTGCCCCCGCCGGCTCCCCCAGGACTCCTGCCCCATCCACCACTCCCTGTCCCCTGACCACCCCCGGACCTCCCGTCCCTGACTGCCCCCTGCCACCCCATCCAACCCCCGCCTCTCATTCCTGACTGCCCCTCCAGGACCCCTGCCCCATCCAACCCCCCTGTTCCCCTCCCTCTGACCGCCCCAACCCCTATCCACACCCCTGACCACAGCCCCTGAACTCCCCCGCCCTCTATCCAACCCCACCGCCACTCCCTTACTGCGCTGCCTGGAGCACCAGTAGCTGGCGGCCCTACAGCCGTGCCACCCAGAACACTGGGTCAGGCCGCGGCTCTGCAACTGCACTGCCCGGCTGCCCAGAGCGTTGTGCTGCCGGCGGCGGCGCAGCACGCTGAGGCTGCAGGGGAGGGGGGAACAGCAGGGGAGGGGTCAGGGGTGAGCCTTCCGGGCCAGGAGCTCAGGGGCCGGGCAGGAGGGTCCCGTAGGCCGGACGTGGCCCACAGGCCATAGTTTGCCCACCTCTGACTTAGGTTCTGAGACTGGCTGCTGCTAAGTGATTTTTGTTTGTTTTGCAGTATGGAGGTATTTTCCTGGTCCCCTATTTCCATAATATCTGAATACCTTACAATCTTTCAGGTATTTATCCTCACAATACTACTGCTACATAGGGAAGTGCTACTATCCTCATTTTTTCAGATGGGGAACTAAGATCACACAGATAACTCAGTGGCACAGCAGGGAAATGAACTCATGTCTTGTGATTCTGATGCTAACACCCTAATCACTGAACCATCCTTCCTCTCTGGCTGCAGTCTCAATTTTATATTTTATGATCTCCCCTCAGAGATGTTCACCTCTAGATGAACCTTGAGGTACATCGCTGCGACAACAGCCAGAAGAAAAAATTCTTCATGCAGACCTAGATCTTGTAGTGCTGGAGCTCCCCCAGGGAAAGCATTTTTAGTGTAATATCTATTGTCATTATCCTCAACAGAGGATAATTTATAAACTCGCTGTGAACCTGCAAAGGCAAAAACTGTTTCTTAAATGGAGCTTACAGTACTTTCACATCTGCTAGAGGGCAACATCTGTTAATTAATATTTTTTCTATGTGAATAAAACTCAAATGTCTGCCAATCTCTCTCTCTCTCACACACACACACACACACACACACACACACATTCTTCACAATATTTTCTGTGTTTGTAGCAGGGTTGTTGTTTTGTTTTGTTTTTAACCAATGTGTCCAAAGCATCAAGAAAGAAGACTATGGACCAGATCCTAGACTAGACTGGCCTGGGCCTATGGGGAATGACAGGCATTAGTTTGCAGATTTGAAAGCATTGGCCTCCGTGCTGCAAGCACTTACACAAGCGCTTAACTCTACACACACAAGTAGGTTGATATCAAAGGGACTATATATGGAAGCACGCCCACAAAGAAAAATTTGGGACCCAGTACATCATGTTCCGTGGGACCCCACCCCTTCCCATTCACTTTATTTACACACATTATAGATGTTTTGTGGGGGACTTAAATTCAAGGCCCCATTACAATTGTCTCCCCCTCACCCTTTCATCAGCCCTGTATGTGAGTATAATTTTATGCACATGTGTAACTGTTTTCAGGCATGGGGCCAAAGTGAATTTAGATTTCCTGATCTCTTTACAAGGATCCTTCTCTCTGTCCACTCACACTACCACAAAAATAATGCTTCTAACATTAATTCAGGGTGAAATTCAGCCTGTGCAGGTGGAAGGGCAAACAAGAATCATGTACCACGTAAGTCCTGTTTTGATTGGGACTTAAACCATGCTCAGGAGGATAAATTTCACCCTTAGTTAACTTCACTATGACCCAAAATAGACAAAATATTAAGGGCCTGATCCTGCAGCCCTTCCTCACATGTAAAACTCCAACTGAAAACCAGTATCGGCACCTTTATAATAATGCTACCAATATTCACTGGATAATTAAAATATAGGAAGAGATATTATTTCCCCAAAATCATAAGAATAAATTGTTTTTTCCTGTGTTCTTATATTCCTCCTATCATATGAAAAACATGCTGTAGTAATAATGAATTAAGCCTTTCAACACCTCAGTGAAATTAGGGTTGCCAGCCCTCCAGGATTGGCCTGAGTCTTCCGGAATCTCTCGGTGACTATTGAAAGTAATCTGGGAGATTTTAATAGGATATTTTAAGAAAATGACATTACTTCATGTAGGGAAAAAAAATCTCCCGGAATAGCTTCAGTCAGAGTTGGCAACCCTAAGTGAAATAAGTACTCTGATTTCTATTTTACAAATGGGTAAACTGAGGCACAGATAAGGTATGTTACTTGTGCAAGTTTGTGATGGGAACAGAATGCAGGTGTCCTAGCAACCAGTTTTGTGCTTCACCACTGGATCACATTTCCTATTTCCATCATGTTTTAGAGCCTCCCAATTGAAGTTTAATGTAATTTTTCCATTGACTGCAATGAATCAAGTCTTTAAGTGATAAACCAATGTCAAACTGTTTCTGAAACGTTTTTAAAAATCACTTAGAAATGTTCTGTTTTCCAATATGCAAAAGGAATATCTATTCCCAGCATTCTGTGACGTTAAGCCATGTACAATATCATACAACAAAAAGATCTGCTCTAAGCATTATTTTTTCTTATCTTCCCACCCCTCCCCGAAAACTTGAATCTGGTTTAAAATACCCTCACGACCACACCATTTCTATAAACAGCAATGTAATTTTTGAAGCTTGTGCTTGCCATAGTAAATCACTAGATTGTCCTTCTCCAACACATTTGGCTAAATAAACTAATTGACTAAATCCACGGGCTGCTCATGCCCAAAATGACTAGTGCGGTACATGTAGCCAGCTGCCCTCTGCCTCCTCTGCAGGTTGGTCATATTTTCATTGGATAAACTTGGCCCCAGTAGTTCAAGGTGTCACAGGGAAGTGGGTTGGCTGGTGATCAGAGAAGTTGGAATCAAAATGGCTTCCCTCTTGTCTCTCTCACCTCGCCACTCCTCCTTTCAGACTGCAACGCTGTGACTAAACAGGCAGGGTGGGAAAAAATGTTTGTCACTCTGTCACTACTTCACTGATCTCACCTTGTTTCTCCCTTCAATCTAGCTCTTACCCTTCCACCTCTATTTTCTACACACACACCTTCACTAATTGACTCCAGTCCCCCTTCACTCAACCTTTCCAAGCCCCCTTAGCTCCCTCTGACCCACCCCTGCTAACTCCAAAACCCTATTGATCAGAATGAGAACCCCTCTTCTTCCTACCTAACTTCTCAGCTCAGAATCTCCACCTCACTTCTCTCCTACCCTGACACCCCACAGCCTAGAACACCTCCCTGTCCACACACTTACAACCCACCAGGCTCAGAACAGGCATCCTCCGCTCTCAACCCCCTTCTCTGCCTTCTAGCCATACAAAGTAAACAGAAGTGAAGGAGGTGGCTGCAGCTGACAGAGAACATATACAGATAATTCTATACTCTGAATTAGCCTTAGGTAAAACGATCTGGGAGTTACAAAAGATAAATTGAACATGAGTCAACAATGGGATGCAGTTGTGAAAAAGACCATTATCGTTCTGGAGTGTTGTAACAGGAGTGTTGTATGTAAGACATGGAAGGTAATTGTCCTGCTCTAACTCAGCACTGGAGAGGCCCCAGCTGAATTCTGCATCCAATTCTGGGCATCACAATTTAGGAAGGATGTGGACAAATCAGAAAGAGTCCAGAGGAGAGCAACAAAATGCTAAAAGGTTTAGAAAACCTGGCCTCTGAGGAAAAGTTCTAAAAAACTGGGCATATTTACTCTTGAGAAAAGAAGTCGGGGTTGGGGGGGGAGTAGAGTCCTGATACATCTTTAAATAGGCTAAAGGCTGTTTTAAAGAGGACATATTGATCAATTGTTCTGCATGTTCACTGAACGTAGGACAAAAAGTAATAGGCTTAATCTGCAGCAAGGGAGATTTAGGTTAGATATCAGGAAAAGATTTCTAACTATACGGGTAGTTCAGCTCTGGAATAGGCTTCCAAGGGAGATTGTGTCACCCCACCACTGTAGGTTTTTAAGAACAGGTTGGACAATCACCTGTCAGGAATCATCTATGTTTATTTGGTCCTGTCTCAGCATTGGAGACTAAACTTGACTTCTCAGGATCCCTTCCAGCCCTGCATTTCTATGAGGAAAAAAGACTGAAATACTGAAAGTCCTTTTTAATTCCTTAAACCATGTATACAATAGGCTGTAACAAATGTGAATTAATTAATTCAATACCTTTTTTAGCCTCATTAATATTTTTGTCTTGAAAATAGCTGGATGTTGTATCATTTCTATTTTTATTACGTTCCAAAAATTGTAATATCTATTAATTTTAGACATTTGTATTCATGTAAAAAAACCCCAGTGCATTTTACTTACAAGAAACTCATATATGAGTAACTGACTTAGTATGATCAGGTCGCATTGTTCATGTGATTATGGATCTTCTCTGAGATTCAATAATATAGGTAACATATTTATTCCAGCACATGCTAACATGTTGGCAGACTGCTAGTATACCCACAGGAAACATATATCTTAATTGCATTTATACCATTTTGGCAAGTGAGGAAGAAATTCAACATAAAAATAATTCAATTTCCTTTATTAAAAACCATTTATCATCACAGTTTCCATAAAAATAGGTTTTTGTTTGTTTATGGTACTTTTTGGATATTCATTAAAACAGAGATTGTTAGTACATCTGCTAGGAATTGAATTTTATAAGGGGCCAAGTCTGCAAAGATCTAAGCATATGAGTAACTTTACTCACCTGTGTATGGTCCCATTGAACTCTTTACAAGATCAGAGCTGGAGGGAGTACAATTAAAGGAATAGTTAATATTAGACCATTATATCTAACCAAGGATTTCACTTTAAACTGTTGCAATCAAAATGTATGTGCAGGTATTAATTAATGGGGATGTTCTTAATGATGTCTTGTGGTTTATAAGAGCAAAAATGTATTTATTTACTTTTTAAATTTTCCGAAATGCTTCTCCTAAGCTGATACACTTGGACCCAAGATTCAATGTAAAGCAAATTCTATGAACCAGTTTATAAAACCTAAAATTAAGTGGTCATACTAAAAGTCACATTATATACTTACATTTGGCACAGCTAACAGGAAAAAGGAGCTAATGGGTATCTCTCTACCAGCTGGTAACCTTAGCTGATAAGTGGTGCTATAATTATTAGCAAAGTGGCCAGGAGTCTGTGGTTATATCCCTATGGTCAAAGCAACTGTAGTGTGTTTATCATGACTTTCCTAACGAGTGTGTGTTATAACTATACACAAGGCACACACATGCCAACCAGGAGTGTATCGGTCAAAATGAAATCAAGTCAAAATGAAATCAAGTTAGAGCGGCTGAACAAGCAATCTTGAGTTTTTAATACGTTTTTCCTGGTCCTTTCCACTGAAACAGTTAGTTTATACTCTTGTATCTTCTTCCTGCTGAGCAGCTCTTATCCCAGAAAACTAAAGACCTCTTAATCTCTTTCAAAATCCATTTGTACTAAATAGCTTTGATCAATTTAGAAAGAAAACAAAAACAAAAAATCCTGTTGCTATGTTGTGATTTCTGATTAGATGTGAAGGAAAGTAAGAGAAAAATAACAGCCTTCATCACCTTCTACACAAAACAAAGGGAACAGATATCAGGCTAGATTCTCTAGTGTGTTAAGTCTGCATTGGGCTGTTACTGTGGTGCAAAGCTGCCCGAATCCCAGAAGGTCTAGCCTCTGGAGGATTCCAGTCTGTAGGGAGATCCTTGAAGGTGCAGAGCTGCCATAGCAATGGCTATACCATGCACCCTCCCATCTACCAACACAGGGTGTGGCTGGGCCCATACACCGAGCTGATATTCCCCCTATCCACCCAGCCACCCACCCCTGCTGCTGGAATCCTCATTGTGACAAGGTTATAAATTGCAGAACCTATGATTAAATTATATTTATCATGCCACTTTGGCAGCCTCACCTAAGTTCTGACTGTTGATTCATATTACTGTAAGAGCTGACATACCAGATCAGACCAGCAGTTCATCTTGTGCAGTGTCCTGTCTCCAGCAATGGCCAACACCAGATGCTTCAGAGGCAAAGCCATATTAAGGCAATCTGGGACCTATGCACACAATGACATGAGATCCTCCCATGGCCCCACCCCAAAGCTGGGGCCCTGCAGGCCACTTGGAATGGTATCAGCAAGGGCTTCCCTCCAAGAGAAGCAGGGGGGTGACAGCATGGCATTTCCTTCTCCCAGTATTTTCCCTAGGAACTGGATTATATCTCTTGGGATGAGTGGGCAAGGCCCACTCCACTCTTCTTCATCTGCTACAGACACAGCCCTGAGCTGCAATGGTGTTTGTGGGGGCCCCTAGAGCAGAGGATCACGGAACTAATGCCCTATTGAGGTGTGTGCGGAAGTTCACACCTCTCAGCTATCATTTCAGACTGTCTGAAGACTCAGACAGACTTCAATTTATTGGTTACATATTTGGGTCATATTTTCAAGTTTTACTCCTTAGCCATAAAGGCTAGAAATGTGCATTTCTTTTTTTACATGAAAGCTGAGATTCTGATGTACTCACATGATTCTCTTAACCTGGCCCTGTTCAGAGGAAGGTGCGAGAAACCCCACAGTAGGCAGAGGTAATCTGCCCCTCAGGGAAGTCTCTAGTCACAACTAGAAAATGGCCTAAACCCTAAAGCATATGGTTTTATTTTATTTAAAATAAATAAATATTTTCTTTAATATTTTCTGTTATAACTCTGGATAGCCTTGTTAGCAATATAAATGTCCATGTCATCTTCTCCTGCCATTATTTCTGTTCCTAACTTCTGAGCATAGTCCCCATTATTTTTTAATCTGCCTACCAGAGAAATGTTTCCTTCTTTACCTGAAATAAGGCATTGCCCTTCAAAATTACATTGGACTGGCAACTTTCAATCTTTACTGTTAGCAATAGCAGTGTTACAGCAGTGTTCAGATGCTCCAACCAACACTGGGGCCACTTGGGCTAGGTTTTGTACAAACACAGTGCCTGCCCCAAAGAACTTGCAATCTAAATAGAGAAGATTGTTACTGAGCGAGAAGAGAAATATAGGCACAGACAGGGTAAGTGATTTATACAAAGTCACCCAGCTCATCTCTGATGGAGTTGAGAATAGAATCTAGGTTTCCTTACTTCCAGTCCAGTTTCCCTTCTGCTAGATCATGCTGTCTTAAACAGTGACAGATTTAAGGTCGGATATCTATCAACTCTTCTCGGCTGATATCAAGGTTCACAGCTCTCCACTGTAATTTGCAGCATTTGCTTCTAGCCTTTCAGATCTGAGATGTCAGATCTGAAAACCACAACATTTTAATGTATGGAAAGTTATTATAGGGAATTTTTAGATGTTTCTAACATTTTGTTAATTATTTTTCTCCTATTTACCTAAAATAGGATAAGTAATTGTTTTAAAAAAAAACTCTCTCTAAAATGTTTCTAAAATAGCTTTTCTGTAAAATATATATGGATTGCATAATACTTGGTGATGTCGTGTAGTCTAAATGTTTTACTGGCATTTGTGTTTGGGGTGATCAGCTAAAATCACATGAGCAATGCAGCCATCCCAGACTCATCGCTATGAAACCTTTATATTAGAGCTGGTCAGAAATTGTCCAATGGAATGTGCTCACAGGGACCTGAGAACATCAAAACCCTTGTTCCTAAGTTCCGAGGCTGCTCAGCAGCTTGCCAGATGGGCTGAGGAGCCTGGAAGTCCTGGGAGCACTGACTCCCCAGCTCCTAGACTCATGGTTCCTGTAATATAAATATTGTACTTACATTTCAGTGTATAGCATATTGAGCAATATAAACAAGTCATTGTCTGTATGAAATTTTAGTTTGTACTGACTTCACTGGTGCTTTTTATGTAGCTTGTTGTCAAACTAGGCAATTATCTAGATGAATTGATGTACCCTGGAAAACTTCTGAGTACCCCCAAGGGTACACAAACCCCTGGTTGAGAAGCACTGGTCAAGGAGACCTCACAGCTTCTAGAGCTATGGTGCTGGACCAGGAAGACTGCCCCAGAGTCACAGATCCCATGGCTTTGCCCTTCACCGAGAATTTGGAACATTTTGGTTTCCATTCCAAATCAGAACGAAACCACGCTTTGAAATATGGAAATTCTCCACAAAACAGCATTACCTTTCTGCACATAACCTTGCTTTCAGCACACTCTAGTGTACTCCATAGACAGAGAGATATGACCAATTCTGATATCTCTTTGCTCATGTTGAGTAACTTCTATTCCTCAGGCATGAGGCTTGCAGATGAGGCCTAAATTATATAAAACCCTTCAGAAGGACAGGTGCTATATATTTGTTACATTTTGATTTGGGGGCTAATTTCAAATATATATATATATATATATAAATAAAAATAGCACAAATTTCCGGTATAAAACCTAAATCTTTCAGGTTAGATCCTCCTGCTTTGCATCAGCTATGAGGGCTGAAGCTGCATAAATGGTCCCTGTTATCTGGCTGCGGGAGGATTTTCCCAAGCACAGGGATGTAAAAAACAGCCATTGGGCTGCCTCCCAAGGAACCCTTTGCAAGCCCTTGCACAGGGGATGGAGCCTGGGGCAGGAATGGCGTGGCAGGGATAAGGCCATGGCACAGAGCTCTGCAGAGATTCCAGATAGTCCAGGGAGGCTGATGTAACTCAGATAGGCCCCCAGTGCTGTCTAATTTATGCCATGGGTCTCTCCAGCCCCCAGAACAGCCCTGGATTGGGAGGGTGCCAAGGTTGCAAAAAGCCATCTTCACCTCTCCCCTCATCGCCCTGGGCTACAAGTCCAGTACCATGCCTCTTAGAAGCACAGCACAAAATCTGACCGTCTCTTGGATGTGTTTTTGCTTTAATCTTTTTTTTTTTATCTCAGTGACAAGAGAGAGAAAATGTTCTGGTCTTATGGAATTATTTAAATTCCAGGTAATACTATGTTATGCTAACTTTACTATACATTCTGTCACAGTTATTAGAAACCATTGTGATAGCTGCACCTCTTCTGGTGTTAAGAAATCTAGCCCTGTGTTTTATTAGTAACAAAGTGATCTGTTCTCTTTTATCACAAGAATATGAATTTAGAAATGTATACATTCTGAATTGATGTTGGCAGTGAAGGAGGGAGGATCCTTATGTTGGCATAGGTAAGGAGGTAGCCCCTATTGTGTGGAGTCTGGCATCTGCCTTCCAATGAAAGTTTATTAAGAAGGGTGTGTCATGTTGTCTGGAGTGCCTACCTTGGGGCAGACTGTGAGAAAACAGGGCAACCCAAACTAGTGATGTGTTCTATAACTAGATTTCACCAAGCCAATAACAAATGAGAATTCCTGTCTTACCATGGAGTCCCAGACAGTCCCCTTAGATTCTCCAGTCTATCTTGCTATCCAGACAAACCAGACTTTGTGATAAAAAGTTACTTGCACCAAAAATCACACCACATCAGGTTGCTCCCTGTCGCAAGACACAGTCACTTACCCCAATCAATTGGTATCCTCGGTCTTACACCAAAGACAACGCTGGTAGCCAATTCTATAGTAAACAAATGAAAGGTTTATTAGCTAAGAAAAAGAAATGAGAGTTATTGAGAGGCTAAAGCAGGTGAGTCACAGTTTGTAATTCCAAATGGTGACAGTGACATAATAAACTACCAGTTTTGCACAAGTCTTTTCAGGGTACCCAGATTATCTCAGAGGCTCTCCACTTTGCACCTGATACCCTCCTCTATATGAGAGATGAAGAGTTGAGAGATGAAGGATCTTTCCCTGAATCCATACTCACAGAAAACAAATAGACTGTGTCACTACCCACTTGGGCTTTTCCTTGGAGGTCAGAGAGTGAGGAATGCATTTAGAGTCTGTGACCTCTGATCATCACACACAACTACTTCCTTTGAAATTAGCACTTTTCTGTTAAAGTTCTTCATTTGCATTCCACAAGGCGTCTTTCTCATTTGATGGGTTATTCAGTTACAGGGGCATACGCAATGTAAATGTTTGGAATACAGATACGTGAAAACAATGTGTGTAACATACCACTAGTTTTCATGAAGTTTGAACACCAAATATTTTTGAACACTCTTCAACATTTAACAATCACTTTGATTTATACTAGTACACAAGTGAATTGGCCTGGCTTCCAACTATGCATTTGTAAGCATTCAGTGAGGCCTGGGGCTTTGGCATGAGCTGGCACCTAGACTGCCACAGTCACAGAGTGAGTTTGGGGTAAGGAGGTGTGAACTGACAAATATAGTTTCCCAAAAGCATGAATATTTCTGCTCTTCTTTCACTCTAATTTCATCACTTCTTCTGTCAGCTCTGCTTTGTTGCTGGCCAAACAGTTCTGTCAGAATGTAATTTTTACCCATCCCTGCCACTCTCCTCCTGTGATTCTAAGCTTTCCCCTAGACACAAAGCAGCACCCAAAACAGGCCCTAACAAACCCGCTGTGAAAGGTTGGATCCCCCCTTTCAGGGTGCCACCTGATGTGCTGGGCTCTCACTGAGCTCTCCCTGTGCTAGGATCTGAAGCCTTCTCTAGCGCACACACACAGGTAAGGCCACACCCAGCTGCAGACACAGACTGAAATCAGCTCTGTGTGGGAGGACTTAGCTAGAGGAATGGCCAGCACTACATCTCTTTTAGGGTATAAATCCAAAATAATATTGTCTTGCGCTGTATAGAGAGATCTGCACAGTGCAAGCTCATAAAAATTCACCCCCTCCCTCAATGTAGAGGGGGGTATGCACAGCTTTTTGCCCCTCCTCCCTGATATGAATTGCACAAACTGGATGAAGGAACAAAATGGACACCGTGTAGATTGAAGCACGTGGGCTTATTATGCACAGAGCTAGCGGAATGTCACTTTGCTTATTAGGCTCAGAGACACTGCCAAGCAATTGATTACAATAGATTATATAGGTTATCCATGGGCAGAAGGAAGCGACGGCATGGTAGGTCCTGAATCCCTGGATAGGTTTTTGCAGCAAGACATGATAAGCACAATAAACCAATAGTCTAAAAGATTACATAATGGCTCTCCCAAGGTTTCAGGTTAACATACAACATACTGTTAGTACGCAAACAACAAGGATCTTGCACCTGAAGAAGCAGTTTTTTACCCACAAAAGCTTATAACCAAATAAATCTGTTAGTCTTTAAGGTGCCACCAGACTCCTTGTTATTTTTGTGGATACAGACTAACACAGCTACCTCCTGATACTTGTTAGTACACAGGTGTTTTCCCTAAAACAATGTATAAAGTGTATAATTATAAAATATATATGTTGAATTCTGATTGGGGTCCATAGGAATGAGGCAGCTCTCCCATTTGTCCAGCAGGTACATTCCTGGGGGTTAAAGCAAAAAGACATTGAAAAGTACATGGCAATAGAAATTCTTTTCAGGGTGCCCCATTGTGTTCCTAAAAGCTAACATTGGCATTGGGGGTGGGGGGTGCATCTGTGGAAGGGAGGATGTCATTTCTCATACTGACAAGTTTGGGCCTCTCCATGAACCCTAGGCTGGTATGTGGGGAGGGTATTTGCTATCTTCTTCCTGCACGAAAGTGGACATGGAGGCCCCTTTCAATACTTTGGTATGTCTGTAACTTCTGATAAGAACACCAATTACCGCTCTTCATCTGGAGTTCTGCTGACTATGCTTATCTTAGCAAAAAACAAGGTTGTCTCTTGTTTATTCATCTTCTCTTAGCCAATATTGTTCAGGGTGGACTAGGCCCCCCGCTCAAACCAAGCTTTGGACTTTGGGCTTATGTGAAAAGTTGCTGACAGAGCCTGTGGTCAGGATTTTACATACACAGGAAATGGATTTTGGCCCTTCACTGGGTTTTGAAATAAACAAGAAATAAGTTTATTAACTACAAAAGGTAAATTTTAAGTGATGATAAGGGATAGCAAACAGAACAAAGCAGATTACTGAGCAAATAAAACAAAACATGCAAACTAAGCTTAATACATTCAAAAAACAGGTTATAAAATGTAATTTCTCACCCTAAGTGTAGAGTTTCTGTTGCTTAGAGTTCCAGTTATTTCTCTTCACAGACTGGATCCCTGTCTCAGCCTGCACTCAGCCGCTGCCTTTCCACTCAGGTGTTTTTTGCAATCTTCCTTCTTGGATGGGGAGGCAATGGAGAAGAGCTTTGATTCCCTTATTACCCAGCCTTAAATATAATTTACATAAGGCAGGAATCTTTTGTTTCCCAGCCTGACCTCCTCACCTCCTCTTAATGGAAAAACACTGAAAGCCTAAGATGGGGATCTCGTACCATGTAACATGATCACCTGACCCTGTAGTGTCAAAGCAGCAACCCTGGGAGCTTCTCAGGAAGACTGGAGATTACTATCTTCCAAGTCTTATTGTTCTTCCTAATGGCCCACTGAGGCTGATTGCCTACTGTCTGGTGGGCGTTCCCCCAAGTACACACACAGTTGTAATTGTTACATAGTCAATATTCCTAACTTCCTAATGGCCCCCAAAACAAGGACACTCATGTTTTTCATAGATACTCTGTCGGGGGGGGGGGGGGGGGGGGGAATTCCCTTGAGTCATAAAACTTCACACTGTCTTTGCAACCTGAATTTCTGTAATCATCCTTTATTTTAAAAACAACAATGCTATAGTATTCTACAGTAATGGTCTGAAGCACAGCAGTTTACAATAATTTTCCTGCAGAACGTGGATATCAGATGTTTTTCCTTACTAGAAAGAAGCTCTGTGTCCATGAACGTTATTGGTTTTATCCACCAGGTATGAACTGCATGTAAGACATTGAAACACTTACACCTCATCTGACACAAATCAATTTCTAGAGTTAGACAACAGTTTTGACCACTCTTCTGGGGTGACCTTTAGGAATGAGATTCTGTCACTCTTACATTGAACGGTTAGCCCCATTGGGTAAGGATGGCAGAATCAAGCCCTTGGTGAATAGGTAACTGCACTGTTCTCCCCTCAAGTGGAGTATGCTGTTGATTTTTATGTAACATCCTGGGCCAGATTCTCTACTGTGTAAATTGGCAAGCTTCGCTGGCCTCAAGGAAGCTGCCATTTTACAGCAACTGAGGACCTGGCCTCCTTCTGTTCTAGCCCTTCTGAAGGAATTTAAGATCAGGCATTTGAAGAAGGCAAGAAACGTATCGCAAAATTGTTTTGATCACAGACAAGCAACCTGTGAGGAAACCAAACAACCACTGCATATTGTTTCTCAGTACAGATTTTAAAAATGAGTTTTGAGTAGCTCAATGCCTGTTTTTTTCTTTGCTTGCTTTCTTTGCTTTTTTCTTCCCTATGTCGTTAATACTTTTGATTCCATAAGCCATCCCGCTATGAAGATGACCATCAGATGACATTAGCAGTTGCTGTGGAAGTGTGATATTTTCTCCTGCTAGTGATAGTTTGAGAATTGTTTGCATTTGTAGTCCTTAATTTTATGGCATATGAGAAATCATCTCTGTATTTTAATGGGACAGTTTATTTTTTATATTTGAGGTTTAATTTAAAATCAAAGTAGGAACAATGGAAAAATTTAAAAAATTCAAACTAGAAGCAGTATCTACTGCTTTTGTGTTTGAGAGCAGAGGAGTGAAAGTGTCCTGGTTTCTGGAATTCCAAGAAAGGAAAGGGCTTGCTGTATTGCTGGACAGATTTATGGACAAAATGGTGTGGTCTGTGCATCAGATAGTCCAGCAGACTTCAATGTTTTCCAAATGCCATCCTATTCATGGGGTGATCATTGATGTGATGAGTGGAGGCCTGCTGTTGCTAGAGCAATAAAGGCTTCAAAAGAGTCGCAGAAGAAGACTGTGGATTGTGTGCTGTACAAGTGTACAAAGCAGATAAGGGAGACTGGATTGCTTTAGACAATGTTTCACAATGGTACACATAGCTTCAAAGCCTGAAGGTGCCTCCTCAAAAGGCTATGGACCAAAGGGTTTGATTCTGAATGAAAATATGCTGGAGCAGAACAAAAAGGCACCTTAGCTTCTGTATGTCCAATGGGTTTCCAAGAATGGTACTGACTCCAGAGAAGTGCCTTTAAAGAAGTTCACAAATACAGGGGAGGTGCTGGGAGAGTGATTTCCCTTGTAAAGAATTTTATCATCTCAGTGCAGGTTGCTCCAACTGTATTACATTATGCTGGAATGACTTCTTTGAATGAGTCAGGATTTCGTAGTTACTAGGGAAATGCTTGCATGTGTTCTTCCAATTGGTACTTATCAGCAGTGTGAATAGGTTTGCTCTTAAATTCTGTGGACATGCTTGAATAATGCATTCCATTCTTTCTCAAACATTAAAGCAGAAATATTTTTTCATTGGTTTGTATGCATACAGGGAAATTGATGTTTACCTACATTTACTGATTAAAAATCGAATCCTCCCAAATCTAAATATAAGCCTAGCAAAATGGTACCTACAATGGTATTTACTAATGCATCAGCAATAATGGGTAGTTACAAAAATACCTGGCAATAAATTGGGTGGCAAAGAGCTCATCCCCTTCTCACAGTTTTCAGTTTAGTCCCATAGTCACACGCTTCCTTGTGTTTTCTGTGGATTTACTATTATCAGATGGTAGGGTTTTTTCTTTACTTTCACCCTTTCTTATGCTCCTATGACCATGTTGCACTGAAGATTTCATTGCACACATCAATGCTTGTGGGCTATGCCTTGTTTAGAGTGGGTTAACACTTCCCCATGTTTCTTGTTTACTCCCTTCACAAAAATGACATTATGATTGGTCTAATGATCACAGGGAGAAGGACATGTAGGAAGGCTCATTATCTGGGGACACTTTTGATCAGCATAGTATGAAGAGTTAAGCCTCAGGTTTCTTCTGCCTGTGTTATATTTAACACAGTGGAAATCATTTATAACGGACACTTCACTATGTTTTCGTGGGTGGTATGTGCATGATCCTGAAAACAATCTGAAATGCTCATTAGTTGATGTGTTCTTCAGTGTAAGTCAAGAAGTTTATTAAGATCTAGATTCCTCTGCACTAAATTCAAACCAGCTGAGCAGGATGGAACGACGACATTCTGGCTTAATCTAGAAATCCACCCACATATCTTTCTCCAGCAGGCTATTGATGGACAATTAGGAGTAGGCCCAAGCCATGGAATTAGATCTTGATTTAAACCCAAACTTCCACAAATTGTGTCAAAGCCAGCATTCAAGTTTAGGACTATCACTTGTGATCCACCCACCCCCACCCCCAAAAAATGAGGCAATGACAGGCAAGTTAAAAGCACTGCAACATTTGAACAAACTTTTATTGGCTGAACCTATTCCAAAAGCAGGACACTTCTGGAAACTGGCTTTCCAAATTGACTCTTTCATAGATGTCACATGTACCACAGTCATTTTTCTCCTGTCAGTGATTGCTATATTTTGGTACTGGAAAAAGGAGTTTGTGTTCAAGGCTTTACCCCCAGGAATACTGAAAAGCTTGCAAAAATATTTCTGGCCAGCAATCTGGATGTCCCTGGAGAGGTTCCTGTTCTACAAGAACACAAGAGTTGAGCTGTTTGGATGAGGCCTTCTTTCACCTCATCTTTTTCTAGTGGTTCTTTCTGCTCTACCCACATAACTCCCTTTCTCTTGTGATATTCACAATGGAAAAGCTGACATCCCAGGTGCCTACAACTCTGCCTCTAAAGATTCAATGCAGGAAACGCTCTTTGTTCAGGATAGCACATAAGCACATGCTTAACTTGAGGCACACACTTGATTCCCATTGACATCAAGGAAACTTAAGCCGATGATTAAAGTTCAGCACATGCTTATGTGCTGTCCTGAATAGAGGTGGATTTAAAAACATGTTGAAGTATTTTCCTGAGTGGAGTTCAAAGTCATCTCTGCGGTTTTCTAAGCCCTCTGGTATGAGCTCATTCTCTATCATATGGGGCCATACTCTGCCTTGACATGCAGTTTATGTGTTCACTGGTTTTGCCTGGGGTAGAATTTGTCTTATGGGGCCTATTGACCTCAATGGAGTTACATCAGGGATGATTTTGGTACACTGTGGTATATTGTTCCTCTTCTGATTCCTTTGGCTAGAACTTCTGAAATGTAACATTAAAAACTTTGGCAAAGAGTCCTGTGGCACCTTATAGACGAAAAGACCTATTGGAGCATAAGCTTTCGTGGGTGAAAACCCACTTCGTCGGATGCATGTAGTGGAAATTTCCAAAGGCAGGTATAAATATGCAAGCAAGAATCAGGCTAGGGATAACGAGGTTAGTTCAGTCAGGGAGGATGAGGCCCTCTTCTAGCAGTTGAGGTGTGAACACCCAGGGAGGAGAAACTGCTTTTGTGGTTGGCTAGCCATTCACAGTCTTTGTTTAATCCTGAGCTGATGGTGTCAAATTTGCAAATGAACTGAAGCTCAGCAGTTTCTCTTTGAAGTCTGGTCCTGACGTTTTTTTTCTGCAGGATGGCTACCTTTAAATCTGCTATTGTGTGTCCAGGGAGGTTGAAGTGTTCTCCTTCAGGTTTTTGTATATTGCCATTCCTAATATCTGATTTGTGTCCATTTATCCTTTTATTTAGGGACTGTCCAGTTTGGCCAATGTACATAGCAGAGGGGCATTGCTGGCACATGATGGCGTATATTACATTGGTGGACATGCCGGTGAATGAACCGGTGATGGTGTGGCTGATCTGGTTAGATCCTGTGATGGTGTCACCGGTATGTGACATGTGGGCAGATATGTGGCATCTAGATATGTGGGCAGAGTTGGCATCGAGGTTTGTTTCATGGATTGGTTCCTGAGTTAGAGTTACTATGGTGTGGTATGTAGTTGCTGGTGAGAATATGCTTCAGGTTGGCGGGTTGTCTGTGGGCGAGGACTGGCCTGCCTCCCAAGGCCTGTGAAAGTGAGGGATCGTTGTCCGGAATGCGTTGAAGATCACTGATGATGCGTGGGAGAGGTTTTAGCTGAGGACTGTATGTGATGGCCAGTGGAGTTCTGTTGGTTTCTTTCTTGGGCTTGTCTTGCAGCAGGAGGCTTCTGGGTACACATCTGGCTCTGTTGATCTGTTTCCTTATTTCCTCATGTGGGTATCGTAGTTTTGAGAATGCTTAGTGAAGATCTTGTAGATGTTGGTCTCTGTCTGAGGGGTTGGAGCAAATGCAGTTGTACCTCAGCGCTTGGCTGTAGACAATGGATCATGTGGTGTGTCCGGGATGGAAGCAGGAGGCATGAAGGTAGGCATAGCGGTCAGTGGGTTTTCGGTATAGGGTGGTGTTAATATGTAGTCACTTATTTGCACCGTGGTGTCTAGGAAGTGGACCTCCCATGTAGATTGGTCCAGGCTGAGGTTGATGGTGAGGTGGAAGCTATTGAAATCATGGTGGAATTCTTCCAGGGTTTCCTTCCCATGGGTCCAGATGATGAAGACGTCATCAATGTAGCATAGGTAGAGAAGGGGCGTGAGTGGACGATTGCTGAGGAAGCGTTGTTCCAGGTCAACCATAAAAATGTTAGCATATTGTGGGGCCATGCGGGTGCCCATAGCAGTGCCACTGCTCTGGAGGTATATATGGTCACCAAATTTGAAATAATTGTGTGTGAGGATAAAGTCACAGAGCTCAGCAAACAGGTGTGCTGTGGCATCATCAGGGATACTGTTCCTGGCAGCTTGTATTCCATCTGTGTGTGGGATGTTCATGTAGAGAGCCTCTACATCCATGGTGCCTAGGATGGTGTTTTCTGGAAGATCACCAATGCATTGTAGTTTTCTCAGGAAATCAGTGGTGTCACAGAGATAGCTGGGAGTGCTGGTGGCGTAGGGTCTGAGTAGAGAGTCCACATGTCCGGACAGTCCCTCAGTGAGAGTGCCAATGCCCAAGTTGATGGGGCGTCCAGGATTTCCAGGTTTGTGGATCTTGGGTAGTAGATAGAATAACCCTGGTCAGGGCTCTAAGGGTATGTTGATTTGTTCCTGTGTTAGTGTAGGGAGTGTCCTGAGTAGATGGTGCAGTTTCTTAGTGTATTCCTCAGTGGGATCTGAGGAAAGTGGCCTGTAGAATTTGGTATTGGAGAATTGTCTGGCAGCCTCCTTTTGGTAGTCACCCACAAAAGCTTATGCTCCAATACGTCTGTTAGCCTATAAGGTGCCACAGGAGTCTTTGCCGCTTTTACAGATCTAGACTAACACGGCTACCCCTCTGATATTAAAAACTTTACTTATCATTGTCATCGCCATCTAATTTAATTCTCTGAGCTGCTTCACCTCACCCTTAATTCTATTTTAAATATCCTTAATTGAAAATACAATCGATTTTCAGAACATACACATACACATTTTAATTCTTTTTTACCTCCTCCTCTTGGGTTCTCCTTTTTCCCCATCCCTTCATCTCCCCTGCTGCTCATTTCCATCAGCAGTCTCACACAGAGGAGCCGTTGTTTAGTACCAAACTGTTTTATGGGTAAAAGCATGTTTTTGCTAACTATAGAGAACTGGAATTGTACTCTCTAGTTCCTTATACAAAATTCCCTTTTCCTGTTGTCTATCAAACAAACAGGGAAAAAGCCCTTCAGTTGAGAATGTGAGGAACTATTTTAAAAGGATTTGAGTTATCTTTCTGTTTCAGTCCCTTTGCAGAAGCCACTGAGGCTAACGTGTTCACTACACTTCAGGTGACCCCGGGACCTAAGATCCATTTCAAATCAGACGCTGTTTTAGTCACGGTAGACAATCTATATACTCTCTGCTTTAGTTGTCTTTGACAGTTCGTACTGACCTCACAAGAAGTCAAGTCCTGCACACCTTAGTCCCTTGCATAGTCCCAGACTTAATTAGACTATTTACTGGAGTACGGCAAGAAGGATTTGACCTAGGATTTTTTACATATACTATCACAGGACTTCCATGATAGAAGAGAAGAACAAGCTAGTCTATGTTTAGCATAGTCTATGCTGGTCTATGTTTATTCGTTTTTAGCATTATGTGGATTTTCTCTAACTTCCTCTCCTTACAAAGAGCTTTAGTTAAGCAGCTCAGAGATTCTACTTAGGGATAAAGAAGCTTACTCACTAAAGATACCAGGCTAAAGCAGTGGACCCATAAAGGGGAAAATCTGGTTCCCAGAAACTAGACAGCATAACTAGTCTGGGCACTGGAAGTCTCCATGGGAATAAAGGAAGGAATCCTTCTTTATAAACCTGGAGTTGCTTCACTGTCATCTCTCTAGCCCTGAGGCTGCAGCCTCCGTGCTCCATGCCAGTTGGAAATGGATACATGTAGTGGTGAATCAAGCAGCTCTACCTCCACATAGCCCCATGATACATCCAAGATGCTTATTCCCTGCACAGCCTTCTCAAAGTCTTCCCTTTCCCCACCAGACAGCAGAATGACTCTGATTCTGATGCATGCGAGTCCCTCCATCCCCATTGGAAAGGATGAAGAATTTGTCCTAAAATGGATAATCATGTGGTTTTAAAGTCTGATGAGGTATTTGTACTGGATTTGACAGTGCTTGACATATGGTTAGGCATGTGTTCTGTGTGTTCTTGTACAGAAACACACATGCACAAGTCATGGGCCAAATCCATCCCTAGTCTAAGCAAGTTCATTGACTGCAGGTCATGTGGTAGTGTCCATTCCCTGAGTGGATGACTGAAACTTTTAAAACTGGAGAATAGTGCAAGAAAGAATAATATCCTTCCAGTCTGAATTTTTCAGATGAATAGTCATTTGTACTTATGTAACATGAGAAATATTTATTATATTATTTCTATTACAATAGTGCCAAGGAGCCAATTGTGAATGGGGTCCAGTGTGCTAGGCACAGTACAAACAGAGAATAGGAGAGATTCCCTGCCCTGAAGAACTAAATATCTAAAGAGCCATATATTGCTAGAACAGGAATGAACTTTTAGAGTGGGATCTCTTTATATAAAGAGTTAATAATGACCCCAAGATTTGGAGCTAGGACTTCTGAGCTATGATCACTACTTGTTGACTTTTTGCCTTTGTGACTTTGGCCAAGACACTTAACCATTCCACCTCATTTTGCTTATCTGTAAAGTGGGAATAATAATACCCATGTGCCTCAAAAGAGTGTTGTGAGGATTAACTGGTTACTGAGTGTTAGGTGCTTTGAAAATGAAAAGGGCTGTATTAGTGTGAAGTATTATTATGGCTGTTAACATGCCTAAAGGAGTGCAATGATTCATCTTTGTGTGGTGAAATTTTTAAACAGTATAATGACATCTTAAAAATCTATATGCTGAGGCCTATGGGTTTGTTTGTTTTTTAAGTACATCTAAGTTGTATGTGCAAAACATACAATTACATTGGCCTCGTGGGTAAGTTATACATGGAATTACAGTAGAAACAAACTGCATACTTAGTTACCCATTTTGTGTGCTCAGCTTAGGCACACATTTCTGAAAATGTAACCCTCTCATTAAACAACCCTCAGAGGTGCTTCATTGCTTTGTGATATTGAATCAAATTCAATCTTAGTGTAACTCCATTTGTGTCATTCAAGTTTTTCCAGGAATTAATTTGTCCTGTTATTTCTAGGGTAGTTGGAAGTAGACCTTGTCAGATTGCATGAAGAAAAGGAGAGTATCATTTATTTATAGAAAGAAGATGGAGTAACATTTTAATTGGCTTGTTTTACTGAAGTATAGCATTAAAAAAGACAGTCTAGTGAAGTTAAGGCAAAATATTGATCTATATGGTTAACTTGGTTAGAAATTGTAACTGACACTAGTGTTCTTGTCTACTGTCCACATTGATCAGACTTAGCAACCTCCATGTTTCTGATGAAGTGGGTTTTACTTTTCACATCTGTCCCCAGGCTGCAGGAAGAACAGACACTTGGTCAGGACACAGTGTGCTAAATTCAATAAAGCCAGTGGCATCACTCCAAGAATGAATGTTGTCTAAAATGTCCAGTTCCTCTATTTTGTGTTGCCAACTCTCACAATTTTACTGTGACTCTCACAATATTTTGCATTTTTCTTAAAGCTCTAGCTCCTGATGGTTGTGTAAGAATCTCACCTTTGAGGGCTCAGAGAATGTTAAAATACATTTCTAGCACTTGTGGTTGCAAACTGAGGTTAGAAAATGTGACTCAAGTGCACCCTAAAGTCTCAAAATTCAGGAGGCAAATAAAATAGCCTTCACATTTATTATGTTTTTAAAATGTCATGATTTTTAAACCAATCTAATGATTTTTGAATATTTGGGTTTGTCAATGCTGATGACAGAAAATGTGTAATTATTCTGTAGCAGTGGAGTGTTGTCAAGAGAGTCTCCCCTGCACTCCCAAACCAGAGTAGCAACTTAGATAAATGCGTGGCATTGAAAATAGGTTTGAGATGAGAACTTCTGAGTTGTGACTAGCTGCTTCCCTATCTAATAGAGTAATAGATAATATACTTGTTAAGATGAAACTGAACTGCTGACGTTGTGTCAGACCATCTAAAATGTGCATGAAAAGACTTTTTCATTGGACCACCTTCTGTTGGTGAGAGAGACAAGCTTCTGAGCAACACAGTGCTCTTCCCCCAGTCTGGGAAAGGTACTCGGAGTTTCGCAGCTAAATACAAGGTTGAACAGATAGATTAGCATAAAAGTAGTTAGCACATATTCTAAGGTGGGGTAGTCAATAGACAGCCCATGGGCCAAATACAGACCACCAGACACTTTTGAATGCTTTTATCATTATTGTTATTTTTATATTATTGTCTCTGGAGTCTGGACCGTGACCAAAAATTTGGACCTTGACAAAAAATAATTACCTCTGTTCTAAGGGACCATTCAAGGTGAAGTGGCCTTGATTTAGCTGTGACACTATGAGTTTAATTGCATTGTGCAGTAAAGAAAGATACAAGGTTTCAGTATACAGTAGAGCTGAGCAAAATTTTTTGCATGAATAGTTTATTCATCAAAAAATGCAGGTTCAGGTTGACCAAAACTATTCGTGAATTCATGTTGAGTTAGTCAAATAGTGTCAACCAAACCAAAAACATTGAAACCTTGTGGTAATGTCAAAACAAAACATTAGGCATTTTGACAAAAGGAAAGGAAAAATAGATTTACAAAAGAGGAGGAGATGGTGCAGCGGCCATATCTCTTATAGGCTTCATCCCAGTGGTGAGGGCACTCATCTGAAATGTGGAAGACCCAGGTTCACGCCCCATCTCTGTCTCATGTGGAAATATGATTTGAACTTACATCTGCCACATTGCAAGGGACTGCCCTAACCACTTGGTTATGAGAGATTCTGGTGTGGTATTGTTTCCATCTCTCCTCTTGAAGCTGTTTTTGTCAAGGTTCCTCCCCCACTCTGAACTCTAGGGTACAGATGTGGGGACCTGCATGAAAAAACCTCCTAAGCTTATCTTTACCAGCTTAGGTCAAAACTTCCCCAAGGTACAAAATATTCCCCCCGTTGTCCTTGGACTGGCCGCTATCACCACCAAACTAATACTGGTTACTGGGGAAGAGCTGTTTGGACACGTCTTTCCCCCCAAAATACTTCCCAAAACCCTGCACCCCACTTCCTGGACAAGGTTTGGTAAAAAGCCTCACCAATTTGCCTAGGTGACTACAGACCCAGACCCTTGGATCTTAAGAACAATGAACAAACCTCCCAACACTTGCACCCCCCCTTTCCTGGGAAATGTTGGATAAAAAGCCTCACCAATTTGCAGAGGTGACCACAGACCCAAACCCTTGGATCTGAGAACAATGAAAAAGCATTCAGTTTTTTACAAGAAGAAGACTTTTAATAAAAAATAGAAGTAAAGAAATCCCCCCTGTAAAATGAGGATGGTAGATATCTTACAGGGTAATTAGATTCAAAAACATAGAGAACCCCTCTAGGCAAAACCTTAAGTTACAAAAAAGATACACAGACAGAAATAGTTATTCTATTCAGCACAATTCTTTTCTCAGCCATTTAAAGAAATCATAATCTAACACATACCTAGCTAGATTACTTACTAAAAGTTCTAAGACTCCATTCCTGTTCTGTCCCTGGCAAAAGCAGCATACAGACAGACACAGACCCTTTGTTTCTCTCCCTCCTCCCAGCTTTTGAAAGTATCTTGTCTCCTCATTGGTCATTTTGGTCAGGTGCCAGGGAGGTTACCTTTAGCTTCTTAACCCTTTACAGGTGAGAGGAGCTTTCCCCTGGCCAGGAGGGATTTCAAAGGGGTTTACCCTTCCCTTTATATTTATGACAGTTTTGTTTTTTATAAATAATTATATAGTCATTGGAGCAGGTGCTTGAACTTGGGTCTACGATATGCGTATCCTAACTACAAGGATGTAGCATCATTCTCGCTGTCTTTCTCTGGCCTGGTGACTACTCACTGTCATTCACAGTGGCAAGTCATAGTCATTCACTATGACAATGAATGGTCATTGGGCCAGGGATGAACACAAAATACCTGGTTCCCCACTGCCTTGTACCTTTTGTCAGTAATTTACACCTGCACGAAGTGGGTGTAAAATCTATCTGTGTATCAATCTTAGGGGGTTATACTGCCACCTATCACTTCAGGCACCTTCCATGTAAAAACAAAAGCAGTAGCAAAGATTCTAGTGAATTTCATGGGGTCTCTGAGTAAATGCTTTGCCTGGGGTAAGATTTGTTGTTGTTAATTCTTTTTTTTTTTTATTCCCCTCTCTTTCTTGCTTGGTAGGGATTTATTGGGTGGAAGAGGCATGAGTGTCATTCTCAAGGTGGGGAAAGGCTTTTGTAAAGAGGGAAGTGTTGCAGTGTTTCTTAAAGATAATCAGACTCTAGAATAGATTCACCTGATCTTCTCTGGAAGTTTGTTGCACAGCCAGCTCCCTCAATTGAAAATGCTACCAGCTCAGAATGAACAAAACAGCAATGTGAGTGGTGAGGTTATACATCCACCTTATTCCCAGTAATTCCACTTTTTTGTTGCATTTTGTTTTTATGATTTTCAGTCATTCATTAGCTAACTTCTCAGCAGGGGATGAAGATACATGATGGCTTATAAACTTTCAGAATGGTGCAGTTTAAGGAAAGATTTGGAGGAGAGAGTTCTCCAGCTGGATCTAGTAAGAAGAGAGTGTTTCAGGTGAGAAGAAAGCCTGGAGATGAAAATGAAGAAAAGACATGAGGGAACTGATTTTTACCTAAGGGTTTGTACAGCACCTACTACAACGGGGCTCCAGTCCTTGTCTGGGGCACTACTGCAGTACAAATAATAATAATAATTAATGACAGTAATAAGTAGGAGCTAGGGCCTTGAATTCAAAGCTAAAGAGCTTATTATTATTATTATTTTATTATTATTATAATATACTATTGTTATTTATTAGTATAAATTTGATTTGAGAACTGTGGGGGAATCCCATGAAAGGATCTGGAGAAAGAAAGGGACAAATTAAATTAAGCAGGGCAGTCTGTGAATCAGTAAAATGTAATCCATTAGTCAGATCAAATAGATAAAAGTCAATCAATGAAGTAAATCCAGGAACAGATAAAATAGTATAACCCATTAGCTGAAAGCATTTGGAAATAAATGGCCAGCAATCAATCAGTTGAAATAAACAAGGCATCAAACAGTCAAATGGGGCAACATATGAAGTAGTCCAAGCATAGTGGTACCATCAGTGGAAGGGCGGAAGTGACAGCTTTCTCCTTTACACCAGGCCTGTTGGCAGGACAGCACCTTGAGTTGTGTCTGAACCAAAGTACTGGCTCAGATCCACCATTCCTCCTGGCCAAACTATGAAGAAGTTCAAATCCAAATCCGTATTTTTGCTCCAGGCCTGTCACTGTAATGGGACAAACCAAAGCACAGATTCTAAATGTTCCTGACCCATCTGTAGAGAGGCCAAATGTTTCTGTGGTATATTTATTTGTGTTTATAAGTAGCTCCATGTTATAGAGTAATATGGCTATGTTCTGTGTGAAATTTTCCATTGTATTATATAGTAGAGAAGGGCCTGATCCAAAACCTCAGATTCACACACTTCCTTTGGAGGAGTGTGGATCTGGATCTGACTTTCATGACTAATCCCTGTTTGTATAAATGCCTGAATCAACCCCTTTGGATTGGAACAGCCCTAACCCTGGAGAAGGGCTTACCTGGATCCAGATCTGCATCTGAATTTTACAGCTAGGACTTATCTCTAGATTATAGTCACTGGAACTTTCCCGCCCCCCGATATAGGTAGTTAACCCATATACATAAGTGATGTCTTCTGATACCTGGAGCCCTTTCCCCTAAAGGAACGGTTGGTAGCCAGTTTGGCTACTCCTTCGGGCGTCCTTGTGCTACTTGACTCCCTTCTTATTCAGGTAAGGAGGTTGAACTACAGCAGAGCCCTCCTTGATGTCCTGTGTAACAGCAAACTCACATAAACATGCATGCTAGAGACACACGCTCCTGATTAGAGAGAGCATGGATCTCCATGTCATCTGCTCTTGCTTGTTTCTCTCTTCATGGGTGTGATTTCCAAATCAAAACCCTGAATAGCCTTAGCACAGTTTGAATTATATAATTGTGCTGCTGAGAGTCACATGACTTGCTGTCTGAGTAATTCCCTGCAGAAGGAGACAAGCTGCATGTTAAAAAGCTCAACAAATAGTGTTTAAAACAAAAAGTATATAGCATAGAATTTCCATAGTACTTCATTTGAAATTGTCTACTGCTGCAACAGCCACATGTATATCTGGTTCAAAGCTTAGGGATTTGATGGGGAGAGGACGAGTGGGGATCAGAGGCGGGGGAGGGTGTATTAGCTGGACCTGTGGTTTGTTTTCTGTTCCCTTCAATAACAACCTCAGCCTTCAAAACTGGGTGCATCCGATGTTGAACAAAATGAGTGGCTCACTGGAGACCTCAACAAGGAGCTAGGAATCATTGTCTTGTGGAGGTAAGAAGCAATCACATTCCTAATAGTCTGTGATCTAAAACCCATTATTACTTTTCTGTGACTGTGTAAGATAGAAGAAGAGAGAGTAAATGGCTGACACCTCTGTAAACTGGCAGGGGTCTGCAGAAGATATATTTATAGGTAACGTAAGGGGGAGGAGGAAGAGGTACAAACTGAATGTAACCTTTTATTATCACATAAATGCCTTGGTGCTGTTTGCAGGACTGTAATTGGATTGATTATTCTGAACTCTCTATCTCTCTTTCACATGTGAGTTGGCCAGTGAATTGTAACTTGTTTCTACTAACTGAATCAGAAGGAGAAGGGGCTGTCTGGCACTGCAAGGCTGTATGGGGGGGGGGGTGTATTTTCAGACCACAACACTTAAAGAGACTGTTGCTCAGTTTCAGAAGGCATAGCTGTTGCAGAGAGAGAGGCAGGAAGTGTGAAAGCAGCTTTGTGATCTCTAACAGGTAGGCAAGAGCATAAACCATATGTTTGTTCCTGGATATTCTTCTTTCTCAAAGAACTGGTAATATAGATCTATATATATTGTTTGGGTTGTGTTCGTTAGACATGGTTGATGATAGCAGGAGCATGTGTATGCCCAAAAGCCAGTGTGTGAATGAGAGATCACAAGCTCTTCTGAAAATCAGTGAGGTATCTGGGATTTGCAGACTAGGGGGGATTCACTTGCAAATCCTGCTGCAATTGAGACATGTGATCACTGCAGGTCCACAGCTCGTGATTGTTTAAGGAACCCAAAAAAGTTAATTTAGAAGACCTAAAAAGCCTAGGAGTTACCTTCCTGAGCACCCTCTGTTGCAAACGAGGGAGAGAGCTAGAAAAAGCTGAGAGAGGGAATTTGATCTTCTCTGTTGATTTCCCCCCTTTGATCCAGTTGCTGACATGTGAAAAGAATAATTGAATTGTCCCACCATGTGGTAGCTATTACAAGAAATCCTTGTGCACATATATATGCAAAGTGGGCAAGCCCAAAACCAGGGGTTTGGGGGAAAAGGCTTGCTCTTGTTGTGTTTGGCTATTCTCTGTTATACAGGTATGTTGAAATATAATATAGCAACTTTCAGACTGAAAGAAGGGATTAGGTGGAATTAACATTTTAGATTGGAAAGAAAACATGTAAGCACAAGCATTGGTTAGGAGGTAAGGAGGGCAATATGTCTATAATCACTATTTTTAGAGGCTATGAAATGCATAACAACCTGTTGCTCTTCTGTAATCCTTTCCTTCCTAAGAATGCAAATGTTAATTGAGCTTCCTAATGCGTCTGTGAGGTAGGCATTAGTATTCCTATTTTTTCCGGTGGGGACATTGAGGCACAGAGTTTGTGGGTTCATTTCTGCCACAAGTCTAGCTGTGCCAGAACATGGTTAGGGGTATTTGTGTTGGCAGTTTTTGGAGGACAATATGTTTATAGAGCTGTGTGACAGCCTAAGTCTTAATACAGTGATTTAGACTGTAGCACCATGCTATATTCCGATTCCTGAATTCACACTATGGACAAGATAAAGGGTTAGAACATAGATGTATATGCCAGACAACTATAGAGTGAAATAGTAAAATGTGTATTGTAGACGGGCCCTGACCGAGATCAAACTAGTTTGTAGCACAGCTTGGTACAGCCTTGTGCTTTAACCATTCAACTGTTTCAATTAGACAAAATAGCTCCCCTTTTTTTTTTTCTTTTTTTTTTCCCTTGGCATGAAAAAATGTTATATGTTAACTTGGGTAATTACATTCTGCTTACCTAAAATTCCTAGTGTAGTTTCAACTGGTTATAGTGTTATGTTGTAGATTTGCTGTGTGGAAATCTTCCGCGCTAGAGAAGGCAGCAAGTGTTTCAGCAGTAGGGGGATGTAATCCCTGAACTGTATATATAGTAGTTTGTAAATCTATGAATCAGCATTTTGGGATCTCTATATAAAACGTACTACATGAATGTCAGCCTATTTTTAATAACGATATCGTTCACAGTGCTCTAGATTACAGGTTGGTAAGCATTTGCTTTATTTACTGAATTTCTGTTTTCTAAGTCTGCTGCCAGTGGAGAGATTTATGGTAAAAAGGTAGTATTTACGTACACACGCTATCAGATCTGTGGCTCCCATTGTACAGGAGATGCATGTTTCACACAACAGATATGATTACAGTGATCAGCTTCTGCTACCCTTGCTCATTTTGAGCAGTACAGTATCTTATTCACGACTCAAAGATTCCCAGGGGCACAGAGCCAGGACCTATGTGTATATACATTGACTACATTGGGTGCTAGGACTAGAAACTCTGGTCTGTCAGCTCCAAAAATGCAGGCCTCTACTACTTGAGCTAAAGAAGAAATTTCATAGCATTGATATTGGTATCTGCAGCCACTAGAGAGCATCACCACTCGCTATTTTATGTGCACAAAGCCAGTGAATTATATCACCTTCCAATATAATCTCCCAAGGCAGATACATTTGGCCAGATTGAACCCTTGTATAAATCCACTGATTTTGATAGAGTTACAGTAGGGATCTGTTTGGTCAAATATGGTCACTGTGATAGCCGGTACTGTTAGATATAGATATCTAATAGTATGTTAATAAAATACCTGTTGAAGGATAAAAATAAAAAATCCACCAGTTTCCATAAAAAATGCTCACCTCTTCAAGAAATAGAAGACAATGATATGTTTGGTGTTTATCTGTCTACTGCCATGCAGTACACCCATTGATGACCGTGTGAGTTATGTGTAGATAGGCTGGGGAGTACCTACCCATTCATTTTTATGAGTGGTGGTCAGACTGACAATAGATTAACCCATCAGTCTCTCTGTAAGAACCATCATGCTCTGTGGATAAACATCTGCACATTAGAACTTCTCCGTGGAGACTGGATGTGATACACAATGATGACTCTGAATGATCTGGTACAATCTTTCATTTCATGCATTGATCAGATAAATAATATTGACTCCAAAAAAATAATTATGGTCAAATAAGGGTGATTTTTCAACAGACTAAAATGTATCTGATTTGGCCTTGACCTATAGTAATAGATGGTAACAGGTTATATCAGTAGTTTGAATGAATACAGAAGCTGTGAAACTAATTTAAGCATAAAGATTTTCTTTTTGCGAATACAGACTAACACGGCTGCTACTCTGAAACCTGTAATTTAAGCATGAAAATCGAGGCTAATTCTCCAACCATACCTGTGAGTTTGACTGGCTTGGTAGTACTCTTGCCCCTGGATCAATCATCTAGATTTTACCCAAAGTTTTTGCAATAGAACTATGCAAAATGTTTACAATAAACCCTGAAACCACATGAAACTTGCCTGGTTTCTAGTTTTCTTACAAGCTCATACCTCAACTCACATTTGTTAAATTGTTCACAAAATGTGAGACTTTGTCATTGTTCTGCTTTTTTTGTTGTTGTTTTTGTTTCATTGTACATTCTTTCTTACATTTCATACATTTATTGTTTCTAAAGAAAAAAATATTTCAAGCTACACTCTGGGGCCTTTAAAATTCCTTCTGTTCAACATGAAGGGAGCAGCTTTTTAAGAGAATCTCAGTATTATATAATAGCTTTCATCCTGCAGAGCAGGAAATCTCTTTCAGGACAGGTAGAATTTTAAACAGCCAGAGTTTCTGCAATCTGAAAATGAATGTTCTTGTTTTGAAAGTAATTCTTGTCCTGCTTCTATGATTACTAGGAGAATAACATAAACTATGATTCTAACAATTACAAAAAAAATGCAGCCACCCAGAACTCATATTGTATCAAAGCAAAATGGAACACGATTCTCAAATGTTTCCAGTTTTTTCTATATATAGAACCCGCATTCTTCAAGGTGGTTCCATTTTGGGCAAAGCAGTTTTCTGCCATTTTCCTGCGTATCTGAATTCACTTTTGAGAAACCCAGGACCAGTTTCGGGTTTTACATCGAAGTCGTGCAAAATTCTGCATAGGTTTAACACAAAAGTAGGTGAAACTCAACAACAGTTTGAAAGCTTTGAGATTTTCACTCTTCCAAGCTCTGAGATCTTGATCCAACTGAGGATCATCTGTGTAAACCTAGGTGGATAGAACTAATTATCATATTTCCATTAACCCCTATGAAATAAAACTGCCGGGTTTTGCCCAGATCTCCACAGCCAGGTCTTCCTAGGGAGGAGCTGTGTTGTCAAAAGCACATTTCATTTTATGGCATGTAATAATGATTTGCCTTTAAAAAAAAAAATTCTCCTCTTTTGCCCACAATGGCTAGAATTCAGATTTGAGTGTCTGGGTTTAACTCAATTCCAAAATGTACTTAAGCATGCAGCTTTTGTTTTTCAATAGAATATAGCCACTTATAGCTGTAATGCAAAGCACTTTAGAAAAGATCAGTCCATGATTATGATTTCCTACTGAGAAAGTGGGAGTTGCACAGATATCCTTTACTTGTTAGCAACACAGTGGTAGGTCTTGGCGCAAGCTAATTTCTGGTGTGGTTCTATCACTGGAGTCATTAGAGCTGTACCAGGGATGAACTTGTCCCCCTCTTTATACCTTTCTCACCTTTTGCTTTAATGAAGTGCAATGAATTTTAAACTTTACCAGGAACTGTGTTCTACAAGTCTGTAATAGAAAGTATCTGCAGATTAATCAGGCTGCAGTGTTTAACATTAAATTTGCTTATTATAAATGACTGCTATGTCATGGTAATGAGTTTTCCTCCAGTTTTATAGCCTGAATCTTGCTGATACGTACAACCAGAGTTTTTGGTGGTATATTACATTCACCCATTCTTTACTAACCTGTTCTTAAGTCATTTGGGTGAAAAACAGTGACCTCCTACTGACCTTTTGCCGTTTGATAAGCTCCCTTTGAACAAGTGAATGAGAGGGACAGGGAGGGATGGGTTGAAGCACGGGTTACTCATACAGTACACTTAGTGCCTGGGTACTTAATTAAGGAAAACCAAAGAGTGGGAGAATCCTAACAACACTGCTAAATTTTCACTAAATAGCCCAAGTATAAAATGAGAGGCAAGATGGGTGAGGTAATTTCTTTTATGTTCCCCCTCTGCCCCCGCCATATTTTTGTCATTAATAGAAACATATGTTACGGATGAAGAGATCTGTATGATACAGTTGACCAGCTCTACTCTATCCCTTGCCCAAAGGCAGAAATAATCCAGTCAGTAGAGACTCTATGTGGATAAATAGTATCTCCCTCTCAGTGGATACTTCCCAGTCTTAAAATTAGTTACAAGATTTAGATAAGATCCCTAGTCAAAGTTCAGGGCTCTCCGGGTATTCTATTTGGGAGTAGAAATTGGCGGTAGCCAGGGTATTTCTTTGCACTCTGTACATTCCTTTTAAATAAATAAGAGTCCTGTGTCTCTGAATGCAGAAGGAACCAGGGAAAAAAAGGAGCAGTACCAGGTCCCTAAGCTTCTTTACCAAACACCAGATCCAAAAGCTTTCTTGTCTTTAGCTTTTTCCAGAGCCACACTGTCCTAAGCTACAAGCTCCTGCTTCAGTTTTTTCTTGCCTCTTTCCCTCTGCCCCTCTCTTTGTTCTTGTCTGTGACCTCAGTATCTGGGTGTTTTCTCACACACACCCTTACCCAAAACAATATTCAGCCCAAAAGCTGGGTCGGTCCTAAGCCCAGAGCTCTCTCTGATTTCCCCCTGCCCCAGGCCCCAGTTCAGAAGAGTGTCATGCTTCCAGCAGCCCATACATAATGACCCCCAAGGGTACCTCCTCTGTCCCTTGTTCTGGTTTCCAGGGCAAAAATGGTCACTTAGCCATCTTCCTTAGTCCTTTTGTTCTCCAGCCGGTCACAACTGGCTGGCTTCCTGCAGAGGGTGGGCTCCACTTATTATTAGTTGCTAGGTACCAAGTGGCCGGACCTTGTCTGGGCCCACGCCCCAAATAACTAGGCCACAGTTACACCTGGATCTGTGGGTCTCTGCAAAGAGAAAACAACCTTTTTTCACCACCAAGTTTAACCATGCACCACATGGGGAAACTGAGGCGCATACAGCTCTGTCACTCCGGGGTGTGAAAATTCCATACCGCTGAGGGACATAGCTATGTCAGTGTAACCCCTGATGTAGACAACACTAGGTCAATGGAAGCATTCTTCCATCAACCTAGCTACCACCTCTCGAGGAGGTAGATTCACGACAGCGACAGGAGAGCCCCTCCTATCGCTGTAGTGAGTGTCTACACCGAAGCACTACAGCAGCAGTGTGCAGCTGTGCCACTGTAGCAGTTTGAGTGTAGATATACCCTAGGACTGAGAAGCTAGTTCGGTCCTGTTGCCAAAACTATAACCCCTCTGCAGAGACAACTATATTACCATGGTTCCTAAGAATCCTAGTGATGGACCAGAACCCCACTGTCACTTAATAATATTACAGTAGTACCTAGAGGCATCTAATCAGGACACCATTGTGCTAGGCACTGTGCAAACAAAACCAAGTCCCTGCCTCCAGAGAGCTCACAGGCTAGGGTTTTGACAAGATACAACTGGTGGCTAACCAGACAAACCAGGGATGCTAACACCTATCTACTAGGAGCTGAAGTGAGACCAGAAACTCATTTCACACGGGATACCAAACAACTGTCCAAAGCTAACAACTCTGGATCATTACAATCCTTGATTGTATTTGAACAACTGATCTGGAGGTGAAAAGCAGCATATCTATTTACCAAATTCCAGAAGCTGGAAGTACTCTTTTTATCTGCAGATATCAAATTCGCACCCTTGATTGTATGTGGATATCAGGCTGTCTTATGTATATTAGACAGGAGCTTGTTTGAGATGCAATATTCAGCACTGCATACATTTGGCTTCTATTGGTCAAAAGCATAGCTTTTGGAAATAATTTTTCACTTTTAGTAAACAAAGACCTGATCTTCAGTCTGAAGAAGGCCTGTCTTAAGGTAAAGGAAGCAAACAAAAATCTTCAGTTTTACTTTTCAAGCCAAAATCCTTTTTTGTTCTTGGAAGCTAAACTCTTTACATTATTTCCCAAATATAAATTAATCTGTAGGCCATACTTGGCTACTTTCCAAAAAAAAATTCTGAACAGGTTGAGTAAAAAATACAGCAAAGTATTGAGCTGAATTGCCTAGGTGTGGGAGAGCCTGGGGGATGACATTCAGATAGGGGCCTTTGTATAGACAGAAATATCATTTAGACCAGGGGGTTTTCAAACTGGGGGTCGCGACCCCTTAGTGGGTTGCGAGGTTATTATTTGGCAGGTCGCTAGCTGTCAGGCTCCACCCCGCTTCACCTCCAGCATTTATAATAGTGTTAAATATATATATTTTAAAAAGCGTTTTTAATTTATAAGGGGGGTCACACTTAGAGGCTTCCTGTGTGAAAGGGGTCACCAATACAAAACTTTGAGAACCACTGATTTAGACGCCTTTGTACAGCCAGTAAATCCAATTGCTGTTTTTAAGTCTCTGAGACCTCTCTGTCACTTTGGACTGGTTATGGCCAGTTCTGTATCTGAGCTTTCCTGCTTAGAGGCTACTTTTCCAAAAAGAGAGAATAAGTGTTAATAGCATCATTGCACTGCCCATTGCTTCTCACATTGTTTGTTCACTATGTCCAGAATCATGCTCAGTTAAAATAAATGCATCATTTTGATGTTAACTATGTGACTCTAAATTCCACAGCTTCAATTTAAGATAAAAAAAACAAACAAAGCTAGGATGAAATAGTTTGTGTGGGTTTTTTTTTTTTTTTTAGGCCTAAAAATGGCTAGTGATTTTGGATGCCCACCTGGAGATACCTTTATATGGTCTGATTTTCAGAAAGTGCCAAGCACCCACCCTTTGAAAATCAGGCACTTTAAAGGTGTCTTAAATCAGGCACCCAAAATCACTAGTCAGTCTTGAAAATATAGGCCTTAAAGTTTACTTCATTGACTTATTATTTTAAATAGCCTCAAGGGAAGGGGAAGTAATCACAACCTGGTGGCATTCTGTTTAGGAAAGCAAAATTCTTTTGAAGTGTCTATCCAATTACATGTTCTGTTCAAGGGTAACTTTCAGCATGTCAAAATCTCAGAGCTTAAATGTGGTAGTGGAATAAGAAACCTTGTCCAACTCAGGCTAAAAGTGAATGCAACAAATTGTTATGTTCACATCAGAGTGTGACATACTTTCCTTTTTTAAAAAAACTTATTTATAACCCATGAGTGCCTCAGTAAACACAAGGCATGTGTCTGTGCTTCTCACCATCTTTTTGTGTTGTGTGGGTGTCATTGTTTGGTTAAGAACACAGGAACTGTGTTCACAGCATCTGTATGTTATAATTGCCTGCTCACTGGGTAAGATACCTAACTACAGCTAATGTTGAAGAGTAATAGAGTAGCTCTGGAGAATAGAAGGTTCAGTTCTCCACAAAGGTTGGCATTTATGGATAGCAGGGGTCTAATGAGAGTGGATTTTACTGGGGTTCCAGGTGCAGGCTTCCAAAGGGGCTTTCTTTCATCTTGTTCACCCAGGCCAGGAATTAGAAGAGTTAGGGAGCTCTCTCCTCCAGAAGGTAGTGATAGCATGCCATTAGTAAGTCCAGTTTGGGGCTATGGGTCAGAAAGGATCAATCCTTTTACTTTCACCCATCCTTTCCTATTACAGTCCATCCCCTTCTATATATTGATTTAAGATTCTTGCATTCTCTGTAAGAATGAGAGAAAGGCCTCCTCCTCTGAGTTTGCAACTACCCCCAGAGTGGAGCACAAATAATGCATGTTCCCAGCACCTAGAGGGTGAGGGTCGCAGCTCTGTGACACACCTAGCCAGACAGCCTCAAGAAGGAGAGTCATCCTCAGATACAAAAGAGACTTACTTGCATTGCTGCATGTTTATCAAAAGCAATATAATTTCTGATAACAGTTGTGTTGATGGCTGTGAATGCGTTCCATTAACATAAGCCCCTGAATCTTTCAGTGAAGCCCCTGGCTGCCAAGAGTAGAGAAAACTAAATATTGGCTCCAATGCCTATTGAAACCAATGGGAGTATTGTTGTTGGCTTAAGTTTGGCTCTGAGAATCTAGGCCCATTTCTTGAATATGAAAGTACATTCTGGCAATGTAGAATTAAATCTAGACTCTGGAGTACTGGTGAGATCATAATTAACCACAAAAGCTTGAGTCGTCAGTTTAACATTATCACTCTGTACACGAACATACTGTACTCCATATATGTAAACTTTACTGCGATTGAGTGGCTGCAGCAAATCATAGGCATTAAATTATTAAAAAAAAACAAAAAAACGTCAGCAATGCTGAGCTGGCTTCTCTTTCCTCTGTCCACCCACCTTGTCTTGTCTTTTGTTATGGAGAGGTTTGTTAACACATCTTAATGGCATTAACAAGAGCCTTCAAAAAAGCAAAAGAAAGTACAGTAACTCCTCACTTAAAGTTGTCCCAGTTAACGTTTCATTGTTACGTTGATGATCAATTAGGGAACTTGCTCGTTTAAAGTTGTGCAATGCTCCCTTATAAGTCGTTTGGCAGCTACCTGCTTTGTCCACTGCTTGCAGGAAGAGCATCTCATTGCAGCTAGCTGGTGGGGGCTTGGAACCAGGGTGGACCGGCAGCCCCCACCCCATCAGCTCCCTGCTCCCCTAAATTCCCTGTGCAGCAGCCGCCCAGCAGGCTATCAGTTGCCGGCAGTTCAGCTGTCCCTCCCCCCACTGCCATGTGCTGCTCCTGCCCTCTGCCTTGGAGCTGCTCTCCAGAGCCTCCTGCTTGCTGGGGAGGAAGGGGGGGGTTAACGTCAGGGTGTCCTCCTCCCCCCTGCTCCTGCACCCTGCTTATCCCATCTCCATCTAGCAGGGGGGACACAGGACAGGGCTCAGGACGGAGGGAGCTTAAGAGTGTACTTAAGAGTGGTGGCAGCGTACTTAAAGGAGAAATGTGCATCTCTCTCTCACACACATCTGTCTCCCTTCCCTCCATTCGTGCTGCCTTGTAGAGTGTGAGGCTATATTAACAACAATAAGTTAACCCTTGAGGGCTCAGCCAATTGTTAGTTCATCATTTAGCAGTAAGGCATCCTCTGGGAAATATCCTACCCTCTGACTCCACCACCTCAACCGAGCTTCACAATCATGATCGCTGTGTATTAAATTGTTTGTTTAAAACTTATACTCTGGGCCTGTGTGTCTGTCTATATGTGTGTGTGTGTGTATATATATATATATATATATAATATATATGTAAGTCTTTTGTCTACCCAAAAAAAAAAATCCCTGGAACCTAATCCCCCCCATTTACATTAATTTCTTATGGGGAAATTGGATTTGCTTAACATTGTTTCGCTTAAAGTTGCATTTTTCAGGAACATAACTACAACATTAAGTGAGGAGTTACTGTCTGAGGAAAAATAAACTGAAGTGAGGTGAAGAGGAAGACTCTAGCTTCAGGCTTCCTGTGGGCCTTTGGATGAGTCCCTTACGATACATCTTCACTGCAGAATTAACTTAAGGCCACGTCTATGCTAGAAAGTTTTGCCAACAAAATTACATGTGCCAGTGTTGCTATGTCACTACAGCACATGCAGGCTTGACTGCTTTGTTGGTGCTGCATGTCTTCCCCATTAGAGGCTGTCGTCAGAAGACATGGTGCCCTGTGGGTAGGCATCCCAGTGTCCCAAATGCACCATCTGGTGCAATGCCTCGCAGTGCATTGTGGGATATTACCGCTGCACCCAGGGAGTGATGGGCGCAGAAGTCAAGTTCCCCACACGTCCCTTATTTCCATCTCATAATGTTTATTCCATCCCATAATTTTTGTGACTTTTTTTTTTTTTTTTAAACAATTCTCACAGTTCATTGTGCTGCTTTTTCATTCTCTCTGCCGGGTCTCTGGCAGAATCATCAACACAGCACAGCTAAGCCGTCTGTTTTAGAGACAGGATATATGATTCTTCTATATTTGCAAAACTTCAGCGACTACCGCTTCCACAGCAGTAGGTAACTGCAACCCCTGTTGTTCAGTGGACAATCAGTTCAGGGTTGAAAAATCCACTGTGGGGGGACTGTTATCATGTAGGTGTGCAAGACCATTAAGTGTCTCTTGCTGTACAAGATTGTGACTCTTGGCAATGTGCAGTAAATAGTTGAGGGCTTTGAAACAATGGGCTTCCTGAACTGCTGTGGGAAAATAGACAAGACACCCCACCCCACATTGTTACTCAGTATATAAACAGAAAGGAGTACTTTTCCATGGTTATGCAAGTGCTGATGGATCTTCATGGACATTTGACCGGCATTAACGTTGGGTAGTCTGATAAGGTGCTTAATACTTGTGTTTTGAGGAACACAGGACCTTTCTAAAAGCTGTATCCAGTGACGTTCTTCCCAGACTGGCACGCTGGCATTGGTGGAGTCAAAATGCCAATAGTGATTCTGGGGAACCCGGCCTACCATTTGCATCAATGGCTCATGGTCCCATACACTGGGCACCTAGACAGTACTGAGGAGAGATTTAACTATAGTCTGAGCAGATACATGATGACTGTTGAATGTGCATTTGGTAGATTGAAGGGGCACTGGCAATTTCTCATGGCTAGGCTGGATCTTGGGCTATGGCTATACTAGAGAGCTTACAGCAGCACAACTGCACTGATGCAGCTGCACCGGTGTAAGCTCTTGAATGTAGCTGCTCTAAGCTGATGGGGAGAGAGCTGTCCTGTTGGCTTCACTACTCCAGCCCCCGCAAGCAACAGTAGCTATGTCGGTGGGAGAAGCTCTCCCATTGAAATAGTGTTGTCCATGCTGGCACTTACGTTGGTGTAACTTTTATGTTGCTTGGGGTGGTTTATTCACTCCCCTGAGTGTCATAAGTTATGTCGACATAAGCTGTAATGTAGCCATAGCCTTAGTGAGCTAAATATTCCTGTTTTTGCTGCATGCTGTGCCTTACATAATATTTTTCAAGCAGAGGGGGAAATATTACAAAAGGGTGGAGGGGTGAATTGGAAAGACTGTCTGCTGACTTACAGGAGTCAGACGCCAGGGCAATTACAAGAGTCCATCGAGGAGCTATGCGGTTGAGAGAGGCCTTAACAGATCTCTTTAACGTGTGCCATAGTATTGCCATGTGATGCTTTTGTGTACTACTTTGTGTAGTTGGCTTGGATGAGGAATTTACGTGATTTATCAGCTGTTACGAATTTGGTGGGAGACTGGCATTTCTGTTTGGTGATACCCAGTAACATACGGTCTTCTTAAAAACCTAAATTTATTGGGTGCAAATACACAATGAACAACTGTACTGACCATGGTAAACTCTGAGGGCATCAACACTTACCAAACCTTTATTACAACCTTTATTTCACGTATTAAAAATGCAAAGTGCCAGGTGTTTGCTGACTGAACCTGAAGTAATCCTAGATCACTGCACGAATAATCAGAGTTCTCCTTGGTTTCAACTGCCGTGATAAGGGATAGGGTAGGCAATACTGGCACCTTGTTTGAGGAAGAATGTATGTTCCTGTGTACATTGAACTATCTAGGGCGTGTGAAGGCTGCTGTGGAGGAGTTCTCTGGGCATTTTGCTCCATATTATTCTGCAACGCCTGTATTTGCTGCTTGAGCAGAGTTATAATTCCTGGTGTACTTGTCAGTGCATCTCTTGGTCCCTCTGATTTTCCTCTTGCTCCTTCTTTTCCTCGTACATGCATTCCTTCCAATCCTAGTCCTTCTGCTTGGTCTCCATCATGTGGTCCATCCAATCTCTATTCTCCTGGTCAGCAGCATCTGAAGACTGGAAAAGCTTTGAAAACACATTCTCTCTTGTCTGTTTCTTTCTTCTCTGGATCTGGGTCAGTCTCCCAATGGGTGGGGAGGGAGCGCAACTCAAGTACACCCTGGCAGAGACAGCTGATTAACAATGTCTATCTTTATGTTTGATTTACAGTGATTGCAGAAATGAAAAGTCTCACAACTCCTCTAAAATTTTTCCCATAAAGATCCTCATAAAAATATGCAAAGGGTCAGACTTGTTTCAGGACACTCTGCAGCTCCAGGCATAATGAGTAGTGGGGAGGGGTGGGAGGTGGTCCTGTGATAAGCCCAGAGCTGTAAGTCGCTGGGGGCCCCAGGGTATGAGTGCAGGGACAGTGCAGCAAATATGGTGAAAATTGTTGCAGGCAGGGGTGATTATGGCTGAAGGTGACAAGGGCCCAGAGAAGGCAGCTGCTCTAGGTCGCTCAACATCATCCTGACCTGTATGCTGTCATGCTGTTTATAATAATGGTGTCTGTAGAACTCATCGCAGAGGACTGTGCGAAAGTTTTGTATTGGGGGGCAGACAAAAGAAGGCTGTTCTTCCTAGAAAAGTCCGGGAAAGGATCAAAGAGTGTTTCCTAGAAAATTTCATTGAGATTATTTCACAGGACGAAAATGTACAATTTGACAAAATACTCCAAAGGGGAAGAAGCACTGCCTAGCACCACAAACCAAAGAAAAGTGGCCACCCTGAGTCAAGAACTCTGCCTCTGCCTCATTCCTGTCCAAGCACAGCATGAGTGATTTGTGTTGGACTAGAGAAATTGGGCTGCTAAACCAAAGCACTGTCTTTTGTACATGTCTCTTGTATATGTTTACTCCTAAAAATCAGGTAATCAGTCTGGACAGTCACTGATAATTACTTGCAAGCGATATTTTTCATATCCTCTTTGCTTTATTTTTATGCTCAGGTATCAGTGCCAATATCTTTCTGTTTGATTGTAAAGAATTGATTTTCCAATACATATATTTAATTATAGCTGAAATTCTATCTTGATGCCAAAAGATGCTGGCTACAAAATGATTTTGGTAGTAGATGAGTTGTACTACCTCAAGTTTTAGCCTACATCCCTGACAGGCCAGCCAACTCAAGTTACAAGCACCACCAAGTTTGAATTAAGGGGTTTTGTGTTTGGACAAGACTCTAGTTAAGAGCAACATTTGGAGTTGAGTTAACTTTGCAGTGAAGACAAACCTTGAATCTCTCTGTGCCTCAGTTCCCCATCTGCAAAATGAGATTATAGCATATCCCTATCCCACAGGGGAGAGTGTTGTAAGGATAAATGCATTAAAAACTGAGTTTTTTAGGTGAGGTGTTCAGGTATTCTGGTAATAGGGGCCACCTCAGAGATCTATATAGGAGGAAAATGACAGGAGATTTTTTTTTTTTAATTCAAAAAATAATAGGGCCAAAGTCTGCTCTCATGGTAAATCTAGAATAATTCCATTGATTTCAACATGGATGTCCTCTGAATTTACAGCTAAATAGGTGAAAGCAGAATTTTGGCCTTCCCTGCCCAAAAAAGCCATAGTAAATAGGAGTATTCCTCCCTCCCCCACCCCCCAAAATAGGTCACTAATTGGGTGTTCACAGAACTTACAAATTAAACATTTGAAATCAAAATCTAGGATCAGCCACAGCTAGGAGCATCATGCTCTTTAAGGCCGCCCCAAACTGTATTATTAAAAATAGGAGTGCAGTTGTTTTAAAGTCACATTTCGATATATTTTTATTTTTTTTGTGGAAAGAGCAAGGAAATGTGTTTTTTGTTTGTTATGTTTATTTGTTTTTAAGATATACTTGGCTGCTCACTTGGAGGCATAATTTATATTCTAGATGGGAGCGGGATAAATTTTCAGCCTGGTGAGGCCCAGTTTCCCTTGTGTTAGCGCAACTTGCACCGCAGGGGCAATTGACCTTCTAAAAATGTGCCATGTAGCGCACATACTTACCCACAGGGGCTAGGAGTTACTCAGGGTTTTAGTAACAGTGAGCTGTAAAAGTAGTCATGAGAGCGACACAGAATTGCACTGCATACGCTGCCTTTGTTTCAGCTGGTTTGTTGCAGAAGGCACTTCTTGTTGTTTGGATTTTTAAAGTCTTCCATCATGTGATAGGTTTCAGAGTAACAGCCGTGTCAGTCTGTATTCGCAAAAAGAAAAGGAGGACTTGTGGCACCTTAGAGACTAACCCATTTATTTGAGCATAAGCTTTCGCGAGCTCGCGAAAGCTTATGCTCAAATAAATGGGTTAGTCTCTAAGGTGCCACAAGTCCTCCTTTTCTTTTTGCATCATGTGATACTTTTCCCCTATTAAAACATATATGCATGGCTATGTTTACAGTAATTGAACCTACCTTGAAAGTTGGGAGCATTTGGCTGTTGTTAATGCACATGAAAAATTATTCATCCCTCCCCCCACCCACCCCCCCAAAAAAAACATTTCTTTTGGTGGGCTTTCATTTTTGGCCTGCTAACTTTCAGCTACCCCGAATAACAGGCAGTCTAACACTCAGTCCCGGCTGGAGGAAGAGGGACTAAGACATTTCAAACCTCAATAACTCTGTTTTCTTAGGGAAATACTAGGCAATCAGTATATTCATTTTCAGATGTAATACATTGAGGTTCCTGCAAAGCTGTGAAATATGTACGTCTGTGCACTAGCACAGGAACCCATATGTCACAGGAATCATCAGCATCTAGAGACCTTTCCTAAGTACTACGAAGAGTTTTACAGGGTATGGGTCAGACTTATAAAATATTGGAAGCTGCCTTTGCCATGCTGTCTTTGCAGTGTTTGCATACATAGCCTGCGGCAGCTGACACATATATTGTCCTTATTTTTAAATGGTTGGAAGATTATCCTTATTCCTAACACAGCTGCATATTGGACTGGGGTAGTATGGTTTCCCCAATTCCACTGTATGTGGCCACTTTAGGGCTACCCAGATCTTGGGCTTGGTTCCTGTGTGGAATACAAGGGCTGTGTAGCCACTGCTCCCCATGACTGGGGGGTGGGCTCCAAGTGGACAGTAATGGCACTGTCCAGCAGATCTGGCTGGACACACAGGAGGAAACAAGCAATGCCCTTTCAGGGCTGCAGGAAATTACTCTTCCTGACACACACACGCCCAGTGCAAGAAGAGTGGCCTGTGTCAGCCAGTCTCAATTAGTCGTGGGGCAGGGCACTTGTCCGCTGCCCCTTATTTCGGGCTGTGGCTGAATGCCACAATGTAGTTCACGGAATGTAATAATTATAAAACAGCTTTAAAAGGAAGGGTGGTCTTGTGGTTAAAAGCACTGGCCTAGAACTCAGGAGATCTGAGTTCAGTTCCTGGTCCTGCCGCAGACTTCCTGTGTGACCTTGAACCTCCTGTGTCTCTCTGAACCTCAATTCCCGAGCTGTAAAATGGTGATGATAATACTTCAGTTTCTTTCTTGTCTATTCAGACTGTAAACTCTTTGGGGGAGGGATTCTTTCTTACTGTGTGTTTTTTACAGTGTCAAGCACAACTGGGCCCTGATCTCAGCTGAGGTCCTTAGGGAAAAATACAGCTACTGCTAATAATAGAAGAATGTCTCCAATGGCTACATATTTATGTATGCAGGTATTCTCTAGTTATATTATACACGCTCCATTTTTGAGTATTTTAAAAGATTATCACTGAGGTAGTTCAGTCTCATCCTGGTTAGACATATGTGCTGCTTAAGGATCCGATCCTGCCATCTGTACTCACATGAATAGCACCTTTCTCTATGAGTTGTCCCCATTGATTTCACAGGGAGTTCTCCAGAATATTGTACTATTCACCATGACTACAGGGAGCAAAATATAGCCTTAAATGGCACATGAAAATCTTTCCTTTCGATTGGTTCATTTTGCCCCTCTTACTCTCACTATTTACAACCTTCTTCACATGAGTAGTCCCATTGAAGTCCATGGGACTACACACATGAGGAAGGTATTAGTAAGAACAGCGGAACCTGCCGTGTCTATGTGAGATAAATTTGTGGGGGAAAGGTCATCACCTTTGCGTGTGGATGCGACTCCACTGACTTCAGTGCTGATCAGAACCTATGGGGGCCATATTACAAGATCGTAGATAGACGGTGGAGTTGCACTTGCTCAAACCAGCAGTGAATTTAGTTTTTTCTGGCTCTAAATCTAAAACAACAACCAGCATTTACCTGTAAAACAAAAATGTTGATGTTCCTGAGATACGTTTTTTCATAATGTTAAAACTGGAGATGTTGTTGTTGTTTTGTTTTTAAATCCACTGTCAAATAGCTCCTAAATAATACCCTGTATTTTGAATGATTGATGACAGGAATCCTGCTCACACAACCATAAACATGACATTTCGAATCACATCTTGTTTTCATTTGTGAAGAATGAAATGATTTTCAGATTTTGATACAATTTATCATTGGAAGGGAGAGAGAGCGAGCGCTACAGTACATAGGTTCAGGGCAGAGCTCCTTCAACTGCTAGTGTATTACCTTGTCTTATTAAAATCCTGCATGGTTTACTGGTGTAGCTGTATGTCAAAATGAAAGCAAATATTAGGCCATATCTGCAAATTGAGCACGCAGCCTGAGTTAAATGCACTGTGTGCTCAGGGGAATGCATTCAGAAGGGTTGGGGCTGAGGGACAGGACCTTCATCCCCAGCATGTAGGGCCATAGCTATCATTGGGCCGGACACAGGCTCTAACCGCAGGATAATGGGGGGCAGTCTGGTGAGATTTTTTCAAAAGCACCTAAGGGCGTTAGGTAATGGGACAGTAGAAAGATGTTCCCCAAGTTCCAGTCCGTGAAGAGTTAATCCAAACCCAGGCCTGTCATATTGGCGATGAAGATGGGGATATAAAAGCAGAGGGTAAATGGTAGTGGTGGGGTTTACTTTAGGGGGTAGATGTGCTCCCTCCTAGATGCAAGGTCTATGGCAACTGGGACCCACTGTTCTGAGTGCTTTGTTTCAGGTTGGAATCCTTTTGTTTATAAATCAGTAAAAGAAGGACATGAGGAAAAGGATTGCAACTCTGAGTGTTGTTCATCTTCCACAGCTGGTGGTTCTGCCTACTAGCTACAGCTCCCATTGGCTTTCAATGGCGATTAGGAGTGAAATCCTGGTTGCACTAGAGTCGGTGGGAGTTTTGCCATTGACATTGGGGCCAGGATTTCACCTTAGGTGCCTAATTTCCTTAGGAGTTTTTGTCTATTGTAGCCCATTGCTCCCCCCTCCCCCCTGCAGGCTTTGACCATGTGGACTTGTACTGTGCTTGGACTCCTGGGCTATGCCCCAGTGCATCTATTTCCTCCTCCGAGTTTCAGTGGAGAGACCTCTGTAAGGGCTGGGCAGTGCACAAAAGGCTTCCTGACTGGTTCTCTCACACAGCAGAAACATATTTCCACCTCATTTTGGAGTCTTACCTGACCCCACAAAGACCACTGAAGATTTTCTTATCTACCATTAGCATTCTGTTTATATAATGTCCTGTTACAGAAAATATTTTTTTCTGATTCCAGGTAACCTATAGATCCTGTGTATCCTCAATGTTTTTTACAGTAATCTAAAATGGCGTTTTGTATTTGTTTATAACTTGTTCCTTTGGAAGGTCTAAAAAAGAATGTCCATTGTCTTTGTTTTATTTGATTTGGATTATAGATCAGTGTCTATTGTATTAATCCCAACATAGTTTGTTTCATGACATATTGGTCACTGACCTTCCAGCCTTAGAATAATTTTAACAGCTAAAATGAGTGATTAGAGGCATTCCTAATGTAATTTATACTTAGGGAAAGTTAGATTTAATCTATTTCAGGTTCTCATATGTTTGGCTGGATGGATTGGAAGATACTTTATTTGAAAATTGCAGTTGTGCAACTATATTCATAGCTTCACCCACCCTCCTCTCACTTTGAGCAATGCAGAATAGATAGTGCAGTGATGCTTGTATGGATTTGCATGCAATTGAATACGTCACAAGCATTTAGCTCCATGCACAGTAATAGGAGGAATGGCTTGCCTGTGCAATTGTTAGCTTTATTAGGATGAGAAGAAGCCGCTCAGGTAACAAAAGAGCCCATACATGATATCCCTTAAGAACCAGTGAGAATTGGAGATGAACCAGGGGGACCAATCTCAGTATTGTACCTGACCTCTAAGAGTGTTACCAGAGGGAAATCAGCCCAGGGCAGGATCTGGTGCACAAAAGGCTTGGAGGAGATGCAATAAGGCAGTGGCTCTCAACCTTTCCAGACAACCTTTCAGGAGTCTGATTTGTCTTGGGTTACCCCCAAATTTCACCTCACTTAAAAATTACTTACAAAATCAGACATAAAAATACAAAGATGTCTCGGCACAACATTACTAAAAAATTGCTTACTTCCTCCTTTTTACCATATAATTATAAAATAAATCAATTGGAATATAAACATTGTACTTACATTTTGGTGTATAGTATATAGAGCAGTATAAACGAGTCATTGTCTGTATGAAATTTTAGTTTGTACTGACTTGGCTACTGCTTTTTATGTAGCCTGATGTAAAACTAGGCAAATATCTAGACAAGTTGATGTATCCCCCTGGAAGACCTCTGCGTCCCCTCAGGGGTACGCATACCCTTGGTTGAAAGCCGCTGTAATAAGGGAACCCATTTTGAGGTATGGAATGTGCCAGGTTTTCTTTTTATTATTTGTTTCTTGTGGTTAATAAACTGGCCTCGTATGCTTTGAGTCATTTGACCCTGCCTTTCTCTCACACAGACTAAAAATGTTTGCCCCTAGGATTTGCCAGGGCCGAAAGTGGAAAAATTGAAATACTTCAATAAAGGTTGTTTGTCTGCTGTTTTGGGGATGTAATCTGGCTGTACTAGGAATCTTCTAAGAAAGCCTTTTCTCTAAAGATTTCAAGTCTTGATTTTTGTCTACAAAATGGGTTTGAATAAAGCTCAAATTAAACATCCAAACTTTTGCATTAAATTGAACCTCTGGCCTTTCTCATATTCACCCCTTACTTAGTTTTAAGTACACTTACAAGTGCCCCTTTATGCACTATGCTGATGCTATCTTAGATATTTATTGAGCATGAAAATGGCATATGAGGAGAGGAAGTCTTTTCTGTTGTTGCTGTTGTTACTATTTGTATGTCAGGAGTGCCTAGAGGCCCCAGTTGATTTCAGTGCCCCATTGTACTAGGTGCTGTACATACGCATAGTAAGAGACAGTCCTTGCCAAGAAATTCTTATAATCTAAATAGAGAAGTCAGAGAAAGGAAGTGTTACTATCCCTATGTTACAGCTGGGAATGGAGGCACAGAAAAATGAAGTGACTTGCCCAAAACCCCACACACAGCCTGTGGAAAAATCAGTCATTGAACTCTGCTCTTTAGAATCTCAGTCAATGCCTTAAACACAAAACCATCCTTCCTCCCAAGTCTTGTGCTCTCTCTCTCGCTCTCTCTCTAGGCTAACATTTGTAAGATAGTAAAACATTATTACTGTAGATTTTAACAGTTGCAAAATTGCACATTATAGCAGTCAAATAGCACTTATCTGGCATCCCTGTAGAAGTCAGCTTCATGCTCCAATGGAGTTTTCCAGTTGATATGACACAATCAACATAATGAATGCTGGGGCATCATATTGGAGGAGGGATGGAAGTTGTAGGACTTAACAATTTTTAAAAAACTATAAGTTTTAAACTAAAAATAGAGCTGATCAAATGGGAATTGAAGGAGCTCAGAACCTGGCAGGCTCAAGGCCAATGTGCTGAATGCCCGTCTTTAGCACACAGCTATCTCTGAGGGGATTTTGTAAAATGAATTTCAGGAATGGAATCCATACAATTTTATATACAAATGGTCTTACTTTTATGCCTATTCCAGTTTGAATAACACTCTTTAAAAAGCCAAGTGACCATCCTTGCACCTGCTTACACCAGATCTGCATCTGACCTTATATTTTTACGTATTGAATATTTAATGTCAAATGTAAACCTCCTGGAATGACACCAACACCTACGAAAATGAGAAAGCAGGGTAAACTATGAATGAATTTCAGAACTTACTAAGAGACCAGACCTAGAATGTCTATTTAGACAAAACTCCCATGAAACCAGTGGGAGTGCTGCTTGAATTAGGATTTCAGTGTCAGGCCCTGGGAAGCGATTTTGTGTGGGAGGAAAGAGGAAAAGGGAGGAACCTGCAAACAAATAGGGCAGTTAGTGAAGGAACAACTGCAGGAGTTAGTGTTGTGAAATGTCATTTGCTCCGTGTTATAATTAAGGGGAATCTTAAAAAAATGAAGTGAAAACTGCAGCACAGAAAAAAACCAACTTAGATTTATAATGCTCCAGATGTTTTGCTCAGAATAAGCTTCATTGACCTGAAACATTAAAGTGTGCCAGAATGCTCACTGGAGCATAGTTAATGCCTCTGGTAGGGTTTGTTTCAGGATGTTTGGTTTCAATTTCAATGTATTTTGCATTGTGAGCACAATGATCTGCAAAGAACATTTAACCTTTAAAGCTATATTGTATTTTAAATCTACATACTGAGTCTTGCGTAGTCATTTTCCTTTTGATTTTTTTTTTTAAAAAGTCATTCAAAAATGTGCGTGTCCACTTGTTTCCTGAAATATTGTTCTTGTAGGACTTGTTTTATCAAAAATCATTGTTAGGGCATATGTGTTTAAAGTGTCTTAATGTTTTAAGTGGTAAATCTAGACTATCTTCCTCATGATTAAAAGATGCTATACTGCTTCCCTCAGATGTGATCCAAAGGCAGCCTCAATCACATCCGCTCAATCAACATAAAATGACCCAAACATGGAGCTTTTTTTTTTTTCTTTTGTTATATCTGAAGTGGCACCCTGGACTTCATAACATCATCATGCAGTAGGAAGATGTATACTTGAATTGTGAAGTAATTGAATACTTTCCTTAATTGCAAAGCTGAATTTAAAAATCTATAAATGTAACAACTGTTACCACATCGATGTAGTTACACCAGAGCAATTTCTTGAAGTTAAACCGGGCCCAAGTGTATCTGTTTGTTCCATTCTTTGTCTCAGTTCTCTTCTTGTCCACTTGAGTCGCAACCTTTTGTCCCCTCCTTCCTTCTATCTTTCCCATCCGTACAGTCCCTCCTATTAGCCCTCCCACTCTCCGTTCCCCACTAACCCTAAATACACTCCTTCTCACAGTGTGTGAGTTCTGCCCACGTACACTCCACTCATTGTTCCCAAGATGTAAAAGGGCAAGAAATATTCTTACTTTGTTCATTTAATCTTAGGCTCCCCATACAAGTATATGCAAACCAGCCTACATATGGAAGGGCAAAGAAACAGACATGACCCACCCACACTGATGTATTTAAAATATTGCCCTAACATCAACTTCGTAAATATATAGGTCCAATAGAGCAGTTACAGTAAATCCCCAATAGGAGGTTGTCTTTTAAAAATTGTGGACCATATTCTCCTCTCCTGCAAGGTACGTTTGGTGCAGGAGAGAGGAGGGGCTGTCAGGGAACTGGCTGCTGCTCCCTAATTCTCAAGCTGCTCCAGCCCCAGTCCTGGCCCTGATGTAAGTTAGAGCAGTCTAAAGGCTGCTCTAACTTACAACAACTGGCTGTGGTCCTGAGAGAACCCTAGCCAGCTGAAAATTGCTATGGGGAGCTCAACTATGCTACACACCTTTTTACATCCTCTCCCTCCCACACCACTACACCTTTGGTAGAAGTGGAGGGTTGGCTTGGGTGGCCTCTTCTGAAGAGTTACCCAATGAGCAGGTATAATGTTGTCACCTGCTTCCCTTGATGCAGGCAGCATTAAGGTTCTGGCCACTTACGTGCTCCTTCCCTTGGTGGCTGCATCAGGTCTCGCCAGCTAATCTCTGTTCTCCTGCTCACCAGGGGACCTGGAAGGGAGCAACTGAAATGTGCTGCAGCTGCCCTTTGAAAGAAGCTGCTTAAAGCCAAGTGCTATTTATTGTTTATTATCTAGACTGCATTAGTGCCTAACATGTGCTGGGCACTTTCCAAACACAGAGTACAAACACAGTACAGGAATACACAGAAAGGATGGCCTTGTAATTAAGGAACTCCTGAGAGCTGGTTCAAATTCTAGCTCTGCTAGAGACACCTTGTTTGGCCTTGGGCAAGTCACTTAATCTCGCTCTGCCACCATTTCCCATCGATAAGTGGAGATGATAGTACTTCTTTTCTCTTGGTCTCTCTGTCTTTTCTGTTTAAATTACAAGACTTTCAGGGCAGGGATTGTCTCTCACTGTGTTTCAATAGCACCTAATACAAAGAGGCCCCAAGTACAGTTGCGGCCTCTAGGCATTACTGTGATCCAGATAATTATTGATGATTCTAAGAAGACCTTGCCTCAAAGAGCTTACACTGGAAACAAGTCTGAGACCACCAAACTCCTTTCACGTAGGCTGCTGAAATCTATCAGGCAGCATCAGCTTTCAGTCTGGACTGACCTGACCTGTCTTCAGTCTGCGGTTTTAGGGATGAAAGTCTCCCTGTATCCTTACGAGCCCCATCAGCCAACCATCCTCTACCTCTTATTGCTAATGTCAGTAGTGCCTAAACACCAGGCCAACTATTCACAATAGCTGCTTCTTCTTTTCCTGTCCTTGTTCCTATTTAATCACCCTCTTCCTTTCTAGCTCTCCTAGGGTGGACGGGCGAGAGCGGTGGAACCATCTTTTCCCCTCTCACAGGTCTCACTACTTCCATTTTGATGCCTGATTAGCTGAGCTGGCATGAGCTGCCACTAGCCAGTCACTCCCAGATTGGCACTGATGTTCTAAACGGTGACAGCTGGAGATCCCAACTGGCCCCTCCCAGCAGATAACTAGCCCAGTCACTGGCCTGGAGCAGCAGAAGTGGCCCTGTCTGCCTTGCATATACCCCCCACCCTGCCTTACCCTCTCACTCTCCTCCTCAGCCCCTCTAAAGGCTGCCACTGAATTATGTTCCTGTGCTGTTGTCAAGTGGGTGATGCCTCTGCTGAGCATCCTCCACACAGCTGGGTCAAGCCCCATCGCCTGTGATTATCACTGTGCCTCAGGCCCTTTGCTGCCTGTTAACCCAGCAGGGAGTGGTGTGGTGGAGGTCCCTTCATAGGGAATGGAGTCAGCCTGGAAGAATTGGCATGATGGACTCCAAGTTGGAGCAGACACAAATAATTTAAATTCAGGCTATCCCTAAGAACCTAGGACTGTTGAGAGGTACGGCTAGGTGGGAGGGGAGCCTTGGTAGTGACCTGAATGCTTAAGCCTTGATTATGGCTCTTAGAAATCAGGACCTGCTGGGAAGAGAGGCAGAGATGCACCTCCGAAGCAGGGAGTGCCCTTGCTATAACTTTGGAAAGTCACTGTTGCAGCCCTCTAGCTTCTTATCAATCCCTAGCAGGACAGGACCATGGCCACACCCCGCTCAGACAAGTCTCTTCTCAGGGAGAACTTTACACTTGGTATCCACGTTATGGCTGCGTTTCCAGGGAAGAGGCTTCCTGCACCTTTTCCCATTGTAGTGCATTCATGCTATGGAATTAATAATTTGGTTCTTATTGCCTTTAGTTGTTGGCACAGCGTGGTGTCTGAGTTAGATCAAGGTGTTGTTTATTCATAGGCTGCTATACCCGTGATGAATAATCAATAATATTACCTTTAGTTTGCCTATGAAGAAAGAACAACAAAAACAGCATCTTCTGCACAAAAGAAGTGTTTACTACAGAGCAAACAACTTGAAGCACTGAAGGCTATATTCTTCCCCGGATGTTTGCACAAAACTCCCATTGAACACAAACAATGAAAGTGGTTCTATATATTGATGCAAAGAAATTTTTTTTTCCCCTTGTACTGTGAATTTCATAGCCCTGGTAAATTTTCAGGCCTCATCCTGCAGAGAGATTGAAGGCCCCCTGGCTGTCTTATTGGAAATTGGGAGTGTTCTGCACCTTGCAGGACGCACTAGTATATTGTACGATCAGGTCCATGGGTCCTGAAGTTTGAATGTTTTCAGCTCAGAGGATTATAATGCTAGAGAAGTTTCAGAGTAACAGCCGTGTTAGTCTGTATTCGCAAAAAGAAAAGGAGTACTTGTGGCACCTTAGAGACTAACCAATTTATTTGAGCATGAGCTTTCGTGAGCTACAGCTCACTTCATCGGATGCATTCCGTGGAAACTGCAGAAGACATTATATACACACAGAGACCATGAAACAATACCTCCTCCCACCCCACTCTCCTGCTGGTAATAGCTTATCTAAAGTGAGCATCAAGTTGGGCCATTTCCAACACAAATCCAGGTTTTCTCACCCTCTGCCCCCCCCACACACACACACAAACTCACTCTCCTGCTGGTAATAACCCCTCCTAAGTGACCACTCTCTTCACAATGTGTATGATAATCAAGGTGGGCCATTTCCTGCACAAATCCAGGCTTTCTCAACCCCCCCCCCCCGAAACACACACACACACAAACACACAAACTCACTCTCCTGCTGGCAATAGCTCATCCAAACTGACCACTCTCCAAGTTTAAATCCAAGTTTAACCAGAACGTCGGGGGGGGGGGGGGGGGTGTTAGGAAAAAACAAGGGGAAATAGGCTACCTTGCATAATGACTTAGCCACTCCCAGTCTCTATTTAAGCCTAAATTAATAGTATCCAATTTGCAAATGAATTCCAATTCAGCAGTTTCTCGCTGGAGTCTGGATTTGCAGTTTTTTTTGTTGTAAGATAGCGACCTTCATGTCTGTGATTGCGTGACCAGAGAGATTGAAGTGTTCTCCGACTGGTTTATGAATGTTATAATTCTTGACATCTGATTTGTGTCCATTTATTCTTTTACGTAGAGACTGTCCAGTTTGACCAATGTAAATGGCAGAGGGGCATTGCTGGCACATGATGGCATATATCACATTGGTGGATGTGCAGGTGAACGAGCCTCTGATAGTGTGGCTGATGTTATTAGGCCCTGTGATGGTGTCCCCTGAATAGATATGTGGGCACAGTTGGCAACGGGCTTTGTTGCAAGGATAGGTTCCTGGGTTAGTGGTTCTGTTGTGTGGTATGTGGTTGTTGGTGAGTATTTGCTTCAGGTTGCGGGGCTGTCTGTAGGCAAGGACTGGCCTGTCTCCCAAGATTTGTGAGAGTGTTGGGTCATCCTTCAGGATAGGTTGTAGATCCTTAATAATGCGTTGGAGGGGTTTTAGTTGGGGGCTGAAGGTGACGGCTAGTGGCGTTCTGTTATTTTCTTTGTTAGGCCTGTCCTGTAGTAGGTGACTTCTGGGAACTCTTCTGGCTCTATCAATCTTGAAAGAAAACATCATTAGGACAAACAGTCTATCTCTATGTTTATGTACAGAGAATTGCACAGTACTGCCCTGATCTCAGCGGGGGCCTCTTAGCATTATGGTAATACAAGCAGAGATTAATTAAAAAAAAAGCAGTGTGTGCTGCCAGGATTTTTCTGCACTCCCACTGCTCTGGTTGAAAATGTATGTTTTACTGAGGACTCTCTTCTGAAAGCTTATGTCCCAGCTTCTTCTGCTTTTTGAACTTTCAGTGAAATGTTTAACTTCTGGTTATGGTATTACCGCAGTCTGTAGTTGCACAAAAACTGTGATCTCACAAATGGAGTATTATAATTTCACTGCAGTGTCATACAGGTGGAGCAACTGGGCTTGTGAGGGAGGAAATTCCTAACTGAAACCTCAAGAGATATGATAATTAACAAATAGTAAGAGCAGTTGTTATTCTACTCTCCCTCGCTAAGATCATTATTAATAATTACCACATACTACATGTGAGGATTGCAAAGAGCTTTAAAACATAAGGTTTTAAATTCTTTAAAATATGCATGAGAAAGTTGACACTATTTAGGTATGCTCAGGGCCGGTGTCACCACTAGGCGAACTAGGTGGCTGCCTAGGGCGCCAAGATTTGGGGGAGCCAAAAAGCAGTGCCCCCCAAATTTTTTTTTCACTATTGCTGAAAAACAAATGAATAAACAAAAGAGAAACGCTTGCATTTTAACTTGTCGTTCTCTCGTACATTACAGCTATAGCCTACACCAGCGGGCCTACAAGCGTACTGCTTCACTACAGTACAAAGTGGCAATGACGTCATTTCTCGTTGTCCGCAGCCCTCACCTGTTCTGACAGGCTGTTTATCATGCTAAGTTTACTAGTTTTCGGAGGTTGTCAACTGAGGCTAACTATTTTTGTTGAGTTGTTTCAGATCTAAGACTCTGGCAATTGCTGCTGCATCATTTCGCTAATACTTTGTCAGTTGTGTGTGTATATTAAGTATTTGAGTGTATATGTTTATCATGTGCGAATATGCGTGTGTATGTTGTTGAAATTTGTCATACTGATATTGTCTGTTGTTGTATGACGGAGTATCCGCCATTCTAATTTTATAAATTTTATTAATAACAATAATTGGATATTCTAAAGGTAGAATAAAATGTAGTAGATTTTGATATGAAAGAAGGAAGGAAGTATACGTAACTAAAAAGGGTGTATTTCCAATTACAATCAACATTGCTTAATTTTAAGGAAAAGTTATCTTGATCTCTTAATCAATGTTTATGTCAAACAGTTGATGCAGTATTCATTTTTTGAAAGTTTTTATAATAAGCGATGCTCCGGGGGGATGGGGAGGGGGACACAAGGTGGAAGTTTCACCTAGGGCGCAAAATATCCTTGCACCGGCCCTGGGTGTGGTTGCTATGGTTTTAAAATTTCCTTCCTGTATGAAAAGACCCTCTTTAAAAACACAACTCTCTCAAACACAACTCTGGATCTCTAGACTTTATAATTCTCCAAGGGACAGATGTTAAAATGCTTAGCAAATTTTATTTTAAAATACATACCAGTATTTCAGCAGGAACTGATTATGCAGCTATTTCTTTAGACCAGCTTACTCTAGCTTCTTTTGTTGATTGCTATTCAGGGCTTTAAAAAGGCAAACAATACTTGCTATTTCTTTTGTCAGTGAGCTCGATTGATGGCATGTGTATTGTCTGTTGGTATTATTGAGACTAGTCTAGCTTTGCTAAACTCTGGGACAGTAAGGGAATGATGACATGGGGCTGACGCACAGTGAGACTTTTCATATATGGTTTGTGTACCGTGCCAATCCACAGTGAAAGCCGCTAAGGAGCGGAGAGTCTGACACTGAAAAATGATTAGACTGCAATGAGAAAAGGGGGATGGGCAGAGGAGAGGAAGAATCCTTTTCGTTTTTTCTTGGAGAACATGAAAGGCTCCTCATGCAGATGTCCGTGCTGTTCAGAGGAGCCTGTTTCTCTTGCAGAAGGAAAGAAAGATCCAGAAAGACATTAATTGTATGGTCAAAAGCTGCTTGTTTAATTTCAGTGTTTTTCAATAACTAAACTGGAGTGGCGTGCTGTCCTAGGAACTTTTGTCCTTTTTTTTCTTTTTTAATTGAGAATTTTAGTTATTAAAGTGAGAGATTGACAGGGTGTGCCTCCCTGGGCATAAAGTGGGCAGATTCTGTGAATGCTTCCTCTGCAACTCCTCCAATGTACCTTAGTCTTTATCTCTAGCTGCCCTGAATCCCATATTGTCCATGCCAAATTGCAAAGTGCTCTTTAGTTATGGGGAACCTCTGAAGTTTGGGAGGATCAGTCAATTTAATTAAACCCTGGATATTTTGAACATATATTCACAACTTTCCTGGTGCTAGGAAGATTTTCCTTCTTCTTCCCTTTCTCTCCTGTTCCTCCCTATCTGATACCTCTTCCTTGCACCTCAAATTCCTGGCCCCAGTATCTCACCTTATCTTCGCTTCTTCTTGCCCTCCCAAACTTTTATCTCTGTCTCTCTCTTTCAACAGATCCCCTTCCTTGAGTGCTCTTTCATCATGGTTCGTTCAAGCCTTGCACTCTCACTGACTGGATGATTTCTTTTCAAGTCCATGTTTTATGACATCCTCAGGTCCAAGGTTCCTCAAAATGCATCATCCAGCCTGGAGACTGGAAAGGTCCTAAAACACACTGGTTATGGCAGAGATTGCTAGACAACCTTTGACCAAAGAAGTATTTCAGCAAAGGCAGGGGATAGAGGCCAATTAGAAAGCAGGAGAAAGAATGTACTCCAGTACTACATGAGATAGATCAACTCTATCAGGTTATGCTCTGAAACAGGAGAGATGAACAGATACGCTGTATTTTTCATGATTAGAAAAAAACAACTATGAATGAATTTTAAAGAGAGAGAATTTTATGACCATTATTAACATTTGCAATGCCTACTCTTGTTATAGGAAATTCACAGCAGGGAATTCTTTCTAACTTCTGTTTTTCATGCTTAGCCTAAACCCATATTGACAGCGAAAATATGTGACTGTGTAAACCTGAGCCAGCTCAAATGACTTTGTTCTAGGGTAACTCCAGAAAACTTACTTTTCTAAATTCCCAACTGCTTGTCTTGAAAGAACCATCTAAGGGAATGTGTTTAATACACTATAATATTCCTGATTTTCAGGTAAAATGTTTTAAACTACTACCAATTAACTTCATATGAGCCACTTATAAAAACAAAAAATCTAGTCAATCCCACTACATTTAATATTATAACTTGTTCACTATGGCCTTGTGATCTCGCTAGCCAGTGGAGAACTTTTCAGATAATAGCTATTCATGAATTTGCTTTGTATTAATTCTTTTTTTATTCTGGTTAACAGGCATGAATCTTATTCTTGTTTACTTTAGATGTATGACTTTATCAGAGATTTCAGCAGGGTGATCCTCCTGTACTTTGTCTGGAAAAGTGGCAGTAAACCTATGGATTATCAACAGGGGATTATTAGAATGTATATATTTTTTCAGGCAACCATGTTAGCTGATATTGCCAGAAATAAATTTGATTAGCCATGTAGACAGAGTTGTGAGGTCAAATTCTGCTTTGAGCTACCATGTGCAATCTGACTGCCTTCAGTAGAATTGTATTGATGTGAGTGAAAGCAGAATTTTGGCCTATTTTCTTAAATTTTCTCCCAAAGGAGCTGGTGAAAGATCTTTTTAAAAATAGGCCAGGCAAAACACTAGACAACGTACAGAGCAATTGTGCATCGTAAGGGAGTGGAAATGGATAGCCTGATGGGTCTTTCCATCTATAATTTATATGGCTAAAATTTTTAAAAATGACTAGTGGTTTTGGGTGTCTCCATTTTACATGTCCAGCTTGAGACTTCTTAAAGAGGGCTGACTTTCAGAAAGTGCTGAGTGCCCTCCCTTCTGAATATCTGCCCCTACAAGGGGCTCAAGCTGAGCACCCAAAAAAGTGAGGCAGCAGAAATCACTAGTTACTTTTGAAAACTTTGGCCTATATTTCTGTAAATTCCCTCTTAAAGCATGTGAAAATCCTGAAAGAATAATGTTGTGATACCATGGAGTTATCTTAAAGAATGATAATCGAGATGTACCACAAACTTACCTTAATATTTGGTTACCCTGCCTACTATAGCTGCTGATGGAAGTTTGTTATGGTTATTTATATATATATATTTACATAGGTTATTTATATAGGTAATGTGGTTTTCGCCCTTGATTTTGACATTTTATATGGGAGTCAGTAGCCACTGGCAGGTGGGTGATGAGCAGTGAGTGGATGAGTGAATGAGAAGGTAAACACCTGTACAAATTTTACTGGGAATCTCGGGAGAAGAACACATAACGCTTGCCTTCAAAGGAGGCTATTAGAAAGCAACAACTGCAGGAAAAAATGAACCAAAGCTGTGGACTTGCCCTGATTACTTCAATGGAGCTATGCTGATTTATATCTGGCGCCTTGTATAAGGTCACCCAAAATGAAGACTAGGTTCATACAGGTAGTTTGCAAGCCTTAATGAATCTTCAGACAGGTTTGCTCTGAATTTTTGAGTTTGTAACAACACTGGAAACCTGCCAAGTTTCACGTCATTTCAGGTTGCATTGCAGTGGTTGCGCATTGCTCTGGTAATTATGACTATTCTTTGGTTTCCCCTATATTTACTATGTCATCCTAAAACATATCCTTGAACACATTCAAATTAATATGTATGAAATGAAACAATTGCAATAAGTAATTCTGAAATTCTCCCAGCAGCTCAGACTTGTGCCTTGTTTGCAATACCTGTTGGTCATACGTAGTTTTACTCGCTCCTATTTTTTTGCTGGCTCGAATATCCATTTCTTGGCAGTAGGGAGGGGAAAAAACCTAAAAATGAAGCAGTTCTGCATGCGTCCCTCACACAGTTTGCTGAGTACTTGGCCTCATGTCTACCATATGTTCAGGCTGTTCACCTGGTCTCTATCCCTTCCTCCTTTGTGGCTAGAAGCACTTCAAACGTGAATAAGGCAGTCTTTCCCCTGAGGGTTTGCTGCACATACGCTCATGGAAACGCTTCCTCCTTACCTCACAGGTCTTGTCTGAGTATTCTGTAGAAGAGTATAACCTTGCAAAGAATTGTAATTCCAAATAGGTACCTGACTGAATTCCTACACTTTTCCTGGTCTTTTAGAAGCAGACTCTCCCTCTGGTGGGCGGGAAGCAGGAGGTGGGGAGCTAACTTTATTTATTTATGAGAAGAGGGAAGAGTGTTTTTTGAAAAAGCTCTATTATGTATCACACTTTGCATTCATTCCACTTCAGGCAGTACATAACTGGCTGGGAAGCTGACAAGTGTTTGTGCGTCTAGAAATTGCCACTGCCTTTACATTTTTGTGGTGTTGGTGCCTTTACAACAGCAGGTTTTATACATTGTTAAACTGACTACAGAGTTGATTCTGATCTCTCGTCAGCATAAGAGTGGTGTAATTGCATTGACTTCATTGGTGTTACTCCTGACTAACTCTGGTCTCGCAGAGATCTGAATCAGGTCCAAAGACTTGGGGGGAAATCCTGGCCCCACTAAAGTCCATGGGAATTTTTCTATTGATTTCAATAGGGCCAGAATTTCACCTTTAATATTTTCTGCTCAAAACACCACCTGGCTCTAATATTAGTTCTCCCCTCTTATGCCCCCACCTCCATATTGGTTCGTCATGTGTGTTCGCTTAGTCTGTGTCTACACTACAAGCTGAGGCGTGATGCACTGTAATCATGGTAGCGCCAGTCGTGGCAGCAGAGGCCTGTCTGAGCTGTGCCAAGTACAAACCTACCTGACATTGGTAGGCATGTACTCGGCATGACTCAGCCATGCATCTGCTGCCACTGTCCTCGCTGCTGCAGCTACGCTGTTATTTATACTCATGCTAACTTGATGAGAACTAGCGCAAGCATGTGTACAAAAAGTAGGGGAATCGTACCCCTACCTCGTAATGTAGACATAGCCTTATAACCACGTCCAACTTTCATTCACCTATTGCAGGTGTGGGTTTGGCATTGTGTGTGTTACTCATCATTCAAACGGTAGCTCAGCAGTCTTTCCCCTGCTCTTGTGGATGATGGATAGGATGATACACACATCTTTTTTTCCCATACGTCTATTTTACCACCAGCAGTTAGTCACAGTGCAGCAAACAGGTGTTCCCAAGCTGTCCTCCGTGTGGGTAACTTTTCCAGTTAGTCTTTATGCACCATATGGTGTTGTGTCAAAATAGAGCAGGCCTTCTCCTAAATGAAGGAATGACTGTGTAACAACACAGTATGCACCTGGGACCTCATGGGCCCAGCAAGAAGAACAAGAAGTTCCACATAGCTGTTAATCAGTGTTTAAAAACACAGGGGAAACCAAGAAAGGGCACTTCCATTCCCTTCTCCTTGTGTGTTTCTGTAACATTTGTGATCGCCTGACTCTTGGGCTCTGTGCAGAGCAGCTGTGATTGTTGTGGAAAGATATGGGTGTGGCTGCAGAAACCAAAGGTCGCCCTCCATTTCAGAAGGTGGGGTTCTGCACTGCAGAGAGTCGCAGGCTGTGGTCTGCACCAGGCTCTGGTTGCTCTAATGGGCTGGAGTTTATGTAATGTTTAAAATTTAAAAAAATAAGTGTTAAACACAAACACTCCATATCTAAAAAACCCGTTGGTGGTTATTTGTATTGCAGTAGTGCTTAGGAGCCCCAGTCATGGACCCAGATCCCATTGTGCTAGGCACTGAAAACACAGAGACTGAAAGCCCCATAGCTTTACCGTAAGATAGCTGCTGGCAAGGAACTCTCAATGAGGGATCCTTTGCTCTGGAACTTACTTACTTTCTCTGCAACTTCCTGGTGCCCTAAAAGGGTCATCTGGTTTTCTAGGCTTTTCCCAGGTGATAAGTAGAGGGTGCTGTTGAATGGGATGTTATATTGATGGTTGATCAGTTTTTTGCTGTCATCAGGCTAGTTATATATAATATATTTTCTCCTTAATTTAGAGATTGTTGATTTAGATATGTAAATAGTACAATAAAATACATAAATATAGTCTACCCTGTAGTACCCGATAGCACATGTATCTAGTTAGTCATTGCACACAGCCCTGCAGTATTTGATTTTATGCTTACATTTACTCGCCTGTGCTGTTTGTGATGGAATAAATGCCCATAAGAGACACCACCAGACCAGATTCTGGTTCAGCTTGGCACTTTCTTGTCATCACCATCCCTAATAATGTTTTTTGCACTGGGGTGGGGGGAAGGGAAGCATTGAAATGAATGCCAACTGTAAAAACCTAGAAGTCAATTTCCTTCTCCTCCTGATGCCATGACAAGGTTTAGTAGAGCTGCAGCAATAGTACACTGTTCGTGAGCTTTCTCTGAAATAGTCTGATGGAGAAAGCGCTACAGGCTCTCTATTATTTGTAACTAGAGCAGGTCAAAATGTATTGGAAAAAAATCTGCTGAAATTTCAAAGTGCATCAAAAAATGGGAGAAAAGTTTTTTTGATTAAATGTTACAGGGGAGTTTTCCTCATTTTAACACCTGTGCTAGTTCTAGCTATACCTTATATTCTTGTCCTGCCCCTAATGGCAGTATGGGACAATGTTTATGTATACTGTGCCCATTGATAACTAGCTGCACTACAGTATGCAGTTCATAGTAGAAAGGGAAGATGAAACAAAAAGGGAAAAGTTAGACAATATTTGCCAAACACAAAGAGATTCCAAATATAGATCAGCAGGTAGCTATTAAAACAAATAGGCCAAGTGAACAAAATAAATACTTATTCAGTAAATAAGGCTAAAGAGCTGTGCAAAACAAGGATTTAATGTAATGTTGCAGGATCACAAACATTTCAGCTTGCAACCACTGAAATGGCCTCAGCCTGTGATCTAAAATCTATGGGGATACTTAACCCCAGTATACATCATTTATGCTGATCTATTGCTGCAAAGAGGACCTTGTGGGAAGCTTTTTTACAATCCCAACACCTGCTCCTCTGCATAAAGAGCAGGAGAAGGCATGGCCGAAGTGTACGGTGCTCCAGATGATTTCAAGCCTCTGGGCTGCTCTGAGTTCTAGCAGGTGCTTACCCAGCCCCATGGGATTGGAGAAGGTAGGCAGAAAACCCTCTTTTAACCACTCTCCAGTTGAACTGAGTACTGGTCTGGGGCACCTGAAAATCTGAGCCTGGATGTTTTTAGCTGACTGGTTCTATTGCTTCTCTCTGCCTTTACAGGGATAATTTGAAAACAACTAAATAGTATCATAAAGAGGAAGTTCCCAGCTAGGTAATCTTGAGATATGAGGAAATGCGTTCCAGGGGAAAGGTGGGCTGGAGCTCAACGTTTGGATCGGAATGTGAATCTTGATCTGAGCTGTCATCAGGGTTCATGATATTCAGATCTGGGTTTCTGGTTTGGAGCATTCTTTATTCCAAATTGGTGGTGAAGGTGATATTTGTATTATAGCTGGCCTAGGGCTACAACTGAGATTCTGAACCCATTGTTCTAGACATAGAGATCATAAAAGACCGTTCCTGTCCTGAGGAGTTTACAGCCTACACAGGCAAAGAGTGGAAGGGAAACGGAAACACAGAGAGGTGAAATGACTTGCCCAAGGTAACCTAGAAAGTCAGTTGCAGAGGTTGGAGTAGAACACAAGTTTGCTGACGCCCAGCCCAAAAGATCATTCTGTCTCGGTCATTTTTTAGGTGCCACAATGTAGTAAGGAGTACTTGGGTTTGCAAACATTACTGAGGCAGTGAACAGAAAGGGTTGTTATGGCTTTTTTGGCTTTTGTTAAAATCAAGACGAAGCAAGTTATTTCCTGCAGGAATACTGCAGTATGTTCATCTTCCATTATTTGTGCTAGAAATGATTAGCAGCGGCAGCTTCTACCGTAATTACACAGATCATAATTAAAACATATTTTTGTCTTACGAGCTGTGGCAAATTCAGACTTTCTATAAGGCAGCTCTTGGGAATGAAAGCAGTTTGCATGCTCTAGTGAAGTGCATGTTACAAAAGATGTATTTGCAGATGGGTTCAGGACGTGTTTGTCTCCTGCAGGTGCTATGTACTTTGGATGCAATGTGCCAGACTTTCTCATGGGTAATTTGGGTTCAGATCTGAATGGAATCCGTGTTGCCCATTGGGCAAGCTTGTTAGCGTATGTGCTTCCAAAAACGCAGCAGAATAGCCAGGGCTCCAGTGTCCAGTGGGGAAGGCCTGCAAGTGCACGCTATAGGGCAGCACCTGTGGTGCAGTGGCAGCAGTGCGGAGGGTCATGAGTTATGACGATGGGTAAAACAACAGAGGGGTGTAGGCATGACCATGGGTGTAACTAAATAGATATACTCGTCAGCATCCAAGGCTGCACTTGCTACCCACCCCTCCTACTACCCGTCTGTTTATATGGCCCCTATCTCTGCATTTTTTTTCTGAACACTTCTTAGACGTCCAGTCATTTTTTTTCTCATGACACTTGTGTGAACTAGAGAAATATTCTCATCCCCATTCTATAGACAGAGAACTGAGAAACAGAGCGATCTTAAGTGACTTATCTGAGGTCACACAAGAAGCCTGTGGTAGATTCAGGAATTGAGCTACATTCTTCTGAGTCCTAGCCCAGTGCCTTACCCACAAAACCATTTGCCCCCATCTAGCAGCAGCTATACTAGTAGTCTGCTCCTTCAGTCTCCCTCAGTGATCTACTGTGCAAGGCCTGTTTACTCAAGCCTTGTGCAGCACTCCAGGATTGGTCAGCAGGGAGCAGATATGTTGAATAAGAAGTTAGACCCAAACCAGAGGGCTAGATCTGAAACCCCCTACGCTTTGGGAAAGCTCACATCTGGAGTTACTTTGCCTCTCTTGACCTACTTCTCCATTGTGGCAATGTAAAACTCCAGGGCTGCGCACAGTTGAACTTTGGGAAGTTCATGACGTAGCTTGTAGCTACCCCTAATGTTTGCAGAACTACTTTTTGACTCATAACCGTGTTTAACCCAATTTGAGGAGTTAGCAAGATGGTGGTAGAGGAAATCCTGAGGCCCTGAGCTCCTGTTTTGGCCAATGAATGAAGACGCAACTAATTTTCAGCTGTTTTCTTTGGCATTTTTAATTTAACGTACATTTTTGCTGAGTGATTGAAACTCAGTTAAAGAGAGTACTTTTTAAAATGCATTCACCCTTATAAATGGGATGCACATATATTATCACATCTATCTGTTTGCTTGCTATTGAGACTCTAATCCTGCATTTCTTGTGCCCCCAAAACTCCCACTAAAGTCAATGGGGAATTTTGGATGAGCAACCAATGCAGGATCAAGCCCTGTGTGATGCTAGTGAAGTAGCTAACCTGAAGTGACTGACTCCATTTGACACAAACACACCCACAGGGTGATGTATAGGCTGTGTTGCATGGCTGAGTAAATGGCATTTTTCTACTGAGAGCCTTTTTCAGCCCATGTTACAGTAGTGGGCTCTAACAGTATCTAATCTGACTGTGAACCATGCCAAGAAAAATGAAGCATTGCAATTTTTGCCATAAAAGACCTCTCAAGGTTCAGTTCCCAGTGCTGCCAGGGGAGAAGGGACACCTGCGTCAGAACGATGCATGGTAAGCAGGGCAGAAGTTCATCACGTGTATTTTTATTTATTCATTTATTTTGAAAAATCATGAAGAGGGACAGAAAATATTAATTTAAAAACATCAGGCAAAATCCTGAAGTCTGCCTCAGTTTTCCTCCTTGGTCAGGCAAAACTCAGTCTCGTTAAGCCTATGGAGTGTATTAAAATGTCGTGTGACAATGGCAAAGAATTGCAGAGTGAGTCACTTTCTTCTATCACTGAACAGGGAACTTAATAAAAATAAAGGTACCAGCACTATCCCGAAAATTACTCTCTGTCTCCGCTACATTGTAGAGCTTCAACCTGGAACCCACCCAACCTCTTTCCAGTTACAGATTTAAATGAACAGCGCTCCCTCTCCATGAGTTTTTTTTTTTTCTCATCTCTCCCCTCCCCTGTTCTCCTATACTTCTTTCCCCAGGCACTGCAGGATCAAAGTCTCCCTCGCTTCCCTCCCTCCTTCCCTCTCCCCTCCAACCCCCCCGCTAGGATATCTCTGTTCAGTGTTCCAGGTCCTTCCCTGAAGCACTGCTTCAGCAGAGGGTCAGACCATTTGAAGCTGCTTGGTATCTTTACAGAACTGTGAATCGAGGCAATGTGGTCTTTTCCTATGGGGCTGTCATCGGCAAAGGGGATGACAGATCATAAGACATTAGATGAATATTCCCCTATAAGCCAGGAGCTTTGTGAGGGCCTTTGAAAAGCCACTGCCCTGACTACCAGTATCCAGAGATGGTATTGTAGCTCTTCAGAGCAGCTGCACGTTAGGAAAGGGGGTGAAGAAACAAAGAGAGGGTATTCGTCCTGCGATGAGTAGCCCAAACAGACTTTCCGTGTCTGCACTCCTCCTTGGTGAGCCATAGCCAGGGTTGGTCTAGGAAGAGTGATTCCATTCCAGAGAAGCCTGCGTTGATGTCACCAGTCACTGCCAGCTAGTATCAATGGCTGTCATTGAGAACCACCAGACAGACGCCTCCTCTGTATTTTAAAAGAGCTAACCAGAATTTGGAAAAGCCAGAGTGAAAGGACTATTTTTAAAAAAAAAAAAAAAAGGAAAGACCAAAACTGGCTGTGATAGGTGCATATAGCCCAATTGTCTTTAGTTCTCAAATAGCCAAGTGAGTCTGCAGAGGAGCAGTAGAGGGGGAGCCAGCCTATATCAATATCCTGGATGATTTTCCTTTGTGTGTAAAATATTAATTATAACCGAATAGGCTGTGGTGTTGCCTGAGAACAGGCAATGTTGTTGTGTTCAGTGGGCTAGAGAATTGCAGCTTGTTCTGCAGAAGGAACACAGCGTTGACTGTCCCTGCGTGCACAGTACCAAAGGTTTCCAACAACACTGGTACTCTGCATGGTAATTCTCACATTTGTTCGCCAGAGGAGGAGGTGAGGGAAAGGGAGGAGGCGTTGGGAGAGCACGGGGGCAGCTCTGCACTCATGGGAAGCATGCAGCAAGCAAAGGTAGCTGAAAATAATTAAGTTCTGATTTGCTGATGAAGCTGTTTAGAATCCATGGCTGAGAAGTATCACAGGTGTGGAGAGAGGAGTGACATGCTGAGAGCATCCTCCAGCGAAGATCATTTGGATTGGTTAAGGCAGCTGGGTCACAGAGGCCACCAAGGCTCAGGCAGTGCTTTTCCCTGCTCTGGTTTCAGAGTAACAGCCGTGTTAGTCTGTATTCGCAAAAAGAAAAGGAGGACTTGTGGCACCTTAGAGACTAACCAATTTATTTGAGCATAAGCTTTCGTGAGCTACAGCTCACTTCATCGGATGCATACTGTGGAAACTGCAGAAGACATTATATACACAGAGACCATGAAACAATACCTCCTCCCACTCCTTCCCTGCTCTCGCTCTCTTTCTCTCCCCCTCCCCTCCCCTCCCCCGCTTTCCTTCCCCCTTCTCCTTAATTCTTGGAGGGGGGAGGGGGTGGCAGATAAATGCTAAGGCGAGAGTGAACGGATGGCGGATTCCACACACATCAGGCAGCTTGGGATGCTTGCTTTTTCTTCTTCGGGCTGCAGGGAGGGCTCTGTTCCAGCCATGAATGGGGAGAAACCTAAAAAAAAAGCTTTCTGTCTAGTGAGGATGAAGCCACTGAAGGAGCCTGCTACCAACAACAACAATGTATCTTTTGTGATACACTGTCACATAGGCAAGGAGATCAAACATATATGCAGCAACTGCAGTCGCGGGGAGGAAGCCCGTGACGGTGAGTGCTGAGATTTTTGTGTGTGAGGGGGACAGAAAAGTATGTTTGATTGTAGGGTATGCGTGCACTACTGTCAGATGCTTGATGCTTAGCTTGCTACTTAATGGACTGCAGGAAAATAGAACAGGAGGCACCGAATGAATGTAATGAGCAAGTATTCAGCATAGTGACCAGAGAGAAGCCAGGAGGACAGTTATCTTAATAACCTCGTGTTAGCAGCTAATGGGGATAACACTCTCTAGTTGCCATAGAAATTAGTGCATATATTCATTGGTTTCACCATTGTTGCTATGAATTTATTAGACCGGTGTTTCTGCCTTGGTGCATCAACTTTTTCTTCACTGTGCAGCAGTAGAGTTTGCCTGACTTAATTATTGGTATTTGGAAGAGTGTGTTACGTGGAATCAATCTTGTGTGATATTTCACCATGCTGTCAGCAACAAATCACTGGGGGGTGTTTGTGGTTATATTGGAATTAATATAGTGTCCTTCAGCAGACAACTGCTACCACATCCTCCCCCACTCCTTTTGGGGTTGAGCAAAACCTCGAAAGGTATTCCAGGAGAGTGACAATAAAATCACAGGTGTTTGTACTGGTAAGTATATGCTTTTTATGTTCTGTAAAAGCAATGTATAAACAGAGTGATGACAGATTGTTTGGATATTGCTAGAGTCAGCAACTAGGAGAAGGAGAGAACTAGAAGAGGCATAAAACCATCCATGCAGAAATATCCTCACAGATGGTACCCCACGTCCTTGTTTAATATGAGTTTGTTTTGTTGTGTTGCTTTACATTTTATTTCAGATTTGAAGGTTCTAGAGTTAGAGCTAGTTAAAACGGATATAGTAGGCAGAGAGGTCCTGAAGGTCAGAGAGAGGTTTTTGACTGCAAATGTGTCTCTGGGCTGCTCGCTGTTTGTGGTGCTTGCCACTTTATTTCACAGCTTTTGACACTGAGGCAGGGTCTGGAATTAACAAAAGCCTGCTTAGTTTGCTCTCAGCAGAAGAGGAAAAATATTATTTGGGATCTGCTAGTCCTTTGTCAGCCACAGGTCTGCCGCTTAATGAAGTAACTATGGTTTTGCTAATGTCCCTTCAAAATTAGAGCCTTGACAGTGTAATTATAGTTGCCTTTGATTAAATTGCAAGTGAAGCTGAATGGAATTCCTTTCGCTGTAGAGTATGGAGATAGCCTTGGAATCCTGGAAATACACATTGGGTTAAACTCCCTTATTGGTTACACCGGTGCAATGGAGAGAAGAAATCAGACCATGCTGTGTACCTTATTATAAGTGCTTTTTCCCCACACCTACATATTGCTGGTGACAGCAAACCCCAGGAAAATCAAATTGAGAGATTTGCAAAGCAGTCGCAAGTACTTTACAGTATTAGCATGATTTATTTATCCCTAAAAACAGACTAAGCCACTTTTTAAAAATATGCATTGCCAGTTTAATTGAATTGATGTGTAAATGGATTACATCAACATCCTTTTTCGGTCTCCACAGCATTGTATGTATAACTGCAAGCACAGTAAGAAGAGATCGTAGTTGCTCTTTCTTTTAACAAACATGTGTGCTTATGTGTATAACCTCAGTTGCACGTACCCTTTAGCAGATTCTCAGATGCATAGTACTGTAATCTCTCTTCCTTTTTATGTTAGTCTGTTCAGTCTCTAATTTTCAGTGGGATATAGACTAATAACAATAGTCCACTAGTTATGAGATAACCCAGTAACCCCAGAAATACAAAAGCACAAGAAAGACAGGCTTTCACCTTACAGACCTTTGGGACATCTCAGAAATCTGATTTTACCTCATGGTACAGTGGTATTATAATTCATTCTTCCTCATTTAAGTGGTCTTTGACCATAATAATTTTAAAAGGATAGAGTTTGATTTACAACTATTAACTCTTTTCTTGCTACGGGTGCCATCAGTTTCTTATGCAATGGTAGGAAGTAATGAAACTGTATTTCCAGCTATGTTGGCTGAGCTTAATGCAGAAAGTGAGAAGTCCATGAAGGAACTTAGGAGCACATAGATGGGCATGGTCAGACCCATGACAGAGGAATTCATTTTAGCAGCTGCATTTTGGATGGACTGAGGAAGTGGGAAGTAAAAAGTCCAAAGAGGAAGAGGTTGCAGTACTCAAGGTGGAAAGTGAAGAGAGGTTTTAGCAGTTGCATGGAGAGTAGATAATGAATCTGGAGCTGGTCGTAGTCTGAGAATTAAGAAAAGGAGGACTTGTGGCACCTTAGAGACTAACATTTATTTGAGCATAAGCTTTCGTGAGCTACAGCTCACTTCATCGGATGCATGCAGTGGAAAATACACTGGGGAGATTTTATATACACAGAGAACATGAAACAATGGGTGTTATCACTCTTGTTACGGTGTGTATGGTCAGGTAAGGTGAGCTATTGCCAGCGGGGGGGGGGGCACCTTTTGTAGTGATAAGATCTGTGAGAGTGATGGGTCGTCCTTCAGGATAGGTTGTAGATCCTTGGTAATGTGCTGGAGAGGTTTTCATCAAGGATCTACAACCTATCCTGAAGAATGACCCATCACTCTCACAGATCTTGGGAGACAGGCCAGTCCTTGCTTACAGACAGCCCCCCAACCTGAAGCAAATACTCACCAGCAACCACACACCTCACAACAAAAACACTAACCCAGGAACCTATCCTTGCAACAAAGCCTGTTGCCAGCTGTGTCCACATATCTATTCAGGGGACACCATCATAGGGCCTAAACACATCAGCTACACGATCAGAGGCTCGTTCACCTGCACATCTACCAATGTGATGTATGCCATAATGTGCCAACAATGCCCCTCTGCCATGTACATTGGCCAAACCGGACAGTCTCTACGTAAAGAATAAATGGACACAAATCAGACGTCAAGAATTCTAACATTCAAAAACCAGTCGGAGAACACTTCAATCTCTCTGGTCACTTGATTACAGACCTAAAAGTCACAATTTTTCAACAACAAAACTTCAAAAAGACTCCAACAAAAGGCTGCTGAATTGAATTAATTTGTAAACTGGATACAATTAATTTAGGCTTGAATAAAGACTGGGATTGGATATGTCATTACACAAAGTAAAACTATTTCCCTATGTTTAAAAGATAAATTTGTTAGTCTCTAAGGTGCCACAAGTACTCCTTTTCTTTTTGCGGATACAGACTAACACGGCTGCTACTCTGAAACCTGAGAATTAAAAAGTTCTGAAAAAGAGAGAGAGGAGTGTAAAACACTTAGGCTGCCTGTCTGGGTGACAGAGAGGATGGTGATGGAAATGGAAGGGGCACAGAACTGTTTGTGAGGAAAAATGAGTTTAGTTTTCATCTGCTGAAGTTTGAGTTGGCATTTGGACATACAGGATGGAATGTCCTGGAGGCAGTCAGACATGCAAGACTGAACAGACAGGAAGAGGTCGAGGAGGGACAGGTATAAGTCGTCATCTTAGAGATGATAATTGAAGCCATGAGAGCAGATGAGGTCACCTAGTAATAGAGTCAAAAGAAAAGAGGAAAGGAGTGAGGACAGAACCCTGAAGAATGCCAGTAGGGAGCTGAAGAAGGATGGGGGGCAGGAGAACCAGGAGAGAAGAGAGTCTCAAAAGCCCCAGGAAGAGAGCAGAGGTGGAGAGATGGTGTTTTGAAAATGGCAGAAAGATCAGAGAATGAGAATATGCCCAGTACTTAACCAGGAAGATACTTGGTAAGAGGACATTTGCAGGAGGTAGAGAAGGGATGGAATTGGATTACAGCAGATCCAAGTGCTCTGGAAGTTGAGGTGATAAGCATATCCTGGGACATGCTGAGTACCTTCAAATCACCTTGATTTCAGTAGCTGCTGAGAGTGATCCTGGCAGCACTGTGCCTGAGTAGACTGCATGCTTGAGGATCTCGGAGGCAATGAAGTGGTAGTTGGAGAGGCAAGTATGGAGACAGGAGATTTTTGGTTGGTTTTTATTTAGGCAAAAAGGTGTGTTCTTACCACAGGTTAACTAATGCACGGTAAAATCTTAATGAAGTTTTTTGTTTTCACACGGGTTAGCAATTTGAGGTAAACGCTAGGTTTCCCCCATGGGGTATATCAACACTGTAGTTGCAGGGTGCAATCGCAGCTCAAGCAGACATACCCATGTTCTCTTTAATCTAACTACCGCAGGGACCCACAGCAGTGAAGCCACATCAGCATGCGCTTCAGGGCGGGTTATACAAACCAGCCTGGAACCCTGGGTAATTATTCACACAGCTAGCCCACATGGGCCCGCACGCTGCCATGGATTCACTGTTCCGGAGCTTGAGCTAGCTAAACAGCTAGATCAGGTATGTGTACTTGATTCGTATTCACACCCTATGGTTGCAGTCTAGACATACCCATAGCCTTTACCTCGACCTGCTCACATGGGAGAAAGCTACGAACAATCTTGTCATTATGAGGGTTTTTACCAGTGCTAGTTACCATGTTCGCTAACGCGCAGTAAAAACACACCTTTTTTCCTAGTGTGGATGCATCCTAAATGAAAGAAACATCCATAGCCTAGATTATGTACCTTTTATACACAACCCTGTTCTGGAAGTATTGTGGGGTTGCACTACCCCAAGGGGAGTTCTGAGAGCTCCCGCAAGCACAGTGTGTGATATTATTTGGTGTAACCGCCATCACTCTGGGTCCCTTCTGCACGTCTGGTTAATTCTGCTTGCCAGAATGTAGCACCTAGCTAGGATCCCATCCCTTCATTCACTTTAGAATGTCTTGCACACAAAGAGAGCTGTCGTGCTGATGGAGCACAGGGATTGCTGTTGGGGCTGGCCCTTGCATAGGGACAAAGGATCAGGCAGGATTGTGTGCAACATAACACACTGGTAACTTTGTGGTACCTATTTAAGGATTGCAAATTCAAAGGAATACAGTAGAAGGCTGATGATTTACGTGATGCTTTCCTTAAACATTGGAAATTGAAACAGTTTTAACTGCAGACTTGCTAGTTGAAAGAAAAAGGGAGAAAATCACACCTTCAATCTTTAGGAGCTGAAATAAGGTCAAAAGAACTTCCTTACCCAAAACTTAATTTCTCTGCCTGAGGCAAGTAGTTAACTACACTTGTACAGCACTGTAATGAATCATTCATATTCCGCTAAACTGCTTGTGACAGAAATCTCTGGCCCCAAAATAAAATGGTTGTACACAATCAAAGATCTTTGCAAGCCTTGGCTAACCATGAGAGGTTCACTGGCAAGTCTGTGCAGAACATTACTCAGGAGAGCATTGGGCTTATTATAGAGAGTCCTGGCAATGATTTAGACGTGATTTAAGGCCCTATAGAACTCCCAGTATCGACTGAGGTCTTTGAGGAAACCACAGATGACAAGTGGGGAACCCTATTGGGGAAACTAGATAACAGAGCAAAAAAGTCACCGCTTCCCAAAGCGAGGCCCAAAGACCAGCATTCCAGTTCTTTGTCCCCTGCCCCCAGGAGTCTGAGTAATTTCCTTTTTCTCCAATGAAAGTTAGTGGTAACCTGGAGGAGAAAGTGCAGCAGGCTTCCCTGTTATAGAACAGTCTGTTCATATAATTGTTTGCAGTTTTAAAACTAGGAGGGAGGAGAGAAAAGAATACTTTGGGGTTATTGCCCACAATTGTGAAAAAAGAAAACACAAGAAGTGGGGGTGGGAAAGGAAAAAATTGGTGGACGTGTTATTTTTTTAAATCATGTTCTGTGTTTGTGACATTTTGATCAGCCTGTCTCATTCTCGTTAGACCCTATTGATGCAGAGGTGTACTGCAGAGAATGTTATTAGAGGAAAGACCCACTAGTCTGCCATCACCTTCCAGTTTCAGTGTCTTTAGGGAGCAGCCAAGTGGCCTGCTCCAGTCTTGCTTCTCTCTGTGGACTCTGCTGTCTTCTAAGCTTAGGTGCCATCTTTGGAGGTGACATGGCTTCCTGTCCCATGATGAAGATCAAATTGGAAAATATTGTTATTTAAGCCTGTCAAAGAGAGAGGCCTGGGCAACACCGAAGGCTCGTCATTAAAACTTTGGTGGTGGCGGTAGTCCAAAAAGCAAACAAAATGTTAGGAAGTATAAAGACTGGGATAGCAAATAAAGTTGAAATTAGTGAAATGTCAGTCTATAAATCAGTGGTTGTCATCACCTTGAATGCTTTGTTGAGTTCTGGTCATTCTGTCCCAAAATAGATAGAGCAGAAATAGAGGGAGTTCAAAGAAAAGTGATCAAAATGATTAAAGGCACTGAAATACTTCCACATGAAAGGAGATGGTGAGTAAAAAGAGACATGATAAAGGTGTGCAAAATAATGAATAGCATAGAGATGGTAAAGCTAGTGCTTCTATTTAACTCTTCTCTTGCTGCAAAAACTTGGGGACATGTCATGAAAGAATTAAAAGAAAATATTTTTGTACATAATGTAGAATTAACCCATGATACTCATTACCACAAGATTATCAGTGAAGACAAGGCCTTAGTGAGATTTTTAAAGAGATTAGATGTTTATTTGGATAATGAGAACTTCTATAGTTAGAATTTTAAATTATTTTTATAAGGACTGTACTGTGAATTCTTACGCTTCAGAGCCATGCCCAACAACTAAATGATAGGATTGAGGAAGAAACTTTCCCTGGGGACAGGTTATTCCATAATTATCCACTAGAGATTATTGCACTTTCTTCCAAAGCATCTGATGCTGGCCACTGTAAGAGAGAGAGAGATACCAAACTGGATAGACCATTGGTCTGAACAAGCATGTTGTTCCTTATTCTTATATATGTCTCATACTTTGCCCCCTTAATTTTATTTGACCTATGTTTATACCTCAGCCACAGATATGCTAAGTAGTTAGTTTTCTCCTCTCTCCTTTTTCATTTTCAAGTATTGTCCCTTTACTTATTTGCCTCTCCTTAGTGGAGTCTCCATAGCAGGATGTTTTGCATGGTTGACTGTTTCTTATGTAAAATAAAGCTTCTGATTCATTAATGGAAAATGTGATCTGTGGAGCAGCATACCTTAAATCAGGTATTATTACTGTTTATTACTAATAATACCAAGGCACAAATCTGAGTAAGGAGCAGAACACAGGGACATTGGGAAGGTAGAAAAGAAATCAGAAGGGTAGATCCAACCCAGTCTTCAAATAAATGGTTCAGTTTTCTTTCTTTCTCCTTTGTCTTTTTCATTCACATTCTATTTCTTTTAATCTCATGTGTTTTTGCATCTTTTTTTTTTTCTTGTTCAGGCAAAATGATTTGCCTTTTGTCTAGAGTCGGAAGTAGTAAGTGCTGGTACTTAGTACCTGCAAGGCGAAAAAGCATCAGGAGGGTACAGCTGTTATGAGTTCCTGCTTGACTGGCAAAACATTGCAAAACCCTAACTTTTTAAATATACTGTTGGATGTTTAATACTGTTGTGTTCTGCTGTTTGATCAGAGAGGGAGGCAAATATTCCACATCATTTTAATTTTTATAGCAATAACATTTTATTTCTTGCTCTATTTCAGTGCCTTGTAATAGATACCTATGATTTGTTACATCAGCACGTCTCATTTGTAGTCAGAGAGCATAGAAGAACGTGCCTTCGTGCTGTGGCCTTCTTATCCACCCCACTTAGTAATCAAAGCATAATTTCAGGAGCATAGTATAAATGTACATGGTGATATCTTGCTAAGGATCTGTCAGGATTTCCAGGAGTAATTGGATGAAGTTAAGCAAAAGAAAATTTAGCTTCTTGTCTATGAAATCTGCCAGACAAGGTCTTGCAAAACTCACTGAACGCCTGCTAACTGGATTAACCTACTAGGGAGAGACTGATATGAAAGATGAGGGCGGTCAGGGTTAAAGGCAGACACAGGTCAGGGTTAAAGGCAGTATTATAGTATGTGATGTCTAAGAAGCCCAGTCTTCATGCCAGCACCATAAGTTTGGAAGTGCTGTGATTTTTACCAGATTCTGGGTGGGCTGGGGTGGAGGGTGAGAGGAGAATGGAATATATTTGGGGGCTCCATCTTTTGTATCCATCTGTAGCTAGTAGGAGTATGATTTAAGGCTCCTCCTCTGTTTAGCTCCTGGGAAAAAAGAGGCTCTTTCATTCTCTTGTTCCACTCCAGAGTTTTCTGGCTGTTGTGAGAGGGATGGGTCTCTACAACTTTATTCCTTTCACAGCCCCTTGGCCACAGCAAGGACAAGGAGAGGGGAAGAAAAAAAGCCTTTGGTCCTGTCTCTCTTCCCCTTCCCCATCTCTGTTTTTGGCCCCACTTTACAGTAGGGGAGATGTGTCTGACAGAGTCTTTGTGTTTGGAAAGCACCTAGCGTATTGTAGGCACTAAAACAATATAAAGAACAACCACACATGCACACCCCATCTGACTAGATTAAAAATAAGAATTGCCTGCAATGTCTTATTTTCTGGGTCTTTAGTAGGATTCTAATGAAATGTAAGGCCTGATATTGGCTTTCTGAAAAGTCCAAAAGAAGTAGCTCACACTGCTAGGCGCGCTCCTTTGTTCACTGACTGTAGTTGAGATTGCAGGACCATTGAGGCAACATTTAACGTACAAGGAATCAGCTCAGAAAAAAGGATGTGTAAATGGTACATCGCATGGACATCTGATGCCTTTTTAAGCACTCTTATGACTTAAAAAGAGCTTTATGTCCAAATCCTGCCCTGGGTGTATTAGAGGAGAAGAAGGTTCAGGGAGCCACTCCCAGTGCATCAGTCCAGCATCAGGGCAATGTTCTAATCCAACACTACTATGAGAGGGGCTCAAGTACAATGCCTGCTGGCCTCAAGGGTTGTGATCCAACAGTTCAGGGATATGGCCATATCACCCGTCCCTCAGCACACATGCTACAGTGTGCAACACACACATTAGCTTGGACATTTTGGGGAAGCAGTAAATTACACTTCACATATTTTCCTCCTGGCACTGCCTGTTCTGAGCTGTCCTGCCCTATAGTGGAGTAATGATTATTATAGTGCCATAGTTCAGCAGATGCCACTCCATTTCCACCACCACCCAGCAGAGAGCCACGATACTTAAGGGAAGGATTTTGCCCTTAGTCGTCTTTTGCCTGACATTTTTTAGGCCATTAGTCTAATGGATTTGGGCACTATGGATATAGGACATAAATATTAAAATGGCTGCAACTTTTGAATATGTCTTGGGAGACTTTGGCAGCTGAGAATGATTTCTGTTTCACCTAATCACAAAAGAAATTGAAGAACAAAAGTAAAGATATTTTAAAGTTATTCAGTTTAAAATGTCTAAAAATGCAAATGTGCAGTAATTGCAAGACTGGACTTTTTGAATGCAAAGGTGCAATAATTGAGAACCAGGATTTTTGAAGAGGGACTTGCTTGGGTCCAGCAAAGATCAGTTCAAATCCATATTATGTTGCAGTGAGTTATGCACAAAGGAGTGTATAGGTTGTGACCTGGAGATACTGCTGTCTGGTGAGTCAAGAATCCACAGATTAAAATGTTGCTAAGCAGACCTTTGTGCTTTAGAGTTTTTTACAGTCAGAATTTACATATTATAGAGTCCCCAAATACATATTGACAAGCTAAACTGGTTCTGGAAATGCCACTGTGGTCTATTATGTCCATGGTCCACATATTAGAAAGCTTCTTTGGGGCACCTATGGACTATAATGTCAGTGATCCCTGTCATACGGAGGCCCTAAGAACTCATTAACAATGTCTCCTGCACAACTATTGAGGCACAATTGCCTTGAAATTTGCTGGATTAGGAGACGTATCCAATATAGTACAAGCAAAGTGTGTGTGGTGAGGGGTGGGAGGGGGGGAATAATTTCCAACATGGAGACGTTGTCAGTTTGCTTAATTTTTGTACCATAAATTTTTTCTGTAGAAACATTGTTTGTTCTCCATCAGCTGAAATTAAAACAATTCAAACAGGATTTATGTTTTATGTTTATTCATGTTTTCAAACTTATCATTTCTTATCTTCCTGATGCTACTTTACAATCTGTTTTTAAATTGCAAAGATTACTAAAAGGCAGAGAAACAAGGATGGGTGTTGTGAGAGTTTGCTGTATTTAAGCACACAGGTGATGTGGGGAAAATAGGGCTCACAAGTAAAAAAAAAAAAAACTCTTTTCCCCTCCCTGAAACTTACCCATGCAGCAGCAGGACAGGATACACTCCTCACCCTAGTGCATTTACTTTCCTAAGCTATAGATGGGGGGATTAACTAAAGCTCTCAACAATATTCACCATCCCCAAAGGGACTTGATCTGCTGGCTTGTGGATGTGAGGGCTAGGAGCCTGACTCAGCATATATATATTGCAGTCAGTGCCAGGCACTAGATAGGGTCTCATGAAGCTCTGGTGTGTAGCCTAATTTAGGCTCATCCCAGAATGCATCTTTCCTTTTCCCATTTTCCAGAACTGGCCTCTCTAAACATTCCTGCCCTGTACCAGCAAGATGGCTCAGGGACCCTTTGCTCCTCCCATCATTGCACATCTAATGAATTAGGCCAGTATTATGTACTTGTAGTTTGATTCCCAGAATATGTCCAGTAATTCTAAAGTGTAAAAGTGTGAGTGGCTTTTTATGCATTTATACTGGCCATGATGAGCGGAGTTAAATATGAACACATCTTTCTCTTACTCGTGCAATGTGTACACATCACAACATAAAATCATAACATGTATGTCCCTAACTGTTAAAGAAAGAATGGACACCCTGTAATTCCTAACTTTCTCTTCTCCCTTTCCCATACTTGGCGTGGGTTGCCAGAGTGGCAAGTTCAGCTCTTTATCTGATCCTGCATTCCGCCACTAAAAAAGTCACCCCTCCCCTTTTTTTTTATTCCCCGCAGTCTGCCGTGGGTAATGGGTCCATATATGGTGGAAATTATAAGAAATGCAAGTCCGTATTGTGGATGGGTGGGAGGGAGGTAATTATGTTAGAAAGCAGCTGACTTCAGCTAGTAGAGCTGCTACTCAAATTCTGTTGACAAACCAGGGTTGCAGCTCTTCACCTCCTATCAGTGCTCATTAACTTCACTATTTTTTGCTGTTGCAGAGTTTTACATGTCTCCATTTGTGTATGTTTGTAATAGAAATGGGCCCACCACATCCACACCAAACATCTGAACCTGGATACAGAGATGTTTTTTTAAAACTGATTTCCCCTGCCCCCCACCCCCCTTTTTACAGAGGGCCAACCTGAATCCACTAGTTTGCAAATTTTGGGAAGTCTGAAATCTGGATCCAAATATTGCAGTTTAGGCTATTCTCTATTGCAAATATAAAACAAATATTACTCCTGCCTTTTTGCTTTGAGATTTTTGTAATAATCCCTTTTTGCCAATTCCAGTTTAGTTAAGAGGTTTTATGAATGCAGCAGTTTTGCTTAGCCAAAATTTCAAGGCCATGCTGAAAAATGTTTACGAAATTTGTAGAATATTGCAAAAATATTTTGGTCATAGAATTCAGCATGAAAGCAAGTGCATATCTCCTGTCCAAGTTACCCCCAGATGCACAGTGCCTAGTTTCCCTTACTGCAGAAATAGATCAGAAGGAGTTTTTGCTGATGGTAACTCTAGTTATGTATTTCTTTGTAAAAGAATAATTTTGTGAAGCCTGTATGGTAAGACCTTTGGAAAGTCCATAATTCACCATTTCTAGTATATGTGCAGATTCTTTTGCACAGGCCTGCTGCATGGTGCCAAATGCACAGCAGCTAGTGGGTGAAAGGAAGATATCTTTGTTGTGTTGTAAGAATTGTCTAATTGTGTTTCTTTATTTTTTCCAACTGCAGTATTGAAATAAAATCTACTGCAAATACCTACTGTTGTGACCCTCATAATATTACACAATGAAATTATTGTCAATTTCAAGGACAAGTGGCTTTGTATAGGTAGGCCCAATCTGCCAGAATGCTTTATTTGCAATTATGGCTCAGAACAGGCCATCAGTTTCTTCCTCAAACAGCTGTGGCTGGTTGTTGTTACAAAAGAATGCATTAGATTAAGAAGGCCAAGCTGAAGTACTTTCTCTGCTGATTTATATTTCTGGATGTGAATTCTAATCCTGAGGAAAGGTGTCTAAATGTCAGCGCTGGGCACTAGAGTCCTCTCTCCACAGGCTAGGCTGCAGCAGTGCAGGCTTCCTGTTTTGTTTTTCCAGCATGCTTCAGCCTGACCTGGAGAGGACCACATATATGGGTGAGAGAGCAGTTCACGCCCTCACACTCACTCCGTGCCTGGTGCTTAGATCTGTCAGATCAGCAGCAGACACAGGAAGAGGATAGAGGGGTTAGATTCTGCCCTCATTTACAAGTCAATTGGATTGCATGGGTGAAAGAAAGGGCAAAATTTACCCACAAGTCGTGACTCCCAGCCCAACTAACTTAATCGCTAGGTGTACTGGGTAAAAATCTGTGACTTATTATCCAGCTTCCGTGGTGATCAAGGGAAGGGCTCCCCATTTACTGTAATGGGAGTTAGACCAGACCTTAAATGCCTGACTTTAGGCATCTTAACTTGAAAGACTTCACCTTTCCTTCTAACTGCTTGTACTGAGATTGATAGATACAAACTGGCTCCTCTCAATTAGAGTCCACTAAAACAGATTTTTGCTTGTACCATTTGGTCTAATTACTCTTTTTCCTCTTGGCCAGCTTCCTATCAACTTCTTTAAAGGACAGAAACAGTCGTTTATTTTTCCCAAGAGAAGCAAAATACAAATTAAAAGGGAATAGTTTGGGCAGTTTAGCTCTTAAACTAGTTACTTTGCCTTTTCTCCTGGCTGTTATGGTGATCATAGAAGATTGGGGTTGGAAGAGACCTCAGGAGGTCATCTAGTCCAACCCCCTGCTCAAAGCAGGACCAACCCCAACTAAATCATCCCAGCCAGGGCTTTGTCAAGCCGGGCCTTAAAAACCTCTAAAGATGGAGATTACCTCCCTAGGTAATGCATTCCAGTGCTTCATCTCGTTCCTAGTAAAAAATTTTCATAATATCCAACCTAGACCTCCCTCACTGCAACTTGAGACCGTTGCTCCTTGTTCTGTCTTCTGCCACCACCGAGAACAGCCTAGTTCCATTCTCTTTGGAACCCCGCTTCAGGTAGTTGAAGGCTGCTATCAAATCCCTCTTCACTCTTTTCTCTTCTGCAGACTAAATAAGCTCCATTCCCTCAGTCTCTCCTCCTAAGTCATGTACCCTAGCCCCATAATGATTTTCGTTGCCCTCCACTGGACTCTCTCCAATTTATCCACATCCATTCTGTAGTGGGCGGTCCAAAACTGGACACAATACTCCAGGTGTGGCCTCACCAGTGCCGAATAGAGGGGGAATAATCACTTCCCTTGATCTGCTGGCAATGCTCCTACTAATGCAGCCCAATATGCCATTAGCCTTCTTGACAACAATGGCACACTGTTGACTTTTATCCAGTTTCTTGTCCACTGTAATCCCAGGTCCTTTTCTGCAGAACTACCACTTAGCCAGTCAGTCCTCAGCCTTTAGCAGTGCATGGGATTCTTCTGTCCTAAGTGCAGGACTCTGCACTTGTCCTTGTTGAACCTCATCAGATTTCTTTTGGCCCAATCCTCCAATTTGTCTAAGTCACTCTGGACCCTATCCCTACCCTCCAGTGTATCTATCTCTCCCCCTGAGCTCAGTGTCATCTGCAAACCTGCTGAGGGTACAATCCGTCCCATCATCCAGATCATTAATGAGGATGTTGAACAAAACCGGCCCCAGGACCAACCTCTGGGATACTCCGCTTGATAGCGGCTGCCAACTAGACATTGAGCCATTGATCACTACCTGTTGAGCCCAACGATCTAACCAGTTTTCTATCCACCTTATAGTCTATTCATCCAGCCCATACTTCTTTAACTTGCTGGCAAGAATACTGTGGGAGACCGTATCAAAAACTTTGCTAAAGTCAAGGTTTATCACATCACTGCTTTTCCCACATCCTGAGAGACCATTATCTCATCACAGAAGGCAATCAGGTTGGTCAGGCATGACATACCCTTGGTGAATCCATGTTGACTGTTCCTGATCACCTTCCTCTCCTCCAAGTGCTTCAAAAAGGATTCCTTGAGGACCCGCTCCACGATTTTTCCAGGGACTGATGGGAGCTGACTGGTTTGTAGTTCCCTGGATTCTCCTCCTTCCCTTTTTAAAAGATGGGTACTATATTTGCCTTTTTCCAATCATCCAGGACCTCCCCCGATTACCACAAGTTTTCAGAGATAATGCCGATGGCTCTGCAATCACATCAGCCAACTCCCTAGGCACCCTCAGATGCATTGCATGGACTTGTGCATGTCCAGCTTTTCTAAATAGTCCTTAACCTGTTCTTTCACCACTGAGGGCTGCTCACCTCCTCCACATACTGTATTGCCCAGTGCAGCAATCTGGCAGCTGACCTTGTCTGTGAAGATCGAGGCAAAAAAAGCATTGAGTACTTCAGCTTTTTCCACATCATCTGTCACTAGGCTGCCTCCCCCATCAGTAAGGGTTACACACTTTCCCTGACCATCTTGTTGCTAACATACCTGTAGAAACCCTTCTTGTTACCCTTCACATCCCTTGCTAGCTGCAACTCCAATTGTTCTTTGGCCTTCCTGATTACACCACTGCATGCTCAAGCAATATTTTTATACTCCTCCCTAGTCATCTGTTCAAGTTTCCACTTCTTGTCAGCTTCCTTTTTGTGTTTAAGCTCACCAAAGGTTTCTCTGTTAAGCCAAGCTGGTTACCTGTCATATTTGCTATTCTTTCTCACATTGGGATGGTTTGTTCCTGCGCCCTCAGTAAAATACAGCCAGCAATCCTTGACTCCTTTCCCCTTCATATTAGCCTCCCAGGGGATCCTGCCCATCAGTTCCCTGAGGGAGTCAAATTCTGCTTTTCTGAAGTCCAGGGTCCGTATTCTGTTGCTCTCCTCTCTTCCTTTTGTCAGGATCCTGCACTTGACCATCTCATGGTCACTGCTGCCCAGGTTGCCACCCACTTCCCCTACCAATTCTTCCCTGTTTGTGAGCAGCAGATCAAGAGGAGCATGGCCCCTATTTGATTCCTCCAGCACTTGCATCAGGAAGTTGTCCCCAACACTTTCCAAAAACTTCCTGGATTGTCTGTGCACTGCTGTATTGCTCTCCCAGCAGATGTCAGGGTGATTGAAGTCCCCCATGAGAACCAGGGCCTGTGATCTGGAAACTTCTGTTAGTTGTCTGAAGAAAGCCTCGTCTACCTGATCCTCCTAGTCTGGTGGTCTATAGCAGACGCCCACCACGACACCACCCTTGTCGCTTTTGCCTCTAAACTTAATCCAAAGACTCTTCAACAGGCTTTTCTCCAGTTTCATACTGGATGGAAACCCCAGTGTCACAGCTATATTTAAAAAGGCTATTTACAGAATCTGTTCTCATTGTCAAAATTACCTTTTTTTTTTTTTTAAAACGGGTGATGTAGCATTGTCTGTACACTGCAGCTTTTGGTTGACATTACAGTCCCATGTGGTGTCTGAATAATCTAAAGATTTGTGATTTAGAAGGCCCCTTTTTATAAAAACTATTATTGGATAATCTCACTTACAGGATCTGCAAAAGGGGGTCAGATATTTCTTTTAGTTGACCAAGAGTTTCCTAAGAAGTCACACAAAGTTTTGATATATATCAGAGCATCTCAAAATAGGCAACATTCAGAGCTAGTTGTCCATTCATTAAAGGCCCGATTTCACACACTATAAGAAGTTCCATTGTTTTCAGTTAAACTATTTGTAGGACAAGGTACTATCCAAGGTGTGTGTGTCAGAATCTGGCCCTTCTGGATCGTTCTGATAAATGGTGAAGTTGTAATCAGGTACATACAATTATTGGTAACATGTCTGTGATCAAAAACATCACCACTATCTGATGATATCACCTGATTTTCTCACACCAGCTTTGCATGATTGTAATTCAATGGAATTACTCCCCAATTTACATCATTATCGGAGAAGAATCAGACCCTGAGAACTTAGTCAATACCAGCACCTGTCTGATGATGATTTAATGCAATGGGGAGCTGGCCTTTCACAGAAACAATATATTTGATAAAAATTAATTACCTCATTCACGACTGAAGGAAATTTAGGAATGGAATGATCTTGGAATCCAATTCTGTTTTTCATGCCGAAGAAGTCATTGCTAAGCATTTGAAGATTTGCCTAAAGGAAGCTGTGTTTATCTGTCTTCCACATCCTTGGGCATCAGAGGGTACTTTAACTATGATTAATGAGCTTGAACTCCAGTTTTGATCAGTCAGGGCATGACTCAAATGAAAGTGAGGCTTGTCTCCATCTGGTCTAACAAGCTAACAGTATCAAGAAATACTATCCCGAGATGATAGCTATGCGGTTTGATTCCACCCTCAGTTACACAGATCCAGTCATCGTTTACATCAATGGGAGTTGCCATCATGCAGGGACATGATCTCAAAATCCAATGAAAATCTTTTGCTTGTGACTTCTATAGTGGCTATTTCATTTAAGACCAGAGCCCTAGATTAGAGATAACCCTACGTGTGTGCGATTTTACTTGGCTGTTTTCGATGTTGTGGGATTTAACCTTATTCTCACAGGCAGTTGCAAAGTAATTGTGACATTTATTTTGAGAGAGAGTGACTGAGTCTGTATAGTGTTATGAACTTGCTGCCATGCCTGTAGGGATGCAGGCAGGATGAACATTGTATTTCCAAAAGCTTAGATATCAAGAAAGACCAAAAGGAATTGTTTGTGTGGATCCCTTGCATTCAGTCTCAGAAAGTAGGGTTACATGTGCAGCTACTGAAGTGTTGGAGGGCATCTGGTTGAATGGTGCTGAACATAGATAAGAATATGGAGTGGAAATGAAGGGGGTAGGGGGGGAAGTGCCATGACATTGAGTGTGATAAGTAGGGTTGGGGGATATACCTGTAGTAGTGTGTTTGCACATTGATGCTGTTCCACCTGTAGGTTGCATGTAATAGAAATAAAGTGCTTCTGTGCTTTCTAAGGGTCTGATCCTGCAATGCTTACCCGCAAAGGGCTAAATTGGGTCATTAACAGAGCTTTGAGTAAGGGACTGCACATGAAGGCACCATTCCATGGGGAATACCAGGAGGCATCATGCCTCAGAGACATCCCCCATTCCTCCTGGAGCATCCTGGTTGCCGTAGCAGTGTTAGTAATTTGTGGCACCGTTTTGCAGGGTGCAACATACCCTTCAATTCCACCTGCATGACCAACCAGCTCCATTGGTCAGCATGTGTGGGGGCAGTCTCAATGGCTCAACCTACTCCCCACACTCTCTTGCCACTTGCTTCATGGGGACGGCATCTTTCATAAGGCCCCTGAGCTCCCTTCTAGGACCTGGATCTAAGATCTGGGAGCCCAGATGCTGGCACACCATGGTTGGGCTGGGGATGTGTGATCATCTTTACTCCCCTCCTCTTCTTGTGGCTTAGGACATCGAGCCCCAAAGTAGTCCTATTGATGTCAGTTGGCTTACTTGTGTGAGCAAGGCTTTTAAGAATGGGCCTTAAAAAAGATAAGGAAAGGTAAAGGAGATTCATAGTGATTTTAGGAGCCTAAGTTGCAATGACTTTTGAAAAGGAGGCTTAAGCTCCTAACTCATTTAGATGCTTTAGACAAATTTACCCCTAGAAAATTATCAAATACTTGGTCTAACTTCAATAGCAGGTTTTTGTGACCAATAATAAGGAAATCTATATGTGTTAAACACTTCAGCAGTGAAGAACGTGATGAGCAGTGAAAGTCACATTGTGGATAAAGCATAGCTCAGATTAGTCAAACCTAATATTCTTTATTTTGTATCCTTACAGGCTTGGTTAGTAAAGTATCCATTCTACATATATAAAAATAAACAGTCTTAGAGATTAGAAGGATTTTGTATCAATAAAAACCACTGCAGCATAGTGTTGATTAAAGAAATTGTCTGACCTGTTGCAATCAGCCATTAATTATTAACAATTTAACCTCAAAATGTGGGGGAGGTATGAAGTGAGGTCTTGCACAGCTCAGTTTTTAAACTTGTACTTTTCAATTATATACCTTTTAATCAAGAGAAAAATGTATATATGCCACATTGATTAAACCTGCAGATGATATCAAACTTAGAAAGGGATTATAAACACCATATAGGAAAAATCAGAATTGCAGAGTGATCTGACAGGTGTATCGAGATGGGTAAATGTAAATGAGATGAGATTCTGTTTGCAGATAAAATGTAAAGTAATACACCTAGAGAGAAATAATCATCATCAGAGAAATGAGCTAGTGCTATTTAGAATGCAGAGAAATGAAGCTGCAGACCTCATAGGGGATCATAAACTGGATATGAACTGACAATTCAATGCCATTGCAAAAACGGCAAATGCCATCCTAAAACATGTTTTTACTAGGATTTCTTATAAAGCAAATGAGGTAATAATCCTATCTCGATAAAACGGTGCTTGGAATGCTGCATGCAGCGTTGGGCCTTTCATTGTAAAACAGACACTGAAAAGCTTTAAGGAAGGTTCAAATGGGAAGAAGGGGGAGGACCAGTAGAACTCAATGCCTGAAAAAAAAGGCAATTAAGGGACGATAACCCTACAAAAATATCAGGTGTTAATAGGAAAGCAGGAAAGGCTCAGCTTTCCTGTAGGAGAATAAGGAAAAATGAGAATCTGAAATTAGATTTAAAATGATCTAATTCAGGTAAAGAGAACAAAAAAAAGTTTCAACAGTTATGGTGGTTGTTACTGGTTATTATAATGTTGGCTGGATGCTCTGAAGACCGTCTGAAAAGGGGTGTACTTTCACAATAACTCCACTGAGTTTTGTGGTGTATGGGGCTTTTAAGAACTGACTGTGTGTGTGGTTTAAGTTCTGGAACATTCTGGATTCAGAGTGCAAAAGAAGTCTTGACAGCTAGAAGCAATTGCAGCTGAAATTGGTTAGAGACTGAAGCTAAGAATGAGGTGAGGTTAGATGTAGCTTGTAAACAAATTGACAACTCGATTATTTTGTTGTTACTCTTCTCCTCTATTTAAGGTCCTGTCGTTAAAGTCAGGACGTGAAGAAGAGCTCTGTGGAGCTCAAAAGCTTGTCTCTTTTGGTCCAGTAAAAGATAGTGTCTCACCCACCTTGTCTCTCTCATATCCTGGACCAACATGTTTACAACAGCATTGCAAACTGCATAAATGAGGTTAGATAAAATACTAGTGGAGTTACTGGAGAGGAAGATGCTGTTTGATGCAGAGGGGTTGTTGTGCATGATCAGTTAGCTGATTGTCAGCCATTCAGCTATGATCTAGTTCTCTGTACCTGAATGCAGAGATGCAAGCATATTAATTTTTAAAATGAAATCTGGGATATTCTTTATCTCAACAACTGGTATGATGCCCACCCAGACATCTCCCAACCAAAACTGGGGCTCCTTACCATCTTTGAGGGTCATTGATCCATGTTTTGCAACTCTCAGAGCTTGGGAAGTAGGCCACCTCTGCATCCAGCTGATTTTCAGAGGGGGCAGGGACAATAGATACTCAGAAAGGCTTTGCATTGAAAGAGGCAGAACACTCAGAAGTGTGGAATACGAGGTTTTTCAGTCATGTTTTCTCCTGGGCTTCACTGTTGCACCTACAGTAATAAGATACTGTTTTGCAAACAGTTCTTTGTCCTGACTATTCTACTTACACAGCCGTGTACCATCTGTGGTGCCTCTACATCATATTGCCAGCCCCAGGTACTGAGAAATCATGAGTCATGACCCAAAATACCCTGAGATTGTCTGTCTTCAAAATCATGAGACAAAATGGAACATTTGTGGTTCTTTTGATTAGTTTGTGAGTCTTTGGGGGTGCATTATAGTCAGGTTTTCAAGTTTTTCTCTATAACCATGAGGACTAGAAACTTTTTTAATAGACCCTCAGATTCTTACCTAGTCCTTTGATCTGTGGCTTTATGAAGAACACCAAGTTTTGCTAGATTTGTGATTAAAATCCTGAATTGGCAACACTATTATCACCAGACACCTGTGAAACACCGTTCTATTTAGTCCTGTCATTTCTCCTGCAAGGCATTGGTGAGGAGGAAGATGATGAGTGGGAAGTGGGTCATCCTCCTGCCCTACTTTCAAGTCGTCTTGAAATCTTGCAGTGTCTTTCCATTTGTTCAGGAAAAGCCTGTGCGTCAAGCTTATGTGTATTTCAGTTCATGTGGTGTCCTGTTCACCAACAGTATTGTGTGCTTGACATTCCTGGGATATAAGGTGAACACCATTTGTACGTGCTGAGTATTTGTCATTATGGTGACGATTATAAACATCATCTTGTATTTGTTGTGCCAGTCAAAGGACAAAATTGCAATACTGTGATGAAAGGCCCCAAAACACACAGCAGTTTAGCAGTATCAGTATAGCAAATTGGTAAGTACTGACCTGCTTTTCTCTCCCAAAGGCAATAAATATGTAGGTCTGGGTTAGTTTGCAGTCTTGAAAGCACCACCTTCTTTGGGAACAGGAAGAGTGTGAAAACCGCCTACAAAGCCTGCTGTCATTAGTGGGTGTCAAAGCCCACAGCTAGTCAATAATCATGAGAAGCCAAAAAGGCAGAGGGAACATGGCTAATTGAAGCAAAAGAGATGACAGAAAATGGGAGTGAAGTATGGCTTTTACTCTCTTATCTTTACTCTAACTCCTTTATGAAGACTGTAGTGTATATGGTTCTAATTCAGTCATTCCTCTACAGTGATCATGATGTTTGAGTTAGTACATTTGGAAGTATATTTCATGAAATGTGAAGTAGACTTTTTTTAAAAAAAGAGAGGGAGAAATTCTGTTACTTGCATTAGTTGCATTGTGCTTATTTGGAAAGGATGAAGGAGAAGAGCTCCCGGCTAATGGGATGCACAGTAGGACTCCTGGAACATAGTTCTGCATGAGACAAGATATTGAAATTCAGTGAAAGAAAGTCAAAATATGGAAATGGTTTTGACACTGTCTGTGACAGTTTCTAGCTCTTTATGGACTCGATCTTTATTTGGGTAACTTCCCTTTGACTTCAGTGAGAGATTTGCTTGAGTATAGACCCTTAGGAATTGGCCCTAAAAGAGGAAGTGCTCTTAAGGGGAGGAAAGCTGTAACTTATAAAGACGGTGCGTATCATGAAGAGAGGAGATCTATAATGGATATCAATTCAAACAGGACTAGCCCTAGCCTTAGTGATGCCCCAAATTAGAGCAGCCTTATAAAGAGGGAGTACTGCAGCTCTGTGCAATTTAGTAATCAAGAGTGATTTGTAGCAGTAATTGTGGCCCATTTGAGGAGCACAGGAGAGTGGGGGGAGGTGGGTTGGAGGGATTTTGAGTTCATTTGCAGTTTTGTTTCTCACATAGCTGTGTGTTTCATTGTGAAAGTCAGGCTGAATAAGAAGCCTCATGGTGTCATTCCCAGTTGGTTCAGCAGAATGCTTTTATACCCTATACAATTTCCAGTCAAGTATCACAGTGGTGCCCAGAGACCTGCCCATCTCTTTAGCAGAAGCTCTTAAAAGCCACAGCAGTGGAAAACATTGAGTCAGAGCATGGTTGGTTAGATGTGCCTTAGCCTCTGGCACTTTTTTTTTTATTTTATTAAAGGGAAAAAGGGGTTTGCTTTGATTCATGATTTCCTGAATGGAAAGTGAAAACCATTTTGTTCTTCAAAACAGAGTAACTTCCAGTGAAGTCAGAGGGTATAAGGAGTTTTCTGGTTTCTTCTTTGTTCCTCTCACTGATTTGCTCTGCACAACCATGCAATTTCTAGCCTTGATTCAGCAATCCCCAGGCTTTGTATCTGGCACCACATCACACTGAGCATGTCAGCTCTGTGTGCCATCCTGTGAAGAGCCACATGCTTTAACCAGGCTACCTTTTTTCTCTGCTTTTAGGGCAAAGCAAATGTTCTCCTAAGCGCCCCCACCTCCTCCAAAGTAGATTACTGTGCTCCTCCAGCCCGTGCTTTTCTGTTTTTTCTGCTTCTTCAGCAAAGTGCAGTGAAACATACACCTAACTCCAACTTTTTCCCCCACTTGGGCTTTTGTTATAATAGCTCAGTGGTGTAATGAGGAACATATTTTACCAGATGTGCCACATTTTATACTCGAGATTTTTTTTTTAAAGAATTAGTGACTTTTTTGTCAGAATAAATTGATTAAACTTGTGTGCTTCAGTAGAAAAAGAAAAAATGTAGAAATGCAGACTGGGAGCTGGAGATTAGAAAATGTCATGGAGTTTGGAGTCTGAAACTTTCAAACTATTTTGGGAGTCTTGGAAAGCTAGTTCAAGTTTGTGAGCTATTTTTTCCCCCTGTAATTTAAATGCCTGTGCCCCTCCCCCTTCCTCCCCCTTCCTTTCCCCCCAAAAGACTGATTCATTTAATCCGAGTAGAAAAACAAGCTGCCTTTGTAGCTAAAAGGAAACTTGTTCTTTATATTTCAAAAAGAAGAGCTCCCCACCTACGATATCCTTCAAAATATCTAGGTGGGCAGTCTGTGTATAAAGGCATATCTAATATATAGGTAGCACCACCTGTACTTAAGGTTGCTTTATTGGAAGACTCTGTTTCCAATTGCCTATAACTTTGCCAAATTTTAACCATTTGGGCTGAAATGTCCCATGATGGCTGTTCGCCTCAGGCTGAATCTTCCCTTTTTCTTCCCTCCCTCCCCACTATCGCACCCTTTGGAAAGTTTGAACAAAAGCCATTCAGGCATTTCTAGGAAGAAGATTTTAGAAGAAAATACTATTAGAATTGTTACCTTATTATTAGAATTTGACAGCTAAAATCTACAGAGATTCTGTCAGCACTGAGCATGCTCCATCCCCTCACAGCTCCTACCTGCTGACTTCGACTGCATGTGTACCATCCCCATGGAGCAACTGAGCGTGCTTCAGCCCAGGGCTGCAGGGGCGGAGCTGGACTTTCCCTACAATTACTGCTCCCAGGTGCAGGGGATTCTGGTGGCACCATGCACAGGAACTGACAGCAGGGAGCCTGTGTCTCCTGTCCTCTCAATTACTCCTTGTCCCCCATTCCCCACTGATACCCCAGCAGCATGGAGGAGAAAACAGCCTTACTTGTATGAAGAAGGGGACAAGAGCTGGACTGGGGGGTAAAGAGGGGGAAGGAGGGTCAGCAATGTCAGAAATAGATTGGGACGCAGAGCCAGGGGAAAAGTGGGGAGGGTCGAGTGTTAGTGCCATGGGGATGAGGGAAAATTTAGATCTGATGTGAAACAGAGTGGGTGGGAGGAGGCTGTCACTGGCTGAACAAACAGGATTGGGATTGGGAGCCATTTGGATGAAGTAAAGACAGATTGGGCTAAATTGCTCTAAACGGCTGTTGAGGCACTTGACTGCAGATCCCAGAATCATGGGAATAAAGGAATTGTGAAGCCATCTTCTCCTCCGCCCACCCTGTGCTGAGCAGAGCTCAGCCAGATTGTAGAACCTGGGTTGGCTCTTAGTTTGATATTGAATAATGCTACTGTTTTTGTCTTTTTTGAAACTGCTAATGGAAATTATAGTTAGACGGGGAGACATAAATCCAGGTCTTTGGCTGTATTTTATAGAGCATAAATGGAGGGAAAGACCAAGCTCTGCTCTTTCCACTGAGGCACTATAGAATTTGGGGGAACATAGTAGGATGCAGAGGGGCAAAATGGCAGGAGGATGGGAAACAGTTACTTCACCTTTCATACTGGGAAAGCACATTTGATTGCAGTTTATTCTGCTGGGTTTATTTTATTTTAAAAGGAGCCTGAATCAAATGCCCTTAAACTTTGGGGAGGTTTAGATCTGATCTATGTGGTTCAGATCCATCTCTAATTTTAGTGAAATACTGATAATTTGATCACGAATGTATTAATTTTCAAAAATACCAGCATAAAGTTTTGCCTGTAAAAGTGAGGGGGGTGTTCCCTACAGATAACTATGCATGAAAAATCTCCCCAAAATTTTCAAATATGATTAATCGTCTTGCACCAAAAATAGTATAATGCTGCACGCATAGTTGACTCTTTTGCACTCACTTGCATGTGTTGTGGGTGCAGTTTAGATTTTGACCAACAGAAGATTACTTGTTGCAACTATTCAACTTCTGAAAATCTTCATTAGAAATATTTTAGCACAACAAACTCAGTGCAAATTGTGACCATGCTAGGAAATTCACTGCAAAACCTCCTGTGTTAAAGGAAAGAAGTTTCAGAACATACTCATAATCGCTATGATGCCAGGTGTTGTTAAGTTTGAACTCTACTGGATTTCCAGAGTTCCTTGGTTGAGAGAATGGACTGGAAGGGGAAAAGAATGAGATGTTAACTGAGACAGTAATGGCCCCCAAGGAATTTTTAGTCCTCACTATTTATCAAATAATATTCACATACATTGTGGTAAAGAGTGGCAATATTTCTCCTAAAACAGTAAGTTGTTGTTCTTTTGCTCCTCTCTGTCCCTGATAAACATCAGAACGAATAGAAACACCACCAAAAATAATCAATGCTTTTAAAATCTCCCTGGAGAAAAATCTCTCTCAAGCTCCTTCGCCAATGCTGGCTGGGTGACGGATTACCCAAGACCAAAGCATCTCCTCTGATTAATTTGTTGATATGATTAATATTGACCTTTGTAACAGGGCTTGGATTCCATTTAAAGGATTAAATAAACAAAATCTTTGTCACATTATTTGACTGCTATCCGTACCATGAAAATGTTGACCATCTGTGCGGTGCTACACAATGTTGTTAACGCTTCCTTCTTTTTCTTCTTCTTCTCCTCCTCCTCTTGGGGAAAAATAGCTGACGAAGTGGAAAGACTGGCTGCAATGCGTTCAGACTCTCTAGTACCAGGCACCCACACTCCTCCAATCAGGCGAAGAAGTAAGTTTGCCAATATAGGAAGGATTTTCAAGCCATGGAAATGGAGGAAGAAGAAGAGTGAAAAGTTCAAACACACTTCTGCAGGTAAGAAACATGCATTGGCTGACTGTTTTTAAATTGTTTGTTCAAATGAGCTGAAAACAGTACAGAGTCATGAATAAGTAATGTAGGCACAAACAGTGATCAACTTAAAAATATTATAACTTTGTTGGAAATGTACTCCAAATTCTAAAAAGATATATCACTTTGTTGCTGAGCATTTTTTAAAAAAATCCCATTTTTGTGTGATGCATTTAAAAAACAATGGAACAATTTTGAAGTGCCAAAACTTGCCACAGGTGTGTACGCAACCTCTGATATTAGTGAAGCTCAGAAAAAGCAAGTAAACCAAATGAAGTCATGTTGACTTCTGTTCTATGAGAAACATGGAGGATAAAAAGGTCAGAGTAACTGGTAAAAATCAAGAGAGAACATCAGTGGAGAATGCAGTTACTTTCAGATGTTGTAAAAGTTTTTACAAATAATGAAGAATTAAAATAATAACCAGGAAAAAGCAGTTAAGACAATTAAACTGATATAATAACAAATTGTTCATTCAACTGGACTGGAATGACCAGTATCCCTTCTTCTGAGACAAGTGAGGCTCTTTCGCCATGCCTTTCTCAGATTCCTACTCTTGGACATTTTTTATAAAAAGGTATTGAAAATTGCAAAAACATGTTTTTGTATCAGAGAGAGGGCTGAGCCAATACCCCAGATCCAAACACTAACTTTGGGAAAGTGTGGAGTGTATCTGTGAACCTTCTCCCCACTGCCCCTACAATGATTTTGGGGTGGCTGTGGCAAAATAAGATTTTTCACTTCATACCTCTTTATGAAGATAAACCCAGAAACAGAATACTATGGATCTCACACTGTGAGGTGCCAGCAGTGATTCTGGATATCACACACTTGACCGTTCCCATGTCTACAGCACGGTGAAAGTTTATTGTGTAGACAGGACTTAACTGTGCGCTCTGATCCTGCAGGCCCTTACTTGTGTTAGTGGTCCTTACTCACCAACAAGCAGCATTTAATTAAGAGGGAATTCTCACATGAGTATGAGGTAATTGCACAAGTTACGGTTTGCAGGGTGAGTGCCTAAAACCACTCAACTACCTGGCTTTACAACTTCTGCCTGGTCTGACAGGCAGAAACAAATGAATTGGAATAAGTGGCTGTGTTGCTCTGAGTGACTATCTTTTTTTTGGCTTGTGACATGATTTTGCAAAACAAATGGCCTGCCCTTCATGTTCTATCAGTTATTACTGTAGATCTCTGTGGCACAATTTCTGTGAGAGTCTCATAGCTCTTTTGAAACCCAATTACTAAAGCATTTTAGTAACCACACAGAGAATAAAAACACAGTAAAAATTATATATTTCCCTCTCTTTTTTTGTAGAATAAAGGATGATACATAACAGGAAAACCATCCCAAGTTAAGTCTCCATTGATGATGATAAGAGAGACTGATCTAGTGTCTGATGCCTTGAATCTCACAAGGGTGATCCCTTTAATTTTTGTAGTAACTCAAAAGACAAACACATGAAATGGCATGATGACAGCCAGTAAGCAACTTCCTATTCTAGGTTATCTGTCTCTGGTGCATTGATAAATGTGACTTTTTTTAAAAAAAAAATGCCATTAATCTCCTAGGAGAATCCACTCCAGCTTTTCAGAAAATCACTAATTATAAAAAGATCTTTGCTCTGATAGATTCCAATGTTTTCAGTGTCCAAGTTGGTGATAGATTGTTATGGACCAAATTCTTTAGTCACCTTTACTCAGTTCTAGCTTCCATTGAGGATAAAGGAAGTTTTGCCTAGGAAAGGACTGGTTTTTGTTTTTTGTTTTTTTAACGGGGACTAAGATTTGGCTCTGTTTGAAGTGCCCAAGGCTAACCACTTATAGCCATTTTTTATTTATTTAGATTTAAAACTCCATGCCAAAGAATTCCCAGCCAGAGAGCTGAGATCCCTCAAAATATGTTTAAAAGCACAATAAAGAACAGTTACTTTATGTAGAAAGAAAAGTTTTTGTTAACTGATTTATGATAGGATTAAATAATTAGAGAAGCTCTAGCTTGAGTTATATGTTTATTACACATGGCGTATCTCAATACACTAATATTCACCTTGTGGTGTTTATTATTTCATGGTCTCTATCTTCATTGCTAAGGTGTCTCTGGGAATCGAAGGTGAAGAGGGTTTATATGTTTCTGTAATCCTTGCCCACACAGTGTGGCTGTTTGTCTCCCTCTAGTGACTGGACCATACACAGCAGTTTATGAATCTGCTACTGCCACTGTGCTAATGGACCTGGCCATTTAGCTAAGCAGTAGAGGCTCATGTTTTTTGATCTAGAGGTCTAGGGTTCTTTTCTTGCAGGTGACCCATCCGTGGGCATCATTGCATTTCCTATAGTTTAAAGTGAATGTGAAAGAGAACACACTTTAAAATTATTCATTGGCCCAAAATATTAGATTGGACCAAACAGACTCTTTGATCAAGCTCTGGATCCAGATCAGGAGTTCAGATGACACACACACATACACACACACTTGCAGATAATACAAAAATTGGGGGAGTGATAAATAACGAAGATGATCACTGGTATAAAGCACTCTGGGCTCAAGCAAACCATACATGTTTTAATATAGCTAAATGTATGAATCTAGGAACAAAGAATGTAGGCTATACTAATAGGATGGGGGACTCTATCCTGGGAAACAGTGATAAGGAAAAGATTTGGGAGTCCTAGTGAGTAATTAGATGAACATGAGCTCCCAGTGCAACACTGTGGCCAATCCTTGGATTCATAAACAGAGGAATCTGGACTATAAATAGAGAAGTTATTTTACCTCTGAATTTGGCACTGGTGCTCCCATTACTGGAATACAGTGTCCCGTTCCAGTGTCCACGGTTCAAAGGATGTGATAAATTGGAGAGGGTTTACAGAATAGCGATGAGAATGATTAAAGGATTAGAAAACACACCTTATTATTGACTCTAAGAGCTCTGTCTATTTAGTTTAACTAAGAGAAGGTTAAGGGTGACTTGATTAAGGTTCATAAGTATCTACATGGGGAACAAATATTTAAAAATGGGCTCTTCAATCTAGCAGAGAACGGTATGATGTAATTCAATGGCTGGAGATTGAAGTTAGACAAATTCAGACTGGAAATAAGGCATCACTTTTTAAAAGTGAAGGTAATTAACCATTGGAACAATTTACCAGGAGTTGTGGTGGCTTCTTCATCACTGACAATTTTTAAATCAAGATTAGACTTTTTTTTTTTTCCTGAAAGGTCTGCTCTAGGAATTATTTTGGGAAGTTCTTGTCCTGTGTTATACAGGAAGTCGAATTAGATTATCACAATGGTCCCTTCTGGCCTTGAAATCTATGAATTATGGGATTTGATTTGCGTGCACCTCAAGTTTTTTAAAATGAACAATGCTGATGGAATTTTCAAAACAACATACCACAAGTTATAAAGGAAAAAAGTGCAATTCTTTCCAGAGCAATTTTTTTTCAGCAGCTGGGATATAAAACCCTTTACAGTAGAAATTTCTTCTAGAATTTCCTTGATAGACACTGTTACCAGGCTGGAACATAAATATTTATAGCAGAGCCATACTAGAAAGTTATAACACGAAATTAGACTCGACCACACTTTAACTACAGCATGAATAAAAGTTTTAAAAAATAAAATAAAGTTTAAACAGTTTATCTAAAGCTTCATCTTCTCCAGAAAGCATTATAACCTTAATTACCATGAGGGGCTGAAGGGCTTTGGCAGCAGTCAGCAGTTGGATACAGTTGGCAGTCATAGCTGGGAGCATAATAAAGTTTTAAATGGCAACATTGTAACACTTGATGGGGCTTTTTTTTTTTTAACTTATAGGGAGCAGTCTAACTGATGGCTAAGGTTAAGATTTTGTCACAGATATTCTTAGTAAAAGTCACAGGTCAAGGGCAATAAACAAAAATTCATGGAAGCCTGTCCTTGACTTTTTTATTAATTTAAAATACCCTGCGTGTGTGTGTGTGGGGGGGGGCGGGGATTAACTGTCGGAGTCCTACTGGGGGCTGCTGCTCCTGCTCCGGCCCCCGGAGCTGCTGCTCCTGCTCTGGACCCCAGGCAGCTGACCCATCCCCAACACTGCTCCAGCCCCCAGGGGCCACTGATCCCGCACTCCTAAGCGCACCAGACAGGTGCTTCAGCCCCACTGCTGCAGCAGGCTGAAGCGGAAGAAGTCACGAAATCCGTGACCTCCATGACAGAATCAGGTCCTTACTGATGGCAAAAGAAACCGACAATGAATCTTCTCCTCTCTGACAAAGTTCCTCCGTTGGATTACACCTGTGCTACCTTAATTTGGCCCCGTTGTGTGGATGCATCATGATACAGTCTTTATTTAAATGATCACATGCTATTTTTTCTGTTTGTTGAAACTTGGCATTTCATTTTCCAGACCAGGAAAAAAAATTGTTCTACAAAATACGATTCAAGTCAGTTGGATTATTTAAATTATGTCTCCCAAGATCCAGTTGGCCAATATGTCTTTTAATTTAACAACATGTACGTTAATTTAAATTTAAAGGCTTTAATTGGATAATAAGAATCAATTCGGAAGCTAATAAAGTCAGTCCAGTGAGAGGGACCATTGTTTATAAGCTATATCAAGCTCACTTTATCCCAACAGTTAGTTACCTCTAACCCAGAGGTGGGCAAACTATGGCCCATGGGCCACATCCGGCCCATGGGACCCTCCTGCCCAGCCCCTGAGCTCCTGGCCTGGGAGGCTAGCCCCCAGCCCCTTCCCCATTGTCCCCAGTCCCAGCAGCCTCAACTCATTGCGCCGCTGGCGCAATGCTCTGGGCGGCAGGGTTGCGAGCTTCGGGGCAGCACAGCTGCAAAGCTGCAGCCTGACCCGGTGCTCTGTGCTGCGTGGTGGAGTGGCTGGCTCCAGCCGGGCAGTGCGGCTGCCTGTCCTGGTGCTTTGGGCAGCATGGCTGTAGCGCTGCCAGCCACTGGCACTCCAGACAGCGCGGGAAGGGGGCAGGGAGCAGGGGAGGTGGGATAGAAGGTAGGGGAGTTCGGGGTGGTGGTCAAGGGGCAGGGGTGTGGATAGGGGTTGGGACGTTCAGAGGGTGAAGAACAGGGGGGGTTGAATGGGGGCATGGGTCCCAGGGGGGCAGTCAGGAAGGAGAGGGGGATTGGATGGGGCGGCAGGGAGACGTCAGGGGCAGGAGTTCTGGGGGCGGTTGGGGACAGGGAGAAGGGGTGGTTGGATGGAGCAGGGAACAGGGGGGGTCGGATTGGGGGCGGGGGCCAGGCCACACCTAGCTGTTTGGGAGGCACAGCCTCCCCTAACTGGCCCTCCATTCAATTTCAGAAACCTGATGTGGCCCTCAGACCAAAAACTTTACCCACCCTTGCTCTAACCAGACCCCTCTGCAACTGGCTAATCTTTTGAACTCTGCATTCCAGTATCTTCCAGACTTTAACTAGTAACTAGACAGTATTGCCACAGTTCTGACAGATCCTCACCCCACAGTGCCCTTTGTAAAATGATAAATGTAGTCTTTGGTAAAGGCTACAATTCTAAGTGTCTGTGAGAAAGTTGATGCTTACTCCTAAAGTTCCTTCTTTACATTTGCAGATTCAGTTTGGACAATAAAATTTGCACTGATATCACCACCTTAGTTAACAAAGATGACAGTCCTAGTTTTAATCAACTATATGGCTCCAATCTCTTTTCCTAAAATTTCATCTTATAACAACTGGCCAACGTCTCTCTTCATCATTTCTCCATGTATTTCAAACACATGTGACACTTGTACTAATATTTTAATTATAATATCGTTTCCCTTCCTTCCTTGTAATTTCAAACTAGTACCTCGTGGCCTCGGCATAAAAGCCAAGCATTGTTATTTTGTGAGTTCTTACTCTGTACTCTTTCTCATCTAATTATTTTGCTTAAATCTGATCTAATCAAATTAAATGTAATTCTTAATTGGCATTTAAGAAGTTATTTGGCTGAAGTTTCCTCTGCAGTGTAGGCTAACGTGTGTGATGAAAAAAGTGTGCATTGCAGTGTTTAAGGGGTCTGTCCTCACTCTTGATTGATCGTTTTAGGAATCTGTATAAAACATTCTGCTAACACATTTGAAGCCGGGTGATATGCAGCCGAGAGAGCCCCTGATTCTGCAGTCAGAACTGTGTGGAGTGTTGGAGTCACTCTTGCAGAACTAAAATGTGGATAGAGAAACCCAAGATCTCTCCCAGTCTTTCCAGGAATGTAGAAAGCAAAGGCATTGGATGGAAAGGCCCAGATTTTCAAAAGTGGCCTTTAATTTTGGGTGCCTCCATTTTTGGGTGTTAGGTGACAGAACTGATTGTCAGAGATGTTAAGCACCCACACAATTTCACCTGATGGCACTGGCAGTTGCAAGTGCTGAGCATCTTTTGAAAATTAGACCATAACTAAAAAACTGGGGGTTTTTTTAGAATCCACTCTTGAAAATTTTACCCATTGTTTTTATGGGAGCGAATAAGGACAGACTGTGGATCTCTCACCTGTTTACTCCTGTTGGACCCAAGTTCCCTGGAGACTTTAAAATAAAAGATCATTTTCAACCAAGCAAACAGATTAGTATCCAAAAATGTACTGCAATAAATTATCCTGCTTGGCACAAGATGATCTACTGGGTCTTTTCCATCTCTCTTTTCTGTGGTTTTGGAGTTACATATTATGCATCATTTTTAAATTTGGCATTTCAAGTGGACTAAAAATTGCTAAATTGTGTACAGAAGATACAGCTATGATTTTCACACTGAGGACGATTGTAGCATTTGTCTATTTTTATCAATGAATTGCCAAAGGGGAGTTTCTGAAGAAATTTGATGTTTGTTCCACTCTATAGCAGCATCTTTAAGCCTTCTTGAAATCTGCTACATAATATATTCCCTGGCTTTAAGAACCAGGCTTTGCCTAGCTGGAGTCAAAAGGCTTTTTGAGACTGTACTAACCCCCTTGCCAGCACTACACATTGCCTTAATGGGACATTTGTGAGAAGGGCCCTTAAATGTATCCCGTCTTACAAGAAAGGAATGTTTAATGAGGCCATTTGGTTTTTATGCTAATTACACTACCAGCTGCTGTGAAGATTATATGATGAAGCCACCCCAAACAGTAATACTGCAGCATAACTCTGCAATAATGTATTCCTGCAAAAAAATAATGTAATACAATTAATCTATTAGAGAGAGGATTTACAATACGTGTTTCAAGGCATGGAGAAGAGTTGCAGTGAAATGCACTCTTAATATCTTAATCCTCTTCTTTTTCTGAGGATTAGGAAGCATCATTAGTCAGCTGTGTCAAGAAATGTTTCACCAACAAAATTAGTAATAACGAAATCTCTAGTTTTTGGGAGACAAAACAAGAGTGTCTGTCTGAAAAAGCTGATCCTCTTGTGTAACAATTTGTTCTATAGCATCAGCTGCTATCACAGTGATACATGAATGGACAACCACCCTCAAAACAGCCTGGTTCTTGAAGACTAGCCCTTTTAGAATGTCTTTGTTTAATGACAGAAATATACTCAGGTTTATTTTTATTTTAGATCACATGTGACATGTGGAAACTAATGACCATGCTTCGTACGCTACTGGCCTCCATTTGTGCTCTTAGTGTTTTTTTTCTGTCCTTTTATAGAGGTGGAGAAAAATAACAAGATCATTCTAAAGTAAAATGGAGTCATGGGGGCATCCGTATGTAACAGGAACAGAAGAACACTATGTTTCCAAAGCATAGGTGTCCAGAGTGCGCCCCAAATGCCAGATGTAGGGCTGGATATCTGGCCCATTGGCCACCTTTTCTCTTTACCTAAAGGATGAGGACAAAGCTTATCAACAGCAGGGTTTTACTTTTGGTGAGCTCGTGCAGTGAGCAATTTCTAATATTCTCACAGCTGTGTGTATTTATTCATAATAGATAGCTGGGTCCCTTGGAATGCAAGCAAGCTTCAGTCCTTAGCATTAGAGTTTAGGCTCTTCTGCTGTAGGAAACATATATCCCCAGTGTAACTCCATTGACTTTCTTGGAGTTACACTAGAGATGAATTTGGCCCTTGAGATCCAGAGCAACAAAGTATAAATATTACAGTGCCATTTGAAAGGAACAGTAGTTAGCCTCTACAAGGGAAAGCTGTTAGATGTCTTCACTAAGTATTGATGGTGAAGGAGTTTTATTTCGGTTGGGGATCCAACTCTCAATCAGCATTTCCAACAATGGGATAAAAGAAGCAGGAATCCCTCAGGCTGGAGTGGTAGTATATTGATTGAGTGCTACTGTATCAGTGACCTGCTGCATATCTGACCCATATTTTACTTCTGCTACTTGTCATAGTATTGCGAGCACATAGTTCAGTGACTCAAGTCTCATAGGTTCTTTTAATTATTATAGTGGCTTCCCAGTATTTGGCTATCTTAGAATCATGGTAAAAATGCCAAATGAATAAAATGTTGTGAATGTGAATTATATTTACAGGTCACATTTTTCATGGGATTATAAGTAACCTAGACAAAGAAATCACTCCATTGGGTCAGTCTAGGTCTGTGGAGTAGAGGATTGCTAACTTATGTGGGTGGGTAGGTGGGCGGATGGATGGATGGATATATTGTATAATAAATTGTTGCTAGAAAGAGAATCAATTTTTGAAAGAAGGGTTTAAAATAGAAAATCAGAAGATGAATAAGAATCAGACATAGGCTGACATATAGTAATGCACAGAGGTGAGAATTTGTCTCTCTTCTTAGGTTTCAGAGTAACAGCCGTGTTAGTCTATATTCGCAAAAAGAAAAGGAGTACTTGTGGCACCTTAGAGACGAACCAATTTATTTGAGCATAAGCTTTCGTGAGCTACAGCTCACTTCATCGGATGCATACTGTGGAAAATACAGAAGGTGTTTGTTTTTATACACACAAATCATGAAAAAATGGGTGTTTATCACTACAAAAGGTTTTCTCTCCCCCCCACCCCACTCTCCTGCTGGTAATAGCTTATGTAAAGTGATCACTCTCCTTACCTTTTGTAGTGATAAACACCCATTTTTTCATGATTTGTGTGTATAAAAACAAACATCTTCTGTATTTTCCACAGTATGCATCCGATGAAGTGAGCTGTAGCTCACGAAAGCTTATGCTCAAATAAATTGGTTAGTCTCTAAGATGCCACGAGTACTCCTTTTCTTTTTTCTCTTTTTAGGAATCTTAGCCTAAGAGCTACAAAACAGAAAAGGTGCAGAATATGATTATATCATATATCTGCTTGAACTGGAAATTAGGGATGGACTCTAAGGGCCAAATTCAGTGAAAGTCCTTTAGTTCAGGACTTAATTTGGAAACTAAACAGAAGAAGTGCAGTGATTAGAGCAGGAAATGAAAAGACAAGTGTACTGGGTTCTGTTCCGAGTTCTGCTACTGATCTGAGTCCCAATCCTGCTCCCACTGAAGTCAGTGGTGATAATATTGGGGTATTGCGGGGCTAAAATAGTGTTTCACTAACTCTGGCAATTTTATCACAAGTCTCTCAACATTTGGTATTTTTTCCTTAAAGCTCCAGCTTATGGAATCAAGTGATTAGGTGAAAATTTCAGCTTTTTAAAAAAAAGAAGAAAAGAAAACCAAGAAAAATAGGTTGAAAATGTGAAGCAAGTGCATCTTAAAGGCTTAGAAAAAAAGGCCCCCAAAGTGTGTGGGGGGTTAATCTCCCTACTTTTCAGCCAATCTGATGCTATTTGAGGCCTAACTTGTAACATTTGAACTTTTAGGGTAGGCAATACAGTACTAAAACCAGTTAATGATCGTATCTGGGACATAATGTGATATGTATTTAAGGAGCAATAGAGATAGTTGCAGATAAGATTCATACTGGTTTGCATTGATTTGTATACACTGACACAATTAAACCTTTTGTTAAATGTATCTGAGTAGCCTGGTGTTTACAGGATGTACTTTAGAAAAGAGCAATTCAAAAATAGATCAGTGACAGCTAATCCTTATTAACTATTTCTATATTTCTTCATACAATGGCAGGTACTTCTTACCTGATTGGAAGATGGCCCTGCATGGTTAGGCTCTGATTCTACATTTGGATGCCCACTTGCAGCTCTGATTGCAGGACTGGGGTCTGAGTTTGTCTTTGAGTTTTAATTTGGAAAGTAACATTGTACCTCTTCATGTGTAGTTCTCTAAAATCAATAACACATTTAAACAGCAGGTCCGGATTAACGCAGGGGCTTCAGGGGCTGCAGCCCAGGGCTAAGGGGGGCCCCGCAGGCCAGATGTGGCCTGCTGCTTCTTTTAAGTCGGCTCGCTGCAAGTCTCCGCAGCTCCCATTGGCCGGGGACAGCGCCTGTGGGCATGGGCAGCGTGCACCATGCAGAGCAGCCTGGTCCCCCCACCTACGGGCTGGACTTGTCTGCCACCTTGGGAAGCAGAGCAGCGGGGAGCCAGGGCAGGCAGGGATCCTGCCTTAGACCGCTGCAGCACCAACCAGGAGCTGCCCGAGATAAGTGCCTCCTGGCCGGAGCCTGCACCCTACACCCCCAACCGCCTATCGCAGCCCGGAGCTCCCTCCTGTGCCCAAACTCCCACCCAGAGCCCACACCCACACCTGTACCCCAACCCCCTGTCCCAGCCCTCAACCCCCTCCCACACCCAAACTCCCAGATAGAGCCCGCACCCCAAACCTTCTACCACACCCCAATCCCCTGTCCCATCGCCGTTCCCACCCCCACAGCTGGAGCTGCACCCCTCCCGCACCCCAATCCCAGCCCTGAGCCCACTCCTAGACTCCCAGGGGCCCCACAAAATCTAATAGTCCTGGACCCACAGGAGAGTTAATCTGGCTCTGTTAAACAGCAACCAATCTGTTTACTGCAGCAGGCAGTATAAATTCAGCTCTTTCACTAACTTGAAATAGTTATCACATTTTCAATTTAACCAATGGTACCATTCACCAGCTTTTTTTAAAAAAGTTACTACAGAGTTCACATTTACCAGTGGCTCCTGATTGAATCTGAAGACACAAATCCATACCTTCTCCCTGCATTTTGCAGGATATTTTCAGTCTCAAAATGCTCCTCATTAATTCTTCAATTAAAAGTAGTACAGGGCCGACAGCTGGAAGTGCATAGATAAGGCATGCTCTGAGTAAGGGCTGAACAGAGCCCAGAAATACCGCTGCTTCATGGTGTCATGTAGATGTGCTGAAAATCCCTCACAGCAAGCCTGATTCTGCTCCCACTGAGGAACTGTGTTCTGTCCTTGATTTCAGTGGGTGGAGTGCCTTGCAGTCAGATACTGATACTAGAAGCCCATACTCAGAGTTAAATACGGAAGGTCTCTAAGCCCTGTTGCAGCTATGAGCTTGATCCTGTGTGATGCTGAGCACCCTTAACTCCCACTGAAGTCAGTGGGATATAAGGGGTGATCGATACCATGCAAGATCAAGTCCTGTGTCCCTGATTCAGGACCCCGTGGGTTGCCGGGACACAGATGTGGGCTTTGACATTTTAAAATGTGTACTTAGGGCTTTATTTTTGTTAGGAATATGCCTGAGGAAACATTTTAAAGCCCCTGAATTTTCTATTGTTGCTACCTAGAATCAGAACTCCATGTAGAATTGTGTACAGGGACTTCATTTAAAAAAACTGTAAGCCCTACACCAACTAGCCTCAGTGCTTTATCGCCCTGATCCAAAGCCCATTGAATGCAATAGTAAGACTCCTGTTGAATTTAGTGGGCCTTGGATCAAGCCGTATATAAGTTTGATTGATACATGGCATTTCTTCCACAATTCTAAGCCTAATGTAATTGAGAAGATCTACTACTACAAACAAGTTAAAAATTCAGTTGGGTAGATGTATCTTGGATATAAGTGACATACCCTTGGTAAAATTTTGGCTAATATGTATGTATATTTGGATATGTCATAATTGGCCACATGGCTAGTGACTTTTCCAGAGTTGATCTCTTTAGGAAGATTCTATTTTACCTTTTTTAATAATCAGTCTGAGTTATTTTCAGCAGTCCATTTTGGAGATTCTTTTTTCCCCCGTGGATGGAAATGATTTTCCTGCATTTTAAAATAGGTGCAATGTAATATTAATGTGCCCAGTGCTCAGGAGATGTGACTGGCCAAAATAGTAGCACAACAGCTCACTAGTAATAGTAATGCAATAGTAGTGCAATAGTAATAATAGCTCAGGAAGCTAAGGAATTTAGTTCAGTCCTTGCAGAACTCGGCCTACGCAATTCTCCACTTACTCCTGTGTCCCCAGGCCAGTGTTTCCTAAATGGCAGCACAACTGAATGGAAGACGACAGGGTGACTGGTACTGCTGAGGGGTACAAATAAATCATCGCTTATGATTTTAGATGGGGAGAGAAATAATTGCCCACAATCAATGAGTAGAATTGGTTGGTAATCACAGTAAAGGGGAGCGGCAGTTCAAAAGCTATCATTTTCCAGCTCCTACCTCCGTTCCCAAATGTACAGTAGACCTGTACTCAGATATGTTTGGGGCTATGCAGGTTTTGAGGACATGACCAGTAGAAGGAAGAGAACAAAGGAATGGCTGCTCTGGGTGGCATCATTCCCCTGCTCACCTCTAGAAATGCTTAGAGAAATTAACTTTGATCCTCTGATCTCTAATGATCATGAAAACCCATTCTCTCTCATCCTTCTGGGAAGGAGGATATGGTGGAATCAGCTGGGGACAGGAAAGTGTTAGCAAGAACACAACTCCTAAGGAAGCCATGTTGCCAGAAAAGAGAAGCAGGGGCCAGGGAAGCAGGAAGGGGCAGAAGGAAGCCCATAGGTGTCCCTACTTGCTGCACTCATGGCATCAAGATCGGTCAGGATCAGACATGATAAAGGTATAGAAAATAATACATGCTTTAGAGAAGGTCAGTTTAGAGCTCCTATTTACCCTCAGAATACAAGAATGAGGGGATAGCCATTGAAATGAAAAAGCAACATATTTAAAGGCAATTGAGGAAAATGCCCAATTAATCTACGGAACTCTGTCACATTACATTATTGAAACAAAGGAAAGAGATTAGTGGGTTTCAGCAAAAATTGGCCTCACCTCACCCTTTACATGGCTGTAAAAGGGACTCCTGCAATAGCAGTCCTTGGGTTTCCTGTTCCTTGAAGAGTGCAGGGACTCTGGGCTCCTGCCGTGCCCTGGGGAGCACGGTGCCAAAATGGAAGATGGGGAAGAGGCAGAGTCATGGTACCTATTGCCAGCAGTGCAAAAAAATCCCCAATACATTGATTAATAACTTTTCCAGTTTCTCATGTTAAAGATAATATTTGGCCAGCAGAGTGAGACTGGCTTGCCAGGGTGATGGACTAGATTGCACAGCCCCTGTGTTCATGGAGAAGCTGTGGGAGAAATTGTGCCTCAAGCAGTTGCAACCTCTCTGGCGCTCCTCCTGGGGTGGTGCAGCTCCGCACTGCCCTCTACACAAGGCTGTGGTGTAAATGCTGCAGTCTGTTTTAGTGGACATCTAGGAGCATGAGAAACGATATCCCATCTTTGACTCTGCTCCAAAACCTACGGAAGTCGGAGACATCACCAGACTGGGCCAGAGCAGTGTCTGATATCCTGTCTCTGACAATGGCTAGTACCATAATGTTTCAGAGGAAAGTAGAAAACACCAACAATAGATCTTTTTAATAATGTGCCTACAAGGAAAGTTCTGTCCTAACCCCAGGCTGTTAGGGCCTGATCCAGAGCCCACTGTTTGCAATGACTTTTCCTTGATTTCCCCACAGATCTCAGGGAACACTCATAGAGTAAGAGAACCACACCCAATACCCTTCTTTGGCTATGAAAACCCCAGTCTCCCACTGGGATGATCTGTGAGAGAAAGCACGTGGGGTTTCCTTTTATCTTGGCCTTCCTGGTAGTTTTTATGGAGGAGGCATGATTTGGTCTTTAGAGTGGTAACCTGGTCTGGGAAAACTGTTATATAGACTTTCCCATTTATTTTAAAGTATTTCTCCCCGCCCTTAACTGAAAAATATACAAAGTTAGTTCAGCTCTAAAGATCTGGTTTACACTAATAATTGTCATTATGGATGCTGTTATATTTGGAACCAGAAAACCAAAGACTTCAGTAATGAGCCATTTGCTCATTGAACCTTGGCTTATTCAACCCATAAAATGAACAGTATTGAAAATTTCACATGGGTGGCTTAATTAGCTGGGGATGTACAACATCAAAAAAGAAGAGTCTATCGCAATGTCCATATAAATAAATAATACACTTTTTGCTCATGGGTCAGTTGAACCCCTTTCACTTCTTACAGAGAGTATCTTTCTAATATACGGATCCTTTTCTTTGACAATGATCTGATCATTGAAGATTTGATAAATGAGGATTATTTTTACAAGGGGATAAATCTAATGCGGTGCCCATTTAATCTCAGTGATCTTTTATTACAGCTGCTCATCTCTTCTAGCTGAAAGTAATTAGAGTAGGGATGAGCTCTTGGACCCCTACACCAAGAATGGAGTATATAATATAGTCCCTTTCATTTAGATGGTCTCAGTCTCTTTTGAAGGTATAGCTGGGAACCTGCAAACCTTAAATGTTGTTAGACTGCCAAGACAGGATAGTGCATCTTGGTCAAGCAAAACAAAATTATGAATTACAGTAGTGCCCTATGGTCCCAACCAGGATCAAGTCCCTGTTGTACCATACTGCACAAGCATATAGGAAGGCATGTACTCTGGTCCAAGAAGCCATAAATATATAGTGTATTTATGTGTGTACATATGCATGTATATATAAAATATCTTTCATTAGATGTCTTCATAGCCTCATAGAAGATCATTGCATGACAATTGAGGAAAATGGGAGTTTTATCTGAGTAAGATCTACAGTATTTCTCCCTTTGAGACAACTCGCCTTGTACAAGAGAGTGATTTTTGTGTGTGCATGTCTGTTCCCTTTCAAGCATATTTTCATCCAGGAAATACAGTACGTTATCATGTTATGCACTGTTCTTCAAGGGCTCACCAGCATGAGTCACAGTTCTATAACCTAACCTTATATGGAGTGGGGAGCAATACTTTGTACCCTTGGGTGCTGTGTGATTTACACGATCCTCTTTTGTTTCCTTGTGTTTGTGGAGATGGTGACCATCCTAATTAGGAGCTGAGAATGGGAAAAATGGTGCTGAGAATGGGTATTAAAAACTTCCCAGGAAAGTTAGAAAGAAAATAGAATTCTATAGCAAAAACCTACAACAGTGCAGAGTAAAGGTTGCTTAGTAGTAGGTTGTCCCCTTGCAGAATGCTGAGTTGAGCAAATACCAGACTTCTGAAAACCAGGAAATTCACAGTTAAAGTTGCCCATGCAGCCTTAACTCTGCCCTCTTTCAGCAAAACCCCAGTATGCCCTGTTTATCACATATACCTTTATTCTGACAACCCCAAAGTTGCTAAAAGCTCTTCATTTTTTACAACCCATTCATACTCACACACAGGAGTCCATCTCTAGCACTGCACAACCCCCCCCCCCCAAAAAAAGCCCCCCATATCTAGGTACAAACATGGGAGGAGAGATACAAATCTGACAGGTTCCCTGCCCCTATTTTGCTCTAGTCCCCTTTCCCATTGTCCCACCCTTCCACTCTCTCTAAACCCCATGCCTCCCTCACTTGAGTCCCCAGCGTCTCTTCCCCTCCCCTTCCATCAATCCCCATTTATGCCCCTCTCCCCTTATTCTCCCATTTCTCCATCCCCTAATTATTCCTTCTGTTACCAGATTTCCCCATTACTTCAGGGTATGCTCATTGATTAGGGTTATTCTTCTGGGGTGAGAGGGTGGGTTCTGTAATTCTGTCACTGTACTGCTTGTGTCCCTTGTGCTCTCCTATAGAGCTCTACTTTTTCCTGCTGCAAGTTCCCTCCCAATGGAGCTATCCTGCAGGATCTAGGTTCCCCGGGCTGCGTTCTTCCAGCCCCAGAATCAGACAAACACACACACACACATTAACAGAGGACCGGGTTAATCAGCACTCTCCAGCTGACCCGTTATATGTCCCTGGACTCAGCAGTCTTGGTCGATCAGCACGTCCAAGCTGCCACCCTCATATGTCCCAGGCTCAGCACGTCCCTATCCCCACTTTCACGTTACAATTGTTCTGGTAGTAACCCACTTGATGAGCAAACCCCACAGGAATTTTGGGTGCTGCAGCCATCTTTTAGCTTAGGTACAAGGATCATTGCTGCAGAGCGAATGAGGAAGCCAAAAAAACACCATCGGGCAGGGGCGGGAGAGAAGCAACCAGCTTAACCATGAAAGTTATTTATTGCCAGGTAATAACCATAGGGAAGCCAAACAAACAAAACAGTTATAATATTAAATCTAACTTAAATTTGATTATAAAAGTCAGGTTTAGAAAACTATAACTGATCACACAAGTCAGGGTCAGAAGGCTACACCTAGAGAGAGAGAGCTGAGTTCTCACCACTCCATGAAGCTTGAATCGACTGTGGGTTCCAGGTGGTGGTAGATGAGGGTCTGGAGTGCTGGAGACAGGCAGAGCCCCCAGCGCAGTCAGTTAGGAGAAGATGAAGTCCCAGTGGAACTGTTGCAGATTTTGGCTCCAGGCATCAGAACACTTACTTGATCATGGATAGGGGTTTTTGTAGGGAAACAACAACGGTTCAAGGGAGAACACGAGATTTGTTTATGAGTAAACTGAGTATACCAAAGTTGTTTTGTTCAAGCTAGACAATAGGAACTGATGGTTCCTTGGAGGGAGCTCACAATGCAATTCAGGAGTTTCACTATTTTGGATACCAGTAAAGGATATATTATTAGAATTGTTCTGATAACTACTGAGCTGGGTGTGTGCAGGTGTGGGTTCATTAACATCTGGAGCAGAGATTCCCCCATCATGCAGTGCTTCCCCGCTTTCCTGGTCCCAGAGTTCAGCATGGTTCTTGCCTTGGAATCTCTGTTCTCCACTCTGTGTGCTAATGAAGATGCCTCTCTGTACCATCTTCAATGCAAATGAGGCTAGGGGAGTTTCCTTAATCTTGTCACCCTTGTTGGGAGGCATTTAGGTGTGTGTCCCACTGCCTTTTCATTGCTTTTTGTGAGTATTTCTTCTCATCGATTTTGGTTCAAGCAGAGGCTAAGGGGGGGAAGGTCTTTCATGAGTCAGACAGGCTGGGTACTGTGCCCTGGTTCCCCAAGAATACAGAGCTGACAGGTAACACTTCCTTTCCAGAAAGCATTCACATGTGTAATTTCCACTCATGACTCACAAATTGTAGCAATCTCCAGCCACTTAATCCAAAACTTCTTTGTATCTCAGGAGGGGGATTGTGATTAATTTATCCTTAGATATGTTAACTGAAGGGTGAATTCACAGCCACCAAGAGGTTTGTGATTCATCCAGTCGTTATTACCTCTCAGTTTAATAGTACAAAATGAAGGAAGTCATTTTTGGGGCGAGCCTGTAACTCAGGAACCTCTCAATCAAATGACTTCAAATTGAGCACACTATCTCCACCCCATGTCTCCAGGAGGCACACCAAATGTTGAAGCAATCCAATAAACCATTTGGATTTTAGAGCACTTACAAGAGTCAAGCTTTAAAGGGTATAAAATGGCAGGAATAGAAACCTTCCAGCCTTTTTTCTATATTGGTGCTTGTGCAGTGTAAAAAATGTGTATTTTCTTAAATACCTCTCTTAGTTTGCATCCTTCAAAGATTTAGTGGGTGTCATGCACTACCTTGGGTAAAATCCAACAGATTGAGGCCATTTTGACCTGCATCACTTCAGTAATTTGATCTCCAGTGCTGGGCAAATAAAAAATCACCTACAAACTTTTTTTCTGTAGCTATTTTTTCTAGGGCTTATATCTCCAGAAACCCTGGCTTAGATGATTCCAAATTTGGGTCAACCCTACCCTGCACCCACTTGAGGCTTACCAAATTTCAAAGAAGTCCAACGCGGTATGTTGATTTTTAGAGCACTTAGAAAGGTCAACCTTCAAACAGATATTGTGACAGAAGCTTAACTAGAGCGATCCTGCCACACCAGTCTAAGATGAGGTGCTTTTTTTCTGTACTAGTTGAAAATTTGCCTCTAATGCCAGACCTTGTGCATGGATGGCTTTGGAGGATTGTATTAGTCAATAATGACAGGTTTCAGAGGAGCAGCCGTGTTAGTCTGTATTTGCAAAAAGAAAAGGAGTACTTGTAGCATATTAGAGACTAACCAATTTATTTGAGCATAAGCTTTCGTGAGCTATAGCTCACTTCATCAGATGCATTCAGTGGAAAATACAGTGAGGAGATTTATATACACACAGAACATGAAAAAATGGATGTTATCATACACACTGTAAGGAGAGTGATCACTTAAGATGAGCTATTACCAGCAGGAGAGCGGGGGGGAGAAAACCTTTTGTAGTGATAATCAAGGTGGGCCATTTCCAGCAGTTAACAGGAACGTCCGAGGAGCAGTGGAGGGTGTGGGGGGAAAATAAACGTGGGGAAATAGTTTTACTTTGTGTAATGACCCATCCACTCCCAGTCTCTATTCAAGCCTAAGTTAATTGTATCCAGTTTGCAAACTGGAGACTGGGAGTGGATGGGTCATTACACAAAGTACAACTATTTCCCCATGTTTATTTCCTCCACACACACACCCCACTGCTCCTTGGACGTTCCTGTTAACTGCCGGAAATGGCCCACCTTGATTATCACTACAAAAGTTTTTCTTCCCCCCCTCCCCGACCTGCTCTCCTGCTGGTAATAGCTCACCTTAAATGATCACTCTCCTTACCCATTTTTTCATGTTCTGTGTGTATATAAATCTCCTCACTGAATTTTCCATTGAATGCATCTGATGACGTGAGCTGTAGCTCACGAAAGCTTATGCTCAAATAAATTGGTTAGTCTCTAATATGCCACTAGTACTCCTTTTCTTACTGTTCAATAAAACTCCTTATTATCTCCAGCTAAACAACTGCTAGGGCAAAAAGTAGCACTGAAATGCCACTTACAGATTATTTGATATGTGTAGTTTGTCTGAAACTCTCCACAGAAAGGGTTAAACAAGCAAATGGCTGGTTGCTGTGATCACATGTGGATGCTAAGCGTATTGTATTGTTTAAGTGCCTTTTTGTCTGGATGGCGACTGAAGCCAGCTCCAGTCAACACTAAATCTAGCATATAGTTGAACCTGTCTGAGGATGTATTTGTGCTGCAGAGCAAAGGGAGGGTTAATGATCAGGTTGCCCAGTCCCACCTTAGTGTTGAGTGAGCTCAATCTGGTCACGACATGTGGATGCTGAGGAGTTTCTCAGGTGAGGGTAAAAGGGAACAACAGTACAATAGAAACAGTGTTGAAGGCAGGAAAGAAGGACCACGGGACACAGAGGAAGTTACTTTCTCTCTGGCTGCAAGGACGGACACAAGGATGTCTTAGCGGGAGGTTCCGCATATGAAATTGCCTGACAGTTGTTTTACAAGCTGCAAAATCTGTTAAGCCTCAACACAGGAGCAAGTGGGTGACTGGTGTGGGGGAGGGGGATTGCTGAGTGGCAGGGGCACCAGCTAAAGGGGAGGACACGTGACCTCCCCAGGTGACTCCTCCCCAGGTGACCTTTAAGAAGCCGGGACAGTATTTTTCACTATTTAAGAGCACCATGTACTGCACAAGAAATAGGAGTTATTCTTTTCATCTTCTCTTCCCAATGAGATACATTATTGGAGCACAATGAAATAAGGGATGGACAAACAGATCAGGGGAAAAATAAGAACCTCTCTCCCCAGTCCTTCCCTTACAGAACCTGAAAAACTTCACCTATCTGTCTAAAATAAACCCATTTGCATTATTCAGAAATGTATGGTTAAAGAGTTCCCCAAGGCTCCCGGCCCCTGCAGCATCTCTTTCCCCCCCGCCCCCACCACCCATCTCCCTTCCTGGCTCCCACTGCCTCCCCCAGGCCACATGGCTGCTGGCCCCTGCTGCCTCCCCCAACCCCTCCCCATAATTTCCCACATGGGTCCTGCCCACCCTTGGATCCCCTTCCTTCCCTCCCAATACACTTAGTCCCCAAGCTCCCTTTGCTTACCCCAGGCAGGCTAGTCCAGGCAGCCATGTACCTGAGCAGCAGGTAACAGGAAGGGACACACACAAGAGCTTCCCCGCAGCTCCCTCTGGCAGAGAGCTGGGCTGACAGCCTAGTCTTCCTTCCCTGCTCTAGGTGCCTTAGAGTGTGGATCAGCTAGCTGCTGGTGCCTTTGCACACGTATCAGCAGCTGCGCTCCAACTTCAAGTGGCAGAAATGTTTTTCCCACCCCCAGGCGTCTGGGGAGGGGCATGTGACCCTTCTTGCCTCTCCCAGACATGGCCTAGTGACTAGATTTCCATTTCAAAAAGGCCAGAAATCCAACAGTCAGGTGAAAGGATTAGGAGAACATAATAATTACAGTGAACACAGGATCACATGCAAACAAGAAATAGGAAAATGTCACCTGGAAAACACTGTTTGCTCTTTCCTAAGCATATAGTAGAATGTTGCTTTTGCATGTGGGGGTTACGTAAGTCCACTGAGGTACCACGACTGACCAACGTGGCACAAGTGAAGAATGTGACACTGTACTGTCTGGTTAAAAGTGCCCACTTGGTTTCATCCACAAAGTTTCAGTGTTTCCAGCCAACTGTAGGGAATGGAAGATTGTGCGTGACTGCTTAACACTATCTCTGATTTTTTCACCTCAGCCGCTGTGGTTCATTATGTCCACTCCTGTCAAAGTAATGGATGTTAAATCTCCCTTTGAGTAAACCTGCTCTGTTAAACTTCTAAACCATGGACTACTTGGTCTGTTTCTCAGATGGCATATACTGGAGGGCTACAGAATTCTGTCATTTTCATGCTCAAAGAAAAGAGAAGGAAGCACTTCAGGAGATAAAAGTGAAAGGAATGGAAAGGTTTCTCTCTGTGATCCCATATAAATATGTTTTCTTCCTAAAGCTCTGTCTGGGCTGTGTAATCTGCTCTGGTTGCCAGATATTTCCAGGATCATGTGATCTCAATAACACATAGTTATGCATTTTGTGTGTCACTGTGGTGTGTAGTTGCTGAGACCCTGATTCAGAACTGCAATTAAGCATCTGTTTAAGACTATTCTTATTCAGGACAGGAGTTAATCATGTGATTAAATCCTATAACTTCACTGGAATTTTTGCACATGCATAAGTGCTTTCCTGGACGGGGTGCATCCTTGAATCAGGACTGAGGAAGCAAATCCTACCTCTATTAAAATAAGTGGCAAAATCCTTTTGACTTCAATTTGTCCTGATTTGGTGTGGTATGAAAAGTGAATAAAGTCAGACTGCTTTATTTTTAAAATCTCAGTAATGCCAGATAATTAAGACCATATAAAGCGATACTCTCAGGTTAAAATCATGTATTTAAAAGAGCTTACTGTGCTCTCAATATCATTTTAGAATACTAAAACAGACAAATTCGGACTAATTTTATTTTTGTCTCCATTTATGCTATTTGTTTAAATTTTTAACTTCACTCTGCTTGGTAAAGAAAACACACTAGTCAGGTTAGTCTCTAGTCAGTCTCATTTTTTGGTTCTCATGCACTACCAAAAGAGTTCTCAAACTTTTTCAGTGTGGAGCACATGTTAGCAGAGAGATTGCCTCATGCACCATCTCCCCTTCCATTCATGATCATGTTAACAACGCTGTGGCAACTGCTTAAGTAATAAGAGGAAAGCATTTAGGCAATTTTAGCTGTCCCTTAATAAAACCTAGCAGCTGGAAACCAGGAATACTCAGCATCTTGTGGCCAATCAATTTTCTGTGGGCAAGCAGCAAATGCTCAGTTAGGAAGCCTCTGCATTAGCACAGTGCTACTGTGATTGGGTTGCTAATGCTGCAGAAGACTGTTACATCTAAACAAAACTATCTTTGAATTTCTCCAGCTGTTGGGTTTCAAAAGTTCTTCAGCAACCAAATAAAATTTAAAAATCGGGTCAAATTCAGGTATGGTGTGAGCTCACTGACTGACTTGCATTCATTTACAACTGGGTTCAACTGGTTCTATTCTGTTATGATTTCGCAGCAGACTGGACTAGAAGACCTCTCGAGGTCCTGTCTAGTCCTATGATTCTATGGTTTTATGTTACCACACCAGTTACCATGTCATCTAGTGCAGCGGTTCTCAAACCCGGTCCACCGCTTGTTCAGGGAAAGTCCCTGGCGGGCCGGACCAGTTTGTTTACCTGCCGCATCTGCAGGTTTGGCCGATCGCGGCTCCCGCTGGCCATGGTTCACTGCTCCAGGCCAGTGGGGACTGCGGGAAGCGGTGTGGGCCAAGGGACATGTTGGCCGCCCTTCCTGCAGCCCCCATTGGCCGGGAGCGGCAAACCACGGCCAGTGGGAGCCACGATCGGCCGAACCTGCGGATGCGGCAGGGAAACAAATCAGTTTGGCCCACCAGGGGCTTTCCCTGCACAAGCGGCGGACCGGCTTTGAGAACCACTGATCTTGTGTACTTTCCAGTGATTCATTATATTTCATCAAAACTCAGACTGCTGCATACTTTTTCTGTATTTCCTGCCTCCATATTGCTGACTATATTTTGGGCATTTATACTTAGGCTTTGGATTTAATTTTCCTGTGTTCTCCATATTATTGAAAATATATATAATTGGATAGTAGTTTCTCTTTGATACAACCCAGGTTATATCTGCGCTTCCTCCTGCAGAGAAGTCACAGTCTGATGTTAATGACATCACAAGCTACAGCATGATTTCAACACAAGCACACACAGAAGGAGAAGACTGTACCTAGTTGCCATGATGACAAGAATGCTAAAATAGCCTAACCAAACTAGGCATGAGATTCTCATTCTCGTTCCAGTCCCTTTATGCTGGGCAAAAGGAGCTCGAACAGCCCTGGATCTAGCCAGTGCAGGAACTGCAGAAGTTAGCTATAAAGCTGTCTTCTGAGGACTCCTGCACATTAAGCCCTGGCATGGGGGTTGTGGCAGGGAATATCAAGAACAAAAAGGGCATCAGGGGCAGGGCCACCACATGCAGCACTGAAGAGATTCTAAGCAGTACTACTGTCTGCAGGACAGCCCAGGAGGCTTCCATAACTTACACAGGTCCCCAGGCATCAGGAGGGTGCGAAGTTGATTTAAAGCCACGTTAGTCCCCTCTTATGCCTGGGCTGTGTGTTCTGTGCTGTGCCTCTTAGAGGTACAATGTAGAAGCTCATTCAAAGAGATGAGGTAGGAAGAAGCTAACCCTTGACTTTTATAACAAAACGTTCATAGACAGTTAAGAAAAATTATGAAACCCACATGAAAGGCAATGGCTTTATATTTAGAATATGATTAATAGTAATATTTTCTGTTATGTGCAAGGTTGTTTTTTTTTTAAGTTAGTGCTATGATACCATCTGGATACCTTGAAACAGGGGGAAAAAAAACTTCTTGATGTTCTTTAGGGATATTCTGCTTTGATTTGCACCCTCATTTCAAATACCTGAGACAAAGTATACTCTGTTATGCCTGTGTTCCTACTGAAGCCCGCTGGCCAGTTGTCTTGTCTCTTGTGCATATGTAACTTCCATGTTTTGTCTCCTTCAGTCAAACCATGGACTAGTGCCAGTCTCTTCACCCTATAATTATCCATTTATTTATATAACTTATTTACCAGTATTAACCCAGAGCTAACATTCTAAACTGAAAGCTGATCCTGTTTTCAGTATCTGAATGTAAGGGGACTGTTGCCTCCTTACTAACATTCAGTGGGGGTGTTTTAGTTGCTAGCTCCCAGTACTAAAAGGGGGAAGGGTCGATGGGGAATCAGGACCCTGAGACTGACAGCCCCCAGGAACAATGGGGAGAGGCCAATGCTCCAGGTCAGCCTGACTGACAGGGCGGGCAGGGAGGTCCCGTCCTCCCGGTGAGCTGGAATTGCCTGGGTCAGACAGAGTGGGGTCGAGCTAAGGAGAGAGGTCCAACGCTGAGCTGGGGAGCAGAGCTGGGCCAGATCCAGAGAGAGCAGATCCTGTCCTGGGAGCAGAGCTGCAGCCCCAAAGCCAGAGGCACAGCCCAGAGAGAGCAGACTTGCCCTGGGAAGAAAGCTGCAGCAACCAGAGCCAGAGGGGCCAGAAAAGCAGCCCACGAAGCAGGTCAGTGCTGGGAGCAGAGTCACAGAAGCAGCCTGCAGAGCAGACCTGTCCTGGGAGCAGAGCTGTAGCAACCAGAGCCAGAGGGGCCAGAGAAGCAGCCCAGGGACCTGGAGGCAGAGCAGGAGCCGTGCTGAGGCAGAGTGGAGCTGGAGCTGGGGCTGGAGCAGTCCAGGGCCGGGTGTCGTGAGCAGCTGGGGAGAGTGAGGGGGGACCCTGGGCAGTGGGCCCAGCACAGGGAGATGCCTCAGCCAGAAGGCTCTGCAGGCCAGACTTGGAGGGGGATTGATAACCCTGACAGGGCGGGGTCAACACTGGGAAGAAAGTCCTTGCCACCTAGAGCCTGAGAGCGTGTGGCCACCACCAGAGCAAGTGTCCAACCCACAGCATCCCTGCAGCAAAGCCAGAGAAGGAGGCCTGGGACTCTCAAGGAATGGACTGAACTGCCCCGACGTTCCAGAGACATTGTTTGTGATGTTCCCTGCCACAGAGCGGGTTGATGTGTTTCCTTTAACCTTTCCCATTTTTCCTTATTCTTTTTAAAAATTAATTGTTGATTAAATAACTTGCATTTGCTTTAAATTGTATGTAATGATCAGTGGGTCAGAGAAGTGCCCAGTGCAGAGAGAGTACCCCGCAGTGGGGACACCCTAGCCCCTGTCCTAGGTGACCACAGCAGGGTTGGGGATCGAGCCCCCCAGGAATCTTGGGCCCAGCGTTGTGGGGGTTACGAGGACTTTGCCAGACAGGAGAGTGGAAGGGGAGTCCTCAAGGGCAGGGAGGCCTCTGGGTAAAGGAAGTGGGAGCGAGGACTCGGATCCTTTCGCTAGCCCACTTCACCAGGGTAGTGCAGAAGCCAGGAAAGTTCCCCACAATAGCGGGGGACTGTTCCCCTGCTTACGTGAAGATAAAAAACTATGTGAAAGACTACAGAGATTTGGTCTCCAAGAGGATTTCATTATTGTGTCTGTGTTTTATTTTCTACCTAGAGTAGGTTTAAATGATTAAAAAGAGTGGAAGATGGAGAAAGTGGGAAGACAAACAGAAATAATGAAGGTCTAAAGTATATTTACATGCTTATCACTCAAAATACGTAGTGTTTTCTTTTTTAAAAAACCTGGTGAAAATCTGTAAATTGACACCTCCGAGGGATAGTAAATTTAATTCTGGTGACGTTGGTAGGGACAGATTGATATAAACAATTACACTGCGAGGTTAAACTTAGTAAAGAAACATTTTAATCTCTGAGTGTAGGAAGAGAGCCATCCGGAGCAGCCTGCTTGAGGGTGAAAAAAAAATATTGATACTGCATAGCCCAGTAAACCGAAATGGGTTAAACGGGAATAAAATGGTGTGGGTTTGTTATTCGTCTCTGTATTTTTTGTTTTAGTTTGTTAATTTAAATGTCATTCCAGGTCTTATCCATTAGAATATAAAACCATCTCTAGCTTTAGTTATGTAAATGTAAACATATTTTTATATTGTTATTTCAAAAAGAAACATAGTTTTGTATTAGTTGCCTCAGAACAACAAGCAAAGGCAGTGGGGCACATCAGTAATAGATTTCTGTTTTCAGTTTCTCCCAGCCTTGGAACAAGATGTCAGAAATTATAGAGATAAAGTGGGCGAGGTCATATCTTTTATTGGACCAACTTCTTTTGGTGAAGGGGGCAAACTTTCAAGCTTACACAGAGCTCTTCTTCAGGTCTGGGAAGTACTCAGAGTGTCACAGCTAAATACAAGGTGGAGCAGATTATTTAGCGTAAGTGGTTAACACACACTATGAAACCATTCACGATAAATTGGCCCATTAACATGGGTCTTGTACATACCTACCAGAACATGTGGTGTATCTCATCCAGTACACTGAATGCCCCAATATGGGTGAAACAAAACAATCACTATGCTCTCAAATGAACTCCCACAGAAAAATGATAAAAGACAAAAATACTTTATCATCTGTGGATGAACACTTTTCACAAAGCAATCACTCCATATCTGATCTCTCAGTTCACATCCTCAAAGAAAACTTCCATAGCACCTTCAAAAGACGATCTTGGAAGCTTAAATTCATAATTTTGCTAGATGCTAAAAATCATGGATTTAATAAAGACACTGAATTTGGGATTTATTATAACAATCTGTAACCCACTAATCCCCCTTTTTCGTCCTATGTCTGCAGAAGTGTTAACTGGCGTCTTCGCCTTGAATGGTTTCCTACAATATGTTTGCTAAACAATCTTTCCCACCTTGTATTTAGCTGTAACACCCTGAATACTTGCTAGACCTGAAGAAAAGCTCTGTGCAGCTTGAAAGTGGTCTTTCTCGCCAGCAGAAGTTGGGCCGATAAAAGATATTGCCTCACCCACCTTGTCTCTCTAATTTCTTGGGACCAACAAGGCTACAACAACATCGTAAAGAGAAATTATTGACTCAGGCCATATCTGCACTACCACTTATGTCGGCAAAACTTATGTTGCTTAGGGGTGTGGAAAAAACACACCCCGGCGCGACATAAGTTTTGCCAGCATAGGTGGTATTGTGCACAGCGCTGTATTGGCAGAGAGCTTCTCCACTGACATAGCTAATGCCACTTGTTGGAGGTGGTTCATTATGTCGACAAAGAGAGCTCTCTCCTGTCCGCTTAGAGTGGCGACATAAGAGATCTTAAAGCATAGGTACAGCTGTGCCACTTTAAGATCTCTAGTGTAGACGTGGCCTCAGGTATACGTCTTATTTGACCATTGCGCAATATAAAAAAATATACGAGATGGATCTAGGTGGGCAGGTGGTGTTGTGGGATGCAGAGTGACTGACTGTGTAGTGTACAGGCCCATGAAAGAACCGTCATAATTCTTCGCATTGTTTTGATGTGTAACTCCAGATGGACATGCATTCTGTCCAACTGCATGCAAATGTGCATGTATATACTGAGATTTTTTCAGCCCTCTCTAAGGATTTTGTACCTGCAAGTCCTATGAGAATGAATGGGAACTGGATGTCCTAATATCCAAGGATCGTAGGTGACATTGAAAATCCTTGTCACAATTTTACAACATTCTGTCTTTCCATCTGGTTCCAAAAGCTGCTTATTCTTGCTCTTAGTTCACAATGGGGCATTAAAAGATGGCCACTGCTCCCTACTGTCATTTTCAAGAGAAATTGAGTGAAACCCATAAGCATAATGAAACTTCCCAGGTTCATATTGTATTTCCTCTGTACCACCCTGAGTTTGAATGAACCAAAGGTTTTATGTGAAATTCAAGGGATGTAACACCACTCAAACCAGAACTGACAAAATAGTTGAAAATTGTGAATGGAAAATGGCACATTTCACACAGCTCTAGTTGTAGAGGCTTTGTAATATATAGTAGTATGAAGGCAAATGGAAGAGATACATGGTAAAGATTCAGTAGAAAGAACAGGCATATACTGCATTTCCAATATTGTAAAAATCAATCACTATACAAATGTAGGTAGGAAAGTCACACTGAACAATGACTTTCTTGGGAGACTATTTACAACATAAGAGTGTTTGCATGCCCTGTTTCAGCTACTATGTGATGTTTCTGATAAAACACCAGCTTAAAGCGATGCCATTATATTGAGTTTCCAACTGTCCAAAAACTTTTTCTGACTATGCCAGGGGGTAAATTAACAAACCAATGGCTTTTGAAGAAAATCCAAGGCAGCCACATTTTCAGAAGTGACCACTTATTTGGTCATTTTTAAGAACGTTGGTCTTACTATTTGAAACTGTTGAGTCCCAAAAGGTATAATTTAATTTTTAATCTTTTCACATGTCTTTATGATACGATTTCCTACTTCAGCCTATTGAATATATATCTAATTTAATCTGTTTAATATTTTCAAGGGGCTTTTCAAGTTCCTATCAAGCCTTCTCAGTGGCATTTCCAGTAAAGTAGTGTCTGGGGGTCAATCAGATGTATTAAAATGGTGGTTATTAAGTCTGACCTGCCATCAATGACAAAGTAGACTAAATTTTCTCTTCTAGTGCTATGGTTACCACTGTGGTATCAGAACACCTTACAAGCCTTTAAATATTTTGACAAGGTTCTTAAGTTTCTCATTTCACCTCCCACATAGTTTTTATTGTGGTTATTATTATTATTTATTATTTTTACTCCTGTCGGAAAGCTAAGTAGAAATTTTGCCTTAAGTGCAACTGAGCACACAATTTGACCCAGGATGACAGTAATACCACTAGTTAATTAGAGGACTAATCAGAATCATGGCAACACCCACCACTAATTAGAACATCTTGTTCAGTAGAGTCTGGGAAATAACCACAACCATTCTTACCTCTAGACCAACAAGTTGCATGGGTTGTTTTCAGACAGCTGGTAATTAAGATAGAATTTAGGCTTATGCTATCGTTGATGTCAGAGCCTCGTTCTGAAAAGCACTTCTGATAAAAGATGTCAGTCTCTGAGATATGCTAATGACAGAGAGAAGTCTTGTACTTCTTTTCTATACAAATGCAACTCCCAGTAAGAGGAAATTCATATTTCAGTGTGTGTGAATTCACTCTTGCTGATTGCTGTGAGTTGCAGTTCTCTAGAAAAGAAGCTTAAGAGCCTTCTGTCTGACTTTCTCATGTATGTAGCAGAATATATTTATCAGTACTAATAAAAGATAATTGCAGCTACTATAGTCTTGGATGAGACATAGAAGAATGGTCCCAAACACTGGTGGTCATTAAAGATCTTATGACATTTTGTGCAAGAATAGAGGCATTATTTCCTGTGTCCTGGCTAATTTCCCTCCTGGATAATTTAATTCTACCTACCCAATATTTATGCTGAAGTTTCAGTTGGAGAAGTATTTTGAACAGTAAATGCGTTCCCAAGCTGAAAAATTTAGATTTAGTATCCACGTAAGTATCTCATCAAAACACTGCAGTATTCAGATCTTGGGTTTTTGGTTCAAGCTTATCTCTACGACATAATTGTATATTTTTCCTGTGCACTGTTAAACAGTTTTTCTGTGCCATCCTGGCTGTGACTCCACTTCAGTGGGGAGTAAAGTGATTCCTAAATATCTTATCATTTGATTTATTTTTTAATCTGTGAACTTTGCATATTTTTTGCAACCACAAACAGGCAGCCACAATTTAACTAATAATGTTTGTACCAGTGATTCATTGCTGGTGCAGTCCTGTGGGCCATATAAAGGCTAGGTAGAAGCTTGACCAAAAATTTAGTCCAAGAGATCCTTAATAAATGTATTATTATTACTATGTGTTTCATAAATGACTACGCACATTTTAAACATATTTCACAAAATATTAAATTTCATCTTTTGTAACATAGGAAATTTAGATCTTAAAATAGTATAGGGATTTTACACTTGTACCAGCTTTCAGTGTGACTCTTTATTATGTGCACTATTGGAAACTGAGCACACACTCCTCCTGCTACAAATGTGCAATCCAGGTGATAGATCATGAATTCAGAGAGAATTAATAGTCAGAATTGAGCCTGGATCCTGCAGCACATGCTCTTCCAGTTAAGCTAAAAGAGCAGAGTCAGCCTAGTCTCATTTACATGTTATCTACGGTTCTTCTGCATCAGCAGTATCCCACTGGGCAGTGGCAGTAGTGTTTGAGAAAAGGAAGGAAAGCAATATTTCAATGTCTTTCTGAACAGCACAATAAGATCACGGACATTCCAGGTTTCCACACAACAGAAACATGCAGAAGTATTTATAATTATTCTGAGTATTATATTGTTTTTCAAGTATTATCTACAGATGGGCCTGAATCAAAATCTTGGATAGAAATGTTCCCCAAGCCTTGGCAAAGAACTCATCTAAGAATTCATTAAGGTGAATATAGTTTAAGTTCCTTAGTTAGGTTTGGAACATATGACAGTGCTGCCTATTCAGTTATGATAAAGCTGTCATAGATGCCTGCATACTACTGCTCCTAAACTAAAGAGCTTGTATTTTCAAACTGCACACTTCAAGTTAGGCTCCTACATCCTTACATAGACAACCAAATATATAGCCTGGTTTTCAGAAGAAATTATTTCAGTGGGATCCGCTGCATGCTCGGAACTTTGGAAAATCAGGCCATTTACTTAATATCTATGTATGGTCTTGGGAGCTTACCTTTTAGGCATTCAGTTTTGAAAATCTTGTCCAGGATATATATCCTTTCATTCTTCTGGTAAGCATTGTTAAACTGTATCATTATAAAGCCGCACCTTATAGGAAGAGCACATGGAGGCCAATTTTTCTTGGTGCCTTTGAATCATGCCTGTTTTACTTGTTGTTAGTAGAACCTACTAGGCCTGTGTTATAATTATAAACTGTTCATTTTCCCAGGATAAGGCTGACTTTGCAGAGAAAAATACAGTACCTGATGTTCTGTATAGCAATCCATCTAGAAGTGGTATTGGTCCAAACAGAAACAAGTACTATTAGGTTTCAGAAACTGAGCATTATCCATCAAAACACATTTTTAAATAAAGAAGCAGCAGTGTTAATCTGCAGTTTCAAAAGATAACAGCTTTTCCGGTACCATATATTTCTAACACCTGCACTCCCACTTACATTCTTGGGAGCCAATGTAAGTAGGTTCGCTAAAAATACAATATGAGTATTGTGTAAAGGGTATTTATCTTGGACATCAATGGAACTGAGAGTCAAATGCATCAACCGTATAGAATTTTCTCTACTTTAGGAATAAATTTAACATAGCAGTAACTACTGGAGTCAGTTGACACTGACTCCACAATGCCATCAGTTTTTAAACAAAAATCCCTACTGAAACCAATTAGGAATTTTGCCTTTTTTTTTTTTTTTTTTAAACAATACCAGATAACCTTTGTCCCTGTAAGGCACTTGCCTGAGACTCAGGAAGTCTGGGGTCAACTCCCAGCTCTGCCATAGATTTTGTGCTTGACCTTGGGCAAGTCATTCACATTTATTGATGACTTTGAGGTACTCAGATATTACAGTGGGAGCCATCTAGACAGAGATTAAAATGCTTTGTGTGCGTATTTGTATTTCATTTTTTTCCACTGATAAATAATACTGTGTTGGTATGTACTAGCAGAATGCAGCAAAATAGCAGATGTTGCACAGGCAAGTGTCAGAGCTCTGCACTGGGACTGTATGAAATACTTAAGGATATACATAGAACTAAGGTGGGGAAAAATGTTTCAGTGTAAAGGAATGACATTTGATCCTGTGTAATCAAAGGACTGTAGAACGATTTTGGTGCTATACATGGAACAGAAACTTCCTAGACACTGCTTGGATTTTGTAGTAAAAATGTATAATTCAATATGCAGACTTGAAAAAGATGGATGGATGGGACAGCACAGAACAATTTGTCAGCTGTCTGCTGCTCACTGGAAAGACAGTTCATTAAAAAGAAAAGAAAGTTTGGGACCACTTACATTATGTTTTTGCAAGCTGGAGGAAAAAAACTAAAATGCTAAGTATATTACATATTTAAGCATGGTTAGTATCAAGAGCTGGATGGAAATACCATATGGATTACAAAGTATGACACCTGTCACTTGCCTCCCATTACTCTCAAGGCCATTATAAGTATCCTTTTATAACGTGTGCTTCAGTTTGTTGCACGAATAATAGTGGCCTCAGCCTTACAAAGAGAGAGCTTATTCTTAATATTTTATTACATTATCGATTAGCACATTAGTATTCAGCAGAAGTACTGTCACTGATGTCAGAACATGTCGTACTCTGTGTGTTTGTGGCATATAATGGATCTCAACAATCATTGTTTTGCTGGACTGCTGTAAGTCCAGTTGGAGTAAAATGAAATTAAAGGAAAACGGATATTCCAGAGTGGATATATTACTGTAGAGCTATGTCCTGAAAATTTCTCCATTTACTTTGTTTCTTCCTTGGCACAGATGGTTAGGCTCTTTGGGGATGTAGTAGAACCTTTACTGAACCTGCTCATCTGTGACATTCTATTCTGTGGCATAAAGGAAATTAAGACATCATGACACTCGGACACCACTGATCTGATTTCTCTTAGGAGTCTGGAGCAGTGAACAATTACCATTTAGTTCTTTCTTGCACAACTCTTTTTATATCTTTAGGAATCTTTTATTGAGGAGCAAAGAATGAAGAGAGAAGAAAGGGCTGCCTGTGCCTTAAGTCAGTTCTACTGGCTCTTTTTCCCCACACAGAAGCACTGACACATTACTTTGACTCTAAAATTCAGCACATCTGATTGTAATAAGTATTAGTCTTGGGAAGACCCCACACAGTGCAGTGAGGTGGCAGCGGCCAGCGTGACTGGGGCATGCAGCCACTGCCACACCAACTCCGCAGGAAGGAGGAGGTGATCAGAGATGACCTAACCCAAGCCCAGGAGCCTCTGGTTGTTTTCAGACCTGACCCAACCTGACACTTGTAGTCAGGTCCCATCAGCTTTGGGTCAGGTTGCGCTGGGTTCTGCATCCTTCTTCAACATGTTCTTTGCCTGCAGAGAAACTTTGTTACTCTGTGCTGGAGGGGCAGGCCCCAAGATTTGAGATGCAGCAGAACTACTACCTGAAGCATTTGCACCTGGTACTCTTAACAAAAGAAATTATGCAGAAACAAATCTCATTTCTCACATCCGGATAGGCCTCTAATCAAATGACTGACAAACCCAATCCTCATGAAGGCCACAGGGGTCTCCTTACTGAAAGTACTATTACTAATAAGGAACCTGTCCATAGTCAGTCACCTATAAATTATATGAAGGACAAATCCATTGAATCAGTAGTTATTCCTGCTCATTCCTTGTATAAACTGATTAAAATGGAGTAGAGATCTACTGAGGTTAAAAAAAACTATTTCAAAAGCTAAGTTAATCAAAAATAGCTATAGCCTAAGATATTTGGTATGACCATATTCTATACCTCATTTCGTGAATAATTCTGACAGGATAGGGAGAACTTGAAAAGACTTGGAGGTCTGGAGCCTAAAGTCTCAATTTAAAAAAAAAAAATCTTTCTAATACAGGACATGCTAAAGTCAAACAGATTCCATGCAACAGCTCCATTTGTGCTATTTATGGTAACCAATGGGGAATGTTCTCTGCCTTTTAGATGTAAATTTAACACCATGTTAAGACAATTATGTGCCCCCCACCCAGGGGTGAAAGTAACTTAAAGGACTTACCGTACTCTGGAGTCCTGAGCAGGGGGCGTGGCCTCGGCCGGAAGAGGCATGGCCTGAACTGGAAGAGGCAGGGACTTTAAATACCCGGGCCCTTTAAATCAAGATTTAAAGACCCCAGGGCTCCGGCTGCAGATGGGAGCCCCCAGGCCTTTAAATCACCCCTGGTGCTACCAGCTGTAGAGGCAGCTGGGAGCTCCAGGGCTCCAGCCACTGCTACTGCAGCGGAACTCCAGGCCCTTTAAATCACTGCTGGAGCCCTGCCACTGCTCCGGCAGCTGGGCTTGGGGAGCGCTTTAAAGGGCCCGGGACTCCCCGCAGCGGCCGGAGCCCCAGATCCTTTAAAGCGCTGCCGGAGCCCTGCCACCACTACCCCAGGGGCTCTGGCAGTAGAGCTTGGGTGGGGCTCCTCTGGCAGTAGGGCAGTAGGGCTCCCCGCAATGGCCAGAGCCCCGGGCCCTTTAAAGGGCCAGCCTGGGGAAACCAGTTCGGCATGGCACGGCGTACTGGCTATTGCCGGCACGCTGTACCAGACCGTATTGGCTTACTTTTACGTCTGCCCCCACCGCAGCTTTTCATAAGCCTACTAAACCTCTAGACAGGTTCTTGGATTTTCCATGCTTCTGTAGCAGTGGAATAAATTATTCTACCAGAGAATCCTTAGGTGTTCACAAAAATAAATAAAATTATAAAGTAAAATGCTTACCAGCTCCATTCTGCACACTAAACAAACACGGCATTTCAGATTCAGAGTGCTGCTTTCACTTGTAGACTAGCATCTGACTCCAGTATTTCAATGACTTGAGATGCAAGCCAGTGATATGCCACTTTGCCTCCTTTTTGAGGTGGGTAGATTGAGATTGTCAAAAAGAAAATTGTTAGGTTAAAGACTTAGGCAATGTGGGAGGATGGGAAGAAATTGTGCCTTTTTGAAAGGTTATACAAATAAAGTGGTTGTAGTTAACATTTTCTAAGGCACTTTTTGAAGAAGGAAAAGGACTTTTATAGATCTCAGTTATATAGAGAGAGAGTTTAGTTTTATAGACCTCAGTACTGTGATGGCAGGTAAAAAACCCTCTGGAAGAAAGACTTTGGAAGACTCTAATGAGCCGGGAGAGAAAGGAAATGAACATTTTGAAGAACTTTAGTTCATGCTTCCAAACTCTAATAACTCACCATCTGTGCCAAATATCAGAGGGTAGCCGTGTTAGTCTGTATCCACAAAAACAACAAGGTTTCAGAGTAGCAGCCGTGTTAGTCTGTATCCGCAAAAAGAAAAGGAGGACTTGTGGCACCTTAGAGACTAACTAATTTATTTGAGCATAAGCTTTCGTGAGCCGAGAGCTTATGCTCAAATAAATTTGTTAGTCTCTAAGGTGCCATAAGTCCTCCTTTTCTTTTTCCAAAAACAACAAGGAGTCCGGTGGCACCTTAAAGACTAACAGATTTGTTTGGGCCTAAGCTTTCGTGGGTAAAAACACTCCATTTCTTCATTGCATCTGAAGAAGTGGGGTTTTTTACCCACAAAAGCTTAGGCCCAAACAAATCTGTTAGTCTTTAAGGTGCCACCGGACTCCTCACCATCTGTGTTTGTTTCACAGTAGGAGCCTGAATAGGGATATGGATAAAACACCCGAGTGACCGTCTTCAGGCACTCGTCGTGCTAAAGTTGGGCTTTACTTACACTAAACACTTATTTGAGTTTGCAGGATTCACAGATGACATTGCACCATTATTCCTTTCATCATCATCTTTGGGAAATTCACCATTCACCAACCTTGTGCATTGCTTTTCACATAAAATCTAGGGAAACCAGAGGTACAGATTATGAATAGCAGAAATGGATAGTGTTACTTGAGTTAGTTTCTTGAGCAGTTTCTGTGGCATTTTAATGGAATGTGAGAACAGAACAGCATGCTCAGTGCAGGGCTGCCAGTAAAGAGATTAAAAGCACATTCTCTCATCACATCACATTGGGCCATGTTTTCCTCTTTGGCTCTCACTCTTGCTTTCCGTCTCTTCGCTGTTTCCTTCTCCTTGCACTGCCTTCCTCAGTTTCTATCTTCCTTCATTAGTCCTTAGACATTCCACTGCTTCCTATCTCTTGCCATTCTTTTTTCCTTGTCTGTTTTGCAAGACAGTGCTTCTTTTCCCTGGTGACTCCCATTTTAGTCGAAAAATTGGCTATGCATCTCCCTGATTCTTTTTCTGAAGAAAGTATTAAACTAACAGCAAAATTAGAGCACCAGCATTTATCTAGGCATGAGACTGGGTCATCCCTTTGTCTGCCTGTGAGGCATGTTCCTTGGTGAGTCGCACAGTTGATCTGTGAATGCCCAGAAGGGTGGATTCATAAGAATATGAAGATCCTCAAATAAATTGCATTTGTAGATTAATAAATTTGACTGACTAGATATACTCCTAACAGCTTCTAGCTGAGCAAGGGGCTGTGAATATAAAGACAATGGTTTTGAGGACACACAGCACTTTTCATTTTGTCTGTCATTAACTTTTAATTTCCTACACTGATATATGCATAGCATAGTAGCGCCCATTTGAGTGACTTGACTGTCCTTTTTTGCTTTGCTTTACTTTTTAATTAAGAACTTGCATACAGAAGGGGAAGCAATAGGCCTGTTGCTTCTTTCTCATCAGTTGTATGCAGGTGAAACTCCATCAGAGTCAATGGAATTAGTCATGATTTACATCCTTGTGAAAGAAAAATCAGGCCTTCATGTGTAACCTGAATGCATCTGTAGGTGTCACAGCTCTGTTCTGCTTGGAGACATAAGCTCCTATTGTTATCAAAATAATTACTTGCACAGCATGATGAGTGCTGCAAGGTGTCAGCTTTGACTCCTGTGGCTGAAATAAATGACATAATGCATAAAACAATAGAAGCATTGTAAAGAAGCCTCTGTGTTTTTCTTCAGTTTATCCTCTCGCGCCCACCGCCCCCATTCAAATTAAAATGAATTTATCTAAGGTGCTGTGGTCTACATTTCCAAAAGTGACTAGTAAGTTTGTGTACTTCCATTTCTGGGTGCCAATTTGAGACCCCTTAAAAACTTGTCAGCGTACGGGTGCTTAGTACTTTCTGAAAATTAAGCACTTTAAAGGTATCTCAGGTTGAGAACACCACAAATTAAGGCACTCAAAATCACCTGACACTTTTGAAAATGCAAGCCTGTATTTTCAGTGGAATGAGCTGGGGCTAAATAACCATCATTTTAAATGATAGCTTTTGATTAAAGAGCAAATAGTTACTATATCACAGTAGCAAACATTAACATGAGACTTTCTCTCTTGGAAGGAATACTTATGTGCAATTTATTAACTGAAAACTATTAGATGAAAATAAAATTTTAAAAAATTCTTCCTAAGGAACTATGCAAGTACTTTGTACATATTTTTCTCTTATTAAAACTGAACCTTTTCTGTTGTCTAAATTTATCTTTAATTAGGATTTTGTAACCTTGCAAGAAAACTGCAGATGATTAAAACTAGCAGCCACATTCAGTTTGTGGCTTTAATTAGATGAAGCTTTTCATTGCCAAGAGTAGGAGGTGGTGCAATAGACTCTTTTAACATTTAATCTGGAGGTAGCTTTGCAATTATATTTCACACTATAAGGCAAAAGCTTTTAAAGGGGAAGAAAAATAAAAGGGATTGGCTATTGTATTTTTATATAATTTTTGCGTTTTGGTCTGTCACATTTTAAAGACGGATTGTTTTAGGAAGCAGATTAGCAAAGAAGGCTCAGAGAAAACAGTCCTTATTTATAAAACATCCTATCTGTTGCTTGAGCAAGTTCAACATGACAATAACAGAGATAACATTTTCTTACTGAGTTTCATTCTAATCCTCACACCACATCCATTTTGCAGATTATTTCTCTGTGATTCTTAGAAACCTGGTGACCACCAAGTTTCCAGATCTTTAAACAGCTGATTCTTGAAGTAGAAGAGCATGTAGAGAAAGAATATTAAAGAGAGTTTGTTAGCAGCATCTCTGATATTGATTCAAACCTGGGATACTTGAAAATACTTTGCCACTACTACAACTTTACTGTATATGCCCCATTTATTGAATGGACCAAAGTACTTTTAAGAATTTGTATTGGTGCTGGTGATTCAGCAAGTGGTGCTCTTCCCTCTAACGGTACGTTTACACCTCACACTTCTTATTGTGGTGTATAGAGTACATACATGGCTAACCCCCCTAGCATGGCTATAAATGGCAATGTAGATGGTGAGATGCATCTTCAGTAAGTAAAGAGTCACCTGAAGCCAGTGGGTATGTGCCTGAGTATATACCCACATGGCTCTCTACATGCCCAAGCAGTGCCTCCCACATCGCCTACTGCCTCCCCCTGCCAGAGCCTTTTCTTGCAGCACTGAAAGGCTCTGGCAGCAGGGAGCTGCTGAAGTCTGACTGTGCTGCCTCCCACTTGCCAGAGTCTTTCACCAACATGTGAAGCTGCACACCATAGTGTGGACACCGCCTGCTTTTCATTGCGGCATGTAGTTACACATACCCTACACGCCAACGCCGCGGGTGTGGAGTGTAGACATAGCCTAAGTTAGAACTAGAACAGTATTCTACCATGGAGCCAGATCCATAGCCCCACTCTGCTTTGCATTGTTCCTACCTAGGGAGATCCCAGATGGCATATAGCTTGTTACGAATTACACCTGGTAGGACACGCACACCAGTGCTGCGAATTACACCTGGTAGGACACGCACACCAGTGCTGCGAATTACACCTGGTAGGACACGCACAATTCGAATCTAGGCTGAGGCACAGAAACAAAGTCCACAACTGCAGAGTTCCCAAAAGACACTAAGTTTATTACGCTCGAGCATGGTGCCCCCCTGCTAGCCAGGAGGGGACCCTGAATACAGATTATACAAAGGTTATATACTTTTTAGCAAAGCACGTTGCCTTCGTGCATCGGAAACCTTAGCCAATAAACAAACCCTTTTCTTATCTACCACCTGTCCCTGCTTGGTGCGTTCCTCGTGCTATACCAGTATGTTAATTACACAGCATGGTCCTGAAGCCATGCATCAGTAACTTTTATTATCAGGATGGGAGGCCTCACATCAAGGCCAAGAGACAGGGAGTTAGAGACTAACAAAAACCAGATACTGGGAGTCAAGGCAGGCTGAAGACAAGGAGGAGGATTTTCACAGGGATTCAGTATCTAAGGATCACTCCTCCTGGTGTATGATATGCTGGCATTTAAACAATGGTGGGCCCCAAACCAAAATGGAGTCACATGTGCTAACTTTTCCTTAACAAGCTGCTGTGGTGACTCCTCTGTCACCCTATTCCTGACCCTGGGGTAAGGAGCATGTCCAGAAAAGAGGACACATCTGGATACCCCTGCATCCCAGAGATCCCAGCTGCTAGAACAGTTCTTTAGGGCCACAGACGCCTTGGTATAAGTAAGAGCAGCCTTCAAGATTTCTCAGTTCAGTTGGGTATCATGGGTATTGGGATCACGGGAGCCAGGGCCAGCTCCAAGCACCAGCGAACAAAGCAGGTGCCTGGGGCGGCAGGAGGTCGGGCTCTGGGGCGGCAGGAATTCAGCAGCCGTTCTGTCACAGCGCGTTTCGCGCTCGGCAGCAATTCGGCGGCAGCACCATCACTCTGCCTCCATGTTTGGCGGCAAGGTTTTTTGTTTTGGTTTTTTTTGCCTCTTGGGGCGGCAAAAACGCTGGAGCCGGTCCTGATGAGAGCATAAAGAAGGTTCAAAGCCATCTTTCACCTCTGCCACCTGTCCCAAAGCTGGTTCCAAGCACACTTCAGCCAGGCCAGAAAATAAGCCACATGGTGTTAAAGGGCTGAAGGAAGGTGCTGTGTTTCAGATGAGATGTGAAAACTAGGTCCTGACCATTCATTCAGTCACTACAAATCCCATAGATCCTGTTTCAAGTTTTGTTTTTTTGCAGGGGGGGGTTCCTCTGGAATACTGGCAAACTTCCAACTTCTGGTTACTTAAGTGCCCTTAGGATTTCCATTGGATGCACTTTCTAATCTAAACTACTATTGTATTGATGTGAACTCTTAAACAGCTGCTTCACTTCACCCCAGAAAGTGGCTGCATTTCTGTGGTGGGTATAATAGTTTGGTAAAGCAATTTAAGGTCCTTCAGGTTTAAAGGTAATATACACATTTAAGATATTAATATTATGGGCTACTGGAATGGCTCTGGGATATCCATGCATACTTAAGGCTACATTTCACAGTTCTTTATTGCAAAAAACAGCAAGTGAAGTCAATTGGGGATTGAACTCCATTTTTCTAAATGGTGAGGCTCTGGTGCTGGGCTGACCCCTGTCTAACTCATGTTTAATGATACTAAAGTATCCCTATTAACCTTTCTAGATGATACAAAAAATACAGTTATTAAGATAACTAGTTACTCTTTCCCTATGAATATTAAAGTCAGTAGGAGTTTTGCTCAATCAAGGACCACACAGTTTCCTGCTCAGGCATTGATCCCAGTTTAAAAATGTCCCTGGTGAACAGTCACACCTGGCTACACTTACTGAGAGGTTGCTTTGCTGGACTAATTTAAAAAATATGCAGTTCTTCTCTCCATAAATCCACTCATAGGTTTCACTGTGGACACATTTGCCATAGTGATCATACATAAGTTTGCAACATCATAAAAAGTAAATTCTGTAACATGCTCTTTAAAATTCAAACATTACACAACGATGAATAGCTCTCAAGGAAGAGCAATCAATTAATGTTTTACGGTAGTCTACTCTATCACAATGAGCCTTTTTTAAAACAACTAACAAAATCATCCAAAGCACAGGACTTGGTGATGGGGGACTTCAACTACCCAGACGTCTGTTGGAAAAATAACACAACAGGACACAGATTATCCAACAAGTTCTTGGAATGTATTGGAGACCATTTTTTATTTCCGAAGGTGGAGAAAGCTACGAGGGAGGAGGCTGTTCTAGATTTGATTTTGACAAATAGGGAGGAATTGGTTGAGAATTTGAAAGTGGAAGGCAGCTTGGGTGAAATTGATCATGAAATGGTAGAGTTCATGGGAATGGTAGGAGGGAGAACAGCACAATAAAGAAAATGGATTCAAGAAGGCAAACTTTAGAAAACACAGGGAATTGGTAGATTAAAATCCCATGGGAAGCAAGTCTAAGGGGAAAAACAATTGACGACAGTTGGCAGTTTTTCAAAGAGACTGCATAGGAAAGATAGGAAGTATGGCAAGAGACAACGCAGGCTTAACCAGGAGATCTTCAATGATGTAAAACTCAAAAAAGAGTCCTACAAAAAGTTGAAACTCTGTCAAATTACAAACGATGAATATAAACAAATAACACAAGTATGTAGGGACAAAATGAGAAAAGCCAAGGCACAAAACGAGATCAAACTAGGTAGGACATAAAAGAAAACAAGAAAACATTCTACAAATACATTAGAAGCAAGAGGAAGATCAAGGACAGAGTAGGCCCGTTACTCAATGAGGGGGGGGAAGTTATAATAGAAAATGTGGAAATGGCAGAGGTGCTTAAACTTAGACTTCTTTGTTTTGGTTTTCACCAAGAAGGTTGGTGACGATTGCATGTCTAACATAGTGAAGGCCAGAAAAATGAGGTCGGATCAGAGTCTAAAATAAGGAAAGAACAAGTCAAAAGTTAGTTAGAAAAGTTAGATGTCTTCACTGGGGCCTGATTAAATGCATCCTAGAATACTCAAGGAGCTGACTGAGGAGATATCTGAGCCATTAGCAATTATCTTTGAAAAGTCATGGAAGATGGGAGACATTCCAGAAGACTGGAAAAAGGAAAATATAGTGCCCAGGTATAAAAAGGGAAATAAGGACAACCCAGGGAATTACAGACCAGTCAGCTTAATTTCTGTACCCGGAAAGATAATGGAGCAAATAATTAAGGTGATAAATAACAATCAGAATGGATTTGTCAAGAACAAATTGTGTCAGACCAACCTGTTAGCTTTCTTTGACAGGGTAACAAGCCTTGTGGATGGAGGGGGGAAGTGGTAGATGTGGTATATCTTGACTTTAGTAAGGCTTTTGATACTGTCTCGCATGACCTTCTCATAAACAAACTAGGGAAATAAAACCTAGTTGGAGCTACTATAAGGTGGGTGGATAACTGGTTGGAACATCATTCCCAGAGAGTAGTTATCAGTGGTTCACAGTCATGCTGGAAGGGCATAATAAGTGGGGTCCCGCAGGGATTGGTTCTGGATATGGTTCTGTTCAATATCTTCATCAATGATTTAGATAATGGCATAGAGAGTACACTTATAAAGTGCGTGGACAATACCAAACTGGGAGGGGTTGCAAGTGCTTTGGAGGATAGGATTAAAATTCAAAATGATCTGGCCAAACTGGAGAAATGGTCTAAAGCAGGGGTGGTCAAACTTTTTGGCCTTATGTATGAGGCCACATCTGGGTTCTGAAACTGTTATGGAGGGCTGGGTAGGGAAGGCAGTGCCTCCCCAAACAGCCTGACCCCCCGGCCCCTATCCACTCCCTCCCACTTCCTGCCCCCTAACTGCCCCCCTCAGAACCCTCGACCCATCCAATCCCCCCCCTGCTCCTTGTCCCCTGACCGCCCCCTCCTGGGACCCCCCACCCCTAACCGCCCCCCCAGGATCCCACCCCTATCCAACCCCCCTGTCCCCTGACTGCCCTGACCCCTATCCCCACATACACACCCCAACAGGCCCCCTGAGACTCCCACGCCTATCCAACCGCTCCCTGTCTGCCCCCCCGGGACCTCCTGCCCCATATCCAACCCCTCCGCTCCCCGCCCCCTTACCATGCTGCTCAGAGCACCAGGACTGGCAGCTGCACTGCCCGGCCAGAGCCAGCCATGCCACCATACAGTCTAGAGCACTGGGGCAGGCCAGCTCTCGCAGCCATGCTGCCAGGCAGGACCTTGCTGCCCAGAGCCCTGGCAGCGCAGCAAGCTGAGGCTGGGGGGAGAGGGGACTTCAGGGGAGGGACCAGGGGCTAGCCTCCCCGTCCAGGAGCTCAAGCTCTGGGCAGGATGGTCCCGCGGCAGTCGTTTACCCACCTCTGGCCTAAAGTAAATAGGATGAAATTCAATAAGGACAAATGCAAAGTACTCCACTTAGGAAGGAACAATCAGTTGCACATACAAAATGAGAAATGACTGCCTAGGAAGGAGTACTGCAGAAAGGGATCTGGGGATCATAGTGGACCACAAGCTACATCTGTGTCAACAGTGTAACACTGTTGCAAAAAAAGCAAACATCATTCTGGGATGTATTAGCAGGAGTATTGTAAGCAAGACACGAGAAGTAATTCTTCTGCTCTACTCCGCGCTGATTGGGCCTCAACTGGGGTATTGTGTCCAGTTCTGGGTGCCACATTTCAGGAAAGATGTGAACAAATTAGAGAAAGTCCAGAGAAGAGCAACAAAAATGATTAAAGGTCTAGAAAAGAATGACCTATGAGGGAAGATTGAAAAAAGTGGGTTTGTTTAGTCTGGAGAAGAGAAGACTGAGAGGGGACATGATAACAGTTTTAAAGTACATAAAAGGTTGTTACAAGGAGGAGGGAGAAAAATTGTTGTTCTTAACCTCTGAGGATAGGACGAGAAGCAATGGGTTTAAATTGCAGTCAGGGTGGTTTAGGTTGGACGTTAGGAAAAACTTCCTAACTGTCAGAGTGGTTAAGCACTGAAATAAATTGCCTAGGGAGCTTGTGGAATCTCCATCATTGGGGATATTTAAGAGCAGGCTGGACAAACACCTGTCAAGGATGGTCTAGATAATACTTAGTCCTGCCTTGAGTGCAGGGGACTGGACTAGATGACCTCTTGAGCTCCCTTCCAGTTCTATGATTCTGTGAAGTCTTATATTAGCCAGGCTCATATTTATTGAGTTTCTGATTACAAATGTACTGAACAGTAATCACCATGATAACTGTGTTTATTTCAATGAGGAAAGGTTAATATTTTTAATTGGAAGGACCCTGTGCTACGGTACTTTAAAATCAAATTTCTTCATTGTTGCTCATGGTGGCTCCTTCCAAGTTTGAAGGATTTTCTTCCTGAAATGTTTGTTCCTGAGTTAATATTACTCAGGAAGAAGCAAGGAAATCTGTAAAAGTATGAAAAGTTTAGAAGATACCAAAGATGGTAGAACTAGTTGAAATTTTATAAAAGAACAATTTTTCATCAAATAAGTCTTTTTTCTCAAATGATTTTTTGTGTGAAAAATTGCCATTTTAATTTCCCCCAATAAATTTTGTGTATTTTATTTTTATATTTAAGATATTTAGTTGCAAATGTAATGAACATTTTTTTGATATTTTTTGTTTTCCAAAAATATGTTAATTTTGAAGAAAACAAAAATGGGTCCTTTGAAGTGAAAACACTCTTGAAATTTTAGTTTTTCATTCAAGTATGTTTTCATTTGTTGACCAGCTCTAAAGAGAACCTGCCAAGGCCATTTAAACCAAAATACACGTAAAAGGTCAAGAGGGTGTGCAACTAAGTTAACAAAGATACCAGCGCTAAAGCAATTTAATAATAGTTCTTTACACAGAGAGTATTAAATGTATGGAATGACCTACCAATGACAGCAATGGGAGTCTCTCCTAGTGTTTAAAAAAAATGAGACCTGATCAGCCAAGCACAAGAGCAGAAATGTGAATTTAATTCCCAGACTTTACCTTTCACTTCGTGAGCAATGACAGCCCATATTTCCCTTAGGAAGAAGTTAAAAGGCTTGTGTTGCAGCGATTCATGCTGATTGTGTTGTAGCATTGAAAGATTTGGAAGAAAATCTCACCCGCATCCTCTTGGGCTGGAGATTCATGACTGTTGTCAAGGTTCCTCCCCCACTCTGAACTCTAGGGTACAGATGTGGGGACCTGCATGAAAAACCTCCTAAGCTTATCTTTACCAGCTTAGGTCAAAACTTCCCCAAGGTACAAAATATTACACCCGTTATCCTTGGAATGGCCGCTACCACCACCAAACAATTACTGGTTACTGGGGAAGAGCTGTTTGGACGCGTCTGTCCCCCCAAAATACTTACTAAAACCTTGCACCCCACTTCCTGGACAAGGTTTGGTAAACAGCCTCACCAATTTGCCTAGGTGACTACAGACCCAGACCCTTGGATCTTAAGAACAATGAACAATCCTCCCAACACTTGCACCCCCCCTTTCCTGGGAAATGTTGGATAAAAAGCCTCACCAATTTGCATAGGTGACCACAGACCCAAACCCTTGGATCTGAGAACAATGAAAAAGCATTCAGTTTTTACAAGAAGACTTTTAATAAAAAATAGAAGTAAATAGAAATAAAGAAATCCCCCCTGTAAAATCAGGATGGTAGATATCTTACAGGGTAATTAGATTCAAAAACATAGAGAACCCCTCTAGGCAAAACCTTAAGTTACAAAAAAGATACACAGACAGAAATAGTTATTCTATTCAGCACAATTCTTTTCTCAGCCATTTAAAGAAATCATAATCTAACACATACCTAGCTAGATTACTTACTAAAAGTTCTAAGACTCCATTCCTGTTCTGTCTCTGGCAAGAGCAGCACACAGACAGACACAGACCCTTTGTTCCTCTCCCTCGTCCCAGCTTTTGAAAGTATCTTGTCTCCTCATTGGTCATTTTGGTCAGGTGCCAGCGAGGTTATCTTTAGCTTCTTAACCCTTTACAGGTGAGAGGAGCTTTCCCCTGGCCAGGAGGGATTTCAAAGGGGTTTACCCTTCCCTTTATATTTATGACACGCCCCCCAAATCTCAGCTAGGGTGAAACACTGGCTGGGATTTCTTCCTGGAGCTCTAGGAAAAACAGAGTTAATAAGACACATGCATCTCTAAATATACTACCAAGTACATAAAGACTAACAATATTTTCCACATCTCAAGGACGATTTTAACCAGTTGATTCTGGGAAACTTTCACGGGAGAGTGTATCAGCCACTTTGTTAGAGGCTCCTGAGATGTGTTGGACGTCGAAATCAAAATCTTGGAGAGCTAAACTCCACCGAAGAAGTTTTTTGTTAGTTTCCTTGACGGTGTGAAGCCACTTCAGTGCAGCATGGTCGGTTTGCAGGTGGAAACGCCGTCCCCAAACATATGGGCGTAGCTTTTCCAGAGCGTAGACAATGGCGTAACATTCTTTTTCAGTGACTGACCAGTTGCTTTCCCTCTCAGACAGTTTTTTGCTGAGAAACACTACAGGGTGGAATTCTTGATCAGGTCCTTTCTGCATTAAAACTGCTCCCACACCACGCTCGGATGCATCTGTGGTTACTAGGAACGGTTTGTCAAAGTCTGGGGCCCTTAGTACAGGGTCAGACATGAGTGTCGCTTTAAGCTTGTTAAAGGCCTTCTGACACTTTCCGGTCCACTGAACAGCATTTGGCTGTTTCTTTTTGGTTAGGTCTGTCAGTGGGGCAGCGATTTGGCTGTAGTGCGGTACAAATCGTCTGTAATAACCGGCCAAGCCTAAGAAGGATTGAACCTGTTTCTTTGACTTTGGGACAGGCCACTTTTGGATAGCATCCACTTTGGCCTGTAGGGGGCTGATAGTTCCTTGACCCACCTGGTGTCCAAGGTAAGTCACTCTGTTTAGGCCTATTTGACACTTCTTAGCCTTAACAGTTAGTCCTGCCTCCCTTATGCGCTCAAGGACTTTTTGTAGATGTTCCAGGTGGTCTGCCCAGGAATCCGAAAATATGGCCACGTCGTCAAGGTAGGCGACTGCATATTCTCCTAATCCCGCTAGGAGACCATCTACAAGTCTTTGGAAAGTGGCGGGTGCATTTCGCAGCCCGAAAGGGAGTACATTAAATTCATACAGCCCGAGATGTGTGATGAAGGCTGACCTTTCCTTGGCAGATTCATCTAGCGGTACCTGCCAGTACCCCTTGGTTAAGTCCAAGGTAGAGATGAACTGGGCCCGTCCCAGTTTCTCTAATAGTTCATCTGTGCGTGGCATTGGATAGTTGTCTGGGCGAGTTACAGCATTTAGCTTACGGTAGTCCACGCAAAAACGTATTTCCCCATCTGGTTTGGGAACTAGAACCACTGGAGATGCCCATGCACTTTCAGAGGGGCGGATTACACCCATCTGTAACATATCCTGGATCTCCCGTTCTATAGCAGTTTTAGCTTGAGGAGACACCCGGTAAGGTTGGACCCTAATTGGGTGAGCATTACCTGTGTCAATGGAGTGGTATGCCCGTTCAGTCAGTCCTGGGGTGGCTGAGAACGTTGGCTCGTAGCTAGTGCACAGCTCCTGGATCTGCTGTCGCTGCATACGCCCAAGGGTCATGGAGAGGTTCACCTCTTCCACACCACCAGCACATTTCCCTTCGTAGTAAACACCTTCAGGCCACTCAGCGTCGTCTCCTCCCTGGGCTGTAAACTGACAAACCTTTGGAATAAAGGTCTCTGGAATAAAAGGGCTTTAGAGAATTAATATGGTACACCTTAGGCTTTCGGTTGGAGGTGGGGAATGCTATGAGATAATTAACAGCTCCCAGGCGCTCCTGGACCATGAATGGCCCTTCCCACGATGCTTCCATTTTATGGGCCTGGAGTGCCTTTAAGACCATGACCTGGTCTCCTACTTTGAAGGAACGCTCTCTGGCATGTTTATCATACCAGGCTTTTTGCTCTTTTTGAGCATCCTGTAAGTTTTCTCTAGCAAGGGCTAAAGAGGTTCGGAGGGTGTTTTGTAGGTTGGTTACGAAGTCCAGAATGTTAGTTCCTGGAGACGGTGTAAATCCCTCCCATTGCTGCTTTACCAACTGCAATGGCCCCTTAACCTCACGGCCATATACAAGTTCAAATGGGGAAAACCCTAAACTGGGATGTGGTACAGCTCTGTAGGCAAAGAGCAACTGCTGCAACACTAGGTCCCAATCATTGGAGTGCTCATTTACGAATTTACGTATCATGGCCCCCAAAGTTCCATTAAACTTCTCCACCATGCCATTTGTTTGATGGTGGTAAGGAGTGGCAACCAAGTGATTTACCCCATGAGCTTCCCAAAGGTTTTTCATAGTTCCTGCCAGGAAATTAGTCCCTGCATCTGTGAGGATGTCGGAGGGCCAACCTACCCTGGCAAAAATGTCTGCTAGTGCCTGACACACACTTTTAGCCCTGGTGTTGCTTAGAGCTACTGCTTCCGGCCATCGGGTGGCAAAATCCATGAAAGTCAGTATGTACTGCTTCCCTCTGGGTGTCTTTTTCGGAAAAGGACCCAGAATATCCACAGCTACTCGCTGAAATGGAACTTCAATGATGGGGAGGGGTTGTAGAGGGGCTTTGACCTGGTCTTGGGGTTTTCCCACTCTTTGGCACACCTCACAAGACTGGACATAGGTAGAAACATCCTTGCCCATTCCCTCCCAGTGGAATGACACCCCCAAACGGTCTTTGGTCCTGTTCACCCCAGCATGGCCACTAGGGTGATCATGGGCTAAGCTCAAGAGCTTGGCCCGGTATTTAGTTGGAACTACCAACTGTCTCTGAGGATGCCAGTCTTCCTGGTGTCCACCAGAAAGAGTTTCCTTGTATAAAAGTCCTCTTTCTATAACAAACCTGGATCGATTAGAAGAGCTGAGAGGCGGTGGGTTGCTCCGTGCCGCCGTCCAAGCTCTCTGGAGGCTTTCATCTGCTTCCTGTTCGGTCTGGAACTGTTCCCTTGATGCTGGAGACATCAGTTCCTCATGGGATTGTGGACCTAGGCTTGGTCCCTCTGGAAGCGATATAGGGGATGGAGCTGTTTCTGTTGACTGTGAACCGCTCTCCGCTGGTGCACTATGTTGGGATTCAGGCTCCGGCTGAGCCTCTTGTGTAGGGTTATCGGCTGCTGCCAGTTCAGGTTCGGTGGGGCCCTCTGGTGTTGAGGTTGCAAGTACTGGATTCAGTGCTGACACGGGGTCTGGTGTTGGTTGTTCGGCTGGTTCCGGTTCTGGGACTGGTTCCGTCTGGGTCTCTGGGACTGGATCCACTACTGCTGTTGCAGACATTGGCCTGGGGTCCAGGTTCATCACCTCTGACTGGGTCCTGATAGAAGTTTCCGGAACAGAGCTAGGCCTCACGGCTTGTTTAGCCTGGCTGCGGGTGACCATTCCCACCCTCTTGGCCTGCTTCACATGATTGGCCAAGTCTTCCCCCAACAGCATGGGGATGGGATAATCATCATAGACTGCAAAAGTCCACATTCTTGACCAGCCCTTGTACTGGACAGGCAACTTGGCTGTAGGCAAATTGAAAGAGTTGGACTTGAAGGGTTGAATCGTCACTTGGATCTCTGGGTTGATTAAATTGGGGTCCACTAAGGAAGCATGGATAGCTGACACTTGTGCTCCGGTGTCCCTCCACGCGGTGACCTTCTTCCCGCCCACACTCACAGTTTCCCTCCGCTCCAAGGGTATCTGGGAGGTATCTGGGCCTGTGGACCTCTGGTGTGATTCCGGTGCAATGAACTGTAATCTGTTGGGGTTCTTGGGGCAGTTGGCCTTTACATGCCCCAGCTCGTTACACTTAAAACATCGTCCAGCTGACGGGTCACTGGGGCGAGGAGGGTTGCTGGAGAACGGGGTGGTGGGACGATAAGGGGTCTGGAGGGTTCTTTGGGAGGTAGGTGGGGCTTTGGGCGGCCCCCGGTAATAGGGTGTGGTCTGGGGTGGTCCCTTCTGGTCTCCGCTCCAACTGCGACCAGTTTTCTTCTTCTCTGCCACCTCCACCCATCTGGCTCCAATCTCTCCTGCCTCGATTACAGTTTTGGGCTTCCCGTCTAGGATGTATCTTTCTATTTCCTCAGGAACACCCTCTAAGAATTGTTCCATTTGCATTAGGAAGGGCAAATTTACTGGAGATTCAACACTCGCTCCTGATATCCAGGCATCCCAATGTTTCACAATGTGGTAGGCATGTCGGGTAAATGACATGTCTGGTTTCCACCTTAGGGCTCTGAACCTCCGACGAGACTGCTCGGGTGTTATCCCCATTCTGACTCTCGCCTTGGATTTAAACAGTTCATACTTGTTCATGTGTTCTTTAGGCATTTCAGCTGCCACCTCAGCTAAGGGTCCACTGAGCTGCGGCCTCAGCTCTACCATGTATTGGTCAGTAGAGATGTTGTACCCAAGGCAGGCCCTTTCGAAGTTTTCTAAGAAGGCCTCAGTATCATCACCTGCCTTGTAGGTGGGGAACTTTCTGGGATGGGAAGTGGTACCTGGAGAAGGATTGCTAGGGTTTGTTGGTATATTCTGCTGGGCCTTTATCCTCTCCACCTCCTCCACATGCTTCCTCTCTTTTTCCTTCTCCTCCTCCACATGCTTCCTCTCTTTTTCCTTCTCCTCCTCCACATGCTTCCTCTCTTTTTCCTTCTCCTCCTCCACATGCTTCCTTGCCTCCATTTCCCTCTTGTGGGCAGCCTCCTGTACCTCCTTCTCCAGCCGCATGAGTTCTATCTGTCTTTCATGTTCCCTTTGTCTTTCCTCAGCCTGAAATTTGGCTAATTCCAGCTGTAGTTGAGCTGAGGATTTGGTCATTCTAACCTCTCTGTTTTTAACTAACTTTACACCTGAGGTTTAGAAATAAACAAACAAAACTTGGCTGTAAAATTTTGCTGTGCTGCAATAGAATACCTATTCTCTGATAGTGATTGTCAGCCTACAGAAAAAGACAATTCCCTTGTCTCTGCTCTGGGCCCAAATTAAAGCAAAAAACCTCCAACTGCTTGGAAACCTGCTTACCCAGCCCAAAGAAAAAGCAAATGGGTAGAACACACACCCCCTATTTACTTTTAGGAAGAAAAGAAAAAAAAACCTCTGGGTTGGAAGATTTCCCTGCAGGAGTTAAGTACCCTGCCTCCAGGCAAAAAAAAAAAACCTGCAATTCACAAGATAATCCCCTTTTGTCTCTGCTTGGCCACAAAGCAGAGAGAAACCAAGCTGCTTTCAGTTTCAAAGCTGCTTTCTGGACTTTCTTTCCAAAGAAAAAAAAATTTTCCTTTTTAAAATCTGTATTTCTAGTTCAAAAAATCTCAACTGGATCTCAAATGATTTCAGGTTAATCCCACCACTGTGCCACCATGTCAAGGTTCCTCCCCCACTCTGAACTCTAGGGTACAGATGTGGGGACCTGCATGAAAAACCTCCTAAGCTTATCTTTACCAGCTTAGGTCAAAACTTCCCCAAGGTACAAAATATTACACCCGTTATCCTTGGAATGGCCGCTACCACCACCAAACAATTACTGGTTACTGGGGAAGAGCTGTTTGGACGCGTCTGTCCCCCCAAAATACTTACTAAAACCTTGCACCCCACTTCCTGGACAAGGTTTGGTAAACAGCCTCACCAATTTGCCTAGGTGACTACAGACCCAGACCCTTGGATCTTAAGAACAATGAACAATCCTCCCAACACTTGCACCCCCCCTTTCCTGGGAAATGTTGGATAAAAAGCCTCACCAATTTGCATAGGTGACCACAGACCCAAACCCTTGGATCTGAGAACAATGAAAAAGCATTCAGTTTTTACAAGAAGACTTTTAATAAAAAATAGAAGTAAATAGAAATAAAGAAATCCCCCCTGTAAAATCAGGATGGTAGATATCTTACAGGGTAATTAGATTCAAAAACATAGAGAACCCCTCTAGGCAAAACCTTAAGTTACAAAAAAGATACACAGACAGAAATAGTTATTCTATTCAGCACAATTCTTTTCTCAGCCATTTAAAGAAATCATAATCTAACACATACCTAGCTAGATTACTTACTAAAAGTTCTAAGACTCCATTCCTGTTCTGTCTCTGGCAAGAGCAGCACACAGACAGACACAGACCCTTTGTTCCTCTCCCTCGTCCCAGCTTTTGAAAGTATCTTGTCTCCTCATTGGTCATTTTGGTCAGGTGCCAGCGAGGTTATCTTTAGCTTCTTAACCCTTTACAGGTGAGAGGAGCTTTCCCCTGGCCAGGAGGGATTTCAAAGGGGTTTACCCTTCCCTTTATATTTATGACAACTGTAAAGAGGAAACATTGTCCAGTGGATCAGGCACAAGACTGGGGGACAGGAGATATGGTTTCTGTCCCTGCTTCTGTCCAACTTGCTGTGCCATGTGGGGTAAATCTCTTAACTTCTCTTTGCCTTAGGGCTGGTCTACACTAGAAGATTAGATCAACCCATCTATGTCATTTCAGGCGTGTGAGAAACCAGCGCCCCTGAGCAATGTAGTTAAGCCAGCCTCAGCCCCTGTGTAGACAGCATTAGGTCAGTGGAAGAATTCTTCCATCAACCTAGCTACGGCCTCTCGGGGAGGTAGGTTAACTACAGCCCCTTTCCTCATTGCAGTAAGTGTCTGTGCTACAGTGACACCACTGTAACTGTGCCAATGTAGCGTCTCCAGTGGGGCTCACACCTACTTGGCAACATGTTTTGAGGCTCATTTAATTAATGTTTGTTAAGCCCCCGGGCCAGCCTTTGGTCGGGGGGATTAGATCAGCTGCCCTGGGCAGCAACATTCAGGTGCACCATACCATTGGATTCAGGAGTGCCAAATCCTTGGGCATGGGGGAGATAGAGGAGGCAAAGTGTTGTTTGGGAGAGGGGGTGCTTGTAGCTTTTGTCTGAGAGAAGGCGCCGAAAACATTCTCCACCCTGGGCAACAAAACACCTGTTAAGCCTCTTGAGCCTCTTGAATGGAAGCTGCTGTAGAAGTATAAATTATTTGTGTGTGTGTGTGCGCACGCTAAAATATATGCCCTCGCGAGGTGAGAGGAAGGTGTTGTATACTGAGAAAATTGAAAGGGAACTCAGGGGACTCTAGCCCAGATTCAGCAAAGCATTTAAGTACATGCTTAACTTCAAACATGTGAGTAGCCCCATTTAAGCCAACAGGGCCAATGGTACTTAAAATTAAGCATGTGCTTAAATGTTTTGCTGACGCGGGGTCTCTGTCATGAGCACTATAGAAAACTGAATACAAAATTGGAGCAAAACAGAAGTGAGACTTCACATGCATTTCTGTGTTTCAAAATTGTAAATTTTCTGAGGCATGTGACAGTCTACAAAATTCAATTGAAAAAATAGTCATGAATTTAGTTCATTTAAAGAAAATGTTAGCCATTGCTAATCCTGTCAAAATGACATGCCCGTTCCTAATGAAGGTATTTGCTGTTTGCCACTTGGTGGCGGGGAGTGTATTCATGGAAGTAAAAGACGCGTCAGTGACAAGTTTCCAAAAAAGGCAAAAATAGAGCAAATTGGAAATGATAAGAATGCTTGTCAGATGTGGTCACGTGTCCTGATAAAATGCCAGCAGCATCAGTAGTAACATGAATCCTGCTGCCCTAATTCTAATACAATCGTTAGCATCTGAGCCAGACTAAACCCATAGGAAAGGCTGTCGTAAGTTCCAAAGACTACAGTCCTCTGCAGTTTAATAGATGTATTTTATTTTGTTTATAAAAGTAGGCTCAGAAAACGTATTGTAGCAAGATTCTGAATGATCTATTATCACAGCTCTTAAGTATTCTTACAGAAAAATACAGGGCATCCCTATTCTGAGAGACTTTGTTATAAGACGGTCTCTGTTATAAGTATTCATAGTTCTTTTCATGTGCATAACTTCCATGAAGGAAAACAGGGTGGTCTGGTCTGGTCTGGTGCAGAGGGCGTGGGACTGGAAATAGAGAGACCTAGGCTGATTTGGGGGGGGGGGGGATGTCTACATTTTGAGTTGGAGGTTCCATCACGAGGGGACACACCCACAATTACTCCAATCAAGCTGGCGTGCTAAAAACAGAAGTATAGCTGCAGGAGTATGAATGGTGGGAGGGACTAGGTGCCCCAAGTATGATTCCATCCAGGATGCTAGGTACATACTCTGCTGGCTAGCCTCTCCTGATGGTCACGTCGCTGTGGCAACACTTCTATTTTTAGTGCACTAGCTTGATCGGAGCTAGTGTGAGTGTGTCTACCTGAGCTGGAAATGATACCTTTAGTGTCATCTTAGACAAGTCCCTTGCATTCCCTTTGCCTTGCTGTCCGCTTTTGTAAAATAGGGAAATTAATTTTCACCCATTCAAGTGAAGCCCTTTGAGAGCTACAGATGATCACTATATAAGTGCTAAGTAGTAACAATATTTATTAATTATTAATCATAATGATAATGGGACATACTTACAGGTGCATATGAATGGGAGAGGGCCCAGTAGAAAATGCAGAAAAGAAAATCTTACTGCCAGCAAAATTGGTTAGAAGAAAAATCACTTTTTTTTTAACTTGTGGAAAACTAAATTATTTCTCATTTCCCCCCCCTCACACTTTTTGTGAAAAGCAAAGGCAGACTTTCACATCACCAAGCTGTTCTCATAGCAAACATAGTGAAATGCATGAATTCCCATGTAGGACAAATTGATACAAATTCAGGATTTTACCTAACAGACTGAATTTCCTCATTTTCTTCTTGACTATCCATATTCGACTCCATATTTTGGAGGATTCACAAGAATATCAAAGCAAACACTGGAAGTCTTTCACATTGCTGCTCTCTGTTCTGTGTGTTGCCTTCCAGTGCCACTAAGTTCCATTAAAAACTTTGCTACTGCCTCCTGTCAATATGCAAGTTGACTCTCAAGAATAGATTTATTGAGGGCCAGCCAGGGTGCAGTGAGAAGTGTTGGTGGTAATTGATTAGGATGCACTCTTTTCTCTAATTCAATACAGTCATGCTGCTGCTGATGACATATTTTGAATTAAGCAAAAACAAGACAAAAAGGGCACTGACCACTTGCAATCCCTTGGCAGTTTCACAAGAGCAGGGGCATTAACTCTGGTATCTAGACCAAATTCCGATTTGGATCATTACATTCTCCCCAGTATTCCCTTCTGTGTTAAATTTCAAATGGAGTTGTTCTTTCGATCCTCTTGAGTACTGTTGTATAATGTTGTTAGCACAGCATGATTACAGCTTCCCAGCCCAGCAGTGGTTGCATTTCAGTGGTAGGCGAATAACCTGTTTATGTGGTCTACTAAGTGCTTTATCATCTTTCTGGGTGAAAGATGTAATGTAAATATATGTTGCTGCTATTTTGCTTTCAACTTCCCACTGCTTTTGTTAACAAATACCAAAAGTGTGATTTGAGTGTAAAAGTCCATATCTAATTTTTATGTTGTGGTTGTTTCTGTTATAACATTCCTGCTAGCACAGAGGAATGGAACATAGCACTTTAACCCTGTCACCAGAAAAAAAAATTTTTTTTTGGTTTTGGCCCTAAAATCTGCTCTACGTTAAAAATTACCAGCACCCATGGAAAAAAGGACTTGTACTCCTTTTTTTGTTTTGTTTCTTTGACTTATAAAGAAGACTTGAAAGGTGGGGATTTTAACGTATGAGGTTACTTAGAAATTCAGATCTTGTCTGTACTGGCAGACTTTTAATATGACTAATTGAAATGATGCTAAAACAGAGTCAAGAGTGAAAGATGAGGAACTGAGAAGGGAGGGAATTTTTGGTCAGGTTGTTTAAAAGACTTTGTTTTAGTTAATAGCTATTAAACTTGAATGTCTAATTAACACTTTGGAGAAAGGACAACTTTGTTAAAGGTTCAGTGTCTTGTGCACTTCAATTAAGTTGTTAGAGCTCACAATAGATATCATCGGAGTCCCTCAAGAGCTCTTCCAGCAAAACAAGGGAAGACCAGACTTGCCATTCCTGATATTTTTAAGGTAAAAAAAAATCTTTAAGGAAAAAATAATCACCTCTACCACCTTTCTGGCCTTTTTTATTCATCCTAAAGAAGGGGGGAAACGTACATAGACCAGTGTGTTTTTTTAAAATAGTGAATTAAAATATGTAAAAAATTATTTGGCAAACTCTACTCTCAATTACTCAGTTTAAATCCTCAATAATTCCATTGAACTCAATGGATTTTTACTCAAGATTTAAATCAATGTAACTGAGCGCAGCATTTGGCTTTGTGTTTGTGGTAACTGGATATCTACACTGGACAGCTTATTGTTTTTGTGGGGTTTTTTACTCTTCAGAAATTAGGATGGAAGGAAAACATCTGGCTTGTCTATATCTGTCTACTGAATGAATAAATAAATACATAATATAATCATTTTGACTTTATATTTGCTACAGAATCATTTAAAGAAATTGTCTCCTGTGCTTTGCCAAGGCATGAATCTGTTGTGAATATGCTTCGTTGCATTTCCCTACATAGTGATAGGTGAATAGTTTCCTCCAATAGTGCACAGCAGTGACACCCCTTCCTAACTCCCCTTTGGTGTATAAAAGAGAAGATAAAAGGCCATTTGATCTCAAAAATATTCAACATAGTGCTAAGCAGATTTTAAGTCCTTAAGGGTGCACTTTTTGAGCATTACACAAGAGATGCCTGCAAGAAGGAATCCACCAGGTGATTGCACATTGAATCTTTGTGCACACATCCTCTGTGCAATGTTGAAGAAATTTTAGCACTTGGCTTTTTTTTAGATACAGCCTTCAAAAACCCTAACTTTTACCAAAATCCCTAGCAAAATCATTTGGTTCAATTTGTAATTTTTTCCCCTTTAGTCTTTTTATTTTTATTTTTGGTTGGTTTTCATTCTGTTACCTCTTATTTGATGGCTTTGTGAATAATCAAGTATTCTTGTGGTTTCTCAATGTATATAATTATGAAAATTATATCAGAAGCCACAAAGCCTTCTGGAAATGTTCTCCAAATCCATTGTGCTATCAAAGCTGTTTGGCTGAGCTTGTATATTAGAAAGTCTAGAAAAACTATGAAGTGTTGACATATTCAGATTTTGAGACCAACCATTAGCCTTCAGTTAAATAAATTACAGCAAAATGGGGGGGAGGGGGAGAAAACCTAACAATTGCATCCAGTTTATTCTACTCTCCTGGTGAAACCAATAAATAGATCCCATTCCAGTAGTGTGAGTCTCTTTGAGGGCCTGATACTCTGATGACCTAAGCACTGTTAAAAAGATTCAGTGGGAATTTGATGTGCACTCAGCACCTTGTAAGATCAGATTCTGAGAGAATTCCTTGAGGACCACGGTTCTATCTTAGGAACCAGGGTTGTTTAAAATTTTAGTTACATTTATTTGTTCAGTCCATGGAGTCTTGGTCACAATTCTGCAAGCCTTCAAGAACTCCAGCTGAAGTTACTGGAAGAGTTGCCTGAAAAAGGACTTCAGGAAAGAGTCCCTTCCCCCATCCCCCCACACCTGTAATATGTGCTTGTTCACCAGTAACACACACACTAGACATGGATGAACCATTTACAATAAAATAATAGCCAACTTGAAACTTCCTGCAAAACTCAAACCAAGCTTTTTTTTCCCTTTGAGTTTTGAGTAAAGTTAGATAATGTTTTCCATCATGAACATCCCTGATCCTTGGAAGTGAAAGTGCCAGAATCACACAAGTTGAGACTGTTCTCCTGAGATTTCAGGTTCAATTTTGTAACCTCAATCAGTTCCGAGTTTAGTGTATCAACTTCGGGGTGATTATTTGAACTTCCAAAGTTAAAACTTGGTTTTGCCAAGATTTAAGCATGTGGGTAACTTTACCATGAGGTCAGTGGAACTGCTCACACAAATAATGTTATGTATATGAATAAGTGCAGGATCAGGCTGCTGTAGAGGCTTATCCATCACAAGCAGACTTCAATAAAGGAGACATTATCCCCTCACTGCTGCAGAGGGAAGAAATTCAGGCAACTCCAATTCTGAGTCAATGGGAATTACAAACGCACCACCTCCACAGATTGATGGGAAAATAGATCCGAGAGTCATAGTAGTCACAGTCCATTTCTGCAATCACTTGATTGATAATCATGGATGATAATAGTGTAAAGAACCTTTCAGTATATCTAGTTTAACTGCCTACCACTTGCATCAAACACTATACTAATCATGCCAGACATTTGTCAATGTTGATCTTGATAACTTCTAGTGATTAAGGGAAATCATGCAATAAACTGTTAAAATGTTAACTTGTTCCTCCTACATGTGAGAGACTAATCATGGTTCTAACTTGATTTAAAATTAAGATCTGTAATGTTTGAATTGGAAGTTATTTTTCATTGTTTAGCAATCTGCATATTCTGCTGCAAAATTTGTGAACTTGGGCTCTCTCCAAAATTGGGTTCCACTGGGTTTCATCTTCTCACTCCTCTAGGTCAAGGAGCTGTTGAAGGGCTAGAGAAAAGGCGTAGGATGCATTGCCTTCATTATGCTCATGGTACCCACCACTAAGGTCCAACTCCAAGAAAGCACTATAGCATGTGCTTAACTTTAAGCACATGAGTAATCCAGTTGATTTCAGATGGAACTACTAGTGCTTGAAGCTATAGCTTACATTTGTTCACACATCCATACACACACACACACACACACAAACTGTGGTTAGGGCCAGGGCTTTTATAAACCAAGGTTACTGTGGGTATCTGGTCAACCTGTACCTTGACCAGCTCATATTGTTCACAAACCTCTGGAATCCACATTGCTTATTGAAAAAAAATTGATACATGAGTTAACTTTCCCTCAAATACCAGCAGTGTTCCACCTCAGACACCATTTATGGGAGGACTGTAGAGGCAGTGCTATGGCCCACCCCTGTCTGGATCACAGAGTTACCTCTTATTTACTCCGAGGAATCCAAACATCCAAACCACACATTGCCAATTGTATATATTTTATTAAGTAGACTAAATAACTAAGCAAAAGCATGAAATACATATAAACAGGTCAAATTGAAACAAAGTGAGTTAATATAAATTCATTAAATTAATCTGATCATCAAGTTGATTAAATCATATCAAATAAATCAGCTAGTCCGTATAAGTTTTATATAATAATTTGGGAAGGCAGCAGTCTTATTTAGCTGTCAGACCCAACTTAATAGGGCTTTATGCAGCTCAATGTCAATCAATATATTTAGGTTCTGGCCAAACAGATGATACAAGGAGGGTCAAATCATTCCCAGGTTCAAGTTAATGTTGAGACTACAGCTCTAATGCCAGTTAAGGTAGCCTGCCCAAATTGTGGGTTGTAGATGGACAGCCAGTCTCTTCTCCCTGCCATCCCAACCTCCATCATAGGAAACAGTGAAACATTCAAATACAATAAAAGATAACACTGCTTATTTTCTCAGGACTAATTATACAACTCCTAACCCATGAAATATGTGTGTGTGTGAAATCTTTTAGACAGCAAGGTTGTTTAATCTACAGCTGCCTTAGATATTTGGAGAACTCTATTGCAGGTACCATTCTCAAATACATTCTATGTGTTCTGTACACACACACCCCTGCGCACTCATGACCAGCCATCTTTTGGAATTAAAAAGAAATGCAAGATTGCTGAAGTAGAAGTGTCACTCTACTAATGAAGATTGGAAAACCAAACTAAAGAGATTGATACTTATGCAGTATGGTTGTAGCAACTGGTGGTTTCATTCAGAGTGAGGAAGCTGGTATGTGATTGAAAGGATTAGCTAGTGGTCTTGTTGGCTCCAGGTTTTAACATCGGTGAACTTGCTGGCTAGCTAGGGGTTACTTGTAGATGTGAATCTTAGGTGTTGCATGTTGCCGGACTCCTGCCGCTTGGTGAAAGGCCCCAAAGGCGAGGAAGCATAGGTTTCTTTGTCAGGCATTGTGCCATTGCATAGCCAGAGGCCAGCAACCAACAGCTGCTGCAGCAGCCACTGCAGGCAAACCGGCTCAAGCAAGCAAGCCAAGCAGCAGAAAAGCTTCTTCCTTTCATTTTGTTTTTGAAGGTGGTGGTCTGTCTGTTTCCTCCCCCTTGGAATTCCTCAGCAGCTTCTTGGCAAATCAGAATGGGGCACTCATCTTCTGAGATTGCTGGCACTACTAAATAAGATCCAATTAGGGTACCTCTGTGCAATAAATTGGTTAGTCTCTAAAGTGCCACAAGTACTCCTTTTCTTTTTGCGAATACAGACTAACACGGCTGTTACTCTGAAATCTGTGCAAATGAAGAGCCTCTCTATTCTAGTAATTTTGGCCTCAGAAAGTTCACGGATCCAAAAATATACTTAGTCATTTAGCAGATCTGAAGGCATTTTGAGACTTTTGAGGACATGGGTCAACCCAGACACATTATCTCACCCATCCTAAAAAGTCATAACTCAAAAATAGTTCTAAAAATCTAAAGCTAGCTAAAAGTTGGAACTGAAATCATAGGAATATACCAATTATACATTCACTGAGCCAGGCTCAGTGAAGGACATTTCCTGTTTTACAGACAAATGCGTATAAATTCACCTTTGTTTTGGTACACAGCAGCTCAGCTTTGAGCATCATTTTTTGTCACACAGACTCCAGGAGAAAGGTTAGAGTATAACTCAGAGTAAAAAGTCTTTTTCTCCTGAAATCACAATTTTGGGTTCAGTTTTTATAGGCAGGCCTAGCTGCCTCATACAATTGATGCAAGAAAGGCAAGGACGTAATAATATTGTCACCTTGAAAATACACACAGGAACGATGTGAATGTTGCATCATATACACAATCACTAAAGCAGTTCTCATTATACTTAAGACACACACTAGAATGAGTGCTAACCAGCCATAAAGCAAAATGCTACATAAAGCTAAGGAGTTCTGAGGTTCTACAGTAGAAATTTTATTTTTGTCTACTTTGTCCTTCTTCCATCAGATGAGGTTCATTAGTATGTAGTGAAAGAAAGTTTGATACTTGCCTTTCAAAGAACTACATCAGCAGGATAACTCTAGTCATTTTCCACGCAGATATTTAAAAACCTGTTTCTCCATTTAGCTGCCCGAGGATTCAAGTTCAAGGTTTCTCCTATTGATTTTTTTACATATCAGTACCATTTCTCTTTTTAATTTCTTCATTGTTTAGGTCTTCATACAGGTGAATACCATACCTTATTTTTTAAAAAGGGCTGGATAACTTTGATCTGTTATAATATTTGCCTGCAAACTAAAAGAAGGGTAATGCTTTCGTCACATATTAATAATGTCTTACTTGTTCAAAATTTGTTTCTCTGAATTGAATTAGTGAAGATAATGGCAAGAAGAGAGAGATTTTCCTAACACAAGGGGGAGAGGTAACATTTGCTGTGTGTCAAGAATTATATTTTCCACAAGAAACAAGTGAGAGAAAATAAGAAGTTAACAGAGGTGCTTAAAAAGTACTGGATAATAAAACCAAACTCTCTAACTGAAAGATGTAAGTTTCATCTGAGAAACATTGTGGAAGGAAAAAATATACAGGATTTCAGAAGTGACTAGTGATTTTGGGTGATTCTAGTTTTGGGTGCACAATTTGAGATGCTTTAAAGGGGATTGAGTTTCAAGAGGTGCTGAATTCCCACCTTCTGAAACTTGGGTTCCTTCAGGGTATCTCATTAGATACCCAGAGTCAGTGATCATGTCTGGAAATCTTGGCCATAATATCTCTGGATTTCTAGCCATTCTGAAAAAGCTTCCTGCTATCTGTCATTTTCGGTTACTTTTTGCAAGAATCTCTTGGAGATCATATTGGCTTTGGAATAAAGAGAAAGAGGCTCTTGGACATGGTTTATAAAAATGAAGTCTCCCTGGAAGGAGCTATGGATATAGCTTTAGGGCCTTAGTCTTAGCTAGTGTAAAATAAGCAATTTACTGGGTGTATGGCAATTTACACAAACTAAGAATCTGGCCCTTAATGTTACTTCTAAGGAAAGATTATTTTATGTCTTAGTTTGTACATGAATTTGAAGCCACTAATACCCAAATATTGGTATATTGGTTAGTTTTAAATAAAATGTTGCTGTCTTCTGGCTTATGTTCAGAAAAAGACTAAATTAAGCACAGTTGTCCACTTTTAGTAAACCAATAAATCTACATGGGAATGGTTAAGAGCCTCTTTAGTTCTGCTGTGAAACATTAGTCAAAATCTACAGAACAGCTGGCCTTCCTTCTTTCTCCTAGGAAAACAGGCAGCAGTTAGGGCACTAGCCAGTGCTGGGCAAAATTTCAGATTCCAGTTTCTCATTTCTTTGGTGCTTCAGGCATTGCTCTTCCATCATAAAACAATCAATAACAATTAGGAGCTGTCGGAATTGAAATACAGTTCACCATCATGTTTCCTACAGAGGGAAGAATAAACTAGTTTAACTTTCTTCAAATCAATGAATGAATAACCCTGAAGGCTACAAGGTCCATGGTGAAAAAATTTCTGCCCCCGGATCACACAACAGCTAGAAATGTGACATGCTATTTGACAACAAATGCAATATAGTGTATAGAAGCTGATGTATTAATAACCTTAGATGCAAATACACAGCATTATATGTTACTCAACATACATTGTGTGATCAGGTAAGAATGATCCCATGTAATGCATACCTGCAAGGATGCAAGATTAAAGTTCCTTTGTTTGTAAATACAGATTAAGAGGCTCCACATTCCTGAACAATCAAAATAACTGAATAAAATATGGGGTTTAAATGTTTAGTTTGTGTCTTTTATTTCCTAAACCACAAAACCTAACATTTAAATTACATACTGTTAAGTTCTGAACCAACGGGGAAGCTGTTCCATTTGGGACTGTGTTACAGAGTACAGTTATTTTGTGCAATATTATCTCCAGTTATATTTGTACAGTTACTAACTACAGATATTTCTAAACTGTTATTATGCCCCCTTTCTCTATCTATAGCTATCATCTTTTTTCTGTTTTAATATTTCTGTATAGGTCAGTGCCTTCAGCTTCTGTTCAAATATGTTAGTCTCTAAACTTGCTCCAGTTTCTTCAAAGGACTCCCAACATAGAGGATAAGCACATTAGCTGGATGTTTCTACAAAAATAATACTCAATGAAGTAGTAAAGAGTGTTAACATTAAAGGCCCCAGTCTACTCACACCTGCCTGAGGAGAGCATTAGGCCCCATATTGTCATCATTAGGTTTGTAAAATTAACATCCCATTGAGATGAATGGGACAGTTCATACTGTCCTTAGAGCTGTTGGGCCACATTCTGATGGAGTTACTCTGGATTTACACAGGTCTAACTTAGATTGGTCCAACTGGCCCATTGTTTATGTCTGCAGATTCCAGAAGACAGCACTGCATTGGTTCAAGCTGGGAAAGTTATCTGTGCAAACAAATGAGCAAAAACCCAGAGAAAGAACCAGAATCTGTGAAATATGCTAAAATTCCACATTTATCGATTTCCGGGACCTCTAACTGCGATTACATGTTAGGTTCCAAAATGATGAAGTAGCCATTGCTCCATTTTGTGTCCTGAGGCAATGATGTGCAAGAAAAGTTACCATTTAATCTGGGGCTGGTCTATGCCAACCTGTTTGTGCCATGCCACAAGATAGGTGTGTCATGGCAAAGCCAATCACTAAATGATGTGATCAGAAAACTGCCATATTTTGGATGAGACTTTTCTCTCTGTGTTACTTGATCTTTTGATCAAGCATTAAATGTACAGCTCCCGATTTGGCTTCTCACTGAAGCTCTGCATTTAGGGGTTGATACCAGTTCATTTTTGTGTTTCTGAGTGTATCATTCTCAGCTATGAGTCGTTTGATGTTTCTAAGAGGTGATTGAAGGATTATTGCTCTAGTTACAATTTCCTTTGGTTAGTCATGAAACTCTTGGGAACTGGATTATATGTCTTTCACAAGCTGCCAAACCAATTTTATGGCTTATTGGAAGACCTAGCCTTCAGGGAACGTTCAAAACCAATTAGATATTCCTGCTGCTAGGTTTGCTTTGCTTAGCTGCCCTTATTTTAATAGATGTATGAATGGCTATAGATGTAATGTCCGTCCATTTGCCATGTCTGTCTGGCCCCAATCCACAAAGGTATTTAAGTGCCTAGCCCCCAGATTTAAGCACCTAAATCTTGGGTTTAGGCACTTAAATCCCAGTTTTAGGCTCCACTGAGATGCACAAAACTGCTGCCAAATCCTGTAGCTGCCTAAACTCACTCAGCACCTGTGTTTCCAGGGTGAAAGTTCCCTTGGTGCCAGATATGTGCACCGCTGCCTCAGTCTAGGCAACCTATCCAGATGCCTATCTCCTACCTAAGCTACAGAGCAATTAACAACCCAGGGATAGATAGGCGTTCATCTGCCTAAGTCACCTGCGGGTCTGATCCAATAGGCCTGTTCGGAGGCTACTTACCACAGCAGGTTCCATTCAGAATCTGGCAGGAGGGAGGTGGGGTTGGTGGTAGTGCATCCACCTTCTTACTTTTAGCTCGATGGTTAGAGCACTCACCTGGGATGTGGGCGACCCTTATTCCATTCCTGCCCACCCCCCTGCCAGAGGGGGAGAGAGGATTTGACATGGGGTCCCCTACCTCCCAGGAGAGGGCTCTAACCACTGAGCTATGAGCTCTTCTGATGTGGGGCTCCTTCAGTCTCTCACTAAACTGGGTGACTGGGCAACAAAATGGCAGATGGAATTCAATGCTGATAAATGCAACGTAATGCACACTGGAAAACATAATCCCAGCTGGATAGTAGACTCCAGTGTAGCAGCGCTTTGTGCTTAAAAATGCCCTTTTGGACAGTGGTTTCTCCTAATTTGCAGGGATTTTGCAGCCAATGCAAATACTTACTTGGTGTATGGAAGTATCTTGCAAATTAACCTTTCCACGTGGCGGCCAAGATGAGCTTTCATTAGGTAATAATGTATTAATTTCCTGTGTTAGCCTGGCTATTGAGACCATGCAGTCTATTCTGGTAAAGCTAAATCTATATGAGTTTAGCACTTTATTTTGCTGTTTATCATTAAGACATAAAAGTTAGTCATTTGGCTTATTGCAGATTTAGCTTTTCTATCAGCTGACAGGTTTCAGAGTAACAGCCGTGTTAGTCTGTATTCGCAAAAAGAAAAGGAGTACTTGTGGCACCTTAGAGACTAACCAATTTATTTGAGCATGAGCTTTCGTGAGCTACAGCTCACTTCATCGGATGCATACCGTGGAAACTGCAGCAGACTTTATATATACACAGAGAATATGAAATAATACCTCCTCCCACCCCACTGTCTGCTGCAGTTTCCACGGTATGCATCCGATGAAGTGAGCTGTAGCTCACGAAAGCTCATGCTCAAATAAATTGGTTAGTCTCTAAGGTGCCACAAGTACTCCTTTTCTTTCTATCAGCTGAGTTATCCTCCAGGCTGGCAGACCAAGTAGGTAAACTATGCTGATTGGCTAGCAGATTGGTTGTCTTCTCCTTTTCTTGACGATCCAGCATTCCTCCTTCATTCTCACCCTCCACTCACTTTTTCTCCTCCCCCCTCCTCCACCCTTCCTTTATCTCCTTTTTTGACAAGAAAACTGGCAGGTGAACCTGTCAAATTGCAATACAGGGTGGTAGGGTTGGATTTTTGGTTTTGCTGCTTTCAAGATGTAGGAGTTATACTGGAGGATCCAGTCTACTGACATCTGTTAGACTCATTTCTGCAAACTGTGGTCTGTATTTTGCCATCTGGCGATGTTGTCTAATGGTGAGAACATCTGAAAGTGGCAGCTTGCCGAGTTATTTGCATCTCATATGTAAACTCTATTTTGGAGTGGGTTGTGTTCAGCTGCAAGAAGTCATGAAAGTGTATTCTCATTATGATGATGTCACTGACGCAAATGGCTTGGTTTTGGTTTGAAAAGGATTAGTTGCACTATTATGTATCAATGTTGCAGATATATTTCTGCAATTACAGATGACGCTGCTGATCCCCATTGCTGAGCCATCTGTTTGCTTATCATTGTCGTGCTGCCAGAGAAGCTCATTGTGGTGAGACGTACTCTGGCTGGTAGTACAATCAGGTGTGTAAAGATTAATTATCTCACCAGACTATTCACTGTTTTCTTCTAGCAACATCTTTATTTCTTTTGAAGACTCCTTTACTGGCCCTGCAGGATGCATAAAGAAAGTTGGGTTGATGAAAACATTTAAATTGACTGGGCTGTAGGACTGCTCTTTAGAGGATGATACTCTGTGCCAAATTCTGCTTTCCTTCACGCTGATCTCAGATTACTGTAGTGGTGGTTTTTGGTTGTGAATGCTTGATGTATTGAACCCATATTTTCAGTTTATAGTTCATAGTTTATTGCAGTTCCTCGTGCGTTTATGTATGCTGTTACACCATGTTGTAGGCGAAAACATCAGTTTATCTTTTACTTGTGTTCCATCTTTGACACCTTTGGGGTCTTTCACTATGTATATCGTGTAAAGTCTGCACAAGTCTGCCAGCTCCTACCAGTATACTGAGAGTTTCTTGAACTAAACCAGAATCACTTTTTATTAAGTTGCTGTCAAGTTTATTGAATACGTCTACCTGCATGAGTATCCCAGCATACTTCTGACCGAACCCTTACATTCCTGACCCAGCATGCCCTGGGTCCAATGTAAATCCTGGTGTGGATTCTTCTGCAGGTGGTAGTTTCTCTTCAGTTCTTTCAAAGTCCTGATCAGGTTTCTGAACTTCTTCTTAGGACATCTTATGTTACTTCTCAAGGTGAGAAGAAAATAGGTTGGGTGTGTGTGTGTGTGAGAGAGAGAGAGAGAGAGAGATCAATATATATTCTCTCTCTATCTTGCACACTTTTGGAAGGACATCAAATCTCATTGTCATGCTGGAGTAGATGGATCTTAGTTGCTGCTGTTGATACAGGAGGACGCAAACTGTGTCCCAGCACCAATGAGGCAGCTATACTCCATAGAGCAGGGGTGGGCAAACTTTTTGGCCTGAGGGCCACATCAGGGTTGCGAAACTGTATGGAGGGCCAGGCAGGGATGCCTCCCCAAACAGCCTGGCCCACACCCCGTATCTGCCCCCTCCCACTTCCCGCCCCCTGACTGCCCCCCTCAGAACCCCTGACCCATCCAACCCCCCCTGCTCCTTGTCCCCTGATCGTCCCCTCCCAGGACCCTCTGCCCCTAACCACCCCCAGGACCCCACCCCCTATCCAACCCCCCTTCCCCGCATCCCCTGACTGCTCCCTGGGATCCTCTGCCCCTTATCCAACTCCCCCGCTCCCCACCCCCTTACCATGCCGCTCAGAGCACCGGGACTGGCAGCCGTGCCACCCAGCCGGAGCCAGCCACACCACCGCGCAGTCTAGAGCACCAGGGCAGGCCAGCGGCTCTCGCAGCCGCACTGCCCAGCAGGAGCTCGCAGCTCCGCCTCCCAGAGCGCTGGCAGCACGGCGAGCTGAGGCTGAGGAGGAGGGGGGACAGCAGGGGCGGGGCCGGGAGCTAGCCTCCCTGGTTGGGAGCTCAAGGGCCGGGCAGGACTGTCCCGTAGGCTGTAATTTGCCCACCTCTGCCATAGAGTATGTATCCCTGAGGGAAGACAGACAGTATTTCCACCACGCCCGTTCTCACTCAGTAGCGTTAATTTGCACCCAGGGGTCCAGAGCAGCCACACCAGTGAAGACTGTCTAGAGAATTTGCTGGATCAGAATATCCTCCAGCTGCCCTGGCCCTGCCCCTTGGCAGCACAATCCATTTTTGAGGCTCTTCTAGCTGGTACCAGGCCATCAGAAGACTAGAGCTAATAGAAATGAAACCAGATATTATAGGGATAACATAAACATGATGGACTAGTACTCATGACTGGAGTACTGATGTTGAAGGGCATGTATTCAGGAAAGACAGAAATAAAGGTAATGGTGGTGGAGTAGCATTGTATATTAATGATGAGGTAGACTGTAAAGAAATTAGAAGTGGTGGAATGGATAAATCACTTTGGGGAAGAAAGCTACCAGAGGGATAGTGCTTGGAGTATGCTACAGACCCCCAGGATCCACTTTGGGGAACCCAGATAATCCCCATCTAAGAATATTAAAGGAACTGGCACATGAAGTTGCAAGCACAATAGAAAATATGTTTATTGAATGTGTGAACTCAGGGGTCACACCCTGTTACTGGGGAATTTGTTAATATAGCACCTATTTTTAAGAAAGGGGTGGGGTCGTGAACTAGGAAACTACAGGCCTGATAATTTGACCTCAGTTGTATGCAAGGTCTTAAAATAGATTTTGAAAGAGAAAGTAGTTTAGGACGTAGAGGTCAATGGTAATTGGGATAAAATACAACATGGTTTTACAAAAGGTAGATTGTGCCACATCATAGAAGCATAGAATCATAGAATGTCAGGGTTGGAAGAGACCTCAGGAGGTCATCTAGTCCAACCCCCTGCTCAAAGCAGGCCCATTTTTTGCCCCAGATCCCTAAATGGCCCCCTCAAGGATTGAACTCACAACCCTGGGTTCAGCAACCTGATCCTTTCTTTTTTTTTTTTTTTTTGAGAAGATAACAGATTTTCCAGATAAGGGGAACGCAGCAGATCTAATCTACCTGGATTTCAGTAAGGCATTAGATACAGTTCCACATGGGAATTACTAGTCATGGCGGAGAAGATGGCAATTAATATGAGAATTGAAAGGTGAGTAAGGAACTGTTTAAAGGGGAGACTGTAACTGAAAGGTGAACGGTCAGGCTGGAGGAAGGTTACTAGTGGAGTTCGTCCGGGATTGGTCTTTTTAACATTTGTATTCATGACCTTGGCACAAAAAGTGGGAGAGTGCTTATAAAATTTGCAGGTGACACAAAGTTGGGAACTATTGCCAAGATGGAGGCGGACTGGAATATCATACAAGAATAGGGTTGCCAACTTTTTACTCGCACAAAACAGAACACTCTTGACCTACCCTCTGCCCCACCCCTCCTCCAAGGCCCTGTCCCTGTCCCGCTCCTTCTCAGAGGCCCCACCCCTCACGCACTCCATCCCCCCCTCCCTCTGTCGCTTGCTGTCCCCACCCTCACTCACTTGCTCATTTTCACTGTGCTGTCTCATGGGGTTGGGGCCCAGGAGGGGGTAAGGGCTCCAGCTACAGGTGCAGGCTCTGGGGTGGGGCCAGAAATGAGGAGTTCAGGGTGTGGGAGGGGGCTCCGAGTTCTGATCAAGAGGTTTGGAGGGTGGGAGGGGGATCAAGGCTGGGGGTGGAGTGAGGGCTCCGGCTGGGGGTGCAGGCTCTGGGGTGGGGCTGGGGATGAGGTGTTTAGGGTGCAGGAGGTGGCTCCGGGCTGGGACTGAGGGGTTCAGAGCGCGGGAGGGGGATAAGGGCTGGGGTATGGGCAGGGGAGTAGGGGTGCAGGTTCTGGGGGGCACTTACCTCAAGCAGCTCCTGGAAGCAGCCCCTCTGGCTCCTCCGCGGAGGCACAGCCAGGCAGCTCTGGGCTCTGCCCCGTCTGCAGGCGCCGCCCCTGCAGCTCCCATCAGCTCTGGTTCCTGGCCAATGGGAGCTGTGGAACCAGCACTTGGGGTGGCGGCAGCCTGCAGAGCCCCATGGCTGCCCCTATGCATAGGAGGCTGAAGGGGACATGCCGCTGCTTCCGGGAGTCTGCCTTAGCCCCACTGCACCGCCAATTGCACTTTTAACGGCCTTGTAAACGGTGCTGACCGGAGCTGCTAGGGTCCCTTTTTGACCAGATGTTCTGGTCGAAAACCAGACACCTGGCAACCCTACAAAAGAAAATATGGATGACCTTGAAAACTGGAATAATAGAAATGGGATGAAATTTAATAGTTCCTAAGTTCATGACCTTGCACTTTGCACTAACAACAAGAACTTTTGCTATAGTTGGGGACATATCATTTGGAAGCAACAGAGGAGGAAAAAGACTTGGGCGTATTGGTTGATCACATGATGACTATGAGCCACCAGTGTGATTGGCCATGAAAAAGGCTAATTGCAATCTTAGGATGCATCAAGCGAGGTATTGCCAGTAGAGATAGGGAAATGTTATTACCATTATGCTAGGCACTGGTGAGACCTCATCTGGAATATAGTGTGCAATTCTAGTCTCCCAAATGATGAATTGAAACTGGAACAGGTGTAGAGAAGGGCTACGAGGATGATCAGAAGAATAGAAAACCTGCCTTATAAGAGGGAGACTTCAGGAGTTTGGTTTGTTTAGCTTAAGCAAAGGGGAGATGTGAGTGCACTCTATAAATACATGGGGACAAATACCAGGGAGAGAGAGGAGTTATTTCAGTTAAGGGCCAATGTTGACACAAGAACAAATGGATATAATCTGGCCATCAACAAATTTAGGCTTAAAATTAGATGGAGGTTTTTAACCATCAAAGGAGTAAAGTTCTGGGGAAGGCTCTGAGTTACTACAGCAAATTCTTTCCCAGGTGTCTGACCGGTGGATCTCACCCACATGCTCACGGTTTAACTGATTGCCATATTTGGGGTCAGGAAGGAATTTTCCCACAGGTCAGATTGGCAGAGACCCTGGGAGGGGGTTGCTTCCCCCCCTCAGGGGACACAGGTCACTTGCTGGTTTGAACTAGAGTAAATGGTGGATTCTCTCTAACTTGAGTCTTTTTAAATCATGATTTGAAGACTTCAGTAACTCAGCCAGAAGTTAGGGGTTTATTACAGGACTGGGTGGGTCAGGTTCTGTGACCTGCGATGTGCAGGAAGTCAGACTAGATGATCACGTCAATCCCTTCTTGTCTTAAAGTCTATGAGACACCTTTGACTGATGCAAACATCTCTTCAGGTAGACTTGATACTGCCACGAGAGGTCTTGTACTATGGTCTGAGTCTATGAAAGCCAGGGCAGACCTAGGGTTAATAGAGACACTTCCATGTGCTTTTGGCAAAACCCTGGCTGCGTGTTCTGTTTCTTCACCAGTCTGCGTAGTTTGCTGTTGCTGCTGTTACTATCTGATAGTTGCATGATATCTACTCATGAAGATTGTGGGTCTCTGTTTATCAGCTGGAGAGATGAGAGATGACAACTTTCTTCAGAGATGTGTGGCCTTGCATTAATTCAGAGTTATGTTCTCTTTGATTTTCCTCCTGACAGTTCCTTCCATTGTTTTGCTTGAGATGTCCTGTTTTATTTCTTGTCTGTTCACTTATTCATCTTCTGTCAGGCTTCCTCTATTTGGCCTGTGGAATCCATTATGTTGAGTTACTTTACAGCTGGCTGGAAATTTAGCCCTTTTCCTAGAACGGCTTTCCTTTGATTGCTTTTCAATCCTGCTATAGATAGATTTGCAGTCTGTCTGGTTTTGGATTGGATTTCTGATTTCTCTAGTTCAGTTCCTTCTGTTAGTTATGTTTCATAGAGTTGTTCACATTTTACTTATCTGGATTTGCTTGTGTTTACTGAATTCTTGATTGTTAGCCATGTTTCTGAATCCTATTACTTTATCATGGTCTTCTCTGTTTAATGTGGTCTGCAGCATTTTGATTAGCTCCTGTAATTCTCTGTTTAGAGATTTGATTTTGTATTCATATTTTCTGATCCTTTCTTCTGGCAGTTTACTATATGTTTGCTAATCAGCTGTGCAGATCTACAGTTTTATTTAAGTCTGACATTAATTAAAATATTCAGTATTACTTTCTTTTGCCAAAATCCAAGTGAGAAGTAGAAATGATTCCTTTCCTTCCCTGTGGTTACTGACTGGGGCAACTGATATTTGACCCTGTAGTTAGTAATCATAGGATATATAGTTTGATCCACTATTCTCCAAGTGGGTATCGGGGAGTGGGGGCGTGTAATTTCACAAGACTTCCTCCAACAATGTAGATTCATCTGTCACACTGTTCCTGGTCTGCTGATCAGTGCCTTTTATTGGGTATCTGTCTGGCTTTATGTAGAAAAAGTGGACCACTGAGCACAGGAGGACTCTCCCAACTGATGCATCCGTATTTTAGGCACAGCTCACCTATCAGAAGCACTCAGTGAGTGCACCCAGTCACATGGAATGCCCGGTTGTAGAGAAGGAGAGTAGAAGTGGCTGCAATTTTTCAAATATTGACATTTCTATTTTTTTAAAAAAAAACACAAAGGTTTGGGGTTTTTTTTTCTCGATAAAATGTTGTGATTGCTGGTTTGACTAGCTCTAGATGAGTGAGAACTTCCTGATGGTGCTGAGTTGGCACCTCTGTTGGTACATCTGTTGTCTGCTGGAAGGAATGTGCTGACTGCAACAGATCAAATAGCTATGCTTTCTAGCAGCTGACCTAAAGAGGGTGTAACAAACAAGCCCTAATTCTGACACAATGGACAGATTCTCCTTTAGCTTATGTGATACAGGCCGGAGTCTGTTCATCTGAAAGGATCTGCTTTCTGTACTAGAAGGTGCATATGCGCAGTGACAGGTGACTGTGATGCCATTAAGTAATCGAACCTTTCATGGTGCCTATCTGGTACTCTCGGTAGTGAAGTCAAGGGGCACTGACTATTCCAGCTCACTATGGAGTGTTCAGTAGTCGGAATATCATAGGGGATGAAGAGAGACACAAACTAGGTGCTCTCCTTGATCCCAATTTCTGTGTAAACAAGAAGCACTGCTACGTTCTTCCCATGACTTAACTGAGTCACTGTCTACAATAAAGCCAGTTTCAGTACAAAGGATGGGAATAACATGAACAAGATTCATTCTGGCTTCTAGTTGATTTTTAATCAGTTATTTTAATTGTCTTAATCAGTCATAGATTGATAGGTTTTAAGACTAGAAGGGATGATTTTGACCATCTTCTAGTGCAGGGGTGGGCAAACTTTTGGCCCGAGGGCCACATCTAGGTATGGAAATTGTATGGTGGGCTATGAATGCTTGTGAAATTGGGCTGCGGGAGGGAATGAGGGCTCCGGCTCGGGGTGCGGGCTCTGAGTTGGGGCCAGAAATGAGGAGTTCAGAGTGCAGGACGGGGCTCCGAGGTGGGGCAGGGGATTGGGGTGCAAGGTGGGTGGAGACGGTGAGGGCTCCAACTGGGGGTGCGGGCTCTGGGTGGGGCTCGGGATGAGGGGTTTGGGGTGCAGGAGGGTGCTCCAGCCTGGGACCAAGGGGTTCAGAGAGCAAGAGGGGGATCAGGGCTGGGGCAGGGTTTGGGGGGTGGGAGGAGGTCAGGGGTGTAGGCTCCAGCCAGTGTTTACCTCAAGCAGTGGCATGTCCTCCCTCTGGCTCCTACACAGAGGCATGGCCAGGCGGCTCTGTGCACTGGCCCGTCCGCAGGCACTGCCCCTGCAGCTCCCATTGGTTGCGGAGCCCCTACTGCCCTTACACGTAGGAGTCAGAGGGGGGACATGCCGCTGCTTCCGGGAGCTGTGCAGAGCTACAGCATGCGTGGAGCAGGGCAAGCCCTGACCCCGCTCCCTGGAGCTCGAGGGCCAAATTAAAACATCTGACAGGCCAGTCGTGGCCTGCAGGACATAGTTTGCCCACCCCGTTCTATTGGATAGCGCACTGGAATAGGACTCAGGGAACCTAGATTCTATTTCTGCTCCTGCCACTGATCTGTTGACGTGACCTTGGATAAGTCACTTCACCCCTCTGTGCTTCAGTTTCCCCACCTGTAAAATAGGGATAATTATAATGGTCTCCTTTGGAAAATATTTTAAGATCTACTGATGAGAAGTGCTATATAAGAGCTTAGTATTATTATTGTTATTTATTCTTAGTCTTTCCTGTATAACATAAACCATATAATTTCAGTCAGTAATTGCTGCAGTGGAGGGAATTACTTTTCTCTGTCATTTAAGCGTTCACTGATTTGGAAATGCAGTTCACTCTTTTGCCATTTGTGTAAGCTCAGCAAATTAAAAAAAAACTCACATAACTTCATAACCCCCCACACCCCCTGCATCTGTCTCTGTCACTGACTCACATGTTTTATAATATTGCCGTGTGGCAGCACAAGCTGTGGTTGGGACCAGAAAGAAGTTCTGGTATGTGGACACCACAAAGAAATAATGGCCTCCTGCTTTGTAGATAGTGATTTGCATGAATCTTACCTTGTGGAAAGTGTTATGGCCCCAAAACCAAGGCTGAGACTAAAGAGATACAAACTTTTATATATAATTGTAAACGTGGTCCAGGTTTGCCAGAAGCTTCTCTGTAATGAAGCACATTCTTTTGAACTCTCTTCCCTTCTCACAGGTTCTGGGGAGTGATTGTATGGGTTTGATTTGAAACCATGCAGGGTGGATTTGATTTAAATCACGAGTCAGGAAGACTCGATTTAATCATGGATTTCTACATAAAAGTGCATGCTTGTTGGTTGTTATACTCTTAATACATATTCTTCACAACTCAGAGATAGACGTAGGTTTCATTTTTAGAAGGTATACACTATACATTTTTAAAGTGATTTATTTTGAAAACTTTTCAGATTAGTTTTACAGCTATATCAGATTGTTTGGTTATTTCATTTACCAAAGGTAATTGAAGGAAATATTTATGAAGTCATTGGGAGGTGAACTATCTCCAATTCAACAGGTTAATCATTAATATTTGGAGGATTTTCTTGCCATGCTGTATTAGGAGAAGAACATTACCAGACAGACTTTTAAATTGTTTTATTTAACTAAAACAACAACGTTAAGTATTCTGGATTTTTTTCTTCAACAGCAAACATATAATATTTTAACAAAACAAGCATATGAATTTTTTAATTTAGTTAAACATTCAAGTTTTTTAAAATCAGGTTTGTTTTTGTTAAAATTGTTTTTAACTAAAATAGTTAAATGAAATATTTTTTTCAAAAAAATAAAAATTAAATCGACTATGTCAGCCAGGTCAACATGAAAACCTTAAAATATTGGCTTCTGCAGCTAACTCAGTCGTCTTCACCTTCATTTTCCTGTTTGTTCATAATCTGGAAAAGAAGAACAAGCTTTCCTGCTTTTTCAGGTCCCAAACGATTTCTCAGTTTGGAATGAATTAGTCCAAAGGAGGAAAATATTCTTTCTACACCGGCAGAAGAAGCTACTCCTGTTAAAAGTGAGATGATCACTTCAACAGTCTCTGAATCCAAGTGTTTAAGTGACTTCCACCAGTTCACTGGTGTGACTTTCTTTAAAACATCATCAGCAAACATATATTTCTTGACTGGTTCACCCTTAGCTCTGAAGTTTCTTATAGTTGGCATTATGGAGGGATGATTGCTGGATGTCCATGTCATAGCCAACTCCTCTTCTTCAGCAGTTAAGGTTTGACCCTGGTACCGAGTATTGAGAATATTTGCAAGAAAAGGAGCTGGAGATAGTGCTTGTCCCATTCATTTTTTTAATGCCTGTAATTTAACTCTGTCATTGCATATTTCTCTCTTTAAGATCTCACTCAGTTCCTTCCAAATTTCAACAGTGTCTGCAATAAAACAGCTATTTCCCTGCATTTTGTTCAAGGCTACAGAAATAGGCTTCAGGGTACTCGGCATGTGTTCAGCATTTCTCTTAAGTCCAATGTTGAGAACTTTGACTGTGACAGTGGCATCTATTTTTTCATGATTTTGTCCACAAACTGTCATCAGATTAGGCCAGTTCTTGATATAGTGCTCAAAACAGTCCACTACTGAGTTCCATTGCACGTCTTGTGGGAGAGTTAGCTTGGTTCCTCCCACTTTTTTCAGAGCAGCTGCTGCAAAGTGGTTGTTACAGAAGTATTTTGCAATTTTAACAACATTAGCTTTTATTTCTGGAACACTGAAGTCTTTGGCTGTGAGGTGCATCAAATGGGCACTGCAACCATATGTTATTAGCTTGGGACTCTCTTCACTCTCTTCTAAATAATTTCTTCTCATCTTCTCATTGTCTATGACCAAACTGTGTACTAGACATTTGAATTTTTTTTCACAGTTTGTTATAGCTTTTACTGCTACTTCTTGTAAGTATTGTGCTGTGTGTGCATTTCCTGATGTATCAATTGTTTCTGTAAGGAAGACATTCCCTTCTTCTGTTGTCACACAAGCACATACAACAGAATCATTGTGGACATTGCTCCACCCATCAAGACTCAGGTTAACAATTTTACCCTCTAGACCTTTTGCATACTGCTCAATTTCTCTTTCATACACTTTATCCAGCAATTTCCCTGCGACATCTGCTCTGTTGGATGGACTGTATCCTGGTCTTAACGACTGAACCATGTTAATGAAGTGTGGGCTCTCAATCATACAGAAAGGAGAGTTTGTTGCATAAACAAACCGGGACCTTTTTTTCATCAATTACCTCTTTGTGTAATTTGCTGGTTCTTATCACAAACTTCTCTGTGGTTGTTTCTGGATGATGGAGATTTTGTTTTCTTTTTGCTACAGGTGATAATATACTGTGGCTATGTGACATACATGATGTGACTGAAACACTATAATTGGCGGATAACTCTGAAACTATAGGAAATTATGGTGATCTTGAAGGTGGATAGTCTTCAGAATCCTGTATGTTGAGGATGGATTCTCCTAAACAAAATAAGTCAATGCAGTTATTTAATTATTACCATACTGCTCATTTAGTATTACTCATTGCATTCACTGACACTCAGTACTACTTTAAAGGTGAAATTGTAAAAGGAAGATCTGCCTTTTTCAGCTATTTATTTTTTATCACAACTGCATCTAAAATGGTAGTACCATAGAGTAACAACTATATTTTTTGCTCAAACATGAGAATTCAAGAACAGACCAGAAGGAAGACAGGCAGTCCTTAAGAAAGAAGTATGAAATAAAAAAGTTTACCAACCTGAAGATCCTGCATGTTCAGACATGTTCCTTTCATCATCTTCAACGCAGCTTCCTCCTGAGAAGGAACAATTCTCATGATGTTGTTTCATTGAGGCAACCAGACCTTGCATTTCTTTGTTGTACTGTTTGCATTTTGCACACATGCCTGTCGTACCCACAGGTAGAGGAACTTCATTAAAATATTCCCAAACTGGGTCTCTTTTATGGCCTGCTGCCATTATAGGTTTTCCCTTCTAGTGAGAGAATGGTATGGTAGATCTCAAATCAATGAAGACGACTCTCAGAAAGACCTCAAGACTTCTGGAATATGCTGCTCAAACAATTTCACTTTTGTTTCTACTGTCTGTCCCTCCCTTCTCACATTTATCTCCAGACTTCTTCTCCTTGTCCAGATCTATTCCACCCCCAACAATCTTCTATTCATTGAACTTTTTGAAAGGTAATGGATTGACTCTGTGTACACAAATTTGCAGAGGGACAATAGGGTTGAGGTCTGTTATTTCTCACCTCTATATATTCTTTATTTATTTAAAAACATTTTTGTTGTTAACAAGCATGTTATCTCTGGAGACACAAATCCAGTTTGAGAACTGCAAAACTAAGCATCTCTGATGTTATCTTCTAGACAGAGCACTGAGTCCCATTGGGTAGATAGAAAGATTAACCTAAATAATCTATACAGAAGCTCCTGGAATCCCATAAAATTGGGTCCCTAATCCATGAACTATTGGAACTTATTTACAAAACTTTTCTTAAACATTACATAAACATTAATATATTGTCTCATACTATAGAATTAGAATTTATAATCCCTATTCCATGATGAGATATCTTTGAGCTATAAAGTATCTTAATTAAAACTATCCTTCGATAGGTTTTTTCCTCAAAAAGCATTTTATCAAAAAATCCAAATTTTTAATTTTATTTTTAAATCATTGATTTTTATCTACCCTGAAACCATGCAAAACTGAATGAGTTTGTTCAGTTTCAGTTCTAAACAAGACAAAATTCAGTAGTTCAGCTGAGCTTACTTTGACTTTAAAGTTCATTCAAACCACAGACCCAAAGCAAAACTCAAGGATGTCAACTCATATGAAATGAAACTAGGATGATCAGATGTCCCAATGTTGTCAGGACCATCCCAATAGTAGAGGCTTTGTCTTATATAGGCAACTCTTACCCCATCCCCACTCCTCCATCCCTATTTTTCACACTTGCCATCTAGTCACCCTAAATGAAACAAACCAAAAATTAATTGAGCCTCCTGTGAACTGGAACCTGTGAGTTTTGCCCTGCTCTGTCTGAGACTTTCATCCACGTTATTTCTCTTTTCAAAACTACTCATTTAAATCAAATAGGATACTAGCTGACTACCTAGAAACTCCATGTGTGTGAAAAACAAGTTTCAGGATGTCTTAATACACAGTTTACTGGTGCCTCTCATGTGAGTATCTCATGAAAATACATATCTCTCCTCCTTCATAATTCTAAAGGGAATGGTGCATGTTTGTGTATCTTCACACCATGGAGCCAGTAACTTACATTTATTTTCTAACTATCCATATTTGGAATATTAGAAAAGCAAATTCCGAATATTGATTCCAGATATAGTTTACAAAAGAGAGAGCTCTTGCCATGTTGTAATGACCTCTGGTGACTACATGACCAATGAAAAATACAGTGGTCTTTAAAAGGAAGAATTCAGACTAAGCATGCCACAGTGTTCCCTTAGAGGAAAGCCAAGGGGGCAGCCTTACACAAGAGCAAGATTAAGATCCATCTGACTAGAGCAGATTATTTTGAGTGTTGATTGTCATCCCTGTAGTTTAATCACCAGCATGGTATGTTGTGCAAAGGGTGGCAATCTTCTCTCATATATGTGTTGGGGACGCTGATGTGCTACAGAGGTGACAAGCTTGGTCTGGGAGAGATGGGTAGGAAGGGTTGATTGGCTGATGTTTCCTCAATACATAAATGTCTCTGTGGCGGTTTAATGCAGCAGCTTAAGCACTGGGCACACAGGCAGCTGTATGCTTCACCTTCTCAGCTGGAAACAGTCCATGATCACTGTTATCGTGGAGCATAAGGGTTTATTAAAGGAATAAAGACAAAATAGTGGTATGTTTCCAGAATGAAGGGGCAGGAAATCCTTGTGACCTTGTCGAGACTGTTCTGATTTTCATGGATCAGACACAGAGAAAAGCGCTACTTGAATAACAGAGGGGTGACCCTGCTTTTAAAAAAGGCTCAAAAACACTGGCTCAGAAATGTAAATAAAAATATTTCTTATCTTTAATTTTATCAAACCAGATAGGAAACCGTATACTGTAGATCAGAGTGGCAAAATATGCTCTCTCTGTGTGCCCATGTGCGTGTCCTCTTTGTCTACAAACCAGCAACTGAAAATTGGTTTATTTAAAAACTAGTTCATTTATTTTGATAGCAGAATAGCATTTTAAAACTTAATTAATTCCTATAGCAAGAGCTTGCAAATGATTCATATCGTCCTGGAAAAGGAACCATATTGTATGAATGGACAAAACAAGGTTAATCAATATATCACTAGTAAAAATTCCAATGGAAGGAATACATCTTAAATATTAATTATACTTAATTTTCCCCATCACTGAAGTTACAAGGTTCTCAAGAATCAAAGCTTAATTCATAAAGGTCTTTATTTTTCTTCTCTTATGAATAGATCCCTTCTAAGTGCATAGTGAATAACTTTATGCTGTACCAGCTTCCTCCTTTGAAAAAAATCCTTGGCAAAAGAGCTTTCAGTCTTTGTCAGGGTAATTCTGAGCTCTGCAGGTAGTTCACATTGTTCAAGCTGTTAGTTCGCTATGGGTATGTCTACACTACGAAATTAAGTCGAATTTATAGAAGTCGGTTTTTTAGAAATCGGTTTTATATATTCGAGTGTGTGTGTCCCCACAGAAAATGCTCTAAAGTGCATTAAGTGCATTAACTCGGCGGAGCGCTTCCACAGTACCGAGGCAAGCGTCGACTTCCGGAGCGTTGCACTGTGGGTAGCTATCCCACAGTTCCCGCAGTCTCCGCTGCCCATTGGAATTCTGGGTTGAGATCCCAATGCCTGATGGGGCTAAAACATTGTTGCGGGTGGTTCTGGGTACATATCTTCAGGCCCCCCTTCCCTCCCTCCCCCCCCGTGAAAGCAAGGGCAGACAATCATTTCGCGCCTTTTTTCCTGAGTTACCTGTGCAGACGCCATACCACTGCAAGCATGGAGCCCGCTCAGCTCACTTTGGCAATTAGGAGCACATTAACCACCACACGCATTATTCAGCAGTATATGCAGCACCAGAACATGGCAACGCGATACCGGGCGAGGAGGCGACGTCAGCGCGGTCCCGTGAGTGATCAGGACATGGACACAGATTTCTCTGAAAGCATGGGCCCTGACAATGCATGCATCATGGTGCTAATGGGGCAGGTTCATGCTGTGGAACGCCGATTCTGGGCTCGGGAAACAAGAACAGACTGGTGGGACCGCATAGTGTTGCAGGTCTGGGACGATTCCCAGTGGCTGCGAAACTTTCGCATGCGTAGGGGCACTTTCATGGAACTTTGTGACTTGCTTTCCCCTGCCCTGAGGCGCATGAATACCAAGATGAGAGCAGCCCTCACAGTTGAGAAGCGAGTGGCGATAGCCCTGTGGAAGCTTGCAACGCCAGACAGCTACCGGTCAGTTGGGAATCAATTTGGAGTGGGCAAATCTACTGTGGGGGCTGCCGTGATGCAAGTAGCCCACGCAATCAAAGATCTGCTGATATCAAGGGTAGTGACCCTGGGAAATGTGCAGGTCATAGTGGATGGCTTTGCTGCAATGGGATTCCCTAACTGTGGTGGGGCTATAGACGGAACCCATATCCCTATATTGGCACCGGAGCACCAAGCCGCCGAGTACATAAACCGCAAGGGGTACTTTTCGATAGTGCTGCAAGCTCTGGTGGATCACAAGGGACGTTTCACCAACATCAACGTGGGATGGCCGGGAAAGGTGCATGATGCTCGCATCTTCAGGAACTCTGGTCTGTTTCAAAAGCTGCAGGAAGGGACTTTATTCCCAGACCAGAAAATAACTGTTGGGGATGTTGAAATGCCTATATGTATCCTTGGGGACCCAGCCTACCCCTTAATGCCATGGCTCATGAAGCCATACACAGGCAGCCTGGACAGTGGTCAGGAGCTGTTCAACTACAGGCTGAGCAAGTGCAGAATGGTGGTAGAATGTGCATTTGGACGTTTAAAGGTGCGCTGGCGCAGTTTACTGACTCGCTTAGACCTCAGCGAAACCAATATTCCCACTGTTATTACTGCTTGCTGTGTGCTCCACAATATCTGTGAGAGTAAGGGGGAGACGTTTATGGCGGGGTGGGAGGTTGAGGCAAATCGCCTAGCTGCTGGTTACACGCAGCCAGACACCAGGGCGGTTAGAAGAGCACAGGAGGGCGCGGTATGCATCAGAGAAGCTTTGAAAACCAGTTTCATGACTGGCCAGGCTACGGTGTGAAAGTTCTGTTTGTTTCTCCTTGATGAACCCCCCCGCCCCTTGGTTCACTCTACTTCCCTGTAAGCTAACCACCCTCCCCTCCTCCCTTTAATCATTGCTTGCAGAGCCAATAAAGTCATTGCTGCTTCACAGTCATGCATTCGTTATTCATTCATCACACAAATAGGGGGATGACTACCAAGGTATCCCAGGAGGGGTGGTGGAGGAGGGAAGGAAAATGCCACACAGCACTTTAAGCACAGCACTTTAAAAGTTTACAACTTTAAAATTTATTGAATGACAGCCTTCTTTTTTTTGGGCAATCCTCTGTGGTGGAGTGGCTGGTTGGCCGGAGGCCCCCCCCACCGCGTTCTTGGGCGTCTGGGTGTGGAGGCTATGGAACTTGGGGAGGAGGGCGGTTGGTTACAGAGGGGTTGCAGTGGCAGTCTGTGCTCCAGCTGCCTTTGCTGCAGCTCAACCATACACTGGAGCATACTGGTTTGGTCCTGCAGCAGCCTCAGCATTGAATCCTGCCTCCTCTCATCACACTGCCGCCACCTTTGAGCTTCAGCCCTGTCTTCAGCCCGCCACTTACTCTCTTCAGCCCTCCACCTCTCCTCCCGGTCATTTTGTGCTTTCCTGCACTCTGACATTATTTGCCTCCATGCATTCGTCTGTGCTCTGTCAGTGTGGGAGGACAGCATGAGCTCGGAGAACATTTCATCGCGAGTGCGTTTTTTTTTCTTTCTAAGCTTCACTAGCCTCTGGGAAGGAGAAGATCCTGTGATCATTGAAACACATGCAGCTGGTGGAGAAAAAAAAAGGGACAGCGGTATTTAAAAAGACACATTTTATAAAACAGTCGCTACACTCTTTCAGGGTAAACCTTGCTGTTAACATTACATACATAACACATGTGCTTTCGTTACAAGGTCGCATTTTGCCTCCTCCCACCGTGTGAACGGATTTTGGTTGAATGCCAGCAAACATACACTGCAATGCTTTGTTCTACAGTGATTCCCGAGTACGTGTTACTGGCCTGGAGTGGTAAAGTGTCCTACCATGAAGGACGAAATAAGGCTGCCCTCCCCAGAAACCTTTTGCAAAGGCAGAACCGCAAATGCCAGGGCAAAGTAATCCTTTCACATGCTTGCTTTTAAACCATGTATAGCATTTTAAAAGGTACACTCACCAGAGGTCCCTTCTCCGCCTGCTGAGTCCAGGAGGCAGCCTTGGGTGGGTTCGGGGGGTACTGGCTCCAGGTCTAGGGTGAGAAACAGTTCCTGGCTGTCGGGAAAACCGGTTTCTCCGCTTGCTTGCTGTGAGCTATATACAACCTCCTCATCATCATCTTCTTCGTCACCAAAACCTACTTCCGTATTGCCTCCATCTCCATTGAAGGAGTCAAACAACACGGCTGGGGTAGTGGTGGCTGAACCCCCTAAAATGGCATGCAGCTCATCATAGAAGCGGCATGTTTGGGGCTCTGACCCAGAGCGGCTGTTCGCCTCTCTGGTTTTCTGGTAGGCTTGCCTCAGCTCCTTCAGTTTCACGCGGCACTGCTTCGGGTCCCTGTTATGGCCTCTGTCCTTCATGCCCTGGGAGATTTTCAGAAAGGTTTTGGCATTTCGAAAACTGGAACGGAGTTCTGATAGCACGGATTCCTCTCCCCAAACAGCGATCAGATCCCGTACCTCCCGTTCGGTCCATGCTGGAGCTCTTTTGCGATTCTGGGACTCCATCATGGTCACCTGTGCTGATGAGCTCTGCATGGTCACCTGCAGCTTGCCACGCTGGCCAAACAGGAAATGAGATTCAAAAGTTCGCGGTTCTTTTCCTGTCTACCTGGCCAGTGCATCTGAGTTGAGAGTGCTGTCCAGAGCGGTCAGAATGGAGCACTCTGGGATAGCTCCCGGAGGCCAATACCATCGAATTGTGTCCACAGTACCCCAAATTCGAGCCGGCAACGTCGATTTAAGCGCTAATCCACTTGTCAGGGGTGGAGTAAGGAAATCGATTTTAAGAGCCCTTTAAGTCGAAATAAAGGGCTTCATTGTGTGGACGGGTGCAGGTTTAAATCGATTTAACGCTGCTAAATTCGACCTAAAGTCCTAGTGTAGACCAGGGCTATGAGTTTTACCCATAGGCTTTATGAACTGTAAGTTGTGTATTTGTGATTATCTCACCCTGATTCCGCAGCACCTTAAGGAGAACATGCACATAAATATACAGGACTTGTTTGGTGGGGAGAAGAGTCCTAATAAAGAAAAATTATTGGTTCTTGAGTTTTAATATCATCAGGTCCTGCTGTCACTCAGAGCTGTCCTTAGATGAACAGCCTGACAAGCCCTTCCTGTAGATATTTTGGTAACTAAACTCTGGTTCAGTAGGGTAGGTGATTAATTCTTTGAGTGTAGCTGCCAAATCCTTTCTAATGGACACAGGACACTTTTTTTTAAAAAAGAGCAAAGTTCTTGTTTTTAGCCCAAGTTTTGAACAGAAGCTTTTGTATCATCTTCTGCTGTGATGACTATGACAAGCACAGCTTTGTTACAGGGACTGTGAAGAAGCTGGTGCGCAGACAATCATCCTAAACAATCTATGATTAGACTTCTACATAATTTAGCCTAAAAAATAGTCTCTCTGTGTGTGTGAGAAGCATTTCTCTCTACTTAGCTGTCTGGCTATCCAATTATTTTGAAGAGGGGACTCTGTCTGCTGTGATTTTTTTCACTATTTCTTGTCTTTCCGATTAGGACTGTTTGACTAAAACCTAATGTCTGCCTCTCTGAAATGTTGACTTCTATCCATGAAATTACCTTATTCCTTAACACCAGTTTTGATTCCGCAGGGTGTAGAATGGCGTGGGCTGAAGCTCTTCACTTATGCTTCTTCCTGAGTATAAAAAAAATGCTACTTGTAATGCCTTACGGAGTGAACTATGGACTAAACAGAGAGAGTGTGTGTGAGTGAGAGAGAGAGAATAATTTGGTCCATCTGCACATGTATGTACTGTGCATGCACACACGCACACATATTCCTGTGTGTATACATATGTATATAGATACAATATACATTGGTTATCTAGCTGCCCAAGGTACAGTTTACTATATCAATTTTCAAAATATCGTTTAGCAATACTTGACACTTTCAGTATCTCCATTCAGTGAACAGTGCTGCTGCCTGTAAGCAGGTGTTGTTATTTTGGTGATATTTCTTCCAGCTTGGTTTCCTGTAGAGAGGTACCGTTAGGCAGAGTGAATGCACTTCCCTGTTTAAATGAATGAGAAATGAGAGATTTTCTCAGAGTTGTTGAAAAAACAGTTCAACAGGCTTACGTTTTTCCTATTTATTTAGGGCCACGTCCTGCACCACTGAAGTCAGTCAGAGTTTTATCATTTAGTTCAATGGGGACAGGCTCAGGACCTCACTGTGCTCAGTGTTTAAAAAGAACAAAGCTTTAAAAACAATGCCAAAACAGGGCAGCATAAAATCCCACCTAATCCAAGGAAATATAAAATGGCAGGGTCTTGAAGCATTTACTCAGGCAGACTCCCACTGAAGCCAGTGGGAATTTATCCTAAAGAGGACCTAAGCAGCTCAGGCAGCCCCTGGGCCAGCTGCACCAGCTGCTGCTGGGGCAGTCTTGGCCTCCCCTCCCCCCGGGCCTCCAGCAGCAGGAGTTTGGGTGGGGGGTGGCTCAGGGCTAGGGATTGGGGTGTGGGGTGGTGCTTACCTGGGGGTGGGAGCTCCCCGGAAGTGTGACAGGAATGCCCCTCCCTCAGCTCCTAGCTCCAGGTGCTACCTCCACCCGCAGGCACCACCCCCACAACTCCCATTGGCCATGGTTCCCAGCCAATGGGAGCTGCAGAACCGGGGCTTGGGGTGGAGCAGAAGCAGCACATGGAGCTAGGAGCTGGAGGTCGCCGCTTCCCGGGAGCCATGTAGGGAACCTGCCCCAGCCCCCACAACCCCCTCCGCCCCTCCCAGGCCACACCCCTCCCCTGCATACCCGTGGTGCCCCCCGAGGGCGCGCTCCCCAGAGTATCCATGGCACCCCCAGGGCTGCTCCCCCAAGTCACCCCCTCCCAAGTTTTACTTAGGGGCATATAGTAAAAGTCATGGACAGGTCACGGGCAGTAAACAAAAATTCATGGCTCATGAGCTGTCCATGACTTTTACTAAAAATACCCGTCACTAAAACCTAGCCTTATTCATAATCAATGGAACTTCTGCTAGTGATGAAAATCTGTAGGACTTGTGCTCATTAACCTCCTTTAGGGTGACCAGATGTCTTGATTTTATAGGGATAGTCCAGAGATTTGGGGCTTTTAGGCTCCGATAACTCCCCCACCTCCGTCCCAATTTTTCACATTTGCCATCTGGTCACCCTACCCTCCTTAGAGTCCAAGGGTGAACTCCTGGGCCCATTGAAGTCGATTGCAAAACTGCCTATCACCCCAAGGGGATAAAAGACCCAACTGTCCCTCAGTTCCTCTCTTCTAGCTGTTGGGGAGCCTCTCCATGCATGTATCTCATGTATCTTGCAAAGTTGAGTTTGCTGTTTTTATTGTTCTGGTAGTTAATAACAGTTCATCATTAGAAAACCTGTTGAACTGTTAATTTGGCTTTTTGATGCTTCTTATGGGATCTATTGAATTACCTTTTTAGCCTGTGTAATCATTTTCTGGTGCTTGTTGGCCTATTTTGGCTTCATTTACTGTTTACTGTTTTGTCAGATAATCAAGACAAATAACCAGGCTTTCAAAAATGCAAAGCCCTTGATAGCAAGATGTGTGTTTCAGCTTATTTAGATCCAACACTCAGCAAAATGCACAAAGTGTAAAATTTTCAAAAGGGCCAAAGTGACTAAGGGTATGTTTACACTTTGAGCTGCAAGCGTAAATTCCAGCTCAAGGAGAAATACTCTCGCTGGCTGTGCTCAAGTTAGTGCACCAAAAATAGAGAGTAGCCACAACGATGCAAGCAGTGGCCACTGACTTGCTGTCCTGAGACCATATCAGTCAAAGATGCTGTGCATGTACTCAGGGCGGCTAGCCGCTCTTGCCACGGCTATACTTCTATTTTTAGTATGCTAGTTTGATCAGAGCTAGCACAGGTATGTCTCCTTGAGCTGGAATTTGTTCCTCCAGCTCGGAGTGTAGATGTACCCTAAGGCTCATTTCAAAAGTGTCTTAGGTACTTAGTAGTCTAAATCTCACTGAAAGTCAGTGGGACGTAGGCTCCTAAATATCGAAGTCACTTTTGAAAATGTTATCCATATAGTATAGCTATTAGGTCTCTTGTAAGAGATTTGTTATGTTAAATGTAGAGGGTGATCAAAGCAGCAGATAATATCATCTGGGACATACATATAGACATAAAACTGTAGAAGGTGATGGGGTATTGGGTCTGAAGCCTTCTATTCCAGTATAGAGAACAGCCTTTAAAGGCTAATTGACATTAGAGGTCAATTGGACATGTTCAAGATAATATGATGATCATTCTGGGATTTCAGTGTGTAAGGAAATGTAAGTGTGTTTAATATACACAAATGTTCATATATTGCTTTTTTTCAGATGTTAGATGTTGACGACTTGTTTTTATTTTTTTATCTGGAGAGATATATAATCAAATCTAAAAATTAGATAAAAAAGGAGAGACAGAAATTACTTCCATCAGACACCGTACCTTTTATAAGCAGAGTTATAATAGGCACCAGGGCCCAGGCCTTAGTATCTTAAAACTGATCATCACACAGCATATATCTAATAGCAAACAAGTTGTCAATATAAACCTCACCCATCCTCCAAGTACGCAGTGTCTCCTGACTTGAGGAACAGAGAACTCGCAGCCGCACAACCAGTGGTTATGTTCTCATGTTTGGAGGGCAGGAAAAAGTCATTTCAGTGCCTCTTTCGCTTTAAATCTGTCTTGCACAGCTTGAAGTTGCTTCCTCCCGGTTCATTTTTTGTGTGCTGGATCTGACAGGAGAGCATATGGCTCTAGGGATTTGCCCTTGACTATGCTTCCTTTTTGGCAAGCTATGCCTTGGTTTCTCACAGAGCACACAAAATCTCAGCAACCCCTATGCATCATTTTATGCACCCCTTGCTCACTCTCCGATACATGCCTGAATGGACAGATAAGGCCAATTACTTTTTGATGTCTTAGTTAACTGGACATTGCTTTAAAATTATTGTTGAACTAATCAAACAGCGTGATTCTATCTGTCTTTCTGGTGCCCTGATCACCATGGTATCTAGGCACCAAAATAAGAATTATAACGTGTTTGACCAGATCCTTAACTGGTGTAAATAAGGGGAGCTTCATTGACTTTAATGGAACTTCTCTGATTTACACCAGATGAGGACATGGCTCTCGTTCATCCTGAACATAGCCTATTCTCCACTTCCCCCTTCATGAGGGTTGTATTTCACAAGACTCCTTTCTTTGGGAAGAAATCTATAAGAGGAAGGGGACTTGCCAGCATAAATGTCACTGCCTCCTTTGAGGAAAGACCTCTTCAGACATGTCTTGCATTGTGCCATAAGGGCCTGAATTTACTCCCGCTGAAGTTAATGACAAAATTCCCATTGACTTCAAAGATGCAGGTTCAGGCCCTTTAAAGGAGCTACGGCATGAGCTCATCCTGATCTGGTATGGGAGGGTTTCACAGCCAAATGCCATTCACTGACAGTGCTCCTTCAAATATCTTTCCATCTTCCCTTCTCCCCCCTTCCACGTGAATTATACCCCATTCTCCTCATTGTTCCTAATTCTCTCCAATATCCTAGGCTCATATGTGTGATGAAGCAGTGAGAGTACAGAAGTGCACCCCAATAAATCAGTCTGTATTCATTTGTATCAACAGTCATGTTACAACTACCAGCGGGAATCTACAGAGTTGTGGCTGTCTGTTTTCAGATACTAATGGGACTGACTTTTGCCATTGACTTCAACTGGACAAAGATTTGGCCCAGAGAGAAAAAATAAATGCTATGAAAAGCACATGACCTTTCAAAATTGCCTTGGCGTTTATTTTTGTATTTAATCGTACGTTTGTCCTTGCATTGTAGCTCTGGAAAGAAAAATATCAATGAGGCAAAGCAGAGAGGAGCTTATAAAACGAGGAGTCTTGAAGGAAATCTATGATAAAGGTAAGAGATACTTGTCTACTCAACTTTAAATTGACAATACTGTATGTACAGTCTTATGGCCTGATCTTGAAATGTTATAATACCAGTAACTTCAATGGCCTTAACTCGTGGTTTACCTAATGAGATCCAAATCAGGCCTTCATACTTCTCTTTTAATTTTACTTAGGTTTGTCACTTAGAATAATTGTAAAAATCATCTAATGAGAGTTAAAAATTAAACATGCGTAAAGTAGTTGAAGGATAAATTATAGCCGTGTATGGCAATCACTCTTCTCTTACTAACAAGGACATAATGAAGAAAAATGGAATGACCCCATGGTGCTGTTGATATCAACATTCTGGCTGAGTCACTGCTGGATTAACTATTGTGGAAAGGGAAATCATTTACATTGCTTTGGATTGCTTAAAGCACAGGGCACCACAGATTCCCATGGCAAATCTGAAAATCCATAATACTCATGACCTGGATACTTCACAAATGTGACAAGAAAAATAACATTCACACCCAAGAATGAAATTTCATTGCTTTATGTCATCCCATTTAAGTAAGGGAAAAAATACACGTTGCCTATTACGTATTTGTCAGTCGTCTAACCTCTCCTTCAGTTTGTTCTGTTGTTTCCTGTGTGAAGAGCACAAAGATGATAATTCAGCCAAGCACTTAAGCCCAGATCCACACAGGTGCTTGGTTGCCTAAACCCCAGATTTAGGCACCTAATCTCATCCTAAGGTGCCTTTCGGTGCCTACATCCCAGTTTTGGCTCCACTGTGATTCACAAACTCCTGTCAAATCCAGTAGACACACAAATTTACTCAGCGCCTAACTTTTCAGGGTGAAAGTTCCGTCTGCACCTAAGTTTTGGCCTCTGGGCATACCTCACTCTTGGCATCCGGATGCCTATCTCCTACCTAAGCCCCAAAGTGTTTCACAAGCCAGGATAGACAGGCATTCACCTGTTTAAGTTGTGTCTGGGGCCCAATCTGGTAAGAGGCCTCTGAGCACACCTCCCGGATAGTGTGCCATTCAAAACCTGGCTGGAGAAGGAGGAGGTGGTGGTGATGCTGCTGCACACCTCATAACTTTTAGCCCAATGGCTATGGGAGGTCCAGGTCAATTCTCCCCCTTCTTAATGGAGAGAGAGGTTTTGAACAGGTGTCTCCCACCTGTTAGAAAAGTGGTCTAGCAACTGAGCTATGGATATTCTGATATTGGGGCTCCCTCTATCTCTCCAGTTGAAGCTGTTCCATTATGGATAAATAATGAAAGAATGAATAGAGCCGGGGAACTGGACCCTGGGTCTCCAGTGTCCCAGGTGGATGCCCTAACCACCGGACTACAGAATCATTCTCTCTCTCTCTCTCTCTCTGGCCCAATGGCTGTTCCACTGTGGATAAATACTTAAATAGGCCACCTCATCGTCGTCTTCATCCTGTTATTGTTTTGTGTGGAGTGAGTCAGGCACCTAACTCATTCCCATCCCACAGATTACAACCATTTAAGTGAATTCAAAAATTACAGTGTTTGTAATTAAATTACACATTTTAGCTTGTTTGTTTTAGCTACTTTTTAACACTTTATTTTTAGCAGTACTTCTGCCTTACTCTTTGCCCTTATTTCTGTGAAGTCAGCTCAGATGCTACTTCATTGTGGAAGCTTGCAATTCTTGTCCACTTAACTAATTTTATATATATCTTTGGGCGTCACCAAGAAACATGAATAACTCCTTCCAGTGATTAAAAAAATAGTCTGTTGCACTAAATATGTCATCAGGCTAATTTCTATGCAGATGGAAGTGGGGTTTGGACTTGGGCTCAAATCTGAGTCTGAGTCGAGGCTTAGTGTGCTGTGTAGACATACACTAAATGGGTCTGTCTAAGAGATCCTTTCTCTCATCATGGCACAGAGCTACAATTGAGATAAGCAGAAGCGCTAGAGCTGGAATCTGATTGAATTAGGACTCCTCTGCATTAGAACTTACTCCCCACCTTGCTCCGGGAAAGGCTGAATCTGATGACCTTTAAGACATGTTGCAAAGCCCATCTTTTTTTTCCCCTGAACATTTGAAATGGGCAGGGGAGACCTGTGAGGGTGATTTACTGTTGAAGAGGAAAGGTAGTATCAACGGTTCGTTTGCCTGGTTTGCTAGTTGGGGATGGCTATAAGGGCTGGAATGACTGCAGTTTAGTTATAATGGGGTGCATTTTTATTTGTATTTTAAGTTATCTCAAGGGGTCTTAGAGCAGATGGAGGGTGGGTGCTCTTTTTATAGGCCCTAATTCGGGAAAGCACTTGAGCATATGCTTAAATCCATCCCTGTGTAGTACAGCATTTCCGCTTATGCTCAGTACTGTCCTGAGTAGGTTATGCTTTCCTCAATTGGGACCATAGTACATATATCTAAATAAATAAACAAACATCTAGTATTTAGCACCACTAAAGAGGGCTCACTCTACACTGATAGCAAGAAAATCCAAGTGCAGAAGGAAAATCCCCTTCCACGCATACATATGTGACATTGTCTTCTGTAATGAAATACTATATCATCAAACACTATACCTATCATTAGGAACTGCATCCCAGCGCCTCTGAAAATCAGACTACTTTTATATGTCCCCAAATATGGATTTGGGTGCCTAAAATAGGACACCTAAGTGTGAAAACATATGCAATTGTGAGGAAAAAGAAATAATGCGTAGTATTAAAGTAATGACCTACTGCACTTTGAAATACAGGATTATGAAAGGTTTCAGAGTAACAGCCTTTTAGTCTGTATTCGCAAAAAGAAAAGGAGTACTTGTGGCATGAGCTTTCGTGAGCTACAGCTCACTTCATCGGATGCAGCATCCAATGAAGTGAGCTGTAGCTCACGAAAGCTCATGCTCAAATAAATTGGTTAGTCTCTAAGGTGCCACAAGTACTCCTTTTCTTTTTGAGAATTATGAAAAAACTCTGTGTGTGTGAGACAGAGAGAGAGCGTGCTTGTTTACTGTACATGGTGGTGTGTGGTGGTAAACGGTTTTATTGGCATGAGTTTGTAAGATCTGCTCACTATCCTGTATTGTACTACAAGAGCAGATAAGGCAAATCACTATAAAAGAATATAACATATCCATACCGGAGGCTGTGAAAGGGGAATTCAGGACAAAGAGGATTACTTGAAATCCAGGGACTACTGGAATAATTTATCTGTTCATAAGGTAACCAGTTGTTTGAATATGTTGTTTATCCTGGCAGAAGCCATAAGTGAGTTATTTTAGGTCATCACAAACCTGTCCAATAAAACCATTTTTCACACCAAACAACATTATTCATTTTAAATAAAAAGAAAAAGATATTGGATTGTCATATAAAGCTTTACAATATTTCCTGGTTTCTAATTTAAAAAGTTTTTTTTTTAATTTTTTTGCATGCCTCTGCAGTAAGATTACTTTAATACCATGGACAGATTTCACAGTGGCTGAAATGTTAGAATAAGGCAAACACTTATATATGTGCTTGACTTTATGTTTATGAACATTCCCAGTGACTTCTGCTTCTGTCATGTGACATCAATGGAAGTACTCACCTGCATAAAGATAAGCATTTTTCTGTGGGCTTGGAGGCTTAATTTTTCAATGATTCCTTTAAATTAATTATATATCCTTTAAATTCACTTTTCCACGACTAAATATACTTTACCATGATGTTAGAATTTTTAAATGTGTCTGATTGACATTTGTGAGGAAAGATGGCTTTTATTAATATATATAGTTTTTGCAATATGCTTTGTAATGTGGTGTGAGCAGAGAATGCAGAATCACCGTAATCCCATTATCCATTTCAGCCCTTGCTACAGCCAATCTTCTGATCTTCACGTCAGATTTTCCATGCCAGTCGTCAACCTGGAGAGAATTTTTACAGTCTGGAAATCAAAGTTCCTATCTGTGCAAACAGCATCACTACTGCATCTCCATAGCTTCATACTTTGCTTTAGTCATCCACAGTTATAGCTTTAGAATGATTTAATATAAAACATTGTATAATAGTTTTTAACACTGCAAAAATAAGCCACGAGCAGTACATTCTACATCTGTAGAGAAGATTTAGTTTTTGAAAAAGAGAGCCAAATTTTTAAGTTTTGAAAGAGAGAGAGAGAGAGAGAGAGAGAGAGAGAGAGAAATTGTGTAGCCTGATCCAGCTCCCATTGGAATCAGTGAGAAGACTCTTACTGGCTTCACTTGGAGCTGGACCAAGAGGACCACAGTCACTTTAATAAAAGTGGCCTTGTTTTCAGAGGTGTTAAGCACCCACAATTACCAGTGAAGCCTAGATTATGTCTGGAGAGAGGAGTGCATTGTGGGGAGAAGGAAGAACAGTAACAGCCAAACTCATGCATCTTCCTGCAGTAAAATGCAGTGACTAATAAGACTCAACTCTCATAGAAAGTAGTTGCCTGTATCAGTGTGCTGGTAGAGAAATTTTTGTAAACCCTGCATTGAAGAGGAAACATCTTACATGGGAGAGTTTTACAGTGGATATTTTTAGCTCTAATTTCTGACCCTGAAAATGTTTAGTGCCAACACTGGTATTAGGAAATTGATGAAACCTTCCAACTCTGGCTTCTGCAATTAATTTATAGACACACAGGGCCAAATTCTCTGCAGATGTAGATTGGCACTGCTCCGTTTACTTCAGTGGAGCTATGCTAATTTACATCAGCAGAGAATTTGGTCTGCTAGTGACAGGGAATAGGTTTTGATTTGTTTTAAAAATTGTTTTAAAAATCCTTACCCATATGTGGATGTTTTTTCTCTACAGCTAGATGTATGTAAAAAGAAAAAGAGAAAGCAATTGATTTATTACTAACCTGTCGATTTGAAGTTAGAAGAGCAGGAAATTAAAAAAAAATCAAATGTACAAAGAGGCTAATTTTAAATAGCACTGTTTAAGCCATTTTTAAAAGTGACTGTAAATTTAAAAAAACCACTTTTTCCTCTGTTCTGACAATAACCATAAATCTTTTGAGACAAAAATCCTTTCACAGTCCTGACTTAGAGATGTGTGTGAAAAATGGCCTTGTAATGGAAGTCTTGTTGATCATCTCTATGTAACATAATAAAGGAGCAGGAATCAAAATGAACCATGTTCCCCATTGCAATTTAACAAAACTGATACTTAGCCAAATGAAAACACTTAGGAAAAGGTCCCTGAAATATGACTGAAAACAAAAGTTAGGACGTTGCCCAAAAGATTTGTCCAGACTTTTAGGCTGATCAGCTGAAAATCTGCTGTCAGTTTTGTTGCTCAATGAGGGCAAGAAAGAAAAGCAACAAGGTGTCTGACTGTGTGGAAAACGCACCTGTGCTTGCATGCTGATGTCAAAGTAGGCACCCGGGTCAAGGCTTAAATATTAGGTCTCCTGCAACTTTGGTAACACCAAGGCAGAAAACAAAAAGCTGTAGTAGTTAAGCCTCACAAGGCATCAAGATAGAACATTGTGTACCATGCTGAATAATCGCCCTCATCGTGTGATAATGTTCTGGCTTGTAATATGGTATTGTCCTTCAAGAAGCAGATGAAAAGTTGTCCAGAGTTCCTCACCTGAAAACAAGCTGTGGAAATTCTGCTCTTCCTTTTGTATTTTATTTTTTAGCTTTTCATGTCAAGAACAGCAGAGGCAGCATATAAAAAACTTGGTTGTGTATCTCTCTTCTCACAACCTACAAAACAGACGATGACCTTTGGCGTTATATGATTCTGCCTATCAGGAGGCAAGGATGCAAAAGAGTGAGTCTTCCTCTATGCAAGCTCCAGTCTCCCCACCACCTCCATCATCTTCTGGTTAAAAAGATAGGAGTGTGAGAATTGGCACCAATCTTTGAAAGGAAGAAGGGGAGGCTGTAAGATGAGAGAACATAGTGAAAATGGAATTACTAATGAGTAATTTTCTGTTGTATGTTCCTTTTCTCCGATCCTGTGGGACAGTCAGAAGGAATTGGTGGTGGACCTGGCAAACAGTACTCATAAAGAAGGACCTTATTGTCCTAATTGTAGTGCCTTCTTCCCAAAGGAAGCATCTTCTGCAGACAGTAGGTCCCTGTCTCACTTTTTCATAAGATGAGAGCAGAGCAGACAGCAACAAATAGAATTTACAAATGAATGAGTTTTTTTCCTTTTATGTTCATTAAAAAGACTCATACTTTGCAAAGTAAAAATAATATAGATACATTGAACTGAGTACCTAAAATGCTGGATCCACAGCATGCTTTAGCCTCTGCCTTAATATTATCCTGGATGAAGAAAAAGCAGGATTAGAGAGCTGGCTTCCTGCCTTTGTCTCACAGCCCTTTCAAGATATCTCACTCCTCCTGTCCCACTGAGTGCTTGGTGACTTTTTTGATGATGTAGTGTCATCTGGCAGGTGAAATCTAACAAGACACTGTACATCACAGTGCAACATTACAGATGCAACATTCATGGAACAAGAAAGGTGTTTATCACAACACTGACCCCATATCTTAAATCATTACAAGAGAAATCACTCAAGAATACACTGCATGAAATGACCAGGCATTGGCAAGGAGTTGGCTAAACAGCTTCATCGGTTTTAAAAAGAAAAGTAGTACTTGTGGCACCTTAGAGACTAACCAATTTATTTGAGCATAAGCTTTCGTGAGCTACAGCTCACTTCATCGGATGCATACTGTGGAAAGTACGGAAGATCTTTTTATACACACAAACCATGAAAAAATGGGTATTTACCACTACAAAAGGTTTTCTCTCCCCCCACCCCACTCTGCTGCTGGTAATAGCTTATCTAAAGTGATCACTCTCCTTACAATGTGTATGATAATCAAGTTGGGCCATTTCCAGCACAAATCCAGGTTTTCTCCCCACCCCCCACACAAACCCATTCTCCTGTTGGTAATAACTTATCTAAAGTGATCACTCTCCTTACAATGTGTAGTTTCTAGGATTCTGTGATTGAGTCTATGAAAGTACAAGCCAGGGTTTGCAAGTACTGCATATATTTAAAAAAAAAAACTGTTTGATTAGATTCCTGCTGCTCTAAATGGTTTGTGGTAGATAGTGTTGTGAGTTTTAAAGTATAGCCTGTATCTGCAATGCAGCATTTAAAAGAACCCATTTTTTCCTAAACCAGTCATTACACATTTTAAACTGATTATCTGATGTCTGCCACTACACACAGATACACACTCGTATCTCAGACCTTATTCCCACTGCCTTGCATCTTGTGTAGTGAGTTTAAAACACTATCAGACAGAATTCCCCCATGGTACAATTTTATACCCACTTTTCACTCACCCTGTGCAGTCATAAGTTGCTTCACAAGGCAGTAAAGATCAGTCCCTAAGAGTCCAAGGGCCACATTGTCTTATAAAGATTTGGTTGCACTGGCTATGGAGTAATTGTGGTCATGGCAACACATCCCCTCAACAGCCATCATCAGTGGGTCTCCTGTGTAGAGTTTAGTTTAAATTAAAGCTGCTACCTTGAGCAGCAACACTTGCCATCCCATGGGTGACATGGCCTGGGGACACAGTGGGCCAGCTTGTACAGAGAGAAGAAATTTTTGCACCCATTTATGTCAACACATGTGAATCTGACCCATTGACTCTGTTGACAGGCACATTGCAAACATGTCTGATGTTTGCTCCTGGGTCGGGTAAGCGTCCAAAATGTAAGAACTTCTCCACACCTCCCTCATTTTCATATAGAAAACAAACTGTAAGCATCATGAAAACAAGCTATCTTTCAGAATGTCCATTGTTCCACGGTTTCAGCCCCAGGAGTACTCTTTCTCATAGCAGTTTGATACCTGTTTTGTCTTCACTACCGACATTAAATCGCTGCCGGAGCAGCTCTCTAACGTGGCTGTGTAGTCGCGGCCCCAGCTCTGGGGGAGAGAGAGAGCTTTCCCAGCCCTGTACAGAAACCAGCCCCACGAGGGGAGGAGCACCTCCCTGCACTGGTGGACTGTCTACACTGCCACTTTACAGCCCTGAAACTTGCAGTGCTCGGTGTGTTTTTTCACACCCCTGCGTGAGACCGTTTCAGAGCTGTAAAGTGGCAGTGTAGACAAGGTTAATCTAGGTGAGAGTGTTCGTGAGAAGGAATTTATTGAACTTGAGGCTAACAGTTGCTTAAGAGATGTGGTTACAGTGGCTTCATCAGAGAAGTGGTGGCTATCTCCACCTTCTATAGACTCAGTGTCTTTCTGCTGGTTTTAACAATATGAGGGACATTGATCCAAATTTCTGCTTGTAGCCCAAAGTGCCTTGAGGATTTACTGACCTTGAGTGTGTGAAACCTGCTGAAACTTGCGGAGAGAAGGTGCTGTGCCTCCTCCGACTAGGACAAGTGGTGGTGCTTTGTGTTTGTGTGTGGTGGAAGGGGGAGCCTCAGTAGTGCAGCAAGGAGGAGGGAATGTGATCAGCTGGACAGCTTGGTCACCTCCGGTATATCACTGTCAGCTAGAGTGTTGAGCTCAGAATACGTTTCAGAATCCAAGGAAGTATTTGAAAGTTTAAAAAAAACAAAAACAGGAGAAAAGGATGAAGCTGAGTGTATGCGCTGCAGATGGTGTGGCCCAATAATTAAATGTAAATATTTGTAGGATAATCGTTCTAATTCTACAATGGAAAATGGTTTATTCAAATGAAAAGTTTTATTTGAGGATTAGAGATATAGTGTTTTCTGAAACTCAGAAGTGGCATTGTGTTTTGAGTTCTGTTTTAGTTCTGCAGCAAACCACACTGATGAACAGAATTCAAAGCATTAGTCTACTGAATACTTTTCCCCCCTGTCTTTCCACCAAAATAAACCCTGATATTTACCCAGAAAAATTATTAGTAGTTTTTTGCACTGATTTTCACCTGTTTTTGTTTTTGTGGTAATAAATACTGATAAATTCTCAGGGAAAATTAAATAAAATAAAAACTGAAAACGAAGGGCCATTTCATCCCTAATAAATATGGGTACACAAAGCAATCATGGGCCAGAGAGCAATCTCAGACATTTAAGAGTTCATTTCTTGGTCTCCAGAATATAGTACATGATATTTCAACAGACATGGCAGATTGCACTTGTCTGTCTGAGAAAAGGATTGAGCTCTGACCTTAGAAATTCCATTAATCACTCATTTGTAATCAGTAGCCAAGATTTATTTAGAATAGATTTTGCTGTCTGCCAAAATAGTAATAAGAGTGATTCCCTAGGAAGTAATGAAAGAGATGAAAGATTCCTTTTGTTTTGAATGTGACATTGAAATCTTTAGAGCACATCACTGAAAAAATAAGTCTGGCTGCTTCCTAACCACAGTATTGCACCCCTCAGAACCAGCCACGCCCCAGTGAGTGTCCTTGCCTGGACACAGATTACCTGAGAGGAGGAAAATTTTCAAGGAGACAACTGATATAGACCTAAATAATCCAGTATACAGAATTATTATTTTTATTATTTCATTATTTGTTAGTGATAGCACTCAAACATAGAAGGTCCCTGCCCTGCAGCACTCAGTCTAAAGAAAGATAGACAGGTAGGCAGAGTTCCAGGAAGGCAAACAACAAAAAGAGTTTTCTATAAAAATGAACAAGATTTTGCTAGAGGTAGCTCAGCAGAAGTATGTTTTCAAAAGTTACATAAAAGTGGAGATGGTGGAGGCAGCGTAGAGGAGTTCAGGAGAATTAAACCATGCTTAGGAGGCCATGTCTTCCCAGTATCTGTTCTACATACTTAGACTTTCAGCCTCATGGTGTTACTTTTACAGGCTATGATGGATCAAAGTGTCAGTGTAGGATCTTCCATGTTATATAGTTTCCTCTGTGGCCATGTCTGTTTTTTAAAATGACTAGTAGGTGTGCTATACCTACTAATTAGCAGAGAACAATAGCCCTCGTGTTCCTGTTGTAGAATAAATGTAAGTTATTCTGTTCATTCTCATTTAGCTAGAGTTCATTTATGTTCAATGTACATTTCCAAAAGCTCATGCGATGTTGGGGAAAGTAATTCTGCAGTAGGTAACAACATGCTCCATGCAAATATGCAAAGGATTTTGCAAATGCACAGAGAAACGAGTATGTGTAGTATCTTTATGCCTAAATTAATTCTAAACTCATACTTCAGGACTAAATCATTTTATACTTTGTAATTGCATTACTAGATTCTAACTATGCTGAAGTTAGATTCTTTTCAGTTGTATTTCATTTATCCAGAGCAGCTTTCAATGCACTTAAAAAAAATTAATTTGACTTTTATATCTGGTTGTCAAGCATACCTGTGAGCCAGGATTAATTCATGCTGGGATATTCTTGACTCTACAAATGACCATTGTATCCAAGCCTTTGATCTCTCCCTGTGCTGTTAACTAGCAGCCTTTTATGTTGCTCTGCTTTAAACAAGATCAAATTTTGGGCATACTGTTCAACAATGGTCCCTAAATGTCAAAAGACTGCAGCACAATGCAAGCACCAAAGGGCAATTATTGGGTTTTAGAAATTAAATGAAGATGAGTTCAAAATAAATAAATCTTACCACCAGCAAAAAGACTTCTTGTGTTTTGCTGCTATGCAAAAATAAATAAATAAAAACAAAAGTATTTGTGTTGTCATCTTGATATTTTTTCAAACACGTCTCAAATGGTAAATTTTAATACCACCTCTTAATAAGTGTTGAACACCTACAGAGACATGCTAAAAGCATGTTTCAGAGGAACAGCCGTGTTAGTCTGTATTCGCAAAAAGAAAAGGAGTACTTGTGGCACCTTAGAGACTAACCAATTTATTTGAGCATGAGCTTTCGTGAGCTACAGCTCACTTCATCAGATGTTTACCGTGGAAACTGCAGCAGACTTTATATACACACAGAGAATATGAAACAATACCTCCTCCCACCCCACTGTCCTGCTGGTAATAGCTTATCTAAAGTCATCAACAGGTGGGCCATTTCCAGCACAAATCCAGGTTTTCTCACCCTCCACCCCCCACACAAATTCACTCTCCTGCTGGTGCTAGCCCATCCAAAGTGATGGATGGGCTAGCACCAGCAGGAGAGTGAATTTGTGTGGGGGGTGGAGGGTGAGAAAACCTGGATTTGTGCTGGAAATGGCCCACCTGTTGATGACTTTAGATAAGCTATTACCAGCAGGACAGTGGGGTGGGAGGAGGTATTGTTTCATATTCTCTGTGTGTATATAAAGTCTGCTGCAGTTTCCACGGTAAACATCTGATGAAGTGAGCTGTAGCTCACGAAAGCTCATGCTCAAATAAATTGGTTAGTCTCTAAGGTGCCACAAGTACTCCTTTTCTTTATGCTAAAAGCATGAAGTCAGTAGGACCTGAGGGTGCTTAGCTCTAGAGCTGGTCAGGAATTATCCAATGAAATATTTTTTCTATGGAAAATGCCAATTACAAAGGATCCGTTTCGACAGTCTCCCAATTGAACAGAATGTTGAAAATGACTTTGTTTCAAAATTTCAGTTTATTTGTACTAAAAACAAAGGTCAAAAATGGAAATCTAAATGATAAATTTTTGAGTGACCCAATTCAAATATATTTCAGATTCTCAGTTTGAAAAAAACAATTGAGATTTTGACTTTTCATCCCAATTTGGGACAAGAAAAAATATCAAAAGCTCAAAAACTGTCCCAGAATGGGAAAACATTTCCTATCCAACTCTACTCAGCACCTCAGGATTAGGCCCCAGATTTATTTTAAAATGTATTGTTTTTCCTCAAGCAAGTGAGTCTTGCTATTTTCATAGTACAAACTTTATTACCAGATATGGTCAAATTTAGCTCTAGATCAAATGAACGTATATTGAAATACTGTGTTTCAAATTGGAAATACTTGCACGGAAGAGCTGAGAAAATTGAACTTAGCTCTAACGCAGCGTTTCCCAAACTGTGTTCCACGGAACACTGGTGTTCCGCACGATCTGAACAGGTGTTCCGTGAAAGAATCGTAATTTTAAAAAAAAGGGGGTCTTGCACTTGATTTTTGTACTACTTTATACATGCTTTCCAGTTAGAAATTGTTAGTTCAAGTTATTTAAAATTTGTATTTTTGCTTTGTTTTATAAAATAAAATATATTTGAGCAGAAATCATGCAATTTTTTATTTGAAAACCAAACGACTATAAAATAATATTGGAAGTATTCCATAAATGTTTACAGGTGTTCCATGGCCAAAAAAGTTTGGAAAATGCTGCTTTAGTGGTAGAGTAGAACCCTGATTCTGTTTTCAGATCAACAGAAGTCATTCTACTGCCGTCAACAGAATTACAGCAGTCTAAAATCAGGGCAAGTGAGATCAAATTAAGGCTACTGAGTTAACAACTGACTAAAACCTACAGGTTTTATTAATATTATCTCCCCTTTCCAACTCAGCTAAGTGCTGAGAAAACTACGATTCAGGTTTCAGCTTCTTGTGATGTCACTGTGCCATGTGAGTTCTTGTGCCATGTAATGCTAGTCCTCCAAAAATCCTCCACCCAAACCAAGGAAGTCATGACCCTGATATTCCTAATAATTCCAAGGTTAAAAATAAGCAGAAGATCATCTTCATATTTCATAAAGGAGTCTTAAAGGTCACAAACATGATTTTTGAATTCTTTGCTGCTAATCTACCTTCAGACGTACTAATTGCCATTGTCCTGAGGCTAAACTAATGGACTTACGCTTTTCATTTCTTTCCAAACTGATATGCACATCTTAGCCTTCTAAGCTGGGAATGTACTTGTCAGATGATTCCTCTCACTTTGGTGATGTACATCTCTGTTTGGTGAATTGGAATGTAGCAATGCCAACCCTAAGTGTTCAAAAATCATAAGTCAGGCCCCAAAAATCCTGATTTAAATAATAAGGTTTGGGGTCTTTCTATTTGCCTTCTGGCTTCTGAACTGTTAGGGTGCATTGGGGTCATGTGTGACACTACACCCCATATGCATCATGCAGGTACAATTATGATATGGTTATGACATAATTATGATGCAATTTGTACAAGATGAGTCATGTAAGATGTCACTGGAAAAATTATGATTTGATGAATATGATGATCCTTTTTGTATGCATGTATTCTTTTTGGACCTGAAGTTATGAATTTTGAATAGGTATCTGTATTTCAAATGTGGTTACATCTGGGTAACACCCACTAGGCAAAATGCTTCCAGCCTAGAGAGCTGGTTGTGAAGAGTCTATTCGGGGTAATGGGTCATTAGGAAAAACAATAGGCCTTAGGAGAACTTATCCCCTGCCTGGTGAGCCTTCCTGTAAGTAATGGCTACAATGACTCTGCAAGGGCATGTGACCAGACCACATCACTCTGCACTCCATTTTGGGTACCTGTATTTTTCCACAAACTGGTCTAGGAACCAATTTTGGAAAAAAAGGGTTCCCACCATATGGAAAAGCTATATAAGGCAGGGAGTGACATCATCTGTGGTTCTTCACCTCCCCACAACTCAACACCTGAGAGAAGCTCTGAAAGAAAAGGACTTGGAATGGGGGTGGGGAGCCCAACATGCAAAGCAAGTGCAGCTTGTGCCTTGAGAAGCTGCAAGCCTGCTTGTGTCAGTCAGGGTGAGAAAATTGCTAATTCATATCCCATCTTTCTAGTATTTTAGGCTTGGTTTGCAGTTTTATTTGTTTACAAGGTAATCTGCTTTGATCTGTTTGCTATCACTTACAATCTATCTTTTTGTAGTTAATAAACTTGTTTTATGTTTTAATCTAAACTAGTGTGCCTTTAAGTGAAGTGACTGGGGAAAAATCTTATCTTGGTTAACACAAGTTTGTTGCATATTCCTCTCCACATTGAGGGAGAGGCGAACTGGGTAATGAATTCATCCCGGTCGGGGTTTCAATCAGGGCAGGATGGTACAGCTCTGGGGTCTTAGGCTGGGGAGCTAGGCGGTTATCTTAGCTGTAGCCTCTCTATTGTTGGTTTGTGCAGTGCCTCATTGGTGCCTGCATATAACTGCAGGTGGGTGGGTCCCTGCCTCTGTGCATGCTGGTTGGAGTGTACAGTGTGAGAGGGAGCCAGGCTGGTGGGTCCGAGAGCTCAGTGGAACCCCAGTTCCAGGTGGCACCCCGGAGGGAACCTGTCACATCATGTTTTCAGGCTTTCATTTTTCCACAACCACAAGGGGTAGAAATTTACTGTTTTTCTTTGTTTTAATAAAAGCTGAGGGCATGTCTACACTTACCTCCGGAACGATGGATTCAGCGGGGGTCAATTTATCGCGTCTAGTGAAGACGCGATAAATCAACCACCGAGCGCTCTCCCGTCGACTCCGGTATGCCACTGGAGCGAGAAGCACAGGCAGAGTTGATGGGGGAGCGTCAGCAGTCGACCCATCACAGTGAAGAACCGCAGTAAGTAGATCTAAGTATGTCGACTTCAGCTACGTTATTCACGTAGCTGAAGTTGCGTAACTTGGATCAATTCCCCCCACCCCCACCCCAGTGTAGACCAGGAGTGAGATGCTCATGCCTCCAACAGCTGAGGTGTTAGGAAAAACACCAAATATCATGAGACTTGCAATCAAATCACAAGAGTTGATACCTTTGAGAATAATAGTAACTCTCTCTCTCTCATGTCCTGAGGTTTTTAGTCCTGACTAGTATTTGATGGGAAAAAGAAATCTGTTGCTGCTACAGAAATTGGTGCGGATAAAGGAGAGATTTTAAAGGATTTTATGGGTGGGTTTTCCAGCTAGGATTTGCTACATGCCAATATTAAGGCCTGATACCAACTGGCCATAAAAGTTAGTCTATAACTTTAAACTCTTGGTCATGCTGGGAGCTTTAATGGTTAAGTGGTGTGTGAAATAGGGATATACCTCTGTGATGTTATTTATATGTCTCCTATGTCATAAAAACAAGTAGAGGGGAAACCAAATTAATACAAAAGCTTCATAGCATCAGTTCAAGCACATTCTCCTCCCCCACTTCGCAGATTTGGCAGAGGTGCAATACAAATAGGTTTTTGGACCATATAAAGGTGGAGAAGGAATGGGGATGATTCACATTTGATCTCATTTCCGATTATCATAATTATTTTCTTGCCATAATCCCATGTCCAACAAGAGCATTTTTCAGGATTTTCCCAAATCTTGAAACCTCTTTTGAAGTGAGTGAAATGCCATTAGGTGCAAAATTGCATGTCATTATGTTACAAGAAGACATCTCAACCTGACATTGCAGAAAAGTTTCATTACAACATACCCAGCTTGTAACGCTGTGATACAAACACCAGGATATTGTGAAGGAGGAGTTTGTTCCACTGGAGGAACTAAGAAAGATTTCTGGGGAATGTAAATAAGGCTGCTGTAAATATAGGCCATGCCTAAATAACTGTTAAATAAACTGTTGCATTGTGCACTGTTTGTTGGATGTGTAGTCACCATTTAGGTACTTGGGTCATGGATAACGCAAAGGAAACCACAGCTTTAGGGCAGTCTCTTTGCAGACATTGTTTTATTTAAATTCTTGTAATATCTTACTTACTCTTGATCTATTATCATTGTGCTTTCTTCCAACTGCTATCAGATGGGGAGCTTTCCATACCAAATGAAGGATCATTGGAGAATGGGCAGGCTCTGAGCTCCAGCCAGATTTCACTACCAGGCCTAGCAGAACTGGAATCAGGTTCCGCGTCTGGGGAACCCTGTACATATGAGGTGCTGCCAACCACAGATATCATGGATGGGGCAGGTAACATTTCTGTTTTCATTCTAAGATACAAAATATAGAATTTTTTCAACATTAGGCTCTTTAAAACTTTTTAAAATTGGATTCTGATGGTTTTTGATCTTTGATACTTAATGTTTAACACACAGGAGTGCTCTTGACATACAGAAGTAGATATAAGCCAGAACCGGAACCTCAGATCCAAACACTTCAGAACTTGGGGAAAGTTTGGATTCAGGTCCAAACTTCGTAACTCGGACCCATCTGTATGCAGGACTACAGACTAGGGTTACCGTCTTTCTGTAAATATACTACTAGTGGGTAACGCATGAATCAGAATGCAAAGTAAAATCGTTGTACATTTCAAGTCTGGAAACTGTATAGATTTAATTTCATTTTCTCATTGATATTCTGTGTTCTTTGCTATTTGGAAAGGAGATTTTGTAATGAAAACAGAAGCCTGGCACATCTTGCATACTTTCAGATTTAGAGAGGAGAGTTTTATGTTTCACTGATCGTTGTAACAAAGCAAATAGCTTGGTAGGTAATTCCGAGGTTCTAACATGGAGGGGACCTCTGATAAGGAGTTCTGAGGGATTCTCACATCTAGAGCAGAATGAGAACATAGTTAAGATAAAAGAAAGAGCAGACCATTTATCATGTGGACAAGGTTGAGACATTGTATAGCTCAGAAGTAACCTTCTGCTTTCCAGTTCACAAGACTAGTGACTCAAGAGCAGCTGCTCAATAAAGAAAGCTCAGCACAGGGGCTGTGATTTCAGATCTTAGGGTAAATTGATAGGTCAGAAAAATCTACTCAGACCCATTGGATCACTGAGTGGCAAAAGAGCTATCTTCACATAAGGAATGAGAGGTCTAGTTGTGAATGAGGGAGTGACAATGTTCAAGTTAGCTTTGGGCATCTCTTAAAAGATTTGGAGTGTCTGTTTAGATGAGGAGGAACTTCCAAAAGTCTAGGTACTTAAGCAAACTGTCTGAACTCTTTTTCTCATGGTATTTCAGCATATGTGCTGCTGGTCCTGGAGAGGCACAGGCATGAAAATATGGGGGGTTGGAGGAAAGCAACCACATTATTATTTGTATTAACATCAGAAAGGTTGGATTTAAGTCTAAGAGCAAACTTAATTTAACTTCTTATTTTATCTGACTTGATCCACCTGTCCCTGGTGCAGACGCCTAGACCCATCCCTTCACCAGCTCCAATAGAGAACCTTATGTAAAGAAGTTCTGACTTTGGGAATCTAAAACCTGACCATTCTAAAGAGGCCACTGGTAGCGATCCCTTTCACAGCTTCAGGACAACCAGCCAGAACCTCCTGTTAAAGAACACCTGCTTTAGTGTTCAACTTCTGCTTTTGCTGTCCTTGAGAAAGTTAAATGGGGTGTCTCTGGTGAGAAACAACGGTCCACTTGAGCTGCCTCTGATTGAATCAGAAGTAATGCCTTTGGCTTCAGTGGAATGCCTCTGAAATCACAGTTTGACTAGAAAGGGGTCACAGTCTTCATACCTCGGCTGCATATGCTCAGCTGAGACGTGGATCAGCTAGGCCTTGCACCTGTTGAAGAAAAAGCCGTTCAATTATACTGTACAACAGCAACAACATAACAATTTCCATGTCTGTTATTTTGAGAGAGAGAGGGAACTGGGTGGAAACCACAATACCATTCAAATAGTAATGGGCCAAATTCAGCCCCGCTGTAAAAGGCATAGCTTCAGAGAAGAAACAGTTACATAAGAAAATAGCATTCTTAAGAATCAAGATGATTGACTCTGGTGTTGCCTTTCAGCTATACCGTTCAGTTCTACAGCAGACTTCAGAAAGCATTTTGGAGGCATGTGCCTTTCACCAGCTGTGTGGCGACTATTGCACATTGCTCCAAAGAGGAAGAATGAAAAGGAATGTGTACTTGGTATAACTGAATATCCGTGATCCTGCACAACTGTGTGGTCTTTTGAAAATATAATGGACCCTGACAGAGAAATGGGCAGGATGCCGTTGTGTGGAAGCATAAACCCGTCGACTAGCTATTTGTTTATTGATTGTGTATTGTTACCCGTCTGGAGAGTCTGGGGTTTGACATTTCAAGGCTCTTGATTGTGTTAAAGGGGTGTGGGACTAAATTCTACTCTGATGTCAGTGAGAGATGCTCCATTGGTTTTAGTGGAGAATGACCCAGTGCTGAAATTGGCCTGTGGTGTAGAGGGGGGTGGGTGGGTGGGTGTGTGTGTGTGTGTGTGTGTGTGTCTTTCTCTCTCTCTTTGTGTTTTATGATGTTTGAGCAAAATCTTTTAGTTATGTTTTTAATCTGCATCTCTGTGCTGCTTTTCTTCTCTTACTATTACTGTACCTGCTGCCACTCTGCTTGTAACGTTGTTGCGTCTATGATGTGGTTGTGTCCTCCAGTGTCTGAAGAGAGCCCCACATCCAGTGAGTCTGGAGTCCTCCTGTCCCAAGATCCTTCAGCTAAACCAGTCCTGCTACTTCCCCCCAAAAAATCTGCTGCTTTCCCTGGAGACCATGAGGACACCCCAGTGAAACAGGTGTCCCTCCTCAAACAGCCCCCTGCCCTGCCTCCTAAACCCATTGCCAGGATTGCCAACCACTTAACTGGTAAGTAGGTGTTCCTGAATGCTCTGCACCACTACTTCCCTTAAAGGAACAGTCCACTCCTGTACTGAGGATCTCAATGTCTTTCTTTGGTAAAGCTGCTGTGTAAATGTTTGCATGTGTATCGATATTGTATGTGTGTCATGGCTGTACTGATACAGCAGGACAGGGGCTCTCAAACTATTTCATAGTGTGGACGACATCTTAATAGAGATGGACACCTCCCGTCTCATCCACAGTCTCAGACTGCCACTCCTCCCAGCCTCTTAATCATGACCCTGATCACCAACATGTGACCTCGCCTTAGCAAATACAGCAGTCACTTCAATGAAAAAATAATGATAGGAAAGTACTTTTGTAATCTTGAATCATGTTTCATGAGATAAGCCCTTTGTTCTTTTGGGGGGCGGAATTAATCAGATTCTCTCCCTTTGCTCTTTGTTAGATCTTCTCCAGCTTTCATGAGTGCTGTTCTCCCCACTTTTTCCCTCCATTCCTCTGCACATGCTTCTCTTAGACTCATAGACTCTAAGGCCAGAAGGAACCATCATGATCATCTAATCTGACCTCCTGAACATCACAAGCCACAGAACCTCACCCACCCACTCTTGTAATAAACCCCTAACCTCTAGCTGAGTTACTGAATTAACTCATGATTTACATGATTTAAAGACTTCATGTTACAGAGAATCCACCATTTACACAAGTTTAAACCTGCAAGTGACCTATGCCCGATGCTTCAGAGGAAGGCGAAAAACCTCCAGGGTCTCTGCCAATCCGACACAGAGGAAGAGTCTTTCCTGACTCCAAATATAGCGATCAGTTAGACCCTAATCAGGGGCAAGATCCACCAGCCAGACACCTGGGAAAGAATTCTCTGTAATAACTCGGAGCCCTCCCCATCCACTGTCCTCTCACCAGCTGTTGGAAATAGGTGTATTTGCTGCTGGCAGTCGCAACTCAGCTATGTGCCGTTAGAGGCAGTCTCATCATACCACCTCCTCCATAAATTTATCAAGCTCAGTCCCCTTCTTTCCCAATTACTCTGCCCTCTGGTTCCTTGCTCCTCTGCTTCCTTGCTCATGATCGCTGGCTACTCAGTCTCCTTCTCCATAGCTTCCCACTGGTGGATGCTAGTGGTGATTGACAACTCAAATTCCCCAGTTGCTCCATTCCTGCTCCAGTCCCTGGAGGATGCTCTGGTTTCCATTCCTGCTGTGGTAGAGACTGTAATGGAGGCAAGTTATGCAGTCTCCTCTGCCTGGTTTCCAGCTGCTTCTATATGTATCCAGGCTCTTCTTTGCAATTAAGAGCCCGGTTATCTGTAAAAGCTATTAGAAGCAAGGAGGAACAATCAACCATATGTGACCAGTCAACCCTCCCTGGACTACCATCAGACCACTGCTGTAGAGAAATATTACAGGCACACACACAAGGACCATGAAACGTTTAAATATTCCTAAAATACATGTCTATCCTTTTTGAGATGTGTGTGCACAATTCCCGTTGCTTTCAGAGAGAGCAGCACAGGTTAGGAGGCTATAAATTCCTGGGTTTTAAACCAGTTCAGATAGTAACTCCCTCGGTAACTTGGGCAGATCGCAGTCTTTTCCCCTCAATTACACCTCTGGTATTAATACTTTCCTGCCTCACAGTGGTGTGGTGAGGATGATTGCTTCCTGTTTATACAATGCTATGTTTTGTTATTTTTTTGCCGGATCATTTTGTTTTATTTTGATTATTATAAAGTAAAAGAATCTTTACCAAATTGTATATATTGCTTTTCTCACCTGTTTCTACATAGCATTCTATCTAGATGGGCAACTGATTTATGCTTTATTTACTTTTGTTCACATTTATTTGAAATTTATATGGGATTTCTTCACTTTTGCCACCTGCCACGATCAACTTTAAATTGATTTATTTTTTGCCTAAAACTGCAAACCAAAAGGGCTAAAGCAGGCACCATTCTTATTTACTTCATTTGGGGCTACAGCTGCTTGCACCAGCTCTGAATTTGTTTCCCATCCATTCTTGTAATTCAGTTTACCCCTATGAGTTATTGCTCACAAATGAAGACTCAATGAAGAAACTAACATAAAGGGAGACATCTTCTGCTAACTGTGCATTGTACAGAAACATGAGGGGGGAGAGAGACCACCCTGCTCTTTAAGTTAGCTAGAAAAACAATGGATGGAGATTTGTGTCTGCTTCTATGTATTTTGTAATTCAAATTTTTATATAGAGTTGTCTTTAGTAACCACTCAAGGGACCAGCATGTGTCAGTTGTTTAACAGAGATGACCTTACAGTAAAGATGAAGCAGAATTGTATTCTACTTCTGGGGCTACTTTGAAATGGTCTTTAAAGACAGACGGTTGCCTGATTAGGGGGATTGCTCAGCTCGCTTTCGCTCTCTCCCACTCAGACACAAACTCACTTGCATGTAGACATGATGACATACACTCTCACACATAGACAAGATTCACACACACACACACACACACACGTCTCTGTGGGAGAGGAGGTACAATTTCAGTCACAAGGTCCTAGTTTAGCAGGTAGTTGCCTCTTGGTAGAGCTGACATCTTCACCCATATATACCCTTATAAACATTAATGTCTCAGGCCAATAGGTTTGACTTTTTCTTACTGGGAGGGTCTAGGGACATATATTTCTATATGCCTTAGGCTAGCCTTTTAGATTATAGTAGACTTGCATAATCCCTGAAAATGAGCAGTGTGTTTTAATGAATCATTCTCACCACGAGAAAGCTAAATTAACCCTATTCTTTTACTAATTACTCCAGAGACATCCTTAGTTTGTGTGTGAGAGAATTAATAAAATAAGACTTCTGGAGCTCCAAATGAAGATTTTTCAGGTTTTCATTGCACTTTCAGTGTCTGTTTTTCTATTGAGGATTTTGTGAGGAGAGTGAAGGACAAATTAAGACACACCGAGCATGACTGATAGAGAGTGACAGTAGTTAATGGTCTGGTAGATCTGTGCAAGAAGGATATGAGAGGAAACATGGTCTTGGCATGAGTTTTATTTCAGGTATATTGCTGATGTGGAGCTTGCAAAAATGCTTCTGATCTTTTATCTTGTTTTGTTTTATCTTGTTTATAAAATCTAATACAAGAATACCTGAGAATATATAATTACAAAATCTCCACAGGCATGGTCAGCAGAGGAAAAAAAAAACAGATAAATACCTCAAATAGTGTGACGGTTCAGTGGCTTAAAAATCAGACCACCTTCTTGTCAGGAAACTCTGGGCCAAATCCTCATCACCTGCATGAAGAATGACTAAAGGGGTATGCTCAAGGGACCTTGTGCGGATCGAGCAGGACTTGGGAGACAGAATCCTCCCATCCAACAGGATCTAAGATCCATCTCACACATCACCGCTTTCTGTACAAGTGCAAGGCTTTGTCCTTGCCCTCAATAACAAATACTCGTAGCAGAGCAGGTATAAAATAAACAAAAATAAATGCAATTCAATTTTGAAAAAGAAAAACCCCTCAGATTTATTATGGGAGTGAAAAGGGAGAAAGAGAATTGGGGGGAGGGATAGCTCAGTAGTTTGAGCATCAGCCTGCTAAACCCAGGGTTGTAAATTCAATCCTTGAGGGGGACATTTAGGGATCTGGGGCCAAAATTGGGGATTGGTCCTGCTTTGAGCAGGGGGGGTTGGACTAGATGACTTCCTGAGGTCCCTTCCAACCCTGATACTCTATGAAAGCATGTGGCAATTTCTAATCACATAGCTTAGTGCAGTTAGGTAGGCTCTCGGGTACTGTGGAGATGAGGAGGATATAAGAACCTGAATAGAAGAGAAACCAGAGCAGGCTGGGAGTGAGACTGCCTCCTGGAGTTTTTTACTGGTAGGGGGCTTGACATCTTGTAGTTCAGAGACCCATGTTCCTGCCCCATCCACTCCAAAACCATCCATCTTGCTTTTATGGAAGGAGCAGCCAGAGAGAACTTCTCTACAGTATATGGAGGGTGTTGGAATCCCCTGAGCAGCCTTTCTGTTGCCCATTCTCTGTCTTGCATGCTCATAACATGAGCAGGAAAAAGCAGCATTTGCCCTGTAATCATCAAGATCCATCTCTTCGTAGTACAAAGCAGTCAGCCCTAGGAAGAGAACATGTCTTGTTATTGTTTCAATATAATTTCACCACTCAGCATTCTTCACTGGCCAATTATTTTACAATGATCCTTCTGCCAGTTGTTAAATATGATCATTAATAATAAGCCATCCTTCATTTATAAAGCCACTTTCATCCATCAGAGTCCTAAAGCTCTGATATACCAACTTTACACAAGGATCATCTTCACCCACCACTAAAAAGTAGATATCTCTGAGGTGGAAGATAGCAGTGTACAGCAGCGTTACACAACCATTTGGGACAAGAATTGCAAAATACCTGTAACCCTTCTGCCCGTCAGAGTTGGCAGCAACAAGGGCCGGGTTCAATATCTAGGGGATCCATTTCCAATAACACAATGCAAACCAGCTCGAGCCCCCACCCAGTGACCTGGGACAAATATATACCACCCCCGCTGGGCGCCTCCAAGAGGCAATACTTCCCCTCTCGCAAGCACCTAGTCTGAGTGTAGCAAAAGCCTTTTAATAACAGAGAGAAACAATGTGGCATTATGTTTGGGAAACACCACCAACAGGATTCATAACACAACCCATGAGCAAAAAAAAAAACCCACCCCAAGCAAATTGGGGCATGCCCTTTTCCCTTTGGTTCTTGAGTCCAGCAACCCGAAATCACCCAAAGTCCCAAAAGTCCAGTGCCCCAAAAGTCTCTGTCCCTGGTCAGGGCAGCCCCAGAGTTCAAAAGTTTATCTGCGGAGCTTTACCTCCCAACCTGGGTGGAAATGGGACGGGGATAAGAGGCACCTTACATGATCGGAAGCTGACCGCCCCATAGCTCCATAGCAGCGCTCCGCTCCGCCAGCCGCCCCACGAACTCCTTCGCTCAGCTCCACGGCCCACAAGCAGCTCCTGCCATCCACAAACTGCTCCACCAGCCGGTCCGCAAGGCACTCCAGCCGGCCCGCCAACTGTTCCACAATATATCTTCAGGCTCCCCCACTACTTAACACAACACTCAGTGATTTCAGCTCTTAGGTGAATTCAGCTTGTAGTAGGGGAGCCCCAGTGCTGGTGCACTGTCAGCCCAAAATGAGCTCAGCAGCCTATAACTAGACTTCTAATGAAATCAAAATTAGCTCTGATATTCCACAGTGGAGAGAGGAGGAAGTGCAATTAGCATGTAAGGCCCTCACCAAGGGGCCCATAGCCACCAAGTATTAGTACTTGTCCCCAGCCTCTCTCCATTCACACAGTTTTGGAACCCATGACCCTTGCCTAGCGAGTGCTACTTAGTTGATGGTGAATCCCTCCATCATAACAAAAGGCCACGTACAGTTCCAAGCACAGTTCCCATAATCAGGGTAATAACAATTTATTCTTCCTGCCCCAATAACAGAGACACTGGGGATCCCACAGCAGCCAAAGTGACCATTTGGGCAGCTATGGTCTCATTCTAGGCGTGGTGGGTGTGCCTATGCAAATGAGATTGGCCCCTGAAGTTCTTTTCCACAACTTGCCACACCTCACCACCAGATATCAGGGTGGAGCTCATCCTGACACTGCTTACATACCATATCTGGTTGAAATTGTGGGGGGAATTCAAATAACCGTCTGAGACTGAATTTGGCTGGAACCTTGGGATTTATTGCCAAGAGATCTCTAATGACCAGAAGCGGCCAGCACATTGGTTTTATATCTTATTTGAAAAACAACACTCCGTGTCACAGTGCCCCTTCGTCCCATTGTCCGTTAATCCATTGCTTCTCAGAACCAAACTTGAGTTTTTCTGGGATTAACCCAGCCACATTCAGCTCAAAAGAATGAACTGCCAGTTATCCATGAAATTCTCTAAAAACTTTGGAAGCAAAACATTTGGGGCATAACTGTTACACCTGTGTAAATCCAGAGTCAGTGGGTTTACTTCAGTTTTACATTTGGTGTAACTTTGAACAGAATCTGGCCCTTTAATTCAACAATCATATTAGAGCTTTTAAAAATCCTTTTAGCATCTTTTCAGTTGTTTCATTCTCGGCAGTGGGAGGAGGAAGTTTGTCCCGTTTTTAGTTCTAAGAACACACAATCTAGTTATGTCTGTATACAGTAATCAAACTATCAGCTGGCTGAATAACAGCAGTAATTCAAATATAGAGCAACTAGCCATGGTTAGAAGTGAACATTTAACAGGGAAGAAAGTGTTGTAAATCCATAAAAATAACTACTGATAATGTGGACCTGCCAGGATTGAATTCCAGAACAATGGCTGTAAGGCCTCTTGAAACGTAGTTGATCATTGGTTACAACATTACAAAGCTATTTAGAACTACAAATTTACCTGGCAGATAATCTCCACAGCCTGCAGTATGTTCTAACCCAACATTTACACATGTCTGGGGTTGCTCCTCTGTATATGAGCCCATTGCAGCAGGCATGAGCCCTCTGCTCTGTCATACCTCCTCCTGCTTTCTGCACCAGTATGCACATGGCTTATTCAGTTTGAAGTAAATTCTCTCCCCAGTGCACACTCTGAGTACCCATGCTGCGCTCTTGAGGAGGATGCAGCAGAACAGGAGCAGAGTGAATGGATCATCTCCCCCAGTCTGCAGAATGGCAGTGGGCTGGACTCTGAGATTGTAGTTGCTTCCACAGGTCCTGTGACTCCTGCTATCTGGAGAGCAATAGCCAGTGGATCAAGGTAACAGAAGAATGTCTGACCCTGCCCTTAATGCTTGCTGTGAGACTATGCAGACAGTCCCTGCAGAACTGGGCTTTGTGGCATTCAGGGCATGCACACCCTCTGCATGTGCTCCCAACTCCTTCCCCTATCTCTTCTGTACACATTGTGCAGAAGAACAGAAAAAGATGTGGGAGCCAAAATTGGCCTAAGATGCACATGTGCAATCCCACTGCAGTCAATAGGCAATGCTTGTCTCACAGTTATTGGGCTAACTGCATCTCTGACCCCTCTGGGTCTTTTTGAGTGTACTCCCTCTCCAGTCTCAGGCCTTGAGTTGTCACCTCTAGTTAGGAGGAATCATTTGATTCTCCCACTCTTAGGCCAGGCCTTGGTTTGCCGTCCCCTGGAACTAAATGTAACTGCCTCGGCACCTGCGATTCTGGTCCTTGGGAGCTATGTCCCAATGGCATCCAGAGATCAGCCAGCCTTCTTAAAGCTGAGTGTTGTTTTTTTCAACCAAAGGACTTTGGAGAAAAAAATCTTAACATGGTAAACAGATTATACGTATGTCTTGTTTACCTGGTGTCTATCCATTTTGCACGTGGGGTTAAGCTTCCTACAAACAGCCCAAGACCTCTGTTGTCTTGGTGACAACTCCCATGGAATTAAAGCAGTAGAGATCTATAATAAGCATTCCACTAACTAATACAGTTATGCAGTCTAGCTCAATAACTAGCTTACATACAGCATTCATAAAATTATACATAGCAGCTCCATGTCCACCACAGCGTCTGAGAGCAGAATTTGACCCTTCATAATGGACCTGATCAAAGCCCACTGAAGTCAGTGGAAAGGCTGCCATTATTTTCAATAGGCTTTTGGATCAGTTCTTCTTAGGCCTTGTCTACGCTGGCAGTGGCACGTAGAGTATGAAGGCTGTGTTCACATTGCGGTGAGTAGCTACATGCAGCAGGGAAAGGCTCTGGTGGGAGGGACATAATGGGGAAAAGCTCCAGCAGTTCCCCGTTGCTGAAGCCTTTCCACACTGCAGGGAGCAGCCAGACCCTTTCCCTGTGGTGGGGAAAGAGTCCAAGGCAGCAGGGTGGCAGTGGGACACTACATTGTTAAAAAGCAGCAGTGTAGGTGTGGAAGGCACTGCTTGGGTGAGTAGAGAGCCATGTAGGATGCGTACCCTAAGGTTCTGGCATGTCTTTACTCATCTAAGCAACACCTCACTGTCTACACAGCTATGTATACCCATGCTAGGGTTGTATGCACTATATGTACTCTACACACCTCTGTAAGTGTAGTCCTAGCCTTAGAGGATCTGGGAACTAGGGATAGAGAAGTCAAATGATTTGCCCAAATTCATACAGTGAATTAATGACAGTGCCGGGAATATAACTCAGATTTCCTGAATCCCATTTTAGGGTCCTGCCCACTGGGCAACACTGCCTCCTAAATACATGCAGACTTTTACAGACTACAGAATTCACTACTACAAGAGGTCACAGTTAACTACTGGAATAGGATTTCAAGGGAACTGGATATCATAACAAGGAGTTACATTTGTAGTTATATGTACTTCAACAAGGGTAATAAAAACTCATGCTTTGGGGCATCAGCTGGTCATCATAGGAGTCAGAAGGAATTTTTCCTCCCATGTACAGGATGGTCACTTGGCTAGGCACATTGTGGAGAAGAGGAAGGGGCTGCCTTCTTCATGGATCAGTGCCCCAGTCTGGTGTAGCAAATTTTGTCTTCTAGTTATATATTTGTATATAACTATAGTCCACTGTCATAAACAGTGATAAGGTTTAATTTTCTAGCATTATTTGCATTAAACCCAGCATAACTAGGACCTAATCAAGCAAAATGCTGAACAACCTCAACTCCTGTTAGTGCCAGGGGAAGTTGAGCTTGTTCAGCATCTTGCAGAACTGGTCCCATTATACATAATACTGGATACAAGGGACCTCAGGCCTGAGATTAATCTTTTTTGGCGATTTGCTACTATCTTGTCATTTCAGTGCTTTGTGCGAAGATTTAAAACTGCAGTAAAATTCCACTGGGAGGACTAGTAGATTTTCATGAGTATTTTTCAAAGATGTGTGAACATGAGGTGAAAAATCATGGGCCAAATCCTTAGCTGGTGTAAATTGGCATCACTCCATTACTGAAGTCAATGAAGATATACTGATTACTCTAGCTCCATGTGTTTAAACAAATGTCCTTACCTGTGGTACGAATAATATTTTAAACAATTTAGACTAATTTTACAAATCTCACTCACTCTTTATGCTTTTTTGCCTTTCACCTACCAATGAAAATAAACTAGTGAATTTCACTTTCTAGTTCTAGTTATCATATGAGACTCCAAGCTACAGTCCCCCAAAGCAACAGTTTTGGGGCTGCAAACCTAGTGGGGGAATATTTTCATTTAAAAAGAAAAATATCCTTTTGATGTTCATGTTGTTGTTTTTTTAAATGGAAGTATTTCTATCTATTTTGTGCCTCAATCAACCTCACAAATTCCACTGGCTCCCAGCAGAAAATCATCTTTTTTAGTACTTCAGAAACACAGGAAGTTGCCAATTGAATTGCCCTTCCACCTTTTCTTCAGCCAGGAGCAGGAGTGAGCGGCTCCGGTGGATGGTATCACTTTGAACCCTCCATTGCGGATGTCTCCTCTACTTCATACACAGAGTGAAGGCCTGGGATTAAGACAGCATTCCCTTCCAGAATACCACCACCTCTGTGAACTAAAGCTGTTCCTTGAAGTACACCAGAGATTAGACCAAACCAAACACCCAGATCTGGCTACTGCAGAAGTTTAGGGAAGTGCAGATCTGGATCGCAGCTTTGTAGCTCAGGCCCATCTTTTAGTAGTAAGGTATCCTGGAGAAATAATGTATTAAAATGTTTTGTTACAACAAATTGCATAGGAGCCTAATTCTCAGGGTTTTATTCAATTTACTCTTTATTGTCTCTCTTACGTTTTCTTGAAGACAGTGTGTGCTTTCATACAGGGTACAAAGATAAAACATATCTACTGTGCATGTATGTGCATAAGAGACATGACAGCTCAGCCTGTTCTGTGTTTAGGTAAAAAACTCACAAAAATTCTAATTGCAAAATATGGAAACCAGTCCACTTTAGAAGACTGACTGTGTAGCTGACTGACAGCTCATGTTTGCCGGCAAATCCAAGGGCCGTATTTGGCTCTGCACAAGGGGGTGCAACAGGTATTGACTTTAGTGGAGAGACCATAGTCTAGTGGATAGGACATGCTGGACGGGGAGTCAAAAGATTTGGATTCTATCCTGGCTGGCTGTTTAGATTGTACGTTCGTTGGGACTTGGTCTGTCTCTTACAATCTGCGTGTTCAGTGACTAGCACAATAAGGTCCTGACCTCAACTGGGACCTTTAGGTGCTGTTGTAGAGCTACTCTAATAAGAGTTAATAGTAATGTCAGCCTTGAATTTGGTCCCTGTCATCTTCTATCTTAGTGTCTTTTTTCATTTTGATATTTCTGGAGAAGTGTTGCTCCAGGAGCCATTTGTACCCTAGCTACTAGGGTTGGCCCCATTACTGACAAATAAATACTCAGGCCAGAGATTATGGATCGCTAGTGCAAACATGAAAATTTATAGAAGTGCTCTTAAAAACTGTGATGCAGCTCACAAATATGTGGTGGCCTTTGAAACCTCAGCAGCAGCTTATCTGGTGGGCTTTGTCAACTCCCAAGAAGCTGTTGGCACTTTTATCTCTTCATAGTATTTTAGTAAGGTGCATGAACTCAAATAAGAGAGGCTAAATATGTTATGGTGCCAGAACTCCTTTACAGAACCCGAATGCCAGAGGTTTGCCAGATTTGAAAGGGTTCATTGAGGTCACTCACCTCCCAACTTCAGGAGGCCTTTCTAGCTCCCTCCTTCCCTATAACTTCAAACAACATCAGTCCATAATGTAAACTCCCAACTTCTCTTATCCCCCAACCCCAAGTGGCTACTTCTCCATGGCCTTCCTCATTCTCAGACTTCCAGCTCCTCTCTTTGGCTCTCTGACATTGTAAACATTTTCATAATGCAACCCAGCCAGTCTCCTTCCCCCTGCTGAGCTCAGGCAGCCAATGCATTGAAATTCCATCTGCTTATAGATGTCTCCATTACATGCACCTCTGAGGCCTTATCCAGTTCCCATGGAAGTCAACAGGAATCCTTCACCCATGGGTAAACCCCATAAAATTATGTATTTTCGAGGAATGCTGAATGGAGTTAAAAAGGTTAAAATCCACAGCATGGGAATCCAGAACAAAGTTTGTTTGCCAGTTGTTTTATAAAAGTATAAATTAATCCTACCATTTCCCTCCATTTTTGCTGGATTATCCTTGTACCTCATTCATGATTTTTTTTTTCATTAGCGTAATTCTGCTACACCAAATGTTCTGCAGGTCCACAAAAATGTGAGACGTGACGTGCAGTAGTCAGACCGTAGCAGTCGGAGCCAGAAATTCCTGAGTTTTAATCCCCACTGTGGTGATAATGATTCATTCTGTGACTTTGGGCACCTCGTTACTCTACCTCAGGTTACTCATTAAATGGGGGATAATAACACAGAGCTCACAGGGATGTTGTCAGGGTTAGTCCCTGGTAGAAAGTGCTTTGAAGATGAAAAGCACTACATAGATCTTGTGATTACATGAACTATTGTTGTTTAAGGCATTTCTTATTGAGAGTCCTCAAATGTTTCTGTGAGGCTCAAAAATGTTGTGACGTGAAAACTTCCCTTCTGAAAACCATTCAGAGTGTTATAGGGTACAGTATCTTTCTTCACCAGCAGAAAAGGGGTAAGTCCAATGCAGATTCACCTGTTGTCTTTACTGGCAACCTTTGTGCCTGATTACCCAATATTGTGGTCTTCTTTTTAATGCAATAGAAACTTACATGTGTGCCTCTCGTTCTTGTGTTTTAGATCCTGGCGGTCCTATGAAACTGCCTTGTATGCCAGTTAAACTATCGCCTCCACTACCTCCAAAGAAAGTCATGATTTGCATGCCTTTAGGGGGGCCAGACCTCTCTCTTGCATCCTATTCCATGCAGAAGAGTTCCCAGCAGCCTTTGGCTCCACACCATCACTCTGTACTGCCATCCCAATTAGCAGCACACCAGCACCAGCTTCCATATGGCAGCCACAGCCAGCATCTGCCTTCTGGATCCAGCTCATTACCTATTCACCCTTCAGGGTGCCGGATGATAGATGAATTGAACAAGACACTGGCCATGACCATGCAGAGGCTAGAAAGGTAATGGTTGATTTTTAAAAATATTAATTTATATTGTGTCATTACAGCATCGGAACATAACATCATACAATAATACATTGCACTTACAGAGGGCCTTTCATCTGAAGATCTAAAATCTTTTACAAAGCCAAGTCATTACTGGGGAAGCTGAAGCACAGAGAGATTAAGTGACTTGCCCAAGTTGATGCAGTGAGTTAGTAGCAGAGTCAGGAATAAACCGCAAGTGTCCTGAATCACAGTCTCCTGCTCTAGCCATTAGATTATGATGCTACTAGATTAAAAAGCTTTTAGGAATCTCCTATTTTGCAACAACATAACACCCGGTTTCCAAATAAAGCTTTGGTTACATGGAAGACAAAAGAAAATAAAATGAAAAAAAAAGTGGAGGATTTAGAAAAGAACAATAAAGACCAAATGTGTTGCCCCCACCAAAGAATCTACATGCCACTGATGAGCTGGAGGGAGCACATAGTGATTTGCATGAGCTATTTAGGTTTTTTCATGTAATCTAAAATGCATCTGGGAATAAAATAAAATAAATGTGTGCTGCGGTAGAGGGAGTGTGTGTGTGTGTGTACACAAACGCAACATAATTGTCACTGCTGTTTTGTAGCAATCCCAATTGTAGACTGCAAAGGGAATAGAGAATATTAATGCCATTCCATGCAAGATCCCCACACATATTTTGTAAAGTGAGTCAATTGAATGCGGGATGTATCCCAGTATATTGACTTCCTTGCACGGATTCCACCAGCTTGTCTCTGGTCAAAAGCACAGGCTTCTGAACAGCAGTCCTTAGGCTTTCACCAGGACATCTGAATTAACTGGAGCCTTGTGGGGGCTCTCAGGGAGGGTAGATCCAATACCAAATTATATGACATGTGGAGCTTCTTCCTGGAGAAACAGTCTGTACACCCTGTAGTGCAGAACATGGTCCCCTACGGGAATTTTTACACTGAATGTTTATAGTCTGAAGAAATCAATAAATATAGGTGCCCAGAAATCAGTGCTCAAAGTAGCTCAAGAGGAGCAGTGGAAATATGGCTTAAGGCTTGGCCCTGCAGTCCTTGTTGGTGCCAGACCAGTCCCCAGTTTAAATTAGAGTAATCTGAATATTGCTGTAATTTATATACAGGAGAATTAGCTAAATGGACAGTGAAAACACAAGGAGGTAGCTGGGCAGTTCACCACGGACAGTTCTATTGAAACTGATAAGGTGATAGGAAAATAGGAAATTGTACAGAAAACCAAACACGTGCAATTTAAATAGACAAGAGGCCAGATTCTGCCCCATGCTACTAGTCCTTTGCACTGCCAGAGTAGTAAAAAGAGACCTTTGTAGCTGCTCTGAAAGGGCCGCTGTAGATTTTCCCAGTGTAAGGGAATCCTCAGCTGGTGTGAAGTTGACTAGCTTGTAGTGGGAGGTTCCTGTTGCCACAGATAAAGGGCTCCAGTGGTGAGGCAGGAGGTAGCATGTTATGAGCACAAGTCATTATAACAGGGGTAGAGATTTGATGGGACCACAGTCCTGCCACCTTTCACATAGGCCAGCACAGCCTAGCAAAAGCACCTTGCAGAACTAGCTGCATCATCCTGAGATACCAAGTACTGTACACACTCCCGAGTGCTGGGGGATGTCAAGAGGGATTGTCTCCCCCTCTAGAGCAGTGCAGCTTCACACCATTCCTAGCACAAGTCTGGGTGTTAATTGCACAATCTGGCCCTGATACATGCAAGCTGCACTTCATTATTCTAAACCCAATGATATTTCTCTTCATATGACTTCATAGTGGCATCTGTTCCCCCCTTTTCCCAGCAATGGATGTTCCAGTTTCTAAGCTTCCATCAAGTCTGTGTTTACAAGTATGTTTAATTGGTTTAAAGGAGGTGATGTAAAGATTGTGGTGGTTTTTTTTTTATTTTTGTTAATTTTTAACATTTACCAGAAGCTGAAACTGAGCTACTTGTTAAAACTGAACAAGCAAGAATCCAGTTCCCAGAATGAAGCAATTGTCTCCCATCACAGAAGAGAATATTTTTTAAAAATGGGATTAGTATTGATTTTACCTTTAAGGGACTCCTAGCTCACATTAATATACAGAACAGATTTTTGATTGTTTCTTTTCAGTCAATTAACTGTTTTTTTTGTGCCTCAATCGATATTTCAGTCATGGAATAATGAATCAAGTATTTCAGTTACGCTCATTGTCCAGTAAGTCAGTAATGTTTATGGTACTCAAGGAAAAAAAGAGTTGATGACTTTCTTCTGGAAAGGCAGTCACTAGTTTCATAATGTATGCGGACAAACTGTAAAGTCGACATGTGCTGTTAAATTTTTTAATTTATACTTCCAAGGGACTCTCTGTTTTTAGCAAATGTGCTAATGTCTCCAAGGAGATTAGTGTAGGTTTTCAGAATAGATTTGATTTTGGAGGGGATTAGGTACACCAGGTGGTATCTTTTCCTGATATTATTTTGACAGTAATGCTTTCTTTTCTCCCTAATTGTACAAAAAAACAGGTTTAAACCCAAATTACATCACATTGCAGTGTTTGTTATGAGACACTTCAGCTCAGAAGCCTTGAAAGCCTTGTAAATTGCTTATATTTGAGATCTGTTTTTTCTTCAATATACAATTTTGCTGTGTGATCATGTCTATCAAATATGTAGAATCTGAGATTGGTTCCTAAACTTTTCTACTGCTTCCAAAATAGCATGCTGCTGGGCCCCTGCTCCCAGGCCAGCAACTGTGGAGAAGAATGTAGAACATAGAGGCAAAGGCAGGATGGCTAATGGGAATGAGCGTATGAAAATGGAAATGATCACATCCAAAATAGAAACAAAGCTCAAAGAGTTTAATGCTCCCAAACTGGGGGGAACAGATAATCTCCAACCCAGAAAATACTGAAAGAACTGGCACATGAAATTGCAAGTCAGGTAGCAAGTTATCATATGACTGAAGAATAGCAAACAGTTATCTGTATTTAAGAAAGGGGAAAAAAGTAGTCCAGGCAACTACAGATCTGTTTGTCTGATCTCAATAGTATGCAAGGTTTTAGAACAAGTTTTGAAGGAAAGAATAATTAAAGACTGGAGGTAAATGAAAATGGGATAAAATCCATCAGGGGATTATCAAAGGTAGATCTTTCTTTGATAAAATAATTGATTTTTTAGACAAAGGACATGCAGTGAATGAAATCTATCTAAAATTCAATAAAGCATTTGGCGTGGTACTATATGGAGAATTATTAGTAAAATTGGGGTTAATACAGGAATGGTCAGGTGGGTAAGGAAACGTGTAAAGGGGAGAGGTCAGTGGGTTGTGCTGAAAGGAGAACTGCTGGGCTGGAGGGAGGTTACTAATGGCATTCTTCAAGGATCACTCTTGGGACTGATCGTATTTAATATTTTAATTAGTGACCTTGGCACAAAAAGTAGGACTGTGCTAATTAAATTTGCTGATGACAAAAAGTTGGGAGGCATCATCCATACAGAGGAGGATCAGAATATTATACAGGAAGATTTGGATGACCTAGAGGCCTGGAGTATAGAAATGGGGTGAAATTTAATAGTACAAAGTGTAAGGTCATGCACTCAGGGACTAACGACAAGAATCTCTGCTATCAGCTGGAAATGACAGAGGAGAAAAACCTGGGTGTGTTAGTTAATCACACGATGACTATGAGCCACCAATTTAATGATCCCATAAAAACACCAAATGTGAACCTGTGGTGTTGGTGGCCTGTTGTATGCAGGACAGACTAGTTGATCTAGCAGTCTCTTCTGGCCTTAAACTCTATGACATTATGAGAAAAGGGGGTGCCTAACATCACTTGGTGTAGCACCCATTTCAGCTGATCCCAGATATTATCTACAAAAATTAAATACTTAAGTATTCTAAAATAATCACTCCAGATACTGCAGTAGTTCTACTGTCAAGTGATGTGAAGCATTACTAAAGAACACTATAGTATTTTTTTTATAAGGGAAGAGGATACTGACAAGCCTCAGTGTGAACCATAACCAGCCCTCTTCAGCGAAAAGGGTGCCTTTTTTTTTAATTGTTAAAAGCAAAGGCCTGTTTCTTCTTGCTTTCTTCCTGAATCAGTGGGATTTCCTCGTTCTGGTAAATTCAGCTGGTGTGGGTTGATCCCTGAGCCCATCTGTAATTTTCTCCCTAAACTCTCCAGCATTCTTTTCTTAAACCTCACGCCCCTAAACCATTCCCTCCTCACCCACCTCCGCTTCTGTGGCCAAGAATAGGGAAAGAAAGAACACGCAATCCCCTTCTTTTAACAACATAGATTTTTTGCTTTAGAAGACCAGGTCTCCAGAGAGCTGACTGTCTAACAACATCTGAAGGTAGGGAAAAGGTACAAGCTATGTGAAAGGAAGTTAGAAATGATTTGCCAATGAGTTAGAAGCATGCCAAAGAAAAATGAGGACTACCTGATCATGGAGTAGGAACCAGGGACCACGTTTTTGTGTGTGACCTTGATCAAGTTACTTAACTTCTATGCCTCTGTTTTCCTCTCTGTAAAACGGGTGATAACACTTACCGGCCTCGGAAGAGTGTTGTGAGCATTAACAGGGCAATATTTTAAAAGCATTTTAAAAATGAAAATTGCTATGTAAGTGCCAAGTGGTGTTATGATTTTAAGTGACACATTCCTAACTCTCATAAAGGATCTGCACTCACTCCCTTTTCTTGTAGCAACAGTGGGACAAGAGCTAGGCCGCAATTTTCCTACATGAGGATAACATTGTGTCACAATTTAAACAAAGGGATAATTTATGCAGCCAACTTCTTTAAAATCCAAGAAAATTTTGGGTTCCACAATGTAGATTTGCTATCAGGGTACCTCTCTTCCCCAACTTATGTATGGCTTTTCTGACATATAGTTTGTGCCCTTCCTGTGTTCCTGAACGTTGACTTGGAGGGGCAGCTACTTGGCGTGACATGCTAGTCTAATCTCCAGCCATGCACCCAATCAGTCTCTCTAATGAGGCTGCCAATTAGTGTCAATCATGATGCATACTCTTGTAAACTCGCAACTGGGGTCAGACCTTATTTCTTACAGGATACTAAACAGCTAACAGATGGTAATGATGGGTAATTCCAGTTACCAGTGCCCTGCCCTGGGATAGAAAGTGAAAACCTCTGTATCAGAAAGTTTCTGTAACCAATTGTCCTTAGACATCCAGTTCCCTCAGACTTCAAATTTATAAAATAAATCATATTAGACCTACCTACCAGAAGTCTTGTAGTTCTTATTGAATGCATTTCAGTCTATAAAACTTTTCAAGAGAACTACTTTTGTCTAAACTTCACGGCCTGAGGATAGACACTCTCAATATGTATAGCTAATCCCATGCTCATCCCAGTGTAGTATTATATTAATGAATGTACAGTGATCTGAAGTGTTTCTATTTTTAGTTTAATTGATAAGCAACAAAACAATATACTCTTGATCTGACAACATTTTGATAGAATCTTTTCTGGTAACTCTTCATTCTGTTATCAAAGAAGAATGTGTGATAGTTTGTGGGGATATGTTTTATCCCACTAGATTTTTACAGGAGTGATTTCCCTGTTCTATTTAGAGTACACCCTTGAGTAACAAGAATATCAGTAGTTGTCTGTATAATCCTTAAATTCTGACTTCTCATGAAAATCTTTTCTTAATAGCAGCACTGTAATTTACATATTAAGATAAATTCTTTTTTGAAACCAGTGCCCGCATAGCCATGGTCTTGATCTCTAAACAACCAAAGCAACAAAATCTGAAACAGCTTTTAAAACTGATGATCTGAAACATTTAGTAGTGTAATTGTTCAGTACATAATACTACTACTAGCCCAACAGCCTTTACAAATAATTTTGTAGTAGACCACATGACAGTGCATATTTCCTACCAACAAAGAGGAAATCTATCACAGTAGAATTACTTGTGCCCTTGATTGTTTTTCATAAGTAAACTGCAGTACTGCAGGTAGGGCAAAAGTGCACAACACCTTGTCATCTGACTTAACGAATGAAATTAATAGTGTGGAACAGAAATCAGGAAATACATAAAATAGCAGGAAAAAATAGGGCTTAAAATAGCAAGTGGTATTATTGGTGGACTGCATGACTGAGGAAGTTGTAAAGAGATGGAGAATCTTCCACTGCTAGGACACCAGTTCAAATCAAGCCTCAGTGTGATAGGGATTGAAACTTGCTATTACCATCTAACTGCTGTATGGTAACCTAAATTGTTGAAATGTACGCAGGACCTCAGGCATGAATAGCCCCAGCCTCCCTTCCTTACCCCCGCCCCCCCCCAAATACTCTGTCACAATAAGTACCTGGTTGGTAACTCCAGGAGAGAGGTAGAGGCAGACTGAATGGGCATAAAGACTGAGCTACCCTCCCACCTCTTCTGTTACTTGGTGAACTTGTACTGCGCCTGACAGTGCTGTGTTTAAACTGAGCTGAATGATTTTACTGCCTAGCGTTCACTGTTTTTTTACAGAACAGCATTATGCTGAGCTTTATCATCTCTAAGATATTAGATCTGAGTCTTCGGGATTTCGTGTATCTGCCACTGAAGAGTTACACAGAAAAACAGATAATCAGAAAAAGAGAGATTTTTAAAAGAAGTTAATTGAATTTAAATTATTAAAGCATATCAATAAAATAAAAGTTAATTGAAAGTTTTTAAAGACTGTAATGCATTTATATATCCTTAGAAGAATTCAGCTGATGCATCCCAAAATTACTTCTTGGATAAAAATAGTATAATGTAAAATTCATTGAAATCTAATAGAGAAATTCACAACCCAATTCTTCATGAATGTTTAATACTTTGACAGGTTTCAGAGGAACAGCCGTGTTAGTCTGTATTCGCAAAAAGAAAAGGAGTACTTGTGGCACCTTAGAGACTAACCAATTTATTTGAGCATGAGCTTTCGTGAGCTACAGCTCACTTCATCACTTTGTGCTACAAAATGTAGAATATCTCTAGGCAAATAAATTCCTTTCTTTGATATGTCCAGTCAGTAAATATATGCAATATAAGCTGCAATTACCAAATGATCTCTTTGACGTCTAACATAATGATAACAAATGGTATCACTCACTTATAGTATCTAGGGCCTTTTATCCCTATGAATCCCAAAGCACTTTATGGGTAACAGTTCACCCCCCTTGAAAATGCAGTCATTTCTGGGGTGAAACTTGGCAACTGTTTAATGGTCCTCATCAACACCACACAACAGGTTAGGGCAGAACATTAAGATAACATCTCCAACTGACGTAGTGGAAGGTGATTTAAATAGTTAAAGGGCCCAGTCCTCCAGAGTGCTGTGGAGTATCTACTGTGGTTCTGCACATCCTAGACTCTCTAAAGGAGTAGCAGTTGCTTTGCAGGATCATACCCAAATCTGATAGTTGCCTCAAATGGAATGTGGCCAGGACAGCTGGATTAATGTCCATACTCATGTGGAAAGGAGCATGAGAATTTTAACAACTGCAAGGTCAAGAACTCAGATTTACTTCTCATCCAAAGAGCAGCATCTCCAACAGCAGAGGGCCTCCTGATTTCATACAGTTATTGTTTCTGAAAGAAGAGCACCTACTACTGAATCACCAACACCACTGCAACACCCAGGATTTTTTCTGACAGTCTCTGATCCTAGTAGAGGGAGGCAATATGGTCTGGTGAATAGGGCACATGGCTGGAAGGTAGGAAATTTCGATTCCTTTCCTGGCTCTGCGCTTCACCTGTGATGTGACATTGGACTTCAGCTCTCCCGTTCTCAGTTTCCCTGTCTGTAAAAATGTACCTGCATTGATACTTACGTTCCCTTATGAAGTGCTTTGAGATCTACATGTGAAGAGAGCTAAACAGTAGTAATAACAACCAGATTTGAACCTATTAGGTTGTGGGAAGTGATGAGCTCATAACCTAAGATACTGTATGGCAGCAGCAATAGGACTGAATGTTTAGAGAGTAAAAGCAAATTGCTCTTCAGTGTCTGGCTTTTTGGGCTGTTGCACAGACAATTCATGTGTCTTGGTATATCCCATTTGGGATCTTGCTAAAAATAGAAAATGACCACTGGCGCTCCCAAGTCAGTTTGTAGACAGATGGCTCTAATGCACATTTCCATTTCTTTTTGATTTCTGTAAGACCCCTTGCCTGACCTTCACAAATTAAACACAACCTTGGTCGTATATTTCATCTGAGACACAGCTCATCTGCAGATAATGTATCCCCATTCATCTTTTGTCCTGTTCTATTGTAAATGAGGTGAAGAAAAAAATCTCAGGACTTACATTTCGCTTCAATTTACCTTCTTCCTGTAGACATGATGTAAAATACCAAAATAATGAAAGAAATTATAAAACCATCTGTTAGTCCAAGTTATTTGGCAAGCTTGGAATGGTTTAATTAATCTCCCCTCGCTCGGTAAAGATTCCTATGCTGTATTTATATTTCCCAAGGATTTAAAGTTTCTCGGGGCAGGGGGAGAGTTGGAAGCCCATGCTGTCACATAGGTGTGGCAGTTTGGCCAGTTAATCCACTATCTGTGCAGTCTCCTTCATACAACTAATGAAAGTGTTACATGCAAATTAGCTGTAGAGTAAGAGTGGTAATTGGCTGAGTCATAGGCGCCAACTCCGTTGGTGCTCCGGGGCTGGAGCACCCACGGGGAAAAATTAATGGGTGCTCTGCACCCACCGGCAGCCAAGCTCCACTCTCTGCCTCACCTCACCACCTCCTCCGCCTCCTCCCCTGAGCGTGCCATGTCCCCACTCCTCTGCCTACCTCCCAGCGCTTGCTGCCACCAAACAGCTGTAGCAAGCTCCGGGAGGGAGCGGGGAGGAGCGGGAACGTGGCAGGCTCAGGAGAGGAGGTGGGGCCAGGGCAGGGATTTGGGGAAGGGGTTGGAATGGGGGCGGGAGGAGGTGGGGCAGTCGGGGCAGAGGATGGAGGGTGCTCACTCAATGAGTAGCTGTTCAATATTTTGTTTTCTCATTGTTCAATGTGTGACCCTAGCAATTGTTTACTGGACCCTGTTCAAACTCTGCTCTGAAGACAGAATTATTAATTTCTCCAGGTTTTTCTTATGGCGCTTATCACTGTAATATCGAGTGCTTCACAAACATTAATCAATTGAGAGGTAATGTGATCCTTCTGTAAGGATCAGCAGGAGTTGAACCAGGCCAGAAGGGCTACCAAGCAGCTGAATCCCCACGTTGCTGCTTGACAGCAGCTGTAACCTGCCCACTCCCTGCAACTCATAGTCTACAGAGGTTCAATGCCATGACAAGGTTCACCTCGAGTGATCTGACTGACAGTGGTCTTAGCAAGCCCTGATTGTCTCCTTGTCCCTATAGAAGCCCAGGGGGCATGCCAGGAAGAATCCAGGCAACAAGGCAGATCCCTAGCTACCTGCCATGACCACCCTGCTTCTCTGTTCCTGAACGCCTGGTACTGACCTTGGCTCTGACTTGGATTTTGACTCCTAGTTGACCCCCTGGAAACTCAAAATGAACCTTGATATGTGGTATTGACCATCAGCCTGATTCCTGACAGTGGCTCTGACCCTCAGCTTGACTTGTCCCTGACACTGGCTCTGACCCTAGCTTCAGTTCTGGGATCTCAAGCTCCTGCCACTAGTCCTGCCTACCTGTGCCCAGAATCCTAACACCTTGGATGTATAAATAGGAATATTGAGTAGGAGCAAGGAGATTATATTACCTCTGTATTTGACACTGGTTGACCACTACTGGAATACTCTGTCCAGTTCTGGTGTCCACAGTTCAAGAAGGATGTTGATAAATTGGAAAGCGTTCAGAGAGGAGTACAAGAATGATTAAAGGATTGGAAAACATGCCTTATAGTGATAGACTTCAGGCTCTCAATCTGTTTAATTTAACAAAGATAAGGTTACTTGATCACAGTCTGTAAGTACATACTTTTGGATCAAAACTTTGCTAATGGGCTCTTAAGTCTAGCTGACAAAGGTATTACAAGATCCTACGGCTGGAAGTTGATCCTAGACAAATTCAGACAAGAAATAAGGTGGAAAGTTTTAACAGTCAGGGTAATTAACTTTACAACGTTTTTTTGTTAGATTCACTAGTAATTTTGAAATCAAGATTGGATGTTTTGCTAAGAATATGCACTAATTCAATCAAAAATTAATTCATGGAAATCCTGTGGCCTGTGTTATGCAGGAGATCAGATTAAATGATCTATGAATAGTCCAAAAAAAAACCCTTGTGAGATTAGGAAGTGGTTCTAGCCCCATTTTGTGATGGGGGCCTGAGACACAGAAATTAAGGCCAAAAGTTTCCACTAATTTTGGGGGCCCAATTTGAGACTCCTAGGACCTGATTTTTCAGAGTATTTGGCCTTAAATATCATTTGATATATTCAAAATACAGCTCCCATTGACTTACAGCTGTGAGTGCTCAACACTTCTACAAACCAGACCCTGAGGTCTCAAGTTGCGGACCCAGAAAATGAGAAACATACAATTAGTAACCACCTGTGAAAAGTTTAAGTGACTTGCCCAATGTCACATAGGAATCTCTGTCCGAGGCAAGATAGAATCTAATTCTCCAGGGCAGCATTCAACTGCCTTAACCATGAGACCCTCCTTTCCCTCCATACCTCATTCTCTACACACCTTCCATCTTCTGCTTCATTGTCACAGGGACAACAGCCTCCTTTATACACAACCCTGGCACATTCCCAGAGCAGGTCCATCCTGTGCACTGAGTGAGGCAGGGGTCCTGTGAAAAAAATAGTATGTGATCATGTAATTACAGATTGTATCATGTGTATACCCCAGGGGCCAGATTAAGATTACTCATTCAAAATTGATTCTGGCCTTTTTGAACAGCTGACGTGCTTACCTTTGCAACCTTAATAATGTTCTTTTTAATATAGTTTTTTCTGTGTAATTTCCTAGGTGTTTTAGAAAGCAAACTGGAAAAACAAAAATTCAATCATGTGGCATCATATTGATGCCCACATGAGTCATCAGTGGGTTTGGCACCTTTAGACACACTGCACAGGCTTCTGCCAATGCAACTGAGTAACTGATAGCAGTAGCAGGTTGTCATTCTTCATGAGGACCAACCCTAGAGGGGGCTGAGACATGCACTATGCCAGTGAATTTCACAGATATATGCTGACAGCAGAGGAATGGTGAGACTCAGGAATCTTGGGTCCTCCCCACACTTGTTCCTAGTCCCAGTTTCCTTGTCCAGCTGGTCCCAAACTCCCTCCTATAACTTGTCCCAGTTTATGTGGATTTTCACAGGGATAGCAAAAGGCACATCCCTGGCACACAGGCCACAGCTCCTGCCAATTTTTCAACATGTGCTCCAAAATGTTGGGGCTCTATAGCTTTTCAGTGCAAAGGTCAGCAGAATTTTTTAACATGAGCAAACCGTCATGTTTTTCCCTAAACTCATTCTCAGAAACAACAGAACCAATTTCACCAAAATTTTCCAAAGAAATTCAGCCTCAGGCAGACACCAAGCATGGAAAGTTTAGTGCAGATGATTAACATTTGGCAACATTATAAGCAACTGAAAACAGGGTCATATATTGGGAAGTGTCAGGCAACCTTAATAATAGGTCCTTTCTCAGTTCTGGTTATGCAAGTTTTTAAATTGGAATTATCCTTTAATTCCTTACTAAACAATGTAACTTAATTTTTCCTGTTTACCATGTTTTAACCCATTCTTGTTGCTAACTATAATCCTTCCATCTTCCCCTCTTAAAAAAAATGTCTGCAGTATAAAAAGGCCCTTGTGCTCTGACTTCAGAGAAGCAGCCCTGACTCCTGCTAAGCAATTTTCTCTAATTTTCTTAATTTCTCTTTTTAATTCTCCTTTTCCGATAGCTCTGGTTTACACCCGGGTGACAGTGTCACGAAAACAGGACCTGGAGGCCTTTCCGACATGAGACAAGTGCCAACCGTTGTGATCGAATGCGATGACGATAAAGAAAATGTGCCTCATGAATCTGACTATGAAGATTCTTCCTGCCTTTACTCAAGAGAGGAAGAGGATGACGAGGAAGATGAAGATGATGATAGCTCATTATTTACAAGTAAGACTCATCCTTCCCTCTCCCCTTTTATTGGTGTTGGTTTTTTTTTAATTTATCCTCAAAGCACAAGGAAAACACAAGCAAACTGGATATCTTGGGCTGGATTTTCTTGTCACTTCACTGACCTAAATTAGAATAAACTCCATTGACTACAACAGAGTAACAGCAGCATAAAATCAGTGATTGTGAGAGGACAATCAGGTGTTTTATACTTAATAAGTACAAAGTCATGTCAGAATATTTACATACAGGTTTTTTTTTTAAAACGTGTCGGCGTCAAGTCAAGAAGGCAGTGGGAGTTTTACCAACAACTTAAATAGGATCAGAATGAGCCCAGTACTGAGCAGTTTTGAAACAATACTAAAGTAGGGCCAGGTCTGGAGATCTTGACTCGGGTCTTATTCAATCCTCGTTTAGGAAAAACTCCCATTTAAGTCAGTGTGAGTATTTTGCCCTGGAACTTTTGTCCAGGTAAGTATTGGATAAAAAACGAGGAAGGACTTCAGGATTCACTCCTAAATTATTGCTGGACATCTGCTCTTTATTTTAAATACCACCCTTAATGGACAAGAGGTAGTTTTTGAAATAGATCCTTCCAGCACTGACTGGCATTTCTGGTTTGTACCTCATACAGTGTGGATTATACACATAGAGAAAGCTCAGCATGTTCTCTAAGAACAAAATAACACAGGTACACTGTTTTTTGTTAGGATCAGTATCCACGGGGGTCAGGGCCAATTCTGCTCACATACTTACTGAACTCATTGAATACTTGAGTACTGTGGGCAGTATTTAGCTCTCTGTATGCTGTGCTCGCATTTTTCTTAATTTAGTCCTTACTGATTTAAAAATCAAGGGCCTGAATGTGACCTTGCTTACAGCACTCTTACACCAGTGTAACCCTGCTGACTTCTTTGGAGTCACTCCTGGATTACACCAGTCTAAATGAGTTCAGAATCAGACTCCAAAACCCTAAGCTACAATAAGAAGTGTAATTACTAGTAAAAACATGATCCTCATTCTCCACTACCCTGCACAATGTAGCGTAATTTACATCTGTACAAATGCTATCATCTCATTTGGTATCATTTTACTCCCACTCCACACGGTGCAAGGCAGCGGAGAATCAGGCCCACAAATGACAACTCTACGTTAAATTTAAGATCTACGGTTGCGGGGTTAGCTGCATCTTTCCCCCTTTCTGGTTGCTCTCTGAGTGCACCCCCCTCCAGTATTTGGCTTCTAGTCCATAGCTCTCTCTAGGTGAAATCTCACAATTCTTCCACTCTTTGACTAGAACGTGGGTCCGCTACCCTGTGTACAGCAACTGGATATCACCCTGAAGGTCTGAATGGGTTGCAAGCACCTGCATTTCCTCCCTTCAGGATCACGTGACCGACAATATTGACCAACAGCCTTCTTAAAACAAAGCATTTTTATTGAGCACTTAGAACAAAAAATTAAAGACACAAGATTTTAAAATAACGAACATCCTACTTGCATATTTAATGTCATCTAATCTTATGCTTCACTACAGGCTAAGTTAGATAGACTTTCCTCTTAAATGACAAGAACGGAACAGAGCCACCTCTCAAAGCCCTGATCCTCCTGTGTCTGTGAGACTCTCAATCTGGTTCTCTCAGTTAGTGTGTCGACTGCAGTTGGGAGCATGCCTCGCAGCCTGTCAGTGGCACCAATTCAGATATTTCCTGGAAGGTGCAAATTCCGGTCCCTCTAGCCAACCCCCTGGCAAGGGACCCCATTCCAGTCTCTGTTCATGCCCGCCCTCCTCCTGCAAGAACCCCAGGTCTCCCTCAGCTGGTGAGCTTCCCTTTCTCATACTGCATGAGCTGGTTCCGACAAAAGTCAAGTTGTCGGCAGACTCCCCTGCACCCTGCTGTATCTGAACAGACTTTGCATGTGCTAGTCACAATACCGATTGGGCTGGCCACCCCTCCGCAGCCAGGCCAAATCTGAGTAGTACTGAGTCGTATGCTCTGGACCGCGCCAGCAGCAGCCATACTGATTTAGAATGGGATCACTGCTTAAAAGGGGTCAGGCCACGGGCCCTGTGGCTCCACAACCTATGCAACTTTGAGCAAGTGCAAAAACCTTGGAGAGAGATGTTCATTCCCCTCCAGCCTTCCCCCCAGCCCCACCCTCCCCAAACTGGTGCCACTGCACCCCACACAGGCAGACTCGCACTTGCTCTCCTCGAGCTAGCACAGTAAAAATAGCAGTGTGGGTGTTGCAGAATGGGTGGCAGCTCAGGCTGGCCAGCCAAGCTCAGACCCAGAGGGACATGAGTAGTTAGCCCGAGCCGCCACAGCGCCACACTGCTATTTTTAGCATGCTAGCTCAAGCAGAGCTAGCACAAGGCTGTCTACCTGGGCTGGGAGAGACTCCCAGCTGCAGTGTATACGCACCTATTCTGACTCTCACTGTTCAAGCTGGTCTGGGTGCTGCCCAAGGACAGCAGGCTTGACTCAGTAAGGATACATGCTCTGGCATTGTCTCTTAGTCACCTCACAGCTTACACTTAAGGTTCACGATGAGAAAAGACCTCCTCCCTCTTTCTCTAGGTGGACAGGCCCTGCTACCCAGTCAGACGCTGAGGGTGAAATATCCATTCTGTTATATGGCACAGAAACCCCACGCTAGTGGCAGATCCAGATACAATATTAATCATTATTAAAAAACACCCCCACAATTGTTACATCTGCATCTTATTCTCTTTACCTGTTGGACCAAATTCTGTCCTTCACTGTAATGATATACAGTAACTCCTCACTTAAAGTCATCCCGGTTAACATTTTCATTATTAGGTCGCTGATCTATTAGAGAACATACTCATTTAAAGTTGCGCAATGTTCTGTTATAAGATTGTTTGGCTCGCCCCACTCTGCCCACCTGACCAGCGCTCCTGCCAGGGAGCGGGGTCGGGAGCTCACCCGCTCCCCAGCTGGAATGCCGGGTGGGCAGAATGGGGCAAACCCCTGCACCCTGACCCCACTCCCCATCAGGAGGACTGGGTGGGTGGAGCGGAGCAAGCCCCCACACCCCAACCCCACTACACCCCTGCCTCAACCAAGCCTCACAGTAATCATTGGTGAGTACAGTATTAAATTGTTTGTTTACAATTATTTAAAACTTATACTGTATATGTATATAATGTCTTTTGTCTGGCAAAAAATATTTCCCTGGAACCTAACTCCCCTATTTACATTAATTCTTATGGGGAAATTGGATTCACTTAACATCGTTTCACTTAAAGTAGCATTTTTCAGGAACATAACTACCAAGTTAAGTGAGGAGTTACTGTGAATTAAAAGTGACTCCACTGAAGCTAATAAATAGGTGTAAATCTGGAAAAAATTCGATCTAAGGCTACCCCTTAAAATTAGATTGACCTAGTTACATCACTCAGGGCTATGAAAAATGTCACACTCTGAGCGACATACTTAGGTCAATCTAACCCCCACTGTAGATGCAGCTTGATCAGTGGAATAATTATTTTGTCAATTTAGCTACTGCCTCTTGAGGTGGCGGTTTAATTACCTTGATGGAAAAACCCCTTCCGTCAATGTAAGAAGCATCTACACTACAGCACTGCAACAGTGCAGCTGCAGTGGCATAATGGTGCCACTGTAGTGTAGACTAGAATCTAACTTAGTTCACTCTGCTTATCCTCTCTTGACGGTTACTGCTTTGCCTGCTGTATGATATGGTACAATGTTGACATCCCCTTTGGCAAGACCTCTCTTTTCTTCCATAGGTTCTCTGGCAATGAAAATCTGCAGGCAGGATTCTTTAGCAATCAAACTTAGCAACAGGCCCTCCAAACGAGAGCTGGAGGAAAAGAACATCCTCCCAAAGCAGACGGATGAGGAGAGACTTGAACTGAGGCAGCAGATTGGAACAAAGCTAACAAGGTAAGATCCAAACACTTTTCTAATGTTTACCATCAAGCAATGGGTTGCTGGGAGAGTGGACTGCAAGATACAACTTTTATCCTTGGGCTATGGAGATTTTAAGGTCATCTATTCGCAATGCTCTACATGTGAGATGTCACCCAACAGGCTGAAGAAAACCAACAGCTCTAGGCTTTGCCTCTGCTTCAGTATAATTTCCCATACACAGCCCTATCTCACCCTCAGGGGTCCTTTGCTACAGAAAGGCCCATGGAAATGTGCTTTCTGCATTGATGCTCTTTTTCTGCTTCCCAATGAAAAGGTGTAGCTTTGGGGACATTTTGGGCTGTAACATGTGGAACCTTCTTTATGTACTCTTTTGTGAAACCATTGGTGCTACTAAATGACTGACATGAAGCCCCCTCCTGACTGAGCAGCTAAATATATTCCTATCCAGCAACACTCCAATACCTATCACACACAACCTGATTTTGGGTCAGGCTTGGGCCGGGTTTCTCCTTTTGAAGACTCATTCATCTCTCTAATCTTATTCCTTTCCACTTGATCTTATATTTGCTATGATAGATGTGGGCTAGGGTAGAGAGGTGATTGATAAACATGAAGGGTAGAATTTATTACCTCTCTTCCTCTCAGCAATTAGTTGCATTCAGAATAGTTAGCATTCCTTGGCGATATATGTAAGATGTTGGAGTGCTTTCCTGTATACTTTTTACCTATGCTTTCTATGTTAAATCTAATACTCCAACTAGCCTGTGGGGTCTGGCAGCAGTATTATGCAGGAGTAGGCAGTAATAATGCTTTATGAACTAAAATTTTCAACTCTACAGCTTGCTTAGTAGCTTGGCTTAGTGTATTTGCACAAAAAAATCCAAATTGATAGTGAGCTAAAAATAGAAGTGTCAGGAAGAAAAGGAGAAGTGTGTATCTATATGCAACATCTGCTTTATCACATACAGTACTCGGGAGTTTCCCTCAGTGAACCCTGTGTTATTGGTACAGGTCAGATTATTTCTACCGGGTGACTCTTAACTTGCATATAGGAACATAGGATTCCATGTTGAATCTGACCAAGGCTCACCTAATTCAGTGTCCTGTTTCTGACAGTGGTCCACACCAAATGCTTCAGAGAAAGGTACATGAAACCTTGCAATAAGCAGCTGTAAAATTATTTGCCTCCCCACATTAGGTATCCTTATAATCCCTATTAGTTAGAGATTGTCTTAAACCCTGAAGTATGTGGTTTAATATCTCTCCAGAATGTATATTAATCATTACAACTTTGAATAAGCTGCTTTTATATATAATGTCCAATCACTTTTTGAATGTTGCTATGTTTTTGGCCTCAACAACATCCTATGGCCATGAGTTCCACAGATTAATCACATGCTGTGTGAAAAAATATTTCCTTTTATTGGTTTGGAATTTGCCACCTTTCAATTTTAATGAATGTTGTCTTGTTGTGTTATCAGACAGGGAGAATAGATGCTTCTAATGTACCTTCTCTATATCATTCATTATTTATATACTTGTCCCATGTCCCCTCTTACTCATCTCCTTTGTAAGGTAAACAATTCCAGTCTTTTCAATCTCTTTATGCCCCTAATCATTTTTTACACCTTTCTCTGAAATCCCTCTAATTCTGCCATATTTTGGTTGTGATGAGTGAGCAATACTGTGAGCAGTATTCCAGACGAAGCTGCACCATTGAATTATATCATGGTATTATAATATTTTCCATATTATTCTCCATCCTACTCCTTATTCATCATAACTTCTTTTTTGACTGCAGGTGCACACTGAGTTGAGGTCTTCAATGAGATGTCCAGAGTGGCACCCAGATCCTTTTTCTTAGTTGATACAGTTAATTTAGAACCCTGTAAGGTATCTGAGGGATTTAATTTTTCCCTCCCCAATGTGCATTACTTTGCGTTTGTTGATATTCAACTTCATTTGCCATCATGTTGCCCATTCACCTAGATTGGTTAGGCCCTTCTGAAGTTTTACACTCCTCTCTGGACTTCTCTAATGTAAATAACTTTGTGTCATCTGCAACTTTTGCCACCTCATTGCTCATTCCCCTTTCCAGATGATTAATACATATATTAAACAACACTGCTCCAACTGATTTAATGTCCCTGTGGGAACAAGGTGTTTCTGCAGTTTGATTTTCAACTGAGTAAACCAATTTTGACAATAACTGGAGCATTTCTTAGTTAGGCCTCATGTTCTCACAATATCACTGCCTTTTTCTCCAGTGCACTCATCTTGCTATTTGTGCTCCTTTACTGTCGGAGGTACGAAACTGGATATTGTCTTCTGATGTAGCCATGGGTTAGAGAGTGAAAATCCTAAAAGTTTAGAATGATAAAATATCTGAGCTGAGAAAAATACAGGACCTGATTCATCACTGCATTACTCCAGTTTTATACCAGTGTAACTTCATTGAAGTTAATGGAATCACAATAGGAATAACATAGTGGTGAATCAGGCTCTGTGACAATTGGAATTTAGAGTTTTGCATCTCCCTCTGCTGAGTAGAGTTAGAAGTAGAATTAAGAAACTTTGGGAGAAAAATACTTCCTTAGCCAGGCTGCAAATACAATAGGTCACAAATGCTGCAAAACTAGACAGGGTTACAGGTCTCGGCAGTAAAAACCTAGAATGTGTCTTATGTCTAAATACAAAATATCAGAGTATAAATCCAGGCTATCTATGGCTAGCCTGTAGGCTGATAGATATTATATTTATTTGGATGGAAATGTCTCGAATTTGGTGTGCAAAAATGTGCCATTTCCATGGCTTGCAGAATAATTTTCAGAAAACTCAAGTCGATTTTTTTTCTGTTGTGTAAATAACATTTCAAAACCTCATTATTGCATCCATCCTTTGTTGTCACATAATGATCCAAATCGCAAGCAAAATTAAAGGCGTACAGGATTTATAGTCCTTGGGGAAGAACTGAGATGCAGACTATGATTGCAGTTGGTAAGTTTAATAATATTTCTGAGGAATTTGTACCATTCCAGCAATGGGTCCCAAAGGTTTGAAATAACCAGCCAATTAAATTACATACATTATTTGCAGAAGAAATATAAAATACAGAATAAAATCTTTTGCAGATAGTTACCATTGTCAGCAATGAACGGGATCAATTTGTTTTCACTAGAACGCTGATTAGGACACTTCAGTATTTATGTGCATTCTTCTCTATGCTTAGTTAAGGAGAGAAAATTAGCTGCAGTATTTGGAAGATCAGAAATTAGATCTAAAAAGAGAGTGTTATTTAAAAAAGAAGCTTATGGGCAGGCATGCTAAGATTTCGATCTTTGACCTACTGCACAGGGCCACATTCATCCCTGTGTAATTCCACTGACTCAGAAGTGTCTGTTCATATTGTATTTAAATCTCAAATTGTTCTCAGAAAATGCTTATGACTCTATTATTGTGTCTGCCAACTCATAGCCAGATACCACAGCACATTTAATAAATCAAAGTTCACCAGCTGAACCAGTTCTAGCCTGATTTGCACCCCGGTGATGCCGCAGCAGTAAATAGGGCTGCTGAGCATATTCCACAGCAGAATTTGGCCTACAGTAGGCTCTTTGAATCTTAGCATCAGCACAATGCAACGCAGGAGCTTCACGGTCCATAATAACAACACTCAACATGTTTGTAGCGCTTCGCACAAGTAGTAAGTGTCGTTATCCCCATTTTACAGATCAAGAAACTGAGGTTCAGAGAAGTAAAGTGGCTTACCCAAGACCACAAAATGAGTCTGTGACAAAGTAGGAAGAAAACCCAGGTCTCTGGAATCCCAGTCACATGCATTGGCCATGGGACCATGCGCTAATACCCATCAGTTCAGAAGCAGCAATGCCAGCAAATGGCTATATGGAATCCTCCCTGTGGCCAAATTAGAAGGAGCTCTTCCGATATGTTGGTTTCTAGTAGTGAAACAAGATACTGTCCTTTAGTTTGTAACACTCATGAGATGCGGGTAGGAGTTGAACTCTGTAGACCAGTTCCTCGGCTGCTGTACATCATCGTATTTCCATTGACTCCCATGGAGCTATGCTGGATTACACCAGTTGAGGATGGGGCACTTTAAACAAATCTTTTTTTAAAACTGTGTATTTCAAAGTTTGTGTTTGGAAACTTCTTTATTAGGTATGCTCACCTGCTCACCTACACCTCCTATTGTTTATGTTTTCTGGTGCCTCCTCAACCCCCCGGCTGCACAATAAGACAGAGATGTGCAATGTAAGTGACATTAGGCCGGAATACGGTAATTTAAGCAAAATTGGGACCTTACAGTTGTCACAGTTACTGGTGGAACTGCACCTCTGGCCCCTCCTGGTTTCTTTGAGTGCACCCCCGCTCAGCTCTCAGGCCTCTAGCCATTACACCATGATCCAGATGAAGTCACACCACAACATCCTGTTTGCTGTTCCAAAAGTCCCGTGTTAAAATAGATCAATACGGGATAATCTACTAACCCAGTATACCATAACTTCCCCTTCCCGACCAGCTCACATACAATGTTAATGAAATGGTTACATCTCCGTATGCATAACATCATTACATATCAGCTCTTTCTGTCACAACATCATCCTCAGAATACTGGTGTTGCAGCCCTGTGTGGTATATGCAAATGTTGCCCGCAGAAGGGCAGGCCAGAGGAGTGCCACACCATCTTCCAGACAATGTGCATATGCTCTAGGCATTTTGGCCAGGTGCCCGTTAGGCCTGCAGGGAGCAGATGTAAATTGCCCTCCCTTCTGCAGCAATACTCGGAGCGTGTACTGTGCCCCTGCAACACACTGTTATTTGCAAAGCTATGTCTAAGCATTGCCATGCTCAAAATGTCCTTTGAAACCCATCCAAAGTAGCACAGGGGAACCATGACTCCCATCCTGTCTCCATCCACACATTTAAGAATTAAAAGGATTCAGTTAAAAAAAACAAACAAACAAAGGAGTCTCTTTCCAACACATATGCATTCTTTTTTGTGATCTGCCCCCTATCCTCACATATCTGAGTAAGGGGCACCTAGATAGTGTGTTGAGATCTGCAATGCAAATAAGGCTACGGCTGCACTGGCCCTTTACAGCCCTGCAACTTTCTCGCTCGGGGGTGTGAAAAAACTTCGAAGTTTCGAGTGTAGCCAGGCCCTAATACAGTGTTAACCAGCACATACTTCAGTAACATGCTCCGCAGAAAGGCGTAAGAGGATAGTGCTCTGCACTATATTTTGTTCTATATTTCTAAATTTATTCATTCTGCAACACACTGTCTATACCACCGCCACTGGAAAATCTGATTTCAGGCAATGCAGATAATACACTGCATGTATCACAAGACAAATATGATGTATGAGAGTAGTCTATTGAAACGCATTCCGCATAATATATCAATAAAAACAGGTGTGGCACAATACAATCCCACAGATTATTAAAAAATAAGAATGAAGTATTTGTGGTTTGGCAGTATTGTGGTAAAAATCACACGTCAAATCTGTTATTGAGTAGCGGACTTGACAGATGGTGGTCTCCCACAGTTTTATTCGGGAAGATAATCTCTTCTGAACACTCACCTTACCTATGCTTTGTCTGCCTTGACTGTGCTGAAAAACATTGCCTAGGAACAGATAATTCCGCTTATCCATGGAATTCCCGTGGAAGTAAAAGATCACCATACAATTCTGAAATGTCACGTATCTGTTGTGGGATTTTATGACGTGTTCAAATCAAGTTCTGATTGCCTACGTGTGTGAGGGAGTGTGTGTGCACATACAGGGGAGAAAGAGGGAAGAGCGGACAGATGAAATGGAGCGAAGAGGAAAGAGAACTGGGCTGGCAGGGAAAAGGTGGAGGGGAAATTATGTCATCAGTTCAGATATGATTTGACCATAAGGCTGGCAGAAATATCATAAGTATTAAAGAACTGTAAATCTGCAGTGTTTACAGAACAGCAAGCACCATGGCTATTTGGATAGTCAAGTCGTCTTCAGATAATTTGACTTGTCTGAAATTTGCTTCAATGTTAAATGTAACGCAATAAAAGACAATCAAATTATTTAAGTCAGCTGCATTTTTCAGGTTGACAGATCCTTATAGAGGATGATGTGTTCAGAGGAGATGTTATTATCCCATTGGCAGAGACAGTACTTCTTGGTAGAAAGCTGTCCAAAAGAATTTATTTTTAACAATAAAATTTGGCAAATATTTCTATAAGGGACCATGGCATCATTCATGCCTGTAAAAGTAGACCAGCAATTGTTGAACATGCCATTCAGAGGATGGCTTGCTGGCACCTTCAGTAACATCATGCCTTCCGTACTCCATGCCATGGTGTTGACAGATGCAGCAAGGACTGTAACTGTGACCTCTATTCCTAACACAACATTAGTTATACTGATCGACCAATTCTCACATGAGCAGGTTTTTCGTTTCAGGTTCTAAATCTGAACTTTGAGAGACAAAGTTAGTTGGTTGTAATGTGGGGAAAATGCTAAATATCCCTCTGAATCGCTGCCATGGCCACACACACATTATTCAGTGATAGAGTAATTGCAGTTGTACTGTACTACATGTCTTCACCAACCAACCCATGAACTGCTCAATGTTTTTAAATGCACAAAGGCTCTTTAAAAGGCCTGCAGGAAACAGCCAAAAGAGATCATTTTTGTTTTCTGAAAGTTTTCTGCTATGAGGACAGAGACAGCTTTTTGAAATGATTTATTATTTAACCAATCCCACTTAGGGTACGCAGACTTTATTCAGCCACAGACTGGCTGCAAGGTAGCCCCTGCCGATCGTGACTGAATGATTGTTCTGGACCCAGTTCTCAGGATTTTCATTCTCTCACTATCTCAGAATCTTTTAGGGATAGCCAGGCAGTGATTCTGGGCTTTGCTCAAAGATTTTATTTTAGTTCTTTAATGTGAAATCATTTCTTCCTAATTACCTCTGAGGTCTGCAATTCTACCATTCATCGTTAGGCTTCAGTAATGAGAGAAAAACATTCCCCAAGGTAACAACTCATCCTTAATGGCAGCAGAGTGTTTGGAGCTTGCCTCCTCACATTTTGCATGTTAGGGAAAAACTACGCGGAAAATAGAATTGTGTTAAACAAGCTCCTCTAAATCCTGGATTCAGGGGGAGAGTCCAGCAGAACTAGATGTCTGAGTGTTGTCTGGTGAAGAAAAGCTGAAGAGAGCTGAGCCCGTGTTTTGGTGATGATGGTTAATCAGAGTATAACAGGGAGTGTCTTTGCTCCTGACATCTTGCCCCATAGAAACTGCCTACACTCCCACTAGCTATACATTCAGAGTGCCATTTATTTTGAGTTCCCACCAATATCAGAAGAGTCCCTGTGCAACAGTCTGTTTACAGTATCTTCTGTGCTTTTGACCTTCTCATCAGGACTTGAGGGCTTAACTAGCCCTCCCTGTCCTCCCCCCATCCCCCTTCCTTCCTGTGCCTTTTTATCAGATTTGGGATGATGGGCTCATTGGCTCTCTATCTCCAACAGCCTGATTATCTAATTACCTCAGTCATCTTTCCCTGGGAAACTAATTGGCATCTAAAGGTTATGTCTACACAACAAACTAAAATCCATGTGTCAAGGTTCCTCCCCCACTCTGAACTCTAGGGTACAGATGTGGGGACCTGCATGAAAAACCTCCTAAGCTTATCTTTACCAGCTTAGGTCAAAACTTCCCCAAGGTACAAAATATTCCACTCTTTGTCCTTGGATTGGCCACTACCACCACCAAACTAATACTGGTTACTGGGGAAGAGCTGTTTGGACGCGTCTTTCCCCCCAAAATACTTCCCAAAACCTTGCACCCCACTTCCTGGACAAGGTTTGGTAAAAAGCCTCACCAATTTGCCTAGGTGACTACAGACCCAGACCCTTGGATCTTAAGAACAATGAACAATCCTCCCAACACTTGCACCCCCCCTTTCCTGGGAAATGTTGGATAAAAAGCCTCACCAATTTGCATAGGTGACCACAGACCCAAACCCTTGGATCTGAGAACAATGAAAAAGCATTCAGTTTTCTTACAAGAAGACTTTTAATAAAAATAGAAGTACATAGAAATAAAGAAATCCGCCCTGTAAAATCAGGATGGTAGATATCTTACAGGGTAATTAGATTCAAAAACATAAAGAACCCCTCTAGGCAAAACCTTAAGTTACAAAAAAGATACACAGACAGAAATAGTTATTCTATTCAGCACAATTCTTTTCTCAGCCATTTAAAGAAATCATAATCTAACACATACCTAGCTAGATTACTTACTAAAAGTTCTAAGACTCCATTCCTGGACTATCCCCGGCAGAAACCAGCATATAGACAGACACACAGACCCTTTGTTTCTCCCCCATCTTCCCAGCTTTTGAAAGTATCTTGTCTCCTCATTGGTCATTTTGGTCAGGTGCCAGCGAGGTTACCTTTAGCTTCTTAACCCTTTACAGGCGCAAGGAGCTTTCCCCTGGCCAGGAGGGATTTCAAAGGGGTTTACCCTTCCCTTTATATTTATGACACCATGGCTGACTGCAGGTCTGTTTCTGAGCCCAGAAGGTTACACAGCAATGAAACATCCCTGCAGCCCAAGCCCTGCGAGCCCAAGTCAGATGGCTCGGGCCAGCTGTCAGTTTTTCTTTGCTGTGTAGATGTACCGTTAAGTGATGAGGGTGCAGGCTCATCTGTTCACTCCCTGCATCCAAGATCAATGGCATTTTTTCTTCCTGTCAGAGCTTGATGAAGGAAACCATACTTTTCTAGACACCCCAGGGCTATTACTGCTATTATCATCAGGTGGGATGCTGTCAGAGAGTTATTGTGAGAGGCAAGATAATGGCAAACTGAGCTGAGTAATCATTGCACCCGTGAGGCCAAACCCTGCCTCTCTGAAATCCGTGTGAGCTTGGCTGGGTTGAAAGGAAGGATGGCCTTTTGCAATTAAGGAACTGGACTGGGTCTCCGGAGATGAGGGTTCAGTTCCTGGGCCTGGCACAAACTTTCTGTGTGACCTTGGGCAAGTCATTTAGAGTTAGAATTGTAAAGGAATTTTGGTGTCTAAATATGCAGATAAGTGTCTAGTGGGAATTTCAAAAGCATCTAGGTGCCTAACGCCCATACATTTCAACGCCGAGGTGCTTTTGGAAATTCTAGATGCCTATCTCCATCTTTAGATGCCTAAATACCTTTAAAAATCTGGCCCTTGGCATACTGAGGTACTTCACCAAGGTACTGAGTCCCCTAACTCCCACTGAAATCAGTGGCAGTTAGGTGTCTAAATACCTTTGTGAATCCCACCTTTAGTCTCTCAGTGCCTCGGTTCCCTATCTGTAAAATGGGATTCTAATTTGTCCATGTAGATTTTAAGCTTTTTGGGACAGTGACTGTCTTACTATGCATTTTCCGTACTAAGCAAAATGGAGCCATGAACTCGGGGTTGGGGCTGTAGGTGTCACTGTAATGCAAATAAAAATAGGATTGTTCCCTATATCAAGAATGAGGTTCCCCTTTTAAAGCAGAGGTCCAACCCCTTACACATTGTAGGAATCAATACATTAATAATTTGTTCAATTTTTTTAAGAGTTAGACTTCTTAATATATTAGGCTCCTAAGGGGCCAATCCAGACCAGAAAGGATATGGAGCAGGCCAGGAAGAGGGAAGGGGTCATGTCCAGTGTCACCACAGAATGCACTGATTCAGCACATCCCCTCATCAGGCTCCCTCATCTGCAAACTAAAGCTCCCCACCTCAACTAGAACTCTGAGAATTGGTAGCAGATGCATCATCCTCTGCCCTCCACCCTCCAAACAGGGAAACCTCCACCCCAGGATAAAATTTATACCTCCCTGTGCCAGTTTCAGCAAATCGAGTCCAGTGGATGCCATGTGTGTGAGAGCAGACTTGTATGAGTGGAGGTATATACTAGCTGACTGCAGTCTGTCCTTTTGGCAGACATGACTGTGTCAAAGCCTGACTTCTCAATGTGTCAAGATTATTTATTTTTGTTATTTTAAATGATGAGACTAAAGGGATGCTCTTGTCTTAATCATAGACAACTGTGACTTGAAAGAGGACAAAATTTCCCCAAAGGCATCAGTGTGGTCACTCGTTAAATGGAAAGTATTTGTGTTGCATTAAAGATTTGTATTTCAGTCAGAGGTGCTACCAGTCATGGAACAAGTCTATTATTCCTATGCCTCTCAGTACCCCTGCTGTCTGCTGTGACAGACGCAGTACACATCACGCTACATTCTCATTGTGGTGCATGTTTTTCCAGTCCTTTCTTTGTGGAAACCAAATTAGTGAATACAACTGGGTTACCAGTTCCACCCCCACACCGTTCATTTTTATACAAACCTAGGTATATTTGCCCAAATACAGGCCTGAGACATGTTCTTACCACTGCAGAGACTAAAAAGCTTTGTCTACTTAACTTTCCTCTGCAATTTCAATGGGATGGGATGTCCTTTGTTTCCTACTCTAAATTGTTGTGTGGTGGTAGAGTTAGTTGTTACACAGCTAACAGTTTCTACCCAGAGACAGCTGCATTTCAGCATTGGGTGAAATCATTCCTGATATGTCTAGGGTGACCAGATGGCCCGCTTTTATAGGGACAGTCCTGATTTTTGGGTCTTTTTCTTATATAGGCTCCTATTACCCACCACCCCCTGTTCAGACAGCAAATGTGAAAAATCAGGTCACCCTAGATATGTATAATATAATGTGAGCTTGCAGTAGGAATAATAAAAAAGTCTTTATATCACTGCTATAAATAGGAGAACCACGAAGAATCCAGAGATTTTTACTTGGCTAAAGAATGATGTATTTAAATAAAAAATTGAGACATAGTCTGGAACTAAAACAAGGAAATGGCTGTTTACAAATTTAATGCCTTAGATCTAAAACAAGAAAATAGCTTTTTCCCTGTTATACTGAATGCTGACAAATATAGGACAGCTGCACTAAGAACCAGGTCATAAATTTCCACCTTGAAAAATCTCATCATACATCTTTCGTTTTGTGTCTGCTGATTGTAGGGAGTTAATCATAAGAACAATTGTTGTATGGATTGGATGACCTTGTAAATTCTGTAAAGGAAACAAATCAGAAAGCAATGCAAGTAGATAAAGGAAGCGGACTGACAGGAATAAATTTCATTTGTATAGACTGATGATTGTAAGATGAAGAAATTGCTTTTTTGGTCAAAGAATTTAACTTCTCTTAGTTTTTCCTTTTTTCTCAACATGTTATGGCCTGATTGACAATTGATGTGTGGTTTCAGAGTAGCAGCCGTGTTAGTCTGTATTCGCAAAAAGAAAAGGAGTACTAGTGGCACCTTAGAGACCAACCAATTTATTTGAGCATAAGCTTTCGTGAGCTACAGCTCACTTCATCGGATGCATCCAGTGAAGCGAGCTGTAACTCACGAAAGCTTATGCTCAAATAAATTAATTGATGTGTGTTAACTCCCATAAAGCAGTCAACATGCAAGGCCAATTCTTTAGCCAGCCTTTAAATAGGCATGGACATGTTCATGAGCACAAGCTGGATTTTTGGACTTGTAACAATCCAGTTTGCATGCATGATCACCTATTTGTGTGTATAAACATGATAATTTCATGTGCAAGTTGATGTATGTGAATAATTAAAAGTAACTTTTTAAACATTTGGCCTGTATTCGGTCTGTGGTAAGTATTGCTTCATGACCTTCACATTACAATTTAAGTGAATTAAATGATTTTTGGATAGTCAGATCAGTTTCAAGAAAACTACCATATCTACCATTATGTATGATAAAATTATACAAGCTTGAAATATTGCACATTCTTCCTGAAAGACTGTGGAGAACCTCAAGGGTCACTTTAAGGTCAAGAGAGATGTGTTTTATTTGCATGCCTAGTCACAACTACTTATTTTACAGGAAAACATGGCTAAGAGGTATGCTCACATCTCAGTGCACTGGGATTTATGGGCGCAGCTCACACCATATGTGGAGATTAAAATATACCCCCCTAGACTATGCATCTTGATATGTGGAATTATAAAGCACATTAATAATGCTAATTAATAGAAACATGCTTTGGTCCACAGTGAAGAGAATGGTTTCAGAGTAGCAGCCATGTTAATCTGTGTTAGCAAAAAGAAAAGGAGTGCTTGTGGCACCTTAGAGACTAACACATGCATCCAATGAAGTGAGCTGTAGCTCACGAAAGCTTATGCTCAAATAAATTTGTTAGTCTCTAAGGTGCCACAAGTCCTCCTTTTCTTTTAGTGAGGAGAATGAGTGCTGTACCAAATCTCAGTGTCCTTTAAATCCATAGCTGCAATACTTGCTGCAAATATTGGGCTCACAATGTATATTTCTAATAATCTGCAACATAGCAGACTACAGGGAAACCACATATTTATGTGGCACACCCAGTTAATTAAGTAACCTAGCATCTTTGATAACCCAACTCTTAACTGAGATCACTGAATTTCATGGACAGTGATGCCAGCGATGAATTCTATATCATAGGAATAGGCATTCAGGATGTTACTTTTACCCTAAGGGTGGATGTGTTTAGAATAGTTTTGGAACAGTGATCCAAAAAAATACCTATATTCTTCAGTCTGTCTCTTCTTTTGTTACAGTAATAAAAGTGGACACTGTCTGTTTATTTCTTCCTGCTGACAACTGTCAGGATTAAAAACTAGCCCTGAAAATTTGGAAATCCTAGTCCAGTATGATAGGGGTTGGAGGGCAGGAGCAGTGCGCTGGTGTTTCTGTAATCATGCTGCATGCATTCTTAATTGGGCTGTTGGTGATAAAAGTATTTGGAGAGATTCTGGATTTCTTGGTCTCCTGGCCTACAAAGGGCAAGGTGCTCCACCAATCAGCAGGGTTGTGCATCACTCAGCAATGACATCTCAGCTTTTTAAGGAGCAGCATTGGCTGGTTCCAAAGGCTATCCTCTCCAGGCCTCCTCCACCAAAAGGATAGTGGCTGGCAGGGCCTTGTGCAAGGGGCCGAATTTACCTGTGTACAGCAGGTAGATTATTATCCAGGGGTCATCAAAGAAGCAGAAAGCCCCTCACCTCTCTCAGAATAGTAAGAGATTATACTAATATTTTTACCCTCTAAAAAATATATATACTGGGGCTCTGTCATGACTTAATGTAATATGAGAGCAGGGAAGAGACTCTACAGCAATGGACGGTTCTGGCTTTGCCTCTAGAAGCCACAACAGAGTAACTGCTAAGTCTTTTGAAAAGGTATGGCATGCATTTGTTCCCCCTTCTTCTGTTTCTCCCCTTCCACTTTATTTTGACTTATTTGTACTGCAGTAGTCCTTAGGAACCCCAGTAACGGACCAGAACCCCTTGTGCTAGGCACTGAACAAACACAAAAAAGATGGTCCCTACCCCCAAATCGTTTACAGTCGAAGACCAAACAGGTGGATACAGACAGATATGGGAAGCACAAGGAAACAATGAGACAATATTGGTCAGCATGATAGGCATGGTCTCAGCACACCCCACTGCCTACCATTGTCACACTTGCTATGTCAGCTTTGATCTTCTGACTTACATTCCTTATGCCCTGTCCCTTCCCGCATCTTTGTTTATCTGCACTAGATCAATCACAATCTGGCCCTAAATGTTAACTGCCAATATTAAAATAAATAAGAATGAAAATCCTCTATTATTATTGTTAAATGTAAATATGTATTTTCATGCATGAAACTACAGGAGCCAGCAGCATAAAGGATTTAGCACTATGCTTCTTTTCTTAAAAGTTGCTTTTAAATACTAATCAGATAATTATAAACATGAGCACCGAGAACAATTTAAATCCCTCTGGCATTCGCTGTCGGCCACAAACGTCATCCCAGTGCTTTTGTTGTTGGAGCGGTTGTTTGTTGGGCTTTTGTTCTTACGCAGTGTGTATGACAATATGTAGTTCTTTGGATGACTGAGTAATGTTCAGTTCAGTATTCAGAACCCTGCTACCCAAATAAACCCTGCCTCAAAAAAATCTAAGGAGAGGTCCTTAGGAGTGTGCAGTGTGAAGCTAGTGTGATATAAGTAAAACTAACTCCTGCTTTGTAGGGTTACACGGTCAATGTGTGCCCTTCAAGATTGGGCTGGAAGGGGGCAAGTCTTTTTGACACTTCTGTGGAAGGCTGATGAATGTGAAATAGCAGGTTTTGTAGTAATGGATGAAATTAAGCATAAATGTGGAACAGGCTTTGTGCATGGTTTCCCCATTCATTTCTGACTGTATTTTAACACTGACTTGCAGTCTATCTACTAGCTTAGTCCTGGGCCAGCCGTACAGTGGGCTCTTTTGGTGATGTCAACGGACACTCATTATGGACTAGGCTGAGACTACCTCACTTACTTCATTTGTTACCTCCCAAAGACAAATTTGAAACCAAGTCCCCAGTAGCTACGTGCATAGCAGTCAAGAGAGTATCCCCTTGGAGCAAGAGTTCCAAATTACAGGGGAAAATATTTCACGGTTGGCATCCCTACTACATGTAGGACAGATCAGCATGTCTGCAGGACTCTAGGGGGAAATCCAGGACTCTCCCGTGGAACGTAGACCAGTTAACTGCTATGAACACATGCGTTTTAGCTCTTGCATACAGAACATTCTGTAATAATAACTCTATTCAGCTTCTGATTCTGAGCATCATCCAAATAATTTATTCATTTTAGTGAAAAACTCAAAACACAGTTTTTACTTAACTTTTTTTTTTAATTTCTTTAGAGAGCAAACAAAAATGATTTGTCATTTTTACTAGTCTCCTCTTTTGCAATGTCCTTGTCGAGAGTTTAATTTATGACAGAATCCCAGTGGGGTCTAAAGATCAAAGTATTTTAAAGTGTAAAGGGATAATGATTCTTTAGACAAGTTAGGCCAGGATTATAGCTCCTGTTCTATTTTGCAGAAAGGAAAAGGTTGTTGGGCCTCCCCCCTCCACTTTCTTTGTTTAACATCAATTCTAATTAGGAAATATTCCTTATTAAAAGGTTAGCAGTCCCGCAGGGACCATTACACTTGGATTAGGATAATAAAGCAGGCTTCTAGTTTGGTGAAGTTTCTTCAGCCTTCAAAATACAGCCTGAATGTTACTGGCAAAGAGGGGTGGATGTGCAGGAGGAGGTGATAGTATGTGCATGGGTATTTCAGAAGGTGATCTATGGAAAGATGTCAGTGAGTGCGGACCGAGCCCTTGAAAATTCATGGAATATGTAAAAAGCTAATGTAAAATATTATTATTTAGAGACAGTACTGCCTCTATAACATACCATGTTGTTGGTTTTTCATATCCCTCTGCATGTTTTTTCTTTGTGTGATCATGTTTTGTTCCCTCCCCTTCCCTTCCCTCCCCCCCGTTGTTGTTTTTTTATTTAAGGATATTTGCGTGGAAACAGGATCTTTGCTACTTTAGAGATTATCAATTCCTGCTGCTAATTCCTCATTTGAAATAATAATCCTATTTGCAACATTACATTTGTTTGCTGTGGAAATAGTTACGGTGCAACAAAGAAAGGATTATGACTTCCTGGCCCAAATTCATCCCAAATGTAAGCGGGTGCAACTCCCTGGCCTTAAGTGAGGAAGTAAGTCCAAGAGGGGAAAGACTTGTCCTGAGGGGGAATAAATCTGTCAGCATACAGATGTCCTTAATATAAAAAGGTGGAAGGGAAAATCGAGTATGGGCTAAATTCTTCTGTTATTTTAGTGCAAATCCAGCACAACTCTACTGAGGTCATTGCAATTAACTCCAGATATGCTGGTGTAACTGACACAAAACTGTCCTTTGATCTCTAAAATAATAATAATTCATAATAATAATTTCAAAGTTTTCCAAGAGGCATCTGTGCCTTTAACTATTGCACTTCTGTTTAATGAACCAGATTTATCAGAGTAAACACTTCCAGTATTGCATGCATCTGATACAGCATGTTTTCCCTGAACTTCCAGGGAAATGCTATCAGTTAAAAGATTACTCCTGTGCTTTGCTAATGTATAGAGGCGGAAGTAGTTGAAGGCACACCGTCTAGAGAAATCTGAGAAGGGGAAGGGGTATGAACGTGTCGTTAAATGGGAATAAATAGTTGTTGGGAAGTTTAGAGGGCAGGAGACATACGTGTTGAATAAGTAATAGCTAAACGCAAAATTCATGAAGACATTAAAAAAAGATAAGGGGTGATTTTACATGTGGTGACTCACAAAAAAGATTCATAATAATAAAAACAAATGAAAACAACAAATCTGACTACCAAATTGCTACTATAGGAAAGCTGTATCTTACATGTACTTTTCAGAGAGCCAAGGTGGGTGAGGTAATATCTTTTACTGGACCAACTTCTGTTGGTGAGAGAGACAAGCTTATGAGCTTGCACTTTCTTCAGGTCTGGGAAACATATTCAGAGTGCCACAGCTGAATACAAGGTGGAACAGATTGTTTAGTATAAGTAATTAACACACGTTTCAAGAGACCATTCAAGGGAAAGTCACATTTCTCAGATCTGGAGAAAAGCTCCTATAAGCTCGAAAGCTTGTCTCTTTCACCGACAGAAGTTGGTCCACTAAAAGACATTACCTCACACACGTTGTGTCTCTAATATCCCAGGATCAACACAGCTAAAACATCCCCACATATACTTCTTAGGGCACAGCTCCTTGCAACCATCCACTACTCTTCATCCACCACTCTTCATAACAAAGTGAGAATCTGAAATGCCTCCAGCCTGAAGTAGTTAACCACTCTTAAACATCAAAACCCTGTGCAGTTCCCAGAATTTTCCACTTCATTAACAATACAGAAAGAGAGAGTGTGGAGATTACATTATTTCCCAAGCATCCCTTCCCTCAGAACCTTACTTGCCATGTTTTAAATTGTTGAAACTTTATTATTTTTAATTTTAAAAACACACCTTTGGAATTCTTGTGAAGAATAAGAATCAATGAACAGACTAATTTCTGTCTTAATGTTTGGAAGGTGATGTTTCTTTATGATATCACTGGAATCTAAAACTAATTGTTTTGAGTTAATTTTGATTTATTAAGTGATTTTTACTGATTGTATGCCATTGTTCATCCCTGGCACTGACAAATCTTTTCAGTGTGAACTAATTTTGTCAGAGGGTACACAGAACAACTCCATTTGCCTGTTTTCTTTGAATAGTCTGTATTTGCTGTAATAACAGTGGAGATTTTGCAGCATTAAGCGGCACAAGTACTGAAGTATTGAGTGTATGGATTATAACTGATAGAATTCCCAATATGTGATTCCTCATTTGGGTGGACATATTTGTACTTAAGGAACACATGAATAAATGAAGTAGTGAATAGTTATATGCCCTTTATAGAGACCTTTTTAAAAAAAAAAGGCTAATTGAATATTGGCAACACTAGAAATGGAAGGCATCTATTTATTCACAGAACACACTTAGCAGGGGGAGCCATAGTAAATCCACAATGGCCACCAACAGGTCTCGGCCTTCACTGAATGAATCATCTCTATAGGTGACAGGGTTCTTCTCTTTCCATACCCATTCAGTCTTTGCCCTCTGTGTTGAGTCTTCCAGCAAGTGTGCTAATGGGATTATGGCTTTTGTGATGTGAAACACCTACTTACCTGGGGTTGGAGAGAGACCATTAGTGCATTTCACATACACTGCCAAACAACCATCAGATGAACGTGACTTTAGTTACTATTACCCTTAGCTGGATCTGAACAAGTGACTGAGAGTTGAAAGGTTCTAGGTCCCATCATCTATCCCTTTATTTACAAGAACAGTCCAAAGGACTTCACAGTGGAGCCTCCAAGTATTAGATCGCCACAGCAGTATACGAAAACCAAATAAAAGTAAAATAGAGGACAGCAAAGGGCTTTCTAAGCTGTGATATTTATGGGGGGAAACAGAGAATTCTGAGTCACAAGGAGGAACGTATAAAGAAGAGAGGGGCAATAACTGAGTATCCATGAGGTTCTCGCCCTCCAAAACTTTTATTAAAAACATACATTTAGAGGCCTGTTCCTGAAAAGAAAAGTGTGTTCATGCACAGCACAGATTTAGAGAGGCCCAAAATTAATTAGAGGACAGATCTACTAAACCAAAGTTGTGACCTTGGCCTGGGAACATGAGAAGAAGATCTACTAACCTCTGCGTAATCCTCATAGTGCCTTTTTATTCTACAGGTAATGCATTGTAATTAATTGAACTGAGGGCAGGAAGACAGGAAATCCTGAGCTCTAATCCTGGTTCTGGATTATTGCTACTCATGCTAGACTTGTAAAATTAGATTTTGGACCAGTGTTTCTGTGTCTGGGGAACTCATTTTCTTTCTGCGATATGGTGTGTACAATAAGAGTACAATTGAACAAGATCTCTAGCATTTTAGAATAACATGTTTGCTTTATTATTATGGGTCCTAATATTCATCTGATAGCCATCTAGCACATCTTAGATCCCCAGCCAGCCATTGTAAAGTGTTTTTATTTTGTTGCCCATGAAATATATTTTTGAATTAGCTAATTCATAGTAGGCACTCTCCTTTCAAAGATTAGGAATTTGAGTACTCAGAGTTTCCCCAGAGGGAGATGTTATTGCTGTAGAGTTATTATTGCATTGTGGATGCAATTGTTATACTTCTGTTATTCTTTTTTAATGAAACAGTAAAGTGTAAAGGACGTTCCATTTGGGGATGAGGACTAAAACCTGATCTCGAATGACAGAAATCAAAGGGAGTTTTGTTGTTAATTTCAGTGGGAAGACGATCAGGGCCTTAGTGCCTGCCTTTTGTGCTAGGCTCCGGCTTCATCTTTTGAAAGCCCTGAGAAACGCAATAATTCTCCAAGCAAATACCGAGTGCCTGGCTGGGATATTCATCGTGTAAAAAGGACGTTCATTTTTAAAAAGGGATTTTATTGGGTTGGTATACCTGTGATTTTATTGAAGATTATGGGCCTGAATATGTCATTGTTCAAGCAGTCATACAACTCCATTTGTATCCAGTTATACATCTATCCGTTCATTCCATTTTTTGGACTAGATTCAGTGCGTATGGATGTTCTAGCAAAGATTACATCTATCAGGACATTAGACAGTGTCGAGCTTGGGGTTTGTGGGGTTTTTTTTTAGTTTTTTAAATACATAAACCCCATGTATTACAGGCAAAATCTCAAGAAAGTTGTCTTATTTTTTTAGGGATAGCAAATTAAGAGAATCTACATTTTGACTATGAATGGTGATTTTTTTTTCTAGAAGACATAATTTGATGCATTCTGAACAGCCCATACTTTTCTGAAAAATCTTAAAGACCTTTTCTTGAATAACCTGTAACTTCTCCTGAGAGTAAAACAAAATCATAATAAAACAATTCCTTACTGAGCTGGAACAGAAGATAAACATAGAAGTGTACGGCTGGAATGGACCTCAATACACCATCTACTCCAGTCCCCTGCACTCAAGGCAGGACTAAGTAATAACTAGACCATTCCAGACAGGTGTTTGTCTAACCCATTCTTTAAAATCTCCAATACTAATAAACTTTTGGAGATGTCTCAAGCAGAAGCTGACTTGCTTGGCCTCAAGGAGGTCTAGAAAAGGAAGTAATCAAAGCAACCCAGGTTTGGGGCTTTACTCAGAAGCCCAGTTTTACGATATTTTTGACTATCCACAGATGTTTGAGCAAGGCAATAAAGCAAAAAACTGTTGACTGGATTTGCTAAAAATCTTTCCAACAGTGTAAACTAGGGCTGGTTAAAAATTTCCCATTAAAACTGTTTTTCAACAGGAAATTAGGTTTTAGAGTAAACACAATTTTTCACAGAAAATTTCAGTTTTTCATTCAAAAAACCCCGGAATATTTCACATAAAAATCAAAATATTTCAATTTGGATAGGCTGCTGCAGTGCCTTATGGGAGTTGTAGTTTGGTTGCCTCATGTCCCCATTTTGCTCCATGGGCTGGTCTTCCCAGCCAAACTACATCTACCATGATGCACCAGGACCTGGGACTCCCATGTAGCTATCCAAGAGGGGAGACTGGCAATCATGGGAACTGTAGTCTGACCAGGAGCCCAGCCAATAGAGAAGAATGGGAGCATGAGGCAACCAAACAACAGATTCCACAAGGTACCACTGCGGCATTTTTAATCATTTTTCAAATGTTTCAATATTCACATTTTCTCCAAAAATCAAAATTTTCCACAGGGAAAAATCCATTATCCAACCAATCCCATTCTAAATTCATCTTCATTGGAGTTGAATATGGTCTTGCACCCGCTCTGGCTTGCTCTAGCCATTGCCTCACTCATGCTCTTGTATTTGCCTGCACAAATGCAAAAATCTAACTGGAGCTGAATGTTTAAAATCAGCAGGAAGGCAAAAGATAGTCGTTATTTGATAGCTGAAATTCAGCAAATGCACCTTACAGGTTTCCCTGGGAAATTAAAAATCAGTAAAGAGAGAGAGGGAGAAGCATTGTCAGGAAAGGTACCAAGAGACCTGCAACAAAGAGAACTGGCAGGAAGAACAACTTGAAGGAAGAGAGTGTGTGTCAGGCACATTTTCAGTTTTAACAATATCTTAATGAAGTTTTCTGTCAGGAATTGTACAAGTGTAGAGGTCTTACGTTTAATATTGTGCTTCTTTGGATAGGGATTCCTTCCTTGAGAAGCCTTCAGTTTAGCATGTAGGCAATTGAGAACTTAATTAATTGACAGGACAGTGTTTTCCCTCACCTCATAAATCCTAATTGGAGAAGACTGACTAGAGAAGGCTGATTCTCAATAGGAAAATAAACCCCTCAAGTTTGGTATCCTACTTCTAGCCATGCTGCAGAAGAAAGTGAAAACTGATGCTGCAGAACAAACTCCTGAGCCTCATAAATGCACTTATCCACTTGTGCACTGCTGGGCCAGGAGGTGTGAAGGCAGTTCTTTCCTGACTTCTGCTAACAGTTAACATATGCGTGGAAACATGAGATTTGATTATTGTTCTCTTCCCTAGTTCTCTTCTAATCACCTATACTTAGTATTGGATTGCAGAAAACTTTTGGAATCCCATGAACAGCATTTGTTTAATATCTAGCTATCATTTTGGGGAAAGGTATGTCACAGTTTCAGGGTAACTGCACCTTTGACCCCCTCCATGATCTGCTCAAGGAATGCCCTCTCAGGCCTCCAGCCAGCACCTTTCTGGGCAGGAACCTGTGTCCCTTTTCTCCCCAGATTGGGTTTTAGGCTGAAGTTATCTCAGGCAGGTCTGACTAATGGCTAGCCCCTGCACTTTGCTTTTTTTCCAAGGGCTGTGACCAGGGAATGCCAATGGTTATAAGTGACCACATAGCTCTTTCAAAGCGGAGGACATTTGTTTAAGGAAAAAATCATACAGAGAAAACATATTAAATAGCCAAAGGATCATGCACTGAATGTACCAGTGGTCGTCTATTGACCAAATGGAGGAGTCTGACAGGGCAAAGTTCTTCCAGCCTTTCAGCAGGGTTGGATCCTTGCTTGGACCAAAGGTCAGGTCCATTTGCTGGATCTAAAGGCAGGCCCTTCTGTCAGTATAAACCCAGTCTTTTATACCAAAACTCTTGCTTTGTCTCCCAGTCTCCTGAAAATTTCCCCTCTCCTCAGGAGGTCATGCCTCAAAAGGCTGGGTAATCTAAACTACAGAAGAGGTTGCATAGTGCTCATGACTCCATTTAAATTTTTCAGATGGTCCTGTCAGAAGATAAAGCCAAGGGGCCAGGCCCTCAGCTGGTATAAATCAGTGTAGTTCTATTGCTTCAGTGAAGCTACATTGATTTATGCCAGTTAAGGATTTGCCCTCGAGAGTACATCTTTCATTATGACTTAAATGCTCGAGTGCTTAAATCAGTTTTTACTCATTCCTCACTCAACCAAAAACTGAAGTCACAGGATTTGGCCCTGTGCTCGGAAATGGCCAGCTTTCACTTACTCTGATGTCTGAAAAATATGAGATTTTTAGCTGATCCTTTTTAATCCCATTTTGTTTTTTTACTGAGAGCAAAAGGCCCTTGACAGTAACATCCTCCTCATAAAGTCACAGGGATTGCTCTTTTTTCTTAAAGTCACAGGGATTGCTGTTTGTCCTGTGGAAAACTCAGATGCTCAGTGGCTGGAATTTGGCCTCAGCATTCCTCCGATGCATCTTCCTGAGAACTGTCACAATGTGATGCACAAGAAGCATTATGTAACTCAGTCAACAGAGCTACGTATTGCCGAGCTAAACTGTGTGACTTTATTCTTTGATTCCCACACACTGCTAGTAACAAACTGCTTTTAATGGCCTCCTTACACTAAGGTGAACTATCTAAACATCCCATTAGCAACGGTTACTGTATCTTAAGGATAATGATAATAAATAATAGTGTTTGAATAGCACTTTCCATTTTCAGAGTGCTTTACAAACACTCATTCATTCTGAATTAAGGATGAGTTTCTGTCGTTTTCAGCACTTTTCCAATGAAGTAATTGTCCAGTCAACCATAGCAAAGAGACCAAGCTAATGGTCCTAATTCTCTACTGCATTAAGGTCACTTTTTGCTGCTGCAGTGGTGTAAATGAATCATAAAACCAGCATATTTGGCCATGGGATTATACCCCCTGCATATGGGAATCTTCACAGAGCTGAGTGGTGGTACCTCTGGCATATTCCCCACTAAGCATCTGGCATAGGGTGTATGCCTAGAGGAAGTCCCAGCACTGCTGTGAATCCCAGCTGCTGTAACAACTCCTTGAGGCCACAGGGAATGAGCACAATGAAGAGCAGTCCCCAGGCTGCTGTAATTTATGCCTGGGTACCAGATTGGCACACAGTAGCTCCGGGATCAATGGAGTGCAAAGATGATTTGAAGATACTGCTGCACTCCCCTCCTGTGATGTGCTGTGCAGTCTTTGGCTGCAGCTGCGGATGGGGGGCCAGTTTGTTCTGAGAAGCCTGAAATCATTTCCTGACCTTTGTCAGACAGTAGCCCTGAGCCTACATCGTATCAGGCGGCCTCAGCTTCCATTTATTTAAATGAGAGTCATCAATTTCCCTGATGTAAATGACTGCATTGTGTGTGGAAGGTACTCAGCACAGGATCAGGCCCCAAGGTCATGTTTTGGATGGTGATTAATGTTCTGTTACTGCTCCCATTGGAAGCAGTGACAAGACTCCCATTGACTTCAGTGGATGTAAGAGCAGTCACAACAAATGTTAATTTCTGAGGTCATCTTGCTGGTTTTCTTTGTTTTTCTAATACCCCTTTCCGCTGCGCTCTCTTGCTTTCCAGTCGGAGTTTTCTGATTGCTTCTGTTTGCAGTCCCCATTTTGTAATTAGATCTTATTTGTTGTGACTGTATTACATACAGGTTGACTGCCAAGTGATTTCAATTCATGTTCATTTGTAATTAGTACATTTAATAAAGCTGTCCAAGGAGGGAGTGAGAATGGAGGAGGAGGAGAAGAGCTGCTATTGTTCTGCAGTCTGCGAAGCCTAACCATGCCTCCTTGTTTCTGTGGACTGGCTTTGTGTTCAAACTCTGATTGGACGAGCTGGGTACAGTCGGGAGGCTCACACACAGCAGACTGGAGGGCAGGGAGGGAGGGAGCTAGAACTAAACTTGTCATATTTGTGGAAGTCAGGAAACAGTCATGAAAGGAAGGAAATTAAGTGAAGAAATCTGCACAGCCTACCTTTTAGCAGGCTTGCCCAGGGTGGGAGTGGGAAGGTCACATGTCTAACATGACACAACACATTTTGGTTTTTGTGGGTTGGAAATAGAAGAGCAAAGTATACGCCATAATATCACGCAGTGTGTGGACATACTGTGTAGATAATGGAGCAATGTCATTGTCCCACTCTCTGCCTTTTGCACCGCAAAGTCGCTCTTATACACATTGAACTAAGGAGGATGTGATATGGTCCAAAAACTGATCCTGGATTTTTTTCGCAGACGACTGAGCCAGAGGCCCACTGCTGAGGAACTGGAGCAGAGGAACATTCTGAAACGTAAGCATTTGTACCATTCGGAATTGAACTTGGTAGCTGCTCAATGTCTTTTATAAAGCACCAAATCAAGTCTGTAGCTATATCACAAATAAGTAATAATATATATAAGAGCTATGATTGGGTGGGAATGACTGTAAAAAAGACATTCAGTAAGATAACCAATATAAGCAGTCTGAGAAGAAAATTCAAACTGAGGGTCATCTTCCAAAGTTCTCACACAGGCAAACCTCCCATGGAAATCCAGTAAAGACTTCAGGATTTAGCCCACAGTTTCTAAATTCTAATCTGTATTGATCCTTTAAACAAACAAACCTATGGGGAGTTGCAACATCCCTAAAGTAATTAATGATATTTTAAAGCCACAAAAAACACCCAGACAGCCTGATCCTGTTCCAGTTTACCACTGATTTCAAGGAGAGGAAGATGGAATCTGAAACAAGTTGTTCTGGTGAACGAATCAGATATTGAAAAAGTATGGCAGTTATTTTTTATCAAAGTAAAACGATTTTAAATATAAAAAAGATAAAGCTGTTTGTTTGAAGGTAACTAGCAAGAAAGCAGAGAACAGCAGGAATACAATTTTCACTGACACTCTTGCTTGGGTGATGTATCCTGCATCCTTTCTGGAGCATGGAACTAGAGTATTTTTAAAAAGTTACAAGAAAAAAATATTGTAAAATAATGCATTTAAATTCCTTAGTGTGTCTTTAGATAGGATCCCATTGTTAAACATTGTATATTCATTGTTGTTTTTTAATTTCTACATTGAACAGAATCCTAGAGGCATGTAATGGGTGATTAGCTCTCTAGAAATTAGTAAAATTAATTGATTAAATACCATGAAATCAAATTTCTAACATATTTTAGTGGTGTAGTTAGGGAATAAAATGTGCTGGCACTGCAGTGATTGGTTTTCTGTAAATATGGCACATGAATAGACAAATAGCTATAGATCTAGAGCAGGGATGGGCAAACTTTTTTTGGCCGAGGGCCATATCTGGGTGGAGAAATTGTATGCAGGGCCAGGGCAGGGGGTTAGAGTGCAGGAGGGAGTGCGGGGTGTGGGAGGGGATGCGGTGTGCAGGAACGGGCTCAGGGAAAGGGACTGGGGCAGAGGAGCAGTGCGGGGTGTAGGAGGGGGCTTAGGGAAATGGGTTGGGGTGCAGGAGGGGTGCGGAATGCAGGAGGGAGCTCAGGGAAGGGGTGCAGGAGGGGTGCAGACTGCGGGAGGAGTTCAGGGCAGGGGGTTGGGGTTCAGGAGGGGTGCGGCAGGGGCTCAGGGCCAGGGGCTGGGGTGCAGGAAGGGTGCGGGGTGCAGCAGGGGGCTCAGGGCAGGGGGTTGGGTTACAGGAGGGGTGTGGGGTGCGACAGGGGGCTCAGGGCAAGGGGTTGGGGTGTAGGAGGGGTATAAGGTGCAGGCAAGGAGTTGGGGGCGGGGTGCAGGAGGGGTTCAGGCTCCGGCCCGGCACTGCTTACCTAAAGTGGCTCCGGGGTGGCAGCAGCATGCACCAGGGCCGTGGCAGCAGCATGCACCAGGGCCAGGGCAGGCTCCCTGCCTGCCTGCCCTAGCCCCAGGCCTGCACAGCCCCTGGGGGATGAGAGGGACACAGGACTCTGCGCGCTGCCCTTCCCACGCCTCCAGGTACCTCCCCCGAAGCTCCCATTGGCTGCAGTTCCCCGTTCCCGGCCAATGGAAGCTGCGGGGGGCGGTGCCTGGAGGCAAGGGCAACGCATGGAGCCCTCTGCCCCTGCGCCCCCCCAGGCTGCAGGGACGTGGTGCCGGCCGCTTCTGAGAATGGCGTGGGCCCTGTGGCACCACGGGGGGCAATCCCGCCTGCCAGATCTAAAGCCCTGATGCGCCAGATCCGGCCCGCGGGCAGTAGTTTGCCCACCGCTGATCTAGAGAGAAGATTAGATTAGCTATCAGAGCCAATTTAAGCAGATATGGGGTCATCATTCACTTATGAGTGTGTCATCTCCTACTATATTCTCTAAACTTCTATGTCATGTCATGTCAGGTGGAGGGAGTCAGTCTCCTGGGGAAAATGACTGGAAAAAGAGGCGAAGTGTCCAGAACCTAGGGTAACCAGACAGCAAATGTGAAAAATCGGGACAAGGTGTGGGGGGTAATAGGAGCCTATATAAGAAAAAGACCCAAAAATCGGACTGTCCCTATAAAATCGGGACATCTGGTCACCCTACCAGAACCAGATTCTCCAGAGAGCTCATATTATCACCCCAGAATTCCCAGTCAGCATGAACCATCTGATACCACACATCTCCTGGCACTGGAGCATGACCAGTAACCACCACACTGGTACTGGTGCGGTAGGAGTCGGGGGGTCAGGCTGCAGCTTTGGCAGCATTGTCTGAACCATAGACTTAATGGCCAACATTTAAAAACCTAGGTATCTAAAGATAGGCTGTTACAGGTAAAATTTTAAAAAGTGCCCAAGTCATTTAGGAACCTAAATCTCAGTGGGACTCATCCCCCTGAGTCATTTAGGGATTTTTTTTAAAATGGGACTTAGGCTCCTAAGTGACTTAAGTGCATTTGAAACTATTATCCTAAATCTAGAACTACATTTCGACACCTAAATAAAACATAGATCTGCCATAGAACTCCATATGTCTTGGTAAATGAAAAATTTCCTAAATACTTGGGGGGAAATTGTTACATAATAATTGTATTTATAAATCACCTCACACCTTTGCTGAAGCACCTGCGTGATGAACAAATTATTGAAATATTATGTAATGAAAACATCAAATATTAAAAATCCAAACTAAGGAGCATCAGATACCAGTATGGTCAGCATTACAAGACAGCATCGTTCACTCCCCCTTGAATAGTTCAGTGACGCAATTTAAATAAATATATAAGAACATAGATAGATGGACAGATAGATGATGTGAAACAAGAAAATTAAGTCCAAAGTTCTTATCCCAAACAAGTGAAACTATTTTTATTAGCCCAATTTACAATACAGTAAATGAACACGTGGTGTTTTTCAAAGTTAAGTAAGTTGGTTTTCCTCTGTGGTTAGAGCTGAAATTTCCTTGATACACTTGTCACGGTTGACATCACTGTGTTCTTATATCAAATGCAATTGTGTCAGTTTCCGTTCCAGGGGGGAAAACAAAAGGAGGCAAAATTTATTGACTCATCCAGTCTTTGCTCATGCAAACATCACCTGTCCATTTCCTAGCCCCACTATGACGGAATGAATAAGATAGTCTTGCTGATCTAATTCCGAAAGCACAGGTACTCATAGCATAAAACCCACGGCCACAGACGGCACTAGTAAACTTATGGTTGTCTGAGAAGAGAAGCTGAGGGCCTCCCATGAAAAGCCACATGCCCTCAACTCCCATTGACTTAAATAAGAGTCACGGGCAGGAAGCAGCTTGGGTGAGGAACACAGCACCCTGTAGTTTTGTGAGCTGGATAAGTGTGAAGGCTGAACTGATGCTCACCCATGCGGAGGGTCCTTCTATGGCATGGGTGAGACGCATTAGTTTATGAGGAAACTTGCATGGTGACTGTATCTGTGATGAATACAGGACTTCAGCTTTTAAGGATGCCAGGCTGGCACCTTCAATGAGCATGAATTCCCTGTAAAAAGGCAATGAGATTGGATCTGATGGGTCTGACACGATTTCAGTCAAAATGTCACACTGGCACTGACATCAGACCTGAAAATTCCAGTTCTTCTCACATAAAGAGGCTAGAGAGAAAGAGAAAATCTCCTGACCACTTAAAACAAAACACACAAAGCAACAGTTTTGTAAGCTCTGTAGATCTAAAAGGACTTCATCAATTTTAGCCATGTTTTAAAATAAAGAAATCACTTTCTGGCTTCAGACAAGGACAATTGCCAATGACCAGCTTTCACTTGGTAAAGGTTTCACCCTACCCAGTTGTCTCTACAGCTTGGTAACTGGGCTAAAGGAAACAAGGAGACAGGAAAAATAGTGCAGTTGTTAAGAAGCCTCATTTCTGCCCTTTCAGACACTTATTTGTAGCCTTCCAGCCAATTTGTTCTATTCTGAGCCCTGTTAGAAGCTGTTTACCTCTCCCAGTTCACAGCCTGATCCTTCAAAGATTTACTCAATGGCACTGTTTCTGTTAGTAAACTGTTGACAAGATCAGCTCCTTAGATTTTGTGTGGAACAATAAATCAGTCTGACTGGAGACTGATTGGAGGGAGAAACTATGCAGGAAACTTAAAAAAAAAAACGAAGAAAAAGAGCAACAATTGAGCAATACATGTATTCGAAATAGTATAGAAAAGGTGCTTGGGGTCTGTCCCCTGCTGTCTCCTTATCCTTCTGCTATTGCATGAAATTCCTTCCTCCAGAAAATTTTATTTTAAAAGTATTACTGGAAATCTGCCATTTGAAATTAAAGAGCCCTATTATAATAGGAGACGATCATGCACAACATGTATTGAATTGCTGCATTTTTCGTGGGAAATCCTGGTCCCACTGAAGTTGGTGGAAATTTTGCAACTGACTTCACTGGGGCCAGGATTTCTCCTGTACTGGTTAGAGCCTCAGACTGGGAATCAGGAGACCCGGTTTCTAATCCTAGCTCTGCCTCCAATTTGCTCTGTGATCGTGGACAAGTCAAATAGTTTCTCTGCGCCGTACGGCTGGTCTATGCCCACTTTGAACACCAGTTTAACTGCATCGTTTTAAATAAACTCCAGGTGTGGACACTTTTAGATTAGTTTGAGTGCCTTAAATTGGCTTAACTTAATTCAGTTGGTAACTGAAAGTTTTAAGAATACCCACAGTAGGGATTTGCCCGGATTGAGCGACATTGGTTCCAGCACCAGTTCAGTTAAATCAGTGCTCCAACTGTGTGTAGAACAGCCCTTAGTTTCCCTTTCTCTAAAACAGGGGTAATATTTACCCACAATTGCAAAATACTTTGAGATCCTTGGATGAAAGGCACTGTATACAATAGACTGTATGTGTAAAGTAACAGTATATTATTATTAATTCTTGACTCATTGAAGGTGCTCAGCCTTAAGAGTCCGCTCCAACAGCTCAGTAATGAACATTTTGTTGTGGCTTATTGCTTAGTTACCTAAGCTATCTGTGTATTATGATTGTGCCTAGACAATGGCGTAAGCTTTTCAAACAGAGTGTAAATAAGGATATGGTCTCACTGCAGAATTAACTTGGGTTAACTCCTCAGTGAAGACAAGCGCTAACTGACTTAGGAGCCTACATCCCATTGTTTAAATTCCTACATCTCACTGACTTTCAGTGAGATTTAGACTTGTAAGTGCCTAAGTCACTTTTGAAAATGTGACTTTTAAGAGCTTTGGAAAGTTTTGCCCTGAGCCTATTTTTTAAGTTTAGGGATCAGTGGGGCTTGTGAAAGTTTAATAGAGCTGGCAGTGCTAGATATTACTTTCCTGAGCCTTTGTGACACAGGCTTGTCTTGGTAAGAAATTGCCACGTGGCCTATTTGGTTTTAGTTTGTAAAGCGTGTTGTCCCCAGTGTTGGCTGTTGCTATGCAAGGCCTGTGCTATGCAAGGCCTGTATCAGAAGGCCCTTCTCACCACTCTGTTAGACAATAGCTCAGATAATGGCAGGCTATTCTGTGTGCTGTGCCTGGGACTTTACCCAGTACCCCTATTGTGAGTTTCATTTCCAGACCCTCCACTGAGTAGCTGTGGACAAATTATTCTGTGGCCAGGGAAAAAATATTTCTGCTTTCTCCCGAACTCCTGCCCTCTCAGCCTGTTCTTCTCAGAGGCTAGCTGTAATATCACTGTCCACCGCTAGGCCACCAGAATGCAGACAGTGGTTTCTGAAGCACTGGCTGTATGCTTGGTAATGCTAGAAAGTGAAACACACAAAGAAGTAAAATTCATAGTGATACTGAGGCAGAAGATGTGGATATTTCATGAGGCACAGAAGGAAGTGCAGTAGCAAGTGGGTAGGGAAGTTTGCTGTTCCCAGAAGCACTTTCTCTGCATCTGTCAAGCCATGAAACATAAGTAGGGCCCTACCAAATTCACGGTCATGAAAAACACGCTATAGACTGTGAAATTCTGGTTTTCCCCATGAAATCTGGTCTTTTGTGTGCTTTTACCCTATATTATACAGATTTCATGGGGGAGACCAGTATTTCTCAAGTTGGGGGTCCTGACCCAAAAAGGAGCGGCAGGGGGGTCACAAGGTTATTTTAAGGGGGTCACAGTATTGCCAGCCTTACTTCTGCACTGCCTGCAGAGCTAAGCGGTTGGAGAGCGGTGGCTGCTAGCCAGGCACCCAGCCAGCAGCAGTGCAAAAGTAAGGGTGGCAATACCATACCATGTCATCCTTACTTCCACGCTGCTGGCGGTGGTGACTCTGCCTGCAGAGCTGGGATCCCGGCCAGCAGCTGCCGCTCTCCAGCTGCCCAGCTCTGATGGCAGTGCCACCAGCAGCAGCAGCATCAAAAGGTAGCAATACTGCAACCCCCCGCTACAATAACCTTGTGACACACACACACACAACTCCTTTTTGGGTCAGGACCGCTACAATTATAAAACCGTGACATTTCAGATTTAAAAAGCTGAAACCATGAAATTTACGATTTTTAAAATTCTATGACTGTGAAATTGACCAAAATGGGCCCTGAATTTGGAGGGCCCTAACCATAAGTATACTGATGTAGAGTCTTATTTGTTGCATACTGTGCATTTTGATCATGCCAACTGTCTAGAATCATGTAAATCTTTTTCTAGCTCGGAATGAGCAAGAGGAGCAGGAGGAAAAACGGGAGATAAAGAGAAGATTAACACGCAAGGTGAGAGGCAACTTTTATACTGTTGTCGTCCAGCTGGAACTTTCTACTGACTGCATAATTCTTTGCCTTTTTCTTTTCCAGAGCACCCTTTTTAAAAAGAGAACTTGAAACATTATTGAACGAAATCTTAAACAACTGTCTATGCATTTTAAGGGTGAAAACCCAGGGGAAAGAGAGAAGCATCTCTGGGGACTTCCAGGGCAATTATTAGAAATAATGGAATGAAAATAAGCAAAGGAGAATTTAGGCTCAAGAGCAGGAAAGCATTTCTTAGGCATAACAAGGAAGAGTAAAAGGCTTAGCATTGGTCTAATGCTGTTTCCATTGAAGTCAGTGGCTCCCAACGATTTCTATAGGAGCAGCGTTAAGGCAATGCTGAGTGCTTTTGAAAATCCTACTCAAGACGCATTATACCGGGGAATGGACTTTTAATGGAAGAGAACTATTGCCTGAGACATTTAAAACTAGATGGGAACAAAGCAGTAGAGATCGTGTGCAATGCAGGAAAGGGAACAATCCTGTCTTGGCAAAAGAGGATGGACTAGATGACCTAATAGGTCTTTTCCATCTATGATTCTTCTACTCTTAAGGGTAAACAGTAGTAATTTTATATATACTTGGTGAGCTGGTGTGAATCTTCATCAGAGCAGTGGTGGGCAACCTGCAGCCCTCCCCCACTTCCCACAGCTCCCATTGGCCACTGGGAGCTGTGGGCGGACGTGCCTGCGGACAGTCAATGCAAACAAACTGTCACGGCTCGCCAGCGGATTACCCTGACGTGCCGCTGGTTGCCCACCACTGTCATGGAGCCATTGATTTCAGCGGCACTATACTCATTTATATTCGTTCAGGACCTTGCCTGTTCTTTTTAAATAAAGTTTGTTTTGCAGTTTGTATCAATATTTCCCATATGAGGAGAGAGATGGAAGAAGCACCACTGTGAACTCATACCGTTATATAGTTCTCTTGTCCAAACAATTTTATAAACACCAAGAAGTTGAATAGACAGTAGTAAAATATATAAATAATAAAACTGAGAAAGGGCTATAAACAGGATATTTGTTGCAATGTGAAAAAAAAAGTTTTAATTCCAGGCTAATTTTTGGGTCAGTTTGTCTTCTGTCCAACCTTGGCTTCTTTCACCCTTAGAAATAATGGCCCAGAGTCTCAGTCTGCGTAAATCAACATAGTTCTATCTTGTCAATGGAGGTATGCCAATTTACAGATGAGGATCTGGCCCACTGAGCTACAATGTTTTAAAAAAAAAATCCTGACAACAAGGCTAAGTACACTTTCACTGCCATCCTGCTATACCGATGTTTGAGGAAAAGAATCAATTCACATTGCACCTACTTCAAGGCAAAGCTTGTGTTAATCTCTGCACAGAAATGGCAAATATCATTTTGCAAGTCTTTCATTCTTGTTGTATTTAGACTGGCAAACATGTACAGGAATCCAGTCCAAATGGTAGTGCTATTTGCTAAACAGACCTGCAAGATAGAAATATTACACACACACACACACATAATTGCCAAAGAATCTGGCTTTCATACACCAACTTGCCCTGTCACTGTACAGTTCCCCGCCACACATCCGCCCTTCAGGAAATGCAGAAGGCAAGAGCAGCTACTTGCATTGAAGAGGTCACGGCTACAAGGACTAAAGTGTTCTGTCTACTGCATTGTTCTCAAACCTTTTTATGCCCAAGATCATTTTTTGAATTTAAGGACAACCCAGGATCTACACTGCCCCTTCCCCGAGTCCCTGCCCCTTCCCCAAAGTCCCGCCCCATTCACTCCACCCCCCCCACTCACTCTCACCAGGCTGGGATAGGGGTTTGGGAGGGGGTGCGGGCTCTGGGCTGGAGCTGAGGGGTTCGCAGTGTGGGAGGGGGCTCTGGGCTGAGCCTGGGGTAGGGGGTTGGGGTGCAGGAGGGGATACGGGGTGCTGGCTCTGGGAGGGGGCTCAGGGCTGGGGCTTGGGATGCAGCCTCCCACCAGCCAGCACTTACCTCTGGCAGCTCCTGGTCAGCGGTGCAGCATGGCTGCTACTAGGGCAGTCTCCCTGCCTACCCCGGCCCCACGCTCCTCCCGGAAGGGGCCAATGTGCCCCTGAGGATCCTGGGTAGGGACAGGTGGCATGTGGCTCCGCACGCTGCCCCTCTCTGCAAGCACCACCCCCGCAGTTTCCATTGGCCGCAGCTTTCCGTTCCTGTTCCAACGGCGGCAGTGCTTGCAAGCAGGAGCAGCGTGTGGAGGGAGACCCCTTCGCCCCCTGCCCCCGGGGATGCGCTGGCTGCTTCCGGGAGCGCCATGGGGCTGGGACAGGAAGGGAGCCTTTCTTAGTGGCAGCCCCGCTGTGCCACCGGAGATCGTGATCGACTGGGAGATCCTCTAGGATCGACCGTCGATCGCGATCGACCAGTTGGTGACCACTGGTCTACTGTATAACTGCAACTGTACCTGTGAGCCTGAAGGTTTCAGTTACTTGACAGGCAGTTCCTGTTTGCACTTGCAAACAATAGCAACAGTTGAGCCTGGTACTGCACACCCTCCGTTCCTATTAAACTAGGTTCTTTGACGCTCATATCTAGACAAATTCCTTTTGGCCCTTTTTGGACTTTTGCTAAATAAGGATCTGATCTCATGAGCTCTACACATACTATAATCACACTGAATTTCAGTGGGAGCCTTGTGCATGGAAAGCTCCTGGGATCAAGCCCTAAGTGGATACATGGCTTAGGTTGTTTATCTGTTTTCAATTTGTAAACTAATTGTTCTAGTGACAGCTTCTAATTGTCTGTAATTATACAGAAAGAACCATGGTACTTCACTAATATTGGATTTTCCTGTGATCTACAAATGTACTGTGTCCCTGTAGAGAACAAATGCTCAGAAATCACTAGAGAGAAGGAATGAATAAAGTTTGAAAGTTTACAAATAACAATTAGGAATGCCAAGTACCTGGTGAATTTCAGAAAGATTCCAATTATTCCCCAAGCTCTCACTTTCATGAATATGGCCCAGATATGTCTCTGCATCTTGAGTACCATGGCAGGTTCTCTCTGCCCAGCTGTACTGGAGTCTAATTAGCAAGGAATGTTAAACCTGAGATCGTGGACACAGCTAACTGGTCTTTCCAAATGTTTAGTCCACTATACCTGCCTGTTTCCGGGTGGTATTTAATGCACACGCACACACACACAGCAAATTCAAAGTGAAGAAATATATGCAGAGCTGTATTCAAGTAGCATTGTATGTCTAACAACAACAGGGAAAGACGCTTCTGTAGTTTCCATTCTAAAGTCTCTTAACTGTAAGAACATTAAACAACACAAATTGTTACCCATCTGGTTTTGTGAGACCATCCTGTTTTCAGTGGAACAGTTCCTCTTTGGTGTCCAGGGGCACCTCCAGAAATTCTTCACGTGAACCACGCTCACACTGCAATGGCTGGACACTTATCCCAGGGGGCTGAGCCCGGTTCCTGGCTCTGGGCATTGCAAATTGGCATACAGGGTCACAATCACCCTCAGGTTTGCCCAGCAGCCATTCCATCCAGGAGCCACTGAGCCAAACCTGCATGGCGTTGTGACCTCACATGCCAGGTTGCAACACCATTTGATTTGGGGGCCCCCCTCTTAAATGGGAGGCCGAAGACAAACTGCCCCTTCCCCCCCCCATACCTCTGGGCAAACCTGCTGCCCAACTGGTACCCCTGCCAGTGCTATGCACTGTGCATAATATGTGTGTGGCTGCGAGCACCACTGACAGTGTCCTTGAAAATCTTCAGGGCTGGCCTTTTGAAACAGCATGATGATGATATATTGAAATATGACGCACTATAAGGACAAGAGATTTTACCCCGTGGGCAAACTGTTAAAGGTTACGTTTTTAATACAGACATCCAAATGGAGACTACTTCTCAGCACAGAAAGGATTGGAAAGGAGCCGTTGATGATTTCACAAGCTTCATTACACAGAAATTCTCAGTGCTATTCAAAGAGCAACTTAGATTTACTGTAAATCTAAAACCTGAAATAAATCTCTCACAGACCTAGATCCAGATCAGGGACAGAGTAACGCATTCCTAAGGAGTGTGTGGAAGTCCTTAAGAATGGATCAATGGTCTGAGGGCACTGTAGATGGATCAAAAACTTTAGAATAAGCGAAGCACTGGAGAGACAGGGAGAGAGAGTGTGTCAGCAGGAAGCATCAAGGAGTTTTAGGATGGTGAGGGAAGAGAGCAGAGGCTGCAGATGAACATCACAGGGGTTGTTGGGGAGTCTGTACAGATTGTTTGTGCCTCCTCCTTTCCTATGGCAACTTAAAATGCAACAGTTGTTTCCTGTATGGCTCAAATGCTGATAGCCTAACCCACAGAAAGTTCAGTTTGGTTTTGTAAACTGGTTTTTTGCCTGTGTTGTCCTGGCAGACTAATTCCAGCTTGTGGATTTCACTATATACATACATCTCTATCTAGTTATTTACATAGCGCTCATCACTGTGCAGGCTTTCTTGGCCCTGGAGAGTGTGAATACATTGCCCAGCTGTCATGCCTCAGCCTTCCCTGCAGCGTCTTACTGAAAATGGGGCCAAAACTACATGTTCTTCGTCAGGTGGCCTCTGCACATTCCCACTCTTGGAATGAACTGACAGTGCATCTTGAACGAGCAGAATCTTCTGTAAGCAGTGCCCATTGGGGAGCACTCTCCTGGCCCCCACTCCTCCCCTTGCAGCTCCAAATGTCAGGGCCTGGCACACAAACTGCCTTTGTTCCTTCCAACCATGGTAGCAGATGGACCAGGAGCCTTGCCAGGTCTTTGGATCATTCCCTGTGCAGCAGCCTTCAATTAGATTTTAATTTGTTTTACATTATTCTTTTCTTTTCTTGTTTTTTTTAACTAAGGATCTGATGTGTCAGAATTAACGACAGCAAAGAAACCAGGGTCCAAGAGGGGAGCCCCTTGCACTGCCGTTTTTCTAAACCCTCTCTTTTGTAAATTTAGAAATGGCATGCCTGGTTTCAGAGTTCTGGGATCACTTTCTAGGAGTAAGATTAGCCTGCCAGCTCGAGATGGTTTATTAGTGTCTGCAGTAAATACCTGGCTAATCCATCATCTGGACAGACAATTTTAAAAAAATCAGATAAGCTATACCAGTTGCATCCTGCGGGTTCCCATCCTGCCAGATACATCCAGGATGGTGGCTGCTGTTCAAAGAGCAAGAAGAAGTAAAGTCCACAATTTGGTAACGCCATATGACAGTCTCTTTTTTAAGCAAGCCAGCTCATCGCACCAGCCAGAGAGAATAATGCTGCTTGACAAACTCCCCAGATGCGCAGAGACCACTTGAAGAACGAAGTTCACTCATCTGTAACAGGAGTTCTTCAAGATGGACTCTGCACATTCGCACTCCCCTGCCCACCTCCCCGTCTTCCTCAGAATCCTAATTTTAGTTTTGTACCTGAGGGGGGTAATGAAAAGAACTGGGGTGATTGGCACACCGTGCACCCACGGTATAGCCCTGCCCCCCAACCATTCAGAGCCATGAGGAAGGGGGCACTCCAACAGACACTGCTACTAGAAGCTACCCCAGTATGACCTGTGCCACTGGTATATCCAAAGTGTGTGACCCTGCAGAGTCCATCTTGAAGAATTCTGATTACAGGTGAGTAACCTTCCTTTGGAGGTTCTGGGTCATCGGGAAACGCTGCAAGGAATTTATCGTCTGTTAGCGGTGCATGAATTTTGATGGAAACTGGGGTGGATAATGTGAGAGTAAACACCCCATTAGAACTTCCATAGAACCCTAAGGAGATAATGATTAAGTGACGGGCTACAGCAACATCTTAGGGCTTGTCGCCTGTGGGGAAAAGCCCATAATAGCTAGTACAGAAGAGCTATTCTGCACTAGCTTCCCATGTGAACACACTCCGCACTAACAATTCCTTGGTTGATATTGGTTTATCCACTTTGGAAGTGGATTAAGCTAAACCCCACAAAGGCACTCTTAGTGCAGAGTAAGAGTGTACACATGGGGAGCTAGTGCAGAATAGCTATTGCACTTTAAATTCACATCCTTGCTATTTCGCACTGACTTCCCCATGAATTCCTTGTATAGCCAAGCCCTCAGCTGCTGTTACACTAGAAATACAGAGCAAGTTCAGCATTTAGTTGCATACCTAGTAACATCCCCAGGACAGATTGCTGAACACGATGTTATTCTCTGCTATACAGGGGATTGGTGGTTTGGTTTGCCAACCTGAGGAGACAGCACTTTTATTTTGTTTTAGCTTGCAAACGGGGTTGTTACCAAAGGTTGCAATTAGCTGCTGTTTTATCTCCAGTGTTCCTGACAACACTGAAAGAAATCCCCTTCTTCCCCCGCCCCGTCCCCCCTTCCATACAGAGGGCTGGTTCTGATCTCATTTACACTGATGGAACTCTATTGACTTCAGGGGCGTTCCTCCTGATTTCCCTAATGTGAGACCAATATCCAGCCCAAGGGATTACATTCCCCAACTCCCCAATATTCACACACAGGCCCCCCCTGTATACACCCAGAAGGAGGAAAAGATACATGCATATCTCATTGCCATCACAAATGGGAGCAATGAGAATTCCCTCTACTTAAAAAATGCTCATTCCAGATATTGACAGTGAAACCTGTGCTAGTGAACACCAGCTTTTTTAGGAAACTTCCCGTCCTAAAACACTGCCCCAAAGCATCCCTAAGCACACTGGGAGAGAGCTTAGCTTCATTAAAGTCTGTAGCAAAACATTCATTGACTTGATGAAGCCAGGGCTTCATCCACTGGGTACAATTCTTCTCCATCTTTATGAGTAGACCACCTTCATTAAGCAACCAGTTGTGTCAGGCTCTTGACTGAATGCTTGAAGCAAGTTTCACTTTTTTTATAATGGTGACGTATCCCACCTGACCATTATGAGGAGGCAGTCATCCGTTTTATTAGTTGTCCACTAAGTAGTTACTTTTGACCCAAGATACTGTAGCTCAGGAGATATAAACTAAACTCCCAGCAAAGGTCTCAAAGCAAATAACCTGAATGTCCTTGCCAAGAACAAATGCTGAAGTGGTATATACTGTTTTTCTGCTTAAGGACCCAGCCCTGCAAAGTACTGAGCATCCTGAACTGCCACTGAGATCAGTAGGATTTGAGGGTTCTCTGCACCTTGGAGAATCAGACCCACTGGGAGCTGAGGATGCTTAGCAGGGTACAAGAGGTGCTCATCCTGTGCAGTATTGGGCCCTAAGAGAGACTGTAAATAACAGGACTTAATCGAAATAGAACGAAAACGAATTGCTAACAGATCAGTATGTTAACTATGTAAATAACCGCCTTATTTATTGCAGTCTATCTAAAGCACACACGTTCTTTGTAGTAGTCTCTTATTTTATTTATTATTATCAGATCCTTATTTGGTTTAACGTACTGAGTATTTAGTGTGTGTAAATATGATTTTTATTATAAAAATTATCTATATGTGTGTATGTATAATTATCAATATTCTTTGTATTAACCATAGCACGTACAGGCCCTACTCCTAAGCTGTTCAAGCCTTTGTTGCAATTTTGAGCTAACACACCTTAATGAAATAAACTTCAAAGTTCCATGGCATTGAAGCCGCTTGGCACCTGTGCCTCCTTGACATGTGAGAAGCACCACCCACCCATATACCCACGCACTAGCTTGGCACTGTATGCCATGGTGCATCAAACGGCATCCTCGTGTCTGCCTCCTGCAGGGAAAATAAGCAAATACTTTAGTATGGCAACATCGCCCAAATATTAAATCAGGTTAAAAGGGCAAGGAGCTATGAAAGAAAAACAAGTGTATAAAAAAAGCCTTCCCTCACCCCAAAAGGACTGCAGTAATTTATCAGTCAAAATCTGAAAAAATTGACTTCAGTGTTTCCTTTGAATCCATCTTTTAAAAACTGCTTTTAGTTGACAGGCTTTCATCTTTTGATCAAATGTCATCCCCTACTATATAAATAGGGCATTAAATACCAAAGAAAAAATCTCTACTTTTAAATAACGACCAAGGTCTGTCATGAACTGACAAGAGCTCAGAAATGAAGAGACACACTGACACTGCCTTAATTCATGTCGTAGGGAAAAGAGGCACGTTGACTCAAATAAAAGATGGAGTGTCAAACTTATCTTTGAACGTCCTTGCTTTTCGTTCCTGCCATGATATTATTTAAATGTAGGGGTGGTTTGGGGATTTTCTTAGTGGCTCATTTGCGGGTTAGATAAAAATTTAGAGGAGAAATAATCATGTTTAACCTGCTGCAGAGCTGCCTGAACAGCAACGTTGTAATGTTAACAGAGTTGACAGCATTTGTTTCTCTATTATTTTCACATGCACGGAACCCCTAACACGTAATTCACAATTATATTTGATGTGAGCTGTAATACACAGAGAGAAGGACCATCTACGAGATAAAAATAACCACAGTTACAGCCCAAACGTGTTTTATTTTCCTTGCTTTTGAGGACAGAAAAAAACCATGTTTGAGAACCATGCATTAACCCTGATATAGCCTATAAATGGCTCCTTACCATGTTTTGCAGGTGGTGGTTTTGCTTTTTCTGCCCTGCTAAGTAACGAGAGAGTGTGTTTATAACATAATCATGTTTCAGCCAACCTTATTGGTTGTTGGTTATCTCTGTAGTGTGGAGAGAAGCACAGAGACAGTTGTACTTTATACACATTTCTCTTTTCAGCTTGACTGACAAAGTACTGTGTATCCCAAAGATAGCTTTGTATTATTGCCTGGACAAATAGTTCACAAAAGTAGCAAAAAATATTGTACAAGCCGAGGTGCACTGTTGTTTTCAAAAAACAAGATGGCTTGCGATGTTATTAGCAGAGTTTAACAAAGCCCCGCTTTGACATCACAATGTGCATTTTCCCCGCCCAACCCAGCATGCTCAGTGTCTGCTGTTTTTCCTGAGCGTGGGATTGGGCATAGGCAGTAGCTACTGTTCTCAGGCCACTGTTAGTACAGTTTGTGCAAAAGTGATTGTAATTGTTTTAGTGAAATACACACCACAAAATCCTCCCATAAAACTCTGACTTCATATCAAAACATGGTGTGAGAGAGAACAGCTGCTTTTAGGATCTCTGCAATTTCAGCTGCATCAGCAATATTCTGCAAATAGTAATCTTTCTTTTTTCTGTTGTAATAAGAAATTTTGGCTGCATCAGCAATATTCTGCAATCAGCTTCTTCCCTGTTAAATCAGCCTTGCAGAAAATTATTTTCATCCATACAGTAGCAGCAGCAAACATAGGAATTTGCCCCATTCACCTCAGTGATGTGTGAACAACAAAGCCTAATTGTCACCATTGAAATGGTATCATCATTAAGTATGGGCTTTTTTTAATCTTTGTTTCTTTAAAAAGCTTAGGAAATGTAACATTGAGGAAAAACTCTTAGTGCACCATTGGAGTTGCACAGAAATCACAAAGGGTAAATTTTCAAACCATCTAAGTGATTTTCAAAAACAATTTAGGCACTTAGGAGCCTAAAGCTCATTGAAAGTCACTAGAATTTCGGCGGGGAGGTATGTGCAGCCCAGGTCCTCAAAGAAATTTAGGCACCTAACTCGTATTGGTTGACGGCCTAAATACCTTTGAGGATCTGGGCCTCAGTCAGTTTTGAATATGGGGCTTAGGCTCCTAAGTCACTTAAGCATTTTTGCAGATGTTGCCCTTCGGCTTATTTGAAACTTTTAATCAAAATTAAGAAATGCAAAAATTAAGATTATCCCAGCACTATTAGCTCAGCTGTGTTGCACATCTGTAGTATTTACCATTTCTGTTTTTCTAGTTAATTGGGTAGCATTATATGTTACGTATATAAAATGTTGAATGGCTTACTCAATCCATTTTCCATTTTAATGCAGCATTTTGAGTTGGTGTAGAATGCCTTCATAATGTTGATTAATTTTGTTGGAATTCCGTATTGTTTCACAATTTTCCACATTGTTTCTCCATTTACACTGTCGAATGCCTTTTGAAAGTCCACAAAATTGATGGCAAGACTGCCTTGGAATTCAACTGTGGTCTCAATAATCCGTCTCAGGGAGAAAATAGCATCTGTGCACGATCTCCCTTGTCTACATCCAGATTGTTGTTCACGTAGGATGGCATCCATCTTTCCTTTCATTCTGTTCAGGAGGACTGCTGCTAATACTTTTCCTGTGACAGATAGAAGTGTTACTCCCCTCCAATTTGAACAATTATTTAGATCACCTTTCTTTGGTAACTTGATTATGATACCGAGGGTCCATTCTTCCGGCATGTTCTCCTCCATCATATTTTGTTGCATTTCATCACAAATGTCTGAGAAGAATATTGGGAATAACCTATAGAGATAGGAAGACGAATGAAGAAGTCAGGAAAATTACTGGACAAGGCACCCTCTCACAGATAATCTACAAAAGAAGAGATCAGTGGCTGGGACATGTGCTGAGAATGGAAAAAGAACGCTTACCAAATACCACCCTTGAATGGAAGCCAGAAAACGCAAGAAGAAAGAGAGGAAGACTGCGAATAACGAACAGTTCTGAACAACATCAAGCACCTCAACATGAAATGGGAAGATTTGGAGAGAAGGGCAGTTGACAGGCAAAGATGGCAAATGTGGGTAGCCCAATGTGCAGCAAAACACAGGATGGACTAAGGTCTGAGGTAATATAGAATGTATTTTGTGCCATAAAGCTTATCATATGGGCAACATGGCCAAGTTAAAATTGCTATTGGAACTTTAATTTTTGCAGTTTCTTACATACTGTGAGTTTAACTGTTCAGCGATAATGCTGGATTAATGCAACTGTTTGCATCGAATATGTATATATAGTCTCTTCTTTAGAAAAGTACATATAATTCCAATTGACAGTAATGGCAATTCTGTGCATTCAAAGAGAATAAATCCCTTACAGCCAAATTCTGCCCTTGGGTACGTGACTACAGTATGTGTGGACTATGGGCATATTATTTCTGATTTGTGTTTTTAAGCATGGTTGGCCTACATTTCTGCAGAACTCAGAAAAATTGCTTTGGAACAATGATGATGGTTTCTTGACATGATGCAATACGTGCCTGAACATTTTTGCTTGTACTCATATAATCTGTTCAAAAATCCAATATGCTGTGACAAAAAATCAAACTAAAGCATAAAGTGAAAAGCTTAATGAGCAAAAGCCATCCTGCCTTCCTTCCATGAGGTATTACAATGGTAAGTAATGGCGCTTTGTCACCTTTAGATCATAATTCAGAAAGGGACAGGCTCACTTCCTCAGCCTGCAGCCTCCGGTACAGCAAAAGAGCACACATCACAACCCAGGAGTGGGCGTGGGGGTGGGGAGGTGCTAGGGTGACCAAATAACAAGTGTCAAAAATCGGGACACTTTTTTGGGGGGGGGAGTGGTAGGGGGGGTAATATAGTTGCCTATATCAGACAAAGCCCCTTATACTGCAACAGTGCCAATAATATCAGACGTCTGGTCTCCCTAGGAGGTGCGTGAAGGTGACTAGTCACCTTTGTGCTCTCCTGATCTTCCTGTGCCTGTTGTGCACTGGGCCAGTCTCTGGTATTAGCTTGACTTCTGCTGGGTATCAACAGCAGCCAGGGATCAGTGAAGCATAGGGACGTTCCAGCCACACTCCCTCCCCAACCTACTGCCCCTGCTCCAGCCGTAGGGGGGATGGCATATAAGTTGCTATGCCGACTCTGTGCCACTGAGGGATCCTCCTGCAACCAGCTACTCTAACTCTAGGGCCTTTTTTTGCCCCCTCATATCTGGTATTCAGAAGGCAAAACAGTGGCTTGTCTTCCAGCCAGTGACTATGCAGAAGATAATTAAAACTAATGAAGCTGGCCGTGTTACCATTGGGACCTGCTATCATTATGATCATTCTGCCGGTAAAATAACTCAATGAATACCACTGGCGAGTGGGGAGGAATTAAGTTGTGGTGCCCTTTCTCCCCCTGTACCTGCAGCTGAGCCAAAGGCCCACAGTGGAAGAGCTGCGTGAGAAAAAGATCCTCATCCGCTTCAGTGACTATGTGGAAGTGGCAGATGCTCAGGACTATGACAGGAGGGCGGACAAACCCTGGACGCGACTCTCAGCCGCCGACAAAGTAAGCCCAGTGAGCTTAGGATGGGATAGGAGCTGTGTATTGATCACAAGGTTCTGTAATGCTGGTGTGACATGACACTGCAAACAAGGGCCTACCCTCAATTCAGTCTCCTTCCAAAGGTGTACAGGGGAAAGGCTAGAATGCCTGGTCTACCCACAGATTTTGTATCTGCATAGCTATGCTGGTTAGGAATGTGATTGTAATTAATATAGTTATGCCAGAACATTCCCTAGTGTGGATGCAGATCTACCTATACAAAGGTGCTTTATATCAGTATAACTTATTCCGCTTCCTATACAGGAATAAACTATACTGGTGTAACCTCTTTTATCCCATCATATATCTGCATGAACACTAGAGGGATTGTACTGCTTTATCTATACCTGTATAGTTAAAATAGTACGACTTTTGTATGTAGACAAGGCCTAAGAGCGGCTGGCTGGAAGGTAGAGGGTGAAATGCCTTTGGGAGGGTACTGACCATCCAGGGTTGCAGGGCTGTGTTGAACTCGGAGCTGATGAGTTTTCTGTTCCTTTTCTGCTTATGTTAATTTATTTTGTTTTCTGGTTGGAAATGTTGAGCCTCATTTGCCAATCCCAGTAAACCAGGACTAATTCCAGTGAAATCAATGGAGTTACACTGGTGTAAAATCAGCATGAGAGGGGAATCAGGCCCTGTGAGGAAGAGACCTTGCTGACTGCCCTTGTATTTGTGCATGTGTGTCGGTTGGTTGCGCTGAGTAATTCTACCACTTTATGGGTGGGGCGCTCCTACAAGCAAGGTTGCGCATGATACCGGGAGACAGAATTAATGAACCAGTACCTCAGTGGCACTCACCAAAGCTGTAGTTGCATAATTAATTAATCCTTGGGTGCAAAATGTCAATGGATAAAATTGTCAAAAGCACCTGTCCAATAGAAAGCCATTGGGACTCATTTGCTTTCAGGACCGGCTCTGGGCACCAGCAAAGCAAGCACCTGCTTGGGGCGGCGTTCCGGCCACCCGTTTTTTTTTTATTTTTTTTGCTTGCGCAATTGCGCTCTCGGAGCTTGGCCAATTTTTTGCTTGGGGCAGCAAAAAACCTAGAGCCGGTCCTGTTTGCTTTTGGAAATTTTACCCAGTATCTTTATCTTAAGGCAGGAGGGATAGAACATGATTTTGGATCACCTGAAGATTGCCCTGTTCTGTTCATTCCCTTTGAAGAATCTGGCATTGGCCACTGTCAAAGACAGGATACTGGGCTAGATGGACCATTAGTCTGACCCAGTATGGCTGTTCTTATGTTCTTTCCTGCTCCCCAAAGGTTTTTTAACCACCTAATTATTGTCTTGTGTGTCATATATATTGAGAAAAGCAGTTCTCTGTATCAAGTGCACCTTCTTTTGAGTAAAAAGAAAAGGAGTACTTGTGGCACCTTAGAGACTAACCAATTTATTTGAGCATGAGCTTTCGTGAGCTACAGCTCACTTCATCAGATGTATACCGTGGAAACTGCAGCAGACTTTATATACACACAGAGAATATGAAACAATACCTCCTCCCACCCCACTGTCCTGCTGGTAATAGCTTATCTAAAGTGATCAACAGGTGGGCCATTTCCAGCACAAATCCAGGTTTTCTCACCCTCCACCCCCCCACACAAATTCACTCTCCTGCTGGTGCTAGCCCATCCAAAGTGACAACTCTTTACAAATTTGGCACATCAGTTATGCCAATATTCTACCACCACGTTGAGTCTGTGGTGGGAACTAGCAGAAAAGGGCTTAATGCCCTGACATTCTATAAGTCACACTGAGGTTGCAGAAAGAAGGTGGACTGTATTCATAGTTCAGGCTGTTTCTGCATGTTTCTTTGTCCTACTCTGTAGAGCGCAATGTCTATCTCAAGCAGAGACAAGGTGATAGCGTCCACAAAGTGAGACAGAGAAATTTAAACTTTTTATTGCAGTTCTCAAGACAAACAAGACTGTGGGCCTGAGAAATGTTACATCCACTCTTTGGCCCCTTTACATTGCCAGTGTGATTTAAAGGGTCCGTAGTGTAATGAAAATCAGGGTCTACATTTTTTTAATGTGGAACTGTGTCAACCCAGCATGTTACCACCAGGCTGTGTAGTCCAGTGGACAGGAAATAAGACTGGGAGCCCTGATTTCTATTCCTGGCCCTACAGCTGACTTACTGTGCAACTAAGGCTGGTCTACACAGGCATGTGTTAGCAGTTAACACCAGTATAGCTAAACCAATATAGTTATATCAGTATAACTACCCAGGGGGACAATCTGATTCTAGTATAAGAGTGGCTTTCTTCAGTTTAACTTTAATCCCTTCCAAAGCAATGAAAACCAAACCGAAACAAGGCTTACTTATTCCAGAATAAGACTGTCCATCCTGGGCATTATGTGGAGATAACTATATCAGTTTCAATTCACATCTTGGCTTATACTAACATAACTTTCCTTTGTGGACAGGCCCTTAGTCAAGTAACTTAACCAATCCGTACTTTATTTTTCCTCATCTATAAAATGGGGATAATAATGCCTGTCCAGCTTTGTAAAGTGTTTGTAGATCTGTGGCTGAAAAGTAGTATAAAAGTGCTAAGTACCAGTACTAAAAAGAAAGTAAAGGAAAATAAAGTAAATATGGGAGAAAAATGCAGCTGGGACCCTTATTTATGGTGTATGTAGAAAGCCAGTCTGTATCACTGAGTTCTTGTGGTCGCTGATCAAGACCTCCAGCAAAACAGAGGAAACAAGGCTTGGCATTCCTTCTGCATGTATAAGGGAGCAAAAAAAGTGCACTAATCTATTTTTCCTTCTTCAGGTCAGGTCCTGTGGAAAATATCCTGATTGCTGGCATCTGCAATGCCTGTTTTTCCACATCACCATTTGCACCATTTAAACAAAAAATAGAAAAACAATTTGAAACCAGCTCTGACAAAACCAAAACTCCCCTATTGAAGACTATTCCCCTCCACAGCAACTATTCAGTAACTCTCTGTCTTCACAGGCCAGGGCGAAGATTTATTGCAAAAATATATTTTTCTAATGGATTTTCTGTTTGTCAAGTTAATCTTGCTCTCCATGTTCTGGATGTGCGGAATTGTGTTCAGTCTGACTTCATCTTTACCAACTGTAATGGTCTGAGGAATAAAAAGGGCATGTTAAAATCTCACCAATAGATCAGGAATGCATGGGGTAATAGATTTCAGACCTTGTGGGAGTCAGCCGCCTGTGTGGCCCTTCACAGTCACTTAGGTCGCAAATCAGTCTGCTGAGGGCAGGCCCTTGAGCTGCTGCATAAACAGTCAGTCTTTTCAGTGATAGATAACGCACAGCCTGACAGTCATTTCTGAAGTAAATAAAACACCAAAGCTGTATCTGAAGAGCACAATGGGCCCAGTTTTGTAGCCCATGCAAAGAGTCGGGCTTAGGGCTTGTCTAAATCAGAGGCAGTGGTAGCCCATTGGAGACCCTCAGCAGGAATATTTTGGGGGCCCCTTAAGCTGCGCGGGGCCCTAAGCAATGGTTAGGCTATGTCTACACTGCGCACCTTACAACGGCACGGCTGTGTCACTGCAGCCGCACCATTGCAATGTGTACTGTGTAGCCGCTCTTTGTCGCCGGGAGAGAACTCTCCCGGCCACAAAATAAATGAGGGGTGGTAGCGTTGTTGCCGGAAGCATGGCTCCTGCTGACGAAGCGCTGTCCACACTGGCACTTTTCCTCCTTCAAACTATTCTCGTTTGGGGGGTGGGTTTTTTCACACCCCTGAGCCACAAGTTTTAATGACGAAAGTGCTAGTGTAGACATAGCCTCAGTCTGTTTATGCCTGGCGTTGGTTCTAGTCCAGATGAAGGCAGTTTGCTCTTGGATAAATCACACTGGCACATATCCTGTTATGCACTGAGGGGTTATACCAGTGCAGATTTCCTTAGAGATAGCCCCTTCCTCCCATGAGTAGCATTTACCGGTGGCATTACTCACATGAGTAAAAGGTTTCATAATCAGGCAGTAAGGTAGAAGCATAAACTGATCAGACCAATGGGAAAAAAAAGTCAAAGTTCAAGGTTTTTCGATCTTGGGCTACACCATCAGCAGCTCTCTATAAATATATCAGAGGGATAAATACCGGAGGGGGAGAGGAATTATTTAAGCTCAGCACCAATGTGGACACAAGCACAAATAGATATAAATTGGTCATCAAGAAGTTTAGACTTGAAATTAGACGAAGGTTTCTAACCATCAGAGCAGTGAAGTTTTGGAATAGCCTTCCAAGGGAAGCAGTGGGGGCAAAAGATCTAACTTGAAGATTAAACTTGATTCGTTTATGGAGGAGATGGTATGATGGGATAACATGATTTTGGCATTTAATTGATTTTTAAATATTCATGGTAAATAGGCCTGATGGGATGTTAGATGGGGTGGGATCTGAGTTACTACAGAGAATTCTTTGCTGGGTATCTGACTGGTGAATCTTGCCCATATGCTCGGGGTTCTGCTGATCACCATATTTGGGGTCGGGAAGGAATTTTCCTCCAGGGCAGATTGGAAGAGGCCCTGGAGGTTTTTCGCCTTCCTCTGTAGCATGGGGCATGGGTCACTTGCTGGGGGATTCTCTGCTCCTTGAAGTCTTTAAACCATGATTTGAGGACTTCAATAGCTCAGACGTAGGTGAGAGGTTTATCGCAGGAGTGGGTGAGTGAGATTCTGTGGCCTGCGTTGTGCGGGAGGTCGGACTAGATGATCGTAATGGTCCCTTCTGACCTTAATGTCTATGAGACTGCTTGGAGGCTAGACATTCTTCAATCTGGGCCTAGTCCTGACCCACGGAAGTTGCAGGATTGAGACTTTAGTGATTTGGGTGAAATACTATCCAGTTACTCTAGCTATTTTAGGATTTGGTGCTATTTCTGTACTTTGCTTAGTGCGATCTCCTGCTAGAAGTTCTTTTTGCAGAAAGAATATTGTTTTAAATAAATAATGAAGCAATCCAAACTGTAAGATGTGTTGGGCTCTGGGATCGTCAAGCATCATTGAAAGTCAGTGGGATTTAGGAACTTTTGAAAATGTTTCCTTGTGCCACAGTTGCCGATGCCTTTGGCACTTCTACTGCAGAAACTGCTATGTGCTCTACATGGGACCACCCTTGCAGATCACTCTGAATTTTCTGCTTGTGCAGAATGTGGCCATCTGCCTGTTAAGCAACAGACCAATGTGAGCAATTGGCACTCATGCTTGTTGCCCTGCACTGGCTTCCAGTCTGCTGTGGGTGCTGCAATTCAGCGTTCTGGCATCCAGGGCCATTCCTATCCAAACGCAAAGTACGCAGCTGCGTACTGCTCCAGCCCCTGCTCCACCTCTTCCACATGGCCCCCGCCCTGCTCTGCCCCAGCCCTGCCCCCACTCCACCCCTTTCCCAAAGCCCTTGCTCCGCCCCAGCCCCACCCCCACCCCCACTCCCCTGAGGACTCCAGCAGCGGTAAGTGGAGCAACCTGGCCCCAGCACACTCCGTGCCACCGGTGAGTGCTGGGGGGCGGTTTCCCCTGCCCCCCCAAGCTCCAAGGCTGGGAGCCAGGAGAGCAGAGTGGAGTGGGCTGGGGCCGGGTCACTCCTTTTCCCTCTGTCTCGTGAGTGTGGGGGCTGGCTACCCCACTCTCACTGGGTGGCAGGAAGTGGAGCAACCCAGCCCCAGCCCACTCCGCTCCGCCAGTGAGTGCTGGGGGGCGGTTTCCCCTCTGCCCCCCAAGCTCCTCCCCCCCCTGCAGAGGCCTGGGGCCAGCCCCCCTATCGTGGAGGCCTGGGGCTCCACACAGCCCCCCTCCGTGGGGGTGGGGGGGCAGCATAGGGCACCAAAATGGCTAGGGACGGCCCTGCTGACATCTCTTATTTATATGCCCTGCTGCAGCATTTCTGTTTGACTGTAATGGTCTTGCTGTCTCTCCCAGAGGTTGACTTAATAGGGATAAGCAGCAGGGCATTCTGTGTGAAAGGCACTCAGCTCTGGTGCTCTGTCCCTTATGGTCAGGCATAGTCCAAGTTTGGCAGCCATTTGTCTGTTCCATATGGCTTTTTGTTAATTTTGCTTTTGCAACATATATGTGCACCCACTGTGGGGTATTTATTTGAGGGACCAGAACTAGGACCTATGTCAGCATTGTTTACAAAGAGCCTCTCCTTCTAATAGATACAGCTCACTGAAACATTCTTCTGCTCTTGCCTTCCTGTGATTTTTAGATCGGGTTTATCTCTCTTTTTTAAGAAATATTTTAAAGAGCCTTGTATATGCTTTCTCTTCTACCTGCGAGAACATCGTTTAATGCCTCTTTCATGTTTGTTAATCAAATATACCATTTTGAATAAAAAGTGAGCTTATTTTGATCTTTTATTTGCATATTTACTTGTTTCTTTGTCATTTGCAGGCAGCCATTCGAAAAGAGCTCAACGAATTTAAAAGCACTGAAATGGAGGTTCATGAATTAAGCAAGCATCTAACAAGGTTGGACTTTTCTGTTCGTTTGTTTTAAGATTAACAATTGATAGTGCTGATTTCCAAAACATATAGACATCCTCTTTTCCCAAACATGCACACACCAAATACGTAGCCACACACAAACAGCATTCACAGTCAACCCACCACTCAAGAGATATGCCCGTCAAGATTACAGGCTTGTATGCAGTTGTGCGTCATCTCTGTAACAATATTTAATCTCTTTTTTTATTTTGCTTGTGTAGCATGCTGGTCATTTTGCATTTCACTGTTCTGGTATCTAAAATAAATGGTGTTGGTGTCCAGAAGGAAAAGGAAAGCAGAAAGGGTATAACAGCATTTCCAGTTTCAGAGCTCATACACTGTAGGATGCTAATTCACTGCAGTGTGAACACAAATAGTATAGAATACTCAGGTTATTCTATTATTAATCCCTGTGTTTCAGTTCTTTCCATAGGCAATTTAGGAGAAAATCTCAAACTCAGCATTATAACTGGCACCAGTTCATATCCTTGTAGGCTGTGTGGACAGAAAAGCCCAGGACTGAATGAGCCAGGAGCCTGAACTAACACGCTCATCCCTAACAATTCAGGGCTGAGGCACATTGCCTTAGCATTGTTCATGCTACTTCTATTCTGTAATTTTCGGAGGTGTTAAATCCCTAGAATTCCAGCTGAAGTCAGTGAGAGCTGCAGGTGCTCAGCACCTCTGAAAATCAAGCTCTCTGTGGTTCGTAAAGTCCTACACTAAATTAAATTACATTGATTTTTCATAGATTTTTTTTCAGATAACAATTGTAGGAATTCATTTCAAGAAAGAGAGGTCTCAAGCAAGTCACTGTCAATTATCACTTTTGGAATGCCCTGGAAAAGCATATGGCTGAATTAATTTTGCATTTTGTGGATCTTTATTTACATTTATATACTGTGACAAGGTCGGGCCAGATGGCTATAGGAGAGTAATAGAAGGCAGATATATTAGCCCCAGGCTAAGTAGGTCCCTTTTCCCTGGGTAAGGTAACAGGGAAGGTTCCAGAACAATCAGGAATCTTCTGGAGACAATTAAGACAGGCTGATTAGAACATCTGCAGCCAATCAAGAAGGTGCTAGAATCAAGTAAGGCAGGCTAATCAGGGCATCTGGGTATTAAAAAGGAGCTCACTTCCATTTGTGGTATGTGTGTGAGGAGCTGGGAGCAAGAGGCACTAGGAGCTGAGAGTGAGAATGCGGATTGTTGGAGGACTGAGGTGACAAACATTATCAGACACCAGGAGGAAGGTCCTATGGTGAGGATAAAGAAGGTGTTGGGAGGCCATAGGGAAGTAGCCCAGGGAGTTGTAGCTGTCACACAGCTGTTCTAGGAGGCACTCTAGACAGCTGTATTCCACAGGGCCCTGGGCTGGAACCCGGAGTAGAGGGCGGGCCCGGGTTCCCCCCAAATCCTCCCAACTCCTGGTCAGACACAGGAGGAGTCGACCTGGACTGTGAATTCAGAAAAACGGCCAAGCTGAGGGCTGCCGTGAAGTTCCAAGGCGAGCAAATCCACCAATAAGCGCAAGACCCACCAAGGTAGAGCAGGAACTTTGTCACAATACATTAAAATCATGTTAAAAGTGTTGCATAGTTTATGAACATATTCATTTGTAGAAGTGATCCACCAGCTAGCACCACATTAACTGTCATATTTGAAGACATGGAAAAAGGAGTCAAATAATAACAAATAAGAATGTACGTGTATGTTGTCTGGTTATGCCGAAAGAAGGACAGGAGACATTTGATATGGGTTTAATCAGGCCGCAACTTTCTTATTAGATGTCTGAGACTACATGGTAGATAACAGTGTACAGTGCAGGTAACCCCATGTTTATTCCATAATTACCCAGGGGGCTTTTACTAGCTCCTCCTCTTTTTCCATCCAGGTCCGTCCAGTAAATCCATTGCTGGGACCTTACCATCCACACACCCCTTCGTAGGAGGGCTAAGGTGGGCTAAAATAGGGCATTGGTTCCCTGCCGTACTAATCATAGGAGTCCCCAACCACCTCCCATTCGTTCCTTTAATGAACACCTCTTTTTAAGTTATTTTCCAAGCCATTTATCTGGTCACTGTATACCTTCCCTATGGAGTACCTGCACTGGACATCCGCCATACACTTAAATAATGAGTTGTGACATATAGCCTACCTCCCGTCATGCCATGCATGAACAGACCCCTTCCTGAAACCCACTGTGGGGAAGGAGGAAAAACCCCCAACTGCACCCAAGCCAATATGGTGGTAAGGGAAATATTCCTTCCCAGCCCCCCTAAAAAAGGAGCAGCTAGAGTAATCCCCACCACAGGTGTTGACCAAACCTGGTATTTTACCACTTAAAAGGGAGGGAAGGTGGGTCGCTTCAGCCTTGGTCTGTGTAAAAAGGAAGGCTTCAGGAGCTGAGCTTCCCCTTTGAAACCCTGTATTCCCAGGGTATGAGTCAGCAACCACACTGACCCCACCAGCCATAAAGCACTGTTCCCTTCACTCAGCCAGCCAGCCAAACAACCCCCCACTTAAAGGTGCAGGGCAGTCATTTGTAAGAGACAAGCAGCTGCCTTTGAATCATGAGATCTTAGGCCAGTTCTAATTTAGTACTTGCACACAACGGTCATAATCATCTCTGACCTAATCTTTTGACCTCTCAATGCATTTACACGAGGGTTGAGTTTGTCCTGCTAAATTCAGCCTCCAGATGTGAGATACCTATAACTGGTTACAGTTCTAACAGGTGCTAAGCGCTGTCAGCTTCCATTGAGAGCTCAACAACTCACCAGTTCAGGCGTTAAGTCTAGAAGCATGTGGCTTGATCTACACCTAAAACTTAGGTTCACCTAGGTACATTGCTCAGGTTTGTGAAAAATTTCTAACCCACAGTGTAGACACAGCTAGATCAGCAGACGGATTATACTATCCAGCTACTGCTTCTTGAGGCGGTGGATTTACTACAGCGGTGGAAAAACCCCTTCCATCGCTGTAGTAAGTTTTTACGCTACAGAACTACAATGGCAGTGAGCAGCAGCTCACTGAAGCACTGCAAAACTTAACAATTTTGCAGGCGTGTCTGCGTGAGCTTTCTTTCAGTTTGTTTCCTGTGGGTTTGCAGCCAGAATTTTGCTTTTGTTTCCAAATCTTGAGGAGACCATTCATCTGAAGTCTCTTGAATTTTGTCTGATTTCCATTTGAATCCATAAGTTGGTTCTGATTCAGTCAAATCCGGCCTGGGCTCAATGAAAGCTAAGCCCAGCATACTTGAACCTGGAGAAAGATTCATTTAAAGTTCAACAGGGTTGTTGAGCTGTTAGTCTAACCAAAAAATATCCACATAAATTAAACATACTTACATGAAAGCGAATAATTCTCTTAAACTCAGATAAGTCACCATTATAAAATCATTAGCAGGGTAACAATCTATTTTTGACATTAAGATAATGACATATATGCTCGGTAAAGGATATGAGTTTTGCTCTTCTAGAGGAATGGATACTTTAGTTGATGATAGAGTCAAAGACCAACACTTACAAAACAAACATACATGGCTGGAAACAAAAGCCTCTGGACACATTTCAAAACAGCCTCTGCAGAGAAGCTGCAAATTTAACTTCAAATGTCTCTTTAAACTTAAACATTAATGAATAATAATTAAGGCAACGAGTTTGTCATGGAACTCACGGATTTCATGACTTTCCGGGACTTCTGCCCTGGCCGGTGCGGCTGGCCCAGGGGCTGCCCGAGCTGCTCAGGCCACTGCTGGGGCAGTCTCAGGCCACTGCACCCCCAGCAGCAGCAGGAGTTTGGGTGTTGGGTTTGGGCTCAGGACTGGGGGTTGGAGCACGGGAGGGGGTGAGGGCTCTGAGGGGCACTTACCTCGGGGGGAGGGGAAGGAGCTCCCCAGAAGCAGCGACATCCCTCAGCTCTTAGGAAGAGGTGTGGCCAGGCAGCTCTGCATGCTGCCTCTGCCTGCAGACACCTCCCGCAGCTCCCATTGGCCACGGTTCCCAGCCAATGGGAGCTGCAGAGCCGGCACTCGAGGCTGAGGCAGTGTGCAGAGCTGCCTGGCCACACCTCTGCCTAGGAGCTGAGGAAGGAGGATGTTGCCACTTCTAGGGAGGCACAAAGCCAGACAGGGAGCCTGCCAGCCTCTCCAACTGTCTCCCCACCAGCACCAGCAGGGGTCCCGGGCCGCCTGCCCCCAGCACCCACGGCCCTCTCCCGCCCCCAAGATTTTGTCAGGGGTATATAGTACAAGGGTATGTCTACACTGGAAACTTCAAAGCGCTGCCGCGGGAACACTCCCGCAGTAGCACTATGAAGTGCAAGTGTGGATTAGCTCATGAGGGGATTAGCTCCGAGTGCTGGAAGCATGGGCTCCCAGCGCTCGGAGCCTGTCTACATTAGCACTTTAAAGCACTCAGACTTGCTGCGCTCAGGGGGGTGATTTTTCACCCTCCTGAGCCAGTAAGTTAGAGCACTATAAAATGTAAGTGTAGACAAGCCCCAAGTCATGGACAGGTCACCGGCCGTGAATTTTTGTTTACTGCCCGTGACCTGTCCATGACTTTTACTAAAAATACCAGTGACTAAAATATAGCCTTAATAATACTTTGAATTTATGTCAAGTCTATTATTTGAAGATCTGAGGGCTTGCCTGCACGTGAAAATTATTCTGGAGTAAGGTAGGCCTTGAATTTGAAGTGGAATAGCTATTTTGGAGTAGCTATGTGTCGACACTCGTATTCTGGAATAACTACGTGTTGACACTTTTATTCTGAAATAAGAGTGTCCACACTGAGGAGTTATTCTGGAATAGCTATTCTGGAATAATTGGTGTGTAAACAGGTCCTAAAGTTCTGATCCAAAAACGCTAATTGACTTCAGTGGGCTTTGGATTAGGCCCTTACAACAACTCGGTGAGTTTGGTAAGTGTTAATGTTGCTAAACCCATTTTTTCAGATGGATAAATTGAGGAATAAGGAAGTTTAAATTACTTTTCCAAGGTCACATAGTGAGTCAATAGCTGAGCTGAAAACAGAGCCCAGGAATCCTGGTGTCCAATGCCATTGCCCTAAACCATTAAATAATGCCACCTATTTGATGACATATAATACGTATGTGAGAACAAGCTTGTTGCAAAGTATTGCATTTTTCATTCATCCTTTCTCTTTTAGGTTTCATAGACCGTAGCAGTTCAATTCTGCTTGACTACTATGCCATCTTTAAAACCTAACTAAAAAGAACCGTAAGTGCTGGTATTATTCACTTCCTGTTACGTACAATGTAAATCTTCTGAACTGCCTTTTTAAAATAATTAAATTAAAGAAATAAATGAAAATAAGGGGGGAAGAAGCAAAATGGAAATTGTACTTACATGTGATGGGTACTGCTACATCATCAGATCTGCTGGCACAAGCTTCGATAATAGAAAATACCCCTGGTGGGAATCATACCAAGAGCTGGCATCTATGTTTATGACTTCCTGGCATGTGGATTCACCATATTTGTCCAAGCCCAGCTGGTAATGCATCCATTCTGTCTTCAGTCACCCCGCATCCTTGCAAGTATCTGTCACCTGACTCCAAAGAAAGCTGAGGCACTTGGTGTTATTCTGGCAATGACTGTGCTGGGTGAAGTCTCCAAAAGGCCTGCAGCCACGTTAAAGCACTTTTAGTCCAAACACTTGTCAGTTTAGGAGCACCTTAGAAGGACAGTAGGGGAGGAGAACTGCTCTCAGGACCTGCCCACTTTCCGAGTACAAAGAAATTCACTTTCCATGGAGGAGTTTGTGACTGGTTGATCATCACCATTTTGGTTCACAAGAAGAACAGCATTACTTATTGAAGGCTGGTTTCACTCAATCAATTTTTTGTTTTCCAAACCTTATTATGACTCCACAAACCTTAAGTAACAATAATATCGGTAAATAACGAGCAAAAGGCACCGCCTTGACCTTGTGTAATCATTTATACCTGTGCCAAGTGATCGTAAAGGCGTGTCGAACACACTCAAATCAGAATAACCGTGTTTGCCCTCCAGTTCACACAACTGTAAGGCAGCAGTGAATCAGGTGAAAGGTCTGGATTCCAATAACGTATCCATGGGATATGTATTATTCTGTACGTATGAGATTTTTAAAGGGCAGATTGGGCATGTAAGGGCCTGCACTTCAATCATATTGAGAATAATCTTTTCTTGGTTCTGGTGTAGCAAAATGTGGGCCTGGTGTAACAAAAATATACTACTGTATTGTTGTGGATGGCTCAGAATTATCTGCAATATTTAGAACCAAGGCAATAGGCAAAAACCCCGAGGCTTTTTTATATTGGCATGCTTTTAACTGTTAAAATGGCCACTTACAGCTCAGCACTGCAAGGGGTGATCACTCTAGCCCTGACCCAGCAAAGCACTTCAGCCTGTGCTTAACTTTAACTAAGTATGCACTTTGAAACCAGTGAGATTATGCAGATGCTTCATTAAAGTCAAGCACAGGCTGAAGTGCTTTGCTGGGTCAGGACCAGAGGGTTCAGCCCCTTGCAGCATCCAGCCCTGATTCAGTATAAACCTAACAAGCTGGGAACAAATGTCTGTGATGCCATCCCTTATGAGAAAATATATTGCTACACTCGATATAAAGTGGCCAAAATGCTGAAGTAACATGACTGTAAGTTGCAGTGCTCTGGATCGTGACTGTGGAATAATATCAAATGTTGTTTTCCTTTTGAAAGTTTGTGCAGGGAGGCCTATGTTTTCTATGACAACGGTATCCTGTGCAAGAGTTCACTTGCACGCACAACCACTCACTCTTCCTCCCATTCTTCCCCGGGGTGCCCTGGTAATACAATACCCATCCCCTCCGCTGATTTCAGACCAGCATCAGATTGAGGTTGCTTTGACAGGTGTATATTATGTGTCCAGTTATGTGCAGAGCGCGCTCAGCTCCTCTTGGACCTGTTTCTCATCCCACTTACCCTGGTGTAAATCGGCTGCAACCTCATGTAACTCAGTGAAGTTACGTTAGTATAAAGCCCATGTAAATTACAACAGAATGACGCCTATTGATTTCATTAAGGAACTGAGGCTGGTCAGCACCTGCCAAGACTGGGCTGTATCCGAGAAGAGTGGAAGCGTTTCAGTCTCATCTGAGGTCACCCGTGTGACTTATGAGTGAGCATTTGGGGAATAGTGAATGTCTGTTGCAGGGTGGAGGGCATTAAAAAAGAAAAAAAACCCTCAGCCATTCCCACAGGAGCCAAAGTACTGACTGTTGCCCTTTTTCCTCATTTCTATTTGAGGCAATAGGTCTTTGAAGTTATTACCTAGCACTGTTTAGTGGTTTCGCGATAGCCTAAAAATAAAGGTGATTCCTGCATCCCCATCACACGCACAGGATATACTTACCTGGACTTGTCAAAAGAAAATAATAATCCCAATACACTCTGGGAGAAGAAGATTTATCTCAGACAGAGGCATCTATGTAAATATGATCTGCCAGTGACCAGTTCTCCGTGGCTTGATTGCAGGATATTGCAAAATAAAGTTAGTGGGGAAGTACAATGCACTTCCTCAGCCAAGAGTTCACCAGCAGTGAGAACCTAATGTTCAACATTATCAGCACAGTGCAGGAACAGCAGAGCGGGTATCCGCCTAGCACGTATTGCTGCAGGGTTTTTCCCCTGACATCACAAAGGGGTGCATATTATTCAATTCACTCTCACGCATGGCTTGAAAGAAGAAAACAAAGGTCTTGGCATTTGTATGTGCACATTGCATTATGAAATGGCCCAGAGACATGGCTGCTTCAAACAGCTGCAAGCCACGGGATTCAGAACGTGCCCTCCCACAGCTGCCCACATGTCCTGGCTTCTCTGCCTTGTTGTCTGAGGTTGAGTCAGATGGGAGGGCTGAGGAAGCAGTAGGACGGAAATCAGAGTATTCAGAACTTGTGTGTTGGTGGGAGGCACTAAGGAAGGGGTGGATTTGGGTTTCTTGTTAAAGAGGAGGAATAAGAGGCTGAGATAAGGGGATAGGCATCCAGCTGTTGCTATCACTGCAGACTTCTCAGGCAACACTGAGCCGCTGGTGGAGGAGCGAACACAGGAAATGCCACTGTAGCAATACAACCTGTCCCTGGTGTGTCAGGGCCATGCCGCAACCCCCGGTTCACCTGCAAGTCAGGCAGCCGGACTGAACTGGCCCTGCTCAATGGTTTTCTCGTTTACAGTAGAGTTCTGGCTCTGGGTATGGTCATAATATTACAGACTGCCATGTGGCTGGAGATAAGATCCCACTGAACTCCCAGGAAGTTTTTTTCAGGATTTGCTCTGCACTGAGACAAGATGTGGAAGGCGCTTGAGGTATTATTCCATTTGCCTGACATTCTAGCAGAAGATACCGCAGTTCCACTCTGATCTGAAACAGTATTCACTGGAACTGCCATATTTCTCATGAGCTGCAGCTACAGCAGATTGCGGAGGAATCCAGGTGAAATGCCCAGCGTAACAGCATCAGTCCATGCTGCACGGTTGGCATTTCTTCTGTTTAGCAGGAGTTACGCAGTGACAAGGCATCTTCCTGAAAGGTGACTTGTTGGTGACTGAACACTGCATTGTATCCTCAGTTTACTTACATCACTCCACCTGACAGGCATGGAAGTTTAAGACCAAAATGAGAGCAGACTTTTTTTTTTTTTAAATCTCTATTTTCTGCAGAAGTGCAAGTGCTTTTCCCATCAAGGACTCTGCTACAGCCTCGTCCCGTGTGTTACTGTACTTGGGATTCCATCTGGAACAAGGAGTGAGCTTTTTTTAAAAAAAAAATTGGCCAAGTTAATAATAAAGTAGATAATTTTTCTACTTACCGTTGTTATCAGCAATGAGTTCCATTTGTATGAGAAGGATTTATAATAGCACGCACTTCACTTTACCTGGTTTAAAGAAACAAAACTAGGTTGGTGAGAGCAAAATTTTCATCTACTCATCACTGATTGCTAAAAACTATGTGGAGGAAAAAATGCCAATGGTGAAAAAGAAAATATCTCGGTAATAATCTAACGAATCAGTGGTGTTAATACTTACAAGGTGTGATGCAACATCTGCTCGAGAACTTATGGAAACATTAGTGGAAAATTGAAGGGGAAAAAACAAGGAGTTGTGGTAAAAATAATCATAAAACTTTTAACTAAACGTTTTGCTTGAGATAATTTAATAATTTAGTTTGAGAAAGTGACACAAACTACTGAGAAGTGATGGTGACGTCTATTCCTTCACCTCCAGACCAGAAATAGTGTAGAATAGAGCTGGGTGAACTATTCATAGTGAACAATGTACCATGCATTATCCATTTCAGATCTGAGTAGGTTTCAGGATATAAACTCTTTGGGGCAGGGCCTGTACCATCTTTGTGCATCTGGTGCCTAGGACGCATTACCAGGAAAAATAGTGAAGAAGAAGAAGAATAGGCTTCTATTTTTACTAATTTATTTATTTGTAGTTATTCAATGAACCCTTGAGAGGTTTCAACCTCTGGGTTACATGCAAGCACTTCACTTTGTCATTACTATTCTCTCTTCATCAGGTGTGATTGGTCACCTGAATAACATTTTACTGCTTCTGCATGCCGACTGGACAGCTGAAACTTTATAAACAGGAGGAGAGCACTTCCAAAAATGACCAGCAAATACTTGCATTCACACACAAATACCCAGGTTCACATGCAAATAGGGTTATGACACGCAGAACATCCATTCCCCAGTGTTCCTGCAGATAAACCCACTTTGTACAAATATCCATGGAAGAAAAGGATGAAAACTTGGCCAACAGAAATGGTTACAAATGATCTTCCCCACTGCTCACCCAGCTCTAATTTAGTATCACACGTCTATAAAAACAAAGTACGTGAAGGGTACATTAACTGCTTTTCCATGTGTCTCACATATTCCAGAACCAGTTGCATTTTCCAGCTGATATCCAAGTGTATGTACATAGTTTGTCTTTGTATAGGAGTGAATGTGGTGACTGTCAATCATGTGCTCTTCCAGTATTGTAATTTAACAGATTATAACTGTATGAAAACAGTGTAAATAACTAGAAGAAAAAGTAAACTGGATCTCTGTCCTAGATTTTGTACATACTGAAACTGCATGGTATTTAAATTATTGTTTGTCTCTGATGTATGCAGTTTCTTTAAAAAAAAATCATTTAAAAAAAAACCTTTCCTGGTCTTGTGTATTTTATTCACCTCCTGTTATATGGTTTGCCAGATATTGCCCAAAAAAAAAAAAAAAAAAAGTACTTTAAGATACCAGCCCTGCTAGGGGGTTGTAAGCACTCAATACCTCACAGTATTAGCCTGTAAGGGGAAAATGAATGTAATCAGGATGATGGATCCTCACCTGGTGTAAATTGGCATGGCACTACTGACTTCAGTGGAGCAATGCCAATTTATAGCAGCTGAGGATCTAGCCCACCATCTCTGGGAAACCTCTCTGGGTGAAACCTGTCACCATGTATCTTTGGGAAGGCTCAGCAAAGATGACTGAAGGAGGTTGGCTGTTCACTCTGCAGCTACAATTGTCCCAAACACTAATCTAGTAAACACTGGTCTTCACTGCAGAAAAATCCCGCTCAGCATGTGAATTTTCTGGTTTTTGCTGTCCTTCGAGCGCTCATTACAGGAGTCACATCTGTAGTGGTCTCCCTGTTCTGGAAATCTCAAGGCACAAAAGTTTGGTGGATTGTATTAGAGCAGATATTGATCAGACAAGCGCAAGCAGGAGCAGCAGCAAAGGCTCATTACAATTTAGCAAAAGCCATGGGAAGAGAAATACTCGTTCAGGCTCTTGCAAACAAAGGGCTTCTGCTCCTCTTTTTTCTTTTCTCCAAGTGCCTTCATTCTTTATAAAGGTTGCCAGCTTGACAGCACTGCAGAGTGAAATTTCCTATCCATGAAGGCAGAACAGCTTGAGGTGCTGAAGTACAAGCTTCCTGACACTCCACTATTAATATTCTTCTCTACACAGATGTGAAGGTAACACCCCTGCCATGCCCATTCAGTCCAGGGTAGTAATTTGTGATGTGAACTAGTGTCTCCAGAGAGCTGGGCTAAAACCATCAAGGATAAAATCCACAAAGGTATTTAGGTGCTGAACCACCACTTTGTGCCCCTGAGATTCTTAAAGTCCCTGCTCAGTTGCTGCCTAACCCTCTAGGCACCTAAATGTCCACTAGTAAACTCCCTTAGTCACCTCAGTTTCCCCCCGTGGGCATACACAAAACTGCCTAAGTCCTGATGACACCAAGCTTCTTGGCATTGTAGCGGGATGCTTAAGGACCTGGTGGGATTCTCAAGCTAGGTGTTTCCCTGCCAGTCTTGCCTGCAGGGCCTGATCCAATAGGCATTCTCAGAGCATGCCTCACCAGCACAAAAGAGAGCAAGGGTGACCAGATCAGGAATTCATGGGGCAGGCTGGCTGGCACGTGTACGACAATACCCAATAGCGCAGTAGCTGGGACACTCACCTGGGATGTGGGACGCCCATTTTCAAATCCCCATGCTGCTGGGTTTGGAGCAGGGACTTGAAACTGTGTGTCCCGGGTGCGTGCCTTTACCTTCCAGCCTACTGGATATTCTGGGGTGAGGCTCTTTCAGCCTTTCCTGTTGGAGTTGTTGCTGGCTTTTGTGAATCCCATTGTTAGGCACCTAATTCAAGGCTGTGAATTCCACTGGGCAGCAGGACACCTGACAGGCATTGCAATGCATCACTCCCTATGACAAATTAAACAAGGCAGCTGTAGGTAGTCTAGCTGGCTCTAATCAACCACAATCCCCTCAGAGGCTGTTGGGAGTGGTAGGGGGCCGGGTGGAGAGGTCTCACGTGTGGAAGGGAGTGTTTGCTACTGCTTTTTTCTGAGGCTGGCTTAAAGAAAGCTTGGAGTGTGGAGAGTGACAAGTAGCAGAGGAAGGCTAGCCTGGAGCCTGGGAGCAGAGTATGGGAGAGAATGACAGACCATTGGAAATGAAGGTACTGAAGTGGGCATAAGCTGGGCTTGTGTCCCTTTAGAGACTTGTACTTTGGGTTCCTGAAAGGGAAAAAAAAGTCTTTGATTGCACTTGTGAAACCCAGAATGTGCAGCATTTATAGAATCTGTGCCTGAAGAACTGCTGTGTTCTCTGTCTCCTCCCTTCCCTCGTGTCTGTGGTAGTCAGGTCATCCAGGTCTACCAGGCAGTATCCTGTCCTGGTGACAGTGCCTTTGTAGATTTTAGTCCCGATGTGCTTCACGTTGGTCTCTGAATAACTCTCAGATGGCAATAGCATTTGCTCTCTAAAAAGCCAGGTGGATTTGGATTGCTCAGGTAGAAGAGAGAGTTCTATGTATTTTACCAGTCCCAGTTCTGCTCTGCCTCCTCTCTGTTGCTGATGGGTTCTAAAGCAGACCAAATGGGGTAATTCTGCCAGTGTTTTCAAATGCTTACGTTTTTAGCAATCCCTTTTTATGATAAGGAAAATGGGGGAGGGGGGAATCCATTTACTTTGACTAAACAGCAACAAGATACTATATGTTTTAACTACAGATCCATGAGTTACCACCATTACTGAGTTACAGCTTGGCAAGGCTGCCTGCATTACAGGCTTGGTTTATACACAACTTGCTATTACCCATCAAGTATGGGGCTAGATTTTTACTTTTAAATAAACATTTGCTCTCTTCTATTAGTTGCTTTCTGTCTCTTCCTTCCCACCCCCCACTTCTCAGCATCTCATATTGCCTCAGCCTCATTGGCCAACTTCCACATTTCATCTGTGCAGCTGTACAGCCTGCCTTAGTTATTATTAAGTCCAGTAAGCAAGAGAAAAGCCCATTCAAAACTTCCAGTGATTAAAAAAATGAGGAGGAACATCTGGATTTGCCATTAGAACAGATGAGCCTAGACTGCTACAGGTGTCTGATTATATTTCTTGCTGGAGACTGACTGCTCTCTGCCTGTAAACAGACTAATGTAACCTTCCTGAATCAGCTGCTTCTTTCAAACTTTACAAGCTAAAGTAGTGCTCCAAACTGGACTAATGAAGGAGAGGCCTGTGCTTTCATTAATGTTAGTTTATTACCAGCACTTGCTCAGTCTGGAGGAAGGGGGTTCTCCTAATCTCCACTGAAAGGTACACTCTGGTGGCCAGTGTGGGAACAGCAGTAGTGACTTGTGCCAAAGCAGCAATTTTAGACCAGCTTTGTTTAATGCTTGATTAGTCTAAGGGTTATAAAATCTGTACAGTGAATTGCATTGTCTTGATATTTGGCGTGCCTCATGGGGGTGCTGGTGAGAGTTAGTAAACCAAATTTAAGACCATTTGTCAAAGGGGTTCCCAAGATACAGCCCCCTGTGAAAGTGTTTCTTAAGGTTTATGGATTCTTCCAACTTCTTTCTGTGCAGATAGGAATGGAAACAGGGCTGTGATTGTTGCACCAGGAACTCAGTCACTCAAGTGTTATCCCTAAAGAGGGAATGGCACCCACAAGCCTTTTGGTGACCAAAATTCCAAACAGTCTTCGCCCAAGAGTCTCTCTCTCAATTTAGGTGCAGGCCTAAAAGTCCTAAGGGTGGCTCATGTGCCAGTCTGATTACACTGGGTATGTGTAGCCTGACAAGCCAAGAGGATTGATAGCAACATGCTTCTTTTTATATCAGATTTCTGCTACAATCTGCCTCTGGCAAAGGGCTTTTTTTATTTGGGAGGGGGGTGCAATCTGAGTGCAGCAGAAAATTCAGAGGATGCTGAAGCTCTCTTACACGTGTGAATGCTTGCTGGGAGAGGGGCATGGGGGCTGCGGCAAGGAATGGGGGCATTTGGGGGGGTGGGCTGGGTGACAGAGGAGTGGAGCAGTGTTGGGGGAGGGGTGGCTCAGCTCAGCTCACGGGGAGGATGTGGAGATTAGGGAAGGGATGGGATACTGGGGTTGGGGGGACATGCTGGTGGGTGCCAGGGTGAGTGGGAAAGATTGGGGGTGGAGGCACCTGTCAGCCTCATTCTCTCCTCCCATGTGTGCACCAGGATCTGGGTGGGGCATGGCCAGGCCCTTTTAGTAGGTATCTGAGCCGTCGTTGTCTCTTGGGAGCTGGGATATGGGGGACCTTGTCTTTCCAGGTGGATTACAGCCCCTCTCCCTGTCCCCCCCCCCCCCCCCCCATGTGAGCCCTCTGGGTGGGCAGCTGAGAACAGGTACACTCAGAGCATGCTTCAAGAGAACACGCTGCTGACACTGGTGTGAGGCTTGATGCATATCTCAGGCTTCCAAGTACTCATTGGAGACATGAGGACACCCACTGAGTATACTGAAGTAGTTCACGTCTCAGCTATTGTTTCAGGCTGCATTCATCTCCATCGGGTGTTCTCCTTCAAATGAGGTTCTCACCCTGAATGATCATGGAATAGGCCACTTCATTCCTCTCAGAGCCTCCAGTGCTGGGGATCTGGATATAGCAAATACATTGGTGATGACTAACTTCATTAAAGCAGGGCACCAACCTCTGCCTTAGCTTCCTGTTAAGGCTCAGCTAAGTCCTGCATGGTTACTCAGATTCCCTTGAAACTCTGGGTACCTCTGTGGGACACGTGGTAGGGTTAGTGATCCACATTGGGGGACAGTTGAGTGCGATGCTTGAGATGCAGCTTTTGCTACGTTCAGATTCTAACCACTTTTCATGCACACCTGGTTTCTAAAGTGCTTCTGGGACAGGAAGGGAGGGGTGAGCTGGAAATGGGGGGAGGGGTACTATATGTTGCAGAGGACGTAGGAGAGAAAAACCAGTCTTCCGTCACATGATGGTTAGAGTAACTTTAAGCATGCAATAGTGTCAAGTTTTGGGACATAGACCACGTCTGGGATTTTTCTCACCTATGCACATCAAGGCACAATCATTATCCCCACTCGACGTTTACAAAATTTTACAAATTTTGCAGCTACCTGGAGGATGGAGGCAGTGATGAGCTGCCAAAATCTTAACAACCGGTTCCCTATAAAAAGTTCTGATTTAAGGGATGTGCCCCAGTATGTATTTTTTGTACCAACAGGGTTACCATATGTCCGTATTTTCCGGGGAGAAATTTTTAAAATTTAAAAATTCCTCTCGGACGGCAATTTAAGAACCAAAAAGCCTGACCTGTCCGGGAAAACACGGATATATGTTAACCCTGCCTAAAGTTCTTTTTTAAAAAGATGGGCCTGAACTAGAAATGAGCTCCGTTTCACATGTGTGGGTCCCTGCCACTCCCTGGGGGTGTGCTCGGGTGACCAGATATCCTGATTTTATAGGGACAGTCCCGATTTTAGGGTCTTTTTCTTATATAGGCTCCTATTACCCCCCCAACCCCTGTCCTGATTTTTCACACTTGCTGTCTGGTCACCCTAGGGTGTGCACATGTGTGGGTCCCAGCTGCTCCCTGCCCCCCTCATTGAAGCAGGTGTCCAGGGTTACTGCCCTGGGAACTGCAGGGCACCAGTGGACGTGGGGCCAGCTGCAGACAGGGGTGTGGGGCAGGGCTAGCTGGAGGCAGGGGGTGCAGGGCTGGCTGCGGGCAGGGCAGAGGGTGCGGGGTTTGCTGAAGGCAAGTAGGTGCGGGGCTGGCTGCGGGCAAGGCAGGGGATGCGGAGCTGGCTGGAGACAGGAGGGTGTGGGGTTGGCTGGAGGCGAGGGTGTGTGGGGCTGGCTGCAGGCAGGGCAGGGGGTGCAGGGCTGGCTGGAGACAGGCTGGCTGCGGGCAGGGTAGGGGGTGCAGCAGGGAAGAGGGTGCGGGGGTGGCTGGAGACGGCCTGGCTGCGGGCAGGGCAGGGGGTCCATGCGGCAGGGGTTGGCTGGATACAGGGCAGCGGGTGCAGCAGGGGCTGGCTGCAGGGAGGGGGTGCAGGGCTGGCTGCAGACAGAGCAGGGGGTGCGTGCGGCAGGGGCTGGCTGCAGGCAGGGCAGGGGGTGCACACGGCAGGGGCTGGCTGTGGGCAGGGCAGGGGGTGCATGCGGCAGGGACTGGGTGCGGGCAGGGCAGAGGGTGCGGGGGTGGCTGAAGACAGCTGGCTGCAGGCAGGGTGTGCAGGGGTAGCTGGAGGCAGGGGCTGGCTGCGGGCAGGGGGTGCGGCAGGGGCTGGCTGCAGGCAGGACAGGGGTTGCGGGGGTGGCTGGAGACGGGCTGGCTGCAGGCAGAAGGTGCGGAGGTGGCTGGAGGCAGGGGCTGGGTGCGGGGCTGGCTGGAGATGGGGGCTGGCTGCGGGCAGGGCAGGGGGTGCGGCAGGCGGTGCAGGAGTGGCTGGAGGCAGGGGCTGGCTGCGGGCAGGGGGTGCGGGGGTGGCTGGAGATGGGGGCTGGCCGAGGGAAGGGCAGGGAGGTGCGGCAGGGGGTGCGGGGGTGGCTGGAGATGGGGGCTGGCTGAGGGCAGGGCAGGGGGTGCGGCAGGGAGTGCGGGGGTGGCTGGAGGCAGGGGCTGGCTGAGGGCAGGTCAGGGGGTGTGGGGGTGGCTGGAGGCAGGTCAGCGGGTGCGGGGGTGGCTGGAGATGGGGGCTGGCTGAGGGCAGGGCAGGGGGTGCGGCAGGAGGTGCGGGGGTGGCTGGAGGCAGGGGCTGGCTGCGGGCAGGGGGTGCGGGGGTGGCTGGAGGCAGGGGCTGGCTGCGGGCAGGGGGTGCGGGGGTGGCTGGAGATGGGGGCTGGCTGAGGGCAGGGCAGGGGGTGCGGTGGGGGTGCGGGGGTGGCTGGAGATGGGGGCTGGCTGAGGGCAGGGCAGGGGGTGTGGGGGTGGCTCGAGGCAGGTCAGGGGGTGCGGGGGTGGCTGGAGATGGGGGCTGGCTGAGGGCAGGGCAGGGGGTGCGGCAGGGGGTGCGGGGGTGGCTGGAGACGGGCTGGCTGCGGGCAGGGGGTGCAGGGGTGGCTGGAGGCAGGGGCTGGCTGAGGGCAGGTCAGGGGGTGTGGGGGTGGCTGGAGGCAGGTCAGGGGGTGCGGGGGTGGCTGGAGATGGGGGCTGGCTGAGGGCAGGGCAGGGGGTGCGGCAGGGGGTGCGGGGGTGGCTGGAGGCAGGGGCTGGCTGAGGGCAGGGCAGGGGGTGTGGGGGTGGCTGGAGGCAGGTCAGGGGGTGCGGGGGTGGCTGGAGATGGGGGCTGGCTGAGGGCAGGGCAGGGGGTGCGGCAGGGGGTGCGGGGGTGGCTGGAGGCAGGGGCTGGCTGAGGGCAGGGCAGGGGGTGTGGGGGTGGCTGGAGGCAGGTCAGGGGGTGCGGGGGTGGCTGGAGATGGGGGCTGGCTGAGGGCAGGGCAGGGGGTGCGGCAGAGGGTGCGGGGGTGGCTGGAGGCAGGGGCTGGCTGAGGGCAGGTCGGGGGTGTGGGGGTGGCTGGAGGCAGGTGAGGGGGTGCGGGGGTGGCTGGAGATGGGGGCTGGCTGAGGGCAGGGCAGGGGGTGCGGCAGGGAGTGCGGGGGTGGCTGGAGGCAGGGGCTGGCTGAGGGCAGGTCGGGGGTGTGGGGGTGGCTGGAGGCAGGTCAGGGGGTGCGGGGGTGGCTGGAGATGGGGGCTGGCTGAGGGCAGGGCAGGGGGTGCGGCAGGGAGAGCGGGGGTGGCTGGAGGCAGGGGCTGGCTGAGGGCAGGTCGGGGGTGTGGGGGTGGCTGGAGGCAGGTCAGGGGGTGCGGGGGTGGCTGGAGATGGGGGCTGGCTGAGGGCAGGGCAGGGGGTGCGGCAGGGAGTGCGGGGGTGGCTGGAGGCAGGGGCTGGCTGAGGGCAGGTCAGGGGGTGTGGGGGTGGCTGGAGGCAGGTCAGGGGGTGTGGGGGTGGCTGGAGATGGGGGCTGGCTGAGGGCAGGGCAGGGGGTGCGGCAGGAGGTGCGGGGGTGGCTGGAGGCAGGGGCTGGCTGCGGGCAGGGGGTGCGGGGGTGGCTGGAGGCAGGGGCTGGCTGCGGGCAGGAGGTGCGGGGGTGGCTGGAGATGGGGGCTGGCTGAGGGCAGGGCAGGGGGTGCGGCGGGGGTGCGGGGGTGGCTGGAGATGGGGGCTGGCTGAGGGCAGGGCAGGGGGTGCGGCAGAGGGTGCGGGGGTGGCTGGAGGCAGGGGCTGGCTGAGGGCAGGTCAGGGGGTGTGGGGGTGGCTGGAGGCAGGTCAGGGGGTGCGGGGGTGGCTGGAGATGGGGGCTGGCTGAGGGCAGGGCAGGGGGTGCGGCAGGGGGTGCGGGGGTGGCTGGAGACGGGCTGGCTGCGGGCAGGGGGTGCGGGGGTGGCTGGAGGCAGGGGCTGGCTGAGGGCAGGTCAGGGGGTGTGGGGGTGGCTGGAGGCAGGTCAGGGGGTGCGGGGGTGGCTGGAGATGGGGGCTGGCTGAGGGCAGGGCAGGGGGTGCGGCAGGGGGTGCGGGGGTGGCTGGAGGCAGGGGCTGGCTGAGGGCAGGGCAGGGGGTGTGGGGGTGGCTGGAGGCAGGTCAGGGGGTGCGGGGGTGGCTGGAGATGGGGGCTGGCTGAGGGCAGGGCAGGGGGTGCGGCAGGGGGTGCGGGGGTGGCTGGAGGCAGGGGCTGGCTGCGGGCAGGAGGTGCGGGGGTGGCTGGAGATGGGGGCTGGCTGAGGGCAGGGCAGGGGGTGCGGCGGGGGTGCGGGGGTGGCTGGAGATGGGGGCTGGCTGAGGGCAGGGCAGGGGGTGCGGCAGAGGGTGCGGGGGTGGCTGGAGGCAGGGGCTGGCTGCAGGCAGGGGGTGCGGGGGTGGCTGGAGATGGGGGCTGGCTGAGGGCAGGGCAGGGGGTGCGGCAGGGGGTGCGGGGGTGGCTGGAGGCAGGGGCTGGCTGAGGGCAGGTCGGGGGTGTGGGGGTGGCTGGAGGCAGGTCAGGGGGTGCAGGGGTGGCTGGAGATGGGGGCTGGCTGAGGGCAGGGCAGGGGGTGCGGCAGGGAGTGCGGGGGTGGCTGGAGGCAGGGGCTGGCTGAGGGCAGGTCGGGGGTGTGGGGGTGGCTGGAGGCAGGTCAGGGGGTGCGGGGGTGGCTGGAGATGGGGGCTGGCTGAGGGCAGGGCAGGGGGTGCGGCAGGGGGTGCGGGGGTGGCTGGAGGCAGGGGCTGGCTGAGGGCAGGTCGGGGGTGTGGGGGTGGCTGGAGGCAGGTCAGGGGGTGCAGGGGTGGCTGGAGATGGGGGCTGGCTGAGGGCAGGGCAGGGGGTGCGGCAGGGAGTGCGGGGGTGGCTGGAGGCAGGGGCTGGCTGAGGGCAGGTCGGGGGTGTGGGGGTGGCTGGAGGCAGGTCAGGGGGTGCGGGGGTGGCTGGAGATGGGGGCTGGCTGAGGGCAGGGCAGGGGGTGCGGCAGGGGGTGCGGGGGTGGCTGGAGGCAGGGGCTGGCTGAGGGCAGGTCGGGGGTGTGGGGGTGGCTGGAGGCAGGTCAGGGGGTGCAGGGGTGGCTGGAGATGGGGGCTGGCTGAGGGCGGGGCAGGGGGTGCGGCAGGGAGTGCGGGGGTGGCTGGAGGCAGGGGCTGGCTGAGGGCAGGTCGGGGGTGTGGGGGTGGCTGGAGGCAGGTCAGGGGGTGCGGGGGTGGCTGGAGATGGGGGCTGGCTGAGGGCAGGGCAGGGGGTGCGGCAGGGGGTGCGGGGGTGGCTGGAGGCAGGGGCTGGCTGAGGGCAGGTCGGGGGTGTGGGGGTGGCTGGAGGCAGGTCAGGGGGTGCAGGGGTGGCTGGAGATGGGGGCTGGCTGAGGGCGGGGCAGGGGGTGCGGCAGGGAGTGCGGGGGTGGCTGGAGGCAGGGGCTGGCTGAGGGCAGGTCGGGGGTGTGGGGGTGGCTGGAGGCAGGTCAGGGGGTGCGGGGGTGGCTGGAGGCAGGGCAGGGGGTGCAGCAGGGGGTGCGGTCGGGGCTGGCTGCAGGCAGGGGGTGCGGGGGTGGCTGGAGATGGGGGCTGGCTGAGGGCAGGGGGTGCGGCAGGGGGTGCGGGGGTGGCTGGAGACGGGCTGGCTGAGGGCAGGTCAGGGGGTGCGGGGGTGGCTGGAGGCAGGGCAGGGGGTGCAGCAGGGGGTGCGGTCGGGGCTGGCTGCGGGCAGGGGGTGCGGGGGTGGCTGGAGATGGGGGCTGGCTGCAGGCAGGGGGTGCGGGGGTGGCTGGAGATGGGGGCTGGCTGAGGGCAGGGCAGGGGGTGCGGGGGTGGCTGGAGGCGGGGGCTGGCTGCAGGCAGGGGGTGCGGGGGTGGCTGGAGATGGGGGCTGGCTGAGGGCAGGGCAGGGGGTGCGGCAGGGGGTGTGGGGGTGGCTGGAGGCAGGTCAGGGGGTGCGGGGGTGGCTGGAGATGGGGGCTGGCTGAGGGCAGGGCAGGGGGTGCGGGGGTGGCTGGAGGCAGGGGCTGGCTGCGGGCAGGAGGTGCGGGGGTGGCTGGAGATGGGGGCTGGCTGAGGGCAGGGCAGGGGGTGCGGCGGGGGTGCGGGGGTGGCTGGAGATGGGGGCTGGCTGAGGGCAGGGCAGGGGGTGCGGCAGAGGGTGCGGGGGTGGCTGGAGGCAGGGGCTGGCTGCAGGCAGGGGGTGCGGGGGTGGCTGGAGATGGGGGCTGGCTGAGGGCAGGGCAGGGGGTGCGGCAGGGGGTGCGGGGGTGGCTGGAGGCAGGGGCTGGCTGAGGGCAGGTCGGGGGTGTGGGGGTGGCTGGAGGCAGGTCAGGGGGTGCAGGGGTGGCTGGAGATGGGGGCTGGCTGAGGGCAGGGCAGGGGGTGCGGCAGGGAGTGCGGGGGTGGCTGGAGGCAGGGGCTGGCTGAGGGCAGGTCGGGGGTGTGGGGGTGGCTGGAGGCAGGTCAGGGGGTGCGGGGGTGGCTGGAGATGGGGGCTGGCTGAGGGCAGGGCAGGGGGTGCGGCAGGGGGTGCGGGGGTGGCTGGAGGCAGGGGCTGGCTGAGGGCAGGTCGGGGGTGTGGGGGTGGCTGGAGGCAGGTCAGGGGGTGCGGGGGTGGCTGGAGATGGGGGCTGGCTGAGGGCAGGGCAGGGGGTGCGGCAGGGGGTGCGGGGGTGGCTGGAGGCAGGGGCTGGCTGAGGGCAGGTCGGGGGTGTGGGGGTGGCTGGAGGCAGGTCAGGGGGTGCAGGGGTGGCTGGAGATGGGGGCTGGCTGAGGGCGGGGCAGGGGGTGCGGCAGGGAGTGCGGGGGTGGCTGGAGGCAGGGGCTGGCTGAGGGCAGGTCGGGGGTGTGGGGGTGGCTGGAGGCAGGTCAGGGGGTGCGGGGGTGGCTGGAGATGGGGGCTGGCTGAGGGCAGGGCAGGGGGTGCGGCAGGGGGTGCGGGGGTGGCTGGAGGCAGGGGCTGGCTGAGGGCAGGTCGGGGGTGTGGGGGTGGCTGGAGGCAGGTCAGGGGGTGCAGGGGTGGCTGGAGATGGGGGCTGGCTGAGGGCGGGGCAGGGGGTGCGGCAGGGAGTGCGGGGGTGGCTGGAGGCAGGGGCTGGCTGAGGGCAGGTCGGGGGTGTGGGGGTGGCTGGAGGCAGGTCAGGGGGTGCGGGGTGGCTGGAGATGGGGGCTGGCTGAGGGCAGGGCAGGGGGTGCGGCAGGGGGTGCGGGGGTGGCTGGAGGCAGGGGCTGGCTGAGGGCAGGTCGGGGGTGTGGGGGTGGCTGGAGGCAGGTCAGGGGGTGCAGGGGTGGCTGGAGATGGGGGCTGGCTGAGGGCGGGGCAGGGGGTGCGGCAGGGAGTGCGGGGGTGGCTGGAGGCAGGGGCTGGCTGAGGGCAGGTCAGGGGTGTGGGGGTGGCTGGAGGCAGGTCAGGGGGTGCGGGGGTGGCTGGAGGCAGGGCAGGGGGTGCAGCAGGGGGTGCGGTCGGGGCTGGCTGCAGGCAGGGGGTGCGGGGGTGGCTGGAGATGGGGGCTGGCTGAGGGCAGGGGGTGCGGCAGGGGGTGCGGGGGTGGCTGGAGACGGGCTGGCTGAGGGCAGGTCAGGGGGTGCGGGGGTGGCTGGAGGCAGGGCAGGGGGTGCAGCAGGGGGTGCGGTCGGGGCTGGCTGCGGGCAGGGGGTGCGGGGGTGGCTGGAGATGGGGGCTGGCTGCAGGCAGGGGGTGCGGGGGTGGCTGGAGATGGGGGCTGGCTGAGGGCAGGGCAGGGGGTGCGGGGGTGGCTGGAGGCGGGGGCTGGCTGCAGGCAGGGGGTGCGGGGGTGGCTGGAGATGGGGGCTGGCTGAGGGCAGGGCAGGGGGTGCGGCAGGGGGTGCGGGGGTGGCTGGAGGCGGGGGCTGGCTGCAGGCAGGGGGTGCGGGGGTGGCTGGAGATGGGGGCTGGCTGAGGGCAGGGCAGGGGGTGCGGCAGGGGGTGCGGGGGTGGCTGGAGGCGGGGGCTGGCTGCAGGCAGGGGGTGCGGGGGTGGCTGGAGATGGGGGCTGGCTGAGGGCAGGGCAGGGGGTGCGGCAGGGGGTGCGGGGGTGGCTGGAGGCAGGGGGTGGGTACTCACAGGGAGAGCAGCAGGACGCAGCCGGGGACCCACCAGGCAGCATCGGGAGCCCCAGGGCCAGGGGAGCAGCAGTCGCAACACGGCTCATGCCCAGGGCCAGGCGGCAGCCCCCATGGCTCCCACAGTGCAGCGCCCCCGGTGGCCGGAGGAGGAATTACATCCCTTCCCAGCACCCCTCAAAGCCTCAGCGCCCCCTGCAGGGAAGCGGGTTAACAACCGGCTCTAAAACTGCTTCAAAATTTAACAACCGGTTTGCGCGAACCGGTGCGAACCGGCTCCAGCTCGCCACTGGATGGAGGGGTGATCACTAGCAGCCACCATGGATTTACTAAGAACAAATCATGCCAAACCAACTTGATTTTCTTCTTTGACAAGGTAACTGATTTGGTGGATAGGGGAATGCGGTGAACATAATATAACTGGACTTTAGCAAGTCTTTTGACACAGTCCCACAAAACATTCTCATAAGTAAGCTGGAGAAATGGGTTCAGTTGAACTAAGTGGATACATAATTGGTTAAACAACCGCAAACACAGAGAAACTAATAGAATGATGTTAGATTGGAGGGAGGTCTCAAGTGGAGTTCCAAAGGGATCTGTTCTGGGTCTGGTGTTGTTTTACGTCTTTATTAATGACCTGGATGTAGGAATAGAGAGTGTTTTGGTCAAATTTGCAGGTGACACAAAGGTAGAGAGGGTTGCAAAGTCTTCGGAAGATAGAACTAAAATTCAGAGGGATCTTGATAAAGTATAGAACTGGACTATAGATACCCAAATGTAATTCAAAAAAGATACATGTAAGGCACTACACTTGGGGAAGAAAAACCAAATTCACAAATACAGAATGGGGAATAACTGGCTTGGCAGCAGCACTGCTGATTCATCGGCGCCAACTCCGTGGGTGGTCCAGGGCTGGAGCACCTATGGGGAAAAATTAGCAGGTGCTCCGCACCCACTGGCAGCCAAGCTCCCCCCACCCCATCCCCTCCTCCTCCTCCCCCAAGCACACTGTGTCCCTGCTGCCCCCCAACACCTGTTTGGTGGCACTTAGGACTTTCCAGGAGGGATGGGGAGGAGTGGGGACATGGCGCGCTCAGGGGAGGAGGCGGAGAAGAGGCAGGGAAGGGGCGGGAACTTGGGGGAAGTGGGTGGAATGGGGGCGGGTCTGGGGTGGGAACAGGTCGGGGGCGGGAACTTCGGGGAAGGAGTAGAATGGGGGTAGGGCAAGGGCAGTGCAGGGGCGAGAAGAGGCGGGGCAGGGGCGGGGGGGGGTCAAGCACCCACTGGGCAGAGGGTAAATCAGCACCTATGGGTGGATCACAATCTCACATGAGTCAACAATGCCAAGCTGTTCCAGAAAAAGCAAATGCAGTTCTGGGTTGCATTAACAGAGTCATAGGATGCATGTTGCATATATGGGTGTAGATTTGGGGACTGTGGAGGTGGCATTGCCCCCCCCCCAAACAAAGGCGATGTATGGGGAGCACATGCAGGGGCACATGCCACTCCAATCCCACCCCCATGCCAATTTTTGCAAGCGCTGAGCTGTCCTGCAGGGCTTGCACTGCTTAGCCTGTGGTGGGGAGGGTGGGCCGTCCTTCCCACACTGCGTTTCTCCCACCCGCGAGGCCAAGCAAAGGGAGCAGGACAGAGCAGCTGCTCTGGGTTGCTGCCTCAGCAGCTGGATGCTACCTCCTGGGTCCTAGTGCCCACTACAGTTGCCAACTTTCACAATAAGCCAAAAATCAAGCTAATCCCATTTCAAAACAAGGCCAAAACAAGCCAATCCCTAAGAATCCCAACATTGTATGTGACTAGATCCTCCGGCCTGCAGTCTGGAACTGTGGTGGGCCCGCCTTGCACCCCTGACTCTCTCCCCCACTTGCTCCAGCTTGCCGGGAGCTGATGATAAAAAAAGAAGCCACAAGCCAAAAACTAGCCAACAAGCAATTCACAAGCCAATTAAGCCAAAATCAAGCCCAATTTCTGCATTTTTTTCCATGGGTTGTGCATGCCTGGTTGCAGGGCCACACGACGGGGATGGAATGGGGGAGACCCTGGGTGGAATGGGGCAGGGCCCGGGGAAGAGACAGAAAGGGGCGGGGCCGCAGACGGAAGCGATGGAATGGGGGAGGGACTGTAGGTGGAAGGGATGGGGAGGGGCCCCCATTTGCTCTTGCCCAGGGCCCCAGGATACTTTAATCCGCCTCTGGTAAGAACAGTAGGACAATGGAACAAACTGCCTAAAGAAGTGGTGGAATGTCCTGCACTGGAGATTTTCACAGAAGAGACTGAAGAGCCCTGGGCGGTGGGTATCATAGGCCAGGGCAGGCTGAGCCTCCCCTGACCCAGGCCGGGCCCTGCCCATGCCCATGTTGTTCCCTGAGACACCCACACGCACCCCAAAGCTGGCAGGGCGCCAGAGTCTCAACTCCAGCCCTGAGTTTGGGCCCGCTAGTGGCCAGGGGCGGCACTGGGGTTAGCGCTTGAGAGGGGGTGGAGCGGGGCTCCTCCAGCTGCAGGAGGTTGCTCAGGGCTCTGGAGGGGTGGGGCCTCAGGTGGCATGGAGGGGCTTGCCTCCCTGAAAGGGATGGGGGGGCTCACCTACCTCCCATGTGACTAGCCATCTGTTTTGAGTGGTTTAGACAAAACAAATCCTACATCTTGGTAGGACATTAAACTAGATGACCTTGTGGTCCCATCTAACTCTATGGTTTTATTATATATCATGAAGTTCAGCAAAACTGAGAACCAAGAATTATGGAGTTAAGATTGTGCGAGCATGTACGGTAACTCTGCTTCCCTGGAGCCAGCAATAGCCCCTGGCAATTATTAGCTGTATTGAATGACGGAGGAATTGGTGGGAGCAGTTTGGAAGAGCTGTGACTGTGATATGAGGTGATCTGGGGGGGCTGTGTGAATCCTTCTCCCTGATCCCCAGGTGTGCTATCAAAGGAAAGAGATGCATGTAGGCCTCATTTCAGCACTGCATTGTGTAGGCTGTCAGTAGAGGGGGGTCTTCCTGCCATGGGTATAGTCAGTGGTTAGATGGGAGACAAGCCTGGTCTGTGACGTTAATGAAGGGTAAGTGGAAAATGTGGCATTGGATAGCATTGTGTGCTTTAAGGGGAAGAGGTTGTAAAATTTAGCAGATGTGGTGTTCTTGCTGTCAAGCAGGCTAAGTTTTTGGGCAAGTGTAGGTAGCTCCTGTTTAGTACAGTGCAAATACAGAGTGAGTATGCGTTATAGGTGTATTAGGGCATTGCTCAATGAGGGGACTATCTCGCTATCCCTAGGCCACTAAGAGGCACCCCAAGTTTCAAGGCAGTGCAAGTAGCAATGTGGATTTTAGTGTACTTAATCAAGCTTTAATCAGAAAGTTCACCTTAATTTTAAGTGTAGCATAGCATTTCCCTGATCATGCAGTGCTTCTCTGCTTTTCTGGTCCCAGAGTTCAGTGCGGTTCTTGCCTTGGAATCTCTGTTCTCCATTCTGTGTGCTAATAGAGATGCCTCCTTGTCCCATCTTCAATGCATATGAGGCTAGGGGAGTTTCCTTAATCCTGTCATCCTTATCCCAGGCGTTTAGGTGTAAGTCTTTCTTCTGATCGGTTTTGGTTCAAGAAGGGGGGGGGGTGTCTTTCATGTGTCAGAAAGGCTGGTTCCCCAAGAAAACAGAGCTGACAGGTAACACAAAGCCCTGATGGGATTCACAGACTAGGCATTCCTCCACCTCTCTTGCCTGCAAGACCCAATCTAGGAACCATGCTCAGAGTTCACCTCACCTAAAAGACAAGTGGTCTAGCTGCCTGACATGTGCATGTCATTCCATGCACTGTGTAAGAGCCAAGTGTTATCAGAATTGCCTGGCAGATGTAACAGGAGAGTCTGAGAGACTCATCCCAGAATATCATAGAGCCTGGTGAGTAGGGCGCTCACCTGCCATGGGCAAGAGCTGGGTTTAAGTTCTGACTCCAAATGGGACACAATCCCCTCCAAATGGTGGGATGGGGGGGGGGGGTCTCTCTCTCTCAAGGGCTGAGCTGGTTTAGGCACCTAACTCCAGGAGACATGTCACAGCTAAGAATCCTGAGCAGAAATAGGTGCCTCCCTCTGGCTTGTCAGTCATGTGCCCAAGGCCCAGATGAACAGCAATGGGGCACTTGGGAATATAACCCCAGCTCCTTTCCTCTGCATTTCACTCCTGGCTAGCTTAGACAGCTCTGTGCTCATCTCACTGGCTGCTGGGAACCACTTTCTTAGGCAACTCTCCCCATACTGACAGGTTTCAGAGTAGCAGCCGTGTTAGTCTGTAGCCGCAAAACGAACAGGAGTACTTGTGGCACCTTAAAGACTAACAGATTTATTTGAGCATACGCTTTCGATACATAGAATACCATACCATGCAGGAGGGACATTGACATCTCATTCAGGGCTGTGAATTCCACTAGGCAGCAGGGATCCTAGGACTTACATGTTGCAACACCTAATTCCCTTTGTGGCTCTAGCCCCTTATACCTACAATCATCTCTCTCAGCTAGATATATGACGATATTTATGTCCAATTCACAAATGTGCTATTGGCTCACTGTTACTGAATCTTAGCCAAGGTTTTTCTGTGATCTCTGTTGGGTGGTAGAGAATTGAGCCCCCCCGCCCCATTGGTGGTGTCCTCTGCTGGTCAGCATTATCTTTATCAGCTGGCGTCTTTGGTCCAGTGCCACAGTCACACATTTGGATGCTGCCAGTGTGAGAACTACAACAGGCACCGTGGTCTCGGCTAGAGCCAGGGCATCTTTTTAAGCCTCTGAAGGAAAAACAACTGCTTTTGGGTACAACTGGACCAGATCAAGATGATGCGACTTGCTTGGCAGATCCATGCAATTGTTTTCCGGGGGCGGGTTCCCCCTCCAAAATAAATGCTTCAGTGCTCTATTTTCCAGCAGACTTACACTCACAATCATGCAGCCACCAGCCTTATGCCTGGCCAAGGGAGGAGAAATAATACACCTGACACTTTAGTTTCCAGCTTCCAAGGGGTGGAGTGGGGGGAAAGTTATTTAAAAAAAAAACCCAACAACCTATGATCAAATGACTTAGTGTCTCTTGTACAGTGACAGGAAGCTAACAGAAAATGTGATAGCAAAGCTAATCCTTTATTTGCCCCTGTGGGCTAAGGGCCAAATTTAGACCTGCTACAAGCTACTCGTGCTCCTTCGCCTAAAATACATTCTTGTACGTATTTAGCACTATTCATTTCAAAGGATTCCAAATGTCCATGTACTTCAACTAAGTCGGCCAGGCGTACATTGCCTCGCACAGCCCAGGCCTACATTTTACACAGTAGCATTGAGCAGATGGTCTCTTCGCCACCCTGCCGCTGCAAAATAGCCTCCGGCTCAGCAGCACGGCTCAGTTGGCAAACCACAGCTGGATCCCTATCTGAGGCACAGGCCAGCCAACGAGAGCTGGTAGCCATCCAGCTACTGGCCCCTCCGCCTCTGCTTAGTCCAAAAGTAACAGTGCTACCCCCCCGAGCTTAGTTCCTCCAGCCCCTTCACCAATCTACTTGTAGTTCAGTGGCTGACTATCCCAATTTGATGAAGCACACCTGTGGGCACAGGCACTGACCTTTATTTTTCCCCATGGGTGCTCTACCCCCAAGGCCCCACCCTTGCTCTGCTCACCTTCCTTCCCCAACCCCCAGCCCACCTCGTGCAGCTTGCTGTTCTCTTCCCTCCCCTGAGCACCCGCCAGAGAACTGTGACTAGTGCGTGCTGAGCACCCCCTATTTTTTTCCATGGGTGCTGGAGCACCCACAGAATCAGCAGCTATGCCTGTGGGTTTTTTTCCTCCCCCAGGGATGTGTGCAGCTGGGCTGGAGTGCATTTCCAGCAGGGGTGAACCATAATGGGAAAGAATGGATGTGTGTGAGAGGGTAGAGATGGTCCCTTGCCTCCCTAATGGTAATTTCCCCCTGCTCTTTGCTGCAGCCCTTCTGCCTTTGGCCCACTGTCTGAGGTGAAGCCCCCAAACATCCCTAGTCACAACCTGCCCAGCCATTAGCAGGGATTTCCCCCAGCTCTCTCACCACATCCCTGCTCAACTGCATCAGCCTCTGACAACCCTGCTTGCCACTCATGCTCCCCCATCTCTCCACACTTCCTTCTCACCTCAACCCTCCCCTTCATCTTCCAGTCTTCTGCCCTGGCTCAGTGCTGAGCTCAGCTAGCAATACAGGGCACTGACAAGTAGCTCAGGAAAGAGCTGATCAGTTCCAGACTCTGGGCATAACTCCTTTGAGGTATGATTAATTACCTAATATTTGACATTAGACTTCCAGTGTAGGACGCAGGTCACCACTAGGTGTGCAGAGCTGGGGTTATGAAGATAACACAGAGAGCAGGGGTGTAGCAGTGAAACTTTATAAAGTGAACACACTTAGAACCATCTTTTGTCACAGTAACTAATTGCATGTTCTCTCTCTCTCTCTATATGTACACACACCCACACCATTTAATAGGCATCAAGAGTCAGTATGACAAAACTCCCTCATTTATGTGTGAAAAAATAGGGCTCTTAGTCCTGGTCAAAGTGAAAAGGTCAACACTTTAACTGTTGCATCACTAACTAATAGCTCCATAATATAAGAGTTTATTTAAAAGGAAAAAAACATTGATAAATCAACCCCCGAGTGCTCTCCCATTGACTCCGAAGACACCACAGTAAGTCAATCTAAGTACTTTATTCACATAGCTGAAGTTGTGTAACTTAGATCGATCCTCCGCCCCTGCCCTCCAGCGTAGGCACGGGCTGAGTATCACCGCATGATTTTAATCTTATTCCCAAAGTTTAGGGACTGACAGGTCCACTTGAAGCATAATTCCCCTGACTTCAGAGACATTACTCCCAGCACTTGTGTGCACACCTGGGGAAAAAAAATTGGTCCCCATCTATTGCTTTCAGTCAGAGGGCCACATGTGGAAACAGGCATGAGTATATTTATGGAGCTGCTGGTCCACAGTTGATAATAAAACAGAGAGAGATGGGCCTGACCCAGATCCACAACGCTCTTAGGGAAGCTCACATCTGTTGCTAAACTTTCCGACACGAGGCATACACCTCACCAATGGGACTGAATAAAATCACTGAGTTGAAATTTTGGGTCCGGTTTTAAAATAAAACTAACCTCTCATAACCAGATGGTAGGTGCATGGAGCTGAACCAACTTGTTCTCTAGGCCCAATCCTGCCTGAAGAAAGATCAACTAGTGAAACTGCCCCAGCATGAATAATGCACTTAGTGAAAAGAAATAGCCAGAGCTAAGATTGCAAATGAGTTTTCTGGCTGGCATTTTAAATGGTGGTGTTGGAATGGAATCCTGACAGCATGTGAAGATTCATTCAGTGTTTACTAAAATGTTTACATAAAATAGCTATTGTTAACATGAGAAGTTCAAAACGGTTTGAATTGCTTATCACAGTACCCTTTGGGACATACCTGTCCTAGTAAGGCATTTTGTTTGCATTTGGTTAAGTGGTGAGTTAAAGAACATTCTCCTGCAAACCTGAAAGCAGTCTGCATTAATGGGCACTTCTGATTAAACAAGCTCCTCTTCCCAGTCTACAAGTTATTGATTCCTTGTCACTACAGAACACACTTTCAATTAAAAAAATAAAAAGTCCAAATGTAATCTGCAGTCCAAAGGTTTAGACATTTATTCTATGCCATACCTGTTTTTAATATTAGACTATACTGCTGACTCAGTCTTTTTTCTTTTCACTGAAGACTCCATTTCAGAGGAATTGCTCTAACTAGGTGCATCGCAATGGACCTTTTACAGAAGGAGTTCTACAGCCATTCCATGGAGTACTTTGCCCTTGAGATTCTTCGAAGTGCTGCTGGACTCCATTTAAACATAAAGGATTTATTTGTTATGAAAGTGTAAACAAGCCATGAGAGGCAAGCAATGGTAAAGACTCTTTACTGGTGTCCTCCTGTTCCATGATTCCAGCTGGAATGTCTCCAGGCTTCAATAGGTTGGTTAGAGATCTATGCCTAAAAGACAGCCTCTCTCCCAGAACAATGACCGGGGCACCAGGAGACCTCACACCCTACTGACCACTCAGTGAAACTCTAAGGCCTGAATTTTGCAACTGCATTATTGCAGCATTAAGAACCAAGGTAGCATCTTTTTAAAAACAAAAAAGCAAGTTAGTGTAAGAGTGACACCCACCTGAAATGTTTTTTACTGAAGAGTTTTAGGTACTACTCCTGCCCAAGACCTCTTGACAATGTATATGGTTTTATAATCACACTTTAGTAACTTGCTCTTCCCTGTTGTTGAGGAAAGGACCCACACAAACACTTGGGGGGGAAAGAGTGTGTACTAAGTGCCAACTGCACAAAGGAAGAGAGAATTTTTCCCCTTTCTACTTTAGTGATCTTAGTTCTAACAAAAGAAAGTACACCACCTCTTTTTATGCTGAAGGTTTTTTGGATTTAGTAACGGGAGATGTGCTGTCTCTGGCCAATGTTAAAGCATGTCTGAATTTCATTTAAGTATTTAAGAAATTTTTTTCTATATTCAGACTGCACTCTTGTTCCAAAAATCCCTTTTTAGCAACATGGATTGTTTGAAGCACCAAGCAGGAAACACTGATGTAAGTCCATCAACTTTACTTTTGTTTGCATTTTCAAAGATAGGTTGATTTTTTTTTTCCCCCTTTTCCCCACTTCTGGTTGGCTGGTAGCCCTTAACATGTTGACTTGCATTTACACTCAAATTGATGCTTTTTTGCTAACCAGGATATAGAGAGCATATTAATGCAGATTCTTAAACACCGAATGATTTATTTGTGACTTGTATCAAGCTCTAGGTGGATGGAAATTGTTAATCAACAAAAAACGCACTTTTAAATTGTTTTTAAATCTTCCACATATAAAAATATCCAGCAGCTAAAGTAGTTTTAGCAAAACGTGTGACATTTTAAATGGATTAAAGGAATAGAGTCAGCAAACAACTGATCCTTTTTTGTTTGAAACAGCTGAAACAAACCCCCTTTCAAATTTTCTTCCTTTTCTCAACTGAATCTATTTGAAGTTGACCACAATTTGTTTCAGTGCCCCCACACAGCCATCCACCCCAAAAAAACCTCACCCCTCTCCACACAAAGGAAGTATTTTACTTTGCAGTTAGAGAATTGAACTGAATGTTTTTGGTTACCATGTCCTTCAAAATTTTAGAACTAGTAGAGCTATTTTCACACCTAGTTTACTAACAGACTGGGAACTGAACAAAGCAGAAAAGCTTGTTTTCTTCTTCCAAACAGGTTGGATGAACTAGTTGAATAAACTGAAGTGAAGAAAATATTCTCTACAGCTGCAAAAGAGGCTACTACTATCAAAAGCTGGTTTAGCACTCAAATGCTGGTTCCAGGTGCTTACACACTGACTTTCATTAAGACCTGGCAGCAAAAACAATGTGTGTTAAACAGGCTTATTTAAATACTCTCAATTTTTTTTAAATCCACCTCATCTGATAGGAGAGATCTGTTCATCACTTGCTCAAACCTGTACACAGCTTGACCCTGCAATACGATGAGAGTCTGATTCTCAAGAGGCAATCTTCAACTTCCACTGGCTTGAAGGAGAGATGAGGTGCTCCTCACTCTACTGTATTGAACCCATAGAGAAAGGTGTTGGTTTGGAAGAGATTAAAGCCACCAAACATAATTTTGGTACAGCATTTCAATCATGGCTACTGAGCTGTCTCACCTGAATTAGAAGGGAGGATCTTGAGGATGGCAGTGGTAGCAGAATCACTTTCTTCTTAAAACAGAGCAAACTGTTAAGTTCTCTATAAATGCCATTTAAAAAAAAAAAAAATCCATCTGTTTCTGCATTCCAGAACAAGACACAACAATTCACAATTGTATACAGTTTTTAGCAAGCTGCTTATCCACCATAGTCTAATGTACTGCTGCCACTGTTCTTAACCATAAATTGAGGTATTACCTAATAACAATTAACATTTTAAAGCCTATTCCCTTCTGTGTTCAAAACACACTATCACTTTTGTTACAGCATTGAATTACATACAAAGTTTTTTTCCCTTAGAACTTGATTTAACATTTTTAATTACATGGCACTAAAAGGCAGTCATTTTATTAGTGTGTATATATACCACCAAAGGACAGCTTCCTTTAATTGTCTTATTTAGACACAAAATGTAACTAGTTTAGTGGGTCATAAAGAGGCATGCAAATCTGTTCTTGGATTGCGTATTACATCCTCCCCTGCTAAACAACTTACGTTAATGCCACAATTCAGAGGACCCTAGCCCAGTGGTTCTCAACCAAGGAGATGCATACCCCTGGGGTATATCAACTCATCTAGATGTTTGCCTAGTTTTACAACAGGCTACATAGAAAAGCAGTAGCCAAGTCAGTACAAACTAAAATTTCATACAATGACTTGTTTATATTACTCTCTATACTATACACGGAATGTAAGTACAATATTTATATTCCAAATAGATTTATTTTACAATTATATGGTAAAAATGAGAAAGTCAGCAATTTTTCAGTAATAGCATGCTGTGACACTTTATATTTTTATGTCTGATTATGTAAGCAAGTAGTTTTTAAGTGAGGTGAAACTTGGGGTACGCAAGACAAATCAGACTCCTGAAAGGGGTACAGCAGTTTGGAAAGGTTGAAAGCACTGTACTAGCGCATTTGAATGTTGCAACTATATTACCAAATTACTGCTCATCACAGCACAACTCAGTCTTTATTTTTATTGCAACAATTTACAAATTAATCACCATGATATTTACAGCACAAATGTGAAACAATTTAACATCTACAGATACTAATCTAGGGAAGTACCATCAGAAGGTACGTCCTTCCAAACCGTGAGGACTGCAGCAAGTTCTCATACCAAATGTACCGGTGTCCCACAATGTTTGTGCCACAGATCAATAGCTTTGCTCACTATTGCGTCAGTGTTATCTTGAGGAATCTACAAAAGATCAGGAGAAAGGTTTGTGTTAAGTTTAACAGGGTAGTCAAAGAGCCTAAAACAAAATATCCAGTCACTCAAAGTAATATTTCTATTCTCCATTCTGTTTATTTCACTTTCCAAACTTGTCATCTCTTCTCCCTAACCAAAATATTTACAAAAATGGGCATAGGCAGGACCTGCCTTTGGATGGATCCAATGTGTTCAGGCATGGCCAGATTGGCACCCCTCTCTCAGAGGAACAATCTCATTGTTTCCACATAAAGGGAGGTGGAGGGGGGTGTCACGGAGTCCCTGGGCGATGCTCTGGAACTGCTCCCTATGAAGCCAGTCAGGACTCTGGGGAAGTCTCCTTTCTGTGAGCAGACTGTCTTCAGGACACACAGCTCACACAACTTCCACCTTCCTGGGTCTGACCTCGGAGCATTCAGCATCCTCTGCCCCTCCGTGCGCTTCCCACAGTGACTCCGCCCAGGCAGGGTCCTGGGGAAGCCAGAGGGTCTTGCACCCCAAATTTGCAGTCAGACGCAACTCTCAGCCAGCCAGTAAAACAGAAGGTTTATTAGACAACAGGAACATGGTCTAAACCAGAGCTTGTAGGTGCAGAGAACAGGAACCCTCAGCTGGGTCCGTTTTGGGGGGCAGAGAGCCAGACAACCACGTCTGCACTTCACTCCACATCCCCAGCCTGCCCCAAACTGAAACTCTCTCCAGGCCCTTCTCCTCTGGGCTTTGGCCCTTTCCCAGGCCAGGAGGTCACCTGATTCCTTTTTTCTCCAACCCTTTAGCTCTCACCTCGCAGGGGGGAAGGGCCCAGGCCATCAGTTGCCAGGAAACAGGGTGCTGGCCATTCTCTGTGTCCAGACCCCTGCACACACCTGCCCTCTAGGGCTCTGCAACGATCATACCCCTTATCCCACCACCTAGATACTTAAGAACTGCCTAGGGGGAACTGAGGCACCCCCACAATATTCATAGGAAACATTAAGAACAGTCCCGCTTCGTCACAGGGGGTGTTTCAGTCACCTCCACAGTGAGCACTCTTTGGGGAGGGAGCAGACCAGGGCCAGGTAGCCTTGTGCCATCAACCTTGTAAGGAATTTCAAAAAATTAACACAGCTTGAAGCTACACTAACTTTTCCACAGAAATCTCTCAGTACCACATGAACATGAGTAGGATCCAATGCTGGGATACAACAAGTCTCGCAAGATGGCTCAAGGCAGTGCTGAGGCATTGATGGTCCATGCAGAGAGCCTATTGCCTCCATGGATGTCTGAAAACCTCCGCTCATTCAGTGTGGGGGAAGAAGAGAAGCTCAAATCACCCCCAACAGAACAATTGGGGGAGACTTAAAGGACAGTGGGTTCTCCCCATAATCCCTCCGATGGATTTTTCTGAAGGTGGTCATCAATCTGGCCTCTAAAGGTAAAAGCCTACATCAGCCATTCCTAACACCCTGGGACCAGCTACCTTATGGATTCCTTTCCTCCTAAAAGTTTGTAACATTGTAATGACTGCAACTGTTATTAGAACTATGGTAAACTTAAAATTTAAAATATTACCTCTAAATAAAAATACATACAAACATTGATTGTGGGTTTAATGTAGAAAAGCAAACTGTCACTAAGATTGAGGGAGATAGGGCAGATCGAGTATTACCCAGTTCTCAGAATTCTGGGTAATATTATGAAACTCATTTTGCAATGCTTTTTATCCCAATTGAATTAACAAGGGATAAAAAGTTGTTGTTTTTTTTTAAACCTGAAAATATTTGCTATACCACCAAAAACAATGCACAGCTAGGACAAGTACTTACATTTTCCAGAAACTGTGTGATCTTCTCTGTGTTAGTCAGGGCCATTATCTTCATTTTAAAGGTTAATAAAATCTCCAGAGCAACAAACACAAGAATCTTGCAGGATCCACTAATAACTTTGTCCCAAACCCTAAAATAGTAAGTAACAAAGTCAACAAACCATATTAATCTGTTCTAATCTTTTATTCATTGCAACAAATCTCTTTTCCAGATAGTTTCCATGAATGTAGCAATGTATTAAATTATACATGCAGTACCTGTACCATCTATATTCAAAAGTAAGGAAATCAAACGTCACAAGTTACTGACTTCTACTAAATCTCTAACTAGGATGGATTAAGGGTAGAGCAGCACATTAGTAGTGCCTACTGCTGCCAAGCTTACACAAAGACCCCAATTAGAAATAGAACACATACAGATGTTCTGCACTGTTAGACGATTATAAGCTAAAACTTAACAAGCAGATCTTGTTCTGCTAAGTTTAATTATTACACATGGATGACTGTCACCACAGTATCAGTGACAATGAGTTGTTTTTTTTTCCTGGTGCCAAGAAAAGGAATAAAATTAGCGTATCTATAACGATAGTTGTCAAATAGTTAACCAACTGAAACTAAAAGTTCAGAAGGAATAAAGTGCTGAGCTAACTAAAGGATACCTACTGTGACCAAATATTCCATCTTATTGTATGAGAAGTGAAACTGATATCAACATGGTATTGTCAATTATGTTTCTGTAAATAATAATTATACACAGATAACAGCTACTGACCCTTCCAACCCACTTTCTTCCTCACATCCACACCCCCAGTATGCTGCATAAACCTATAGATGTACTAATGAAAACTATAGATGTACTAATAAAACCATGGAACCTGGACGGTAAATTTCCAAGGGCTATAAATACTTTTACTACATGACTCCCTATTAAAAAATAATCCCACCCTCTTTCAATTCTTCAACCTTCATTATCATAGCTCTTCATGTCACCATTTGTCCTCATTCTCCAATCATTGCAAAATCTACACGGGACGTGAATTTCTAAAAAACCATAAACCCCTTAGGCCTCCTTTATATATCACAAGTCAAGAAGAAAAGGCACAAGCCAAATGATAGTGCCCCAGACAATGTTTACTTCCCAGATACTAGAAGTATAAATTGTAGTGACTGCACAAAGAATTATAATCCTAAAAAGATCAGGGAAAGAGTCTTTCCAACATGTACTAAAACTAAGCTGCTGTGACACATCCAGCCTTCTTTCATGATTCTGCTGCCAGATTTAATTGGTGTGGTGAATGAACTCATTACAGAAAGGGGTGGGGGTTTTAAAACCCCCCGAAACATTTCCATTGATACTCAACCTGTTCCCAAACAAGCATTGCAGTCATTTCATTTAAATGCTCATATTAAAACAACTACAATTAGTTAACTAATCCCTAGTTCACACCACCCAGGAGAATCTTTATGAAGGAAAGGAGTGGAGACAAAAGCAGGGCTACACTTAAATGCTGCATCAGCACAGCGGCACCAATGTAGCGCTTAAGTGAAGATGCTCCTATACCAACAGGAGAGAGCTCTCCCATCAGCATAGTTAATCCACCTCCCCAAGAGGCGGAATACATGGGGGTTAAATTCAGTGTAACTACATCACTCAGAGGTGTGGATTTTTCAAACCCCGAGAGATGTAGTTATAACAGCGGAGGCGTGTAGTGTAGACCTGGCCAATGTTAGCACTAACCAGCTCCGTCTCCTCTTGCGCTCTCTTCTTAACTTCCAACTATTGTTACTGCCCATGCAGCTCAATTAATTTAAAACAATAACTGGAATGTGAGTGTGTGACATGATGATAAATACATCAGGAGTTGTCAGTGCCTTGTCTATGCTAGTGCTACACCACCAACCGAGCTGCAGCAGTAGAAAATTATAGAAAAAAGGCTAATGTAGAAGGCCACGGGGTTTATTTAATGTATTTATTTTTGTAATTAGGTATTTTTTTACATGCTTTCTACACATTACATCTTTATTAGTTCAATTGTTCTGATCCTAACTTTTAGGATCAGACATACTTTCACAGTTTATGCTTCAGAAAGCTTGTGAAGGTTAATTTATTATTATATTGATGGGGAAATGACTACAGAAATTTAAATTGTCCTAGAAGTCCTATTCACTGTCACTGAAAGTTAAAGCAAATGCTCTACGTGTTAGGATGGGTTAGTGGGATTTTTTGTGTGAGACTAACATCCTTAGAAATGCATAGGTGTTCAATTAGCCACAGAAGGGCTCTCCTACCATTCCTTCACTGGACAGAAACATACTGACAATTACAAGGAAAAAAATACAAAATGAAACAAGAATATGAAGCTTAAACAAAGTAAGCTTCATGCAAAATCCTATGCTCATCAAGTTTTATTTATTGTGCATTGTTCTGTCAAAGAATGCAAAGAACTATTCCACATCTACACTTTTCCATAAACAAGGCACACATTACAAGTCTGTGTAAAAAGAAATAAAATGCTAGAAGGTTCTCAGGACAACTTCTTAGATTCCTCATCAAGTGCACTCCTTTACTAAAGTAAATTCTTATTCTGCCTTGTCTCAGTTCATTACCAAGACTTTCAGTAACTGTCCTGAAATACTGTTGTTTTTTTTCAAAAATTGGCAATACTTCATTCACTACTATAAAGTCTGTACAAATATGCACCTATAATCTCCTTCCTGACACATTTAAGCATAAAAAACAGCTACCTACCTACCTTTTGTAACTGTTGCTCTTCAAGAGGTGTTGCTCATGTCGTTTCCATGTTAGATAGAATCTCCATGCACAGCTGCTGGAGATTTTTCCCTTAGTGGTATCCGTAGGGCCAGCTCTGGAACCCCCTGGAGCCCCATGTTCATGTGCCGGTATATGGGATGCCACCAGCCCTGCACCCTCTCAGTTCCTTCTTGCCGTCAACTCCAACAGTGGGTAGGGGGCGGGTCATGGAATGGACATGAGCAACACATCTCGAAGAACAACAGTTATGAAGGACAGGTAATCGTTTTTTCTTCTTCGAGTGCTTGCTCACATCGTTTCCATGTTATGTGACTCACAAGCAGTATTCCTGGAGATGGGCTCGGAGTTTACAGACATGCGGCCTGCAACACCACTCTACCAAAGCTGGCATTGTCCCAGGCCTGCTGGGTGATGGTGTAATGGGATGCAAGGGTATGGACCAAAGACCAGGTAGCAGCTCTGCAGATACCTTTAATTGGTACCTGCGCAAGGAACGCCCCTGAAGAAGCCTGCGTTCTGGTGGAATGGGCAGTTTGTGCCCTGCTTTTTCATAGCAGAACTTGATGCAGGCAGTTATCCACGACTAGATCCTCTGAGAGGAAACCAGCCAGCCCTTCTTCCTGTCTGCCACTGCGACAAAAAGCTGCATCAACTTACGGAAGGGCTTAGTTCTCTCACTGTAGAAGGCGAAGGCCCATCTAACATCCAAAGAGTGCAACCGATGCTCCTCATTAGTCTTGCCAGGCTTTGGGAAGAAGACTGGTAGGAAGATGTCCTGATTATAATGGAACTGTGACATCTTTGGTAAGAAGGCCAAGTGGGGACGAAGCTGGAACTTGTCCTTATAGAACACCATGTAAGGGGGTTCCCGATGTCAGTGGTCTTATCTCAGAGTTCCGGGGTTGAAGTGATCACTACCAGGAAAGCAACCTTCCACAGAGGAGCAGCAGGGAGCAGGAGGATAGTAGCCTGAACGGTGGGGACCTGTGAGCCAAGAGATCACCAGATTTAAGTCCCACGGAGAGACTGGGTCGCGAATCTGGAGGTAGAGTCTCTCCAACCCCTTCAGGAACCTAATCGTCATTTCATGGGAGAAGACTGATCTGCCCTGGATTGGAGGGTGGAAGGCTGAGATAGCTGCCAAGTGCACCTTGAATGACAAAATGGCCAGGCCTGGGTGCTTGAGGTGGAGCAGGTAGCCTAAAATGGATTGAAGCGAGGACCGGGATGGGGAAGGATTCTGGCCCAAGGCCCAACATGTTAAGCATTTCCACTTGTCTAGGTAGGTTGCCCTGGTGGAAGGCTTCCTGCTACTTAACAGAATGTGTTGGACTTGCGCTGAGCAGAGCGATTCCTCCACATTCAGCCATGCAGAAGCCACACTGTCAGATGCAGGGACTCTAGTTTCGGGTGAAGCAGATGGCCCTGGTTCTGGCCAGAGCAGGAGCTCTAATGCAGTTGCTAGGGAGAGCTCCAAAAGCGTGCTGAACCAGTGCTGGCGTGGCCACGCCAGAGCCACCAGGATGATTTTTGCTTTGTCCCTCTTGACCTTCAGGAGGACCTTTTGCACCAGGGATATTGGTGGGAAAGCATATAGTAGTGCTCCTGTCCATAAGAGCAGAAAGGCGTCCAATGGGGAGCCTCTGGCGAGCCCGCATATCGAGCAAAGCTGCTGACATTTCCTGTTCTGCTTGGACACAAATAGGTCCACTCAGGGAGTTCCCCTCCTCTGGAAGATGACACTGACCACCTCTGGATGGAGTGACCACTCGTGGCAAGAAGAGAAGGACCTGCTGAGGAGATCAGCCAGCAAATGTTGGGCTCCCAGGAGATGACACGCCTCGAAATGAATGGCATGCTGCACACAAGTCCCACACACTGAGACCCCTTGACACAGGGGAGACATGTGGGCTCCACCTTGCTTATTGATGTAGATCATCATGGAAGTATTGTCTATCAAGATCTGCATTCTTCTGACCTTTAGGTAGTGTAAGAATGCCTGGCAAGCCAAGTGTACCACCCTGAGCTCCCTGACATTTATATAGAGGGAGCAATCCTCCTGGGACCAGAGGCCCTGCATACTGAGGTTGCCAAGGTGGGCTCCCCACCCCAAATCCAAGGCATCGGGAGACCAACATCACCAAAGCGAGCAGGGCCACAAAGGGAACCCTTGCCAACACCGATTGCGGGTCTGTCCATCAAGTCAAGGAGGACAGTATATTTAACAGAATTGTGACCACTAAGTTCAAATGGTGTCTGCCAGCGGTACAGACCAACCCCAACCACACCTGCAAGGGTCTGAGGTGCAGCCATGTATGCTAGACTATGTAAATACATACTTCCATGTGACCTAGTAGCCTGAGGCAAACCTAAGCAGTCGTGAGCAGATAGGCTCTGATGCTTGCGATGAGCTCTGACATAGCTCAGAATCGGGTCTCCGGTAGGTAGCCTTTGGCCTGGGTAGAGTTGAGCACTGTGCCTACAAATTCTATTCTCTGGACTAGGGTCAGAGTTGATTTCTATTAGTTTATAAGGAGGCCCAGCACCTGACAGGTGGCTTATACCAAGTCAAGGCTGTGTTGGACCTGGGCTTGAGACGTGCCTCTGATAAGCCAGTTGTCAAGGTATGGGTACATCTGCACACCTCAATGCCTTAGGTAAGCTGCCACCACAGACGCGCATTTCATGAAAACCCTCAGAGCAGACGATAGGCCAAAGGACAGAGTCATGAACTGACAATGGTGCTGGCCTACATCAAATCAGAGGAATCTCCTGTGTCTGCAGAAAACAGAAATATGGAAATCGGCGTCCTTCAAGTCAAGGGCAGCGTACCAGTCTCCTGGACCCAGGGAGGGAATGAGAGAGGCCAGGGAGACTATGCAGAACTTCAACTTCTTGAGATATTTGTTGAGGTGGTGCAGGTCTAAGATGGGCCTGAGGCACCCCCATTTCCCTTCAGGATTAGGAAATATTGGGAGTAGAACCCCTTCCCTCTCAGCTCTTGAGGAACTTCCTCCATGGCCCCTACATGTAGGAGGGATTCCACCTCCTAGATGAGAAAGTGCTCGTGAGAAGGTCCCTGAAGAGGGACAGGGAAAGGGGGCGGGAGGGAGGGGTGGAAGAAAACTACAGGGTATAACCAGCTGTTATGGTATTGAACACCCAACCGTCTGAGGTAGTCTGGGTCCATGCAGTAAGAAAGGGGGACAAACAGTCCAGAAATAAAAGGCGGGGGGGAATCCTGAGGTAACTCCGGTACGCCGTCCTTGGGCACACCCTCAAAATGCCTGTCAGCCCATCAGAGTGGATGCAGGACCCGACTAGGGGGTTGAGGATGACGGGGCAGACTGGTGGCATTTGAAGCCTCTATCTTTTCTCCTCTAGAGTCCCTGCCGAGGTGGACCCGAGAGCCTGGGTGGTGGCCAGAAGTGTCCTCTCAAGACTGGCAGTATATACAGCCCCAGGGAGCATTGGGTGGCCCTGAAGTCCTTCAAGCCATGCAGCCTGGTGTCTGTCTGCTCCTAAAACAGAGCATTGCCCTCAAAGGGGAGGTCCTGGATGGATTGCTGCATCTTGTGAGAGAATCCAGAGGACTGCAACCATGAACTGTGCCGCATAGAAACCACTGACGTCATCAGCCACATCCAATGCCACCTGAAGGGAGGCCGTGGCCACTGCCTTGCCCTCTTCCATGATGGCCAAGAATTCCTGCCTTGACTCTTGGGGCAATGAGTCCTTGAATTTGGCCATCGAATCCCATGTGTTGTATTTGTATAGCCCCAGCAAAGCTTGCTGGTTGGCGATATGCAGCTGTAGGCTGGCAGTAGAATACACCTTCCTACAGAAAAGATCCACTTTCTTAGTGTCTTTATTTTTAGGGGTTGTGCTAGATTGCCCATCTGTCCCGTTCAGTTGTGGCTGAGACCACCAGTGACCCTGGGGATGGGTGCAAATACATGTACTCAAAGCCCTAGGGAGGGACATGGTACTTTTTCCCTGCCCTTTTAGATGTTGGGGGCACAGAAGATGGAGTTTACCACAGTACTCTGATGAGCTTCAGAACTCTGTCATGCACTGGAAGGGCCACCTTGGAGACAGGCGCTGCAGCCAGAATGTTGAAGAGGCTATCGGTAGGCTCCTCAAGCTCCTTCACCTCCAACCCCAAGTTCGAGGCAACTCACTTGAGGAGTTCCTGGTGGGCCCTAAAATCATCTGGTGGCAACAGGATGGCAGGTCCTGCGACCGCCTCATCAGGGGAAGACGAGAAGGTGGCTGTCACTGCTGGTATGGCTGGCTTTCCCTCCACTACCAGTACTGATTGCACCGGAACCGCTGGGTTTCAGTATCGGGATCCGGTTCTGAGTTGAGCCAGTCGCATCAGAGCCAGGGTCCATCCTTCGGAAACTACTCAGGACGCCTGCTGGGAATATGGTCCCAGCATGGGAGGGAACCCCCAGGGGTTCCAACATTGCCACTGAACCAATGGCCGTGGCCCCAATGACGGACCTGCAGTGAAATCCGGCTCATAAGAATGATGTCGTTGCCGTCTTGGAGGAGAGCTGGGTTTGCTCTTGGACCCCAAGGAGGACTCCTCCCTCGGAGACCCAGGGGGAGCTGTCGCTGCCACTTGCTGATGGCTATGGCGGTGAGCCAGAGAGCGGGTCACACTGGGGAGCAGTGGTGTGGGACCGGTGCCTCAGTGCCAGAGACGCTCAACAGAGTGCTGGAGATCGGTGCTGGGGGGATGGAGTTCGGGAAGCTGGCGAATGACGCTGCAGCCCATAGTTGATCAGCACTGAGTTGAAGGCCATTAAGGTGGCCTCATAGAAGGTTTCCCCCTCAAGGGAACCACTTTCGAGGATTCCCTGGAGTCGGGCCTGGGTCTCGAGGTGTAGGCGGCACTGGGAGAGATATCAGGTCCCTTGCTGCCTGACTGTCTGCGGTACTGGAGAGTGTCCCCTGTCAGCCCATTGATTCTTGTGCCTCTTCTTCGGCACAGGTGAAGGGAAGTGGTGCCGGGAAGAGCATGGTGCCAGTGGAGCACTCCGCACGGAGGCAAGCATGTTCGGTGCCAAATCAGAACGGGACAGCTCTGAAGCTGGGCGGAGGGCGGCTTCCATCAATAGGGCTTTCAGCCAATTGTCTCTGTCCGTGAGAGGGCATAGCCTGATGCCCTTGCAGATCCTGCACTTCTCTTTGACATGCCTCCCCGAGGCACTTAAGGCAGCTCATGTGTGGGTCACTCACGGGCATAGGTTTGTGACAGGCAGCACATGGCATGCCCCATCCCTGGGACAATGTCCCAGTTAAGACTCTAACTAAACAACTATTGTAACTATTTACAAGAGGAAAGTCTAAAACAGTCCAAGAAAACCACAAGGAAACTTGCTATCACAAGAAGCATTCCTGCAACTGTCACGGGCAATAAGAAGGGACTGAGAGGGTGTGTGGCTGGCAGTACCCCATATACTAGCGCAGGAGCACGGGGCTCCAGGGAGCACCAGAGCTGGCCCTACAGATACCATTAAGGGAAAAATCTCCAGCAGCTGTGCACTTGGGCGTGCACACACCTAACATGGAATCGACATGGGCAAGCGCTCGAAGAAGAAGAATTAATTCTCAGAGTGAAATGAAGAGGAAACAATTGTATTAAAATAAATAGGGGTGGCTTATGTTTTTAGATTTGTCTTTTGTTTCTCAGACATTGGCAGAACAAGAATGCCACTTACCATGAGTGACTTATGCATTTTAAAGTAAATATTTTAAAAAACACTTTGCTACTACAGTGATAAACAGGCTCCAATCCTTCAAGCTGGCATCTCCACTAGGGGCTCTGCTGGTGTAACTATACATACATAGTTATATTATATAATTATATAATTATATATTATATTATATATATATTATATAAACATAGTTGTATTGGCAAAGGTTGTGTAGTGTAGACTAGCCCACAGTATGCTTTATTTTCATGAACTTTGTCATACTTAACATATCAAGTGCTATTTTTTAAACAAACTCTCCCACTACATTTTTAAATTAAATGACAATAAAGAGTAAACATTCACTTAGTGAAGCAATAACTGCAACTAAAACATCTGAAAATTTAGGTGCCTTTAGCCCGTATGTCACAAAATAGGGATTTGGGGTTTTAAATACGAAGAAGCTGAAAGTGGTATTAGCACATGCAGCCAAAATTATTAAATTTTAACCTCATCTTTTTTAAATACCAAAAAAATCCACACTTTTAAAAAGATCGTATATCTGTAATAAGTGGAGTCACATCAAATTTTGTTATGATTTCTAAATCAGTGCTACTTTAATCAGTTTTCCTCAAATCTAGTTCATATTCTGGGTGATGAAATAAGAGAAGTTATCTTCTACTAGCAGCTATACAAAGCTGAAATTCCTAAACAAACGAACACAAGAGAACACTTGCCTCTGTAAACTGGATTCAGGTAAACAGCCTGCAAAACACTTCTTAAACCAAAGATTGTAAGGAAGTTTGCTCACTGCAGAGCATGCCTTCAGATGCACCAGAAGTCTGTTATCTTCAACATTCAAATACTGTTCAAGAACTTTTGGCTGTAGAAAGAACAGGGAAATCAAAGTTTTAAATACCTCACATCAAATGGAATTCAGAGTTGATTCTCACTTTAAGAGAAGTGTCTCAAAATTAAACATATGTAAAAAGCAAATGCTAAAATATTAACATTAGATAATGTACTGCAAGGTCACATTCACCTACAGCAAGGGTTATTGAACTCTACAATTTGGCTGATAGAATATTTGCTAAACAAACTTCTGTTCACCCCTCCTAAAAAAAAGTCACCTACCATTATGAGGGCTTCTAAATACTGTAGTGTTTGTTCCTTTGTGTAGTAAAGAGTCAGAATTTCAGGTGGTGCAGAGGATTATACCTGCACTAAACTTTCACCCTTTGGGGACCAATGTTCAATTGCTGCTACCATCACAAGTAAAACTGAGTTTAGTTCATCTCAAACCTAGCTCCATTTGAGCAATTCACAAAACCAACACACAATGCAGCAAAACAGGAGAAATCACATCTCAGAGCAAACCACTATGCAATGTATTAAAAGCATTGTTTGCTGTGCAAAAAAACGCCCGTCAGAAGTGTTTTAGGAAAGGCCAGCAGAATAGCATATAATGGTGGGGTTTAAAAAAGAAAAGAGTGAATTTAAAAAGTCATTATGCATTTATAATTCCAATATTTTTATATAAAATCACAGAAGTTTCACTATTTTCTGACACAGCTGGACAAATGACTAATTTTTTCAGTTGTTAAAGGACAAAGATTTTCCTTTGGCTATATTCCAAAATTCCTATTTTTGGTAGAATACATAAAACTATTGAGAAAAATCTGGGAGCGAAGGATCTATAGCCCCTTCTCTTGCTAATGGGAACACTTGTGAAAACACCCCTTCAGGCATACAAACACTAATAATTATGGCAATTGATGTAGTTGAGTGTATTAACTCCAGTAACAGATGGCAGGTTTACAAAACAACTATTTTATAACAGCACCATGTACAGTATCTACATTAAGGGTTTGAGCTTCTACTCATTGACTTCAATTTTGCAGAATCATGCCCACCGGTATGTATTTACATGAGTGGACACTGTTTATGAACAGGTTTCTTACTGTAATGTTATTTGACAAATTAGAAAGGTCTAGATAAAGCAATAGATTTCTTATAAATGCTAGTAAACCCAAAAAATTTTTCTTCAAGTTGCCTTTAACAAAGAAATTCTGCAGAAACTCAATATTACCTGCTTTAAATGTCCACTAACAAAAGAACTCAACCTACTAAACTGACATTTTATTGCAATTTGATTCAAAATGTATTGTTTTCCTAAAACAAAATAACCTGTTCTCAGTTCAAAACCAGCACCAGCAACTGTTGCCTGAATACCGGCTAATGAAGGCTATGTGACACACAGCAGAAGAGACAGAACATTTTAAACAGCTCTACAAGTGGTCTGATGTGAAGTACAGAATTGTCAATGTAATTAGGCTTGTGTCAGATTTTGTTTAAAATCAAAATACTTTTAAAAAAGTGACTGCAGTTGTAGGAGTTCCAGTTGAGCTTGGATACAGTGACTCTAGGCATCCCTGTATTTATACCCTACACACTACTCCAATAATATTTGTACAAAATATGCCTTCTGAGTTATCATATGAAAGCTAAAAATATGCTGATTACTAACAATATTATAAAATGCATGTGTTAACCTCATATGCAAAGTTATAAATTCCCTCTGTATAACATTACTAGAACATGTTTAAGACCTGGTCTACACTAGAAAACTAGGTCAGTTTAATTAGGTCCATCATAGGTGTGAAAAATCCACACCACTGAGCAACACGGTTCCATCAGCCTAGCTACCGTCTCTCCGGGAGAACCCCTCCCATTGGCATAGGTAGTGTCTACACTGAAGTGCTGCAGCTGTGCCACTGTAGCATTTTAAATGTAGACAATCCCTAAAACAAAGACAGTTTAGCCTAGGTAAAGGTGATAAATAGGTCTATCTTACACAGAGGAATGTGGGTTTACCTCAATTTACACATTAGCCAAAAACAAAGCTATCAAGCTAAGCCAGTCGGGGTTATCTTGAACCTGAACTCAAGGGACAGAGAATTAACATGGCTCCTGCACCTCAGAGAGACATAGGAGACTGAATACCCAGGAAGTCTTTCTGATTTGTAAGACAAAGACATCTCTTTGGGTATAAAAGGAACAGAGAGATACTATAGGGCTCCTTCACCTTAAGGAGACAAAGAAACCAAGCAATTTGATCTCTGTGATAGGTCTCGGCCAAGCCAACCAGGAAAAAGCTGGCAAGGAAACTTGGTGTGAGAGAAACCATCTTGAACAAAGACTATATCTTGCTAGATTAAATTTTAGACTTTTTGATGTGTGTTTTCATTTTTGTTTGCTTGTAACCATTTCTACCTTTATCTCTTTTACATGGTATCACTTAATCCATGTTTTTCTATTAATAAACTTGTTTTACTTTTACTATAAACCAACTCAGTGCTGTTTGAAAAGACGGATGTATTTACCCCAGTTAGATTAATAAACCTATGATGTACTGACTCTTTAACAGAGGGGCAAACTTAATATCTTCTGTGAATGCACACTGGTAAGGGCTGTGCGTTGCAGAGAAACATCTCGGAGGAGCTCAGTGGTGATTATTACCTGCTAGGCAAGGTCTGGGCCAGGGGAGCCTTGAGGAGCTAGCTGGTGAGGGAGTCTAGCTGATGTAGCAGAGAGCTGAGACACAGTCTAGTTGCCTGCAAAACTCACTCTAGCTGAGGCACAGGGTAACCCAGTGGCTCACAGTGCTGGATATCCGCAGCAGCAGGTTAGAGATACAAAAGTTAAATCATATCTGTGCTCGAACCTGTACATTTTTGTTTAAGTCTAAAAATTTAATATGCAATTGAAACATGTTTTAGCAAACAAGACCAATTTCTTACACCCCAAAGTTTCTACCAGGGAATTTACAAAGCACAACTGGAGGCCTAGATTATTATTTTATAGTAGCTAGTGGCAGAATAGAACCAGGTCTACTGACTTCCAGTCCCGTGCTAGCTCCTAGACGTAGCTCCCAAGATGTTCAATGCGTACCAAGTCACATCTGCCCCCACTCCACCCAGTGTCTCTTTTCACAAACAATACTTACCAGCTGTGGTAACAAATCTTTGTATTTGTTGTTTAACTGATTCACAAAACTACTGACAAGCCAGTAGCAGTCGATATTATCCTCCACCACTTCCTCCATGGCTTTAGCTATGGCAAGAAACACTTCATCTTCTGGTTCCTAGAAAACAAAACAGAAAATTGGGATCCACAGAATTGTTGGGCTGCCCATGTAAATTATTGCGATTCCCTGACCCGGTAATTTTGATAGATGAACTGGACAAATGTGTGAAAGGTGAAATGGTACTGACATAATTCAAGCATTTGGTAATAACTGCATAACTGTCTTTTCTGTAAAAACTGAAATAAACAAATAAACAAAAACAAACAAACAGGAGTTTATATTTTTAAATCAAAGTGACAGAAGTTTAGCATGGCTCAGTCATGTAATAGAAACAAAAAGTTCTCAGCATCAGGTGATGTGAGTCAATATTAATAGTGTGTGTTCTATCAAATAAATGGGGCCATCCACCTTCCTTTCACACCACAATGCTTGCTAGTTTATAGAATTGCTCTTTGTTTATAGATGTTGATGTGTACAGAATGATTTTGTTTTAGATAAAAAGCCACTTCTGTACACTTTTAATTACCTGGATACTAGTAAACTCTACCCCATGGGACAAGGCACCTTATTCCCAAAATACAACTCAATATGTACCTGAGATGCATGCTCTCTTCCTTTCACTAAATGTGAGATTTCCCTGTAACCAAGATTATATCATGCTCTCTGCTTTTAGACACATAAAGGGAACAGAAGTCATGGAAATTAACTATTAGATAGCAGGACTCCCATCATCAATGGTCAAGTAGTTCTGGAGCAGCACTAAATACTTTAATAAAACCCCAAAACAGCTCAGGCTAACAAAAATGCCAGGTTAGTAAATTGCAGTAACTTAGGAACACAATGTAAATTGCACTAAATCACTACTTTTAGTGGCCTGGCCCCAAGACATTCAGGAATCTCTGCTGCAGCAAGACTGTCATTTGCTTTAAGGCATTTTAGACAAAAAGAAATGAAGGTAGGAGCTAGAATAAAAAAGGCTACAAAGCCCAGAAAAAAATATATAGAAAAGCTTTTACGGCATAAAAGCTTATGCAAGATTTTTGGGAAAATGAACAAACGTACAGTTTGAGTAAAACCCAGTATTTGATATTAGTTCCTGTTTTACATTCACTTCATTTTGTCTCTGTGTATATCTTTTGTGCTATTAATAGTTTCAGTTTAATGTTTCTTTTGTTTGAAAGAGTTCTGTTGAAAGTCAAAATTAAAAATGACTGACCAGAGGAAAAGCCAAATTTCGAGGCAACCTTCCTGACTCCAGTTGATGCATGCGGAGGAAAACTTCAACCTGTGGGGTAGAATCCTTGATAAACCGAATTACTTGGAGGGCATGATACACATCCCTATATTGTTCCTTTCTGTACTTCATCACCAGAGCATGAGATTCATGGTGAGGAGGAATAATTCCTAAAAAAGGAGAGAAAAGGAAAGCAGTGAATCCCCTTTCTAGGGGGCTTTGCTTACTTCAATGTGTACTAATATACAGCCTGCAGAAGATGTAGGTCCCAATCATGCAGCTCTTACTCACATAAGCTTGGTTAAAGTTACAGTATACACTCCTATAAAGTCAAGACGACACAGACCAAGCAAATAATAATATTTATTAAAACTGAAGGTCATGTGTTGACTGAATGCAGGAATGATTTATTCACAGACTTGGTTTTCTGATCCCCTTTTAGGCCTCAGCATCTGGCTGATCATTTTTTGTCCATGAGGTCACTGGAGGCTGGTACATTGAGAAGAGGTTTCATTGTTTGGAATGAGGGGAAATTAAAAGTTTAATGATGTAACAAAATAAATGCATTTTTAAAAAAATCTAAACTGCCATTGGCTTGGATTCATCTGTAGTATTTACTATATTGCGTTTCCTGTGTATTTGTGCTGAACCTTCCCTTTGTTTTGGAGATAAACATAGATGCAGAACAAATATTTTATTCCTTAGTAATAAAGGCATTCATGGTCTGACAGAAAAAACAAAATGGGCACTTCCTATACAAATGCCTTACCAACAGCATGACAAATCAGCAGTAGCCTAGATTGAAGAGCAGTGATACAAAAACAGAACAGTTCCCTTTCCAAAATTTTACAGTCCCTCTGAGAATATCAGGGATGTGTGTGTGCATATAAGTAACACAAAGGTACTGTGCAACTTTCTTATTTAATTTACATTACTCACAGTGGAACCTTCTTTGCAGACTTTACCAGAGAGATCAATCCTCCTCTGAATCAGTGGTGCGAAGTAATTTCAATAACACAGGATGAAACAATTTCAGGTAGAGGCCCCATAACCATGTCAACCAAAGAAGCATGTAACACACTAAATTTTCCTCACATAACACAGCTGATTATGTTAAACACCAATCTTTCTACCACCATTACAAGAAGCATAAGTTATCTTTCCACTGTCCCGATAAATGATTTATGATATCCATAACAGACTCATATGACATCTTTCCTCTAGTGCTCTCTTAATTGAGCACTTTCCTTCATCCTAATGATTTCACCTCACTTAGGACTTTATTTTGCTACCACTGAAGTTAATAGCAAAACTGCCAGTGACTTCAAGAGTAAGATCCTGAAGAGGCCAAAGCAGAAATGCTCCCATGTATCACTAATGGTGTAAAACTAATCAGTAGTTTTGCAGGAACTAATCAGAAGGAGGCAGTCTTCAAAATTAGTCTTTAATCAGGTTAATCTGCTGCTTTTGCCTCTCTTTAAATGAAGGAGAATATTACTCCCAAGTGTTAATCCAGGAAATTGCAGAATTTGAGTACCAAACAAAACAGATATAGACACTTTTCTTCAAACTGCCAGAGCAAATCAGGTTGCATCCTAACAGCTGGGATTGAACAAGCCATCATAACTCAGCAAGTACATGCTGCTAAACTTACATGTTAAATCTAGATAACTGGCCCTAGGCAAACAGAGAAAAGGAAGTTTCAAAAAATGCGGTGAAGTCTATAAATCATTTCAGTGCAATAGACCCTCCACTTAGCTATAATGAGCCATACTTTGTTGAGGAAATTAAGCAGGATATGTATATGGCACACACTAACCTGGGAAGGCATCAGGGCCTGTCATCTTTCAAATCCAATTTCAGAAGTAGTTCACTGATGGGACTGCAACCCTCTTGCTAAACTAGTACATTTCTTTACAAGAGACATAACACTTCCCCACAGAAATGGATAAGGCTGTTGTTCCAAACATCAAGACAGAGATGTTTTGGATTGCAGTTCCTGATGAATGTTTACACTAAGAAAAATCCTTGAAGACATATTACAAGAAATTCTCCCTGCACTCAACTATCCCTTGTGCCTCAGCAGACCCAAGGTGTCTGCAGAATGCTTTACCCTATTCTGGGTTGTTTAACTGAAAAGAGTTCACATATTTAAAGTTTCCAGACTGAGTTCTAAAATGAGAATTTGTAAACATGTTTCTTATACTTGCTATATACTCAGAATCAGACTAAAATATAAGATGGTATATAAAAAGACATAGAAGGACTCGACCTATCCAACTTTTAATTGTATCATAGGGTTGTAAGATTCACAAATCATGGTATCTGAGGCAGTGAACAAATGCTACTGGCTCTAAACTGAATTACAACTTTGCACAGAAATTCCTTTGTGCAGTTAACAGTGCAGTTTTGGATGAAAGATCTTCTGCTGTTACTTCTGAGGAAGAAATATAGATGGTGCTAAGAACATTTTAAAGGATTCTAAATCTCCACAACTTTCAGTTACCTGTCTCAAGAACTGTGTTTATCCCTAAGCTTAACTCTGCTATTGCTCAGGGTTTCATTATGTATGATCATTTAATAAAAGGAACAGTATCACAAGGTTCAGAATCAACTTTTAGGTTTTGCACCAAAAAAGGGTTTACAAATCCTAACATGGACATTCATGAACTTTTAAAATAATTCACTTTTGAAATTATTTTTAAATAAAGAAAACAAAAAAATGTTTAACGAGAAAAGTTTTAGACAGGATTTAAACATTCCTCTCTCTGGTGTTTGCAACCCAGACACTAAAGCATTGTATTGGTGCATGAGAGCCATGAAGTGAAACTGAGCAGACAGAAGACTGACATTTACTACTCTATTTTTATGGTCATGATAACAATGAATAAAGTAGACAGGCAGACACAAATAGTTAAAAAAAATAGATTCCAAAAGTTATTTCAGTTTCAATGAACTAAAGCATTATTAGGGATTTAAGTACGGATTTTTTTTTAAAATGTTCAAACTGACAATATTCCTTTAAGGTTAGCTAACGTTTGAAAAGCATCCTAAAGGTGAAGTTTGGCATGTTCATGGTTCTAAGAATTATTATTATTGCTGGGCTCTGCACACCCCCAGCTTCATTAGTTCACATCTAATAAATCCAATAAACCGAAAAAGCGGTTCCAAACCACAATTAATACTGTTGGAATTAGTAATTTGACTCACTTGCTACACAGAATCTAGGACTTGGCCTATTTATAGTCCCTGTTTCCTTCTCCTCTCCAATGGCAAATATCATTTAACATTAGAAGCAAAGTTAGAGCTAAACCTTGTTGGAAAGCTTACTACAATAGGGAGTCTAACCATAGACCTATTTTATTAAATAATCAGTTCCATACAAATCCCTAACTTTTTAAAATCTAGTTTTGATCAGAGATTCAGTTTCACTCAGATGTCTAATTTTTTTTGACAATACTGAAAACTCTATTAGATGTCAGCTATTTATATTAAACATCCAACTTTACCCTCACTAATTATTTATATAATGTACATGACATTATAAGCACATTTATAGAAGTTCAATTCAATTACCTAATTTTGTAAAATTGCATGTACAAGAGTTCCCAAAATGTATGCATAAAACAGAGATTCAAATCATTGTTAACTTGCATGTGCAAATTAAATGTTCTCTGTGTGAAACTTCTGAGTATGCAGAAGCGGACCCATGGCTATCATTAGCAACTGGTCACAAAGAGGAGTATTCCATGTCTTTACTACCCCCAAACAAATGACAAATACCCAGCTTATTCTTATTTCTACAGTTAAAACCACAGTCTCACATGTCATACCTAAAAGCACCTTCCACACCAGGATACGATACATGGATGGGAGAGGAAATCTTTGACTAAATGTGCAAAGCTTCTCAACATCTGCAAAGAAAGCAAATATTTCTCAAAACATTTTAAACTTGAAATATTTCAATAGTGGCATTGATTCACCGAAACAGGGCAACTCTTCAGTTGCAGATCTACATCTCCAAATTGCACTTTAAAAGGACTATGTATCAATAAAAGCTGATCAGTTTTGGTTCAAAATGGATAGAAGTGGCATACAAATTGCTCCAATGATTCTACTGAAAATTTAAATCTTAGCTTGATTTAAAATGAAGCCATAGGTACACCAGATCTAATCGGCGGGGGAGGGGGGGTGAGAGGGAGAGTCGGGGGGGGGGGACACACAACTTAGCACACCTCAGAGACCAGTAGAAATAATAATCATATCACAATCCATTGTGACTTTGAGGAGGAGGAATTAGCAGCAGAAGCTGAGCAACTCTTGAACAAAAATTACTTTCATACAAACATTTTCAGTTTCTTGGCATAAAGAAGAAGAAGATGAAAAATAGCAAGAGGTTCTAAATAAAATATCCACTGCTTCTCAAATGCCCCTCCAGAAAGCTATCAGTACCACTGAAGTCTAGAATATCCCCTAGTGATTTTAGATGCTACTCTCTATGCAACATTACTATTAATATCACAGTAAAAAACATAAAAAGTTTAAAGACAAAGGACCTGATTATCAGAGGTAGTAAGCGCCAGCAGCTACCGCTGACTTCAGTTACAGTTGTGGGTTTTCAGCACAACCAAAAATCATGCCCAGATAGTACAGGAAATAGTGGAATCAACTAACCCAATCGATCATCTTTCAGTAGGATTTCCAATGATTTCTTTTCTTCAACACCACGAAATCCCACTTTTTCATAGTAGACAGAGCGGAAGTTTCTCTGAGAGTCCTCAGCCATCTTTCATTCTGCAGGAGGAGATGGGGGAGGAGGGGTTCAAAAAAGTACATCCACAGTGTATTCTTACTTTAGAGAAAACTGCCTTTGTATACTGATGATAATTAAATTCCTTCATCTTTATGGCATGAGTAACATCTAGTGAATTTGAAAGACTTTCAAGGCACATGCATCTTTAGGCAGATGCTACTGAAATACAGACTTTGGACTCAGTAGGGTAGATCTAAGATTTTAGGGAAAATAAACTGGGTAATAAGTTATATTGCTTTAGAAAAATAAAGACACTTTGTTTTGCAAAATCAATTAAAACAATATATGATTATTTTGTGAGAAATCTGACTGCTGACAACCTTGGACAAGTAGAACTACTATCCAAGTAAAACTGTCAATACCTACTACACAAGGATAACTGAGGAAGCCAGAGATAGGCCAAGCTTACATCAGCCAAAAGAGCATTAAGCTCAAAGAGTACAGGTGGATGAATGCAGACTGTCAAAGACTATGCAGATTTCAATAAGACACTCACGTTGTCGTCATGCACTGCATCAACCACAACCGTAAGCTTGTCATTCCAGATCAAAGAAATATAAATAAATTATCCCTATATTAAAATATATGTTGTATATTATACAATGTGTACATTATATTTTGTGATAGAAAATCTCCATTGTGATTGAACTCAATTTTTTACAGAGAGGATCTCTTGTAATTTGAGGATTTGCAAAAGCTAAGACGCTGGAACTCAAGAGTAAAGAAAAACAATCCTGACCTTGATGTCCAAAAATATATGACAAATTTGACAAGAATTTTTATTTATTTATTTTTTTACAGTGAATAGCACAAGCATAGAGCCTTTTCAGCTATGGTTCTCTAGTGGCTTGTAGAAGGACCAGGAACAAAACGTATTTATGGATATACACAAAGGCCCTGATCTTGCAAAGACTTTTGAACACACTTAACTTTAAGCATACAATGAGACTATTTATGTTTCAAGTTAAGCCGGTGTGTAGGTCTTTGTTGGATCAGGGCCAAAATTAGCACCCAAAACCAAGAAGTAGTAAAAGATTTGTGTTTATTGTGTTTGATCGGATCAAGCTTAGATTTCAAACCTAGACAGACACTATTCACATTACTGGTGACATATCCCTCTTTGAGGATGATCCCAAAATGGCTCACTTACATAAACACTTGAGACTTTTCACAAGCCAAGCACTGCAAGATTGGGCCTTTAGAGTATTTATTATTAATTTGTATTGCAGCAGTACACAGAAGCCCCATTATGCTAGAGATACTGGGTAAACAGCAACAAACAAACAAAAACAAAAAAACCCCAAACCATTCCTGCCCCAAAGAGTTTTGAATTTTTACTCGTGTTTGACATATAGTATTTAGACAGCAAATTAGTCTCACTTCTCTTACAGTTGGTGGAGTGACATTTTAACTGATATTAAAGCAAAGACACAACTAAACCTACAGTGACAGAATGCTAAAAATAAGAGAAACCTAAAAAACTATGGTACAACTGTACAGAGAAATGCTATTTAAACCGTCACCATAGCAAAAACATTTAATTTTGATTTACTTGAGAATCAGATAATATCCCCCCAAAACTGGAAAAACTATATTTTTGTCAGGCAACCAAACAACTTTAAAATCTTGACTTCATATGGTCAAATTGAATAGGAAAAACTGTCTTCAGCGTGTTAGTTAAGAGACCTCTGCAGGAAAAAAACAACAACTCCTCCTCAATTGGTCTTTATATAAATATTTTCATTCTCAGGAAACACTTATTACCATGTTATTAAATCTAAAAGGCAGCAATTTAGGAATAAGTAGTAAAATACTATTAAACGGTCAAGCATGATGTAGACAGAGTGGTGCCCCTTTATAATAAAACAAAGCTTGAAAGGATTAGATTTTTATTGGTAAGCGTCAATTTTCCAGGACATGCACATATGGATGAAAAAATATTTCTGTCAACAATAGTCAAAGTAAGAAAAATGCTGCTTAAGAACTTACTAGGTCTTACTTACTTAAGGATATTTACTTTGTATATTTTGACATGTGATGTTGACAATTGGTTTTTTAAGCATTATAAAGATTTAACTTTTTGAACGTCAATGTCTCATTAATTGTCTGACCCTCCCATAATCTCCTACAACTGTGAAAATTTAAATTGATAAAAATAAAAACATTGATAATATTCATCAAAATTATAAAAAAAAATTGAATTCTGCCAAGTCTATTTATCGCTATAATAGAACCTTATTAATCAGCACTTATACTAGGGTCCTATTCTGCAAACAATCCCAATGATTTCAGTGGGAGTATTCACTTACATAAAGTATGCCTAAGTATCTGCAAGGTCTTGACCTAGGAGGTTTATTTGCAGATCAAGTGAATTTTGCCAATCAATAAACAACAGAAAAGCAAAGACGCAGCATTACAAAATATACTTTGTTAATCTGATAAGCATAGTCTAGTTGATTATAATACCTCATACCAAGCTAGTAAAATGTCCTTTAGCATATTTTTGAAAATTAATATTCTCTTAGTAAAATGACGGAGTGGAAGATGGCAGCCTTCATGGGCCCACTCTGTTAAGTGAGAATTCACAACGAATGCCATCAACTCAGCAACTGAACGCCGCTCAGCGATTTCCAGGTCATTAGAGCAGCAACTCAACAAATCCTAAAGCTCCTCCTCAGGGCCATACAACGTGCCAAACAGGCCCTGGGATAAGAATCCTGCAACTTAATGTTGAAGGCCTCTGTCAGGGTTCCTTCCCCTCTCTGAACTCTAGGGTACAGATGTGAGGACCCGCATGAAAGTCCCCCTAAGCTTATTTCTACCAGCTTAGGTTAAAACTTCCCCAAGGCACAAAGTCTTTGCCCTGGGATTAGGTAAACGCTGCCACCACCAAGTGATTTAACAAACAAACAATCAGGGAAAGGACCACTTGGAGTTCCTATTTCCCCAAAATATCCCCCCCCCAACCCTTACACCTCTTTTCCTGGGGAGGCTTGAGAACAAACAAGATGAGCACAGACCAGCCTTGGATTTTTAAGACCCAAAAAACCCAATCAAGATTCTTAAAAAAACAGAACTTTATTAGAAGAACAGAAAAAGATAAGAGAACAACTCTGTAAGATCAGAATGGAAGATAATCTTACAGGCAGTCAGATTCAAAACATAGCGAATTCCTCTTGGCAAAACCTTAAGTTACAAAAAGACACAAAAACAGGAATACACATTTCCTCCAGCACAATGAATTTCACAAGCCAAAACAAAGAAAACCTAACGCAGTATGTAGCTAGATTACTTACTAACTTCACAGAAGTTGGAGGGCTTGCATCCTTGATCTGTTCCCGGCAAAGGTATCACACAGACAGACAAAAGCCTTTCCCCCACTCCAGATTTGAAAGTATCTTGTCCCCTCATTGGTCATTTTGGGTCAGGTGCCAGCCAGGTTACCTGAGCTTCTTAACCCTTTACAGGTAAAAGGACTTTGCCTCTGGCCAGGAGGGATTTTATAGCACTGTATACAGAAAGGTGGTTACCCTTCCCTTTATATTTATGACAGACTCTCATTGGCAAAATTCAAGTACCTTGGAAACTTGCTGAAGACTTACAACATTGATGTCCTCATGTTGCAAGAGACCCATCCATGTTGGCAATGACCAACAGGCTAGGCACTACCATATCTATGGATACAACCTAATGACTAGCCATTATCATCCTAAATATGGCTTGTCAATATACATCAAGGACACCATCACAGATTTTAATGTTATTCCATCAACCAAACAGGAAATCACATTTACCACAACTATCAAAGTAGGGGAGCTCCACATGATCAAGGTCTATAAAGCCCCTAGCTCAAGATAGCCAAAATCGTCACTACCCCGCACTCCTATTCCATGCATCTATGCAGGTGATTTTAATAGTCACCACACTATGTGGGACTATAAAACAATAGAAATTGATGGCAAAGATCTCATGGACTGGATATCTGCACAAGACTTACAACTAATCTCATCGTAACATGTGAAGTACTATCGGCATTTCCAAACAGCCAACACAGGCCTATAATGATATACATAGGCATAGAAATTCCTGTGTTCTTTTTGAAATAGGTACAGTACCATGATGGAATTTTGCTAAAGCTGACTGAGATGCCGACAAACAGACTGTTGAGAAAACCACTGCAAGGATTCCAGCGAGACTGAAATGCTACCAACGGTTCGCAGAGCTCCTGAAAGGAGCTGGAAAGAACATTCCCTCAGGCTTCCGAAAAAAGCACATTCCCTGCTGAAGGAGAGACGCACAGGAGTTGCTCTGGCAATACAATCAGACCAGGAGCTCTCATACCACAAAAGCCCTGCTATACTCCTTTGACACAGCAAGATGCCAGTGCTCTCCTGATTGCGTGCGAAACCTTGATTTTACACGTTCAAGTTGTCGAGCCTGGACACATCTGTGACGTCTTGGGGCTGCTAATCCCACAGAGTACTGGCCACCAAAAATCTGGCCAAACTCGATAGCCTCCAAACTGGTGGAGAACACAGAAGGACCACTTGATAAACACACAAGAAGAGAAGTGTATCAACAACTCTACCAAACCCATCAATCCAACAAGAAGAACCTTTCACTATCAGTATTGAGGAAATAAAAGGACTTGCAATGATGAAAAAAGGGAAGGCTGCAGGCCCTGACGGTATTCTGCCAGAATTCCTCCACCATCTCGGCCCCAAAAGACTACAATGGCTAGCAACATTGTACTTAATTACCTTAAGGACAGTACAGAACCCTGAAATATGGTGTGAGTCAATGGTAACTGCCATTCCAAAGCCTCGAAAGCCCCCTGATGAAGTGGGAAGCGATAGGCCAATTTCTCTACTATAAACGACCTATGAACTTCTTGAGCATATCATCCTCAAAAGAATATACCCTTTTTCTGAGCCGATTATCCCTGTCGAACAGGCAGGTGTCCGACCAAAACATAGTTGCTGTGACCAAGTTCTGGCACTCACAACTCACACTGAGGCTATCAAAAAAACCCCTAAAGACTGGTGCAGTATTTGTTGACCTCTCATCTGCGTACAATACTGTATGGATTAAGGGCCTGATGCTGAAACTTGCTAAAATTATACCTTGTTACCAAACACTTTGCCTGCTGTGGACCATGCTGAGTAACAGATGCCTACAGGTGTCCTGGGTAATAAGAACAGCTCACCCTGTATCATAAACAATGGGCTACCACAAGGCTCTGTACTTGCGCCAACCCTTCTTAATATTTACGTAAGTGACATGTCTCCAGCTAAATCACAAAAATGTGGATATGCAGATGATCTTGTCATGACAATCCAAGCAAAACTCCAAGACATTGAAAAAGCATTAACCGAGGACCTCCAAAATATGGAATATTATTTCCGGAAATGGAGGCTCAAATGAAACCCTAAAAAAAAAAATAGTAAGCACATTTCATCTTGATAATAAGCGTGCCAAAAAACACACAAAGTAGCTTTCTGTGATAAAAATGTGCAACACGATTACTCTCCAACATATCTCAGAGTGAAACTCAACCCCACCCCCACCTTCCATGACCATCTTGAGAAGGTAGCTGCAAAGATAAAAACAAGAGCCAACATAATCCCCAGAAACTAGCAGGTACAACCTGAGGTGCATCAGCATTGCTAACATCTGCAATTGCACTTTTATATTCAGTAGCTGAATATTGTGCACCAGTATGGAGCAGATGCAGCCACACGTAACTTGTGGATAGCCAGCAGAATACAGTGATGCGGTGCATCACGGGAACCCTTAAGTTGACTCCAACACCCTGGCTACCTGTCCTGTCTAACATCGCTCCCCCGCTGATACAACATTCCATGAAGCTCAGCGAATCCAGGAAAACAGATGTCTTCCTATTCACCAAGATCTTGACAACCCCCACATGCAACGCCTTAAATCCTGCAAGCCTTTCTGGGAACATTCGTTTCGCCTCATACAACCAGGCTATGATCAGGATGCTTGGAAAGTAGATTGGGCTAAACAAGACTTAAAAAACTAAGCACCTTGTGCCAGATCCCACACAGAAGGTTCCTGGGTTTGACCTTCCACAGTCATCTTGGTCAACTCTGAACCGAATTTGAATCAACCATGGTCGATGCAGATATCTAATGCAAAAACGGAAAATCAAGGACTCCTCGGTGTGCAAGTGCGGTTCCCATCGAATATATCACTACCTACTGCCCAGCTTATAAATATGAAGGAGGCATTAGTGCAATAAATTCTGCTACTCCTAATGTAGGCATTTGGCTCCATCACCTTCACGTGAAATTGTAGTTGCTGCTCTACACCAGCCATACAAAAGAAGTAGTAGAATGACACCTTACTTCACCACCTTGCCATAAAATCTTTGCAAAGAGGGAACAACCATCTTCTGCCATGCACCTTATGGAGCTATGTGGATTAGCAAGGTTCTACAGCATACACTCATTCTGGAGAAGCAGCAAGTGACACTTCTACTGTGTTGGTCCATACACACAGCTCATATTTTGTAAGTTTTCTGCAAATTTCCCCATTTACAAAGGAAAAGCTTCTAGCATATATTTATTTGGGAAAGTGGGGAAGGGGTCACCTACCCCGGGGACGAAATTAAAACTACTAACACAAGCTCCCCTCTTTGGCACCCCAATTCATACCACTCTCCTCTCCCTACCCGCCTCCTCCATCGAGGCCAGGGGTGTTTGACACTTACCAGAGATACCAGCTGCACGGAAGGAAATAATGGGGGTGCTATATTGGGCGGAAGGGAACAGCACCCTGCTACAGGAGCTAGATGTTGACAGCGAGGAAGCCAATGGGTGGGTGAGTGGCTGACGGGGAGGGGGATAGGGGAGTGAGTGTCGTGCTACAGAGGGAGGAAATGGCTGAGGGAGTCAGGTAGCATAATAGCAGAATGCTGTAGGGGGCAGGTGAGCAGATGGTGGAGTACCAGAGAGGATAGTAGAGTGCTATCGGGGCTGGGAGGTGGCTATAGGCCAGTGGGGTGCTATAAGGGCAATGGCTAGAGGTCAGTGGGGTGCTATAAGGGCTGGGGGGTGGCTATAGGCCAGAGGAGTGCTATAAGGGTGATGGCTAGAGGTCAGTGGGGTGCTATAGGGGCTGGGGGTGCCTATAGGCCAGTGGGGTGCTATAAGGACGATGGCTAGAGGACAGTGGGGTGCTATAAGGGCTGGGGGGTGGCTGGAGGTCAGTGGGGTGCTATAAGGGCTGGGGGGTGGCTATGGGCCAGTGGGGTGCTATAAGGGTGATGGCTGGAGGTCAGTGGGGTGCTATAGGGGCTGGCTCCGGAGGGTCGGGGCGCTACAGCGGGTGGCGGCGGGTGGGGTCACTGGAGCTGTAGGGACCGGGGGAGGAGCCCGTAGGGCGCTGGGGGGACAGGACCCGGGACTAGAGACTCCCCAAGCCGCAGCCCCGGCTCTCTGCAAACCCTGCGCTGAGCGGCGGCGGCGGCCCCCGGGCCCGCAGCGCTGAGCCCCGGCCCGGGCCCGGCCACAAACACACGACGGAGGCGCCGCCCAGCCCGGCGCAGGCGCCGCCGACCCGCCCGGTGGAGAGGAGGCGGGCGGGCGCTGGGCTGGAGGCCGGGCGCTGGGCTGGAGGCCGGGCCGCGGGAGAGACACTCGCTCCAATCCACCCCCAGGCTGAGCGCGGGAGAAACACCCCCCCCAGCCCCAGCCGTGCCCCTGCCGGGGAGCGCGCCCCCTTCCCTGGGCGAGGGAAGACAGACACACGCACCCCCGCCAGATCCCGGGGGAGACTGTGACCCGGAGAGCAAGTCCCAGCTCCGTCCCATGTGGGAAGAAGGAGACGGAAACACTTGGAGTCCCATGCTGCCCTGCCTGCCTGCCTGCTGCCCCCCCTCCCCCCGGGAGAAGGGAGAAAAATCCAAACCTTACTCCTCAGGGTGGGATTTCATAACAGCCAAGGTTTCCGTATTGCAACTGCCAAGCGCTCAAACAATCGCGAGATGTTTAAAATAAGAACCGGTGGGGTTTTCTAATTTGCCTTGGAGGCTTTGAACTTGTGGGGTTTACAGTCTGAAGCTTTTCTATGCAATCAGAAGGGCTAGAAACCTTTTTTTAAATGACAGGTTTCAGAGGAGCAGCCGTGTTAGTCTGTATTCGCAAAAAGAACAGGAGGACTTGTGGCACCTTAGAGACTAACAAATTTAAGAGCCTAACCAATTTATTTGAGCATAAGCTTTTGTGAGCTACAGCTCACTTCTACACTTTCCACAGCATGCATCCGATGAAGTGAGCTGTAGCTCACGAAAGCTTATGCTCAGATAAATTGGTTAATCTCTAAGGTGCCACAAGTACTCCTGTTCTTTTTTTAATGGGCTCTCTGAGTTTCTTTAATAAGGTCACTCCTGGAGCTGAGTCTTTAAGAACAACACCGAACACCAAGAAACTCGTGAATTGGCAACACTGAGTTTCTTTTTTTTTTTAAAGACCTAAAGTTAGGCACCTAAATCCATTTATAGGCACCAAAATACATAGGTACCTGATTTTCAGAAAGAATGAGCAATCAGTTTGTTTTGAATCTTGACTGACCTGTTTTTCCTGTACATGCTGGCAAGAAGATATTATAACACTACTGGGCAACAGCTCTGCTTAAATGTTATTATTGTCGAGCATGTACTCAGTTATTTAAGGTTTCAGAGTAGCAGCCGTGTTAGTCTGTATCCACAAAAAGAAAAGGAGGACTTGTGGCACCTTAGAGATTTTAGTCTCTAAGGTGCCACAAGTCCTCCTTTTCTTTTTTCAGTTATTTAAGTGTATTGCAGTAATTCTGTACAGCACCAGATGGCAGACTGCTGTCATTTTTTTCTGCTTTTTTTGACTGCATGTGTCAAAGCAAGGGATGACGCTTGTCTCTGTGCATGGAGTGGTTCATGGGTTCTGTTTGTGGTGTTCCTTTATGGAAACAAGCTTATCAGTTTCACAAGCTTCAGAGTACTGTTGCTGAAGCTCACTCAAACCTCCATCTTACTTTTATTTTAGGCCTTGTCAGCACTCAGAGCAGAATCATGCTGGGTTTTAAGAAAGTGGACAAGGTGGGTGAAGTAATGCTTATTATTGGACCAGCATCTGCTCATGAAAGAGAGAAGCATCGGAGCTTACACAGAACCCTTCTTCAGAACCTCCGTGAAGCTCAAAAGCTTGCCTCTTTCACCAATGGAAGTTGATCCAAGAAAAGATATTACCTCACCCACCTTGTCTCTAAGAGCCTGGGACGAGCACAGCTACAACACCACACACACACACACACACACACACACAAAAATTGCTGATAGCACAATTTATTTGAGCACAGTTCCTGTGTAAAGCATCTGTACAGGATTTTTTTTTCAACTGTGGTAGCACATACTGCGCTAAGGAGCTGCGGTATACTATTATTTATTGCATTATCTCAACCTCTAGAGGCCCTAATCAAGATCTGAGCACCATAGTTTCAGGTGCTATAAAAATATAGAGTGAAAAATAATCCCTGCCCTGAAGACTTTGCAATCTAAAGGCTACCCCTGCCATCATTTCTGAATCCAGTTTGTAATATGTTTTACAGCAAGTTAGGTTTAGACACAAGCCATGATACAACTGTGTTTGATCATAGCTGTGTTTGAAAACAGTTTCAAATATGGTTATAATAGAGCCTAGTGTGGACATCACCTGAGGCAGGAAATTAATATAATTAGTATGGATTTTATAGACATAGGGTGTTCATTCTATCCAGGTTTTTGGTTATCTTAACCAGCTAAACCTTCCTCACTATCTAGCCCCCCTTCAGGAAAAAAATAGCTAACCATTAAAGTATTTAAAAAACGCAAATGAAACTGAAAACATTAACCACGGAGAGACAAAATGTATCACGAATACAATGATTTCTACTACATGTGACCATGTTACATGATTTAGTAAAGCTGGTTGCATTTTCAGTTAAACAGTTGGCTGCTAACTGTTGAAAACTGCCAGTTGGTTGTGCTTTTCTGCTTTTAACAAACATTTATTTCTTCTTGTGCAATGGTGCCTCACAATTGCCTACACTGCACATCGCTGAAATGTCTTCCATTGTACGCTGGTGTAGCAAAGGACACTGGTAGTCACATTAACTAAAACACCATAGTATAAGCCAACCTACAGAAAGTATGAGCCAAATTCTGCTCTTATTTACATTGATGCAAATCTGGACTAACTCCATTTATTTCAGTGGATTTGCCATTGTAAATAAGAGCATATAGTACGTTCTAGGACAATCTCCTCCAGATTCTGATTAAGACTTTATAACAATTGAGGCAGAGACTTGCTACAGAAAGAACTCATCCCAAGAATGAATTTAGTGCATGCTGGGAAGAGACTTTGATAATTTTGTCCATGCAGTGTATATTTGTTCAAGAAAGCCTATTAATAACTCATTTGACTAGGCCACTTTGCCAGTCTAGGGGCTGAATCCTGCTCTCACTGAAATCAATTGAAGGAGTCTTATTGACTTCTGGGGGGTTGGATCTGGGCCACAGTACTTCAAGGAGCTCCCAGAAATTCAGAGCACCACCCACCCCGCCTCAGTGCTGCATACCACGTGAACAGTCAAATAAAAAATTCAGCAAATTTGTTCTCTTTCGGTTTTAAGTGATATGTTCATTCCTTACAGACAGTTTTCTTAATGTTTTGTCCGCACTGTGGCTTCTTCAGGGTTCACCCAACTAAGCAACAGTGCTGGTTATAATAAAATTACAAATATATTGTATAACATATAGCAATATATCTATTAAACTACCATTGCCTAAATGTTGAATTTTTTAAAGTGTCACAAAGATATCAGAAAAGGGGACACAACAAAGAATAAAAAGGGACTTGAAATTATATGGGTGTTAGGTGGCATTATAAACTAATTACTAATTCCTAATAAACTACTAATTAATTGATGGCATACTGTATCTCTTGATTCTTACTTGTTAGTTGGAATGCTAATGTATTTGTCTTTTACAGTGATGCTGATTTTGCTCAAGTTAATTACCCACTGTCTTACAAAGCAAGATGAGGATGAAGCCAGACTGGTGTTAATTATTTTATTGCATTATCCGAACCACATAGTGTCCATTGTTACCCATGAAAAGAAGAGCCTTTGCTATTAACGCCAGAACAATTTTATGGCAGCCATGTCCCCTTAAGTATTATGGCTCCTTGAAAGTGCTTTGTTTTCTAGTCCCTCTTGTATCATTGCCGTATCAATGGGATGACAAAAGCTTATTTGAAGCTGCAAAGATGCATAGTAATGTCATTAAATTATCAAAGGCAGATTGAGCTATGAAAAGGTGTATGAAAAGCCAGTGCAGTGAAATGACATCCACCATCCACAGCACAGGCAGCTATATCTGCATTGTATTACAGTGCAGGTGATGCTGCAATGTACTAGAGCTGAGCCAAGTAAACCAGGTCTTTGGTTTCAGTTTTGCAGAACTAAACCTGAGCTAGCTTGTATGGGTGTAGAATTTTATCTGAATAGAGGCACTGCTCATCTGTTTGCAGGCACTCAGCCTCAGTACAGCTGACACAGTGTGTCCCAAGTGTGCACCAATAGCCTAATGCACACCCCTTGTGGCTTTTTGCCATAGTGACTGGATAATACATAATAATAACTATCATGGGGAAAGGAAGGGCATGAATACTTAGTTGGGTCAGTCTAGATTTTCTGCAGATATGATTTCACCTCAGCTATTTTCTTCAGGACAGTGAACATTTATTTTTAAAAGTGCTGTGTGCGGGGGAGAATATACTGTATTCATATAAGCATTTCATTGTGAGTTTGAGCAGAGCTGGGAAAACTTGGCTCAATTTCCTGGCAACATCCTGGCCATAACAGGATCACTCTATTGTTTACATTCTACCTGCAGAAAGAATGCAAATGTTTTCGCCGTAAGTGTTCACAAACTAAATTCCTTCTTGAAGCGAGAAGCAGAAGAAATGACAGTTTAAGATAATAAAATCATAATTAAACGGTTTGGAGGAAAAGAGAGTCTAACCTTTCTTTTTAGCATGGCAGCACAGTAAGCACTGTAGGTTTGTTTCTAAGGAGATTATGGACAGTATCTTTAATCAGGGAAGCAGTTAAATAAATACACTAGAAAGCCCCATCATATAACAATAGGGAGGGAGCCTGATGACTCAGTGGGCAGCTGCCCTTGGAAACCTGGGTTCAGAAGTGCCCCCGGTTTCCCCTTTTCTCAGGCTAGTGAAGAGTGGAAGCATTGTAGAAGTGATGTTCACAAGTTTTAAGGCAGGAAGGGTGGATACTGCAGATTATGAAAGCTGAACAATGTCCAAAAAATGACTGTATACATATGTGAACTCTGGCTTAAGCAACCACCCAAGGAACCAACAAAATTCAGTGGCTTGGTCTGAAACGAAAAAACTGGTGCTAGAAAACTTGGATGGGATCATGAAAGTACCTAGGCACCTAAACTTATTCCAAGTTTTGGCTCTGCTGCAATCCACAAAATTCCTGCTGAGTCTGGTAGGTGCCTAATCTCACTGAGCCCCTAAGTTTTTAGAGTAAAATTCCCTTGGCACCCACTTTTCTTCCTCTGGGCACGCGGACACCTAGCTCCTGCCTGAGCACCAGAGCGATTCACAAACTGGGAAAAGATAGGTTTCAGAGTGGTAGCCATGTTAGTCTGTATCAACAAAAACAACGAGGAGTCCTTCTGGCACCTTAGAGACTAACACATTTATTTGGGCATAAGCTTTTGTGGGCTAAAACCCACTTCATCAGATGCATGAAGTGAAAAATACAGTAAGCAGAATATATATTATAGCACATGAAAAGATGGCAGTTGCCTGACCAAGTGGGGGAGTCAGTGATAACAAGCCAATTCAATTAAGGTGGAAGTGGCCTATTCTCAACAGTTGACAAGAAGGGGTGAATACCAAAGGGGGTAAAATTACTTTTGTAGTGCTAATGAGGCCAATGCAATCAAGTTGGCCCATTTCCAACAGTTGACAAGAAGGTGTGAGTATCAGCAGAGAGAAAGTTACTTTTTGTAGTGACCCATCTCCTCCCAGTCTTTATTCAGGCCTAATTTGATGGTGTCCAGTTTGCCAATTAATTCTAGTTCTGCGGTTTCTCATTGGAGTCTGTTTTTGAAGTTTTTTTGTTGAAGAATTGACACTTTTAAGTCTGTTATTCAGTGTCCAGGGAAATTGAAGTGTTCTCCTACTGGTTTTTGAATGTTACAATTCTCAATGTCTGATTTGTGTCATAGAATCATAGAACATGAGGGTTGGAAGGGACCTCAGGAGGTCATCTAGTCCAACCCCCTGCTCAAAGCAGGACCAATCCCCAATTTTTGCCCCAGATCCCTAAATGGCCCTCTTAAGGACTGAACTCACAACCCTGGGTTTAGAAGGCCAATGCTCAAACCATTGAGCTATCCCTCTCCCCATTTATTCTTTTGCATAGAGACTGTCCAGTTTGGCCAATGTACATGGCAGAGGGGCATTGCTGGCACATGATGGTTCATCATAGGACCTAACTGCATCAGCCACACCATCAGGGGCTCATTCACCTGCACATCTACCAATGTGATATATGCCATCATGTACCAGCAATGCCCCTCTGCCATGTACAACTCTTGCTGGTGGCCACACTGTTAGCCCAAGACAATTCACAGGAGATGGGCTATCTGCAGTATTCTACCCCGCTCCATATCTAACAACGGTGTTTTACTGTAGTTAATACACAGGCAGGCTAAGGTTGCAAACAACAAAATAGTGTTTATTGGGATACGCAACAACAAACTAGAGTCCCTGCAACTAAGATAACACAAAGAATAACTGCTCAGTTGTTAACACAGCATAATAGGGATGAACCCCAGAGCTCAAACCCTTGCACAGTGGGGGTTTGCAAGAATAACAAAGGACTATACCATGTCTTGCAGACACTGGACAAAAGAACAGGAACAGGAATGCAGACGTGAACCAGGGCCTCAGGGACAAGTGGAAGGATTAGAAACCTCTGTGACAGGTAAGTAGATCTTCAGTGGGAGGTCTTCTGCCTTCTACTCTTGACCTCGATGTCCTGCGTGCTGAATGCGGACACTACACTGTAAAAAGAAAAGGAGGACTTGTGGCACCTTCGAGACTAACCAATTTATTTGAGCATAAGCTTTTGTGAGCTACAGCTCACTTCATCGGATGCTGTAGCTCACGAAAGCTTATGCTCAAATAAATTGGTTAGTCTCTAAGATGCCACAAGTCCTCCTTTTCTTTTTGCGAATACAGACGAACACGGCTGCTACTCTGAAACCTGACACTACACTGTGTGATGGTTTAACGGGTGAGTGAGGGTAAATCCAAAGGAACCTTATGGGGTGTTGCTAGTCCACCTTCGGCCTTATTCTCTTAGGGCTATAGCTAACAACAAGGCTGGTGCTGTGGGGTGACTTCTGTGCCTCACTGGAATGACCTGTTTTCACAGCACCCAGAGACATAGAAAGAACCAACCCTCAGCACTTGAACACACCTTTATATACGTTCCCTGTTGCTGGTCAGATTTTAGTATCACGTGACACTATCTTTCCCACCTTTCCCTCTGAGTTGGCACCAAGCTTGAAAAAGAGCACCAAACGAGTTGAGGGAGAAGGGGTGCCAAGATGGAGGACAGGTTGTTCTTTTACCAATCCAAAATGGCGACTATGTACACTTAATAAATTGAACCTTTTCTACCCAACAACACTGACATTTTTTCCTAAAATACTTCATTGACTTTAGGAAAAAATAAATAAATATGCCCATATACACGTCCAAATCATTGTCATTTATTTATGTAAGGGTTTGGGTTGCTTTTTGCAGACTCAATAAAAAAAGTAATGCTGTGAAAAGTGATATTTGTATGTTTGTTAATATCACTTTTCAGAGGACACTTAGTAGCTAGCTGGGAGGCTGTGAAAAGTGATAAGTGATATTAACAAACATACAAGTATCACTTTTTACAGCCTCCCAGCTAGCTAGTAAGTCTGCTGTGAAACGTGATACATACATGTTTGTTAATATCACTTTTCTCAGCAAGCCCCAGCACAAATGAAACCCTGGATGGGGGGCTCGGAGGCGGAATCAGCAGGGGCCTGGAGCGCTGGTGGGATGGATGCAGCCAGGAAGATAATGGGGGCCTAGGGGATGGAGGGATGGATACAGGGCCACGAAGGCAGCGGAGTACAGGGGCAATGGGGGTGATGGATGCGGAGCCAGGGGAGGTAGCGGGGTCCAGGAGCAATGGATGTGGGGCCGGGGGAAGTAGCAGGGGCCAGGAGTGATGGGGTGGGCGGTAAGCCCTGCAGCCAGAGCCGGGGGTAGGCGCCAAGGACAAGTGCCCGCTGCCACATGGCCAGAAGCCAGGGCCAGTGTCTGTCACGGCATGGCCGGAGCTGGCTCTTGCTGCTGTACGGCCGGGGTCGACACCTGGGACTAGCACCACTGGAGCCCGAGGTCAGCGCCCGCTGCTTCATGCCAGGGCTGGGGATCGGTGCCTGGGGCCAGCGGCTGCTGCTACATAGCCAGCGCTCCGACTCAGCGTCCAGGATCAGTGTCCAAGGCCGGGGATCAGAGCCCACCACCATGGATCTGCACCAGAGGCCAGCGTCCGCTGCCACATGGCAGGGTCCAGAAGTCTGCAGCTGCGGCTGGCACCTGCCGGAGCCCAGGCTTGAAACCCACTGCTGAACGCCAGGGGCTAGGGGTTGGCAGCCAGGGCCAGGGCCCATGGTCAGCGGCCAGGACTGGGGATCAGCACCGACCACCTGCAGTCAGGGCTGTGGGTCAGCAGCTGGGGCTGGGAAATCGGCACCCGGGGTCAGTGCCCACTGCAGCATGGCTGGGACTAGGGGTCAGCGGCCGGGGCTAGCACCTGGATCAGTGGCGAGGGCTGAGGGTTGGAGCATGCGGCTGTGGTTCAACACCCGGGGCCAGCAGCCACCATCAGGGGTTGGCACGGCGCAGCCAGAGTTGGGGATTGGAGCCCGCCACTGCATGGCCAGGGATTGGATGGAGCCTGAAGCCCCATGGCTGAAGGCTGGGGCCGCGTGGTGAGAGCTGGGGGGGTCAGCTCCAGAAACACTGCAGCTGGAGCAGGGTGTTAGTGCCCAAATCCCCATGTCTGGAGCCCTGGTCCACGCAGCCAGGCTCTGTAAGTCCCACCACCAACCACCCCAGGGCTGAAGCTTGCGCCTCACTGCCCGCCCCATCCCCATAGGTTGAGAACTCACCTTGCTTCTTCAGCATTGTGCCCCACCTGTCTCCCGAGGTGGTGCAGGGCGGTGCATCCAGGAGCAAGAGGGAGGCAGGAGGGGGGAGGGATTCTTTGTTCTCCCCTCCCCCCCATCACCGCCCAGGAGGTCTGTGGCTGCATGAAAAGCCCCTGGCAGATACATTTGGCCATGGTGGTCCATTTGAGAAACACTGAGCGCACTATCCAGATAACAATAGTACAACAACGCTCTGCGCCTGGCTGTGCAGTCTGTACTCACGCAAGTGGTCCAAATGGCCCCGATTCTTGGGTCTGGCTGAATTGTGTTCAGCATGGGATTTGAATGGAGGTAAAGGTGGTTTTATGCCACCTCTGTGTTCTCCTGATCCTGGTGCCAGCCAAGGATCAGTTCAGTACTTGGCACAATTTAGAGTAACCAGAGATTTTCTAAAGTGAACCCCAGCTGCCAACAGCTTCAAGGGGTTGTTCCAACAGCCAGGGCCACTGAAGTACAGCTGCACTCCAAGCAGGCTTCCTTTGCCATAGCCAACACCCCTATGCTAGGGACTTCATACCACCTGGCACATAGCTAGCTACTTGGGGATATTTGAGCATGCTAGGGGAATCCTCAAGAGACAGAGAAAAGTGGATTTACAGCTCCTTTGTGCTAACAGAGCTGTACAAAAGGGCTGTAGCTGACACAAACATCTGGCCCAGTGACTTTAATGGGATTACTCATGTTAGTAAAGGCTGAAGGATTAAATCCTAAAAAAATGATACTTAGCATGTACCTAACAGTTCACATCTTCAAGGAATTTTCCCATCTAAGGCTCCTTCCTGCAAACAGATCCGCTACTATGGACCCTGCACGCACGCAGAGTCCCATTTACTTCAGTGGGGCTCAGGGATCTGTATTAGCAGACTTACTTGCAGGATTGGGCCCTAAATAATTATTCCAAATTATATCCGTCATGGCTCAGGTTTGTTTTAATATGAAAGAACTAGTGCTGTTAAACTGGAAGACCTGGTATGTTTATTTTGTGATGGGGCAATGTATTGTATACCTCTTTCCTGTTCCTCATTTTCTGGGCTTGTTTTTTTTTATAGGTCCATATTTCCCTTGATCATTAACAGCTCTGATAGCACAGCTTACCTGCTGGTTGTTGGTTTATAGCATAATACTGAGCTGTGAAAGTCACAGAATAGCACCCCCAGAGACATGTAGAATTACCCTGGGGTGGTTGTCAGCGGGCTTGCCAGATAATTGCTTGCTGCCACTGCCATCTAAACAGTGCAGTAGTAAATCACTGGAGGGTTCAGTAAAGACCTCTGAATAGAAATAGTCACCAAAATGAATAGAATGCACTGCAGGATGCAGGGAGAAAGACTTCTCCTATGTCTCCAGACTCCGATGTTTGTTTCTCTACTTATCATTTTAAATCTGTTATTCTAGCAGCCTATGGGACTTCTTGGTTTTGGTAACTGAGCTGGAGTTGTTCATACTGATTATTCCTTTAAGTAAGAGCTGATCTACACCTTGTTTTTGTACCAATTTAACTATATTGGTTTAGAAGGGGATACAGTTAATTGGGTGCAATGCCTTGGCGTGGGCACAATTATGCAAATCAGACAGGTCTATAAAGGTGATTGTGTCAGTAGAGCTACCATCTTTAAGCTCTTTTCCAAACTGATATGATTAAAATGGTACAAAAACCATGCCCAGGCACTCCTCACATGCTAGTGTTCATATGCCACAGCATATTAGAAATGGATTATGTATTATAACTATGTGTTCTATTAATTATATTTCATTATGATTAGATTAGGGAGCATGAGTAAAGGGAGTGGAAATTAGACCAGGCTTCTGTTCCCAGCTGTCACTGACTTGCTGCGTGACCTTGGGTGAGACAGTTAACCTCCCTGTCCTTCATTGTCCAATGTCTAAAATAAGGATAATATATAGCCAGCAGCAATTGAGATCCCATGATGAGAAGTACAACATGAATGCAAATTATTAGTAAGAGACTGGTTTCTTTGTTTGTTGAGTCTTTCATTGTGGGCCAGATTCTGAATCTCTTACTCCCATGGGTGACACAATAGGACTCATTTCAGGGAAACATCCTATTACATAAAAACGCAGACCAGTTGAGCTTGTAGCTAGTTTAAAATGAAAGACATTAAAGTTGCATGTACATTTCATAATGATAAACTGCAAGAAAGAACAATTCGGAATCATTCTTCTTGAATTTGGCTTTTAACACATAAAATAGGGTCTGATCCAGGCCCTAAATTTAATATTTCGTAAATGGTCTTCGCACTAGTATTACTGACAACACAGCTGTGCCTGCCTGTGAAATTTCAGCCAATATAGGCCATGTGTGTGTGTCTCACCGATGACTGAATCACTAGTAGAGATGAAGTCTAATCATTTGAGCAGGAGACTCGAGGAATTTAGGAATTCTAAACCAAGCGATCATACTGACTTTCCCTATGGCCTCAGACAAGATAAATAACTTTTCTGCTTCAGCTTTGCCATCTGCAAAATAGGCAAGTATGATTATTCCCATCTCATGGGAGCACTGTGTGAAGAGTCATTCATGTTTAAGTGCTCAGTATTTTAATACACTGTTTGTCAAACTCTGCTGCGAGCTTTCTTCAATCCTTGATGGCTCAACCCCTGGGTCTGTTGGCCAGCCTGTTTCCTCCCTTTCTCCAGTAGGCTAGCCCACCAGCGGCCAGACAACGGCAGTTAGTCCTACCTAACAATTGGTACGGTTAGAAGGGGCCTGGCTTCCATTACTACTGCAGCAAGATCAACTGGAGCACTGATTTTGCAGTTGTGAAACCACAAACAGAAGTCTTAAGAGAAATGGATGTAAAAAGAGGCCATTTTAAACAAAAAAAAAGATGTCAGAACATCTCAGCAGATGAGCTTTCAAGCACTGGGACTGAGATCCAAGCATCTCATCACAAACACAGTATTTTATACGATCTGGTAATACCAGCATCACTGAACTCAGCACATTGGTTCTGGAATCCTTGCAGCTTTTTGTTAGCTGTTGTATGTACCCAATAAAAGAGTCACTAGCATATTTAAAATATTTATATTTAATCTTTAAACACTAGCGGAATTAACAACAACACTGTATTAAAAAGGAGGATAGTCTTTGTGGCTGAAGCAGAAGGCAATAGAAGGCAAGAGATTTGTGTTAAGTCCGCAGACTTGAGGTAACTGCAGTGAACACATACCTGGAGTTATCTACACTTAGGCCATGTCTACACTACAAAATTATGTTGACCTACCTTATGTCAGCGTACAGCCACCACAGTTATAAAACCGCTTGTGTGCGCGCACACTTGCCTGCTTGTGTGGAAGGTGCACGTCCTCACCAGGAGCGCTTGTGTCGATTGTACTGTCAGTGTGGTGGGACGGCTTCTGAAGGCCAGTAACAGTTGACATAAGCAACACAGTGTCCACACTGACACTAACTACATCAACCTTGACTCTGCGCCACTCGGGGAGGTGGTGTCACGAAATCGGCGCAGAGAGAGGCACTTACCTCATCGGGAGCCAAATTTAAGTGAAGACACTTCCAGAAGTAGGTTGCCGCAAGGCAACTTACGTCAACCTGTGTAGTGTAGACCAGGCCTTAGATTACATCTCTTTAGTTAGCCTTGCTCCGATGAGAGAAGTCACACTGTGAAATAACACTCAAGTGGCTATGTCAGCACTGGTGCTGCACTCACTCATGTGTTGGACTGAGACTTCTGGGGACATGTCCAAGGGTTCTTTGCACTGCAGTATGCTGAGTTACTCTATGCATTCTTTCCCCGTGAATTACGGGAGAACTTGACTCTCCTTTCTGGGCACGCAGGGGGATTGTGAGAAGGCACTGGAGAACTGGCAACACACGAGTGGCACTAGCCTGCATCCACATTGCAGAGAGTCTGTTAGGAGCTAATGAGTTGTGCTAACTCAAGCTTTAGCTTATGGCCCCTGAGTTCAAAGCATTACTACATTCAGTTTAAGGGGTTTTGTGTGTGGACAGGATTCAAGTTAGATGCAACACTTGTGAACTTTGCCATGAAGACAAGCCCCTGATGTGTGACCTTGGACAAGCCATTTAACATTTCAGTTTCTTCACCTGTCAAATGAGGATAATACTTACTTCTCTCAAAGGATGTTGTGAGAATTAAATCATTGACATTTACAAAGAGGTTTAAGATCCTCATGTGGAAGGTTCCAGATAAATGCAAAATATTATGCTGAAAGGGGCACATGGCTGCCATCAAGTTGGTCTTGAATCCAAAGAATCACAGACCCCGGAAAGCCAGTGGGTGTGCCAAGCACTCTTTCAGGCTTGACAAATGGAGCAACCAAGCCCCTTCATGTAGTAAAAAAGCTACAGTCATGGTGATGACCCAAGACAACAGGTCGCCTGGCACGCCAGAGTGAGCCCAGAGAGATTAACAGATTTTCCTGGTTGCAAACACAGGGAGTTAGGAAATTGGTTGTAGACTGTAGGTGTCAGAAACAGCAGAAAGCCAGGAAGTGTTGTGCGACTCTGGGAGGAAGACAAAGCACAGGGCTTCTTGGGCATAGAGCTCACTGAAGTGGCAGACTTGGGGGGTTCTGAGCAAGGGAATTGCCTCTTGTTTCTACTGAGTTCAGAGAAACAAGACTTTATATGCACTTTTTGTAAAGTAACAAGTTTAAACAAAGAATATACCTGGAAATAGCCCTGCAAGACCCTGAATATTGGCTACATACTTGGGCCAAAGGGGCAACATTATTTTATTCTTTTTTGCTTAGATAAGAAGTTAGTTGTTTCTGGAGTGAGCTCAAATAAGTGCTAAATGAGCTGACTGGGTAGCATATATGTGCCTTAAACCTATGTACAACAGGTTCCTAGTTCTCTGAAGGTATGTGGCAGCTCAAGATCCCACCCCCCCCCCATTTTTAAAAAAAACCCTCCGAAATCTGAACATACAATATTATTGGTTTTAGGGGGAAAGACTGGGGAAAGCAGACAGACATATTCATAGAAAAAAAGCAGCTTAATATAAGAAAACTGACATTGCACTGAAGGAGATTAGCCACTAACATGCAAACTATACTTCTGCTTTCTTATCTACAATAAATATAAAACTAATGATGGACAACAGTGAATAACAAGGATGTTATAAATCACAAGAGCAAGTCCTGGCAGAGCTAAGCAGGAAATTATAAAGTGTTCTGAATGACTGCTGCTCTGATTTAACATTTGCACTCTCATATAATAAGATATACACTATGGACGCAAATCTCCAGTCACACTGTACCCCTGTGCTTGTGGAGTTTTTTCCTTTATTTTCTTGAGAAATAAATCATTTGGGAGGACTTTAAATAATATCATCCGCTGAACTTGCTTTACACTACACAGCACGCTACAGCCGATGCATTGCTTCCACACTTCGGCCCAGTTTAAAAATTGTTCAGCAAGGGATATTTATCAGTGTTTTCTGTGAATTTACATTTTATCCCGTTCTTGATTTTCTTCTGCACACATACATCTTTTCAATCATTTTCCTCCTAGTGCTGGAGAACACTTACTGGAGTGTCAGCAGGAAGTTAATTATTCTAAAAAGTTAAACATCAGTTTCAAGTTTGGTTGGTTGTTTTTGATACCCTGGCTGGATAGCGTGAGTACAGGTTAAAGCTTTCAGACTTAACTGCCTGAAGTTAGGCACCTGAATAAGCAGCCTAATTTTCAAAGGTGATGAGCATTGGCAGCTCCCACTGATTTCACTGAAAAGTCTTTGAAAAGCAGGTTCCTAAATATGGATTTAGATGTCAAACTTTACCAACCCAACTTTGAACATGCTGGCCTTAGTATTTAAAAAGCTTCATTAGTATGGAATTTTGTTTAGATTTACGGTTGTATTCAGACGCACCTGTATAATTATATATTGTATGCTTACACTAATCATCCCACTGTATCTTTGGCACTTGTTTTCATGCTAATTTCCCCCAGGGCACAGTTGTACAAGGATTAATTAGTTTTTACCGCAGAAATAAAAGTAGGTCTCAGGTTTATGTGAAATTGTTGGGAAGGAATGAGATGTAAATTTCAGCCTTGTGCAATTTCGGAGGGAGGAAGCATTCTGCAAGGCTGGCTGACCAGTGTAGTGATATTTTGGCCTACATGTGGCAAACAATATTTAAAACAGAACATTCAAAAGATATTGATTTTACACTGCTTTGCACCTTTGCTCTGTTTAGACTAGGAGAAAAAGGTGTTTTTTAAAAAATGTATTAGCTAATGTGATAATGTGATATTTATAAATGCGACCGGTGTAGGTAGGTTTTCACACATTTTAAAGGTGTTCACTGGTTGTGGTTCACCCTAGCCTCCCCCTGGGGTGGCTGTACTTTGATGAATGAAGTGATTGCCCTCACACACACACACACACACACACACAGTTTACATACAGTACATAGCACTTTGAGACCCTTTAAGATGAAAGACTCAGTAAGCCAGATTTGTAAAGGTATTTAGGTGCCTCAGCAAGCAGATAGGCATCTAGTGGGATTTTCAAAGTTGCCTAGGCATTTCAGGATCCTATCCGCTTCTTCAGGTGCCTAAATACCAGTACAAATCTGGCCACACATGGTGATGTTATCATTAATGAGTTTCCACACTGCAATGGATTTAAAAGTGCATCAGAATAACTGCACTGTATTTATGGTTGAGAAGTGGGCCAGGTCTGACAGAGCAGAGTTTTAACACCTTTTTGGTGTGCTTTACTGTCAAAGCAAAGAAAATGTAAAGAATACATTTGCAAACTGAAAGAAGTCAAGAGGGATATTGATAAACTAGAGAGGGTTCAGAGAAGGGCCACGAGAATGATTAAAGGAATAGAAAACATGACTTATAGGGACAGACTCAAAGAGCTCAATCTATTTATCTTAACAAAGAGAAGTTTAAGGGATGACTTGATCACAGTCAATAAGTACCTACAGGGGGAACAAAACATTGATAATGAGCTCTTCAATCTAGCAGAGAAAGGTAAAACATGATCCAGTGGCTGGAAGTTGAAGCTAGACCAATTCAGACTGGAAAGAAGGTGTACATTTTTAACAGTGAGGATAATTAACCATTGGAACAATTTACCAAGAGTTGTGGTGGATTCTCCATCACTAGCAATTTTTAAACCAAGATTGGATGTTTTTTCTAGAAGATCTGCTCTAGGAATCATTTTGGGGAAGTTCTGTGGTCTGTGTTAAAAGGAGGTCAGACTAGATGATCACAATGGTCCCTTTTGGACTTGGAATCTATGAAAAATACCCTGTTCCTTGAAGAGAAAAACACAATGGGTCTTGTAAAGTTACAAATTCCTCACTGCTTGCTGAACACTAGTACCTTGCAAATCCCTGTGGATTGTGCAAATGTGGTTCTTTCCTTTGTAAGAGAGAGAGAGAGAGGGGGGGGGGGGGAAACCTGTTTTCTAGCAGACCTTGGACAGGGGCTATACATCCAGACATGGGATAGGACTACCAGGGTGTTTAAATTGCTACCCCGTCCTAAAGTGTCTTTCTGCAAACACAAGAACATTTCTGCAGGTTAAATCATTCCAGAAGGAGTCAGTTCAAAAACTTGCTAGAAAGTTAAACCTTCTAATATCTACTGCTCCCTTCCCTAACCCCACAATCACCTCAAGCACCAATCTTGTGTATTTCGCTCAGACGTGCTGAACTTAACAATCACACCAGAAGACAGAAATAACTGATGCTGTTTCACTGCACAAAACACAAGAGGACGGGGGAAAAATGGCTGACAGCTGGAATCATCTCCTTTTATGATTTTATTTGCCATTTAGGATCCTTTTATTCCACCAATGCAAATATGCAGAACAGCCAGAAACCATGTTTTAAGCAGCATATACCAGTTGGCTGAGTATAACTAACTACATTTCCAAAGCAATATAAAATTAACAATGCACATCACCTTCCAGGAGAAGAGACAGATATTGTGGCAACTGAGAAACACAGTAGGCAGCTTCCTTACAAAGTAGTTTGGCTGTTAAAATGCTAGAACCGTCAAACTGTCCATTTCTTTAAAAAAAAAAGTCCTACTATAATTTAAACACTATTTTTTTGCTATCTACATTATATATAAAATATAGACTCTGTTTACTTTATAACACTTATTTTTGCTTGATAAATAGCTCTTTAAAATATCTACTGTACATATGTCCATGCACTGACTTTTATATATATACACACGCACACTTTGCATTTGTGTTTGAAAAACAAAATAAATATATTTAATAATGATATAGCAACAAACTGAAGATACTTTTGCTTTTAAGATTTAAAAAACCCAACAAGACAGTACAGAGAGAAGCAATGGGCACCATTCATGAACCAGGCATAGCAGGGAGCTACTGTCTGTCCTAGCTGGGCAATGGGAATGTAATTTATTCAAACTCAGTGGATTTTTACTCATGCAATTTTTTGCTTTGGGATTAGCTTCAAATCAGCAATTAGCCACCTGACCTACCCTGTGTTACACAGAGTGAGAGCAAAACTGATGAGGAAGCAAAAGATACCTTTCTCAACAGATACCTGTCTTGAGGGCCTGCAGTGGGATGAGAAAGAAGGTCCATATCAGTGGGCCTGATTGATGGTTAAAAAGAAAGAAGGCTGTGGGAAGGACTGTAAAACCATATAAACCATATGGTAAACGTGTTAATCCTTATTTTAGTGCTTCTAAAGATGATAGCTAGCACTGCAGCATCAGAAGTGGAGAACCTGGATTATCTATAGCTAAATCCATGTAATCAACCAGAGTTCCTATACAGAACAATGGCAATATATGAGTGAAACACACTGGGCCAAATTCAGACTCTGACAATACAAATCTATAGAATTGTACCTGTTTATACCAGGACTGAATCTGGCCCAATTAAAACTAATTCAGTGCTGATCTGGCCATGATGACTATTTTGATTTAGAGGCAAAATCCTCTTCAAAAGAAGAGACAATTCAGGTTCCTTGTTAGCACAATCCTGGTCATTCTGTGTTTCAAATGCTTGGCATCAGAGCAGCAGCAAGAAAGAGACAGAGACAGTTCAGTTATGGATGGGTTCATGAATGCAGCCCTATGTACAGTCCTATCTATTTAAAATGCCTCCTTTCATGCAGGAAGGACATGGGGATTTTGGGGTGGGTGTTTTTGGACATCATTGTTATTTAATGGAATATACCTTGTAGGTTAAGAAATCCACAGCAAGGAGAGAATTTTAAGTGAACGGGACTAAAGATTATTCATTCATACTTCATCTACAAAGTTTACAGATTTTGCTTCCAATTTTAACAAGAACAAGAAAACCTGCTATTCTGCATAATCCTGCCATCTCACAGCTAGTCCTAAATACCCAAAAAGCCATCTTTAGAGGTCAAACAGTGCAGTGTTGAGCTTTTCAGCTATTTAAGGCATATCTCTTGCCCATCAAGGAGGTAAGAGTGTTAAGACAATGCATTAAATAGCTGCACAAAGCCCAAGGTCTGCTAGATGCTTTTAAACTCTTATAGGTACAGAAATGAACAGTAAACAGATTACACTCAGTGTATTATACTTACAACAACATATAGAAGTCCAGGGCTAAAAACTTCCAGTGACAAGCATTGCTGTCAGTAGTAATCTATGGATCTCTGCAAAGACGCAATGGAGATGCTAAAAGAAAAGGAGGACTTGTGGCACCTTAGAGACTAACAAATTTGTTTGAGCATAAGCTTTCGTGAGTTACAGCTCACTTCATTGGATGCTAAGTTTGTTTTTTGTTGTGAAATAAAATCAACTAAGAATAATGTTAATTTTTGTCAGAACAGTCATTTTTAGTTGTAAAAGGGTTTTTGCTATAGTTGTAAGGACATAAAAATAAACGGGATAATGCCAGAATTGAATAGTTTATATGCCAGGACAATGTGGAGCAGAGATAGGGATACCCCTTCTCTTCTGTGGTCACTGTAATTCAAAAACTATTGAGGAGATGAGAAAAAGAAAAAGAAATTCAGTACAAAGTGGAAAGTGCCTCTGATTGCCCTAAGCCAGCTAGACAGGAATTTCTCATGCTTTCATCCAAAGGTTCTGCTGAAACTCATGCTGAGTCTGAGCTTGTCTATGCATGCACTGACTCTATGCCGTATAGGGATCCTGGGTAAGAACGTATTATCTATACATAGGTATTTTCTAACTATATAGGTTGAATGCTACTAATCCAGCCATGTGCAGGATATGAGATAAGGGAAAGCCCAAAGCTTGAGGTTGCTAATATTGTTTAGGGTTTAACTGAGCCCTGCATTGGGGCACAGCTCCAGGGGGAGTTCTCAGAGGAATTTTGCCCTTGGAAAAACATGACTCCTTCCTGAGCTCCCTGACACACAGGTGGAGTGCACCCGTTACACACGTCCAGTAGATATACTTCACTTGCATGGCCAGCTTATTCTGCTAGCTGGTGTATACAGGGCCATGGACCCACCTTCTCACCCACCTGGGGTATCTTGAAACTTATGGGGCACATGGAAGGACTGAAATTGTGCCTTGATGCTACACAGGGACATGAGGAGGGGCTGCCCTCCATTTACCTGGAAGTAAACAGTTCACTTGAAGACAAATCCAATTCCACATGGAGTCAATGGGAGTCTTTCTACTGAATTCACTGCAAGGCATAACTTGCCTCTTAATGAGGATTGCTTTGGCTCTCTGCCTCTTTTGCGGCAGATCACAATTTTAATATTGCTTTGGCTCTCTGCCTCTTTTGCGGCAGATCACAATTTTTAATATCACATGTACACAAGTAACGAATGGCAAAGGAAAGAGCCTCTCCAACAGCAGCAGCCCTAGAAAACAAGACTATCTTTGATTTAGCAAGTGCACAAGGTTACTTCTGGGCTATTGTACATTAAATAGTAGCCTGGATTTGAATAACTGGGTCTGCACCAATTCTAGCAGGAGCTCAAATCTTATGGCACTAGAGAAAGAGTAGCATTAAAAGTGCTATTCCAAATACATTGGTAAAGTACCAGGGACTCTCTTAAATTAAATACTGTAAACCTTTTTTAACCGTTGGCCAAATTCTTAAATGTGATGTGAACTCCAGGGGCCAGTTGCAGCATTCAGCTTAAGGTACTTCAAACTGTCCCAAAAAATAATGAGGGTTTGATACCGCAAATCTAAATAGCCCTATTATAGAGTAAGTCATAATTTTATTGGAATATTATGACACATTCTACAAATAAACTAGTCACTTGTTCCTTTCATTCAGATGGCAGTTTAATATATTTACATCTGATGCTACCAAATCCTTGCCCAGACAGCAGTATTGCATCTCACTTTACATCCTGGAAAGAATGAAAACTTCATTCAATCCTGACTGCAAGCAGTCACCAGTTGCCACCCCAGTTAGAGTTAAACTCTGCAAATTGCAGTATCTGAACCAATAAGGCTAAGGAGAGGAAGGGTGACGCACACCACCTGAAAGCTTTCAGCTCAGGGACAGAAAGATTGAATTCAATAGGACTCCGCATTCTGCCTGCATGGAGCTCACTGCAGGAACAAGGCCCAGGATTCTAGCACTTATGCTTCAGCCAGAACCATAAAACTGCAGAGAGGCACAAACGTTAAAAATATAGACGGCCAAGATATTAAATTTTGTGCACCACCTGGCACAATGGGGTCCTGGTCCATGAGTGGAGCTCTGTAACCCTATCACAATGCAAATAATAAATGAAGAGAAACTAAAAAATATTTTGGTTCAGATTTAATTCAGGTTTTTGGGCTATAGGTTTGGGATGGTGTTTTCTTTTATCGGACTTGGTTTATCATATCTAGCTCCCTGCCATTGATTTTTCTGTCCCTTAGTCATCCACATTATCCTGCATCCATGACTCTACCTTTGTCCTCAGTAAGGAGATTATACCATACTGCATTAAAAAAAAATCAATATACGTCTCTTGACCCTCTCTGATTAATATCATTCTTTTGCTAAGAGAGATTTCATTTTTGATCTGACTGTCCCTCTGTGGTGGGTGGGTGGGGGTGGGGGTGTGAGATAGCAGGTTTATTTAAATAAAGGAACAGTGTTGTATGCAACGATGGTTATAATTCTGGTTATTTCCTATTTGCTTAATTGCTTAGCTGACAACTATTTTCCAAGGAATAATTTTAAACAACTGGAAAAAAAAAATACAAACTTGAGATCCTAGCAGGAGAAGCCCTGCATCCTTGCCCAAGGCCATAGCAGAAGCAGTAAACAACAGATACAATTGCTAGAGCTGGTCAAACAGTAATCATCCAAATCGACTGATTCATTTCACAATATTATTTTAAACAAATTTTGTGACCTTTTTCCTCCATCATTCATGCTATTTATAGATCTCAGGGAAGAAGTCATGAAAGTTCACAAATATCTAGGATTTTACATATTTTTTCAAATAAAATTTGTACTTAACATTGCTCTCCCAGTTCAGTGAATGCAGCACTAAAGCCTAGACTATGGCAGTCAAGAGAACAAGGTAATAAGGTAGGGGTCAGTAGCAGGATTCCTAAGGGAGCTTTAAGCATTCATAAAGATGACAGAGCTGTAAACATTTTTTTTTTTAATTTAAAGAGTCATAATTTTTAAAATCTAAACAATCAATTAGTATACTGACCTGGCATCCCTGAGAAAAAAGGTTCAAAATTTCTTTTTCAATCCTTATAGCAAACATAAATCTCGTAAGAGTTTGTCCCCCATCAGATTAACCAAAACAAGTGGTTTTGCTACAGTTTAAAACAAATGTAATTTTGCTTTGTATTCTTTTGGGGATTACATTTTGTTGTGTTATTTTTCAAGCTGAAGCCCCGATGCTGCAAACTCATGAACACATGAGTAGCTTAATGCATAAGGGGAGTGCCACAGAGCTTACCAGGACAGTTTACAAGCATCTGCATAAATTGTTTGCAAGAGCAGGGCCTAATACATTAAAGACAAAGAGAATAACTAAACAAGAGACCACTTGTCTGTTCCTGCGTTGGTGACAAAGGGAACAGTCAGGACAGTACCTGTGGCTGCTGACTTTAGGCAGGTAAGGAGATTTTTACTTTTTTCCCTGCAAATCTATAAGAATTTTTCTCATTCGTTGTGGTTTTTCATTCAGACCCTCCATCATCAGAAGCTGAAAGCTTGTGGGCTGAGCAATGTGGAACTTGGTGGCTGGTGCAGATTTTTTCTTCTAGGTTGAGGTTCACATACATTTAAAAGAACACAAAAACTCAAAACATAGCTCTTGGGTAGAAGCCCACTTAGTTTTGTATATTCTCCACCATAATTCAAGGCCGGCTCACTGAGAACTCAATCCCACGCTCACAGGAAAGTCTGTAAACCTGGCCCAAGTCTTGGTGGTGTAACAAATCCCAAATCAGAAGAGTGTCACGTGGCCTGGATGTTGCTGATGAAGGTTTTGCACAACCCGTTTTTATGAGCACATCTTTACATCTAACACTGAAGCTTAACATGAACTTGTAGAATGCTTTCCCCATCCCCCACACTTATATGAGCTGCTGTTGGAGACTGACTTGTTTACAAAAGCCACAATGTTCCCTACTTAATTGCGTTAAAAACAAAAACAAAAAAAGAAAAAACACACACCACAGAATAAGCTATGAAAATTGAGCTGCCAAATTTGTCCAGGTCACGGGACACTTGGTCACAACAAGTCTTATTATTCTATGCACTGGTTAGTAACGTAGCAGTAGAGTGTGGTGTTGTCAGCTGGCATGGTGGGAACTCTTCACGTCAGATGCCACAGGAGACTTTCCGACATGACAGAGCCTTCACAGCCCTCTGGCAGGACAGGTAAGTCAAAAAGGATCTTCCTGAACTTTCACAGTAAACACAACTGTTCCCATGATATCTCGCTATCCAGCCAGTTAATACTGCTGCTAAACAGGTAACACAAGTTATTTATGTCAGCCCTTAAACAATTCTCATTTCCATCTGTCTAGCTTAGGCATTTCTAATGCTCCCATCACCGTCGTATAGAGACACCAACTAGTTTAGTCGGTTTAAACATCAAATTTTCATTTCCCATGTTGTCAAACTTTTACATATCCAAATCCTTATGCTGTCTGAATTATTCTTTAAGAGCTGTGTTGTTTCCATTCCTTTCTAAGAGCTGAGTGAAGCTAACAGTACAGAGACATTCTGCTCCTACGCATGGCTTCACTGATCAGGTATGCAGGGCTCAGTTCTGGCTCTTCTGTCATGATTGCAATGTTCTGCCATTCCCCTAGTTGGTTTGACTTTTTAATAGTGTCCACTACGCACAAGGCATACAGGCAGTCATCGAAAGTCGCAGCCATGGTGAGGGGCCTCCCATCCCAGGTTCTCCTGTCATCCTGGTCCTCAAATGCTTGCCGGATGGCCTGCACCATCTTAATAGTGCCCTGAAGGTATGGGGATGGGATATCACTGAAGGCCTTCTCAGGCAGTAAGGAGTTACTGACTGGCATAGAGTCCTTTAGAAGGAGCTCTCTTTGAGGAGAGCTGTTGCTCTGCCCATACAGATCAGTGCCTATTACAATCAGTCGTCCAGTTGAACCTACCATAATAATATCTTGTTTGAATTCCCCGGGGACATTGAAGTTGAGGGTCACAGTGCAGCACACCCCGCCTTCAAGAACCATTTGAAACGTGCAAAAGTCATCACTGGTGATCTGACGTATTCCCTTGATGTGGTCTGTCTGTTTCACAAAGGTCTTGAGCAGCCCGTGGACTTTCACAGCCTTCTGGCTGGTGAGGAAGGTCAAGAGGTCGATGATATAGGTACCAACCGAGTGCAAACCCCCACCCCCCATCAGGTCATCACAGCTCCAGTTGTACTTCTTGCCCAGCAGACTTCCGCTGTGCACCTGCACCTCGCACACCAGCAACTCCCCCACATAGCCCCCCTGAATCAACTGCTTCATCTTCACAAAGGCAGGCAGGAAGCGGAGAACGTTCCCCATGATGCTCATGAGCTTGGGGTAGTAATGGGCCGCAGACATCATCCTGAAGGCATCCAGGGGAGTTGCTGTTCGGTCACAGATGACATTTTTTCCAATGCCTGCAAAACAGATTAAAAAAAAAAAAAAAGTGAGTGAGCTCATTTTAATGGGCAAATATTGATCAAGACCAACAAGAGACGTCCTGGAAAGAAGACAACATTTTGTGAACCAGTGGTACCATATGCACAAAAATCCCACAGTGTATTCATAAGATACATCAGCTGACTGAGCACTGCAATGAAAACGAACCCCTTCTTGTTTTCAAAATTCATTCATGCCGAAAACGGGGTACAAAAGTGAGACGTTAATCCAAGCTTTCCCTCATTCTTATTTGCAGAAGCGCATGGTAGAGGAGATCTTATGCCCATAGTAGCCCATACTAGGGCACTGAAAATCCTGGGATTTTCTTCTGAGGGGACTCATTTCTCCATCCCCACCCTTCCTGTTTGATGGATTCTGTAGGGGAGGGAGGTGTATTGGATTGATGGATTATTTTGGGTGGGGGAGTGAGAAATAGTATTTTACCCACAGAACATCATGAATCATTCTGGCTGAGGTGCAAAATATTTGAGGGAGCCCCTTGTCAAGACATTAGCAACATATCTAGGATGTCAAAGACGACCTGTGATGTCTCAAAAGAGGTCAAACATGTAAGCATATAGCTGTAACGATCTGTCCTCCCACATTTCCCATATGTGCACATTGTTATATTGAACTTTTTATGAGGGTTCTGTTTTAACAAGCTACCTGGGTGTGTTGAATGCAATGCAGGCTTTAATATCTAATAGTTGTTTTATTATGGTCTTCTTCTTGATGACTTCTTTCTTCCTGTACATATACAAATGCAGTGCTGGCAAGGTAAAGTTACACGAAAAGACCTGCAATAACTGCTAGCATGCAGAAAGCAATTCAAAATGACAGCGGGGTAAATCACTTTGTACCATTGCAATTTGAGCATTAGTTACAAGTGACACCTGTTCCCAGACAAAAAAAGACTCAAAGTGTTGTATATATTACGGCTGTACCTGGGCTTTTCACATGGAAAGGAGGGTGAAAAGACCTGACAGTTCTTGAAATCTTAATTCCATTTATAATAGCACAGATAGATTTTTATGTCCTATGAGCAATGGCAGAACTCCTATCACCTATCCGGCCCTGCATTATGTCCTGCCTTTGTCTACACAAAAGCCTGAGAGAAGGAAGGAAGGTCTTGTGGAGAAGGACTCTGGAGATGCATGTTCAGTTCTTGGCTCAGACTAAATGTGTGATCTCAGGAAAGCCATTTAATCTCTGTGTGACTCAGTCCCTTGTCTCTAAAATGGAGTATAGTACTTCCCTCCTTCATAGGGATGTTGTGAGGATACTTTCGTAAATGTTTATGAGGTGCTCAGATAAGACAGACAACCCCTTGGGGTCAGACTGGGACCACTCACATAAGTAACTAACTGCTCACCAGTGGGGAGGAAGAAGGGTCACAATCTGGCCTTGACAATCAATTTATATACACTTCCTATTCAGTCTTTGTCTGCTACATGTTGGACCAATCAGAATTGGAGCTAGGGCTGTCACCACCGAAGAGGTAGCCAAAACTGGTAAATCATCTCCACAGGATTAAAGGCCCTGAAGGGAATGAACTCCCCCCACCACCACCTTTTATACGGCTACTGACAAATAGACCTTGTTTACACTGGTGACAGCATGTAAGTTACGTGTAGCCACACATTGCAGTGAAAAGCAGACGGTGTCCTCACTGGACTGTGTAGCTACATGCATCAGTTAAAGGCTCTGGCAGTGGGAAAAGGGTCCGGTGGCAGGGAGCTGCCAGAGCCTTTCCCCACTGCCGGAGTCTTTCTCTGTGGCAGGGAAAGTCTCTGGCAGTGGGACACTATGCTGCTCAAAATACCACTGTGGATGCGGAAGGTGTTTGGGTGAGTGGAGAGCCATGTAAGGTTCTGGTGTGTCTTCACTCTATTCACTTAAGTAGTGCCTCGCCACCTGCACTGCTATTTATGCCCATGCTAGGGGGAGCATGTAATGTATGTACTCGACATGCTGCTGTAAGTGCAGGCATAGCTATAGACACAAACTTTTCCTCATTGTGCTATATTTTACTGGATTCCCTTTCAAACAGCCATGGTTTTCTTTTCTACATTTCCTTTCTCATCTTTACAGATTACCTACAGACTGGCGTCTAAGAATTCTCCTTTATAGTCAGTCTTCTCCTGCTCCTGTGTAATCCCTTCAGTGATGCCACAGTGCAGGATGTGTTTGCATTCATCTTCCTGACCTATATTCCTTTAACACATAATGTTTTGCTGTACCATTTGCTTCAGATACAGCTCGGTGATTATTTCAATGGGCCATTTTCTGTTACATGGATGCTTTACAGTGGGTCCTAGTTTGGACCATTAGCCATGAACACAGAGAAAATGATGGGTGCAATTATATCCTAGGGTGTCATTATGTGATGTGAGAACATGAGACTAATAATAAGAAATTCTAATGATTATTCCTAGACAGACAGTATTTCATAAGGATTATCTCTGCTTGCCACAGTTTTCTTTAAATCTTCGCTGGAAGAAAATAGGAGTGGTCAAATGGTCCCCGATACAGTCAAATCTCTCAATGAGGAATCCCCAGGGGCTCAATCGTGAGCTGATCTACACAGTGGAAGAGAGAGTCCTCTGGGTTCAGTTCCTGTTCCAATTTGATTCTCATCCTCCTCTCCCAACACTTGCTGCTCATTTTTTTCCTGTCCTCCACACCGTCACTGATCACATAAAATATGCAGCTATGCACACGTGTGTACATGAGGGCAAGACTGCACTGTATTTGTAAATTCTTTGGAGCCCCAGGACAATCTTTACAATATGTGTGTAGAGTGCCTACAACAACTGAGCCCTGATTGGAACCTCTTGGTGCTACCAATATACAAACAGACAACAACAAAATAAGATCGAGCACCCTATGGGCTCTGAGACACAGGGGAATTGCCTTTAGAATCAGTGGGAGTTAGGCCCACACATGGAGGGAAGAGCAGAACCGAGAGAGAGAGAGAAAGGGAGGGGGGAATCTTGCAGTTTCTTCTTGCACCATTTTGATCTGTTTTTGAAATTGGATTCTTTATTAATTAAAAAAGCCGCAAATACAAATCTTGAGAGCATACGGCCCTGAGGAATTATTTCCTGCGGCCCACCATAGGTGCCGACTCCACTGGCAGCCAAGCTTCCCCCCCTCTCCCCCCAGTGCACCACATCCCCACTCCTCCGCCTACCTCCCAGCACTCCCTGACACCAAACAGCTGTTTGGCAGCACTTAGGACTTTCCAGGAGAGAGGGGGAGGAGTGGGGACGTGGCGTGCTCAGGGGAGGAGGCAGAGAAGAGGCAGGGCTGGGGCAGGGATTTGGGGAAGGGGTGGGACCTCATGGACTAGATGAGCAATATGAGGTATGAAGTTCAGCATGTATAATTCTTTGCTGTGAGTAGTTGGGAAGAATGTTTGTTAAAAGTGGCAATGTATTTTGTATGAATAGTTACTTTAAAAAGTTCCTGCCATTACAGCTACGTTGATAGACAGTTAGTGTAGATCATCATCAGTGTTACTGACCACATAAGGAATAGTTACAGGAGTTAATATTTCATTAAAAGCCCTCTTCACATTACAGTTCTTAAAAAGTTAATACATTGACTTTTAATAGCATACTATATTACTCTTCATTTTTTTCATTTTTGACTACACTTTTGTAACGTTGTATGAAAAGGTTTCAGTGATGCGGCCCTCGGGCCAATGTACTAGCCCTCATGTGGCCTTGGTGGTGATTTGAGTTTGAGATCCCTGCTCTACCCTGTCGGGGATTTGAACAGCTTTCTGCTTTGTGCCCAGATAGCTCTTATATTATCATCAGCACGGGTCTTTCAGGATGACGCTGTTCAGCATTTGACTCTATGCCAGTGGCTCTCAAACTATTTTACTGGTGATCCCTTTCACATAGCAAGCCTCTGAGTGCGACCTCCCCTCCCCCACTTATAAATTAAGAAAACTTTTTTATATATTTAACGCCATTATAAATGCTGGAGGCAAAGTGGGGTTTGTGGTGGAGGTTGACAGCTCATGACACCCCATGTAATAACCTTGTGACCCCCTGAGGGGTCCTGACCCCCAGTTTGAGAATCCCTGCTCTCTGAGATACAAAGCTCTGTTCTCTCCCCAGCTGTACATTTATAAGTAAGCTGCTACAATCGTTTTCTTGAAACAGAGAGAACATGAAAGGTTTGCACAAAACAGCTGATTTAGAGCACTTTGACATGTTTGTGCAGACAGAATAAGAAACAGGGAGATCAAAATCCACCCACCTCTTCCCGCCACCCCCAGGTTTCCTTCTCCAAAGAAAGAATGAGCACCTTAGCTTTGAGCTGTGGGAATGAATCAGCTGCATGCTGACCAAAAGGCAGGGTTGAAGGAGAAACTCTTCTTTAAATATTGACAGTCTCAAGAAAACATATGCATTTCTGGCTGCAAGTTCCAAAATTGGATTCTTTAGGAATTAACCTAGATACAATATTTACCTCCTGCTGCCCAGGCCTAGGGTCAAGGTCTAGTCATGTCCACTGTTGGACATGATACTTTTGAGAAGCCAATTTAGCAAGGGGAATAACGGTCATTCTCCTGGTCATTTCATCACTGCCTTTAACTGAGCTAAGCGCAGCTTTTCCTACAAACATCTTTCACAAGAGCAGCTCACTGTTGCAGATAGCAAGAGCCACATTAACGACACAAAAGCTAAGGAAAACATAGCAAGCTTATTTCAGCCAAAATAATAAGATATTTACCCACAGTGAGAAGCACCAGATTCAGATACATCTAATTTATATAAAACAATACGTATGTTGTGAATCTCAAAAGGACTGGCTCTTTTGCAGGTTCTTATCCTTGTCCTGGAGTTCTTAAATAAAATAATAATTTTACACAAGTATGGCCATCCAGAGTGCTCAATCCGACCCCATTCCTGAGTGCTCTACTCACCCCCTATTGCTGTATTACCTTCAAGGGGGGTGGGGGGAATTCACACTTTGTAATAAAATAAGTTAGTTTGCAGAGCTTCAGTCACCATTTCTATCATCCTATCTTCAAAAGCCCCCCCCACTCCCAGCTCAAAGAGACTCTCTCTTTGGCTGGTTTCAGAGTAGCAGCCATGTTAGTCTGTATCCGCAAAAAGAAAAGGAGGACTTGTGGCACCTTAGAGACTAACAAATTTATTTGAGCATAAGCTTTCGTGAGCTACAGCTCACTTCATCGGATGCATTCAGTGGAAAATACAGTGGGGAGATTTATATCCACAGAGAAAGTCATCATAGAATCATAGAATATAAGGGTTGGAAGGGACCCCAGAAGGTCATCTAGTCCAACCCCCTGCTCGAAGCAGGACCAATTCCCAGTTAAATCATCCCAGCCAGGGCTTTGTCAAGCCGGACCTTAAAAACCTCTAAGGAAGGAGATTCTACCACCTCCCTAGGTAACGCATTCCAGTGTCTCACCACCCTCTTAGTGAAAAAGTTTTTCCTAATATCCAATCTAAACCTCCCCCACTGCAGCTTGAGACCATTACTCCTCGTTCTGTCATCTGCTACCATTGAGAACAGTCTAGAGCCATCCTCTTTGGAACCCCCTTTCAGGTTGTTGAAAGCAGCTATCAAATCCCCCCTCATTCTTCTCTTCTGCAGGCTAAACAATCCCAGCTCCCTCAGCCTCTCCTCATAACTCATGTGTTCCAGACCCCTAATCATTTTTGTTGCCCTTCGCTGGACTCTCTCCAATTTATCCACATCCTTCTTGAAGTGTGGAGCCCAAAACTGGACACAGTACTCCAGATGAGGCCTCACCAATGTCGAATAGAGGGGAACGATCACGTCCCTCGATCTGCTCGCTATGCCCCTACTTATACATCCCAAAATGCCATTGGCCTTCTTGGCAACAAGGGCACACTGCTGACTCATATCCAGCTTCTCGTCCACTGTCACCCCTAGGTCCTTTTCCGCAGAACTGCTGCCTAGCCATTCGGTCCCTAGTCTGTAGCTGTGCATTGGGTTCTTCCGTCCTAAGTGCAGTACCCTGCACTTATCCTTATTGAACCTCATCAGATTTCTTTTGGCCCAATCCTCCAATTTGTCTAGGTCCTTCTGTATCCTATCCCTCCCCTCCAGCGTATCTACCACTCCTCCCAGTTTAGTATCTAAAATGAAACAATGGGTGTTACCATACACACTGTAATGAGAGTGATCAGGTAAGGTGAGCTATTACCCGCGCGTGGGGTGGGGACAGGAAGGGGTGGAAGGAGAACCTTTTCAAGTCAGAAAGTATGGCATTGCTAAAAGGGGTCACTCCACGTAATGGGCCAAATTCTGCTGTCAGTTCCACAGGCATTTCTCCATCATCAGTCCAGTGGTTTCACTCTGGAGTCAGACCTGTATAACTAAGCTCAGAATCTGGCCGAATGGTGAACAAGGTGCTGGTTCTGAACAGTAGAAATGGGTGCTTCAGTTCCAGGTTGTTTTAAGTATTGTAGCTCCCACAATGCTCCTGTGCCTTGTCAAACTGGAGAGAGAGAGACAAGCAATGTAACCACACCAGGCTATCACAGGCAGCAGTGCAGTCAAGTGTTCTGCTCGCCTTGAGGTGAGGGGACTAGTAGTTCAGGAGATTGGCAAAATGACACAAGAGGCTTTGGCTTCTAGGTCACCAGTTTACATTCAGATATGGGCACTTGTCACTGAAAGCTGGTGGCATCTGTCAGCTTTTGAAATGAGCTGGTAGTTTTAGTCTAAGTCCAGGAGTCTACTTCAGAAAACCATCACTAATATTATCTCCGCTTGGCGTCCCTGTTAGCAAGCTCAGCAAAGGCCAAGAACTGAATGAGCTATGGAGACTGTACTAATTTTGAGAGTAAAATACACCCTTGAGCAAAGCCCTATGCACACACACACACACCCATACAGGGCCGATGCACCACTTAGGTCCTATTCAATCCTTATTTTGGGCATGTAAGGTTTGTGCTGGTCCTCTGTACAAGGGAGTTCACCCTAACTCCCTGGACGTGTTTGCTCCAGGCAAAGTGGGGCATCTGCCTGTTTTGTAGACAAGATAATCTGATACCTTTCACAAGCCCAAAGATTTAACACAACATTTTCAATGCTATCAACTCACATGATTTTATTATCTATGTCATATAGATATCATTTATAATAGTTGGTGCTTTTCTTACAGCAACAGCTTATGGAATCATGTGATTATGAGTGAATCTCAGCTTTCATTTAAAAAAAAAAAAAGTGTCTAGCCCTCCTGGTTGCAGAGAGAAGCTTGAAAACACGAAACTAAAGGCTCAAAAACCACCAGGCAGTTAGAACACAAACTTTATGTATATTTTTAAAATTTTAAGCCAATCCCATGATTTTCTGGGGACCCAACTCAATGATATTTCAATGCTTGGGACTGGCAATACTACATTTTATATAAGTCACATAGCTCTTTGGTTATCTGCTTTCCAGCAAGTCACTCTACCCACACACAATCCCTGTACTTGCCAGATGTCCTAAATAATTAGCAGAGAATATTATATCAGGTTCCATGACTTGCCCAATGCACGACAGCCCTAACTCACTTACAGACTTTCCAATTTAATCAATTCTCAAATCTGCAATGCCAGCTTTATTTTTCCATCTGCTTGACTCCTTCAAATACGCTGACAGCCCCATTTTCACTGGAAACAAAATTAGATGTCCAATGTCCAGCTGGAACGAGGCTAGCCCTGGACTTGTTCAGTTCAGGATGTGAACCTTCAATCAAATATTTTCTCCTCCTCCTGTTCACATGGAAATCAAAAAGGCCTTTATTTGGAGTCTGGGCATCTAATCAAAAACTGCATTTACATCACAAAGATTCATTAGTCCAGAGCCTGCACCTATCACTGTTGCTCAGGGAGTTTTCAAGATACTGAGATTTGGTGGAATGAGTTAAATTTTTTAGTCAGCAGAAAAAAGTATATTTTTTGAAGAGAAAGGGCAGATTTAGACATTTCAAGGATAGTCTGAATGTTTAAATAGGGAATGGGGTCCTCAGAGTGTAGGCTGAACTCCCCCACCTGTGTGCCATGATGGATAAAAATAAAAGATTTTTTTTAAAGTTATTTAAATCAGATTTTTTAAATTTAAATTAAATACAATTTTTCTTTTAAAAAATGAACCTGTTTAAAATTAAATGTGAAATTATGACAACCTGTAATAAGATTTAAACTTACTATAATTATTAAAATAATTTAAATAATTAAAAAGAGATGCTGCTTTGATGAGTCCTCATCAGTTTGAATGAGCTTTAATTATATTCAGAATCAGGGAAAACACATCCTAAACTTTTGAGGTCAACTCAAGCTTTATAAATATGTCACAATGTTCCGCACTGCATTATGTATCTATATTATGTTCAGTCTTCACACTGGAGCAACAGCCGGTATTTCATTTTTGCAAATCTAAGGGAGTTTCAGTTCTCAGTTTTCTGTTGTGCAGAAAAGCTTTTACCTTAATTACTTTTCGGTTCAGTTGAGCCAGCAGGTGCAGAAAGGATATTTTCTTCATGTGGATTAGTTTATACATTTATTAGGAGTTAACAAAGCTTGTTTTCCTCTTCCAGACTATGAATACAAACCAGGTGGGAAAGGATGAGATCTACTTATTCTAAAAACAGGGAAGAAGAGGAGGAGCCAGATTTTCAAAGGTATTTAGGTATTAAGATTTGGAGAGGCACCTACTGAGATTTTTAAAAGCACCTAGGCATGTTAGGCACTTAATTCCCATTGACTTCAACATGACTTAGACACCAAACCTGCTTAGGTACTTTTGAAAATCCCACGAGACACCTCTCTGCATTTCTAGGCACCTAAATAACTTTGAAAATCTGTCAATTCACTAACCACAGTTAATGCTACCTTTGTTTAATCAATGACAGTATATTCCCGTTTATCTAAAACCCTATTATCCAAACCTCCACATTGTCTTAAACCCATCCTTGTCCGCCAGCATAAGATACCTGACCTCTGCAGCATGTACTTCATGCTGAGAGATGGGATTCGGACAATGGTTCGGATAATAAAGCAGAGAATTGCTCCTGCGGCAGCACAGGGAGCCCTATACAGCCCTGCTCTCCCGGGAATGAGTAAGCGGAACAGAACAGAGCAGAGCTGGAAGTGACACCTGATCCCTGCACGCACAAGGTGCAGGGAAGGTGTTGTCCTGGCAGGGCAGAGCAGAGTCCTGTCTGGGGGTCTCTGCTTTGCCCCACAGCTCCCCCCCCCACGGTCCTTCAGGGAGTGGGTGTCACTGGCAACCAGGGAGCCCTCTGTAGCCCTGCTATTACAGGAGTGAGTGAGCAGGACACAGCGGAGAGAACCCTGGCCAGAACTGCAAGGAGGAGTAGCAGCCCCCGACCACAGGGACCACCAGACTGCTGCTGAATGGCTCCTGCTATCTCGATTAACCAGACTCCCAGTTATCCAAATTAAATCTGTGCTGTTCAGATAATTGGGAACATACTGTAGTTTTAAATGCAAAACATGTTTTGATAAAAACTTTTTTTCCTTATGTGTCCAGAATATTTAAGGTTGTTTTATTTAATTAATAAAAACCTATTCTAAAATGCTGTGCTTGTGCATTTTTAATTGAATTCCAATTTCCATCAAATGCAGCTGGAAACAAATCATGAGTAAAAAAAAGTCATCATAATAAGGAAATACGTCATTCACCATTTTCCAATATAATAAAAAATGTAAAACTGAAGAATATGAATAAATGTATGTTCAACAATATGAATAAATCTATGCATATTCTTAAATAAATATGCATAGATATAGTATATCCTCCTGGTTAGCCCAAAGAATATTGTCTAAAAGTATAGCCAACTAATTGACTATACTTGCAGTTCATTATTAAGAATGTTCAAGGGACCAAATAACCCGGCTCAGCCAAATTTATTGTCTAAAGGCAAAGTAACATGGTACAGGAAAGAAAAAAAGAAAGTACCTCACCAATCCTTCCCAGGAAGCAAATTCTCACAGCATGTTCAGTTTAACTTACATAGAATGCCCCCTTAAACTAGCCATCTTTTATAGGATGGCTATTTATAAGTTACACAGCACTGTTCATGTCACTTAAGTTTAAGTTTAAACTACCCTTTCTGTATTTTCCCCATCTTTTGTTTTGAATAGTAAATTCCAAATATTAAGGGGCATGAAGACACTCCCTAATACAAAACATCCATACACCTTACATTATATCCTTGTACCACATTGTACTTTTGTTTCATAACACTCACCTACCTAGCTTTTGACAGCTTCTGTATTTACCTCAGCCAAGTGCTGAGTTATACCTCTCCTAGGGCAATATGGGATATATGCTTTAGCATAAGTGAGTAAGAATAAGCATAGAACAATTTAGCATGATTACCCAACACACACATATAGATATATACATATATTAATACCAGGTGCTTAATACCTTTGTGTGTGTGTGTGTGTGTGTGTGTGTGTGTGAGAGAGAGAGAGAGAGACCTGTATGCATGGGCAAACAAGTAGTACTAAATTTAGTGTAAAGACTATATTTAGTTGCAAGTAAACACATTTGAATGGTTACCAACCAATGAGAATCAGCCTCTCTTTAGGAAACTAGCTAAAAAATATAAATACAAAGAAAGATTAAACTCAGTTATTTAAATTAATCCACGCTATTATATGCATGTATACCTTCTGGTACAAAAGGTGACTGGGTGTGTTAGTAAGGAATGTAAAAACCTCTGAAGCCAGTTAATCCAAGCCATCCCATTTCTTTGAGTCTGCAGATGAAGATGTGTCTTTATATATTTGTTTTGGTCAATATTCCGCCATTACCTCAAAAAATCTTCTCCTCAACTATCTAAATGTATTGATTATAGGAAAACAAAACTTGAGTTTGGTAAAGCAAAGTTCTGTGGGCGTAAAGCTGGAAGGAAAGAAGTACAGCTACTAGGAGTTGTATTTGGATGGAACTTTAAACTGTAGGTCAGATTTATAGAACTGACAGGATGCATGCATCCTACTACCGCACAAGAATGGTTTTAATTTTAAACTCAGTCACATTCTGATTTATGTGAAGCTGGACTAACCATTTTCAGTTTTACTACATATAACTAGCATACACGTGTGAGGCTGGCAGACCAGGTGCCAGCTCTTGCCAAAACTGCCTGCATTAGCTAAGGACTGACAAACTCATAGCTGGAGGCCAGACTGGTTCACCTATATGTTAGTTTTGCTCAAAACAAGTGTTAGTCTTATAAGAACATATGTAGTGTTTAGACTCTATGAAGTGCTTGTAAGTTGCTGCATGCATTAATCTCTCTTGTAATGTCAGTATTCTATGCTATAAGAAAATACGTAAGTTTTGCTTTGAACTTGTGAACCCAGGCATGGGAATTGTCCCCCTATCCATCCAAGAGGACTATTAAAATGGGCCATTATAAGAAAAAAGCTTTGTTAATTGCCCCATCCAACCATGGAGACGTATGTGCAGAAGGCCTCAACCCATTGATCCGAATGCTGGAAGAGGGAAATAAAAATAGTGGATATGAAGATTCTTCATCTCTTTGCTGTTTGGTTTCTCTGGTCCTGTGAGAATTCAAACTGAAACCAGAGATCCCAAGGGGTTATCTCCTGAGTCCACCTCGAAAGACACTTTGAATGGGCAGATCACTTCAGCTCTGTCACTCTTAGGATTTAGATGGTAACTCATTTGTGTGTATATGTTTCCTTGCTTTAACCTGTAAATAACACTTATTTCTCTTTCCTAGTTAATAAACCTTTAGATAATTTATTACAGGATTGGCTACAGATGTTGTCTTTGCTGTACGGGTACCCATTGATCTGGAGTAAGTATCTGGTCTCTTGGGACTGGGAACAACTTAAATATGGTGTGATTTTTGGAGTAACCATTTATCACTAAGTCAGAGGTGGAAGTAAGCTGATATGGTCCAGTATGTCAGACCGGCAAGAGCCGGTACACAGCCAACCGTACCGACAGGGGGCAGCTTCCCCACGCTGGCAATTTAAAAGGCCCCTTGGCTCCCGGCAGCGGCCAGAGCCGTTGGCCCTTTAAATCACTGCCAGAGCCCTGCTGCCAGAGCCCTGGGATAGTGTTGGCGATTTAAAGGACTCGTGGATTTAAAGGCCCTGCTCTTTCTGCCTGAGGCCCGCCCCTTCCACCTGAGAACAACCCCCCGCTCAGGACCCTGGCCCTGCATATCAGTAAGTCCCTTAAGTTACTTTCACCCCTGCACTAAGTCCAGCTTGCTTGGGTGGCAAGATACTATGGAGTCATAGTCTCCAGTCTAAGACTGTTATAGTGATCCAGGAGTTCACATTTGTCACTGGCTAAATATAGAACACCACCAGTTTGGGGTGTCTGCCCTGTTTTCTGACAGTCTGCCCTGAGATAGGCACTCACAGTTGTGAGCCACTCCAGAGTGGACAACATGTACAAGGTTGAGAGACTGCAACAGGTAATTCAAAACTGATATCTCAGAAATCATATGCAATTACAGAACTTGAAGGCACTAGCTCATGCTGTCATTCTAATTTATTTAAAAATTTGATCACGATGATAGCTCTGGGAAATAGATATTCTCACTGGTCTCTCAGGGGCACCATAATCATAGAGTCATATCTCAGCATACTTCAGGCATCACAAGGCATACATCTTTGGCACCATAAATCAAGATTTTCCATAGTCACATCTTAAACCCAGGCAACATATAGCGGGCCAGATTCCCATCTCAGTTACACCTGTGCAAACTCATGGACTTCAATGCCATCGCTCCAAGGGGCTGCACTGATGATTGAGAGGCTCTCTTAGCTCATTAGACTTTAGCTACAGAAAATCTTGCCATACAGCGTCAGGGTTTCAAACATTACTGTCACATGGGCAAGTGCTTCTGTTATTTAGCTCATCACTACACTGCTGTAAGGATTAGAGAGACACTGTACTTATTATAAAGGAGCTCCCAGGACTGAAAACATTACATGTAGGTACTAATAGCATATGGTGTAACAATGCTATCTACCTAGGCCTCAGGAGACACTCCCTCCACCCCGCCCCAAGCACCTTACCCAGGATTACTCAAAGAAGAGCCAAGGCCCTCAATCTTCTTTTCCACGTCTAGTCCACAGGGGTATAGAATTAAACCAGGCGGGGCTAAGTAGCTGGTGGCCGAGGCAGTCTGTGGTGTCTCCCAGTAGCTCAGCCCACAGGAGCAGAGACAAGCAGCAGCAACAGGTATTACGGTAACGTTGGGGAAAGGGAGGAGCTCTGACACAGGTGGCATTGCCCATCCCCCAGCACCCCTGAATCCAGAACTGCCACGGGAAACGCCCCACTCTGGGGGCATCAGGACCCATGCAACCCCACCCCTCCCCAAGCCGTACGAGCTCAAAGATGAAAAAACTTCTGGGAGGACACATCCAGAAACTCAGCTGGCAGGAGCAGACAAGCAGCTGCAGCGGGGACCTACAGATGTTAATGACGTCACCAGTGCACAAGTTTTGTACAGCTCTGACTGTGGGCTCACCGGCGATTTGCTCCAGCTCCCTCCCTCAGTCTCTTCTCTTTAGCCTCACTACACCTGCCCTCCACGCTGTCTTTCTTCCCTCCTTTCTCCTGTACTCCTTGCTCTACCTCCTTTCAATGCCCCTCCCCATTCCTTTCTCTCTCTCTGTTTAGCCAATCCCCTCCCAACAAAACCCCACCCAAAGCATTACAAAGAAACCCAACAAAAGGTCATGGCACTAACATGCTGTTTGCAATTGCAACCATCACTCAGGTTGTACATTATATCCCTTCCCCCCAGCTCGCACCTGGCTTGTCGGTTTGGATTGTAAGCTCTTTAGGGCAAGGACTGTCTATTACGCTGGGTTTGTATAATGCTCCGTCCATTGGGGCCCTGATTTTGGGTGGAGTCTCTAGGCACTATTATAATACGAATAATAAATAACAGCTGGGGACAGAGCTGACCGGGATAAAGGAAGAGCCTGTAACAAGCACATTGCAGCACTTTTATGCAAGATTAGTTGTAAAAAACAAAATAAAACCTGCAGTTACTTCATGTTTATCATGTCAGCGGGGTTGGAATTGCCTGCCATAAGCAACGGGTTAATGAGCTATGGAAAGATGGTGGTGGTGAATTTAAAACTTTCAGGGGAGTGTTTTCCTACCAGGACTAAAACATTCCACTGCTCTGTTACGCTTTACCCAAGCAATTCCCTTTGCATGTTATTGCCCTTCATAAGTATATTCTAGAATTATACAGGGTTGGGAGAACTACCAGTGCCTCTCATTGCCCCCACTGACTTCAGAGAGACCAGAATTTGGCCCTTTGTGTAAAAGTAATCACTATCCGTGAGATCTGGCTGTTGTAAAATGACATGCGGAAACCAACTAGTTTGGAGACCACAGGTATTTCAACACCCACATGGGGCAACTGACAATTTAAATATAAAAAACAAAAACACTTTGGTGGTGGTAAAAATAATGGAGGAGCAAGAGATGACTTGCAAGAGAGAAAGAAGGATTTTTCCTATTCAAAAGCTTGGCAAGCAAAGACCAGGAGAAAGAATCAAAGCTCAAAATGGGGTGAGAGAGAGTGTGTTTTTTTCTTTCAGGCTTGGGAACTATAATACTGAGCTAGCTTATTCAGTGGGGCCAGCATTTTTAGATGATGCATGAATCATTTATTGAATTCTGATGTAAAGCTTTTGAATTGCTCTGAAATTGATCTAAATCAATATTAACCTGAACATTTCCAGCACTAGCAATGGAATAGTTATGCAGGAGACAGATCTGGTCATGGAAATGAAGAGGACACTTTGAGATGTGTTGTGGAGGAGGGTGCCCTTGAAAAACAAAACTTACTGCTCAAGGGTCTGAAGAAATCCTTGTATGTATAACAAGAAGCCCTGACTAAAATATATAGTATATGATACTCTAACCATTATTGTCATGTAATTATCACACCCTAAGTATGATATGCTGTCAGTTACTTGATTGGCTTGAAGACTAAAATTAATTCAATAAATATATCCGTAACGGGAAAATTTATGGCAATACTACACTTCTTTGAGAAAACCATCTAAACAAAATTCCTGACAAAGGAATGAATTTGGCAGAGCTATACACAGCAAGGATGGCATTAATCATGGTTGTACCACTGGCTTATATAATTTTTATTAAGGCCAGCATAATTTACAAAAGTAAATTGAATCTCTTTCCCTTATCTGAATATTATAAAAAACAAATGAATATACTTTTTATTTAAAGCCAATTGAGAGAAGGTCCGTCACTGCCCAACAATGGAATTAATTAGCTTGTAAAAAATGTTTAGGTCTCAAGCAGCTTGTTTAGATCTGCGTATAAAGTATCCTACCAGCAACCAGCTTGCCCCAGAGTTATGTTTAAAAAAACAACAACAACTCAACAACCCAGAGTCTGTGACTCTGTGTGACCAAATCTTGACTATTATGGAACCTCAAGTTATCCCATAGGTCAATGGTTCTCAACCTTTCCAGACTACTGTACCCCTTTTAGGAGTCTGAAGCCTAAGCCCCACCTCCTGGGGCTCAAGGGCAAGCCTGCCTTTCAGAGCTTCACAGGGCCCCCTGTGGCATGGGGCTCTGGATCTATTGCTCTGCTTGCCACCCACTAATACCAGTCCTGCCCTTACAACCCCCCCCAAACCCATCCCACGACCCCCCAGGGGGTCATGACCTCCAGGATGAGAAACACTGATCTAGATGAGTTGACATACTTCCTGGAAGACCTCTGCATACACTCAGGGGCACGCATACCCCCGGTTGAGAACCACTGCAATAGCTCATTCTTAATGTTACATAAATGATGAAAACATACACCTTTCAGAGAATATTGGGAATGCAGATCTCAAAGGACATGACCTATTGTCAATGATCAGTAAGGTGTCACCCAGGTATTAAGACCCACACACCTCACATGAGCAGTGTGAGAGCTGGAAGAAGCAATCTGATTTTATTGTCAAGGCAGGAATCCACAGCTGAGACAAGAAAGCAGGTGAAATGGAGATGTGAAGAACTGATTTTGGAGGAGACAATTTTACTGTGGCAGTGGTTTGAAGAGATATTAAATCAAGGAAAGAGAGACAGCTGGTTCTTCTTTAAAAAAAAAAAAAAAAAAAAAAAAAAGAGGCTAGACCCCTTCAGGATAGGCTGTTTGGGCAAGATGTTGTGCAGGGGCAACCAACGCACAAATCACTTGAGAAAAGGTGCCCCAACAACAGCATGTTACAATGGAGACTCTGGATAGATGAACACCACCTAACCAGCACTGAAGGTACAATAGTAGAGGGAAAAGTACAAAAGTGAGATCAGTGATCATTATTTATTATCACTTATATGTATTGAGATAGTGCTTTAACGCCCCAGTGAGGGCTCATGGCCTCATTGTGCTAGGCACTGTACACGAATACACATATTATTTATTATTTTTATTGCAGGGGAGCCTTGCTGCCCCAGTCAATGACCGAACCCATTGTGCTAGGTGCTGTACAAACACAGAACAAAAAGGTAGCCCTCGCCCCAAAGAGCTTACATATTAGTATGCTTTTGACTACTCAGTGCCTTGAGGATCAAGTCCACAGTAACTTTTCTAATAGCTCCCATATTCATTTTTGTTTGCTTGCTTGTTTCAGTTTTTTGTGCATGTGGTGTTTGCTTTGTTAGTTGTGGATTGCCAAATTCTTTTAAACTTAAGTCTTTGGGGGGGGGGGTGTATGAAGCATATGAACGTACTCAAAGCCTGATCCTGCATCACTGAAGTCAATGGGAGTTTTGCTGTTCATTTCAATGAGCCCAGGATCAAGGCCTTTTCCAGCAGCTGAGTCTGCTTTCCTACTTACCCATGTATCATGGCAAAGCATGGATTCCCAAACTTTTTATAGCATGAACCACATTTTGATGGAGATTGGTTTAAAGTCACCTTCTTTCTCATTCACCATCACATAACATCCCTGTAACAAGTTGAGCAAATGCTTACATGGGCAAGTGAGATTAATGAAGTATTTAATGTATTTGTAGCTGTCAATACAATTTGACCCCTTGAAATTCAGAGGAAGAGCCAACACCATCTATCCATCAGTCCACTATCCACAGACCACCAGGATGAGCTCCATGAATCACAAGCTGAAAACCTCTGTGCTAAAGCATCTGAAACATGCTCAGACTTATCCTTCCCGAGCAACTGTCTGGTGCTTTTCCGTGCCACCAAAAGGACTTGGGGGAAGAAAAAAAAAAAAAATCTATGGTCAAACCCTTCAGTCTTTCCTGAGTTTCTACTCAATCTTTACTCACACAAACTTCCATTAAAATCACTGACCCAAAAGCTGAAAATCCTTATTCATGGTCTACTAAGGCAAAACGCCCATTAACTTCAGCATGTGGGATTTTTTTTTTAAATATAAGAAAAAACATTTTTTTTATTCAGTCTAACTTCAGTGGGAATTTACTGGGTAAGGAACTCTGTATTTGGTCCTTTATTTGCTCCAATTACTTCCAATTGCTCTACATTCCCCTGACAGTAAAATGCAGTCCACCAATTCAGTCTACATTATAATAATAAAAATCATATGGCTATGACAACCTATGGTCAATCTCCACTCTACTCAGGCATTAGCATCTGCCTTTAATATGTTTCTTTTTGTTAGCTGAAAACAACTAGATGCCCAGCTGTTGTAAAGGATTTGGGAAGATTAGGCAATCGGGCAGATTCATTTTCTTTAGGCTGCCTTGTCCTGCACAGGTTTCAGAGTAACAGCCGTGTTAGTCTGTATTCACAAAAAGAAAAGGAGTACTTGTGGCACCTTAGAGACTAACCAATTTATTTGAGCATGAGCTTTTGTGAGCTACAGCTCACTGCACAGAATTGTTTATGCAGATATGAATGGGTTACTTTTACAGCTGTTAATCTGAGTCAGTTCTCTTTATGTTATTCTCTCCTAACCCATTCCCCATCCCACACTCAACAAGCTAATTGTAGTCTGGCACTGGCCCTGACGTTTCACAAAGAAGAAACGTCAAAGACTGATGCTTTGGAGTAATTAATGCAGCCATTACACTGACAGTTTTGTCTGCATTCACACAGCCCTAAGAACACGGAGGAAATTACATCTTGTCTGCAGAGTGATGGGAAAGTAATAGGAAATTCAAGTCTTCATTTAGAGAGAACTACAAGCTGTCGTGTCAGGTCAATAAGTGTATTGCACACAACATAATCATCGATGCAGCAAATCGTGCATCCTCCACACACTTTATGGTTTGGTTTGTTGTTTTTTTTATAAACTTCTACCCTCTGTCTGAGTGAGGTACTCCGTAGCTTTATCACTGTCTTTATTGTAGGATGATGATATAGGAAGCATGAGCATATTTTGTTATGAATAAGATTTACTATAGCTTGGGAACTGTGGTACTGTAAACCTTTGGTCTTGTAAACATTCGGTTTTGTTTAACTTAGGAACAGCTATCTTTCTAGGGTAAAATGGGATTGGTAAATCAGTCTTTCTTTCTAAATGAATTTGAAAACAAGTTGGTGTTCAGGACCTGAGGCCTGTTTCCTTCCCCTTTGTCTCCCCTCCTCCCTCTCCACCGAAAAAGGTTACAAAGGACTTGGCTTAAGCACTTGTCATTAAAGAGCCTCTGGCATTTTTGTAAGAGATGGGAGGGCATTTCTTCCAGTGTCCAGATCTAATTCCAAACTGGGTAATTACATTTCGCCTAACCATAATTTCCCATGTAGTTTCAACTGGATAAAATATAATTCTCATACTGAGAATCTAAGGGTGTGTCTACACAAGGAAAGTGACCAGCATAGCAGAATAATTATAACAACAACATTTTTCTGGAATCAAAGTGATTTGATTCCAGAACAGAGTGTCCATACAGGAGAATTATAGCAGCATCACCGATACTATTCTTCTCCCGAAAACAAGCCCTAACTTGCCATCAACTGGCTAGTGGAGTGACTTTAATAAATCCCCTCCAATTCTCCCCCAGTTTGGATTGTACCAAAATACAATAGGCAGCAGGCCTCCTCTTTACCCTATATTAAAAATCAGATTACAGCCCTGTTTGGTTTCATTGTTTATTCAGATAAACTCTGTCCCTACTCTAAGTGAATAAATAGAGTTATACTGTATCTCTTATTAGGTCTCGCTCCAAGCTGCCATAGGGTCCAGTTCCATTCGCCCCTTGACGTCAATGGGAGTTCTGCCATGGACTTTAGCGGAAGCACGATCTGGCCATACCAAGCTTCAGGCCAAATCCATCACAGATATAATTCCACTGACTAGCCAGAGTTACACCAGAAATGAATTTGGCCCGTCATACAACAGCAATAAACAGACTATAAGTAATGCATGGTTTAAACCAGGGATCTCACTCAAATCACCACGAGGGCCACATGAGGACTAGTACATTGGCCCGAGGGCTATATCACTGACGCCTTTTCATATAAGGGTACAAAAGAACCTCCCCTCCCTGCCCCGCTCCCACTCAACCCCTTCCATGAGGCCCCACCCCTTCCCCACCCCCATTCCAACCCCTTCCCCGAAGTCCCCACCCCAACTCTGACCCCTCCCTGCCCCATTCCAACCCCTTCCCCAAATCCCCGCCCCTGCCCCACCTCTTCTCCACCTCCTCCCCTGAGTTCACAGATCCCCGCTCCTACCCACATCTCCTGGAAAGCGCTAAGCACCACCAAACAGCTGTTTGGTGGTGGGAAGCACCTGGAGGTAGGCAGAGGAGCAGGGATGCAACACGCTGGGGGGGAGGGGAGGTGGCGCGGGAGGGGAGCTTGGCAGCCGCAGGAAATAACTCTGGAATGGCGGGGGGAGGAAGGGCGGGGAGCTTGGCGGGCTGCAGCAAATACCTCCGCAGGCTGCACGTTCGAGACCCCTGGTTTAAACTAACTGTTACATCAGTATCTTCATTACCATTTCATCTGAAATTACTCCACAATTAAATTAACATTGTTCTTCTTTGGGAAATTTGTTAAGTCTTTTTTTATTTTAAGATAGTAGCTTAATGTTTTTAGTTAATATTTTATTCCTGACAGAGCCAGCTCAATGCTATTAAACGAGCCATAAACCCATTTTGAAAAGTAGCAAATATAACTTATCTTGTGAGGATCAAAGTGAATCCGCAGTTCTAAATACGTGAGCTGCTCCACCTCTGGATCCATCAGAAAGATTGATGCATGTTTAATTACTCCCCAGGCTGCAGAGCTTACATCAGGGCCAAGGTCTCAGCCCAAGCAGCTGACTGAGACAGAAAGAATTCATCAGGTTCCATCTGCCTGGATTCCAGCCTCCCCTGTCCACAATCATTCTGTAGCTTAATCTTTCTGAATGCAATTCTTAAAAAATGCCATTCAGGCTCAAACTGGTTAAGCGTGACTTAGGCTGCCCCGCTACAAGACACAATTAAATTACACTGCAGTGAGCAATGATGGCTTAGGCCATATTCACTATATTTTGCCATTTGTTTGTTTTAATTGAGAATAAGTACCTTTCGCTCCAACTTAAAAAGTTTAAGGAACTCAACAAATCTCAGCATTCCCGGGTGGTCCTGCTTGCCCTGTGGGCACTGATGACCAGCTCTGTGTCTCCCACCAAAGTGGACATTGTGGGTGGCTCGTGTTGTTATACCTCATTCAGGCAGACTTTCTGCCACTAGACAACTCCAGTCTAGGTTCCTCCATCTTCTAGCATGTCCTAAGTCAGGGTCATTGTGTGTGTTTCTCAGGCCTTGTCTACACTGGCACTTTACAGTGCTGAAACTTGTAGTGCTCAGGGGGGTGTTTTTTCACACCTCTGAGTGAGAAAGTTGCAGCGCTGTAAAATGGAAGTGTAGATAGTGCACCAGCGCTCTCCCAGCTCTGGTGCCACGCATACATAGTATGCGACTACACGGCCACGTTAAAGCGCTTTAACATTGCTAATGAAGACACGTCCTCAGGCAACTTCTCTCAATAGGGCTCAGGAGAGCACCAGGCAGAATTTAAAGCAATTTTTCCCAGGTAAACTCCTAAGGTGAGGGTGTCTCTGAATTTGAACCCCACTCCAGTCCAAGTGTTCCCATGGGTGCAGGGGGTGTAGTTTGCATCTATTTGTGCCTGGGGTAGAATGAATCTGGTTCATTAACTAATGCAATATCCCTGTCAGTTGGTAATCTGTATTATCCCCATTTAAAACTTGTTGCAATTCTTAAGTTTGCTCTAGAACCAAACAACACATTTGATTGAGGGGGAGGAAATGATAGCTAGAAAGATAGACAGATAGAGACATTTAATTCACTTTTAAGTGAATTAAGCTACAGCAAATTAAAACCACTTTTAGTTCTGAATGAAAGCATCCCCACAGGGGCTTAATATGCTTTTAACTAGTGCACTTTAAAGTCACACTTTTACTTTTCAGCTTATCTTCCATGTAGACAAGCCCTAAAAAGATTTTTCAACCTAATAATAACCCATGATCTAAATAACCAGCATTCCCAAACACATACTACAATCTACGTGTAATCCCTAGGAGGTTGAATGATTATGAGTGATTCAAAAAGACAGTTTTCAGATTGATTTTTTTCACTGAACACCAAGCAGCCAACGTTGTAACCTCACTATCAGTAGGAAACCCAGGGTCTGGATGTTAGAAAGAAAACTAACCTAATCAATTGTATTTACTTTTCTGACTGCAATGTTTACCTGCACTGTTGGACTCTGAGGAAAAGCACTAGTGTCTGTGATTAAACCCCCATACTATGAACTACAAGTAAAAACTGCAGGTTTCAGAAAACTAGATTTCTAGAAAACCACAACAGATTTATTGTAGGCAAAAAAATATAAATGGCAATGGTAAAAAAAGAGGTTGCAAATCGCTCTCCATAATGACAGTGCGTATGTCAAATGGAAGTGACTCCAGCACAAACAGCAACTTCAATTTAACAATTGTATAGCTCCAGTATCTCAAATTGCTGCATAATAACATGAACATAACTTCACAACACTTAATGTAGTCCCAATTTCTAATAACCAAAGTAATACCTTAATAAACACAAACTTAAGTCTGGCCAAGGGCTCATAATTTCTAAGGCCATGTCCATACGCGAAAGTTGTATCACTGACTATACTGGTGGCAGCTAGAATGGATACAGGTATACTGGTATAAAGGTGCAGCATACCAGTATAGTTTATTCCTGGGGATTAAACTGTACGGGTATAAGGCATCTTTATACTGGTATAACTGCACCCACACTAGGGATAGTACCAGTATAACTATATTGCCTTTAAAAAAAAAAAATCACACCCCAAGTGACATAATTATACTGGTACAAAAATTTCTGGTAAACCAGGCCTAATACTGGGAGATTTGTGTATTCTATGGCAGCGGTTCCCAAAGCCGGTCCGCCGCTTGTGCGGGGAAAGCCCCTGGCAGGCTAGGCCGGTTTGTCTACCTGCTGCATCTGCAGGTTTAGCCAATCGCGGCTCCCACTGGCCACAGTTCACCGCTCCAGGCCAATGGGGGTGCGGGAAGCGGCGAGGGCCGAGGGATGTGCTGGCTGCCGCTTTCCTCAGCCCCCCTGGGCCTCGAACAGCGAACCATGGCCAGTGGGAGCCACGATTGGCTGAACCTGCGGATGCAGCAGGTAAACAAACCGGCCCGGCCCGCCAGGGGCTTTCCCTGCACAAGCGGCGGACCAGCTTTGAGAACCACTGTTCTATGAAATAATCAAATCAAAGAATTTCAGTGTGGATGAGATATGTTTCCAGTTAAAAAACCAAGTGTAATCATGCATGGGTTGATTCAGATAGGAGCTTTGCTCATGACTCCAGCACCAGAGGAGTGCTAGAATATCAGCACTTGGGACTGTGTGGATGTAGAGAGGAACATGTCCACGCAAACAGTGCCCCTGCCCCGGCTGATTATATCATAGAGCCACAATATTGTTCCTTGACGGGCTGACTCACCAACCTTCTCAGATCCACCTGCCACACTTGATAATGTCTAGCAGTGGAGGGAAAATAATTTTAAAAACAATCTTGCGGTTCCCTTTCCATACTGTTTGTTAAAATGACTCTAGACTAATTGGACCTGCATGGGTATCTACAGAGACTTCACATCAGCCACCTTCTTGAGGAAGTTTCATAGGCAGAGGAATTTGACCTTCCAGTGCCATTCCCAACTTAACACAGAGGTTGGATCTGCACCTGTCATGGGAACGTTTAGAGTAAACCATCCCTAATTCAGCCCATGCTGCAGCTTGCAGGAACAAGGCTAGCTAGCAAGCAACCTAAATAAGACTTTGAAAATAATCAGAATCAGTATTTATAGAGCATTGTTCATCCACAGATTTCAAAACACTTTACAAAGGTGGGTATCATGAACCCCATTTTAGAGACAGTGAAATTGAGGCACTGTGAGGATAAGTGATTTGCCCAAGGTCACATAGTGAGTCAGTGGCAGAGGCAGCAATCTAGCCTAGTCTATTCTCAGTCTGCTGACCTTTCCACACCAGAGGGTTTCACAATTTTATTGTGAGCCTTGCAATGTTTGGTCTTCTCGTTAAAGCCCCACTTGCTGAAGTCAAGAGATTGCAAGAAAATCTCAACTTTCATTTAAAAAAAAAAAAAAAGAGTAAGTTTCTAGACCTCACAGTTGCATAAAAGAAGCTGGAAAATGTGAAGCAAGTTCACCTGCTAAGACTCAAAAACCAGAGGGCAAATAAACACTCAGCCCAACATTTTTTAATCTCATGATTTTGGGCCTGCCTCATGATTTTTTAACATTTGAGGCTGGCAGTACTGCAGATGAGGCTCATAATTAAAAGATTATAATCTTTTATAGCTGTGCTGCGTTATTGGAAAACACAGTGTTAAAAATATGGTGTGCTAGCAAAATGAAGTGTTACCATTCACAGATGAGTACTGTAGACTGTTCCTTATTTAATCCATTATGCTTGTCTTCAATAAAAAAAAGTGTATTTTACATTACTCCATTCTGTGTACTAGTCTCCTGCCACTGTGGACACTATTCACAGGCAAAAATGTAATGGGGACCAGTGTAACATACTTTAGAAAGAACAGAGGATTGGTCAGATGAACTAAAGCAATAGTAGCAATCTCCAAGGCACTGACCTTCACTTTCCCAACTGCAGCTACTTCAAATTTTAAAGGATTCCTTCTGACATGTTTTTAAGATCAGGGGAATCACGTTTTTATACCCTCCTGTACACAACTGCAGAAGATACATGCCAGTGGAAGGGAAATGGTACTCTGGGCAGGACTGGGGCGACTCACCCCTGTTTATTGTGCCCTCTACCAATGTCAGCCAGGGCACCAGACTCACAAAGCAAAGAGTCTAATAGAGGGAAGGCTGGAGTTGTGGAAAGCTGTTGCAAACTCCCTTTTGCTGGGGGTGGGGCCAGTCCTGGCTTGGAAACAGGTGTGACCAAGGCAACTAAGGTCTGAGCTGATGATTCAGTGCATCCTCTTAGTAGCCACCTTTCACCCACAGAGTTCCTATAAAACTTCAGAGGAAACTAGTTAGTTGTCCTCCCTGTCGTAAAACCTATCCTAAGGCAGGGTGGCAAAACCCTTCAAAACAGTGGAAACAACTGACTGGACTCCCAGATGTGCAGCAGGCCTTGCTGGTACAAGTAGGTGCACTTTGTACCTCCCGGTGCTAGTCAGGGTGAATCCAGGCCCTTATCTTCAGTGTTTAGTAAAGAATCCCATGTCTGTTTTCACTGTCACTCCTTTTAGCTTCTGAGATAGCTGGAAAAGAAAGCCAAAGGCAAACTGATGGTGCAAAGCCTACCCACAGCGAAAAACACATATGAGGCTTTAAAAAAAGCAAACATGATGAGCTGAACTTCAATGTGAAGTAGCTCTTTTTAGCTTCCCAACAGATTCACGGTGTTATTCCTGCGTTGGGCTCTGCAGATAGGCATGATGTGGGCAGTCTTCATATGCAAAGCTTTCAAAGGCCAGAACAATGGGCACAAAAAAATTATTCGTAACACATCTTCAGTTTCCAGCTGAGCAGTTAATATTTGCCTTGATTAACTGACAAGCTGGAAACAAAACAGTAACAAAAGGCAAAAGAGACCAGTTTCTGCACAGGCCTCTTGTAGCGGGCAGAACTTCATCCCTAGGATTCAGTGCATCAAGAAGTAGCTGTCAAAAATGACTTTGCTCTTTCTAATTTGGTAAGTTTAACCCAGAAAGAGGTCTTATGGGGAATTGGAGAGCTCAGGAGAATTAGTGTGAAGATATAGGACTTTTTACCTCTGTGGCACAGGCCAGAATTCAGCTAGGTCAGTACCAACTCAATGAATGTCATTAGATTTGATGGTTATTTGGCAACCTATGTGGAAACAGGCCTCAGTCCAGTTACGGGGGACAGTTGTCCATACCACAAAAACTACCTTCACTGTTGGCACTAATTAGCCCTCACAGGGCAGTCCCAACAGAGAGGCAAGCAAAGGGATTCATGAGCCACGGAGAGTGACCCATCCTCATATAGTCATCCTCACACAGTCTGAGACAGCAGCCATAATTGCCTCCTCTTAAATCACTAATGTTGCTGTGCCTTTGTGACACAGACATTTCTGCTTTCCTCCCAGGGCACTGCCAGCTGAGATTCTACACACTAGAAGAAGAAGACAGAAGTACCCATGGCATGAACAGTTCCTCCTATTGGGCATGTGCCATGTTCTTTTTCCCGAGAGCATCCCTGGCTTGCATATGGATGACGACACACTGGCCGCAAATTAATTCCACTCAGACAAAGGGATATTGAGGCTGGTATGGTTGGTAAAGAAGTTGGGAGAGGTGGGCTTCAGAAGCAGGAGATGTAGATAGGGCCTGAGCAATGCAGGGCCTTGGATAAATTTAAATCGGATTCACAGCTCAGTAGGGAGCCAATGAAGCGACTCAAACACAGGGATAATATGGATGAAGAAATAAGTGTCTTCTACTTTTTTTTTTTTTTAACACTGGCAAAATAACCTGTATGTAGGTCTGGGCTCCCATGCAAGATAATTTTAGAATATACCAGCAAAGACAGATGGTATAGAGCAATGATTGTCTGCCATAGGAAAACATTTTGTACAGCATGGCCAATACAGTCAGAATATTTGCGCCAGTCTCTGCCAAGGCACTTGTGCCTTGAATGTTGTTTGCAGATACAAGATATGTACTTGTGCCCTCGAAGAAGCCTGCCCTGGCAATCTGAACAGAGCAGCTACCAATCTAAACAGAGCAGCTGCAATACTTAGGTACTTAGGTGAGGAGAGATTTCAGCAAACTGCTTATGTCTCAGAAACTCAAAGTACAGGGAACTGTCAGACTGCTGGGTCCCCTAGGGATTTAATATGTGCACTGCTACTGACTATGTACTCTATGCAACCTGTACATTCATTAAATCAGTTTTCCATAATACAGCATAAATAAAATGTGTCTATGTATGCTTTCTCTTCTTACTCCAACCTTGAGGTCCTGGCCATACTGGGGTGGTTTGCACCGAAGCAGCTACACAGCGCAAACCTTCAGTGTGGATGCACTGCACCAATGTAAGATGGAGCTTATCCTGTAAGGGGTCTTGGAACTTACCCTGGAGTGTTAGGCGATTTAGTAGGTGGTATGTATTGCTGTGGTCAGATATATTTGAAATACCTCTTTTTCGTGCATATTAGTACTTGGGAAAGTGGAAGACTGCCATATCTGGGAAACTGAACTCCGGTTTATCAAAAGAATCAGTGTGACATGGGGAGTGGCAGTGAAAGCTTTCAAAACACTGTATATGACCAGAGCAAAAATCTTCCCTGGTGCAAGCCTTATTTTGCACTGAGACTGTATGTGTTTACAGGGGCTTTACACTGCTATTGTTACACTGATGTAATTAGACCAGTATACACTTCCATAACACTGTGTCTACTCTATGGAGTCTATACTGGAAACATACCCATGTAAACCTATCTTTTAAGTGGAGGCCAAGCATGATGTTACTCCTGGTTTGGCTACTGATTTGAAATTATTTTTTTTTCTTTAAATAATGCTAAACCAGTTAAAAAAACAACAACAGCAAACATCAAAAAGAAAGTGACCAAATCCTTCCTGGTGTAACTGTACTGATACCAATGCAGCTGCATCAGGGACTAGTTTGGCCCTGTTTAAGTTAAAATTAAGCTGGCTCTATAAGAATCTGGACACTTACCTTTGATACAAATCCAGTTGGACTAACCTTAAAAAAAACCCAACTATGTGTTGTTTGTTCTCAATAAAACCAGCCTCTAAACTAAATTCTTTGGAGATTATTTTGTTCGCTAACTGTTATGGTTTAGGGCTCATTTATTTATTTATTTATATAATCCACAAATGTCCCTTCCAAAGTGAGAACCAGTCAAACACAGACATCTGGTCATGATATTCTGCTGACTCTAGGGGTGCCAACTCAAGCTGATTATTTTTTCTTCTGCTTCCACTTCAGAAAAGAATCAAATACCTCCCCCTCACTAATGGAAAATAAACATTCTCTAGTGTGTATTCATTACATTATTGAAAAGTTTTGCTTGCCATGCAAATAACTTTTTTAAAGAACAAGCACTGAACATAGACAGTACTAAATACAACAACCTGTGTTCATTCATTCACATCTGCTTCCCTGGTTAACTGGATCAGCTGTTCTATAAAATTTTAGGGTAAGGAAAGGAACATCTATTTCTGGGAAGGAAGAAAGCAAGGAAGGAAAGAGACTGGCTGACTGGCTTTGGACTAGCTGGCTTCTGGACTACTGCACCAGTCCTATAAAGAGATGAAGGTACCCCTTGAAGAGGAGGGAACATGCTGGAGGAATGGAACATTCAGTAAGCAGCAGGCTGACCACCATAGATATGTCATAAAGGTTGATAAAAATCTGTAAGTAGCCCATGATTTTTTCCACAGAGTGCTTGATAAATTCACTGCACGTTCTCATCGCAGATGACAGCTAAAACCAGAAATCATAAACATAAGTGAGACATACTACTCAAGATGCGACAAATCTATCACAGACGACACCCTTCCGACATGTCCTCATCCAAAAGTGAACACAGAACGGCACTCATCCAGAATTCACATAGATGCGACTATCAGTGTGACACCAGCTCAGCCCAGAAGGACATACATGGGTCTTGTGCAGACTCCAATGACTGTCCTCATGTATTACATGTGAACAAGCACTTTTTTTTTTTTGGGCGCCTTGGCAAGATTTTAAGTTATCTGATCTTTATGCTCTTAGCCTATGCTGTTCTGATAGACCACAAATAATGGAAGGGATTTGGCCTCCTTTTTGGCAGGGAACGTGCACTTACCCTAATAAAGTGTGCAGGACATGAGTGACTCACATGCATTGCTTTCCAGCTGCTACCTCCATGCTCTCAGATGGTCGTACCAAAGTGCAGTAACTTTTTGGTCTCCTACTCCTTTTTCTACTTGCTGGAGTGCAATATACTCTCTTTCTTTCCAATGCAAGTTAGAGCTCAAAGAATGATGCTGCCCTTTGTACACTGGATGTTAGTGATTTGTTCCCATAAGGACAAGGAAAGGTTTTTAGGGGGGGTTGGGTGAAAGCAAAAGGACTCTTGATGCAAGAAGGCAATTTTTTCCCCTCCAAAAACCAAAATGTATTTTACAGTTTTCTCTCTGTGATTCTCTCACAGATGATGGCTACAGGGGGCTTTCCGAGGTTTGTGTCTGCATGGCTCTGCATCCTGCTGGCTAACTTTACACAGACCTGCACCAACGGCACTCAACATGGACTGCCAGCCGGTGAAGCCACAGAGTAGGATCTCTTATCTGGGATCTCCTTGCTCTCCTGAAACTTGGTAGGCAAAGCTTTCCATTTCTGGCCTAGTAAGAAGTGAAGATGTGGGAATTGAGGATGCTCAGCAACTCTCAGGAGGTGTTAAACACTTCGCAGGACCCAAGCCTCACAGGTGCTGAATGGGAGTTGAGAATACTCTACATCAGTGCTACTCAAAATGGTGGTCCGCGGAATTGTCCCTTAATTCAGTATTTATCCAATGTGTCAATCTGGTATTAGGGAGCGTTTCACTGTTGGAGGTGCTGTTTATCAGATGAAATATAACACAAAGATCTTGATCACTTGCAGTCATTAAAGATCTTATGGTACTTTTCATAAGAGTAGAGGGGTGTTAGCCCTGGTGTAGTAGGTAACTAAATTCTGCTTACCTAAATTTCCCCTACAGTTTCAACTTGACACTATACTCTTTGTTTTAACCTGTTCCTGTGTGCTTCCACAACTGTTGTGCTCCACCCCAGTGATGGCTGTATTCTGAAGTGAAATAATCTTTATGCTATCTGGAGGGTAGTTTGTGTATTAGTTTATTAAATTTACTAAGTGTCTTGGGATCCCCTGGGATGAAAGATGCTACATATATCACCATTACTGTGCTCTATCCTGGGGTCTTTAGTCAGTTTCAATTCAGTCCTTACTCCTTAAGGACTTCGGGATTTAGCCAATTAAGGCACAGACCGGGGATTGGAGAGCAGATGCTGACAGAATAACATTTCGGTGGAGGTAGAAGGCTCCCCTTTCTTCACAACCTGAAAATAACTTTCCAGAAGTACAGTATTTTGTTTTTAAGCCCATAGCTTGCAAATCTGCTTAACTACCAGCAAATTTTAGAGGTTCCACCCTCTATATTTTTTGGACCCAGGGAATAGCACAGGATTGCTCACAGAATATTTTTTCCAGCTCAGGTACACATCAAAACAGCCCACGGTTACAGAGCTGAGATTACTGTTCAGTACAAAATGTTTTTACCTCTAGAAGTACAATTACTTTCAAGGCAAAGATCACTTGCATAGCGCCATGGATGCACCATGTACGTCCTAGCAAGAAAAGGCCTGACTCCCCACTGCCTTGCATCTTGTGTAGTCACTGACACCTGTGCAGAGCAAGTGTAAAATGCAGCCATTCTGATGTGACAGCATTTTACACCTGCCTTCCGTGGGTATAAATGTGAGAGGCAGTGGAGAACCAGCCTACATAATGTATGCAGGAAACAGGAAACTGCCTAACAAGTGGCCCTACATGATCTATCTAGCATGATACAAGAACTTGAAACTCCCAAGACCATTTAAGGATGGGGTTTGAGAGGAAATTAGCGAACAGTTTCTAATTCCAGGAAGCTCAACCACAGATCTGTACAGGATATTCAAACACAGCCCGGTCAACTTGTGGGGCTGCATCTGGTAAAATGAATAGAAACAATTGGCATTTTTCCTACCTTGGCACTGAGAATGTACGTAGTCATCCAATACAAGATACCGCCCTAAATTCCAGGAGGACAAAGTGCCACTAAATATTTAAATATGGATTTTTAAAAAGAGTCCAAAGTACATACATCAAAAGCAATGACATTTAATAGTAATTCATTGCAGCTTTTCCTAAATCCCCTTCCAAAAATGCTTGTTTCTTTATATACTGCTGTGTAATTATTAAAATAAATACTAAAACCATAGTAATAATAAGCTGAATTCTAGGCTGAGTTTATGCAGCCATAAAGGGCTTATCCCCCCCAAAGCCTCAAACAGGCCCCAGAACAATTGATCCTGTGGATGGACAACCCAGTGCATAGAAAGGAATGGAAGGTAACCATGGACTGAGAACTCAGGTCAATAAGCCCTCTGCCCCAGTCAATGAAGTTAGGGTGTTGCACAATATTTCAACAGTAAAATATTCCATTACAAACCACTTATTTATCTATCATTTATGCAACTGAAAGTCTCAAGAAAGAGGGATAGTGGGGGTCAGTTGGGGACTGGGGTCATAATCTACAACTCCTATAAATAAAGGGGTCTGGGGTGTTTCTTGAAAGTGGGAGGAGATGGATGTAAGAGTGAATGCATTCCCAAAGGTCCAATTGCCTGCCGATCTACAACACAATGGTAGGGCTCTTAAGAGGTGGGTGGAGTCTGAGCACAGGCATCCATCTGAATGAGACTCCAGGAGAAGGTGTCAAATGTGCCATTAACTGCTTCAAAAAACCAACAGTGCTGATATAAAAATCAATCCACCTTTTGACAGGCAGCCAATGTAAAGAATGCTGGACAAGAACAATGTGAACCTGAGAGTGACCAGGCTCCTTCACTCTGACCAAGCTGCGTGTGGTGGAGATGCATTGCCAGCAGCTCTGATGAGAGTGAATGGCAACAGTCAAGACTTACAGTCCCAAGGAGAGGTTTCAGAGTAACAGCCGTGTTAGTCTGTATTGGCAAAAAGAAAAGGAGTACTTGTGGCACCTTAGAGACTAACCAATTTATTTGAGCACGAGATAGGTGCTGCTGTTACAAGTTTCTTGTGGATAAACAGCAGCACAATTTGGAAATCAAATTTTTGTATCGTATCTAATATGTGGCCATAGGTGCTAGAGGTATGGCAACACCCCCTGGCTTGAAGTAGTAAGAGCAACCAAATATACAGTAAAAGCTTTCAGCACCCCCACTATAAAAATTGTTCTGGCACCTATGTGTATGGCTCTCCATGGAAGAGCATGGTTGAATGTAGCAGCAAGACTCTTAACTTTACTCACTAAAGGAGTCTTCTCAATAAACAGAGACACAGAGGAAGTGAGAACACCCTCACAATGATTACTGTTATTCTCTGTATTACAGTAGTGCCCAGAGACCCCAATCATGATTCAGGCCCATCAGAAAACACTGATTCATCTAAACTGAAACATTTCAGGGTTGGTTTCTATAAGCTTCTTGACTCAAAATTTTTTTTGAAAGCAAGTGTTTTGAAATTTTTGAAAAGTTTCATTTTGACATTTTCAAAACAAAAATTCTGGCTTGCTGGTTCAAAATGACTGTTTAAATTTTGAAACAAACAATTGGCTGAGATGATTTAGTTGGGGATTGGTCCTGCTTTGAGCAGGGGGTGGACTAGATGACCTGCTGAGGTCCCTTCCAACCCTGATATTCTATGAATTGTAGTAAAAAAACCCAACAGTCTTTTTAATAAAAAAAAAAAAAAGTTGAAGTAAAAACCAAACATTCCCAAAATTATTGAAACAAAACATTTCAATTAACCCATTTTGTTGGGGGTGGGGGGGGGATTTTGAGTTTGACGACATTTTTGAGATTCCGACTTTTTGTCAAAAGAAAAGGAGTACTTGTGGCACCTTAGAGACTAACCAATTTATCTGAGCATAAGCTTTCATGAGCTACAGCTCACAAATGTCAAAATCTTGAAAAACCAATTCCTGCCCAGCTCTAGCACTGATCATGAGGCACTTAAATCCCCATTTAGGCTTAAAATGAAAAATGGCCCCATTTTTGGAGGTACTGAGCGAGAAAAAAAGAAAAAAAAACCTGCCACTGAAATCAGTGGGAGCTGTGAGTGCTCAACATCTCAGAAAATTAGGCCATTTATTTAGGTGCTTACCGCGTAAGCATCCAAGTTTGAAAATGGACTTGTCCAAGGTGACATAAGTCAGCAGCACAGGCAGGAATAAAACCCAGTAATCTTGACTCCCAGTGCCCTTCTCTAAACCCTAGGCTGCATTTCCTCCAACAATTACCCAACAGTTCTCTGCCAACCAGTTATATGATAAAGAACTTTCATATTAACAGACTGGTCTGGTCTAGTGCCTTATCCCGGTGAGCCAAGAAGAGGCTGACCTATAAGAACAATTAATCATGATTGGCCAACCAGGGCTTTTCTGCACCATGTACTGCAACTTCTCTGTCTTTTCTAGGACAAGCCATACAGCCATCTCTGTACTGCCTGAACATTCCTACCAATTCTGCCCATAGAGCAGCATATCTTCACCTTTACATCTTTAAGCCTAAGCAGCTGTACGGCTCTAACCATTTATGTTGGGCTTTAGTATTTACTGCAACATGAAGGCCCATAAAATATACAATGGTGCTTCTTGGTCTATCCATGCAATCTATTCTTCCATCCATCCAAGGATGTGTCCAGCACTGTGGTATCTGGGTACAGTGATACTTGATCACATTTTCCATGAGAAAAAGATTTTCTGTGTCCTTTCCATGCTATGTCTCCATGAACACCAATGGTTACAGCCTCTCACAGGAAGGACTGTTTTTAGACCCTAACAGAGTGGCAGCAAAATGACAGCATTTGGCACCAATTGGATTGTCTACACCATAAACTTCTGCATTCCAAGGACAGCTCTATGCAGAAAAAAAATTGCCGTATTCCAGCCTGTGAGGCCAGAAAAAAGGAGCTCCAAGCAAGCAGTCTCTGCAAAGATCTTCTTAAGGATTTCCACGGGACCACACAGAAAAGCGAACAAAGATTATCAACCTCCTTCCTCACAAAGGATAGTCAAATGGAACGGTTATCCAGCAAGGTAAGGCAGCTCCAGCTAGCCTGTAAGTAGTTTAAATCATGTGCTAGGGAGTCAAGTGATAACATTCATCATAATTTAGCATCTTGGTCCCCAGAGATGGCATTCAAAAAAAAGGCGGAAAGGAGTAAAACAGGGAGGATACTAAGTCTCAAATCTTGGGGTAATTTTGAAAATTGAATACAGGAAAATATATGTGCGCGCAATAGTTGCGATAATATCTACCCAAAAAAAGAAAAAAAAAGTGTTTGAACCAAACATTTGAAAACTGGATTACTACTCTCCAGGATAGGGAGATCAATATGGTCAATATTGATCAATAGTGGCCACTCTTTTAGGACTACTTGAGAGCCCAAGAAAATAGTCACACTTCTGGTTAGTCCTCATCTGGCCAAAGAGAGCAAAGGTGGCAGTGTTTTGTTTATATCACCCAAGTGCTTCCTCCCAAACCAAACAGTCATAATATAATATATCCCAGAAGTCCAGTCGTTCTCTTTGTATTACTGTGTGCAGATGTCTGTAAAGCTCCTGTGTCACATTTCCTGTAGGCAGGAGGGATGAGGACATGACTGATGTTGTGGTGAAGCTGAAAATAAGCCAATGTTGCTGCAAAAGCTGCTTATTTCATAAGCCTGCATCTTAGGGGGAAGGAAAGGACAAGGGTCTCTTTTTTCCCAAAGTGGCACAAGATGCTCACAGACACAATCATTTTACTTGGGCCATCTCTGCTTGCACGGTCCTTTCTAAGGTACTTATAAGGCCACACAATGATAGCGTCTAAGCCTGACTTCACAAGACTTCACAATACCTTGAAAGGTAGGCGGGTACCATTATCCACATGGGGAACTGATGCACAGACAAAGACTAAGTGATTTGTCCATGGTCACCCAGGGAGTCTCTGACAGAGCAGGGAAATGAACCAGGACTTTTAAGTCCCAGGCTAGTGCTTTTACTCCTGGACCATCTTTCCTTGCCTTTCCATACTGTGCTGTCCCATGCTGCAGTTCTGGCACGTCTGTGCCTGACAAACGGGGATACATGAGCAAAGAAGAGCTCAACTACAGGTGAAAGTCATACAGATTGCTAAAGGGGGAAGGCTCAGGCAGGGGTGTTGATCCCCGGCCTTCCGCGAAGCCCAAGCTTGTAAGCTGGAAAAGTACGCCCCCCTGGCCAACACCCTGAGAGAAAAGGGCTACACGGTGCAGATGGATGCCCTGGTCATCAGAGCCCTGGGCGCCTGGGACCCCTGCAACGAGCGTGTGCTGCGGACCTGTGGGATGGGTCAATGCTATGCACGGCTCATGCGGCGCCTCATGGTCTCGGACACCATCCGATGGTCCAGGGACATCTACATCAAAACACATCACCGGCCACCGACAGTACCAGGAGGTGTGAGCCGGAGTGACATCGTGCATCAACTATGAGAAAGGGACCAAGAGACTTTTTCCATTGGACCATATGAACTGGAACCATAAACTCACTGAACATTAAATCTCACCACATGAGGGTCAATCCATCCTCATCATCGTATCCACTCATTATACTCCACACCTGAACATAGCCATTATATGAACAACATACCCTCATGTCTCAATGTCTGTACTTTGACCCATTAACCTTTTACCCCCAATCAGGGATGTTGCAGATTATGTATTCCTCATGCCATCCGATCTTAAACCGAACTTCGAACCCCTTGATAATCTGTACTTTATTCCCTGATAACCAGAAACTTCTATGCTTCAACGCTGTACTGTTTTCTTTTTCTTTTAACATCTTAATAAAATTATTAAATTAGTTAGAAGCCATGGGAGGCTGTAAACAGAGCCCAACCACCTGGTACAAATTACAGTGTGACTTGCCTTTTCTGCTTGATAGCATCCACACAGAAAACCAAAGGTTTGCGAAGGGTAGAGAAAGGAAGTGGGGCTTTCAGGGCTCATGCAAACAAAGGACTGGCAAAGCTAGCTGAAGCCAATGACAGTGCTGCAGACAGGTTCCGATTCCATCCTCCGATTCCGCCTTCCATCCGCCATCCGCCTTCCATCCGATTCCGCCTCCATCACTGATTTCCAACACCTTGGCTCTTCACTTACAATCCTAGTTTACAGCAGCTGAGGATGCTGCAAACTGAAGCTATGACAACCGACACAAGCAGAGGCGCTTGTCCCTAGCACAGAAGCTAAACGGGGAAGTTGGTTCCATAGACAAATGTTTCACTAAGGAGTCAGACCAGCTTGCAGATGATCTCACCAAATTTGTTTCATTTGTGACTCAAATTAGATGTGAATCCAGGTCCCAGGGGTGAAACCCTAGAGCATTAATTCACTGTGTCACCTCCAGGCCAGGCATATTCTCTCATATCACTTAAGTTAATAAGTAAATAAATAAATAAATAAATAAAGCTTGTTGAAACCTAAGTCTGACAATAATGTTAGAACATTTGATAGCAGCTTTTAGGATGGCCATGAATGAAAAGTGTCATTTCTAGAAGGTAGCCATATATCACATACACCCCCACACAGAGTATAGCTTTAAAACCATTCCAGTATTTTGGCTGGATTATAGTTCCTAATGAAATGAGGAACAAACAAAAATCAAATCAAGAAGGGTGCATGAATGGGCAGTATTTGCCCCCAGAAAATGTGTCAATATCATTATTTAATCTTTTAAAGGTGTGGAAATTGTATACACAAAACAAAGCTTTATTGATAAAACAAGATCTCATGTTACCTAGATGCAAAATTTGAAATTCAAAACTAAATATTGATTTATACATTCATATTTCTCCCTGCAGAGAAAAGATCAGGAATGTCCATGAGGAATGCCAAGCCTTTCACACTTTATGCCTTCCCAGTTTTTGGTTATGCCAGCAAATAGATCAGACTCAACATACTCAATTATTTATAATCTAAAATAAAAAGGTGACAATTCTTGGAGGAGAGGTCAAGAGGGTAAAACTTCACAGCTGATCTGGTCTAAAATGCTTTCAAGAACTCATCATACCAAATCAAATGCTCCAGGGTACCTCCAAATTGGTGCTATGTGTGCAAACACACAGAGGCCAAATGGAATCAAATGCACTCACAGATGGGAAGACCCTCTAAGCAAGGAATACTCCTTTATCGTTCCAAATTGGTAATTGCAAACAAAACAAAACCAAACCTCAAAGGTGCCTGATGCTATATAGCTATCCCCGCCCCTCCCCATTATCAATGTTTCATGGCACAAATACTTGAAATATTGGAGGTTTAGTAAAGATGGGCATAAACTACAAAATTAAGACTCAAATTTAAAAACATTTTACCCACACAACCAAATTTGGGGGAATCTGATCCAGGTGTTTGACTCAGGCCCATTCTACTCTTTAGCTGTATAAACCTCAGGGCAGTATTACCCCAATCTAACTATCAGCATTGTACAGGAAGGGGCAAATCCTGCCATCCTTGTGTAACACTGACAGACCCCGGTCATCAGCGGGCAGGATCAAACCAGGGACCTCAGTGCATGAGCCTCTACTGCATGAGCTAAAAGCCAACTGGCTCTTAACTAAGGCTATAGAGCAGACTCATTTTACCTCTCTCTCTTAGTGGTCTTGGTGCCACTAGATGGGACAGAACACCACATGCAGAATGTGCATGGGTTACATACTTCTCCTAGCTGAGGAAGCGCGTCCCAAGCTTCAGAGACTTCCCCACTGAAACCCCGAACGAGCCCCCCCCCCCCTTGTAATGCTGACAGACCCTGGTCATCAGTGGGTGGGATTGAACCTGGGACCTCTAGAGTTTAAAGCATGAGCCACTACTGCATGAGCTAAAAGCCAACTGCCTCTTAGCTAAGGCTTTAGAGCAGACTCAATCTCTCTCTCTCGCTCACTCTCTAAGTGGTCTTGGTGCCACTACATGGGACAGAACACCACACCCAGAAGGTGTGTGGGTTACACTTGCGCATACAAAACTCCAGCTGAAGTCAGTTCCATGCTACCCCACTAAGCCAATTCTATTTAAATTAGCAAAACACCCACCCACACAAGAATAATCTCAGAGCCCTATTTTGTCTAGGCCTCCTTCCCAGCCTGTTGTCTTCTGCTCTTTACACAGCAAGCGGAATACGATGGAACTACATGAGTATGCTAGGGTCCAATTAACCATGTTTACTAAATATACACAAAGTGCAAGGCTTTGCTACAGATACAATTCCAGCACCTTCTAAAACACAGAACATGGTGAGCACCACTAGTGGGCTCAGAAACTATTTAATAGACTGCACTCCCCTTATGCAATGTCATCTATCCCTACATCATGGCATCTATAGGTAAACTGGGGTCCATGCCACACATCTACCACCAGAAGTAGAGCTTACTGCCATGAATAACCACAATAAATTAATTGTTTTACTTATGGCAACAATAGGCACAATGTCTGAGAATGTTTGCAGGATTGGGCCTTTATGTTTTAAGCTCTTTTGGTCAAGGACTAAGTTAGAGTCTGCTCTCACCTGTCTTTCTTCTCTCTGTAAAGTGCCATTCACACCTAGGGCACTTTATGTTAAATATATTTATCTGAATGCATCTGATGAAGTGAGCTGTAGCTCACGAAAGCTTATGCTCAAATAAATTGGTTAGTCTCTAAGGTGCCACAAGTCCTCCTTTTCATATTATCTATTATTATTCTTATGTGACTGCTGTTCATTTTCTTTTCTTTTTTTTCCTGAACACGTCCAAGAAAACCTCCAGACTGGCAACCTCACAGAGCCTTTCACCTTGTGCACTCTGCTGAGTGGTTTGTGTCATTTCCGGGTTCAATCTGTAATAAACAGATAGGCCTATACGTTCAAGAGGGGCCTCTAAGTTTAGGTGTCTCCATTTTTGGGTGCTCAACTGGACGCTGATTTCTGCAGTACCCACTGGAGCCATGGGTACTCTGAAGATCTTATTCAAAGTGTCAGAGACTGGGCAGCCAGAAAATGAGGCACCCAAAAATCCATGAATCCTTTTGAAAAATGTGGCCATAAGACATCAATTCTTCCCACTGCACTGCAATGGAATGCACTCCCTGACAGAGAAGCATTCTTTCAAAAGGCCTGATATTCTAGTCCTTCTATATTCATGCCATTAAGGATTCAACAGAAGCAGGTAGCTAAAGAATGGAGAACTTCCTGAGTGGCACAACTGGAACAGATAGATATCCCTGTCAAATGTTATCCTCTCTTAATTTAAAAATCCCAGCTACTCCACTCTTCTTTAAGACTGCATGTAATTTGGTGTGGTGTGATATGTTTGTAATGGAATAGTGTAATAAAAGGTCAGCACCACCACTGCACAGTGTACATGACAGCCCTGGTTTCACTGAATTGTACGCTGTCTTCCTGGAGCACCATGTGAGGATTTCACTGTTTCTAAGAAGTAGAAACCTGACTGCCCATAAGTGTCAGAAAGCAGGGGGCTGAGCAATATGAACAAAAGCTCATTGAAAAGGGAGTTTACTCAAAAGAAGTGGGATGAGGAGGAGCAATTTTGCTGCTGGCTCCATCAACTTCTTTCTTCCATGTTTATAACAGCCCGATACCCCAGGGCCTTCCTATGTGCAATGAGGCAAACAGTGTGATACTCCTCAGCTATGTTTCAGGCATTTCACTACCCCATCCAGTCCTTACTGATCCATTATGTCAGTTCTTATTGCAGAGGTCCTATTCTTTTTCTGGAGGTGCAGTGCATAAATCCTGTTTCCTCCCTTTGCATTTTATTTAGGAGTCAATGATCAGTGGCCATCAAATGATGAATCTGAGGCTCTCATATCAGTGACAAAGAAGAGAATGCAATAACATGCTGCTCACTAATTCACTTTAAGTTTCCCTGTCTTAATTTACACTACCTTACACCTATTTTTAGCCATGGGGCATGTAAGCTACACCATCATATGCTCCCTTACATTCATACATTGGTAAGTGGGTGTAAATTGGTCAAAGGGGGTCTAACTGAGAGTCTGAGTGTAATAAAGTCTTACCTAAACCTCCATCGAGACATATTGTCTCTGAATTTTGCCCTTTGCATTTTACCTACATATTTAATGGACTAAAAAAAGACAAAACTTACCATGCCGGCTCCATGGGTAATTTGGTTCATATGAATGGCATTTAAAGCCAACTGTTTATGTTGAGGAAATTTCCTGTCAAAATACACTAACTTCAAAAATGAAGGGACTGCTCTCTGATCCGTCTGTGAACTGTGTGACCTAGATAACATGAAGCACTGATTCGTCCTAGGCTGATGTGGACCTCTTAAATCTCAGTTGATTTCCTGTCTTGCTTTTGCCTTCATGTGTGCTGGTTGGAAGACTGAATACAAGGAGCCTTACTGGGGTGTTCTGTAGACAGAGAAGGGTTTTCAAACTGGAGTCAGCAGCTTCCTTGTAACATTGGCACATGGAAACAAAAAGCTTTCCCAACTGGGTCAGACATTTTGCAATTAGAACAGTGCGGACAACAACATCAGAGAGTCAATACACTAGGAAATCCTATACACTTTCTTAAGTGGGTCCAATCCTGCAAGGGGCTTAGCAGTCTCAGCACCCAATAAGCCCATGACCCTCACTCTTTTACACTAGTTTCAGAGTAACAGCCATGTTAGTCTGTATTCGCAAAAAGAAAAGGAGTACTTGTGGCACCTTAGAGACTAACCAATTTATTTGAGCATAAGCTTTCGTGAGCTACAGCTCACTTCATCAGATGCATACTGTGGAAAGTGTAGAAGATCTTATTATGTACACACAAAGCCCTTCATCGGATGCATACTGTGGAAAGGGTAGAAGATCTTATTATGTGCACACAAAGCATGCTTTGTGTGCACATAATAAGATCTTCTACCCTTTCCACAGTATGCATCCGATGAAGTGAGCTGTAGCTCACGAAAGCTTATGCTCAAATAAATTGGTTAGTCTCTAAGGTGCCACAAGTACTCCTTTTCTTTTACACTAGTGTAACTCCATTGACATTGCACTGATGAGAGAGAAGAATCTGGCCCATTGACTTCATTAGGAGTTGCAGGTGCACAGTACCACTCTGAATTAGTCTCACCAGGCCCTACATTGGTTTTACCCCAGTGGAACTTAATTGATTTCTGTGGGATTACTCTTGATTTACACAGGTGAGTCAGAGGATGTCCTCATTTAGAGGAAAGTGCATCCTGCTCCCAACCCACTATTTTGATAGAATGACCCAAAATAAAAACAAATGTAAATGCAAATCAGGGCCCCTCTTTCCAATAAGATTGCTTTATTCTCACTGGCTAGACCAGTGTAAATGGGCCTTAATGTACATGAGAATCAAGACCAGGATGAGTAGTGGGAAAGGGGATTATTAGAGAACTGATTAGTGTCATCCCAGTGCATTCAATATCTAATAATGCAAAGTGATGTAAGTCCATGTTATTGCCAGGAGTTATGCGCTTCTCCTACACTTAAAAAGTACAAATTTAAACAAAGACAAAATAAAAAAGCAAGAAAAAGCAAGAGAGGAGCATGCTTTAAAAATAAAAGAGGGTTAAGGCTTTTCAAAAAGAATCATTGGGCAAAGTAATAAAATCAAATAGCTCTTTGGGGCAGGGACTATCTTTTTGTTCTGAGTCTGTATCGCACCTAGCACAACTGGGTCCAGATCCATGAATGGGGCTCCTCGCCACTATTGCAATACAAATACTAAACGATTACAATGCCACTCAAAGCCCAGATCCATAGACATTTTGTACCCCCAGCATGTAGGCTGCTCCCATTCCTCCTCTATTTCAGAGCTTCCTTCACAGATCCCTCTCTTCTTCCCTATCCCAGAGACCCTCCCCTGCAAAGCCTTATAACCGCCCTGCCCAGGGCAGACATCCACCCGCCCACTTTGCTTCACTCGCTGTTAAAGGTTTGGTTTTGTTGGTGGTGTTTGCTGCCAGTGGCAAGGGTGCTGCTGCTCTCCTTGAATGCAAACCAGGCTCAGCTGTCCGAGTGCTGCCCACTCGCCCTTGTGCCAGCTGCCTCCTGCTTGAATTCCAGGCTCTAATGTGACATTAGGGGGCACCCAGATTGCGCACCACCATCCACAGCCCAGTGGGACACTAAACTCAAATAGAAGAAGGCTGGAAGACCGGAGTGGTAGAAGGGGCCAGAAATGAGCTGTACCGTATGCATCCAGACTCACTAGCCTCCTTCTCCCATTTTTTATTACTCCTACCATCGATCAGCAGATTCAAGGTTTGTTGATCTCTGTGCTTCCCTCTCAGCCCAGGGCCTGACTTCACAGATCCATCAAACCAGCCTCTATCACTTCTGCCTCTGGGGAGGGCTTCTGAGTTACTACAGTGAATTCTTTCCCAGGTATCTGGCCAGTGGCTCTTCCGCACATGCTCAGGGTCTAACTGATTGCTATATTTGGGGTCAGGGAGGAATTTTTGCCCAGATCAGATTGGCAGAGACCCTGGGGGGTTTTCGCCTTCCTCTGCAGCATAGGTCACTGTCAGATTTAAACTCGTGTAAATGGTGGATTAAACCATGATTTGAGGACTTCAGTAACTCAGCGAGAGGTTACGGATCTATTATAGGAGTGGGTGGGTGAGGTTCTGTGGCCTACAATGCGCAGGAGGTCAGACTAGGTGATCACCATGGTCCCTTCTGACCTTAAAATCTATGAGCCTATGAACATTGTCTGTGATCCAAGTTATTAAATGCTTATTTGTCATCCATGCTACTAAACAAGATATCACACTCCCTCCACATGAACATCAGTTTAGCCCAGTTCAGTCCCAGAGTTCTAGTGGCATTAGCTATCTCTGAGAGCTCCCGCATTTTAGGATCTTATCAGGACTTCTCTGTGTATATTCCAGCCTTATGTCCTGACCCTGTGCTGCACCGTGTGCAGGCCAAACCTCTGCAATCACACAAAGCTTCAATGGGTTCCCAGCGCATGAGTGATATTGCAGTATCAAAGCTTCAGTGCATACAGTTGGAGGGACTTTTCCTAACAAACACAAGGGTTACCAGAGAAGCACAATTACCAGTGGTTCTGAACCTTTCCTATACTGTGACTCCATGGTACGTCAGAAGAAAAGAAAAAAAAAGTCTCTGGACCCTCCCACTCCCCTCTAGCTATAAACAAAGGGAGGGTGATCACATTCTAGAACCCACATTCTAGAAAAAAAGGATGAGACACACCTAAAGGTTCCATACAACATTCCATGAGCCTGCTGCCCTGCGGGGGCATATCCAGCCCCACAGATAGCTAGCACATATATGGGTGTCAACAAGTGCTAGCCACAAATATATTCCATCTTGTCCAGAGAAGCAGCAAAATGTGCTTGCAAATATGCCCTAATCCTGTCCATGAAATCCAGCCCTATCTGGCAGGCTTTCTATACTAGAGAATCCAAGACAGAATATGGTCCCCAAATGTATTTTTTTAAATATCAATTTAAAAAGGACAGCGGCAACTTACAAATCACACTACTATTACTAAAAGTGGAAACAGAAGTGTTCCACAATTGTAACTATGGCAATACAAATAATAAAATAAAATAATGATAACTGTAATTGTAAAACCACAAAAACTGGCAGAGGGGGTCCTTAAGAAAAAGTAATCAAAACTGCTTTAAAACTTATTTAGCTGACTAAATTTCAAGTAGATTGTATCCCTTTAATAATAGACAGCATGTGAGAACCTTCTTATTCACTTCTAGTGTCATAGTGCAAGGGAGAGCTGCTGTCCGCTCACAGCACATGAAAATTGTGTCACCACCACAATACCCAGTTTTACTTCTTAAGTCATCAGTGACTGTTCCCAGAATACATCTCCCAGACAGAATCAAAAGTGATTTATGTCTCAACAGGAAGCATGTATCCTTCCAGACACTACTGGCTTGGCTCCTTTCATTTACACAAAAGATTTCCCCCGAAAGCATGGAGAAAGGGGCTTTTAAGCTGTTCTATTCTGGCCTTTGCTTGTAAAATTCTCTTCTACTGGAAGTATGTGGTACTCAGACTGCAGTTGTTTTGAAATCCAGTTTGAATCTCTTGATGATTTAGCACATATTGTTTGAACAGATTTTTGGTGACATTACTTTCCTCCTGTAATGAGTCATTGCTCTATCTTGTTTTATACGCTATTTCTAATGCATTGCCTGAAAGGCACCCTAATGAGAAGATCCAGTTATTCCAGTGCTGTAACACTTGCAGAGATTTATTCTCTGGTTCTTTCCCAGAATGATTCCCTGGTGTTTCTCTTACACAACCTTCCCTGGTGTTTCTCTCACCCAACAGGGATAGGTCTGCACTAAGACCTAATTGACTTTGCTTCACTTGGTTTTTAACACCTGCCCCCTGCCCTGCATTCTCCTGGTCCTTCTTCACACCCAACAAGGCCATAAGCTCTTGGGGCACAAGCTGTGTTTTCTTATACATTTGTGCAGTGCCTAATGTAACGCAACCTTGATCTTGAATGGAACTTGTAGGTGATACAGAAATATAAATAATAAAAAACGAATACATTTAGATCACTGACCTCTTGAATCTGGTCTGCTTTGTAGCCAACAGAGCCAATACTCCTGCTCCTTAAAAACCAAGAAAACAAATGAATGTATCCTACACAAGCATAAAGTGTTTATAAAAGCTACTTTAAGCCAGGATTATCTGCATCATATGCTTCTCCCTCCCACCAGTCACTGTATTACATAAAAGTTGGCAGAGAACAGATAAACATCAAAGGGAATAGGGAGAAAAATGAGAGTCAGATATTCACGTTCTTTGACTTTTCACAAGAAATGGCCTCCTTTTCTATGAGTGATGTCTTGGAAACTGAAAAACTATGTACCAAAGAGAAATGCTGTACACCAAAACGAGAAAGCCATAAGCACAGCCTGATTTAGTTTAGCAAGATAGAAGAAATGAGTGCCAGGAAACCACAGAAACAGTTTTGGACACAGATCAGAACTGCAGACATCAGTGTAAGCCTCAAGTTTTTCCCAGCCTGTCATTTATTGTGATATCTGGGTCAGAGGGCAGGTCACAAGAAACTAAATAAAAAGTTCCTAATAGTGAGAGACAGCAGGAATCATTTTTGACACTGTACCATTTGGTACACTGAGCCTTACTAGAGCAGAGAAGAGGTAATATGGGGAAGGGGGAGGGAAGAACATGTCTTTTTCATCCGCGAGGGATGACTAGATGACACACAAATATCAGTAAACACTCCACGAAGTGAAAACAGAATGACAAAAGAAAACACTGCTGCATGCATTTCCAATTCGTTTCCTCTTTGCCATCTTTGAGAGAAGATGTGAAACTGTGTTCCTTACCACTGTGGTCTTTAAAAATACTATGGCCCTTCGTGCAAGAGGAAGGTCATGTTAACCTCACCATGCTGGCCAAACTCCATTCTGGGTAATTATATTAGGCTTGCCTACAATCCCCCCTGTAGTTGCAGTTGGACATGGTATTCTTCTTTGCTTCCTTTATTCGATTGCTGCATAGTGTTGCTTTGTGCTATTCAACAGCTGCCCCATTCCAGTGCAGAGGAGGTAGCATTTCATGACTGAGTGACATGATACTTGTACATACAGAGAGCATCAAATTCTACCAAGCATCTCAAGAAAATGCAATTGTCATCTCTGAACTCACAGATCAGAATCACCCACACAGCTTCAAAGAAGTCTTTAATGGATACCTGTTCACAAAGTGCAAACGAATTAGAAGAACATTCAAACTGAATGCAATTTACACTGATCTGAGCTTTGAGTGCAGAATGTAGTTATTTAACTTCAGTCTGATAGTTGCTGTTCCTACAAAGGTTTGGCCTTTGTGAGGTAAATTTCTACAGCTGCAAGATAAGGTGCAAAATTTCAAAAGCAGCTTCTCATTCTGGAGGACTCAGTTTTGGGGTGCAACTAGAGACCCCTTTAACTTGATTTTCAGAAACCAGTGGAAGCTATTGAAGGGAAGCCCCATCAGCTATTGAAGTCAATGGAAGCTACAGCTGTTGCTCAGCTCTTTCCCCCTCTTTCCCTCAGCTCAGTACCCCCAAATGTAGATACCTAAACTCAATGGCCGCTTTTGAAATGGCCTAACCCTGCAAGGTGCTGAATGCCCTCCATTCCCACTGAATTCAAGAGCTTTGCTTGATCAGGCCCTAACGTTGTACTTCCAGATTTCCATCCTTTGAATGTCAATGTGTCTGCAACCAGTAGTGACAAAGCACAAGGCTTACCTGTGATTGTTTACCAATATAGTTATACAGTATGCAAGTTTAGTGGTGTCATAAATATAAAGGGAAGGGTAAACCCCTTTGAAATCCCTCCTGGCCAGGGGAAAGCTCCTTTCACCTGTAAAGGGTTAAGAAGCTAAAGGTAACCTCGCTGGCACCTGACCAAAATGACCAATGAGGAGACAAGATACTTTCAAAAGCTGGGAGGAGGGAGCGAAACAAAGGGTCTGTGTCTGTCTGTATGCTGGTTTTTCTGCCGGGGATAGACCAGGAATGGAGTCTTAGAATTTTTAGTAAGTAATCTAGCTAGGTATGTGTTAGATTATGATTTCTTTAAATGGCTGAGAAAAGAATTGTGCTGAATAGAATAACTATTTCTGTCTGTGTATCTTTTTTGTAACTTAAGGTTTTGCCTAGAGGGGTTCTCTATGTTTTTGAATCTAATTACCCTGTAAGATATCTACCATCCTGATTTTACAGGGGGGATTTCTTTATTTCTATTTACTTCTATTTTTATTAAAAGTCTTCTTGTAAGAAAACTGAATGCTTTTTCATTGTTCTCAGATCCAAGGGTTTGGGTCTGTGGTCACCTATGCAAATTGGTGAGGCTTTTTATCCAACATTTCCCAGGAAAGGGGGGGTGCAAGTGTTGGGAGGATTGTTCATTGTTCTTAAGATCCAAGGGTCTGGGTCTGTGGTCACCTAGGCAAATTGGTGAGGCTTTTTACCAAACCTTGTCCAGGAAGTGGGGTGCAAGGTTTTGGGAAGTATTTTGGGGGGAAAGACGCGTCCAAACAGCTCTTCCCCAGTATTAGTTTGGTGGTGGTAGCGGCCAATCCAAGGACAACGGGTGGAATATTTTGTACCTTGGGGAAGTTTTGACCTAAGCTAGTAAAGATAAGCTTAGGAGGTTTTTCATGCAGGTCCCCACATCTGTACCCTAGAGTTCAGAGTGGGGGAGGAACTTTGACAAGTGGTATAAAGGTAGAACTATTCCTGTACGGAAGGGGAATAAGCTATATGGTATAAAGCACCTTTTTACTGATATAACTGCATCCACACTAGATATTATGCTGCTTTAACTATATCAGTATAGTCTTCTAGCGCCCACTGAAGAAACTGGATTGTGTGTGAAGGCAGCTGAGCCATATGCAGTGCACATAACCCTTTAGCTCCAAGAAATTAACATAAAGCTGCTTGAGGGACTAGCTTAAAGCCACTGTTAGGGATGCTGCCGCTTTCAATAATTAACCTTTTGCAGACTACAAATTACTTGTATATTTCCCTTCTCCCCACACAGCAGCAGGCATAAATTGCTTCTTGTAGTCGCTTCATCTCTAAAACACGATGTGCTGAAACCGAGTAAGGAAATGTTATGCTGCCAGGGCTATCCAGTGCTCAGGCAATTGGACATATTGGGCTCCTCTCTCACACACAGGTCTTACATTAGTTGCTTAACTCTGATGGCTTTAATGGAGGTACTCCGGATTTAAAACTGGCACAATTTAGAGGAGAATCAAGACTCTAATGTGTGCATAAATCACTATCAGATTCCCATCTACTCCCTTTTCATAAAGGGTAGTCAAATCACTGTATGAGCCTTTTGCATTAGGAAAACAGTAGTGCCCCCAAATACACAAAGTAGCTTGTTGTATCGTGCCCACATTTTCAACTGCTGCTCTAAAATTGTATCTGCAATTTTATGCTTGCACTTTTTCATGCCAGAGGCGCTGCATGCCTAAGATCTTGGCCTTGCGCGGTTATAGGCACAATTTTAGAGAGTGAAACCCTGGGGAAAATCTGACCCATTGCCATGTCAATGTTACTGAACTTCGGTGTTTTTAGTGATCAGAGCAGTCCATATGGGAATCCTGACATAATATGGCCTTCAATGGCAGCAGACCCTTCAGTGCAGAAAATCTGTGCCAGCGGTTTAGATTCTGCCACCCATGCTCACACTGAATAGTACTTCTCTCCACAAATAGTCCACTGATTTCCCACTGCTAGACTGAGGAGCTATTACACATTTTGATAAGCACTACCTTGTACAAATGGTCCCACTGACTTCAGTAGCTAGATTGTGAGCCCTGACCCATGTGAAAGCAACAGGACTACTCAAGGTGAGTAAGGGATTCTCAGTCTGGCCCACTGGGACCATCCAAGGCGTGTGAGTAAGGATGGGAGAATCTGGCCCCATGGTGTGAGCTCTCTTAGATTCTCCCAATTTCACTCACTCCTCAAGTAGTCCCATTAAAGAAAATGGGACTACATGCGGAGCAATGTCCATGCAGTACTTGCAGGAGTAAGGGCAGCAGAACCTACCCCTTAAACGGCTACTTTAAGCATGATGTGTCATGAAAGAGAGAATCCAAAAGATCCGGGGGGCCAAATCCTCATCTGACGTAAATCAGTGTAGCTCCATTGGCTGCTGGCATATAGGTGAATGACGGTTTGTGATGACTCACATTAACTTTCCCCATTTGGAGCATTATAAGAGAACTGTGATTCTTCTAGATGATTCAAAGGAAAAGCTGAGATTTTACGAGGGATATGGAAGCTTGCTATTACAAGGCTACTCTCCTCTCCTTTCCTTGTCCCCTGGAAAGCAGCTAGAGTGACCAGACAGCAAATGTGAAAAATCGGGACGGGGGTGGGGGAGTAATAGGAGCCTATACAAGAAAAAGACCCAAAAATCAGGGCTGTACCTATAAAATTGGGACATCTGATCACCCTAGAAGCAGGGTTAAACTTCCACCATCAGGAAGCAGGGTTAAATGAAAGGGTTAAACTTCCACCATCAGGAAGAAAGGCCGGATGGACAGCAAGATGAGAGACAGCCAGACAGGTAAGTAGGTGCTGCTGAGTGCAGACTGAGCTTTTTTCAAGGGAGGCTTGTTCACTTAAATGACAGTTTGATCACTTGTACCTAATTACTACTTGGTAACGCTATGGAAGCTAGACACAAAGAAAGGCCTCCACCATTTGTACTAGCAAAGCACAGGGCAAAGGAAATCAGCCTATTCCCCACCAGCTCACAGCTCACACAACCCTCCCTTTTTTCCCCTCAGCTCAAAGGCCAGCATTCCTGTGAAATAGTAATAGGGTGGAAAAGTCTCCTGGGTCCTGGCATGCAAATGAGCACACTAATTAGTATAGCCTAATTTTGCCTCAGGAGGAGAGGCTCATTATGAAAGTCTCATTCTCCTATTATCACTGAAAAACATGCTCCTCTGGCCTTCTGCGTGGCTCGGTGGAAAGGGCAGGCAGGGATTAGGAAGGTAAAATGCACTGTGATGCTGGCTTCCATGTGGGGTGATGGTGTTAGCTGGTCTGTGGGGTTCCTCTGCTCTCTCTAGGATAGCAGCTCACCCAGCAGTTTGGCTGATTTCAGCCGTGACAGTGTTTCTGCTGGAATCCAGTACAGCAAAGCTCCTCTTCCTTATATACCTGGCTGGAACAGTAGGGACCACTACCACAAAGAACCATCTTTTACTTTGAAAGAGATCTCCATGGCTAGACCAATGGTAGCTGAGTGTCTTCTAAGATGGACCTTAGCTCTGAAACAAGAAGACTAGGGGGGCTGAGGAGAAGCTGCACCCGAATTAGCAACAGTGGGAATTTTTAAGTAAAAAGAGTCTAACTTGTGCAACTGAAACAGATGGATAGTAGTTCAGACCTATCATTAGCAATCTTTTGTCATGTGACCATTCGTCTAAGGACTGGTCTACACGGGCAATGCTAAAGCGCTGCCGTGGCAGTGCTTTAACGTGGCTTACGTAGTCGCACTCTCCCAGCACTCTAAAAAACCCAGCTCCACGAGGGGCGCAGCTCCCAGCGCTGGGGCACTGTCTACACTGGCGCCTTGCAGCGCTGAAACTTGCTGCGCTCAGCGGGGTGTTTTTTCACACCCCTGAGCGAGAAAGTTGCAGCGCTGTAAATTGCCAGTGTAGACAAGCCCCAAGTCTTTTGAACTAATGAATGCTATTGGCTTCATTTTTTAAAAACACCTGCAGCACTGGATGTGTGTTTTGTAATATTCATAAAACATGATGCACTTCTCCAGTGCCTTCGGCCTGAGACTCTCAGGTGCTTTACAGCCATTAATGGGTTGAGCCGCCCAATACTCTGTAAGATAGGGAAGTACTGCTGGGTTTGGTTTTTAAACAAATGGGGACACTGAGATGTCGAGGTCAAAATTGTCAAGACTGGCCACTGATTTGGGGCATTTTAGATTTTGGGAGCCCAAGATTTTTCAGGAGTTCTGAATGAGCCAATAGCTCCAGGAGAAACCTGTGGGATCGGCACCTGCCCAGTACTTCTTAAAAATCAAACCAAAGATGTCTCAAGATGAGTGCCTAAAAATTGAGGCTCCTGAAATCACTGGCCACTTTTGAAAATGTGTCTGAATGTGAGTTGTACACTGAATTTGAACATCCCTTTTATTCCCAATTACTAACACCCCTCCAAACACCCCCCGCAGCCCCTGCCCCAAGTAGAGTTGTGATCCGGAAAGGGAGGCGCACCAGAGACTCCATGAAATCCATTAGGGACTTTGCTTCCAACTGGTTGTCTGACTCGCTCAGCATTTTATACTGCTCCCCATCTCCATAGTATATAAGCACCTTCCACTTAATAGCAATAGCAAAGCTACGAACAACACCAGCTCTACTGATTTCCATCCCTGTGCTTTAATCACAAGCCCACCGCTCCCTTCTTGTAGGGCAGGGGTTCTCAAAATGGGGGTCATGACCCCTCAGGGGGTCACAAGGTTATTACATGGGAGGTCGTGAGCTGGCAGCCTCCACCCCCAAACTCCGCATCGCCTCCAGCATTTATAATAGTGTTAAATATTTTTTTTTTAAAAAAGTGTTTTTAATATGTAAGGGGGAGGTCACACTCATAGGCTTGCTGTGTGAAAGGGGTTCACCAGTACAAAAGTTTGAGAACCACTGTCGTAGAGTAATTATTATATCAAAACCTTTATTAGGCACATTCTTAGCAGTTCCATAAGGTCTGAAAAGAACTGGTCTTGTTCTATTATTTCACATACACAATAATATTTTCTTTGCCTATATTTGGAGAGGGGTCTGGAAAAGTGATATCACAACTGGAATGAGGAAGCGTTTATTCCCTGGCTGCAAACACATGACCGTGAAGTAAGACTGCTATTTGAAGAACCCTATTTATATTGACATTTCGTGAACCAAAACAGGACTGAGAGAAACTCGGGACAAAATGTTGTGTCATTGCTACATTCTGCAGGAACCACTGCCAGCGTTTCACAGAAGTTTGAATGACAGCAAGTTACAACTGCGTTGCGCGGCAGGCAGACTAAAGATAAGTGGAGGGTTATAGAAATAGATCATTGTATCAGACAGACTCCTCTTCTTGGGGCAAAGATTAGCATTTGTTGGGACATGCCTGGATGGGCTTGTTTGCTCATGACTAACTCCTGTTACATAAACCTAAAATGTTTGCTATTGAAAAAAAATGGACATAAACAAATAAAGCCTGAAGGATTAACCCATTGCAACATCCATTGTCGTAATCAATGCCCCTGACAAGTTTGACTTATATACACATGTGAAGCACATCTATGGTGGGACAAATCTTTGAAAACCTTCTCACTCACAATTTGCTGGTGATATAAATGCATGTGAAATGGACAATGGTTATAGCACAATCAGTGTGCAATGACATTCAACACAGAGTAAAATTTGATTTTAGTTAACACTGCTTGTAGTGTTCACTCTGTTCTATAGATCAAAAATTACTCTCCCAAAAGCCATTCCCTGTTGCTAATGGATCAGTCAGGATTTGATTGTGAGAATCAGTTATTTAGAAGTGATCATTTCTTTAAAAAAAAAAAAATAAGGATTACAAAGGGAAAGGAGATCTAGCTGAGACCCACTTTCTAGGCAGAGATCATATGAATTTATTATCTGAACACCTTTAGGAAACACTGCTAAACCTTCCTCTGATGAAGCTTTTCCACATAACCAGAATGTCATTCACAGCATCAACCATTTCCTTTCCCTACTGCCTTTTAAAAAAATAACACACCCGAAGCGCAGCTTTCTATGCTTGCAAAACAGTGAAGAGCCAGAGATTCTATGAAGTCCACTAGGGACCTCACTATTACCAATATATTTTATGTGGAAGGTCCTCAGACACTACAGTGAATGATGGCAGTACAAAAAAGTGATTAGACAAAGATTTCACACCTCTGAGTGCCAATTATCTTCAACTGAAGAATGTTACAAGTTCATAAGTGTACCCGTTAGATCCAATAATAAGCTACATTAGCATTAAAATAACAAATGTTACATTAATATACCCAACAGATCTTACTCTGTCCTTGCAAAATTGGGACAGACTCGCAGATAAATCCAGGTGCCTCTAAGTTGGTGTATCATATATGTTGAAGAGCCCAGAAGACGTAAATAACACCAGTTAGGTAGCCTCTTAGGCTCCCTTCTGAATGTGGTCCTTTGTTTCTATGCATGTGGCTTCTGTCTGGAGTTCATCCATATCCATCTTTAGTAAGGAAATAAAATCCTGAGGTTCTTACACCTGGCCAAATTGTTCAGTTCACAATTAAGCAAATTTCCATTGAGTATATGTGGTTTTGCCAGACTAAAAACTGATGGAAAACCTTTGGGCGGAGCCAAGGGGAGGATGAAAAAGGATTGGGAGAGGAGATCTCTGCAACATTTTCCTCACTAACATTGTTTCCCAGCCATTCTGTCCAGCATGGAAAAGGACCAAGGGCCAGTCCAGAAACACCACAGACCCCTGACCAGGGTGAACCCATGGCTGTTTGTGAGGAAGCCCTACACATCCATACCAGCTTGGAACCTCCAGTGTCAGCCTCATAGGTAGCTCAGTTCCAGTCGAGCCACACTGCCAAGGCTTCTGCTGCTCACCCTGAAAACCCCATAATTGGGGATTCCCCATCTCAGCCTCTGGCTGTATTGCGTATCTGATATGAGCTGTGCTGGGTACAGAAGGGGACACCATGCACCTACTGCAACCCCACCCTTCCCCTTCCTCTAATGCTCCACCCACTCCCTGCCTTCACATTCCACTTAGAACCCAACCCCTTGGATTGGCCTCCATGGTGTCCAAGGGAAGTAATGCTACTGCACGTGTCTCTAGGCTGTGCCTGGAGATCCTCACACACAGAGGGCCTCAACCTCAACTCTCTTAGTGACAAGAGAAGGCCCGCAGGATTTGGCCTGATTAAAAAAAATAAAATAAAATAAATCAGCGGCTATTATTTTACTGAGGGTAGACTAGTGCAAAATTTTTGATTGAAGCCTTCTTTTTTTAAATAAGAGATGGCTTTTTCATCAAAGTAGAAAATTGCTCAGGAAATATCTATTTTCAATGAACTTTTTCCATTTTTTCATCACCCCTCCCCCCAAAAAAAGTTTCAGTTTTGGGCAACTGAAAAATTTCAGCTACTTAGGGAAAATTTTTCCAGTAAAACTAATCTCTCTCTCTCCTCCCACCTCCCCAGACTGGCCAAAACTGTTTTGATTTTTGGCAAGCCAAAAAAAAAAAAAAAAAAAAAATTCACTTTGGGGTTTTCAGTTTGACAAACCCCCCCAAAAAACTTTCTAGACTAATTTTGACAAAAATCAACATGAGAAAAAAAAATTTCCGCAATCAGGTCTAAGTGAGGGGCATCTGCTACAGCAGGGGTAGATCTTTGTCCAGCAATAGAAGCTACCCTTGGATCAATCAGAGATATCCATTGAAAATGTCCTGGAAGAAGCAAAGACTTCAGTCCAGAAGTTGACTAATTAAGGTACTTATATGGACTCCTGAAGTGAAGAGGACAAGAAGTGTTTGTTAAGCCAGCTGAAAGAGTATACAGACTTAGTTCTTACAAATCTACAATCGTGATTTCTGGACTCTACTCAACCTCTACATAGCTTTTACAGACGCCTGTCTTATAAAACACTTACAGTTGAGTGGAGTGAGACACTACCAGCAATGGGGCTGCCATGTGCTCAGGACAGAATAGAAAATTTTGAACACAGAGTGGAGTATCATACGACAAACAAATGAAGATTTAAACTTCAAGTTCATCATCACTAGTGGTTCGACTCAATCTTTGTGCTACATTTCCTGGGATGAAAGAAGTAGGAATTCATCTCTTGCTATTCCCAGTCACAACAGCTACAGTTGAGCGTTCTTTTGCCTCATTGAATAGAATTTTGTGTTCTGAAAGAAGTCGTCTTCTGCCTGATCACGAGTATATCATGAAGGACTGGAAGTAACGGACACATAAAAAGACACAAAAGAGTGCAAAATTATAACAAGAAACCAAGAAGGATGTAGATGTAGTGCTTCATTATAGGCTTGAGTAGCCAACTTTAAATTTTTGTGATGATTTTAAAAAACACGAGTTAAATCTAATAAAATGGTCATGAAACATTTTTCAGTTTTTACTTTGGTGCCACACAGCCCACCTTCGCCCTCACGGTCTCAACCCTTGTTGGTCCTCACCCCCCCGAATATTCCAACACCCCCCAATTTCAATGCCTGGGGAAAACATTCTGCGTGCATCATGCACCTTTCTGGACCAGCCTGCGTTAATGTCTGTGAAACGCCCACGGTGATCCACAAGTGCCTAGAGAACCATAGAGAAATACCCCTTCCAATTAATGTACTCTGTGGCTAGGTGGTCTGGTGCTGAATTAGAATATGCGTGCCATCGATCGCCCCTCCGCAGTTAGGGAAGCCCATTTGTGCAAAGCCATCCACAATGTCACGCACGTTGCCCAAAGTCACGGTCTTTCAGAGCAGGATGCGATTAAGGGCCCTGCACACTTCCATCAACACATGTCCAACAGTCGACTTTCCCACTCCAAACTGGTTAGCGACCGATTGGTAGCAGTCTGGAGTAGCCAGCTTCCATAGTGCAATCACCACGCGCTTCTCCAGCAACAGGGCAGCTCTCATTCTTGTGTCCTTGCACTGCAGAGCTGGGGCAAGCTCATCACACAGTCCCATGAATGTGGCTTTCCTCATCCAAAATCCTCATTCTGCAGCCACTGGTCATAATCCCAGATGTGCATCACGATGCACTCAGTGCTTGTTTCCCAAGCCGAAAAGTGACATTCCACTATGCTCAGCACCTCCATGAATGTCACAAGCAATCTCGCCACGCGTACTAACTATGACACGAGAGCAATGTCGCACTCCTCTTGCCTTTGTAGTGTATAACTCCACTGCCACTCGTGACGTGTTGGTCAGAGCAAGCAGCATATTGGTCAACAGTGTGAGATCCATTCCTGCAGCCCAAAGAGGCAGGGCGCGCAGTACACAAACCATTGAAAGATGGTGCCAAATGTGGACGGAAGCACAGGGATTGCTGGGATGCGAAGCAATGCATCATGGGCACTGGGACAGGACCCAGGATGTCCCGTGACCCCACTCTGCCTTCCCACAACTCTAAGCAGAAGAGGAAGAGATGCTCTGTGGGATAGCTGCCCAGAGTGCACTGCTCCGAATACCGCTGCAAGTGTAAACACGCTATTGCACAGGCAGCTGACAGTGCGAACACATAAGAGCGGTTTCTCTTCAGCACTCTCTGAACGGCACTGTAACTGCCGGTGCTGTAACTCTGCCAGTGTAGACATACCCTAAGCTATACTGGTATAAAAGTGACTTATACCAGTATAGCTGTGTCCACGGTAGGGCTTTTGCCAGTATAACTATTTGGGGTTTTTTAAAATGACACCCCTAACCAAAATAGTTTCTGTCAGTAAAACTTTTAAGTGTAGACTAGGCCTAATTATAGGATAATTACAATGCCACATAAATTAATATTATATGGAACAATCCTTCCCAGGCAGGAGAACAATCTGGAAAGCCTACAAGGAATTTTCCATATTTAAGTTAGATTATTCTTAAGGCCTGTGAATGCTATAAATGTAACCAGTTACAGCACAGTTTTCCCTGGCCCTGGTGCCTTTTGTAATGTAGACGGACCATAACTTGGTTCTCCAACTTGGCTTAAATCTGTTTTGCCAGTGGACAACAAGGTTCCATTTTGGTTGAATTTATAGCGCAGGCAGGCCCTAAGAACAAGACAAGACAATGGTATGTATGCCAAAGGCCTAGCCACCAAGGAAATCCTTTGCTTTTCCAGGCATAAAGCTATAAACCAGGCACAGATTAATCAGGTTTAACTGTGTGAAATGTTTTTAATCCAAACCCCTAGGTGACTCAGTGGGTTTGGCGGAAGCCTGAATGACAGAAAGGGTCAGAAGGGAATTTTACTGCAGTGTCTGCTCAAAACCACAGCCTGCCCATAAACTCTCAATAATACCGTTTCCGGATCAGTGGCCAGAATGTAAAACAAAACTACAGCATAGAAAGCTTGCTTGAGGCTGACAGGGCTACAATATGCCTGTCTGACCCATCAAGGTTCATATGCCAATAATAAAGCACTTTCGTTTAAATCCTTCCTTTAATTCCAGGCCATTTTTCCAATGCAATACATCCAAAAATACATTAAAAAGGGAAGGGGTTAGGGAAGGGAATGTGTATGTCTGTCTTTGTTTTCTGTAGAGAAATCACAAAATTACTGGTTTCAGAGTAGCAGCCGTGTTAGTCTGTATTAGCAAAAAGAAAAGGAGGACTTGTGGCACCCTAGAGACTAACCCATTTATTTGAGCATAAGCTTTCGTGAGCTACAGCTCACTTCACCTGGATTTGTGCTGGAAATGGCCCACCTGATGATCACTTTAGATAAGCTATTACCAGCAGGACAGTGGGGTGGGAGGAGGTATTTTTTCATATTCTCTGTGTATAAATAAAGTCTGCTGCAGTTTCCACGGCATGCATCCGATGAAGTGAGCTGTAGCTCACGAAAGCTCATGCTCAAATAAATTGGTTAGTCTCTAAGGTGCCACAAGTACTCCTTTTCTTTTTGCGAATACAGACTAACACGGCTGTTACTCTGAAACCTGTTAAACTTGTGCTGTGTTTCTGGGTGACACCCCCAGAGAGATTGGCATCAGCACTGCCTAGCCTGTTCGATGGCCCATCAAGGGTCATCAGATGTACAAAGAACCCATTGAAAGAAGCCAGTGGCTACACCTTATGAGTCAGTGGGACTTATAGGGGCATGCCTATGGACAGGGGCCTCCAAGGTTTCTCCATTGCATGTGCTGTGACACTTGTGTTTGGGACACAGGAAGTACAAGCCACATGGCAAAAGGAATATAAAGGGCAACTGAATCTTTTCCATTTTGTCTTCGTTCCTGCTTCTTACCTCTGGAGCAACTTCTCCACAAACTGAAGCACTGAACAAAGGACTGAATGACTCATCTGAGCCATGGATGTATGTATTCCAGAGGGACTTTCAAGCCAGCAAACTCACCAACACTGATAAGAACCTGATACGTGGACTTTGTAGTCTTATGTATGTATCTGATTGCTTGACCATTTAACAACTCTCTTGTTCTCTTTCTTTTATAATAAACCTTTAGTTTTAGATGCTAAAGGATTGACTGGCAGTGTGGTATTTTGGGTAAGATTCAAACTGATATTGACCTGGCAATGTGGCTGGCCTTTTGGGGACAGAAGAACATTTTGTCTAGTGAGCAAAGTTTTTAAATAACTTCTCACTCTACTGGGCCTGTATGCTGATTGGGAGCCAGAGAACTGGAATGCAATAAAGGGGCCTGTGTGATTTCTTTCTTCAGCTTCTTAATAACCAATGTAGGAGGATCAGAAGCACAGTTTGTGACTGGTTGGTAAGTTTAACTTCAGTGTTAACCACCAGTTTTGGGAATATCTGCTCTCCCTTTTCCAGCCTGCCCTGACCTTGGCATTTTCAGTGAGGGCTGCCCCAGGGACACCAAGTCACACAAGCTACAACCATAGACACTAGCCTAGTCCACCCATCGAGCTCCCTACTGGCATCCGAGACTTCAACATAAACAGGAACCAAGAATTACTGCTTTGAAAGTGTGAGGCAATGTAAGTGGAAATACAAGGTGGTTACTGGAGTTTGTATACTGTAACGACCCTGTTTGGGAAGGCACTATAATATGGCTGGCTGTACCTAGAGGAAATAGGTGTGGAGCTGGTCTGCAGCAGAGAGGACAAGTGTGAATGTGTACAATAGATACGAGGACCAACAGGGCTCAAGTTTGGTGTTTTGCAAAGCATAGTTGATTGGATCTCAGCTTTGCAAATCCAAAGTCCAAAGCTAAGGTGGTTCAGCTCCAAGTCCCATTTATCCAAACTCACAAAACACAGGTGAAGGTGTATTGAAATTATTCTGTTTTGGATCTACTTCTATATGTTTTTCACGTACCTGTGTAGTGTACACAGTGTGCAAAAATATGTTGATAAGGCTCTTGGCTACATGGCAAAGTTAGAATTGTTGCTATTTTGTTCATTTCGGATTTGTATATGTGGCTTGTTTAACACTGTGCATGTGTTATTTATTATGTGTATTTCATCACCAGATTCACACTAAACTTGTTTTTAAATTTCACGAAAGCCCTGGTAAACAACAGGACCACATCATCCACTGCATTTGGCATGCACCTTTGGACACCTCACCCAAACTGTGTCCATTAATCCATTTCTGCCAGGACTACTTCTGACATTCCAAACACTAGCTTTCTTAGAATTATCAGTAGTTTCTAGTTCTTCTCTGGGGGGGTGAGGAAAAAAGTGTCCGTCTAGGTCTTACAAAGCTACAGATGGATGCAAGAGGGCTAGGACTACATGGAGTCAATTGTCTTAAATCCCAGAGCACGGAAGGGAAATGCCGGCTGTTCAAACCCATTGGATCCCACATGATCCCCACCACCACCCCCCTTCCTGGCTCCAGATACCACAGATACCTGGCTGTGGAGCACAGTAAGATGGAATAGTAACTGAGGGAAATGAGATAGGATTGATGTCAGTGCTCCACTTGTACCCCTCTCCTTTCAATCCCCAGGCTCCTTGCAGAGAGGGTTGAATTCACACTGAGACCTTGTCTACACTGAAGAAAATGTATCATGTTAGAAAGCATGTTAACTAGTTTAACATTTCATTAAACACAAGTTAAAATCCTTGTGTAGACAAGGCAGTTGTAGTTTTAATACATGCTAGCTCGTCAAGATAAACTATAGTAGGGAGTATATAATTAACCATGACCAAATACCAAGTTTTAAAACACGTTTTGCCGTGTCTACAATAGGATATGTCATGTTTAACAGGTTTGTTAGTTAATTAAAATGTTAAACAGGTTTGGTAACATGATACATTTTCCCAACTGACACACGCCCTATGTGCAGAGCAGACATTTACATCAGAAGAAATGGTCAACTCAGGCAAATAATGCACTTTCTCCATCCCAGACCAAGACAGTTTTGCTCGGAGGCAAATGAATTGCTGAAAATTAGGTCATGTTTTGCAGTCCATCAAGCCCATTGTTTCCAAAAGTAAATATCCATTGTCCTCAACTTACAATGACTCTCTTTCCTTAAATCAATGGTTTTGAAGACATGAGGGGAAAGGCTTGTTTGTCCCGGATAGCGCTAGCCGGAAAAAGCAGCCAGCTTTTGTCCTTCTGTATTTCCAGGAAGACTTGTTCTCTAACAATTTTTTTTTTTTTACTGAAAGCTTTTCCCACCGCCACCTCCATCCCCACTCCAATTAAATGATAAAAATTACAAGAGCTTAGAAAATAATGGAATTTCCATATACCTTCTCAGAGGGGTTTGACTTTCTTTGGTCTGTGCTCTCTTTTGGTCTGGTTAGTATGTGCACAAGGGTCAGAGCTGAAGTGGTAAAAATGGCTGGCAAGTAATAAACCCCTTGTCTACACGAGTGCTCCCATTCTTGTTGCCTTGTGTGGAGCTACCTGCAAAGAGACATTATCTCATTCCTTAGTAGTAGTACTATAGGGCTAGTAGCAATTTACGTCTTTGCCAGCTGGGTTCTGGTCTAGACCTCATCCCCTGGCATCAAGTTAAGGCATATTCTGATAGACTACAATTATGTTTCCCCAGGAGACTGCCAGCACCAACTGAAAAAGCTTTGGCCAGTGACCTGTAGATGGACTTGCTTTACCTTTCTCAAGATCTGCCATTGGTTTCAAGCATCTCCATCTTTTTGGACACATAGAGAGGGAGTGAGTTGTAACATTGATTAAGGTAATCAGGCCAATATGTAGAGAGAGAGAGAGAGAGAAAATTGCATCTCCGGGGGGGAAAATACCTGCTCTACATCCTGTAAATATTTTCCCCCAACCTCACTCCATTATAGTTAAACAAACAGAGGGTGTTAAATCCCAGGGATTGTCAAGAAAGCTCAGCATTGATCTACTTCTGCTCCCACTGAAGTCAATGTCAATGGAAGCTAATTTAAGACCAGTGCTGAGTGCTTTTGAAAAATCTCATACATAGCTAATAATGGGTCTAATCCAAAGCCTACTGAAATCAATTGAAATATTCCCATTAACTTCAAAGGGCTGTGGATCCATCTCCAGCTGCACTAGTATCCTGTGGGTCACTGCGTTTCTGTAATTTACTGTCCAACAGCTCTTAAAAGTTTTCACCTTGTCTCAACCTCAGCCTGGTGTGACTGTTTATTATTTGGGTAGCATTCACAGTATATTTGGGGATTACTTCCCCCCCCCCCCCGTATAGTCGAAGTGACTGAATCGGACTACCATTGCTGCTGAGGTATTTAAAGTTACAGTGCAATGAATTAGGGAGAAGGGGGTTCATTACAGACTCTGGGCATAATATTACATGAGTTCCATAATAGGCCCTGTCTCTGCTGAAACTGTGAACATCCCAGGTGATAAAACCTAAACTGGGAAGACTAGCATTGTTAACCTACCTGATTCGTGGTATCAAGACAAATCAGGTAGCCATTAAGAAATGTTAAGTAGGAAGATGCCCCGTTTTTTGTTGTTGTTGTTTAAAGTGGAGTTGAGATGTGTAAAACAGGGCAAAAGCAGGGATTTAACTGGTGTAAAGAAGTTTTGCTCCAGTTACATGTTCCAGCATCAGCCCTGCTAAATTCAAATTAATGTGTAAAGGGGAAAACAGGATTTGGGGATGATGTGGGAGTACAGAAGTTTTCAGAAAAACATCCAACATGGATGGATAGAAAGCTGGAGAGCAAAGAATTGGGAAGCTGAATTTCCACAAACTGATGTGAACCTTTTTTGGAAAGTCTTTGGATTTCAACAAATGTATTAGGAATCTGTTCTTCTGACGTCGAGTTGGTTTGGTTTGTTTGCATTTCTCAAATACTGGATGGATGCCAGCTTCCTCCCCTTAGCAAGAGAAGAGAGACCAATGTAAGTAATCTACTAAATTTAGACCATTTGCTGATACAATGACTAGAGAGCTACTGTGGTGGCCAACCTCATGGCTGACACACTGGAAATTGAACCAGGCACCTCCAAGAGCTAATAAGCATGAGCTGTGACAGCTTGAGTTAAAGAGCCAAAGATCTCTTTGTGAGAGTTGTACAGAGTCATCTATTCTGTGGATCATGCACGGAGAGGAACCTGAAACATATTCTCACAGCTTTGGATTAGACAATCTTTTCGCAACTCCATTTTATCATCATCATACTGAATACACAATTAACTGGGACTTTTCTTACATACATACCTGGAAATAACAACAAAAGATCATTAATAATAAATAGCAACTTACAAATTAAACCACCTTTCATTTAGACAAGATCCTCCAAATCTTTACAGACCTATGAATAATGGGCTAGATACTGACCTCAATTTCATCATTTTTAACCACTATAACTCCAATGACTTCAGTGACTTTATGCTCACTTAACAACACTACGAGAGCAAAATTAAGCTCAGTGTATACAGGAATCACTCTGCCTAACATTGAAATGCAGCAACATTATGCAACAGTTGATCACATAAAGTGAAAGATAACCATACCGTAGAAACCTCCTCTAAAAATATCAGGGCCAGACTCTGGAGTGCTGTCCCAATGGCACAAAGCTGATTTATACCTGGCTTAATTAGCCAATAGAGCTCTCTCTTTTACAGGGAAATCCGCCTATGCCACCCCCTTCCCTAACTCCTGGCCTAGAGGTCACGGCTAGGATGCCCCAATGCCCAGCTGATCCACGGCTGCCAGAATGGTCCTTTGGGGCTGTTAGCAGCCAGTATAAAATAGAGTAGCCCCCACCATGTCCAGGATTGAGATGCCATAAAGCCAAGGTAGCTAAATGCCATCTTAACTCAATGCTTTTTTTGCCTCTGTCTTCACAAACAAGGTCAGCTCCCAGACTGCTGCACTGGGCAGCACAGCATGGGGAGGAGGTGACCAGCCCTCTGTGGAGAAAGAAGTGGTTCAGGACTATTTAGAAAAGCTGGAAGAGCACAAGTCCATGGGACCGAATGCGCTGCATCCGAGAGTGCTAAAGGAGTTGGCGGATGTGATTGCAAAGCCATTGGCCATTATCTTTGAAAACTCATGGCGATTGGGGGAGGTCCCGGACGACTGGTAAAAGGCTAATGTAGTGCCCATCTTTAAAAAAGGGAAGAAGGAAGATCCGGGGAACTACAGGCCAGTCAGCCTCACCTCAGTCCCTGGAAAAATCAAGGAGCAGGTCCTCAAGGAATCAATTCTGAAGCACTTAGAGGAGAGGAAAGTGATCAGGAACAGTCAGCATGGATTCACCAAGGGCAAGTCATGCCTGACTAATCTAATTGCCTTCTATGATGAGATAACTGGCTCTGTGGATGAGGGGAAAGCAGTGGACGTGTTGTTCCTCGACTTTAGCAAAGCTTTTGACATGGTCTTCCACAGTATTCTTGCCAGCAAGTTAAAGAAGTATGGGCTGGATGAATGTACTATAAGGTGGATAGAAAGCTGGCTAGATTGTCGGGCTCAACGGGTAGCAATCAATCGCTCCATGTCTAGTTGGCAGCCAGTATCAAGTGGAGTGGCCCAAGGGTCGGTCCTGGGGCCGATTTTGTTCAATATCTTCATCAATGATCTGGAGGATGGTGTGGATTGCACCCTCAGCAAGTTTTCCGATGACACTAAACTGGGAGAAGAGGTAGATTCACTGGAAGGTAGGAATAGGATACAGCGGGACCTAGACAAATTAGAGGATTGGGCCAAAAGAAATCTGATGCGGTTCAACAAGGACAAGTGCAGAGTCCTGCACTTAGGACGGAAGAATCCCATGCTCCGCTACAGACTAGGAACCAAATGGCTAGGCAGCAGTTCTGCAGAAAAGGACCTAGGGGTTACAGTGGACGAGAAGCTAGATATGCGTCAACAGTGTGCCATTGTTGCCAAGAAGGCCAATGGCATTTTGGGATGTATAAATAGGGGCATTGCCAGCAGATCGAGGGACGTGATCATTCCCCTCTGTTCGACATTGGTGAGGCCTCATCTGGAGTACTGTGTCCAGTTTTGGGCCCTACACTACAAGAAGGATGTGGAAAAATTGGAAAATGTCCAGCGGAGGGCAACAAAAATGATTAGGGAACTGGAACACACGACTTATGAGGAGAGGCTGAGGGAACTGGGATTGTTTAGTCTGCGAAGAGAAGAATGAGGCGGGATTTGATAGCTGCTTTCAACTACCTGAAAGGGGGTTCCAAAGAGGATGGATCTAGACTGTTCTCGTTCTGTCATCTGCTACCACTGAGGAGTAATGGTCTCAAGTTGCAGTGGGGGAGGTTTAGGTTGGATATTAGAAAAAAAACTTTTTCACTAGGAGGGTGGTGAAACACTGGAATGCTTTACCTAGGGAGGTGGTGGAATCTCCTTCCTTAGAAGTTTTTAAGGTCAGGCTTGACAAAGCCCTGGCTGGGATGCTTTAGTTGGGGCTTGGTCCTGCTTTGAGCAGTGGGTTGGACTAGATGACCTCCTGAGGTCCCTTCCAACCCTGATAGTCTATGATTCTTTGCCCAGCCCCTCTGGAGCTGCACCAAGTGCAGCGCAGCTGGTCCAGAGGATCTAGGCCATAGGTTTGTTCATGGTAAGGAGACGTAACATATTTATACTACTTTCTGAGAGCTTTGTATTGTACACTGCACTGCAAATCTCCATGCCTCACATAATGAAACAGCTTAGAAACATATCCTCATATGCTTAGAAGCACGTATGTATGGTACAGTCTAAGGCAAGCTATCTTGTGTGTACTAATTAAGCCACAAACTAAAGCCTGAAGCTAATATCAAGGCTCCAACAACTTCACCCCATAAAAGCAAAAGAAATACCATAGAATGAAAATGCTCTAGTGGGGAGAGAAGGGCACTGGTTCCAGTTGTAGAGGATCAAAGCTTGAAGCTGGAGTTGGGAGCTAGACACAGTTCTGCTCTACTAAAAATGTTGTTAATGGATTCTGCATAATAAGTAGGCTATAGACTAGGGGTAGTCAATAGGTAAGGCTACGTTTTAGTCACAGGTATTTTTAGTAAAAGTCATGGACAGGACACGCACAGTAAACAAAAATTTACAGCCCGTGACCTGTCCATGACTTTTATTATATACTCCTGAATAAATCTTGGGTGCTCTGGGGCGGGGACGGACACACAAGCAGTGGTGTGCAGCCTGGAACCCCCACTGCTGCTGTGGGGGTGGCGCTGTTGCTGGGGGCAGGGGGGCACAGTGGCCCAAGACTCCCCCAGCACTGGCTGGCGCGGCTGGCCCAGGGGCCACCTGAACTGCTCAGGCAGCCCCTGGGCCAGCCGTACCAGCCACTGCAGAAGTCACAGAGGTCCTGGAAAGTCATGGAATCTGTGACCTCTGTGACAGACTCGCAGCCTTATCAATAGGTGAACTGCGGGCCAAGTCCAGACTGCCAGATGCTTTTGAACGGACCCCAAAATCTTTTTATTTCATTATTATCATCATCATTATTTTTTCTTTTTATTATTATTTTGTCTGGACCTTGACAAAAATAGACCGATATAGACTTAAAGTTGTGCTAAGGGGAAATTGCAAAACTTCAAGATGATGCTCTCTGAAACAGTTGTGATTACAAGGAGTATTCTTCTAAAATGAAAACCAAATTTATTCAGTTAAATTCAACCATCTGCCACATGACTCAAGGTCTGATCTCAGAAGCTGTCAGACCTGAATAACCCAGGGGAGGTAGAACATGGGTAGGGGGTGTGTGAGTGTGGTTAGAATGACATATTTATGAAGGCTGTGAATTATAGATGAGTTTCTGTATAAACCAGATGTGTTTAACTGTACCATACTTCCTTCACACAGCACATATGGATCTCATAATATGGCAATTGCACTTTATTATTCAGTGAATTTAAGGCTGACAAAAGTGCAAGATTGACAGCCCTGGAGACTTAAGTCCTCTATTTATCAACGGGATAAGTATAACACACAATATAAGCTGATCCTCCATGGACCAGATGGGCATAGGGGTATCCCAGCCACACCCTCTAAGCCAGTAGCTAAGGAGGGGGTGGCACAGGAGCATTTCCCTAAGTAAGGAAGGTCTCTGACGGCCAATTAACCCAGGTTTAATGTCAACATGTCCTAATCTGGAGGGACCAACCAGTCTGGAGGAGTGAGCGAGTTTCAGTCTCCACAAGAGCAGTTAGTAACTGTGGACTTTAACTACCCAGACATTTGTTGGAAAAGGAATACGGCTAAACACAAAATGTCCGATAACTTCTTGGAATGTATTGGGGACAACTTTTTGTTTCAGAAGGTGGAGAATATAACCAGGGGGTGTCAAGGTTCCTTCCCTACTCTGAACTCTAGAGTACAGATGTGGGGACCTGCATGAAAACCTCCTAAGCTTACTTTTACCAGCTTAGGTTAAAACTTCCCCAAGGTACAAACTATTTTACCTTTTGCCATCGGACTTTATCGCTGCCACCACCAAACGTCTAAAAGGTATATAATTGGGAAAGAGCCCGTTTGGAAATGTCTTTCCCCCCAAAATCCTCCCAACCCTTACATCCCCTTTCCTGGAGAAGGCTTGATAAAAATCCTCACCAATTTGCACAGGTGAACACAGACCCAAACCATTGGATCTTAAGAACAATGAAAAAGCAATCAGATTCTTAAAAGACGAATTTTAATAGAAGAAAAAGTAAAAAGAATCACCTCTGTAAAATCAGGATGGTAAATACCTTACAGAGTAATCAGATTCAAAAGAGAGAATCCCTCTAGGCAAAACCTTAAGACACAAAAACAGGAATCTATATTCCATTCAGCACAGCTTATTTTCTCAGCCATTTAAAGGAATCAGAATCTAACGCATATCTAGCTAGATTACTTACTAAGTTCTAAGACTCCATTCCTGTTCTGTCCCCGACAAAAGCATCATAGAGAGAGGGGCTTTGTTTCTCCCTCCTCCCAGCTTTTGAAAGTATCTTGTTTCCTCATTGGTCATTTTGGTCAGGTGCCAGTGAGGTTATCCTAGCTTCTTAAACCTTTACAGGTCAAAGGGCTTTTCCTCTGGCCAGGAGGGATTTTAAAGGCGTTTACCCTTCCCTTTGTATTTATGACAGGGGGACAGCCATTTTAGACTGGATTCTGACTAACAGGGAGGTATTGGTTGCACATCTGAAGGTTGAAGGCAATTTGGGTGAAAGGGGTCATGATATGATAGACTGCATGATTCAGTTTACCTGATCCTGCATCAGCATAGGGACTGAACTTGATGCGTTCTTGAGGTCCTTCAAGCCCTACATAAAAAAGAAAGCTGGAAGTTTCTCAAGGAGACAGTCTTAAAGCAGCAGCAACAAACTATCCCAATGCAAAGGAAAGACAGGAAGAATAGTAAGAAGTGGAAATGACTCCATCAGGAGCTCTCTAATCACCTGAAAATCTAAAAAGGAATCCTCCAAAAAGTGGCAACATGGACAAATTGCTAGGGATGAGAACAAAATAGCACAAGCACGTAGGGACAAAATCAGAAAGACTAACATACAAAATGAGTTATATCTATCAAGAGACACGAAAGACAATAAGAAGAGGTGCTATAAGACAAAAGGACAGCAAGCCAAAATAGGGAAAGAACAGACTGAATAATATTTAGCTAAATTAGATGTATTCAAGTTGACAGGGCCTGGTGAAATTCACCATAGGGTATTTAAGGAACTAGCAGAAGCTACCTTGGAAATATTCATAATTATCTTTGAGAACTCCTGGAGAACAGATGAGCTCCCAGAGGGCTAGAGAAGGGCAAAAATAGTGCCTGTCTTTAAAAGGGGGAACAAAGAGGACCTGGAGAATTCCATTTAACTTCAATACCTGGAAAGATACTGGAACAAATTATTAAACAATCAATTTGTAAGTACCTAGAGGATAGTAGGTTTATAGTAATAGCCAACATGGATTTGTCAACACCAAATCATGCCAAATGAACCTAATTTCCTTCTCTGACAGGGTTATTGGCCTAGTCAAAGTTATTCCCCTAGTGGATGGGGGAAAAGCAGTAGATTTTAGTAAGTCTATTGACGCAATCCCACATGACGTTCTCATAAGCAAACTAGGGAAATGCACAACCAGTTGAAACACCATACTTAAAGAGTAGTTATCAATGGTTGGCTGCCAAACTGAGGGAACATAATCAAGTGAGGTCTGTGCTGAGTCCGGTACTATTCAATATTTTCATTAATGACTTGGATAATGGAGTAGATGACATGCTTATAAAATCTGTGGATGACACCAAGCTAGGAAGGATTTCCAGCACTTTGAAGGACAGGACTGGAATTCAAAACAACTTTGACAAATTGGAGAACCAGTCTGAAATCAACAAGATGAAATACAATAAGGACAAGTGCAAAGTACTACACTTAAGAAGTTAAGAATAGATATATACCAAAATGGGGAATAACTGGCAGTAGAACTCCTGAAAAGGATCTGGGGGTTATAGCAGATCACAAATTGAATAAGAGTCTGCAACATAATGTATTTGCAAAAAAGATTAATATTCTGGGATTTATTAACAGGAATGTTGTATGTTAGACACGGGAGGTAACTGTCCTGTTCTACTCAGCACTGGTGAGGTCTCAGCTGACGTACGGTGTCCAATTGTGGACACCACGCTTTATATGATGTGGATACCTCCCTCCTAGGAAAGGAATGAGACCACCAACTCATTTCACACAGGCCACTAGATTTTGTGATGCTCGGAAACTCATAAGATAAGAAGTTCAGTTGACAGTAGCACCATAAACAGTCCAAATTATGACATGTAGTGCTAGCACTGTGGAGTACATATTTTATGATGATGTGTTATATCTTTCAGTGTACAACCACACATATGTATTCTCAGTTTTTAATTATGCAATGACAATGTTTCACCATGAACTTATATTTCAGTATAGCCCAGACACATTTCCGTAAGTGTTCACGAATAAGATATATGCAAACATCATGCCTGTCCCTAATGGCCCCCGATATGACTGAATACACAGACTCTCTCTAAACAGAGCCTACAGCACTATGTATGTGCCTAATATTTGAATGAGTTTTACAAAAAGCCCAACATCCCCCCTCCCAAACCCCCCCATGAGATTCTTCTGTCTTCACACTGCAGCATTTCAGCTCCAGTGCTGAAGATAGAACAAACCTTTCTTTAAAGTGTATGCTAATTTTTAACTGGCTGCATCTGATCAGATGCTGATAGAAATATCACCCTCTTGAGTGACAAGACTTACTGCCAGACTAGCAAGCAACAGAATGTGCCATTCATTAAAGAGTTTAAAATCATGGTTATTGTCTGTCTACCAAACATGGCTAAGATCAATGGACATAATAGACTCCACTCATATCCTGCCAACTTGCTATATGCAGTACAATGCAAGACAAAACCTAACCATTCCAAAGACTGTACTTTTTGAAGTAACATATTCTGATTTTCTTAAGCAGTCTTTTCGCCATGATCCAATTGGCACCTCAGCAATAATTCCCTTTCTTTGCACCACAACATATGCAGGAATTTAACTGTACAAATCCCATGGCAGGACTAAGCCCCTGACCATTACGCTGGAAATGCACAGGGAAGAGCAGATGGATTGTGACCACAATCTCTAGGAAGCACAACTCTGAAGACATATAGACCGTTTTCTACTTATTGCTATGCCACTTAGATGAGAATCTGATGTGACTTCAATTGGAGGAAGGTGTAACTTAATAATGATTCTCTGTCCCAGTCAGAGTGTTACTGTCATCTGAATGCTGTTTGGACAGGCTCTGAGAAGTAAGGTGTCTGATGGGACTCCAGCAATGACACTGAAATGTGGGTGCACGGGTGAAAGTAGGCTGGTATGGCATACCGGTAAGAAGTGGCCACCAGTACCAGCCCATACACAGCTGATGTTAAAGCACTGGGGCGGCAGTACTTTTACGTTGCTGCCTCTCTCCCCTCCGTGGCCCCCCGTTGGCGGCCCTGCAGGTAGGGACCCTACCAGCAGGGCTACCGCCAAAGGGGTGTGGTAAAAGTCAGCTGTGGGGCCTGGCGATTTAAAAGGGCCCTGGGCCCCGGGCCCTTTTAAATCACCACCAGAGCCCCGGGCGGTGCAGACCAGACAGCGCAGATGGGCTGGCTGGTGGAGGCTGACCCCTGCTTCCGTCCAAGGCCCGGCCCCCGTACGGGTAAGTCTTCTGTGTTACTTTCACCCCTGTGTAGGTGTGATGTGTTGGTGCAGAAATCTCTAAAAGCAGACAAAGAGGAACAATAACTAAGGCTGCGAGTCTGTCACAGAGGTCATGGAAGTCACGGATTCTGTGACTTTCTGGGACTTCTGCAGCGGACAGTGTGGCTGGCCCGGGGGCCTCCTGAGCAGCTTGGGCAGCCCCTGGGCCAGCCACACCAGCCGCTGCTGGGGCAGTCTCGGGCTACCGTGTCCACCCTCCCCCCAGCAGGAGTTTGGGTGTGGGAGGGGGCTCAGGCTTGAGGCAGGGGGTTGGGGCAGGGGTAGGGAGTGAGGGCTCCAGGTGGCGCTACCTTGGGGAGCTCCCCAGAAGCAGCGACATGTGCCTCGGCTCCTAGGCATAGGGGCGGTCAGGCGGCTCTATGCGCTGCCTCTGCCCACAGGTGCCTCCCCCACAGCGGTTCCCAGCCAATGGCAGCTGTGGAGCAGGCGCTTGGGGTGGGGGTAGCATGAGGAGCCGCCATGGCTGTGCCTCCACCTAGCAGCCGAGGGACACATCGCCACTTCCGGGTAGCTGCGCAGAGCCAGGTAGGGAGACTGCCAGCCCCCCCACTCAGCACCAGCGGGGGTCCTGAGCTGCGTGCCGCCACCAGCCCCCACCCCCCAGCACCAGCAGGGGTCCCAGGCCATGCAACGCTGCCTGCCCCAGAGCACCCAAGATTTAATCAGGGATCTATAGTACAAGTCATGGGTCATGAATTTTTGTTTACTGCCTGTGACCTGTCCATGACTTTTACTAAAAACATATATCCATGACTAAAATGTAGCCTTAACAAGAACTACCTATACATATCTGAAGGGTGTAAACATCCAGGATGGAAATGAAGTAAAGAACAAGATCAAAGAAGTAAAGAGCAGTCACAAAAGTGAAATGCCTGCAAGCTGCATGGAAACTTCTTCAAAAGAACCACAAACTATATGTTAATGCCAAATTTAAGGGGGGGGGGGAGTAAAGGGACAAAAAAATATGTCACCATGGCTAAACAAGAGAGTCAGTTAGAGACAAAAAGACATATTTTAAAAAACTGGAAATCAAATCCTACAGAGGAAAATAGAAAGGAGATTAACATTTGATTTGTCAGAGTTTAAGTGTAATTTGTCAGGAGAAAAAAAGAATTTGAAGAGCAACTAACAAAAGACACAAAAACTAACAGCACAATATTTTAAAGTACATCAGAAGCCTGCCAAACAATCAGCGGTGCCACTGGATGATGAGGTGCTAAAGGAGCACTCTAGGAAAGTAAGGCTATTGCTGAGACGCTAAATGAATTCTTTGCATTGGTTTTCACTGCAGACAGTGTGAGGCAGATTCCCACACCGGAGCCATTCTTTTTAGGTGACAAATCTGAGGAACTGTCCCAGATTCAGGGGTCAATACAGAAGGTTTTGGAACAAATTGATAAATTAAACAGTAATAAGTCACAAGGATCAGATGACAGGTTTCAGAGGAACAGCCGTGTTAGTCTGTATTCGCAAAAAGAAAAGGAGTACTTGTGGCACCTTAGAGACTAACCAATTTATTTGAGCATGAGCTTTCGTGAGCCACAGCTCACTTCATCAGATGTGTACCGTGGAAACTGCAGCAGACTTTATATACACACAGAGAATATGAAACAATACCTCCTCCCACCCCACTGTCCTGCTGGTAATAGCTTATCTAAAGTGATCAACAGGTGGGCCATTTCCAGCACCAGCTAGCACCAGCAGGAGAGTGAATTTGTGTGGGGGGGTGGAGGGTGAGAAAACCTGGATTTGTGCTGGAAATGGCCCACCTGTTGATCACTTTAGATAAGCTATTACCAGCAGGACAGTGGGGTGGGAGGAGGTATTGTTTCATATTCTCTGTGTGTATATAAAGTCTGCTGCAGTTTCCACGGTACACATCTGATGAAGTGAGCTGTGGCTCACGAAAGCTCATGCTCAAATAAATTGGTTAGTCTCTAAGGTGCCACAAGTACTCCTTTTCTTTTTAAGGATCAGATGGTATTCATCCAAGACTTCTGAAGGAACTCAAATATTACTCCTGAGGGGATTCTGCGCCAAAAAATTATGCACACAATATTTTAAAATTCTGCAAATGTTATTTGCCAATAAATAAATGTGGCTCCAATATGGCAGTGGGAATCACAGGCCACTGGCTGCATTGAGGTGGGAGATCGCCCTGAAGCCCCCAGCTTCCGCAGTACAGTGACTCAGCAGTGAGGCTGCACCTGACCCTGACACAGCACAAGGGCTTGGCCTCCCCCAGAAACACCCCGGGGCCCTGCCCCTCTATGACAGGTGTGGGTAGGCAGGCTCAGCCCAGCAGGATCCAAGTGTGGAGGAGCTTAGTGCGTGGGGAGCCCCAGCTGCTGCCGAGGGGACGCCACATGCTGGGCTCCCGCTTCCCCCTGTGATTCCCCTATCCCCTTTTCTTCTCCATCCCCCTCCCCTCACTCTCACATTCCCCTCCCCCTGCCCTATTCCACCCCCTTCTTTCCGCCCCGCCCCATCTCCTCACAAAACAAAAGAACAAGGGGTCACCCAATGAATTTAATAGGCAGCAGGTTTAAAACAAACAAAAGGAAGTACTTCTTCACACCATGCACAGTCAACCAGTGGAACTCATTGCTAGGGGATGTTGTGAAGGCCAAAAGTATAACTGGGTTCAAAAAAGAATTAGATAAATTCACAGAGGATAGGTCCATCAATGGCTATTAGCCAAGATGGTTAGGGACACAACCCCCATGCTCTGGATGTCCCTAAGCCTCTGACTGCCAGAAGCTGGGACTGAAAGGCAGGGGATGGATCACTCAATAAATTGCCCTGTTCTGTTCATACCCTCTGAAGTATCTCTCACCAGCCACTGTCGGAAGACAGGAGACTGAACTAGACGGAGGATGGTTGCTCTTATGAAATTTTTAGGGTGTTACAAAGGTAACAAGGAGTAGTGGGATGAAATTAAGACAGGGAAAATGTAGACTGAATATCAGGATAAGTTTCCCAGCTAAGAGATCCATCAGTCTGAGTTATTATTTCCCAAGAAAAAAGGTGAAAGCCCCATTGTTTAGGATATTTAAAACTAGACTGCATGAAAAATGCATTGCAGGGAACAATCCTGCAGTGGCGAGGAGATGGACTAAATGATCTAATAGGCTTTTTCCATATCAAATTTCTATGAATGTCTGAAGCAATAAAAATGCTTATTAGTTTTTCTGAGCAATATGTCCACATATGAATAGCTATAGCCCTGCTAAGTCAATCGTTTTTACGCCTATGATGTGATATGACCAGGGCAGTACTGTCATCATAATGGAAACACAAAGGTACTTCCAGTCCACTATGATTATATCAACCCTCTAAATGCTCTGATTTCTTTGCAATGATCTATGACTACTTCAAGAACACAGCCGTCCTGGGCCTGGGGATACCACAGCACATCTGTGCCCACAAAATATCCACATTTAAATAAATAATACTAACATGCAGGGGTAGAATATGTTCTAATGGCAAGATTAATCTGATCTACTGTGTAAGAGTACATTTTGCTATATTATGCTGTAAGATGTTAACATGTACACCTGCTTGTATCTTCTTAGCCTGTTACATATAATGCTTAGATGGTAAGGAAATGAATAGAGATAGCAAGAAGCAGAGAGAGATCATTTATTGCTTTATCATCTAAGCATTGTCCAGGGATTAAAGTCACCCAGAGAGGTGGCAGCTGATACAGTCAGCCCAGCAAAGGAGTTTGTGGGTTGAAAGACAGAGTGCTAAGGGTGTGGGAAGAGAACACAGTTCTTCCTTCTGTCAGTCACCTAAAAAACCCGGCATAAACCACAGAAACTCCTTCAAGACTGTGACTAGATGCACTGGGATACCACTGAGAACAAACCAGAGGCGGCTTCCCTCCATTCCTGTCTTGCTGAGCTAGACACACCAGTCAGCTACAGCATAGACCAATAGGTTGGGCCACGCCCCCTGCAGTGCACAGAAACTAAGATTAATTTAGGCTTCTCAGTTAACAGGAACTTTCCCAGCACCTAGTATTCAGTCTTTCTGGGAGCCTAAACCCCAAATGAATCCATTTTACTCTGTATAAAGCTTATACAGGGTAAACTCATAAATTGTCCGTCCTCTATAACACTGATAGAGAGATATACACACATTTGCTCCCCCAGGTATTAATCACTTACTCTGGGTTAATTAATAAACAAAAGTGATTTTATTAAGTGTAAAAAGTAGGATTTAAGTGGTTCCAAGTAATAACAGACAGAACAAAGTAAGTTACTAAGCGAAATAAAACAAAACATGCAAGTCTAAGCCTAATATATTTAAGACACTGAATACAGGTAAATCTCACCCTCAGAGATGTTCCAATAAACTTCTTTCACAGACTAGACTCCTTCTTAGTCTGGGCCCAATACTTTCCCCTGGTACAGTCCTTGTTCCAGCTCAGGTGGTAACTCGGAGATTTCTCATGAATGGCAGCCCCCTTTGTTCTGTTCCACCCCCTTTTATTTTTAGCTTTGGCACAAGGCAGGAATCTTGTGTCTCTCTGGATCCCCATCCCTCCTTCTAAATGGAAAAGCACCAGGTTTAAGATGGATTCCAGTTCAGGAGATGTGATCACATGTCACTGTAAGACCTCCTTCGTCATAGCCTAGTAGCTGGAAGACAGGTACCCAGAAAGGCTTGAAGGTAAACAAACCCATTCACAGTTCATGGATTCTGAAGCACCCTTAATGGCTTCCACTTAACATGTTTATATTAGTAATACAAGTTTACATGTTTCAGAGTAGCAGCCATGTTAGTCTGTATCCACAAAAAGAACAGGAGTACTTGTGGCACATTAGAGACTAACACATTTATGATGAAGTGGGCTGGAGCCCACGAAAGCTTATGCTCAAATAAACGTGTTAGTCTCTAAGGCACCACAAGCACTCCTGTTCTTTTTACAAGTTTACATCTTATTCTCCTAACTCCAGACATAGAAATAATACATGTAAACAAATGGGATGAACACACTCAGTAGATCATACGCTTGTAGGATACCTTACAAGAGACCTTTTGCATAAATCATATTCCAGTTACATTATATTTACACTCATAAGCATATTTCCATAAACATATGGAGTGCAACGTCACAAACCCTTCAATAGATTCATGTTGCTATATCTGCTCAGTTTCCTTGTACTAAGATGCCTCAAGAAGAAACACACTGTGCTGAGCTTACCACAGACACTTTTCCATATTAATGACATCACTGTCAGGACGAGTTGCAATGGTTGCTTGCTGGTGCACTCTAGTAACCAGGCTGGGTTGCAGCCAGCTAAGCTGTAACATCTTATACTCTAACCCCTTAAGCCTGTTAATTGGATTCTGTAAACTCCTGCCAGGTGAGATATGCTTTCGACAATATTATGATTCAGAAACACACAGCAGGTGGTCAAAACTGACAGCTTCTAATTAATATTAATATTCTTTAGTCCTCCATATGGCAAGAAACAAGAGGGTGCAAGGATGGTGTGGAGGGAGGGGTGTCCAGATCTCCTGGCATTCTCTCCCATTCACTTTGCTTTTACTCACAGCAAAGCTTCAGTACCTGTGGATTATGTTGTTATAAAAATACTAACTAATCATTAGTGAAATTGAATGAGCTTCTGTATCAACTCCTGATCCACAGTACAATCACAGATAAATCAGTTTGATTATATCAGCTCCCCTCTTTACTCTTCACTTCCTTCAGTCACACACAACAAGTAAACAAGAAAATAAAATTAAAGCCATGCTAGAAAAAGAACAATTCCTCTATATCTAGAGAAACAGCCACATTACACTCCCGGGGAGCGGAGGGTGCGCGCGCGTGCGTGCAGGCGACCAGTTCACATCCAGCTTATGGTTTCTGAATATAAATGATTTTCCGAATATTAGGCTTGTCTCTTTGAAAGACAGCATCCTGTATCCCAAAATTGCCTGGGTAACTGCTAATCTTTAACTCTTCTCTCACTCTGTGTTTAGGACAGTCAAGAAGATTTAGAGAAGAGAGGAGGCATGATTCACCACTCACACCAGTTTCAACTGGTGTAACTCCACTGACTTCAACAGAGTCACTCCTGACTTACATTGCTGTAAGTGATAGCAGAATCAGGCTCCAGGGTAGTTAACTCGTCTACGGGGAAGCACCTGCAATTCAGGAGTGAACCAGGGAGAGCTCAAGTACTATGTAGTATCGTCCACCATCATATGAGCCAGCCGATAAATATACAGCATTAGGTTCTAAAGCTGCAGTCCTCTGAACATTCAGGATGACAAAAATGAAATAGTAAAGAAACAGCATCAGAGGGAAGCACTAAGACAGAATCATGGGCGGTGAGGTGATGAAATATTACCTCCACCCTCACAAAAAAAAAATAAAAAAAATCTATGATCTCATGTTGGCAGTACGCCCAGCATGTTTGACCTCAGGGGATATGTCAGTAAGCCAACGCAGCAGGAGTAGCAGACCTTGAAATTTTATATCTGCTCCTCCTTGTAAATCTTATCTAATCCAAAATATTTCACATTAGGGAAAATAAATAAATAAAAAGAAGCCAAGATAAACACAGTCCAGTTATATGAAGTCATGCTAACTATAGCAACAGCCATGGTAGGAAAGGGTTAGCTGTTCATTTGGTCGAGTTAAGCAAGTCACAATTAGGACTACCTGTGGGTCATAAACCTGTACATGGGAACTCTGAACTGGAGCAATGGCAACCAATTAGCCTTAACTATGTCTTGACCATTTTAGTGACTAACCCATTTTTGAATGTGCTGTTTCTCTAGATATTTCACCTATAGATGAACAGTCCTTTTTCTAGCATGGCTTTATTTTGTTTATTTACTTGTTTATTTTACAGGTCGTGCTGGGGATCAGTCAGATCATAATGGCTGTATTCTTTCACCAAGCTAGCGCCAGTCGTGACCAGAATGTTCAAGGCACAAAGGTTGCTAGGCTCCCCAAAAAACAAAGAAGGTCTCTTAGTGGACAAGATCTATCCTTCATCCACTTCTACTCGCAAGGTAACAGTGAATGAGTGCTTATAGAGAGGCTCATTCAAATCACAGCATGCTGCTGCTGTCCAGTCATCAGCCCCCTTTGTTCTGTCATGCAGAGCACCTAGCCAGAGGGGATAACATATACATGGGCTATATCTGCAGTAGGTAATTCCTTACCTTTTTCTTAGCAATCGTTCATGCTGCGCTGGTGCTACTAACAGCATTTTTACCAGCATGTCATCTAACCCATTTCTAGATGTGGTAGTAAAGATACCTATGGCCATCCCACGTAACAACTGACAGCTTTCATAGCACCATTGCTACTTGAGGACCTCAAATTTATGGTGATTCTGGGCCCCTTTTAACCTTAATCAACCTCTAAACACATCTTGCATTCTGACTAGATGACACCTCATTAACCTGTCTCCTTTGCACCCCAGCAACCAATTCAGGAGGGAGAAAGATAGCACATGCATTTATAATAAACGCAGAGAGACGTAATTGAAACAGCACTTCCAACCTAACAGCAACTGTGCAGAACATGTGCTTGGCAAAAACACCTTCAGTTACACCAACTTACTAAACGCCTCATAGTTTAGTAAAAAGAAAAGGAGTATACTTGTGGCACCTTAGAGACTAACCAATTTATTTGAGCATAAACTTTCGTGAGCTACAGCTCACTTCATCGGATGCGTACAGTGACTGAATGCATCCAATGAAGTGAGCTGTAGCTCACGAAAGCTTATGCTCAAATAAATTGGTTAGTCTCTAAGGTGCCACAAGTACTCCTTTTCTTTTTGCGAATACAGACTAACCCGGCTGCTACTCTGAAACCTGTCATAGTTTAGTGCTACTGCAACAGATATTTACTGCCTCATTTAAATTGACTAAACCTGCTTAACTTTAAATGTTTGTTACCACGTTTTCTGCTGGTGAAGCCTTTCTTCCGCTCCCATCCCCCGCCCTTTCTTCCAGGATAGCCTCAGCCCTCCTGTTTAACCACTACACTGTTACTCAATGGACTGCTGCAGTTTTGGAACCAAAAGCATTTTCTTTTTGAGCAACAACACTGATTGTTATGCCCTGTAGCCAGTAATTCAGTGTGGAGTCAGTGACACCAGATAGGTTACTCTATTTGTCCCCCTCAAAAAATTCTTCTGTATGAGTCTCAGACTGTGAGGCTCATCTCCCTGGAGGGAGGCTTCGATACCTTTCGACAGGAGGTTTGAGCAAGGTCAAGGAAAACAGAATAAGGAAAATCTTTTAATTCATCTGCTTAACCCTTTCCACTATAAGCCTCACAAGAGCCAGTGGACAGCATTTTCACTTTCAGAGGTGTTCACTAATCCTGTGCACCCCTATGTTTGGTTGCCCAATCTGAGATATCACAGAGGTTCTAAGGATTCTCCAACCCATCCCAGTCTCCCTGCCTCCAAGGAGGACAAATGCTGCCTCTTCTGCTTTCTGGAAAAGAACTTTTTGCAAGTGGTTATTTCCCTTGGGAATCAAGCTTCCCCTTATATTTTACCTTGGCAATTTTATCCCTGTGCCTTCACCCTGGCCTCCATATTGAAAGGAAAGGGTCTTCACAGAAGCACTTTGGGGAGGACTGAGAACTCCCTTGACCTAGTGGTAGATCCCCGGCCAGCCTTAGGTGCCCTAATAGCAAGATCAAAGGGCACCCGTTTCCATGCTCAAAAGAGGAATTTTGCATTTGGAATTGAGATCAGCCCTTGGGGCAGATTCCCTTACTGCCTGAGGTTTCCCCCAGCACTTACCAACCCATGCCAGACTGCCTGCTCCTGCAGCCACTAGATTAGCTGCCTCCTGCTTTGCTGCACAATGGATTGGGGAGGTCAGCAGGTTGGTTTTAGAACCTGTGATATTGGCCTATTTTTTATTTAATAAAAGATTTTCTTATTACCCTCACAAACATATTTCCATCCTGCAGCAGCTTATATTTTTTACTCAGTCCCTTATGAAAGCAGAGAAATCAGTGTTAGAAAAAGAAACTGTGCTCTGTAGCACGTCCTACCACGGTATTCTCCACCAACTATGGCATGGAGTGAGGGCAGGAAAGGAGACAAATCCACTTGCGGGCTGTTCGCCAGGCACAGAAATGGGGTCAATCAGTGGCACTCTCAATGGATGCCTCCATCAGATGTTTTGATTTCCATAATAATCCAAGGAATTTCCAAAGAGAGTAAAACTAAATCCCTTCTCTGATTGCATCTGAGATCTTTATTATTACTGAGCAGTGAAGGAACAAGCAGCTAACCCCAGCAGCCTGTGCCACACTCAGACTCCCACCAACCCTCACTCCCCACAGCCATTTGGTGATTGTTTCTGAATGAAAGGAATGTACAAATATCTCCTAATATTCCACGCTAATTATTGCTTATCCAGGTGTGGAGGGGATGAGAAGAGGAAGGAAGCTGAATGGAGCCTTGACTCCAATCCTCCTCCAGAACATACCAGCTACCAGAGCTGAGCCACAATTATTACAATAGATCAAAACAAGAGGGGGAGCGCTCTCCATACCAGCTAAAGAAGATGGGAGTTCTCCCTCTGCTTTTAGCAGAGGAGGGGGAACTGAGTTTCCACCCTGCTCCCCACTGCATCCCCTGAGCCAGCAGAAGGCAGGAAATATCCTACATCTGACATGGGGCTGTAGCAAATTAATCCCCTCCTGGAGAAAGGCAGGAGAACAGGAGGAATTGTGACTACAGGTACAGTCTAGCCATGGACTCAGAAAAGCAGCAACAGCAGCTCTCCAACTGGTCTCTCTTTCCCCTTTCATTTGTAATCAGTCTGGTCACAGTAATATATCACGTTGCTTAAAATGCTCTTTCACCCATACTCTCTCTCCCTCCCTTCCCTACTGAGCTGTATTCAGTTGGTTTCCTGTCAGCCAGATTTGTCAGTCAGTGTTTCCATTTCAACTTTCTTTGTTAATTTATTTTTCCGTTCTGATGGCTGAGGTGTGTCTCTGAGAAAAGTCCCTCCCTGCTTATCTTTTCACCCAAATCCATCCGCCTTTCCAAATCAAAAAGCATCTGATGTTTTCTAGCTTCACATAAATTTGTGTTTTCAAAAATAAGAAACATCCAAGAATGTTAAGGCTTTATAACAACACTTTACAAATATGGGTACAGTATGATCATCTCGGTTCTACAGACGGGGGAACATAAACAAAGGGTCTTGCTTAGGGTCACATATGAGAGAGTCAGGTCCACAACCCAGATTTTATGACTTCTAATTCTGTCCCCTAGCCACTGGATCACTCTTATTCCCCTTTACTCTTTAATCACCTATCCTCCAAATGCAAGTTATGAGCCAAATTCATCTGCATTCCTTCACTGGAGTTATCCTATGAGTGCATTTGGCTCACTATCTGTACTTTTGCCCCCGAAATTCTTCCCAATACATTTAGAAATACCGTTGGTATTCAATCCCATTTTATCCCTACTCACACCACTTCCATGCCCCTCTCCTGGGATTAGAATGGCCAACGACCGAAGAAAATAAGAAAAAACAGACACTTACACACAAAGAAATGAACTAAACTCTGTGTTTTGTCTAAAGGTTGCTGCTGTGCAAAGATACTGTACAGTACTCTATTGACACCAATTGCACAGCTATGTTCTGCCATACATTTCCATTACAAATTCCACTCCATTATCCTAGTTTCAGGGTTTATAACTCAAACATAAAAAGGTGCCCGAGAGATGAAACTTGGGAAGAAAGCCTCAGCCTGAGAGTAAGCCCTACTTTTAAAAAAAAAAAGTTTGCTTAAAAGAAAGAAAGAAAGCCATATGGCCATTTGTAAGCTTGAAAAGTGCCAAAAAAATATAAGTGAATGGATCAACTTTCTGTTTTATGCTAATGAAGGCCAATCTCTTTAGGTGTTTTTGGACACTTCAGTAATTTGTATGGAAATCAGCTTCTGTTGAGGAAAATTAGGGTGACCAGATGTCCCAATTTTATAGGGACAGTCCCAATTTTTGGGTCTTTTTCTTATATAGGCTCCTATTACTCCCCACCCCTGTCCCGATTTTTCACACTTGCTGTCTGGTCACCCTAAGGAAAATGGATTCTGCCTCAGACAGCATCCACTCCCGCTGCATGCTCTTTGACTCCTTCCTCATTGTTATAGGGCATAATGGAAGGCCAGCAGCTATTGGCAACATAACTTACTTTTCCTGCCATTGTGCTGTAACTTACGATATCTATGAAGGAGCATAGAAGAGAGGTCACTCCACAGAGCTGAGCAGGATCCACAGGATTGGGGAACCAGATCCCTTTAGATTCCTGGCCCTCTGCTACCCCCACTTTTCATCCCTCCACATCTCTGCCAATCAATTCCATGTTCTGGGGGAGAGGAGAACCTTGTCAGAGTCCAGAGTACCCTTGGAGCTGCAGAGTTTGGGCATTCAGTCATCCCCCTCTGGGATACTTTAGCACAGAGGGGAGCATATTAAACTCTTCTAGGAAAGCCACAACTAAATCATCGATTGTTCCACACTGGTCTCATTTCTGTTTTGTATGCCTGTGACACAATAGTCTGGATTCTCAGAGGAGGTAAATTGGCATAACTCCACTGGCTCTAAATGCTTGACTATAAACTATGGCTCTGCTTTGCACCTTGTGAAGTCATTTGCACATGTGCAAAGCGAGCACAAAGGGAGTGCAAAATACTTTGTTTTTTAAAAGCAGAAACAAAAGATAGTAGCTCTAAGATCAACCATTCAGAGCAATTGGAATGTATTTTTCTCCAGTTTTCTCTAACAGCATCTCAAATATGTGAGGCATGTTACTCCCCATGCAATTCACAGTCTTTTCATGAACACCATAAACTACTGTGCACATGAATCCAGTCTCTCGTCATCTTTAATGACATGCTTAAGGACTGAGGCAGGATATTTTTTGTTAAATCTCTAAAGCAAAGTTTGATGTACTCAGTTTTCCTATCTGAACCTCAAGACTTACCTGACTTCTCTCTTGCCATGGTCATGCTCTTTCAAGAAACTACCTCAATTACTGGGCACCTATCTGTTGCTAACAAATCAAAAGAGCAAAATTACCTGCATCTTTAATGTCCCAACTGCTAAATTCAGGCCCTGACATACCTCACTGTAACAGATGAATCCAGGAGAATGAGGGAGAGAAAAGGGAAGAAGCTACATAAAAGTAAGCCATACCTCCAAATATTGTTAGGGCTCAGTCACCTGCTCTTTAACTACCATTTGATTCTGTAGTTGTACTAGGGCATACATCCTAGGCTGACTGGCTTCTTTAAGAGAGAAAGGGTCCAGTGCACCTGTGACTAGTTAGTTGCCTCCCAATGGGGCCTAATAGATGGCACCTGGCCTCTATAAAGACCCAGGGATCAGGTAAGAAAGAGCTAGGGAGTACTACTTGAGACAGTAATAAATAGGAATGACTGGTGCCATAAGAAGACTGAGGATAGACATACTCTAAGCTAGAGAATTCTGCTCAGCAGAAGACAAGTACTGAGGCCCTCTAAGTAAAGGGGGAGAAACAGCTCAGTCGAGGGAGGCTGAGCCCTGGAAAATGGGGGTTGATTCTGGAGGGACATTCCTAATAGAAGCAGCTCAGCCTGGCTAGGATTTGCAGCTCAAAGGGGGGCTTTGGGAGTCGAATGCTGCAGGGAGCAGTCTTGCAGAAGCCCTGAGTTGAGAGTTGTAGGAGCAGACCTCCAAGAAGCATAGAGAATTGCCAGACATGTGGAGCCCTTGGAAGAGTGGCATAGGAGTTAAGGAAGAGGGAGTGTTTACTCACAGGTAGATGGCCTGGTGAGTGGGGCCTGGAACAGGGGTAGAGGAACTGGAGAATGGAATGGGTGTTTGATTCATGAGTGGGCATCCTGGGGGACTGTAGGAAAAACTGAGACAAAACTTACCTTCGCTGTTGTGAATGGCTTCAGGAGGGTGTGCTGGTGAGGTGAGATCTGTTAGCAAAGTGCAAAACTGGACCTTGCACCCTTCTAGGCAGGATGACACCACCACAGATAAGTTTTCTAGAACCATCTTGTTCTGTTTGTACATTGCTTAGCATAACCGGGTACTAGTCCATGATGGGCTATTAGGCATTAGTATAACAAATTTGATCAGAGTAGAATAATTTGTCAAGTTAAGTAGCCTCAAATCATCTTCAAACCTCAGCCAGATCCTGGTAAGACTGCTGGGATGTAGAACATTAAGAAGATGGAATGGTGAAAGGGCCAGGCAATTTTGCTGGGACGGAAGGAGGAAAAACAAATGTAAAGTATGTGTTTTTTTTAAAATATCCAGTGTTGTCTGAGTATAAAATGGCTTATTTAGCTGGGCTCAGGGCCAGGAGGCAATGGTTTTCTTCTGTTCCTGAAGATAGGGAGAATAGGAACCTGACCCTGGAAATGTCCCTGAAAATTCTACTCTTTAGGCTACCTTGAAAGTGTGCTCAAGATCCAGAAGAACAGTATGAACTGCATTGCAATCTGTTCCTTCCTGCTCCTTACCCTCCCCTGATCAACTCCTGGCACAGCACTATTAATCTCAAAGGAGGCTACTAGCTGCTGCCTTAAGAGGGGGGGGAAAAAAGGATCCATTCTATTTACCACTAGAGGAAGGATAACTGAGGATACAAGTGCACTACTGTACTCCTGGTACCTGCTGTTCCAATCTAGAGTCCCGGTCTCATGTACAGGACTTAAATTTATCACCCACACTAAAAGAATGTCTTTAATGGACAATCTTTATTTTTTAGAAGTTTTTCTTTAAAAATTCTTTTACATAGAAATTAAACAATTATTGATGCGTAACTCTGCAGTCTTCTTTATTATATAGCTTCCAGCACTCTGCTTCTAGGTGCCTGATTTGCATAATCAATCTACATACATTTTGCAATAATCGTACTGTATGTGGATCCTTATATTTGTGTTTGCTTACAGCTATTTTTGGCCATTCAGAGTGAAGGGATTTGCAGAATCTGATAGCCTTACCCTAATTTAGTAGCCCCTTACTCCATAAATAGTACTATTGATTTCAGTGAAATTATTTGTGGCTTGAGGCACTATTCAATGTGAGTAAGGCTATTGAAATTTTGTCCTGTATGGTTATTTTTAATACGAATATGCACATTTCTTCACGCTGATTACAATCCATAGGCTCTAGTTCCTGTGCTCAGAATTTCCAGCTCTGAACATAACCATCTTGATTTTTTTCTGTCACTTAGATTAAAGAATTCTGCCTATTTAATCAAAATGGATTTAAAATATAGAAATATCTTACCAGCTCCATAAGTTTGTTGTCAATGTCTGCTACTTCCGAGCAGGAAATCTACACTGGCTGTGTAGATTAGGAACACTCTTGAATGCATGTGAAAGCAGTGTGCTTTCAAAGTTCTTATAAGGTACACTCAATTTTTAAACAATTTCAGTATCTTTATGCAACTGGATTCTCTGTATGACATTAAGAATTCTTGCTTTCATGCATTCAAATAGAATATTTCCTAAATCTCAGCGATCTAGCAAAACAGCACTTCCTATCTGGTTAATTAGGGTGAGATTGACTCCCCTGTGCACAATGGTCTTCAGCATAACTGTGTGTAACTCCTCATCAAAAGCTGGCCCTCTTCTCTTTCAGTAGGGTGGAGTAGATGCAAGACTATAATGAAGGTGGCAGCAGATCACATGTAAAATGCATCAAAAGAACCTTTAATGATATATCCTTTGTAATCTGATTCAGTAACTACTAGAGTATCATTAATATTACACTGCAGTCTTCCTTTAAATCTACTGTGAGCTGACTGTCGTTAATCTAGGTGACCCTCTAGCTGTTTATCAAAGTGGCAAAATGCATAGAATATCCACAAAGGGAAGCTGAGTGTGGCTGTTTATAATAGGGTTTTTCTCCACAGTTTTATTTTGTGCTAGGTCATTAATAAGTACAGTCATGGTATGGTGTAACTCAGTTGTAAATTATCTCAAATTCAGAAGCTGGCAATGCTATACCTGCCTCTTCCCAGTGCTTTGTGACTACTCTGGTCCTCCTTTGTTGCATGTTGGTGGTGGTTGTTGTTGTGTCGTAATTTTTTTTTCTTATGCCCAACACTAGCGTCTCTCTCCCCCCACGACCAAAAAAAAAAATGAACACCACCCATGAGATCATAAGGTCTGTAACACTTAAAAGAATGCCCTGAGATGATTCGTAGCATCTTTTTAATATTTGAGCATCTCTAACTGCAGCAGCAGATCTGAACTTGCTTTTGTTGGCAGAGCTTTTTGCTCAAGGTTGTATTCGCACAACTAACATTATATGCTTATTTGCCATTAAGTTGTTTGTTTTCCAACATATCAGCTGCTCAGATCTACCCAGAAATGTACTGACTCCTTTACAAATGAAGAGGAAAAAGCTTTCTGAGCACAGAAAGGACCAAATCATATACTGAAACCTCATCATTGCTAGTATCGAGCTGATTTAATACCATCTCTGCAGCAGCCACTAAATAAGAGCCAAACACCGGACTGACTATATGCAACAATAATCAAAATAAAATTCAATGGCAAATATAATCCTACAGCACAGCCACAGCTCATGGTCACATCTTCACTTTGCTCTAAATATTACTCTTCCTTCCCACACTGGGTGCTATATGCTTGTGGAGCCCTATAAGGCTCTCCCTCAACTTTTCCTTCATTTTTAGCCTGACACCACAATCATGATCCTTCCCCTCGAGAAGATTTGCACTGCAATCAGTTTGAAGGCTGTCCCATAACCAACAGAAATGTGTGCCACTGAGTGAGTACCTGACTTGCTTTCAACATTCAAGAGACTGTGGCTTTTTAAAGCTTATATTGCAGCTATAAAACCTCCAAGGAAAACCACCAGGCTGGAGGAGTAACACACAGATCTGTCCTTCAGACATTAGAATGACCTTGTGTTCATGGCCTAAAGTAGCTAATCCTATTGATGCTTTGTTCATTTGGGAGAAAGGAGGGTCTTGTGGTTAAGACACAGGTGTGGAAATCAGGAGACCCAGATTATATTCCTGTCTTTGTCACCACTTTCCTGTGCGACCTTGGGTGAGTCTATTAACATCTCCATATTTCTGTTACTCAATCGGTACTTCTGAGGGGCTTGAGAGGCAAAATTCATTGTTGTGAAATGCTTTCAGATCCTCAGTCACAAGATGCTGTAGAAGTATTGCTACTTATTTTTATTGCTCATTTTGCCTTAGAAATAAGGTCACAAATCTTTTGTTCATAAGCGTGGGATGCTTATAATGTAAGTTACTCTTCTCCTGTAGCCTCATCTTGGAGTTAGAAAAAGGTCTGGTATAGAGACAGTTTTATCTTAATCACATTCTTCATTTATGTGGCATCTTTCATCCGAGAAGATCAGAGTTCTTTACAAACTCTGGATCAGTTCATCAACTCGTATAAATTGATGTACCTCTGATTTCTCCATGGGGTTGCATCCCTGACCATCTTGGGTTCAAAAAAGAATTAGATAAGTTCATGGAGGATAGGTCCATCAATGGCTATTAGCCAAGATGGTCAGAGACGCAAGCCCATGCTCCGAGTGTCCCTAAACAGCTGGTTGATAGAAACTGGAACTGGATGACAGGGATGCGTCACTCAAAATTGCCTGTTTTGTTCACTCTCTCTGAAGCATCTGGCACTGGCCACTGTCAGCAGACAATATATTGGACTAGATGGACCATTGGTCTGACCCAGTATGGCCGTTCTTATTGCTTAATTCTCATATCCACGGAATGAACACCCTATTGTGGCATTTTGAAGCATCTCATTGCAAAATACCTTTCACGATACTAAATAACAGAGCAACTTCACACAAAGTAATTACTCACAAAAGACTTACAGGTTTTATCCTGTTCACTTGCTGAACAGTACTTTTGATGCAATAGATATGAAAGCTGAAGTGAGCAAGGATTTGCAGAGTCAGCCTGAGACGCAAATAATTTTCTAAATTGTCAAAAAAATTCCCCGCTTAGATGATATTGCCCTGCTGTCTGCATTGTGCTACTAGTCGTATTCTTTATGCCATAGTCTGATCTCAGTCATACCAGTTGTCATAAATATAAAGGGAAGGGTAAACCCCTTTGAAATCCCTCCTGGCCAGGGGAAAGCTCCTCTCACCTGTAAAGGGTTAAGAAGCTAAAGGTAACCTCGCTGGCACCTGACCAAAATGACCAAAGAGGAGACAAGATACTTTCAAAAGCTGGGAGGAGGGAGAGAAACAAAGGGTCTGTGTCTGTCTATATGCTGGTTTCTGCCGGGGATAGACCAGGAATGCAGTCTTGGAACTTTTAGTAAGTAATCTAACTAGGCATGTGTTAGATTATGATTTCTTTAAATGGCTGAGAAAAGAATTGTGCTGAATAGAATAACTAATTCTGTCTGTGTATCTTTTTTGTAACTTAAGGTTTTGCCTAGAGGGGTTCTCTATGTTTTTGAATCTAATTACCCTGTAAGATATCTACCATCCTGATTTTACAGGGGGGGTTTCTTTATTTCTATTTACTTCTATTTTTTATTAAAAGTCTTCTTGTAAAAAACTGAATGCTTTTTCATTGTTCTCAGATCCAAGGGTCTGGGTCTGTAGTCACCTAGGCAAATTGGTGAGGCTTTTTACCAAACCTTGTCCAGGAAGTGGGGTGCAAGGTTTTGGGAAGTATTTTGGGGGGAAAGACGCGTCCAAACAGCTCTTCCCCAGTAACCAGTATTAGTTTGGTGGTAGCAGCGGCCAATCCAAGGATGACGGGTGGAATATTTTGTACCTTGGGGAAGTTTTGACCTAAGCTGGTAAAGATAAGCTTAGGAGGTTTTTCATGCAGGTCCCCACATCTGTACCCTAGAGTTCAGAGTGGGGGAGGAACCTTGACACCAGTGTAAATCAGAAGTATCTCTGTTGATTCACTAGAGCTACTTTCGATTTACACAAGGTATCAGAGATCAGAATCTGGCCTTCTGTTTTTATATTAACAATGCATTAACTCAGCCATGATTATTGATATCAGCTGAGCACTTTCCAGCTGTTCCTTACGTTATTTTCTTTCTCACCATATAAAACTGTAGAATTATGTTTATTGACTGAAGAAGTGAAGGAAGCAGGGAATTTCCATGCACTTTTAGAATAGATGTTTTTCACCTTAGTTTTGGGATATATATAATATGAGTGTGTCCTTGTTTTTTAATTCACTTTATAGTTTTAAGCAAAGTCATTTGATAACTGTTTCCATTGGATGCTCTTGTTTGACTCCACTGTAAGTGTGCAGTTTTGAAAGTTGCTCTGAATAAAGCTTTTTTTATGCATGTGAGGGCTAACGCTCCGGGGACTCATTAATACAGTAAAGACCTCTCTTTTTGGCACTTCCTGGCAACTAATGATCAGCTGGAGGCACTGAAGGCTGCCAACCATTCACTGCAAGGAAGTGCCAGACTCAGAGGTCCTTACTACTGTTATAAGCCATGGAAAACACAAAAAATACAAAACAAAACAATTACCTTTTTTCTGTCTGCTGGACTCAAAGCGTGTATGCTGCTAATGTGGGATTCAAGGCATCAAGTTTTATCCAATAGTTAAAAAGTGGCACAGTAACTGATTAGAGGAGAATTTTTATTCCCAGTGTCAAATACGGTTTGCTCTTATTAGTAGCATGCATTAGTTACATTCATTTACCTGCCTTGTAAACTCCTCTGTGCAGGGAGCATGTTTTGATTTTTCTCTGGTTAGCACCCTACTCACACCTATGTGCTACATATGTTCAGTAATAACCCTCCTCACCATCATTTGCTGAGTGCCATCTGTGTGTGCTCGGTGCTGTACAAACATAAAGGAAGTCACAGTCCCTTCTCCAAAGACTTTATAATCTTAGGCCCCAATTCTCCAACTGGATCCGTGTAGGTAAGCATGAGTTTGATGTGGTTCCTTCCACCAAAGTGGATCCAATTGCAGAATCGTGCCCCAAATCTGGCACACATGATAAACCAGAGGCAAATTCAATCACCTAGAAGTACAGCTATAAAAAGCACCAATGGGGCCCAACCAGAAACAAGGCCCCTTAAGTCAGTTCTACTAAGCTCATAATTAGCAGGTGCAGGGTGCCAGTTTCTTGGCTTTTTTTTTTTTCTCATTGTCTGCTTTCCCAACATCTAGTCCTAGGTGCTCCCAGAGCCCTGGACACATGCCCGCACCCCAACCCCCTGCTCCAGCCCAGAGCCCCTTCCTGCACTCTGAACCCCTCAGTCCCAGCCCAGAGCCCCCTCCTGCACCCCAAATCCTCATGCCTGGCCCCAGCCCAGAGCCCGCACCCCCTCCCACACCTCAACCCCCTGCCTCAGCCTGGAACCCTCTCCCATACTCTGAACCCCTTGGCTCCACCCCCCAGCCCAGAGCCCCCTCTTACACCCCAACCCCTCATCCTTGGCCCCACCCCAGAGCCCACATCCCCGGATGGAGCCCTTACCTGCTCTCGCATCCCAACCCCCTGAGCCAGCCCAGTGAAAATGAGTGAGTGAGTAAGGGTGGGGAGAGCGAGCGACCGGGGGGGGGGAAGGGAGATGGAGTGAGTGGGGGGAGCGGCTTCTGAGAAGAATTGGGGCAGGGGCAGGGCCTTGGAGGAAGGGTGGGACAGGAGTGGAGCAAGGGTGTTCAGTTTTGTGCTAGTGGAAAGTTGGCAACCCTACTGCCCAAGAATGGGGTCAGACATGGGAATGTGCCTGAGAGACCCAGAGATAGGAACAGGGACCAGCTACTAGCCAGATGGCTTAGAAGTATATGGGATTTTGTGATTGGGTCCACTCACCAGAGAGCCAACAGGGACAGGTTGCAACATACAGGCTGTTGAATGTATAACATGGACATCCTTTCTCGAAAATGTTCATTAGATGCTAAGTTGTGGGGGTGGGGGAGATGTTGTTTGACATCTGACAATGGAGGGGAGGGATTAGGGAAATACAAGGTTTAGACAATATAAAGTCAGTGCATTATTTCCATAATGTAAACAGATTTTTTTAATATCATCCTATTCAAATATAATTTTCACAAAAAAGGGAGTCGCTGCAGTCAATGGAATTACATCAGGAATTAATTTGGTCATAAATCTTGTTTTAAACTTTGAATTTAGAGGTCCAATGGTTAGGGTGCTAGCCTAGGACTTGGGAGCTGTTCAATCCCCTGCTCTGCCTTGAGCAAGTCAATTAGTCTCTCTGCCTCTGTTTCCCATCTGTGAAAAGGGGATAATAGCAATTGTCTCTCTGCCTCTGTTTCCCATCTGTGAAAAGGGGATAATAGCAATTTCCTACCACACAGGGGTGTTGTGAGGACACATGCACTAAAGACTGTGGGGTACTCGGATGCTATGGTAATGGGGGACATATGGGTTGAAGACTCACTACAACTAGTTAACAGACTGTGTATGTATAGGTGGAAAGAAAGTCAGCTGTACCTGGATGATACTTTGGTTAGAAGGAAGATCCCATCTGGAGTAAAAGATGAAAGAAACAGAATAACCTCACTTATTTAAATGGCTCTATAAATCACAGTAAAGTAACAGATCTGTGTTTTTAAAGATTATTTTATTTAGCTTAGCTAAGCGAGGTCAGGGCTAGTGAAATGCCAAATTAACCACCCTGGAGCTGAGTTTAATTTTCTAATTTAATACATTAAGAATCTCAATCAATATACATCTCAGTTCACTTAATATCAACTTGCCTGATTTATCTAAATCAATATAATGCACTGTTAGGCCTTGTCTACACATACAATTTGCACGGCTCTGTAACTATACTAGTATACTTTGAGCAATACAACCCCATTTCCCCCACTTCATAAACATGTTTATACTGGTATAGTGTATTCCCATATGGGAAGGGGAATAAGCTATACCAGTATAAGGCATTATACCAAGATAACTGCACCCCAGGTTGTACCGCTGTAACTATAAAAAAACACCACACCCCTAATCAATGCAATTATACTGGAACAAATCTGTGCAGATCAGGCCTTAAACCACTTTAAGCCCTGGTCTATACTAGGACTTTAGGTCAAATTTAGCAGCGTTAAATCGATTTAAACCTGCACCCGTCCACACAATGAAGCCCTTTATTTCGACTTAAAGGGCTCTTAAAATCGATTTCCTTACTCCACCCCTGACAAGTGGATTAGCGCTTAAATCGACGTTGCCAGCTCGAATTTGGGGTACTGTGGACACAATTCGATGGTATTGGCCTCCGGGAGCTATCCCAGAGTGCTCCATTCTGACCGCTCTGGACAGCACTCTCAACTCAGATGCACTGGCCAGGTAGACAGGAAAAGAACCGCGAACTTTTGAATCTCATTTCCTGTTTGGCCAGCGTGGCAAGCTGCAGGTGACCATGCAGAGCTCATCAGCACAGGTGACCATGATGGAGTCCCAGAATCGCAAAAGAGCTCCAGCATGGACCGAACGGGAGGTACGGGATCTGATCGCTGTTTGGGGAGAGGAATCCGTGCTATCAGAACTCCGTTCCAGTTTTCGAAATGCCAAAACCTTTCTGAAAATCTCCCAGGGCATGAAGGACAGAGGCCATAACAGGGACCCGAAGCAGTGCCACGTGAAACTGAAGGAGCTGAGGCAAGCCTACTAGAAAACCAGAGAGGCGAACAGCCGCTCTGGGTCAGAGCCCCAAACATGCCGTTTCTATGATGAGCTGCATGCCATTTTAGGGGGTTCAGCCACCACTACCCCAGCCGTGTTGTTTGACTCCTTCAATGGAGATGGAGGCAATACGGAAGTAGGTTTTGGGGACGAAGAAGATGATAGCTCACAGCAAGCAAGCGGAGAAACCGGTTTTCCCGACAGCCAGGAACTGTGTCTCACCCTAGACCTGGAGCCAGTACCCCCCGAACCCACCCAAGGCTGCCTCCTGGACCCAGCAGGCGGAGAAGGGACCTCTGGTGAGTGTACCTTTTAAAATGCTATACATGGTTTAAAAGCAAGCATGTGAAAGGATTACTTTGCCCTGGCATTTGCGGTTCTCCTAGATGTAGTCCTAAAGCCTTTGCAAAAGGTTTCTGGGGAGGGCAGCCTTATTGCGTCCTTCATGGTAGGACACTTTACCACTCCAGGCCAGTAACACGTACTCGGGAATCACTGTAGAACAAAGCATTGCAGTGTGTGTTTGCTGGCATTCAACCAAAATCCGTTCACGCGATGGGAGGAGGCAAAATGCGACCTTGTAACGAAAGCACATGTGCTATGTATGTAATGTTAACAGCAAGGTTTACCCTGAAAGAGTGTAGCGACTGTTTTATAAAATGTGTCTTTTTAAATACCGCTGTCCCTTTTTTTTTCTTCACCAGCTGCATGTGTTTCAATGATCACAGGATCTTCTCCTTCCCAGAGGCTAGTGAAGCTTAGAAAGAAAAAAAAAACGCACTCGCGATGAAATGTTCTCCGAGCTCATGCTGTCCTCCCACACTGACAGAGCACAGACGAATGCGTGGAGGCAAATAATGTCAGAGTGCAGGAAAGCACAAAATGACCGGGAGGAGAGGTGGAGGGATGAAGAGAGTAAGTGTCGGGCTGAAGCTCAAATGTGGCGGCAGCGTGATGAGAGGAGGCAGGATTCAATGCTGAGGCTGCTGCAGGACCAAACCAGTATGCTCCAGTGTATGGTTGAGCTGCAGCAAAGGCAGCTGGAGCACAGACTGCCACTGCTGCCCCTCTGTAACCAACCGCCCTCCTCCCCAAGTTCCATAGCCTCCACACCCAGACGCCCAAGAACGCGGTGGGGGGGCCTCCGGCCAACCAGCCACTCCACCACAGAGGATTGCCCAAAAAAAAGAAGGCTGTCATTCAATAAATTTTAAAGTTGTAAACTTTTAAAGTGCTGTGCTTAAAGTGCTGTGTGGCATTTTCCTTCCCTCCTCCACCACCCCTCCTGGGATACCTTGGTAGTCATCCCCCTATTTGTGTGATGAATGAATAACGAATGCATGACTGTGAAGCAGCAATGACTTTATTGCCTCTGCAAGCAATGATTAAAGGGAGGAGGGGAGGGTGGTTAGCTTACAGGGAAGTAGAGTGAACCAAGGGGCGGGGGGGTTCATCAAGGAGAAACAAACAGAACTTTCACACCGTAGCCTGGCCAGTCATGAAACTGGTTTTCAAAGCTTCTCTGATGCGTACCGCGCCCTCCTGTGCTCTTCTAACCGCCCTGGTGTCTGGCTGCGCGTAACCAGCAGCTAGGCTATTTGCCTTAACCTCCCACCCCGCCATAAACGTCTCCCCCTTACTCTCACAGATATTGTGGAGCACACAGCAAGCAGTAATAACAGTGGGAATATTGGTTTCGCTGAGGTCTAAGCGAGTCAGTAAACTGCGCCAGCGCGCCTTTAAACGTCCAAATGCACATTCTACCACCATTCTGCACTTGCTCAGCCTGTAGTTGAACAGCTCCTGACTACTGTCCAGGCTGCCTGTGTACGGCTTCATGAGCCATGGCATTAAGGGGTAGGCTGGGTCCCCAAGGATACATATAGGCATTTCAACATCCCCAACAGTTATTTTCTGGTCTGGGAATAAAGTCCCTTCCTGCAGCTTTTGAAACAGACCAGAGTTCCTGAAGATGCGAGCATCATGCACCTTTCCCGGCCATCCCACGTTGATGTTGGTGAAACGTCCCTTGTGATCCACCAGAGCTTGCAGCACTATTGAAAAGTACCCCTTGCGGTTTATGTACTCGGCGGCTTGGTGCTCCGGTGCCAATATAGGGATATGGGTTCCGTCTATAGCCCCACCACAGTTAGGGAATCCCATTGCAGCAAAGCCATCCACTATGACCTGCACATTTCCCAGGGTCACTACCCTTGATATCAGCAGATCTTTGATTGCGTGGGCTACTTGCATCACAGCAGCCCCCACAGTAGATTTGCCCACTCCAAATTGATTCCCAACTGACCGGTAGCTGTCTGGCGTTGCAAGCTTCCACAGGGCTATCGCCACTCGCTTCTCTACTGTGAGGGCTGCTCTCATCTTGGTATTCATGCGCTTCAGGGCAGGGGAAAGCAAGTCACAAAGTTCCATGAAAGTGCCCCTACGCATGCGAAAGTTTCGCAGCCACTGGGAATCGTCCCAGACCTGCAACACTATGCGGTCCCACCAGTCTGTGCTTGTTTCCCGAGCCCAGAATCGGCGTTCCACAGCATGAACCTGCCCCATTAGCACCATGATGCATGCATTGTCAGGGCCCATGCTTTCAGAGAAATCTGTGTCCATGTCCTGATCACTCACGGGACCGCGCTGACGTCGCCTCCTCGCCCGGTATCGCGTTGCCATGTTCTGGTGCTGCATATACTGCTGGATAATGCGTGTGGTGGTTAATGTGCTCCTAATTGCCAAAGTGAGCTGAGCGGGCTCCATGCTTGCCGTGGTATGGCGTCTGCACAGGTAACTCAGGAAAAAAGGCGCGAAATGATTGTCTACCCTTGCTTTCACGGGGGGGGGGGGAGGGAGGGAACGGGGGGCTGACGATATGTACCCAGAACCACCCGCGACAATGTTTTAGCCCCATCAGGCATTGGGATCTCAACCCAGAATTCCAATGGGCAGCGGAGACTGCGGGAACTGTGGGATAGCTACCCACAGTGCAACGCTCCGGAAGTCGACGCTTGCCTCGGTACTGTGGAAGCGCTCCGCCGAGTTAATGCACTTAATGCACTTAGAGCATTTTCTGTGGGGGGACACACACTCGAATATATAAAACCGATTTCTAAAAAACCGACTTCTATAAATTCGACCTAATTTCGTAGTGTAGACATACCCTAAGAGTGTCAACACAAGGGAGTTGCACCAATCTGGTTACATCAGTAAAACATACTGTAGATCTTAGACTAGAAGCTCTTTGGAGTAAAAACTGTCTTTTTGTTACAAGTGTGCACAGTGTCTGCTAGAGTGGGACTATGATCTTTGACTGATGACTCCTAGGAGCTACTGAAACATGAATAATAAAGTAGGAAACATGCTTCTGCTGTGGTGATTTCATCCTCAGCTTGAAGAAACCCAGATCACTTGTTTTCAAATCCTGGTTAATATAGTGGCAAACTGATGACACTGAATGGTCTTGGCCAGGGATCAGCAACCTTTGGCACGCAGCCTGCCAGGGTAAGCCCCCTGGCGGGCTGGGCCGGTTTGTTTACCTGCCGCATCCGCAGGTTCGGCCGATCGCAGCTCCCACTGACCGCGGTTCGCCGCTCCAGGACAATGGGGGCTGCAGGAAGTGATGCGGGCCGAGGGATGTGCTGGCCGCCCTTCCCACAGCCCCCATTGGCCTGCAGTGGCGAACCGCGGCCAGTGGGAGCTGCAATCGGCTGAACTTGCAGACGTTGCAGATAAACAAACCGGTCCGGCCCGCCAGGAGCATACCCTGGCTGGCCGCGTGCCAAAGGTTGCCAATCCCTAGTCTTGGCTATACTGATGAGCTGGAATCTAAAGCATTTAATGGAAAATACCAGCCTTATCTACACCAAGGATTTGTCCTGATTTTCAGGCAGTGGTACCCAGTTCCCACTAGTTACAGGGGGGAAATCTCTAAGATAAACTGAAATAAACTTCCATTTGCCCCAGTGCAATTTTCCTGAGTTTCAAGCAGTGGTAAACAGCACCATGCAAATTACAGGTTTTAGACATTTATCTGGTCTGCACTGGGCCAGCTACAACAGTGGATGTCCACCAAATCAAAGCAATTCCCTATGTTGTATAACATCTCCCACTCTAAAGAGTCAAAGTGCTTTCAAAAGGAAGAAAGCTAGAAGTGACAATAGCAGGGAGCTTGTAAAGCTTGAAAGTTTACTTTTCAAAAGGATTGTCATTGGTTTATTTTATCTATACGTTCCTCCTTAATTACGCTGCTGCTTAGAATTCTTCCAAAACTTAAAATCAGATGCATAGCACAAGTACTTTATCTACAGAGTTCTTACATAAATACAATGTATTGTCCTTTATCTGTACCACTGCGCCCAAGAGCACCAAAACATGAAGAAAAAATCCTTTGAGGTAAACTTTTGAAGTAGAGTCAGAGAATTTAACATTACAATGGGCTTGAGGACTGGCCACAAATTCAGAATGAAGGCAGAAGGCCATGCAAACAAGATAAATATCTCGGTAAACTAAGGCCTGGTCTATACATAGTTTTTGTACCAGTATAACTATGTTATTCCAGGAGGAGGTGATTTGTATTTTTAATCAAAACAGTTAAATCAGTACAACTCCTAGAGAGGACTCAATTATATGACTGGAAAAAGGCTAATGTAGTGCCAATCTTTAAAAAAGGGAAGAAGGAGGATCCTGGGAACTACAGGCCAGTCAGCCTCACCTCAGTCCCTGGAAAAATCATGGAGCAGGTCCTCAAAGAATCAATCCTGAAGCACTTGCATGAGAGGAAAGTGATCAGGAACAGCCAGCATGGATTCACCAAGGGAAGGTCATGCCTGACTAATCTAATCGCCTTTTATGATGAGATTACTGGTTCTGTGGATGAAGGGAAAGCAGTGGATGTATTGTTTCTTGACTTTAGCAAAGCTTTTGACACGGTCTCCCACAGTATTCTTGTCAGCAAGTTAAGGAAGTATGGGCTGGATGAATGCACTATAAGGTGGGTAGAAAGCTGGCTAGATTGTCGGGCTCAACGGGTAGTGATCAATGGCTCCATGTCTAGTTGGCAGCCAGTATCAAGTGGAGTGCCCCAAGGGTCGGTCCTGGGGCCGGTTTTGTTCAATATCTTCATAAATGATCTGGAGGATGGTGTGGATTGCACTCTCAGCAAATTTGCGGATGATACTAAACTGGGAGGAGTGGTAGATACGCTGGAGGGGAGGGATAGGATACAGAAGGACCTAGACAAATTGGAGGATTGGGCCAAAAGAAATCTGATGAGGTTCAATAAGGATAAGTGCAGGGTCCTGCACTTAGGACGGAAGAACCCAATGCACAGCTACAGACTAGGGACCGAATGGCTAGGCAGCAGTTCTGCGGAAAAGGACCTAGGGGTGACAGTGGACGAGAAGCTGGATATGAGTCAGCAGTGTGCCCTTGTTGCCAAGAAGGCCAATGGCATTTTGGGATGTATAAGTAGGGGCATAGCGAGCAGATCGAGGGACGTGATCGTTCCCCTCTATTCAACATTGGTGAGGCCTCATCTGGAGTACTGTGTCCAGTTTTGGGCCCCACACTACAAGAAGGATGTGGATAAATTGGAGAGAGTCCAGCGAAGGGCAACAAAAATGATTAGGGGTCTAGAACACATGACTTATGAGGAGAGGCTGAGGGAGCTGGGATTGTTTAGCCTGCAGAAGAGAAGAATGAGGGGGGATTTGATAGCTGCTTTCAACTACCTGAAAGGGGGTTCCAAAGAGGATGGCTCTAGACTGTTCTCAATGGTAGCAGATGACAGAGTGAGGAGTAATGGTCTCAAGTTGCAGTGGGGGAGGTTTAGATTGGATATTAGGAAAAACTTTTTCACTAAGAGGGTGGTGAAACACTGGAATGCGTTACCTAGGGAGGTGGTAGAATCTCCTTCCTTAGAGGTTTTTAAGGTCAGGCTTGACAAAGCCCTGGCTGGGATGATTTAACTGGGAATTGGTCCTGCTTCGAGCGGGGGGTTGGACTAGATGACCTTCAGGGGTCCCTTCCAACCCTGATATTCTATGATTCTATGATATCGGAATAAGGTGCCTTTTTATCAATAGAGCTTATTCCCCTTCCCATATAAGAGTAAGCTATTGTAAGTACTTTTAGACAAGTATAACTGTGCCCACATAGAATATCAGGGTTGGAAGGGACCTCAGGAGGTCACCTAGTCCAACCCCCTGCTCAAAGCAGGACCAATCCCCAATTTTTGGCCCACATCCCTAAATGGCCCCCTTAAGGATTGAACTCACAACCCTGGGTTTAGCAAGCCAATGCCCAAACCACTGAACTATCCCTCCCCCCATGATTAGGCTTGTGCTGCTTTAACTATGCCAATGTAGTTTGTGTGTAAACAGAGCCTTGGGATTTGTTGAATAACAGAACTAAGAACAACCTCTGTTATAATTTTAATAGTACTGACTAATATAACACTTTGAGATACAGCTTGTATGAAAAAGGATTTACAAACTAAAAGTGCATTATATGTATTGTTGCTATTTATTTTGCTTAGTGCTGACCATGTGCTCAAACTCATAGAAGACGTGCAGATAAAGGAGATCCCTGCCTAAAGAGCTTACAGTGGAAGGCCTTGTCTATGCACAATATTACCTGATTCAGGAACTGGTGCAGATCATCATCAGGGGCCCTACATGTAGACAAGGGCAAGTCATGATTTGCCCCAATTTAGCTAATCACTGTTTCCCGTGATTCCTAAAGCCTTGTCCACACTAAGGTAAAAATGGTTTGTAAGATACCAGAGTTAGCATCAGTTCAGTTGAGTCTCTATTATCCATCTGCACTGGGGCTCCCAATGGTGCTATCTGGCTCTAGTAGCCATTTTCAGCACCATGTCAAATAAACCCACTCAGAACAAGTCAGAGAGCCAGCTAAACTATGGGCTTGTCTACACTGGCAATTTACAGCGCTGCAACTTTCTCGCTCCGGGGTGTGAAAAAACACCCCCCCACCCCTCCGAGCACAGCAAGTTTCAGCCAGTGTAGACAGTACACCAGCGCTGGGAGCTACGCCCCTTGTGGAGGTGGTTTTTTACAGCACTGAGAGACCTCTCTCCCAGAGCTGCGCTGCGACCACACAAGCCACGTTAAAGCACTTCCATGGCAGCACTTTAGCATTGCCAGTGTAGACTAGCCCTATGGCTTCCAATGCTGCTAACCCAGTGTTAGCAATGGTGGGTGTGACAGATGTGGCAATATCCTGGAAAAATCTTGTTGAATTAGGTTGAAGGATCTTTGGAGTCCATTGTATTCAATGCAAAGTTTATGTATTATTGTGGGCCTGGATGATCAAAGGACTCTATTGAACAATGTGGCAGAGAAGAAAGGTCTTTTGGGATACTATGTGCGAAGTGGATTTCCTGGGAAATACCTAGGGGGAGGTGAGTGCAAATTCCACCCCTCCCTGGTTACAGGAAAACCCAGGCTTTAGACATTACAGCTTAAGGAAGGGACCATTGTCTTCTGATTATCTGTTCCTAGACTCTGAAGATCAAAGGCCCAGGCTGTATAAAGGAAAGACTAACCTATGCATGGGTGTGCTTGTTCTGAACTGAGGCTGTTATGAACTTGTAACCATAGGAAAAACTCCTTGGTGTGATTTGAAGTACTGACTTCTAACAGAGCCCCTGTTGGAGTTGGGGAGGTGATTTCTGGTAAGCTTATTAGCATGTGTGTAGGTTCTTTTATTGTTATATGTTTTCTGTCTAATGCTTTCACTTTAAGAATAAATGTGCTTGCTTAGAAAGGGCTGTATGGTCATTTATAACGGTGGGCAATTAAACTGTTCATAGACACTGAAGAGAAAGCAAAGCTCAGACACTGGACTGATTAATCAGGAGTGAGAGAGAGAGACAGGTCTCCACTCAAGAGAAGTGATGGCAGGGGAGCTGGGAGCCTAGAGTGGGTTGCTTGCTTGGACTGCGAGGGGGAAATACAGGTGAGCTGCCCTGAACTGTGACAGTGGGAATGTGTTGAAAAGATTCCCTAGTGTAGACAAGGCTCCCAGATGCATCTGCATTAAGACTTTTCATGCCACTGATCTACAACCAATGAAGTTCTGCCAGTGGTAATGACGATGGGGGAAAATGTCTATCCCTGTCTACATTAGTACTGCCACGGTTGCTAACTGCCACTGTGGAACTGGACTAATGCTAGACCAATGATGCAAAAAGTGCTAGTGTACAGAGAAGGCCTTCACTGCAAGCACAGGTGTGCTTATAGGTTGAGTATGCACACCTGCCCTACCTTTAATCTAGCTAGTAAAGTAACAATAGTAATGAAGGCCTGGTGGCATAAACTTGTACTTCGGCCAGTCACCCTATTACAAGCCCACTAGGCACCTGGGTATGTACTCCGGTAGCTAGCCTATGCTGAATCCCATATCACCATGTCTTCACTACTACAGTTACCTGTTCTAGCCAGACTAAAGATAGCATGGGTAAGCCAAGCTGTGCTACAACCATACCTTCACTTTGCAGTGAAGTCATACCCAGCGACCTTGACTATATTGGAAATTTTGGAAAAAATAGCACAGGTGGTAGTAACTTTGCTCAGCTACCCCAGTGGTAGTGATGATGGGAGGGAGGGGACGATGTTATATGTTATCTACATGAGAGAAATTTATTGTTCTAAGAATTTATCTCACGTCCTAGTATGCTTGTAAAATACTTTGGGCCTGATCCTCTGTTACATTTCTTGACTAATATATGCTGGCTAGCATATAAATATATATCATATTAATAATATATATTATCAGAACATAAGATGTTCTTATGTTCTCTGGAATTCTGGGAGCTAAACCAGGAATTGTGGGATAGGTACCAAGAGGGCACGGCAAATTAAATGGTTTGTAGCAGTACTAGTTTGGACAAAACTGCATCAACTCCAAGTAATTCAGCATGGCCAGAGTGGACTCAGTTAACTGTACTTAAATTGGTTTAATACAACTGCTTCCATTATAACTGGTGTAATTCTCTAGTGTAGAGAAGTCTCCAACAACTTCTCATGTTTTTACCAACAAGTGAGTCAGACAGTGGAGGAGGTCAAAACCTTGTCTACTCTAGAATTCCCACTAGTGCTGCTCCTCCTAAAGCAACTGAACTGCTAGCAGCACCAATGGGAACTTCCCCCCTAAAATTTTGTAATGTAGACAATGTCAAAGACAAATTCAGAGAAAACAGGACAATGTGGGAAATCCAGAGAAGTATCCATAATTGGAGGGACAGGAAGGAGAGGACACAAAGGAGCGTGGGTTATTGTTGGTGTTCAAGCACAAGCCAGGGCTACCATTGTTGTTATGAACTTATGACTGTAGCTACTGATTTATATTGTATCTGGATCATATACGGTAGTATTTTCCCTGAGTAAATCAGCACCTTGACAAGATCACAGGCACAATCCTGCCGTATTCCAGTAGGAGGTTTGCTGGAATAATGATGGAGTTGGAAGGACTTCATGATTGGACCACATATCACTAAAAGAGTTGGTTACCTTTTCCTGTAATACACATTGTTTGTTCAACTGGTATTGAGTATGTACAGCTGATGGCCAATGTATTGTTTGTTTTGATTTCCTAGTAGGTGGCTTGTGCAAAATGGGTACCCCTCACAACTACCCCGACTGTGCTGTTTAAAGGTGGATTGCTTTTTGTCTAACTTTTTCATTTGTCATATGATTGACATAGCTCAAGTTTAATATTCTGCAAAGTCATCTATTTACCAAGCACAAGATATTCTACTCAGTGTCCTTGCTGCTGGGCCACATTTATACTGACTATAGCAGGACAGATATTACATTGCTATTAATAAATAATTATGCTGTTTGCCTTAATAGAGCCTCTCATCCCAAAGGACCCCAAACCTTTTTACAGACAATGGATCAAGTTCTACCACAGTTACAACTATTCAATTGCTTAACAGGGTTAAATGGGTATAAAGGAAGGTGCAAATTAATTATAGATTAGATTCATGAATCACTTCACTACCACTGACGTTACCTCTACTTCTGGGGTAGACGTGCTGCCAATATTTTGGTACCAGAATGAGGTCCTGACCTGGCTGGCCTCTAGGTGCTACTGCAATATAAATGTTTAATAATGTTTAGACTATATTCCTGAAAAATATACTGTAAATATTTAGAGCATAGCAGAGTGTTTAATCTGCATAATGTGAAATGAGAGAGGAGGCAAAGTCCTTATCAGAGGAGCTGAGGGTAACCCTCAGTGACATACTTCAAAAATATCTGACACTAGACCAAAGGCAAAACATTTGCTCCTTAGAAGCATTTACATGAGCCCTGGCAGAAATGGTTTAGCAGCACACACACAGTGGGGGAATTCCAGCAGAGACAGATAAATGATCCCAACTATCCTTTAAATTTACAGGTGACATTTTAACAAGGATTTCCCAGGAACCACCTCAGGTACATTAGTGGCTGTCATGCAGCAGCTGTTTAGCAGCACACAGTAATACTATACAACAGTTTCAGGGAAGGACTGAGGAATATCATATTTAATACATTGTCAGAATTCATGTATTGACAATTTTTAACTGTGCGGAAAGTTAGAACTTTTTCCAGAGGGATAAAATCATGTTGCCAGTACCGGTAACTCTTCTAGTGCTGAATGCTAACGAGTTCTGAAAGCACATTGTCTTTCTGTCTAGACTTGCTCTGCCCCACCTCTCCTAAACCTACATTAGCACCAGTGTTATGCCCAGGGTGCATTCATATTGCAGTTGTAGGCAGGTAGAGGAAGAGAAAATTACTTCCAGCTCATGGAAAAAGAACATGAAAACAAGTTGGCGCAAGTGCCCCAAGCCTGCCAAGACCAGTGAGAAAGAACAGAGTTCATATTAAATACGAGAATGGGCCTTCATGGCCATTCAAGCCTTGATCTATCTTTCTTCAAGAGGGAAGCCAATTGTGAATGCATCTGATGAAGTGAGCTGTAGCTAATGAAAGCTTATGCTCAAATAAATTGGTTAGTCTCTAAGGTGCCACAAGTACTCCTTTTCTTTTCTTTATTTGGCATTTGTATTATCCTAATGTCCAGAGGCCCCAACTAACACTGGGTTTCCATTGTGCAAGGTGTGTACAAGCAAAGAGCAAGGGACAGTCCCTGCCCACAAGACCCTATGATTTAAACAGACAAGGCAGACAGAAGCGGTTTTACTATCCCCATTTTACATATAGGAACCAAGACCCATGGAGTTTGATTATTTTTTTGCACATAGAAACTGGACTCAGACCACCAACTCATTTTACAAGGGTCACTGAACAGCCCTGGATTTAAAACAACTTTTTGTCTCTTTCCAAAGCAGGCTGGCTCTGAACCATCTCAGGCCTGGGCTGCACTAGCCTTTTGCCTGCCATTAGTCTAGCTCAAGGAGCAATTCCACCTGCAGGTCAAAATGGTGAAGCATGGTAAAGATAGGGCACAAGAATTTTTATCATTGTGTTGTCTAAACTGGGGTTAAGCAGCACAGCTGTAAGGACACCCACACCCATCTACACCAGAGCTATCTTCAAGGACCTGTATCAGAAAAAGAGCAGCAGTGGGGAAAGTGCGGTAAATTCCCAGTGTAAAAGGTCCCTAGAGGTGACAGTGAAATACTGTGTAACCAACGCTTTCTGCCATCTGGTTCCCCAAGCTTTTAATTTTTAATAACAAAGCATTTCATACTGAAAACAAAACAACTTACTATTGCAGGTGAAAGGTCCATGTTTCATGTCAAACTATTGCTATGAGTAAAAGAAAGGTGTTCTCCCCTAAAGGCATAGTACAGAGCTCCAGCAGCAACAGGACAGACTAGAATGGATTTCTGTATAGAATAATACTGGAAAAACTCCTATGTCCCTCTGGCTTTACAGCCATAATCCAGGACAGCAGTGTTTGTTTTCAGTCCTTGTTACAGACTAATTCACCAAGTTAAACTCTTAGGTATTACTAAGTCCTATCAGTGACTACCTTGCAATACAAATGTTTCTTGCAGCCAGAAGTGAAGCATGAAGAGAGAAACAAACAAATGGAAAAGTAAAGAAGAGATAAGACCCATTTACTTTCTTTGTCACAGTGGCTGACAATTTCCATCAGGCTACCTTGGTACCCTGAGCAGAGGTGGAAGTTTGAACACATTTCACCGGCTTAGGAAAGATTTATGGACCTTCTTATTTCAGAAATAGTACACTCCACCTTCCAAAAATTGAGACTCCAATGACTCAAAGAAAGTCATCACTTTCTAAGCCATTTTACAGTATTTGAATCCACAAAGATGTTCATTTTTGCAGAACTAATGCCTGAGTTTAAAATCAAACTGCTCGCGAAGAGATCACTTTGAAAAGAGTGAGGGAAGGAAGTGCTAACAGATAAAAATATTTCTGTAAATAATGTTTTTAATATTTACATTTTAGATTGCATGCCAGTGTAACCCACACACTTCCTGGGTGTGGTGTTCTGTCCCCTCTAGTGGCACTGAGACCATGTAGCACTTAATGAGTCTGCTACAGCCTTAGCTCATGCAGTAGAGGCTCATGCTTTTAGCTTCAGAGGTCCCAGGTTGGATCCCGACCACCAGGGTTTGTCAGTTACACCAGAACCTTATATCATGCTCGGATCTCTTATGTAGGCACCCTTTCTCATTTTTCTTTCTTACCTATTTCACTGCAATTGCAATACAAAAATAATACCTACAAATAGTGAAGGGCAAGTTGACCATAGACAGATGGGAGTGGGAGAGGTACTATCCATCAGTAATGTGAAAACATCATTTCCTTTTTGAAAATGTAGCCTGAATTTATTTTGCCAAACCAACATCATTAATAATTTCACCACAGGTCTGGAAATAATGTTTTCTAGTTAACTGCTGCTACATACATACACATATCGTAAGATGAACAAAACATGATGATCACTCAAACCTACTGTTTTTCTTTTTGATTTCATAGATTCTGATCCTGCAACAGACCCCCCTCTCTCTCCACCCCCACTCCCCCACCCCCCAATGCCTGTGTGGAATCCCATTTTGTTCTGTGGGGTTGAACATAGAGACATGGTATACCCAAGCACAGGCGGTAAGAGAAAGGTCTTAGTAAAGGAGTAGTACATTAAGGAGGACTGCGGGAGGGCAGGGGGATATTCAGAATTTGCAGGACTTTCCCAGTCAAATTCTAGCAATTTTATATTAGATCAAATTTGAGGTCTAAAACCTTGACATTGTCTTTTTAACTCCATGGTAATTTAAATTCTCTGGGTCATTTAGATCTACATTATAAAACCATTAACACATACTTTGACAGGCAAAGCATAAATAATATGCAGTCTAGAAAAAAGTCAAAGGTTTGCTATAAAAAATGATTGGGTTCTTTTACCCAAAGACAAGAACCATTTCTGATCAGAGATATTAAAACACTGTGGCAAAGCTTGCACTATACCTGGCCTGTGAATAGAGAACTAAAGTTTTTTAGAGCTGGTTCTCAACTCTTCCTTTAAAGACTGAAAATGCCCATCGACACTAACGATATCTTAGTATTACTATGCTTTCTAGTAGCAATGTAATACTGCAATTTTTGCTACTATGATGCAATACATAGCCATGGCCATCAGCCCACAGAACTGCAGAAAGAAACTAAATAGCCACCTCAACATACCTTTGTCAGTTACAAAGATGACTCAACACATTTCCCCTAATTTACATTTCCTCCTTTAAATTTAGAGGGCCAAAGTCTGATTTCAGTGACACTGGTGTAAATCTGAGAGTAACTCCACTAAAGTCAACCTTGATAGAAAAACAAATACTTTACATTGGAGGCCATGAAGTTAGGGTGATCAGCTGTCCTGATTTTATGGGGAAAATCCTGATATTTGGGGCTTTGTTTTATATAGGTGCCTATTACCCCCCAGTCCCTGTTCCAATTTTTCACACTTGCTATCTGGTTACCCAACACAAAGTAAATGGGGTAAATCAGTTTTCCACTAGTGTAAATGAAAGCAGAATTTAGGTCACAGTTTTTACATGTGTTAAAGTATAATTAAATCCAAAGATTATTTTATAAGTGTACAGTATGCCTATTTTTCAGTCCTTTCTTTGTGTGTGATGTTTCACGGGGGAAGACCAGCATTTCTCAAATTGGAGGTCCTGCCCCAAAAGGGCGTTGCAGGAGGTCACAAGGTTATTTTAGAGGGGCCGCAGTATTGCCACCCTTACTTCTGCGCTGCCTTCAGAGCGGGGAGGCTGGAGAGCAGTGGCTGTTTGCTGGGGGCTCAGCTCTGAAGTCAGCACCACTGCCAGCATCAGTGCAGAAGTAAGGATAGTGGTACCTACAATAACCTTGCGACCCCCCTGCAACTCCTTTTTGGGTCGGGACCCCTATAATTACAACATTGTGAAATTTCAGATTGAAATAGCTGAAATCATGAAACTAAAAATTTTTAAACTCCTATGGCCGTGAAATTGACCCAAAAGGACTGTGGATTTGGTAGGGCTCTACTCAAAATGTTGCAGAGTAACTAGTCCCGACATCAAGCATTTAAAAGTGAACTCTTTCAAAACTCGGAAAAAAGAGAGATGGGAAACACTGAGCTGTAGCTCACCAAAGCTTATGCTCAAATAAATTGGTTAGTCTCTAAGGTGCCACAAGTCCTCCTGTTCTTTTTGCGAATACAGACTAACACGGCTGTTACTCTGAAACCTAAAAACTTCCAGTATGTTGCCTTAACGAGGTGTCTGATACAAACGACTGATGATATCTCAAAATCCATGTATCCAAATCTTAAAGACCGTGACAGCTTTCATAATCCCACTTTTTAGCAACTAAATCATCTCAGCCAGTTTCAGTAACCCTAAAATACCACACACAGTGCTTCAATAACTGCACCTCCCCAGCAGGGCTTCCTACAGGACACTCACACAACCCAGCTCTCTCTCACACACACCCACCCCCCCTCCTTGGAGTGACTGACTGGTTTATTTACGCACAGGGAAAAGCTCCGAGGGGAGACCTCCACACGTTCAATGGGCGGCCACAGATGCTCCTCCCATCCCCAGCCATGGGGATCCCGCACATGCTCCCCCGACCCCCGGAGATGCTTCCCGAGCAGCCCTAGGCGGAGGGGGAAGGAGACGCTTCCCAGTGCGCGCAGGGAGGAAAGGGCGTCTGGGTGGGACTCACTCACCCAGGGTTTTCACCGCGATCTGCCTGGTGAGCGGGGGCGGCAGGTTGATGCAGACCAGGTCCACGTCCTGGTGCAGCAAGACCTCGTCTATCCGGCTGGTGTAGAAGGGGACGCTCATCTCCTTGGCCAGCTCCTCCGCCTCCTCCTGGGTCCGGCCCCAAATCGCTTTGACCGAGAAGCCCTCGTCCTTCAGCAGCGGGATGATGACCCGGGCGGTGAGGCTGGTGCCGAACACCCCCACCCCGGGCAGCATGGCTGCAGCTCCCTGCCCCTGGCCGGCTCGGCGCCCTCCGCCCCTGCCTGCCGCGCGCCGAGGAAGGGCGCGGAGCTGCGAAGCGCCGCGGCAGCCAGCGGCCCTGCAAGGAGCGATCAGACCCAGCCCAGCGCCGCCGCCCTGGGAAGGGGGACACGCCGCCCCCGAGCCCAGCAGCAGTGGCTGGCACGCCGCCTGGCAGCTGGTCCCTGCTGCGCCCCGCGGCTCCCGGAGCGGCTCAGCAGCAACGCAGCGGCCCCCGCTGCTCCCCCCTGCTCGCCCTCCATGCCCGGATCATCACACAGCCCAGCGCGCCTCTCTTCCCCACCACACACACACGCACACGCAGCCCCGAACCCGGGGGCTCTTCCCCGCCCAGCTACCTCTTCAGCCCGCGACAGGGGAAATTGCGGGGCAGCCAACAAGTTGTAGAGCGAGGCGGCGGCAGCAGCCTGAACCTTACTCTGCATCTGCCATGTTCACCACAGAGCACTCCTGAGCACTGCGAGAAAAGGAGGAGTTTTGCTGTCACCTACTGCTTTCCTGCAACGCCCTCTTTAGAGCTCACATGTCATTGGCCACCACTCTGGTTTCTTTCCCAGTGCGATCGAAAAATAGCACCAATTGGCTGGCATGCCCTTGGCAGGGGGCAGCAGAGGGCTGGTGGCACTAGTTGGGGCACGGGGATATAGAAGCAGGCAGAAGGATGGGCTACCTAGATCCTGAAAGGCTAGGCTTCCTCAGTTCCTCTCCCCTCCCTCACTCTTTCACCACCCACTCTCCAGCTGCTGCAACCCTCTCCCTTGGGGCTCAGGGCTTGTTAGGAGCTTACTCAGCCTTCCCTCCACTTTAACTCTTCCCCCACCTATTTTTGTTCTTATTGTTCGGCTTGAGACCCGATATACAGACTTGCCAAGTCTGGAGGGAGACTCTCTTCTTTTGCATCTGTTAGAAGGCAGGGGCTTTTTAAGCTTCTCTCTTTAATAAAGAAGGATTTGGCTGCACATCTTTCAATGACACATCTAAACGTCTCTCATTCAAGTTTTCTCTGGCATATCATCATAAAAAGAAGATTGCTTTGCTAATGCTAACTGCTCCCACTTTAAAGCTTGTAAAGAGGGCCTAGACACCAGGGTACTGGGAGCCCTATAAATGCAGGGAATGATATAAATACAATAGTAGTAAAATATACTGTTTGTAAGAGAGATAAAATACACTAGTTAAATTTCTTCACTAACTTTCATTTTGTATTCCCCCCAAGCTGGCTTTTTCATCTCCTCCTTTCTACAGGTACTACTGCCCTCTTAGTCTCTGTAGAAACAGGGGAGGAGGGTCCAGCAGAGCTATCCAGCTATGAAAGATGGAAGTGCCATCCCTGCACCAGCATTCCCCTATCCCAGGAGTCCCAGGAGACGCTCTGTGAAGACTGGGATCTTCCTTGTGTAGGAGGGCAGTGGTGCTGGAGGGGAGGGAAATCACTGGGTGTGGCATTAGACCCGCATCAGCTCCACATGGCCCTCCCAGGTAAGTTATTGGTGAACCCCATCATGATGCAGCTCCCCCCTGACAAGAGGTTCTGGCCATAGCAGCTGGCAGTGGATTCCCTGGCAGCATGTTTCTTAAATGTTCCTCATTTTGAGAGACATCACTTAGTTTAGTCCCAAAGTTACCTGCGTCCCAGAGAAATGTCGATGTCCCCTCACTTCTATCATTCAAAATTATTTACATCAGAAATAAGGAATCATGAAAACTGAGGTTACAGAAAGTTATATGTACAAAAGGAAAGAATTGTTCAGCACTTTAAGTTTTCTGAATTAATATTTTTGACCTCTCATTCTGAGTGTTTATCACACATTGTGTTCCACATCAGGCCTTGGCAGGTTGAGAGATATACAACTCAGGGATAGTGTTGCCAAAGGGCCAAAGGTAGTCTGGGAGGGCCAGCCAAGAACCACTGCAGATGCACAAATTGGCTTGACCTCTGTTGATTCACCAAGGTCTGTACAGATCTCTGGAGATCCACTGATTTTGCAGGACAAACCCCCTCTACTTCCACAGGCAGAATGGATGAGCAAAAAATGTCTCACCCAATTCTGTGCTGCTCACTTACACTGGTGTAAATCCAGAGTAACTCCATTGAGGTCAATGTAGTTTCAATGGTGTCATATCTGAGAGAGAAAAATCAGGGTCAGGAAGTTCGTTGACCCCATGTAGGGGGATTTCAGTCAATGTCATCTTGGTTTTCAATTTATTCTCCACTCTGCTAACCCCTATACAATGCAACCCATCTAAAGAAACCATTTTATTATTCTTGTTTCTTCACTAATTTCCTTTTGCATTTATGTATTGCATTGCAATGCAATTGAAAACATTTTTTTCTACCTTAGATTCCTGGAGTTGTGCCAGGGACATTTTTGCAACTCACCACTATATGAAAATTAAATTAAGATTAAGAAGCAAGCATTCCCTTTATCAGCTGCTGCATGGAGATTCTGTTTTTTCTGCCCTCATCGAGGGGGCAAAGACTTCTTTACTGAAAAAAAGAACAGAAGCCTGGAGGATCACTACAAGTTAAACAGTCTTGCTTGCTATGTACTCTGCATCTTTGAACTAAGCACCATCAGACTAAACTGAGACTGATACATTTGAGCTTAAAACAATTGAAACATGATCCAGGTCCATTTGTCAAATAACCACAGCAGCATTACCTTACCGTAGAATATCAAGGTTGTACTGGGTCCTCAGTCAGATGCTCAAAACTATTTATAGATTATGTTCCTGGGATGAGTAATTTGGAAATTTTTCTTTGTCTTACTGTCCTTGTCTGTGTATAATAATAAACCCAAGAATGTAGCTAAATCACAGGAATAGACTGGAAATGGAGCATGAATTATGATTTATTAATTATATATTTTATATTACTTCAACCCCCCCAACATGGACTAGGAACTTTACAAAGATGCAGATAAGGTCCCTGTTGTGAAGAGCTTACAATCTAAACAGATAACATGTAGTTGTAGATGAAGGGTGAAGGATAGGATGAAAGTGACTGAGCGGTGAAGTTAGTACTTCCTGCTCATTCCATGCTTTTTATAGAGACGTTTCTTGTTTGCTAGTTGTTTTATTTCATTACTTCCTATTTTGTTAACATGTCTTTGTCAACAAGCTCACCCTTACGATATGTCTCCACTGCAGTTAGCCTAGTCCAGCCATACCACAAAGCCATATCTGAGTTACGGTGTCCTCATTGGTGCTCCTGTGCTGGCTCCCCCATGTGTGTTGCTGGACCTCTTGGGAACGTATCCGTGGTTCTTTGTGCTGCAGTAAGTCAACCCACTCTATGATTCTTTCCCAATGAATTGTGGGAGAACTTGTCAGTCCTTCTGGGCACAGGGAGGGAATTGTAGGAAGGCGTTGGAGTGATATAGCCTGTGACCTCACTGCAAAGGCGGGTTACTAGCCTAAATGAAAGGGGAACTTTCCATAAGGGAACGTACAATTAGAGTGACCAGATGTCCTGGTTTTATAGGGACAGTCCTGATTTTGGGGTCTTTTTCTTCTATAGACTCCTATTATTCTCCATCCCCTGTCCCGATTTTTCACATTTGCTGTTTGGTCACCCTATGTACAGTCAGAAATCCTTCCTACCTTCCAGTACCTATATTCAAAGAGGTCTCTTGGAAGTATTAGATTTATTCAGCATTCTGTATAAAAGGCTCTCTAAAACATACAGTGTTTGCAGATAGGAACTGTTATGGGCACCTGAATAATCAGCTGCTGCAAGAGAAATGCAGGAACCTGGCAGTCTTTTGAACTCAGTCACCTTTTGGCAGGTAAAAGCTTTCTGTTGACCTTTAAGATGTAAGGTTCCTACACATATATTCTGTTAGATTTCTATCCAAAGCCCACTGAAGTCAAATGAAAGATTTGGGTCAGGCCCTTAATAGTCTGAAGCAATTTCTTTGGTCTCTTTCTGCACTTAAAAAAATCTGTTCATTTAAAGTCTATTTTAACAACAATTGTACTACCATTATATTCTATAACTGTAGTTCTACAACTTTTTAATACACCTGTTGGAACAACAGTGAGCAAAGCTGAACAATACATAACTTCTGTGATATCAGGAAACAGAGCTTGCTAGCTACCAGAATAGTTTTCAAATCCCAGAATTTAAAATATGAATTAACTTATTTCCTTTTACATAAATCTGGGTCCTCAAGCATCAAACAGTTGTGAAATTTCTTTAAACCAGTTGGTTCCTTCTGGATTTTACAATTTGTGATCATCATGACTGGGCTTCTGTACCTCTGAGAGCTGCAATTGTTTTACTCGAAGATAACAGTGATTCAGAGAAAAGGAAACTTGGTGATTCAGACCAAGTCTGGTTCTCCCACTCAAACCGTATTAAGTGACACATATATGCTGCCCTAGAAACGGTACATGAGCTGAGCTGCTCAAGTTTATACATATAGATATGAGATTCCAACACATTTTGCAGTTTTTCAGACTATTGAGAATTCATTCTTTCCAGGAGGCATACATTTTATTTCAAGGTCTCTTTAACTGCATTTCCACTGAGACAGCTCACAAAGTTCCCCTACTTTTATTTAAAGGGAAGAGCTGTGTTAACATTTATTGTATTAAATGGCCCAGTGTTCAAAAGGGAACTCTACAGCAATGTAGGCCATATAAGCTAGTAGAGGACTCAGATAGGGCTTGATCCTGCCCCACTAAAGCCTGGTCCATGTACATTTGAAGCATACCAATTCCATTAGTCTGAAGCCATTCTTTAGCAGATACGCATCTTAAGTATGTAGCGCTATAGGGAAGCAGTGGTGACTCTGAAATCCCCAATCATTGACATAATCCTTGTACAGGCATTTGTATGCTGTGCAGCTAGGAGCCCTTCATTAAAGGACTGCAGGTCCACAAAAAGGGGTTGAATAATAACACCATTTAACACAGAGAATGATGTTTTATGTATAGATCTCACAATATTTTACAATGGTAGGTAAGTATTATTACCCCCATTTTACAGATGGAGAAACTGAGGGAGAGAGAAAGTAAGTGCAAAATTTTCAAAAGTGTCTCTTCATTTTGGGGCCCTCAGTTTTTAAGTGCTTGTCCCCAGCTGGCCACCAAAAATGAAGTACTCAGAATTAGTGGACACTTGAAAATGTCGGCTTAGATGACAGCATGTGGGACCCAACTCAGCAAGGTATTTAAGCAGCTGCCTACCTTTAAGCATGTGAGTAGTTCCATTTAGTTGCACCAAATGCTCCATGCTGAATCAGGGACATAGTAAATCAGTAGCATAGAAGCCCTGAATTCTGAAATCTAGTTTTGGGCCTAAGCACTAGACCATGTCATGACTCGTACTATATGTTTGTAAAGTGGTGCATAAATGAAATGTGCTATATAGCTAATAAGTATGTTTTTAATTGATCACATTGCATTTCTTGCACTGTGGCTAAGAAGTTAAGAACATAAGAAAGGCCATACTGGGTCAGACCAACAGGAGCCAATGCCAGGTGCCCCAGAGGGAATGAACAGAACCAGTAATCATCAAGTGATCCATCCCCTGGTGCCCATTCCCAGCTTCTGACAACAGAGGCTAAGGACACATCCCTGCCCGTCCTGGCTCATTGCCATTGATAGACCTATCCTCCATGAACTTAACTAGTTCTTTTTTTAACCCTGTTGTAGTCAAGTTGCTTTAGGAAGATCGTATGGCATTGTGAGTTTTTTTAGACACTTTAAAATATGTAAAATAAAATTAACTTGTTTTTGAGAGTTATGAAGTATCCAATATAAAACATGTTTAAAAGAGTCAAACTATGTGGTAATCCATTTTTATATAGGAGCATAGCAATTGCTAGACTGGATCAGACCAGAGGTCCATCTAACCAAGTATTCTGTTTCTAAAAGTGGCCAGGACCAGATGCTTCGGCGAGAAACTTTGGAGTAGGCAGAAAATATAGCAACTCTAAAAAATAATGCAGACATGCAACATATGTTAAATACTGCAGCCAGGAGAGATCCAAAATTCATTCCAAATAAATAAATCTTGTTCCATAAAAGAGCGGACAGTGTTGTCAGCCTGCTAAGCCAGGCTTCCAAAATACTGAGAATCAGTTACATTTCACAAGAGGAAGTGCTGCTGTTCTTTACCTACCTCAGTGATTCAAAAAGCGTAGGCACAAATTTCATTTTTACCTTTTGTAAATACACAGGAGGAGTGAGCTAAATGGACACTCAATCCCAGGAGCAGAAGAACGGATAACATTCTTTTGTTTCATATATTTGCCTCTTTAAAGAGGACTAGCCATGTTCCAGTGCAGGGTTTTGTTCTGCTGGGTTGTTGTTTTAGCATATTGGTATTTTTATTGCTTAATTTAGGAACTTGCTGCCCTCCCTTGGCCCACCAGAGCCCAGATTTATTAACCTTCCAGGCACATGGAAAAGCCCATTTCCCCCCTCCTCTTTAAAGCTGTTGAAGAGGGTATAGGCTGAGGTGGATGGATTTATGGGGAGTCCTCTGTATATGTTGTGATTTTTAATTTATGGCATAGGCACCCAGAGCACTGGATGGGCAGCTAGAGATTTGAAGAAATAGAAATAAAGAATTGTTCTTGGTTATGTGCCATGCAAAAAAGAAGAAGATGGGGAAACAATTCTGGTTAGATTGGCCAGGTTAGGCAGCTATATACCAATTATCAGCATGTTAACGTATTCATAGTCCAGAGCAATTTTTGTAATTTGTTTTCAAATAATTCATCTCTACACAGCTGTGATCTCTTCAGGTTTTCCAGCGGTGCTATGTAATACTATGCCAGGTCATTTAACTCTGCAGCTGTATTATCTAACTCTGTCAGGCTTTTTGGGATAATAGTTTGCATGAAAGATAGTACTCAAAACAAAGTTACAAGGATGGATCCAGACCCTGCATGAGTACAACTCTAAGGAAATCATCATGTCTGAAATTACTTGTACTGTTTGGCCCAAGTTGTTTATTTGTTAAATTCACTATTCTAAATAATTTATTTGTTAAGTTCATTGCTGGAAGAAACCCACTGAAGCAAATGCATTCTCATCAAGGATAAATTTAGCCCATTATATCAGTCCTATGACGGCTCATGGAGATTCGCCTTTATCGCAAGTGGTAGAACTACTGCTTTTGGGACTGAGGGTGCTTTGTTAGAGTCCAGGCAGAACTGATTCCTTATAACTCAAAAATTAAGTCATGCAAGTAATGGCCTCTTTTTCAGGGAGAGAGTTTTTCCTAGTGGTTAGAGCAGGAGACTGGGTTCTATTCCTGTTCTGCCTATGACTTTCAAGAATCAAGGTGGAGAGCATCTCCTGAGAAGTGCTGAAAGGCTCAGCACCTTGCAGCATCAGTCTCTTAATAGTCCAGTGTTTTAGGGCTCGTTGTTGCACACTGTTTGGTATGGGTAGACCAGTGATACTCAGACTGAGGCTTGAGACCTGCTAGTGGTTCTTTAACGTGTCTCCTGTGGCTCTTTAAATCACAGAGTGTTTTAATAACGTGTGCTGCAAAGATTAACCAGTCTAAGTTATTAACCAATCAGGATGCTTTAACTATGCTTTTACCCAATTGTAGTTGATAAAATAATAATACTTGGTCAGTCACATTATATATATATATATATAAACTAAATATTTTCCTGTCATACTGTTTAACGATGAATATATGGTACTATAGTAAATGAAACAATGAATTCACACTACTGTGGCTCTTTTTTGTAATGTTGATCAGTAATTTGGTTCCTGATTCACTGAGGTCTGAGTATCACTGGTGTGGTGTAGAATCAGACTATGCTGGTGCACACTAAAAATTCCCTCATGCACTTTAACATCGGACTGAACAATACTACATTAAAAGCATACTAGGGAACTTCTAGTGCTCACCACCAGAGACTGTAGAGGTCAGTTACCGTGCAGCATATCAGCGTGCTTTAGAAGTCACACCCTGTAGTGCACTTTCCACACCATGTAGACAAGCCCTTATTTTACACAGCTTTAAAATAATTGTTATACTAATTACTTACCCCACAAGCTTAAGGTGAGGATTAATGTTGTAAAGCACTTTCAGATCCTTGATAAAAGTGCTATAGACACATATTAGTCATTCCTGTTATTATGTAAATGTTGCCAACCCTGTTTGGTTTGTTCTCACATGCTTCTCAGTTAAACATACATATATTTAGAATATCTTACATAATTCCTCCATGCACAGTCAATCAAGACACATAACAATCTCTTATTGTATTAAAAGTGCCACATAAGCCATTTAAAAACATTTAAAAACACTGGATAATTAGAAGATCACCGCATCATTTAGGAATTAAAGTTAGACTTTGTAAAAAAAAAAAAAAAAAGGGGGGGGGGAGCCTTTACCAAATCTAGCATGAATAAAAAAGTGGTTTTTTTTAATTCAGCCCCCAAAAAAGAGTTTGTGTTCACATTCTCCTGCAGTGCCGTGAACCCTTGTCCCTGCAAATACACAACATTATGCTAGAGCACACGAACCAGAAAGTAAAACAGATTATAAAGAAAAGTCTAGGTAACCTGTCCAAATAAAGGGAAATGTAAAAAACAAAAAAGCAGCTGATAAAGTGAAAGCACATGAGATTTTTTTAATCCTTTCAGTTCTAGTGGCCAAAAGCAAAGTTTCCCAAACCTTTCAAAGCTGAGGCCCCAGTCAGGAAAATTAAACTAATCACAACCCCCTTCTATTCCTCCATGTAGTGTTACAGGCCTACCCAAAATGAGCTATCACTCAGAATCGATTATATAGATTTCATAACATTATCCTTCCTCTTCTTTCTTATCTCCTTTGATGAATGGTAAAATAGTTAACAATGTTGACATTTAAAGTGGTTTTGGAATCCGAGTTTGCACCCATTGAAATGAACTGGGCAGCATTATTGCTTCCGGCTCTCCACAAACTCAGCAGGAAGACATTGATGCATCACTTACACCGAGGTCACATTTTCAACCGTTCTTTGCAACCATAACAGCCAGAGATGGACGCCCATCACAATATTGAGGATAATTTTCTCATCAGTAACTCTAGTTAATATTATGCAAGTTATGCACCTAAATGTCCCTGTCAACATGAGAAAACACTTTTTAATAGGTACTTTATATAGGTGGGAAATGTTCCAGGGAAACTGGTTCAGTAGGTCAGAAAACTATATATGGCCTACCTTTAGATCTTTAATTAATAGTGATCCATTGATATTTACTATTATAGTAACTGACTAAGCAAGCTTGACTCACAAAGTAATTCTCATGGAAGTATCTCATGGACTTCAGTGGGACAACTCACCTAACAATGGATGGAGGACTGGGCCCTTAATCTCCACAAATCTAATGGAGCATTATAATGTTCCAGTTACAAATACTGATGCTTCATGAGAGGCAAAAGACACCCAGACTTTTAATATAGAGTAAGCACCCAAAAATCAAATGGACAAGGAGGAGCCAATAATGTGGCAATCTTTCAGAAAGGTAATAAGGCTTCTGTTTCAGTGGTCAGCACTGCTAATAGTAGTAAATCATACCCACAAAAAAGTAGGGCAGCATTATTAAGGACAGTGTGAAATCATGAATCTAATACTAGACACAAGAGCTGTGTTTCACATATTGGATGTGGGACACTGAAAACCATATGGCTGGGCGCCCATTGTTCAATAATGAAGCAGCAGGAAAGAGGAAACTGTGAGACAGTAATGCAAGAAATGAGAACATGCAACTAAATATTTACCTCTAATGCCCCACTTCTGTGCTCTAAATCCCCACTCACATCAGTGGAAAGTTATTGCTTTTCATCACATTAGTCAAACCACATTCAAAAATCAGATTAACGGATCACACTCACCCAATAGATTTGACATGATTCGTTTCCATTAAAACATAGTTTACTGTGTTTGTCAGAGGCTGAGCCATGGTTCAGTCTATCCCCCAGCAAGACCCAAACAGACTGGACAGGGCTGGGTGAAATAATCACAGTGAAATGACATAGATCTTGAAAATTGAGGTTTCCACTTTTGTTATTATTTGGTCTAATTTCACACAGGAAAAAAAAATCTGAAATTTCAAAACAGACTAATTTCTGAGCAAAAAATCTCAATGTTCTGAAATTTGGAACTTGATCTTTTGTTTTGACAACCATTTTTACCCTGAAAGTTTTGATCATTTCACATAGTTTAATGCAAAAACCACCACACCGTGAATTCAGGGCCTGAAATGGCCTGCAATGAAATTGTGAATATTTGTCAAGACAAGTAGTGAAAACAATATTAGCTGTCGTTCTAGTACCGGCTTAAATCGCAGTTTCAAAATAGCATCATGATGATACAAATCCTGCTGTATAGCTGTGTTTAATGCTTTGAATTAGCATGGACACGGGACCTAAAATTTTGAAATTATTCTTTTAATTTAAGACAGACAAACTTGCTTAGAGGTGGTTCCCCCACCTGTCAGATTTACACTACATTTAACTGGTGTCTACTGGGCTTTAGCTGTCACTGATTGCCATCTTCTATTTCCCTTTGTATCCCAGGCAGTGCATCATGTCGTGTATTTGATCTGAATGCTGAGGGCTGCCAGCATGCCTTACTTTTTTTTTTTTACAAAGGTACAAAGGCAATTATAAATGGTCTCAGAATAATTCAGAAGCAAGGGCTGGGATTACAGAGTTCAATAACCTCCACACATACAGCAGCATGACAGTGGAAAATGCTGGACTGCACCTTGGAAACGTAGAAGCCTGATTCCTTCCTATTCCTGAGGGAAGATCTAACTGTAAATACTGGGGCAGATTCTGAAATCAATTATACAGCATAAAATCTGGTATCACTCCACTAACTTCAGTGGAGTTATGCTGGGTTCCTGCTGGTTTAATTTAATGCCAAATTTGGCACAGGCCCACTAATGTTATGATTTCAAAATCAAGAGAGTAAGCATTGAGCAAACTAGCTCAGAGAAACAAGGACCAAAGATGAACACCAGCTCTTCCTGAATGGAAACTAAATGGAATCCTTTATGGATATTCCCATCTCAATCCCTATCCTTCAAATCCTTATTCCAGCCCTTAACTGTCCACTTTTCTCCCTATAAACTCCAATAGACCCCAGCTCCCTCCCTTCCTGCAACTTCTAAAAGGTATTCTGCAAGATGTGGAAAGTCTGATAGTATGTCTGCTAGGCCTTGAGCTGCTGCTGCATTGAATCCTAGGGCTCTCTAGGGCTCCCCTGGTCAGAGGTACACAATGCCTTCTGAGATCTCTCTTACTGGGGATGTCCTCATATGTGAGATCTGTTGGAGGTCACAAAAGGGTAACACCAGGGATAATGAGACAGGGAGGGCATGGAGGGTGAGGGGAAGGTGCAGTGGAGGAAAAGGTGAGGCATCTATCTTGGTGGGAGACAGAGAGAAGAAGGGAGGCAAAAGATAGGGAAAGAGTATGTTTTGGATAAGGATCCAAGTTTTGGGGGGGCTAATCTGAACTGAAACCATGCAAAGAAACACCACAGCTGATAGACTTTCATGAAAGAAAACACAGTCCTGAATGAGTGCATTTCCTACCTTATGTCATGACACACACACCACCTAGCCATGTACACAAGCAGTAGCACTATGTGCAGGACATGCAAAATTCAACTTTCAGATTGGCCTCTTGCCCCCCACCCCGTTAGGTTTGTGAGAACAACTAGGTCCTGGAGGGATAGGGGATGTACCATTTTAATAGCAGTCCATCAAGGATTTCTTTTCCTCCAGGCACAGCACAAAGAGGAATACTATCTGATCACTCAACCAGGCCTTCTGTCAATTCACCTACATTTTTAAGGGCAAGGGAAGAGCCTCGTTTAGATTTCTTTTTTTGACACCAAGACAGAAGGGAAAACCACTCACAGACAAGCACAACAGTGCTTATGAGAGGGAGAGCTGGCTAGTGAAAGGAGAACTACCCAGCCCACTTCCTGGATCCCAGTAGGATCACTCTCCTGTCCCTGTTATTTCATTAGTTGTCCCCCGGAATCACTTGGCTTCCAGGTCCTGTGGATCCTCCCCTTACGCTGAGTGGGGGTGGGGGGAGGGGTTCCTTAGCAGTGGGCAGGCTTCTGCCTGCCCAATTCCTAGATCCCAAGAGGGTAAGCTAAGATACGTGTCTACTTCTATTGCTATCCCTTCTCCTTGTAAAAGATCACTTATTCTGATAGTCTTCTCATTATTGTTGCCAAGCTGCCTGCTAAGCAATTTGCGGCCCAAGCTGATCTTTCCACATGCTGAATCATTATTTCAGTACTAATAGTTGGAGTGTGTCTGCAATGGGAAATTTTGGACCCCTCATCCTACACCAGCACAGCTCCACCAGTGGTAGCAACACTGGAAGTTGCACTGTATTGTAAACAGGATTTAGGTATTTTTTCCACTTTGTCACTTAACTTCAGAAGAGCTTATCTAGGAGCCCGTCCTTCTCCCCAGGAAGTTAATGGCAACATTTTCATTGACTTCAAGGGACGAAGGATAAGGCCCTTGATGGACAAACAGCCCTGTGGAAGAAGGAAGCAGAAGACTTTATCAAATAACAAAGAAGTGAAGTTAGAAGGATTGGGGAATAAGGGGAAGCAGGATTTTTTTTTACTAGATCTCTAACATGTAGTTAGTTTACTGCAGTGGAAACTCATTTATCTGAATACTGGTTCTCTAAAACCTGTTTATCTAAAATGAGATCATGTCCTCTTAGTGTGCATTAAGGCCAATATTGCCAAACTTGGATGACTAAATTTAAGCATCTAAGTCCATAGGTAGGCATCTACCATAACTAAGCAGCCTGATTTTAACTCTCATTAACTTCAGTACACAGCACCACTGAAAATCCGGCCTCTTAGTTATTTAGGTGTATAATATATAAAAGATACCTGTCTCAGGATCTGAGTGGCTGTCCACAAATTAAAAATACACCCCAAAACCAGAAAATAATTAGCAATGATTCAATCAAAACCCAATCAATCAATATCCCCTCCCCTTTATCACAATAACTTTAGGCACCCAAATGTAAAGTCTGGCCTGTATACATTGAAAAGTCCCCTGCTTATCCAAACTGTCATTCATTGTTATCATGTTATTATTTGTATGGCCCAGCCAAGATTGGGGCCCCTCTGTGCTAGGTGCTTAATGAGAGATGGTGTCCGGCCCAAGGCACAGACTGGGATGGGAAACAGAGGGACAAACACTTTCCCAAGGTCACACACAGCAGGCCAGTGTCAAAGCCAAGCATAGAACCCAGGTCTCCTGAGTCTCTGTCCAGTGCCCTACGCTTCCTGTCATCTAACTTAGTTCTACATCCCTGTTCCATTTGGAAAAATTAAGTTTAATTGGATATATAATTAAGAAACAGCAAAATCTGTACTCAACCCTTTCTTGTTTTACACGACATGGCCAAAGTATCCACATCGCTACTGAGTGCAAGTTTATTAGACCACCTGTGGTAAGCAGCCAGTTTTTGTCAGTCCCTTGCAGGAATGCTTATGAGACATTTCCTTTATATAATTTATTCATTATAATTGTTCTGATTACACCAGGATAAGTAAATGATAATGTAACTTTCTTTTCAATTATACCTCAATATATATATATATACACACACACATACATACATACATACACACACCACTGTACTCTAATGGAGGGAATCAAGTATTAATTCTGTCCTGTCTTACCCATGGGATGCAAATCAGGGCAGTATTTAGCCCTTTGCATTATATATTGCTGTCAGGCTAACTACACCAAAATATAAAGTGAGTTGTGCAACTGAGAAATCTCACGTGGAATATGTATGTCAAAATACTTAAATTCCTGTGTCTGTATCCGTAAAATGAGACACTGACTTCCTTTGCAAAGTGCTTTGAGATCTACAGATGAAAATGTAAGCTATATATGAGGTTGGTCATATTATTATTATTATGGCCTGCTATCATATGGCAAGTGATATGCTGTTTCAGGTGAATTTTTTCAGCCTCAGTGCTGTGCTTATTGACTTGACTAAATGCAGAAACAGAATGAATATCTATAAAACCTTTGAGAGAGGAGTACACCTCAGAGTTTTGAACACATTGAACGAAGTTTACAAACCCCAAGACTGCCTAACTTCATATTAGTTCCTCACATCACAGGACTGTGCCTGGGCCCATATCTTTTTCCCCAGTCCCACACAGCAGTGTCAATTCTTCTTAAAGTCACATTTTTCTGCTGGGTGGGATCTCTCCAGGAGTCTCTAAATAACCACAGGACTAAACAAAAATGTAATCTGTGAAGCAGGTTATTACCAAACTGTTCAATTTTAATCTTTTCAGCTTCTGTGCCAATAGATGTTTGAGGCTGGAGATACCTGGATTGTGGTTTAAACTGAGAAATTTCAAACTCAATACCTCTAGGAGACTGGGAAAGCTCTGCCATGCATGGTTAGCCATATATTAATGCAAACATACCTTTCAATGGGAGGGGGAGATCTTAATAAGCTACACAGTATCCATAGGTTTCAGAGTAGCAGACGTGTTAGTCTGTATTCGCAAAAAGAAAAGGAGTACTTGTGGCACCTTAGAGACTAACCAATTTATTTGAGCATAAGCTTTCGTGAGCTACAGCTCACTTCATCGGATGCATAAAGTGGAAAATGCAGTGAGGATGTTTTATACACACAGACCATGAAAAAATAGGCGCTCATCACTTCAAAAGGTTTTCTCTCCCCCCATCCCACTCTCCTGCTGCTAATAGCTTATCTAAAGTGATCACTCTCCTTACAATGTGTATGATAATCAAGGTGGGCCATTTCCAGCACAAATCCAGGGTTTAACAAGAACGTCTGAGGAACAGTTGGGGGGGGGGGTGTAGGAAAAAACAAGGGGAAATAGTCATTAAGTTTTAATCACCAAATACTGCTGGATTGTACAAGAGGAAACAGGCATTAGCCAGTCAGGATGGATTCTTATGATTGATCAATAAGTCTAGGAAAGTGCTCTTCTCCTTATCCACAGACAGTGGGTAAGCCCCTGGGAGCACTCCTATTGCAGGAGTGAGGATGTGTGTAGGGTTTTTTTAAAAACTGGAGCAGAAGCAGAAGGGATGATCCATCCCCTACGAGCCACATGATTAAGGGAGGCCTCGTCCTCCTAGTTCTCTGCTTTCCTATTCCAGCATCTTCCTGCCTTAAACTGAAGGGATTTCTAGGTGGTTACTTTTTCCCTCAGCAGAACAACTATTACCAGCTATGAGCATGCCCCAAAGCCCATTGAAAACAATGCATCTTGGATCAGATCTCATGTGCACCTGTGTTTTGTGTACAACAAATACAATGCCAGGGGGAAAAATTCCTTCCCATTGGTTTTCTGTTTGGATTCTCAGCTGCCCATTTCCTGAAACTTCCGTTGAAACCTACAGGCTGTTGGGATCACTGGTTTTGCACAGCCATCTATTTAGCATCATACAGATTATAATGATCTCATCTTTCTAATAAGTGCTTATTGAACAATATTTATGAGCTGTTTCCTCTCTCTCCTCCATAGGTACTAAGAAGCTAGTGTTCAGTGACAACAAACAGTGAATCAATTTTCTCTACTGCTGTGATCCACAGGCCCTTTGGGGTGGAACAGCAATATTGTCAATGACTGGCTGAGGTAACAGTGACTCAGAAGCAGACCTGAGACAAAAGATACAACTAGCATTTGGAATTCGTTTCACAAAAGCACTCCTTTGAATTGAATCAGTCTGAGGAAGATGCAGAAACAGGAAAAGGGAGTGGGGAAAAGAGCAAAACTGTGTTTGTTACCATGGAAAAGCCAGATGAAGACCTTTAGGAGAAATGTCAAGAAAGAAATGAATAAACGGGTAACTTAGAAAGCAAATAAACCCCACCATCACTTATTCAGAGGAGCTCCCTATAAAGAATGGCAGCATGACAAAGGAAAAGTGAAGCACCAAATCCCAGAGTTCTTTGGGTGAACGGTCTGGCATCTGTTTGCTTTTGGGGGCAAAACTCAAAACTGTTTTTGTGCAATTTGTCACACTTGGAAACATTCTGGACATCTTGCCTTGGCTTCAGAATTCACATGTAGCATAAGAATTTCACAAGATCTTTCATTTGTTCAGTCAAAAGCAGCTCTCACAGCTACCAATAATGGGGCCCTGAAAACCAAAACACAAAAAGATTTAAACTCTTTTAAAATAAAGGAACAAATTGCTCTCAAATCCTCCCTACAAACACACCCCACTCCTTGCAATGCCTCACAAAGACAAGGGGCTTCCATTTTGTATTCAGTCCGTTACTTCATGGTATACCTCAGGATCTGGAGGCCTTACCTTCCCAAAAGCATTTTTCTCCTTTTGTCTCTGAAGCAGCCAGTCCTATAGAACTGTGGTTCTCAACTGGGTTTCAGGAAGGGTCTGCCAAAATAAATCAGAGAGCATGCAAAAAATAAAAGCCATTTCACCTCATGCTATTTGGACACATAGCTTTTTCTTCTCTTTTCCTTTTTTACCAGAACGTGTGTTAATTTTTCTGCATGATATGCTGAAACCTATTGGCTTCAGCAGGGCCCCCTGTGGCATGGGGCCCCAGGCAGTTGCCCTGCTTGCTGCCCCCTAACGCTGGCCCTGCCGGAACTATCAATTTAATACCATTTTTAATCTACTGGATATGCAGAAAAACAGTTATTGGGGCGCAGGTGGGCCATGGGCTTTTTATAGCATGTTGTGGGGGCCTCAGAAAGAAAAAGATTGCAAACCCCTGCTATAGAACTTCCTCTGAACACCTAAACCAGGGGAACAGGCAAATGAACTGGAGTTAACCCCACATTCACCAGATAGCAGAGAAGGCCTCTGTAACTGTTTCTTTTTTCATCTTAAAGTAAAGTAAGTTGCTCCCTCTCCCTTTGCAACAGTTGAAGCTCCTGTTAGGCTAAGAGACCCCCTAGGAATGCTGGGTTTCATAGAGTGGGGCCGGCTCTTAGCAAACCATGCTGGTTTCCGCCACATGATTAGGGTTCTACCAAATTCATGGTCCATTTGGGTCAATTTCAAGATCATAGGATTTTTAAAATCGTACATTTCATAATTTCAGCTAGTTAAATCTGAAATTTCACAGTGTTGTAATTGTAGGGGTCCTAACCCAAAGGAGTTCTGGGAAAGGTCGCAAGGTTATTGTAGGGGGGGTTGCGGTGTTGCTCCCTTACTTCTGCACTGCTGCTGGCGGGGCGCTGCCTTCAGAGCTGGGCACCCGGCCAACAGTTGTGGCTCTCCAGCCCCCCAGCTCTGAAGGCAGAGCAGAAGCAAGTGTGGAAATACCACAACCCCCCTAAAATAACCTTGCGATCCTCTGGCAACTCCCTTTTGGGTCAGGACCCCCAATTTGAGAAATGCTGGTCTCCCCTGTGAAATCTGTATAGTATAGGGTAAAAGGACACAAAAGACCAAATTTCAAAGTGAGAGATCAGATTTCACAGTCTGTGACTCATTTTTCATGGCCGCGAATTTGGTAGGGCCTTACACATGATATATGAACAACTAGGACACCATAATCCTCCTGACGACTGGAATTGGGTAGTTTCTCTTCAAATAATTTGCAGGCCCTCAAGTGGGCCTCCTGATCTTCTACTGCAGAAGCCACCGGAACCCATGCCGCAGTATGCATACATAGCTAGGCCTTGTATGTTTGTATATAGTTAGTAAACACAGTTGTTTGGAACTGTGTTCCTGTAGTTTCCTCATATTCATTATGTTGTGTAAAGAGCAAAGACAACAATGTCGGTAAAGGTTTTACTAAGAGCTAGTCTAATAAATTCCCAGGTATCACATAAATGTGGGTGACACACTTCCTTGGAATGCCCAGGACTGAGAGTTACCTCCCTGCCTCCAGCGTGCGGGAGTCTTTCTTGTGGGAGCTGGGTGCCAACACCTATACAGCACCAGCCTTTCAAGCACTCTCCTCAGGACTCTCCCTGTTCCACTTTGCTCTGCAGGTTAGCAACAGGTGCACCCTGAGCCCTCTTGAAGAGTGTTCCTCTGAAGCGTCCAGCCCCTGTCACTGGGCCCTCACAGTAATTACCAGGTTCGCTGCTCCCAAGGGAATACAGTATACACACACCAGCTTGTTTGAGTCAACTGTCAGCTCCAGTGTAACAACCCAGCACTGTAATCTATTTATAGTGAAAACAAACACAGTGCGTGTTTATTAACAAAGGTTAAGATTTAAGAGATAGTGAGCAAGAGTAAAAAGAACAGCAAGTTACAAATAAAACAAAGTATAACATCCTTCCTAGAGATCAAAACTTAACAGGCTACAATCCATATCTAAAGCAGTTTTATCTCACCTAAACCTTTTCTGTAGAGCTTGCTGGTTTTCAGTCCAGCATCCAGAACATTCACAAATAACACCCCCACATATACCCTGCCACAGGTGTTCCTCAGTGACACCAAAATAGATTCATAGATACTAAGGTCAGAAGGGACCATTATGATCATCCAGTCCGACCTCCTGCACAACGCAGGCCACAGAATCTCACCCACCCACTCCTGCGAAAAACCTCACCTATGTCTGAGCTATTGAAGTCCTCAAATCGTGGTTTAAAGACTTCAAGGAGCAGAGAATCCTCCAGCAAGTGACCCATGCTACAGAGGAAGGTGAAAAACCTCCAAGGCCTCTTCCAACCTGCCCTGGAGGAAAATTCCTTCCCAACCCCAAATATGGTGATCAGCTAAACCCTGAGCATATGGGCAAGATTCACCAGCCCCAGGAAAGAATTCACCATACCCAGGAAAGAATTTTCTGTAGTAACTCAGATCCCACCCCATTTAACATCCCATCACAGGCCATTGGGCCTATTTACCATGAATATTTAAAGATTAATTAATTACCAAAATCATGTTATCCCATCATACCATCTCCTCCATAAACTTATAGAGTTTAATCTTAAAGCCAGATAGGTCTTTTGCCCCCACTGCTTCCCTTGGAAGGCTATTCCAAAACTTCAGTCCTCTGATGGTTAGAAACCTTCATCTAATTTCAAGTCTAAACTTCCCAATGACCAGTTTATATCCATTTGTTCTTGTGTCCACATTGGTACTGAGCTTAAATAAAAATGTCCTTTTGCTTCTCCTTATACTTCCCCAAATCCATTGTCTTTGTTCCCCAATCAGGCTGACCTCTCGGGTACAGACTCTGCTGTGCCCCTGTTCAGTTCACATCCCCCTATTGGTTCCCTACGTAAATGGGTTTGCAGTATATTGGCTTACAATGTTAATTTACAATGAACATAGATAAATCAGCATTCCTTTGTCTATGAAAACCTCATTGGTCAACCCTGCCAGGGACACAGACGCTAAAATATATTTTTAGTACATACCTACAACTTCTTAAATATCACCCATACATACATCACACAATGACGATGAGGATCAGTATGACATCAGCTTTCATCCGACACCCCACATGACCCTGTATGGATAAATACTGTGAATCCCGTGTGTTAGGTGTAGTGAATTTGTCAGACCTCATAGGAGTGGCTGTAACAGAATAGGGGACCCTTTGCCAGTTGGCATTGAAGGGCTCTTAGGGTCACAGTGAACACTTCCCATTAGCACACAGCAAAACCTTATCCAACATCCCCCAGTACCACAGAGTCAAAGACAGCACAATTACCAGTACAAGCACCAGTGTTTGTAATTCTAGAAGAGGGAGCTGAAAAATAATTTTTCATGTGGACATAAACGAATCTAAGAATGAGTCAAAGGTGCAATAACTGTATGAGGAGGCCATCAGCTGGGGCTGTGAGATAGGTCCCCTGCCTGGTAAATCAACACTTGAGCAGATCTGTTCCGTTAGAAACCGCTCCCCCATTGAATGGCTGTGTGTGCGCTCATCCTGCACATTACCCTAGCTGAAACTCTTGTGGTTTCTAGGCAGCAGCTCCACCAGCTGCCCAAAATGAAGACTCTCTCCAGCCAAGTTAGACGGAGCTGTACTAAGCCTGATTTAAGTGGCTTTTTATATTTACCAGTGCTTTTTGCTGTGTGCAGAAAGGTGTGTACAATGAGTACATAAGGCTCATTGTTTTAAGATCCATGTAATAACAAGGAAGATACTAAATTTCATAACCTAGCTCTTATCATCAGTAGATCTCATAGTACTTTGCAAATTATTCCCATTTTACAGATGGGGAAACTGAAACACAGAGCAATGAAGTGACTTACCCAAGGTCACCCTGCAGGTGAGCGGTGGAGCCAGGAATAGAACCTAGGCTTCCTGAGTTACAGTCCATTGCTTGCTCCATTAGAAGCACCTAAGAATTCCTTATGCAGCACTGCTAATCCTCCATTTCGCCCACTTTCATCTCTTCCCCGAGCCCCACAGGCCCCATGTTGTAGGCTCTATCCTTCTCTCCATGGCAATGCAAAGTACCTAATTACTAAGCTATTAGGGTTAGCCAACAATGATCAATTTTCTCTTTCCAAAACATATGTGATTTCTGCACTGATCAAAAGCCGACAGTTCTGTTAGTCATTGCTCTAAGCGAAGATAAGAGTGAAAAATATCACTCCAAAGACGAAGGGCCAATTTGAAGCTGTAACATTATTAGCTCTTTTTTGCTGTGAAATATAAAAGGGCAAGAAGATTAAACAGCATTTTGTGAGCAACCTGCTCTTTTAGGAAAAGCCAAACAAGCTGTAGGAGATTGCCTAAATATAAGAATTACTGCGTTTTTGAGTCCAGGCTATAGAGCAAGGGAAGCTCAGATAAAAGGAAATGTTCAAGGGAGAACAGAGTGCAAAGAGACATTTCAAAGGCAGCCATCTAAAGCACAAAGAGCCTGATCCTGCAGTGCTAATGCAGACAAATCTTTACCATGGCAATTTGCCTACGTTAGGACTGCAGGATCTGTGTCAAACGTAGGAGGAGGAAGAGAGCACATTTTCAGGAACATCCTTCATTTGTCCTCTAGATAATTCTCTTTGTCTCTGGCCATGGTTTAGCATTGCCACACACAAAGCACTGGGATTTCTGATATCGCTTACAATGGGGGAGGGGGTTACAATTATAAGAAGGAGCCTAATAATGTATGTAATAATTGTGTGTTAATGTCCAATATTCAACTGGGAGACTAGAACAGCTACTCTTAGACTGGGGGAAATGTCTTCTGTTCTTTTTTTGTGTTCAGATCAGAGATTTACCTGAGAAACTGGGCTGTGTAGAATAAATGCCCTGTTTATATTCTTCTTGGAGAGATTTGTTTGCTCAAATATACTATAGGTTTTTACATATATATTATTAACTCCTTAAAGGGAAAAAATACGAACAAGCTGAAGTGGTGACATAAACCAAGGGCCCAGACTTTCTCTGTAAGTCAGGCAGTTGGGCCTCTAGTTTCTCCGTTTGTTCCCACACAACTCCCCTACCGCTATGTCCCTGGCAAAAGTTAAAAAGACAAAATCTCAGCCTGGACTTAGAATTTCCTGGTTTTGTCAGGCTGTGTCACACCTTGTGTGTTGGTTCTCAGGATGGGTCTTCACTGCAGAATTAGCCTGGGTATCGGCACCCAGATCTAAGCACCCTGGTTACCCTGGGTTGGCTATGACTGCACAGCACACTGCAAGCCCTATCTGAGTTACCGTATCTTCTTCACTGGTGCTGCACCCCCCTGCATGTATCATTAGGAGCTCTGGGGCATATCCCATGGCTCTATGACTTTTCCCAGTGAATTGTGGGAGAACTTGCTTGTCCTACTGGACACATGAGGGAATTGTGGGAAGGCACTGGAGGGTTATCAAGAGATTCAGCCTGTATCTTCATTGCATAGTGGACAGGTTACCAGCTCAAGTAAAAGCAGCACAAGCTCTGAACCAGGCCCCACTCTGTGCCAGGTAGCTTGGGTATAAAACAGCACCAAACTTAGTTGAGAGGGTTTGATGCGTGGATGGAAGGGGAATAGAGGCAACCCAAGTAAGAGCCTAGGCTGTCTTTGCAGTGAAGACATGCCCTGTCTCAAATAAATAAAGACAATAAATGCGTGTCCCAGTGGTCCCTGCCTTTGGATTTTATCCCATGTTCCTTTCCCCTCTCTTCTTTACCCACCCTCCTGCTTCCTCTTTTAAACTTCTTAGACAGGCCCCTTGCACAAACATCTAAGAAACACTTTAAAGCAAGAGAGCTTTTAAAGGGTTTTTTTACCCTAGTGAAAATGAGAGTGACATGCCTTCAGGCTGCACAGGAAATGTAACCACCCTGGGCAGGAGCTGTACACTTGTGGTTGTTGAGGTCCATTTGCCATTTCGTCACAGCATGAATCAAGTTTAAAAAACCAAGCAGAGTCCGCCTAGAGGATATGACACACAAAGAACATGTATTGGGCAAGTCACTAGCCACTCTCTGTCTCTGCAAAATACCTCCCCACTTCACAGGGCTGCTGGGAGGCTTAATTCACTACTATTTATAAAGCACATTGGGAGTCCTCAGCTGGACCACAGAGCAGAGCAAAGTATGAATATTTTAAACAGTGTGGGTATTAAAAAATGACAGTAACAATAACTAACAATAATTAGCTTCCTGTTCATTTCCAGATGCAATTCAAAGTGTCCATGTTCTTCTTGAAAACATTTTGTGGTTGATGTCCTAGGTGTCTAGATGCTGTCACATTTCTCTCTGGGGAAATTCTAGCCACCTCCTCCATGGTTATGTAAGGTCCCCTGCCAGCATAGCTTGGTGGCACCAGGAGGAAAAGAATTTGAGGGGTCAGTTACGGAGTGCACACCATGTTTGCTGCACAGTCCCCTGCATGGGATCTGTGTTCTGCATCATGCAGGGGCAGACTGGAGGATGGTTTGGCATCAGGGCCAAACCAGGGAATCCCCCACAGTACAGATCCTCTTGTGCTTGCTTGTGTGAAGGATGTGGGCGAAAGGGGAGCTAAAGCAGACTTCATGACATGGAGAGAAAGATTTCCCCACGCCCACGCATCAGCCCATTATCCAGCCCAGTTCCTTGGGTTAGGCACTGGGCTGAGGATTTGGCCTTTAGTACCTTAAGTACCCAACAGTTGGGATCTATGGGGATGCTCGAGCTTAGAGCTCCAAGAGGTATCCATGAGGGCTGTGAGCTGGAGGTCTCAGTGGAGGGCCCTTGACTCAGTAATGAGCTCTTCCACTTTGTCTGACAGAACCAGGCTGTTGTACTCTGTGACACGCTGCAAGGTTGATCCGAGCAGGTGGTTTTAGAAAGGAGGGGTTTCGTTTGGATGGGCTTGTTTAGCTGGGGTAGGCGATCTTCTCGGTGTCTCTTTAGCATGATGAGGATTTGAATAGTGTATGCATGTGGGGTTTTAAGTATGTGTATGTGCCCAGAGACTTGCTGACGGGTGCAGCAAGCCAATGGAAAGAATACATAAAACAGCTTAATGAATAAAATGTGACAGGAATTAGTGCTACAGAAAGTCACGTTGACTCTGAAACAGGGCTTCATGTGACCGTTGGATGTGTGACACAGTGCTAGTCTGGAGACCACAGAGCAGCCTGGCTTACGGAAAGTTCACCCTTGCTCATGCTTCATAGGAGCATGTGCCTCAGCTTCCTGAATGAAAGCAGCTAGTTACTCACCAGGACTCCAGTCATTCACTACACATGTGAGTAACTTTATATGAGTGCATAAGTGGTTGAAGATCAGAGCCCATGTTTTCTGCAAGCAGCCACTTTCCTGCTTCTTTAGGGTGGAGCAGTGTGGGTCAGGGGTAGGAGTGTGACAAGCAAATAAAAAGGAGAGACAGGAGAATTGCAATGTCCTTTTATGAATTCAGTCTGAACAGTGCTTGGGCCAAATTCTATCCTCTGTTACACCTGGGCAACTTCAGTGGGTCAGCACTGCCTTGGTAGATTAGGGATACAGTTACAGCAATTCATGTAAAAATCACAGTGCTGAGACATTAATTTCATTGTTATAGATCCCTGTTTACGTGCTGCAGCCAAAAGGGGAAAAATACTTATTGTTATTACTGTAGCAGCTAGATTTGGGTCTCATTGTGCGAGGCACTGTACAAACATATACTAAGAGACAGTCATTGGGCTGAAGAGTTTAGAGTCTAAACAAAGGGTGAGAGAAAGGCTGCTAGCCCCTTTTTACAGACAGGGCACTGCAGCACAAAGAGACTGATTTGCCTGAGATCACACAGGAAGTCAGTGACCCGGAACTGAACCCAGATCTTCAGTCCAGTGTCTTTACATCTCTGGACAGTACTGGGCAAATTGCCTCAGTGACATTCTGTGATGGATTGAATAAATCTTAATTACACCATTTTTACTGGAAAAGAGGTTAGTTTGCCGGCGACATTATAGACTGACTTGTAAGACTGATTCATAGTCAACTAAACTATTTTATAAAAGAGCTACATCCCAAGCTTGTTTGACTGTAGAGAAAATCTAGCAAAACCAAGCTTATTGGCATGCATTTTTCATTCACTGTGTGACCTGACCATAAATTTTCTTTCCCGCATCATCTTGTCCTAAGTCTATAGCGTGTTATGACCATTCCACACTACTGCACTGGTGTCATTTTCTGACCATTTCCATTTTCTGATTCTAAGGAAAGAAATAAGATTTGGTTTTGTTGCCAAAAGCTCATTCTTCGGAGGAGGAATGTTGGCATTCATGCACTTTGTTTTAGGCTTACAGTATACTCCAGATTATCGAATAGCACAGGGGACAGGGATTTTATTTGGGTAATTGGGAGTTCGGATCATCGAGAGGGCAGGATCCATTCAGCCATTCAGCAATGGGGTGGCTTCCTCTGCAGAAAGGGCCTCCTCCTCGCAGTCCTGGCCAAGGGTCTCTGCTCTGCCCTGCCAGATGGCATTCCCCCGCCCCCTTGCAGAGATCTGGTACCACTGGCCCCGTGGTAGCACAGGGAGCTCTCTGCAGCCCTGCTCACTTACTCCCGTGACAGTGGGGCTGCACAAGGCTCCCTCAGCTGCTGCAGGAGCCATTCAGCAGCAGGGTGGCCTCCCCCAGGGCCGGTGGTGAGGGCTCATCCTCCTCCTCCTCACAGTCCTGGCCAGGAGGTTTTGTGGAAGTGGAAAAAGGGATAAAGGGAATTTGAATGCAGACATTTTAGTTTTCTTAGGAATAGAGCAAGAGTCAGGCTAACTCTAACTCTAATAACGCAAGACTTTAAGGCAGGGCCTGGGTGAGTGGGAAAACTGTAAGAGATGCTGTTTTGACCTTGAGTTAGATAAGAATGGAATGCAGACTGTAGAGGAACTGCTTAGAAAAGGAAGATATCAGGAAGGAATATGTATAAACAAGACACGTCTGTTGATCACTATTGTATGCAACAATGGAGGGAGGGATAGCTCAGTGGTTTGAGCATTAGCCTGCTAAACCTAGGGTTGTGAGTACAATCCTTGAGAGGGCCATTTAGGGATCTGGGGCAAAAACTGGGGGTTGGACTAGATGATCTCCTGAGGTCCCTTCCAACCCTATTCTATGAAAAGGTATAAATGCTTGCTCTAATTATTTACCTAGCAGAGACCTGCCTAGGAAGGGGGAATCCCTGTCCATGTGCACTCTCCCCCTTGCAATTGCTTGAGAATAAACTGTTTGTGAATAACTTGTTGCAAACAACCTAAGAGTGAAAACTGCATTTTTCTTCCACAATTTGGTGCCGTGACTCAGATGGCAACGCCCGGCTGAGACAGGAACAACTACTACGGACCGTTCCCCTTCGAAGCCCATGACATCACAACAGAGTTAAGCGACCTTTTGAAATCTCTATTGGGGTATCGGAGGAGGACTGCCCGTGGGGCTGCCTGTCACTTTGGGGCTTACGCCATGCGAATTTATTGATTAAGCAACAAAATCAGATGCAATGCGGTTCTGAGGAATGTTTTGCTGCCTTCAAGTAAGGTTAGTTCATGCGGTTCTGAGGAATAGTTTGCCGCCCTCAAGTAAGGTTAATGCATCGGTGTGGAGGGGTTTTTTGCCGCCTCAAATAAGGGAAAGGTTGTATTAAGTCTGGACATAAAGAATTAAGGTTATTGTTAAATGAGATGCATCTAGATATGGGGAATGAGTGTGTGTGTGTGTATGAATGAATGAATGAATGAATGGAGTGGTATGAGCTGCTGACCAGGTCTAAGACGTAAGCTGACTCCAGCCGCCCCAGGGCTACCCCACGTGGGAGTTCTGAAAGCAAGGGGGGGGGGATCAGCCGAACCTTGTGACCCAGCGGAGAATTTGTCCTTACTTATGAGTCACTGAGCAGGTCCAGACTTAAGCCGCTAATCGGTGGAACCTGTGACCCAGTGGACCCTTTCCTGAGGCGTGAGTGAGTGAACGACTTCCCTACTTTACGAGCCACCGAATGGACAGCGGTCCCATATGAGCCGTTGAGCGGCCACGGCACTCCTCTGTGATTGCAAAATGGGTGGGCAGTCTAAGAACTCCCCCGCAACACTGAAGGGTACCCCTGCGTACTAATGTATGTGCGTTATGGTCCTAGGACCTGCAGGTATTTAGAAAATTGGAGGTTTTTATACATGTGATAATCCATCTAAATAATTCCCACTAGAAGGTACCTTCAATCTAGATAAAATCATACATCTCAGAGGAACCCTTACATCACTAAAAGCCTCTGACATACAGTGGGAGCAATTTGTTTATTGGTGGGAGGAAGCCACAAAGAGACGCCATGAGTCTTGAGTGCAGCGTCTGAAGGACTCCCAGGAAAAATTTAAAAACTCAAGTACAGAATTTGAAAACTAAATGCAAAACATCTGGATGCCTCCTTACCCGAGCAATTCCCTCTGCTCCTTTATACCCCCAATTAGTTAAGGCTGAAAGCGAGGAGGGAAAGGAACGGATTAATCTGAAAAGTCGGCTTGGCCTAGAGATCAAGAGAAAGCTGCTCTGTATTCAAGGTCAAGAATCAACACAGATCATGCCAAGCAAACAAAAAAAAACTGATTTCAGCCCCAGCTGGCTGTGAAAAATATAGACAGAGGCAAAACAAAGGCAAAACAAGTTGCAGGACTGAGATTACATTTGCGAAGGCTGGCTGCCCAGTGAGACCCAACAGTCTGCCTTTGTGACCCTGGAGCCGGTGTGGTCTGGAGACGCTGAAGAAACCACTGGCAGCCAGCTTGGACTGGAATACCTAGCAAAGGACTCTGAAAGGGATGCCCCAAGAGACCCCAGGGAGTAAAAAAAAACAAACCCTCCCAAGAGCGGAAGCAAGTTGGAGATTTTTGCGGCGTATCTCTGGACAACCTGTGCACAGGATAACCTCCCATCCACCTCTCTCTCTCTCTGTCTCTCCTATCCCTGGGCCTGGCCAGCCCGGGAAGCGTGTTTGTGAATATGAAAGTGGGTCATGGTTTGAGCACTAACGCTTCTTCCTTCCTCTGAATAATGTGAAAGCCTGGTAAGGTAAGCGCCACCTGGAGCCCGCACCCTGAACCCTCTCCTGCACCCCAACCCCCTGCTCCAGCCCTGAGTCCCCCCCCCCAACCCCAAATCTCTTGGCCCCAGCCCAGAGCCCCCTCCTGTACTCCAAACCACTCATCCCCAGCTCCACCCCAGAGCCCGCACCTCCAGCTGGAGCTCTCATGCCCTCTCTGCACGCCCACCCCCTGCCCCAGCCTGGAGCCCCCTTCCGCACCCTGAACCCCTCATTTATGGCCCCACCCCAGAGCCTGCACCCCCAGTTGGAGCCCTCATCCTCTCCTGCACCCCAACCCCCTGCCCCAGCCTGGTGAAAATGAGTCAGTGAGTGAGGGTGGGGGAGAGTGAGCAACAGAGGGAGGGGGGATGGAGTGAGTGGGGGCGGGACCTCGGAAAAGGGGCGGGGCAGGAGCAGGGCAAGGGTGTTCAGTTTTGTGCAATTAGAAAGTTGGCAACCCTACCTAGTACCAATTTAAAAATCTACTAGTAAACATTAAAAACAAATCTCCCTTTCTCTCACTCCTTCTCCCATCTGTTTAGACTGTAAGGTCTTTGGCACAGAGACTTACTGTGTTTGTACAGTGCCAGCAAAATGGAGCCACAAGTTCTGTTAGGGCCTCTAGACACTACTGTAATACACTAATAATAAATAAAGTGCTAGCAGAATATTATTTGGCATTACAGTGTGGGTTTCTTAGACATACACAGAGCGTATTTATAAAGAGATCAAAATCCATATACCATTTTTTTGGTATGTCAACACAAAAGAGAAAAATAATTGTTATTTTCAATTACAAACTAGACTAAGAGAACACAAAACATAGAGGTTACAGTCTCTTCCTTGATCCAACCCCTCTGTAATGCTCTGGACTGCAAAGGGCTGGAAAGCCCGCAGATTTCCCTAGCTGGGGATTTTTCAACATGGGGGAGTCCACAAGTGACACAGAGCTGTTGAATTAGCTCCTATGCCACCCACACTGTGGTCCCTGCCTTAGCAGGCTTGGAGTTGTGACTGAAGTGCGACAGCACTCTGGCTATTCTCAGCTGCCATACTGGTCCCTGCAGGATACACACAACCAACATACTTTAAAAGAGTCCTGAGGCTGCTCTAAACTATGCTAGGGCCAGGACTGGTTTAGAACCACCTCCAGAGGGAGGGAGCCTCAAGTCACTCTTTGTGGGCTCCTCAACTCTTCAACTGTGCCCACAGAGGCAGCTGAAATATAGGCCAGTGACTGAAATTACTCAGTTTCATTCTCTTGTAAGATATACACTGAGCAATGGACTAACAAGCCCGAACCACATGGAGCTTCATTCACCCTGCTGAGGAGAACACAAGGAAACAACAATGGTGTAGTTCACAACCCTACATGGAAATATCCAGATGGGGAGATCCAGGAAACTCATTGATGTTCACCTCACAGAGCTTCTACAGAAATCCTCCCTGGGAGTCCAGCACCGAAACACTGCAGATCCCCCGAGATCCACAAAGATCTCAGGGATCTGCTGGGGGTACAGGGTGTTTGTGCCTCAGTACCAGCTATGGGCCCCAGGCAACCTGGCAGTTACACTGCCACAGACTCAAGTCTTAAGTGTCCCATGGGGTTAGTAGGTGCCAGTGTGCTTCCCTCACCAAACCCATCCCATTTATCCCACCTCAACCCTCCTCACTCCTTATCAGGGGCCCTGGAAACAACTGGTCCCCAACTTTTATGCAGGGAGGGGGAATTCCACTCCTGGGTCCTACAGGTGCAATCTGGCCTGGCGCTATTTTCTATTACAAATTGTAACTGCATTATACAACACGAGTCTACAACGTGCACAGTGACTAAAATGGTCTGCTTCAGTCTCTTCTCCAGAGGAAGCTATTGCCTCAGCTGTCTCATTTTCAATACATTTCACAGCAGCCTCTTGAGAAATGAACACAAAAATATGTCCTCAGTGAGGAAATGCCCCCATGTTGGAGGTGTCTTTTAGCATTGGCAGGAAGCAAGGGAGTGTTTGCATTTCTACCAATCCCCAATCCCTAAAAAAACTCCCTCTTTTCTGTAGATCTTTCTATTTAAAGGGGAAAGGCACATTCTAAATCACTAGGTAGGAGAAGGAGATAAAGGGGTAGAGTCTCAGTTGGTGTAAGTCAGTATAGCTCAATAGCGGTAATTGAATTCAGCCACCTGGGATTAACTAGCTACACGGAGTTAAAACTACCTGTGCCTTGCCCCCACTAGGGTTTTACATCAAGATAGCTGGCTCTCTCTTTTTACAATGAAGACATAGCCTAATAGTTCCACAGTCAGGCTCTTAAGCCTATATTAAACAAACAGCTCATTTACAAACAGCTTTTCTGGGAGAGGAAAAAGTCAGCCAGGAGGCAAGGAATGACCCCTGTAAAAGAGCTACCTTGAAACAGGCCTGCAGGTTTCTTTGTGTCAGAAGGTGAGAGCTGAATTCTCAAAGCAGGAGACTGGAAACCCAGGGGAGAACACACTTGTCATAGTTGCTTTCTTCTGGCTTTTTACGTCAATTTCTGTTGCTTTAGTTCTTAATGCCTCCCCACGCTGTTCAGATTTTTGTAGACATGGAGCAGCTCAGAAGCCAGTTGGATTCACTCTGTCTCTGGAATGGACTGTACCGGAACTTCAATGTCTACCTCCATATCAGACAATGTTTGATAAAGAGCCAGAGAACAGCAAACACTCCTGAGGTAAAGAGTGACTTATGGAGAGCTTTTTCACCATGTCGCCATCTTGGATTTTAGAACAAGACTCAGTGAAAGCTCAATGAATGAGGTCACTTGAAATGGCCCTGCTAAATTAGAAACAATTAATGCTAGTCTGACCTCTCCCCTGCTCTTCTCTGCACTCTTCTCCCTGCACACTGCACTATGGATGTGCTAATTTGGGGTGGGGAAAAGGGAGAGATTAGCATTAATTAGGTCTTGTTTAACAAGGCTGTTTAAATGACTAACCCTTTCCTTTCCTAGCTTGGTTCTTACCCTGAGTATTGTGTCTTGGGAGGGTGCATGGTTGACCTTTCCTTTTCATAACTTGCCCATTTCAGGGTTGGGAGGAGGGGTTATGCTGAGTAGAGAGTGCTGGCTCTGTAGGGAAGATGCAATACAGTATCTGTGCCTTGAGTTTCAGATCTAATGCAGATTTATAATTAATACTCTCACCTTGCGGAAAGCCCAGGGGGACATATTCTATAAATCAAACACATTGAATAAAATCCATGGCTCCTGTCCCTATTTCCTGTTAACTCATATTTCTTTTTCTCTCTCTGGCCATCTCCCTCCCTCTCTGTAAAAAAGTTAACAGCCTCATGTTTAACGTTCTAAGCAATATAGGAACAACTGCAGGTCACCGCCATCTCTGCCACAGCGGCTCCGGGGGCTGTTTGGAGGAGCTGCTGTTCAGCATTTGGTCGACGAGAGACTGTGCAAGAGGGCAGGAAAACAGGAATGGGTGGCAGCAGCCGCTAACAAAGAAGAAAACCATGAGCAAAGAGGGAGCCGCGTGGATGTCCTTGCGCATGTGTGTACAGATGCCTGTCAGAGTGCACAGAGTGTGCGCGCTGCGCGTGAGCATCATGGAACAACACTGTGATAAAATCCCCACTGTCATTAGCAGAAAAGCACTCAACATGCTGGACCAGATCTCTGCTGCATGTAGCTAACACTGGACATAGCAGAGTGGGGGCAGGGGCCTGGCAGGGAGCCAGTTTCTGCGCCCTCATTCTGCCTTGGCCCTGAAGCAGTTTCACATAGCCTGCTATAAACCATGCCACCTGGCAATGGTCACCTAGCTACCATGTGCTAGATGGGGCTTGCCAGAGTGCTCAGTGCTCCAACCATGCACTCTGCCTCCCAGACACACACCTGCACATCCTCAATACACGCTGGGCCAGAGGGAGATAGTTGCGGGAGCTGGCTCCAGGCCTGTCAGGGACTCCCCTTCACTGGAAGTATTCCCAGCTGGGGACTTAGGAGAGGTTTCCGCTCCCTCTGTGCTGCCTGAGAATCTGGACCACTATGTACCTCCTGTATCTAACTCTTTATTATTTTATGCTACCCAAAAGTGTGGTAGGTGTTTCCAGAAGACATAGTCCCTGCCCTGCCCTGAAGAACTTACAATTTGAGGCCTTGGTCCTGCAAGCTGAACCACCTGGGCCAAACACTGAAAACTATTGACTTCAATGATGTTCACAGCCATGAACCAGCTTGCTTGATCAGGGCCTACATTGTAGATGTGACCCAGCAAGCAAGGCTGGAGTGGGGTGAGGAAAGATGGAGGATTACAGCAATACAGCAGGGTGGATACTCAGGACTGTCATGTGCACATTGTGGGCAATTCTGTTTAGTTACTTCTAAATCTAGACAGAAGTAGAGCTAGAAGTTAGTGACTATTATTGACTAATTTTTCAAAGGCATCACATGTTTTCAGGAGGGAGATGAGTGAAGAGAAAGGTAGAGTTTCAGCAAACCAGCACAGGCAGGGCAGCGTGAAAAAGGCAATGAGACACTTATGGGAGAAACAGATCAACAAGGCACCAAGGCTGTATCATGGGCAGAACTAATGGGGTAGAAGTTGATGCAATGGGAGACCCAGCAACAAATCCTCTGCTGGTGTAAACTATTAATACACCAGCCATGACAATTTACACCAACTGAAGATCTGCCTGCAGGTTGGGTAAACGGGAAGGAAGCAAGTGATGTAGGGTCTAGAAGGCAAGGACATTAAGTTTAAATGTGACGGAGGATCGGGAGCCAGGGGAGAGGGTAAATGATGGGGATGTCGTGGTCAGATTGACAGGCCAGGACAATCATGTTAGCAGCAGCTTTGTGGATAGGAGCAAAATTAGTAGGGGAGGTTTATGTTACTGTTCTTCATCCATCACCAGGATGTCTGAGCTCTGACTCCCAGTCATAAAAATCTTCTATTTGTGGAGAATAGGGCCAAGGAAAGAAAACAAAAAGACCATATGGACTAATCTCACTCTTTCCTCAACAATTTTGTGGATTACCTTCCCAATCCAAACTAATTAAATATAAAAATTTGGGTATGATTATTAATTATTAAGGGGTATTGCAGTAGCAACTAGAAGCCCCAGTCAGGGACCATATCCACATTGTACTGACTGGCAAATACTATATGCTGTGAATCCGACTAGTGTGATTACTTATAAAACACTTGTAATCCATCTGCAGTACATGTCACGTGGCAGTTTCTTTATATAGGGTGAGGATGGCGGAGGGGGAGTCAGCAAAGAAAAATTTCACTTTAGAATTTAGAAGCATTTACTTTCTTCCCACTGCTCTTCATCTATCTCCTCTCTTCCTTGGGTGTAATTTTCTTCTCTGCTAGATGTGGTGCTGAATATTAATGAAACAATACTTGGTTCAAGCCCAAAGGACGCTGTTCATATTTACAGGGGAGCATGTGAAGGGGACTGATAATTTTGGCAGATCCAATAACCCTACTAACTAAGGGATGTTTTTATGTTACTTGCAGCAGAAAGCTGATTCAAGCCATTGCCTAGTATTATCTGATAATGTCCCTGCTTAAAGAGCAAAGATATCCTGCATCCTCTCCCTGTTTATACACTGAACAGGTGACTAGGCTATGTTGTTTATATGATTTAATTCCCTTCTGCTAATGGTACAGCAGAACCTAATTCAACTTGTCAACTGCTTACACATCAGTATTATCTCCACGTACTGTATCAGTAGGATTAGATGCTTAACTACCATGATGTTGCTCACATGAGCAAAGCTAAACTGATCTTCAGATATAAAATCAGGAAGGAATTTTCTGCAGGGCATATGGGAAAGAATGTCAGGGTTTCTACTGAATTTTCTTTATTAATATAATTATTATTAGCCTTCCTCTGCAGCTCTGAGTAGGGGATTGCTCACTAGGATCGAGGGGTGGAAGCATTTCCCACACGTTCAATTTCCTGCCTTTATAAGGGGATGTGTATTGAAGGAATTCTCTTCACTCTGATAATAAATATTTTGCTTTCTCCTGTTATAAACATAGCTGCAGTTCTAGTGCCCTCCGTTGTCCCACTTAATCAAAAATATGAGCAGGGCGGCTGCCAAGAAAATGCATTGCATATATAGAAGAGTTCTGTGAAACCCCTGAAACAAGTGTTGCTGCAACTTGCCCAAGCTTTCAACAAACCCTCACCATTTCTGAAGGGCAGAACACTACATGTGAAAACATAGTTCAAGCTTAATAGAAAGCCTGTGTGAATTATTCTGTGTCCATGTATTATCTTCCTCATCACAGGAAGCAAGGTGGGGAGATACATGGAGCAGTAGGTTAACAGCAGCTTTTCTTCTATCCCCTCTTCGACCATCACTGGAAACCTTTACTTAATACACAAAGGCCTGATCTTCACACACATCTTGCACTGGTATAACTATTTCAGTTAGGGGTGAGTTTTTTTAGCAATATAATTATTCAGAGAGTTTAAGGCCAGAAGGGTCTGCTAGATCATCTAATCTGACCTCATGTATATTCCAGGCAATTAAATTTCACTCAGCTATCCCTGTTTAAAGCCTAATAAATTGTGTCTGACTATAGCATATCTTATGTACATGTCACAAGTCTTACTCCATCACCCAGGCAGCATGGCCCTCATGGTGGAACCACCGCCATGGACACAGTTATACTGCTATAAAGATGCTTTATAATACTTATTCCCCTTCCCATACAGAAGTAGCTATACAGGAAAAAGTACCTTGATAAGCAGTATAACTCTTCCCACTCTTGGGGTGGAGGGTTGTACTGCTTTAACTATACTAGTTAAGGTCATGCAACTTTTTTGTGTAGACAAGCCCTGAGTCTTAAAAATGATCTGCAATGATTTTTGTTTTAAACATGGGCATGTGCCTTTCTGTGCTTCTTTATAAAGGGACCTGGAGGCTTGGTTACTGCTGCTTGATCTCTTAGAAATATCATGAATATAAAGGCTTTTTTCCCAAATGTTAATCAGATATTGGAGTTAAGCGGGTGCTAACAGAAATACACGACCATCTGACTAAAACTTCTTTCCCTTTCTAGTGCGTAGCTTTCAGCCTCAGGGCTCTTGTGATGTCATCATTTCACTCGTGCTCCATTTATCATAGAATCTTCCAGCCTAGAAAGGACCTGAATTTCTAATGTAAAAGACAGACAGACAGACAGACAGATCAAAAAAAAGCTTAGTCCTCTTTATACACCCTAAAGAAGCCAAAAAAATCACAAGCCCAGTATTTTTCTTGTTTTGCAGGTCAACTTTAAAGCAAAGAACTAGCACTGTACCTTTATTTTATACCTCCCTCAAGGGTGTTTGCATAGAGCTGACTTAATATTCAAGTCTGATTGCAATGGAAATGACAATGACAGTCTCACTCTAGTTCCCACAATGGACCTTGAAGCTTGTGGGACTAAGAAGCAGCTGGGGAAGTACACTGAGTTGCCTCTTCTACAGAGAGGTCCTTTACCTCCACGACTACTCCCAGGCTCCTTTTGGACAGCATGGCTGTCATGGTGCATATGTAAATAAACCCCACTTCTGGCATACTGCTCCCTAGCCAAAGATCTCCCGTCACCCCAAAAACCCTCAGCAAAGGCAGAGGGGAAATGATGCCACAGATATGCCTGACACCCGTCTTCCACCAGGAGACACAGGACGAGATCCATTGATGGAAAGGACTATCCGTATGCTGATCCCAGGGGGATAAAATAAAATGAAATTGTAAGAATGATTTGCACTTATACAGCACTTTGCAGGAAAGGACCTCATAGTGATTTACAAACATTAATGAAATAAGCCTCCTGAAGCTCATATGAGGTAGATAGAATAAGCTTCCCCCATTTACAGATGGGGAATTAGAGGTACAGAAAGGTTAAGTGACTTGCCCAAGTTCACACAGCAGAGCAGTGTCAGAGCTGGGAATAGAACCCTGAGCTCCTTGCTCTCCCCACCTATGTTGCAATCTTTAAAATATACTGACATCTCCAAAATACAGCCACAGTTGTGATAGACTACATTACTCTGTCAGGTGACCTAGCGGTGACACTGATTCCTCCAAATATACATTTGTCCTACTGTGATTCTTCCATTAGATTAATACTCTACCAAATTAAAAATAAAAACTATATTAACTATTAGGAGGAAAAAAGTAGCAGCTGGAGGCCCTAGCTCCTGAGATTGGGACTCAATTATGCTAGGTACTGTACAAGCACACAATAAGGGTCAGTCACTGCCTTGGAGCTTACATTCCAAATAGAAATGCTGGACAAAGGGTGCGTGTGTGTGTGCGTGCACAAGTATATATATGTGTGTATATATATATATATATAGAGAGAGAGAGAGAGAGCGAGCACGCAATTGCACATGGGCAAGACAAGCAAGGCCAGGTTTAGGATAAACAAAATAAAAAACAAAACTAGGTAAATGGTCTTGATCCACCCAGTGGCTTCTGACTCAGCAGTGTTCAGCTTGGGAAGACCTCCAAGGAACCCAGCACAAAGAGCAACCATCTGGCATGTGCACAGCATCCTCCACAGCCCCACTGATGCAATGTGTGCAGTGCTGGATGTCCCAAGCATGGTCGGTGTTGGGACAGCGACCTGCACCACACCTGAAACAGTTAAGCTGGTTCCAGAGGCAGCACAGAAGCTCAAAGTCAGGTAGTCTTTCTATTGGCCTGCTGACGTGGGAGTTTTGGGTAGTGGCAGAGGCCCTCTGCCACAGTGAGCTGCTGTTTTATCTGCTGGAGAGAGAATGTGCAGCACTGTCCAGACAGGATTTCTGCTACGCAGCCAGTGGCAGGGTGCCTTTCACCTACTCCTGAACAGTGGCAAGCGTGGCATTTGCTGGACCTTAGTGATGAGTTTGTTGGCCGTTTCTGTTGCCAGATGTTAGGTGGAGGAATATTGGGCAGGGCTGGAACCCTTGTGAGTTTTGTTATGGGAGAAACTATGATTATCTCCATTTTAATAGTTGGGAGCAGTTGCACAGAGAGAATAAGTGATGTGCCCAAGATCACACAGGACATCTGGCAGAGCTGGGAATCTGGCACCAGAACACAAGGACCTTTGATCTACTCCATTGTGGCATATCTGAAAAGCAGGAGGGGTGGAGTTGTCACCACCTCCCACACTCCTTTGTGCCGGTTCTTAAATTGGCATTTTACATTTTATTTTTTTAGGGGGTGTCACAGGGGCTAGCTCTTGCAGGGGAGTCAGGGACCAGCCTACCTCAGACAGTCTCCTCTAGGGGAGCACAAGCCAGCTCAGACACACCTGGATTCTGGAAGTAATTAAATCCTGAGGTGGCTGGTTGGCAGTTAATTAGCCTGATAAAGGATTACCAGTGCCCAGCTGAGGCGGTTCCCAGAGACAAGAAGCTCTTGAGGGAAGGAGCTTATCAAAGGAAGGGGCCCGTAGTGTACTCTGAAGCCCCGCCCCACAACATGCTATAAAAAACTCCACAGCCCAGCTGCCAAGGTTCCTTCCCCACTCTGAACTCTAGGGTACAGATGTGGGGATCCACATGAAAGATGCCCTACACTTATTTTTACTAGATTAGGTGAAAAACTTCCCCAAGATACAAACTTTGCCTTGTCCTTGAACAGTACGCTGCCACCATCAAGTGTTTTAAACAAAGAACAGGGAAAGAGACCACTTGGAGACATCTTCCCCCAAAATGGCCCCCCAAGCCCTACACACACCCCCTTTCCTGCGGAAGGCTTGATGAGAATCCTCACCAATTGGTACAGGTGAACACAGACCCAAACTCTTGGATCAGGTTCTTAAAAGAAGAATTTTAATGAAAGAAAAGGTAAAAGAATCACCTCTGTAAAATCAGGATGGTAAATACCTTACAGGGTAATCAGATTCCAAACATAGAGAATCCCTCTAGGCAAAACCTTAAGTTACAAAAAGACACAAAAACAGGAATATACATTCCCTCCAGCACAGCTTATTTTACAAACCATTAAACAAAAGAAAATCTAACGCATTTTCTAGCTACATTACTTACTAACTTTACAGGAGTTGTAAGGCTGCATTCTTGATCTGTTCCCAGCAAAAGCACCACACAGACAGACAGACCCTTTGTTCCCCACCCCCCTCCAGATTTGAAAGTATCTTGTCCCCTCATTGGTCATTTTGGGTCAAGTGCCAGCGAGGTTATCTTAGCTTCTGAACCCTTTACAGGTGAAAGGGCTCTGCCTCTGGCCAGGAGGGATTTTATAGCACTGTATACAGAAAGGTGGTTCCCCTTCCCTTTATATTTATGACATCAGCTGTGCCACAACAACTGGTTTTCTGCATATAAAAGCCAGGGCCAGTGTTGGGGGGAGCAAGTAGGGCAATTGCCTATGGCCCCATGCCACAGGGGGCCCTGTTAAGCTAAATTGTTCGGGCTCAGGCTTCAGCCCCACAGTGCTTGGGCTTTGGCTTTCTGCCCTGAGCCCCAGCGAGTTAAAACCTGCCCTGCTTGGTGGACCCCTCATTCAGAGCCACTGCTCTGAGTGACAGGGAACTCCCAAACAGTGACAGGAAGCCTCACCTGTCAGAAACTAGATGCTGCCCCATAGAAGAGCAGCTGCTGACAGATCTCTGCCCAGCCTGGCTCCAGGGAAAGATGTTTTAATTGTAAGAGACCCTACTACAGGGAAAGGACCTGAACTGAGAGAACCTTGCTGAAGGGAAGTGATGGACCCAGATGAGAATGGATAAAGTGAGACTGACTCAGTCTCCCAGCTAAGGTGCTGGGGTAAAGGCTTTCTTTTCATTGGACCTTTAGTTAATAAGCTAGATTGTTCAGGAGTATTGTTCCTTATGTAAAAAATCTTAATTTATAGATGACATTGGGGGAAACTGAGGAAGCGAGCATCTGTAGCATCACACTTGGCCAGAATGGAGTGCTATAGGACAGATACACCGTGTGATGGGGGATGTTAAGGAACAAAGACTTTCCATCTTATGTAATAACTGCCTGGAGGGTGCCTGGTCCTTCTTTTCCCAAAGATTAAAATGTTCAACCAGAGAGCAAAGCTGGCAAGCTAGGAAGTTTAGCACTGTAAAATGATACTTCTTAATACCTCAGGCCATATTTCTGAGCAGGTATTGATCCTCAGCCAGAGATGCCAAGGTGCCATCAGCTCATAGCACGATAAATGACAGAACTAGGACATGGCAAATGGCACTTTTAAAGCCGTCAGCAGAATGACAGCTTGGTGGATGCTTTGCATTAAAAACAGGGAGTCACGTGCTATATTCTTAGAGCAAGGGGTAATGCAAGGCAGATCCTTGTTAAAAGAGAAATGGTTTCTAAGATATAACCAAGTTTTTTCCCCAGCTAACTAAGGCTTTCTCCTCCTCAGCAGTTTGCTTTCAAAGCTCAGTTTTCTGCTCACATTATTTCTGCTAAGAGTGAAATGGGTTTTGATAACTTGAAGGAGTAAGCTTTTAATTTACTGGAATTCAGGGAAAACATCAGCTGCTGAACATAGCAGTGTTGCTGAGTCAGTAGGTAGCCCTCCCCTTCCCAAATCAGTGCAGTCTTTGTACCGCACTATGGTAGCAGTGGTCATTGTTGCTATCTTTGGGATAAAACCTAAGGTTCTGAACACTTATGCTTATTAAGATCTCCCTCCCCCCCAGAGTAATGGGTTTTAATCCTGGAATCTTGGCCAGATTCTAACTGGTTAGATTCTGGTGACCTAAATCCACCTTGGGTACAACATGCTTCGTGTTTTTAAATTTTTTTTTTTTTAACCTAAAAGTAACTCGAGGGGTTTTCTCTGCCTATTTGCCTGGAGACAAAGGCGTTAAGGTTTTTTTTTTTATTTTTTTTATTTTTCTGTAGGCTGACAATCACTATCAGAGAATATAGGTAGCCTATTACAGCACAGCAAAATTTTACAAGCCAAGTTTTGTTTGTTTTATTTCTAACCCTCAGGTGTAAAGTTAGTGAAAAACAGAGAGGTAAAGATGACAGACACCAAGGCACTACACAAATTGGAGTTAGCCAAACTGGAGGCAGTGAAAGAAGCCGAAAGAGCCCTAGAAGCTGCTCACAGGAGAGAAATGGAGGCAAAGGACAAAGAAAGGGAGGCAGCGAAAGAGGCAGAACACCACCAAGCGGCTGCTTACAGGAGAGCTATGGAGGCAAAGAAAAAAGATATGGAGGAGAAGGAAAGAGAGAGGAAGCATGTGGAGGAAGAGAAGGAAAAAGAGAGGAAGCATGCACTGGAGATGGAGAAGGCAAGGGCTCAGCAGAATATACCAACAAACCCTAGCAATCCTTCTCCAGGTACCACTTCCCATCCCAGAAAGTTCCCCACCTACAAGGCAGGTGATGATACTGAGGCCTTCTTAGAAAACTTTGAAAGGGCCTGCCTTGGGTACAGCATCTCTACAGACCAATACATGATAGAGCTGAGGCCGCAGCTCAGTGGACCCTTAGCTGAGGTAGCGGCTGAAATGCCTAAGGCACAAATGAACCGGTATGAACTGTTTAAAACCAAGGCGAGAGTCAGAATGGGGCTAACACCCGAGCATTCCCGTCGGCGATTCAGAGCCCTAAGGTGGAAACCATCATTAAACAGGTGCTCAGTTCCACCCAAGAAGTGGCTGCATTTTGTTACTGGGTGAAGGGATTCTGGTATTTGTAAAACACTTTAGGATATTTCAAGTCAGCATAAATATCATTATAAATTACTATAAAGATGTTATACTATAAGACTGTACTGGATCAACCCTATCTTCCACAGCTGTACTACAGTTTAAGCCACAGACTGCACAGAAAGCAGAGATATGTTAATGATTACAAAATAAAGTCACACCTGTGTCCATTAACTGAAGAGATGCTACAAATGCTCAAGCACTGTTAGAAACTAAAGGGTGATTAGGGAAGACCAGAACTACAGAACTGATTTTATACTCCGAATAGAAAATGCAAGTGATTGTGTATTTTAGGCTGACTTCAACAGTTCAAATACTCTTGCATAAATCTTGCTGAAATTATCCACAATAGAGGTTTCTTTTTTAAAGAGTCTTTAATGCAGTGTTAACACAATGTACACACGTAATTCTGTCTTCTTCCCCGCCATTTAAAAAGTTACCTTTCTTTACATGATCAAAGACTGCATTTGGAGAACAGTGCACTGAAAAGATTTTCTTAAGAAAAGGTAAGCCACAGGAAGGGCACAAACCTGCCCCAATCCAGACTTGCCCAATAAAGGATATAGTTTTGCAATATAAATTCTCAGGTTTTATTAGTATAAAGATCAATCTCCTTTAAATGACATTTTGCTTAACATAATTTTGCAATAAAATATTCAGTTGGTGTTAGACATTCTTACAGCCAAACCGCAGTCAGGTAAAGCATTCTGATAGTTTGCATGCAGAGTAACCATACAGATTTGTATTGTATTTGACCAAGTAAGTACTCCTATTGGCCCACAGTGGGAATTGTCTTTATCACGATGTTAGGCACCAGTTCCCTAGCCCTCATACGTTGTCTATACTTTTTTTTTTTGGACTGCTCAAAATGGGAGTGGTTAATGAAAGATGTATTAGGAGAAATTTAAACTAACACTAACCCAACTTCTCAGAACAAAGTAGGGATAAATATTGACTGCTGAAACAAATGATATTTTGTACACTTAACATTTACCCATGCCATCAAATTTCCCCATCTTAAAAAAAAAAGTTATTTGATGTAAGAACAGTTGTGTGCTCTCTGTATATTCAGGCAGCTGCATTTTCAGGCTTCCTATTGACCCATTAAGTCACAATTATGGATCATGGGGCTTTTCAATCATCTTCAGTCCAAGTCTCCCAACCATTAACAGACTGTTTAAAGGAAAACATTGTAAGTTCATTGAAATTAAAAAAAGTGCAGAGCAAACTTCCAAATACTCCCCGCAAAAACATAAGTACAAAACTGAAATTATCTGGTTTTAAAAAGATACATGGAATCTTATTTAAATATTTTATAATCCTAGAACACAGTAATTTAACCCCAATGTAATTAAATAGGAGTGACTCAAACATATGGAGTAAGATTAGAAACAGCATGTGGTGTAGTACCTGGCACCAGCAATTAATCCTGCAGGCATGACTTTTCCAGAGTTGTAAAATCTCATTCCCATAACTCCAGTCAGTGTTCCAGATGCAACTAAATGAAAGATCGGATGACCAGTCAGAACTATTTCAGAGGTATGTGTGCAAGAGAGACATGCTAACTCAGAACGAGCAAAAAAGAAGTGATAAATAGATCAAGTGTGAAACACGATTAATTTCATAAAACAGAAAAATCAAGAAAACTCTGTAAATTTTTTTTTAAAACCCACTGTAAGGGGTAATATTTTAAACGCAGGTTTTACACACCTATCTGGTGTCCTTATAGTTCCCTTGGAAAAAGATGCATCTTTCATCAGAAATAAGTTATTCTAACCACAACTAAGGCATTGACTCCCTCCGAGTCTTTGGGCAAAACTTGTGCACCTCGGTTTCCCCAATGCGTGTGTGTGTGCACGCGCACGCATGTGTGAAACAGTGAGAATATATTTGTTCACCTATCTCTCAAAGGTGTTCTGAGGATTAGTTAATCTGTGTTTGTAAAAGACTTTGAAGATTTAGCATGCTTCATATACCTTAAGTATTGTTAATTTATTTCAAGAACCTGCACTATCTTCCATTAGCTGAGCTAAGAGTGAGTATTATCCATCTTGATCAGTTATTCCTGGCACTGTCCCCATGCAAATTCATGGAGCTGCTAAAAATGAAGGGCCAAACCGCTGACTACTACACACCCCTCCAATGAAAAAGCTGAGTGATTAGAAAAATGTGCAGAACTCATTCCTCAGCACAGAAGACATATGGAGGATGAAATCCTTAGCCCATTCATGGAGTAGCCAGCCCATAGCAACAACTGCAAAACATAAAAGTGAGCAGAATGGCAGACACCTGTCACCACCTCCCTTTATGGGGGTTTGATTAGCGGATCCATCTGTGCACAAATCCACTGCTCAATCCTCTACAAATAATTTTAATGGGCCTATTTACTCAAGTTGGGGTTTGCAGGATGGATCCCTAGTTTGTATACAACTGTAGTCTAGGGTACTGATCAGAACTGGCATTTAACCTTGTCGCCTTTCACAAATATTTTGTTAAAACTGCCTTAAGTCCTAATGGACTGATCACCATAAATGTAATCAAACAAAAATTATATTTAGTGGCAATTAAGATATCTCCACTCAAGACCTTACAAACATGTATATATGTGAAGATGGGGAAACAATTTATGTTTTTATATCGGGATGGGCAAACTACAGCCTGCAGCCAGCCCATCAACCTTTAAATACAGCCCTTGAGCTCTTGTGGGGGAGCGGGGTCAGGGGCTTGCCCTGCTCCGGTGCTCCAGCTGGGGAGTGGGGTCGGGGGCTTGCTCCGCTCCATGCGTGCTCCGCGCGGCTCCCGGAAGCAGCAGCATGTCCCGACTCTGGCTCCTATGTGTAGGGTTAGCCAGGGGGCTCTGCATGCTGCCCCCGCCCAAAGCACTGGCTCTGCAGCTCCCATTGGCTGAGAACCATGACCAATGGAAGCTGCAGGAGCGGTGCCTGCAGACAGGGCAGCACGCAGTCGCCTGGTCGTGCCTCCGCGTAGGAGCGGGAGATGGGGACATGTCGCTGCTTCTGGGAGTTGCTTGAGGTAAGAGCCACCCGCAGCCTGCGTCTCTGACCTCCTCCCACATCCCAACCTCCTGACCCAGCCTGGAGCCCCCTCCCGCACCCTGAACTCCTCATTTCTGGCCCCAACCCAGAGCCTGCACCCCCAGCCAGAGCTCTCACCTCATCCCGCACCCCAACTCCCAATTTTGTGAGCATCCATGGCCCGCTATGCAATTTCCATACCCAGATGTGGCCCTAAGGTCAAAAAGTTTACCCACCCCTATTTTATATCAACAGATCAGCACATCTGACTGTCACACATTCCATACATTTGGAAAGTTATTTTGCCTTAACACTGCTGACATTAAGGTTTTGTGTTACTGCAAGTTTAAACAAAGGTGGGGTATGTACTGCTTTGGGGCATCAGTTGGAGATGGAAGCAAAAGCCTTACGGAGCCCTGGAGTGCGTATCAACAGTGCTATAGGCAATATGAAGGTGAAAAGGAATACACAAGTCTTTCCCCATTACTTATTTCCATAGTTCTAAAGTTTGAGTGGGTGGAGTGCCACAACCTTAACTGCCATTAAATTAGTTTGTGTTTGCTAACTTCTTGGTTTTTTTTTTTAAACTACAGCTTGGGTGTATAATTCCCAAGAGTCAATGAGAAAGGAAGTGGCACCTGCCTGGGAACCAGAGGAATAAATTGCACTGTTGAAGCAGTGTCTATATTGACCCTTATGATGAGTGCGAGAGGCTGTGATGTTCCCCAGTAAACTGAGTGCCTACCATTTTATCCCCATTTATAAATTATTAAAAAGTAAACAAAGAGCAACCCTCTAGATTTAGCAGTGAAAACATAACCTGTCAGCTGCAGGGAACCTCTGTGAAGTAGCAGTTGCAGCAGCAGGGTGTCATCCCTGCATTACAGCAGATATGCCTATTGTGCTCCCTCCTCCCAGCCAGTATAAAGCACATGGCTCAATGTAAGACACCAGCACATGTGACAACCGTCAGTTTGCCCAAGACCGGGGACTGAACCAATGACCTCTAGAGCTAAAAGCATGCAATTTTACAGCTTGTTCTCAAGAGGTATGCCCTCAAGCTGAGAGTTGTCACAGAGGGACGTCCTCTGTGGATCAGACATAGAGGGTTACGCTTCACACACCCCCTGCCTCCATTGGATTACACAAACAAAATGTTGTGACAAGTGGCTGCAATACAAAACATGTATTTTGGGGATTCACACCATATTACAGATTGTAATTTTTAACCAAAAAACCCTGACCAAAAGTATTTTTTTCACTATGTGAATTGCATGCAACCATACACTCCCGCCTTCCAGAAGCAGCAGAGTTTGAACTCCTTGACCTTCAGGTCCCCTAACTTAGGCTCTTATTATTTGAGCTACAGGAGCACTTCCTTTCTAGACCAGTCACTGGAGGAGGACTTGACACACACTTCCAAGTGACTTACATTGTTTACTAGTCAGCAGTAGAACACCGATGATCAGAACCCCTGGCTCTGGGACAAAAATGTGGTTTACAGCTGTTAAGGACAAGATAACCCAAAATGGTTTTAGTCTCTCTGAAAGACAGTGTGGTGCAGTGGGGAAGATTAGGGTTTGTTATCTTAGACCTGAGGTCTGGATTTGTAGTGAACTTGCATAAACTATTAACTTATTTTAAAAGGAAAGGGGGCTGGGGGGAAAAAGGGTGGTGTCAACAGCTCTTTCCTAACTGTCTTCTAGGTAGGAGTTCATGACTGTAGTCAATAATAGGGGTAGTGAATTGCAGAGGAATTTAAACAGCACGTAGAAGAGGTGAAAGCTGAACTCCCACCTGGTCTCCTCTTTCCTCTAGGCTACTGGCAGCATTTGATGAGGGTTTCTCTCTCACTATCTAGAAGTGATGACCATTCATATCCTCAGCAGATTTTTCTGCAAACTGAAATTTGGCAGGTTTGGCTTGGCATATGTTTTCCTTTAAGGCTAAAATGTCATACAATATTCTATAGACAAACACACCTGATGTACAGTATAACTGATATTCTAGGAATCAGTACATGAAGACAACGATGTGGCTAAAAGCCAGAGCCTGGAGTGATTTAAATTTATTGCCAAACGAGTACAAAGAAAAGTGAGACAGTCTAGCAGGGAGGGGTGGGGAAGACATACCAAAGGGGATAATAATTAAACTCTTATTATTCTCTCTATCAATTCATTTTTCATTAAACCATCATGAAAATTTCAAATAGTGCTCTAAGTTTATATTCAATGTATTGCTTTTTGCCATTTCAGTGAGAGTTCTACAAAATAAAGGTTTTAAATGCCCGGTTAAAACTGAACTTTGAAGCACAATCTTAGCTATGGTGCACCCTACTGCTGCACCATCATATACAGCCTTGAAGTGTTATTAACATAACAGTATGTTTGTTTTACATAGATATTTTAAAGTAGACTCACTCAGAGAAAGCCACACATTTTTTGGATTCTGAGACAGCTGGTAAGCACCCAGTCCAGCTAAGCTCCCGAAAAGAAGACCAGCAGCTAGAGATGGGACACTACCTTGAATAAATCAAACATACTGCACTTATTAGAAGATCAGACATAAACTTGGTCCATAAACCAAGCAGTTAAACAAAACAATCATGTTCGTTCACTGTTATAAGGTAGACTAGAATTTAGATCAAATGTGAGAGGGATGTTAATATTTGAATAGGCTGGCTTTTATTAAGAAAGTCATGATACAGATCCTAACAAAGTACCAAATAACTCTAGATTAGTTGCAGGTAACATTACAGCATTTAGTTCTTTAACATGCAAATAAGTCATTGATAAATTACAAACAGAAAAAGAGTCACTAGAATAAAAGCATTAGACATGACCTTTGATGGGTAAAAGAATTTGTCCCCGTCCCCTCCCCCCGCCGCAAATGTTTCCAGAAGCTCTTGAGAGGTACTAGCATGAAATAAAGGGATTAATTATGTTGGGTGGTACAGATCTCACATAGCAATGATCTGAGATTAGAAAAAGGAAATTTAAACTAGGTAGGTGTCATAAATATAAAGGGAAGGGTAAACCCCCTTGAAATCCCTCCTGGCCAGGGGAAAGCTCCTCTCACCTGTAAAGGGTTAAGAAGCTAAAGGTAACCTCGCTGGCACCTGACCAAAATGACCAATGAGGAGACAAGATACTTTCAAAAGCTGGGAGGAGGGACAGAAACAAAGGGTCTGTGTCTGTCTATATGCTGGTCTTTGTCGGGGATAGACCAGGAATGGAGTCTTAGAACTTTTAGTAAGTAATCTAGCTAGGTATGTGTTAGATTATGATTTCTTTAAATGGCTGAGAAAAGAATTGTGCTGAATAGAATAACTAATTCTGTCTGTGTATCTTTTTTGTAACTTAAGGTTTTGCCTAGAGGGGTTCTCTATGTTTTTGAATCTAATTACCCTGCAAGATATCTACCATCCTGATTTTACATGACATGGTGGCAGCGGTGGGATCCATGTCAGGGTTCCTCCCCACTCTGAACTCTAGGGTACAGATGTGGGGACCTGCATGAAAAACCTCCTAAGCTTATCTTTACCAGCTTAGGTCAAAACTTCCCCAAGGTACAAAATATTCCACCCGTTGTCCTTGGACTGGCCACTACCACCACCAAACTAATACTGGTTACTGGGGAAGAGCTGTTTGGACGCGTCCTTCCCCCCAAAATACTTCCCAAAACCTTGCACCCCACTTCCTGGACAAGGGTTTGGTAAAAAGCCTCACCAATTTGCCTAGGTGACTACAGACCCAGACCCTTGGATCTTAAGAACAATGAACAATCCTCCCAACACTTGCACCCCCCCTTTCCTGGGAAATGTTGGATAAAAAGCCTCACCAATTTGCATAGGTGACCACAGACCCAAATCCTTGGATCTGAGAACAATGAAAAAGCATTCAGTTTTCTTACAAGAAGACTTTTAATAAAAAAATAGAAGTAAATAGAAATAAAGAAATCCCCCCTGTAAAATCAGGATGGTAGATATCTTGCAGGGTAATTAGATTCAAAAACATAAAGAACCCCTCTAGGCAAAACCTTAAGTTACAAAAAAGATACACAGACAGAAATAGTTATTCTATTCAGCACAATTCTTTTCTCAGCCATTTAAAGAAATCATAATCTAACACATACCTAGCTAGATTACTTACTAAAAGTTCTAAGATTCCATTCCTGGTCTATCCCCGACAAAGACCAGCATATAGACAGAAACAGACCCTTTGTTTCTCTCCCTCCTCCCAGCTTTTGAAAGTATCTTGTCTCCTCATTGGTCATTTTGGTCAGGTGCCAGCGAGGTTACCTTTAGCTTCTTAACCCTTTACAGGTGAGAGGAGCTTTCCCCTGGCCAGGAGGGATTTCAAGGGGGTTTACCCTTCCCTTTATATTTATGACAGTAGGCAAGACGATTAGGCAACTTACGAAGAAGGGCTAGAAGGCACCAATAATAGAAGTATTCAAGGTTAAACACACAAAAGGCCCAAATCCAAAGCCATTGGAGACAATGGAAAAAATGATCCCCATGGACTTCAGTGGGCTTTAGATCTGGTCCTTAGTGCAAAAGGATAACCCTGCACTATTGACAGAAGATGCATGCTATTTCCAGTCCTATCCTCAGTGATTTGTAGATAACCTGTAAATGGAACTGACAAAATGTCATCACCTTTAATAAGTGATGAATGCCTTCATCAACCATGCTAAGAGCTGCATTCCACGCCTATTGCTAATGGTGATAGCATTCCATCTGTTCCATTTGCAGGTCACCACTAAAATGGTCTGAAATTGTAAGGCTAGTATGATAAAAGTCTTTACTCAAAGTTTACCAGAACAATGAGCACTTAGTGCTGTAGGAAGCTGATCATTCTTCAGTCATTAATTGTCAGCTGCTCTATTGGTTCAGATCCCACATCTGGGATAAAGCAGGGGATGGAGGGAGAGGAGGTGCAGGACACTCATTTGTGTAAGGAAAAGACACGCACATTAGCAAGTGGCTACTCTATTCCCATCCAGTTCAGCAGCGTAGCTACAGCTTTCTCCTTCAAATTGAGTAACTGATTTTCCTCAGAATGGCCACCGCATACCTGAATTTTGCCTCAATGATCAACAGTAATGAGATGCCCATGCCCACAGCTACTCACACATGGGACCCGCTTCCACCCCCCCATATTCCATAACACAACTGGGCAGGGGATGGGAGGTGGGGAGGGGGTTAGGTAGCGTGATGCCAGGATTTTCCTGGCATGCCTGCAGATTGGTTTTGGAGCACCCCATTGAATACAACATAGGCAAGATATGTTTCAGTACTTATGTTGGAGCCAAACAAAACCTTAAGTTATTACAAACACACTTGGACATTCTGAAGATATGGTCAGGCAGGGTCTCCACCTATAAAAGATGAAGGAGATAATGCTCCCTAGATTTGCACTACAGTAATAGATTTGACATATGAACGTGATATCGCAAGATCATAAGGATCTCCACACAGGAATAGACAATAGAGGTAATTTACACTGAGAACATTTTTTAAAAAAGAAAAAAATTATTAAAGAGCCTACTCTGTCAGTAGTGACATCATTATATAAGGCATCTCTTTTTTGCAAGGATATCAGAATGGTCAGAGATCTGACTGGTTGAACATTTTCAGGTTTAAGTTAAAAATAGATAACTATAGAATAAAGTGAATATAATGATGGACAGCCATTTGCTCAGCTACTCTTCCTTTACTTTTAACATGCTTGTCCCGTACTTTTACTGGCACAGGCAGGTCTCAGTTATTAGCAGTCTCTCATACCCCGTCAAGTCACCTCACTTGCTTTTACTCCTCCCCTCAAAAAAATCATTCCTCTCAGATTGGGAGTCAGGAGACCTGGGTTCCATGCCTCGCTTGGCCAATGAATTACCACATGACCTTGGAAAAGTCACTTAAATTCTGGGTCTCAGTTTCCCTATCTGGAAACAAAGGATAATAATGCTTATCATTTTGTAAAGTGCTCTGAGAAATACTAATCAAAAGTTCAGTGCAAGTTCCAAATGTTGTTCATTACCTCCATCCTGACTGGTCACCTACACTACAGGATGAAACAAGCTAGTGGGAGCACATTAACAAGCTCTCTGGAGCTCCAATTTATTCATATTTGTGGGCAAAACTCCTACTGAATTCAGGGATGTAGGAGCAGGCCAACGGGTAACAGCGAACTCCTCAGTCCACATTAAACATGGGTCTATCCTAAAATTGAGTGAGGGTTTCCATATGAATTGAGGCCTCCCATTGCAAGAATTTTAATAGCTGATGATCCACGGTTCTGTATGAAGGAATGAAAACCAAGAAAAGCAGAACTGGAAGCAGCAGATCAGGGAATAAAGTTCCAAGTGCAAATATATTCAATGCAGCTCTGCAAAGAAATATTGCTAAATAACTCTGACACAGCATAAACAAGTCACACTACTTACAGAAAGGTTAAAATGGAAAGCTGAGCTCCCTAAATACTTGCAGTTACTCTTCTAAATGTACCATTTTTAGAAGTGATAAGGGGACCACTTGTAGAGTACAAGATGGGTGTTGGTATCAATTGTAAAAAACAAAATTAAAAACTACTAGCAATTAACCTTTTTATAGGTTATCTGAAAAATATATAAGTAGGTCATTGATATTCAAGACATCAGCTATAAAGCCTTTCTGAAGCAACCTTACAGCGATTCACCCAAAGAACATAAAGCCATCAGTAGACGACTAGTATGCCTGATTGTGAGTTTATCACAAAAAACCACCAACTTAAATTACAGCTGTCCACTCCCAACTACAGTGAAAGATCTGCATAAACCTTAAACTGTCAAAGTTAAGAACAGCATGAACATTTAGATAGCCTCTTTCTACAAGAAGTTACACTGTGCAGAAAACTTGATATTTTGCTTTTTATATGAGGGGGTGGGGGTGGTTCCATTTCCCAACATCTGATTCAATGATGCACCAGAGAGTTTGAGGCTTTATCAATACTATACCTGCTTTTGCGTAGCCAATTATTCCACCTGATGTAACCAATGCTGCATAGCCAAAGCCTATCCAGTCCAAACCCATTCTGGGAACATAACAAGGAAATCAGAGTTATATTAATTCTTTTCATTCCCTCCTTCCTTGAGGCAGCTTTTATGCAAATGTAAATTTATTTTTAAACTTACTTTAATGCTCTCAAAGGTATTAACTTGATAACACTTGAAACGGAAGTCCTCTATTGATGTATATAGTTTTTGTATAATGACTAAAGGTTGGGCAACAGTAATGCAAACTTCCCTATACTGCTCTGTTTTTAGACAAGGTATTGGCAATCATTGAGAAAACAAGAACATACATGCACCACAAACTTAAAATCCTAAGAACATGAAAGCATATACCATGATATCAGTGTATCTGGATGCAAGTGAGCAGGAGAAACATCTCATATGAATGAACAGTTCTGGACTAAGTGAAAGGATATCACACACATTAAGTATAGAATATTAAAATAGATTTTAAATGGGTTTGATGAACACTGAACCTGAAGGCCAAGGAGAAGCAGCGTGTTAGGAAGGTGGGTCAGGGTCTAATGGCTTGAGACAGATTTACTGAAGCTGCTCCTTAACAGAGGCCATTTGTAATGTTTCTGTGTCAAACATCTTAGGCAATTCCCTATAATGACAACGTAAGGGGTAAGATTTCAGAGTAACAGCCGTGTTAGTCTATATTCGCAAAAAGAAAAGGAGTACTTGTGGCACCTTAGAGACTAACCAATTTATTTGAGTATAAGCTTTCGTGAGCTACAGCTCACTTCATCGGAGCTACAGCTCACGAAAGCTTATGCTCAAATAAGTCTCTAAGGTGCCACAAGTACTTCTTTTCTTTTTGCGTAAGGGATAACAAATCTCATGGTCCTGCAATAGCTCTAGCCCAGAACTTCCCTGAACAGGCAGAGACTGGGCCATGTTGCCATGATCAGATCTGGATCTGAACTTTCTCCAGGCTCAGGGGTGTCTGGATCTAGGTCTGGGTTCAGCCCAGTACACACACAGGTGCCAGCCACAAATCTGGATCCAAACCTCCCCACGGCCTGGGGAAACTCAGAGGCGGGGGCTGGTTCAGGCTCGTTTCTGTAAGAAGGGTTGACAGACCCCTGTGATCACCCCCAGAGGGATGCAGAGTGACTGCGGGAAAGCACTTTGCAAGACGCTAGCAAACAGAGAACAGGGCAGGGCGAGGAACCAGCCGTGACCAGAGGGGAACGTCACCATCTCCAGGGTCTGGGGTCCCCAACCGCAACACCCAGAAAACACCTCCTCCCCCCTCCAAACACGCCCCCCGCAGCCCAGCCTCGCTCAGCCCCCACCCCACGGCCCGCGCACGGAGCCTCGCTCAGCCCCCTGCACAGCTCGGCTCAGCACCACGCGAGAAGTACCAAGCCAGGTACTTGCCCCTACCGCTTCCCCCCGCCCCCGGCAGCCCCAGGGCCGGGCGCGTGCACTGCAGGCCGGCGGCACTGACCTGCCCTCCCCTGGAGCCCAGCTGCCGCGGGAACCTTCGCACCAGGGCCTGAGGCGCCCCGACCTTCCACCCCCGAACCTTCCCGGGGCGGGGCACGGGACGGGCCAGCCAATCAGAGCCGCGCATCGCCCGGGGTTTCCCGCCGCCGCGGCCCAGGGGGCGGGCTGGCTTGGCTCCCTCCGCCTCGCGCCTCACCCTCCCAGGACTGGATTTACCACGGCGCCCGGCCCCCACCCGCTCCCCCTCCCGTGGGGGCAGACGCTCGGTGCTGCTGGCGCTGGGGCTCCGGCTGCAGCTGGGCAGCCAGGCTCCTCCCCCCAGCGTGCTCCGTTCCGCCCCGCCCCCTCTCCCTGCCGCCGATCAGCTGTTTGCCGGCAGGGGGAGGGGGAAGAGCAGAGCCTCAGCACGCTCGGGGGGAGGAGGGGGTGGCAACCTTGGGGAAGGGGCTGGAATCGCGGCATACCCCCCCCTCCAGCCCCCTGCCGTGAGTACCCCCACAACCCCAGCCCCCTGTCCACCCTGACCCCTGCACCCCCTCACACACCCCAAGCCCCCGGCCCTGACCCTTGAACCCCCCCAGCAACTTCTGCACCCCCTACACCCCCAGCCTCCCCATACCCTGACTTCTGCACCCCCCCACACATCCATCCTGAGCACCAAACAGTAGCTCCTGCACTCCCCACCCTTCCCACCTGCACCTGATAGGAGCCGCCCCAGGTAAAGGTTCCACCCCCAACCTTCTGCCCCCAACCCTGAGCCCCCTCCCTCACCCTAGCTCCTGGCCAGACCCCACACCCCAACAATTTTTTTTTTTTTACAGTATTTGGAAAGATTATTAAGTGGGCTGTAGAGATCCTCAGCAATTTTTAAGGGGTCTATAGAAAAATAAGTTAGACTACACGAACAATCAAGGTACCTCACTTTATTTTCATCTACTTGCTGTTACTGATAGGAGGAGGATGAAGGAAAAAAAGAATGAAAAACGGGTGCAGGGGGAGATAAGAGACGAGTACTTGAGGCACGTTAGAGACTAACAAATTTATTTGAGCATAAGCTTTCCTGAGCTACAGCTCACTTCATCGGATGTATGCACTGGAAAATAGAGTGGGGAGATTTTATGCACAGGGAGAACATGAAACAAGGGGTGTTACCATACACACTGTAACGAGAGTGATCAGGTTACAGTGTGTCTGGTAACACCCATTGTTTCATGTTCTCCCTGTGTATAAAATCTCCCCACTCTATTTTCCACTGCATGCATCCAATGAAGTGAGCTGTAGCTCACGAAAGCTTATGCTCAAATTAAATTTGTTAAGTCTCTAAGGTGCCACAAGTACTCCTTTTCTTTTTGCGAATACAGACTAACACGGCTGTTACTCTGAAACCTGAGATAAGAGAGAATGTTCTTTTTCTTGGCTGGGTCCCAAGGAGGGACAAACCAACCAACCACAATAGGTGCAGTTGTGATAAACAGATGATGGGCCATTGTGCCCAGTTCTTCTGATCTCCGCTCAGCATGTCTGTCTTATCAGAAGCTTTTCTCCTGGATTTGCTCAGTAAAACAGAAATAGGTCTTTACTATGGGTTTCATATAGACTGTACTTATTGTGATAAGAACATGCTATCAATGTACAGTGTGGGACATATGTTTCAGCTAAGAAGTGCTTACCTTGCAGAACTCTTTTTTTTTTAAACACGTATATCTTCAGCCCTCACACTGGTTATTGCTGAATTACACTTGCTAAAAGTATCTGACAGCAGCATGTGGAAGAAAATGGTTGGTCTGTCACTGCATACACCTCTCAAAAAAAAAAAGGCTTAATGGATTTTGGTGAAAGGTTTTTGTTGTTTTTTAAACGTCACCTCTGACCTAAAAACAAACATGAAAAACATTTCTTTTCAGCCCAAAAGGAGTTTGAGAATGTTATCAATAACTTTAATAATAAATAAAAAGAGAAACTGCAGTTGACAATAGGAGATTCATTTCAGACTTAACTAGGATAACTGCCACTGTAATGACTGCTGACTTATGGAAATTTTGTTGACTATCCAACTTTGGGCCTATAGTTAGCATAAAATGAATAATAGTTTATATACGCCTCTACAATTAGAGAGGTTAAAAAACTAGCAATGGGCCTAAGCAGAAACTCCAGATCCAAACCTCACCCACAAATTCTTAGGAAATTCATATCCAGACAATAACTTGATTACTGGGATCATATCTAGTAAACAGTATTATTCCACTGCAGTTCAGTCCTTATCAAAGTGTAACATATACATTTCAGATGTTATTGATTAGTAGGTTTTTTTCAATGTTTCTTCTGTCTAGTAATTAGCTGAAAGCCCAGTTACAGAAGATCCCTCTGGCCCTCATCAAATGCATTCACAAGTGTGGTAAATGCAACAGTTTCTTCCACTATAGTAAGTATGCAACACTGGTAAAAAGGACACATTTGCTGAAGAAAGTGTTTTGCACTAACATTTCCTGCCAACACCTTGTGTACTGTGAGGTAAAATATATCCCAAAGACATATGAAGGATACAGAAAAACACTTCTTACAAACTACTAAGATTTAAACAAAACCACCTGAACAAGTGCTTAAACTATCTTCTCACTTTCTTCAATTCAGTGGTACTACAGGGTTCAAAGAACCTGAGAGGTGTTGAATAGGAATTCAGAGCGGACACCACATTTCAGGTTTCAAAGCAAAAAAGTGAGCAGTCCCAAACCAACACTGTACAGCACTGAACCTTTTCAGTAATTAATATTACAGTCAGAAACAGGCTATAGTCAGCATGAGTATACTTGCACCTGGGGCCATAGAATTGGCTGTGGAGACATTTATGGAAGGGGGCTAACGTCATATAGTTCTTTAGGCCTAGATCCTGCAAAGATTTACATGCGAGCAATTCCACTGAAGACAATAGGTCTACTCATGTGCAGTAAGCAAGTTCAAAAGTCTTGGCAGGACAGGGTCTTAGCCAATAAACTCAAGTTTTTGATCCACAGTCTTAAACACGTATATGCTTAATTTTTTGGGTAGAGATTAATCTGCATATTTCCATATTGCAGTGTTTGTGAAAATTCATCCTATATATTTAAAAAACCAAAATTGCTATCTACTAGTCTACATGTATAAATGGCATCCATCACCTCAGCCCATAGACATATTAAATAGAAATAAAAATAGACATCTGAAAATACTATACAAAATATGGTTCTAAAAGAACCATACACAACTCTCAATATCTGCCACTAAAATGGCCTAGCAGTCAGTTAAAAGTTTGATTGGATATATTTCACACTGCACCCTCAAATGGATCAGGCTTATTTTATATAGGTAAAAGCTTTGTATAAAACCAGAAGCTTCTAAAAACTATTTTAGGCCTGAATGTATATTCAGAGTTATGCAAGTTTAAATAAAGGTGTGACTTTAAACTGTCCCTGTGAAGCTAAGCTAAATCAATATAAACCAGGTTTAAAAATCAAATTAACACAGAAAGGGTTTAGTTCAACTAAATAAGGGAAAAAGTTACAAAAGATTAACATAGATTCCCTACTCCAAGAGCACATTGCCACCATAAAGTGAAAGATCCTAGCAGAGTCCAGATGATGTTTGTTTTGCTTTTGTGTCAGAGGACCCTTTAGTGCTCAGGCAGAGTCAGGCTGCTGTGCTAAAATACTTTACAGGTTTTATTTTATGTCCCCCCCAAGATACACTGCATTCCTTTTCCAGTGTGGCCCCATTCATTCTGTTGAGTTTTCCTACCCCTTCAATACTAATCTGGTCCTCTACATTCAGGTTAATCAAATTTTTATATAGAGTAGAGCAGGGGTTCTCAACCTTTTTCTTTCTGCGGCCCCCACCAACATGCTATAAAAACTCCACAGTCCACCCGTGCCACAATACCTGGTTTTCTGCATATAAAAGCCAGGGCCGGTGTTAGGGGGTAGCCACAGGCGCCCCAGCGAAGCTACATTGCTCAGGCTTCAGTTTCAGCCCCAGGTGGTGGGACTCAGAGCCCCAGGTTTTAGTCCCAAGCAATGGGGCTTCGGCTTTCTGCCCTGGACCCCAGCAAGTCTAACACTGGCCCTGCTTGGTGGTGCCCCAGAAACCTGCTCGCGGCCCCCAGGGGTCCCTGGACCCCTGGTTGAGAACCACTGGAGTAGAGAACATTTCTGCTTTAGTGCCTATTGTCAGCCATGATTCTTATTTTGACTGAACATTCCCTGCTCACTTTCCTTTAAAGATAGGTGGAATTATGCCCAGTACGAATACTTAGCACAATGGTATAATGGTTCATCAGGGAGACAACTTTACATACATAATAAATACTACTCTTTCTCTGTTTTACACAATAAATCTCAGAGCACAGACTTGATAAACATTTTTAGGGGAGAAAAGGAGAAGGAAAGAAATTAATGTAAGCTTTTCCAACTTAACTAATTTATATTAGATTTCTTTGAACATAAAGAGTTAAAACGTATAGGACATCTTAAAGTTGTTCTAGCCCACTTCCTATTAACACTGGCATTTCAACAGCCTGAGAGTAAATGTAAATACTTGTAAAATGCCTGCATAAAAGTTACAAAAGTGTTTGTTTCAATGAAAAAAAGAAGAGGAGTACTTGTGGCACCTATGCATCCGATAAAGTGAGCTGTAGCTCACAAAAGCTTATGCTCAAATAAATTTGTTAGTCTCTAAGATGCCACAAGTCCTCCTGTTCTTTTTGCGGATACAGACTAACACGGCTACTACTCTGAAACCTGTTTCAATCAAGTAAACCAACTCCTGGAAAAAAGAGGACATAAACAGAGTTGAATTTATGGACACAGGCCTTTTTAAAATTAAAGACTTGAAACAGTAGAAGGCAAAAAATATACAATTTGCTTTTTACACCCTCTTTTCATTGCTGTCTTACGGGTTAAACACAAGTTTTCTTTTTGTGAATATATGAAGGATATTTTTGGTAGTTCTATTTTTATGACATCATGGAGTATATATTAAGATTGTCTAAAGATAACCCTTAAAGTGATAAAGGCAGGCACATTTTTTTAGTAAAAAAATCCAGCCTAGTAGGTGTATTTAAACCACAGTTTTCCCTGAATTATATAAAAAACTGGTCCCTTCCAAAATTAAGTCCTCCTAGATACAAGTGCCTAAACACTGTGGAAGATCTTTATGGGCTGCCAGTCCTGTTGCAAACAATTTAACATTGTAGAAATGGTTAACTGCAGACATTTTCATTGTATATTTCACTGAAACCTATTTTCAAGTTTTAATTATTAAAACGAGAAAATCCAAGTATATTAACGCAGAACTGCAGCAATTTTTGTAGTTTTAAACTGAATTTCAGAACTGTTCAAAGAGAATTTTAGACTATACTTGATATAATTAAAAACATAAATTAGATATACATCATTATGCGTTTACCTCTGAATGGTATATTTCAAGAAAAGTTAGTACCATCAGATTTGCCACCTTACAAAATTCTGAATGGTCATTTACCAATGTAGAAAAATTTTCTACTCCCAAAATTAGATAGTTTCAGAAATACGTGCCCTGTTGAGATGGCAAAAAATGGCTTGAGTAGAAGTGATAGGTGTAAAAAATGGTTACAGCGATAATGAAATTTACTAATATCAGCTTATTATTTGAGTGGTAAAGAGGTTACATTCATTTTGAGCTCTGTAGTTTCGTTTTCTTCTTTTGCTGTGCACCTTCTGATTTTCGTTTCTTGGGCGTCACTTGCCTATCTCCCTTTGCTGATTTATCACTATCATCAGTCCAACAAACTTTCTTTTTCCTAGTTATCAATGGCTGTTCATCTTCATTTACTGAAACAAAGCAGAACGTTATTCATCATGAGTATTTAAGTTCAATATTTGAAATCTCTGCTGGCATGAAGTACATATTTATTTCCCCCCATTTAAAAAAGAAATTGAAACAGAATGAGCTCTATAATCTATTTTAGTGGAAGAGAGGAGAGTGCCATGTATGTTACTTGGTATGCAATGTCCAAATATCAAGTGAGCAAGTAAATGTATTTTAGATGGTCATGCAGGACTGCCAAGTAAAAAAATACTGGGCTAGATTTTCTAAGTTAGACCCATGATATTGGGTAAATACATCTGTCCACACCTACACACCTGACATGCAAGTGACCTATTAGAGACGCAAAACTGCATTGAAAATCTGACCCAACAGGTTTAAGAACCCATGCACAGCATACTGCCAGTCAAAACCAGTACCCTAAAAGCCTGAGCATTTTATTTACCTAAATATTACCACATTAATTCTTACTTAAAGGTGCTTAGAGAACACTGCAGAAAATTAAGATTTTGGTCAGACTAGCTGTGACCCTCAGAACACCCCAATGCCAGATGGCCAGGGCCTCCCTGGCATATAAAAGTAAATCTCAGCTGGCCTGACCAGCTCAATGAACTTCACACACTTGTCATAATATTAATTTAAAAGGTATCTTGTAGTGTATCACTGGAAAACCAATAACCCTGCTGGTCATTAATATCACTGTGAAATGTGTGCAACCAGTGGTTCTCAAACTTTAGTATTGGTGACCTCTTTCACATAGCAAGCCTCTGTTTGTGACCCCCCCTTTTAAATTAAAAACACTTTTTTACATATTTAACACCATTATAAATGCTGGAGGCAAAGTGGGGCTTGAGGTGGAGGCTGATAGCTTGCGACCCCCCATGTAATAACCTCATGACCCCAGAGGGGTCCCGACCCCCAGTTTGAGAACCCCTGCTGTAAGCAGACAAAAGAGAAAGGCCAACACCTCTTTGGCTCAACTGCAGATTGAACCAGGTGTGACAAGGACAATGAGCCATTCATTTGCATCAGAGATTGCAGGAATATTATTTGCATTGTAAATCTCAGGAAACTGAGAAATTGAAACGGCATCGGGTTCCTGGTGGAGACAGAATGTTGAGCCCCCAGGAAGGCTTCTTGGCTTTGAAGACAAAGACAAACTTTGGAGATATAAGGAGTTGCGACAAGACTTTGGGATATTCATCACCCAAGACAGCAAAGAAGCCAGCGCTTTGTATCTATGAAAGATGGGTCCTCCTGTTACAAGAGGCTGCAAAATGCTGACAAAAGAACTATGTTACGCAAAAGCCATATCTTGCTAGAATTAAGTTGTCGACACTGGAAAGTGTGTTCTTTTTGTTTTGTTTGTAGCCCTTTCAGACCTCTTTCACTTTTGTTTGAAATCACTTAAATCTATGTTTTTTGTTAATAAACTTATTCTCCATTTTACTACGAGCCATTTGTGCTGTGTATTATGGTGGAGTGCGATCCCCCCAGCTGAGCTGACAAGCGGTTTTGTGTACTGGCTTTTTGGAGGCAGCGAACTTGCTGTTATCTCTGTGAGTGTCCAGTAAGAGGGACTGGACACTGTAGGGGAGATGGTTTTGGGGAGACTTGGGACTGGAAGGTTGTTGAGTCACCCTACAAGGAGCAACTGGACTGGTGGAAGCCAGGGTGAGACCATTATACTATAGCATGCCGCTGGTGTCAGGGCTCTGAACCAAAGCTGCACTCTAGAGGCACCCAGGGTTACAGGGCAGACAGTGACAGAACCCATTAGTGGTCTGGGTGGACATCCAAAGTGTCAGACTGGCATGTTTCAATAATACAATCAGCAAGTAGTGTCATGTGTATTTGAGAAAACTGTATATTTTTAGCTGGGAAAACTTAATCCTTCAAGTGGGTTCCATTTGAAAAGTGATTCTGCAAAATGCCGTTATATGGTTGCTTATTTATTGCGTCTTCAGTAGTTCTGGCATTACTGCTCCAGACTGAGCCCTGGTCTACAGTGGGGGGGCGGGGGGAATCGATCTTAGTTACACAACGTAGCTGAAGTTGACGTACTTAGACCTACTCACCGCGGTGTCTTCACTATGGTAAGTCAACTGCTGCCGCTATTCCGTTGACTTCACTTGCACCCCTCGCAGTGGCAGAGTACAGGAGTCAACGGGAGAGCTCTCGTGGGTCGATTTATCGTGTCTAGACTAGATGGGATAAATCAACCCCTCCTGGATTGATCGCTGCCTGCCGATCTGGCGGGTAGTGTAGATATACGCTAAGAGAGTATTAGGCCAGAAAGTTTGCACCGTCTATCAGTATGATGCCCTAAATAAGTGCTATCATGTCCTTTAGTTTTAACAGCACCACATTCATCCACAAAACATGCAATAAAAACTCCTACCTGCTCTCGTATTTTCTATTTTCTCACTATATTAATAGCACCTAAATAGGACTTATTTTCAACATAAAATAATCAGGATCCACCTCTGTTACCATAAGAAGAGGTTGCAGCGTTGTCAGGGTTCTCTTTGGTTTCTGAAGTTCTGTCTAGCCATACTGCTAGACATGTAAGCCTGGCTTTGGTATTGACTTCACATAGCAAAGATGGGCTATCCTGGATCTGAGGAAAATATAGAAACAGATTCATTAAAAGGTTATTTCAATATAGTTTAAGTCACTTAACCTGTATATCTACTTTTAAGGCTTTATATCTCCATGCCACAACTGTTAACTGTAGTTTTGTAATGCTGTCAGACAGATGGCTGCCTTAAGGGTACATCTTGAGGGGCAAGACAGGTGTGTTTTTTAATTACATTGGTTCCACTGAGAGAGCTCAACACAACTCAAATCATTAGTTGGCTGGCTGTAGCCTGGGTGAATCTTGGCTACAACAAAGCTTGCTAGTCTGCAACTTAATGGGGCTCAATGGTGTTAAGCTAATATGACTGAAATATATCCCACCCCCAGTTTATTTCCTCAAATACAGGGTTACAACTGGTTACAAGTAACATGGTTCAGTGTATGTGCACACAGCAGCTTTTCTGTGATCACAATCACATTTGTGTATCTACATCTACCATACTGCTTAACTGTGTTTGTATCAGTGCACTTTGGGACAATCTGGGCAAACATTCCATAATATCTCATCAAGACAAAGTGTGTCCTGAGGGGACACGCAATAGCAGCCCATGAAGCACTGCACTTTGGAATGTCCTACCACACAGAGAGCTGGGAGGAGGAAGGAGCAGGCCCACCAGTTACGTAAACATGTTTAGGACAGCTGCTCTTTGGGGGAAAAAGCATGCTGAACCAGTAACAGTAAAACAACCACGTGCCAGCCTTGGTCTCTGGCTGAAGCCAAACAAACACTGTTAGCTGCCATGGTTGCTGAGCTTTAACAATATTGTTTGAATCTTGGAATGTGAACTTCTTGGATCAGGGATTGTCTTTTGTGTCATTTGTACAGTGCCTAACACAATGAAGCCCTCTTTGCGGTCCTTAAGTGCTACAGTAATAACAATAATGATGAAAAAAAGTGAGGACACAACCCACAATTAGAGCCAACCAAGGCAATAATTGGCTACAAACTTGGTTAAAAATTGTAGTGAGAACGGGGCCTATCACATTTCAATGAAGAATGAATAATTTATAAACCTTGGCTAACTACAGTTACTAAAACTGTTCACCTTTTGCATCCTGGGAAAACGCATTCGGATAAAAATGCAAAAGACACATTCTGAAGTGATTTTTTTTTCTGCTTCGTCAAAAAATAAAATGTTTGAATGAACACTGGAATAAAAGTGCTCAATATAAAATTGAAATGCCTGGTGTATCACCATCTTTGATTTTTTTCAGTCAAGACTGTATTTTTCCCCTCTTGAACACAAAAAGTAAATAATATATTTTGCGTTTTTAAAGAATGGTGTTAGTCATCAACATTACAAAAGATTATAGTAACCACCAAAGCATAAAAGATTGATTAGGAAGCTATAAGAGTGGCCAGTTAGAAATCAGGGAGAGCATAACCTTGCACGAGATGGAGGGTGAAGTTACTTGAGAATTTCAGAGATTTTTTTTTAAATCACCACTAAAAATTAAAAGTTTTAAAGTTATGGTAAGAGGAATTGATAGCCAAAAGATCTAAGTGCGCATATATATATATAAATTTGCCGATAAACATGGTGAGGAGGAAGTTCATAATTTCTAGTTTGCAAACAGGTTTATTCAATATTTAAAAATAATTTATAAATGCATGTGTGACACTGCACCCCATATTCTTCACCATGATATTATTATGATACGATTATGACATAATCATAATGATTTTTTGCAAGATAAGTCATGTGAGGTGTCATTGGAAAGGTTATAGTTTGCTGAATATGATTATCCTATTTGTATGCATGTTTCATTTTTGTATCCAAAGTTATTAATATTGACTATATATCTATTTCACATGTAGCTATTCCTGGGCAACACCTACTAGGTAAAATGCTGTCAGTCTAGATAGCTGGCTGGCAAGGGCCCATTCAGGTTAATGAGCCATTAAGAAGAAACAACAGGCCTTAGGAGACGCTTATCTCCCACCTGGAGAGCCTTCCTGAGGACACTACAGACAGCCTCTGAGTAATGGCTGCTGTGACAGGGACATCTGACCAGGTCACCTGGTGCTGGTCTCCACCTTAGGATACCAGTATTTTTCCATTGACTGGCATGGGGAAACAAATTCTGAAACAGGGGAGTGACATCATCTTGGTTCTTCACTGACTCCCAACCCAAGAAGACTCCTGGAAACACCTAAGGAACAAAGACTGAGCTGGGGGAAGTGCTGGACCCAGGATAAAGGGATTTTTAGCCTGTGAATGGAACATCTGGGGATTCCAAGCTATAAACTAGTACAGCTTGCCCCCTAAGAATCTGCAGCCTGCTTGTATCATCACTTAGGGTGAGAATTTGCTATTCATATTCCCAATCTCTTTAGTTTAGTATATTAAGCTTAGTTTGTGTTTTTGTTTATTTGCAACGTAATCTGCTTTGATCTGTTTGCTATCCCTTATAATCATTTAATCTGTCTTTTTCAGTCAATAAACTTGTTTTTGCTGTATCTAAAACCAGTGTGTGGGAGTCATAACTCAGGGCATAAAGCTATTTTATATTCCTGTCCACATTGAGGGACGGGTCGAATTTCATGAGCTTACGCTGTACAGTTCCCTGCATAGCGCAAGATGGTATAATTTTGGGTTTACACTTCAGAGAGGGTGCATGCTTGAGTAGCTGGGAAGTTCCCTAAATGAAGCATTCCCATACAGGGCTGATCACAGCATCTGCATGTAACTGCAGCTGGGTGTGTCCATACCTGTATGTGTGCTGGTGAAAGTGCAGACTGGAGCCTGGAGAGAGAGCTTGTCACAGCAATATAGTGTAAAGGGAGCCCAGGCTGGTGGGTCGGGGGGCCGCTGTGGTACCCTAGTTCCAGGAGGTACCCCGGTGCGGGAACCTGGCACAGCATGCTTTTTAAAAACCTAATGCTCACTTGTAAATTAGTTCTCCACAATTTTTCCATGAGTTGTTAATGTACTAACCTTATCGAGTTCAAGATTCCACAATTTAATGTATCCATCACTGGATGCAGTAATTATAACCTGTAGTCCTTCTTTTTCAAAACTGTAGATGTCTTTTATTCTAGAACAAAATATAATACCTGGATACTTAATAGCATGACAGGTGGCTTCAACTAATAAGGACAGATGGTAAGAAGTTGTCAGAAATTAAAAATCAAGAGAGAACATTCTACATGTCATATAGAGAGCCACAAACTATGGATGCTTCATGTGAATATTTTTGATTCAGGCATGTAAGATACAGTTCATGCACAAGACTAATCTGTTTTGTATTCTGCCATTTGGAGCAATATGTGCCTTTGAAAAATTCATGTTGAGGGCTGTTAGGACCTTGATTCAGGAAAGCATGTAAGTGCTTAATTTTAAGCACATGCTGAACACCCATTGACATCAACCGCACTTTAGCATATGATTAAGTGCTCTGCTGAATTGGCACCAAAATTAAGACAGAGTACTAGATATTTCTTTAACGATAAAAGGAACATATAAGACTTCCTTTTTACTGGCTTGGAGTCCAACTGTGCTATTTTACATGGGTGTCTGTTTGGACACCAGTGCAAAATTATAAATTGGTAACAGCCTCTTAGTCAATGCTTATGGGGATTCAGTAAAGATTAAAAGACTCCTTAGGCCATTTTTTAAATTTTTATTTACAGATTTAGAGACCAGAAGGGACCACTGTGATCATCTTGTCTGACCGCTTATATAACAAAGGCCATAACTTTCCCCAAAATAATTCCTAGAGCACATCTTTTAGAAAAACATCCAATCTAAAAATTAGCATTGATGGACAACTGTTTGTTAGTATCTGGTGTTGAGCAAGACTCATGGCTGCTTTGTGGAGAAGACCAGGAAAAGGTGCAGACACTACCAAAACAACTAAGTACTGGTACATGTTTGTCAAAACACCTGTGTGGACATTGTGGCTTGGGCTGGAGATCGGTTTCCCAAACTTGAGGGTTGAGGTGGACTTCAGACCCTGACCATGTCAAAGCAACCTCTACACGGCTATGTTTAGTACGCTAGCGCGAGCCCCGCTAGCATAGGTCTGTGGACCTGAGCTGAAAGACTCACTCCCACAATAAGTGTAGACATACCCACTGTGTTTTAGAACAGAAGTACATTCTTCCAGTGCAATTTGTTCCACCTCTTTTTCTGCTGTCTCCATCCTTTCTTGGCAATTTATACTTCAAACACACCTCCCTCTCCTTTCTTACATGCTTTGACTATCAGTGAAATATTGAACAATATAGATGATTAAATCATTATTATTGGGCATCTAAGCTAAGACCATTTAGATGAACGGAGCAGTTCACACCTCTCCAAGCTATAATATGCCTGCACCTGCAGAGAACTGGAAACATCTCTGCATTGGTTTACATTTGTTTCGCTTGTTTTCAAGGTTCTCTCCTCAACCACAAGGGCTTGAAATTTTAATTAAAACAAAAACAAGAGTAAGCTGAGATTCTGGAGAACAAGATAAAAAAATGCTAAGTACCATTTGGCATCCTGGTGCCAAGGATAGATTAGAAATGAAAAACCTGAAATCCTTACCACTGTTAAAAAGTAGTTCCTCGAGAACTGATTTGAGGCATACTGGTGGGACAAAATAGGTAATTCTGCAATTCTTGTGCTGTGCTGAAACTATTTTATGGATAAAAATTCAGAATCTGGAGGTATAAATCCATTTCTCTTTAGAATACATCCACGAAAGATGTGAGCGCAAACTCTTGTTGGAAAATATTGACATGGCAATTTAAAATCACATACACACAGCCTACTGTATTTAACATATATAAAAAGACTTGCTTACATATTTTCCATTTTGCTGTCCTTCCTCCCAAGGCTTTTATATGGTATGTGGATAGTCCCTTCCACCTGACAAGGGGCTGACATGGATCCATCCAGACCATATTATTGTCAAAATCATCATATATCCAGTGGGTAGGTATTAAAATAAATTTCACACGGGGATTCCTTGATGTTTCATATAAAAAGAGGTGTACACTCACACTCAGTGAGAATGCACAAATCTGTATTGAATTTGCAACTCAGTACATCAGAAACAAGGCAGTCTACTTTCTATTTTAAAAATAAAAATAAACTGTATTAAGCCAAGATGTTCTGAATGCTGCCACTAACCAGGTAGTAGTGTGTATTCAACACTGCCATAAATTTTAAAACAATTTAACAGGACAAATATAAAATACCTGTTTTCATGAGCTTTAAATTCACAAAGGCACTTTTGTGAGTCGCAATCATACAGTCTTATAACTTCATCATCTCCGGCAATAGCAAGAACAGAATCCTTGAAGACAAAGAGAAGAAAATGCAAATGAGGCTAAAGAAATTCAAACAAGTTAGCTTTCCACCCCCTTCTTTTATGTACTTACTGTTATAAATCTAACTGAAGAAATTCTTTTCTCAGTTGTGATGGCACCACTGACAGATGCTGTTTCAAGTTTGTAGACATCCACTTTATTAGTTACGACCACCACATACTTCTCTCCACTAGGAGACCATTTAACTATGTGTGCATCTGAACAATTTTAAGTAAAAAACAACCAGAAAGAATGTAAGTTTTGCCTTAATAATAATTTTAAAACTCTGAATCTCATTCTCGACATTTTCACTCTGCAATCTTTAACATGCAATGTATATGACCCCAATCCTGCAAATATTTATGCCAATGCTTAATTTATTATCAGGAGTAGTACTATTAACTTCATGATACTCATAGTAGTAAACGTAAGCATGTGCATGTGTGTTTGCAGGATAGAGGATTATATTACCACCCGGAAGGGGAAATAATATCAAATCTTCATATTTACTGGAATAAATCTACTCGTAGCAAAACAGATTTTTAAAAACATTGTTAGGTCCCAAAATTTAGGTTTTGTAAAAACAAGCTTGTACAAAACCCTACCAAAAATCAATGTTCCAAAGAACTAAAAACAGAAACTTCCGATAAAGAGTTATATTTTAAAAGGAACATTTTTCTGTAGTCTTTGCAACCCAAATTCATATTAGCGCATAAGAATCTAAAAGTGAGAATCTTTAGAAACTGTCCAGTCGATTTTTAATGTCCAAGCTGAAATAAATGCAGAAAGTAAACAAGGAACACAAATACTATTACTACCACTAACAGAATAAATAGCAAATTATTTTTTTTAATTTTTCCGTTTTGATCATTTAAAGTGTTATAATTAAAAGGGGTACAGAAAAAAAAAAAGATTTTTAGCCTTATTTCTTTGAGGAAAGAAATAAGATTTCTGCTGTAGTATTACTATACCCTGTCCATTGCAATTTCTGTATTCAGGACATGCGCCTTTGATCTTTAGTAAAAGGTAGAGCAGAGTGAATTAATTAAAAAGTCAAACATTTGCAAGTCAAAGGCTACCCTAGTGTAACTTTTAAACAAATACGCACATACACAAAAGGAACTCATCTAATTTTAGTTTTAATAAATATTTTGCAGATTAGATTGACACACTCACTTTGCTTCAGATTTTTGATGAAGGCAGATCGTCCTTCTACAAGATTCCATGTTCTGTAAAATACCAAAAAGGGATTGAATATGCATCACTTAAAATAGCACAGAGAAATTAAAGTACCATTTACTAACCATTGGTAAGGCTATGTTTTAGTCATGGGTATTTTTAGTAAAAAAGTCATGGACAGATCATGGACAGTAAACAAAAATGAATGGCCTGACTTGTCCATGACTTGTACTTTATACTCCTGACTAAATCTTGGGTGCTCTGGAGGTGGGGATTTGGGGGCACCACGAGTGCTCTGGGACTGCTGCAGGTGTTGGGAGGGGAAGGGGGGCGGGAGCAGCATGTGGCCGGGGACCCCGTTCACACAGCCCAGGACCACTGCTGGTGCTCAGGGGAGGGGAGGAAAAGGAGGGGCAGCACAGCCCGGGACTGCCACTGGCGTGCAATGGGGCGGGGGGAAGGGGGTGGCAGCATGTGCCTGGGTCTGCTGCTGGCGCTGTTCTTTAAAAGAATATTTTAAAATGCTGGTGCTATTTTTAAAAATGTAACAGTCTGCACTCCTCTCTAGAGCAGGCCATCCAGTCCTCCTCCCAACACCAATCTCTTAGCTTTGTATTCTTCCCTGAAAGGTTGGCACTTGTTCCACATGCAACTGACATCACTCTTGAGGCTAACAGAAGACGTCAATCTAGCAGTTTGATAAAGGTGGGCTTCCCTACTCCTTTGGGTTAAAAGGCCAGTTTTGTATACTACAGAGTCAACAGGATGAATATTAACTCTTTAATATTTCAATGGAGCTAAGAGGAAATTTCAAAGTGCTAGGTACAACTACACTATAGAAACTTCACAAGTATAGCTATATTACCATAACTATGTCGGCATGACCCCCTAGTATTGATGCAGACTTGATTGATGGAACGCCTCCTCCCTGAATGATGGTTGCTATGTTGACGGAAGCCCTCTTCCATCAACATAGCTCCATCTACACTGGGGGTTAGGTTGGCATAGCTAAATCGGTCAGAGGTGTGTGGGTTTTTTTTAGAATCCCTGACTGACATAGCTATGATGACCTAATTTAAGTGTAGGCTAAGGCACAGAGGTACTAAGTGAAATTAAAAGGTACATATTGATAGACCAGGAATCCTGCAAGTGTGAAAACATACACAGTTACATAGGTTAACTGACAGCAGCATCACAGATGCTTCCCTGGTCCTTGCTTCACAATCTAGCCCCAGTGTATAATCCTTTCTTATAATTCAATGAGATCATTTAGTAAATTTCACTAAATAAGATTTTCAGCCAATTTTGACTCACCTTAATGTTTTGTCTGTTCCTACTGACAAAGCTAATTTTCCAGACGGGTGAATAGAAAGAGATGTCACATGCCCCCTAATAAAGTCAACAACAAAAAAAGTTAATCATGTATTTTCTTTGTCACATAAATAACCAAAAATATCTAAAAAGAAGCAGTTCAGAAGACTCACTTATGTGCTTTAATGGATTTCAGACATTCCCATCTCTTTGTGTCCCAAATACAAATTAATCCATCTTCTGCTCCACTTAATAAGTGTGCATTCCCATAGAACTCCAGGCAAGTTATCGTGCCTACAGATCAAGATCAGCACTATTAATCTACATTATGACATCTTGAATAAAAATACTACACAAAAAATAGTTTTATATAAAACGTCAAGATATTCACTTAAAGACATGCTAATATTTTAAAACTTAATTGCATAATTTCCAATAGAGTCACACACATGAAATTATATTTTGAAGTTCAAAATGAAAGTCACTTAAATTGTTTTCATTTTGCATCACACCTATAACACAGTTACCTTTTTACATAATACATGTCTAGGAATTACAACACTGTAAGCACACCTCATACATAATTTGCAAAACTAACGCATGCACAAAACATGCAGCAATACCTCTGTATCTGTGAAAGAACAGACTGCTTCCAGCATCCAAACATGCCAGCCTTTTGTTCTACTTGTTAGATGAAACCTGGCTTACTTACTACATATTTCTTCATAAAAATAAGTTTAATTACCATATTTAAAAATCACTGATGCCCCTCTCTTGTCCTTGTCTGTAGTAGCATACAATTTTGAATTCTGTCTGATCCCTCACTCTCTAACGTTAAGTCACATATGCATTTAATAATTCCTTAATCCATTTCAAATGTATCTCAACTAAGGCACCATTAAAAATTGACAGTTCTCTGTTACAGAAACACACCCATTAGTAAATCATGTAATTAATACCTCTAAAAAGAAAAGTTCCCTTACCATTATGATGAAGCAATGCCCCATGTTCTATCTTCTTTTTCATGTCATATATTTGGATCGTTTCATCTCTGCTACCGGTGACTACAAATCTGTTATTCACAGCTACTGCTGATAATGAGGCAGTGTGGGCATGATGGGTAAAGTCAGGGATAGGCATCCAGTTCTGAAAACAAAATATAAAATGAACCTTTTTTGAAACACAACCAGTGTGATATGTTCTAACTTGTCTATGATCAGATTATAAATATCACAGTATAAGACTAATTTTGAAATAGCAAAAACTAGCCATGTTCATTTTGCTAAACATACAAAAACGTTCTATTCTGTTACAAATCTAATGGGAACCTGTGAAGGATGTTTCCTAGTGGTCACTGTGTGACTAGACCATCAACCTAACAACTCAGATGTATTGCTCTAAAGAAGCAACAAACTCAGAAGACCAAGGAGGAAGCAGCAGAATATACTAAGCTTTTGGCTAAGAGAATGAGGGAGGTCAAAGAAAAACGCCAAGAGCAGATAGCCAAGAGACGACGACTATCCTCATTGAGGGCCTCTACATCTAAATCTGAGTCAAGCCAAAAGTAAAACATGTAAATGATTAAGAAAATAAATCTTTTATGGTGACCAAACCCCCCCCCCCCCCCCCACAACTTCTCCACTCTCCAGAGCTTCCCTTGTGACTAGTGATGCAGATGGATTGGTGCTGTGTGGAAAAAGGTTCTACGGTTTCCAGAAGAAAGAGATAAGTTGAGGCTCTTAGGAAAATCCAAGCCAGTCCTCCCCTTTCTCCTTCACCACTTTGGCAATGACTGCCTAGGAAGGAGTACTGCGGAAAGGAATCAAGGGGTTATTCAGTGGATCACAAGCTAAATGAGAGTCAACAGTAACACTGTTGCAAAAAAAGCAAACATCATTCTGGGATGTATCAGCAGGACTGTTGTAAGCAAGACATTAGAAGTGATTCTTCCAATCTACTCAGTGCTGATAACACCTCAACTGTGTCCAGTTCCGGGAGATACATTTCAGGAAAAAAGTGAACAAATTGGAAAAAGTCCAGCAGAGAATAACAAACATTATTAAAGGTCTAAAAAAATGTAACCTGTGAGGAAAGATTGGAAAAACTGGGTTTGTTTAGTTTGGAGAAAAGTAGACTGGGGGGAGGCAGGGATGATAACAGTTTTCAAATACATAAAAGATTGTTACAAGGAGGAGGTGAAAAATTGTTCTCCTTAACCTCTGAGGATAGGACAAGAAGCAATGGGTTTACATTGTAGCAAGGGAGATTTAGGCTGGACATTAAGAAAAACAGGAGGTTGTGGGATCTTTGTCAATGGAGGTTTTTAAGAACAGGTTAGCCAAACACCTGTCGGGAATGGTCTAGTTATTACTTTGTCCTGCCTTGAGTGCAGAGAACAGGACAAGCTGACATACTGAGGGCCCTTCCAGTCCTACACTTTTATGATTCTATATTCTTGACATCTCCCTCTCCACCCTTACTATGCAGTCTTGATGCTTCCCTGGGTAGCTGAAGTAGAGGTGATAAACTGTGGAACTAATGTGCCATTAGTTGCAATCACACAGTTCATTCTGCAGGTATATTCGACCCCGCTGTGTCTGTCTTTTCTAGTTAGGGTGTAAACGCTTCAGAACACAGACCATCTAGTGTTCTGTCTGGGCAATGCCCAGCAAAACAGAGCCCCATTCTGGGTTGGTTGTTAGGTATTAAGGACCGGAATAAACGTACTAAATAATAATCATAACAAGTGTGGCGCTCTGTGCCCCTCTAGAGGTAGCTGGGCCAAAGAGAGCGTGGCTATGCCTACTGCAGCCGGGTAACCCGGGCGGCAAAGGCTCCTGCTTTTAGAGCCCCGCAGGGGACAAGGCCCCCAGGCACGCGGAGTTGCACCAGCATGCGGCTGGGTCCAGGGGCAGGGAGGGCTGGCAAGGAGCTGGCGACGGGCAGCGAGAGCGAGGCGCAGTCTTGGCTGCCTGTAGCGGGCACCAGGCAGAGCTCCCGGCACCCCCTGCTGCAAGCCGGGCCCCGGCGCTGATCAGATCAGCTGCGAGCAGCCCCGCCCGGCCCGGCCCGGCCCGGCTCACAGCTCGCTCCAAGCGCTCACCGCACCGGCCGCGAGCGCCCAGCAGGGGGAACCCCTCGGCGTCGCGGGCGCGCGGAACCACCCTGCTTAAAGCCCGCGTGGAGGCGAGCAGCGGCCGGGCGCGCGCGCGCACACCTCCGGGGTAAGTTACTGGGGGGCCCCCAGCAGCTGCCGCCCCGGCGCCGTTACCTCCGCCGGCCGCACCGCGAACCCGAAAAGAATCTGCTCGTAACAGCCGCCGACTAGCTCCATCTCCCCGCCGCGACCCGGGTCCTCCTTCCCCCACGCTCGGAGGCGACGCCTGGGGTCCTTCCAGCCACCCGTCGCAGGGGCTGGCCACGCACTGCCTGAGCCGGAATTGACAACGCCCGGACACCCCCGAGCCCGAGGCCCACCCCTCGGGTTTCCTAGCCGGGGTGTATCCCTTGGAGTCCCCGAGTCGCATAGGGAGGGCGCGGGCTGTGGGCGCGGTAGGGCCCTGGGGTTGGGGTTACAGGCGTCGCTGGGGCCAGCTCAGCGTGAGGTCCCGGGCGGGGGCGGAAGTAGGACCCGTACGGCTCCTTATGGCGACGCCGTGGATGGGAGACGTTAGTGCCGGGACCGGGCCGGGGGGGGGCTCGCGAGCGGGGGGAAGCGGGTGGGCTTCTCTCGCGCGCGCTCCCAGGATTATCGCCCCCTCCCCCTCCTGGGGGTCTGGGTCTGGGTCTGTCCTTCCCCGGGGCCTTTCCCGGAGCCGCCGCCCCTCTCCCCGGCGGGCGGCTCCCCCCATGGCAACTCCATTCTCAGCTCCGCCCGCTGACCCCACTCCCGGGAGGCCGCGGGGAGTGACGGGGGGAATCCGTCCGGGGGACCGTTGCGGGTCGGGTCACTGCCCTCGGGGTCAAACGGCGGCCCTGGGTCAGTGAGTGAAAAAATCCCCTCCCCCCCCGACCCTTTCAACGCTCCTGCCCGGGGCTCTTTGCGCCTTGGCCGCGCCACACAAATACCGTCACGCGCGCACACCCCGGGCAGCAGTGGCGGCGGCAGCAGCTTCCACGCGCCGGCCAGGCAACTATAACCAGCCCCCCTGAGCCTCGCCCAAGGCACCCACCCCTCCCCATCCCGAGCGTGACCCCTCTGTGTTACTGTCTCGTGACGTACAGCTTCGAGGTCTTAAACGTGCCTCTGAATATGTGATTCACTGGCCATGGTTTTTCCATTTTACTATAAAGTCAGAAAAAAGAACAGGAATTAAGGATATTTATGCAACATTAATCTCATAATGGTCCTTTTTTTTTTGTTTTTTTTTGTTTTTTAAATGGTCTTACTTTTAAAAATCTTTCCTTCATGCTACTGCCTGAAAAAGTTAGGCTTGGTCTACACTAGAAAAGTTTTACTGATAGGACTTCAGTTAGCGGGTGTGATTTTTCCACCTATACAGCTATAAGCCATATTTTGGATGCAGTTAGACATGTATAAAAGTGCTTTATACTGGTGTAGCTTATTTTCCTTCCCAACCCAGAATAAGTTATACTAGTCTAAGCATTTTGACACAAATATAATTACATTCACCCTAAGGTATTTTTGACATTTTAACTACATGAGTATAATTAAAGAGACAAAACTTTCAGATACATACAAGCCCTTATGTGCATGCTTAAAGTTAAACATGAGTAGTCCCATTGAGTAGCCCTATTGGAGTCAAATACTTGAAGTTAAGCATGCAAGTCTTTCCAGGATTGGGACCTTAATTAAATGGTAAATTACCTATGTAGCTAATGTTAGTATGAATAAATGATGTATCCTATTAATGTGTATACCTCTAACTTTTTAAAAAATTTGTTTTGAATTGCAGTGAAAAGATCAAATGACAACTATCAAGCTCAGAGAATAAAATACCAAAATTATTGTTTCATATAGAAGACCATGATAACTGTGATCAAGATATTATTGCATCACTTTTTTTTCTGACTCAATTTTTCTGCGGTCAAATTGCTTTTTTATTGTCCTGCAGCTTGAATTAAATGTTCACACAGAGTGGTAAGTCCAAAAACAAACCGCATAAATGGTCACAAGTAAATTGGACAGTTTTTAATCTAAAGGCCTAGTATTAGAACTTTTTTGATTTTATTTTTTTATACAAAAGTGAAATTTTGTTGGCTCTGTCTCTTTAAATAGCAGAACTATAGTAAAACCTTGCTGATGCACATTTTGCTAATCTGTGCATTTCATAATTTGTGCAAAATGACATCCATCTGTATCAGAAAAGAGTTAATAGTAGAGTGCTGTTGTAAAGTCTCCCATATTGTTAAAAAATTAATTGCTGAAATTCAAAGTGAAGTGCTGCTCCTGAAAAGATTAAAGCAGTGGTCTCCAACCTTTTTATGCCCAAGATCACTTTTTGAATCTAAGCGTAACCCAGGATCCACCCCTTCCCCAGGCCCTGCCCTGCTCACTCTCCCCCACCTTGACTCACTTTAACCGGGCAGGGGGTTGGGGTTCAGGAGGGGGAGTGGGCTCTGGGCTGGGGCCAAGGGGTTCACAGTGTGGGAGGGGGCTCTGGGCTGAGCGTGGGGCGGGGGTATGGGGTGCTGGCTCTGGGAGGGAGGTCAGGGCTGGGTCTGGGATTGGGGTGCAGGATGGGGTTTGGGGTGCTGGCTCCAGGAGGGGATTGTGGTGTGGCCTGCCGCAGGGTAGCACTTATCGTGGGTGGCTCCTGGTTTGCGGTACAACAAGGTTAAGGCAGGGTTCCTGCCTGCCCTGGTCCCATGCTGCTCCTAGAAGGGGCCAACGCGCTCCTGTAGCCCATGCGGGGGTGGGCAGAGGGCATGTAGCTCCGAACACTGTCCCTCTCTGCCAGCACCGCCCCCTCGGCTCCCATTGGCCCCAGTTCCCCATTCCCGGCCAATGGGAGCTGTGGCGGCAGCGCTTGCAGGCAGGAGCAATGTCACGAGACCCCTGCCCCCCCCCAAAAAAGGGGGGGCCGTGGGGCTGTGCTGGCCGCTTCTGGGAGCGTGTGGGACCAAGGCTTGCTCCCTGCCTGCCTAGCAGCAGCCCCACAACACCACCAGAGATCGTGATCGATTGGGGGAGTCCCCAGGATCGACCAGTCGATTGCAATTGACTGGTTGGCGACCACTGGATTAAAGCATGTGAATGACTATTCATGTGAATAGTCCCACTGAAGTCAGTGGGACTACTCACCTCTTACAAAGTTATGTGTGTGTTTAAGGGCTTGTCTACACATGAAAATTAATTTGTCTTAAGGCACGTTGTGAATTTAAAGGACAGTTGCTGTTCCTGAATAATTCCATATGTAGACAAGCTAAGTCTTCGCAGTACCAGGGTTTTAACAGTTTTCAAACTGAGTTACTATTGTGATTTACTAAATTCACGATAGTTCCCCTAGTCATTAGAATGAAAGATGTACTATGTATTTTGCCACATAGATCCCACTTTAGGGTAATATGTTACAAAATCTGTTATGTGGAATAATACGCGGTGAAATTTCATCAGGCAAGCATTTATTAAAATGTACAAAGTACTGAATGTAAAAATCATTTGCAATGGAGTAACAGAGTTTAAAAAAATTGTTGTGAGAGAAAGTGCTGTGTGCAGTGACATGCTCTTATCCCTAACATTGTTTGACTAGTGAGGTGATTTAAAAGAAAATACACAGTGAATAGCTATTTCAGATTTTCCTTAAAAATTGTATAGAGCAAGTGAGTGAGCTAAAGGGAAAAGGCATTGAAACTAATGACATAACTGCACAAAGCTGTAGCCCTAGCATGGGCCTTTGGCTGCTATTGTAATACAAATAATAATGAGAGGCTAAATTCCTAGGTGCTAAATGGCTATGTAAGTTACAAGTCAGTAAGAGGGTGAAATTTACATACCAAGCTGGCAGAAGGGGGGTAGCTAGAAAAGATACAGGAGGGCAAAATTCTCCCTCTGCTTTACTTTATACTGTCTTGTTTCTTTTACTGCAACAGGTGCCTCTTCCATATGTACCACTCTGCACTCTCTTATTGATTTGTAATTTACACCACCAACCAAGGCACCTTTGAATTTGGCCCAAAGAGAGGAAGAACCAAGAAAACCTCAAAGGCCCATAAAAATGAGCTAGCTATCTTTTTAAGCTTTTGGATAATAGATCTTTCCTCACTTCTAAGCTGACCTTATATCCCCCACCAACCAAACACATGTTTAAAATAATAGTAGGGTGTGGCTAGATATATATGGAAAACCTTGAGGCAGTGGTGGAATAAGAATAAAAACTCACAACTGTCCTCTAGAATAGAGAAGTTGAAAGATAATTACTGGTCTTGGTGAATAGAAAGGATATGTCTGGTCATTCCAGGTTATCCCCAAGTCAAGCTGTGTCATGATATGATGCAATGATTATTTGATCCACAAATAATCAATGGTTGCCAATAGCAGTGGTCTGCATAGGTGTATTAAGGTGAGGCTTTTGCAATGCAAGTCTGAGCTCTGGAACCTTTCAAAATTCCTCAAGTTAAATCTCTTAAATCTGATTTAAGAGAAGGTGAACAAGTTCTTAGCTGTGCAGCAACCATTTTTTTTTTAGTTGAATTACTTTTCATAAAAGCTTCTCCTCTCCTCCCCTTTTTCTTTAAATAGAGGATCAGAATAAATTGTGAAGCAGTGCAGCATTCCTTGTGAAGAAAACTTCTGAACAGTGGCAAACCAGGTAAGATCATCTGGTGAGAACAAGTCAAGGTCCACAGTGCTTAGGAGGGATACTAAACCATATCCAGAATTCTTAGCAAATATAAAACTAAAATAGTTTCTCTGAGTAGGTGGATTCTAGCCCCGTGCTTCCTTCAGGTAATTTGCTAATTAATTACTCTCCCCTACTCTGGAAACCTAATTATATCAACTGAAGCAGGTTGGGGGACCTGACATGAAGCATTGGACTTCTCATTGTTTAAAAGTCAGTTCTCATGGAGGGGCTTGCCTGTAACACTCTCTGAGCAGGATATATGCAAGCACTCACACAGACATTAACGTTCTACTTCTAGTAAGTAAAATTTATTGATAAATACCAAATGTATTAACTCTTGGAGCCCTAAGGATGAGAATCCTCATTCTTAAGATTCTAAGGTGAGGAATGTGACCTGCGTTAACTCTACCATCATCTCCCTTCTTCTCTTCTCTTTGTAGTTGCCCTACCTCCTTCCTCTTTTTTGAGTGAGGCATGCTTTGTGCCTGTTTCTTCTTTGCCCTGCATCTGGGCATGAGTTCCCCTGGGCTCCAAACTAGAGTCTATCTGTCCCTCGCCTGCTTTCCCCTTGCATCACATCTACCAACCTCCTCTTGGTTCTTGGCCTGAGCGAGTGACTGACAACTAGCTGTGAGGAGAGGTGTCTCACAGCAGCAGGAAGGGAAAAGCTTCCAGCAAAAGGGAAGCAGGGCCAGTTGAGGCTCATTTTAGGCAAGAGTGATGACCTAGCTGTGTCTTTCAGTCACCCAAAAAAATGCTACTAGAGTGCTCTAGCACAGTGTTTCTCAACCTTTTTTATTCCAGTGACCAGCTTGCTGCTTTCCTAAACTGTGTCAGGAAGATTTCAGGAACTAGCGCTGGTCCACAGACTGGTCATTGAGAAACATTGCTCTAGCAAGTCCTACAGAACGCTTAGGCGCAGTCCGGTCCTTAAAGTGATTAACATTTAGGATTGGCCAGCATCTAAAGGATAACTGCTTTATTTTATTTTTTTTTAATTCCAAGAGGAAGCTTTCAATCCTTTAGCCAGCTTGACAAGTCAGGGGAATATGGCTGTTCATACAATCCTTTGGCTCTGTTATTTTTGCCAGGCATTTTCCCCAGAGGCTGCTTTCCCTCATGGGAGGCGGAGGGAGAGATGGGACCCCAGGCTTCTTTCAAGGGCAAGGTGAATATGGGGAAATCACCTGTGGTGATGGGGAGTGGGTGGGAGGAATTTAAACGAGACTAAGTACTATAAAGCTGCTTTTTTTTCATCCCAGCAGGATACAATGGGAAAGCACAAAAGAGAGTCCCTACAAACCTATAGCTGGTGGAGAGGACCACAGAAAAAACGAAAGAAAAAGAACAAAATAAAAGCAGGAAGAACAGACTATGTTAGTGTTGTTAATCTTCCAATCAGGTAAAAAAACTCTTGAAACAGACCAAAAGAACAAGCCCCTGTCCATAATAATCCATTTAAATCAATAGTGAACACTGAACGAATTCTTTGAGATTCTTAAATGGAGGTTCTTATGTAAGTGCCAAGTATTGTTTATGCTAGTATATTTTGTAAAAGTAAGTCTTTGTAATGAGATTTCTTTACACCACTCTGCTATTAAATCTTTGCTGAAATGTGAGTGACACCAATAGCGTATATTTTTGGGGTTATCTTTTTACTTAGTACTTTGAGATCCATAAACTATGCATTTATTCATTTGTTGCTGGTATTTTTATCACTCCTCTTCTTTCCTCTTAACTAAGACATAGTAAAATCCAATCAGAGTTTTTGTGTTTTTGTTTTTGTTTTGTTTTTTTTTTTAAAAGGTGGATTGACTTGGACATCTGCTCACTCTCAAAGCAGAAGTAAAGCCTGTTTAGCTAGAGCAGTAGGCTGGACTCAGCTTTGAGCATATTGCACCACAGTGGTTGTACAGTACTACAAGATTTGGACCGATCATGCAAATGTGTACACTGCCAAGTACAATGATCACTACAGTGTGTAGTGCTATAGAAGACCATGGTGTTTGCAGGATTAGTCCCATAGTTATATGCAATAACTTAATAGCTTTCTGAGCAGTCTCTTAAGATTTCAATATTCTTGCAATCTAATTATTTATTTTCAATCCTTTTTAGACCAGATTTCTCAATAGTTGTAGGAGAGCTAACTCCTGAAGTGGATGATTTTCAGCTCTATGATTATTTTGTGAAAAGGTATCCTACATGCATTGACTGCAAAATAGCCACAGACCTATTGGGATACTCCAGGTAATTTTTACACAATCAAAATGCTGCTGATAAAAGGACTGTAGACTGTTATTTGTAAACCACTTTGTCAAACTTAAACCTGGATCATGTTTCTGTGTTTTTTCCCAAAGCAAAGAGAAGGTAGAACAGAGGTTAGAGTCTATAAACAAAGCAATATTAGAGGAAAATCCCTTGTGTGATTTCAAGTCTTTGTCTGGATTGGGCACGTAATAGGCTAAATTGTGATTTCACTAGGCACATATTTGCATTCCAGAAAATGTACCTGGGGAGGCAAAGAAGATGTACATTGAATTAATGGGGCTCTGTTCCTGCCCAGCAGTGCACCTACGCATAATCAAGTGTGGTACTGAGGGCTAAGAATTATCCCCATTTGTTGGATGGGGAAAATAGACAAGGGGCCACATAAACTTAAGTCAGTGGAGTTGAACCTGCTTATACCAGCAGCAAAAAGAGCCCAGAGAGTTTGTGACTTGCCCAGGGCCACCCAATGGATCAGTGGCAGGACTGGGACTATAACTCTTTGTTGCTGGTTCTCTATTAAGATCACAGTACACTTTGGGGGCAAGAAACACAAAATACGGAGAAAGTGAACTTTTCTTCTTAAAAGGCTAAGTACTGTAAATTGATAGCTCTTGGTTAACACTAATTGAGGATGTGGGTAAATCAGTTGCCATATACTCCATTAATATGATACACCGGTAACTACGTTATTTTTAATTAATTATTCTTTTGTTGAGAACCACCATTAAAAGAAACTTGCTCTATTAATCTGACTGCAGTCAGCTGTCAGTATTTGCTTTTTGACACAAGTTTGAGTTCTGAGAGAAAGCATTTAGCATGGGTGTTTAAAAACAAACAAAACAGGTAGAAAGCAAATATGTACTGTAAGCCATAGTAACTACAATGCTAAATAAGGGGTTTGTCTGCAGAAGACAACACTAAACTTATTAACTCTGTTATAATGCTGTGTATAGTGGAATTACTAAAATCTCTACATTTTGGAATTTGCAGGGGGTATGGCTTTGTCAGATTTGGTGAACAAGGTGATCAGATGAGAGCACTGCAAGACTGCCAAAATGCACCAGGTCTAGGTGGAAAACGAATCCGACTGAGTATAGGAATTTCTAAAAGGTAATGAATCAGTCTTGTACTGATGCAGGAATTAAAGGTAGTCATTAAACACTGGTAGCTTCACCTTGTCAAACCATATGCCATCTACTGTAATGGTGGTGTCATCCCATATTTCATGATATAAAGGATCTAGTTTTGCAGTTCTTCTATTTAGTGCTCCTCCATCTGCTTTTCCTGTCTGGTAACCATGAGGTACCTAGAGCCTGGCCAGAATTCTGGGGTAAATTTTTTCAAAAGCACCTAAATGAGCATGTGTTTAACTTTACTACTGTGAGTAGTCCCCCTGAAATCAATGTGGCTATTCATAATAGCAAAGTTAAGCACATCATAAGTTATTTCAGGATCCAGGGCCTTAGGGAGTAAATAAAGATTTTTCCAGTGAAAATAGTACCGGGTTTATTTTACAGTGATCTGGTGAAGTGAGGGAGCATTCTTAAGCAGGGAGAACAAAAAAAAAAAAAGTCTATAGTACAAAAGCCAAAATCAGATCCCAAATGCGATATACAGAAAATACACCAATTTCCATCAATGTTCTTTGCTCTCCAAGGATTCCTGACTTTGAAGCTCTTAACATGCAAGTGAGGACTGTGAATCACTCTTAAAGGTTCCTTGTTCTGCCTCCTAAACTCTTGGTCAGTGATAGGCACTTTTTGAGGCAATCCCCGCTTTTACCAGTTAGGTTTGGGTAGATTGATATCAAATTGACATATGGACTCATCCAGTACATGGGTGAAATAGCATGTAACAAAGAGGAGGAAAGCTCCTAAACATACATAAATTACCTCGCCTTATATTCCTGTTAATCCGTGGGAAATATCCAAAAATGAAGCTCCCTTTTCTCTTAAGTATACCCAGACCTTGTAAATATTACCTCTTTCCCTTTAAAGGAGATAAATCTTCTAATTCAAGTTGGCACTACCCAAAGCTGGTCTGAGAGCTAGATACCATTGTCTTCAAACTGTCAGGTTATGAACAAAATGTCTATTTCTCCTTTTTGAGGATCCTGTGATATGGGGGTATGTTTGTCTTTCACATCCCAAAACAGGATCAGTGTTGCATACTTAATAAAGAGTTTTGTTTTTTTTTATAATGTCCTTTCAAAAACTTCAGTGTCTTTCTTTGCTAATTTTGTCCTTGTCCATTTGGTAAAAATGACTTGATTGTTCCTATGTATAAAAACTGAGAAAAGATAACTTGGTTCAATTTGTTTATGTATCATCCTATTCTCTTGTAACACTAGTAACTGTCATTAAAGTGTGGGTGCAGCTTTCATGACAAATTTTGGAGTAACAGCCGTGTTAGTCTGTATTTGCAAAAAGAAAAGGAGTACTTGTGGCTCCTTAGAGACTAACCAATTTATTTGAGCATAAGCTTTTGTGAGCTACAGCTCACTTCATCGGATGCATATTGTGGAAAGTGTAGAAGATCTTTTTATATACACACAAAGCATGAAAAAATTTTCTTTCATTATTTTTTCATGCTTTGTGTGTATATAAAAAGATCTTCTACACTTTCCACAGTATACATCCGATGAAGTGAGCTGTAGCTTACGAAAGCTTATGCTCAAATAAATTGGTTAGTCTCTCTAAGGTGCCACAAGTACTCCTTTTTCTTTTCATGACAAAGGCACTTATGTGTAGGTCCTATATTGATTTATATTTCTAGTTTAGTAATGGCAGACTGGTTGACTTCTGTGCCTTTTTAAAAAAAAATAATTTAAAATCTGGAAGACATTACCCAGGAGACATTTAATCTGTTTCAAATTTAGGTTTAAACTAGAGGTTTTACTTTATTTTGGTTTATTTTAGCTTTGCTTTCTTGGTTAAGGTGCCGACTGTACAACTGGCTTTTCTGTGTCTGTGTAGAGAACTATGAAAATAAATGGGGACCTACAAGTACAGGAGTCTGCCTGCACAGGGCCACATTTAGAATTGGGTATTAAATATGGAAAATCTGATGTGTCTCTGGAATGTGCAATCAGTCCATCTGACTTCATTGTATAGTGTATAATGATCAATGAGTATCAGATGAATCTAAAATAGGGAGTTTTCTAATTTTTCTGAAGGAAAAAATTGTCAAACTATTTTACATTTCTTCCTTCACTCTATTAGTAAATGAATCAGGCTCCTTTTTAGAGTTTGTGCTTTTGCTGCTTATTCTCCACTTCTGACTTCATAAATTGTTGTGGCAATGATTGTCACAAACAAGATTATAACTTCAGATGGGAAAAAAAACCCTGGCAGCTGCTGAATGCCAAACCAGTCTCCGTGCAAAACAAGTTCAGGCGGAGTGTGTGTGTGGGAGGGGGGACATGTGAGGTGTGGTGTTTTTTTTTTTTTTTTTTAAAGAAATAAAATCCCAGAAGTTTCAGATGCTCCTTAAAATGTAATCTGTTATCTCTTTGGGATTTTTTGTTTTGTTTTTTTTCCCCCTAGAACAAAGATTTAGTAATTAGCCAAGCAAAACATAAAGGGCTAAATAAAAAAGAACGTAGCTTTAAAGCAGCTGTACTTGATAGCTGTTTGACAAGTACTACTTAACCAATTTATAGCAGAGCACTAGACTTTAGCTGCAGAAACTGTGTTTATGCTGACACTGAAACTTACTTTAAAGTAAATGGATAGAAGTAGTAATAGTTTCATGGATTTGGATTTTACCCAGGATAGTAATTACTATTGGTATTGGCAGAGGTGAGACCATTTACTTCTGTATAAACACAGATGAAAAGCACTGTGCAGTGATTTTCCTCACCCTTCCATTTCTGGCAACTTTTTCAGAGAAATGTTCACCATCATAATTTGATGTACAAAGACTTACTAAATTGTTTAATTTTAAACTAAAATCAGTTTACATCCAGTTCTTAAATTCTAATTATAAACTTTTAAATATGTTTTTAGAATGAAAGCAGAATTCCAGCGGTATCAGTCCTATAACTATAATGATTATTATCAAGATTATCAGAACTACTACTCACAGTGGGGTTACGATCCTTATGCTGATTACAACTATAGCTATCCTTCCTATGACAACATGCAAGCTGTTGGAGATTCTGCTATAGGAGACTCAATTCTGACTCCAGCTGTATTTGAGGTATTGATCTTACTGAATTTACATTGAAGATAAGTTCTTCCCAAAATCTTAAATTACATAATTAATTTATAACAGAGTTGTATGTCATTTTCCCCCCTTCGGTTTTAACATGGAAACCATGCTTAAATCCTGTGATAATGTGTAAAATAAGGACTAAATGGCAGTCTGAATATCCAAGCCTTAATGTGATAAACTTCTCTAGTATTAGACCTCTATAATCCTCTAAATGTGTACCATTTGTCCTTGCATTATTTATTTATTTGCCAAATGTGATTCTGATAACATTATCTGTATGTAATTTTTTATCCTAATAAGTCTGTCCATAAGGCACATAGTTTAATTCTCTAGTTGTTCTAAGCCAGTGGTTCTCAAAGTTTTTTGTACTGGTGACCCCTTTCACATAGCAAGCCTCAGAGTGCAATTCCCCCCCTTATAAATTAAAAACTCTTGTTTTATATATTTAACACCATTATAAATGCTGGAGGCAAAGTGGGGTTTGGGGTGGAGACTGATAGCTTGCAACCGCCCCCCCCATTAACCTCGTGACCCCCTGAAGGGTCCTGACCCCCAGTTTGAGAACCCCTGTTCTAAGCCATACTTAACTATTAAATTGGCTTTCTCCTGAATATGTCTATTTTTTAGAAAGGAAATGGCTTGAGGTTGGAAAAACCCCATTTTTTTTACAGCTTTTAACTTTTTTTTTTTTTTTTTTTTTTAAATGAAGATGCATGCATTGAAAATCCTTTTTTCAGATAATTGAATGTAAAAATTTCTGGAGAACCTGGAATTGATAATGATTACACTTCTATAAAACTAACATAGACATATTCTTGTTTGTTTCAGGAGACCCCAACTGTGGCTGAAAGCAATGATGAACTAATAACTGAAGGTAACGCTAATGCTGTCATATTTCCAGATTGTTTGGTCCTAATAATGTCTAGTGTTATAAAATTTCTATACAAAACTGCTGACAAAGTAGTGCTAGTTCATGAAAAAGATCTTTACAAATGTTGCATTCGCATTTCCAAATGAGCTATTCTAAATACTGGCACAGAGGTCAACAAGTTGGGAATGTAACGTAATTTACATTGTATGTAAAATTAGGAGTTTTCAGACTTGGCACTCTTTATGACAAATGACTTTCTTCTAATTTGCTCTTACATGAAGACGAAATAGTCTTTTGTCCCACTCTGCTAATTTTCATCCATGTGTTATTGTCCACCTTATCATAACTTCTCTAGCTTTTTACAGCCTTGACTCTGCTTTAAAAAATCTCAGTAGAAAACAGGGTTCATAAATCTTTTACAGCATGTTTAATATCAGTACTGCTTAACAGAATCCTATTCTAAAAAGCAAAAGAGACATCTGTTATACATATATATTTGTACAGAACTCTTCCCCCTCATCCCAAACAAAGTGGGATGCCCTACCATTTATCTAACCATAATGGTATGCTAGCTTATGCCAGAGGGCTCTTCCCCTGCTTGAATTGCTGTTTATCATGATTGTCTGTCTGAACCTGACCAAACGTCAAAGTAAGACTTTGAACCTAACTCCTTCAGCAACTTTTCACCCTCATGCCTGAGACATAAGTGTATGTTGGATACTGGGATATTAGGAAAGCATATCCTGGCATGCATTTTCTCTCCTTTTTAAATGTAGGGGTAGTGATATTTCACAGGTTTGTAGCGATGGGTGTATAATTTAGGTTAATACCTTCAACAAGTCTGTGCATGTGTGTTTTAATATAATTGATTTTTTCACAAAGTAGTAATGTAGTCTCCATACTTTAACCCTAAGCATTAATGTAATTTAATGTTGGTTATTTTAAAGTCCAGATTGCAGAGGGTTTTTTTTGGTGGTTGTTTTTTGAGTTGGAAAGTTTGGTGTAATGAATAACGGTAACCACATGTCACATATGAAGCTCTTGCCATTAATTTTTGTGTATGTGCCTGTGTAGGTCTTCAGTGCTGGGTTCAATTTTTTTTTATTTACTGGGTTTATTTTTGCAGATCCACAGCTCCATCTGGATGTTGATGAAATGAACAGACAATTTATGGAAAGAAGTGAAGAACTCTATGACTCACTCATGAATTGTCATTGGCAGCCTCTGGATACGGTCACCTCTGAAATCCCTAATGCTTTCTAAAAGTGTCTTACATGAATATATAGCATGACCGTTATGACCAAGGTGCTAACATTACATTTCTTCTACATTATTCTAGACCATAAGTTTTAAAGCACAAGGATGGGTTGTTTTGCTAAGCTTTTGACAGCCTTTGTAATTTTTGTTCATCACTCTACTCATGAAGCATCTTGAAATCATGTAAATATTCTAGAAATGTAAAGAGTTGAATAGAATCTCAAGATAGACTTGCTTGTGTAAATAAAATCTCGTTTCTGCAAACCTGTCAGTGGGGAATTTCGCTTCTTCACATGTAAGCGATTGGTACACGTTCTCTTTTGGGCTTGCAAAATCCAAATGGTCTCCTTGTTTCCATAACTTTCTAACTTCTATTTTGGAACTGACACCATGCTATAGAATGGCTATAGCTAGAGTGAACATTAGATCTAGCACCAAATAAATATAGATGTGAACATATTCTGAAGATGCTGTTGGCTCAGTTAGCTAGCAGCCAGCAGTGTTGGGGACTCCCACACTTGGGAATGGAGCATTCATTCCCATGGCTCTCCTGCAGCCTCCTGATACTGAAGAATTGCAGTTGGGCAGCCACTTGCTCCATTATTGGTTTTTGTTTTTTAATAAACGAATTTAAACTAGTTAGAGGCATGCTTAACTTATGCAATGATGTGCAGCTGGGGCAGTTGGCATCTGGCACTCCTGTCCTCCTATTTAATATACTGTCTGTCAGCAGTCCACTTTTATTTGTATAGTGTTTAAAGGTTCACGGAAACCTCTGAAAATATCCTTGACATCTGACAGTTACTTATATACAGAGAGCCCAATATATACCATATTATGTATCCTTATAATCCTACTGTGAAAACTCATTCTTTTGTACCTTGCTTTCCTCACTGCATTTCTCTTTTTTGGCCCTTTGGCATGGAAGTAAATTGTACCAACTCAAATTTCTGTTAATTTTAGTTAGGGTTCCTTACGCTCAAACTCTGTGCCAAGTTCAGTTGTAACATGCAAAGAGAGGGGGTGTACATTACATTTTAGTAAAAGGCTATACAGAGACTCCGTCTGGACTTAAATGTTCTCATATTCACACCCTGTATGTTGGGGGAGCTGGAAGAAGATGTGTATGTTCCTTCATTTCTTTCAGTTGGACTCCGAATCGAAGGAGTCCAATTGAAAGACTTCACTACTTTTATATAGGACTTTAATCCTTAAGGACAATAAAGTATGTTGCAGGTACAGGGATCCCTTCACTGTGTGTGTAGTTTGGGCCTGAAACTGAAGAATAGTTCTTAAGGGCCCTGTGAACAGAAACTACTGTCATTACTAATTTTTGCCAGTATTAAGACGATGGAAGGTGCCATGAGTCTTTTAACTATCACAAGTAATCAGGATCTCACTTTCACATCTGATCCTGGCACCAGCAATATGACATGCTTGTTTTATGATGTTGGTGGGAAGGTGGTCATTCTAGTTTGTTAATTGTCTCTATTATGATTTACAACATAAGTGAGGTTCATAAACCATGTACTGTATCATTATACATTTTTAATAGCTGATAAATACAATAGCTGTTGAATCAATGATTTTGTTTTAAATAGTGCCAACACCTAATCATTGACAGTTAATTCCTTGTACTGTAGCCAATGGTGAATTTGGTTCTGAAGTGCAGGGGGGCTTAAATTTAGTTTTATGACTTGATTTGTATCAGATTGAAGCTCTGAATCTTGAGTTTTCTGATGATTTGTTAAAAACAAAGTGATCAAAACAAAATCTGGGAGGGCTGCCTAAATGGCAAGCAATAGGCCAATTGCATAAACCAGAAGGGGTTCAAATAGCCCTCCCTCCTTTAAGGGGCTGAGTGGTGAGACTTTGCAGACTTGATTTATTGTGCTGTTTCTGAACAGACCAGTAGTAGCAGCTGAGAAGAACAGGCTGCCAAGGAATGCAACAGTAACACGAGTACACGCTCTACCCACAGTGCTGTCTTCATTTTTCCCCTCACTACTGAGCGTGCCCCATGCCACTATTGGCTTTTCTGAGTGCTGACCAGAAATTTCTGTTTCTTCTTTATCTCTTACTTGCTGTTGGGATGCTCTCCGAGCCCTGCCACTGCTTGGCAGATAGGAGGCATCTTCCAGCCATAAAGTCTCTCATAGACCTGCAGGAGGCTCCCTTACTCTCCAGCTGTTAAGCTGTGACAGTGGAACAGGACCGATAACGCAAAGAGCCTCCTGTATGGCAGGGGGCGCAGCAGAATAGAGTGCCATCACCAGGTGCCTTCCTCCCTGCTATTAAGAGCTCACTCCAGGTGGCGTAAAGAGCTTGCCCAGTCAGTCCATAGTGTGAAGTGACCAGCTTTGCATCCAGACCCACAGTTTAGGAACCCCTTTAAGAGGGGACTGAAGGAGGAACTGGTGGTTTGGAGGGAGCGTGGATGGACTGGATGAGGGTGGGAGGGAGAGTTGATGGATGTGTGTGGGGAGGAGAAGGGAGAGTAATTGACGGACTCGAGGGGAAGTGGGGGTAAGTGATGTAGGTGTAGGCCCCTTGAAGCTTGATGGAGAAGGTTTGGTAAGGACTTAAGACCTTTGCAGCTCTGGAAACTGAACTCACTTTATTGGTATAGTTTGCCTGTGGTGTTGAGCTCTAGAGCATGTGGCTTGAATTTTCTACATTGGTAGCAGTGACCCCTACACCTCTGATATGTAAGCTACCTAATTTGGGGTCCAACCTCTATGAAGTTTGTAAGCCCCAGATACAGTAACTACATGTCGTTGCTAAACCCTGGTACAATTGTGCCCTGCAGTCCCCCCACCCATGCATGATTCTCACTCTGAGCCAATGCCCCCAGTGTGAGTTACGTAGTCCAGGGCTTCCCAAATTGTGGACTGTGGCCCAAAGGTGGGCTACAACACAATCCCGGGTGGTCCACTGGCAAAATTGCATTCTCCCATCAAGTCAAGGGCAGAGATTGGGGAGGGCTTGTAGGGGCATTGCCACCCCCTCCCCTCCCCCCCACATTTTCCATTCCCCTCCCAACCCTGGCCCCCAGCGCAGCTCCAGGACACGCAGGCCGTGCCTGATGGACCGTGTGCAGGGAAAGCATACAGGGCTGCACTCAAGGGCTGGAGTCAGCAAGGGGCTGAAAATTGAAGATGAGATCTGGTTGAACCTCAATAATGTGTCCCCAACTGGAAAAACTGTGCAAGGAGAATCTGGCACTTCCATCCCATTAAGAAGACTCCTGGTCTGTAAGTTATTTTATATTTTTATTTACAATATTTGATTCTTTTCTAATTAACAGAGAGTAGGGTTGGGTTACTTACAAAGCGCAGAAATTCAGATTTTACACTTAAAAAAAATTGAAAACGTAATATAGTGTTCAAAGTTGGACAACTATTTTGTTTTAAAACCAACAAATAACATTGTCTTTTAACTATTTTGTTAAAACCGTTGTTTTGCTTATTTTCAGTTTTATACCAAATTGAGTTTTCCCTGTTTGAACACCACACTTTGCTCTCAACATTGTTTTAAAGTGTAGTTTTACTACAACTGTTGGGTTTCAAAGATTTTTAAGCATTTTTTTTTTGAGTGCATATTGCTAGGACTTACAATCATTTATGTTAAAATGAAAAGGAAACATTAGATTGTTTATTTACTGTGAAATTTATATGTATGTAATCATAAAAATAATTTTCTTCAAGAAGTGTTTAATGGTGGGCCGCAGTGCCTATTGCAGCTGCATAGGTGGGCATCAGGGAAAAAGTTTGGGAATCCCTGACATACTCAACCTGGTCTAAGGTCTGAAGAATATTTTGCCCCTATTAGGCACCAGTAGGCCAGCTGGATGATTCGGCCCTACTAGAATGCTCCTGCCAGATACCTCACAGGATTCTGCATTCCATCCACTGCCAGAGAAGGGAGCATCCTGGCAGCACAGGGACCAATGGTTTTGTGGTTCACTCCCCCACATTGCAGCCCTGCCAGAGGCTGGGGATGGGGAGAGAAGGTCCTCTCCCTGTTATCCAGTCAGCCCTGCTTGTTTCCTGGGCCAGGAGGCCTTGGCTCTGGGGGGCCTGAGCTGATTAGCTGTTTACTCAGGCTCTCCAGGCCTTGAGTGCTGCTGCTCCACCTTTCCCATTCCTGTGAGTCACAAACTGGCTGTAAAACTGTTCTGTGCCTCTTGGATTGGAGAGAGGGGCTGGGGCTGCTGTGGTGGTGTTCCCAGGTGGCGGGAGGTTGAGGATAGCACTGTTTTGGGTTGGGGCTTCTGTAGAATGTACCTTTCCCCTGTCTTGCCCCCCATGTTCAGCACTCGGCTCCAGGACAGGGAAGGGCCAGTTCAAGAGCCCTTGAAGCCATTGCCCCAGAGCCCCTAAAAAAACTACATAGAATCCCCTGCCCTGGAACTGAGAACATGGAATGGGGAGCTTTGGGACTGGGTAGTGGGCAGAGCCAGGTGGAGAAAGGGAGCGAGCAGTTCCTTCATTGAGGGTGTGGCTTGCACAGATGCACATAGTTAATACCAAGGCACCTACACCATGAGCTTCTAGAGGGTGGTGCCCATTGAGTCATTTGCCCCTCTCTCCCATTCTCTTGCAGGGGGTTCCCATGATATAAAGGGGGAGTGGCCCCAATCACCCTTCCTTTCCTTCTGGTCCTTCCACTGAGAACAATGCTAGGCACGTTAGGCACTATATAAACACATTGTCAGAGACCATCCTTGCCCCCCAAATTATTTCATTTTATTATTATTTATTAACTTATATTAGCACCCACTAAGGGCTTGATTCAGGAGAAGTGCTATAACATAACTTTGTAGTTTCTCCAACCACCTATGCAGCTGTCCCTCAAGAATCCTGAATCTAAGTAGTGGATGTAAGATTTTATCTCCGGCAGATTGCGGATTCCTGCTGTTGAGGGTACATCCTGAGGCTGAAACAGTCCCAGTTTTCATTTAGGTTTTATAAAGCAACTATGCAAAGTAGTTAACTAGTAGCTTCTGTCACTTCCCCCTTGGTATCTTGGATTTGGCCATACCATCCAATCTGCAAGCTGGGACTAAGGACTGGCCTGATCATGCTCAAACTGTGATTTACTGGTGCAAAAGAGTTACAGGCTTCTGCAACCTCCCACCCCAAGCTGGAGGAAGAAAAAACAGGATCTCTGGATCTAGAAGTGGAGCACCTGTGGCCCACCATCCTAGCTGAGGAAGGAGCAGATGGTCAGCTCCTCCATGGAGGCTAGTGGAAAAACACTCACCAAAATTTCTACTCCGTGTTCAGAAGTCTATTGGTGTCCTGAAAATAGTGAATGAGACCCCATAAGTGGTTGGGGGTGAGTGGATTTTGGAAAGTTAAAGGCTTGGGGGTAGGTTGGAGCCAGATGGATGGGGGAGGAGGAGAGAGACTGAATAATTTAGGAAGGAGAAGGGCAAGTGGGAAGAAGGAATTGATGCAGGAAAGGAGAAGATGAGATATGCACCTCCCCATCCCTTGTGTAGAGCAGTGATCTCTCCCTTCTCCCACTACATAAGTCCCTAAATGTTGGTATCCAAGTTAGAAAATGTTGATGTAGCACACAGTTTTTATGTCAACTTGATTTTATACTTGTGCACAACAGTCTGGGGCTGTGATGGGAACTCATAATGGGCATGCTTGGTGCGTGCTGCAAGCAAACTCCTATAGTGTTGCCACTGTTTCTGTGGACACTAGCAGACAATGAACAACTCTTCCCACGCAAACTTGCCTCAGTCTTCCTCACTTGGCTTCTTGTCCCATTCTCTTCAGCTCATTCTAGTCTACCAGCACTGCCTCTAATAAGGGTTAAATGATTTACATAGTATTTTTCCTGTCAGGACTTTCCATGCCATTACTCCTGACTTAATTTTATTCCTATCCAAATTTATTTAAAGCCTGTCATTCCCTGATTGATTTTCTTTCAGCAGTTTGGAAGGGCTGCTTTTCATTGACTCCTGCAGTGTGTCCATTGTTTCTGTGAAGTCTGCGGGCTGGGACAACAATGAAGGACTTTTCCCATTCTGTTTTAACAGGGCATCCATTGGTCTTTCAGCCTCAACTAAACAGTGTTCTCAGTTTCTTGGGTAGCCAAGTTGGAATTCTGACTCTCTGGTATCTTCTCAGATGAACCTTCTGGGTAATTTTGGACTTAGTCCTGGTATCCAACTGTATGCTATTCACCACTTCATTTATTTTTATCAATACTGTACAGAATCCCTCCCAAGGTTAATCAGTTTTAGGGCTCCGACCCTTCCTTCCACTAAGACTATGGAATCAGATTAGCCCCTCCTTCCCCCCCCCCAAAGTTTCCCCATATGATCTTTATGGTTAGTCTTTTTTCATTTTCAAATGCTTTCAAATTTTCCAAAGGAAGTGTGTGCTTTTTCAGTTTGGGGCTGTGGAATATCTGTATAGTTCAAATGATCCAAATTCCTTTGTCCTTTCCCAGAAGCTCTACAGAAGAGATTTCCTGGGGTCCCTAATTTATGTCCAAACATGAGGTGCATGGGGGTTCATTTTGTACTTTCATTGACTGCTATCTTATAGGCCATCAAAAAGAATGTGAGATGCTGGATACAGTTGGTTTGATGCCGTTCTGAAACGGTAGCCTGCTTAAACTTTTTTTGACCCATTCCACCTTCCCACACAATTGTGGTGTGAGTCTTATGGATTCCTAGAATTTCATAAACCTGTTGAAATACTTTTGAATCAAATTTTTCCCCTTGATCTGTGTGCCAATCACCTAGAACCCCAAATCTGGTGGTGAATTCGTTCATTAAAACTTCAGTGACTGGCACAGCCTTTTTGTTTCTTATTGATTAAGATTCAGGCCATTTGTAAAGAAGTCCATCCCATATTTGTGAACTGCTCTATAATGAGAAAGAGACCAGACAGAAAGAATAAATGGGCACGTCACAACTGATTGACTGTTTCTTCTCCAGAGATCAATGAAGGCAATTCGTGGGGCAACATTTTCTCTATAAACCTATCTGGAAGGGCATTTTTATATTTTACCGCATTTTTGACATAGATTTATAAATATGAGCCAGATCATCTGGTATAAATCAAGTTTCAGAGGGGTAGCCGTGTTAGTCTGTATCAGCAAAAACAACGAGGTGTCCTTGTCGTACCTTAGAGATTAACAAATTTATTTGGGCATAAGCTTTCATGGGCTAAAACCTACTTGATCAGATGCATGAAGTGAAAAATACAGTAGGCAGGTATAAATATACAGCACATGAAAAGACAGGAGTTGCCTTACCAAGTGGGGGGTTAGTGCTAAAGAGGCCAATTCAATCAGGGTGAATGTGGCCCATTCCCAATTGTTGACAAGAAGGTTTGAGTATCAACAGAGGGAAAATTACTTTTTGTAGTGACCCAGCCACTCCCAGTCTTTATTCAGGCCTAATTTGATGGTGTCAAGTTTGCAAATGAATTCTAATTCTGTAGTTTCTCATTCAAGTCTGTTTTTCTTGAAGAATGGCTACTTTTAAGTCTGTTATTGAGTGTCCAGGGAGATTGAAGTGAACTTCATTGGCTCGTTTTAAGCAGCTGAGATTTGGCCATTTTTGGTGTGTTTGTTTTTATTAACACTTATTTAACTTTAGTGACTAAATTTTTGCTAGACATGTTGTTGGTCTGACTTCACCTAGAAATAATTCTGATGCTTGTGTGTCGCTTATCAAACATCTATATGGGACCTATCTCCATTGACACATCATGTGCTTCTCCCTCTTCCCTGCACCACAACATAGCAACTCTGTCCCTCCAATTGCACTGTGGGCTTTCATAACAGCCAACCAGAATCTGGCCTTATGGACCAAAGCAGTTATGGATCCAGTGGCAGATGTTACTTTTCTTTACCGCATTTTCTGATTATATTGATTCAAATATTTTTGATCGCTGCAGAGTAGAAATCATCCACCAGCATATGTGCTGATATAACATGAATGCACACAGCAACATTGTCAACCTGAAGCCTCCAAAATTATGTTGAGCGCTAAATAATCCACACACTAGCCTTAAAAAACCCCACACGATCTAAAGAGCAATAAGGGTGGAGTTCTGCTAAATGCAAACTGCGATTCGAGCTGGGAAAAAAACACCCCTGGCCTTAACCTGGCTCGGTCCCTACCTGCCCTTCTCCCATCGGCAGCGCCTGCGGCTCCTGCCACTTCCCGAAACTACACTTCCCATGAGCGTTTGAGGTGGGGCGCACTAGCTTCTGGGTAAGACGCAGCAGGATGACGCATCCACTTGTGCGGGAGTTAGTGACGCGGCCTGCCCGGGCGGGCGCTGTGTGGTTGGTCGGGCCGGGGGGAGGGGTGCACGGAGTCGGCCGCGGCGCGGGCGGGACGGAGCCGGCAGCAGGCGCGTGAGGCCCCGGAGTCCGCGAGACAGGCCTTGCGGCGCGTGGCGGGGGCATCTCCATAGTGACAGTGACAGCACAGAGGGGAAGGAGGGAGCGCGCGGCGCGGCCAGGCCGCGGGGGGAAGGGGGAGCGAGCGGGAGCCGGGCCCGCTCTGCGCCGGGGGGCCGGATCCCAGCATGGCCTCGGGCGGGGGAGGCGGCGGCGGCGGCACTGGAGGGGGGAAGATCCGGACCCGGCGGTACCACCTGGGCGCCGCGAAGCCCTACCCGAGAAACAAGCAGGTGAGAGGCCGGGGATGGGCCGCGCCGCTCTGCCAGGCCGGGGGCTCTGACTCACGGCGGCCCGCCCGGCCTGGGGCCCGCGGGGGTCTGGGAGCCGCCGGGCCGGGCGGAGGATCCCCGGTCTATCCAGGCCCCGCGGGCTGGGGACCCACGTGGAGCCCGGGGGCGGCGAGGCCGCTTGGGGGATCGGGCTGCTGGGGGCGTGTGAGGAGCCGCGGCCCGGGGTGGGGTGGGGGGATAAGGGAAGCTGGGGGGTTCCTGCGGGGCTGGGGGTGCGTGTGGGGGAGGCTTTCCCATGCGCTGGGGCCGGTATGCATGTGTGGGGGTTTCCTCTTGGGCAGCGGGGAGGGGTTTGGGATTTCCCTCTGGGAGCGCGCGGGGGGGGGAGGGGGCGGGGGAGTTAGGGATTTCCTGCCCCTTTTTTTTTTTTTTTTTGGTGAAGCAGGGAGGGGTCAAGAGAGGGAAGAGGAAACGTGTTTAGCACTTGGTGCCATGTGTGAATTAACCCCGTCTCAGTTTGCCTCAGACAGCTTTGATGGGGCGGGAAGGGGAAAATAAAACATTGGAAGGAAAAATCTGGAGAGCGTTTCCTGTCACACAGATGCGCGTAGGGTGCAGATTTTCCCAGGATGTAAACTTTACTCTGCCCATCCTGTAATATCTCTGGGCCTTGGTGTAGCTCCACTCTTGATACAATCTTTTTCTATAATGCCCAATTTACTAGATGCTTTCCAACTCAGATTGCTAAAAGATATTTATCAGGAGGAATAATTTGTGTTCACGTTTGGGCAAACATTATACACAATCAGGATAAACCTCTAGAACAGGGGTTCTCAAAGTGGGGTTGGGACCCCTTAGGGGGTTGGAAGGTTATTACATGGGGGGGTCACAAGCTGTCAGCCTCCACCCTAAACCCCGCTTCACCCCCAGCATTTATAATGGTGTTAAATATATTAAAAAGTGTTTTTAATTTATGGGGGGGGGGGTTGCACTCAGAGGCTTGCTATGTGTAATGTGTCACCAGTACAAAAGTTTGAGAACCATTGCTCTAGAATGACCTTATCTTAAATAGGTATTAGTTAGAATACAGTGAATTTTGAGATTTGACCAAATCTTTGATTCTTATTTACAAGTTTCAAAACATCTTACAAACCACTTTATAAGAGCAGTATGAAGTTAGTTGTCCTTGTGATAATTCAGTAGGCTAATAGTTCATAATCTTCAGCCCCTCACATAAATTTTTTTTGGTACTGTCATTCTGTGTATATCGGTTGCTAGCACATTGTGGATGCTAATACAGTATAAGTAATAATATTAAAATATGTTTTGTTTTTTTAAATCTTGCTGAAGTGGTGGATAAATAACAAAATAACTTGTTTATATACTACAGCACTTGATACTGCAGGGCATTTGTAGATAAAAATCCAGAAACTAGGTGGGATGGCTGGTGGACAGGCAAATAGATCCTTCATTATTACTGTGTGTGTTTCTAGGAGTTTTAGCGTGCTCATATACCTATGTACTGTAGAAATCTCATCTGTGTGGGTATATATGTATGCATACATTTGGGAATGTGTTTATGTAAATATTGAACTAGGTTAATACATTATTTAATGAGTAATTTGAGAAGCCAGGCAATTCAGTTATGTTCTGTTTGTATATAAAGTGAGGGTCTATCATACATAAATCTTATAACATACTGCTTCTCAGAATAATAGAAAGGAATTGTAATTTTTCTGCAGCCTTAAGTATATTTTTACAATTGTGTAACACTGTTCTGCATCTGTCGCTGAAGCTCTAGGATAGGGGTTCTCAAACTGGGGGTCGGGACCCCTGAGAGGGTCATGAGGTTATCACATAGGGGGTCACGAGCTGTCAGCCTCCACCCCAAATCCTGCTTCACCTCCAGCATTTATAATAGTGTTAATTAAAAACACTTTTTTATATATCTTATATGGGAGGTCGCACTCAGTGGCTTGCTATATCAATGGGGTCACCAGTACAAAAGTTTGAGAACCACTGCTCTAGGAGATAGTGGTTTAATGACGTCTAAACAGTAAAAATCAGTTTCTTCATCTCTAAGTGTAGTATTGAAACATTTGTGGAAAAAGCTAAAGAAGTATTGAAATAGCAAGTAATGAATGTGTTGATCACTGCTAGTTGAGGAGAAACTTTGAAGGAGATGTATGGAAGGGTTTACCATAGTAATTATGGACCCAATCCTCTAGTCTAAATGCACCAGTTGTGTTGTCTTTGTATATTCCCAATGGGTTCATTTGGATAAGTGCTGAAGTAAGCATGTGTTTGGGAATATTTGTAGGATCAGGGCCTAAGAATAGATACTTGAATGTACTGGTCAAATTTACAGATGTAACTTGGTGTAATAAGAAAATTGCTTTCTTTATTATAATGCTTTAAAACTAAATTTTTCAGGCAAAAATTGTAAAGCCTGAAAGCACAATTATTTGTTTTTCCTCCTTGGGTAAGTCAGTTTTTACTGGCGAGGCTTTTTAAAGCCTGCCACCAACCTGTATGTTCACGTTAAGATTCAGACTAATGGTTTTAATCTTGGAGATATGTCATCTGTACTTTTAAGGAGTTGTCTACCTTTTTGTGCACTGGTGTAAAAAGTGACTTGAACTGGCTTACCTGTGTTTGAAACCTGGTTAAGCTGTACCAGGGTAGTATATCTTCACAGGGGGTTTGCACAAGTGCAACTACATTGATGGAGCTGAAGTATTGCATCCCCCTCCCAAGTCTTGGTCATGCAAATTGCTTTGAGCATCTGGAACCCCACTGAAGTTGTTGAGGCTTGATACCTGGGTCTGCGCATGCAGAGCAATTGCTCTTTCAGGCCTAATCCTGCACGTACCAGTGCTTTAAATCTTTTTTTTTTTCACATGCACATGAACAATCCCTCATTCTAAACTGGTTTCAGAGTAACAGCGTGTTAGTCTGTATTCGCAGAAAGAAAAGGAGTACTTGTGGCACCTTAGAGACTAACCAATTTATTTGAGCATAAGCTTTCGTGAGCTACAGCATCCGATGAAGTGAGCTGTAGCTCACGAAAGCTTATGCTCAAATAAATTGGTTAGTCTCTAAGGTGCCACAAGTACTCCTTTTCATTCTAAACTGTTGGTTGTTTTGCTTCTGAGTGACATGAAATACAAGAGCCAAAAGAGATAAAAATTTGTCATATATCTGAACTACCTGTCCTGCTCTGTGAGGAACATCTTCTCATTGTCTGCTGCTGAATCATCCTAGGAAAAAAAAGTCTCATGATTAGGCATAACTTTTAGAATTTTGCAATCAACAGTATAATTTGGTGATATTCTGTAAATGAGTTGGAGATTTTTTAGTTTAAGGATAATAATGTTCATTTGAGTATTTTGTGTGTCTGTCTCTACAAACTTTAGTTCAGTAGTAGTCTGGTGTAAGAAACTGAACTGAAGTTTGTCGTCTTTCAAGAATTGGGCTGTAGTTCATTTCAGCTCATGTTTTATCTCTGGTACCATCTATACGTAGGTGGCAACCATGTTATCAAGAACAGCGTTTAACTATGGTTCTTATTAGCAGGTATTAACACAGTTTCCACCATTAGCATAAAAATGACTCCTACTCCACAGGGGCCTATCTACACTGAGAATTTTTAGCAGTTGTCTCACATTTAATCTAGCAGTTGTGCTAGTAAAGCTGGAAATGCTAATGTAGAGTGGATACAGGCATTTTTACCAATTTTCGTCTATCTCAACTCACTTTAAATATAGCTTAGCATAGTTTTGTGAAACAATTTATAGCAGGGTTCATTAGGGTATGTTGACCAGGGAACTCATATTAGCATGTAGTTCCATCACAAATGTAGACGAGACTATAGGTTCATAACCGTCCTTATTGTCCTTATTGGTATATATTTCAGTTCTGTCTCAAGGCTTAGGTTCTTTCATTCCCAATGGAAGAATAAAGTTTGTAATGGAGAAAAGTCCTTTCTGAAGCAGAGAAATAATGTTTACATCCTGCTGTTGTATCTTATCCTAGGTAGTTTATCCATCAGTTTAGAGTATGAGATTCTTTCAGAGTAAGAACATGCCTACATTTTTTTGTCTATATTACTGTTTCTGAAAGTGGTCCGTGGACCACTGCTGACTTATGGAAAACTGACAGATCATGTGGTGCAGGCTCTTCTATTTTTCCAGCTGCTGTGTCACATGAAAGATAGCAAAAAATTGATTGAATTGTTCATAATCTTTTTCTGATATTGTATTTAATGCATAAATATTGTGCAACTGCAAATTGTGAAAGGGAGGTATTCTGCACAGTGACACAGGAGAAAAAATGGTCCCCAATATAATCTTTCTGTTAAAACATGATCTGCTATGAAATGTTGAGAATCCCTGGTCTGTACTACATTTTGTATAATATACCCCTGTGGTCACTCGTGCTATAGAAGTAATAATTATGCTGGGTATTCCAAAATGCTACTTTGCAGAAACCCTTTCTTGTAGTCAAATTTTTAATTTTGACTCATTAGAACAGAACCTTGGGATTATTCCTCAGTTTGTCCACTCTTTCTGTATTTAGTCTCAAATCTGATTCTTTCCAAGAATAGCCACGAAAAATTTGGACAACTTTCAGGCTTTGCCATCGGATATATCTCAGTCTGTCCCATTGTCTGGGCATTCACCAGATTGAGTGAGTGGTTTATTTCTTCGACACTTCAAATATCTGCCATTTCTTCTTTATCCCACTGTCAAAACACTTATTGAAGGCTTGTGCACACAAAGTTGCACTGATTTAATCTAAAATGGGAATTTAAACCAATATTGTTAAACAGGTAAAAACCCCTGTTTGGACGCTCTTATTTTGGTTTTAGAACAGTCCTTTCTGGTTCAGTTTAAGACTGTTGAACAAATTTAAGATAAACTAAAATGAAAGCACAGGGGATCACTCCACTTTAATTAAACTGGTTTAAAAATGATTTAAAGGGTGGACTGTGGTGGAAAGTTATACTCATAGCTGCTGAGCTGTGAACGTAAACCAGTATAACTCCAGGTGTGGATATTTTTGTTCTGGAAAAAGTGTGTCCCCCCAGGTTTATTTAACTTAAAGCCTCTTTCTAAGTGATGTAAGTTTTTATTCTGGAGAAAATCGTTCACACGGGGAGTTATATCAATTTTATTATATCCGTTTAACTCTGCACTTGTCCTTGAACCTCATCAGATTTCTTTTGGTCCAATCCTCTAATTTGTCTAGGTCCCTCTGTATCCTATCCCTACCCTCCAGCATATCTGCCACCTCCCAGTTTAGTGTCATCTGAGGGTGCAGTTCACGCCATCCTCCAGATCATTAATGAAGATATTGAACAAAACCGGCCCCAGGACCGACCCTTGGGGCACTCCGCTTGATACCGGCTGCCAACTAGACATGGAGCCATTGATCGCTACCCGTTGAACCTGACGATCTAGCCAGCTTTCTATCCACCTTATAGTCCATTTATCCAGCCCATACTTCTTTAACTGGCTGGCAAGAATACTGTGGGAGACCGTGTCAAAAGCTTTGCTAAAGTCAAGGAATAACACATCCACTGCTTTCCCCTCATCCACAGAGCCACTTATCTCATCATAGAAGGCAATTAGGTTAGTCAGGCATGACTTGCCCTTGGTGAATCCATGCTGACTGTTCCTGATCACTTTCCTCTCCTCAAAGTGCTTAAAAATTGATTCCTTGAGGACCTGCTCCAGGATTTTTCCAGGGACTGAGGTGAAGCTGACTGGCCTGTAGTTCCCCGGATCCTCCTCCTTCCCTTTTTTAAAGATGAGCACTACATTAGCCTTTTTCTAGTCATCCGCGACCTCCCCCGCTCGCCATGATTTTTCAAAGATAATGGCCAATGGCTCTGCAATCACATCCGCCAACTCCTTTAGCACTCTCAGATGCAGTGCATCTGGCCCCATGGACTTGTGCTCTTCCAGCTTTTCTAAATAGTCCTGAACAGCTTCTTTCTCCACAGAGGGCTGGTCCCCTCCTCCCGATACTGTGCTGCCCAGTGCAGTAGTCTGGGAACTGAACTTGTTCGTGAAGGCAGAGGCAAAAAATGCATTGAGTACATTAGCTTTTTTCACATCCTGTCACTGGGTTGCCTCCCCCTTTCAGTAAGGGGCCCACTCTTTCCCTGACCACCTTCTTGTTGCTAACACCTATAGAAACCCTTCTTGTTACTCTTAACATCTCTTGCTAGTTGCAACTCCAATTGTGATTTGGCCTTCCTGATTTCACTCCTGCATGCATGAGGAATGTTTTTATACTTCTCCCTGGTCATTTGTCCAGTCTTCCACTTCTTGTAAGCTTTTTTGTGTTTAAGATCAGCAAGGATTTCACTGGTCACCTGCCATATTTACTGTTCTTTCTACACATCGGGATGGTTTGTTCCTGCAACCTCAATAAGGATTCTTTAAAATACAGCCAGCTCTTCTGGACTCCTTTCCTCTTCATTTTATTCTCCCAGGGGATCCTGCCCATCAGTTCCCTGAGGGAGCTGAAGTCTGCTTTTCCGAAGTCCAGAGTCCTTATTCTGCTGCTCTCCTTTCTTCCTTTTGTCAGGATCCTGAACTCGACCATCTCATGGTCACTGTTTCCCAGGTTCCCATCCACTTTTGCTTCCCGTACGAATTCTTCCCTGTTTGTGAGCAGCAGGTTAAGAAGAGCACTTCCCCTAGTTGGTTCCTCCAGCACTTGCACCAGGAAATTGTCCCCTACACTTTCCAAAATCTTCCTGGATTGTCTGTGCACTGCTGTATTGCTCTCCCAGCAGATATCGGGGTGATTGAAGTCCCCCATGAGAACCAGGGCCTGTGCTCTAGTAACTTCTGTTAGTTGAGTGAAGAAAGCCTCGTCCACCTCATCCCCCTGGTCTGGTGGTCTGCAGCAGACTTCCACCACATCACCCCCCTTGTTGCTCACGCTTCTAAATTTAATCCAGAGACTCCCCGGTTTTTCTGCAGTTTCATACTGGAGCTCTGAGCAGTCATACTGCTCTCTTACATACAGTGCAACTCCGCCACCTTTTCTGCCCTTCCTGTCCTTCTTGAACAGTTTATATCCATCCATGATAGTACTCCAGTCATGTGAGTTATTCCACCAAGTCTCTGTTATTCCAATCACATCATAATTCCTTGACTGTGCCAGGACTTCCAGTTTTCCTTGCTTGTTTCCCAGGTTTCTTGCATTTGTATATAGGCACTTAAGATACATCGCTGATCATCCTGCTTTTTCAGTATGAGGCAGGAGTTCTTCTCTCTTGCGCTCTCCTGCTCGTGCTTCCTCCTGGTATCCCACTTATCTCAGGGCTTTGGTCTCCTTCCCCCAGTGAACCTAGTGTAAAGCCCTCCTCTCTAGGTTAGCCAGCCTGCTTGTGAAGATGCTCTTCCCTCTCTTCATTAGGTGGAGCCCATCTCTGCCTAGCAATCCTTCTTCTTGGAACACCATCCCATGGTCAAACAATCCAAAGTCTTCTCTCCGACACCACCTGCGTAGCCATTCATTGACTTCCACGATTTGACGGTCTCTACCTGAGCCTTTTCCTTCCACAGGGAGGATGGACGAGAACACCACTTGTGCCTCAAACTCCTTTATCCTTCTTCCCAGAGCCATGTCGTCTGCAGTGATCCACTCAAGATCCTTATACAAATTACAAATTAACAAATTCCATTCATTTTTTTTTTTACTGCCGCTATTGCTATGGAGTTGTAGGCTGGTCTACAAATTGTCTTAAAAAATTTAAATCAAGTGAATTAAATTAGTGCAGATCTCTAATATAGCTGTACTTAAACTGATTTAACTCTCACTTTAAATTATTTTATCCTAATTTGGTTAGTAAGGGTCAAACAAGTTTAAGTATATCTGTATTAATGAGTTGCACTGTATTAACGAGATCGGTTTTTAATAGACTTAATTAAACTGGTGGAACTTTTCTAATGTAGGCAAGTCCTGATTGCCTTCTAGTAGTGCATTAATTGACATGACTACCATCTGTGTGGAAAATTTAGGAAATAAAGGAGCAGTGTCCTGAATCTTCACAGTATATGATGCTACTTAGGGCTTTCAGCACGCTCACCTCAGGTTAATTAAAATAAAAAAAAATTGCTAATGAAATCTTAAAATTACAGATATAAATACACACAAGTTGGGGAAATGGGTATTAACATTAGTGACATTAACTTGCCCACATTCAATATATATTTTTGATTTGCACTTTGTAACCTTAACATTGCCTTAATATATAATATTAAATTGATGTTTCTTGTGTTTTGTTTTTTTGAGAGAGACAAAATGTTTTGACTGATCGTGTTTGAATTGAAATAGTTCCAATTTGGTTTTGATGTTCACACCTCACTGAAATGAATAGAACAGGAGAGCTGTTATTACCATCTTGGCTGCAGACATCTTCCATATAGGTTAGAAACATATTGGGGCACCTTAATCTTCGCCAGTGAAGAAGAAAATTGGGACTGGTCTACATTAGACAAACTATATACCCACATGTTCAAACCTCTAGTATAGATTCACTTAAACAGTTTTCAATCTTACATCTGTTTAGCTTAAGTCAATTTGTTTAGTTACACCAGTGTTTAGTGTTTAGTTTACACCAGTGTTTAGTTACACCAGTGCAATTTTTATAATGTAGAGCAGTTTTGTTTTTAACAGAAGATTAGAATATACAAAACACTACAGAATGAATCAGAAATTGTAGACAACCATGATGAAACTGCAGAATCTGCCATTTTTGCAACCACTGGTTTATCTTGTGACTGATGTTGCATCTGTCTTCAGAGGACCTTGTTGTGTGCTTCAGTGGGATACTTACAATCTCCCTTAAGCACATTGTCCAAGTGGCAATCCTTGTGTTTATCAGACTGGTCAGAGAACACATAGCAGGATTAGACAAAATGTAGATTTAAAAACTCTTGAGCCCTGACTAAATTAACTACAACTTCCACTGTTGCTACCCAAAAGTGAATTTTGGATCCTAACTCTTCTGCTGTAGACAAAGCCCCTGTATGATGCTTAAAAGTTGATAGAGCTTTGTTGAGCCATGCTAAAAATCATAGATGGCCACTGAGCATAAGAAGTGACTTTTCAATTATTTACCTTACTTTAATATTTCCCATTTCATCACCCAAACTTAACAAGATGCTACTTCTAAATAAGGGCTCTCTATACATGCAAAGTTTCAAATTCAAGTATAGTCTACATTAGGATTTTACATGGGTATAGCTATGTCTCTCTGGTGTGAAAATACACGCTCCCCTGAGAGATGTAACTATGCCAACCTAATCCCTGGTATAGACAGTGCTAGGTTGATGGAAGAATTCTTCTTGTGCTAATGGGAGAATCCTTCCCATTGGTGTAGGTAGTATCTACAGTAAAACGCTACAGAGTTGATGTCTAACTCAAAAATTGCGTCTTCACTAATAGGGAGGACTTGTGAACAAGATGAGATGAATACATAATAGGATTGGCACGTTCAGTGTTTGAATCACAATAGCTCTATCATATATTGGCTCAGTCTATAATAAGGAAGGGAGGTAAAGACAGTACAGCATTGATTCTTGAAGAGTTTTTGTCTTATACAGATCCTGTTAAATCATATGGCTAGAGAGTAAACAAAACCAAGCCAACTGCTGACACCAGTTGTAAGCAATGAGTAATTTTCCTAGTGTAGACCCTGCTACAATGCTAAAAACACTTAGGAAGTTCTGGGCAGCTAGATGACACAGTCAGTATTTACAATGTTAGTTAGTTTATATTAATGCTCCCAGCTGGTATTGCTGCAACTGTGGTAATGAAAGAATAAAAATCATAAGTCTTGGGTGGGCATAGCGGTCTTTTACGTTATGTATGCATAATGGTGCTAGAACCCACTCTTTGCTAATATTGTTGAAGTGCATTCTAAACAGAGCTTAGAAAAAAACAAATTGGGACCTGCCTACAAAATTAACCACATTTAAACATGATTGTGTTTAAGCCATATTATAGCACTTTTTTTTCTTTCTTGTATGGACAGATAACATGTTGAACTAAGTTTTAATCCTAGTTGATATTTTTACATACACGTTCGCTTAATTGTCTTAGAGAATGTTACTAAAGTGCATTTCCTATCAACGCAGTCACAAAAAATCCAGGAAATCACCAGTTAGGCTACACTAACACCCGGAGCAGCTTCAGTTCATGTAGTTTATTGCTCTAGTCTCACCAGTCCCAAACCTTCAAAGACTCTAACAAAGAAATTCCTGCTGATGCCAACTGGCATTGGCACAGTTGGGGTTCCCTAGTAGACAAGGCTCTAGTGGCTTCGATTGGCTTTACTGCTATGTTAATTAAAGCTGCCAAAGTCTTGTCTATGCTTGAGCTCCCACTGTTGCTAACATGGGTTCAGCTGAACGAGTAATAACATTAATAGGAAATTCTTTTGTAAACAAAGCAATAGATTCTTTACTTCCACAACAAACTTTCACTTCCCATATATATCTACCCAGAAAGCACGCATCCAGTTTCTCCAAATCTCAAAGAAATGCAAAGGTTTAATTATGACCTCAGCAAGACATTAAGATAAGAATATGTTGCTTCACTGTGAAAGTATGAGTTTTTACTACCTTAAAAATTCAAGGTCCTAGTTAACGTTTGTGTATGAAAGTTGTGGGCATGGGGGGAAATGACAAGGATTTTTATGGAGGCAATGGCAGCAAGTGATTGGGAGGTTTTGGGTTAGAGGGTAAAGAATTTGTCAAGGTAGCAGAGGTGCTTGGAGTTTGGGGGCAGGGAATGATGGGGGTAGTATGTAAGGAGCGCTGGGGTACAACATGAGAAGAAGGCAGGGTTTGGCTAGTGTTTCCTTGTTTTCTCCATCCAACAGATACTCCTGCTGGAATTCTGTGCCACTGCACAATGCAGAATTTAATTTTTCATGCAGAATTTGTGACAGCCAGAGCCCCAGCTGCCCACATCTGATGGTGGGAGCCCCAATCACCCATTCTCCAGTTTATCTGGATTTTTGTTTATCCAATCTGGCCCAGATCCCAATTAGATCAGATAATCAGGGTTCCACTGTACTTTTATACAGCATATTTTTATATAATGACTTTGTTTAAATGAAATATTTCATTTCACTGAAAAAAAAAAAAGATAACTATCAACAAAGATACATCAAGTTCAGTATTAATATGCCAAGCAAGGAATCTGTTTGTCAAAAAACATTTCCTGAATCTTTTATGTTGTCTGTATTGTTACAGGTTTCAGAGTAACAGCCGTGTTAGTCTGTATTCGCAAAAAGAAAAGGAGTACTTGTGGCACCTTAGAGACTAACCAATTTATTTGAGCATGAAAGCTCATGCTCAAATAAATTGGTTAGTCTCTAAGGTGCCACAAGTACTCCTTTTCTTTTTGTATTGTTACAGTTATACTTGCTGACAGGTATTTTGAAATAAATTGCCAAGTAATTGAAACTGGCATGATTATATTGTGTTGTTTTGTCAAAATATGCAGAATTTTAAAATAGTGTGCAGAAGTTTTAATTTTTTGGTGCAGAATTCCCACAGGAGTAAAGAGATGTGCAGAGTGACTTAATTCCTCAGCAAACTTTATCAGATGTGATGGGTGGAGAAAGCAATAACATTCTAGTGCTTCCCTGGTTTCTTCATTTCCTGTACTTGCATCTTCACCAACATGGTTGCTCTCTCCTTACATGCCAGAATCTCACTACCTCATACTCTACAAACCCTGCTCCCCTGTATGTTAACACAATCTCACTGCAATTTTCCCCATCATTTGACAGCCCCGATGGCTACAGTGGCTCAGCGCAGTCTACATGATATGATGATAAAAGTGTTGGTATGTGGTCTACGCCAATAACTTGTCACTTCTTCGAGTGCTGATCGTTTTGGGTATTCACTATGAATGCTTTGTTTGCCTGTGACCAGAAACTCTTCATTAGCAGTGTCTGTTGGTTTGCATCTTGCACCTCCTCATGCTTTCATATGAGGGCAGAAGGGGCAGCGCAGACTGACCACCTCTCCAGAACCTTGTGTCCATTCTTCTCTTCTTCATTCTCCGACCTAGAATCTGTAAATATTGTAAACAATATTTTAGCTGAGATAGTTTAGTCTAGTTTTAGTGCTAATTAGTGGAGAATTGAGGGTCCTCCTCCATTATCTCCCCTTTGTCTTGTTTACCTATTATGCCCAAGGTACCATGCTTTAAGCCTTGCCTGGCCTGCCCCTGGGTCTTCCTGGTGAGCGACCTGCATGACAGGTGCCTGTATTGCCTTGGGGAGGTTCACATGCCCTTGAGGTGTGGCATCTCTTGCTCTTTCCCCTCCATGTACAAGGTAGTCTCATGAACTCAGGCTCTGAAAACACTTCATGTAGCTCGCCATGAGACCCTGCTTGTATCCTGAACCCTCCTGCTTCCCTTCAACCTGTTTGGCGTCACTGGGCAGTGTTCCTCTGCCATCTGGTACCAGTGGTTCAAAGTCCTTCACCAAGCACAGGGGCTCCATGAGGCAGAGGCAGGAGAAGGACAAGGGCAAACACAAGAAGAGGGACAAGTCCCCACATAAATCTTTGAAAAACAGGTCTGCCTCACCTCTTCCTCTAGCACCACCTGAGACTTTGCACCCCGGAACAGGTGCACTCAGAGCTTGTACTAAAAAGGCAGTGTTGGTGGTACTGGGAGCTTCCAGTGCCCCAGTGCCACACATTGAAGGACGTTAACAACGCCTATGCCTCATAAAGTCAGAAGGGATTCTCCCCCCCTCCTCCATTTCAGTGGTGCCAGCCACTTACAGATCCTCCTCCTTCAAGACAGCACCAATGGTCTAGACAAAGCCAAAGACATCAATCAGCTCAAGGCCCTGTAATCTTCTGGAAGACGTAGCTATGTATGCAGACCTGACATATCTGATTTTCTCTGAACTGATCCTGCTCCAGGAGGTCTCCACTCCATCGACTCTCCATTCATTCGCCAATACTGTGAACCAGCTGGAGAAAGAGGTCAGCCTGATCCTCTCTACTTCCTGCTTGTCCTTGCTCCTGATTGGTGGGAACCATCCCATTACGCCACCAGCCCCACCACTGGAACATGAAGAATCCTGTTCATCAAACCAAAATGAGCTTGTACTGACTGACCCTCCAGATACCCGACAAAGAGCCATCAACCCAGACTGCTTCCAAATGCACTCGCTTGCCCTCATGTGCTCCCCAACAGCATTTGTTGTCCTGAGACTAATGGTACTCTTGATGTGGACCCCCACAAGTACCCCTACACCCCATCCTATATCTCTGTTGAGGTCCCTGGGAACCGTACTTCCAGGCACCTGAATATGAGGACCCTATGTTCTGGGCCCAGTAGTGGTTACCACCACTAGTCACCAAGGGAGCAGCTGTTGGAGAGGGAGCAGCTGGATCCACCAGTGAAACCTTGTCCTCTCCACATGAGGCACTATCACCAGCGTCTCCATTACCCCTAGATTATTTTAAACAATCCCAGGATCACCTCAGGAGAATCACAGATGCTCTCCAAATTCCATTAGAGGAGTTCCAGGATCCAGCCGACTTGCTTTTGCACATCCTCCAGGCTACGTCTCCGTTTTAAATGGCAGTCCAGATTGGCAAGGCCATCATGGAACCTGCCCGATTTATCGTGCACATTACTGCAACCTGTGCCCCAGAGAGGGCTGAGAAATGCTACTTTGCTCTCCGCAAAAGCGTGGAATTTCTGTTTTCCCACCCTACCTCCAATTCCTTGGTGGTCCAAGGAGTTACAAAAAGAAGCCAGCTACCTCAGCCCAAATCCACTTCACTGAATAAAAATACCAAAGGACTTGAGCTCTTTGGAAGAAAGATGTTTTTGTCAGCTTAGTTTAGCATTCTGAATAGCAAACTACCAACTTCAGTGTTTAAGTATAACTTCTTGAATTATAGCAAGCTCCTTCAGGAAAACAGACCTTAGTTCCAGGCCATCCTGGATGTGGGAAAACTAGTGTCAAGATCTTGTCTCCAGGTGTCCCTTGATGTAGTGTCACAATCCATAATCATGAGATGGGCATCATGGCTGCTGGCCTTGGGGTTCCTCTGGGATGTCCAAACCACCCTTGAGGGCTTTCCCTTTGAAGGTCACAATCTCATTAGGGACAAAACAAGTGACTGCATACCCTCTGTTCTCTGAGTACTTTGGCACTGTGTAGAAAATACTCCAGGTCTCCTTTCTGCCTTGACATCAACCACCATCTTCTTCCAACAGAAGATGTGTGAACCCCTAAAGCAATGACAGAGGATCCAGCTGTGTAGGCACCCTGCATCACAATCCTCCAGTTTAGTGTCAGCTGCTTCTTGTGTTGCAGCACCTGAGGATTGACAGCCAGTCTCCACAATGTCTGCTGCTGTCCCCTTCAGAGGCCACCTGGTCCATTTCCTTCTGATGTGGCACACTATTACAATGGACAAATAGGTCCCGGACATGTCAAATGGCTACTCATCAGAGGGTTTGGGCATTCCTCTTGTTCTGGAGTATCTTTTCTTGCAAAAGACATGTGGCTTGTCTGTCAGGTCCCAGTGGGTACATATGGCAGCTCTTAGCTCTTCCCACCCAGTGGGGAAGACTACTCAGTCTTTACTCATCCTACTACTGCAAAGTTCCTGAAGCATATCATAAGGACATTCAAATTGCAAAACTAGTCCTTGCCTAGGATCTGAGCCTCATCCTCTCTTCTCTCATGAGATGACCATTTGAACTCTTGGCTTTCTGTTCCTTTCTGCACCTTCCTTGAATGTCGCTTCTTGATACCAGTTACCTCTGCTAAAAGGGTTGGGGAGCTTGGGTTCCTTATAGTGGACCTGCCTTATACAGTTTTTCACTAGAACTAGTTTTCTTTGTGACTACATCCAAAGTTCATACCTAAAATACCTTCTGAATTTCACCTTAACTAGACTGTTCACCTTCCAAAAACCTGAGAATGCAGGGGGCACGACTCCATTCCTTGGACTTGTGTAGGTCTCTGGCCTTCTACCTGCACGGAATGGCACCTTTTTGGAAGTCCCCAAGGTGTGTTTGGCACTGTTGCTGAAACAGTGAAGGAAAAGGCTGTTTCTTCCCAAAGGGTCTCTAAGTGGATTTCCTCCTGCATCATTCTGTGCTATGATCGTATAAAAGTCCATCCTCCTCAAACTGTCAGGGCCCATTCTGTGAGAGTCCAAGTGCTGTCAGTACTCTCATTACAGGGAATCCTGCTCTCAGAGATATGCAGAGCAGCTACTTGGGGCTCTGTATTCACCTTCACCAGGCACTATGCTCTGGTCCAAGCTTTGGCTGTGAAATGCTTCCTTTAGCACAGCAGTCCTGCACTCTGTGATATAACAAACTTCCTTGTGCCCTCTTCCTTAATGAGCACTGCTTGGGAGTCACCCACAGTGAATATCCATAGGGACTAGCACTTGAAGAAGAAAGGAAGATTACTTACCTTACAGTAACTAGAGTTATTTGAGATGTGTGGTCCCTTTGAATATTCAAGACTGCTTTCCTTTGCTCAGCTCCTTTTGGGATCCATGTTAGAATCACAACTGGAGAGGCAGTTGGTCTGCACTGCCCTTTATGCCCTCAGTTGAAAGCACAAGGAGGCGCAAGTGCAGACCAATGGATGCTGCTGTTGAAGAGTTTCTGGTCCCCAATGTACAGAGTGTATTCACACCCACAGTGACTACACATCTTGTACTCCAGTTACTATAAGATAAGTAACCTTTCTTTCTCCATTCCAAGGGTTAGATGATACATTGGTAAAAATGCATATGTCCTGTCTATGCTACAGTTTATATCATTGTTCCTACATGTGTTAGACTGATTCTACTGATAAATTGTGGGGCCTAATTTTTCTAGTCTAAATAAGGCATTTCTGTCCATATACATTAAACAAAGCAAACACCCCCACCCACCCCCCCGAACACACACACATTCAGGTTATGCAATCACATTTAAACAATTTTTTAGAAGGTTACCGTAGGATAGGTCATCTATCACTTCATCATATATGAGTGTGCATCATGTGTGAATGAGTCCTTCATAGATTAAAAAAAAGAAAAAAGCACAAGAGACTTGTCCTTACTAGTGTCTCACATTTTTATTTTCATGCTTAATTTATTTGAAATCTTACTCTGCACAGTAACGTAGCCCCACTTTCACTGTTCTTAATTAAGTATGACACAGCTAATTGTTCATACATCTAATTGAGGACTTTAAATTCTGATAGTCATTTATTTGCTAAGTATTTTGGCCAAAGGTGTTAAGTTATGATTCTGTTTTATCTTGGGGGTTCTTAGCAACGCAAATTGTCACAAACAGATCACTTCAGTTGTCCATTTTCTGTGCGGTCTCCCCATTGAATAGAGAAGTTATCTGTCCTAAATTTCAAAGCTCTTCATGGGAGTGGTGCTATCTCCCCTCTCCCTGAGAGATTGCCTTTTCTCTGATGACCTTGCACGATAGCTACATTCCACTGGAAGAATAAAACTCTTGACCAATAGGTGGAAGTTTGTAAATGTGGAGACGGAACTTTTATGGGAGCTGGACTTTGGCAATGGAACTCTCATAAGAAGTGATGATATTCATAGACATCACAACTTTTAGAATTAATTGTGAATCATATTTCTTCGTCATTCTCTCTCCACATACAACGTAGTTAGGGAGAGCAAAATCAGACAGCTCTTCCACTGAACTCACAAATAAACATACAAAAAGTTAATTGAGCTATTTTTTTTTTTACAGACTAGGAAGGAAGGGAGGGGAGAGGGTTGTTATTCCTATTTTTAAATACTATGTAAGCATTCAGATAATATGGTGAAGGGCCCATATAAGCACAAAATCTGAGATGGATTGGAAAAGGTATTTCTGGATGATTTTCTATTCAGTACATGTCAAAGGGGTTTGGACTAGATGACCTCCTGAGGTCCCTTCCAACCCTGAGATTCTATGAATTGATTCTAAGTATTTGTCAGGAGTGTTGTACTCTACTTTGCCATCCTGCTGCCTTGCCTGTTTTTAAATAAAGGTTCTAATTTTAGTCTGAAACAATTTTTCTTTATATGAATAGCACCAGTATCATCGGTTTTGAGCTGGCTTTCCATTATTACAGTTCTAAATTATGTTTTTGTTCAATTGTAGATGTATTTTACACTATGTAAATATAGAAGTCTTGATGCAAACAAATACAGTTAGCTAAATCCCCAGTCTCTCTTAGAATCATAGAATCATAGACTTTAGGGTTGCCAGAGATTCCTCTCAATTTTTCCTTGCATTTTAGCATAGTGCCCATAATAGTGGTTAAGGTGCATATTAGTATTTTAAATTTTTCTTTTTCTTTTTTTCTTTTCAGTGTTGTAATTGATGGCTTTCTCAAGGTGTTATACCTAGCATGTGCTCTGATAGAATTGATCAGTGACAGGCACAACATATTACTAAGGCTTGCATGCAGCCTGTAGTCTCGCATTTTCCAATCCTATGTGGTTTTATGAAATGTTTACACTATATACTATAGGATATAAACATAGAATATATTTACCTAGACAAAGACCCTCAGTACTGGGGGAGCAGGGCAGGAACAGGCTTTAACCAACTGGTAACCTGAATTCCTTAGAACCGTGAATGTCTGGGTATGACTTCTCTTGTAGCGTATACAATGTGGATTGTTGGTAATGATAGGCTGGGTGTTTGCTTTGCAGATTTGCAAGCAGTACTAAAATGTAGAACGCTGCAGTATCTTCTCTGGGATGTTTGGATCTAGTAAACTAACTAGATATTTTTTAAAGCATTTCCAGGTCTCAGTTCAAATAATGAAAGAAAAACAAGCTGGTATCAAGAGACACAATCCTTCATTCAGGATTTTAGAAACAAAATTTTGGAAGTATTCCAGTTGCCCTAAATGAAGCAAACATTCCAAAGGGTTATGTAATTGGTGGTATGCCAGTAACGTTGTTCGGAGCAAAATACTGATATTAAATCAGAAACTTACCAATGCTTCATTTAACAATAATAATAATAATTAATAAAAAGGCCAAATATGCTGTTCTGTCATACTTTACTCCTGGGGGAATTCTGCACCCAAAATTAAAAATTCTGCACACAATATTTTAAAATTCTGCATATTTTATTTGTCAAAATGACACAATATAATCATGCCAGTTTCAATCACTTGGTAATTTATTTCAAAATACGTGTCTTCAAGTATGTCTGTAACAATACAGACAACAAAAAAGATTCAGGAAATGTTTTTTTGACAGAGTCCTTACTAGGCATGTCAATATAGAACTTTGAGTAATAATTCATTTAAACTACAATACAGAAACGTATTTCCCACACCCCTCAAAAGCAGCCCAAAGGCTTGTGGAAGTCGGGGTAATGGAGAGCTGAGGGTCAGGGAAGTAATTGCTTGGGAGGAGCCTGGGAGTAAACTTGGCAGGTTGTTGGGTGTAGGTGTGAGAAGTATGGAACAGTTTTTTGTGGGGGGAGAGAGGGAAGGATTGTTAGAGTTGGGGAGCCTCCCCCATGCAGAACCGGGCTGACCTCTAGTCTCTGCCATTCAGACACACGTCTGCCCCTGTTCCCATGTGTCCCTGAACCCGTCCTCCCCGTCCCCATGTGTTCGTGCATCCCATTCAGCCAGGCATATTGGCATATGTCCCCATATGTCCCTGCACCCCCACTCCCCATTCAGCCAGGCATAGCTGCCCCTGTCCCCATATGTCCCTGCACCCCCACTCAGCCATCCCCACTCCCTCTATCCCTGTGTGGCCCTGTACCCCCACCCCATTCAACCCTGGCTCAATGTTGTCACCCCATTAGCGGCTGTTCCCCCACTAGCTCTTCTAAACCCCCATCTGTGTGACCCCCCCAGCAGCCCCTTGTGTGCCTCTCTCTTCTCCCCCCTTCCATCCAGTGCATCCTTAAAGGCCCCGTGCGCAGGGCTCTGTGAAGAAGGTAGCCTCTGCCCCCTCCCTCTCCACAGCTGGCTGCTCCAGTCCATGGGCCAGCTGCCTCTCTTCTAATGCCACATCAGCCCCTGGTGAGCGAAAGATGTAGTTGCAACTTCCCTTCACTTCCCCATCAGAATCAATTATTCTGTGGGGAAGGGGAGAATCTGGGGGGGACATTAATTCTGTGCTTGCATGGTGGTGTAGAATTCCCCCAGGAGTAATACTTCAAGATCACTTTGTTACTTAGGCATAGCAATATGCAGTTTCATTTTGAGATTCATGCATTCTAAGAAATTAGAGTAAATTCTGACAAGAAAAAGAAAAATCCTGAGAACTTGGCTGGATGTGAACATTTACAGCCTGATAAAGATGCTTATTCGTGGCTAATTTCCACTTGTTGTTTACATTAGTGAGTGTATACCTTTGACTATTTGAAGGTATGATCTGAACTTCATACATAGTCTTTTAGCTTCATTAAGTACATTAAGGCAAATTGCAATTTTGCAGCTGATCTTTAATGCTGTTGGCTTGAAATTAATCAGTTTTTTTAAAGAAAAGAATTGAATGCAGTTTCATATAACACACTTGCTCTGGGTTCCCTTACTACTTGTTGTAGTTTTTCAAACACGCTTTCTTCTTTTAAAATTTTTTTTCTTTCCTTTTGCTGTGTGAAAGGCCAATGCAAATAGGTGAAACTGTCACATACATAAAGTAGTTTCATGGTATATCTACATTTACAGACACTGTACACCCAGCTACCAGGGGTATAAATGGCAATGTAGTTGGTGAGGCACAGCTTAGATGAGTAGAGTGACCTACATGCCTAACCCTAGGGCAAGAGTTCTCAACCCTTTTCTTTTCTGAGGCCCCCCCAACATGCTATAAAAACTTCACGGCCCAGCTGTGCCACAACAATATTTTTCTGCATATAAAAGCCAGGACCGCTGCTAAGGGGTAGTAGGCAGGGCAATTGCCTGGGGTCCCACACCACAGGGGGCCCCGCAAAGCTAAGTTGCTTAGTCTTCAGCTTCAGCCCCATGTGGCAGGGCTCGGGGTCCTGGGCTGCAGTCCTGCATGATGGGGCTTTGGCTTGCTGCCCTGAACCCTAGCAAGTCTAATGCCAGTCAGGCTTCCCGGACCCCCTGAAACCTGCTCACAGCCCCCCAGGGGGCCCCGGACCCCTGGTTGAGAGCCACTGCCTTAGGGTATATACCCTACATGGCTCTCTACGTGCCCAAGCAGTGCTTCCTGGATCTATACCGCTACTTTTAGCAGTGTAGCGTCCTACCGTCTCCTTGTTGCTGGAGCCTTTCCCCACCACGATGAAAGACTCCTGCAGTAAGGGAAAGTTCCGGAAGGGGGAAGGCAGTGGGGAAACGTTCCAACAGCTCTTCCCTGCCAGAGGCTTTCCCCATTGCTTCCTGCCACCACAGCCTTTCGCAGTAGTGAGTGTGGATGCAGCAGGCCTTTCACTGTAGTCTGTAGTTACATGTACCCTACACACTACGACCAGTGTAGACAAGGTCTCAGATGCAGAAAGTAAGCTAAAGGAACGGAAGGGTTATTTTAAAATAAAGTTGGGGAATGAAATTGTGACATAAACAGTTTGCACATTTATTTGTTTTATATACTTCTTATTTCTGCTTGTGATTCCTTTTGAAGAGTGGATATTTAAACCCCCCTCCCCACTGAATTTTAACATTCATTTATACTGGTTACAGCTGCTAGTCAAATCTTCATCCTAGATAGAGGCTTGACTTGATTTTAGAGTTGCATCTTTGTATGTACTAAATAGCCATCAAAATTACTTCTAAATAATCAGCCAAAACTGTAGGTACTACCACCTCTTCTAGATAGTACTAGTGTTATTTTTTAAATAGAGTTAAGAACATAAGAATGGCCATACAGGGTCAGAACAATTGTCCATCTAGCCCAGTATCCTGTCTTCCGACAGTAAGCAGAACCAGATGCAGAATGTGGATAATTGAAGATTAGTACTGTATGTTTTCAAATATCTGTTCTTCAACTGCCTATCTTATTTCCAGGATTCCATGTTTCTATGATTTGTAGTGTTTTCCTACTGTTTACACTAGAATGAGAATAAGATGTAAATGAATTTAAACTGGTCAAACTGTTATTGTTATTACTAACAATAGCATCTGAAACTGCTGTAACGTGTGAGAGATTATCTAATTCAATAGCTGTCTGCCATAGGGCTAAATAAATATAATGCCTATACAGGATAGTTTGTGATTTGCCCAAAGTCACACAGGAAGCCTGTGGCCAAGCCAGGAATTTAGTCCATGTCTCTGACATTCCCGTCCAGTGTCCGATGCACTGAACCATCCTTCCTACCCTGAACAAGCGGATAAATTTTCTTAGTCAATTACAAAAAATAATTTAAAAAAATCAACAAATGGCATCTTATAGGAAGGCCAGGTTAAGGTGTTGGCACTGTAGACATGTGCCTAGGGCTCCAGCTTCTGGAAAGAAAGCTTTAATATAAAATAAAAGTTCTGTTCCTAGCCCTTGTGGTTGTGAAGGAAAACTTGAAAACATGACCAGGATATAACCCATACAGTAATGTCTGCCTGAGTCCACAGACAATCTCTGATGGTAGCTTTGAGGTGTGAACTGGCACAACACATTTTAATGGTGTGAATTCTGAAATCCACTGTTCTGGTTGGCTCCCACCAACACCACTCTGGGAGGTGCCTTGTTGCTGTTATTCAATTATGACTGAGCAAAAGTCATCTGTAATATCTTTTCTTTCTCAGTTTAAGTAGTTTGAATCTTCAGTTTACTCATTTGATCATGTTTATATATAATCTTCTACAGTGAAGTCCACATAGTTTAGTTTTGTTTGCTTTTGAAGCATTGAGGAACAACATTCATAATGTCCTGCCACAAGTCTGTTGATTTTGATACAGTAGAAACAGAAGGTGAACTGACAGTTTTGCATTTTTTTAAGTCCTCTGAAATTCCAGTTTCAAATTACTGCTTGAGTGAAATAACCTGACATGCTATGAACAGTTTTGTAGTGTTTTCTTATATATTGTGTTACATTTATTTTTTCTTCAAATTGGAAAGAAATGATTCAGTGGACTGCGTAACTAGATCATGATTAAATCTGTTTCGTTGTGTGATTTGGATACAGTCAACTATCCCTGTAGGGAAGCTGAGGTTTAGTGTTTGTATGGTACAAGACGCCAAGTGCTATCTTAGTAGTAAGTATGGATTACATATTGTGTACATTTGTGTGTCTGTTGTGATCTGTATGATGCTATTTGTAAACAAGATTCCGTATTTAAACAAGGAAAGCTAGAATGACACCACTTTCTTTCAGATCAACCAGCTGTGGAACTTTTTCTGCAGGAAAAAAGCCATCCAAGCTGGTTATGCAAGCCTTTTTCATTTTTTTTTTTTAACTTCCATCACAAGTGTTTATATGAACTTATTTGAAAGACTTTTTTTTGTTAGAAAGTCTGATTTCAGTCTGTGAATAACTTTTATTCTAGAAAGTTGAGTACAGCAAGGTTCTTGTTCTGTCTATTAAGAAAGAAAAGTTACATAATTACCTAGAAACCTAGACCCAGGTTCAGTAAGGTAGTTAAGAATGAGCCTATATTTAAGCACTTGTGTTGTCCCATTTACTTTAAATAGGACTGCTCAAGTTCTTAGTTAAGTATATGCTTAAGTAGTCCTATTTAAAGTTAGAGGGACTACTTAGGTACTAAGACAGGTTTCAGAGGAACAGCCGTGTTAGTCTGTATTCGCAAAAAGAAAAGGAGTACTTGTGGCACCTTAGTGCCACAAATTGGTTAGTCTCTAAGGTGCCACAAGTACTCCTTTTCTTTTTTAGGTACTAAGAGTTAGCATATACTTATGCATCTTGCTGAATCAGGGGGGTTTGAAGAGCATGACTAGTGGATGGAATTGACTGGAGTGCTGACATTGAAGTGTTTTGAAATTGAACTTTTTACAGAGGGTCTGAACACTTTGAAGGTGTTTGTAGTATCTGATATAGTGATTCTATATAAATCTGGTTAGCTCATCTTTTCTCATTTCAAAATGTGTAGAATTCAGTAGGGTATTTCTCATTCTAACTGTAATAGAATTGAAAGCTGTTGATCGGTACTTCAAATGGATGATTAATGTTTAGTGATTACCAAATGGTGTCTAAATAATGACTCGACATGCCTGAAGTAAAAGGAACAGTAGGAATTAAGTGACGTGTAGACAGAAGTAATGAAATCATAATCTTTTAAAGTAAAATATAAACCTTGCCAAGAATTATTAAATGGAAAACAAAAGCATTTGTGTATTTTAAAAAGTGCAAAAAATTAGGTTTTGGGAGTTCTTAAAGATTAAATGTGTCATTGAGTGAAACTTAACCAAGGTAGAAGAGCAGAACACTAATTATTTTGACAGTCCCACATAGATACATTCTTGATGCCATAGATGCTATTGAAATGTAGCCAAGTTTCTTCCAACTAAGTTTCAACAGCAACTTAGTTCAAGAGCACACTGTCTTCAGCCCTCAAAACTTAATGACCAATTGATGACTCTTTTTCAGTAACACCAATATAACAATGATAAATCAGCATTGATTACTCACTCATGTTAACAGTTCATCAGAGGATACAGATATCTGTTCAAAGCATAGTATTTTATAGATTTTGATACAAGTAGTCAATGTTTAAAGTGCCATGAGCAAAAAATCATGAGGTTCATGGTTTGTTGGAAGTAGCTTGATGTCACTGTAGATGTTGACTAAGGGTTTCTTTGCACATATAGTTGTTCCTGATTAAGTCCACATAGGGACACATTTATTCTAGCAAAAGAATATTCACATATGGAATTAATCAGGAGCAACTCCACGTGTAGACAAGCACTAAGAGAAGGGGTAGGAAGAAGGTCGTCTCACAAACTGGAGGAAGAATGTAGCTTAGTGACCTGTCTCTTGAAGTTCAGTCAGAGTTGTGAGAATTAGGTGATTGAAGGGCATCAGGGAGATTAAAAACTCTGATGCAGTAAGTAAATAAATTGTCCAATGAATAGTCATCTTATTTGTCCTCGAGGAATATAATACTTTCTTTAAGGGTTTGAACTTCTTGTCTGTTGTATTCATTTTCTCAGCAGCTCTTGCCTGACGTGTCTTTAGTATCTGTGTAATGTTGTATGTCAAAATATATTTTTGAGTTCATGCTTGTGGTTAAATATAAGCACTTTCTTTTTCAAGCAGGGAATCATTAGTAGAGTTACAGAATCAGTGAAGAATATCGTACCAGGGTGGTTACAAAGGTATTTCAATAAAAGTGAAGATGAATGTGTAGATGCAAGCGAACCTACAAGCCAGCAGGAAACTCCAGTAAACTACCATCATGGTTATGCAGATGATGACACCCCAGTGTTTGATGGGAGAGTCACTCCTGAGTCAACAAGAATTAATTTAGAAGGTATGTGGGAGTTTGCAATCAAAACTGTAGCCAGTTAGTTGAATAATCTTTATTAATAAATTTACATTTCCGAATTAATTATAACTTAAGAGAAATTGGAAGGAAAAGCGATTTTACAAATTCTGACACAAATGTTTTAATAACTTTTTTCAATTTTAAGTGCAAACGTATCATTTGAAACACTGTCTTCCTGTGTTCTCTGAGGGGTGTCCTATAGGGAATTATATGTCAATGAGTTTCACATAATACATTAAATAGCTGTTAAATGGTCATGATTTGTACTCAGAAGTAAGCTGGATTGTTTATAAACAAAAGACCTCTAGATGAAAAACTCTTATCCCATTACCGTAGAAACATTCATTATGTTTCTAGATACTGATGAGCAGTCCTAGAATGAGTGGAAGATACCCTCCTCGGAGTCCTGACCTTTAAATCAGGCTCCTTTGATCAGTAATACAGGTGGTAAATTCAGGTTAGTTCTTAATTACCTTAAAATTAGGATACTTATAAACATGACAAGGTTGGCAGGACATTGCAATAGTTTCTTAGATTTGCAGTGCAGGACTATCTAGATACTCCCATCTGTGAGCATGTATTAAAAATGTTTGCTGTGGTGGCGATCACCAAAACTGCTAGCCTGGGTAAGGAGGTCATTTGTGTGCATCTATCATTATATGACTGTCAAATTGGAGAAGGTTAGTTGCCTCTGCTAGCAACACCATTTGAAGAAGACTTTAAGGGCAAATAAGAAAATTTACAGCACTCGCAGTCCTTGACTAGAGAGCAAGTTTTCATAAAGGAATAGGGGATGTCTTCAGGACAGAGGAACACATACTGACTTGGGTTGAGAAGTACTTACAGGACTTCTCAGCAAGGACAACCACACAGCAGATTTACTCAAACAACTCCAAAGGATTAGGAATAACACTACTGTCCAGAACTTTGACCAGTTATGATGCAAATGAGGAATGCCACAGATAAATCTTAATGACTTGAGAACAGAAAAAACAAACTCCATATAATCAGCTTTCAGGAACCATTGACCTGAAGCACAGATGCTGTCTCCCAAGCTGGACCTTTAGCCTGATGTATATAATTCCTCTCAAGATGTTGTCATAAAAATCTGCTGGAGGTTGGGCAGACTGGTTAGTGACCGCACCATGGTTCTGGACACTGAGCTAATCCATAGATGCTGATATTAATAGCATTTGCTTTCCTAGAATGTCTGAGGAAGGCCTCGGGCTCCTTTTAGATAAAATATACTTTAATAGCCGTCTCCTTTGCACAAGAACTATAAGAACTAATCCACCAATAGCCTTTCAGACCTTTTGATTTATTTGAGAAGTTGCTACTATAGGGTGGCATCACTTTCACACAAACCAAGAGGTTTGTATCCTCTCTCTGTATGCTAAAATCCCAGCAATAATTGATGGCAGGGACACAGCATTTTTCATCTGTAGGGGGAGCCAGTACAATAAAATTTAGAGAAGATACAAAAAAAGTACCTTTATTGCATATAATCAAGTGACTATTAATACTTTCTATCTAATAGAGATTGTATTAATTAGGTGAATTGTCTAATGTCTGAATCTCATCATTTTCTTCATACGTGCATTTTGTAAATTTGCATATATTTTGTGTGATGAAAGACTCTATTTGAGAGCAATTGGACATAGGGGACAACATTAGGGCTGCTAAGGAAACCTTGACACTGAATTTCCTCACTTCTTTGTAGTTTAAAATTTTGTTTAATGTTGCAGTAGGGTAAGTATTTGCATGTAGTGCTGTTGCTGTCATCAGACAGTTAAGTGAAACCCTGTATGGGTGAGGAAGAAGTTAAATTTGGCTTATCTCTATTTTTGTACTTGACACATGGCAGTAGAGTGACTGCTGATAGAAAACAGCTCTTGATTTCTGTGTGCTTGTACACTTACCTTGCCTAATAGAATGCTCATTGTGTTTTTTTAATTCCTCTTTAGAACCGTCCACAAGTAGATCTGCATTAAACTTCTCAGATGTATTAACAAGACCCTCTCTTCATCGGAGTCATTTGAATTGCACCATGTTGGATTCCCCATCACCACATTGTCAGCCCTCCACATCCTCTGCATTTGCAATTGGCAGTTCTGGACTCTCCCTCGTAAAAGAAATCAAAGATTCTACCTCTCAGCATGATGATGATAACATCTCAACTACTAGTGGCTTCTCCTCTAGAGCATCTGATAAAGGTAACTTTCATTTTACTACGGTTATATCTGCCTTATATGATGATCGTGTTTCACAACATGAATAAATTGAGTTTGTTTCATATGCCATCTGTCATCTTAGTAAATACAAAGTTTGTTAGTGCCAATTACTTAGATGTATATCTTCTGGTATTTAAGAATTTAACTTTAAGTATCTGAAATATTACATCACATTGTAATTTTTAGATGAGTGTTCTGAAAAATGCTGTTATGAGGCTAGGATGTCTCAGGACTTGGTGATGGAACACAAAGCCTTTCACCTAGGTTATACTCATATCTAAGTTGAGGTAGTAGTGACTGACAGCTCATTGTACTCATGAAATTGGGTGGTGGTCTCAATCAGTTTCATTTTAAATGGATGTTCATATCAAAATCACCAATGTAATTCAGTATTGAATGGCAATGGAAACCCTGAAAATGGGCTGGTGTGTTCTGCAGGTCAGAGCTGAGCCATACGGTCAGGGTCATGTGGGGAGACTTGCACTGCTTGTGCTTTATCTGTTTTGTGGACAGAGGACTTCACTTTTCAATACTGACAAGTCTGTCACATTTCATGAATACTACATTCACGAAGGAAAAACATTCTCAAGATTTTAAAGTAAAAATTTTAAGTTTTGGACTGACACCTTTGGATTCTGAGGTCCTTTATCTTCAGAATAAGTGCTAGACAGCACAGGCAGCCATATTGCAGGTCTCCTCGTACTGTGCATCTACCATTGCTCTCCCCCTTTCTGGAGGAGCTATCCTTGGTGAAGATAGTTGTTTCCATGCTGTTGCGATTCTTGGCCTACCTGAATTTGCCGGTAAGAATGCTGGTGGCTTCTATGGACTATTTGATAATAATGGGAATAAGAGCATTACCTCATTTCAGATGGATAACTAAACAGTTACCAGATTTATGAATGAGTCATTTCTGACCTGGGCTAGTCTTGAACCATTGACTTACGTGTGAAGGATTTATAATCTGATTACCAATCCCCATGTGTTATAGTCTCCTCCTGTCTTCATCAGAAAGAAGAAATACCGTTTTATAGTAAATCCATCAGTATTCAGTTCTGTTTAGTTCCTTGAATTTCCATTCTAAGGGCTAGTTGTGTATACACTTTTGAGAACAGAGCCTGGGTTCAGGGATGATGTTGGTGCTCCTACTCTTTGAAGCAGATTATATTGCCATAATACACAATATTAGTCTGTTTAAAGAACCCTGAAACCCTGGGGTAGAATAGTGCAGGATTAAATATTGGATTTTATTATGTCTCTCCTTAATGCTGTTTTATATCCAGTTTTCTTGCGTATTAACTAACTTACAATATGATTTACACACACCATGTGTTCTTTTGTCAGATATAGCAATTTCAAAAAATACATCAGTACCACCTCTCTGGTCCACAGAGGCTGAACGATCTCATTCTCTCACACAACATTCTGCTACCAGCTCTAAAAAACCTGCATTCAACTTATCTGCTTTTGGAGCCCTATCCCCTGTGAGTACTACACAATATAAATTCTAATCACATTAGTTTTGTCTCCATTTTGCTAACTACCTATTAATATTTCTCTCTGCAGTCACTTGGTAATGCTTCTGTCCTTAAGACAAGCCAGCTTGGGGATTCTCCATTTTACCCTGGAAAAACCACTTATGGTGGTGCAGCTGCAGCAGCAAGGCAATCTAAAATACGAATTACTCCTTATCAGGTAAGAGAAAGCATTGGTTATATGGGCAGGGAAGAGCAGTTGAAATGTAAAATGAAAATTTTGTCTTGAAAATGTGCATTCAAGATAGATCAGAAACTTACTTTATTATCAAATACTTCAGTAGTAGACATTATACTATTATAGGTTTCAGAGTAGCATCCGTGTTAGTCTGTATCCTCAAAAAGAAAAGGAGTACTTGTGGCATCTTAGAGACGAACAAATTAGTCTCTAAGGTGCCACAAGTACTCCTTTTCTTTATACTATTATAGAGATATCACTGACATTCAGTAATGGGGGAGAAAACTGTCAAATGTAGAAGTCTTCAACCAGGAAAGCTTCCAATCTTAAAGGTAAATTTCATGAGCATATTAACCAGTGGGATTACTGGTGATGAATAGTTGCTTATTAAACTGATCTTTAATTTAAAAACTGTTATAGAGCAACCATTGCTTCTCCAGTGTGCATACACACTCTTGTGCAGTTTTTGTTTCAGCAGCCAGCCATTAAAAGGAGTGTTGTAACCATGTTGATTCCAGGAGAGTCACAAGGTGGGTGAGGTAATAGCTCTTAGCGGAGCAAATTCTGTTGGTGAAAACTCAAACTCTGTAGCTTGAAAATTGTCTTTCACCAACAAAAGTTGGTCCAATAAGAAATTCACCCACCTTGTCTCACTGGAGCAGTGGTACTCAATCCTTGGCTCTCATGGAGACTTGTGCTTCTCTTGTTCTTCCGGATGTAAACCAGAGTAAGTGAAACACTGAATACAGGTTTCCATGATGAATTCCATGCATCCTAATCTCTGCTGAGTAGAATAGTAAAGGGTCAGTGCCTTGTTTGTGTAATAGCAGTCTGGCCTTAGGAATGTTGTAGAAGTGATCAGTGAAAATTACAAATAGTACAATGCTGTTTGTTGTCTGAGAGACAGGGACAAGCTGTATTATAACACAGTTATACTTTATCATGTATCTTTAAATTGGAAAACTTGTATTATAGCAGAAACAGTAGTGATTGCTTTAAAGTTGCATAACAATTTATATATAATTTACGCATGCTTCACTATACACACAGTATGTATGTGTATATAATGTGTGTGTAAAACATCATGTAACCTTAACTACAGCAGGAACAGATGTTCGTGCCTTTTTGAAAGTTTTCATATTTAAAGTGACATACTACTTAACAAACAACGTAGTTTTGCTGACCTTTATTCTTCTACCCAGCAGAGATTAGGGTACAATCCTAAGTGCAATGTCAAGATAGACACTGTAACAGAATCCATTTAAACATTTACATAATCCGAATGGACGTACATGCCACTTTACAAAGATACAACTCTTAAAGACAGATAATGTCTTAAAGACTAAAGACCATGTCTAATATCATAAATGCTATAAACAGCCAAAAAAAATTGATTGCAATTTTTCAAAAATCAGTTTCAAAAATCAGTTTTAAAAAATAAACATAATTGGGCCTGGGGAAGGGGAACTAAAATGGCAAGCTTCCTTTGAAGGAGGGAATAAGCTCACATCCTGCCCATGCTATTTGCTGTGGATTACAGCCAGTGTTACTAGCTGCTTGTACCCTCTATGCTTTGCTTCCTACCTGCACATAGCAGCAGTGTGATGCACAGCATGTGTCTGATTACACAGGGGCAACATAGGATCCCAACAATAAATTAGTATTCAAGGAAGCTTTCCGAGTATTCTTCCTTTTGACCTTTGTTACTTCTCTTTTATAGTTATATTTGATATGTATTGTTGTAAATATAAAGGTTTCTCTTCTTTACAAAGAAGTTACAAGGCACTGTAGTAGCAAAATATAAACTCTGAAAATAATTAAAGAGAAACTACAAATTGGAATTCCTAATCATGATATACACTGATTAAGATGATTCATTATACTGTCATGTAAATCTGACTTCTCTTGCTTACTCAAAGTACATTCTTCAGATGTGACTTGCAATGAGCCTTTATTTACATTTTCTTTCCTGCCCTTTTTCAAAAAAGATAGCAGGCCCATTATTTTTTTTTTCTTTTTCAGCCTTTTACATTTTGATTAAAAGAATATGAATTGAAGTGATTTAAGATGTCACTTTGTCCCACACCCATCTTTCAGGCACAATCCAACTCTTGCTATGAAGCCAGTAGACTCCCATTTTCTTCAGTAGGTCCTCATTGAGCTCATTCCCCACATCTCTTCTAAAATATTGGGATCCAACCCATTGTTGTCCCAAAACAAATAAATATATGAATGTTGAAGTCCAACATTTTAACATTTATCATGCTAACTTTTCAGACACCAGTCAGAAGACAAATGAAAGCTAAGCAAGCAAATGTGCAATCCTATGGAGTGACAAGTTCCACAGCGCGGCGCATCTTGCAGTCTCTGGAGAAGATGTCAAGTCCTTTAGCAGTAAATGGCTCTCATTTTACTCTATTGTGTTTCAGTGCAAGAGCATGTAACACATTCTAAACTTACCTGCACCATATTTGTGAAAACTTTCTTAATATAGTTTAACTTACTGTAATATTTACTTGACAGGATGCTAAAAGGATTCCATCTTCTATTGCTTCTCCATTGTCTTCTGTAAGTTTGTCTCTAAACTGTCTTCTCTTTTGTTTCATGCCAATGTCATTGTAAAGAATTTTCCTCTAACGTGTGGCTTTTTCCTTACAGCCTGTGGACAGGAGCATGCTGGATATTACTCGCTTCCATTCAAAGAGAAAACAGGTAAGGATTCACTGATACCCAGGTAGTTTTATCAATTTAATTAAAATATTCATTAGTTTTAAGTACTGTGAAGTTTCTGCAAACCTATAGTGTACACAAGGAATAGGATATTAACTCACATAACATTAAAATTATATTTTGTTTGGATTATTAATGACAAAAAATGTTCTCTTGTACACACTATTTCTGGGAGGGCTGGGACGGTTATCCACTCCACTTCTGGGGCAGGCTAGTTTCGTGTTGCTCTTTCCTGAGATCTGTTACTAAGAGGAACATGGCTGGAACTCTAAAGGGAGCTTTGCTTCTTCCCGCTACTAGTTGGCAAGCAAGGTGTGTGTTAGACAATAGTTTGAGGAAGCTCTTGTGCCGGAAGAGTGACCAGAAATGGAACAAATAATAAATATTTATAAATGGTGCTAAATGACTTTGCCAGACTTGTATTTAAACCAATGATTTAAACTTGTTACCTGTGCTTCTTAGTGCTTCTGTCTTGAAAAATGGTGGCTTGCTGAGGAGGGAAGGAATTTTGTAATTTCTGGTCACCTCTATAATTTTAACCAATGTTCTTACACATAAGAATAAGTTTAAGCTGTTGTTAAAGAAGCCCTAATTAGTCATAATGGTATGGTAAATCCTGATTCCTGTCATGGTGTTAACAAGTGAAAAATGCTAATGGATTTTTCAGGTTTTTCAGATACTTCTAATATTGCATAAATTTGGGATCTGAGACCACTATAGAAATAAAAATATTGTTTTCCTTCCATAGCATCCACCACATGAAGTTTTACACAGAAAATGGAGAGAATGTCTCTTAAATTTTTGTACTGACCTTTTGACTAGAAATAGTATTACACTTGACAGTTTACCAGAACATATTAGAATCCACATCTTCTGTAGTTGAGCATTTGTTGAAAAGATGACACTCGAACACAAAGTATACTGTGTAATTTCTTCAGCATAAGTGTCATGTAAATAAACTGCAAAGAAAACTGCAGTATAGCATTTTCAGTTAAATTATAGAGCCACACCTGTGTTGAGGCATTAAAAAAGATGTAGCGGTTATGCAACAGAGAACCTGGTGACGTCAGGCTAAACGAATGTTGCACACAGCTGTCTCTGGCTGAAAGGAAAGGAATTGTCTATTCATACTGCAATATTTGGCAAGAAAAGGGAAGCCCTTGATGGTAGTAATTGCTGGTCGAGACAAGGATTGTTGGGTGTTTTTTTTGTTTCTGCTTAGCTGCCAGAGTAACTGGACTGTTGACAGAACACTTGTGTACTTAGTAAAAACTGTTTCAATTGATACCAGTGGTGCAGTACATTTCTTACTTTAAAAACCCATGTAGGCCAGAATAGCACTCACATTAGTGCTTTTTATCTGTTATCCCTTGTCAGAAAAATGTCCGCCTACCTTTCCTTATAATGTTTTGATAATGCACATTAAAATTCACACTGCAAAATTCTTCCATTTAGAGTGGACTAGATTGACGAACAAACTTAGTTTAACACATACTTTATGGAAGGTATCCGAAGCAGACAAGAAGTATTGTAATGAGCTTCTAAAAAGATCCTTTTCATGAAATAATCCTTGAAATTATACTAGGGGAAATAAAATTTGGCTCCTTCCTGAGTTATAGGGATATTGTTAGTTTAAAAATAATATTGTAAATTATTTTCTCTACTGGTGTTTGACAAAACTAGATTACTGCAAGTGAAGCAGATTATAAAATTCAGATTAATTTTCACTATTTACATATTCAAACATTTCTTTGTTAGGACAATGAAAATCAATGAAGTCAGTTTAATTTTTAGATATGTATGTAGTGTAGCAATGTATAAGTTGCAAATATAGTGCATGTGATATTTGTTTAAAATAACTCTCTTAACGTTGGAATGTTTGTTAAAAAGAAAATAATTTAAAGATTCTTTTTGTGTTTGTCTTTTTAAAATGAGTCAGTAAAATAAAATGTGGGGTAAAATTTTCAAAGTGCCTGCATGGTTTGAGGGCTTAGTTGACTAATGCTGTTGTATTTTTTTTAGGATGAGATTTATTGGAGTAATCAAATCCAGAGGGTTGATTGATTAGCCATTAGCATTTTGACATAGAAGTCTATTTCCTGGCTTCAGCTATGACCACAAATTTCATTGTGTGTGTAAAACAGAATAATACTTTGATGATTTCAGTGAATTAATGTTCCTAAATGTTACTAAAATTAGCTGAGGAATCCTGGTTTTAGATTCAAGACACAGTTGAATACCTTGCTTGACTTCCTTCCTAATTTCTCCATGCGCATTGAATACCTGTATAGCCCATGAGAGCACCTCACTGAGTGCAGTGATTGCATACAGGTAGTTAGCTAGTTTAATTCAGGTTTTTAAGTAAATATAAATGATCTCAAAGTCTCCAAACTAACTATATTGATTGCTGCTTCTTTTAAAGGTGGAATCCCAGCACCCTCCAGTCCAGAAACTAGTGGCACCGAAGACAATTTCTCAGTCAGTGAGCCGGTTACAGTATTTTAAACCATCTCTGACTCCAGCTGCTGAGTCAAGCAAGATTACACAGGGAGTAGACGTAAAGCACAAAGTAAGTATGCTTTCTCTTAACTTTGGAAGAGCTATAAATATAAATAGCTCTCCTATTGAGATGTTCTTACCTGTCAAGACAATTTATAACATTCAGGGTAGGGTAATGCTTAAGACAGTAGGAATCTTTGTAGAAGGAATATTTGAATTCGTGTCGACTTTTATTGTATTCATGGACCATTATGTGATTGGTTGGTCATCCTCAGTGTAACGATGTGCTGCTGGCTTGGACTATATTTGGACTGAAAGGATAACGCAGAAGCGCAGTAAATTTTGAGACCTAGTTATGATCAAATCTCTGATAGTCTTACAAGAAACTTCTGCTGAAATAATTATCTAGCAAAACTTGGATTACTTTCATGCTAAATAAACATATTTGAGCTATGTATAAACTACCCTTCAGTTAAGCTATGGTCTCCCAGTGATCTAATTTGTGAGATCCTGTAGGGCATTTCAGTTTGTGTTACTCTAAAATTTTATAGGTAACTTATAAAACATATAAACTTTTGCAGCTTGTTCTAATATACCATAGTTCCCAGACAAAAATTGTACCTCGTCCTTTCCTATTATGCAAATACTGGGGACTGGAAAGTCGGGAGGGTCTCTTTTGAGATGGTTGAACCAGAAGAGTGAGGGAACCCCCCTGCCTGTGCAGTTACCTGTTTTGCCAGAGATCGTCTTTGGAGGAAGATGAAGTAGCACTGACGTGAGTGGGAGAAACCAACCTATGGATATTTTTGAAAGTGAAGTGTATGGGTTGTAAAATTGTTGAACAACCAAGTGGCATAGGCTTGGAGGAAAGAGGGTGCCATTTATGTTTCTATAGAAAGCATAGTTGTTAAAATTCGGAACAAGTATTGATATTTTCACTAAGTGTTCTCCCTTGGGCTCTTCTGAGTAAAGCTTGAATGGATTTTAGGCAGCACACCAACATATTATTTCCCAGCCACAGACATTTGTAATACAGTCTATTATGGTGGAGTTGGTTATAGCTCAGTAGTTAAGTCTGAGTTCCCTTTTGTCCTTAAAAGCAGGGATTTAACCTTTTTGTTGTTTAAAAAAAAAAAAAACCGCTTACCCTCCCCAAACTTACAGGACTTGCTCTTTTTACAGAATGAATTTTCTGAGAATTTACAAGTAAATCTGTTAATAAGTTTTGAGTTAACTTTCTTAAATGATTGATTGTCTATCTGTCAAGTTTTTTTGTTTTCCTGAGTGATCTTAATAAAAGAAAGACAGACACTTCAAACTTATACTTAAAATCAATTGAAATCTTTTGTGCATAGGCTATATTTGAAGAAATTAGGTTGTAATGAAGCTAAATTAATGATTGCATTTAATGGTTATGAATATAGAGGCTACAGAGTTATGTCACTGCTCAAGTTTGTGAGAGTGATAACTTGGTCACTGCCTCTTCTCTACAGTTTGTTTGCTTGAAGCCGTTCTGTTGGTTGTAATGAGTCAGTGGCATGAGAAGACTGGACTTGTGTGTCAAGAGTTCTCATTGGTAGATGACTTGGCACTTAACTGTCACTACTTTTAGAGGTTCCGTGGCCGTAACTTGGGCGTTAAGGCCTGAAAGGCTGTCCATGGCACTGCTCCTTGAACTCCCCATTGTGAACCAAGGCAGCACTGCTACGGGGGAGTTGAGACAGGAACATACGGTGAGCTGTTAAAGTGCAGAGACATTGGGGGTATGTCTACATTGCAATAAAAAACCCACGGCACTGCGTCGCAGAGCCAAGGTCAGCTAACTCGGGTTTGTGGGGCTAAAACTAGAAGTGTAGATGTTCAGGCTCAGGCTGGAGGGTTTTCAGTTTTACAATATTGAACTTAAATTGAAATTTTGAGCTGTTATGTAGATAGCATAAGTATTTTATCATGATTTTCATTAGACTCAAAAGTTGTCAGAATCAAATAAATATTCAGTGAATTTTGAACTCTAAATGGGAACTGTCTGCTAGTAAATAACTCAGCACAGCTACCATATGTGGGGGTGCCTCAGTTCAGCATTTTTGTGTTTAACATTTCAGTTTGGATTTAAGTCTCATGTCTGGAAGGGCCCAGGGAGCAGGAGGACCTGTTTTATGTTGTTGACCTTAACTGCCCCTTGTAACTCATAATGATTACATGTTGATGCAAGTGAGAACCTAGAGAAGAAACTCATTGCAGTTTAGAGGGGGGAGTAAAAGTGTTTAATAGAAGAAAAATAAGTAGTTGTAAAAGGGAACTAGAGAAAGAAACCTAGTGGTTGTGATCTGTTAGGGCTGCCTGCTTAGTCAGCAAGAGACTAAAGATGTTTTATTCCAATAGCAACTCTCAGAAAAAATGCATACCTGCAAGAGGTAGAGCTAAGATTATGTGTGCAGGCTTAATTTTGGATTTTCTAATTTTTTGAGGGTCTACCTCTCTAACCTTAATGTTATCTGAATATTCCATACAAAACTCCACGTTATGTGTATTTTAGTGACTAGCTGAGGCTTAATGTTATATTACAGGGGAGAGAGATGAGCTGTATTTCACAGTCATCTGTGTATCTGTTTTAATGGGATTTTTCCCCACACAAATACAAATACAAAGTTCTATGCAAATGAATACAAAGTTCTATGCAAATGGCATAATCAGTGTGGCACATAGTAATTGCATTAAGAACTGGCTAATAGATCTCACAAAGTAATTGTAACTGAGGAACTGTTATCAAGTGGGGCATGTTTCCAGTGGGGTACCTCAGGAATCTGTTCTTGGCCCAGTGCTATTCATTATCTTCAGCGATCTGGAGGAAAATATATGATCATTGCTGGCTACTTTTGCAGATGACGCAAAAATTGGTGGAGTAATTAAAAAAAAAAAAAAGACAGGTCAATTCTGCAGAGCCTTCTGGATTGCTTAGTAATCTGGGCTCATTTGAACAACATGTATTTTAATATTGCCAAATGTAAGATACATTTAGAAACAAAAAGTGTGCGTCTCACAGTGAGGGGCTACATCTTAGAAAACAGTGACTCTGAAAACAACTTAGAGGGTCATGATAAGATGCCATGCTAAGAAGGCTAACATAATCCTTGGATGTATAAGCAGAGGAGTATTGAGTAGGATAGAGAGGTGGCAGTATGTCTACGTATAGTGTTAAGGAGACCATTAATGGAGCCCAGCATCCAGTTCTGGTCTCAGTGCTTCAAAAAGGACGTTGAAAAATTGGGGTTCAGAAAAGAAGGTTCAGACGAATGATCAGAGGTGTAGAAAACTGTCTTGCAAAGGACGATTTAAGAAGCTCAATCTGTATAGTTTATCCAAGAGAAGATTAAAATCACGGTCTGAGTACCTACACAGGGAGAAAATTTCTGATTAAAGGGTCTTTAGTCTAGTATACAAAAGCATGACCAAGGCCAATGTCTGGAAAAAGAAACTAAACTAGAAATAAGGTATACATTTTAAATAGGGTAACTAACTGTTGGAACAAATTACCAAGGTATGTGGTGGATTTTCCATCACTTTAAGTCTTAAAATCAAGATTGAATGTCTTTCTGAAGATATGCTTTACCTCAGATTGAAGTTATGGGCTTGATGTAGGAATTACTGAGTAAAATTATAGGACTTGTGTTATACAGTGTCAGAATGGATAATCATAATGGTAATTTATGGTCTTAATATCTATGAATTCATAAATTGTTTAGATTGCAGAGTTTGTGTTTTGTCCTGATAGAAGATTGATATGAGTCAGATGTCAATAGATGTTTGTTTCTATGGTTAATGGGATTGTTAAAATGGCATGCTCTTTCTAATGTAAATACCTTGCTAGTATTATTTGATATACTACTTAATTTCAGTAAATATTACCTCAGTGGGATTGCATGGACTGTAAAATCAGCCCAGATTTTGGTCCAAAAAGTTTATAATATATTATTTGGAATCCAGTGTTTGTTAAAATTGGTACTTAATGTGTCTTGTATGCAGTCTATGCTAGTGAAATTTGGTTAATACAAAACGAATTTAATCTCCCATTATTTTAATCAGTAATAGTGATAAACTGATGACACCCATTGGAGCTGCAAAGCTTAATTTGAGTGTGTCTGTAATATTGACTTAACTCCAACGTCTAAGTAGATGCGGTTAGATTTTTCTAGTTAGTTTAACTAATAAAAGAAGCAGAAGAAATGTTGTAAGAATTGCCATAGCTATAGTCTTGTTTTGTGCTTCAAATAATAGCAAATTCAGAGAAACCGAAGTTATTTTCCTTTATTTGCAGGGAGTGAGGGAGAAGAATTTGACTGCAGAACAGCAAGTAGAGCCACCTGAAAGGTATGTCTGACCTCCTAGATTTAATCTAAATTACTTACATGGGAGAAGGGTGGTGGCTTTGTGCATCCTCTGCTGGAATCTCCGTGCTTACCCTTTTTGTAAAGGAAATAAGAAATATTTCTTGATCACACAACAGAATGTGAAATTGGGACTCTTTAGTTAAGAATTGTTTCTCAGAAATGGCATATGAAATGTCTGAAGTCTGTTAATATACACTTAGTAGAAAAGAAGGGAATGATGATAGATAAATTAATAACGATAGCAGTAGTTATACTAAATGAAAAAAGGATACATGAGAATAACATGATTTACAGACAACCACTTATTAGCCAGTATGTGTCTTCCTACCAGCAAATGAAGACGGGAAATAAACAAAGTTCTTGCAATGTCACTCTTGTAGACGGGGCTGTTTGGCTGGTGAGGCATTGTAATTTCCCTTCTCCAGGAAGTGTGGACAGTTTTTCAGCTAGCTGAACTAGATTTCTAATATTACCTTAGCTCCTTTAGCAATTCTATCAGGATTAGATGTTGTAGAAGTAAGGCATTTTGCAGTGAAGATGTTTCTCTTAGTTCATCTGGGTACTCTGTATGGTAGCAGCCTCACGTTTTTCTAATAGTTTGGAATGTGAAGCCTTGGTTTAAAGTGCTCTGAGCTGACCTACCACTTCCCGTGACATGACAGAAGTAACCCACTTAGTGGACTAGCCTATGTGGTTCCACCTGTCCTACACTCTCACCTTCAGTTTTGGCTCATGATATTGAAGAGTATATTAACCTAGCAACCAATTGATGTATCAGTCCTGTTGTACACATATGGTTACTACAGTAAGGTAGGGCTCTCTCTGAGGGAAGTTCTTTTGCGTGTGAACCAGTACCATTTTCTTAATTAAAGAAAAGGAGTACTTGTGGCACCTTAGAGACTAACAAATTTATTTGAGCATAAGCTTTCGTGAGCTACAGCTCACGTCATCGGATGCATTCCGTGGAAAATACAGTGGGGAGATTTATATACACTGAGAACATGAAACAATGGGTGTTACCATACACACTGTAACAAGAGTGATCACTTACGGTGAGCTATTACCAGCAGAAGAGTGGGGGGAGGAGGGGAACCTTTTGTAGTGATAATCAAGGTGGGCCATCTCCAGCAGCTGACAAGAACGTCTGAGGAACAGTGAGGGGGTTTTCTTAGTTGTATCTCATGCTCTTTGTGGAAGGCAGCATGGCCTTATCAGATGCTTTGCTGTGTGTAACATACAGGACAAATTGCTGCTTCATCCCTAGATGAGTCACAAGGCTCTGTTAGCCTTCAGAAGCTAGCCCTCACCCTCTTCGAGCAGTTCTGTGGGCCTTGGAAATGATTACCTGAGTTTTCCTCTATGATTTTTATAAGTCTCTCAACTTTCATAGCCTCAGTATCCGTTTCAGTTTAGCATTTCCCCCTCAAAATGGATTATTCTATAGTGGACATAGGATTTTTCTCACAAGATATCCTCTGCATGAAGATAATGAACTTGTACAAAGCCTGGCTTCTGTGGATTTCTACTCTTCTGCAGAAGGGATAATTACACCTTTTTTGATATTGTTTTTTTTTGTAGGAGAGTCAATCCAGTTGTATTAATTGATCAAGAGAGTCTGCACTCTAATCCATGGGTCTGTTTAGTTCTTGGGGTGGCTCTTGATAAGAAACAAGGGAAGTCCCTTAGGATTTGTGCAAAAGTTTTCCATTTTTGAAATCTGGGTAAGGACTTGTAAGTCAGAGTCTTTCCTTTCGGGACAGAGGAATGACTTCCTCCATAAGTGACAAACAGGTGTATGCAGAAAAGGTTACATATTTTGCATAAGAGTCTGAGTTAGGCTCTGGTACAGGAGTAGTTAAATTGAGTAAAATATGAAATTTCTAAAATTCTTGCTGCTCTTTTAAGTTTGGATAGTTAAAGGTTGAGCATCCAAGTGCTAGTTAGGCTTTAAGAGGCAACAGAGTGCTCTTCCATAGGTTCCCTTCCAGAGCTGAAGAGATTATTCTGGAGCATCTAACAAGGTTAAACCAAGGCTCTGCCCTCATCCTCATGGGGACTTGACCTGGGGCTTAAAAGCCTTCATGTGTGCTTAAACCTGCCTTTTTAGTAGTCATCTGCTTGGCCAGAAGAAGAGCTTCAATATAGGATTTCTTTCCGTTGGGCACTTTTATCTCTCTCTTCATCTGGGCAAGGTATAATGCTTAATCTTGTTCCTTTTTCCTTACTTTCCTCGGGTAGTTTTTCCCCTTTCCACTTGGGTTAGAATATCTTTCCCCTTTGTTCTGTCCAGGCTTTTGGAATGAAAAAGAGAAAATTCCATTACACTTTATAAAGCTCTTTGATGTATGTGTATCTGAAAAGAATTCTGGGATGTTAACACAATCAGAACTCCTCTTTGTTCTGTTGAGGGCCATATAAAAGATGCAATAGCTTCTAAGGCTTCTGTCTCTCACTGTCATGCTGCAGAAACTGGAGTCTCTGCCTTCTGTCAAGGTTCATTCCATAACAGTGGCAGACAGGTACCTTGACATCCTTTTATATCTTCTCTATGCTGAAATCTTGATGTGTCAGTGTTTGCATGTAATCTGATCTGTTCTCCCTCCCACGATACACCCATTCTATCTGGTCTCTCATTTGGTGGTGAATATTTCATTTGAAATGTCCACTGTCCAGGCTAACAATAAGGGATGTGGGAGAATAACATATTTTACTAGCTAACTTAATTTTTCCATCTTCCTCTCTGCTGGCTCAGACATCACACCTTGTGGAGTTGGGACTGTTTCTGATTGATCGATTGATTTTTTGATTGATTGACTCTCTTTTATGGTTATAGCTTTTTCTATTTAGCAATATTCTTATTGCTTGGGATGTCTATTTGACCAACACAAGACAACTTGGACAAGAACTTTGCTTTTTCCGGACTGTTGGTAGGAAGGTTTCTGTTCCAGCCCAGACTGAGGGTATAAGAGCTTAAAACAATTAAGTAATAAGAGTGCGCTCTAATCATATACTGTTTATTTCTGTGCTAGCAATTTCACATACCCCAAATTCAGTACCCCTGCATCCAATGGATTATATTCTGGAGTGGGAGGTGGTGGAGGTGGCAAGATGAGAAGGGAAAGAGGAGTACATTATGTATCTCAACCAGGACAAGAAAAACAGGTAAGAGAAAATACTTCAGTTAAATTGATTTATTACAGTGGAATTTTTCAAAGCATGGATTCAATGAAACTGAAATATTTGGCTCCTAAGAGACTACACAAAAAATTAATAGTTACAAGCCAGTCATGTTTGTACATTGCCTAACACAATGGGGTCTGGACTATGATTGAAGCTCCTGGGTGCTATGATAATACAAATAATAAATAATAATAGTTAATTCTGTTGGATATATAGGCCCAAGTCTTCAAAGAGCTGCTGATTTTGAATGCCTCAGTTTTGGTACTCAGCTTGAGACACCTGGCCCTGACTTTTCAGAAGTGCTGAGCCACTTCCATCTCCAGTTGAAAGTCAATAGCTACTCATCACTTCTGGAAATCAGGCCCTATATTTCTGAAGGTGGGCACCCCAAATTAGAGGCTGCATTTGGAAACTTTGGCCATATTACTTTAGGAGTTCTTCCAGTTGTATTGTAGGGTTTCCCTGCTATCAGCTGAATAAATCTATACAAGAAACACTGAGTAAATATGTCAGGGTAATATGTACAGTTTATTTTAAAGGATTAAAATATTAAATAAGTGGCAGTAAGCAAATAAACTATTACATAATTCTATCTTATATGACTTAATAGTATAGAACAAATCAAAATTTTGAAATGGAATAAAGCTGAAGACAACACTATATGTGCATGCAAAAATATTAAATATGTTAGAGATCTGTGAGTGACATTGACTAATGCTTCCCGGGTGCACAAATCAGCCACTCCCTCTTTATTTTTTTAATAATAAAAAATCAATTTAATAAAATGCATAAATAGTAGTACATGTCCACAGAATTATTTCTGTGTTTAGTGTCTCAAATATGTATAGTCCAAAGCATACAGTAAACTATATACTGCCTCTTTTGTCTTAAGTATAAACTTATGAATCGTTAGACCAATCTTTTGACTGAACTGATGTAGAGAGAAAATCCAGCTGTATATTGGAGATCTTGGAGGGTATTTCTGTAGCACAAATAAGAGAACTTAGTATAAAGATTTGATAGGTCTAATTTTTCATTAAATATGTTGAAATGAACCAGTATAGAAGTTGGGAACCCAAATTCCTTTGGGTATAAACACAGGGAGAAAGTTAGGTCTTAATTTATCCACACTTAATTGTTTCTGCATAGATCCAAGTGCCACTAATGAGTTGTCATTAAACTAGTTAAATCTTTATAATACCCAGTTTAATTTCAGCAGCTAAATACCTTAAAAGAAATGTCTCTATGCTTCAGTGGCTTCTGTGTTTGTTGCATAATTGTCTTACACCTTACCTTAACCTATATGACATACCATGAAGTCAGACAGCATACTAGACCGGATTGACCACTGGTCTGATCCAGTGTGACAATTCCTGTGTTCCTAAAATAGGGCTTATGCCCTTTTGTGTCTCTGTGATGTATAAAGAAGGCCCGAAAGATTTGTGTGTGTGTGTTTTAAAAAAAGAACAAAACTTGCTTTCTGTGATTTTTACCTGAGAAATATCAGAAACGTCAAGACTGGTCTTCCTTAGCTTTGCTAGAGGATTTCTTGCAAATCTCAGCATGTATTGAAATCCCACCTCTTAATTAAAGAGTAGGGAGGATCAACTAGCACAACTATCCTTTCTCTAGAATTTTGGTTATTAAAGTTAAATGATGTTCCTTTCCATTTAAAACTTGTTTTTGTTGTTAACAACTCACTCTCTTTCATTCTATGTTATTTTTATGGCACATCCTATGGGCAATGGTTGAATTAGCAACTTTGAGACAGTCTTCCCTGTTCTACCTACTGTACACATGATGATCATGGCATACCCATGGAAAGTGCCTGCCAAAGGTTAAAAATGTTCTAGTAGACTAGGGTGGGGGGTTGGATATATTTTTGTCATTTTATTTTAAATTTGGCTTTGCTGCTTTTAATTTTGTATAGATATTAGAGGGGGAAATGTAGTTTCTAATGTAGAATAGAAAAATAACTAAATAAATGTACAATTTTAGGAGGCGGAGGCACCAGTACTACCCAAAATACCCTTACCAATTAATACTGTATCACTGCCTAACTTCAGCTTTGGCGCCCTTGCCAGTACTAATGTGTCGTCATCACCAATCACTAATACACAACCAGTGATTAACAAGGTAATTTTTTACATTGTATGTACTTAAAACTTTACAGGATTAGAATTGGTTTGTCTTGTTCATTCACCGTGTTGCCCATCAGATATGTTCTTAGTGGTATTAAGGGGTAGACTAAGTAGTGTTAGTTTATGTACAGCTGAGTAAATGAGGGCCATTATATTCTGATGTGTAATAAGATTGCTGAAAGATTTCGATGGAGTTTCACAAAGTTGATGGATTAATTATTGGATAATACAGACGTATGGCATCTGGAAGTGCTCTGGAAAGCCTGTTATTGTTACAGTATGCCAAGGTTTATTCAACAATTTAGAAGTACCATAAATGGCATTGGAAGCATCAGTAGGAAAGAAATGTCATCACAATAATTAGTGTATATAACTGCAATAAAAATAAACATTAAAAATGTCTAGAGACATTTTAATATTTGTGTACAGTTTTTTAAAAAAGAATCGGAGACCCATTTATTTATGGAGGACCTTGTATATGTTGAGTTAAATTTAAGGTTGTTTAGGTGTCTTGGCTGCATTTTTGTACCTTAACATATTTGATTATATTTTCAGTGTAACCTCAGCTCTGAATTTTCTGAGTTTATACCATATGGTTTTGGAATAATTAAAACATGACTCTGATATATTTTACCATAAACTGCTGATATGTACTCTGAACCTTAATTGCATTTCATCATAGTTCTTGTCTGGGAATGATAAATGTCAAAACTAGGTTTCCGAAGTTCAGTGCAGAACTCCTGATATTTTTATAGCCTTAAATAGTTACTGGTTTTTCTTTCAACATATTTTCTTTTTAGATAGTCCTAATTTTTTTATTTTTGAAAATTTAGGTGCAACCAGCAAGTAATGCTAGCAGTCCTGTGTTCAGATTTTCATCTCCAATTGTAAAATCTACTGAGGCAGAAGTGCTACCTCCACTGTCTGTAAGTAATGCATGTAGAAACTCTGCTGTCCTTGAAGCTTTTGCTGTGGGCTTAGCAAAACATTTCAAAACAGTAAAGTGGCATTCGTGGCAAATAATGATAAAAGGAACATATGTTTCGATATTCAGTTGGATGCCAAATAAATTGTATGCTAGAGAATTGAAGTCTGAATTTGTACTTCTGTGTTAGACTGAATTAAGATTTCTTCCTTTTGGCACTGAAAAGATCTTTTTTTTTTTCCCCTTCCCCTTCTTCAGATTGGGTTTACATTTAGTGTTCCTGTTGTGAAATCAACACAAGCTTCTGGATCCAGTGATACTCCAGTGCCACTTCTGATTAGCCCAGGTAACTAAAAATCCAGTATTTCAGACCTGAAATGTTTTATTTTTTCTAGCACTAGATCTGGCTGGTGGGCATATCCTAGCTGAACTGTCTTACCCCACCATCTGCATTCTCTCAGATGGGGATCATTTTCCACCAGATATTGGAACTAGTGTGTCACCAGGAGGAGTTTCTAGAACAATCATCCCACTCCCAGCCCTCACTCTCAATCTTCCACTTTTCCTCCTATAGGCTGCTATTTTATCCTTTTGTGTTTCAATCACAATGCCTAAGTAATGATTTTTAACATGTTTGGTTTATCTTGAGACTTGAAATTTTATTTCTTTGACTTGTTCCTTCTGAGAGCAATAACAGTTCCCAACCACAACCTTAAATACTTCTCTGTTGCAAGGGATGTTTTTTTATTTACATAGCCAGGGTTTCTTCTGGCATAGTGTGTTATATGAAAATGCCACTGAAATGTTATCATGTAAAGCATACTTTAATTTGTGCATAAGTTATGGGGACACTGTAAATTTAAACCACACTACTATTGGAAAACTTTATATACTGTTGTTACAAGCAGCAACTAAGATTACTGTTGTGAAAGGTTATAGAGAAAAAATTCTTTTAGTTTAACTTCTTGCATTTGATAGCATTTTTTTTTTAAATATTCAGTTTCCTCTGGTAGTGGGTGTCTTTCACACAGCAAATGTTAGAACTTTTTTTTTTTTTTTTTTTTTAAAGATAGGAAAACCAGATTTTTAAACTACAAAAACTGGCAGGGAGACTCAAGGGCCCTGAAAGTATATTTGACTAATTTTTTTTTAAATTGACTATTTCAGATTGTTTGTTTTAAAATGATGTCGAATCCACATCTTACACACTAAGGAATTTCAGAACATTTGCTGTGCTGTAGTTACTGCACATGAAAGTCCTGTTATTAACTTATTCCCTTCCCTTCTGTCTTAATAGCTCTATTCCATCAAAACTGGGGTAACTTCCCAGATTTTTTAGGAACTCTTTCTAAATGTCATTTATTAAAACTACATATTTGTGCCACGACAGTTCAGGTTGTCTCACCATTTTAATGATGAAATCCTATCTTGTGGTATTTATAATTTAGCTATAGAAATTGTCTTACCAGAACTTTGGCACATATGGCCCCAGTCTAGCAGTACAAAAACTAACAAAAAGTAATAAAAATTGATCTGACATTTAAAAAAGTGAGTGGATTAAAAAGTAGTTTACGGTGCACTTTGTGTCAGATCAATCATACAAATACTATATTTATAGTCCAAGAGACTGAAGTCTTCTGTCCATAAACAGGCACAATAATAGCAGTGTGACAGGCAGATCTTTCTCTAAGTATAAAATTTTGGTAGCTTGAAAGCAACTCTTTTTCTCTCCTTTTGAGTCTTCCTCTTTCCCATTCCCACTCTTAATTGCAGGCCCTAATAGTTTGTTTTCAGTGATAGTAAGGAAGAAAAAAATCTTGGGGAAAACTGCAACAGTGGATGTTAATACTACTGCATATGACTACAGTAAAATGAAAATCAGAAATTCTGCTATTTCTACATTTCTTTTCAGCCTCAAGTGGAACAAAATGTTAAAATATAAAAGAAAAATTGTGGAACAAAAAGTTCTGAAAAATTGATTCAGAAGCGGCAAAACGTTTTTACATTTCTGCATTTTTGATCAGAACAAAATGCTTTGATATTCCCAAACTGAAACCTTTTGTTTCAGTTCAGTTCAATGTTAAGTTGCATCTCCTTCTGGTGCTGCTGCATTGTCTCATTGGATTTGTTGTTTGGGTGCCTCCAGGCCTTCATTCTCTCTTAGAGACTGGGCTCTCTAGCCATCCTATATCTCTCATGATACATGAATAGTCATGCGACTCCCATGATGCATCATATGGCCCAGTCACAGGAGAGACTGGCAAGGGAGCCTAACGCATAGGAAAGAATGGAGGCATGATAGATCCACACTACAACTCTCATGGGGCAAGGTGGCAGGATAGGAGGATGCAGTTTAATCTTGAACTGACTTTATAAACCAAATGTTTTGGTTCATTTCAACAAACTGAAATATTTTTATTTGGCATGAACTGACCCAGAGTGAAATATTTTCCTGTTGGGGAAAATATAAATAAAAAAACCTAGCAAAATCAGTTTTTTTTCCTATGAAAAATTTCAGTTTTACAGAAACTGCATTTTCTGTGGTTATTTTTAAAAAATGGTTTTTTTAATGGAAATTTCCAAATGGAAAATAAGCTCTACATCCAACCTCTCTTTGCAGGAGTCTGCATTAATTTTATTATGCTTGTCAACTAAGTTGAAAGTGAGAGGCTGTGTAAATGTTTCTTGAAAGTAGAAAGTAACTTTGTAATTATACATAAAAAGTTGATTGGACTTGTATAGTTCTTGTAATAATACACGCATACATAAGTTTCTATCTTGTGTGAACATAAAGTTTTAAAAATCAAATCTTGGAAAGTAGGAAGAGTTTTGAAAACTTTATATTTTTGGGAGGGATGGAAGAAGGAAATAACCTTTTGATTCACTTTCTCCATGAAAGTAGTAAACTTTCTGTTTAAAGGTAGCACTGCTGTAAATAGCACCAGCAATAAGAGGAAAGAAAAGGAAGAGTACGATGGCGCCTTCAAGCCTGCAGAAGTCCTGAAAGAAGGGAGTGTACTGGATATTCTAAAAAGCCCAGGTGAGATAATGGATTCCATTTTAAAAGAATTTACAGTAAAACCTGGACTAGTATGCAGCGTTGCAGTTCTAGAGAAACTTTAATTAAATCATTCATCTAAGATGAAGTTTTGCTGACAAATTGAAAACAAGCTCAGTGTTGAAAGACTGAATGGAAGTCCATTGTGGTCCAGGACTCCAATATTAACTATGGAAAAAAACACAGGGGTGGATGGTGTAAAGCTTTTTTACAGTGGCTTTACCACTTCTGTTTTTATGGTACTGGAGTCCTCCCCTATCCTCAGGACCCCCGTGTAGATCTCCTGTTGTGTGGTGCGATGAATGAGGGCTAAAAAGATTTCCTCAAAGGAGCTAATGTAAATGTGCCTGATTTTGTGTTTATATTTTTCTAGACTTTACTTCTCTGAAGACACACGCCCCTACAGCCACACAGCCTGTTTCAACAAGCACAGAAGTTTATACACGGCCTGCAATAAGTAATTTTTCTGCAGGTTCATTGGGATTTAGAGAGACCTCTAAACAAGCTTCATCATATTGGCGCTGTGACACGTGTCTCTTACAAAACAAGGCAACAGACAACAAATGCGTCACCTGTCAAGCTGCTAAAGTGCCGACAGCAGACCCTGCTAAACAGAGTGGAATGTTGACTCTAAGCAGCACTGTTAAATCAACTGCTCCTGCCACAGGAACACTGGGCTTTGGAGACAAATTTAAAACAGCAGCAGGAACATGGGATTGTGATACATGTCTAGTCCAGAATAAACCTGAAGCTACAAAATGCGTGGCCTGTGAGACACCAAAGCCTGGAACAGGAGTAAAGCCTGCTCTGACATTGCCAGTGGTCACAGAAAATACAACAGTGACTTCCTCTCCTAGCTGCACTGAAACTACAGTCACTTTGGGGTTTGGAGACAAATTCAAAAAGCCGAAGGGTTCTTGGGACTGTACAGTGTGCCTTGTGTCAAATAAGGCAGAAGACAGTAAATGTGTAGCTTGTCAATGTGAGAGACCAGGTACGAATTTTTTTTTTTTTTTTTTTTGTATTTTAACTGTCCATGCTTGCTTAAATATTTTTTTAAAAAGCCTTTGTCTTTAAAAAAAACATTCTGTTTTATTTGAAGCTTAAAGTATAGAACACTGAATATTCTGGTTTTAAAATTGAGGATTAAGGTTAATGTATAAGCTCTTTAACACATCTGTCTCTTATGGCTTGTATCTAAATATTTGATTCTGTTTTCTGGTTACCATTTCTTCCAAGTTTCTGCTTGTGGGCCACTGCTTTGGAACTAGCATCTGGTTCTCCTCATTGCCTGGAATGAGGTAGTTCTGCCCCAAAGGGTTACGCTTCCCTAAGCTGTAGCTCATCTTCCAGCACAAGTTGATAACTTAGTTAAACTCCTTTTGCAAGACAAATGACTCATTCTCCTATGGCTTTTGTAGTACTGCATTATAGAGAGGAGAAGGAAACCACATTGTCTTGAACTGTGGTTCCAAAAAGTCTTCAAAAACACATTTACAGATGTACCAATATGTACTCATCAGAGAATGAAGGTAGGAATGGACTTCTAGTTTATATCCTGGCAGTGTGTCCACATTCCTTTTATGTTTAAGTAACTGTCAGTCCATTAGTGGAATGTCTCTTGATTTCTAGATGGCAGGGGAGAGCTTCAGCTATATAGTCTTCATTAATATAAGCACATAGCTATTTTGTTATGAATGAGAAATAACAAGAATTTGTGCTATGAGCTGGGGACATATCAGTTGGAAAAGACCTAGGTACGTTGGTCGATCACTGGATGACTATGTGGCCGTTAAAAAGGCTGATGCAATCCTAGGATGCATCAGGCAAGGTATTTCCAGTAGAGACAGGGAAGTGTTTATTACCATTGTGCAAGGCACTTGTGAAACCTCATCTGGAATATTGTGTGCAATTCATGTTTAAAAAAGGTGAATTCAGACTGGAACAAAAGCAGAGCAGGGCTACAAACATGATAGAGGAATGGAGAACCTAACTTACAAGAGGAGACTTAAGGGATGTGGCTTGTTTAGCCTAACAGAACGAAGCCTGAAGGAAGATGTGATTGTTCTCCATAAATATATCAAAGGGATAAAACACCAGGGAAGGGGAGGAGTTATTTAAGGGCCAATGTTGGCACAAGAACAAATGGATATAAACTGGCCGTCAAGTTTAGACTTGAAATTAGACAAAGGTTTCTAACCATCAGAGGAATGAAGTTCTTTAACAGCCTTCCAAGGGGGGTAGTGGGGGCATATAAAACCCAACTTGTTTCAAGACTGTCTTTGATGAGTTTATGGAGATGATGGTACAATGAGGTTTGTTATAATGGCATATGGCCCATTCGCAACTACTATTAGCAAATATCTCCAGTAGCAGAGATGGGGGTAGGTAGGGCTTTAAGTTACTACAGAGAATTCTTTCCTGTGTGTGTCTGGTGCATGTTGCCCACCTGCTCAGGATCTGATTGCCATATTTGGGGTCAGGAAGGAACTTTTCCCCGGGACAGATTGGCAGAGACCCTGGGGATTTTCGCATTCCTCTGCAGTGTGGGGCACAAGTCACTTGCTGATCTGAACTAGTGTAAATGGTGGATTCTCCGTAACTTGAAGTCTTTAAATCATGATTTGAGGACTTCAGTAACACAGCCAGGGCCTATTACAGGAGTGAGTGGGTGAGGTTCTGTGGCCTATAATGTGCAGGTCAGACTAAATAATCATGGTGGCTCCTTTTGGCCTCTGAGTTTGAGAAGCTACGTACACATACTTTCATTTTTATGACAGTTGAAGAGAACCACTCTTCCGTGCAAAATCTTTGAGCTCTTTATAAATATGTTTTGACCCTGACTGCATCTGATTTTTGTGTGTAGTGTATTTATATGTCTAAAATTAATATTAATATATATGTTTTGAGTTTTATTTATAATTTTATGCGCCTGACTGCCACGTGGCTACTTTCAGTAAAGGTGGGTGGGAGCAGAATGAAGGGAGATGCACTGAAATAAGGCCATCTATCTTTAGGCATAAAACTAGGAACATCTCCAAGTTGGGGCACCTTTTGCAGGAATAGGCATCCACAGAGAGAGCGACTAGCCTGCCCACCCTCCTGGCCTAAGCGATGGCCAGAGAGCTAGAAAAAGGGAATCACATTAAGGGTTTGGAAGTGGGGGGTGGGTCTGTAGACCACTAAGCCAAGACTCCAAACTGACTATTGGCCAAGGCTTAGTTTGTAGATTTTCTGTGAGCTGTAAAAAATCTGGATTCTAGGTTGGTGGGAAATGGTGGAAAACCCTTCTTAAAGGACCCCCTGATGGACTTTAAGAATGAGTTGATCTAGTAATATGTAACGTGCTATCAATCACCTTTTTAAAGCCTTCCTGAAAAATTCTGGCAACTGTAAAATGAACTTGAACCTAGCTCTCCAACCACTCTGCACGGTTAGAGTGGAATTTCTTCCAAATATATATTCAATTCCAGAGGTCGTTGCTTTTGTGGACTTTCATCACCATAGTGAACACCTTGTTACTTCAGGGACTTGCTCATGTGAGCTGGCCCTTTAGATGTGGCTTGTCTGGCTTTGGGCTATTGCTGAGAGGTGTTTGGGAAATGAAAGATTTCAGTGAGATCCCCATGATGCAGAGAACTGCGTGGCCTCCAGGTCCATCAAAGATGAGAATTAGAGGGGAGAGAGAGGGCAAAAAATATCCGATCATTCTAAAAGTTAAGTTGTGGGATGAGGGTGAATATCTTCCCTATCTTCCATGGTTGAAGTCAAAGGAGGGTGAATTTGAGGAGAAGAGTAGAAGGTAGGCAGGCAGTTCTTCAATCTGGCTGCTTCAAAGACCCAGTTCAACAGGATAAATTTGCTGGGATGCAACTGGTGTTCAGGGGACCCTTTATATACGTGCTGGATTTGGATTTGTGCTTCAATCTGAGTATTTGTTATGGAAGTCAGAAGGCCTGCTACGGGAGCAGCATCCACTGACACACTGTTGGGGGATGACGATGGGTCTAGGTTGTAGGACAGGCGGAAGGAGCCAGCTACTAATGAGAGCATGCCAGTGCTGCAGATAATACGGTGCCTTCCATGTCTCTTCAAAGAAGCCTCTGTTGCTGTTGAAGACAGTTGGTTTGGGTGGTTGAGCATGGCATTGGGAGTCTGGAGCTCATGAGATCTAGCTCTTGTATCACTGACAGGGGTGTGTGGTTTTAGACAAGTCTCTTCTTTCTGCCTTATCACCAGCCTTTCCTCTTCTCCTCCAGCCTTTGATAGTTCTAAGGGGGTAGAGGGTGGGAGTAGCTTTAGCAACCACCAAGGAGCAGGAGGCGGAGAAGAGTCACTGCAGCTGCAGGAGGGAGTGTTTAGTCCTCTATTCAGGCTTGCCGGGGCAGAGGGGAAGGAGGAAGAGATCTGGTTGGAATTTGCTGATGAGTCTGCTTAGTAAATAACTTCTTACCTCATGTCATTTTACAAGTTGGGCCAGCATTAATTCCAGCTCTGGTAATTACCTTCTGTCAACCTGAATTTCTCTTGCCGTTTCAGTTGGTTAGTTTCCTTCTCTTTCTGTCTTAAATAGCTGAGGTATGTTGCAGTAGCCTGTGAACTTCATTAGCTGTTTAAACCTAGCATTGGCTGCATTTTAGTGTGCTTCAAGTAATCCCTCTATATAGTCTGTATATTACTTTTAAGTTTGTAAAGCTCTTCAAGATTCTTCAGAGATACTCAATTTATATTTAAAATAATCTGCAGGTTTTGTTCCCTCTTCTTGTGCTTGGTCAGTTTATACATTACAGCTTGAAAGTGTATTTGAAACTTAAGAGCTTCATGAAATTATCTTAGTTAGTTAGTTAGTTAAATAGACTTTTAACACGTTCCTTTGTTTCCTAGGGTGTTCATTGCCTGTGACTAGTAGCAGCACATCCTCTTTCTCCACTCCTTCTGGAGGATTTCTGGGATTAGACAAATTCAAGAAACCTGAGGGAAGCTGGGACTGTGAAATATGCTTGGTACAAAACAAAGCAGAGGCCACAAAGTGCATAGCTTGTGAGAATGCAAAACCAGGCACCAAACCTGAGCTACAAGGTAATGTTTGCTTCCTGGAGGAAATAATAATTGCACTCTTTCCGTTGTTTTTTTTCAGTTGTAGTGGAAGATTTGTGTGAATTGCTGCATTTTTTCCAAAGTGTGTGTGTGTGTTGTATATCAGAAAAAAGAAAATAAACGTTCACAAATGACTTGTTAGGGCTCAGCATTGTCTTTGTGTGTATGTGTGAGGAAAATATCTCTTGTTGGGGGCAGGACGGGGAATATATTCTTGTTGTTAAAGTATTCCATATCACCAAATTTGTTAGTTTGAAGTGTATAAAAAGTTTACGTTTAGAGTGAGTCCTGAGTACAGTTCTTTGATCCTAGTTGGGGATACAGCACCACTCATTTGAGAGGGTCTGTATGATAAAGTAACTGACAATCTACAAACAAAAGGCATTTCTAGTAAAAGTTTTTTTTTTATATAATTGGCTCAGGAGAGGATTAGGACCAGAATAGCAGTGTTGTTGCAGAGCAGGACTTAAGTGCATGTGTCTGTATTACAAATGTAGTCTATTATTCCTTTCTACAGGTTTTGGTACTGCTGCTGTGTCCTCAGATACTGCTGCACCGTCATTTAAATTTGGTATTCAGTCGTCATCCTCTGAGTCATCTCAGACAGTAGGAAGCACAGAAAGTTTTAAATTTGGAGAACAAGGGGGTTTGAAGTTTGGTATTACATCAGAGTCAGGATCTGTAACAAACAACATGACTGGTGGCTTTAATTTCCCTAAAACTTCAGGGGACTTCAAATTTGGAGTCTCTTCCTCCGACTCTAAATCAGAGGAGAGTAAAAGAGACAGTAAGAATAACAATTTTAACTTTGGACTTCCCTCTGGTACAAGCAATCCATCTACTTCAGCATTTCAGTTTGGGACATCTAATCTTGGACAGCAGGAAAAGAAGGAGGAACCTGTTCTAGGGGGTTTCAGTTTTGGCACAAGTTCTACTGCCTCCATTGCTACATCAGAGAATAAAACAGGAGTGAGTGGATTCAGTTTTGGAACGGTGGCAGAAAAGGAAGTTGCAACAACTCCTTTTTTATTTAAAAAGGCAGAGGAGAAAAAAGATGAAACTCCTTCGGCAAAGGGAGGCTTCAGTTTTGGCAGCATGGAGCCCGCATCTGCCTCACAGTTTGTCTTGGGAAGGACAGAGGAGAAACAGGACACTGTTACCTCTGCTACTTCATTAGTGTTCAGGAAGACGGTTGACAATGAGGAGCCAAAGGTGCAGTCCATCTTTTCATTTGGGAAGTCTGAGCAGACCAAAGAAGAAAGCACAGCAAAACCCACTTTCAGTTTCAACTTAACAAAACCAGAAGAGAAGGAAACTGAGCAAACAAAGCCAGCTTTTACATTTGGGGCACAAACCAATACTGCAGGTAAAAGAATCTTTTGCTTTAAACTTTAGTTGTCTGGTCAAGTCCATGAAGTAACAAAATTAAGTCACTGCCAAGAAAACAAATATATTCGAGTGATTTGTTCATGTGTTAGGTCTTTAGAAAAGCTTTTGTTTACTACATGAAGATGAATTTACAATTCTGGGTCTTAGAGGATAACAGGATTGTTACAGTTTCTCTATGGACTTCAGTGGAGTTGAATACCATGGATTGAAAAATTGAGAAAATATTTACTGCATGTAAGAACCATTTTCTATTAGGCCTTGCCTAAATACAAAAGTTGTACCTCTTGCTTTCCATACCTCCATAGTTAAAGCAGTACAGCGTGGATGCAGTTATCCCAGTGTAACGGTGCCTTATACCTGTGCAGCGTATTCCAGTATGGGATGGGGAATATGTTGTACTGCTATAACTGTGGCCACACGAGAAGTTATACCACTATAACTATATCAGTAAAAAAGATAAAATAAATCACAGCCTTAACTGAAATAGTTATACTGGTACAAAATCTGGTACTAGTATATTGTCCCACATTAGTCCATATATTGGTAATATCTCCACCTTTGCAGGTGAAAATGAGCTTTTTAGTGATGTTGCTGCATAGAGGGCTTTCTGGCTGTTAAGTTCCAGTTGTGCCCAACTACCTGTCATGTTTTAAAACCGATTTTTTTTCTCTAAAGGATTAGCAAAGAGTTTTGTCAGTAACTGACTAAAAATAGTGTTTTGCAATTAGTCTCTTCACAGTGTTATGTTGTTCAGAATCATAAAACTGCATGATGATGTTGCTAGACAAATAGTAGATGAGGGCTCAGAGTTCTGAGATGAAATACCATGACATAAATATTTACAGTGTTATTCTAATCCCAGAGTCAGTGTCAGCAAGGACTCTTGTTAGTTCTAATTGAAAAGATTTATGACAGTCCTTTGAGGAATTAAGTTCCCCTTTCGGCATAAAGTGGCCCCATCTCCATCCCCAAAGAAAGGGGGAGTTGAAACAGAGACCTAAGTAATAGAAAAATGGAGACTGAGAAATGAAAAGAAGATGCCAGACAATTAAGTCTGAGAAATGGACACAGCAACAGACTTAGTGAAAGCTTAAAGCTTTCCAAAATGTGGGTAAACTTAGTTTAATGTCTTAAAACAAAATGGTTGATGAAGAAATTGGACTGAGGAGGGTTAGTCTTATTTGCTTTTGTAGGAAATCTTGAAGGTACTTAAATATGCATATTTATATATGCACTTTTACCAATTTTAAATTATTTTCCAGATAGCACAGGGGTTAATTAGTAAACTTTAACCCCCCTTAGGGATAAACAGGGCACCCTGGAATTTTTGTGAAAGTATAACTAGGGTCTGACCTTGCAGCCTTTACACAGGCTAAGTACTCACTTTAGTTGTTGAGTTTTGCCTGACTTAGGAAAGCAGGATCAGGTCCTTAGATTCACAGTGGGGTGGAGAAGAAAAATCTCTAAATCAGTCTGTCCCTTCTCCCCCCCGAAGTAGGATCCATTTAGCATAGCCATGAAACTATTTGTTCTGATGTCTCTTGGAAAAATTTACTACCAAGCATTTCCGCTACTGGTGGCACAAAAACAAAACAAAAAACTCTAAGTACTTGTACCTATGTAATGCTACTTCATATTTCCTTAGCAAACATCCCTACTCTTGCCAGCCACAAGTAGAGCCAAGACAGGAGTGCCTTTCCTCTGCTTTGTAGTCGTCTTCATGAACCCCTTCCCCTCCCCCCCCCCCCGATTGTGTTTTTCCTGGGAAAGAGACCAGTTTATGCATTTCACTTGGTTTTACATAGGTGAGAGAGAAGCCATGAAACTGAAGTGTCATCCAGTGGTGGTGTTGGCATTTAGTGCTTGAAACAAAACGTATGTTGTGCCTTCAGAGCCTTATTTGCCATTCATTTCTAAAGTACTTTATAATTGCTTTCCTTCTTTTCAGATCAAGGGGCAGCAAAGCCAGCCTTTGGTTTCTTGAGCTCTGGTTCCTCCAGCACAGCCATACCAAGCACTTCAGCTAACAGCAGTAGTGTGTTTGGCGGCAGCTCCTCCTCTGCCTCAAATCCTCCACCAGTTGCTGCTGCCTTTTTGTTTGGACAGGCCAGCAACACTGTGAGCAGTTCTGCATTTGGCAATGCTGCTGAATCCAATGCCCCTCAGTCATTTGGGTTCTCTCAAGAAAACAAACCAGCAACCACATCCTCCAGCACAGGTGCAGCTGTTGGGTCATTTCTCTTTGGTTCAGGAACAAGCAGTAACAATACTGCAACCTCTGGTTTCAACTTTGGGGCCACAACCACATCAAGTTCTACAGGTATGTATACAATTTAGTGCTGGTAATTTCACTGTTGTGGGTAGATGAAGGACCAACACAATTTTATTTCCGTCAGCATTTTACTGTGGAGAATACATGGGCTGTGTACAGGGCTATTCAGTAGTCTTTGTACAACAAAGGAGTCACAGTCATTAGTGGGGCTACCTTGTTATGAAAAAAAAAATCCTAGCTCTTAGTATTTTTCATCAATAAATCTCAAGGACTTTGTCACAGAAATTTTTAGGAAAAGTCATAAGGCATTCCTATTGGAAAAAGGCATAAGTATTAGAAATAGTTTCAGAGCAAAGTGTCACAGTCGTTGTTTTATACACCACATAACCTCTGTATTTGGTTTTCAGTTCATATAACTAGAGTTCTGCTTCCAATATGGAAACCGTAGAGAAATTTGATTGAAGTTATGGAATATTGCTGTACCAGAACCAGTTTTTGAAAATCCAGCCTAACTTCCCAATTCTTTAAAACGTGAAGAGATTAAAAAAAAACCAAACAACCTCTTGGAAAAGTTAAAGCCCTCACTAAATGGTCTGGGTCCATTTGTTGCCACAATATTGTTGCTGTCATAGTTACGTTGCTGAGCCCTTGGTTCTCAATTTGCCTCCTCTGCAGCTCAGATCAACTTGACAGCCCTCAGGCTTCTCAGTGAAAATGGTCATTTATTTACCTTCCCACTCTACCTTCCACATGTGAAAATCCTCAAATGTCATTAGTATTTTTAAGCACAGAATTCTTGACTTCTTTACCTTAGTGCAGCCTTCTTCATTAGTGCAGTGTTTAAGCACAACACTCATGCATTTGCTGCTGCTACTATGACCGGTTCATTTAAGATCAGATTTGTTTCTTCCAGGTTAATGGATTAAGAACAGTGATCCTGTTTATCTCCCACTGATTCAAACAAATTAGAGATCAGAGTCTAAAATCCTAAAATGTGTCATCTAATTTGGCATGAGTTTAAGTTAAACTCAGAGGTACAGGCTCAAACCACCCAGTGATTTAAGTAAAATTTATTTTGTTATTCTTTCTATTAAGAAGCAGAATTTAAATTTGGTTGTCTCCAACCCTCATAACCCGAGAAGTTAAGTTCAGGAACTCTTTGTGCCAGAAGCAGCAGTTCAGAGTTTGGACCTGGAATTGCCATATGAAGAATTCCACATTTTTTAAGAACAAATAATATCCTAACTCTGAATTATGGCTTCTTTGCCAGCAAACCAGGTTGTCACTTTGAATAAATCGCACTGAATCTGAGGCAAAAATGACATATTAATTGACTATTATTTCTAATGCAGAAATCCAAAATTGTATGTGCAATTAAACAAATCTGTTTTCCTTGATTCTAAGTTATAGTGCAGTAGACCATGCTCTTTTTCTCTGTTGTGTAATTGCTGCCTGAAATGTCTTTAGACGAAATGAAAAGTCATTGAAATAGTGACACTTGGCAGATGTGTTCCCTGTGTGTTCAGTTATTACTGTATGTCAGTTATATGCAATACTTAAGTTTCTGTTCTGCTTCCTTGCTTTTCTAGCTTCTTCCTCTTCATTTGTGTTTGGCTCTGGGTCTTCAGCACCTGCTGCTGGTCCAGCATTTGGTGCCAGCCAGACACCAACATTTGGTCAAAGTCAAGGTGCCAGCCAGCCAAATGCTCCAACCTTTGGATCATTATCATCAACTTCATTATTTTCAGCTGGCTCTCAGCCTGCACCTCCAGCCTTCGGGTCTGTGTCAAGCAGTAGTCAGCCTCCTGTGTTTGGACAGCAAGCAAGCCAACAGCCTGGTTTTGGCTCCGGTACAACACCTAATTCCAGTGAGTGCAAGCCCTTCATGTCTGACATTTATTTTGGTCTCAAGATGTAGGTTTGTTTCTAGAAAGAACTCTCCTTAACTGTTCAGTAAGTAATAAGGCTACGTGGGATTTCATGCCAACTTTTGGTAAAACACTACAACTTTTAAGGAATAAATTGTTTTATTTTTTAATCTCCTTTCTCAAACACAGTGCATATTAAACACTTTATTACAGATAAGAAACAGAATCTGATTACTATAACATGTAATGTCCATTAACAGAATTATTCAGTAATTTGCATCATTCGTAGAGGTCAGATGGTACCCCCCACCTTCATCAGAAACTTCCCCACAAAATTCATTAGGGTGAAATTAAGATTTGTTCTCTTTCAAGAATGTTAGTGTTAAAATTAACAAATGTTAGAAAAACACAGTATAAAAATATATGAAACTCACACCACGAGGTTGAAGGCAATGTGACTTGAAGATGAATATACTCTAAGCCTGGACAAGGCCCTGCATTCATGAGGATCCTCCTCTGTCACTGTAGTTTATTATTATTTTGATTATGGTAGCTTAAGTAGTATTTTCTCAGAATAGAATGCATATTTTTTATTAAAAGGAACAATTTCCCAGCTTCCTTGTCTTTGTGGGAGCTTTATTCACTGACTAGGGGTGTATGCAGTAATTCTATAGAAATTACAAACATCATCTAGGAAAATAAGCAAATAATACAGGTCAGTAATCAGTTATGCATAGCAACAATATCGACACTTTATTTCTATTCATTTGAAAGACTTAGTCAGCCCTCCCTTGATCTGGTGGCATTTAGAGATCAGTGTCTGTCTGATTACCTGGTCTGCACAGATTATTTAACTTTTATATTGTGGTAGTGCCTAACTCCTTGCATTAGGTGTTAGACGAACATATGGACTGTTGTTGAGCTTTCAGGGTGGTGAATTTATAAACTTCTTAGCACAGTATAAAATGTTTGCTTAAATATCAAAACCACACACTCAACTGTAAAGTGAGACTTTATTTACAGCTAGGCTTGTAGCTATAAGGTTACTGCTGTAACAGAAAATAGGGAAACAGTTTTAAAAGGGCACGATAATACTCTTAAATGTTATGACTCATTCTTAATAGAAAAATTGAAAAGAAAGTTAGATTTATTTATTTTTTGCATTTCACTCAGTTTGGACAGTGAAAGTACAGTAGTCAGTTTCATTTTTTAATGGGTTTTGTTTGTCCTGTAACACAGGGCTGGGTTGTAAACACTGCAAGGGAATGTTCAAATCCAAATAAACTGTTCAGATTGAAATAGTCAGGCCCTAGTCCTGCAGTGGGTGTAGTCCTCATTGTAAGTCTGGAGTTTAATGATTAACTTGAAATCTAAACTACCTTCGGCAATTTTTTAAAATTGCCTACCTTTTGTTTCAGGCAGTACACCTACCCTGGAGTCTGCCTCCCGGTTTTAATGGTTTTGCATTAATGGTTTTGTACAACGTTTACGCTTCAAAATAAAAAAATACAATAAGAATTAAAATGAACATTATTTTATTTTATACTTAGGCACCTAGCTAAATAGCCTAAATTTTAGAAGCTCTCCTATAGATTAAGAGACTGACTTTAGGGACCCACTTTTTAAAAAATCTTAACTTAGGTTCAGTAACACTTTTTTTTAACAGCACCAAAATTTGGGTGTAAGCCCTGGGAGTGTCCCTTGAAGTTGAAATCACAGTAGTTGTGACTTTAGTATTGAAAAATGTAAGTTGCAAAGAAGTACTTGGTTAATAAGAGCGAGGTGCCTTGCCTTGCCTTACCTAGAAGGGTTCTGTTCTGGAGCCTCTGTCTGTAACTGCGTCCTCTCACTGAAAGCCTGTGTGAATATGTTGAAACTCTCTTGTTTGATAATAAACAATACTTGAATACAATTCTTGGTTCAGAAAACTTTATAGTATGTATTTTGATTTATGAATGACCAGATAAATTGTAAACCACTCCAAGTATTATGCATAAATCCAACCTGTGGGAGGCATTGCCTGTGATTATAAATATATTTTAAGTATAGCTCCTCAATGTGCTTTTCAAAAGGCTTCCTAAAAATGTTCAGACCATTCAAAATATGCCACATGCCCTGCTTTTATAATGAATTATTCTGACTTCTAAAGGCACATAATCTGAAATGCACAAATATCCAGAATAAAGAGGAATTGACTGTCACGTACCCTAAATGACTTTAATAAACCTGCTGCACATATTAAAAGTTGCTGTATTCACAGGGCCATCACCTTGTATCTGAATCAGCAATGCTGCAGTAGATGTTGGCTTAAAAGTCCCAGTCCTCCATGAAGTTGCCCCACTTAAATGAGTGAATATTTTTAGTGTAGGTTTTAGCAATAGCTACTTTGGTATCACTGCTTTAGGGAAGCCTGTAGTCTTGTTGTGACACAAACTTATATGATAGAATGGCAAAGGGGAAGAATCGTGGTTTTTTTGTTGTTGTGGTTTTTTTTTTTTGCATCGGATGGGGGAGTTAAACATAGACTTTGTCTTTTTTAGGTGCTGTATTCCAGTTCGGAAGTAGTAATAATTTCAGCTTCACAAGTAATAACCCAGGAGTATTTAATTTTGGTGCACCAGCGCCACCAGCCCAGCCTTCTGGCTCTTCAGGATTTCCATTTAACCCGACTCCATCATTTGCAATGGGGTAAGAATATCTTTTAAGTGACTAAAAGGGTGATGGTGGTGGGGAGGAATAAGGATCCTAATTCATAGGAATTATAGCTGTTAGAGTTAAGTACGTGCAGCTTCCAACTCCCAAATCAGTCTTCATTTACATGATTACTTTAGGTGTTCACATGAACAATGAACTCCATATAAATACTTAGACTGAATTATGTTAAAAGTGCCAGATTTGGCACCCAAAACGACTAGTCAGTCATCATCTTAAAGGGGCCCCGTTTTCAGATGGTGAGCATCCATCCTCTGAAGATCAAGTACTTTTTAAAGGTTTCAGAGTAGCAGCCGTGAAGTGAGCTGTAGCTCACGAAAGCTTATGCTCAAATAAATTGGTTAGTCTCTGAGGTGCCACAAGTCCTCCTGTACTTTTTGAAGTGTCTCAAGTGAGGCATGAAAATTAGGCTGCCTTTCATGTTTTCAGACCTTGCATCTACTTTAAAGCCAGCGACTTATTCATTTTGTTCTGTGTGTAATACAGTAAATGTGGGTGTTTGTTTTGTTTCTGGAATCCTTCTCTTGCTGTGGATTTTATGAAGTTTGGGCCTAGCTAATTGCTGTCAGAATACATATGATGATTTTAAATTATTCCAGAAAGATCCTGAGATTTGCAGTGGCAGCATGCTAGACTTTTGACTACTTCTGAATTCTTTTTGACAGGTCTAACGGGAAAAATGTGTTCTCTGCTTCTGGATCTTCAGTTTCTGGGCGGAAGATAAAGACTGCAGTTAGACGTAGAAAATAATTGTCAGTGGTTATTAGACAGCAATTTTCACAACAGCTGGTGCCCTGCACTTATTGGATTGTACCTCATGCTGGGTTTAGCTGAAGTCAGATCTGCCTAAAGAAATTCAAAACTCTGCTGTCTTTTTCCCCATTTAGTTTTTCTGGTAAGAGGTAGAGTTGGCAACAGGAAAGTTCTCAAGCAAAACTATTTTAGAATCCAGTAATTTCTTTATTCAGACTTGGCATGGTCTGGCTATAGACATGACGATAGCCTGCACAGCAAATAGCTTTGTATAATACCTCTTCATCTGCACCACTGTGTGCGTTCATTTGCGTTTACTGACGCCTCAAACTTGTAATTATATCAGTGAAGGGATTCTGTATAGAGTAGAGAATGTTGATAATGAATGATTTCTATGCTGAGTTTGTGCTGGTGTATGTGTGAAGTGAGTGAGTTGGGTGTATTGTGCACTAAAATTTTCTGATAGAGGAAGACTGATTAAAGGATGGTCCCTGCTAAGGACTTGTTAGATCTGTAGTTCTCCATTTAATAATTATATGCTATTTCTATATTTTCATTCTTACGGCTCTTTATCACCTGTCTCGCCTTTTTGTTATTTTATTATGAAAAAGTGTAAATACAATTTTGTTTCTCTTTTTTGGCATAACAGATCTGTGAACTTGAAATTTTAATTTTGTGTTATGGCAATTTTTGTTTAGTATTGTCTCAGATTTTATTATGTAAATCCCATTATTCAAAGTTGCCTAAATCCATTTGGAAAATCTTTAAATAAAATTGGGAATTCTTAAAGTGAGTTTATTGGCTTTTCTGATCCATTTTTGTTTGGACCAAAAACCAGTATTGTACAAAGTATTAAGTATATATTTTTATATTTACAGAAATGGACTGTGGTGACTTTGGATAATAAGGAAAAGTTTAATATTAAAGCCATGTTTATTACAGTATAATTAACATGTTAAACCATGGGATAAATGCCATCAATAAAAATTATGAAATATTGTCTGTGGTAGTTTTAACTCACATTGAAACCTATCTGTAAGATGAAGCATTGTGTCCATCAGAATAGAGGTCATACCTCTCTGCAACATTTCTGCTTTTAACAGAAATACAGAGATTGGTATAAATGTGTGCTCTGTGATTTAATGGTGGATCCTCGAAACGAGGGGATGTTTAAACTTCTCAACCCAGAGGGGCTGTAACTGGTTACTTACCTAGAGCCTGAGGGCTGTACCTAATTTGCATATACATTTACATACTTTTAAAAATCAAAATAAATGCACATAACCATAATATTTGCCTGTACTCGTATTTTACTTGATTTAATTAAAATTGCTGCTGCGTGGAGTTCAACAGCACTGAAAACCAACCAAAAAGTCAAGGCATTCAGAGAGCTGTAGCATATGGGACTGAGGTGAGGCCCAGAGCATCTCAAACTGCAAAGCACTTGCTGGTGACTTGGTTACAGAGGCCTGGCTCCTTGTCCTTGTTCCAGCTGTTAAATATTTTCCTAGTATTCTTCTATGTAATTGTCACAGGGCTCTTAAGTGATTGCAAATAGGAAGGGATGGTGGTCTGTGAGACTCTAGTGAGGATGTTAGAAAACCTCTGAACCTAGAATAATTTTAGGGAAAAATTCTAAAATCCCTACCACCAGGTCATCTGGTATGGTGGCTTCCACTGTACTGATTAAAACTTTTAAGGCAGCAGTAAGTATTTCTTGCAGTGAGCTGGTGGAAGACAAGCTGATCTCAGAGCTCGCTGGGGAATGGTCAGACAGCCACTTCTGCTGCCAGAATTTAACAATCTGTACTTGCCAATATTGTTCACGGTCCAGAAACAGACTAGTGGGAGGATTACATAAGTAAGGAGGCATTCCTGGAACTAAGGGCGTCTTGACAAAAACATCCATTTCCCTGTGGAAACAAGCTACCTCTCCGATTGTTACCGTGAAGGTGGTCCAGAGGTTTATCCAACTGGATGTTCAGAAACATGGATTGGCTGGAACCCAGGTATCCATTCTACTGTGTTAATAATTTAAGTTATGTTACATGTGCTGAGGAGCTACAGGTGGTTAACACTTCAAACTTCTCTGCTGTAGACAAATCCAAAGCCTACTCCGAGGAAGACTCCTCACTTAAGCATTGAACATAATGTTCTAGCCTATTAGAATTACCAAAGCAAACTAGTACTAAAAATTTTAAAAGTTAGGTGTTTTGATAGCTAAGATATTTATGGTCAATCACACATCAAATTATATTTTTGAAACAGCTTTGTAGTTAAATGTGCTAGTCATCTCTGAAAATGGGGAATTTGTCATACTCTTAGCTGCTTAATTTCAGTAGCTTGACTGTGCTGGAACCTCAAGTTTCTCTTCATTTCCAAAATGGAGGGTTTGACAGACTTCTATCTTGCTGTAAAACCCTAGTGGAGACAAGGTGGAGGTATTTTTTAACAAAGGCTGTAGTAGTCTCACCTAGCTCCATTGCTCTAAGCAACCTCAGAAGACTTAATAAAAAGTATGCTAGTCTGTTGCCAGTAGGGCTCCCCTCAGTGGAGCTGTACAGGTGATAGGGGCAGATTTAAACAGCTGAAGGGGTAGCTCCCCACTTCACTCCTACTGTACTGATCACCTTTGCAAACAGTAATTACCTGTTTCAAGGGTTCACTGTCTGTACACTGCTGTTGCCACACATTAGCTAAACTCAAGTGACTGGCTGCACAAAGTGATTAGATGAGCAGCAAGGTCTCCCTACTTTATTAAAGCCAGGTCTACATTTGGAAGGCTTTGCTGGAATAGCTGTGTCAGCATACCACATTGGCAAAGCCCTCCTACTGTGGACACTTTTACTGGTATAACCAAAACCAGCAGCTGGGGTGTTTCCCACATCCCTGGCCTCCCATGAGAGAAAGAGATTATACTAGCAAAAACACTGTTTTGCTGGTATAAGTGCATGTGTTTGAGGGGCTTTTTTTGATCTGGCCTCAGTTTGTAGCAGATGATGGGCGAACTCGCTCAGGTTTAAAGCGCCTAATTCAAACTTAAGATTTGTATATGGACAGGAGGTGGGTTAAGGCAACACAAGTTATATGTTGAGTTAACACTTCAGTAAAGATAAGCCCTGAAAGTTACCAAGGAATTATTTTCACCCTCTCCCACTGTGGGCAGAAAATGGCCTCCACACAGGAAGGAAGGAAATTGTAGCAGTTCCTACAGTATGCCTGAAGTGTTAGCTAAACCTTTAAAATAAACATCCCTTTTATCCTAGCCAAGCCATACTTACAGTGAAGAGCTACTGATGCTCTACAGGAAAAAATGTCAACTGGTGGCAACTCTCCAGCAATAGTATTAGCAACTTCCAGAGCTGCAACTCTTCCCATTGCTGCAAGGATTCTGCATCTGAGTTAACTTTGTTATAAAGCAAAGCACACACTCCTAACAGGTAATTTCTTCTGAAATATGCCTAAAGACTGAAGCAGAACATGCTTCTTGCAAAGAGAACGTTTCAACCTCCCACCTTTAGGTAGTCTCCTTCACAGACCTCTGAATTTTAATATCTAGGCTGATCTTAATCACTCAACAATACAACACTTCTCCAAAAGAGGAGAGACACTTCAGTCCATGATTAGCTTGTCCTTTTTCCCTGTCACTATCTTTACCTTGCATCTTTCATACCTAATGCTTTAGCTGAAGTAGGAATACAAAAGGGTACTTGTATTTTATACAGACCAGCCTACAGTCACTGACCGGCAAATAGCACAACTGACAAGCCATTCATTTTCCACAAGCACAGCTGAACGATCCAGTTTTGTGATAAGTATAGCATAACTTGGTCACATTTAATTTATAGTCTACTGTTAATTTAGAAGTGAATTCTTAAAGCTTACATTGTAAATAGGCAAACAGCTGTAGATGAACTTTATGAATGACAGCAAGCTATGACCAAGCGCTGATAATTCAAAGGAATTAATTTCAAAACTCAAATGTTTGTGGTAATGTCACTCTTCATATAAAAGGACACTTCAGGGCTTAGATTTTTATTGAGGAACTGAATGGTATAAATTGTCTTCGAAGTATCAGACGACTGAATACCCTGACCAGTTCCAAACAAAACAGTGACGGCAAGCACCTATTTGAGTGTGAGAAACAGACTTAAGCCAGAGGCAGTGACATTTGAATTCAAGTACTTTGTAGAAACACTTTTATTTGAGATAAGATTAAATATATAAACAAGAGGAAGTAAACAGTTAACTGCAGCAATTCACCATAAATCTGGTCATCTGATTGACATCTTGAGCACTTAAGAGCAGAACCTTAACATGAGATGTCAAGTTTTTTTCTTGATTCTACAATCTCTGAAGTTTTGCTCTAGTACAGCCTCACTATGGTGCAACAGACAACACAAAGTATCATCTATAGGCAACTGATAAGGTAACATGCAGCCTTTTGTGATACAGAGAATGAATTCATTTATATAGCAGAAACTAGATTCCTGTTTAGAATGCTATGAGCCTTTCAGAAATCTGATTTGGGTATTGGTTAGGACTAATCTTAAGAGTTCAAAAATGCATGTCTTCAGGGAGAAGACCCATACATCATTAGAACAATTTTATGCTGGTACAATTAAGCTTGAGCCACACCTATAAGACATTCCCCCAAGAGTTTGGGGTGTTAGACATTACAGCCTTAGTGAATAAGGATTAAATGGGAAGTTATATTCTGTCTAGCCAGTAGAATGATATTTTACCTTAACTACACTATTTACTGTTAAATTTATTAAAACTGTACACTTATTTTTGAAGGAAAAGTATGTGCAAAATACACCTTGCAAAGGTGGCTCCTTTTAATGCTAATGATTTCTTCCCTAAAATAGCAAGCCTAGCTCCAGTTGTTTGCAATGACTACAGTGTAAAATAAACCCACTACTTTTTAAATCTTTTCTTCAACTGTAATTTCTTTGGACAGGGCTCATTGGACTGTTTGTACAGTGCCATCATAATTTGGGGTGGGGGCACTCCAAATTTTTTAATACAAAAAAAAGATGTCTAATTGATGATGGGTCTAGGTTTGGAATCTGGGTCTCCAGCTGAGAAAGGTTTGGTCAGTGTCCTGACTTTAGATACAAGCAGAAGGTTGCCCATCAAGCCAAATAGCCACCCATATCTCAGGGATGGGCAAAATTTTTGGCCTGAGGGCCACATCTGGGTGGCGAAATTGTATGCAGGGCAATGAATGTTGGGTTGGGGCACAGAAAGGGGATCAGGCCAGAGGGTTGGGGGCTCAAGGCAGGGGGCTCAGGCCTGTGTGTACCACTCCCAAAGCTCCCATTAGGTGCAGTTCCCCATTCCTGGCCAATGGGAGTTGCAGGGGGCAGTACCTGCAGGTGAGGGCAGCACACAGAGCGCCCCTCCAAGGGGCCACAGGGATGTGGTGCCAGCCGCTTCTGGGAGCATCGCAGGGCCAGGGCAGGCTAGGAGGATGCCTTAGCCCCGCTGCATCATGGGGCTGGCAATCCTGCAGGCGGGATCCAGCCCACAGGCTGTAGTTTGCCCTCCCCTGCCATATCTGTACTGAAAAGCAATGGCTTAAGCAGAGTTAGCCAGTCATCTCTATCTAGCAGTAGTTCATATTCACTGTTACTGTCATTCTCCCAAAACCCTTTAATTATACTAGTATGACTAACTCAGCTATTCAAGGTTGTGGTGTAGATTCATCTCCCAGCTTTCTGTCATCTAACCTATTCATGCTAGTATTGTATCCAAATAGTTCTGCTTACAGCATGTGCAGAACAGGAACCGCTTAGTAAGGGACGGGGAGGGGAGGGGGACAACACACACAATGTGCTGGTGAAACCTGCTGCCCTACCACACAGTGAAACCAGAAAGGAAAGTAGAATATGGTTGTATTTGTACTGTGGCTGAACTCAGTGTTCATCGACTTCATTAGTTCTAGGAATGAGTATTAGCTGAGGTTCAGATTATAAACAGTAGCTCTGCAGTTTAAGAAATTGGCAGTTTCTAGGCAAGACTTAAAAATTACAATGTGTAAGTGGAGACAAAGTTTACAAGAAGCAGTGAGCTGACTCTGGGATGGGGGAGCGGTGGAATCTAATCATGCAAATGAATATACATCTCTGTAAAGCAGACAATTCAACCTTTTGCAAGTAGTAACCAAAAAGCAGATTAAACACCACAGTAGTGAAAATTAGTACAGCTTTATGCTTCCTTAGATCAGAACACTCCCCCAGGAACACTTCAATACTTAGCCCTAACGATACACCAAATAATCGTTAAAATGCTGAACTATTATGAAAGTTGATAGTGGCACTCACCTTCCTAAATTATTTCATTAACAGTACAAATGCTTGTTCTATGTTTAAATTGCACATTTTAAAATACCCTCCCACAACACCCTCTTGCACAAAGTAGATGACAGTCAAGAGTAACTGCTGCAACCACTTGTCAATATTTAGTCCTAAGCCAACTACAGACAGTAATGGGGAATTCCAATTCATTAAAAAAAAAACCCACTTAATCAAGCTTTTAACAAAAAGTTGGCATTGTTCTTCAGAAGCTCTTTCCCAGTCAATATTACATGAATAAACATAAATGTTAACAAAGCTATGTAATCATGCAAAATATTAGGCTTCTTTATTCATCAGTAGGATCCAAGTTATTTGCATATAGCAGTGACTAGGCAGAATTTTAAAATATAAAGTGAAAACCAATTTTTGAACTTATCTATACAGTTAGCCATAATTTGTGTTCTGGTTGATATTTCTACATGCTACATATAAACTCCATCTATCAGTTTACATAGTCTATCTGCAACAATTTGAGGGAAGTAAAAACTTTCCTTCCCCTACAAACAGAAGCAACCATTTTCACCTTTTGTTTGTAACCATGTTAATTTTATAGCTCTGAAGTTATTTACACAAACCTAATTCACAAATACCACAGTAACTTATTCTTCCCACAAAGTAGTAGTAACTTAATTTACCTCTTCATTAGGACAGACATAAATAGTAAGTGACTTAATGCTTAACACAATCATGCAAAAAACCTGCCACAATACATGTTTAGATAAGACATTTAAAGAGTGGTAAAGAAATACAATTCTTGAAGTGAAGGAGTTCACTAAGCCTTTTAGGGGTTGATAATACCCAACCACGGCACAATGCATCGGTTTAATGGAAACATTAGCTATATTTTTGCCTCCATCCCCCAAAGAAACACTGCAATCCCCTCTAAGGGACAGTTTCTGTAATGTGTTTTGTAAACATCAACATAGACAACAACTACATTCTCCAGCTTATTTTTGCCATAAAATAATCAAGTTGTAGAACTAGTACTTCTTAAGATGGCAATATTTCCAGGCATCTCCCTTCTGGAGACTGAGAGATACTGTCCTTTATGGATAAATATAAGCAGTTTCCTTCCCGTCAATCTAATGTTAATACTTCCCAAATTGAATAGGTACTATTTCTCTGAAACCTCTTTGGCATTTAAGAAAAATCAATACTTCCAAGATAATCATTGCCACCATACTGGAATGACTCATTGTTTAACGTCCGAATCTGTCTCCAGTTAGTTTGGGCAAGCAATACTGATGGTCTTCTTTACTTTGTTTTTTAGGAGTTAAAAAAAGTTTGGTAATCTGGGCTTCTTTTGGTATCATCTGACTCCATTTCTTCTTACCACAATAGTTCCTGCTACAATGTCATAGGCTGTTCTGTTATGCTGAAAAAATAGCAGCGTAATGAATGCAGGAAAAAAGGAAGCAATAGAAAAATTCTTGATCAAGGCTCGTATTGTAGACCTAGAATGAGAAGGAAATCAGCTTGTTTTAAGTTTCAGTCCCTGCCCAGAGTAGTTTTGCCACTGATCCAGTACCTTAAAGTTATACAGCACAAAGTGAATCATATGGATTTAGAAATCAAGTATTTTAACATGCAAAGCTAAAATATGCCTTTCTGTTTACGTGATTAGATAGTTAGTACATGATTCTTGGGTCACTGCAGGATTCTGTCTGATAAGTCTCACTGCCAAAGAGAGGGAGTACTTGTGGCAGTTTCCACAGCATGCATCCGATGAAGTGAGCTGTAGCTCACGAAAGCTCATGCTCAAATAAATTGGTTAGTCTCTAAGGTGCCACAAGTCCTCCCGTTCTTTTTGCGAATACAGACTAACACGGCTGTTACCTTGCCCACCCACGCCTATAATAGACCCATATTTCAGAAGAACTAGATCCCCTCAATTCTTTATAGTGTTAAAAGGCAGACCTCTCACTACGAAGTATGGACTGAGAGATCTCATTATACATGACTGTTTTAATAAGGAAACAAATTAGCAAAATGCTGGCAAAGTAATCTTATTTCAAATCATGTACTTTCAAACCTATTAATTTGTGAGTGATACAATTAAGTGAAGAATACTTACGTCGTTATGCTAACATTGGAGGATGGAATCACTAACACACGATTTGGTGCAATAAGTACAGATGTATCACATGTCACAACTCGAAGTCCAAGCAGAAACTTCCCTGGGGTTGCCCCACCAGCTCCCCAAATGCAGATTATCTGCAAGAGAAATCAACAAATGTATTTCTGCAATCCATCCCTGTTGGCTGCCCAAAATGTAGACAGTTTTAGTAAGTCTGATCTATGAACACCGAAGTCTTAATCTTAATACACTGAGTATTTAATTTACATTTATTCTCATGTAGTAAGTTTACATTTATAGTTTTAAAATAAAAGGTTTACAGTTAGTTTAGCTTGGGTAAGAGTTACATGTGTGTTTAGTAAATTGTGTAAAGAGCTAAGCAAATGTAACTAATCCTTGAAAAATAATTGGTTCAAATGCTAAAAAAGAATGTAACATCTAACAAGACAAGTTTTAGGAGAAGGCTATTCTTGAAATATGGCTAAGAGAACACTAACAAAAACTTGGTTCTAACAGACAAAAGGGTTGTGATGAATTTATAGTAACCTCCAATATTATCTTAAAAGATGGCAATGTGTAAAGAGATAAAAGACCAGTTGCAGCTAGCTTTGACACAGATACATTCAAAGAAAAAGGCCCACACTGCCCTAACCCTATCTGGTCTTAGCCGAGGTCGATGGAAAGCTAAGAAAAGAGCAGCCCCAGACTGCCCAAAATTGGTTTTTAGCTGAAGTAAGTAATTGGCAATGGCATCACTTGTTTGTTATACTGTATAAAAAAACCCATGTTTGCTAAGGGTAGTTGTCATTCCTATCTGATCATGCTGATGCCAGTCAGGATGAGAGAGGTGTCCCTAGGATGGGCCTTTTCAGAGTGTACTAATCAACTTATGTTTGCTACTGTATAGATGTATTGATTGCTTATTGTTATTTAGATTTTTAGAGCAATTGTATAATTTGGCCTTTGGATTTAATAAAGGAATTTATGGTTAAATGAACTTCTAGTAGTATCCTATATTAGTAATTCCAACAACTTCAGTTGGTATATTAGTGTTAAACTTCTTAACCAATTAACTAATCAGTTTTCAAATATTTCTGATAGTCATGGAACAACATTTGACCTGAATATCCAGCTGATAAGTTAGGATTTAATATTCATGACTAGTTACCTCATAGAAGCAGACTAACAACCTGTAGATAAGGGCCACCACCATCATTTTCTGCAAGTCTTCCATGGATGTGTCTTCATCTATTTCTTCTACTATATAGTGCATAGCAAACTTGGAAATGTCCCTGTACAAAAGAAGACTTCACTTTAACAAGTGAGCCATTTCACAAACCTAATGCATTTGACCTTCATTATGGTATTCCCATACCTGCAGCCACCACTTTGGTTACCCCTTTGGAACCTAGGCCTGGTCTACACTGAAAGGTTATATAGGCATAGCTATGTCCATCAGAGATGTGAAAAAACCACTCCCTTGATAGATGTAGCTATACCAGTATAATTCCTAGTGCAGATGTAGCTTGTTGACTCAGCCTCATAGCCCAATTCTACAGTACAAGTTATGTTACGTGGGCATACAGCCACAATTATTAAATTGTTCGTGTGCGCACATTTGGCTCCTTGTGTCAGCAGTGCACATCCTTACCAGGAGTGCTTGGTGTATGGACTATATTGTCAGTGTGGGACATTGTGGGGCAGCTCCTGGAGGCCAGTAACAGTCAACATAAGCAATGCAGTATCTAGAGTGACACTGCATTGACCTAATTACACATACCGTGACAAAGCCACTCGGGGAAAGCGGCACAGAGAAGCACACTGGCAGCAGCCAAATTTAAGTGAAGACTCTTCCACAGCTAGGTCACAAGGCTGCATACGACCTAACTGTCTAGGACAGACCAGGCCACAGGCTTTTAGGCCAGAAGGGACCATCACGATCATCTAGTCTGACCTCCTGCACATTGCAGGCCACAGAACCTCACCCACCCATTCCTGTACTAGACCCATAACCTCTGGCTGAGTTCCTGAAGTCCTCAAATCATGATTTAAAAGCTTCAAGTTACAGACAATCCACCATTTACTCTTGTTTAAACCTGCAAGTGACCAATGCCCTATGCTGCAGAGGAAGATGAAAAACCCACAGGGTCTCTGGCAATTTTGACCCAAGAGAAAATTTCTTCCCAACCCCAAATATGGTGGTCAACTGGACCCAACATTCAGACACCTGGATAAGAATTCACTGTAGTAACTCAGAGCCCTCCACGTCTAGTGTCTCATCACCAGCCATTGGGGATATTTGCTACTAGCAGTCGCAGCTTGGCTACATGCCATTGTCAACAGTCTCATCATACCATCCCCTCCATAAACGTATCAAGCTCAGTCTTCAAGCTAGTTAAATTTTATGCCTTCATTGCTCCTCTTGGGAAGCTGTTCTGGACGTTCACTCCTCTGATGGTTAGAAATCTTTGTCTAAGTTCAAGCCCTCAGTTGTTGATGGCCAGTTTATATCCATTTGTTCTTGTGTCAACATTGGCACCTAACTTAAATAACTCATCTCCCTCCCTGGTATTTATCCCTCTGATGTATTTATAGAGAGCAATCCTATCTCCCCTCAGGTTAGGTTTGGTTTGGTTTGGCTAAACAAGCCAAGCTCTGAGTCTCCCTTGCATAAGGTAGGTTTTCCATTCCTCTGATCATCCTAGCAGCCCTTCTCTGCACCTGTTCCAGTTTGAATTCATCTTTCTTAAATCTGGGACACCAGACCTGCACACATTATTCCAGATGAGGTCTCACCAGTGCCTTGTACAATGGTTCTAATACTTCCCTATCTCTATTGTAAATACCTCATTTGATGCATCCTAGAACTGCATTAGCCTATTTCACAGCTGCTCACATTGGCAGTTCATAGTCATCCTGTGATCAACCAGTACACTTAGGTCTTTCTCTGTCACTTCCAACTGATAAGTCCCCCCGCTTGTAGCAAAAATTCTTTTGTTTGTCCCTAACCGCGTGATCTTGCACTATTAAATTTCATCCCATTTCTATTACTCCAGTTTTCAAGGTCATCCAGACCTTCTTGTATGATATTCCCAATATGGAGGAGGACCGTAATAGCTCTCATCTTTTTGTCATTCACAAATTTTATTAGCACACTCCCACTTTTTGTGCCACGGTCATTAATACAAATGTTAAATAAAAGTGATTCCAAGACCCATCCATGAGGAGATTCACTAATAACCTCCCTCCAGTCTGACAGTTCTCCATTCAGTATGGCCCATTGTAGTCTTCCCTTTAACCAGTTCCTTATCCATCTTTCAATTCTCATTAATTCCCATCTTCTCCAATTTAATAATTTCCCATCTGGAAATATATCAAATGCCTTACTGAAACTAGGTAGATCTACTGTATTTCCTCTCTCTAAAAAGATCAGTTATCTTTTCAAAGAAAGAGATCAGGTTAGTCTGGCATGATCTACCTTTTGTAAAACCATGTTGCATTTTATCTCAATTACCTTTTAACATCTATGTCCTTTAACTACTCTCTCTTTCAAATGCTGTTCCAAAACCTGCATACAATTGAGGTCAAACTAACAGGCCTGTAGTCTCCTGGATCATTTTTTATTCTTCCTTAAAAATAGGTACTACAGTAACTCCCCACTTAACGTTGTAGTTATGTTGCTGAAAAATGCCACTTTAAGCAAAAACGATTTAAAGCTAATCCAATTTCCCCATAAGAATTAATGTAAATAAGGGGAGGTTAGATTCCAGGGAAATTTTTTTCGCCGGACAAAAGACACACACACAGAGCACAAGTTTTAAACAAAATTTAATACTATACACAGCAATGATGATTGTGAAGCTTGGTTGAGGTGGTGAAATCAGAGGGTGGGATATTTCCCAGGGAATGCCTTGCTGCTAAATGATGAACTAGCGCTCAGCTGAGCCCTCAAGGGTTAATACATTGTTGTTAATGTAGCCTCACACTCTACAAGGCAGCATGAATGGAGGGCGGAGACACAATAGACCCATGGCAGTGGCTGCACACATTCCCTGCGGAAACTGAACATGATGCTGAACCCACGCTATCCCACTGGAGCGTACCACTCCCTCCACTTTCCAAAGTGCTGGGAGGGGGTGTGTAATGTGGTGCGTGCAAGTGTGAGAGTGCAAGCGTGAAAGAGAGTGGGCAAGCATGAGAGAGAGACAGACACGCGCACTGCCCCTTTAAGTACACTGACCCCACTTTAAGTACACTGCCTTTTTAAGGAGATCAGCAAGCTCCCTCCATCCTGAGCCTTGTCATGTCCCCCTCCTGCTCTGTGGAGATGGGGTACAGGAGCAGGTGGAGGGGGACACCCTGACATCAGCACTCCTCTTCCCCCACAGCAAGCAGGAGGGTCCTGGGAGCAGCTCCAAGGCAGAGGGCAGGAGCAGCACATGGCAGTGGGGGGACTGATAGCTGAACTGCCCAGCAATTGACAGCCTGATGGGCGGATGTCACACAGGGAACTTAGGGGAGCTGATGGGGGGCTGCTGGCCCACCCTGGTTCCAACCCCCCACCAGCTAGCTCCAACTGGCTGCTCTTCCTGCAAACAATGGACAAAGCAGGCGGCTGCCAATCATCATCCTAAGGGAGCATTGCACAACTTTAAACAAGCATGTTCTGTAATAGATCAGTGACGTAACAATGAAACAATGTTAACCAGGACGATGTTAAATGAGGAGTTACTGTACCATATAATTAAGCAGTACAACTCCTAGTATGGACAGTTACAGCGATGTAAAGGTGCTTTATACTGATATAGCTATTCCCATACAGGAAGGAGAATAAGCTATGCCAGTATAGGGCACATTTATACCGGTTTAACCACTTAAAAGAAGCCACACCCCTAAATGAAATAGTTACACATGCCTAAATATCAAACTTGCATACTTCAGTTACATGTATCCAAAAAAGAGTTGTGTTGTTGTAAAGCCTAATAATTTAAGTTAAGTTATAAGGCATTATAAAAAAACATCTCTCCCCCAAAGGCTGCTTAAATTAGGTCATCAAGAGTATGTGGTTCAAACAACACTGATCCCATCTTCCCATGCAGACTGAGTAGAGTAGAAAAAAGTTTTTCCATGATTAGGATAGCAGTAGTCCCTATAGCTTCTAATCAAGATCAAACCCCATTGTGCTACATGCTGTGCAAATATGTAGCCACAAAGCCCCTTCCCTGAACAGTTTACTCTACTTGGAGAAAAATTATGAAGAGATTCAAAGAGGCAAGGAGAAGGGGACAAGAGTAAGAAACTGGATCATGTAGTTACATAGATTAGTTATGTTGCAGTCTCGTGATTCCAATTATTCTATCTCAAATTAACTCACTCTTCCCATAACTGCTACACATACTTAAAGGAAAGCCAACTAATGATGGCTGTATCACAGCAGAAATGAGTCTGGAGAGAGTAGTAGTCTTATCCGTTAATTCAGCATTCCAAGCATAAGGGCATGCATAGAAAGAATGCAGATGTTTGCAAAAGCAGACAAATAAGCCTTAAAAATTTGCATCATTTGTGCAGTAGATAGGGGAACAAACTGAGTTAGAAAGGGCCCTGAAGCTGAAAAAAAGCAGTCATCTGTAGCAGATTCCCTCCATTCCTTCTTTTGTATACTCAACCAAGGAACAGAACCACTTTGACCTCTTAACAGGCCACTTCTGGGCTACTGCACCAGGTTCGTTATGCCTCCTTCATTATTCTAGATTACCTCTCAGTTTTATTAAAGTAGATCCTTCCTCTGTATACCCACTTGCAGGATCTGGTGCCCCAGGTGTTGAGATGAGGAGCTGTCTTGACAAGCAATATCCTTTGAGGGGCACACAAGAGATTTTACAGGAAGGCAGCTTCATCACCCAACTCTATGTAAGGGACGGGAGCCTCAACTACCTCAGTTCCTCCTCTGCTGCCACAGACAGAAAATGGAACTTGCCTTCCTGTCCTAAGGCTAGAACTTCCCTTACGCTAGATTATTTTCATATAGGATAGTTTAGAGTACACAGACTGCCCTTGTCCCGGGGAACAATTGACTCTCCACTGGGACCAAGTTGAGCCCCCAGCCCTTCAAGATGTACACCTCCTGACTGATCGTACCTTATACATCCAATACCTTCTTTGTCTTGCACAGCTTGCCACACCTTCACTCCCTTGCACCCCCACTAGAAGGGGGAAGACACTTGAGGCTCAAGGCTCACCTGGTTTTTCCATGCCTACAGCCTGATATTCAGACAGGGCCATTGAGGGAACCGAGACTAGCCTCTGTGCCAAGATCCTCTAACACAGGACCCAAAACAGATATTGCCATTCTGGCCTTAATGTCGCTGTCTCTCACAGGTCCAAAACTGGAATGTCTTCAGCCTTATACCAGGAGCAAATCCCTTATCCAGCATTGTTAGTAGCAGCTAAATCAGAAGTGGCATGGAAGACCAAACCATCACTGTCTACTAAGATTCTAAAAGTCTTGGCAATGATGCAGGAAAAACCCATCTGAGCACCTACTCCTCATTTGGCACCAACTTTGGACCGATCTTCCAGTGCCAGTACCTTTGTAGTGATACTGCAAGTTCATGTAGATGCTCATCAGGGAAAAGAAAGCAGACCTTTCCACACAAGGGGAAGAGTCATCCCTTTCCTCCTTTTTATTATGAGCCAGGACTTGGAGATCTTGATGGATGATCAATAGCTGAACATGAGGTCCAGGTGAAATGCAGTGGCCAAAAGGGTTAATGCAATCCTTGGACGTATAGCCAAAGGAATCTCTAGTAGGATTAGGGAGACTGTATTATCTCTATTTGACACTGGTACAACACCCACTGGAATACTATTTTCAGTTCTGATACCCACAATTCAGAATAAATTGGAGAGGGTCAGAGAAGAGCCATGAGAATTATTAAATGATTGGAAAACATGCCTTATAGTGAAAGGCTCAAGGAGCTGAATCTTTTAGCTTAACCAAGAGAAGGTTAACAGGTGACTTGATCAGTCTATAACTACCTACATGAGAAACAAATTCAATAGAGGGCTCTTCAATCTAGCAAAGGTATAACAAGATCTAATAGCTGAAGCTAGACAATTCAGACTAGAAGGCACAAGGGACAAGTTTTTAAACAGCAAAGGTAACCATCATTGGAACTTACCAAGGGCCAAAGTGGATTCTCCATCACTGACAATTTTTAAATCAAGATTTGTTGTTTTTTCCAGTTCAAACATGAATTATTTCAGGTCGTGCTAGATGATCCCAGTGGTCTCTTCTGACTTTATAATCTATGAATGTTCTCATGCAACATGTTCTCAAGTAGCATTTAAAATTACATTTTATACAAGGAGCAAAGAGAACAGTCAAGGTTGACAGGTTCCACATCTGACTTATCTTACCTCCTACCCATACTAAAGAATTGCAAACAAGTGTTTCATTTAGTAAATGCTACTTAGCCTTTTTCTTTAAAATAAATAAATAAAAATTCCACACCAAAGACCGTGGAATTTGTGTAGAACAACTGATGCAGGAAAAAACCTTCAAATATATCAGCCTTCAAAGTTTTTCTAAACACGGCATAAGAGATTTTTGAAAAATCCTAATAGTCTCTTTTAAAAGTACAAGCTAGTTTAAAGTGTTTTCCCAACTGCTCATACTCAGAAATTTCATTTTTAAACAAACTGTGAGTGCCAACTATTACGCTTATTTAACAAAAAAAAGTTAACATTTGAAAGCATTTCTAGGCATCTACAGTAACTTTTTATAATATGCACACCTGTATAATGCATCACTTTAATAAAGATCTATTTTTAAAAGACAAAATAAGTTTGAAAGGAGCCTCTTATCAATTAAGGTTCCATCAAGTGCTTCTCCTCTGTGTAACCCTAGCTACTCCAAAATACACAATATATATATAATATTCAATCACAAGAGTGAAAAGCTTTATATAATAATGCCTTAAATGGTTTAACTTACTTTATTCCACTGAGATGCATAATACTTAAGACAATGGTTGCCTTTATAAAGAAAAGAATAAAGAAATCCACCATCTCTGCTATAAACCTGTGTGCCAAGGATGGGATAATGTATTCCCGACCTGTAACAAAAATAGTTAATTACCTAAAATTTTACTGTGCTAAAGCAATTTATAACTTAAACCTGAATGTACATTAGTTTGCACTATGCAGAATAAGAGGCAATATTAAAATGGTATTCCACATTGTCCCACTGCAGGGAACATTTAAAAATCCTTATTCTGACCCATGGAAGCTCATATCCTTTTTATTCAATTACCTCCTTAAAATGTACTTTGATACAATGGGAATTGGATGACAAGTTAACTAAGCATGTACCTAAACCAAGTAACATATCTTTGCTGTTGCTCTTCCTAATCCCATCCCCTCCCTGCTCTGTCTGAGTCACATATTACACCCTTGAACAGCTTACTTTTTGTAGTGTATCATTTTTGCCTTCTATTATGATATTTAGAAGGAACTTGATATAGAATGTTTTCCTGAAGTTCAATTTTTTATCTGGTATTAAAACTGCCTCCTTCCCACCACTCACTCATTCCACTTTAGAGAAAGACTTCAGAAAGAACTGAGCACCAGCCCTGTGAAAATCAAGGAGGGTCCTTTTAGATATCTCAAGACAGGTGTCCTAAATGCCTAGCCACTCTTGGCCCCCAAATTTTTTTTTTTTTTTTTTAAAAAAAAGACAATTAAAGACCAAGAAGTTGTCTATTTTTTTAAACTTCACGAGAACTAGACAAGCATTCCTATGCAGACATAGCAGGTTACGCTACCATGAGAGAACAGGAAAATGAAAGTGGCTACTCTGGTTTAACTGGCCCTGGTGAAAGAAATGCAATCATTTTTAAAATGGTCTTAATAATCTCAGGTGGTGGTAGTAATAATACAAGCAAGCTTTTTCTTTTTTAAACCAAAAGGAAAAGTGCCATATAAAAGAATTGTGGCTAGGCTGATTCTCCGCATTGTATTTCCTCAGCAGCACTTACAGGAGCGCCTGTATGAATGCATCCGATGAAGTGAGCTGTAGCTCATGAAAGCTTATGCTCAAATAAATTTGTTAGTCCCTAAGGTGCCACAAGTACTCCTTTTCTTTTTTGTATGAAACTAATATTCTAACAATTACAATTTAAATATACTCATGCACCTGACTTAATATAACCTTGTTAAAATTCACAAAAGTATATTTTGGAAGGGAGAAGGAACCCTTTACTATTCCACTTCTTCCCCGCACAATAACCTCTCCTACCAAAAAAGGCATCTTCACAAGGCATCCACAGAAGCTGCACAAATGGCACTCTGAAAACTAGCCTCAACAAATTGCTTGAGAGCAGCACAAAGCTCTCCGCCTCTGTGTTCTTGTTTTTAAAAGGCAAATACAGTTAGAAGAGCCATTAGGTAAGAGGGGCACCGTCTTAATATTTGTTTCTGTGCATCTTCCTTTTATATCTGCTTACCTCACTGACAAATTCAGTCTCATTAATGCTAAAAAATAGCAAAACAGATTCAATTCCCATTCTTGCATTGTCACAACTGTCGAATAAATCCTAATTGTACAATCTTTAACCAAAGATGAGGCAAGAATGTGAAGAACACAGCTGGACTTCCTCACACCAGGTTGAGCATGCAGTGCCAGAAGGTAGAAATCAAGTCAACTTTCTAATATGAGAATGTTTAATATGAAAGTTAGTGATATGGAACCTCTGATTTTATTCTCCCGACTACAGCCACACTAATATATTAAATGCAGCAACAACTGGTTAAGATGGAAGGTAAGCGTTAAGGCGGATTTAAATATGACAGACTTGTTAAAGTATCTTAGAATTCCAAAATCTATTAACATGGATGGTGCTACTAATATAATACTGCACATGCTATTATTTGAGGATAACTGTCTATGCTGAATTAAGAAGAATTATTTTATTGCTTCCATGAAATTTTGACTGTGGTCACAACCACTGTTCCCTCTAAACTGTGCACGCACACACAGATCCTAAACCCCGCGCACACAGCGAAACACCACGAGCACAAAAATTTGCACAAAAGCACAACAATTTGCACAGAAGAAATTTTTTGCGCACACGGCCTGTCAAAAATTAGAGGGAACATTGGTCACAACTATCCTTGGTCTTCAAAGTCACTTTCAGATGCCAGTGAAACACAAAATACCAACTATCCATTATTCCACACATTATCCTCTGGCATAGTACATTACTGTACTGATTTCTGAAGAGAATAAAATTGTTGATTCAATAATAAAATGATTTTATTTAGTACTTGAATCACCACCATTTCTTTCATTAGGCAGCTAAAGGGGGTGTCATACACTCAAGTTCAGAGGCATTAAACAATCCCAACAACACTGGTGCTTCTATAAAGCTCTTTGAGGATTTTGAGAAGCATTACAACCTTAGCACCTAAACCTCATCAGTCATAGTTCCCCTACAGTAAAATGAAGAAACTGAAGCACAGAGATTAAGTTTGCCTACACACCACAAACCAGTGGCAGGGCCTGGTATGAAATACAGAAGCTCCCACTCCCAGGCCAACCACAACGCTATGCTTCGAAAATATAAAATGCTAAATATTAGACCCGAAGAAGGGCTCTGTCCCTAACAGAAGTCAGCCCAGTCAAGGATATCGCCTCACCCACCTAATTCATAACAGCAAAGCCCCATCACAGACAAGCCCGGTCCGAAGTCCGCCTGGAGACCAGGAGTGGGAGAGGCGGCACGGGGGAAGACAGGCACCCGCAGGACGCCCCGGCCAGTCAGCTCAGAGACCCAGCCGGGGCCACCTGCCTGAGTCGGACACGAGTTAGGAGACTCCTTCCCCAGCTGCCCCCGAGCCTGCCCCTCGGCCGGGGTCTCTCGCCAGCCACGGCCCGCCCCCCCCTCCCCGCCAGTCTCACCTGCCGGCCGCCCGCTCCCCCTCGGGGCGCTGCTGGCGGCGGGGCCGGGCCGGGGCACCGCGGCCAGGCGGGCGGCTCCCGGCCAGGCGGGCGGCGCGCGGGGTCCCGGCGCGGCGGGGGCGGCGAGGAGGTAGCAGGGGCCGTAGTAGGCGGGCGGCGGCGGCGGGGGGCAGCCGGCGGCGGGCGGGCCCGGGCTGCCGTAGGGGGCGGCGGCGGCCAGCAGCGCGGGGAGGCTGCTCTGCCAGCTCCAGTAGCCGCAGTACGAGTCCCAGAGCCACTGGTGCACGCGCCGCGCGTACTCCCCCGCGCTCAGCGCCTTGGCCTCGGAGCCCTCGGCCCCCGCCGGCTCGGGCTCGGGCTCGCCCGGGGCTGCCGCGACCTCCGCCATAACCCGTCCCCTCCTCCTCCGCCTTCCCTGTGACGCACACCCGCTCCCTGACCCCGCTCCCCGACTGCGCAGGCGCGGGGACCCGCTCCAGCCCATCCAGCCGCCAAGGGGGGGGGCGACATGAGACAAGCTGAAGAGCTCTTCCCCCCCGCCGCCGAGGTGAGATGGTATGGCCCAGGGTTGAGCGGCTAAGGCGGGAGCTCGGGACCGCAGAGTCCCGGGAATGGAATTGCAAGGGGGCGGGGCCTGCCTTTGCGCTGCAGGGACCCCCTTTTCCATCCGCCCAGGTTCAGTGCAACGGGGCCGCCCCTAAATCAGGTGACCCGGCTGGGAGGACGGTTCCTAATTCTGAGTAGCAGGGGGTAGCCGTGGTCGTCTGTACCCACAAAAACAACAAGGAGTCCGGGGGCACCTCCAAGACGAACAGCTTTATTTGGGCATAACCCACGAAAGTTTATGCCCAAATAAATCTGGTAGTCTTTTAAGGTGCCCCCGGACTCCTAGTTGTGAGCATTTCAGTGTCACCAGGGGTAGGTGGGTCTAGGGAAATCACCCCCAAAAACGTTTCAGAGTAACAGAGCCCCCAGGAGACTGCCCTGCCCACCTGGTGGCAAAGAAGAGAAAGATTTCCCGCAACTCCTACCCCCTAACGCCCCCTGCCACTGCTGCTGTCAGAGGTGGGTCGGATCTGCTTGGGAGTGGGTTTTGTCACCTGTGTCCTTTTGTCATTGCTGACCCTTTCTGGTCCCGAGGCAGGTGCAGGTGGCTACGTCAGCTTTCTCTCTCCTTTTTCCAGTTTGGCCTCATTGCTTTTTGAGGAGAAGTCCTTAATAGTGTCTGCTCATTTGAGAAAAATACCCTTCTTGCGCTTCCACCTAGTGAGTACATAAGAACGGCCATAGTGGGTCAGATCAATGGTCTGTCTAGCCCAGTATCCTGTCTTCTGACAGTGGCCAGTGCCAGGTGCTTTAGAGGCAATGAACAGAAAAGGGCAATTGTCAGGGTTCCCTCCCCACTCTGAACTCTGGGGTACAGATGTGGGGACCCGCATAAAAGACCCCCTAAGCTTATTTCTACCACCTCACATTAAAACTTCCTCAAGGCACAAATCCTTTCCTTGTCCTTGGACAGTATTGCTGCCACCACCAAGTGATTTAGATAAAAATCCAGGAAAGAGGGCCACTTGGAGTCTCTGTTTCCCCAAAATATTCCCCCAAGTCTCTTCACCCCCTTTCCTGAGGAGGCTTGAAAATAATATACTAACCAATTGGTTACAAAGTGAGCACAGACCAAACCCCTGGGTTTTTAGGACACTGAAAATCAATCAGGTTCTTAAAAGAAGAATGTTATTTAAAATAAAAAAGTAAAAGAATCACACCTATAAAATGAGGATGGTAGGTAACTTTAGGAGTAAATAAAAAGATTTAAAACACAGAGGATTCTCCTCTGACTCTGCCTTCCAGTTACAAAACAGGAATGAAATTACCTTTTAGCATAGGGAAAATTCACAAGCTAAAACAAAAGATAATCTAACACATTTCCTTGCCTTTACTTACAATTTTTGTAATCTTAAATGCTTATTTCAGGTAGGTTTTTAGGAGATGTTTTTTCCTGCCTGGTCCCTCTCTCGTCCAGAGAGAGAACAAACAAAGAGAGCACAAACAAAACCTCCTCCCAAGATTTGAAAGTATCTTCTTTTCTTCTTGGTCCTTTTGGTCAGATGCCAACCAGGTTATTTGAGCTTCTTAACCCCTTACAGGTAAAGGAGGGATTTTATGCTACCCTGAGCTGTATGTTTATGACAGCAATAATCCAGTGATTGATCCTGTCCACTCCCAGCTTCTGGCAGTCAGAGGCTAGGGACACCCAGAGCATGGGGTTCTGTTCCTGACCATCTTGGCTAATAGCCATTGATGGACCTATCCTCCATGAGTAAAAAGTGTGTCTCTGCTCCCCACTAGGTTTAGACTGCTTGTGCCTCCTGCTTTCTGCCTCTAGATTATGGTCACTGATTCTGTACTTGGTGACAGTTCATGTGAGTCTTAACACATTTCACTCAGTGGGGTAGTCTGTTTGTCTGATGGGTCTATGTAGGGATCAGTACTCCAGCAGCTAAAGGTGCAGGGAAATGACCCCAGGAATTTCCACAGTAAATCATTTAAGATAACAAACTAATGCCACTAATGCTGATGAGATCCCAGAGAGCAGCAAATGTGATGGTGAGAGCATTGCTGAAAGATTTCTCAACAGAAATCTGTGTAGTTGAGTACTGATTTCTTTATTAAATGTCTTAGTATTAAGAGTTTTTGAGAGAGACAACTTCGTAGTCTAAGCTGCTTTAATATCTTCTCAAATGACCTCCTGGTTCCGGGGCTGCCTGCATGGCAAACCACAGAGACCATGTGCACAAAGATTTTTTTTTTTAATGTGAGAATATAAACCTCCAGCTGAAACACGTGTAGACAAACCCTTCATTCCCAAAGGCCTTCAGCTGTATTCCTTAATTAACAAGTTTCTTTAGTCAATGCATGAGACATTAGGGCTCTGCATGTTTGTAGCTCTGTTGATAAGCAACATGTCTTGGTTTCATTGTTCCTATAATTTAAGTTATTTTCATCCCAATGCTGTCCTCCATCACACCCATGCAATTCTACTGAAGTCAGTGGTGTTACATGGGGTGTAAAAGATAGAGTGGAGCTTTTGTACAAACCCCATTACCATGCTGAAATTCCATTCTGAATTCAGAACTGAGTTTAAGCTGGTGTAACAGATGTGCTAAGGGGACAGTTACCACTTAAGCTTCCCATAAACTTTCCTCTGAATTTGGTCGACATTACTGATGAATCAGTCTTACCAACAGTTACCTTGTCATGCCAATAAATCTACTGACATGATTAAAATGTGCTCTCACCCTACCCTACATTTCTGAGCAGATGTAGCTGGATAAATTTAATTTTCTTTGTTGTTCTTGCCCATCTGTGCTTTCAGCTTGTTTGTGGCCTCTGGCTACTTTCAAATCACTTTCTATTGTGAAAACGGAATTAGGTTTGCAGTTGCATTTTCTAAACTGAAATTAACTAGAGGACACAGAATTAGCTAGAGGCGTCAAGGCTCAGGAGGATGGGAGGTAGTTAAAAGTTGCCATTTTTCTATGTATCCTAGTTGTTTCTAAGGCACTTGTCACCATGGTATCTAATGACAGGTTTCAGAGTAGCAGCCGTGTTAGTCTGTATTCGCAAAAAGAAAAGGAGGACTTGTGGCACCTTAGAGACTAACCAATTTATTTGAGCATAAGCTTTCGTGAGCTACAGCTCACTTCATCAGCTGTAGCTCACGAAAGCTTATGCTCAGATAAATAGGTTAGTTTCTAAGGTGCCACAAGTACTCCTTTTCTTTTCATGGTATCTAAGTCAGACAGTATCTTTTTGCCTTGAGACCTCGGCCTCTCATCTTTTCTGTCTCCCTCTTCTCTCTTTGCAAAACTTGGAAGTGTAAGAAACTAAATTGGGAGCCTTACAGCAGCTTTCAACTCAGCTGTTTAAAATTAACTTTACATTTTTAAACTACTTTGCTGGTTTCCAGATGCTGCTGAGCACCACAGCCACTCTTCAGTAGGAAGTGATGGCTTTCCTCTGAAGATCCACCTTCAACAGGGCTGGTGGCAGTACATCTTCCCCTTGCTGCCAAGCTATGGTGCTCAGCAACATTGGAGAAATAACTGTCTATATTAGAAAGACAAAACAAACCTCACAGGGATTAAACCATATTGATTTTGAAGCCAATCTAGTTACTTTGTTGCAAGCCCCTAATACAGATGGATTGAAAGACATTTAAATCATGCTTAAACTGATTTAACTGAGTGGGACAGACGTTAGCTAAATCAGTGTAAGCACATCTGTAGTAGGAAGATCCACACTAGTGCATGTTTTCTAATATAGACCAGACCAAAATTAGAGATCAGATTAAGCAGATGAATTGAGACCTTCTTATACTGCAAAGTTTGGCATAAGTGGGGAAAGATACGAGAAGAGGGTAGTTCATAAAGTGGACTGAAAAAAGTGTTTGGGTGGATCTATCATTTTCTACAGAACTGAAAGCGGTATCACATCGGCCTGTCTCTGCAGCTCATCAATTCTGTCCCTCCAACACTTCACATCAGGTCTCCTCCCACCTTGCCTCATCTCTGGTCCTGCAGCTCCCCCCCCCCCCGACTCAGGGGCTGCACTGGGGTCCCCTCTCCCCTTTCCAAGCTGCGGGGGGCAGCTCCGGGGTCTCCACCCCCACACACTTTCCATTCCAAACCATTTGGGGGTGGGGTGGGGGTCCATGAACCATCCTATGGTTCACAGGAGGGAAGGAGGGAGTGGAGCTACCCTGAGTTTTTTGTGCTCCCTCCAGTGAGAAGGGCTTTGGCTCTTGAGAAGAAGGGGGGAGAGCACAGCTTGTTTCCTGCAGCAGCTCTGATTGACTGGCCCCAGGAGATGGGCAAGAGAGGGTATTTTTTGCCCCAGGTAGGGCTGAAATGTCACCTCTGCTTGAGTTTTAGAAATTTTATTTCTGGGCCTCTAACCCAGTGCACTTTAATCACTGAGAGAGGGAAAGGAGAAAAGATAAGAAAGGAGGTAAAGAAGGGTGAGCAAATGAGAACTGTACAGTGTGATTCATGTAAGATAACATTTTGGAAGAAAGACTGTGGGATCAGAAACTCTTACAATAGAGAGTTGCTCTGCTGCTGAATGACTATGGCAAGCCCAGGGATTTTTTAAGAGATCCTGAAAAACAGATTTATTTTAAAATGTTTATTAATCCTTAAGTGGAGATCTATTCTGTAAAGGGACTGTAAAATTGGTATCATGGGGCTCCTTGTTCATTACCTTTCACTGATTTTTATATTAACTGTACTTTTTTAAAATTTTGCTTTAAATAGCTTTTCTAACTTCCAGCCCTGCAAATTCAACTAGCCTCCAGAAGTCCAACTTAGTTCTTTCCTTCCTGGGCATTACCACTGGCATAAAGAGTTCTGAAGGCCAAATTAGACCTCCAGTTACATCTGTGAAATCTTCCAGGCTTCAGGTATGCCCTCAGTGACACCTTTGCAATCCCGTTGCCCTCAGGGGTTTTACATAGGTGTAACTGGCTGGAATTTAGGAGGGGACGGCCTTTAACAGCTTATTATTTTCTTCTCTAGAGCTGAGACCTAGAGGAAAGCTCTCAGTTTCTCAGGGCTGCAGTAGCTAAGGAATGGAAGTCCCTTGGCCCATGCCTCTTCCCGCAGCCCCCATTGGCCTGGAGTGGCGAACCGCGGCCAGTGGGAGCCACGATCAGCCGAACCTGTGGAAGCGGCAGGTAAACAAACCAGCCTGGCCCACCAGGGGCTTTCCCTGAACAAGCTGCGTCCCAAGTTTGGGAAACACTGCTCTACACCTTTTCCCCTCACCCCTCTAAGTAACCAGAGGGCATTAGAGGCTGGACTGATAGTCACAGAGTCTTTCTACCACCATGTGGATCTTCCAGTCATCCCCACCCTCTGGAGGTGCAAGGGATATAGAGAGAAATCGTGGCTCCACTGAAGTCAATGGCATCAGCATTTCACTTATGTAGGCTATTTAGCTCTTAGGCTGGAGATCTCCATTGACTACATGATATGGGCTGATGTTTGGGAGTAGAATTTGGGGTTTCAGGTGTAGGTATTTCTGGGATATGTGTATAATACAATGGCACTAAATCAAATACTGGATGCAAGTTCTACAGGGCATGGACTGTGACTTGTACAAAGCCGAGCACTCTGACCACACTTAACAATTAATAATAACATGAATGTTTTGGTTGAACACACTGGAAAGATTTCTGTATTTCAAATTATTTCCTCTGTCACCTTCTTCAATAACCCTGCTCACTAGATTTCAGTGTTTTAAGCCAACTAGGTATTTCCTGTTGCGTGTGTTTTTAAAATGATTATTATAGAAGGACAGCTAAAAATAGATGAGCTGACTTATTCACTGACACCTAGACCTGGATGTTCTTTCCCTCCCCGACACTTTCTAAACAAATAAAAAAAAAAACCCTCTGGATTTACTCAAATGATCATTTTCAGAATCAAATAATCTTTTCTTGTTTTTAACAATGTAAATTTGGCCTCGTTTTTGGAGTGTAAACTTTCCTAATTCCTGGATTAGCTGCAATTCTAAATTAGTACATGTATTCTGTATAAATAGTATAGTTCCTACATTGTCTGATTACCAAAACAGCTTGGATTTTCTTGCACCACAATAGTTTTCTGCCACCTGGTGGATATATAGGGTCAGTACCTCAATACTTACAATCTCTTATGTTTTCCTATATTTTTAATGACAAGTATGATTAAATAAATCAGGATTTTTACAGTTTCCTTTTTAAGATAATATGAAACAAAGGGCCAATTCACCATTTCTTGATAACGGTTGGGGAATTACTGTATTTACTACCTGAGTTTCTGCTTTCAGGGATATATCCTGTCATCAGTCCGTATCAAAAATTGGCCCAGATTCTATTATATAATGTTGGGATTATTTCTAGAACTGCATATCCCTTAAGGTCTGATCCTGATGCCATTAAAATCCATGGAAAAACTCATGTTTTTAATTTGGCAAGAGCAGGCTCTGTAGGCCCAAATACTACACAAAGTGCAAGGCAGTAGAGACAAAGGCTAAGGGCTGGTCTACACTGGCAACGTTAAAGTGCTGCAGCTGTGTATTCGTGGCACAGCTCCCACCTCGCGAGGGGCGCAGCTCCCAGCGCTGGGGCACTGTCTACACTGGCGCCTTGCAGCGCTGAAACCTGCAGCGCTCAGGGAGGTGTTTTTTCACGCCCCTAAGCGAGAAAGTTGCAGCGCTGTAAAGTGCCAGTGTAGACAAACCCGTAGTGTCAACAAAGGGTGATGAACTTCATACGGGATATGGGATGTTGCCCCACAGTATGAAACCTTTATTATTTTGTGGCTTTCTACAAACTCGATCATTCTAACATCATTACATGCGAACTTTGTATTCTGCAGTAATTATTTTCATTATTTGGCAACACACATTGCACGTGTCCTTTTGGCCACATACATACAGTATCACTGAAATGCAGTCACCTTTGGTGTGGCTGGCAGCGGCCAGCGAACAAACAGCACAACAGTGTGGAGAAGGGACACTTTTGGCTAAGAACAATGAAGCGACCCCCTAATGTTGTGGAAAGTGTCCTAGGATCTCTAAGATCCATGCAAAGCGGACAGGCCCTCAGGGAAGGTATGATCATAATAAAGAAGGACATACAGTAAATGACTTATGGTGCTCAGTTTATACACCTTGGAAAGATAAAGGGCGGAAGTGATGCCAGAAGGATTTTAACTTGTGGTTCCAGAGTCTAGATATTGTCTCTAGGAGTAAAATGATAATAGTTACATTTATCTATAATTACACTGATGAAAAGAAGTTGAGATGTGTTTAGAAGATACAACCTTGTATCCTGTATTTATTACCTTGGATACAAGGCTGACTCTTCACTCATAAAGCTACAACTCTTCAGCCACTAAAACTAAAAGCTGCTATTTTGGCCACCTGATAACTCCCATCTCTTTCCATTAACAAACAAAAATATACAGAGAATGACAACATTGAGAATAAAGGCTTTAAAGTTCAAAAGGGCCTGTTCCCTGCATTATTTCCAATATTTATGTGGGTACAAAACTTCATGAAAATCACACTACGTTGATTGTTTTAGAGTAGCAGCCGTGTTAGTCTGTATCTGCAAAAAGAAAAGGAGGACTTGTGGCACCTTAGAGCCTAACAAATTTATTTGAGCATAAGCTTTCGTGAGCTACAGCTCACTTCATCAGATGAATTGATTGTGTAATTCTTCTTCAAAAAGGTGATAACTGTCCTAGGTGCCACAATTATCCCCACAGATAGCACACATGTTTAAATAATTGTTCTCTCAAGATCATTGTATGCACCCAAGTGGGTTCTAGCTAGTGTGATGCTGTACAATTTAAATTGGTGCAACAATTAGTTTGGAGAATAACCCACAATTTTGGGGCAGAAAAGCACAATGAGAGTGTGACTTGGACACAGATCGCTGGAATCGGTACATGATAATACACAACAATCTTCACACATTAGGGCTGCAACAGAACAGGGGAAGGCATTAAGTGTAGATCAAACCTGCAGACAATCGATTAAAGTTGGCACAGTTCATCAGATCGTCATTATGCAAAATGCCTGAAGGATGTAGGCATCTACATATCTTGACCAACATGATTTTATATATGATTTTCAGTAGAGGATTATTCTTTAGAGGCAACTATGCACAGATGTGTATTAAGTGGAGTCAGAAGCTGGGATTTTTTTAAAAAAGATCCTCTTCTTTCATGTCCCGTAGATACATTAAAGATGGGTTTCCGTTGTAGGGCAGGGGGCAGCCCATCCTACATGACAGTGCATGGCAAGGAAGCTAAACTGCACTTTTAAAAAAGTGTAGCAAGGACACATGTATCTGATATCAACAGTTAATACGATAATTTCTTAGAAGTGCCTTTTCTGCAATATTTGTAAACCATTTGCAGGAACATAATCCACAGGGAGAAAGCTGTACCACAGTGGTGTTTTCCCTGCAAATATTTAGGAGAAAAGTCATACAAGTATACTGCCCCTCAAACTGCCACTTATTTCAGGGGAGAATCAGTATCCTGGTTCCTCATTGGGATATTTTGAAATTATTTGCCTGCCTACTATAAGTCAGAGCTGTATATCTGCTTCCTGTTGTTATTGAGTATTCAACACTTGTTTTGCTTCAGCAGTCCAAAGGGTTGGTTGGCATCACATTGCTGAGTGATGACATATATAATATCACTATCAGATGCAGTATTAGAAGAGAAGTCAGTGGCTCAGGTTTAGAATGTTCCAATGTATGATTGTTTTACTGCAGGAATTATTAGTGTAATTAATGTTAATAAACTGTTCGGTCATGACCTACACCGGCTACCCGTTCCTTTAGGTATGTGCTCTACATCCAGGTGAAATACATTGCACAACTAGTGGATGGTGCTATGCTGTGCACCTCTGACAATCCGACCAAAAGGGTCATGCCCAAGGGCCCACAGTGAGTTAGTGGCAGAGCTGAGACTAGAAACAAAGTTTCAGTGACTCCCACTTGAACATGGTCATTTCCAGGATATACCCTACAGCACATACAGGTGCTCCAAAAAGAGAGAGTGATGTTATATATTGCAATTATTTAAAGTAAGGGCCTCTGAAGTTCTGTGGTTGCCACTAAGGCTTTAATTTGGAAACTGCAAGTCTGCCCATTATCACTAATACATTATATCCAAGCTATTCTCTGGGAGGAGGGTGGGTGGGATATGATGTACAAGAAACAGTCGGTCAACTGCAGGGAGTAAGAGCTGCCTCCCCTCATTCAGACCTTTTGAAATGGCATTTAGGAAAATGGATGAAAACACTTAAATGAAGTGCACTCTGAACTCGCTGTATTTAAACCAAGTACAGACTCCTTTTTTTTATTTCAGAATAGGTTTACCGTTAAAAAATGCTATGTACTAAAGCCACAACATTATACATACAGATAAAACATCAGATAATAAAACCTTATTGTGTGAGCACTATTGGTTGCAGTACAATCAGATACCTTAAACCTGAAGGAATTGATGTATTCTGAAAAGGTGCAGGAGGCACAATGTATATCCTGTAACTAGCTTTGCAAGCATATAACCATGAATTCACTCTTACAAAGGATTACAAGTGATCAAAAATGTATGCTGAATCTTGAGTACTACACGCTGAAATCGTAAAATGTATAGCACACGCCACCTTAGTGTTGAAAAAGCACGTAAATAAGAACTGTAACATAGAATCAAGGGTCTTAAACAAGAAAGAGTCCCTTTAATTTGGGTTCAGAATTCATATGGAATACATCTATGGCTTTTATTTATGGACATATTTGAAGATTAGTATGCAAATCTTGCAAGTGACTAAAAAAACCAAGCAAAACCCTGGGATTACATCCCCAACAGACAGCTTATACAATAGAATACTTTAGAGAACCAAAATCAGCAAGGAAACTAGTTATAGGGCACCTGACACTTAGCATGTGCCCAAATCATAAAACAACCCTATCTCAGGCTATGTCTACACTACCATGGAAAATCGACCTACGCTACGCAACTCCAGCTACGTGAATAACGTAGCTGCAGTCAACGTACCTTAGGTCAAGTTACTGTGGGGTCTACACTGCGGGGGTGGGGTGGTGGGGTTTCAACAGAAGAAACTCTCCCATCAACTTACCTTACTCTTCTCATTGGTGGTAGAGTACAGGGGTTGACTGCAGAGCGATCTGCTGTTGATTTGGCGGGTCTTCGCTAAATTGACCACCAGTGGATCGATCTCAGAGTAATGATCCTGGATGTAGTGTAGACCAGGGGTTCTCAAACTGGGGGTCGGTCGTGAGGTTATTACATGGGGGGATTGCGAGCTGTCAGCCTCCACCCTAAACCCCGCTTTGCCTCCAGCATTTATAATGGTGTTAAATATAATTAAAAGTGTTTTTAATTTATAAGGGGGGGTCACACTCAGAGGCTTGCTGTGTGAAAAGGGTCACCAGTACAAAAGTTTGAGAACCACTGGTGTAGACCTGCCCTCAGTTTTTAGAGCAGGCTGTGAAGTACTGTGTGAAGAAAAACAAAAAAACCCAATTCCTGCCCCCCCAACCCCAAATAAAGGAACACAAAAGAAATCAGAGAAGTGAAAAACCTTCAGATGATATGCTGAACATTAAATAACGTTTTCTAGAAGATATTAGGATTAATAATTTACAACCAAAAGGGATACAACAGGTCTGTGTAAACTGAAAGCTGAGGGATACTCTACATATACATATTAGAAAAATGTTTGATTAAAATATCCTGTTTTTATATTCCACTGGCAAAATGTATTGCTGAAAATTGTACTTTTGTGTCTTAAAAATCCCCATGATTATTAGAACAGATCTACAAGAATCACACATTTCCTAAAGGTACATGTTCACCGCATCATACATGAATTGTCTAAAAGGTAAAATAAACATTTTAACTATTTTAAGATTATTTTTGACTAGCAGAAACATGAAAAGGAATGCACTGAAACATGATTATAACAAAGTATATATATCATGCAATATTTTGGCTTATTGTGTGCAGTGTAATAGCCAATAACGCGAATGGAGTATTTTTTTTAAAAAATCCCTTATGTTCACATGACATCATGTAGAATCAAAACCGTAAATGAACGCAAACTGTGTGGAAACTTTAAAAATATCAGAATGCCTAATAAAAGCGTGCCAGACATGTCATTGTTTCTAGTGTACAGAGCTGCTGTTTGAAGACCTACTACAGCAGTATAAGCTACTGTTACTTCTAGTTCTTTATGTTGCTGTTTTATTTAGGCTGACCTTGGTCTGAGATCGTGGTCAGCGGGTGCTGTATGGCATTAGGAAGTTAACCTACAATCTCTGCAGGTTCAGTGACCAACTTAGATCCATCCCATGCTGTCTTAAACTGTTCAGGAACAGGAAATTCTTTCTGGTAAATGGAAAGAGCAACAATGATTGTTAGATAAACAGTGGATATCTTATAAAAACTGATGGAATACTATTAGTGCTGCATGATTGACAAGGCATTTATAACTCAGACATGCCTGGATTACAAAGAGGCCCTCTTCATTACGCGCAGGAAACTGTTTCAATGTCACACAGAAAACAAGCTCATTATTACCATAATTCACTTAGCTTTGTTCATGTGCTAGTTTGTAACAGCCCCCTTTCCTCATTATTTGGGCAAACTACATCAATATAACTTGTTTCAAAAAAGACTATGGACTCCATTAGCAGGCAGTCAAGCTAACTGGATGGGAATGTAGAAAAGAAAACCTGGTAAATACCAGTAAACTTGGTAAGGTAGTAACAAGACTAACAGGAATTTTAAAGAGAAAAGTGATATCCTACAGAGCAAAATCCATGGTCAATCCCCAGAATTTGGTGGCAGATGTAATCTCAGATCTCAAGATAATTGTTCACCAGTCTTAGGTGGATGAACAAAGGTGCATGTTAACAAAAACACTGTCACATTACCACTTTAACAGTGAAGCATTCCAAAAGACACACTAAGTACAGTCAATGTTGCAGGACTTCACGGGAGTCCTTAGCTCATTCAGTGTGCACCTGTGAACTCTGCTGGATCCCTGGCCTCAGGTGCTGCACACCTTGTAGGGTAAAAATTGTGTGATGCTCCTAAGATGTGGAAGAGAGGGCTCCTTTCCTCAGACCCTGCAGTAGACTTATATTTTCTTAAATGACTAGTGATTTTGGGTACCCAGCTCGAGACATGTTCAAAGGGGCCTGATTTTCAGAAAGTGCTTAGCAACCGTCCTCTGAAAATGAGGCCCTTTTAAGGTGTTGGAAGTTGGGCACCCAGGACCACTAGTCACTGCTGAACATTTAGGCTTTTTTTTTTTTTAATTAACAAAAAACTCCCCAATGAAATTCCCGCACAAAAATATTAAGAGAAAGTTAAGGTAGCCTGGTTAAGCCCTCAGTAAAGTTGCATACACAACTTTAACCCTGCCCTTTTGTGTGTATGTATTACAACACAGCCTAATTATATGATATCCTGCTACTGTATTGCATGCAGTGAATGAGGAACAGCTTCACAGGAGGTGCTGAGATACTGCAGTCCTAAGGATAGTATGAGAACCTCAGTAGAAGAGTCAGAGCCCTTGCTTCAGGTAACGTGCCCCTTATGTATGAATCATATGTATGTAAGATGTAATCATATGTATGTAATGTATGAAAGAAAAGGAGGACTTGTGGCACCTTAGAGACTAACCAATTTATTTGAGCATGAGCTTTCATGAGCTACAGCTCACTTCATCGGATGCTTTCCTGGACTCTGTCTGGCATGCGCAGAAAGTACTACAAGAAACTATACACGTACCAAAAGCTTGTATTTAAAAATACACTGTATTATTTGAGAATTAATATGTGATGATGTTGACCTTAACACTGGCATTTCTTGACCTTTGAGTTGATGTTCTTATAATATGTGGCAGAAAACTGAAGTTAGAAATCTGTTTCACACAGGCCAGAGACTAAAGTGACATAGGAGACACTGAATTATTTTCCATCACAACGGAAGGAGATAACGGCTCTTTTAATGTACAGAATTACTTTGCACCCCAGGAAAAGGTGTTCTTTGATGGATTGTAGCTGAGACTATTGGTATATGAAAGAGGGTTTATTTCTGTGGTTTGAATCAGACCTTGCTGTGGGGGGGGGAAATTGTGGCACTTTAACTCCTACTTGCCTCGTAATATGAAAGGCTAATCACTACACAGATTAAAAGAGGGAGAAAAACTGAGTCTTTAAAAATATTCCACTTACGTAATCTCCATTTAGGGGGATGAGAATGTTCATTTCAGATGACTTGGCACTCACAATCTCACAGTCTAATGAATCTTCACTGAGGTATATGTGGCAGCCTTCTGTCTTGTTAATCGAAATGGTTGGCACTTTCCCCATCACCTGAAGAACAATAAATGTACCTAATACCAAATGCCACTGCGTCAGTGAAAGTAACAGTTAATAACAAAAACCCTATCCACCTGCTGAGCCTAGCTTTGGCCACCAAACTCTGATGTATGGCAGCTGCATTTACATTTGGGGATTTAAACAGACTGGCATGGACCAATTAATGGATGGTGGGAAGGCTGCTACTGTTTAACTGTATTAAATGTTATTTGCTAGCCCTGAAGTTCTAAAACATCAACTTTTAAACAACAAGCCTCTCACTCCCACACACATACACACGGTCTCCACCCCTTGGCCCTCTTTACCAAAGGGGATAAGATGATGGGATCCACACACACTCCCACCAGTACGAGTGCATAACTTGCATGTAAATCAGTGGGACTTATGGGGAAACAGATCCCCCCCACACACAGAGTGACTGACTGCAAATAATGACAGGTTTCAGAGTAGCAGCCGTGTTAGTCTGTATTCGCAAAAAGAAAAGGAGTACTTGTGGCACCTTAGAGACTAACCAATTTATTTGAGCATGAGCTTTCGTGAGCTACAGAAAGCTCACAAAAGCTCATGCTCAAATAAATTTGTTAGTCTCTGAGGTGCCACAAGTCCTCCTTTTCTGACTGCAAATACTCCTTCACTAGACAGATGCTCCACAAGTGTCTGCTTAAAACATTCTGCAGCCTGAAGGGTCTCTGAGGTATTGCAGCACATAATAAGAAAGGATTTTTTTTTCTTCCCCTGCCAGCAATGGTACAGCTCTAAAAGTGTATTGAAATTGATTACAATTTAAATTAAACAGACATTTCTTTAAGTCAGTTTGAAAGCAAGTGCAAGATTTACTTGAGGCGAGAAGAGGAAACGAGCCAACTCCTCTTTGCATCTGTGGGGTTGTAAACAACTCCACAAGGCAAAGTGGTTGAGTCACTGTTTGTCAGTAAGAATCCCCTTCTCTCCACCCCCTGCCCCGCAAAAAAAAAAAAAAAAAGCAGTAACTAGAGCCCCATGGTATATGATTGCCAGGATATCAAAAGGACAGAGGTTAGTTAGGGTCATAAAACAGCAGCAGCAGGGTATATATATATATAAATATATATATATATATATATATATTCCCATGTAAATAAAAAGGAGTGTTTTCTCACATCATTCACGTTAATACATTTTAGATTCAGTTCCTGAACAACATGCTGATAAACACAGAGTGTTCAGTGGCCATGGCCTTGATTCTATAGCTAGTCTGTGCAAGTGGAGCACTTTCTCTAGGCTGATTTTAATGGAGCTCCATTGAGTCGAAAGTATGCTCCTATATGGATCATATGGTATGCCTGGGGGTATTTTATTTGACAAATATTAACCCAGCAGGAAAAATAATCGGTAAATAGTTATACTGGTGGGGGTCAAGAGCCAAGAGCATTGCACTATTATTGCTGTTTATGGCAAGATCTGCTTGGTGAATTCCATTGATCTGTTACATTAACATATCATTCATATGACCAAACCTGCAAAGTGCTGACAGAGTTCAGGTGCTCAGCACCTTGCAGGATCAAACCCTTAGAAAGAAGACAGCAGCCTGCTTCAAGCAGTTGTTGTTCAGCCTGACTCATGCTTTTCTTAAGTGCAAGACCAGCCACGCTATAAGGCACTGAAATCTTATGCAACATTCATGAAGCCTGAATCATCAAAGGCATTTTGATTTTAGCAAATATATTTCCCCTTTATTTGAATTTTAACGAGACGTGGTGTTCCTATTCATTGTGTATAGACTTTTCAGCTTTGGTGAATAGTTCTAGCGCTAACAATCAAAATCCTCTATTTATTGAAAAAAAGATCACTATTTCTTAAATAATCATGCCCTTTTCTCTCTCCCAACTGCCTCTTTCCCGCAAAAGGAAATGTAGTGATTACCAATAGACAAGTAGCTAGTAATAATGGCATTCACTTGTTTAACATTTAAAAGATACAAAATATCTTGCTGTTCCTCTCCCTATGGTGGCTTTGACCCACATTTCTGAAGCATGGTACAGTATTCCCCATTATTAATGTCACTCACTGTGCTGTATCTGCCCATCTACATGTAAATAGAAGACCCCACTGATTTCAGTGAGGAATGTGAGCCTCGAGACGGATGGCAGGATATGAGCTGATGAGTGTTTCAGCGGTTTTATTTTTTATTGATATTTTAAAGAAAAGCCATTGTTTGCCCTTCTCCCAGCAAAGTTGGAGAAGCCATTTCAATTCCATTCTGTTGCTAACAGGGTAGACTGTCAAGGGCTCAGCACCTAGTACTCAATTAAAGTCATTGGGAGTTAGGTGCCATTTGAAAATCTACCCAACATCCTCAGTGTGAGAAAATTAGCTGAGCCTCACAACCACCTTCTTGACTTTAGCACCAATTAGGCAAATGAATGGCACTATGCCATGAAGCTTTGTCAAACTCCAACACTGATGGACCAGGATGCATGGAGTCCAAACCTGGGGACCGTTCATTGAGAGAACCTGACCACCACTCCCCAGAAGTAAAAGTTCCCAGACTATCAGAAAATACCTCTGCTGATCTCAACTACAGCACCAGAACATTAAGGAAAGGTGTTCTCGACAGGGAGCCATGATCAGTGGCACTTGAAAACTCAAAGGCAAAAACAATAGTAACTCTCAATCTTTTTCTAGACAAGTTAGAAGAATTTAGTGCATCTAAAAGGTAATTTTTGGAAATATACATTTTTTTTTGTATACTCCAAGGAAGCTGAAATTATCTCTAGTAGTCAAATACCACTTTGAAGTTGTTGGTTCTTTTCTTCTTCTTGTCTAATTGGATGTTTACCTGAATCTGAATATCCCTGGAATTGATCACTTCCACGATACCCACGACGTTGTCAAACGCAAGGCCAAACTTTCTGCAGTTGTCTACAAACAAACAAACCCGAAACAAATGAAGGCAAAATAAAAAGATCTTTTTAAAAAAAAAATCACATGACCACATTAAAAACTAAAATGCTTCAATCCTGCAATGACTTACACGTGTGAGTAACTTTACACAGGACTATTCATGTCAATAAAGTTACCTGCATGTGCAAATCTTTCCAGGACTTACTGCCCCAAAGCTCATATGTGAGACTGTCCACTCACCAATTGTAATGGAATTTATTTTTCCTTTCATTTGTAGTGTAGATTTGTTGCATTTAAAAATGTAAGCCACTTGCTTGAGTTCAGTATCAGTAATAACAAGGTCGTTCTTATCCTCTTGGTATTCCTGTTTTAAAAAACGCATATACTGGTTTCACTATCTTTAATAAGGCAGCAATAAGGTAGACTTTAAGCACAACTTATTCCAGTCATTGCATCTTCACATAGAAAGAGAATGGGGAGGAAAAAAGATTCTCACTTATCTCAGCCTGTGATAAGTCTAACTGATTGGGTTTATGAGGGCACATATTCAGTGCTGTGTGTGCATGATTTAGAGCTGAAGTGTCTGTGTTGTGAAGATCTTAACACTGACCAAGACCAAAAAATGTTTATTTTGGTACTAGGTTCTTATACACTCAACTATTTAAAACTATCTCCGTGAAGTTGTTGCTTGGTTACCACCCAATTTTAGAACAAGTAGGCACCTTCAGGAATAGAACAAGTTGTTGGTGCATACTGTTATATAATTCATTAGGGTTAGGTGTGAGCAAGGCAGTATCCAATAAGGAATAGTGCATGAAGACCTTCCTTTCTATTTGTAAGACACTGAGGGCCCATTTTGCGCACAAGACTTCCAATTGATTTCAATGGGAGAGTTGAGGTATGTAAGCTACACACTGCGTGTCCCAGCATAGTAAAACAGAATTCATAGCAAAATGCTGGTCTACTTAGCATGTACACAGGGGCTCTCCCATGTTTTGCCTTTACTGCACTTTCCTGTCTCAGTGAGAGTACCTGGAATATTCTAACACTAGCATAGCACAACCCATGTAAACAATGGCTGTCCCTCATGCACACTGTGACCCATGCAAACAAGGGCCTATGTAAGCTACCAACTGACTAAATCATGTCTTGTCTTCCCCACCCTTATAAACAACACAACTTTCCATTCAATAAGTTCTGTGCATGCACATGCAAAAAACCACACATACCCCCTCCAAAACTAAACGAATCAAGCTATTCCTTCTATGGGCTGGGAAAGAAGATGGAGAACTATTGTTCTTTCTATATGTAAATACTGTGATATTGTGATTATATGAGTATCTAGATAGAGGTGCTCCCACTGGCTAATAAATGAGAACTTCCATTGTGTCACAACAACTATATCTCTCATACGTAAGAATGGCTTGCACAATGGGACCTTACTCAATTGGATTTCTCTGTGGGTTTCCTTCTGAGGGACTTTTTGACTGAGTTAAGAACTAAAATATTGGTTCTGAATCTTATAAGAGTATTTTCCAGTTCAGGTAAATTCTCATACTATTCTCACCAACAAATGAAAAAGCTGTAAATCCCACAAGAATATTAAGGACTAAGCTGTGGCTAGATGGGACAGTGCAGAGCCACTGTGCCCCCAGAGGAGCACTGGAGAGATTGTGCCTCAGGCAGGTACAATCCCTCTGGGGATGTTCCAGGCAGAAGTACGTGTGTGTGTGTGTGTGTATATATGGGCGATGTGAGCTGAACTTACCACTCTCCATTTCTTTCCCTCTAGTTCTAACAAAGGAGAATGGCTCTGCTGAGGAGAATTTTTGGGAGAAGTGGGACTCGGAGTATGGCTTTTTGTAGGAGAACGAACTGGCAGACCCTGAGCACGTAGATTGGGATTCTTATGGGTCTTCTGGTCATCTGAGACATGTCGTAGCCCTAATAAATAAATAAATAAATAAATAAACAAAGAGGTGCTGATATGACTGAGTCTCTCTCACAGCATTAGGCCCCTAGGGAGGTTAATATTAAAACAGGGAAGAGAATACCATAGCTAGTTTGATTACAATTGTATTAAAATGCCCAACACACTTTTATGCTTCTTTAGGTATTTAGCCAAAAGGGAACTGTCTGGCCTCATACTTTTAAATAAAGGTTCTTTTACTGTGAATGGGCTGGCACTATGTCTTCACAGATAAGCTCAGCAATGTCTATTGGCATCTCTCTGTTCACAAATCTAAAGGTTCACTATATCTGTCATCAGCTGTGCATGCCGCCACTCCATTCATTTTATAGGTTCATCTGTGAAAATTAGATTCTCTAGCTAATCTGATTGTAATGCACCCATCCTCAGAATACCTAGGGCCACAGACTGAACTTTACTGTACTGTGTATATTTCAACTCAAAACTGTGTACACTAATTAAGACTGTCCTCAGTTTTATTAAGAAAAGCTTAATAGCTTTATTTAGGTGTACTTACAACAACATTATACAGTGGTATAGCAATCGGTACCTGCTTATCTAAACCAATGTCTCAGTACAAATCAGTGTATGCAGAAAATGCAGAGTGGACAAATTCTAGTCTCAGTGACATCTGGGCACTGCCACTGAAGTCAACAGGACCCAAAGTGTCAAACTTGGATGCCTATAATAAGGTACCCAAATTCACACTGAGGGATCTAAATAAGTGACAGAAAATTCAAAGGTGCTGAGTACCTATGAGATCCTACTTATTCAATGGGAGCTGCCAGGGCTCAGTATCTCTGAAAATCACGCTATTTATTTGGGTGCCTCAATATGGATTTAGATGCCTAAATTTAGGCTTCCAGGCTTAAAAATATACTGGCTTTGGGCCGTATAGATGTGACTAAAGGGAGAATTTGGCTAAGTACATATAGTGGTAGCTAGTATCAGTTGGCTGAAGAGTGATAAGTTGAACTATTTTCCTCTAACCTTTGGTAATTGCCTCTCCCTGGTTAAGCTGGGCAAACAAGGCTGAGCGAGATGTGGTTGCTTCATCCTTTCCACTTTCTGTATCGAAGACAGGAGGAGGTCCTGGGGGCAGCGGTGGAGGTGGGGGTGGTGGGAGGCACTGCCCACTTGTTAGAGTAGACAACACAGATGCTGTTGATGCAGTTGGGCCCTATGTGTGGGAGAGATGGAAAATATGTTTAATACAGTTTTTCAAAAACCCTCTATTATGGAATCTTACTCTTTTCATACTTGAATGCTGCTGGGAGTTGGACTTCGGCCAGCAGTGGGCTTGGGAAAAATTGCTGGCACTAATGAATGAACTTACATATTAAGAAAGATTCATAGTGTAAGGAAGAAAATTTCTTCTTTCCCCAAATATCCAGATAAAATAAACCCCGGAATGATGCACATTCAGTATAGGCCAGACAAATGAAAAAGCATTTCACTCTAATCTCCAGTGAAGATAACACAATGAATAATAGGGTGGAACTTGCCCAGCCAGTTATACACATGCAAAGTGGGCATGAAATGCTACCCTTCAGATTTTGAATATACTTTGCAATGTGGTGTAAGGTTGTGGTGACTCAGGCTGTTAAATTCAACACTATATTTCAGAATTCTGATTTGACTGCTTTTTATTTTTTTAAATTTCTATATGTTTCTAACACAATAGCTCCAGGTGCAGTCATAATACCAGTTATAGACAAATACTGTAATGAGGGACATGGATATAGTGTGAATAAACTAATCTTTCTAGCAATTGGTTTGTATAATCAGCCGTACATGGTATTGGTCTGTTTGAATTATATGTCTATGCCAGTGCACTATGAAAAGAAACAGAACAGCTTTATTAGTAAAAAATCAGATTCAGATCTTAGATTTCTAATTTGCCTGACTCACAGGAAAGACAGGAAGGATCAAAGGAATTGGGATTCATTTTTTCTGTCTGACCACTCAGCGAGTGTCACTCTGATTCCAAGAATCCCTCATCTGGACAGCACCTCTGCAGAGGAGGACAAAGACTATATTTTATAGGATCCATTATGGAAGATCAGACGTTTGGAATCTATACCTGAAAACCTCATTGTTTCAGGCATAACTACCACCTAGAAGCAGCAGCCCAGGCTGGTTATATGGAAGTAGCATGAGGCCCTCTGCACCACTTCTATCTTACATGGGGGCTGCACAGGCAGGTCGCTAGGAAAATGGATGTATAGGAGGGCCTGGCATCTGTGTGGGTCCAGCACAATCCAATGGGGAAGGCTACAATGGGATGAGGCTGCTGGAAAGGCCATAAGTTCAATGTGAGCAGAGTCCCTGAGTTATTCCAGCCCATAGACTAGAATAGCAGTCAAGAGGGTGAAGGCTAGGCTGGGCTGCACAAAACCTGAGATGGGAAGGTGGATTTTACCTCCACAGCCACTCCACTCCCATAGAGCACAGATCCTTGAGCCTTATGTGGGATGGGTAAATTTCTCCATAGAGAAAACAGAACTTTTTGTTTGGTTTTGGGATCATTTGCCCCCCAGGCTGCAAAACTGCCTCACATCCTATTATGGACCCAGTCTAAAGCCCATTTCAGTCAATGGGAGTCTTTCATTTGAGTTCAGCAGGCTTTGGATCAGGCCCTATAACAACAAGGAAGCATTTTGGCAATTGTATCAGAAGTAAAAAGCATGGCAGTAATTGACAAAAAATATGCTAATATATTCAACCAACAGTACCTCTGTAACGTACTTTCCCACTGTTTCAGTCTGGGGTAAGATCTTTGCATACAAGTTATGACTCAGGTAGTGAGTAAAGGATCAGAACTCTAAACACTGTAAAACCAGCAGTGTTTTGTATTCCTCCTCCTCCTCCATGGGCTAAGTAAACAATAGAGGTTACAAAAATCATTATATTCCACTACACTCCTAGAATTCATAACAGCACTCACTGAGCCATCAAAGATTGAATGGTAAATAAGCTGCATTTTCTCTTGTTTCTTACTTTTATGCACATTTAGGTGGCTTGGGAAAGGGAGAAGAGAAAATAACAATCGACTTTGTAACAGAAATCAAGGAAGTTCAAGAGTTAAGTCGAACTTCTGTTGCAAACTTTTTTTCTGTGTGCCAAATTCTTTTCTCAATTACAGCCAAGCAACATAGACAGAATATCAGCAGATTGCAGAGAAATCAATCTGCACAACAGCCTAGAGTACAATCATGGGTTTTGGAAGAAGGCTATAAAAGTTGCTGACGCTGACTAGGAAAGTGTGTAGAACAGTGTTTTTCAACCTTTTTTCATTTGTGGACCCCTAAAAAATTTAGAATGGAGGTGCAGATCCTTTTGGAAATCTTAGACATTCTGTGGACCCCAGGTGAAAACCACTGATCTAGAAAGAAGAGTTACAGCCAAGTAACCCTATAAAAATCAACAGAATAACATGGGTGTATGTGAGAGCAGAATTTGTCTCCATAATTATTGCATAGGAAGAGATTCTCAAAACCTAGTCCCACTTTTTAACCTGTAATGAATTTCAGTCATAATTTAGGCCACTGAGGCATCTAAGAACAAATCCAAGGTAATGAGATTGCTGGGGTATAATTCAGGGCTGAGTTTGCTCCATTGTACGTACACATCTCAAGGCATGAGGGACTGAGCTGAAGTTACTAAACACACCCAGTGAACACACCTGGGACAGAATGACGAGAAAAGACAGACCAATTTAAATAATTAGGAGGCATACAGAAACATACTGGTGCTGCTGTCAACTGTCTGCCTCTGTGTGTACTGTGTGTGTGTCTGTCTCTCTCTTTTAACCTGTACAATATTGAGTTGCCCAATTTAGATCAAGTAAATATTCATGCTTCATGAAATTCATTCCATGGAGGAGGACCCATGTGTAGCATAGAGGCTCCTTGGGCAAGGGTCCCCTGTTCTTTTAAAACAAATCTCACCTCAGACCTGACAATCTCACTACATCAAACGCATGTCTTACAGGATATTTAGCCATAAAGAGTAACATGTAAGGTATCTACAGAAAACTTATAACCAGACATGCCAAACCCACGAAAAAATGCAGAAATTGGGCTTGCTTTTGGCTTAATTGACTTGTGAGTTGCTTGTTGGCTAGTTTTTGGCTTGTTGCTTGTTTGGCTTGTAGCTTATTGCAGCTTGTTGCTTCTTTTTTTTTGATCGGCTCCTGGCAAGCAGGGGCAAGCAGGGGAGAGAGTCAGGGATGCACAGTGGGCCCACCACAGTCCCAGACTGCATGACAGGGGGTATCTAGTCACATAGAGTGTTGGGGTTCTTAGGGATTGGCTTGTTATGGCCTTGTTTTGAAATGGGATTTGCTTGATTTTCGGCTTATTGTGAAAGTCAAGGTGCTTATTTACCGCATGGAAGTTGGCAACTGTGCTTATAACTTGTCAAGACTCATAATCTTTGCAAGATATATATGGATAATATTTAAGGAATAATGTATTTATATTGAAATTATGCTTTATCGACTTGGAGCAAAAATTAGTCACCAAGATAGTCTTGGTGATGACCTATTCAAGCAAGAGTTGCCACCCTTCCCTAGTCAACTGGTGAGGTAATGTAAGATTCTATTGTCTACCCTTGCCACATCGCAGAACAGTCAATGGAAAACCATCAAAGACAAATGCCAACAATCAAAACAAAACCACTTGGAGGTGAAAAAGAACATTTTAGCAGGCAGGAGATTGCCCTAGCTATGAATAAAAACAAAACACTGTTTCACTATAACAGAGTGTAGGGAAAGGCGCTCTGGACCCATTCATTGAGGAAACCCTTTAACAAGGGGGCTTTCATGAACGTTTGGATCCTAGTTCTTGTGAAACCAGCCAGCTCTGCAACAAGCTGAACTTTGGGGGGAAGCCTACTTTGTTGTATATGAAAGGTAACTACTGCTAAGCATAGACCCAGGTTTGTGTTTTACGATTGTTTTGTGTTTGTAACCAGTTGTTTCCATCCTTTTCTCTCACTTCTAGTTAAATCTTTATTCTTTCTTAAATAAACCTACTTTTGTTTTATTGTAAGTGTTCACAAGTGCTGTGTGGTTTTCAGGAGTGGTGGTTTAAGGTAAAACTGGTAAACTGGGGTACCCTGCACCTCTGGGTGCCGAGAATCTGGAATTTCAGCGAGTAGCCAGTGTCTGGGGCTGGATGTCACAAGGGAATGATTCAAAGAGACTGAAGGCTTGGGGCGCACCTATTGTTAACCTGCAAGGTGAAGACAGAGCTGGCATAGCCCAGAGGAGAGTGTTTGAGTGGCTGACAGGCTGGTGGTGTCAGGGAGGTGATACCCAGTTACCAAAGGGAAGACTCCCTCTTGCTGGAGGCAGCGGTAAGAAAGATGACTCACAGTCCTGGGTACCCCGAGAACCATCACACCATGCAAGGCCCTTCATGTTGAGGAAGCCCTGAGATACCTCTTGGCAAGGGGACAGGGAGCAGGCAAGCAGACTGGATGTGCAGGAAAGTCTCTGCATCCCTAGCCTGCCAGGGCAATGGATTTTGTGCTGCTTCCAAATACGCTGGTATGGAGGGCAGTTTTGGAGTGGGCTTGGTTAGGAGGGTCCATTGGATCCATAAATTGCTCTAGTATCTAGGAATGGCTGCATAGGGATCACCGTGGGGCAGCAATCACCATACGAGCTGGAGTAGTAGCTATGTAAGGGGTATTTTATTGGGTGACCTGTCCCTGAATTGGGGTGAATTCCATTCCTGTCCAGTTTCCACTGATTTCCCTTCATAAAGCCCATTTATTTGTGCTTTGCATTGCGTGGTGTGTGTATGTGTGAGCCCCTGGGAATTGAAAAAACAGCACATTATACGCTCACAAAAGTTCATCTTTTTTAATACAGCAGGTGGTTAAAAGGCTTGCTATTTGCAAACAACTCTTTACATTAACTTTGAGCAGATGTCCACAACAATGTATCTTTACACAAAGAGTATTTAAGAGCCATTTGACTAGCGAGGGATGTTATCTGCAAGCCCCTGTCTTCTATTTTCATTTCAGCTGTTTTCCTTGGTAACAGCTGCTCTCCTCAGTGCTCTGGTTTACATACATCCATTCAAGTTATGCTCAGGGATGTTTGTTCCCACTTGCATCTTTGGGTGGTCATTTTCCATTTGTAATTAAGATCTTTTTGTTGAAACAGTGTCATCACTTGCAAATGTGCCCCTTGTAAGAAATATTAGGGAAGTGACTGACTTCAGCGCTAGCTAGCTAAAATTACAATTTTATACAAATACAGGAAGACATCTGAGAAGAAGGGAATGTATCATACACGTTTCATCATACAGTACTAGCAATCTCAATGTGGTTGCTTTAGTAAAGATTTATATAACTGGACAAAGAATTCTTTGTAGCTGTCCGAGTAAGATCCTATGAACATTGGAAAGGCTAGAACCTAGCTCTATGTGGAAATAGCTGTGTAGGGGACAGGAAGCTCCACAGGATTATCATCATGGTGTTTCCCCTGCAGCCTTCCATTGGGGTCAGGGTTTGACCCTGTGTAGGTCAGAGTCATCTGCACAGAGGCCCTGTTCCTCCATACTGACTCTGGCTCCCTAGCAGCCCCCTGTACCTCAGTGACACAGTTCCAGTGGCGTCATGCTTATAAACCTCCAACAGCTTGTGCATGCCCCAGGATTCTCTGTAAAAGGGGGATACTGCTGTGGAAGAGGTGCAGGAAAGTAATACAGACCGTGGCTGTATTATGTCTCCACCCTTAGCTCCACAGAGCTACCCATATGTTCCTCCTGACCTACCTCTTTTCCCCCACTGGATGGGCCAGGAACGTGAAGGAGTAGAATGTTGCATGGAAGAAGCTGATAACCCCACACCATGCTGGAGGGGCGACATCAAATGTGCAGATCAGTGGGGAAGAGGTGTTTGGACCCAAAGCTCTTTATTCTGAGTAGCTTCTCTATGGTAGCTCTTGGAGCGTAATTTAAGCCAGGTGATGTCCCAGTGCAGGCGTTACAACCTACCTGATCACTCTTGCTCCTAGTTCCCAAGGTTAAGTTCCTAGGAAGTTTCTGTAGGGCTAGACGCAGAAAGGATCTCACTTCTATCACTCATCAAGTTCAAATTGAGTGAGCCACAGAAAGGTATCTGTCCTTATGGTAGCATCCGGACGCCACAATGAGAAATGAGGCCTTAATGTGCTAGGTGGTGTACAAACACACAGAAAGACATGGACATGCCTCTTTTTGTTCAAGCTTTTGGTGATCTACTGCAGGGTTTTATGTGTAATAACAAGGAAGATGGGAGGATGAAGGTTCCAGTACAGTGTGAGATTACTGTGGAACATTTAAATGGGAACACATCTCATTTGTAGTCTACTGATTGCTCTTAGTGAGGAAAGACATTGAGTATAAATATAAATTTCTAAATAATACATACAAATATATATATATATATATATATAACTGAAGTGAGTTAGAAATAAAATGTATCCCTTTATATCTATATCATGATACAGGTATCTAATTGAGGACGAGACAAGTGGTTTTGGGGGGGCATAACCCCCTGAAATTCATTGAACGCTTTCCTTTTCAAGGCAACAGATGAATAGGACTCCCAATGGGGAGGTTCACTTTCTCCTCATAAAAGGATACGCCACCCCCCTTTTTATAATCCTAGTTACATGCCTGAAATGATTACTGCTCTGTGTTGTTCTCTTCATACACATGCAGTCACAAAGATGAGGATCGTAGAGCTCAAAATATCATGTAACAGCCTCTAGGAACAGGTGGACTATGACACAGAGACATAGATCTTTTGTTAAGGTGTTTCTTCTGTAAAAGTGGCTTAATGTTATGGCCCTATTAACTACAACATGTTAGGCCACCTGTCTGCAAGCATTCATACTGCCCAATGATATGGAAGTTATAAGATGAAACAGCTGATGTGCAGGGGCTGCAGTCTTTGTGAATAAAAAAAAAATCCTCTTTTTCTGGTTCTCGGCAGGATTATTTATCTGTCCGGCTCTCCAGCTCTGAAGCCGCTTTTATGCATTTGTGCCATTTATCACCTGTTTGGGATTTAACATAGGGCCTATGTTGCCACTGAGCAATGGTACCATTCAATCACGCAATCAGAGATGTTTTACAAAGTCTGGGTTCTCTAAATCACCCTGGAGCTGAATGATGATGTACTATCATTAAGTAATTTGTTTAATGGGCCTATTTAAGCTGTTTCTTTTTTAAAAGTAAAAAAATGTGGAAATACTTCTTGTAACCTATTAAATTGATTAGTAGACATCTTTCTCTCCTTTTCCCTCTATGTATGTTCAGTCCTCCCATTCCATCCCCCTGGCTGTGTTTATACTACAGCTCAAGCTGCACTTGATGGCTGGTGTCAAACAAGTCTCCACAGGCTTCCCCTTAACTGGGGCTGAATAATGTTTGGCCACTGGTGTGGATAGGGCCAAATCAGTATACAGTGTTGCGAACCCCTGCTAGAAGGAGGGAGTGAGGACACTTTCTTAGTAAGTGTGTTGAATATAACCGACCCTATCTACACCAGTGGGGAAAATGATTTCAGCACTGGATGGTGTTCTGCCATGTTTACATTGAGTGTCCTGAATGGCAGTTTCTATAATGTTAGTGTCTCAGTGGTGAGACTCTGTCTTACAGGGGAAAGGTGACGGCTGAAGCTTTCTACAGGAACCTCTGCCAGGCAATCTCCAGCTTGGCATTGTACCGGTAACAGTCTCGGAGCACAGTGTGTTCTGTGAAATGGAAGTGGCTAAGATTAAAGTGATTCAAGCTGGTCAGCAAAATGAGTCAGAGGGAAATACAACATGGGGCAGAAGGGTGCCCCAGAAAAGATTGGGGGGGGGCAGGAAGGGCGGGGCAAGCCATGTTCTCTTACCAAGACCTAGAAGATTAAAACCCTATGTCCAAACTCTGCTCTTACTTATATTTGTGCAATCCTGCTGAGGTGAGTGGAGCTGCACCGCTATACAATAACACGGGGTGGAATTTCACCTGATCATGTTAACCTCTTGTTTTATGAAAGATGAGTGTCGCTGGCAATGGTGGGTGCATCGTTTATTTTCTAAATTTCTTGTTGGAAACCTGGAATTGCATCAGGTGTATTTCCCAACATCTCTTCTTCTGGGGGGTGGTCAGAAAAGAAAGATGAACTTTATTCCACATAAGAACACAAGACTTATAATTCCCCCTGGGCGTGACTATGTGGCTTTTTGATAAATGGGTCGAACTAAACATAGCATGGCAGATATACGATAAAGATAGCATGAGGTTGCTGATTGCAAAAATCAGCCTTTGCAGCCTCCTCCTCTGAGCATGCAGATGGTAGGGACAAGACAAAGTTTTATGGGGAAAATGTTGAGGTGTTAAAGGAAATGGTGGCGATTCGGTGAGAGAATGTCTAGAGCAGGTGTCTGTAGCTGGGAATGAAGTGCCAAATGATTGTATTGGGACTAAATATAAGGGCAGACTGGCATGCTAATTTATGGGCTGCAGTACTTACCACTGTTTGATCTATCTCTGGTTCTCGCTGAAGATGCTTAGGGGAGTTTTAATCAAAATTTCAGTTTTTTAAAGAACATTTAAAAATATTATGTATTCCATTATGAATATTTTAGAAAAATATATGTTAGGAGATAAGACTTGCAGACACAGATAAAACTCTCATTGACTTCAATGTGAGTAGGATCGGCCCACTGTAAATAAATCTCAATTTTGAAACTGTTCGTAAATTGCAGATTTTCTCCTAGGTATCTGTGTTTTTTTATAAATGGGGAAAATGTTTAATGTTTCCTTGAGATTGTGTCAAAGGGAACATTTTCACTAAATTCACCACTATTGTGAGACTATTTCATCAAATCAAAAACTCACCAATTTTGTCCCAAATGACCATGGTCTACAAAAAATAAATTATCCCAGCTCTACACAAGTAACTTGAGATGAATGTTTTGGAAAATAATCCTCAGGCAGTATTTGTTTGTTAGCACTGATTTGAGATACAGTTAGCTACAGCAAACTCTCCTTATTGCCAGTTGTTTTCAGGCCATAAAGTAAACCTGCATGAATAGGAGTGGATGTGTTTCCCTGGTCCCTCCCAACACACTCAACCCTTCCAGCAAACTAAAACTTTTATGAGACATTCCTGATAGCTTATACTACAGCTGTTCTAAAAAAGAAAAAAAAGTGGGGCGAGGGGAGGGAGAGATAGTTCAGTAGTCTCTTGCATTTCACCAGTGACAACTGAAAGAAGGAACAGTTTATTACTACAGCTGTAGATTTCGTCTAGAGTTCAAAAAGTGGTAACAAGGAAACATGGTTGCAACTGTCACAAAACAGAACAGTTGTTGTGTGGGGGAAATGATATGCTGATCATGTTCAACAGTTCATTATAATAATAGCTTTGCACTTCTACAGACTCTTCTGACATCTGAAAATGTCCAAGCATTAATGAATTACATTTTACAGAGCTCTATTAGGTAAGTAAATATTATTATCCCCATTATACAGATGGGTAAATTGAGGCACAACACCTAGTGACTTACCTAGTAGAACCAGGTATCATGACTCCCACCCATTCACATGACTTCTGAAACTTCACACATTCCAATCAATTCAATGAATCCCCAAAACCTTACTTTAGGGAAATGATTTCAGATTGAATTATTTTGGATTATACTGGCAAGAACAGTCTCTTTGAGTTGCTTGCATATCATGATGAAAATATAATTCTATATTTTATTCCATGGGTGTCAGTGGGGCTGAACAGTGGGTGGCCTGTATGCACTGGTCAATTACCAAGTTGCAGTCAGGAGATAAGTCAGGGTCGAACTGGGTAAGGATACCAGGGAGTCAGGGTCAGACATCAAGTTACAGACAGCAGGCAAACAGCAGAGTCTGGGACAAACCAGGGTCAGAAGCCAGAGTCTAGGGTCCACAGCAAGGCAAGGTCTGGAGAAGAAGCAAGCAGGCAGTCTGTGTCACCCATTTAGGGATCTGGGGCAAACATTGGGGACTGGTCCTGCTTTGAGCAGGGGGTTGGACTAGATGATCTCCTGAGGTCCCTTCCAACCTTGATATTCTATGATTCATCCCGAGACAATTCCCCATGATGGCTTCTTGGTTTATATACCAGCATGAGACAATCAGTGGGCTGCAAGGGGCTGCCACTCAGACCCTGTTGGTCAGTACTTCCTGCAGTGCCTAGCTCCACAGGGTACTCCAGCGGAAACGTGGCGTAAACTTCCTATGACAATGCTGAATTGTTAGCAGCCCAGAATTCTCATGGTCCAGGTTCTAACTCTTTCTCCCCTCCCCCCCAGTTCTGGGTTGGGTTCTACTTGAGGGTTGGGGGTGGTTCCAGAGCATGAGGTGTGGTGGTACCCAGACTGCACCCCCCTACTGCGCTTGGTCTTGTTCATTTCCTGAGCTCTTCTGAGCTGGAGAGGAGGCAAGAGAGTGTTCTGGAACCACACAGTGAAAACAGAGCTTCGCTGCTGTCTATGTTCTTTCTCCTGAGGTCAAGTGTTGGTGACCCTTGTAGACTTATATGGGTTCAGGACTGGGTCCTACAGGCTTTGGTGTAGAGGGAGGACATGGGGGCATCTGGACACCCCTCATTTCCTCCTGCTACTCACACAGCTGAGAGTTGATGTGAGATCAATAGAGGCCTGTAGGCAGGTGGGGCAGGCTAGCTCATCTTTTACATACTCACTGAGCACCACCGGAATTCATGTAGTTGGGCAGTGTCTTTCCATTGGATGTCCGCTGCACACTGTTGGAAATGAGCAACGTAAGTGGCTGGCCCTTGCTCCTGGCGAAGCTTCCAGAGGGCAGCCTCTGCAGAGCAGCCACAATGTGGGTCATCAAAGATGGTTGAGAAGGCTTGCAAGGAGTCCCAGTCAGAGACCATGGGCCTGCTCTACTCCAACAGGAGGGAAGCCCAATCGAATGCTTCACAGGCAATCAGGCTGACTATTAGCTCCACCTTTGTCTGGTCCATGGGGTACGTTGGGGGCACAGCAGGAAGAGCAGGCTGCCTTGGTTCAGGAACCCCCGGAATTTCCAACAATCCCTGTCAAACTGTTTGGGCGGTGGCACTGCAGGCGTTGGTTCAGGCGATGGGTGGTCTGTCGGGCACATAGTGTGGCTGCTTCTCCCTGTAAGCATGCCAGCTGTTTGTGTAGGGTTTGTGCTTTGACAGTGAGCTTCATCACTCGGGTCTGTAGTATTAGGTTCTCCGCCTGCAGGTTGGCAACTTGCTCTTGCAGGTCCCAGACCCCTGGGGAGCTACTGGTCGGAGGGCAGCCCACCCATTCCATCATATATGCAGGGTTTAGATGGGCTTAGAGGGTGAAGGTGGTTTGAGTAAACTGTCAGGGCTGGGCTGTGGGTAGCCTGTGTTCATGGTCAGTTACCAAATTGCAGGCAGCAGAAGAGTAGCAGGCTTGGGGTCAAGCCAGGTCAGGATACCAGGACGCCAGGGTCAGGCACCAGGCAAGTAGCAGGGTCAGAGTAAAGCTGGGTTGGGATACCAGGGAATCAGGAACCAGGTTACAGACAGCAGGTAAATAGCAGAGTTGGGGACAAACCAGGGTCAGAAGCCAGAGTCGAGGATCCAGAGCAAGGCAAGGTCTGGGGCAGAAGCAAGCAGGCAGTCTGTGTCATTGCTCAGACAGATCCCCATGATGGCTTCCTGGTTTATATACCAGCATGAGCCAATCAGTGGGCTGTGAGGGGCGGCTACTCAGGCTCTGCTGAGAGGTACTTCCTCCAATGTCTATCTTCACAAAGTCCTCCAGTGGAAACCCAGCCTAAGTGTCCAATGGCACTGTGGAAGTATCAGCAGCCCAGAACCCGCCGTCATCCTATCTAGTCCCTCAGGTTCTTCCAAGGGGAACCAGTCTTGTGAATAGTTTTTCCATGAGCAAAGAGCCCAGAAATGCACTAACCCTATTTATTATTTGTTTAAAAAATCTGCAAATACAGGTGGCTCAGTTCTGCGACCTGTATGAACGTTGAGAAGTAACTTACTCCTCAAATAATTACACATATTTCAGTGGGACTGCTTAAAGAATAAGGTATTACTCAACAGGGTGGCAGAATCAAGACCGAAATGAATAAGGGTGACAGAACAGGGCACATTATTATCTTTCAGAGTCTGTACAGATCTATTTTTATCAGCATAAGCACAATAATAAAAGCTGATAGAGCCCCTGTGATTATATTATGAGGGCTGATTGCTTATGTGTGCTTTCACCCTTATGTGCCCTGTACTAGGGCTGCTATACTGTACTCCATTAAGACCTATCTTGAACCTGCCTCTTAAAGCATCCAGAACTGGCCAGTGCCAGAGACAGAGATACAGTTCTAGATGCCCTAATGATCTGATCTAATTTGGTAACTCCTATGTTCTTGATTTTGCACATTTTCCCAAGATATTTGCAAACTGGTTGGAAAAAAGTAGTAATTTGCTAATGATTTTCCAAGACACTTTTTCTCTCTCTTTAACAACCCCAAATACACTGAGTTATTTATTTTATTTGTGTGTGAGTGTGATTTCTAGCATTCCTTGTCCAGTTGTGTAGATACCAATGACAAATTATTTGTATGACATGGTACTTATAAATATGCTTTCAAGTTGGTCAAAAGTTTATTGTATACACAATAGTGATTCTGTACCAACATTTTCTTTCCATAAACATTCCTTTCTCAATGCCTAGCCAACCTACCAGTTTTTCCTTTTATGCACATAAGCGGATGCTATTCCTTTCAAGGATTAACAATTTTGTTTGTAATAGTCCCATAGTACCTATCTAAGACCCTGATCCTGCAAACACCTGGGCGTGTGCCCGACTTTATACACTGTGGGTCTGGTCCTGACTTGTTGAAGTCAATGGGATATTTGCCATTGACTTCAATAGTGCAGGATCAGGCCTCGTGAGTAGTTCCACTGATTTCACTGGGAGTTAAACCTGTGCTAAATTGGTCAAAAGTTCCCTTTTAAATGCAGTATCTTTATGATACAGTCACTTTATGCCTGGCCAAAACTCTTAGGTGTATCACTTTTGAAAGCCTGAGTATATAATCAGGGATTCACTGAAAACTATCCAAAAACATTGATATGTGACTGTTTAATTCTGACTTTAAAAAGTAAAAGAAAAATCATAATGCCATTTTATAACTCCTGGATTTGTTACAGGTGTCTAGAAGAAAAATATCTAAACAGAAAAGATACATGCTAATTTATTAAACTTCTGACTTTGTAAGGTTCACTTGATGGTATGTCAAAAGAATTACATATCACATCAATAAGAACATTATGTTTAGAATTTGACATCTGAGTCCCAGGTCATCTGAGATTTAACTGAACCATACTTTCAGGATAAACCACTTCAGATAGGACATATTTCAAGTGAGCGAAACTAATAATACTATGGACGCAGTAAATCATCTTTAACCAACTGTAATGGATGGAGTACTGTCTGTGGAGACGTTATATTTGATATGAACAAATAGTGGGTTTCGGTCTGTTTGCATACAGCACTCTGATTGACAATTAAACCAAAGGAAACAGAGAGACCCTGGGTGGGAGGCTGAGATGCTGACTTACAACCAGTCAAATGTATCCTGCAATAGCTACTATTTTGGGAAAGACTGCAGGTGCCCACAAAGCTAAAAATGACTCCTATCTGACGAAATGCAAATGAGATAGCTTTGTCTTATCTTAATATTAGTTCCATACCTGTAAAGTTCCATTATGTAAAATAAAATTATTTCTTTTATATATTCGCATATATAAAGTTGGCCCTTATTCTAATGCTCATTCTGCTAATAGGGTAATAGAGTTCCTTAGCCCTGTCTTATAATCATTTCAAAATCAGTAATTCTTCTCACACCCACTGACTGGATTAAAATAGAATAGGATGCAGCAAGGGTGTAATTTTATACTAAACACTGAGAAAGAAAGTGAAGTTTAATATTTTAAACCTTTGATAAAGAAAGAACCCCACAAAAAAGCAGCTAATTCCTCAGACACTTCAAAAAAGTTTAATATTTTACTTTGGTTCAGACCAAAAAGTACACATATTTCAGCAAATGCTAGTTTCTCCTTTGTTTGAACTTGCACTTGCTATGCTTCAAGGTCTTGCATGGTGCACAGGGAAGAGCGCAAAGTTGTAGTCCAGTACAAATCTGAGCAAAAGCTATCCCTGGGCACAAGTAACACGATGTACTAGGCACAGTTGTTTTCCCTGAACAGAAGTAAGTTTCAAGCCCCTTGAGTGCAAAGCAAGTGCAGTGAATGTACGTGTCTAAAGGGACATGTCAAGTGCGATCCTTGGCATGCTAATATGTGTTTCATTCTCTGGGCCAATGTAACTCCTATTAAAGTCAGTGGAAAGACTCCCGTTGACTACAATAAAACTTGCATCAGGGCCTTTATCCTGACTCCTACTATTAGGCTGTAGTGATTTGGCAACCATGGATTTGTAATATTAGAATACGTCTCAGAAGAGGTGGCTTAGTGGTTAGGATGCAGGCATCAAAGGTTAGCGATAGATACAGTTTATCACATGGATCTCACCTCTACATATGTGCCATATATATTGGAGGGGAGGTAACCACTTCATAGCTGAAGTTAAAGCTAGCCTCCATTATAAGATACAATTTTAGCTTCTCTATGTCTTTGGATTGGAAAACTGTTTTGGCCTGAAACTGTAACGTTCTGGTGACTTGTCCCATTCCACTTAATTACAAATTTTTAAACTGTGTCTTTATTTGCTTACACAAAAGAAACTATGAACAATATTGTATGTGTGTGCTTTTTAAAAAAAATTAGGACACTACAAAACCAAAAAATTGTTAATGAAATTTCAGGGCATAAGACATTTTGACTCACATCCAGAATTCCTCTAACTAGATAATAAGTAATGTGAGTACATTCTTTAGACTACCAAGAAGAAACTTAGACTCTTACATTTTTATATTGACAGGGGATCAAAATCCTTGCATGTGTGTCAAACACAGCAAATTCTTTATTCTTAAAGTTTAACCCTATTTAAGAGAAGAATAGACAACAGATTGCAAGATGATCCTCTAATGTGGTTACACATCATAGTTGTAACACAATGAAAATGTACTTATATTGTATATATGTTACACACAATATATACACACAGCATGGAGCTCAATAATTATTTATATTCATATAACATTGTAAAATAAAATTATCTATACTATAATAATGTGGTATGTGTCCCTTATATTTCTTTTTCTCATTATAAAACCTCCCTCTTCTCTGTCTTTCCCTCCCATTCTTCCATCTTTCAATCTCTCCTTAACTTTTTATCCCCTTCTTAACCTTTCTTCTGCTCTCTATCCCCACAAGCAATAGCGCACTGGACCTGGAGAATCTAATTTCCTTACTCCTCCCTCATTGCTGCTGAGAACTAGGAGCCCAAAGAATTTCTCCACCTCCCCAAATGTCTAGGCCACAATCGTCCTAAAGCATCATTCTGTCCATCTTTCGCACAAGTTTCAGCTGTTCTCAGCGGAGAGCAAAAAGAATGTAACTTCTGCTACTGGCTAAGAACAGTGAGCTGTGACCATTGCCTGCTCTGCCCTGGAGAAGCACAGTTGTGTAGCCACACAGCCAGCACTGTTTAGTCTCTGATTTGTGTAAGACACAAAATTTCTGGGGAGGCTTCACCTCCCTGGGGCCCATCCATTGTCATGCTTTGGAAAAGTGAAAGGGAAGATGAGGGTAGACATGTCACTATCCACAAAGGCAGATTAAAGAAAGAAAAATCCTGCAGCCAGCATACATTGAGCCTAGTTTGTTCATATCTGACGACTATTATTACAATGTCCACTCCGCCCACTCAGATCTACATTTTATTTTATCAGTGCACCCGACCCACTTTAGATCTCTCATACTAGGAGACTACACCAGCACTTTTGTCAGCAAAACTTTTGTCAGGGGTGTGAAAAAACCACACCACTGACTAACATAAATTTCGCCAACAAGAGTGCCAGTGTGGAGAGCGCTATGTCAGTGGGAGATGCTCTCCTGCCGACATAGCTACCACTGCTCATTGTGGGTGGTTTAATTATGCCAACAGGAGAGCTCTCTCCTGCCGGCATAGAAGAGCTACACAGGAGACCTTACAGTGCAGTGGTACAGCTGTGCCACTGTAAGGTCTGTAGTGTAGACATAGCCTAAAAAGCTACCTTACTACAACATTCACTGCTTTGCACGGTCAACTTTTGTTTTGAAGCTTCTTCCTGGGTCACATTTGTCTTATCCCCTTAAAATATTTTTAAAATTTTAAATACAGAAATGTCTTCTTTTTTTTTTTTTTAAATCCTTTCCTCTCCCGGAGATAATGTTTGGTCTCGCTGCAATAATGCCAGAATCTGGTAAAAGCAGAATGAGCTAGTGTTATTTTTCTGTTCTGACTGTGAAAGGGAAGGAGCACTCACGGTTTTACTCCAGATGAGGCCTGTGGTATGATGCTCTTTGATGTAAGCCTGAAGCTCAGTCCAGATGTTCAAGTATGATTTCACCCAATCAACATGATGTAAGTCACTGTAAGGAAAAAAAAAGGAAATATTTCTATGTATGATTTATTTCCTCCTCTCCTGTGTTTAAATATAGATACTTGCTACCCTGTATTTAAAGCAGACTAGAGACTGCATCTGTCATTGGCCACTGACAATTCAGTCAGAAGACTGCTGACAGACAGGCAGCCCAGCAAATGGTGAGGCCTAGCAGACTGGTGAGCCCTGAGATCCTTCCAGAGGAGAGATAAGGGAACAAGAGGGAACAAAGAGCATCAAAGTGAGCCAGGGCAGTAATAAAGCTAGATGGGGCCCTGTGCCAGGAATTCAAACCTGGTCCCCTTCAGTGTTTTGATTTTTAGAGAATTAAAGATCAGCATATTCTGTAAAATGTCCTAGCTTCTGAGTTCAAAGGTAGTTTGTTGCTTTCCTTTACACCTCTCAAATGAGCATGTGCTCTGCTACCCTTTCCCCTTGGAACATTTTAACCAGCACCTTATAAACTCTTAAATGCAATCAAAATATTAATCTCAAAAGAAAATGAGGAGTTGTCATAAATGAAGGCTGGTCAGGAAGCAAAGGTTATGTGCATCTTTAGGCTAGATAATATGGTGTCATGTTATAATTTCTCTCAGACTCATATTTATAAGCCAAGATTTTAAAAAATAAGTTAGGTTCCCAAATTACTATTTAGGCACCTAAATAAGTGGCCTAATTTTCCAAAACTCCAAGCACCCGGATGCCTATCATTGACTGCAATGGGACAATGAGTGGAAGTAAGAATATGTATGGGAGTAACTATTTGTAGGATGGAGCCCTTAATGGTGAAAATCCAGTTAAAGATAATAACAGTGATCACTAAAAGCCTGATCCATGGCCCGCTGGAGTCAATGGAAAGACTCCCATTGATTCCGTTGCATGGGCACTGGGATCAGGTCTTAAAGTAAAACAAAGCCTCAGAGAAAAATTTCCACACTTAAATCCTGTGTCTTGTTTGTTTATTTTTATATAACTTTTTCAGCTCCAATACTCAGAAATATCTTGGTGTGAAATACTAAACAAACATCATCCCTCTCCTCATCCCTAAAAATCATGCACATTGTTTATTCCTTTTTAAAAGGTACACTTTCCCCACTGGTGCTTATACCCGTTCAAAAAGTACATTCTAAAATGGAGTAAAGAATTACCCAGAGTAGATAATTTTGGGCTCCAGCAGGCAATTCACAACTATAATTAAAAGAACTTTCTCAAAAATTCAGATCTGCAGATTAATTTTTACTTGGGCAAAAGACTAAATTACTTGTGAGCTGCTTTCCCTCTGCTGATCAGTGTGGATGAAAATGTGTATCAACAGACCTGATATAAGGACTTGAATCAGGTATAGATTCATAGATATTTAGGTCAAAAGGGACCATTATGATCATCTAGTCTGACCTCCTGCACAACGCAGGCCACAGAATTTCACCCACCACTCCTACACACCTCACACCTATGTCTGTGCTACTGAAGTCCTCAAATCGTAGTTTAAAGACTTCAAGGAGCAGAGAATCCTCCAGCAAGTGACCCATGTCCCATGCTACAGAGGAAGGCGAAAAACCTCCAGGGCCTCTTCCAATCTGCCCTGGAGGAAAATTCCTTCCCGACCCCAAATATGGTGATCAGCTAAACCCTGAGCATATGGGCAATATTCATCAGCCAGATACTACAGAAAATTCTTTCCTGGGTAACTCGGATCTCACCCCATCTAATAGCCCAACACAGGCCATTGGGCCTATTTATGAATATTTAATTACCAAAACCATGTTATCCCATCATACCATCTCCTCCATAAACTTATCGAGTTTAATCTTAAAGCCAGATAGATCTTTTGCCCCCACTGCTTCCCATGGAAGGCTATTCCAAAACTTCACTCCTCTGATGGTTAAAAACCTTCGTCTAATTTCAAGTCTAAATTTCCTAGTGGCCAGTTTATATCCATTTGTTCTTGTGTCCACATTGGTACTGAGCTTAAATAATTCCTCTCTCTCTCTGGTATTTATCCCTCTGATATATTTATAGAGAGCAATCATATCTACCCTCAACCTTCTTTTAGTTAGGCTAAACAAGCCAAGCTCCCTGAGTCTCCTTTCATAAGACAAGTTTTCCATTCCTCGGATCATCCTAGTAGCCTTTCTCTGTACCTGTTCCAGTTTGAATTCATCCTTCTTAAACATGGGAGACCAGAACGGCACACAGTATTCCAGGTGAGGTCTCACCAGTGCCTTGTATAACGGTACTAAAACCTCCTTATCCCTACTAGAAATACCTCTCCTGATGCATCCCAAGATCGCATTAGCTTTTTTCACAGCCATATCACATTGGCGGCTAATAGTCATCCTATGACCAACCAATACTCCAAGGTCCTTTTCCTCCTCTGTTACTTCTAATTGATGCGTCCCTAGCTTATAACTAAAATTCTTGTTATTAATCCCTAAATGCATGACCTTACACTTCTCACTATTAAATTTCATCCTATTACTATTACTCCAGTTTACAAGGTCATCCAGATCCTCCTGTAGGGTATCCCTGTCCTTCTCTAAATTGGCAATACCTCCCAGCTTTGTATCATCCACAAACTTTATTAGCACACTCCCACTTTTTGTGCCAAGGTCAGTAATAAAAAGATTAAATAAGATCGGTCCCAAAACCGATCCTTGAGGAACTCCACTGGTAACCTCCCTCCAGCCTGACAGTTCACCTTTCAGTAGGACCCATTGTAGTCTCCCCTTTAACCAATTCCTTATCCACCTTTCAATTTTTCTATTGATCCCCATCTTATCCAATTTAACTAATAATTCCCCATGTGGCACGGTATCAAATGCCTTATGTTCTATAAAAGAACAAAAATGGGATTTCAATCAGCCTAATTTGTCATGGAAGATGATGGCTAAGGGGGAAAAAAAACCCCCTAATTTGCAGGTATTGTATTTTAGTAACAATATGGTACTATCGGCTAAAAACTCTGCAAAGGCCAAGTGAATGGGATTTGTGCAAGGGTTCCCCAAAGGGGCTCAGAAAAAGGAGTCATCCTCTCACTGTCTCAGGCTACAGAACACCAGTAGCACTGCACCATATCTGCTGCAGCAACCACATGCCTCCCTGTGCCCACCCCTTAAGATCCCCATGCATTGTGCAAAGAGAGCCCCTTTGGAAACACAGCATCAAGGGGCAGTAAAGTCTCAACTGCATGGAGCTGGACTCCAGATGATAGAGCCTAAGTGCAATTTTTCAAGCAGAAAAGCAAGATGGGCAGTCAGGGAATTCCATCTCTGCAGCAGTGTATCAGTCAGACAGGGTAGTGCTGTAGCTGGCAGTGTGTGTGTGTGTGTCGTGCGTTCACGTGTTGAATGCTTTTTAATTTTCAAATCATTTTTTTGTCATGTGTTTGCAAATAATACAGTACTCTCTAGCACCTCAGTAAAGCTAGTTCTAAGCTATCAATAGAGAAAGTGTAGACATTCACACCAGGCAACATACCTGTTTTTGTAGTCCTTTAACACCCTGTTAGTATAAAAAGTAGCAGCATCATTCATCTCCTTGACATAAGGGCCTGGTTTAGGAGACTAAGAGAACAGCACCATTGCCCAAGCAGAGCAAGAAAAAAATAAAAGAAGAGAAGAGTTAAAACATTAGTCAAAACCCCCCACCACTATTTTAGACTAAGGGCTTGTCTTCACTACGAGGGAGATCAACGCCGCTGCGAGCGATGCAGTGGGGGGTCGATTTAGCGGGTCTAGTGAAGACCTGCTAAATCGACAGCAGAGTGCTCTTCGGTTGACTCCGGTACCCCAGCTCTCCGAGAAAAGTAAGCGAAGTCGACCGGAGAGCATCTCCCGTCGACACAGCGCAGTGACGACACCAAGGTAAGTCGACCTAAGCTACATTATTCATGTAGCTGGAATAGCGTAACCTAGATCGACTTACTCCCCTAGTGTAGACTAGGCCTGAGTGTAGAGATAAGGAGATGGGAATGCAGAGTTAAATAATATTCAGGACTGCTCTGATTTGATTATTTGTTTATGGAGTACTATTAAGAAGTGCGTTTAAAAATGCCCTAGTCTGTGTCTAACTCACCACTGTTATCCACCCAAGTGCAGGAATGCTTTCGCTGACAGCTGAGAGGTGGTTGAACATTTTACTTCCTCGGTTTCTCTCTCTGAAGGTTTGGATTTCCTGGATCTTGTCAGATATAGGTTTGAGCAGCACGGCCATCTCACTCTGCAGTAAAACATGAAACTATTGGTAACATTGGCAGACTGGAAGCACTCTGTGCTCAGCACTTCTCCATGTAATGCCATCGATTTAGGGAGGCAATAAAGGTCAATGTCTTGTATCACTTGTAAGCCCACCACACAACTTCATTTGCCCCGCTCCAGTTACAACAGCAAAACATCCACCCATTAAATACTGATGTGCATTGCAATGTAAATTACAGTCAGCATTGGCAGTGTCTGAGATATGTGCAATCTATACAGCAGGGCTGGTCAAACTGGCTCTTTTACCGTTAAAGTGTGGCTCGCAAGCCCCCCACGTTCCCCCATTCTCTGTCTACCAGACTGGGGGGGAGCTCAGGACCTCTGCCTTGCAGTGGGGTGGTGGGGTAGGGACTTCTGTCCAGTAGGGAGGGGAGGGGTCTCCGGGCTTTAGCCCTATAGGGTGCACTTGCTGGGGCTCGGGGCTTCAGCAAAAGTGGGGCTGACGCCCCGAGCCCTGGCTCCTGCCAGGTGTGCTCCAGCTCTCGAACTTCTGAAGATTTTTGTATGTGGCTCAGAGGGCCAGTGAGTTTGGCCACCCCTGCTATATAGTTAAACAGGGACCTGTGCTTCCTGGGACCTATGATGCTCCCCAAGGGCACCCATGGTTGTGAGGCACCTCACTACTACCTGCCTTTAGCAGACACAGACAAGACTTCTTCACACTGTGGATCAACTCCCTGAAACCAATGGCCTCTGGCAATACAAGCACTGCCTTCCAGGCCTCTGCAGGCCTCACTCCCTCTGAGCAGGTTGGCACACACCAACAGCCAAGCCCTTTCTGAGCATTCCCTGTTTTGTCCAGCCCCGTATTCATTAAACACTCAGAGAAATACCAGAATATAGAGAACACTCACACTCAGAAAACACACACAGAGAAAACAAATGTACACATAAGGCATACACCAGCTTGTAAGATTCAGCTCAAGACCCGCACTTTGCTTAACATCAGTGCACTGAGATATATTTATAGTGAAAACAAGAATAAGTTTATTATCAAATAGTAGATATTCAGGAGATAGTGAGTAAGGATACTGGAAACATGGTTACATATGAAACAATATCATAACACACTTTCTAGAGACAGATTAACCTCCTTTCTAAAGATTTTCAACACTTTCAACCAAGGCTGGCTGAGATCCCATTTTCATGAATATAAACACATCGTCCATTTACTTCCTAGGTACAAGATGAAGCGGTATCTTCTTTGTCTTCTAGATATATCAGCAAAGTTCATGGTCTTTACTCACAGACAGGATAACCTCCCATAGATTGTCTTTTTTCCTGTGTGACCTTTCCCTGTTTGCTTCACATCTCTTCATTAATATTTGACTTCATATGTAAATGGGCAGCCATTGTGTTAGTTTACAATGCTTAATTTACATCCTGACACAGAGACACACACATTTCTTACCTCCCGTTTGGAGGAAAACCTGTTTTTCACCTTTGCTGGTGACAAACATCTTGATACAGACTTAAAAAACATATTTTCAGTGTGTGTGTATATACATAACTTCTTCATACATTTCACTAGGATAGTAATGACCAGTGTGACACTGGCTTTAACTTGAGACCTCACATGACATTCTTTGAAGAAGCAAAATGTACATACTAGAATCAGGATATGCCCATAAACTTATCAACTGGCATTATGAGATTCTTGGGTCACAGGACCCCACTCCTAAAATGATTATACATTTTGGAGTTACTGTGACAATTAGTTTTTTCATACGATATTCCAGAAACTTCTTTAGGACACTTGCAATGCCCTGGGTTTTCATTTTATTTATCAAAATGTATTTTATGTCTGATTTTGTTTTTTAGAAGTACAAAATATTTGTTTTGATGTATTGCTATACCAAGTAGAATTTGCTCTGTGTTTACCAGCAACAAACAGTCCAATAGAATGAGTACTCAGTGCGATTGAATAGCGTTTGGAATGAAGAGAAAAGCTGGATGAGCATAGATGGCATCTAAGCTATTCTTTTATTCAACGTGAATATTAATCACACTTGTCCAGTGTATCAGATAAACTCATTCAAAACACTAAGCTGGTGGAAAATTTACCACATTCAGTAATAGACACATGTTGCTGCAGAGTGAGAATCTGTCAGCATCTTCTTATCTGTAATATAAACTATCTTGCGACCCTAAAATATATTGCCACAAAAATGGCTCAGTTTTTTATTTTAAAAGTTCAGTCACCTAACCCATGCCACACACTGACACGTAACCGACTTGAGAGAACAACATTCCCCAGTGCCCACGCTCTTTCCTGAAATATAACCGAGGGGAGAAGTTGGCCACTAGTATTTATGGACAAAGTTGTCTGAGACAGATATTTCTTTTCACTTTTCCTAAGAGTGTAACTGTTTGACTGACTTAACTGTTTACCGAAGAAAATTCATTTTTCAGAATACTCTGAGGACCAGCATTACCATTCACATAATAAAATTACCATTATTGTACAATTACCTGCCCAGTCAAGGTGCAGGTCCATTCTGTAGTAAGAAACTGGTATATCAGAGTGCTTAAATACTGCAGTGATGGATGCTATACAATTCCTAAAATAGGTAGGTAGTGTAACAGAGATTAATGATCAGAAAGACTTTCCAGTCAGCAAAGAAAGATTGATTGTAAGTGGCTTCATTTGCAAAAGATGTATCCAATAGTGGGATTAGTGGAAAAGGTGAAAGCTCCTAAATGGCCTTTTGAGAGCTACACAATTTTCTTTTCCGTGCTGGGAGAGAGTTGTAACAAAGAGAAGTTCAAATGTTCCCCAGATCAGCTAAGGAATACCTTTACAGGATGACCTTCTTCCTGCCTTGCCATTTAAAATATCTCATGACTTCTGATTGAGCAACAATATCTGATGACTTCTGATGGCTTTAAAAAATAACACACAGCAGTAAGCTTTGCTTGTTTATTTCCCTCCCCTTTAACATGTGTTTCAAGCCATTTCGCATGACGTAAGCTTCTTAAAATATTCCCCCTACTTAAAATAAATGTGTCAAAGTTACCATAAATCAACATATGGTCAAAAGGCTTTCCCAGCAACAGGGGAAAAATCAGGGGTTAAAAAATTTTAAAGGAGTCAGTCTCGAACCTTATTATTGTCACATTGAGAAAGACCAGTGCATCTGAAAAGTTGGTGATATCTGGCCTGCCTCCACAAAGGGCAAAAATATGATATTTACAATATTAACTGGATCAGAAAGGATTCTTGTTTATCTCTGGCTCCCCAACTACAAGTCATTAAGTCTGAAAAGACCCTGCGATCTCTTAAAAATTGGTTTTGTGACCATAATATTATCAAGTTTGGAAAAGTTCTTGTTTACAGTTTTTATTTTTTCATACAACACTCAGGAATCGGAGTACAACAGTGATTAGCAAAAATGAAATTAAATAAAGTATTAGCCCTGCTTTTGTGTTGTGCTAATTTGCTCCTAGAGTCTAAGGAATGTTTACAGTCTCTAGCTCATCATAAACCTTCATGGTCCAGATCCAAACAGCCCAAGAGAATGTCCGGAACAGAACATGTAGCTCCAGAAAGGCCTTGCATATCGAGGCAGCATGGTCGTGGGGATAGGGCACAGGCTTGGTAATCAGGAAACCTCAGTTCTCTTCCAGGCTCTGCCGCTGACTTATTGTGTGACTTCTGGAAAATCACTTCAGTTCTCTATGCCTCAGTTCCTTATATGTCAATTGGGGCTGATGATACTTACCTTCATTTGTAAAATGCTTTGAGAGCCAAGGATAAAAAGCCCTAAATAAGAGGTAAGTAGTATTATTACTGCGGGCAGGGGACCCAATCCTGCTTTCATTAAGGTCAACAGAAAAGCTCCCATGACTTCAGTACAAGATTATGCCCATTCATCTTACGTGTGTTAGAGTTTTCTGTTGCTTTGAATGTAGGGAGATATATATTTTCTTTTGCTGCACTACATATTAAATATTTCTAAAAATGTAGTCCATTTTACATTTTCTATTAAGTTATTTAAGCCCATCGCAGGGCTTTTAAAGATGAAATATTAAGTGCTAGAGAAACTGAAAGGAGCAGAATTTGGATTCATATAGCAGCTAGATTCATCCTCACAGTAAGTGTGTGTGTGTAGCTTCTTGTTACTCATGCACTTGGGCAAGGGTCTGTCACAATCCAGCCCTAAGCATCCGAACTTCTTAAAATGATTGAAATGTACCATTAGACGAATGAAATACAGTGCATTTGACTATGTGGTGCGGGGGAATTAATTAATAAAATACTCTTACTTCTGGCAGTAATAGCTCTTGATTTGGCTCTACAATAGGAGCAATATGGATCTGCTCTGCTCAGGATTCTAAAAGAATTTTCTCTTTATTAGCTACCAGCTGATTTAATATTCATTGCGATAAAGTGAATCTCTATGCTGTATCTCTAACAAAAAAAAAATCAATTCAAAGAGATGAATCTGACCAATTTAGTTGGAAAAAATCTTCAACATGTCTTAGAATCATAGAATATAAGGGTTGGAAGGGACCCCAGAAGGTCATCTAGTCCAACCCCCTGCTCAAAGCAGGACCAATTCCCAGTTAAATCATCCCAGCCAGGGCTTTGTCAAGCCTGACCTTAAAAACCTCTAAGGAAGGAGATTCTACCACCTCCCTAGGTAACGCATTCCAGTGTTTCACTACCCTCTTAGTGAAAAAGTTTTTCCTAATATCCAATCTAAACCTCCCCCACTGTAACTTGAGACCATTACTCCTCGTTCTGTCTTCTGCATGTGCTACATGAAATTTCTTGTCATGTAAAACAGCACAGTTGTTCAAGGTACAGTAATTTAGGACTCTTGGTATTTAAACTCTAGATCCATTCCTATTATAACATCATTTTACTGAAATTTAAAAAATGCAGAATAGTACAACTGAAAAATATCAAATATAATTCTTAGCTTCTGTCTTACCTTTCGGCCTTTATAATAATTAGTAATGCCAGACAAGAATCTCTTACCCTTATTAGTAGTTGTGGAGCAAAGCTTGAAAATGTGAATCCTAAAGGTTCACAAACCACAAGGCAAATAAAAAGAAGCCAACGTATTATTTTTAGTCTCATGACTTTAAGCCAATCTCATAGTGTTTTGGGGCTTGACTAATTTAAAACAAAAAACAAAAAAAAAAAGCTTGGGGTTGACAACACTTCCGGTATATCTACCCAGCAACTGGGAAGGTGTTCCCCATCCTGAATCAACAGACACGCGCTAGCTCTGCTTGAGCTAGCACGCTAAAAATAACCGCATAGCCAAGGGTAGCCCAGGAGGTGGCTCAGGCTAGCCACCCAACTATATACCCTGGAGGTTGGGTGTGACTGTATTCAGGTAGCTAGTCAAAGCCACTGCCCATGATGCTATGTGACACTGCTATTTTTTTTAGCACACTAGCTCCAGCAGTGTTTGGAAGCACCCTCCAGCTGCTGTGTAGACATACCCTGAGTTCTCTCCAACCTTGTCCACACTGCAGCAGTTAGTTTGGGTTAGTACATTCCAGTTACAGCATCCAGGTTACCCGAGTTCGAGTGAGAGCAGAGAGTGGTCGCACTGTGAAACAATGCTGGAGCTACACAGTGACTGGATTAGCATCTGATGAGTTGTAACCTGAGATGCTGCATCCCCACAGCTATCTGGTCATCCTAGATCCTTCCCATCTTGGATTCCAAGTTAGAATAATTCCCTGCACCTCCACCAAGCAGTACAGCATATCTTTTACTGTGAATTGTGTATGGCCATAAGGTAGGCCAGAGTTAGTGATATCTCTGTGTATTAAAGAAAAAGGCATTGTAGTTTGTTATCGCTGATGAGATGAAACTCTGTTATGGATGGATAAAATCATCTAAGAGTTTCTGGCATAACTACAGAGTTTGCAGAGTTTGGGTGCATTAACTGTGCTTTTCCACACTTTCAAATGTTTGTGTTTCTTTTAAAGGCAATCTGTAAAGAGCATTTTTTTTATTGGACTTGAACCCTTCTTTTATTATGCATACGGAAGGAATGAAAGGTTGTTTTGTTTTTGACATTCAAGAATGTCAGCAGTGTGATGGAATAATTTTTCTATTTTATTACTAATCTGAACTCAACTGAGGTGGTGCTTGTGTTAGGCTGAGGAATGATTTTCAGAGCTGAATCTAAATAAACCCAAAACAAGCTGCTAAACAGCCTTGAACCTCCAGGGCTTGCTGTTTGGGAAATATCTGGATCCCTTGATTACAATCCCTTGGTTACAATTTTCTGTTTGTTTATTTCCTAGCAAAAATGTATCCAGCTTTCAAAGGCAGCTGCCGGACAGTTCCCTTTGCACACTCCTCCTCTTCCTCCATGGGATGAGATGATTCACCCCCCTTGCACAAAGGAGCTTTGTCTTGTGTGAGGTTTGAGTGGGAAGAAATTGCAGCCCCTCTGCATCTGCTACTTCAGCCTCTGGGCCAGAATAGCATCCGCTGCCCCTGTGCACTGGGGAGCAAGTGGGTTACTGCTAAATATATGACAGCTTTCAGAGTAACAGCCGTGTTAGTCTGTATTCGCAAAAATAAAAGGAGTACTTGTGGCACCTTAGAGACTAACCAATTTATTTGAGCATAAGCTACAGCTCACGAAAGCTTATGCTCAAATAAATTGGTTAGTCTCTAAGGTGCCACAAGTACTCCTTTTCTTTTTGCTAAATATATGCAGCTGCAGCTTCAGTTGAACTTCCCCCACCCTGGGTCCATAGGCCTTCACCACACCAGCTTATTCGGGATCAGTACAGAGATCTGTCTTCAGGGATCCCTCTGTGTGACCAATCCACTCACACCTCCCCCAGGGAGGGCTACAGCAATATTTCCATGCAGGGGGCCTTGTGCAGACCCTCCATACATAAGTGAATTTTCTGATTTCTCTTAAATTAAATGAGTCTCCAACTCAATTGTACATTTAGGGCTTGTTCCTGCATTCACAGAAGTCAATGGCAAAGCTCCGATTGACTTTATTAGTGCAGGACCTGGGCCTTAACAAGGTGCGACAAGTGTGAGGGAAAATTCCTGGCCTTACCAAGTCAGTTGTCTATTGACAGATGCATGTGATTCAGCAGTCACTTAAATGGCATTTGATGTATTTCTCTTAAAAACCACAGCAATGCCCAACCTAACAACTAATTGGTGTTCTGTCAAAACTGACAAATTACTATTTTTGTCACTTGTGGTTTTTATTTTTATGCATAAAACGTTAGGAAAGCAAACAGCCAGGAACATGAAAGATAAATAGTTTCCTAATCAGTGAAGAAACCTGGGGCTGGTGTAAATTTCAGTGAAGCTGTGCCAAGTTATACGAACAGAGAATCAGGCCCAATATATTTATTCTGGGAGCCTGGAGTCAGTCTGACAATTTTTATAATTAGAATTGCCTGCTACTGCACACTGCGTTACCTTCTGCGGTCATTCTGGCCAGGCAGCACACTGTACGTCCAACAAAGAGCCACTCCTAAGGTCAGACAAACTGTGCAGACCCACCTAGGTGTTCTGCTGCCCCAGCCAAACTGAACAGATTCCACTCCTAACTATGGGTTGCTACCCAGGCAAGACCAGATTTGCTCCTAATTTGTGCTGCTCGAGGTACTCCTGGGTTCTGTTTGTTACATAGTTTGCCCTACTCTGTATGTTCTAGCAATACACTGAAGCAAATTTCACGACAGAGAATGGCGGTAGGAGGGCATGTGCACTAACTGAAAACACAGAAGTGCGCAGGAAGACTGAGCTGACTAGCTATATAAGCTACTCGGGTTTTAAAAAGCAATCACATGCTGTAGTACCACTCCAACAGCTTTAAGAAGGACAATAATTCTTCTCTAAACACTGCCACTGTTAAAATCCACTCACCGGATTCACCCTGTGTTTATGATGGCAAAAACCCCGGTCGCAGGTCACTAGTGGTAGCATATTTGCCAGAGATGGAGACTGCAGCAGTGCCCAATCACCATGTTGTCTCTCCTGCCAGAAGATGTAGCGGGGGTGAGTGCAGACCAAAAGTGCTGGGAAGTGGGTGGACCTGCTGGCCAAGGGAGTGAGCTACTTCAGTTTTGGGTGTGCAAAAAATGAAGAGCATGGTCCCTAGTGGATTAGGGACTCTTACCAGAATACTTACATCAAAATGGTTTAATGTAACCTTATATAGCTCAAGGGCTTGAGTATGAGCATTTCTGCAGGGACTGAAAACTGGCTGAAGGATTATGGAGAAAGGATAAATGCCAAAAGGAAATGTTTCAGGCAGCTATCCAATAAGGAGCCACAGGGATTATTAGTGTTGTGTCCAAAGGCATTTACTGTTTCATTCATGAGCCTCGAGAGGCAATGAATAGCATATCTGTTAAAACGGTAAAATGGTGCTCAGCCCCTGCACGGATGTGCTGGGGGTCAAAGGTGGAAGGAGCCTCCCTCTTACTTGTGTCTGGCCCCTGCATGTGTACACGATGACAGTGCTCACACTGAGAAGTGCAAAGTCTGTGAGAGGCTAGCGATGCTGGTGGTGTCTGCCCCTCAAAAGGGTGTGAAGAAGCAGAACCGTAGCCTCACCTCCCTTCTGCACTGGCCAGAAGAGCTGGTAGGGTACAGAGAATGGACTTCCTCAATGGTACCACAACAACCACAGCCTTCCTGTACTCTCTGGAGCTCCAGGTGGCATTATGCCTTCCCGAGGCTAAGTGCCCTGCCTGCAGGGCTGTGTCTCGAACACTTCAGACCATCAAGCTGCAGAAGACATTAACTTGGGAGGTTTTGCAGACACCAATGAGGAAAGAGAAACCATACAAGGGGATCTAGAGAGGTGAGCTATGTGGGCAGGAAATAAAATTAGTCTGAAGCTGGTAAAGTGCATCTGGAGGAAAAAAAGTGAGCAATACACAACCAATGGCAGGTAGCTATTTGGAAAACAATAATACTTACCAAAAAAACAACCAAGGATGGTGGTGGACAACTGGATGTAAGTGTGCAATGCTGAACAAAAAAAAGAGCCCATGCAGTTTTGGGCTGCATATACAAAAGGCATCACATGAAGGAGCTGGGAACTGTATGCTGCCTGTGGACCCTCTTTATATGGCATTAATGAGACCACAGGCATCACACAGTTCTAGGCTTATTCATACCTGAAACATACTGACAATCAGGAAGGAATGCAGAGAACCTGGGTGGAAGGGGGAATAAGGGCCTAATGATGCAAGGTGCTGAGTGCCTCTTATTAGGGGCGCAGCACTCTCAACTCTCATTCACTTCAACCTCCACACTTTTTACCAGATTGTGCCCTGAGGGCCTAGAAAGATTTAAGAAAGAAGAAAAAATAATTGGACCAAATTCTACTTCTAGTTACAAAGGTGCAGCCTTGCTGAAGTCAACCAAATGAGTAAAATGACAGCAGATCTTGACCTAAAATGTTTAGTTTGGCTGAGCAATGACTGAAGAGGAAGGGATGTATTTAGAAAATAGGTGGTCCATGGGTGGTATATCTAGGAGCAATCAATAATGGAATGACAATCAACAAAGAGAAATTCTACATAAGTAATAGGAAAAATCTCCTACTTGAGGCAATAGTCTCTCATGAGATGCAGTGGCCATCCTATCACTGGGGTAATTTAAAAATAGGATAGTTCCCATGCTGCCTCCACGATGTTCTGTCCTGAACCAAATCTGGCGGGTTACTGGATTAGATGCCGATGACCAACAGGTTTCTGTTGAGACTATCCAGCTATTATGTTTTAGGTCTTCCGAGGGGTCTTTTCTATCCTGCTTTCATTAGATAAAATTGAAAATAATTCTCTCAGGGGAAGCTGGTGGATATTAGGAGCAAATGACCACACCACCTTAGAGAACGTTGGGTGACTGTCCAAGAGAGTGGGACCTGTTTAGTTGGAAGATGGGTTTCTTCAATTGACTTGAATTTGGACCATTTGATGTTTTTGAACGTTTCTGAGATGCTAGCTTCATCTGAATGGTGCTCAACTTCTTTTCAGTCTGGACAAAACAGACTGGAAAAAAACTTAAGAATATGATGCTGCAAACAATCCTGCACTTGCAGGAACGAACTGGTTGAAAACATTCATCTCTAATTTCTATAGATTAAATTTCGATGTATTTACTCAGTCTCTACTCAGGCAAATTCCCACTGACTTTAACGAAAGTCATGTCTGAGTAAAGGGCCATTTAAAACCTCAGGTTTTGCTCCTACACTCTAACTTCCACTCTATCTTCCCTAGTTTTTGTGGGATTTTGAGGACAGGTTATTGTGATTTATTTTTTTCTAGGTGAGCCCTTCCCATTCCCCACCCTCAAATTGGTTATAGCATTTGCACATTAAAGGCAGGTATTTATCCGGAATGTTTGTCTACAGAATGTTAATATCAGACCAGCTGGGGATTGGCAGACATACGCACCATTTATAGTCTGAACTGCATCTGTCATCTGAATTTGGTTGTGATAATCTCTTATGATCAGTTTCTTACATTTCTAGCTGTGCCTATTTGTATGGACACTAAATTTTTGAATGTAAAGGGCTTTACCTCAGAAGTGCTGTGGTGTAATTTTAAATGAATTGACTTAATGGCAAGATGTGCATTATTACATCATGAAAAAAGCCCCTCTGTCTCCCACAACATATCTGAGGAATAAACTTTAATATGAGAGGTTCCTGATAAACTGGGCTACAACATTTCAGTCCAGTACCATCTGCAGCAATGTGTTTGGCACAGATCTAAAGCTGATACTGCTTATACTTATAATAATTCATGGGGAAACTTATCTTATTAATGATCCCCTTTGTGGGAACAGTGGTACAAATAGAAGATCAAACTGACAAAGCAGTTTTTTAAGATATTTAAACTCTTGAAGTGAAAAGAAACAGTTACTGAAGAAGCAGTGGCATAAAATTTATCATTCATAGAATATTTACTCCTATGACTTTGAATGGTACTATTCTGGAACAAGAATGCATTTTTTGAAGATCACAAGTAAAAACTTATATTGTTAAAAAGATAGTTACTCAAGGAAACAAATAACTTTAAAAATGCCACAAAATAATATTCTGTTTGATTCAGAATTAGATTTGGAATAGAATATGTGGAATAGGAAATTCAGTTCAAAACTGTTTCACAATGTTTTGATATTTTAATTTTTTGAACAGCTCAAAAAGCATATAAATTAAAATGCCTTTTAAAATAATTTCTCACAGAACACAACACACTTACACCTCTTTGGCTCTCTCTTCACCCCTTTCCAATCCCATGTATAAATAATTTATGGTAGATAGGTTTACATTTTTAACATTTTAAAATGTAGCATCAGAAAATTACTTCCAATAAGTGGATGAATGTAAGAATTGTAGAATTAGTTTGTATCCAGCAGCCACTAGTTGGGACACAAACATTAATATCAAATGATAGTTTTGTCATGTGATCTTTTCCACTGAACCTACAAATATAGAACATGACCATAAAAAGTAAGGAGAACATGCACTCTGCTAAGTAATTTATTGCAGTTGATGCAGGATTGGTATGCCATCTGGAACAGTTATTTTCACATATACAGATGATAAATGCTGTTCACCACAAGCTCCAAGATGAAAAAATGTAGAAGCTAATAATAAGAAACAAATCTGAACAAAACCAAGCTAAATGAGTTTTAGCTAAATGGAAGAGCATTTGATAGTAACTCACTGACTACAGATATTAAAGAACTAAATTAATTAGTCACCTCAGCATTTGAATAAAAGGAGAAGAGAAAAAAATCCTGACTTCTACAAATTATGTATTTCTATTTTCTGACCTCAAAGTTATAATATTATTACCTCAACAGCCATCTTTCTAATGCTGATTGCCTAATTCATTAGTTTCTTTAGCAAAGACAGCTGAGCTAATTTGTTTTTTCAGGGTTTTCTCTCTTTAGTTTTTTTTCTTAAAAAGTCACCATGTGCGACATCCCAACACCACAGGAAGTCAGTAAATCCTCTCAGTCTCCACACCGCTGTCTCTGAATATCTACAAAGCTACTATGCCATAATTGCAACTCACTGGCTCATTCACAGCTTTACATTACTAAAGCAAACAGTCTAGACAGCTGAATGACAGAATTACTCCCTTTTCTCTTGCATTTACAGATATGCTGTTATCTTCATTTGCTTTTCTCTGCCCTGTGCATTCCGATACACTAATGATTAGCTTTCCTGTTTGGATTCCACACTGACTTTGTAGCTTTAGGCTATAAATACAAGCAGACCCAGATTACATCACATTGATATAGTCATGGGGGGGGTCTCCCCTTCCTTCCCTCTCTTGGGATATTCTATGCTCACCAATTTTCATATGTGGTGCAGAAAATAATCTGCAAACTCATTAATCTGTGTGGAATTAGTAACACAGGCTTTTTTTTCTACTACTGACATGTAGGTGTGAAAAGACAGAGTGGTACCTGGAACTGCACGCTCTGCAATGGAAAATACTATTCAAGCTGCTGCCATGCAAACTACATTTTGCACGGAATAAGTAGCCATCTGCAGCATTCGGGTCTGCCCACAGAATAGCTGAGTGTAAAGCTATGCAAAGAACTGGGTCTGAAAAAAAGTTAGAATGAGCAGCAATATCCTTTTTTATGGAGGCCCACCAAAATAAATGTGTGTATCAGCAATGCTGCCTAATGCTCTTGATATTAAAAGGAACAAATGCACTTGGCTTGGTCTCACTCACAAGCAATCGGAAAATAAACCTTATGACATTTTTAACTTTCCAATAGTGTTCACCTACACACTATGACTATGTGGACCTCTGTCTATAGCTATAACATTCCAGCCTTGATCCTCTAAGTCAGGGGTCTCAAACACGAGGCCTGTGGGGTTATTTGCTGCGGCCCGCCAAGCTCCCCCACCCCCCGCCACCGGAGTTATTTCCTGTGGCCCCAAGCTCCCCACCCCCGCCACCCCCCCAGCATGCCACGTCCCCGCTCCTCTGCCTACCTCCAGGTGCTTCCTGCCGCCAAACAGCTCTTTGGTGGTGCTTAGCACTTTTCAGGAGGGGGGGGCAGGGAGCCGCATGCTCAGGGGAGGAGGCGGAGAAGGGCAGACAGGGGCAGGGATTTGGGGAAGGGGTTGGAATAGGGGCAGGGAGGGGGCGGAGTTGGGGAGGGGACTTTAGGGAAGGGGTTGGAATGGGAGCGGGGAAGGGGTGGGAAGAGGCTGGGCAGGAACTCATGGAAGGGGTGGAATGGGGGTGGGGCTGGGGCTGGGGGCAGAGGCGGGGGCTTTTGTATCTTTATATTAAAAGGTGTCAGTGGTGCGGCCCTCAGGCCAATGTACTAGTTCTCATGTGGCCCTCGTGGTGATCTGAGTTTGAGATCCCTGCTGTAAGTCCTAACAAGGTAAACAAAATTGTCATACCAGCCAAAGCGCAAGTAAAATTATGCCCCAAGTTGCCAAGTTTTGTGATTTTATTGCAAGTTCTGCAATATGTAGTGTGTTTCTTAAAGCCCCACCTCCTGGAAAGCAGTGATTTACATGAGAATCTTAGTTTACTTTTTTTTTTTTTAATTGAAAGTTTCTAGCCCTCATGGTTGCTGAGAAAAGCCTGAAAATGTGATTCAATTCTGCCAAAAGCTTAGAAACAAGAAGACAAACAAAAAGAACCCCAAAATGCGTTCTTTTTTAAAACCAATCATGAACTTCTGGGCAGGCCTGACTCCCTATTTTTGGGTGTGGCAATACTGCACACCTAGTGCTTAATTTATCGTGACCCAGGAACCTCTTGATGTCAATTGGCAGAGGGCAAAGGGGGTTCATAGAGTTTTACAGGGCTCTCCTGAATCAGTTATATGGATAATAATGTGCCAAAGAATGTCATGTAAGGTCTCTACTGAAAGCCTGTCTCACTCTGCTCCTCACAATCACTGCAAAATATATGTACAAATAATATGGAAGGGATAATGTGCATATATACTGAAAACTGAATTCTTAAGGTATGTAAGACAGGTCACGAGACGGTGATAAACAGCTTCTGTTCAGACAAGGGATAGGAGACACTTATCTCCCTGGCTGACCATTGTGTGTCTTAAAATGGAAGTTAGTCATTAATGGAGGCCATTAATGACTGTTCCCTGGAGCAGCTAGTCCTGGAACCCACAAGGGGAGAGGCAATTCTTGATTTCGTCCTAAGTGGCGCACAGGATCTGGTCCAATAGGTGAATATGGCTGAACCACTCAGGAACAGCAACCATAATGTAATTAAATGTAACGCCCTTGTAGGGGAGGAAATTCCAAAGAAACCCACCACAGTAGCATTTAACTTCAAAAGGAGAACTACACAAAAATGAGGAAGCTACACAAAAATGCAGGCCATGGACAGACTATGCACAGGGACTCTTAATTCCCTGCATGCCCCATGAAGGAGGATTTGAGGGTGGGCCCATGGAGAGACCGGGATATTTGATACAGACAGATCAAAGCTAATGTATTACAGAATCTGTAATAGAGGCTCCACAGGGCTGCTCCAAGCCCTAGCTTCAAATTGTGAAGAAGGATTCAAATAACTCCCCTTTAAAAAAAATAATCATTCTGACAGAGAAATGTTTCCTTCTTCTCCTCGTAATACTACCTCCTTGAAGTATTTTCCTCCCAAAATTAGTGTAATCTGGGCCTCAGGCAGGGCACGAGTCAGCCCTGGGCCAATACTAATGTTTCTATACATAAAAAGTGTTGTGGCTTTCAAGTCTGTTACCTAGTGTCCCTGCAGGACTAGAAATGGAAGTTTTATTCCATGGGAAACAGGAGATTTCTGGCTTCCCAATGAGATACACAGCACTCACTTCCAGCCCCAGAAGGTCCCGTTAGTATTGTGACACTTTTAGGCATGGAAAAACTGTTTTAGGGCATTTGGGGGATTTTATGGCTTACTCTGATCCCTGTGCAATAGAACTTTCAGCTACTAAGGTACCTTGCTTTACAGGTAGAGAGGACTGCAACAATTCGTCCTAGGAAAAAAGTTCTAAAACTCTCTAATATATTTTTTAAATGTTCTGCCATATGTGTGACAAAGCATAAATAATAGTGTGTTTATATCAGTGCTCATTTGAGAGTAGCCACATGACCCACTTCTAGCTTTGCCATTGGTACTGCGCCCATCCCAAACTCATGTCAGTACAGCATTTATACCACACCATCACATATTCCCTCTAAATAAAGAGCAGTGAATGCATGAGAGCTTGAGTACTGCCATTTATACATACACAGACATTCTAACACGTTGCCTCCCAAAATGTTATACTGATTTCCTTACCTCTTGAGGTTCTTGATATTGAGACACTAACAACAAGAAGGCTCTCTGTGCTTGGAAAGCAGCACGTACCATTTCTGCCTATAAGAAGAGGAGCAAAACAAATTAAACTTTAATCTTGGAAGGAAAATGATTGTTAATAGTAACATTAACCTCATCTTTTTAGCATTAACAATTATTCTGTTCCTTCTTTATGCCCTAGTTCCCCCCTACAGCCTTCACTCTTCTAGTTGGTACCGCCAAGTCAAGTGTTATGACTTAATTCTCTCTTTCTGCTTCTAGTCTAACTCCCTGCAGCAGTACAGAGTGGCCACAAGACAATGGAGGTAGGGGAGTCCAGCAGCTTACAGGTGGTGCTCAGCTACTGGTAGCAATGGGTCCTCTGTGTTTTTGAACATGCACAAACAAGCACAAAACTTGACATGGGCTAGAATGTACCATCTAATCCTCATTCAACTGCAGATCAGGAGAATCCAATTCAGGCGTAGAGGATACAGTTCAAACAAGCATATCTGTGGTTTCTCCTAGCCAGAGGTGGGCAAATTTTTTGGCCTGAGGGCCACATCTGGGTATAGAAATTGTATGGCAGGCCATGAATGCTCACAAAATTGGGGGTTGGGGTGCAGAAAGGGCTGAGGGCTCCAGCTGGGGGTGCGGGCTCTGGGGTGGGGGGCAGAAATCAGTAGTCAGGATGCAGGAGGGGGCTCCAGGTTGGGGTGTGGGGGAAGGGGCTCCGGGTTGGGGTGTGGGGGAGGGGGCCCCGGGCTGGGGCTGAGGGGTTTGGAATGTGGGAGGGGGCTCTGGGCTGGGGCTTCGGGGGCGGGGTGAGCGCTCCGGCTGCGGCTCTGGGCTGGGGATGAAGGGTTTGGGATGCAGGAGGGTGCTCCAGGCTGGGACCAAGGAGTTCAGAGGGCGGGAGGGGGATCAGGGCTGGGGCAGGGGGTTGGGGCACAGGAAGAGGTCGGGGTATAGGCTCTGGGTAGCGCTTACCTCAAGCAGCTCCTGGAAACAGCGGCATGTTTGGCCGCAGTTCCCGGCCAATGGGAGCTGCAGACCTAGCACTTGGGGCGGGAGCAGTGTGCAGAGCCCCTGGGCTTCCCCTACGTGTAGGAGCTGGTGGGGGGACATGCCGCTGCTTCCGGGAGTTGCGCGGCGTCATGGCACACGCGGAACAGGGAAGCCCCCAATCCTGCTCCCCGGCGGGAACTCAAGGGCTGGTTTAAAAGGTCTGACAGGCTGGACATGGCCCACGGGCCATAGTTTGTCCACCCCATCCTATGCTGTCTCTCATGCTTGGGAGGAGCACCCATAAACATTCGCAAAGCTATTTCGTTATCCACCTTCAAAACCCTCCTTAAACTCTCCTTTACCATCAAGCCTACAAAAAGCTTGACAACAGCTAGGCTGTTGGTGTGCTGAAACCATTGTGTATAATGCTGACTAATACTTGTCTCACTGTTTCCTTGTACTCTCCTGTTGGTCTGTCTGCATACATCTGATGTCTCTTCTCTTATACTTAGGCCTTGTCTACACTACGAAATTAGGTCGAATTTATAGAAGTCGGTTTTGTATAAAGCGTTTTTATACAGTCGATTGTGTGTGTCCCCACACAAATGCTCTAAGTGCATGTAATCGGCGGAGTGTGTCCACAGTACCGAGGCAACCGTCGACTTCTGGAGCGCTGCACTGTGGGTAGCTATCCCACAGTTCCCTCAGTCTCCGCCGCCCATTTGAATTCTGGGTAGAAATCCCAGTGCCTGATGGGGCTAAAACATTGTTGCGGGTGGTTCTGGGTACATATCGCCAGGCCCCCCTTCCCTCCCTCCCTCCCTCCGTGAAAGCAAGGGCAGACAATCGTTTTGAGCCTTTTTTCTTGAGTTATCTGTGCAGACGCCATACCACGGCAAGCATAGAGCCCGCTCAGCTAACTGTCACCGTATGTCTCCTGGGTGCTGGCAGACACGGTACTGCACTGCTACACAGCAGCAGTTTATTGCCTTTTGGCAGCAGACAGTGCAGTATGACTGTAGCCGTCGTCAACATAGTCCAGGGTGCTCTTTTAACCGACCTCGATGAGGTCAGGGGCGCCTGGGCAAACATGGGAGTGACTCAGCCAGGTCATTTCCCTTTAAAGTTTTGTCTCAGGGCGATTCAGTCCTACCAGCAGTGCACTATCTTCTAATCTGCAGCCAGCAGAAGACGATGGCCAGCAGTCATACTGCACCGTCTTCTGCCGAGCACCCAGGTGATGACGATGGCTAGCGGTTGCACTGCACAGTCTGCTGCCAGCAAGATGTACAAAGATAGATGAAGTGGATCAAAACAAGAAATAGACCAGATTTGTTTTGTATTCATTTTCTCCTCCCTCCCTCCGTGAAATCAACGGCCTGCTAAACCCAGTTTTGAGTTCTATCCTTGAGGTTTTGAGTTCTATCCTTGAGGGGGCCATTCTGTTTCTCGCAAAGCCACCGCCTTTGTTGATTTTAATTCCCTGTAAGCCAACCCTGTAAGCCATGTTGTCAGTCGCCCTTCCCTCCGCCAGAGCAACGGCAAACAATCGTTTCGCGCCCTTTTCCCTGGATTGCCCAAGCAGGAGCAGACGCCATAGCACAGCAAGCATGGAGCCCATTCAGCTCACCACAGCAGTTATGACCATTGTAAACACCTCGCGCATTATCGTGCAGTGTATGCAGAACCAGCACCTGAAAAACCAGGCGAGGAGGTGACGGCAGCGCGGTGATGAGGACATGAACACACTTTTCTCTAAAACTGCATTCCCCCACAATTTGGAGATCATGGTGTTAATGGGGCAGGCTCATGCCGTGGAATGCTGATTCTGGGCCTGGGAAACAAGCACAGAGTGGTGGGACCACATAGTGTTGCAGGTCTGGAATGATTCCCAGTGGCTCCGAAACTTTCGCATGCGTAAGGACACTTTCATGGAACTTTGTGACTTACTTTCTCCTGCCCTGAAGCACAAGAATACCAAGATGAGAGCAGCCCTCACAGTTCACAAGCGAGTGGCAATAGCCCTGTGGAAGCTTGCAACGCCAGACAGCTACCGGTCAGTCGGGAATCAATTTGGAGTGGGCAAATCTACTGAGGGGGTTGCTGTGAGGCAAGTAGCCAACGCAATCACTGAGCTGCTGCTATCAAAGGTAGTGACTCTGGGAAATGTGCAGGTCATACTAGATGGCTTTGCTGCAATGGGATTCCCTAACTGTGGTGGGGCTATAGATGGATCACATATCCCTATCTTGGGACCGGACCACCAGGGCAGCCAGTACATACACCACAAGGGGTACTTTTCAACGGTGCTGCAAGCACTGGTGGATCACAAGGGACGTTTCACCAACATCAGCGTGGAATGGCCGGGAAAGGTTCATGACGCTTGCGTCTTCAGGAACTCTGGTCTGTTTAAACGGCTGCAGGAAAGGATTTACTTCCCAGACCAGAAAATAACTGTTGGGGATATTGAAATGCCAATAGTTATCCTTGAGGACCCAGCTTACCCCTTAATGCCCTGGCTCATGAAGTCATACACAGGCACCCTGGACAGTAGTCAGGAGCTGTTCAACTATAGGCTGAGCAAGTGCAGAATGGTGGCAGAGTGTGCATTTGGACGTTCCAAGGGTTGCTGGCGCAGTTTACTGACTCGCTCAGACCTCAACAAAACCAATATCCCATTGTTATTGCTGCTTGTTGTGTGCTCCACAATCTCTGTGAGAGTAAGGGAGAGACGTTTATGGCGGGGTGGCAGGTTGATGCACATCGCCTGGCCGCTGAATACGCACAGCCAGACACCAAGGCGGTTACAAGAGCACAGCAGGAAGCGGTGCGCATCAGAGAAGCTTTGAAAACCAGTTTCATGACTGGCCAGGGTACTGTGTGACACTTCTGTTTGTTTCTCCTTGATGAAAACCCGCCCCCTTGGTTGACTCTAATTCCCTGTAAGTCACCCGCACTCCCGCCTTCGATCACAGCTTGCTTGCAAAGGAAATAAAGTCACTATCGTTTAAAAAACATGTATTCTTTATTAACTGATTATAAAAATAGGGAGATAACTCACAAGGTAGCCCGGGTGGGGTGTGGGAGGAGGGTAGGAGGGAAGGAAAAAGCCACTTTAAAACTTGTTGAATGCCAGCCTTCTGTTTCTTGGGCTGTCAACTGGGGTGGAGTGGTTGGGTGCCCGGAGCTTCCCACCCCGCATTCTTGGGCGTCTGGGTGAGGAGGCTATGGAACTTGGGGAGGAGGGAAGGCAGTTAAGCAGGGGCTGCAGTGGCAGTCTGTGATCCTGCTGCCGTTCCTGAACCTCCACCAGACGCCTGAGCATGTCCGTTTGACCCCGCAGTATCCCCAGCGTTTCCTCATGCCTCCTCTGATCTTCCTGCCGCCACCTCTCCTCATGTTCATCAGCCACCATCCTGTACTCTGCTATTGTGTCCCTCCACACAGCTCTGTCAGTGCTGGATGACTGCATGAGCTCAGAGAACATGTCATCGTGTGTGCGTTTTTTTCGCTGCCTTATCTGAGATAGCCTCTGGGATGGAGGAGGGAGGCTTGAAACATCTGTAGCTGCTGGAGGAAGAAAAGGGGGTGAAGTATTTAAAAAGATACATTTTACAGAACAATGGCTATACTCTTTCACGGTGAACAACACTATTCACATTACATAGCACATGTGATTTTGGTACAAGGTCGCATTTTGCATCTTATATTGAGTGCCTGCAGCTTTGGTGTTAGAGATCACACATGCAGGGCCGGGCAACAGAATTTGGCTTGCAGGCGGCTATGGTAAGCCATAGTCTTTTGGCTTCTGCAACCTTCATAACAGCAGACCCCTCCTTTCCCATACCAAGCAAAGCCCGTTGACTTGGCCATTTACTGCTGCAGTTTTCCTGTTAATGTGCAGCAGCAGAAACCAAACTAACCCCCTCCCCACATCCAATTCTCTGGGATGATCGTTTTTCCCCTCCCACCACTGCCTGGCTGGTATCAGGGAAGATCCCTGCTAGCCAAACGCGAACAGCTCAGCGCCAATGGCCCCCCCTCCCACCGCGTGGCTAACTGCGGGGAGGATTTATTTTTAGCCACAGGCAAACAGCTCAGTAGGAACAGCCACCTCTGAATGTCCCCTTAATCAAATTCCCCTATTTCAACCAGGTTACCATGAACAATATCACTCTCCTGAGGATAACACAGAGAGATAAAGAACGGATGTTGCTTGAATGCCATACGCTGGGACCATACGCTGCCAGGCTTTGTCATGCAATGATACCAGATTACTTGCTACTAGCATGGCATGGTAAAGTGTCCTACCATGGAGGACGGAATAAGGCTGCTGTCCCCAGAAACCTTCTGCAAAGGCTTTTAGAGTACCTCCAGGAGAGCTTCATGGAGATGTCCCTGGAAGATTTCCACTCTATCCCCAGACACGTTAACAGATTTTTCCAGTAATAATACTGGCCACGAATGCATCCCAAGTCCTCAGGACTACTTAATCATTATAAAACGCTTGCTTTTATAACATGTATTATATTTTAAAAGGTACACTCACCAGAGGTCCCTTCTCCAGCTTCGTTGGGTTGGGAAGGTATTTCAGTCAGGGTGATAAAAAGATCCTGGCTGTTGGGGAAAACTGTGTGTTGTGTGCTCTCCTCAAGCTCGTCCTCCTCCTCATCTTCCCCATCTGCAAAATCCTCAGCCATGGCAGAGAGTATCCCATTCTCGGAGTCCATGGACAGGGGTGGGATAGTGGTGGCAGCCCCCCCTAGAATTGCATTCAGCTCAGTGTAGAAGCGGCATGTCTAGGGCTCTGTCCCGGAGCGCCCGTTTGATTCTTTGGTTTTCTGGTACGCTTGTCTGAGCTCCTTAAGTTTCACGCGGCACTATGCTGCATCCCTGATGTAGCCTCTGTCCCTCATGGCCTCTGAGATTTTTTGAAATATTTTGGCATTTCGTCTTTTGGAACGTAGTTCTGATAGCACAGATTCCTCTTGCCATACAGTGATCAGATCCAGTACCTCCTGTTCGGTCCATGCTGGAGCTCGTTTTCGATTCTGGGACTGCATGGTCACCTGTGCTGATGAGCTCGCCTGGCCAAACAGGAAATGAGATTCAAAAGTTCCCGGGGCTTTTCCTGTACACCTGGCCAGTGCATCCGAGTTCAGAGTGCTGTCCAGAGCAGTCACAATGGTGCACTGTGGGATAGCTCCCGGAGGCCAATACCTTTGAATTGCATCAACACTAACCCTAATTCGAAACGGCGATGTTGATTTCAGCGCTAATCCCCTCATTGGGGAGGAGTACAGAAATCAGTTTTAAGAGCCCTTTATGTCAAAAAAATGGCTTCGTTGTGTGGACGGGTGCAGGGTTAATTCAGATTTAATGCTGCTAAATCCAACATAAACTCGTAGTGTAGACCAGGCCTTAGATTGTAAGCTCTCCGTATGGCACCTAGCACAACAGGGTCTTGGTTTCTGAACTCGGTTCTTAGGTACAATGATAATACAATTGAGTAATAATATCAATAAATGGAAAAACAGGATGACTATGTTAGATTAACCTAATAACTGTACTTTCAAATGGGAATGTACATATTGGTCCTTTTGTTTTTCCCCAATGTCTTTCCTTTATTTATCTGTCCCTCCCATCTAAAAATAAAACAAGGAAATTAACTGTAAAAGCCCATGTGAATATAACTTTTGATTGAGATTTTAAATATACATGAGTCAGGAAATTCAAAGTTATAGCAAGAGTAAACCAGACACATTGCACACATGAATGTTACCTTTAATATCATATCTAGTAACATCAGATACTATGTGAGTCAATTCATGTCTGTGGGGTAATGTTGCTGATTTCAGAGTGATTACTGTATGCCAGGAATTAATCTGGCTTTAGATACTTCAGGCTGCTGTGGGCACCAGAATGCTCATGTTCCTGGCATGAGTATTTAAATCTTGACCAAAAGGTTGTATTGACATAGCCTTTGCAATTAATAGAAAGTATAATTTTATAAGGCCTTTTATTATCACTGTTTACTTCCTTCTCCCAGCAATAATATTTAAAGATGGTCCTACTTGAGTTCTACTGCATATCCCTGTTTATGGAAGTGTGTTGATTTCATTCCACTATGTTTCTGCAAAGTAACACAAATGCTTCTTCACAGTGAGACTGCAGTATCACTGGCTGTAATCTACCACCGCACTTCCTTTTTTAACCACCTCACAGACTTGGAACTCTACTTTACACATTTCATTGTCACCTACCTGAGGAGCCCTGCAAATCCGTGGATATCCACTTTACATCCGCAGACCATGTTTGCAGCTCACGGATTGGATGCAGACACACATTTTGTATCCGCGCAGGGCTCTACCTTCCTGGTTCTAACTAACTAGTTATTTACCTAAACAGATACATTTATTTTTACAGAGAGCTGGTCCTTGAATAGGACTCTTTATTGAATGGGCAGCCAGTATAGTGACCGTGAGCACAGGGGTGATGTGTTTACAGTGACTTTTGTGGCTGAGCAGATGGGCTGCTGCATTTTGTATCAGCTGAAGCTTTTTAAGATTTATTTGGCTTCCTTCCCAGATATGAAATGAAGTAATGAAGTCTGCAAGTCATAAATGCCTGGGTAAACATGGCTAGATCTGTGTCCTACCGGATGGGGCACAACTTCCGGCTATCAGTGGGTGCCAATGGATATATTTTGCAGCCATGGCTCTCCGGGCATACAAAATCTTTGGGAGTCCTTTTAGTCGGTTCAAGGCTGTGCACAGATTTCACAATTAGTGGGCAGGTGCCTTCAGTTGAGGTGTATGTTACAGACGAAGCGAACTATGAAGCCAATTTCTTTCTTATGGAAGTCTATAGCGCTTCCATTGACTACAATCAGATAAGGAGTGGGTCCTTCTGTACATTCTCAGTAACATTTATCAATACCCAGGTCTCGAGATAGTGAAACCTAGCTCACCGTGAACACCTCACCGCTTTGCTCCACTCACTATGCTGGCTGTACACTGAATAAAGAATCCAATTCAGGGACCAGCTCCCTGTAAAAAGAATGCTGTCTGTTTAAGCAGATAACATGTAGGTAACAATGAAATGTGTGAAACAGTCCCAACGGCTGTGAGGTGTTTAAAAAAGAAGAGCAATGGCATATTACAGACAGTGACACTGCATTTGTCCTACAAAAGGTCTCTGCAGAATTCTGGCTAGATTGCTGTACAGGCACATATCCATAGAACCAGATGTTCGAAAAAGCTCAGCACCCAATAGCTCTCATTTAAGATCCTAAATAAGAGGCTGGATTTTAAAAATAATTCAGCTCCTAATGGCTGTCAATGGGAGCTGCTGAGTTCTTAGCAGTTTCGAAAATCTGCTTCCTAATGTACAAGTACAGTAAACTATGCATCTTAAGAGCACTGTGCCGTAGTTCTGCCCAAAACTTCCCCTTCTCTGGAGAAAGCATGATAAAAAACAGTATACCTGTATCATCCTAGCTGCCACACCATACAATTAGCTCTGTGCATGACAGCTGACTAAAGAGATTAAATAAACTGTATGCTGTGTGTGTGTGTGTCTTTCAAGCAGTTTTGAAGCTGCCTCTACAATTTCAGATAGATATATTTGGGCTGATGTTAGCTAAAATTCAGGCTTCAGTGAAGGTTGTCATCAGTACATATGTCTGCAACATCTGGAGGATACATGTATTTTCACAGTGGCTGGTGGCAGCGTGTTCTCAGCAGAGGGTCCTTGATTCAGGAATTCACTTCTCCCCCTTATCCAGCCAAGTAAGGCCTTGTCTACTCTAGAGAATTTTACTGTTCTAAGAACGTTTAGTCCCCCTAGTAGACTTGTAAAATATCTCATGTCCACATACAAAAGTGCTCCGAATGGTTAACGTGTTCCAAGAAACGATTTGGATTAAACTTCCTTTTAGACAGCCTAAACTACTGCATTCTTTTAGTGCCAGTGTAGATGGAGACTTGCCCAAATTGTAGTGATTCAAACCACTCTCCTACAGTGCACCCTAATGATGGGGTCTAAATTAGCTGTTACCACTCAATAAAGAGATCTTGGAGTCATCATAGATAGTTCTCTGAAAGCATCCGCTCAGTGTGAACCAGCAGTCAAAAAAACTATCAGAATGTTAGAAGCCATTAGGAAAGCGATAGATAATAAGACAGTAAATATCACAATACCACTATATATATCCCTGGTACACCCACACTTTGAATACTGCATGCAGCTGCATACAGTCACTCCATCTCAAAAATATACATATTAGAATTGGAAAAAGTACAGAGAAAGGCAACAAAAATGATTAGGGGTATGGAACAGATTCCCTATGAGGAGAGATTAAGAAGACTGGGACTGTCTGAAAAGAGACAGCTAAGGGGAGATGTGACAGAAGTCTACACAATCATGAATGGCATGGAGAAAGTGAATAAGGAAGTGTTATTCACTCCTTCACATAACACAAGAACCAAGGGTCACCCGATGAAATTAATACGCAACAGGTTTAAAACAAACAAAAGGAAGTACTTCTTCACATAATGCAAAGACAACCTGTGGAACTCATTGCCAGGGGATGTTGTGAAGGCCAAAACTATAACTGGGTTCAAAAAAAGAATGAGATAGGTTCACAGAGGATATGTCCATCAATGGCTATTAGCCCCTATTTTCTGGGTGTCCCTAAGCCTCTGACTGCCAGATGCTGGGACTCGACGATAGGGGATGGATCACTCAATAAATGCCCTATTCTGTTCATTCACTCTGAAGCATCCGGCACCGGCCACTGTCAGAAGACAGGATACTGGACCATTTGTCTGATCCAATATGGTCTGTCTTATGTTTGTTCACTACTGGCTTTTGATGTCTCCCTGAACGCACTGCTCTGGTAGTGGTGCCAGGAACTCTGGGAGCGAAGCTTAGAAAAGATACTACAATGAACTGTTCAGAATAGTGCTAGTTTGGACACTGGGCAAAGCTTCATTGGTTCAGAATGTGAACTGAGAGGGTCACGATGAGCCATTTGTGCCTGAACCAATTCTATACCACCCATTCAGTTAGGAACAGTTCAATTCTGTAGTGCAGGCATGGTCCTAGGCAACGGTAAGTCCATCCCTCCTCTCAGGCTGTGGTGGTGGTGGTGGAGGTGGTGGTAATTCGCTTTGTTTTGGGGCAATGTTTGTTCTTTTTATTATCTTTGCAAACTATAAATTCTGTATGTATACATTTCATACCTGCACCTTGAGTTTGGGAATCTGAGCGCTGTAGGCTGGTGGGCTGTTCCAGCAGCCAGAAAGGGAAGCAAACTCCATGCCCAGGTCCCTGCATGGTAGATTGTTTATAACAAAGGAGATAAACAACACAAAATAAAAACTCAGCTGAAAAATGTTGCTTGCTATCCCCAGACTTTTCCCTGCCTCAACCAGCCAAGGAGAAAGAGGCCACAGTGTTCTTCCCCTATGACCCAGTTTTTTCTTCCTTATATATCCTGTCTGGCCACGGATAGCAAGGATCCTGTCATAGGATGACTGGCCCTGTTAAGAGGGACTGGGTTCAGTTCACCTGTGACTAATTAGCTGCCTCTCAATGGGGCCTCATAGACAGTACCTGGCCTCTATAAAGAGCCTTGAAGTAGTTAGGACAGTGTATGTGTGTGGGTACATGTGTACTGGTGGGAGCTCTCTGGGATAGCTGCATGGTGCTTCCCAGAGTCCCCTGGTGAAGGAAGCAGTAGACAGCTACTGGGTAAAAGGATCAGGGAATTACCCTGTAGCCCGCTCTTCTGTACAGGGACAGGGTCCTGGGGAAGGACCCAGGATGGACTAGGATTTTAAGCCCAGACCAGGGAGGGCAGACACTGATTGCATGGGAGTTTTGTTTAGGCCCAGGATGGCTGGATGCTATTTATTCAGTTTCTTCATTTGGGGCCTTGACAGAGGTGAATTAAGATTTATTGGGGCCCTGGGCACAAAGAACATTGCCCCCCCACACACACACACCCCGCCATGGAGCCCCATCCTTTGCTTCTCCCTTTCCCCCCATGGCCCTGCCTCCTGGCCTGGCCAGAAGCCGGGCTGTGGTAAGAGCTGCCCAGAGAGCCTGGGCTGCTGTGGGGAGTCCTAGACCCTCCACATGTCCTAGACAGCGCACCCTGGGAAGCTGGGACATGGGCCGGGGGCTGTTCTCAGGCACCCCGGCTCCTCGCCCAGGGCAGGTGGAGGGTCCGGGGTTCCCCAGGCTCCCTGGGTGGCTTTTATTACAGTCTAGGGTGACCATACGTCCTATTTTGGCCAGGACAGTCCCCTTTTTAAGCCCTGCCCTGGACGTCCTGACTTTTTTGGCAAAACTAGGTATTTGTCCATCATCAATTGGCAACAGCAAATGGGATAAATGCCCAGCTTTGCCAAAAAGGGACTTGGGGCGGTAGCAGCTCTGTGTGGGGGGAGGGGAGAGAGGGATTCAGGGGGGCCCTTGAAGGGAAGGTCTGTATATAAATACAGGATGCAAACGAGCAGTGTGTATACATGTTTAAAAGAGAGGGGAAATTTTGGCTGTCTAAAAGGCCAATTCAAATGGGGAAGGAATGAATCTGAGTGAGGGTGAGAGGGGAGCTGCGAAAAGCCTACATAGCTTATATATAACATACTGGGCTGTCTGGAAAAAAACAGCTATGGGGGTATTTATTGAAGACAACAAAGGAACCGTGTACAGTTGCTACACTTTATTTTACTGCCTTTATTGTTTTAAGTACGTTAGAACTGCCTATCTTATTGCAACTTGTTTAATAAAGAAAAACATTTAATGATTTAAAATACTTCAATTATTCCTGTTTAACACAGATACGAGATGTAACTTTTTCTTTTTAAGTAGTTTGAGAAGCTGATGTAGTAAGAGCATCTCAGCACAGGCTGTGGAGCCAGAAAAATGAGTTCTCTTCTTCGCTAGGTGATCTTTGCTTCTGGCATAACTTTGCATTGTCTAAGTTTCCACATCATAAAATGATTTTTACTTACTTACCTCCCAAGCAGGGAGTAAGGATTAATTATTTAGCTTTTATAAAGCAGCTTGAAATTTAAAAATACTAAATATAATATTTATTGGGAAAACACTAGATCATAAGCTGCTGAGGGCAGGAGCCTTGTTTATTTACATGTCAAAGAATCAAACACTGATGTAAAACAGTCAACATAGAAATAAATATGAATGAAAATAAATGGTTCACCGCACTAAAAATTTGGCTATCTTAAAGTTGTCACCTTGTCAATAAATTGTTTGGTTTTGAATTAATAACCCTGCTGATACTTGTGACAGTAGTTTTGGAGCCTGTAATTTCAGGTGAGTGAGTGTGGACAGCTGCAGATGTCTGTACACATAACACAGCATTATGCCAGAGAACTCTGCCTAAGTGCCAAATATTGTAATAGCTGAGACATAAGTTTTTTTATTAAAACAGTATCTATTGGTAAGTGTTGGAGACTGGCAGTCAGGACTCTTGAGTTCTCTAACTAGCAGTGATACTTGATTCACTTTGTGCTTGACTGTAGGTAATTCACTAACCTCTGTGCATATCACTATACCCATGTGTAAAATGAGGGGAAGGAGAGGGGGTGGTAGCTCCGAGTGGGAGGAAGGGGGGAGAGGGATTCGGGGGGCAGCACCGTACGGGGTATGTGGGGAATATGCTCATCCTATAAGTCCTGCGTCCAGCCTAGCCAGGGAGCGGTGCCTCAGGGGGAAGAGGAGGAGCTGGGTGGCAGGGAGAGAGAGGGGGTGGGGCAGGGGGTGGGGCCAGAGTTCCGGCAATCCTGAGGGGCCCCCCAATTCGCCGGGGCCCCTGGGGACAGGCCCCAGGAGCCCATAAGGTAATCCACCACTGAGCCTTGAGTATATTAAGAGGACATGGAAGGAAGCCTGGTACCCCATTCTGAAGGATGAGTGGGATGGAAGAGTCTGGATTGGCAGAAGATGACAGAGCTAAGTGATAAATTTTGAGCTATTAAATTGGGACTTTCTTTTCAGCTTGTAAAGGGTTATTCTGAAGCCCATATTTTAATAACTGAGCCTGGAACATGGATGGCTTTGGCTTAAAGTGCAGTGGTGGGGTGATCTGAGGGATACTGAGATGGGCGAGCCAAGGCCAGAATCCTGGGGCGGGTTGGTCCTGCCACAAGGGAGTGTCTCAGGAGGGCCTGCCTGGAAATCAATCCCTCACCTTTTTCCAGGCTGTGACTTTACCTTGTCATAAGCACATTTTATAGACAATAAAACACATAAGTCCATCAATGGCTGTTAGCCAAGATGGTCAGGGGGACAACCTGGTGAAGCTCAAATGATTCCAATCACAAAGTTGGCTCTAAGAGCATCAATGTGTTACTTTTTCTTCCAGCTTAAATATCTTATTCTATCTTACACACACACATTATAGCAATAAACACCCCAACTGACTGAGGGTCACAACATTACCATGAGCTAATATTCCATTCTTTCTTTTAAGAATTGTAAGAAAGAGTTCAACCACCAAAAGGAGAAAATGGTCTTGCCTCTGAGATATTTGTCTGTTTTCAAGAGCCTTTTGAGAGTGAAGAGGCTACTCTTTCAGAAGTATGACCTTCTGGTGGCTTTAAGGGACAAGGAAGAAATGGAGAAAGAATGGAGCTTTGATTAAACAGGAACAAGCAAACTACCCAGTGCAGCTGCAGAGACAATATGTATGCTGTACTGCTGAATAATCTGATTGCTTTTTTTTTGTTTTGTTTTGGTTTTTTTGGTTTGTATAACTGGGCCAAATGTTAGTCACTAGCAATTCTCTAAACACTGGGCTAGTAACTGAACTGGTCAAGGAAAAGGAAAGCGAGCAAACGACCACCATCTTTCTCTCATTGGCCCATGCAGAAAATAAGGGTGAATTTCTGGTCCCACTGATGTCTCTATGCAGATGACTCTAGACCAGTGGTTCCCAAACTTGTTCCGCCGCTTGTGCAGGGAAAACCCCTGGCAGGCCGGGCTGGTTTGTTTACCTGTCGTGTCCGCAGGTTCAGCTGATCGCGGCTCCCAGTGGCCACAGTTTGCTGCTCCAGGCCAATGGGGGCTGCGGGAAGTGGCGGCCAGCACATCCCTCAGCCCGTGCCGCTTCCCACAGCCATTGGCCTGAAGCGGTGAACCGTGGCCAGAGGGAGCCACGGTTGGTCGAATCTGTGGACATGGCAGGTAAACAAACCGGCCTGCCAGGGGGCTTACCCTCGCAAGCCGTGTGCCAAAGTTTGCCGATCCCGGTCTAGATTTTTACACCCTTACCCACCTTTCTCTGTGAGTAGCCCTACTGAAATCACTGATACCATTCAAAGTAAGTAATTTGTCAGAATCCTGGCTCCTTTGAATTTGATTTCCATTTATATGGTTTTGGAAGACTCCCAGGCCAAAATTTACAAATGTAGGTATTTAAAGTTAAGGCATTTAAAACTATATTTAGGTACCCTTCTGCTAAAGAGTGGCCTGACTTTCAGAGGTGCTGTGTACCCAGGGTTCTCCAATTCATGACTTGGAGTTGCAGGTGCTCAGCATCTCTGAAAAGCACTAAAGCAGGCCAGTTATCTAGGGCCAGGTTGACACTACAAACTTACTTAGGTATAACTACATTGCTCAGGGGTGTGAAAAATCTACACCCCTGAGCAACATAGTTATATTGACCTTAACACCCCTGGGTAGACAGCACTATGTCGGCGGGAGAGCTTCTCCCACCGATGTAGCTACTGCCTCTCGCAGAGGTGGAGTTTTTAAGTCAATAGGAGAGCTCTCTTCCGTCAGCTTAGAGAGTCTTCACCAGAAGCGCTACAGCAGTGCAGCTGCATCAATGCAGCTGTGCCAATGCAAGTTTGTAGTGTAGACCAGTCCTAGGTATTTAAATATGGACTTAGGGGTCTACTTTTAGGCACCATGTTTGAATATTTTGGGCTCTGATTTAATTTTTAGTATTGATTACAAAGACTAACACGGCTGTTCCTCTGAAAGAAATATGCAGTTTCTGCAGTCACGCTTGGTCTCTGTTAAACAGGTATTTTATAAGAATAAGCTCAGGAGACTAAATTCTGTCCTCAGTTATACCAGATGTAAATTCAAAGTAACTCCATTGATTTATTCCAGGTTCACAGTGATATAGCTGAGAGAAGAATTTGACCTAAGGTCACTCCTTAAATAGAAGGCTATAAAAAGATTTCAGACTTAACTACTGACTTCAAGACCCTGTACCAATCTATTTTACTGCACCTCCAGGAGTTGTTGAGAAATGTGAAATTAAATTTGTAAATAACTAAATAAATTTTTGCATTACCCACTGGTGTTTTTGTGTGTATATGTGCATAGTTCAGATTGATTATGAAGTGACATAGTATAGTTTATGATGTCATATGATAACAGAAGTTAGCAATAACAGGATTGTTCTACCCAAATTTATTCTCCAGCATTCATGAAACTGGACATACTGATAATATGCTTCAATCTGAACAAAAAGAGGCAAATGCACATTTACAATACCAGTCGCTCCCCCCTCCCGCAACATCACTCCCAGCTTATTTAAAACAACACTCAAACGGCACATCAGTTTCTCTTGTGCCTTGTTAATACTCATTATTCACTGAACTCCTTTTTTCTAGAAACTGACTGAAGAGCCAGATTCTGAACTCATTGTTTGCATATATGCTGACTGCAATAAATAACTCCCAGTTTCCAAACCCAGCATTTCTATGCGACTCAAACAGTTGCAGCCACCAACTAAAAAAAAAAAAGCGGGGGGGAGGGGAAGAGGAGTTATGCAGGGCAGTGAAGGCACGTGGTCCTGGAGAAAATGAGATTGAAAATTAATGAAAAAGCTTGTTCACTGCCTGTAAAAACAAATAACTCCAATCAAGCATAAGAGAGGGGAATCACTGTTCAGCATCAGAGGAAAAGCTTTAAAAATGGACACTGAGGGGTATATTATTCTCAACTTGAAAAACTGGGCTCAGTAGCACTGCAGCTCTGAGATGAAAAAATAATAATACATTTTCCTTCACTGTGAGAGAAATTAAAACCACAGGCCAGATTCAATGGTGCAAGAAGCTGTCAACTATAGCTTGATGCGGGGAGCTCGCCCTGATGCGGAGGGCAGATACTACTAATTCTGCCATTCTCCCTTAGATTTTCTGCTGGATCAGGGCAGCTTTCTATTTTGGCGAGGACTACATAGGAGTCTGCTAGCACTGTGACAGGCACAGAACTCCCAGCCTAGAAGGATGGGTGGCTATGGCGGCTTTAACCCACCTTTGTACTCTCCCAATCTTGGGCTGTCTGGGACTGAAGAGGTCCCCAGCATAAGTTAGCCTTGGGGCTGTCTAAGGATGGCCCCCTTTCAGGACTTCTTATTATTTATTTTACCATAGCTCCTAGGAGCCCTAGTCATGGACAAGGACCCCACTATGCTAGGCACTGTACAAACATAGGGGGAAAAACAGATGCCCCAAGGAATTATAATCTAAGTATAAGACAAGAAACAAGCAACAGGTACATGCAGACAGTGCAAGGAAACAATGAGACAGTATTGGTCAGCATGATATGCAGTGGTCTTAGAACGCAAAGCAGCCTCATCATTGTCATTTTTTTTTTTTTACAGGCATCACAGCAAAGGAGAGCTTTAAGGAGGATTGCCTTCCTGCAGTGGTTCCGAATCTATGGGCGGACACCTCTAGTGGGGTCGCTCTGTTAGTGGGTGGGGTCACAGCAATCCTGAGTGCGCAGGATTGTAAAATGGCATCCTCTGTACAGCATGACCTCACATGTATGGCGTATGCGAGATTACACTCCATGGTGGACACCACTGATGTGCAGAACAAAACGGCATCCTCTCTGAAGCCTGATCTTGCACCTCCGAGGTGATGCTGTGCAGAGGACACTGTTTTAAAATGGCATCCTTCAGATTGTCTGGGGTCATAGGAAACAATACATCTGAAAATGGGGTCATGCAGAGAAGAGGTTTGGGAACCGTTTCCTAATGGCTGTGAACCTCCAAAGTCTGCCTGCTGCAGTGCCACCCCTGACAAGCCCCCTATCCTGGGGCTTAGAATGGGCTCCTTGGAAGGCAACCCGACAGCTGTCTTCTGCAGTGTGTGTGCCAAAGGAACCCTCCCCCAGCTGCAACCGGGGCTTTTAGGACCCCTTTATGACATTCAGGCCTGTTAACCAAGCAAAAAGGAGACAGAGCAGGGTTGAGGATGCCACCTCTAGAATTAAGAATGCAGAAAAGGCTTAAGTTATAACACCACACTCCCACCCGACCCCTATTTTTACTCACTTGTGACTTCCCCCAAAATTCTTCTTATGGGCTGATATTTTTCATGTTTGGTTTCTGCACAGAAGATGTTTGTTTTAAACTGAAGCTGATTATGTTCAGCTGTTTTGGGAATTACAAAAAAAAACTTGACAACATTATTTTCTATTCTCACCACCAGTTTTTATCATACCTCAAAAATTGCTGAAATTTGAAAGTTCAAATGTTGATTTAGAGACTTCAAGTGCCTGAAAATCCACCACATCCTCCTATATTTTTCCAGTGGTTAATCACCCTCACTGTTACCTGCACCTTCTTTCTAGTCTGAATTTGTCTACTTCAGCTTCCAGTCACCTCTTAACCTTCTCTTGGATAAACTACGCAGATGAAGCTTCTTTAATCTCTTATTTAAGGCAGATTTTTCAGATCTCAAATAATTCTTCTCTTTTCTGCACCTAGTGGTGGATTAGCCAACAGGCTGACAGGGCCCGTGTCCAGGGGCCCCAGCCAATTGGGGGGGTCCCGGAAAATGGTCGCTTCGCCCCAGCAGACAACTGCCGTGGGGCAGCAGCACCGGGCATGGTGGGGGAGGCCCCCACGCCCCAACCCCACTCTCTGGAGGAAGCACAAGGCAGTGGGGGAAGCCCCAACGCCCGGACTCCAGCAGATACCACAGGATGGACAGGGCAGGGGAAGCCCCAATGTCCCGACCCTGCTCCCCGGCAGAAGAAGCGCCCAGCATCCAGACCCCAGCTGCAGCCCTGGGATGGAGGAGCTCTGACTCCCTGCCGCAGCCTCAGGGCTGGGGCAGGGGAACAGAGCTTCTCCAGTCTTGGGGCCACAGTGGGGGGTGGCAGAAGGGAGCAAACAGGGGCCGCAGTGGGCAGGGCAGAATGGTGTGGGGCCAGGGGCAGTGCCGCAAGCAGAAGGAGCGGAACAGGGGCGGGACCATTGGGAGGGCCCCCCCACTTGCTCTGGCCACAGCCCCACAAAACCTTAATCAGCCTCTGTCTGAACCTTCCCTCTTTTGTCAACATCCATTTTGAGATGAGGATCCCACGGTATTCAGTGCTGTACAAACACAGAAGAAGATACCGTCCCTCTCCTGAGAGGCTTACAGTCTAAGGTCGTGATCCTGCAAACACTTATGCATGTGTTTAACTTTACTCCCTCCCTCAAGCAGTCCCAGTGGTTTCAGTGGGACAATGTACATGCTTAAGCATGTGTGTAAATTTATGCAGAATCCAAGCCTAAGGAAGCAGGTTGTATAGAATTGTTGATAGATTGACTATTTTTGTTTTTGGGTTCTTAATATTCTGACTTAACAAATGCCATCTGGAGGACTCCCAGTAGAATTCCCCCCCCTTAAACTTACAGGTGCATGCTTCTGGTGCCAGCAATGCACAGCTAGGCATGCTGGGCACCATTTCCCGATTTTAAGCAGTGTCTGTTGGACTTTTTTTCTCCTCCTTTTTAAGATAAAGCTGGCATTACTGCAACATTAAGGTTAAGAAACAAAGAACCCAATCCAATTTGCTATTAAAATCAACAGAAAGATTCTGATTGACTTCCATGGGAGCTGCTTCCAAGCAATCCAAAGTCAGGAAATTCCAAAAGTAAATGTGGGTATTGCATTGGTAATTTGGCCACATTGTACATATGTAGTATCTTGTATTCCTGTCTGTCTTCTTAACCAGTAATACGTTAAGATTTAAATTTATATTATGTAATATTTTATGGTACAGATATAGGATGTGCAATAAAGCTAAGTCAGGATTACTAAAGCAACCTTAACTTTGAGAATTTCTGGATTTTTTTAATATTGTTTTTTTCGATCAACATCATATTAAGACTATTTTTTTATTTAATTTTCTCTTTATTTTACAAAAGTGTATTTTGGATATTTTAAAAATATTTTTGCTTCATTCTTTTTTCTTTTGCTCTGTTGTTTCCCTACCCTGAAAACTGTTCTATCTAGTGTTTGCTTTCAACAGCTGAGAGATAGCCCCGCTGCATGCTTTTCATTGGGCATATCTCTCTGACATCATTCTCTACTTTGAGTCCTGACTCAACTTTTAGCACAATGCCTGAAACCACACAGCCTGTGGGCACAGCAAGATCAACATGAGAGCACACGTGTGCATTCTGCTGCACTGTAAGCACATTGCCTTGTTAATGAGGAATCAGCCAAATAATAGGTTTGATAGTGCGTGGTTAAATTAGGCAATATAAATTGTAAAAGTGTTTTCTGCCCATCACAGAAAGGAGATCCTGTTGAAAAATCATTACCATGAAAGTCCAATGTCTACTTCTACATGTCTCCCTGTAAAGGACAGATGATTTGAGTACAGGGAGTGTTATATCTTACAATAAAATGCTTGTCATGAACAGATGTAGATTATTACTTATTTTGTTTATAGTAGTTACCAACAGGAAGAAAAAGAAAGTTACCTTCCCTTAATCTAATTATTATTAATGATTTGGAAACTTGATCAGTTCCACATGTGCTGTGTTTGGTCCATTTGCAGGATCAAATGGTGGGGCAAGATTCCCCATATCGAAATCCTGAATCATTGTCGAATGTCTGGAATTCAAAGCATGCTCATAAACACTCAGCTGCATTAGTCTGGGCATCTCGTTTTATTGCCAATTTGAGAATACTCAGGACCATATTTTATGGTCATCTAATGTAAGGTACCTGTTCTCGTGGTGGCCAATAGAAATGATATAAAGACATACTGAAGTCAAACGTGAAAGTATATCAGGTTGATCCCAACAACTGGGAAGCAACAGCCCACGACAAAGCAAGGTGGCTGCAGATATGTCATGTCACCATTAACTGCTTTGAAGCAAGGCACATTAATACCTTCTGTGAAAAATGTGAACAGCACAAAGCAAGGATACAACAGCCTGCAAAGATCATGGACAATCTTGTCTGTCTCCCACATAACCATGTTTCTTGCATTAGTCTGACCTTGCATGTACATGTTCACCTATAGCATTTGCTGAATCCTGGTACATGGACACTGACATGAGATTCCATCATTAATGATTTGCACAGGCACCGGCTTTTCCCTCTGCCTGGGGGTGCTCAATGCCCGCTCAACCCCGGGCCCTGCCCCCACTCCACTCCACTCCACCCTCCCATGCTCCCACCCCACCTCTTCCTGCCCCAGCTCTGCCCAGGCCCTGCCCCTACTCCACTCCTTCCCCCAAGGCCCCAGCCCTAACCCGCTTCTTCTCACCCAGTTCCACCTCCTCCCCCCGAGCGTGCCTTGTCCCCACTCCTCTCCCGCAGCGGCTCCTGCATGCCGTGGAACAGCTGATCGTGGCGGCAGGTGGTGCTGGGAAGGAGGGGTAGGAGTTGATTGGTGGGGTAGCCAGCGGACAGGAGGTTCTGGGGGTAAGAGGAGAGCTGGCTGCTAGTGGGTGCTGAGCATCTGCTATTTTTTTCCTTGGGTGCTCCAGCCATGGAGCACCCACAGACTCAGCACCTATAATGATTTGCATTACAGTAGTGCTTAGTGGCCTCTATTGAGATTGGGGACCCATTGTGCTAAGTGTGGTGTATATGCACAGCAAGAGAAAGTCCCTGCCTGATCCATTTAAAATCTAAACAGAGAAAGTATGTGGGGGAGAAGGATTATTATCCCCATTTTACAGAAGAGGAACAGAGATTAAGGTCCAGATCCTCAAAGGTATGTAGGCACCTAACTCCCATTTATTTTTATTGGGAGTTAGGCACCTAAATACCTTTGAAAATCTGGGCCTAAGTGACTTGCCCAAGGTTACAGAGAAAGTCTGTGGCAGAGCTAGGAACTGCACCTAGATCTCCTAAGTCCCAGGCCAGTGCCTGAACTACAAGACCTTCCTAGACCATAAGAACAGCTATACTGGATCAGACCAGTAGCCAATCTAGCCAAGTATCCTGTCTTCTGACAGTGGCCAATGCCAGGTACTTCAGAAGGAATGAACAGAACATGCAATCATTGAGTGATCCATCCCATTGTCCACTCCTAGCTTCTGGCAGTCAAAGGCTAAGGACACCTAGGGCATGGGGCTGCATTACTGACCATCTTGGCTAACTGCTATTGATGGACCTATCCTCTATGAACTTACCTAATTTTTTTTTTGAATCCCATTATATTTTTGGCATTCACCCCCTGGCAACAAGTTTCATAGGCTGACTCTGTGTTGGGTGAAGAAGTACTTTCTTTTGTTTGTTTTAAACCTCCTGTATATTAATTTCATTGGATGACCCCTAGTTCTTGTGTGATGTGGAGTAAATAACACTTCCTGATTCATCTTCTCCATGCCATTTATAATTTTACAGACCTTGGATATATATCCCCTTCATCGTCTCTTTTCTAAGCTGAACAGTTCCAGTCTTTGCAATCTCTCCTCATACGGAAGCTGTTCCATACCCATAATCATTTTTGTTGCCCTTCTCTGTACCTTTTCCAACTCTAATATATCTTTTTTGAGATGAGGCAACCAGAACTGCATGCAGTATTCAAGATGTGGGCATACCATGGATTTATATAGAGGCAATATGATATTTTCTGTCTTATTATTTATCCTAATGGTTCCTAACATTGGTAGCTTTTTTGGTTGCCACTGCACACGAAGTGGATGTTTTCAGAGGACTATCTATAATGACTCCAAGATCTTTCTTCTCAAGAAACTACCTAGAAACCCAATTTAAATGTCACACACTATATACAGGGGGGTTGATTAATTTCTGCTGGTGTATGTATGTATAAAAATCACCCCATCCCCTCCCCTGTGTGCCAGCAGGGACAGCTTCATCCCAGGGGCACTGCCCAGGGAAGGCAGCTTTGAAGAACAGCCAGGGCGCCATAGGAGCCCTACAAGCAGAGGCTGCTCAAAGGATTGGCTAAATCAGCACAGCCTGTGGGCATTAGCCGGGAAGAGCCGCCTTTCACTGCTGGGGTTGTGGATGGCTCCAGGACCCCTGCTGGAGTGGGGGGAGGGAGGAGAAAGTGTCTTGAGACACTGCAGCCACTTTTCAGATATACTTTGTGCCACCAAGGACTGCAGACTGTTTCTCCAGCAGAAATAGTAGAACCTAGATGGGAAGAGAGACCGGTAACCTTTTTCTCTATGGACTAAAAAAGTTGTAATGTGAGGAAAGGGAACTACGATTAGAGTTAACCAGATAACCAATTCTTTGAATACAGTAACACATATCATACAAGGTGTTTGGCAAGGAGGCTGTAATTCTTTTCTACCATGTGTCCTACAAAATATTGTCATATGGCAATCTTACGGTATCCACACCTTACCTCAGAAGACTTCTCTACTTGTATGTTCTAGTCTTATCATTACATTGTACATCTTATCTTGTACATCATTATTCTAACTTGCTTGACCCAAAGCATCCCGGAGCCTGTGATTTCAGACTCCCATATAACCAACATAAACTGACTCATACTGAACACTTGACAAAGCCAGGTTCTCAGCCCCTTCGTACTGCTTGACCAGTCTCCTCAGCGTAACAGAACCACTAGGTAGAACAGATCTGGCATAGCTGGCTCTTTGTCACCCTCATCAAAGTCCTGGGAGGAGGGGATATGGCCAGGCAAAAGGGGATGTAGCTGATGCACCTCTGCTCCAGCTATCTGTGGCTGCTGGAATATCCACACGGGTGCAGTTTAAACCAGGAGGCCATCTTTGCACTCCCCTGATTCCTTTTCATCCTTGGACTCAGGTTAGAGCAGCCTCACTATGCCCAGGGGCTCTGAGAGGCATGGATTAGAGTTGGTTTCCCCAGTTATACACTGCCAGATAGCCAGTTACACCTGTTTTGTGGCCAATATGCATCACCACAGGGGCTCAGCAAGGCCGAAGATCTGGCCGTAAACATTTAATATAGCTTGTTTTCAATAGGCTATACAAAAATCCTTGCTTTTGGTTTTTGATGTGGTTAGCTATTTTAATGCATTTGACCTCCCAAAATAATCATCACTAGACATGCTATAGTTTGAATTCAAAACCATTCTACTACTAACTGGATTGGGTCTACGCCGAACTCTTCTTTAGTGAACTAATCTTTCTGAAATCTACTGCACTGTTATGTTCACCAGGGCTTACGAAAGCTAGTTATCAGTTCTCTTTTTTATTTTGTTCTCTTTCCAAAGACTAGCATACAGTAAGCTAAGAAAAACACAGGAATGGGGCACTGCAGCAGACATGAGATGTAGCTGTACTCTTCCTTTCATCAGAAACACAAACCACACCATTCTTACAGCAATAAACATGAAATGCATCACATTAAATCCCTTATTTCTTTAGCATAATATAACGTCCCCTATGAGCTCTCTCTCATATTACCATCCTGATCAATCAGGTATGTGAGGTTTTCTAGGCAACAGGTGTTTTTTGAAACAAAATACAACCTTCGGTTCAGCTTATTATGTGAAAGAGACAGCAGCTGCAAGCATAATGCTTAGGACACATGGTCTATAAGACACCCAGAAGAAAAACACTCCTGGTTCTGCTTGTTTCGGTAAAGCACAGATGTTGTTGCAGCAGCAAGTAGAAACATAAAGCAACTATAGTCTGTGTTTCATGTTGTAAATTCAGAGACTAAAATTTCAGAATATTTTAACAGGTTACAAACAGAATCCCATTTTCTTTATACAATGGAAACTTGCTAATAGTTTCTATAGCTCTGAACAAACACTCTTTATTATTGTATTTATATTCCAGGAGCACCCACAATATGTCAGCACTGCCCACATTTTCAGGAAGATTAAATCTTTTCATTTAAGTATTCTTTTAAGTGGACTAATTTGTGTATGTCAAATGGTGGCCAGCTTAGAGTGGATTTACTCAATTAGCAGAGGTCTGCGGCTGGATTTGCAGTGTACCCATTACCATAGAGGAGATTCGGGATTCCATATGTAAATTAGCCCATGTCATTGTTTTGTTTGTTTGTTAGGATGCAATACTAAGGTTTCCTATTTATCATGGGGTTTTATACTGCTGCCCATCAATTGCAATAGTGAAGTTCATAGTGAACTTCATGGTGGCTCTGGCACTTCTCTATTTTTGAGGTCAAATCTCTGCTTAGGGCCTGGTTTTTGTTTTTAAAAATATTTTATTATTATTTTATAATTTGTATTCCCATAGCGCCTAGGGAATTCCCCTCCCTTTTTTAGCTTGTTTTGTTTTATTTTTTGCTGGTAGGGGCTTCAGGCTACAAGTGTTGGGAGTGTCATTTTTATGGTAGGAAGGCTTTTTCGAAGAGCCAGATTTTGCAGCAATTTCTAAAGACAGTCAGACTCTGGATCCGCCTGATCTCCTGATCCATTCCAATATGCTAGAGCTTCCTGACTGAGGCACTCTAACCCTATTGGACAATAATGTATAAAACCATACAAGAGACCCAGTTCAGAGAGCAACCTCAGAACTCTTGTACCTTGAGCAGACTGGATGCAAGGGTCTTTTGAATATGATGCTCTCAGCCGCTAAGGTGAGACACCCTGTCTTTGCAAACTCAGTGGATGCTGCATGTTTCCCTTGCTACAGGGTTTGTGGGGTAGAGTAGCAGCAGCAGTGAATTAGGCAAGGATTAATTCATACGGGGACACACAGCTCTATTGAGATGAGGGAAAATCCCTGACCCTCTTTCACCCCCAACTCAGATCAGCTAACTGACTTTGAGCGATGAGCCACGCATTTACATGTAGCTTTATGACATTACCAGGATAGACAGGATGTTGCAAGCTGTGATCAGATGAATCCATCCTTTGTCCCTCTGCTACAGAAAGTGAGCTGTAGCTCACGAAAGCTTATGCTCAAATAAATTTGTTAGTCTCTAAGGTGCCACAAGTACTCCTTTTCTTTTTAGAAAATACAGTATACTTCTGATTATCAAAACAGTGTGGGGGACACAGATTTTATCTCAGTAATTGGGAGTTTAGATAATCGAGGGCAGGAGCCATTCAGCAACAGGGTGGTCTCCCCCAGGGCCAGGAGCTTGTCCTCCTCCTCCTTCTCACAGTGCTTGCCAGGGATCTCTGCTCTGCCCCACTCATTCAATCCCATGACAGCAGGGCTGCAGAGGGCCCCCTGTACTGCCACGGCTGGTGACACTTGATCCCTGCAGATGCAAGGTGAGGGAGGGAGGTCTTAGTGGGGCACAGCAGAGATCCCCGTACAGGACTCTGCTCTGCCCTGCCAGGGATGCAGCCTTCCCTGCACCTTGTACCTGCAGGGATTGGGTGTCACTGACCCTGCAGCTGTACAGGGAGCCCTCTCCAGCCCTGCTCACTCACTCCCATGACAGGGCTGCAGAGGGCTCCACACACTTCCATTCAGCAGCAGGGTGGCCTCCCCATGCCTGGGGGCTCCTCCTCACAGTCCTGGCCAGGGGTCTCTGTGCTGTTATCAGAACCTCCTCATTATCTGAATCCCATCCTTATCCCCCAGCATGAGAAACATGCCACAGAGAGTTATATATCTCATGCTGGGGGACCAGAAGGGATTAAGATAATGTGTATAAGATAATGAGTATATTGTCACTGAATTTTAGAAAAGACAGTTTAAAAAAAATAAAAAGCCAGATCACAAAAGGGAGGTATCAGCACATAAAATGACCACATTCAGTATGAACTAACTTTGTCTTTATAAAACTTCCTTGTTACAAAATTTATTGCAAAAGAAAAAAGAAACAGGCATAGATTTAAAAAATTGGGCAGATTAAAAACAATTTAATAATTTAAAACAAAACAAAATAGGCAAAAGTCCTGAAAATAAAGAAAGCAGATGAGGATTAAAATAAAAAAAACCCCAAAACTTAAGATCTGGAACCGAGTTGTTCACATTAATACCCTTCTTCATATTGCTTTTTATTCACGTGTTGCACCTTGTCTTTAATTAGGCCCCTATCCTGCAAATATTCATGCTCTTGCTGAACTGTATGCAATGGAACTACTCATATTGTGTATGCTAATGCATATGTGTAAGATTTTTTTTTCTATATTAGCGCCTTGGATGGTAAACTCTTTGTGACAGGGACTGTATCCTATTTTGTGTTCATACAACCACTAGTACAATGCAGTTCTATCTGACTGAGACCTCTGGGAACTACTACTAATAATAATTAAAGCAACAGAAATGAGAATTCCATAGCCCTCTCCACAATCAAGGCTGGTAGAGGAGGTTTTGTGTATTTAGAGACAACCACAGTTATATTGGGGAAAAATGGGAAAATACTCACATGAATCTTCACATCACCTTCCAGGATCTTGCTATTCCTGAGAAACTCAGCCACACTCCCATTTAACAGTCTATCAAAGGCTTCTACGTACGGTGCTACACCTTTGGGAGAAAGGCATTTCATTACAACTGGTTCATAAAGTCAGTAATTTGTAATACTGTCCTTTGCTGCCAGAGGGAAAAATACTGTAGAAATGGGAAAAAATTGTTGTAATCCTTTGCCATATTCACTGATTTGTAAAATCAGTGAAAATTAATGCATCACCATTATTTCCAGCAACAACCAAACAATATTGCTCCCAGTGGAACCTAGCTTGCAGCGTGAAAATAATGTAATCTATATACTGTATGTGGCTAGCGGCCTTTGTGCTAAAATAACAGGTGCTAAAATGAACATTTTTCAATATTGCAAAGTCAGAATGACCGGATAAGCATGATTTAGACCTTTTTATTAACACAGTGCTATTAATATACATAAAACAAGTGTCATCCTCCTAAAGGAATCTGTACTGAACCACTGCTATGTTTATTCCACACACCCATTCCTGAAGCTTTATAAATTGTTTGGCAGACATTAAAAACCAGTAAGTCAATTTCTAGCAAGGTGGGGCTTCAATACGGCAATAGTGCAATTCTACTATATGAGGGAATCAGTTCCTAAGCGATCAGTATACTGAAGCACAGCATTGGAATCTCCTTGTTTCATTGTCTGAGTTTACGAAACTGTAAATTCCATTAATGATAAAAGCTCCTCCGGTCACTGGAAAAAATCTAACTTTACTAAATCATTAATCTCAATGACTATGTGACCTTTAACATACCAAACTGATGAGTACAAGCACAATTTTTCATATAGAGTATACTACTGTCTCCTGATACAGTGGATTCCATTTAAACTGGACGATTGTCTGGACTACTGGGAAACCCAGGTAAGAGTCAGTTTCTTACACCAAACTGGCTTTCTGAATAACCTTATATATCATTTAAGCCAGAGAAAGTAATCTTTTCTAGGATGTTTTCCAGTCCCTTTTTCACTCCCTGATATGCCGTCATATCCTCTCCATGGCCCTGATCCAGCACACATGCAAATTTAAGCTACTCAAGTGCTCTGCAGAATCAGGGTCAAAATTTTCTCCTGCCTCTCTCCCTGAGCTTCCCCTCTACTTGGTAAAAAGTGAAGCCTGTTCTGAAGGGACCCCAGGCTTTGCCCAGTGCTGTCTTAACCAGTTGGCACTGCACTATGGCAGAACCCTGATTAATAACTCTGAAAGCTCTTTTTGCAGTAATAGCATTTTGGCCCTTTGACAGAAAACACTAGCTTTGACAATGAGGACTTGGAATTGCCTGTGTTTAGCACTCTGTGCTTAAGCTGCTTGATGGAAAGCCTAGGCTGTCCTGTTCTCCTTATGTCACTTACTTTTCTCTCACCTTTGATTCTAAGGATTTCTGGGCTTTTGTCCATTTGAAATGTTTATGTGTAAGTTTCTTGTGGGACCTACCGAACAAAGATTTTTACAGTGGAGAAGAAAATGTTTTCCAAAGCCTATTTATATTCTTTGTAAAAATCCATGCCAGTCTCCAAGAGACTCCATTTTAAGCTTTTATTTTGGAGCACAGAGACTCAAACAGCAGCCCATCAACTACACTAACACTGTAGAAAAACAGAACACAGCTACACCTATTTTTAGGAAGCAAAGCTGCTGATTTATGAGATCATATCCTAGAGTTTGCTGTGGACCTCTCTGTACTTCAGAAACTGCATGTTTTTCCTGCAAGCCTGCCACCATGATCTTCAGGACCAAAATGTGTACTCTTCTCCATCAAGCCATGTATGATAAAGATATTAACCAACTAAGATGGAATACAATATACATTCAAGCCTAACTTATCACACATATATTCTGAAGTAAGCAATGGTAAATTATTTGGGTCATTACTATGGAAGAACATATACTCTTTTACATGAATTCCTGTTTTAAATGAAATAAAGACCTTACTATAAGACAGGTGCAACTGTAAAGCTCTAAGACTATCTAGGGATATTGAGTGATAACGTGGCTTAAAACATGTCTTTAGGAGGTATGCCCAGAGCCTCCATCTTTGAGGGGCACAGTTAAGGAAAGTGGCGTGAATAAATACAGATGGGAAACTCTGTGTGTCATGTTACTGAGCCACATTCATCTCTGGTGAGGAACTTGGGCCATCATGTTTAGCCATAGAGACTATTTGGAATGGGAGAACCTGGCCTGAAACAAACCATCACAGGCATATAATGTATAGCTGTGCTCATGACACCACACACATAACAATGGCCCAAAATGAACACTATTGCTAGAACGGCTACCATCTCTCCAAACTCACGGATTGCTTGAGTGTGACACTGTATATGATGTGGGCTCTATGCACGCTGCCAGCACAGCCTAGGTTCTGGGCTCACATCTGTGGTAACTGCCTGCGGCAGCCGTGCTATACAGGGAATATCCGGTAGCCCCTGGTCCTCCAGGAAACTTGGGACTGACGGATGCAGCCTCCAGGATAGGCAGGGCCAGATCAGCTGGAAGATGTGTTTATTTACAACCTCTCACAGACAGGCTTTGCTGGTTGAGTTCCTGTGCAGCCCAGCCAGGATTTTAAAGCAGCACTTTCCCCAGTGGTGAGCCCCCCATCTGATGTAGCTGGCCCCATAAGCACAGGGTTGTGCAAATTTCATGGGTAGATGTGGCTTTGCAATTAAAATAATCAGAATAGGGACCTTAGTAACAATGGCTCCAACCCCACAGTGAGCTTTCTGTGGATGCAGGGGTTTTCCCCGCAAGGAGCTCATTGCAGGACTGGAGCCTATGTTTTGAAAATACACAGTTTTTAATAGTTACTTATTTTCCCAGCTTCTGTGTGGGTCATGTGTTTTTCTCTGACTATTCACTCATGCAGTTTTGCTTAACCTGGAAATTTCAAGGACAACCAAAAATCTAACTTAAGAGCTGCACAGTGTTAAGTATGGCTTGGCAACACGGTACAGACAAGTGTGGGTAGATTGTGATTCCAGCCTTCCTTCCTCTGTTCCAAACTCCAGGACTTTGGAGATGCACTTCTGGGGACAGAGGATGAAAGAGAGCACAAAATAAGGCCAATGCTGCGATAGTGGCAGCAATTAGTGAGCAAATGCTTAAGAGCAAGTTCAGCTGTTATTAAGGGGATCAGGCAATTACATGCAGTGTTTCTGCACAGTGAAATTCAATTCAGGGAGCTGGAAAATAAATCCAAAGTTTGCATTGCTGATTTCTTCAGTGAAATGTATGTTCTGACTTTTCAGGAACACTCATTTCTTCTGCTAATTAGCCTCAGCAGACATTTGCAACTGGTGAGCACTCTGTAACAATATAAACAGTAAAACAGAGCAATAAAGCTTGAAATATGGACTATATATTTAAGATTAGTTCAAATCTTGAATTTTCTAGGGCATGCTAATGTATGATTAAGATTAAGGATGCCTCCTGATATGTTCCAACTGAGTCTACAAAAAGAAAAAAATTGCTTTCTGCTAATGTGCAGCTCTTAAGGGGCTGGGATTGTTCTCCCTCTCTTGGAACAAAAAACATGCTCCACTTACAAGCTATATATCTGGCACTCCAAAAAAAGGCATGCAGTTCTCGGAAGAGCCACTCATACCTCCATTGACTCCATTTACAGCTCCACACTCCATTCCAATGGATCTGTGTGAATCTGAAAACAATGATTCAAGTCGAATTACAGCTTTTTCCAGCCTCTCCATCAACACCTGTGTCTCCGCCATTCTAAAAGACAGAAACAATGTTAGACATTTGAATATGAGCACAGGTTTTACAGCACTATCATTCTTCTGTAGTTTTTGGTGATTTTAATTTTCATCAATTTCTAGGTTGAGGACAGGTCTACTGATCTCCTTTATAAAAACTACTTAGCTTGCATCATTGCAACATTAGAAAAACAATCTCCTCTCTCCTCGCCAGTAAATTTAAATTATATTTTAAGGGATGCGTTTCCAAAAGTGGTCTCTATTTTTACATTTCCAAATGACAGGTACAAATGACTGTCAGTGCAATTCTGGTTATGTGCACAGCCTGACGGCACTTGCAAATTAGGTACTTAGATATCCAAGTGACTGAAATACAGTTGCAAATAATTGTTGGCATAAGGTTGTGCCTGCAATCATTTGTACCTGCTATATACAGATACAATACAGAACGCTAGTTAAGTCTGGACTAAAAGTTGTGTGAATGTACACTCTCTCCTTGGATTTCCTAGATCTTTCCAATCCTCGTATATACTGTGGTAAGATTCTGTCTTGGTTGTTTTTACTAATGACTACACACCTTCAATTCAAGAAACCAAGAAAGTCTTGTATTTGCTTCTTTAAGATCTGACCTCTCATCAGTTAATGTTGTCTTCTTTCCCTTCTAAAAGTACATGATGTGAACAAATCAAATAAACAGCTAGGTTTCAAAGCATGGAACCCTCCCCCTTCATCATTTACTTAACAGGTTTCATGCACACATGTTCCATTTAAGGTTGTGAACATTTTATCCCAGTAAATGACATCCAGGGTATGCATATGTTATTTCCTAATAAACATCACTGCTAAAAGTGTTAATCCCTCAGAGATACCACATGTGTAATACTAGATTCCAACAAACTGCATATTATTAAGCTACATTAGCAACCAGAACAAACACCATTGTGCTAATTACCTGTCCCCGTACTGTGGGGAGAGTGTCTAAAGTACTATTATTAGATAGCCAAATATGCAAAGAGAGTTTTTATCATTATTATTACTACATATTTTTAATTTTTTAAAAAGATGTAACAGGGTATTAGGATTCTACATATAGATGCAGAGCTCTTCTGCTGATTCACCTTGGCTGTCAGGCTAATGGGTCCTTTTAGCTCAATCCTAGTAGTTTAATAAGGTTTGTGCGTGACTACGGAACAAGGAACTAGAAGCAAAGCCAGTGGATTCTACAGGGAAAAACCCTAGGAACAGACATTTTCAGGAAAAAGCGTTGGTCGAGGTTTATATTTTGTTCTCATTTACGTTAGCAACAAAGGCAAATCCTTGGACATGGGTAAGCTTGGACTAGATCCACTGTGCATGGTGCAGGGTGGGAACTCAACCTGCCTACAATAGATGTGTACATTGTTCTTTTTGCAAAATATAATCTGCATATTCAGTGAGTGAGTTGGTCATAAACATTCCAAACATTGTTTGTTTTTTAACATACTGGGTATTTTGTCTGAATGAAATAAGATAGATGGCACCAGGAGAGCTTCCACAATGTGCAAGATTTTGTGAAAACATAAGAACTTTTTCTTAAAATAAGTATTGTACACCCCTAAAGAAACTACAGACTCTCTTCCTTCCACATTCTACACAAATCTCATGTGCTAAAGTCTAAAACTCAAGTTGTAAAAGACTCTAAAGTGAGGTTGGGCTGACTCATCATCTTGAAATAAGGACCATCTACAGTCTAAGTCAAGACAACTATCTGATGTAAAAAACACAGCTTTCTTTTTCTTACAGTAAAGACATAGCCTACCTGAGCCTGGAAGAAGCTTGGAACAATATCTCTGAAAGGTCCTCACTAGGATGTTAACTCAGATGCCCAGTGATGATAATTTAAATATCAACGCTGTTAACTATTTCATGCATGTAAAAAAGGAGAGGGGGATCATAGACTTGCACAATTTACTGTGATATCTCAATTTGGTGTCACAAGTGGGTGGTGTTGACGAGGGGTCACCATTTATTTTTTCTCCAAGCCCAAGGAGCCTAGCACAGCCTATGGAGACATGGGCAGAGCATATTTTATAGGCAAACCTTAAAACAGAATGACCATTCCTTCCCCTCCCCCCATCTGACCTCTACCTACAAATATACTTATGTCTGTAACCTAGGAAAGAACAAAACTGCAGAATAATTTCTCTGGACACTCTTCATCTCAAATATTTTCCAACATAGCAGACAAAGAAAGAGCAGCACAAATGGGCCTGCTCCTGCCATCATTCTGTATGGCTGACAGGAGAACAACATATTGCTTTGTCTCAAGTAGAAACAAGCTGTAATGAGTCCATGAGGGTAAGTAGCACAGTGATATAAGAAAATAAAAAAGTGAAAAAACATGATGACAATCAGAAGAGCAAAGATTCCAGTTTTGAACAAAGGAAAGGCGGTAGCCTCTTAAGCATAGTTTTACTCTGAAAAGTAACTGTACGAATAGTGTCATAGGGTTCCATGTTTAGTGGGCCTTTTTGATTCCTTACCATATTCACTCAGTTTAAAATTACAAAGATGGTTTGTTTTTTTCCTAGCTGCCAGCCCCTTCAAAAACAGCCTGGGATCTGAAAGTCAAGCTGGGTCCTTTCTTTCTCACGTACCTCCACCACACTACAGATAGTGCAGGGCAAATTCTGCCCTCGGTTGTTCCTGTACAACCTCATGAGATGCAATTTGGAAGTTGTGTGACTAAATCCCTTGCACTGCTTGGAGAAATCACTATCATAGTCTTCAAATTATAGTGGCCCATGCATTTGCTCTCTGATAAGATGTAACTGAACTACAAAATATACAAAAACCAAACCTCCAGTATTCTAAAAAGGTAGCATCTTAAAGCCAACCACAAATTTATTACAGGTTTAGAGTAGGTATGTAGCAATCTATATCAGGAAGGCTTTTTTCATCTGCTAGCTAAGAAAGCAGTACAACATATACTAAGTTAGGAGAAACATCCCAACATGTTCCTGGAATTCTTCTCAAACTGGAGGAGCATCCAATCATAGTTTAATTGTCATAAAACACAGCCAATGTAAGATGGAAATGCAAAGAATAGCTACTTTCCCCTGTTATTGACATGTAACCTCCTTTAAATTATTACAGGTGTGTTGGCATTTCCTGGTGAGGAACTCAAATCTTTGCTGCTCCCCACACTCAGGTTGTCCATAAAATGAGGCCCCACTGTGCCAGCCAATGCAATGGCTTATGGTTTTAGGGATTAATTCCCAGTCAGAGACACTCTGGTGGCGAAAGGGGAGAGGAAGAATGGGACTAATTAAGTGCAGCAGAACCTATTTAGTTTCATCACCTGAAAAGGGGTGGGAGGGAAGAGGAGGAAGAAAAGGAAAAGAGCATGGGTAGTGAGTTTGCTTCACCATAAAGCATGAGTGGCAGGAGGAGACAAAATGGGGATTTCTCTCATAGAAGACAGTGAGATAGGAAGAGTGTGTTTGCCAGAAGCTTGCATGTTAGAGAAACAGAAGTGCTACCTTGTATGGTTAGTACTTTGTTTTTATGTTAACTCCATGGAAAGAATGTAGTTAGAGACATGCCAAATTAATGTCAATTTAGATTAAACAAGAATCCCTGCAATAAAACCCTACCTAGAGAGAGGGTGACTTTGTATTCAAACCTGAGCCTTTGGTGAGCTTTCTTCCAATTTTGCTCAGTGCTTCTATATCCTGGGAAATTTCCCCAAATCTGGGAATTTTTGAGTAAAATGTTTTGAATGAAAATTTCCAATTTCCCAAGATGAAACATTTTATTCAAAAATTCCCAGATTTGGTGAATTTCCCAGGATATAGAAGCGCGGCTGGGAATTTTTCATGAGATTTGGGAAGATTTGGGAAATTTTTAGCACTAGGTTGGGAAAAGTTGGCATCACGATATAGAAACACTGATTTTGCCCTTGGTCCTGCTGCAGGTTGTTTTAGGAACAGTACTCCTAAGTGCAGAGGACAGCTGTCTGTAAAAATGTTATAAATATATTTTTTTAAAATTATGCAATGCTCTTGCATTTTTATAGCATTTTGATTTTTTGCCAACATTTTGACTAGCCTTAACCGCCTTGGAGAAAAAAGGCAAAAAATGTGTGTGGAAGGGGTTTTTTGGTTAAAATTTGAAATGGAAAAAATTGTCAGTGTTTGAAGCTTTTGACTGGTTCTAGTATGGTACAAAGTATAAAGGAACTTTCATATCTGTGTCCTGATGGATACAGATAATGAAAACTGATGTTCTATTAATGAAAATGGGTCTTTTAAATATTATATATATAGCCACAAGACGGTATCCAAAACGGTTTTTTCTGTGAGCTACATTCTTCAGGTACAGTGTTAAGTCTTAAAAGCCTTTTTATCAGAAGAGACCTCTATGGAGAAGAGAAAATCCTGACTTTTCCTTGTTTTCTCCTACTTATCCCCAAGTTTTTGTCCTTTGTTTGACTTCACAGAGTTGGTATGCAAATTGACTAGTACTGCAGAGCCTATCTACTGTGTGTTTGGTTTTTCTGTCACTTTTCCTCTTTCCTGTGTTTTGTCCAACAGACTAAAGTTTAAAAAAAACAAAAACATTCAAGAGGCCAGTGTGGCATTTTATATTTTGACAGTATTTTATATTGGGAGAGCTTTCATTTAAAAAAATAAAAATCCCATCCATCAAAACAGAGACTAAGATTAGAAACACATCTTAAACTTCTTATCACATCCCTATTTAGTCTCATATAACTACAGGTAAGCAATAGCACATGCCAGGATAATTATTCAAGAATCTGTGTATGCACACACTATGCTGAGGTCTTTGAAATATTTTACTGATTCACATTTTTGAATATAGTATGTGCATATATATTTAGTATCCCTTGAAATAGCAGTTCATTCTCTAATTACACATGAATATCCAGTTGTTTAAAAAAAAACCACTCCCATCCACAGCTGAATAATTCTTAACGCTTTATCAATGGTGATGACAAAAGTTCATTATTTAATGATCTACTGTAGCAATCAAGGATTGCCAATTTGATGGAGTTAAAATAACGAAGGCAACCCATTTCCTAGTACATCCTCCTAATCACTTATGCTACCTTTTATGTAACTGTTCTCCCAGTTCTCGCCTTATCTTTTGTCTGGTTTTACTCGCTTCTCTTTGTGACAATGAAGTGTAAGATAAGTATTTTTCTCATCAATAGATACACTGTGTTCTTAGGCACCCCTTTGCCATATATTAGCATAATACTTTTCAAGTAATCAAACATTTTATAGGGCTTGCAAGCTACTTAATTACATGCCACAAGTCCAATTACTGTATGCAAGCAAAATGAGCTGCTGAACTTGGAGAATATACTGCATACGGCCACAGATGTTGGAGCTGGTGAGGTATGACTACTTCATCCAATAAGATTGAATGGTAAAATCATTAACTAAATTAGAGTTCTATCTAAGTTGTGCTTTTAAAACGCATTTGTGCTATTTAAAAGGGTATGCTTCCCAATGCAAAGAAGCTGTCAGTGTTTCACTTCTCTGACCAGACAGAATTATGGCAAACTAATAAAAAAATATGGAAGGCAAGAAGACATTAGTCTCTAGGCAAAACTTCCAGAATTGGCAACAGTTAAGTTGCTGTTACTACCACTTAGGACAAACTTGATCATTTCTCTATAGTATACCCTAGCTCTCGAGAATATCCATACTATGTCAAATCCTGCATTCCTCATTCAATTTTGTTTTATTCAGGCAAAATGGGCTGTCAATGGGTAATCTTTTCTAAATCCTAGAATATCAGGGTTGGAAGGGAACTCAGGAGGTCTTCTAGTCTAACCTCCTGCTCAAAGCAGGACCAATCCCCAACTAAATCATCCCAGCCAGGGCTTTGTCAAGCCTGACCTTAAGAACCTCTAAGGAAGGAGATTCCATCACCTCCCTAGATAAGCAATTCCAGTGCTTCACCACCCTCCTAGTGAAAAAGTTTTTCCTAATATCCAACCTAAACCTCCCCCACTGCAACTTGAGACCATTACTCCTTGTTCTGTTATCTGCTACCACTGAGAACAGCTTAGCTCCGTCCTCTTTGGAACCCCCTTTCACGTGGTTGAAGGCAGCTATCAAATCCCCCCTCATTCTTCTGTTTTGCAGACTAAATAATCCCAGTTCCCTCAGCCTCTCCTAATAAATCCTGTGCTCCAGCCCCCTAATCATTTTTGTTGCCCTCCGCTGGACTCTTTCCAATTTGTCCACATCCTTCTTATAGTGTGGGGTCCAAAAATGGACACAGTATTCCAGATGAGGCCTCACCAATGCTGAATAGATTACTCAAGATTTAAGAAAGACTGGGCAGGAATCCTCCTGCAAATTCAGGAGGTAGGGAGGGAGGGGATAAGTAGCTACTCTGCTGCTATTAATACTGCATTCCATGGGCTGTATCAGCTGTGGCTTCACAAAGCCTGATTCAACTCCCACTAAAGTCAGTGGAAAGATTCCAATTCTCTTCTAAGAGATTTAGATCAAGTTCTAAGTGAGGCCTGTGGCAAACTAACTGACCACTCTCCTAGCTCACTTCCCACCACACTCAAATCCTCTTTCATGCTACCACTCTCCTAGCTCACTTCCCACCACACTCAAATCCTCTTTCATACTACCAGAGAAACATGCCACGGATTTGTGGAGCACTCCTCTGTCCTGCCCCTGCGATCCTAGTACTTAGGGATGGGGGAGGGGGCTTTCTGCAAAAGGAGGTAGAATAACATCATTTGAATCTGACTTACATTAATAAGAATTGGTCCATTTCTGTAAGAGAGCTAGAGTAGACTTTTTAACTGGTACTAGTGGATTGAGAAGGAGGATGGAAAACAGTTACCATGTATATGCTCCATGATCCAATAAAATTTCACCATCAGAAAATGAGGACAGTTCAGCCATATCATAATTATAAAATCCATCACTCTTGGACCACATTTAGCCTGAACTTTATAAGCAGAGGAAGCACTTCATTCAATACGGGAATGTATTCTGGTATGGAATACAGCATTGGTCTAACAACTCACAGGAGTTTAGAACAAGCAAAGAATACTGCCCTGTCCTGTTGAAACTACAGAAGAAATGGCAGTTGGAAGAATGTCTGGAATAGGGCTAGGACATGGTGGGTACCATTATTACTCTTGCAAAAAGTGCGGTGATCTTTACTGATGACAAGTAATCAGGCCCTTTTTTCATGTCTCATTCCAAAGACAAAGGCTCTAACAGAACAATATCTCCAAAACTGTGCTGGGGCATGTGCTCGCTTCTGACAGAATGAAGAGTGCCACCTACTGAATTACCAACAACATTTCTTATAGCACCTTGGTTTCTATTTGAAGATCTTCCCTCTTAATAGTGACCAAGCTCAACCTTACTCTGTTTATGAGAACTAACAGCTATATATCCCAGGGTGACAGAGTTGTACGCAACTTATCCCATGTCAGAGTTTCAATGTGTGGAATTATGAACTCCAGAATGACCAAGTTAGCCCTGATTAGGTCTTGTTTAACTTGACCATTTGTACAGTTAACCTTTTCTAACATGGCTGCTCTGATTGACATGAAATCTTTATATGGCTGAATTGTTCTTTTCTCTAAACCACTGGTGGTTAGGTGCAGAATGTGTTGAATCACTGCTTGTCTTGCTTCAGAAAAGTAACACCTTAATATGTAGTTATAATGATGGAAAAACTGGACTGAAATATTTATTACAAATCCTATGCTGTAATAGGATTTGAACTCACTGCCTTGGAACTAAATCAGATACTTTAACCAATTATGTAGTTGGCCACTTATCTACCTTTTAACTAGGCCACAAACCTTATTCATTGGGCCAAGTGATTCCCAATGCACAGCAGTACCTGCACATCAGGCTTTTATAATTAGTACTCTTGACTGTTCCTGCCAGCGTGAGTCTTGAGATGCTGAAGACCACCGGCCACCACTGGCTCAACACTTCACAAGAGTGAGTCACTCTCTTGTATGTGTGTTAACACTTGTTGGAACCATTAGACTGAAGTCTCCAGGAGCCCAAACGCCACTGTAAGTTAATATGTATAGATGAACTAGAGGTACATACGAAGACTTAGAGCCCGAACAAGCTCTCACTGATATCTATAGGAGTCAGACTGGGCCCTTAGTCTGAAACTATTATCAGTTTTCCAAAAGATTTGGGAACTCTTGGTATAGACTAGACAGCTTTGATCACCATTCATGGGAATTTATAACTGTTAATTAAGCTATACAAAAGAACTTTCCTTTTGCATTCCAAATACAAGAGAAACATCTAGAATTAAGAGGAAAGAATTTTCAAAAATTGAATAATGCAGCCAAAGTCTCTTCCTTAGCTTGTTATAAGATCTACGTGCCTGAAAACTGAGCGCAAGTTAGGGTTAACTTGCTGTTTTGTTTGCCTAATAAATGTGAGAAGTAAAGGAACTTTCCCAATTTTTACCTATAAAAATGTCTTACTAAGACATACCTACTAAAATTATCTTTTTTTTTTTTGCAGGTGAATTTTAGAGCAATGAAGTCTGCACAAATCAACAAAGAACATTCCATTAAAGGTACTATGCATGTCAGCATTTTTCCTATATGGATCTCAAAGCATTTTACTACGGTGGGTAAATGTCCTTATTCCTTAAAGACTGTAAACTGAAATACAGCAAAATTAAATGACTTGCATCAAGTCACACTAAAATCAGTGGTAGAGCCAGGCACAAAATATGGATGTCCTGACTTCCAGTCCTCCTGCCTGCTCCACTGGGCCACATTCTTTCTCCGGTGTATGATAATTCAGGGTAAAATCCCAAATTCCCATCAAATTTAGTCCTGTATAGGTGGTAATTTTAGTGTTCTTTTGGAGCCACTATCAGGATTTTCAGTTATTGCTCTTGCAAGAGAGATTTAGGTGAGTTATGGTTTCGAATGTGGAAGTCTGATATGAACATAGGTAAACAAATATTTCTTTGTTTTCACTTTGGTTAATATAGGATCTTCGTATACCAAGATCACTCACCATTAGCTATAGGACTGAGGATACTATGCATTTTTTTTCACTGAAGTATTTGCCATTGTCTACAATGGATGACCAAGCCATGTAATGTGTTAGACCTACTACAGTAAATAATGCACACCTTTTTTCATTTTTATTTAATAGAGAAAACAGATTTTATTCATTACACTTGGAGTTCTGCATGTGCACCGTCTAGATCTGAGCAGTGCTCGCTTTCTTGAGGGAGAAGAGGTTGATGAATCACAGAAATTGTCTAAGGACCCTGTAACATTTTATTACAACAAAGATCTAAAATGTCAAACTATTCTACACACCTCGCTTCTCTATAGAAAAAGCACTGTTCATAGTATTACATTGTTTAAAAGCTTCTTCCCCCCCCCATTCAATTTTGTTATTAAATCCTTGTTTTAAAGTTTATAGTGTTAAACAAAAGCTAAAGGAAACTTTACTGTTCTGTGAGCTGTAAACAAAAGAAAAACCTGCTTCAATATGTCTGAGGCATAAAAATTAGCATGTGAAAATGTTCACTTTGCTAAATGTATTAATACCTCATGCAATAAGGACAGCTTTGAGAAACAGTATTTAAGAGCTTGCAATTTTGTGGGGGTTTTAACCACCCCCCCACCATCTACAATATAGTTTTAAAAATGCCATTCACTCCCTGAAATATGAATGGTTTGCAGATAATGATTTCATAGAACAATGAATCATGGTACCCACTGAACCAAATATCACTTTTGTCTTTATCTCCTGCAGCATTTTTTAAAAACACAGTAGTCCCCTTTTTTTAAACAACTGTTAATATAGCTGCCTGTAGATCAATGTGTTTTTCTTTAAATATATTCTATCATTGTATTAGTAGAACACATTTAGATAATGAAACTTTGGAAGTCATTTTTTCAAAAGTCCTTTTATTTTAAAAAATATACTGATTATGATGAAATTTGGTCTGATTTGGTATAAGCCATCAACTGTGTTTGTCTATTGCAAATATATGGCTCTAAATTACCAGTCATTTAAAAAAAACCACATTTATTTTATAGTCTTTCAGGTGGGCTCATGATCAGTTCTACTCTGCTATTGTGCAAAATGAATCTGTTGAGAACATTCCTTTAAAATGTTCATTTATTTCAAAATGCAAGGTGTATGTAGGCTTTGAGTTCCTTGATTCTTCTCTCTTGCTCTCTTCCCCCCCCCCCTTTGGTTTTGTAGCATCCCTATAAGCAGGGAGTCTCTGTCCTCCCTTTAGCTAGTATATCCTAAACTGCTCTTTAACCCTTTGCTTTCCACGCAGCTATACCTGTAGGCTAATCACTAACCTATGTCTCTTGTCACCTAACATTTTGCTTCTGTGGCTCTAGGTGTTCCCTGGCACAATTTGAGCCTAGCCACCATCAAACAGCCCTGGCTCCTGAACAAAATTAGCCAATCTTAAGTCTTGCAGTGCCCGAATCAGCAGGGCATCACTTGACACCATCAGATCTAAACGAAGAACCAGAGGGTTTCCGATAATCTCTTAGAAAGACATGGTGATGCGGGGGTGGGGTTTCTAATCCAACACACTTCATGGCTATCTACCCTCAACAAGCCAAATCCTGCAGTGCTGCTCTCAGGGGCTGTCAGACACCTTCCCTCCTCCTCAGCTGAATACGAGGTTGAAAAGCAGAATATGCAGGTACAGCTGTAATAATAAAAGCCCCGGTTCTCTGTAAGCGTGTCTCTACTGCTGCGTGCGTGCAGCTGTCAGCAGCATGGCTTCATGGGGGGCGGGGGGGGGTGAAGTGATGTTGGGGCTTCTCAGGGGCTGAGCCGAAAGTTGAAGAGCGAACCGGGGCCCTGGCCAGCAGCAGGCCACAGCCCCAGGCAGAGCATGTGGGGGAGGCAGCACCAGTGTGCAGAGCTGACCCAGATAGAGGAGGCACAGGCAGCTCTGCCGCTATGCAGCCCCGCCCCAGAAGCCCGCCAGGGCAGCACTGCTTGGGGATCGTGGCACAATAAACCCCCTACCCCCACCCCTCAGCATCGCCCCCCCACCCCACCCCCAGATGTCCTCTGCAGGCAGCAGCCGCTTGGCAACGCAGGGCCCCTCTGCACGGCCCCCTGCAGCCGCCGCTCCGCCTCGCGCGCGTACACACACATAGCGCCCCGCTCCGGATCGCCCCCCGAGGCTGCCCCCACCCCAGCCCTCCTGCGGGGCCCCCACAGCCGGCTCCGCCGCGGGCTGCTCTGGAATTACCTGGCTGGAGGAGCCCCCTGCTCGCGTCCTCGCTGCGGGGATAATCCCTGGCCGCTGCCTCCTTCCCCTCCCCTACCGTGGGAGCTGGTGTCAGTCAGCCCGGCAGAGCGACACGCACCGCCGCTTCCGGGAGCGCCAAATAAAGCCAAGTCCAGCGAGAGAGAGATGGAGAAAGACAGCAAAGGGGGTGAGGGGCTGTGTGAAAATGGAGAGAGAGAGCGAGAGCGCTGCCTCTCAGCAGCTCCACCACCAGTCCTGTGTAACAGGCGGAGAGGAAATGGAAAGCTTAGCACATCACTAGGGAGCAGGCAGCCTGGGAGGAGGCTGGGAAAAGTGGGCTCGCCAAGGGGAAAGACAGCAGGTTGTGGGGGGGGGAGTGGGGATGGAGCAGGTGGGGGAAGCAAGGATCTGGGGTAATACCTTGCCCTGAGTGAAAAGCTGGGCAAGGGAAAAGGAAATCTACTCTGGTTTGCTACCCAGGGCAGCTCTGCTTGGTCTTCCCTCTCTAATATGGAGACAAGGTGGGTGTGAGGTAATAATACCTTTTATTGGGCCAACTTCTGTTGGTGAGACGAGAGGCGAGCTTTGGAGCTCTTCTTCAAGTCGGGAAAAGAGTTCTCTGGAGTGCCAGAGTTTGTCTCTCTCAGCAACTGAAGTTGGTCCAATATAAGATGTCACCTCACTTACCTTCTCTCTCTCCCGTATTCTGGGACCAGCATGGGTGGCTGTAACAACACTGCACGTCTATTGAGATACACAGCCAGGACAATGCCCTTCATTGTCTCTCAGACATAAGGACAGATTCAATCCCGGTGGAGTTCCACTGAAGTCAATGGAATTAGGCGTGGTCTATGCTAGAAGAGTTATAAGAGTATAAATATGTTGGTTAGTACCATGGGGAGGAAGCAGAATGTTTTTAAATTCAGGAGGTCTAGAAAAGTCAGTTTGCCCCTAAAAGGAAAATAATTGCCTGACATAAAAAATATTTATTTTCTATAGTCAACCACTCAGTTGGGATTTGTGGCAGTTTCCCCTGTTGTAGGTACATATATATTTAAAAAGTCCTTATGTAACAATAGAGATGATTTTCTATAATTCAGTGTTGGAACACTATAAAATATGGAACATAAAATGTTTGTTTTGAATTACTTAAGTGTTAATTGGGATTGAGGAAACTATACATTAATGAAGTAGTGTTTAACCAATTCAACAGAGCTATATATTTGTATATGGTGAGATATAAGAAAATATGATAGAGAAAAGCTGATGGCAAAGATCAACAAAAGTCTTGCAAGCCAAACTGTCATCTTGCTGGATAGTGAATTAGTTCATAACTAACAGGAACTGGGGCTGCATCACCATATACACAATTATGAAAATATATCTATTTGGCTTGTTGGCCTTGATCAAACTCCTACTGAATCAGTAGAATGAATCCCATTTACAGGTTTTAGGAGGGAAACAGATTAATATGAACTGAAGTATCGCAGATACTCACAGATCGAGAATAGAAACAGGACAAATGAAAAGAGGGAGACAAGAGAAAAGAAAGTATGGAGAAAGAGAGAGAAATGGAAAGATCAAAAGTTCACTGAATATATTACATTCTGAAAGATCATTTTAATGTTCTCTATAGTCTGGGGAGATAATAGGTTAATGTGATAGAAGGTTTAATTTGATAAAATGTAAACAGATTTCTTCCTTCCAAATGATGGAAAGTTCATTTGAGACAATGGAATACCGTCAAGATCAGAAGAGTTTTACGAGCAAATTATTAAACAGTCATTTGTAAGCACGTGGAGGAAAATAGGTTTATAAGGAATAGTCATCATGGATTTTTCAAAAACAAATCATGCTAAACCAACTTAATTTCCTTCTCTGACAGGGTTTCTGACCTTGTGGGTGGGGGGAAGCAGTAGATGTGATATACATTGCTTTTAGTAAGGCTTTTGACCCAATTCTGCATGACATTCTCATACACAAACTAGGGAAATGTGGTCTACACAAAGTTACTATACGGTGGGTGCACAATTAGCTGAAAGACCATAGTCAAAGAGTAGTTATCAATGGTTTGCTGTCAAATTGGGAGGTCATATCTAGGGGAGCCCTGCAGGGGTCAATCCTGGGTCTGGTACTCTTCAGTATTTTCATTAATGACTTGGATAATAGAGTGAAGAGTATGCTTATAAAATCTGAAGATGACACCAAACTGAGAGGGGTTGCTAGCACTTTGGAGGAGAACATTAGAATTCAAAATGACCTTGACAAATTGGAGAATTGGTCTGAATTCAAGAAGATGAAATTCAATAAAGACAAGTGCAAAGTATTTCGCTTAGGAAGGAAACATCAAATGCACAGCTACAAAATGGGGAATAACTATTGAGATAGCAGTACTGCTGGAAAGGAGCTGGGGGTTATAGTGGACCACAAGCTGAATATGAGTCATCAGTGTGATGCAGTTGCAAAAAAGGCTAACATGATGCTGGGGTGTATTAACAGGAGTGTTGTATGTAAGACAAAGGAGGTAAATGTCCCATTTTACTCAGCACTGGTGAGGCCCCAGCTGGAGTATTTTGGCCAATTCTGGCATCAGAATTTAGGAAGGATGTGGACAAATTGGAAAGAGTTCAGAGGGGAGCAACAAAAATGATAAAAAGTTTAGAAAACCTGACCTATGAGGAAAGGTTGAAAAAAGTGTCCATGTTTAGTCTTGAGAAAAGAAGACTGAAGGGTGACCTGATAACAGTCTTCCAACATGTTAAGGGCTGTTATAAAGAGGCTGAAGACCAATTGTTCCCCATGTTCACTGAAGACAGGACAAGAAATAATGGGCTTAATCTGCAGCAGGGGAGATTTAGGTTAGATATTAGGAGAAACTTTCTAACTATAAGGGTAGATAAGTTACGGAATAGGCTTCCTAGGGGGGTTGTGGAGTCCCCATCACTGGAAGCTTTTAAAAACGAGTTGGAAAAGCACCTGTCAGGGATGGTCTAGGTTTGCTTGATCCTGCCACAGTGCAAGGAGCTGGACTTGCTAACTTCTTGAGGTCCCTCCCAGCCCTACATTTCTATGAATCTATAAGCAAAAATGCAATACATCTAGATAAGCACTAGGGTTATAAACATCACCCATTTGTATCATAGACTCATAGAAATTAGAGATGGAGAAGACCTACTAGGTCAATCCCCTTAGCAGAGTAGGATTGTTCACTTGGGTACCAAGATCATAGATGCCCTATAAATATCAAAGATAGATAAATAGTTCCCTATAATATATTTTCTAGTGCTTTGTTCATTCTGGTTTTGAACATCTTAAACAGGAGCTACAGCTACCAATAAAACAAAATAAATCAGAATGGGCATCCATCACTTCCTTTAAGAGAGGCCTTGTCTACACTACGGGGGAAGACTGATCTAAGTTATGCAACTTCAGCTACGTGAATAACATAGCTGAAGTCGATGTACTTAGATCTACTTACCTCGGCATCCACACTATGCGATGTCGACTGGAGAAACTCTCCCATTGGCTGCCCTTACTCTTCTTGTTCAGGTGGAGTGCAGGGGTTGACAGGAGAGTGATTGGCGGTCGACTTAGCAGGTCTAGACTCACTAAATTGACTGCTGTTGCTTCGATCACTGCACGTCAAACCCCCGGTAAGTGTAGACAAGCCCAGAGTGTTGGATGACCTCAACTGAGCAAAGGGAACAGCAACAAATGGTAAATTCAATAAGAGGAGAAAATGAATATATCATCCTTGTAAATTACTTCGAAGTACAGAGGAAACCTAGTAGAAACAAAAGACCTAAAAGCAGGTATCTGTCAAAATATACAGTCCTAAGAGCCATGTCCACTTCTGTTGCTATATAAATAATAAAAATAATATTAAAAGATAATACAAGGAAATAGAATTCTTATTAATGGTTTTCTAAAGAGTAAAAAAGGACAAAAGACCTTCAAAATAACTCTTATGAGCCTATTTGTAGTTTACAGAATACTGTATATGCAAATGTAATGAACAGATGATTCATTATAAACTATTTCAACCTCTCAAGAAAAAAAGACAGGTTTTGGATCGCAATAGAACAGGTGATATGAAACTATATGGTACTGACTTCAAATGGAAATACATGTGTACTTAAGGATTGCAGGATCAGGCTATAATGGCTGAGCACTCTGCCCATGATCCAGCAAAACATTTATGCTTTGGTGCTTAAATTTATGCAAGAGTTGTTCCATTGACGTCAATAATTAATAATAATGATTACCTTTCAGCATGTGCTTAATTATTTTTCTGGATTGTCAGTGTGTTCAGTCACTTTCAGGATAAAACCCTAAATCTTCAGAGAGACTTCAGTACTACTTATTAATTTATGGAGGCCTGACCTACAATTCTTACTCAAGCAAAACTCCCATTGAAATTAACAGGAGCTTTGACTGAGTTAAAAACTGCAGTAGTAGCCTCTTGTTAGAGAATTTATGAGATTAAATTTTAATGCTGCATGAAGTGTGTTGTACTGTACTTTAATGGATCATATTTAATATACCTTTGGCTGTATAATCTTTTCATTTTACTTTTTGACTTTCACACAGATTGTTGCTGCACCCAAGGCTTGCATACTTTAGTTCCTTTTCTGAAAGAAAGAGTAGTTCTGAAATTCTGAACAGATCCCACGATGAACTACAGAGTATATTACAGAGATATACTATGTCAAGCTCTATAAAATAAGAGAATTATATTCTATAAAAAATACTATGATGCACTTGTTTTACCTGCATACTCATTTTTACAGAGAAGGAAAATGTTAAAAATCCTCTCCTCAATCCTTATAATAATTCACTGGGAATAAAATTACAAAGCATATGTTTGAATTTGTACTGTTGAAAAATTTTACCAGTGACATAAGCCATATCTGATTGATAAATGAAACTTGGAAACAAACAAATATGGTTATTAGTTACCTTGATTTTATAAAGGCTATTTTGTTGAAGCATTGCAGAACAAAATACCATTGATTAATATTAATTAGATATTAATTTCAAGCCAATATATGTATATAACACAAATGGGAATAGCTTGTTCAGAACATCTTGGCAGTTTGAATCGCGAGACATGCCTATCTCATATTGCAATCTACTCAGGACATATCTTGATATCTTTTATCTATAAAATCTGCATCTTAGCCTATTGAACCAAGTAAATATATATAATTAATTAATTGAAGGGAGCATTTTGTAGACACCTTGCCTGTATCAGATATCAAGATGTGCAATGAATGAAACAGATACTGTTAAAAAAGAAGAAATATGAGCAAACTAGTTAAAAACAAGGGGAGAATCTGTCTTCATCCATTTGACCACCTGTAAGAAAAGGTTAGAGCAGATTCAGATTACATGTAGTCTCAGATAGGATATTATACTACCTCTTTTTGGTCTCATTTACTTGTTATGTCTTATCTTTTAGATTGTAAGCTCTTTGGGGCAGTGACTGTTATTTAATATATATTTGTACAGTGCCTAGCACAAGAGGGTCCTGACCTGGCTGACCTTTTGGTGCGACTACATAAAAATGTTAAATAATAAACACATGGTTAGCTTTAAGCATGTGGATAATCTTTTCCCTATTTAGCACAGCACATAAGCATTCCATGTGTGTTTGGGTATATCTACATAGCAAAAGATACACCCAAAAATGGGCTAGCCTACCTGAGCAAGCTTGAATCCAGCTAGCACGAGTAACAATAGAGTGAAGACAGCATAGCATGGAATTCAGAAAGGGTTAGCAAGCCAAGAACATATCCGGGTCCTTACCGGGCTTGGACTGCCCACAATATGTTGTCTTCACTGATATTGTTACCTGTCCTAGCTGGATTCAAGTTAGATCAGGTAGGCTAGCCGTATGCACAGCTTTTGCTTACGTGGTTTGCTAATCAGAGATGGAGTACTACTCATGGCACCTTAGAGACTAACCAATTTATCTGAGCTCAAAGTGTAGCTCACGAAAGCTCATGCTCACATAAATTGGTTAGTCTCTAAGGTGCCACAAGTACTCCTTTTCTTTTTGCGAATACAGACTAACACGGCTGCTACTCTGAAACCTAATCAGAGATGATTACTCACACGCTTAAAGTTCAGTGGATGCTTAAGGGTTTTGCTGAATCAGGGCCTTAATTAAAAAAAAAAGCTATAATCTAATGTCCTGAACACTTTACTAACATGAATAAAGTGATTCATGTGTCCGTTTCATTAAGTTCAGGGGACAGTTAACATGGGTAAAGCACAGGATAAGGCCCTAAATGTGCTCAGTTTTTACATTACGCTTCTCCATCTCTGTGACGAAAGGATGGGTAATGATTTAGAGTTACAATATACAGGTATTCATTCTGTTGCTAAAAGAAAAAGTCTTTCCCTACAATATTGCTTTTCTGAATCAGTTTCAAATGAAGTTTTATGTTTTCAATACAAAATAAATAAAAGCACAACAAACACACACACATACACACACACAACCCCAAGTATTTTCAAGCAGAATTACTTATTTGAGAACCAGGAAAAGCAACAAGGAAAAAACAAATTCAGTTTTCATGAGAGCCAGCATAGTGTTGCTCTGTAACACTCACCTTGAATGGGTTTACAGCATTGTCCCTCGCCAGAGAGCTTTACTATTTAAAGGTGCAGCACACACTGACCCAGGCCAACTTTTTGATGCACTTCTGTCTCATTAGTCTGTAAGCACTGATGAAACAATAACTCCAAAGGAGTTGTGTACTTTTAGTTGTAATGGGCTATTAACTTTTTCACTGAAGAATCCTGAGCACCTCAGTTTGAGCCTTATTGATCTCCCCATGCTTTTGGCTCTCCATTCCTTTCATTATTCTTTTCACCCAGGCAGATTGGGTTCCTTTAAGAGATTGTCCGTATGTCTTAGTTGTATTGCAGTTGGATGAAATGAGGCACTACCTCCAGCATAGTAATTGAATGCACTGCCTCTGCTTTAGGACGAACTCCATTATGGCATTAGAGAGTGCTAGCACTAGGCCACGCTACCTGCCCCAAATGCAAGTTATGAAGCATCTGAGTAGGGTAATTATAGCTAGTTAAGTGTCAGTGCTGGAAACCTAGTCATTGCTCAGGGCTTTGTAATCCATCTGTGCCTGGGGAGCAGATGTGAAAACCTGCTGCTTCCTGCATTTGAGAAACAATACCAAAAGTTCCACCTCTCTTCTCCAGACCACTGATTCACCCTTGTTGGGCTCATTCAAAATGCCCTATCCAGGAGCTCCAATCATCCTCAGACCCTGTAAGTGGTTCAGGCCTAAGAGTGTAAGGAGGGTTCTTACTCTCCCATAAATGGGCTTGTTCTGCGAGTCACAATCTAGCCATAAATAAATATCTCCTGTAGACAGACTGGATAATCTTAGCACAATGAATGGCCATTTAAATATTATTATTATGGTGATAGTGCTCATGAAAGGTCCTGAACCGAACTAACCCATATTTTTTCCCCACAGAACAGGATCGGGGCAGCCACAGTGTGAGCTTTCCCCAAACTCCATTAGCTGTGTGCCTTGATCAAGAACTTGAAGAATCACATCTCGGACTCAGAGGATATCTCAGTCTCTGTGTCCTTCTCTGTCCTCTTAAATGAGAGTGATGACATGGATGTCAAGGTACATTACATTATATTAATTGTTCAGTTTAGTCTATCTAAATCAATATCTTTTACAAGTGATGGCTCTTTCTGCAGGATTTGTTATTGCTGAAGCCTTTTTTTCAAAAAAGAAATTAAATGTAGCCTTACTGTTTTAGGGTCTTTGCAGTGCTGATTCATATTGCTCCTAGCCTTAAAAATGGCACTGTACCCAACATAAAAGTGTTAGTGTCCTAATCAGCACAGTGTGTGACTGGGGACAATGCCTTTAAGGGCTGAGCTTCCCAGGCAGAGAATCTGCGTGAGGTGCTATGAAGCATTTCGTTATGCACCGCCAGTTGGAACTTGTTACCAGAGACAGAATAAAGCAGAGCTCTTGAAATCACCTAAAGCATTGAATGATCAATGACAACCACACAGTGGTTCTCAAACTGTGGTCTGAGAACTCACTCACAACCTGTGGAAAGCTGGGTGGGGCTAATTCACCTTGTTTCCACCAGATAAGATAAAATCAAAAGAAAATTAAAATAACATTAAATACTTTTCTAATATTAATTTTCCATATCAGCGATTCATGTAGTTGCTACAGTAATGTCAGGAATGTGAGAGAAGCATCTGCGAGACAATTGTTCTGCTACAGTATAATCTGTGCTATGAAATCTAGGTTGGTCATTTTCTATTGTAAAATACTGGTGAAAAAAGTAAAGGGCATCCTGCAGACTTTTCATTCAGGTCAGTGAGCAACGACTGCAGGATTGGTGTAGGTATGCTCAGTCTTTCCATTATGATACTCCATCACTGTGAAGAAAGCACTGGTATCTTTTTAATTTTTCAGTTTTCAAAGGGTTCTTTTATGGTCAAAATAAAATAACTTCATTTGCAGTCTATGCTTTTGCCATTCCAGTTCAGCAGAAGGTCGTCTTTCTTTCAGTAAAAAAGAAATAATAATGTGTGTTCTCCCTTTGTAAGTATTGCAGTATGAGGCTCTTAACAGACACAGCTTTCTTCTTGTACCTGGGTTTTTGAATTGGGCTCATCTATGGATGAATTTCTACAATGAAAATATTGAATACATAAAAAATAGAGTGGGGGGGCTTTAAGATAAATGTTGGCATTGCAAAGGCTCTCATTCCATTTGCCATATTTTGCTTTAAAAATGTAGCAAAAAATTAATTCATATTGATGCATGAAATATGGACTAGAACGATCTGTAAATGCTTCAGGCTCTAGAGGTGAAATCCCAATCCCACTGAAGTCAATGGGGGTTTTGCCACTGCCTTCAAAGGGTCCAGAATTTCACTCCAAGTTCCAAGACTAAAGATTGGCTTGAATAAAGATAGGCTAAAAAGATTTATGTAGGAAAGTTCAATACTATGTGTCAGAAATATTTTTCTTTTTGTTTCCAAACCATTCCTTCATTTAATACCTCTCTCTCTCTCACCCCCCACCCCTGTATTTACACTAGCTTTGTACCTACTGTACCATATATAAAAAGGCTATAATTTTCCCTGGAAAAGGAATTGTTTGTTCTGCTAAATATTTCCTCTTTGAAGTTCTCTTATTAATTCCCCATCAAATATTCCATTCCAACATCTTTCAGAGAGAAAAGAAATGAACAAAACAAACATTCTAAAGCTGATTTATGAATTAAAACATAAATACATAAAGGATCATTACAAATTATAACTTCAGGCCAGATTTGAGTTACACATGTGTAAATCTGGAATAAGTTCACTGACTACTGGTTTTGATCTATGTAACGAAGATCAGAATTGGGTTCTTTACATTGTTTGAAAGATAAGGATTTGAGGGAAATTTGGTATTTATTCCTGGAACAATATAGTGAATGATATATAAGAGATTTTTAGGGAAAAGATATTAGTTTGTATTATGGTTAGATACCAGAATGAACATAATACAAACACCACCGTAGACAGAATATGGTTTGTAATGTCTGCATATGCAACCGCTTCCTTTATCACTTTTCTTCCCAAATCCCATATACGTTGGTAAACTACAAATACTTTTAAAAGAAAGGAAAAAACCATAGTGTAGCCACTAAGAAACTGTGGCACAGAGTTACACCACATGTTTAATCTTTTACTCTACCTACTAACTTATATTAAATCCCTAAATGAGATCAGTGAAGCAGCCTTTCAGCAGCACCCACTGAAGTTCAATTGGAACCTGTTAGTCTCATCTGCAGGAGATCATCTAGCCCAGCTGTTGAGTTGGAGTATCTCCAAGGCTTTGTTGAAAGGGGACCCCAGCTAACTATACTTTTGTCTGTACAAGAAGGGTTCACACCTTGTATCTTACATTGAAGTGTTGTTTCCAAGTCATATAGCTCATGGATGTTCATGAAACAGTGAGGGATAATAACCAGAACAATTTTATAGTATCTCCTTGAAGAAGGTGTAAAGAAATCTTTAAGGTCAAGATCATATTAAAGACACATGTTGGTTCCACAACTTTTAGACATATTAAAATATATAAAAGACTGTTAAGTTACATCTCAACCTCTCTCAGCTTCTTCAAAAAATATGTCTTCCTGTTCCACTTGGCTCATGATAACCAGAACTAGTTTTCCATTCTATAATCAGTTGTCTCCACATGCAGAGCTCCATATCTTGATCACAGCTATCTTCTGCAGCTTCTGTGGGCAACCCCTCCATGACTGATGAGCAAGGCCATGGACTACATTGTAGGACTCGTTGGTCACATTTAATCTGTGGTCCAGACTGTAACCCCTCCTGTTGTACACACAGAGCACAATGAGCAATGGACCGCTGAGAGTCTTTTTGTGCAGCACTAAATGAGACAAAATTAAAAAGGGGTTAAGGAAGGGGTAGACTGAATTGTTGTTTGGAAAAGAAAGAGTCCCTATGTTAAAATGTTCTGCAGGTAGATCTACAGTATCAGTCGCAGTGAGCAACATATACAATATCTTGATTTAGAAGCCATCCATAAAAGTTTATAGTCATTCATCATGGCTAGGGTGACCAGACATCCTGTTTTTAAGGGGACAGTCCCATATTTAAGCCCTTCTGCAGGTGTCCCGACTTTTTCTTAAAAATGGGCAAATTGTCCCATATTTTCTATCTCCCCCTGATCAGTACTAGCAGGTCCTGCTACTGGTCGGATCCCTGCTCACCAGCCACCCGCCCGTCAGCAGTGAGTGGGGGTGGGGGGGGTCCAGTGGCCGACGATGGGGGTGGGTGTAAAAGGCTGGTGGTGGGGCAAAGCTGCAGCTCACGGGGCTGGCTGCTCTTCCTGCTGGCCCGTCAGTGCAGCCCCTGCTGCGTGCTGGCTCTCGGCCAGCAGGGCCCAGCCTTCTGTCCCATTTCCGGCCGGCACTGGCTGTGAGCTGAGGTGGCTGGTGAGTCTGAACAGGTGCCAGGCAGCGGCCGGTTACGTTGACTCTCCTGCCCACCCATTGGCCCTTTACGTGCTCCCCCTCTCGCTGTCCTCTCCCTGCTTTGCCCCTTCACACACACACACCCAGCCCCACTACTCCTCCATATCTCCCCTGACTGGGCACATCCCACTCCCAGTGCTGTGCGGAGAACCAGCCCCCAGTCAGAGCGCTCAGCTCACCAACAGCCTGGTCTGCAGGCTCCTTCCTTCCCCCACTGCCTCGGGCTGGGCTGGTGCCCCTGGAAAGCCCAAGACCCTCCAGCCCGGTGCACTGGCCAGGAGGAGCCGAGCCCTTTGTGTGCCAGAGCCCTGCACAGCACTGGCACGGGGAAATCGGGGGAGCGGAAAGCAATTTCCAGCCTGTTCATGCCCTGACCCTGCAGGCTCCACAGTAGCACCCGGGGCAGGGGCTTAGAACCCTCTTCACCTGCCCCCCCCCAGGGAGCGCGAGGCTGTTCCATCCCTTAGGCACCCTCCTCTGCTGAGCCACCTCTCTGAAGCCTTTACAGTCAGGTTCCCTGGGCCCTGGTGCACAATACATCCTTAGGGCTTAACCCCTTCCTGCCCGCGCTGCAGCCAGGGCACAGGAGGCGGCTGGGTTATGTCAGTGGCCAGCAGCAGCCTGGAGGTGTTAGCTGCTTTTGACACTGTGCAGGCAGGAAGGGACAAGCTGCCTCCAGCCACAGGGGAGCGGGAAGGAGGGTTAGGGCGGGGGAAGAGATGAGCTCTGCAAAGACACGGGCCAGGTCATCTCTCCCCCCCTTCCCTGTGGCTGGAAGCAGCTCGTGTCCCTTCCCTCCCACATAGTGTGGAAAGGCTGCTGCTGGCCACATTCTGGTGTGAGCCCTGGCAGAAATCTGGGGAGGGGGGCATGTGACCAGGGCTGGATTAACCTTTTGTGGGCCCGGCGCCAAACATATTTGTGGGCTCCCATGGAGGCAATGGAGCATGGCGCAGGAAGGTCAGTCCCCAGAGCAAGTGGCCAGCCAGAGGCAATGGGGCATGGCATGGCAGGGGCGGCCCCGCTCCGCCCAATGCGAGGGAACTATTTATAAACCGGCAGTTGCCAGAGGCACAGTGGCCCGCCTGGCCCTGTGCTGCCAGCATGCCCCTTCCCCTCGGGGGTGTGCCTATGCCACACCATGCACCCCCCCCCGCATCCCCCCTGACTCCCTATGGCCAGAGGCCCCCCAGTCCGACTATGCCCAGCGTCTCCCCAGACCTCTCCACAAATGCACAGCACCCTGCACAACACCACCCCTGCCCTGCGCCCCTCTGCCCACAGCCCCACCACAACTGCCCAGCACCCCCCACAGAATCCCCACTTCCTATTGCCCCAACACACACAGATCCTCCCCACCCCTTCCCAGCCCAGCACCACCCCCATACTCCCTACAGACCCGCTCCTGCAAGCCCTGCCTCCCGGCCGCACTCACCAGCCCTGCTGGGAGGCGACTGTGCCTGCCAGTCTAAGCCAGCAGCGCAGCCAGGGCTGGTCCCAGGGCCAAGAATCACTCCGTCCCCTCAGGAGTGGCGCGATCAGCCAGGCCAGGACCTGCCCCAGCTGGAGTCCCTCAACATGCACTTGCCTCGAGAGGCCCAGCCAAGCCCTCCACACTATTTCCCGCCCCACACACACGCACACAAACCTGGCTGAGACAGACCAGGCTTCTGCACCAGTCCCAGGCAGCTCAGCTCCAGGGAGACAGGTGGGGCCGCACAGGTAGCAGGAAGCAGAGACTGCTTGGAGCTGGAGGTGCACTGGGGTCCGGCCAAGGGGCTGAAAGGAGCAGGGGGTGGGGCCATGGGGCGAAGAGGAGCCCTCGGCCAGCTGGTGGGCTGGCCAAGAGGAGCAAGTGGTGGGTGGGGGGAGCCAGCGGGGTCTTGGGGCACAGTACAAGCGGAACAGGCTGGCACCACTTCTGAGCGTGGGCCCGGCTCCATGGAGCCACTGGAGCCATTGTAAACCCAGCACTGCATGTGCCCTGTGTCTCCTTTCCCCGCCCCATGTTGCTTCGGGAAGACGCGGTGCCAGGTATTAGGAGAGGCAAGTCTGTGACAGGGGCCCAGCCAGGCATGGAGAGTGGAGAGTGCTGGGCAGGGAGAGTTGGGTTGGTCGGTCATCCCCCCTGGGTAAGAGAGGTGTACGGGAGTGTAGGTGTGTCACCTCTCCCCGTGTGTGTGTGTGTGTGTGTGTGTGGGGAGGTAGTTATGTGTGTGTCACCCCTCTCCAAGTGAACCTTAAAGCCTTAAAGGTAAATCACTTAAAGATAACAAGGTAAATAAAAAGAATCCAACTACACAGTATTTTTTTTTAACAGGGGCTCAGTCAGCTTGATGTTAATTTGAACATTTGTACTGCATAGTTCTGATTGATTGCCGTTGAACTTGCTTGAATACAAATAATTTTACTAGGTATCCCATATTCAACATAGGGAAATATAGTCATCCTAATAATGGCTGACGTGATAACATTTAAACCAGATGAAGTATGATCAAGGTGCACAACTTTCCATTGATGTTTCTGTGCATTCCCAGAAACACTTCCTTACATCTTTTTTCAATGTCAGTGCACAAGTCTGTCAGAGAATCCAGTATTTCATGGCGTTCCATATAATACTTGGAACCATGTTTTTTTAAATACCCCCGTGTCCTAACCAAAATGTTGTAGTCCTTTTAGATGGGCTTGGTCACTCTCCCATTCCGGTATTGTTTGGATTGCTGTGGGAGCTATGAATATGACTTTGCTCTTACTAATTCTAATATTTATTAGCACTACATTTTCTCTGCTGTTGTCATTCCTGTGATGTTGGTTCTAAGAGATGATTAGTCACTCCTCTGCGCTTAACATGACTCACAATACCATGTTTTTCAATAAGTGCAAACTTCATGTTATAACTAATAAACTAAGCTAAGATTCAAATTGACCGTGACTGATTTCTGATTGGTTGCACACCAACAAATTACAACAGTTAAAAAATTAGCTTCACATAATCATAAGAAAAAATAAGTGGTGATTAATTTTCATATTTAGGGTCTGATCCTGCACCACTGGGAGGTTAGCCATTGAAATCAATGGGCGCAGCTGCAGACCTTTAGGTACCAATCCAATACCAGTTGAAGTCAATAGGGGTCTTTGCTTAGGGGTTTGCTTGGGCCTTTGGTCTAATATGAGCATTAATATAATAGCACAGTGGACAGTGGCACGTACAGCCACATCAGGTACTATCGTTCAGAGTACAGCTGGACAAAAATATTCAAAATTAAAAAAATATTATGTAAAAACGGGACACACATTTTACAAAAATGTTTGTGAAAAATGGTCCCAAAAGCATAAAGGAGGATGTTGTTATTTTATATTTTGATGAGGAAGGATGCTCCAGTGGTTAGGGTGTTAGCCTTGGACTTGGGGGATGAGAATTCAATTCCTTGCTCTGCCTTAGACTTCCTCTATGACCTTCAGCAAGTCATTCAATTTTACTGTTCTTTAGTTCCTCATCTATGAAATGGGGAGAATGGCACTTCCCTTCCTCACAGGGGTGTTGTGAGGATAAGTACATTAAAGATTGTAACATGCTCAGATAGTAAGGTGATGGGGAATGTATAAACACCTAAAATAAGTAGGTAGTAACACCAAAAGACTCCAAATGAGATCAGGCCACACTCTGCTAGGCATTGTATACATGTTATAAGAGACCGTCCCTTTCCCTAACAGGTAAGATAGACAAAGGGTGTGAGAAAGGGACTATTATTATCCTCACTTTACAGATGGGGAATGGAGGCACAGGGAGGACTGTGCCAGAGTCAAGAATTGAAGCCAGAGCTCTGTGGCTTACCCTTTCTCTCTGGAGTTCCGTAAATATTGTGCTCCTGAACCTTTGCAAAGCTCAGTCACCTTCAGTTTTGGAGAACACTGTTCACTCTCAGACACCATGAAGTTATAGACTAGAACAGCAGCAGCGTGCGCGTGTGTGTGTGTACGTCCAGCAGTCACCATTCACTGGTGGAGGATTTCACCAGTCACACTCTGTCTCCATAGGGACTGATTATTCAGTTTCTATGCAGCTGCAGTGGATTTCACCTGGAATGAATACCTAATCAAAAGGCACTTACCCTGCATGTCCTCATTTAAAAAAAACACCAAAAAACTTAATGTAGATGTTAGGAGGAAAGTCAGTGGCCAAATTTTGAGTTCAGACACAGCTATATGACCTCCGTGGCTGCACAGTTGTGGCTGAGGGTAAAATTATATATATAAATAAACAATACCAGATCTGGAGGGGGCTGTCTCTCACTATGTGTATATGCAGCCTCAAGCACAATAAGGCCCTGATCTATGTTGGAGTTTCTAGGTGCTACTGTAATAAAAATAAATAATAACCATAATAATACCATATGTGTTCTTGTTACATACATTGTTTTAAATACAATGTGCTACTTCAAAAACACAGCAGACCAAAAATTAAAAAGAAATTCCATTCCCCGCCCCGGAATCCTTTCCTTCATTGATACTTTTTTGATTTGTGCCCTGGATTTTTTTTTTAAGATAGATGTTTATTCTGCTGTTCTTTTAGTTTTCCATCACTTTCCTGATTTTCTACATCCAGAGTGAATGCACTCATGTGGAAAATGAAAGCCTTTTATTTAACATCTTTCATCCAAAAGAATGACGAGATTCCCAGGCAGTGTAAACCACCATGCTTAATTGTCATTGATGGTGTTAAGCTGATTTACACCATCTGAGAATCTGGCCTCTTTTGAATTGTTCTAAGCTCTCTTTCTGTATTTAAAGTCTTCTACTTGTTCAAAGAGCTGGTTTGGTCACTCCATATCTGAGCCACACCTTGAAAAACTGAAAACCTTTACACACCTAATTTAGAATTTAATCTAATATTAATGCTTAACCTTTTATTTTGTTCTAACTTCCAAAGTATCCTTACACTTAGAGTGCCACTGTACTCCAGCTTTTTGTTTCTTTAGCAAATCAGTTTAATATAAAATGTAGTGAGTTAGAATCAAATTCCCTAAATAATTAATTTTAGGGGCATGTTAGACAAGCAATTGGATAGGACATAAAATGGAAGCAGCAATCATAGATATGTAGCGGGCTCATTTTCTTCCACCAATAGTCATTGTAAAAAAAGAAGAAAAAAATCTGTCTCTTGAAAAGTGTGTGTAGTGCAGTGAAGAGAATCAGACTGATAGCACTGTAAACTAAAGTCCTCCATTTGACCATAGAACAGAGACAACTCAGACAGAAGCAAATCGAGCTTCCTCACATTATCTTGCCAATGTCCTTCAACGCTTGACCTAGTGAGTGTCGTACAGCCTTTATGTCCATGGTGTCCTTCACTCCTCTGCTGAGATTTTTAACAATGGTTACAGTTATAGCTATTCACTTTTTTTTTTTTTAATGTGGACACTTGTTAAATGGACTGACCCCACCAACTGATTTCATCTAAGAAATGGTAAAGGTTTGAAAAACAATTATTGATTTCTGTCCTTTTAGGGCTTGATTGTGATCTAGCCTAAAATATCCAGAGCCTTTTGAGCAGCAGAATCCCTGGAAGGCTAGGGAACCTGATTCCATAACAGGATGACCTTTTCTGAGGAAAGGTCAGCCTGCCATACGCAGACCAGCCAAATCTATTGCTTTTCACAGTACACTAATACTTTTGGGCCCCATTCTACAGGTCTGTTATGAAGCTTGACCAGCCTACCTCTTTTTGTGATTTTGGGCACACTGGGAGTAGGAGAGGAATTTTGAATTAAATCAGAGAGATTTGTGTGTGCTGGAAATAGACTTGGCAATAAAAATGTTTAAAAATCATCTTCTGAATCCCTGAATGATCTCCTAATATAGATTTTTTTTTATTCCAGACTCTCTAACAAAACAGAATTCTAACAATATATTCTTTCTCTCTCTCTCATTTTCATGTCCACGCTTCTTATTTCATCCCATTAAAGTTTGAAATGTATGTGTTCCTCTTGGAGTGCCTTGCAATTGTTCAGATTATTCTAGGGTCAGAAGGTGAACTCTCTGGCAAAGGAGAAAATGGGAAGGTGAGATTTCTACTTTTATTTTATGGCTCTGTGACTTTCCCGTGTAAAATCTCAACACATCGTTGCCAGTTCTCCTGCCTATGTCAGTACAAACGAATCACAAGTGGCTTGACGTTTTTTTGACATCAGTTGATGAATAGATCAAGTGATAGGCACTTGTTCTCCTCATCTGCCACCTTTTCTTGGAACTTGCCACGGTGAGAAAGATAATAGGAATAATACTGGAAATATAGTGGAAGCTGAATAACAACATGATCTTGTTGGTCTAAGCCTTTTCCTTTTTCACCACATCCCCGCAACTGCTCTTTATCCCCACTCACTGTGTAGTGTCTAATATTAAATTGTAATCTCTTCCGGACAAGGAACGACATCTTCATCAGATGTTATGTAAGATGAGTGCCTTTGGGCACTGTAAAGTAAAACATAGAGGAATATTTTAGAAGTATATTGGTTTGATTTTATATTTATATCAAGAACCGATTGTAAATACTCTGGGCCTGATTCTCCCTTGAAAGTAACCATAGCTGCATTGAAGTCAATGGAGCTACACTCATATACACCAGCTAAGATCTGGTCCTGTGTGCCCCATTATGCATGTAATTATCTTCCCTTGGGGTTTTGTTAAAATGTAACTTCAAAATAGGAAGGTGCATACTTCTGGTAGTTTGTACCTGAATTTATATGCAAATTTACAAACTATTGCTTTTTTGTTATAGGATATTGTCAGGTCTTCATGGAAGCCCAAAAATAGAAATAATAACAGTAATTTTAAAAAGTAGCTCTGTGGGTGAAGATTGTGAAGCCACCCAGAAAGTCAGGTCAGATAACATCTACTGTGTTTCACAATGCTTGTTTAGGGTCCTCTAACCTTCCTTTCCCAGTTGTAAATCAAGCCATAGTCACTCCATAACTCTCCTGTGTCAACAAATAAGGCAGACAGGTTCAGTCGTCAGAGGCTGGGAGTGATGTGTACCTTCTGGTTGCCCTTTTAATTTTTCCCCCCTAAAACTTGAATAGCCTAATCGTTCAGCATTTCTTTTTTTATTTCCTCTTCTGTTCTTCCCCAATCACTTTTAAAAAACAAAGACATTAAAGTTAAAAGAAAATTAATGTGATTTTAAGTTTGAAAAACCAGTCAACAGAAAATTCCTTAGTGAAGGTTGCTCTTTTAATTTTAACTGAGCAATGTTGCACATTTCCAGTATTTGACATTCCTGTTTTTCTTCATTAAATATGATTCTTAAAGCATTTGTCTTTTCACAAAGACTGGCTATGGACAGCAGTATGGAGGCAGTTGGTTGGAATACGTCCATCCCACACTCAAACCTTTAAACCAGACCATGACATCATGCATTTAGTCTCTCATTCTCCCCCTTCAATATATGGTTCGCATAACAAATTATGGGTTGAGGAGATTGCATTTGGCTCTAATTTAGATTTCGGGGGTTCAAGGCCAAATCAGGATTAAGGTTTGTGATCGGATTAGATGGTATCAAAATGCCACACGCTGTTCTCACAAAGTTTTGGTCCAAAAGGTTGAAATGAAGACAAATCAGCTGTTCTCATGATGTTCCAACCACATCCAAAGGGAGACTAGAAAACAGACACGTTCCTACTTTTGGATTTAACACAGATTATCATATAATATCAATAGAAGCATGGTAGAGATCCAAAGAGACTCAGAAAATTGTGGTGTTGGATAGTTCAGGAATGAAGAGTTAGGAGTCTATGTTCATGGGTCACTATGCGAAAAATAGAGAACGATGGGAGAAACTCCGTGAAGGACAGAGAAGGAGACAAACAAACTGTTTTTTTTTTGGTAAATCTGCAGGAAGTAGAAAGAAACTGCACCAAAATCTTTGCTATCTGGTGCAAAGAACTGTTCTATGCCATCCAGCTTAATAAAAAAATCATAACAGGCAACTGAAACAAGTTGTTGCACATAATATTTTAAAGGGAAGACTGACATTGTCAGATTACATTATACACTGATTTAGAAAATTCTCAATTAGATCAGCCAGGTCCCTCTGAATTAGGAGCTGTAACAAAAAGCTTAGTTAGTGAATGTGTTAGCAAGTTGACCATGATTGTATTTGTTACAAAGAGGTTCAAGCTTCTTACTATCAAAAAAAGATCAAAGAAGTCCTGCCTCTCTGAATGAGTGCACTTCAGGGAGCAGCAAGATTTTTTCCCCCCTTGTTCACTGTTTTGGGTTAGCTGGGAAGTTGGAAATAAGAATGTTAGACTTGAAAGTAGGCGCTCTCAGACTGTGGTACTGGTGGGTGTCTCATGTGAAGCGTCACTGATATGTGTATTGGGCATCGGCATTTTGAAAAAAGATGTCCCTATTAATTTCATTGACCATTTGGTAAGCCTCAATCCAGATGTTTACTGGTGGAACAGAAGGGAAAAAAATAAAGTTCCTGAAATTTTTAATGGCACCTTGGCTATCTACAACAGTCCATTTTCAAGTCATAAGAAATCAAAGGTAAATTAAGTGGCAGTTGTTTGCAGATTGTCCTGCTTGTAGTAAAGTTCCCTCTCAATTCCAGCAGTCAGAAATACATATTGGATCAATAGGACTTTGAAGAGCACTATTAGTTCTCATTCACTTAACAAAGCTATAACTAGGTCAGTTTTGCAAAATGCATAATTTAGGGTACGTCTGCACTATGGAGCCTATATCGGCATAGCTATGCTGGCATAGCCCCCTAGTGTGGATGGAGCTTTTTCTGTCAGTGTCGGAACACCGCCTTTCCGAACAATATTAGCTATGTGGACAGAAGCCCTCTTCCATCAACATAGCTACATCTATATTGGGGATTATGTTGGTCTATGTTGGTCGGGGTGATTTTTTTACACCTCTGACTGACGTAGCTATGCCAACATAACTTTTAAGTGTAGACCAAGCTTTAGTGTATATCTATACTACAAGTGTTACAGCGGCACAGCTGCAGCTACCCTCCTGTAGCACTGGAGTATAGACATTTACTTCAGCGGTGAAAGGAGTTTTTCCACCACTGCAGTAAATCCACCCCCTCAAGAGGCAGTAGTTAGGTCAATGGAAGAATTCTTCTGTTGGAGTTCCACCAGGCAAGTAGGTGTTGGAATAGAGCAATAATTCTGAAGGTTTCTGTGGCTACTGATTCTCCTGTACAACAGCAAAAAGACAATAGGAAAGTAATAAAGACCAGCTGTAGGATTCTAATGGACTCTACTCATGTTTCCATTAGGGAATCCACCTGAATATCAGTTGGATTTTGTTACTTTATTTTCATTGTCACTGCCACTGAGTGCAGAGAACAAGAAATTCAAGACCACTTTAAAATTAGTATTTGGCATTTTTAATTGCTGTCAGGATAATATATTATCACTGATTACTGGAAAGAGCCTCATTGCTTAAAGACCACAAATCAAGGCACATTTCACCAATGTTTCACCTTCTTTGATTAACTGAGTACACACTTTGTTGCCCAAAATGTATAGAAAGAGCTGTCTGAGAAGAAGTAATTCTGCCCTATTCTGGCCTGTTCTTTGGCAAAATATTACTTGCAGCATGAGACACTTGAAGGGGTGCTAAATAGATCACATTCCCATGTCTGTATGATCTGTTTAGACCAGCGTTTCTCATCCAGTGGTTTGTGACCCCCAGGGGGGTCAAACGAGGCAATCGGTGGGAGGAGGTGTTTGCAAGATGTTGAAAATGTTATTACAGTCTAAAGCAAAGAAAATCTCACTCTCCCACTCCCTGCACACCCTTACTCTTCAAGGTCAAGTATTCTCTGTTGAATTCTCAAAACATACACAAATAAATTATATAGGTTTATCATTATTATCATTGATACAATTTTACACTGACTTTTATAGTAAATCTAACATGGCACTTGGAAGAAGGGGTCACCAGCCTGAGAAGGTTAAGAAACACTGATTTATAGCATAGTTCCTGATGTGTCTAAATAGCTTCTTCTCTAGTGATTTCATAGGTTCTCTTGGGTTATTTATGTTCTATGGCATTAGACTCAGCCAGAATTGTTTTGCAGTTTAAAAAAACAAATGTTATAAAGGCACAAAACAAGCAGGTAGTGTTTGGGTGCAGATAGTAAATTCTTTGTAGGGAGGTCAGTCTGTCTTTTGTGTATTTATAGGGAAGTTATTTGTATTAAATACGTCTTATACAAATGTAGAATTATTTTCTCCCTTCCAGTTTATCACGTTTGAGAGATGGATAACAGTCCAGCTGCAACATGATATCCATAACAAACTGGTGATTCACCATATTTAGGCATTAGGAGATGCTGCTAATAAGAGAAATGAGCACATGGCAAATCTACTGCACGCTCTGCATTCTATAGTGTCACTGTTTTGGGAGTTTCCATGTCAAAAATAAACAAACAAATGAGACGCCATCACATCCAAGTGTTATTTTTTCCCCCTAAATTGCTAGTTATTTTGGATGTGTGTGTCAACGGTACCAAATTCAAGGGGCTTCATGGTACACCATTGGGATTAAAAGAGCAGACACTGAACTTTGTGCTGGACTTTATAGGAATAACGCTGCATTATCTTTGTATTTGAGAGTCTGAGGGATATCTGTTATTAAGGGTGCAGGACTCTTCTGGTTGCAGTATAACTCAGTTTAGCACAAATGTGTTCACATTTATGTATTTCCTAAGGTATGTAACAAGCTCCATCTGATCAAGGCTGCATCCTGGTTATATATTTTTGATGGCTAAATATGCAAACAGATAATTTGTGTCAAGATCTGTGGGAGAAGGCATGGGAGTGCATTTAAATCTGATCTTCTGCAGGTTGATGATAGTAATTGCATTTTCTTTTAAGTTCTGTCTGTTTCAGAAGAGTGACAGACCTGAGTTTGTGGGTGTCCGGTCCTTTGGTAGGCTTAGAAGGAAGCCAGTTATTAGAGGGACAGAGAGGTCTATTTGAGTCTGGCAGTGGTAGCAGTTATTTGGGCAAGTCAGAGGGGATGAACTGTGATTAGCAGATACTCATATTGTGTGTGTTTAGTAGCAAACATTTGGTTGTCTCCATGGGTTGTATCCATAGACAGGATATCTTTGGTGAGTCAGGAGTCCAAAAACTGTGAGGTATTAATGGCAGAAATGCATAACACAGTGCTCAAATGTATATTATTGCTGTGTTGCAATAATGGAAGATATGTTAGCTTTTCCATTATGATCCCCTAATTTTAGGGATTTGAAGTCTGATGTAAAGATTCACGAAGAAGTGAAACTTTCTCGCAATCTTCAGATCACATGCGATCAAACAGATATTGTAGTGTGTACCATGTACAACATGGGATTTACTGATGCAGAGAGGATTTTAAAATATGTATACATTATGCATATAACCAAAAATTTTATCTCAAATTCACAATTTTGTGCAAATTAACAGAAGATAATCCTATGTGGAAAAGACATATGTGTATTATACACATAATGGATTACATATTACATATGTATGTAGGCTTTTATATTAGTTCCTATGTGAGACCAAACTAGGAATATATTTAATATATACATATGTAAAACAATGCACTATTTATATCGCATTTGCATATTACCTATATATTTTTTCCATGTGGGAGAAATTATATATATATGTAACCCTTCTGCCCGTCAGAGTTGGCAGCAACAAGGGCCAGGTTCAATATCTAGGGGATCCATTCCAATAACACAATGCAAACTGGCTCGAGCCCCCACCCAGTGACCTGGGACAAATATATACCACCCCCGCTGGGCACCTCCAAGAGGCAATACTTCCCCTCTGGCAAGCACCTAGTCTGAATGTAGCAAAAAGCTTTTTAATAACAGAGAGAAACAATGTGGCATTATGTTGGGGAACCACCATCAACAGGATTCATAACACAACCCATGAGCAAAAAACCCACCCCAAGCAAATTGGGGCATGCCCTTTCCCTTTGGTTCTTGAGTCCAGCAACCCCAAATCACCCAAAGTCCCAAAAGTCCAATGACTCAAAAGTCTCTGTCCCTGGTCAGGGCAGCCCCAGAGTTCGAAAGTTTATCTGCAGAGCTTTACCTCCCAACCTGGGTGGAGATGGGGGCGGGGGTAAAAGGCACCTTACATGATCTGAAGCTGACCGCCCCACAGCTCCATAGGCCTTCGCTCCGCTCCGCTCCACCAGCCGCCCCACAAACTGCTTTGCTCAGCTCCGTGGCCCACAAGCAGCTCCCGCCGTCCCACAAACTGCTCCACCAGCCAGTCCACGAACTGCTCTGCGTCCCACCAGCAGCTCCCGCCGTCCTATGAACTGCTCCACCAGCCTGTCCACAAGGCACTCCAGCCATCCTGCAAACTTCTCCACAATATATCTTCAGGCTCTCCCAGTACTTAACACAATGCTCAGTGATTTCAGCTCTTAGTCAGTTCAGCTCTTTGGTGAATTCAGCTTGTAGTAGGGGAGCCTCAGTGCTGGCACACCATTAGCCCAAAGTGAGCTCAGCAGCCTGTAACTAGACTCCTAATGAAATCAAAATTAGCTCTGATATTCCACAGAGGAGAGAGGAGGCAGTGCAATTAGCATGTAAGGGCCTCACCAAGGGGCCCATACCACCAAGTATTAATACTTGTCCTCAACCTCTCTCAATTCACAGAGTTTTGGAACCCATGACCCTTGCCTAGTGAGTGCTACTTAGTTGATGGTGAGTCCCTCCATCATAACAAAAGGCCAAGTACAGTTCCAAGCACAGTTCCCATAATCAGGGTAATAACAATTTATTCTTCCTGCCCCAACAACAGAGACACTGGGGATCCCACAGCAGCCAAAGTGACCATTTGGGCAGCTATGGCCTCATTCTAGGCGGGGTGGGTGTGCCTATGCAAATGAGATCGGCCCCTGAAGTTCTTTTCCACAACTTGCCACACCTCACCACCAGATGTCAGGGTGGAGCTCATCCTGACACTGCTTACATATATAAACTGGTATAAGGTAGATAGATAGATATATCTAGATAGATAGGTAGATATAATGGGATATTTGTTTGTGTCTTTGAGATAACATTGCAAATGATCATTTGTATAAGCCAGTGGCTCTCAACCTTTCCAGATTATTGTACCCCTTTCAGGAGTCTGATTTGTCTTGCATACCCCAAGTTTTACCTCACTTAAAAACTACTTGCTTACAAAATCAGACATAAAAATACAAAAGTGTCACAGCACACTATTACTGAAAAATTGCTGACTCTCATTTTTACCATATAATTATAAAATAAATCAATTGGAATATAAATATTGTACTTTCATTTCAGTATATAGTATATAGAGCAGTATAAACAAGTCATTGTGCATATGAAATTTTAGTTTGAACTGACTTCACTAGTGCTTTTTATGTACCCTGTTGTAAAAATAGGAAAATATCTAGATGAGTTGCTGTCCCCCCTGGAAGACCTCTGCATACCCTCAGGGGTATGCATACCCCTAGTTGAGAACCACTGGTATAAGCGAAATAAAAATATATTTTTAAAAAATCTTTCTGTGCATAAGTATTGTATAGTGTGCATGCAACAATATCAGTTTGATTATTCACTAAATACTAAATTTGTTGGAAGAAAACACTGTAAAAGAGTCAAAACAAAATATTTTTATCTTTCTTCTACAGATCATCCTTTTTCTTCCCATTCATAAATGTAATTAATTAATAGTAAAGTTAGTTTAAATTTTTTTAACATAAAGGTATTTTCATTTAAAAATTACCTTTTTCCAATTTTTGTGGTAGTTATCAACATTTTTCATTTACCAAAAAATGTGTTTTTGGTGTTTTGTTTTGTTTTTTCAGTAAATTTTTTATTCAAAGCTCCAGTTTTCAGTAAATGAAAAATGTTGATAATAGTTTCAGTAAAGAAAAAAAACAGAAAAAAATTCAGTAAATGAAAAATCAGTCTTTTATGATCCCTGTGAAACAGAAATAGCTTTGAAATTTCTCATGGACATTTAAAATTGTTTTTGACCCACTGTACTTAATAGTTAGCATGTCTTGTACGTATCTCTTATTGTTAATCTTCATTATCACTTAATGTTGTATCTTTCACACTGAAAATATGATTGTTCTAAAAGCTAGCAACAAAATAATAATGCTGGTAATAACAATAGATTCCCAAACAATAGCTTGGCTGCATTGTTTTTATGATGGTCGATACAACCTATCTTTAGTTGATTGTCTAACAGTTCAGTCTTGGAGACTCAAACTAAGGCACTGGTTGTATTAAATATTTAGTTTGAAAAAAGTAAAGGAGAGCTCCATAAAGGCAGTCCAACTTTTAGTAAAATAAATGGGAATTCATCTGAGAGTCTCTTAATTAGCTACAAGTACTGCTTTGGATTGAGAATTTCTTTTAAAACTAAATGTATATCCAACAGCGTGCAAAACTGTGGACTGGTAAAATGCAATATATAGTGTAAGGCTCAGCACCATTAAACAGTGTTTCTGTCTAATTCACTTTAAGGGCGGGGGGGGGACATAAATATTGTCTAATCTCAAAAATATGTTTAATCCCATTCCTGTTACCTAATTTGATGTGTCCCTTGATCATCCAAAGGGTGGAGCTGCATGGGTATGCTGAACACAGAGACATATTCTACTTTCTCACTGTCAAAGATATCTGGTGATCTAATATGGGAAGTTCAGAGTGCGGTGTCACAGTGAGCATATCTGGTTTCTTTGAAACTAGGGCATCATTAGCTTAGTCTTTTCCAAATAACAGCATTTCTTATTAATAGGGTTCTTCATATGGCCATGGATTATTGATAATGCTTGATAGTTATGTAGAGCTGCTTGCTATCCTAGACGTATGTGGCCGATGAGCCATTTAGTTGTAGAGTTTTACTCTGCTGCAGCTCTTGAGCTAACACACAAAACCAAGTTTTCTCAGATTGTTGTCAGAGATTCTTTTGCGGGCAGTAAAATCTGAGTAGGGGAACAACATTGGGATTCTTGTTCTCTGGCCTGGTGATGATCAGGTGCCTTGCCAAGACCCTAGGGTTGACATGACAACATTACATATTTTTAAACACCACTGCCTTTGTCTGCACTAAGTTTGAAAACATGTTGATTAATCTGTTAGCTAACATGTTTGTTAAAAACACCTAATTTCCTAATCTAAACAGGGCCTCGGGTTTGATTCAAAGCTCATTGAAGTCAATGGACATTTTCCTATTGATTTTACTAGGCTTTGGATCAGGCCATTAGACTCTGAGGAAGGGCAATGGATGTATTCTCAAAATACATGCCCTACTGGTTAATTCCTGGAGCACCACTGGCTTTGGTCTTGGAGGATGTCACTCACCCCGCCCATTAAGGTAGGGGAGGTAGAGTGGTCCAAGATTATACCAGGATAAATAGTTGTGTTACAGTGAAACAATGCAGCTACAGTGGTTCAGATAGGCAGTAAAGCTATGCAAAGATAAGACCTTTATGTTCTGTCTTTTGTATTACTTTATGATCCTTCAAGGACGTTTTGTTCAGATGGCATTTTCCTACAGGGCTTTTATAGAGTCCTAGCCAGGTTTTACATAATATCTCCTTCGTATCCTCAAGTTTGTAAGCACTTTCAAAAGTCTGACTTGACTTCAGCCAAAATAGTGGAAGACACTAAAAGTTTAATAGTAATGTTTGTCAAAGTTAACTTGTAAATTTACATCTGCAGTGAATGTGAAGATTCATCACAGTAGCAGAACTAGCGAATGATTACAAGGTACTTAGGGTACCCCAGATTTGGGTTTAGGTGCCTAAGTCCCAGTTTTAGGCTCCACTGTTGTCCACAAAACTCCCACTGAACCCTGTAGGCACCTAAACCTATTTGGCACCTGACTTTTCAGGGTAATAGTTCCCTCAGCACCTAAGTTTATGCCTCTGGGCATGTACACTGTTGCCTCACTCTAGGCATCAGGAGGCCTATCTTCTGCCTAAGCCCCACAGCAATACATGAGCCATGGGGAACTAGGCATTTATCCACCTATCTTGAATGCAGGGCCTGATCTGGTAGAAGTGCACAGAGGCCACCTACCAGATTGGGTCTTATTCAAAATCTGGCTGCTGGAGGAGGAGGTGCCACCCACCTTATAACTTTTAGTTCAATGGTTACAGTACTCCCCTGGGATGTGGGAGACACAGGTTCAAGTCTCATCTCTGCGTGAGGTGGGAGAAAAATATTTGAATAGTGGTCTCCCACCTCTTAGGAGCATGCTCTAACCACTGGCCAATGGGATAGTCTGATGTGGGGCTTCCTCAGTTTCTTCTGTTGAAGTTGTTCCACTTTGTATTAATACTAAGGGTTTATTGGGCCACAGAGCAAGAGTGACAATGACTCAGTAGCCTGGTGCTTAAGGCACCCACATGGCAGACCCAAGGTTCAGGCCCCCTGCTGCAATCACTCTTTTGTTAGTTATACACAGTGGAACAGCTTCAACAGGAGAGACTGCGGGAGCTTAATATCAGAATAGCCCGTAGCTCAGTGGTTAAAGCACCCGCCTGTGTGTAGAAGGCTGCTGTTCAAATCCTTTCTCCCACTTAGGCAGAGTGGGGAATTGAATTTAGCACTCCCACATCCCACGAGAGTGCACCAACCACTGGACTAAAAAATTATAAGGTGGCTGTTACCACTGCCCCTACAATCCAAAACAATAGTTTAAGAAATAGGTTTTTGATGTATTGATGACACTGATTGCATGCTGCATGAGTAAGAAAAGAATCAGGAAATTGGTTGCCGAATCATTCTGAGTTGTTGTTTGAAATTTTTCTGTATTTCAGTATTTACATTTTTAATGTAATGTGGGATGCTGAGTAGATTTTCTTACACAGAGGGTGTTACAAACTCCATGAAATCATCATAACTGAGTTTTACTCATATGAAGGCAAAGAGAAATCTTGTACAATCATGTCTTTGATAATTTAGCACCATGTGTCTTTCTGTCAGCTTCCCAGCTTTGTCCTTAGCCATAAGGAACTCACAGTTTGATTCATGACAACTGTGAAGAAGCTTAGATGAGATTCTGTTTAATAGATTTCTATATGATAAGAATTTTTTCAGATTTTGGAAGACAATCATCCTTGTAAAATTAATCCACAACAACATGCTAAAAAAGCATAGTCTGGGGAAGAGGGGGGAAAGGGGGAATGAAAGATGTCTGGAGAGCCAAATGTGGCAGCTGGAGGAGAGAAAAAATAGACAGATGGAGTAGGCAAGAAATGCTACAAGGGGTAAGAGAGGCAGCTGGGAGATTTAAAAGAGATGGCCTGAGAGGTGCCAGGAGTCTGTCGGAGAGAGAGACTGGGAGCTACGTGGCTCTGGCTATAACGAGAAATGTGCCAAAAATGAGAAGAAAAACAGCTGTAGAAAACAGAACTTCAAATGTTTTAAAAAACATTGGTGGATGTGCAAATTTTATAACTACTAAATGAGTAAATGGATTAACCATTCCTTTTTTTCCGGGGTACGTGCTCTTTAAACCACGCTACCCTCCCAGTTTGGCTTTCACCCAGGAACTCTTCTTCCTCCAGGCCCTTCAAGATTCTTCTTCTGCTCCCATGCTGTACACCCTGGTTTCCTGATGCTCTGCTGACCCCTTCTAGTGCTGTTCCTGGATGCCTTCTCCTCTGCGGTCTTGGAGTCTGATCCAAAGCCTGTTGAAGTCCAGGGAGACTACCATTCACTTCAATTGACTTTGTGCCAGGCCCCTGTACTGCCACTTTTGCTGTTCATCTTTCATTTCCTGGCCAGCTCCTGTCCATTATTCAGAGAATGTCAGTTTTAATAGTGGGACATCTGTCTCTCTAAAGAGGATGTGCTGGCAGCAGCCAGTTTTAATAGCTCCTACCCATAAGGAGTTTTTACTATAAGTTTCAAAGGCTTATACTCTAAAGCGCTAATTGGAAGAGGAGCAGGAATTGGCAGAATTGAAGTGTCTGACTGAACAGTTCCTAGAACTAGCAGGTTCTTTCACAAGCTTGTAATGAGCACACACTGTCTTTGATGAAAAGGAAACAGAAAAAAAATGGATGGTTAGGTACTTAACAGGCCATGTGCATGGACAAATATACAAGCTATGCGCACACATTGGGGAAATACACATATAAGCTAGGCAGATGCCAATGTCTGTAAAGTATATACTTGTATGTGCCTACCTTTGAAAACTTGGCCCTGTTATTAATCAGCAGTAATGACAAAGGGAAAGAATGATCAAAAGGAATGAAGGTTGTGGAATGAAGGGCCTACACAAGTGGAGCAGGACTGGAGGAGATCATGGTGAACCCTCTCCCATCAAGAACTCTGTTATGCAGCATCATGAAAATTACAGACATGCTGTCTAGCTTCTCCAATGTCTCCCAGGGACCTCTGATTTACTAAAGAGATAACCAAGGGACCAGGAGCTGCAGCACACTCAATTAACACATGGGAGGACAGAGATAGACAACCAGAGATCCCCATAGCAGATAGAGAGCACAAGGAAGGAGGGTGGGAAGAAAGAGAAAGTGAATGTGTGGTGGGGGGGGGGCGAAGAAATGGAGACCCGAAAGAATGAACTTCCCACACAAAAAATAAATCCTTGCTATGCAGCAGACTTTTACGAACTGCCCGTCCTGTTGTGATGTTTTGGAGTCCACACAGACCCGTAAGGAGTTCTGTCATCACCTTTGGGAGCCTTTGTGCTGTTCAACTATAGTTCAATTTCCTGACACTGGTAGCCTGCCACAAGTATAAGGTCTCACCCTGGCTTTCATCAGCCTAATTACTCTCTGTAGGGTGAACCAACAACGCTTCCAGTCCTAGGTCTCCCCAAATACGTCCTTCCTGAGTTCTTAATTACCAGACACTCAAACGGTTCCCCTCTGGTTTGCACACCTATATAATGATGTCTCCTATAAAGAATAGACTTTCTTGTAATCTCCTAACCAACAGTAATAAGGGCAGGAGAAGGAATTTTGGGGTTCATTAACTAGGGTGGTAGTGTAATGAACAGTGGCAGAAATTGCAGGGCTGCATGTGTGTGCATGCGTGCGTGCTCTAGGCACATTGCCCAAAGAAGAAGATAGGGCCCTCTCTCCAAAAGAGTTTATAAGCCAAGCTGACTACGTAACAATTGAAACAGGCAGGAGATAGAACAATGCTTAAGCATGAGAGGGTTATGCAGGCTTTGGAGTGAGGGAGGATCAGTGGTGATGGATGGCAGGAACGACTGAGCAAGAAACCTTCACACTGTGTGTTTATTTTCAAAGAAAGAGCTAAAAACAGCAGAGGCGTTCCACTAATTGGGAGCCTTTGATTTCATATTTTAAAAGAGAAGCTTTTCTATGGACAAATCTGACCTTGTTCTTGTTAGGGCAAATCAATTAATTAAAAATGATTACCTTTCTGGAAGCCTTATATATATCCCATCGTTCCCTTCTTTTTATTTAAATAGTTAGAGGAAATTATAATAAGCTTCATGTGGAATAGGAGATTTCTGCATGCCCACATAAGACACTCCAATGTTCCTATGATTAGCAGTGGTGTGGGGAATTTCATATTTTAAATTAGGTTTTAAAGGTAGATTCAATTTTTAAAAAAAAAAATATTGATTCATGGAAAATGGTCAAGTTTCACAGATGCTTATGGAAAAAGATACACAATGTTGATATAAACAATAGAAGTGGCATTGCCCAGCTGTATTCTCAATGCATTCTCTTTCATGGTTAGTTGAAATGGCAAATTGCATTCCAAATTGCTCAGGTTTCTGATTGGTCAGAAGAACCCTCTTCAGCCAATCTTGTGATTTAAGTGACCACCAGACCTTGAATGGCTCATGTCCATCTAGTGGAGACTCCTAGGCATAGATCTTCAAAGGTATTTAGGTGCCTAACTCCCACTGACTTCAAGGACTTGAACAGTGGGTCTCCCACCTCTCAGGAGGGTGGCTTATGGAATATTTTTATGTGGGTCTATGTCAGTCTCTCCTGTTGAAGCTGTTCCACTGTGTATAAATACTTAAATAGTCATTAGCTCAGCGAGACAGACACACTCTATAACTTGGCAGTTAGGGCACCGAGGTGGGAGACCCAGGGTCCAGTCGGCCTGTGCCAATGATTCTTTAGGCATAGCTAGGTGCTTCCCTGCAGCCTGGACTTAGGTGCCTCACTCCATGAGGACTAGGGGCTTAGCCCCTCTCATGAGCCTCCTTTTGGCTATCTTAGGCAGCTCCCCTCCTTATGTGCAGGCTGTTGTGGATCACATTGTTAGTTGCCTCTCTCCCCCCATTCATTCTATAGGGAGCATAGGCACCTAACTCACACTTTGTGGATCCCAGTATTGGTTGCGTGATTTCCTAGGCACCTAAGGTTTGGTGTTGCAATCCCTAAGTCCCTTTGTGGATCCAGGCCTTACTGCCTCAATCAGATAGTGCGATATCTACCTATGGAAGAATAGAACCCAGCAAAAATGGAGATGAGCCTCTTTAGATCATGAATAGGGCAGGAGGCGCCTGATGCTTCTGGAGTACATTCTTGGGCCTACCTCAGATATCAAGATTTGCTCTGTAGCTCCATTCCGTAACAGATGATCCAGTGTAAATCTGGCAGTCCTCTGTTCGGTTGGGTCTTCCAAGGAAAAGTGGGAGGAAATGAATCTCACAAAGTCATTAGAGAATCCAAGAGATCTGTCCCTTCCCAGTACAGGATTGTTCCTACAGTATTTTCTCTAATGTTTTGCCCAGTTTGTTTATAAAATTTCTACCCACTTCCCATGAGACACTATCCTCTAATCTGATCGATCTCACGCCACCGATCATCAGCACCTAAAATACAATATTCTATCCTCTTCCTCCTTGTTTCACATTACAGTAAAGAGACTAAGAAAACCAAAACAAAACCAACCCTCCGCCCCGCCCCCCGCACATTCATAATTTTAAAAAAATCATGACAGCAACCACAGCCGCTCAGAGCTGTCCACAGAGCTGTCCACAGAGCTGTCTGTGTACACTGGACCAGCCAGAAGCTATGGCAGCTCTTTTCTGAAGAGAGGTCGTTGAATTATGGAATTGGTGAGCCAAGCTGTGAAGTTGTTTTGGTTTGTTTTTTTCTTGAGATGATTTCTGTTTTATGAAAGCCACAGTACTTTTGATGTTCTAAATTTCTCACCTACCTTTATGACAAAGAGCTCAGACTATGTAATAACCTGGGCTAGATTTGACCTAGTAAAGGGTCTATAGTCTAATTACCAAACTCCTGCATTCCCCTTGCTTTAAAGTTGTAAGATTCTATGGTTTTGTCTTTGAGAGTTGTCATAAATATAAAGGGAAGGGTAAACACCTTTAAATCCCTCCTGGCCAGAGGAAAAACCCTTTCACCTGTAAAGGGTTAAGAAGCTAAGATAACCTCGCTGGCACCTGACCAAAATGATCAATGAGGAGACAAGATACTTTCAAAGCTGGAGGGGGGCGGAAACAAAGGGTTCTCTCTGTCTGTGTGATGCTTTTGCCAGGACCAGAGCAGGAATGCAGGTCAGAACTCCTGTAAAGAGTTAGTAAGCAATCTAGTTAGATATGCATTAGATTCTGTTTTGTTTAAATGGCTGATAAAATAAGTTGTGCTGAATGGGATGTATATTCCTGGTTTTGTGTCTTTTTGTAACTTAAGGTTTTGCCTAGAGGGATTCTCTATGTTTTGAATCTGATTACCCTGTAAGGTATTTACCAGCCTGATTTTACAGAGGTGATTCTTTTACTTTTTCTTTAATTAAAATGATCTTTTAAGAACCTGATTGTTTTTTCATTGTTCTTAAGATCCAAGGGTTTGGGTCTGTGTTCATCTATGCAAATTGGTGAGGATTTTTATCAAGCCTTCCCCAGGAAAGGGGGTGTAGTGCTTGGGGGGATATTTTGGGGGGGAGACATTTCCAAGTGGGCACTTCCCCTGTTCTTTGTGTAACACTTTGGTGGTGGCAGCATTTAACCTAAGCTAGTAAGAATAAGCTTAGGGGGTCTTTCATGCAGGTCCCCACATCTGTACCCTAGAGTTCAGAGTGGGGAAGGAACCTTGACAAGAGTCATGAAAACTGGAATAATTGCACTAATCTTTAACCAATAATGATCTGGAAATTCTGGTTTTACATTTTACTTCCCAGTATTATTACCTGAGACTATTCTATCATCAGAAATAACACCACGTGAATGGGAGGAATCTGGAAACAGTGGAGGTCTCTAGATGAGTCCATGGGATAGCAGTGTCAGTTACTGGAGATACTGAGCTTTCTGACCCTTTTTGGTCTCTTTGAGTGCACCCTTTTTAGGTGTTTGGCCTTGAGCCATCACTTCTCTTTCAAGGTGGAATCAGGCGATTCTCCTTCTCTCAGACCGGGCACTGAATTGCAGGTCCTCGTGTATCAACTGTGATTACCTCAGCAGATCTGGCTTATGCCTAGATGCTGCAGTTCTGTTCCCTCTGGAGCAATGAGAGTGGTAATTAGAACTCAAACAGCTTCTTTACAGCAAATACCATTTATTTAGAACAGAAATGTTTCAGAGAAGACAAACTAAATGCAATGCCTGCTTTTCTCTAAGGCTCACCATTCCCAACGCCTTCAGTGTCTCTCTCTCTCTCTCTCTGTCAGTCTGTCCGCTCAACAGCTGCTTAGATGTGCCCACCTTCACAAGAATCAAAATACTTTATTCATAGCCCTTTGACCTGGTAGGACCCAGCATTGCAAAACAATGTTTACAGCATGTTAGAGACAAGATACAGGATCTCTGAAGCTGACAGCTTGGTCCATTGCCTTTCTAGGATGTACTCAAGTGTTCTTATCTGGGAAGCCAGTGTGTTGCTTCCCTGGTTGCTCTTAACTTTATTAAATTAGATCAGTACATTCACACCAAAAAGTCTTATAACCCCAATATAATCTATACAGTGATAACTAGGTTACAGAGCTGTATCCTTAGATATTTACATCATAGCTCCTACAGTATTCATAACATAACTACATATCAGCTCCACTTCTGTCATGAGCACTTTGAAGTTTGAAGTGCACACTTCTGTTTTCACAATCCACTGCTACTCTCTGGGTTTCAATCTAGATTTTCGATTTCTTTTGGCAGGTTCTCAGGTGGTGTTCTACAAGACGGGAAAATTGCTTTCTTGATAAGGTCACAGGAAACGCAGGGCTAAGATACAGTAGTGTAAGTGGAACTGGTGACATTTAAAAAAGAGCAAAGCTTAGAGATTCTTGAAAATTACCATATGCTTTTGCAGTTGAACTCTGTCTTGTATGAATGACAATTTATAGCATTATTGTGTTCAGATGTTACTCAAAGAATACATATCATAAAATAAATGTATCCTTTTTCATTCATTGTTAGTAGTTCACCAAAGGAAAAAACCACTACATATGAACAATAAACAAAATATGTTTAGACTTGCAAACTACAGTATAATACTGGATTTTAAAAAGACCATATTTTCCTTAAATAGTGATTCTGATAACAACTACTCCTATGAAGGGAAACCGCATTGCAGTTTGTTTTATGATAAAACAGGATTTGTTTGCATCACCTATGACTAGCAAATTAAATATAATATGAATCCTCTAAGGTTAGTGATAGCACGTTGGACTAGGAGAGCAGCACACTCCGTGTGCTGCATAACTAATGTGATGAACAAATGCACTGGATTTTGTTTAGTGCAGTAGTCAAAGAAATGACTAAAATTGTCATTGAAATATCATGGGGTGGGCAACTTTTGAAATATCCAGAGTTTTAATTCAGTTGAGCCTGCCCTGTCCCCCAGATTTGCATACCTTAACTAGAATTTACCCAAATTATTCAAACATCCTGAGTCTGCATAATCCTGTTGGAAACCTTGTGAGAACAAGATTTGTCTCCAGCTTCCAGTATTTTGTACATCCATTCATAAATATTGCACTAACAACCAGGAGAGGCATATTCTAGTAATCTGTGCAAATGACAAGGGACCAGGGAGTCCTGGATTCTAACTGTGGCTCCGGAACTACCTCTGTGGCCTTGGGGTGAGTCTCCTTATCAGCTTTCCTCTCCATAAAGAAGGATAACTGCCTGTTTCACAGGGGTGTTGTGAATACTAAGTAATGCACTTAGATACTGCAGGGAAGGGCACTATTAAGAATCCTACGATAGATCAGAAGTTCTCAAATATTTCTTGCTGTGCCCCCCTCCACACACACTTTGCAGATTCATCTCTCACGTGCCCTTCCCACCCTAGTAAGAAACAGTATTTCTCAAAATTTTGAGGGACTGGGAGCCCATCTCGGCCGGTGTGCCCCGCTGCTCCCTGGCCTGTGAACGTTCCTTCCTGGGACGCGCTCCAGGTGGACAGTTCTGGCAGGACACAGCCAGCCAGATTGCACTCCTATCCTCATGCTCCTGGCCCTGGGAACAACCCAGAATCACGCACAGGCCATAGGCTCCTCTGGCTTTGATGCAATCCCATGCACACATGCACAAGAGCCTCACAAGGGAGTGCATGCACATCAGCCTTTGGAGAGACTAGCAAACTGGAATACCCCTTTGTGCAGGAAAAGGCCACACCCCCTTGCTCCTCATATCTCCCTTCTCCTAGCTCTTCTAGCCTGGCAGTAGCAGAAGGAGATTCAGATAGTGAGACGAATTCTTATTTTATCAAAAATATTTTCAAAAACAAGAAAAAAATTCGTAATCACTGAGGTCCTCGCCACCCCTCCCCCCGATAATCTCATTGCTCCTCACATAGGGGCACACCCCACGGTGTGAAAATCAATGTGATAGGATAACGAGTGTACAGGGTGTTAAAGATGAACTCCTACTCCTGTATAAAATGCTAAGATTTCCTATTCAGCGCTTCCGGTTCTGGCCTCAGATGGCATATGGAAGTGCAGAAGACAGTACATAATGGAGGGAGGGTGGGAGGAAGGAATTGTTATCTAAACATTTTCAGACTTCACAAGGCTGCTCAGTTCAATTTCAGATGAAGGAATCAGGATTTTTCTTGTTTTAACCCAACTGCTTCACCGATTCTGAAATGGAAAGCAAATGAACCACTGCTGCAGCTCTCTCATGCGGTGCTGCAGAACCGAGCACACAACAGAGAGTCCCCACCTTTACAAAGGCACAAACTACTAAGCCCAGTATAGTTCTAAAGTAAAACCAAAAGGGGCTGAACAAATTGGTGACATTGGATATAGCAGTCCTTGTAGCAATTAACCCTGTTTCCTTAGCCTTTCACCTCTATGTGCTCTGTGTTGAATTAAGCGTTGTTCTTTATTTCAAACAAGGAAAATAAATAAATTAAATAAGACATGGGCCCAACTCCATGGGTTTTGGCCGAATCGATTGAAAACAACTATTTTTTCAGAACTGAGCTCCTACCATTGTGAAGGACTGATACTCTGTATATTTCTGGTTGCTTTGATCACTCTGCGCTGTATTTCAATTTTTTTCTTACCATTTAACATTAAACCTGATCAATTCTTGTTCTCCTCAGCTTTAGACTGAGCTTTTTGGGGGGAGGGGTCTATGTAATTTGTTTCTGTGAGCATTTCATTGTAGTACACACTGAGCTCACAGTGAAAACTTGTATATGCCTTTAAAGGAGTCTGCACTTGCTGCTTACGCCAAGATATTGTCTTAGTTCCAGTTTGTCATAGGTCAGGGCTACTGCACCTGTATTTCCCCTCGGGGGTCCAGCAACAGCACCTGCTCTCAGGCTTCTGGCTCCCCTGGCAGCCACCTCTCTGGGGTGAAAACACAGGTCTCTCTTCCTTCTAACTGGGGTATCTCCAGGCTGAACAGTTCCCTGTCTTCACTGTGTTATTCCCATCAGAGACAGACTGCCCAAGCAGGCCTGCTTCCTTTCTCTTCAGAGACAGTAAACAGTGTGACTGCCCACAGTTATCGTGACCAGACAGCTCTTTTTATGCAAGCCTATTTTATTCTTAAGGTAAAAGCACTAAAGAGAAAACATTAAAAACAATAAAAGAATGTATATACATGCTAACGAGCTTACCAGAGATCACCCCAACCCTAACATGATGGGCATTGAGAGGAGCAGTCCTTCAAACCCCACCCAAGGAGTTTCCTTGTGGTTTCAAATTCATCACAGGTTCAGCTCAGAACAAGCATGCAGTCTTATGGGGTCTTGTTAGCCCTGTCCTTCTAACCCTTCCCTAAGGATTGGGTCCTTCTGTGGATTAGAGGTCTTGTCTGTTTACTGGATCAGGAAGGAGGCCAGGAGCATGTTTAAAACCAGGCTATTTATCCAAAAAAACATTTTCTCTATCCTTTGGTCCCTGGAGAATCCAGTTGGAATTAGTATATGAACCGATCCAGGGGCTTCAAAGGGTCTGATAACTAGAAGAATTGCATCATTATCCCCTTCCTCCTAGAGGAGTTGTATACAAGTCTACAATAACACACACACACAATTGCATTTTTAATACAGTGGACCCAAAGGTATTCAACCTAATTCAATAAAAGTTTATCCAGGCTATTGTCAGCCTGTCACACAGTTCATGCCAATACAGCACACATGCTCCTTGGATTCTTACTGCCAACTGAGATCATAATTTGAAAGCAAGACTTCTACCAGCTCTAGCATGACAGATTGTGATCATTTCACCGCCGTTACCCTAAGAACCAAGCTCAATCATTCAGCAACCCCCTAATGTTTTCAGCAATATATCTGGATGCACACTTTCCAAACTTGTATCTTGTAATAGTCTTCTTGATATCCAACCTATCACACAGATGCTGTACAATACTGATATGTGTTGTTTAATGAATCTGAATTCCTTAAAAGAAGAATATTTTTCCATTTCTTATATTATCCTAGTCTCCTCATTCTTACATTCACAGGAGCTAATGCTACACTTAAAGTTGGAACTCAACTTATATCACAATTCCCAGTTTTCATTCATTCGTTACTTCATCAAAAATTCCCTGAAAGCTAAAACGTTATATGCTTAGACGTTGCCCAGAGGTTGTTTTATTGTAAGTCTGAGGAAATTTCACTTACGTGCTTTTGAGTTACATGAACAGAAAAAAAATGGATACTTTCTGCTTTGAAAATGTTGTTTAGATGTTTACTTGTGTACAAATAACTGAAAAGGAGCCTGAACTTCAACATTTCGGAAATAAATTTAATAGTTTGTAGATCTTTAAAAATGTATTTTTATGCAGGTGCAACATAAAATGTATTTGTTTTTAACTGTGTAATTGCAAGCAGTACTATGAAGTTGCACAATTGTGTTTTGTGCAACTCTACGCCAGCCCAGCTAGTGTATAAATATTGAGATAGTAGCGAAGGTTAAATAGTCGCACTATACCACAGGGCTAGCAGGGTATTTTCCTTTCTTTCACTTTAAAACCAAACAAGAAAATTAAATATAGAAAGCTATGTTAACACCAAGTTAAGCTTGTAAATGTCAACATACAAATATCAGTAAATGAAGAAATTACAATTCCTCTAGCAATGTTAATTCATCCATATAGTACTTCAAAGCTCTGGATTTTAAGATTCTATCTGTTCTCCAGGAAGGGTGTTTAAAAAGCAAAAACTAAACATACATACACTCAAACTCAATGTTACTTACCCTACTGTGTAAAATCATTTATGGGATGGATGAAAATGTAAGGCTCCAGAACTGTACTGTTCATAACTTATTGCTAGTTGCATAGTTATTGTCTCTCAACTAAATGCACAAATCTGTGTTAATGCAATGGTTTAGGTTGCACAGTTTAAAAAAAAAAAAGAGACATTCTGAAGTTGAGGTCCCAGTAACAATATTAACAAGGTCATATTGCATGTGTAGTGGGTCAGCAAATGTACACATTTTACAGTATAAAAATATACTACACGAAGAAGAATAAAAAATGGAAGATACTGTCCATGCAACACACCCTGAGTTAACTTTGCTGTGGGAACCTTAATGTTTGTATTTCTTGACTAGGTTATTTTAGCTGTAGCACCAGAGTGATTTACATTTAAAAGGGTCTTCAACAACAATCTTTTCTCTACCGTTACATAACTCATGCAATGGCCTGTCACAAAGCAATCCCTGGAGTGCAGTGTGTCCCCTCTTCATATCCCACACAGGGGTTCACATCACCTCAACAGCAGGAAGAACAGAGGTAGGACCTATGACTTTTTCCCCTTGCTCCCCAACTCCCTTGCATCATGTTACATGGTGGCCTAAGGAGCAGACCCAGTGCAGCATCAGGGAAGGCTAGTGTGCCACTGGGCTTCAGGAAGTGTGGCACTGTTCTTCTTGCATTCTGGGAGGAATTGGTATTTCTGAGCCTAGCCAATCCCATGTCTGAATTTAGGCCCTCATTTTCCGCCAGGGGCCTAACACATGTAGGAAAGAAATGAGTGAGTTTAAACTATAAATTTCTGACTCATTCTTCTACTGGGTGTTTATATATCCCCAAGGAAGAAGCAAAGGAGATTTTTCTCCCTGAGCCCATGAATCTCAGGTGATCCCACAGGAGGCAGTTCAGCACCATTCTCTCCTGCCCATACTGGGCTACGAGCAGTTCATTATTTGCTTAGAAGGGAAATGGGATGCTTGTGAACATGAGTGTAGCAGTCCTGGAGAATTAAGTCCTATATACACCCAACGTGAAATTGACTCCAGAGTAGCAGATCAGCACCACTGAAGTCCAACTCGTGCCCTCAGAATAAGACTCCAACAGGGCACATACACCTTGTGTTGACCCTCTGTATGGGAGCAACTTTCACCCACAGAACTGATGCAGCAGACATAGCAATAGAGGAAGTGTTCTCTATACCACTCCACTTAAGTAATCCAGTGTGCAGAGGAGACCATATCTAGGAATGAGAGAGCAGGTCAGTCTCCATGCTCAAACCTTCATCTCTGTCATTTTTCATGGCAATCTTAGCAATTAGCATCAATTATAGTAGTGATTTTCAGGACATGGATAACTTGTTCACTAAGCATTGGCAGAGGCTGCCATTCATTTCATATGAGGCTCCTCTTTTAGTTGTTGGACGACAGCTGCTTTTGGTCATTAGCAACTTGGGCTGATCATGAACAGACTGAAGAGCTCTGCCAGAGAGCATGAACTAACTCTAACCACTGAACCCTCCAAAAGCTTCCATTTGTAATGTTGGGAAAGCAAAAAACAAAACAAAAAACAAAAAACAGCCCCCTCTCTCAAATGTTCCCTTGCACTAAATGTTTAATAACTGTCCATCCGAAGAGTGTATTTTCTACCCTACATCATCTCTGTATTTTATGATTTGCTCAATATAATTGGACAGTGCTCCATTTACATTAGTCTGCAGCTCTGAAACCATTATATGCGACACCTTGTTCTCCCCACAGTCCAGGAATTTTACAAACAGGTCAAGGCTTCTAAATACAGTTAGAAGAGCTCCACTACTGATTGAGCACAAACGTAAATAGACTGGATGCAACAATATTTTTTATTATATTTAATACAAGTGAATAGATTAGAAGATCTGAAATGTTATAAAGCAATATACATACTGAATAAATAGCACAGGAGTCATGTCTACATTATATAACACCGGCTAGTATTCAGAATACTTAAAATAAATCCAGTGACATTGGATAAAGTCCATAAAAATGCTATCCTGTCTTCCCTTGTATGAAATTGTTCAAGTATAAAAAAAATCCAATACAGTGTAAAATATTAAATTCCAATTAGGTCAAGAATAAAAATAGCAAGTATTGCAGTTTCACAGGACAATGTAAAGCAGCATTCTCAAGCAAATGAAAAAATAGTCTACATACAGTTGTGTGGGGGGGAAAAAATATGTACTAATGTATTTGAGAGGCCTACATGAAAAAGTACTTAAGAGGGAAAAGCATGGAATTAGCAGTACTTAATGTAAAAACCTAAAAAGTGTTAATTTAAGAGTACCCTCATACAGTGCACATACTGAATTTAAATAAATCCAAGTCAACCTCTTTAATTGATTAGGTTAATATTTAATATGCTACATCTAAACCTGCTAAATAATTTATGCCATGAGATGAATACATAATTTTACAGTGTCACATCTAAAGTTGCTTTCTTTAGAGCGCAGCATAGTAAAACTTTCAAAATAAATATTTCTTTTTTAAATAGCATTACAATTAAGGCACAGTATAAATCACATACCATTAACCCTTGAAGAACTGCAATCTCAGTAACAAAAGTTGTCTCGTACTGTATGTTCTCTAATAAATATTTTTAAATATTCTGAAATAGATACTAAAATTGTACAAAGTTTCAAAAAAAGGAAAAAAAAGAAGTTCCCTTAAAACAGTTCTTAAAGGTTTAAATTCAGCAAGCTTCTTTCTGCCTTTATTCACAAACCATGAACAGATGCAATAAATAGAAAGAGAAGGCTGTTGTAGTAAAGGGCTGATCCTATTTCAGAATCAGAATAGCTGACACGAGCAGTTAAAGTTTCCCAAAAGTGAAACAGGATGGAGAGAGGGATTAGAAAGTGACAAGCTCATCAAACGAGCACAAGTGATGTGTTCTTTCCAGAACTGTCTGTGTTATTGATTGTCTCTACAGCTGTTGCACCCATTAATTCCACATCACTTGCTCCATAGTTCCACTCATCCAGAGGACAGATAAGAAAATAACTTTGGTGCCTGTCCACCATTTTATCAACCGGCCATGTTCCTCAGATTGTTCGATGCCCATTAATGAGATAGTGAGAAAATATTTTCTCACTAAAATAAGTTCTATAGGCCATGGTGAAAACTAGAAATGACAATCAGTGCTTTACACATTGTTTCAAAAAACTTAAACTTGATACAGGCTACATATTGCTCACTGATTTTTTTTCCCTGGTTTAACTTTTTCAAATATTTTCTCACTTGTAAAAGGCAGTTTGCTTCCCTGATATTGTAAAAAATACACGTTTAATTTTTTTTTAAATATAAAGTCCCATTGTTACTCCTGCCATTCTTTCATGACAGTACATTATAGATTGTTTCTTCTCAATTGATACCTGAAACTGGTACCCCCACCCCACCCCTTCCCTAATAGCAACATGATTTGGATGCATGCTGTATGAAGACAGTGGAATAAAAAAATCTTTAACTTTGCAGTAGCATAGCTTTTCTTAAAGCTGCTTAGTTAAATGTTAATTGTCTTTTATTAACTACTTATATTGGAAGGCTGGAAAAAAGGAAGAGAAAGAAAGAGATCTATCTTTCTTCAGAAGTCCATCTGCTATTGCATGCGGTCTGTCTGTAGCTGTTGTGGCTGGTACTGACCAAAGGCTGCAGCAGCTGTCCCAGGTGCTGCAGCAGTGAGTGGTTGCTGGACTGCATAGCCATAACCCCCAGCAGTGACATATCCTGCAGCAGCTGGGGATGCTGCATACGGGTACTGGTCATAGGCAGCAGCGGCAGCAGCAGCTGCCGCAGCTGAGTATTGTGCATATGCCGCTCCAGTGTAATCAATGTAAGGCGTGGTGGAGGCAGCAGCTGCTGTAGGTTGGACATGTGGAATTACAACTCCTGGCTGCACAAAAGCCTGTGGATAGACATAATGAGCAGGTATCCTGTTGAAAGATGGAAAACAAAGTTAGAGGAAAACTTACGAATTTTAAGTACTATTTCCATATTCAGAACTAAAACAAACTCAATTTAGTTGTTGTTATGAGCATAGGGTTGCCACAATAGCTAAATTTATTTAATACACCAATGTATCATTTCAATAGCACAAAGAGATGCATTGCTCAAAAGCCCAGCACTAGGAGATGACTTAATAGCATTACACAGAACACCATCAAGCAACGTCAAACGTGTTCACTTTAAAATCTTTAGAAGGGCCAGTATTTGGGATGTCAGTTTAAGACATCTGTAAAGAAGTTAAATTTGTTTATTCCAGATCCAAGCTTGGATTGTGCATTTTTAAAATAATCTGTAAGTGATTTTGTTGCCCTAATTCTCACTAACTTCATTGACTATTAGTAAAATTCTGTGTTATGAAGACTGGTTTTATTATAACAACTATGCAATTTGACAGTATAGCCACTGTAATCAGTTTGCCAGTAGTAGATAATGCAGCTAAACAGGTTTTTTAGTTGGTCAATTCTGTAGCCCATCACTCTTCCCCCCTCACCCCCCACTCTTCTTGTAAAAAAAAAATTGCATTGTGGCAACCCTACTTAGATTGCTATGCAGACTCAGCACACATTAATTTCTCTGCAACCTCAGTCACCCTTATTAAAAATTAAAAAAACACAGGCGACAAAGGAGTTTAAAAGTTCACAAGTGTGGTAAACACAGCACGAATCACACTTTCCAAACGAACTATAGTGCAGCTCACTTGGTCACAAGAGGCCATTGAGGAGAAGCTACATAGATGCTATTAAAATTCATAACAGTGATTCCTAAGTACATGTGCATCACACTTTTGTAAAGGTCATAAGGACACAAGGGTCAAACCTGTTTGACAATCAGGCCACTGATGTCCTGTTTTGTGCCAGCTTGTTTATTTCTATGCAAGACATACAGCATAGAGTTTTGGGAGATGGGGGTAGGATTAAATCTAAATAGATCTGGTGTTTAACAAAAGCAAAAACAAGTTTATGGCTCATTAAATAACTGTTTGAACAAGTCAATAGATACACTTTCTCATTTCCTCCTCCAAATCAGAGAACTTTGCTTCCTTAACTTACTAGCCTATGATTGAACTACTTTTGATAACAGTAGTAATCCTCTCACATCACACAGATCTGCATACAAAGTAATCCCACCATTCCATTGTATCGTGTAATATTAAAGACATTCTTTAGAGTAGAGTAATACCATGTTCATTATACATTTAATCCCCCAATCCTGCAATTGGATCCATGAGTAGACTGAAGTCAGTGGGGCTCTACACAGCCATAAAAAGTCTGCTTTTGCAGCTCCCAGTGCAGGATCAGAGCCTTAGACTTTGCACGAAAGTTAAAAATTTCCCTTTCCGGCTGAGTCCAAAGACAACTCCAGCCTTTTAGCATGATATTTACATTATAAACATAGATGGAAAATTGCAGCACTACCATTTGTCCTCTTCCTCCAGCTTTAAGAGCCAGACAGTTTTTTTGAAAATAAAAAAAAACAGTTTTACTTCCAGTTGTCAACAGTTCAATTAAATGGGACACTCAACTAAATTCATCCCAAGATTTAAAAAAATTATAAAAAACAAAGCATTAAATCTGATTGGCCTTTTAAATTATAAAAACTTAAAGACAGTTAAACTCAGACAAACCCAGTAACTAAACATTTCTCCCTGCAAAGTTTGTAAACTAAACACTGCAGCTGTAATAACTTAACACAATTGAGTTATTTCATTTTCCATTGTCTGAGATGACTGCAGAAAATTAGAGCAACAAATGACAAAAAGTAGTGAAACTGGATTTTTACAACTAATTAATAAAAAAATGTTTACAACATTTTAAAGATGACACTGGTCCTTTAATCATGTTACTATCTTAGCTCTCCATTCAAAAGGGAAACACACAGTATCTGGTATTAGATACCAACCAGAATATAAAAACAATCATAGCATAGTTTTTACTTCTGACACGCTACTTTAAAAGGATTATAAATTAATTAAAATGTAATTTACATGGTAGCTTGATTATTAGTTTAAATAATTTTTCAAGGGTCTTTCCTAAACCCTGATACAGAGAGTCCATTTAACATCCAACAGACAGTTTAACATCCACGTAGAAGCAAATGAGCAGCAGTAATTATGGCTTAAATATTACTTTAAACAGTAAGAAGACAGTAAGACATACTACATTTCTAGCTCTTTCTCTATGCGAACACAAATGACGTTACCGAGGATTTCTTAGAACACTTGTACATGTACTTAATTTCTTTTTAAAAACTAGATTGAAAGATACACATGCTCCCACTTAAACCCTTGTGACTTGTTTCCTTTAAGCCAAGAAACAAAACAGGTGGTGAATTACGAAACTATCCCTTTACAACAGCATTTTAGTCTGCATTATACATGAACCCTGTGCAGGCCCCCACCATCATGCCATTTCAGATGTGGTGATTGACAGTGTAAGCTGCAGTGGGGCTATTTTTGATCCATCGGTCATGAGACAAGGGTTTCAAGCAGAGTAAAATGACTTTATAAGGCCAAAGTAAACGTCTATCTACTGCAAAGGCAAGCATGCGTACATCTCAATGACACCGAAACACTGCTCTTTAATCTTTTGACCTCAGTTTCCCATTGTGCTGGGACACCTTAATAAAACAGTCAGGTTATTATCAAGTGTACTATTTTATAATAGATATTATAATATTGGGACAATATTTTAATTATACAACGGTCTTATGGCAAGGAAATTTTTTCCATTTTGTAGTACATAAGTTTATTGCCTCAAGCTACTGCCTTAAAGAAAAAAAAAAGACGCAATGTTTAGCACCAAGTAATTTTGGTGTATACAAATGCTCTTGCCATAAGACTTAAGATTTTCATTAACCTAAGCTGTAAGAATACTTTTGCAAAGTTAGAATGTTGATTAGGTTTAATACTATAGTAGCTGTATAAATAACAGTAAACTGCCAAATATATTATTGTAAATGTTATGCATACAAAATACAATGGAAACAAAAAGACAGCCTAGGCTGATCTGGAATAGCTGCAATACATAGGAATTCAGTATTAATGGACAGAACAATTGTGATACCATTGAATTCTTGAACAAGTAGTTACTGGACTCTCCATGAGACCTGTTCCTTCTGTTCTGGATCTTGCATTGCTTCATCTGTTCTTTGTAAGTACAGTTAACTAGCAGATTTAATTCAAAGTTCAATATTGAACAGCCTTCTTATACCAGAACAAGAGTTATGTATACACACTAAAAATCAAGCATGTTTTGGGGGTTAAGTTTGTGCTCAATGCCTTCTGCAGGATATTGAAAAATATATACATTCGGTTTTCTTTGACCACGGCAGTTTCATTCCACAACTGTTTCAAAATTATCAGCTGCCTGATCTTTTAATTATCAGCTGAGGTCAGAACTCTTCCCTCCATCCCTTAAAATCAATAATAAGGATTTTGTAAAACTTAGAGGTGACTTAACCAGGGTTTGATATCAGCTAACCATTCGTTGGCTAGTTTGTCCTTTTGGGACCTAATTCGGCTCTCATTGAAGTTGGGTGGAAACGATTCCATTTACTTCAGGATCAGTCCTTACACAAACAGGGAAAAAGATCTAACTGTTCATATCCTATGTCCACCTCTCCCTTCATGCACGTAATTTTCCACTGATGTTACCTCAATGGAACAAAATAAAGATCTTTAAAAAAAATGCATTAATTCAAAATGAATTCAATAGCAGCATTTGGTGTTTCAATATAAAGCTATATTTTTATGAGTCACAGTGGGATAAGTAACCAACACTGAACTCTTCAAGGTCCCTTCCTGCCCCACATTTCTATGATTGTGGTCAGATTCAGCATGCCAGGTCTCACACATATAGTAAGTGAGATTCTGGATGTAAAGAGGGGGTGAGATCAGGAAATGTTACCTGGGTGGGAGAATTAACCTCTATAGCATAGAAACCAGAAACCAGAACTACAAGTGTTTTATTAACAGGAACTAATCACGCTTCTCTTAGCTAGAGTAAAGGCATGGAGGTACCATACTCAGAATTAAGTATGTTCTCCCACTAAATCTGATGTAATGTGATGCTGAAAGTAACTGCATTTTGTCTGAAAGGTGGAACTATGACAGAGCACTGCTGACAAGAGCAAAGTAGAACCTCACTAATTTGCACTTTGCTAATTAATTCACATGCAAAAATGGCACTCTGCTATTTAATCCACACAAAAATGGCACTCTTCCCTTTTACTAGCAGAGCACAGTTCTGATGTTCCATATTACTTACTTTTACATAGCATACGGAAGTACACTTACTAGTAGTCACAGAAAAAATTTAAACTCAAAGTATGTTTCAGTGGAGCCCTGCTCTCACCTCAAAATATTACTCTTTACAGAAAAATTCTGTCCTTTTTAGCAGACCCAAACATTAAAATGTCTGAAAAATGAGCCCTTACACAACCTAGCCTGTTCCCCTTTGTCATAGTCATCACTCTCACTGTATTTTCCACTTTATGCATCCGATGAAATGAGCTGTAGCTCACGAAAGCTTATGCACAAATAAATTGGTTAGTCTCTAAGGTGCCACAAGTACTCCATTTCTTTTTGCGAATACAGACTAACACGGCTACTACTCTGAAACCAGTCATCACTCTCTATCACTCCACTCAGTTTTCACTGCTCTCCCCAGCCTTAACTTTATCCCCTAAAATATATGCATAGATCAAAATAAGAGTTTAGTGGGAGATTCTTGGAAGTGCATCTCTTGAACATGAAGTTAGATTGTATAATCTCTTGTAACTGGAGGTAACAGAAAAGGTGCAGGGAACAAGGATAAAAATGAATACTGGATTCTACCAGTTTAAAACACATACCACCCCTTTTTGCAAAGTATGTCTCTAACTCAGATTGATATACAGTGTGTTAGAACCAGAAAAGGCTGATGGATTGGAGAAGAGAATCCATTTTTATTAAATCCCTTAAGTAGTACATAGTCCCCGTTCCTCCTTTCTTGCTATGCTAGGCAAGAACTTCCTCTTTTCCTCACAGCTGCACCCTTTGCATTCCCCCAGCTCCTCTTTGTAACCCTGCTTTCATGGCCTTCTGGGTAACCCCTTCCCTAGTGTGAGTATCAAATTACTATCATATATTCTTTTCAGTTTCCCCACCATTTCTCCAAGAGATACTTCCCTTCAACAAAGCCAGCACGATATATTTGGGAATATTATAAGAAGCAATCAAATAAAATAAATAAAAAATCATAAGTGAGCTTCAGGTACATTTTCAAAACTAGTTTCCTGATTATTACCATGCTTCCCAGACAACCACTAAACCACTCTACTGTGAGATGAGATGTTGTATGTGAAGTTTCTGGAAGACGGATTTCCCATCCCCACAACTTTTCCAAAAGGAAAACGATCAACTTTGAATGAAAAGCTAGCTTCAACTTTAACTATGGAGCAGCTACTGCCATTTCATAATACCAATGTACAGTATCTTAAATCTACACTTGTCAAGTAATTGAACAAAGTACATCCTTTGATGCATTCTCCTGCTTTGTTAGCTTATTTATTAATTAGCAAAATTCATTATTTTGCAGTGACCCAGTCAGTGTGAATTAGTGAGGTGGTACAGGACAGAAAATTTAAGCAGATTTCACCTCCTAATTTTAGGTCTATAAAAAGCAAGTGTTAGAAGTACTTAGGAATAATATACTTGTATTTTTTTTTTAAAGGAAATGCACTACATATTAAAGTCTGATAGAGAAGTTAAAGACTGGAATTAGAAAGCCCAAGTGGAAGCACAATGTTAAACAAAAGAGCTCCACACCCCTTCATACCCCTCTCAAGGAACAAAACCAAGAACTATAAACATGCAAGCAATATGTTGATTTTCTTTATATAAAAAAAAAATCAAGATGTCACACAATTTAGCACTCAATACAAAATACAAATATGGTTAAAAAAAAGAAGTCACAGGCTACAGCTTGAAAGCAAGAAAAAAAAAGTCCCTTTGCTCCCCATGGCAAAGTCAACACTCCTCAACAACAAAAACAAAATTAAGAGACCCCAAAAAACTTTCACTACAGCTCTTTCAATTAAATAAAAGCACACAGTTTAGCTATCAACACCACTTCATTTCTGTAAAAAATAAAAAAAGCACACGGATGTCTATTGACTATATGAAAAAACATACATGCATCGTTAATCACCATTTTAGCTTGTTTGTGTTTGAGTGTACTGGTTACAGTGTTTAATTCCAAACAGAACTATTCCACCTCTTATCATCATATCCTTCTGATCAGTTATCTTAACTGTAAACGATCCCTGTCAGATTAGAAAGAGATAAATAACATTGAGTCAAGCTGGGAAAAAAATAAATAAATGGGGGGCACAGCGGTCTTGTATAAAGTCATACCACTTTGTTTTATCAGAGGGTGGTATGAGTCTGATCCGCTTGGGTTGGGACGGCTGCATACTTCGTATAGACAACTCGACTCAGCTATGGTCTTTAAAGCATTACCAAAGAGAACATATTTACAAGGTAGATGTTTTTAAGTCTGGAAATTTGAATGGCAACATTATAAAGTCAGTGACAGTACTGTGAGAGGCCACACAAGGTTATACTTTGTTTGTGGACCTGTTTTATAGACTTACCCAAAAGGCCTCTGTATGAGAGCTGGATGAAGATGCTGAACACCAAAGGCAAAACCTACCAACAAAACACATCACATTCTCTATATGAGCATTCCATCAGCTGCTTATTTATGCTATACACACAGTAACCTTCACTAACAAGCACTAGTAAAGATGTTCAAAAGAGTGAAGAACCACAGGTTACAGAAAGGGTGTTTTGGATAATTTTTTTTTACAATCTAAACCGGAGGAACGTGATCTTGACTCTTGCCAATTTTCAAAAAGACAACTTATTTGGCAACAACAAGGAGAATTTCACTCAACTGTTATTTAAAAGCAAACGTTCTCTAGCAGCAAAGTCTAGTCCTTAACTCTAAAGCCTAAGAATTATAAACTGGATTGTAACTGGGTGAATATATGTGGTTTCTACAGACTTCATTGGGAGCCATGCATGCAAACGGAAGGGTAGAATTACTCATACTGTAATATACACTGACTTCTTACTTCCTGAAATATTCATACTGGGCCTGATTCCAAGCCCCTTAGTCATATGAGTAGACCCATTAACTTCAGTGGGAATACTCAGGTGACTAAGTACTCACATAGGTGACTATGTGAGTAGTCAGTCACCTGAGTATTCCCACTGAAGTTAACGGGTCTACTCGTGTGACTAACAGCCCATCAATGTCAGTAAGGGGTTCACAGTCTGGCCCCTTTAAAATATGAACATTAATGCGCTACTATATTCCCATTTATTTTGCTGTGAAGCTGTGGTATTGAACAGGGCATGAAATCAGTGAGTGAGATTTGGATCAGATCTGGCCTTGTGATAAATCCATTCCTTTTTTCATTCAGTGCAATAGATTCCATGTGTTTTAGAAGTTCCCATTAAGAGACTGACTGTGTTAATAAGACTGGGCACATCTAGAAGTTCCTGTATCCTAGCAATAATCTTTCACCTCAGTTATACTGTAAATGTTTGTCATTTCATTCATAATATAGGGTCCAACAAAACGGAAATTCTGTATCCAGGAAATTTCTCAAAAGGGGACATATATTCCTCTATGTACAGTACACACGCACACCTTTAGTTTTAATGTTGTATGTAATCCGTAACTTTTTGGCTATCTGTAAAAATGCTTTCATAAACACACACACACACACACACGAACTATACTCCAAGGAAAGTCGTGGCATTGCCTGAGAGGGACTTTTTTAAAAAAAAAAACTTTAACTCAGACTGAAGTTTTGTTCTTCTCAGAAACTTTGTTGAAGGGCAGGGGAGGGAGAAAAGAGAGAAAGAGACATTCCTCACCTGGTTGCATTATCCTTGGTTTTGCTCCCAGGTATGCCAGGTTCACATTGGCTTTCCTGCCATCAATGATAGGATTGGGATCTTTGCAAGCCCTTTCAGCAGCAGCTCTGTCAGCCATGGTGACCTTAACAATATACAGTGCTATGAATTAAACCACTTTTTCCATTGAAAAAGCAGCAGAATTCACCTTTTCACTAAAACAACCAGCTTCTCCCCACCCCCCAAGACAGTACGAAAAATATGAAGCCTCATCTCCCTAGATGTTTTTGATACAAAACTAATGGGCTTGCTTGAATAATTAAGATAAATGGGGTTTGTTTACATGAAGACACTGAGGATCTTTAACACAAATTAACAAAAGGCCCAAGAAGTTAAAATGCATTAGTTAAAGCACATTACATCCCCTTGTGAATGCTCTCATTCAGAAATAAAGGAACCTGAGTTCTTTAGCTTAAAACTCATTGAAGTACAAAAAATACCCTTCCTTTCCTTTGTTCTGTGTTTAATTGGTAAACAGACACAGAAATCAGGTTATTTTAAGCTTCTAGTTTGCTGCAGTATAATCCTAGGGGCGTGTACATGTATAGGAGCCCCCTGTACTACCACAGATAAAACTTCTAAGTCATATCAGAAAAACAACCAGCTAGCCTAATTTGTTGCCAGAAATCTGCATGTAACTTTTCATGTACAAACCACGATCCAAATCCCCTCCATCAGGGATTCCTCATTCTTTCCCCCCTCCCTCAAAAAAATTAAATAACTCCTCAAAACAAAGTACCCTTTCCCCCCAATCAGACAAGTACTTTATCTACGGCTGCCCTCTGGATCTACCCTGCCGCAGCATGCTGGCCTTTGCCTCACAAGAAGTTTCTCTCCGGCTTCAGGCACTTCTCAGGCTACACCTGTCTTCCCACCTCCACAGGGGATACAACGCTGGCTTCCCAGCTTGTTTTAGTTTCCCCAGAAAGCGGTTGGATCCCTCCCACCCACGAAGCGGACCCAAGCTAAAAATGATGCAAAGTAGCCACGGAGCAGCAGCGATAAAAACGATCCCCCAAAGAACCCCCCCCACGACTTACAAATCCGTATCCCCGGGACTTGCCGGTCTGCCTGTCGGTGATGACCACGGCTTCCTCGATCTCCCCGAACACCTCGAAGTACTTGCGCAGGCTGGAGTCGGTAGTGTGATAAGGCAGGCCCCCGACAAAGATCTTGGTGTAAGTGGTGTCCTTCTGGGTCGTGTGCATCTTCCGCACCTTTCGCTGGCCCTGCCAGCCGGACAGCCCTAGGCAAACAAACGGGGAGAGTAGTGTGCGCCTGGGTGCGTTTACACGTGGTGGGAGGGGGACTTATTCCGGAGTCAAACCCCTTTTGCAATTACACTGCGTTCCCTTTTGCAAACCAATCCGCCGCTGCCGCCGCCTCCGCCTCCCAGGGAGGGCGCCCCGCAGCCTCCAGCAGTTTTGAGGTAGGTGTTAGAAGAGGAGGATGGAGCGTGTCCAGGCTGGCGGAGGCAGCAGCAGCTACTGGAGAGAAATGCAGGGCCCGGACGCTAACAACGGAATGGCTTTTCCCTGTTTGCTTTCCCCTAAAAGCCGGGGCACCCTGGGATCCTCCGCCTCCCGCACCAGGGGCGGGGATGGGGCGGGCCCTTCTCCGCCTATTGGCCCGCTTGGCCGCAGGAGCCGACACACAGCTGTTGCGAACAGCTGGGGGGCCGATTCTCTTTTCTTGGGTCCGGCCGCCCGGGCTGCAGGGAAGGACCCGAGAGAAGCGCTGCACGCTCGGGTTTCCCCTTCAGGACAGGAGCAGCCCGAGCAGGAGAGGCGGATTCTCCCGGCCTGGTGTGAGCGGGAAGGGCCCTGAGGCTGATCTGTGGCAGGGCTCGTGGAAGTCGCTCGCCCACACCCTGGGGCGAGGTTTCTGCTTCAGCGGCCGCTGCCCTGCGGTCTCGCCGCTCCCCCTCCTGTCTCCCCTGGCGGTGGGAGCATGGACGCTGGTAGAGCTGCTCCCTCGGCCCTTCTCTTCGCTCCCCGCCCCCCCTTTCCTTGTGCAGTCACCACTGGAGAGAAAGAAGAGACCGAAAGAGCGCGGAGGGGCCGGCCTGGGGGCTCAGAGCCCCAGGGGTATCTAGCACAGTCCCAGAACTCCTCCGTGGGCCATACAGGTAGGGGAATTTGAGGCGGGAGATTGGTAGGGGAGAGGCAGGAAGGGGGGCAAAGGTAATAGGAAAGAAAAGAACAGGAGGACTTGTGGCACCTTAGAGACTAACCAATTTATTTGAGCATGAGCTTTCGTGAGCTACAGCTCACTGGACGTAACAGGGAAGAAAGGGGAGTGAAAGACAGTTGTGCATCAGGTAGAATTGGGAAAACAAAGCTATTCACCACTACTCCCCCCCGCCCCTCTTAGAGCTACTGTTGACTCTTCCCTCACTCCTCTGTGCTCATTGCCCCTTGGGCCTATTTCTTTGAAACCCCCCCTGCTATAAATAGAAGTCACCTATCAATGTGCAAATGGGACTTTATTGTCAAAACGGTGTCTACGTTGATCACGGTATGCATCCGCTGAAGTGAGCTGTAGCTCACGAAAGCTCATGCTCAAATAAATTGGTTAGTCTCTAAGGTGCCACAAGTACTCCTTTTCTTTTTTTGATCTCTCTGTAGCTTCCCTTACCAGAGTATCTGTGTGCCCTGTAAGATTAAAGTACACAATTTACCTGTAGAGTACCTCTAGCTCTTTCATTCTGCAGGCTACTTCACACAAGAAAGCCCTATGGCCCACCTCCGTTCCTAAATTCTCCAACATCAAAATAGGTGGTTTTCGAAATGCTCCCTTCCACACATCAGGAAGAAAGGCTCTGCAGACCCTTTGTGATCCATGATTGGCAGTTTGAGAAGTCTCTTTCCTCCCCTCTCCAGTGATCAGGTGTTCAAGGTTAAAAAGAACTAGATAAGTTCATGGAGGATAGGTCCATCAATGGCTATTAGCCAGGCTGAGCAGGGATGGTGTCCCTAACCTCTGTTTGCCAGAAGCTGGGAATGGGTGACAGGGAATGGATCACTCGATGATTACCAGTTCTGTTCATCCCCTCTGGGGCACTTGGCACTGGCCACTGTCGGAAGATACTGGATACAGGATAGATGGATCTTTGGTCTGATCCAGTATGGCTGTTCTTAAGCCAATCTGCAAATAGTCCAATCTGTTTCCTGATTCAAAATATTAATGAACTTCCTGGTCAGGGAATCTGTTTATCCCTAATACATGTTGTTTTTTTATTATTACTTAATATACAATTTACCTTAAGGGACAGGTGCAGTACCTTTGTGGCAGTACCTTTCACTTCTGGGAGTGTCACACACACACACAATTATTCTATGTTGTTTCTTTTTGAGTTACAAATAAAAATATTTTAAAAAAGAAATACAGAATTGGAAGGTTAAAGTGTGTTGAAAAGCATTACAGAAGAGATGTTGTACTGCTGTAAGTGACACTCAATCCTAGCAACACTTCTGTAGTCAAAATGGTGTCTACGTTGACCTAAGCATGAACTAACAATCTGATCATAAATAAATTGTGTTTTGGCTGAATGTACCTGTTTATAAAACGTTTCTTTCTGGAAGCATTTTTTTAAAGCAAGAAAATAGTTGTTACCAGCTCTTAAGTTAGAGGAACATGATCATTACTTGCATTAGATATTTTTCTTTGTATGTTTTTGGCTTGCACGTCAATTTGGAACATTACTTAGTGCTCTGAGACCCGTACCCAAACTTTTCAAGTTGTACATTTCAAATTGGGTAGACTTCTGGGTATGTTGAGTTCTTTTCCCCCTATTCTTTGGAAGCCAAAGTTATAGAAGACATTTTTGAATCATGGGACCCTATTGTAATACCCTCTTTTTTAACTGAAGCAGAACTCCTTATGGATGCTAAAGGGGAAATCTGCTTAAAAACGGACAGTATGACATGGGCTCAAGGGCTGTGCACATGCAGGCCTTTATACCGGTGGCCAGAGCCGTCTCTAGGATATGGCAAATTGGGGCCACTACCCTGGGCCTCGCGCTTCGTGAGGATGTGGGCAAAAAGTGAGGCAGGGGGCAGGTGGGGGGGCAAGGAGGAGCCCCCTTATCAATCTCCCCCTACCCCCAGCACGCCCCACCGATTAGCACCTCCCCCTCCCTTCCAGTGCCTATCGCCGATCAGCTGTTTCGTGGCATCTGGAGATGCTGGGTGGGAGGGGAGAGGAGCGAGGGTGCAGCGCGCTCGGGGGGGGGGGAACTCAGTGGGGAAGAGGTGGGGTGGAGTGGGGACAGGAAAAGGCAGGGTGGAAAGAGGTGGGGTGGGGCCTTGGGGGAAGGGCCTGGACAGAGCAAGGGGGAGCCCCCCCTCTCCCCTGGTAGATAGAATCTCTGCGCCTATGCCCCGAGCCCCGCACCCCACTAGGGATGGCCCTGCCTGTGTCATATTCCATTGATTTCCATGAACCTTCAGATAGGAGGAGTCTGCATTCAGCCTTGTGGTCATAATCTCTGTACTTAATTGAGGACATAAGGTGGGATCCATGAACTGATTTAGGCATTGCAATGCTGAGTGTCAGAGTGCGTAACTTTTAGGCACCTAGAAAAATCACGGGAACTACACTGAGATCCACAAAGCTGAGTCAGTCACCTAGGCTTACTATACAATGAATTGGAGCCAACATTCTCTGTTTTGCAACCATGGCACCAATTCTGCAAACACTCTTGCACATGTTTAGCTTTAAGCATGTGAGTTATCCCACTGAAATCATAAGTGAGGTGTAAAATGGTATTCAGGGGACTGCTCATGCACATGCTTAAAGTTAAGCACATATGTAAGTGTTTGCAGGATCAGGGCCTCAATTTACCACCTGCAAATACCAAGCAAAGAGAAAAGTACCAGGGTCTAAGCTTAATAAGGGAACAAAATTCAGCAGCACTGTCATATTAACTTACACAATTCTTTTTGATGTGTACAAGATTTGAACAATCTCCCATTGGTTGGTAAGGCAATATAACAGGGATGGGTGAAACTATCCACTTACAGTATATGTTTCATAGTATAATGTTTAATAAAACAAAGCACACCAGGGGAAATGATATGCCAAGTCTTGCTCAGAAAGCTCCTCCCAGATTTCACACTGGATTGTTTTTTTCTTTTAAGAGATCATAGTAGTTTTACTAGGGAGGCCTTGACCTGGAACAAATGTCTTATTGGAGTGAATTATTTGGAGCTGCAATGAGGAAATGACTGAAGCAGAAACACTTCCACAAATAAAAGACTTCTTATATTAAACATTTTGCTCTCTTGAGTCAATGGGCTCATGTTTAGAAAGATCAGTTGTTTATGGTCTGTTTAAAAAAGTTCTAACCAGCCTGCTGACCATCCATGATAGGAAGTGGCTGACCCGCACTCGCCAAACACCCACCACGAGCAAAAACTAGGTTGCCTATGAGCAAGTGAGTGCTCTCTCATTCACCTGTCTAGATCAGGGAAGGTGTAAGTAAATCCAAGGAGGGAGATGATGTTTATTAATTCTGATGGGGATGGGCAAGGGGAATTCAAGATTTGTGGTTGGTTTACTTTTACAAGATTTGTTACAGCATGCGCCTAGAAAGATAGCATAATTGCTTTTTGTTATAAGTCTAAATAAATATATATAAAAGTAACGGGGCCAGTTTCCTATGCAGTTGAAGCTTCTGATATTTCCTCTTTCCTGAGAAGCAATCATTTTCTACCTTAGTTCTCATTTTCTCTGTAATTCTTGCCATGAGAGGACACATTTGTTGTAAACCCTTCACTCAGGCATAGTTTTTAACTTTTTCTATACCGATGACTAGATCAGAGTCTCTGGGTACATCTACACTGCAATAAAAGAGCCTTGGCCCAGCCACAGCTGGTCCAGGTCAGCTAACTCGGGCTCACAGGGTTCAGGCTGTGGGGCTATAAAATTGCAGTGTAGATGTTTGGGATAGGGCTGGAGCCCAGGCTCTCAGACCACACAAGGCGGGAGGGTCTCAGAGCCTGAGGTCCAGGCTGAGCTTGAACAGCTACACTGCTGTTTTGAGCCCTGTGAGCATGAGTCAGCTGACTGAGGCTCTGAGACTTAGTGCTGTGGGTATTTTATCACAGGGTAGACTTATCCTATGTGTCCTGTCCTTGCCTTCCATGCAAAGATCTGCCTGATCATTTTTGTGGGGTAGTTTTTTAATTTTTGTCTCTCCTGCAGCTGACAAGTTCACATATAATGGATTATTTATGCATTTATATGAGGTGCGGAGGCATTGGCTGTCACCAGCTTTTTTGTTTCCATCAATCACATGCTAGCTTTGGGTGCATCATGAAACTTAGCATAAAAAGTGCAGCAGCATCCTTCCTAAAAATGTCACCTAGTAATAGAACTGAACAGGAATTTTCTAACTGAACAGGGTTTAATTGAAAAAGGACTGTTCTGATCATCTAGTCTAATCACCAGTATAACGCAGGCCATAAAATTTCACCCATGACTCCTAATTTAGGAATACTAAAGTTTTCACATCTGAAATAAGGGCTTCCTGTGGAGTTTTGAACCCAGGATCTTTGGTTCCATGAGCAAGAATTAGCATGCTTAGGCATTAAGCCAGATATTGTTCATGATGAGGATTCTTCTACAGGAAATTTCAGCTGGGTTTAGGCTTCTCTTAAGGAAGGAAACAATCCTTTGAGATGCACTCATTTTCTTATAGAGCCACCAGAAATATCTTTCATTTCATGTGAACTAAATTACAGAGGTTGCTGGGATGCATCCAAGGGCAGAATTGAGCCTTGTCAGTTTTAGACTTTTGAATCCATTTAATACATGACCTTTATTTTGGGGGAAAACAATGAGTAATGTCCTCCCTTTCACTTCAGGCCTGTAGCCAACTTAAGTTTAATTTGTTAACATTATCGATTGAAAATTGAAAATAATTTAGTCACCAATAAACCCCCTAAATGTTGATTAATGCCCACATTTTTTATAATTTATTCTGCAGACATCTGTGGCTCTCGTTTTCATAATTGCCAGTATTCAAAGGTATATTTATTTTAAACAGAAACCTAACCCATGTTATTATATGATTCAGTCTAATACACTATTAAACATTTAGTTAATGGTGTATTAATTAAAGTAGATATTTTTCTCTGAAACAAGTATAAGGATTATAATAATTGTTGAATAGTTCAACACATACAAGCCGCAATATATTAATATACTAATGTTTAAACAAATGTAACTGTGTAAAACTATTTAGCCTTAAGGTCTCTATTATACAGGAGGTCAGATCAGATGATCACAATGATCCCTTTTGGTTTTATAATCTATGCATCTACGGAGAGAAATCTAAGTTTGGGCTAGCACATTCTCTGGAGCAGATGGGCTGGATGCTGGGTCTTCCACCCTGGTAACATAACCACTGGATTATAGAATCACTCTCAACTTGATCGCTTTCTCTGGTGCAATGACTCTTTATTTAACCTCAGTGGAACAGCTTCAAGGGGAGAGAGGGCTGCATCAGAATAGCCCATAGCTCAGTGGTTTGAGCATGCTCCTGAGAGATGGGAGGACCTCTCCCATTCAAATCCTTTCTCCTCCTCCAGCAGCCTGGGGAATCGAACCTGGGTTGCCCATCTCCCAGGTGAGTGCTCTAACCACTGGACTAAAAATTACAGGGTACACAGCACCACTTTCTCCTTTGGCTGCATTGCATGGAGTGAAGCAGGTGCCTAACTAATTCTCACCAGAAATGGCTTAGGTCCTAGGCCATCTGGCTGCAGGAGAAGGGTTCCTGGTTGCAGATTGCAGCAGAGATAGGCACCACCATGCAGTCTAGACTTAGGCACCTATCACCATGCAAGAGGAGGGGGCTTAGAAAACACTCTTCTCCTTGGTATCTCTCATTGGCTAGTTTAGGTGGTTCCCTGCTTTGCATACTGGCTTTTGTGGATCACATGCTAAGGCACCTGTCATTCTCCATTCACTGTATAGGGAGTCAGGGCACCTAATTCAGGCTTTGTGGATCACAGTTTATGCCTGTGAGTTTCTAGGCACCTAAAAATTAGGTGCTACTATGCTGGGTGTTGCAGTGCCTAAGTCCCTTTTTGGATCTGGGCCACTCTTCTTTGTGACTGTTTGGTCCTGGCTATTCTCTACCACTTCAGGGTTATGCCCTTAAAGGATTTTGTTTCCCCATCATGCCTTTTTTGTGACTGACCCTTTAAATCTGGCAGAACCACAGCCCTTTGCTCCCTAAGGTAGCCATTTTGAAACTGACTTCTGCTGCCTAAGACTCCTTCTCTCCTACTTGGTATGTACTCTGTGTTCCTGTTGATTTTCCTTTCTTATTACCAAGGAGATGGCATGTTTTCATAGTGCTTCAGAAAATAACAGCAACAACAATGTCAATGATAGAAATATAGAGGATGGAAAGAGAAGAAATTTACTAATTTCATTTCAATGGCTCCATATCTTGCGTAATAATTAGACATAGCAGTAGTAATGTAGGGGCTAAGTTGTATTCTTGATTACACCTGTACAAGCTAATGGAAATCAATGGGGCATCACAGACACAACAGCAGAATTTAGTCCTTGGTGTGCAATATACTTGGGAGAGTAAGTGGCCCCACACTGACATCTTAACAGTAGTGCAATGCAAATACTGCATAGTGTGTCCCCTATGTGTTGCAGAGCCCAGATACAACTGAGAGTGTCTGTGTAGATCCCCATAATAGAAAAATCTTTCGCAGCAGAGTGTAAATACATTGCATCAGATATAATTTTGCATGCACACAAAAATGGAGGCTATTTACAGATTTTACTCTTTGAGCCTGGTGTTGAGCTTGTTCTGTTCAACTCTGCTGACTTCAGTGCAGTTAATTCATGATCAGGGCTTCTGATTTTAGGTTTTAAATGATAAACACCAATAAAACATTCCCACACACTTAGTGTTTATCTAATAAACACCAGAAAAACACTGGAGATGGTTACTTGTAACCAAAGGTTTGTCTACATAGAGTAGTAATGTGGATTATGGGGGTGTGATTTCTAAAGCACACTAATGGGGTTGTGCATTAACTGGTCCATGTAGAGCTTGCTGGTGCTCACTAAACGTTCCCTAGTGCATTTTAACATAGTGCTGTTTGAAACATTAGTACATTAAAATGCACTAGGTAACATTACTAAGAGATTACTTGTTACAGTATATATTACTATAATGAGTAACATATACAATATACATTATTCATTACAGTATATACAAAGAGAGAGACCTGAAAACCCCTGAATTTTGGACAACTACATAAAACTCCAACATTGGTAGCAGTAAATCCTGAAAAATGAAATTAATAAAACCCTGAAATTAAAAAACCCTGAAGCCCAATTATGATTTACACTGAAGTGAGACCAGAATCAGAACCAAAGACTGAGGTTGCTAGTTGGAATCTTTTGCCAAAGTCTTTAACTTTTGAAAATAAATATCAATTGACGTGAATAATGAAACAAACATACAAATCTATGTCATAGTTACTAAGTGCTTCCCAAGTAAATTAGATCTGAGTGGACTTCTTGGAGTTTTCTATTCTTCTCCCTTTCCTGGTTATAGGAAGCTCTATTCAAGATGTACATATGCCTTTTTTTTGGTGTGGGACAATGAGCAAGGCTTAACTTGCAACACTCTGTACCTGTATCCATTCAGTGGTATGCAGGAGATGCAATATTCAGTTTCTCCTGCTGTAACTCACTGTAGTGTTCTGTGGATTAATTAGTGAATGTTATAACTGTTCTTTGAGAATGTACTGTATAGTGCTAAGTACTGTTATGAGTCATTGCTGTATAAGCACTCAGGATGAAACTTCCCAAAGAAAGAATTGAAGATGCCATGCAGTAATTGCACCCAGAGTCATTAAGGGAATTGTGGGAGTCAAAGCTCTGTCTGGCAGGTGAAGCTCTGAAGTTCCTTTGTGTCACAGAGCAGGTGCACAAAGGGAGAGTGAAAGCCTAGGCTCACCATTTTAAGCCATGTGGTCTCCCTGAGCAATCTTAGACTAAGGATTTGCTAGATAAAAGGTGCAGAGGCATAGGTACTGGAACTAGAGGTTCTGGGGGAGCTGCACACCCCCACCCCCTGCTTGAAGTGGTTTCTGTCCTATAAAGCATTTATAGTTTGATTCAATGGCTCTCAGCATCCCCATTATACAGTTTGTTCCTGCACCTCTGCCCTGTGTGTTGTTTGTCTGAGGAAACCGGACTCATTTACATCTTATAAATATGGGGTTGCCAGGTGTCTGGTTTTCTACTGAAATGCCCAGTTGAAAAAGGACCCTGACGGCGGTGCTGACTGCGCCGCTAAAAGTCCGGTCAGTGGTGCAGCAACGCTAAGGCAGGCTCCCTGTCTGCCCTAGCTCCATGCGGCTCCCGGAAGCAGCCGGCATGTCTGGCTCCTCAGCACAGGGGCGGCTACGGGGGCTCTGCATGCTGCCCCTGCCCCGAGTGCCAGCTCTGCAGCTCCCATTGGCCAGGAATCATGGCCAATGGGAGCTGCCAGGGAGGTGCCTGCGGGCAGCACACAGAGCCCTCTGGCCCCTCTGCCTAGGAGCCGCAAGGACATGCTGGCCGCTTCTGGGAGCTGCCTGAGTTAAGGACTGCCCAGATGGAGCCTGTCCGCCAAATCCCCTCCTACACTCCAACCACCTTCACCAGCCCTGAGCCCCCTCCCACACTCCAAACCCCTTGTCCCCAGCCCTGAGCCCCCTCCAGCACCCTAAGCCCCTCATCCCCAACCCCACTCCAGAGCCTGCAACCCCAACTGGAGCCCTCACCCCCTCCAACACCCTAACCCCCTGCCCCAGCCTGGTGAAAGTGAGTGAGGGTGGGGGACAGCGAGCATCAAAGGGAGGGAGGATGGGGGGCAGGGCCTCAGAGAAAGGGCAGGGGGCGGGGCAAGGGTGTTCAGTTTTGTAGGATTAGAAAGTTGGCAACCCTGTGCTATATAAATGAACAAATTACACTAAAGAAATAACTGACCCCATACCACTGATTTCTGTGCCATATGGGGAAACTGGCCTGCAAGGACCTGGATTCTGCTACTGCTCAGCAAAGGGGCAACAATACTGTAATAAATACATCTCTGCCCCTTCAGAAGATGTATAGGCCCTAAGGGCCTGATCCTCAAAGGTATTTAGGCACCTAATTCCCGTTCAAATCAATGGGAGTTAGAAGTCTAAATATCTTTGAGGAGCTGAGCTGAAGAAATCCTAACACTATATGCGGCTGTGTGTATACAAATGTATCTGAAAGCTATGAATAAGCAATACCTAGGCAGTTAATTTAGATGCTGCTGATGTTGCTGAGGTCCTTAATATTAAGAGCACAAACCTGTGGCTGATGATAACTTAGTGTAACTTAAATAATTGATAGTCATGCATCTGAAGGTATAAATTAAAAGGCTGTCTAATTTTTCTTTTGGGAAAAGCAATAACATAGTTTAACTGAAGAAGCCCCAAAGGCTATCACCTGCAATTAATTATTTTTACGGAGGCATTTTATTTTATTCTGTCAGGATCACTAGGAATAAACAGTTTGCCAGTTTACCAAATGTTCCCAGCTACTGAATTCAGTGGTATCAATGTAATTGTATCGTCAGCCTCTTTATTTATTTATAAACACCATATGCCTGTCATGTCCGAGACCAGTGGATGTCATGTAGTCATTCATTAGGATGCTGAAAACAACAAAGCCCCCCCCGATTATATTGCACTCCATTCATTCTTGCCAATGCTTTATTTCAACATGTGATAATGACCTGTGGGACATTTGGTATACAGTGTCACAGTATAACCAAATTAATATGTTTTGGATATTTGAACCAGTAATAATGTCATCAGAATGCTTGTGGCCTAAACCCTTACAATTATTCTGTAGGATTGAAGACAAAAATCAAATACTTCCTCTTTTGTTTTCCAAATAAAAACACAGTCTTGGCTACTGGGAGTTGTATTTCTGTTACAGTTCCATAATGCCCTGAAACTGTGAAAGTATTCAACTGGTAATGTTAGACATTGCTTTGTCTTGTAATCATCACATTTGTGAACAGTAAAGTCCCACTAAAAAAGGGGACAAAATGTCTAATCAGCGCTCTGTTCAATATACAGTACACAGAAGATAATCTGACTTTATGCTAGCAAATCTTAAATCCTATTGTAGATTGACTTGGTATCTGAAAAGTACACTTGCATTTTTATGTTAACATCTATGTGCAGGAGACATAATTTTATCAATCATAATCATCATAATTTTATCAATTTCCCTGCCAATGTACAATTGCTACCTATAGTATGTTCTCAAGTGCATTGGCAAATTTACTTGGAAATTACTCAATTTACGAGGCTTCCACTACTTTTCTTGGGAGATTATTTCTCCATCTTCACAGACTTTACTGTTTTGAATATTTTTTTCTCTGATATCCATTTATCTAGCACCTGTTGCTGTAGCAGCCAGGTGATAATTAGCCTAATTTTTCTGTTGATCATTTTAAAGTTAAACCCCTAAACATAGATTGATAGGCCCTAGATTTGCAGCCCGATGGGAATCTTGCTTCGATAAGGACTGCAGGAACAGACTTAGAAAGTTCCAACTATTCAGTGGCCAAAATTCAGAGCTACTGAAACTGTGGATGAAAGTCACCAGGCTAGTATATGGCGATGTAATAGGTACTATGAGTGTGGCCTGCGGTGCAAGATATGCCTCTAGGGGATTCAGAACACACATAAGTAGGTGTAACTGGAGCAAGCTGTAGGTGGGGGAACCTGTTATATGGGCTGAGGAAAAAAGGTGAAAGGTTCATCATTACCCAAATAATAGGGGCATGTGGGATGAGATGGACATATGGTGGTTTAGTACTAGTGCAAGCTAGAGGTAGGTTGATGTCTAATGCCTGGCAGAAAATAAAGCTGCCCCAAGCTGGTGTAACTGCAGAAGAGATCACACCACACACTGATGCTGGCAAAAATTCAAAGCTTCCATATGGTTCCACCCACATCATGTCACCAGTCAGGTGTTAAGAGCTCTGCAAAGGGAAATCAAGCAGCACAGACGAACGAGTAACCTCAAATAAATGTGGTCTTGCAAACCAGCTGAGGTGCCAGCTGGAGAGTGAAAGGCAGAAGCTGAAGCTGGGCACTCACCACCCACCTGCCTGTACCTGCCATGGGCAATTGAGAAATGGTCTCCTTACAAATCTAAAAGGCATTTTGAGACACCTGAACATTTATTTGCCCCGTACAATGATAGCTGGATGGCTAAATACAATCTTCCCTCCCCCAGTCCCACTCACGTCTAAAGAACTGCGTGCACACTCCCATCTTGGTAACTGACGAAGCCGTACGTGCTCAGAGCTGCCTGCTGGGGCAGACGCCCATAGGCTGCATCGCCACACCCACGCAACTTGCTCCGTGGCTGCACTTCGTGTATGCAGAATGAAGAAGCCTGGGATGAAAAATACTGTGGGTGAAACTCTCAGCTGGTATAAACTGGTATTCACTCCAGCAAAGCGATGGAGCTATGCCTGTTTACACGATATGAGGATCTGGCCCTGTATCAAGATTAGACATAAAGGGTATGTCTACACAGCTGCTGGGAGCAAGTCTCGCAGCCTGGGTTGACAGTCTTGCCTTAGTGGGTTACGCAAAGATAGCATGAGGACCTTCTGGCTTGGGCTGCAGCTCAGGCTCTGAAGCTGGGGGGTGGGGGTGGGGGAAGCTTTAGAGTCTGAGTTCCAGCCTTAGGTGAACATCAAAGCAACAGCTACACAGTTACTTTTAGTGTCCCAGCTAGAGGCCCACTAATGCAAGTCTGTGAACCCAGGCTGAAGACTCCTTCCCAGCAGCTGTGCAGACATACCTAAAGGCTAGTGAGCAGAAATACATTGATGGTGGTAAAAGACAGATGTCACTAAACCTAGTGTATTATAATTGCAGATGATTAAATGGATGGTCAGCAAAACCTACACTCAAATCGGCCTTGTAGCATAACGTACATCTGTGCAGGCCTAAATCAGGCACTTAGTTCAGGAAGCAGAAGGTGAATGTGTACGCACCTTGTGCAGAGAAAAATGCATTAAAATGTATGGACCCATGCAGCCAGCTGTTATGCTGGTGGCAAATATGACACCAACATTACACTGTTTAAAGGAGAGGCACTGAAGAATTAACTTCTCCACTTGAAAGATGGTGATTTTTATAGGTAGACAGAATTATCAATATTGAAATTTGTCCAGGACACCAAGTTAATGCTCTTACCCTTGAGGGAAAAAATAACATGGAATCTTCCCATGCCCCCCAAAGGTTAGGACATCTGTTGTACATTTTATCTGAAAGATGACCCCTCCAGCAGCATAGAGTGCTCCTTAGCACCATGCTAGAGCATATTTTCAGAAGTGACTCAGGGTGGAAGAGCAGCTTGCACTAATCCACCATAGCTTCCTGCAGCACCGTAGCTTTTTCTAGAAATCTCGAATCCAGATGCTGGCAAGAATCCAACCCTGCTTAGCCGATGAGATCCAATGAGATCATGGCCCAAAATGTTATGGCTTCAGAACAGCATGCTCTTCAACACGCAAAAAAAGTAGACATTCTGAGCCTGCTGCCATTTAAACTGTTGGAATTTTGTCATCAGATTTAGGCCTAGAGTAAATTAAAGTACAATTTCAATGGCAAGATAATTCATATTACACAATTTAATCAAAAGACAAAAAAAAAGGGAAATTCTAGAAAAGTCAGGTTATATTTTGTAGATGTCTTTTCCTTAATTACTCTGTTTGAATTTACACTGACAAGGGTACAGCATGGGCCAGATCTAGGTGTCTTTTAAGTTAATGGGTTTTGTCATCCGCTACAATGGAGCTTGTGTGTAGTATACAAAGGACAACGTCCTTAAAAAATATTGCTGTAGAACACAATGTATTGGTGTAGATTATTTGTTGTGTGTTGGCTAACCAATGAGCCAGATTCTGGGCTTACATGTGTTTTATACTGTTGTAACTCCAACAGAGTTATTTCAGTGGAAGTCAGGCATAAATGGAGTCCAAATCAAGCCCAATGAAAACAAACAATCAAAAATACCTAGACAAAATAATGAACCTGGAACATTGACCGCAAATGTTCTATTTCTTGGAAGATATATAATTCCCTCTTATAGACTCAAAGACTTTAAGGCCAGAAGGAACCGCTGTGATCATCTAATCTGACCTCCTGCATATTGTAGGCCACAGAACCTCACCAACCCACTTCTATAATAGACCCTTAACCTCTGGCTGAGTTACTGATCTCTTCAAATCATGATTTAAAGACTTTAACTTATGGAGAATCCACCATTTACTCTAGTTCAAACCAGCAAATGTCCAATGCTGCAGAGGAAGGCAAAAAAGGAAAGAAAGAAAAAAGCCCAGGGTCTCTGCCAATCTGACCTGGGAAAAAATTCCATCCTGACCTCAGGTATGGCGATCAGTTGGACCCTGAGCTTGTGGGCAAGACCCACCAGCCAGACGCCTGGGAAAGAATTCTCTGAAGTAACTCAGAGCCCTCCCCATCTAGTGTCCGATCTCCGGCCGTTGGGGATATTTGCTAGAAGCAGTCGCAGATGGGCCACATGCCATTGTAGGCAGTCTCGTCATACCATTCCCTCCCTAAGCTTTCCAAGCTCAGTCTTGAGGCCAGTTAGGTTTTTTGCCCCCACTGCTCCCCTTGGAAGGCTGTTCAAGAACTTCATTCCTCTGATGGTTAGAAACCTTCATCTAATTTCAAGCCGAAACTTGTTGATGGCCAATTTATAGCAATTTGTTCTTGTGTCAATATTGGCACTTAAAACTTAAATGACTCCTCTCTCTCCTGGGTATTTATCTATCCTGATGTATTTATAGAGAGCAATCATATCTCCCCTTAGCCTTCATTTGTTTTGACTAAACAAGGCAAGCTCTTTATATCTCCCCTCATAAGGTAGGTTTTCCATTCCTCTGATCATCCTAATAGCCCTTCTCTACACCTGTTCCAGTCTGAATTAATCTTTCTTAAATGTCAGATGATTAAATCAGATGCGAACTGCAGTCTGTAGAAATAAATTTTGCATTTGCTAATGGTAAATTTAGAGATATTCATTCTATTCTTTAGTTTCTATTCAGTTTCATCAAAGTAACATACTATACTCCTATACTCTTTTTTGGATTGTCTGTCAGGCAGTCTAGAGTAGCTTGCATGTGTGAGTACCAACCTCAGGGCAGACTATCAAGAAACAGGGCACAAACCCCTGGTTGTATATTCTATAATTAGATTTCACCAACCAGGTAACAAGTGTGAACTCCTAAAGCACTATAACAGCCTTAACATGGAGTCACAGACAGTCCTCCTGGGTACTCTACTCCAGTGGTTCTCAAAGCCGGTCTGCCACTTGTTCAGGGAAAGCCCCTGGCAGGCCGGACCGGTTTGTTTACCTGCCACGTCCTCAAGTTCAGCTGATCGCGGCTCCCACTGGCTGTGGTTCACTGCTCCAGGCCAATGGGGGCTGCGGGAAGGGTGGCCAACACTTCCCTTGGCCTGCGCCGCTTCCCGCAGCTCCCATTGGCCTGGAGCAGCGAACTGCAGCCAGTGGGAGCCGTGATCAGCCAAACCTGTGGATGCGGCAGGTAAACAAACTGGTCTGGCCCGCCAGGGGCTTTCCCTGAACAAGTGGCGGACTGGCTTTGAGAACCACTGCTCTAGTCTATATTGCCACCCAGGCAAGCCTGCTTTTGTGTCCCTTATTCCAAAAATCACAACAATATTCAGGTTACACCCAGTCTCAAAGGACCAGTCACTTACCCCAGAGCAATTGTACCTCAGATCTCAAATCAAAGACAACTCCTTTAGCCAATCCTGTAATTCTAACTAAACAATTGCTAACTAAGAAAAAGAAATGAGAGATATTTGCAAGGTTAAAGTAGGTAAACATACGCACGTGAATGAGATACAGTCTTAGTCTCCAAAAGGTAGTAGTAGCTGCTATAATATGCAAGCTCTATATGTCCTTATGGCTAACCCAAACCAAGCAGCTTGGGGTTCCTTTGCATATGATTAGAAATATTGCCCTCTCTGAATTCCAAGTAGCATAGTGATAACAATTCCTCCTTGACATGGATTTTTATGCCTTTCCCCCAGAGTTGAAGCTGTGATGGGATGAGAGGGCTTGCGCACGTACAGTCTTCATGGGTGTGGGGGAAGCCATCCACAAAATATTTTGATTACTGATGTTTCACAATGGCTTGTCTGGTGCCTGTAGGCCGCCTTCTGTTCAGGAGAAGATGACACATCTTGTGGTAAACTAGCATGTCACACTTGGTAATGCTTCTCCCCTGACTGTGGGGGTTTACAGTCTTAGCAAACATTTTTATAGTTACACAGAAAACACTTAAATGTTACCTTATAACATGGGATACAATTATTATAAGTAAAATTAATACATGCAGCAACCTACAAGCATTTCATAAAGTCTAAACACATTCTTATAACTCTACTATTTATTTTAACAATACTAACACATAGGTGAGCCAGACTGGTTTCCAGCTATGTATTTGTCAGTGTTCAATAGGCTTAGGGGTCTTGGAACGAGCTGGCACCTGGTCTGCTAGCATCACAATCTCGTGTCAAACTCATTGTTAGAAATAGTCGGAAAAGGTTCTTAGATTTGGAGGGTGAGCTCCTGGCCCCACTGAAGTCACATTGAAGTTTTGCCATTGACTTCAATGGGATGAGGATTTTGCCCAGAATCAGTTGCCTATGAAAGTTACATGGTGTGTGTTAAATACACACACCCACCCACCCACCCACACACACACACATACACTTTGTAGCAATAGCTATCTATCTAATTAAGAGCCCAGTCCTGTCCCGAGTTTTGCCAATCTTGGTGAGATTGAGCCCTAAATATAAACAAAAACAGTTTAGAAGACACTTATTCTCAGAACCATAATTAAAATTTGGCTTTATAAGTATATTAAGGTGTTTGGGTAAAGGGACATAAAGGCAGCTATAGGGCTTATATACATGGGATACTCAGGAAAGTTAATCTGAATGAATTTTTGAAGTGGATTAGCTAAACTGTGTTAAATCCCTGAGTGGACACTCTTAGACAGAATTAAAGTGGCCTTAATTTGGTTTAGTTTAATTCACTATTGTACTGAGCATGCTACTGTATGGAGCAGAGACTTGGCCTATGACAGTGGCTAACAGAAAGAGATTGGAGGCTGCCCATCACAGGAGGCTGAGGAAGCTATTACACGTTTCATAGAAAGACAAAATAACAAATGTCAGAGTAAAAGAGCTGATAGACCAGGACGTGTTAGAAAATATTGTCAAAGAAAGAAGGTTCAGGTGGCTGGGGTATGTACATTGTATGAAAATGGGAGACATGCTAAGCAAGCACTGAATGGGGTACCCAACGGAGGAAAGAGAAAGTGAGGAAGGCCAAGGAAGAATTGGCAGGAGACAGGGACAGAGGATATTGAATGTGCTGGCATCACCTGGGAAGAAGTACCACAGTTAGTGAGCAACCGTAATCAGTGGAGGAACTGGACTGTCCAACGTGTAAATGGCACAGGGTGGGTGTAAGGTAAGGCTAATTCTGAATCACCGCAGTAAATTGGATCCCTTCAGCACTTATACCTAGGAGTTTGTTTTAAAAACTATTTAGATCTCATACATTCCATAGTGGAGATAGGTTACATTAAACAGAATCATGAAGAATTAGTAACACAAGGAAACTTTTGTGTTAAATGTGATTTCGTTGTTTATTTCCATTGGGAAGAAGATTGGTGGCTTTAGCCTATTAAGTGTTCCCTGGCTATTTTTTCCCCTACTTCATCTTTGAAACTAAATAGGGAAATGAGATACAAGCATAAATAAATCAAAAAGAAGGTTTCTCAACACCAATAAACTAAACAAAAGAAACATTATACTAGGTGGTATTTACTTATTGAAGGCATCTTCATGAATGCTCCTCTTTTTGGATGGAAGGAAACATTTTTGTACTTGTTTAATTTTCAGCTGTCTTACTCATGTTTTGATAACGTTGTAAAAAAGGTGCTTGAATAAAATATAGAAGCAAAATTTAACACAAGTTAAAAATTCATGTGAAACACCAGGGAGGAAGAGGAATTGTTTAAGGAGGTATAACATAAGGGAAATAATTTCATCCTATTGTTCTTAGTTAAGGAGAGGAAAAACTAGGTAACAGGAAGGCTGGTCTTGTGGTTGAGGCATTGGTCTGGGCCTCGGGAGATCTGGGTTCATTTTTCTGTTCCACTACAGACTTCCTGTGTACCCATGTGCAATTCACTTAGGCCACATACTTATGCGCATACTTGCCCTTAAGCATGTGAGGAGGTCCACCAAAATCAGTGAAACTCCTCATGCATAAGTGTTTTTGGGATTGGGGACTTTACCCCTCGGTGCCTCAGTTCCCTGCCCTTTGTTTGTCTTGTTTGTTCATAGATTCCAAGGCCGGAAGGGACCACTGTGCTCATCTAGCCTGACCTCCCGTACGACACAGGCCATAGAACTTCCCCCAAATAATTCCCAGGGCAGATCTTTTACAAAAACTTCCAATCTTGATTTAAAAATTGTCAGTGATGGAGAATCCACCACAACCCTGGGAAAATTGTTCCAATGGCTAATTACTCTCACTATTAAAAATGTACGTCTTATTTACAGCCTGAATTTGTCTAGCTTCAAGTTCCAGCTGTTGGACATGTTATACCTTTCTCTGGTAGACTGAAGAGCCCATTATTAAATATTTGCTCCCCATGCAGATACTTATGGACTGTAATCAAGTCACCCCTTAACCTTCTCTTTGTTAAGGTAAATTGATTGAGCTCTTTGAGCCTATCACTATAGGCATGTTTTCTAATCCTTTAATCATTCTCGTGGCTCTTCTCTGAACCCTTTCCAATTTATCAACATCCTTCTTGAATTAAGAGCATCAGAAATGGACACAGTATTCCAGCAGAAGTTGCCAAATACAGAGGTAAAATCACCTCTCTACTCTTACTTGAGATTCCCTTGTTTATGCACTCCGGGATCACATTAGCTCTTTTGACCACAGAGTCATACTGGGAGCTCATGTCCAGCTGATTATCCACCATGATGCCAAATCCTTTTCAGAGTCACCACTTGCCAGGAAAGAATGGCCTACGTTTTTTGTTCATAGATGTATACATTTACATTTAGCCTACCCAAAATGCATATTGTTTGCTTGTGCCTAGTTAGTCGAACTCTGTATCAGTGACCTCTGTCCTCTTCATTATTTACCACTCTCCCCAATTTTCATGTCATCTGCAAACTTTATCAGGGATGATTTTATATTTTCTTCCAGGTCCTTGATAAAAATGTTAAACAGCTCGGGGTCAAGAAACAATTCTGGCAGGACACCACTGGAAACACAACCATTTGATGGTGATTCCCTGTTTACAATTACATTTTTAGACCTATCAGCTAGCTAGTTTTTAATCCATTTAATGTGTACTATGTTAATTTTGTATCGTTCTAGTTTTTTAATCGAAATGTCATGCAGTATCAAGTCAAATGCCTAACAGAAGTCTAAGTATATTGCATTTACACTATTACCTTTATCAACCAGATTTATCTCGTTAAAAAAATATGAAATCAATTCGACAGGATCTATTTTCTGAAAACCCATGTTGATTTGCATTAATTACATTACCCTCTTTTAATTCTTTATTAATCAAGTCCAGTATCAGCTGCTCCATTCTCTTGTCCAGAACTGTTATCAGGCCAACAGGTTTATAATTACCGGGGTCGTCCTGCTTACCCTTTTAAAAACTGACACAACATTAGCATTCTTCAGTCTTCTGGAACTTCCCCAGTGCTCCACAGCCAATTGAAAATTGCTGTTGTTTGGATTACAAGTATGTTTAGGCAGGGACTGTCTCCTACTAGGAGACAGGCTGCATTGTACAGCACCTAGTACAATAAGAAAAGGAGTACTTGTGGCACCTTAGAGACTAACCAATTTATTTGAGCATAAGCTTTCATGAGCTACAGCTCACTTCATCGGATGCATACTGTGGAAGTGAGCTGTAGCTCACGAAAGCTTATGCTCAAATAAATTGGTTAGTTTCTAAGGTGCCACAAGTCCTCCTTTTCTTTTTGCGAATACAGACTAACACGGCTGCTACTCTGAAACCTTGTATAATGGGATTCTTGGTTGGGGCTTCAAAGTGCTTCTCTAATATCACTCCTAGTAAATGTCAGGAAAAATTTCCTAGCTGCGAAATCTAGTAGGCTGTGCATATCCCCAAGGGAAGTCATGAGAGTTTTGTTATCTGAGTCATTTACAATTAGACTGGGTGAAGTACAAGAAAGTACAGTCTAGGAAACCATGCTGCATTGGCAAGGAATCATAGAATCATAGAATATAAGGGTTGGAAGGGACCCCAGAAGGTCATCTAGTCCAACCCCCTGCTCGAAGCAGGACCAATTCCCAGTTAAATCATCCCAGCCAGGGCTTTGTCAAGCCTGACCTTAAAAACCTCTAAAGAAGGAGATTCTACCACCTCCCTAGGTAACGCATTCCAGTGTTTCACCACCCTCTTAGTGAAAAAGTTTTTCCTAATATCCAATCTAAACCTCCCCCACTGCAGCTTGAGACCATTACTCCTCGTTCTGTCATCTGCTACCATTGAGAACAGTCTAGAGCCATCCTCTTTGGAACCCCCTTTCAGGTAGTTGAAAGCAGCTATCAAATCCCCCCTCATTCTTCTCTTCTGCAGGCTAAACAATCCCAGCTCCCTCAGCCTCTCCTCATAACTCATGTGTTCCAGACCCCTAATCATTTTTGTTGCCCTTCGCTGGACTCTCTCCAATTTATCCACATCCTTCTTGAAGTGTGGGGCCAAAACTGGACACAGTACTCCAGATGAGGCCTCACCAATGTCGAATAGAGGGGAACGATCACGTCCCTCGATCTGCTCGCTATGCCCCTACTTATACATCCCAAAATGCCATTGGCCTTCTTGGCAACAAGGGCACACTGCTGACTCATATCCAGCTTCTCGTCCACTGTCACCCCTAGATCCTTTTCCGCAGCACTGCTGCCTAGCCATTCGGTCCCTAGTCTGTAGCTGTGCATTGGGTTCTTCCGTCCTAAGTGCAGGACCCTGCACTTATCCTTATTGAACCTCATCAGATTTCTTTTGGCCCAATCCTCCAATTTGTCTAGGTCCTTCTGTATCCTATCCCTCCCCTCCAGCGTATCTACCACTCCTCCCAGTTTAGTATCACCCGCAAATTTGCTGAGAGTGCAATCCACACCATCCTCCAGATCATTTATGAAGATATTGAACAAAATCGGCCCGAGGACCGACCCTTGGGGCACTCCACTTGATACCGGCTGCCAACTAGACATGGAGCCATTGATCAGTACCCGTTGAGCCCGACAATCTAGCCAGCTTTCTACCCACCTTGTAGTGCATTCATCCAGCCCATACTTCCTTAACTTGCTGACAAGAATACTGTGGGAGACCATGTCAAAAGCCAGGACATGGACTACAGTGTCTAATGAGTCTTTTCCATCTCTAATTCCTATTCCAATCCCGTGTAACTTCTGCTCTCACTGAAGTGTGTGAAGTCAGTGCATCTCTAGAAGTGTCAGCCTTCATAGGGTCAGGTGCAACAATACGTATGGCAGACTTTGTCATTGGGGGAGAAGGTATGGGAACCTTTCAGCAAACCTTTCCAAGCTCCCTGTAAGTTGAGATGAAGCTTATGTGCCAACAGCATTTGCAGATGACTTAGACATCTACTGAGATGTATATATTTGGATGCAATGCAGTGAAGACTTTTGCCAGCAGTGAGTTACTACTGCTCACAACATCATTTGCTTAGGATCAGTGTTCTGTAGTAGTCTGCTTTGTAATTCCATGGTAGTGCATGCAGTGCTTTGTCTTTGTCCTGACTCTTCCTACGTTTTTCCAGATCATGCCTCCTTTGGGGGAATTTGAAGCTCTTTGATGACCTTCTGCATTGGACTCTTTTTTTTCTTTTTCTTTTTTTTTTGTAAAGTCTGTCACCATCTGCTAGAGGGAAACCAGGGGGCAGCTTCAAAAAAGTTTAGTTTTTGTTCCAAATAGCTTTCCTGTGGGGCTTGTGTACAATCACACAATGATCGACATGTAGGGCTAAAAGGGACCTTGAGAGGTCATTTAGTCCAGCCCCCTGCACTGAAGGTCCTAAGCACAAAAAAAGGCAAGTTACCTCTTCAGCCAATATCAGTAAAGATAGAAGAACAGGTTATGCCCTCCAGGTGCAGATCTCACCCTCGCAGCACAGAAATCACAATAGTCTCCAAAATGTTCCCAGACCTATGGAGAGCCAGAGTTCAGGGGCCTGGAGATCCATATGCGGGGAGAAGCTGAGGGTGATTGTTAAGCCTCCCCTCCACTATCTCCTCATTGGGAATCTACAGAAAAGTTAATGCATCCTGAGATGACATCATGCTTCCCATGAAGCAGTCCGTGCTGGGGGACTTTTGCTCTCTTTCACTCCTAACAGGCAGTAGGAGGCAGGGGAAGCCCTGGCAGAATCTCTCCTTGAAACCTTGCTGCCCAAGGAGGTGGGTTTACAGAACAGATGGAGAGGAACAGGATGTCCATGCAGATGGACCTGGGCTCTGGCAGATGCCACTTGATTTGGGGGAACTTTGGGTTCTGGGGGTCTGGGGAACCCCTTTCCCCAGTTCTGGGTGTGTGGGGGCAATATATCTTCCCCCCCCCCGCCACAATGATCTGGGAAAAACTCTAAACCCCAGGATTTTCCTCCCCAGTGGTGTTTTTCTGTGAGCGAGAGCAATCCAGCCCCTGGAGACTTATGCACTTACGATCTTTTAAATTCTGTGATGCCTAATCTTGAGGTCTTTACTCAGGTTTTACTCAGCCCTCACTCAGGCAAGGTTGCACTGAATTTGTGAGCGGTGGTCTGAGTAAATAGAAAGCAAGGGCTTCAGGATTTAGTCCTATATTTTAAAATCTCTAAGTGTACCTGTTGCCATGATAACTATCAACTTTTGTCCTTGATGCCATTTTTAGCAGAAATCTGGAACTTTTGTATGACACGAGAATTTGCTTAATACAAAAAACAGTGACCTCCTGCATTTGCTGTGTTCACACATCTATGTGAAGAGGACCATTGTGTCTGAATTAGTTTATGAGAAAAAGGTGAAACAAGCCAAATAACATGAATGAGAGGGGTGGGAATAAACATTTGTCTGCCTTGGCAAAGCCAGAAAAGGACAAGCAAATTCCCTAAAGTGAGGACTGAGACAGTGTCAGAAAGATTATGCTTTGATAACACAGTAGCCAGAGTAGAAGCTGGAAACTTGCCGTCGTGGGAAGCTGACACCTCCAGCACTTTGTGTGCAAGAGGCAGTTGTCCATCAGTTCCAAAATGACTCTGTGCATGCTGTTATGACAGCTGTTGGAAACTGTTACGTCAGTGTACCCTTTTCCCCTCTTCGGGAATAGGAAATGCTATGCTATTTTGGATATGGTTAGTACTCTGCTTGGTCTGGATCACAAGTGAGTGAGAAACACTGATAATTTTAACCAAGTATTGCGCAGACCTGTTTGTTTCTGACAAACATTTCTATAAGGAGACCATGGGGAAGATGATGATAACTTCTCTTCCTCCTCCACCTTTGTTTTCTCTCTCCCTTTCCCTGGCAAATAGTGCTGCTTTAGGTCCAGGTTCTGAGGCACTACTCCCTTCCAAAAGAAGCGTGTCTCTCCAAGTTCTCACTTTGGCACCTGGTTGTCACTTCCCTAGCAATTTCTTAACGGATACTGTCAGTTTGGTACCATGTATTACAACAAATGAGTTAAAAGTAGTTTCAGCTTCTACACCTGCGTGAGTCCTACTGCAGTGCTGTGTTTTAACCATCACATTTCCTGCTTTGCTCTTCCCTGTTGCTGTGTGATTTGCAAAAACAATGGGATAAAGTGACTAGTTATACATGGGAAATAGTAAAACTGACTGTACAAAATAAACAAACTGAATAAAATAGAGAAATTATCTGATCTTTCAGTTATAGTAACATTACCCCTGAAACATTGCAGAGAAGTATGATTTCCTCCCACTCTAAGTATGTACTTTCTCTTTTCTACTCATAAGCACAAGGAAAAAATGTCATCTGCGTCTCAGAAATTCAGCATGATGTGGTAACCCGATGGGTTAAAGAAAAGTCTTCTGGTTGGCCTTAGCACTGCAAGGAAATTTGATTATCACTTGTTGACAGGAATGCAGGGCATGCCAAGTGTTCTTGCCATGTCTATTTTAAACTGAACTAGAAGTTGTATTTTGCATTAGGACAGAGTTAAAATGCAAGGATAATAGTTATGTCTTGCCTGGTGAATGAAAACTAGAGCATTCACAGTAGGGGCAGATTTTACTGTGTCAGGGGTATGAGGCTCTGATTAGACCAGTGTCCAGATGCCCTAAATTAAAAGGCACTTGTGCTATTTTGGATGAGAAAATGTTGATCACAGTAAACTCCGAAGAACTAACATAAAATTACTTGTCATCGATAAATGGTTTATCTTCTTGCCCATTTTAGTGCAGTTATAAAGTATCCTTTTGTTTAACCCAGTGTTTTCCATGCTACAATTCTATAATTTAGAGGCGTCACATGGTTGCTTATGCTGTAGGTGTTTAACACCCAGTGGGTCTAAATTTCCTCAGATATACGTCAGCGACTGACTCTATTGAATTCAGTAAGTTACTCCAACATAAAGTCGGTGTAAGTATGGTCAAAAATTAGGCCCCTCAGTTGAGTTTTCAACATGCTGAAATTAATTGGCCTCTTTCAGGTCTTTCTGAAGCAGCAGCACACAGCCTTGCCTAGGGTCAGCAAAGAGCATCTTTTAATACCTCTTTCCCCTCCTGCATAGTACCTGGATGGCTTGCTCACTGCATCTTCATCTTGTCCCATTAGCCGGAGTCAGCAGTACATACCCTCAAAGCATGTGTGACTGGCACACTCTTTCAAACTGGCTGGCCCGCCTGATGTTTTGGTTTGAAATGAGAGTTTTCCTTGTAGATGGACTGCTTGTTGTGGCTGATGAGCCCCTCCTGCTTGATAGAGGCCCAGAGAAGTGAAGTGATTTGCCCGAGGTCACCCAGCAGATCTGTGGCAGAGCCAGGAATAAAACCCAGGTCTCCTAAGATCCAGTCCTCCACCCTCTCCACTACCACTCTGCCTCAGTACCTGGTGGTAGTCACTATTTGATTTTGACATCTGAAGGAAATCCAGCACAGACAATGGCAGGTTAAAGCAAGATTCTTGAGCACCAGGCTCTAGACCCTGCGTTTGAGGAAAAACATTGAGCTCTGCTCTCCAGGCACTTGCCTCCTGTGAGGTGGAAGCAGCACCTGGCAACGCTAGCCCGTGATGTCCAGTCTGATCAGTGCTCAGCTCACTGTGCTGGAAAGCGGATTGAGTGGTGGAAGAAAAAGACGGTCAGAAGGCCCTAATGTTTCTCAGATGGGGGACACTGAAATTTTGATGGATTCAATATCCATCTGGTTTTAATCCAAGTCTGATCTCAGAGGCAACACATTCTCTTCACCATGGAGACATACCTCCGGATGGACAGCTGCTTTGACATTTCAGGTTGGGAAATCTGCCCTCAGGGTACACATCAGATGCTGATACATGGTGTCTTGACTTCTATACTCATGCATGTCTGTGAGGCTGACATGCCTGTTCAAAGGTGGTATGCCCGCACTGCTGTGGTGTGAGTGCCAAGAAAAGATGGCTGCCTTGGGAAGCCAGCAGAGCACTGCAAATGCCACCTCTGCTATAGCAAATGTGTTCTCTGCATTGGCATGTTACAATTGTTCGCACCTGTTAACACTTGTGGGCTAATAAATGGCCTCACAGTACAGGAAAATAAGACATGGGGATTGTGGTCACTTGTGGTTGCCAACAAACACATATTGTACTGCTGTAGGCACCTGGAAAAAAAGTGTAAAAGAGTGTACAGTAAAGACAAGCTTTTCATAGGCACTAAGGGCTTGGTCTTCAGAGCTGCTAAAGACCTGCGCCTCCCACTGGCTTTAACTGGAGTCTTGGTGCTCAGCAATTCTGTCCTCAGGAGTTTAAATCAAGAGCATGGCTGATGATGGCACCATATAATAGGGAATCAGTGCCTGAGTAGACAAGTGACCACCCAGAAAAGTGATTGGACAGAGAGAGGATTAAATGCTGTAGTGCAGATTGTTAACATGTCTAATAATGTGTAGCATAAATTAGGATGTATTGCTAAGCAGGCTATTTCTGTACTGGCATTGTATCTACAGTGTCTGCTTCTGGCCAGCCAGGCCTGCAAAATATCTTTTAGCAAATGCATTGTTAGCACAGCACAGAGGAGATGATGGTGGTTGTGGAGCATACCTTCTGTTTGTGCTTCTTGGCACATGTGAACAGAGAGACTGGTGATCCTGTCCAAGTTTAAACAATACTCTTATTCTTTTGCTTTAAAATGCTGTCATCCCTCTATGGTAGTTTAGTTATCACCGGGCTTGGAAGAATTTGAGTTTATTTTTTATCATTTTGATGGATATCATCAATGTTTGGTTTAAAGGATTTTTAATTTTTTTAAATCTATTTAAGGTTTCTCAGTTGTGGTAAATTATGGAAGGCAGGCTCAGACAATGGGGGGGGGGATCAGACAGTAATTATTTAATGACAGTAGGTGCTGAGATTCAAAAAGGTTTATACCTGTTAAAACACAAATTGTCAATGTCAAATGTCAAAAAAAGTAAATACCCCTGAGATCAAACCCTAATAAGCTCCCAAGCAGCATTTTTCTTACTTTGCCAACATGTACATTTCAGATATTATTAAGGGAAATATTCCGTGGTCGGTTTGTGTGTGTCTGGTGAAATCAACCTTTCCCAACATTTACCAGTAAACATCAAATCCTTCAAAGCCTAGTTTTCTCCCATGTTAACAATAAATCAGCCTCGCCATTGCGAACGTTTATTTGATAAGCTACACAGCTACGTTCAGTAAATCTCACACAATCAAAGTGATTTTGAATAGAGTCAGTTAATGGTCGTGGGGTCTTACACAAATGCTGTATATCATAGAACAGGTCAGTAGTAAATTTGGGACTAATGTTCACTGATCACATTTGACGTAAAAAACTGAAAAACTCTGCCAGACAAAAAAGCATATTCGATCCAGGATACTTAGGTTTAGTAAAAACAAAAACAAAAAAGCCTATTGTTGCTTGGGTTTGGGTTTCTTTCTTTCTTTCTTTCTTTTTTTTTTTTTTTTGCAGGGCAGGGAGGGGGTTTGTTGATGGGAATCGAAACTGTAAATTTCTTCATCAGTTTGCAAGTATAACCTAGTTTATGGAAGGGGATTAAGTAGCTGCATTATTTTTCCAGGGAGTCTCAATCCTCAGTCAATGAACGTAAGAGCCCAATCCTGCAAACGCAGAACCTCGTCTGTAGTCCTGTTGAACTCAACGCTGAGACAGCCTGCGCTTTGCCCCCTTTTAGCCACCTCCCTTGCAGTAGAAGCGAACATCACCAACAAGGAGCAAATGCATTAAAAGCTGTTCTTGGATCCGGACTATTTCAAGGAAAGTCTGGGACAAACTTTGGCTCTCAGCATGTAAATCTCTAACTGTGTGCTCGTTGCCCTTAGAAAGCAATAAGCAAATACATTTAGTTGGCAGAGTGCAGTGATTTCAGGACAGATGAGTGAGGAAAGAGGAAAAAATATGCTTAGAGCATCCCGTTTACTATGAGCCTATGGGCCAGCTGGAACATTTACAAGGCTCTAGGGCCAGGGAGTTGCAATAATCTAATTTTAATTATGTGACAAAAGCATGAAGCATCATTTCAAGGTCTAACAGAGGAAAATGGCTCCTGCCTGTCCTTAGATGGGAAAAGAAAACAAGCTATTCCACAGAATTTAGATGTTTCTCAAAAGATTAAATGGGATCTATCACAGCTCTCAGGCCCCTTGCTGTTAGAACACACACAATTGCCAGGAGAAGGTTACAGATGTTAAAGTTAGTTCCTAGGAGGTGGCTGGGCAAAATAACAATACTGATGCCTCCCCACAACCGCCCACCCTTAAAAAAAACATATCTGAAGTGATCAGAAAACAAACTCCAATAATTATATTAAACAGGCCAGCATGACATTCAGAATGTACACAAACCGATTTAAATGCACAGAGCTGCTTCAATCTACATTCTCAAGCACAACATTCTGGCTGTCCCAAATCAATAAAGCAGCTATTTTGCTGTCCCAAAACATAGCACAGTAAAACATTAACAGAATTCAAATCCTCCTGCTCCACCCAGACCTCTGCCACGTGAGCATAGAAGGGCATTCTCTTTTGTAGTAACAGCATGGGGTTTATGACAAACACATAGGTGAACAGTTTTTACTCCATCCAGTAGTGCAAACATTAGCCAATTTATTACATTACATATTACAAGATGACTCTATAAGCTTCCTAAAGGATTTTACATTTTTGTTGAGTCTCAGATTGTGCAGACTTGTTTAAGGAGAAGCAATCAGGATCTTCATCCCTTTCTTAGGATGCTTTGATCACTTTTTATGCAAGTTTTTCCCTTAATTGCTTGTCCAGCAAATGTGTCCCTCCCCACATGTGATGTGTTTATACTACCTGTTTTTCTTTGTCCCTTGCTGATACATGGGAGGTTTGTGCTCCAGTTTTGTTATTACATGATACAGGTCAAATAGTTTCTGACTAGGAGACCGAATTTAAGCCTTTTCTATATGTATTATTAGAACTATTTATTTATTTCCATCAACAAGTCAGACCCAATTATATTATCAATCTCCTGGGCTTCCCAGAACCTTCCATGTAATAGCATGTACTGTATCTGAGCTTGATGAAGTGCTAGAGCTATTCTTACTGCTACACCAATTAATCAAATAAGAGGAATATATGGATTACTATGACAGCTCTATCCTGTAGGATTTAGATTGCTTATTATCTGTTCTCACGTGTACCAATCCATCAAGTGAAATAATGCATTGCTAAATTTGTGCATGGCTTTGTCAACCAAGAATCATTAGCGCATTATTATCAATGTAAAAAAAAAAGTGAGTGAAAAAGAGTCTTTTCATGAATCAGAGCAATCACCGTTTAAAATAGCTGCACACTAAAATAATACTTATCATGTTAGACAGATGCAGAATTTGGTGTGTGGTCAGTGCACTGGCTTAGGTCTATTTTTAACTGGATCTGTAAAACTGTAGAGAAAGTGGATCAAAGTATGCAGAATTTGTCTTCTAAATTGCCAGTTGTAGAAAGTGCTAGGTAAAGTGTTTCTTTTAAAATGGGATGGCATAGACAGCATTGTGAAGTGGGTGTAATACTTGTGTATGTGCCATGAAGATTATTTAATTTATGTCAGTAGAGGAATTTAAGACTTTTGAGCTACTGCTGAACATAAATCTTCTTACAGCCTTAGTCCCATCTATATGGGGCCAGCACTTCGGGTCCTTCTTCTCTATTCCAGTCTGTCTTGAAGCAGTTTCTCGCAAACTTCACTGCCAGTCTAATCCTTTGTATAGCACCCATCCATGTAGTTCTGGGTCTTCCAATTCTTCTCTTACCCTCCACTTCTACATTTAATAGTCTGTTTCCTATATATTTGTCTGATCTTCTTTTCATGTGCCCAAATGACCTAAACATGGATTTCCTCAGCTTTTTTATAATTGGTACCAACTTCACACTTGACGTAATTCATTCATTCCAAGTATGGTCCATCCTTGTAACTCCAACCATCCATCTTAACATTTTCATTTCCACTGCATTCAGGATCTGCTCTGGTCTCTTCCTCAGTGCTTAGCATTTGGATTCAGACAAAAGGGTACTGTCTTGATCTTACTTTTCAGTTTGATAGGCATTCTCCTATCACAGGTTACGCTACTCGCTTCTCTCCATTTAGTCCATGCCTTTCCTGTTCTGCTTAGTACGTTGCTGAGTTCACCATTTTCCTGTACTGTCAAACCTAGGTGCTTGATCTTCTCTACCTTTGGTAATGGCTGGCCTACTGGATTTGTTGTCCCCAGTCTCACTGTCTTCTTGCAAGATGGTATCAAATCTACAGACTGTATACTCTGTATTACTTCTGCTGATTTTCATGCCATTTCTTTCAAGTCCACACCTCCATCTCTCTGAACCTTCATCCACTTCCTCTTTGCTCTCCCACAGATGCACTGCATCATCCGCAAAAAGCGTGCACCGTGGTGCCACTCTCTGGATGTTTTCTGTAAGCGCATCGAGCACCAACGTGAACAACTGGATATAAATGTAGGTATGTTTCTCCGCAAATTACTTTTGGGCCCATGGTGCTGTGCATCACTCTGTGGCTGCTGACGTGTTGGTCAAGTACACAAGTTGGATTTTGTTAACTTTATTCCTTTGTCTCTGTGTTTATACACCACATTTGTTTTTTTTAACACAAAGTGCAGTTGAGGGCTCATGGATCTCAGACCCAGGTCCGCAAGTCCCCAGACAGTCCTCAGTCTGCAGCGACCACCTGGCAGCTTACTGGTACCAGTGAAGAGTGTGGGCTGGAGGAGCCCAGGTTGTCATAGGCACCACTCATGAAATGCCTGATTGGTAGAGACATCTGACTTCTCCAATGAGCTCAGACTTGCTATTTAAGCCAGAAGGAGGCCTGGCTGTTGTATTGGACCCTACCTTCTCATGTGACTCCTGCATTTTGGCTTCCTGCCTTGTTCCTGGTCTCCGCCTTCCTGTCCTGTTCCTGCTTTCTTCCAGATCCCCGCTTCTACCCACACTGCAAGCTCTGACTCCAGCTCCGATTGTTGGCTTCATTCCTGACTTTGACACTAGCTCTGATGTTTGCCTTGACTACGGCTATGAACCCTGGCTCTTGACTCCCGCTCCGACCACTAGGCCTGACCCCCACTGCCCTCACCACTAGGTCTGACTGCCTATGTCACGGGCCACGACTGCTAGTGTGCTAGGTGCTCATATTAGAGTTGCTCTTTTGTGCCTTGTCTAGACTAGGATTTAAAGTGTGGTGTTAGCATGTAAGAGACCAAGAGACCCCTGAGCTCTGAGAAAGGACTGAGCTGGAGCTCAGTTTTGTGTCTCAGCTCCCAGCCGTACTACCTAAAAACTGCAATGCTCCATTATGAATAATGAAAAGATAAAGACATTTGCCCACTGCTCCACCTAGTGTTATATTAAGTAAACTGCATGATCACTAACTATTATTTTTCCTATTTAGTATATTAATATCCCAAGGTAGTCATGGGTATGTAGAGTGGCAGACAACACCTCTGATTGGCAGGTTCCCTTGCTAGTGAGAGCTATCAGTTAGTAAACATCCTCTCTCACTGGCTTCCTTTTACCTGTCACACTGCTTTAGTAAGTCAGCATTTCCAGAAAGGTTAAATAGCCCGTGAAGGGAGCTAGTGCTTCCACGAATGGCTAGGGGAGGGGGGAAAAAAGGGCAAGAGACATGATGTAATTTTTAAAGGGTAAATAGCTGGTCATGGAGCAATCAAGTCTTTTGGGTAGCTCTCCTATGTCTAGAGACACACATCTCTGGGGCTAGAAGAGGGTACAGTACGGGTGGGGGATAGGCAGGGTAACCCACGGTTACCTATTCCCCTCTGTGCCAATCCATAGAAGCGGTGAGTTGGTTACCACCCCAGCCGGAGAGCACTGGCTCTTTAGCTCAAGCTCTAGCTGCTCATGCTTTTAGCTCTGAAGGGCCCAGGTGCCTCAGCCAAGATGGTGGCTGTCACACCAGGATGAAATAGGCTTTAGTGTCTAAAATGACTTCTGACAAAAACAGTACTGTAGTCAAGCAGAGCCAAGATTTTAATCAGAAGCCCCAGAGAATAGACTAATTAGGCCTTGTCTACACTGGAAAGGGTTTGCCTGTATAGCTATACTGGCAAACTCTCCTAGTGCAGACACAAGCTGGCAAAAGAGGGCTTTGGCAGGTGCGCCTTTATTCCAGTTCCCTGAGTGAAATAAGCTGGTGTAAATGCATCTATGCTATGACTTTTGCCAATACATAAATATTGTAGAAAAACTCATACCCTTCACTGACATTACTATATTGGCAAAAGTTTCTGGTGTAGACCTGGCATAAAGCTATCGTTTTGCAATCTTACAGACTGATCCAGAACTGGAGGGTCAACCGCAGCCTAGTTCAAGTATGACTCAGGCTAACTTTACTAAAGCATTTCCAGGAGATGATACAAGTGATCTCTCTTCCTGAGCCTCTATATTTCTAGGGACTTCCAAGGTACAAAACAGAACCCCAGATAAGGGAAGCAGTCACTTCTGCACAGCTGAATCAGAGGACAGGAAAAGTTTGTTATACTGTAAAGATTTTGACTTGGAGCAGAGTCTAACTGTTCCACTCGATTATTTTTATAAGGAAATATTTAATTGGGTTTTGCTACATTTGCTGATTCATATTTATCTCTTATCCCTGCCACACTCTAGTATAGCACCAATTTATCCAAAGCTTCTGGAGAAGAAGAATGGAACTAAAAGCTACAACAGGTGTTCAGGTATTAAAAAGTTTCAAAATCACTCATTAAAAAGTAAATAGAATCTAGAAGAAATAAGAGAAAATAAAATATCTAGATCATTGTGTGAGGAGGTAGGGGATAATGAGTAAACCTGTTTCACTATTTATATATCAGTAGGATCTTTATCTCAGAGTAATTCCACAAGGGCAAATTTCCCTTTATATAATGAAACTCTAGGCAAGAGTGCTAGTGTTAATTGGATAAAAATCTAATTGTGGTTAAGTGGATTCGCTGGTACACTAGGGTAAGTTATGCTTACCTTCTCTGTTCTCTCCTCACCACTCCCTAGGATAATTGTTCATAACAACCCCCTACAATACATAAATAACCAGCCCAGAATTCGTACACAACAGCTCTGTTGGTTTGTGTATGGAATAACGCTTCCAGAGTTAACCAAAGGTTGGTCACAACGCAGAGGGGGTAGTAAGGAAAGGGTGCAATTGAATCCAGATATAGTATCTGCAAAAGAAATCTACATTGATGTCCGGGGCAAGACTTCCTTTTGCTGGTGCCTTCCTAATCAAAAGAAAAAAGAGAGGGAAATCAGTGAGCCAAAGTCAGTCTTAGTGCAACTGATTACTACTGTTGATTTTACTTTTTTTTATATGCAATGTTTTAAAACAAAGGAAAAGGAGAGAAAATGTTTTCTTTTAAATCCTATTTTTGGAGTGCATTAGGGATTTTTCTGTACTAAAACATTACAGTGTTTAACCCTCCCTCACCAATCTTATCCTTCCCCGTATCTTTCCCAACCCAAAGGTTGGCCTTTTGAGTTAAAACCTGAGTCATAAATCAATTTGGATTTCCTCAGTAGCTATGCTTAAAAGCGTCCAAGCCCCTTCTCAGCTTGTGCTAGGAGGAGAAGTGCTGGTTTCTTTTTGAAATATGCCCAGAGGAGAGACAACATCAGCTCCTCAGAGGAAATACCACCAGTTCCCAGCATCACTTAAGAAGCATCCAAGTTGTATTAAAAAGTAAAATTAATGTAGAAACCCAGATTGGTTTAAGGCTCTCAGTTCAGATTTTTAATGTTGGGTCCATCTGTACCAGTAGTGTCATGCCAAGGCACATTATTCTATTATACAATAGCGCCCTGATCATGTTATAACAAAGTTTGGTCTTGCATGCATACACAGAACCACACACAGTATAAAAACTGTTACAGGTGTGCTCTATAAATGATATGCCTATATAAATGTAAAGAGTTAACAGGTAAAATGCCAGTAGATGGCACTGAAGAATAAGTAGTATAGTTCCTGCTTTCTGTAGATCAATAAAGCTTGTCGCTGTGTACTGCAAATTACTTCTATGCAGCTCTTTACGTGGAGTTCTTAACAAAAACCATGTTATGAAACCACTTCATCCCTTGGACCAGATTCAGTAGTGCTTCATTCCTGTGTTAGGTTTGTTCTTTAATTCTAGACTGTGCTAGGGGTCTGCCCAGTTCTTGGCATAATTCAGAGCAGCCGCAGAGCTGCTGTAATGTGCCCTTGCTTTTAGCAGTCGTTGATAGACTATTACATCAACCCAGAATAGCCAAAGTGCATTGACTTCAGTGGGACTACTCATGTGACTAAGGCTATATACTTGCTTAAATTGGAAATAATTCCTTTTTTCAATACAGTGTGTTTCCAATAGGAAGTGTTAGTTGAAAATGGCTGTTGGGCCGCAAAGCACTACTGAAAAGGCAGCCAGGCTCATGGAGAAATAGAAAGAGGGGAAAGAGGTCCCACTAATCCAGAGAAACTAAAAGGAAAAAAGTAGTCACATTTGCTCCTATGGGACTACACACAAAGAAAGGCATGGCTCAGCCTAAGCAAGGCTGGCAGAATCTGGCCCCCAGTGTTGCAATGATATGCTCATTCAGTTCTGAATGGGAGCAGGTAAATCTGAGAGGAAGATGCTGTGATCACTGATGGGTTCAAATACAAGCGAAGCTAAAGAAGTTTATTTTCACTCCCCGTTAATGAAAGATTAGAAGGACAGCATTTCTATTTCATCATATAAAATATGATTACATACAGTTTGCTTGGAGTAGGTTAGAGGATGGTGCAGCATTGCAGGTGGAAAAGGAATCACAATGGACGTAAGCACTCTAGAAAGTAATATGACTGGTTTGAGGGTTGTGATGGGGTATATTTATCCCACACTGGACAACAAGGGGTTAAGAAGCTGATCTGGGCTCAGCCACCTGCAAGGCATTCAAAGGCTGGAGGAGGAGCTTAAAAGCAGAACAGGGCAGGTGGCTTGTTTGCAGACCAGGGAAGAGAACAGACCCACAACCCTCAGCTCCTGAGGAAAGGGCTAACTGATGTCAGGAGCTTCCCTGACAACCACTGCCTGAGGACCACTGAGCTAGTGAAGAGAGGACCAGACCCTGATACCCCCTGAGCAGAAGGCATTCCCCCCTCTCTCTTACTAACTCAGTTTGTGCTAATTCCCCTTGTTTTTTGTTCACAGACTACTCTGTGAAAGGTAGAGACTTGGAAATGAACTGGCCAGAGGGCCAACTCACAAGGAAGAAGCAGGCCTCCACAGAGGTGGAGCAGCCCCCAGCGGGAGACCCCAGTGGAAGGAGAGCTGCTACGCCATGCCCAACCATGAGGAGGTGCCAGATGTGAGTTGACCCCTTCACAGGGACTCAGCTGCTTGGCCCTTAAATCTGCTTATAAAGGAGAGATAGGCTCAAGTTTCAGAATTTTGGATCTAGATTTTGGACACCCCAAAGTCTGAGGGAGTTCAGGTCCTAGTGGGTTTGTTCTTGCCATTATGAAGTTGGAGGTCATTTGCCAAATTCACATCCTGATCTAGGTACATATTTGAACCCACCCCAAAGATGCTTGGATCTGGTTCTTTGGTGCAGCATTATAAAAGTGCACTGCCAATTCATTTACACGTCCACAGGTGAAATAGAAGTTTCAGATTGGAACTGCCAAAAAGGAATGGAGTTTAAAACAAGACATGCTTTCCCTTAGCGTGGTTGTAATTGAGACATGCAAGGATAAGATAAAGAATAATAAATCACCCACATTCTGAAGAGAAAAAGAACTAGGTCAGAGAGAAGTACAACATGAGATGAGTAACTGAACTAAGTGAGGAATGTGGGAGAAAGATCCAAAAACAGGCATGCATATACTTTGAAGAGGAAGGATATTAGTGTAAAGGGAACAACTCTAGCCAAGTCCAAAAAAGAGCTACCATTGTCATCTGCCTAGAAATGAACTTGCCAGTCAATCAAAGCTGTTGGCCTGAAAATTTCAAACAATGGGGACCAGATTCTGCTCTGTTACACCAGTGTAAATCTCAGAAAATCCCCACTGAGAGTAATGTGTGCACTAGATTTACACTGATGTAATTGAGGGCAGAACCTAGCCCAGGAATTTTGTTTTCTTCCCCCATCCTAAACTAGTCACCTTAACAGCACATACAGTACTGCCTTTTAATAGATGGGCTTGTTGTAGGCAAAATATAGCCAAATGGTAGGAAATTGCCTATTGGAGGCCTAGGGCTAGAAATAGTAATTCAATAATTTAAGTGCAATTTTCATTTAATTTTCATTCTTCTTTCTATATTCCTGGGAATCTGTTGCCTTTGTCTGGTGGCAGGTAGCAAAAATAATGTTCATGAATTTCTTTAGCTAAGTATCCTTGAAGAATGTGATTTGTGCTGAGGGACAAATTTTGTGTGTGTGTATTTAGCTTTCTCCAATTAAAGTTTTGAGCAATTCCCTCCCTTCCTATGCAAAAACACATGGAAATGATACATTTAATGCCAAATATCAATGCTGGTGTGCTGCATTCTTTCCTTGAGAGAGAGAGAGAGAGAGAGAGAGGGATTAACAGTGGCATAGCCAGGGTCAGAAAACCTCAAACCTGTGCAAATCCCAAGGATCCAGAGAATCCTGACCCTCACCCAGCAGAAATTGGGTCACTTGTGCTGAATGCTTACCCGCTCTATGTACCATCTTCTGCATCCCCTCCCATGGCTGTCACTGAGCTGCCTTTGGTCTCTGGTCTGCAACTACACACTACTCTCAATAAGGGAGGTAGAAACAGTGGATCAAATGCTGCAGGAGTTTCTGTGAAATTCCAGAAGGAAAGTTGTCAGGGGAGATTAATTCCTATTCTGGATAGGAATAATTTGTCAAAAGGAGATAGGGGGTGCTTTGCAATGGGCTGCTGCTGTCCAGAATAAAGGCCAAAAACAAACTTTTGCAGCACTAGTACGTGTCCAAATGGTGCTGTCCCATGATTTAGTCCTAAATTTTGATTACTATTCAAAAAAGGAGGCAACGCACGATATAAAACGATCCCAGTGCTTTCTAAATGTGTTTGCTAAAATACTTACAAACTAGTCAGTATCGTTTCTCTGGAACAGAGTGACACCTGCTGGGGAGGGAGAGAGCTGATCGATTCCAATCAGCTTTAGAACAAAATCAGCACAGAGCTTGCTGCTCATTGTATGGAAGCAGCTACAGTCCTGGTGGCAATCTCTGTGATATTTAGTGTCTGTCTTCTAGAGAGAAAAAGAGCAAATAGTAGATCTCCTGGAGTATTATTCATGTCACATACTGTGTGATTTATATTGTACCTCACAATGAATCATACCAGAGATTCCGTGTTGCGGAGGTGGTTAGCTGAGAGAATTAGCTCAGAGCGTGATAGGAAGTAGCTATGGCCACTCAGTGCTGCTAATCCGCTCTCTCTGTGTATTTCGAGTGTTGGTTTGCAGCATGGCTGCTCTCGCTGGAGCAAGGCTGACAAGAGGAGTTAACTTGAGCTAACGGTTGCTTGCAGTGAAGAGAAGCCTGTAATTTTGCTAGAGGTGAGTAGGTGCTGGGCTGAGGAGATCGCTCTTTCTCACCTGGCCACAGTTGTTCTGGGGTAAGAGGACAAAGGGCATCTTTGCTCCAGTGGACTCTGTCTTTCTCCCAGCTGACAGCTAGCACTAACAGACCAGAATGCTGGGTAAGGGGACACCCTTGTCCTGATTGCAAAGCTGTACAGTACTGCACATGCACACTTGCTCATCTGATGTCATTTCCAAGGCTTCAGGAGACAGGGTTTAGCAGAAGCATAGAGGCAACACAGACTCTGCCCTTTCACCTGAACTACTGGGTCTCGTTCATGGTTATTGCTGAATTGTGCAGTGCATTGTTGTCCTTGGCGATGGGCCCTCCAATTACTTAAACAGATGAAAATTTTTAAAAACTTAAGAGCTATGGCCATGAGATGGTGTTAATATGCTCTGTGGTGACACATACTGGTAGATTTCTCCTACATAGATAAGGAAGGGGGGCGGGGAGAGTTGCTGTTATTGTTCCCCCTTTAGCCTGAGGAGTTAGCCAATATTCAGGGCCTTGCAAGGTTGTTTTCATTAGGATGAGAAATTTATGATATGAGTGTAAACTTCTTGGTGTAAACTTGTTAATTTACAAAATATGTACACCGCATCCTGTTTCCTTGAACATGGTAGAAACAAATAACAGCAGGCAGTTTCCTTGCTCAAAAATACTCAAGCCTGCCACTCCAGCGAGCATTGTGCCCAAGAAGCCCTGGGCTTTGTCTTCCTCTCAGGGTCACGCTCACAGCTCCTTCTCCTCCCTTTCTGTCTCCAGTCCATGCAGGCTGCAACCAATATCCTGGTACCGATGTCCAGAAGCTGCAGAAGGCTCCCTGCACCACTCCTTCCCCCTGAGGCCCCACCCCTCCGCTGCCCCTTCTCTCTGAAACTCCGGCCCTCCACCAGCCCTTGCCCCTGAGGCCCCACCCCTCCTCTGCCCCTTTTCCCTGAGGCTCCGCCCTTATGCTGCCCCTGCCACATCCCTTCTCCCTGTGCCCAGCCTTCATACTTCCTCTTCCTCCCAAGACCCTGCACCCCGCTCACTCCTCTCCGCCCCTTCCCCCCCATTGCTCATCGTTATGTCTGGTAAAAAATAGGAAGGCATATTAACAGAATACACTTTAACACTAAACAGGAAATAAAATTAGTTTGAAGCGGACTCAAGGAATATGTATATGTTCCTGTTTAAGTTAAATCTTCCTATTAAATAGATAACCCCTACAGCTGTCAACTGTAGTCACTGAAGAGGAGGTAAATATCTTGCCTATAGAGACACTGATTTACTTGCAGTCCATTCTAGAGCAGGTTATCTTTCCTTTGGGGTTTGTATTTTTGTTTGAACATAGTGAAAAATGAACCTTTCAAGATGTAAGGCCAATTTTCTGCCTAGCCTTACTTGGTCTCCATTCCTGTGATCTCAATATTGCACCCACAAATCAGGGACCAAGATAGGATAGGAAATTGCAGACACACATAACTGTGGATACAAATTTGCTCAAAAACACTGAGGCTAAACTCTGAAGATCTGGCCTTTAATGTGCAATTTTGATAGGGTGACCAGACGTCCCGATATTTAGTTGTTTGTCCTGCGTCATTTGTCCCGATATTTTACTTCGGCGGCTCTGCGGCTTTTTTTTTTTGCTTGGGGAGGCAAAAAACCAAGAGTCAGCCCTGGTGAGGGGGTTAGCCTGTGGCTGCCGCCCCATGTGTCCCGATATTTTGTTCTTGTCATCTGGTCACCCTAAATTTTGACAACACTTAATGTTGCCACCTAATTTATAGCAGTTGTTTGAGAACTCTTCTGAATTCCAAAGAAACATCTATGATATAAATAAATATTTACAGAGCGAGTTGATGAATGATTTCTTCAAAAGTTATGTTCCATTCTCTACACTTACCAGTGCAGAAGTAAGAAGGAAAGGTGGCAGTATTACATAACCATTTACAGTTAAGCCCCAAAGGAAACTAGCTTCATCCTCTGTAACCATTCTTTTGTGAATCAAGGGCCCAATCCACTTTCCACTGAAGTAAATGGAAAGACTCAGGTTGACTTCAGTGGGAGTTAGATCAGGTTTCAAATAATTATTTACATAATTCAATAAATAAATAAATAGCAGTTTAAATCTTTATATATACATATATACACACACACATATTTTTCCAAGAGAAATATTTAAACTTTATTTTGAAATGATTTCTAAGTTCAAATGAGTTTTAAAATGTGTTTCATACCTATGAATTTACTTGTATTTTATTCACACCTGGTACATTTAAAGCATCTTCCATTTATAAGAAGGGTATAAAAAGCTCAGCAGTTTCTTATTTTTAAAAAAAAAGAAACATTTTCCAAAACATGCATTATTGAATTGTGGCATTCGATAGAACCTCCTGAGATGGATACCAAAAACAGGTGTCATAAATATTTATAAAGAAAATCTACGCATTGTTCTGAGTCTTCATTCTGATCATTTCCTAAAGCGTTTGTATTCTGCTAGTAGGCTTTCTTGAAAGACTTTTTAACATTGCATATGCTGCATTGTTAAAATTGTTACAACTTTTCACTTTTACTGCCTTGTACTCAAATAGACTACTACTATAAGAACACAGAAACATAACAGTTGCCATACTGAGTCAGACCATGGTCTATTTTGCTCAGTATCGTGTCTCCGACAGTGGCCCATACCACAGTCTCAGAGGGGAATGTACAGAACAGGGCAATTATGGAGTGTTCCACTCCTGGATTCTGATAGTCAGAGGTTAGGGTTGCCCCGAACATTGAATTGCATCCCTGACCATCTGGGCTAAGACCATTGATGAACCCATCCTCCGTGAACATATCCAGTTCTTTTTCTGAGCCCAGTTATACTTTTGGCCATCACAACATGCCATGGCAATGAGCTCCCCAGGTTAGATGTGTGTTGTGTGAAAACATACTTCCTCTTGTTTGTATTAAACCTGCTGTCTATTCATTCCATTGGGTGACTCCTGGGCTGTGTATTGTGTGAAAGGGTCAATAACACTTCTCTGTTCACTTTCTCCACACCATTCATTATTTTATTAGACTTCTATCACATTCCCCTTCAGTCATCTCTTTTATAGGTTCACCAGCCCTAATCTTTTTAGTTTCTCCTCAAAGGAAGTTGTTCCATCCCCTTGATCATATTTGTTGCTCTTTTCTGAACCTTTCCCATTATATCCTTTTTGAAATGGGGCGACCAGAATCGGACACAGTGTTCAAGGTGTGGACACACCATGGATTTATGTAGTGGTAGTATGATATTTTCTGTCTCTTTCATAGTAGTTCCTAACATATGGTTAGCCTTTTTGGCTGCTGTTTTTGCTTTGTTTTGTTTTTTAAATGTGTGGGTGAAGCCATTTGGTTAATGAAAACCAGTGTTCTAAGTGAGGCTTGAATTCACAACCTCAGCCAGTCTCTACTCAGTGCTGCTCTATAAGTCCCATGCGCTCACCCATTGCGTAACAGGAGCACCCATTGAGCAGAAGTTTTCAGAGAATTATTTATGGTGACTTCAAGATCTTTTTCTTGGATCCCAACAGCTAATTGAGACCCCTTTGTTTTGTATGTATAGTTTGGATTGTTTTTCCCAATGTGCATTACTTTGCACTTATCAGCGTTGAATTTAATTTGCCATTTTGTTGCCCAGTGACCTAGTTTTGTGGGATCCCTTTGTAATGCCTCGTAGTCTGCTTTGGACTTAACTATCTTGAATAATTTTGTATTGTCTGCAAACTTTGCCACTTCACTGTTCACCCCCTTCTTCCAGATCGTTAATGTATATGTTGAACAGCACAGGTCCCAGTACAGATTAATACTATTCATAGTTGTCACTTTATGCAGTACTTTGTTTGGCTCTCTCCTCCTCCCTTGGCTCCTTCAGGGTATGTCTTCCATGAAGAATTTAATTCAAGTGATGGGGCATCTGTGTCTGAGCACTCGGGTTAGCCTAGCCTGGTAGTGAGCAGCCACACTGCAGAACCCTGCTTGAGTTACTATGTGTCCTCACTGGTGCTGCGCTTTCCTGTGTGTGTGTCATTAGGACTTCTGGCGGCATAGCCAATGATTTTTAGCACTGTCTTTGGGAGTCCCAGAAGGCTCTGTCCTTGGCTCATGCTTGAGACATAGTTCTTGGGTGACCTCATTTGCTCAAATCAGTTCAGTCATTGTCATTTTGCTAGGACTCTCCAGTTTATTTCTCCACACTGGAATTGTCTCTGTTCATTCTTACCTTTGTGATTCTTTCTGCAGTCGTCAGCTTGGATGGCTTGCTACCAACTGATCAACATTTCCGCCTCAGTATTGCTACTGTTCTCCACTGCTGAAAACTTTCATCCTTTTGGCAACTCATTCTCATGACACTAGGGTAATCTTCTACTCTTCCCTCACATCCAGTCCATGACCAAATCTCACACTTTCTCCCTCCATGATACAACAGTTGACAAAGACCTGGTCGAGCTCCCCCTTGTTGGACACACACCAGGCTGCCGTGTGTGGATCCGTGCACTAGAGCCTTGTGCTTTTCAGTTCCCCTAGGTCTGGGTAGGCTCCAGGCACTGTCTCTTTCTTTACTGTTGCAGCCATCCCATTGTTCTGCTTGGGCCACATAACTCAGTTGTTGATGGTTCTTAGTGATTGGCCCATTTACAGGCACACCTCCAGGCACCAGTCCCTCACTCCTTGCCACAAGAAGTATGATTCAAGAATAGAGTAAAGACCATCACAAGGGTTTTAAACATACAGAGACCATGATCTCAGACAGAATTCAGAGATAAGTCCCCCTTAATCCTCACAATAGCAAACAAAAAGCCCAGACCTTCTGCTCTCCTGATGGCTAAATCATGTACCCTAATTATCTCCAGCCCCAGCCCCCTGGTTCTCACTGGTGCTCTCCTGATATCCACATTGCCTCCCTCCAACCAGCACAGAATGTTGCCACTAAAACCATCGTCCTTTCCTATTGTTCAGACCCTGTCATCCCTCTGTTTAAATCCCTTTGCTGGCTCCCCATTGCCCTTCACTTTAGGTTCAAACTTCTTGTTCTTACATCAGGGCCATACCCCACTCCGGCCTTGCCTACTATCCCATTCCACCACCCCTGTTACAACCCCTTACCCTTAATTTGCCTTTCTTTATTTACACATGGCCCTGGGATACAATTCCCTCCCACTCCGTACTTGCTAACCTACCACTCTCTCCTCACTCACGTCCTCCCTAAACAAAGAAATCTCCCACATGCCTTCCTAATAAATTAAAAACATGATTTTAATGGAAGCATCAAGGTGTGTAATGCCAAGACGGAGTAACCAGGTCACTACTTTAACCTGAGCGCTTCCTTGCCCCTCCCTCCTCATCTTTTTTGTTACTTTCAATTGTTGTCACACCTACAGTTAGATTGTAAACTTGTTGTCACAGGGTAGGATGCCCCCTCTAGGGAGGTGGGCTTAGCCCCAACCTGCGATTAATCACCTGCTTCCCAACTGTGTGAGATGAAAGGCCAGCACACGTCTCACTAAGAGGGAGAGCTCTTGAGAGGCTCCTGTAGGAGACCCTGAGTCAGGGAAAGGACCTGGAAGCCACACACCAGCAAGGTGGAAGAGATGTCTGGGGATGCCTGCTCCATAGGCAGCAGCAACAACAACCCGCTGAGGCCAAGTGGCGGGACCTGGTTTACCTGTCGTGATTGATGTTGAACTATGATTGTATTTGAACCATGGATGCATCCTTCAGAACAAGGAAGGAAATATGGACCCTGGTGGGAGCTTCATTAACACACTGGACACCAAGGTGACTCACTCTCTAATATGAGTGGGGAAACTGAGGCAGAGGCAGATTCTGACACTGGGTCTGCAGAAACCCTGTTATATTTGTCTTTTATTTTTATTGTAGGGTGTCAGCGTAACTGAGGGGCTGGGGCAAAATATTCTACTTCCTGTTTGCCGTCCTCTTCTGCTCACAAACTCCATACCTGTGTAACCCAACACATTTCAATTCATGCTCTTAACTTTAGGAGGGGAAAATGCAACCAACCCTCAATGCAAAATGGGAGCAAGTTTTATTGTTTTTTTCATTAGACATAGATGAAAATCCAGGCGATGATTGGAACAAATGAGATTTGAATAGGACCCCTACGTTTCAAAGGCTGAATGTGTTTGAGAGAGATTTTTGCTTGTCAGAATGCTTCATTTAAACTGGTGTTATAAGTTGTATCAGACTCCACAGCACCAAAGTGTTCTGAATTGCTGTTTACAATTTCGACAGCTATTTCTTCCTTCTCCAGCAGAGACTCTGTCTCCAGGTCGAATGATAAAGGCTGAACAATTTTTGTATGTTCTTGACCTTCAGAAGTTGAATAGCCTTCCTCATTCAGCTCAGCTATATTTTGATGGGCAATTGCTGGAAAAAGTCTCCTACTCTGAAGTCTTTCTTTCGGTTGCTCTTCTTTAGTCTGAAAAATATATTGCTTTGTAATGGGGTGGGGGGGGTAGGAATAAACTGTATTTGAACACACACTTTAACAGTAGCTTTTACCTTTCCGTCTGAGTTTAACTGGAATTTTACTCCAACTGATTCAGAATTTGGTCAGTTTGCACAAAAGAAATAAAATGTCTCTCAAAAACTGGGTTTTATGTATTTTGCTGCAGAAAATGGAAAAATGCTATTCTAGAATTCTCCTTTTTTGTCCCTATCTTCAGCACAGTCTTCAAACACTGAAAAACAGAAAAGTTTAACAGTCCTGCAGACATCTGTTGTTGAGAGGGATGCTCCTTCCTGTGACATTGATGTCCATGTTTTACTAGCATTTTTCGGAGATGCAGCCTCCACTAGCTCAGATTTTAAATGGGAGGTGTTTTTTAGAAGACAAAACAATCCTATGCAGCAAAATTAAATTACCTCGCTTCTTTCTTCGGCAGAATTCTTAATGTCCTTCATTGTTAAAGCATTCACTTCCTTCTTTTCGATCTTAAGCTTTTCCAGCTTGGCTGGTGGTTTCTTGAGTGGCTTTTCCAGGGCTTCGCTCTGTCGAAAGACATTTTTAAAAAAATGACAGTATCATGAGTGCAGTGGGAGCTGGCACTGGAAGGAGCTGAATCTCATTCCACTTGTGCTGAGCCCCTTCGTGCCTCTTTGTGCAGAAATTAAGTGGTTAACTTGGACATAAAAAAGGCTGGAAGCAGTGACACATTAAATAACTAAAGACTCAATTATGCAGTTTACTCCTGTAGGTGATAACTTACTGAAGTGATAGTTTCACTGTCTCATCCATATTAGTAAGGACAGTAAAGTCAGACCCCATGTATTGGGAAGATTAAGCAACTGAAACTGAAGAGGCTTATAAAAGATTTTGTTGTAACTTTATAATCGCTTTAAAAATGTAGTGCTGGTTTTCAATATGTGCAAATTAGCAGCCCAGTCTTGTAGCTATCTATTGCTGAGTATAGTGGTTGCTGCTGTGACACTGAAGTCATGTTTGACAACCTCAGAGACTGAATTCTGCTGTTTATGCCTGTAGGAAGCAGTTGTGCAACCCCACGCTGCTCTGTCGATCTGTCTCAACCCTCACCTGGTGTGGGCTATCTCCAGGATGAAAGTTCATTCTCCCATGCCTGTTCTCTCTGTGACCTCCCCTTTGTCAATAACAGTGGGGTTACTTTGGGATGAGAAAACTGGATGGGGACCAGTTATCCATCTTCCAAACAGATATCAAATGGCAACAAGTTTCTGTCACTTCTGAATTCCAACTAATAACCTCTGGTGAAAAGATCTGTATTCTATTACTAGTCCCCTGAGTCATCGAGTCACCAGCTGTTCTCCATGTCCACTGAAGGAAGGACAAGAAGTCATGGGCTTAATCTACAGCAGGGCAGATTTAGGTTAGATATTAGGAAAAAATGTTCTAACTATAAAGGTAGTTAAGATCTGGAATGGGCTTCTAAGGGACACTGTGGAATCCCCATCATTGGAGGTTTTGAAGCATAGGTTAACCAAAGTCAGGGATGGTCTAGGTCTAGGTCTTGGTCCTACCTCAGTGTGCTAGGGATGGACTAGTTGACCTCTCAGAGTGCCTTCCAGCACTGTGTTTCTATGATTTAAAACTGGATTTTGATCACCCAACATTTGGGGATATTCAGATCTGAAGTTTTGAGCTGCCCTGGCACAAATGCAAGGGGCACTTGCAAAATCTAGAGTCAGCGCTAGAATCATGGAAGGAGAGGAAAGAAGTGCACAACACACATGAACAAGACACCACTGTGAGAGACTTGCACAGCTGGTTTCAAGAATAGTTTGCAGAGAAATATTGAAGACTGAGCCATCCCAGCAGGAACCCATCCCTTCTGTGCTTACATGCCTAATCTCAACAGTTTACACACCCTTTAGGCCTTGTCATGTGAGCGAGCAGGGACAGCAAACCCTGGCAAAAATCCCCATGTATCCCCCCACGCATTGCCTTTGCCTGCCCAGTGGGGAGGAGGGTCTCAGGGCTTCAGCCCTGCAAGACGCACCTGCTGGGGCTCAGGTCTTCATCCCCGTGGGGCGCCCCAAGCCCCAGCAGGTGCCTCCCACAGGGCTGAGGCCGTGAGACCCCCTTCCCTGGGGGGCTGAGGCCCTGAGGCCTGGCAGGCGTCCCCCTCCAGGGCTGAAGCCCCAAGGCTGGGCAGGCGCCCTCCAGCTTTTGAACTTCTGAAGACAGTCATATGTGGCTCAGAGGGTCAGTAAGTTTGGCCACCCCTGTTTTATAGCATTTCCCATAGTGCTCTTATTGATGCAGCTCCGCCTGTGGGGTAGCAATCTTGGGAGTCATCAGTGTTTTAATCACCACATTGTCTTTCCCTGCACAGAGCAGACCTAGGTGAGCCTGTGGTTAAAATACCCACTGACTAGATAGCCCTGTATTCTAAGCATTCCTGCCACCAGTGGAGTTACACCATTGATAGAGACAGCGAGAAATGTTATGGCAATAAATGTCAGAGAGAGCCACTCTCTGCTACAATATAAATTAGTCAATTGAATTCTAACAGGAATCATAGAACCAAGAGAACTACTTAAAATACTGATAACCAAGTTGCACTGCATTGATATATCCCCCAGGTGATGGTTTTTCAGCATTTCAGCACAAAAACATAACCATCATCAATACTCGAGTCAAGAGAGGATAGATTTTCCTCCCTGTGCTTTGAAAGAGTTTAGCTGAGTTTATCTATGAAGAGGTTTCTTCCTCTTTCAGGAACAGTCACATTAAAACTTTTGTCCAAAACTCACATTCCCCTATTTCCCCCCAACCCTTGCCATTTATACAGGAAGGCTGAACACTTAAAAATTATTATAACTAAATCATTAATAGCAAAATACCCACTTTCCAAATCTGTTTTAGGAATAAACACTATCTCATTAAGAGAGAAGCTAGAATAAATTAACCGGAAAGCTATGGATTTCAAGTAGGGCAAACTGCAGGTATTTGATTCGCTTATTATAAGTTCCTAATTGTCAATAGACTGTGTTCCTCAATCATGTTAATATTTCCTCTTTGTCCATTATTGGTGTCATTCATTTGTGGACTCCTTGAAACCCATTATGATATCCCCTTACTGAGGAATCCAGCTGGGAGATAAGGTTGTTTTTTTTCCCCTGATTTGTGAGAATGCTGGGCAAGTTGGGAAGTGTTCTGCTGTTTGAATTTCCTGTTTAGTTAGAGTATGTATTCCCCATTCACCATTTTTATGGTCTCCACACTTAAGTTTGGATAGAAGAAATAGCTGTTGAGATTGTAAACAGCAATTCAGAACACTTTGGTGCTGTGGAGTCTGATACAACTTATAACAACCGTTTAAATGAAGCATTCTGACAAGCAGAAATCTCTCTCAACAACTTTCAGCCTTTGAAACATAGGGGTCCTACTCAAATCTTATTTATTCCAATCACTGCCTGGATTTTCACCTATGTTTAATGAAAAAAACTATAAGACTTTTTCACATTTTGCATTGAGGGTTGGTTGCATTTTGCCCTCCTAAAGCTAAGAGCATGAATTAAAACTTGCTGTGGTATACAGCATGGAGTTTGTGGGGAGGAGGAGGATTGCAAACAGGAATTGGAATTTTTTGCCCCAGCCTCTCAGTTGTGCTGGCACTCTACAGTACAAATAAGAGACAAGTATAACAGGGCCTTCCCAAACCCAGTATCAGACCCTGCCTCTGTCCCAATTTCGGGCCCTGGTACTCTAGTGTTTCCACTTTTGGACACTGTTAAAATGGCCTTCTTCGTGAATGATAAGACGACCATTTTCAGAGCATCATTTTGTCCCATTTTAGGTTTTTATGACAACTGAACATGTCATAGAATCATAGAATATCAGGGTTGGAAGGGACCTCAAGAGGTCATCTAGTCCAATCCCCTGCTCAAAGCAGGGCCGATCCACAATTAAATCATCCCAGCCAGGGCTTTGTCAAGCCTGACCTTAAAAACTTCTAAGGAAGGAGATTCCACCACCTCCCTAGGTAACGCATTCCAGTGTTTCACCACCCTCCTAGTGAAAAAGTTTTTCCTAATATCCAACCTAAATCTCCCCCACTGCAACTTGAGACCATTACTCCTTGTTCTGTCATCTGCTACCACTGAGAACAGTCTAGAGCCATCCTCTTTGGAACCCCCTTTCAGGTAGTTGAAAGCAACTATCAAATCCCCCCTCATTCTTCTCTTTTGCAGACTGAATAATCCCAGTTCCCTCAGCCTCTCCTAATAAATCCTGTGCTCCAGCCCCCTAACCATTTTTGTTGCCCTCCGCTGGACTCTTTCCAATTTTTCCACATCCTTCTTGTAGTGTGGGGCCCAAAACTGGACACAGTACTCCAGAGGAGGCCTCACCAGTGTCGAATAGAGGGGAACGATCACGTCCCTCGATCTGCTGGCAATGCCCCTACTTATACATCCCAAAATGCCACTGGCCTTCTTGGCAACAAGGGCACACTGTTGACTCATATCCAGCTTCTCGTCCACTGTAACCCCTAGGTCCTTTTCTGCAGAACTGCTGCCTAGCCATTCGGTCCCTAGTCTGTAGCGGTGCATTGGATTCTTCCGTCCTAAGTGCAGGACTCTGCACTTGTCCTTCATCAGATTTCTTTTGGCCCAATCCTCCAATTTGTCTAGGTCCCTCTGTATCCTATCCCTACCCTCCAGCGTATTTACCTCTCCTCCCAGTTTAGTGTCATCTGCAAACTTGCTGAGGGTGCAATCCACACCATCCTCCAGATCATTTATGAAGATATTGAACAAAACTGGCCCGAGGACCCACCCTTGGGGCACTCCACTTGATACCGGCTACCAACTAGACATAGAGCCATTGATCACTACCCGTTGAGCCCGACGATCTAGCCAGTTTTCTATCCACCTTATAGTCCATTCATCCAGCCCATACTTCTTTAACTTGCTGGCAAGAATACTGTGGGAGACCATGTCAAAAGCTGTGCTAAAGTCAAGGAACAACATGTCCACTGCTTTCCCTTCATCCACAGAGCCAGTTATCTTGTCATAGAAGGCAATTAGATTAGTCAGGCATGACTTGCCCTTGGTGAATCCATGCTGACTGTTCCTGATCACTTTCCTCTCCTCTAAGTGCTTCAGAATTGATTCCTTGAGGACCTGCTCCATGATTTTTCCAGGGACTGAGGTGAGGCTGACCGGCCTGTAGTTCCCAGGATCTTCCTTCTTCCCTTTTTTAAAGATGGGCACTACATTAGCCTTTTTCCAGTTGTCCGGGACCTCCCACTATCACCATGAGTTTTCAAAGATAATGGCCAATGGCTCTGCAATCACATCCGCCAACTCCTTTAGCACTCTCGGATGCAACGCATCCGGCCCCATGGACTTGTGCACGTCCAGAGCTTTTCTAAATAGTCCCGAACCACTTCTTTCTCCACAGAGGGCTGGTCACCTCCTCCCCATGCTGTGCTGCCCAGTGCAGTAGCCTTGGAGCTGACCTTGTTCGTGAAGACAGAGGCAAAAAAAGCATTGAGTACATTAGCTTTTTTCATTGTTCATGAGTTTTTGGTGCATCGTTTGCATGCAAAAGGTCTCTTCAGTAGATCAAATTTCTTCCATTATTGTCACCTACTGATTTCCTCATCCACCTCAGTCACATTAAGTGAGTCATCCTCCATACTAATTGCATTACTTGATTCTTCTGACATGGAGGCCTGACTTGCAGAGTTATTTGTGATAGAATCTGGTGACTGGATGACTCAGGGGACTAGTAACAGAATACACCAGGTGACGGTTGAGACAGATCGATAGAGTCTGCCCTCCTACATATCACAGGCCACAGAACCTCACCCACCCAGAATTCAGTCTCTGAGACACACTCTGGTAATACCCCGTTGGGATTATGTTCCCAATCAGCTACTTTACAGCTACGATGGAGTGGGTAGTCTCAGAGAAGATTGCTCTTACAGGATGTAGTGCAGGCCAAGTTCTCCAATGCAACTGAGGAATATTTGATAGTTAACTCCCTCGTGACAAATCTGTGTTCCCGCTATCAGGCTGCTCAGGAAGGAAGCAGAACCAGCTCCAAATTAAAATATTAAGTGATAAGATGGCTAGAAATGAAAACTGCTCCCTCCAATAAAAAATTTTATTGATTTAAAAAAAATATATCCTTGCGGGAAACAAACAAAGAAACGTCAAAGGAGAACAGATAAAGGTTAGCTGAAGTCAATAAAATGCTACATGTAATCTGAATGTTTGAGTAGCTATTAGTGTGAAAAAAACAATAGAACAGACAGCACTCACTTGGGTGATGAACAAAAAATGCAACCAACTTTAGCCAGAGAGGGGATCAGAGGAAGGCAAACCCCATTCAGATATGCAAAAACCTGCTGGGGGGAGGCTAGGCAAACCTAATCCTTCAAACTCCACAGAAACCCTCAACATCGATTGTAGGGCTGTAGCCATCCACTCCCCAGCTGCTTGCCCAGGGGAAGAGATGTTGCACAGGGCATTCTCTCCTTCCATGCCCAGACTTGCAATCTGGATAAGCAAGTACCCAAGTACTTTTTCTTGTACAAAGCTCTAGTTCTTTAATTACACAAGTAGTCAAGACTAGAGCTGGGTGAATGGTTTGCCTCAAACCACAAAACTACTGAAAACTATCCTTGGTTTGGGTTTGAGCTGTGTCCATGAACCAGCAGTGGTTTGATCACATTTTGTTTGTATCCACAAACTGTCCATGAGCTTCTTGTGAACTTCCCTTCCCTTACATGTGGATATCCATGAGCTTATCTTGAATCTAGTCCCTAGAATAATGTTTGACAGGAAAAAGAAATTTTGCAGGTACAGGAGGGAAAAGCAGCACCGTATTTTACTAAAATAAATAGTGATACAGATTTTGTTCAAATTTGTGTTTCATAAAAATGAATTTCATTTTTTAAATAAATTTTGGATGTGGGATCCGACATGAATTGTGGATTACTTAGAGACTCAGATATTTGATAAAATCTTGATTTAGCTGTAATTGTCAACCCCAAATAGTAAAAGACTGAAAGTAGATGATGTCAATTAACTTCTGCCACATATTTGCTGATTTGAAAAACAATTCAGCGATATTCAATTTCCAGTGAGCATTTCTAACAATGGACAATCAGCGCAACTCCCCACCTAAGGCCAGCATGGGGGTGTGCAAACAAATTAACAAAGTTGTGGTCATAGAATCTCAGGGTTGGAAGGGACCTCAGGAGGTCATCTAGTCCAACCCCCTACTCAAAGCAGGGCCAATACCCAATTTTTGGCCTAGATCCCTAAATGGACCCCTCAAGGATTGAGCTCACAACCCTGGTTTAGCAGTCCAATGCTCAAACACTGAGCTATCGGTGAGCTTCCTCTGCATTAAAATTAGCTTCTTAATAGTATATTTCTCTGTCATCCGACTTCTTATTTCTAAATCATGTAGGTCCCTCTCTTGAAAGGAGTTTTGTACAGAGCTGCACTAATTGCAATGGGCTCTGTGTGGGTGTAGTGATGGATCAGTATAGAGCTCGTTGTATGATCAGGCCTTTAGTGATTGTCGAAGGTTTTGAATGGCATTGATAAGATACTTGCCTTGACATCTGCTTCTCCATTTCTAAAAGTTGTACTTTGGCTCTTGATTATTCCCTGCATCATCAGCTCCTCAAGGATATCTGATGACTTTTGCCTCTCCCATTCCTGTAAGTGCATCGGTTTATTGACAAATCCACCACTGAGTAACATGATGTCTTTAAAAAGAAAATGTTTAAAATTATTACTCTCACAGAGCTGAGATCAATTCACCAATTTAATTTCAATGTCACTTCCAATCCTGTAACTTCTCCATGTATTTATTTACTGAGGGTGCCCAATGCACAAAGCCGTATGCATCACTTAAACTCTGCATTAAGGTTTTAAGTGGTCTTAACTGATGCACTGGCTTTGTGCTGGCCCTCTGCATCGGATGAATTGCACACTGTGGCCTCTTAGGCCAACATTCAGGAAAGCATCCCTATTCAGGAAAGCACTTGCACTTGAGGATATGGTGAGGTCCCATGGAAGTCAATATTTACATGCTGTCCTGAACTGGGCCTTAGTGAGTCCTTGTAATTCAGATTTTAAAAGATTCATTGAGCCAGTTAGAAAACTCTACCAGTTTTGGATGAGATTAGATTATCCATTAACAATGAGCTTTCTATAGACCATTGCCATCTATGAAACAGAAACAAAAACCTTTCACATGCTTCCATGACCTATATTTCATTGTAAGAAAGTGTATACACTTGCGTCTGATTACATTTGTTTTCTGTATTAATTATATATTTATAAACAGCATAAGGATGAATTCTTTTATAAGAATAAAAAAATATTTTGATAACCCTTCTAAACTGTTGTTAGGTTTCCACACATTAGACATGAATGATAAACAAGGAAGCACTTTGTTGCCAAGATAGATCAGGTTTGCATCCCTTGGTTTGCAATTACACCATCTACATTAGCAAAAGTGAGGGCTTTTATGAGATGACTTGGACCACATCAGAATCACAGTTATTTGACATCTGTCACTTTTTCATGAGTGGTGTGAAAATCCGATTGATGTATTTTATTGTGAGAAAACAAGAACAGTAAGCCTGTACAGGGTTAGTTTTTCAGAATATTGAGATCAGACCTGCCCAAAGATGACTTTAGCAATCATCTGAAGCTGTCACCGAAAAATCATAGGGGGCCAGCCTTCCAACCAGCTTCCAAAAATGTGCCAGCAAAAACAGGCTTATGTGCTCACAGACTAAGTGGGCTAAAAGGATATGTACTCTTTCAGTTAACGAAGGGCCATATTGGGTAATGCCCTGTCAGGGTTCCCCCCCCCCCGAACTCAAGGGTACAGATGTGGGGACCCACATGAAAGACCCCCTAAGCTTATTTGTACCAGTTTAGGTTAAAAACTTCCCCAAGGCACAAATCCTTCCTTGCCCTTTGGATGGGTACTGCTGCTACCACCAAGTGAGTTAGACAAAGATTCAGGAAAAGGACCACTTAGAGTTCCTGTTTCCCTAAAATATCCCCCCAAGCCCCTTCACCCGCTTTCCTGGGAAGGCTTGAGAATAATCTACCAACCAAATAGGTAAACCAGATTATTAAAAAACAGAACTTTATTATAAAGAAAAAAAAGTAAAAGAAGCACCTCTGTAAAATCAGGATGGAAGGTAACTTTACAGGGTAATCAGATTCAAAACACAGAGGATTCCCCTCTAGGCAAAACTTTAAAGTTAAAAAAAAACAGGGATAAACCTCCCTCTTAGCACAGGGAAAATTCAAAAGCTAAAAACAAAAGATAATCTAACGCGCCTTGCCTTATTTACTTACTCTTTTGCAATATTGAGACTCATTTTAGGATGATTTTAGGAGAAGGAGTTTTCTGACCTGATGCTTCTCTGCTTCCCCAGAGAACACACAAACAAAGAGCACCAACAAAGCCTCCTCCCTGTCCCCAGATTTGAAAGTATTTTCTTTCCCCATTGGTCCTTTTGGTCAGGTGCCAACCAGGCTATTTGAGCTTCTTAACCCCTTACAGGTAAGGAGGAATTCTAGGCTGCCTTTAGCTGTATGATTATGACATACCCCTTTAAAATTAACATTTTCCAAGCAATGAGTTAGCCACTCCCAACTTCCTTTTGAAGACCCCCTCTGAACTGTAATCTCAAAAGTATCATTGGTCTTTTATTCTCTTTTACTTTATATTTCTAAATGAGTGACACTCTATGAATAGCTTAGCAATTTTTGGCCAGTATGTTTGCAGGCACACATGTGCAGATAAGAAAAATCCTTTGTCTGCATGCTGTTGTATATATGGGAGCATACTCAATAGTGTGTGTGAAAAACAAGCATGCATTTGTGTGTTCAGCAAACTTTCTGGAATGCAGGACCTTGATGTCTTGGGAACAAAAATTATATTTTGTTGTTCTGTAACAAAAAATTAGGAAATGTGTATAATGCCCATTATAATAGGCCCCATAAAAGTATTTTAAATATAGCAAGAAAAATGACAAAAGATGTAATCACATTGACATTTTCTCAACATATTTCACTTACTACTGTGATCAAAACTATGATTCATTATGTAAAATATAAAGCAATGTTTAATTGTATGATTTCAACAGTGGAGAGAGGGACAAATATGAAGTTAAACATAACCAAAACATTATGTTTATCACAAAATATGAATTAAATTATTAGTACTACAATCCATATTTATAAAGCACTCAACCCTCAGAGTGTGAATGCTAGTAATAATTGTTTGTGCTTACATAGCATTTTTCTATTGAAGGGCTCCAAGTATTTTCAGTGAGGGCAAATAAAGTTTGCTGTAACGACTTTGACTTACGTATTTCCTTAATTGTGTGTGTGTGTGTGTGTGTAAAAAACATGTTACCCCAAAACACAATTTTACCCATTTAGATTTATCAATCTAGCTATATATCTTACACAGAAAGTTCTCAGGCAAATAGAGCTGTTTAATTTTAAAGTGGAGGAAATCAAGAGACATGGGAATGGAATTTAAGTTGTTTTTAAAAAGCAACAAACTCCAGTATTTATTCCTTTAATGTTCACTTGGAAACACTGTTTTATTACAGACCTTGCTTGTGACAAAGAACAGTTACTTTAGACTTTCAGTTTGACTAAGTATGTTTATGAAATTCAAACCATTCTTAGTACTTAGAAGACAGGCAAATAGGGGATTTAAACGGCAAAATAAGTGTTTTAATGTGTACCAATGTCTCCTGTTAGTTTAGCAACTCTTACCACTGCTAAAGTGTCTTAAACTTATACAAGGGCCAAAGCTGAATGTTCCCTTTTGCACTTACACAGTCTGGGGTAGATCCTTGGCTGGTGTAAATTTACATAGCTCTATTGCCTTCACTGGAGCTATGACAGTTTTCACCAGCAGAGGATCTGCCCCTAAATGTTTATTTCCATTTTGTTCCTTAATTTTAATGTGAATTTAGTGCATGTGAAAGGCCAAACTACTCCCCTGTTTAGCCACAAAACCGGAACAACACTGGCAGGGTCAATGCCAATATGTCACAACCCTGTCTGGGAGGAACGGGACCTTTTGTAGGAGTGATGTGGGAGTTCATTCTCCACGATCCATTCAACAAGCCTTTCAACAAGGGTGAAAATTACTGTCTGTTACAATTGTGAGAATTGAGTCACACAGAGGAAAAACCGGTAATTGGATATTACTGACTTGGGTCAGATTTGAACAACTGATTAGGGAGAGCAGCCCTGTAAATGCTTGGAGTCAATGGGACATTACAATGCACTGTGTAGTAACTGTTTGCAGCAGTGGGCTCAAAGGGGTGAATGGCTCTGTATCTCCTTCCTTTTGGTTGCTATGAGGTTTTCGGTTGTTTACCTGTGTTTTGCCTGTTATTTTTTTCTCTAAGAGAAGGTAACCTTTCCGGACCTTCCCCAGGTGAATTTCCCCCACTGAGTTCATCAAGTTTTACTCCACTGTTTAAGGTGGCTTTTGACACAGTGGACCAATCCTGAAGGGTGGAGCCAGCTGCTCTCTGAGATGGGTCATTATTAGCCTGCAAGAAAAAGAAATAAATACACGAGAAAGGCACTTGGGGAAATTTAATGCCATTTATAAGCAGACAGTTCCTAATATAGCTCCATAAAACTATCAGGCTTAGAGCGGAGCAGAACCCAGCTCTGCGCATCTATGCTGCTCCTGAAATGTCCTGACAGTGAGCCATATTTTCTCACAGATTATCAGCTATGGTAATGAAATGAAGAAGAATTTCAAGAACGGAAGCAATGACCTCACATCTGGCTGTGTCCTTGATCACATTAAAAGATAAAGTCTTGAGACAATTCTAAATTAAGCTTTGTTTGGAAATATGTAGGAAGATGTGACCACAATAAACATTCAGGAGTCTTAAATTGTCACTTACTAAGGATCCCATTCTGCATGCCTTCCTCATTCTAAACTCAGTGGCAGCTTCGGGTGTCCAAGGAATGCAGGATTGGGCCCTAAATGTATTTTATTTATTTATGCTTTTGGTTGTAACTCTGCAATAGCAAGAAGGGCAACAATCGTGTGCTCCATTTTATGGCAATTAAGCACGATCCCAGCAAGTGGCTAAGGCAGCCCTTGGTTGGGCAAAATTTCTGTGCCCCTCTGTTACGCTGTGTCCATGACAGTGTGCAGCTGGTACTGACAAGGCTGGTGACAGGGCAACGCTGGCAACCGGACTCTCCCCATTACATGCTGCTCAGCGTGCCACTCTCCTGCACTCGTGCCCTTCCTCTTTTCTAAGAGGAGGATGACACAGGACACATTTGCAACTTCCTTCAATGATAGGACACAAACCCTGTAAAGGAAGTTGCGTACCTGCTGCATACAGAACACACCATTGAACCCAATGAAACTAAAAAAATTTCCCTGCATGTGGTGGCGAGTTCATTGTCCACTCCCATAGCACAATGTAACCTCTCAAAGCAGGTGGGCAAATATGCAACATACCATCTTCATGTGCACATGCCACTCCAGAGTCCCCTCAGGTATTGTAATATATAATCTTCTGGGTCAGACTGACCTACACATACGTGATCATTCATCACTGATGTGGAAGGTGCAACTAAAGGGATCTAGCACCCTTATTTAGAGGAGTGAGGGAGCATATTAAAAAACCCTTCCAGCCCCCATAAAGAATCGTTAAAATCAATAAACTCATATCCACAGACATACAGCCTGCCTTGCCTGTGCCCCTGCAATGCCAGGCTTGCACCAGCTTGGGTAAACTCTGTGTTAAGGGCTGATATAAAGAGTTGCCCAAAGGGAGCTTTTTTTCTTTCTTCCTACTTACCGACCTACCTACCCACTCAGGCTTCTCCTGTAACATTCTGTTCCCCATCTGCTTGGGAAAAGTTGTTACCTGGGTCTTGGCTTCCCAGCCATTTGGCAGCTCCTTGACTGATGGTTGCACCATCTCTACCTTGCTGGAACTGCCGCAGCCCATGGCAAGACTGTGACCACCTTTTTCTCTTGGTTTGAAGGTCCAGGAGGAGCTCGGCTTTGCACGGTCACTAGGGACTCACGCAGTTGCCTGGGTCCGTTGCTACAATAAATGACAACACAAAAGGTTTCCTCCTAGAGTTTGGAACATTGTAGTACATACACATCATCTTTGTCCAGGTGATCTCACCTTAGGTTGAGAGGGAACCTGGCTTTCCTGTGCCAGCCGCGGGCACTGGAGTGACAGCAGCAAGTTTGTGCAGGTCACGCAAGGGGGAAGGATACCTCCGAGCTTTTTAAAGGGGAAAAAAAGAGAGACATTTTAATGTAACTTTTTCCCTTACTGCAATTTCTGCCCAGATTCCTCCCATCACCTGTGATTGTCCATCGTTTTTAGTAATGGCAAAAGATGCAGAAAATAAATGCCACCCAACGTAGAATTCCAAGGATCATATTGTGGGTTATGTTACTGTAATTTGTTGGCAAAACTTCTGCATTCCAGGAAGAGGTATTGTAGTCCAACAGAGAAGGAGATCAGCGAAAACCAAGGATAGAACTTTCCAATGTATGTTGGAAATGCCAAAGAGCCTAATGATTTTTGTTTGTTTCTACCATCCATAGGGTTAGGTGAGTTTCCAAATGTAAAAGAACACACAGTCCTCGCCTCAAAAATCTTATATGAGAAAAGATAACAGAGAAGTGGTAGGGAAGAGAAGTACAACATGCAAGTAAAGTGATGAAGGTGATAACCTATTATGTCTTGGTAAAGCAATGTTTTGATAACTCACTGTTTTGTTTCTAAAACAAGTGTATTATCTCCCAATATCCATAAAGCTGCTATAATCAGCCATTTAGTTTCTTGTGAGCACCGAGAATTTGCTATTCGTTTTTAAAATCCCCCTCCTGTCTTTTTTTTTTTGGGGGGGGGGGAGGGGAAGTTTTAATCTCTTACTGAGAGCCAGTGAGGAGATTTTCACTTCTAGAGACCTGAATCACAAAATAAAAAAGGGTTTGTGGGCTTCTTCAGGTTCATATCACAAAACCCACTACGAAGATTTCCATAATTATCTCCTTTAGAACTGAAGTAGCAGGGGCATTCTGGGTAGATGGAACTGCATGGAGATGTTTACATGACACATGCGTATGTAGTTTGTGCCAGTCAGTGGGGTTAGTCCATATGTGAGGATCACGTGAACCCCAAAAGTAAAGGAGAATGCCTGCAAACTAAAGGTGCCAATAACTTTCAGCTGTGAATCCAGAGACCCCTGAGATGCAATCCCATTTCAAGGAAATTCTCTCTCTTCTGATGTTAAATTCTGTTCTCCTTTTATATCAATGCAACTCCATTGGAGATTGGACTTTTGGGATAGCTTTTGATTCACAGGGAGTGTGGGCTTAGCTCAATAAAAAAAATTACTTTTTGTTTTTCCAGCAAATGTTTATAGAATGTTTGTGATCATAATATAATATGATTGCAATGTTATTTCTTATTAGTATATTAATTAGCATGAATCACAGTATACTATGCGGATCTGGTTGCTTGTTTGCTTTTGTGATTAAGCACTTGCAATGATAACAATGCAGAATCAAAAGATTTTTTAAAAATCCATAAACAATTATTTACTTAATCTTAACAATAAGCCACAGATCTTTATATTTGTTCTTTCAACAACAAAATAGTAAAGTTTGAGACTAGAAATTGAATGTAAATAACTAAACACAGAAAGTTGATTTAAACATAAGTCTAAAATCTCAGGTTATTATATAATCAAAATCAGGAATGCTTTCTGACTCATGCTTCTGCATTTTGTAGATCAAGTTGTGCTTGATAGTGGTATGTAAAGAGAAAGCAAGATAAATGACAATAGAGAAGACACAGTGAGTATTTTACATAGCCTGAAATAAATTGTCTGGCAGTTTGCATATGGTCATATTTATGAAGTGAAAAGAACCTTGCTCATTAGTATGTGGACACTTAAAACCTGATCCTGGAAAGACTTCAGGCTTATCTTCACTACTGGGATAAGTCGACTTAAGCTACCTGAATAATGTAGCTGGAGTTGAGGTATCTTAGGTCAACTTGCCCTGGTGTCTTCACTGTGCTGTGTCGATGGGAGACGCTCTCTAGTCGACTTACCTTACTTTTCTCAGAGAGGTGGAGTACTGGGGTCGCCCAGAGAGCACTCTTTACTAGACCCGCTAAATCGATGCCCGTTGCATCGATTGCAGCAGCGTGGATCTCCCCTGTACTGAGGACAAGCCCTTATACACATACTTAGCCTTAATGCACTCTACTTGGAAGTCCGTAGGAGCTGTAGGCTTTCACTAGGGGCTGTGCAAATGGTCTTACAGGATTTGATCCTACACTTACTGAAGTCGATACCAAAGTTCCCATTAATTGTCGAGTATTAATTGTCCCCGCTTGACTCGGCATTGGTGAGACCTCAGCTGGAGTACTGTATCCGGTTCTGAGCTTCACACTTTAGGAAAGGTGTGGACAAACGGGAGAGGGTCTAGAAAAAAGCAAAATAAAAAAAGACAAAAAGTTTAGAAAACCTGACCTATAAGGAAAGGTTAAAAATACTGCGCACATTTAGTTTTGAGCAAAGAAGACCAAAGGGGGATCTGTTAACAGTCCTCAAATATATTAAGGGCTGTTAATTTGCTAGGACAGTGATCAGTTGTTCTGCATGGCCACTGAAAGTAGGACAAAAAGTAATGGATTTAATCTGCAGCAAGGGAGATTTAGGAAAGTCTTTCTAACCATAATGGTAGTTAAGCTCTGGAATGGGCTTCCAAAGGAAGCTGTGGAATCCCCATCATTGGAGGTTTTTAGGAACAGCTTAGACAAACACCTGTCAAAGACAGTCTAGATATACTTGGTCCTGCCTCAGCACAGGGGACTGGACTCGATGACTTCTTGACGTCCCTTCCAGCCCTACATTTCTATAATTCTGTGATTAATGAGGCTGGATCACAGTGTATAAATTTAAGCACATGCATAAGTCTTTGCCGGATCAGGGCCTTAAAGCGTTCTGTAGAGGTGGTTGAAAAATGTGTGTGCACATTGGGGCGGAGGGGACAGGAGTTTTCCATCGGGAAAACAGGATGCCTTTCTTTAAGAAGGTAAGTCCATAGAACAGGAGGGCTTGTGTGAGGTACAGAAGTTGAAACAGAAGAGAGAAAAGAAGAGCAAGGCCAATATTTAGCAGTCAGAGGGGAAAAAATGCAAACTACTTCTTTTTTTAAAATCAAAAGCCTTTTTATGTCTTGTGAAAATGAAAACAAAAGCCAAATCTGTGGGATATGTATGTTGGAAAAAAAATCACGGTAAAATCAAAAGCAACTTTTTTAGTAATTGCTGGGGTTGAGTGAAGGAAATTGAAATACAGCAGAACCTCAGAGTTACAAAGACCTCAGGAATGGAGGTTGTTTGTAACTCAGAAATGTTTGTAACTCTGAACAAAACAAAATGTGATGGTTGTTCTTTCAAAAGTTTACAACTGAACATATACAGCTTTGAAACTTTACCATGCAGAAGAAAAATGCTGCTTTCCCTTAATTTTTTTTATAGTTTATGGTTAACACTGTACTGTATTTGGGGTTTTATTTTTGTCTCCGCTGCTGCCTGAGTATGTACTTCTGGTTCCAAATGAGGTATGTGGTTGACTGGTCAGTTCGTAACTCTATGGTTTGTAACTCTGAGGTTCTACTGTATATACTTTATAAAGAGTACACACAATTTCCCAAGCAGTTTAGTGGCTTGCAAGCTGGTTGGGCATATTGGACAGGAGTCAGGACATCCCAAATGCATATGACCTTTGCCACCCTGTCATGTGGCGTGGCCCTTTATGATCTGGGAGGTCTGCTATATACAATGACCTAGGACATATTGGTAGAGAGGAAGCGGTCCTGAGAATAAGTAATGTGTGTGGAAATCCCATTACTGTTTCTTTAAGGGCCTGGGACCAGGAGCCTCGCAGAGTGAGCAGAGCAAGGCTCCCCTCTCTCCCAGCCAGATGGGATGAGCTACAGGAAGGGACCCATCAGATATGCTGCCGCCTCCCTCCTAGCAAGAAAAGGCTTATCTGCTGTACCCTCTGAGCCTGAGATTAATTGGGGAAAAGAGGCAGCTGAAGGAGAAGCTTGTCAAGGCCTTATTGCTGGCCTAAGATACAACTCCAGCTGCAGGGAAGAAAGTTGGAGGACTCCTGTCTGAAGGTGAGACAGAGGAACTGCCTAAATTACAACTCCCAGCTCCAAGGAGGAGATCTAGGGGCTGCTGTCATGAGAGGGATTGTTTGAAGTACAACTCCAACTCAAAGAAGGGGGCTGGGAATCCTTCTGAACAGGGACAAGAAAAACCTACCTGGATTCTTATATGAACCCACAGTGGGCATGAACTTGAGCGACTAAAGAAGCGGGAGTTACCCTCTGTAGAAAGAATTAATAAACCAGAGCTCCTCTCCTCCCCCTGCCAGCTTTCAGTCCTGCCCTCCTAAACTGTTGTCCTCAACTGTTCCCCCACACCAGTCCATCTCTTGTCCCATCAGCATTCAAATCAAACTGCTTCCTTCTCCATGCTCATTGGTGGGAGGGAATGGTCACTGAGAGCACGGAAGAGACAGGCTCCCTGCTCTCAGATCAGGTGCCTAAAATTTGAAGTCTGGGCTTAGCATGTGCAAACTGTGATTTTTTTTTTTAAAGGCTTATAACTTGGCCAAATTTGGGTGGATTTTCACGGGCACCAAAAAGCACATCTCTGACAGAAAGGTCATTGTTCTACCAAATTTCAAAGTAAAGTTGCTAAAGCTTCTTAAAGAAAAGGTCACCAGAATTTTTTAACATTGACAAAGCCATTTATTTTTCCCATCTCTGGTCTTGGAAACAAATGAAATTTTTTGGCTGAAATTTTTCAGAAAACATCAGCCTGAGGCAGACATCTGGTGTGGAAAATTTCAGCCCAAACAGTCAAAGCTGGGAAAAGTTACAAACAACTTAAAACAGTGTTTTACAATGGGAGTGTCCAGCAACCTCAATAATAGGTGGTTTAAATATGCCTGGTTTAAATAGAGTTAAAAGCATCCACACTGCATCCTAATTTGACTAAATCCGTTTTTAAGCACAGTGCAACATTGAAAATAGACAAGGCCTCAGTCAGCAGGAATGGGGCTCCCTCCCCAGTCTCACTTTCTTGGGGGCTCTGACTCCAAAGATCTTTGGGGCCTTCTCACTCTTACTCTGCCACATATACAGGAGGCTCAGTAGGGATTACTGCTAACCTCGTTCATCTGTATCCATGGGGTCTAGGGGTTGCCAATTTTGGTTGGACATATTCCTGGAGGTTTCATCAAGTGACATAATCTTTAATTCCAGGAGACTCCAGGTCAATCCTGGAGGCTGGCAACCCTCATGAGATCACTGTGGAGGCAGTGGAAAGGACCTATAGAGACCTTGTCAGCAGCCTGGGGCAGCTAATGAATCCATCTTACTGAGTTGCCAGGATAAGTCATACTGGGGCCGAGCTCCCCTCCAGGGCAGTAAGGACCTCACATCTTTTAAGGATTGGCCCAGTGGGCGTTAAAGGCATTCAGAACCACCCCAGAGATGCTGAACACTTAACAGGGGTGAGTCTTAAAGAAGGGTCTGGTCCCAGGTTTGACCTTTGAGAGAGTTCGGTTGCAGCTTTTCTGGGTGGCTGCAGTGTGCACAGAGTTGATTGCTGTCAGTGCAGCTGAAATCCGTTCCCTGGCTAGCACTGGCAGTGTGTGTACGTGTTGTATATCAGTGCTGTATTTGATCCCAGTGCTGTGTGTAATCTCTCCATGGTGACTGCATCGCATTCATGGCTATTTAAGGAGTGGGGGGAAGGGGAGTTTGGGTTTTCTGCCAGACTTCCCACTCAGGTAATTACATTTCTGCCGGCAGTCTTTTCCTGTAGCTTCAGCTGAAGAAATAATTTTTCCTCACTCCCACTCCCAAAAGCTCCTGGCATGGAATTGCTGCTGGGTATCTATAACCTAGCAGTAGCCACACTGCTGTGGTAGATGAAGTGGTCCTTGCCTGTACGTCATTTATTATAGACTTGTCCCTAGTGAGGAGTGCTGTATCAAATCAACACACTCCATCGCTCCCATCCTCCAGTGTCTGACTGTAGCATAACAAGTTGGTCCTGCCAGTTACACTGCTAGATGTTATTCAAGCAGCCAGTTGGAAGCTGGTGAAAAGATTATCGAGAGCCAAGACAAAACCATAAGGGGAGAGAGGGATTTCTCACTGAACAGATATTAAGTAAAAGTCTTTATATGTCTTTGAAACCCACTAGCTAGTTTTTTTTTCTTCTGTACATAAGCAATATTGGTGAGAGGTAGTAGTAGGTGATTAATTAGTTACCAACTTCTTCCACCTTGCTTTAGCTCACCACAGTGTTGTAAACACTGTATATCTGAGACATCTGTGTCTTAATACTAAAAACCAGCAGAGGGCAACGATATCTCAGTGATAACAACAGCAAGTACATGACAGCAATTGTGCTAATATTAACTGCACTTATGTTAATATAATGGTAGTATCATACTGTAGTATTTTCTAGCACAGTATTAGTATAGAAATAATATTAAAGAGACAGTGTCAGGTAGCTTGGGTCCCAAATTTAGATTTAGTAAATACATTTTTTAAAAGTAGTAATTTTCTGCAGTTAGTGTCCATTTCAGCAAAGCATATGCTTATATTCCTCTTTATTCAGCAAAACACTTAAGCACTTGCTTAACTCCCTTTGAAGTCAAGTTAAGCATGTGCTTTGCTGACTCATAGATTTACAGATTCCAAGGCCAGAAGGGATCATTGTGATCATCTAATCTGACCCACATAACACAGGCCATAGGCTTTCCCTGAATTAATTCCTGTTTGAACTAAAGCATATCAGAGCCTTACATAGAAATGTAAATCCGATGAAGTGAGCTGTAGCTCACAAAAGCTTATGCTCAAATAAATTTGTTAGTCTCTAAGGTGCCACAAGTCCTCCTTTTCTTTTGGCACTTTCCTGACATTAGTGAGATAAGACTTTCAACACCCAGGAGGTAGATAGTAAGCAGAGCCAAGCACATTCCGCACCAAATTATTTACTCATGGATTTAGCCTCTCTCCATCTACTTAACAAATGATTACGTGCAGATTGTGATGTTCCCAAATGCACTTGTTCAGGTTTACTAAATGAATGTTGTGGTGTGTGGGGGGAGGGTTTAAATACTCTGTGGATTGGTCATGAATAGTTCGCTGGTAGCTATCGATCCTCAAAACTCAAGATGTTTTAGTTAACTGTAATTGATCACATAAGTCACGTGCTACTGTTTGTTTCCCTGATTGGCTGGGCATAACTCTTATAATCAGTAGGGATGCATGAAGGAGCCACTGGGGCTTTGAGTCCATCATGGAGACACCGTGGTTTAGTGAGAGGCAGCAGATAAGCAGGATTTGAGAATCTTAGAAATGTTCAATGTTTCCTTTATGGGCCACACTGACCTTGCCCAAGGCATTAAGAACAAGTTGTTATTCTTAGAAAAAGCAGTCTACTGTACTATTTATTGGTCAGGGGCACAATTTAAATGTAATCTTTTGTCATTCTATTCACATGAAGTAGCAGTGTGTATGTGGTGCTAGTTTAAAGAGTGACTTTGAATCCCTGTCCATCTCATTTAATTGCCATGTGGCAGGACTCTGAGGAGGGGCTGTTGGTAGCTAAGTGTAAGTTAGGGCAGCCACTAAATTATTCTGAGGGCCAGATTGGTCCCTGCCTGGCCATAGGATTGAGTTAAGATAAATGTGGCCCAAAAAGTTACTAAATGATGCTTATCTGAAGCGTGCCCCTCCAATCTTGTCTGCATCCAGTTCAGTTTCTTTCTCCCAGTTCAAACTGACCCTTGACCCCCCTCTCCCCAGTGATGCTGACTGACTCCCAGCGTCTCTCAATTCTCAACCCAGATGTTTCTTTTATCTTCCTGATCACAGCAGGCCCTTTTACCTTTGCTGAAAATCCCCAATCTAAATCTCAGTGTGTCTGTTAGTCTCTACTGGGCTTGAGCTGCCAACTGTCTTCAAATTGTGGATGCTCCGGGTCTCCACAGGAACACTCTGCTTCTGATCCTGCAGCGTCCCCACAGACCACGAGATATGAAGGCAGCATCTGGCTTAGTGGAGACATTCACCATGGATTTTTTTGGAATATCAACATAGGCAAAGTTGGGGAGGGGCAAAACGTCCTTGCATTGGATATGTGGCGGGCAGGAGAGGGTTTAAAAGGCCTCTGTTCAGTTTGTTTTCAGGGTCAGTATTTTTCCTCCCCAAAATGAGAGGATTACATCATTCTGATAGAGATAGAGGTAGCCAGGTTTCCTGGAATGTTGTGCTTATTTGATTCTGGAGGTGCAGAAACATGCAGAGTGCTCCAACACCAATGCTGCTGAAGTGCCCAAAGATGAAGTAGAAGCTGCAGTAGGATCTCCTTACTAGTTCTTGGCCCAAATGAAACACCCCGATGATGTGTGGAATGCAGGGGATATCAGAATCTGAACCCAGACCTGCATCTCATGGCTGGCCATATCCTTGTAATGGGGCATACCAAAGCCTCACATTTGAACAGATAGGGGGTTCAATATCAGGATCTAAATTTTGCAACTATGTTACATTTCTCCTCCTTTGGGGCCAGATGGAGCCCAGCTGTTCTGTAGGTGAGTGGGGTGGGGAAGAGAGAAGATACAAGGAACCACACCTTGTACTCCTTTCTAGCACTGGGGTACAGCTGCAGTCTCCCCATGTGCCCTTAGGTAAATGACGGCTCAGAGGGGATGAACCATGGCCATGGCCCCAGTCACTCCTTCTCAGGTATACGGTGAATGTATGATGCACCCTGGGCCATCCTTAGGCATAAGCAGCATACAAGGCTGCATCGGTCACCTGAAAATTTGGAGCACTCCTGGGTCTTAGTGTCCTCCCTGTTGCCGCTTCCTATCGCTGTTCTCACCCTTCCTGCAGGCTCCCACCACAGCTGGCTGCTACAGCCTGGTGAGTCTTCCTTCAGAGAGGATCTAGTACTTAAAAGTGAAAAAGCCTGCCAGACCTATTAGCACAACACTGGAACTGTTAAAGAGCCATTCAAGCAGTACTGAAGCCATTTAACAGGCATTTGCCAACCCCCAGGTTTATACTGTCAGTTTCTAAATTTACTGATAAAAATAGTTGTGCATTACTGTAATATTTACTCAAAACATGTTAGTCTACAGGCCCTAAGTTTAAAATTTGCTTTAAAAATATTTCATTAGTGTGTTGCTGAAGATTATAAAATCACATCTCTAAAAAATCCTTGCATAGATTTTTAGATGCACAATCTGAGTTTTCATCTTTAGCCTTAAACGCTTGGCTCTTTAGACATATAGTTTTTTAAATAAATCCTTTAAAAGACCACTCTTATCTAAAATACACGTGCAAGCCTGGGCTGCTGCAGGCATAGGGGCACCAGTTTAATAATACTTCTTAGGTCCCCATAAATCCTAAGGACGGCCCTGGATGCACCCCATGAGTGGCCATGGCAGTAGGCTTGCTCCACACTACCCCTGAAATGGGGTTGGGCCGAACTGGCAGGATAGAGCCCTCTCCTTGCTGCATCAGCTGGGTCAGAAATGTCATAGAAGTCTGGATCATCCTTCATTCTAGATCATCATAGAGTGATTCTTTTTTAACCTGGTACCATCTGTTTGTTTCTATCTTTTGTGCTTGACGGAGAGAACCAAGAGTTATCTGAGATAGAGGTCTCATTGTGCTAGGTACTGTATAAATACACAGTAACAGACTCTATCTGCCCCAAAGAGACAATACGGGTATAACATGGGAGAAAAGGCCTCTGTTCAGTTTGTTTTCAGGGTCAGTATTTTTCCTCCCCAAAATGAGAGGATTACATCATTCTGATAGAGATAGAGGTAGCCAGGTTTCCTGGAATGTTGTGCTTATTTGATTCTGGAGGTGCAGAAACATGCAGAGTGCTCCAACACCAATGCTGAAGTGCCCAAAGATGTCATTCTCAATTTTATAGATGTGGAACTGAGACAAAGAGTGTAAGTGACTTGCCCAAGGTCACACAGGGAAGCTGTGATAGAGCTGGGAACTGAACTTGGATCTACAATGTCATGTAGCTGATCTGCAGCTGCTAGCAGCAAATATCTCCAATGGCTGGAGATGGGACACTAGATGAGGAGGGCTCTGAGTTACTACAGAGAATTCTTTCCCAGGTGTCTGGCTGGTGGGTCTTGCCCACATGTTCAGGGTCTAACTAATCACCATATTTGGGGTTAGGAAGGAATTTTCTCCCAGGTCAGATTGGCAGAGACGCCGTGCATTTTTCACCTTCCTCTACAGCATGGAGTCACTTGCAGGTTTAAACTAGTGTAAATGGTGGATTCTTTGTAACTTGAAGACTTTAAATCATGATTTGAGGACTTCATTAACTCAGCCAGAGGTTAGGGGTCTATTACAGGAGTGGATGAGCAAAGTTCTGTGGCCTGTAATGTGCAGGAGATCAGACTAGATAATCATGATGGTCCTTTCTGGCCTTAGAGTCAATTAGTCTACGAGTCTATCTCTTGCATTTTGGTGCAGTGACAACCAGAAATCATCCTGCTTCACCTTGCATATACTGAAAGAAGCATGGACTGGCAGCTTTCTAAGGGCTTGTTTACACTGGGAAATTTATCAGCATTACTATACCGGTGTAATTATACTTCTATAATTCTACCAGTAGAACTCCCACGTGGTCACATTCTGGAAGAGAAGTGTCCACGTGGGGAGTTATTCTTGTACAATTATAGTGGTGCAGTAATGCTGGTAGGTTTCCTCTGTAGACAAGCCCTAAGAAGGACAAAATATTGTCTTAATTTTTCTATACAAGCTACTGATCCTAGTTGGGATGGGCGCTTTCCTGAGAATGTTTAAGTGTGGTAAGGACTGAACTGAAAATCTCTCAGGAGATCAAATCAGCACACTCCACCGCTCTCAGGAAAATCTCTCAGGAAAGAAGGGACAAAACCAAATGCAATTGAAGAGGGGCCAAAGTTGGGTCCATGTATCTGAACCTCTTTCCCAGAACTTTGTGATCAAGAGCCAACTCACCTTGTCTTTAGTTTCATGGGCCAAAAAGGTCCCAAGGCTTGGCAGAGCAACAGCCACCTTGCTTTAACCTACAGATGACTTTCCCACGGTTTTCAAGCATTGAGAGCCACGGCTTTGGCTTGACCCATTATAGAGGTGAATGTAGAATCCAGATGGAAACTTTGCCAAAGTTTGTGGGTGTTTGAATCTAGCATTCTGCTTTGGGCCCATCTCCAACTACAGCTGCTATATATTGGATTTAAGATGCTACTGAAGATGAAAAATTGAGCACATAATATAGCTGCTTTCTAGGGACTTGTGTTAATTTAGATGGAATGAAGGGGCCCCTAAAGTCAAAGGTGGAAACATAACCCAATCACTGTCCAGCGTTGCACAAGGTTGGAGGTGTGGTATACAGAGACCTCAGGCTGCTTAGTACCATGGCAAACACATTATTAAACATCCTTTTAACCTTTCATTAAAGATACAAAAAAGAAGGAAAAACAGTTAAAGCCTTTGAAATGTGAAGTATTATGTAAGGCTTTCATTTTAACAACATTCCCTTTCCCATTAGCTGAAGAGAACTTTTAGAAAAAAAAAAAAACAACCCTCATTTGACAGTTGTTTAGCTGGTACTAATTGTCCTTTTGGGGAAAAGAGAAGAAATTTGAGTTGGGCTGAGCTGGCATTGTTAAAGTCTGATCCCATTTCTTAGAAGACAAAACAAAACTCTCACACAGAAGGGGGAGAGAAAAGAATTGCAACAATAGAAAATGCAGCTTCTGTCTCTGGCCGTGATTTTCACTTGCAACCTTACAGCTGGAGAAAAACAGGCACAGTACATGGTCTGATTAGCCATTCCAAGACCTGGCAAACTCACACCAGTATTGGGCTGTTTAGGTCACTGCTTGCATTTGCTTTCCTAGTCTCAGGCTTACAGCAGTAAGAAAAGGAGTACTTGTGGCACCTTAGAGACTAACCAATTTATTTGAGCATAAGCTTTCGTGAGCTACAGCTCACTTCATCGGATGCATACTGTGGAAACTGCAGAAGACATTATATACACAGAGACCATGAAACAATACCTCCTCCCACCCAATGTCTTCTGCAGTTTCCACAGTATGCATCCGATGAAGTGAGCTGTAGCTCACGAAAGCTTATGCTCAAATAAATTGGTTAGTCTCTAAGGTGCCACAAGTACTCCCTTTCTTTTTGCGAATACAGACTAACACGGGGCTGTTACTCTGAAACCTGTCATTATATACACAGAGACCGTGAAACAATACCTCCTCCCACCCCACTCTCCTGCTGGTAATAGCCCATCCAAAGTGACCACTCTCTTTACAATGTGCATGATAATCAAGTTGGGCCATTTCCAGCACAAATCCAGGTTTTCTCACACCCCCCCCCTTTTTTTCCAAAAACCACACACACAAACTCACTCTCCTGCTGGTAATAGCTTATCCAAAGTGACCACTCTCCTTACAATGTGTATGAAAATCAAGGTGGGCCATTTCCAGCACAAATCCATGTTTTCTCACCACCACCCCCCGCCAAACCCCCACACACAAACTCACTCTCCTGCTGATAATAGCTTATCCAAAGTGACCACTCTCCCTACAATGTGCATGATAATCAAGGTGGGCCATTTCCAGCACAAATCCAGGTTTTGTCACCCCCCCACCACCATACACACACAAACTCACGGGGGGGGGAGGGGGGTAAGAAAACCTGGATTTGTGCTGGAAATGGCCCACCTTGATTATCATGTACATTGTAGGGAGAGTGGTCACTTTGGTTAAACTATTACCAGCAGGAGAGTGAGTTTGGGGGGGGGGTGGAGGGTGAGAGAACCTGGATTTGTGCTGGAAATGGCTCAACTTGATTATCATACACATTGTAAGGAGGGTGATCACTTTAGATAAGCTATTACCAGCAGGAGAGTGGGGTGGGAGGAGGTATTGTTTCATGGTCTCTGTGTATATAATGTCTTCTGCAGTTTCCACAGTATGCATCCGATGAAGTGAGCTGTAGCTCACGAAAGCATATGCTCAGATAAATTGGTTAGTCTCTAAGGTGCCACAAGTACTCCTTTTCTTTTTGTGAATACAGACTAACACGGCTGTTACTCTGAAACCAGGCTTACAGCAGTGTTCCAAAATATATAGTCTTGGCTGGTTAAGCCAGACTCTTATTAGACATAAACAAAAAGGAGAGGGATGGGAAAGAAAAGGAACAGTGTGTGTGCATGCGCAAGAGGGAGAGACAAAGTCTCACATCCCAAGTGGTATTGAGGATTTAGCCAGAGCCAGTGGAGGTGGTGATGCCATCTGGCTCCCTCTCTCTGGCCTAGTTTGGTCAGGACATCCTTCAGGATCAGCATGAAGAAGGTCCAGGGCGGTGTCCCCGGAGGTGGTGGCAGTGGCAGCCATGATGGTGAAGCTCAATCTAGTAGCTAATCTTTCTCCTCAAAATCTCTGTTTTTAAGGACCCCAAAGGTGATTAATAGGGGGGAATAGCCCTGTCCTCATTATTTTGTCCACCAATAGTCCTAATTTATGACACACCAATTTTGGTTCATTTATTTTTGGTATCACTGTTCTTGTTTACCAGGAATGATCTTAACACAGTCCTTGACTTATATCAGGTAGGGCTTTTTGTTGGGACTAATTTAGAACTTTTTTGTCTCCATTTGTGCCTTTTCCCATCAACATTTGCTGGGCAAGGTGATTGTGACATCTTTTGAACTTACTCACTTTTTATAGTTGAGCTCACAATTAGGGTAAATGTATAGACCCAAATATCATAACAGACTGTCCTGTCGGAGTCTGAGTTTAGTTTCTTTCCCTCATGTATTAAACTCAGTACAATCATTTATTTTTTTAAAAAACAGCTGCTGAAATGAAGTCTTTGCAGTTACATAGAGCTCTGCTGTTGTTCACAAAAGAGATTTTTTGAAAGGGCCTGGAATACAAAGCCCTTCAAGTATAAATTTCCCTTCAAGTTGTTGGGGACACTGGGGCATGGCCACTAGGTAACTCGAGGGGATGGAAGACCACGAGTGTCGATGAAGCCCCCTTGCACTAGGTCCAAGTGTCCTTGGCCCCCCCCTCCCGCCTGGAGGCACTCACAGCAGCTCTGCGTACTAGGCCCAAGTGTCCTTGGCCCCCCCGCCTGAAAGCACTCACAGCAGTTATGCTAAGGAACTGCAACAATATGTTGCAGAGTAAGACTGCCTAAAACTAGATGTAAGCAGTGTCAGGATGAGCTCCACCCTGACATCTGGTGGTGAGATGTGGCAAGCTGTGGAAAAGAACTTCAGGGGCTGATCTCATTTGCATAGGCACACCCACCCCACCTAGAATGAGGCCATAGCTGCCCAAATGGTCACTTTGGCTGCTGTGGGATCCCCAGTGTCTCTGTTATTGGGGCAGAAAGAATAAATTGTTATTACCCTGATTATGGGAACTGTGCTTGGAACTGTACTTGGCCTTTTGTTATGATGGAGGGACTCACTATCAACTAAGTAGCACTCGCTAGGCAAGGGTCATGGGTTCCAAAACTCTGTGAATTGAGAGAGGCTGGGGACAAGTATTAATACTTGGTGGCATGGGCCCCTTGGTGAGGCCCTTACATGCTAATTGCACTTCCTCCTCTCTCCACTGTAGAATATCAGAGCTAATTTTGATTCCATTAGGAGTCTAGTTACAGGCTGCTGAGCTCACTTTGGGCTAATGGTGCACCAGCACTGAGGCTCCCCTACTACAAGCTGAATTCACCAAAGAGCTGAACTGATTAAGAGCTGAAATCACTGAGCATTGTGTTAAGTAGTGGGGGAGCCTGAAGATATATTGTGGAGCAGTTTGTGGGATGGCTGGAGTGCCTTGTGGACAGGCTGGTGGAGCAGTTCATAGGACGGTGGGAGCTGCTGGTGGGACGTGGAGCAGAGCAGTTCGTGGACCTGCTGGTGGAGCAGCGGAGCGGAGCCGAGTGAAGCAGTTCGTGGGGTGGCTGGCGGAGCTGTGGGGCGGTCAGCTTCAGATCATGTAAGGTGCCCCTTACCTCTCTTTCCCCCCCCCCCCAATCTCCACCCAGGTTGGGAGGTAAAGCTCTGTAGATAAACTTTCAAACTCTGGGGCTGCCCTGACCAGGGACGGAGACTTTTGGGTCATTGGACTTTTGGGACTTTGGGTGATTTGGGGTTGCTGGACTCAAGAACCAAAGGGAAAGGACACGCCCAATTTGCTTGGGGTGGTTTTTTTTTTGCTCATGGGTTGTGTTACGAATCCTGTTGGTGGTGTTTCCCCAACATAATGCCACACTGTTTCTCTCTGTTATCAAAAGGCTTTTGCTACACTCAGACTATGTGCTTGCGAGAGGAGAAGTATTGCCTCTTGGAGGTGCCCAGCGGGGGTGGTATATATTTGTCCCAGGTCACTGGGTGGGGGCTCGAGCCGGTTTGCATTGTGTTATTGGAATGAATCCCCTAGATATTGAACCCGGCCCTTGTTGCTGCCAACTCTGATGGGCAGAAGGGTTACATAAACCAGGCCAAACAGGGCAAATATAAAAAAACAATGCTAAATAAAGCAGCTTTATGTATAGTTTAACAAATAATACAAAAAACAAGGGAACTAGCTGGTAACTGGATTGGCTAGCTATATGAATACTTAGGGCAGCTTGCTATTAAATAAATATGCTAAAAAAATGTATAAAAGCCTGTGTAACTTCCTGCTCTGTGTGCAGGATTTGAGATTCTATTCTCCCTGTACCTTTTTGAAGCTTCAAATAAACTTTTCTGCTTCTTCACCCCGTTGTAATTATTGGGTGAAGCACACCGGGTAGCAAACCAACCCCTGCTGTTATTTAGCCTCTCGGCACTGGGTGCCGGCAACAAAGTCAAAATAAAAAAAAAATTGGACCTTCATATACTCTTTGCTGCAGGTAGAAGCAGTAGCATGTTAATTTATTTCTGTAATTGCTATTTATTTATTTGTTGGTGGATTTGGGGGAGAGCCATGCAAATGACACAAAGCAGTTACTATGCCTCTCCTGTCTCTCTTCCTATCTTTGGAATAATTTTTTCAGTTCCTTATGTGGTAGGTCCTCCTCCTCTCCCCTCCCTCTTTCAGTGGGTGTCCCTCTGGGGTTTATCCTCTTCTCCCTATCTCTGAGTCATCTAATTCACAGACATGGCTAAGAATCAGGCACAGCCTATTCTTTTTATTACTCCTTCTCCCCCCTTCCCCCCAACCTTTTGTTTCATCCACCTTAATGTCTTCTTTTTTATATTGTAGGCTTTTTGGGACAGGGAGTGTAATCTCTTTGTATGGTGACTAGCTCAAGGTAGGATTGCCAACTTTGTAGTCGCACAAAACCGAACACCCGAGCCCCTCCCCTTCCCTAAGGTCCTGCCCCTGTTCACTACATTCCCCCTCCCTTGGTGGCTCACTCTCCCCTACCCTCATTCACTTTCATTGGGCTGGGGCAGGGGGTTGGGATGCAGGAGGGGGTGAGTGTTCCAATGGGGGGTGTGGGCTCCAGGGTGGGGCCAGAAATGAGGGGTTCAGGGTGCAGGAGGGGGCTCTGGGCTGGGGCAGAGAGTTGGGGTGCGGGAGGAAGTGAGGGCTCCAGCTGGGGGTGTGGGCTCTGGGGTGGAACTGGGGATGAGGGGTTTGGGGTACAGGAGGAGGCTACAGGCTATGGGGTGGGGCTGAGGGATTTGGAGTGCGGGAGGGGGACTAGCCTGCCTTAGCACCGCCAACCAGACTTTTAACGGCCCAGTCGGCGGTGCTGACTGGAGACATTGGGGTCCCTTTTCGACCAGGTGTTCCAGTTGAAAACCAAGGAGCTCAAGGAGGCCCTGACCTGATTGGCTTCTAGGTGCTACTGAAATATAAGAAGATTAAATAATACTACTGCTGCAGAGGAGTGAAATTCATCCCTAGGCAAAGAGCCTACACAGTTTACGCACCACTTCAAAAATAGAGTTTAAGTGGGATTTAAGGAGCACATATGTCTTTTGCTGTCTCTCTGCACAGAGGTGAATTTCAACCCCTGTGCAAAAGCAGTTCAGAAACACAAGGCCTGATTCTGCTTTCTCACCAATTTTACCCTGGCGCAACTTCATTGACATAATTGGGGGGTTTCTTCAGATTTATATCAGGTTAACTGAGATTTGAATTTCATTGTTTAAATATAGTTTTGTTAAGAGTGCACTTGATACCTCCAAAATGTTCTTCACTGTTTAATATAGGGATTTAGATCTTATCAGCAATATAGAACTATATAGACCAGTGGTTCCCAAACTTGTTCCGCCGCTTGTGCAGGGAAAGCACCTGGCGGGCTGGGCCGGTTTGTTTACCTGCCGCATCTGCAGGTTCGGCCGATCGCGGCTCCCAGTGGCCGCGGTTCACTGCTCCAGGCTAAAGGGGGCTGCTGGAAGCGGCGGCCAGTATGTCCCTCGGCCCGCGCTGTTTCCCTCATCTCCCATTGGCCTGGAGCGGTGAACCGCTGCCACTGGGAGCCGCGATCGGCCGAACCTGCGGACACGGCAGGTAAACAAACCGGCCCGGCCCACCAGGGGCTTTCCCTGCACAAGCGGCGGAACAAGTTTGGGAACCACTGATGTAGACTATTATGGAACCAACAAAAAAGAAACACTCCGAAGAAGAAGAGTTAAAAACGGCTGTCTAGAGTAAAAGCAGGACAAACAATGTTTAAGTGGGACAAGCTTTGTATTGGCCCTCTGCCCAAGGGTGAATTTCAGGCTGCGCGAGTAGGACGGTAGAATATTTCAAGGCTGTTTATACATGCACAGTACAAAAATCATTTCACTTGTCTTCAGAAAGCAGCCACTCTGGAGTTGAAGGTGGCAGCTATTTTTAGTAGCACACTGCAGTACTACACAGGAGAATACAAGATGCTGCAGCCTTATAGCTTATTTTCACAGATGACTTGGCCCAATTTGTTAAGGCAAGAGCAGGTGACAAACCATTACAGGAAGCTGAGTATAGGCACTTCACATCTGAATGCAGCCAAAAGGGCACTGCTGGATAATAGTTTAAAAAAAAATCAAATCACATTGGCCAGACCTAGCTTGAACCATATACTGGGTGGAGAGACAAGAGCAGCTGAACCACAAAGCTTTATAAATAAGCTTCTCAGAGCGGGACTCATCTTTTTCTTCTGTTTGTACCATACCCAGTACAATGAGTTGGAGCCTCTAGACGCTCCTGCATTACAAATAAATAGTAATAAGGACTTATCAGTACATTTCTAAGAAGGACAATGTTCTTAGTTTTTCCACAGGAGTTGTAGAAAATGAAGTGTTGTAATTAAACAGTTTGCAGTACCACTGAATGCTTAGAAAGCAGGTTTGGGAAGAGTCTTGCAAGGCTGTTGAGTTTCTGAATTAACATTTTGTTTGGGCAATAATAATGTGACCACCACATTTTATCTGCTGTTGGCAAGCCCCTCTGTTGATTTCTCTCTGCAAATGACACTTGTTTTGCAAGTATACTGGTGAAGAGTCATGTGAGTGAGACAGAACAGTCTGTTACTGTTGTAAATGAAAAAGAAAAATGCAAACACACAGTCATAATATGGGAAGCTCTGGTCGCTTGTATTTTAATTGCTCACTTTTAAAACTAATATCGTTGATGTTCACTGGGGTTATTTTATGCTGTCTTGTAGTGTTGCACCTCTCCCCCCCACACACACACAATGAATAATACTTATATAAAAGAAGAAATGTGTCTGAGCCTCAGTTGTTGATAATAGAGCCAAGGAACATACACAGAATTAGGTGATGTGGTTAATAGAGGAATACATTGCTATGAATATGATGATCAGCAAAGCAACAGGATCTGAGTAAGTAGAGTGTAAAAAGAACAGGAGGACTTGTGGCACCTTAGAGGCTAACAAATTTATTTGAGCATAAGCTTTCGTAGGCTACAGCCCACTTCATCGGATGCATGCAGTGGAAAATACAGTAGGATGATTATTGCACTACTGAAATTACAGTAGTGACACCACTATACATGTCAGGCTAGCACAAATAGGTTAGGCACTGAATGTGGTGGGAAATATGTGGTATTGTCTACCCTTAGTAATGCCTGCTCTTCCCCTCATTGTCTTAGTAGCAGGGGATGGTAGATGCCCCGCTGGGAAGGCAGTGAAGTGAACCCCTCAATCCCTTGAGATGGGGATCTGCACCTCCACCAAAAAGTCAGCCAGCATGGTAGCTGAGCCTGGGCTATGGGAGGCTGCTGCTTGAGGGGTGGCATCTGGTGCAAGAGCTAGAGGCCTGTGAGGAGAACAGACCTGAGAACCCCTGCTCTAGACAAATTATTTGGTGGCCTCAGTGTGCAACCACCAACTCTTGCTGGTGGCTGCTCTCACACTTTTTCCTAAAATAGTTAATTACCTTTAGGAAAAACAAATAAATATGCACACATACACGTCCAAAACATTGTCATTTATTTATTGCTAGCTAGCAAGTCTGTTGTGAAAAGTGATATTAACAAACATATAAGTATCGCTTTTCACAACAGACTTACTCAGCCCCAGCAAGTTGCAGGTGCCTTCCATTATGCCCCATTTGGGAGCAGGTACAATCACAAGTACACTGGACCCTGTTTCCTTTTAAAGGTGTGGCGCTTGTCATCGCAGGATTTTAGCGCTGCATACAGCTGAATCTTAGCACTGCATACAGCTGAATGTAGTGTAGTAGCCAGATATAGGATATGTGGTCCTTGGAGTAAATTAAACAAATGTGCAACCTTTTTAATACCAGTAATACTCTCACATGCTCAATAAGAAGAACCCGTCATGCCCATTAAAGAATAATGTGTGGTTTATTGATATAATGGCAGCTACTCAAAGATATGTCACCCAGATGCCTGTTCCTGAGTCGAAGTGCCTCTGATGTGCACTCAGGAGCACCAAGAGAGAGAGAAGGAATATTTGTAAATATTTAAGAACAGTTCCCAGGTGAGAGCATCACAGCAATAAGGAGCAGAAAGTGCCCTCCGGCCTTCAACCATCAATTACCCTGCTTCCCCCACCCCCATATATAAACTCATAGTTCCTTTTCAAGGGCGTTTGCAGCCCTTTGGTTGTAGTTCCTGTGGTTCTGTGTTCTTCATTCTTCACTGTTCTTTTTAATCTTTAGAGAGAAATTTCTCACCTGTTTTTGGATGTTTGGGCAGGGCAGGGAGAGAAGCAGCTCAGCTCTGTGGTTTGTCTTCAGGGCCGTTCGGCTTCTCGGTGAGGTCACTCTGGGTATGAACAGAATTTTATTATTCATTTTTTGTTTCTGGAATAATTGCTGGTTTTGGACTCTGGGCACGATCCTACTCTTACACAATGGAAAGTAACTGCACTGGAGTACAATGCTGGTGCAAGTGAGGTCAGAATCAAAGTCATAAAATCTATGTTACTGGTGCTGATTAGATGAGGAAAAATGTCCCAATGTCTTTAAATACTGAGCTGTGAAGATTATTTTTTATTGGGGTGGGGAATAGGGAGAGACCAGGGGATGAGGGAGAGGATCAGGTGCTTTTTGAGACATTCCTATTTTGAATTTTGTTGTTTCATATAATAGCATCCATGGTGCTATACTGCAGGTGATCTGTGTCAAAGACATAACAAAGTGTTTGTTTACCTCGGGCAAGCAGCAAAAAATCTGAGAGCACAAGCTGATACCATACAAAACAGAGCAAACCCAGAGAACCAACTTCAGCTCAGGTAAAAGCAGTGGCCAATCCAATCACAGTCCCATAGGGGCCACCCCAGCTTGTGGCCGGGCTAAACTGGCAGAGTGTGGTACAATTTCTGTCAGCTGGGTGTGTCACCTACCAAAGTCATGTCAGGTGTTCAGTCCCCTGACTTCCATTGACCTCCATGGGATTGGCTTGCTCGGTCCTTTGAGCCAAGTGCCTGGTGGGGTCAGACCCTAGAGCAGGAGTGGGCAAACTTTTTGGCCTGAGGGCCACATTGGGGTTGTGAAACTGTATGGAGGGCCGGGTAGGGAAGGCTGTGCCTCCCCAAACAGCCCCCACCCCCATCCACCCCCTCCTACTTCCCACTCCTTGACTGCCCCCCTCAGAACTCCCGACCCATCCAACCCCCCCTGCTCCTTGTCCCCTGACTGCCCCCTCCCAGGACCCCCCATACCTAACTGCCCCCCCGGAGCCCACCCCCATCCAACCACCCCTGCTCCCTGTCCCCTGACTGCCCCCTGACCCTTATCCACACCCCCAACCCCTGACAGGCCCTCTGGGACCCCATCCAACCCCCCCTGCTCCCTGTTTCCTGACTGCCCCCCTGACCCCAATCCACCCCCCACCCCCTGACAGGCCCTCTGGGACTCCCACGCCTATCCACCCCCCTGCTCCCCATCCCCTGACTGCCCCCAGGACCCCTTGCCCCTTATCCAATTCCACTGCTTCCTTACCATGCTGCTCAGAGTGGCAGGACTGGCAGTCGCACCACCTGGCCGCAGCAATGAGCTTGCAGCCCTGCCGCCCAGCGTGCTGGCAGTGCAGCAAGGCGAGGCTGCGGGGAAGGGGGGCCAGGAGGGGAGGGGATGGGGTCTAGCATTCCTGGCCAGGAGCTCAAGGTCCGGGCAGGACAGTCCCACAGCCCGGGTGTGGCCCACGGGCCGTAGTTTGCCCATCTCTGCCCTAGAGCAAGGTGTCAAAAAGTGTTTGTGAAGTGGAGGAGGGTCTGTGGGGCACTGCAAAGAAGATTTCTGGAGGGAGACTTCAAATCAGGATGATTTCTGAAATCCTGACCTTTTCTGTCTCTGACTGACATCCCATCTCTCCAGCCCAGCTTTGAGTGCATCACATTATGGGGGGCTGCCAGCACTACCTGTTGTTAAGGCTGCCCAGTGCCTCCCATTATAAGCCTCTGTTTTCAGTTGCTTATAATATTGTCAAACTTTAACTGTTTGGGCTGAAATTTTCCATGCTGGGCCTCTGCCCTGAGGCTGAATATTTCCTGAAAAATTCATCTGGTTGTGAGAATGAGGCTAGGCAAGATGTTATGGGTCTATTACGGGATGAGGACTCGATGATCATGATGGTCCCTTCTGCCCTTAAAAGCTATGAATCTATGAAGACACTCTTTTACTTATGGTAAACATTTCTGGAGATGTTTTCTTTGAAAAGCTCTAGTGCCCCCAGGCTTTGAAGCAGGGACTTTAAATTTCACAAGGCGGGTGGCCTTTGTGCCAGGGGTGCCTTTGCTGTCTCTGAAAATCTACCTAAATTGACCAAATTATAAGTCTTTCAAAAGTCAGAGTTCACACAGACCCCGCAGAGACTTCTGTAATGTTAACAGCTCCATTCCCCCTAACAATTCTGTCTGCACTGGCATGCTGCAGCCTGGGCTGAGCAGGACTTTCCTTACAGTTGCAGCTCTGAGCTGCTGTGGTCTGTGCTGGGTCCAGGTACCTGAACTCAGAGGAGAAAGCCTGTCTCTCCTGTGCTCTCAATGCCCCCCACCCCCTACCTGCTGGGCGCAAAGGAGAAAGCACCTGATTCAAATGCAGAGAATAGGGGACAGGGGTGAGTAGATTGGGAGAAAGAGCCTAAAGCATCCTGGAAGCTGGCAGGAGGTGAAAGGAACTGTCATTTGGAGTTGATGTGAGGGTAGAGACTGTGCCTCAGTTTCTCCCAATTTTTAAATAGTGATCATCAAGGTGGGATTGCTCATACCAATTTAGAAGGTGGGAAATGCAGACACAGAGAACTGGGGCCTATTGACACTCTAGATAGCAAGAGAGTTTGTTAGCAGGTAAACTCCAAACATGGTTCATAACGCTGCTCCCAGTGCCTCCCACCCACCAGCAGCCCCACCTCCCCCTCCCTCCCCGCACCTCCTGATCAGCTGTTTCGTGGTGTGCAGGAGGCTCGAGGGGGAGGGGGAGGAGCAAGGGCAGTGCAGGCTGAGGGGAGGGAGTGGAGTGGGGGCAGGGCCTGTGGCAGAGCCAGGGGTTGAGCAGTGAGCACTCCCCGGCACATTAGAAAGTTGGCGGCAGTAGCTCCAGCCCTGGAGTCGGTGCCTATACAAGGAGTCGCATATTAACTTCTGAAGAGCCACATGTGGCTCTGGAGCCACAGGTTGGCCACCCCTGGGCTAGTGCAATCCTTGGATGTATAAAGAGGGGTGTAGTGAGGAGGAGAAGGGACGTAATTTCACTTCTGTATATAGCACTGGTGAGATGGCTACTGGGAATACTCTGTACAGTTCTGGTGTCCACGTTTTAAAAGGGGTGTTGAAAAATTGGAGGGGGTGCATAATCGAGCCATAAGAATAATTTGAGAGCTCGAGAATGTGGCTTAAAGTGAGATATTTAAGGAATCAATCTTATGTAGCTCCAGAAGAAGATTGAGAGGTGACTTGATTATGGTGTAGAAGTACCTTCATGGAGAGAAAATAAGAAGTACCAAAGTGCTCTTCAGTCTAGCCGAGAAAGACATAACAAAAACCAATGGCTGTCAGCTGAAGCCAGAGAAATTCAAATTAGAAGCAATGCACCAATTTTTAACAGTGAGAGTGATTAACCACTGGAACAAATTACCAAGGGAAGTGGTGGATTTTCTGTTTCCTCATGTCCTCACCTCACAACTGGATGTCTTTTGAGAAGGTGTGTTTTAGTGAAACACAAGCTGTTGGGCTTAATATGGGGGTAAGTGTGTGAAACTTCATGGCCTGTGAAATAGAGGCCGGATTAGGGGATCTAATGGCCTAAAAATCTATGAATCTATGAAAAACTCAGTGTGGGTTGAGGAACAGACTCTGCCGTTTTACTGTTTAGCCTGCTTGCTCCCCAGAATTAATGGTGAGCAAGTGGAGAGATTTGGGGGAGTAGCTGAGCTATCCAAAGGGGCTGACCAGGTGCAGACATCAGTCCTGCAAGGGAGGGGTGAGTGTGGCAGTGACTTCACAAGGGCCTTTGAAAGGAACTGAGCCTATTGGGCAAAGGTGGTGAGGAGGCTGTGACCTCACAGAGCTCCCTTGACATCAGACATGCAGTACAGGGGTGCAGGGCAGGGGGAACCTCAGAGACTCCTGTAGCCTTGCTGCAGCAAGCCGCCTTCTCACGGTCTCCCCTGGAGGACTAAGATAGGATTTGTGTTCACGCACCTGAGTGCTAAGGAGGAGCTTCTCTGGGAGTTTTCTCCTTTCGGTCTTGATTTTGTAGAAAGCAGACATCCCCTGTGTAGAAGGTAAGATTCTCAGTGAGGTTTGGAACCTGGTCAGTCTGATCCATGTGTTGCCAGCTGAACTGTAGGCTCAGAAAACACAAGTTAAGTTGGCAGAAAAATGTCCCACCTGGGAATCTGCCCCTTAGTAACTAGCTAACTAATAGGTCTCAAAATGTAAAATGAGAAATCATTATCGGGCAGGTGTCTTTCTAGTAGGGTCGTGCAGGGATTGGTTCTTGGCCCTATGCTATTTAACATTTTGATCAGTGACTTGGAAGCATATATACAATCATCACTGTAAAATCTGGAGATGACAAAGTTTGGGGGAGTGGGAAATAATGAACAGGAAATGTCAATGATAAAGAGCCATCTAGACTGCTTGGTAAGCTGAGCACAAGCAACATACATTTTAGTATGTCCAAATGAAAAGTTATACGTCTAGGAACAAAAAATATAGGTTATATTTACAAGATTGGGGAATCTATCCTGGGAGGCCATGACCCTGAAAAAGATTTGGGGTCATGTTGACTAATCAGCTGACCATGAGCTTCTAGTGGTACACTTTGGCCAAAAGGGCAAATGTGATCTTTGGATGCATACATAGTGGAATCTTAGGTAGAAGCAGAGAGGTTATATATCTTTGTATTTGGCACTGGTGCAATCACTACTGGAATACTGGGTCCAGTTCTGGTGTCCACAGTTGGAGATAGATACTTGTAAATTTGAGAAGGTTCAGAGAAGAGTGTCAAGAATGCTTGAAGGATTAGAAAACATGCCTGGTAACAAAGAGAAGGCTAAGGGATGAGCATAAGGAAACAAATATTTGATAATGGGCTCTTCACTTTAGCAGACAAAAGCATAACAAGATCCAATAGCTGCAAGTTGAAGTTAGATAAATTCAGACTGGAAATAAGGCGAACATTTTAACAGTCAAGGTTTGAAACAATTTACCCAGGGTTGTGATGGATCCTCCATAACTGGCATTTTTAAAATCAAGATTGGTGTTTTTCTAAAAGATCTGCTCTAATTCATATAGGAATTATTTTGAGGGAAGTTCTATGGCCCATGTTATACGGAAGGTCAGACTAGATGATCAAAGTGGTTCCTTCTGGCCTTGGAATTTATGAATCTGAGACTCGCTGGGGACGTTTGGAATTTGACCTTTTTTGCTTCCCTTTTCCTCCTTCCCTCTTGTCTCTTCTTCTCTTTTTTCTTGTTCCATTTCTCTCTGCTGCTCTTCTTTCTGAGGAGGGTGGGGCTGTTCTCTAGCTGTCATTGTAAGAGGCCCTCACAAAGAGGTGGTGCCGGAATCGTGTGCTGACAATGATCTCCACCAGAGTGACCTCCTGTGGTGACTAAGATTGTCTTTTGCCCATCTGTTGAGAATGCACAGCCTCCAGTCCCTGAAAATCTCCACACCGATTGACTGAGTTTGGGATTATTGCTGAGTTAATAGGGAGGAGACTCAGGTCATTGCTGGCTGAGTGAATTGAGGCCTCACGCTGAGTTCAAAGGCATTTCTTTGTCTGGCTGTAACCCAATAATTTTGAAGACTACGTCCAATTGATTCCAAAATTTCAGGGAATTTCTAGACATCAGTGGGAAGACTGTTGTTTATTTTGGTGACAATTGGAAAACAGCAACACCAGAAAAGTCTGATTTCCACACTGTGCCCTTTAAATTGGTGCTGGAAACTGAAGGGCATTGTGACTTCAGAGTTAACTCAGTCAGTCAGTGCTAACTTTCTGCAGGTGATTTGCATAATTCAATCCCATTGGTGAAAATAAGGCAGCAAATGAACCTGCAGGTTTCAATGGGAGAGATGATCAACGCAGGCAGCAGGGTTAGGATTTAAGGTCAGGGTTATTAGAGGGAGTGAGTGATGGCTGGGTTGCTGAGTTACCTCTGACGTCACAATGCTACTGCCCAGGCTCCTGTGCCTGCAGAGCCACATGGGCAGTGACTGTCAAGGGGAAGTTTTTGTTGATCTGAAATGTATCAAATAAGAAGAGAAGAGAGGAATGGCTTAGACGATTTGACAATAAAATGTAGGGTTTGTAGCAGTATCCTGTGCAACTGCTACTCGTTCAGGGATGGAGAGAGTATTCCTGCCCCTCCCACCACCTGTTACCTGGGTCTACATAAACAAACAAGTGTCCAGCTCTCTAGTTTTTCTCCTTTAAGACTGAGCAAATAATGAACAACAAATTATTGATATGATGAATTTTGCTACCTTCTGTCCTTTAATTGAATACGTGCAGTTTATGACTCTCTTGAATGTAGTAGTTCTTCTAAAATCAAGGTGAATAAAAGTCAATGCTTGTTTCAAAACCAAAACCCAAAAAAAGGGATTTTTAAAAATTTTAATTGTATTTTTCAAATTTAAATTAACAACAGGTTTATTGTTTGAAAAACAAACCTATTGGGGGTTAAATTTGAAACTATGACAACCAATATTAAGGCCTAAAGTTTCTATAACCTATTAAACTAATTCAAATTAAGTCAAAATATTAAGAAGTCCACATTTGCTGCCAAGTTTCAAAGGAAGTCAAACTACTGAACTATGGGAAGTCATTGGCTAAGCACCTGGAACCAGAGTTTATTGAAATTCTCAGCAGTCGCCTCTTCTGCAGGTGCAGAAAGAATGTTTTCTTCATTTCAGTTGATTTAGCTAGTTCAGTTCAATGACAAGTTCATTCAAATTTAAAACACTGACTGGGAGTTGAAAAAGCAGGAAGCTTCTTTTCCTCTTCTAATCCATGAATAAACACTAGATATGAGGGGATCAGATCTACTAGTTCTAAAATCTTGACTAGGAACAATTATGTTCAATTCACTAAGTTACTTCCTTACATCAGTTAGTTTTGAATGAAAAATACGTTTCAGTCAACTTTTTTGTTTTTATGTATCCAACTCATCCAGCAAGTCAACACGCTTTAATAATTACCTATTAATGAGACTCAGTCTTTTTTTAGGAAAATAACGAAAAAGTACGAATGCAAAACCTTTTGAATTAAATCAGTCCACCCTGATCTCTAGTTCTCCCTAATGAGTTCAACCTGATCTCTAGTTCTGGGCCTAGGAGGCCAGACTGAGACCCTCATTGGCTAGGAACAGCCAGGGACCCAGTAACAAATTCCAGTTCTGTTAGCATCTAAGCTGCTAAATCCAAAGAACAATTGAAGACAGCAGAAGACAGAGGAGCTCTGAGGATTTATTAAACAAAGGAAATGATATGTGTAGTTACTGAAGTGAAATGATACGTTCAGGTCACCATGTCCTTCTAGATTTATGAACTAGTAAATCTCATCCCCTAGCACCTAGTTTTTATTCATAGATTGAAGGAGGAGAACAAGTTTGCCTGCTTTGCCAGCTCCCAATAGGTTTCTTAAATTTCAGTGAACTAGTCATTGAATGGAACTATTTGAATAATTTGAAAATAAGGAATTATTCTCTGCAACTTCCAATGAAGCTCCTGCTGTCCAAAGCTGTTTTAGCATTTTGGCTAACTTTGGTTCCAGGGACTTAGCCATCACTTCAGTGGTTTGACTGTCTTTAAAACATGGCAGTAAACAGGTTCTGTTTAATATAATTTTTTCAATTCTTTTAAACTTATTTGAAGATTTTGTAATAAATGTAGGCCTTAACATAGGTGGTCAATTTCAAAGTTAATTTTAAGTAGATTATTTTTAATAAACCCATGGTTAATTTAATTTAAAAAATCAGTTCATATTTTAAAAATAATCTATTTGTATCTACCCAGCTAGGGATAGAAAGGCCTCTTACCTCATTCCCCAACCCAGGAAGGGCTGATCCTCCTCAATCCAACTCTAGGATGGGCTCCTCTTCTCTTTACTGGGCTGAACTGAAAGCCCAGATCCAAACAGTCCTCACTCTAGGAATTTGAATCTGACCTTTGATGGTCCAGTGCTGCATAGCACTTACAGACCGGCTTTTTCTGGGTAAATCTCACAGCGCTTTACAATAGTGGATAAGTATTATATACCCATTTTACTGATGGGGACTGAAACATAGAGAGGGGGAATGGCTTGGCCAAGGTCAATAGGAAAACCACCAATGGAAGCCAGGAGTCCTGACTCTCAATATCCTGCCTTACTCACTGCGGTAGGCCACACTCCCTCTCAAAGCCAGGGAGACTGGGAATAGGGTCCTGCTTGCAATTGTCAGCTCTGGAAGGAAGCTTTCCTCCAGTGGTTAGTGCAGGGGCCTGGACTCAGGACTCCTGGGCTCCATCCCTGGCTCTGTCACTGACTCCCAGTGCAACCCTGAGGCAGTGGCTTCCCCTGCCCAGGCTACAGTTTTCGGTCAGTGGGGTTGGGGTCCCTCCCCTACAGCCCAGGGCTTGCCAGGCTTCAGGAATGTGTGTAAAATGCAAAGAGACCGAGAGAAGGGAGGCGTCCTACACCTGCAGAAGGGGTCCAAACACCCCTAGCTGCTGGCCTGAGTTTATCCATCCCTTGGCAATAAAACATCATCTTGTTTTCACAGCCACTGTCGGTCTTCTGGTTTCTACAGCCTGCCCTGCTGGCAGGGCATTGTGCCGCCCAGTGCAGCACCTTTTCCAGCTCACATTGTTGCGGGAAAGTGAGGAAGAGGGCAAGGGAGAGGCCAACTCTGAGCATCTTCCACCCAGCTCTACACCATCTAGAGCAAGTGCCTGGTACATAGCTTGTCCTCAGATGCTTCCCTGCTTGGGGAGGGGCAGAAATGGGGGGGGGGAATCTCCTTCCAATGAGACTAGATTTGCTAACACAGCCCCCTGCAGCTCTTCGTTCTGGGCCTGGGCAGCCCTTCCCTTGTAGGAGACTGTTCCCCAGGCTGAGAGTCTCTGGAGGAGCCAGACCCTGCCAGCTGCTGAACACCCACAACCCCAATCAATGAAATCAGTGGGAAATGGGGGCGGGGGGAATTATGCCTCATATGCTTGGGACCTTGTGAATTTTAGCTGGGGGTTCCCAGGGCAAGCTAAGACTCCCTCCCGGGTTCTGTTCTTTCTCTAGCCTGGCAGGGAGTGTGGCCTGGGGCGGAGGTTGGCGGGGCGGAGCTGCTTGTCAAACTAACTGAAAGGATGAGACTCCCCTGGTGCCCCAGTGGTAAGGGGGAACTTTGGGAGCAGCCTGTTCTGTGAGCTCCTGCCCGTGTGTAGATTGCAGTCCCTGTACCCCGTGGTGGGGCGTGCGGTGAGAGGGAGTTGTCCCAGCAGAGGGAAGGTGGGTGGGAGCAGGAAGGCCTGTTAGTGAGAGGCTGCCTTGAACCCAGACTCGAGGCTGCTCCCCACTCAGTTCCCGGATGGAGAGGCTCAGGCAGATGCTGGGGAAGAAGGCTGTGAAGGTGGCTCCAGGACCAGTGGGAAGCTGCTGCTGGCTGCCCCAGGAGGAGAGTGGCCCCTCTGTCCCCACTGGCGGGGAGGCAGGTTCTGGCCTGTCCAAGAGATGGAAGTGCCTGGTGTTCTGGAGGAGGAAGACACCAGCTCTGAGAGCAGGCCCTGAGGCACCTTCTGGGCCAACATGGAGGTGGCCCAGGGTGCAGCTGTGCGGGAGGGACCCAGTACAGGGCGGGAGCTGGGCAAAACAGCTCTGGGGCTTCCTCTCCAGGAAGCAGAGGAGCCAGGAGCCCAGCCCCAGGGCCCAGCAGGAGCCATTCCCCTGCCTGGCCACTGGAGAGCCCCCAGCCTCCCCAGAGCAGTAGATGGGCAACCCCGGCTCTAGCACCAGCAGCTCCCCCTACTCCCAAGGGGCCAGCAGCACCTCATAGGAGTGTGAGAGCGCTGAGGCTGAAGGCTCCCCCATGGCAGGTGAGGGGAAGCCAGGGGAAGGGAGGAGGACAGGGTGGGGGGACTAGTAACACCCAGACCCCATTGGTTCACCAAGGCATCAGCCCTGAGCCATGTGAGCCCCACTGACACCAGTGGGAGTGGCACAGCCACGCCCTATGCAGGGCATTCGAGGCGGAGTCAGGGGAGCTCCAGGCTCCTGGGCCCCTGATGATGTTGGCGGGTGGCCTGACTGGCTTGGGGTCCTGAGGCAGATGGGGCTGAGAGCATCTCTGGGAGGGGCAGGGTGGGGCTTTCTCTCCCATGGGGTTCCTTACAGAGGACGGAACATTTAAGTCTTTTCTCTCCACTGCACCCCTCAGCAGCACCAGGAGTCGTCCTCTCTCCTACTCTCCTGGTGCAGGGACTCCCAGTGTCCAGCTGGAGGAGGAGGAGGACGAGGACGTGCCCCCAGAAGAAGCTGCCATCAGGGTCATCCAGAAACATCTGCAGGGCAGAGAAGAGGTACAAAAATCCCGCAGCTGAGCTACCGCCGAGTCTGTCCTGCCCGTTGTGCCATCCCCACCCCAGAGAACCCATAACCCCCTGATGGGGGGCACTTCTCCCATGTTATCTGGGACCTCCAAGAGTGGGTGTTTGTCCCACAAAGGCCAGGGTCTCCTCCCCCCACAGACACTGTGCCAGTTACAATCCCTGCCTATGCAGGAGGACACTGTGGTTTTGGAAAGGGGGGGCTTTTCCTGTTCTCCCCCATGGAGGACTTGAGCCCTGGAGCTGGTTTGGGTGGGGCGGGGAGGCCCCTAGCTAACCGGCTCTCTCTCCTCCAGCCCCACTCCTAGTGGGTGCGGGACAGGGCCAAGCAGCTCCGCTTCCTGCACGCTATCCCCACTCTGTGCTTCTCCGCACAAAAGCAGGGGCAGGACACCCTGGAGCTGCACTGCTCCAGAGCGGCCCTTGTGGAGAGCACTGCGGTGAGTGAGACCCGGTGCCTGGGCCCGTGCCGGGAGGGAACTGGACATGGGCCAGTGGGGGGAGATAGTGGGGCTGGAGGGGGCAGCAGAGGGCAGGGATTCCTGGGGCTGAGGACTGGGGAGCAGGGAAGGGGGAAATTCTGGCACTGATCCGGAACTGGCAGCGGGGGGGATGGTAGGGCCGGAGGGGTGTCTGAGGAGAGGGAGGAATGTGGGGGTTGAGCTGGAGAGAGGGACGGAGGGGTTAGTTTGATGGGAGGGAGGAAAGGGGAGTCAAGGTGGGGGGGGAGGGGTTATGCTGGCTGTGTCTGCTGCACAGTTTGGCCTCCTCCCTGGGAAGTGCCTGTGGGGCCTGAATCTCACCCACTGCTTTGCCCCCTTTGGGTCTCCCAGGAGTTGATTGAAGACCTCCCCCTGGAGTCTGAGCCAAGCTCCATCCTCTCCAGCTCCGTGGCTGCAGTTTGCAACCTCAGGTACCAGAACCCTCCTGCCCAGCTGCCCTGACCCTGGTGCTGTTCAGGCCCAGAGCCGGGAGTCAGAGATCCCCCCCTCCTAGGTCACCCCCAATTGTGGCCGAAGGGGTGGGAATGTTCACTCTTTCCTGACTGGGTGGTTGATTTCACTCCAGTAACTTTATAGGGGCCTTAGGGAGAGGATCACTGGGGTAGGGGGTTATATAAGAGGGGGCAGCCAGGTCCAGTGGTGAGATCAGGGGAACGGGCCCTGTTCTAGCCCTGCCACTGACTGGCTGTATGACTTCAGCTAGCTCACTGCGCTTCTTGGCACCCCTGTTTCTGTTTTTGCTGGCCTGTGCCTATTTCCCTGACATTTCACGTCCCATGGTAGTTCCAGCGCCACTCTCGTGCTCTAAAGTCTAAGACAGGCTCCTCTCTCCTGCCAGCAAACTGAAGCCGCCTCTTGAGCTGGAATCGCACCTCCTGCGGGCTGTCCTGTACAGCGTTTTTACCATGGGCACAGGGAAGGACACCGCTCACTTCCAGGTAGGTCATCATCTTACTTCTCTATCCCAGGAGCCTGTGGTCCCTGCTCCCTTGGTTTGGTGGAGCTGCTGAGAATAGAGGAGGGGTGAGCAGAGCTGGGAACAGGCCTGGACTTAACAAAATGGCAAGGAGGGCCCCTTCCCTCCAGAGGGGATTGCGTTACCCTCTGTGGCTGATCCTGGCCTTCCCTCCTCATTCTCAGCTCTGCTGCCTGGACTCTGCCCGGGCCCCTAGCTCCCATCCATAGCTGTGTGGCTGTTCCATACCCTGCTGCATACCAAGCCCTCTTCAGAGAACTGCTAAGGGCAAAGACTGAAGAGTCAGGTGTCATCCTGCCATGAACTCTTGCTAAGTGTCTCTGGAGTGATAGGAATGGGAGAGGCCAGGATGTGTCTTTGGGGTCTTGCCAGGGGCCAGGGCTCCCCAGAGAACCCTCCTAACCATCCCCTGACTGGTGTAGGCCCAGATCCCATGGCTGTCCAGCACTCCCTCCTCTTGCAGGCCCTGCATAAGGCCTATGCAGACAGCCTGGACATTATGCTGAGGAGCCTGCTCATGAAAACCCCCACCATGGACAAGCTGCAGCACCTCTTGGAGGTGAACACAAGAAAAAGGTCTGGGGGGAATTTCACCTTAACTCCATGGGAGGGCTGCAAAGGAGAGAGTAGAAGAGCCATGTGTGATGGGATCCTGGGGTACAACCTGAAGCCGTGGGACCACTGTGCCCCTTTAACTCTGCAGCCTGAGCTGTCTCTGACAATGCTGTGCCAGTGACCAACAGCAAACCCATCCAGGCGCTGTGATCACTCATCCATCAGCATGTGGATACCCACACCCAGCTATATTGCATGACGGCTTGCCAAGCCACTCATGAATTATACAGGGAGGGGCACCAGCAAATCATCCCAGCCCCCAGCCTTGCACCCCAGAAGTATACCATCGTACACTGCTCAAGACTCCCTGGGACAGCGCAAGCTCATTAATTGGTTCGCCACTCCAACAAAAGGTAGTAGAGGTGCAACAGCCCTTGTGAACCTGAGCTGAGATTCTCCATGCACTTCATCCAAAATCACACTGTTTTCAATACAATATAAAACTGATTGTTACCTACAGCAAGATAGAGATGTGAAGGGATTATAAGTAGTAGGTAGAGATCAAAGTTGGTTACATAAGAAATAAAAATAAACTCGCAGTCTAAATTCTACAGACGAAGTAAGATTTGAACAAAGCAATTGTTCACCCCACTGGATGTTTCAAGCAGTTTACAGCTCTAAAAATTTTATTAAGATGATGTTTAAAAAGAAGTGAACGATACAGAGTTTAAGCATAGGAGTTTTTGGTTATTAGGGAATAACGTACAGATTATCAAGGGGTGCGAAGTTCGGTTTAAGATCGGATGGCATGAGGAATACATAATCTGCAATGTCCCCGATTGGGGGTTAAAGTTTAACGGGTCAAAGTACAGACATTGAGATATGGGGTTATGTTGTTCATATAATGGCTATGTTCAGGTGTGGAGTATAATGAGTGGATACGATGATGAGGATGGATTGACCCTCATGTGGTGAGATTTAATGTTCAGTGAGTTTATGGTTCCAGTTCATATGGTCCAACGGTCAGAGTCTCTCAGTCCCTTTCTTGTAGTTGAAGCACGATGTCACTCCAGCTTACGCCTCCTGGTACTGTCGGTGGCCGGTGATGTGTTTGATGTAGATGTCCCTGGACCATTGGATGGTGTCTGAGACCATGAGGCGCCCCATGAGCCATGCATAGCATGGACCGATCCCGCAGGTCTGCAGCACACGCTCGTTGCAGGGGTCCCAGGCGCCCAGGGCTCCGACGATCAGGGCGTCCATCTACATCTCATAGCCCTTCACTCTCAGGATGTCAGCCAGAGGGGCGTACTTTTCTGGCTTACGAGCTCGGGCTTTGCGGAAGGCTGGGGTCCTGTTCTCAAAAGAGACCATGATGTCAGTGAGGATGATCTTTTTCTGGGCCTCATTGGTGATGATGACATCAGGTCGCAGCCGGCTTTCGGTGCCGGGGATGGCACAGTTCACGATGACCTTCCCCAGGCGCGGTGTGATGGGTCTCACCAGGTGGTTCTGGATGGCGGTGTGGCGCAGCTGCCAGGCTCTGGAGTGGGGCTTGCAGCTGCACAGGATGTGGGGCAGAGTCTCATTGGAGTAGCCGCACTTCCTACAACGCTTTTCTCGGTTCCCGTGGCGGACAGCTCCATTGAGTGGGACACAGTTGAGCCGAGCAGGGTGGATGAACTGCCAGTCGGCAAAATGGGTGAAGCCGGCCCTGGTGAGGAAGTGGTTGCTGGCGTCCCACTTGCTGGTCAGCTTGAAGGCTTTACCCCGGTCCAGTTTACGCTTCAGGGTTTCCATGTACAGAGAGTGGATGGCTGCCTTCAGGGTCCTCTCCAGCATGCCCCAGGCACTCGGGGTGACGATGGTGTTGTTGTCAGACCTGATCTGCGGCACCAGGACTCCCAGCTCCTGGCGCTCCTCGCACCACTCCCAGCAGCAGCCGATGCACTTCCCCAGGCAACACGTGGCATTGCGAGCGCGGGACCACAGTGAAGTGATGTTGCGTCCGTCTCATCTGAATTCGCCATCCAGGGAACCGCTCAGGAAGGTGGTGATGTCTTGGTTGGAGGGGGCTCTGCCAATCCGCTTCTTTGTCGCGTCATGGAGGGTGTTGGCTGCGATGTTCCTTACCATGGCGTCGGGACACATCAGCAGGCAGAAAGCATGGGTGATCACCGCAATGTCACACAGGTCGCCCATGCGGGGGACTTTGGCACCACCATGCTTGTGGGCGATGCAGACCAGCTCATTGCTGGCTCTCTGGGGAAGGAACAGCCACTTCTTCACCAGCTGTCGGATGATCTTGTCTGCCTTGTTGAGGAGTACCTTTGCCACAACGGATCCCCTTAGGATGAATGAGATGCGAGGGATCAGGAAGGTGTTTAGGGCATTTATCTTCTGCCATGGTGCCAGCAGGGAGGAGTCGATCTTGGTGGCATCCTGCAAGATCTCCTGGATGGTGTCCTCGGGTATCTGCCGGACACGGAAACCCATCAGCGTGTCAAGGTGCTGGTATGCCTGCCACTCTGCCAGGGGGATGATGGGCTCGCCCTGGATCTGGAAGCCCGTTGACTGCACTGAGTCCCTTTTGCTGCCATCGATGTGGAGAGTTCCACGTTTCTTTGCACTGAAGCGGAGCCCCATCCAGTCGGCAGCTTGACTGGTGGAGTCTAGCATACCTTGGAGGCTCTCTGGGTCATCCACGGTCAGGACCAGGTCATCCGCATAAGCCAGGATGCTCACCCTCTCACCGTGGAGGTTGAAGCCATCTGTGCCATTGGAGATTGCTCACAGCAACGGCTCCATGGCGAGGTTAAAGATGATGGGGCTGAGGGGACAGCCTTGCTTAACTCCAGATCGGGATCTCGGCGGTCTCCGCTTCGACCAAGTGAATGGTGGTGCTACATCCCTCTTACAGCTCTCGGATCACACGAAAGAAGTTCTCTGGCATCCCAAACTCCTGGAGCGTGGCAAAGATGTGGTGGTGGGGCATGGACCCAAAGGCATTAGCCAGGTCGAGCCACGCTACCGCGCACTGCCTCCGCACCCTTCTCAGCTCTACACAGGCTGAGTTTCCTCTCACCCTGGGACCAATCGCCCCGTTCAAAGTCTTTGTCTTCCCAATGATCTTCCAGGTGTTGAGATGGGGGAGGAGAGAGGCCAAGTGGTGATGTCATCGACCTTCACTTATCCTTTCTGTCCAGGTGATAGAAAGAGCCTTGCTGTAACATGGGAGTAGGCAGCCCCCCTTGTCCACGTGCCCTCTCTGCGGAGTCTCTGAGGATTCTTCTTAATGGGCCATTGACACATGTCTGGCTGGTCCTGATGTAAATCTGTCTTGTCAGTTGCTCCTTTGTTGCCACTGAAAGGCTAGCTGTGAGCATCTCCCAACCTCACAGCATATTTCAGTAACACACACATAACTTCAGATACAATAATAGTACATACAGTTCAACAGGATAGTAATGTCCAACAGATCATGACTTCTCAAATGCTACCGCACAAGGCATACTTTGTACCGAACATATCATCATCATATCACTGATGAATATGGGGGTTCCAGGGTGATATTTCGAGGTACAGAATGTCACACCATCTGTACATTGTGTCCTCTCAGCTGGGACTCAGCGGGCCAGAGCTGTTAGTGCAGTGCAATGTTGGGGCCCTTTTGCCTTTGCTGGGACAGAGGGAAGGATCCTGATGTGCCGTTCATGGATTCAGAGAGGATGGGACCAGCCCCAAGACCGAACTTTGTCCCAAGCTGGAGAGACAATGACAGCTTGTGACCAGCAGGACGTGGGCAGTGTCCTGGGTGCAAGAACCCCCTTTTAAAACTCTGCAATTGGCGAGTCCCGTATTCCACCCTGACCACAATATCTCAGCCCCATGGGGAGGGGGAGAGGCTCATTTGTAGAACATGTGTGCCTCCCATGATCCTCACCTGCCTCCTCCTCCCAGGGGCTGTTCTTCATAGCCCACAGGCTGGCAGATTTGTGCCTGGCCTCAGGGCCCTTGTTATTCTGGAGCCGCTGGCGAGTGAGTCCTCATAGAGAGCCCTCCCCTGGTCCCTTTGCTCCAAGCTCCCTTGGGGGCAGAGAGAATGGGGGCTGTAGCTCTAGTTCCTCTCCCGCAGCGCCTCCTACAGAAGGAGTGGGAGGAGAGAGACTCCTGGCCCAGGGGAGATGAAGAGCTGAAGGTAAAATACTGATGGATTTCCCCTCTCCTCCTCCTTCCATCAGAGCTCATCTGACTTCTCCAAGGTGGGGTATCTTGTGGCACAGCTGGGTCTCTATATCATTGACCCAGCGTATGACATCAGCCGCAAGCCAGGGAGGGGACTTACAGGCTCTACCAGCTACTGCTGCAGAAGAGGGGTAAGAAACCCAGCTGGGCAATGGGACGCTGTAGAAACAAGCCCCTCGGAGGCTAATTCCAGCGGGCCATTGGGACCCCTGTAGAACTAAGGGTTCTCCTTTTAGACCAACCCTAGCTGGGCAGAGGGATGCCAATAGAAACAAGGTCCCTCCTTTGAGACTGACCCCAGCTGGGCAATGGTACCTGTATGGAAAACTGGCGCTCCTTGGAAACTCACTCCACTGGGAACTGGGACTCTATAGAAAGAAGCCCCCTCCTCTGAGGCTGACCCCAGTTTAAATGATGATTCTTTCTCTTCCCTGCTCCCTGAATTAGGAAGAGATGAGTGTGAAAGTGCCAAGGAAATTGGTTCTTTTATCTCACAGGACACAGCTGAGCTGCCATGGGGCTGCCAGCTGGTGAGGGGGCAGGAATGGAGCTGGTGAGACACATGGAGGGTAAGAGCCCACAGTGAGGGCAGGGGCAGGAGCGGGGCCCACAGGGGAAGGACACAAAGCTTTGCAGGATGTCACCAGCTGGATACCTAGGGCCAGATCCTTACTTCAGTGGGAGTAGGTGGTTTTCAGGATTAGACGCTGTCATTAACAGGGACCCACTCCCAGAGCCCAAAGACCGTAATGGTCACATGATTTCTGTGATGAATGGAACAAGTCCCCCTCCAGATACTAAAGTGCCTGGTGGTGACCCTGTGATTCCACTGGGGCATGGATACCGTGAAGGCCCCAGCCAGTGTGCACCCAGCAATGGGAACAAAAGGAATCAAGCACTGAAACCAGAATGCCAGCCTCACAAATGTGTGCGTCTTTCTCTCCCACGGCTGAACATCAGAGATGCCAAAGGGCTGTGGTGTTGGGATGGGCTCCAGGACACCAAGCATCTTGGCTATAGAAATATGGCCAGAGTGGGGGAGGTAAGGACTCTCAGCTGGTGCATTGCAGCAGCTCAGATGTGGAGCTGTCTCCCCCTGCAGTGGCTGTGCCCCGATATAGGATACGCAGACCCTGCTGTGTATTTTCAGCTGACAGAGGCTGAGGATCCTGTTTCGGAGCCTTCCTAACAAACCTGGTTTGGGGTGATACATGGATCCATTTCTATGTGGCATAAAAGGAATCCCCTGGGGCATTGAGTTAATGCAGGATTGTATCTCGAGGGATCTGGCTCCGCTCACTGTCTCCCTGGCTGACACCCAAGTGTCTGAGAGGGGAGCCTCTGGGCCAGTGAGTTGGGAAACTCACACCCAGCTATTGCCTGACCAGATCCTCGTTGAATTCCCTGCTCCCAGTGAAAGCACGGGAAGGGTGGGGGGTTTGCCCAGCACCATTGCGAGTCAGGAAGCAGAACCTGCACCTGTCCTGGGAGTTTGGTCAGGGACACTGAACTCCTACCCTAGGCCGCATTACTGCACTGTGCGTAAGACTCGTGGGAATGTCAGTGGCATGGGGAATGGGACCTGAGTGAGCTCTGAAAGCCACATCCCTTAGCGTGTTGGCTCCAAGTGATATCGCTGCTGGAAGCAGTAGAGGGCCCAGTATGGTCTTTGTGAGCTACATTCCAGAGTGCACCAGGCTGAGGTGCACAGACACATTCCCAGCATATCATGGCTCCTGAGGTGAATCCTGCTCCAGAAAGAGCTATTAGAGGCCTCAGTGCCTGAGACCTGTTACTGAAGGTGGTTTCCTGGGCCATGGGACCCCAAAGGTCCTCAAGGGGAATTAGCTACCTTGCTGCAGCAGGACTCTTACCCTCCACGTGAGCCACTAGAGGGATCTGGAGCCTGGTTCTGGGCAATCTGTCCAGGGCTCAGGTGCTGTTGGTTTTAGGTCTTCAGTGAGATCTTCTCAGAAGACCAGAGAAGATCCTTGCTGCAGGCCATCCATTACCCCTGGCTATGTGTCAGCCAGGCTGGGCTGGTTCTAGCCTTCTCCATCGTGGGGGAAGCTGGGCAGCTGATAGGGGATGAGGTAACCACAGAAGGATTAATCTAGCTTTGGGGAAGGACCCAGGGCCTTTCACCTCTCGGCCAGGAAAACTCACTCCCGTCCCATCCCCATTCGGTGGCCGGGGAGCAAGGAAGTGAATGAGTCATTGCAGGTGCCATTCTTAGAGATGAATTCAACTCCATGCACAGGGTAGAGCCTGCTTTCCCCCTGCTCAGCTCAAAGCAGTTCAGACCCAGCTTTTCAGACAGGCTATTTAATTACAGGCATCACATCAACAGGACAAGCTGCCATCGCTCATGCTAGGGACAGGAAACTCCTCTAGTGACCTCTGCCAGCCTTTTGTGCCCCTCAGAGCCTCTGACTAATTCCTAGTCGTCTAGTGTCCATGTCATCTGAGCTGCCACCCAGAGTTGCCCCGTCACTGGCAGCCTTGGAGGTCAAGGACAGAAAGGGCCATGAAGACTAACCAGGCTGGGCTGAGGTACGTAGGTTGGGGAAAGCTTGCCCTGCTGCTGGCCAGGCTTGGCCTGCGCTGGGAGAACTGGAGGATTCAGTCAGCAGAGGCTGCCCATGTGCCCCATTCACCAGAGCTACCATCCATGGCTTCACTATAAGAACCAGGCCTGGGGTCACTTGGGGAAAGGTCTCAACTTCCTTCCACCCCATTTTCCTGCTGCCAAAAGCCTCCCAGTGCCTCAGCTGGAGGGGCAGGGGGTGGCTGAGAGGACTGGGGGGGGAGATGAGCTGCTTCCCCAGCTGGGTTTCGGGGTAGAACAGCTCTCACAGGGGACTGAGAGGAATGGGGGCAGGAGCTTCACTCTGCAATGGTGGGAGTGGGGTTGGAGGTCAATAGAGAGGAGACAAGAATCAATCTGGGGGTTGGGTGGGAAAATCCATCCCTCAGATGTACGGAGGGGCTGGGTGGAAATTTTTGTGGCCTCAGGTGCTGTTAATTCCCCTGGTTGCCGTGGGGTGTCCAAGTCTCTGACTAATCCTTGTTCCCTTGCAGCAGGAGGATGCTACTGACAAAGTGATGGCCCAGCTCTATTCCATCAGGTGCTTGTGCCAGGTGCCCAAGGCGCTACAGGGGCTGTGCCCTGTGGGACACCCATAAAGGCCCCCCCCGCCCCCCTCCACCTGTCCAGCAGTTCAGACTCCTAGCTGCAGGTACTGCTCTGTCTCACTACATGGGGGAGAGGGGCTAGTGGGTGTGGAGATAGAGCCCACAGCACTGAGAGAAACCCTCTCCCTTGTGGGTGGAGTGGGGCTTTCCCCCTGCTCCCAAATCCCCTTTGTCTGGGCCCCCACCCTCCTTTTTCTTGGCCTTGCCCTCTCTGCCATGGCTCCTGCTCCCAGGCCTGATGTAGAAAGGTCCATATGTCAGGGCCTGGGCCCATGTCCCCTACTGGACTGAGTGCCCCATCTGCACCACTGTCTGACCTGGGGCTGCTGTGGCCGGGCCCTCCCCCAGAATCCTGAGCGACAGCTGGAGGTGGGGAGCTCCCTCTCAGCTACTCTGGGCTCATGCCTGCCCATGGTTGCTGTGGATTGGAGCCACTAATGAGGAGACCTGCTGGGCACAAGCTGGAAGAGGGAACTACAGCTCCCAAAAGAGCCTGTTCTAGGTTGCAGCTAGGTCAGAGGGGAAAGGCAGGGGGCAAAGCAGTGGGGGGTGTGATCATGTTCCCCAGCACATGGTCCCCTTCTTCCACTGCTGGGCATGGAGCTGAATTGTACTGAGGCCCTTTTCTTCTGTTCCCCCTCCCTCACAGGGGGCAGGGCAGGACCCCCCCCAACCCATTTTTCCGCTGCTAAGGGCAAGGGCAATGACTCCCTTTCCCCAGGGCCAGGGCAAAAGTTCCTCTCCCTGCCCCTCAGTCCCTCCCCCATGTCTATGCAGAGGAGGAATCCAACTTCAGGGAGCCAGAGCTAAAACACTACTTTCTTCTCATCACCATGCCCCATCGCGGGGCCGGGGCAGTTTGGATACTGTCCCTGCCCCATACGCAGAGGCCATTTTAGGAAGCCTCAGGCTGTCCGGGGCTTGGGTCTGGCCCAGCCCAGGACAACAAGGTTGGTTTATTACAATGAGAACATCCGTAGAATCAGGGTTTATCATCAATAACCACTGCAGTCTGGGAGAGGTGGCCTGACGTGGACCTCCTCCCCTTTGGTCATTGCTCAGACGTTCCCATGGCCCGTGTCACTCATGAGCTTGTGAATGTCTGAGCAATCCACGCACATGGTAGCTGAACCCCTCCCAGCCAGGAACGAAACTCCCCCAAGCACCCTGGGGCAGGAAAGGAGCCTCCCCATCTGACAGGTGGGGACTAAAACACAGAGGAAGGGCTGTGACCCAGGTTACACAAACCTGGGTGTAGCTCTAGGAACTGCACTGGGTCCCAGGCCAGTGCCTTCCCCCCAGGGCCAGCTTCACTTTCTGCCCTATATTCTCCCCTCCTTCAAGGGAGTCTCTGAGTGTGAAATAAACAGGAGCTAGGGATGGAGATGTGGTTCCTGGCACGTAGCCAGGGGAGTTCCCCCAACCCTGGATCAGGCCAGGGACAGAGACATTTTGTCATTGTGCTGTCCTTCTTTTATTCTTAGGAAGAGTCCTGAGGTGAGGATTCGTGGGGCTTAATCCCAGGTCTGCAAGACTCCAGGTGTGCAGTGCATGGGGGGGTACCAAGTCATCTAGGCAACAAGGCAGATCCCTGCCCTTCTGCTGAGCCAGTCCCCACCTTGATCCTGGTTCCAGCTTCTGCGCACTGCCCTGTCCTGCCCTCCAGTTCCTGGCTATTGACGTGGCTTGACCCTCGTCTCCGGTGTCTGGCTGCTGACCCTGACATGACCTTTGGCTCTAGATCTTGACTCTGACCACCTGGCTTCGACCTCTGGCCTGCACCTGGACTCTGGCTATGATTCTGATTCTGGTTTGTCTGTGGACTCTGATCTCGGTTTTGACCCCAGATCTCGATTCCCTCACCCCCCTTTGCCCGGGCCCAGCCTTACGCCTAACTGTGACCTATGCTCCAACCACTAGACCTAATTATCAGCGGCAGCACCTGACACCAGGTGGTGCAAATTTTTGCAGAAAGGCAGGCCTTCCGCACGTAAGTGGCCTGTGCACGAAAGGGGACACATTACACCAGGTGTGAACAATGGCCTTGCTATCTGAGCCTGGCCCTGTGGTGCCCCTACTGCAGTGTTTTGATGAGGATGACTGAAAGTTCAGGGGTTTCCTAGTTAGCCTCAGATGCTGGACCTACTCCATTATTCTTGGGTCTGACACCCCACATTCCTGATAAATACTAGGATTATCATAGAAGATTAAGGTTGGAGGAGACCTCAGGAGGTTATCTAGTCCAACCCCCTGCTCAAATATGAATATTTTCAAAAGAAATGCGGACATATTGCTTCTGCGTCGAGACTATGAACGCTCTATTGATCACCAACCTTGGCTGAAAGTTGCCTTTGGCCGTATTTACCCAATGTCCAAACCAGAATTGGTGGCTCTAATACTCATTTGGGCGGGGGACAGATTTGAGCAGAAAGACAGATTTCCAAACACATTCCGGACATTAAAATATCTGGTAATGCCAATTTGACTGACTAATGGCTCTGTGACCTTGCAACACTTCATCAGTGATGTATTTGGGGACATTCTGGATCAATACATTGTCATCTGTTTAGATGACATACTTCTCCTGTTGGAAAACCCAGAGCAGCATGCCCACTAACCACATGAAAACCTGGAGAGGTTGTGGAAGCATGGTCTATATGCAAAATTGAAAAAGAATTCCTTCGGACAACTCTCCACATAGGTTTTGGGGTATATCCTCTCCCCAGAAGGCGTTAAGATGGATCCAAATAAAATGGAAGCCATTCACAACTGGGAGGTAGCTCGGAGTGCTCAAGAAGTAAAGCGCTTCCTCATCTTCGCCAGTTTCTGTCACTGCTTCAGTCCAGGGTTCACAGAGCGAATAACATGCATGATAGCTCTCCTCCACAAAATCGCCAAATTTGTTTGGTTACCCCAGACCCAAGAAGCCCTCAAACTGCTTAAAATGCCTTCACTGCTGCACTTATTCTGGCATGATCCAACTGGAGCATTCATCATGGAAGTTGACACATCTAATACGGCCATCGGGGCTGTGTTTTTTCAAGGATGGCCCCAAGCACCTGCGGCACCCCCATGCATAACACTCATGGAGGCTTACCCCCTCCCCCAGACCAAAACTATGAAATCCGTGATAATCAGTTGCTTCTGATTAAATCCTCATTTAAAGATTGGTGTCAGCTGAAGGGGGCTTGATACCCAGCAGAAGTTTTTACTGATCATAAACACATCCAGTATCTGCATAAGGCCAAAGCACTGAATTCGGGACAATTCAGCTAGACCTTATTCTTCTCCTGCTTCAATTTCAAGATTACTTAACTTATTGACCGGGAACCAAGAATGGGCAGGCCGACACCCTTTCCCATAATAGAGAATATAACCAAGAAGGAGAGAAAGCTAGCTCCCTAAGCCCTGCAGCGTGCTTAATGCTGTCATACTTCAAGGGCTAATCATGCTAGTTTGATCAGCCTCGCAAGATGACTCATTGACCAAGGAATGGGGGACCCCTCGGAGCAATGGAGCCAAGAATGAGAAACAACATTCCACGTAGGACACAATAACATTAACTGAGGGCCGTATTGTGTTCTGACAGAATGTCCCCATTTAAAGGTACTACATCTGAATAAGGAGAACTCCCCTGCAGGGCACTTTGGATGCCTCAATACCTACTGCCTAACCGCCTGCTTCATTTGGTGCTGCTGGATGTGGGCTGAAATTCAGACTTATGTTGAGTCACGTGACTTTTGCGCTTGCACCAAGGCACCACACACCAGACTTCTTGGCACCCTTATGTCTCTGGAGACCCATTGCCATGGATTTCATTGTAGAACTCCCTGAATCAAATGGCCATATGGTAAAACTGACTCTCATAGATCAACTGAGCAAGATGGCACGTTTCATCCCCAGTCACCACATATGTTGGTCTGAGAGGACAGATCAGCTCCTAGAAACAAATGTCATCTCCCTGCATAGGCTTCCTAACTGCATCACTTCTCAAAAAGGGCCCCACTTCATTTCTTGTTTCTGGCACTAAACTATCTGGCTACTAAACATCCACACAGATGCCTCCTGGTCATACTACCCACAGATGAATGGCAAGAAAGTACTGGAGCAATATTTATGTTGTTTTTCTTAATTACAACCAAGAGAACTGCTTCCCCACCCTCCTACGCTACTCAGAATTTGCAAACCCAATGGTACTTTTTTTTTTGCTATCTATAGATTTCCCCCCAATTTCATCCCACACTACCAACGGACTCTCCGAATTCAGCAGCTAGCCACCTGGTTCAATGAATCCACCACATTCAAGAAGAACTAGGGGGGCACCTCAAGGACACAGGGAAGGACTACCAATAGTATGCAAACTGCCAATGACAGGAGGGGCCAGTCTTTTCAGTATGGAAACTATTTGCTGAAGGGAGATATAGAGTCCTTGCAACTTACTGTATCCCTAAGCCATGTCCGTGGCAGCAGTTCCTGCCCTGTTCCTTGACCTTCTGATCCCATCCTCCTCCCCTGGCCGAAGGGAGCAAACTCTGGGTCCCTTCCCTCCCCCTGGCACAATCCACCCCCAGATTGTCTTAGTCGCTTGCTGATAATGGGATTGTCCTCTCCTCACCCCTTGAGAGGGAGGAAACTATTATCCTCATTTTCCTGGCTCTATCAGCTACTGCTGCAGAAGAGGGGTAACAAACCCAGCTGGGGAATGTGACCTACCGAAACAATCCCCTCTGAGACTAGCTCCAGCGAGCCATTGGGACCCCAGTATAACCAAGGGCTCCCCTTTCAGACCACCGCAGATGAGCAGTGTGACCCTGATAGAACCAAGGGTCTGCTCTGAGACTGACTTCAGCTGGGCTATGGGACCCCTATAGCAGTGGTTCCCCACCTTTCCTCTGACACAGCACACCTCAAGTGTCTGAGGCTCTTCTCCACCCCTGGCTGGCAGCTGCAGGAGGGAAGGGGAGGGGCAGGGGAGCCGACCCATTGCTCACATTGTGGGCAGGAGGGAAGAGAAGGAGATTGATGGGACCTTTATGGAAAAGTGGCCCTCCTTTGAGACTCACTCTGCAGGGCTGTAAGACTCTATAGAAAGAAGACTCCTCCTCTGAGAGAGACCGCAGCTTAGATAATTCTTCTTTCTCTTCCCCACTCCCTGAATTAGGAAGAGATGAGTGTGAAAGTGCCAAGGAAATTGGCTCTTTTATCTGACAGCCCAGCTCTGTCCCCCACCCCAGGGAAATCAGCCTATCCATGGGGCTGCAAGCTGGTGAGGAGGCAGGAATGGAGCTATTGAGACACGGGGAGGAAAAAAGCCCACAGTGAGGGCAGAGGCAGGAGCGGGTACCACAGAGGAAGGACACAAAGCTTTGCAGGATGTCACCAGCTGGGTACCTAGGACGAGATCCTGACTTCAGTGGGAATGGGGGGTTCTTAGGATTAGATGCCGTCATTAACAGGGACCCACTCCCAGAGCACAAAGACCATAACAGTCACATGATTTCTCTGATGAATGGAACAATCCCCCTCCAGATACTAAATTGCCTGGTGGTGACCCTGTGATTCCACTGGGACATGGATACCACGAGGGCCCCAGCCAGTGTGCACCCAGCAATGGGAACAGATGGAAACAGGTACTGAAACCAGAATGAAAACTCTCACAAATGTGTGCATAGGTGTCGACTCCGTGTGTGCTCCGGGGCTGGAGCATCCACAGGGAAAAATGGTGGCTGCTGAGCACCAATTAGCAGCCCCTTATCAGCCCCCCTCCCTCACTGTGCCTCCCACCCGCTGTGATTAGCTGTTTTACGACATGCAGGAGTCTCTGGGGAAAGGGGGAGGAGCGAGGATGCGGTGCACTCAAGGGAGGGGGTGGAATGTGGCGAAAAGAGGCAGGGTGGGGTGGGGACTTGGGGGAAGGGGTGGAGTGGGGGCAGGGCCTGGGGCGGAGCTGGGGGTCTAGCATCCACCAGCACATTGGAAAGTCGGTGCCTGTGAATGTGTCTCTCTTTCTCTCCCAGGCCTGAACATCAGAGATGCCAAAGAGCTATGGTATTGGGCTTCAGGACACCAAGCACTTTGGCTATAGGAATATGGCCAGAGTGGGGCAGGTAAGGACTCTCAACTGGTGCATTGCAGCAGCTCAGGTGTGGAGCTGTCTCCCCCTGCAGAGGCTGTGCCCGGATACAGGACAAGACCCTGCTGCGTATTTCCAACTGACAGAGTTCAGTTGGGAGAGGCTGAGGATCCTGGTTTGAGGTGATACATGGATCCATTGCTACGTGGCATAGAGTTAATGCAGGATTGTATCTCGAGGGATTTAGCTCTGCTCACTGTCTCCCTGGCTGACACCTAAGTCTCTGAGAGGGGAGCCACTGTGTGTGTCTCTGAGTTGGAAAGGACACGTCCAGCAATTGCCTGGCAAGATCCTTGTTGGATTCCCTGCTCCCTGTGGAAGCATGGGAAGGGTGTGGGGTTTGCCCAGCACCACTGCGAGTCGGGAAGGAGAACCTGCCCCTGCCCTGGGAGTTTGGTCAGGGAAACTGAACTCCTACACTGGGCTACATCACTGGGCTACATTGCTGGACTGTGCGTAAGGCTCATGGGAATGTCAGTGGCATGGAGAATGGGACCTGAGCGAGCTCAGAAAGCCCCATCCCTCTAGCTTGTGAGCTTCAGGAGATATCGCTGCTGGAAGCGGTAGAGGGTCGTGTGTGGACTTTGTGAGCTACATTCCAGAGCGTGTGAGGCTGAGGTGTACAGACACATTCCCAGCATGTCATGGCTCCTGATATGAATTCTCCAAAAAGAGCTATTAGAGGCCTCAGTGCCTGCGACCTCTTGTTGAAGGGGGTATCCTGGGCCATGGGACCCCAAAGGTCCTCAAGGGGAATTAGCTGCCTTGGCTGCAGCAGGACTCTTACCCTCCACGTGAGCCACTAGAGGGATTTGGCCAAAATCAGGCTCCAAGAGCTCAGGTGCTGTTGGTTTTAGGTCTTCGGTGAGATCTTCTCAGAAGGCCAGAGAAGATCCTTCTTGCAGGCAGTGCTGCTGGCCATCCATGACCCCCAGCTACGTGTAAGCCAGGCTGGGCTGGTCCTAGCCTTCTCCATTGTGGGGAAAGCCGGGCAGCTGATAGGGGATGAGGTAACCAGAGAAGGATTAATCTAGCTTTGGGGAGGGACCCAGGGCCTTTCACCTCTCGGCCAGGAAAAGTCACTCCCATCCCATCCCCATTCACTGGCCGGGGAGTAAGGAGGTGAATGAGTCATTGCAGGTGCCATTCTTAGAGATGAATTCAACTCCATGTGCAGGGTAGAGCCAGCATGTTCTCTATCTATATAAATCTCCGCACTGTATTTTCCACTGAATGCATCCGATGAAGTGAGCTGTAGCTCACGAAAGCTTATGCTCAAATAAATTTGTTAGTCTCTAAGGTGCCACAAGTACTCCTTTTCTTTTTGCGAATACAGATTAACACAGCTGCTACTCTGAAACTTGTCCTCTGAGCAGCTCAAAGCAGTTCAGACCCAGCTTTTCAGCCAGGCTACTTAATTACAGGCATCACATCAACAGGACAGGCTGCCATCGCTCATGCTAGGCGCGGGAAACTCCTCTAGTGACCTCTGCCAGCCCTTCGTACCCCTCAGGGCCTCAGATCAGTTCCTAGTCGTCTAGTGTCCATGTCATCTGAGCCACCATCCAGAGTTGCCCCGTCACTGGCAGCCTTGGAGGCCAAGGACAGAAAGGGCCACAAAGACTAACTAGGCTGGGTTGAGGCACATGCGGCTGGGGAAAGCTCGCCCTACTCCTGGCCTGGCTGGGCTTGCTCTGGGAGAACTGGAGGATTCAGTAAGCAGAGGCTACCCATGTGCCCCATTCACCAGAGCTACCGTCCCCAGCTTCACCATAAGATCTGGGGGGTGACTGGAGAACAGTCAACTTCCTTCCACTCCATTTCCCTGCTGCCAAAAGCCTCCCAACACCTCAGCTGGAGGGGCGGGGAGTGGCTGAGAGGATTGTGGGAAGCTGAGCTGCTTCCCCAGCTGGGTTTGGGGGTAGAACAGCTCTCATGGGGGGACTGAGAGGAATGGGGGGCAGGAGCTTCAATGGTGGGAGTGGGGTTGAACATTACTAGAGAGGAGACAAGAGTCCATCTGGGGATTGGGTGTGGGAATCCATCTCTCAGACGTCGGGCTGGGTGGAACTTTTTCTGGCTCCGGGTGCTGTTAATACCTCTCATTGCTGAAGGGGTGTCTAGGTCTCTGACTAATCCTTTTTCCCTTGCAGCAGGAGGATGTTGCTGACAAAGTGATGGCCCAGCTCTATTCCATCAGGTGCTTGTGCCAAGTGCCCAAGGTGCTACAGGGGCTGTGCCCCATGGGACACCCATAAAGGCCCCCCCCCCCGCCTGTCGAACAGCTCAGACTCCCTGCTGCAGGTACTGCTCTGTTTCACTGTACATGGGTGGGAGAGGGGCTAGTGGGAGTGGAGATAGAACCCACAGCACTGAGAGAAACCCTCTCCCTTGTGGGTGGAGTGGGGCCCTCCTTCTACTCCCGAATCCCCTTTGTCTGGGCCATAGGTTCTCTCCACCCTCCTTTTTCTTGGCCTTGCCCTCTCTGCCATGGCTCCTGCTCCCATCCGTAGAACCAGGATGTATCATCAAGAACCACTGCAGTCTGGGATTGGTGGCCTGAAGTAGAGCCCCTCCCCTGTGGTCACTACTCAGATATTCCCATGGCCTCTGTCACCCATGAGCTTGTGAATGTCTGACCCACCCTCCGGGGCCTAATCCACCCACATTGTATCTGAACTCCTCCCAGCCACAAATTAAACTCCCCCGAAGCACCCTGGGGCAGGAAAGGAGCCTCCCTATCTGACAGGGGAACTGAGACACAGAAAGGACTGTGACCCAGGTCACACAAACCTGGGTGTAAATCTGGGAACTGCACTGGTTCCCAGGCTAGTGCCTTCCCTCCAGGGACGTCTTCTCTTTCTGCCCTTTAATCTCCCCTCCTTCTAGCGGGTCTCTGAGTGTGAAATGAACAGGAGCTAGGAATGGAGATGATGTCCTGGCATGTAGCCTGGGTGGGAGCTCCCCCAGCCCTGGATCCCAGCCCAGGGACAGAGACATTTTGTCATCATGCTGTCCTTCTTTTATTCCTAGGAAGAGAGTCCCCAGATGAGGATTCATGGGACTTGATGCCAGATCTGCAGGACTCCAGGTTGGCAGCGCCTGGGAGTACCAGGAAGTCATCTAGGGAACAAAGCAGATCCCTGCCCTTCTGCTGAGCCAGTCTCCACCTTCTTCCTGGTTCCTGCCTCCATACGCCACTCTGCCCTGCCCTCCAGTTCCTGGCTATTGACTCTGACATGACCCTTGGCTCCGGTCTCTGGCTGCTGACCTTGGTGTGACCCTTGGCTCTAGTTGTTGGCTACGAACTCTGGCTCAGTATTGTCCTTGTCCTCCTCTAGCCTTGCTCCAGCCCCACCACTGACCCAGTCCAGCCTTGCCTCCTCCTTCTGATCCTCCCCAGACACTTGGACTCTTGACTACCCAGCTTCAAATTTCTATCTGAATCTGGACTCTGGCTTGATACTGACTTGGCTTATCTTTGGACTCTGACCACCCAACTTTGACCTCTGGCTTGCACCTGGACTCTAGCTCCAGTTCTGATTCTGGATTGTCTATGGACTGTGATCTTGGTTTTGACCTTGCTCTGTCCCCGGATCTTGATTACAGCACCACCCTTCACCCAGGTCTAGTCCTATGCCTAACTGTGACCTGTGCTCCAACCACTAAACCTAATTATAGGAACCAGCACCTGACACCTGGTGGTGCAACTTTTTGCAGAAAACTGACCCTTTGCTAGTATGTGGCCCATATGCAAGAGGGGACACATCACACCGGGTGTGAAAAATGGCCTTGCTAACTGAGCCTGGCTCTGTGGTGCCCCTACCAGAATGGTTCAATGGAAATGACTGAAAATGTAGGGATTTCTTAACCAGCCTCTGCCCCTGGACCTACCCCACCCATCAGACTCAGGGGGAGTTGGTAACTAGTTTATTGACCAGTGAGGTGCTAGATTGGGCCTCACCTCTACTCAAACCGAATTGTCTGGCGATAACAAACTGGAGCACATTCCTATGATTGGCTGAAGCTCTCCTGCCAAAATTCTAGCAGGCACATAGGTCAGCCGTCTTATATACCATGCAGTTCTGATGGCTTGCAGCCAATGCTGAGTGGAACCAGGTGGCCCAGTTTTATCATTTCCACTGTGCACTCAGTGAAGTGTTCAAGGAGGAGTTAGCCTGGCTAAAAGCTCTCATGGGCCTGGAAAGCTTCATCGATCTAGCCATCCACATTGAGATCTACCATTGTGAGTGCAGGGAGGAAAAGAGAGGAGGGTGTTACACAGCTGCCTCACCCAGGTTGAGCTTGAGCTCGAGCTCATCCCTGAAACCTATGCACGTCAATGTGGGCCACCGACTCTTAACCCCCAAGGAAAGCGAGCTTGAGCTCATCCCTGAAACCAATGCAGATCAATGTGGGCCACCGACGCTTGACCCCCAAGGAAAGGGAGTGAAGTCAGTGCAATAACTTGTTCTTCTACTGTGGCAGGCCAGGGCACGCACTCACTTCCTGCCTCTCATGGACCCCAGCCAGAAAAGTATCGGGGAAAAAAACAAGCCCAAATTTTCATGGAAACCCAGCTGGGTCCACTAGGGTCCTTACCGCATCTCCAAGTTCCAGTTCAGTTTTGCATCTCCAGAGAAACATGACAGGTAGCACTGCATTAGGCACTTATTGATTCTGGGTCTGCAGACAATATCATAAATTTTGAGACAACCCAAGGTCTGCATATCTTGTCCGGCAGAAGTCACATCAGATGTTGTGGAAATCATTGACAAGATCCTCTTGTCCTCAGGACTGGTGACTCAGATGATGGTGCCCCTGAAAGCGGTAACCCAGGTACACAAAGAAATATTGACATTCGATATGATATGTTCCCACATTTCTGCAGGCTCACTTGGTTAGCATGACATGACCCCCATGTTCTCTGACAAACCCAGAAGACCAGCTTTCCCTCCAGGTGCTATCGGCAGGCCTGTCTCCATAGCAACAGCAGCAAGTCCCTGGGCCCAGAGGCCCATTCCCAGACAGTGGTGGTGTTATGCTTAAACAGAGCACGAGATCTTTTCATAGGGGAAAAAGCAACACGCTGCATTTTTTGAGAATACAGCAATTAGCATATGCTTTTCAGTCACACACACACACAGCATGCACACAGTCCCACCAGTCGATGTTTATAGTTACCAGTCCAGAGTCTGGATCAATCTAGTGGCCGGCCAGATTGGTCGCAGAGGGCAGCCAGTCTCTGTTGGTCGAGATCCGATGCTCCTGGAGTAGTGGCAAGACGAACCCGAAGTCCCATGGCAAAGCACCCTGTTCTTATAATCTTTTTTCTCCATTGAAGTCTATGGATTTTGCTTTGTCAGTTTGTGACCGGTTACTCCTTAATTGGTGTTATCTTTTGATGGCCCAAAACACCTCTGGGAGAATCATCCTGTCTGGTTTCGATTTAATCAATTATCTTGTATTTTAAGGGTGCCAGCCTTCACCTCAGGGTTGGCAATCTGCCCCTCCTCAACCATGGATGCGTGTTGATGGTTCTCTGGCGTCTCTGAGTCTCTTCAGTTTCTTCACTCCTCCTCCCTTGGCCATGTGGCTTCAAAAATGGCCTTCACACCTTATCTTTCCCTGATGCATACATTCCTCGTTCACACAAACAATTCTTTGCAGAGACTTTCAAAAGGTAACAAATGGCAGTATTTTATGTTGAACAAGAAAGGCGTCATAAATTAGACTGTACTAAATCCTGTAACTGTCCTTTCCCACACTGGGGCCTGGGCCTCCGAAATTCCTCTAATTTAATTAACATAGACACAGACAAAATCCTGTCTGTTATTTACAAAGCATAAAAAGAAAATGGTTCCACTATCCTATTCATTTATTCTGGTATGGAGACTGCCAATGACAGGAGGGGTCTTCTCAGTAGGGAAACTCTTTGCTGAATGGAGGTACCAAGCCCTTGGCACTGACAAATCCTTAAGCCCCGTCTGTGGCAGTAGTTCCTGCCCCATTCCCCTTCCTTGACAATCCTCCTCCCCTGGCTTTAGGGAGCAAACTCTGGGTCCCTTCCCTCGCCCTGGCGCAATCCACCCCCAGAGTGTCTGAGTTCCTCACCAACAATGGGATTATCTTCCCCTCACCCCCGGCAGGGGAGGAAACATCCCCATTTTACAGGCAGGGAATGAGGTGATGAAGTGACCTCTCTGAGGTCACACCTAAACCTGGGGTAGATCTGGGAACTGGACAGGGTTCCACTCTATTGCCTTCCCCACAGGGGCATATTCACTTCCTCTCCTTCCATTCTCCTCTCCCCTCTTGACCTTTCTTCTATGCGGTCTCTGAACAGGAAATGAGCAGGGCCTTCCTCCCCACTCTGTCTTCCAGGCTCTGGGATCTGTCTGTGCCTCCTACATCAATGGAGCCTGCAGCTGGCCCAGATTGGGGAGCCATGACCTCATCCTGTCAAGCGAGAACAACTGCTTCTCAGTGATGCTTAGATGGCAAATCGCACCCCCCTCATGGAGGTAGGACCACTCACTCATCTTGGCGATTGTGGCTGTTGGGACAAAGATCAAGTTCCTGGAATATAGCCTGGCTGAGAGCATTCCTTATCCCTGGATCCCAGCCGTGGGATTCAGACGCTGTTCTCATTGTGCTGTCCTAATTTTATTCCTAGGAAAAGCATCTCCAAAGGAGGTGTAATGATCCTGAACTCTATTGCCTGCACGAAGCTTCAGACTGGAGCTCCAGCAGATTCCCCTGAAGAACAGCACCCTGTCTTTCTGTGGTCAGGCTAGGGCTCTCCCTCTGTCATGGAGGTGAAGACCGGATGGGAGCTGATGGATTGACTTTGATATGTCATGTCCTTGTGTGGATGAGGGACCTACATCACAGAGATGACCAGTAGCAGATGTACCACACGTGGCCAGGAATGGGCTACACAACTTATAATGATAGGTAAGTATAACTATGGCCACCTATAGACACTATGGGCATTGGTGGGGATTGAACCAGGGCCCTTCAGCACAAGCCCCTCTCACTCAAGCTAAAGGGGTCACTCTAGGAGTGTAGGAGAGCCGCAGGGTCTGTCTGATGGAATGAATAGAAAAGGGAGCCTGAGATGAGATTGCTAGGCCCTTCCCAGTAGCAGGGGAGGCTGTGGGAAGAAGTGGCAGTAAAATGGGAGTGGGATGGGAGGAAGGGATGACTGAGGAGGAGATGTTGGCACAGGGGGGTGTTTGCATAGGGAGCTTTGGAGGTGCAAAGGAGAAGTCTGAACTGGACATGGAAAAAAGGGCAGCCAGAGCCAGACTTGGAAGTGAGGAAGACAGCACCAGGAGAGGAAGATCATGTCAGCAGCTGCAGTTTGGATGGCTGGGAGAGGGAAACTGGGGAAGTCACCAGAACATGATCTGGAGTCTTGTCAGTAGGAAGAGCCTAGATACACTATCAAAGAAATCAGCCCCGTTTTAACAGAGGGAGGGACAGAGATGGAGCAGTGAAGACTTCCCTGAGACCTTGAAAGGAGGCTGATTGCGACTGTGTTCTGGTTCCAAGTCCTGTGCTTGGACCACACTCCAGTGCAACAGTCCATAAATTAGCCTCCCACCTGAACAACAACCAGCCAGCACTTCCGCATCCAGGCCTGGAGCAGAAAACTGAGGATCTTGCAGGAGCTTCCTCAGGTCAGTGTCAACCAAGGCTGGTGGCCCACTGGAGAGTCTGTCTGACCCATTTGGGAAGCAGCCTCTTTGAAATGGCTGTTCCACGTAAGGGCATGGGGGTTGCAAAACCCTACCAATGCACAGAGCTCTGCCTAACAAGGCTTGTGTTCTGTCACTAGAGTCCTGATGGCAGAGACCAGCCTGCTGCTCCTGTGGTCTGGGCCACGGTGTTCTGTACTGAGGAACCAGTCGTTTCTCTTCAGGCTGCAGGGATCTGAAATTGTTTGCAGCCCCTGCTGTTGCTGTGCCCTGGAGAAGGTTTATTTGTCTGGGGCTGAATTTGTGATACCAGGGCTAGATACTGCTAACTTTATTTACTGTTGTGACAGCTGTCAGTGGCCGTTCTGTGTGAGTGAGGTTTGCAGGAATGCACCTCATCTGAACGGGTGATCTCTTACCGACACAGAACTTTGTGGGCTGGACTGTACCCTCTGTGTGCAATTCCACGGGCCAGTAGAGATGCACAAGTAGTTAGCTTTGGAGAGAAGGTTTGTCTAAACCTAATACCTTTGAGAGGCTTGGGTGGAAGCTGCTAGAGATGAGGAGACACTAATTAATGACCCCTCCCAGGCCTTCCAAGATTGGTCAGTATTATCCCCATTATCTGGGTATCAGACGGAAAGTGACTGGCTGTTAAGTCACACACAGCATCACCAGCAGAAGCCAATGCCAGAAGCAATCCTGCTCCACCCACTAGACCACGCACCCTTCCAGAGCCACAGAACCCAGGAGTCCTGACTCAGACCTGTGCCTTATATCACTTGGCCAAACCTCCTCCTGTTAAGGGAGCTGGAGAAGGGACCGTCGGCAGTGACTCCCTCCCCTACATTCCCACTGTTGGAGACCATTGCAATGCATGACAAGTGAATGAGCAGAGAGCTCCCCTGTGGGAATCCTAGGGATGCACAGTTGGGTTTTACGGGGAAGGCCTCTGGCAGCCATTGACAGAGTGTTCCATTGAGGAGATTTTCTTTCTCTAACAAAGGGTTTCTGTTCCCCCAGATCATCGGCCACTTAGCAGAATGTGAAAGAGCTGAGCGGTGAAGGGCTAGAGGAGTGACCAAGTGGCTGTGGAGCAGGTGCAGTGCCTGCAGTCACCATGGGCCAAACCCTACAGCCCAGGCCAAGTCCCCCCTGATTTGGCTTGGGGAATCGGTTGCTGGTACCTAGACAGAGACTGAGATGTTTTCATGAGGCAACTCAGTGGTACATGCAGCTCCATCCAGACAAGTGGAGAATGTAAGTTCAAGAACGAAGCTGGGACCTCTGTGGAGCTGCTGCAGTCAAGTGTCCACAGCGAGAAGAGAGATGATGGGAAACTTGCTAAGATAGCTGGCAGCAGCGCTGAGAAAAAGCAGTCTGGCAGCTAGTTCATTGGAAATAAATAGGAACTAAATATTAAGGGGGTTTTCCTGCCCAATGAAGTGTTTAAAATGTGTCTCTTTACTATTGCTCTAACCTTTACAATATCCTCGTATAATTTAAGGCAGGGGGCAGGGGATGTGTAAATGTAATAGTTCACTTTTAGGAGCATGAAGTATCCGGTTCAATCTCGAAGCACCTAATTCTACAACTTGAGCTGAACTCAACAAATGCCTCAGGTGGTAGCAGTAGTAAGCTCCCATCCTCCGTGCACTAGCTGCCAGGGAGGCATTCAGTACATAGGGTCATAGAGCGGCATGAGGTTCCCCTTGCAAGAGCTGCCTGTTGACACTGCCCTTGTCGGGGAGCACCTCGGGGTACTATGGACTGGGCATGAGCAACATGCCTCCAAACCTGCACAGCCTGAGGATCCAGAGAGCACTGTTCCTGATCCCAAAGCTTCCTCAGAGCAACTGAGGAGGCAGACTGTACCTGGACTCTCTCCCTGCCCTAGCAGCAAAGAAGCTGTTTGCACGGATGTCAAGTGCCATCTCCCGTGACACTCACATGTGGGCCACTGGTGCATTCGTAGGGTCCAGGCTGAAGGCCACACACTCCTCTGGGCTGTGGAAAGCAGGAGCAGGAGGAGTGACAGAGGATGTGGAAAAAGCTAATGTACTCAATGCTTTTTTTGCCTCTGTTTTCACTAACAAGGTCAGCTCCCAGACTGCTGCGCTGGGCATCGCAAAATGGGGAAGAGATGGCCAGCCCTCTGTGGAGATAGAGGTGGTTAGGGACGATTTAGAAAAGCTGGATGTGCACAAGTCCATGGGGCCGGACGAGTTGCATCCGAGAGTGCTGAAGGAATTGGCGGCTGTGATTGCAGAGCCATTGGCCATTATCTTTGAAAACTCATGGCGAACGGGGGAAGTCCCGGATGACTGGAAAAAGGCTAATGTAGTGCCAATCTTTAAAAAAGGGAAGAAGGAGGATCCTGGGAACTACAGGCCAGTCAGCCTCACCTCAGTCCCTGGAAAAATCATGGAGCAGGTCCTCAAAGAATCAATCCTGAAGCACTTGCATGAGAGGAAAGTGATCAGGAACAGCCAGCATGGATTCACCAAGGGAAGGTCATGCCTGACTAATCTAATCGCCTTTTATGATGAGATTACTGGTTCTGTGGATGAAGGGAAAGCAGTGGATGTATTGTTTCTTGACTTTAGCAAAGCTTTTGACACGGTCTCCCACAGTATTCTTGTCAGCAAGTTAAGGAAGTATGGGCTGGATGAATGCACTATAAGGTGGGTAGAAAGCTGGCTAGATTGTCGGGCTCAACGGGTAGTGATCAATGGCTCCATGTCTAGTTGGCAGCCAGTATCAAGTGGAGTGCCCCAAGGGTCGGTCCTGGGGCCGGTTTTGTTCAATATCTTCATAAATGATCTGGAGGATGGTGTGGATTGCACTCTCAGCAAATTTGCGGATGATACTAAACTGGGAGGAGTGGTAGATACGCTGGAGGGGAGGGATAGGATACAGAAGGACCTAGACAAATTGGAGGATTGGGCCAAAAGAAATCTGATGAGGTTCAATAAGGACAAGTGCAGGGTCCTGCACTTAGGACGGAAGAACCCAATGCACAGCTACAGACTAGGGACCGAATGGCTAGGCAGCAGTTCTGCGGAAAAGGACCTAGGGGTGACAGTGGACGAGAAGCTGGATATGAGTCAGCAGTGTGCCCTTGTTGCCAAGAAGGCCAATGGCATTTTGGGATGTATAAGTAGGGGCATAGCGAGCAGATCGAGGGACGTGATCGTTCCCCTCTATTCGACATTGGTGAGGCCTCATCTGGAGTACTGTGTCCAGTTTTGGGCCCCACACTTCAAGAAGGATGTGGATAAATTGGAGAGAGTCCAGCGAAGGGCAACAAAAATGATTAGGGGTCTGGAACACATGAGTTATGAGGAGAGGCTGAGGGAGCTGGGATTGTTTAGCCTGCAGAAGAGAAGAATGAGGGGGGATTTGATAGCTGCTTTCAACTACCTGAAAGGGGGTTCCAAAGAGGATGGCTCTAGACTGTTCTCAATGGTAGCAGATGACAGAACGAGGAGTAATGGTCTCAAGTTGCAGTGGGGGAGGTTTAGATTGGATATTAGGAAAAACTTTTTCACTAAGAGGGTGGTGAAACACTGGAATGCGTTACCTAGGGAGGTGGTAGAATCTCCTTCCTTAGAGGTTTTTAAGGTCAGGCTTGACAAAGCCCTGGCTGGGATGATTTAACTGGGAATTGGTCCTGCTTTGAGCAGGGGGTTGGACTAGATGACCTTCTGGGGTCCCTTCCAACCCTGATATTCTATGATTCTATGATTCTATGACTCGTGCAGCAATAAATCTTTCTGTGCACCTGCCGAGCAAGCAACCTTTCTGCTCCTCTTGCTGGTTTCTAGCCCTCAGGAAGCACCAAGGGGTAAGGAGGCAGTGATATATTTGCCCCAAAGGTGGGTGTGGGGGAAGAAGCAGAGCTAAAAGGCATCAGACAGCCATGCTATAGCATTCTCCTTAGATTCATTCCAACAACCACGTGGCTCCTTCCTGCCACAGGTCACACCATTTAGGTTCCCATTGTTTAGGGTTACCATATTTGAACATTCAAAAAAGAGAACACTCCACGGGGGAAGAGGGGGAATTGCTCGAGCCCCTGCAGCCCCGCCCCAACTCCACCCCTTCCCCACCCCCATTCCAACCCCTTCCCCAAATCCCCACCCCCTCCCCCCAGCTACGTGAAACAGCTTTTTCGTGGTGCAAGCGCTGGGAGCTGGGGGGAAAAGCGGGCACTCTCTTGAGTGATCAACATTCACTTTCTTTCTCAAATGATCAACATTCACTCTCTTTCTTGAATGATCAACTCTTCTTTGCTGAAAAAATAATAATGGCAAAATGCCGGACGTTTTTAGATATTTAAAAATTCCTCCTGGATGGCGATTTAAGAACCAAAAAGCCGGACATGTCCGGGAAAATACGGACGTATGGTAACCCTACCATTGTTGAGCCAGTTCCTCCACATCAAAGCTGCCTCTGGGTCGCTATAGGCTCTCCCACTGCCCTGCTGTGAGTGAGGTACGGAATAAAGTCTTGCCACTCCACAACTGCTCAGGGGAATCCTCTCTGAGCAATCAGTGTAAGATTTTATGCAGATTTGAAAACTGATAATTTTGCGTAGTGTTGCAAGAAGCTGCACAACCCTGGGCAGTTCTGTGTTTGAGCAACATTAATTCTCACATGGATTTCTGAGAGGAAATGCTGAGGACCTGAGGGGAGGCCACTGTGGACTGCAGGCCTTCCCCTGCTCCTATTCAGGTTCTGCTATGCCAGTGCTGCAGAGTTGTGACGGGAGGGGAGGCTTGAGGATTCAGAGGGAGCATGCTGCAAAGCCAGAAATCCTGTGCTACTCCAGCTGCAGAGACATGGTCTTTCTCCCTCTACACCTGCCAATGCAGGGAAGTGTCTGACCCTGGGAGCTGCTCCCTGGCTACAGCTAACCCATCCTTGCCCTGAGTGTAATGCTATGGTCTACTGTACACATCAGCCAGACACTCAGCTTCAGCATGCTTGGGGTGATGGCCAAATATCAATCATCAACATTGCTCTTATATACCCCTTTCATTGTGCACTGTGCCTGGGATGACTCAACCTTCCTTTCCCCCACCCCACCAGGGCTTGGCTCACAGAAACTCTCAGGGAATGGGTTCCTCCACCACAAGCCAGGGAGTGGAGCTAAGCTGCTCCATGGCTGTACTGTAGCCTCAGCTGATGTGACACCTTGCAGTGAGAGAGGGGACTCTAGCAATGGGGCAGCCTACATCTCAGAAATTGCGGGGGGTGGGGGGTAGAGAGGGAATCTAATGGGTTGGAGAATGGTAGAGCAGCCAGGAGGGTATTACACTAAAAATGCAAAAGGAGCGTGCTAAGGGGTCAAATATGGTTCAAACTCAGGGTGTTGTGAAGAGGTTAAATAGAGGTGGTAAAGAAATGTGAAGAGAAAAAACTGAATTGTTTATACATCAATGCTAGGAGACTGGGGAATAAGCAAGCAGAAGTGGACATTCTCATTGATGAGGAAATTTGATATAAATTGGTATCACTGAAACCTGTTGGGATGATTTGCATGATTGAAATGTTAAAATCACTGGTTGCAGAGGCAACCTGAATTCTGACATTTCCTAACTTTTGAGTGCTTGACTTTGCTACCTCAGTAATGTTTTCAATGTAGGGTTTTTTTAATGTGTAGTTAATACAGAGAACTTAGAACTTTAGAAAGATGCTGGATTGTTGGCTGTGATACTGTGGTGGAATGCACAATGTAAAAATAGCCCATTTCCTAGAAGAACCATGCTCTCCCTGGTGACTTTCTGGTCCAAACTAACATAGTTAATTACTCACACAATGTGCCGTTCTGGGGCCTGGCCCTGTAAATTTGGTAGACCCAAGCAGCTACAGCCCTAAAGTGAGTGTTTTACAAGTAGAGTTGCTTGCTGCATCTCCCTCTCTTTCCTCCAGTAAGTACTCTACACTCTGGTTACGCTTTCCCTTATTCCTGAAGAGAATGGCACATTCTCATGTATCTCCTGAGATTGAAATCAGTGGTAAATGTAGCTCCAGAAGCCCTGTACAACTTGGGTGAGTAATGGGGCCACAAACTTCTCCATGCTGCCCCACCAATATGTCTCAGGCCTGTTCTGGAGGGACGAGCTCTTGTGTTAAGAGAATAGTTCAGTCTATCTAAGGTATTTACACGGCCCTCATTACTGTAATATTTGAGTGCTTCACAGTCTTTAAAGTATTTCTCCTCACAACACTCCTGTGAGGAAGAAAAGTATTATCCCCATGTTATAGGTGAGGAACTTGTCACACAGGAAGTGGTGATGTAGACGTTGAACCCAGCTCCAAGCCCCAGGCTAGCACCTAACCATCCTCTCTCTCTATGTCCATTCAGTTCTTGACATCTCTGCTAAAACTGACAGTGGAATCTGTGAGGAAAATGCTAGCTTTAGAAAATATCACTTACAAGATTTCTTATCCTGAAGAGCATGTTCTACCCTTTCTACTTTTCAGAGCTCATGTTAATATTATTACCTCTCATCTAAAATTAATCTGGACAGAATTTCCCAATTAAACCATGAGTAGATTGCACAGATTTATTCAGCAAACAACAGTTCCTTTCAATTGCTGCCTTGACTTCGCTGTCTAGTTGTAACAGCTGGCTGTTTATTTTTTTTAGAAGGCGATGATCCTATTTATAGGCAGCAGAACACAGGCATACTTGTCTGTGCCTCTGCTGATCCAGTTTAATCTTTATTGTTATAAAAGGAATAACTGCATCAGCTAGTTTAGTGTCTGATAAAATTGGTGTCTGGGAGTCTTGAAGTTTTTTCTATTTCCATCACTATCTTGAGACAATAGAGAATGGGGCTGCCTGTCTGAAAGCTGTGGGCAGTGGTTTTTGAGACTGTTTACCTCAGGGTTGGACTTTCACAGGGCTTCACGTGATCTCCAGAAAGTCACAAGTCTGCTAGTGACTGACCATAGAATTTCATTAATTTGTTACAAAATACTTACGCTCAGACAATGTATTGAAATACATTGAAATGCTGTTGTGTCCGTTGAAGGAGGGCAGGGATATGTTGGATTTGTTTATTTATTTTTTTGGAAAACCAGATGGCAGAGTAGACATCAAGGTGGGAATGATAAGAATTCGGCAATTGGGGAATATGACTGCATCATCCCGTTGGGCAACTCTCCAGGAATGGGCCTAGCATGGAGAAACTGCTGCACCTGACAGGTGCTCCTCCATTGGCAGTTGACAACATAATGTTCAGGCTGTTATAAAGAGGATGGTTATCAGTTATTCTCCATACCCACTGAAGGTAAGACAAGAAGTAATGGGTATAATCTGCAGCAAAGGAGATCTATGTTAGATACTGGGAAATTTTTTCTAACTATGAGGATAGTTAGGTACTGGAATAGGTTACCTGAGGAGGTTGTGGAATCCTTGTCATTGGAGGTTTTTAAGAACAGGTTAGACAAGCACCTGTCAGCGATGGTCTAGATACGCTTACTGCTGCTGCATTGTGGGTGGGGCTGGACTAGATGACTTCTTGAGCTCCCTTCCAGACCTACGTTTCTATGATTCTATAAGTGCAATAGGGGACGCTATAGGGTGGTCGTAGTAAGTGAAATTAAATTAGTATGTTGGATGTGAAGAATTTGAGGCACTGTTTATTTTGGACATGACCCTAAGGTTGGGGAAAGGATCTTTTCAGTTGCAGAATAGCTTTTCCACGTGATAAAAATATAGTACTCTAGGACACACATTTTGTAATTGAAGCATGGAATAAGGAAAATGGTAACAATTTATATTGTTTGACACTGGCAAGTGCACCTAAATTAATCCAGGCCCAGAAATTACCCTATTAGTCTGAAGTAAGAAGACAACCACAAGCAGTTCTACTGCATCAGGAATAACTCAATTCATGCACCTCATCCTTGCCTCCACGCCAGCCTCTTGGCATAAAAACTCCTCCAATATGTAATTTGGAAATAGTTGAAGCCATAAAGTTGAAAGGCAGGAGAACATGAGGCTAAAGGGAAGGAGGACAAAAGGTTCCTTTCTGCAATTGAATGATGCGCCTTCCAACTCTGAGTCTGAATATAGATTAGTTTAAAATAGCAACTAGAATGACAAAATGTTCACTTTACTCTGCAAAGCTGCTTTTCACAACACTGTCCTCAAGTGAATGTGGAAAATCTGCCAAGATGATGTGTACGTGTTTTTAAACGAATTAAGCATTTGTATCTCACTTGTCTGTTTACACCTCTGCTAAAGTGGTGTGTACTGGTATAGTATTATATAAATCTGGATGTATTTCACATTCAGGCATACGTGCATAAATATTCATAAGCTAATTCATACATGAATAATTAACTTCCATTTATAGAATCCCAGTACATCACCCACTGCACTTCATCTCATGCCTCTGAAGATCACATTAATACACTTTGGGCCACATTCTGCATTGACTTACACTGTGTTACAGTCCCAGGGGACAAGACAGCGCAAAATCTGGTCCCTCCTCTCACCTAATATCCTCCTAAAAGGGTACACAGTAAACCACAACTGCCAAAAAAATCCAGACAATGACTTCTGTCTGCCTGCTTGTTTTCAGTCTCTTCTCATTTATTGAAAATTACGCGCAAAGATGAAGGAGTAAACTCCATTTGCTTGACATGACGCTCAGGTATATTTACATTGCAGCATATGTAGATGTGCCTGAGCTAGCTCTTATTCTAGCTAGCTTGAATACTGATAGCAGGGAAGCTGCAGCAGCACAGGCTTCAGTGCAGGTTGTCCAAGCCCACTTGGTACCCTGGGTGGGGTGGCTAGCTCGTGATGAAGTCCATGCTGCTGCAGCTTCACTGCTATTGGTACCCAAGTTACCTACACTAAAGCTAGTTTGGTATGGATCCCTGGTGCTCAGACTCCTGTCAGAGAGCATGTGGAAACGCAGAATGCTGAGGGTGAATCTCAAGCAAGAACACACCAGAAATATTTTACAGAATGTGTGGCTTTACACACTTTAACATCTTCCATTTACTTTAGTTCTGTTCTAGGGAAGGGAAAAAGGCTACAGGTGTTCCACTTTATTTTGTGGCTGGGGAGCAGGGAGAGATGGGTGGTAGAGGGAACTAGAGGTTTGTTTGTTGCTAACGTGGATTATGGTAAGGAATTCAGGCTATATAACTAATTAAGGGGAGGTACTGAGGGTGGAGAAACTGGCATGGCTAGACATTCTCCATGGCAGACCAACTTTTGTGGCACTCTGCCTCAGGGTCTCAGTGCAGTCATCGGGAAAAGCGTCAGTGATGAGGGTGTTGTCACATATATTTTTGGTTTCATATTATTTGGGAGAACTTTAAAAAAATTGAAAAAGAGCAATAGAAGAGACTGGATCATCCTGGGAATGGGCCTGTACAAAGTTAACTCAGGAAACAGGATGGAAGTAGATTTAACTGACCCGCCCTTGGGCTGACAGCTAAAAGTGTGAGTCACTACTGCTGGAATTAAAGGAGACAATATCCCCTCACTGGCAGCTATAGCAGACTCATTTAACCCTCATGTGCACTAACCACTAGAGGGGAACAAAGACAAATACTCTTCTAGAGTGGATTACGAAGACATTATATAGATTGCTTACCCTGACCTGGAAATTAAAAAGTGCATTGTTGCTTTTCAAAAACTGAAAGGAATGCAAGAGAAAACACAAATGATGATTCTAGGATCCTGAATGTTCTGGGGTTTTTTACAAAAAACAAAAAAGGACGTGTCATTGCCAGAATTTTTTGATCCTATCAGTATTATAGGCTCTGCTGTGGAATCAATGTTTCCATTAATCCAATAGCCTGGCACCAACAATATGAGTACAGATGGTGTGGAAGGGAACACTGGATCCAATCAAGCAAAGGGCCCATCAGAGTAGGTGAGAGGAACTGTTTGGTTTTGTTTTGCCAGTGAGTGAAAATAGCCAAAGTGTGGCCACCCAAGGTGGACAGTGGGTGATCAGTCAGAGTGCACCTGGATTATGAATGTCTCTTTCTTTACATGTAAAACTGGTGGTGATTAATTCTTTCTGTTGCTGAGCTGACCTGCTGTGGGCTGCCATAAAATTATTGCCCATAGATTAAGTGTGTACATTTTAATATTTTTTAAAATGAATATACTATTTATCCAGCCTATGATCTCATTGAATCTGCTTTCTACTCAGTATAGAAGATACATGTGAAGTATGGATTGCTGTGCCACTCCAGACTAACTGGACAGAGAACAAACAGCAATACAGGTTCCCTGAGTTTATGCCTGTTTAACCAGCTAAAATAAATGAAGGGCAACTTGTGTCCTCTTATCATAATGGGTTGATAATGATCATAATGAAGTTCAATTTGTAGCGTCAGGCCTGAAGACCCTGGGGTTGTTAACTGAAAATAAACCCACGTTCCTCCCAAGAGCATAAACAACCAGACAGCAGAAACCTGTCATCGGTGGCATTCGAAAAGAAACGAAATAGAGTTGGGCCTTGCCTAGGAGGAAGTCACAGATGCACTGTGGTGTATTTCCAGAGTGGAGGCATGCCAGAGTTGTGGGCTCTGCCATTTTTCCCCTTGTAATTCTAACATGGGAAGTCAGCAGTTCCAACCCAGTTACTCTTAACACATTATGGGACAAGGCCAGTAAAGGTTCCCGGGCTTTGTGTGATCCTTTAGTAATTAATAGTTTAATACAATCAGAGAGTTTAAGGCCAGAAGGAACCATCAGATTATGCAGCCTGATTTTCTGTATGTCATAGGCCAGCCACACCACCCAGCACCTGCACGCTAAACCCAACAACTGAAATTAGACTGAAGCATTACAGCCCACAGGAGACTAGACTATTATGTACCACAGACAGAGAATAGGAGGGACCTTGAGCCACTTGCTGAACATCAGGTAACCAAAGGTAGGAAGGATTTTTCTCTTTGGAGTCTATAGATGTTTAGCGTAATTTTGGTAGGGCCTTATTTATTAATGTTATTACAATAGCATTCAGAGGCCCCCAGCTGATATCCGTACCCTATTGTGCTGGGCACCGTACAAACACCTAGTAGGAGACAGTCTCTGTGCTGAAAAATTTACAATCTAAAGAGACAAGACAGAGAGACAGCAATAGACCGGGACTAGCACTCAGGTCTCCTGATTCCTAAGCCACAACCCTATCCACTGATGTGTATTAGAACAAGTCAAGTTCAGGACTGACAGGTTGCCCAGCACGTAGGCTGACAGAGCTCAGGTGTGTCAGAGAGTTCCAGAAAGTAAGAGTACATCAAGCATTTTTTACTGACTAATTCATACCGTGGCCTTGCTCTTCCAACAGGAGACGACTAACACTATAGCAGATGTCAATTTAGACAATGAGGGAAGAAAGCAATAGTTTGCCAAAATGACAGGGAGAGGGGGACATCCATTGGTCCCCTTTTGATATGGGCTGACATGAACCCACATTCAGAGACAAAAACCACAAAACAAGCATCTTTGTGAACTGGGATTAGGTTGAACAGATTTATAATTGACTTAGACTCTGCTTCTGAAAAAGGGCCTCCATCCTAGTATGGAAATGCAAACCAGTTAATATGGACCAAGTTAAGGGGTCTTGCCCAATGATCTACACCACCCTAGTGTGAACAAGTAACTATACATGCTTTTTGATATTAGTTTATTGTGAGCCAGTCAGTAGCTCCACCAGCAGATGGAACTCTTTGACTATAGTGAAAACAGACACATAAGGTGCAATGCCTAGACTGCTACACTTCACTTGCCTTTTAGGGGGGTAATACGCCTACCCCAATCTTTTGTGAACTAATGTATAAGCACAATGGTTTGTCAACATTTTAGTGAGCCTTGGTTTGCAAAGCTGCTTGTTTTAATGTAGCTTAATTGATCACAGAAACACCATTATCACAGGTATTTTCACTTTAAACTTAATTTGGCTCACACACGGTGTACAAAGTACCAGAGTACCATAGTTAGCCAGCTATTTAACTTAACACAACATATTCTCCTTCTCCCACTAGCCTTAGTACAATGGTTCAGAAGCACTGGAAGTTCTATGGGTAACAAGTAAATTAGCATAGCATTTCTTTTCACACTGATCTCTTTTTATCAAAGTGATGGAAAAGCTGAATACTTACTTGGATAGCTAAGTTCCTACCTACAGGCTACACTATGCAGCTTTAATAGATAATTACAGAATGTAGCAGGAAAAATTACTCTACCCAGGAATGCAAATTGGAACAAGGTTTTATTCTATTTTGATGTTTGTTCATTGATAATAACACCTAATAATATGAATCCTCAAGGGGACAGCCCTCTAAATAGTAGGAAATAAAGATTTGTCTAACTATAGCTTGGTACACCTCTGTCCAAGATGTAAAGTACCATAAACCCTCTGACTGTATTTTCATCTGTTCTTCCAGGGGGGATTAAAGGAATAAGAAGGGATTATTACTACTACATGGTTTAAAGGTAAAAACACAGGTAAAGTAAATTTTGGTCTTCTTGGGCCTGATCCTGAAAAGTGCTGAACACTTGCAGCACACATTTAAGTTAATGGGATAATTTCTCAAGATCAGGTCCTTTGTATGACATTTACAGCTTAATGTTTTAGGCCCAGAATCCTTACCAACAACACTTTAAACTGAAGAAAAACTGTTAGAGTTTACATCTCAAGATCTAAAATGAACCTTCTTCCTCATCATCCGATCTGCCGTAAGTATCATAATAATATTACACTAGCACCTCTTAAAAATATGCAGAATCCAAAACTTTTCTTATGGCATTGATATTTTAAAAGTTTTAGGAAATTTTGAATTAAAATCTGAAGGCTTGCCTTGGAATTCACTTTTGTTGTAAACAAAGGTAGTCTGAGGATTTCAGTGGTAATATTGCAAGACATCATACAGCAGTGGTGTCTACCCTTTTCAGCCTGAGCAACAAATTGCTTAAAAAAACTCAGTCAGCACTTTGGGGTAGATTCTCTGCCCTGTTCTGTTCCCTTTGCACCACTTAAAGAGAAACCATCCACAACGACAGGGATAGTGGGGAGCAGGAATGGCTAAAGTGTATTATGCTCTGGCAAGCCATAATCAGTAGGTGATCTTTTGGGGACCATAGCCAGCTTGTGCAAACTGAACTGCCCATTTGCCCCTAAACCTGCTAAATGATCCACACGTGGACCACACCATTGTCTTCATTGGATCTCCACACAGGCTGAGATCGCCACATGTGGATTGCTTTCCAGCAGAGGGACATGAGTGGGTATCTTAGTCATTGATCCATGCATTCAGTGGGTCCTCTATTAGTCCTTTGTTCTATTAATGTCACTATAACCACCACCATCACTGTTTTGGGGTGTAGACTGAAAGCAGAAACTCAGCACTAACTCTACAAGACTTGCATAGCATTTGATATAATATTCAACCTGCCTTTTTACAGTAGGATGATCAAAGCTACACTTAGGGGCATATCTACACTGCCTTGCAGTTTGGACTAAGTGGGGGTAAATTAGCTCATACCGAAGTGCTGCACTGTAACTCCTCCATGTGGACACTGTGGGTGCAAGCTTAAAGGTCTTGAGTTCACACTAAAATAGACCTCTTCATGCTGTCATAGTCTGAACTGTGTCTGTGGGGCAATGTAGACATGCCCTAAGACTCCATGAGTCCTTACTTATTCATCTTATAGAGGGCTAGAATACTTTTCTCTAACTTATATTTGATGTTTCTATTTATGTCTTCTGGAATTTTTTTTGCTTTTCCTCCCTGCCAACTGCTAAGCCCTGTGCTGAGGGAGTTGTAGCCATGTGTATCTTTATTTCTTTCTCCTGCTTAGTTTAAAGTAGTTTACAACATCATACACTATAGTCCCTCCTTAATTTTTATCTATATCATAATAATCTTATATTTTTGCGTATACTCTGGTGACCTCCTAAATATATTCTTTATCTTATCTCAGTGTAGCAACTTGAACTTGTGCCTTTAGCTGGTACTTGGTAATTTACTCAGTGCATGCTACAGTTAAGGTTGGAAACTGGTTTGTTATCACTCCTTACTTTCATTCCGTCGTCATTTTCTGGAAAATTCTCTTTTCAGCTAGAATATTCTGTGCTTGATCTCAAATGAATGACCCAGTCCTTGCCCCTAAGAAGTTACCATCTAAAAAGATAACAAATACAAAACAACCCAGAGGAAGAAGGGGGGGATTTACAATTATGTTTAAATCTACAAGATTTAAACATAATTGTATATTTCCTCATTCTTGCTATACCCTTCTCCCTCTTTCCTTCTCTCCCCCTTCTCCTTCTCAGGCATCTGTGCCATGACCTTCAAATGTCAAAGGTGGTTTGATGGGTTAATTAAGGGGTGTGTGACTCAGTGATGTCCCTTGTTCCTGGAGTCTCAGCCTCTAAACCCTGTTTCTATCCTATGTTCCTCCCAGCGTCCATCCATTCAGATAATGCAGCCAATGTGGACAAGCTCTATCTTAGTTTCCAGGGAAAGCATATGCCTTAAAGGGGCCATGTCGTCCAGACCTGTGAGAAAGCAGATGGGTGCTTCATTGTTCTACCATTTCAATAGCTTCCATTTTTTCCATAAAATTAAGCTCAGTTTTTACATGATCTTCTAAGGCAGTGTCTCGCCACTGTGGGGTCACAACCCCCAGGGTGAGCATGAAAGGCAAACGGGGAGGTTGCAAAGCATTGAAAATTTTATTACAATCTAAAGCAAATGAAATCTTGGTCCCCTGCTCTCCTTTGTCCTTCAAACTCAAGTATTCTCTGTCAACCTGTCAAAACACATACACAAATTATGTAAGCTTACCATTGTTCTCTTTATTGCAGAAACTTACTGGGCCTCTGTCACAGGATGGCTAGTTCTTTAAGGGGAGATGGGCCTCAGTCTCACCTGTGGCCAGGGCTGGATTTACGCCTTATGTGCCCCTAGGCACAGCATCTTCAGCTCCCCACCAACCGCTCCCCCCCCCCACTGGCCGAGACTGGTCTGGCTTCTGCACCAGTCCCAGGTGGCTTGGCTCCAGGGAGTCAAGCACCAGAAGTGGATTAGTGGGAAAAGCAGCCGCCCTTCACTCCCACAAAGGGGTGGGGGGAAGGGAAAAGAAAGGGCGGGGGAAAGAAAGTCCACCCCCACCGACCCTGGCTCCCCACCCACCAGGGCAGCTTACGTAGGGAAATCTGCAACTATCCCCCAGGCAGTCTCCATGGGGAGGTCCCCCAGCTCCAGTTACAGGGAAAGGAACCCCCCCCCCCCACAGCTCTACCTGTCCCCAGACAAATTACTAGCCATTTTACTCTAAGCGCTGCTTGCTGAATTGCCCCAGGCTTTGCAGGCCTGTAAGCAGGCCGAGCTGGTACCTGGGACGTGGAGCAGGGGTGAGCTGCTCCGGCAAGACTTCAAGTGATGCTGGCTCTGGAGAGTCAGTCCCAGCCCCCTTCCCTTCCCAGCAGCTGCAAGAAGCATGAGCCAGCAGGTTTGAGCCTGGCTAAACAGAACAGACCGGGGGGGGTGGGGGCGGTGGACCATCTGGCCTTGTGCGTGGGGGGGGGGGGGGAGGGAGAGGAAGCTCTGGGCAGGGCCACGCACCCAGCTCTGGGAAGAGATGCTGCTTTCCAGTGTGCATGGCACCGGGCACCCCCTGCCTGCTCCTACCTTGTTGATCTCCCAGGGAGCGGAAAGAAGCCCTTGGTGAGCAGGGGGTGGAGAGGACCCAGCAGGCAGACAGGAGCTTCTTTTGCTTCCCTTTTAATTTTTTTTTTAATTTCCTGCCCTTGCTTCTGATTCATTGGCACCCCTAGAACGCCAGCGCCACTAGGCACGTGCCTACTGTGTCTAATTGGAAATCCAGCCCTGCCTGTGACACAGTTAACTCACCTCCCCGGGGGGAATGGGTCAGGTGACCCAATCAGGCCTCTGGGATAAATAAAGGAAAGGGCTGGGTAGTAAGAGAGAAGGAATGACTGTAGAGAAGGAAGCAAGACCTGGTAGTTGCTTCTCCTGAAAGAGCTGGGGGTCCCAAAGGAGTGCAGGAAGAGAGACTGAAAAGAGCCTGGGAAGGGCTGAAAGTTACCAGGCCCTGGGAAGGAGGGCTATGAGACTGTGTCAAGGGGTGGAATTGTGTTTGGACTATCACACAGGCCCCAGGAAGGAGCACTGTGGGACTCCTGAAGCAGTGAAACAAAGGACTGGGGCCGTGGGACCAAAGGGTTTGTAGCTAGTGAAAGACGGAATAAATAACATCCTGTGAAAGGGAATTGTAGTGGAAGAATTGTGATCCTTGAGTCAATTACTGCAAAGCACCTGGGCAGGAAGCCTGCAGGGCTATCCCATGCAACAAAGGGGCACTCTAAGGCCCCATTACTCTAGGTATGTTTTAAGCACCTCACACAGTCTGTAATGTAGTTATCCTCATAACACCTCTGTGAGGTAGGGAAGTGCTATTGCCCCCATTTCACAGATGAGAACTGAGATGACTGACTTACCCAGGCTCACCCAAGAAGTCTGTGGCAGAGCACGGAATTGAACCCTAGTCTCTTCAGTCCCAGGCTAGCAGCCTAACAACTGAACCATATGTCTTCTGTGTACCACTCTCATCACTGATGCATTTATTGTAAAAGAGTTTATTAAAAAAAAAGTAAGGTAGTTGTGAAAATTTTTGACTTTGACTAAGGCGTTGCCAACATGGAAAAACTGGGAAACACTGTTCTAAGATTAATGGAATTCTCTTTGGTGGACAGATCTCTGGAGTTGCTGATTTGATATTTCAGTATGATATTCTCCTTCCAGACATCACTGGCCTTGAAAGACATCTGAGAATTCGCCCAGTGTGCTCTCTCTGCTCTCGGTATGGATTCTTTGGTTTTTACAGCAAGTAGCTTTTAAACTAGCTTCTTGACTTTGCAGGATTTTAAGTACCTAATTCATATGGCACATGGTGGCATATTTGATCAAATGCTGAACAATTTCTTGGCTGATGTTCTTGACCACATTTTGCGCACAGGCATTTTTGCCAGTCGGAGACCCATTTTATTTCTATTTTGATTGTCATTTTCATTTCCTTCATTTCTGTTTTTCTCTTCCGACATGACAGGTGGACTAACTGCCCATCCTGTACCAGGACACTTAAAATCTGAATCTTCATTTTAGCAATTTCACTGGTTGGATATCTGTGCCTCAGGTTAAGGTTAAATCCTATTCTTACAGCAATATCTACCTACATGATCACTCTGTGTGCTGTTTATGACAATCTCTTATTAAGGAATCACATAATCCGCCAAATACGTTTGAATTTTTAAGCTTTGAGTCCCTGAGCCTGCAAATAGTTATGCACATGCTTAACTTTACACACATGAATGGTCCCACTGTTAAACACATGTATTGCTGTTTGCATGTTTGGGGGGCCAAAAAATTAATATCCCTCAAAAGTAGAGATGGCTGGATTTCTTGGAACAAAAAATTTAAATTGCCCCTGTCAAGGTTCCTTCCCCACTCTGAACTCTAGAGTACAGATGTGGGGACCTGCATGAAAGACCCCCTAAGCTTATTCTTACCAGTTTAGGTTAAAAACTTCCCCAAGGTACAAACTTTGCCTTGTCCTTGAACAGTATGCTGCCACCACCAAGCATTTTAAACAAAGAACAGGGAAAGAGACCACTTGGAGACGTCTTCCCCCAAAATAGCCCCCCAAGCCCTACACCCCCTTTCCTGGGGAAGGCTTGATAAGAATCCTCACCAATTGGTACAGGTGAACACAAACCCAAACCCTTGGATCTTAAGAACAATGAAAAATCAATCAGGTTCTTAAAAGAAGAATTTTAATTAAAGAAAAGGTAAAAGAATCACCTATGTAAAATCAGGATGGTAAATAACTTACAGGATAATCAGATTCAAAACATAGAGAATCCCTCTAGGCAAAACCTTAAGTTACAAAAAGACACAAAAACAGGAATATACATTCGCTCCAGCACAGCTTATTTTACCAGCCATTAAATAAAAGAAAATCTAACGCATTTTCTAGCTAGATTACTTACTAACTTAACAGGAGTTGGAAGGCTTGCATTTCTGATCTGTTCCTGGCAAAAGCATCACACAGACAGAACCCTTTGTTCCCCACCATATTTGGAAGTATCTTGTCAACTCATTGGTCATTTTGGGTCAGGTGCCAGCGGGGTTATCTTAGCTTCTTAATCCTTTACAGGTGAAAGGGTTTTGCCTCTGGCCAGGAGAGATTTTAGAGCATTGTATACAGAAAGGTGGTTACCCTTCCCTTTATATTTATGACAGCCCCTCCTGTCACAAATTTACAGCATTTTTTGCATTTCAGTTTTTTACATTTTTTTTCCAGTTTTGAAAACTTTTGCTGCAAACTTGAAATGAAAAGAATTAGTGTGGGTCAGCAAAATGCTGGGGTTTTTGTATTGGTCCTGTGCGAGACCACGATCCTACAATCAGTCATACACATGCTTAAATTTTAGCACAAGAGCAGTCAGTGGCATTATTCAGATACATAAAGTTGAGAATGTGTGACTGAAGGATCGGGCTCTAACTTTTGTATGTCAAGCATAATTCTGTAGCATGTGGGGTTTATTTTAAACTAGAACATTCAGTTTTCAAAATTTTCTCATTCCATTAAAAAAAATTCACAGAAATTTGGCAATCAATTTGTAACAAACTGTTACAAAACACAACAGGATAAAAAATATTTTGAATTTACTGAAATTTCTGTTGGATTTTTTTCCTCAGTTTTTTTGGACCAGCTCTTCCTACAAGTTTAACATGTTTCTGGGATAACAGAACCCCTCAAACTTATCCCAGGTCTTTGTCCAAATCTCTTTAACTCTTCCTCCCTTTTACCCTCGTCACTTCATGTAGAAGCATTCTATATCTGCAAGACTTCAGGGCCTGCCATATGGAGAAAAATCATAGACTGCATTTTAGGAATAAAACGGGAGTTTTGCCATTGACTTCAGTGGGGCCAGGATTTTACTCTAGCTGCTTTCTCTACAGCTTCTGTGGCAAAGAGAAACATTCAAACTGTTGCCTAAACTGACCTTGTTTTTCTATGTTTATTCCTCACAATGCCAGTTGAGTTGAAGGAAGGAATTGTTCTGCCTTCGGTTTGACAAAACTTGTAACTCTATTCAGTAAGCATTGAGTTTGTCTGATCTTGCAGCTTTTACAAACTGTAAATTTGCCTAATTGCCTAATCCTATTGGAAAGCCCATGAAGCATGCAGTTTTTGGAAACATATACAAGCTGCAAGTCATTTACCTTTTTGTACCTTGCATTGTCTCTTCTTTATGAAAATGAATAATGAAATTATTCACAGTAAGCATTGATGGACAGGCTGTAGAGAAGATGCAGCATATTTGTTAACTGCCTTCAGCATTAGGGCTGGTCCAAAATTTTCCACTGAAACTGCTTTTCAGTGGAAAATTGGGTTTTTGACTCAACTAATTTTTTTTCACAAAAAGTGTCTGCTTTCTGCAGATCACCTGAAAACCAGAAACATTTTTTTCTGAAATGCTGCCATGGTGCCTAATGGGTGTTGTAGTTTAGATGCTCCATGTTCCTAGTCGCCTCTATGGATCAGGTTCTGCAGGCAGATTACATCTCCCATGAGGCATGGCAGTGGCTCTGCAAGAGGGGTGACAGTGGGGCATCATGGGAGGTGTAGTCCAGCCAAGGATCCCCGTCCATACAGGAGAATGAGGGCATGAGATAACTGAAACACATCTCCTATTAAGCCTGGTGGCAGCATTTCAGAATTGAATTTTGAGGATTTTGGACAAAAATCTTCAGTTTGTGCTTTAACAAAATTTCCATTGAAACTCCTCCTCTCCCATATTTCCAACCAGCTCCACTCAACTCTTATTCAACAGCTCAGTCTGCTCAGGTTTCTGGAAACTTGAAATCTACAGTGGGCATTTTCAGAGGCTTAATGCAGGTATTAATCACCCCACATCTAGTACTGTGGTATTTATCTTTATACTAGTCTAGGTGTCCTATCTTTCAACTTAATTTCTGAAATAAAACCCAATCTATAACTGCTGTGATGACATGCCAAACTCTACTGAGGTTTCCAAAATGTGTTAATGAAATGTGTATTGCAGGCATCATGCTTTATTTGGGTATGCTTCCTGCTTGGTGTATATATATTCAGCCCTCAAATGAAAGTAAAACTGAACAAATCCAAATTTCCAAGGTGCAGAGTTCTACTATTTCAGCTACAAGCCTAGAACAGTGGAAAAATACTCACCTCGGCTGCATATTTGCCAAGTTTTCTTAACTAGTTGCCATCTAATTTGCCTACATTGTATTTATTGTGGCAAGTGTGACATTCTATACCTTGGGGGAGCATCCTGGAACCCCCATATTCCTCATTTTTATATAATCATGATCTTACCTTACAAGGCATGCTTTATATGTATCGGGGAAAGGTTATGATCTGCTGAAAGTCATTTCTCTATCCATAGATGTAGATCATTAATGCATATGAAGTTATGAGAATTGTGTTGTATGGTTGTCACTAAAACATGCTGTAAGTTGGGGAATCAGCCAGATATTAGCTCCCCAGAGGCAAAAGCAAGGAAAGTCACCAACATCTAGGCGGGGTATCAATCAACCCATCAGCAACCATCAGCAATTGTCCAGCAAGGCAGCTACAATGCAATGACTCGCCTGCATGAAACCACACCAGGGGAATTGCTCAACCTTGCCTGGAGACTCAGCAATGCCCCAGACATGCCTGGATTTGTGCTCCCCAAGCACATGGGACTGAGGTTATAAAACAGACACAGTGGCCACATGCAGGGCCTTTCTCCTGTCCCCACCTATGCTGCAAGCAACAAAGACACTGAGAAGACGACTGAAGACTCCAACAGAGGAGAATGGCCCAGATATAAGGGACAAATCTGTATATTAAGGACTGCAATATCCAGTGGAGTGAGAAACTGCTTAATCTAATTGCTGCCCAGTCTAATAGGGTTGAGAGTTTAGACTGCGTGGTTATATTTTCTTTTCGTTTGGTAACTAACCCTGACTTTTTGCCTGTCACTTAACATCACTTAAAATCTATCTTTTATAGTCAATACATTTGTTTAACTGTTTATCTTTACCGGTAAGTTTGTATGAAGTGTGTGGTAAATCTGCTCAGGTTTTGCAAAGGCTGGTGTATATCCACTTTCCATTGATGAAGTGGTGAACAAATTAATACATTTGCATTACTCATCTTGAGCAGTGCAAGACGGTATATTCCTGAGTTACAGTGCCAGGAGCTGGGAAGATTTGGCTGTAGTGCCTCTCTGTGTGATTCATGAGTGGCTCTGGGAGCATTCATGCAACATAGCTGGGTGTGGGGCTCCACATGCTGTTATGTTGAGTGTGCACAGCACCTGGAGGGGTTTGCTGCTTGTCACTAGCAAAGTATTGTAAGAGACAGCCCAGGCTGGAAAGAGTTAAGGGGGCACAGCGGTCCCACAGTCCCAGGCTGCACTCCAGGGATCCCGTCACAACAAGAATCAAAGAAATGTTGGGCTGGAAGGGATCTCAAGAACTCATCTAGTCCACCATCCTCCCCCACCTGGTGCTTTATCTGGTTCTGGTGATGAAAAGGTCCTGGGACAAGGACCATCAGATTCCCCACTTCCTGGAAAAAATCCCAAGCACTTTCTTACACAAAAAGAGTTTCACACATTTGTTGAAAATAACATTTTAACCTCCCATGAGTACCTGATCCATTGTGTTAAGGTAGACAAAGTTGGTGGGATTTGATGGTGGCCTAACCCCGTGTAGCACTGGCTATGAAACCGATGTACCTTAGCCACATCAGCCTGAGGAGCCATTTGCTCAGAGGAACTTTGACTCCCATCGCACTTTACAAGCTACAATTCAGTTTCCACTGAAATGGAACAATCGGTGGGAGTCAGAGAACATCATCCAGGCACTCAGTGTGCTGAACAACAACAAAGGGAAGGGAGATTTTAGCCAAGGAGATCGATGTCAGTTTAAACCTTGATTCCTTCCAAAATATCAGCCATACCAAGTCTGGTCTTCATTGGTTTTGTTAGAGCAGTGGTTCCCAAACTTGTTCCGCCGCTTGTGCAGGGAAAGCCCCTGGCGGGCCGGGCCGGTTTGTTTACCTGCCGCATTTGCAGGTTCGGCCGATCGCAGCTCCCAGTGGCCGCGGTTCGCTGCTCCAGGCCAAAGGGGGCTGCTGAAAGCAGCGGCCAGTAAGTCCCTAGCCCCTAGTTTCTAAAGCCCGGTCCCCAGTGCTGGCTCCAACTACTAGCCTTAACATCCACTCCGACCACTAGGCTGTACTGCCCACAGCGTGGTTGCCTGAAACATAGTTCTTTAAGGATAGCTGTAGAGGCTCATTCTTTTGGCACTGTAGGTCCTGGGTTCAGATCCTGCCATTGGCCCAGGCAGGACTAGTTACAGAAACATGCAGATAAAACAAACCTTGATTCAATAAAAAGAGCAAAGCAGGCCACAAGCCCTTTATTTGCGTTTGAAAGTGACCTTTAAGGCTAAATCTTAGTCAACTCAATGTCTGTTAACAGAAGAGTTAAACTATTTTGAAGAGCGAATGAGAGGACTAGAAAGATATCCACATAAGTAACCCTGCTGAGATTAGGCCCCACAGGTTGAAAAATTTATTTAATCAGCCTGTTGGCTATCATTTCAGTTCATTTATGGATGAACATTGTTGGGGAACTGCCTATCAAAAGGATTGAACTTGTACTCTGTTTGTAGTGGCAAAGGCACAATAACCCAGGGCAAAGTTCCCACTCAGCTCTGTGCTTTATCTGAGGCTGGGATAATTACATGTTTGTGAAGAGAATCAGGAATGAAAGCACCTCTCAGAAAAACTGAATCTAAGAAAAGCAAAGCATTTACAGTACATATATCTAAAATCTGATCCTTCATTGGTAAAAGTACCACACCCTTATTCATGCACAGAGTACAGTACATAGGAAGTCATATCGTATGAATCACACGAAGGCAATCTGATGTAAGCTGCAGTTATGTATTAGGTACAGTGTGGTATTACCAACACTGCTGAGATATTCCCGTGTTACTTATTTTCAGATTGCTCTGATATTGATGCATTCCCTTTCATGTTCTGTGTTTCTGTGACCTATTTTTGATGCGTTTCACATCTGCTTTAGCAGCTCTTTGACAACCAGAAAACAGAACTGTTTACTGAGTTCACAGCTGCTGCTAATGCTGAGGAACTAGCCAGAAATGACTGTTTTCTTGGTTAGCTCATCCTGTTGAATGAAACTCTCTACAGGGTTTATTGCAAGTTTGTTTCAACTGGAGCAGTATCAAAAGTCCCCACGACTGGAATTCTCATACTTCAGCCTTCTTAGAAACTCGGAGACATACATATGCTCACTTATTCCAGAAATCTTTCATATTTTTCATGGTCTCACTACACCAGACTTTTCACAGATTGTCTGTATCACACTCATTCCAAAAAATGGTGGCCTGTCATAAATGCATCACAGATGAAATAACTGCTGTCATTCACTGATACCAATGTATAGTTATAGGTTCACACTTTTAAACACTATACGGAAACAGTCCTATTTATCCAGTTTAAGGAAAACCATTGCATAGGCATTTTCCATTGCACTGTTGTATTGTGGTAACCAATTTACCCTCTTATTAGTATTATTTTGTACATAAAGGACATTGAGTTGCTGGGAACATATGTCAATGCTGGTATTGCTTTTTCTTGCCTTGGCTTAGCTGCAGTGTTTTCTGTAATCGTTTTGCTTGTCCTGAGTTTGTTTAAAAAACAAATTTTGCAATATGGCTGTGTCCTTTAAGTCTGAGATGGCAGTTCTGAAGTGTCTGAGTGCTTATTAGCAGTTTGGTAGTTTAGCACGTTTTGGTCTGTGAATTATTCACTCATGGAACATTTGTTTCTGCTGATCAGTTAGATTATTGGATCTTTTTGGTGGATGGTGTTGAAATGCTTAAAGTGTTGAAATCTCATATTTGTTTTGCATATAAAGTATCGTTTAACAGCTAAGAAATGTAATGAGCTACTAGTATCTATGTGGACTATTGGATAAAACTAGAGCTGCTTATTGGCCTCGGCTGCTAACAGCTACTCCTTTAGCTCTAATAGTAGAAGCCTGTGCTTTGGAGAATCTGGATTCTATGCCTTCTGTCACCGTAATTCCAAATGGCTGTGCTGTGCAGCATAACGACAGCTGTGAAGTCTAAAGTGGGCACATTGGTTGCAACAGTTAGCATTTCTATAGCCTCTTCCACGCATGGCTCTCTAAGACCATCTGAAATATTCATGGATTTAAGCCTTACAACACCTTGTGTAACACCACAAGTATTCCTCTGTCTGTTTTACAGATGTGGAAACTAAGGCTATGTCTACACTACCACTTCTGTCAGAATAACTTATGTTGCTCAGGGTGTGAAAAAACACCCCCCTGAGTGACATAAGTTACACCAACAAAAGCGCCGGTGTGCACAGCGCTGTGTCGGCCGGAGAGCTTCTCCTGCCAGCATAGCTACTGCCGCTTGTTGGGGGTGGTTTAATTATGTGGACAGGAGAGCTCTTTCCCAGCCGCATAGAGCAGCTACACAAGACATCTTACTGCGGCGCAATTACTTTGGTACATCTGTGCCGCTGTAAGGTCTCTAGCGTAGACATAGCCTAAGGCATATCAGGGTTAAATGTCTTGCCAAAATTGCTCAGTAAATATCAGGGTGGGATTAGAATGCAGGACTCTTGATATATTGGTTGTGTGCTTTAACAAGACGACGGTACTGCTTCCCCAACAATTTTCATGTTGTAATCAATTTTATAACTGTCTGCTTTCATTGTATCTGGTATGTAGCTTTCATTTCTTACAAATGTCATGAAGATTTTCTTTCCCAGTTCACTTTCAGACATTAATGAAACCTAGCTTGAATTTTCTGTGTTGAAATTTAAAAGCTTATGCAGGTGACCCTAGCATACTTTCTTATTCTTAGCTCTTTGCTCTTAGACAAGAACAAGAAAAGCACTGACCAGACTTGCTCTCATTTTATCAGATACAGTTAGCAGGAGATATCAAAACATTTGTTCGGACTGCTCTTAAATTGTGGAAAACACTAAAGTAATAATGTTCTTTTCAATCTGCATTGTGTTGGGCCCAACTACTATGGTAGTTGACAAAATTCCATCAAACAAAATGGCTACCATCTTCGGTTTGAATGGCTAAAATGCACTCCAGCCCAGGACCAGCTCTGCAAATCCTGTTTTCATAGAACGGCAGATTAATTTGCAGTACCTTATTATTATCAATTCATATTACGTACAACTTGAGGCCTTAACCAGGTGAGCGCGGTTGTGTTAGGTGCCGTGTAGACAAAGTCAAACAATCTCTTTCCCAAAGAATTTACATTATTAGTTTAAGATGAGACATAACAAATTGGATGTGAGGCAGGGTACAAGTAGGCATTTGAGTACTATCATCTTCATTAGTTATAATAATTATCTTTTAGTTACACAAGCCCCAGGGTTATCTTATCAAGAAGTGAGAAGAGATAGTCCCAAGCTATAAAATACAGTTTTATAGCCAAACTTTCTGGGTGTTTGGATCCAGAGTTTTGTTTTGGCCCCATGTCTAGAACTGATTATTTTGCAACACAAAAATAGCATGGGTTGTGGGGAAAGATCTCGGGATAACTGGTTGGGGAACTGGAGTCATTAGCATGATGCAAGATAGCGTAGCTGTTGAGAGGGAGGTCTGGGATAGTTTAGGCCCTGAAAAGCCCCTTTTAATAATGTTGCCACCTATGCAGGTGACACAACTTTAAAAGCGAATCTTTTAACCACTATCATAGTGGTATCCATGATACAGCAGTGTTTTTCTGTGCTTAGATTGGAAGGTAATGGCAGGGTTTGAGATATAGCAGGAGTGGCAGGTTTGTAGAGATTTTGGTGGTGCCCAGAACCCGCCCCTGCCCCCAATTCTGCCCCTCCCCCCTTCCTAAGGCTCTGGGAGGGAGTTTGGCTGAGGGCAGAAGGTCTGGGGTGCAGGCCCTGGGCTGGGGCAGGGGATTGGGGTGCAGGACAGGTGAGAGGTTAGGCTCTGGGAGGGAGTTTGGGGGGGAGGGGGTGAGGGGTGCTGGCTCTGGGCTTGGGCAAGGGTGGGGGTGCAGGCTCTGGGAGGGAGTTTGGGGACAGGAGGGGGTGCAGGCTCTGGAATGGAGTTTGGGTGTAGGCTCTGGGCTGGGACAGGGGCTGGGGGTGCAGGAGGGGATGAAGTGTGCAGGTGCTGGGACCGAGTTTGGGTGCAGGGTGGAGGTACAGGCTCTGGGAGGGAGTTTGGAGATGGGAGGGGGCGGAGGGAGGGGGTTCAGGCTCTGGAAGGGGGTGGAGGACGTGGTGCTTACCTGGGGCTCCTAGGCAGGGCAGGCCGGGAGTCTCCCTGTGCTGCTACCCCCGGGCACTGACCCCGCAGCTTCCCATTGGCTGCAGGGGCACTTGGGGCTGGATACAGACCCACCCTGCCCAGGGGCTGCAGGGAGGGGCCGGAAGCCACAGGGAGCAGGCAGGGAGGAAGCCGCTCAGCTCCACTGCCCTGCCAGTGGTGAGTGGGGGCCCCAGGCTGTTTTAAATCACCCGGGGGATGCGCGAGGGGGGGCTCTGGGCGGAAGGCGGGGCTGAGGGAGAGACTTGGCTCCAAACATTGCTGGAACCGGGCCCCAGGCCAGGAGTATTCCTGCAGTGCCCAGGTACACGGGCCCATGGGACTGCAGCCCATGAGATATAGATGGTTTGGTAACCAACGGCAAAGACTGAACTTGTAAAGGTGGCCATTGTATTAAAGGTTTCAGAGTAGCAGCCGTGTTAGTCTGTATCCGCAAAAAGAACAGGAGTACTTGTGGCACCTTAGAGACTAACATATTTATTTGAGCATAAGCTTTCATGAGCTACAGCCCACTTCATTGGATGCATAGAATGGAACATATAGCAGGAAGATATATATATATCTTACATACAGAGAACATGAAAAGGTGGAGTAAGAGGCTAATTAATTAAGTGAGCTATTATCAGCAGGAGAAAAACTTTTGTAGTGATAATCAAGATGGCCCATTTAGACAGTTGACAAGAAGGTGTGAGGATACTTAACACGGGGAAATAGATTCAGTATGTCATGAAGGGACCCAATTCCACTGCTATGTATTTGTCCTAGCTCCATGGTAATACCCTTCATCTTCATCTCTCCACCCCATCCCCAGTTCAGACATACAGAGCTCTGGCTGAAATACTTATTGACCTAATCTATGTTGGTAAATCTATTTGACTGATTATTTTCAATTATGAGGTTTCGGCTGTGTTTTCCAGGCAACCTAGCTTCATGTGTCAGGGTTGCTACAATGTTGTCTAAGTGGCTTAGCTCAGAACCTCCTTCCCCCCTGGGGTGCCAGGGAAGAAAAGAGCTTGATTCTGAGGTTCTGGAGCATACTTGGGCAGCAAGGAGTGAATTTCATGGGGAAAATGCCACATCCACAGAACACACAAGGAAGGCCCTGAATATGGATAAAAACAGGTGAGGATAAAAGAAAAAGCAGCCAAAATCTGCTGTCAGAATCTGAAGTGAAATGAATTTGAGGTTCAAAAAAAGTTCATTCTGTCCATTAGGCTCCTCTTTTCCCTCATTTAGGAATAATTGCAGTTTTGTCACCACCATTGTTTTAAAATCTCAGTAGAAATCAGAGAACTAGATTTTGCAAGACTCCACCATATTGACTGCAGTAGGTTTTCCAATAAGAGTCTCTTTTAGGCCTGGCTAAAGTATACATTACAAGTTAGTCACTCTGGACAGTGAGGATGCGACTGAAATGATTGGTCAGGTTTTGTGACAAATAAGCTGAACTATTATTAGGGCTATAGTTCTGTGAGACAGATCAGGCAAGTTACAGTGGAAGATAGGACAAAACCCTGGGTTCTAAAAGCCCAAAGGACTGGGGCAATTGGGATTTGGGGGGTTCCAGTCAAAACAAACAAACAGGGCTGCTCACTGTGAGAGTTTTATATTGAGTGCAAAAAGCTTCCTTAACCTAGCTTCTAAGCAAAGGAAACCAGGCTGAGTCTTTTTCAGCTAGCATTTTTTCCTTCCAGCCTCACACCAAATTGCCAGCTTCGTGGAGGCCATCCCTCTATATCTGATTTCATCACATTTGGTCTCAGCTAAACTCTCCGTGATCAGATTCTTTAACTGTGAAGTTGTGGTCTTTTGACTAGTCCAGGAGACCTTCTTGCTAAGCCCTGAATGAGTTCTGTGCACCGTATCGTATCCTACTGTGCCTGTTCCTATACTTATGCTTTGCTGCTACAAAGACGAGTAAAGAGGAGGGATTTATTACTCACTTAGGATTGTTTCTGGAAGACTTGATCTTCAGTGCCTTACCAGTTGATGGAGATTTGTAGAAGAGGAAATGCTGGCCCTGAGGATATTGTACATGCCTCAGTTCATCACTGAATTGAGTTTACTTGGTTTTAATTTTACACAATGCATGGACCTGTCAAACAAAATACAATGGAGTTTTGTTTTCTCATGCTGGGGAGAGTAGAATTCCAAAGCCCCAGGCAGGTAACATCATGACAGAATATCAGCACAAGCAGGGCTCCCTCAAGATCCACGTCAGCTGGCTGTTATGGATGAAGAGCAGTATTAGCTGTGGCAGTGGTAATGCCATACTGCTGATGGCAAGCTGGAGAATGCTATGCAATGCCAACCCAAATTTCCCCAGAGGATGGGAAATCTATGTGCTGATTTCCTCCAGCACACAGCTAGGATAGGTAAAAGAAAAGTTGAGAGAGAAGGGATTTGGGAAAACAAGCAGAGCTTTTTTAAAAGCAACAGTAAAAAGAGAGCTTCTATGAGCTCGTTCACTTTTAAAAACCTGACTATACAAGACACTCCTGAACTACTATATTCTCCCTCTGCCTTTACTTGCAAGGGTGGATCTAAGATGTCTTTATCCCCTTTAAGGTTGCAAATTACCAGTGTTCTGCACTTTTGCTCTCCAGGGCATCTTCCATCCACACAAAATTACTTTGCTCTAACCCCCGCTACACCTTTAAAAACAAATCCACACGTTCACAAAAGGTTAACGCCAACTCCCTCGTGCAAGTGCAGAACCTCTGAGTCACTGCAGGCGTACTGAATGCAATCTGGCAGTCCCTGAACAGGGAAGATCAGGCCTACTAATTTCAGTCCCACCCCCATATTTCTTGCAAAGGCAACGGAGGACCTGGGCTCATTACCTAACCTAGCAAGCTCACAGAAATCTCATTGTCTACAAACAATACAGGCACTGCAGTCAACAGGCCTTCATACATAACATTTTACAATGAGACAGGAAACCTGCCTGATCAGTGTTAATCAGCCCAGCCAGAAGAGTACAAAAAATCCCATAGTGGGGGGAAAAAACAAAACTAAAACTTAATATGTTTTATCCAGTAAACAACGCCAGCCAATAGATAGCTCCCACGCAGACCTACCATCACCAGTGGTTTATTCTTCAATGTCACAAGGACATCTCTTCACCTGGCACCACCATCCTGGATCTACAGTCATCAGCAGAGGAGCACAAAAGAGGGACTGACCTCAGTGCTTCATGCCGGTATCCTGTTGCATGCCAGCTAACCTGCTGAAGGATTCTATTACAAGTTTATCGTGCTTGATCAATGTGGGTTGATGGGTCAAGTCTGATACCCGACCCACCTGATTTTAGATAGCAGCCTCACTGAACCTGCCTCTCCCTGGCATTGCTCAGTAGTTCACACTGTTCCTGATCCTATCACTGATGTCTCTGTGACTGCTGTTCTGCTACAGTATGTCTAAGAAGATGCTCTCCTTGTCAGTTTCACACCGCATATTTGCCTGTGTTTCTTCAAGAAGTGTATTGGCAGATATTGTGGCAGTGTCTGATTGTCTTTTAATCCTCAGCTGTCCATCACAAATTCTGTAATCCTCATTTCAGTGATATCCTTCCTGAACAGAGAGACTGCAGTAAGAGCAAACGCCTGTACAGCTAACCTTGGCCATACTCAATGTGTGTAATAGAGTCTGAATGAAGTATTGTATGGTAAACCTTCCTTGGTTACACTTTTTTTCTTTTTAATACAAAGTAAGGTAGATGTATATACTGCTGCATTAGCAATAGATAACCACGCAAATCCAATTTGAGTTCCATATGCCTTTCTTGGTCTGAAAAGACGTGCCACCTTGCCTGGCTTTGAGGAGGTGTGGGTTTAACTTTGAAAGTATCCTGAATTCAAGTCACTTATCATAGAAAGATTTTAAGCCTGTATGCTTTGAAAAGCTTTCACTTCTTACAACCACTTTACCTCAGGTTCATGTTCCCTCACATTACAGTCCCTTTGTGGTTGTGGGGAGGATGGGGTGGGAGGAGCCTTAGGAAAACAGAAAGGCTACCCAGAACTCTGCAGGGCTTCAACTAATTTATTTTTGGGTGTAATTCACTTCCCTAAATATTAAAAAAATGTCATCCAATGCAAAGTGGGGCCAGTTAAGTCACTATTGTTACATGCGTTCAAGCCAATTACTGGTGAGGGTTTTGGGAGCCAGCAGGTAAGCCAACATGCCTTTAAAAAAGGGCTGTGGGACCCAAGTACTATATAAATAAACCACTGACCTCCAAAACATGGGCAATTGTTTCACTCAGAGGTATTACATGAGTTCACTTATTTGCTTTTAAAAGAAATAAAACTAGCAGTCTGAACTGTTTTGCTCTCCTTCAGGACACAATTTGCGTGATGAAATTTGTTCCTTTTATATAAGGAAAATAAATGAACTTGCTCCATACATGAGATTAAAGTAATTTGCTAAGTTTTTGAGGGCAGCGCTTTGTTTCTTGTTCACACAGACAAATTTCCAAGGTAAAATGATTTATCTGGCTACAGTTTTTCTTTTTTGGGTATATTCAGTCAGTTGGAAGTGAATTAGAGGAGGAGAACTCAAGAAAGACTGGAGAGGAAAATGAAGAGAAACTATGAGGTCAGGGTTATAAAGATAACAACCTAATCTGATTATTGTCTGTCCTCTGAAAGTGAGAAAGAGGAAATTTTGTAATTATTTAGGATAGATTATGTTGTAGGTTTAATAAATTATGTTCTTGTACATCTTTAAAAAACCTGAGCTAGAATTCATGCAAATGAACGTGGAAAACGTGACTATAAATATCTGGCACTATACAAAACAAAGTGCACAGGAATGGTCTCATGCCAGGCTAGTTGTCAATTTCTCTGTCAGAGGCAACTGAACAAAGATCCCTCCCTAGCAGAAGAGAACCTATACAGGTCTCAGCTACAGGCATGAAACCGATTCCCCGTGTCAGAGGAGTACTTTCACCCTCAACAGTGGCTAAACATTACGTGGTGTCCCAGGACACTCCCTTCCCAGTGGTGTCACAGACTCCATTGAGCCCAGTTGTCAGATATGGCAATTGAGCTTGTTGGTTTGATGCCAAAGGTTCTTTTCTGCCTGATAGTCCAGCAAAGAGGAAATTTTAAGGAGACATCTCTCCGGCAGAGCTCTGAAGCTTAGACGGTGACCCATCAGGCTATAGATGCACCTACTATTTGCCCAAATCAAATGGCTATCTTGTAGGATGGGAGAACAGCACTGGGGAAACCTACTACTTTGATGACTGGCAGGTAGAGCAAAGTCCCACTCACTTCTTTCTAGCCCATAGGCTTTCAAGAACCTGTCCATCTTCCCTTTATACTTCACTGAGGGTACTCAGTAGGAGAGGAATTGATACAAGATCAGTAAGGAGAGTTCTCTGTGTCCTGGACTCTTTCACTGACATGCATCATAACTCCCCAGTGCACAAGGTTTGGTGTCCTTTGTGTTTCTGCGGAAGGCAGACTGAATAGCATGACCTCTTGTGGAGTCTGTGTCAAGTGGCCTTCTGGAGCTTACGTTGCACAGAAGACAGAATATATTTTCTGATTAATTGAGGCCTAAGTGTTCATGTTTATAAACGTTAGTGTTGTATGAGACACGGACAGAATTAGGATCCTCCATTATGAAAGTATTTATAACTGATAACATTACAAGATCTGGTACTGGAGTGCCATACAGCCACCTCTTCCTCCTTAAAAACCCACTTCTGCCAGGAAGCCTTTCACAAAAAGACCACTGCTAGAGTTTTCCACTATCCCCTGCATGAGCTACTTCCATCTCAGCTGCGTTTGAAGTAGATTGTAAAATCTTGGGGCATAGGCTGAATTGTCTGTGTTGGTAAATCATGTGCCCTACTAGTGCTTAATTACAATTGACCAAATTTCATATGCAAACCATTGAGGAATTTGCTATTTTAATGAGTGGAGCAAGATGATGGATTTATAGGAGTAGATTGTAGGGAAATTAACCACTTCAGTTCCATGATGCACTGATGGGAGAATAACCCTGTTTTAGATATGTAGACATACTATATGATGCAGAATGTTTTAAAACATTAAATAGAAATATTTGTTGTATAAGTAAGGATCTTCCTGTAGCCAGCTCTGACCTGAAGAGAAACCTCCTATTTAACTCTGTACGGCTTTGAAATCCAAGTCCTTGAGGAATATGCAGTAGTTTTCTTTTCCTTTTGTCAGTGTGGAAGCCCTAGAACAGTGCAGACTTTTATTTTTAACAGTTGAGTTATTACAGCGGCTGCCAGCGCAGTAGGAAACACTATTAGATAGATACAAGAAAATCCAATATTTCATAAAATTCGTGTAGACAACTAACATTTGAAAGTTGCATAAACTGCTCTCCACTTAAAAGCTGTCAGTCATGTTGGTTATAAAAAACCCACAGCACTTAAGGCCTGTCAATCACTTCCTAGGAGGGAGACATGACATCTTTACATTTACTTTGCCACTATTTACCGAATGCAAAAAAATGAAAGGGGAAAATGCAAATGAAAAAATACATTCAAACTGAGCACATAATACTAGCGGAGCCCTTTGATCAGTTATTGTAATTACTTGCTGAGGAGTTTCCAACCAAAAGGAGGTGTTCTGACTTAGGACCAGTATAGCTACTACCTGGATTTATGCTGGAGTGGGGGGGAGAGGAGGTTTGCAAATTACATTTGTGGGGTTCATTGAAGCAGAAGCACAGCCCCATAGCAGCATTATTGGGGGAGGAAATGGATCAACTCCACCCAGCCAAGATCAGAACAGTAAAAGCTCACCTGAGTCTGGAATGCTTCTTCCCCTCCCAGGACATTTAGTTTAGAGAAGTGAACATGCTAGAACTGTGGTTTCACAACCCTGTAGTGGCAGCCTTCCATGGGAGGGTCATGAACATATCAAAAAGGCAGAGGGGAACCATATCTAACAAGGAGGCAGCTACCTTGCTTTTTCTTATGGCTATAGGGATGTAGCTCCTGTAACTATGGGAGGAAATCCCAGAATTTCTCTTGTAACTAGGGGTTTGATATGGAAAAGACTGAGAACCGAGTTAAAACACCCCCTGTATTCTTCCCCTCATGTTGCTAGATTTAATTATACTCTACCCAGAGATGGTTCTGGTTCAGGATTGGGCACTAGTTTGGTACAATAATTATCAATATCAATTATCAATAGGAATGGAGTCCTAGCTACTGGAGTGCTAGACTCTGACAAGCTGCACTCTCTCCAAACTGGAAAGGTAATATTGTCATTTTGGAGTGTTGGCTGAAGGACTAGCCAGCCATTTTGTCCCATCCTCACAGGTTCCCCACCCTTTAGTAGTCACAGATCCAAGGCCATTGCTGTGGTCGCTGTCCTCCAACACCATCATTACAAGGGTAAGAATAATGTTGTCCTTGATGCTCGCTCCAAAAATTCAGTGAATCCTCTTGAAAGCAGTATGGACCTCTTGACATTAAAGGCTCTGATGGCCTTCTTTGCTCTCCAGGGACAGGCTCAAATGTCACCTGAGAGTAAGGGTGATGTGTACATATTAATAAAAGTATGACCCCAGGCTGGAACCCTGGTACCTTGCTCTGCAGTGTTCTGACTCCGGCTCTGAAACTTTTAGTTTTTTGGAAGGTTCTGACATACCATGAGATGAAACCTACAGTGCAAGTACTTAGTGCCAGCTGCTCAAAGCCTGTTGTCTGGAGGCTCTTTGGCTGGTGTATTAGAACTACTTCCATAGTGCTTGAAAAGCAGGCCTGTGAGCCAATGTGTAGCAATCATCTCTCCTGAGTACAGTACCCCATGGTAACGTGGCACATATACTTGAACTGATTCTTGATGCTTGTGATTAGTTTCTAGATTGTACATTCTGAACCAGCCTGAGGAAGGGGGCCTATAGCAAAGCAAAGGAAAGTTCCACCATGTGGGTTTTTAAAATTTTATTTATTTTTCTAATCTATAAAAATGCCTGTCCTGAGCTCAGGGTGAGTTTAGATATGTGTTTTGGTGACTGCTCACCTGATGGCCCACAGAGAAATCATTACTATCAAGTGTGTATACTGATTACTTTTGTGTGTGGTGGATCTGGTAAAGATTTAGACACATCCAGGATCTAAGTAGAAAAGAAGATTAGCAGCTAAATGTATTTCCAAATCCCTTCTGAATATTTGTTAACTTCAGTCTGTAGCAGCTGACTGATGCGAGGAGCCACCATTTCTGCAATGTACTCCCACACCAGAATTGGGAGTCAACAATCACTAGCTTCTGAGGTGTTTCTGTCTTGTAGGATCACTCATCAATTATAGACCCTGATATTGGAGAATCCAACTCTTTGAGAGAATGGACTCAGATACCCTGTAGACTGTTTTCAGCCTGTGTTTGATTATTCTGATGTTTCACAGCTTGAGAATGAAGTTGATGACTCCCTCTCTAGGCTGAAGTTACTGCCAGCTAGTCATAGGAGAGCGTGGAGGGAGGAGGCAATTCATAGATTCATAGATACTAAGGTCAGAAGGGACCATTATGATCATCTAGTCCGACCTCCTGCACAACGCAGGCCACAGAATCTCACCCACCCACTCCTGCGAAAAACCTCTCACCTATGTCTGAGCTACTGAAGTGCTCAAATCGTGGTTTAAAGACTTCAAGGAGCAGAGAATCCTCCAGCAAGTGACCCATGCCCCATGCTACAGAGGAAGGCAAAAAACCTCCAGGGCCTCTTCCAATCTGCCCTGGAGGAAAATTCCTTCCCGACCCCAAATATGGCAATCAGCTAAACCCTGAGCATATGGGCAAGATTCACCAGCCAGATACCCAGGATAGAATTTTCTGTAGTAACTCAGATCCCACCCCACTTAACATCCCATCACAGGCCATTAGGCCTATTTACCATGAATATTTAAAGATCCATTAATTACCAAAATCATGTTATCCCATCATACCATCTCCTCCATAAACTTATCCAGTTTAATCTTAAAGCCAGATAGATCTTTTGCCCCCACTGCTTCCCATGGAAGGCTATTCCAAAACTTCACTCCTCTGATGGTTAGAAAACTTCGTCTAATTTCAAGTCTAAACTTCCCAATGACCAGTTTATATCCATTTGTTCTTGTGTCCACATTGGTACTGAGCTTAAATAATTCCTCTCCCTCTCTGGTATTTATCCCTCTGATATATTTATAGAGAGCAATCATATCTCCCCTCAACCTTCTTTTAGTTAGGCTAAACAAGCCAAGCTCCTTGAGTCTCCTTTCATAAGACAGGTTTTCCATTCCTCAGATCATCCTAGTAGCCCTTCTCTGTACCTGTTCCAGTTTGAATTCTTCCTTCTTAAACATGGGAGACCAGAACTGCACACAGTATTCCAGGTGAGGTCTCACCAGTGCCTTGTATAACAGTACTAAAACCTCCTTATCCCTACTGGAAATACCTCTCCTGATGCATCCCAAGACTGCATTAGCTTTTTTCACAGCCATATCACATTGGCGGCTCATAGTCATCCTATGATCAACCAATACTCCAAGGTCCTTCTCCTCCTCCGTTACTTCTAATTGATGTCCCCAGCTTATAACTAAAATTCTTGTTATTAATCCCTAAATGCAAAACCTTACACTTCTCACTATTAAATTTCATCCTATTACTATTACTTCAGTTTACAAAGTCATCCAGATCCTCCTGTATGATATCCCGGTCCTTCTCTAAATTGGCAATACCTCCCAGCTTTGTAACATCCGCAAACTTTATTAGCACACTCCCACTTTTTGTGCCGAGGTCAGTAATAAAAAGATTAAATAAGATTGGTCCCAAAACCAATCCCTGAGGAACTCCACTGGTAACCTCCCTCCAGCCTGACAGTTTACTTTCAGTAGGACCCACTGTAGTCTCCCTGTTAACCAATTCCTTATCCACCTTTCAATTTTCATATTGATCCCCATCTTTTCCAATTTAACTAATAATTCCCCATGTGGCACGGTATCAAACGCCTTACTGAAATCTAGGTAAATTAGATCTACTGCATTTCCTTTGTCTAAAAAATCTGTTACTTTCTCAAAGAAGGAGATCAGGTTGGTTTGGCACGATCTACCTTTTGTAAAACCATGTTGTATTTTGTCCCAATTACCATTGACCCCAATGTCCTTAACTATTTTCTCCTTCAGAATTTTTTCCAAGACCTTGCATACTACAGATGTCAAACTTACAGGCCTGTAGTTACCCGGATCACTTTTTTTCCCTTTCTTAAAAATAGGAACTATGTTAGCAATTCTCCAATCATACGGTACAACCCCTGAGTTTACAGATTCATTAAAAATTCTTGCTAATGGGCTTGCAATTTCATGTCCCAATTCCTTTAATATTCTTGGATGAAGATTATCTGGGCTCCCCGATTTAGTCCCATTAAGCTGTTTGAATTTCGCTTCTACCTCAGATATGGTAATATCTACCTCCATATCCTCATTCCCATTTGTCATGCTACCATTATCCCTAAGATCCTCTTTAGCCTTATTAAAGACTGAGGCAAAGTATTTGTTTAGATATTGGGCCATGCTTAGATTATCCTTGACCTCCACTCCATCCTCAGTGTTTAGCGGCCCCATTTCTTCTTTCTTTGTTTTCTTCTTATTTATATGGCTCTAAAACCTTTTACTATTGGTTTTAATTCCCTTTGCAAGGTCCAAGTCTACTTGACTTTTAGCCTGTCTCACTTTATCCCTACATGTTCTGACCTCAATAAGGTAGCTTTCCTTGCTGATCCCTCCCATCTTCCACTCCCTGTATGCTTTCTGCTTTTTCTTAATCACCTCTCTGAGATGCTTGCTCATCCAGCTTGGTCTACAACTCCTGCCTATGAATTTTTTCCCCTTTCTTGTGATGCAAGCTTCTGATAGCTTCTGCAGCTTTGATTTAAAGTAATCCCAGGCCTCCTCTGCCTTTAGATCCATAAATTCTTCAGTCCAATCCACTTCCCTAATTTCCTTAATTTTTGAAAGTCAGCCCTTTTGAAATCAAAAAACCCTAGTTGCAGATTTATTTGTTAATCCTTCCATTCAGTTTGAACTGAATTAGCTCATGATCACTTGAACCAAGATTATCCCCTACAACCATTTCTTCTATGAGGTCCTCACTACTCACCAAAACCAAATCTAAAATGGCATCCCTTCTAGTCAGTTCAGCAACTACTTGATGAAGGAATCCATCAGCTAATGCATCTAGGAAAATCTGAGCCCTATTATTATTACCAGCACTCGTCCTCCAGTCTATATCTGGGAAGTTAAAGTATCCCATGATCACGCAGTTTTCATTAGTATTTACTTTATTAAAAACATTAAAAAGGGCTCTATCCATATCCAAATCAGATCCCGGTGGCCTATAGCACACCCCAAGCACTATCCCAGGGGAGGCTCTAATAGTTTTCCTCACAATCCTTCTTGGAATGTCACAGCCACTACCCTCCATCTGTAATTCATCACTGGACACTTGGGTTCCGCTCACTATGTACAAGTGAGTTTTACAGCATCTCATGGGACTGATGTGGTCTGTGGCTCAGCAGCTCCACTTTCTTGGAAAGGCTCTTAGGCAATGAAGAAGTGGGGCTGTACTCACTGGTCACACTTCTATTACTCTGTCTGGTTAGTCCTTCTCGAGTGGCTTTAGTACTGTTTTGGAAATCTCTTTTTATATGTGCAAATCCTTCATTTTTGCTTCATGCTGCTGCTGGCTAACGTGGTATAGTTGGGCACTGGTAGCTGTGATGGGATTTGCTTTATTTTCTTATTTGGAAGACCTTTTTTCTTTGTTATATATAAAAATTATTTTAGTTGAAGGTAAATGACAAGAGGATGCTTTTGTCATAGGAATGAGTCTGGACGAGGAAGAGGAGACAAAATCCTTCTAAATACATCTAGATTGGTTGGGGAATGAATACACTGTGACTATTTTAATGATTCACATGTATCTGAATTGTTTAGCAGTCAAGGAAGATTTATGTAGGGAAGAGCTAAGAGAAATGGGCTGAAACTGAGCCAAGCAATATTTAGACTAAACGTCTGGAAACATTTCCTGACAGTGATATCTACTAGAGGGTAGAATAGCTTCCTAGGAGACATGGTGGATGCTGTATAACATGGATCTTCTAAAACTAGACTGATCAAAACAATGGAGAATGTACTGTAGGGAACAATCCTACACTGACTGGGAGAATGACCTACTACATTCTCCATCCAACTTTTATCATTCTAATGCACTTCAAAGTATCTTCGTCAGTTTTGAAAAGACGACTAAATCACTTAACAACTTTTGAAATGGGAGTTAGGCACCTAAATAGCTTTGGGGATCCAGGCCTTAGTTTATTGATGATCCTTTTTTATCTTTCCTGACTTGATCCCTGAGAGTTGCTGTTCGGAGTTCTATAAGAAAAAGAGAGGGGATAGTAAGTCTGGAGTCTGGACTCCTCCTGGATCCAAATCCTGCCTCTGTCACTGACTCACTGCACAGCCTTGGGCAACTTTTTTATTTATTTGTGTGTCAGTTGCCCTATCTGCATAATGGGAATAATAATACTTTCTTTGGATAGGTGCTATGAGGATTAATTAGTGTATGGCTATATAGCACTTTGAAAAGGTATAGTAAAGTGCTTTGTAAGTTATTAATAATAGAATAACATGGACTTGCTTGTGCAGTTATAATTTCTGCTGAGAATTGAACAAAGTGATATTCATTCATTTTGCTGTGAAAGAACATTGGTTTCATTTTTTAGAAGTGACTAGTGATTTTTGGGTATACAGCTTGAGATATCTGAAATGGACCTGACTTTCAAACAGGCCAGAGCATGCATCCTCTGGAAATCTGGCCCCTTTAAAATGTTCCACATTGGACACCCAAATTCACTAGTTATTTTGGAGTGCTGTGCCATTCTGTATTGCAGAATCAACATACAGAGTGGCCCAATCAACAGGTTATCTCAAGTGCTTATATACAAATGCACAAAGCCTTGGAAACAAGCAGGGAGAACTGGAGGTCCTGGTGATGTCAAAGAACTATGATGTGATCGGAATAACAGAGACTTGGTGGGATAACTCACATGACTGGAGTACTGTCATGGATGGTTATAAACTGTTCAGGAAGGACAGGCAGGGCAGAAAAGGTGGGGGAGTAGCACTGTATGTAAGGGAGCAGTATGACTGCTCAGAGCTCCGGTACGAAACTGCAGAAAAACCTGAGTGTCTCTGGATTAAGTTTAGAAGTGTGTGCAACAAGAGTGATGTAGTGGTGGGAGTCTGCTATAGACCACCGGACCAGGGGGATGAGGTAGATGAGGCTTTCTTCCGGCAGCTCACGGAAGCTACTGGATCGCATGCCCTGATTCTCATGGGTGACTTTAATTTTCCTGATATCTGCTGGGAGAGCAATACAGCGGTGCATAGACAATCCAGGAAGTTTTTGGAAAGCGTAGGGGACAATTTCCTGGCGCAAGTGCTAGAGGAGCCAACTAGGGGGGGAGCTTTTCTTGACCTGCTGCTCACAAACCGGGTAGAATTAGTGGGGGAAGCAAAAGTGGATGGGAATCTGGGAGGCAGTGACCATGAGTTGGTTGAGTTCAGGATCCTGACACAGGGAAGAAAGGTAAGCAGCACGATACGGACCCTGGACTTCAGGAAAGCAGACTTCGACTCCCTCAGGGAACGGATGGCCAGGATCCCTTGGGGGACTAACTTGAAGGGGAAAGGAGTCCAGGAGAGCTGGCTGTATTTCAAGGAATCCCTGTTGAGGTTACAGGGACAAACCATCCCGATGAGTCGAAAGAATAGTAAATATGGCAGGCGACCAGCTTGGCTTAATGGTGAAATCTTAGCGGATCTTAAACATAAAAAAGAAGCTTACAAGAAGTGGAAGGTTGGACATATGACCAGGGAAGAGTATAAAAATATTGCTCGGGCATGTAGGAATGTTATCAGGAGGGCCAAATCGCACCTGGAGCTGCAGCTAGCCAGAGATGTCACGAGTAACAAGAAGGGTTTCTTCAGGTATGTTGGCAACAAGAAGAAAGCCAAGGAATGTGTGGGCCCCTTACTGAATGAGGGAGGCAAACTAGTGACAGAGGATGTGGAAAAAGCTAATGTACTCAATGCTTTTTTTGCCTCTGTTTTCACGAACAAGGTCAGCTCCCAGACTGCTACGCTGGGCATCACAAAATGGGGAAGAGATGGACAGCCCTCTGTGGAGATAGAGGTGGTTAGGGACTATTTAGAAAAGCTGGACGTGCACAAGTCCATGGGGCCGGACGAGTTGCATCCGAGAGTGCTGAAGGAACTGGCGGCTGTGATTGCAGAGCCATTGGCCATTATCTTTGAAAACTCGTGGCGAACCGGGGAAGTCCTGGATGACTGGAAAAAGGCTAATGTAGTGCCAATCTTTAAAAAAGGGAAGAAGGAGGATCCTGGGAACTACAGGCCAGTCAGCCTCACTTCAGTCCCTGGAAAAATCATGGAGCAGGTCCTCAAGGAATCAATCCTGAAGCACTTGCATGAGAGGAAAGTGATCAGGAACAGTCAGCATGGATTCACCAAGGGAAGGTCATGTCTGACTAATCTAATCGCCTTCTATGATGAGATTACTGGTTCTGTGGATGAAGGGAAAGCAGTGGATGTATTGTTTCTTGACTTTAGCAAAGCTTTTGACACGGTCTCCCACAGTATTCTTGTCAGCAAGTTAAGGAAGTATGGGCTGGATGAATGCACTACAAGGTGGGTAGAAAGCTGGCTAGATTGTCGGGCTCAACGGGTAGTTATCAATGGCTCCATGTCTAGTTGGCAGCCGGTATCAAGTGGAGTGCCCCAAGGGTCGGTCCTGGGGCCGGTTTTGTTCAATATCTTCATAAATGATCTGGAGGATGGTGTGGATTGCACTCTCAGCAAATTTGCGGATGATACTAAACTGGGAGGAGTGGTAGATACGCTGGAGGGGAGGGATAGGATACAGAAGGACCTAGACAAATTGGAGGATTGGGCCAAAAGAAATCTGATGAGGTTCAATAAGGATAAGTGCAGGGTCCTGCACTTAGGACGGAAGAACCCAATGCACAGCTACAGACTAGGGACCGAATGGCTAGGCAGCAGTTCTGCGGAAAAGGACCTAGGGGTGACAGTGGACGAGAAGCTGGATATGAGTCAGCAGTGTGCCCTTGTTGCCAAGAAGGCCAATGGCATTTTGGGATGTATAAGTAGGGGCATAGCGAGCAGATCGAGGGACGTGATCGTTCCCCTCTATTCGACATTGGTGAGGCCTCATCTGGAGTACTGTGTCCAGTTTTGGGCCCCACACTTCAAGAAGGATGTGGATAAATTGGAGAGAGTCCAGCGAAGGGCAACAAAAATGATTAGGGGTCTGGAACACATGAGTTATGAGGAGAGGCTGAGGGAGCTGGGATTGTTTAGCCTGCAGAAGAGAAGAATGAGGGGGGATTTGATAGCTGCTTTCAACTACCTGAAAGGGGGTTCCAAAGAGGATGGCTCTAGACTGTTCTCAATGGTATCAGATGACAGAACGAGGAGTAATGGTCTCAAGTTGCAGTGGGGGAGGTTTAGATTGGATATTAGGAAAAACTTTTTCACTAAGAGGGTGGTGAGACACTGGAATGCGTTACCTAGGGAGGTGGTAGAATCTCCTTCCTTAGAGGTTTTTAAGGTCAGGCTTGACAAAGCCCTGGCTGGGATGATTTAACTGCGAATTGGTCCTGCTTCGAGCAGGGGGTTGGACTAGATGACCTTCTGGGGTCCCTTCCAACCCTTATATTCTATGATTCTATTATTCTAAATTCTGCTTTCATTAACACCAGAGTAACTGCATCGAAATTACCTGTGTAAAAGAGCAGAATTTGGTCCAAAGTAACAACCTTGTTATGAGAAGGTCACCATCTATCAATGGCATCATTCTTGGTTAGTTCTAGTTCTCTGTTTGAACAGAGGATGAACTTTTTAAAAATAAAATGTGACAAACATTCTTTGCCTTTGCACTAAGGCAACAAAATTCAAACAAACTGAACCAATAATATTGAAATGACTTCTAAATTATCTTATTGACTTGAAGTTTCTCAAAGGATTGAAAGGTGTTCATAATTTATGACATTTTGAAAGTCTTGTACTTACAGTACAATGTAAAGCTCTGTCAGTCTTAAGAAAGACTCATGATTTTAGGGAAACTTATTAAAATTCTTATATGTGAAAATATTAAAAAAGGATGAACTTTGGTCCAACAGCCTGGAAAAAGTCAGTTCTTTAGTGATATACAATGATGAATAGAATTCTGTTGCATGTTGGAATTTGGGAAAATCAAATATTTAACATATTAAGAAAGAACTTCATGAGCTTGTGACTTTGCTTTGCATCTTACATATTCCTTTGGCAAACTTCAGGTGACTTCCTTAGACAATTGCAATGAGTCAGTGTCCAGTATCACCAACTTCCAACATTAAAAATTTCTGAGTCAGGCTCCCAAAAATCCTGGGATTTTTAAAAATATTAATTTTTGGCTTCTTTTTATTTTACTTCTGGTTTTTGAGCCTTTAGGGTTCACATTTTCTCTGCAACAAGGGTTAGAAACTTTTAAACAACAAATGCCAAGATTCCCATGTAATCACATGACTCCTGCAGTCAAGGCTTTAAGAAAAACACCAAATATCATTAGACTAGTTTAGGCATTGGCTACACTGATTGTCAATTGATGGATTTATCATGAAGTTTGAGTTCTAATCCCATGTAATCCAATTGATTTCAGTAGAGTTGCATGTTGTAATTCAGCATTGATTTGAACCCAAAATGTGCACAATAGCTCAACCCACTAGAAACCCCATTCTTACACCAAAGAATAGGTAGTATTGGAAATCGTGTGTGTATATTCATGCTGAATACTTGGAGATGCTGGATGCAATATAAGTAAGCCTACACTACAAAAAAGGTGACTTCTTATCTCCGGTTAAAACAGCAGTGAAGGAATGGCAACTCAGCCTTTAACTTGAGTTAACTGTGCAAGTTCAACCTCAAGCTCTTGTATAGGCTTTAACTCATACTGCTAAACCAAGTTGCCATGTCCTCACTGCTATTTTAACCCATTAGCTCATTCAAATTAAGAATACACTTTTTTTTTTTTTTGTATGTAGACATACTTTAAGAGTGAATTTGGGAAGGTTAATGGATGGGTTTGGGAGAGGCTATTTTACTTGTTGTATTGCTGATCGCTCAAGAGAGGGCACTCAGTAGGTAGAGAACCACTCGGTGAAATTAGTAAGTTACCAATTTGTTCAGTGTGCTGTATTAATAGTGCGCTTAATAATTCTGAGCCAGAAGCTTCTCGTACTCTCCTATAGGCATGCGGACAAGCCTTTTCCAAGATGGTATTTGCAGCGACGTAATGGATCATTTTTCATATCCCTGTTGAAGTGACTTATTTATTATCGTTATATCCTGGACATGGGAGAACTGTTTACTGTCCCAGACTGCCAGCAATTCCTTGTTACTGTGTAATCTGACTCCAGGAGAACGAGACACTTACCTCAATGCTGACTTTGCTGAAGCGGGTAACTCCAGTTTGAGCTGACAAGAGAAATCTGAGGAACAAAGCAGAAATTGGTCATTTGATGTTTTAGTGATTTCAAAATGGAAAGCTACAGGATTCATCACCACTCTGCTCAGATCAGTTTTAGAAGTCACATTTGATTCAGCTAAATATTTAGGGCCAGATTCTGTCAACCTTCCTCACATAGAACAATACTGTATTCCACAAGTAGTTCCACTGATGTCAAATTACCTAGAGCTTTAAGAGTTTTCACTGGGATTGTTTGCAGATCAGTTTATTCAATGTGAAGAAGCCTGGCAGAATCTGGCTATTATATTTTTTAAGCTGATATTGACAGTGAATCATCTCTAGCACTTACATTTTTTCCCCACACACAAACAAATAACACATAGTCCCTGAATATTTCAATACCACATTTTGAGAAAGGACACTAAATTTAACCTAGAGAGGCTGCTTCTGAATTCACTCACATTGCCAAGATGGAATAACATTTCCAATATCTGCATCAGTATGATCAGTTAAAGTGGCAACTATAAATGTCTGACATCTAAGATGATTCTCAGTTATTATTAGAAGGGAGTTAAGTTGATATTCATTGGAACGGTGTCAGTGTAAACTATGACTACCAAGGGTAAAACTATATCATATAAGCCATAAGAGAATGATTATCATTTTCAGTGTTTAGTTTTTAGTTTTTAGAATGATCCAGCCATAAAAATACTTTCAGTACTAATTGTTTTTATTTAAATTACAGTAGACTCTAGAGACTCCAAACAAGATAATGGCCCCATTGTGCTGTACAAACGCATACTGTCTGTGCCCCAATGAGCTTACAATTCAAGTAGACAAGACTGCTAAAGGAAGTATTATTATCTGCAGTTTATGGTCAGGAAGCTGAGGAACTAAGAGATGGTGATTTGCCCATGGTCACAAAGGATGGTGGTGGTAGAACTGGGAACAGAATCCAAAGTGCCTTCTTTCTAGCCCAGTGCCTAAACTACAAGATCACACTTCCTCCTTTAGTACACCCCTGGGTTGGGAGCTGTCACAGGGTAGGAGAGTCCTTTAAGGGGGATGGGATCAGCTGCCACCTGTGAGTAATCAGTGTCTTCCCAGCTGGTGGAATAAAAGGCCAATAATCTTTGCACGAAGAAGAGTTTCAGGGGGCTCCTGCAGGAGGCCCTGAGTCAGGGAAATGACCTGGAAGGGGGCTTGCCACACCAGCTAGGTGAAAGTGCTGGCTGGGGATACCTGCTGTCCAACAGCAGCAGCTGTCCCTGAGGCAGAGGCCTTAGGAGGGGCCACATGGCAGGACCTGGTTTACCTGTCTTGATTGATGCTGAATAGTGATTGTGACTGAACAATAAAAGCATCCCTGGGGAAAAGGAATGAACTACTGACTCTGATGGGAGCTTCATTGAGTCAGTGGCTAGTGAGATGACCTGCTGGCTTACATGAGTATAGAGAAACTGAGGCAGCATCTCCTGCTGGGTTTGGGGAGACCCTGTTTTGGGAATTTCTTATTTTAAAGGCACATGTGATACTCACCTCCAGAATTGCGAACAGTTGTCTGTCAGTAGGATCAGTGTAGTAATACTGTGTTGGATTGGGGGGTAGGACAGGAACAAGAATTCTCCACAGGATAGCTCTGGGTGACAGACATAAATTACCCCTTGACTCTAAGTAATGAAACAGAATAAACTGATTATAATAAGGTTTATATAGTTATCTGAAGAAGAGCTGTCATTTATTGAAAGACATGCTTTGCCAGCTAGTTTAGGCCCAAACTTTTGGGGTTGGTTATTTTGGATTTTTTTTTTTTTTTAAAGGAAATGTAACATGAATGGGAGGAAAGATTTAATTAATTTAAAAAAATACACTTGGTTTGGAATTTAAATTATTCCTCTCTAGTGATGGTATCCCAAACATTGCGTCACTGTGCTAGTTCATGAGAACCAGAAAATGACTAGAAACTAAAGTGAAACTAACTAATTTGCTTTCATTGTCAAAATTGGGTGGATTCCAAAAAGGAAACACAATATAAATAGTGAAAAATAAATTTAGGTTTTTACTTTTCTTTTTTTATTAATCTAAAATGTTTTAGTAATGATAAGTAAGAAACTGTTTTTTTTAAATGATAATCTGACAGAATCCTGTCAAAATAGTATAGTGAGAGTATTATGCTACATCTTCTTGATCTGAGAGTTTATTTACACTCTTATTACTTGTGTGCTAACAAGATATTATTAAAATTCACCCTTTGTGCTAAGTGCTCTTACTGTCCATATTATATTTCAGATGTTTTAATTTGCCAAATACAAATGTTGAGCTATATAAAAAAGTACAGGATATGCTGTTACCAACAACTCCTATAAACATAAGGTATTACTGATATGGAGATAACTGCATAAATAAAATTAGTAGTTCTGTGGCATGTGTATTTCATTCCAGTGGGCTGTTGAAGGCCAAATTCTGCTTTCAGTGAAGTAATCTGATTCATCAGAGTAACTGTGAGTTTACACCCCTCTCACTGAGAGCAAAATTTGGCCTATAGTTGTCACTAATAAAAACAGAACAGAAATGTGCTCCAGAGGAACAGCCGTGTTAGTCTGTATTCGCAAAAAGAAAAGGAGTACTTGTGGCACCTTAGAGACTAACCAATTTATTTGAGCATGAGCTTTCGTGAGCCACAGCTCACTTGATGAAGTGAGCTGTGGCTCACGAAAGCTCATGCTCAAATAAATTGGTTAGTCTCTAAGGTGCCACAAGTACTCCTTTTCTTTTTGAGAAATGTGCTCGTTTGTTTTAAAGGGGAAAAAAATAGTTAAGTGATTTGGCCCAAATTGTGACTCTGTGGCTGTTGAATGGTGTCTGCATTCTAAATTTCCTTTTGTACTTTAAAAATGTAGCACTCCATCACTAAGAAAAATATCAGGGCCTGTTTCTCATTTACACTAAATCCTCTTTATATCATTGTATTTACACTTACCTTAAGTAGGCTTGGAAAGATGTGATTTTTGTCAGTAAATTGTAGCAACCAGGCAAGGTACTAACAAACTTCAACAGGACTTTATTTTTAAAGTGGAAATCTCTTTACCACGCTGCTGCTGCACCCTCGGTAGCTCTCACTCCGTCTCCTCAACTCCCCCCCCACTTCCTGTTTCCTGTCCTTTCAGACTTCCAACAGCCCGTGCTCCCAGTTCTAATAATTACAAGCAGCATCTAAACACCACATTCCCTCCTCTCTTAAACTCTCCCAATTAAAATAAACATCATTGTTCTAACCACAGGAACAAATATGAAACAAGACACTATACCGTTGGCAGAAATATTACACTGAAAACACTGTAGATACTACATAACAGTCTCTAGTCCAGACAGGTGGTCGTCTGGGTCTGACAGGCCATCTCTCAAGCCCCAGTTCCAGTGCAATGTCTTGTTGTGCTGATATTACGGTGAAGTTATCCAATGCAGACTGGGTGTTGGCATAATCTCCTCTTGGTGCATAGGCAGGTGCAAGATAAGAAGCATTCCATACCTGCCCATCAGAAAGTTGATAAGTGTAAGGTCCCTTCTTCTCTATGATTTTAAGAAGAGCTGTGAATTTATGGTCCCCTTTGCGTAAAATTCCAGGTTTTTGTATTCTAACGAAGGAACCACACTCAAACTTTGGTTCCTTAGCACCCCACCGCTTGTCTGTGAAAGCCTTATACTTTGCTTGGTTCTGTTCAACTGTTTTTCTCACATCATCCTCATTTGGGGCATCAGGTCGTGCCTTTAACAATCCAGCAGTATTCAGTTTAGTATTCATCTGTTTCCCATGCAGTAATTCTGCGGGTGATCTTTGCATTGTGGCATGTCGTGTAGCCCGGTATGCTTGCAAGAAATCAGTACTGAAGGGTATCCAAAATCGCCCTTTCAGTTTAGCCATTTGTAAACTCTTTCGAACTTCTTTTAAAGCATTCTATTTCCCCATTGGCTTGAGGGTAATATAGGGATGACCTTCTGTGTAAAATGTTCCTCTCTGCTAGAAAAGTTTCAAACTCCAGGGAAGTAAAGTGACTCCCATTATCTGAAACCAGTTCTTTGGGGTTACCTTCCCTGCTGAAAACTGAAGAGAGGAACTTAATTACTGTAGTACAGTGGTTCCCAAACTTGTTCTGCCGCTTGGGCAGGGAAAGCCCCTAGCGGGCCGGGCCGGTTTGTTTACCTGCCGTGTCCACAGGTTCAGCCGATCGCAACTCCCACTGGCCATGGTTCCGTAGCTCCAGGCCAATGGGAGCTGCTGGAAGCGGCGGCCAGTACATGCCTCGGCCCAAGTACGTTCCTTGGCAGGTAAACAAACCAGCCCGGCCCGCCAGGGGCTTTCCCTGCACAAGTGGCAGAACAAGTTTGGGAACCACTGCTGTAGTAGAAGAGATTTGCGAGGTAAACGCTACCTCAGGCCATTGACTGAAATAGTCTATTAAAGTGATGGCATAATGGCAGTCACTTGGAGCAGTATCAAAGGGTCCTACAATGTCAATTGCCACTTTTTCCCATGCAGATTAAGGAAGAGGAACAGGCTGTAATGGAGGGGTACATGTCACTGCTGTCTTATCATGCATTTGGCAAGTGACACAGGATTTTGGTCCAGCCTGTGAAGTTGTATGCCCCAGAAAGGAGAGTTCAGTTTGTCTAAATTTGCATTTGGGCCTATCGAGCTTGAGGCCTGCTTTGCTGATGCAGTTTAGTACAGAGTGCAGGTTAGTGTCATGCTCCTCAGAAGTATTTCCAAACACGATAATATCATCCAGATAGCACTGAACTCAATGCTCATTCTTCAGAATCAATTACCTCATTTTTTGGAAGGCACTTAGGGCAGATGTGAGACCATATGGAACATGTTTAAAACGAAATAGTCCCTCATGCGTAATAAATGCTGTGAGGTCTCTGCTATCTTCATGCAACATAACCTGGTGGTATGCGCTCTGCAAATCAAGAGTAGAAAACATCTTTGCTCCACAGAGTTCTGCAAATACTTCTGTGTGAGAAAGAGGATGGCTGTCCATCACAACAGCTTTATTTGGCTCCCTTAAGACCAAATGCCTCCACCCTTCTTCTGTGTCACGACTATAGGTGAAACCCATTCCAAGGAGTCAATGTCTTCAATAATGTCCTTTTGAACAAGTTTTCAGTTCCTCTGAAACAGCTTCCTTGACTGAAAACGGTAAGCGCCGTAACTTCTGTTGTACAGGCATCACATTATTCTGCATTTTAACTTTATGCAGAAACCCATAAGCACAGCTAAGTTTCTCCTTAACCTGGTGTTAGGTCCCAGCTGAAACTGGTGCGTGTACTGCAAGAGTGCTTTGCTGAGGAAGATCAATTCGTCCATTAACTACCCAGAGATTTAAAGCAGCCAATAAATCTCTGCCAAGGATAGGAGTGCCTTTGTGGATAATGTAGAACTCTGCAGTTACACAGCAATCACCAGAAGAAGCTATTACTGGTAGGCAGCCATGTACTGGAATATGGTTTTTCAAATAGCACACCAAGTGAAGTTTGGGTTCAGTAAGAGGCACGTCTTTAAAGTAATGCAAATAGATGGAATCAGGTAGTATAGATACTGCTGAGCCAGTGTCCAACAGTAGCTGAATAGAGTGTGATTTGCCTGAGGTATGGCGGAAACGTTTACCGTGCACTTTGTTTCTTCTGGAATATGTGCAGTAGTGATTATGTCCACACTCAGCACAGTAACATCTGGTATTGTAACTGCATGCACCTGTTGATTGAACTGGCTGCTGCGACATACTTTAGCCAAATGTCCAATCTTTTTGCGATGATTGCACTGAGCTACTTTTGCTGGACATCCTGTGTAGCTTGCAAGGTGTTATGGGGATCCACAGTGAAAGCATGCTTTTACTGTATTTTGAATTTGCTGATTTGGTGGTTTTTCATTAGTTTTCCTCTTGTAATTGTTTGTCTGAGGTGATAGTGAACTTTTCTGCAAAGGAGTCACAGCCTGGACTGTGACTCCTGTATCCATGCCCATTATTTTGGCTTCAGCTGTAGCTGGCTCAATCTGAGTAGCAATGGTTATTGCTTTTTCTAGTGTAAGTTGTGGTTCTAGAAGTAGGCGTTCTCTTACCCGAAGCATGGTTGTTTTCTCAATGAGCTGGTCTCTAATAATCTCATCTGCCATATTCCCAAAGTCACAAATTACAATCAGACTCCTCAGGAAAGCAATATACTGCATTATAGTCTCCCCTGTTTTCTGCTCACACTGGCGAAATCTGTAGCGATTAACTACTACATTCACTTTTGGCACAAAAAAGTTCTTTAATGCAGTGTGTGCAGTCTCATATTTATCATCTGCAAGGGGAAAAGTGTAAAATATATGCTGCCCTTCTGCTCCAAAGCAGTGGATTAGCAGAGCATGCTTTCTTACTTCAGAAATCTCTGTAGCACTGATTGCAAGCAGGTAAGTCTCAAACATATGGATCTAGGCAGTAGAAGCAATTGGAGGCTCACCTGGGCTTTGCAGAAAGGGTGCAGGTGGGTTCAGAGGCAGAAGATCCATTCTCGTCGCCAAAATGTTGTAGCAACCAGGCAAGGTATTAACAAACTTCAACAGGACTTTATTTTTAAAGTGGAACCCTCTTTACCAAGTTCCTGCTGCACCCTCGGTATCCGCCTCCTCAACTTCCCCCCCTCCTTCTTGTTTCCTGTCCTTTCAGACTCCAACAGCCAGTGCTCCCAGTTCTAATAATTACAAGCAGCATCTAAACACCACATAAATGTCACTAAACATTGATTTCACCATACGCACACAAACTGAGCAAAAAAATTTTTGTCCATAATAATCAAAATGTACAGTTAGGCAAAGAAAGAAATATGCTGCTTGAGAACTTGTTAGAGTTCAATTTAAGGATATTTGTATATTTTTACATGTGATGTTGACAATTTGTGTTTTAATGGTTGTAAAACTTCATTTTTAAGGGTTTTTTTCCTAATTTTATCATTGTAAATTTTCACATTTGCAGGAAATTATGTGGACAATAATTATTTAATGACCACTGATGTTGAAATTCAAAAAATTAAACAGCAATATTATCTGTTGAAATTAAAAAAAAAAAACCAAAACCCTAATTCTGCCCAACCTAAATTTAAGGCCCGTTTACATGACTTAGTATACATGGCTTAGTATACATGAAAACCAGGACCTCACTGTTTTATTTACAGTAGGGCCTACATAAAGGACCTGAACCTGCAGTCTTTTCTCACAGCTGACTTAATGGGAATTTTACTTAAGTAAGGCTAGAGGCTTAGTCCTTAAAGCAATCTTCTATGTTCCCCTAGGTGTTTTTGAAAGCAGCAGTTAACTGATAAACTCTATCAGATTGTGACTGACTAGCAAAAGATTGTAAAACATGTTTCCTCTATTGGTCTCTGGAAGGTTACAGGTGTTAGCTATAGCAGTAGACATGGAAAACTGACACTACCAGCAGAAATAAAAGGAGTTACTAAACCCATCTGGACTCCAATGTGCTCAGTCACCCAAGGTCTTAAAAAAAAAAAATCCAGACCATTGATTGTAAGATGGTGAAATATGTACCATTGCTAACTATTATGGCTGTGTGACGACTGTCTTTTGGTCAAACATAAAACAAACCCACATGTTTTTCTGACTGCATGACATTTTGTGTGCACAGAGGCCTTGAAGCAAACTGAAGGACATTTTGTTTAACTCTTTTACCAATATAATCAATTATTCTAATTAAATTTCCCCTGTGCATTAATTTCACATTAATATAAGGATCCCATGGTGGGAAATTTTAACATCTATGCATTCCCATAGCTGGGCAGCAAAGACAGTATCTACCTTTATATTGCAAAGGTAGTGAGTTAAAATCTTATTCAACTTGAATGAATGTTGCAATTTCTATTCCATTTCCCCCACCAGTGTGTTTGTAGCTATTCTACATCTAAAGCAAAGAAAATGATTGGGGGTAAAATTTTCAAAAGTGCCTACGTCCCATTTTCAAAAGAGACTTAGGCTCCTAAGTCCCATTGACATCCGTTGTCTGTTCCACTTGTTTTGAGGAGCCTCCATCCAAAAGTAAGTTTTCAGTTGATAATGTACTGGTCCCTAGCCCCATCCTAACCTCTATGGTACGTGAAATATCTGGGACCTCCTCATCTTCCCACATGTTTGTACAGTGCCTACCACTATAGGGCCCACGCCTGTTCAGCTGTGGTACAAATACTAAATAATAATAATTAGCTCAGGAAATTTTGACAATTCCCAACACCTACAACTTTTCTAACATGACTGTTTTGATGGTGCTCACAGAGCACAATGGCACTGTAAATGATGCTAAAGCTTGAATGAATGTGTAAGTGTCTACGCTTTAATCTATTTTTAGTGTGCCAATTACTGAAACATCTGAGGAACTGTAACACAAAAGCTATAATCTGAAATGGGAGAATACTAAACAGTTAGCTGGTTTCTATGGGGCAGATCCTCTGCTGGTGTAAATTCAATGGCACTATGACAATTTATATCAGATGAGGATCTGCACATTGGTTTTTATCTACTTAATGTTAATTCTAAGCAAGAATGTTCCTGCATTCTTGTTTCAATGCTTCTGGTTACCTCACAGCATAGGGAAGTATAAGTCACAGTCTGGTATTGATGGAAATATGAAATTTACCATCTTCTTGCTGTCACATCAGTCTGTTCAAGCAGGTGGCACTATTCCGAATGGACTTTCATTTTTTCCCCCTTTCTATGCCTTATTCTAGTTAATATCAACTCCTTCAGCCAAGATGTCTCCAAGACATCGTCTATCCTCAGTGTATTTATTCCCCTTCTTGCTAGCCTCCATTGATTTGGTTTGTCCACCCTGACTAAGTATCCCTATTAATTAGATAAACTAGTAAGCCAGTGAACAAGGAATCATGCACTTTAACTTCCTTCATACAAGAAGTGGGATCTGCTTTGTTTTAATGAAACTCTTAGCGCACACACAAAAAAAATCAGACGTGAAAAATGTGTGTAATCTGTACCTCAGCCTTGAGGAAAATGTTTGATGGTTAATATAAATTGAATTATTGTTAAATCCCCAAATATTTTTTGTTTGAAAGTGGGATAGTCTATGATTTTGTGTTTGTAGGAACAAGCAGAAAACAGAGCAATGAGCTTACAGAAATGGTTGTCTTTTTTTTGGTTTGCACCAGCAAAATAGATCACTCTCTAGAATGTAATTTTTGAAGGTATGGTGTGTGTTTTGGGGGGGTGGGAGCACAGCAGCACATAACAATTATATGGCTATGACATAAAATCATCCCTAGCAAAAATATGCAGCCATCTTCAGTCTCACTCTGACTTTGGTGCAAAGAAACTAGAATTTCCAGAGCTAAGACACGGAAAATGGCATGGGTGGCAGAGAATTTATGCACTGATTATTTTTCTTTTCACCTTGGGGGACCCCAGTTCAACTGTGGATTTACTTCACAAGTCAAATTGTGTTTAATCAGAGATCTCAGGTGTGATTTAGTGGAGCGAGACAAGGAATAAGGAAGGGTGGCTTCTATTCTAGCTAGTTCTTTGTGTCATTCATTTTCATAAGCACTATGTTTAGTCACATATTTTGAAATATATTTAAAAAACCAACCTAACTGTCATAGGGCTGACCCTTTAAGGGAGTCAGATGCCCAACCTGACTGTGACAGGCTCCACTGAAGGGAATGAGCCAATGCTGGTTCACTTGGGGACAATTAACTGACTAAGTAGCAAAACCTGCAGATGTATCTCCACTGCTATAATGATCAATACCCCACCACACCTTTCAAAATTCATGGGTCCTACACATGCTTGTCTCAACATGTGCTGTACCTCATCCAGTGCATCAACAGCCCCTACAACAATTATCCAGGTGAAACTAGACAATTGCTATGTTCTTGAATAAACTCACACAGCCAAATGATAAAAGACAAAAACTGCATATCAGCCCATGGGCGAACACTTTTCACAAAATGATCAGTCCTTATCTGACCTCTCAGTACTTGTCCTGAAAGGAAGCCGACACAACAACTTCAAAAGGCAAGCCTGGGAACTCTACTAGACACTAAAAACCATGGCCGCAACAGACAGAGTGTTTTTTTTTTGGCTCATTACAACAATTTCTAACGCACCCCATTGCTTCTTCACCCTTAATTGCCCACTTCATTGGAAGTGGTTTCCTACAGCATCTGTTAACCTCATATGCTTAACAATCTGTCCCAACTTGTATTTAGCTCAGACACTCTGGTTTCTTTCCCCAGACCTGGCAAAGAGCTCTGTGAAGCTCAACAGCTTGTACCTTCCACCAACAGAAGTTGGCCCAATAAAAGATATTACCTTATCCACCCTGTCTCTCTAAGTATCTGGAAAGCAGTTAATTGAGTAAGGAGCACTGGGGCCAAATAAAAGGCTAAGGCAAGCTCAGTTGAAAAAGGCTCCTGAGAGGAGACTCTCTGCAGGAGCTTGAGCTGGGCAATAGTTTTCCAGGCAAGGAGCACTGGGAGAAACCCTGAGGAAACAGGAAAGCCTGCAGAGCTCTCCAGGCAGCAGAAAAGCCAGATGGGGGCCTTAAAACAGAAGGAGCTGCTGCTGGAACATAGAGACTTTTGTTTTGGGACTTATCTGGACTCTGAGGTAAGAGCCTTTAAACCGTCGTGCAAGAGCTCCTTTCCAAAGGCTTTACTGAAGGGAGATATACTGCTGTAAAATAGTGTTTGGCTGCTCCTTGATGGCCCATTCTAAGTGACCTCCCTGAGGGGAGAAACTGAGGCAGGCCCCAGCAGAGCTACACTCAACTGCAAGGGAGTGCTCAGGAGGTGGTACACTTCTTCAGTACACGTTTCAGAAATCTAGTGAAAGCAGGATAATCTCAGGTGGTTAACCTCTTCCTTCCAGCCCACTGTGGGTCTTTCAGTATAATTGGAGCAAACTAATCTGCAAATCGGCCTCTCTGATTCCCACTGGTATATCTTATTTGTTTTGATTTATAGTACATAGAGCCTAGGTTAGTTGCTTTTATAAGTGCCTTAGCCATAACTTAAAGAAAATGATACATGGGGGGGAATGGACCTAGCAACTGTTCTGCACCACAAAACAGATGATGATTAACTAAAGGTGAAATCAAAACATACATAAAACTCTCCCCCACCCCCTCCACTTCCCCTTATTGTGCCCCTTCTCAAAGAGCCAGGGTAAATAGATGGACCTTGCAGTGTACTCTGAGGGTCAACAGATTTGGGGTCTTGTGGACATTGTGGCGTTGTTCCAAAAGTCAGGGCGCCCCTCCTGGAGAAAACACTCTGCTGACAGCTCTTCCTCTTTTATACTGAGGGAAACTTTATGCGGGGGGAAGGGTGGGAAGAATGCAGCTTGAGTCCCTACGCTAACCGCAGTTAGCGGCAACACAGCATGGCAGATTCATCAACCCCAAATCTTCAAGTGAATCAGGCCTCCAAAAATCATGACTGGCTTTAAAATTTCATGTTTTGAGATTTTTTTATGTGCCTTCTGGTGTGTACCCCAAGAGCCACTAAGTCTCTAGCTTTTCTGAGAAACCAAGAAGGCTTGAAACTTTCTTTTAAAAATGAAAACTGAGATTGTTCCACAGTCACATGAGTGCAGGTGCTGGGACTTAAAGGGAAACATCAACAATTGTGAGAATTGGGCACGCTCTGTGGGAAAAGAGGCAGTCACTTAAGCAGGCAGATCCTTACCCATTCAAGGTTTTATAGAGGTGAATGGACATGAGGCATTCATTGCACTTTCCCTGCAAAACTGGAAAGTTTTAAAACCAGCAGAGGAAGGACAAGCACACAGAACAAGAAAAACCAGGGAACAAGGCCTGGAGGATTAATTCCAGATCACACATGGCATGTGAAGAGCTATTGAACTACAATTCATCTGGATGACAACACAACCAGATGAATGGAACTTTTGCTTGTGGGCCTTCTGGAGGCGACTGAAAATAAAGGTCAGAGTCGTTTCTTTAAAAATATGCTAACATTCCCCTCTGGTTTAGCAAAACTTCAGCTAATGCAAAGCTGGTACACTATGTGATGGTTCAAATTTTTCAGCACTGCATTTTTTTTCCATTCCAGTCTTCAACCATAACTACCGTTAGACTTGGTTGCATGCTGATAATATCCTGAGATACCAAGGTCTTGCTGTCTGCATATCAGTATGTAGGGGAACTATGTTAATGAAAAAGGACATAAAGCAGTTCTGTAATCTGCTTACAACATGAATTTGGACCCTGCAAACATTTCTGCACTTACTTAACTTTACTACTCTGAGTAGAGATGACTGCTCATGGTAGTAAAGTTGAGCAAGTTCATAAATGTTTGCAGAACAGGGGTCATGTTTTCTTTTCTATACACCCAAGGAAGACTAACACATAACAAGTATCAGTCCCCTGCTCTGTTCTTGAAGTGCTAGCCTTTTGGTAGTTAAGGGTGCACCTCAGTTTCCATTATAAAACCTATTTTTTTTTCTCCGCCTCAGAATTCACAACAAATTGAATATCAGCCTCAAAATCCATAAAAGGTGAGGAGGAACACTGCCCCCGCCCCTCCAGGTTTGAGGTAAGGTGCACAAAACTCCTATACTGAAGCATTAAGAATATGGGTTTTCAGAGTGCCAAAAAATCCCCTCATGTGTGTTTTGCCACTTGGTAGCATGAAAACAAAGGAAAGAGGGAAAACATAGCTTACTGGATCTCTCTAGTCAAGAGCTACTGCACATGACCTAGGTTTAGTTGATTAACTTTACTCATTAAAAGTTACCAGTATTTTAGATAGTAACTTCAGACTGGTTCACAGACTCCTTGACATGTGGGGCTGGAAATGACCTTGAGACTGAGTCATCTACACAAGCCCCCTGTGCTGAGGCAGGACCGTCTGCTCCAACAGGCTTAAAAAGGGCCCCAGGATCTAGCTCCTCAAAGGTATTTAGGCACCTAACTCCCATTGAACTCAATGGGAATTAGGTGCCAAAATACCTTTGAGGATGTGGAATCAGGTTATTCTTTCCTTCAAAAAATAAGGGTGAAATCCTGGCGCAGTTGAAGTCAATCGCAAAACTCCCACAGCGTTTCACCTAAGTCTTTGTCTTTTTGGTAAGTGGACACATTAAAGGGGGGTTCATCACAGTTATGGGAATTTTCTATCACTATTTTTGCCAGATCCTAGCTTGATGATGCCAAATAAATCAAAACAAAATCAATTAAAATGTGTTGGTACTTATAGTCATGTTGTGCTCAGGACCAAACTTCTGCAGTTCTCCAGTCAAAATGTAAAGTATTAAATGTCTAAAGAAGAACACCAGGAAGAAGCACTGAACTATAATGACCTTTGTCAGGTACAGAAGGACTCCGATCACCGGAAAGTTCACCGTGGGTCTAGTGAGCATTGACGAAGTATGTCAAACCCTGCCACTGCTGCAGCTCATCTACCAGCTTCCCTCCCCTGCCCTAATGCACTTCAGAAATGGGAGGGAAGCTCTTCCAAAAGCAACTGGATGTAACCTGAAAGAATCCCACATGCAGCTGAAAAATCTGCGCTGACATACCTGTGTCTGAGTTGTTGGAAACCTTAAGCTTCTGTCTTCGGAGACACTCATCTTAACAGTTTCCTCCCACTTAGGGTAATCTTAGGTAGACACTCAGGTAACCAGGATTTCTCATTCTTTGCCATTATAGCCCTGTTTTGTTCACTGTAGTTCAATCACCTAATCTAAAACAAAGAAAAATGACACAGAAAGGCCAGGCTGTGTAGGCATGTACTGTATCTCATTAGAAAGCGAGAAGATTTTTTTCTGTAAAAGGAAAAGATGAAAGCAGCTTGTGAGATTTAAATCGATCCAAATATATAATGCCAAGGATCCTAAATGGTTTCAAATTGCAGAAGATTACCTTGTAATTTGTAGTCTGCAGAGGAAGCTAATTTCTATACTTCCTGTGGTGGTTGTTATCCCTGTGACTGAGGATAATAATTTTATCTGCTAGTAAGCTTAATGTTATCCATCTCTTATACAGTATAAAATGAATATAAGTGCAGGCAAATGTTTTATACCACATACAATTTGTCAGCCAGCCAGATTTATGGGCAGCTTAGTTAAAAACATTATACAACGTTAGTCTTGCAGAGAGCAGCTTATTTAGTGAGTGTGGCCTGTGGGATCAAACACTGGCCTGGGAGCCTGGGTTCTATTCATGATGCTGTCATTTACCTGCTTGGAGAACCTGAGCAAGTCACTTTACTTCTGCATCTCAGTTTCCCCGTCCATAAAGTCTTCACCCCTTTCCTCAGAGGCAGGTTGTGAGGGTAATATTGGCTCACTTGTGAGATGCTCGGATACGAGGGGAATAGGCAGCATAAATACCTGAATAAATACAGTGTATTGTCCCAAAAAATACTTCTGTGGATAACTGTCTCTGAGTGATGGAGTCCACAAAAGGACTGACCTCTGAGCTACTCACCAAACAGATCACCACTTATAGGGTAAGTAACTGTTACTCTGCTATGTTAAAATCAACCAGACAAAAAGAGAAATGTGTAGTGTGTGTGTGTGTGTGTGTACACATGCTCCTTATGCTGCTGTTAAATAGCCATCTCTCTTATGGTGTGTTTGTAAATTCTGACTAACAAGACGACACTCTTACAAATAAAATAATATGTATTAATATGCCTGTAGTGGAAATGAGTTAAACAAAGCATCAATGTTGGGGCAACCTGATTGTTCCATTGAGTAGCTGTCTCCTTGGCTATGTTATGCATCCATAGTAAAAGCAGCCAACACAGAACCACTGCTGAGAAAACTAGAGAAAGGCCCCCCTGATTTCCCTGAATTCAGCAGCAGGGATACCAGCACTTGAGAGAGAGATTCACTTCCCTGAGCAGATGGACAAATGGAACTGCTAGATGGGATTTCAGTGTGGTCAGGCAAACAGAGGAGGGTGCAGACTACCTGCAAATGGCCTTTTGGGATGTTATCACTTACTGAATTGTTGAGAATACTGGGAGCTGTGACCATCTGTAAGAGTTAATTAGCTTGTTTTCCTTTTTTTTTTTTTCCTGAAACTTTACAGCTGGGATTTTCTAGCTCTTGCTTAGCAAGGAAGAGAGAACCCGGACCTTTTGGCAGGTGAGACTTTTTTTTTTACCCCCTCCGCCTGATAAAGAGGGTGGGGGGAAATGCAGAAGAAGAGCCAAAGTAACCAGGAGGAAAGGACAAAAGCAAATTTCTTCAGATTGGGATAGAAATGAAGTGCAAACTTGTTCATAAGTAAGGAAATTAATAAAGAAAACATACTCCTGGTGTAGATTCTGATCTGCAAATACTTCCATTAGGGTGTAGTGCTTACTACTGAATTAAATGAGACTACTTTAATTCAGTCTGATAAAGACTGAATTAAAGAGCACTCAACTCAGGAAGAAGCGTTTGCAGGAACGTGTACTTATATGTAGCTTACTAACAGCTGAGGAGAAGGAGCTAAGATAAAAATATTTTCTTCTTTTTAGCAGACTTTGGTTATTTTAGTAACTTGCTAAATCAGGAGGAGAAAGGAGTTAATTTAGGGGAGACAAAGGAGAGTCTCTATTGCTCAGAACCAATTTTCAGTAAAGATGATATATAGGCCCAAAACTTGGATACAGGCCTACCAAAATTCAGGAGTATACAATTTTGGTTTGGGCCTAACTTTAGATTTGAGGAATCTCCAGGGTTGTCCTCCCAAGGTTGCCATCATTCATCTTCATTAAAAAAGAGACGCCAGGACCCGTTATTTCTCATTCAGAAAACAAAGTGGGGGGGGGACCCTCAAAATGCTGTCTTTATAAATCATAAATGAGCTGCATATGTGTGCACTTTACATTGCCTTTGCAGTCCACCTTTAAAGAGCTGGAGGAGGACTGCAAGACAGTGTGCTGGAAACACTGAACTGGGTTAAAGGCAATTTCTTTGGAGACAACAGTATGTGTGGGTTGCTTGGTGAAAAGGCATAGGTTGGAGATGAACTGGCGGTGCAACTGCAAAGGGGCCAAGTGTAGCTAGCTGTTGGCACCAGATACCTGCAAGGGACAGCACAGCTGCTGGCAGTCTGCTGAGTTGAGCCACCAAATGCCATGGGGCTGAGGCCAGGTGAAAGCTGCCTGTGAGTTCTTCGGTGTGTGAATATTTTTAGCATTGGTGGTGAGACATTTGCTTTAGTGTAAACAGCAAGTCGTGTGTTAAATGCTGAAATATAAGACTGTCATATTACGGGATTAATCTCCATGTATAATTTCCACCAATAATTTATATATAACATCTGTCTGAAAGACAGCTTCCCACACTGACCAAAGCTCCATCTGGTTTCTGGCTTGGGGAGGGCTCTGCCACTCTATACAGATGCATTCTAGGCGTACGTGTGAGTGCTTCTGAGAGAGATATGCTAGTTTGGGTAAAACTTTTGGAAGCTGTCTCTGAAATCCCGGTGCCATGGTTAATCTTCTAAAAGGGGGGGTATTATCTTTAAAACACGAGTGAGCTATTTCTCACTCATATTCACGTGGTGGATTGGCCAAAATAACTAGCTACTGATTTCTAACTGGTTAAAGAGACTCAGCTAACCCACATGTGCCAGCTGGTAGTTTGGCCTACATAAAGTATTTATTTGACCTTGAGAAATGAATGGAATAGGAGTGTGTTTAGTGATTAGAGCAAAGGACTTTTTGTGGGAGCTTCTGGAGAGTCCAAGCTGTTTAGCCAATATGTGTGACTAGGAAATGCAATTGACTTGCCAGAATTTGTCTGAATCCATTTGTGACTTGTGCAAGCATATATGCCATATAACCAAGCAATCCTATGTACCTGAGCAATATGTATTGCTGCATTTCCCTGTTCAGGTTTCAGGATTTTTTTTAACATGCTCTTGCCTCTTAATATAGTGAAGAACACATCATAAACTAGCTTTTAGCCTGTGATATGGCATTTAGGTTGTGGAATGCCTCAGTAGGGGGAATAAAACGTGTGACATGACATTTGCTTTCCTGAGAGGCACACCACATGTCACAAAATGCTGTAGTTCACTCTCCCATTTTAGAAAATCAATTTCCATTCTGTCGTGGTGTTTCACACACTGTGTTCTGATTAAGTTATTCTTCAACTTACTAAAATAACTTATTTCTAATTCTGTTTATGTAATAAAGATTACTAGCCATACTTGATTTGTTACAGATGAGAACCTACATAGGAAGGAGTAAAATCTATTAACTGGTGTATAGACCCATAGAGGTGGGTCCTCAAAGAACAGGTGCCTAACTTCCTTGATTTCAATGGAAATTAGGTGCCTAAACATCTTTGAGGATCTGGGTCGCAATCCCCTAAAGAGTTCCACAAAGTTTTTTGTTTTGTCTTAAGATCTGGGTAAATTATTTGTACTGAATAACTTATATGATGAATTTAGCCCTTTTTGTGTCACTTTTCTGTAATCATACTCTATTTTTTGTCCATTATTTAAATTAATTTGACCACTTTGAATATATTTCAGCCTCTGAGTTGTTCAGACTATTGTCCGTCTGTGTTTTCTATTCCTTCCCGCCCCCAAGGTGTGATTCGTTATTTAATATCACACTGTATTGGTTTTTAATTCCATGACTGGGTGAGTGAAACTATTAGAAAGAGGAAAGAAATCCAGAAAGGTTTCAAGATAACCACATGAAAACTTCCAGCATTCTTATGTGTATAACAGTAGTGCTTTGAAATCCCAGCTGAGTTTAGGGATCCATTGTGCTAGCCATTGAACACACAGTTAAAGGCCCTCCCTGCCCCAATGAGCTTATAGTCTAAACAGACAAAGGGTGGAAGAAAGGAAATACCATTATCCCCATTTTATAGATGGGGACCTGAGGCCCAGAAAGATGAAGTGACTTTCCCAAGGCCACAAAGGAAGTCAGAGAGAGTTGGGAATTAAATCCAGGTCTCCCAGTTTGTTTCCATAACCACAAGAGGACAGGGTGTTATATTTTCACTTTTGAGTGCTATGCCCATGCAGATGTAGAAGACAGGACTTTCAGCATTGCATTTTACTTCTCAATAAGCAGGTGCCCATTCTCTTGAGAAACTGGCTCTTACTGAAGCACAGCGGCTAATTTATTTGGGTTTATATGTGAATGCAGTATTTGTGAAAGGAACTGGATTGACAGCCCTGGAGACAGAAGTCCTCTATGCACAGAATGTCTACTTCACAGGTGTTGACTTTGCAAGCTATGGTGTGATGTGTTTCTGTGTATCAGAATGCAGGACTGAGCCATCAGCGAGTATTCACCAACGCTGTTAATCCTCTAAGCTGTAGCCAGACACTAGAGTTGGTATTCTCATCACCTACATTCCTAAATGTACGTCTAATACACTTTCCCTACTAACACAAGCTGCCCAAACATCTGTGGTGAGACTAAGGAAAACATGAGGAAAAGGACCAGGAGATGAATTATTTCAGCAGAAACCTGGGACGGAATGCAATGTAACTTGCACACAGCCTTCTGTACTGCATGCCATAAATTAACACAGGATAAATTTATACGTATTTACACCACATAGACTAAGCTACATACATTCTCAATATTCAGCTTCCTGTGGTAGGTGTAAGCGAGCAGTTCATATGCTTAGTTGAGGTCTGTGGAGCTCTAGGGAACAAAATGTGTTTTGTGGAATTTATGATGTCAAAGAGATGACAAATTTTGGGTAATTAGTGGAAGTCCCAAAATTTGGTGTCCTGTTCCTCACCACAGATGCACAAGGAAATCTCATTTGCTAGCTAAGGCCCCAGTTCAGCAAGGTACTTAAGCATATGCTTAACTTTTAGGGACAGGAGAGTCCCATTGACATTGGGGCCTACAAAAGCAATCACTGCTCAGGGGAAGTCATAAGAGTCTTTCATCTGACTAGATGCTGAAGGCGCCTGCATTCCTCATGAAGTAACAAACTATCACTAGAGCCCCATGTTTTGCACAAATGTGAAATAACGTCAAAAACAAAAAACTCACCTTGCGGAGGTGGCTCCTGCTGCTTTTGTCCCTCAGGGCATGGCTCAGCTCTGGGCGTTGAAAGGCGCAGTGACCCTGTGTGCTAGTTCACATGTCTGGCCCAGTCACCCCTCCATCAGATGGGGGAGGCAACCAGGTCAAATCTGAGTGAGTGGCAGTGCGACCTGCTTCTACTCACTCAGATTAGGCCTCGCTGCCTCCCCCGTTGTCATGACAAAGTAGTGGCCAAACCTGAGCAGTGCTGGAAACCCACGTGCCAGGTTGCAACACCCAGAGTGGGAAACTGGGTGCAGCCAAAAAGGACAGGAGCTGCCTCTGTGGGATGAGTTCGGGATGGGCTTATTCTGCATCTCCCTTCTCCCCCCAGGACCTCCCACCTCCCTGGGAACAGGATAAAACACAACATGAATTCCTGAAAAATTATAAAAAGACAAATGAATTTCACAGGGCTCTAACTACTAAACCCAAACTCTTAACAGTCCATTAGATACTAAATTATGCCTCCTTCTCCACTGCCTTCCACCTACTATTGTAAATTGGTAGCATTTTGTACAGGTGTGAAAGACTACGCATGGTGCAAGGCAGTTGGGAATCAGATCCTTGGTGGTTATTCATTTCACAAAGTGGGATCAGAAAAAGGACTTTTTAAAAGGAGGAAGGATGGCCTTATGTTTAAAGCACAAGACTGGGAGGTTAGACATCTCTATTCCATTCCCAGCTGTACCATACATTTCTGTGGGTTTGGATAATTGTGCCTCAGTTTCCCCATCTGAAATGGGGATAGTACTTCCAGACCTCACATTCATTAATATTTGTAAACCACTTTGAAATCGTGGGGTGGACAGTGCTATAGAATTACAAAATAAAGCATTTCCATTTCATTTTGCCATCTAAGGGGAAAAATGATGGGTAACAGCAGAAGAAGGTACAGCAAAAGTTTATTTGGGTATACAAGATTTAGCACTGCCTTATTCAAATAGGGCCAAATCCCACAAGCTGCTCTGTGGGGGCAGGACCATATCTTTGTGTATGCACATGCAGTGCCTAGCACAATGGGGCCCTGAACTTCACTAGACTGGTGAAATACTTTATAATCGTCATAGAGGTGCAAAGTGGGTTCAGATCCCCTTGAGCCCAGTGGCAGTCAAGTGTGCTCAGCATTGTCTCAGTTGCAGCTGGAATCGGTGAGGGATGTGTGCACTCGGGGGGATGCTCAGCACCTTGCAAGATTCATCATCATCATGCATAGCGATAATCCTTAAAATGTGGTCCTCTAGGGGATTGAAACATTTTTATCACATCAGTGGATTTGACAAGCTCACAAATAGCAGGATGAAAATCCTCTTAATGAGATGGGGAAGTTGAGAGTTCACTGTCCACTGCCATCCCTCCCCCCTTTTTTTCAAAAAATTTTGTATTGTTATAAAATGTACAAACGATATGTTAAATGGTGATATTTGCTCACCTGTGTAAGGAGCTTTGACAGCTAGGGATGAAAATCATCACATAAGTGTGAAGTAGTGATATTATTTAGTTAAAATATCCAAAATATGGAGAGGAAGGTACCTGAACTCCCCCATTAAGCTGAGATCATTGAATGCTGTCATGGTTTTTGTTATTTTTCATTAAAATGTATGAAGACTTTGCACTCCCGAAAGATCTCAGACTAACAGCCACTGAACATGTACAGCATGGGCAGAGACCGTTCAAGCTTCCTAGTGCCTCCCACTGCCAGTGTGTCTAAGGCTACATCTACACTATGAGCCAAGGATGTGATTCCCAGCTCGTGTAGACCTATTCATGCTAGCTCTCATCCAGGCTAGCGTGTTAAAAATAATAGTGTAGCTGTGGTAGAATGGGCTAGCTGCCCCAAACACAACCCCACCTCAATCCTGTGGGTACATACTTGGGGCGGCTAGCCCATATCCTTGCTGTCCCTGCTGCTGCCCATGCTACCATGGCTACAGAACTATTGTTAGCCTGCTAGCTCAATGCACATGTGCTGGGAAGCTTCCCCTTTGCTTGTAATGTCGCTATACCCTTAACTTGGAGGGGATCACCTCTCAGGGTTGCAAGATAGTTCTATCTTCTCTCATCTATGAATTTATATTGTGCCCATTGTCAGGGTATTCTAACGCTCCTAGTTCTATTTAGTCAACTTTGACTTCTCTGCTGAGACTATCAGGAAGGATGCCGGTGGTGGTGGGTATTGTGAGGTAGACTTTTGTTCTCCGGGAACTGGACTGAGACCAACAAACTAATGTAGGGAACTGAACAACCTTTGGATGGTAACCATTTTGCTCACATGCTGCCATAAGTGTGTCTTTGCAAATCCATCTATGATATCAGTGGCAGGAGTACATTAATTTCATGCAGTGTGCCACTCTCATTACCATCTCACGGGAAAGGGTGGACTAGCCATCCAATGAAAATAAACATACGATAAAAAAGCTTAATATAATGCATTTATACAAGCATGTATTCATACAATATTTATTCGACAGAAAGAGCCAAAGTCCACTCTGACATAACTCCAGTGACTCAAACAGAGTCAATCCAGGAATGAATTTGGCTCAAAACAATCTCTAGCTTCTATCTGGTCACTATTATTATAGAGCCAAATCCTGAGATCCTTACTCCGTTTTACATGCTCCTTACTTGAGGAATCTCCCATTGGCCTCATTCCCATTTGGCCCCTAGGTAAAACCAAAACTGAAAGTCCATTCTTGTAAATGGCACAGTAATAAGATGTAAAATGGTAAGACCTAAATCTACCTCTTCAGAATCCTGAGTGGTGTCCCGTGTTGAACACAACTAAAAGTACATATGCCGTGTAACATCATATCTACTATTAAAAGACTTCCTAGTCCATCTTATGTCAAATTGGTAAATAACTTTTCCCACAGATGCTAACATTTTACGGTGAAATTGAGATTAGGTTTTGTCTTTTTTTGTTTTGTTTACGTACAAAGACTTTCATTACCTTGCCCTGTGTAACCTGTCAGTGAGGGACAAGTCTGTTGGAAATGAAAAGGGCATACGCTCTGAAATTGTAGTGCCACAAATGTGCTTAATAAGAATCTTTGAGAATATTGTAAATTCTCCCCCGAAGTTCTTTGCAGTTTAAATTGGACAACAGTAGCAGAGGGAGAGAAGGCTGTCTCCTTACCTCATGTTCTTGGAAGCCTGTTCCCAGTTCTTGACAGAGGACTGCTTCTGTACTTGAATTTATTTAAAATTGTGACACATGAATGACATTTATATTCCACAATGGAAATCAACTGGACGTTTGGGGTTTTCTTTACCATTGAACCAGTTAGGATAGTCTGCTCCCTTCTCTAAATGGAAATGCTCCAGGGAAGTTTTATGTACTCTAAACAGCATCTAAACAGATAGCTTCATGAATGTGTGATGCATAATAGATGCAAGAATATAAATGCAGATTAGAGAATATTCATTCAAAACTAGTCTGTTTAGTGGGGGGTACAATATAAAAATGACAAACAGCACAATTTCTACGACTATTTCTGGCAAGTCATTCCTCTTAGACACAACTGCCTTATTATTCTGAACAGAAAATGAAATTTTACATAAATGTCTTCATCTAAATTATTTGCATTATTTACATGTGTATGCAGCAGATAATCGCACTCAATCCTCTCTATCCTTATTGCCTCTGATATCATTTGGATATTTAAAAGAATGATCTCCGTGCTGAAATCTCCTACCAGCACAGATGAATACAAATGTTAGAAGAATACTGTAAATTTTCAAAACCGCATAAACATGAATAAATGAAACCTGCTAGCAACACTGCTGTGAGTAAATTGTACGAATCTCTTATTTTATAGATGCTGAAACAGAGAGAGAGGTGCCTGGGCTCAGCCTTGGCAGAAATAGGTACTACTCCATTGACTTCAACTGAGTTAGAGCATGTCTACACTGCAATCAGAGGTGTGATTGCAGTATGTAGATGCACGGGAGCTTGCTTTAATCTAGCTAGCGCAGATACCAATAGCAGTGAACCTGTGGCAGCCTGGATGTCAAAGCGAGCTATCTGCCCAAGTAATTATCCAGGGTTCCGGGCAGGCCTGTGCAGTACGTGGTGAAGCCCATGCTAATGTGGTTTCACTGGTATCAGTACAAGAGCTGGCTAAACTAAAGCAACTCAGGTATGTCTACATAAGCTTCACTCTCCCATCTGATTGCAGGTTAAATATTCCCTTAAACCTGCTTGCAGCTGGACTGAATTAGGACTACTTGGATAGTGCACCCCTGTTACAGGGAGGACTGAAAGATCCATGCAGCCCTGGATCCTCTCTTTATCCTGCATACCCATCACTGTTATCTTCTGTCTCTACCAAATACTACTGCTTGCCCTGTGTGTGCTGATTCACCCCTCCCCACTAAGGAATTGCGGTTAGTTGCACCTTGATTATGGTGTCTTAGGATTCCTCAGCTTTCTTCCACACTAGAGAATTTTAACTCTCCTTCCAGTTGCACCTTACTTACTAGATTTCTTAACTCCACATATTTTGTCTTACTGTAGTTTTATTGAATTCAAGTAGCTTGAAGACTTTGGTTTTCTGCTCTCACACCTCTGATTCAGTTCCTCTTTTAGTGGTAAGAAGATGACCCAGGATGGTTTCTCTGGTTGCAGCCTCTATTTTTTTCCCCTTTTCCGGGTGGTCTGTGTAACCTAGGGACAAGTGATGATGATATTTTGAGTGCTCACAATGTGCTGAGGGCCACACAGAACAAAGAGGAGTCAAAATCCTTACCCCAAGGTAAAAACATGGTGAATCATTTCCACAAAAGTATAAGAGGGTGTCACGGGGTGACACAGGCCCTTTAAGAAGGAAGAAGCCACTGCACCTGTGACTGGTCAGTTGCCTCCCAATTAGGCTTACAGCTTATTTAAAGAAGGCACCTGGGTCACAAAAGGGAAGGAGACAAAGAGTTATCTGGAGAAGTCAGTCAGAAGGGAGATGACTGACAACAGACTGAGATCAGAGTAACAGCCGTGTTAGTCTGTATTCGCAAAAAGAAAAGGAGTACTTGTGGCACCTTAGAGACTAACCAATTTATTTGAGCATAAGCTTTCGTGAGCTACAGCTCACTTCATCGGATGCATACTGTGGAAAGTGTAGAAGATCTTTTTATACACACAAAGCATGAAAAAATACCTCCCCCCACCACACTCTCCTGCTGGTAATAGCTTATCTAAAGTGATCACTCCTTACAATGTGTATGATAATCAAGTTTGGCCATTTTCAGCACAAATCCAGGTCCCCACATATCTATGCAGGGGACACCATCACAGGGCCTAATAACATCAGCCACACTATCAGAGGCTCGTTCACCTGCACATCCACCAAGGTGATATATGCCATCATGTGCCAGCAATGCCCCTCTGCCATGTACATTGCTCAGACTGGACAGTCTCTACGTAAAAGAATAAATGGACACAAATCAGATGTCAAGAATTATAACATTCATAAACCAGTTGGAGAACACTTCAATCTCTCTGGTCATGCGATTACAGACATGAAAGTTGTGATATTACAACAAAAAAACTTCAGATCCAGACTCCAGCGAGAGATGGCTGAATTGGAATTCATTTGCAAATTGGATACAATTAACTTACGCTTGAATAGAGACTGGGAGTGGCTAAGTCATTATGCAAGGTAACCTATTTCCCCTTGTTTTTTCCTAACCCCCTCCCCCCCCCGACGTTCTTGTTAAACCCTGGATTCGTGCTGTTTGATTTGATTATCGTACACATTGTAAGGAGAGTGGTCACTTTAGATAAGCTATTACCAACAGGAGAGTGGGTTTGTGTGTGTGGGGGGACCTGGATTTGTGCTGGAAATGGCCCAACTTGATTATCATACACATGGTAAGGAGAGTGATCCCTTTAGATAAGCTATTACCAGCAGGAGAGTGGGGTGGGGGGAGGTATTTTTTCATGCTTAGTGTGTATAAAAAGATCTTCTACACTTTCCACAGTATGCATCCGATGAAGTGAGCTGTAGCTCACGAAAGCTTATGCTCAAATAAATTGGTTAGTCTCTAAGGTGGCACAAGTACTCCTTTTCTTTTAACAAACTGAGAGACACCGAGAAGGGCAGGTGAGAACTGCCTGAGGAGGAATGGCAGAACCCATGGAGAAACATGAGCAGCAGAGGAGAGCTGGCACAGAGAGCCACTGGGAAGAGCAAAAAGTTGATGGTGACTAGCCAGAGCTTGTGCAGAGGCCCCTATTACAAAGGGGAAGAACCAGGCTGGTTAGGAGAAGCTGAGCCCAAAACAAGGCACTTAGGAGCCAATGCTGGATGGTTGATGCTGGAGGGCAGATCATAGGATCAGGGGTAGGACTCACAGGTAGTAGTCCTGGCTGAGTGGAACAGTGTGAGGAGCTCTGTCATGGAAGACCTGACTTAGGCCTACTGGAGAAGAGTTGTGAGGGAGACAGCCTGGAGAGTGGAGCCCTGGAGCAAGGGCAGAAAGAGTCTGGGATCAGGCAGGAGATGAACTCTTGGGAAGGTACATGAGAATTGTCCCAGGAGGGAGCATGGAAAATTGCTATGAACCTGTTACACTTTGGGATTTTGGAGCGAGTGGGTTGGGTCTTATCATGAGAGTTCTGTGGATTATTTCTGGGCTTGGCAGGATTTGATTTTAATGGACAGATGTCTGTAAACATCAATTTCAAATGATGCACTGCAATCAATGAAAAAAATATCTGTCGGTGACTCCTGCCCTGGCAGGAGTCATTCATCAGTAGGGTGGCCACTCCTGCAGCTGGGGACTCATCCTCCTCCTTGCCGTCCTGGCCAGGAGTCTCTGTTCTGCACCACCAGAACAGCAACCTTCCCTGCGCCCTTGCACCTGCAGGGACCAGGTGTTGCCAGCCCCATGGCCATGCAGGGAGCCCTCTGTATATCCCCTGTCATGGCCCTACTTGCTCATTCATCAATGTGGAAGCCATCCCCAAGCAAGAACTGTTCAGAAGCACCCTGCGACTGGGGGCGGCTCCATCTCCTCTTCACAGACCTGGCCACCAGTGTCTGCTCCACTGGGCCAGGACCACAGCCTCCCCTGCACCTTTTGTCCCTGTGACTTTTTATGACCCAGATAGTCCCCTGCTGTCAGAGCTGCTCTAACCCTAACCCTACCCCCACCATAAATTCCACCAACTGGATAATTACACCAACTGTAAAAATAGTTACAAAAGCAAAAACATTCTTCAAAATAAACATCAATATTAATTTCTGAAATTAGAAAAAAATAAAAATAAAATGCAGCCAAGTCTAACTATTTCACGTGCAGATGAATCAGGTAGCCAAAAGAAGTCCCATGTCATCTCACACATGGTGAGAGTTGCATGTAATCCATGCTTGCTCCAAAATCTCTACATCTGAAAAGCTGCATAAAAATGTCATGCCTGACATTGGCTCCTAAGTGCCTAAGTCCATTTTGAAAATGGAACTTGGGTGCTTTTGAAATTTTTACCCTTAATCTATGTTGTTATGAATATTGTTCTTGTACATATAATCCTATTTGTAATCCAGATAAACTTTTGACTTCAGTAATATCTTGAGGCAATGAGTTCCACAAGTTCCACTCATGCATTGAATAAAAACATATTTTCTTGAATCATTTTTAAAATTCACTCCCTTTTTAGTTTCATTAGGTTTCTCCTTGCTTTGTATCATGTCCAGGGGGTAAATGGAAAAATCCAATTTAATGTCTCTTGGCCATTCTTTATGATCGTTTCAGGTAATTTTTCTGTGCATATAATACTGTGTACCATTTATGAACTGCCACCTTCTTTTAAAAAACAAAAACAAAAACCTCTTTTTCCCCTCTATATCCATATAATGACCTATTTCTGTTACATGTCATAAGCTAATATCATTTTGGTTCCACTGAGTTATGACTTATTCAATCTTTCTGACAAATTACTGTTTTCTTGTAGCAAAAAATTGTTCAACATAGTGTTTTTACTGTTTTGTCAATAAGCAAAGAAAATAAAAACCTTATGGGAATTTGAACAAGAAAGTTCATACTCCGTATGTGAGCAGTGTTTGAATTGCAGTGTGGTGGGAAAGGCAGAACGTACTATGCAACCTGTTTACAGTATTGTATGCCAGCAGCAGAGTGAGATTTTTTTTTCCCCTTGGTCCCGTTTGCTTGGCTGTAATTCGAGACCACTCCCTCCCCACTTTTTACTAGGCAGCCAGTATTTTTTCAATGTTTTTATTTTTTTTAAAAAAATCCCTAATCACAAATAAGACTAAACTCTTATTTTAATGGTGGTTTAATGATGCACTCATCCTATCAAAGGAGCTGCGGTGTGCATGGGTTTAAATAGAGCACCCGTGGCTGCTCTAGCTACAGTCCCTCCCCAGTGAGACCAGCCAGTCCTGGGGTAATGCTGGCCAACTCTGAGCTCCGCAGCAGGGGAGAAGTTGTAAGAATCTTGCACCACCAATGTCTACGTGGCGCTTCTGTTGCTAGGGCTCTCTGTGAATCTGGAGCCGTGTCTACAGATAAATTTCTAGAGCCCTCTGTCAGTTAATGAATAGTACAAAGGAAGTTAATTTGATACATCCATTCATCCTTTCCCATATTACCAGAACAGGGGCACATTCAGGGAAATTTGTCACCTTCAAGTTGATCTAAAGGGAGTACTCCTTTTATACAACCCATAACTAACCTGTGAAACACAGTGCCAAAAGATGCCATTGAGGCTAGATGTCCAATAAGATTCAAACAAAGATTGTACCCGTCTATGGATAATGAAAACCTCCAAAGTTACTTTTAAATAAGATTACAATTGTTTTAGAAGAGACATAAACTCTCCTGCTCATAACCCTACAAGAAACCAGCTGGTGTTAAGGCGAAACACCTCCTATAGTGGACGGTTATTGAATAACCTCCCCATAGGGGAAATCACATCTCCTTCTGAAGTATCTGGTACTGGCCGCTCTCAGAAGTATACTAGACTAGATAGACTACTATTCTGATATGGTTGCTACTGGCAATGAAATTAGCCTCAAATTATGACAGATTCATTTGTCTTGCTGTCCACATTCATCGTTCTGCTAGAACCGTTGCTGCTCCATCTTGAATTTTTATTTTTACAATAGATACCGCACTAGGTGTGTAAAAATGGTGGCACAATCACCCCACTTCTTCTGGACCTCCATGGCCTGGGGTGGGACTGGAAAAGGGTTGGGAGAAGCAGGGTCAGGAGAGTGTATATCATGATAACAAAGGCAGAAGAAAGCTAATGCAGCCAGAGGCAGGTTTAGCAGTGTTCTGACCATACTCTGCCCTTGGAGTCTTAAAAAAGGAGTACTTGTGGCACCTTAGAGACTAACAAATTTATTTGAGCATAAGCTTTTGTGAGCTACAGACTAACATGGCTGCTACTCTGAAACTTGGAATCTTAGATGATCACAGCCAGTTTTTTGGAGATAATTTTCAAAAGCACCTAAACGACCTAGGCTCCCAAGTCCTATTTTCAAAACTTTAAAGATTTAGGGTATGCCTATGCTAGAGCTAGAAGGTATAAATTCCAGCTTGAAGAAACCTACCTGCACTAGCTCTAATGGACTAGTCCTCTAGAAATAGAACTGAGCAATGGGAGAGGCTGACCGCCCCAAGTGCATACCTATGGGATTGTACTCTGGGTAACTAGCTCCTCCTGCTGCTTGTGTTGTCATGGCTACACTTCTATTTTTAGTGCATGGGCTCCATCAGAGCTAGTATGGGTATGTCTACTCAGATTTATACCTTCTAGCTCTATTATAGACCTGCCATTAGGCACTTATCCTACAGGAGTTGTACTGATGCTCCTATGTCAATGTTGGAGCTGGAGGTGTATTTTCCAGCTCAAGTTTGCTGCTAGCATGCTAAAAATAACCATGTAGCTGTGCCTGTACAGCGGAGGGACAGGTTAGCTGCCCCAGGTATGTACCTGGGGTTTCAGGCAGGATTGTAGTCAGGACGGCGAGACCATCTTGCTACCCATGCAGCTGCAAAACCCTGCTGGTTTTAGTGCACTAGCTCAATCAGAGCTATCATGGGTCCATCTTCCTGAGCTGGACGTTACACCTCCAACTCCAGTATAGACATAGCCTTAGGAGCTTAAGTGCTGGTAAATCATTTCCCCCATTTTTACAGATCTAAATTATCTGATTTATTTTCAAAAGTGCTGAGCAGCCACTGCAGGAATAGACTTCAACAGCTGAAAGCCATTCATAGCACTTCTGAAAATCAGGCCATAAATAACTTGTCCAGAGTCACGCAGGAGGTCTGTAGCAAAGCCAGGAGTTGAACCCAGATCTCCCAGGCCCAAGCTTTAACCATAAAACCTTCCTTCTCTGCTCCGTAGTCACTTAATCTATTCCCATTTTAACATCTACTATGACTCTGCTATAAACCCAGCTATACATGGCATATCTGAGGGGGGAGGGGAGAAAGCTTGTGATGCTTTCTCACAAAACAAATCTATATCCACAGGTGACTGTGATATTCTGGGATAACCATTTGTGCTTATTGCACCTTCCGAATACTTTACCATGTGGATATTTATGAAAGGTGTGAAATTGTTTTCCTGGATATTTATGCATAAGAAAGTTAAAAGACTGGCAGAACTGAAGTTATTTATTCATGCACAAGCCACACTAGGCAACTGTGTTTAGAATTTCTCTGTATTGGCCTGCACCAACTACCTTCTCATGGGACAAGAGGCATTAATTCTTTTTCTGGGCTGCAACAGCCTGAGCCTTTAACAGAGACCCTGTGTACCAAGCTGTGGAAACTTACAAGGTTGTAACTGTAAGTTGTTGTTAGAGTCCAGATGAGACTGAATTTTTGCTTTAAAAATCTGAGTAACAATCAGACACCATGAAAAGAGCAGAGATGTCTCTCATAAATGTTACTGTCCAAGCTGACAGAGGAAGAGCTCAGGTGGTTCCATGGGGAGCTAACAGTTATGTCTGAGCTGATATCTAAAGATTCATAGATTCTAAGGCCAAAAGGGTCCACTGAGATCATCTAGTCTGACCTCCAGTATAGCACAACCCATAGAACTTCCCCAAAATAATTCCTAGAGCAGATCTCTTTCAGAAAACCATCCAATCTTGATTTTAAAAATCCACCCTGATCCTTGATAAATTGTTCCAATGATTGATTATTCACTGTTAAAATGTATGCCTATTTCCAATTTCAATTTTTCTAGCTTCAAATTCCAGCCATTGTATCATGTTACACCTTTCTCTGCTAGATTGAAGAGCCCATTATTAAATATTTGTTCCCTATGTAGGTACTTACAGACCGTGATAAAGTCACTCCTTAGCTTTCTCTTTGTTAGACTCAAAGAGCTCAATCTATTCAGCATATCACTGTCAGGCATGTTTTCAAATCCTTTTAATTGTTCTCCTGGCTCTTCTCTGAACCCTCTCCAATTTATCAACATACTTCCTGAATTGTGGGTACCAGAACTGGATGCAGTATACCAGTGCCGGTTGCACCAGTGCCAAGTGTAGAGGTACAATAACATCTCTTACTCAGGTTCCCCGGTCACGTTAGCTCTTTTGGCCACAGAGTCACACTGGCAGCTCATGTTCAGCTGATTATCCATCATGGCCCCTAAATCTTTTTCAAAGTTACTACTTTCAGAATAGACCCCTCCCCCCCCCATCTGCAAGTATGGCCTACATTCTTTGTTCCTAGATGTATACATTTATATTATATATTGCTTGTGCCCAGTTTACCAAGCAGATTTCTCTGCATCAGTGACTTGTCCTCTTGGTTATTTACCATTTCCGCAATTTTTGGGTCATCCGCAAACTTTCAGTGATGATTTTATGGTTCCTTTGTGGTCATTGATAAAGATGTTACTTTGCGTATGGCCAAAACCCCATCCTTGCGGGACCCCACTGGAAACAGACATGTTAAATGGGGAATCGTCATTAACCATTATATTTTGAGACCTATCAGTTAGCCAGTTTTAATCCTTAATGTGCCATATAAATTCTGTATCATTCTAGGTTTTATAACCCAGATGAAAGTAACTGAGGAACCACCATTCTAATATCAAATGACCAAGATCCTTCATTCAGGACACATAGCCTGTCCACTTCTTTGCTTCTATTTTGGATGGTGTGGATGCATTAATTTTAAGAAGAGGTTCTATTTGCTTCACGTGTCAAACACTAAATAGCCCGTGATCCCTTCCAACATGCTTTTCTTGTCAAGGGGGAGAAGGTGGAATGAGAAGTTTTCACAATCGATAATGGAAACTGTGTGTTTGTAGTAGACAGTTACATTTGTTGTCCTGAACAGGAGAAACTGAGAAACACAAGGACCTGCACAATGGGTGGTAAGCTGAAAGGCATTTTCACCCCATACAGGATACCTTAGGCATCGGTACAGGCAATGGTTCCCAGTACAGTTCACAAGAATGAACGCTTAGCTATGTATTTTTTTTGTTGCATAACATCTAGCCTCCCCTTGTAGAATCAAATGGGCAAATAGGAAAAACAGTGCCTCCTGTGAAATGTTGCCATGTTGTTGTGGTACTGGCAGGAGGAAGGATCTCGGAGAAGCCCACAGGTTTACAACAGAAGTAAGAGCTTTGTTAATAACCTAAAGAAGTGACACAGATAGGCAGCACTACTTCAGGATGTAATGAGACCTCTGTTGACTTTTTCAGCACCCTCTGGATAATGCCTGCTAGTAAAAAAACAAACAAACAAGCAGAATGGAGGAGAACCATATCTTGCTACTTAGGAGCAATTGATAGCAACAACCCAAAACATTATGTAGTGTCAAAATTATAATCATGCAATTAAAGATTGGATTGTAGTTAGCTATACCCAGAGGTGAAAGTAAGCCGGTACGCCCTGGTATGGTGTACCGGTTAAGAGCCGGTGCGCCATACCAGGACCGGCTTTCAGAGAGGGCAATTTAAAGCCCTGGAGTGGCGGGGATTTAAAGGGCCCCGGAGCTCCAGCCCCCGCTACCTTCCCGGGGCCCTTTAAATCCCCGTCTGAGCCCTGCTGCCGAAGCCCTGGGGGTAGCGGTGGCGGGGCTCCGGAGGGGATTTAAAGGGCCAGGGCGGTAGCGGCGGCTGGAGCCCCAACCCCTTTAAATCCCCACCTGAGCCCTGCTGCCCAAGCCCTGGGGTGGGGTAGGGGGGCCTCTGGCAGGGATTTAAAGAGTCCCGGAGCTCCAGCCACCCCTACTGCCCCGGCCCTTTAAATCCCTGCCTGAGCCCTGCTGCCCGAGCCCTGGGGTAGCGGCAGTCGGGCTCCAGCGGGCATGTAAAGGGTCGGGGCGGTAGCGGTGGCTGGAGCCCGGGGCCCTTTAAATCCCCGATGGAGCCCGGCCACCGCTACCCCAGGGCTTGGGCAGCAGGGCTCAGGCAGGGATTTAAAGGGCTTGGGGCTCTGGCAGCTGCTACCACAGCGGAGCCCCGGGCCCTTTAAAGCTCTGCCAGAGCCCAGAGCCCCGGGGTAGCGGTGGCAGCTGAGAGCCCCCAGGGCTCCTCAGTGATTTAAAGGGCCCGGGGCTCCCAGCTGCCTGAGCAGCTGGTAGTTCAGGGGTAATTTAAAGGGCTCTGGGCTCCCAGCCGCCACTTCCGCAGCTGGAGCCCTGGCCCTTTAAATCAAGATTTAAAGGGCCCGGGGATTTAAGGCCCTGCCTCTTCCAGTTGAGGCCACGCCTCTTCCAGTTGAAGCCTCGCCCCCTGCTCAGGACTCCGGCGTACCAGTAAGTCCTCTAACTTACTTTCACCCCTGGCTATACCCAGAGGCAATGTAAATTTTTCCTGACTCTTGAGGTCTACACTCAACCTTTGCAACCTTCTTTTAATTTAAAGGTTTCTTTTTTTTAATTTATCTAAAAGAAAATCTATTTAGGCTGAAAGTACATAGTAAATCTTTGTGTATGGAAAAATATAAGAAGAGATACTCCATCCTTGACTCGTTGTCTGAGTAAAACAGGGCCTTTGGAAAAAATCACATTTGTTTCTGATAAATTGACTCCACTTACCTTCCAAAGAGTTGCCTTGAAATATTTAACTTAGATACTGGTATAACTCCTGCATGTAGAGAATAGTTCAGACTAAATGCCTCCAAATACTGAGGTTGCAACATCAGGACTCCAAGGCCAGGTCTACTCTACCATTAAGTTAATCTAACTTGCGTCACTCAGGGGTGTGAAAAAGACACACACATCCTGAGCGACACAAGTCACAGTGACCTAACTGCTGTCCACAACAGCTCAATGTCAGCGGGAAGGTGTCTCCTGCCAACATCGCTTCTGCCTCTTGTGGAGGGGGAGTAATTATACCAACGGGAGCGCGCTCTCCCATCGGCATAGAGCGTCTTCACCAGACGCACTACAGCAGCGCAGCCGCATTGGTGTAGCGCTTCTAGTGTAGACCTGTCACTATCTAGACATACCTCTTGTATATGTTCCTTACAGATTTGTTACCCACACACTCTAGGGCACCCACCTTTACCCAGTTCCTAGGGGCTCAGGGTGTACTCTTCTGTGGGTTTGCAGGGCATTTTACCAGTGAAAGAGCCTTATATAGTAATATCCTTAACCTCTATTTAGTAACAGTTACCAAAGCAGAATGCACATGCTAAGCATAAAATGCTCACCACTCCCAATAAGGCAGACGAACTTTTCCCTGCTGGCCAGTCAGGATCAGGTCATCGGGGAACTCCAGCCTCTGCATGATAGAGTTGGCAGAGCGTTGAGGTCTGGCAGCTCTGATCTTGGGGCTGTGTCCTGGAGTTAAGTTCCAAAGAATTTCCTTTTGGACCCCAGTTTACATAGTTAAGCTTGAGTCCTGCTTAGCTATACCTTAACCAATCGGTATTTTTTTTTTTTATCAATCCTAGCCCATTACAAAACAATTCTTTAACTAATCATATCCCACCACCTTAGTTGATTTAAATCTTGCAATATTAGTTATGCAACAGACAGAAACAATTAAAGAATCAGACAGAGACCATAGACATAAACAATAGAGAAGTTGGGACCATAAAAGCAAAACAATAAAGAAGTATAGATTTCACAATCACAGCTGTTGATAAGTTTCAGAGTAGCAGCCGTGTTAGTCTGTATCCGCAAAAAGAACAGGAGGACTTGTGGCACCTTAGGGACTAACACGTTTATTTGAGCATAAGCTTTCGTGAGCTACAGCCCACTTCATCGGATGTATGCAGTGGATCTGTTGATAAGTGATTCCTTGCCAGACAGAATACTATCAAACAAATTTTTCTTTAAACATCTTAAGATCTGTTTCTTTAGCTGGTGGTTGTAGGTACGGATAGGACAGGATTGCCTTCTGAACAGCCCAATATTCCATTGTGTTCATGTAATTTAGAAGGAATGTGAGGATGTGAGTTCCTGCTGTTTGGCTCATGGCTGCTGTTGTCCTAATGTGGCTGCAGAAAAAGGCCTCAGACCTTGCAGACTGAGCTAAAATACAGATTTCTCCAGATTTGGGGGGATTTGCATGCAGGATCAAAATCTTGAGTTTTGCAGCTTTGGCCTACCGATACTTTGAATATTATTTCATCTTGAACATTATAACACTTAAATCCATGCTTGTATGTTTTTATAAAACATTACCTTATGGATGTTAGTTTACAATAATTTTTGCCCCTTCTTTAGACTACAGATGTAATCAAAATGTCAGAAAACATTAAGTCCTCCTTAAACAACAGGCATTTATTAGTGAGGAGAGCAATACAAAGGAAGCAAGCTCATTTTGTTTAAACTTTGTTGCCAAAAACTACACAGTCTCCTCAACATAGCACAAACACTTTAGTGCAGGGGTGGGCAATAATTTTTGCGGGGGGACCACTCCACGAATTTTGGTAAGTCGTCAGGGGCCACACATTTCTATTCTATTAATGGAGGGGGCATGGGCTCTGGGAGGGAGTTTGGTGCAGGAGGGGGCTCTGGGCTGGGGCATGGGGTCGGGGTGCAGGAGAGGCTGAGGGGTGTGGGCTCTGGGAGGGAGTTTGGTGCAGGAGGGGGCTCTGGGCTGGGGCAGGGGATTGGGGTGCAGGAGGGGGTGCAGGGTATGGGAGGGAGTTTGGGTGCAGGAGGGAGCTCTGACCTGGGGCAGGGAGTTGGGGTGTGGGAGGGAGTGCGAGGTGCACGCTCTGGCCAGGGGAGGTGCTTACCACAGGGAGTTCCCAGCCTGTGGTGCAGCAAGGCTCAGGCAGGCTGCCTGCCTGCATGCCATGGCCCCACGCTGCTCCTGGAAGCGACTGCGGCCAGCTGCTACCTACCGGCACCTCTTTGCGTGCCCCTTGTGAGGAGGGAGCTGTGAAGACAGTGCTGGGGGCAGGGGCAGTGCACAGAGCCGCCTCCTCTCCCCCGCCACCAGGGGCACGCAGAGACATGCCAGCGGCAGCTTCTGGGAGCAGTGTGGAACCACAGCAGGCAGGCAACCTGCCTGAGCACCCTGCTGCGTTGCGGGACTTTTAGTGGCCCCGAGATCACAAGGGAGCAGCCAAAGAGCCTGGCGGGCTGCACAGAAATGTTAGATGTGCCAGATCCAGCCCATGGACCATATTTTGCCCACTCCAGCTTTCGTGACTGAAGAGCATACTCTCAAGTAGAAATTATACAAACGATAAGAATTTTACAGGTCACTGAGGTTAAAAAGATCTTGGCAATTTACAGGTTTAGGGCCCCTGGTTTGGATCCAGATCCAAACTTTCTGAAACTGTCATAGAAATGGGGAATAACTATGAAGTTTTGAGTCCAGATTCCTGAAGTTTGAGGAGTGTTTGGATTTATGCTTGTGGCTTAAGTCCTTCTCTGCTTTTCACCAAGCTGTATGACAATATTTTCTTTGGATATTTTTTTATGTGTGGGCTTTTTCCCTGTGTCTCATGCAGTATAAAGCAACTAATTTAGAGTGTGAAGGCAGACTTCCTGAAGAGGACATGGAAACACTAAATAAATCCTAGACATACTGAAGGGCTTTTGTCTTTTAGGATTGCTATAGCTTATTCTCCAAGTGGAGTGGTGCCTACAATTCATTGCAGCCATTTCATTGTGACCCAGTTTGGAAAAGCAAATTGTGGGCTATGGAGACCTGCCTACAGTGTTAGTGCTGCTTGGAAACAAACTAAAAGGGATTTGGTTCACCTCTTGTTTTTAACATGCAGCTACTGGATTGCTGAGTCAGGCAAAAGGGTGATATTTCAACAATCCCATTTAAGTGATTTGTTTTTGCAGCTAATAAGTAGAATTTATTGTAGCACCGTTGTACACCACAGAAAAGATTTCAGGTGTAAGACAACACAATTTGTCTGTATCTGAACATTTTACCAGTAGATAAAAAAGACAATTAAGAATAGGTTATTCCACTAACATTTGGTACCCTAGCTTGACATTGTCTTTCAGAATGGTAAATGTCATACTTAACAATAAAAAAGGATACATGAGAAAATATTCAGTACTGATTAAAGATGCATCTCAGAGTTGCTTCACGCAAGATAATTTTTGCTGATTCTTCTGTAATTTATTTAACATTTTATGCAGCTGCAGGTCTCGGATCCTGCTATAAACAACCCTCTTGAAATCATTAATGAAACATTAAGTCACAATAACAAATTGCTTTTAGTTAAGATCTTTTCTTGATGACTTAGTTTTGCTGTAACTTTTTTGCATTTGCTTTTATTGTATTATTTGCAACAGAACAAATTTTGTAGCAAACATAAGTGTCTTTTTCCTCCCAATAAAACACCATAATGACTGGTCTATGAATGCCTCCTTCAATTTGGAAATGGATCAGCAATTTAGCTTCTCTCTCTGCTCATGGAATGCCCAGAGCTGTTAAGTCTCCTGGATCAGCTGGGATTCTATTTGTGGGTGGCCCTTCCTGATCACTTGCTTCTATCTTCCCATTTCCATTGGGAGAGCAGGGGAGCTGTGTGAGGTGGAGGTGCCAGGGTTGTCAAATCTCATATTTGGTGTTTCTCTTAAAACACAAATTACTAGGGCCATTTGGTTATGTGAGAACCTCAATATTCATTTTCTTTAAAAAGTTTCTAGTTCTCAAGGTTCTGAGGGAAAACTTGACCTAAGGCTCACAAAAAAAAAAAAAGGCAAATAAAAAAAGAACCCAACGTTTTATAACTTTGGCTTAAAGTCATGAGAATTTTTTTTAATTTCATGATTTTGGGAACCTAACATAATTTTTGAATGCTTGGGGTTGCCAATACTGAAGTTCTCTCAGCTGCATCTCTATGGTTCAAGTCCTGGAGGACTTCTCTAGTCGTCTAAACCATAGAGACAGTCCTCTGCCAACCCTACAGCAACCACAGAGAGATGCCTAGAACACTGGATAGTGTGATGGATATGGTAGGCCGTTACTAACCACATCTGTATGGCCATGGTGAGTTGGGGACCATGCTCTGTGCAGTGTTTTATAGTCAGGGAGCATGTTGGAGGAGGTGCAGGAAGAAACTTGAGGGAAGGAGAAGGGAACTGCTTCATAGTTACTTTTCTAAGATGAACAGTCCTAGTGTTTTAAATCTCTTCTCATATGGAAGCTGTTCCACACCCCTAATCGTTTTTGTTGCCCTTCTCTGTCCTTTTTTCAATTCTAATTTTTTTTTTTGGCGGTAAGGTGACCAGAACTGTCGGCAGTATTCAAGGTGGGCGTGGGGGTTGGGGGGGTGTACCATGGATTTATATAGTGTGTGACAAAGTCAGGCTGGGCAGCTGCACGAGAATGGTCCTATTGTGTTCCAGGAAGGGGGTGGGCACAAGCCCACCCATTGCTAAAGGACCTTCCCCCAGCCCTTGGGGAGGAACCACAAGGTTCAGGAACTCAAATAATTATGTGGGACAACCAAAAATGTAACAGGGGCAGGTGTGAAGGTCAAAGGGTCAAACAAAGGAAACCTGAAGGGGACACCGAGCAGAGAACCCTGGACAGCGCCCACTGCTCCTTGAAGGTGGCAAGGGAGCCAGCAGACACCGCCCAGAGGAACTCTGCCCAGACACGTGAACAGAGGGAGTATCGGAAATAGGCCACCCAGTCGCAAAGAACCCCTGCATGAGAGTGGTGGAAAGCAGGTGTGTTAGCCCTAGAATGATAAAGGCTCTTTTTCCTATAAGCTGAGAAGGTTTATCTCTGGTCAGTTAGGGACATCTGAGTCCAATTAAGGACTGCCTGAGATCTTTTTTTTTTTAAACCTCTTCTGGTGAGAGAGAAGGGGAGACAAGTTGCTGCAAGGCTAGTGGCAGCAGGGAGATAGGCTTCTCCAGGGTGAGAGGCTGTTCTTTCTCACTACTGGGAGAAACAAACAAAGCTGAGTGCCTGTTTAGGGGAAGGACTGACACCCTAGGACCAACAAAAGGACAACACCCCCTCCTCCCCCCCCCAGCCATGGGGCAGGGAAAGATATCCCCCTTTGTTTTGTGTTTGCAGATTGGCTTCTTTCCATTTGATGGAGGAGCCCTCCTTGGGCCTGCCCTGAGGCCTACCTTGAAAATACAGAGAGGGAAGACAAACACTGTCCAGAGTGGGGCTGATTTATCCTTCCCCCAGAGCGGGAAGTGCTAAGTCTGGTGTGTCACAAGTGGTATTATGGTATTTTCCGTCTTTCATTATTTGTGCCTTTCCTAATGGTTCCTAACATGGTTAGTTTTTTTTTTATTACCACTGTATGTTGAGGATATGTTTTCACCGAACTATCCACCCTGACTCAAAGATCTTTCTTGAGTGGCAACAGCTAGTTTAGACTCCATCATTTTGTGGCTATAGTTGGGATTATGTTTTCCAATGTAATTACTTTGCATTTATCAACATGGACTTGCATGTCCTCCCATTTTGTTGCCCAGTCACCCAGGTTTGTGAGATCCCTTTGTAACTCTGTCAGATTTTACTATCTTGAGTAATTTTGCATAGTCTGCAAACTTTGCCACCTTATTGTTTACCTCTTTTTCCAGATCATTTCTGAATATGTTGAACGGCACTGGTGCCAGTACAGATCTTTGGGCCACCCCACTATTGACCCATGAGAGGACCTTCCCTCTTATCCCATGTCTGCCTACATTGCTTAAGAGCCTCTGGTGAGGGACTTTCAGAAAGCCTTGGACAAGGTCCAAGTACACTATGTCCACTGGATCACCCGTGTCAACACATTTTGTTGACACCCTCAAAGAATTCTAATAGATTGGTGAGGCATGATTTACCTTTGCAAAAGCTGTGTTGACTCTTCCCCAAATATATCATGTTCATGTATATTTGATAATTCAGTTCTTTACTATGGTTTCAACCAATTTGCATGGTACTGAAATTAGGTTTACTGGCCTGTAATTGCCAGGATCATCTCTGGAGCCTTTTTAAAAAAGTAAGTGTTACATTAACTATCTGCCAGTCACCTAGTACAGAGGCTGATTTAAGTGACAGTTACATACTACAGTTAGTAGTTCTGCAATTTCTTATTACTGTCACGCTTTGGCATGATTGGCAGCATCTCTACTGAGAGGAGAAAAAATAATAGAAAAGGAGGGGTTATGCGGGTCAGAACGGAAGTACACAAGCAGTAAGTAATTGTATTCGAAAGAGAGACTCCCAAGATCTTATTAGAAACAGCAGTGTACTTATTTAAGTGCATAGCTAGTTGCCTCTTTTGTTCTTTCAACAGGTTAGTAATTACAGTTGCAGTAATTAGCCTTGATGGAGAGTATACAAGACGATAAATGGCTACTCTGAGCAGTAGTGGAGAATAAGCGGTGCCAAACTTATTATTTTCAGTCACAGCTAATTATCTATATTCTAATACATGACTCTTTCTTGAATTATGAGTGGGAAACTGCAGAATAGAGGTTGGGTTGTTTTTTCCCCCCATTTCTCTCCTCAACCATGGAGAGAAATAGAAAAACAATGAAAAGCTTGTTAGACAATGAGAAGATTCATCTGTAAAGCTAGTTCTGAAAGAAATTTTCTCTCATCCCTAGCTATATAAATGTCAAATGCTTATTGTGAAATTAATTGTTGTATTACACATGTGACTAGCAAAGAATTCTGACTTAAACATCAGGGAAACCTCTTCATATTTAGCCGATCAGTAGCAACAAGTTGTAGGGCTGGCCTGACCATGTGTTGGGGCCCAGTGAAGAACTCAGGAGAGGCTGCTTTCCTTTCAGCTATGCTGCTAGGAGGGTGATTGGCCCATTAATTGATGAGGCAATAGGGGAATGTACTGATGTTCTTGACAAAGACCCCTTCCCCCAAAAGCCCTGGCCCCCAGAACAGTCACCTGCCCTGAACAGTTGCACAGGGAATGTCTGAGCAACACCATGAGGGTCACAGTCTCTGGCGTGCTTATCTTGAGTGATAAGGTCATTGGGGAGATAGATTTTGATTAATAGGGCTTGTCCACACCAATAATGCAACCATGCCAGCAAATCTGGTTACAACACAGTTGTCCACTCACCCAGTCACAGCATGGTTCCAATTTGTAGTGGTGACTAGACTGATAATGTCCAGGGCTTTAGTCTAGTTATGAGACACCATAAGGTCTAGTCTATGCTGCACATCACAATTATGTTCCAACCAGGTTCCATGATGTAGTGGAATATGTAGTATAAATGAACCCTTAACTCTCAGTCTTTATCGCTCACACTGGCCAGCCCACTTAGCATGATTGACAGGAGCAGTCAACAATGACGGCTGTTTTTGGTGAACATAAACATTTGTGTACTAAGAAAGCACAGAAAAAACAGCTTCTATGTTTTCCAGTTTCCTGTACACAATTTTTTCGATTTCTTTACATGTTCCCAGGATTGTTGTGCTGCACAGAAGCAGTTTTCTATGGATGAGATTCAGCAATGCTCTTCCCCATGTTTAGAAGTGAACTTTGCTTAAAAGTCCCACAATACGCACTGTAATCCTTTTATACAACAGAACCTTACCAGTGAAATGTGTTTTTATTCATGGTATCTAATATGGGCATAACTGTAGAACAGAGGTAGCTTTCTGGCACAAAGGAGATCTGAATTACTAATTCAGATAAAATTACTGTAAATACTGTATGAGCAGAAGCAGAGCTTGCTTTTCTGTGGTTGCTACCAGTAAAACCACATCAAAATAGCATTGTCCCTTCATCTGAGGTCTATTCCACTACAAAGCTGTTAAGTCAAATAAACCATTTGGAAATTCCATCACTGAGAGCTGATACCAATTTCTCTAGTAGTATATTGTACCTCACAAAGACTCAGATTATGGAACGTGTAGTGTTACAGCTCAAAGCCAGGCTTTCCTGTTTGTGGCGTGGGTAGTTTTTTTACATATTTCAAGGTATACACATTGCTACCAAAGTTTTGAATACTTTTCCTCATTAAAAGTGAGGATATGTGTACTGTTTTGTTTAAATCTACTGCACCGTACGAATCATCTGTTTCAAATTGAGCCTGATCCTTTAGGCTCTGCATGTGAAACTCTCATTGCCTCATTCCATAGATGAAAGGCTTGTATTAGCATTCATTCTGTATTATTTATATTATTAGCTATAATCATTTCAGGAGCTGCCTCTTCATTTTGCAGTGGTATTGCTCCTACAGCATTATCTGATCAATTCTAACACGCTATGGGTATGTCTACACTAGAGTTGGTGGTGTGATTCCCAGCTCGAGCAGACATGCCAGTGCTAACTCTGAATGAGAGAGCACGCTAAAAATAGAGTAGCCGTGTTGACTAGTCGCCCTAGTATATGCCTAGGGTTCAGATGGGATCATACTTGGGGCAGCCAACCTGTCCTGCTACCTCGACTTCTCTTTACAGTGTACAAGCTTGATCAACAGCCATACACTTCAAGAGGGTGGGAATTTATTACAAAGTATCAGATTGAAGTTATTAGATATGTTTTAATAATAGTAAGTTCAGTATACTTAACCAGGCCACTGTTCATTGGAGTAGTCACTTTATTGGAACATATAGCCAGGAATTTAAAGTCAGTGCATTAGATAAGGGTTACTCCTACAAGTAAGGGTTGCAGGATTGAGACCTGTAGGAATTACTGTACCAACAATAATTCTACAATGCTTACTAGGAAAGCAATAACATACTAAGTTAAAACAATTCAGTCAACTATGTCTTAAATTGCCTTTTGGCAGGCATATAAGAAGTAAATCCAAGACGGAGGCAAAAAATAAAACTCTTAACTTTCACAAGACAAACATATTCACCACATGAATGATAAAAAGACTGATTACGTGAAAACGATCTATTTCATACTAGATTCTTTTGTCTGAGAATCAAAAAACTGCTAAATATCTAGCAATGTGGGAATCATAAGTTACAATATTGGTCGATTAGATCAATCTGAAAGTAAAACAGGAACATCCATTAACAATCTAAAATAACTCATAACTGTAATCTTGTGTAGACATCTCAGTAAGCCATAACTCTCAAAAGCCAAACTAACCTATTTTAGGGTTGCAGACATCTCAACAAAATAACTTTTGATGTTGTTGAGGATGGGGGTAGGGGTGAGAGACACCGAGTGTAATGTGCTGTCTTGGGATTTATCTCTGTGGCAATTGATGGATTTCATTATGTACATTTCTCTACCATAAGAATCAGAGTGATCAACCTTGTTTATGCATGTTGGGTGTTTGGCTGCGTGACAAGGTTGCTATCAACAGAAGGGATGAAGCATGAGGTAATGGCTAAGACTTAAATTAGCACACTCAGTCATACCTGCTCTCTGCTTGGACTGATCCGCAACTATCAGGGCATAGTCAAATGAAGAGTGTTTTCTCTTGCAAGTTCACAAACTGGCAAATTTAGCGGAAAATTATCTTTGATATTTCCCTCACCTCTGAAACCAAAGCTACGGACATTGTGTCAATGGCTAACTTGGCCTGCTGAGCATTTTCAATTCAAAGTATTGAATCAGTGAATTAAACAATAGATGCTGCTTCTTACACCAGGGCTCTACATTATACCTTTTTGTGAGTTAAAGTCAGGGCTCCTACCTGGTGGATTTTGGGAGAAAGGCACCAGGCTTTTATATGCCATCCTTGCATATCTCTTTCCTACCTCCCCCTTAACTGAGGCATTGTCTACGCTAGGACGTTGCACCATTTTAACAGTACCTTAGTGTGGATGCACCTATACTGGTATAAAGTGTTTCTATGGGTCTAACTTATTCCCATACAGGAAGGGGAATAAGTTCTACTGGTATAAGGCATCTTTATAACAGTATAACTGCATCTACACTGCGGGTTGTAATGGTATACCAATTTGGTTTTTTTTAAAAATCACACCCCTAACCAAAATAGTTGTGCTGGTACGAAATCTGTGTGTAGACCAGGCCTAAGTCTATGATGATGATGATAAAGAATTTGAGCTGTTTTTGTTTTGTTTTTTAATTTCCAAATTTTTGGGTCACATCAAGATGCTATCATTTGGTGACTTCTCCTTTCTCTATTACTAATCTCTTGGGGGAACGTCTATTATGTTTGCTGGCTTCTGAGCATACTCAAAGCAGGTATTTTTTTGGGGCTCAATTCAGCAGTGTGCTGAGTGCTCCTGGAATAAAACTGCAGAGGGCCAAAACACTAGTGCTCTCAGTATTTGCTTAGCACCAATGCATAGAAAGCTTCATCATGCTGTGGAGAAATAAACACATGTATGTACCTATGAACAAACATCTGAACTTGCACTAGGGCATGGGAAGGAGGTGGGAAATGGGCATGATGGGAGGTGAAGAGAGATCAAAGTCAGGGTGTGGGATTTAAAGAACATCTTAATGCTAGTGCGTAGGTAAGTAGCTGTATTTTGGAATTTCAGAGGCTCCTATTGCTAGCCAGATGTAGTAACTCACTCAAGAACTGCATGTAGGAGAAAGTGAGAGGTGGGGCCACCATGAGAGTTAGCCACTGGCCTGGAAATATGTCCCTGGGATGTAAGAAAACACTTTCACTGTGGCTGCACAATGTCTCATGAAGTATGCTTAGAGCAGTATTTTTGCCATCCCGCTAGCCAGCTGTACCCTATCTGCTCATCTACTACACCTTTATTGCAGGGGTCCCCAAACTTTCTTGGTCATGCCCCCTTACCTGGTGTCTGCCCTGCCAGGAGTGGGGGCCACAGTCCAGGGCCAGAGCTGTGGCTGGGACCACGCCCAGGAGTGAAGCCACAGCTGGGCCTGGGGTCAGGGCTTGGGTGAGTGGCACTCCCTCCCCACCCCATGTGGGGGCTGACTGCCTTCCCCCCCACCATATTCTCCCAAACGTTCTTCCATGCCCCCCCCATAGGGGGTGCACCCCACAGTTTGGAACCACTGCCTTCTTGGATCATGAGTCACAAACCCTCATTCTAAGAAGCCCTAATGGTGGTTCATTCCTGCTCTTTCACTGTCCTCATCCTCACCCTTACAGACTGAGCACTTCTGCAAGGTTTCATTAAGTTATTACTCCTGAAGCCAGAAGATCATGAACTGACCAAGTAGCCAAACAACAAAATCTGCTGTTTTTCATAGCCCGAATTGTACTCCTGAAAGCACATTAAAAAACCGTAGTAGATTGTGAAACATCCTTACCTTGCATACCAGATGCTGAAATAAGACATCCATTTACAAGGAAGGGAGATGGGTTTTTAATAGGTTTATGCTAATACTAATAATTGTTATTGCAGTTATTCAAAAAATCATACTTATCACAGATCATCCAAAATTAGCATGTCTCACATGAACAAAAAAAATCTAAAATTCATATATCTTAAAAAATATGAAATGAGAAAAATTGTAGAAGTATTAAGAGTTCCCGGTAACTGAGTAAAGTAAAAGGACTGACTTCTGCATCTCTGGATGTGTTGGAGACCTTCCACAGATATTTCCTATGGAAAGAATGTATTAATTCAAACCATAAGAGTTGTCCAGGGAAGATTAGTTCCACATGGATGCTGCTGCTGTTTTAACTCCTCCAAATCTTTTAAATTGTTAATAAACTGTATTCATAGGTGCAGGAAACATTTGCATTTAGTATTGCTAAGTTAGCTGAAGAAGTTAGTAAGTTTGATAACTTTAATGTTGAATCAGAAAATAGAACAGAGTTGCATAGTCAAAATGTGGCATTTAGAAGGGGGAAACTCCCACAGTGAACCAAATTCTGTTCTTGGTTGGAGTTGCAGTGGGAGTACACCAACATAACTCACAGCAGAATTTGGCTAGATTAATTTATTTACATTGGCCTTCTTGTGGGTTACTATTTTTTATTTAAGAAAGTTGAAACCTACATGATTTAGTAACATAGAAAGCATCCAGGACTATGTGTCATAGAACATTCATAAAGAACATATGACCTGAATCTGTGAGGAGCTGAGTGCCCTCAACTCCCATGGAAAGACATAGGATTTGTGAATACACTGCATCTCTCAGGAAGTATTTAGCAGCATAGAAAACAAGAACCGGTGCTCTCATTTAATTATTTTCACCAGCACGGGAAAGTTTCAGCTTACCTATAGTAGAAAAGTTGTACTAGTTAAAATTCACTAGATAACACATCTGCAGTAGGGGGGAAAAGAAACTCTAACTGTTCAGAAGTTCAGATCCCCTTTGATGTTTACCAGTGGGTATGTCTACATGCAATTAAACGCCTGTGACTGGCCCGTGTCACTGACTTGGGCTCCAACTGTAGGGCTGTAGAATTGGTGTAGACATTTGGGCTTGGGCTGAAGCCCGGGCTCTGAGACGCTGTGAGCTGGAAGGGTCCCAGAACCTGGGCTCCTGCCTGAGCCCAAACATCTACCAGCACAATTTTACACTCCCTCAGCCTGAGCCCTGCAAGCCCAAGTCTGCTGACGCTGGCCTTTCACAGTGTGATTTTCATATTTACACCCCCGGTAAGTGCAGAGGTGCACCACAATTCTAGAACAAAACTTTGGAGCCTCCAAAAATGTTCCAAGTTGGAATTTTCGGTAACACTTTTTTTTTTCATTGAACTGGCTTCCTATCCCTACAAAAATACAATGCTGTGATTGATGAGGTAAGGACTGTATGGTTCAAAGGAAAGGGAATGAGACAAAGGGCCAAATCCTGTGTCATAAATATAAAGGGAAGGGTAAACCCCTTTGAAATCCCTCCTGGCCAGGGGAAAGCTCCTCTCACCTGTAAAGGGTTAAGAAGCTAAAGGTAACCTCGCTGGCACCTGACCAAAATGACCAATGAGGAGACAAGATACTTTCAAAAGCTGGGAGGAGGGAGAGGGACAAAGGGTCTATCTGTGTGCTGCTCTTGCCAGGGACAGAACAGGAATGGAGTCTTAGAACTTTTAGTAAGTAATCTAGCTAGGTATGTGTTAGATTATGATTTCTTTAAATGGCTGAGAAAAGAATTGTGCTGAATAGAATAACTATTTCTGTCTGTGCATCTTTTTTGTAACTTAAGGTTTTGCCTAGAGGGGTTCTCTATGTTTTTGAATCTAATTACCCTGTAAGATATCTACCATCCTGATTTTACAGGGGGGATTTCTTTATTTCTATTTACTGCTATTTTTATTAAAAGTCTTCTTGTAAAACACTGAATGCTTTTTCATTGTTCTTAGATCCAAGGGTTTGGGTCTGTGGTCACCTATGCAAATTGGTGAGGCTTTTTATCCAACATTTCCCAGAAAAGGGGGGGGTGCAAGTGTTGGGAGGATTGTTCATTGTTCTTAAGATCCAAGGGTCTGGGTCTGTAGTCACCTAGGCAAATTGGTGAGGCTTTTTTACCAAACCTTGTCCAGGAAGTGGGGTGCAAGGTTTTGGGAAGTATTTTGGGGGGACAGACGCGTCCAAACAGCTCTTCCCCAGTAACCAGTAATTGTTTGGTGGTGGTAGCGGCCATTCCAAGGATAACGGGTGTAATATTTTGTACCTTGGGGAAGTTTTGACCTAAGCTGGTAAAGATAAGTTTAGGAGGTTTTTCATGCAGGTCCCCACATCTGTACCCTAGAGTTCAGAGTGGGGGAGGAACCTTGACATGGTGGCACAGTGGTGGGATTAACCTGAAATCATTTGAGATCCAGTTGAGATTTTTTGAACTAGAAATACAGATTTTAAAAAGGAAATTTTTTTTTCTTTGGAAAGAAAGTCCAGAAAGCAGCTTTGAAACTGAAAGCAGCTTGGTTTCTCTCTGCTTTGTGGCCAAGCAGAGACAAAAGGGGATTATCTTGTGAATTGCAGGTTTTTTTGCCTGGAGGCAGGGTACTTAACTCCTGCAGGGAAATTCACAGTCTTCCAACCCATTGTTTTTTTTTTTCTTTTCTTCCTAAAAGTAAATAGGGGGTGTGTGTTCTACCCATTTGCTTTTTCTTTGGGCTGGGTAAGCAGGTTTCCAAGCAGTTGGAGGTTTTTTGCTTTAATTTGGGCCCAGAGCAGAGACAAGGGAATTGTCTTTTTCTGTAGGCTGACAATCACTATCAGAGAATAGGTATTCTATTCCAGCACAGCAAAATTTTACAGCCAAGTTTTGTTTGTTTATTTCTAAACCTCGGGTGTAAAGTTAGTTAAAAACAGAGAGGTTAGAATGACCAAATCCTCAGCTCGACTACAGCTGGAATTAGCCAAATTTCAGGCTGAGGAAAGACAAAGGGAACATGAAAGACAGATAGAACTCATGCAGCTGAAGAAGGAACAAGAAATGGAGGCAAGGAAGCATGTGGAGGAGGAGAGGGAAAAAGAGAGGAAGCATGTGGAGGAGATGGAGAGGATAAAGGCCCAGCAGAATATACCAACAAACCCTAGCAATCCTTTTCCAGGTACCACTTCCCATCCCAGAAAGTTCCCCACCTACAAGGCAGGTGATGATACTGAGGCCTTCTTAGAAAACTTCGAAAGGGCCTGCCTTGGGTACAACATCTCTGCTGACCAATACATGGTAGAGCTGAGGCCGCAGCTCAGTGGACCTTTAGCTGAGGTGGCAGCTGAAATGCCTAAAGAACACATGAACAAGTATGAACTATTTAAATCCAAGGCGAGAGTCAGAATGGGGATAACACCCGAGCAGTCTCGTCGGAGGTTCAGAGCCCTAAGGTGGAAACCAGACATGTCATTTACCCGACATGCCTACCACATTGTGAAACATTGGGATGCCTGGATATCAGGAGCAAGTGTTGAATCTCCAGTAAATTTGCCCTTCCTAATGCAAATGGAACAATTCTTAGAGAGTGTTCCTGAGGAAATAGAAAGATACATCCTAGATGGGAAACCCAAAACTGTAATTGAGGCAGGAGAGATTGGAGCCAGATGGGTGGAGGTGGCAGAGAAGAAGAAAACTGGTCGCAGTTGGAGCGGAGACCAGAAGGGACCACCCCAGACCACACCCTATTACCGGGGGCCGCCCAAAGCCCCACCTACCTCCCAAAGAGCCCTCCAGACCCCTTATCGTCCCACCACCCCGTTCTCCAGCAGCCCTCCTCGCCCCAGTGACCCGTCAGCTGGACGATGTTTTAAATGTAACGAGCTGGGGCATGTAAAGGCCAACTGCCCCAAGAACCCCAACAGATTACAGTTCATTGCACCGGAATCACACCAGAGGTCCACAGGCCCAGATACCTCCCAGATACCCTTGGAGCGGAGGGAAACTGTGAGTGTGGGCGGGAAGAAGGTCACCGCGTGGAGGGACACCGGAGCACAAGTGTCAGCTATCCATGCTTCCTTAGTGGACCCCAATTTAATCAACCCAGAGATCCAAGTGACGATTCAACCCTTCAAGTCCAACTCTTTCAATTTGCCTACAGCCAAGTTGCCTGTCCAGTACAAGGGCTGGTCAGGAATGTGGACTTTTGCAGTCTATGATGATTATCCCATCCCCATGCTGTTGGGGGAAGACTTGGCCAATCATGTGAAGCAGGCCAAGAGGGTGGGAATGGTCACCCGCAGCCAGGCTAAACAAGCCGTGAGGCCTAGCTCTGTTCCGGAAACTTCTATCAGGACCCAGTCAGAGGTGATGGACCTGGACCCCAGGCCAATGTCTGCAACAGCAGTAGTGGATCCAGTCCCAGAGACCCAGACGGAACCAGTCCCAGAACCGGAACCAGCCGAACAACCAACACCAGACCCCGTGTCAGTACTGAATCCAGTACTTGCAACCTCAACAACGGAGGGCCCCACCGAACCTGAACTGGCAGCAGCCGATAACCCGACCCAAGAGGCTCAGCCGGAGCCTGAATCCCAACATAGTGCACCAGCGGAGAGCGGTTCACAGTCAACAGAAACAGCTCCATCCCCTATATCGCTTCCAGAGGGACCAAGCCTAGGTCCACAATCCCATGAGGAACTGATGTCTCCAGCATCAAGGGAACAGTTCCAGACTGAACAGGAAGCAGATGAAAGCCTCCAGAGAGCTTGGACGGCGGCACGGAGCAACCCACCACCTCTCAGCTCTTCTAATCGATCCAGGTTTGTTGTAGAAAGAGGACTTTTATACAAGGAAACTCTTTCTGGTGGACACCAGGAAGACTGGCATCCTCAGAGACAGTTGGTAGTTCCAACTAAATACCGGGCCAAGCTCTTGAGCTTAGCCCATGATCACCCTAGTGGCCATGCTGGGGTGAACAGGACCAAAGACCGTTTGGGGGGGTCATTCCACTGGGAGGGAATGGGCAAGGATGTTTCTACCTATGTCCAGTCTTGTGAGGTGTGCCAAAGAGTGGGAAAACCCCAAGACCAGGCCAAAGCCCCTCTCCAGCCACTCCCCATCATTGAAGTTCCATTTCAGCGAGTAGCTGTGGATATTCTGGGTCCTTTTCCGAAAAAGACACCCAGAGGAAAGAAGTACATACTGACTTTCATGGATTTTGCCACCTGATGGCCGGAAGCAGTAGCTCTAAGCAACACCAGGGCTAAAAGTGTGTGCCAGGCACTAGCAGACATTTTTGCCAGGGTAGGTTGGCCCTCCGACATCCTCACCGATGCAGGGACTAATTTCCTGGCAGGAACTATGAAAAACCTTTGGGAAGCTCATGGGGTAAATCACTTGGTTGCCACTCCTTACCATCATCAAACAAATGGCATGGTGGAGAAGTTTAATGGAACTTTGGGGGCCATGATACGTAAATTCGTAAATGAACACTCCAATGATTGGGACCTAGTGTTGCAGCAGTTGCTCTTTGCCTACAGAGCTGTACCACATCCCAGTTTAGGGTTTTCCCCATTTGAACTTGTATATGGCCGTGAGGTTAAGGGGCCATTGCAGTTGGTGAAGCAGCAATGGGAGGGATTTACACCTTCTCCAGGAACTAACATTCTGGACTTTGTAACCAACCTACAAAACACCCTCCGAACCTCTTTAGCCCTTGCTAGAGAAAACTTACAGGATGCTCAAAAAGAACAAAAAGCCTGGTATGATAAACATGCCAGAGAGTGTTCCTTCAAAGTAGGAGACCAGGTCATGGTCTTAAGGGCGCTCCAGGCCCATAAAATGGAAGCATCGTGGGAAGGGCCATTCACGGTCCAGGAGCGCCTGGGAGCTGTTAATTATCTCATAGCATTCCCCACCTCCAACCGAAAGCCTAAGGTGTACCATATTAATTCTCTAAAGCCCTTTTATTCCAGAGAATTAAAGGTTTGTCAGTTTACAGCCCAGGGAGGAGACGATGCTGAGTGGCCTGAAGGTGTTTACTACGAAGGGAAATGTGCTGGTGGTGTGGAAGAGGTGAACCTCTCCATGACCCTTGGGCGTATGCAGCGACAGCAGATCCAGGAGCTGTGCACTAGCTACGCGCCAACGTTCTCAGCCACCCCAGGACTGACTGAACGGGCATACCACTCCATTGACACAGGTAATGCTCACCCAATTAGGGTCCAACCTTACCGGGTGTCTCCTCAAGCTAAAACTGCTATAGAACGGGAGATCCAGGATATGTTACAGATGGGTGTAATCCGCCCCTCTGAAAGTGCATGGGCATCTCCAGTGGTTCTAGTTCCCAAACCAGATGGGGAAATACGTTTTTGCGTAGACTACCGTAAGCTAAATGCTGTAACTCGCCCAGACAACTATCCCATGCCACGCACAGATGAACTATTAGAGAAACTGGGACGGGCCCAGTTCATCTCTACCTTGGACTTAACCAAGGGGTACTGGCAGGTACCGCTAGATGAATCTGCCAAGGAAAGGTCAGCCTTCATCACACATCTCGGGCTGTATGAATTTAATGTACTCCCTTTCGGGCTGCGAAATGCACCCGCCACTTTCCAAAGACTTGTAGATGGTCTCCTAGCGGGATTAGGAGTCGCCTACCTTGACGATGTGGCCATATTTTCGGATTCCTGGGCAGACCACCTGGAACATCTACAAAAAGTCCTTGAGCGCATAAGGGAGGCAGGACTAACTGTTAAGGCTAAGAAGTGTCAAATAGGCCTAAACAGAGTGACTTACCTTGGACACCAGGTGGGTCAAGGAACTATCAGCCCCCTACAGGCCAAAGTGGATGCTATCCAAAAGTGGCCTGTCCCAAAGTCAAAGAAACAGGTTCAATCCTTCTTAGGCTTGGCCGGTTATTACAGACGCTTTGTACCGCACTACAGCCAAATCGCTGCCCCACTGACAGACCTAACCAAAAAGAAACAGCCAAATGCTGTTCAGTGGACCGGAAAGTGTCAGAAGGCCTTTAACAAGCTTAAAGCGACACTCATGTCTGACCCTGTACTAAGGGCCCCAGACTTTGACAAACCGTTCCTAGTAACCACAGATGCGTCCGAGCATGGTGTGGGAGCAGTTTTAATGCAGAAAGGACCTGATCAAGAATTCCACCCTGTAGTGTTTCTCAGCAAAAAACTGTCTGAGAGGGAAAGCAACTGGTCAGTCACTGAAAAAGAATGTTATGCCATTGTCTACGCTCTGGAAAAGCTACGCCCATATGTTTGGGGACGGCGTTTCCACCTGCAAACCGACCATGCTGCACTAAAGTGGCTTCACACCGTCAAAGAAACTAACAAAAAACTTCTTCGGTGGAGTTTAGCTCTCCAAGATTTTGATTTCGACATCCAACACATCTCAGGAGCTTCTAACAAAGTGGCTGATGCACTCTCCCGTGAAAGTTTCCCAGAATCAACTGGTTAAAATCGTCCTTGAGATGTGGAAAATATTGTTAGTCTTTATGTACTTGGTAGTATATTTAGAGATGCATGTGTCTTATTAACTCTGTTTTCCTAGAGCTCCAGGAAGAAATCCCAGCCAGTGTTTCACCCTAGCTGAGATTTGGGGGGCGTGTCATAAATATAAAGGGAAGGGTAAACCCCTTTGAAATCCCTCCTGGCCAGGGGAAAGCTCCTCTCACCTGTAAAGGGTTAAGAAGCTAAAGGTAACCTCGCTGGCACCTGACCAAAATGACCAATGAGGAGACAAGATACTTTCAAAAGCTGGGAGGAGGGAGAGGGACAAAGGGTCTATCTGTGTGCTGCTCTTGCCAGGGACAGAACAGGAATGGAGTCTTAGAACTTTTAGTAAGTAATCTAGCTAGGTATGTGTTAGATTATGATTTCTTTAAATGGCTGAGAAAAGAATTGTGCTGAATAGAATAACTATTTCTGTCTGTGCATCTTTTTTGTAACTTAAGGTTTTGCCTAGAGGGGTTCTCTATGTTTTTGAATCTAATTACCCTGTAAGATATCTACCATCCTGATTTTACAGGGGGGATTTCTTTATTTCTATTTACTGCTATTTTTATTAAAAGTCTTCTTGTAAAACACTGAATGCTTTTTCATTGTTCTTAGATCCAAGGGTTTGGGTCTGTGGTCACCTATGCAAATTGGTGAGGCTTTTTATCCAACATTTCCCAGAAAAGGGGGGGGTGCAAGTGTTGGGAGGATTGTTCATTGTTCTTAAGATCCAAGGGTCTGGGTCTGTAGTCACCTAGGCAAATTGGTGAGGCTTTTTTACCAAACCTTGTCCAGGAAGTGGGGTGCAAGGTTTTGGGAAGTATTTTGGGGGGACAGACGCGTCCAAACAGCTCTTCCCCAGTAACCAGTAATTGTTTGGTGGTGGTAGCGGCCATTCCAAGGATAACGGGTGTAATATTTTGTACCTTGGGGAAGTTTTGACCTAAGCTGGTAAAGATAAGCTTAGGAGGTTTTTCATGCAGGTCCCCACATCTGTACCCTAGAGTTCAGAGTGGGGGAGGAACCTTGACATCCTGCTTGCCCTAATGACATTGGATGGAATTCACCCCTGGAGACAGGGCCAGTTTTAGATCTTTGCTTCACTTAAGTCCCACATAAACCCTCAGACTTAAGTGCTATAAAGGCTTTGTGCTGGCCCTCTGTAGTGAGTTGAATGTGTATCCATATCCCAAGTATGGTACCCTTTTAAATCAATGGGAATTTCTAAGTGGGGAGAACTCCCATTGACTTCTATGAGAGCAACAGGATAAACCACCAGTGAGTCTGCAAGAGTACCCCTTTGAAGCCAATGGGAATTTTCAGAAGAGCAAGGCAAGACGGATTTGGTCTACAGAGCCTTTCTGTTGCTAATTCTGAAGCTTGACCCAGTCAGGAGTGATAAAGGCCTTACTCTAATAGCTTTTCAGTACGTTAGGTTGGCTGAGTTGGTGATCTCAGTCTAGTTCCCAGTGTACAATTGTCCACATCATAAAACATCCCTCTCCTTACAACTGGCACCCTTGTTGTGAGCCTGAGCATAGAGGCCAAGGGCTGACTAGGCTGTAGACTCTTGGTTACTCATTTCAGGATTAGAGCACACTGAGAGAGCATTATGGGGAAGCTTGCCCCCTGCCATTGCTCTTTGCTCTACGAAGTATACGGAAACAGGACATGGCTCTGCAGAGCTCTCACTCCAGCATCTTGGCTCTCATTGCATGAAGCACCAGCAGAACATCAGCCCCAGTCGGGTATATTTAAAAACCCAAACTAATTGTCGCTATTGGCTAACAATTTGGAAAAAGTTTATTTTTCCTGAAAATACAAAAGCAAATGGGAATGGTACGCATGCCAAAATATTAATGTGAGCTCTACTATTATGAAACAGTTTTGGACAGTTCAGGACATCTGGAGTTAATATGGGGGAGGGAAAAGAAAAATTTCTTGAATGTATTTAAAGTCTGAAATAGAATGGCCGTGGCGTATACATGCAGAAACCCTGAATGAAATACACAAATGGATATGGCAGAAAGCTTAAAAGGAAACCAGCTTGCTAGGAGCAGAACTATTTTTAGTTTTTTAATGAGGAAAGCAGCTGTATTTGAGAAAGCAAGTCACTCGCTGCTTGTACAATAAGCTGGAACTCTTTCTGGTTCCTGATGTTCATGGTTGTCAGAGGGAAAACCTCATGTAGAGGCTTTTTGGCCTAGTTCCCTCAAGGTATTTAGGTGCCTAACTCCCATTGATTTACATGGGAGTTAGGTGCCTAAATACCCTGGAGTACCTCAGGCTAGGGAGCCCTAAATGGCAATCACCTATGTTTTACAGCACAATTGGGAGTATTTGGGGACCAGAGCCAGAGACTTCAGCCAAAGTCAATGGTAGCCGAAGGAGTTCAGCACCTTTTGGAGTAGGCTTTTATTTAAAAGCCTACCAAAGTTCTCTCATGCATACAGTAAACATAACGTTCCTATGCCTTTCTAGTTCTGTGCCTGGTGATTTGTCATAAGAGAATTATTTCCTTCATTTCCTAAAAGCTTTGGAGGCTTGGAGCAATCTATCTTGTTCTTTATTTAACATAAGTGCTTTCTGTCTTTGGGCATTGCTTGTATTATTGTTGTAGCCATGTTGGGTCCCAGGATATGGGAAAAACAGGATAGGTGAGGTAATATCTTTTTATGGGTCTCAGTTTTGTTGGTGAAAGGTACAAGCTTTTGAGCTATACAGGGCTCTCCTTCCCGTGTGGGGAAGGAAGCAGAGTGTCTGAGCTAAATACAAGTTGGGACAGATTGTTAAGCAGAAAGGGTAATGCGTGTTGGAGGCGGTCACTTGAAATGAAGCAGGCAATTGCGGGGTGGGGTGTAGATAATTATACATAAAGAGTTTGAAGTTGGCAATAAGGGTAGCAGGCAGTGTGATATATTACAAATTGTTGTAATGAGCCATAAAACCAGTGTCCCTGTTAAATCCATGGGGGTTTTTTGGTGTCTAGCAGAGTTAGGAATTTAAATTCCCAAGCTCGCCTTTTGAAGGTGTTGTACAGGTTTCTTTTGAGTATTGAAAGAGCCGATATGGGAATGATAGCTTTGTGAAAAGCATTCTCTAATGGGTGTTTTTTGTCTTTTGAACTCTCACAGAAAAATGATAAATCAAGAGCATAGTGATTGTTTGGTTTCACCCAAATAGTAGTTGGGACATTTGGTGCACCGGATGAAGCATACCACATGTTATGATAAACATCTGTAGGACCCATGGATCTTCAAAAGTATGTTTGAGGGGTATTGATCATCATAGCAATGGAGATATGTCTGCAGGTTTTGCATAATGTTGTGCTGGCAGGGTCTGGTCTGGGGGAGCTTTGCTTCTGATGAGCTTGGAGAAGTTGTGGGGAGTTGTTTGAAGACCAGAGGAGTGCGTTTGGGAAAGATTTCTTTCAGGATGCGGTCATCATCAAATAGGGATTGTAACTCTTTGATGATGACCCATATGGGTTCCAGTGGAGGGTGGTAGGCGACAACTTAAAGTGTGCAGTCAGATTTTTTTTTTTTCTGTTTTGAAGCAGGTTCTCCTGTGGTATTTGGATGGCCCTTTCCATAATGGTATCTACTTTTCTGGTGGAGTGTCCTTGTTTAGTGAAGGAGATTTTCAGTGTGTTTATATGTTTATCCTAGATTTTCTCATCAGAGCAGATGACCAATTTTATTTATTTATTTATTTATTTTGTGGCTGGTGGATTTGTGGAGGTAAGTGTGGTGATTTGTGGGTTTCTTGCATGTAGTTGTTTGTGGTATTCCAGTGTTTAAGCTAATTGTGGTGTCAAGGAAGTTGATGCTGATGGGGGGAGTGCCAGAGAAAGAGAGAGCATTTGGATGAGTGTTGGTTGTTGAAGTTTGGTGGAAATCTAAGGAGTTTAGGTTATCTGCCCAGAGAATGAAAAAATCATTGATGTATCTCAGGTATATCATTAGTTTCATGGTGCATTTTTCAAGAAATTCTTCGAAGTGGCCTATGAAGAGGTTGGCATATTGGAGAGCCATGCTAGTACCCATGGCTGTTCCCATGGTTTTGACAAAGTATTTTGTTGTTAAATGTGAAACTGTTGTGGGTGAGGATGAAAGGAACTGTGTTTATGCACAGGATTGGCAGAGATTCAGCAAGCTTTGCTGCAGAATCAAAACTTCATCCTAAAAACTAGCACTGCATTATATTCCCACCATGCAAAATAAAGTGAACAACACTGTTTTATAAGGTAGTTTTCGGAAATCTTGAGAGACATGTATTAATTTTCTTTTATAGTGTAACTCATAATTGAAGTAAACCATTTGAATTCTATTAGTGATAAGAATGGACGTTCGTTGTCTCAAGGTCAGAGCTGTTAAATTTGCAGCCCAGAAATAAAGGGGGTTGCTTGACTCCCAACAGGATGGAGAAACTGCTTTTGAATCTAATTAAAACAAACACAATCTAAAAGGATGGATCCCAGAATTAGGTAATTTTTAAGTTAAAGCAGAAGGCCAGTGCCACCTGGCTGAGATGGCCTGGAGCTTTCCACAGAAGGGATGGTGTTAGTGGAGTGGGGGAGTCAATCTTAAAAGCGAAGCTATGCTGCTAGTTTGTCAGTCTCAGACAGCATCCATATTCCAAACTCCTCAGAGTTGTAGATGCACTCAAGGTAATGGGAGGCAGCATGGCCTCTAGAGGATAGGGGACTCAACTGGGAGTCAGGAGACCTGGCTTCTTCTGTGGCTCTGTCACTGGTTGACTTTGGAAAAGACATTTCAGTTCTTTCTCCACTCCCACCATTTATTTGTCTTGTCTGTTCAGTTAACACCCTGTGTTTGTACAGTGCCTAGCACAATGGGGACCCATCTCATGTGTAGTTTCTTGGCACCACTATAATACAAATACTAACAGTGGGTGGAAAGTTTGAATAAGTTCTATCTTGACCTCTCCATTTATAATTACACTTTCTGCCACAAAGACTAAGAAGTTTTAGCTGGCTTCAGTGAAGAATTTTCTGTATAAACCATTTCTATTTTCGTGCTTGCTCCATTTAATTTTGCCTTTGTAAATAATGTACCACTTTGTGCCAAACTTGGCTCTCATTTACTTTGATGTAAAATTAGAGCAATTTCATCAGCTTTGGTGTATCCAACATCTTCTTTGACTGCACTTTTTATGAGAGTTTATTTCCAGTATACCTCCAGAAGACAAGTTACTGGGGTTCATCCATTGTAAGTAGATTTCTGAGGCCTCCTTAGCTGGGAGAAGCAGGAGAATATTTGAATTGTAGACTTGGCGTCCACAGGTCCACTCCTTTTAATAGACACCCAGGTTTACACCACAACAGTGCATCTTCTCTGGCTTGTAAAAATTAAAAGTTTCAACCTTCATCATGAGTGGATAGGGGTTTGAATTGATGTGGGATTGAGGTACATGGAAAAGAGAACCTGTGGTAGTTATATTCCTCTCAAAACTGTGTAAAAGTCATAAAATGTTATCTTTATACAGCATAAATATCCAATGGAAAGCACACCTGTCTCTTGCTATGTGGGCCAGTTAATTGGTTTTTGATCTATTTTTACAGTTCTCATCTGAAAGGCAATTTATTTGTTAAGTTTCACAGAAAGCTTTGGAGCTGCTATAGAGTTTTTTGTAGCTGTGAAAAATGGCAGTTTTTTTTGTTTTTGTGGGTTTTTTTTAAAAGCATTCTCAAGGAATAATTACAATGATTGAGAATGCTTTGTTAAAAAACAGAACAAAACCAGAAACATGTACCTTTTTCACAGAGGCATAACTCTAAAATGGCTCTGTAGATTTCTTTAGCTATTGAGGAAATCTGAAAAGTAAAAGGAAACAAATTCACCTTCAGAGTTTAGCAACAGCTGAAGTTTGTCTCACAAGTATTTGAAAACTGGCTCCTCCCCACTCGCAGAAACTGATATCAAAGCTTTAAAAATAACAGTACAAATTTTCTGTTACAAGTTCCAAAAAGGAGAAGACCATGCTTTGCTCCATTTTAATCTCTTAAGAATATGATGAATGTGGTTATGTCTTATAATTTATTAAGTATTTGGCACCTCTAGGTGCTACTGCAATCAGGTACTGGTCTCCATTGTGGTAGGCCCTGCACATATACAGAACAAGACTGTCCCTGCCACAAAGAGCTTACAAGCAGAGTAATGTATGTTGTATTCTATTTCTTCACCTTGTTACTCTTTTTAAAATAATAAACTATTTGATTAAAAAAATATGACTAAGGGGCCAAATCCTAAAACCCTGGCTTCTTATAGATTCATAGATATTTAGGTCAGAAGGGACCTTTATGATCATCTAGTCTGACCTCCTGCACAACGCAGGCCACAGAATTTCACCCACCCACTCCTGTGAAAAACCTCTCACCTATGTCTAAGCTATTGAAGTCCTCAAGTCATGGTTTAAAGACTTCAAGGAGCAGAGAATCCTCCAGCAAGTGACCCGTGCCCCATGCTACAGAGGAAGGCGAAAAACCTCCAGGGCCTCTTCCAACCTGCCCTGGAGGAAAATTCCTTCCCGACCCCAAATATGGTGATCAGCTAAACCCTGATCATATGGGCAAGATTCACCAGCCAGATACTACAGAAAATTCTTTCCTGGGTAATTCAGATCCCACCCCATCTAGTATCCCATCACAGGCCATTGGGCCTATTTACCATGAATATTTAATTACCAAAACCATGTTATCCCATCATACCATCTCCTCCATAAACTTATCAAGTTTAATCTTAAACCCAGATAGATCTTTTGCCCCCACTGCTTCCCTTGGAAGGCTATTCCAAAACTTTACTTCTCTGGTCGTTAGAAACCTTCGTCTAATTTCAAGTCTAAACTTTCTGGTGGCCAGTTTATATCCATTTGTTCTTGTGTCCACATTGGTACTGAGTTTAAATAATTCCTCTCCCTCTCCGGTATTTATCCCTCTGATATATTTATAGAGAGCAATCATATCTCCCCTCAACCTTCTTTTAGTTAGGCTAAACAAGCCAAGCTTATGAAGAGACCCTGAAAAGACTGGTATTGTTTACCTTAAACAGGAAATGAGTAAAGCCCTGTCTACTTTTGCGGTGGCGTGTAGGTATATGTAGCTACACGAAAGACAGGCTGTGTCCGGACTGAAGTGTGTAGGTATGTTTGACAGTGAAAGGCTCTGGTCGGAAGGGAGCTGCCAGAGCCTCTCCTCGCTTTTGGAGTCTTTTGCTGCAGTGAGGAGACCCTCCAGCAAAAGGGAGGCAGTGGAACACTACACTGCTAAAATATCCGTGTACATGTGAGAGGCATTGCTTGGGCTTCTTGAGACCCATGTAGAGTATGTATCCTAGGTCTCTGGTGTGTCTTCACTTGACTCATCTAAATAGTGCCTCACCATCTACACTGCTATTTATATCCATGCGGGTTGGGCAGGGTCTGTACCCTGTATGCTGCCATAAGCGTAGATCTACCCTGAGAGGCAGCATGAGCAAAGTATATAAAATAATGACTGGTACATAGAAAGTAGATCAGGAGCTTCTGTTCTTGTTCTGGTGTTATGAAACAGGAAGGACATTTAATGAAACTGAAAGGCAGCAAATTTTAAAAACGACAAAAGGAAATATTTTTCCCACAATGAGAAGTTAGACTGTGGAACTCATTACCACAGGACATCATTAAGGACATGAGTTTAGCAAGATTCAGAGAGAATTGGGTGTTTAAATGGATAACTATAACAACTGTGGCTATTCTTGTTAACGCTAACAAAGAGGACTTTGGAAAGGAGATGAAATCTCTGGTTTAACTCTGAAACAAATCTCTCACTGCTGGGGATCTTCAGGGGAGCAAATTACCCCACATCTTTCTACTCTGGGGTTCCTTGCACCTTCCTCTGAACCATCTGATGCTGGCCACTGTCAAAGACAGGATACTGGACTAGCTGGACCTTGGGTCTGATCCAGTATGGTAATTTCTCTGCTCTAAAATTCAACTGAAGTCATTCTTCAAGGGTCTTTCAATAAATTTATAGCAATATCACTAGCTTCTAGGAGAAAAATGATTGATTAGACAATGATATGTCAAATAGTCATTAAACTGTCCTGGGACAGCAGGAGTTATGGTTATCTATTCATGATATGGTAGAGGATGTTGGTTTATGTATTTCATTGTTCTGCAGTGTTAATTATATCCTTGCTCTAATACTGAGACGTATGGAGATACTACTGATAATTTTTTACCACTTAGTGATAGCTGAAAAGTGACGTGGCCAAACACTGGATATGTGATGGTGAGGGAAAGGGTAAGAATGAATCGTGAGGCTCCAAGAAGAACTGAGTCACCCTGGGTTAAAAAGCTTTAATAGTAATTCTCTCATGTCACCACCATGCGGGGTCAGAGTGGGGAAGTGAAAAAAGGACTGGCAGTGGGCTTGGTTATTCTCTTCATTGCAGAGGGGCTATTGCAACCAGAAGGTGGCATTTTAGCAGCAATAGCCAATGAAAGTTGTAAATTATTTGGGGAGGTTTTTTTTGTTTCCTTCTCCCTAACTTTTCTGTTAATAAGGAGAAGAGGTAGGTGTGAAGTGAATAGTACCTGCATGTTTGTGACTGACTGTTTAAACAGCTGACTGGTGATTTAGTCCCCGGACTTCCTTTCTCTAAGGTCCTGTCCCGAATAACAAATTACACAGGACTCTCTCATATTTCTGTCTGGAAGGAGGGGATGGTGAAAGAGTCCCATGAAACTTTCAAGCAAGACATGCATTCAATAGGTAAGGAAAGCTGTTTGAGGACCATGGTCACGAGGCCTCTGTGACACTTGGGCACTCATTTATGCCCTTGACTACTACTGCATGTATCTCTGAAACAATGATAAAATTTATGGTGGAGACAACTGAAACTATTTTCTCTATAGGAAGAGATTTGCAAGATTCTGCAGAGGGGAAATTAAGGAAATCTATGTACCATGGATGTAGTGTGATCTAGTGGTTAGAGCAAGGGTCTGCTTGCATTGCTGATTTTATCATGGTTTGCCTCCGTTTTCCTACCTGTAAAATGGGGATGATAATAAAACCTAACTATCTTTGCAAAGTGATTTAAGTTCCTTGGATAAAAGGCAGATTATAAATACAAATTATTATTATTTTATTGCTCATTAGAAGATGGAGAGAAATTTGACAGAAGCTACAGGCGCCTGTGGAATCTCAAAGATAATTTGAGTACAGAACTGTTCTAGAGCGGTATGTAGTTTTGTTTGTTTAAAAACTCAGTCTTGTTTCTCATTATTTTGCACCTGACTTTTCAGGGAACAGAAGTTTAAATATTAACTCAGCTTTTTAACCCTGTGGCAATGCCAGTCTCCTTGGCACATATTATTGCAGCTAGAGATAAGATAAATAAAAAGGAATAACCAATGGAATGACAACCCTCAAAGTATTATAAGAAATATGCTTTTGAACCCCAGAAACAAGGCTGAGTAGCAATTTAGCCATTAAGATTATTAGGTATAAAATCCTGTACTGAAGAATGTATGCAGTTTGTCAAACAGTAGTCACTGCTGTACACAAGACTTCCAGAACATTTCTTTACAACTTACTCTTTGGAGGATCAGCAACTCAAAAAAAACAAACTCTATCATAGATCTTCCACATGGAAGAATTTACTGTTTTGTTGGACATGGTTACAACTTTGTCCACTAGATGGCTTTTTTTCCCTCAGCTACTTCCTGCTGTGTTAAATTTCGTGGATTCAGATTGCTCCATCTAAAAATAATATTCTTTACAGACTATTTTAATAGTCAGCAGTACTTTGGTCATCAGTTTCTAGTTAATCCATTCGACATGTGCTCTGTAATTATGTTTACACACCATGATTCCAAGAAAATTTACCAGTTGTTTTTACCTAAAATATTTGTCCACGTACATAGTTTGCCTATCATCTGTAATGTGTTAATTACAGTGATAATTTTCTATAGGCATTAGGATGATGTTTTTAACATTGCTCTCTCCCATCCGTGCTGAACCTCCCCTAAAATATGGGTTTGTTTGTTTGTTTTCCTCCTTGATCCAGTTTATTAACTAATCTGATACTACAAAGTTAGATATGGTGGCTATTGCAATAGAATGCAAAGGTATGGGACAGAACTCTGAAACTGAAGGCCCCCAGACAAACGAAATGGTGTGCAAAACAAATTGCTGATTTTTCATGATAAGGAAAGTGCCAGCTTCAGGAATTATACTGGACCCACTTTCTAGCTGACCAACTCAATGGTACTGGACACAGCACCTTCCTCCCTCACTTGACCGGTTGAATGAGATAGCTGTCAAGGGAAAAGGGCACTTAATGGGAAGGATGTAGGGTGGGCAAGGTGTCACAAAAGTAATACAATTAATGAATCCTAATATGGATTTTTGACTGATTATTTTGCGTGTTTCCATTCATCAAAAAATATAACCTGAACTGGCATAAACAATATTGCTTTGATTGGCACCAGACTGATATTTCACCATTCCATAGGAGGTAATAGAAGTTAATGGACCTATTCTTATCTCAATAGGGCTTGAAAAATGTACCCAACATCTACTGAGGTAGATAGCTAGTGGTGGGGGAAGTTTTAGGATAAATGCCATATGAGAAGCCCAGTGCCCTTGCCTTACCACCTTCTCAGATTTGAGGATTTGTGCTAGGAGGCTATCCTAAGAGCCTGCTTGTGGGCTCTTTTTTGATATAATCTTCTAGTTAGCAGGTGTCAAAGCTGATGCTCAGTGGAGCATCAGCTTTGACACCTGCTAACTAGAAGATTAGATCTGTTCTACCTGTTGAACTAGGGAAGGGGCTTTGTTTCTTCTCCCCTCCTGATGGCTTCAAGAAGGAAATAATCTTTTTACTGTACCCTTCCCCCAACCTCTGCACTTCTATGAGGAGAAAAGGAATCTCTGTTTCTCTACCCTTCCCTCAACCTTTATTTTTCAGGATCTTTCTCCACTGTGAATAATTCCAGTGCCTGCTTCTGCTCCTGCTCATGAAACTAACCTGACTCTTGGGAGTTCCACGGCAAAATTCTGAACAGCCCTGGTAAAACTGAACAGATTTTCTGTAGACCCAGAAAGACAAAACTGCATCAGTTTACATTTGGTCTGGTGTTTGGGAAGATTTTCCTCTGCAACCATAAGGGCTAGAGGCTTAAGACTTTTTTTTTTAAAATGAAAGTTTAGATTCTGCAAGAGTTCATGGCTTAGACCACTCCCCACATATGCCCAGGAAATCTTCTCCTTGCATCGGGAGAGTGTATGAGTGGATTTTTCAAGCCCTGTTTAATAAATACCATGAGGATTAACATGTAATTTCTATTAACATTGAAGCAGAAAGCCCCTGTATCTTAAACTGAGGGTATAAGCCTTTGCGGTGCTCAGATAGCATGGTAACACACACAGTGTTTGTTTGTTTGTTTGTTTTTTTAATTGATACTCTCTCACCCCTTGGGCAATGAACACTGTAGGCAGAGCTAGCTCTTAGTATGCCTGTTTTTTGCATGAGTGAATTGGTTGGGAGAATGAGCTCATGCCCTGAACCACACCCGGCCCCCAGGCTCACCAATGCTACAGCGGCTATAATTTGGCACCCTGGGCCTAAGAGATGTAAAACAGTAACCTAAAACTGTTATTCCAGCTGGCAACAATGGAGTGGTCAGAAATGTCAATTATAATACAGAAGTGTAGCTTTTCAAAGCTCTTGGCCACACTCTTATCAGTTACCTCACCATCAATCCCTTGACTTCACTGGAGTTTCTGTACCCCAGTGTAGTGGTGCAGGTGGCTCACACCAGCAGGGGGTGGTGCAGAAGCAGCCAGGGAGGCTGTGGAAACCTGCAGCTAATTAGGACAAGGCTCGTTAGGAGCCAGACAGGAGGCAGCTCCTGGGGCAGCCCAGATATAAGGAGCTGCCCAGCAGAGCAGAGGGAATCTGTCCCTGACTAGCGAGGGAGGAGGAGGAGGAGGACTGGCTCCTGAGGTAAGAAGGTAACACCTTGGGACAGAGCAGTGCTGGGCAAGCTCGGGGGAGCAGAGAAGAGCTCTGGCCCCTTACCTACCAGGCTATGGCCCCTGCTAAAAAGGTCCAAGAAGGTGCAAGGGCCAAGGGGAAGTGGCCAAGGGACAACAGGCAGACAAGGGGAGAGAAGACAGAGGCTGCTGCTAGAGGGTCCCTGGGTCGGGACCCAGAGTAGCAGGTAGGCCTGGGTCCCCCCCTTCCTCCATGCACCACACCTGGCTGTGGAGGAGCATGGCCAATACAGACTGCAACTTGCCCCTGAAGTGAGGGGCTAGACTTCGGGTTGTGGTTGGCCCTTGCAGCAAGTGCAAGCCAAAAGACTGCCATGACCCCCAGGGGGGTGAGAAAGAAGTAGTGGGCACTGCTGGAGGAGCAACGTGGGTCTGAAACAGTGGAGTAGAGCAGACAACGGGCAAGACACCACCCGCAGAGGGCACTCCAGAGCTTGACTGATCTAATTCCCGGAACAACCAGCAGGAGGCGCTAGCAGTGGTGAGTGCATGCTGTTACACCCAGACTTACTCCACTGTAACTGAGAGCAGAATTTGGCCTTCTCTCTCCATTTGGAACTGATGCCTCTGTGAAAGGAGGATGGTGAGAGAACAGTAGAAAGCTAAAAGGAAAACTACTGAGGTGACAAAGAGCTGGCATCTAGGAAATCAAGGTTCTTAGAATAAATTAGACACCTGTCAGTGTACCTTTCCACCAGCCATAATCCACGTAAAGCAGTTAAGCCAAATGTGTTGCTGGATTGCATTCAGTTGTGGATTTCAGCAGAATTACATCAGGCATGTGTTCAGCCCAGAGCCACTGATCTCAAGAAAATAAATGGAGAAGGAGGTGATGCACTAAAAATGCAGACTGCAGTTTTACTATGTAGATCTTATGTTGCTTTCTGCTTGTTTTGGGCAGTTGGCCTCTTGGAGCATGTCCTGTCTCATCAACAATAGCTGTGTGGCTAGTAAACCAGTCAGTAGCATGGAAGGCCTCTGCAGTAACCCAAGCACAGTGGGGAGTCACTGGGAAGACTTGGGGAAATGACACAAGCGGACTGGAGAATTAACATGCGGAAAGCTTGGTTAGCATAAAAAGAGGTGCATTTTGCTAGAGAGAGGCTAGTTCAAATCCTGCTTTCTATCTCTACCTACAGATCCCCGCTCCCTCCAAACAAGTCTAGTTAATGCTGTTTGAAAGTGGCGTGGTGATATCATCCTGTCCTGAATAGAATTTCCTCTAACCTGTGCTGGCTTATAAGGGTGCTCCCCAGAACACTCTAAACACACCCCTACAGCAAGGAGCAAGCAGGGGCTTGTGTAGAGTCAGCAACGTCAGCTGAGAATTCACCCATGCCAGGGCAATCATCAGTTGCCCATTAAGGGCAGTTTTAAGGTCCATTTGCACTTTTCCAATGGGTTTTTGATCTGAGAGGATGCTGCACATTCAAGTCTTCAGGCGGAAGTGACGGGTACTGTACCACAGTGATATTTGTCAGAGATGGGCCCAAATCAAATATCTTCATCAGACACCCTCCGGAAGGGGGGAGTTTGGATCCAGCTCCAAAGTCCAATCTGAAATTTGCAGCTGGACCCTTTCTTTGTACTGGATCAAACCAAAGAAGCTTGTTTAAACTTTAAACGTAGGATGCTTTGAATTTAGATTGGAATCTTTGGATCAAAAATCTATACCTCAAAACCCATTTCTACTTCTCAAAGGAAAAACTAAGTGGTGTGATTGAGAATGAGCAGGTACACTTTGCCCACGCTTAAGAGACCTGCTGGACCCTCTTTTATTTCAAAATGTAGTGTGAATAGCCATATAGGTAGCTGTCCTACCCTTTGATAGGTGTATTGACTCTGAACAATCACAGCTGTACTTGTGACATCACTGCATAATTCAGTACATTAATATAACTCAGGCAACCAACCTGTCTTATAAAAGGTTGGTGACAATAAAAATAAATCTTGGCATTTAAGTTGGTACATCCCAGTGAGGTAGGTTAGCATATTCTGAAGTAGACTGAGCATTTCATGGCAAATTCTCATCCCTTTGCATCTCATTACTGTTCTTGTCTAACTGATAAATTACCATGTAGAAAATAAGAGCCTGATTCTGATCTTGCACTGATGTAATTCAGGAGTCTCTCCACAGATCTCAGTGGGGTTATATTGGGGGTTAGTGAGATCAGAATCCGGCCCTAGAGCTGGGTCATATAAAAGTAGTACCATACACCTGATCTTGTTCTAAGTAACCTCAGATTCCCTAGCCTCGACACCATTATGTCAGACTTGCAAGCCTTCATATCACTGCAGTGCAAGATCAGATCAGTTTTGTGAACATAATATCACCTTGTTATAATCTCTGTTCCCTTTTAACCCTGCAGAAAGATCAGTCTGTTTCTCCTCAATTGATAAGCAAGGTTTGACAGGATCCAGTTTTGCCTTACATCTTAATGACCAACCATGAAAAAATGAGTGAAAGCTATCCACTATGAATTAGCATATGCTGTTAATTAAGTCTTTGAATATGTGTTCAGTTTTCAGGTGGATGCCTAATTACTCTGTGACCTGTTTGAAATTTCAGACTTATTCCTTCCAAAGTGTTCTTTTTTGTTTTTTAAAGTTAACGTCAGCTGCACTGAAACATACAGGATTTTCTTTTTCTCTGTGCTACACTTTTAAAAAGGGGATTTTGAATAAATGTATTTTATTAATGGGTTGACTGGGGGGGAAAAGCTGTAGGCAACTGGGTGGGAAGGAGCAAAAAATTAACCTGGTACCTAAATGTTCTCTGTTTCAAACAGCTTATGCCGCAGATGGTCTAGTGTGGATACCCTACCTTAAAGGGGGGGAAAAATCACAGTCTGAAACAATATAATATTAAAGTGTCTTTGTAATTGTATCCAGGTTTCCTTTTTTTTTATGGAAAAAATAGTCGGGTTTTTTCTTCTTTGTAACTGATTATTTAAGAATTCATCCATTCATTCCTTCATTCTCCAAGGGGATGTTCAAATGTGCTTTGTGATTATGCACTGGCAATATGACTTTTGCAGGAAAGTATCACGTTTTATGTTAGACTATAAATTCCTCCACTGATTATGTACTGAATGTTCTCTCTCTCCAGTTTTATTCTTTTTTAAATATTTTTGAATAAAAGCCATCATGCATCCCTTTAATCTAATAAGACGAGGACGTTGCTACCTATTTCTACATGTCCTACAGCTCCCTTGAGAAGCAATTGATCAGATAAGGTGTTTGTTAGAAAGAAAGTCATTCTCTGTACCCTTTCTCTCATTTACTCTGCTCATGGATGAGAGGCTGCTGTCACTGCCCTTCTACAACACGCCTGGGTGCGCGCGCTCTCTTGCTTTGCATAGAGCATGGTAAATCCCATATTTATACTTCACAGAAAAAGAGTCACAGCTTTTCAGATGGAAGGAAGTTAGTCCTTTGCCTCATCAAATTGCAAAAACTGATTGCTTGAGCCAATGGAGTTGGCTATTGCTGATTTCAATAATAAACATGAACATGTGTAAGTTGAAATTTAAAAAAAAAGTAAATTTTAATCAGTTTTAAAAGTGTCACAGCTTAGTTAAGAAATCTGCAGGCATTCTTTTGGTTAATAGCTTTAATTGATGATCTGCAGACTTTGTTTAAAGACCGCATATTCAGAAGAGCTCATATGTGAATGCAGTATGTTGATGTTGCATGGAACTAATAATTCTGATGAACGTTTATATTTGTGTGTGTAAGAGAGAGACCGACTGACCATTTGGGCATGCATTTTTCTGAGAGTCCTCTTTAAGAAATACACTTTTAAACCTGCCAATGCCCAAATCTCGGACTCAAAAGACACAAAATAAGGGATACATTTAAATTATTTGTACAAGAAGCTTTAAGTGCTACAGGAGTCCTTCCATTAATGTCATGAAAGATCCCGTTTCTTTAACTCCTGTCTCATGATTCTGCATTTTGGATGTGAAGATAATTAAAATAACTCTAAAATCCAATGAGGGTCGCATGAGAGAGGCATGTTAGCAAGCTGTGATCTAAAACCTATTGTAAATTCCTTTTCTTTAAATCTCATAATTCAGAATTAGCTGTGATTCCTGCTGTTTGGCACACAGAGCTAAGTAAAGGTTAGATTTCTTCTCGTACTGTATTTTCATTCAGCTTAATATTTAAGCCATTCTGGTGGTTTGTCCAGGAGCACAGTTGGTCCTTGTACAACTATAAATGGCAAAGAGGCTGGGTCTGTTAGAGCTTGTCTGTCAGCTGTTTGAACAAGGCAAGCACCTTGATACAGCTGGCCTTGGAGCATGCAGTTTCATGGCTCTCATGCTATTATTTGCCACCAGCTCTCTGATTGGTTGAAGCTGCTGTCCTCCTTGCAGCCTCTAGTGACTGTTGCTGACAGTATATCTCTCCTCAACTGAGATTACTGTGTATGACCTACTTTGAAAATGGTGTGAACCAAGGTTCACAAATGGCTTGGAAGGGTGCCACAGAGTTGGTGCACAAACATGCCTGGTCTGGGAGGCTTCTGTCAGAACAAAAATGTCTTTCTCAATGCCCTCCAGACACAGTACGCGTTCTTTTTCACAGGCCTTGAGTTCACAATTCATCTTTGTGCTCTTGAGTGCAGCATATTGATTTGCTGTGCAAGCCTGCTAAATTAGAGAGCCTCTGGCCAATCAGAAGACAAGTCCTCCATGCCTTTCTGCTCTCAAAACAGCTGAAGTAGTAATAAAGATGAATACAGGGTTTCAGGCTGAGCTATCAGCTGAAGCCCAGTAGTAGTGGAATCAGTACTACAGGTCACAGTTGCTGCTTGGTGTTGGTATTTTATTTACACAGATTCTGTTTACTAAAATGTATACCTTATACTGTAATGTGAGCTTGCAAAAGCTTCCCTCCATATCAGGTAAATACTTTAACATCCCAGCCATTCCAAAATACTGAGGGAAGAGAAAATAAACTGATACAAAAGAAAGTAATTGCCTGGAGCATTTCAGGTCAAAATTGTATTTCTCCCCCCCCCCCCTTTCTTAATGAGTTTATTGTGCTACAGACATAAGCTTGCACTGAATCCAGGGACTGAGAGATTTTATGCAGTTGCAAATCTACTTGAAAGATTAGCCTTGCAGGGTGGGGGAAGCCTAACACATGGCAGGCAGCCCTTGTGTTTACTATCTGATAAGATAATTAGCATCAGGAGTAAGGTAATGTATTTGTACTTCTAAAGAGTGGTATTAATGTACATTACCAGACTGAGTTAAAGAGCTTGCTTATCAGGCTTTTCTTCGCAGAAGACTTGCACTATGATTTTTCTTTAGGTCAATCAGTTCTTTATTAAATTACCAATGCAAATGTGTTTAAATTTATCCATGTGGAATTTGGATGTGTTGCACAGCCTCCCACTACAGTAGTTTGGGGCTTTTTAAAGATTTACTGTAGGGAAACGGTTCCAACTTCTACTCTGAATGTTTCTTTTTGTTTGTTTGTTTTTATCCACTGTAAAGACATCTGTTCTACATGGCTTTCTACTTTGGCCTCTGGTCAATTTCTGTTGACTTCCATGAACTCCATTATGAAACCCAACTGCACCACTCACATGATTCTTGAGTACAGATCTATGGCATACAGTAAAATACGGCTTTGATAAGCTCTCTGGAGGCAAAACGTGATAAAACCATTAAAGGGAAATAATAACCATCCTGAGCAAAGTAAACAACACCTTCATGTATGTTCCTCCACAGCTGAGTGACAGCAGTGAGCATTCATAGCCATGTGACAGTGGCTCAAAAATAGGGAAAGCTGAGACAAAGACCTTTATCAGCTCTAAAAGCAGAGAGTTATCTATTCCGTACAGTATTGACACTATCCTGGCTGCTGTAGTGCCTTTGCCGGTTGTGAAACACCTAAAATGCTCAGTGAGAGTCCAAGGGGAAGGGGGCTGGACATGAAACAGGAGTTTGACATCTGACATTTGCCAGGGGCGTTCATTGTGCCTTGCTTGTACTGAAGCATGGCCAGACTGTAAAGCTTGCTGGATGCTCTGCAATAAAGAATTCTGGCCTAAGAGATGTCAGTTAGGTTACAGCATTTATTACTACAATTTGGCCTGGCAGGGTCATTTGTAAGTCTCAGCTAGGAGTGCTCTCTTTTTTAAATGAAAAATGCTAATAGAACAATGATTTGTCCATGAGCCATTTTTTTCTAGCACTTTTTTAAAATTGTATGTATGGAATTCTTGGTGGCTCACTAAGATGCACCTTTGACTGCTGTGCAACATGGCCATTAGAAACTTTGTGGGGATACAACTTGTCTCCTACTGTTCCAAAAGCATAAGGCCCTACCATTTGGACTAAAGAGACATACTGTATTTTGGCTTTTAGCACTATTCTGGGGCTGTCAATCAGAACAGTCCCAGTTCCATCCAGTGGAGGGCAGTGGTATACATACACAGTACCAATTAAAAAGAACAAGCATACTTGTGGCACCTTAGAGTCTAACAAATTTATTTGAGCATAAGCATTTGTGAGCTACAGCTCACTTCACCTGATGCATAGAATGGAACATATAGTAAGAAGAGTGAGAGTGTGTGTGTTATATACACATGCATACAGAGAACATGGAAAAGGTAGAGTAAGAGGCTAATTAAGATGAGCTATTATCAGCAGGAGAAAAAAACTTTTGTAGTGATGATCAAGATGGCCCATTTAGACAGTTGACAAGAAGGTGTGAGGATACTTAACATGGCGAAATAGAGTCAATATGTGTAATGACCCAGCCACTCCCAGTCCCTATTCAAGCTAATGGTATCTAGTTTGCATATTAATTCAACCTCAGCAGTTTCTCCTTAGAGTCTGTTTTTGAAGCTTTGCTGTTGCAGAATTGCCACCCTTAAGTCTTTTACTGGGTGGCCAGAGAGGTTGAAGTGTTCTCCTACTGGTTTTTGAATGTTATGAGTCCTGATGTCAGATTTGTGTCCATTTAGTCTTTTGCGTAGAGACTGTCCAGTTTGGCCAATGTACATGGTAGCGGGGCATTGCTGGCACATGATGGCATATATCACATCGGTAGATATGTAGGTGAACGAGCCCCTGATGGTGTGGCTAGTGTGATTAGGTCCTATGATGGTGTCACTTGAATAAATATGTGGACAGAGTGGGCATCGGGCTTTGTTGCAAGGATAGGTTCCTAGGTTAGTGTTTTTGGTTTGTGGTGTGTGGTTGCTGGAGCGTCTTTGCTTCAGGTCGCTTATTTGTCTGTAAGCGAGGACTGGTCTGTTTCCCAAGATCTGTGAGAGTGAGGGATCATTTTTCAGTATAGGTTGTAGATCTTTGATATGCTGGAGAGGTTTTAGTTGGGGGCTGAAGGTGATGGCTAATGGCGTTCTGTTATTTTCTTTGTTGGGCCTGTCCTGTAGTAGGTGACTTCTGGGTACTCTCCTGGTTCAGTCAATTTGTTTTTTCACTTCATCAGGCGGGTATTTTAAGAATGCTTGATAGAGATCTTGTAGGTGTTTCTCTGTTTGATGGGGTTGGAGCAAATGTGGTTGTATCTTAAAGCTTGGCTGTAGACAATGGATCGTGTGGTGTGTCCTGGATGGAAGCTGGAGGCATGTAGGTAAGTTTAGCGGTCAGTAGGTTTCCAGTATAGGGTGGTGTTTATGTGACCATTGCTTATTAGCACAGTAGTGTCCAGGAAATGGACCGCTTGTGTGGATTGGTCTAGGCTGAGGTTGATGGTGGGATGGAAATTTGTTGAAATCAATTGATTGCAGTACTGTGGTCATCAACTCCTGACTACAGATATCTCCATACAGGAGACTTCTCTTCAAGAAATGTTTACAGTGAATTGGAAGGGAAGAGAGAGCTACAGATTCAGGGTGGAAGAAAATCTTTTCCCTGCCCCCTCCTAACCCCCACCCCCGCCGCTACCATTCCCCTGATACAAAGTGTCCAGTATTAGGGCTTTCCCAGCTAAGCAATCAGCCAACCTATTGAATGAGTAGATCACCAGGAAGGAACATAATCAGAGCAATACAAAACAGTGAGGGACAACTTTTTGTTTTTATACCATTTATAGTGTTTGAAAACACTTCAGAGTACAATAATAGAACAGGCAGAGAATCAAAGGTGTAAAGGTATCATTCCTTAACTCCTACTATAGAAAACCCAGCACTGAAGCATCCATGCTCCCTCACAATCCACAGAAATTGCCATGGTTTCTAAGCAAGCTAGCAAAAATCAGTCTGATGCCTCCTGTTAACAGCCAATATGCTGGGTCCCTCTGACTAAGGCTTCAGACAGGGCATAGTACTGAGACAGCACTTGTTGTTATAGGTGGATGATCATCACCTGTCCATAAAGCAATAGAAAAATATCCATACTCATCCTTCCGGATCTTTCTGGCCATTTGACTCGGCCCACTAAATTCTACTGTCCTGCCTCCAGGAAGCTGTTTGCATGAATGGAAACACCCTTAAATGATTTGGGTCCTTCCTTTCCAACCAAGAGCAGTTGCTCATAATGGGCAACTGATCCTCCATCACCAAAGCCCTCATCTCTGGAGTCTTACAAGGCTCTCTCCTTTTATCCATGTTGTTCAACATCTGTAAGCAGCCATTGGCAAGCTGGTGAGACAAGAGGAGCTGATGCGCCAGCACTAAATGACCCCCAGTTCTACATCTTCTCTGTGTCAAGCATAAATAGCACCACTTCTCAGCTTTCTCAATGCCTACCTGAAGTCAGCATCAGGATGAAGAGCAGCTAGCTAAAACTGAACTCAGGAAAGACTCTCAAGCCTTGTCTTCATGAGAAAGCTGCATCAATTGAAACTGTTTTTAAACCAGTTTACTTAAACTGGTGAAAAGCCCTGTGTGGGTGCTCCTCTTTCAGAGTGAGTAGCTTCTTTCAACTTCTCTTAACCAAATTCCTTATCAACTTAAGCTAAACCAAAACAAGGCTGTCTTAAACTGAAATAAGAGTGTCCACAGCATTTTTTACAACAGTTTAAGTAAATCAATTTAAAATTTCAGTGCAAATTTGTCATGTAGACAAGCCCCAGCTGATGCTAGCAGGAAGAAGAAGTACTTCGAAGAAGTTGCTTCCTCAGTAACAACCCCCACTCTCCAGGGTATCTGTCCCTGATTGCTGAATTGGCCTGCATGCCTGGGTCCTTTTTTGGACTTGGTGCTATTGCATGCCCAGAATACCTGCGGCAGCAAAAAATAATCCGCTTCCATCCACAACTGGCCAAAAGATTGTCCATGCTCTATCAGACAGAGGCATGGCCATGGTAATATTGGAACAACAGGCTCAGTAATTACTATATCTAGGAATTAAGCCACATGCTTTGAAAAAGCCCAAACTGGTACCAAATGCAGCAGCCCGTCTGCTTTCAATATAGGTTGTCATCAATGTATCACCCCAGAGCTCTGCTGTATGCACTGCATCCTCATTGAACAGAGTCTAGTTTTAGGTCTTTGTTTTGATATTTAAAGCCCTCTAAGGGAGTGGTGCTAGCTGTCTGTGAGATTGGGTCTTCCTCCATTACCAATCCCTGCCACAACAGCTATGTTCCACTGGAACAATGAAACTGTGGAGCCTTAGAGGAAAGCTCATGAGTGGGAGATGGAACATTCCCAGAAGCTGAACCTACAGTAGAGCATGCACTCCTGCAAGAGACACGTGACTTTAGACCTCACCACTTCCAGGACTAAATACCAAACTCCTTCTCACACCTTCCCCTCAATAAATTCTACACACATACATGCATATGTAAATCCTGTAAAACTAATCCTTCTGTCCCAACTTGTCAGGGAAATAGCTTGAAGACCAAGAGAGGAGGTGGTTGCTGTGTTTATGTGCCAGGGAGTTGCTCAGCAATTACAATGAAAGGAGCCATAATTACATTGGTAGATATGTTTTGAGATGAGATTTAAAATGAGATGGAGAGTTGTTGCCCTACAGAAATATAGAAAAGGTGTTCTAGACAGCAGAAGTTACAAAGCAGAAGGCTTGCTGGTTAACAGTGAGGCTGTATGAATTAAACTCGAATTCGGTTTACAGTTGCTGGTGTGGGGGCAGCAGGCACAGCATTTGTGATGCATAGGAATTTGGTGAAGGTGCTCACAACTAAACTGTGCCTGGCGGTTATTTCAGCAAGAGAGACTCAGAAGAAATTCAGATGTTTGATTGGTAAGTTTTGTTTTTTATTTTTTTTGTACTGTTCCCAAAAAAGAGACTCGCTGCTATGTGCTGAATAGCAAGGGGTACATTTTCAGTGCACTACAATGTGACTTAGCTGCAGGAACATTAGTGGGAATATTGCAGTTCAGATGTTTGGACCCACTGCCCTGTGCCAATGGGGATCATGATCCGTGGATTATTCTGGGTGGATTATTCACAATCATCCTTGCCACAGATCTCATGTTCACAGAACAGTGTGTAGTTTTATTCTTCGTCGTCGTCATCCCCCCCCCCCCGCCCGCTTGCTCTGATTCTGTGCAGAGTTCTTGCTGGTACCTTGCATTAATATTAAATTAGCAACACACTACTCACATGGAACTTATATTCTAAAAAAAGCTCACATTATGCTGTAAGCCTTTTATTACAAAATAATAGCAGTCGTGAGGTTAAAGATTGTTCATACAGTTTTCTATAGAACATCTGTACTTTTTTTTTTTATGGGGGATGGAAAGCTACATTCTATGTGTAGCTTAGTCATATGAATATAGATAATGAATAGTTTACTGAATTTTCGTTTGTTTTTAACCTTTGCTTACATTCATATAGAACTGGTGCATCCAAAACATACTGGATAATACTTTTAAAAATAAATGATGCCTCTGTTGGCATTCTGCGTAAGAGAGGGCCTAATATGCAAAGGATCTAGGCCTGAAGGATTTAGTTCCTAGCTGGAGGCATAGATCAGAGGTTCTGTGAAATGGATTGTAATCTGCATTTGAAATGATAAAGAATCAATTGGTCCATGTGGAGCAAGACCTTGAAAAGCTTCATTAGGACCAGACTCAGTGAAAACATTGCCTAGCAGTCAAGCCAGAAAGCCTACACAGATTTCCAGACCTCAATATTTCAGGGCTTTGTGGCCTACTATGATGCAGAAGCTGGATAGAATTTTTATTGAATCTGGCCCTAAGTAAGCAAAATAATTTTGTAACTGGTGCAAGGTTTAACAGAAAGCCAGGGAAGCTCTTAATATTTGAGTGATACGGTGGGAAAGCTTAGAGCTAGATAGAATTCTGGCAGCCAGCAGAAACTAACTGGGAGTCTGAAAAACAGTGAATCATAGTAATTAACCTGGATGAAACAAAGGTGTGCACAGGATTCTCAACACCTGGATGGGAAAACGTTCACTGTATGTCAGTCTACAAGTGCAAAATTTTAAGGGTTGGGTTTTTTCTTCTCCTCTCAAAATCTCTGCATTGTGGCATTCATTAATGGGGGAAGGTTAGATACAGTTTCCAGGCCCCTTGCTGCCATTCCAGGGGCTGTCAGAGGGGTTGCTAAAAGTAATATGAGGCACTTCTAGTCCCTGATGGATTGAGCATTAACCATTGATCCTGGAAGAACAGTGTGTTGTATAGTCCAAAGACTTTAAAATGATTTACGTGGTGCTGAAAGTGTTTGTAGGTCAAATGGGCTGGTCCCATTAGCCACATGACTGTCAAATGACAACTTGGACCAAAAATGAGTCCATTGAGTCAAACCATGAATGTGAAAATGAATACATGGCTATCTAAAGGAGCCATAGGATGAGGCAGGCAACCACACCAAGTTCTGTAAAAGAAATTGCATTCTCTCAACATGGAATTAAAAAAAAAAAAAAAAAAAAAAAAAGGGCCGGACTTCAGGAATGACTATGAAAAGGCTATAATGTCAGCCACAGCTTTTTTAGAGGGATTGGGAGAGGGGAACTGGAAGACTAAAGAAATAGATTGAGGTATATTCTGAATATATCAGAACCCAGACATGACGATGATTTCACCCAAGGCAGTATGTAAGCATTTCAATAAACAAAGTACACATTGTATAGTGAAATCAAAGCTATCCAATAATAACTACCCTGCAGCTAAATGGATGCATTTTTCCACAGCTGAATCCTCTGAAAGATGATGTAGTGTTTGTTCATTCTTTGTCATGTGACTTGTTAAAACAATGAAGATGCAAGAAAGAAAAAATTGAAATCACATGGTTATTTTGAAAAAAAAGGAGTGCTTTTGGCACCTTAGAGACTAACAAATTTATGTGAGCATAAGCTTTGGCCAAAGTTGTACCCAATGAAGTCATATAGAGGGGGGAATTCTACCTTTCGGTCTATGGCAGTGTGTCTGTTAGAACAGGAGACTGGGAAACAATGGTTCTGGGTTCTGTTCCTGGCTCCTCTTCTAACTCACTGCATGACACTGGGTAAGTCACATGACCATTATCGTTTTGGTGTTTGATTACAAACTCAGCTCAGACCAAGTTCTCTAAAAGGTTCACAGACTATTGGCACAAACCTGGGTCCAGCTCTGAATGAGCCTGTGTCGGCTCAGAGTTCCACGCTTACATTCACGGGTTTGACGTGAAACCAGATGAAACATGATGGGTTTTGACTGAGTTTGCTTTCAGTCCTGGGATTTGTCTGCACTTAAAATGAAGCGCAGAGGGTGGTGAACTTTACTGGAGAAAATGTCCACGTGGGACTCAGTTAAGCAAAACTATGCAGTTTAGGAACATAAGACTGGCCATACTGGATCAGATCAAAGGTCCATCTAGCCCAGTATTCTGTCTTCTGACAGTGGCCAATACCAGATGCTCCAGAGGGAATGAACAGACCAGGTAATCATCAGGTGATCCATACCCTGTCACTCATTCCCAGCTTCTTGCAAACAAAGGCTATGGACACCTTCCCTGCCCATCCTGGCTAATAGCCATTGATTGACCTATCCTCCATGAATTTATCTAGTTCTTTTTTGAACCCTGTTAGTTTTGGCCTTCACAACATCCTCTGGCAAGGAGTTCCACAGATTGACTGTGTGTTGTGTGGGGAAAAAAATAAACCTTTTCTTTGTTTTAAACCTGCTGCCTATTAATTTCATTTGGTGGCCCCTAGTTCTTCTTATGAGAAGAAGTAAATTACACTTCCTTATTTACTTTCTCCACACCAGTCATGATTTTATTGACCTCTATCATATTCTTCTGCGCCCCCCCCCCGTCTCTTTTCCAAGCTGAAAAGTCCCAGTCTTATTAATCTCCTCTCATACGGCAGCCATTCCATACCCCTAATCATTTTTGTTGCCCTTTTCTGAACCTTTTCCAATTCCAATATATCTGTTTTGAGCTGGGGTGACCACATCTGCATGCAGTATTCAAGAAGTTTCACCCAGTCCTATTTAAAAATCAATACCAGAGCATTCATTTTGCTATGGTGAACGCATTACAGCTATTCTTTGAGCCTACAGTACATGTCTTTTAACAGCCGAACTTCCCCGTTGTCCTGCTACACTAAGTAAGAGCACATAAATGGAAGTATAGCTACAGTCAAACAGACAGCTGTTGAAGCTGAGTGGTTCCTGCACCTGAGATGTGTACATGTGTGTTACTATAAGAGTGTCTTATTCACTACATCTGTCCTCTACCCAATTTCAAGAGCCAGGTGTAAAACGGACTACAGCGCACAAGCCCACATCATGCATTGCCTGGGGGGGAACCTGCAGAAAGACCAGGAAACTGAATGAGTTGCAACTCAGATTTTCCTTTAAGATAGCTCACTGGGGAGTAGGGAGGGAGCAAGACTCCTGCCCCAAGACACTCACGCAAACCATGGTGCAGACAAGACGTGTGGCCATTCAAACTTAGAACTTTCCAAAGATTTGTGGGGGAATCCCTTGGATCGTAAGCCAGAGGATTCTTGCAGAGGCTCTGTACCTTCATCCCAGGGCTCCCAAGGGAGGCCTGGTCCCACTAGCTCAGGCCTGGCCTCCTCAGACTGCCTCTTCAGAGGTGGCTTGAGGCACAGAGGAGTGGAGCCCACAATGGATAGGCTCAGCATTATTTTACAGGGGGCAATCCCCACAGTTTTGAAGGGGGATGATGCACAGAATGGCATGTCAGGGAAAGAGTAGGACAAGAACTCTCAGGAGCTGCATTGCTCTCTCTTGGTTCTGCCATGTCTTTGACCATTCGTTCTTGCACCTCACCCCACCTCAATCCCCAACCTCACAGTCTCAAACTCAGCGGCGATTCTGCAGTCAGAGGGAACGTGGTGCCACTTAGGGTCAGCCCCTCCCTCTGACAATCTGGAGGATTCTAGAGGAGCTGGTAGCTATTTCCAGGCTTTCTGCAGGAAATTTCAGCAAGCAGGATCTGGCTCTGATTTTTGTTGTTTTAAAGAACTAGCTGTGATTTTTATATAGTGCATTAGCTTGCCAAAAATCCAGGCCTTTTTATTTAGTGACATATCCTTTGGAAACCTGTAAAATCATGCTGGGTTTTCATATTTTTTTACTTTCAGTTCAGGATTACGCACTATCAGCTTTAGGGCCTTGTAGGAACAAGATGGATATAAACGTTGTCAGAAAATTGGAAGCTTTACACCAGGCTGTTATGATTTAACTGACAGACCATTTGAAGTTACCGAGACTTGGGGAGAAGCAGGTCTTTCCAGAAACATCCGTCTTTTAAGAGAAACGCTGATGTTTTCTGATTGGAACCCATTTGGGAAAGTATTAAACTTGGCACGAACTGGAGAATAGCAATAGCTTTTTATTGTTAATATTCAGAACTTCCAGTGGTGCTGAATAGATCAGGTTCCCCACGAGTCATAGTAGCATCTGACCATTTGCTCTCCAAATTGCTGTAGCTTAGGTTAAAGCAGCCTAGCTCTCTGAAAGCAGCTACAGCCTTTAGGCTTCCAGAGGGACAGAAAGCCTGTGTAGGATTATTTATATTCATCTAAAAAGAACAGAAAAGGAAATGAACAGGGAACAAATAGCAGGGAACAAAATCTTAAATAGTTTCATCCACTAGAATCATCTGCCCTTGCTAGGAAGTCGGATAATGTAGCTTCAACCCGAGTTTTGAAGTGAGAGAGGCACACAGAGTAGGATCCTTTTCAATCAATCAGATCATTCCGTTAATCCAAGGCATTTTCTTAGTTCTAATAATAAATGCTGAAACCTGGGGTTAGTGCAACATACAAAGATGCCCTTTAATATACACAACATGGATTACTTGGAACTGTTTGGAGTGTACAATGTCCACATTGTTTCCCTTCTTTTTCTACAAAAGGTATAAAAGAGCATCATGCTACAGGCAACACATTTTAGTTTGAAGTGGAACTGGCAGAGGATTTCAATGGAAAGTTGATTTATTTCAGGGGATTATGGGAGTCCAGGGATAAAGCGGGCACCAAGCCACAGGGAGAGCCCTTGACCTAGAAGCAGGAACAGTTTCCAAAGCTGTATATGTACATAGCTGCACAGAACACTTTAATTAGTACAGAGCATAACCTAAATTCTTTCTCTCAGGGAAGATGAAACAAACACATTTTTCTTTCTTAGTAGAATATTGGAAGCTGTATCCACCACTCTTTGCCTTATTTACATCTTATTCTTCAGGATTGTGGGAAGCAATTGTTTGTGACAAAGGACTCCCCCTTCTCCTGCCCCCCCCCCCATCAGAAAAGTAAATTGAGATGTCACTCATAAAACAGGATCTGGATACAGACTTAATTCACTTTTCCTAACAGGCAAAACAAGTTAACAGGCCATCACAGGTAACTCCCTGAATGAATGTATGAAACATAATTTCATCCTTTTTTTTTTTTTTTTTTCCCTTCCCCTCCAGGCCTTGAGCTGTAATTATAAAGACTTCAGGTCTCCCTGGTGACATCAGCTGGTTAACAAAATTTGGATCACAGGAATGAAGCAACCTATAGTCTGTTTGCCGCAGCATTGTTCACACTCCAGAGAAGTAATTGTATATGAAATACCATTCAGTAATATGCTCTATTAATTTTAGTGGTAGTTTTTTCTCTGTAAGCTTTTCATCAGGATTCAAATCATCATCTGTGTTCCATAGTCAAAGGGTACAAAGCATAATAAAACAGCAACAGAATAAATCTTTTTGTAAAATTATATTTTGAAGCATATGCTAAGACCATGTACTAAATGAAACCTGCCATAATAATTACGTTTACTAAAACTTCCTAAGGTGTAATAAGCTTCTAACACAGCTGGTCTTGAAATCAACAACAAATTTCAGCAGCTAAACTTAAGGGCTGTATACTGCGGCTCTTACTCAGGCAAAACTTCCCTTGCTATCTAGAGGTAGCTGACCTGAATAAAGACTCCAGGTTTGAGCCTTCTGTTTCTAGAAAGCATGAATGACTGAAATTTTAATGCAATGAGATGCTAAATGATTTCAACATTTTATACATCTACCTGCATAGGAGTCCAACACCATTGTGCATTGATCTAAACCAGGAGTGGGCAAACCTTTTGGGCCGAGGGCCACATCTGGGTGGGAAAATTGCAGGGCAGGGGGTTGGGGCGCAGGAGGGGGTGCGGTGTGCAGGAACAGGCTAAGGGCAAGGGATTGGGGCAAAGGAGGGGTGCAGAGTGTATGAGGGGGCTCAGGGAAGGGGGTTGGGGTGCAGCAGGGGTGTGGAGTGTAGGAGGGGGCTCAGGGCAGGGGGTTTGGGTGCAGGAGGGGTGCAGGGTGCAACAGGGGGTTGGGGTACAGGGTGCAGCAGGGGACTCAGGGCAGGGGGAGCATTGAGGGAGGGTGGCCTGGAGGCAAGGGCAGTGCACAGAGCCCTCTTACCTAGGATGACCAGATGAAACGGAGAAAATATCAGAACACATGGGGGAAGCAAAAAAAAAAAAAAACGGAGCGGCCAAAGCCGCAATATCGGGACAAATGGCGTCCCGACCGTGCATCGGTCGGGACAAAGACCTAAAAATTGGGACAGTCCCAATTTTATCGGGACATCTGGTCACCCTACTCTTCCCACCTGGGGCCCCAGGGACGTGGTACTGGCCACTTCTGAGAGTGGCGCAGGGCCTGCAGCACCACAGCGGACAATCCCACGGGCCAGATGCGGTCCGCAGACCGTAGTTCGCCCACCCCGTCTAAACCGTCACAAGCTAAAAGCTGCTTCTTGCTGTGTACAGAGTAAAAAAGGACATAACGAAATTGGCATAACTGAGCCCATTGCTTGTTAGTTTTTTGGTTTGGGATGAGTTTTTTATGCTTGTAAAATGAGAATCTAATAGCATTGCCTAGAATAAGGCATAGTGTGAGTTAACTTGTGAACTATAACAATTATGAAATAAGGGGCTGAATCCCGTCTTTCTTGCCCCCCTCCACACCTCTCCTACCTCCCAATCTGCACTGGGAAATGAGTAGGGTGGGACAGGCAGAGGTGCAAACCTGTAGCAGTCAAGTGGAGGGTCTCCAATCCATTCTGCTTGTGGAGGGCAGATGCATATAGAACAGTTCAGGTGGGCAGAGCACTTAGCAGTGGCCCTTAGTGCAGCTGCAGAAAGGTACAATGTGCACTGCCCCAGTTCTTGCAGCCAAATACTTTACCCTCCGCTGCTCCAGGAGAGATATAAGGTCCAGGCCATGCTGCCTGTCCATTTGACATACTAGTAGGAACATTTTGGGGGTATTCATCGATCTCTGATATCTTGGGCAAGGGCTATGTTAAGCCACTTTTCTGCTCCCTTGATCCTCAGTTTGGTCCTTGGTGTAACTTAGAGCAGCCCACAAGTGACTCTACGTTAAGCTGGCTACAGCAGTTCCTACTGTGGGCCAAAGATTAGCTGCTTACACTGCACTCTGACTCATCTGCTTCTATCCTCACAGCCCTCTCAAGAACACTCTAGTAGTATATGTCAGGGGTTGCAGAGACTGGGTGTCATAAAGCCAGTTTTATGCCACCGAGGCATTCCTCTTGCATCAGAGGGTTAACCAGCATCCTCTTTGTACCTCTGAAAGAGTCCTGGATCAGGCTTGTATTTCCTGGTCTTACATTATGTTGTATATGTGCATGAACTTTGAAATATCAGCTGAATTTTGTTCATTCTCCATAATGTTAATCACAGTTACTCTGTTGGATTTTGTTATGTGTGGAAAAGGAGTTACGAATGAGTCCTTTCTGAAGTGGGTAGTTAGAATAAGGCCCCTGGTATTCACTAAGTGCGAAGTACAGTATACATCCAAATATGTGGGTTAAAACCTGACCACGTTTGTCATCAGCATGGAAGCCCCACCCACAGCCATAAAAATCAAAGGGCAGAATGTGGTATAAATTCCACTGCCCTGATCACATACAGAGGTCTGCCAACATTTTTCTCCAATGTACTCGTTTCTTCAGAAGGGCGGAATTAGGCCTTGAAAACCTGATTCTGAGCTGAGCTATGCATACATCTGTCCTGGCCCTGTGTCTAAGAAAATAGTTAGCTACTGACTGATTTTATAAGTTGCACGGAACTACATGCCTATGCATTGGGTTTAAAGATTAATACCAGTCTGTGCTAACCATCCCCACACAGCCCCAGCTATGGGGGGCACTTGGCAGAGAAATAAGTTTTAACAGAAAGGTTAGTTTTAATCGTTCCCCCACTCTCCCCCGTGAAATCCCCCTTGTACTTCCTGATTCACTGAAAGCTCATGAAAGCTTATGCTCAAATAAATTGGTTAGTCTGTAAGGTGCCACAAGTCCTCCTGTTCTTTTTGCGAATACAGACTAACACGGCTGCTACTCTAAAACCTGAAGACTCAGAGTGGTGACATCACAAATATCAGAAGTCCTATTGCAGACTTTATAATCCCGGGTAACTGTGACACCCACAGTGCATCATTCTGTAAAATCAGCAGTGACCCAGGAAGTACCAAAAGGATTTCATGGAGAGAGGGGAGGGGGGGGAAATGTATTTTTAAAAGGTCAGAAAAAAAAACAACTGGTGTGTTTTGAAGGCTCTTCTCAGCCAGGTTAGTGGGGACATTCTATGCAAAAAATCGGAGCTTAACTAATTTTCAGTTTGCTTAGTAGTTTCTCTACTCAGCACAAGAACCAACGGGCTTGCAATGAAATACATGGCAGCTGTTCCAGTGGACCAACAAGGTCAATTTTAATTCATGGCCTTGCCTGTGGTTGTGTGTGTGGGGGGGAAACATGCTTATGAGACGGCCTGGGAACTGTCTGTCTCACTGCGGCTGGACTTTCTACTAGGAGTAAGTATTTAAGTAGTGTCTTTTTTCGGGGGAGGGGTGGAGTAAAAGGTAACTTGCTTGTACTCAGAAAGGAAACACACAGCTGATTCGAATGTGTATTGCTTGTAATTACACTATTTCTTTTCTCCTAATTACGGTAAAGAGCAGAACAACTCTAATGACAGTACTGCTAACTGGATAAGATTTTGGCTCCTTCCCGCTTTCGTGAATAATTTGTCTTCTTCAGCTTGATTTACTAACATCCTGGCTGACAAGGTTTCCCATTCTGTGCATTCATTTTGTGCTTAGAAAGGAATTGTTTATAATTTACATTTTAAGTCTGAGTGCTATTATTTCGCACTGTCAAAAAGCATCTGTTACAGTAGATGCCTCTCCCCAAAAATAAAGCAAACCAGCAACGTTAGCAGCCACTGTTCTGAGCACTGTGAGTTGCACAACAGTTAAACTTAATTCTGTGTGAAAGGGCTGCCTGGCAGAGCGGCATAACAAACAAAAATACTCTTTGGCCTTGTCTACTGTGGCACCATATTTTGCAAGCTACTGTACCCTTTTAAGCTTCGTTTATACTACAGCTGAGTCAAGGGATCCGCACTTGCATTGTAACTAGTCCCCTGCCTTGTTAAAACCCAGTTAAAAGTTGTTCCGGTAGATGGGAGCTAACAGTGTCTCTGTGTCTAAGGCCACTGGCATTCTAGAGTTTGAACCCAATTACAGGAACAAGGTTAGGTCCCGTCTACAAAGCAACTTATAAGTGCATTGTAATTAGGACACCCCCCCACCCCGACATAGTTATAGCCACAGTACAGACAAGGCCTAAAACAGCTTCAAGCATGATTGAATTAGCCAGTGTAGATAGGGATGAACAGTTTGAAACATTTGAGAATCTGTTTGATTGTATTCCTCTCCTAATAAATCAAAACCCTTGAATGAGCCCCCAAAGCAGCCATGCTTTCTTTTATTAATTTTTCCTCATACTTAGCACTTTTTATCTTCAAAACACTGAACAAGCATTAGCTAACGAACTCTCATCTCTGCACACTTGTGAGGAAGATAAGCCAGGGCTGTCTACGCAACAGTCAATTACCACAGTGGAGCTCATTTACCAGGTTGCGTCCCAAATGTGGTGTCACCCCACAGTTTAGCTTTGCCAGGTTAGATGGGATCAAACCCTGTTAGAAGCATGTTCAGAAAATCATACTTTGACTCTCAGGTTTGTACCACCATACCTTTAACATGGTTGTTACCCCTCTAGTAAGGAACATTGGTCCCAGACTCGTCTACACAGGCCAAATCAAAATTGGGTTCTGACAACATGTCAGGGGCATAACTGTGCTGTAACGAGGTTCCCTACTCTGACTGGAACTGTCGTGTAGTCTCTTCTTAAGTAGATGCAGATGGTAAGACTGAGGCTAGGAGTCTGATATTTTTCAGAAATCATAAGCACCCAAAGTTCCCACTGATTTCAGCTAGAGTTGTTGGGTGCTCAGTATTTCCAAAAATCAGGCTTCAAGGAACTTGTCCAAAATCACACAACTAGTCAGTGGCAGATGGTGGGTGATGTACTTTTTCTAGGGTGTGTGTGTAAACACACAATTTAAGAGCAGAAGAAATACCTTAAAGTTTACATAACAAAGAATTTCACATTTCTGGTCACATCAAGTATTTATTGTGCCATTTTACCTGCCTTTTCCTTTGATCTATTTTTAAGTCACTGAGAACTTCATTAACAACTAAATTCCAGCATCTCTTCCCAAAAAGTGTCCTTTAGACTTAGGCTTGCATTTTGAGAAACCTGGCTCTTTTGTGGTACTAAAATGCCGAAGTTTGAATGGAATGCTTTATTAGGTTTTCAAATGCTTCCAGCCAATAACAAGCAAAGTTCAACTCACTAGTTTTAATCACAGAAACATCGTCTGTTTTCACTGCATGTGAGAAAAGTCATGCAGTTCTTAAGAAGATTAAAGCTATAAATTCTAATGTTACAAGGGCCAGTGCTTTACAATCCCACTCAAGCAGAGTTCTTTGTGAAAGGTTTACCTTATGTGAATTTACAAGACAAGTGATAACCATCAAGTTTGTCTGTTGTCATTTTCTTTTAAACCTTTTCATTGGTAGAAAGGTGAGCATGATGTCTTTTTCCTACTTGCAGCTTTGCCTTATTCTACTGTTAAGTAGCAAATTATATCATTTTCATTATCAGTGCAACACACAAAGCCATCTGTTACTCGAGGGTATCAGGATCACCAATCAGCCATCCTCAGAATAAGCAGCTGTAAATTTAGAGTGCCTATACTTTCTAAAAAGAAAAGGAGTACTTGTGGCACCTTAGAGACTAACCAATTTATTTGAGCATGAGCTTTCGTGAGCTACAGCTCACTTCATCAGATGTATACCGTGGAAACTGCAGCAGACTTTATATACACACAGAGAATATGAAACAATACCTCCTCCCACCCCACTGTCCTGCTGGTAATAGCTTATCTAAAGTGATCAACAGGTGGGCCATTTCCAGCACAAATCCAGGTTTTCTCACCCTCCACCCCCCCACACAAATTCACTCTCCTGCTGGCGCTAGCCCATCCAAAGTGACAACTCTTTACATAGTCAAGTCGGGCTATTTCCTGCATAGATCCAGGTTTTCTCACATCCCCCCCACCCCCATACACACACAAACTCACTCTCCTGCTGGTAATAGCTCATCTAAACTGACCACTCTCCAAGTTTAAATCCAAGTTAAACCAGAACATCTGGGGGGGGGGGTAGGAAAAAACAAGAGGAAACAGGCTACCTTGCATAATGACTTAGCCACTCCCAGTCTCTATTTAAGCCTAAATTAATAGTATCCAATTTGCAAATGAATTCCAATTCAGCAGTTTCTCGCTGGAGTCTGGATTTGAAGTTTTTTTGTTTTAAGATAGCGACCTTCATGTCTGTGATTGCGTGACCAGAGAGATTGAAGTGTTCTCCGACTGGTTTATGAATGTTATAATTCTTGACATCTGATTTGTGTCCATTTATTCTTTTACGTAGAGACTGTCCAGTTTGACCAATGTACATGGCAGAGGGGCATTGCTGGCACATGATGGCATATATCACATTGGTGGATGTGCAGGTGAACGAGCCTCTGATAGTGTGGCTGATGTTATTAGGCCCTGTGATGGTGTCCCCTGAATAGATATGTGGGCACAATTGGCAACGGGCTTTGTTGCAAGGATAAGTTCCTGGGTTAGTGGTTCTGTTGTGTGGTATGTGGTTGTTGGTGAGTATTTGCTTCAGGTTGCGGGGCTGTCTGTAGGCAAGGACTGGCCTGTCTCCCAAGACTTGTGAGAGTGTTGGGTCATCCTTTAGGATAGGTTGTAGATCCTTAATAATGCGTTGGAGGGGTTTTAGTTGGGGGCTGAAGGTGATCGCTAGTGGCGTTCTGTTATTTTCTTTGTTAGGCCTGTCCTGTAGTAGGTAACTTCTGGGAACTCTTCTGGCTCTATCAATCTGTTTCTTTACTTCTGCAGGGGGGTATTGTAGTTGTAAGAAAGCTTGACAGAGATCTTGTAGGTGTTTGTCTCTGTCTGAGGGGTTGGAGCAAATGCGGTTGTATCGCAGAGCTTGGCTGTAGACGATGGATCGTGTGGTGTGGTCAGGGTGAAAGCTGGAGGCATGCAGGTAGGAATAGCGGTCAGTAGGTTTCCGGTATAGGGTGGTGTTTATGTGGCCATTGTTTATTAGCACTGTAGTGTCCAGGAAGTGGATCTCTTGTGTGGACTGGACCAGGCTGAGGTTGGTGGTGGGATGGAAATTGTTGAAATCATGGTGGAATTCCTCAAGGGCTTCTTTTCCATGGGTCCAGATGATGAAGATGTCATCAGTATAGCGCAAGTAGAGTAGGGGCTTTAGGGGACGAGAGCTGAGGAATCGTTGTTCTAAATCAGCCATAAAAATGTTGGCATACTGTGGGGCCATGCGGGTACCCATAGCAGTGCCGCTGATCTGAAGGTATACATTGTCCCCAAATGTGAAATAGTTATGGGTAAGGACAAAGTCACAAAGTTCAGCCACCAGGTTGGCCGTGACATTATCGGGGATAGTGTTCTTGACGGCTTGTAGTCCATCTTTGTGTGGAATGTTGGTGTAGAGGGCTTCTACATCCATAGTAGCCAGGATGGTGTTATCAGGAAGATCACCGATGGATTGAAGTTTCCTCAGGAAGTCAGTGGTGTCTCGAAGGTAGCTGGGAGTGCTGGTAGCGTAGGGCCTGAGGAGGGAGTCTACATAGCCAGACAATCCTGCTGTCAGGGTGCCAATGCCTGAGATGATGGGGCGCCCAGGATTTCCAGGTTTATGGATCTTGGGTAGTAGATAGAATATCCCAGGTCGGGGTTCCAGGGGTGTGTCTGTGCGGATTTGATCTTGTGCTTTTTCAGGAAGTTTCTTGAGCAAATGCCTAACCTAAAGCCCCTACTCTACTTGCGCTATATTGATGACATCTTCATCATCTGGACCCATGGAAAAGAAGCCCTTGAGGAATTCCACCATGATTTCAACAATTTCCATCCCACCACCAACCTCAGCCTGGTCCAGTCCACACAAGAGATCCACTTCCTGGACACTACAGTGCTAATAAACAATGGCCACATAAACACCACCCTATACCGGAAACCTACTGACCGCTATTCCTACCTGCATGCCTCCAGCTTTCACCCTGACCACACCACACGATCCATCGTCTACAGCCAAGCTCTGCGATACAACCGCATTTGCTCCAACCCCTCAGACAGAGACAAACACCTACAAGATCTCTGTCAAGCTTTCTTACAACTACAATACCCCCCTGCAGAAGTAAAGAAACAGATTGATAGAGCCAGAAGAGTTCCCAGAAGTTACCTACTACAGGACAGGCCTAACAAAGAAAATAACAGAACGCCACTAGCGATCACCTTCAGCCCCCAACTAAAACCCCTCCAACGCATTATTAAGGATCTACAACCTATCCTAAAGGATGACCCAACACTCTCACAAGTCTTGGGAGACAGGCCAGTCCTTGCCTACAGACAGCCCCGCAACCTGAAGCAAATACTCACCAACAACCACATACCACACAACAGAACCACTAACCCAGGAACTTATCCTTGCAACAAAGCCCGTTGCCAATTGTGCCCACATATCTATTCAGGGGACACCATCACAGGGCCTAATAACATCAGCCACGCTATCAGAGGCTCGTTCACCTGCACATCCACCAATGTGATATATGCCATCATGTGCCAGCAATGCCCCTCTGCCATGTACATTGGTCAAACTGGACAGTCTCTACGTAAAAGAATAAATGGACACAAATCAGATGTCAAGAATTATAACATTCATAAACCAGTCGGAGAACACTTCAATCTCTCTGGTCACGCAATCACAGACATGAAGGTCGCTATCTTAAAACAAAAAAACTTCAAATCCAGACTCCAGCGAGAAACTGCTGAATTGGAATTCATTTGCAAATTGGATACTATTAATTTAGGCTTAAATAGAGACTGGGAGTGGCTAAGTCATTATGCAAGGTAGCCTGTTTCCTCTTGTTTTTTCCTACCCCCCCCCCCCCAGATGTTCTGGTTTAACTTGGATTTAAACTTGGAGAGTGGTCAGTTTAGATGAGCTATTACCAGCAGGAGAGTGAGTTTGTGTGTGTATGGGGGTGGGGGGGATGTGAGAAAACCTGGATCTATGCAGGAAATAGCCCGACTTGATTATGTAAAGAGATGTCACTTTGGATGGGCTAGCACCAGCAGGAGAGTGAATTTGTGTGGGGGGGTGGAGGGTGAGAAAACCTGGATTTGTGCTGGAAATGGCCCACCTGTTGATCACTTTAGATAAGCTATTACCAGCAGGACAGTGGGGTGGGAGGAGGTATTGTTTCATATTCTCTGTGTGTATATAAAGTCTGCTGCAGTTTCCACGGTATACATCTGATGAAGTGAGCTGTAGCTCACGAAAGCTCATGCTCAAATAAATTGGTTAGTCTCTAAGGTGCCACAAGTACTCCTTTTCTTTTTGCGAATACAGACTAACACGGCTGTTCCTCTGAAACCTATACTTTCTAAATAGAGTGAAGGTTTGACATTAATCTCCTCAAGTTGCTGAGTAGCTGGTACTGTGCCCAAACACAAGTAAACTCAATTAGTAAAAATAGACATGATGTGGCAGTTCAATATATGGCATTTAAGCATGTGTTCCACATCCAGAAGGGCTAAGTTTAAGTCCCAAAGATTCCATTTTATACATATGATTCAGTCATTTTCCTGGCTGCCAACTTTATCTTGTTGTACAAAAAGAGAGAGGTTTTTGTTTTTTTTTACTTCCTGGAAGACTAAGGGCCAAATATTGCTTTGTTTATGCTAGTGTAAATCTGGAGTAACTCCATTTGGGATTATGAGCACTCTGCACCTCAAATTCATTCCACTAACCCACATACAAAAGGTGGTACACAAACATAATTTAACATTGTATGTGTTTTATGCAGCTCTTTACAAGTATACCTACAAAATGCACATATTTTAGTAGTATTAACAGGTAATAGCATATATGTAAGTACTGTACTTTTTGCAGTATTCTTCTACGTAAGACTACAGCATTAATGTTAATCCATAAACCTAAAGTACAATTACTCACATTACTTCATTGAGCAATGTAACAGACTGTCTACACCCCTCTATTATGGAGAACTCATCAAAGGAAAATTATTCAAATGCATGTTCTCTAAGATCCTTGTGCTCAAGTGTGTAACAGAACAACTTAAATTTGGGTGTGGTGATCTTGACCTTATAGTCTTTTGTTTTTTTCTAGTTTGCTTTACTTCCTGTGCCTGCTCTGTTTGAGACAGGAGTGTAGTCTAAAGAGACTGTTTGTTTTGCATACACATTATGATCTGCTTCTATTGTGTAACAACATGCGGTATGCAGGATAAAACACCCAGCTTATTATAGCATAGCTAAAAGGCCTTTCAGTATTTCCATTTGAAATTCTTATTTTCAGGGGTTTACTACTGAGCGATGGCAAATTGCAGGCAGGAAACTTGGTACTCACATTCTCAGCCCAGGAGCAAATTCTTTTACCAACCTAAAATAAATTAATTAATATTAATAGCATGTCCTTCCAGCACACAAAGAGAAGGCGGGTTTTGTTTTTTTTCCTGAAACAAAAGATGAAGATTAAGAAGAGTATTAATGCGCTAAGTGTCTGTACACAAATGCAAAGAGCATGGGAAACAGGCCAGACGCAGTGTAACTAAACGGTGGAGAGTATTATCTAGTGGACATTACTGAAAGAGAGTGAGCTATTCTCGTTACAGGAATGTCAATGAAGATGGGGTATTAATCAATAAATAAGAGAGAGAAAAAGACTAGAGGAGGGGGAGGGAGAGGTATATTTCAAAGTATTTGTAATGCCACCCAACTACAGTTTGACAACGAAGACTGGTGAGAGTGAAATTATTTGTGTAAAGATAAAAGGAGTGGAAAAACAAAGAATAGTCGGCATCAGCTGTGTACCAGTAGGAATAGTGGGAAAAGAGGATAAGAAATTACTGGACCAATTCTCATGGTAGTTGAAACCACAGAATGTATTCACGGGGAATTTTAACTATCCAATAGGTAGGAGACACCATCAAACACTCACAGTTAAAGATGGTCCGGAATTAAGTACAAAGCCAATTTTTTTAAATATCCAGCCAATAGAGATTGCAGCCAGAGAGGAATTCCTACCCACTGAGGATGTACAAAACGTAAGGAATCTCAGAACCGGTGACCAGGAGATTCTTGAATTCAACTAATGCAGAATGAATTCACAGAATGCATCAGTACAAGGATAGTAGATTTCTGGAAAGCAATTTACTGGAAATTTAAGAAATCCAATTAACATGATATGATACCAGGAAGTATTAACGTCCGCAGGCAGGCAAAACCTAAAACACATAATAAATAAGGTCGTGTCTATGCTATGGTTACTTCAGAGGAACACCTACTGTGCGGTAGCTAGGCCACTGTAGTGCCATGGTGTAGATGCTTCCAACAACAATGGAAGGGGATTTTCTGTTGCTGTAGGAAATTCCCCTCTCAGAGTGATGGTAGCTAGGCCAATGGCAGCATTGTTCTGTTGACCTAGCTGCATCCACAATGAGGATTAGGTTGTCATAGTTATGTTCCTCAGGGGTATGGATTTTTCTGAGTGCCGTAGCTATGTCGACATAACTTTTAAGTGTAGACCAGACCTAAGGAACACCAGACTTCAATTCCTCTGAAGAAGAATATAAGGTCTCCTGCCAGAGGAGAATGCTTCCCAAATCTTGAGAAGGATGGGGCCAGTCTTTATGGGACCAGCCCCCTTTGCACTCCCCCTGCTACAAATTGGGTGTGTGTGTGAACTTTGTGACTATTACAAAATTATGTGGACAATCTTTAGTTGCGATTTTTGTTCCCCCACTGTACATTTTTACTCAGCAGGGTAACATGTGGGCTAAAGGATATAGAGGGACCATGAGTGATAAGTGATTTATAAAGAATAAATATTGTCACATAAATGTGATTGTTTTTATTCTTGCAAAATTGCCAAAAGATTAGAATGCAGGAGCTTTATGCATTTGAATATTTGTGAGGCATCTGATAAGTGTTACATGAAATCTTACTTGAAAAAAATCAAACTGGTTTGGATGGGGAAAACTGTCACATTAATGGGAAAACTATCTGAAGAGCAGTAATTAAACAAATGGCAATGATACACAGGAAAGAACTGATGTAGAGAGAGGAGTTGTCTAGCTGGGTGATGCATGGATTCTAGGAAGGCCTTTATTTAGGAGCTGCATCAGTATCTGGAAGAGAGATTGAACAGCATGTTAACAAAGTATGCAGATGATATTAAATTGCGAGGACTTGCAAACACCATTGAAGACATAGAAGTATCAATACAAGGGACTTTGAGTGGTAGGAACATGGACAGAGAGTAACAAGATGTGATTTAACTTGAAGATGTGCAGGTTAATACATGTAAAGAAAAGTCACCTGAAAAACAGATGTTCCCTGGGAGGGAGGAACCTGGAAAGTCTAATGCAGAAAGAGACCCAGGAGTCAGAGCGGACAACAAAGTCAGACATGAATTTGCAAAGTTGTATAGCAGTACAAAAAGCCATATTTTGAGCTGTGTATGCAGATGCATCACATCACAGATCAGAATGTAACAGTTCCTCTTTATGCATCTATTGTGTTCAATTCTGGGCACATTATTGCCAACGAGATCTTGCCAAATGGGGAAGTGTTCTGAGAAGAGCAACAAAAAATAACCTCCCTCCCAGCAAGCTAAGCTTGGCTATCATGTGAGGCTGGAACATAAGTGTACAGATCTCTGAGGGGTGTAAGCACTAAGACCCTGATTCAGCAAGGTACTTAAGAACATGCCTAACTTTAAGTGCATGAGTCATCACAATAAAGAGAATGGGACAACTCAAATGCTTCAAGTGCGTAAGCATGTGCCGAAACTTGCTGCACTGGGGCCCAAGGATGGGGAGGATTTATTTAATGTAGTACAAAGGTGCATATCTAAGAGAAATGGGATGTAAGTAGAAAAGCAAAAATTCAGGCTAGATGTCAGGAAAGCCCAATGGCAGTGGTAGATGCCCTACCACTTGGGATTTTTAGAACTAGAATGAACATAAGGCTCTTGGTTTGATAGGGGAGTAGACTGGAGGGGGTTGCCAGTTGGAGAACTTGTTTGTATGTGCTGTTTTAAAAAAAATTAGACCGCAATTGAGCCATACGTTCGTCTTTGTTTTATGTTAAAAATCTTATGCTTTGCCCTTGGCATGTGACGTTGCCTTGCAGTATCCTTTGTTAAACTAGGGGAAAGAGATGAAGTTCTGTATTTATATATTGTGGATATGTTGTATAGCGCTTTGAAAACATTAATCTTGCAGCATCTCTTTGAGACAGGCAGGTAAATATTACTAAACCTATTTTACAGATCGGAAAATGGAAGGAGAAAGGTTAAGTGACAAGCCTAAAGCCCAGAGAGTGGGTCAGGACTGTGATTAGAACCCTGGGGCTCCTGATTCCCAGTCCTGCGTCTGTTCATCCATCCATCCATCCCATAACTGTTGCATCTCAGAACTGGATTAGACCTCCCACCCCAATCTACATTACAGTTTTAATGTGAACTTGTGCTGTGACAGATCAACATTCGTCTCTCAAGAAGTCATATTCCACATAGAGTAGAAATAAAGTTGAGGTAATTATAAGAAAATATGAGCACTGTTTCTTTAAATCCAGAGAGTGAGTACCAGCTAGTACCACTAACATGTGAAGCGTGGTCATTAGTCTAGAATAAACAGAGAGCCCTTGGAGGGGGTGAGATGGGAATGTGAGCTGTGAAACAACTGTTGTGTGGAACCACCTTCAATGTGACGTTTTAAGATGTAAAAGAGGAATAGGATAAACAATCCCCACAATAGTTTATCCAAAGCAGTAATTACAATCTCAGATGGATTTAGGGAATATACAATGGACATTACATGAGAGATTGTTATATCTGCTGAGGGACTGCCTCTCTCCGTGGGCCATACTGCCACAGCTGTGATCAGAAGGGGCACTCGAGCTGGATCCCTCTTCCTATAAAAGGGCAGGAGCCGCTAGCAGGATGCTCTCTGTGAGAACTCCACCCACCCTGGGACTTGCTCCTCCCCTTGGTCTGAGATAGCCTGAATTTGCTGATCTTCCGGGCCTGCTGCAAAACACACCTGCTTGAGAGAATTTTAGGAAGGGTGCAGTGTGCTTCTCATGATGATAGTGATGGTGTTTCTGTAGGTGCCTGGCTGAATTCTTGTTGAAATGATTGCTTTAACACAGCTGAGGTTGTATTGCATTATTAATTGGGTGCAAGAATGCCTAGAGCCTTGGATAGGCATCTTTTTATTATTTTAAATCCAAATAGGTCAATGAATAACATAAATATCCTATGAGGATAAGCATGGGAGCAGTTCAAAGTAACCTGAAAGATATAACTGGGGAACTGTAGCAAGACGAGGGTGGGCGGAGGAAGGAGACACAAGACACCTGACATGGGAAGGGAATGATGCCTGCCTTCAGACCAGGGGCTGGGTCTCTAACATGCTGGTCTACTAAAGCATAGAGAAAAAACAGGGGAAGCTTAAGAAATGATGGGCAGTCTCATAGACTTTAAGGTCAGAAGGGGCCATCATGATCATCTGGTCTGACCTCCTGCACATTGCAGGCCACAGAACCTCACCCACCCACTCCTGTAATAGACCCATAGCCTCTGGCTGAGTTTTTGCCTTTTGCAGTGTAGTGACTCAGATTAGTTCCAAACTAGTTTAGGGCTTGTCTACACATAGTTACTCTAGAATAACTAGGCTGCTTTAAATTTACACGCTGCCTTAGTTCCGAATAACTTTCATGAGTAGACAAACTCTTAAGCTTTTGCAGAACTTCAGACTGGGTCTGTTTTGCATATAATTTCTGTTGTTTTAATATGACTTGCTGTCTCTTTTCTTGATACATCTTGTTTTACTATAAACCAAGCAGGTTTAAATTGTTTGGCAACTTCACTCAGACCACGCAGAAGAAGTGGAAAAATCTGCGACCTCTAAGGGGAGGGAATGACATCGGGGTGCCTGGAGTCTACCACACTCTGGATTCTTCATCAGAGTCCAAACAAAAGGGTTCTCTCTCCCACAAGGTATGCTACTGTCAGGTCTGTGATCCTGGAGTTACACGAGAAATTCAACCCTGGCTGAGAACCAAGCTTAAAGGGGTAAGGTGACAGGTTCACCCCACATTTATATTTGTGAAGGTTGAGCCCTGATTTAAGTTTTTGTTTCTGCAGCCCTCATACTGGCTACTCCTATGGGTCTGGTGGCAGCAGATTTATGTTATATTATACCTGTTGGGAATAAAAATGGCATATTGTTATCTGTATAAATGATTCTTATAGTTCTGACCTTTCTGGTTGTCAGCATGCTACATATTGAATCATAGAATCATAGAATATCAGGGTTGGAAGGGACCCCAGAAGGTCATCTAGTCCAACCCCCTGCTCAAAGCAGGACCAATTCCCAGTTAAATCATCAAATCATCAATTCCCAGTTAAATCATCATTGCTTGTAGCATAGGTACAAAGATAGGTACAAAATAGAAATGGGCCTGGACCACAACTGGTATGGATCTCTCTCTCTCTCAACAGTCCAAGGCAAAAGCCCAGATCTCCATGTTCTGACTGAATCTGGTAAACTTTAATACTGGATTTGGATGTGAACTTCACAGTATGGGCCCATGTTTATTTAAAAAAAATTAAATTAGAAGTGTATATAGTGAAGTTTAGGAATTGGTGTTTGTGCACATGTTGAAATGTTTCTCAATACAATAAAAAATGTCATCAGGATTTCTAGTATATGGACAAAATGTACATACGTGGCAGTTGGCTTGACACAGTGGAGCATAACTCTGAAGGTCTCTTAGGTCAATGATCCATGAAGTTGGAAGGATTTGTTCGACAGACCAGAACAGCTCTGTTGGAACCATTACGATCTACTGAGGCAAAAATCCACACTTTCAAAGTACTAGATCTGCTCAGACAGGTGAACTGTACCTTCCTCCCCGTCCCCAAATCAGTATGTTTACCAAAACGTACAGCATTTACTAGGCAGACTGTAACCGACTTTAGAGCCCATATGTATTGCACACCAATAAAATATGTTAAAAAAGTCAAGTGTTATTTCCCAATCCTAAATATCAGATAGCTAGCTGCTAATCTAATCTGTCTAGAGTAGACCAGCCACTAGTAACAGACAGAAAAACAGGCAAGAGAATTCACAGATAAAAACCTCTGTTCACATGGTATGATTTGATGAGAAGGTGCTACATGTCTCAGAAGGACCTGGGTGAGAACCCTTACCTCTAGCTGAAATCAGTGGGAGATAACAGTCCCCAGCATTTTCCAGGGGATGATCAGTACCCTGCAGTCTTCAAAAGTCCCTTGTGTAAATTTAAGTGACTATTAATCCTTGCTAACATGCTGGCTTGACAGTCCTGGAAACTAAAATAATAATTTCCACAGAACAGGTACAGCAAGCTTCCCCACTCTGTCCTCCCAGTGTGCTTTAACCTCATCATGGAGGGTCTACTTCAAGGGATAAGAAGGTAGTTTAATTTCCATTAGTTCCTTGACCTTTTTGCTGAGGCTGCCAACAGTGTCAGTTGTATGGAGTGTTGCTGTAGCTGTGTCGGTCCCAGGATATTAGACAGACAAGGTGGGTGAAGTAATAGCTGAGGAAGAGCTCTGTGTCGCATGAAAGCTTGTCTCTCTCTCAGTCAGAAGTTGGTCCAATAAAGGATATTACCTCACCCGCTTTAACAGTGTCAGTTATGTTACATGGATACCTTTCCACTATCAACTCTCCTCACGTAGGACATAGTGTCTAATTACAGTTCCCTAGGGGACTGATCCTGCAAAGTGCTCAGTGCCTCCTGAGAGACACTGAGTCAGGGCCGGCTCCAGGCACCAGCAAACCAAGCAGGTGCTTGGGGTGGCAAATGTAAAGGGGCGGCAGGAGGTCGGGCTCTGGGGCGGCAATCCGCCCTCGGCGGTGGAGGGAATTCAGCGGCTGCTCCGTCACAGTGCGTTTCACGCTTGGCAGCAATTTGGCGGTGGGGACGTGACTCTTCTTTGGTCACTGGTGGCAATTCGGCGGCCGCACCATCACTCCGCCTCCGTGTTCGGCGGGCAGGATTCCTCCTCCCCGTTCGGCGGCAAGTTTTTTTTGCTCCAACACTGGAGCCGGCCCTGCACTGAGTATCCTCAATTGACCCTCACTCCCATTGACTTCAGAGGGAATTGAACATGCTCAGCATCTTGCTGAGTCAGGACCCTGGGCTGGATTTGAACTGGCATCTTGGCTTTGGAAGGCTCTACATCTCTATGGCCTTTAATAGGAGCTGATGACACACAGCACCTCTGAGGAGGCACTCACCACTTTTCATAGACTGTCATAGATTTTAAGGTCAGAAGGGCCATTGTGCTCATCAAGTGTGACCTGCTGCATAATACAAGCCATAGAACATCACCCAGCAATTCCTGCATCAGTTCCAAAGACCTGACTGACCTAGACCATATTCTTTAGAGAGACATCCAGTCTAGATTTAAAAACGTCCAGGGATGGATAATTGACTGATTTCCTATGGCAAATTGTCCAGTGGTTAATTATCATCCCTGTTTAAAAAAAAAAAGAGAGGAAAAAAAAGAACCTTATTTCCAGTTTGAAGTTTGCTATCTTCAGTTTAGGTCCAATGAAGCTAGTGAGAGAGAGAGAGATAGAGAGAGAGAGTTGGGGGGAGGGGGACTTGATAGCTTCTTTTTAAAATGGAGAGAACTAAGAATGAAACATTCTTGTACCTAAATATTCCATCACACATATGTAGAATGACTTATTGTTCAGAGACCTCCACAATACCTAGGCACATTGGGTAAGGTAAAGAACAACAGCCTTTACTATGAATTTCCTTGCTTTGGGCTTCAATGAGAGTCTTGCCTGTGAAGGACTTCAGGATTTACACCATACTTTTCTCTTTCAATAGTATTGTAGTATGACACATTTGTTTACTGATTTATGAATGCTATGCTCTCAATTAATGTTAATTTGAGATGCTTTTGCCAGTGTCAGTTCTCTGTGATTTGCAATTTAATATTTTGCCATCTGAAAACAATGGCATTTAGTGCTCTGGAGAGAAAATTATCAGTATTTGAGTTTCAATAGGAAATATGTTTAGGTTTTATGCTAATGCTCAATAAAATAAATATTTTAGTCATATTTTATGATGCTCCAAGTAAAGTAAAGGAACATATTTTAAATATTTGATTGTTTAGGTGAGCTACAATTTAGCTTCCTTGAGGAAAAATTAATTGGCCAGCTCTAATCTAAGTTATGATTTGTTAAAGCTGCTAAAATAATTTAAATCAACTGCATATGTCTGTGCAATAATAATAAAATTGCTTTAGCAAAAATTATCTGAATGCAAGAGGGATAAAAATAGACAGGAGGTGGATTGGATAGTCAGCATATTATGAGTTGGAATAAAAACATCTTACTTAAGCCAAAAACATGGCAACCAATATTTTTTGTTATAAAAATATTTGAGATGAATTTAGTTTTTTATGAAAGCTGTCTGAAATTGAAATTAATTGCAGAAATTCTCCATTTATTTGCAAACCAGTAATAATACCTGAAGGCTGCACAAACCCAAGACCCTCTATAGACCAATCCCAGCAAACCTTTGCTCTTATTCAGAACTTCATTTTTGCCATAGGGTGAGAATGATTGTGTGTTTATGCTCCCTCATACTAACCTCCACTTTGATCATGCCTGTCATCTGAAGTAAAAATGTGTGCCAGCTCTGTGAAGTGGATTACTACTGTCCACTAGAGGCTGTAATGAGACTAACAACGTCATTTTATGACAGACTTAACATTTAGACTCTAATAATCAATTATTTTAAACTTAAAGATGTTCTGCGTGTGAAGAATAATCACTGGTCTACTTCTCCGGAAGGAGCTGAAATAACTTGTGCACGTTTGAATTTTAAACACTATATTTAAAAAAATCCAGTCATTTTATGCCTCCCATTCTCCCATTTGTCGTTATTAGATGTGTAAAATATATACTGTAGATGACACATTACAACCAGTATGTTGACACAGTGTTTCTTCTGGGCACTGTGTATCTTATATATCAAATTGATTAATATCCTCTGGTCATGAATGAATCAGTAGGAAGTCATAACATCTGTAGCATATCATAAGCAGTAAATAAAATACCTGATGTCTGTTCAAATGTAGCCTATTCTGTACTATGTAGGTTCTTACACGGTGCTTATTCCCCTGGTATCTGAGCACCTTCCAGTAGTGCATTAAGCAATATGACTTACATCTGTTACAAGTTTCTTCTCTCATCCTCTTCCCAGAAGCAGAAGTGTGTGCAACGGAGTGTTTTTGTTTTGGAATCTTTAAAAACAATATACGTACATGTATATATGCACTCACTTGCTGCTATGTTTATGTGAGAGGCAAACTCAGGGAAGTGTGCCTTACATTAAGAGTGGAGGGTGGTGCGGCTTGTGGTGGTCCTTAGTTCCTGGGGGAGATCATTCCACAGTCTTTGACCAGCACCTGAGAAAGCTCTGTCTACTGCACAGACAAAGCTCTGTTTCCTACACTAACTATAGAAAGTTCCACTGTGCCAGAGGAGCAAAGTTGTCCACCCAGTCTTCATCCTGGAGCTGTTAATGTTCATTTTCTGAAGCAAATTACTCCGCCTCTCTTGAGGCTGAGTTCTGCACTTCTTACTCTATCAAAACTCCCAGCTGAAGTCGATAGGGCATTTTGCCTGAATAAAGACTGAAGGCTTAATCGGGCCTTTTGTGCCAGTTGTTTGGAAAAGGTCACATTATGGCCGTGCCTCACAGCGCCTCTGCATTAATTAAGGGTTCTTGTACTTCGTGGCAACTTGGACCTGTGCTCTGTGGCAAAATTCCTGGTTGCTGAGGAGGCTGCAAATTCTGCTGCAGCTTTTTTGAATGTAGCCATGTAATCCATTAAATATAAGAATTAATAATACAATCACTGCAGTAGCTTATTTATTTTAACATTAAATTCAGTTTATTTTAAGCAGTCTTCCTATTTTTTGGTTTTGGTATGCTAAAGGTTTTTGTGATGACAGTTTATAACTGCCCCAGAGAATCTGTCAGAAGATGGTGGAGGAACAGCAGCTAGGTAAGGAGCTGTTGGAATTTCTGCCACCGGGCAGTTTGGATTTGTGGCACCTCCCGAAGCCCGCTTTAAGGCTGTCTGCAGACTCAGGAAGACAACACTGCATCAATTTATGCATCAATCCATGAGGGCTAGAAATATATAGAGAGATTTAAAAGCTTAGTTTCTGGAGCACAATTCTGCTGCAAAGTTTCTGCAGCAAAATCTGTAGCCAAAGAATAGAGGTATATACAGGGCTCTCGTGTTCATCTGCTGCAAAGGAGAAGGTTGCCCTGAGCTTGCTTCAGCATGAACGTGGCTTCTGTTTCTCTGCGTGTGCCACACCTGTTGGCAAGGTGAACATATTAGAATGAGAGATTCCTTTCTACTGAGGTAACATCCTGAACTAGAGAAATAAAAAAGGTGGTGGTAGTGGGGGAATGCTGCATATTCAAAACTGTGCCCAGATGAAGGGGTTGAAGTGTCACTAGAGGCAGTGCTTAAAGTGAGTGTATGGGATGAGGGATTGCAAGGGGTTGCATACCCAGCCAAAAAAAAAAAAAAATTGTTTTAATCAAGCCAGGTCACTGGGAGCTGCATTTTAAGCATGGTTCTTGCCAAAGCTGCTGCTCCAAGATTATAGTAGACCTCCCCCACCCCACTTTTTCATACCACTTTAAGAACTGACTAGAGCTTACACTTGATTTTCAGTAATCCACACTCTCTCCTTCCCTCCCTCTCTTTGATTCAATCAATGAATCTTGCATTAGCGGGGTGAGGATGATGTTGATGTCTGCTTGGCTGCTGCTGTTGCAGATTCACTACTTTGAGGTGCTAAGTTGCGCGTCTGTCCAAATGTCTTGGCCTGTTGCTGTTTCTTTTCCCCAAAGCACTCATAAAACAGAAAATGTCATCAGGTTACATATGATGGAACCTTAACTAAAGTTTTAGTCGTAATAATAAAGGATCTTTATGCCTTATAAAGCTATGCTATATAGAGTATACACTATTCTATTGCCTATTGATCAATAGCACTGCCTCTTACAATTTTATTACTACATTCCTTTCAGCTATTACAGTATAATTATGCAACATATTTCTTTTTATAAGGAATTACCTTGCAGATCCATCCACAGAAACTGACAGTTTAGTCGTGATTTTTTTTTTTGCATGTAGCCCCTAAGGTTATAGAAACACTTCACCAACACATGGAAAACTAGAAAACTGCCATATTGTAGCTTGTTCCGGTTTCAGGGAATGGGTGCAGGTTGCAGCGCTGCAGAGTGTCAACCCTAGGCATCCTATTTTGGATGCAAGCAGTGCTCTGGGTTCACATGGTGCCTGCCGTACAAGCATTGCATGCCCTGTGGATTATTGCACCTATCCCACAATGCCCAGCACAGCTCCCTAGAGCATGTGCATAATGTTAATAATATACAGGAGATATTTGCACCTGTTCACCTTTTGGGTTTGCCCCATTGCCCACTTTGAATGGTTTTGTTCTGCATCAGACGCTGCCTTGTGCATGTTGTAACCCTGGTATTGAAACCCACTGGTAAGTGTGTAACTAGTCTCCCTCTGTGCTGATCCGGAGGTGAATCAAGGCTGATCCAGAGATGTTATCCAAGGCTGTTTAAGGCAGTCTACCACCCTAAGCAAGTCAGCGTGCCACCTTCCACATCACTCAAATTTGGCCCAGCTGCCCCTCCATCATGATGGAGGAGCAGCTGGGCCAAATCTGAGCAAGTGGCATTGCAACCTGGCGCATAGGGTCACAGCACCACTCAGGCTAGGCCCAGTCACCCCTCCATCATGACGGCAGGCGACCGGGTCAAATCTGCCACCCTAGGCAGGTGCCTAACTTGCCTGTACCTAGAGAGGCCTCTGTTTTCTATACCCCCAGCTACAGAGCTTTATCTCAAGCTGTATCTGCTCATGCCTTTGGTTCAATCCCCAGTGTGTCAGCTAAGAGAGGGGCTCTCACACTATGCCTTCATGTGTGCTGATGCCCAAGCAGAGAGTCAGTAGCTCCTTTAGGACCCCACTGCCTTGCCAGTGGTCTTAGTGAATATTACAATGAGCACACACCCCGCCCCCCCAGGCCCTGGTGCTCAGGAGGTATGGAACTTGATTTTACTCATTTCTTCAATCGCATTTTTAGTTTTAATTTTGATGTTCTGTTCCTTTTTTGTTAACTGAAGTTTCTTTCTCTTGTGTTTTCCTCTAGGAATCCAGCCTAGCAGTCAAGGACAAGACAACAAGTGGAGACTGGACCATCATGGAGAGGTATGTTGCTCTACTTGGGGGAATAGTTGGGAGAGGTTCAGCCTCAGAGTAAGTGTAATTGGCACAGTGTGTAATAGGGAGTCAGGAAAGATGGTCAGCATCCAAAGATATCTGGTTATACAAGGTCCAGATCTATCTGCCTTCTTGCTGTTTAAGAAGGGATCTGAGTAAAGGACATTTGGGACTTGATTTAGATGGTAGGTACCTTTTGCCAAGTGACTCCAATAGGAGTTGAGGATTTGTCCCTGGAAGAATTATACTAATTAGGAAAAGACCCCTCCCCCCCAAGGCCTCATGGTGAAAGACTGAGTGGCTGATCGTCATGAGTCCCTTAAATTAGCACTCTGCCATTTCCAAAGGACAGCAGGCATCCCCAGCCGGCTCTCTTCTATTAAACAAGTGAATCTCTTGGTCACTTTCATTACTGTTTGCAGAACGCTTTGAGCTCTCCAGAAGCACAGCAGCTGATCAGTATTATTTTAATTGTGCTGTTGAGGGCAAACATTGCCTTTTGAAGTGTGTGGGGGGAAACACCAATAAACCCCACCACAATTCACCCCCCCCCTTTTTTTTTTCTCCCCGTAACTGGGAAGAAGCCGTGTAAAGGGTTAAAACTGGCTTGGCCCGGCTCTGTGGTGCGTATGCAATAATCTGTGTGGCTCTCTTGGCCGCCTGCCAAAGTGCTGCCGTGCCTCCTCCTCCTCTTCTCCTCCCTTCCCCCGTCCCTTTTGCATGAAGTAGGATCCTTGAGCTGTTGCAGAGGCAGCCAACTGCTCCATATTTGGCTTCTATTACACATTTACATACTGGAGAGAGAGGAGCGGGAGCTCTGTACCGCAGACATCATTTCTACTACAGTGGTGGAGACATCCAGGACCTGTGTCACTGCAGGGGGAAGGAGAGAGAGAGAGAGAGAGAGGGAAAAAAGGCAACCAACATAACCCCCCCCCCGCCCCCAAGCCCTGTGATCAGCTAGCAAGACAGTGTGTGTGAGTCTCTCTCTCTGCCCCCACCTCCCTTGACACTTGGCAGTAAGTGGCTCTTTTATTCCTTCTCTGCTTTTTGCTTCCCCGGCTTCTTTCCTCCTTTCGATTGAAAACCTCCAGCGCTTCCAGCTGGAGAAACACAAGGGGGGGAGAGGACTGGACGAGCCCCCCCCGCCCCCGGGGGCTTCAGCCTTCCTGCAGCCCAGCCCACCCCAGCCCTGGGAAGGCTGGAGGCCAGAAAATGGCTTTGCGATCCTGGGGGGAGGTGGAGGGACATTGGGGGTGGCTGGAATTCGTTGCACTCTGTGCATGCAAGAAATGTCTTCCGGGGTGGAGGAGAAGGAGGCAGGGGAAAGGAGGGGGGACAGGCAAGGAAACAGCCGTAGCCCCTGTGTCTGGGTTGCTTTCAGTGTCCCCCCCCCCCGGGAGGCGAGAGCGCGCGTGCGTGTGCGCGTGTGTGTGTGTGTGTGTGTGTGCGCTGGGGAGGGGTGGCGTTTTCACGCTCGCTCTGCTGCCGCCGCCGCCGGGCTCCGGCTGTGGCTGCCCCTGGTGCATTAGCTGGCGCGGAGGCAAGTGAGAGCGGCCGGAGTTTTGCACGACGCCCGGGTTTGGGCGGGCTGCGGCGGGGGAGGCTTTGCCGCCGGCCGCGCCAGCCCGTGCTGGGCTGTGTAGTACGGGCTGGGTCCGGGTGGCTGCCGGAGGGGTGAATGAAGCGAGGAGGGAGGGGGAAGAGGCGGCGCTGGGACGGGGAATGCGCTCAGCCGCGGACCCACTACGCTGCACTCACGGCCCAGGCTGGCTGGAGACACCAGCTGGCACCTCCAGCAGTGAGCGAGGAGGGCTAGTGCCCGGGTCAGGGGAGGCCCGGGTGTCCCGTTTTCCTCCTTCACACTGTCTGCAGAGCCTCTCTTGCTTTCACTCTCCTCCAGTCCCTGCCAGGGTGAGAGATCTGGGGCTGGCTAAAAGCAAAGAGACCATTTAGCTTCTCCAGGGGGGATTAGCGGCAGCCTCGGGTGCTAAAGAATTGATGTGATTATCCTTGGATATAGCAATATTTTGCTCTTTCCATTTCTGATTGTGTCTATGGCTGCTGCATTCTCTTTAATTTATGTTGCAGGTATGCATTGCTCTTTTGACTCTGACCTCCCCTTGTTTGGGTTGGTTTTTAAATAAAACACCTTAGGAAAGTAACCCTTGATTGGTTTGTATGTACTAAATAAATGAATATAATAATTTCTTAAGACTATTAGAGATTAACCTAAAATTTGTTAGAAAACGTTGATTGCTTCGGTAGTGATGATGATGATAATAATAAAAAGACAGGATTGGGAACTGTTTCCATGCCATTGAAGATGGGGGAAATTACTGAAGAGTAATAATAGAAAGAAAACAAGTCCGAAGCTGGTTATATAATGTACTATGTGGATAAGAAGAACGACAGGCTATTTTTATTTTGTTTACGGTATGCTGTGCAATAGGGACTCCAAACTGCATCTCTCCCCTGTGATCCTAGACTCCGGATACAATTAGCAAAAATTGTAAGCATTCTTTATTATGTCCAAGAAGTAAACATAATGATGTAAATTGTTGTTCCTTATAAATATTCTTTATGCACAAATAAGGAATTGTTAAGGTGGATGACCTTAGTTTTTGAAACATTTTATGTTTCATATGATAAAGAAATACATCTTTCATAATGCAGGTTATACTTAATATTTAATGATCATTGTTATATATGTTATGCTGTATTGGTTAGTTACATGTCAGATGTGTTCAGGCATAGCCAGTTACTTTGCTGACATGTTAGGGAAGTCAAGGTCTTTTCATTTTAGCTTCTGATGTAACCTTCAGTTAAGGGAAAATTCAGATTTCATGTTAATATAGCTCTGCTTGTTTGGGTGGTGAAGACAGTTCAGTTTTATAGCTCTGTGGAGCAAGGGTTATGAATGAGGGAGAGATTGTAATTGAGAGTGACAGAAAAAAAATCACACTGTAGTTATTTTTGAGATGCTGCAAGGTATCTTTTAATAGTTATGATTTTATTGTATTGCCCTCCAATTTGTTCATGAAAATGGCCCAATATTTTTCAGGCAGCAATTCTTTTAAATGGATGGCTTTAATCTCATCATCGTTTATGGAAGGCAAAGGTTCATAGGTTCTCTTCAACTCTGCCTGTCTCTCTCTCATCATGTAGATACATGTCAGTGCTATAGGTTTTCAGTGCACTTACTCTAGCCCAGATCAGTCATGTAATTAGATCAGGCTGCCATGGTAACAGACAGTATTCATCGTCCATTCAGGTGTGTTTGTCTTGTGACTGGGCTACCTCAAGTGGCGTATGTACAATATTTATGTTGGACAGATTGTACAACTCACTTCTGTGTCTTCTTGAAGAATATTTAAGCATATTATGACATTTCCTAACCACTGAACTTTTATGAAAGATACTTCTGGGCTATTACAGCACTGGATTGTCAGATTTTACATGTATGCAGAGTATGAAAATATATTTAGTTAGCTAATGAAATCATTCTACCAGTTCCACGTGTGTTTATTGTTAATGAATCAACAAATGTTTTGTTAATTTTTAAGTGTCTTTCCCAAGCGTATCTGAAAGCTGCTTCTGCAATCTGTTGCTTTTGATTTGTTGGGTGTTTAACCATTTGACGGCTGAAATCATATGTATGAAGTTGTGAAAATGTCACGATTAAAAGGGTTAATATTGTAGGCCCCAAACCTGCCATAATCTATGCACGTTGCTTAACTTTATGTGCTCTGACTAGTATAATTTAAGTAATTGATAATTCACATTATCATTATTACTTAACTGATAGTGTATTAAGTTAAGCATGTTCATAATTCTTAGTAGGCTCAGGGCCTTGGATGTGTTTTATTTGGTAAATGAATTTGCATTTTCACCTTGCAAAAACTTAGGGTGTATACAAACTGTAATAAAACCAACTAAAAACCCAAGGCTATTTTATCTGTGACAGACTCAATACTGGATAGTTTGTTTCTGATAATAGTAAGCTGTTTCACATTTGTTTTTATACTACCTTAAAAGATATTTTTTCATCATAGCATACAGTTGAAGGCCTTTTGCGTCAATGTTTATAATGCATTTTTCTCCAATGTAAAAAGTGCACTTGAAGAATATAAAGAGCTTCATGTTGTTTACTGCAATTTAAAAATACATTTAACTGAGGAATATTTTTGTCTTTAATGTCAGTGTTTGAATACTACACTATACATTAGTCTTTTAAGAAATAATATTTTTTTTAATGGGCCAAATGTGGCTCTCTGTTGTACTGGTGTAAATCTTGAATGATTCCAGTGGGCCACATTCAGAGTAATGGAGCTCAGAATCTGTCCTGTAGTGTGTAACCATGAAGTCTTTATTACACCTTTCTTAGGCAAAACTGCTATTGAGTGGAATGGGAGTTTTGTCTGAGTAAGGACTTCAGAACTCTGCTGGAGGAGCTGAATTTGCCGCTTGCATAAGTAGCTAACATCTCCATTCACGTTTCTCCCAGTTACACCAATGGTGAATTTAGACCTGTGGCTTTAATGGCTTGATCTGAGCAGTGACGCGTACCCACAATTCCCAATGGTTCAGGACTCCACACCTCTCAGGATCAGGCCCTTAACTATTAGAGCCTAATAGTGTCCAAAAAATATAATAATAAAACAGGCATTTGAATAGCTCTCGTGTTGAAGTACGAGACTGGAGAAGGTAACAAGAGGAGTAATGCCTGTCTGTGGGTCAAATCTTGCACTGCCTGCCAGCTCACAAACCCAGCCGCAGTGTAACTGATCCTGCAGGTTTCTGTCCGTCTGCCAAGCAGAGGAATTTCTTCTCATGGGGAAGTTCATGAAGAGTTTCTCACTCTCAGTGCAACTCTTTAGTGCACTGGCTGATTTGGGCTTTTCTTTCTTTCGTCCTTTCTTTCTTGGCCTAGGTATGGAGGGGATTAGGAAAATGGGACTGGAGAAAGTCAAATAACCACACAAACTCCTGCTGTTTGTACGATCCCTTGTACTGCATCATGCTTCTTATGCAAATTGCTTGTAATGTGGTTCACAGCACTGCAGAGTAAATATTTTTTAAAATGTGTTATATGAACTTGTGAAAAACAAATTTCCCTTAAGATTTCATTATAAAAAAGCTTGACAAAAATGGTCTGATTTTAAAGGATCTTTAAAAACAGGCCTGAATTTCCTTTGCCTCCAAGGGAAAAAAAATCTTTTTGTAATGTATCCGTAGCTTTGTATCATCTTAATATTTTTGTAAAATAGACTGTTAAATGCAGTCAATTGAAAAGCAGCTAATTACTTGAAATATGAAAATAGTTTATATTAATAATATATCTAGAGAATCAAAACTCAGGACCTGATCCTCCTCCCACTGAAATTCAATGGCAAAACCCTTATTAACTTCAAAGGGCGCAGTAGTAACCCACTCTTTTTTGTATTGCCATTCATATAGTATAATGCTTTTGCTGTGGTCTACAAATAGGAGGGGAGTGCAGTAACAAGGTGTATTTTGGTTTCAAAAATGTATATAAAAATTGCATATGTGGTCTGAAGTGTACCCTGGTTTCAACCGTAGTTTAGAATACGAGACAGCCCACTATGAGGCTGTTAGCTGATCATACAGGTTTTTGAGTGATTAACTGTTGTGGAACATCGTTCAGGTACAGTTCATGCAACTTAATCAGTTCACAGAACAGTTTTAGCTGGAGTCCTCTGCTGAGACTGCTATAACTAGGTCTACTTTAGCAAATCAAAATGTAATAACCATAACAAACAGAAGTACAGCAGGCTCGATACAGGTAAGTATGTCAGACCGAAGAAATGGTGTGCTCTATGCCAGTGAATTTTGCTAAGAAATTTAATACACTAAGCTTTTAGATCTGAAAATATTGACTGGGTCATTTAATTTTACCTTATGCAGAACTTTGAGTGAGACAAATTAGTATATTTATCTTTGGACAGGGAGAACAAACACACAAAATGTTTTTGGGCTCTGGCACGTAACATATATTCAAAAGTCCCACATTTTAAAAAATGTGGGGGGAAAAAAGTTTAAGGTGATAAGATTTTGATTTAGCTGATATACAAAATAAGTATATATATTTTTTTAATTTTAACAACTCTGTAGACAAAGGTGTATTTGGAAGTTACAGAAACTGGACAAGTAACTCTGGTTTCTTCTTGAGCTTAGTGTATTTGTTATTCAGCTATTACTTTACTATATTTTCTCCTACAACTATATTGTGCGTTAGTTTGTAGTCTACTAACTATGAATAGCTATGTGCATGAATGTATTTATTGGACCCAATCCAGAAAAACACTTTAGCACATGCTTAAATCCTGCAAGTGCTTTGCTGAATAAGGATGGATTTAAGTACTGGCATAAAGTTAAACTTGTGCATAAATCCTTGGATGAACAGGGGCCATAAGCATGCTTACAAACTCAAACACAAAACTGCCTCACGATCGAGGAATAGTAGTCCTGCTAAAGAGTGACAAAAACTTTTTGGTGAGGTTCCAAGTGAAAAAGCAAAACATATTTTGTTTGATATGTGATGTCAGCAGAATTGTGATGCTGGCTCCCTGTAATTTTTAATGATTAAAAATATAGAATTAGAAAAATATTGCTGTCATAGTATACTTTCTGTTTATATTATCTGGGAATTTGCAGTAAAATGCATTAATTCCAGCATGCCAGGATTAAGACGATAGAACTGGGGAAATGCCACAAAATCTAACACTTTTTTTTATCAAGATCCCCTTAATATGGTTTGCTTTTTGGATAATGCCTCTCAAAGAAATTGTGTTCTGCTGCCAGTGAAGACTGTCACCACAACTCACTTATGTTTTCTAAACTCACCAATATCACATTTTGGAAAGCACATACAGACAGTGTAAATGGGCTATGCTTTCTGCCACATGTGTATGGTGCTGAGGAACTGACTCCTTAGCCCCAGCCTACAGGAGACAGTGCACATCTATGTCATGGTTGCTGGGAGGAAGAGTGGCCAAGGGCGCCCACGTACAAACACACACAAGAACGGGCACACATGTGAGTGCACATCTGTAGTAATTTCAGCTACATTGTGCATGAATGACTTGTCTTTTTGGACATTCATGAAATGTAGATATTTTTTGTTTCATGAGGTTGTACTACTGAGACAGTAAAGATCATAAATGTCCCCGATAGGCTGAAGCTAGTGTAAGATGTAAACAGTACGCTTACCAATGTGCTTTTTGAGTACAGGCTTGTTCTGAGCCCTAGTTTTCACTCTAGTTGTGTCACTTGTTGGAAGTGAATTGCCATCCTTCTGTAGCTCAGACTCAGACACAACTCTGTAATCTTTTGATGTTATTGACCCTCAGTATTATGAATGATTCTGCTTTGGATAGAACCACTCACAATCTTCACAGGAATATTTTGGCACTTGTATGGCCACTGCTAAGTTGGTTGGTTTTTAACTGATATTGTTTTTTTCATTTTGGTTTTCATCTCCTCTGCTTCTGGATGAACAGTCACATTGCAGGCGAAGCCAGATGAGGAAGCAGTTTAAGCTGTGAATTTCTTCTTCACCCCCATAGAACAGTGACGACCATAATTTTTATCTTCACCATAAACAAGGTGAGGATTTAATGCTTTTTATTTCTCTCATGAGTATACACACTTTTGGCAAACCTGGACACCTTAAAATGTTTTTATAATTCATTTGACACAAAATTATTCTACCTCAACATGACCAGGAATGGGAGTGCTTTATAAATAAATAACGATTATGGTATTACCCAAGTCAGCAAATCATATTACCTGTGTCTCAAATCTCTGTCTTGTAGGATGCTGCGTTGCAGATCAGTGGTTCTTATGCTCACCTTAGGTCAAAATGTGTTTGGTTACTAAAAGATTATGAGATGTATAAAAAGTTTTCATCCTTTGAGCTTTGTCATAAACTGCCATGCATAAAATAATAGAAATCCATCCTCTTGCCTATTATTGTCAATTTTTGTTTTGTTGTTGTGGGTTGTGTTGCTTGCAGACTCTTTGCCTTTTTCAACTTCCTGATTTCCTCCTGTGTAGAAAGCCTTTTTTGGCATGCGGATTTTCTGTTAAAGCCAGGGGCGGATTTAGGGGCAGGCGACTGCCTGGAGTGCAGGGCTTGAGGGATGCTAGGCTCAGGGTGTAAGATATTCAAAAGTTTAACAAATGGAGGGGTGGGGGGAAGGTGGAGCGGCGGCATGCCGAAGACACTCCTTGCCTGGGGTGCATTTGGTCTAGGGTTGGCCCTGCTTAAAACCATGGATAACCAGCCACTGGTGACATACCTAAGTCTTTCTTTTACTCTGATTTAAGCAGTGTTGTCAGCTCTCATGATTTTATTGCAAGTCTTGTGATCCTCGGTGATTTGCTTATATCCCCAGGTTCTGCAGTGATGTGATTACAGGACAATCTCAGCTTTTTTTTCTTTTCTCCGTCCCCCCCCCCCGTCCCCGTCCGTCCCCCCCCCCCCCCCCGTACCTCATGTGTCTGTATCTTGTATGTTTGTAAGTTTGTGGAGAAGAGCTTGAAAATGTGTTGAGCCTTTAGGGGTCAATCAGACTGCATATAAAAAGAACCCAAATGTTCTTATTTATTTGAGTCTCATGGTTTTTAAGCCTGTCTCATGGCTCTGACTCATGATTTTTAAGTACTTAGGATTGGCTATCCTACTAATGGTAACAAAAATATAAAGGTTGCAGAAAGAAAATAGGCTGTTCTTTTAAATAATATGGCAAATACAGCTGGGGAATTAGATTCAGAAACTGAAAGTACATTTTTTGCTTTTATTTAAGCCAGAAAACTGAGTTACTCTAGTATTTTGTTGATGAAAAGCTGATCAGAAAGTCTCTGTAGTGGAATAACTTTTTCATGTATACAGTATGTCATAGTGAAGTGTGCAGTACATAAATTTACATTTTATTGTGACTGCAGGATGGGGTATTGTTCTTTTAAAGGGAAGTAGTCTAAGCATGTAGTTGCATGTAAAGACACGCCTCTTATGGTCTACACTAATCATCTAGAATGGAGGGGCAGGTTGTAACCACTACATCTCTGGAGGATTATTCTTTTTGAGAATTAAATTGCCATATAAAGCACCCTAACATATTTTCACCCTTCAGTTTCAGAAAATTTTCTTGATAGCAGATGTTGACTTAGAGATCAGGTGGAACAAATCTTTTTGTCAAGGCGTTAACATTTCCAAGAGCTCTTCATTTGTCCAGAATTAGCTCAGGTTTTGTAAAATTGTTTTTGTTTACAGAAATTATTACACAGAAAAGGCTCGTAACTAATAGCTAGAGGAAGAAATGCTTTATAGCATATTAATCAAATTTAAGTATCTTCTGAATGCCCACATTGTATTACCCATAATGTATTGCTAAGTCACCTTGAATATTCTAGCAGCTGATATTTCCTGAGATTGCATTAAAAACAATGTCATAAATATTAAGTAAACATTTTGCATAAAGATAACCTTGTTATGTCCAGTACAATTGATTGTTAGCCATCGGCATAATACTGCTTTCTTTGTACACAGAATGCTTAAGGTCGTCTTAATGGACCTTAGACCAAGTATGTTTTTGTTGTTAAAATACAGTGGGTTTATTTTTTCAGTCACATCAGTTTTACATTGGTGTAACTCCACTGTCTTCAGCGCTTACTCCTGATTTACTCCAGAGTGAGATCAAAATCAAGCCCAATTTGTATCAGAGTAAATAATGTAAAGGTTGTCTAGATGGTCACTGGCTGGTTATCCTTGACATTTGATTTAACAGGGATGCCCAGAGTTGCAACTGATGGAATGTGACCCGTGGAGTTCTGTAGTGTGGTCAGTAGCTACAGGGCAAGTTGCACAGGTCAAAGATGGAACAAAGATGGTATGCTGAGACCATAGCCCTCTCCTACTCTAGTATTTTACCAAGGAGGAGGATGGCTGCAGTCTGCTCCACTAAATGCAAAATAGGTGGCTTATGACATGTTCTTTTTGTGTCCCTCATATGGACAAAATATTGGGCACCTTTGATTTAACACACACAAGATCAAATTCTGAAGTCCTTACTTAAGGTGTAATTCTACAAACACAGGCAACTTTACTCACATAAATAATACCATTTACTGCAGCAAATACAGTAGTAAAGTAACTCGTTTAAGACTTTGTAGGATCAAGCCTTTAGTGTTTACTGTTCTTATTAGGTAAAACTCACACTGACTTTAATAATCATTTTGCATGAATAAAGACCTCAAGATGAGTAAAAAGGTATTTAAAATAGCTTTTTTTTAACCCTGACTTTGATTAATTTTGGCCCAAACTAAAAAACATAGGGAGAGTTAGTGTTTGTTTGTTCAGAGCATGCATTGCCTCCTTTCAGGTAGGCAAATTACTCTGTTTCCTTTTAAACAGTTGTGTTAAGAGAATTTTGTTTGAAATACTGGACATTTTAACAATTAGATTTCCTTTTAATCTTTTCCACTGTTCAATTCATGTGATATCTATTAGTCATATTGTGACATCTAGTTGACTCTGTAGCAACTGTCCCACTTGTAGCAATCCATTTACTGTACTTTCTGAAGTTTCATTAACTATGGGTATACATTGCTTAACATGGTATCCCTTTTATGTAAGATGTAATCAGCTGGTTTTAAATGTGGTGTGTTTCTAACGTATGCTGAACACTCATTTGCAGCTTGTTTATAGACAGGATATATATATATATATATATATATATATATATATATATATATATATATATATATATATAAAATATCATTTTTAGTTAAAGGAGAATGATGTGATTTGTCTGTATGGGGAAGTTATTAATGCCCCCTGCTGGCCATTTGAGAGTGCAGAGTTGGTGTTTCTTCTACTGGCTGGTTCTGCTTTTTCTTTTTACATGTGAAGGCCTGTAGTGGTGGGAGGACTAACAGAAGGTGGTGGTGATTTTTACTGAGCTAAGAGTACCAGAAAAATGAAGATGGATTTGAACTAGGTATAATTGGATAATAATTAGAAATCGCATTTAATTTTTTAATTGCTTGTTTTGTATTTAAGTGTGGGAGTAAATTTAATGTACATGAAAATGAAGAACTAACAGTGTAGACTGGCATCACACAGGGAAGTGCTTTGCAGTCTTCTCCACACAACTCCATACCTCTGCTCTATCATTCCTAGGTCTTTCCTGAACAGAGATTGCCGGTCTCATACCAAATTGTATGAAGGTTTTCTGATGTAGATACATTGAGTTGAGTTTTTTGTGATGTGCTTAAGATGGGAACGCTAAAGTTGTGTTCTCTTGTCACATAAGCCAGGATTTGAGCCATGGTTCAGGGTTCCTGCTTCTGCTTTAAAAAGATGTTTTTCAATGTCACTTTTTTAACGGAATATGAGAGAGAAGTTTTGACCATGACTTTAAGAATTGAAAGTGCTCTTTTGAAAAATAAAAATCAGTGTAACATAAATAGCTTTGTATAAACCAGGTTTAAAAGGACATTGTCAACTTACATGTAGCCCCAAATATAAATTGTAAAAGGTTTAATAAAACCAAAGATGAATAGAAATGCTTCTTTAGTTTGAAATTCCACATAAACATTTCCTTGCCCTGGTTGGCTTATCAACATTGCAGCATTAAGAACCCGAGAGTGAAACTGTCTTCACTGATTTTATTTTTCTAATCTGAAAGATAAGAAAAAAAGTAATAAAACAGCATAAATAACAAACAAATCGCAATTTAAAAAACTCTTTCACTTTTAACCATATAAGGTTTAGTAGTAACATAAGTAACTAAATGTGTGTGCCACAAAGCAAGGCGCCTGATTCTTCACTGTCTTATACCTTGTAAGTGTATTTGCACCTGTGCAAAGTGAGTAGGAAAACACTAGCGTTCTGATTTGATGATGTTTTTTACTCACTTTGCACTGATGAGAATGACTGCACAAGGTGCAAGGCCGTGGAGAAGCATCTGGCTCATCATTTTTAACTGACTGGAAAAAAACGCTTCTCTCACCTCAGAGAGGTGTTAGGGCAGAATACGTTTTACTGTGCAATTGAACCTTTTTCATTTTTAGGACCAAAGTGTCAGAGGTGGTCTCTGACTGTGCACACCGGCACCACCCATGTGTACACCCTCGTCCGTTCGTGTGTGTGTAGGTTGTGTAACTGCGTATTACTGGATTTCCACGTGCACGCACCTTGAGGGTGTGTGTCTTCATGGCAGAGTTAGCCTGGGTGATGACATCCGGGTATGAGCATACAGGTATGAGCATACAGGTCAGCCTAGGCCGGTGTGAGCAGCCATACCCGTGTTACTGTGTCGTCACTGACGGTGCAGACATCCATGTGTGTCGCTAGAGCCTCTGGGAACTTATTCCGTGGCTGACTGTGCTGCAATATGCTAAGCTGCTCCAGGATTGTTTCCCAGTGAATTGTGGGAGAACCTGTCTCTCCTTCTGGGCACACAGGGAAATTGTGGGTGGACTATCAGCACTTGAATGGTTTAGCCTGCATCCTCACTGCAAAGTGGGTGGATTACCAGCCTGAGTGAGAGCAGAACCTGGGCTCTAAGCAATACTCCCAGATGGCTCAGGAGTGAAGTTTTTGTGTGTGGATGGATGGGGTGTTGGGGCCACTAGCTGGGTAAAACCCCAGGCTAACTCAGTAGTGAAGTTACTCTAAGACAGTGTTTTCCAAATAGTAGGTTCTGACCCACTAGCCGGTCATGGGAAAGGCCTAGGTGGGTGGAATGTGCCTGGCAATGGCAAGCTGCCCTGTCCTCCCTCTTCGTAACAGTCGTGTAGAGGCTGTGTTATTTAGGGTATGGTGGATCTGACTGGTCACCTGTTTTGGGGTCAGGAACAAATTTTTCCTGTTCGACCAAATTGGCGGAGTTTTTTCGCCATTGTCGGAGCATCATGGAGGCGCAACTGGGTTGTAAGTGATAGGACTTGAAAGTTTAACACTGGGAAAGGTAACACTGTCTAGCTCAGTGGTTTTCAAACTGCGGGTCACAACCCAGTACTAGGTTGTGGAATGTAAGGCACTGGGTCGTGGTGGCTCTGGTCAGCACTGCCGACTGGGCTGTTAAAAGTCCCATCAGCTAGCTGAGGTAGGCTAGTTCCTACCTGTTCTGACACTGTGATGAGCCCCAGAAGTGGCCAGCAGCAGGTCTGGCTCCTAGGCGGGGGGGCCATGAGGCTCTGTGCGCTGCCCCCGCCCCGAGCACTGTCTCCGCACTCCCACTGGCTGGTTCCCAGCCAATGGGAGATATGGGGAGAGTGTCTGCGGGTGAGAGCTGCGTGGAGCCTGTTGCCCATGTCTGCCTAGGAGCTGCACCTGCTGCTGGTCGCTTCCAGGGCGCAGCATGGTCCACGGTGCCAGAACAGGCAGGAAGCCTGCTTTAGCAATCCTGCTGAGCCGCTCACTGGGAGCCGCCCGAGGTAAGCCCGCTTCCCAATCCCAGCCCTGAGCCCCCCCCAAACCCGGAGCCCTTTCCTGCACCCCAAACCCATCATCCCAGGCCACAGCCCGGAGTCCTGATCCCCTCCTGCACCCCGGCCCCCTCCCACACCCTAAACCAGAGGTCGGCAAACTACGGCTCGCAGGCCACATCCGGCCCATGGGACCATCCTGCCCGGCCCCTGAGCTCCTGGCCAGGGAGGCTAGCCCCTGGCCCCTCCCCCGCAGTCTCCCGCAGTGCGGCTTGTACCTGCCCACCTCCCAGGCTTTCCAAAAAGCCTGTCCTGCTGCTCTGAGCAGCATGGTAAGGGCGGCGGGGGTTGGATAAGGGGCAGGAGGTCCCGGGGGTCAGTCAGGGGACAGCGGGCTGTTGGGTGGGGCGGAGGTTCAGGTGGGGCATTCAGGAGACAGGGAGCAGCGTGGGCTGGATAGGGGGTGGGGTCCTGGGGGGGAAAGGGAGCGGGGGTGTTGGGTAGGGTCCTGGGGGGGACAGTTAGGGATGGGGGTCCCGGGAGGGGGCGGTCAGGGGACAAAGAGTGGGGGGGGTTGGATGGGTTGGGAGTTCAGGGGGACCTGTCAGGGGGTGTGGGTGTGGATAAGGGTCAGGGCAGTCAGAGGACAGGGAGTGGGTGGGTTGGATGGGGGGCGGTTAGGGGTGGGGGGCAATCGGGACAAGGAGTGGGAAGTGGGGGGGTTCTGAGGGAGGTAGTTGGATGGGTCGGAGGTTCTAAGGGGGGTAGTCAGTGGGCAGGAAGTGTGGGGGGGCAGTCAGGGGACAAGGAGCAGGGGGGGTTGGATGGGTTGGGGGTTCTGAGCGGGACAGTTGGGGCGGGAAGTGGGAGGGGGTGGATAGGTGGTGGGGGCCAGCCTTCCTTCCTTCGCTGAGGCACAGCCTTCCTTACCCAGCCCTCCATACCGTTTTGCAACCTCGATGTGGCCCTCGGGCTAAAAAGTTTGCCCACCCCTGCCCTAAACCCCTCATTCCTGGCCCCTCCCCACAACCCTCACCCTTGCACCCCAACCCTCTGCCCCCACCCAAGCCCCTCCCGCACCCCAAACCCTCATCCCCAGCTCCTTTGGGTCACGGGCATCAACAATTTTCTTCATTTGGGTCGCCAGAAATTTTTTTGAAAACCCACTGGTCTAGCTTGTTGCATCTCGCGGCTGGTGTCCAGTGCGGATAAGTAAAGTCCCATGGAACTCTTCCTATTTTTTGTAACGTTTTGTTTTATTTTGGGGGGAATGCATATTCTTTTGTTTTATCCATTTTATCCACTTGCGGGGGGTGGGGTTGAGCCCTGGCCCCAGCGGCGTGGGGGAGTCTGGGGGTGGGATCAGGTCCTGGGAGGGGTGAGGTTACAGAGTGAGCTTGCCCCGCAGCGGTGGCTACTGAGTGAAACCTGAGCAGCGCTGCGAGTCCCATGTGCTTTGTAACACCTGGAGCAGGGAACTAGGCCCAACCCCAAGGGACAGGAGCTGCTGCTGCTGCTGGGTGATTTTGTTGTTGTTTTATTTCATATTATTTTGCATTTGTGAAAAACTTGGGGCTCTATGGTTAAGGCTAAAAAGGATCAACCGGCTGAGGTAAATGGGTCCTGGGATTTCACTGGTGGACCACTTGTTTACAGGAGAAGAGGAGACCTGAAATCCTCTCGCTCTGAGGTTCCTCCTTGGTACATCTGCCATCCCGTTTTAAAGAGGACTAAATCAAACCGCATTAATGAACTAATAATCTGTGTCAGCAGGATGCACAGGGCCAGTTAGTGTGTGGCGGGCAGGTGTGGGATAGAGTCAGACCCCTTGCTGCAAACCAGATGTTTCTGTAGACAAGCCTGTAGTGTGTAGCACCACGTTTTAGAATGCAGTAGTGAATGTCATAATAATAACACGTTTTTGTTTGCTAGTCATCCATGCGCTAGGGCCTTTGTATTTCTGTGTATTTACATATTCTTGTGAATGTAAACACTTGAATCAACTTTTAGGAAGAAACATGGTTACAAAAAACTACAAATATAATTCCTGTTTGCCATGCTCAGTTTGTTTCTACCAATGAATATTTTCCCAGTGGTGCTGTTCCTTGTCAGTGTCACATCCTAGCAGCCCAGTAGGGAGTGCTTTTTCAAATTAATGTGATAGAAAAAGGGTTTCTCCTCTTCCCTAATGCCTGTGCACATCACCTCTCTGGTACTGTACTGTATGTATAGCCTTCCCCAGGTAACAGCTGGCAGATCCAGCACAGTTAGAAATTTCATTGTATGCATGAACAATCCTTCTTCCCCCCTCCCCCCTCCAATACATTAAAACAGATCTTAGTGGATTATTGCACGAAACAGAATTTCATGTTTATTTTCAATGTGCTGCTGGTGGTTAAAAAGCCCCATAGCTCTATAACATGGAATGCATTTTTATTTACAGCTTAGTAGGCCCTACCTCTGACATATGACTGGCAGGGAAGCCCCTCCCTTTGATAGTTGTATGTCATCTGCTTCAGAGAACTAATTACTTGGCAATTCCCATTTGATAATTCCCTCTTTATTTTCTGATGAGTTACTTAACGGTGATGGGCTTGTTGAGCAGAATACTGTGTTTAATCCATGCTTCAGAAAAGACAGAGTGTGACTAGGGTTATCTTTGTTTTCTAAATGCAGCTTTTCCATAGGAACATTGAAACCACAGTAAAACACGTTAACAGTTCACAGTTAATGGTAGGCTTAGTAGTGAATGATGTACAGTATTTTCCAAAAATAAAGTAGGGATTTTATTTTACTATTGCACTTGTATTTTAAGCATAAGGTCTGAATGAAACAGAATCCTAGAAGGATGTTAAAAATAATTTCTCATGAAAACGTGTCTCTTTGCATCACAATTCTGCAAACCTTCTCCGCTCATATAATTTTTTACAGAATCTTATTCTTAAAAAAACAAGAAATACCCATCTTTTACATTGTCTAATATTTATTTTACATTTCAGTGTGTTCTATTTAGTCATTATAACATTGCTCAAAATAAGTGATATTTAAGGAAAAATATCACTTTGTTTTCTCCATTTTTACCTTTTACATTCCATTGGTGTGGTGGTCACAGCAACACCCATTTCTGGCTGAGGAATGCTTTATAACTGTCCAGCGCCCTCATTTCTAACTACGATATTGCACTGTTCCCTGAGGGTACACAAGTCCAGCAGTGCTTAGATACAGCACTGTGTCTGGGGATATATACTGACCTTAGTCTGCATGTGAAGTCCCTGGTAAGGTCAAAGTGAGTTTCAGAAACCCATTCATATCTTTCTGTGAAATTCCTTCATCTAGGGCCTGATCCTGTGCTGTTAAATTCCGTGGGAGTGTTAACACTGATTTCAGTGGGGGCAGGATTGGGGCTGTGCATTAACTTTAATGAATGCCAGTGCCCCATGCTTTTTGATACCACAAGATTTGTTTTCGCTGATCTGACCAGAGAAGCTGAGAATCGGGCTATTTTTCTTGTAGTTTAGCAGGAAGTATTGTATTCTGTGTTAGCTTGCATGATATTGCATCATCTGACTTGCTGATTTATTATAAGTTTGTAAGGATCCCTCCTCCCCAGTCATTGCAAGGATTGTCACAGATTTAGTTAATCTATGAGAGAAATGAATTAGAACATACTACTTTGCTGATGTTTTTGTGGAATTAGTGATTTTACAAATTTGTAAGGTTTATAACATGTAGAATTCCAAACAGATCAATCCACTTTAAGTGTGTTAATAAAGTTTCCCCTGCAAAGGAATATTAATTAAGTTGATTAAAGGTGGCTTGAAGTATATAATAATAATGCAATTATTTTTCCTGTGACTCTGAAATGTTGTTTCTGATTTTCAGCAGAGGGGAACTATCAAGTATAGTAGTTTGACTTTTTTTTTTTTTTTTGCACAAACTTCCTATTAAATGTTTTGCTGTCTTAAATAGTCCATGTACAGTTCAGTAAACATACATATTCAGTATAAATTTGTATATGTAGAACTTTGATTTTTACAAAATATCACTAATTGTGATCATAATTTAAATGCCCCCCCCCCCTTTTTTTAATGGGGCATGGTAACTAAAAACTCTTCCACTTTTTTTTAGACTGAATTTTTATTCTATATAATTTTTTAAAAATAATTGTTGTGGTCTTGAAGTATGTCCAGTCCTGCAAACTAACACCCAGATCCTCAAAGGTATTTAGGTGCCTAACTCCCCTTAATCATAGAATCATAGAATATAAGGGTTGGAAGGGACCCCAGAAGGTCATCTAGTCCAACCCCCTGCTCAAAGCAGGACCAATTCCCAGTTAAATCATCCCAGCCAGGGCTTTGTCAAGCCTGACCTTAAAAACCTCTAAGGAAGGAGATTCTACCACCTCCCTAGGTAACGCATTCCAGTGTTTCACCACCCTCATAGTGAAAAAGTTTTTCCTAATATCCAATCTAAACCTCCCCCACTGCAGCTTGAGACCATTACTCCTCGTTCTGTCATCTGATACCATTGAGAACAGTCTAGAGCCATCCTCTTTGGAACCCCCTTTCAGGTAGTTGAAAACAGCTATCAAATCCCCCCTCATTCTTCTCTTCTGCAGGCTAAACAATCCCAGCTCCCTCAGCCTCTCCTCATAACTCATGTGTTCCAGACCCCTAATCATTTTTGTTGCCCTTCGCTGGACTCTCTCCAATTTATCCACATCCTTCTTGAAGTGTGGGGCCCAAAACTGGACACAGTACTCCAGATGAGGCCTCACCAATGTCGAATAGAGGGGAACGATCACGTCCCTCGATCTGCTCGCTATGCCCCTACTTATACATCCCAAAATGCCATTGGCCTTCTTGGCAACAAGGGCACACTGCTGACTCATATCCAGCTTCTCGTCCACTGTCACCCCTAGGTCCTTTTCCGCAGAACTGCTGCCTAGCCATTCGGTCCCTAGTCTGTAGCTGTGCATTGGGTTCTTCCGTCCTAAGTGCAGGACCCTGCACTTATCCTTATTGAACCTCATCAGATTTCTTTTGGCCCAATCCTCCAATTTGTCTAGGTCCCTCTGTATCCTATCCCTCCCCTCCAGCGTATCTACCACTCCTCCCAGTTTAGTATCATCCGCAAATGATGATGGAGGATCTGGGCCTAAAATTGTTGACATAGACATAAAACTGGTACAAGCTGCATTGTGGTGAGCAGCCCCACCCTGAACAAAATGCCTCATCTCTGATCTGGAGGGATCACTTGTACAGAGCAGGGGTCATTCATTCTCTTTGGCCTCGTGGCTGAGTCTACTAATAAAGATGCCAGTTATGGTGTGGATTGAGACTCATGTTACAAAGGCCACTAAGGAGCCACCAGCTGGTGAAAACTTTCAGTCACTCACCTAAGCTGATTTTGAATTTGCTACGTCAAGGGGAAAGGTTGCCAGTCTCATGAACTATCTTCTTCGCAGTAATTTTTAGACACCCCAATGTTTTGTGAAGGGCCAATCTTGGACTCCTGACTTTGTCAAAACTCCTCTTGAGTTCAGTGGGAGTTTTGCCTGAGTAAGGACTGCAGGATTTGGCCCACAGTATTTTCTTCTGGAAAAAAAGGTATTGTTCTTAGCAATTGCTAAAGTATATTGAGGTAAAATAGGTCCAAAAGACATGCACATTCATGTTTCTAATGTGAGCTACTGTAAGTAAAATGGTCTAGTAGGAATATGACCTTTCATTTAATGTGAAAGATTACTTTTGTATTAGTCTCTTAAGATTTGAGAATCTGATTTTAAGAAAGATGACATCAACGCAAGGTAAAGTCCTCTCAGAATTGCTGCCAATCTCCTGACATCCACATGAAAATATAGGCTGACCCCTGTTTCCAGGGGGGAGGTAATACATCTGGGAGCTGTAGTCTTTCCCCCTGAATTTCCTCCACTTCTACTGCTGAGCCATGGCCAGGGGACCCCACCAGCAGCAACATGGTTCCTGGAGGAGCTAGGCAGCCAAAGGGGGCAAGGACCAGTGAAGTAGAAAAAGCTCTCCATCTGGGGGCTGTTGCCTGCCTCCAGGGTTCTGGGGGAGATCTTTCCTGTCAATCCCCTGGATATGTAGGATTGGGAGGTCTCTCCACCCTCCCACTTGTGGGCCCACCAGACCCCTCTTCCTTGAGGGGATTATTTACTGGTCACTCCGGAAGGTCAGCCTTGCTGAGTGTTCTTGGGCTTTTGCTGTGGTGATCTTGCCTAGTATTTGTTGGTTACCTAGTTATGGCAAAACAACTACTGATTGCTTTATGAACTCTATAGTAGATTAATTAAATATTGGGCAGATAATTGATTTCGCAACTCTAGCTATATAATATGTTTTATATGAGGTCTATATTCCATTTTATGGGAAAAGATAATGATGATACTTGTCACTGTCCAGTAACCTATACTTTACTAAAGTGCCTAAACTTAATCAGTAAAGATCACATTGCATCTTTCTTCTTCTGGGCAGCTTATATATATGGCATGTAGTCCTGTAGCCTATGTGACATTACAGCCCCAATAGGGTGGAAGGAGGAAGAAGGTGTCATCCAAAAAAGTCTGTATTTTGTTCCAGAGTTGTATAAGCTGACAAAATAAGAGTCCATGCCTTAGAGGTGCTCAGATGCTATAGTGATGAGGGGAGACATAAAGGTTCTGTATAGGTTTTAGGAAGTACTGAGTAACTTGCACTCCTGTTGGTTTCAGCTCTGTTGTGAATTCAAGAAAAATAAATTTTTTAGCAAGATAAGTGAATTGAAGTGGTGTCAGAGTGAAAGAAGGACATTTCTCACAGGATGGTACTGCATGACACTAACTGATATCTATTAAGAGTACAATCAGAAAGGAGCTTAAAGAAAATTAAAATTGCAGCATGGATAATAGTCATAGACTATTCATTTTATTACACTGAACAGAATTAGTCTTTGTAAGGAGTTCAACTTGTTGAATGTTGTTGTGGACAAAAGGAATGGAAGAAATGCAGACCAAGAGACACTTCAGCTACGTTTATGGCTATAACTGTCAAATTTTCTGAACTGTAAGCTGGCTAGACTTAATGGGGAGTGGTTATAGTATTTGGTGCCATTTTAAAAAGCTTTTATTTAGGTAGAGTATCTCATTGAAACTAATAGCACTGTCCAGTATGAGTTGCAACAACCAGATTTTTATCCTCCTTATCTTGTTTAATGTGAACTTTGAGTGTTTTGAGTTTTGTAAGCTGCTAAGCCAAAGACCGCAGTTAAATACTGGAAGCCTGATTCACTGCTCCATTATACTAGTCTTAAACTGACGACTTAAATGGAGCTCCACTCATGTAAAACTTACGTGGGATCTGGACCAAGGTCTCCAGCAGGAGTCTGGGCCCTTTAAACTCAGAACTGTTGCTGGCAGGTCAGCATAGCTGATCAGACACTGCTTGTTTATGGCTAGTGTAAATGAGCTGTAGCTCTGCTTTTCCTTACCGTAAATAGGGAAGAAAAAATGTTCCTCAGTCAAGTGTTTTCTGTATTTCTTTTTCCTTTCTGTGCTTCATACGGACATGTTTTTTCAGATTTTTAATTTGGCAAACCTTTATATTTAGCACACAACTTCACCCTATCAACCCCCTTTTCCAGATTTTATGCTTCCTTACTAGCCAATTAATTCTTCTTTTTACCTCTCTTTCTGCTGAAATTTCACTTTTCTCAGCAGTTCTAGCTGCTAGGTATCCTGACCCACTTCTACTTCTGTCTCACCAGGTTCATTGCCTATGCAACATTCTGATTCTCCCTTGCCCCTTTTTTCTGCTTGATTTTTGTCTAGTTTCCATTCTCATTTGAAGGATTTCAAAGCTTTAATAATGTGTGCAGAACTGTGCAAATTTGAGTGTTTCATCTACCCCTCTTCCTTCCTTATTAGTCATAATCAAGTTCTGACTCTACAGTTCAAATGAGCTGTCTGGACAGGCCTTTCATTCCATGCACCCTTCCCCCTTCGCTCAAGAGAAAATCTTTATTTCTCCTCTGACGCTTCATTGTGGATGCCAGTTTCTTTGGCTGATCATTGTATTTTCAAACCTATGTGCCCCTGCCAGTGTCCTGTGGCTTCCAACTACAGTGTCTCTTGAGCAGTCATCTTGCTTTTCAGGATTGTCAGCTGGTCTTTAACGAATTAGTTGCATTTTTTTACTTCTTTGTAATATTATACGATAGCAGTTTAAAAGTAATTCAGTTGCTTTCTGTGTGCCTAGGTGTGGGTTGGGAGTCGTACTATTTGTGTGCTGTTTAGCCCACAAATTAAAGGGTGATTGTTATTTTAAATACATAATAGTATAATAAAAACAATTCTTTAGCTATCTTACAAATAGTATCTTAGATTATTAAAACTGGAAGGATTTTTAAAATCTTGTTTAATTTTTTGTGCTCATGCTATGTGATTACTCTTAGCACTTCATTTTGGAGGAGGGGAATAGGCTAGGTGGTTTCATTTTTGTTTCTAGTTGTTTTCACTTTTTGATCCTCCTGTAGGAACACGGTGCTGCAGTGGTGGGTTGCAAAATGTTCAATGGCAAGTTTAAAAAAAAGTGTAAAAGGAAAAGGGATACCATCAACTAGATTAAAAAAAAAAAAGACTATTATGACATTGAAAATACTATTTTTTTTGGTGCTGTTTATAAGAGTCATTTCAGTAAGGATAAAAATGTATGATATGGGGAAGAAGTAAAATTAGCTACCCCCTAAGTGCTGTCAGTGCACATAATATACAAACTGGTGGGAGTTGCTAACAGTTTTCACTTACAGTAATCTTAAATGTTGCTTGTTACAATGCAGCATTTTCAGACAAGTATGACTTTCAAGTTGTAATTGACTAACAAACCAAAGTAATGAACATTTCAGTTAATATTAGGTTTCAGAGTAGCAGTTGTGTTAGTCTGTATCCGCAAAAAGAGAAGGAGTACTTGTGGCACCTTAGAGACTAACAAATTTATTTGAGCATTAATAAATAAATTTGTTAGTCTCTAAGGTGCCACAAGTACTCCTTTTCTTTTTTCAGTTAATATTAGATTTTGTCAAACAATTTTTCCTCATGAAACTTACATTTTGGACTTAAAGGAACATTGTTAATTTAAAACTGATCCTTCACTTTGCCATACTGGTTACCTGTTAGTGTTACAGGTAACGCCTAAGATTACTAAAACTGAAGATGATTACCAGAAAAAATGTCTTTTCCCCAGTTTGTTTACATAGTGCATTTGGCAGCTTTGTGCATAGTCAGTTTTACTTTGCTCTGTATTGTTAGTTAGCCAGTTCTCCCAGGTGAGAGAGACATTTAAAAGAACAGAAAAATATGATTGTAAAACTACAGATATTGTTAGTGGAGATTCAGAGAAAGGTGTAGCTACTTTTAATGCTCTCATGTTTTTTAACTGACTAAATTCCATGTCAATGGAGTCCTTATAAAAAGCAGTGTGTCCTTTTAATCAGCAAAGAGGTCCTCTGTGCATCAAATAATTAAAAATAGAGCAAAGTTTCCGAACAAGGCGTCTGGCAGAAGCGTCTGTACTTCCATCTGTGCATGATTAGCAAAATGGTTCATAATATTTAAATAGCACAGGCTTTGCTCTCTTTTTTTATTATTTGTTGTGCTGAAGACCTATTTGCTTGTTAAGTGGTCTTTTTTGAATAGTTACTGGCAAGAAATCAGAAAAGTGTATGAAGACATCTTGTACACACTGCTGACGCCAAATTGTCCCCTTTTAAAGAAGTGTTGTCCATTTTGGTTTTTTTTTAAACCACTAATGTTACCATTGTTTCACTTTTTCTCTACAAAAAGTTCATCAGACCAGTTCATTTCAGTGGGGTTAAATTTGTGTTGTCATTGCCCCTGACCTGCAGACAGCCCGTTTGTTTATATTCCAGTAGTGTTTAGAAAGATACTTTGGGGCACGTGCAGTGCCATATGTGATGGAGGTTAGACCTACAACTCCTGTTAACTATACTGGGAGTCATGTGTCTAATCTGTTATGCACACTACTCTGAAACTTCACCCGTTGGACAGAGAACATAATTAGCCATGTAACCGCTTTCCAAGGGCTTTTGAGGCCTTAAAATGGGACTCCTCCTTGCGTGCAGTGTTGGACTGGACGCAGCTTCTCTCTGGCTAGCAGCACATTGCTCCAGAACTGTAGCCCCTGATTTTTCATTTATTTATTTATATTGAAAATTCTTGTCTGTGGTTTTTAGGGGAATATATACAGGTAAGTATGAAGGTAAATACACAGTTAAAACGAACAAGCATATAAGTGTGAAGTGTATTATATTTTGGTAGGAACACAAGTACTTGGTGCATCTTTGTTATAAACCGTTATTAGATGCAGTGTGATAAGTCAGTGAAGAGTTCTGATGTACAGGTAGGCACATCGGTGTCTGCCGCAGAATCATTATACTTGGATGAGTATGCAGGTGGTGGTTCCTCAATAGCTGAGATTTTCTTCTCTCTTTTCTTTTTTTAAAAAAGTACATTTATATAGTTTATATATGATGTGGAAATAATGAGTCAGATTCTGCCTTCACTTACACCCGTGCCGACCCCGCTGAGTTTAAAGGGATTTGTGGATGTTTCTTGAAAGCAAATCTGGCTGTGTATATACACATATAGACTGTATGTGTCTGTCTGTCTGTACTGAGATCAAACCCCGAGACCCATTCTGCCTTAAGGAAAAGTTAAGTTTAAAATAGTCTTCAAATGAGGTGTGGGGTGTTAAATTGGATACCAGCCTCTCAGAATGGGTTGTGGATGTGTTCTTCGTACTGCACAGCGTGCCATTTGCTCCAGGGAAAAATCAGAGGGAATATCATAGACCCCATGGATGGCCAGCTTACCTGACTTCACTGCTTTGGGGAGCAGTCAGCCACACTGCCATCATATGTCCTTGCTCTTAACAACTGCTCAGTAAAGATGGGGGGCGGGGGTTTGGAGTTGATCATCTTTCAGCAAAATTAACTCCCATGCAGATTGGCACCCACAAATCTGTGGGGTGTTAATGGGAGCATGTTGCAGATCCCTTGTGCTACCAGTTCTGCTTCCAAAAGCCCACGTAGGCTGAACATGAAGGGAGGACCTTGAGGGGCATCTGAGGGGTTGGGGAAGGAGGGAGCATGTTGTGTTTAATTAATTTTTTCTGCCTTCTAAATGTTAATGGGAATTTGTGCCCTAATTCTGTCATTTATCTCCCTGCTAGGCTGCATAACTGAGGGGAGCATAGGTCCCCTTTTAATTTGACTTACGAAATTAAGGACATAAACATTTTTTTTTCTTCACTTCAAAGTTGATTTTTTTTCAGGAAGGTAGATAATTCCCCTCCTCCCCCCATTGTGACCCAGTATTGTAGTTCACTTAGTATATAAAATCACTGAGTCTGTGATCCCTGTAGTTTGTGGGTCTAAGATGGACCCTTTTAAAGGAAGAAAAGAAACAAATGGGCAGGAAAGAGAAAGAGATCTTAGGCTTATTTGGGGAAGATTGATATTGTATCAGTAGACTTGTTAAGGTTTAGCCAAGTTTTGTGTGTTATTTTTTATACCTATTCTCAGGATACACCATAATGGAGTTTTTGGAACTGTTACAGTTTATGTTGTGAATGTGAATTAATTAACAGTAGTATGAATTGCATAGTGTAGAATGGAATTTGTTTTTATATAGTACCTTTTCATGCTCGGGGTATTTCAAACACTTTAAAAATAATGAGGTAGATACTGATAGTGCAGTGACTGTAGATAAACACAGCTGCCATTATGTGTGCAACAAAAGACCAAACTTTAGAACCTGTTTCTTTGATTAGGGCGGGAAGGATGTTGGCCTGGATGACTGTTATTCCTTGCGTTTTTTTTAATAAGGCCTGTGGGATCACTAACTTCAGTCTGGACAGGCTCCTTAGGGAGGCAGAAGGGATCTCGTTCTGTATTACTGAATCTGTAATTCCAAATGCGGTGTAAACAGCATTATGAAGAGTTACAGTGCACAGTACTTAGTAGCTCCTGTTTAAACTTCTGTGTCTTCTAAAATGGATTACTTTATATCACAGATGCAGAACGTGGAAAAATCCTGGATTTTCCTAAAACTATTTTCCTTGTACAGCCATCTGCAAACACATTGTAGCAAAGGAACTAAACCAGATCTGGCCCAGTGATACGTGTCCCATTATGCTATGCAAAAAATCCGGGTTCAGTTACTAGTCTATAGATCCCAGAAGGCGATGGAAGTGCCTTAAGAGCATCTCTGTCCAACTGACTACAAAAAAAATTTGATAGGGACCAACACACAGACCTCCTCAAATACAGGATTTGTAATGGAAATGTTGACAGCCTATAAGCAGAGTCACTGCAATTGTTATAGTTCACAGATATTGACTATTGTAGACATGCAAGGCCAAATTCTGCTTTGTTAGACTGTGCTTCCCTTGAATCAATGGCAACATTCCATTGACTTGAGTAATTCAGGATCAGGCTCTTACGTTGATTTAAATCTGAAGTGTATTTAATTTGGATTTCATATTGGTATAAATGAGAGCTGAATTTGGCCTGCAGCTCTGAAGAGAGGAGCAGTTGAGACACTGATGTATTCTCATTGTTCAGTATCAGGAAATTTAGGGACTGTAATAGTCTGATCAAGTCAGACTAGTAATGTAACTTTTTTTTTGCATTACTCAGAATATTTCATTCTAATTTTTCAGCAGGTAGTAGTTAGTATCTGTTATGGAAAACTCAACATGCTTTTTGGCCATTATTGGTAAGGTAATTCTTTCACTGAGGAAAATATATTCCCATAATTCATGTATATCTTTTTAAACAAGGGGATAGGCATTCATTATTTGCGATTTGTACTATTATATGAAAGCTTCTCCAAATTTTGCACAGCTCAGTAGGAGGGAGTGGCAATTTAGTGCATTCTGAGCTATGTAGCACTAATATATGTTACTTTTAAGACACCTACAAGTTATAATAAAAATATCTAATATAAGCAAGGGTAAGTAACCACAATTTAGATAATTACAAAAACAATCGACTCAAGTGAGTACTGAAACGCAGAAAAAAATGTGAAAATTGAAAGGTGTTTTTTAATATAATGCATTCTATAAATATTCAAGAAACATTTCATGATTCACTCTGTACTAAAGTGGCTATCAAATGTAGAGTGTATTTGAAACACAAGTCTTACATATTAAACATTTGGAAATTCAATTGATATACAGTCATGAATAGCACTCCATAGAAAGAATAAATATGTATTGTATCTAGAAAGCAGAATAAATATTTCAAGGGAATGCAACAGGATTGCTAAACTAAAACAGTACATCTATATGTAAAATTGTGTAGGGATGGTTTAAGTGCTATTCTTTCACTGTTAGGACTGTTAAAATTGCAAGCAGGTAGCAAAAAATTACACTTCAAATATTTCACAGAAAATAATTGCTCTGAAAGTTTTTAGGTAGTACAGGAAATGTATAGTGTCATATACTTGACATTTGAATATTAATACTGATACCGAAACAGTCTGACCACAAAAAAAGCCTGGACTGGAAGGGAAAGGCAGCATTTTGATCAGATAAGAACAAAACAGTTTTGAAGTGCTTCACATATGATGAAAATGACATGCCTAATGAAAACGGAGAAAAAGTTATCTTTCAGGATTGGACATTTTGTGTCCATTTTAGGAATACCCTTAGATGGGTAAAGACAAAACTAGAGAGATTTGTGTCTTCATTTGTTCTCTAATAAAGTTGGTATCTTTCAAAATGGTAAATGGCACAGTGCTACCACCAGGTGGTTTGAATTCATTCATACATACACGTGAGCGAGCACATGTACATGTGAGATGTCTGCTTTTCTGGCCAATCAGCCTCCAAGTTCTTTGAGATATGTTAAAGGATCTGTTCTTGACCAGACAGTTTTAGATGCTGAATTCTCTTTAGCAGGAAGCTGCTCGTATTTTTTTGAATACATTGGTACAGACCATTCTTCTTTTAAAAAAAAAAAAAAAGCCCTCCCCCCCCCCCACTTCCTCCTGCCAGATTGTGCCAGGCTCTTGTGCAAGTACTTCATTGAGGTGGGAGCACAAAGTGTTTTCAGCTAGTCCCCTGCATTTCCCACACAACTGCTAGGGACAGACACAACCTATGCACTTGGGGGAGTGCAAGGACTGTTTCCTCAGTGCACTCCTAGAATAGCTATTCAAGCCAAAAGGGGCAGATGTGAAAGAAATGGGGGCCAGGTGCAAATTGGGGAGCAGCCAAGGGTGCAGTCTCTGAAAGGCCATGTAGCAATTTTCTATCCATTGCTCCATCTTTGGAGTTACAATGGTGGGAACCCTAGTGTAGACAAGTCTCTGGGAGACTTTTGCCAGTTGTTCCACTTTGTGCCTTCACTGACACAGTGAGCAACTGAGGCAGCTCAAGTGGTGGTAACACCGGTGGCTAATTCCCTATTATGGACAGGGCTGCATAGCAAATTTTTGGGTGGTTTGGCTTTGCGCCACTCCATGTGGGATCCTTGGCTAGATAGGAAAATTTGACCCTATCTATTTAACTACATACAAACTTATTAAAAGATTTTTCTTTTCAGGGTAAGAGGAGAATGTTTGGCAACCTCCCTTCTGAGATTAGGACTGTACTTCTGATTTTTTTTTCATTCAGAAATACATCTGACGCTTTCAGAGCTTCCCCTTCCCCATCTGCCCCAGACCAGATTAATGTTAGTTTTATCTTCAAAATGCAAATGTAGTCTTAGCACGGTTTTGAGCTGCTCTTAACTGTACAGCAGTTCTCTTGGCACAAACCACTTACTAGACAGGCTAACAGAGCGGTATGTGTGTGTGTAGTTTTTAAACAGCCCCTCCTCCCCCCACTCAGCATACTGATATACTCCTATTTATTTGTAGGTACTTCAGGGGACCACGTTCTGCTCTATTATATCCAAACAGCTTCACCATAGCAGTGGGTTTGCTTGGGTGTAACTAGGAGCAGAAATTGGCCCAGTCAGCTGGCATCTGTGTATTATGGGCCCTTTCTGCCTCGGCAGCATAAAGGGGTTGTAAACGGGTTGGGAACAGTCTTTAAGGGTTATCCCCTGTATAAGGGGATTGCCCAGAAAGTGCATAGCTGACAGAATGGATCTACGCTGCTTCCCCTCACAGTTCCTGACCAAAGGTGGCCAAACAGCACACTTAAAAAAAAAAAAAAAAAAAAAAAAAAAAAAGTAAAAAGACCTTACTGCTTCTAGGCTTGCACTACACAACATCTCCAGGCCTCTGACACACATTTTAGACTACATGAGTTGTTTAATTTGTTTGGGCAATTCCCCTTCACCACTGAGATCTGAACTAGGCACACTGTCTGATACACAGAGGCCAGATTCTCTACTTGCTTGCACGGTCACTTGCACCTGTGCAAAGTGGGTCTAAAATGCTGTCAGTAGTGTGAGTAGAGAATTCTGATTTATTAGTATTTTACACCCACTATGCACAGAGGTAAATGCTTCCTTCGGGGGCAAGGCCCAGGTAGCCTGCCTGTTCTGTTACTGGCAAAGTACTTAACTGGTGGCCAGCCCAACATATGGGGCTAAGAAGCATCATATGCAGTAGGCCTTTTCTCTGTCCCACAGACAGCTTTTCACATGAGCATCAGGGCCTTTATTCCATTCTGGATGAAACGTACAGAATTGCCACTGTCTGCAGGGTTGCCTTGTGTATGATGGGTTGCCACTGTTGCTGATTATTTATGTACCGCCGTATGCTAGTTGTATAATAAACCTTGACCCATTTAAAAAGGGTTCCCAAGGCTCTAATTCAGGAAAGCATCCTTGTTTAGGACAGCACTTAAATGTGTGCATAAGTGCTCTCCTGAATCAGGGCCTAAATTTGTAATAAGCACAAAGATGCAAAAAAATATTGTTAAAATAGCATTAATCTCCTAATTTAGGGTTTTCTCCTGTCCCCTTGAAGTCAGTGCAAGTCAATGGGGACAGGATCAGCCCTCTAAAGATTAAAAAAACCCAGTGTGCTGTAGTATTAGACATGGCTGACCAAGTGAAGAAAAAAATGAACTGGAGTTGTGAAATACTCCTAATCCTCAGTGGTTTTCATGATGCATGGAAATAGCTTCTATGGAGCTATCAATGTCTATTGTGTTAGTTTATATTAGGGACCAACCATGGATTATTCACAGACTATGGTAGCTGCTCCAGTGCATACCAGGTACAAAAAACTTTAATCTTTGGATCATTGTTTAAGACTACAATCTAGTGCAGTGCTCTTCACTATTTTTAAAGTAGGGGTGACTTTGGCAAAAACCCTTCAATGTGAGAGCCACATGGGGTGGGGCTGAGGGGTTCGGAGTGTGAGAGGTGGCCCAGAGTAGGGTAGAGGGTGGGGTGCGGGGGTGAGGGCTCTGGCTGGGGGTGAGGGCTCTAGGGGTGGAGCTGGGGGTTGAGGGGTTTGGGGTGCAGGAAGGGGTTGGGCAGAGGGTTGGGATGCGGGGGGTGAGGGCTGCAGGGTGGGGCCGGGGATGAGGGGTTCAGGGTGCAGGAAGGGGCTCAGGGCTGGGGTAGAGGGTTCGGATGCAGGGGGCGGGTGAGGACTCTGGCTGGGGGTGCGGCCTCTGGGGTGGAGCCGGGGATGAGGAGTTTGGGGTGCAGGCAGGCTGGCCAGAGGACTCCCCCCAGTTTTCTCCCTGCTGGCAGGCAGCACAGGAGCTCCAGGGAAAGGGGTCTCTCCTCCCCCTTCTGGCAGCAGCTAGCTCTGGGGAAGGGGCCTCTCTCCCTCCTGCCAGCAGGTAGCACGGGAGCTCCGGAGTCGGGGGAGAGGCCCACAGCAGCCCTGCAAGCCCCAAGTTGCTCCTCTCCCCAGTTCCCACCCACCACCTACCTCTCTCCTCTCCAGGTCCCTGCTGCGCGGCCCTTTAGAGCTGCTGTGTGGCTATTTATAGCCTGCCATGTGGCCACGCAGCTTAGAGGGAACGTAGGGAGCCACCACTGGCTCGCCGGGCTTGCAATGAAGAACACTAGTCTAGTGTGTCAATGGGGATTTATATATTTTTTTACAATAATACCCTCTATAGTCTGTGCAGCATACACACAGTCAGTATGTGTACTTAATATCCTAATGCAAATGGTATATGCTGTAGAATTTTTAGATTCACATTTTAAAATATTTGTAATTTCTGTAAATAACTAAAAACATATGTCCCCATTAAACAGCCATCCTTTGCTAAACACTTATTAAATATTTGGTTTCAAAGCAAGCCATTTACCTGTAGGGGAGTTGGTTTTCCCACTTGTATCCATTTGCAATTTAGAAATCTATAATCAGTGTTGTAACCTGGAAAGTGTTCTCATCTGCCTGCTGTTTTTGTTCATAAAAGGGCCTGAAGTGCTGAGATGTCTTGGCTGAATGTAGCACCTCCTGGAGTTGAGGTTTATTGCCCTATGGGGGTAGGGAAGGGAGGAGTGATAGGCTGTGAGAGAGAAGTGTTTACAGGATTAGGGTCGAATAGATTTTGCTCTTGGGAAGTTTTGTCTGGTATTCAGCTGGAAGGGGAGAAGTTGGTGATCTAAGTTACAGATTTGAAATGCTTACCATACAATTTAGAGCCCAGAACCATACGTTCAGGTCTTGGCAAGATTGGCTCAGCCATTCATTCCTTCAAGGTAGACATTTTGAGTACCACTACATTTACTGAATTGTAAAGGGGTGTGGGGGGGATGAGATGAGTGTCTTGGATGTAACCTTAAAATTTGAGGCCTGTCTGCTCTGCATATGTGGAAAAGATTTGGTGCAGGGGTTCGCGCACACATTTGTTGGTGGCCTCTGTCCCTGCCTCTCGCAGCCCTTCAGCAAGAACCCACCCCAGGGAATGTGGATTGGGAACTCACCGGCCACCTGCGGAATCCTGCCCTGATTGGGCGAGAGTGGGGACTACTGAACACCGCAGCCGCCTCCACTGACAAGAGACACCTCTGGTGGTGTGCCGACTGGCCCCATGTGGGTCTAGAGGCACTCCCCAGAGCCTCTGCAGGGGCTGTGCGGTGCAGGGCTCCGATCTCTGCTGGCGGCACCAGCGCAAACACTAAGATGGTGCATCTTGCTGCCCTTGGTACCAGCTATTCAGGAGCAACAGCTGAGCACTGCAGGGAGGGGCCACTGCTTTTCTCCCCATCCCCGAGCTTTGGGAGCGGTCATGTCCACAAAAATATCTGCTGGTGGCTGCATGCAAGAAGCTCTGATTTAGTGGCACTTTATCCTAAGAGTTGGAAACCCTGGCCAGGTTTTCATCTATCCCCTCTTGTCCTCCCCGTTCATTGTTTTGCCAATTGCCTGCTTCGTTTCAATAGTGTTGTATGTATCGTAAATAATTTGTAAAGTGCTGTGGGATCTTTTGAGATTAGGGTTGCCAACTCCCTAATTGCACAAACCCAAACCCCTTTGCCCCACCCTGCCCCGAAGCTATGCCCTTGCCCCGCCCCTTCTCTGAGGTCATGCCCACTCCATCCCCACTCCCTCCGTTGCTCACTCTCCCCCACCCTTACTCACTTTCACTGGGCTGGGGCAGGAGGTTGTGATATTGGAAGAGATGCGGACTCTGGGCTGGGGGGTGAGGCCGAGGGGTTCGGAGTGTAGGTGGGGGCTCTGGGCTGATCCTGGGGCAGGGAGTTGGGGTGTGGAGGGTGTGTGGTAGGGGGTTCAGGGTGCGGGCTCTGGGAGGGAGTTTGGATGTGAGAAGGGGCTCAAGGCTGGGGCAGGGGGTTGGGGTGCAGGATGGGGTTTGGGGTGCGGGCTCTGGGAGGGGGTTTGGGTGTGGGAGGGGACTCAGGGCTGGGGCAGGCGGTTGGGGTTTGGGAGTTGGGCGAGGGGCGTGGGCTCTGGCTGGGCGGCGCTTACCTCGGGTGGTTCCTGGAAGTGATTGGCATATCTGGCTCCTAGGTGGAGGTGCAGCCAGGCAGCTCTGCAGGCTGCTTCTGCCTGCAGGCACCGCCCCCATAGCTCCCATTGGCCATGGTTTCCAGCCAATGGGAGCTGCAGAGCTGGTGCTCAGAGCGGGGGCAGTGAGCAGAGACCTCCTGGCCATTCCTATGCCTAGGAACTGGACATGCCGGCCGCTTCCGGGAGCCATGTGGAGCCAGGGCAGGTAGGGAGCCTGCCTTAGCCCCACCGTGCCGCTGACCAGACTTTTAGCGGCCTATTAAAATATCCCAGATTGCTTTCAGTAGGCACTGGGAGATCAAAGCCATTTCCGGGAGACTCCTGGCAATCTGGGAGGGTTGGCAATCCTATTTGAGATTAAGAGTGCTATATAAAAATAAAATGTTTTGTTTTTTTAACTGTATCCCATTACTCCTGGTTACAACTCTATGTACCACCTTATATAGCACTTCTGCATTCTTGGTTCTTATGCTTGGCAGATGGTTATAACTGCACATGCTCCACCCTTTAGTCAAGCTGTATTCACTTAACTCTTTTAATATTTCATAATGAGCCAATGCTTTCAGACATCACATAATTTTTATTGCTTTTCTCTGAATTCCTTCCTGCTCAGAGGAGATTAGGACTTGCAGGTAACGAATCTAAAGGTGATTCTCTGAGGCTTCTAGACAGAGTCAAGACCCTGTAGGTCCTCCTGGCTGTATAGCTCCCAGACTAACAAAATATAAACTGTGCTGACTAGTGCCACCCCACAGGGCCTCCCCAGTCTTGGCTTGCCCTGTGCAGTTAGAGAATGGGGTGCTTGCTATACCACATGTGTTTTAGATTATGTTTCCCCTGGTGTATTAGCTTGCATTTTTCAAATTGAGTCTCACTTTATTTCCTGGTCTGGAGCAATTGTGTTGCAGTGTAAATTCCTCTTTAGAGAGGTTTCTCAGTTCACAGGGTCATGTGACACCTTGGCCAATAGCAGAGCTCCATCGGTCTAGAACCAGGCAGCTGTAAAGCACTCTGCCCTTCTGTGGTGCTGTACACATAATAATAAACCTTGTATCACTGTGAGAATGTTCCTTATTTTTTTTTTTATAGCTTCTGTGTGAAAATACGCCCCAGGTTTATGCTTGCTGGCATGCTCATGCCAATTCAGGAGATGTGGACCAGGTGGGGGAAGGGCAAAGGTGGCCTCTGAATTTGGGGCCTGATTGGCAGGGGTGGGGGCCTGCACTGCCCCTGTGCAATGTAATTCTAAGAAACATTGGCCTCCTGCTGCTCCCAATGTGCTCCCATGCCAGAGGATGCACAGGAAAGTGGCATAGAGCTTCTCTGCCAGACTTGTGACAGGAGATGAATCCCTTGCTGCAAAGAGAATTGTAAGGGGCTAGAATTGGACCCCGAAGATGTAGTTTGCACTTCCCTGTTCTAGCACTAGTAAATGTGATCCTCTATCTTTCAAGTCTGTTTGGAGACATCATTTTAAAGCATTGTTGGGCCTGCACTCTGGGTGCCCATTGAGTACTCAAAAATCATCTTATTTGCCTTTATTTTCCCACTATTTTTCTCTTTTTCTGTTGTCCTCCAGCAATTTTATGGCTAAGAAGCTTGAAGATATCCTGAAAATGCTCACAGAATTCCTCAGTAAGCCTGGAATTCCTTTAAATATCTCCAAGGATAGATATATTTTATAAATGTCTAATGCCAAGTTTTCTGAGCTACCAAGCATACCCTGGTAGTGTCCCTTTAAATTTGTGCTGCTACGTACTGTACTGCATATGTATAAATTATATAGTTAAATACACAAGTTACACTTTATAAGTATTATCACCATTAAACTCTCATTTTAAAAAATTGCATAGTATGAGAGCGGAGTTCAATTGGTTTGTATTTTATATATGCATCTCCACATCCTTGAAGTAAAATTAAATCCTAAAATATGCATTTTGGATATATTGTAGCCTGTTAATTACTATACACTTTTTTTCAGGTGAATTTGTGTAGCTTTTTCTACCTCTATCATGTAAATCTTTAGTAAGCTGACATCACTTCTTTTCTCTCTGAATTTACCTGTATTTGTGTGATCGACAACATTTTCATCATGATCTTCTGATAAACCAATTAATCTGAGTAATTTTGAAAATATTTCTTCGCAGCAAAGTAACTGAATTTAACAGTTAAAGTTCAGAGTGTCGCATCTCCAGTAGAGGTACTGTTGCATTGTGCTAACAGCACTAGGTATGCTATTTTCAAGGCACTTTACAATCTTCTGAAAAAACTACCTTTTGGACTGCAATTTCTCCTTGCCTGTTCTCAGTCCAAAAGTCAATAAATAAATTGAGTGTATGTATGCGCGCATATATCCCTCCATCCAGCCAGACCTAGAAGGCATAATAAAATTCCATGTGGTCATTTTTGAGATATCCAGGTATGGAAATATAAAAAAAAAACATGTTTCGACTCTTAATATATAATTCAGACACTTCCTTTGTACTTGGATAAAACTTCAAACAGATTTTTAGAAATTGTAACTCCAGGCTGGAGATGAGCCCAGAACAACAGAACCCAACAGTTTGAAACTCTGGTGAAGTTCAGATCTGGATCTGCATTCTTCCTTGCTCCTTAGGAAACTCACAATAACACATTGGAATGAAAACGTGCAGTGGTAGAGTCATCAGAAGAGGTTATTTACTCCTGAACAGTCAGACTGACATTTAGGTGAATCAGCTGAAAAACATGCTTTTTTAGAAGGAGATTGGAATGTCCAGAAGAAACAAGAAGTACAAAGTACTGAAGACACGAACAAAACTCGACCGCACATCGAGCTAAATTCTAGTCATGCTGTGTTAAGTGGAGGACTGTATTCAGGGAGACCATTCACACAACCCAGTGCATCCATGTGAGAGACAGCCACAATATGGTTACTCGTTCCCCAGGAGTGCTATTGGAGGAGGCTAGCCAATGCAGCCCTCCAGACCCAGAGAGAGAGAGAGCATGATGCTGAGGTGTGGCCATGGTCTCACTTCTACAAACCAGTCTAAGGATGTAGAGCAGCGCTAGGGGAAATTGCAGACAACACCTGTGGAACAGGTATAGCAACTTCCACTCCTAATTGTGCTTTCCTATCACTTCTGTGGCATCCTGCACCTCTACTGCACAGGCATAATATCTCCACAGACCAATGCTTAGGTAGTGCTCTTCATCCCCTCTCCTTCCCAGTGCAGCTAGGGCTCAGAGATCCAAAACAGAGTCCATAGAATATTGTATATTTCTATGTCCGACTTTTTTCTGTTATTGTTTAACAATTTCAATCAGCTGAAAATAGCACCACATGGCTATTTCTATCATGCATCACTGACTGAAAAAGTAATTTTACTTTTCTACCAGTGCACCATGTATAAGTGCCCATGTGCTGTAGCTTCTTTTTAGAAAAGTAGATGAACTGCCATGTAGGAGACTTGGTTCCACTCTCCCAGCCAGCAGGTGGGAATTCTGCTTGAAAATACTTTGATCAACAGCCTCTCCTTGGTTGGTTTAAGGAGAAGCATTGATGTACAGTCTACTCCATCCAGAAGATTGGGGCAAGGGTCCTGATCCAATTGGCACAGAAATGAGTGGGGGCCTTTCCATTGACTTCAAAAGGGTTGGGGCCAATGGGAGCAGTTTAAAAGCTGGAGGATGTGAAGAGGGAACAAGTGGGAGGAGCTACAAGGAAGAGGGGAAGCACGAGGCAGGGAGAAGTGAACCAATACAATCAAATAATATAAATATAAAGTGATAGCACTTAAAGTTTAAAAGTGTAGCACAATGCTAAAAAATTGGCAACTGTACTTCATAAACATGGCTGCCATTTTAAATTTTCTTCCTCTTAAAATATATCTAACCAAAGAAAATATCCATTCCACTCTATTTAAAAAGTAAAGTCAATTTTTAGTAAGAAAGAACTTTTGTTCAGATTTCCTCCAGGGCAGTGTGGTTCGTTTGTGTGTCTTCACAGAGTAGCTGTAGATCCCTCATCTTGCCCCAATGTCCCCATGGGGTTAGATGGAAATGGCCATCTCGGAGCAGGGCCCTTTGGTGCCTACTGCACAGCTGGGACCCCTCCTACGCTGTAGAACTGTACCAGCTCTACAGATCAGAGCATTTTGTCCTCCTTTATAGACATACGGTAACATTAGGTATTTTGTTGAACTGTTTGGCTGGGTTGCTGTTGTTTAAAATGGATTTCAGATTTAAGAATTTCAGGTCTCAGAGGGTTTGGAAGTTAAGTTTGTTAATTTTGTTAAAACAGGAAATTCATTCTGTTAGCTACTAAAAATAAATATTAATAAAAAAATGTGAACTCAGCACCACAGTCTTAAAAAAGAAAAAAAATCAGTTCAGATTAACTCTTATTGTGCTGAATTAAGGACAGCTGACCAGAATAGCTTAAGCACCTGAACCTGTTTATTTTAGGTACTTATCTGGCCACCATTAAGGTATTATCTGTACTGTAGTATCTGAGTGTCTCACAATCTTTAATGTCAGGTTTCAGAGTAGCAGCCGTGTTAGTCTGTATTCATAAAAAGAAAAGGAGTACTAGTGGCACCTTAGAGACTAACCAATTTATTTGAGCATGAGCTTTTGTGAGCTACAGCTCACTTCCTCGGACGCATTCAGTGGAAAATACAGTGAGGAGATTTATATACACACAGAACATGAAAATAGCTCATCTTAAGTGATCACTCTCCTTACAGTGTGTATGATAACACCCATTTTTTCATGTTCTGTGTGTATATAAGTCTCCTCACTGTATTTTCCACTGAATGCGTCCGATGAAGTGAGCTGTAGCTCATGAAAGCTTATGCTCAAATAAATTGGTTAGTCTCTTAAGGTGCCACTAGTAATCTTTAATGTGTTAGTACTTCCCTAGCTCATACAGCTGTTGTGAAGACAATTATCCCCATTTTACAGATGGGGAACTGAGGCATGGAGGAGCAAGGTGTCTGATCCTGTACTATTGAAGTCAATGGGAGCTATGCTGTTGAATTCAATGGGTATAGGACCAAGCCCTAAATAATCTGCCCAGGGTCACACAGGAAGTCTGTGGTGGAGCAGGAAGTTGACCGTAAGGCTATGTCTATACTGCAGTTAGACACCCTTAGCTGGCCCATGCCAGCTGACTTGGGCTCACAAGGCTTGGGCTGAGAGGCTGTTTAATTGCGGTGTAGACCTTTTGGGTTTGGGGTGGAGCCTGGGCTCTAGGACCCTGTGAGGTGGGATGGTCCCAGAGATTGGGCTGTAGCCTGAGCCTGAACTTTTACACTGTAGTTAAACAGTTTCTTAGCTTGAGTCAGCTGGCATGCACCAGCTGTGGGTGTCTAATTGCATTGTAGACATACCCTAAGTCTCCCGAGACCCAAGCTAGTGTCCAGCCACTGAATCAGTTTTCTTTAGTACGTAGAGAAATTTGCAAAATTTTATGACTATATGGCTCACTCATTTGATTATGTACAATTTCACTGCTTATGTCTTTAAATGTATAGATTCACACTAGGGCCCTGATCCTGAAAACACTTATGTGCATAAGCAATTGTATGTATGTGCGTAGCCCTGCCATGCTAAGTAGTGAGTACTCACATGATAAATGTTTGGTGGATTGAAACTTAGCTTTTAAAAAATAGTTACTGTAGTTTTATAACAGGGGCGGGCAAACTTTTTGGTCCGAGGGCCATGTCGGGTTTCCAAAATTGTATGGAGGGCCGGTTAGGGGAGGCTGTCTCTCTCCAAACAGCCAGGCATGGCCCGGCCCCCACCTCCTATCTGACCCCCTGCCTCCGCTTCTCGCCCCCTGACGACTGCCCCGGGACTCCTACCTCATCCATCACTCCTGCTCCCTGTCCCCTGACCACTCCCGGATCCCCCACCCCTGACTGCCCCCTGCCACCTCATCCAACCCCCCCTCTCCTTCCTGACTGCCCCTCCCTGGGACCCCTGCCCCATCCAACCCCCCTGTTCCCCTCCCTCTGACCACCCCTATCCACACCCCTGCCCCCTGCCCACCACCCCCAACTCCCCTGCCCTCTATCCAACCTCCTCTGCTCCCTGCCCCCTTCCCGCGCTGCTTGGAGAACCGGTGGCTGGCGGTGCTACAGCCATGCCGGCCAGAACACCGGGTCGGGCCGCGGCTCTGCAACTGCACTGCCCGGGCACCCCAAGTGTTGCGCCGGTGGCACGGTGCGCTGAGGCTGCGGGGGAGAGGGGACAGTAGGGGAGGGGCCGGGAGCTAGCCTCCTGGGCCAGGAGCTCAGGGGCTAGGCAGGAGGGTCCCGCGGGCCGTAGTTTGCCCACCTCTGTTTTATAACGTGGTAATCTAAGTGTTAGGCCCTTATTTGTACTAATGGCTGGACCGGAAGACCCCTCGTAAATGACCGAATTTTGAAAAATGTAAATGATCAAAAAACCAAAGACCCTGCATCACATAATATACATTGACCACTAATTTGACAGATTTAGTTCCTTTATAATATTTTTAGTATTTCATAGTGTACTAGTAAATGTCCCGTAGTATATTTCATGAAAATAATGGTGTCTTAGAAATTAGAGTTCTTAGAGTTCTTTTGTTGGGAAGTGTGAATTAATGAGTATGAATTAGAAAGGCTGAGGTATAAATATTTTCTTTTCATTGATACCTTATGAGGAGTGGAACAAGTAAAAAACAAAACAAAATTCATGGATCTCAACTTTGGTTGTACATTTTGATAATGTTTAAAATAATATTGTAGCTTGATGAGAAAAATTATTTCAAACAGTCCTTTTTAAACAGGGATTTATACAGCCAAAATTCTTGAAATGGCTGATCTTTCTCTTTGAAACAAACTTCAGAAATGCAAACTTTTTGTAGATGCACAAATGGAAATATTTAACATTGCATGTTTCAGTATGGTTTATGTAAAGAGCTACAAAAATGTTTTATTCTGCTGTTCTTCCATAATGGACCACAACTTGTTTACTAATGCTTGAAAGCAAGTACACATCAAATAAATCTCTGGTATTTGGGCCATAGCATACCAGCATTATGCAAAGGGAAGAATAACAGCACTCTATATTTAGCTGTGATCCACTTTACTCTTGATTACTAGGCACTAGCCACATTAAATCAACCTAACCAACAATGAGCAAAATTAGTGGACACGTGCTAGGCGATATATATATATAAATATTTCTATATTTATTTGCATCATTGTTAAGAAAAAGGCAATCAGAAAATAGCAAATCTCCCTGGAACTCAGTGCATTAGATGTTAAATCATAGTTTATGATCAAAGATTGTGAGTGAGGGGAAGCAGCTAGGAAGGTAAATATGCAGCTACAGCTGCATCAAGTAAAATATGTCAAGTTACTACAACAGCTGAGAGACGGCACATTAATTTTTACAGTAGGAGCAATTAATACATGGCCTTTGGCAAATCTGATACTAAAATGAATTTGATTGTAATTATGACTCACAAGAATTTCCTAACATGAGGTATCTTTAATGCATATAATGTTAGCTCTTTCTTGTTTCTACTATGCTTTCTTTCAGTAAAAAGGCCAAGACAAGCAATAGCTCAGTAGCTGGGTTTTTCAGGAGTAGTTTTACATGAGGGAAAGTGGGAAAACCTCTTGTTTGTACTAAGCAAAGGAGTACTTGTGGCACCTTGTTTGTACTGGGTGTCTTAGGCAGTAAGTAATACTTTGTACTGTTCTTCAGTTATTGCCGCCCCTGCCCCAAGTTTTATATACCAGATAAGTTATACTCATCTAACTTTTGAGCTAGCTACAACAGGACCAAAATTCTCTCTCTCCCTCTCTTGCAGCAAAAACTCTTGCTTTATGAACACCCTGTCACTCCATATTGCTATACTGGATAGTACTAAATCAGCTGTGCATTTTCAGAACATAGCTATCTGCACTGCCTGTGGCTGGATGACACATTGTGTTCCCTGTGTTACAGTTTTGGAGAACTGCAGTATAAACAAAGGTTTAGAGCGTCTTTCTCTTTCCTCACTTCCTGGGCATATGCCTAAATATTCAGTGCTTTCTCATCTTCACTGTAGTATAAGTTATTACATTGTAAAAGTTATTTATTGTACAAAGGGGAAATTTTCAAAAGGCACAAAGGGAAAGTGAGTGCCTTTGAAAGTCTCCCCCTATAAAGCACTGGGAGGCTTACATCTGATGTGAGTATGACCAATGTGAGACATCAAATAGAAGTCTGACCTGAAGGCTTTACAATAACAAATGAATCTGCAAAGCTGGGCTCCTAGGACCTTTTATGAAAAATGGACCCATGTAGGCAGAGCTCCTTGGAAGTGAATGGAGCTCCAGCAGGCACAAGGCTGCGTGCATGTGGATCCGAATGCAGGGCTGAGGCCTTAAAAATAAATGATCTTGAAATAGTCTGCATTTATGGCTGAAAAATAAGAATACTGGTAAGGTGTTTAAATAGCATGGTCTTGAGAGGTGCTGAATACCTGCAGCTCCCATTGAGATTAATAGGGGTTGCAACTGGCCAGCAGTTCTCAAGAGCAGGCCCAAAATGAGGCTATCAGAATTTTTTGCACCCCTCAAGTTGCTGATTTGTTTGAGGGTGAGGGATTTTTGCTCACACCTTTTGCTTGCTTCATTTGCCAATTCTTGTCAGTCTGAGGAATGGTTGGGACAACAGTGGACAACTCCGTGATCCGGTACTGAGATGGATTGTGAGGGGTACTCTTTATGTAGCCCTAGGAATAGGTCACATGTTAATTACTTGTGTGAAATATTGACTTGGTTAGGAATGCTGACATCATGACAATGGAAATTACAAATTCTACGAGGAACTGAACTTTGTAAAAAAAATAAAAAATAAAACGTGCTTGACTTTAAGCGTGTGCTTAAAGAGTTTTTAAAATAGGAGGGGGCATAAGCAAATGCTTAAGTGCTTTCATGAATTGGGGCCATAGTCAGTTTGATGAAGCAGATTTGGAGTATAGCAAATAACGCCCAGGCCACTAATCAGATAATATGTAATGACATTTCACTGTTGCAGATTGCTTCTTTTTATCCTGTTGCCTTAGCTTGACAGGGGTGATTGACAGACTTCGTGATTTTTCTGATTTCAGAGTGTGTGGCACTTTTTTAAATGCTCTCTTAATTCTTTTATGAACTTATATTTTAATTTAATTTTTGAATGCAGCGATCAGTAGTTGCTTCGCTTGACGTTTATTGGCAGGGATTTATTCCCTACTGCAGCCATAAACTGATGTTTGCCATGGGTGAAGAATAAGATGTATTGAGTTGGTGAAAGTTAGGTTGTAAACCGTGATTGTGTTTTTGGTACTTTTCTGCTATAAGCAAAGGCTATGTCCCTGTGGGGTTTTTCCACTGTGGAAATACTGACGATACAAAGTGTATTTTAGAAAATAGCTACATATAAGCCTCTCCAGAGGATTAGCATTTTGAGTTTCCTAGAAGATACAAAAAGATTTTTTTTCCCAATTGGAAACATTTCTCTATTTGGAGATATTTCATTAATTGTGGTTGGTAGTTCTTGTGTAGACTGACAAGTATGCTTGTGAGGCAGAGTGTGGCTTATTGGTTAAAGAGGAGGACTAGGAATTGTTACTCCTAGGTTCTGTTCCCAGTTTTGCTCCTGTTTCTGTGGGATGTTAGACAAGTAACTTAACCACCCTGTGCCTCGTTTCAGTCACCTGCAAGATGCCTATAATAATCATAAAAAGAAAAGGAGTATTTGTGGCACCTTAGAGACTAACCAATTTATTTGAACATAAGCTTTCATGAGCTACAGCTCACTGCATCGGATGCTGTAGCTCATGAAAGTTTATGCTCAAATAAATTGGTTAGTCTCTTAGGTGCCACAAGTACTCCTTTTCTTTTTGCGAATACAGACTAACACGGCTGCTACTCTGAAACCTATAATAATCATATCTGCCTCACAGGTCTGTTGAGCAGTTGTTTGTGTAGTGCTTCAAAATCCTCAGATGAAGCTTGTAATAATCACTGAAGATTCAAAATGGATGTACTAAAAAGGGTTAATTTATTCTGTATTGTGCTGGTAAAACTTCATCAAGAATACTGCACTGGAGTAAACGGCGGTGGGGCTAAGTGGAAGAAGAAAGGAAGTGTTCTCGGTTTCTATAATCACAGTGTTAAAATTTTTGGTAACTCAGTCAGGCTCTGCTGTCACTTCTGGTTTACATTTTGAAAATGTACCAAATAGCCTATAATACTGAATTCCTGGTTGGGTTGAGTAACAGAATATAGCCACTCCAGTAAAACACATCTGCCGAGGGAATCAGCGTTTTCTTGGGAACAATTCACTTTCCATGGAAGTGTGAGCAATGCCAGAGGGCATCACTTTTTTTTGTCAGTGAAGGGGGAGCCAGTAATTCCCCTCTCCTTCCACCTATCACATCCTCCTCCCTATTTCCCAAACACCACCCTTTATCTCCCCCACCCTATACTGCTGCTCCGTGGCTGCAGGAGCCGCTTGTGGTTATTGGCTCTGTGCTGGGAGCTGGATGCCTTCTCCACTTCTTTTGCATGGTTATGGATGGCCAGCATAGCGTAGTACACAGTAGGGAGCATAAGTCTGGGAAACATTTAAAAGAGCTGAGACGTGGCAGAAATGCTGTCTGCTCAGCTGTGCTGCTTTTGGTAACAGATAAGGTATTAAAGTGTGTGGTGATGTGGTTAGGTGTAATACATGGGTATGCTGTAATTTTTATGCAGTATCACCCCTGTTATCCAAAGTACTGTCATGTCTCTCCCATCTATTTGGTTACACTAAAAATTCCCTCTATTATATGCTGAAACATTGATTATCGATACTTATTCAGTACCTCTCGTTATCAAAATTGTTTGAAGTTTTATTGTCTAAAGTAAATACAGTGTAAAGTCCCTTAGCAAAGAGTCACAGAGTATGCACAGTGGAGATAGAATATAGTTTAACAAAGAGAATCACATGATACTGGCAATTAATTATTGCAACACATCAGTGGTAACACAGACAGCTGATTTATGCACAAAAAGATGATATCCTTCTGCTCTCTGTTCTACTTTAAAAAAATCAGTGAATAAGCTGATTTTACTGCATCGTTCAAAAGGCTGTTCCTGTAAATACATGAACAGAAATAAAGGAAGTGATGTTGATCAGCTCCGCTTGTTGAAATTATGTACAGAGTCGGCACGTGTTAGATATTGAGTCCAGCCATAGTAAAGTCAACAGTACTTCAGAATGTAGTGGAGTTTTACAGTAGTTGTTTTTTTCACATAGATTTTCTTGCAAGTGTGTATTGATTTGGGGTGGGGAGATGGTTGAGAGAGACTAGGCCTTAATAACCTCTTTACTATGTATGTGAGTTGTTCCTCTCCATTGTCCAATCTGTGAAGCACAAGAAAAATTTTAAATAAAAACAAACCCCTAACTTGTCCTGTCCCCCCCCCCCCCCCCCGATTTCAGGCTGTGCAGTACCCTGGTGCACCACGCTTCCAGCCGTTGACAAAGTAGGGGAAGAGGGGAGAAAAGCAAATGCCTTCTTTTGCAAGATCACAGTGGACAAAAGTTTAGAACATAAGAACGGCCATACTGGGTCAGACCAAAGGTCCATCAAGCTCAGTATCCTGTCCTGTGACAGTGGCCAATGGCAGGTGCCTCAAAGGGAATGAACAGACAGGTTAACATCAAGTGATCCATGCCCTGTCACCCAATCCCAGCTTCCGGCAAACAAAGGCTAGGGACACCATTCCTGCCCATCCTGGCTAATAGCCATTGTTTGACCTATCCTCCATGTATCTATCTAGCTCCCTTTTGAGCCCCGTTATAGTATTGGCCTTCACAACACCCTCTGGCAAGGAGTTACAGAGGTTGACAGTGCGTTGCGTGAAAAAATACTTTCTTGTGTTTTGTTTTAAACTGGCTACTTATTAATTTATTCTTCTTTGGATAACTTCCTATCTGTAGAGATTTTCCTCAAAGTAACCCCTCAGACAACACTTCTGCTCCTCTTTTATTGAAAGACCACCTCCATTAAGTAACCAGTTTGTGCTGGTCCCTTGAGTGTCTCTTTGCTGTTTACCCTGTCCTCTCACCAACTACCCATATCTGGTGGGATACCAGCACAAGCGTGTGCATGCGCGCACACACAGAAATACGTTTTAGCCCCTTGAGCCTCTCTCCTTTATTCACAATTTTGAAATACTGATATAGGTTTATCCCTGTCTATATGGATCACATGTAAATAAACTAAGTCTTCTTTATGATCCCTGGCACCCTAACTAGTGAGGAATGAAGGGGTAATCAGTGGTACTCCTTTGGTGTGCTGTCTGCGCATCCAAATGTGAGTCCACATGTCTCCCTCTCGTTGGTGCTCTGACTCCAGCTATTCCTTAGCGTGGAGGGTAAGAGGGGCAGTAGAGCACTGATTCGAGGGATAGGAGAGAACTCAACAGAACAGGATCAAGAGACACACCTCCTGGAATCCGGTGGAAATGTGGTTGCTTGTGGGTGTTCTGTATGTCTCCATTTCTACATCCTATAAAACTATACAATAACAGACTGACGTTTAGGGATAGATTCTTAAAAGAGAGGTGGCGCCGGTGCTGATGTAAATGTAAACATTAATGTTTACAAATTGTATGTAAAATTGTTGATGCCTAGTCAGAATAGCCATGTGAAAAGTGCTGGTTAGAGCCCAGTGTAAGAGAAGGAGTTTTGTAGATTTGGTTAGAGCAGAGTATTGGGAGTCAGGACGTCTAACTGCTTTTCTCATGTAGGCTCCCATAATGCTTTGGGACCTTGTATATGTCACTTGTCCTCTCTGTACCTCAAGTTTACTCAACTGTAAAATAGGCAGCAGCATCAAAGCCGTACTTCATTTAGGGGCGTTAGGAATACAAATGATACAGAGTTTACTTCTGAGATGCTGAACCTACATCATGTCTTCCTCAGAGAAATGATGCTGCAACAATGCAAGTGAACATGCTTGTTATTAGTCCAGAACCCTAGTATGCCTGTGTCACAGCAGTGCTGAACTGAGTGCGGTTGAGCCCTGCAAGATTGTGCATTGAAAAGAAGTAAACTTTGAAGGCCTGTGCAGGATCAAGAGTGATTAACACTGAGCATCAGTGCAGCACAGTGTTTTTCATCAGAGAGAGCTTTACAAAGGTCAGCTAAGTGTAGATCTACTATGCAAGGTAATTCTCTTCCCTCAGCATGTGAAGTTATGCCTGGCGTGCTGTTTGTCTGTCATTCTTTGTCTTCTAAGCTAAATTCTTGGAAGCTGGAGAAGGCACCTGGGGTGTGGTGGAAAGAGAAGTTAATGGAGAAGAGCTTGACGCTGAAGATCAGGTGATTCCCCTTCTTCCCTCTTCTGCAGCCACTGCTTCCTGTAGTATGCTCACTTTCTGGCGCAGTTCCCAGTCACAGTTCACACAGGCTAAGAGGTTATCATTCACTGCACATATTCTGTGTAGCATTGCTAGTTAACACCCTCCAGCATGGTTTCCACATTGAATCACTTGCACCTTTGCCTCTCCCTCCCCCCTCGCAGATCCCCCGCTGATCCACATTCACATTCAGGGCGTATCACATTGGATTTACTGTAGCTCAGATCTTAGGTTAGACGGACAGTTGCCTGAAAGCAGATTTACAGTGTGTGTGTTACCAGTGATGCCTGTATAGCCTTAGAGACGTGCGTAGCTTTTTGCAGTCATAGCAGTAATGGTAGTTGTTAGCTGTCCCATGTATCTTGTTTAGCAACCTTGAGGCTGGAGGCCAAACAGCCTCATGCTAGGTATCATGTAAATACAGAAATTTCTCTGGGTGGAAAAAGAAGGGGAATCCTTACTGAGCCCACATTTGGATTCTGAGCCTAATTTGTACTCGGTTTCTTTGTGCCCCCTGTGCACAGATGCAGACTGTGCTTTGTCTTTCACGAATCACTCACATCATGAGTTAAAAGAAAAATAAAAACAAGGGAGGAAAAGTGTGAAAAGAATCGAACTGAGTGTATAAAGAATTTTGGGATGACTGGAGTCTTCAAGTGCTAATGAAGAGTGGAGGTGTTGAGAACTCTTGTTCACTTTCATTAATTCACCACATCTATCTTTTTTTTTTTAAAAAGGATGTCAGTGGGGGGCTAATAAGAAGATATGTTTATCTCTACAGATACTAAATGTGAGGCTCACACAGTGATTTGTGGTTGCTGACTGATTCTGTAAAGTGGCAGCCAATTAATGGTAGGGGGGATGTCAGAAGCTTGAGACTGTATTAAAAATAGCTAAAAGGACTATTCTGTAAATTGGTAAAGAAAGCAGTTCCTCCACTGTCAGGGCAGAAAATGGAAGTAGCAGCTCACAAAACCTGTAGACAAGATTAAAATAGGCAGGAAATGAAAACTAACTTCATTGCTTTTCTTACATACTGACACCCCCCCTCCCCCCGGTCTAATGTGTAGGAAAGCAATCCCTCTACCTTGTTCTTGGAATGTACATGCTTGATTTGGAAAAAGTATGTAATTAGAACATAGAGCCAAATTCTGCTGTCACTTGGGTTGCACAAGTGCTGGCTTGTAGTCCATTTTAGACACCCAGTTACTGTCGTCATCACCATAAAGCTGCATTTTAAGAACACCAACATGTAAAGAAGGCAAGCACTAACTTTTTGCTGTCTCTGCCTGTTAGTCTGTTACAACAGATCTGTCACTTTGCAGAGTTGTGTTAGGCCCAGCAACTGCTTTTCCTGGGCACACCTGCCAACATTTGAAATCTATAAATAAGGAAGTTTGGAGAGAAAAAATAGACACACCTTCTAACTCCATTGAAATACTTGGACACAGGGAGCTTATTTTGGCAGGGGAGACTAGGAAAATGAAAAAAAATATTTTGCTAAAATATTGGGACTGTCTCTCCCAAATAGGAACAGTGGATGTATATATCTGAATGTAAAGCCAATTTGCTTAAATTTATGCTGCTCAGATTGCCTATGCTAAAAGAAAAAGAAGCAAGTAAACTTCATTCTCCCAAGGCAGATTTTCTGACAGGGTTGTTACTCACTGATGTCTTTACTGCCCTTGGAAGTTAGGTGAACCTGGTGAATCAGGATCCTGCATCTAAAGATAGAATATTTTGCCTTCCACCTCACTCCCTGTGGGCTGATTTTTAATGTTAGCCTTTCTTTTAAATCCTCTCTGCAGCTCCTTTGAGCTGCTAGGGTCACATCAGTGAATTTAAAGTTCTGATCTTCTCCAGCCAAGGTCAAAAGATGTATAGGAGGTGATCTGAAAGCTACAGCAGAGAACCACTGCAGAAAGCCGTTGCCGTGGTTGAAGCAGTGGTGCTCTGTGCTGCTTAGCAGATGATGTGGGCTCAGATGTGACCTTGGGGCTTCCTCTAACCAAGACTGTACAGCTTGATCTTCTGGCATTAAATGTTACACTCCTGCAGCGAAGCCTATGAGAGGAGAGGAAAATGTGCTTGGAAACCTTTCGGTCATCAGGCTGCATTTTAGAGGAGTAAACAGAAGCAGGAATTGCAGCTTTCAAGCCTTGTGGAGCAATAAGATCTGCAGGGAAGTCAGATCACAACCCTGCAGATCTCTGGACACCTCAGCTTCTCTCCAGGCTGTCATTGACGCCCAGTACTGCAGGTGCATGCAGTCAGCCTGTCCGAGGCAGGCAGAAGCCATGAAGTGAGAATGCTATGTCATTTAACCCCATGCAGATTTCCACGTGGAAATCCTTCTGGTTGACAGGAGCATGCCAAGTTAGTTGGCTGCTAGCCATCTCCAGTGTCTTGCTGCCACAACCTAGTCACCCCTTCCAAATAATAAAGTTTTCCCTGAGCTGCAAGTTGTTTGGAGGAAGGTTCTTCTATGGCCTTGCAATAAAGAGAGCCGGATCTCCACTTCTCCCCACCCATTTGTGAGCATGGGTCCCTTTACAGCTGTTCTCCTGCGGCTTTTCTAACATCTGTGCACCAGGTTTTTTAAAACTTTAAGAGAATTACAGGATTACTTGTGAAAATCATGAGAGTCTGACATCTCTTTTTTCTTTTAATTAGTCCAAAGGGGGGGCGGCCTGTGTCATGCAGTGTTTTAATAAAGACAAGCTGTATCTTCTTCTTATCACCTTTTTTTCTTTTTATCTGTGCTGCTGACTCATGCCGTGTGGTCTATTTGGCTCTTCATTGCAGTCACATCACACTTTGAGTTACCTTTACATGACTCATACTTCTTTTTTCACTTGATAAGTCAACAACAACCTGTCCCTATCCCTCCCAAGTCTCCCCCCTCAAAAACCTCCTGACCCTAGAAAATCTTGAGTTGAGTAGGTTTGGCTTCTATGACAAGTCTGTATTGTGTGATGGGGGCTAATGAGCTTGCCAGGCCAATAATACAAACAGTGTCTTCTTCATGTTTCACATCAGTTTGGTGGAAAGTATTTCTTTCTTTTTGCCTTGTTAGGTTTTTCATTATTATTTTTTGAAGTGGTCATTAAAATGTCAGGGCTAAATTCTGCCCTTGGATAAAAGCATGCAGCTATTCTTGCCTTCAGTGGAAGTTATGTGCACATAACCATGGCCCTCTGGATCTCAGGCTTGCCTGTGTTTTGACAAATAAGATGGGCAGTTTTTCCTTTGTTACTGAGGGTCCTTAGTTCCAGTGTCATCACTTAAATCAAGACACCTGGTCGACACATGGGTTGTCAAATTAGCACTGAAGTGCTGATTTCAGGTTAAAATGTAGAATTGAATGCCCTCACATAGGGCTTGGTCCTCTCCTGATTTGGGAGTTGTGCCATTCACTTTAGTGAGACCAGTATTGGGCCCTTAGTCTAGGTTGAGTCCTGGGCTCCCCTAGCTTTTTGGAGGGAGAGGTGGACAGATGATGAAAAAGTGTGTTGTATCAGTTAAACAGATTACTGAGTTTCCTGTCTCAGTATCATGGGTACAATTGATAAGTAGCCCTCCAGTCATTAGCCACATAAAACCCTCACAGAAGTCGATGGACTGACTAACGTCAGATTGTCTGAATGTAGACTGCAGGATATTATTGGAAAACTACATATTGTGAAACTGTCTTGGAAAAGAATATCAGAAATACATTTCTGAAGAAAAATTGTTAAAACAAGAAAGAAAAAAGGACAAAAGCCAGATGTTATAAGACTTTTCTGGTGTTTTTCCTGTATTCGTCTAGTGGAGGACATTTCTACAGCTTTCACACAGGATTGAGGCCTTGTAGCCATTGCTCATCTGTCGAGACCGAATCAATGGTATCACTTGGGAATTGTTATGAACCTCTGACTTGAATTCAGAGATGCATTTTTGGCTAGTTAACACATTTCTAGAATGAACAATTTCAGTTGTAATTTTTTTTGTACTTTGAAAATTGGGTGCATTTTTTGTCCAACTTGTTTAAAACTTTTCTGAAGCAGAGAGACTCAGGGAGTCCCGATCTCAGTTGATACCTAGACACTACCGTAATAAACATGATTAATAATTATTTGTAGATGAAATACTCTGTTGCATTTGACAAATGCCGTAGTTTTCTGTTCAATGTAAAAAAATTACAATATTGTAAAGCCCAAATGTATAGGTTTTACCACCAGTTCTTATAGAGGAGAGAGTGAGTATTAGAGGCTAGAGCAGAGGACTGGGTGTCAAGACTTGTAAAGAAAATCCTGGTTCATTGAAGTCAATTGAAGTTTTGCCATTGACTTCAGTGGAGCCAACATTTCTCCTCTAGATTCTGTTTTTCATGCTGCCAATGACTTGTCATGTGATCATGGGCAAATAACACAAAGTTTACATTTTATCTGTTGAGCCACAGTCTGTCGTAGGAAGGGTGAGTGAGAAGGGGGATCTGCATGGGTAGCAGAGGTGTTGAAATGATGCAGCATGTACCAATTCCCCTGTTTGTGGGGATGAGGTTATGGCCTGACTCCATGTCTCCTTTGGGTTGTCTAACACAGTGGCTGGAGCTGGACACCCAAAGTCCTTGCATGCAGGGAGTTCAAAGACAGGGAATGTGGCTGCTCCCTGTGCAATGAGAAGGGAGACCTCCTGGCTAATGTGTAAGTCAAGACATAATGCAGCTCTGGATCTCTCTCTGACTCAGTTTCCCCACACATAATATAGGTGGGTAGTGATGCATTCCTCTAGAGCAGAATTGAAACTTAATTCATTAATGTTTGTGACATGCCTTGAGATCTGAGGTGCATTAGCCCAAAGCAGCTGCAGTTTGAGGTTGGAAACATCCCATGACAAATTGAGACTTCCCAAAAGAACCATTGCCCAGCCCTTCTTCTTCTTCTTTTTTTTTTTAAAGCAAATCTTGTACCAGTACAGCATGGTACATTAATCTGATGGGCTATTCCTTTTGACTTCTGCCTAAAATAAATAAATAAATGTAGTTAATGTAGACAGCACATAGGGCCCTTGCCAGAAAATTTTCACAAAGCAGTGTAGCTTAGGGCAGCTTTACGGCCCCTCAACACTACCAGAGCAGCACAAAGGGGCCTTACCGTGGACCGTGATCTGGCCCTTTGTGTTTACAATAAAACTTCAGAGTTCCGAACTGACCAGTCAACCACACACCTCATTTGGAACCAGAAGTACACAATCAGGCGGCAGCAGCAGAGACAAAACCAAACAGTACAGTACAGTACTGTGTTAAACGTTAACTACAAAAAATAAAATAAAGGGATGGCAGCATTTTTCTTCTGAATAGTTAAGTTTCAAAGCTGTATTAAGTTGTAAACTTTTGAAAGAACAGCCCTAATGTTTTGTTCAGAGTTACGAACATTTTAGGGTTATGAACAACCTCCATTCCCGAGGTGTTCATAACTCTCAGGTTCTGCTGTATTGTGTATGGCCCTGGCCTCTGCATGGATGTACAAGGTGAGGAGGCTCCTTCCCCCTCCCATGAGTCAGTTCTGGCTCTCAGTTCTTACTTGGGAATCAACTTTTTTTAGTTTTTTGGTTTAAACAAGCTAGACGATAAATTTGAACCACAACAGCAAAATCCTGCTTATTGGCTGATATCACAAATGTCACCTGCTCCAAATTGAGCTGTAAAATTTCCAAATGCAGCAGTAGTATTTGATTGAGGACAAGCTGTTGTTTGTTGTTGTTTTGTTTACAGAACAACATCAAGAATGAGGATAGAAGTGCCTGAAAATGCCTATAACTTCATTTTAAATTGAGAAGCAAATCCTAACATGCCCAATAATGTGTCCCTTATTTCAAGGAGAATCACAGTCTTTTACTCATAGCATTACATCTTTCATTTCTCTTTCTCCACACTAGTTTTTGAGGTTCCTTAACACTATCATACATCTCATTTAATTAAATATTAGCATGAATAAATTTGAAGCAATTCAAGGCAGAGCATCCTACGTCTTAAAACCAAAATTGATCAGTTCAGGTATTTGGATAGCTCAAATGTATTTCACCAGAATGAACAAATTATCTTTTGCCACCAAAGTTCTGAGCTTTTTGTAATTTGATGTATATCATCTCTGTCGTGTCAGCAGCTTCTGACTACAAAAAACCTATTCTAAATTTAGCTTTGAGAGCTAGAAAGCATGGATTCTCCAGATTGCTGGCAGAGAATTCCAGACTAGGTTTACAATACATGGGGGCAAATGCAACACAGTTTGAAGTAATATGTTTTGGATGAGACATTTAATTGAGGTAACTTCTGCCTTTCTCTGGGTACTGCCTAGGTTTGTCCTGATAGAGAGCGTGGTCCTTTACCAAAAGAGTTTGGAGGAAAACCCTGGTGTCTTTGTAAAACCTCTAATTTCATAATCTGTTTACCATTATTGTTGTGACTGGAATACTTAGTTTCTGACTTGTAGTTTCTGACTCCTGACTTTCTAATATGTAAAGGTTAATGCGTGTAATCTCCCCAAAAAACATTTCTCCTCTTAAGATTCTAGTTTGGTAGTGTTTCTAACTTCATACATATGTACATAAGTATGTTTGTATGTCTGCACGTGTAAGCATACTTGGCTAGAAAAAATTTCCAGTACCTACGAGCCAGAAGTGTGAAAGGCAACAATGGCACACCAAGAGGTTCAGCATCTTGATAACTCCAGCTTCTGGGAAGTGAACAAGCTCGAGATTTTTTTTATCATGCTGTCCTGTGACCCTGCTTTGGGGCTTCATATTTGGAAAAGCCTCTAGTTAGTAGGTGTTAGAAGGAGGAGGGAGGACAGAGGTTGCTCTGCTTTGGGGATTCTTTTCCTCCAAGAATAACTCCAATACCACCTGCTGCTGCTGCTTATGTATTTCCTAGGCAACAGCACTGTGAAACTGATCAGATTTTCCAGTTTCACTGTTGTGTAGCCTTCTAAATAACAATAGTGAACCCCACCAGATTTTTATTAATTTCACTCTTCTGCTTTTTGGCATAGCAATGAGGAACAGCATAGCTACTGGTGCTTCCTATCTGCAGGCTCTGGATGGCATTGCCTCAGTTTACATTCATACGCACAGTTCATATTTCAAAGGTTCTTTGTAACCATAAGGGCTAGAAAATTAATATTTGTCAAGGTTCTCTCCCCACTCGGAACTCTAGGGTACAGATGTGGGAATCCGCATGAAAGCCCCCTAAACTGATTTCTACCAGCTTAGGTTAAAAACTTCTCCAAGGCACAAATCCTTTGTCCATGGACGGTACGCTGCCACCGCCAAGTGATTTAGACAAAGAATCAGGGAAAGGACCACTTGAAATTCGTATTCCCCCCAAATATCCCTCCAAGCCCTACACTCCCTTCCTTGGAAGGCTTGGGAATAATATACCAACTGAATCGGTAAACCAGATTTTTAAAAAACAGAACTTTATTTGAAGAAAAAAAAAAGTAAAAGAAGCACCTCTGTAAAAGCAGGATGGAAGGTAACTTTACAGGGTAATCAGATTCAAAACACAGAGGATTCCCCTCTAGGCAAAACTTTAAAGTTACAAAAAACAGGGATAAACCTCCCTCTTAGCACAGGGAAAATTCACAAGTTGAAAACAAAAGGTAATCTAACGCACCCTGCCTTATTTACTTACTCTTTTTGCAATATTGAGACTCACTTTAGGATGGTTTATAGGAGAAGGAGTTTTCTGACCTGGTGCTTCTCTGCTTCCCAAGAGAACACACAAACAAAGAGCACAAACAAAGCCTGCCCTCCCCCCGGATTTGAAAGTATCTTCTTTCCCCATTGGTCCTTTTGGTCAGGTGCCAACTAGGTTATTTGAGCTTCTTAACCCCTTACAGGTAAGGAGAAATTCTAGGCTACCCTTAGCTCTATGGTTATGACAATATTTTTAAATGAAAGATTCAATTCTGTCTTTGTCTTAGGCTTCTATACTCACCAGGGCAATCTTCACACTCACCACTGGCAAGCTGACATTTTTAAGCCTTGTGTATGCATGCAATATAAATCTATCTATCAATATAGTTTGAGTGGATCATTATCAATAATAAGGTTTGTGTGAAATTGAAGTTTATCATTAAAATAATTGCAGGGTGAGAAAACAACAGTGGAATACAATTCCCAAAGCTGCAATTTCCCATACCTAGACTATTATGTTTTAGCCCACAGGAGGATTATATGATCATCTCAGCCAATATAATAGCAGCCATCTTTGATAAATGTAACTTTAAACATTAAATTACATAATGTGTACAGTTTTGTCCCTCATGTTAACTTTACATTTTTATTTTTACTCAGAACATTGCTAGGTGGCCATTTCTTTATGAGCATTTATGTCAGGCTTTATGAGTTTTTCTAATACTTGTGCATCATTTTTATTCAAATGATCTTCAAGATCTTTGGGTGACAGGCAAACATAAGACAGTTCTGAAAAATGATACTAATTATGGAATATTGCAGCACTCCCTTCCTTCCTCCAGAGATATAGGCAATACAGTTCTGGAAACAAAGGTTGGGATTCCCACATGGCAGTGTAGAGTACTAGCAATGACTGGGATTGTTTTTCCAGTGGTGCACAGACCACCATCTATTTTCTTGTGGTTGTAAAAGTCAACGTAGGCAATGTCTTGCGATTTTTAGTTCATTTATTGAAACAATCCACTGATACTGATTAAAAATACTTTTTTTCTCTCTGATAACTCAGGTTTGAAAATGTGTATTTTTTTTAAAAAGTAGGTTGGATGTTCAGGTATCAAAACAGTTAAAGAGAAACAGACACATAAACATGCTCTTTTTTTCCCTCCCCTCTCCTCCTCCTCCTCCCCCTCCTGGGCCCCCAACCTCATATCTTTTGGTTTGTGGCATTAGAATGAATCTGGCTATATCCTGCCACATGATACAGCCCACTTTTTTATTACTTATTGCTTAGAACACTTTCAACTTACGGTTTCAAGCAGGTGGTAGCTTACCATATGTGGATTTAAGTTGGTGACCAAAGTTCACATTCCTGGATATGATACCACGATAGGGTTCCTCGCCGTAGAGCTCATCTTGACCATTTGCAGTCACTCTTAGGAACCTTCTTTTTTCCAGAAACATGGAGACAGCTGTGGAATCGCCCCTCTTGTTCCTTCTGTAATGGCACAGTCCATCTGAAAATCTGCTTCCTTACTTGGTTTACCAACATTTTACTTACGAGCCCTGACCCAAAAGGAAGGAATCGGATCAGAGTATCTTATGTTAGATGTTGTGCTAGGGAGCAAGGAAGGAAAACCAGTTAACAGGCTAGCACACATACAGTCCTTCTGTTTTATAAGACGCCTTTTTAAAGTACAAGTGTTGTACTGTGGCCAGCAAGTTTCTAGAAAACCATTCTAAACTGTTCTTTTGTTACATTTAGTACTTCATTGTTATGGCACATGCAATTCATGTATTACACAACAGTTATTTTGGACAGAATCTGTGAATTTATTGAAAATAGATGTTATAGGTGTATGAATATTGCCTTGGATTAGTTTCTAGAACACAAGGTAGTGTAGTTCCTTCTTGACTATGTTCATTAAAGTACAAGTACAACCTGTGTATCAAGAGGAAAATGTACTAGGAACCCTTCTATTTGTACCAATCACAGATGTCCTGGTGACGGGTGTGGTGTAAGACTCTGAAAAGAATAAAATAGCATTAACCCTTACACAAGTTATTTTCCCCTCTTACTTTCAGCACTATTTTAATTTTTTTCTTTTTATTTTCTGTGTGGATTTCTTTCCTTCCTCGGTGCTGTCCCCAGACCATCAATATGGACATGTTCATTCTAATCAGACTAGAAAGGGTTGTAAATTCCCCTGCCATTCCCTGTTACAAGGCCAGTTTTTACTCCCTGTCTTTGAACCATCATCTCCTGGTAGGCGTTTGCCATGGGTGATGTAGCCTACCAGTTAGAACATCTAGCAGGCTACCTTCTACCCTAAGACTCATGACAATACTACTCCGTAATAAAGACAAATGAAAGTGCATGTTGATGTCACCCTTATCCCTGGAGCACACATCAGTTTTTTGAGAGATGAGAGACCTTGAGACCGCATTTGGATTAGGATTTTCCAGTAGTGTGTGCTAGGAAGTCCATAGCTTATCTCTTGTGCATGGTTTTGACTCTCCCAAGAAGCCTTCATCAATATTTTTCTACATTTCAGGGATCTCTGTTGTACATCTTCACTTTCTGTTCCTTTACAGTATCTCTGAATGTTTTGACACTCATTGCTTTGGTTCTTGAGTCATGTCTTATATAAGTTTCCTTAGTAGGTTCAGAGTTTCTATTTAGAGGTGATGATGTGCTTCTGGTGTAGATATCAAAGCATGAAGTGTTAGGTTTTGATTGTGGTGGGGGGTTTTTTGTCCTAATTGCATTTTCTCTTGGCTGTGCGCTGCCTTTTTCTTATATATGAGCAAGCATAAAAGCCAAGATGTTTAAAAATGGGTGATTGAAGTTAAGCTCTTAAAATCATACTTAGGCACTTAACTAGAATTGTTCTGACCTTAAAAGGTACTGAGCACTCAGACAATTTAAAAAAAAGGGGGGGGGGCGGAGTAGGACCTGCAGGTACTCAGCACCTTGAAAATGCAGCCATTTTTATTTAAGTGCTTAAATATGGATTTAAGAACCCAAATTTAGGCACCCATGTTCGAACATTATATACCATAAAATAAGGAAGTGGGAGGGGAAGGAGGTGGGAGGGACGTGGGTCATAGCTTGTAGGGAAGGAGGAAGGAAACCTGTTGTTGCCCGGATGCTCAGAAATGGTGAGTCAGGTCCCCTAAACATCATAATGGGATTTAAAATTGTTTTTTTTTTAAAGGTAACTTCCTGGGTCTTTGTATTTGTCTTTTTGTGGTCATAGCCTTTAGGGGTCATATTTTCAAGCTTTTCTCTGTAAGCATAAGGACTAGGAACTTTTAAAAAAATAAAACTGAGGTTCACACATAATTATTTGAATCCAGAAGCTGGGTCTTTAAGAAAAGGACCAAGTATTGTCATAGTTGTGATAAAATCCTGAGAGTTGGCAACACTGTTCATGCTAGACTACAAGAAGGTCTTTGTAGTGCGCTTTGTCAGTTTGTGGAAGTTGCTCTGATCCATGGGCACATAATGAGATGCTGTGCTGCACCTTCTAACAGGCATGGCACAGAACTCTCAGCCCAGGGAGAAGGAAGTGCTAAGGTAGTTTTAAGCTAGCTTTGCACCCTCCTTCTGAGCTGCTCCAGGAGCTGGACAGGCCCTGGCTCTAAGGGGCTTGTCTAATTTATAGCAGTCTCCAATGGCTGCCATATGGGTTGCAGCACTGTCCTGATTCTCTGCAGGGCTGTGGTCCCATCCTCGACACCCCTCACTAGCCCCACTGCTGGCATACCCCCTATGCCATTGCTTTTGAGGGGGTGTCTGGAAGCTGTCTGTCTTCTGCAGTGCCCATTCCAGGGAAATACACTTCCAGGTGCTTTTAGTTCCCCTTTACACTACTCTGGCCTTTTTACATGGTGTAAAAGGGCTAGAGTGGGGTTGAGGATCTCACTCATAGTAAATACAGTATAAGACTTTAATAGAGTATAACACTGGGTCTCTCTATCTTAATAGTGCTGTACAAATATTAACTAATTAACATGCATGTTTCCAGTGTCAGTACAATCATCAAATTTATCCTGTTTCCCCATGATTTCTTGTTTTCTCGAATGATTTGCAGTGGGAGTTTTTACAAGGAGCTTTTTTTTTCCCTTGAACTTTTGCATTATTTGAAGTGTGTTTTTTCTGTAAGGCTGATATTTGTTCAATGCAGAAAAAAATCCACTTTTTGTCATGTGCACTTCGGTTTGTCTAGTAGATTTCTCATCAGATATGAATGCAAAGTTGCAGGTTTTTACAGCTTTCTTTTGATACCTTATGCTTGCTGTTTTCCTGATAATTGTTGTGTACCTTTTGGATACTCTTTTGACTTGTGTGTAAACTACTGCGTGTAGTTTCAGTTGGAATATGCTTTTGGTTTTATGACACTACTGTGACTTGACTTCCTTATTTATCATCATGGGCAGCGTTGCTGTTTGGGGTCTGGTATGAACTGTTATGTTTTTGTTAGCCTTTTTTGGTTTGCTAGAAATACATTCAGTGGGCTTTTCAGGAATGGGAGATGCTGCTTCCAGCAACAAATTTTACACGGCAATAATACCTGTCTAATAATTTGTTTTCTAGTTGTAATTACATGTTATTACTTGCTAGTAATTCCTTTAGAATTTCTGAGTTCATTTTCAACTCTCAAAACATAATTTAAGGAATAATTTGTATCCCAGCTGTTTACAAGGCTGAAATTCCATCCAAGGTTTCTGGTGTCATCACAGAACCAAGATTAAATTATAGCTTTAATTTATGGACTTTTGGGGAATACATTATTTATTACTATAAATTAGAAAATTATTAATCTCTGTTTGTGCTGCAAGGCCGGCCCACTGCTAAAATCCGCAGGAAGTGCTGAAATGTTACAGAACTTCTGGAGCAGTTTGCAGCTCAATGAAGCTGCCAAAAAGGCTTTTGCAGTTCTTCAAATCTACTGGAGGCGATGAAAAGCCATGGAGTCACTTCAGGGTTTCTTCTAAAGCTCCAGATGGTGGTGACTCTGCAAAACTTTAAAACTTTCATGTTCTAACTGCATGCCTTCCCTTTCCCTCCATCTTTCTCAACAACAGTTCCCTTAATCTAAAACTGTAAGCAAATTAACAAATGGAGTTGCACTGTGTTTTTATGGACCTTGATTCAGCAGATCACTTATGTGCTCAAGCCCAAGAGAGGTCAATGGGGCTTAAACACATGCTTAAAGCTGAGTACATGCCTAAGTGCTCTGCTGAATCTGGGCTCAAATTTGGGGCTTCTCATAGAGCCCATTTGAAGGCTTGTCTTCAACCTTCACTAAAATCCTGTGTGTGTGTGTGTGTGTGTGTGTTTGCATGGGGGAATGCCTGCATTGGGACAGTGTGTGCTTATGAAAAATGACTGAAAGCCTTTTTACAAAATTAATTTGTTCTTTTCATTTTTTTTCTCCAATGGCAGTTTTGATATTCTATGCTTTGGTGACATTTCAGTTCTCTAATCTTTTCTGACATTAGAGAAGTCAGTGATTTGGCCTTCCTGAAGACATTAGGACTAGATATAACCTCACCAACTGCAGTCATTTATAGCCTTGAGCCAAATTCTCTGTCCTGTGATACCAATGCAACCAGTGGGGGAGTCCTCACTCTAACTGAGAGGAGGATTTGGCCCATTTTGGTTTACAGTATGATGCCGTGTTTTCGTACACAGATAGGCACCAGTTACCTCAGAGAAAAAAACCTGCCTTCAGATTGCCTAATTATGCCCTACCTCCTGAGCATGCTGCTGTGGGGTTTTGTGCGGAGTGAAGAGGTACATTTTTGTAGTTGTACCTACTGTGCCCATGTTAGAAAATATATCTTGAAATCTTTAAAAGAACTCTAAGTAATATACTCTCATAACATTTTGTCTTCAAAAGTACCCAGCATTATTTTATCTGAAGAAAAGAGACAGATATTTGTAGAAGATCAAACGGATACAATATCTTAAGAAAGAGAGTAACTGATGTAAGTGAAGTGAATGCTTTTATGCTGGTACAAAAGGATTATAAAAAATTAAATACACCCACATTCTAAGGCTGCATTTTTACCCCAGGCTCTGGTGACATGTGCAAACCACTCAAGTTTCAATCTTGTGGGTTATATTGTCACCAGAAGTTCTGACTAATACTGTACAGTTTTACAAATGACAGTTGGATACAATATGACTTAAAATGACAATCCTTTTTTTTATTATTATTTATTTTATATATGTATTTTTTTAAAAACAAACCTCAATGTCTATGGACTGTCTGGACCCAGAGAAGTTTTAGGCTGGATCTAAATTTGATGCTCAAATTATAAATCTCAGAAAATGGTTACAATATAGGGCAAAAGTTGATAATACCTTCACAATAATCGTGCATCCAGAAGCCACTGTATTAAAACACACACACAACTATATAGGCAGCATGGGTGGAATTCACTTCTTCCTGCACAAATCCAGAATAATCAGAGTTTGTACAGGGAACTGCATGGGATTAGAAGAATGGACACAGCAGCCAGTCTGCTTCAGCCTATTAGCTGGAATGGTGGCTATAGTTTCAGCACGCACCTGTGCAGGAGTTTTAAGCCATTGGATTCACATAAATTAATCACCTGCTCCTTGCAGCTCTGTCCAGGGCCAATAATGGGTTCCTCCTCACCACCAGGCAGTGCAGAGGACCCTTCTGTGCAGCTACCCTCTTTGTCATCCCCAGTGGATGGCTAAATTGGGGTTTATGTTGTGCGAAGAGGCTTGCCTGGATGAAATTCATCCCAGAGGACTAGCTTGTCACAGGGTTTGGTCTACCCCCCAGCCTATACCCAGTCTCCCTGGGAGTGACCCCTTTAATATGCTGGCCCCCAAGGTCTCGCACAGTTCCACAGGGCCAGTCCCGTGGCCTCCAAGGCTAGGAGACGGGGCCTTCAGCACCAGCGCTCCATGCAGCGACTCCGGTCACACCAGGGTCCTCTGGGAAGCTTGTACTGTCCGTGCATATTTGCAGCGACACAGGTAGCCTTTTAAAAAACAAGGTAAGCACTTATTAGTCACCTGGCCCAGAGAATCTGGAAGTCCTGAGGTTAGCAAACAGAGGCAAAAGTTAAGCCATAGTAGTCCAGTCTGGTCAAACCAGTGCCATGGTGAGCCGGCCAAACTGTGGTGGACTGCATCTCTTGTTTTCACTCACTCTTCCCCTCCACTTTGTTCTTCTTCTTGCAGTTTTCTGCCTTTCGATGTTGATGGTTCAGTTGCTGAGCGTCTCTTTGCCTTGCTGTTTGCTCTGTTGATTGGGGCTTGGTTTCAGCTGGTTGTTTAATGACTGTATTCATTCCATCCATCCAGCCCTATGACACTCCTCCTTCTTTCACTGTTTTAGCAGGAGACTTAAGCTTTTTTTTTCTTTACAATGCAAAATTCAGAGGGAAACCCAGGCACACACAGTCTTCATAAAATATTTCAGAAAATTTTCACTTTGTGTCGCAGCCACAGGCTTATACACCCTTTAAATCAACAAAATTGGCTTTAAATGGGGCTTAAGTTCTAGACAGGCTTTGTACTGGCTGTTTGCCAGGGTGGATTTCACTTTATATGACTAGAGATAGTATGTCACGCTAACTGAGAGGAAACTGGTTGTTTTATCTAAGGAATTGTTTTATAAACTGTGTCATTATGGTTATGGGAAACTGTGAATTCTCCCTGAACAGTAAGTAGTATAAATCTCACATGCACATCTTCTGATCTTTTTTTCTTTTTTTTTCTGTTTTGCTACAAATGTTATTGCCACTTTCATACAGAAAATGACATGGCTGCAAGTTTTTGGATTGTGGTGGCACTTACTCGGAGTCGCTGGGAATTAATATGAGAACAGATGAGGGATGAGACTTAAAGGGAGATTCCACAAGTCAGACTCAGGTTGGTTGTTATTCCGAAATGGAACTGACAACTGTGGGCCTAGTTATGTTAGGCCACTCCAGTCTAAGAGTCAGATCCTGCACTCATGTGTTTGGGACACATGTTCTCTTGTATCTGTGGGCAGGACTGAGATCTAAATTTTACCATTTGCATTCTGAACTGGGCAAGATCAAAGACAACCTGGAGAAAATGAAAGAGAAAGGATGATGGTAGATTTTAAAATAAGATTTGGGTTAAATGACATTTTGGTATAGATTGTGGGAAATGAATCTTAGGTGATGTTAAAACATCCTGAAGAATGTATATCAGGCTCTGCTTTCTTCTGTGTCCACTCCCCCCTGGGCCTCCTCGCCTTCACATGCAAACTTAGGGCCAACAGAGGCAACTCCAGTGATTCTGGTGACAGCACTGTGTTTGGTTTGTGCTTTGTAGCATGGATTGCTTTGCAGTCCAAGTTTTGGCTTTTAAATCAGTTACTATTTGATAACCTCATTTTATACTCCGCTGACTCTGCTTCCCTTAGGTATACAGTATGAGCATGTGAAGTTATATAATTGCAGTAACTTCAGTTTACTGTCACATAATGAATGATTAATGGCATAATCTGTATTTTCAAAATACATAAACAACTCAGTGTAATCGGTAAAATATTTCCAGAAGACAAAGACAAATTGCTAGGGCAGAAGACAGAGGTGCTTGGGACTTATTTAATGAGTCCCATGAAATCAGATGGATTCTCACAAATCTATTTGAATTATGTATATTTTTGCACTTGAACATTTTCATATGCATGAGCTGTTGCATACCAAGTTCTAGTAGTAATAGGCAGCTGCTGTGTGGTCTTGGAAAAAGATACTACAAATACTTGAAACAGGAAGTATTAGTAAAAGAAGTGAAGTTGAGTGCCACACTAACATGGTGGCCTAGTTGCATTGTTTGGGCCTTCTGTTTCAGTTTCCTGTTTTGGCTTCTTGCTCCTTGAAGTAGCAGGAGATTAGAGAGCTGAGAAGACACCATGCTCAGCCCCTCTGGATAAAGAGTTAACAGTAACTCCACTAAAAGAAAAGGAGTACTTGTGGCACCTTAGAGACTAACCAATTTATTTGAGCATGAGCTTTCGTGAGCTACAGCTCACTTCATCAGATGTGTACCGTGGAAACTGCAGCAGACTTTATATACACACAGAGAATATGAAACAATACCTCCTCCCACCCCACTGTCCTGCTGGTAATAGCTTATCTAAAGTGATCAACAGGTGGGCCATTTCCAGCACAAATCCAGGTTTTCTCACCCTCCACCCCCCCACACAAATTCACTCTCCTGCTGGCGCTAGCCCATCCAAAGTGACAACTCTTTACATAATCAAGTCGGGCTATTTCCTGCATAGATCCAGGTTTTCTCACATCCCCCCCACCCCCATACACACACAAACTCACTCTCCTGCTGGTAATAGCTCATCTAAACTGACCACTCTCCAAGTTTAAATCCAAGTTAAAGCAGAACATCTGGGGGGAGGGGGTAGGAAAAAACAAGAGGAAACAGGCTACCTTGCATAATGACTTAGCCATTCCCAGTCTCTATTTAAGCCTAAATTAATAGTATCCAATTTGCAAATGAATTCCAATTCAGCAGTTTCTCGCTGGAGTCTGGATTTGAAGTTTTTTTGTTTTAAGATAGCGACCTTCATGTCTGTGATTGCGTGACCAGAGAGATTGAAGTGTTCTCCGACTGGTTTATGAATGTTATAATTCTTGACATCTGATTTGTGTCCATTTATTCTTTTACGTAGAGACTGTCCAGTTTGACCAATGTACATGGCAGAGGGGCATTGCTGGCACATGATGGCATATATCACATTGGTGGATGTGCAGGTGAACGAGCCTCTGATAGTGTGGCTGATGTTATTAGGCCCTGTGATGGTGTCCCCTGAATAGATATGTGGGCACAATTGGCAACGGGCTTTGTTGCAAGGATAAGTTCCTGGGTTAGTGGTTCTGTTGTGTGGTATGTGGTTGTTGGTGAGTATTTGCTTCAGGTTGCGGGGCTGTCTGTAGGCAAGGACTGGCCTGTCTCCCAAGACTTGTGAGAGTGTTGGGTCATCCTTTAGGATAGGTTGTAGATCCTTAATAATGCGTTGGAGGGGTTTTAGTTGGGGACTGAAGGTGACCGCTAGTGGCGTTCTGTTATTTTCTTTGTTGGGCCTGTCCTGTAGTAGGTAACTTCTGGGTACTCTTCTGGCTCTGTCAATCTGTTTTTTCACTTCAGCAGGTGGGTTCTGTAGTTTTAAGAATGCTTGATAGAGATCTTGTAGGTGTTTGTCTCTGTCTGAGGGGTTGGAGCAAATGCGGTTGTATCGCAGAGCTTGGCTGTAGACGATGGATCGTGTGGTGTGGTCAGGGTGAAAGCTGGAGGCATGCAGGTAGGAATAGCGGTCAGTAGGTTTCCGGTATAGGGTGGTGTTTATGTGGCCATTGTTTATTAGCACTGTAGTGTCCAGGAAGTGGATCTCTTGTGTGGACTGGACCAGGCTGAGGTTGGTGGTGGGATGGAAATTGTTGAAATCATGGTGGAATTCCTCAAGGGCTTCTTTTCCATGGGTCCAGATGATGAAGATGTCATCAATATAGCGCAAGTAGAGTAGGGGCTTTAGGGGACGAGAGCTGAGGAAGCGTTGTTCTAAATCAGCCATAAAAATGTTGGCATACTGTGGGGCCATGCGGGTACCCACAGCAGTGCCGCTGATCTGAAGGTATACATTGTCCCCAAATGTGAAATAGTTATGGGTAAGGACAAAGTCACAAAGTTCAGCCACCAGGTTAGCCGTGACATTATCGGGGATAGTGTTCTTGACGGCTTGTAGTCCATCTTTGTGTGGAATGTTGGTGTAGAGGGCTTCTACATCCATAGTAGCCAGGATGGTGTTATCAGGAAGATCACCGATGGATTGAAGTTTCCTCAGGAAGTCAGTGGTGTCTCGAAGGTAGCTGGGAGTGCTGGTAGCGTAGGGCCTGAGGAGGGAGTCTACATAGCCAGACAATCCTGCTGTCAGGGTGCCAATGCCTGAGATGATGGGGCGCCCAGGATTTCCAGGTTTATGGATCTTGGGTAGTAGATAGAATATCCCAGGTCGGGGTTCCAGGGGTGTATCTGTGCGGATTTGATCTTGTGCTTTTTCAGGGAGTTTCCTGAGCAAATGCTGTAGTTGCTTTTGGTAACTCTCAGTGGGATCATAGGGTAATGGCGTGTAGAAAGTGGTGTTGGAGAGCTGCCGAGCAGCCTCTTGTTCATATTCCGACCTATTCATGATGACAACAGCACCTCCTTTGTCAGCCTTTTTGATTATGATGTCAGAGTTGTTTCTCCACTGTAACTCCACTGACTCGTGTGGACCATAGTCCTGCATTTGCACATGCTTAACTTTACTGATGTCAGTAGCCCCACTCTCACGTCCTTAAAGTTAAGCCTATGTGTGTAGGATTGGGGCCTAATAGAGCCGTGTTGACTTGGCTCTGAAAAAAGATCCACCTGCCCTCCTAGCCAAAGTAAATGGTGAGCGAGTCTTGAGGTTGAAGGGAAGTAAAATGGAGAGAATGGGGTGGGTGTGTGTGTGTGTGAGAGAGAGAGAGAGAGAGAGAGAGAGAAACTGTTGAGGGCCCAGAAAGAATGCAGAGAATTCTCTAACAAACATATTTGTATCTCATGATTGTGGAACTGATCAGCCACCATGTATTCTCTCTATTTTAAATAGACAGTATTAAGAGTAGTTTATAAAATGTATAGACAGAATTATAAAAAGGGTGTGTCTTCTAAAGTGCCATGTCTGAGGAAAAATGCATTTAATGTACTCTCGTATTCTTAATGTGTACACTCACTGAAACATGCACGTGTGCACAAACTCTTAAATGGATTTCGTCATATGGATGGAAGAAAACCACTCACTTTCTGAAAATGATTTAATGTAAAATTATTTCATTCTTTAAAAAATGTTAATTAGAAACAGCGTTAACTATGGAAAGGCCCAGGAAAGTGGTAAATTTCCTACCTGCTAAAGTCTTTAAATTGAAATTGGATGTCTATCTAAAAGATATGCTCTACTGCTAATTATTGTGCTTGACAGTATCTACTTGCACAGCAGGGAAGGATAATTCCTTGGTGAAATGTCGTGACGTGTGTTATGCAGTAGATCAGACTAGATGATCATACTCGTCCCTTCTGGTTTTTAGAAGTTATTAATCTGTGCTCAAGGCTTTAAATTTTATACAAATCAATGAATTATTCCAGTTTATATTACATGTAAATATATATGCCATGTGTTTGTATGCAATATGGTATAAAAGGCATTATAGTGTAAAATATAAAAGTAATTACTCATGTAGGCGTGTGTGTGTGTATAGGGATATGCGTGTGTGTATATCCTTTAAAGTATTTCATTCCTTTTGAGAGAGAAAATAATAATTAACCTTATTTAGTAATGCATCAGTAAGCAATAACTGAGACTTTTCTTTTTTCAGTCTGTTTTGCACTAATGAAAGACAGTCGCACTGCTTAGCTTTGCTTCAAACAACCGTGACTATGAAGTGGCTGGTTTAAGGTTACTTTCGTTTTCTGCAGACAGTGTTGCTACATTCCATTCACTGACTATAGATCTAGAAAAGAAACTGAGTGTACCATGTGGAATGTTGAAAAGAACACCATAATTTTTAACTTATACCAGTTGCCTCTGAAATTAAAGCTATGTTGGAGTGGTGACAGTAGCATAAGAAATGTTCTGTAATTTATGGGAAGTGGCCTGAATAAATACAGTACAGATTAAGGTACATTCCAGTAAAAGGTTAATAAGAGCAGGCACAGAGTGGTCAGTTTAGATGAGCTATTACCAGCAGGAGAGTGAGTTTGTGTGTGTATGGGGGTGGGGGGGATGTGAGAAAACCTGGATCTATGCAGGAAATAGCCCGACTTGACTATGTAAAGAGTTGTCACTTTGGATGGGCTAGCACCAGCAGGAGAGTGAATTTGTGTGGGGGGGTGGAGGGTGAGAAAACCTGGATTTGTGCTGGAAATGGCCCACCTGTTGATCACTTTAGATAAGCTATTACCAGCAGGACAGTGGGGTGGGAGGAGGTATTGTTTCATATTCTCTGTGTGTATATAAAGTCTGCTGCAGTTTCCACGGTAAACATCTGATGAAGTGAGCTGTAGCTCACGAAAGCTCATGCTCAAATAAATTGGTTAGTCTCTAAGGTGCCACAAGCACTCCTTTTCTTTTTAAGAGCAGGCACGTGTTTGTAAAAATTTATAATAGACATAAAAAAAATTCTGGTTTTATTATTTTTAAACTTCATTAGCCACAACACAGAAAGGAGTACATAACAATAAGCATCAACATCATGAATTTTCCATTAACCTACTCTATTCCTGACGTTGCCCCATCTAACTCATGTTATGAATCATATTAAGAAAAAACACCCTGTTAAGCCTATCCAGGGGAAAAACCCTTACCTCACCTCGTCTCCAAAAAACCCCCGAAACACCTACTTGCCCTGTTTTGACTACACCAAATTCTAATCTATTCTTTACTATATAGATGTAGAGATACACTTTTCCTGTCTCTCACAAGAACAGTGTTGTCCCACTTTCTTTTGCTGAATTGTAATATTACTACAAATTACAATAGTAGGTTGAACATGTTAAAGAAATGGGTCAATGGAAAGATTACATTTTCAATCCACATAAACCAAATGTAATCACATACAGAATGCAATACCTCAAACCAACAGAAGGAAAGTGAATCTCAACTTAAATCTGCTTGAGTAAAACTGTGCTCAGATTTGACATTCAGTAATCTCATAGAATTGGCACTATCATTTTGAAACACTGAATTTTTTAAATGTTAGATGCATGTGTTTTCCTTTCTTTTAATTCGAACATGATTTTTTAGTTTTATTTTTGTGGCCTTTTTAAAATCCAGCCTCCCTCTACTATTCCCATAACTTTCTATCTAAGGTACTTACTTATAGGGCCCTATCACCATAGTATCTGAGCACCTCTCAATCCTCACCATACTCCTGTGAACAGGTAAGTGCTATTATCTCTGTTTTACTGATGGGAAACTGAGGCACAGAGAGACCAAATATCTTGCCCAGGGTCACACAGGAAGTTGGCGGTAGAGCTGGGAACTGAACCTGGTCCCCTGAGTCCCAACCTAGAGCACTGGCTCCTGGATCATTCTCTCCACTTTGTGTATGCAATGAAGAGTGAATGCAAAATTACAGATGCATTCATGGTGGTTGGGTATAAAAAATTCAGGACCCTAATGTTTAGCCTTTCAGATGGTTCTAAGAGGTATGAGACCATGAAATAGGGCCCTAAGATCTGTCTTAAAAATAACCCTGTTACAATAACATCTCATTGATTAACTATCCAGAAACAAAAGTGTCTTTTTGTCATAAAACAAACAAAAGCTTGCTTTTGTTTGAAATGGATTGTGCAAATAGGGGATGAATATTTATGGCATGCCACGTTCTCAACTGCCTTCATCCTTTTCATTCATGAAAAGGGACTCTTTGAAATTGGTGGTGTAATGAAATTGTGAATTCTATGCACTCTTCCTCTGCATTTGACCTTGTTAACATTGGGCCTAATTCACACCTGTGGTGAGAGCCAGCAGAAGGCCTGTGCAGGTAGCGTGAGGCTATCATAAGTATTCCTGTTGGATTCAAGTGGTACATTGGCTTCTGCGTGGGGGTGAATTTTATCTAGTGTCACCATATGGCTGACAAATCCGAAATGGAAAAGCTGCAGAGGAACAGAGAGAATGATTGACTCTGCTTGATTTACCTCTTACCTCAGGGCTATTTGGGAGTTTGTCTCCAGCTACTTCTTAGCAACTTGGTAGAAAACATTTGCATTAGGCTCTTGTTATTGCTAGGGAAAATACATTGGTAAAAAAGCATAGAAACCTCTTCCCTCTTTTGGTGGATGAATGTTTCCAGCAAATATGGTGGGTTATGTAGGTGGAAAGACTCTCTCATTACCTTGTTTATGGAGGAGAAATGACAGTGTTTTGGGGCACTATTTAAGGAAATTTGGAAGGGGCACTTGAAATCCATTTTGAAAAGAAATATCCAGGACAAGTGACATAAAATCAGACTTAGACTGTCAATTTAAAAAAATCATACTTCTATCTTGAATATTCTGCTGGCTATCCTTGTAAGTTGCACTTAAAATGTATTGTTACTGAAATGGAAGGGTTGGGGGAGAAGAGTGATTTCTCTCTTGTTTTCCAGTTTGTTAGGGTTGGGCTTTTGACAGCACTTGGTGTATAGTCAGTTTCACAGTTTTCCCCTATATAATCATTTAGTTAGTCAGTTTCCCTTGATGTTTTTGTGCCTCTTTCACACCACAACAGGGGAGAGAAGAACATTGTTAAAGCTAGGGAAATGTGGTTGTAAAACCACAAAATATGGGGCAGGCATAATACCTGAAACTACTTTTAACTCCTTTTATTGATTTTTTTTTTGATTGACTAGATTTCAGGGTAGTGCTCTCCATTTTAAGGCTGAGTTTATTATAATTTTTATCATTTTATTTATTATTGAAATGCTACTAATATAGTGATGTAAGTGTACCTAGCGCTTAAGAGACAAAATATATTGACCTTCCCTCAGGAAAGGTAACAAACCTTCTGGGATAAGTGGAAGGGAGGAGAAGAGTGTACAGCAGTTAGGGCAAGTCTACACTACAAGGTTATGTCAACTTAAGTTATGTGGACATGCAACCACTTCAGTAATTAAATCACTTTTGCACGTCCACACTATGCTCCTTGTGTTGGCAGTGTGCGTTCTCACCAGGAGTGCTTGCACTGATTGAACTGTCAGTGTGGGGCATTGTGAGACACTTTCTGAAAGGCAGGAACAGTCGATGTAGGGCACTACATCGACCTAAGAGCTACGCCTTAGGAGGTGGAATTAAGTCGCTGTAGTGTGCGAGTCACATTGGTCGGAGCTACTTTTAGTGTAGACACTTACAGAGCTAGGATGGTGTAAGCTGCCTTATGTTGACCTAATTCTGTAGCGTAGACCAGGCCTTAGATCATGTAATTGCTTTAGTTAGTAAAAGCCACGTCTTGGGCATTTCATAATTTTTCTGTCTTAGCTTTCTTCCTTTTTCTTTGTATATATTCCCATGAGGAGATTAGAGTGAGTAGGCTTCAGAGAAGAAAGGGTGTATTGAGAAGTTTGAAAGAGAGCTTGCATTGTGAGGGCCAATGACCATGTCATCTTCTATGACTTGTACAATGCCAAACACACTTATTAAGCTTATCAAATAACGGCCCTGGTCTAGCAAAGCCCTTAAGTTTGTGCTTAATTTTGAACATGTGAGTGGCCGCATTGAAGTCAATGCTTGAAGTACGTATGTGCTCAAGTTCCTTGCTGATTTGAGGTCAATAATAATAAGATATTAGTTAAGGATTTTTTACCCAACTAGTGTGTTCTGTTTTTAAGCAAGTTTTTGTGGCTGTGGTTGTTTGGAGGTAGAAAAGGAATATAATTTATACTTAAATCTAGCTCTTCTATAGCCCTTTTCATCAGTGGATCTCAAAGTGCTTTATAAAGGAGGTCAGCATCATTACTCCCGTTTCACAGATGTGGAAATGGAGGCACTACTATAGTGAGGTGTTGTGGAAATATTATCTTGATATTGTATGTACTTGATGCTATACTACACATCTTTTTAAAAAATGTGCTATTACCCCAGTAGGGTACGTGTGACAGTCAGTCTGACAAGTGTGACAAACCTGAGTTCCTGGATTGGACTGTCAGCGATCCACAGAGTTGATTACCAATCCCATCATTTGTTGAAGTTCTTGTCTAGTGATTCATGCTGACAAAAAGGAAGTGGAAATACAGATGACGGGGGAATAACAAAACACTATACAATTACAAATCTTCTCTGTAATATGTGGCATGACAGCTGACATGGGAACTTCATCTACTTCCGTATCCTATCTCCTCGTTAAAGGAAAGGGTTTGGCTTAAATAGTCCTTTTACGTCCAACAAATTCTTCTAGCGCCCAGGTCCTTGTTATTCTACATTAAGGCTTTTGTTGCTTCCCTGACTGCAACTAATGGCCTTGGTGGTGTCCAAAAGTATTATCTTCTCTTGCTGGTTGTCATGCTGCTGCTGGTTGGAGACTGGTCAGCTCCAGAGAGCTGAAGAATGTTAATGGTGTGATCGCTGGTGTTGCTACAGAAAGTTTCTGCTAAAATTACCTGTTTTCCATGGCATGAGGAGAATTCTATTTTAACATAGCTAAGTGAGCTAGATTGTTCACTCTGTGGACAACTACCTGTCGATAAACACATGCTACTGAAAATCCAGCCTAACATAGCCAGCCTACAGGTGGGGTGGAGTTCAAGATACAGATCTCGTCTTTAAATGCTGAGCTAGCTCCTTTTAAAGGCAGAGAGTAAGAGAGGGAAGAACCTCAAGGCAGTGTGCTCTGATAGCTGCTCTGCTCCCTTCAAAATCCATCTCAAGGGACCCAACATTTCTTAATTTTTCTAGGGGCCCTACATTTAAATATGCAGACTATACACAGGTGCAACATATTTCGCTACAGCGAAATACGCTACCTCTCTCTGTAACATCTGTGTGTACTTACCTCAGACAATTATAATTGTTTAAATATAGTGTTTACCGTTTTTCATGTGCATATCGAAGTTTTATGAAAGAACCTTATTTCTGGCACCAGATTGTCCAGATAGGAAGTATAGACAGTAATCATTTAGGAGGTGGCAGCGCAGTGTTTCCGATATTGGAACTTAGTTTTTTAAAGCAAGCAAACTTTTGTAATCCCACGGTGCATGGGCCTCCTGGACAGTTCAGTGGCAGCAATCATGAAGGTATTAACTGGGCTGGACCTCATGATTGTAATGTATTGATTTCCCACTTTGCCCCGCTGTATATGCTCTGATACTGTGGCAGAGGAGTACCTACACAGAAATTCTAAAACAAAGGCCTATTTCTGCCATCTACATGTCTGAGGTCTCCAGCTCAGTGGTGGTGTCAGGAAAGATTACGCCTTTGAAGACATAATCCCGCCTCCTCCTGGGCACAAGGAGAAGCATGGTGTGGCGCAGGTCTTGCTACATCTTTTAACATGATAAGCAAACTCTCCACTCAGGGCTGGATGAAGACCTGGAGACAACAGGTGTGTGCCTTAGGCTGCGAAAGCCATGTGATAAAGTCACCACCGCAGCTTTCAGGGTCTTTTTTTAAAAAGAATGTATTTTTCTAGTCCTCTCGTTTGCAAAGTTGTTTAGAATCCGAGTGCAGCAGATGTCTGAGTTTGCAGACAGCCTCCAGTGCAGGGAAGACCAGCAGCAGACACTAATGCCAGAGAGGAAGCCAACGAGTACTACATACGTCACCAGAGCAGAGCACATCCCCTCTTTGAGGTGAGGGGCCCTGCCACTGCTTGAGTGGAGGAAGAGGCACCCTCCTGCCATTCCCACCACTGCCTGGGGGGAGCAATCTGGCCGTCATAATTTCTCCCTCCTCTGGTGGCATGGGAGTGTCTCTAGGGCTCTGGGTTACCCTAGTCTGGCCCTGACTGCATCCTGATGCACATGGGAGTGGAGCCATGGCTCTGCCCATTCCCTGACCAGAATCACCTCTGGAGCTAGTAAGTAGTGCAGGCAGTTCTAGTCATCCCCACCCGTTCTCTCCCCCCAGTACTTAGAGATGGATTATCTGTGTCAGTGTGAGAGCATCTGTGCAGGGGAACAGTTCACTGTACGCTCTCTTCCCAGCCCCTGTGCAGTCACACAGGGGGAGGCATGATCTAAAACTCTTCCTGTGTAGTGCGTCCTGGGGTTTAATTTCTTTCTTTTCTTGATTCTTTGTTTCTACTGTTGTGGTTTTTGTTGGTTTTTATTGTAATCAGACATGTTAAAATGATTAAGTACAAATTGCTGGGGATGGAAAACTATCTTGGTCAGTTTAGCACAGACAACACCCTCAGACAAATGCAAGTATGAAGCAATCCAGCAGAAAGACTCTTTACAGTATTGCCAACTCACGCCTTTTATCAGAAATCTCGCGATATTTAGTGTTTTTCTTAAAGCCCCAGCTTCTGGATTCAAGCAGCTATATAAAACAGTTCTGTGACTACTCAGAAACCATTCAGCCTTCCATGGATGGCTTTGCTCAGAGAGTTCCGGAAAAGGCAGTAGTGCTGATAAAAGTACAATCCAGCAAAGTGTTTCCTAGCTTGTATTTTCTAAGGACCAGATTCTGATACTGTTACTTATTTTGAGTAGCACCTCGCTCTACAAGGGGCCTTTTGGACTTCAGTGGGTTGCTTTGTTGATTAAGGTGCTATTTAAAATGTGTCTGTCACTTACCTACTTAGTTGTATATTGTAGTTGTTAGTAATATTTATTTATTAATTATTTATGATCACCAAGCCATTGTGCTTGGCCCTGGTTCCCATTACCATAGTATCGGAGTGCCTTACAATCTTTGTTCAGTGTATCCTCACAAGTCCTCACTGTGAGGTAGGGTCATACTACTGAGTCCATTACACAGATGGGAAACTGAGGCACAGAAAGATTTAAAGTATGTAAGTGATTTAGGAGCCTAAGTGCCATTTTCAAAAGTGACTAAGGCTCAGATCCTCAAAGGTATCTCTCAGTGGAGTTAGGCATCTAAATACCTTTGAGGGTCTGGGCCTTAGGAGCTTGCATCTCACTGAAAGTCTTGGGCACTTCTGAAAATGTTATATGACTGGCCCAAGGTCACACAGGGAGTCTGTGGCAGAGCAGGGAATCTGGCCGTAAATAAACATTATTTATTTATTACAAAAATTAAAGATAAAGGTGAAAGTGAGAATTAAAAGATTTTATGTTGCTGTAGATCTTAAAATACAACTTTCCATCCCTTACATTTAAATAACACAAAGACTGTGACGCAAACACACAGGGAAGCCAGGAAGTTGATAGCAAAGGCTGATAGCTGGTAACTCATGCCCATTACATTTTGTCTTGAATTAATACTGTTTGCAAGGTGGGGTGAGGCATAGATAGATTGTCTTCCTTAACTTTGAACTTCTAGGCTTTTCAGTATTTGGGTCTCAAGTTTAAAGGGTCTCATCCTGCTCCCACAGGTCAGTGGGCCTAACTGTGCAATCCCTAGTCTCACTGAGTGAGAGTAGTCTCCTTGAAGTCAGTGCAGTCACTCACATCAATGCTTATCAGTGTGAATAGGCCTTCCACGGATGAGACCAGTGTGGGCAGGAACAGGCTATAGTTACTTAAACAGGAGGTTTGGGGTTCTGTATGTAATGTAAACTGCTTTAGGGACTGGTGAAATGCATGCCGTTTCTGTGCAGGTACTAAAAGAAAAGTAGTAAGGGGTTTAGGGGTATTTCCGCCCTCTCTGAAGTACATGAGTTTTTGTTCCCGGTATTTTTTACAACTGGAGCTGCACCATCATTGATTTTACTTTTTGAATCACTGACCACTTTTGGAAAAGTTACTTTGTGTTTGCAGAAGAATGCACAGTCATAGAGAGACGTGGATAATGACTCCACTTCTTAATTAAAAACAATGGAAAAAATTATTCAGTGCTGCCTGTCCGACATAGCTGAAAAAAAGCAAACAAACAGTTTGGCTTAAATGCACGTAAGCTCAGGAATTCTGTCCTCAGTCACATTGTGAAACTTCCTTGACTTCAGTGGGGGTTTCACAGGTGTAGCAGAGGGGAGAATTTAGCTATAAATTTTGTATAGCAATTCCAAATACAGTTCTAAAAATTGTTTATAAAACCATAACTAACATACCCAGAATCCAAAGGGGATTGTGAAATAGGATGAAGGATTCTCAAAGAGAAAATGAACTCAGTGCTGGTTCAAAGCACTAAGTCATTTAATACTGCAAGAGACCGCTTAAACCTTAAATACTGGACCAAATGCATCCCTGTCATAAATGGCTGTACATGAGGGTAAACCTGACCTATTGTTTTACTACAATCAAAAGAAGATTGAGCATGTTGGTGTAACTCTTAATCTCTTATTTTAAAATCAAAAACATTCATGCTTTTTGGTGATTGTGGGGAATATCAAAATTGTATCGTATCATAAGAATGTCCATACTGGGTCAGACTAAAGGTCCATCCAGCCCAGTATCCTGTATACTGACAGTGGTCACTGCCAGGTGCCCCAGAGGGAGTGAACCGAACAGGTAATGATCTCTAGTGATCTCTCTCCTGCCATCCATCTCCACCCTCTGACAAACAGAGGCTAGGGACGCTATTCCTTAGCTATCCTGGCTAATAGCCATTAATGGACTTAACCTCCATGAATTTATCCAGTTCTCTTTTAAACCCTGTTATAGTCTTAGCCTTCACAACCTCAGGCAAGGAGTTCCACAGGTTGACTGTGTGTTGAGTGAAGAAGAACTTCCTTTTATTTGTTTTAAACCTGCTGCCCATTAATTTCAGTTGGTGGCCCCTAGTTCTTATATTATGGGACCAAGTAAATAACTTTTCCTTATTTACTTTCTCCACACCACCCATGATTTTATATACCACTATCATATCCCCCCCTTAGTCTCCTCTTTTCCAAGCTGAAAAGTCTTGGCCTCTTTAATCTCTCCTCGTTTGGGACCCGTTCCAAACCCGTAATCATTTTAGTTGCCCTTTTTTGAACCTTCTTTAATGCCAGTATATCTTTTATGAGATGAGGGGACCACATCTGTACGCAATATTCAAGATGTGGGAGTACCATGGATTTATATAAGAGCAATAAGATATTCTCCGTCTTATTCTCTATCCCTTTTTTAATGATTCCTAACATCCCGTTTTTCTTTTTGACTGCTGCTGCGCACTGCTTGGACGTCTTTAGAGAACTATCCACGATGACTCCAAGATGTTTTTCCTGATTAGTTGTAGCTAAATTAGCCCCCATCATATTGTATGTACAATTGGGGTTCTTTTTTCCAGTGTGCATTACTTTACATTTATCAGGTTTCAGAGTAACAGCCGTGTTAGTCTGTATTCACAAAAAGAAAAGGAGTACTTGTGGCACCTTAGAGACTAACCAATTTATTTGAGCATAAGCTTTTGTGAGCTACAGCTCACTTCATCGGATGCATACTGTGGAAACTGCAGAAGACATTATAAATATATTTTATAAAATATATATGAATAAATATATAAATATGTATTATAAAATTATAAATATAAATTGGTTAGTCTCTAAGGTGCCACAAGTACTCCTTTTCTTTTTGCGAATACAGACTAACACGGCTGTTCCTCTGAAACCTGTCAAATAGATTAGTAAGACATGATTTCCCTTTGCAGAAACCATGTTGACTTTTGCACAACAATTTATGTTCTTCTATGCATCTGACAATTTTATTCTTTACTATTGTTTCAACTAATTTGCCTGGTACTGACATTAGACTTACAGGTCTGTAATTGCCAGGATCACCTCTAGAGCCCTTCTTAAATATTGGCGTTATATTAGCTATCTTCCAGTCACTGGGTACAGTAGCTGATTTAAAGGACAGGTTACAAACTATAGTTAATAGTTCTGCAATTTCACATTTGAGTTCACACAGAGAGTCACTCTCTCTCATTCACTCACCCTCCCACCCTTCTTTCCTCCCTCCTTCAGCCAGTCTGTCTTGTGTTCTGTAAATTCCAAATTTTGTAGTACATATTTACTGTCTGGTCTGATATTTTCCCACATATCAGTATTAAAAAAGATGAATGTGACAAAGTGAACTGTGTGGATCTTTAGGCAGTCAATCAAACGTCACATAAATCTTCCTTAAATAATAATCATGAACGATCACTACTGTAGCAGTTTGTTATTTAACACAACATATTTTTCTGATTTGCATCTACGGTGATTCTTTCCTTTCCCTCATGCAATTTTGTATTTTGTTGAATGAGGTACTCATTTGTTCATTAACGACCATACTATAGTACAGTATAGTGTACCAGAGAACATGATTTTTTAAAAGTACTTCAAAGTTGTTTAAGGCAATTGGGGGGGGAAGAGTGCAACCTACAAAACAGTCATCCAAGTGCTTCTGCTCTGGGTAGTTAACACAGTTGCTTTAGGAAATAAAATATACATTGGAGAAAGGTCAGGGATTTCCCCTGAGCCACCTAGCAACCACTTGAAGTGACATTTTCATTCTGAGTGTTTCTTGTTTTGTTTTCATTTAAGTATCCTGGAGCACAATGGAAAAGTTTTAATATGAGACATCAGAAAAAAGGGCTGCAATGTCTAGTGTGCTGAGGGGAAAAAGAGAGACTTATGACTGCATCTTGAAACACGCTCAGATGATTTGAGGTAAGTGATAGAAAAGGTTTTGGCACAAATTCGATTGTAATTAATGTAATCATTATTAACTTTTGAATCTCAGGATGTCTTTATAACCTGCATTGATAGATGAGTGCGTGTGTGTGTAAGTAAAAATAACATAAAATTTTAATGGCAAATCCAGAAGAAAAAAAAAAAAGTAGTGTACTTATGTTTCTGAAATTAACTACCTGAGCAAACGCTATCCGGCAGACTCATATGCAGGTGTTTAACTTCATGCAAATGATTAGTCCCAGTTGAATCAATGAGGCTTCTCATGTTTAAAGTTATTCATATGCATGAGTATTTGTGGGATCAGAGACCATATTATACAATCCCATCTCAAGAAAGGTATTCTATAAAATATAGTGGATTGTAGGAAAATGCCTATACAATCTCTTATTGTTATAGAACTGACATTAGTAATCAGATTTTACAGCAGTCTGCAGTAGTATTTTTATGTTAAATAGGTACCTTTCAATTATATATTTTAAAAATCTTCACCTGGAATATCAGACTTCTTACAGAGGTCTGTTAATTTTATTTTATCTTTAATATTTTGGCTGGCTTAACTGCTTTGTTGGTGACATTCTTCACTGGTGCAGTTAAAACAGTAAAGTCTCCTTTCTGAACCAGAGCTATAAATGGTGCATCAATATTTGAATAACAGCAGAATCAGCACTTCTGTCACTCAGACTACTTTGTGTTGTTTTGTTTTAGCATTTCCTAAATAAAGAGGGTTTAAATATGAATTGCAATGAAGAACCTCATCTTTCATCTCTGTTCTTCATTTTCCAGGCCTTTATTTTGCTCGCATTCAAAAGGAATGACCGAATTTTTGTCTTGAGTAAGGGCAAAAATACAGTACAGTTGTAAAACTATGATCCCTGAACATACTATATAAATAGCCATTAAAAAATCCTGTGGCCTCCTTTCTGAATAGAAAAACCAAACCATTTCTTCCATTCCACATACAAGTGTTGGAAAATTACTGTAAGAAACCTGCACAGTTGAGGGCATGGATGAATTGCTGTGTTCTCTCATGGGACAACGGTTAGCTATGGTGTGAAAGGGGCAGGGAATGTGGTATCAGGCCCGTGCAGAGCATGAGAGCCACCAAGGAATTCCAACAGCAACCCCCTGGGTCTTGGGACATCTCTGTTGCGTGCCTGCATCTTGATGCACTATTGCCCTTCACTCCCCCTTCCTCAAGCAGCATGACTGGCTACCGTGGTCATGGTGCCACTAGTATCTCTGAGCATTAGTCAGCTCTCAGAAAGGGGATTTGAAAAGCCATGGAGCCGACGTTCTTTTTGTAAGGACCAGCCTTAATACTCAGGAGGATTTCCAGTGCACCACAGCACCTGCAAACAGTTACTGCTCCGCTCCAAGACGACGCACAAAAACAGCACTGCGAACGGTAAGGAGAAGTCAGAAAAGCAGGTCATGAGCTTGGAACATCAGGTTGCTGAAGGGGAAAATGTGTTCCTCTTCCCCATCCAGCTATGCTGCTCAAAATCCTACAGCAAGATTACAGCGGGGCGGGGAAGAGTAAAATGCACAATGTATCCCTTTCCTGCCCTCTTTTTCCCATTGCTTGGACTAATCTGGATGGTATTTGTACATGTTTGCTCCCTTCCTTGCTGCAGAGTGGAGGAGAGCATAGCAGGCCCATGGACACTGATTTATATGTACTTCATAGGCATGAAGCCAGTAAGTTTCTTTGGAATCCACAAGCTCAGCGCTGGGAATCAACATATTTCCTCTTTGGTCCGTGATTTAGGGCTGTTGCTTGGAAAATTGTACTAGTCCTGAAAGCATTCATACTAGTCCAATAACTAAGAATCTTTGCAAACTCCTGAAGATTACTACTTTATGCCATCTGATTGCTTAGTTTCTTCCATGCCTTCAGGTGGTAAAAAGCATTGCTTTCTAGAGCTAACCTTTTTTCAGGTAGCCGATGATCAAAATAATGTCAGAATTCAGCTAGTGCAAGAGGAAGATGTTGAATCAATTTAATGTTCTTCTGATGTTTGATATCTCACAACCTATCTTGACTATCTGATATTCCCAGTTTTCATGTCGTGCTCCCTGTCAGTACCCGGCCCAGGCCGGGGAAGTTAATGAGCCAACCAGCAGACTGAATTGGGTGATGAATCCTGGTTACATGCCACCTGAGGCAGCTTGCACATATGCTAAGAAAAAGAAGTGATACAAAACGTTCATTTGTTTCTAGCCCTTGTGGAACATAAGATATTGGATCTGCAATTATGTCAGGCCAGTGTGATGTCCTTTATTTGTGTAGTTCTTTTTTTTTTTTTTAAACCCTGGTGCAGAATTGACCTCAGACCAATGTAATCAACATGGTTTTCCTTTCCCGGTATCCTCCTAGTTCTTCTTCACGTCATGTCTTAATGAGTGCTCCATGTCACGATATGCGCACCCATGCACTCTTGATCAGAGATTTTTGTCAGAATTGTCCGTTTGGGCCCTCGACACCCTTGTGCCCTAATAGAAGGGTATATAGGGAAGGGAGACGCTGCCCCCACTCCAGTTCTTTCTCAGTCACAAAGGTCTAGCGAGGGACTCGGAGGCAGAGGAGAAAGAGGACAGCGAGTGGAACACCTCCAGGGATGCATGCTCCAGTTTCTGGACAAGGTAAATAACCTCTTTAGTGGTTGAAAAGGAGCTGAAGTGGTAGTGGTCCACCCCTTCTTATGTACCCTCGTATTGGGGCACAAGGTTTTCTAGGGCACAGGCCCCAGTGAGCTGCATTGGTTTCCAAAGCAACTTGTGTGAAGTGGAAATGAGGCTTTGCTAATCTGTGTGCTTGCTGAGAGTTTCCTGCCTGTGGATCTTTTCAATGGGGCGTGCCTTTTGTGAATCAGAAGGAGAGCTACAGGCTGCCAGACACATAGTGCAATTGTTCATTTGTTTACATGTGTGAGTGTAAGCGTTTGTAAAAGGGAGGTTCTGGGGAGGGAGTAGAGGGAGCTTTATTGTGTGTGCTTGAGTGAGTGTCATGAAACAACACAGTGCATGGCTTTAGGGAGATACAGGCTGCCTGTAGTGCCTCCTATGGGTATGTGCCATTTAGTACTGATGAGCAGTCCCTCTGATTTTCATTTATTAGTAAGCCATATAAAAATTAAATGACTTGAAGCTGAAGTAGCATTTGACTACTAAGGCTGTAAACTACAAAAGGCAAAATATTCAAAATCTGAAAAGTTTCCAACACTTTCTTTAAATCATGTGCATTGTCTTTCAAAATAGCAATGTAAATATGAATGAAACCAGTACTGTGATCCCGCAGCGAGGCTATTCATTATAAAGGCCATAAAAGGCATAGTGGTATAGATTAGACATGGGTCTGACCTGGAATCTAGGTCTGCTTGCAAGTTTGGGAAAGTTAGGATCCAGATCTGAACTTTGTGGTCTAGGGTCATTTCTAATAGAGGGTGATTTTTAACTTCGTCCATAAAACTGGAGGAGCACACAGGTTATAAAGCGGCATTATTAAATAACATTTTGCCTGTCTCTGACCTGCCTCTTTCTCTTCCCAAGATCAGTTATGTATAAGTGCAGAAACCATTTTCTTGAGCATACTTGTGGCAAAAGTACACTGATTCAGGGACCTGTGGGTCACTTTATTTGGTTCTGAACAACCATCACACAAATGTGTTTTTTTTTTTTCCAATGGGCCCTGTCCCTTTCTGGAGTTAAAACTTTCTTGTCCAGTGAGGATTTTGCAGGGTCTCAGAGGAGTTCAGTGGCGTGGCCTTAAAGCCCTGTGAAGCCCAAAATTTATGGGCCAATCCACTTTGGAGCATACTATGCTACACTGAGTGGACTTGTGATGCTCCAGCTGCCTAGCGGTCACACACGTGGGTTTGGAGAGAAGGAGGGACCATGGAGGTGGGTATGTTTCTAGTGGGATCCCGCAGGTTCTTGGTGCTAAGCTATCTAACATTTTTATCAAAGACCTGGAAGAAAATATAAAATCACTGATAAAGTTTGCAGACAACACAAAAATTAGGGGAGTAGTAAATAAAGAAGAGGGCAGGTCTCTGATACAGAGCAATCTGGGTTGTTTGGTAACCTGAGCACAGGCAAACAATATACATTTTAATGCAGCTGAATGGAAATGTATTTATCTAGGAACAAAGAATGAAGGGCATACACACAAGATGGGGGACTCCATCCTGGGAAGCAGTGACTCAGAAAAAGATTTGGGAGTTGCGGATAATCAGCTGAGCATGAGCTCCCAGTGTGATGCTTAGACCAAAAGAACTAACATGATCCCATAAAACCTAAATAGGGGAAGCTCAGGTAGGCATAGAGAGATTATTTTACCTCTGTATTGGGCACTTGCTACTGGAATACAGTGTCTAGTGTCTACAATTCAAGAAAGATATTGGAAATTTAAGAGGGTTCAGAAAACAGCCATGAGAATTATTCAAGGATTAGAAAACATGCCTTATAATGATAGGTGCAAAGAACTCAAGTCTATTTATCTTAACAAAGAGAAGGTTAGGGGGTGACTTGAACACAGTCTATAAGTAACTACATGGGGAACAAAATGTTGATAATGGGCTTTTCAGTCTAGCAGAGAAAGGTATAACACGATCCAGTGGCTTAAAGTTGAAGCTAGACAAATTTAGACTGGAAAGGAGGTGCAATTTTTTAACTGTGAGCGTAAGTAACCATTGGAACAATTTATGAAGGGTTGTGGTGGACTCTTCATCCCTGGCCATTTTTAAATCAAGATTAGATAATATTTTTTTAAAGATATGGTCTAGTTCACACAAGAATTATTTTGGGGAAGATCTTCAGCCTGTGTTATACAGGAGGTCAGACTAACTGTTCACAGTTGTCCTTCTCAACTTGGAATCTATGAATCATATTGTCTTGGCTTTGATCTCCCTTGTGCATATATAGGGGTCTTTGCACACTTTTCCCCTGCTCATTTTCCTCCTGTTCACTCATTGCCTTCATAGGCCTCTTCAGTTGTCATAGCTGCATGGTCTCTAGGGAGTTGTCTGGCTATTTGTGGTTTTACACGTCTTCCAGCTACGTCAGAGATTCAAATCCAGCACTCAGGGACATTATGTGGATTTGTGACACGGCTGTGGGACTTTGGATCCATAAACCAATGAATGGATTACAGTGAGACATAAAGTATTTTCATCTGTAACATATTATCCTGCTATAATATTATTCATGTTGTTATGCAAAGGAAAGCTGGCATTGATATATTGACCTGCCAAAAGGTAGGAGACACCTGTAAGCATGAATGAACAGAGAACTTCTTATCACAGTGAATTTGGCCTCTTCCTAATAACATTCTACCTCTGGACTATAGTTTAGAAGAATGGATGCAGTTTTTCTTTTAATGATGAATTAAAATATTTTAAAAATAATTAAATACCAAAAAGTTCAGGACAATTTTTTTCAAACCTGGGTAATTTAAAGTTAGGCTCCTAAATATAGATTGCACATCTGCATCATCCATTGACTTCATGCATTCAGGTTGGACAGTTTTGGCCAAAGACTCTTTATCATTAACTGCACACACACATAAGATATCTTAAAGCTACAAATAAATCTTTTTAAAAACAAAATATCTGAAAACCATTCCCCCATCTAGTTAACTGCAAAAACCTGTGTTCAGGATTCTGTGTATCCTTTGCTCTCACTGATAACATCGTGAATACCGAAAGAACCATGAGAAGCTAGTTCATTGGCCATCCAACTTTTGAGTATCTGTATTGCGGCCAACTATTGTAGGAGAAACAAAACAAGGCAGTAGATGTTACTTCTGCAAAGGATGAGATGGGACTGCCGAATTTTGGGCCATACATGTCAGTGAAAGGCTTTTTTGACTATGATATGACTCCTAGTCCACGTCATACCACGTGCTGGTTTGCCACGATGAAACACTGCTGAAAAACGTGTGTGTAAATTGCCTTTCTTTTTACTGTCATTCAGTGGAATAGTGCCTACTCTCTCTAAAGAGGCAGAGCATAGCAATCCAGACAGTGGTATTGCTGGGTTATATATCAGTCAGCGTTTAGGTGCATCTGATGTTAAAAGCACTGAAATAGCCTTAAAGTAGGCAGTGTGGTACAGTGTTTATTGCCAGGGATTTGGATTTGGAAGAAGTGGGTTGTACTTTGATTCTTCCACTGACTTGCTGTGTAATCTTGGGCAAGTCATTTAGGAGAGATGTTCAAAGGCACAATAGGTAGTGAGATACCTAACTGCCATTTGGGCCATTTCCCCCTTATCCTTGTGCTAATAAGCAATGGTCACATAAACACCACCCTGTACAGGAAACCTACTGACCGCTATACTTACCTACATGCCTCCAGCTTCCATCCAGGCCACATCACACGATCCATTGGTCTACAGCCAAGCTCTAAGGTACAATCACATTTGCTCCAATCCCTCAGACAGAGACAAACACCTACAAGATCTCTATCAAGCATTCTTAAAACTACAGAGCCCACCTGCTGAAGTGAAAAAACAGATTGACAGAGCCAGAAGAGTACCCAGAAGTTACCTACTACAGGACAGGCCCAACAAAGAAAATAACAGAATGCCACTAGCCATCACCTTCAGTCCCAACTAAAACCTCTCCAGCGCATCATCACAGATTTACAACCTATCCTAAAAAATGATCCCTCACTCTCACAGATCTTGGGAGACAGACCAGTCCTCACTTACAGACAGAAGCAAATACTGAAGCAAATACTCTCCAGCAACCAAACACCACAAACCAAAAACACTAACCCAGGAACCTATCCTTGCAACAAAGCCCGATGCCTACTCTGTCCACATATTTATTCAAGTGACACCATCATAGGACCTAATCACATTAGCCACACCATCAGGGGCTCATTCACCTGCACATCTACTGATGTGATATATGCCATCATGTGCCAGCAATGCCCCTCTGCCATGTACATTGGCCAAACTGGACAGTCTCTATGCAAAAGAATAAATGGACACAAATCTGACATCAGGAAGCATAACATTCAAAGACTGGTAGGAGAACACTTCAACCTCTCTTGCCACTCAGTAAAAGATTTAAGGGTGGCAATTTTGCAACAGCAAAGCTTCAAAAACAGACTCTAAGGAGAAACTGCTGAGCTTGAATTAATATGCAAACTAGATACCATTAATTTGGGTTTGAATAGAGACTGGGAGTGGCTGGGTCATTACGCATATTGAGTCTAATTCCCTAAGTTAAGTATCCTCAACCTTCTTGTCAACTGTCTAAATGGGCCATCTAGATTATCACTACAAAAGTTTTTTTTTCTCCTGCTGATAATAGCTCATCTTAACTAATTAGCCTCTCACAGTTTGTGTGGCAACTTCCAACTTATCTGTATGAATATATATATCTTCTTACTATATGTTCCTTTTTATGCATTGATGAAGTGGGCTGCAGCCCACGAAAGCTTGTGCTCTAAATAATTTGTTAGTCTCTAAGGTGCCACAAGTACTCCTGTTCTGTTCTTTTAACATGGCTGCTACTCTGAAACCTGTACATTTCAAGTTTCTCCATCTTTAAAAAGAGAATAATATTTACCTTTCTTCGTAAAGCAAGTAAAGATTGTTGGATAAAAGGGGGTTTAGATGAAATGCAAAATATTCTTCGGAAAACTTACTTGAGTAACGGCTCAAAACCTAATTGGATCTGCAAGGCCAGTAGCCCAGACACAGTGGAAACAGCCTCTTTCCTCTCTGTTAACATATCAAACAGCAGAAACCTGTGTGAGGGAACTCTGTTGCTCAATTGTGGAGTTTTGCACTCCATCAAAGGGGTAGTGTGTGGGTATGGTGAGGGTTATGGCAAAAGGGTCCACTGTCTGCATGGATCCACAAAGACCTAAGCACTGTTTGTGGTGGGGAGCAGTTGGGCTGTGTCCACACCGTCCCACCACTTCCCTTCTGTTCTGCAGTAGTGCCTGCAACTGGGCTTCTGAACGGGCACAGGATGGTGCGGCTGGAGATTCTGTTCCTAAGCTCCGCAGTTCTTGTGGGCATTTCTTTGCATACACTGTTTACTCTGAATAGGCCTCATCCAAACCCCAATGAGGTCAATGGAAGACATCTACTGACTTCAGTGGGCTTCGGATCAGGCCCAATATGCTCACGTTCCACGGTTTGTCCTACAGTAACATTGTTTTAAATTGTAGTGTTTTGGAGCATTACTTCAGAATGCTACAGTATTTTTTTAAATACGAACTTGGTTTAAATAACCTTGCAGGCCTTAAGTTGCAAGCTGTTTCTGTGAAGCTCTCCTGGTTTGCAATAAAACTTTTTTTAAAAAAGATTTTAGGGCTTCAACTGACTTTTGTTCCTGTTTCCCAGCTCTGTTTTACTTGCATTTTATATTAACCACCCTATTGCACCTGCTTGAGCCCTGTGATATGCAAAAACACATTACAGTTGCACATAGAGCAAGGAATGAATCACTGCATTCTGCTTTTCAATTAGATTACTTAAATTACAAAGCATAAGTATTCCTTTTGGTATGGCACAGCAGCATTATTATCTCACTGTATTGATGGAATGGGAGTGGAAGTGAACATAATTCTTCTTCTATTACATCGTTAATGAGCCACAATTAAAAATAGTGTGTTGGCGTGCTACAGTGAATGTGTTATTTTCAGAATTTTATGTAAGCCATTTCTGCTGTTGTACTTAGCCAGCGCCATGTTGCTCTGAAAGCTTTTAGAAATAAAATTGCCGAAAGGTCTGTCTGCTTGTCAAAAGCTAATTGGACAGTAAAGTCTGTCAGCTATAAAGGTTTAAGTTTGCTACTGTGTGTCAGAGTCTATTTGTGTTTCTTAGGTTTTCTTTTTGGATGACTCTTTCTTTTACTATATAGGAAAAAGAATCACACAGTACAGTAGGTTTGTTCTATATACACAGAGCTCCACTTGGATTCCATGTGTGATGCTTTTGGTTGAAAGCCTGACTCAGAGGTGGCGCAAGACTGCTAATGCTAATACTTTCAGTGTTCAAATATATACAGTATGTGTATACGCACATGTAGGAGTTTAATTTCAATTGTCTTTTTTTAGATCTTTTTCCAAAACTTAAGTCGTTTTTAGCATTTTGCTAATTTTTTCAGCACTTGTAGCTTCTGAAAGAATTGACATTACTGAGAGATTAGAAAATAATCCTGTCATTTTCATCTTGACAGTATTCTGTTCTGTGCTCCAAAAACCTGATGCATAATAATGGATAAGCCAAAGATTTCTTGGAATTGTCTCCCACTCCCCCACGCAATTCTGTTTCTATCTTTAGCATCATAGCAGGGAGCTCATCAGTGCATTGGATCACGTTCATGTTTAAACCATATAGTTCTTTGTAACTTTAGAACAAAATGAAGGTGATGGGTTAAGTGCAGAAGGGTGGTTTGTTCGTGTTGGTAAATTGACATGGGGTGATATTGAAAAGCAACCTTGCTTAAAATCCCTGGGTTAGGCCTGGGGTGGTCAGCGAATCAAGGGCTCCCCATCACACTGCTATCATGGCTCCTCATTGCATTGAGTCAGCAGCACTGTGTGGAGCACTTGATGTGCTGAAACCTCGGCACTGAAATGGTTGGCTGCATCCACCTCATGCACATCCCTGTTAGAAAGCTCCGTCTCCCTGGAGACCTGCTCAACCCCTCAGGCCTTTTCTAGAACCAGTCATTCTGCCTGGCCCTCCAGAGCTTCCTTTTCCACCCCAGAGCCTACCCTATTTGTGCTCTGTTTTCAAGTCTTTCCCAACAGCAGGTGAGTCAGGGACAGAGCGGTTGAGAAAAATTAAATAAAAATTAAATTTGTTGAAAAATTAACATGATTTTTCAATACATTTTTCAATCTGCTTTATTTGGCAGGGAAACCTGCCAAAACACAAGTAGCTGATGGATTTAGGAGACCTTGGTTCAAGTCCTTGCTTTGCCATAGACCACGTATGTCACCTTGGGCAAGTCACTTAGCCTCTCTATGCTTCAGTTCCCTGTCTATAAAATGTGGAGAATAGTAGTTCCCTACCTCACAGGGATGTATGTGAGGATATACACAATGATTGAGAGGTACTCAGGTACTGTAGTATTGGGGGCCATCTAAGTACCCAAGATACATAGGTAGGATATAAGTAGTGTTGTTGGATAATCTTGGCCAAATCAGGGAGGGTATCATGAATAACTGTCTGACACGTCGTGCTCAGAATGTGTGTGTGAAGTTCGGCATCCGTGGGAAGAGAGACTGTTTAAGTGTGGAACCCAAAGAAATGGGTAGGAAGAGTGCCAAATTATAGCAAAGGGAGCATTTTAAAATGTTTTCTCTGAAAAAGGTAGCAAATATCTTACCAAAAATTGACATTGGAAATGCAGTTATTCTCTGAAGAGCTATTGGGTCAAGTTTGGAGATGCAATTCAATCATTAAAGTGTGAAATGGAAGGATTTAAAGTTCTGCTTTTAAACTATAAATTTCAAATGAACCTTCGCTGTGAAGTCATTACTGACGCCTCCATAATATTGTTGGTATTAATGTCTGTTTGTACTTCAGTTCACAAAGAAACATTTCAGATAGAAACATTCTAGGCTGATAACAAAATAAGACATAAAAAAATTCACCTTGAGTTTCTGGTGGCAAACCAGCAAGGCTTTGCTGTCATGGTTGGTGATGTCAGTGTAATTTCTCTAGAGTTTTCACTAACCTGAGGTCCCGGATCTCCTCCTCCCTGCGGACTGCTCAGGACATATTGATTTTAGACACCCAGGATCCCTTGGGAAAGGGCACTTCCCTGGTTTTGTTGTGTTCCTTTCCCCAGCTGCTCAGTTCCTGGTTTGTCCTTTGAACTTTCCAGCTTCTGTGCTTTGCTCCTGGTGCTGGCAGTCCAGTGTAATTGACAAAAATCCTACTTCACAAAGCTTTAAAAAGCAGGGGTGCAGTAAATTCCATTTGACTGCCAGCACCCAGAGCACAGCAGGCACAGTTGGGAAAGCGGCCGAGGGACTAGGGTGTGGGCAATAGAAGGGGCAGAGAATGTACAACAGTGGCTCATGGGTGGGAGAAAGGGGAGAAGAAGAGACAACGTATAGGCCAGGGGTAGGCAACCTATGGCACGCGAGCTGGTTTCAGTGGCACTCACACTGCCCAGGTCCTGGCCACCGGTCCGGGGGGTTCTTCATTTTAATTTAATTTTAAATGAAGCTTCTTAAATGTTTTAAAAACCTTATTTACTTTACATACAACAATAGTTTAGTTATATATTATAGACTTATAGAAAGAGGCCTTCTAAAAACGTTAAAATGTATTACTGGCACACAAAACCTTAAATTAGAGTGAATAAATGAAGACTCGGCCCACCACTTCTGAAAGTTTGCTGACCCCTGGTATAGGGGATAAGAAAGGAAGTTGGAGAATATAAGGGAGGGGTGAGATTAATGAATAATTTAAAAATATTTGTTTATTAACCCTTTCAGTGCCCTGCTGACGTGCAGTGCACGTCAGGCAAAGTCACAACTTGCATAACTGGTGTGCTGGCCTCATTGGAGTCAATTGCAAAATTCTCATTGACTTCAGTGGACCAGGATTTCACCCATGTTTACTGCATGCTCTGTGCTGCTGTGGTTTGTCATGTCTCAGTATATGTGTTCACTTAGTACACATGGCATGCCGACATGCACAAGGTATGTTAACCTAAGCGTGATTGTAAATCTGTGAGGAATGGGGTAGCCTGGGTAACTCTATTGATTCCAGCAGTTACATCAATGAAAAATTGGAGTAAAATCATAGAATATGAGGGTTGAAAGGGACCTCAGGAGGTCATCTGGTCCAATCCCCTGCTCAAAGCAGGACCAATCCCCAATTTTTGCCCCAGATCCCTAAATGGCCTCCTCAAGGATTGAACTCACAACCCTGGGTTTAGCAGGCTAATGCTCAAACCACTGAGCTATCCCTACCCCTATGGTGAGTTAGACCCTTCATTTTTTCCTCAGGTGGAAGGTCTGTAGGGGGAATTGTATTGTATATATGCTTGGTAATATATTTTTAGTAAAACCTTCATAATATCACTTTGGTTAATATCTACACTTCACTTCTTAGTATTCAATCTGACTGTTTTATTCTGCAAAGTATCCTTGATATAAGAACAAATTCCTATTTAATGTTGCAACCAGAAAAACATCATTATGTTTTCCTCTCCTGGCTTCTTTTTGAAATTTTAAATTCTAAATAAAACACTTCTTTTGCTCACTTGCTAGGATTCATGGCAGCAATAACCAGCCACCTGAAGTATCAGTGAATGAAATGTATACAGAAATGATGAGGTGGTGAGAGTTTTGTTGTGCTTTTCCTGTTGACATTGCTCAGTTTATAATAGAGCCTATCATGCTATGGCATTCCTGCATATGGACAGCATTTTACAGTACAGGAAAGATATATGCATAGAATACACTGTGATTAGAGAGCAATGATGCATAGTTCTGTTGTGAACTAATTTTGCTTGTCATGTTCAAAAAGTCTTTAGGTGTTATGTACAATAAAAAGATTTTCACTGTTATGTAAATCTTACATTAAATAGGTTGGAATGTAAAATGAATATATTCACAGAGAAGGAATAACAATGTTCTATATACAGTTTCCATGCAGACAACTGCAGTACAACATTGCTAATCTTCACACTATATAATTCATCTTCCCGTCTCATCATAAATTAAAACATCCAAGTGCTGTAGTCTGTTTTCCCAATCCAAAAGTCCCGATTCAGGAAAGCACATATGCATGTGCTTAAGTCCACGCCAACTCAAGATAGCACTTTAAATCCTATTGAAGTCAAGGAGGTGTTTAAGATAAACAGATGCTTAAATGCAGTTCTGAACAGAGATTTCCTGAATTGAAGCCAGAGACTCTTTAATATTTGTACACAATATACTACAGCACATATAGTAATACGTCATGAGGTATTCGCCTAAATAATAAAACGCCAATTAAAATATATTTTGTAATGCTTGCTTTTTTCTGTTTATTCACTAATTAATTTAAACTAATAATTCATCCATTAACTTGGAACAGATATCTCAGTCATTAATGCAAAGTAGGAAAGTACTGCTGTAAGTTTAATACAGTGTTAAAGGTGAGAATGTGAGTGAACAGAAATCAGGAAATTCATTATAAAGTTTTACCTTGCAACCTGAGGCCCAAGGCACAGATACTATGTGTTATAATATACAATAAGCATTTTGTTAAACAGCTTTGCAAAATCATCCAGGAAACTGTTAACAAAAACCTACCAGCCAGTTCTTATTCTCTCTCTCTGACACTCACACTCACTCACTCGCTGCCCACTTTCACATCCCCTGCACTGTGAATCCCCAGCACCACCTTATAAAGAGTTAAAAATAAGAGCGACACTCTCCCCCCAGTTCTTCATCCACTTTGTAGGTTACCTTTAAGGATGGTGCCACACTTAAAACAGTGGTGTTCCCTGGGTATGGAGAGGGCAGAATGTATCTGTTACTTAGGCTGCATCTACACGGGGATAAAAAGCCCATGGCTGGCCTGGGTCAGCTGACTCTGGCTTGTGAGGGTCAGGCTCCAGGGCTGAAAAGTTGCTGTGTGGATGTTTCGGCTTGGGCTGGAGCTCAAGCTCTGGGACCCTGTGAGAGTGTGGAGGGTCCCAGAGTTCAAGCCCAAGCCCAAATGTCTACACAGCCATTTTTGGCCCCGGAGCCCCGAAAGCCCGAGTCAGCTGACCCAGGCCAGCCAACTGTGGGGCGTTAATCCCCGTGTAGATGTACCCAGGGAGAACTGGGTAAAAGAACAAGTTAAATTGTGAAATAAAAGACTGGAAAATGCACATGAGCAGAACCCAAATGACCACCAGTAGTCCCTTTTTTCTGATATGACTGAAGAATTTGTAATGTTTCATACTTGTTAGCATCAAATGCTTTGTTTGGTGTTATTGTTTTAACCACAGCTGGAATAAGTACTTATTGCATTGGGCCTGCAACTATGAAGGTGATAGTGGTGACTGGAAATTTTTTGTACATAATCCGCTTGGTTATGTTATCTCCTAAATGCATATGATGTCATGCCATTTCAAATGGTATCTAATGACCTTACCACGCTGTACTCTCGCTGTACCTTGTAATATGAATTAATGTCATTTTATGTGCTGTTAAATTTACAGGAATGGATTGACAATGAAACTAACATAAATATTGTGGTTGCCTGGGATGCTTTTGTATTGTTTGAGTGTGTTATAAGATGGAATACTTTCGATTTTACATTGATGAACTACGGGAGCAGTGCTATAAATGAAAGCTCTGTGTTTATCCACAGAGGGACTGTGGTAATGTAGTAATAATGCTTACTTGACATGGCCTTCACTGAAAATGTAGACTCCGACATCTAGTCTAAGTAAAAAGATAACAATAAACAGGACACAGGATTTAATGCATGCAAGTCTCTTAGAGCGTACCAAGTTGTGTGGGGCTGCCACTGCATAGTTATACAGTCAGGGAAGCAATAAGGAACCATCATCAATCAGATCTCTCATTCTTCTTTATTTCCTATGTGGAAGTATTCACCTCCCCGTAGCTTTTTTTTTAACTCTCCCCATGTCCCCTAAGGCTTCAGTGTTAAACTGCCTCAGACCATTGTCCGCAGCTGCTTCCATTTCTGCTGACTGGCTGAGGCTGTAGGGAGAACCATTCAAGTTACATTATGGAGCACAATATTGCTTGCTGCCCAGAGTCTTTCCCTCTAGATTTGTCCCTCCCATTGGGACTGTTACTCATGCTTTTTTAGATGGAGGATTAAAATAAATGTTTCCTTTTTGAAAAAAAAAACAACAACAAAAAACCAGCCCATTGTATGTCCCTAAAACGATAGCACTTGTCCCAGCACCCCTTTTAATTTTACATTTATCCCCTGCGCTGTCTGCAGGTGATATGTGTCTTTTGAACTTGGAAGAGAGTCAATGCCAAAGGAAACCTTCCGCCCCCAACAAAGCAATTTTTAAATAATTGCAGTCACTACACAGTGTGGAGCAAATACAACAATGAAGTTCATGGGTGACTGTGCATAAATTTCCGGAAAACATTATGAACATATTTGCATTTTAAAAATTACTGTCTGCTTTTTCTTTGATTTTTTTTTAACATGTCGAAATTCATTTACAAGTTCTAAACGAATTCTCCTGCTATTGGAGATGTTTATAACCTCTAATTTGCCTACCATGCCCCTTGCAAAGAACAGCAAGAGCTGTAGCTGCTGGCAAGAAGCCAGGGCTCTGTCAGAGCCTCTGTGCGGGAAGAAAGGCGGAGCTGCACTTCATTGTACTATTGCATCTGATGGAAGTGAGACACTGTATAAGCTGTTTTACAAATAAACCTACAGTACAGCCATCCCTTCATATAATGCTCTGGAAAGTTGCATATCTAAAAGCAAGAAACTTTGATTGAAGTGGGAAGGGTTGTCTTTGTACTGTTAAATGAAAGGTGAGGAAACATTTAAATCAATTCACAAGTTGAAGTGAAGAGACACATTGCTAGACCAACTTGCTCCAGTAAGTTGCTTTGCAGATTTCTTTTATTATCATGTTGAGTTCACTGCTGTTTGCCTGCGTTAGAGAATTATTTCTAATTGAGATTTACTTTTGTATTGTTTTTGCATTTTGGAAAGGGCTGTCCATTTTGAAAATGATGACAGGTATATATTAAATTTGCTTAGTTTTTCCTCCAAACTCAGAGAAGTGTCTCATATATTAAACCAGGTTTCTGACCTCATTTCTCAATGGAATTTTAAATGGGGGAAATTAAGAGTACTAATTAGTGCCTCATTAAGTACTTATAGTTGAGTATGATAATTTTCTTGAAAGGATAATTTAGTAGATGAATAAAAGTATTCTCTATTAAAAATGAATACAAAGTCATTTTAAACCAGACATATTTCATTTATAAAAAATAATAGAATTCAAGCCAAATATATTTAATAACTTAGAGACATTGTTAGGCCAAAAGAAAAGGAGTACTTGTGGCACTTTAGAGACTAACCAATTTATTTGAGCATGAACTTTCGTGAGCTACAGCTCACTTCATCGGATGCATCAGAGACTAACCAATTTATTTGAGCATAAGCTTTCTTGAGCTACAGCTCACTTCATCGGATGCATCAGAGACTAACCAATTTATTTGAGCATAAGCTTTCGTGAGCTACAGCTCGCTTCATCGGATGCATCCGATGAGGTGAGCTGTAGCTCACGAAAGCTTAATGCTCAAATAAATTGGTTAGTCTCTAAGGTGCCACAAGTACTCCTTTTCTTTTTGCGAATACAGACTAACACGGCTGCTACTCTGAAACCTATTGTTAGGCCATTAATTCTAAACACTGACCTACCTTGAAAATTGTCTTACTGCATATGGCCAAATTTTCAAAAGTGCCGTCTAAATTTACAACTGTAATTTAGGCACCAAAATAGCCATTAACATGCCAGCCAACCAAATAGCATGCACAGTTGCAGTAATTGCATGCACAAATATGGGATTGTGCTGGGGCCCCAGTGCATTGACAGAACTCTATCTACTCAGTTTCACTAGTTCCCCATGTTGTTTGGGTCTTCCAAGAGTGGCATGGGAAACATTTTTTTTTTAGTAGGAAATTGTGAATATAAACTCAAAAAAATTTTAAGGGGGAATTACAGGCAGGTATTATCTGGTACAATTTTAACTCATTTTTAAAATTTGCCTAGAATGCTAGCTCATAGTGCCCTTTAATACAATGCTTTATTTGCAAGAATCTCTATTTAAACTCGTGAATTATTGTGGTCAGAGAGAAGAAACATATTGCAGAATAGAAAGTTTAATATTCTGATAACAAAATAATTTTAGGTCATGGCTTTTTCTTTATTTCCTGCTCTAAAATTCCTCTAGCAGTACGAGTGAGCAGATCAGTCTGAGCCTCCTGTTCTTTTGTTGGGCTCCCAGCTGGAAATCCCTCCCTCGATTTTTCCATTGATAAAGAGTCACAAAGGGAATCTAGAATCGAGGAATGGGAGGAAATAGAACAATGTGTACTCTTGGACTTGAATCACAAAAGAGTTAACTAATGTAGATATAGTATTGAACCAGTTGCATTCCTTTCATGGTCAGACTCAATTAGCTGTGTCTTAACATTTGTAGTGGTCCTCAATGTCATGTAACAAATCGGCTGTCTATGGTCTTCTTACTGCAGATACTCTGAAAGAGTATTGCAAAGCATTTTTTTTCCTTTTCCATCGACTATTTTATATGACCTTCAGGAATTCCAAGTTGCAACAGGGGGCCAAATACTGTACATACAAAATACTCTTATTGTTAATTTATAAAATGTGGCTTTCACAAATAAAATTAAAATGTGACATTTATGGAGACCTATTAATGAATGCAGTAGTGTAGTACCAATTCTGCTTCCAGTGAAACTAAGGGCAGTTGACTTCAATGAGAGCAGATGCAGGCCCTATAAGATACCTGGCTAACATACAGTTTCATTTTATTCTCATAATGGTAGAAATAATAATAATAAGTTAAATATTAGAATTATTTAGAATAAAATATTTATAAAATTTATTGTGATGCAGTTATATATGATAGTATTTGCAGTTAGCTTTGGGGGGGGGAGGGTTGTGTATTTGTATTTGAGTTTACAATGCTTTAATTTAATATATTTTAGTCCCATCAGTGTATTTGTATTTGAGTTTACAATGCTTTAATATATTTTAGTTCCATCAGTTTTTTATTGCTGAACTGCTGAAGCAATTATTTGTTCTCTAGCTTCATTATTATTTTTATTACTATGATTTATTAGTATGATTTATTATTTTATATTTATATTGTCATAAAGGCCATTACCAGATTGGGACCCATTGTGTCAGGTGCTGTACAGACATATACTAGGTGACAGTCCTTGCCCCAAAGGACTATATACTAAGGACAGTCCTTGCTCCCTCCTGCAAGCATCTTCCATCTTCACTTAAACTTCAGTGGAAAAGGAGAGTGCTCAGTACTGTGCAGGATAGAGCCCTTTGTGAGCCTTTTGCTCTTTCAAGCTGTACCCTGAAGCTGCCATCTTTGCACATCCTCTGGTCTGAAGGAGTAACTGATGGTTCCCCCCCCATAAATCTTGACAAAGTGCCATACAATGAAATTTGTCTTCTCTCTTGTCAACATCACGTCAAAATATATAAAGTAAATATCCTTAAATCAAACTCTAATCTAAATTAAATCTAAATTCTTAAGCAGCATTTTTCTTGCTTTGCCTATCTGTACATTTCTGTTATCAATGGAAATATTTTTTGGTGAGCCTGTGTGGGTAAAGTGAAATTGACATTCACCCATCTTGACTGATAAAATCTAATCCTTCCAACCCTATCTATTGATTAGATGAATGTGCTTTTTGTTGATTTTTCTAATGAAGTTGTTACCTTCTTTTCAAAAAAAAAAAGGGGGGGGGGACAAAAGGAAACTGAAAAAGCAAAATACTGTCAACTGAAGCATAAAAACAATCTTTAAATCGGAATCAAGTTAGTGTGTGCATTCTAAATACAAAACCAAGCAATTGCTTTCAGGTGGAACAGAGCAGAAACTAGGTGAAATAAAAGATATTGTAAATTGATTTTATTGCCTTAGCATTTTAATTCAGTAGGATTCTTGTTTTTGTTAACCCAGAAGGACTGCACTTGGTCAGCACCTAAATTTCTTGGGTTTCCCATTGCCACTCTGCCTGAAACTTTACTCCTGTGGGGATGAATTGTCTCTCAGTATGTTTGCTGCTTCATCATAATGAAAGTACATATGAAAGGTACAATGTGTCCTCACCCAAGATAGGCTCCCAGTATGAGTACGTTATAGTAATACAGCCAAATTTTCTTGATAGTAGCTTTGGACGATATACAGTGACCGCATGCAAATGCGAGATATAGCAGATGAAAATGACAAACTAACTCTGACAGGATCAAATAGGGTAATGGTTGGTGAACCACAGAAATAAAGTTGTACTGCATTAGCCTTAAGAGACTTGGAGTCTTAAAAAGAAAGCCGTCCCTAATAGTGTGCATCTTGAGTGTTTAGGAAAGGACAAAGTACCCAGGCATTGAAGGGGACTGAGGGGTATGCCGCAACAGTACATTGAAATAGTCTTGTTGATGTCTTCACTCTCCACAGCAAAAATGATCTCTTCTGAAGGAGTTTTTCTGTTTAATACAAAAGTGTTAAAAAAACCCCAAACCCAGCCATCACTAGACATTTATCAGAAATCATGGCAATTTATTTTAAAGTATTACGGCTTTGGGGAACTGCGAAGCTAACACGATGAAAGCAAAGCAAGCAGCAGCTAAAATTATAGCCGCAGTTACCAAAAGAAATTCATTTACTGACATTTGAATGCAGCATTAACCCTCCATTAAAATGGCAGCAATATTTTAAAGAGGTTTTAATGCAAATGGCGAAGATGTTCTTTCTCTTTTAGTCTCCAGGGTGTGTGTGTGTGTGTTGCTTCCATGTTCTTTCACTACAAGTAGCAGAAGTACTATTCACATGCTTCTAATAGAAAAAACAGTGCAGTCCAGTAGATGGGCATAGGACTGACAGTCAGGAGACCTGGTTTTATTCCTAGCTCTGTCACAGACTCACTGCATGGCCTTGGGCAAGTCATTCTCCTCATACCTCTCAACCTGCCATGCCCCCAAATTATTCATACAGGGAACATAAAAAGACGTAGGATTCCTTCCTATAGTTCAAACAACCCTTTCTGGAGAATTATGGTATGGCCCCTGCATCTGGCCACAGGTTAGGCCTGGAAAACCTGGGTGAGCAATCTGCTTATTTCTCTGTGTACAAGGAGCAACACTGGGAGAGACTGTGCATACCTCTGGGCCAGTCTCTCCAGTGCTCCTCCTGGGGTGGGGGATGCAGTTCCATGCTGCTTCCTACACAAGATAGTGGTGTGAAAGCCTTCACTTTTTAATTTGTGTGAACTTCAGACACAAACCCCTGTGCTCAGGGTAAGACTCCACCTCTGGTGTACAAGCTTTTCTTAGCAGGACAGTCTTTCCATGACATTTGGGCTGGAAGAGACCTCATACTGTAGGTCAAGTCCAAACCCCTGCACCTGGTGCAAGTTATCCTTTGCACCAGTCACATGAGTGTGACAAAACAAGAGACAGTGTCTATTAATGAGATGTGCAATGTATAATCTAAGCAAAATTAAAAGTCTCAGATGTGTGTGTTACAGAGAGAAAATCTGAACTACCAAATTTGAATTTGTTTAAGAGTTGATAGTCATTTTATATGTCATTGTAATTTTCCCTGCATTTGCAATAAAGCCTCTCAGTATCATGAGGCATTAATCACCTCCATTCAGTGATATACAAACAAATATGACTTTTTTTGTAGATTTGTTAGAATTTTATTCATTCAAAAGGTTACACTCAACTAGCAAAACCCATTAATTACCACAAGAATGAATGTGTTTATTCCTTGGATAGGGAACCCCATGAATGCATATGAATCTGTACCTGCCTTAGTCACACTAGCACAGAAGCAATGGGAACCTCGACTTTGTGCTGCCTTCATGAAATCTGACCATTTCCCCATGCATTTTGCCCCCCTCGTTCACTAAAATTGGGGGCCCATAGTACAGGTTTTTAACGGCTGCTCGGCCAGCTCCGCTTGCTCTCATATTGTGCAACTGCTGGGCAGACAGATTTCTTGATACGGTTTTTTTCTGATGGAAAGCAGAACCTGTTTTTTGGTCTGAAAATTTTCTTAATTTCTCTCCCCTCTTTTTCCAACCAGCTTAGTTCTGTGCTCTGAAGATGGGGCTTACCGTTCAGGATTTTCACTATTAAGTATGGAGATTCTGGTACTGGTTTCTCCTCTAGTATCTGTGAACATCATAGATCAGCCCTTCAGTTGGTGTAAACTAGTATAGCTTCGTTAAATGGAGCTATGCTGATATATACCAGACGAGGATCTGGCAGCATAGCCTATGTTTTTGAAAGGAATTACTAGAACCATTTGGGAGGTCTCTGTATGCCTCTTTCTTCAGTTCTCTTTCACCTATTCTTTACTACGGGTTCTCCCTACTCATTTATTCTCTTTTTCCAGCAGAGCAGAGCTTCTGCTCCAAATCCTGCTGCGCAGTGCCTACCCCCAAAAACCCTTTCAATCTCACTCCTATTTTCCTATTATTGTAAAAGAAAGACTGCTGCTCCCCATTCTTCATGTTTACAGGTGACACAAGGAGAAGGGGGGGCACCACACACAAATGTATGGTTCACACGTCCTGGTTTCGAGCTCTGGCCCTGAAGCTTGAGTTAGCACTTTAACGGTGTGATGAACAGAAACAGCAATACCATAGCACCATTAGTAGCAAAGTGTTGGATCTTCGTGGTGCAATGTGTGGGATACAGTTTGTGTGGGTTTTGCTAAAGTTTGCAATATTTTTTATGACCTCTATAGAACTGGATAGTTGCTTTACAGGTCCAGCTGTGTCAACTCCTGTGTGATGTGTCCACATTTTTCAGTGGATATCGCTGAATCTGATTTTAATAGTCCCACACATTTACACTTTAAAATTTTTGTTTCCTCATTTCCAGTGAGGAAGTAATATAGTAGCAAGGTGGTTTTGTGTTACCAGGTCATACCTTGTTTTTCCATCAGCTTTTGAGAACAAGACAGAAGGAAAGGGTCAAAACTACTCAATTGTTGAGCTTTTTACATTCTGGCCTTATTTTTTGTTTTTCGTTTACATATGAAAAGAAAAAATAGAGTTCCCAGAAAATGAAAAGAGAAATTGGTTAGTGACTGGTTCTGATGATGCAGAAATAGCATTGTGGAGGATTAAAATAAAGGTGCCTCTTGGTGGATATATTTGGCATGACAGTCACTCTCCAGATTCTAAAGGACGAGAATACTTCAGAGACCAAACCACAAATCTTTTGCCACTTGCTGATGTTCTAAGATGCAGACATGCTGGTTTATCAGAATATATTCCTCCAGGAAGGCTCTGTGGGGGAGAATATTTAACCGTGCATTGTACTTTGCTGCAGCTGTGGATTTTTCTTTTTTTAAAACTATCTCAGCTGCCGTTCCTGCATCGTCTAGTTAATTCTGTTCCTATTCAGATAGAGCTAATGACAGAATGTTGGGATAATTATATCTTCCATTCCCTTACTGTATCTTCTTTCATTCTAAAGGACCCATAAGTATTTTACAACCTTCGGTCCTGATCCTGCAGTGAGCTCCATGTGGACGGACACCGGCACAGAGCCCATCTGACTTCACATATGCTGGGATTGGCCGGCATGGAGCAGCTTGCAGGATTGAGGCCTAAACTCAGTGCAGATGGAATTTTAGGAGAGGTTCGCTATCAAATTAACAAGTGTCTAGTGAGCAAATGCTAACTGAGATTTTTTTCAAAGGCTCATAATTTGGCCAAATTTAGGTGAGATTGCACAGGAAGAGCAAACGGTACATTCGCGATACAAAGGCCACCCCCCCTACCAAATTTCCAGAGGTGCTGGAGTTTCTCAATGAAAGAGTAATAAGAATTGTTTTTAACGTGGACAGAACAGTGTGTGTTTCCTTAGCCATTTTCTCAGAAATGGCTGAACCTTTATTGCTGAAAAGTTCAGCCTGAGGCAGGCACCTGGCATGGAAAATTTCGGCACAAATAGCTACTTTTTGGCAAAATTATAAGCAACTGGAAACAGGATCTTTATATTAGGAACTGTTGGTCAACCTTAACTTTAGGTGGTGCTACCAGCTACACAGATTAAAAAATGTACTGTAGTACCCACTTATCAGCGCTGTTGGCCATCTGCGCACATTATAAAGATTGTCCTTGCGTAGGTAGCAGCTATCTACCCCAGGGATAGAGAATTTTCTCACCCTTCAGCAACTGCATACTTAGGAGAAGTATGGTCTTCTTTACTAAGTATGAGGAGGAACAGAATGGCTGCCCTTACATCAGAGGAAAAACAGAACTTTAAGTTCTTCTATCTGGGGATTATGGTGACATTTGAAGGTGGCTGTGATAAAGATATTGATAGGAGATTAGGAAAAGCAAACACTGCTTTTGGAAGGATGAACAACAACTAGTCAAACAGAGGTCTTTACAGCATGCTAAAGATCAGATTGTACCGTGTGATTGTACTGAACATGCTACTGTGTGGAGCAGAGACTTCGGCAATGACAGTAGATAACAAAAAGAGATTGAGTACTTGTGGCACTTTAGAGACTAACAGATTTATTTGACTGGTTTCAGAGTAGCAACCGTGTTAGTCTCTATTCCCAAAAAGAAAAGGAGTACTTGTGGCACCTTAGAGACTAACGCATTTATTTGAGCATAAGCTTTTGTGAGCTACAGCTCACTTCATTGAGGAAGGATCTTGGTAAACCTTTCCTAACTTAACCAGAGCTAGCTGGACAGTTCTGAGCTCTGATAGGTTCCAAAAAGGAAAGATCTCCCTGAAGAGGACCATTTGCCTTAGACCAGAGGAGGCTCTGTAGGAGCTCCCATACCCAATAGACTTGAGTCCATCATCCCACGTAGCCTTTTGGGGGTCTTGCAGGGCATTCCCTTTATTTTGTTATTTATGACTGTTCACTGTACAAAGAACATCTTGACCTACTTGAGTATCATCACTTAATATCCAAGATTCTGATCTGTAGGTCTTCCATGAGAAGGTCTTCCATGTCTTCTATTTCAACAGCCTTAGATGAAGTTGAGCCCATAGAACTAAATCCTGGCAGAAAACCATCCCTCTCAACAGATTCAGTAGAGACTGAAATGGTGGGTAGTTCTGAGATGACAATACAATAACCAGAGACTTTAGCCTCAGGAAACCATGCTCCAGTAGAAATATGGAGCTCCTTTCTGTGTCTATCAGGAACCCTAAGTGAAATGTTTCTGGAAGAGTACTGCAGTATTCTCCTCCTGATCAACCCAACACAAACAAACATTCATAGAATCATAGGTTTCAGAGTAGCAGCTGTGTTAGTCTGTATCCGCAAAAAGGACAGGAGTACTTGTGGCACCTTAGAGACTAACAAATTTATCTGAGCATAAGCTTTCTGGCTAAGGTCTCTGATTATTGTGTTGTCATCTCAGGACTACCCACCATTTCAGTCTCTACTGAATCTGTTGAGAGGGATGGCTTTCTGCCAGGATTTAGTTCCATGGGCTCCACTTCATCTAAGGCTGTTGAAATAGAATCTTCTCATGGAAGACCTTCTCATGGAAGACCTACAGATCAGAATCTTGGATATCAAGTGATGATACTCAAGTAGGTCAAGATGTTCTTTGTACAGTGAACAGTCATAAATAACAAAATAAAGGGAATGCCCCTGCAAGACCCCCAAAAGACTACATGGGATGATGGACTCAAGTCTACTGGGTAGGGGAGCTCCTACAGAGCCTCCTCTGGTCTAAGGCAAATGGTCCTCTTCAGGGAGATCTTTCCTTTTTGGAACCTATCAGAGCTGTCCAGCTAGCTCTGGTCAAGTTAGGAAAGGTTTACCAAGATCCTTCCTCTAACATTGTCATTGCTTACGTAAATCATCAAGTGGGATCAAGTTGCAAATCTCTTCTCAAGGAAACCCCCCTCCTTTTCAAGCACACAGAATGCCATCTTCAGTTCACACTCTGATAAAACAATGTGTACTAATACATTTGTATAAGCAGGAGGCAAACTCATTACAGACAGAGGGCTTCAAGCTGATCCATGTCTCAAACAGTAGTAGAAACTCTAAGAAATCTGCAAATACACCTGTTTCCTGCAACAGAAAACCAAAACATTAAAGGCCTCTGCATCAGAATCAGGGGCATGGAGGAAGAGGCCCAAGATGATGCCTTCATGATGAAGTGGTTCTTTCATTCAACCTACACGTTTCTTTGTACCTCTAATTTGGAGGGTTATAAAGAAAGTCAAACAGGATAGAGCCAAATCAACTTGATAGTAACGCAATCGCCAGGCAGTTGTGGTTAGCATGCATGTCAGCTGACAGTAGTCCTCCAGTTGATCTTTCCCTGCAACAAGCCATATTGTCACAGGGCAACACCATGTCATGATCACAACCTAGCATTGGTATCAGCCTGGCTTGTGAACAGCTCCTTCGGCAAATCTAGGCCAATACACAGAGTTCTGGCTACTCTTCTACAGAGAAATCTAGACCCCATTGAAATGAATGGCAAAACTCCTATTGACTTCAATGGAGTCAGGATTTCACTCCTGGTCTTTGGAAAGGAGGACGCCTCAGCTATCTACTACAGAATCTGGACCATGTTCATTTTCTGCTACAGGGACAGGGAGTTTGGTGCTAATGCCATAGATGCAAATACTGGCCATTCAATTTCTATTTTTGATGAATTTATTGTTTAAATTTTAAATTATTCAAAAGTTTAGTTTGATTCATTTTGTATGTCCTTGTACTTTCAGATTACGTTTTTAGAAGATCTCAATTGGAGCTGTGGAGAAAAGAAAGGAAGGAAGGGAGGCAGTGACTGAATGGTAGGAAAACTCTTCGTCTCTGGCGGATGTCTCCTACCTGATTTGGAACTGGAGTGGGGTGGAGGGAAAAAAATTCTCTTTTATGGTGAACTCTGATATAATGCACCTTCATCTAATAGTGAGTCTACTCAACTTCATCTAATTGTGAAAAGGAATTAAGTCCTGAATTAATGCATTTCCATGGGTTTTTATTACAAGTAGACTGAAATTGTATTCCACACTACAGATTTTACTATCATGGGGAAATCAAGTTGCAATGCCTTCACCACCATTACATTATCACTATAAACAGACCCTCTAGAATAAGACCTTTTGAGAAATTCGGGGTTTTTTTGTTTTGTTTTTAAAGTGCATGTTAGGCAGATTAGACAGCTAAATCCCTGATTCAGCATTTGTTACTGATAGTGAATTTCTGCTAAGTGCAGAATCACTTTATTTTCTAGGTGAGGGTTGCTTTGTGCACCCTGCAGAAAGGAGAGCTTAATTCCAGATGTAATAGGGGAAGCCAAGGGGAGGACCAGCCATTAATAATTGTTCTGAGCAAGGAGATTGCATGATGGCTGGGGCACCAGATTCCCCCTGTTATTGAGGACATTTCCCCCTTTTTCTCAGAGATATAGATAGATAGATACCTACTGTTTTTTTCTTCCCCGCAGAGATTAACATTTTGAATGAAGGTGTGTATATCAAGTATTTAGCTATCTAATCTAAGGTTTCTGCCTTTACAATAGAAGCAGTGGCAATGCCAGCAATGTTGGTTCCCAGACTTTGAGCTCCTCCAACAACACACAATGAAACAGTGCAGCACAGTAAAATGCAGTATACTTTAATACTTTGTGAGGAAGGCCCTTTATCTCCTTGGGGCCTTTCCCATTAGCCTCCTCTGTCTGCTGCTCCTTCTCCATCCGGTCTTTTGGGTGCTCATCTTCACCAAGGTTCTGGCAAGCTGCATTAGCTAACTGGATGCTTGTTTGTCAGGACAGAATCTAGCCCTTCATGGAAGGGCAGCCTGGGAGGTCAGGTTTTTAATAATACCTAGCTCTTCTCTGGTGCTCTTCATCAGTAGATCTCAAAGCACTTTACAAAGGCGGTAAGGATGCTGTGGTAGCTCTGCTTTTCACTGTGCGCAGTGTACTGACACCTTATATAGGCCTATTGGTTGTGGACCTTAGAGGCCAGGTGTACCCTAACCATCTCATTGCTCCAAATCCCAAGTAAGACCCTCATGTTGGCCTTTGGCCAGCTCATAGCTTGACTAAATACTTTCCCTGGAGTGGGCAGTGAATGCTGGTGTTCAGAAGTACTATAGTTACCTAAAGCAAGTGCTGTACATTAATACTAATAAAGGATTTCCTGTTACTCAGTGGAATGCCTGTAGCAAGGAGAAATAGAAAGCTGGGGGAACCTGATAGGAAGCACTCGCTGAGAAATGTGAAGCATGGTGTTGTGGGATGGAGCTGGGAGAACTGGCTAACTTGTGTAGCTGTACGGTTGTGGTTTCATGTCCAGTCTGGTGAGAAACTGTTGTAGAATGTAGATACTCAGCCAAATCTGAGCTAAGGACCTTGTTCCAGCAAATCTGTACACAGACTTGATAAAAGACAAAAGTATGTGGGGAGGGAGGAAGAAAATAGATGTTATGACTGTGTCTTGTCTGAGTGGTTTTTTTTTTGGTTTTTGGTTTTTAACGAAGAGTCAGGAGGAGGACTGTAAGTTGGGAAATGGTTTTAAAATTGTTGGACTACAAAACAATCTAAAAAATCTAAAAGGGGAATGGTGTACAGTAGGGCTTTGGAAAATATAGGATGGTGAACTGGAGCTTCCTTAATGCATCAGCCCATCTGTCTTGCTAATTTCTTTGCCTTAATCACAGACTTCATGAAGTGTCTAATTTTCTTTTTTTAGCGTTCTGTCTTCCTCTTGTGCAAAAGTTAAGGAAGGGAAATGATTGGAGCTGGATTTATTTTTACATGAGAAAGGAAAAAATAGTATCCAAAGAAGTTAATGATTGTGTTTGTGTGTAGTGTAGGTCTGTAGATATAAGCGATGTCTACACTGGGGATTTTTTGGGGGATTGAAGGTAAAAATTTCCCACTGTTGCTACCGTGGCGACTCCTCTCGTGATGGTAACAGTGGGAGTGCTAGTGTTGACCAGCTTCCAATGGTTGCTAGTGATTTTAATGCTGGGTTGTCTAACTCTGCTCAGAGCAGGTCTAAACAACATGGGGTGAAATCCTGGCTCCATTGACTTTAACAAAGCTTGTATTTCAACCATCGTATTTAAAAATGGCAGTGGCTGCAGGATGGTGGGATGGTCACTAGTACTCTTACTTTTGCTACTATTAGTCATTAACTATCAAGGCATGGAAACCTAAGGGCAGATCCAGCTCTCCCTTACACCTTTGTATTTCTGCAGCATTTGTATTAAGGTCCATGGAATTACTCCAGGTTTATACCAGTATAAATAAGATTACATTCTGGACCCAAAGGTTATAACCTTTTTGTGTACTGTTCAATGGCCTAGATGAAATGAGTTTTCAATCTCCATGTGGTTCCTAGTTGAATCTTGATCAAAATACATTGAGCTGCATCAGTTTTTAGCAACAGTGGGAAATTTTTGCCAAAATCCGCAGTGTAGATATGGCCACATACTTGCAGTATGTACTATGTGGAAGACACTGATTGACATTAATTAGGAGTGGGTGGTGAGAAAGTGTAAAAATAAAATTCCTTTCTGCAAGGTTTACTATTAGAAGCAAAGTACGTGACGTAACACCGAATGCGTGCATGTGTGTGTAGAGGAGGTTGCCTATTCATCATTTAGAACAATAGTGGGAGTTAAACATTCCAGGTTTGAATGTCAATAAAAGTCTGGGAGTGCAACCTTTCTGTTGTGTGCTGCTCAGTATAATGTGCTTCCTATTTGTTTCTGTTTGTTTGGAGCTCAAAATGCCTTGGGAAAAAAACCTAATGCTGTAGAATGGAATTTGTGGCAGAAAAACTGCTCCAAGTACTTTGTGTTATTACCTAGGATTTCTTATTCTAAATCTATTCCAGTAGGAAAGGACAAATTTATCTGTAAATTGTAGTAGGAACAGCACATTAAAATTGAATAGGTCATCAAGGAGTGAGTAGGTATAGTCTTGACTGATAGTATTTCTCAAATCCTTCTCTATATGTATTCTGAGGATAAGAAGCAATGAGTGGGTTGCACTGGATTAATGATTTGTGAAATATATTTTTATGTATGTCCAACTTTTCTTCTGAAATATATGGGCTTTATGAGTGTGGTGTTGGTGGAGGATTTTATGTGGAACTTTTATACAGCTCTGTGTGTGTGTGTGTTTCTCTCTCTTCTGAGCACACACAGATTTTCCATCCTTTATTCAAAAAAACCCACAAAAACCTGAGGGGGAGGTACAGATCTGTAGCTAGTGCGAGTTTGTATAGCTCTAATCAAGTGACTGTAACTATGCTAGTTTACACCATATCTGCTCCACAACATTCAGGGCCTTTCAGATTTTGCCTAGGTTGATACTAACCAAGAGCCAGATTCTGCTCTCTGTTACGCTGGTGTAGATCCATAACAAGTCCACTGAAATCCTCTGAATTGCTCCAGATTTATGGCCGATGAAATCTGAATCTGGCCCCAAAAATCAGAACGGTTTTATTACTGCTGAGTAACCTAAGTGACATGAGTCTTCAGTCTTTGTTTTCTAGTTGAATATGACAGTTGACGCTAACTGAGACTCTTGCTAGCAAAGAGGCCAAGGCTTAGTCATGGAGACTAAACTGTCCTCTCAATGGCTGTTTAGTGGTGGCCGTATTGCTGGGTCAATTTGGAAAAGCTTGCATTGCAGTTGCTTGTGTCGTGCCTCGGATTTGGAGAGAGGACTATTTATTTAGGGTTTCAGTTCGTCACCTTTCACTAATCCTAAATCATTTAAAAACATGTTTAGAAGTTAAAATGTCCACCTGCATTGGCAATCTGAGCAGCTACTTAAGAGATTGCTTTGCTTCTGGAAGAGAGAGCCTGAGAGCTGATGTACACTACTGCGTAAGTCCATGTAACTTACATCCCTAAGGGGTGTGAAAAAGGCACCCCCCCCCAAGCGACGCAAGTTACATCGACTTAAGTGCTATCCGCATAGGCGCTATGTCAGGTGGAGATGCTCTCCTGCTAGGTGGAGATGCTCTCCTGCTGACATAGCTTCTGCTTCTCGCGGAGGTGGAATCATTATGCTGAGGGGAGAGCACTCTCCCATTGGCATAGTGCCTTCACCAGACGCGCAACTGTGGTGCAGCTGTGCCGATGGAGCACGGTCGTATAGGCTTGCCCTGAGTCTCAGTACACTGAACACTGTGTATGCCCTCAATAACAGAGGTACTCTATCTTCTGTCAGCATGTAGCGCTGCAGTAGCACAATGAATATTAGAAGTGGCTGAGCATAGCCTGCTCATGCTACTGATCCCAGTGCTGTCACTCTGATGTCTTAAAAGCTTCTGCCTCCACAGTGTTTACAGCTGGTGCCACAGCACTTGGCTTGGCTGATGAAAACTTCATAGATACTGGAATCAGAAAAAAAAAGTCTTGGGTCACCAGGTCCATTCCCTTTGCATCACTGCCGTTTTTATGCATAAAATTCTACAGAATCACAATCAATTCCTTTAAGTCTATTTAATACCTCCAGTGATAGCAGGTCTGCCCCTTCCCTAGGGAGGTTACTCTGTTTTTCTGGGTATTTATTTGCCAAGTTGAGGAAGATCACTCTGAGATATCCAAAGCATGGAACTGCTGGTAGCGAAGGCATCAGTTTTCTGTAGGGCATGGATGTGGAGAAGGGGAAATCTTTAAATAAACAAAGTAAGCAAAACACAACCGGTACCTTGGATGGTGTAGAAGAGGCCATAGGGAGATGTGTACATACATGAACAGTGAGATTTCCTGGTTTTTCCCGGTGCTGGGTGTGGTATTTAGGTTTCTACAGTTTAATTAAAAACCAGTTGAGGTGCAAGAAGTTGAGTATGTCTGTGTATTTTGGATAACTGTTTGTTTGTATTTCAAAGGTTTACTTGTAGGTAGGTAAGTGACAAAACATGCAGTTAGTTACACAGAACATACAGCATATCTGATGCCAGAAATAAAGCCAGTTTGCAGCTCATACGCTGGAAGAACTGTTCCTCTAAAAAGAAGAGTTCATCCTTACATACGGATTGCCCCTGTAATGCAGCCAGCATTATAAGGCGTCTGAATGGAGTTTGTTCTGTTTCTGTATAGGTTATATAGGTTAAAGCTGCCTGATAGCATCCACCTTTTTCAAAAGCTTTTTATTAAAGGGACATAGTTGGCTTGACATCAGTGTAAAAATGACCAAATAATTTGATAAGGCCTACCACTCAGTCCCCTTGCTGATATTTGTGATTTTACAATTACATTTCCCTGGTTATCACCACCATTATTTACCACCATTTACAATTGCTGTGGCGGAGTAAAGGGGTATGCCTAAGGCTACGTTTATGTCACGGAGGTCATGGAAGTCACAGAATCTGGAATCCATTACTTCCAGAGACCTCCGTGACATTCTCTGCATCAGCCCCAGGGGCTGCGGGACTCTGGAGCTCGCAGCCAGTGGGTCCCTGGCAGGGTTCCAGTGACAGGGGGCACCCCGCAAGGTTCCAGCAACAGGTGACAGACTCCTGAGGGGTCCGCCTCCGGGTTTCAGTGACTGGCAACAGCCTTGTGGAGATGGGATGGGGAAAATGCCTCGGGCAAGTGGCTGGGGGTGTCCCTTTTTTTCCTTTGGGAAATATGGTCACCCTGCCACTTCCAGCTGCCCTGGGCAGAGGGGGAACCCTGCAGCTCCCAGTCACCATGGTGGCGGTGGGAAACCATGGAGCCTCAGCTGCAAAAGTCACAGACAGGTCACAGCTTCAGTGAATTTTTGTTTATTGCCTCTGATGTGTCCGTGACTTTTGCTAAAAATAACCATGACAAAATCTTAGCCTTAGTTATGCCCACTATGAGGCCACTTTACCTGTCAGAGTGGTGTAAAGGGGTCTTAATGAGACTGAGAAGGAGGCCAAAAGTGTATAAAATGAAGAAACTGAGGGGAAAAATGTTTAAAATATATTTTCCTGTAATCTCAGTTGTAATAAAGCTCAGTCTTACTTGTAACCCTGGTAGGTAAGCGTATTCAGAAAGAAGTATGATTAAAAAGTGAATGGTGTTCTTATAATATTGCCTGCCTTATTTACTGATCTGAATCTTCCCTATTTCTCCTACTTCTATCCCCTTTTAAACTTCACCATCTTCCTTGTTTCTCCCTCCTCTACTCCCAAAAAGACATTCTAAAGAAGGGCTTGATCCTGCAAACACTTATATACATTAGTAACTTCGCTTTGGTTTTCATTGTGTATGCTGAGAGAAATATAACAAGTACACAAAGAGCAGGAATAAGGAAAAGGAAATTGGATTTTAAAGTTATTTCATTTTAATAGTCTGTGGTAATATTATTAATGTGTAAGTTAAAAAGTTGGTTGTTTACAACATATAGTTTAAATTAACAAGTGTCCCTTTAACAAATTGATCCAGTGTTACATGGACCCATCATTTATCTGTGTTTTATCAGAGTTAATATTGTATCAACACTTTTTTTGGTGACTCTTACTTTCATGTATTTTTTACAGGATTATTCTTTGAAAACCTTTAATTCTGCATCTATTGGTAATTTCATATTGGTAGGTAAATATCCATTGAGTGTTTAACCAATTCTTTTCTGGCTGGAATTTTACTTGCTTTTAATCTTCAGCAAGTTTAATGGTTGTGGAAATTTATTTGCTGTGAAACACCAGACAGTGAATTGAACAAAAATGCATGACTTGTAAAGAAAAACAACAAAAACCTGCGTTTGAAGTCAGCCTATGCTGTCATGCGTTTCTCTGTATAAGTGCTATGTTAATAGCACCATCTTACGAAGTACAGAGCACCTCGGGAGAGAGTGCTTTGTGACTCAAATGGTAGTTGAGGTTACTCTGGTTATTAAAGGTTAAGGATCTGATTCTAAGACCTTGTCTACACTGCTACTTTACAGCGCTGAAACATTCTTGCTCAGGGGTGTGAAAAACACCCCCCTGAGCAATGCAAGTTTCAGCGCTGTAAAGTGGTAGTGTGGACAGTGCGCTCCTAGCGGTGGTAGCTACTCCCCTTGTGAGGGTGGATTTTTTACAGAGCTCTCTCTTTAATGTTGGTAGTGAAAACATATTGTTACGTTTCTTTCTATGTGATTGCTCTATGTATGTAAGAAGAATGTCAGACTCTGAAGCCAAAGTCCCTGTTGAAATGCAGATACAATTTTAGTAGATAGTTGGAGCATGTTGGACTTGTTCATGGTCTTTGCTTGTACTTTTATGCATTTTTAATGACTCAAATAATTTGCTTCATAGACACAAAACCCAGACTGTTACTATTCCCCTTTGGCAAACACAAATGTATTTTATTTTACTGTGTAAAAGTTATAATATCAAAGTATTGACAGTATATTGTTATCCGCTGGTGAGTGTGTTCATCTGCTGTAATGTTAAAATGGCAATCATAATGCAAAAAAGTTGCTTTAATATGGGCATACATAGTATGTGGTGCTCCACATGGTGAAGATACAGTAATGGTCCATGTCAAGCCATCAACTTTGGCACAAACTTAATTTTCCTGGATTGTGTTGGCAAACTTTAATAGGCCTGATTTTCCACTGGCCTCCCCATGTGCAGCAATTTATACTAGCTCAGGGTGACTACAAAACACTGTTGTTCTGATTTGGTTGCATTTCCCATCCAATTTGCAATGATGTGAATACATTTCCTTCACTAATGTAAATGACTGCACAAGGTACAGGCACAGAGAATCAGGCTGTTAGGAGTTAAAATCTCATTTCTGTTCAATGGCCTCACCCAACCATTTAAAACCATGCAAGTGGTATATGGTAAATTCATGCATTTAAGGTTACCTTTTGATGTTTTTTGTTCCTTTAGGTTCTGACTCTACAGTCTTTACACAGGGAAAGCTTCCACTGAAGTCAGGGATTTGGAATTTTACCAAAGTGTCACCATAGGCCTCTTTCCATGTCTTGCACATTGATACCGATCATCATGCAATGTTAAACTTCCAGGACTTGATTCTCATATACACAAGGTGATTTTTACACTGCTCTGGCAGTGTAAACAGGCCATAAAGTGGGTGTAATTACCTGGTTCTTGTTTACATAAAAGGCCCCTTTTACATTGCCAGAGCTATGTAAAGTGCCCGTGGTGTAAATGAGAATCAGATTAATTAAAAAAAGGTAAATGAATACAATGTGTATATAATGTGTTCTATGGCTATAAATCCTTCAGTCGTTGGATAGCTATTTATAACTTGAATTAAACAGCTTAGGCTGATATATACAGTTCCATCAATTTTGTGGGGGGTGGATGGTTTATGGGTAAGTGGGAGGAAAATCTTTTCAGTAAATACTTTCTAGGGATGTATCATTACAGAACATTCCCATATTTAATTTGAAAAAAGAAAAAAAAAAGTATTTTTAAAATTTTTCCCTGAGCCTCTTTTAAAGCCAGTGTCTGTTCAGTTTAGTCAAGATTTGTGTACTGCAGTTATCATCCTGTTCTCAGTTCCTTGTTACAAACCTGTAGAGTATGAAATCTCAAATTGTCTTCAATACAACACACACAGACACTGCCTAAAATACTTTTAAATCCACTATACTAGTACATTGTTGTTCTGTAAGTGCTTTCCTAATAGTGTTTATAGCACAAAATAATGTTCTCACAGTTCAAATGCTTCAGAGGTCAGCAGTGACCACCTTTACTTGTGGGCTAAGAGCCTGGAATATCCGGTTTCATCTTGAAATGATTTTCTTTTTAAAAACGTAAAACCTAGTAATTAAATAAAAGTGGCTATACTGGAAATACTGGCATAGCCGTAGCTATATAGCAGTGAGAACAGTGCTGCTATTATATCTGCGATGTGTTTAAAACAGCGATTTTTTTAATTGAATTTTTGGCAGAATTTTGTTTTGTTTGTGAAGTTCAAAGTAAACGATTTCCCGCCCCAAAAAACTACTACTTTTTGTATATTGGGGAAGGGACAATCTCTCCTTCCAGAGATAATCTATAAGTACTAAAGTATATCTCCTATCTATCTAAGGTACGTATGTAGCCTCTGTTAAAATAGTATCCGAGTGCCTCGCCATCTTTAGTGTATGTATCCTCACAACACCCCTGTGAGGGAGGGATGTGCTATAATGCGCATTTTACAAATGGGGATCTGAGGCACAAAGAGGCTAAGGTCTGGATCCACAAAGGGACTTAGGTGTTGCAGTGCTGAGCATCACAATGTCTAAAAGTCAGGTGCTATGAAAATCACTGGAACTACACTGAGATCCACAAATCCTGAGTTACGTGCCTAGGCTCCCTACACAATGAACGAGGCGAAATAGGTGCCTAAGAATGTGATCCACAAAAGCCGTCATGCCAGGTGGGGAACTGCCTAAGCCAGCCAGTGGCGGATGCTGAGGAAATGGGGAATGCTAAGCCCCACCCCTCTCAAGGAGGTAGGTGTCTAAGTTGGGCTGCCGGGAGGTGCTTATCCCTGCTAGTGATCCACAACCAGGAACCCCTCTCCTGGGTTTCTTGTGAGAATGAGGTAGGCACCTGCCTCTCAGTCCACACAAAACTGTGGAAGTAGGAAGTGTGCTGCTTACTGTGCTGATGATGTTTAGCCCAGTGGTTAGAGAACTCACCTGTGATGTAGGAGACCTGGGTACAATTCCCATCTCTTTGCCTGAGGGAGAGAGAGGATTTGAACCGGGGTCTCCCAGCTCTGTGAAGAGTGCTCTAACAACTGAGCTATGGGATATTCTGTGTGTGGGGGAGGCTCCTTTGGTCTCTCCTGTTGAAGCGTTTCCAATTTGGATAAATAATTAAAGGCTAATTGGAGCAGGGCAACTGGACTCTGACTCTCCTCCCTCATGGGTGGGTGCCCTACCTGCCAGGCTATAGAGTCATTCTTTGTGTCTGCTCCAATGTCTCTGTAAGTTTTTACCCGCAGCGGAACAGCTTCAACAGGAGAGACTGAGGGACCCTCATGTGAGAATATCCTATAGCTCAGTGGTTAGAGCCCTTTCCTGAGAGGTGGGAGACCCCTGTTCAAATCCTTTCTCTACCTCTGGTAGAGGGGAGAAATGAACCTATGACTCCCACATCCTAGGTGAGTGTTCCAACCCTCCAACCCCCAGCCAGATTTTGAATGGAACCTGATCTTTAGGCAGCCTCCGAGCATCGCTACTTGATTGGGCCCCACAAGCGAGATAGGCACTCTTCTGCTTATCTTCCCCCAGTTTGCTGATCACCGTGGGGCTTAGGCAGGAGATAGACATCTGGATGCATAAAGAAGGGCAACAGTGCACATGCCCAGAGGCAGAAACTTAATTGCCTAGGGAACTTTTACCCTGAAAACTGAGATGCTGGGTGAGTTTAGGCACTTACAGGGTTATGTTGCAGCCATGCAGGAGTTTTGTGGATTGCCCCAGTACCTAAAATTGGGATTTAGGTGCCTAAGTGATATACCCAAGGTGACACAGGAAACCTGTGCTAGAGCAGGGAATTAAACCTAGGCTTCCCAAGTCCCAGGCTGGCACCCTAACTGATAGACAACCCTCCTTCTTTTCTCTTTAGTTTAGAACTCTAGGAATTGGGCTGAGCCTAGCCATGAACTATTGTTGTGAGGGCACCTGTGACTAGACCACTGACTCATCTGCAGTGAAACACTGTTAAAAGGAATTCCTTTATGTATATTAAAGTAATTCATTCAGGGAGGTCTCTCTACTGGTGGAGTGAGAAGTTGGGAAGAGCTCTCCCCCCCCCCCCCGCATATTGGAAGGAAAAGGACTTCACAGAAGTTCATTATATCAGTTTTTCTATAACTAGTCACAAGTCAAAGTACTTTGCTTTATAGCTGTTCATGGTGATCTCATTCCTTACTATGTGGTCTGCACAGGACTACTCTGAGTATGAGTAGAATTTTTTCCTTTCTAATATTTTTACATCAATGTAATGTATCTGAGAACATTCCGTAGATATTCGACCATCTGGTTCCTTTAATTCTGCTGAATTTACCAGAAGAAAAAGTAATGTGTTATGCCTTTCTAAATATAGTTCTCATTCCTTGATTGAAAATTGAATCAATTACCCTGTGAAAGACTGTGATATTTTGTATTTTTCCCTTGCTGCATTCTGAAAACATTTGTGGAAATTAAAAACCTTAGTACAGGTGGTCATTTCTCTGAAATTTATCACCATGTTTTTGTTGCTTTGGGACCCAAATGTTCTCTGTCTCTGGTAAAGAAGAAAGGTATTGCTGCTCTTCAGAAAACCCTCTTTATTATCTGATCTCTTTTTATTTACTGGTTTCAGAGTAACAGCCGTGTTAGTCTGTATTTGCAAAAAGAAAAGGAGTACTTGTGGCACCTTAGAGACTAACCAATTTATTTGAGCATAAGCTTTCGTGAGCTACAGCTCACTTCATCGGATGAAATTGGTTAGTCTCGAAGGTGCCACAAGTACTCCTTTTCTTTTTATTTGCCAGATGATAGTGCAAAATAAAAAGATTCAAAAACCTGTTTATAGAGAACAGTGTTAGCTGAATGGAGAGCCGGGCAGTGAAAGAAGAAAGCTAGTCTGTTGGGAAGGATACACTTCACTTTGCTTTTAAAATAGAGCTTTGAAAAATTTTCATCATAAAATTCCAGTTGAGATTAAACTTTCCCCATTCTGTTGCAAACCTGAAACTCAGCTGAGATTTGGGCCTTGTTTTTGCAGTAGGGTCTGCTAGCATGGACACTTCAGCCAGCACAGAGCCCTACTGAACTATTGGGGGTTCTTCTTGGATTTCAGGACTGGCACTAGCAGATTCAATTTCAGAAATGGGGTTGTAGGGGGTTGACTGAAACCAAACCTTCCAGTGAATCTGAGCTGAGGTTTGGACAAACTGGGCTGAGTGTAAATTAACACAGTGATTTTCCTCATTGGGGTTGATTATTATAAAATAGGAAGAATTAAAATACAATTAACAATTGAATGACATTTTCCACTTTGCCACCCAAATAAATCTCTCAGGAGATGGCCTTCAATCGTCTATGGCAACTGAAGGACTAAATTTAGTTTCTGCCAGAAGATGACAATTTCATGCCTGATAAAACACCAAACAGTGAACTATTGCGGTACAATCAGACTAGGAATAAGATATTGCCCGAGACTGATGTTACTCATCAGCCATAATCTGTAGAAATGAATGGCTAGTTTAGAGATCATCAGGAAATTAAGGAGATGTGCCCATGAAGAGATTCTGTACTTCCAATTTAAAAAAAAAAAAAAAGAGAGCTCAATAAATGTTGCAAGTGAAAAAAGTCTAATTACTGCAGAAGGGAAAAGAGTTTCTCCAGCAGGAATGTTTTACTCTTGTGTTCTCTTTATTCTAAACTGTTCTGATCCTTTCCCCCCCCCTCAAGCTAGACCAGTTAGGAATTCTATACACTAACCCCAAACCTGCCATTAGTCGAGTCATAAATATTGGAACATGACATTTCTTGCATAGCTGCAAAAAACCCAAAGGCTTTGAGTCTTCATGGAAACAGCCAGTGGCTAAGGTTTTCACTGCAGTGTTGGTGTGATGTACTATATGAGGTGAGGTGAATTAATAGATGTGTTGCACAGAAATTCAGAGTGTGACTTTTTAGGTAATAAACTTGTATATGTTGCATAAATCATTTGAGCGATGGTTATTTTTCGTTGACTCAGAAGCTGATGTTACTTGCTGTTAGTAGTTAAAACTGTCATCCGGTGGTATCTTTGAATTGTAGGTAGAACTGCAAAGCAAAGGGGTAAGTTTCCTTGGTGTCCTGAGCTCGGGGTTGGGATATGAATTGACAACTATATCTTTGGTCTCTAACCCACAGTAATAAAATCTTTTACAAAAATATATTCTTTTCCCTTTGCCATCCTCTGCTTTTGTACTGTAACGTTAGAAATAAGTAAATAGTAGTCTGATATCTTAATTTTCAAGGTATAAATAATCACACAATTACATGGTATGGTCATTTCCCCATTGTTAAATGGACAAATAATCATTGATTATACAGTAATTTCCACCTTGGTGCAGATTAATGAGGAGGGATGGTGGAAATGTGCTGGCTACATGGATATTGTTTTTTACTGGTGATCTGCTCTATTCTTCATACCCCAAAGTTTTGTTTAGTGTTCTAATTCTTTTGGTTGCCAATACAATTTTCCATAACATGAGTCAGTGCTCTACTCTTTAGTTTATTCTCGCAAAACATAGACCTAGCAGAGGTGTGAGCTTCCTGCTTTCATCTTTAAAAAGTGTTATCTTTAAACTCTAGTTTTGATTCTTCATATGCATAAAGTTCTCAGGTTGAGGTATCCAACCAGATGGGTATGGGCTCCAGGCTTATCACAAGCTCACAGGGCCTTACACTGCCGCAAGGGTAGTGCGGTTAGCCACCTGGGGATGAGGAAGGGGTGCATTTTGTGGTGTTCTTGAGACACTGCCTCTGAATGATGCGTGGAACTTCATTAATAGTCTTCTATATCTTTGCTGTACAGAGGGTTAATGGACATAATGCCATTCAAAGAGGATAAAGGGAGAAAAATTGAGGGATCCTGGAACCTTTTACTCTTTCTGACCCCTAGTGGAAGTAAATGATTAAAGAGGGCTTGCAGACAATTCAGTGGAGATGAGGGAGCAAGGGTGTCACTGTTTATTTTGAGAATGAAAAACAAAATTTTTGTTTATGTAACAAATAAGAATTGATATTACAAGCAGTTCGGATCTTTTTTCCCCTAACATTACATAAGATTGTTGTTTGCTTGTTTGTTTTTCTCAATATCTAACAAGCTGATTGTGGCAGCTCTGGGATGACAGAGAACATCCTTGCCTGCCATGTGTACTCAGACAGCATTTTACCAGGTTTAGAAAGCCATGGGGGAGAGGAGGTTGATAAAAACTTATTTCTGCACAATTTAAACCAGCTGCTGGCCATGTATTACCTTGCAACTCCTTTCCCAGCTTCCATTCTCATGAACCCTAAGGGCTTGTCTGCCCTGTGAAACGTACTGTGCTAGATCATCGTGTCCCTGATCTTTTCGGGGCTATTGTACAGTTCTGTAATATGACTATAGCATGAGTTGGTACCATCCATACAGGCCAAGCTCAATCTGTGTCCTAATGCTATCTGGGCTATAACACCGCCATACTATAACATAGTACATGTTCTGGTGGAGTCAGAAGCTAAATCAGAAATGTACTGACAGTCTCTGCCATACTAGGGCTGATAATGAGTTTGAAACTATTTCCAAGCAATGTTTGTAACATGATTTGCATCCAAACCTTACCTGTCTACAAAGTGTGTTACAAACAATCGTGATTCTAATAAAAATCCCTCTCCACCTTGTACAGAGATCTTGTACAGAGAAACAGCCTAGAACTTTGCTTGATGAACATTTTTGAACACGGAAATGTTGAGAACACAGTTCAGGCCATAGTTGGTACCTAGAAACAACAGTGATGGGTACCATATAAAGTGTCTAAGAGCAAATATAAACAGGACCATATGGTTTGCAGCTGCTGTGTTTGCTGCACAGTTTGTATGTAATTTACACACTGTGTTCAGATGGGTTTTAATAAATATATCTGTCTGAGGGTTTCCTATAGCACCTACTTCCATAGTGTCCAAGCACTGGGTATACCTATACAATGACCTTGCTTGCGCCGTGCAGGATTTATATGACTCGCAATTTCATTTGCATTACAAAAGGACAAAAATTGAAAATTTTTAAAAAAGATTTCTGGAAATCATGATTGAGAAACTCGGTCAAAAGGCATTCTTGGAAAATGTAACTGTAAAATCTGTCTACCCCTTTAAATAAGCAGCTACACATGCTTCCAATGTGAATGCGAGGAGGTAGTGTTGGGACACAGAGAGCCCATGTAGTAAGATCTACAGCCTCTTGCTTGGCATTTTGTTGTGCTCCTTAGGGGCTTTATCTGTAGTGTTGGGACAGGGTTATTTAAGAGTGGCGCATGGGAGGATTAAGGAAAGTGTGGAGTGTGCCCAATGGACTCCTTGCCTATGCAGAGTCACCAGCCATTTCTCCCATCCCAGAAAGGGCTGGAGCAGCTGCAGAAGTCAAAAATTGCTTTAATAGTAATATTTGTTTTATCATGTCTCAATAATTGGTTTTAAATGTGTGTAAAATAAAAGCAGATTTTTCTTCTCTCAAAGGCTTAAATCTTAGTGGAAATATTTTTGAACAAGCAAATTACCCATCCCATTGATCACTAAATCTTGCTTAGATATCTCACATAGATACAATCTTCTTCCCCAGTATTTCCACTCTCATTTCTTTTGTTTAGGTGCATTGTAGCTGCTTTATTTTGCATACAATGATCTGTAGAATTAACGAGAAACCAATAGCAAGTAAAAGCACTATTGTAATTATGTGAAGGCAGAAATTCCTCATACACTGGTATTATTAAATAAAAATGTACTTGTTTTCGCTCCAAATCCAACTCATAACTCCTCTTCAATTTTAAATCTAGTTTGTCTGGCCTCTATCTCTGAAACACTTGTTCCTCTCAAAGATGCAAAGTATAATTTTTTGTGCCTGTACACTTCATTAGCAGGGATAACCTCATGTTTTTTCTCATTTTTGTTCAATAAGTAAGATAAAACAGGTTCAGAATCAAGACTATCCCTTATTAATTTGAGATTTAGGAAGCAGAATAAAGGAGTACAAATAGAGTGCTTTCAAATAAGTCATCACTAATTGTACATATAGATGCACTGACTACATTTGAACCTGCTTAATAACTTCTGCTGAATGTCACTTGTTTGAGACTAAAACCTATTTAAATACGTGGGGAGCCTGATTCTCTCACTTACTGCTCCAAATCTGGAGTAACTCAATGGAAATCAACTGTTACGCTAGTGTGAAACTGGTATAAGTGAGAGTGGAATGCATCTCACAATTGACACTTTTATATGTGCAACACAAGCACATCTTTTGTTTCACAGCCATTGCAACCTTGGGTTGTGTGCTCTAAAAGAGGAGCCTGCTTGTTAGCAGTCCCCAACGAGTTGTCTGATTTGTCCTTTCATCTGTTCCATGTCTTATAACAGGCACTTCCTATCTTCTTATCAGATATGGCACTTGCCAAGCCAGTTTGCAGCAACTTCATCAGCAAAGTGCTCAGCCCTTAGACCATCATCAAATCTGGTCATAGGGCAGTCATCAGTGATATGTGATATTGTCTGTCTTTGGCCAGAGCCGCAGTGTGGGATCCTCTTGTTGGCCTCAGATGTGAAGGCTGACTGCACACTGACCTTGGATCGTTTTGAAATTGGTTCAGAAGATATTTTTCCCTAGACCATCTGTGTAGTATTTCTAGTCTGCCTTCATGAAGTTTTATCTTGGCTTGTTAAATGTTCTAATGATTGGGAGTTGTAGGCCGATATTGATGGTCGAAGGTCTGCTGTGGGAAGTCTTCCAAGACCAGACATGATGCAGGTTGGGAATGACCATCCATGGATGATACCCAGCATATATCAGGAGAGCATTCATGAGACCATCTGGCTGAGTGGAAGGTTTCCTCTCTGCTTTACATCATTGATGAGGGCAAGATCATTGTTAGGTGCCCACTCCATGAGTTGGCCTCCGTTTGAGTCTGATGCTGACTATTCCCAGTCAGGATGGTGGCTGTTGAAGTCACCTGTGTAGACAGCTGGATGAGCGAGTCTCTTTGGAACTTACTGGTTCCAGTTAACATTTGGTGGCTTGTAAACATTTGCGATCTGGAAACCTCTCATCCGAATCACATCACAGACACTAACAGATGTAAGCAGAGCGGCATCTGAGATGTTTGACCATATATAGGTGCCGTGGCCGTGTTTGGCATGTGGGGTGTGGCGCAGTAAGTCAAAACTGGCTACCTTGAAGCATCTTGCAAAGGTGATGTGCGTCTCTTGTAGGCAGATAATGTCAACGTCATAAATCACTGATAATGCTGTGTATGGCTACCGACCATCTCTCAACATTGAGCTGCAGTGATCTAAGGGCTAGCCCAGTGGCTCAAATATTGTAGGTGGGGGGAAGGGGAAGAATTGCATCAGGAATGTTGGCTGGCAAGTGACCAAGATTTAGCCCCAGAAAGGACTTTCAATGCAGTCTGCTGATTGAATCAGCAGTTTCCCCAATATGAACTGGGTACTTACGGGGCGCGCAAAGAGAATTCTGATCCATTGTCCCCACTTCCCATTACACGAACCATTGCAGTAAAGACTTTCACAAAGACTTTAGCCATATCTGCGGTATTTTTCTTTAACAGGGAATCTGGCATGATTTTGTGTAGAGACTGCTCTTCTATTTGTCTAGGCCATCAACTAGGGACCACAGTGATTATTATTTCCAGGGGTTGATGAATTTTAGGAAGAGTGCCTTTTCTGTTTTACCAAGGTTAGTTCATTTGGAAACTCATTTTGACATATCAGTGAGCAGAAGGTGTCCATCTCGGGGAAGAGACTAAGGACTAATTAAAAAGAGGTTTGATAACTTCAAAAATTCAAGCTTCTGTCACAGAAGGAATGTATGCACCTATTCTTTTTATGAGTGGTCAGCTTAGATCCTAACCCACTGGGAGAGGTTTCACTGTTTATCCTCTTTTGCAATTTGTTCTACGTCAAGGGGTGAATGCTAACTCTAATCTGGTCATTAGTGTTTGTCCAGAATGAAGCCCTCACTAAAGTAATGGCTGTCAGGGGAATGTGTTCACCAAGAACTTCATTTGTGTGAACCTGAATAGGACCCAGTATCCTCAAATAACAGCTTCCTAGGCTGTGGTGTGATAAAGTTCCTCTTTATCCCAGGGGTGTGGTCAAGTCAGAAAGTTTTCCAACATATAGATCCACATAAATTGCAGCCATGCCATCTTCTCTTGTAGAACTGTCATCTCGCAAGCTAAGCAGGCGGAAGATGGACCAGCATTTCCTTTTAACAAGGATCTAATGGCTGAGCATGGATCTAGGATCCCAGAGTTTTTAATTTTATTTAGGTCTGGTTCTGCTATTGACTTGTAATGTGACCTTGGGCACATCACTTAACTGCTCTGTGCTTCAGTTTCCCCATCTGTAAAATGGGAACAATCATACCGTGAAGTTTAATTATGTTAGTGGTCATTTTTATTTATTACTTGGATGGGAAACCTCCCATAGAACCTCAGTGTGGTGTTGGTGATTCACTGGGTGACTCTCTTTCCCCAAGCTAGTGAACAAATGCCCTAGTGTGGTCCTTCTGGAGGTGTCTTCTTTCAGAAAACATGTCAAACAGGTCCCATTATCATTATACTTTTTGTAACCCATCTGGCCTGAAAATCCCAACTCAATTGGCTACAGTCTGCCTACCAAAATCTTACCTGTAATTTCAGTTGGATGTGGTATTCTTCATGTCATGCTCCAAACAGTTATTTGGTGTTGCTTTGGGATCTTATCAGCTTCACCCCTTTTTTTGGGTTTTTTATTAGCTGTAACTCAAAGCCAATAGAAGGTACCCAGCAGGGGCATAGCCAGAGTGTTGGGGGAGAGAGACCAGGTGGAGGAATGGAAAGGAGTAGAACATGGAACAGATGTGGGTGGAGGGAAGCGGGATCAATAAGGAAATGCAGGAGGTGGGAGCTAGAACATATTCATGGAAGAGGAATAAGCCGGAGACTGAGCTGAAGAAGAAGGCAGAGAAGAGTAAGACGGGAGAGAGGCTGACAGGGAGAGATGGGAGGGCAGGGACGTCAGGAGGAGCTGGAAAAGAGGCAAAAGAGATGAACTGGTTACCTGCATATGCGGCTTTGCAAGGGGGAGGAGACTAGAAGTGTCTGTTTGCATGCAGCATGTGAGAGACTTCATGCCAGCTTGGGGAGGGAGTTGGAGAGAAAGAAGAGGGCCACCAAGATGGACAAAAAAGCCAATAGTGGGAGGCGTTCCCATCACCTTTGGCCAGTTGGGGCATTGCAATGCAATGGGAGCTTTCAGTACTTCAGTGGTTCATTAAATGACCATCTATACCCACTACTTACCTCGGGGTGTTATGAACCTTAACTAGTTAATGTTTCTCCTCTGATGAAAGGAACTATTGAAATGCAGGTTATTATCATCATCGTCATCCTCATTAAGAAGACTTGGGGTACTGTAAATAACAGTTGAGGGGGGTGAAGTCATCAGAGCTGATTTGGTTATGGGGCCTAATTTTCAGTCTGGCCTTGATCCAACATCCTGTAGAGCTCCCACAATTTTACTGATCCAATGTGTTGTCTTTAGATGGCTGTCCATGAGATTATGCCTGGTTTTTAAAAGTCTGGCCAGTAGTTTAACAAATCAGGCTACCAAAAGGTCGTCTTAATGAGGAAAAAAGGTCCTTGGCTGGGAAGTTCCAAGATAGCTGAGACTCTCAGAATTCCATGTAGAAATAAGAAATCACCCTACTCCTCTCACTGTGTTTTGTGTCATAGCTGTCTCCCCTTTCTAGCCTTTCTTATCCATAACTTTGCCTGAAATCCAAATGAATTTAATATTGCTTGCAAGTTTTTACATTATTTTAATCTTAGCTCTTTCCAAAAAAGAGGAGAATAATAGAAAAACAGCCCTTGTGAGATACAAACTTCTAGATGATGGTATCAATTTACTTTTCACAGTTAGGCACAATAAATTACTTTTCATCACAGGTAAAATTTGCAACAATGACATGTTTCCTCCTCCACAGAATACAGTCGGATTCTGAGACAGTGATAAAGAACTAGCAGTCATGAAATTGAAGTAGCATTTAACTTTTTATTTAACTTTTATCTGCTTGATGAACTACACAGTAAGTTGTACAGACAGGTTATTTGCAGACATTTTAACATCCTATTACTTGTGAGGAGTTCGCTCTTTGCTTTAGGCTGAGTTTTCTAAAGGAGCATAGTGTCATGATGGAAAAATAAAAGGCCAAAGTCTGCAGTTTATTCTTCATTCAAACCTCCTGTTGAGGCAGCCAGTGCCTGTATAAGGATTGAGTAAGGGATTCTGCTGTTTAGCCTGCTTTTTTGACAAAAGTATCTTTTTTTGTACTGTGTTATGCCAGTTTCACGCCAGTTTAACTGTATTGTTCATTGGAGTGGCACTGGTGTAAAACTAGGATAATACAGTGGGGAATCAGGCTCAATGGGCTAATTCTTCTCTAACTGATGCTGGTGTAAATCAAGAGTACCTCCACTAAAGCCAATGGAGTTAGGCAGCTAAAACTGGTGTAAGCGAGGGAAAAATCAGGCCTTAAGTATCTAACTTTCAGGTACCTTTTAGACATTAGTTTATTTGCTGTTGTCAAGACCTACAGACAATAAAAGCTAACATAGTAAATAAGGACTGAGGTCTTGATTCTGCAGTGAACTTTGCTGGGGCAGACTCCTGCTCTGTTATGGAGCTCATTGTCGGATTAGGGTCTTTATTCTGAAGTTAGGGGGAGTCTGTGTAAGTAAGGACTGAGTAAGTGGATGCAGGAATTGGCCCTAAATGAATAAGATAGTTGTTATAATGCATTTCTTCATTGTTTAAGGTAAAATTCCACTCTGAGACAGGCACCATGGATCTCTGAATAGGCACTGTTCTGCCCTCACTACTCATGTGAAACTATATATATAGGGGAAACAGGATATCGGAGTCAATAGCTACCCACAGTCTCTATCTGAAAGTAGAATTCTGCCCTAGGAAAGGAAGGACTTATTCAAGTTATGTATCTTATGCCCTGCAAGACTAAATATATGTGTAAAAGCCATTACTTAAAATGACCAAATTACTTTTTGTCCTTAGAGAAATTTCAGTATGTTTGTGTAAAAATATAATTTAACTTACATTTTAAAAACTGCATTTAAACTCTGAGTTAGGTGTGAAAATCTCATCCACAGCCCAGGACTGTATACATTAATGCCAGAAGTATCACATCTGGGTGCCTAAAGCTGTGGCCTGATTTTTGGAGTGGTCAGCCCACCTGGAACCCCTCGGTTAACTGCAGTGGGCATTATGCTGCTCTGTACCCCTGTAAAGCAGCCCATTTATTGCCTAATGGGAGGCATCTAAATGTGAAAATGTTGGCCTAATATTACTGCTTCCCAGGTCTCCTGTTCTATCGGCTGCTGTTAATTTTTGTGACAAGGACTGTTATTAACTATATGCTTGTATAGGAACCAACCTGGTCAAGGCTTGTAGGGGTTACCACTTCAGTCAGAGTGAACAGTCAGATGAAAAGTAGGGACCAGCACAGCCAAAGAAACTCCATATTATGAAAGCAGCAATGCTGAATGTATCCAATTTGGCTGGTAAAGGTGTGAAAGTTGCTGATATGATAGTAAAGAGAGGCTGTTCTGTACCTACAGAAAAACAATGGGCTAGGAGTGAAGGAGTTGGGCTTAGATTGTAAGCTCTCCTACACGGTGACAAAGGGAGTCATAATGAAATCGGGGTGATGGTGAGAGGAGAGCTAAGGAAGAAGGTGATTGACGTTTGTAGGGTAAGTGGCAGATTGATGGCTGTAGGAGTGAAAGTTAAAGAGAGCGCTGCTTGTGATATCCATATATACAGCTCAACAAAGACCTGACGAAGAAGAATTTTCATCAAGACTTGCAGGTGCTAGTGGACACAGCAGTGCCAGGGTAACTTTTGGCGGTGCCGGGTGATATGAACACACACTGAGGCAAAACCCAAAGGGAGTATGAAATGTACTAGGAAATTTCAGCATAGGCATCATGAATGAAGAAGAGGAAACATTACTAGACGTGTATATTGCCAATCAAAGGATGATAGCCAATACGTGGTTCCAAAAGAGGGTGAGTCATTTTGTTTTTTGTTGCTGGTGGAAACAAAAGCCAGATTTGATATGATGTTGGGGAGGAAGTCTCAGTAGAGTAGAGTTATGGACCTCAAAGTGACACCTAGTGGTTGATAGTACTTTAAAACAAGCCTCTTTTGGCAAAGATTGCTGTAAAGCGTTGGACAGGGAGGAACTTAGCTCAAAAGAAACAAGATTAAAGTACAGGAAGTTAAGGGGAAGTGTGGTAGAAAAGTTTGTGCAAGCAGTCCAGAATAAATATCTGGGAACAGATTTGGCATCGGCTGAAGAGGAGTGCAAGTATCTCAAAAGAGTGTGGATTGCTCTGCCAGAAAAGGTTTTGTGGCTGAGAGAGAGAGAGAGAGGAGTGGTGGCAGACTGACAAAATGTAGGTAACACTCTGAAACAAGAAAAATGGCATGTAAAGAAAAAGAAATGAAGCCATTGACTGTACATGAAAGCGAACACAGAGAAGCAAAGCAAGAGGGAAGCAAAGAAGGCCAAAAAAGGTGCCAGAGATAATCTCTACCCTGAGCTTGTAAACAATCCACAACCAGCTGGCAAAAAGATCTACAATATAGAAAAATGAGACGCAAAGTGAAGGAGGATGGTATTGCAATGCCAGTTGTAAATAATGATCGGGAAGACTTTTTGTAACACCGAACAAGTAAAGGACAGGAGGAAACAATACTCTGAGAGTCTCTTAAATAAGGCAAATCTCTTTTGTGGAGTTGCCAACATGTGTTCCTAACGTGGTGCCCGAGCCTGACATAATGGAGGAGGAGATGAGAAATGCAGTTCAGGAAATGAAGAACAATAAGGCAGTGGGACCTGATGAAGTGATAGTGGCCCAGCGGAAGTCTTGGGTGAGAGACATAAAATGGGTGAGCAGAATGGTTAAAGCTGTATGTCAGGACAAGCTGACTGGTGCAAGACTACGCTGGTCTCAATACATAAGTGTCGCGGTGCCTGGAATGGGTCACGACTGAGAAGGCCAATCTCAGGGCAGACACACCGAAACTGGTGGTATACTCTAATTAGATTTAACCAAATCAACAACAAATGTGTGCTCCTGGATCTCTGTACTAGCTTACCATGGAGCCACAGCCAGTCCCCTTAGACACTCCAGCCTGTATTATCACCCAGACAAACTGGACTTAATGGTGAAAGGTTATTAAAACCAAAAATCATCACACACTAGTTTCTTCCAGCCCCAAATGGCCAGTCACTTACCCCAGGTCAGGATATACTTCAGATCTCACCAAAGACAACATGGAAGGCAATTTCTTTAGCAAATGAAACCAAAGATTTATGAACTAAGAAAAAAGAGAGAGTTATTGAGAAGTTAAAGCAGGTAAATTACATTATAGGTGACTCACAGTTTGTAGTCCAAATGATAGCAGTGATGTAGAATCTGTTAGTTTTCCATAAGACTCTTAGGACTTCCTAAAATGGCTTTGAGGACCTCTGTCCCGTCGCTTAGGGTTCCCCCTGAGAGAATCCAAGCAGTTCAGAGATGAAAGACTATTCCCTTAGACCAGTATTTATAGATCTTGCTCACAGCAAATAAGCTGACAAGATTGTTGACCAGCATGGGTGCTTCCTTTGATGACAAAAATTAGGAAATGTAGACTGGGAATGTGAATCCTATTGAATAGTACAATGGCTCTTGCTTTGAAATCACTTTCTATGCATACACAAGTAATTCGGTCACAGTGATACACACAGCGTAATTGCCGGCCACTCATTTCAATAGGGATGGATAAGTGGGAACAATACAGATAACATTCATTAGTTTTCAGGAAGTCTACACATCAAGCAAATTCTCATCATAATGTTAACACAAACCTCTGATCTAGGGTTAATTAAGCATTAAGGGTACACAGATATAATGCAGATCAACAAGTTATAGATATGAAAAGACAATAGCACTAGCATTCCTTTGAACTGTTCTAAGAGACAAGTGAATTGGCTTGATCCCATTACAATGCCTGTTGGCATTCTTTTGACTCCTTTGAGCACTAGTGAATGGATCTATGTCTACTAGCCCACTTCATATCTCTTTGATACTCGCACACAAGTGAATTGGTACACCTAACACTTCTTTGAGGTTGTGACCTGAGCTAGCTAGCTGTGAGCACCACATTTAAAAAAGGAAGCATCCATGAATGTGGAAACTATCAAGGGATAAACTTACTATTGCATGGGTGAAGATACCAGAACTGTATCCTGGACTCTAGGATTAGGAGAACGGTGGAACTCCTCTTTGAACAAGAACAGTTCGGCTTTATGGAAGGATGAGGAACCACAGATACTATGTTGGTAATTCAGCAAGGGATAGAGGAGCATCTAGAGCAGGGGTGGGCAAACTTTTTGGCCCAAGGGACACATCGGGGTTGCCAAATTGTATGGAGGGCCAGGTAGGGAAGGCTGTGCTTCCCCAAACATCTTGGCCGCCTGCCCATTCCCATGTCCTGCCCCCTGACCGCCCCCCTCAGAACTCCCAACCCATCCAACCCCCCTTGCTCCCTGTCCCCTGCCTCTCTGCCCCTTATCCAACCCCCCTGTTCCCCATCCCCTTACTAGCTGGAGCCAGCCACGCTGCCTGGCAGGAGCTCGCAGCCACACCGCCCAGAGCGCTGGCGGTGTGGCTGTGTGGGTGGGGGGACATCAGGGGAGGGGCTGGGGGCTAGTCTCCCTGGCCGCAAGCTCAAGGGCCAGGCAGGATGGTCCCATGGGCCGGATGTGGTCCGTGGGCCATTGTTTGCCCACCTCTGATCTAGGGGACCAACAGGATAGCTTCTTGGCTTTTATAGACCTAACCATATGATATAGTGAACAGAGGGATGTTCACATTAGTGCTGAGAAAATATGGCGGGTCTGAGAATATGATGATTGTGATGAATGCGCTACACAGATCACCTAAAATAGTGATCCGAACATGTGTTGGAATGACAAGCCTCTCTGCAGTTACAATCAGACTGCATCAGGGGTCGGTCCTCAGTCTGCTCATGTTTATCATACTGCTGGACTACATCAGCGGGAAGCCCTCGGTGGGAAGAGGTGAGAGGCTGCTATATGCAGATGACATAGCAATAAGGGCATCTTCAAAAGAAGACCTAAAGGAAATAGTCAACCAGTGGTATGACTAGGTAAGCTGGCATGGCATGAAAATGACTATGACTGAGACTAAGGTCATGTGGGTCAGTAGAGGTGCCACAGGAAAACTGGATATAGAAATTAATGGAATATGACTAACCCAGACTGATCAGTTCAAGTACCTCGGTGGCTTGGTTTTAGAATATGGTGAGCTCGAATGTGAGACACAGTCTAGACTTCGGAGTGCTGTAGGACCATGGGATAACATATAAGGTGTTGTGTATGACAACTGTATGCCACTGAGATGGAAAGGCCAACTGTATATAGAACAACGGTGTACCCTTCAATGCTGTGCGGTGTGCAGAAGTAAGGGCAGTAATGAGAAGGCTGAGTCAGTGTGTTCAGGTGTTCGAGATGAGACATCATTGCGCTATAAACAGTTACACAAAGAGATAGATTTTGACATGCAAGCAGTAGGATGGAAATCTAAGTCCATGATGTGGCTGACAAAATTTAGGAAGCATGATTTTGCGGTCTTGGACACATACGGAGAATGAATGAACAGGACTTGGTGAAGATAGCAGGGCAGGAGAGGGTAGTAAGAAAGAGACCCCGAGGAAACCTGAAGAAGAGATGGATGGATTGCATCAAAGAAGATTGTAAGCTTGTGGAAGCCTCGTGCTGCCTTCGATGGACAAAGATGGAGGATGCTTGTACCATGACCCGACCCCAGATAATGGTATGGGGAGGAGGGGTATGGGAGAAGTAGTAATGCTATATCTATATTTATATCTGTCTATCACTAATTTATAATGCACCATTCGTGAATTATCCTTTATTGGTAATGTAATTGTGTCTTAGTGAATGTAATTATTTCACTTTTAGTTATTTAGCTTAATCTGAACTGAGACTCAGGTTGAATTGAACAAGAGTTTTATTTTGTAGTGTAAGAACTGCCTGTTCAGTTGTAACACATTTCTAACGTGAATTTGTTGATAGTATGCAGAGACCTCCTATATCGATCGCTGATGTAATTGTCCTATAGTTGGACAGATGATGTAATTCTTATCTAGTTGCTGAAGACAGTGACCTTGAGACAGATCAGATGACTGAGCAACATAGGTGGATCATTGATTACCAAATGTCCTTGATTAAAGCTAAATTGGCTTTATGCAGTTAATAGCTATAGAGGAATGACTGTGAAGAAACTATAATGCCTCATAAAAGTTGCAGCCTTTTTTAATGAATAAATATCCAAGGCCAAAGGTCAAATGTGTTCATGGTGATTTCAAGACTTGCTTTTATCTGTGTTCTGCATAGTTTTGTAACTTCCTTGTTTTGGCCATTGTTATCAATTAAATTGCTGTAACTTTATAAGACAGCTGTTGTGAGGCCCAAATAAAACATTTTAGTTTGCTAGCGGTAGGGTTGCCAGGTGCCCGGTTTTTGACCGGAATGCCTGGTTGAAAAGAGACCCTGGCAGCTCTGGTTAGCATCGCCCATTGGGCCGTTAAAAGTCCGGTCGGCAGTGCTGCGGGTCTAAGGCAGGCTAGTCCTACCTGTCCTGACATCATAGAAGCAGCCAGCTCCGGCTCCGCACTCCCATTGGCCGGGAACTGTGGCCAAAAGGAGCCAGGAGGGTGGTGCCTGCGGGCGAGAGCAGCATGCGGAGCCTCCTGCCCTTTCCCCTGCACCTAGGAGCTGGACCTGCTGTCCGCTTCCGAGGTGTAGCGCAGTGCCAAGACAAGCAGGGAGCCTGCCTTAGTCCTGCTGCGCCGCTGACCTGGAGCAGCCCAAGATAAGCCAGTGCCCCAATCCTCTGCCCCAGCCCTGAGCCCTCCCCCAAACCCAGAGCCCCCTTCTGCACCCCAAACCCCTCATCCCCATCCCAGAGGCCCCCCCCCCTCCACACACACACTCCGAATTCCTCAGCCCCAGCCTGGAGCCCCCTCCACACCCTGAATCCCTCCTTTCTGGTCCCACTCAGGAGCCTGCACCCCCAGTTAGAGCCCTCACTCCCTCCTGCACCCCAACCTGCTGCCCCAGCCCACTGAAAGTGAGTGAGGGTGGGAGAGAATGAGCCCCGAGGGAAGGGGAATGTATTGAGCGGGAGGCGGGGCGTCAGCGAAGGGGGGGACTAGGGTGTTCGGTTTTGTGCAGTTAGAAAGTTGGCAACCTGAGCTAGCAGGTGTCACACTTTTTTTTTTAAAGTAAAATACAAGACACCACATAAGAGAGTCTAAAGGAGGGGAAAAGAAGAATTGTGACTTATTCCTTGGCTTTGGGAAGACCTTTTTCAGGATTAGAGATATGTCGTATAAATGTGTGACTAGTAGAAAGTGATGCTTTTTAGTTGGAACACTTAAAAAAGAAAAATACGGGGTGAGGGGGGAAAGAGATAAACATCACCCAAATTCTGCAGGTCGGGTATAATAAAGATAGGTTTGGTAACCAGCCAGGAAGAGCTAAAGAAAGTGCACAGGCTATAAAGAAATAGATATATTTTTCTCTCTTTATGAAAACAGGCCTCGAGACCTCTCAATACAAATATCAAAGCCTTCAACGATGATAAACATGGATCCTGAAGAGACGAAGAAGGGAGGGGTTTGAGAAGACTAGTGGTTAAAGAGCTATTTTGGCTTCACTGTTAGTATTTGCTTCTTAAATACCTATGAACTTCTGGACTAGCATTAGCTATTTCATATCAGGAGCTTTTTAAGCATGCTGCTTAATTGCTTGGAGCACTTGCAATGAAATACTATAGATGCAGAACTTGGCAAAGGTTTGTCTTTTGGCTGCGGCTGGAAGGGGTAATCTAGGCAAAAATGGGAGATGATATCATAATATATTCCCTAAAGCAGATTCTTACAAAAAAGAGTGCCAAAAACTAATCGAATGCATGATTTTGACCCAAAATACCAAAAACCTCATGAAAGATTAGTCTGATGCCCTGAAAGGTAAGTGAGAGAGGGGGGAATTGATTCTTTGGGTTAATGTAAATCTAGTTTATAGACAGCTTGGCATGGTTCTGTAGTTCTCTCTTTTCACTGAAAAATGTGTATGATCTCTTACTGCACTTTTTAAAAAAAAAAAATCATGAATAAATTGGCTACGAATTTTGCTTCACTTTTTGCGTTCTATGAATGTGTATAGTGTATTGTATTGAAATTTATCTTCTACTTATTTAATCTGCCTATCAGTTCTTCTTTCACGTAGGGGCTGATTCTGGAGCTCTTATGTAGACGTGAGTGGGACTACTTGGGTGAGTAAGTGCTCAACAGTGACAGCAGGGCTTCCACAATCTGTCCCATACTGTATGTTCACAGAGACACTTGCAGCTGGAAATGGCTCTTTCTTTCATTCAGGACTCAGAGAAAATGTTGGCCTTTGAAAAGAGAAGAAAAAACTTTGGTTTGTTATGTTGGTGTGAGTGTATGGTGAACCTAGGAGGCAGACTCACTCTCTTGTGCTCGCTCTCTCAGAAAGGAACTTAAGTACCTAACTTTAAGCAAAGGGGCACCTTATGTCCTTAAAAGTTGTCTGCATTTAACTCTCTCTTTCTGAATCAGGGCTTCTGTGAGATGATATGAAGTCACCTGCACTGAGTCTTGAGCCCAGCGTCAGAAATATCAGTAGATTGTTCCAGTTTCCTTGTAGAAAGGGCACAAAACTGGTTCATGGTGGGAGGGGAAGAAGACCTAGTGGGTCTGAATCTGTTGCTGCCTCATTTCCGCTGGAGTTGCTGTCTTTTCTAGGCCTTTATGTGGTCCTCAGCACTTTAGCATCTGAGTGCCTCACAATCTTTAATGTATCCCAGTAGCACAGAGGGGGAACTGAGGCACAGAGAGGCTAAGTTACTTGCTGAAGGGCACGTAGGAAGTCTGGCAAGCAGGGACTTGTATCTGGGTCTCCCAAGCCCTAGGCTAGTGTCCTGACCACTGGACCATCCTTCCTCTTTCTCACCTCTTTCTTCCTATCATTCAGCTGTTCCTTCCACACCTAGGTTTACCAGTCAGCATAATCTGCAGTTCACCAGTCCCTTCCGTCAACATTCACTCCCGGATAACAGAATTTATGTGCTCAGAAACAATTACCAGTTACTGATTAGAGTGTCTGCCCCTAAATTACTGTTCTGTGAATGAAATTCACCCCACTGCGGAGGACCAGCACAAAGCCTCTGCACCACTTATATCCATTTAATAAGTCCTGTCCTGAGACTGACAGTTAGTTGTGCATAGCTTTTGCACTGCCCCTCTACACTGGGGTGAATTTTCCTCTGTAACTTTACAATAAAATGATCAATAGTACTTGCCCACTGAATTTCCATGTAAGCCAAATTCCTTTTTATTAAGATTATCTTTCTTCCTATGTCTACACTACCGTGGTAAGTCGATCTACACTACGCAACTCCAGCTACGTGAATAGCGTAGCTGGAGTTGACGTACCTGAGGTCGAGTTACCGGAGGATCTACACCATGGGGGGTCGATGGGAGAAACTATTCCGTTGACTTACCTTACTCTTCTCGTTGGGGATAGAATACAGGGGGGGGTCGACTGGAGAGCATTCTGCTGTCGATTTGGCTGGTCTTCACTAGACCCACTAAATTGACCGCCAATAGATTGATCTCAGAGCGTGGATCCCGGCTGTAGTGTAGATGCAAGTAACGTCTGTTGCTGTCTCACTGTGACTTGCCTCGCCTAGCTTAAATGGGGAGTTGTAGCAAGCTGTGACCCTGATCTGATGTCTCCCAACCTTTTAAATTGCTTCCCCCCACCTCCACCCAGGTTGACAGCAAAGCCTCTCAATTAAACAAAAGCCTTACGTCCTTTTCTTGCCAGGTGTCATATGTCTGCTGCAGTGCAGTAGTACATAATTTGAAAGCACAGTCAAAACAATTCAGTTTCATTCTTCCTTGCCTGGAAGAAAATAGCCAGCAGTGTCTCTAGTATTAGAGTATCAGCAGCATTACTAGTGTCTCCCATGTTATGAAGGAACTGGCAGAATTGTATGCTGCTGTCCTTCCCAAAACTTGTTCTGAATTAGCTGAGAAAGAGGGGAACATTTCCCAAGCTACACTACAAATCTGGTCCCAAGCCCTAAAGGGAAAGTAGCCTGGAGTTTTTCCAGACCCCAGCTTTTACTCCCAAACCTTTCCTCTCTTTCAGGATTTATTGTTCTCCACGTTTCTTTGTGCCCAGCACTCCTGAGACGGGATAGCTTGTCCCATGAGATTTCTGTCTCTGGCTTTAAATAAGTTGAAGGTATTATTTATGCAGTGTCACTAACTATTTGAGCCTCATATCTCCCCCCACCCCATTACTCTTGAGATACAGTGGGTCAGATCCAAGCTGAAGCAAGTCAGTGTGGCTCCATTGACTTCATGGCAATTTACCCCATCAGGGGGTCTGGCCCAATCATTAGTGAATTCCTATGAGGCCAATATTCATGATAGCATTGTCTATCTGCTTTGTGATTGCTTTATTCTGCCTTTAACAAGTTGGACCCCAGAGACTGAAACATGTTATACTCTGCTCCTTATTGTTCTTCATCATACAGCCATAAACAGAGGCTGATTTCACTCCAGACCTATCCTTGGCCATTCTCTTGCCCTAATTTTTTCAGAAAGCTGTTGGATTTTTTTCAGCATTAGGTTGTTGCTGTCCTAGCCAGGATGAGACATACTGCGGCTTGCTTTATAGTCTAGAGATTGATGCATTATGAAGATCAGAGATCTGTTGTTGTGATTTTTCTGAGCTGACGCAAAGGAAACTCGTGATGCTAAGGACACTGAGGGTAATTATTACCTATCTAATCTATTGGCATTTCTGAAGTGCCTGTCACTGCGACCTGTAGGTGGTCTTATGGGGGTTACAGTGTAAATTGGGTACAACTCTATTGAAGTCAATGCAATTACACCAATGTGAGAGGGGAATGGGGCCTGAGGAGCTCAGGTTTTGTCCTGTGATGTAAACAGACTACACATAGGGTCTGCTTCTTAGCGAATCTTTGGATTGCCCTTCCCTGAAACAGCTGTAACTGGGAGTGCTGTCACTTCCCTCAGGGCGTGTCTGAGCCATGCATGCGTTGTCTTCCCTTTGGTGTCTCTGTGACTGAGAAGGATCCACCAGGGGGTGTTTAAGTGGAATTTCCCCTACCAACAATCCTAGGAGGCTGTTGTGGGCAATACTATCCCTAGGGCTTTTTTTCATTTGCCACCATGAGAAGGGTTTGCTCTTTTTCTGTCCCTCCTTCTATCTTTCGCTGAGAGTTGTTTCCTGACACATCCCCTTCATTCTTCCCCTCTGATTGCCCTAAGGGCCTGATCTGTCCTGCCTGCTCATTGGCTTTCTGCTCTACTTCCCCCTCCAGCTGTGGAAGAGGAATAGTCCACTTGTGGTCAATTGTGGACAGGAAAAGGGATTTTGTGTGGGGGTGGAGACGGTACATGGCAGTGCTGCCTGTCCTGGCAGCCCTGCCAGGTTACTCTCCTTTTGATCCTGAGGCTCAGTTTTTGTAGAGAAGAAGCAGACTGCATTTGCTTGACAGGGTCCCTGTGATACTGTAGTGTTGGCCAGGGCTTGACTGATGAGTGACTTTGAGCTATCTCCAGGTAGGTTTAGCTGTGTCTTATGGGGTGGAAGACATGGTGGTAAAAACACCTTCTCCTTTTAAAATGCTCCCTGCAATATGTGTCGTTTTCTGTTCCTGTTCTGGGAGCACCAAAGAAGAGTTTAGGGAGGAAGCTGGTCAGTTATATAGGCAAGCACTAAAGACGATGGGTGAAATTCACCCTTGCCCAAAGGGCCCACAGAAGGCAAATGCACCACTTATGTGGGGCTGTTTTAGGGCTGAGGAGTGGTTTAAGTCATCCTATGGAAATTGGAATGACTTGTGCTGAAGTCCTGGGAAAACCATGTCTGTCTGTCTGTCAATGCATTTTTAAAAGTTTAGTGTTTCAGAAGCAGTAAAAGAAAACCAGCATTTTAACAACTCTACTCCATGTCCTGCCATAGAACAAAGGGCTCAGGAGTGCCACTCAGACACTTGAAACTGAAAAACACTTGTGTCATTTACATGGCAGTTCAGAATACAGGCTACAGTGCTGCTAGAGCAGAGACCACAAACTTTCACATTTGAGTCATCTGTTGAAAAGCTACATATTTTTCTAAAGAGGGACCAAAATATGTTTTTGTAAGTAGTTTTACTTGCTAAACAGATTCAGCCTAGACAGTGAGATTTATTTATAAATTGGATTTTCTTGCTCACCACAACTACTTATTAGATTGCTGAATTACATTGATCAGAGAGTTTGACCTTGCTTGTGGAGCCCTGGTACAAAACCAATCATCCGATCCTAGTATGAATACCACTGTTTGTGTCTACAGAAACCAATCCACACTTCTAAGTAATCTGTTTAAATAGGCTGTGACACTAAACTTCCTTTCTCTCACTTATCTGAGCCAAGCAATCTCTTCAAACAATTGATGTTTTTCATTCTGCAGTAATCTTCTATCACTTGCATTAATTGCTGTAATCTCTGTTGTATTTTAAATGTCTCCTTGTCAAGATACATCCAGGGATAACTAGAGTGTGAATCTTTTTCTGAGACTATCACTTGTGTTCTATATCCTGGATTAGCTGTAAGGGACTGTCTTTTAATAATAATTAATAAATAATAATAAGTAGAGCCACTATACTTAGGGTCGCACAGTACTTTCCATTATAAGATGCTGTTTTCAGTTTGGTTGTAATTTTGTCAGACTTCACTGTTGAAGCTGAAATTTTCCATGCTGGGTGTCTGCTTCACTCTGTGGGTTTTTTTTTTTTTTTTTTTTTTTTTTATTTCAGCAAAAATGGTTCAGCCATTTCAGAGAATGACATTAGGAAAAGATCCATTGTTTTGCCCATGTTAAAAAAAATTCTTACCTCTGTTTCTTTTAGAAGGTCTAGCACCCCTATTTTATGGAAGAGGGGCTTGAAATTTGTCTACGAAGTTGCCCTGGTGTTGGGGCTGTGCCTTTTCATCTGTATGAAAATTTGCCTCAATTTGATCAAGTTATAAGCCTCTGAAAAATCTCAGTTTGCACATGCTCAATAGGGCCTTGTTAGAGTTTGGTAGCTAATTTTTCAGAAGATTCCAGCTGTATTGAGCATGCTCCAACCCAGAGCTTCAGGACCTGAGCAGAACTTTTCCTGAAATTGCTGCACCTGTCTGCTCATAGCTCCTTTGATTCCAGGCACAGGAACTGAGAGCAGGGAGACTGTCTCTCCTGTGTTCACAATGTTCCCTGGTGCTGGAACACAGGCAATATGGAGAAGAAGGAAACCTGATTTGAAATATAGAGGGGACAAGAGCCAGACTAGGGGGAGGGCGTGGGCAGCAGAAGTAGATCTGGAAGTGGAGCCTGGAGGCAGAGGTAAAGGAAGAGACTAGGACTGGCTGGGCAAGAACACTGGGAGCGGGAGTTAGGGTGGGAAGACAATTGGAGCAGACCAGGATCTGGGGTGTGGGGACACTGGACTGGCTGTTCAATGAGACTGGGACAAGGAGCCGGGGGAAACTGAGATGAGGAGTTGGGGACAGAAAGAGACAGATATGGGACAATGACATGCTGGAGGAGATAGAGTCAGAAGGTCTGTGCCCACCGGAGCACACTTCCCTCTAGAAGCTGGAATGGAACTCAAGATTCTTGAGTCTTACCGTTCCTTTGCTGTCCAAAATAATAATAATAATAATTATGTAATAATAAATATAATTAATAATGTGTGGAACTCAATGGCAAATTGTATCTCACCCTCTCTAGTGCTGGTCAACATAAAGATTGACAACCTACTGCCACTGTCAGTTACTACATTATCTCAGGTGGTAGAGGTCTACTTGGCATCTAAAGGTTCCAGTTCTGCTGATGAACCACGTAGGTGTCCGTATAAATCCATATGATAGAATTTTTATTTTTTCATTTTTTTAAATCGGGAAATTAGACACAAAAGTATGTTAAAAGAACATTATGGGTGATCCTCTTTAATTACATGACAATTAGTGGGCACTGTTGAGAGTAACTGCTCTGTGCCTCAGTTTCCCACATTAAAAGTGGGGATAATAACCTCTCCTTTCATGGGGATGTTTAAAAATGAATTAATTAATATTTGTGAACCACTCAGACACTCTATTTATACCCACTGTTGTTGTAAGTGACAAGATTTATCATAATTGAAAGAGATTAGAGGGCATTTTTTTTCCAGTTTGTAGTCTTTGTAAATTTAACATTTATGCATCTCATTTTCACAGTACCCCCTGATAAGTTAGTTTTCCTTGTTTGTGTAATGAGAGAGAGCGAGAGGGAGAAGAAAATGTGATTGTAAAACCACAGAAATTAGCAGGAAGGAAATAGAGCCAAGTAAACGATCATAACTACTACATAATCATTGTGGAACGTAACCGTATTTCAGGTTGACTGAGTTACCTTCATTAAATTAAGCCTCATAATATTATTCCACTTTATAATTGGAGATACTGAGATATGGTGCTATTCAAGTAAAAAAATTCTAATGTTCCATCCATTTTGACAGTTGTTTAAAAGCATTCACCAATTTTTGGTGCCCCAGTTTTTGAGTGCTCAACTCGAACCACAAAAGGGTGAATTTCCAGAGGTACTGAGCACCCACAGCTCCCATTGACTTCAGCTGGAGTTGCGGGTACTCATTGTGATGAATGTGAGATCCAGGAAACATGGGAACATAAAAACACTATTACACTGAAGTGTGCCAAACGCTGTAGACACAGAGATTATTCATAAACTCATGTATCTGTAAATGTTATATGTATTTTTGTGAGAAGGGGATTGTAGTCTAGTTCCCCAGGAGAGATTAGTGAGCTTCCTCCAGGAACTAAATATGGATCGGGGAGGGTAGTTATTGCAAATTCCAGAACAGGTAACAACTCCAGAGAAATACCATCCCCTTGGGTGAATTGCATATATTGGTTCAGACCAGGTTCAAGAAGCTGAGGAGACAAAGGACTGGTCTGCACTTAAAACTTATATGTGTATAACTGTGCCAGCCAGGGGTGTGAAAAACCCACACCTTTAATGACACAGCCATGTCAACAGATCCCCTAGTGTAGATGCAGCTATGCCAACAGAAGAGTATTTCTGTCATCATAGCTCATATCCGTCAGGGAGGTGGTGTTCCTACACCACCAGACCCCCTGCTCCTCGTCCTGGCATACACTCCGTCTGCTCTAGGTGGCTGTGCCTGCATTGGCTCTGTAGCCATAGTCAGAGAAAGGATTTCCGGTATAAAACTTTAGCCTGAACTAGCTGCGTACCTCATTTGATCCTCAAGCTGACATGATTCTGTAATCATGAGGGCAAACCTCTGCTGGAAGGATTTGAAAGACTGGAACCTGCCAGGGGCTCCATGTGGAAGATAGGTGGCACCTGGTAAGCTTAGCATGAGTAGACTCTTTATTGTTTTATTATATGTTTTCTCTGCTTTTACCCTCTACTTTCATCCTAAAATAAATGTACTGTGGGTTCTGTCTCTTAATATGTGTTTGTACAGTGCTCTGTGAAAGCTGGCTGATCACTGCAAGCCATGTCATTGTCCCCTGAGTGTGAACAAGCCACAGGTGCTGGTTAAGGTCAGACCTGCTGGGGTAGTCACAGTGAATGGAAGCCTAAATCCCTGGTATGGCGGGACAGAGACACTGGTTCCCAGCGCCTGTCCATAGAGAGGTGATGGCTAGAGGCCTGAGACCTAAAGGGGCACCCTTGAGCAGACCTCAGTTGTCTCATATTGAATGTATTGAGGTAACTAAAATCAGTAGAGACTTGAAAAATGTTCGGCTTAAGTGACCTCCTTAAAGTCTCTCTCACTATCTGTGGGAGATGTGTGAATAGAACTGTCTGACTCCTGGTCCTGGGTTTTGGTCACAAAACCAATTTATTTGTTCATTTATACGGTGTAGTTGGGATAATCACAAGCTTTGCAAGCTTTTTTGAGGTGATGGGGTGAAGGGATGTAGACATTCTGCTGCTTGAAAAGGTTTTTTTTTTTTTATGGTTTGAGATTTAACATTATTTTGTTTGTAAATTATTTATGTTGGTTGAAACTGAGTGTTTGATTGAATACTATACCTACTAACCTAGGCAAAAAAGAAGCTGTGATTCACACAGATATTTACATAAATATATATTTCACACATACATACACTTACCTCTCCCAACCTTGTCTTGTCTATTCAGATTGTAAACTATTTTGGGGTGGGGACTGTCTCTTAATATGTGTTTGTACAGCGCCTAGCACAATGTGGCCCTCATCTCGATTGGGGTCTCTAGAGATGATTATAATATGGATAATAATTCACACAAACACATACCGCTCACTGTGAGAATATATATATATTCTCACAGTGAGCGGTATGTGTTTATTATCTATATATATATTATCTCTCGATATGTATAAGCTCACTGAACTAACATGGTACGGCTGGGTCTCTGATTATGGTTTTGTAAGGAGAGGGGTTTTCTGGGTACAGGGAGAGGCTTTACAAATGTCTTCTAAGGCACAGCTCTGCTAGCTTCAAAGACTGAAGCTGGCTGTTTGTGCATTGGACACAGATTTAATAACTGAAGCTTCAAAGCCTAAGGTGCGGTCTTTAATATACTAACATTCCCAGTAAGATGTAGGGGAAGTTCACACCTCTGTTGGTGCTGTTGTTTCAGTCTGCCTGGCTGCAGACTCAGCAAGACTGGTGCACACAGGTTTATATTGTAAAGTTATCTTTACTACCAGAAGTGCTAGAAACTTAATTGTTTTTAAAGAAAAGCGCAGAATCTGGAGTACACAGTACAGCCTGCCAAGAGATCATAAATCATCAGACTCTGGTAGGTTTCTCTGCTCGTTTCTCTGCATGTAATTTGAATGCATTGGTATGTGTTTACATGTTAACTCTTAATTGGAATAATCATTGTTAGCATTGTTGTTAGGTAATTGAGTTCTGGTCTGTAGTTCTTTGTTACTTGTTTTCTTAAAAGTATATTTAAAAAAAAGACAAGAAATAATAATTCTCTCTTGGGATCCTGTTAACTTTTCTACACCTAAGTTTATAGCTATTTTTCAGCTTTCTGTACCCAGTCCTTGCACATTTGAATAGGGATAGGGAGGAAGCCAGAGCTCCAGCTGGCCATTGGTGGTTTGAGCACTACATTGTCTAGTCTTGCTGAAAGATTTCCATGACATGGTGCTTAAAATGCCAACGACCACTGGTTTCTTCTCTACGCTAGCACTCCTGGCATCCTATCACAGGCAAAGCTGAAACTGTGTGGAAAATGAGCAAAAATTTCCTCTTGTAAACTAGGGATAATATTTTCAAGAATACCTAAGAACCTTTTTCAAAAGTGCCTCAGGGTATGTCTATACATACACAACAGCTGGGAGGCATGATTCCCTGCCCTGATAGACAGACTTGCACTAGCTTGAGAAGAGCTAGCATGCTACAAAGAGCACAGGTTTGCTAAACCTAAAAATAGCTTTGCTGCACGGGCAGTGGCTCAGGCTAGCTGCCTGGGTCCGAGCTCAGGCAGCCAGTGCCACAACGGTACCACACTGCTATTTGTAATGTGCTAGCTCAACCAGAGCTAGCACGGATCTGTGTCCCACGCTGGGAATCACATCTCCCTGCTGCAGTGTAGACATACCCTTAGGCATTTAGGAGCCTGAGTCTCAATGAAAGTCAGTGGGACTTAGGCACCTAAATCACTTAGGCACTTTTGAAAATTTTACTCCATCCTAGTTCTAAATGCAGTTTTCTGCTTGTAATAGATACTTACTTTACAGACTCTCCATTGATATGAATTCACATCTGATGTGTTTTTGCGTGGAAACTAAAGTAGGAAAAGGTTTTATGTAAGCCTGCCAAATAATCTTGGGTCTTTTGATTAGCTTCCATTAGTGTTCAACAATCATCTGACCTGTTAGGTTTTGTGTGGAAGGAAGTTCACTGTTTAATGAAGTTAAACAGGCTAGTTGACATTCAATGTCTTCTCAAGTCACCAGCAGAATCCTTGTTTCATCTTGTTGGCCGTGGTGCTTTCTGCAAAGGATCCTAAAAACAATTTATAGGCATTTGGCTCAGTTATTGAAATATACTGGGCCTGCAAAATGCCTGATGCCAGGCTTAGGTACTTGATCAGAATCCTACTGGTGCTAAGTACAGCCATGTTTTGAGAACTTCAGATCACATCTTTGGTCAGAAATTATTGAGCACAGGTAGGACTAGTAGTCTAAATTATGCCCATTTCTAGAAATTGGTGTTATGTGCATTTTAATGTTGGTAAATTGTTGTTGAGGTTATTGGTATCTCCGTACTTGGAAGTGAGGTCTGCATCTCCTAGGATTGCCTGGTGTTTGGACAAACAAGTATGTGGATCTCAGTGCTGACTGACAGTCATCCTAGATTTGTGTAGACACATCCGAAAAGCAGACACATCTTTAGTGGCCCTAACAAAAGGAGAAAGGATCAGTTTCACGTCACTGTGTTCTCTTTGACTGATATTTACCTTAAAATCGTACTCTGCCTTTCACAGGTTTGGAATAGAAAATGGAAACAAGGGGTTGGCAGCTTCTTTAACAAATGGTGAGTTTTAAATGTTTTAAATCAGTGGTTTTCAACCTTTTTTCATTTGTGGACCCCTGAAAAATTTCGAATGGAGGTGCGGACCCCTTTAGAAATCTTAGACATTGTTTGCGGAGTCCCAGGGGTCTGTGGACCACAGGTTGAAAACCACTTCTTTAAATAGGGAAATATTTTGAAATAAATTTGATATATTTGAAAACCTAGTATTTAATTTCTGTTCTTAAAATCGAAGTGCTACATTCCACTGCTCTCATTTACATCCCATACAACAGCACTAAAATCTTACAGAATATAAGTGAGAGCGGAATTTGGTCTTTAACGAAGCACAGTAGCAAACTAGCAAAGAAGCGGTTTCTATCCAAAATATAGGCTATTTCCAAAGATCATGGATAGCTGAGAAGCCTGCTTTGAGATCAGCACAGACCTTGTAGTGCCAAATAAAATTTCTGTAATTTCAGCCTATTGTTATACATTTTTCAGTAATAAATAAACATCTGAATTAAGGCAGTTGCTTGTGAATATTAGCACTCCAGAAGGAGACTCTTGTTTGAAATCCAGTGTAGGTCACAAATGAAAATGAGCTGAGACTTCCCCTAACTCACATCACAGAACCACAATGTAATTTAGTGTGGTATCTGAGAGAGGTAATGGTGTGTGCACGTGCGTATGCATGAACAGAGTACAGTACTGTATTATGCCTGCCTCTATCCAGTGCTGTGAGGCCCTCATTTTCAGGAACCCACATTCAGTCAAAATGCTTAAAAATAAATAAACCATATATGATACAATTCGGACTTCTCATGTAGCTATATTAACTTTATTGACTGTAGGGAACTGGAATCTCCAAGTTCAAAGCACTAACAGCGAAGCTAGTAGAGCTCCCTCCTGGTCTTTCTTAAAACCAGCGGGTTACCAAGATTCATTCTCAGTATTTTTGTCTTCTGCTCTGAAAGCTCTGCAAAGCGTAGAGCAAGGGGAAGATTGCTTTGGCATTGGTAGCTTGCTGAAAAGTAAAGCAAATCCTTTGCATCAAAACCAACAAAGATCTGGATTGCACAAAAGAATTTAACTCCCTACTTGACATATTAGCTGAAGTTCCTTTCTGGTCATCTCTTGCCTTTAGCCAAGAAAGTGCAGTCCAATCTTCTAAGATTGAAAACCAAAGCAGTTCTGGTCTGTGAATATTGCTTTGGCCAGCCAATGGAATATCTGCCGTGACACACATTCCTAGAGCTGTAGCTCACGAAAGCTCATGCTCAAATAAATTGGTTAGTCTCTAAGGTGCCACAAGTACTCCTTTTCTTTATTCCTAGTGTAAACAGGCAACGCTGATGTTTATACCAGTGGAGTTTAGCACTGCTTGAAACCAAGGGTTTCAAGATTCAGATAGGGTAAACTGGCTATAAACACAATCTTGCCGAAGCAGCGCACACCTGTGGTATATACTGGTGGCTGGTCACCAGCTTGAAATCAGGGCAGATTCACAGCGTGTAGTCAAGGCCTTTGTGAGTTGTAATGTATTCTTCTCCTCAGACTCTTCTCTTGTTTCCATTGTAACATACAGAGGGATTTTCTTATTTCTGTTTGTCAGAAGTTTTTATTCTTCTGAGGTTTTTTGTTCAGTTTATGGCAAATGCCATTCTACAAAGAAAATAGAAAAATGACCACGGCTAGATTTCTTCTGTGTCTCAAACAAGTTTATTATTGTATTATGTGGGTTATGTGGGTCTGATCTGTATGGTCTGTAGCTGGACTAGATTGTGACCTCATTGGGGCAGGCACCATATCCTACTGTTTGTATAGCATCAGGCACTCTTGTCAGTACAGACTAATTTAATCAATTTAACAAGGTTACTACTAGGTTTTGGCCACTTCTCAGAGTCACATGCCTCTGTACAACTTATAGCAGACTTAAGTGTGCCCCACTATGGATATATGTAATCCTGAACTGGTCCAAGTCATTTTTGCCATTGAAAATCAAGACTTTCTAAAGATTGAACTCGGCTAGGAACTAACTCAACATTCTTGGTCGTAACATAATTGTGATTGCAACTTATGCCTTGTGTTTGCAGGTCTGCACGTAATTCTTGCCTTTGTGGTGGTGTCACTGGAATCAGTTTGATAATCAAAGGGGCATTTCATGCATTACATGTGAAAATGCATGATGGGATGAGAAGTGGCTTGGCAGCCATTTGTCCTGCATCTCATCAGCCAAGTGATATAGATTAGCTCTGACATAACAGTATTTCCAAGGCATGTAGCCACCCACCTGGTTGGCAGTGGAAGAACATTCAAAAGTTTTGATAGTAATTAATTAGTGGAGTGCTGCCAAAACAATATACATGTCTCTATTGAGGTATGTACTCAGAAGAGATACAAGCTTTAAATACTACACCGGGATGCAGTACTCATCCGCTGAGAAGCATAGCATGGGGTTCAGCGAACAAACAGCTGAAACTTCCCAGGAGACCCTAGTGAGGCAAGAGAGGGTGGTAGTAATATATTATACCTCTCCTTTGAAGGTATTCAAGGGACTGTAAAAATCTTTAAATGGGAAAGTAGCCTTTATTAATTCAAAAGAAAACATAGGAAATATACTATGACAATGTTTTGAGAGCACCATCTGCCATTTCTGCTTATGGAAGCAGAGATAAATAATAAAAATATGTTTTATTGGCTGCATTTTTTCCAAGTGAGTACAATAGAAATACAACTATCAGGCTTGGTGAATTGGTGCCCAAAATACAGCGAGGATTTACCAAGTGCAGGAGTGACTCACCTTCTCAACTATCTAATGTTCTATTATAGCATAATCTCAGTTCTTTGTCTGTCTCCAGTGTTTGGTTTTGCTGAGTATGCAGTTAGCATTGGCTCCCTCAGGCCCATCACAGGTCAGCTTCAAAATGCAGGAGTACAGAATAGTGAAATGTAAGTATATTGTAGACCGTTAGCTTCAGTTTTGCAAGCACCAAGACTTTGCATTATCAGCAAATGTGGTATCTAGGTTTACATTTACGTCCACAGTTAATTCTTGTGTTTATTTCAGACGGGGAAAAAATCAGGAACTCTGTGCAGTATTTAACAATCTGCTTTGATAGCTAGCCTTACCCTTGTATGAAACACATGCTAAAGTAATTCTTTCCTTTGTTAACTCTTTGATGCTGGGAAGTACAAATGACTCAGATGACCTGAAAATCGCAAACGCAAAATTAGCAAGAACTTCAGGTTCACCTTGTCTCAAAAGAGTAAGGGAAAAATGTATCGTAGTGATTAGATCCTGTTACTTGCTGATTTATCGTGATTGACAAATGATGTCTTAGGATCAGATCCAACACCCACTGAAATCAGTGGAGGGTCTTTCAGTGGGAGTTGGATCAGGCTTTTGCTTATTAGTCAAAAGTGTTGTTATGGTACATACTGCTCCACTCTCTTCCATGTGACACCTGAGTTCAGTCTGGTGCTGTTTTCTCACTCCTTGGCCTGTCTGGGTGTGACTCTAAGCACCCTTGTATTCATACCCTACACACTATTGTAGTAATCTTTGTACAAAATATGCCTTGTGAAGTATCATTTCAAAATGAATAACTCACTGGTTGTTCATATTCTTGCATGATGTATGTATGTGGGGTGTATTAAGGGTTATGGATATATGCTGGAATTATGACTAAGTGTTTTTAAACCAGGCATGCCAAGGGGAGTTGGTAAACTGGTCTGCCTTAGGTAAGAGTGTGTATTTGATTCTCTGACCTGCCCAATCTTCAGGCAAAGGCCATGAAAGTCCATTTTTTACATATTAGTTAAATAAAGCTATCAAGCCAACAAGTTGGGGAGGAGACAGCGTGACATCTACACCCAGCAGGACAGAGAAGCTTGGTCTGAGATTTACTTTTCAAAGAATACATTGCAAAGGTTTGGTGGTCTATAAAGACTGGGGAAGGGGAGTTGGGGGGGGGGGCGCTGAACCTCAAGTGTTAAGCAATTGAATCACTTGATTGTATGCAATATTACTGTATTTAATAAAAAGGTATAGTGCAAAAGCTGAAAGCTAATGACACCCTAGTGGTTAATATCACTGTGACATGTTAACAGTAGATGAGGAATTATGGAAACTTAATGATATTTATGCTTTAAAGTCTGTGGCCAAAGAGGGAGAAACAGGTTCCCTCCCAGGCAGGGGAGAAGGCAGCCATTTACCTGTCTCTTATGTAAATTAAGTATGGTGGAATCAAAACAATGGAAGCCCAGAGGGATGGGAAGCCCACAGGAAGGGAAAAACAGGTCCTCCTGACTCTTGAAACAAAGTAATTGAATATAGGAAGATATAAGCAAAAACAGAAGTCATCTTTGGCATCCATCACTAGACAGACACAAGGGGCCAGGGCTCTTGCAAGATGAGAAACATGGCTCCTTCAACCAAGCGGCGGGGTGTGAAGTCTCTGGGTGTGAAGTCTCTGGAAACTGAATATAGGTGAGAAATCTGCTTAGGCAAAGATCTTTCACCTAGGAAGACAAGGGAAGCCAGCACCTTGTACTTTTATGGAAGTTCCTGAGTGAGGGAAAGTCAGCCATGGTTGGGAAGAAGGAAGAACCGTGTGAGACACCGTCTTGAACAAAGTCGGTACCTGGCTAGATTAAGTTTTAGACTTTTAGATGCATGTTTTCACTTTTATTTGCCTGTAATTCTTTCTAACATTATTCCTTTTACTTGGCATCATTTCACCTGTGTCCTGTTATTAATATATTTGTTTTATTTTTACTATAAACCAACTCAGTGGTGTGTTTAAACGGAAGTGTGTGTTTGCTCTAGTTAAGTTAATACTTGCTCTAGTTAAGTTAATACACTGCAATGTGATTTTTGTGTCTCTAGAGGAACAAACTAATCTTCTTATTTCTCTAATCTGTCCAGGAGAGGGCTGCACATTGCAGAGCACATGGTTTGGAGGGAATTCAGGACTGGCAGTGTGTTGGGGGTCACCTTGCTGGTTGTAACCAAGGCTAGTAGAGACCAGGGAGTGTGGCTGATGTGTTGCTGGCAGGCTGCTGGGGTCAGACTTGTTGGACCAGGACTGCAGTTATACACAGACACTCAGGGTGTAACCTGCATGCTTGTTGCTGACTGTGAATGTCTTAGGCAGGGAGTTTCAGCAGCAGAGTATTGTAAGGCTCCAAGGGTTGCAGGCAAATGGTGACATGACCCCTCACTGGTCTGATTTTTCACCCTGAATCCTGTAGACACAGGGGCTGGGAGTATTGAGTAGAAAGTGCCTTACCACAGCCCCTTCTTGCTGATCCTGTCATCCTTGGCTTAAAAAAATGGTGGCCATGATGTAGGAAAGGGTGAGAGTGTGGTTTAAAGCTGAGACTGCAGGAAGTGTCTTAGGGTATCAAGAAGGATGTGCAGTAAAGATCACCTCTTCTTCCTTTGAACAAAAACAACCAGTGCCAACCACTATCCCATATTTGATACACAGAAGCCAACAGCCACTGAGGAAGGGTGGGTGGGACTTTCTTTGAAAATACTGTACTACTCTTTCCTGCCTCTGGAAGGTGCCATTCATGAACATTGGCCCCAGGAAGAGAGTGCCCTCCAAATACTCCTATGACTCCTGTGAGCCAGAGAAATGGGAAGCTGGGACTGGATATGAAAAAGACATCAGCCTAAACTGAAACCTTGAACCTGACCAGCCAAAACTTTGGTGATTCTCACAATATGAAGCTGAGTGAACACTTGGCCAGTGGTTCACATTGATATTATGGGCTGAACAATATGTTATGTCTGCATACCTCCATAGTGCGGGGGGGGGGGGGCGTGCTTGGAATCTACATCTGAATTTTAAGGTGTGGGCCTCGTTTCTCTAATTTCAGCCTGGGTCTCCCATGTGACATGTGAATTGATTATTTTCCATCTCCCAAAATATTTAGCAATAAACATTTATTCCTAACATTTTGAACAATTATATACTAATATATCACGAGTCTCCTTGAAACGAACCTTTCTTTCGCTACTAAACTGATCTCATCTTCTTTGAGGTTTGTATTTACAAAGGCAAATGGAAGTAGGTGTGCTTTTCCCCATGCCTGTAAGTGTTAAAGGAATATGACTCCTAGCCATCTTGAAACTAGACCCTCTTAAGTGCTGGGTGCTCCCTTCAAGGTGCTCTGCTCCCCTGGCTCCAGTTGTCATTGAGCATCTTTCAGGATTGGGTCCTGAGAGAGAGAAGGAGAGCTGACATTTTGGCTGCTCAGTAAACTAATCTTTATGGCAATAACAGGGGTAGTGCTCTGAGTTCAGTTCTCAGAGGCACTGAGCACCACCCAGGAGGTGCTGAATGCCCTCAACTCCTATGGAAATAAATGAAAGTGGAGGGTGTTCAACACCTGGCAGGATCAGGCTTTCTTTTTTGACTGGATGCCGCAGGCATGAAGAGTCAGCTTAGTCCATTTCCTTAGCCACGTGACACAAGGAGAGTCTCAGACTCATTCTAAAATACACTTAAAGCAGGACGGCTTGTAGCTGGGGTTTGTGTGCGTTGAAGCCAAAAGACTGCTGATTTGTTTTAATGTTGCTTGCTGCTTTTTTTGAATCTGAGATAAAAGTGTATCATTATTTTTAGCTTATAACAAAGAAAAACACGTTTTAAATGCCTTGATATAAAGTAATTTGAACTAAATTTCTTCACAAATCATTTCTAAGAGATTGGCTGTCAAGTGTCATAATAAAAAAAAGGCTGCACTTTCTTAGGGGCCCAATGAGACTCTGCAAAGTTAGATTGATTCTCAGCCTGAAATGTGGTTGAAGATGTCAGTTTTTAAACAGCACTTTGAGAAGTAGTTAGCTTAAAAGTGTAGCAATTCAAAGCACACGGGGACTGATTTTGAAGTGTAGTCTTGAAACACAGGGAAGAAAGTTGACAGATTCGCTACAATTAGAAGTGAGGCAAGCACTACTCCCACCTCTGAAAACTTTCCCATCCCAACTGTTTCTTCTCCTGGCCTAGGAAACCACAAGCACAACTTTGAATGGTAACTTAACATACTTATGTTCAGCTTCATGGAGAGACAGAGCAGGGAGTACTGCCAACTCTGTCTGTGTTAGAATAATAATCCTTATAGAAAGTTTCATGGGAGTATTTTTTTTAAATATACTTTGTTTTCTAAGAAGGCTGCTTTTTGTGAGGCAAAATGAGGTTTAGTTTTTTCACAAGGCCTGTTTTGTTCAGAAACCACTCCTGCTGCTTTCAGACTGATGGCTGATTGCCTCTTGGGTGATGCTATTTTCCATGAATTGCTATGTTCTACCAGGATTGTGCTACACCTTCACACTGCTTATTGTATCCAGGGCTTCTCCCTGCACCTCTTGCTGATGGCAGCACTTAAGGATATGATGTAGTTGGGAGGGTCTGATTATTTTCCATCTGATAAAAGTCCTCATATTTGCTGGAACTGAGTATTCTAGCGTGTTCACTTTCAGGGAGTGTGCACTGAGTTGCTGTGTTGCGTGAAGCTGCCTGGTTTTATATTCTTCTGTGGCATTTTGTATAAAGGTATGATGACTGCATATATTGTGTGGTGTATTGATTGGCTGACATTAGCTACCCATAAAGTGCAGTGAGCCTGACAAAAAAGCATGGATTTTTTTCTGTTGTCTTATTGCGGTTGTAAAACAGAGTTTATAAATACAGTAGGTTTAGATGGATCTGTGCATATTCTGGACATTGTTGAAAGGGGTTTAGTATTGATACGCACTCCAAGAATCTCTCAGATTTTGGCCATTCAAGTGTGCATCCAAACATGATCTGTGGCCACTATTCCCGGGCACAAACTGTGTTCAGAAATCAAACTGAACTTTCCTGCTAGTGAGGGTAGGGGCTGGAATCTCTCATACAATTTTGGCTCAGCTGATTGCTTTTAAGCCCCGTCTGTACAACTATAGGCTTGTCTTCACTGCAACATTAGCTCAAGATATAACTCAAGTGTTGTCCCTAACCTGACTCCTGTACACACACACACACGTCTCCAGCTCAAGTAAAGTGGTGCCTCAAACGGAAGCTTGCTGGACATGGGTGGGTTGAAGCTTGTGTGCTGTTGCTGATATTGGAGGTAGAAAATGCAGTGGGGATGCAACTACTTTGTGTTGTGGGAAGCTCTGATGCCCTTTCACAGTGTGGCTGCTCTCACTCAAGCTAGACTAACTTGAGGGGAGTTAACTGCAGCAGTTTACACTGCTGTAAAGACAAGCCCTACAGCCATGCGAGGGGATCTGGTCCTGATCCCGTTGCCAAATGGTTAAAAGTTACAGTATAGGTGGGATCAAATTGTGTCCCTTTAACTCCCTTAGACCCCTGGAGGGTCTGTCTAAGGGCTGGTGTACACTTATAAAGTTTTACCCACCTAACTATGTCAGGTGGGGGCAGTGGTGAGCTGGAGCCGGTTCACGCAAACCGGTTGTTAAAGGGGTGGGCAAACTCCAGCCCGCAGGCTACATCCGGGCCGCGGGACTGTCCTGTCCGGCCTACCTGAGCTCTCGGCTGGGGAGGCTCCCCTGAGAATCCATTTTTAATTTTTACTCACCCAGCAGTGCTCCGGGTCTTCGGCGGCACTTCGGCAACGGGTCCTTCACTCGCTCCGGGTCTTTGGCGGCACATCCTTCAGTGCCGCCGAAGACCCGGAGTGCCTGAAGGACCTGCCACCGAAGTGCTTCCGAAGACCCGGAGCGAGTGAAGGAACCGGTTCTTCAGCTTTTGGCAGCTCATCACTGGGTGGGGGTATGATTTTTTTTCCAACATAATTATAGCAGCAAAAAGCCTAGTGTGGATTCAGTTATATTAATTCCAGTATAGCTTATTTCAGTTCCTGAACTGAAATGAGCTATACCTGTATAAGCACTCTTATACCAATATAACTATATCCACACTAGGGCGGCAGGGGAGCGGGGCACTTTCACTATGCCACAACCATTAAAGTGGCAAAACTTTTTGGTGTAGGCCAACCCCTATGGCTTTCACTTGGTTAACATGCACTGTTAGGTCCCACCTGTATGACAACTTTTCACTATGTTGTAACAAAATTAGGGGATAACTGTGTTGCAAGTGGGTCTTCTATTTGATGATAGTGTAGTGTTAGTTGGGGCCTCAGAAAGTGTTTTCATGCTGAACCACTGCACCGTTCTAGCTACAACAGTGTTTGAAAGCTGCTGTAGCTAGCAAGGCTTTGCTGTCTGTTTTGGGAAGTTCTGCTCAGTGTTCTTTGAGTGCTTGCTCGTGACCCTTCCAAAATAGGTGTGTGCTCGCCCCAAGCCCTGCCACTGGAAAGTTTTCCCCACAGTGGTATCCGTCGGGTTGGCTCCAGTGCACCCTGGAGTCATGCGCTCTTGGCGCCAGTATAATGGGGCCCGCCGACCCCCCCCCCCCCCAGTTCCTTTTTACCATCCGTGACCGTCTCTGGAACTGCAGTTCATCCTTGCATTTTCATGCAAGTACCTCTCTCTCAGTGGACTTTGTTCTGTTCCCTATACATAGCTATTTGTAGTGGTTAAGTTTCAGGTAGTTTGTTAGTAAATTAGTTAGATTAGCGGACCCTTGCACCATGGCATGCCTTGGTCCTGGGGTTTAAGCCATGTGTGTCATGCCATAAGCAGATCATAGAATCATAGAATATCAGGGTTGGAAGGGACCTCAGGAGGTCATCTAGTCCAACCCCCTGCTCAAAGATGTCTGTTAGTGACCCCATTTCCAGCTGCCTCAAGTGTCTGGAGGAGGCCCACGTGCAGGAGCGCTGCAGAATCTGGAAAGGGTTCAGGCCCCACACTAAGGAAGACAAGGACACCAGGTTTAAGTTCCTCCTCCTTCCTTGGAGCCAAGCCATGCCGACTTGGCACTGAGTACTTCGGCCTCAATAGGAAGTGCCCCGGCTTCTCTTTGAGAGATGTAACATAGTTCTGCATCTTCAGCACCAAGGAAGGATATTTCTTTGGCTTCTCAGGACTCCTGGCACCGACCATCATCCCCAGTGCCGAAGAAGAGAGCTCCTCAGAGGGACTTTCGGCACCACTCTCCATTGCTGGTACCGAGAAAGAAGCAGAAGACTGACTGGGGGTGATCCCCAACCCCAAGGGCAGTCGGACACAGAGATGCTAGCAGTCTGACCCGTGTTGGGCCACTTGGAGACACCAGTTATTCACTCTGTGCAATTGACTCCAGCCCCAGGAAGGGCACCTTTGGACTCTCCACCAAGAGAGAGCCATCGGACAACTATCCTGGCATTGCCAACCACGCGAGAGGTGTTTGAGGCAGTGAGGGCATTGTTGTAGCTCCCAGTACTGCCATCCCCTGCCATTCAGGAGCCGTCAGCTGCGGCACCGGAGGCAAGAGCTCCCACTGCACCGAGATTCCAAGTACTGTCAAAAGGGAAACTGTCCAGGATGGCACAGCACTGATCTTCTCCCTTCTAGCACTGCTCAGTGACACCGGTCGGCACAGCTCCACTCTGGTCACCAGGAAGCCTCTCCTCAGAGGTGGAGTCGTACGCCTCCTGTAGGAGCCGACACTGCTCCAGTTGGCATTACTGGATAGCTGACATGAGTCAGGGCAGTCCACCAATGGCCTAGCCACCAGCACAGTGGCAGATGCCACTACAATGGCTGTTTTGGAACCCCTGAACTTTTCCACTAGTCCAGACCTCACAGTCCAGGAGCTCCTATTCCGTTGTATCAGAGTCTTCAGCTCCCCCACCTCCTTTGGAACAGGGACTAGGTTCCGGCGAACCTGGTACAGAATTTCAAGATGCAGCACAATGAGCCCCATCTGGTGCTGAGGGTGAGGAACAGTGCCCCTGGCGCGTACAGGCTGCTGCTTCCTCCTCTCCTGATAAGGTGGTGGTGGCAGGAACAAGGATAGCACTCTCCCAGGATGATTATAGGGTACACCAGGAACTCCTCAAAAGGGTAGTGCAAAACCTGGGGATCCAGGTAGGGGAGATTAGAGTCCTCCCATGCCCTGGTGGACATTCTTGCGGCATCAGGCCCATCATGATTGGCTTTGCCCTTGAATGAGGCCATTTTGGATCCCAGCAAGGCCTTTTGACAGACCCCAGTATCCCTGCAACCAACAGCAAAAAGGATTGTGTAGTGAAGCGATGACTCACCGGCACGGTGCCTCCTGCTGGTCGTCCAGGGAATTAGCACAACTCCAGATTCGGAGTGCCCTCTGCTGGCCAGTGTCTCGCCTGCCTTAGGCCTCGTGTCCCTCCTGGACTCTGGGGGTTTACCCTTTACCTTGGGGTTCTGCCCCAACAGTACCCCCACTCTCTGGGTCCATGCTCTGGGTCTCCCCTCCCAGGGAAATCCCTAACCCTCTAAACCCACCTTGCCTCAGTGGCTACTGCTAGTCATCATCTAGCCCTCGCTCACTGGGGCAGACTGCAGTCTGTAATGGCCGCTCATCATCGGCAAGAGGTTAGGACCTGCTGTCTTTGTCTAGTCCTAGGCTGTATCTCTGCAGCTCCAGTACCTCTGTAGGCCTTCAACAAGGTCTGCATCCTGCAGTTTTACCAGGCTGGAGCTCCCCAGCTCCCTTGCCCTATTCCCCAGCACTGCTCCAGTTCAGGTACCTTCCTGAGTTCCTAGCCTGCCGAGTGTTCCAACCCCACTTGGACGGCAAGTGCATGTTGATCATTACAGACAACACAACTGTGATGCTTTATATAAACAGGCAGGGTGGAGCATGCTCCTCTCACCTGTGCCAGGAAGCTCTTTGCTTGTGGGTATTCTGCATAGCCCTCTCGATCCACCTCGAAGACTCCTATCTCCTGGGGTCGCAAAACGAACTAGCAGATCACCTCAGCACATCCTTCTCCAACCACCACAAGTGGTCCATCTGTCCAGATGTTGTGAAAGGCATCTTCCAGAAGTGGGGGACTCCCCAGATCTGTTTGTGACAAAGCAGAACAGGAAGAGTCTCCAATTCTGCTCCTTCCTCGGTCATAGCCCAGAGTTGCTCACAGACACCTTTCTCCTCCTGTGGGTGGGCCATCTCTTCTATGCGTTCCCTCCCATCCCTCTCATACACAAGGTTCTGCTGAAGGTCAGAAGGGATGTCTTATCCTGATAGCCCCAGCTTGGCCATGTCAACACTGGTTCACCACCCTCCTAGACTTCTCGGTGGAAACGCCAATCCGCCTACCTCTGTTTCCAGTCCAATCTCTAGTCCTTTCATCTCACAGCCTGGAAGCTGCATGGTTGAATCCTGCAGAGCTAGCTTGGTCTGGGCCTGTTTGTGAGGTGCCATTAGGGAGCAGAAAACCCTTCACTAGAGCCACTACCTGGCAAAGTGGAAAAGATTCTCAATCTGATCCACGCAGAAGGGTATTTCATCCACACAGTCAACACTACTTTTCACTCTAGATTACTTGCTCCACTTGAAACAGTAAGTCCTAATGGTATCCCCTATTAGGGTCCAACTAGCTGCAATCTCGGCTTTTCACCCATGGATGAACGGCCAATCTGTCTTCTTAAACTTTATCTGTAGTCATTTTCTTAAGAGCCTGGAGTGGTTATACCCTCAGTACGGCAGCCACTCCTTCCCTGGGATCTCCACTTGGTGTATTCAAGGCTAACAGGACCTCCATTTGAACTGCTGGCAGTGTGCTCTTCTATCCTGGAAGGTGGCCTTCCTGGTGACCATTACTTCTACCAGAAGGGTCTCTGCGATCTGAGCCCTTACTTTGGAATGACCGTATACGATCATCTTTAAGGACAAGGTTCAATTGTGGCCACATATGGCCTTCCTTCCAAAGGTGGTCTCGCAATTCCATAGTAACCAGGATATCTTCCTACCTGTCTTCTGTCCAAAGCCACATGCCAACAGGGAAGAACAGAGACTCCACTCTCTGGATATTAGACATGTGCTAGCCTTCTACTTAGAAAGGACTAAATCTTTTAAAAAATCTACTCAGCTGTTTGTAGCCATTTCAGACAGAATGGAAGGCCTTCCAGTCTCAACCCAGAGAATTTAATCGTGGATCCACTTCCTGTATCTGAACATGTTACGGCCTGGCAAAGGTCCCCACTCCTCCTGCCCATGCTACAAGGGCTCAAGCATCTTCAATGGCATTTGCAGCTCAAGTTCCTCTATCCAGGACATCTGTAGAGCAGCAACGTGGTCGTCAGTCCACACTTTCACATCTCATTATGCCATCACCCAGCAGGCTAGAGATGACCCGGGTTTTGGCCAAGCAGTATTACAATCGGCATGCCAGGGACCTCCAAACCTTCCACCTGCACAACTGCTTGGGAGTCACCTACTTTGGAATGGATATGAGCAAGCATTTGAAGAAAAACAAACAGTTACTGACCTTCTGTTGTAACTGTTGTTCTTAGAGATGTGTTACTCAGGTCCATTCCAATTCTCCTCTCCCCTCCACCCCTTGCCTGCCTCTCTGTCGGAGTTAGCTGGCAAGAAGGAGCTGAGGGGGCGGCAGGCCCCTTTTTCTGGGTGCTATGAGCATGCGACTCCAGAGTGCGACTGGAGCTGACCTGACGAATACCATTGAGGGAACAACTTTCTGGTGGAGGTGCTACTTTGGAATGGACCTGAGCAACACATCTCAAAGAACAGCAGTTACGGAAGGTCAGTTACCTTTTTTTCTAAAGCCACTGGACCAGATTCTCCCCTGCATCTGTGCTTGGTGCAACGGAATGGAGGAGGGAGAACATCAGGGAGCTGGTTATGACTCCCTGGTCCAGTAGGCCAATTTACTCCATCCCCCTGCACCTCGCCTGGGGTCTGCTCTGACTTATGCCACTGACATATAGTCTTTATGCTAGTGGAATATACCAGAGCTGTGCCACACACCTCCCAGCCCCCTGAGCAGTGAAAAGGGCCTGGAGCAAAAACAATAATCCAGCTCATTATATTTTAAGATATAACTAAATCATAAGGCTTAAGAAAGGTAGTGCAGTCTAGTGGATAAACACAGGACTGTGAGAGATTGAAACTCCTCTGTTCTAATCCCACCTCTCACTGTATGGCTTTGGGCAAGTCAATTATCCTCTCTCCAGTGTATCCCCTTTGGACATGGGGATGACATGATTAATAATAATGAATTTGCCTCATCGGGGTTTTAAGGATTGAGTAGTTGGTTAATGTTTTTACAGTGTTTGTAATATGTAAACCACTACATAAGAGCTAATAATTATTGCTGTTAAATTTTATTGAGGGCTAAACCTGCGTGATGTGCCCACAGGAACTTTTGCTGCCCACGAACTAGAAAGTGACCAAGCAGCAAGCTTGTTTGGCAGCAGAGTTAATGAGCAAAAACAGGAGCTAAATTACTGCAATCCTATATGCTTTCTAACTTTTACCACTGCAAATTTCCCACGCAAGCACAGGCAGTCAGTCAAAATATTAAGTTTGGATTGTGTATTTTAATATGCTTAAATGTTGTTATATAAAAAGGCAAATCAAGTTTAATTAAATAAAACTCGAATCACAGGAAGGTGCAGCATTGTTTTAAAGGGAGAGAGAAGGGGAGGATACTGAAAATTAATAAAAACTAAGTACAGCCTTCCTAAAGGGAACATAGTTAAATATTTAAGTGGATGATTTTTCAGCGGGGACAGATTGTCAACTGTTCGTGGAAAGTTGTATGCACAGTTCATGTTATTACTAATGAGGGTTGCACATTGCCAGCACAGCAGATTAAAACCCCAAGGGGAATGGCTTGAATTAGGCTTGGTACCCTAGGCAGCTGGGGGCAGAAAAAATGCAGAGTAAGTGTGTGGGTTTGTTTTTTTTTTTTTCCCCTTTCTGAATATGCAGTATGAGTCAGTGTCAGGCTGAAGAGTTTCTGTGTGAGGGTGGCTGAACATTGACAAGGGAAAGTCTTTCCCAGGTTAGTCTAATTTAGTGTGAAATAAGGGGATTTCCAATGGTGAGGTTATTCTAAATGCAATCACAGTCAGCTGCCTCCAGGATCCACCCATGCTATACTTGCACATCTTATGCCTATATTGCCTGTTAATCCTTATTCATTGTTACTAAGTGCTAAATGCAAAGTTTTTGTTCTAATTATTGCTGTAGACAATAGCATGGCTGAAAAAAGAACCTTATGATAACAAGGGGCAACTTCTGCCCTCAAATAATTACAGGCAACTCCCGTTGAAGTAAGATTGTCATTTCTGATTGGATGTATTCCTGGAAGCTTCGTCACATGACAATCTTTAATTAAAAGATTAATCTTTAATTTCTGGAGGCTCCAGGACAATCCTGGAGGGTTGGCAGTTGTGTGTTTGAAGTCGCTGGGCATTGTACTCTTGCTAAATGAGAGCAGAATTTGGCCCTCAGTTTCCATAGGTGCATTTACCAGGAGTGCTTTTTGAGAGCATTTATGGACTCTGAGGGCTTGATCCAAGCTCATTGAAGTTGATAAGAGTTTTTCCAGTGACATTAGTGAGCTTTGGATCAGGCCAAATTCTACATTCTGTACACATATCCCATTGAATTTGAGGGCATGGTTTAACCTGGGAGTTCTCAAACTGGAGGTTATTATGAGGGGGTTGAGAGCAGTCAGCCAGAGCCCCACCAGCCCAGTCCCACCCTCAACCCTGCTCCAGCATTTAAAATATAAAAATATAAAATATAAAAAAAAGTGTTTTTAATTTAAAAGGGGTGGGTCATACTAAGAGGCTTGTTGTGCGAAAGAGGTCGCCAATTCTAAAAGTTTGAGAACCTCTGATTTAACCCTTGGTTTTCTTTTCGGCTTATTCCTTCCCAAATCTTGGAATTGTCATGAGTAGTTATTCAAACACAGAGTGACACCCTGGGCCTCTGAGCCAACAACATATTCAGTAGAATATACGGTAAGTAGTATTTCTGAAAATAAAAATCTATGTAAGGAAATGAAGGACAATATTGACACTAAAAGAAAAGGAGTACTTGTGGCACCTTAGAGACTAACCAATTTATTTGAGCATAAGCTTTCGTGAGCTACAGCTCACTTCATCGGATGCATACTGTGGAAACTGTAGAAGATCTTATTATATACACACAAAAAGCATGAAAAAATACCTCCTCCCACCCCTCTCTCCTGCTGGTAATAGCTTATCTAAAGTGATCACTCTCCTTACAATGTGTATGATAATCAAGTTGGGCCATTTCCAGCACAAATCCAGGTTTTCTCACTCCCCCCCCCCCCCTTTCCCACACACACATAAACTCACTCTCCTGCTAGTAATAGCTTATCCAAAGTGACCATTCTCCTTACATTGTGTATGATAATCAAGGTGGGCCATTTCCAGCACAAATCCAGGGTTTAACAAGAATGTGGGGGGGGGGGGGGGGGAGAGGAGGAAAAAACAAGGGGAAATAGGCTACCTTGCATAATGACTAAGCCACTCCCAGTCTCTATTCAAGCCTAAGTTAATTGTATCCAATTTGCAAATGAATTCCAATTCAGCAGTTTCTCGCTGGAGTCTGGATTTGAAGGTTTTTTTGTTGTAAAATAGCGACTTTCATGTCTGTAATCGCGTGACCAGAGAGATTGAAGTGTTCTCCAACTGGTTTATGAATGTTATAATTCTTGACATCTGATTTGTGTCCATTGACACTAATAATTACAGCAATACTGTAATAGATTATATGGTATTTACAGTAGTAATTTACAATGTGTTTATTGAAAATCTATTTTATAATCTGAGTGACAAAGCCCCTTTTGAAATCAATGGCAAACTCCAATTTATTTTAGTGAGTCTTGTGTTTGTCCTTAAATCTTGTAAAACATTAACCATTCTTTCTTTTTTAGTGCTGCCGTCAGCTTTAACATACTGTTCTTTTTTTGGCACTATTAATTATTATTATTGTTGTTCATGCAGAGGACCTGTATGGGAGGACTACTGAAATCTGTATTAAAAATAGCATTTTCATATCCTCCCACTCACTGTACTTAGTGTACAAAATCTCTTTTATAAATGCAGACTTTCTGCCTGGCTAGGTGAAAGAAGCTGTCACTTCATTTCCATAATGAAGTCATTCCCAGGAGAATTTCATTGTTTTAGCAATAGAATTTTTGTAAAAAGCCTTTTATTTTGCCTGAGAAAGGTAACAGAAATTAACTTTTGAGTGCTTATTCTACAAAACAATTAAGGAAAGCACAATTCTCTCTTCTTGATGTGTGTGGATTTGTACATGTGTGAATGCTCTACACTCTAAAATGAGAATAAATCCCTCAAATTCAAGGAAAGAGCAAAAATCGTTTCTTGTTCAGTAAAGCATCATGTAGCTGCTTCTTCTTCTAATTCTTATCAGCCCAGATTCAGTAAAGCACTTAAGCACGTGCTTAATTCAGTCTCTATTCTGGAAAACACTCAGCTATGTTCTTACGTGTCCTACTTGACTAGGGACTATGTTCTTACGTGTCCTACTTGACAATTTCTTGAATTGTGGCAATTGATTTATATAGTTATTGTGTCATACTGACAATATAAGCTCTACTTAATTTTAAACTCTTTGGGACATGGCCTGTCTTTTTGTTCTGTGTTTGTATACCTCCTAGTACAATGAAGTTCTTGACTAGGGCTCCTAGGCATTACTGCAATACAATACAACAGCTAATAATAATAATATTTAAAAAATACCTCTTGGACATTTCACATTTCTGTCCAAAGTTGTATGTGTCCCACACAAATGTGTCCTCTCCTTTTATTGTAAAAAATTATTTACATCGGAAATAAAGAATCATGAAAATAATGTTCTAGAATGCGTTGGAGTAAAAGAAGTAATCACACAGCATTTTAAGTTTTCTGTATGAATAATTTTTCGTATCCCTCATTTTGGGTATTTTTAGGATTGGGTATTTGATAGGTCCAAAAATAATTGGTCAATTGACCGGTCAAATATAATCAAATAATGAGAAAAAGTTTCAGTATTTTAAAGCACTGGTTTATTAGAACAATAAAAAAGCCTTCATTAAATACTTATACCTAATTACAAAAAACAAGTTACTTAACTGCAGAGTTATTTTAAATCAGAAAAATGCAAAACTCAATGCAATGAAGTGCTAAAAGATGGATGAATGGCACTATGATGGGCAAGCAAAAGGGTAGCCCACCACTTACGTCAGGGCGTTCTTACTGGAATATTTGACAGTATTCGACCGTGGTCAGATAATAAGCAATGAGATGATTGGTCAACTGACAATTATTTGACTGGCTAGCCAAGCCTAGTCCCACACTGTGTGCCACTTTTGGACACTGGTAGGTCTAGAGGTATGTATTCGTGCAGAGTCAGCTGTAGAGTATTTACACACACACATGCACACCAGTAGTAATGCTTCAGTTTTAAACACTAGGTTCATAGAAAGGAAAAGTATAATTACACTTCTGGCTTTTGCACCACATTAAGCAACCCACATCAAAAGGTGTTTGCTGTTAATGTTTCAACAGGTAATCTCTGGATTAAAAGTCAATTGATGTTCCTGTTATTTAATGTTCAGTGTTGAAACCATTGAAATCTCTGCTGTAAACACAGTAGTCTTATTAATTCTGAAGAAAGTAGTCAATAGTGCCTTTGTTTTACAACACACTCATTCAGGTTGCATCAGAATTAGGATAGCTGTAGCTACAGTGGAAGTAGGGTGGAGAATAAAGTGTAGGGTTGCATTTTTACACACACACACACACACACACACATTTATATTTGGTTGGCTGGTTTGGTAAAAGAAACCAGTGAATGGACATGAACTAGACTGATGATACTAGTAATATTACCTAATGGGAATGTCAGCCTTGAGGTTCTAGTGACCCATCCACTTTTTAAGACTCACACATTCCAGGAGTTCTAAGTCTATAGTCTACGAGAAAATGTCTAGGTGTTTATTAAAGACCTAGCTTTTGAATTGATTGCCATCCATAAAAAAATTACGAGTCTGCTGTCACTGTTCAAATATGCAGTAGGCTTATTGTCTCAGTTCCTGCTTGCACCCACATTTTTGCATAATAGATTTCACAAAAGAAAAAAAAATCTGTTATATCACAGAAGCTTCCAGAGTTATTTTTATTGCTGCTATCTGTCCTGCATTACTGGCCAGGAGCCTGAACTGCTACAGACCATTTACATTCCCTTTCCCATTCATTCTGCTCAGTAGACCTGTAGGGATGACGGTGTTAAAAACATGCATGGAATAAAGTAGTGCTTACGGAAAACTTTTGTGTGAGAAAGAAGAAACATTACACACTAAATGAAGTGCAAATCCTCCTGGAGGCCCCTCCTCATGAGCCACTTGTGCTATTACATCTATGGAAAATGGGCCAACTGATAGGTCAAAAGGCTAACACTGGGTGTTTATAAAAAGTATATGTGTGTGTGTAACTTATATATGTTTTGTTATATATAATGTGTGTGTGAAAAATCACTGAGCATATTTGGATGGTATCCCTGTCCTCCCCGGCCCTTTGTATGTCATAGTAGGGCTAAGATTTTGTCATGCAGACTTTCAGTCAATTTCATGGCAGAGGTGCCGGGTGGGTGGGTGGCTGGGTGAACCATAGTCACAGAAAGGTCATGGCCTACGGGTGGGGAAGGGTTGGTGCTTAAGCCCACCCTACACTCACCCCGCAGTGGCAGTTCCTGTCCAGCAAGGCTGAGCCCAGCTCCCCGCTCTGGGCACTGCAACCCCGTGCACAGGGTCACAATGCCAGTCAATTTTGGCCTGTCCACCCCTCTGTCTCCATCTACAGAGGGACAGATGCATCAAACCTGAGTGGCGTTGTGACCCCATGCACTAGGTTGCAGCACCAATCAAATCTGGCCCCTCTGTAGTTGAAGACTTTATTAAAAAAATTTCAGATTCATTATTACTGTGAACACTGCGACCATTGTGCCAAAATCATACTTTAATAACGAAGAATAATAGTACTATTTATTATTTGTATTCTGGTAGTGCCTAGAATTAGGGTCCTGTTGTGCTAGGCACTGTACGAACACAGAGTATGAGATGGTCCCTCCTCAGAAGAGCTTACAACCTAAATAAGAGAGTCAATTATTAATCAACAGAAGACATACGAACGTAGTGCTAAAAGGTACAAAACGTGGCAGCCATTTGCTTTGTTTTGGTATTCTAGTTCCTCCAAACTATCCTTCTGTTGCCCTACCCTCTGAACAGGGTCCCCTTTGCCAAATCTGTATCATCCTTGCTGACCAAAGAGCCCTGCTTTCAATATGGTACCACCAGAGACCCCTTCCCTCAACAAAATGAAGCATTAGAATGTTTGTGTCTGGTTGTTTACATGCACAGTAAATAGGCATTGAGACAGTATCTCTCCAGGGCCACCAGGTGCAGGCAGGAACAGTAGTTAGATTAGACAGTCAAGTGATAATTCCTGAAACCTCTTCCCCAGGTTCTTTGCGATGAGATTCATTACTTGTAAAATTCAGTGTGTGCAATTATTTACAAGCGACCTTCTCTTTCTCCCACTGACCGTGGTGTTTAGAGCAATGGTAATGCATTGCTGCTGCTGCCCAACTCGTCCTGTGTTACTTGCCTGTGTCCATGCATGGTGCAACAAAAGCAAGTCTGCAGGATATCTCGGTACCACAGGCAGAGAACCTTTAATTGCGCCCTTAGTGTAGCTGTTAGCACTCGGAAGAGAAAGAGGTGGCAGGAAGCATGTTATCGGGTACAAGATGCCCCATAACACTTACACTTTTATAGTTGGAGGATGATGGGTGGGGTGGGAAGCAGAGGAGGAGCAGCAGAGACAAGATGGAAGCTGAAGATACAGAATGCTGCGCTAGATGTAAGCAGTAATGGGACCCATGGCTTTCAGATATCCTTTGGGCCTAAAAACTATCACAAAAGTCCAGAAAGTATCTTCCTAGCAAAAGGTCTGAGAATCAGCTTCCCCTTGCCCAAAAGATAATGCTTGCATGGGCTAATTCCATGCAGAAACCAGGAATATTCATGGTTCATTTGTGGTATCTTCAGGGAAGAATAATAGGGAGACTATCTATTACAGCCTGACAGATAACGTATCTTGAAGAAGACCCAGATTTGTTTAGGACCTTGGGACTTCGGTTTCCAAGGTTGATGCGGTGGACCAGACCAGTCATGTCAGTCACTAAAGAGGAGCTGTTTATCTTTATTATTGTCTGCTGCCCCGAGTGCATGAGTCACAATACTCTTTGGGCACCTTATCCCCTTTCTAGAGATTTGGCTATTCACTGAAGAGTTTTCACATTCAACGGCATCACTTTTCTCCCGTGAGTGTGTGCATATGGAGGAAACAATATTCAGACAGATAAAAGATGCGGGGGGCAGCATGGCCTAGCAGGCTGCCATGGCGTTAAAGGTGGCCTGTGGCTGCTCTTACCCCTAATACAGGGGATGTGACCTGTGGGGACTGCAGATCAGTGTGGTTCAAGATGGAACTTTGTAAGGGAGACTACAGGACTCGGAAGACAGTCTGCATTTCTGTTTTAGGGCCTTTAGGGTGTGCAAAGTGCTGAGGGCTAGATTCTCCACTGCCTTGCACCTTGTTTAGTCATCTACACCTCTGCAAAGTGGGTGCAAAATTCAACCAAATCAAAAGTTTTACACCCATATTGTGCTCATTTACACAAGGTGCACAATAGAGGAGAATCAGGCTCCATGCATCCTCAACTTCCAGGGAGAATTGGGACCTCAAAGAGGAAGAAAGCTGCAGTCTGCCTATTTTATACAAACTAAGGTCACTTTACACCGCTCTAGCCTTGAAATGGGTGCAAATGTAATTTGAAGGAACCTTTACACTGCCAGTTCAATTGTAAAGGGGACTTAGTGTAAATAAGAATCAGTTCCAGTAAGTGGAGCCTTTGCACACCTGAATTGTAAATTATACCCTGTGTAAAATCACCTAAACCTGTTGAAAATAGTTTACAGGGTGTTTCCTGATATGACAGATGATACACATTAGGTAGTTGAAATAGCATATGTTCCAGGAAGACACAGCCTCATCTTTCCCATTCTCGGTGGGACAGAAGTCCAAGATTATATCATGCAGAGGGAGAAGAAATGAGGAAATGAATTACAGTTTTATATGGGTTGAAGGATTAGTTGAGGGATACTAGCGAACAGTGAAACAACTCAGACAGGAACAATATTATCCTCCCTTAAAAACTTTTATTCACTTATGCTAATTTGTGAATTAGGAAAACAAAATGATAGGATGCAAGACCGTAAGGAAAGTGAATGAACAAACTGCGGGAGAGAAGGGCAAAAAGATGCTCTCTTGCTGGCTATCCTTCAGATCAAGTTGAAGAGAATTACCTTTTTTCTTCAAGGGGTTGGAATAAATACAGGATGTTGCAAAAGAGCTAATTTCTGATTTTCTGTTTTGCTAATGTAACTGCATCCATCACATTGTGATTTTAATTTCTTATTTGGACCCTCATGGATCCAACTTTAATGTCCAGACATAAACAAAATATACTTTCCTCTTCCTCCTGATGGGGTCTGCTGGTCTCTGTTACAGTGCTGCATTTGATGTGCACCCTCTCTCCCCCCCCCCCCCCCGCTCCTCTTAAGGGCAGGGCTATGCTATATGTTATTATTATTTATGACTTGTATTACTATAGTGCCTAGAAGCCATAAATACAGCTTCCTCAATCACTTGCAGTTTGTAGTGAAGACGTGACACTAACTGCTCTGTAACCAGGGTGAACCCTGGCACATCCAAAAGTTTATCCTAGTTATGGAGCCACAGTTAAGGTTTAGTCTATGCTACAAATTGAAGCCATGTTACGATTGTTTCAGAGGATGAATTGCTTGTAGTACAGTACCCTAACTTGGTTTATATTGCAGTGTAGATGGGTACTGAGACACCAGCCGTACTTCCCATATAATGTCCCTATGTTCAGAAAAGTAGGCACTCATATCACAGGCTTTGTTATAGATCTCTAGTATTCTTTGGGCCAGATTCTGATCTCATTTACCATCAGACCTTGGTTACTGTACTGTCTTCAGTGGAGTTACTCCAAACTCTGACCAGAATGAATGAGAGCAGACCTTGGTTGTTGGTTACAGAGTGTGAGTGGCCCTTATGTGATTATGTGGGAGCAGGTTGCACACATTAGGAAGTTCCCTGGGCTCTTGCCTGCCCCACCGACAGCCGCTCAGGGTTACGATCCCACTGTATGTTCCAGTGAGTGCACAGCGCTGCAGGGAGAAGTTGGGTGTGCACGGTGGTGAGCAGGCTGCACCAACTAAAGGATGAACACTGCTATTTGGGAAGGGATTGTGCCTCCCTGAGGCAAAATTCCTGCCTACATGCTCTCAAGGCAATTTGCGCCATCTAGCCCTTAAGCTTTTAACCATAAAAATGGTTGGAAACATTTGGAGGCAAATGCACTTTGCTTCAAAGAGAAAGACACTAAGCAGGAGTCTGTAACACATATCACAGACTCTGCAGTATTGCTGCATGTTTAGCAACCATAAATCTATTTTTTTCTGGGACCAGCAGGCTTTGTGCAGGTGACTGTAGCCTGGTTAAATTAAAGGGCCCAAGGCCCATTGAGGTCAATGGAAAGACTCCCAGTGACTACAGTGGGATTCAGATCTTATGTGTAGTTTGCTAGTGAAGGTGCACTGGGAGAAAAAGGCATAGCCTGAAATTGCATTCAGAAGACAACTGCACAAAAACAGGAGAAACTTTTGTTAGGTAGAAATGGAGTCATGTTCCAAATAGGAATCAAGTTCCATATTGGTAACAAGAGGTGCTGAGCTAGAAAGGCTCTTTATATTCTGGATCAGTGTTTGATGCACATTCTATACTCAAATCTCATTCCATACCAGGGACTTGTTAGATGTGGGGCTTAGGTTTGGCTTATTACAGAGGAGACATTTACGTAACTTGAATCTGGATTTTCATTTGGATTTCAAATACCCCTGAAATCCAAGGCTGGGGCCCATCTCTTCTGTGGTGTTTGGGACCTGGGGCAAGAAGAAATTCTAAATTCTTGTTAAAATCAAGGAGAGCTGTTTAATGTTAAATATTCCTTGGTAGTGAGTTAGTTTGCAGGTCCATATTCTGCATTAAAGATCAGTGAGAAGTAGTAGTGTAATTTGATTGTCCATCTGTCTGCCTGTCTACAGTATTTATAGTATGTCAATCAGCACAGTATCTAGATGCATGAAATGTGAACTATTTAAAGACACCCATTTCAAGGAGACACAAACAATTTTGTGGGAGAAAATGAAACTAGGAATAGGTAGGTAGACCCATGATCAGAAGTAAGTGGACGCCTAAATCTTTAATTGATGGAAGGTGTGCTCAAGTCAGCCCCTGCTGACCAGTAAGCATATTTTCAGTGTTCTCTTTGGGACTGCAGCCTGGTGGTTTTGCTGGACCCTGATAAAAAGTTTGAGCCCTGCCAGTTCTTCTTGAGAAGTGCAAAATGGCTGTTAGCCTACCAGAAACTGCTAGCAAATATATGTGTGTCTGTCATACAATCTTCCACTTGTATTCTGTGTCATAATTTACACTTGGAAAAAGGATTTGGCAAGACCTGGGGCTGAAACTCTAGTTTGGCACTTAAAATGGCATGTTTTTCATATTCCCCAAACCCATTTATGCAAGTTCTTAAACCTCAGGTATGTGTATCAAGGGTACAGTAGGTCAGAAAAGTTGGTCAGAGTTGGCCTAAGAAGAGATGTTCCTGGCTCAGGTCACATATAAAAAGAAAAAATAATATCAAAAAATTCAGGTGTGGAAAATACTCATTAGGACAAAAGTACAGCTTTAGAGTGTGTGTGTGTGTGTTTGGTTTGAATACTCCCGAAGTGCTGCTGCACTTTGTCACTTTATAGTGTGTGTGTGTGTGTGGTTCTTTGTGGGTGGGTCTGAATGACATCCAAGTGGAAAATTTCACAGCACAACAAACATGTGCAGTGTGTTTGCTGCTGCAAATGGAATAGTATGATGTAGACACGTGACATATTCCAAATAATGGCCCTGATCCTGCAGAATCATTGGTGGGTGTGGACACTTACAGCTCCACAGAATCCCCAGTGATGGGATTCAGTGGAAACATAATAATCCACCAGTGTGGATCCAATCGGGGCTTAATATCAAACAACAAATGAGTAGTGTTTTCCCTTCTCACCATGGTAACAAAAATATCCTAGAATTGTTTTAATTATGAATTAGCTTCAGAATCAGACAGTTTGTGGAGTAACTGTTCTGTGCTTTACTTGTTGGTAACAAGAGGGGCTCTTTACATTCTGGATCAGTGTTTGATGCACAATCTATAGTGGATTCTCCATATCAGCAGCTCATTAAACTGCATTTGGTCCAGTGAGCTATAGAAATCAGCTGTTCATTTGTTAAGCAATTGTCTGGATTCTTTTCTCTTTCTTCCTCACCTGTTTTTGTTTGTTTGTTTTTTTCAGATATTTCTTACATTATTTGGAAAAGAGAAGGCACCGGGGACCTGCAAACAATCAGGCTGCTTCTGAAAAATCTTTATGATAAAGGATAATCCAGGATTCCCTGTAGAAGAACATAGTGAATGATGTGAGTTAACAACTGCAGTATGGTCGTTTGTAATTATGTCCTTTGAATGGATTTCAATATTTTGCTGTTCGGTTGGGACCTAAGTCCTATGAGGTGTTGAGCACACATTGTAAGTTGCTGAGCACCTGTAACTCCTTTGACATCAAAAGGAGTTTGGGTTAAGTTACTAGCCCAGACGTTGCACTTCATTATTTAAATTATGCTGTTGAGGCAGAGGCGAGGCACCTAAAGAGTGACGTTGGGTTACTTTTTCCTCAGAGTGGTGTCATTTAGAATGCTGCAGTTAGTGACACTGCTGTCAGTTTGATAGCTAAATGAATAAATTCTGTTCATTACTTGGCAGATTAAAAAGAAAAAAATGCTCAGGACTAAAGTTTATTATCCAAGACCTCAGTTCAGGAGTTACACACCCACACACATTTTATTTAAATCGTTTGGCCATTATCGTATTAGAGGAACACAAATGTGGGGTGCCTTTCTGAACTTACACTGAAAACTGGAATTAATACAATATTTTGAGCAGGGCATTGTATTAGATTTAATGTGATTTTAAAAATAGCTCCTGTATAAATTCTTCTCTCCCCTCATCGCATGAACATCCATCCACATGAATCAGAGTCACATTTACATGTGCTCTTCAAGGGGAAGAATAGCCAGGCAGTTAAGGTCCTGCAGTGCAGAACTGCAGAGTCTCAATGCATAGATGAGACAGTGGTGTAGGGAGGAGAGTTTTAGGTTTATTTGGAACTGGGGAACCTCTGGGGAAAGGAGGAGCCTATATAGGAAGGATGGGCTCCACCACAACCAAAGCAGAACCAGATTGCTGGCATGTAAAATTAAAAAGGTTGTAGAGAATTTTTTAAACTAATGATTGGGAGAAAGCTGATGGGCGTGGAGGAGCACACGGTTCAGGAGGAGACATCCCTTAGGGATGAATTTATTCAAGGAGGAACTGTATATCCTACTAAGTAGGATAGGAAAGAAGTTGGTAAAACACAAGTAGAGGCTAGTGAGGAACAGTCAAATGTAAGAGTCCCATTTAAATACAACACATGAAGGCAAGCAACAGGAATTTTCCTCCAGAGCAGATTGGAAGAGGCCCTGGAGGTTTTTCGCCTTCCTCTGTAGCATGGGGCATGGGTCACTTGTTGGAGGATTCTCTGCTCCTTGAAGTCTTTAAACCATGATTTGAGGACTTCAGTAGCTCAGACATAGGTGAGAGGTTTATCGTAGGAGTGGGTGGGTGAGATTCTGTGGCCTGCATTATGCAGGAGGTCAGACTGGATGATCATGGTGGTCCCTTCTGACCTTAATATCTATGAATCTGTGAAACAGAATATAGATAAAACGTACAAGTGCTTGTATACAAATGCTAGAAATGTAAATACTAAGATAGATGAACTAGAGTGTGTGGCATTAAATGAGGATATTGATAGTTGTGGCAGAAACTTAGTGGAATGAGGATAATCAATGGAACATGGTAATATTAGAGTACAACATATAAAGAAATGACAGAGTAGGTCGTGCTGGTGGGGAGTGGCACTATATGTGAAAGAAAGTGTAGAGTCAAATAAAGTAAAAATCTTAGATAAATCAAACTGTACCATAGACTCTCTAAGAATAGAAATTCCATGCTTGAACAGTAAGAGAGTGGCAGTAGGAATTATTGCTGACCACCTGACCAGGACAGTGACCGTGAAATGCTCAGAGAGAGTAGAGAGGTTACAAAGGCAGAAAACACATTAATAATGAGGGATTTCAGCTATCCTCATATTGATTGAGAATATGTCACCTTAGTAAGGGATGCAGAAATAAAATTTCTAGACACCAAAAATGACTGCTTCTTGGAGCAGCTAGTTCTGGAACCCACAGTCTATTATAATTCCTTGATAGAGTCAACAAGCATATAGACAAAAGTGATCCAGTCAATTATAGTGTACTTGGACTTTCAGAAAGCCTTTGACAAGGTTCCTCACCAAAGACTCCTAAGCAAAGTAAGCAGTCATAGGATAAGAGAGAAGGTCTCCTCATGGATTAGTAACTGGTTAAATGATAGGAAGCAAAGGGGAGGAATAAATTATCAGTTTTCGCAGTGGAGAGAGGTAAATAGCAAGGTCCCCCAAAGATCTGTACTGGAACTTGTGCTGTTCAACATATTCATAAGTCATCTGGAAATGGGGGTGAGCAGACAATACAAAATTACTCAAGATGTTTAAGCTGACTGCGAAGAGTTACAACGGGATCTCATTAACTGGGTGACTGGACAACGAAATGGCAGATGAAATGCACTGATCAACTGTGAATTTCAAAGTAATGTGCATAGGAAATCATAATCCCAAGTACACATACAAAAGGATGGGTTCTAAATTAGCTTTTGCCACTCAAAAAAAAGATCTTGGAGTCATAGTGGATGGTTCTCAGAAAAATGTCTGCTAAATGTGCAGTGGCAGTCAAAAAAGCTAACAATGTTAGAAACCATTAGGAAAGGGTTAGATAATAAAAAGGAAAATATCATAATGCCACTGTATAAATCCGTGGTACACTCACACCTTGAATACTGCATGCAGTTCTGGTCACCCTGTCTCAAAAAAGATGTATTAAAATTGGAAAAGGTGCAGAGAAGGGTAACGAAAATTATTAGGAGTATGAAACAGCTTCCATCCGAGGACACATTAAAAAGCCTAGGACTGTTCAGGTTAGAAAAGAGACAATAAAGGAGGAATATGATAGAGGTCTATAAACTCATTACTGGTGTGGAGAAAGTAAATAAGGAAATGTTATTTACCCCTTCACATAACACAAGAACAAGGGGTCACTCAATGAAATTAATAGGCAGCAGGTTTTTTAAAAAGCATAATGAAGTACTTCCTCACACAACACGCAGTCAACCTTTGGAACTTGCTGCCATAGGTTGTCGTGAAGGCCAAAAATGTAACTTGGTTCAAAAAAGAATTAGTTCATGGAGGATAGGTCCACCAATGGCTATTAGTCAACATGGTCAAGGATGCAACTCCATGCTCTGGCTATCCCTAAACCTCTGATAGCCAGAAGTTGGGACTGGGTGACAGGGAAAGGATCACTTGCAATTGCCCTGTTCTCCTCTTTTCCCTCTGAAGCGGATTCCCTCTGGTGCAGATTCTTCCAGAATGGGCAAGTAGCTTTTATTTGAAGTGCTTGGATTTTCTCGAAATTAGGTATGTTTAAATAATAAAAATTAAGATGAAATCCCACATCCGGTGGATTTGAGTACAACATGCCATACTTCAGCTTCACTGATAGCTGTCCAGATTTTCTTCAAGAGTTTGGAAATTCCCAGCATTCCATATTTGTAGCACATGGTGTCAATGACCTTAAGATCTTATTTTTGTGTTTTAATCCAATTACTGCCCCAGGACTACAGTCCACAGAGTGTTGTTGGAAGTGTCCGTGAGTGTGTGTAGGGCAAAAGAATATGACTGGAAACGTGGTTTAATATTTAGATTATAAGTGAAAGTGATACCAGTGGGTTCGTTCCCCACGGGATGTTTGTCGATATTATCATGTACACATAATTTGACACTCCAGTCAAATTCAGGCAGATATGGGTGTATCGGTTACATTCTTTTCGCACTTCGAAGGTTTTCTTGCAAAGATTCATTTTGCAAGCTGATGTGCTAGGACACAGCACAGGATGGCAGTACTAAAAAAGTACTGACATGCCACGCTTTGAGGTGCTGGCAGGAAATGTTTGCTCAAGCTCCTCCTCTGATTGCAACACACTAGTACTGCATGCGGCGGGGAGTGGTTCAGGTCTCCTACAGCGTGGGGCTTTTTAGGTCAAGACCATTCATATAAACTCCACCGAGAAGCTAACTGTCACCCATTACAGAGAATGTAGCCTGTGTGTAATATGCTTTCTGTCTGATTCCGTTCTGCAACACCTTACGTTTCTGAACAGTACCCAGGGCAGTGCCACTTAGAGCACATTGTGGTGATCTACTGTGGTGATATCGAGGCTCATGTTGGAAAGGAAAAATAGTATGCTTCTTGTCAGGTGCAAATGAAGAGAAAGTGCTCCTGGCCACAGCTTTTACCTGGGCATCCAGGAGCAGTTGCTTTTGAGGAGCCATTGATGACTGATGGAAAGCACTTTAAATGTCACCTGACTTTGTATCTGGTCACACTTTGTTTCAGCTTGGAGAACTGTGCTACAATAGCTTGGCAATCAGCCAGTCGCTCTGCCTTCTAACAAAGAGACCAGAATACATGAAACAGGGATTGGTAATTTTCTTAGGAAATATCAGCACATAAATGTTTTAATTAAAAATATCGTTGTTCTCTGTCCTCATTAATTTCAGTGGTGTGCTCTCTTGTTAGGAGGTGTGTTGAGAGCAATCTGTCCTTTCACATTTTGAACAGTAGCTCTTCTGTTTCTTATAATCCCATTATTTCACTACCAGTCACATTTCAGAGCAAAAACTCAGTGAGTTGGGATCAGCACATTGAATCCACCTAGAAACGGTTTCATTGGCATCATTTTTCTCCCTCCCTTCCTTCTTTTCCCTCCTCCTTTTCCCTCATTTGGATTAAACAAATTTCTTTACAGTTTGCTTGCACAAATTAAGTCCACACAGTGCCTTTGCAGAGAGAAATGGAGAGATCATGAAAGTCCCTTAGGCAGGAATGTTATTTCATTCAGTACAATAATACGAGGGAAAATTTAGGTTTTTTGCTGCAGTGTGTCTGGTACCTTGTATTTTCCAACATAAAATTTCCAATTAATATTTTCCTGGTAGTAGTCAAATGGGCTGAAAGAATGTATTTTGTTTAAACACTGAAAATATATTCCCCCACCCCCTTAGAAGCAGCAAGTAAATCTCCCTGTCTGCCTCAAAAAAGGTGTGTCTTTACCTATTTGCACTTGAGCGAAAACCTCTGGCATGGCTTGTGGGAACGGGAAAATAAACGTCTAAATCATCTGTGTGGCAATAAGTTAAATACCCTCATTTGCTCTCTCTGGTTCTGTCTACACTGCAGTTAAACACCTGTGGCTGGCCCATGTCAGCTCACTCAGGCTATGGTGCTATTTAATTGTGGTGTAGACGTTCGGGCTCGAGCTGTTGGTTGGGTCCCAGAGCCCAGGCTTCACCCTGAGTCCAAACATCTGCACCGTAATTAAACAGCTCTGTAGACTGGGAGCCTGAGTCAGTTGACATGGGCCAGCTGGGGGAGTTTTATTGCCAAGTAGAGATACCCTGTGTTTAGCTTTTACTTGGAGCAAACTAGAGGTGGCCAGCTAGTAAACATCCCTGGTCCTTCGCTGTGACAAGCCTTTTAATGCTTGACTTCAATGGGAATTTGCCTGAGAGAGCACTCTGTCAGTCTGAGTAAGGATTTTAGGACTTACCCCCTAAAGTTTAGAGCCAGTGCTGTTTCATTTTCAGTATTATGCTATCCCTTCCCTACTCCTTACCCCTCACCAGTCCCTTCACGCTGGGCCTCCCTTATCCATACTTCACCCTCACTCCTCACTGTAGGTTGTTTTTTCTGCCACCTTAACCTACGACAGGGACTTTCCATGAACAGCTCCTTCCGGAGATGTCAGCGCTGCTTTCTGACTTGACTGGCAGGGATCACTGTAGTCCAGGAACACCCTTTCCCTGAAGCGCCACCTTCTTCGCATGTGTTCAGCCTCCCACTTGTGCAGCGGCAGCAGCCCCCTGAAGAGGAGGCATAAACCTGAAGCATAAGCAAATTGTGAAAGGAATATGCTAATGGGCCTTGCCCAGTGGCACTTTGAGTGCAGCTTGATCCGCGAGACTGGATTGCTGCATTGTTGGGAAAGATGCGCAGTTGTGTACTCTGACAATGGCAAGCTCTACAGACCTTGAAAAGTCAGTGGAAAGTTTTGACACACTGTTGAACGTTTTGAATGTGCTTGTTTCTCAACTCCTTTTGCATCTGTATTCTAACCACTTCAGGGCTTTAGATGGAATTTACCAGGCTACCAACAAAGAGAGAGAACTGTATGTTTCCCTTCTTGCAAGCAAGTGCCCTGTACGTGCCATTTCGTATTTATAGGGATAGAGTAGAAAGCAGGAACTGCCATCATTTGAAAAATGTCTCTCTGAAACAGCAGTAATTTATTCTCAGGCTTTATTCTTGATTAAGAGCTACAGACAGCTGCAGCTTCCCTTTAAATAGCAATAGCCCTCTATAAGCATGCGATACATTGGGCTTCAGGTTTCTGGCATTTCTCTGCCAAAAATCAGGAGTATTTCTCACCAAATAAATGTTCGTTCAGAAAGCCCTATTTCCTGGCTTTTATTTTACAACACCTGCTTTCAATGGACAGATTAGAACAGCTCAGACTGGCCAGTTGGGAGAGGAAGTTGAAACTGTCTGGCTCTCTTTTGGCATAAAGAAATCTGTAACAGTAAGTCCAGGCCTTAGTTTTGGCAGCTCTTTGTCTGGTAAATATTGGTTTAAAGTGAAAGCTTCGGAAATACAGAACAGCTACTGTACATATAGACAGATGAAATAGGCTGTTGCGAATTATGAGGTGGTGATTCCATCAAGAGAGTCTGATGATGTCATAAAGCCCAGACACTCATTTGACTCAGCAGTACCCAGACACCTGCATCCATGTCTGCACAGCCCCCCTAAACTCCTCTGCTGCTTCTCCAGACGCCCTTTCTCCTGCCTGCTGCCACCCAAAGTCCCAATTTCCTACCTTTCCTTCTCCCTGCTGCTTTTTTCAGACTCTGCTGCTGTGCTTCCTCCTTCAGTTTTTCAATTGCTCATCTGCCTCCCTGCCGCGTTCCACTCAGTGCTGCCAGTGCCTGCCACTTCAGTGAAAGGCTTTGCTGTTGCAGCAGCACTAGTTGGTTGAGTCTCATAATTTAGGGGTGTGAGGTTGCTCTCATAAATTACGGGATTTTTCCCCCCTGTATTCATGGCTTGCAGTTTGCAATCCATGTATTAAAGTAATTTTAAGTTAGAGCATTCATTACTTTCCCCTTGCTTTCTTCTTGGCCTATATAGCTTCCAAAAAACTGAGAAGTTACAATTTCTCCAGGGCTAAAATCCAAGTCTTTGATAGGCAGGTACAGTGCCTGGGGCCACTACATGTTGCTACTGGTTGTCAGCATTGTAAAACTTATCCTGCAGAACAAAGAAAGTAGGGCACAGAGGTTGTTCTTTTCTCTTACTATGGCAAGCTCTAGTTTCTTGCTTTCTCATGCCTTTTCTTCCTTGTCCTCCAAGCAAATGGCTGTAAGTTTAGGACTCCTGTGTTTGTGGTGAGGACAGGTTTTGCCTGAGCAAACAGATATTTTTGGCAGTCACTTCAGCTTTTGGCTGTCAGTCTTGTTTTGTGACCTCTCTTTCAGGAGAGCAGGCAATGATAGTACATTGGATCAAGTAAGCAAAGTAAGTAAGGTAGGTTAGTTTGTTAATTGTTATAGTGTGTAGGGGATTGCAGTATGGTCTGTGAGTGAAATATGGCTTATGAAATTTGACAGCGTAGCCTGTGCTTGCTCTCCTTTTTCATGTGCTGCTGTGATCTGTAGAGGCTCCAGGTCCTAGGATGCAGTGTGCTTTGGCCCAAAAGGCCTTCTACTCAGATCAAGCTGGAGCACTATGAGAGCACTATAGGCTCGATACACCACACTAGTGCATTAAAGTGCTCCAGTTTACATGAATTACACATGGTGCTTAGCTGAACAAAGCTTGGGTGCCTCTGCTGTTCAGCTACAAATTTTGTCTCCATTCTGCATCATCTTCTTGTCATCACAGTGATGAATCCTGGTCACGTGCCACCTGAGGCACATTGTGCATATGCTAAGAAGACGACTGATTGTAGTACTGCTGTGTTTGTGCAGCTCTATTGGTGATCTATTTCCCTATGCTCATAATGACGCTAGTAGTACCTAGCAACATGCCAGTGCTACTGTAAAGGCTGTAGCAAGAAAGGAATGTAAGTTAAGCTCGCTCATAAGAGAATTTTCCACTTTTCTGTGCTGGGCGTGCATCCAAAAGGAGAGGTTGATGTCATTGGTGTGCTAGTTACAAGGGATCATGGACCAATGAGTCCTGCTAGTAGAAATACTATTCCATTGAGAATAACATGCTCATTCATGTCTATTACAGATTTGTTTGCAGCCTGCCAGGTGTGCTGACCTCATCCTGTATGTGTTGTGTAAGGATGGTATATGATCTCAGAGAAATTGGTGGTATCTGTGTTTCTTCTGACTGAGTTTCATGTTTCTGGTTGTTAATCAGCATTGGTGTTCAGCGTTACGGACACTGACAAATGTTTCTAATGCATCTGGTGGCACAGAGGTCAAGAGAGAGATGATGAAGCAGCAAGTTACCAGGATTGCTCTTGGCTTCTTTCCCTGTCGACATGTCAGAGCTAGAGACAGATCGACATAACCTAAGGATATGTAGTCTTTCATTTGGCTATAATGGATTCTCCAAGCTACTCTTTAAATAACAAAGCTGTTCTTCCTACTACCACAAATCAAGTTTACTGCAATCAGTTACAATAAAAAAGGTCTGTTTAATTTTATTTTTGTATGAGGATGGAAGAGGATCTTATGGACTGCCCATTAGTTGCCAGGCTAGTTAGCCTTCACTCTGAACTGGGGTGCACTAGTAGTTCTCTTTCTTTCACTGCAGTGTAGGTTTCAGTCGTCTTTCAATAGTGAACTCTGCTGAAGAATTAAAAAATTAAGGCCAATAAAAATGATGTCAGGCAGGCCTGGTAGGAAAGTTGGTATGTCTGGACTGAAGTATAGGATGCTGGCTTTCTTGGTAAGTGTAAATTTGTGAACAGAGCTGATGTGTGAGACACAATATGAGAGGGAAACCTCAGAAAGGCACACCACCAAAAAATTGTGCTTTAAGCTTTAATCCATGAGCAGCTTGTTTCTTTGGCAAATGTACCATGTTTCCTCAATGTCCTGCTTCAGCATTTCTGATGTAATTAATTTACAAAAACAAACCTGAGGTAACACCAAGTTTGTGTGAGATGGAAGTGAATTTGATGCTCAGTGAGGGATAATTGACAGGAGGAAGTGTAGTGCAGGGAGACGACTGCAGCAGCTGACACATTATACTTTGTGTTTGTTTGGGGTTGAAGGGTTGGATGGGGGCTGTGTGTTTGTTTTGCTTCGAGATCATGAGTTTTAGGCAGCTCTGTTAAAAGTAAAATTAACTCCTGTTGAACTGAAGCCAAGCAGTGTATCTTCCTCATGCACTCAGATTCCAGGATTAAGGCAACACCTCTTAGATCCATTTCATGTTTAACTGATTTTTTTTCTTTTATTACAAGCTAAATTAGGGTAAATTTAATTCCCCACTGGGCAGACAGACAGCAGCGTAGATACAGGTACAAGTTCCATTCCCATTACAGTTAACTAGTGAAACCCATCAAACTGCAGATGTTTGGCTTGGAAAATCTTCTTCCTATTCCTGATCTTGTTTGCAAAAAGAGAGTGAGCTACTGTGTCCACCATCCTAACAGTGGTGCCTTGTGTTAAATTAATTGAAGCAAGTGGTCTTCATTAGGTCAGGTATTGCTTTGATTCTGATCTAGTTCTCTCTTTCCTACAGGCACCCTTAGACTTTCCCACTTCTAAATCACTTTGTCCATCTGGTTAGTGTTTTGATTTGGCGAAGTACCATAAATTTATAGCAATTAATATAGTGTTCCCTTCTTCCCCTTCATCTGCCAAAACACTTGGGATGCTGTACAACAGAATAAAAACAAGTACAGGACAAACATTATAAGAGAGTACCCTCTGAAAAAGAACGTACAACGAAAACTGTTGTGTTGTAAACTTCAGCACATACAACACGGCAGTAAGCATCATGTATTGATCTGTAAGCCTCCTGCAGTTCTTGGCTCAAGAAGAGGCCATGGGAACTGACCCATCATTTTCTTTCACCTTGCTTCAGCTGTAGTTCAGTGAGTAAAAAGGGTCAGATATTGAAGGTTTACCAGATGGCATATCAAGAAGCAGTCTCAGGAGACCTGGTGAACTGCAATCAGGGCACGCAGTGTTAGGGAAAACACTGAACAAGCACCCATACACCTTGTAATAGCCCTCTTCTGTGCCCTCCCCCAGACCAACAGAGACTGTTTGGCCAAGTAAGATCCTGTCACTGCTGACAAATATGGATTTTCTGTTATGGCTCTTATTCTAGACATGATGCTTTGGAGTTCCAAGAGGGCAGAGGATGGGTGAGGAACAAGAAATCCTAGACAGACCATAACAATTGATGGAAAAGGGGAATGAAATTTAAAGGAGTTTGATTTTTTTTTTTACAGCCTTATACCCCACTCTTCGAATCATCATTATCATCATCCCACACCACCAGGTGCATAAGGCAGAAATCAATTGGCATCCCTATCCTAGTATGTTTAGATGCAATATTGCCACTTCAGCTACCCACTTCAGCCATCCTCCAAGAACTGCAGAAAATTGGCCAACGGCTTAGGTTGGGTCAGGCAACCTAGTTAGTTATCTGTGTACCTCCCCCACAAATGGGATTCTTATCAAATGAAAATTTAGAAATCGCATTCATGCTTCACCCCAAAATAGGGCACCGTAGCTAACTGAAGGCTATGTTAAAGACCTACTGTATCTCTTCACCCATTGTTTTTACACGTAAGATTCTATTCTAATGAAGCTGATTGTGTGTTAGTTTTATCTGCTTAGGACAAAATGCTGAGAGAGATTTGAGATGTTTTGCTTTGTAAAAGTTGTTAATATTTTGACTCTGATGGTAATTTAGGGTTACATGATAAAACCAGGGGTGAGTAATCGTTACAATTTGGTATTTTAATATATTCCCAATTCTAATTGTGCTCATGAGCATTAAAAAGTAGATAGGTTTGTTATAAAACGTTGCTTAAAAGAAAGTTATTGAGCATACTGGAGCCAGTTTTCAAAAGTTAATAACTGAACAGCTTTGGTCTCTTTAAAATAAATGACAATGACAAAAACTAAAACTACTTGCTCAGCATAGTAGTGTGCTGGAAATGGCCTCTTGCTTTCTGCTTTGTTCCCCTGACTGGCACCTTCTTGAGAAGTGCAGCTGGGAATGAATAGGTGTGTGTGTGGGGGGGGGGAGGAGGAGGGTCGTCAGTCGTCATGTGTCTCGGAATGTAAAAAGTGATCACAAAAAGCCCAGAACTTGCTGTTTTTGGCAAGTAATTTATTTTGGTTGCTTGACTTCCTGATTCTTCTCACTTAGAGGGTGCATTAGTGCTTGGTGAATCAAGCCCATAGTGTGATACTTAGGCCTCTTTTTGGACCATCTTGTAAAATGGATCGTCCTTAGGATATCATGTCAGCACTAGAATGGACAAGTAGCTGTGTTGTATTGTTTGGGACTGGCAGTTGCAGCTTCATTCCAGGATGGGGTTCATGATCTGCGGTCATGAAGGGTCTGAATGCACTGCAATAAAACACCTGTGGCTGGCCTGTGTCAGCTGGTTCGGGCTGCAGGGCTATAAAATTGCAGTGTAGAGGTTCAGGCTTCGTGGGGGCCAGCCAGAGGAGTTTTATTGCTGTGTAGACGTGACTTAAGTCAGTGGATAGGATTTTGAAAGAGTGGAGAAAGCTTTGTTAACTGAAATGGCTGGGTCGGACTCAAAGAGGAAGAGTTTGCTGTTCTAAAACATAGCACACATTTTAGACATTCTTATCAGAGCACTCAGTTAAGCAGTTATGTGGAATACTGATAAAGTAATGTGTGATAACAGGCTTCGTAATTTAAAATGCCCAAACTTGGCATGTGCTATAGTAATATAAAGTAGTAACACCAATGAGACTCGAGTTTTGGAATTCCTGGTTCTGCTTACTTGCTTCACTAACAGATCATTGCATAAACATTGACTTAATGGCTTCTATACTAGAGAGATATGCATTTCTGTCAGAAGGGATGTTTGGTCTAGGCTGGTTCTGCATAGTCCCATATGGGAGTAGCTAATATTAGCTGGTCTTTAAGGAGAGGGGAAAAGCTAACATTTTACTTTATCACCAGTGGATTTGCTGGAAGTCTGTTTTATGTAAACCACATCAGTAAAAATAGTATGTAGATGATTTTTCTATTTAATTGTAGAATCTCACCTGTGTCCCCTCTGAATGCTGATGATAGATTTCACTAAACTGGCAGATAGGAGTTTACCAGGAAGCATTAAGTGGACGACTTGTTCAAAGCACTGTCTTAAACTGACCCTCAGTCAGGATTTAAGAATACAAACAACAACTGGGTAGAAAGCGGTAGGTGAATGAATGGATCGCCAGGGTGAGGATGCAAATGTCAATTTATATATAAAGCTTTTATTTCACTCTTCAAAATGAGCCCACCCCTTTATCACCCTGAGTACGGAGGATGAGTTTCTTGATTACAAACTTGGGTCATGATGCTACCAGATGATCTGTGCAGGCACAGTGGGCTGCCTATTTATCTTGTCAGGACTGGAATGCTGAAGCAAGAGAGCAGTGCTTCTCCATCCTCAAAAAGAGAAACTAGAAAGCATATAACTGACCTTGTGTTGGCAAAGGCTAGCTCCAAAGGTAACGCTTAAAAGTAATGCTAGGTGTTTTTCAAAAAAGCCTTTCAACAAAATAAACATAATTACAGCAACATGGACCTTCTTAAAAGGGCTACCTTCAAATGGTTTACTGATTTGGTTAGTATTTTAAGGCTTGAGCTCTAATGCAGGCCAGGGGCTATAATTTTTTATTCCTCCTGCTTCAATACTTCAGAATGTTGTAAACGGTAAAGCACTCTGTCCAATTCACTGTCTGATACTCAAACTGGATATGATTTCACTGTTGCTGAAACTGAAAATTGACTTATGCAAAACTCAGTTTTGTGTCTATCATATGGCCCTTCAAGACCCTGGATATGGGTCTCGAACAGTCCATGTGTCTGGAACATGTGTCAGTGGAGCCCCGATCTTGGGAGCACTCCCTATGCAACTTGACATAGATGAATCAGCAGAATTCTGAAATTCTGCCCTTGATTACACCTTTGTGTACCCTATTTATTTCAAAGAGGGCTGCAAAGATCTAACTGTCAGAAGAATTTGGCCCCTTGTGATGAATAAAGTTGCAAAATAATTGCAATGTGATGTTGGGGCGAAACATGGTGAGTTTTAATTTGTGACGTTTTATTAATACGTGATGGTAGAGACCTATTCCATGGTACTCTTTCATATAGCTTTGTGTATAAATCTCAAGATCTCTTATTTGTTTTGTTTCAAATTTTAAAATTCACCTTTCTAACAAATAAGCATAAATAAGTATTTCTGCACATAGACTTAAAAAAAAGAAGAAATGAGGGAAAGTGCTTTTTAAATATTGTTATTTAAAGCAGTCCCTTTTCATTTGTGGGGAAAAAGAAAAAACAGTAAATCTCCAGCCCTGGTCAGATTTAGTTAAATAGCATTAAACATGGTCAGATTAAGTACAGTCAAGCCATAACTGAAGTTAGAACAATGTGTCTTTGAGGGAGTTTCTCTTGGAGTTTTAAGTAGAGTTGGGCAAAGGAAAAAGCTGCCATATGGATCCAAACTTTCCAAAATCTGCTGGTGTTTAGATCCAATTATTTGGTTTTGAGATACACTAAACGCCAGCAAAGCAGAGCAAAGTTAGGATCCAGATCCCAACTTCCTCAATGTTCAGAGTTGCTTAGATTTGTGTTTTGATTCAGGCCCAACTCTAGCTTGAAGAGACCATCTTGTGCTTTTGTCACAAATATAAAGGGAAGGGTAAACCCCTTTGAAATCCCTCCTGGCCAGGGGAAAGCTCCTCTCACCTGTAAAGGGTTAAGAAGCTAAAGGTAACCTCTCTGGCACCTGACCAAAATGATCAATGAGGAGACAAGATACTTTCAAAAGCTGGGAGGAGGGAGAGAAACAAAGGGTCTGTGTGTCTGTCAATATTCTGTCTTTGCCGGGGATAGACCAGGAATGGAGTCTTAGAACTTTTAGTAAGTAATCTAGCTAGGTACGTGTTAGATTATGATTTCTTTAAATGGCTGAGAAAAGAATTGTGCTGAATAGAATAACTATTTCTGTCTGTGTATCTTTTTTGTAACTTAAGGTTTTGCCTAGAGGGGTTCTCTATGTTTTGAATCTAATTACCCTGTAAGGTATCTACCATCCTGATTTTACAGGGGGGATTTCTTTATTTCTATTTACTTCTATTTTTATTAAAAGTCTTCTTGTAAGAAAACTGAATGCTTTTTCATTGTTCTCAGATCCAAGGGTTTGGGTCTGTGGTCACCTATGCAAATTGGTGAGGCTTTTTATCCAACATTTCCCAGGAAAGGGGGGGTGCAAGTGTTGGGAGGATTGTTCACTGTTCTTAAGATCCAAGGGTCTGGGTCTGTAGTCACCTAGGCAAATTGGTGAGGCTTTTTACCAAACCTTGTCCAGGAAGTGGGGTGCAAGGTTTTGGGAAGTATTTTGGGGGGAAAGACGCGTCCAAACAGCTCTTCCCCAGTAACCAGTATTAGTTTGGTGGTGGTAGCGGCCAATCCAAGGACAAAGGGTGGAATATTTTGTACCTTGGGGGAGTTTTGACCTAAGCTAGTAAAGATAAGCTTAAGAGGTTTTTCATGCAGGTCCCCACATCTGTACCCTAGAGTTCAGAGTGGGGGAGGAACCTTGACAGCTTTCCTTGTCTGTTTTTTGTATCCACGTGTCATATCCTGTCTCGTCTGATACTCAGATTATGATCAAATGTCAGGATATGTGTACAGTGCCTAGCACAATGGAGCCCTCCCTGACCTCTGATTGGGGCCTTTCGTCACTATCACAATACTAATAGTAAATAACAACAGAAAACCCATTGACTAATTGTTGAGTTATCTAAGGGAAAGGTACACGCTAGAAACAAGTCTTCTCTCTTGAAATGAGTGTGACATCTCTTGGTTTCTACAATATCTTTTAAATTCTTCTCTTTGTCTCCTTCCTACCAGTTAAGAGACTAGTAAATGCCCAAGTTCTGTCACTTTACTAACACAACCTTTTGCTTTCTGGCCTCCTACTATTCCTCAGAATGCTGCTGCTGCTTCCATTTTCTTTTCATGCTGCTCTGACCATGTCTTCTTATCACCCTTGGATCAGTGGCTTTCCTCTTCTTCTGCATAAAGTTCAAGCTCCTTTTCTTCAGGGCATCCATGTCTCACCCGGCAACTTCACCTCAGCACTCCTACCATCCCATATCCCGCCGCTCCCCGCTACTCTTTTAGTAAATATGCCCTTTGTTTCTGTTACTCCTATCTAACGTTTTTGTCTTCATCCCACTGCTTTCCACTTAATGTAGATTAAGTTCCCTCATTCTCCTCCTTACATCCATTTGCATTGTGACACGTTGCAATTACGATGACCACCCGCCGCTCCAATTCTATATTTTATTACCTTATATTCCGTATTGTACCAGCTTGTGTCTTTATAGTGCTTGCCTATTGGTGCACAGAAGCTGTTTATTTGTTTGGCACAGCTCTCCTACTTTATATTGCTTTGTACACTGATGGCACTATAATAGTAGTAATAAAATTGTGGGAAGGCTAATGCATTATCTCATGTTTAGCAACTCCTGTTGTAGGGAGCATGTGTTTATTTTGTACGCTTGGATGCTGTTTTTAGCTAGTACTGTATATTAAAAAGAGATATTTAAATTTGACTAACCAATCTTCATGGCTGAGAGAATAAGCATCAAAAGGTATGTGGGAGCTGCTGTCTGAGTGATAGCAGTACTTTGTGTCTTGCATTTGGTGATATATGTAGCTTTGACTCAGAAGTTTCCATTGATCTATGAACCCTGATAATGTCAAGATAGTTTACTTTGGGGAGAGACTCTAGTACAGTAATAAAATTCAGCTACTGACTAGTAAGCTTGAATAGAGCCCTGCACGGATACAAAATTTGTATCCGCATCCAATCCGTGATCCACAAACATGGTCCGCAGATATCCATGGATATGGATATAAAGTGGATATCCACAGATTTGCAGGGATCTAAGCATGAGCTCTTTTTTCACAAAAGGAAGGTGATTTGCAAGTTGAATTTTGGGCAGGAAATATTTGTGAAAGGACTTTATCCTTTCATATGGTGTGTAAAAAAGTGAGCAGCTCACCATGGCCTCTTTAGTTTCTGGCCCAAAGAGCTTACAATCTGTACATGTAGATTGGCTCCTAAATCAACCTGTGTTCTTAGTCAGTTTGTAACGAATTACTTCAGGTTTATCCTGCTGTGGCTCGTTGTTGTAATGGATGAGCAAACATACATTAAGTATCCACATGAACTTTTGTTCAAAACCCAAAACTTGAATCAAACTGAACTTTTTATAGAGGGTTTCAGACCTTTTGGTTATTAACCTTTCATTTATTATTGTTTTTCTTTTATTTTTGTGCACTTCTGTACATCCTTCTTTCATAAATTCATTGAAGTTGGAGGTGCAAAAGATCTGTTAATTTAAGTCAGCCAGTCCATTTTCCTGACAACACAGGATTGTTCCCTACAGTGTATTTTCAAGAGTTTTGACCCATCTAGTTTCAAATGTCCAGAAGTCCAAGGGTTTCCACCACTTCCTTTGAGACTACATACCACAGCCTAATAGATCTTGTTTCATCGTATTCAACCTAAGTTATTACCTCTTTAAATTTCCTCCCATAGTCCTTGTTATACCTCACACATCATCTGAAGTAATTCCTCCCTTTTTGTTGGCTATTATCATGTTCTTTTGACATTTCATTGGGGACTGGAAGCAGAAATACTGATACACAACAAAACAGGTATTCTTACAGTATTTCCAAAATGACAGAAAGCAAGTGGCAATGGAAGCTTCATGACAAGCTGCTCTCATGAGATGTCAGCCCTGATTCTTTTGACCGAAGTATGGATTTACTATGGATAGACACCCAGACTTTTCAATGCATATACGAACCAAACACCTGAACCTTTTGTATTTCACCTCTCATTGACTGAAGTGGTACTGCAACACCTTTAATTTCTGAAATCCTCATTTTATATGTCTACCTTTAATTTCCTTCTTCCCCTCTGGCCTCATTTCTTTATCATCCTGCCTGTTCTCTCTGCTCCCCGACCACTAGATTTCCTTTTCTTTTTCATAGTAGACAATAGAGTCATGTCCCACATGGCCCCACCATCTGGAGCAACTTCCCTGACTCATGTTCCTTAGGAGATTCATCTCTTAAACCTGCCCTGTATGTGTTAAGCTTCTTTCTAATTAAACAATCATTGTCTGCCCCAAGGTTTCTAGTTTCCCTGAGCTAACTCATTTTCCTCACAACATGTAGTCTTTGCTATCCTCCTTCACTTCTGTGTTAGGCAGATGAGATATGTTGCAAGCTATATCTATTAGCAGTGTGGACATATAGGCCCTGATACAGAAAAGTGCTTAAGTGCATACTTAAGTCGATCCCTGTTTGGGACAGCCCTTAAGCACATGCTTAAATCCTTTTTTTTCCAGTAGATTTAGTTAACTTAAAATTAAGCTTGTGCTTAAATGATATTCAGAATAGGAATGTTTTCCCAAATAGTGGCCCTATACAGTATAATCAACTGTGAAGCGCATGTGATATTTTCATGTAAAAGATGCCAACGAAAAACACATGGTGTGGTAGGTGTGTAATGGAAGTTTGAAGCAGGGGAGTGAGGTATTAAGTATGATTTGAAATATGTATTCTTTCTTCTCCGAAAGAAAAACTGAAAATATCATAAAATCAAACAAAAAAATGACATCTTTGATTTCTGGTCTGTCATTTTGAAAGTGTGGAGCGTGTAGATTTACTCTTTTGTTTTACTGTGAGATTTTCAGTTCTTGACCTAGCATCCAGATTTTATACTACATTTGGCTCTCGTTTACAGAAAATGAGCTCGGTGCACATTATCTGCACTGTGTTCACTGACATGGATTGGTCTTAATAAAGCATAGGAATACGCAGCTCAGTATTTGGAGAACTGCAGATTGAACCTCCTACAGATCACTGTGGTGAAAGAACCTGATGCTAAAGACCCACTCTGAATTGTGTTACTGTATTTATAGCATTGGATGTGGGGATTACAGTCACATATCCTGCCCATATTGTTTTTAAATCAGTAACCAACCTCAGCTGCAGACCCCCAGTGACAGAAAACCTGCTTGGAGTGGGGATGTACCAGCACAAGTCAGCCACATGACCTGAGATCAAAAGTGCAAAGGGTGGGCTGATGCACTGGTTGAGTGCAGCTCTTCAGCAGCTTCATATATAGGGTGAGCAGATGTACTGTTTTTAAAGGGACAGTCCCGTTTTTGGGGACTTTTTCTTATATAGGCACCTATTACCCCCCCCACCCCCACCCCCTGTCCCGTTTTTTCACAGTTGCTATCTGGTCACCCTATTCATGTACAGCCTGAGTGTTTGAAATCTGCTGTTCCTATAGGGAGACTGTTCCCTCCAGCATCGCTCTCCTGCAGTCATAGGGGATTGAAAATGCATTTCCCTTTGCCCACAAGAAGAAAGCTGGCACACTGTGTCTCAAGAATTCGGGTTGTACTTTGAGTAACAGTTATTCTTAGGGAGAACAGCAATTGTGTATACACAAAGGTAGCTGACTTCAACTTTGTCTGTTCCTGGAGCAGACACCACCTCCCTTTCTGAAACCTGCAGTATGCACAGAGTCATCTAGTGGTTGAACTGCATAACTGCAAGTAACAGTCGCTTAAAGCAACCCCTGCAACACTGTATATTAATTCTGATAGCCATATATCAGTTCTGTCACATCCATATTAAACAACTTTGACATCACAGTTGCAGCCCACAGAAGCCAGCGCTATTTAACAGATTGTAAGGAGATCTGAATGGTATGGATGGGACTGTGTTACTGAGGGATAGTAAATCAATAAATCGGGCAGAATAAAGTTGCTGTGTGTCTTGATAGCACCCTTAGGGATTATTTTGTCCTTTTTCTTGGTTTGCTATCCCTATCTAAACAACTTAATCTGTACTGTTCAGGCTTCCTAATAATCCTTCTCTGCAGAGCTTTCACAATCATAATCACACCCTTCCTGCCAAAACCATAGAGCAGTGTCAGAGTCCAACCTTTGTGACATCTTAGTCTCTTCTGAGTACTGGCACCACTTGAGAATATTTTTAAGTCTGTCCGAGCGTGTGCGCATATGATTTTCAAAGTCTAAACTTGTAAGTAAAGAATTTCAACCACAACCCTAAGTTAACGGGGGGGTTGTTTTTATCCTCTTTAAAACTGATAAAGTAACTGAAGCAAATAGAGTGAATTATGGTGACTGTTCTTCCACTGTCTGTTTACTACAGTCCCTTCTGCATGGCTGTGTTTTTGTACACATAGAATAGAACCTCTTTCCTCCCCCCCCCCCCCCCCCGAGTCCCATGGATCGCTCCTATTTTACCTCCCTTAGGGGCCCGAAGTACGGTACAGAAAACCCTCTCTTTAACAGAGGAATACAGAGTGCAGCTTCCTCTTGGGCCTATTAACCCTCTCCTTAAATTGGCTATCAGAATGGATCACAACATAAGAATTCAAGATGCTGCTTCTCACCTCCGCAGCACTCCCGGTCCCTTTGGGCTGACAATCAAGGGACCAAACTCAAGGGTTAAACTTGGACTCCTTCCTCACTAAGATGCTGCAGTTAGACTGTTGGGCCAGGCCAGAGCAGTATTTTTAGGCATTTTAGAGAAATCCGTTGTCCCTAGTGAACTCCTATCGCGTCACTCCACGTCTTGTTCTGTAGAAAGTGTCAGCACCGCCATGCTTGTCAGGTCATTGAATGTTTCTTTGACATTGCACTTGCTGGTTTTGAGCTATGGAATATTTCTAGGTAAAGTTATCATAATACAAACTGCAAATTGAGAAGCTGAATAGTTGTGGTTAGTATGTCTATAGCAGTGATGACATGGGAAAATATTTTGTTTTTCTCCAGATGACTGTTTGAGGTTAGTTCTAGGCCATTTTGTTGTGATGTGCCAGCTAAAAGGATGGGAGCGTGACTTAGACATAAGCAGGTTTTGTTTTGTTTTTTAAAGCCCGATTAAGATTTATTGTCAAAGTAAGGGGTTTTTTTTTTTGGTAAATAGAAAAAGTAAGAGCCACCATTTTAAAGAGGGGGAAATTGACTCCTATTCAGCACACTTGAGTTCAGCATACTTCCTAGTCTAACAAAAGAGGTACTTCATAGATTCATACAATGGCTTTGCATGGCAAGAGTGGCCAAAGTGTGGGCTTCAGAGCAAATGCAGCCTAGAGAGTTCTGCTAAGGTATTTGCAGCCACTCTTCATTTAATACATAGATGATGTGTAGAGACAACATATACCACCATGCAATGCCTGATGCTCAAAGCCAGCTGGAGCATTGCATGGTGGAGTCTGCATCTGTGCAGGCTTCACATCTATATTAAAGTTGTGGGTGCCTAACATTTTGAAGATGATGCCATTGGACGTAATGGGGCATGGAGTACAGCCCTCCTGCTTGTACTGAATATCACACAACTCCATTAGTTATAATAGGTTCTAAGTTCACCAAAAGGAGTCACTGTGCTGTGTCAAGTATACAGTACATGGAAGATCATGGTTCCAGACCCTGCTGATAAAGAAGGAGGGTTAGCTAGGAAATGATGGTAGATATCTTCATGTCTGATGATTAAAAACAAAAGTAATTCAACTGTCACTTTCTTCCATAATAGGAGCCTTATGGCATGGGCTGCCAGTGTGTGTTAAGAGTAACATGCAAAATACAGAGCGTGTGGCTAAAGAATAGTTTCTTTTGCTTTCATCTGCCTTTGTTTCATTCTGTGCTGCAAGGATGCATTTGTGTGTGAAACAACCTGGCACATTTAGAGGGACCTTGAAACTGCTTCATTGAACCACAGCACAAAATGAAACTGAGGAACCTGGAAGGAAAGCAGAAAATGACACAATAATGAAAATTGCACTTAAAAAAAAAAGTTACAATGTTGAAAAGGTTCTGACTTTATGACAAAAGGCTAGGAAATACAAAATTATGCTGCTGCCAGTGTTTTCTTAACTAAGGTGATTTATTTGACATAAGGTGTCAGGAATCAGGCTTTAATCTGTTCCAAAGCCTCTCTAGTACTTGGACACAAAGGAGCAAGTTAGCAATGGTGTATCACACTTCAATCTGAATTTGCCTTGCTTTAGTACAGCCTTAACATTCTGTCCAGGAATTAGATTGCCAGCAAAGCGCACTGAAGTGAACATTTTCCAGTCTCTAATTTTCTGTGTTTCTATGGGCAAAATCTTAGCTCATCTTACGGAGTTTTGTTGGGGGAAGAAATGGGAGCCATGGAGCTCCTCTCTAACAGTTCACCTGCCCATGAGCTGAGCCGAATATGGATTTAGCCCTATCTTGCATTCTAGGCCTGCCCACAGCATCTAATGGTGTCAGCCAGCCACGAGCAGCAAACACTTAGGGGGGCAGCACCACTACTCCTTTCTGGAGCCAGCAGTAGGGAGCTCTGGAGAGCCCTTCCCCTAATCTCGACTCCCCTTAGTCATCCTTCCCTGCATGCCTCCTTCACAATGCCAGCTGCCGCTTTGCTCTGCTTCACTTCACAGCATTCCTCTGCACCCAGTAAGATCAGAATGTTGGAAAGCTTCATTTTAAGGGCCCTATCACAGAGTCAGGAAATCCCCTGTTTTTTTCCTACTGATTATTAAATGTTACAAAATATTCTGGTTGTACTAATCTGCTATCAGTCTGAACATCTACTGCCATTAAAGTGTTGATTAAATAACAGTTAGTAGTAAGGTGTTTTTAAATGTCCTGCTAGTTAGTACAAAAGTTTCAGCCAGTTAAAACTGAAAAATATACTTAGAAGTAAACATAAAGTCCAAGATTTTCAAGAGACAGTCTGGGCCCAACTTGAGACATCTTAAAAGGGGCTTGGTTTCCAGAAAGTATTAAGCATCTGCCATTTGAAGTATCCCCAAAATCCCTAGTTACTTTTAAATATCCTTTAAAGTGAGCCTGCAAACACTTATGCACATACTTACAGTCACGATTGTAATGTCTTTGGGGCAGAGACTCTGTCTCTGTGTGTTTTGTACCATGCCTAGCATAGTGCAATCTTGACTGTGTTTGAGGCCTCTGGTAACTATGCTATCATAAATTTTAAATAATTATAATTAAATAATAATACTGTAAAAAGTTAAATATATGTCAAGTTAATGTTGTGCTCCCCTCCCCTCAGGCTGACTAGCATAAATTGAATCTTGAAATAATTAGCCCAAGCAATTACCATTCAATATATAACTCTGATATCTGTGAATTGTGGTAACATATGCAGGCCTGATCCTGCTAGGTGCTGAGTAGATCCTGGAAAGACCTAGCAGGATCAGGTCCTATATTTCCACTATTGTGCAAGACACAAATACCATGTAAATATGATTGTCTTCATTCTAAGTAGCTATACAGCATATACACACTCTACATATATTTCAGATTTCGGTACTTATATTTACAGCTGATTAAAAATTGTACAGTATTGTATATACTGTGCTGATTAAATAGTTGTAATGAAACACTTTACTGTTCTATGATTATTAATTTTTGTCCAAATTTTTGGCAGAGGCTATTAAAAACCAACTGTAAAATTTGATTGAACTTTCCAGGTGGTTTGACTGCAACATCTGTTTTCGTGTCAGTAAATGTGAGAAATACACACAGCGTCAGCCTCCTTTAATAATGTCAGAGATTAGGTATTTGGAAGTAGTGAGACACATCAAGAAGTACTTGGCTTGGTTTTGAACTTGATGAATTTTAGTGGCTTTTATATGGAGTAGAAAACCTTCTGTAAGACATAACGCAGTCCCATTCTCTCTTACACAATCATGAAATCAGTTCCACAAGTTTCCAAGATTTATTTTCAACTTTAACACATAAACAGATCTTTTTTCTTGTTGCTGATTTGAGCAATTCCTCACCCCAGTCACGTGGAAAAATTGCTTGGGTAAGAAAAATATAATACTCATTATATTGTAACTTTGCAGATAAAGCCAAGTGCCCTACCCACTTTTTTGCAGCATTGTACTATTCATATGTGTTCACTCCTAGAGACTAAACTTGCAAAAGAGAAGAGAGCTCTGAAGCATCTCTCAGACATGATTGTGAGGTTGGTCTTTTTTTTTTTTTTTTTTTAATGGTGAGCTCAGAATCCAAAGACGCTCAGCGATCAGCAAGTTTGAATGTCAGCCAAGATGCTAAACTGGCAGCCTTCCACTCTGCTATCAGTGTGAGTGAAATGTGTACTCAGTGACTTGATTCAGGACCTTCATAGTTTGCAAGCAAATATTTCTGCTTTTAGAATTACCCAAAAAATAGAAAAAGATGTGTGTGTCTGCATTTGTGTGTGTGAGAAGAGAGATGGTTCTGCACCGTTAGTAGTAGGTGTTAACATTCTACAGCCCAGTCAAGACCCCATGCTTAGAACATCACTTCAAAGGTTATATTGTATTTCCAACATGCATTTCATTATGTCTTTTAATGTTTTTGCTATTAAATCTAGCTTGTATAAGGGCAGTAAACATCTCACACTGGTAATAAGCTGCAGGAAAGCAAAGCAAATTGACACTTTGTATAAAGGTTGCCCAATGAAAAAAATGCAAATAAGCTATGATACAGCCACATTTGCATTTTCTCGTGGGTTTAGTGATGATATGCACTGCATGAGCTTGGCAGACTTGCCTCTTGGGATGGTGCACATACTGGTGGTACGGCCCTGCAGGGTAAATTTAACAAGTGTAACTGTGATTTTGCATGCGGCGTCTCAGAACCGCTGAGCAAAGTGCAACAATAAATAGTGACAGAGAAAATTGATTTATAGAATAAATGTGTTTGGTGGAAAAATAGTGTTATACAAATTTTACACTTTGCCAAAAGAAGTTGAGCAATTTTGTTTTGGTGGCACTACTCAGCTTTCCAAGCTAAATTCTTCCTTCTGTCCCCTTATTATTTTTTCCATTGTATTCTTTTAGACGATATCAGGACGATGGAATAATGTGGAGACCTCTGTATTTGAGATGGACACATCATTGAAGTCCTATACAATACATTGGCTATGTGTTTCCACTGAATGACAGTGCAATCCCACAGTCTTTAAACATATGAAATCAATTGCAGCTCTCCAAATATGTTGCTTTGTGTAACAGAAACGGAAGGTGGGAGCATATTTTAGAATTGTGATAATAATCATGTTATAGGGAGGAGAAAATGGAAACTGATTCTCAGAACGCTTCACAATATATCTATTTGTATTTTGGAGAGTCATATATGCTTTTCAAGTGTCGCTGTAAAACCACACTTCTGAAGGAAATTTGCCTGTCTTTTGCCCACACCAGTTTTGTTTCTTTCCAGGCATAATTTCAATATGTTTAGTTAAAAATAAACCAAATAGAACAGGCTGAATTAGAAGTTCTTGGCATTGGCCTTTGTGTGCAGAATGTTCTCCCAAAATAAGTCATGGATATTTTAAAAATCGAACAATTTTGGCTGAAATAGATTTCAATTTTTCTACTGTAATACTAGTGGTCCAAATAAATCTTTGCTGTAACTGCACTGCTCCAGTGGAGTTGCCCCAGCAATATATTTGGCCCAGAATGTATAATTATTACATCTCCCGTAGCTATTGTCAGGGTTTCTTCCCCACTCTGAACTCTAGGGTACAGCTGTGGGGACCCATGTGAAAGACCCCCTAAGCTTATTCTTACCAGCTTAGGTTAAAAACTTCCCCAAGATACAAACTTTGCCTTGTCCTTGAACAGTATGCTGCCACCACCAAGCGTTTTAAACAAAGAACAGGGAAAGAGACCACTTGGAGACGTCTTCCCTCAAAATATCCCCCCAAGCCCTACACACCCCCTTTCCTGAAGAGGCTTGAGAATAATATCCTAACCAACTGGTTACAAAATCATCAAAGACCCAAACCCCTGGATCTTGGAACAATGGAAAAATCAGTCAGGTTCTTAAAAGAAGGATTTTATTTAAAAAAAAGAAAGGTAAAAATCATCTCTGTAAAATGAGGATGGAAAATACTTTACAGGGTATTCAGATTCAAAACACAGGGGATCCCCCTCTGGGCAAAACCTTAAAGTTACAGAAAACAGGAATAAACCTCCCTCTTAACACAGGGAAAATTCACATAAAACAAAAGATAAACGAATCCGCCTTGCCTGGCTTACCTATACTGGTTGCAATATTGGAGACTTGGATTAGGATGGGTTGGAGAAGATGGATTTCTGTCTGGCCTCTCTCAGTCCCAAGAAAGAACAACCCCGTAAACAAAGAGCACAAACAAAAGCCCCACCCCACCCCTCAAGTGTCTTCACATTTTTTCTCAGTTTCTCTATAAATATTCAAGCACTTTTTAGTGATAGTTTTGTTAATGTTTTGCAGCGATGAACAACACTGTCAAACTCTATGGTTTGTGCTCATGAATCCTATCATAAAATGTTTGAGTAAAATTTACTTAAGGTTTGTAAGCAGGGGAGGAGAGACTTCCTTAATTTGGGCCAAATTCTGCCTTTGGATCTGCACGTGTGTCTGCTGTTGACTTCTATAGAAGCCCTATGTGCACATTGGAAGGCAGAATTTGGCCTGTGGTTTAACTGTATCTTGAGATAAATGTTGAAAGTTTTTCCCTGTTACACTTACCCACACAGACAATCACATCATTCTTGAAATGAATTCTCCTTTAGTTGGCCATATGCAAAAAATTATGTCAAGTATCAGGGGGTAGCCGTGCTAGTCTGTATCCACAAAAACAACAAGGAGTCTGGTGGCACCTTAAAGACTAACAGATTTATTTGGGCATAAGCTTTCGTGGGTAAAAAAAAACACTTCTTCAGATGCAAACCGTCTGAAGAAGTGTTTTTTTACCCACGAAAGCTTATGCAGAAATAAATGTGTTAGCTTTTAAGCTGCCATCGGACAAAAAAATTATGTGAACATCTGTGTAAGCAACAACACACAGGGAGACAAATTATTGATAGTAAGAGGCAAAGTCTTGTTTCAAAATCTTGTCTGGGGAGTGCATGTGTACAGAAATGCACTTTGTTCTAATTACACATAAAGATTGTCACTTTAATGTTCCACAGGCTTGTTCCCAATAACAACTGGTGGGGTTTTGCTCTCCCCCCACCTTTTTTTAAGAACCCAATATATAGTTTCATTTTGGTAGCTGACATTATCAGGAAAACGATATCAGAATTGTGTGGGACTTTGTGAGTCATTACCAGAAATAATGCAGTGGGCAGATTAGCCGCTTGAAAGTGGCTGCTCTGAGTGTTTGCTGCATACGAAGGTGCAATGCAAATGGTTTCGGGCCTAGGATAATTTTATGATCTCTTTGAAATACTTTAGGTGAACTATATATTTTTCCTCCGCATACTCTGCTGTTTCCATTGGTAGCAAGGCTATTTAGGTTCCAAGGTTATTTAGCTAGATGCCCATAAAAACAAAACAAAACAAAAACAAACAAAAACCACAATAAAACCCACATACTCAGAATGTAACTCAAAATTCAATCAGCTGATGTCCAATTAAACCCCATGAAAACTGTACATGTCTTAAGGCTACTCAGTTAACATTACATGACATTGTACAGCAGAACACTCAAAAGCATTTAAATTACTTAGAAATGATTGAAGTTGCAGATTTAAGAAATAATGATAGCAACGTTTATAGAAGTACTCAGAACAGTGTGTTTATATGTTTGCTTAACCTTCATACTGGCATCAAGAACATTCATGATTGCAATCTGCCTTTCTTAACTAAAGTCAACTCTACCATATAGACAGGCTAAATCATCGGAACTCTGAGAGGTTCTGGCAGGTGTAGAAACTGTACAATATACTAGATTCTGGCCTTCAGTTATGCACAGCTTAAACTCTCCCTGCAAAGTGTTGTTACCTGTGCTTCTCCTTCAAAGCAGTATTACCACCTGCAAGAGGCAGCAGCTAGAGCAGTAGCTCTCAACCTTTTCAGACGACTCTACCCTTTTCAGGAGTCTGATTTGTCTTGTGTACCCCCAGGTTTCACCTCGCTTAAAAACAACTTGCTTACAAAATCAGACAGAAGAATACAAAATTGTCACAGCACACTGTTACTGAAAAATTGCTTACTTTCTCCTTTTTACCATAACATAAAATAAATCAATTGGAATATAAATATTGTACTTACATTTCAGTATATAGTATATAGAGCAGTATAAACAAGTCATTGTCTGACATTTTAGTTTATACTGACTTTGCTAGTGCTTTTATGTAGCCCAGGGGCTCTAAAACTGGGGGTCGGGACCCCTGAGGGGGTTGGGAGGTTATTACATAGGGCAGTGGTTCCCAAACTGGGGTTCGCAGAACCTTACAGGGGGGTTCACTAGAAAAATTCCACTAATGGCGGCCAGAGGACCCCGGGCATTGTGGGCAGCAGGTGGGACCCGGTTGCAGGGCAGATAGCACGAGCCCCAGGGAGAGCGGGGCAGGGCAGTTGGGGCTGGCAGCCTGAGCCCTGCCCCTGTGAGCGGGGGAGCCGGCTGCCCGAACCCCAGGGCTCCACGCGGGGCTGGCAGCCCGAGCCCCAGGGAGAGCGGGGCCGGGCAGTTGGGGCGGTCAATGGGGTCCAGCAGCAGGAGCCTTGCGGAGTGCGGAGGAAATTTAAACTTAAATCCCTGGAAATATTCATTTTTAGGAGGAGGTTCACGAGATTTCACAATTTAGTGAAAGGGGTTCGCGGGCTGTTAAAGTTTGGGAACCACTGACATAGGGGCTTGCGAGCTGTCAGCCTCCATCCCAAACCCTGCTTTGCCTCCAGCATTTATAATAGTGTTAAATATATTTAAAAGTGTTTTTAATTAATAAAATCCATCTATCTGCAGAAATGCTGTCTTGTTTCCATCACAAAGCTGGTTAAATAGTAAATATTCTTTAGCCAGGATGGTTTAGCAGCTAACCTTATGGACTATAGTGTTACTATTTATGCATATGGCCAACCTCCCTTTAGCCTCCCTCTCCATTTGCCTGTTATTAGGAGTCTGTTGCACATGAACAATAGACCCTCCCTACCTTCCGCTAAAGGTTTGCTACCCATAAACTTGTAGAAATGTTTCCTGTTTTTCTCACATGGTTTGCAGATAATTTTCTAAAAATCCCTTTCAGAATGTTATGGAAAACGGGTACCTTTTCCAAGCACTCTCTTCCATACAAAGTTATGTCTCTATGGGACACTGTGGGCAGATATGCCTGGAACTCCAGTCTATACCATCCACTCCTGCCATGTATTTAATATAATCCATAAAACACAGAGATTTGGACTGGTAAATTTCTGGGTTGTGTGGGAACTACCATGGTGTTTTTCTGATGCATTGCTGAGAAGGTTTATATGCATTTTCTCTCCTACATTTTATCTGAGTATTTAACTGCCAGCAATTTCCCACTGGCAACTGAGTTGTTTTGGGTAGAGACTTTCCTGTTAGGTCTCAGAGTATCACATTGTCCCAGGTGTAAAAAAAAATATTTCCTCATCCAAGTGATATTCAAGGCACAGCAAGGGGAACATTTTGTTGAAGTTGAAATGTGTCTGGAAAGAGGGGGAGCCGCAGAGGCTCAGTGGATCCAGCTACTCTAGAGTCCAATTAATATCCACAATCAAGAGTGTATTGTAGAGCTGTAATGCACAGAAGAGCCTTGTTAGAACTCTAACATGCAATAGCTTTTGGCATTTAATACCATATCAAGTGTGTTTCCTAGGAATTTACTTTTAAAAATAGGGCCTCCCCCACTTCTTCCCACGGTTCTGCTGTTTTACTGCTAGGTGTAGGAATGTCAAAGGAAAACAAACAGTGTCCTCTCTTCCTGCTGGCCTTCCAGTGATATATGAAAACCACATTGACATTGGGACCACAGTGAGGTGATTTCTGTCTGGTGTTCCCTGAGTGAAACGGCTCCCAAACAGTGACACTTTACAGCGAAAAAGCTCAGAAAGAAGCATTAAGTACAGAAGTGCTGGAGTAGTGGCTGACTGACTTCTTGCTGGCCTCCCATTGGCCATTTGATGGAGCTGCTCAGAATGGTTCTGGGGTCATGGAGGGCAGGGGAAGCTCTTCTTTAGTGTAAAGCTGCACTGTGCAAGCTAACTGATCATAAAATACCATAAATCCTCACCAACCACACGTTAACAAGGGTGACCACATTAGGTCCTAACTGATGTATGAGTGCATTGAGAGGCTGTTTTCTGAACTCCCTGGCAGACAGTCTCATAGGGGAACCTCACACATACCCTATACAGAGCAGACACCTCTGATACGAAGACAGACTTGTCTCTGTACCTCCATTATTCCAAAACGGAGCCACTGCCTCCTGACCTGGATTTATAAACATGTAGCATCTCTATGCTTTGAGCAGATCACTAGGAACACCAAAAGAAAAGAATGAGAGGGAGGAGTGGGGGAGAGAGAGAAATTCTGCCACATAGAGGAGAGGGAGAATAGTGTGTGGTATATGCTTTACTGACTAGCACTATATAGCCACATTGGGTATGCAGCTCCCTTTCACTCATCAGTATCATTAGAATTGCTAAGACCTCTTTTAAGAAGGAACGGAAGGAACTCTTGTTTGGTATGTTACTGAAGTACTCCAGCTTCTGATGTTTTCTGAGGTCGAGTTTCCCTCCCACTGTCTCTGGAGCTTGGAATTCGCTGAAGTCCTGCCTAAGGAGAATAGTTGGCAGGCAGCTCAGACATTTCTGCCCTGACTTGAAATGAATGGCAGTAAGACAGAGCTGTTGTTATTAAAACAGGAAAAAACCTGGGTATGTGAAAAGATTAAAAACCTATTTTGAATGTGTCACGAAAGCTTATGCCCAAATAAATGTGTTAGTCTCTAAGGTGCCACAAGTCCTCCTGTTCTTTTTGCTGATACAGACTAACATGGCTACCACTCTGAAACCTGTAATTGAAACAGGTATTAGGATTAAAATATGCTTTTAAAAAGACGCAGGCAAAAGTCTTAAAGTGGACTTGGTTAAACATGTTCTGACTTTATTGAACTGAAATGAAAGATTGTTTTTGTTCGTTTGTTTTGGGGGAGATTGTAGATAACTTCATGTATATATTTGTAATGTAAAATTTGCCATGTGAAAACTTTATGGATGAATCCTCAGTTGCCACCCACAACCACAGACTGCTCCAAAGCAGCTTAAAAACAGCATGCTGGTTGTGCTGGGGAGAAAACAGCAACTGCAGGGGGTCTGCATAGTGTGATTCTGCTCCTGGGCAGATCTCAGCAGCTCCCTATGTGGGTGGTTGTTTCAATGCTATTTGCATTAGAAAAAGTTTTGAAATGAGGCAGAGTGTAACAACTGGTTTCATAAACAAACTGTAGCTTATTCTTAGTAAGTGAGAGACTGGGGGCAGAGCAAGGCTATGGCCAGTGGTTCATGCACTAACCTCTTGTGAGCCGAAACCTCATGGGGGCAGGAGGGCGGGTCCCTCAGTAGCTACTACTGCTTATGTGTTTTCCCACTGACTTCAGTAGACATTAGATCAGACCCTATGTTAGGGCAAGTAGTTTGTCAGTTTTGACCTGAATGTATCTCAGACCTGCATCATTTTTCCTCCCGTCCTTTAGGCCCTGATTCAGGACAGTCCTTAAGCACGTACTGCCCTGAATGGGGATGCCTTTCTGAATCAGGCCCTCAGTATGAGGCAGGATGTAGCTGCTGTGTTTCAACATAGTTATTATGTCCCAAATAGTCTGACACTCTCACAAAAGATTTTTAAAGGCAGGAGATAGTCGTGTCCCCTCCCTCCCCCCGGTCTATGGGTTTTTGAAAAAACATTTCCAAAATCTGTATTGTCAAGGTGTGTGTGTGTGGGGGGGATGTTAGTGAGAGAGAGAGACAGAGAGCTGCATAACAAAATGTAGTATAATAATTTCGATTTCTCTATTTTTTAGCATAAAGACAGCTTTTTTCCCCCCAATTTGTTTATTCATTGTTTAGTCAAAGAGAGTGACCAGCTTTTGTTGAGACAAAGTTCCCTGGATGCTTTTCACCACTGGAATGATATTAATTATCATCAATATATGTATTTCAGTTACAGCCTGAGATGTTACTATTAGATAAAGTCAAATTATGCCTTCTTATATAATATTAAATATGAAACAGAAATCTGAAGGCCAAAACAAGAAGCCTGTGTCAACATTTTAAAAGTTGGATGCCTAAAGATAGGCACCTAAATCTGCATTTAGGCACCTAAATAAGCAGGATGGTTTTCAAAGGTCCCGAGTACCCACAACTCCAAATGAGGTTAGTGAAAAGCAGGTGTCCTTTTTTGGCATGCTCCTGTTGATGCCAGTAAGAGCAGCTGGGTGACCAGCACCTTTGCAAACCGGGCTGCTTATTTAGATGCCTAAATATGGATTTTGGTGTTTAATTTTAGGCACACAAGTGTGAAAGGTTTTGGCCTTGGTAACTAAAGTTTGATGGAAATTAAAACAAATAAGCACTGTCCCCTCTATCCGAAAGTGCTGTGGCAGAGATCCAGGTATGCACCTTATGGTTTATATGTGGGAATCAAACGGGACAAAGTTAATGCTTTGTAAAGTATGTGCACGTCACGGTGCTGGAAGCTAGCTAGCATGTGTTGCATATAGCACATGCAAATGAAGGTCAGTTGGCTTGACAGGTGGTTATGAAACTAAACAGAAATTATGCAAAATGGGATGTACGTATCGGAGGGATTTTGTACATATTTTTTGTTTTTGTCCTTTAGCAGCTCCAGACTTCAATTAAAATACCAAAGAGAGAAAGGCATAAGCTGCAACCATTATATATACACTAGTTGTAAAGTAATAGCCTGCCACGTTCTTTTTATGGATCATTTTTATCCTGTTGCAACTGAGAATATAAAGCCATCTTACAGCTTGTCAAAAGTGACACCTGCTTTCATACTTCCTAATAATTACTACAGGTCTGAGAGGAAGGGCTTGGCAGGGTGCATACAAATTATGACTTGCTTCAGGGTAACAAATAATGTCATAATGACTTTAAGAGTTTCCTGTAACGTTCAGGATTGGTGTGTGTGTTTGACTGGTAAGAAATGAACAATTTGAAGAAGTGTTCTTGGTGGGAGGGAGGGGTTTCCTTTCAGAATAAACAGTAAATGTTGGATACAGTAAGTGTACAGATCAATAGTAAAATATGCATATCTGCGTTAAGGTGTTCAGTGGATATGTATGCAATGTCTTATCTCTCTGCTGTTTGCAGAATGCACTAGGCAGTTGCAAGGAACAGAACCCCATTTGATGCCAGATACAATGATCTTTCTGGAGCTCAGAACATGGGTGTGTCAAAGAATTTGCTTATGGGAAAGTGGCACTGACCTTTAATCACTCCCTGTGCATTAAAACAATTTTCAATGTAAAGTATTTGGATATATTTACTGTTCTTAATTCTCTGATTCTGCCATCCTTGCTGCAAAATCAACATGTCTGTCCCTGTAGTCTCTGAGACCCTTACAATCTTTAATGCATTTGTCCCCACAACACCCCTGTGAGGTTGGGCAGTGCTATTATCCCCATTGTACAGATAGACTCTCTGGCCTCAGTTCCCTAAGTGACATGCCCAAGATCACACAGGCAGTATCTGGTACAGCAGGGAACAGAACCAGGTTTCCTGCATCCTAAGCTAGTGCGCTAACCACTGGATCACATCAGTGGCATTACTTTCAGTGTAAAGTGCTAGTTAGTGAAAGCAAGAATGGAAGAATAAGGTTCTGACCTGCTTCTGTGTGGAAATATTATCACAGGTTAAAATACACTGTATGTTTGGTCTCTAAACAGTCCCTATTTCGAAGTGATATCTAGCTGAGAGGATATTTAGGTTGGTAGAAATTTTTTATGTAAAACCCAGAGAACAGTTTTTCTCCAGCCTAGCCTAGGGGCCTTTCTTCTCCACGTCCACTTATCCTCCAGCAATGAGTTGAAATTCCATAGTGCTAAAGAACAGCAAGGTTTAATTAAGTTCCTATTAAAATCTGTAACATATTCCCTCTTCCAGTTTTTTTACAGGAAGATTGGGGTCCAGGTGGTTTCAGTATAGAGCGAGGGGCAAAATCCTGTGAGGAGTTAAGATGCTCACTGAATCAGCTCTAAAGACGTCTTGACATTTTTCTGAGAATAGGGGACTGTTCTCAGAATGTAACATTTCCACATTAACTTCCTTAAAGAACTAGAAGAGGGAAGCATTGGTAAATATATTTCTTTTTGAAGATGGAATGAGCCACAGTGGGGAGGCAGTTTCTTATCTGCAAATGTAACAGTATGTTTGTTCTCCCCAACTCTAAGGACACTTTTTTAAAAAAAAAGAGGAGTGCATTTTACTTCCTGTCCAAGCAAAGATAGGCTTTGCTATGGATGTGGAAAATGTCTGGGGTGTTTTTGTGTGCGTGTGTGTTGCACAGGTGGTATATGCCTTTTAACAGAGAGAGCTGTAGGAGATACAAAGTTCATATCTGTGTGGTGCTTTCATTGTCAGACAGATGATGGCTAATTCAGACAGTGGCAGCAACAAGAGAGATTAGGAGGCTAGAAGGGAGAGGAAAGGTTAAAAATGTTAAAACGAATAGCTTGAGTAAACAATAAATAAGGGGGCTGGCTGGGGATGATATGATGAAAACACACTCCCAGTACTGTACTTGAAGGGTGTAAACATCCACATTGGGAGATGAATTGTTTTGGGTGGTCCAAAGAGGTATGAGGAGTAATTGATGAATGAGCAAGGAATAATGTAGGCTGAAACCCAGAAGCCACTTCCAACTGATGAGATCGATTAGATTGTGGAATAATCTTCCAAGAGAAGGGGTGGAAGTCATGTCATTTAAACTAGACTGGACAAAGACACAGCTCTCAAGAGAACAGAGAATAATGCTGCATTGGCGATGGGGTGGAGAATATCACCTCAATAGGCTCCCACCTCCTGTCTATAAACTGTGTTATGTGTGTTGCATATAGTTGTTATGGCAGGAAACTTGCAAGGAGATGTGTGTGAGAGTGGCATATTAGAGCATATTTGAATAGGGATTTTTTTGTGGAAACTAAGATTGTTGCTAAGATTGCTGCTTTTTGACAGCCTCCACTTGTACTTGGCTTAAAAAAAAAAGTGTACAAGTCTTACTATAAAAACTACACAGTGGTAAACTTTTTATCATGTACTTGGAACAGATTCGCAGGATTGTTCTTGGAGTCTGAGGAGAAACTACTGGCAAGCTGTGTACAGCCATTACAAGTGAGAATTACTGAGCAGAATCAGCCTGCTTTACTCATTCAATTTCCTGATGTATATGCATGTACTAAATAATATATTCTTAAGTTCCAATTCACTTTTCTAACAGGGGCTTGCAGGTTCTTCCCCAGTTTTGGTCTAGGCCAAAACTTTCAGTAAATTGCTAGAAATCTATAGCACAGATAAGCACAGTTATGGTACTTTTTAGTAATAAGCATATAGCTTTTTCTGCAATTTGACTTCATGACACTACATCAATTATTCCTTAAGAACTTCATGTTCTCTTCCAACATAAAAGGCCATGGAATGGGAATGCTTACCCCCAGACTGCTCAGGATGTGGGGGATTGCATTTCTGATATTGTATTCTCTCTGCCCAGGGCCAGCCACTCTGTAAATAAGCCACGGGATGGTACCTGATATTGTCACATAAAGTGGGAACCCATGGGAATCTTTGACCTAAATCCTGCCTATCCCTGACTAGCCACATGACTTATCTTTCCCCACATACTTCCCTCACGTCAGGCCCACGTGAGGAAATTTTAGGGAAAAAAATCCACCAAGGATGCTGTCAGTTCAGCTGAACCAGTGTCAGCACTCATGGTTCCCACACCTAGACCCCAATTCAGTAAGCTGCCCCTTGTCATCAAAAACGTAAGCCTGTGCTTATTTCCCATTGGTTTTAATGGGTTTGAAGCATGTTCTGAAGTATTTTTGCTGAACTGGAGCCCTAGTGTAGACAAGGCTCCAATGGCTTCAGTGACCATGCTTGGTGAAGACAATGACCACTTCTAATTGTGCTACCACTGGTTCCCAGCCAAGGCTTTCACTCTCTGACACTTGCATAAAGGGTCACATAGTGCAAAGGAAGAGAAAATATTGCTGCAAGTAGCATTAATTAATCTCTTTTATTGATAGGCCCTTGAGGCTGTGTAGGAAGAGGAATATGCTACAGACCAGGCTGGCTGCACCATCATCCCCCTGCTCTCCCAGCTGCTTAGGGCAGGATTGTGCCTCAAGGAGATCGCAGAGCCCCCTATCCAGATAGGGGGGGTTGTACAGTTCTGCAAGGTCTTCCTTTCAGGCCACTGGCTAAATGGCATAACTGGGACCTATTCATATTTTGGTTTCCTTTTTTTAGGAGTCTGTGGAATAAAGCAAACTCATAGAGTGCTAATTTCCTTCTGCCACATAAGCATCAGTGCAAAGCCAAGACATTTCAGGAAACTATGTGTCAAGGTGAAGCCGAAACCTTTATTTCTGTAGCAGGAGATATTGATCCTGTTTGTATGTTCTGTTACAATGACTTTACATTAGTCATTTAATATAGCAGAAATAGACTGTAATTAATCAATTCATGTGATGGATGTCAGCGAAGTAAAGTAACTGAGTTGCTCCTTTCTGATTGGCTTAGACAGCACGCCTGTCATACTGTATTGCATGCTTCAGGCTAGAAAAGAGTAGCTTTACCAGAAAATCACACTTTAAAAGGCTCATTTCGCCTCTAAGAGTAAGTTGGTTTCTGACTGCCTGATTTCTTTTAACTCTTTGTCAACAAAGTGTGATGCTTGTTGTGAATAATGAACAGGGCTTTGTGCTACTGAATGTAAGTTTGTTGTTTTTCGTGTTTGTAAATCCACTGTGCAGTGCAAGAGTCCAGCTCTCAGACCTAGTTCAAACCTTTTTGTGTCTGCTTATCTCTGTAACAAAAAAAAAAATCCAAAACATTTTTCGAAAACAAAAAACTGTTCCATTTTGAACCCTATGAAAATGCAAAGTTTAAAAATGTTTTTTGTAGTTTTGAGGAAATTTTTGTTGGTGTTGTTTATTTCTTTGCCTAAAACATTATGAGATGGATCCTTGCTTTAAAAGGTGAATTTCGGCAGTGGTTGAAAAGTGATAGAAGCAAGGCACCATACTTCTAGCAGTTCTTCCTGAATTTAATAGCAAACTTTACACTTCCACTTAAAAAAACTTGCAGAAAGGTTAAGTTTTTACTTATAGAAAGTAGCCGTTAAAAAAATCTTTGTCTCCAAAAGCAGACCTCGTCAAATACACAAGGTCATTTTGCAAAGTCTGCTCTTGGCCTACATTTTTAAACCAGAACTGGCTTCTTGGTATTTTAAAAGTTAAAGAATGTGTTGGTCTGGACTAGGACGAATGAGTTCTACTGCTCTAAAATATTTACAAATGCCGGTGGGACCAAGAGTAGTTTCCATAAAAGGCTGTGTGGATAAGTAATTCCCTAAAGGATTCATACTCTTTTACTTTAAATACTGCCTGTGGAATCTTTCATTTCAGATCCTTCAGTTAGTTCATAAGTTGCTGTCTTTTTACTATCTCTTGATTGTCAGCTTCCTTTCAAAGTTTCTGTTTCGGTTACCTGAGTTTCCTTTTGCCTCGTCCATTCCTTGTGTATTCATTTTCACTTAGGGAAGCAACTGTTATGGTAACTTCCTTAGCAGCTGTTGCAGAAGGAACTAGGCTCACTTTGTGCAGAGTACTTAATTTTCCACATATAGGGTGGAGGAGAGTGTTGCTTTATTTGAATGTCCAGATAAGTGAACATTCACTGGGTAAATTTGGCAGGCTTTTTAAAATTAAAATAGTTTCTCAGGCCTTTACTGGAAAGAGTAATTGCTTTCCAACAATGTAACTACTTTCCAATAGAGTAGCTGCTGTGTTATTGTTTTGAGGGATTTCTTGCTAATTTTCTGTTGTTATTGCTGTTTTCAATCATTCAATACAGAATCTTCTCTCCCCTCACCTTCCCCTGGGAACTTGATGAACATTTTGGGCTTTGGTGTTACTGGCTGAGGGAAGGTGGGCATTGGAACTGATTTTCCAATTTTTAAGCATAGATGCTGTTTTCCCCTGTCAGGACTGAATTCTGTCTTGTCCCACACAGGTGTGCTGAGAAGCAAGAAGGCACACGGTACATGCAAGCAGGACCCAGGTAGAATGCAGACACTAACTCCTTGAGCACAAGGGGCCAGTTAACATGTCCAGTGGGATTCCATGGCTCCAGGCATGGTCAGTCACGCTGGGTGTGTTGCTGAGCGCCTGCTCTCCCCAACTTGTGCACCTGCTAGTATCTAGAAGTAGGTGCTGAGACGAGTACAAGATGTACCTTTGACCAGCAGGGGCATTTTACAATTGGTTCCCTAGAACTCCCTCCGGCACTCTGCCCAAGCCTCCCTACACAGACAGAATGCCTCTGCTCAGCCACTCCAGAGGTATGGGATTGTGTGACTGTGGAGAACTACCCTTCATCAATAGAAGTGAATCTTTTCAGGTCATGGGTGAGGCACGTTGGCGGGGGCGGTGTGGGGAAGCTTGGACTTGTACTGCCCAGCACATCAGTTCTATGAATAAGAAAACAAAGCATCAGCGGCTCAAGTGTATTGAAACAGGAAGGGGAGCTCTCTTTGCACCAGCTTTGCACCACTGCTTCAAGCGGAAGAAAAGGAACTGTGCTCCCCCCGCTGTCTCTCCTACTTTTAACTCTGGAAAGACTTTGATCTCCAGAGCTGTCAGTCAGACATTTTTCTCAGCCCAAAGACACTTAAAATAGAAAAAAAAAAAAAATGAAGCAAGAGAGATGCTTAAAGAAAAGGTGTATAGGCCTCACTACATGCCATCGTGTGAAAATTGCTGTTTTGCAAACCACAGTAAGCACAAGAGAAATTAACAAATGCTAAAAGTTTTTCTGGGTCAGGAAAATATTTACTTATAGATGTAAGAGGCAAAGGAAGGGAACAATAGAAGAGTCAAAGCTAGGCCTGACATTTTTGGCCAGCATAGCAGCGAGCATGGCTTAGAACTGTAAAGACAAATGGCAGGGCCAGCACTAGGCATAAGCACACTAAGCAATTGCTTAGGACCCTGAGCAGCTTAAGCCCCCTATTCATTTTTTTTTACTATTTTTTTTTTTGGTAGTGGGCGGGGGCCCAGTGGGCTAGCACTGCTTCTGGAATGAGACACTGATAGGGATGAGTTGGCCCTAAGTGTTTAAAGAATTAGCCTGATGCAGCACTCAGAAACTCCCCTTAGGACTTCTCAGCTATGCCAAGTGTGAGACTAACATCTCAAACAAGAGATTAAAATGGTTCAGCAGTCACTGCACTTCAAGAATGAAGAGCAGTTATGAAAAGGTTATAGGAAAAGTAGGCAGAAGTGTAACTAACAAGCTGAAGGGTGATCACGAGTAGGGGTGGAAATATTCAGAAGGAAAGCCCCAAACATACTTCTGATGAAAAAAAAATACTTAATATGGTGAGTGTTCAGTGCACCAGGAAGCAGTCTCTCTCTGTCACTCACATGCATGCATGCACGCACATCTATTATTACCAGAAGAATCTTGTCAGAGAAGAGGGTGTCATTCTTACTTTCATTATCATATTTAATCATTCAGATTAAAAAGTAGCTATGGATTTCTTTTGCATGTTCTCTCTCAGCTAAGTGCTCTCAGTCTAGGCAGATGGCTCTCACTGATGTTAGAGAGAGTTTTGGGCACAGCTGGAGAGTAGGATTCTGGTCCTGATGGCACATCTTTTCTATTTAAAAAAAAAAAAAAGTGTGTGAGAGGGAGATTAACTGAAAATCATGTTTTCTGCATCTGTATTTTCAGAATGAACTTTGAGGCTTTAATATCAATTGCAAATATATTATCAGAAAGAGTAAAATAAAACAAAAACACCTGATTTTTGTTTTGTTTTACTGCTTTCCTTCTCACTTCAGAAATGATGTGACATTTTAAAAAATATTTAACTGGTACTGCATTTACAATGGACACAACCTTCCAGCCGACTTTATTAAACATGACAAATGCAGTTCTTATTTTAATTTTTTTACTTTTTTTCCCCCCTTTTGAAATAAACGACCATTTGCTAGAGGTGAAACAATCATTCTGGGTCGAGCAGTAGCTCTGACATCCCACTTTCCTATTAATATCACTGAAAGCTTACTTGACGTGTTATAAATAGGAATGGAGGAGAGTGGTATAACGTAAATGATTTTCACATGTGAGAAATGATCTTCATAATTCATCCCCGCTCTGCCTTGCATGAGTTCTTCAGCAATGGAAATCAGTAGTAGTTTGTGGTTTTGTTTTTTTTCTGGGCCTGATTCTGAGTTTACTACCAGCTGTTTTACACTGTTAAACTTCACTGGAGCTACTCCAGATGTACACTATGGAAGGGAGAATAGAAGGAGGTTCAGCCTCTCACGTCTTGGATGTTGTCAAACAAGGAAACAATTTTAAGTGGTTATCTGTGTTTTTTTTTTTTAAACAAACAAGTCAGATATGGGGTAAAACCTTAAGAATATGCTTGTCTTCACCCCTCTTAGTACAAGGAAACAAACAAACAAAAAGTAGTAATTATTAACATACTCAGTTAATTTCCTAAATTAGAGGAAAACATGCGATCACCTGGTATTGGACAAAATGCATGGCTAGTTAAATTCAGCCAGCACTGAATAGCATGACCCCGTCATGTGGCAAAGTGGTTAGTAGAAATTCCTTTGAATTGAGTGGGTCAGTGGGTTTAGCCCCTGAAAGGGGGTTTTCTCTCTCTCTTTGGCTTGCTTGAGTATAAACTGAGTAATCGTGATGGGTTGGTCACCTGTCCTGGAGGGAAAAAGAGGGTTCTTGGCTCTTGATTTGAGACCGCTGCTCCCCGCCAACCTCCAGGGGAGTAGAATGGCCATGGGCACCACCTGGTACTGGTTACGCGGCCTTTAAGTGATGTGATAAGATCAGCTCCCCTACTGTATATACCAAAGTACCATAGAACCCTTCTCCTCGCATGGCAGAAGTCATGTAGGTGCTAATGATTGTTTCAAAGCAAAACAAAGTATCTGGTTATGTTTCCTGACAAGTTATCTTGGGGGTACTTCCATATGTAGTAGCTCCGTGCAATGGAGACCGCATGCCACGCGGAAGTGACACATTGGACAGATTTTTCTCCCTCTCCATTGGTACTGTCTGCCTGATAGTTAGATGCAGATTAGAGGCAAAAGCCTTTAGAGTTAGGGCTAGTCTACGCTAGAAGCGTTAGAGTGGCACAGCTGTACCAATGCAGCCCCGTTTGCTGAAGTACTGTCTGCACCTGTGCTTACGTTGGTGTCACGTCTCTTCGGAGTGGCTTATTCACACCCCTGGACCGTGACATTAGTTATGCCGACATAAGTAGTCGTGTGTATAAGCCCTTAGTATTTTAATGGGAGATGGAAGAGTTACATTGTGGCCCACTTACAAATGTGCCTGAAATTATCTGGATTTCTGCCCACACCTGGGGAATAAAGTCAGGTTTCCAGGGTATTATAATCCAGAATTGGAGACAGATCCTTCCTCATCAGTTCTCATAAGTTGCATAAAACTGAACAAACGTATTCAAGTGTTGCCAGCTATTCAAACAATACACGCCTGCTAGTTCTTCAATTGCAGAAACCCTGCATAGTATATAATTCTTTTTAGAAATCTGATTAAGTTCAAATTTCCTATACATGGTGTTTACAAGCCCCCCTGCTAAAGTGGGGGAAGGAGCTACTTTCCAAGAAAAAATGTAGGCTGGATAATTTTGACATTGCTTAAAGTCACATTACCCTACACCCACCAGAATTCAAAGATAGAATGGAAATGGCATCATCTGTTCTCACGCTAACGCTAATAGCACTTCTCTCTCAGTTGGTTGTGTGGTGTCCCCACACTGCCAGTGTCACAATTAACATTTTTTGTAAGGACTTTGAAATGTATTGCCATAACAAGGTTGCTGTTCAGCAACCACAGAAATCCTAACAAGGTGGCTAATGGAGTTTTTTGTTTTCATTATGTCTCTATGTTCTGAAAAAGTCAGAAGGTTTTAACCCTGGCTTCAGCCAAGACACGCAGGCATGTTTAACAGAATAATATTTCACTTGTACTGTGACTAACGTACACTAAAAGGGCTTGAAGACCCTCTCACGTAAAGTCAGTCAAATTGGTGTCCAAAGCCAAAGCAAAGCTTGCATCCAAACACTTTTTTTTGGTCTTGAGCTAAAAAATGCACTTCATGTTGAACAGTCTCCCCCAAGTGCTGCAGTTAATAAGCCATGTTATGTTTTTACTGGAAAACCATGGTTCTAGCCAAGCATTCTTCACATTTTTCCCAGGATTTAGTCATAAAATCACTTCAGACATATTGCAAGTATGAAATGTGCACGTATCAGATAAAGGGCAGCAGTTTTGTTTTGTTGTAAAACTCCATGGAAACATTTCTGTCACTGTCAAATATGTTACCCCAAGAACCTGCCGGGTTTTTCTGCTAGTACATCTCATTGAGTAAGAAAATTCTGAACCACAGATTTCTCTGACAAACCTTAGCTTTGACAGAGTGATTCAGATATAAATCAGACAACACCCTCTGTGTGTGTACGGTGGGGAGCCGAGGGTACCATGCTTTGCATACAACATCAGACTGAGATATACAGGCCTGATTGCAGATGTGTGTTTTCAATCCTGGATTCATAACTATGTGCCAGAAAAAAAGTGAGACACTTAAAGACTTATTGAACTATTTTAAGATTTATTATTGCAAGAAATAATTTACGCAAGCGATAAAAGCCTGTAACACAGTAGGCAAGCTCACCCTTTCAGAGAAGAGGTTGCATCTCACATCACATTCTAGCAGCCCCCTCTTGCTGATGCTCAGAGCATTGTTGCATATCTTGGGAAGGAGCTGAATCCAGTCCTGCTTGCCTGGAGAGAAACCCCTGAGAGTAAAGAAAGGTAGAGGGGGCAGTATTACCCCAGAGCCAGCTTATGCACCGGAGAAGAGGGAGATGAACTTACATAGTGACCCCTCGATACACGGCTCCAGCATGCTCAGGCCTGATACTAGCAATACCAAAGGCAGAGTAGAAAGATATTTAAAGCAACACTCACAGCAGTAGTGAGACTGGCTGGGGTTGTTCTTGTGGGGATGTGCAGTAAAGATGAAGTGGGTATGCAAGTTCATCTGTGTTTTACCCTGGGTATCAGATTGCATTCAGCCTGGATCAGAGTGGAGTGAGTTTTTGCTTATTATAGATGGACCTGTGAATCTGTTTATTAGTTTTTATATCTGAAATATTTGACTACTTTTCCTTTTTGCCAAGGGGACATTTATTGCTTGTATTTACTGTAGCAGCTTGCCATAGAGGAAGAACTTCACTCAGCAGATATCTTTCCAAATGCCCTTTTTCTTTGTACCTAATCAATCTCGTCACGTTACTAAGAACAACTTCCCTACTGGCCAATCAAGTAGCAGGACATCTTACATGCTCTGATGTGTACTAGGGCACAATGCTCCCTTTCATAGGTTTGGCTGGCTGGATTCCCATAGATGCTGAGGTCATAGTACTGATAACATAGAATGCTGAAAGGCACTGAAAATTTCAGTCTTAATGTACTCTGTTAACATGAGTATTTTTGGACGGTTCCTGCTGTCGCTATTAGTGGTTTTACAGCAGTATAACTCCATTCAATTTAAGAGCTAGTTCTGATTTGTATCAACATATCTGAGGACAGAATTGGGCTCTTTTTATATTAAAGGCAAAGAAGAAAAATCTTCTTGTCAACAATTATTAAATCTATATGTGCGCACACACAAAACTCTACCTTCTCTTAAACTCGAACTGTAAATGCATTGTATTATAGCCGTGCACACCAATGAAATCCAAATATTTTAATCTCAGGTGCAAAATTGGTCAGTTTATTTCAAAGACTTCCTTAATGTAGGGTGTAAGTGGTAGAAATACTCTCCTCCTGTTTGCTTCGTGGACACCCACAAAGGAAGAAACCTCTCTTCTATTTTTGGCTCAAAGAAGCCTTTTCATTTCTAGTGTGTGGGCCAGATTTTCAAAAGGAACCTTAACCTATCTTCCTAATTTGCAAGTGCAACGTTCTGCTTTTCAAAGGTTTTGTGTGGGTGTATTTCCGAGTTTAAGTTTTTGCTCATGCAAAACCAAAGATGTAGAGAATTGTGTCCACCGTTTTAGTGGCAATTTTTGCAAATAAAATAAAATAGGACTTCTTGTAATGTAATTACACTAAATGAATAACATCAAATAACCCTGAAATTTTCACACGTCAAATTCACATTTATGTGGAATTGCTTAGATACGAGCTATCATGCCAGTGGTGTAAATGCTTGTAATTCAAGGAGAAGAATATTTATTTTTGTGCATCTACAAACTAGAGTAAAGGCAGGCATTATTATAATTACTTATAAGCAGTGTAGTACTTTGAATAGGACATGAATCTTAAGTTGCTTAATGTTCTTCTACTTGGGCCAATATCTTCAAAGATGGGTGGTTTAAGTTAGGCTTCATATTTAGGCACCTAAATAAAGCTGGCCTGTTATTCAACAGTGCTGAGCAGCTGCAGTTTGCATTCAAGTACTTAGGAGCTGCAGTTGCTCAGCACATCCAAAAATCAGGTCACCCTTATTTACATACCTAAATATGGATTTAGGTGCCTAATTTAGGAATCCAAGGTTAGAAGATATTGGCTCTTGCATATTGTGAATTCTGCTCTGAATTCTGTAGATCAGAGATACTCAGATCTCAGTGGTTCAGGAGCCAAATTATATATGAATATCACTGCTGTAGAGGGATAGATGTAGTCTAAGCCAACATTTTTACAAAATGGAAGCCTCTCTTGTTCGTGCGGGTCCTTCACACAGAAACAGGGGACAGAAAAACATTCTTAATAATAGAATGTATTTGTAAAACCACTGTAATTGGCATAGGGATGTGAGTGCAGGTAGCACCTGCACTAGTGGAGTAGATTTCAAATTGGTGGTGCCCAGAAGTTAGGAGACCCAAGTTCTGTACATTTTGTTCTTGGAAAAGTGCCTTTGCTTCCCCAAGAAATAATGTTTGGACTCTTATCAGCACTCCTTCATGTCCCACCTTTACTGCAGTACTGAAGGTGAAGGTGAGCTGGTCAGCATTGTGGATCAGCTTTTAGGTAGGACCAAACTCATCCCTTGTGTAATTCAGTTAAAAACAGTGAAAAAACCAGGTGTAAATTTGGCCCATTGTCCTTTTGAGTTGAGTAGAGGTTGCAGAGAATCCTTGTCACAGTTCACATTATCTTGGGAAGCCTCGATGGAAAAGAATGGGCAGTTTGGCAGTAAGTGACATTTCTTGTTTTGCAAGTTGATGATGTGACACCCCAAGGCTCTCTTTTTGTTGCTGATTCTGTGATTTGAATGGGGTGGCTTTTAAATCAGTGTGCCATTGGCCATACCCATCTATGAAGTAAAACCCTATCAGAGATGAGCTAAACCACTTCTCACACTGTTGAGGTGTAGCCTCTGTTTGTCACTCGCTGGTCGTGTGGCCTAGAGTGACTGTTCAGTGTGCACGAATTGAGGAGTGCTAGTTTACCAATATGTATGTATATGTTAGGCAGTATTTCAAGGTAGTATAACAGTGATTATTGGACATATATGTCTAACAGCCAGCACCCTTCAACTCGTGTGTGGCATCATGTGCTGGCTCATCTAAATGGTGAGCAGATGCTACACCCAAGCAGCAGTGGAGTTTACATACCATTTGCACAGCACTGAAGTGTGAGATAACATGGATTAACTTCTTGTCCAGTGACCGGTATGGACAGATTCCATGGTATATAACAAACCCTTCTTACTTCAGCCATGTGCTATTTGCCTTGTGTGGTCAGGTGTGTGACGTTCTAAAATGGGTAAGTGACCTGTATCTAAATGCAGGATAAATTAGTTTAATAGCACTGGATGAATTTGTCATTCCTTTGGACATGTGTTGTGTTATACAAATATTTCCTCAAGGGAGGCTGGCATGCTTAGAACTGTCCCACGTGTACTTTGGGGAATAAGTGTATGGCACTGATTGATTTCAGGGGACAGGTCCTCAAGGAACTGTGGAAAAATCATGTTTCCCAGATCACTATTTGTGGCATAAGTATCTCTGAGTAATTGAAGAAACGTGTGCATGGTTGTGTAGCCAGACAACTTCCTAGCGTCAGTGCACTTACATGCATAACTTAATCTAGCTAGGGCTGGCATTGACTTATGTGGCTAAGGTCTGCCTGTCTCGATATTAGTCAGAGCTCTCTGATTTTGCCCTTTTTTGAAACGTGTGTCCTGGCATGCAGCTCAGTTTTGCACAGGGCAGAATATCTTCAGATCATGGTCAGATGCTATAAAGGAAGAAACGTATATTACATGCATACTTTAGTCTCCTTTTAGGAGAGGAGTTGGAAAGATCTCAGGGCAAAATTTAGCACAAAATGCTTACATTATATAAAAAATACATATTATTTGCTTCTCTTGCCTACAAGCATTTTCTTTAAAATACTGAAAAAATTGTTTTAATGAAGCATAAAAATTGATTGCCTCTTGCCAGGAGGGATCTTCCTCAGTCTTTAGATATTAAAAGACTTCATGAGAACCACAAGAATATCTTCTTGAATCATTTACATTTTTCCTTTTTACAGGCTTATGTAACCATGCAGAAAATCTAATAATAAGTGTGCTATTAGTATACAGTGCGGTGCCTTCCTGCAAAGGAAGGTGTCGTGTTATTACAAATAACGATGCAGATATGTTAGTCTCATAGAGTTTCAGTACACAGCTTATTTGAGTAACCTTTATCAAAAGATCCTAGACTAATTGAACTGGTCTTTGCCTCTGTTCCACTGTTGTATTTCATATTTAGAAGGCAGTAGCACTGTTGCATGTTTCAGTTTCTGTAAATTGGGAGTGGCATGAGCATTGGTGAAAGGGATTGACTAGTAGTATTGTGAGGTCCAGATGCTGGGCATTGTTTTACACCCGTGTGCTTGCACATGCATGCGGACACACACGCACACACACTTTGACGCTCCCTCCAGACTTAATCATGACCTACAAGCACTCTTTTTGGTTCCAACACTGGATCCCTTGAACAGGGATAGTTAATCTTCTGGTGATAGTGAAAGCAAGAATGAGACCATCAGATAGATTTTTTCACTTATCATCTTACTCCAGGCTAGCTCACAAACCAGCCCTCTTCTCTAGTCATCACTCTTATGACTGCAAGCTAAGCTTTAAACAAGGTGTGCTGTGAAATAGGGGCAAGGGAGATGGGCAGTGTCCTCTCTTTCCCTTAGCATCTCTGCATTAGCAGCATCCATTCCACCACTCAGACAAACATGTGCCTCACTGAAATTTTTACTCTTTAACCTGTGCCCTTCCTTCCCATTCCCCATTCTAAGACACGTCTGGTTCCATCTCAACCGGTGTGCAAAGAACCTTGTAGACCTTTTTCAATCCAGATGGAGCTGACATCAAAAGAACATTGTGATCACGAGAAGCAGCTTTCAAAAATTTGGAAATGTCGAAACAAGAAGTTGCCTGCCCAACCATAACTCTGCTCCCTTGTGCATATGCATAATATCGTCTTTAATTACAGTTACATACTGTTTCCTCAAAGCTGCTGCCTCCTTCAGTGTGCGACCAAATGGTGCTTTGGGTAAGTGTGGCAGCTCTTAAATATTCCATTTTATTTCTCATGTTCAGTGTGTGTGTCTATATTTAATTCACTGTGCACCGCGCACTAGAGTCCATACAGCTCCTGCCTCATTCATTACAGGCCACCCAGACTCTGTCGTGAATGAGGCAGAATACGCTTCCGTGCCCCAGCCTCATTAACCACACAACCAAGTTTCATTCAACATCCAACCTGCATACTTCATAAGGCAGCAGCCCCTATGGAGGGGGGAATGGGACATGACCATGTAATTAAAAAAATTTTGATTTAGATTATGACACTGGCAAAATGTATGTAATAGTCTTAGTCTATTCCATAGTAGAATTTTCTGTATATTACAGCCCACAGTTTGGAACAAATGACATTTTCTACTCAGGGGTTTTGCAGGTCATGATGGGGGTGCATAATTTGGGATAGGCAACCACTCGTACACCTAACTATTGCCTTAGCTAATAGGCAATAAACTGCATCCAGTTGCACCAGAAGGTAAAACCACAACAAATAGCCGATTTGATAGTTATAGTCTCTCATAAAACAGCCAAGGAAAGCTGTGTTTTTTCACAGCACTAAAAAAAAAAATCAAAACCTACCTCCCCATAGTCATTTCAATCTGGGGCATTGCAAGAGCTGATATAGTTCAGTTAAGTTTTAAGGTTTTGAATAATAAAACACTACAGGGTTGTTTTTCTGCTGTTCCTTCTGTGTGTTTTACTAGATATTTTAGCACAGAGTTATGGAACCTGGTCCTCCAATTTGCCAAGACACCTAAAATCCCATGGAGGTCAACAGGAGCTGAGGGCGTTTAGCCCCTTATAGGGTTGAGACCTTACTGAGTACAGTCTGTGGTGATTCTTTAACAATAAATGTAAAAGAAAGAGCTATTATTCTGAGGTAGTTCTGTTGTGAGAGTCAATAAAACCATACCCAGGAATTAGATCTCTCCTAAATCCGTACTTCTCCCTGATAGTCCTAGAGACTTACTTTTATTTCTGTCTCCTTTGGTATTCTTGCTCCAATGTGTATGTTTTTTCTTATAATGTATTTTCTCTTTTGGTCTCTCCCTGCCCTGCGGCCCTTCTCCTAATTTTGTAGGTCTTCAGATTTCTTGTTGTTTTAGTTGGAGGTCATTTACAGTAGGTGTAAACTCTGGGATTTATAGACTCGCCATTGGTTGAAATGTTCATTCTGATTTGGGAAGACCATAGTGGATGCATTTCCTCCCCTATCTTCATTCTGTTTTCTTTTTAAACTCATGATTGATTTGGATCTGAAAGCTAAAGGCAGAGATGTAGTGCAACAAGAAAACCTGAAGTGATGCTTTTTCACAGACCAGTACTCATGCAGGAAATGACTGACTTTGCATTAGCAGACTAAAACATTGTAGCATTGTTAGGAGGTGTTCGGGATCAGAGTTTTGGTTTAATACATTATGAAGAGGGGAACAATTTACAAAACTCAAATCTGGATCTGATATCAAATTTTGAACCAACCTGCTGAAGTTTGGGTGTTTGGGGTTGGGAGTTTTGGTTCATACCCATTTTTAAAGTGATATTTATTGTAATGTTCTGGCCCATTACAATAGGTGAGGTTTTTTTTTTTGCTTTGTTTTTAGTGAGGATATAGGGACTTACCTTCGAACTATCCTTCATTTTTCATCTACATTTGCCATGGACCCACTGACACCAGAAAGAATTAATTCTGAAACTACGGTAATCAAAAAAATTTTATTAAAGGGGTAAATCCTGTTCCCTAGCCCCCGTCCAAGTAAGCAGGTAACCTCCATGTGACAGTGGGGAAGGACTCTTCTGTCCAGGAGATGGAGCAGCAGAAAAGACTTTCTGTGTGGCTGCTACTTCTTGAGTAACTTCCATGGTCCTTGCTTCTGCCCTCAGTTTGGAGGAGGCAGGGATTGGTGTTAATGCACAGCAGTAGATCCTCAGTTGCCAGCCACCACAGATGTCCCATAAAGAGCTGGTGTGCATGGCTGTGGAAGCTGGGCTTCACCTAGGAGGGAGTTAAACCCCTTGCACCTCCTTCCAAAGTCTGCTCCCATGGCTCCTACACAGAAGAACTGTACCTTTTCCACTGTGTTTGGCACGCTCTGCAGCTGCAGGGTGGAGCTGGGGGAAATAACCTCCCTCCATTTTATGTCTTCAGCAATTCTGTTTTTCTTGTGTCCTGTGTTTAGGCTTTATTGGCAAGGTGAGAACCAAGGTTAAGCCAACCATTTCACCCTGCATCAGCAACCCAGGAATGACCAGCCTTTCTGAGCATGGTGTTTTGAATGTAAATAATACCAGCAGTGATGTGGCTGCATAATTAAGAAGTTCAGTCAGCCCTTTCCTCCCATTGTTCGCTGTAGATTCTGCTGCAGGTTTTGGGGGATGGTATTATGTAATGGTTACAGCAGTGAGCAGTGTTTCAGGATCCTTTGGCTCTGTTCCCTGCTCTGGCACAGACTTGCTATGTGACTTTGACCAAGTTACTTAGACCAACATTTTCAATAATTTTGGGTGCCTGTGGCTTGATTTTCAGAGTAACTTCACTTGGAGTTGTGAGTGCTCAGCCTGTCTGAAAACATAGGCCCAAGGGGTCTCAGGTGGTACCCTAAAACTGAGGCACCCAAAATTTACTGGAAATTTGAAAGTTTGGGTCTTTAACCCCTTTGAGTCTCTACTTCACAAGGGTGTTGTGAGACTTAATTGGTGTTCTAGATGGCGTGATTGAAGAAAGTTATTATATAAATACATTTCAATATTATCAGTATTTTATTTATCATTATAGATTTGATTATAGATAAAATCATTATAGGTAAAATCAGGAAGAAGAGGCAGGCTCCTCCCTTTGCTTGTATCACAAACGAGAGCATTTCTCATGCTCTGTAATCACATTCTTTCTGGAGTGACATAAAAAGCAGCAGTTCCCCCTTCCATATCCCACACTCATACGCTATTTATTCATGTTACGTGGTGAAGAGGCTATATAATCGATATGTCTCAAGTAACGTTAGCTAACACAGGTCTCTATCAAGTCTTTGTCCCTTGTGTCACTGATTATTCACTCACAATTCCCACTTTTTAAAAGTATTTCTCTTTATTTGAGGCTTTATTGGCTATGTAATATTTTATTAAGGTCTGGAGATGCTTGTTCAATTAAGGGTTTGGATGGTGAAGTAGTTGTGGCTGATCATTTTGAACCTGAGAACGAGACCTGTGAAGAGTATAAGCTGAGGCCTCTGTGGATTGTTAAATTAAATGAATGGTTTTGTGATGAACAGTTTTTAAATTAATCAGTTGTCTGAAACTAGGGAAGATGCCTAAGCCAGTGGTTCTCAACCAGGGGTACATGCACCCTTGGGGGTACGCAGAGGTTTTCCGGGGGTACATCAGCTCATCTAGATATTTGCCTAGTTTTACAACAGGCTACATAAAAGCATGAGCAAAGTCAGTACAAACTAAAATTTCATACAGTCAATGACTCGTTTATACTGTTCTATATACTATACACTGAAATGTAAGTACAATATTTATATTCCAATTGATTTACTTTATAATGATATGGTAAAAATGAGAAAGTCAGCAATTTTTCAGTAATAGAGTTCTGTGATCCTTTTGGGGTTTTATGTCTGATTTTGTAAGCAAGTAGTTTTAAGTGAGGTGAAGCTTAGGGGGTACACAAGACAAATTAGACTCCCAAAAGTGATACAGTAGTCTGGAAAGGTTGAGAGCCACTGACCTAAGGAAACTAGATCAAAAGGTTTACACTGAGTGTAGTTGGTGAGCTACAGCTGCTGCATGTTTGCACTGTGATAGCATTAATGAGTAGCTAATTTGTAGGAAAACCAAAAACTGGACTAATGCTTCTAGACCCATTTTCTTCCTGCCTTTTCACTGTTTACTATAGAGGGAAGCAAATGGTCATAATAGAGCGGGAAAAGGAGTAGGGAAAGCTGCATTACTCAAAGTTGTCCCATAACACCATAGACCTTCTGCGTGACAAAGCTATTACATGGAGAAAGCGGAGGGAGTGGCCTGCAGAAAATGGGTGAAGAGAGAACAAGCCGCTGCACACATCTTGTTGTCCCATTTCCTCCCTCCCCCTGAGCTGCATAACAGCTGTCACACTAGTCAATTAAGGTTGCTCTGAGCATCATTTCCTTCCTGTGTGTCCTGGATTGGACTGAGCGCTTATGCATTGATACACTGTACTACTGTTATGGTGGGCCTGTCTGTTTTTGCAGGATCTAAGCTTGTATTATAATAAGCGTTCTGGTTCTTATTGTGGCAGGGAACCCTTCTGAATGTGAGTCGGTGTGGTGCTGCATCTTCAGATAGATGGAAACAGTGACTCCAAGGCAAAATTCTGCCCCATCTCCATGCCCATAGGAGGCCCTGGTGCAGCAGTACCACTGTAAGAAGGCAGGAGTGGGGATGGGTAGGCTGGGGGGGAAGGGGAGGGGAGGGACTGACTCTTCTTGGAGGAGTTGTTTGTTGGCATGGTGGGTACAGATGGTGCAGTGTAATGTTTAGGACTACCTGTGTCTTGGTCATACACACTGAACATTAATCTAGGTCCCTCACACCACACTTCTACTCCAGTTGCTTGTGTTAGAGTTGTTTTTCCTCATAGCCATGAAAATTGGGTTTTGTTGATTTTTTTTTTTTTGATAGGTTGAGCCAACCCTTTCTAAAAAACCCTTCGGTGTTTTGTGTGCCCCGAGGTTGTGCAGCCTCTGTGTTCTTAGCAGGGAACACGTGCGTCCCACTGCTTGGCTTGCTAACTCTACTGGCTTGTACTGAGAGATCACAGCCAAGGCTTTGCCTTCTCCACACCCTGTTTAGGGTGGCTTGTGCCTTGGGGTAGGGTAAGTCGAGGAGAAGTCAGTGCAAAGGAGAGCCCAGGGACTGCAGCTGTGGCTGTCCACAGGTCAGTGTGGCTACCTATACATCTGTGCAGGCACCAGTTACAATCTGGCCTGTAGTATTGTGGGGGGAGACAGTACACGCATGACAGATTGGGGAGATTGTGTGCTGAGGTTTCTTCACATCTTGGCTGCACAAACCACCGCAGACTAATAAGGGAAGCCAGAATGAGCAGGGGTTATCTCCTTCATCCAAGCAGTATGGAGGGAGACATTACACCATGTAAGGCAACCTGGTTGCTGAGAAGAATATGCTGAATGATGACAGTTACCTCACATTTTACCCATTTTGTAGCTGCGGCTCCCCCAGCACCTGGCAGTGGTGGTATTAAGGATCCTCTGACCGAAGCTCCCTCATTGCCAGGCATGACCCCATTGGTGCATGCAGAAATGGGTCTCCTTCCCCTTGATCTCACCAGTGTTTTCCAGCCAGCTTTATGAGTGCCTGCTCCAGGGGTAGGGACAGAAGTTTGGGCACACCTCACCCTCTCCCAGCTGCAGCTCATTCGCTTACTCTGGCCTCTGGGACATATATATTTTCCTTTTAAGAATCTTTGTGCTGCATCCGTAAGTTGGACAAAGTGTGGATTTGTTGCATGGCGGTATGAATTCTAAAACTCAGTGCCTTTCTCTGCTGCTGTTTTTTGCTCAGAACCACTCAGCAGCCACTTTCAGATTGTAGGAATGGTCAAGTCAAATCAATTAAAAAACACCCCGGGTTGAGGTCATAGAAGAGTTTGAATTGGTGACTTTTGAACCCAAAATAGGATCTGAGTGCACTTTTGACTATCAGAGACAGATGCAGTATTTCTTCTACTTGAACTCAGAATTGTGTGCCCTGAGGTGAATGGGTGCTAAGCACTTTGATTTCAACCCTGTAGCCTCTTTTCCTCCCAATTCAGGATATAACTTAATTCTAATGGTGCTCCGATGCCAGGATGATCAGGACAGTATGAGAACCTGAATAGACTAGAATAGAATGCTAACTGGAATTTTGAATAGGTTATGTTCTGTGTGTAACCTGATTTCTGTACAGTAATTCAGGTTTCAGTGTTCCTGTTTGCTTATGCAGGTGGAGTAGAGCAGTCACTTATAGCTGACTGACCTCTTGTGCTTTAGTCTTCACTTAGCCAAAGCAGATATAGTTCTGTACTTAGATTAAACTCCTTGTTTTTCCCAGGACCCTTATCGTAGCTGCAAGGGGTGATGACTGCAAACATGGGAACTCCATAATTTATGCTCCCAATGCAAATAAACACATATGTGCTGTTCACACCTCCATTGTATTTATAGTGGCAGAGCAATGTGTGTTTTCCACAAGAATAATGAACCTGGCGAGGTTGTTTGAGGTCACCAAAGCTACAATGATATTTTACTACACTGTGCAGGCTAGAAGGTTTGTTGCTGTGGGAAGGTTTTTCTCAGGTCAAGAAAGACTGAGGGGGAAAAGCCATCAAAACATTTCAAGTCAAGTTTGATTCTAAGTAGTTGTAAGATCACCCTGGGGAGGAAAGTGAATTCACAAGCTGAGCTGTGTTTCCTATTCTGTTGAAAACATATTATCTATGGTGGACCAAATTTAAGTAACTAACTGAATTTGTCCTACTCTATTATATTGCAATGCACACTAGTAATAATAAATACACTTACTCCCAAGTATCTGTAATTCTGCAGCAGCTATTCGAACCTCTGTCTTTCCTACAGTGTTTTAGAAACCTGTTTTAATCAAACTGGCCTTCAGGATGGTTTTAGAAATGATCAGGGCCTAAAGATAATTGGACAAGTTGTTTAGCGACATGAAGGCTGAAGGAGTTACAGTGCTTTGTATGAAACAACCTGAATTTGTAATCTGTGTCCTAACTTTGAGGAACATAAGGGAAAAGCCCTTTGTGCAGCAAGGCAGAGGGAACCCTCTAACATGTAAATCTCCTGTCTCTGACCCCATGTTGGGCACTATAATCTCACTTGGGTCACTAGATTTTTAGGCATGGATCTTACTCAGATACTACAGTTATGAGGCTATTATAACAACTTGGGTGGATCTCTGTTTCCAGGGTACACTCCAGAAGCCTTTCAGGGATAATAGAAACATAGGGCTGGAAGGGACTGCCCAAGGTAATCTAGTTCAGCCCCTGTGCTGAGGCAGGACCAACTAAGCCTAGACCATCCCTAACAGGTGTTTATCTAACCTGCTCTTAAAAACCACAGATGACGGGGATTCCACAACCTCCCTTGAAAGCCTGTTCCAGTACTTAACTATCTTTATAGTTTGAAAGTTTTTCCTTGTATCGAGCGTGGGGAAACTGCTTTAAGTTGGTTTTGCAGAAAAGAAGAAAACCAGTGTCCTGATTGTTAAACCCCGAATAGTGCAGTGGATGAAGAGCTATAAGTCTGAGGGAACAAACAATGGATGGAAGTAGGGTGGCTGTGGACACAAAAATAGAGCCATATCATCCTCTCCATCCTTAGCTACCGAGGTGTTTAAATGCACACAAATACCAGCCAGAATTATCTGATAAATATGCAAAAAGGAGAGGACAGTCTAAGGGCTGGTCTATACTAAAAATTTAGATTGCTTAGCTACATTGCTCAGGGATGTGAAAAATCCACACCCCTGAGCGATATAGTTAAGCTGAGCTAACCCCCAGGTGAGACAGCACTAGGTCTGCGGAAGAATTGCTCAAACAGGAGATTTTTAAAGTTTTCAGCATCTTTTCATAACTTTAATTACTCGCATGAAATTTGAAATACATTAAAACACAAATCCCCATATGTCACTGAGTAGCCTCTATGTGCCAGAAGCAGTTTATTGGAGTGTTTAGCAATGTACATTTAAAGCACGTTCAGAAATCAACCATAAGAGGGGGAGGTTGCACACATTGAATAAATGACACTGGTACTTTGAGTAAAATTTAGTCAATAGTTAATATATATTGTTGTTTTTTCACAAAATGTAAAAGCCTCTGTAGAAACATAAATCTGTGGCAAATGGATTTCTAGGATCCCTGGTTATCACTCTGAGCAAGTCACTGCTTCTGAGGTTCCACTGAGGGGCAGACAGGTGAGGGAACTTCACTCCAGCAGCAATGGCAAAATAAAGATGATTTCCTAACGTGTTTTGGAGGTTAATTTGGCCTCACAATGGGGGGGTTTACTGAACAGCTGCATGTAGGGCTTTAGGCCCCCCCAAATAGAGTATATTCCCTGCAAGGTAATGAGGGCAACCTTGTAAGAACATTTTCTCCACTAGCTAGATTTCAAGCAAATAGTTTCCTGCATTTTTCCCTATGTTTTTGTAAAGTTTTGCCTTTATCCTCCCCAAATGATGGGAAATATGCCTCCTTAATCCCTAGATTGCGTGGGAGATGACAAGAACAGTGTTAAAACTAACCAAAACTCGGATGATTTACTAGGCTTGATGAGATAACCAAAGATGTCAGGAGTGTTTCACAAACATGATGGGAGAAGGTACAGAGTGAAATCTTTTCTTTTAATGAACGTGAAATACTGCCTTGACCTGAAAGTGCGGAATAGGTCAGAAATTATAAGAGCATTTTGCATTAAGCAGGCTTTAGACATCATCATTATTATGATCATATATGTGATGGTAGTGGGACATTAAAACCCTGAAACTGGAAAATAAATGCTAAACTGTCAAGTTCATTTGTTAAAGTCAGTTAGACACTGACACTGAATGGTGTGCAAAGAAACCCACTGTGTTCTTAATTAAGCTGAACGCTGCTACCTGTGTAGCTGATCAAACTTAACCTTAGCCCCTACATACATTTCTTTCTCCAGATTTTTGCATCTGTGGGAAGCTCATGTCAGTGCAGTTATAAGCTTCACAAAAAGTTATGTTAACATTAAATCTGCGCTGTGTTCCTGGAATATAACTTGTTTTGGATATAAAAGGATGCATCATTTGATGCTGGTTCCAGCTCTTTCAACACAAACTAGAGTGTTAGATGTTAATATAGTGGATAGAGCAGAATAAGAGATACTAAATAACATAAAATCATATTAATGTGGGGATCGTTGTCCATTTTTACAAAGCAATCCAGAATTGCTAATATTTTGTGTTTTCTATGGAGCTCATTTCATCCAGAGATCTCAAGGTGATTTTCCCAATCTCTAAAGTACAGGTAATAACAGTGTTCCCTACTTCACAGCGATGTGGTGAGGCTTAATTAATTCATCTTTCTAAGAAGCACTTGAGGATTAAAGGGACTTGCCCAAGGCTACACACTAAGTCAGTGAAAGAGCTTAAAATCACAGGTTCTAATCACAGGACCACACTCCTTCCAAATAAAAATTATTTCAAGTGCTCAGATATAGTAAATGAAAACCAACAAGAGTGTGTGGCCAGATAAATAAAAATTGCTAATATAAGTAATAAAACTGCTAATATCCCCTACGTCAGTCAAGGTGTTGTAAAGAGACTCGCTCATTTGGGCCCTTCATCACCTGTGTGAATCCAAACTGGAATACCACATTGTAGGAAATAGTGCTGAATAAAGAGTGTACTTGTTGCATATGTTTACTTATTTAAATATTAAAAAACTGCTGTCCCATCTCCAGAAGGTTTATAGGATGCATCGGGCATGCCTTTAGCTGTTTCCCAGGAAACAGTTACATCACCTCGCTATATATTAATGCAGAGCAGAGCACTCCTGGGTTTCAATTCCCTGCCAGTATAGCAGTCTGCCACCTCCAGTCACAGGTGAAAGAGCTCAGTATTTAGTTGAATTAAATTAGCTCTGCTGGGAGACAATATGATGTAAAAGTATATGAAAAACCCCATTTATATGTGTACATATACACAGTGAGATTAACACAGCTGAGTGTCTGTTTCAGCAGCATGTACATTTTTTGCACCTCCAGATTGCACTGAAATTGTACCTAGTGAATTATGTTGGATCTGCAGTGTCCAGTAACTTGAATAGGTGTTTTGCCTGAGTCCCCCTCTTCCAGACTTGAAAAAGGGTAATGGCAGTGAATTTGAAGAACTCTGTGGCCCTAATCCATCAGAACACTTCACCATGTGCTTAAATTGTCCTAGTGACTTGACTCTAATGGGACTGTTCATAGGGTTAAAGTTAAGCAAATGCTAAATTGCTTTGCTGGTTCAGGACCTAGGTAAACACAAACTTCAGAAGCCAGTTCAATGAGTTAAAACTATTTTAGAAGTTGAAATGTGCATAGCATAAGGCTATACGTGGCTGGTTTTCCATTAGAAAATATTGTGTCTGGGACTGGGCAAAGATTTTAGGAATAAAATTCATTACTAGGTAAGGAAAAGATCCTCAAACTAAAATTGAGAATCATTTTGTTTATATTCCTAGGAGCCGGTATTTACTTTTATAGATTTGTTTATACAAGTTTTTAGGATAACTTGAATTTCTATCCTACTAATCTACCCTACTCCCAGTTGCCCCGAGACGAATCCCTCAGAGTTTTCCTGCAGGCTGCTAAAAATGGATATAGTTTAAAAGATTAGGTGTATTTTCAAAAGCATATTTGTTTTTGCTTTTTAAAAAAGCTTAAATAGCTATAAATTAGCTAGGATAGCAGATACTAAATAATGTGAATATAATTATATTTGGAACAATTTCAAAACTTACCAGAACATTAATGGAGTACTTGTGGCACCTTAGAGACTAACAAATTTATTTGAGCATAAGCTTTCATGAGCTACAGCTCACTTCTTCGGATGCATCCAGCGGAAAATATCCGATGAAGTGAGCTGTAGCTCATGAAAGCTTGTGCTCAAATAAATTTGTTAGTCTCTAAGGTGCCACAAGTCCTCCTGTTCTTTTTGCGGATACAGACTAACTCGGCTGCTACTCTGAAAAAAGGAACATTAATGTCCTCCTATTCCAACATCCCCCACACCTCGTTTTCTCCATAATTTCTTATGGTTTCTGTGCCATTAACTTATCCTCCTTCTCCACCCTGCCTTTCCCCCAGTTTCCCTCTGCTTGTCTTTCAGGATATAGCTGTGCTCCTTGCCAGTTCTGGCACTCTCTCTGTCTTGGTCTCGCTCTCTGTAATGGACCTTGGACCATATAGTTTTCTGATGCAGTTATGGGTTTTCTGCTGTTTGATTCTACAGGCTGATGGACATTGAATAACAGTTGTAAATTATAGGCTTCCCTTTAAATGCAAAACTAAGGTGCTGCTGCAGCTTTACATTAATGGCCAAGAGCCTTTGCTCTTTTTTTATCTTTTTTTCACCTTTGCAGTTTTTGAGAAATCTGCCTCTTTGCAGTGGTGCAGCTCCACTGGCGATAGCAACATTGAAACCAGTAAGTAGGTGACATGGGTACAATCCTAGCCCCACTGAAGTCAATAGAAGTTTTACCGTTAACTTCATTGGAGCCAGGATTTCATCGATAGTTTTTATTGTCACTCTGTCATTTAACCCTAGAAGCGGTTTAAAAAAAATGTACAAATCCTGTCAGCATTTTTAGTGTGTATCATCTGCTGGCTCTAAAGAGGGGGTTACATGACAAGGCAATGGTGAAGTCATCCACATCTTGTCTTCACTAGTGCTATCCAGCTCCTGAAGATTTCCCAAAAATTGCCATTGCAAACAACATTTTAGTTCCATCTTCTGGATGGAAATTAATTCCCTTGTTTTGCTGTATGTGTTTGCATATACAGTGCACTAAACTACAGCCATATTTGAGCCCAGCTCTTAAATATGATAGTCCAACCATTAGTTACTAACAGAACTGGTTGAGAGCTGGAATTTCTGTTCCATAGAAATTCCAACATTGAGGGGGAAATTAGTTTCAAATTGGAACAAAAAGCCAAAATTTCAATGAAACAAAAAAAAATTAAATTGATTCAGAACCATCAAAATGTTTTGTTTTTGACTTTTCTTTTCAAATACTAAATATAATATATAATACATACGTAATATTAAATATAATATAAATATATGCAATTAACATGTCACTGTAATGAAAAGTCCAAACAAAATGATTCAACATATTGTCACAGGGTCAGGCCAGATGGCTACAGGAGAGTGATAGAAGGCAGATATATTAGCCCCATGTTAAGTTGGTCCCTTTTCCCTGGGTAAGGTAACAGGGAAGGTTCCAGAACAATCAGGAACTTTCTGGAAACAATTAAGGCAGACAGGCTGATTAGAACACCTGCAGCCAATCAAGAAGCTGCCAGAATCAATTAAGACAGGCACACTAATCAGGGCACCTGGGTTTAAAAAGGAGCTCACTTCAGTTTATGGTGTGCATGCGAGGAGCTGAGAGCAAGAGGCGCAAGAAGCTGAGAGTGAGTAGGCATACTACTGGAAGACTGAGAAGTACAAGCATTATTGGACATCAGGAGGAAGGTCCTGTGGTGAGAATAAAGAAGGTGTTGGGAGGAGGCCATGGGGAAGTAGCCCAGGGAGTTGTAGCTGTAACCCAGCTGTTACAGGAGCCACTATAGACAGCTGCAATCCACAGGGCCCTGGGCTGGAACCCAGAGTAGAGCACGGGCCTGGGTTCCCTCCATCTCCCCAACTCCCTACTTGATACCCGAGGAGTTGAACTGGACTGTGGGTTCCACCAGAGGGGAAGGTCTCTGCCCTGTTCCCCGATCCACTAGGTGGATCAGTAGATTCTGCGGGAATTGTTCTTTTTCCTTTCCCCATGTTGGCCAGTGATGAGGCTAACTGAGTGAACGGCAGATTTGAACCACGAAAGTGGCCAAACTGAGGGCTGCCGTGAACCTCTGAGGTGAGCAAATCCGCCAATGAGCGCAGGACACACCAAGGCAGAGGAGGAACTTTGTCACAATACTCAAAATGAAACATTTTTACTTTTTCCCCATTTGAATTTCTTGTTGACGTTAACACATTCCCACAAAATGTTTAGATTTTGATTAAACTAAATTTTTTTTTCCTGGAAAGCTGTTCTATAGAAAAAAAATCCGACCAGTTCAGGTTACTAAATGGCCAATGGAATTGGGCAGTGTGTGAGTAAAGAGGAATCACTTATTTCGCTAAGAAACTATGATGGGTTAGGGGGTAAACAGCAGAGGTAAGGAAAGAATTTTTACTCCCTCTACAGCATTTTTAATTGGCTAGTTCCATTTTTAATTATAGATTTTATTATTTTGCTCTAAAGTATCAGGCGTTGCCCGCTGCCAGAGGCGCAGGACAGCAGACATGCCAGAATCAGGCCATTGTGGGTTACTGCTCTGGAGCGGCATTTGATGATAACTGCACTAGGAGGTGTTCGGCACCTTGCAGGGTAAGGAGCTGGCTTAACATTGTGAGGATTTTCAAGGATCCCTATTAGGGTCTTCAGCAGCAAGAAACTGTCAGGCAGGATGAGAATACCCAGCAACAGCTTACCCTTTTGATGTGAAAAGGGGAAGGGGGGGTGGGACTAGAAGCATTTAGATAACATTCTATTGAAGAGACGCCATCATGATTGACAGGCCCCTGGTTAGATTTTCCAGCTTTGTTTTAGTTTACTCATTAGGGACCATGCTGTAAGCAGGCACACATCGCAGTGCCCCTTACCCAGAATGTCTGCTCTGTTCTTGGGAGCAAGACTGAATGCTGACAATGTGTGTTCAAAAGAAACAAATGCAAAGTTGTTCAGCTGTAAAGGGACCATCAGCTGTTCACATGACAAGCCTGTGTAACTGTGAGATCTTGTTACTGTTATCCTCATCCTCCATCCCTCCCCGCTTCCCTCCTACTGTTTGTAGCAATAATCCATTGTGGCTTGTACAAATGCAGACTGGAAACCCTTTGGGGGCAGGGAACCTTGTCTGTCTTTGTTCTGTAAGATGTGTAGCACACTTTTGGATGCCAGATTATTACTAATAATATGTAAATTTGTTGAAAACAAAAACCACACACACTTCAGAAATCTGTATTTCATCAATGTTGTTGTGTGTGGCTTATTCCCCAGACAGGAGTAGACATGCTGGTGGCAGAGGGGGTGATGGAAGGGCAGTGCACAATGGCTGAGCACCCTTAGCCAAAAGGGAACCATCCAGCATGTTGGGTCCAGTGGGCTATGTAAGCATGCAACTAAACATTGCCCTTATTTCTGAAGAAAAAGAGATATTCAGAGGTTAGGCAGGATGTTGTGAAAGGAAGTCCATTTTTTATTGCATATTATATCTGGGGGTTCCCAAGCTGTGAACTAGCACATTGAGCTCCGTCTTTGACAGGGTTTCCTTCTTTGACAGGATTATTGCTTTAGTGGATGGGGCCGGGGGGAGGAAGCTGCAGATGTGATCTGTCTGGATTTTAGTAAGGCTTTTGACACAGTCCCGTGTGACATTCTCATAAACAAACTAGGGAGATGTGATCTAGATGAAATTACAATAAGGTGGGTACAAAACTGGTTGAAAACCCATGCTGATAGAGGAGTTATCAATGGCTTGCTGTCAATCTGGAAAAATGTACCTCGTGTGGTTCTGTAGGATTCTGTTCTGGTACTATTTGATATTTTCATTATTGATTTGGATAATGGAGTGGAGAGAATACTTTTAAAATTTGCAGATGATACCAAGCTGTGTAGTCCATAGAACTAGCTTAGCCTTTTATTTTACTCAGCAGCAGGGGTGCTGGAACAGTTTTTATTGGGGGAGGGGCGGAAAGGGGAGGCTGATAGCTAATGAACCAAACTGTAAACACTCTATATGATGGAATCTACTTCAAGCCTAGTTCCAGCACCTATGCTCAACAGTAACATAGGGAACCTACAGCCTGTATCAATTTTAACTTTGTGGAGCCTGAATCTGGGGCGAGAACTCTGTTACCCTCCGCTCATTAATTAGTATCAATTGACAATCAACAAAATTATTATTAACCATTAAAAAGGATCCGGCAACAGCTGGGTAGGGTTGCAAGCTCTTTTGAGGACAAGATTAGAATTCAAAACACCCTTGACAAATTAGAGAGTTGGTCTGAAATTAGCAAGATGAAATTCAGTAAAGACAAATGCAAAATACTATATTTAGAAAGGAAAATCAAACACACAACTACAAAATGGGGAATAACTGGCTAGGCAATTGTATTGCTAAGAAGTTTCTAGGGGTGACTGTGGATTACAAACTGAATGAGAGTCAGCAGTGTGGTGCATTTGTGAAAAAGGCTAATATTCTGAGATTTATTAACAGGAGTGTCATATGTCAGACACAGGAGGTAATTGTCTCAGTCTACTCAGCACTGGTGAGGCCGCAGATGGAGTACGGTATCCAGTTCTGGGCACCACACTTTAGGAAAGATGTGGACAAACTGGAGACAGTTTAGAGGAGAGCACAAAAATTATAAAAGATTTAGAAAACCTGACCTATGAGGAAAGGTCAAAAAAACTGGGCATGCTCAGTCTTGAGAAAAGAAGACTTAGGGGGACCTCAGAACATTCTTCAAATATGTGAAGGGCTGTTATAAAGAGGACTGTGATCAGTTGTTCTCCATGTCCACTGAAGGCAGGACAAGAAGTAATGAGCTTAATCTACAACATGGGTGATTTAGGTTAGATGTTAGGATAAACATTCTGACTGTAAGGATAGTTAAGCATTGGAATAGGCTTCCAAAGGAAGTTGTGGAATCTGGCGTTGGAGGTTTTTAAAAACAGAGATGATCTAGGTTTACTTGGTAACTGCCTCAGGACAGGTGGCTGGATTAGATTACTTCTTGATGACCAGTCCTGCATTTCTATGATTTTATGTTACCACCTTGTTCTCTCAACAGTTTTCATAGGAACTGTTAAGAGAAGAGAGTGATGGTGCTGGAAAGCATCTACATTCTCTCGTATCTGCACCAAGTTCTTGGTCCTGAGTCACCACTGTGTTGTTGCACTTTCACACTGGCATAAAAGTGGAATAAATCAGTGGTGAATCAGACTTCTCTGGTAACACCCTGCTTTCAATAGACACATTTCCACTGAATTCAGTGGGGCCAGGATTTCACCCTGGAGTGTGCTTTGCTGCAGTTGTGTGAGCTTGTTTTGATTAAGTTCATTGTGGAGAAACCCACGTTCTGCCAGTACAGTGCTACAGGACGATGAAAACAGTGTTCTCTCAAAGAGCAATTTATCTGGAAGGCTGGTGGGCTGGTGATTAAAAACTTTGTTAAACATGCATGTGAATTGCCACATGTTGTGGTTCTGATGGTATTTAAGTGTAATCTTTACAGATAACAGCTGACATAGGCCACGCTCTTTTTTGTCTTCGTTCAGTCACTGTACAAAGTTGTCTAACAGACACTGGAGTTAACATACATTCCGATAAGAAAGATAATAAAACTATTAAAAACGCATCTTGATATGGCTGGTAACTGAAGTCTTGATCCTGCACCATTAAAGTCAATAGGAGTTTTGCCACTGATTGCAATGGGAGCAAGATCAGGCCCTAAGCCAGGAGCCCATCAAAACTTTATACCACACCAGTCCCCAGCTAGCACGCCAAAAAAGGTGACCATACAAGAAGGCATTAAAAGGGTCAGATTTTTAACAGCTTCCTATAGGTGCCTACAAATTATGGGTGCAAATACCTGTGGGCACAATTTTGCATCCACGATTATTTGCAGGCATAATTAGTTTCTTTTACACATCTGATTGTGGCCACAAACAAGTACTTGGATGTCTGAATTACATTAGTTGTACCTACAATGATTCGCAAGGCCAGCTATAAATCAGTCTCAAAATCAGACCTGTATCCTACAAAGCAGCCAATGAAAACCAGTCACCTTTCACTTGGAGCTCCACTACTACAGGTACGTCCAAGAGAAAAGCTCTCCGGGCCAAATACTGTCCTCGATTATTTGAATGTAACTGATGGCAAAACTTGGCCCTCAAAGACTTCTGCTATGGTCTCAGTTGAGGCAGGGTCAGCGAAGAGAATAAAAATAGCGAGACATGCAGACAGACAGAAATTATTTCCACAAGCATATAACGTACCCATACAACACTGTTCTTGATAAACAACGGAGATAAAATCTATTCTAGGGCATAAGACAAGAGTGGAGATAAACAACCGTCTTTAAAAATAATGGAATGGCAATTACCTGAGATTGTCCATAATTACCGTCATATTTAATAAAATAGAGCTTTAATAATTCTACATGGTCATCAAGCTGCTAGCACTAAAAGAAAATGGGAAATTGGCCTGGCTGGTTTAGAGGACAGATAATAGGATGGAGAGATTTTTCACCTCTAGGTTATTGGCTCAAAGCCAGCTCAGGTTGGTAGTGAGGGAAAGTCATTATTGTTTGACAGCCTCTTTGAAGTGAGTTGGTGTTCTCAGTCTAGTTCCACATTCACATAGTAAAAATCATCACCTCCATTGTGTGTGTGGGAGGGGAGAGAGGAATTCTTTGAAAGTCAAAGTCATATCTTTCATGTTCTCAAAGAGTATCCTGGATGGCAAGTTTAGTATGTAACAGGGATATTTATACTGGCCTAGCCACACTAATGCAAACCTCCTTGTGCCCCAACCCCTTCTAGATGAGCTGCACTGGGGTAGTACAGGGCTTGCACTGAGGAGACTTACACCAGCTTGAAACCAGAGGAAGCTTCTCTGGTGTACAAGCCCCATTTTACATGAGTACAGTTCACTTATGCGGGGGGTGGGGGGGGCTGCATTGTTGAATGAGACAGGTGCAGTATAGACTGGTCCTTAACAGAGATCAAGGGTTGAATAGGTTTTTAAGCACTCATCCCTTTAACTTTAAGGTGCATCCCCAGTCAGCATGAAAACTGCAGACCTAGTCTAGGAGCAGATTTGTAAAAAGGTTATGGCAGGTCTAGCCTTGCCCAGTAAACCATATTTAAATCCCATTAGTGAGAAGTGTGTAAACTACCGGTACTTAAAACCAGTGGAGTTCATATGATGTTCGGAGCAGTTTTGCAAATAGCTAAGCCACTTTTCTGAGGCCGGAGGGCATGGAGTCCGAATTACCACCACCTCCCTTCTTCAAGCAGAGGGGTGAAGTGTATTAGTGAGATAAGGAAGCTTAGTGCTGTTGCCCAAGCTGTGTCTGCTCTGTGGATAAATAGAGGACTTCCGTCTCCAGCGCTGTCGGGCCAAAACTTTTCATGAACCCGAAAGTCACTTCGAAAAAAGAAGCAACAAACTACTGCAGTTACAAATGAATGTCCTTTCTGAAAGTCAAACAACGCAGGAAGCACCTTCCTAATTATTTACAATTTTACCTTTTCATATGCGCTTATAGAAGCAGCATAGATAATGGGTTAATTTTAAAATGTCATTTATCTTCACTCATTGTGGATGACTTTGTGCAGTTCACTTGTGTCTCCAACACTCATGGATTAATGTATCATCCTCCAATTTGAGAAAATAAAAGCAAAACAGCTCTAACCTGGTATGCTGGCTGTATTTAGCAGTACTGGGTAACAATGAGAACTCCTCAGCCAACTCTGTTGGCTTGAAGGGAGACCAGGAACAAAACATGTTTATGGATGCAGTCACAATGAGCCCTACAGAAACCGACTAGACTAATCCTGTTCTGTATGATCAGCTCAGTATTTCATACCAGATGGATGTTATCCATAATGTGTTTTAGGTTTTACTACTGTACTTGAATTTGAAATAAATTACTACATAGGCTCCGTTCTGACTCTACCACAGACTGTTGGTGACAGTGGCACTTTCATTTATATTTATGGAAGAACAAAAGTAAATATATAAGACCAAGAGAGAGTCAAAGACATTAAAATCAAGAGAACAAAAATGGGAAACCCTAGAACAGCAGTTCAGAACCAAACAAGCAGAGTGCAGAGAAATGATTTCAGACAAGCCACACTAGCAACAGTACAGTCACAAAATTAGAAAAGCCACAATTTCTTGTCAATCCAACCAAATTTTAAGTCTTAGTTATGCAGGGACAATTCCCCCGCCCCCCAGGTCTGTTCATTTGTCTTTTAAGGGATGTCATCCGCATCTGTGATTTTGATGTGAGTGGGATCTCATCTCTGTTGATTTGTTCAACACCCTACATGTAGAACACTGCAGCTGCTGCTGGTGATCCTAGTGCTAATTTGTCTGCATCTTAACAGTGGAAATGTTTTCATAAATGAAACGGGCTGTGTAAGAAGGCAAACCTAGACTAATTGGAGCATTCTTTAGAGTTCTTTATTATACTTGAGATGTGAAAGGTTGTAAGGTCATTGCAGTCCAGTTAGTGTTTTAGGTGCATTGTGTACGACTGTTAACTGAGTAGGAAGTTGTGTGTTCTGGGCAGGCAACAGGACCTGGGTGGTATGTTTGAGTCGCAGGTCATGTAATCCACTAGGTTCTTGTTATTAAGTTTAGACTATCAAACAGATGCAGTCATTTAGGACTATCTGTAAGATTCTTTGGTGTGTGGGAAGGTTCCCAATTTTGTTGTGGCATTCTTGTGTAAATTAGTGGTGCAGATCTCCCTGTGCAAGGCTGCTGGTAATGCTGTATTACAGTGGGACCTTCTCAGTATTCTGATGGCAGGACTCTCAACCTGTGAGTCATGAACAGGTTCAGGAATATCACATCCTCCTTTCTTTTCTTCATGGGGTGGGGAGGTTTACGAAACATTTTTATTTTGTAACATGGGATTTCCGTGCTGAGATGCCCTGTCCTGACACATTCCTTTCACTTGTACTGATGTTCTGTGATAATTCCCTTCCAGGGATTACACCTGGAATCTAAGAACCTAGGTCAGGAGAAGATTTATAGCTACTTCTGCCTGACATGATTTCAGCATGGTTCTGCTGGCTAGCATAAGTGGGGGCATAATTAAGTTTCATCTGTTAAAAACAAAAGATTTTTGAGAGTGTACATTGTTTTTTTAAATAATGCGTGAAACAAGATCATACTCCCACCAACCCAGTATTGCTGTGATACTGTTAGGTAGAAGAACATGTACAACTAGTTAGAAACTAGAACTGGGTGAGACACTGTTTTTCTTCTCCTGAAAGAATTTTTGAAATTTTGAACATTTTCCCCATCCCAAATAGGGATCAAAAGTTGAATTCTTGAAAAATGTTGTGAACTAAAAATTCAGGAAGAAAATCTGATCGGGTCAATCAAAAAGTTTTGTTTTGGTAATTTCGAAACTTTTCATTTCAATTTTGTCCTTTTTTTAAAAAAAAAAATAGTAGTCTTTGCTGCTATAAATTAACTTAAATTTGTAACTAAAATGTCATTCTGAACTGAAAAATTGAATTCTTTTATTTTGCAATACTGAAATGGGACACTTCGGTAATTTCAAAAAAAATTCAGGATTTTTTCAAAATGGGAAATTCATCTTAACCAATCCTTTCCCACAAATAGTTTCAGCTTTGACTGATTGGCATTTTCTGATGGACAAACATTTTGTTGAAAAATTCCCAACCAGCTTTATTAGAAACTGGTTGCCCTAAGCCAGTATCAATGCCAAAGTAAATAGGACCTGAGAGAGCAGGGCTTATTTCAGTTTTAGCTTCTGTTTTCTAAAGCAAAATTGTTTCTGTGTCTTTCCACCTCAGTAGCTTTCTCAACGGTAATTGGCGGTTTGGTAGTTTTATTCGTCCTTTGTGTGTGTTTTAATGGTTGTTCCATATCTGTTCTAGTATGCATCTGTGTTCGAAACAAATTAAATACCATCCATTGCAGTAGTTATCTCTTGGCTCTAAGAAAACATAACATTTCATACGTAAACACAAGAAGTGGAACAGAAAAAAAAGAGGGAAGGAACAATATTACTTTCCAGAATCAGAGCTGAAAGGCCACAAATCAAACCCCCCACAAAAAACTAGAGACCAAAATCAGAGAAGGGAGACAGAAGAGAGCACTCAAAAAATTAGTGTCTCCAGGGACAAAGTAGGTGAGGTAATATCTTTTATTAGACCATCTTCTGTTGATGAGAGAGACAAGCTTTCAACCTACACAGAGCTCTCCAGACACAGTTGTCAGTCGGTCCAGTGTTGTTTTTATTCTGCAAGTTCCAATTGAGCACAAATAAAATTAATTCCAAAGAACTCCTTACCCGTACCACAGACATGCAGATATGTATGACACATTTCTGGTGATGATATCCACATGTTTGATGATTTAACTGGGAATTGGTCCTGCTTCGAGCAGGGGGTTGGACTAGATGACCTTCTGGGGTCCCTTCCAACCCTGATATTCTATGATTCTATGATTCTATGTTAACTTGTGGAACTATGGGGTACATTGCATTTATCACACATTTGGTCCAGAACTGGTGCGGAGCACAGGGCTTATATATATATAGGCTGGTCTGGCCTTCAGCAGATTTCCCCTGATCTGCTATGTTTGGGGTGGACTCCATGGCCTTTTCTGCAGAGAGGCAACCTCACCAACAGGATGATATAGGGGGATTTTCGCAAAGGAATCCTTACAGAGATTTCTTCCCTGTGGGTTCTAGCATGTCAGTGGATCTGTGTTAGTACCTCTTGTAGGGAAAATGGTGCTTAAACTTCAAATAGACAATGCACAAAGTTCCTGAGTATTCTAATCCCACCATAGGATAACTTCCCCTGTCCTTAATTGGGTTAGTGATCATGAAAAGTGTTTAATTGACAGCACTGGAAACTGAAATCCTCACTTTATTCAGATACAGACACAGCATGGTCAGTTATAGTACAAGCTTCTCACCAGGCCTTGCTTCCATCCTGGTCTGGAAGGAACAATTCAAAACCCTGTCTGAAGTGGCCAATGAAATGTGTTGGCAAACTGTGTTTTAAACATGTCTGTCCCTATAAAGGGACTAATTCAGTCTCCCTGACCAGAGTGGGCAGGGACTACCTAGCGTATAGCAAGGTTTTGTACATAGAGGATACACAGCGATGTGATGTGGCATATCGATTTTTTTTATTTTTTTTGGTCTGAGTCCGGGATAGCTGTATTACTTATGAGTGCCAGTACAACCTTTAAACTAGACCATGCCATCATGTATTTTGTTAATGACAAAGATGAAAAGAAGAGCTGTTATAGAAATGCATCAGATAGTACCTGATAGTTCCTGCATAACACAATATCATAACTTTAAATGTTTGTTATCTCACAATCTGTTAAGGTTACAAATAAATCCCTGGAAAGGGCAATTCCTGGGTTTTTACCACTATAAACCTCCCATTTCTAGCCGTGATGAGTCATGAGACACCAGACCTTAAACCTACCACTGACCTAGGGCTAAACATAATCTATCCTGCACCTCAGCATCATTTTGTGGGAGAAAGAATGACCCATTTTTCTTCCAGGTTATGTCTTTATAAAAAGTTGCAAGCGTTTGAAGCTGCTGAGGGATCTGGAATGTTACATTAGTGATTATAGTGCAGGCGAGGTGGCCAGAAATGTACAATAAATGCCATTTATCATTTTGCACTGCAGCTTAGCCTGTAGATATTGACATCATCAATATATATTCTTTACACTGTACATGCAAAAAGAAAAGGAGGACTTGTGGCACCTTAAAGACTAACCAATTTATTTGAGCATAAGCTTTCGTGAGCTACAGCTTACTTCATCGGATGCACCTGATGAAGTGAGCTGTAGCTCACGAAAGCTTATGCTCAAATAAATTGGTTAGTCTCTAAGGTGCTACAAGTCCTCCTTTTCTTTTTGCGGATACAGACTAACACGGCTGCTACTCTGAAACCTGTATATGCAGTGCTTTGTGGTGTATAGTATAAGTAGATATAATGGGCTGGTTATACAGTTTATGTGCTTCAGCGTGTGCTTGAGACATGAGTCTGCTTCTCCAACAGGAATATTAGTTTTCCTTTCAGGGATTAAGGTAAATCCCAAGAGTGATGACAACGGAGAGGAGTGGGGCTTTCAAAAATGGAGAGAGGAAAATGGACTTGACACTTTGGAGGAGCACACTGGCAGATGGAAGCACAGTTAGACATACAGATCTCATTTCAGAATCTTGAAATATTGCATTCTCGTTCTTTCGCATTTAATCATTAAACCTTCCACTCCTTTAGCGATTCTTTATCAAGGAGAGGTGAAGTGAGTCAGAAAAAGATCCAGAATTGTACAAATCCTATCCCTATCACTTATCTGAACCAAATCAGAGCCTCTACTAAAGTTCAATTTGATTGGAATACAAAATTAAAGAGAGACACAAGGTGGGTGAGGTAATGTCTTTTATTGGACCAACTTCTGTCCAATAAAAGGTATTTCCTCACTCATCTTGTCTCTCTCATATCCTTGGAATAATATGGCTACAACAACACTGCATAAAAAATCAGATACATTTATATGCTTCTTCCCCTCTCTTATCCCCCTTCCCAACGGCTTTTTCTTTCTACCTCAATCCTTTTCCTGAGGACCCTCTTTAAAAATAGTACAGCCTGCCACTGTGTCACAAAGGTACCCCGCAATGGGTTCCCACTTGCCGCTCTGTGCATTCTGAGGCCTTTCACAGAAGAGGAAAGTGTCACAGAGAATGGAATCTCAGTGGTAAAAGGGGCTAATAAAAAAATCAGAGCAACTAATATAAGAGAGTATTATCCTTATTCTAAAGAATGGAAGGGTGGCTGGCTGACTGAGCAAGAGGAACAAAGATCAGATTAGTAATACAGGGAAAAATTGGGGCAGAGGATGGAGTCAGGATTGTCTGTTGGGAAGAGAAGTCACTTGGGGATGCAGGTTGGGAAGGAAGGTCAGGTGGGTAAGTATGTGGAAGATGGAAGAGCTCTCTCCCATCGGCATAGGCTAGAGCGTCTTCACCAGACGTGCCACAGCAGCGCAGCTGCAGCGCTTCTAGTGTAGACTAGCTCCAAGTGTTTGAATAATTGAAATGAGCTTTAACTGCGGAGTCAGTCTGCATGGGAGGGAAATTTCTGAGAACTAGAATTTTCAGAGACTTGCCTGGTATTAAATGTGCTTAAGCATGCATATCCCTAAGAACTAAGGGGAGTGAAACATGTGGCTTTCAAGCAAAACATTCTTTAGTCCTGTTTAAAGTCCTTTTTTTTAGTCCTTTAGTCCTTTTTTTTTTTTTTAAACAAAATCAGATTGCGTTAGGAGTTGTTTTTGTGCAGTCTGTAGCAGCTAAAATATTCCACTATTAGACCTGTTTCATTGTTGCTTTCATCAGTGAGCATGGGTACGTTAAGCTCATGCAGTTTTTCTGTTTGAGAATATTCGTGAACCGGCTTTTCTGTCTGACAGCTGCAGGGGAGGAATAATGTCCTTTGCAGACTTACATGCAAGGACTATGTAAAGAAAGTGCAAGGACTGTGCGATAAAAAGGATTCTTGTTTGATGCTTGAGCACTGCAGACCTGTAGAAGTCTCTTGCTTGTTAACAGATACAAGGATCAGACAGGGAGTTTTATTACCAAATCCTTTTAACACTTCTTGTGTTATTACCTTCCTTTCCCCTGCTCTTTTGTGTTGTTTACAGCCTTTATTTTAACTGTACCACATGTGTGGCATGTCAAAGAGAGACTCCCAGCAAAACGAATGAACAAATATTCTGGCCCTGCCATAATTGACAATTAATTAGTCCACTCTTCTGGTCCTGCACTGCCAGAGTGGGAAGCACTACTCCCTGCTGCTTGCTGGCTGCATTGACTTGAGGGGTTGCTCCCCATTCCTCCATCTCCTCAGCCAGCAGCTGCTCACACAGTAGCCCCTAGGCTCTCGGTACTGGCAGTAGGCTGTGACAAAGGTATGTGTGCAAAAGCCCCATGCAAAACTAAATTCATATCAAAGAGTGACAAATGTTCAGTTACCCGCCTTCATCTCCTAGCCTCAGGTTGATGTCGCTGATGTTAGTGCACTCCTTACATACGTGGCACTGGCTATCTGCCAGGGTTAGTGTAATTTTCTTTTTTGAATGAATGAATGAATGAATGAATGAATACCTGATTAAGTTAATGAAGCTGAGCCAATGGTGGGAGGGAGTGACTTGGCTGCTGAGTGCTCTAGGAGATCTGGCAGTGCATTAGACTTGCATAACACTTTACAGCTCCATGCTGCGCTCCATATGAGCCACAGGAGAGAGCTGCAATAATTACTCAGCTTTTCGATTGAAAACAGCTGCAGGTAGCTAGGCATCCCTTTGTCCATTTCACTGGTGTTTGCGAGCGCCTTGTCTTAGTGCCTTGGATTCAAGTGGCAGACGGGTAAGATACTCTCCCAGAGGTGGTCACAGCAGTGAGAAAGCAAGCTTACCACTTACGCAGTTTTACAAAGGGCCCAGTCAGTTTTCCAGGCTGTGATTTGCTGGTTCGTTTGCTCAGTGCGACATATCTATTTTTTAATTTAAAAAAGCCCATTTGCCGGGGTGTGTGGTTTTTTTGTTTGTTTGTTTGTTTTAGTTTTTTTGTAGAAAAAAGTCTTTATCTTTACTGGATTTCTATGATTTTTCTATCTTCACTGGTCTGGGTAGAACAAAAGTTTTTCATTTTTAAGAGAAACTGCTTCCAATTCCCCCAGAATGTTTTGATTGGATTTCATATACATTCACTCTGGTAGTCCTGGCTGGTATGTATTTTTAGTGGTGTAGTTAAAAGCAGATTCCTGGCACTGCATGTTCATTTGTAAATGTCCTTCATTTGAGAGGGACTCTGATGATTTGTAATCCTGGTTGGTATGTTTTATTTAATTGCAAGTGCAGTCTGTGACTGTGTAGGGTGCTGCATTATCATAAACCCACATTATTGCATTTTGTTTTAATTGATTCTCATATCTTCTATTCAGAGAGAACAGTAGGGGGGCAATTTCACCCTAGCTGTGTTGGCAATAGTACACTAATGATGAATTTGGCCCGTCGTATCTGCCTGTAATACTGGCCGTGAAAGGGGGAAGCTCCCTGCAAAGTATGAGTCAGGAATAGCTAGCTGATCGTTTTATCTGAGAGGGCGGGTAGCAGAGCCAGCCTGAGCTTTTTAGGGAGGGCCTGCTAAACAGTTTTTTAGTCAAACACACACACACACCTCAGAACATAACTGACTCCTGTGATCACACCACTATGCAGAAGGCCAGGATTTGGGGAGGGTTAGTGAGATGTTTCTTTAGGGCACACCCAACCTTAACTGACTCATTCAATAAAAAGGGTGGGCGGGGGAAACTTCAGTTCACCACCAACCTCCTATGAGACAAGTTGAGCCCAGCTGCATGTACTGGGGTCTGTGCAGAGTTGCCTGCATTTAAACTTTTTGTCAGTAACAACTGTCAGGGGGCCTGATTCAGCAGAGCACTTTAGCACACACTTAAATTGAAGCACATAAGTAGTGATTACGTCGGTGTGCTTCAGTCTAAGCATGCACTTAAGTGCTTTGCTGAATCAGGGACATTGGACCCCCATCACTGGGGAGTTTTGTGTGCATTTTGGTAAATCGTTAGCACTCATGTAGCCCTGGACAAAGTTAACTAAATAAGGCCTAATTCACTAATTCTTTCCTTACACCAAGGTAAGTGAGATTGCTCGATGACAGCCTATTGTTCATTAATGAAAATGGAAGGGGGGATTTCAAGGACATAAAGGGCAGGTAGGAGCTCATCTCCTTTTGAAAGTCATTGGCATCTAACTTTTACTCCTTTTGCCTTTGAAAACCCCCCCTCAGACAATACCTCCAGGCTGCTCACTTCCCAGCTTATTCAGAAAAGCACATTCTACTTTTGAACAACATCTGCTGTTATGTATAAACGGGCAGCCCCAAATTGGTTGCTTTATGCAACGAGCTAGTGGCCGGATGTTCAGAGATGCCAAATGCCCACAATTCCTATTGATACCGATTGGAGTTGTGGGTGCTCATCTCCTCTGAGAATCAGGCCAGACATTTTTAAAGCTTGTTGTGTCATATGTGGATGGGCTTTAAAAAGGGAGACACATTAATGAGCATGTTCTTACATTGCACATGTAATGAGATCACATGACATATGTAAAAGACATGTATATGTACGTGCATATAGGGATGGCAGTTTCTGCATCTTGTCAAGATGGATGGAGCATGGGTGCTGCTACGGTTTGTCACCCATGTGAAATTTTCAATGAAAAATTGTGTAGGCAGCTCCCATTCTAGCTGGGTATGTTTTATTTAAATGAAAAGCATCAACAAAGTCATTTCTGCTATTATACGTGTTTATAAATGAACTCTAGTCACTCATTTAAGCTGCTAAAATGCCCCAGGAGGGTTGGTTTAGAAGCATAGGAGTAGGGGATTTGTCATGGCAGATCAGACCATTGGTCCATCAAGTCTGGATCCTGCCTTTGGCAATGTCCAGTACCAGATGCTTTAAAGGAATGTTTCCAAACCACCACCACCCCCCCCACACACACTATATCTGTCCAATCGTGCAATACTAGAGATGGGCTAAATAATTCCTTACTGACCTATATGACAATCAGTTTACACCCTGAAGTCTGAGATTTGCTTATGCATGGGAACAGAAGGAAGGCAGCCCTTAAAACATCTGAAAGTAAGTTCCCCCTGAGGGCACATTAATACATGGGGTGCTCTCTGCTGAAAAGTGTGCTGGAATGAACAGTAGAACGAACTCAGACATTGACAGTGCCTCAGGCCCCAATGCATTGCAGTCACTAATCTCCAGGACAGAAGGGATTCCCCATGGCCCTTTATGGCAGCTTTTCGTGTGTTCCATATTATGAGACAAATTCACAAAAGGCATAAATGGGTGCAACTCCATTGTAGTCAGTTGTAAATTCTGTGTGTGCAATGGTGCTGCACAACAAATCCATCTGTTAGGGGTTGCTTATTATAATCCTTCACGAGTGGTTATCCTACACTTATCATTTAGCATAACCACACATGTTGTTTGTGCGAGGCTGTTTTAGGTTGTATTATTGATGTGTCTCATCATAGGACTCCCAGCTCTGAAGTTCAGCCTCTGCCTACGCCCCTGGACACTCATCATCTCAGCATAAGGGGCTGTAGGAAGACAGGAACTTTTCCTTTTTGTATTTCATGGAGGAACAAGGTTTTACACCTGCATGAGCCTGATTTTCTGTTGCGTTGCATCCTGTGTAGCTATTCCCAGCTGGGCAAAGTGGGTGTAAAAGGCTACCATCCTGTCCTGGAAGGACTTACATGCATTTTGCATAGTGGAGAATCAGGCCCATTTGGGGCCAACCTTGCTCACACTCAAGTTATTTAGGATTTCATGATTAAATTCAGTGGAAACAAGAGCAAGGTTTTTTGGGTCTCTGTAACGTCTGAAAAATCAAAACCACAAGAACTGTGCTTTAAATGTGATAAAATGGTGAAAAAATTCGCAGCAGATTTAGTTAAAAGAGCATTGGCTTATAACTCACAATGAGCCAGAACTAAGACTCTCGATCCAAACACTCTTAAGTTGTATCCAAAATGTATAGCTCTGGTCTTCTCAATTAATCGCGCTGTTAAACAATAATAGAATGCCATTTATTTAAATTTTGTGGATGATTTTTACATTTTCAAATATACTGATTTCAATTACAACACAGAATACAAAGTGTACAGTGCTCACTTTATATTTTTTATTACAAATATTTGCACCGTAAAAAACAAGAGAAATAGTATTTTTCAATTCACCTAATACAAATACTGTAGTACAATCTCTATCATGAAAGTTGAACTTACAAATGTAGAATTGTATACAAAAAAAACCCTGGGTTCAAAAATAAAACAATGTAAAACTTTAGAGCCTACAAGTCCAATCAGTCCTACTTCTTGTTCAGCCAATCGCTTAGACAAACAAGTTTGTTTACATTTGCAGAAAATTCTGCCTGCTTCTTGTTTACAATGTCACCTGAAAGTGAGAACAGGTGTTTGCAAGGCACTGTTGTAGCCGGTGTCACAAGATATTTACATGCCAGATGCACTAAAGATTCATATGTCCCTTGATGCTTCAACCACCATTCCAGAGGATATGGGTCCATGATGAAGGCGGGTTCTGCTCGATAATGATCCAAAGCAGTGCAGACTGACGCATGTTCACTTTCATCATCTGAGTCAGATTCTACCAGCAGAAGGCTGATTTTCTTTTTTGGTGGTTTGGGTTCTGTAGTTTCCGCATCAGGGTGTTGCTCTTTTAAGACTTCTGAAAGCATGTCTTCCACACCTCATCCCTCTCAGATTTTGGAAGGCACTTCAGATTCTTAAATCTTGGGTCAAGTGCTGTAGCTATCTTTAGAAATTTCACATTGGTATCTTCTTTGCGTTTTGTCAAATTTGCAGTGAAAGTGTTCTTAAAATGAACATGTGCTGGATCATCATCCAAAACTGCTATAACTGCTGTTTATCCGAGAATGCAGGTAAAACAGAGCAGGAGACATACAATTCTCCCCCAAGGAGTTCAGTCACAAATTTAATAAATGCATTATATTTTTAACGAGCATCATCAGCATGGAATATCTTGCAACACCAACTACAACAGTGCCATGTGAACACCTGTTCTCACTTTCTGGTGATGTAATTAAGAAGTGGGCAGCATTATCTCCTGTAAATGTAAACAAACTTGTTTGTCTGAGTGGTTGGCTGAACAAGAAATAGGACTGAATGGACTTGTAGGCTCTAAAGTTTTACATTGTTTTGTTTTTGAGCACAGTTATGTGACAAAAAAACCTGATAGAGATTGTACTTCAGTACTTGTATGAGGTGAACTGAAAAATACTATTTTTTGTTTATCATTTTTCCAGTGCAAATATTTGTAATCAAAAATATAAAGTACACTGTACACTTTGTATTTGAGTTGTAATTGAAATCAGTATATTTGAAAATGCAGAAGAACATCCAAAAATATTTAATAAATTTCAAATGATTTCTATTATTGCTTAACAGCGCAATTAATCACTCGCGGTTAATTTTTTTTAGTTAATCACGTGAGTTAACTGCGATTAATGGTCAGCCCTAATTTAAAGCTATAGATGCTTATCCTAGGAGAATTAGTGGATGTACAGTATCTGTTTCTCTATTTGCTAGGTGGATTCCAATACAGTGGAAAGCCATATGTGTAGTTATCCAGTTCTTTGGGTTTACAGTAGTTCCTAGAGGTTGTGGTATGCAGTTTACATACTCCTAGTTAGACCCAGTTTGTACCCCAAAAAGCGTACATTGAGGCCTTTACTAACTGATGAATAGTGCTGCTTCATTCTCCACAGGATTGGAGAGCCTTGGAGTCCGTACCCCCTTGCTTGGATGAGGCCTCCTTTCTTATCAGTGTTGCCCACTCTCACAATTTTATCCCAAGTCTTGCAATATTTTGAGTTGTTTTTTTTAATGCCCCAGCTCCTGGACTCAGAAGTTTACATGGGAATCTCAGCTTTCATTTAAAAGAAAAAGTAAGTTTCTAGCCCTCAAAGCAGGAGCATGAGAACCCTAAAGGTTCAAACACAGGAAGGCTAATAAAAAGACCTAAAATGTATAATTGGCTTAAAACTCATGAGATTTTTTTTTTTAATCTCGTGTTTTTTGTAGGGGCTTGAATCCATGACTTTTGAATGCCTGGGATTGGCAGTACTGTGGAATTTGCAGGGAATTTCTGGGGACTCCAGCGAGGATGGTGCCTGTGAAGTGGAGGGGGAGACATTACTGCAGCCCTTAGTCTGCAGCAGTTGCTGTGGAGTGGCTCTGTAGCTTTGGAAGGGCATGGCTACACTAGAGTTTACAGTCCTAAGGTTGCGTTGATGCAACTGCACCGCTGTAAGCTCTCTAATGTAGCTGCTCTACGCCAGTGAGAGAGAGTTCTCCTGTTGGCTTAACTACTCCAGCCCCCTGAGCAGCAGAAGGGGTAATTTATTCACCCCAGCTAGCAACATAAATTATTCCGACATAAGCTATAGCGTAGACATAGCTGGAGAGAACACAATCCCTTCACAACTTGCTTACTCGGCCTGTGTGCAGAGAACAAGCTTTGCTCCAAAGTAACTCAGTGCAAAACATTCCAGAAAGGAAGTTTTAACATTTGTTAAGGGCTTTGACATGAGAAATGTGAGAGTAAGGACTCAGAGAATGTACGGCTAAGAATCCATGCTAATAATATTTGAAAATGGCAGTATAAAATTACAGTGCAATAGACATGTGGCTGCATGTCTAAATCTATGCACAGATAGGTGTGTTCTTCTGTTGCTGCCTTCAAAACTCATTGTATGATTATTCATACTCTGTGGGGGGGAAGGAGGGAGCATCTTTTCCTTGTGCACAGAGGTACAGGGTTATGTGATAATGCCCAAGTAAAATGACTTGGGAAATCTGCAAACTTTTGAAAATTAAATCCACCTCTAAATTAATCATAATGCAGCAAGTTAATAATAGCACAGTGAGTAACTGTCACTCTTGTGCAGCTCACCAACATCCATCATATGAGATAATTAAGTCTACATAACTAAAGTAATTGTAGTAGAACATTGCCACAGGATAAATATGCCCTGCTTAGAAAATAAAGATCTCACCTTCATCTCAACAAATTCAGCACGTAGGTAACAGGAGCAGACAGTTATCCTGTGACAGTGTTCTCTTGCATTAACATTGTTTTCTAAATAACCTTTCTGTGACACACATTTATAAATGTCATAAAATAAGTGAATGACTCAGCTGGAAAACATGGCAGTCCAGTGTTGTGAATATACTGCCACTCACTCCCTTTGGAGATTGCGTTCCCTAAATCATCAGCTAATCACAACTCTGACCCCATACATGCGCACGTGTACACACACAGACACACACACACATCATAAAATATTGATGCATCATTGAGCTATTGGATAGCTCACATCCAATGCTCTCCTGCTTCAAGTTGGCTTATATCAGTTGCTTTTTATATGGAGCACAGGATATCTGATCTGATGGGGAGGGTACATGTTGCTCACTCAGCAAAAATGGTATCAATTTGCTATGGTGGATTCTCAAAAGTGTACTAAGTGTCAACACCACAGTGGACAATTTCATGCAAAGACAAGTGTTGATCAGGAATCTTTTAGTTCTGGGAAAAGATTTTCAAATTTTGTCAGCATTTTTTTATGTTTCTTGTTAATGGATCGCTGCAGCTGGCCCTCCTGGGAAATCTGCCAGAGAACTGTGAAGTTGGTAGGATTGAACCATAAACTTAAGTCGCTGTTGTTGGTCGGCACTAAGCTACACATGGCAAAGCTAATGAAATCTGTGCCAGTTACAACTATGAATATGTAGCTGGCAGATGTTAGTGTGTAGAGTTTGGTGAAAGCTGGCGTATAGATCTGAGAATCAGAACGTAGCTGCAGAGTTGTCCGCAACTTGGCCATCTTCTGATCTACACAAGCCCAAACCTGTAGGATGCTGAGCTTCTGAGGTGTGTGGCTGACTTGTCTCTTCTCCTGTTGACTTCAATGGGAGTTGAGCGTGCTCGCTACTTTACAGGCTCAAGCCTTGCTTGTCTAATAGGTGTTCTGGACAACATTGATGGGGTGTGCAGTTAATTCGGCAGGGCTGTATACAGCATACCATGACAAAGTTGTACCACACTTTGATTCAAGGGTCTGTCTTTTCAATGCATGGTTTGATTATTAAGTGGGATCAAATTGAATTGCTCTGCACTTGTCTGACAGAACATGGTGACTGGCAGCAGGCAGTGCATTGTGTATTGACTTGCTTGGTGAGTGAAACCGCCAGTCGTGGCTTGTGTGGGAAAATGCAGTACTAAAAACTGGTAATAACGTGTATTACCAGGATGGGGTCTCCAGGGCCTTTCCTCTCTCGTAGGCTGTTGTGAATACATCTTAGGTTGATGACTGAAAGTTGTTCTCCTTTGATGACTGTTCTGTGGCCGATGTGAAAATGAGCTTGTGGCCTCAGTCCTATTTCTAGTGCATAAGATTGGTACTACCTGATACCCTCGTTAGCAGTCTCAGCAGAAAGACTAGGACATGGGGCCACGTTTGTAAAGGCAATTAGATACCTAAAGATTCAGTTAGGAGCACAGTGGGATTTTCAAAAGTGCCACAGGGCCTAATTCCTAGTGGGAGTTGCAGATCCCACTAGACATGTATCTACATCCTTAATCACCTAAATGCCTTAAAAAATCTGTCTCACGGAGTCTGAACTCCCCTCCGGCCCACAGAGGTGGTTTTTTATGTCAGGGATAAAGCATATTGTCAAGGCATTAAGGGAAGCTTGTATTGCTATTACAGCCCTTGGTGGACCTACTGTATCGATATAGAAAGGATTTCGGTTTCCACAAATATCAGTCAAGCTCTTTTCATGAGCTTTACATTCATTAGAAAAATAACTATGCAAATACCATTCTGGTAGGTAGATGTGTTGAGGCCTTTGTGGAAACAGATTACAATTTAGCATGAAAGTGCATATTCTGAGCCCTACTGAACAATCCATTTGGGACCCGCACAGACCTAGATGGGGACTCCTCCAACTTGAGCCTTTCCAGGAATTTGATTGTGGGCAGGCCGCCAGCCAGCACTGGCTACCCAGACACTTCAGCAATGTTCCATGTGCACTAGCTGCCAGGGATATCAAAGTCCAGCTGTTCTCGCCAATCTCCTCTGTCCCCTTTACCTCCTCAGCCTTACACACACACACACACACACACACACAGTAATGATCATCCAGTGTTTATTGCTGTTTTACACGTCCTTCAAATTCTGATTGAAAACTCTCAAGCTCAATGAGAAAAGGAAATCTAGGAGTCGGGAATGACTTACGATCCAGAAAAGTAAACATGTAAATAATAAATGTTAAACAAAGCCATACCTAGGGGTGCAAGCAGGATGGAAATGTGACTCTAGGATAACAAGTGAAGAAGGAATTAACTTCATCCTCTACCTCATCCCTTTGGGTGGTCCTTTTGCCCTCTTCACTTTGCCCAAACAGGCCCCGTTCTATCCTCGTGGTTGTGATTGAAATTATACTTAAAATATTAGGCCAAAGCTTACAACTCCATTGGAAACACCTAAGTAAAAGAGGGCTGATTTTTGATTCAGTGGGTGCCTACCATTTCTGAGGATCCTGTCGCTTGTCTATATGATAAGAGTTAGAAGAGTAACTTTAAGTAGCCAGGTTTGAGAATTTTGGCCAATATTTACATTTCACTTGGAATCTCCTTTCTATTAATATTTTGTTCTTTCCCTCTGTTAGCTTGTTTGTCCTCCATTCTCCAGAACCTGGACATTATGGGAAGCCCTTTTGTTGCCACAGATTAAGAGCAGAATTGTATGAAATATTTGCAAAAAAATCAAAACGAAACCACACAACCATTTAAAATTCGTCAGGTTTCAGATCTTATTACAAAGTCAACACTAGGTTGATCACAAAAGGTTTGGTAAGACTCCGGGTGACCTTTTAAATGACGTAGGACTCATTTATGTTTTTCCCCTCATCATCAGAAATCCATCATTTTGCAGAAATTCAATGCAAAAGCTGTTGATAATTGGCTGTTTACAAATAAAGGGGCTGTTGATTCTTGCCTGTCTTTATTTAGCTAAAATTCCTACTGAGTCACAGTAGTAATAGATTTCCCTGGCTCACTGGCAAGTCCTTGTAGCTGGGCGTATCAGCTTGTATTGTGCGTGGAACTGTGTCTGAAAAGGCGCTCTCAAGAAATTATTTTTTTAAGCTTTGCATATTCTTTAATATAGTCACTTAAAAGCCATTTTTTCTCCTTCAAATGTTGTCCCTTTCTTCCTAACATCATCATCATCATAAATAATACTTGGTGAGTATTTAAAGAGCTTTCAAGAATTAACAAAGCCTCTCAGGACTGTTGTACTATACCTGTTTTACACATGGACAAATTGAGAGAGAGAATTTTTAAGTGAGTCATCCACAATCTGGCAGCAAATCAGTGTCAGCGCTCAGGTTGGAATAAAACCCAGGAGGCCTGACTTCCATCCCCTGCTGTAAGCACTGGAGACCAGGCTGTCCCTCGCAGCAGTATTTTTGCCTGGGTTTGGCAGAGAACTGAAGCTAATATAGCTGCTTTTGTTCAAGAACTCTGAAACCTACAAATAACTTGTCCACCTGCCAATGTCATCTTAGTTCTACCTAGCAGTAATTATGCTATAAAAACAGCAATGGAGAAGCACAACAGTTAGTATTTATGTAGGGGCTATGCAACTAATGCTGGTGGTTGTTTATTTTCGATTTTAAAATTTTCAGAAATGGAATAATCAACTTGAAAAGGAGACTGCCCTGGACCATAGCATACTTAAAAATTTTCCCCATAAGATTCTAATATCTTGAAGGCACCTCAAATTTGGGCACATAAATCCACATGATGGCCTTAAAGCGAGATTTAATCTCAGTCTGCAGTGTCTCCAAAATATTATGCAAGAGTTGTACAGCAGGTTTATTGTTCTATGCTTTGTACTAGACCCAAAGCAATGAAGGCAGGGGATATAAAAGGAATATTATTTGCTGTGAGATAAGAAAACTATTACTCATACGTAGTGGTCACATTTAATGTCTGTTACATCATCAGTTTCCACTAAGCGATGCTCTGACTTGTGTGTGTCTGTCTGTCTGTCTCTCTCTCTCGTAAGAAATTATGTTCTGAGTGTGAGGAATAAGGTTTCTGAACGCCCACCCTTGCATATCTTTAAAAAAACAATTTAGCAGTACAGATGCCAAACAATGGCTGGAAGGGCATGAGAAGAGTTTTATTTTCTGTAAAGTTTTAATTATAAAACAAGGCAAAGCAGGAGTTCATGATATCTGGGAGAAAATACTGTGACTATAAAAAAAAAAAAAAAAAGTCGGGATTAAACTGGTGTGACATTATTTTCTTTAGAGAGCCAAGGTGGGTGAGGTAATATCTTTTATTGGACCAACTTCTGTTGGTGAGAGAAAGGAGCTTTCGAGCCACACAGAGCTCTTCTTCAGGTCTGGGGAAGAAACACCAAGCCTCAAAGCTAGGGGTGGAACAGATTGTTTAGCATAAGTAGTTAGCACATATAGTACAGGACCAGTCAAGGCAGAGTGACCCGTTAACACCTCTGCAGTCACCTGACAAAAAGGGGGGCTAGGGGGATACAGATTGTTGTAATAAGCCATAAATCCAGTGTCTCTGTTCAGTCCATGATTTTTAGTGTCTAGCAGAGTAATGAATTATTGAGTATTTTCTTTAGCAGGTAATGAAAGAATTAGAGACACTTTGTTCCCTATATCAAGGATGGCAAAAATAGTCGTCTAGCTAGAGCAGAGGGAAGAGATGACATTTTGCTTAAACCCTATATAAAATCATGAGCCTTTGGGTTCCTGTTATCTCTGCTCTTAAGATGGGCGCAAATTAGAACCCCACACCCTGCAATTTTGGTAAATTCAGATTGGCATCCAAGTTTGCTGGTGGCCTACATTCTCTCTTAACAGGAAGGGACAGACTCATACATCTCTGAACTCTGGGAACATTCAGACCCAAATTCTGATCTGAACTTTGGTGCTCTGCTTCTTGGCTATGAAATCCTCAACTCAAGCTGTGGCTCCTAGGAGGAATATTTAATCTGCTTCTTGTTAGAGAGCAATTCCCATTGACTTTGTCCCTGCACTAGTGGAAATCTGTTTGTTACATACAGCAGCTGTGCCTCATAGTTCATTGGTTGCTAGGAAACAAGGGAATATGATCCAGTAGGAACTAAGTCTAGGGTCATCATCCTGGTTTATAGTTTTAAACGTGTTGGTACAGTTTAACCTGTGCAGGCAGATAAGCGGCAACCAATCATTTTTCCAGAGTAGAGATCTACATGGTCACTTTCCTGTGAGTGGCCAGTAGCACAGGGGGCTCAAAAAGCACCAAAAACCTCATGAGAAATCTGGCTCCCAGCCACCTTTGGCTTTATGCTACTGCTGTAAATAAATGGCTTGGCTGAGGTTTAATGCCATACTAGTAGTTGAAGGGCACTTGTGTCTCATTGTAATGAGCTGTGGCATGAGGGGAGAGAAAACAAGATAACTGACGTGTTTGCTGTGCAGACTGAAGCGAAATGAAGTCACTGGTGGTGACTCCAGGGCATAAGAGTTGAGAAGTAATGCACCTTACTTATACACTGCTAACAGCTACTTGTTGCTAATGTAAATATTTTCCATGTGTGTTCTTCAGATCTCCCTGTCATGTAGTGCGAGATAATGCAGTGATCCCATGCTGTAAAACACACTATGGTGGATCATACAATCATTTGTGGGGGTTGGAGGGTGAGAGAGAAGGAGAATGAAATACATATTTTGAAAACACAAGCCGTTTTCACACAGGAAGAAAGAAGGCACCTCCAGGTGTTACAAAATAAGTTATCACTGTTAACTACTGAAAATTATGTACTTTGAGTTTTGATTTGTCTAATGTCTTAATATTTTTCATGATGTGTTAACTGATATGTCCAGTGTTTAGCTGCTTTTACAGTATAGCAATAAATGAATCCTTGGAGTGCATGCAGCACTAAAGGTCTGGTCTTAATTTTGTAGAGAGTTTTTTTTTTCTCCAGTGCTAATATTTTGGTTTCCCTTTTCCCCCTCTTTCTCGTTCCAGAATCCAGAGCAGCTGTTGGAGCATTGTGCTCACAGGGAGATGATTCCTCATGAAGTCACTGGATCCCCTTCAGAAATCAAATGTGACTTTCCATTTATCAGACTGAAATCAGAACCAGCCAGACAGTGAAGCAAGAACAGTGGAGGGGGGACGGCGAAAGATGAAATCCAACCAAGAGAGGAGCAACGAATGCCTGCCGCCCAAAAAGCGAGAAATCCCCACCACCAGCCTGCCGTCCGAGGTGAAGCCAGTGATTCTGTCAAACGAAAACCACCGCACAGACAACTTAACATGGCTCACCAGTACACCCAGCAGCCAGAGCAGCATGGGGGGAAGGCACAGGCCTGGAGGGAGTTCAGTGGAGATTGGTTTACAGCAGGGTTTACACAAAGCACCGTCTACAGGAATGGACTATTCCCCGCCGAGTGCTCCCAGGTCCGTTCCAGTCTCAACAACACTTCCCACAGTGTACTCGCCCGCACTCTCACAGTCAGGGACGCCTGTATCCCCGGTGCAGTACACGCACCTGCAGCACACTTTCCAGTTCGTTGGGCCCCCGTACAGTGGACCATACGCCGGATTCATCCCCTCCCAGTTGATTTCCCCGACAGCCAGTTCCGCAACTTGTGCGGCAGCCTCTGCCTCTGCTGTTGCAACCACTCCATCCCAGCGTTCCCAGCTGGAGGCTTATTCCACTTTCCTGGCCAGCATGAGTAGCTTAAGTCAGCAGGGGCACAAAGTTGAGCAGCATCTAGTCAGGACACCTGGATTGATTGCAGCAGGGTCTCCTCCACCGACCCAGCAAAACCAGTATGTCCACATTTCCAGTTCTCCCCAGAGCACAGTCAGAAATGTGTCTCCTCCAACCATCCCAGTCCATTTGCATCCCCACCAAACGGCGATTCCACACACCCTCACCCTCGGCCCCTCCTCCCAAGTGGTGGTGCAATACTCGGACTCTGGGGGCCACTTCATCACGAGGGATCCTACCAAGAAAGCTGAGAGCAGCAGGCTGCAGGCAATGCAGGCGAAGGAAATACTGAATGGAGAGATCGAGAAAAGCAGGAGGTATGGCCTCTCGCCCTCTGGAGATGTGAGTCTAGTCAAAGCAGGCAATAAACCAGCTCCTCATCATTATGAGACCAGACATGTCGTGGTGCACTCGAGTCCTGCCGAGTACAGTGCACGGGATTCCTCAGGCATCCGGGCCTCTGTTATGGTTGTACCAAACAGCAGCACACCTATTACGGAGATGGAGATACAGCAGGCCACCAACAGAGAAACTCCTCCCTCAGTCCTCAACGACAAGGGAAATCTGCATTTAGGAAAGCCAGCCCACAGGTCCTATGCTTTATCTCCGCAACAGACTATGGGCCATGAGGGGGTGAAAGCGGTCGCCACGCTGTCCCCCCACACTGTCATTCAGACCACCCACAACGCCTCAGAGCAACTCCCTGTCGGGCTGCCTGCGACAGCCTTCTATGCCGGGACCCAGCCGCCGGTAATCGGTTATCTGAGCAGTCAGCAGCAAGCGATTGGTTACCCTGGAAACCTGCCACAGCACCTGGTGATCCCTGGCACCCAGCCACTGCTTATACCAGTTGGCAATGCAGACGTTGAATCATCAGGAGTAGCACCTGCTATAGTCACTTCATCTCCCCAGTTTGCAGCAGTGCCTCATGCATTTGTCACTACCGCCATTCCTAAGAGTGAGAATTTCAGTGCTGAGGCGCTAGCAACCCAGCCAGCCTACCAGGCAGCCGTGGTGCAGGCCCAGATCCACCTCCCGGTGGTGCAGTCCGTAGCTTCTCCAACGGCAGCTCCTCCTACGCTGCCTCCTTACTTCATGAAAGGGTCAATCATTCAGTTGGCCAATGGGGAGCTGAAGAAAGTAGAGGACTTAAAAACAGAAGACTTTATACAGAGTGCAGAAATTAGCAATGACCTGAAAATAGACTCCAGCACAGTGGAGAGGATTGAAGACAGCCATAACCCAGGCATTGCTGTGATACAGTTTGCAGTTGGAGAGCATCGAGCACAGGTAACGAGCATTGCAAATTGTGGGCATAGGTGGAAAGATACCAATTTTATCTTCCTGGAAACAACTTACCTTATGGCGCCTTGCAAGAGGGAGTTTTGTTCTTAATTCTTCATCTGGCACACACCTAACAGCGCACGCCACGTTAGATCTCATGGCCCAAAGTCACCCCTTGTATGGTGCCAGTGGAGTTATACCAGGAATAAATCAGGCCCATTTTATGCAATGGTAGATCTTGTTTTGGGAAACTACGGGACCTGATTCTCCTCTCACTACCAGTTTAAACTCAGTTTAAGTCAGTGGAGTTACACCAGAGTAATGCTGGGGAAAGAGGAGAATCATCTTATGGTTTGACTATGCCTGGGGGAAGGAATCATTTGTGTACTTGTTTCAAATTGTTAGCTCAACAACCCAGATCATATTGCAAATCTGTAGGCATTAGTACTATTACTTGTTTGTATTAGGATAATGCCAGATGGTCCCAACCAACATCAGAGCTGCACTGCACATAGTAAAAGAATGGTCCCTTGTCTGAATAGTGTACAATCTAAATAGACAGGACAGACAAAGGACGGCAGGGGAAGCAGAAGCACAGAAGGGATTTGCCCAAGGTCACAAAGCAGGTCAGTGCCAGACACAGGAATAGAATCCAGGTTTCTGAGTGTCTAATTCATTGCCCTATGCACTGGGACTGTAGGCAGTGATAGTACTGGGAACAGGCCGCATTGTACTTTATAACTAGAGGACCCAAAGAAAGGATCAAATCTGAGCCATGATCCTAGTGGTATTAAAATGTAAAATTACTCAGTTTAAACCTCAGAAAAGTATATGCTTTTCATTCGGACAGCTGATTTTTAGTTTTGCCTGATTCCTGCTTCAGAAGGCTCCAGTACCGTTCAGTCTCGAATGAAAAACTGTCTCTGAGGGGTAAAGAGGGGACAAGGCTGTGAATTTCCATGGCTTGAAATTTGAAGCTCTCTTGGAATGCTTTCACTCACACATTGAAGGCACTGAAACGCTACACAGAGTTTCATTCAGATTTTGGTTATGAGTCGTTTAAATGCTGCATAGCTCTCACGCTGTGTATATTCAAGGGAAATGTTAAAAGAAAAATTATCCCAGAACCTAGGCTACCCACACTTCTTCACTTTGCGTCATACTGGCTTGCATTGTAAAGAAGGAAATTGTAACTTTGCAAAGGGCCTTTCGGCCCCAGAGTTCAATGGTCATAATTAGTTAATTTGATACTGCCCAGTATCCGAGTAGCTCAGATTCCGCAGTGATGAGCAGGGGAATAGATTAGATCAATTAGATAGCAGTTTAGTTCAGAGAAGTATTTGGGTTATTTTTTGAAAAACAAAACAAATCTCAGTGCAAGTGGTTTAGATTTGGTTTTAAATATTTCTCTGCAGTGTTCAGAACCCAGACGCCGCACAATGGTGGCTGGTCCGTGAGAATCACAAAGAGAGATGGACCAGAAACTAACTGGTTTAGTATTGCTTTCCAAAATGAGTGAGTTGTAGAAGGGAAACAAACGACATCAATGTTGAGGAGTAAATTAGAGCTCTAAAATTCTTTTGGTTTTAACAATCCAAGGCCTATGCTTCCAAAACTGCCTGCATACAAGTAGGTTCCTATATATGATCCGCCACTCAGGTAACTGAGCATGCAAATTAGGTGTGCAGTTGTGTTCCCATTTATGCATTGGGGCTTCTGGTATTTTCAGTAATCCATATAAGGAGGCGAGTATATTGGTTTTTTATTATGTGTGTTTTTATATTAAGAGTATCACTTTAAGAGACATAGGAGGATCCACAGAATTGCTTTTCGTTTACAGCCTTCAAATCCTCAGTGATATCACTGCAGGGTAGGCTTAGAGCCTCACATCTCTTCTTCGGCTTCATGATCAGAACCGGTTTTTATAATTTGTTTATAAATTGTTGCTTAGAATAATGAGATTTCAAAGATAGTAATTTTCCATCTGCAATTTTCATCTTGCTCTCATTTCTCTCCCTCTCCAGCCAAACCACTGGTCTCTGCACCAGCAGAAGAGGTACAAATTAGTAGGTAGCATTTATGTCATGTCTTGTTCACAGATATGTCAGCGTAGCCAATGTGTTGTTGTGCTGCACACTGGGAAGAGTTCCCTTGCAGAAGGATAGAGTGCCATCATCTGGTAGAAAGCATATTCAGTTGCTGGCTATAAAAACAAAACTGCAAGACACAGTCTCATCCAGTGAAGCGTCAACTTCTCAAGAAGCCTATAAGAATCCGGCTGACGACATCCCAGTTAAAATACTCCACCAGCTGTGTTTCCCACAAGGGATGCTTCCAGAATTCAGAAAGAGTCACGTAGAGATAGGATTAAAATGTGGGTTTAATTTAGGTTTCCTGTAGATTCCAGAACTTGGGTCTCTTCCCAGATCAGCCATGTCCCAGTGTAGCAGCAAGTAATTCTCTGATTTGAATTTGCCTGTTTAGAGAGATATTTTATCTGTGTGTCTGAAGTCTCTGATGACCTCATCCACAGTGTAACTTAGATATTTAAAAGCATTTTAACCTCATTAGTAGGTACACAACAATTACTGTTAGGAAATTTACAATATGAAGAGGATTTAGTTTTGTGTTGAGAGGACAGAAGTTATTCTTGCTACATATATATAGAATAGTAACAGCCCCACATTCTGATATTCTTATATGTAGAATATATATTAACTCCCAGAATACATTGGGGGAGTATATTTAAATAGGAGCTAATTATAATTAAGTATTATGACTGTAATTTTTTTTTTTTACAATTAGCTCTCATTTATATGTATACGCCCTCCAGTGTATTCTGGGGGCCTAATTATAATATTAGTATAATTTAAAATATGGAGTATTAATATAATCTTAAAATAATGTTGTTACAATCAGCTGTCATTTAAATATACTCCTCCCGATGACTTCTGGGAGCTAATTAGAGTAATGGTGAATTTGCATCTTCAGAGTCTGTACAAAAATTAACTAATCCTCGCACCATATCTGTGGAGTAGGTAGTAAAGTATTTTTATCCTTGCTTCGTAGATTTGGAAACCTGGAAAAAAAAGATTAAGTAACTTACCCAGAGCCACACAGGAATTCAGTGGAAGAGCTGTCCTTAGAAATCTGGCATCTGTGGTTCCCAATACCATGCTCAATCCGTCTGACCACACTAATCTATTATGATTATATCATTTCCTATATTTATTTTGATTGAACCAACCCTGGAGATCCTTCCTTACTTTGTTTTGTGCAGTCTTTGTCACCCTGGTGTCAAATGGGAGTTTTGTCTGAAAAAAGACCTAAAGATTTGGAACATCATTTATAATTCTTAATGTTACTCTGGTAACTGCACACACATCATCATAGCCTGTCTTTTTCCTTGCTGCAAGGAGCAGCCTTAGAAGGAAACAGAAGGTGTACAGTAATTCACCTGTACTTACATTAGATCAATACACACAGTAGAAGCAAAATAACTCTTCTACAGTGCTGGCTTTTTTAAAAAGGGTTTTGGTTCCTGATTATTGTTATGGAACAATGTGCTGCAGTGTTGTCTCCTGATGAAACTAAAGTACAGTTCAAAAAAAGAGAAGGAAGAAAATGATGAACACATCGTTCACCATCTCTGGTTTTTAATAGAATTATAGACATTCAAGATGGAAAAGCCCTATTAGGTCATCAAGTCCATCCCTGCGCCAGCGTAGCATTGTTCCCTTAAGTATATTTTAAGTGCTTCATCCAATCTAGCTTTCCATCTATTTCTGCGCACACAAATCAGTCACTCTTTCTGTTGCTTTGCTCTCCACTTTCAATTAGCCTTGGCACACGGCAACAGAAATAAGAGGGAATTAGACTATGCTTTCAGCTACAGATAGAGCGCGCTCTCTGACATATGCTCCTGTGATCGGTACTTCATTGTTCTCTGGTCTGAGTGGCAGTAATTGTATATTCCTGTGAGTGACAGGGAGGCTGTATATTGTATGTTTAAATTTGTTACTCTGTTCTCTTAGCTTCTGAAAGGGCAGCACTCAAGGCCCTGTCTGGCACTGGCAAACAGAAGTTGCTTTCCTTGTGAATCATTGGTTATTCCCCAGTGCTAGTCAGGTTTGGGATCACAGATCTGTGAAGAGCTCTCTATCTGTGCTAGGATTGTTTCTCTCTCCAGGATGCCACTCTTCTGACTGCGTATGGAGAGCCCAGTGGCACTAAGATTCCAGAAGTCACTGGGTAAGAAATGTATTGTAGGGCCCACATGTTAGAAAGGTTGGAGCAGAAACCACCATACCCATCACTGATAACAAGGGCCCGGTAGAAGGAGGGCCTGTGTATCCTGGGTCCACAGCAGTCAAGCATTACAAATTTGTAGTCCACATACAAACCAGTTAAACTGAGGGACGGATACTCGGTCTGTGTAGGATTTTGCCACGGTGGTCAGAAAACTCTCTGACTTTCAGCCTACAGACTTTTTTCCTAGTTGTTCTATCCTGGGTCGGAGGGGTGGGGGTTTTCCCTTCTTGGTCAGGCAGGGAATTTGATGTTCCAGAAACACTGATGTCTTGAGTCTGCACACATCTTGTGAGACTCACAAAGGGCAGAGGTGTGTGTGTGTGTGTGTGTAGACCCAGTGCTTTCGCAGTGCAAGCTGGACCCTTTCTCCCATGGCAGCACAGTTCCCTCGGGGTGGTGCTGCCACACTCTTCCCACAGGCTGCTGCCTTTCATATCCTGCCTCCTCCTCAAGGGGAGAGGAGGAGTGACAGTGCAGGGGGGGACTCCAAGTAAGGCTAACCCAGCTTGATCAGCTTCCTCAGCTCACTCCCATTTACTGTCCTCCACACCAGCTCTGCACTGACACCCTTCCTCAGCACGGAGAGAGTGAAGAGGCACCACTCCCCTCTGCACAGCCCCAGCACTGGGCTGGCGGAGAGCAGAGAGCCTTCCACTGCCTCTCTGGAACTGTGTGAATTACACCCTTTTATGGGATGCTGAGCTCCCTGAACCCTTATGGACTTTAATGGAAGATGAGGGTGCTCAGTCCTTCCCAGGATTGGACTCTCATACAGCAGCATAAGCAGAGAATGATGGTGTGACACGTATTATCTTAAGGCATTTGTGCCTTTATTTTCCATGTTTGTAGCTGGACTGATCTTTGGGACCATTAAAAGTGGCCAAAGTACAGTGGCTCAGTCAGGCTTTAATACACAACAGAGGAAGAAACTTGACCAGAAAGTAGACATTCAGTCAACAAATTAACAGCTGCAGCCCTTTTACTAGGTAGTTTCTACTTCATTGTTTGTTAAAGGAACTATAGCAATGAGCCGCAAACCTAAAGTTCTTCCATGTCTGCGTTGCTATGTAAAATCCACCGCAGTCTGAGTGATGTGGATGACATTTCATATAAATTGGCGTTCACAGTGTGTATCACAGGCATTCCAGTGCCAGGGTGTGTTTCCTGAACAACGGAAATTGCTTCCACTAAAAAATGAGTCAGACTGTGAATTAAAATGATTAAATCATTTAGATGAAACGTTCTAAGTTATTCTTCGGCTCTCTTGAAAAGTTTTGACTGTTTTCACAAATGGTTTTTACAACACTGGGATATAAAGGATCTCAGCAGCACCATCAGATGTGCTTCAAGAGGGACGTACATTTTATTTTCTTTATTGTTTAAATCCTAGAAATATGGAGACATGATTTTTAAAAGAGTCTCGCTTCTCTCCTAAGAAAATACAGCAAGGCCAGGTGATTCAGATGGAGTCACCTTTTTTAAAAAAACCTTATGCACAAGCAAAAAATGCAGGACATGTTCACTCAAGCCCCACTTTGGGGAGGGACTTAAAGTTTCATTGCTTATGAAAATCAGCTGTCTTTTTAACCAGGGTTTTTTTTTTTTTTTACAGGCAGTTGTCTAAAACAGAGGCAGTTCCTAGTTTTCTTCTTTCTAAAATGTGTCCCATCTCTAACAGAGCTATATCCTGTTTGTTTGAACATCATTACTGAACCACAGAAATACCTCCGTGGTTAGCATCCTGCCATCTTTGTTATTTAAGATCACCACCTGCAATTTTGGAGGGTGGTTTTAATGAATTACATGTTAAGTACATGCTTACATATTAAACTCTGTAGAAAGTAGTTAGACATGTAATGCAAGCATTGCTTACATACAGCTGAAGATGGGAGTCAGTGAGCAGATGTACATTTCACTGAACAAGAAGTACCCCTTTGGAGAGTACATGGGGCATCTTGAGAGAAAATGAAAGAAGACCAACAGAAACAGAAGAGAAGAAGGAAAGATATAGAGACGAGGTAGTAAAATCAAAGAGAACTAATAGACTAGTAGATTCAAAGTCAGACAGTTGATCCACATCTAGATATGCACTGTACAACCAGCAGCTTCCATTCAGGTCATCACAAGCTACTGGGGTCCTCAGCACTGTTGAAAACCAAGACACTTACTTAGTTCCTTGTGTATAACATTGAAAACCTTGGCTCCGGAATACTTTCTATATTATGAAGTAGCAATGGTTGGTATATACCATCTATAATTCATTGATTAATAGAGTTTAAGGCCAGAAGGGACCATTATGACACAAGTCATAATCCATTGATAAACTGTAGGTGTAACCAACATCTTCGTTGTTGTTTGTAATTCTTTATTGACAGACTGGTCTAAAAAGTATTGTCAGACCTGTCATCGTATTATTTGAATTACAGTAGCACCTAGCAGATCGTTTGTTCTTTTAATGTTTCAGCACTGTTTTAAAAAAAGAAACACATGCCTAGTGCCGGTAACCTGCATCTTTTTAAATTCTTTATATACATCTTACTCTGTTAGGAAGATACTGTGCCTAGGGAAATTCTAAAATGCTAATCGTTGGCCTAATCATACAAGTATATAGTATATATTTATAGATGTTCTAAGAAGTTCATTTAGGCATAATCAACAGAGTCATAATCTGCAGCTGTCTGCTTTTGCGTATTAGGGATTTACAGTGTAAACCCTAGTATGCGAAACGTAAATCTAAGCAAAATGTAATGGGGCTCCTTGGTTCATTGGGCTGGGAGGGCTGCACAGTGGGTTCCAAGAGAGCAGAAAGTACCTTGCGTCATTCTCAAGCTATCCTTTCTGCACAACAGTGGCGGTGGAATTGAGGCTCCAGAGGGAGCTGCTTCCAGCCCTACTCGGCAAGACAATGCCACTGGGGTGGAAGAGAAGTATTTGGGAGAACTGAAAGGATCCTGGCTATCTTCCCCCACTACCAAACAGCATTGTGAAATGTCACAAGTCTTTGTATGCATTGGCATTGTAGCTGTGCTGGTCCCAAGATATTAGAGAAATGAGGTGGGTGAGGTAATATCCTTTATTGGACCAACTTCCATTGGTGAAAAAGACAAGCTTTCGAGCTACACAGAGCTCTTCAGGGCTGGGAAACATACTCAGAGTGTCAAAGCTAAATACAAGGTGGAATGGATTGTTTAGCATAGGTAGTCAGCACATGTTTCAAGGGACCACTGAAGGTGAAATGGCCTGTTAACACCCCTCCAGTCATAGGGGGGAAATGAAGAAGGGTGGTTGTTAGTGGGTTATATATATTGTTGTAATAAGCCATAAATCCAGTGTGTCTGTTCAGTCCATGATTTTTAGTGTCTAGCAAAGTTAATGAATTTAAGGTCCCAGGCTCGTCTTTTGAAAGTGCTGTGCAGATTTCCATTGAGGATGAGAACTGAGATAGTGATTGCTTTGCAGAAAGTGTTCACCCACGGGTGATAGGGTGTTTTTGCCTTTTATCATTTTCCTGAGCGGAGTGATTGTCTGGTTTCCCCCACATAATTGTTGTTGGAGCATTTAGTGCACTGGACGAGGTACACCACATGTTGTGATAGGCATGTGTAGGACCCATGGATTTTGAAAGGTGTGTTGTGGGGGGTATTGATTACTGTAGCAGTGGTGATATGTCTGCAAGTTTTGCATTTGTTGTGCTCGCAGGGTCTGGTGCCGCTTTGAGTTGGTGTGTCCTGGTCTGTGGGGAGCTTGCTTCTGATAATGAGCTTGGAGAGACTGGGAGGTTGTTTGGAGGCCAGAATGGGGGGTTCAGGAAAAATTTCTTTCAGGATGGGGTCCCCAATGAGTATAGGTTTAGCTGTTTAATGATACCCTGTATGGGTTCCAGTGTGGGATGGTAGGTAACAACTCTGGGTGTACAGTCGGAGGGGGTTGTATTTCTGTATTATAGCAGGTTTTCTCGGGGTATTGAGGAGAAGCTTGAGCTGCATGTGGAAGACTGAAAGACAATTGTGAGTTTCAAGAAGGGAGAGGAGAGGTGGGAAGAGAAGATGAATGTGGCAGTGGCATTTTGGATAGACTAGTGAGGAGAGAAGGGGAGGCCAGAGAAGTGGAACAATATGCTTAGCAATGTGCTGGTGTTTGGGCAATTGAAATAGAACAAAGGGCATTTTTGGAGATAATGGAACAGGAGAAGCAGGATTTGGGGGAGGGTTTACATGTGAGAGGAGAAGGAAGGAGGGTTTAGAGAGACCACTCTCTCTCTCTGCATCACACTAGGGGAATGTGAGTTCATGACAGCTGTTATCAATATTGTGCCATAAGTTAGATTGTAAGTCTGCAAATCTCAAACCATTGTACAAGGAGGGTAAGTATCATTATACTTATTATTCAAATGGAGAAACTGAGGCAGAGAGCAGTTAACTGACCTGTACTAGGTCACCCAGCAGGCCAATGGCAGAGCTGGGAATAAAACCCACATCCCCTCTCTCTCTCTCCTGTGCCCCAGCCACACTAGTCTTCCTATAAACATTCATTTGGTTGACATTCAGGAAGATACCGGAGTTGTTCTTTGAATAGTGCCCCTGTTGGTGCTCTACTTCAGGTGTGTGTGTGTTCCTGCACCTTTGACTGGAGATTTTTGGTAGCAGTGTCTGTTCTGCTGACACATGCGCCCTACACACCCTCCTGCCCCATACAGAGGCTATACAGGGCTGGGTGGGTGAACTATCCTTCATTCCTTCTCAAGTGTCTTTGGCTAGAGATGTAGTCTAGCATGTGACTGTTTGCTTTGTACCTGTTTCCCTCTTTTTATTAGTGTTTTCGCTTTGTAGTTAGCTCTTAGTAGTAATTGGCTTAGTACCTTTTAGTTGGAACGTTTGTTCCACTTTTCTTATCATAAATAAATAAATAATACATTTTTGTTTTTTTCTTTTTCCCCTATTGAGGGGTTGGAACAATTTTTCTTCTGTCAGGGATGCTGGGCTACCCGGGATTTAAACGGTGCCTCTCTTGTCGAGAAGTAATCCCTGCTAGTAACAGGCACTCTCACTCCATTTGTTGCTTGGGAGACTCTGCCGTTCCCAACAAGTATAAAATCTGCTCTTCTTTTAAAGTAAGATCCAGGGAAATTAATTATAGATTATTAATGATGGAGCAGGCTTTGGACCCAGGTACAGAGAACTTCCCTGTACAGGGACCCTCCATGTCTGTCTCATCATCATCGAGATCACAGTCACCAAGAACTTCCAGGGGGAAGACAGCACTAAAACCCCTGTCTCCAACACTGTGCTTGACTGAGGTACCGATAACCATTATTGCCCTTATATAAATCCATGGTACGCCCACATCTTGAATAGCGTGTACAGATGTAGTCCTCTCATCTCAAAAAAGATATACTGGCATTAGAATAGGTTCAGAAAAGGGCAACTAAAATGATTAGGAGTTTGGAACGGGTTCCATATGAGGAGAGATTAAAGAGGGTAGGACTTTTCAGGTTGGAAAAGAGGAGACTAAGGGGGGATATGATAGAGGTATATAAAATCGTAAGCGGTGTGGAGAAAGTGAATAAGGAAAAATTATTTACTTGTTCCTATAATATGAGAGCTAGGGGCCACCAAATGAAATTAATGGGCAGCAGGTTTAAAACAGATAAAAGGAAGTTCTTCACTCAGCGCACAGTCAACCTGTGGAACTCCTTGCCTGAGGAGGTTGTGAAGGCTAGGACTACAACAGGGTTTAAAAGAGAACTGGATAAATTCATGGAGGTTAAGTCCATTAATGGCTATTAGCCAGGATGGGCAAGGAATGGTGTCCCTAGCCTCTGTTTGTCAGAGAGTGGAGATGGATGGCAGGAGAGAGATCACTTGATCATTACCTTTAGGTTCACTCCCTCTGGGGCACCTGGCATTGGCCACTGTAGGTAGACAGGACACCGGGCTGCATGGCTTTGGTCTGACCCAGTATGGCCGTTCTTATGTTCATACCACCGATACCAAGAGCATCCCTCTCCAAGCTTAAGAAAGGAGATAAGCCAAGCAAAACATAAGACCTCAGGCCCTGAGATGAGTGCTAGTGTGGCTCCGAGTACTTCGGGTACCATGAAGCATGTTTAGCTTTCACCTAAGTGCCAAGCGGTAAAGGGTTTGGTATGAAAGACTGCTACTACGAAGAGACCAGCTTCAATGGAATCCCCAGTCTCGTTGGCACCGATGTCCGTGCCTCGCACAACAGCCTCTGCAACACCATTGGTGCCAGTACTGAGTTCTGTTGTGCTTCTGGTACCACAGGATTTTTAGTACCCAAAAAGACCTTATGGTACCGAATGAGCTTGAGTCTCCACTCCTTGCAAACTCTGGACGTCTCTCAGTGTCAAGGCTGCATGGATCACTGACTGCTTATGTTTCTGGGAGACCTGCTTCTCCACTTTCAACTGTCCATGAGGAGGGATTGTCACCTCTGATGCAATACGTGGAAGATCTGCAATTTATTCCAGGAGATGTTATTCCCAGTTGCATATGCAACAGCAGAGGCAGGACACCAGACCCTTGCCTTCCAACCCTTGGGATGACCAGCGTTGGATTCCTCCCCCCATGGCTATGGTCTCCCTCATTGGCCTAACTGGGATCCATGGGCAATGTACTGCCAGCAATTTTGAAAGACTTCAACTCAGTCCCACAGGGAACACAGAAGACCTCATTCTCTGCTACCATCCGCTCCTCCTCCCCATTCTGAGCTGGAGGAAACCTTTGAGGAGCAAGAGGCAAGGGCAGATAGGAAGGTTATCCCCCTCACAAAGATCTCGTCATCACTGGATGAGGCAGTCATCACACCAGTGCCATCATTAGCTGATGACTTTAGGTAACTCCAGGACCTGATGAAGCCCTGCAAATTCCCCTGGAAGACATCCAGGTTTCCCGTCACAAGCTCCTGGATGCATTGCACACCTCTAGCTCAGCACATGTGACACTGCCAATTAACAAAACTCTCCTGGAGCCAGCCAAGTCCATTTGGCAAACTCCAGCAGTGGCTCTCTTTACATGCAAGAGGGCTGATTCAAAAAAAACCCACCTATATCCTGTCCAGGGATTCTGATCTTTTATTTTCTCATCCAGCGCCAAACTCCTGTCATGGACGCAGTCAAAGGAGGGGGCAGGCAGCATACCCCAAAAGCCACCCCTTATAATAAGGAATAGAAGTGTCTGGACCTGTTTGCTCAAAGAGTTATTTGTCAGCAACACTTCAGGATAGCTAACCACCAAGAGTTGACGTCAGAATCTGACTACCAGAACTACGAGACATTTAATGCTTCTATTGATCATTTACCACAGGAACATTGAGAACAGTTCAGCGCCATAATAAAGGAAGGTCAACTTTTGGCAAAAACTGCACTGCAAGCTTCACTCTTTGTGGTGGACGCTGCAGGCAGGTCTATTTCTGCTGCAGTAGTGGTGAGAAGAGCTTCCTGGTTTCAGTTGTCTGGGTACAATTGATTCTGGAAGATTTACCTTTTGATGGCCAGAAGCTTTTCACAGACTTCACAGATGACAGGTTTTATACCCTAAAGAACTCGAGAGCAACACATAGGTCTTTAGGGATATACACACCTGAAAATAGAAGGATGTTTAGCAGGTGTCAGTTGACACAGAGATCCCATCCTGCTCAATTTTCTGCCTTCCCTAGGCCACCAGGACCACAGGCTAAGAGGTTGAGGTTTTTTTAAAAAAAACCCTATCACTATCTCAGCTGCTTCATCTCAGTCTTCAACATCGTCCAAACATCAGTTTTGATGATTTGGTCAAGTCCAGACCACCCAATGGCCAGGTTTAATCAGCTGCACAACAGAACCTTCCTTCCTCAATTTGGACACACCTCTCTCTATTTCGTTAAGCATGGGAGGCTATAACATCAGACAGATGTGCATTGGAGGTCATTACTTGGGGTTATACTATCCAATTTACATCCACTCTGCCCTTCCAACCTCCTTCTCCATTCCTCTTTAGGGACCCCTCTCATGACCAATTGCTGACAAACGAGATCTCATCACTTCTTCTAAGTCTGGGAGCCATAAAGCCAGTCCCACTTCAACACAGGGGAAAAGAGTACTATTCAAGATATTTTCTGATACCCAAGAAAAATGAGGATTGGAGGCTGAGACTAGGTCTCAGGCAATTCAAGATGGTGTCCCTAGCAGCTATAATTCCCTCCCTCAAAGATGCATACTTCCACATAGTGATTCAGCCTTCTAACAAAAGATTTCTTCGTTTCACTCTCAATCACAATTACCACCAGTACTGGGTCCTACTCTTCAGCCAGTTATCCACCGCAAGGGTGTTTTAGAGTCATGGAGGTCGTAGCTGCCTACCTCTGTTGTCTAGGATTAGCTTTCTTTCCCTACCTCAACAATTGGCTCCTCAAGGGAGATATGGTTGGCAGTTTGAACAACTTCACTGTTCCGAAGTCTAGGCCTGCCGATAAAACTAGAGAAATCCATCTTTACCTCTACAAAAGAAATTCTCTTTATAGAGCGCTTCTAGATTTGATAATACGCAGAGCTTATCTCCCTCTCAGCTGGTTCTCTGCTCTAAAGACTCTTCTACAAAGAGTGTAGCTCAGCTCTCAAGTTCCAGCAAGGACATGTTTGCAACTATTGGGACACATGGCAGCTTGTGTTTTTTTGACACAAAATACCAGGTTGCATCTTCAATGTCTCCAGGGGTGGCTCAGGACTGTTTATGTACCCTACAGGCCCAGAGCGGCCCCAGGGGATTAGTGGGGGGGCCTGGTGACCGCAGCAGGAAGCAGAACGACCCGGCCCCAGCCCGCTCCGCTCCTCCTGCCCCCGCCATGTTGCTCGGGGGAAGGGGTCCACCCCCCCACCCCCGCGCGCACACACACACTGGTGGTGTGGAGCCAGCGGAGTGGAGCGGGCTGGGGCTGGGTTGCTCTGCTTCCTGCCACCACGCGTGAGTGCGGGGATAGGCCTGACCCCTGCTGCCGATGCAAAACCCACCCCCCCCCGCCAATCCCCTGGGCTATATCCGTCACTGGGGGGGCTTCGGAGAAGGGGTGGAAAGTGAGGGCGGGAAGAGGTGGGGCAGAGGGAGTTGTCCCAGGCCCCATACCCCTGTAGGAATGCACAGGGAGGCCAGCTGGGGGATGGGGCTGGCCCCCCACGCTACTGCATACGAAGCATGCAGCTGCTTAGGACGCCGTGAAATTTGGGGCAATTTGGTGCCCCACATTTTGTGGTGCCCTACGCAGCTGCGTATTCTGCATATGCCTAAGGATGGCCCTGCCTTGAGCCATTTGCTATGTGCTTGCTGCTACATCAGTCTATGAGGACTGCCTTCTTGGTGACCATCATTTCTTCTTGAAGGGTTAGGGAGATACGGGCTCTAATGGCAGACTTTCCCTTGTTCCCCAAGGAGAAGGTATTTTTATGACCTCATCCAAAGTTCTTACTTAAGGTTTCCTCTCAATTTCATATCAACCAAACTAGTCACCTTTAATTTTTTCCCTAAACCACGTCCGTTTGCTTTTCCTACACTAGATGTTAAGCAGGTGTTAGCTTTTTTTCTTGGACAGGACTAGGCCCTTCAGGAAGACCCCAAGACTTTTTTTTTTCTGTTGCAGATAGCTCTAAGGGTGTGCCTGGCCACACTCAAAGACTTTCTAAACAGATTATTGCCTGCTGTGGCTCTGCTGAGGTTACACCTCCCACAAAAGTGACTGCATGCTCGACTAGATCACAGTCTACATCAGTAGCTCTACTCAAAGATGTTCCAGTTGCTGAAATCTGCAGGGCTGCAACATGGGCCTCTGTGCACACGTTTTCCGACCATTGTGCTCTAATTCACAGTGCAAGATCAGGTGCGGTATTCGGCAGTGCAGTTCTTTCTTCAGTGATGGACCCTGCTCCTCGCTCCTCCCTCCCCTGTGCAGAGCAGGGTCCATCACTGAAGAAAGAACTGCATTGTCTGGTCCAAAATTCCCATCTCCTTAAAGAGTTACTGCTCGGGAGTCACCTAAAGTGGGGTACCCACAGGGACACTACTCGAAGAAGAAGTTACTCACCTTGTGCAGTAACTGGAGTTCTTTCAGATGTGTCCCCCGATGGGTGCTCTGCTACCTGCCCTCCTCCCCCTGCTTCGGAGCTGCCTCTGTGGCTTTACAGTAGAGAAGGAACTGAGGGCATTTGCCCACACAGCCCTGTGTAGCCTCGGTACCGGGCACGAGGATGTGTAGGGCACATGCCCTGGCAGAACTGGCATTACTACCAGAATGCTTCGATCAGAGGCGCAGGTACACCTAAAGTGGAGCACCCACAGGGACACACATCTTGAAGAGCTCCAGTTAGTGCACAGGGTGAGTAACCGCACTTTCTAAGGGTTAAGGGAAATGTGAATGGCCGGCTATATAAAATAAACGCACAGCGAATAAAGGATTAATAAATGGTATCCGAACTGTTTTTGCTCAGGCTTCATTGCACGTCATTGAGCAGATGATAAAGATAAGGCTCAAACGTTGTGGTTTTGTGCTGAGGATTGGCCAGTCTCAGAGGGTTTGTTAATGCCATTTTAACAAGGACAAACATTAAGTGTAATGTCCAGTGTAGTGACATTATGGATACCGAATAAGCTTTTACAGTGCACGTATTTATCAGTCTCTCCAGCTAAAACTAAAGAGCTGACCGTAACTGTGTGTGTGCTGAGCACGTACTGTAGTGAATCAGTGTTTTCAGATTCATGTTCTCTCTCTCTCTCTCCCTCTCTCTCTCGTTTTCTTCTCTTTCTACAGGTCAGCGTTGAAGTCTTGGTCGAATACCCTTTTTTTGTATTTGGACAAGGCTGGTCATCCTGCTGCCCTGAGAGAACCAGCCAGCTCTTTGATTTGCCATGTTCCAAACTCTCAGTTGGGGATGTCTGCATATCGCTTACTCTCAAGAATCTGAAGAATGGCTCTATTAAAAAGGGCCAGCCCATGGATTCAGCTAGTATCTTGCTGAAGCACTCAAAGAATGACAGTCTAGCTGGAAGTAGACACAGGTATGTGGAGCAGGAAAATGGTATTAATCAGGGAAGTGTACAGATGTTATCTGAGAATGGTGAACTGAAGTTTCTGGACAAAATAGGATTGCCTGCAGCACCTTTGCTCACCAAAACAGAACCCAGCAAGCCCACGGCGACGAGGAAGAGGAGGTGGTCGGCCCCTGAAACACGGAAACTAGAGAAATCAGAAGAGGAACCACCTTTGACTCTTCCCAAGCCTTCTTTTATTCCTCAGGAGGTTAAAATTTGCATTGAAGGTCGATCTAACGTAGGCAAGTAAAGGCTGTTTGGGAAAAGGAAATTAGGCTATCCCTTGTCATTTTTATCCAGATTACTGTACTGTAGACTAAATAACCCAGTATTTACATGTTATCATCTTATTTTAGGTTTATGTTATAACCTTGTTGTTATAGTTGCAGCTGGTATTATGCAGGAGACAGGTGCATATGTTTTTCCACAAGTGTTTTGTCAGTGACTAGGTTTATTGAGAGCTACAGAAGGGGCAGTATCTGCTTCACGCACCCTTAGTGGAAATGAATGTGTTGTCATGGCTCCTGTTTTCTGTCACCTAGTGTAGAGCAGACTCCAGCTGTTCTTTTTTCTGTGAGGTGACGAGAAGGGAACTGTAGCAGAGATAAACTGCACTGCATGCATTGTGTGTGTTTCAGTCCCAAGGAGGGATTGCAGCTCCCTGGCTGGGTCATTAGGAGGTTCTCTCGTGCCAAGAGAACTCTTAAGAACCCAACACACACACACATACACACACACACATTATTGAAAAAGGATCAGACAGTCTTTGACACATTTCACAATCAAACCAACTCTTAGTCAAGGCTCTACAGTATATATATTTTCCCCCATGGGGTCCGACTGCACTGAATTTTATTCATAAAGTGACTGCCACGCAGATGTTTCTTTTCAGCTTGCTAGTGCAGTTCCATTGCCAGAGTGTAACATTCAGTAAGGTCCTATGCTTGCATTGTTACACTGCTTGTTTTTCTTAATGACATAGCCAGGGCGAGGGAAGCCTAAAGTTTGTTGGGTCCCCTAGCTAAGGGGAAACTCCTGGTTCTGTGCAGTGTTAGATAAACTGATCAGGTTATGCCATTAACGTTTGCTTCCACAAGGTAGACACGTACTGCCCCTTTGAGAGCGCAGACATAAATTGTTTGCATTTAGGTTGCAAATCTTTGTCTTTAACTCTAGTACTGTTTTTAGTTCATGACGATGGACAACTGGTGCCACTTTTTTCAAAATTCAGTGTGACACAAGGAATCGGACGTTGAAGATGAACATAGAATGTCTTTAAGCACTTAAAATGCTGTTCACGCTTTCTTGTCGAGCATCCTGGTCTAACACTCAATAAGTACTGTATCTCACTTTAATCTGTTTGAGGGGGAAAAAAGAATCTATTCAACACTGTTAACTACATATGACTATGTAGAGTTTTCTCACAAGCAAGATGTTGGAAATTTTAATGTGGTTTCAAAGGGATGAATGTGAATTATTGAACTAGTATGTGACAGTCATTGTCCACAAAGGACTACTTAATAGGAGGCACTTTTAAAACTTTAATGCTTGAGAAAGAGTTAAAGGCATATGCGAGCTGACAGATAATAAAAGAATAAGAGAGAGGAAAAAGGAAAGAGGAAAAAAATCATTATTGTCCAGTGTTTTTGAAAAAGATGGACTTTAAAGAATCTTGCAATTTGCACATCTTGAGTTTATCATTTGTGTGGTATTCCTGCAGTTTTTACCTAATAATGTTGTGGGGAAGGGAGGGGGACTGAGAGAGCATAAACAAATGTAGCAATTATTTACTAACCTGCCTAAGCTCTATGCCATTTTATAGAGTTACGTTCCTTTAAAGTTCATTTTTGGTCTTTCTGCCATATCTGTCGCACAGAACCAGGTCCTAGCAGGACAACTCGGAGAATTTTTCTTCAGATACATTGAGAGAGTTTTCCAGAAAAGACATCTCCACACATAAGCAGGATTTTATAAAAAAAACAACAACCGTTATTATTTTATTATTATTATTATTTGTTGTTTTAATGACATTTTCCAGTTGAAATACAATCTAGATTTCAGAGTTTGGTACAAAACAGTGAGAGGGAATGGGGGTTTCAGACAGTTAAGTCTTTTTTGTTCCCAGTAATCTGAAACAAAGGTAGGGCCGGATCCTTAGAGGTGCTGTGCATCTTAGGCGCACATCTTTCTACAGGAGGTGCAAATACTAAGCACTTCAGGTCTGAGCTGAAGCCCATTGCATTCAATCCCATTGGTTTCAGTGGGTTTTGGATTAAGCCTTTATATTACTATTACTTTTGGTTTGTAATTGAGTTTGCATCCTTCAAGTACTTTTGAAGAAGCTGTACTAATAGGGAGAAGTAGGCTATAAAAGTTCTTAATTAGAGATACAGTATCTAAAATGAACAAATTCCTTAAAAATCTCATTTTCCCTCTCCTAAAATACAGTATTTCCAGCTCCTTTATTTACAAAAAAATCTGAACCCCCCCCCCAGCTTTTTGGTTCTTCTGTTCATTACTTGAAATTTAGCTCACACCAGAACTAACTGGTTTTATACCATTTTCTGCGGTGCACCAAAAACATTTAAATAAGTTTAAAATAGCTTGAAACTTTTCTTGAATTTCCTTGAATTTCATTAACCTCTCAGCAGGCTACCAAATAGCTGAGCAGGTTCATTCTCACGGTCACACTGCTTATCTAGTGCTGTACTTTTTTTTAACATTTTCTGCTCAGAGAACTTGCTTAATCTTCCATATACTCTGCTCAGGGCACTTGCAATTTATTGTTGTTTTGTTTGTTTTGTTTTTGTTACGTTTTAACCTTTGATGGTAAGAAGAATAGAAAGATGTGGGCAGAATTAGATTTTAGTTCACGTTAGTACCACTATATTCATAATACACATACTCAGAAAATCTAAAATAAAACCACACACACATCTTTTTGGTTAATAAAGAAGCAGGGACACTTAAACTGACTGGATCTATTCTACTAACACTAACGGTAAACAAATAAAAAAAGTTTGGAGCAATAGGAATGTATTAGTTCTGTGCTGGTATTTCAGATTTAGGAATTCTGAAATAATTGGTTCCTTCCAAGCAATTGTCCCTTTTTGTGCTTTTGCTTTTTTAGGATGTGCAATACTTTATGTGCCAATGTAGACCCACCCACGTGGTGGTAGCTAGATCTCACACCCTCTTCCACTTTCACCTTTTTGTTTTCTTTCACTGTTTTCTCTACCCCCCTCCTCCCAAAAAACAAAAAACAAAAAAAAAAGTGTTTAGGGCCTTATACCTCCCTTGATTGGGGGCACAGAATCTGTATGTAGTTAACAAGTGTGGCACACGTGGATCGATGGCCCTGGATGGTCCATATCCTTTCAAATGTAAGACCCTGGCCTCTGCAATATAAAAAAGAAGATCCAGAACAAGGCTTAGTGGGTGTTCCCCCCACACACACAAAAAGATTTTTAAAGGGGGGATAAGAATTTTGAGAATGTGAGGGACCTGTAAATCACAAACAGTTCAGTCATGAGTAAATAACATCGTCTCTTACATGAGTGAAAGCAGCCTTCTACAGCACTGTCAGTGTCATTTTCTCTTCAAACTATGCCTGTAACTGTTACTTTATATATATAAAATATACGTATACTTTACATGCTCTTGTATATGAATGTTACCATCTGCGTGATGTACAATGTGGGTGAAATTCACCCCTGTGCAAAAAGCCAGCACAAAGCCTATACACCACTTATGTCACTAACTGGTGCATTAACTTGGTATTGGCTCTCTGTACAGGAGGGAATTTCACCCCTAAATGGACAGAAAGAAGTGACTACTTTCAGTTGGCTGAATCTGGTTTGCCTGGTGGCATCTGGAGTTTGGCAGGGCCATGACCCCTTATTCACATGAGTAAATCCTTAATCCAGTGGGGCGAGTTACCCCATTGATAGCTCAAAGGAGTAAGGGTATGTATGCTCTCCAGCAGAATAGCTACAGCTCTGCCACACACAGTAGTGTACACACTTCCTACATAGACGGAAGGGGCTTTCCGTCAGCGTAGTGAATCCACTTCTCTGTGATGTAGGGCTAGGTCAGTGGAAGAATTCTAGCCACATCTACGCTGGGGATTAGGTGGACCTAACTGTGGTGCTCAGGGTATGAAAATTTTTCACAGCCCTGAGCAACATTGCTAGGTCGATCTGATTTTTAAGTGTAGATGTGGCTAGAATTCTTGTGGCTTGAGGTGCACAGTGAAAATAACAATCATGGGCAGAGAAATATTTAGGTGAGTTCGGTGTAAAAGGATTAGTCATGGGCCTCTTTACAGTGTCCACTTTGCAATATTAACTGACAAGTCGTTAGTTGTTTTTTTTTTTACCAGACCTGTTTAGTTTACAATGAAATGAATACAATCACCAAGAAATCTAGTCAGGGCAAAAGAAAAAAATAAACAAGAACCTCTTTATAGGGATTTCTAAAAAAACAATCTCTCTCTCTATCTCTCTCTAGATAATGACTGTTCCTTATAGTGTTTAACTTAGGCATCGTTTCAGTTTGTCTGGGCCACATCATGGGGAATTTGGAGTTTGATGTCACTTACCTCAAGTCCTTTAGTTGAAACCCAAATTGGATTTTTGTTTGAACTGTTTAATGATTTTGTACATTGTTGTTGTGGGGTTTGGGGGGGATTTTTTTTTAATGTATGTTGGGGGGGGAGGTTCTGTTTTTTTTAACCCTGTCGTCACTTGGTTAAACCGTTGTTCTGTCATTTTCTCAGCACCAGGAAGTGACATCACTGCTCTTGTTTCCCTAAAGCAAGGAACATTTAGAAACCTTTCACACCTCTTACTCAGGGACGGGGCTGGCGTATGTGTGGTACACTGATGTGACCAGAAGCAGCACTTTTACTGCTCTGGAGTAGGGATGTACAATTTCAAAGACAAGTTTGGATTTCCTGCATCTCGTGGATTAATTTTGTAGATATCACATAGATTGCAATACAAAGCAGCAGATTCAAAGTGAACCATAGCTGTTGGTTACCATGAGACTCTCTCGTTGCACAGAGATTAATTTTACCTAAGTATGTTGCCAATGTTAAAGAAAATGATGAAATTCTGTTAATGCATGTGACTACTAAAATGAAAAAAAATGTTTCAGGGAGAACGAATCTTAGCTATTTTAAAAATACTAATAGTGTTATTTCACTAGCACTCACTCGGGTTGTTAGTATGCAATGCCATGGGCACTAGGCCACAGTTCTGCCAACACTTATGCACATGCTTAACTTTAAGTATCTGATTAGGCCTATTGAAGGCAGGGGGACTTACATGTGAATGTTAACTACAGGTATAAGTGTTTACAGAAATTAGTGGCTCGATCATTTAGAGCCAGATTCGATCTTAGTTACAACAGCGATATGTTTGGAGTAACTGTTGACATCAGTGGAGTTAGTCCAGACTTGCATGCGTGTAACTGAGATGAGAATTTGACCTCCTGTTGTCACTTCTATTATGAAGCATACGCAAAAACGGGAAAGTGGAGACAGCACCAGACAACAGCAGAGTCCAATCTGTGGACTTACCCAGTGTTGATATGAAAAGCAAAGGAATTTTAGCAGTGTGTGGTCAGTGCTTTTCTTTTCATGGCTTTTTTTTCCCCAATCCCCAAAATCCTGAAATAAAAAAGAATCCACCCACAAACGTGCACACAGACACATACACACACACATATATATATGAATATAAAAGCAAATAACTATTATGTTCAGTTGATTTCATATCCTTTTCAAGGACAGGGTTGTGTTTTCTGTTGATAAGGAAATTCCAAACAAGTTGCACACCTCTACTCCAGAGTTAATTTCTTTTACATAGACGACCTCGCTTCAGATGTGTTACCTTACTGATAGGATCTTTTCTTGTAGCACTATACCTTGTGGGAATATTTTTTTGATGTAAACCTAATTTGAGAAGCTTACCAAAAAAAAACTTTTTGGAAGCACTCACATTGAGGAGTACAGGTAATGTTTTTAAAAATTGCACAAAAGAAAAATGAATGTTGGAATGATTCATTCAGTGTTTGAAAAAGAGATGGATCTGTTGAAACAGTGTGTTTCATACCTTGTTTGTAAAAAAAAAAAAAAAAAGTTTTTTTTTAAATACAAAAGCAGAAAAGGTTGAAAGTTACATGTGTTTTGTATATAGAAACTGTCACGTTTAGATGATCTGATTTGTATTGGCTCTGGACAGGAAGAATTATATAGTTAAAAGGCTCTTAAAGAACAACTATCCTCAATTTTCTGTTCATATCACATAAATCCTGATGCGGGGGAAAGGGGGGAATGCTTCACACTGTTTGTTCCTGCGCTGAAAATATATCTTTAAGCACCCTGCGTAGTTTAGATTCTGAAGCCATTGTAACTTCTTTACTCCCTCTGGGATGCTGTTCTACATTTTCAGCACTTCCTGTTCCAATCAACCCAAAGACTATAACTTGAACAAGAAGTGTTTATAACAAGGAATCCTCGCTTACCAGTAAATAAGAGTAATATCCAACGAGACATGGCCTTTTGTGTACACACACCCTCCCACCTCATTTAAACAGGAGGTAAAGACATGAATTTCAATTTTTCCAGATGTGCTCTGAGCTTGGACAGGTTCTTTCTTATTTGATTTAGAGATTCATGTTATTCACAGGCCAAAATGAAAGAATCCTGGAGCAATTTCCAGGGAAAGGGCCCTTTCCTTGGCCAAAGGTCAAATTGGACAGCTGGGAGCCTACGCACCGCACCGCGGGGATAAACAGTTAACTTTCAGAACCCTTCTCTCCCTCCCCTGACAGCCTGTAACGCAAGCTTCAGTTCTGATACCTAACAGTCACATGGGGAAAAATAATTACCACGTTAAAATGACCCCTTGACACCCAAAAGAATGGCCCCAACAAATGTATTAGAATGAAGTGCATTCAGCCAATAAGTAGTTATACAATAACAGTCTCTAAGATTGCTATAGTTTTACTCGTCGTTATCTGAAAGCACTCAAGTCTTCCACTGAGAATTAATTGGAGGCTTCATCCAAGGTTGACTTTTTTGTTGTTCATTCATTTGTTTCTATTCTGAGTGGTCAAAGCTCCTGTGCCCTTTCCCTTGACCATGCTGCAGGCGTGCATTGGAAGTGTTGTTTGCATTAATCCTTACTCACTCTTTGAAGCTGTATTACTGGGTTGTGTGAAAACAGCGGCAGCCAGCTAGATCTGGCCCCTGATGTTTGCTTTAAAAATAAAGAGCCTGATGATTCTAGCTTTAGAGAGAGACACACTCCCTCTCTCTCCCTCTCTCCAGTTGAAGTCAGTAGTTGTTGGATCTCTGTAACTGTGGCTGCAAGTGGTTGAATTCATGCCTTCTGTCTGGCCCTTTGGCTACTTAGCAAAGTTGCTAATCTTATTAAGGCAGCAGGTATAACTTTTCGCAGACAGTCAGCTAATGTTGCAACTCACTAATGTATGTATTTCTGTCTGGCTTTTTTAAAATATTAACTTTTTGTGAACGCTGTTCTCTCTGCAGCGCTTAAAAAGGGGAATCTCCAACTTTTTCCATTCAAATTAGCTACTGAAAATAATTTTGTAGTATCAGTGTCACAGTCTTTGACAGCCAGCAGGCTTGGACTGGCCAACTAGTCCTGGCACTTGAGGAAAGTCCTCATGTGGGTAAGTCTAGTGATTCCACAATAATAGTCTCTAAGGTTTTAATTGCTTAGTATTTCTGAAGAGGGTTGTTGCAAATCACACTTCCAGTGTTGTGCCTAATGTAGGCTCAGAAAAAGGGATAATGCAGCTTTGTGTTGTGGAGAAATCAAGCTGACATGGCCAGTACAAAGGAGAAATAGGGAGGGAATAATGTTTTGCACCTTAATGAAAAGAGAAAATTTTAAGTGCATACAGACATAGTTAAGAGCTTTTATTGTGACAGGAGAACTTTTTTCCATATGCGTGCATACTCTCTGTAATTCCAGTGTAAAATATTGTACTTGCACTAGCTTTTTTAAAACAAATATTAAAAAAATGGAAGAATTCATATTCTATTTTCTAATGGTGGTGTGTCTATTTGTAGGATACACTCGCGTCTGTTTATTGAATTTTATGGTCCCTTTCTTTGATGGTGCTTGCAGGTTTTCTAGGTAGAAATTATTTCATTATTATAATAAAACAATGTTTGATTCAAAATTTGAACAAAGTTGTTTTAAAGAAACTGTCTGTATACCAGTACAAGTTTATTGTTTCAGTATACTCGTACTAATAAAATAACAGTGCCAATTGCAAATGTGTGTCTGTCTTTATGCGTTCAGAAAGAATGAGACACAATTTTCCTGTGAATGAATAATTTGTTCATTTAATTTTTCCCTCTTCAGATTTAGCTTCAGGAATACATTTTTATGGAGTTTGCTTTTATCACTATACACAGAAGTTTGCACATTCCCACATACAGCGTATATTCCCATCCAGGCCGCCAGAATGGAGCCATTTATTTCATAACAGAACAGCCAGGGTGCATAACGTGATCACTTTATATGAGCAGGTTCGTCATGGCGGACGCATTCTGTGCACCGTTTTTTGGCTACAAATGAGGAAAGAAGATACCCATTCTTAATCATCTCAGCTGTGGTGCATGCAGTGTTATGGAAATGGTTAAAACTCACTCTTTTTTAAAGACTTCATGTATGGTCTTCAAAATGATCACAAACTTTATTTGTCAGAAAGAAGCTCTGGGCTATTTATTACATACGTTTGGAAATGTTATGCATGTCAGCAGTGTAATAGCTGATGTTGTGAAGTCACATCCAGAGGACAGGCCTAAATGTCTGAATGAATAAAAAAGAACCAAGTCTAAGGCAGGTGGTGGGGAGACCCCTTATTACTAGTGGGCCAAGACTGACTACATTTAGGGCATTTCCAGCAGAGAAGTCATGCAGCAGGTGGCAGTACCGCAAGCTTATTCAAATTTTCTTAACCAACCCCCAAAGAGAACACATTGCTTCTAGATGGGGGGAAACAAGTGCCTTGCTGCAGGTGGGCTTTAGCAGTTCAGCCACACTGCCACTCTTAGGCCTTGTGATTTTCCCACTCTAACCAAGAAAAGCCAAATCCTGCAGTGTCTCTGAGGTCAGCGGCAAAATTCCCATTGACTCCAGCAGCACAGGATTTCGCCTAAATGCCCATCAGTTTGGCGAGAGAAGCCTGATTTAGCTCTCATTTACACTGGTGAAAATTAGGAGAGACTCTGTTGAAGTCAATGGGTTTAGACCAATGTGAAATTGGTACATGTGAGAATTAGGCCCAGCACGAGTTTCAGACCACAAGGGCCCATGGATTAAAACATTAATCCTGTATCCAGTGATGGTGTCATATTGTGTCTTGGAAGACTTGCAAAAGCTCTCGCCTTTCCCCATCCTCAGCAAACCTCCCCAAAGCCCTCCTAACTTGTGCTTCCTGGAGCCACCCTTGCACACAATACCTGACAGCAGCAAGGGCAAAATCCAACACTTACCCACTCAGGGCAAGGGGGAAGGCACAGAAGTGTGCCCGTCCCATGGTGCTTTCCAGAGCCCCCCCGAGGATGCTGAGCAGGGTGAGGTAGTGGGCTGAGGACAGCAGTGTGCACCTCTTCTTCCCGCAGACCATCCCCACTCCTGGTCCCAGCACAGTCACTTCCCACACAGCACTCCCTGTCAGACCACAATCCCTTGGTGCTGTGGTGCAGGCATCACTCCTACAGACAGTAGCACTCCTCGGCCTCCCCTGCTGTCTCACAGATGGACTGGGGGACACAGAGCCTCCTATGCCTTGTGCAGGCTTTGGCTTTAAATGTGTATTATCGTACCTGAACCTGTTAATCAGATTTGTTTTAACTAGCTTCATTTTTAAAGCAACGTGGCCCGTCAGCTACACCTTGATGGAGCCAATGAGCCAAATTCTAACTTTCCTCTTATGCACTGAAGTCAGTGGTGTTACAAGGGTGTGGAAAGCAAGTCAGAATTTGGCCCACTGTCATCGGTAGCTGGGGGGGGGGGGAGGGGGCGCCTCTTTTGGCAGTAGCAGTTCATGAAGTGCAGCACAGTGCAAAGCTGCTGGGAAAGACACTAGGAACTGGAGAACCTTGTAAAATGATCAGATGAGGTAGCTCAAGTTAATTGCTTGGGGGCCTAATCCTGCCAGGTGTAGCACACCCTCAATTTCCAATGAATTCAACAAGCGTTTGGCCTCTAATTGGAGTGGAAGGAGGAGCTGGGTCCTACAGACATTGAGGGTACCTGTCACCTCACCAGACTGGGTCCTGTGTTAGCCTCAGGCCAATCTCTTTGTTCCACTTTCAAACGTGTGTGTGTGCTGTATTTTGTACAAGGGGCATCGTGAAAGGAGCCATCTGACTGAAGGTGTCCTCTGAAGAAACAGGTGTAACTGACTCCATAATGGCCACAGCAGTGGAGAATCAAGAAGTTTTCACTGCAGAAAAGAAGCAGTTCCAATGTGTACCTTAAAGATCTAGTCTTTTAAATGTGCAGAGGTTTAAAACGTAGCCCCAAAAGCCCTATAAAAACAATTAGCATCCCAACCTTGGAGCGTCTAGGGGAGAGCCACACTTCTGAAGTATGGAATGCACTGGTGGTATGAGTGTATATTTAGTATAACCTTATTCCTTGAAGTTTTGATTTACCTGTATACAAATACACTTTTCTTGTGGGCATGTGGCTGGAGGATATGTGGGCAGAAAGGGGGGGGAGAGGGGAGACAGTCTACTCTTAGTTATATCTATGTAAATTCCAAGTAACTTCAGAGATTTAAGTGGAATTACTCTGGGTTTACATCAGCTTAACTGACAGCAGAATTTGGCCCACAGTATTTTTATTTATTTTTAGTAAAGAAACCATTCGGCTGCCTTTTTGGAGTTCACTACATACAAATTCCAACTTCAGAAGAAAATTAATTGGCAGGGCCTGGGAGCCTGATTCTCATTTACACTTAGGTTTCTTTACATCACTCTGGCAGCGTAAATGGGCCTTAAAATCAGTGTACATGAGACCTATGCCCTCTTTAAGGCCCCCTGTACAATACCAGGGCAAAGTCTTATTGTAAATTAGAATCAGGTCCACAATGTTTAATGGGGAATACTTAACATTTTATTGTAAACCACCTGCCTTCAGATAAAGGATCATCTAGGCTTTTCCCATTATGCATAATCTGATTAACACCATCAGTGACTGATTTGGGGTTTAGGTTTGTTACTTAACATGTTCCATTGTACTGATCCTCCTTGATCTTTTCTGAACAACAAAGAATGCTAGAATAATGCCATTTGCTTTCTGTCTGCTCCTTTTCCCACGGGTCACAGTTTTGCATTCCAAAGGAAGTCTCTATCTTTCCACAGAAGGGGAAAAAAAAACTCTGAAGTTACTTCAGTTTCCAATTGTATTGAAATCTCAGTCACAGGCTAAAGTAAGTGGCCGGTCATTATTAATTCATTAGTATTCATTCTAATAACATTTATCATAATGAACTACTGTGATATTCCTGGGAATTCAATGTGTACTTCCAAAGAAATTTCATTGTGATTTATCAATTAATTAGTCTACCATTACAGTTTATTAAAGTGTTGCCCAGAGTCTAAAATATTCATTATTTCCTTCACAGCAACTGCTTTAACTCAAGATCAGACAACTGGCTTCTTGCAATGAAGTCTTCAGCTGGTCTAGTGCAGGCCATATTTTGCCCTCGGTTACACCTATGACTTCAAAAGAGTTGCACCAGGGTAACAGAGAGATGGATCTGACCCCCTTGGCCTGATTCCCCAGGCCTTGCTCAATGTGTAATCATTTCTACACCTGGCCAAAGCGAGTGTGTCTTTGTAGTTGCTTTGTGTCAGCTATGCTCAAATAAATGTGTTAGTCTCTAAGGTGCCACAAGTCCTCCTGTTCTTTTTTGAAATGACTATGCAAATCACAAGGCTCTGCAGAATCAGGCCACTGGCGCTGAGTAGTGCTGTGTCTCTACAGCTTCAAAACCTATTCAGAGATGATAAAAACAGGACCCCTGAGGATCTGAGGATTGTACCCATCAAAAAACTAGTACCCTGTTAAATGTTCTGGGTGGGGGTGGGAGGAGGAAGCACTCACTACATTATAATGCCAGTGTCTATGGAGCGGTAAGTCCGTTAATATATTGATTTAAATAAAAAAGGCCTTAAAAGGCATGAAATGCCATTGATACAGCTCCAGCATTTTTAACATCACAGTGAAAATGCAGCAGCAACCTGGGCTCATCCAGCCACCTGAAAGGTCAAAAAGTATGGCTCTGATCTTTGGTTACCCCGATCAACATACTGAACCCCTTCCCCTCCCAGCCGGCAGCTCCTATAACCCACACTGCTGGAGCGGTGCTGGCGAGAGGTTGTGGGGATGTTTCAAAACTTGGTAACAGCGACCAGGGTCTGGCGAGGCTAACTCACTGTGAATGGAGGCTTCTTTATTAGAGAGAAAAATGAACGGTGAAAAAACTAGATTGAAAACAAACAGACGTGACTTTAAAAGATGAGGCTATCGCATCGTGAACCAAAAGAATCCTATATGGCACTGTGTTTGATGGCATGTCCTTCTGCTAAACCCCGCCACCAGTGGCAACTGACCCCCCCTACTTCCACCGCCTGGGGGGTTTGCCCCAAACACAAAACACAGAGGGAGTGGGGAGAAGCGGCAGACAGATGTCACAGGTCCCAGTCCTTGGTTAAGAAAACACCTGGCTGTGCTGTTGGGTGACCCGGATAAATGTCGCCCTCCGGCTCAGCTCTTTGAGCTTGGCAGCTCCCACGTAGGTGCAGGTGGATCGCAGGCCCCCGAGGATATCGAGGATGGTAGTTTCCACGTCCCCTCTGTAAGGCACTTCCACGGTTCTGCCCTCCGAAGCCCTGCAGACAGAGAGTTGGCAGTAGCGTGGAATGAATTTTTCAGAACTCAGCACCTTACTGTTTTAAAGAACCTTCCACTCTTTTCGGATTGCTGACCATTCCTGTCGGGTGTTCAAAGGTTCTTCAGTGCATTGTACCAAAATCACACCAAGTACTGTAAAGAGGAAGCAAATGCTTCTGGCAAATGCCCAAACAATGCCTGAGTGCACTATGGGCTTGATCTTTCTGTTGATATAAATGGGAGTTTTGCCCTAGGGCTGTAAGATGGAGCCTTACCCCAGAAGACAGACAGGCCAAGGCAATGTTTAAAAATATTGGGGCTAATCCTCCACTGGTATAAACTGGCATAGCTTCAGTGATGTACCAGAGCCTGTGCTTAATTTGTGCCAGGGCTGAGCCCTAGCACCTGTGGGCTTGGCAGTTCAGAGCCCCGGCACCTGTGGGCTTGCCGCGTCAGTTATGAAAGTAAAAAAATTGCTTGAGGCCCCAGCACCTCTTTCATTACAAATTAAGCACTGAACAGAGCTACCCTCATTGACTTCAGCTGAGGATCTGCCCCATTCCTACTTAGGACCGGAAGTGTGCACGGTGCATTACAGAACAGATAAATATTAGGCTTCTCTGCCAGGAGAGTTTACAATGTACCAGCCTTACTGCACTCCTTACTCAGATGAAAGCAGAATTAGAGTTATTCCAACAGGGCAGACTGCAGAAATACTTTATATAGTGTAAATGACTGGCACACAGGCAAACGGCCTGCATTGTCTTTCAAAGCAGATTTTCTTTTTTCCTCAGGAGGCAAAAAGAAAGAAGTTGAAGTCTGTGGGCTTAGGTCAGAGAAGAATTTGGTCTTGTGATTTTCACACTCATCCCTCCTGCCTCACTATCCCACCCTTTGCAGGCCCTGCTGTAGTGGAATGTCCCCAGATGTCATCTGATCTTTGTGTTCCTTCGAATAAGATGATTGTGCAACATGAGGCAAACATCATCTTTGGGGCAAGGCAGAGGGGCTTAGAATGTGCATTGTCCTGTGACTGCTGGGAATGGAATCTTGTGCTTTAAAGTCGTTGGAAAGCTTCATGTGTGTCCAAAATCCTAATGCCACTTCATAGTTAACTTGTTCAGAAAATGATCAAGCAGTAGTTGGTTATATAATATGTTAGGTTATAGTCAGAGAGTGCAACTCTGTGCATTTTGGACAATACCTGTTAAGGTTTGGGGTTGGGTGTTTTGGTTTTTTTTTTACAACAAGGGGAGGTCAAGGATCATGAATTCAAATATGCTCAAGTTGTAACACCTCCAGAGAGCTACCACCACCTGGAGGAAAGCTTGCATATACTTGATCAAACTGGATTCTCCAGGGACCGACTCAGAAAGAGAGGCTATTTAATCAAAATAGTGAGGGAGATGCAGGTCTCCATCCTAGCGAGGTGATTCCTGATGAACCATGAGCCTAGAGGTGGTGCCCTTGTTGTACCACGGGTGGAAATACAGGTGCAGTTGCCCTGAACTGTGACAGAGTTCTCAAGGCAAAATTTTCAGTTTTGAGAGCATAAATCCATACTCAGGCACTTTAAGGGGCCTGATTTTCACAGTGGCTGAGGGATCCTAGATCCCCAGCAGCTTGAATGGAAGCTGCGGGGCTAACCACTTCTGTTGGTGCCTCAACACAGACTGACAGTTGGGATTTTCAAAGGAGCGCAAAGCACTCAACGCCCACTGAATTTCAATAGGTTTGGAGTAGCACTTCCCTCTGGCGTCTTTGAAAACCCTAAGCAAGCCCCTGCCTTTAGGCACCCAATATTATAAATACTGAGGTTAGACTGGACATTTTAGAAACAGCACTCCGGACCAGATTTGGCTGTGGGCTAGAATTTGCGGTACCTCAGTGGAGTTAGTTTAGCTCTACGCCTATGGAATTGACGGCAAAATCTGGCCCCATTTCTTTGATTTGCCTCTTCAGCACCATCATGTCCTCTCTCAGTGCTGTAGAAACAATAACCCCTATTTTTAAAAACTATTTTGAATCTACAGTCTCTGTGGCAGACCAAAAAACTCAACCAAACCAGACTAGCTAGTTAACTATATCCTCCTGGGGCCATGGCCACCATTCTATAACCATGTGTACGAGGCATGGTATCTAAGCACCCTATACTGCTAATAGCCAGTGCAGCAGAGTATCAGGCTGCCTGGCTGAATTCCTAGGTTCGCTGCTAGCAGGAATCCCCCGTACACAACTGTGTAACCTATCGCTTACAACACAGGAGCAGCAGCCTCTTATTGGCTGTTGAAACTTTCAGTTGCCTGAGAGAGTCAGAGAAGCTGGTTTCAGAGGAGCAGCCGTGTTAGTCTGTAGCGGCAAAAAGAACGGGAGGACTTGTGGCACCTTAGAGACTAACCAATTTATTTGAGCATAAGCTTTCGTGAGCTACAGCTCACTTCATCGGATGCATATCGGATGCAAAGCTTTCCTGTCCTCCTGTTCTTTTTAGAGAAGCTTGGGTAACACATTCCCTGAGCACTCTAAGCCTTCATAAATCAGGGGCTGGAAAAGAGGGAGTGTGCCTCTAACAGGATGGCAGCTTGTGCAGCATTTCTGGCAGGGGCTGAAAGCAACTAACCTTTATGTTTAAGTAGCTAAATAAAGCCCCTTTCCTTCTGCACTGTTTATCCAAATGGGACACTGGATTTCAATGGTGTTATCAATTTACTCCACTGTCAGAACCTTAGTGATGAATCTTGCCCCCAGTTACCACACACTCTCTCTCTCTCTCTCGTAACTGGGGGGTGGAATTTGGCCTTTCAGTTGCCACCCCAGCACACAACCTTCACCAGCATCGGTGGTGGCCTGTCACTAACTGAACTGAGCCTCCAAAGGTTTGCTTGGCTTGTTCGGGCGGTATGTTCCATTGTGAAATGGTCATTAATGACACGCTGTGCTGAACAATGTAATGGTTTAGACCTACCCCGCTGTGTACATGCTCCAGTCACTGACATAAAAAAGAGGGCGAAAGTGGCGTTTGTAATTGCAGCTCAGATGAAAGGCTGCCAGTGCTTGTGTGTAACTGGCAGCTGCCATTTTTAAATTATAAGATAATTGCTAGTAACATCCACTCAGACTGTTAGTTCCAGATGCTTTGATGCCAAGCGACATCATGGAAAAAAAAATTAACAGCCTCTTGGGACTGAGTGAATTACATACAACTCATGCAGGCATGCAGACTGCCTTGTGCAACGTTTCAGCTTGTCCTAAACAGGGCCATTCTCTTGTGCAACATTTTAGCTGCAAAGAAACATTTGAGCTGAAAAGAAAAAGACTCCCCACTGCTCTTTGGCTGTTAGGGCTTCCTAGACATTGGGTCGGGGGACAAGTAGGGACTGCCTGATTCCCCTCACCCAACAGGTTGGGGAGGTGGACTGGAGCACAAGTAGGGGAGATTATATTACACTCAGCAACGTCCAATTACTCCACCCCTGCCCAGGAGCAGAGCCACAATTCTTCTCCAGGGCTCCTTCTGGGGAAGCACAGGTGTGTGCTGCCCCATATCCAAGGCACTGAGCAAAGGCTTAATCTAGCTTATGGTTTCTCAACTGAGGGGTTGCAACCACCCTGCCCTTCCCATACCGCTAAACGGAGGGGAGCTGCAGGCTATGCCACTTGTGTATTTTTATTTTTTGCAGGATTAACCCTTTAGTGGGGACTAAATCGCACTGCACGATTTCTCTTAGCTCTCTCTCTCTCCCCCCCTTCCCACCCCAATCCTTTGTCCTAAAGATGTCTCTTTACTCCTCCCCAAAAGCTTTCCTTAGGAACTGGAGTAGATGCAGCTGTGTTCAGTATTTGGCCCAGATTATTGGACCAATAAGTGGGGCAGCTCTGTCTCCTTGATGAGTCTGATTTCAGCCAGAACAGAAGGCAGAAGTGCCATGACCATGTCTGTGCTCAGGTCTCCCTTGATGGCTGCACTTCGCCTGCCACTAACTTTTTTGATCTCCATTATTACAGGCATTTTGTTGCAACCCAATACACAATACTGAATACATGGGAAATTTAGGCCAACGCTGCTAGACTTAAATGTCTTAGGGAGAAGTTACCTGCCTTCTGTAAGTACTATGTATGTCTATAGGGTACTTTCTACATCTTTAAAAACAGTTAATAATAAGCAGCAGCTCTGAAGACAGATACAAGCTGCTAAATTTAGGCTTGGATCAAAGTTTGGGAGGCGTTTGCATCCTGGGTTGGGGCTTGGCCTGCTGCAAAATTAGGGGCTGTGCCAGACTGGGGATATGTCTGTGAACTCCATTTTGTTTTGTCAATCCCATTTTGTCCATTATAACCTTCCTTCTGGAGTGTGACCTTCATGTTGTATTGTGAATTCCTTTGTGGATCAGAGTATCCATTTTATGGTAGGGGCTGGCTGGACTCCTCATGGAAAGACTATGTATGAGGAGGTATGACAGCGCCATCAACACTGAATGAATATCCTCTACTGGAATAATGGGTTTTCTGCTGGTATGGTCATTGACTATGAATAACTCTCTACCCAGAAGCCAACTGGCAGAAGGAGGGGCCTGGAACCCACAACTCCCCCAGTTAAATGCACAAGAACAAAATGTGGACTAAGATAAAAGAGGGGTGATTCTCTAAGGACGCTCATAAAACGCAGGACACAGAGCAGGGCTGATATCAGGGTGAGAAGGTGGTTGTTGTTTTCCATAGATCTGTAACTCTCCAGTGCTTTCAAGAGTAAAGTGTCTGTGATTAAAAAAATCCTTTAAGACTGTGTTCCTTCCCTTCCTGTCATGTTGTCCCTGAAGACACCAGAACTCCCACAGCCAGGTGGATTCTGGGGGGATGTCAGTAAGCAACATGGGGCTCAGACAGCTGGACTGCCAGGTCCCACTGCCCAAGAAGGGTGTCAGACAAGGAGTTTGCACCTCTGTTCGTGTGCCTGAGACATCCAGCTTTAGGAACAGTGCCCAGTCACTTCCCAGTCCCAGAGATCTTGGAAGCATATAGGCCCAGGAGTTGGGTCTGTATACAACAGCCTGGTGCTCACCCAGAAGAGGGAACAGGCCCTGCTTGTAACAGGAGCCAGTTGCAAAATGCAGACCCAGAAGCAGGTTTGGTGGTGGTTCCAGCCCATAGTAAAATCTGAGTATAACTTGTACCTGTATTCAGCAACTCCTCCTACGTGCTTCTTCATGGCTGTATCAGAACTCATCCCGTAGAACAGTTTCATCTTCTTGCCATTTTTTTCTAGAACCTCTCCAGCACATTGATCGTGGCCTGCAAACATTCCTCCAAGCATGACAAAATCAGCACCAGCTCCTGTGATCAGCAGAGAACGTGAGATGAGAAGGATGGGGGTGGAGGCGAGAGAGAGAGAGAGCACAATAAAAAACAAAGCAAAAACAGTCATGCAGCCGAAAATGATAGCCAGCCCTGTCTTGAATGCTTCAGAGCAGGGAAACCTTAACTGTAACAGACACAACCGAGTTAAAAGACATCCTTTACCAGCGGGACCTATACACACTGATGTCGTATTCCCTTGATATTTCAAACAAGGAGCATCTGATCTGGCTGTGATACTGAACACCACAGAAAGTGCTCTTTTTCGCTTCCATGTTCTTGCTTTCAAATTCAGTTTAGTGCTTTTAACTCGCATTACAATCCAAACACACAGAGAAGATGTCAGTCAGCTGCACAGCTCCCCAAATCCTCTCCAATCAGGTCATATACGTGAGTGGGAATACATGTTTGGGAGTACACGGAAGAGGAACGTTCACCTTTATTTACTTTGTAGGTGGATTTTTGAAGTGAAAGATATGATGGCTCTGAAGTTTTTCTGCCCGCTCTCCCACCCCCCCAGCAATGCAGTGAGGGGTAAACCGCAATGGGTATGAGGTGAGTTTGTGTTTGGTTCAGATTACTAACATTGTAAAAAGAAAAGGAGTACTTGTGGCACCTTAGAGACTAACCAATTTATTTGAACATAAGCTTTCGTGAGCTACAGCTCACTTCATCGGATGTAGCTCATGAAAGCTTATGCTCAAATAAATTGGTTAGTCTCTAAGATGCCAAAAGTACTCCTTTTCTTTTTGCAAATACAGACTAAGACGGCTGCTACTCTGAAACCTAACATTGTAAACTAGCCGGGGCATGGCTCATTTTCTTTCTCGTGTGTATGAAAGGCACATAGCACACTGGGGTTCTAGTCCGTCACCGGACCTCCTCAGCGCCAGGGTTATACAAAATATAATAATAAACACCCGAATATCTGGATGCTTATCCAACTCCTACGCCTCCCTTGGGTTTGCAGATCATGAGGCCATTGTAGTTAACAGAAGTAGGATGAGGCTTTTGGAATCTGAATAGATTCTCTCAAGAGATTGGCCAGTTTTCCCATCTGTGCTGGAGTTATACCTTGAACAGCCTCCCCTAGGATATTTCAGGGCTTCCAGTCTTGGTTGGAACCAGGACATGCAGAATTCCAAGAAAATGAAAACTCATTTTTAAAACAGAAGCAACTGTTTTTGAACCAGGTAAAAAGGTTCAGATCTTGCTGTTTTTAGAGCCTGTTGTGATCCACCCCTGAAACAAAACACTTCAGTGGTCCAAGATGACTGTTTTGTCTATGTGGAACTGAGTTACTGGTATAGACAGCACTGTCCTCCACTGCCCAGCTCCTTTACACTGCCCACAAATAACTGGCATTTATGCAGAACCTGATCTCACAGAGATGGGCCAGAACTAAAATGCAACATCTAAACACTTCCAAATGTTGGGAAAGTTCAAATCTAGATACAACCTTTATGACTGGCTCCCATCTCTGTTGAGCCAAACCAAAATATTGCCCTACCCCCCCCCCCCAAAAAAAAAACACTTGGGAAAATCTGGATCCTTATCTGATCTTCACCGCTCCTCTATCTGTATCATAGGATGAACCAAAACCGTAGAGACAAATTTGAATATGGGAATATTTTTATCTGGAATCACATCCAAAATATGACAGGTTTCAGAGGAACCTGGGTTCATTTCTAATAGCCCTAGCAAAGTTGAGTCCAGCTACAGAGCAACTCTAACACAGAACCCATCTGCCCTGGTATATAACTCTTGCTCCATCTGCCCCATTGGTTATTTGATGAGAACAATATGTTCATGTTAAAAGGTATTTTAAAAAATTATCTTTGTGCCAAATCACTGTAGCATATGTAATATTTATAGACAGGCACCCATTCAGGGTCTCCTGTCACTCCAGCTCACTGACAGGCTGTTTCAGATGGCTGTGAGATTCAAAGGCCCAGTTAGAAACTAATCTGATACTTTTCCTAAACTACCAAAACCAGGATTAGTGCCCACCTTCATCACAGTCATTCTAGATCACTTGTGGGGAGCTTCTCTTTCCTCAGCATAACCGTATACCATCTTTAAAGCAATGGCACTGTGAGAATTGTACTTCTTATCACCATGGCTGGATTAAAATTACGTGGAGGCCTAGATTCAGTCCATCCAAAGGGACCCCAAAACAAAACAAAGGCTGCCTTGACAAAGTGCTTTTGGTGCTCCTGGGTCTCTGCCCTGCCATTGCTGCCATCTAGTCCTCACCCTCTCTCTGGTGATGGCTTCTCCACCCCATCAATCCACTCCATCAAACTTTCTGGGGCCATGGTCCTCTCACATCAAAACCAAATTTCAAAACTGCAGCATTTCTAAGGCTCTACCAAAATTCATGGACGTGACAAACATGTCACGGACCATTAAATCAATAGCTAGATTTCACAGGGGAGGTGGCAGGGCAGGGAGTGCCCTAGCCAGGGGGCTCCTACCACACTCCAGCTGCTAGTCCTGCTCAGGCCAGGGAGGGACAGGACTTCCTCTTCCCCTGCACAGACCCACCTCCACGAACTTCCCCCAGCTGCAGGAAGCTTCAGAGCCCAGCTTCACCTCTGTGAACCTCCTCCGGCTGCGACTCCCCCCCACCCAACCCCCTTTTGGGTCAGGACCCCCACCGTTACAACACTGTGAAATTTCAGAAGTACACATCTGAAAACGTGAAATTGACTAATTAAAAAAAACCCTGGCCATTAAATTGACCAAAATGGACCGTGAATTTGGTAGGGCCCTGAGCATTTCCCAGAAAACAGCAATTCTGGTTCCCCCACAGCTCTAATTTAAAACAAAACAAAAAAAAAAACACTTGAATCACTTGGGGGGGCGGGGGGAATGGGTTTAAATTACTGGTATAAAAATTTACCACTTTTGCTTACCCCAGCATAGTTTGCCAAGGTTCCTGTCAGGGATGGGCAGGGTTTCTGCAAACCCAGCCCAGAACTTGACCTCATACCCTCCAGAACATTGAACTAAACTAACTGAAATACACGTTCTTACCATGCTCCAGCTCCAACCACAAGAAGTCCTTTTAACATTGTTTTTCCCCAAGTGTTTTTGCTTCAGTACTTTCTGCTTCACTTTTGTGTTGCTATTGAGGACCAGGGGTTTTCAGAACACTCTGTGCGGAGGTGGGGGCTATGTTTGTTTGGCTTGCTCACGCGCCGTAGTGACCAGAGGTGCTGGTGATGGATTGCAAACCGGGCTTTTTGCTCGCTCACGATCACACACAGCTGGAGTCTTTGTTTTCCATGGACAATGTTTCCATTCAAAAGCCCATTTGTCAGGAAAGGGAAAGTGCAACAACACAGTAAGTACTTTTCATAAGGATCCTCAGTGAGCATTATCGGGCTCCACAGATACGCAGCACGACAGACTGCAAAGAAATCACTGTAAGGTCTGTCTGATAAATCCTCTATGCAGAGCAGATGTTTTCTGCTCTCATAGTTTCATTTACCCCCTCTATGCTAATGACTCCAAAACAGCTACTTCATCCCGTCTCTACTCTCATAACTCATCCCATCACTACCCCTCGGCAGGAAGGCTGTGTTGTGCCTTGGACACTGGACTGGGATTCAGGAGCCCTGCGTTCTGTTCCTAGCTGAGCCACAGGCTTTCTGTGTGATCGTGGCCAAGTCATTTAATTGCTCCACGCCTCAGTTTCCACCTCTGTCAAAAGGGATGATACTTCCCTACCTCACGAGAAGGTTCATGGAAGCCACTCATGTTTGTGAGGCACTCAGCTAGTGCAGTGATGAAAACAGGTGCTAAAACAGACTGAATTCCTTGTTCTCAACCTTCCTCTCCACCTCAAATCCTTTCCCCTCCTTTTTCACCACCCCCGAACTTTTCACTCTCAACTCAGGCACCCTGGTCCAAAACCTCAGCGTCATCTTTGACTTCTCCCTCTCATTGTGTGCTCACATCCAGACTATAACTTGATCCTGTCAGTTCTCCTGAAACGTCGAGACACTCCAGCTCTTCTTCTGCACCCTTCGCACAAAAGCACCAGCTGTGCCCGGCTGGTCACTTCCCACATCCCGTTGTAACCTATACTCCCTCCCCTTGCTTCCCCCAGTCTAACCAAATGGCTGCTGCAAGAGGCATTTTCCAATCACATCACTGCACTCTCAGAAACCATTCACTGGCAGACATGGGCAGCGAATGACCCCGCCCTTCAGGGAGGCTAGCCCCCAGGGCCCGCCCCTTCCACCCGAGGCTCCGCCCTCAACCATCAGGGCCCTGATCCTCCCCCACTCACACCTGGAGCCCTGAGGGGCCCCCCATGGCCAGAGGCGCTCCAGCCCGCCTGCCTCAGCCACTTCATGCCAGTGCCCAGCCTGAGCACTGTCCCTGGGCTGTCGGTTGGCTCAAGCACCAGCCTGACTCCTGGGCCGCCAGCTGGCCTAAGCTGCACCAGGCTGCCAGTGCAACCTTCAGGCCCCAAGCTCCAGGTGGCCGGGTGGAGCTGAGCCCCCGCCAGCTTCAGGGGAGAGGGGGAATGAGGGCGGGGCCTCAGGGTGGACCATGGGCGGGGCCACGGCCTGGGTTAGGGGAGGTTTAGCTTCCCCTGGCCTACGATACCTGCCACCCATGCTGGCAAACCCTCACCTTTTGCCTTTTAGTCTGCTTGTCCTTACCCTCAAGGCTCTGCACGCTGCACCTCCATTCTAATTTCTTCCTATTGCCTCGCTGGCTGCCTCCTAAATGCCCCTTTGCCGCCTCCTGTCACACTCACCTTTTTTGCTTCCTTCCATGCTCCCCTTTACGCTTGGAGCTTCTTTCCTGGCACTATGCACAGAACAACCAGCCTGGCTGTTCTTTCAGATGCCCATTCCAACGGCTCCTTTTCACAATGTCTTTCAACAATAACCACATATTGAACACCAGTGATCTCCATGCTGCTTTCAAACACTTCCATCATCAGGTCATCCAGTCTGGTGTGCATCTGGGCTGTTATGTTTGTCTACCTTGGGGCCCAATCCTGCATTCAAATCTACTAGCATGGGCCCCTGGCCCTACGTGGGCTCTCAATCATCAATCTATTAACGATAAGGAGATCGCCCTAATCTGTGTCAACTCTCAGCCCTAATTGTTCGGCCATTTTGTCCAGCCTGCTGCCAGTGCAGGATTGTTGCCTAATCTCAAGTGTTTCTCAACCCTCCCCCTCTCCAAGAAGCAATCTGGGGTCTCACTCAAGAGGGCTCTAATGCCCCAATGCATATCCTGACTAGCCAGTTGCCATGCCCACATCTGCACTTCCACAGGTTTCAGAGAGCAAATTTCTGCTCAGGGCAGCCCAAAGAGACCATTCGGACTCACAGCGAACATTACAAAGACAAACAGTTAAACGTTTTGAAGTAGTTTCCTGTTGTTCAAATTTCTGGAAAGATTCCCATTGAAATAAGAGTTTTTCCACTGGCCAGGTCTCTTCCCCTCCAGCTTGGAATGCAATGAGGTCATAGTCCTCAGCTTGTAATGTCCTTAACAACAACCAGGGCAGGAGACTGAGCAGGATCAGGCTGAAGAGAGATTGGCAGAACAAAGAACAAACTGCACCGGGGGTAACTGTGGAACAACTGACAGTAAAATGCCACATGGGAAATTCTATCCAATCCAATCACTGAGCGGGGCGACTTAGCCCTATGGGGTATATCTATACAACCTACAGGAGTGAGTCTCCCAGGCCAGGTTGACAGACAGATCCCCCTCCCCCAGGCTTCGGAGCCTGACCTCCAGGCTGAGCTGCAGCTTCCAAATTCTGTCTACACAGCTATTTTAAGCCCTATGCAGGCTCGGAGTCTTGCTCCTGCTGGCTGCGTAGACATAGTGACAGTGGCCCCAGGTTCAGCCCAACTTTGGACTGTCCAAAGCCAGCACCAGCTGCCACCATTCAACCATGTCAGAATTACACAATTCTAACAGGTATCAGAGGGGAAGCCGTGTTAGTCTGGATCTGTAAAAGCAGCAAAGAGACCTGTGGCACCTTATAGACTGGTTAGGTCCTGTGATGGTGTCGGTAGTGTAGATATGGTGGCAGAGTTGGCATCGAGGTTTGTTGCATGGATTGGTTCCTGAGTTAGAATTACTATGCTGCGGTGTGTAGTTGCTGGTGAGAATATGCTTCAGGTTGGCGGGTTGTCTGTGGGCGAGGACTGGCCTGCCTCCCAAGGCCTGTGAAAGTGAGGGATCATTGTCCAGGATGGGTTGTAGATCACTGATGATGCGTTGGAGAGGTTTTAGCTGAGGACTGTATGTGACGGCCAGTGGAGTTCTGTTGGTTTCTTTCTTGGGCTTGTCTTGCAGCAGGAGGCTTCTGGGTACACGTCCGCCAACCTGAAGCATATTCTCACCAACCAATCCATGCAACAAACCTCGATGCCAACTCTGCCCACATATCTACACCAGCGACACCATCACAGGACCTAACCAGATCAGCCACACCATCACCGGTTCATTCACCTGCACGTCCACCAATGTAATAGATGCCATCATGTGCCAACAATGCCCCTCTGCTATGTACATTGGCCAAACTGGACAGTCCCTACGTAAAAGGATAAATGGACACAAATCAGATCTTAGGAATGGCAATATACAAAAACCTGTAGGAGAACACTTCAACCTCCCTGGACACACAACAGCAGATTGAAAGGTAGCCATCCTGCAGCAAAAAAATTTCAGGACCAGACTTCAAAGAGAAACTGCTGAGTTTCAGTTCATTTGCAAATTTGACATCATCAGCTCAGGATTAAACAAAGACTGTGAATGGCTAGCCAACCACAAAAGCAGTTTCTCCTCCCTTGGTGTTCACACCTCAACTGCTAGAAGAGGGCCTCATCCTCCCTGACTGAACTAACCTCGTTATCCCTAGCCTGATTCTTGCTTGCATATTTATACCTGTCTCTGGAAATTTCCACTACATGCATCTGACGAAGTGGGTATTCACCCACGAAAGCTTATGCTCCAATACGTCTGTTAGTCTATAAGGTGCCACAGGACTCTTTGCCGCTTTTACAATTCTAACAGCGCTCCACATCCCTAGGTCATGTCACTCATGATGTGATCTAAGAATCCTGTGATAGTTCTGAGGATTCCAAGCAGCAAGTCGATAGTACCCAGCTGGCAGCAATCAGCTAGAGTGCTGGCCTGGCCGCTCACTCCAGAACTGAGGTTTCCTGACTATGGGTCCCAGATCACAAGGATCCTGCTTTAATTCTCCCTTTATCATCTGGCCTATTCTAAAGATAGGAGCTATATGCAATCCTCGGAGCTGGAGCTGGATTTCAACTCTCCCAGCACTCACACAAAGTTTGGGTTGGTGCAGATCTGAGGTTTTGGTTTAGGCCTCTGATTTCTACCCTTTGAAAATTTCCTGCCAGGTAAATATAAGAACATAAGAATGGCCATACTGGGTCAGACCAATGGTCCATCTAGCCCAGTATCCCCTCTTCCACCAGTGGCCAAATCCAGGTGCTTCAAAGGAAATGAAGAAAACAGGCAATCAACAAGTGTTCCGTCCCCTGCTGTCCACTCACAGCTTCTTGGCAGTCAGAGGTTTAGGGATACCCAGAGCCCGGGGGTCACATCCCTGACCATCAGTGGCTATTAGCCAAGAAGGACCTATCCTCCACGAACTTATCTAAATCTTTTTTTGAACCCCCATTATAGTTTTGGCCATAGCAACAAGTTCCATAGGTTGACTGTGCGTTGTGTGAAGAAGTACTTTTTCGTTTGTTTTAAACCTGCTGCCTATTAATTTCATCAGGTGCCCCCTGGTTCTTGTGTTATGTGAAGGGGTAAATAATACTTCCTTAGTCACTTTCTCCACACCAGTCATGATTTTATAGATCTCTATCAGATCCCCTCTTAGTCGTCTCTTTTTCAACCTGAACAGTTCCAGTCTTTACAATCTCTCCTGATAAGGCAGCTGTTCCATACCCTTAATCATTTTTGTTGCCCTTCTCTGTACCTTTTCCAATTCTAATGTACCTTTTTGGAGATATATGCTGTATCACAATGCTGTGCCGTGACACTGGCATCACAACATGCTAGCGTAACAATGACACTGTGTTGTCCTGTTGCACCCTGGCACTGCCATGTTGTAACACCCCCAAAGGTATTCCAGGGTGTCTTTATGCCCTTCCATCCCAGTGTGGGGATGCGCTCAGCCCCATCAAAATCAGGACTGCCCAGCTTAAACATGAACCAACGTCAACCTTACTGCTAGGACTGACAGGCCCCAGCTGTAATTTCTGTGAACAACAGAAAACACGTAAGGCAGATTCTGCTCACAGTCACACCAGCGTAAAGTTGGAGTAACTCCACCGAAGCCACTGATATCACTGAGAACAAACTCTCTCTCTTAATAATTAACTGGGATATACTGAAAGCTTGCTCAGCCCCAGCGGCTTAGTAAAAATAAAATCCCCACTCTTCAGCTGTGCGACTGACTCCGTACAATTTACCCCAGACATCAAGTTTGCCTGCAATCGTTGTTTTGCTGAATACGCATTGTACCTTCACTTGTCAGCCTGCTCTCAACAGTGAGCAGCTGAGCAGAACAGAGGGTCAGGACAAACTGCATGTGTCTTACGCATGGCGTGGCCACGAACCGAAACAAAACAAAGCCTAATGTCAGGCCTCCCAGATTTGGCAACGTCCCAGCGAAGTAATAGTGAAAGCTAGTTGGAGGTAACCTTTATCTTTCAGCTACTGTCTCTGCAGGTCATAAAACTCCCGCCTCAGTCACCCCAATGTTTCTAAATAAGATGTTGATCTGTGCATTTTTTTGGTCTGTATAATTTGAACTGTATAAATTAGATATAGGGTCAAATTCATAGTTTGTGTATTAACTTTAGTGGGGTTACCCCAGGGATGAAGATAGCCTGGTATTGATTAGACATTTAAGGCCAAATTCATGCTGATGTAACTTTACTGACTGCATGGGAGTTTCATCGGAGATGAATTAGGCCCTCAGACTCTAAACACGACATAGTGTACTTACCAAACGCTTTGGCGACATCTCCTGGACAGCTACAGCCTCCATCCTGCAACAAGCAAAACAAAATAGAAGTCAGTGAGCAGCAGGGAGCTCACACTCATTGGTGCCCTCAAAACTAATTTGACACAGCAAACATTTGTACAATACAAAACCTGTAATAACATAGCAACCCTTGGGAACCAGCATGGAAAATTCAAATGTAATGATTAGCAATGATTAGGTGCCAGTGGAAATGACAAAGCTGTGTACACATTTAGGACACAACAACCGGACAGGATTTTTAGGAACCCAGATTAATCACTGTAGTTTCATTATCTTTTTAAACCTTATTTACTCTGCTACACATTCTGCTAATGATACTACTGGTAAAAACCGCAACATTCACTCCCTCTTGCAAACCCCAGAAGCATAAAAATTGGAAATGTAAGCCCTCAATGCTCATACAGGCCACCTCCCTGTCAATGAAGGACTGTGCCCACTACTGCTGCTACTGAGAGCTCTATTATAAACCAACAGACATTTTAACTGTTGGTTTACTGTACATTGAGGAGTCACAGCAGAAGGCAATGTGCTAGCAGAAATAGTTTTTTGATGCAATAATCCACAAGTGAGTTGGGTAATCTCGCCTCTAGTACAAAATATAATTCTCTCATCATGTTCTTCACCATAAGCTATGGGCTTCATAAAGCACAAGCTTGAGGCTTTTCATCTTAGACCTGAATGTTTCATCTTCTGGGCAAAGTGGTGGTGGCAGTGAGTGGAATGGTGGTTGGGGAAGAGCCATGTAGGTGGAGGAAGGGAGGAATGAAGGATTCTGGGGCAGCTCTGTGTATGTTAATGTAGGTCCTGTCCTGTAAAGTGCTGAGCAACTTACTAGATGCTAAATGTCCTTCGAGCTGATTGATGAGCATGTGACCTGAGGGAGCACCTTACAGGATCAGCCCTTTCCAGCCTAATAAGTTTCCTGTTTTTGATTTTGTTGTGCAAGCTGCTCCAAAGCTAGTATTTTTACTTCATTTTGCTTCACTTTTTCCCCATCTGTAGCAGTTTGTGCTTGTGTATGACCCATGCAGCTGAGCACAGCCAGAAACTCCCATCTCTGCTGCATTTTAGAACAGACAGTGGAAGCAGTGGGCATGTTAAGCCTTGGGTGCGCACACAAGTGTTTCATGGGCTTTCCAAAGGAAACTGAGCTAATGACCTAAGTTGGTATCATGGTGCTTTGATTGCCCAGGGGGAATATATCCTGCTGATGTTTGGGGTTTTACTCTATTTGCGGATAGCAAGAGAGACACTCCGCAGGAGGTTAAGATAGCTAAACCTCTTGCTGTCAGCTCCCACAAGGGAATGCTTCTGGACTGTGAGCAACGTTTTCTCACTGATGGGCCCCATCCGTGGCTTCCACTCCCTCTCATAGTCTGCCAGAGCCCGGGAGACAGATCATCTTCGAGGAACAAGGTACGGCATTTGCCTAATTGTTACTGTCTGTCTGAGAACGTGAGGCTAGTTTAGTAGCAACAGCAGTTGTGTTTATGGGCTATACCTATTCAGTAGCTTCGTGTCTTATTTTTGCAACTATCCCAACTGCACAGGTGACAGGGATTTAAAACCTCCCTTAAAAACTTAAGTAATAGGGACCTTAGTGTATAATTATTATTTATTCTTTTTATAATTCACTTACAGTGCAATAGAACTACCCAGTGCATAAGAGACAGAGTAAGATTAATGCCCCAAACATCTGAGCATACAAGCACTAAGATAAAGAAAAATACTAATACTATTTCAGGACTAAATGGTGTTTTTTATCAAGAGAGATCTCAAAGCCATTTACAAAGGTGAGTAATCATCATAATGCCCATGTTACAGAGTGAGTAACAGGCACAGAAAGATGTGATGAAAAATAGTTCCAGATATACTGTGATAGAACAAACAAAATGTCACACACAATAACCTGTGTTAAAAGAACATTACTAAGATTGCGAAGTCAAGCACCCCAAAGTTGGGAAATACCAGATTTAAGGTTTCCCGTACAACATTTTGTGCACAGGCATTATGATACAGTGTTTAATTACATGATCACATACTATTTTTTCCCACAGGACCCAGTTCAGTCAGTCCCAGTTCTCCCACATCCTGGCTCCTCATCAGAGCTGTCTCCCCTCCCTCTACACCTCAATCTCCTTGTCCCACTGGGTCTCAGTCCAAGTCTCCTTGCCCAGCCTGCACTCCAGCTCCTCATCCAATCTCAATTTCCTCCCACCTATTGGCTCCCAGTCCCCCCTGGTTCCCTCCCTGGCTCCCAACCCCAATCTCCTTGCCCAGCCAGTCCCAGTCTCACCTTCCACCCCAACACCAGTCTCAGTTTCCCCCTCCCCCCTCCCCGCCTGCCTCCATTCCTGTGCTTCCCAACTTCCTAGGCTCCTTTTCCAGATCTACTCCCTCTGCCAGGTTCAGCTCTTGTCTCCTCTGTCATTCAATCAGAAAGCTACCTCCTCCACCTGCCTGGGCCCCAGCAGTATGGGGGGAGGAGGGAGGGGTCATTTAGAGCAAAGGCTAACCAGGCTCCCTGCTCTCAGATCAGGTGTCTGGACTGTCACAGCACACAGCAGCCCAGAGCTGCAATTGCAGGGCAAGTCCCGCTCAGCCCCAGGGAGAAGTAGGCTCAATGCTGATGGAATCTTATGGGAATTCAGCAGCTAAAGTCTGTACTGAGCATGTGCAAAATTTGATTTTTCAAAGGCTTATAATAAGTTAGCCAGTTTTTTGCAGCTTTCATGGGGACAACAAATGGTATGTGCCTGAGACAAAGGCCACCCCCCTGCCAAATTTTGAGTTCCTGGTTCAAAGCATGAGGGCGGTATAATTTTTCACACAAAAAAGTTGCCAGAATTTTTTTTAACAAGGGAAAACAAGCATATTTTCCCCTAGCCTCATTCTCAGAAATGGCTGAACCATTTTGTCTGAAATTTTCCTAAACAATTCAGCCTAAGGTAGACCCTAGCATGGAAAATTTCCCTCCAAACAGTTAAAGTCTGGCCAAATTTGAAAACAAGGCATTGTAATGGGAAGTGTCATGCAACTTTGATAACAGGTTGTTCTTTCAGCCCCACCTATAGCACCAGCAAAAATATATATCCGCTATACTACGTGAAGAACATACATATGGCACACGATAGACACAGTACAACAGTATATACATAGGGCACAGTTAGGCATGAGCAAAATAGAGTGGCAGCAGCTGAGTGAAGAATACCTAAGTCATCCTACTTATGTAGCAAGTGATGGCTCAGACAGGCTAGGGGCAGCATGAGAGAATGTGCATTGCCTCTTTGAGGGGGCACATATAATATATGCCGTCATCTATAGTAGAAATGCACTTCATTTTCAAGATTTCAGAGTAGCAGCCGTGTTAGTCTGTATTCGCAAAAAGAAAAGGAGGACTTGTGGCACCTTAGAGACTAACCAATTTATTTGAGCATTAGCTTTCGTGTAGCTCACGAAAGCTAATGCTCAAATAAATTGGTTAGTCTCTAAGGTGCCACAAGTCCTCCTTTTCTATTTTCAAGATTGTTGGCTTATTAAAGTATATGTCTGCTTTTCTATGCAGGACGATAGTTCTCTGACCTAAAAGAAACAAAAAGAACGAGTAGTACTTTCTAAGGTGCCACAAGTGCTCCTCGTTCTTTTTGCTGATACAGACTAACACGGCTACCACTCTGAAACCTAAAAGAAACAGAAACTTTATCCCAAGCAAAGCCATGAAGAGCAAACTTGCCTCCTGAATAACCTCCTTGCTGCAGCTTACTTCTGCACTTTCATAAGACCAATGTGCTAATGCAGCAGGGAAAGTGAAAAAGGAGACAGTTGGCTCTCAGACAAAATAGCAGGCGGACAAAAAAAAGTCCATGTCTTTTTGACAGTGTTTCCTCTTTTCTTTCAGTGGATTGTGAAAGATTCATTTCTGAGATGAGCTTTGGGTCTTAAAGTTTAGTTAAAGCCAGAAAAATAGGTGTACCAAACTTCATCCCTGGTGCAACTCATTTGGTAGACAGGGAATGAATTTGGCCCACCATGTAAGAACTGGCACCTTCTCACTCAACATATTTGCCCCGTGAGTTATATCTACTCACTGTATTGATTTAAACAAGTTTTAAATCCAGTTACCATTGCAGTGCTCGTACAGCTATGGGAGAGTTAGCTGGAGCCTGTTCTGTTCACATAGTGCACCCACCACTGTGATGTGACTGGTCCATTCCATTTTTAAGATATCCTTCACTTTGTAGGCAAACAGTACCACAGCCAGCAGTATGCTACCTAAACAAGACGAGTTCATGGATGAAGAGCAAATGGCTGAAAAAGCACTGGGAAGTGGAGGAAAAAAATTCCAAAGAACTAACGAGTATCAGATCATAACCCAAAATCAAGGGTGTCTGCCTGCAGATCATGAAGATGGTATGAAGCTTTGGAATACTTTGACATTCCTCGCGGATACCAGATATCAAAATAACCACAGCTGCTAACAATGCTTCTTCCACTTAGCCCTGGTCTACACTAGGACTTTAGGTCGAATTTAGCAGCGTTAAATCGATGTAAACCTGCACCCGTCCACACAATGAAGCCCTTTTTTTCGACTTAAAGGGCTCTTAAAATCGATTTCCTTACTCCACCCCTGACAAGTGGATTAGCGCTTAAATCGACGTTGCCGGCTCGAATTTGGGGTACTGTGGACACAATTCGATGGTATTGGCCTCCGGGAGCTATCCCAGAGTGCTCCATTGTGACCGCTCTGGACAGCACTCTCAACTCAGATGCACTGGCCAGGTAGACAGGAAAAGAACCACGAACTTTTGAATCTCATTTCCTGTTTGGCCAGCGTGGCAAGCTGCAGGTGACCATGCAGAGCTCATCAATACAGGTGACCATGATGGAGTCCCAGAATCGCAAAAGAGCTCCAGCATGGACCGAACGGGAGGTACGGGATCTGATCGCTGTTTGGGGAGAGGAATCCGTGCTATCAGAACTCTGTTCCAGTTTTCAAAATGCCAAAACCTTTGTCAAAATCTCCCAGGGCATGAAGGACAGAGGCCATAACAGGGACGCGAAGCAGTGCCGCGTGAAACTGAAGGAGCTGAGGTAAGCCTACCAGAAAACCAGAGAGGCGAACGGCCGCTCCGGGTCAGAGCCCCAAACATGCCGCTTCTATGATAAGCTGCATGCCATTTTAGGGGGTTCAGCCACCACTACCCCAGCCATGTTGTTTGACTCCTTCAATGGAGATGGAGGCAACACGGAAGCAGGTTTTGGGGACAAAGAAGATGACGATGATGATGAGGTTGTAGATAGCTCACAGCAAGCAAGCAGAGAAACCGGTTTTCCCGACAGCCAGGAACTGTTTCTCATCCTGGACCTGGAGCCAGTACCCCCCGAACCCACCCAAGGCTGCCTCATGGACCCAGCAGGCGGAGAAGGGACCTCTGGTGAGTGTACCTTTTAAAATACTATACATGGTTTAAAAGCAAGCATGTGAAAGGATTAATTTGCCCTGGCATTCGCGGTTCTCCTAGATGTAGTCCTAAAGCCTTTGCAAAAGGTTTCTGGGGAGGGCAGCCTTATTGCGTCCTTCATGGTAGGACACTTTACCACTCCAGGCCAGTAACACGTACTCGGGAATCATTGTACAACAAAGCATTGCAGTGTATGTTTGCTGGCATTCAAACAACATACGTTCTTTATCCCTCTGTGTTATCCTCAGGAGAATGAGATATAATTCATGGTCACCTGGTTGAAATAGAGTGCTTTTCTTCAGGGGACACTCAGAGGAGCCCATTCCTGCTGGGCTGTTTGCCTGTGGCTAAACAGAAATGTTCCCCGCTGTTAGCCACAGGGAGGGGGGAAGGTTGAGGGGGTAGTCACGCGGTGGGGGGAGGCAAAATGCGACCTTGTAACGAAAGCACATGTGCTATGTATGTAATGTTAACAGCAAGGTTTACCCTGAAAGAGTGTAGCCACTGTTTTATAAAATGTGTCTTTTTAAATACCGCTGTCACTTTTTTTTTCTCCACCAGCTGCATGTGTTTCAATGATCACAGGATCTTCTCCTTCCCAGAGGCTAGTGAAGCTTAGAAAGAAAAAAAAATGTCAGAGTGCAGGAAAGCACAAAATGACCGGGAGGAGAGGTGGCGGGCTGAAGAGAGTAAGTGGCGGGCTGAAGACAGGGCTGAAGCTCAAATGTGGCGGCAGCGTGATGAGAGGAGGCAGGATTCAATGCTGAGGCTGCTGCAGGACCAAACCAGCATGCTCCAGTGTATGGTTGAGCTGCAGCAAAGGCAGCTGGAGCACAGACTACCACTGCAGCCCCTCTGTAACCAACCACCCTCCTCCCCAAGTTCCATAGCCTCCACACCCAGACGCCCAAGAACGCAGTGGGGGGGGCCTCCGGCCAACCAGCCACTCCACCACAGACGATTGCCCAAAAAAAAAAGAAGGCTGTCATTGAATAAATTTTAAAGTTGTAAACTTTCAAAGTGCTGTGTGGCATTTTCCTTCCCTCCTCCACCACCCCTCCTGGGCTACCTTGGTAGTCATCCCCCTATTTGTGTGATGAGTGAATAAAGAATGCATGAATGTGAAGCAACAATGACTTTATTGCCTCTGCAAGCGGTGATCGAAGAGAGGAGGGGAGGGTGATTAGCTTACAGGGAAGTAGAGTGAACCAAGGGGCGGGGGGTTTCATCAAGGAGAAGCAAACAGAACTTTCACACTGTAGCCTGGCCAGTCATGAAACTGGTTTTCAAAGCTTCTCTGATGCGTACCGCGCCCCCCTGTGCTCTTCTAACCGCCCTGGTGTCTGGCTGCGCATAACCAGCAGCCAGGCGATTTGCCTCAACCTCCCACCCCGCCATAAACGTCTCCCCCTTACTCTCACAGATATTGTGGAGCGCACAGCAAGCAGTAATAACAGTGGGAATATTGGTTTCGCTGAGGTCTAAGCAAGTCAGTAAACTGCGCCAGCGCGCCTTTAAACGTCCAAATGCACATTCTACCACCATTCTGCACTTGCTCAGCCTGTAGTTGAACAGCTCCTGACTACTGTCCAGGCTGCCTGTGTACGGCTTCATGAGCCATGGCATTAAGGGGTAGGCTGGGTCCCCAAGGATACATATAGGCATTTCAACATCCCCAACAGTTATTTTCTGGTCTGGGAATAAAGTCCCTTCCTGCAGCTTTTGAAACAGACCACAGTTCCTGAAGATGCGAGCATCATGCACCTTTCCCGGCCATTCCACATTGATGTTGGTGAAACGTCCCTTGTGATCCACCAGAGCTTGCAGCACTATCGAAAAGTACCCCATGCGGTTTATGTACTCAGCGGCTCGGTGCTCCGGTGCCAAGATAGGGATATGGGTTCCGTCTATGGCCCCACCACAGTTAGGGAATCCCATTGCAGCAAAGCCATCCACTATGACCTGCACATTTCCCAGGGTCACTACCCTTGATATCAGCAGATCTTTGATTGCGTGGGCTACTTGCATCACAGCAGCCCCCACAGTAGATTTGCCCACTCCAAATTGATTCCCAACTGACTGGTAGCTGTCTGGCGTTGCAAGCTTCCACAGGGCTATCGCCACTCACTTCTCAACTGTGAGGGCTGCTCTCATCTTGGTATTCTTACGCTTCAGGGCAGGGGAAAGCAAGTCACAAAGTTCCATGAAAGTGCCCTTACGCATGCGAAAGTTTTGCAGCCACTGGGAATCGTCCCACACCTGCAACACTATGCGGTCCCACCAGTCTGTGCATGATTCCTGAGCCCAGAATCGGCGTTCCACAGCATGAACCTGCCCCATTAGCACCATGATGCATGCATTGGCAGGGCCCATGCTTTCAGAGAAATCTGTGTCCATGTCCTGATCACTCACGTGACTGCGCTGACGTCGCCTCCTCGCCCGGTATCGCTTTGCCAGGTTCCGGTGCTGCATACACTGCTGGATAATGCGTGTGGTGTTTAATGTGCTCCTAATTGCCAAAGTGAGCTGAGCGGCCTCCATGCTTGCCTTGGTATGGCGTCCGCACAGAAAAAAGGCGCGGAACGATTGTCTGCCGTTGCTCTGACGGAGGGAGGGGCGACTGACGACACGGCTTACAGGGTTGGCTTCAGGGAGCTAAAATCAACAAAGGGGGTGTCTTTACATCAAGGAGTATTTCAGGCAGGACTTCACGGAGGGTTCCAATAAGAAATGGTGCACCTAAGTTATCGTTGTGATTGGAACAAGGAGGTTAGCCTGGCCTCTGATTGATACAAGGCTAGATTTACCTCGCTGCACCTTCTCTGTGAGTGACTGCAGTGTGACCTAGAGGAATGAGTCCCCTAGACAGGGGAGGAGGCAAATGAGTACTGAACAAATCTGGTCTATTTCTTGTTTTGACCCACTCCATCTATCTTTTACATCTTTGGCTGGCAGCAGACGGTGCAGAAGGACTGCATGCCATCCACATCTCATGGCTGCTCGGCAGAAGATGGTACAGTACGACTGCTAGCCATCCTCATCTCTTGCCTGCCTGGCAGAAGATGGTACAATACGACTGCTAGCAATCCTCATCTCCTGCCTGCCTGGCAGAAGATGGTACAGTACGACTGCTAGCAGTCCGTATCGCCTGCCCGCTCACCATAAGACGGTTCAATAGGACTGACTGCAGGACTAAAGAGAATGACCTGGTCAAGTCACTCCAAATTTAGTCCCTGCGCCCATGTCTGTCCAGGTGCTCCCGGCCGACGTGGCCAGGAGCACCTCGGACATGACGATGACGGCTACCAGTCGTACTGTCCCGTCTGCTGCCACAAGGCAATGGGTTGATGCTACTGTGTAGCAATGCCATACCGCGTCTGCCAGCACCCAGGAGTCATAGGGTGACGGTTACCTGAGCGGGCTCCATGCTTGCCGTGGTATGGCGTCTGCACAGGTAACTCAGGAAAAAAGGCGCAAAATGATTGTCTGCCCTTGCTTTCACGGAGGGAGGGAGGGAACGGGGGCCTGACGATATGTACCCAGAACCACCCGCGACAATGTTTTAGCCCCATCAGGCATTGGGATCTCAACCCAGAATTCCAATGGGCAGCGGAGACTGCGGGAACTGTGGGATAGCTACACACAGTGCAACACTCCGGAAGTCAATGCTTGCCTTGGTGCTGTGGAAGCATTCTGCCGAGTTAATGCACTTAATGCACTTAGAGCATTTTCTGTGGGGACACACACACTCGAATATATAAAACCGATTTCTAAAAAACCGACTTCTATAAATTCGACCTTATTCTGTAGTGTAGACATACCCTTACATTCCACCCAGACAGATGCTGACTTGGCTCTGGTGACCCTTGTATTTGTCACCTCCAGGCTTGATTCTTGTAACACGCAGCACCTGGGGCTGTAAACAAGAAGCTGTGGAAACCCTCAGGTCGGTCAGAATGTGGCAGATCCCCTGCTCAAGCTTTCTGAGTTGATGTGCACACACTACCCTGGTTTTCCAGTCACCTCCCCAATGCCTGATTGAATGCTGCAGATCAGTTACAGTGTTTTCCCCAGGAATTGAAATTTGGGGGGGGGGGGTTGAATTTACAGGAGGGGGGGGGAGGCGTCAGGGCCGAGGAGGGGTGAGACCATGAGGGTGAAGGTGGCTCTATGGCACCATAGTAAAAACTGAAAAATGTTTCATGACCATTTAATTAGATTTAACTTATTTTTTAAAATCATCACAAAAATTAAAGTTGGCTACTCAAGCCTTCTATGAAGCACTACATCTTCATCCTTCTTGGTTTCTTGTTATAATTTTGCACAACTCTGTTAATGAACTTCTTGGATGCAATGTGTTCATCTTTGGTGGTTTCTCGTGTGTCCGGTACTTCCATTCCTTCAACTGATATGCTCATTAGATCATTCACAAGATCAGACAGGAGACTTCTTTCAGAAGACAAAGCTCTATTCAATGAGGCAAAAGAACGCTCAACTGTAGCTGATGTGACTGGGAGTAACAAGAGATGAATTCCTACTTCTTGCATCCCATGAAACATAGCACAAAGATCGGGTCAAGCCACTAGTGATGATAAAAAAGAAGTTGAAGTCAAATCTTCATTCATTGTTCAAATTCTCTATTCTGTCCTGAGCACATGGCAGCCCCATTGCTGGTAGTGCCTCACTTCACTCAACTGACGGTGTTCGATAGGACAGGGATCTGTAAAAGCAACACAGAGGTTGAGTAGAATCTGTAAGTCGCTGATGTAGATTTTTAAGAATCAAGTCTGTGTACTTTTTCAGTTGTCTTAACAAACACTTCTTGTCCTCTTCACTTAAGGATTCGATATAAATGCCTTCATTACTCAACTTCTGGACTGAAGTCTTTGCTTCTTCCATGCTTTTTCAATGATAGCTCTCTGATTGATCCAAATGTAGCTTCTATTGCTGGACAAAGATTTACTACTGTTGTAGCAGATGCCTGGATGGCATTGTTTAATGATCCAAGTGGTTTCAACAGTAGACTTATAAGGGAGAGAATGGCAATAGTCTTCTCTGAACGTAGTAGCAAAAGTAATCCACCAGCCTCACACTACTTAGATCCATCCCATCTTGGTAGATACTACTTTCCAAAGCCAGTAATAATGGCTGGAGTAATTTTAAGACAACAGCCAAGGATCACTCATGAGAAAGCCAGAGGGTTTTCCCAGGTTGGACTAATTTGAACTTCAGTCCCAGTGTATTTTCTATATTTTCCATGATATTCAGTCTTTTTGGACTCTTGCTGAAAAAAGAATATAATGAAGACATTAAATTTATAGCTTTTTAAATGTCTTTTGAAGAGTCTGCAGCTCGTACTAGCGCTAGTTGGAGTAGATGGCCTCTACAGTGTGTATAGGAGAGATTAGGGTTACACTTTTCTCTGAGCAAAGCTTATACTCCACCATGTCTTCTAGAGAAGTTTGCAGCTCCATCAAATGCACAAGCAGCCATCTGTTTGGGGTCCAACTGACAAGCATGTAACTCTTCTAAGATGTGGGTTGTCACAGATGCAGCCGATGTGTCTTCTATAACTTGAACATCTAGAAATGCATCTACTGGCCAACCACTGACATCAAGATAACGGACACAATGACTTAATACTTGATGTGCATTTGCATCATTGCATTCATCAGCCGGTATGCAAATTTTTTTTGTGGTGAGAGAGTTCTTCACTTTTTCAGTAGTTGAGTCTTTCACTCTTGCACCACATGCTTCTAGCCAGTCAGTTGAGTTTCTGGCAGAAAGATAGTGAGCATTTGCTGGTCTTGTTCAGAACCAGTGTTCAACCTCAGGATGAACAAGTGACAATGAACTTAACATTGGCCTCCAGTTTGTAGTGTGTGGTATCTCTTGCTTAAATAGAAAGTATGATGCCACAGCCATGTTTGTTCGCATGAACTGTGTTGTGTCTCCAGCATTCTTACAGCCTCATTAACACTCACCGGTGTTGTCCTTGGTCAGTGGAGACTCAGAGTTCAGAGGTGCTTTCACATGAGTTCACCTCCCAGGTGGGGGGCAAGAAGGAACCTTGTTCCTCCAGCTGCTCACTGTTTGCTCTTGCCACTGTTGTTCCTTGTGCCACTGTTCACTCCATCGCTTTGTTGCCAATGGCCCTGCACCATTTGCCACTGTGACCTCTGCGAGTTGGTCTCTTGAGGTTCCACCCAGCTCTCAGTGATTTCAGCTGAGCTCTCAGTGGGGGAACCTCACTGCTAGTGCAGACTGGGCCGTCTCTTCCACAGAAACACTGTCCCACAGCAGGTCTAAGCACTTAGACCTGATTTTCAGTAATTTCAGCTGTAGTGGTCACTTAACAAAATAAAAAGAAAAGGAGTACTTAGAATCATAGAATCATAGAATATCAGGGTTGGAAGGGACCCCAGAAGGTCATCTAGTCCAACCCCCTGCTCAAAGCAGGACCAATTCCCAGTTAAATCATCCCAGCCAGGGCTTTGTCAAGCCTGACCTTAAAAACCTCTAAGGAAGGAGATTCTACCACCTCCCTAGGTAACGCATTCCAGTGTTTCACTACTCTCTTAGTGAAAAAGTTTTTCCTAATATCCAATCTAAACCTCCCCCACTGCAACTTGAGACCATTACTCCTCGTTCTGTCATCTGCTACCATTGAGAACAGTCTAGAGCCATCCTCTTTGGAACCCCCTTTCAGGTAGTTGAAAGCAGCTATCAAATCCCCCCTCATTCTTCTCTTCTGCAGGCTAAACAATCCCAGCTCCCTCAGCCTCTCCTCATAACTCATGCGTTCCAGACCCCTAATCATTTTTGTTGCCCTTCCAATTTATCCACATCCTTCTTGAAGTGTGGGGCCCAAAACTGGACACAGTACTCCAGATGAGGCCTCACCAATGTCGAATAGAGGGGAACGATCACGTCCCTCGATCTGCTCGCTATGCCCCTACTTATACATCCCAAAATGCCATTGGCCTTCTTGGCAACAAGGGCACACTGCTGACTCATATCCAGCTTCTCGTCCACTGTCACCCCTAGGTCCTTTTCCGCAGAACTGCTGCCTAGCCATTCGGTCCCTAGTCTGTAGCTGTGCATTGGGTTCTTCCGTCCTAAGTGCAGGACCCTGCACTTATCCTTATTGAACCTCATCAGATTTCTTTTGGCCCAATCCTCCAATTTGTCTAGGTCTTTCTGTATCCTATCCCTCCCCTCCAGCGTATCTACCACTCCTCCCAGTTTAGTATCATCCGCAAATTTGCTGAGAGTGCAATCCACACCATCCTCCAGATCATTTATGAAGATATTGAACAAAACCGGCCCCAGGACCGACCCTTGGGGTACTCCACTTGATACCGGCTGCCAACTAGATATGGAGCCATTGATCACTACCCGTTGAGCCCGACAATCTAGCCAGTTTTCTACCCACCTTGTAGTGCATTCATCCAGCCCATACTTCCTTAACTTGCTGACAAGAATACTGTGGGAGACCGTGTCAAAAGCTTTGCTAAAGTCAAGAAACAATACATTGATGAAGTGAGCTATAGCTCACTTCATCGAAAGCTTATGCTCAAATAAATTGGTTAGTCTCTAAGGTGCCACAGGTACTCCTTTTCTTTTTGTGAATACAGACTAACACGGCTGTTACTCTGAAACTTAACAAAACAAAAGACTCTCTATGGAGCCTAATCAGCTCTGTCTTTAAACAGTGGAAAGGGGCAGGCCAAACAGTACTTCTGACTCAGGTAGACCATCAAGCAAAACACCTGTCCCCACCCTCTCTCTTGATGCCCTCAATCAGCACAGGCTAAGTACAGTTCTACTGCCCTTTACTCAGACAATAAGAACAACTACATTTCATTACCCTTCACCCGCCCTGCCCCCTCCTGCATTCAAGTGATTTGTAACCCAACCCCAGCCAAAATCTATCACTTGGGCAACACAGTTCTGTTTGCTGGATACCTAGGTAGATTAGGTGTGACTGTAAATACAAATCTGGTCCTGAAGCCTTTCTCCCCAGCTCATCACTAGCTGTCAGGGAGAGCTCATTTAGACTTTGCTTACAAATCATAATTTGAAATTATTAGGTTGGCCAACATCACCAAAATGAATGCACTGACATTGTCATAAAGAATAACAGCTGTATAAGGAAGCTAGTCTATGTTCATACTTTTCAAATCTATTATACTTTTTCAGATATACGTATTTTATCACACACTGTATATGCTTTTAAAGTGTGTATTAATGTTTCAATTTCAATTCAAATTTCCAGTCACTAAACAGGAATCACTGCATGTAACTAGTTCACAAAACTGGGAGGGGTGTTGGGGAAATTCACGGGGAGTGTACATCTCTCCCCCCCCCCCCCCCGGAGTGGTGTGGGGTAATCCCATCCTCACCCTCGGTCTAGTCCCTTTACGCTGGATTCCAGTGGCGTAAAGGGACCCTAACAGCCTCGGTTCCAGCTGGAGGAGGATTCCCCTGGCTCAGGTACTGTAGCACACAGCCACAAGACTGTCCTCCAAGGACTCCCCCTTAAGTCACAAGCCCTGGCTTAAAGGGCTCATCAGGGGCAGGCTGCAGACTTTCCAGGCAGTGCTGCTGCCCATAGAGTAGCCCAGGGAGGCTCTCATAACTAACACAGGCGCCAGGTTTAAATTACGCTGGAAGCTGCTCTGGCCCCCAAAACTGCCCAGGATCAGGCGTGTGCAAAGGTGGCCGAAAGCCATGTTAGAACTCCCTCTGCTTGGGATGCAGGTTCTGTGCTGCATCTCTTAGGTTGCGTCTACACTACAAGCTAGGGGTGTGATTCCCAGGTCATGTAGGCATACCTGTGCTAGCTCTCAAACTAGCTGCAACGTAGCCACGGTAACACAGGCAGCAGCGGTGACATGGGCTACCCACCCTGAATACATAGCCAGAGGGTTACGGTGGATTTGTACTGGGGATGGAGAGTGTCGCACAGGCGGCAGCTATTATTTTTAGCACACTGTTACCGTGAGTATGTCTCCTCGATCTGGGAATCACGCCATCCTCTCAAGTGTAGGCACAGAGAGAACAGAAGCTCCCCTCAAGTCCTGATCTTCAAAGCTTTCAGTGGGTTGAGTCCACCCTATTTTAGGGACACCTCTCTCTGACATAAGCCTGAGCTTTCTCACAATAAAATAAAGCCCTTCTATCTTTTTGTGGATAGGGGACAGAGAACTAAAGAGAAGGTAACCATTTTAAGTGAGTGGACTTTGCAAAACACTCAGTCAGATATCACAGTGATGAGTGTGGTATAAATGCATAACGTTACATTAGAACAGATAGCTAAGAAATATGCCATCAGCAAAATTCACAGCTAAATTCAGCCCGCAGACCCTTTATTACTGGTAATGACACAAGAGTCAGAAAGAACCCAGCTGCAATGCTCAGATCCCAAGCAGAGTGTACAGTGCCAGCAGTTAGGGGGGAAAATATTTCCTTTTTTTTCCCCTTAACAGAATGTATCTGAGCTTGAGATCAATGAAATGGATTAAATATAGAGTCCTACCGTCTCATTGAACTAAATGGGGTTGCATGGTCATAACTGGGAGGGGAATTTGAGTCAATCACTGTTCTGACTTTAACTTTACTTCAATTACCGTAAAGTCCAAGTATTAAAAAAAGCCCTATTATAGTGCATCCAAACACTGGATTCTTCCTTGCCATGCCTCCAATTGTATCCATTAACAATCTCTCTACAAGGGAACTCTCAGGTGTAAATTAATGAAAAGACTCCTATTCCCATTGTCTCTTAGTAACTGTAATCTCTCCAGCAATTTAAGGGAGCCAGACTCAAGTACTGGCAGAAGGGATGACAGGTTCTTGTTTTTTGCCTGCTGTCAAAAGCCTAAAGCCTTAGTTCTCCAAGCGTATGTCTACAGTTTGAGCTGCGGGTGTGATTCCCAGCTCAAGGAGACCTATTTGCACTAGCTCTCATCAAGCTCGCATGCTAAAAATAGAGTGTAGTCACTGGTGCGAGTGGCAGGAAGGTCTAGCCACACCAAGTACTTCCCCAGTCTAAGCACATACTGTGGGCAGCTAGCCCCTCCCACTGCTCGCAATGCTGCAACTACACTCTACTTTTATCATACAAGTTTGACGAGAGCTAGCATGGGCATGTCTCCTCAAGATGGGAATCATACTCCCAGCTCAACATCTAGACGTATCCAAGAGGCAAGTGAGCAGTGTTTAAGTGGATAGAGTTTATTAAAAAACAAACATACAACAAAAAACAACCTAGAGTTGAGGCCCCAGTCAAACCTTGGATCTGGGCCCAAATCAAAACACCTGATCCAAGACTTTAAGGAGTTTGAAATATGGATCTCGATCCAAATTTTGAGCCCATCTCTATTAAAAAATAAAATTCTTTAGAATGGTGAGCGGAAGAAAAGGATCATTGGAAAATCAGGATGGTCCTGTAAACATCATTACTTTGATACCACCTATTAAATTTTCAAGACTTCTTGATCGTGACTCACCCTTTCATACATATTATTTTGGTCTCTGCTGTTGCCATGAACACATCTGTAAAACTCCATAACTCATAAAATTATGAATTTCTTTTATATATGGTCCGGTATTTCTACTTGCTCTTGTGAATTCCATATAGGTGAGCAGGGGAGAAGAAAAATATATATATGAATGAATAATAAAAAAGGGATAAAGACCTGATTTTAACTAGTACTTGCTTTCCTTCCCCCTCCTCTCTGCCCCCAGTCTATTACACATCCAGTTCCAAGAAATACAAACAGACCATTTCAACTTAGAACATTTCAGAGAATCAAGTTACTGGGAAGGGGAGACATTTTTATTCCCCAGAGCCTCAAGCCATTACCACCACAAAGCTCAGTCAAATTGCAGCAGCTCATACTCCACACCATGTGGCTCTGCAGTACCCCCCCCCCCAACATTTCAACTTGTCTTGGTGGGGTGAGGACTCCTGCAGCTCCACTGTCTGAAATGGCCCTGTCCTCAGTACACGAGCTTCTAACAGGATGGCTGCATGTGACTCCCCATGTCCTGCTCACTGGCAGGCTCACTTTTCTTTCACCCATTCAAAGGGATCTTCCTTCCACGGGGACAGTTGTTTGGCTCCAAATCAAAATGTTAACATTCTTTTAATTCTGTTAATTTATATACCCAGACTTTGGAGTTTTGTAATTTTCCACTGCAGAGTGCGGGAGGCTGAGAAGGAAATTTTCAAAAGCATAAAGTCAGTGGGAATTGGGCATCATTTGTACCGTTGCAAACCTCTGCCTGATTAACTATGAACTACAAAAGAGAATTTAATGAAGATCCTTATTTTCAGTGTTCTGGGCTGTTTATTCAGCATTCCTGCCCTGATTTGCCGCGAGTGGTGTTTGGCAGACTATACTCACTTACAGAAATGATATGCCCCTTCAGGCCATGGGCAGAGTCTGCACACTCGATCACAGCACTCAGCTGAGGGTAGCCCACACCTGTCTTAATCCGGGTGGTGCACACAGAACCTAGATGAAAAGAAAATAAGATCAAAAGAATGTAGCCAACAGGCTAGCAGAAAAATTTTTCTGTTGATTTTTGTTTCCACAACAGAAAATTGGGTTTTAGCCTAAATGAATATTTTTTTAAACAAAAAGTGTCTGCCTTCCATGGAAAATTTTAATTTTTCATCATAAAACAACATCTGAAAACTGAAATATTTTGATTCTGTAACACTGCCACAATGGCTCATGGGAGTTATAGTTCAGATGCCTCATATCCCCTTTCCCTTTTATTGGCCAGACTCCCAAGTTGGACTTCCTTTCCTATAATGCACCACCATTGCCAGGGACTCCCATGATGTACTTCCCTCTAAGAGGAAAAACCTCGCCTTGCGGGAGATGTAGCCCAACCAGGGAATTGACTCTATAGAAAAGAATGCTAGCATGAAGCACCAAAACTACAATTCCTGTGAGGTTTCAGAGTAACAGCCGTGTTAGTCTGTATTCGCAAAAAGAAAAGGAGTACTTGTGGCACCTTAGAGACTAACCAATTTATTTGAGCACAAGTATTCGTGAGCTACAGCTCACTTCACTGGATGCATTCAATTTTTTTCCACTGAATGCATCTGATGAAGTGAGCTGTAGCTCATGAAAGCTTATGCTCATATAAACTTGATAGTCTCTAAGGTGCCACAAGTACTCCTTTTCTTTTTGTGGATACAGACTAACACGGCTGCTACTCTGAAACCTGTCAGTTTTGTAAAGCAGTCAAACAAACCCAGATTCCAAAGCCCTAATCAACATATACAAGCAGAAGGGAACTACTGGAAAAATAGCAACTTCCACTGATCTTTCACAGGAGTAAAGATATTTAAACAGTGACTGATTTTTCTGAAAACTGGTTGGAAAATTAATTTAAATATAACCTTCACTGTAACTATTTACACTTCAAAGCCTCAAGCTTTATAATTTATCAAGGCAGTTTTCTTTGAAACAGGATGGGAGTTCGTCTGAGTAAAAACCTCAAGATTTGATCTTCTGTGAGTGAACTTTGTTACGTCTGCTTCTAGGCTGGATTACAACTGAAGATCTTTTCTGACAGGTCTCCCAGCAGAGAGTATAGTGCATTCACTGTTAATTGTCTCCACTTAGATACCACAGACTAAATTATTTCTGTGATAATTCACCTGTACGGTAGTCATTACACCTAAACATCTCTGCTGTTTGCATGTAAGGTATCTTATGGTTCTCCTACATTCTATTGTTCTGCACACAACTGCAAGCCTTTGCAGCTCTCAAATTATCTGTTCACGGAGTTCATTACATGAGCTAAAAGGCTTCACCCGCCTGTCCCTGGATCTTTTAATCAGTGAGTGCTACACTGGTCATCCGATTGACACTTTCAAAATTAAACCCAGTCTTATCTGTTTTTACATTTCCCTTTGCTTTGCATTGCGGTCCAGTGGCCAAGCCCTGAATCGGGCCTTAGAAGAACTGCATTCTGTTCCCAGCTCTGCTGCTGACCTGCTGGATGACCTTGGGCAAGTCACTTTGCCTCTCTGTGCCTTAGTTTCTCTATCTGTAAATTGAGGCTAATGATACTTACCTACTGTGTTAAAGTGCTCTGAGAGCTACCAATGACAAGCGCTGTATGAAAGATAGGTATTACTAGAGCAACTATTTTCTGCTTTCCGTTGAATGCTCTGGGATGTTTATGTCTAAGTGTTTTCTAATGGTCTGCAATCACAGCTATTAAAAACAACAAAGCAGGCTTCTATGAGAAGGGGAAAGGTAAACGGGAAGACACAAAAGAACCAGGCACACCCTTGTTCAACAACCAACATCTAGCGACTGAGGGTTTGCCAACACCAAAAAAAAAAAAAAGACGACGACGACCCACAGCAGCGAGTGCCAGAGCCTGAGATCACAAAGCTCACACTCTGGGGGCTAAAAGTAGCAGTGTAGATATTTGGGCTTGAGTTGTAGCCCCAGGTCTGAAACCCTCCCCTGCTGGGTTTCAGAGATCAGGCTCCAGCACAGCCCAAATGTATAAACTGTTATTTTTAGCCCCATATCAGGAGCCCTAGTCAACTGACTTAGGCTTTGAGACTCATGGCCACAGGTCTTTTCTTTGTAGTGTAAACATATCCTCTAAGCACTGGTCTACACTAGGAATTTAGGTCGAATTTAGCAGCGTTAAATTGATGTAAATCTGCACCTGTCCACACGATGAAGCCCTTTTTTTCGACTTAAAGGGCTCTTAAAATCAATTTCCTTCCTCCACCCCTGACAAGTGGATTAGCGCTTAAATCGGCCTTCCTGGGTCGAATTTGGGGTACTGTGGACACGATTCGACGGTATTGGCCTCCGGGAGCTATCCCAGAGTGCTCCATTGTGACCGCTCTGGACAGCACTCTCAACTCAGATGCACTGGCCAGGTAGACAGGAAAAGAACCGCAAACTTTTGAATCTCATTTCCTGTTTGGCCAGCGTGGCAAGCTGCAGGTGACCATGCAGAGCTCATCAGCAGAGGTGACCATGATGGAGTCCCAGAATCGCAAAAGAGCTCCAGCATGGACTGAACGGGAGGTACGGGATCTGATCGCTGTATGGGGAGAGGAATCCGTGCTATCAGAACTCCGTTCCAGTTTTCGAAATGCCAAAACCTTTGTCAAAATCTCCCAGGGCATGAAGGACAGAGGCCATAACAGGGACCAGAAGCAGTGCCGCGTGAAACTTAAGGAGCTGAGGCAAGCCTACCAGAAAACCAGAGAGGCGAACGGCCGCTCTGGGTCAGAGCCCCAAACATGCCGCTTCTATGATGAGCTGCATGCCATTTTAGGGGGTTCAGCCACCACTACCACAGCCATGTTGTTTGACTCCTTCAATGGAGATGGAGGCAACACGGAAGCAGGTTTTGGGGACAAAGAAGATGACGATGATGATGAGGTTGTAGATCGCTCACAGCAAGCAAGCAGAGAAACCGGTTTTCCCGACAGCCAGGAACTGTTTCTCATCCTGGACCTGGAGCCAGTACCCCCCGAACCCACCCAAGGCTGCCTCCTGGACCCGACAGGCGGAGAAGGGACCTCCGGTGAGTATATCTTTTAAAATACTATACATGGTTTAAAAGCAAGCATGTGAAAGGATTAATTTGCCCTGGCATTCGCGGCTCTCCTGGATGTACTCCCAAAACCTTTGCAAAAGGTTTCTGGGGAGGGCAGCCTTATTCCATCCACCATGGTAGGACACTTTACCACTCCAGGCCAGTAACACGTACTCGGGAATCATTGTACAACAAAGCATTGCAGTGTATGTTTGCTGGCGTTCAAACAACATCCGTTCTTTATCTCTCTGTGTTATCCTCAGGAGAGTGAGACATCATTCATGGTCACCTGGTTGAAATAGGGTGCTTTTCTTCAGGGGACACTCAGAGGTGCCCATTCCTGCTGGGCTGTTTGCCTGTGGCTGAACAGAAATGTTCCCCGCTGTTAGCCACGGGGAGGCAGGAGGGTTGAGGGGGTAGCCACGCGGTGGGGGGAGGCAAAATGCGACCTTGTAACGAAAGCACATATGCTATGTATGTAATGTTAATAGCAAGGTTTACCCTGAAAGAGTGTAGCCACTGTTTTACAAAATGTGTCTTTTTAAATAAAGCTGTCCCTTTTTTTTCTCCACCAGCTGCATGTGTTTCAATGATCACAGGATCTTCTCCTTCCCAGAGGCTAGTGAAGATTAGAAAGAAAAAAATGCACTCGTGATGAAATGTTCTCTGAGCTCATGCTGTCCTCCCATACTGACAGAGCACAGACGAATGCGTGGAGGCAAATAATGTCAGAGTGCAGGAAAGCACAAAATGACCGGGAGGAGAGGTGGCGGGCTGAAGAGAGTAAGTGGTGGGCTGAAGACAGGGCTGAAGCTCAAATGTGGTGGCAGCGTGATGAGAGGAGGCAGGATTCAATGCTGAGGCTGCTGGAGGATCAAACCAGTATGCTCCAGTGTATGGTTGAGCTGCAGCAAAGGCAGCTGGAGCACAGACTGCACTACAGCCCCTGTGTAACCAACCGCCCTCCTCCCCAAGTTCCATAGCCTCCACACCAGACGCCCAAGAATGCAGTGGGGGGGGCCTCTGGCCAACCAGCCACTCCACCACAGAGGACTGCCCAAAAAACAGAAGGCTGGCATTCAATAATTTTTAAAGTTGTAAACTTTTAAAGTGCTGTGTGGCATTTTCCTTCTCTCCTCCACCACCTGCCCTGGGCTACCTTGGTAGTCATCCCCCTATATGTGTGACGAATGAATCTTTATGCATGAATGTGAAGCAACAATGACTTTATTGCCTCTGCAAGCGGTGATCGAAGAGAGGAGGGGAGGGTGATTAGCTTACAGGGAAGTAGAGTGAACCAAGGGGCGGGGGGTTTCATCAAGGAGAAACAAACAGAACTTTCACACCGTAGCCTGGCCAGTCATGAAACTGGTTTTCAAAGCTTCTCTGATGCGTACCGCACCCTCCTCTGCTCTTCTAACCGCCCTAGTGTCTGGCTGCGCGTAACCAGCAGCCAGGCGATTTGCCTCAACCTCCCACCCCGCCATAAACGTCTCCCCCTTACTCTCACAGATATTGTGGAACGCACAGCAAGCAGTAATAACAGTGGGAATATTGGTTTCGCTAAGCTCTAACCGAGTCAGTAAAGTGCGCCAGCGTGCTTTTAAATGTCCAAATGCACATTCTACCACCATTCTGCACTTGCTCAGCCTGTAGTTGAACAGCTCCTGACTACTGTCCAGGCTGCCTGTGTACGGCTTCATGAGCCATGGCATTAAGGGGTAGGCTGGGTCCCCAAGGATAACTATAGGCATTTCAACATCCCCAACAGTTATTTTCTGGTCTGGGAATAAAGTCCCTTCCTGCAGCTTTTGAAACAGACCACAGTTCCTGAAGATGCGAACGTCATGTACCTTTCCCGGCCATCCCACGTTGATGTTGGTGAAACGTCCCTTGTGATCCACCATTGCCTGCAGCACTACTGAAAAGTACCCCTTGCGGTTTGTGTACTCGCTGGCTTGGTGCTCCAGTGCCAAGATAGGGATATGGGTTCCGTCTATCGCCCCACCACACTTAGGGAATCCCATTGCAGCAAAGCCATCCACTATGACCTGCACATTTCCCAGGGTCACTACCCTTGATATCAGCAGATCTTTGATTGCATGGGCTACTTGCATCACAGCAGCCCCACAGTAGATTTGCCCACTCCAAAATGATTCCCAACTGACTGGTAGCTGTCTGGCGTTGCAAGCTTCCACAGGGCTATTGCCACTCGCTTCTCAACTGTGAGGGCTGCTCTCATCTTGATATTCTTGCGCTTCAGGGCAGGGGAAAGCAAGTCAAAGATCCATGAAAGTGCCCTCACGCATGCAAAAGTTTCGGAGCCACTAGGAATCGTCCCACACCTGCAACACGATGCGGTCCCACCAGTCTGTGCTTGTTTCCCAGGCCCAGAATCAGCGTTCCACAGCATGAACCTGCCCCATTAGCTTCATGATGCATGCATTGGCAGGGCCCATGCTTTGAGAGAAATCTGTGTCCATGTTCTGATCACTCACGTGACTGCGCTGACGTCGCCTCCTCGCCCGGTATCGCTCTGCCAGGTTCTGGTGCTGCATATACTGCTGGATAATGTGTGTGGTGTTTAATGTGCTCCTAATTGCCAAAGTGAGCTGAGCGGCCTCCATGCTTGCCTTGGTATGGCGTCCGCACAGAAAAAAGGCGCGGAACGATTGTCTGACGTTGCTCTGACGGAGGGAGGGGCGACTGACGACATGGCTTACAGGGTTGGCTTACAGGGAATTAAAATCAACAAAGGGGGTGGCTTTACATCAATGAGTATTTCAGGCAGGACTTCAGGGAGGGTTCCAATAAGAAATGGTGCACCTAACTAATTGTTCTTATTGGAACAAGCAGCTTGGTCTGGCCTCTGATTGATACATGGCTAGATTTACCTCGCTGCACCTTCTCTGTGAGTGACTGCAGTGTGACCTAGAGGAATGAGTCCCCTAGACGGGGAAGAGGGGGGAAGCAAATGAGTACAAAACAAATCTGGTCTATTTCTTGTTTTGATCCACTCCATCTATCTTTTACATCTTTGGCTGGCAGCAGACGGTGCAGAAGGACTGCAAGCCATCCACATCTCTTGCCTGCCTGGCAGAAGATGGTACAGTAGGACTGCTAGCCATCCTCATCTCTTGCCTGCCTGGCAGAAGATGGTACAGTAGGACTGCTAGCAATCTGTATCGCCTGCCTGCTCACCATAAGATGGTTCAATAGGACTGACTGCAGGACTAAAGAGAATGACCTGGTCAAGTCACTCCAAATTTAGTCCCTGCGACCATCTCTGACCAGGCGCTCCTGATCGACCTCACAAAGGCGACCAGGAGCACCTCGGACAGGACGATGATGGCTACCAGTCGTACTGTACCGTCTGCTGCCACAAGGCAATGGGTTGATGCTGCTGTGTAGCAATGCAGTACCACGTCTGCCAGCACCCAGGAGGCATACGGTGACGGTTACCTGAGCGGGCTCCATGCTTGCCGTGGTATGGTGTCTGCACAGGTAATTCAAGAAAAAAAGGCGCAAAACGATTGTCTGCTGTTGCTTTCATGGAGGGAGGGAGGGAACGGGGGCCTGACGATATGTACCCAGAACCACCCGCGACAATGTTTTAGCCCCATCAGGCATTGGGATCTCAACCCAGAATTCCAATGGGCAGCGGAGACTGCGGGAACTGTGGGATAGCTACACACAGTGCAACACTCCGGAAGTCAATGCTTGCCTTGGTGCTGTGGAAGCATTCTGCCGAGTTAATGCACTTAATGCACTTAGAGCATTTTCTGTGGGGACATACACACTCGAATATATAAAAACGATTTCTAAAAAACCGACTCCTATAAATTCGACCTAATTTCGTAGTGCAGATATACCCTAAGACACAGGCCCGAAGGGGTAGGAGACAGAAGAAGAGAAAAGAAATTCTAGCTCTATATCCCAGATAGCAATACCAGGGAAGTGAACAAGGAAAAATACAAAAGACTTATGAAATCCTGTGGGATCCTCCCACACAGATTTAATTTACCCTAGAAAGTGCTACAGTGATTGGCAGCTAAGAAACCATTAACATACACATTACAACTACTAAGTATTAATGCATCATACCTTTGTACTTAATGCTTTTTCGTCCATGGATCTCAAAGCACTTTAAAGAGGTGTGCAAGGCGGCAATCTGATTTTAATATCGTTTTATAAATGATTTAGTGATTTGCACTATGTTTATTAGGCAGTAGATTAAATAAAAGTGCCTACCCTGAACAATATATCCTCAGGAGACTTAACTGAGATGATTCAGCGTGTCTTTTTTGTAACAGGATGCGGCAAGTCTCACCAGCAGCCCTGAACATAGCATTGCCATTGATTGTGCCGACACCACCATGCTTCCTATCACCCACACATCTTTAGCTCAGAAAATAACACCGTGAAATAGATTCCAAAGCCAGAAGGGACCACTGTGATCATCTAGTCCAACCCTCCTGTATAACACAGGGCTTAGAACTCACCCAAAATAATTCCGTTTGAACTAGAATATCTCTTTTAAAAAACATCCAATCTTCCACTTCCAACCATTGGGTCTTGTCATTGCTCTGTCTGCTAGACTGAAGAACCCATTATCAAACTTTTGCTCCCCATGTAGGTAATTACAGACTGTGATCAAGTCACTCCTTAAACTTCTCTTCGTTAAGCTAAACAGATCGAGCTCCTGTCACTATAAGGCTTGTTTGATAATACAGTCAGAGTGCTTAAGGCCAGAAAGGATCCAGTCTGGCTTCCTATATAGCACAGGCTACCAACATCACCCAGCACCCTAAACCCAACACCTGAAATTAGACCAAAGTATTACAGCCCACAGGAGACTAGACTATTATGAGCCAAAGGCAGAGAATAGGAGGGACTGAGATGCCCCAGCGCCCGAGGTCCCTGCAATGAGAAATAACTGAGATATATCCAGAGAATCCTGGCAGTGACCCGCACCCACACATTGCAGACAGAGGTGAAAAAAAAAACAGTCACTGCCAATCTGCCCTGGGGGGGAAATTCCTTCCTGCCCCTAAATATGGCGACCCTGAGCAAGGACCAGCCAGTCAAACACCTGAGAGAGAGAGAGAGAATGCTGAGTGCCAACTCAAAGCCTTGGGCCCTCCCCATTCAATGTCCCATCTCCAGCCATGGCCATCTCTGATGCTTCAGAGGAAGGAGATTTAAAAAAAAAAAAAAACACTAGGGGGGAAGATATCCCTTCCTGACCCCTGCAGGTGGCTAGCTGAAACCCTGAAGCATGAGCTTTCAGGAACATAAGCCATAAACTGGAGGTGAGCCACAGGGCTGCTAAGCTGTACCCCTTACCATAACAAGCAACCCCATCATACAGCTGCACACATAAATTTGTCCATCTCGCTCTTAAAACTAATGTCCCCACATCTCCTGTTGGGAGGTGTTCAGAATCTCATCGCTCTGAAACCTCCTCCTAATTTCCAACCTGAATTTTTCATGGCCAGTTTATATCCATTTATTCTTGTGCCAACACTGTCCTTTGGCTTAAATAGCTCTTCACTCTCCATGGTATTTACCCCACAACGTATTTATAGAGAGCACTCATATCCCATCTCAGCCTTCTTTCTGCTAAACAAGCCAAATTGTTCCAGTCACCTCTCATAAAATAGGCCCTGCATTCCCTTGATCATCCTAGTAGCTCATCTCTGCACCTGTTCCAGTCTGAATTTATCTTTAACATGGGTGACCAAAATTATACACAGTATTCCAAATTAGCAGTGCCTTGTACAATGTCATTAATATTTTTCTCGCTTTACTGGAAATGCTTCGCCTGATACATCCTAGGATTGCATTTGCCTTTTTCACAGCCGCATCACATTGGTGGTTCATAGTCATCCTGTGATCAACCCACACACCCAGGTTTCTTGCCTCCCCTGTTGCTTCTAAGTGATAAGCCCCCAGCTTGTAGCAGGAATTATTATTAGACCTAAGTGTATTTTGTACTATTGAATTTCATCCCATTTCTGTCACTCCAGTTTTCAAGAGCATCCAGAGTTTCCTGTCTAATATTCCAATCCGCCTCCGTATTGACGATGCCTCCTCCCATCTTTGTATCATCAGTCAATTTGCAACTCCTACTTTTTGTGCCAAGATCATTAATAAAAGAATAGTGAATAAAATTGGTCCCAAGTCCAATCCTCGAGGAACTCCACTAGTAACCCCCCTCCGCTCTGCTATTTCACTTTGCAGCACAACCTGTTGCCTTTTCCCCTTCAAGTATTCTAAATCCATTGCATTTCCCTTATCTAAAATAATCAGTTATTTTCACAAAGAAGGAAATCAGGTTAGTCTGGTATGATCTACCTTTGGTAAACATGCCCTTTTATCATTTATCGCCGTTAATTTAATTATTCTTCATTTCACAATTTGTTCTAAGGCACTTTGCATACTACTGAAATCGGATTTACAGGTCTATAAGCACATGATCACTTTATTCCCTTTCTTAAATATAGGTAGAACGTTAGCGATGCTCTAGTCATATGGTACTTCCCCCAAATAGACAGATTTATTAAAAATCCTTGCGACCAGAATAGCAATCCCATGCGCCCATTCTTTCAGTATTCTGGCATGGAAATGATCTGGTCCCCCCAGTTTTTGCACATCAAGGTTTTCCTCTACCACATATGTGATAATTTCCATGTCTAGACACTCACTTCATCAGCCTTACCGTCTTCATGAACATGTTGCATATTATCATCCTTACTGAAAACCAAGGCAAAGCATTCATTTAGTTTTTGGCCCATACCTAGATTATCTTTAATCTCTTTCCCATCCACATTAACATCCCAACCTCATCCTTCCTTATTCTTTTTATTTAGATAAATAATAAGAAGGTTTTTTAAATTTCCTTGGCAAAAGTTAATTCAGCTTGACTTGTAGCAATTCTCACTTTACTCCTACATTTTCTAATATCCACAATGTAGGGTTTTTTTTGTTGATATACCCCTATTTTCCATTCCTACGTGCTCTCTGCTTACTCCTAATAACCTATTTTGAGGTGATTTATTCATCCAGCTTGCTCTGGTGCTTTTCCCTACAAGTTTTTCATTTGCTTGCGATGCAAATTTCAGACAGTTTTCGTATAGTTGAAGAAATTCCAAGCCTCCTCCACATTTAAATCCTTGAGCTCTTCAGTCAATCATTCTTTGTGGCTCTTCATGCATATATCCTGCCCGTTATCTCTCGCATAAACTGTCTCTGAGAAAGGACTCTACGACTCTGCTAACATGAATGGGCCCAGGCACCTTTAAAAAGTGCGACCCTGTGCACAGGTGAATGGCTGTGACATATACATTGGGTTCATCTATGCAACAACTCCTCCACCAACATCTTCACTTTTCAGCCCAGATTTGCCTTACCAGGTCCGATACCCACTTTAATGATATCTGCTCCAGAAAGAATAAGTTCCTCCACCATCTCTCCTGTCACGACGTTACCTGCCTGAGAGAAAAGCAACAATATTATACATGGGAGATTTTAAAGCCACGTGCAGTGGAAAATAATGATGATACTGCTGGTTTTTATTCATTCCTTATCCTAGCTGATAGACCAGGAAGGGCAAACAGTTAAATTCACTCATTAGGGAACTGTACTTCTGTTATCATTAAAATATTACCAAGTTGTCCACTGTACATTTCCTATAAATTAGACAAATAGTACAGGTACCTTGTGGATTCAAATGAGATTAGTGATTGGCCCAAACATCTCTAAACTTAGATGTTTGGAATCCAAGCCCAGTTCCAGATTTCAACTTTGTGGCTGGGTCTCTTCTTCAATAATGGGTTGCATTACAACCTCAGAGGCAAACAATCTTTAACTTCCATGGGTGAGTCTGCAGTTCAGGCCCATCCGTAAATGAGCTCCCCGTCCCCCGAGCTATGCTAAAAAAGGTTTGATAACTAAAGAACAATGGAAGTTAAATGGGCAGAAGAAGCGAAGAACACCTCCTTCTCCTTTATCAAAATCCATGCATATACAGAGAATTTTCCTATAGAATTTCCTGGGACAGCAGCCTTGATCTCATCTTAGAATGCAAAAAGAAAAGGAGGACTTGTGGCACCTTAGAGACTAAGGTGCCACAAGTCCTCCTTTTCTTTTTGCGAATACAGACTAACACGGCTGCTACTCTGAAACCTGTCTTATAATGCAATTACTACTGCAGGATATTTTTACTGCAAGCACCATGCACTGAGGAATAGCAGGTAAGATGGCAGCAATTAAAAGACTCCCCAGTAGGGTAGGTCTCACTATACGCTGGCCGACCCTCGAGAATGTTGGCATTTACAGTACCAGTTCCAGGACTTGAGAGGTTTGTAAATGCCTCTGGTCCACATTCAGAAGTGCTCCAAACATTTCATGAGCATTCCAAGCACTGCTGTAACAGCAGTAGCATCTTGTAAGCACCGCTGCCTACCCCACTTGTCCATGGCCAGCAGAATTTTGCTATAGTGGATGTTACTGCCTGCAACTGAATTGTCTTGAAAATACTTGTATCTCTAACGAGAGCCAGTGGTTAGTTAGGTGAGTCCAAATGCCACTGGCTTGTTTTCAAGAAACATGTTTCCTGAAATTGTCAGCAATTATCAGAATGGGAGACGGTAACAGAATGCTTTGGTGGATCCTCTGAGTATTGTTATGGGGCAAGACGGCATCTACCACCCTATTGCACCCAATGGAAAAAACCCTGCATCCTTCCCAGTGAATCATTTATTCATGAAGGGCCAAATCCCCAAGTCATTTCCCACAGCAGCAAACATCCAAAGAGTACACAGGCCAACACCTATGGGAAGTGCATGCATCCTTAACCAGGCACAACTCTTGCATGTTGCTTGATTCCTGCATGCCTTGCATCATCCATTTGTGATCCTTGTGCTAGTATGGGTTGTTCATTTTAGGGAGGGTCTGAATTTAGATTTTGAGAGGTTAAAAGCCACTTAGATCACCTTTAAATAAGGATCCTTACTAAAGCAGTTGTTTGTGGCAGCATTGATATGGAAGACCAAGGAGCAATTCTTAAAATCCAAACTCAGTATTTACTCAGTCCTTATTCGTTCACAATTCCTATTGAAGTCAACAGAAATTGGATAATGTAGGGTTGGCCCATTCTCTGTTTGCTGCTATTGGCTTGTAACTCACTATTTATTTTTTTAAATGCATTTCAGTTCTCTTTTAATAAAACTGAACTAGTCAGAAAGCCGCCATTTGAGGCACTTAACAAACCAGCAACATTGTGGGCAGTAGATTGGGGTGTAGGAAACACTCAAAACTGTATGAAATGGATTTTTTAAAATAACAAGATAAAAAAAGATGAAAGACCAGCAAAAACTACAGGATGTAGAATTGGCTCAGTGCTTCCAGCAAAGTGCTGCTTCTTTCATGTCCTGCCGCCTCTTGCTATGCTTTATGTTGTGAGCTCTTGGGTGAGGTGGAAGGAAGCGTGGCACTTGCAAGATTAAGAACACACTCTGTATCAGTAAAGCAGATTACCATGTGCACAGTGTGATACTTGGTATGTTATGGTATGTCAAATACCAGAGTGCATGCAGCACATTTATGAACCTGGGCAAACAGGGCCTGGTCCAAAGCGCACTCAAGTCATAGAAGTCTGTCCATTGACTTCAAGGGGGTTTGGATCAATACATAAGCAAGCACCTTTGTTGAAGTTCAAAAGTATTACACTTGCTCTTTTTTACTAACCTTTTCAAATGTATAGTTAAGTTAACTACACTGTTCTTCTCACTGACACAGTACAGTTTGTTATCTGATCATTTCCTATACGGCCCAAGAAGTGTTAACCAGAAACCATAACGGGAAGCCATTCCCACAGAGACAGCACTAACAAGAAATGTTCATTCACGGTGCTCAAACTAGGAGTGAAAAGACCTTCACCTCCACCACACCTTTTCTGTGTGTGTGTATACAAATGGATATATCCGTCTACCTACACGGAAACCTATCTATGACTATAGAGGCTCAATATCTTAGGAGCAAAACTGAATGGTGTTATTAGGGTAAGGAGGGTGAGATTTTCAAAAGTGCTTGGTTTTGACCTCACTCTGCTCCCACTGAAGACAAATGGGAGTTTTACCATTGACTGCAGTGGGAGAGCAGAGTTAGGCCAACACTGAGTGCTTTGAAAAACCCCACCAAGAAGAAAAGAGGGGGTTACTTCAATAAGAAAAACCTAGAAAAGTATGGACAAGCAGTAGGGATGAAGAACCTGTAAAAGCAACTAAGGATAAAGAGCAGGTAAAAGAGTACTTGGAAACATATACAAATAAGCCACCGCAGGTGATATACTACCTAGAGCATTGGGGGAATTAGTTAGAGACAATACTAATTAACTAAGGAATTTACTATACCATTGAAAATCACTGCCATCTTGAAGTACCAAAGTGTCAGACAAAATCTAATGTGCGGTAGAACTGGTTTTTAATAAAGGCAAGGAGAGAGACTCTGGCAATTGCCATCCCATACGTCTAACTTCTACTTCCTACAAAATCTGAAAATAATTTGAACCAGGGCTAATTTTAAAAGTCACTATGGGTTGGATCTGCAGCTGGTGTAAACTGAAGCCAGTGGGTTTGGAGTTACGCCAAACTGCACTAGCGCTGGATCTGGCCCTACAAAATCAAGAACTCTAGCACTATCATCATCTGACTTGTGACTTTACTTGAAATCGCAAATGGCTTGTGCCAGGTCTCTACGAGGTGACAGAACCATGAGCAAACTCCCGAGTGAAATCCTGGCCTCACTGAAGTAATTGGGCATTTCACTATTGACCTTAATGGAGACAGGATTCACCTCAGCTTTATAAATACTACAACCTTTTCGACAGAATTAAAGTATTAGTGAACAGTGTAGACGTAATAAATGTGGATGTTAGGAAAGCATTTGATTCAGTGTCTCAAGAAATCTTATTAGAAATATTAGAGAGACAAGGTGGGTGAGGTAATATCTTTTATTGGACCAACTTCTGTTGGTGAGAGAGACAAGCTCTCGAGCCACGCGGCAGCGCTCTTCTTCAGATCTGGGAAAAAGGTACTCAGTGTTTCACAGCTAAATACAAGGTAAGACAGATTTTTAAGCATAAGGAGTTAACACCTGTTGCAAGCGACCATTCACAATGAAGCAGGCAAGTAACACCTCATCAGTCCTAGGAAAAAGGAGGGTTAGTGGGTTACCATGTGGTGTAATGAGACATAAAACCACCATCTCTACTGAATCCATGATTTTTGGTGTCTAGTAGAGTTATGAATTTAAGCTCCCAGGCTGGCCCTTTGAAGGTGTTGTGCAGATTTCCTTTGAGGATAAGGACTGAGAGGTCAGATATGGAGTGATCCTTTTGTGAAAAGTGTTCGCTCACAGGTGATAGGATGTTTTTGTCTTTTATCATTTTTCTGTGGGCGTTCATTTGAGTGCACAGCAATTGTCTAGTTTCATCCACATAGTTGTTGATGCACTGGATGAGATACAGCACATGTTGTGATAGGCATGCATAGGAGCCATGGATCTTAAAAAGGTGTGTTGGGGGCAGGATTGATCACGAAGCAGTGGAGATACAGCTTCAGGTTTTGCATCTATTGTTATGGCAGGGTTTGGCTCCTCTTTGAGTTGGTGTGTCCTGGTCTGTGGGGAGTTTGCATCTCATGACAAAGTTTGGCAAGGTTGGGTGGTTGCCTGAAGGGCAGAAAAGGGGGGTTCAGGAAAGATTTCTTTCAGGATGTGGTCCCCATCAGGTATGGGCTGTAACTGTTTGATGATACTCCATATGGGTTCCAGTATGGGATGGTAGATGACAATTCGGGGTGTGTGGTCAGTGGTGGTTTTTTTCCTGTATTGAAGCAGGTTCTCTCAGGGAGAGGGTGAAACCTCATCTGGAATACTGTGTGCAGTTCTGGCCTCCCATGTTTAAGAAGGATGAATTCAAACTGGAACAGGTACAGAGAAGGGCTACTAGGATGATCCGAGGAATGGAAAACCTGTCTTATGAAAGGAGACTCAAAGAGCTTGACTTGTTTAGCCTAACAGAAAGAAGGCTGAGGAGAGATATGATTGCTCTCTATAAATATATCAGAGGGATAAATACCAGAGAGGGAGAAGAATTATTTAAGCTCAGTACCAATGTGGATACAAGAATCAATGGATATAAACTGGCCATCAGGAAGTTTAGACTTGAAATTAGACGAAGGTTTCTAACCATCAGAGGAGTAAAATTTTAGAACAGCCTTCCAAGGGGAGCTGTGGGGGAAAAAGACATATCTGGCTTGAAGACTAAGCTTGACACATTTATGGAGGGGATGGTATGATGGGATAGCCTAATTTTGGCAATTAATTGATCTTTGATTATTAGCAGTAAATATGCCCAATGGCCTGTGATGGGATGTTAGATGGGGTGGGATCTGAGTTACTACAGAGAATTCTTTCCTGGGTGTCTGGCTGGTGAGTCTTGCCCACATGCTCAGGGTTTAGCTGATCGCCATATTTGTGGTCGGGAAGGAATTTTCCTCCAAGGCAGACTGGCAGAGGCCCTGGGGGGTGTTCACCTTCCTCAGCAGCATGGGGCACTTGCTGGAGGATTCTCTGCACCTTGAAGTCTTTAAACCATGATTTGAGGACTTCAATAGCTCAGACATAGGTTAGGGGTTTATTACAGGAGTGGGTGGGTGAGATTCTGTGGCCTGCGTTGTGCAGGTCAGACTAGATGATCATAATGGTCCCTTCTGATCTTAAAGTCTATGATTTTATGAATTAGAGTGGCCTGTTCCATGATGCAATCTACTTCTCTGGTGAAGTATCCTTGTTTGCTGAAGGCAGTTTTAAGTGTGTTAAGGTGTGTATCCTAAACTTTCTACTCAGAACATATTCTGTGGTATATGTGTGCCAAGCTGTAGAAAACAGATTTCTTGGTCTGTCTGGAGTGGTTGCTGGATCTATGGAGGTAAATGTGGAATTTCTAGTATATTCTATAGGTTCCATTGTTGAAGCTGATCATGATGTGCAGGAAGTTGATGCTGGTGTGGGAGTGTTCTAGAGAGAGTTTGATGAATGGGTGGTGGTGGTTGAAGTTGTTGTCAAAGTCTATGAAGGAGTTTTGGTTGTCTGCCCAGAAGATGAAAATATCATCAGTATATCTCAGGTATATCATTGGTTTCACGTTTCATTTTTCCTCAAAATGGGCCATGAAGAGGTTGGCATATTGGGGAGCCATCCTAGTACCCATGGCTGTTCCCAAGGTTTGGGGAAAGCGTTTGCTGTTGAAAGTAAAAGTTGTTATGGGTGAAGCTGAAATGGTTGAGTTTGGTGTTTGGGAGGGATATCTGAGTGTTGTCCATTGTCTTGTAGACATTTGAGGCAGGCAGTGATGCTGTCATGGTGAGGGATGTTGGTGTATAGGGAGTTGATATCCATGATGGCAAGAAATCGTTGATGTTGTGGAATTTCTGGAGGAAGTTGGTAGTGTCCTACAGGAAGCTGGCCCTTCGTGCAGGGAGTGGTTTGAAGATGGTTTCTGTGAGTCCCGATATTCCTTGAGAAAGACTTCCATGGCCAGATGTGATGGGTCTACCTAGATTCCCTTTTCGTGTATCCTGGGAAGTATGTAGAAGGTCCCTGGGATGGATTTGTGGGGGATGAGGGTGTAGACTTTCTCTTGGAGTTGTTTGGGGAAGGAATTGATGATATCCTTAAATTCTTTAGTGAATTGTGGTGTGGGGTCTTCTTTACGTTCTTTATAGTACGTGGTGTCAGATAGCTGTTGGTTGGCCTCATTGACATAGTCATCATGGTTGAGGACTATGACAGTGCCCCTTTGTCTGCTGGTTTGATCATTATTTGGTGGCTGGATTTCAGGGACTGTATAGTTGTCCACTCGGCAATGGAGAGATTGTGGTGTTTGTTAAGGATTTCACAGTTTATTTTTTTCCTGAAGCAAATCAATGTAATGTTCAAGTGTGAAGTTTTGTCCACTAGTTGGTGTCCAGTCAGATTATTCATTTTTCTTATGACTGTTAGTAGGGACACAGTAGTTGTGGGTGGTGGTGTCTGTGTTGTGAAAGAATTCTTTGAGGCAGAGTTGGAGAAAGAATTCTTTTAGTTCTCCACATTACTATAGTGTCAGGTTCTATGGTGGGGGAGAAGTTCAGTCCTTTGGAAAATACAAATAATTCAGCTCTAGCTAGGGGTAGTGTTGATAGGTTAATTATATTGGGGTGTCATGCAGAATCCATGTGCTGGGTCCTGGTGTCATGGTTTCTCCCGGAGGTGGTGTTTTTTGGGTTGTGGAGTTGTAGTTATTTCCACTTTTTGCTTTTATTATCTCCCATTGACTTAGGGAGGAGCACTGCCATGCTGATTGAAAGCTGGCTAAAAGACCACTGGCAAATGGCAATGGATCAAGGTGAGAGGACGTGCCTAGGAGGTACAACCTCCTCTAGCTCTACCTTCCTACCTCTAATCCAAGGCCAAAACACCAGATCATGACTGTGCCCCTCTTGGCACGGTGAGCCAGGAACCATTTGAGACAGTCCCACTATGACTATTATAGTAGCCATGATATTCTGAGTAGATCCAAGACTAAATGTCATATTTGTGGACAATGAAGTCACCAAACACAGTCAGTCCGAAGAGCTATGTAAGCACAACTCAAGGGAAATGTTCTAGCAGTTTTAATGTAAAAACCAAGGATGGAGATGAATTAATTTGAATGGTGCACAGTGGTATCATTAGGAGTAATGGGAGAGAATTAAAAAAAAAGACACATTCAGGATGAATACCAGAAAAAACTTACTGGCAGAGACATATATTAGGCCATGTAATAGTCTTCCAATGAAAATGATGGAAATCCTACCATTTGGGACATTTAAAACTAGATTGGTAAACGTGAACTAGATTTCCCTCTGTAAGGAAAGGATCTTCCACCATTTAAGCCAACAGGAGTTTTGACATTGACTTCAATGAGTGTACGATCAGGCCCTAACTTCCTGATTCTATGCTGCTGATAAACAAAACACTGTACTAATACCCTGACACTGGGAGGCCATGAGATCTACTGGACAGGGTGCTAGGTTGCAACTCAGGAGGCCTGGGATCTATTCCCAGGTCTGTTTCTGTCCTGCTGGATAACCGCAGGCACATCACTTTGCCTCTCTGTGCCTTCGTTTCCCTACCTGTCATGTGAATAATGAGACTGAACTGCTTTCTGAAGTGCTCTGAGATATATGGATAAAAAGGGCTATGTCAGAGCTAGGTATTCAAAAGGAGAAGACAGCATGCCAAATTGATTATAAAAACATATCCCACTCTCCAACAGACATCCTTCCATTGGCACACAGGGCAAAAGCCAATGAGGAGCCCCAGGATATATAGTGTAGGAGCTGCCTTGCACAGTTCATTACAGACCCACAGCTGAACCTGTTACATGACCCCTGGGAACAAACATTCCCTCCTGAGACCCTGGTTCGTGTTACAGTTTTGTACTGCACTCCTAGTGTGAGCCAACTGTGGGGGTCATTCTGAGGAGAATGAACAGGGCAGCCTGGAACGGAGTTCTGATAGCACGGATTCCTCTCCCCATACAGCGATCAGATCCTATACCTCCCGTTCAGTCCATGCTGGAGCTCTTTTGCAATTCTGGGACTCCATCATGGTCACCTCTGCTGATGAGCTCTGCATGGTCACCTGCAGCTTGCCACGCTGGCCAAACAGGAAATTGAAATTCAAAAGTTCGGCGGCCTTTTCCTGTCTACCTGGCCAGTGCATCTGAGTTGAGAGTGCTGTCCAGAGTGGTCACAATGGAGCACTCTGGGATAGCTCCCGGAGGCCAGTACCATCGAATTGTGTCCACAGTACCCCAAATTCGACCCAGCAAGGCCGATTTCAGCGCTAATCCCCTTGTCGGGGGTGGAGTAAGGAAATCGATTTTAAGAGCACTTTAAGTCGAAAAAAAGGGCTTTGTCGTGTGGACGGGTGCAGGATTAAATCGATTTAACACTGCTAAATTTGACCTCAACTCCTAGTGTAGACCTTAGGCACTCATGAATGGAAAGGGGAAGGTGTCAGTCCAGTGAATGGAGCTGCCACTGAGGGGACTTCACTAAGGTGTGCCGACCCCTTTTCAGTCCACTATGCTTATCCCTTCTGTCCCATAAGTGCTAATGAGTAGGGAGCTTGTGCAGAAGAGGGCACCATGCGGAGAGCATATGTACACTCTTGATAGCATCATACCTGCAGCAGAACCACACCGATTCTGCTGCCAGTGGTCCTCAGTGGCCAAGGAGCAGGGGGCTGAATTTGTTCCTTACAGAGCAGCAAAGGCTCTGGTATTAGAATGATTAGCTGTCTCTTAAAGCTTTCAGCCTTTCTTCAAACTAACACAAAAGAAATCATTTGCATGGGCAAGACCTTGTTATTCTTTCATGCCAGGCACAAAGCTCCTCCACCACACCCTTAAAATAACTGGAAAAAAAAATAGGTCATAACCAGATTATCCTGCTTGAAGCAGAGAATGGAGCTGCATGTTCATGCAACTCAGGGGAGCCCATGTTCTTCCGGCCCACAGGAGATGAAGCTGCAGTGGAAAATGGGACAGGGAGGAGGGCTTAACTACTAGGTCTAAAAATAACTGTGTTTTAATAGCTGAAAGTGATCCCCAAGACACTCTCCAGAGGTCCCTTCTAAAATAGTATACATGGTTTAAAAGCAAGCACGTTTAATTTGCCCTGGCATTCGCAGCTCTCCTGGATGTACTCCCAAAGCCTTTGCAAAAGGTTTCTGGGGAGGGCAGCTGTATTCCATCCACCATAGTAGGACACTTTACCACTCCAGGCCAGTAGCATGTACTTGGGAATCATTGTAGAACAAAGCATTGCAGTGTATGTTTGCTGGTGTTCAAACATCACTCTCCTGAGGATACCACAGAGAGATAAAGAACAGATGTTATCATTCAAGGTCACCTGGTTGAAACAGGCTGCTTTTCTTCAGGGGACACTCAGAGGTGCCCGTTCCTGCTGGGCTGTTTGCCTGTGGCTGAACAGAAATGTTCCCCGCTGTTAGCCATGGGGAGGGTGGAGGTGCTAGCCATGCGCTTGGGGGAGGCAAAATGCGACCTTGGAATGAAAGCACATGTGTTATGTATGTAATGTTAACAGCAAGGTTTACCCGTGAAAAAGAGTGTACCCATTGTTCTATAAAATGTGTCTTTTTAAATACCACTGTCCCTTTTTTTCCCCTCCACCAGCTGCATGTGTTTCAAGGATCACAGGATCTTCTCCTTCCCAGAGATTAGCGAAGATCAGAAGGAGAAAAAAAAACACTCGTGATGAAATGTTCTCTGAGCTCATGCTCTCCTCCCACACTGACAGAGCGCAGACGAATGCGTGGAGGCAGACAACGTCAGAGTGGAGGAAAGCACAAATTGACCAGGAGGAGAGGTGATACTCTCTTCAGCCTAAGTGGCGGGCTGAAGCTGAAAGGTGGCGGCAGTGTGATGAGAGGAGGCAGCATATGGTTCAGCTGCAGGAAAGGCAGCAGGAGCACAGACCGCTGCTACAGCTCCTGTGTAACCAACCACCCTCCTCCCCAAGTTCCATAGCCTCCTCACCCAGATGCCCAAGAAGGCAGAGGGGGGGCCTCTGGCCAACCAGCCACCCCACCCTCAAGGACTGCCTAAGCAACAGAAGGCTAGCATTCAATAAGTTTTAAACTTCTAAAGTGCTGTGTGGCCTTGTCCTTCCCTCCTCCACCACCCCTCCTGGTGCTTCTCTCCTCCACCACCCGTCCTGGTGCTACCTTGGTAGTTATCCCCCTATTTGTGTGATGAATTAATAAAGAATGCATGAATGTGAAGCAACAGTGACTTTATTGCCTCTGCAAGCAGTGATCGAAGGGAGGAAGTAGAGTGAACCAAGAGGCGGGGGGTTACATCAAGAAGAAACAAACAGAACTTTCACACCGTAGCCTGGCCAGTCATGAAACTGGTTTTCAAAGCTTCTCTGATGCGTACCGCACCCTCCTGTGCTCTTCTAACCGCCCTGGTGTCTGGCTGCGCGTAACCAGCAGCCAGGCGATTTGCCTCAACCTCCCACCCCGCCATAAACGTCTCCCCCTTACTCTCACAGATATTGTGGAGCGCACAGCAAGCAGTAATAACAGTGGGAATATTGGTTTCGCTAAGTTCTAACCGAGTCAGTAAAGTGCGCCAGCGTGCTTTTAAATGTCCAAATGCACATTCTACCACCATTCTGCATTTGCTCAGCCTGTAGTTGAACAGCTCCTGACTACTGTCCAGGCTGCCTGTGTACGGCTTCATGAGCCATGGCATTAAGGGGTAGGCTGGGTCCCCAAGGATAACTATAGGCATTTCAACATCCCCAACAGTTATTTTCTGGTCTGGGAATAAAGTCCCTTCCTGCAGCTTTTGAAACAGACCACAGTTCCTGAAGATGCGAGCGTCATGTACCTTTCCCGGCCATCCCACGTTGATGTTGGTGAAACGTCCCTTGTGATCCACCAGTGCCTGCAGCACTACTGAAAAGTACCCCTTGCGGTTTATGTACTCGCTGGCTTGGTGCTCCAGTGCCAAGATAGGGATATGGGTTCCGTCTATCGCCCCACCACACTTAGGGAATCCCATTGCAGCAAAGCCATCCACTATGACCTGCACATTTCCCAGGGTCACTACCCTTGATATCAGCAGATCTTTGATTGCATGGGCTACTTGCATCACAGCAGCCCCACAGTAGATTTGCCCACTCCAAAATGATTCCCAACTGACTGGTAGCTGTCTGGCGTTGCAAGCTTCCACAGGGCTATTGCCACTCGCTTCTCAACTGTGAGGGCTGCTCTCATCTTGATATTCTTGCGCTTCAGGGCAGGGGAAAGCAAGTCAAAGATCCATGAAAGTGCCCTCACGCATGCAAAAGTTTCGGAGCCACTAGGAATCGTCCCACACCTGCAACACTATGCGGTCCCACCAGTCTGTGCTTGTTTCCCAGGCCCAGAATTGCTGTTCCATCGCATGAACCTGCCCCATTAGCTTCATGATGCCCACATTGCCAGGGCCCATGCTTTGAGAGAAGTCTGTGTCCATGTCCTCATCACTCTTGTCATCGCGCTGACGTCGCCTACTCGCCCGGTTTCGCTTTGCCAGGTTCTGGTGCTGCATATACTGCTGGATAATGCGTGTGGTGTTTAATGTGCTCCTAATTGCCAAAGTGATCTGAGCAGGCTCCATGCTTGCCGTGGTACGGCATCCGCACAGAAAAAAGTTGTGGAACGATTGTCTGCTGTTGCCCTGACGGAGGGAGGGGCGACTGACAACATGGCTTACAGGGTTGGCTTACAGGGAATTAAAATCAACAAAGGCGGTGGCTTTGCGAGAAACAGAATGCCCCCCTCAAGGATGTAACTCAAAACCTCAAGGATAGAACGCAAAACTGGGTTTAGCCGGCAGTTGATTTCACGGAGGAGAAAATGAATACAAAACAAATCTGATCTATTTCTTGTTTTGATCCACTTCATCTATCTTTACACATCTTGCTGGCAGCAGACTGTTCAGTACGACTGCTAGCCATCGTTATCTCCTGGGTGCTCAGCAGAAGATGGTGCAGTATGACTGCTGACCATCGTCTTCTGCTGGCTGCTGATTAAAAGACAGTGCACTGCCGGTAGGACTCAATCACCATGAGACGAAACTTAAAAGGGAAATGACCTGGCTGAGTCACTCCCATTTGCCCAGGCGCCCCTGACCTCATCGAGGTCGGTTAAAAGAGCACCCAGGACTACGTCGACGACGGCTACCAGTCATACTGCACTGTCTGCTGCCAAAAGGCAATAAACTGCTGCTACGTAGCAATGCAGTACCACGTCTGCCAGCACCCAGGAGACGTACGGTGACGGTTAGCTGAGCGGGCTCCATGCTTGCCGTGGTATGGCGTCTGCACAGGTAACTCAAGAAAAAAGGCGCAAAACGATTGTCTGCCCTTGCTTTCACGGAAGGAGGGAGGGAAGGGGGGCCTGATGATATGTACCCAGAACCACCCACAACAATGTTTTAGCCCCATCAGGCACTGGGATGTCTACCCAGAATTCAAATGGGTGGCAGAGACTGCAGGAACTGTGGGATAGCTACCCACAGTGCAACGCTCCGGAAGTTGATGGTTGCCTCGGTACTGTGGACACTTTCCGCTGACTACATGCACTGAGAGCATTTGTGTGGGGACACACACAATCGACTGTATAAAAACGCTTTATACAAAACCGACTTCAATAAATGCGACCTAATTTCATAGTGTAGACATACCCTAACATTCCTCTGGCAACTACAGCAACTGCTGACCCAGTACAACAATATTAGTAAAGTATTTAATCTATGTTTAGATGCCTTTGATGTAATTTAGTTGCTGGAAACGAGGAGCCAGCACCATGTGACCAGCCAGCTCTGTGCACACTACCAGCAAGAAGTGCTCTGTGGAACTCCGCTTGGAACCACTGACATGGAAGGCGAAACTACAAAATTTATGAGTGAAGGTCAGAGTCGGTGTGGAAGGAGGTTGGAGAAAAACTTAATCCAAACTCTGCCCACAATTCCAAATTCTAACCACAATCTCAGAGTAAACAATGAACATTTCTACTAATCTGATTAGCAGTGAAACACATCCGATAAAGTGAACTGTAGCTCACGAAAGCTTATGCTCAAATAAATTGGTTAGTCTCTAAGGTGCCACAAGTACTCCTTTTCTTTTTGTGGATACAGACTAACACGGCTGCTACTCTGAAAAGTGACAACACTGACGTTTTATTAAACTGCCATCATTTGGCTTCCTGGTCAACACCCTTCTGAGACGAATGGGGGCAGATCAAACCGTCATAGAGCTACTTCCCGTGTCCTTGGGCTCAGGAAGACAGCACTGTATTTGTTCATGTGGGGAAGATTATCTTTGCAACCACAAAGATAGGAATTTAGGGTGAGACTTTCAGCAGAGGTAAATCAGCAGAACTTCAGGCCCCTCTATTTTGTTAATGAGGACTTAGATCCTGCAGAAATAGATGGGGCTGCACCAGAAGTGCTAGTCTGGCATAACTACCCAGTATCAGGAAAAATTGAGCCCTATTTAGGACGATAACCACAATACCCCTCTTCTACCCACCTACCATGATGGTGTGATTTGGAAACTTGGCATGGACAGTTTTCACAGATTCCACAAAGTGCTCTGAATATCCATTGGCCACATCCAGGCAGATGTACTTGATAAGAGGAATGGCCTCCAGAATACTTGTAAGCCTGTCCAAGTCGTCCTTCCCACTGCCTGAGCTCACTGCTACATGCTGGAGAGAGAGAGAAAAATGATCAGCAGCTCTTAGAGATCAGACAAGTGCACAGTTCTTGCACCTGTTTCCACCCACCCTGGGAAAGCTTCCATAGAAACCCATGGAAGTTATTGAGTGCTCTGTTATGTAAAACCATACAGAAATAAATACCATAGCTGGACAAACCAACCAGTTACCTACACTTTGTTTTGAGGCTCTTCTTCAATACAGCAGTAGTGGCATATTATAAACCCTATTTACATTTAAATGGTCTATAAACTAATGTGAAATGTATAAGTGGACTCTTTCATGGGCAACCATTATCATCTGAGTTGCCCAGATCAACAAAAACCACAGGAACCCTCACCAGTTTGTATAATTCCAAAAAGACAGAGTTGCAAACTTTGGGGATCCCTTAGAGAATAGAGCATGGACCTGTCAATTCACTCAATCCTCCCTTAATCTACATCCTCACTATGTCCTCACAGAAAAAAATAGCTTCCACAGCTGCTGGCTCACAGAACCTCAGCAGAGATCCAAGGCTACAGAGCAAGTCAGCATTTAAGCATCAGATGACATTACTGCAATCACTGTGCAACACAAAATGTGCTTTCAATCGATCTGTAAGATATGTAATTTAAGTGCCAAAGTGTTCAGACAGAGTATATTCCTTGGGGCCTACCCCTACTCTCGTACTATATATGAAAAAAGCTGTTGAGCCTAAGTGATAGGTTGGCCTTTCGACAAGCCCCTCATAATTAAAATATCATTTAAAAGTGAGCCACAGGTAATGAAACACCTTGTGCAACGTCAAGAGAACAATGCCATGGGCATTATTTTCCATAAAGGAATGACTTTCATAACCCTGCATAGGCTGCTCTAAGGCAGGACAGAATGAGCTTATAATATGGGAATATACCTCAAGGCATTCTGGGTGATCGACTGCAAACAGTTTCCATTCTTCCAGAGAATAATGCTTCTGAATAGCAGTGAACATTGCATGCTAGAAAAAGAAAAGAAACAAGCAAACTGATATTAACATCCAAGTTAGTCATCTCTTCTTTTCCCATTCTTCAGTGGCAAACTTAGCACTATGACATGTCACTGTGTCTTACTTTTATATTCATCTTGCTTGAAATAATAATGAATTAGGGCTTGATCCTGATCCCTCTTCAGTGAGAGTTCAGAGTGCTTAGCACCATGCAGGATCAGTAACTAAAGCAGCAATAATCTACCATTAAGCATGCAGCTGTACAGTGTATTCTCAATTTCTTGCTCACTATGGATGTGTTGTGAGTCATGAGGCTAGAGGCCAATTAACTAATGAGTTCTGATTTCAGTAGCTGTACTACTAGATAACCTGCATGATCAAAATCTTTGCAGCTAATCAGATTTATAAATAGAAACAATAGAGAAGCAATTCTTCTGTCATAGAAGGTTGTAATGTCACTAAAGGGTTCTGATAACATCAATTCTATCCCCACCCCAACTGGGTGACCTCAATTACCTACATCAAGGTAAAAATTACCTGTGCCTTGTGCCCACTAGGCTTTTACATGCAGAGCACTATCTTGGGTTAGGTATCTTGATGTGAAAAAACACCTCTTTTTGCAGTGAAGACACTGTCTTAAGATTTTACCATCCTGTTCTTGATTTTATGATAGCGGTTCCCTTTGTATCCCAACTCCCAAGGCACATATCTAAATTATGTAATTGCCTTATTATAGGACATTCTGTCACCAAACAAATGGTTTCCTAGCTTTTGCAGAAAAAGAGGAAAGTCAGCACTTACTTTAGTCATCACCTTTGCCATTTCAAACGTGCCCACGGTGTCCATATTTGCCACCATAATGGGGATCCCTGTGTAAGTTTGTTTGGAGTTGCGGAATATGAAGGTGCGCCTGAGATCTACCTGTGAGTAATGAATGCAAATTCTGGTAAGTACCTTTAGACCAACAGAGATTACGCCCAAGCTGTCACAATTATATACAGCACAGAGACAACAGGAGTTTTGCCACTGATTTCAGCGGGAGCAGAATTCAGCCCAGCCTCTCACTCATCCCTGCAGTACTCTTATATGTACCATTGTTTGCTTCCTTTGGAAGCATTCCTACCTCTGCCTACCAGCTGAGAATGAAAATTTCATAAAACAGAATATTGTGGCTATGATAAGGAGAAGAGTCTTGTTGACATGTAGGGAAGGAAACTGGAAGGGGGAAAGGAGGTAGGGAAGAAATTAAAATGAGAAGTGATAGGAGCTGATGGGAATAGGGAAGGGTCAAGATGATTTTGAATTATTTTATAAATAGGGCCTTACCAAATTAATGGCCATGAAAAACATGTCACGGACCATGAAATCTGGTCTCGTGTGCTTTTACCCTATACTATACAGATTTCACCGGAGAGGACAGGACAGCAGCTTTTCTCAAATTGCAGGTCCTGACCCAAAAGGGAGTTTCAGGGGAGGAGTGGGGGGGTGGGGGGGGTGTCACAAAGTTATTTTAGGAGGGTTGCGGTATTGCCACCCTTATTTCAGCACTGACTTCAGAGCTGGGCCGCCAGAGAGCGGCTGCTGTTGTCAGGCACCCAGCTCTGAAGGCAGTGCCCCGCCACCAGCAGCACAGAAGTCAGGGTGGCAATACCATACCATGCCATCCTTACTTCTGTGCTGCTGGTGGTGGCTCTGCCTGCAGAGCTGGGCTCCTGGCCTGCAACCATTGCTCTCCAGCTGCCCAGCTCTTCAGGCAGCGCTGCCACCAGCAGCAGCACAGAAGTAAGGGTAGCAGTATTGCAAAGCCCCCTACAATAAATAACCTTGCGATCCGCCCACAACTCCTTTTTGGGTCAGAACTCCTACAAATTACAAACACCACCACATTTCAGATTTAAATAGCTGAAATCATGACATTTACAATTTTTAAAATCCTCTGACTGTGAAATTGACCAAAATGGACCGTGAATTTGGTAGGGCCCTATTTATAAACGATTAACCTCTCAGCAGTTTGTCAACCTATACTGATATTTTTTCTACTCTTTCATTTAAAAATGGGTGAAATCCTGGCTTCACTGGCAAAACTCCCACTGGCTTCCATGGAGCTAGGATTTCACTCCTGACCTTTAGTGAAAAGTAGCAGCATGATAATAACTTGAAGTTGCTTCCCATGAACTCAGACATTTTGTTCAGTATCTACAGTGTATGTTCATTGTGCCGTACAATAGGGTCCTGGTTGTAACTACTGCAATACTAAGAATATATTAAAAATCACCACCATATCCTGGGCAAATAAACTGAGGCTTTCAGCCATTTATTTTTTATAAATATGTTAGCCTCAGAGTTTATTCAGCCCAGGAAACTGTATTATTTCCTAAACAGAAAACAAGAGCTCATGATAACAATATATTTGATCTAAACAATTCTTAAATATAAAGAGCATCTCTCTCATTTAGCACTCCCCAATAGAAAATGTTAACATAAACGCACAATATTAAGACATTGAGTTAATCTGTGAACGATCTCCCCACATACTGCTGAGACTCCTTCATTGGTCTCTACGTTTTCCACTCTTCAACCTTCACCTGAGAGATGCTTCAAAGAGCTGAAATGAGGTAAAATGCCCACCACCACAGATACCATAAGAACACCTGACTGACAGTTTGCTTACAGGCTCTTTGGAGCTCTAAGTCAGGAGTTATCAGACTTTTTCTCAATGTGAACCACATTATTTATTATTTCAGTCGCACCTAGGGGCCTCAGGCACTGCTGAGTACCTTACTGTGTTAGGCTCTACAAATACATAACAAGGAAAAGAAAGGTCTTTCCCCTAAAGAGCTTACAATCCCAAATAGAAGTTTACATCTTAACAGAGAGATTGTAAATGGAATGGGAGTTGATCCTCAAGGCAATCATGTAGACCCACCCAGCCTCCCATTCGCAATCACATAATATTCATATGGCAATTTCTGCCACATGGGAAAGCTAATATTAGCAAAGCATTTAATGTATTTGTACTACTTTTAATGCAATTTAGAAGCTGGGGACAGGAAGAGATAACAGAGCACAGTCTGAAAACCACTGCTCTAAACGAATATACAAGCCAAATGCCCATTCAAATGGGCATGAAAAGAGGAGGAAAGGAAATGCTCATCTGAAGAGCACCAAGACACAGGGCAAGCTGTAAACCTGTGCCTGAACCACAAGACCTTTCTTCTTCCAGGGCGCCTCACTTCCACGGATTATTCCATCTCTGAAATGACCCAGATAGGTGCTGCGTGTCTTTCTCACGTTACTCCAGGTGTACAATGACATTTCCAGGGATAATGCTGTATTGACAGGGCTGTTGTGGAGGAAGCTTGCAATCCCTCTACCAATGAGGCTCTTTTCCTGTGTATCTAGAGAGAAAAGACTTCAGTCTCCAGGGCTGTTAATCCAGCAACTTTTCACCAATGGGAAAGTACACTTAGAAAAAAATGTAAAACCAACCAACCAACCAAAAAAAAAAAAAAGCCATCTACTGTGAACAGGCTGCCCCATTTTTCCAGGAACGAGGGCACTGGTAGCAGCCACACTGCAATGTGCGGATTACCCTACTTTACAGGAAAGGAGTTTTGACATTAAGGTAAGCGGAGGAACAGCTCTCTCAGTTTCATGCAGCTCTCCAGCCTTCTTTCAGTTTACAATTTTAAACCAATGGCTAGTCTTCCTGAAAGATACTGGACTGGCAACCCTCAAAATGGAAAGGCCTCAGAATAAAATCCAGCACAGGTAGCAGCAGTGTAAGCTTCCCAAGCATTGTCCGATAAGCATATGTCAGCCTGAAATTGGAGTGACCCGTAAGAGCGAGAGAGCGGTGCAGCCTCCATTCTATACTGGCCCTGGCCCTTCTCCTAAGAGGGCCAAAAAGGGGCTTCGTGCCAACCGTGGTGAAGGTGTTTTTGTCATGTGCCACCTGCCCAGCAGAGGTGAGAGCTGAAATTAATATTGGTCATATCTGGAATATTAGCGATATTTGAGTTTGGACAAATATCCACCATACCCTGCATTACTGATGTTCAAGGTACTCAGAAAACGTAGTCATATGGCACACAGATCAATACTCTTATTAGCTCTGCCTGGTCCTAAATTGTAGTGCAGGCAGAAGGGAGCACTGATCAATGTGTACCTTGCTCTTAAAGACCCAGCAGATATTGTGCTCTCTCCCACCTCCTGATCAGACAGTGTGGGGTGGAAAGAGGAAAGGGGAGAAAATGCATTGTCCTGTGCACTGTCTCCTCCCTGGGGAAGGCTAAGAGGAATGCACCATTGGCTCAGCCGCCACCCACCCCCACTCTAGTGGTCAAGGTGAAAGAAGGACCCATTTCCCTCAACTATGCTGTCTGTGCAGGGAGGGGAGAGAAGAGGAGAAATCAGACAGTGGCCAAGTCCAGCAGCACAGTTGGGCCTGCCTGACTGCCAAACCTGAATACCCCCCAGTTGTGCCCAAATGCAAATGTTGGGACCCATGCACATCTCTGCTTCCCCCAAATAACTGTAGTGAGACCATGGATTCACTTCAGCGAGGACACCCACAACCATCTGATGCTAACAACTTCCAGCTATTCCCAAACCAAGTTTGATATGAAAGCCATGCCCTCTGGGTGAATGATTCTGTACCCTAGCAAGCCCCTGGCCCATGCAACTCCCCCTCCCTACCCATACCTTTTTTTCAAAATCTGAATTCGAGCTTCCGAATTTTGGTTCCTTCTCTCTAAAAGGAGGGAGTAACTCCAGGAAGCAAAGACAAGGAAAAGTAACAAGAATAAAAGATGACACTGCCAACGAGCCAGGGAAAGGAATGTACACCGCCCACTTTGCCATACTGTCCCTCTGTGAAGGTGACTTACTCCCAACTATTAAGTAAAGTGCTGTCTGTGTAGAATAAGACACTCAAACAGCTTAGCCAGGCACTGTTAATTTAAACTTCAAAGCAGCAACTTGTTGGGTATCAGGCACTGTAGTAAGCAGCCTCTGTTCCCTTGCCAGCGCTATTTATTTATACAGTACTCTTGTTTTGAAGCAGGACTGACACTGTTTCAGATTTGGCTCTCTCAGGTACTGTCAATAGCTGTTGCTACAGCCTCAGTGATGGTGTCCAATTTCTTAACCTTCATCAGCTTTCACTGAGCCCTCATGACATGAAATGCTTTTAGCCATTCATCATGCTCCCCTGAGGTAACTCTCCCTTATTGGCCCTGGTTCTTCTAGCTTTTCCCATTCCCATCAACCCCTCCTTCCCCCATGCATGCAGCTAATATACAAAACCCTGCATTTAAATAAATAAATAAGTAAGTAAGTAAAGCAGACCCTCAGCCCCACAGCCATCAGCTCCACCTGTTTGCCAGGCCACTGCATTTATTTTTGAAGAGGAATCTTCAGGCTGCTTAAGTGAACTACTGAAAATGGTCAAAGGTGCTCCTCCATACTTATGAGGGCAGAAGTAAAAAGGGCAATGAGTAAATTAGCCCAGGATACCATTATTACTGAATTGAAAGGGAGCACTCCTCAAGTTATCATCATACTGAGATGGACTCTTTAGCCTTATTCCTGCATTCCTGGTGAAATGCTTCTGCTTGGATTAGCTCTCAGAATTCCTGGCCATAACAAATCCAGCCACCTCTCCCTTTGACTCCTTTCCCTCCTGATCCCATTCTTCTCACTACCTCCTTTGCCCCTTGTTGAAGGCTGAATCCTCCCGCCCTTCCCCAACCCAGTGCAATGCCTGTATTAATCACATGGTGTTTGACATCCGGGGTGAGGTGGGGTGAATGGTGTCACAAGATGAGGCGGCCATGTTTGTTGTGAGTTCATAGCGATGCAGAGTTTTGTGGGGTTTCCCCTAATCAGTGGTAAGGTTACTCAGCATGCAGCATTATGGAAATGCTTTGACTGGCTAATAATGATCCGAAGTCCGATTACTGAGAGCTGCATATGCTGCAGTTACTGAGAACCAGCTCAGCTGTGGCGGTGCCGTTACACACCCAGAACTGGTCAGACTGCAGGGATTTTTTACAGAGCGGAGAAAGAAGCGGCCAGTTTCTAGGGTTGCCAGCTGAACAGGATCCCAGCCCTCTGACAGGCAGAGCCAATTCAATGGCACCACGGCATTCAAAAATCTCCCCTCCTGCTTTGTTCATAACTGGGGCTCTCCACCAGCTCACCGTGTATGGACTGGCACGTGCACCTTCCACCCTCCCTTGGCTGCTGGGGTTCTCCTGCCCGCCCTGGGACGCCGGGTTCGTAACCAGACCCCCGGGGAGGGGAAGCGTCCCGCCGCTGGTGTAGCGGCGCAGCTGTTCCCTGCGCGCTGCCGGGGAGTGACGCTCTGGGTCACCGTCTCTCGCCCCACCCGGGGCGCTGCAAAAACCCGCCGAGGCACCTGCCAGGAGAAAGCAGCGCCGGGCGCAGGCCAAGGTCCGAGCACTCTTTAGGTTTCAAGTCCGCGCTCGGATCAGCAGCGCTCCTAGCACCTCTCCGCGAGCAGCGGCCGCCTTTCCAACCGCGGCTGCACAAGGGCCGCTTCTGTGAAATCGCGTTCCCCGGGTAACCCTGCGTAGCCTGGGGAATAAAAACGACCGCGAGACAGCGGCTGCGAAGTTAACGCTACAGAAGGACAGCCCCCTCCCCTCCAGCATGCTCGGTTTGAATGCCCCCACCTCGGCTCTGCTTTTGAGGCTGCTTCTCTTAGGTCTGAGCAGGACGTCATGAAAGTCCAGTTTGAGATCCGCTTCTACGTGGGGCATCTCGCCGGGACGGTGGGGGGGTCCCCCCCCCCACCCCAGCTGCGCGGATGCGCTTTCTTGCGGCCGGCGGTCCGCGTCTGGTGCCGAGCCGAGCCCGCTCCCTTTGCAGGGAGGGTTTTTATAGGCCGCCAAGAGCCGGTGCTCAAGCGCCCGAGCTTTATTAGGACAGTCACGGGGGGAGGCTGTTTTTAGCACGCGCCGCTGCACGGCACAATGGCAGCTGCTGCTCGTCCTCCCCCTTTTCGCCTGCCCGCCCGTGTGTGTGTGTGTCTGGCTCTGACTCCGGCTCCGCGGGCTGGGCGCGGGGCGGCGTGTTGCTACAGAGCGCTGCTGCAGGGCGCTCCGCATTCAGCTGAGCGGGGCCGTGGGCGGGAGCGAGGCGTCACGCGCTGGAGAGCGAGCGGGAGCCGCGGCGCGGGGAGGGCGCGCCAAGGGGGAGGACGGCCGCTCCCCGCCCACGTGACCAAGCTCTAGCTGTGTGGAGTGGGAGAGCTGGACGCGCGCCGGGGGGCCGGGTCTGCGTGTTCCCCGGGCTGGGCTGCCGCCATCCGTTTGTGAAACGTCGCTTGGGGCAGCGGGGCCTCAGGCTTTCCTTTGAAGCTGCATTCCCCGGCGGAGGAAGAGCGGGCGGCTGCGGGGCCCCTGCCTTGGTATCTCCCCCCCCCCCCACACGCCAGTGCTGCTTGTTTTAAATGGGGACACTCCTTGTTGGGGGCAGGCCTTGTTCAGTGTTTCTTTAACAATTGTGCAGCTCCTTTGTTTAAGATTTCGGGGAAACTGCGTCCCTAGTTCCTCCAGCACTTGGCATTAGGGCCTGACCTCATTTCCTCTGTTCTGAGGCAGTCATTCGCGTTTAGGCTTCAGTGGCTGGCTACTCTCTTGTCCTTCCCTTCTGACTACTGGTTTTTCCCTCTTTGATCTTTTCTTCTGTGCTCTCTGCTGCAGCCTTCACACAGGAGAGCAGCTCTGAGAGAATAGTGCATTGGCACTTAAGAGAAGTGAGGGTGTGAAACTCCTCCTCCCCGCTGGCTGTGCTTAGTGAACCCAGTGCTCTATGCATCCAAGGGAGGAGAGTGACCGTCGGATGAAGTGAGCTGTAGCTCAGGAAAGCTTATGCTCAAATAAATTTGTTAGTCTCTAAGGTGCCACAAGTACTCCTTTTCTTTTTGAGAATACAGGCGAACATGGCTGCTACTCTGAAACCCGTCCTGCCTGTGGGGCACAAGCATAATTAAGCTCTCAGCCAAGTAATGTAGCCAGGTGTAGGCCTGGAGGCAAGCCATCTTCCTGAATCTGGAACCCTACAAGACGCTGGGAAGCTCAGATCTGGACCTGACCTTTGCAGTTAATCCCTATGTCTTTATAAAGGGCTGACCAAAACCCTAGCCCTGATGGTCCCTGAGCTGTGGTGAAATTCAGCGACGACCCAAGCTTTGCAGCTCAGGCCCATGTCTATTTACTAGGCTGAGTTGTGTAACTCCTACCTGAAAGGAAAACTGATGGTGAGTGAAGTGTAGGAACTGTTACACAAACTAATGTGTGTTTGTTCTGTTACAGCCTTGCAGTCACAGAGTAGAAATGTAGATGAAACCTGCAGCTGGTTGATTACTACATCTTAGTAGCACCATCAGTCATTTGGAGTTTCCCTTGTACATACACCCCAATTTTGGTGGGTATGGGGAAGTAAAGGTACTTTTGGCCCTCTGAAATATCAATTAGGCTGAAACTGGTTTACTTATCTATTTTTTAAAAATATTAGGAGCTGTTAGACAAGTTTAAATGAAAAAAGCGCCATAGCAAAGAGATATATTTTGGGCCGATTCTGCCTTCCATTAAGTTAGGCTGAGTACAGAATTAACTTACTGAAATTCTATGGCATGTAATACAGGAGGTTAGACTTGTTCATCAAAGCAATCCCTTCTGGTCTTAAAGATCTATTAAACTGGAGTCAATGGCAGTTTTGCCACTGACTTTGGTGGGAGCAATATAAGGCTTATATTGCCCATAGCTGGAGAGTGGAACATGACATTCACCACGGGCTTCTTTTTCCAAGCAAAAAGCAGATGTGTTGCAGAGCCACATGACACTGCCTTCTTTATCTCCAAGTTGCATACAGCCCAGCAGATCCTCTGCCCTCAGCATGGCTCTTATGGCAGTGGTTACTGGTGTCTCCCAGATAAAGCAATATTGCTCAGCACTGTGGACTAGATTTGCAAAAGTAGCAACTAATTTTGCGTGTCTCCATTTTTGGGGCGTCCAACGTGAGAGAGGGAAATACAGGTGCAGCTACACTGAAACTGTTGGCTTGTCTACACTGCCCCGTAATTCAGACTAAGGGGTGTGAATAGCAGTGTACACCAAAGTGCTGTACTGTAACTCCTCCATGTGGACACTGCAGGCCATAAGTGCTGGAACTAGGGGTGCTGCTGCACCCGTTAGCTTGAAGTAGTAATAACAACCTAAATACATGGTCTCTGCCATCAGCACCCCCACTATACGAATTGTTCCAGCACCATTGCTCTGGCGCAAACTCAAAGGTTCCTAGTTCATGTTAGCGTAATCCTCTTCAAACATCCTGCAGCATCCACACAGGCATTTCAGCTCAGCACTTTGGTGCACACTGCTATTCATACCCCCCATAGTCTGAACTGTGGGCCAGTGTAGGCATAGCCTGTGACACATATCTTTTAGAGAGGCATCTAATCTTGATTTAAAGACTTCACGTGATGGAGAATTTACCACATATCCCTTTGTTTGCTGTGCCAATGGTTAATTACCACTGTTAAAAAATTGTCCTTTATTTCTGGTTTGAATGTCTTTTTCTCTAGATTACAGAACCCTTTAACATTACATATTTTCACCCTGCATAGGTACTAATAGACTGTGACTGGCTCATCTCTTCAATAAACTAAATAGATTGAGCTCCTTTAGTTTCTCACTTTAAGACATGGATTACCAAAACTCTAATTATTTTTGTAGCTCTTTTGTGAACTCTCCCCAGTTTTAAAGTGTGGACACCAGCTAGGTGTTCAATTAGTAGTGGTCATCACTGCTGTCGACAAAAATAATATCACCACCCTACTCCTACTTGATATTCCCGTTTATACATCCAAGGATCAAGTTAGCCCTTTGTTTTGGGAGTGGCATGATGGAGGAAAACTTCTGAACTGCTTTATCAGAAAAGGTCAGTGGTCAGTCTCATCTAGTATGCTGTCTTCTGACATTTCTCTATGCCTCATGCTTCAGAGAAAGGTGAAAAAATGAATCATAATAATGTGCAACACTATGGGTATGTCTTCACTGCCCGCCGGATCGGCGGGCAGCGATTGATCCAGCGGGGATCAATTTATCGCGTCTAGTCTAGATGTGATAAATCGACCCCGCGAGCGCTCTCCCGTCGACTCCTGTACTCCAGCACCATGAGAGGCACAGGCAGAGTCGACAGGGGAGCGGCAGCAGTCGACTCACCGCAGTGAAGACACCACGGTAAGTCGATCTAAATACATCGACTTCAGCTAAGTTATTCAATTAGCTGAAGTTGCATAACTTAGATCGATCTCGCCCCCAGAGTAGACCAGGGCTATAGCTCAGTGAGAAACATCTTCCTGACTCCAGCTGGTGATTAACTGAAGCTGGAGGAGTACTGCCCTTGTGATTTTTAGCCTTGTTGGTGTAATTACACATGCTTATTTATTTCATAGGAAAGATGAGCCTAAACCACAAATTTCAGATCCTGATCTGAAGTCCTCCCAGAATTCAGGGTGTTGCAGGCCTGGGGTTTTGATCTGGCCCATTTTATAGACCTGGTCAGTTGCAACGTTCTCATCTGAACTGTCCTAAAACTGGGTGTGTGTAGGTCTAGGAGGTTGGTCCAGGTGCCACTTTCATTAAGATCTGTTTATTTTTTAATCTTACTATGCTGTTTTCATCAGTTATATCTGTTGACAAGTATTTTCACAAGTTAATTATTTACTGCTGTCAAGGTTCCTTCTGCACTCTGAACAGAGTTTGAGTGGGAGTTCTGTTGGAGGAGAAGGTATTTGTGTTTGGTTTTGTAGTGATAGTATTTGTATGTGGAGAGGCTTGTAGGGGCTTTGTGCTGGGAGAGAAGCTGAGCCCTGATTAGGGGGCGGGGCTTCTCTGACTAGGGGTCCTAAAAGGTAGCAGCCAGTCAGGCAGCGGTACAGACGGCAAGGAGTTTGCAAGGGGAGTTTGTCTTGTGGTGCTTGATTTTTGCTGTGGGTGGTGGTGTTTTGGTGTGGTTTGTCTTTCCCAGATTAACAGGATTTAGGTGGGAAGGCAATGACAGATACAGAGGTAGCAGTGGGAGTGACCCATATAGCGGAAGACACAATGAAGATGACTGGATGTGGAAGCTGTGGTATGTACATGATCCTGGAGGGGGCACCTGATAAGAGTTTTGTCTGTATGAAGTGCCATCTGATAGAGCTGATGGAGGAAAAGATCCTAGGTTTGGAGATGCAGGTGGAAACTCTGGTAGAGTTTAGGAAAGGGTTTGAGCAGATTATGGAGCAAAGACATGAGGTATCTGAAGGGAAAAGCTCAGACTTGCAGATGGAAGCAGGACTGGGGAATTCTGGGGGGAGACTGGGTGAGGAAAGTGGTCAGTGGAAGCATGTGACTAAAAGAACCAGGCAGAGGAAAAGACAGGCTAGTGAAGGAGAAAGAGAGCTTAAGAATAGGTATGCAGAGTTGGAAAATGAAGAATGGGCTCAGCAGGTAGTCACTGAAGGTGGAGGGGCAAGGAAGAAGAGAAGAGTGGCTAGTCCTATAGGAAAAGGGGAAGAGTTAATGGAGATTACACCAAATATGAGCCCCAGGAGGATACAGGATGGGTTAGAGGATTACAAGGGAGAATAGGAATGGAAAGAACTTGCAGCCAGAGGGAACAGGGGATAGACTGGAGAATAGCACCGTCACTAGGAAAAGACAGGTCTATGTGACTGGGGACTCTTTACAGATAGGCCTGTAACCAGAGCTGATCCGGAGAATAGGAGGATGTGCTGTCTTCCAGGTGCTAAGATATGGGATGTAGACCTGAGGTTGAAAAGGATTCTATATGGAGCGGGAAAGAATCCCCTAATTATCCTTCATGTGGGAACAAATGATACGGCTGGATTCTCGCTGGAAAGTATTAAGGGAGACTATGCTAGGCTGGGGAAGACGCTTAAGGAAATTGAGGCTCAGGTGATCTTTAGTGGGATACTGCCTGTTCCTAGAGAAGGGCAACAAAGGTGTGACAAGATTATGACTATCAACAGATGGCTTAGGCAGTGGTGCTATAAGGAGGGCTTTGGGATGTATGGCCATTGGGAGGCATTCATGGATAGAGGACAGTTCTCTCGGAATGGACTTCATCTGAGTAGGGAAGGAAATAGACTTCTAGGATGGAGGCTGGCACAACTGATTAAGAGAGCTTTAAACTAGGAATTAGGAGGAGATGGTTAGGAGATGTCCAGGTAATCTCCATGCCAAAATTTAGCATTGAGAGGAAAGAAAATGAAGTAAGAGTGGATACTCCGTGGCTAGGAGGAAGGGCAGTGTAGATACAAGTCTAATAAGTTATACTGGTAGTAAAATGACCATGCCTAATAGGGTACAGAATGTGAGTGAGGCCAAACAGCAAAAATTAAGATGTTTGTACACTAATGCGAGGAGCCTAGGTAACAAAATGGAGGAACTAGAGCTACTGGTGCAGGAAGTGAAACCAGATATTATAGGGATAACAGAAACATGGTGGAATAGTAGTCATGACTGGGCTACAGGTATTGAAAGGTATGTGCTGTTTAGGAAAGACCAAAATAAAGGTAAAGGTGGTGGAGTAGCACTGTATATCCGTGATGAAGTAGAATGTAAAGAAATAAGAAGCGATGAAATGGATATGACTGAGTCCATCTGGGCAAAAATTAAATTGGGGAAGAAAACTATTAGAGCCTCCCCTGGGATAGTGCTTGGAGTGTGCTATAGACCGCCGGGATCTAATTTGGATATGGATAGAGCCCTTTTTAATGTTTTTAATAAAGTAAATACTAATGGAAACTGTGTGATCATGGGAGACTTTAACTTCCCAGATATAGTACTCATCCTCCAGTCTAGTAATAATAATAGGGCTCAGATTTTCCTAGATGCGATAGCTGATGGATTCCTTCAGCAAGTAGTTGCTGAACCGACTAGAGGGGATGCCATTTTAGATTTGGTTTTGGTGAGTAGTGAGGACCTCATAGAAGAAATGGTTGTAGGGGATAATCTTGGCTCAAGTGATCATGAGCTAATTCAGTTCAAAGTGAATGGAAGGATTAATAAAAATAAATCTGAAGCTAGGGTTTTTGATTTCAAAAGGGCTGACTTTCAAAAATTAAGGAAATTAGTTAGGGAAGTGGATTGAACTGAAGAATTTGTGGATCTAAAGGTAGAGGAGGCCTGGGATTATTTTAAATCAAAGCTGCAGAAGCTATCGGAAGCCTGCATCCCAAGTAAGGGGAAAAAAATCATAGGCAGGAGTTGTAGACCAAGCTGGATGAGCAAGCATCTCAGAGAGGTGATTAAGAAAAAGCAGAAAGCATATAGGGAGTGGAAGAAAAGCTACCTTATTGAGGTCAGAACATGTAGGGATAAAGTGAGACAGGCTAAAAGTCAAGCAGACTGGGACCTTGCAAAGGGAATTAAAACCAATAGTAAAAGGTTCTATAGTCCTATAAATAAGAGGAAAACAAAGAAAGAAAAAGTGGGACCGCTAAACACTGAGGATGGAATGGAGGTCAAGGATAATCTAGGCATGGCCCCATATCTAAACAAATACTTTGCCTCAGTCTTTAATAAGACTAAAGAGGATCTTAGGGATAATGGTAGCATGACAAATGGGAATGAGGATATGGAGGTAGACATCACCATATTTGAGGTAGAAGCGAAACTCAAACAGCTTAATGGGGGGCCCAGATAATCTTCATCCAAGAATATTAAAGGAATTGGCACAAGAAATTGCAAGCCCATTAGCAAGAATTTTTAATGAATCTGTAAACTCAGGGGTTGTACCGTATGATTGGAGAATTGCTAATATAGTTCCTATTTTTAAGAAAGGAAAAAAAAGTGATCTGGGTAATTATAGGCCTGTTAGTTTGACGTCTGTAATATGCAAGGTCTTGGAAAAAATTTTGAAAGAGAAGATAGTTAAGGACATTGAAGTCAATGGTAAATGGGACAAAATACAACATGGTTTTACAAAAGGTAGATCATGCCAAACCAACCTGATCTCCTTCTTTGAGAAAGGAACAGATTTTTTAGACAAAGGAAACGCAGTGGATCTAATTTACCTGGATTTTAGTAAGGCATTTGATACCGTGCCACATGGGGAATTATTAGTTAAATTGGAAAAGATGGGAATCAATAGGAAAATTGAAAGATGGATAAGGAATTGGTTAAAGGGGAGACTACAACGGGTCCTACTGAAAGGTGAACTGTCAAGCTGGAGGGAGGTAACCAGTGGAGTTCCTCAAGGATCGGTTTTGGGACCAATCTTATTTAATCTTTTTATTACTGACCTTGGCACAAAAAGTGGGAGTGTGCTAATAAAGTTTGCGGATGATACAAAGCTGGGGGTATTGCCAATTTAGAGAAGGACAGGGATACCCTACAGGAGGATCTGGATAACCTTGTAAACTGGAGTAATAGTAATAGGATGAAATTTAATAGTGAGAAGTGTAAGGTCATGCATTTAGGGATTAATAACAAGAATTTTAGTTATAAGCTAGGGACGCATCAATTAGAAGTAACGGAGGAGGAAAAGGACCATGGAGTATTGGTTGATCATAGGATGACTATGAGCCGCCAATGTGATATGGCTGTGAAAAAAGCTAATGCGGTCTTGGGATGCATCAGGAGAGGTATTTCCAGTAGGGATAAGTAGGTTTTTGTACCGTTATACAAGGCACTGGTGAGACCTCACCTGGAATACTGTGTGCAGTTCTGGTCTCCCATGTTTAAGAAGGATGAATTCAAACTGGAACAGGTACAGAGAAGGGCTACTAGGATGATCCAAGGAATGGAAAACTTGTCTTATGAAAGGAGACTCAGGGAGCTTGGCTTGTTTAGCCTAACTAAAAGACAGTTGAGGGGAGATACGATTGCTCTCTATAAATATATCAGAGGGATAAATACCAGAGAGGGAGAGGAATTATTTAAGCTCAGTACCAATGTGGACACAAGAACAAATGGATATAAACTGGCCACTAGGAAATTTAGACTAGAAATTAGACGAAGGTTTTTAACCATCAGAGGAGTGAAGTTTTGGAATAGCCTTCCAAGGGAAGCAGTGGGGGCAAAAGATCTATCTGGCTTTAAGATTAAACTCGATAAGTTTATGGAGGAGATGGTATGATGGGATAACATGGTTTTGGTAATTAAATATTCATAAATAGGCGCAGTGGCCTGTGATGGGCTATTAGATGGGGTGAGATCCGAGTTACCCAGGAAAGAATTTTCTGTAGTATCTGGCTGATAAATCTTGCCCATATGCTCAGGGTTTAGCTGATTGCCATATTTGGGGTCGGGAAGGAATTTTCCTCCAGGGCAGATTGGAAGAGGCCCTGGAGGTTTTTCGCCTTCTTCTGTAGCATGGGGCACGGGTCACTTGCTCTGCTCCTTGAAGTCTTTAAACTACGATTTGAGGACTTCAATAGCACTGATATAGGTGTGAGGTTTTTTTGTAGGAGTGGTGAGTGAAATTCTGTGGCCTGCGTTGTGCAGGAGGTCAGACTAGATGATCATAAAGGTCCCTTCTGACCTAAATATCTATGAAACTCTAGGATACAGATGTGGGGACCTGCATGCAAGAGCCACTAAGCTTATTCTTACCAGCTTAGGTTAAAACTTTCCCAAGGTACAAACTTTGCCTTGTCCTTGAACCGTATGCTGCCACCACCAAGCATTTTAAACAAAGAACAGGGAAAGAGCCCACTTGGAGACGTCTTCCCCCAAAATATCCCCCCAAACCCTACACCCCCTTTCCTGGGGCAGGCTTGATAAGAATCCTCACCAATTTGTACAGGTGAACACAGACCCAAACCCTTGGATCTTAAGAACAATGAAAAAGCAATCAGGTTCTTAAAAGAAGAATTTTAATTAAAGAAAAGGTAAAAGAATCACCTCTGTAAAATCAGGATGGTAAATACCTTACAGGGGAATCAGATTCAAAACACAGAGAATCCCTCTAGGCAAAACCTTAAGTTACAAAAAGACACAAAAGCAGGAATATACATTCCCTCCAGCACAGCTTATTTTACCAGCCATTAAACAAAAGGAAATCTAACGCATTTCTAGCTAGATTAGTTACTAACTTAACAGAAGTTCTGAGGTTGCCTTCCTGATATGTTCCCAGCAAAAGCATCACACAGACAGAAAAACCCTTTGTCTCCCCCCCCAGTTTTGAAAGTATCTTGTCCTCTCATTGGTCATTTGGGTCAGGTGCCAGCTAGGTTACCTTAGCTTCTTAACCCTTTACAGGTGACAGGATTTTGTCTCTGGCCAGAGGGATTTTATAGCACTGTATACAGAAATGTGGTTACTCTTCCCTTTATATTTATGACAACTGCATAAAAAGTACTCCTTTGTATCCAGTTTCAGTTTGCTTTTAAATGAGAAAACTCTTTGCCAGCCAGTTGCAATTCCAAAATATTGAAAAATGCATGGGATGTCAATCCTAGCAAAGTCTGAGTGCTTCAGAGCTTTGGAGACTCCTGAGACTGAATGACTAATGAGAATGTCAACAGAAAACCATATCTTGCTCATCACAAAAGACGCATTTAGATACTTCTCTTAATTTATTTGTAAAATTGTGGACTTGGTCCTCACGTCAGGACCACAGTTGTCAACTTTCACATGGTAAATAAACACCCCGACTTTCACAATAAGCCAAAAATCAAGCTAATCCCATTTCAAAACAAGCCAATGCAGTCCGGGATTGTGGTGGGTCTGCTGTGAACCCCTGACTCTCTCCCCACTCGCCCCAGCTTGCCGCTTGCCAGGAGCCAATCAAAAAAGAGAAGGAACAAGCTACAAGCCAAAAACTAGCCAACAATCAACTCTCAAGCCAATTTAGCCAGAAACAAGCCCAATTTCTGCGTGTTTTTTTTTTTCCTCAGGTTTGACATGTCTGGTCACCACCTGTGCTCAGCACAGGTCGTGATCGGCTTTAGACTACCATTATGCATACCCAGTCTTGGGGCTAGCCAAAGCCAAGTCTTTACCAAGGGGCATTACTGGAGCACAGAAATGCTCTGGCCAATCCCTTCCCTGGCCATCCTCCTGCTATGGAGATTGGAAAGGTTGCACCTGGGGATTCCCCCATCCTCAGATGGCTGGGTAAGCCAGCTTTACAACCCTTTTGCACTGGTGAAGTTGTCCAAAGGGGTCATGGAGCGAGGACCTGGACCTACAAGTTTACAAGACGACATGATGAGGAGTAAGTCCTTTTGTTTATTGTAATAATTATATTATATTTATATTATTTTTATTTGTTAACTTTGTAATTACTGTACATCGCTTCTTCCATCTGAGGATCTCAAAGGGCCTGACAAACATTTTTAATTAATTAAGCTACACAGCACTCCAGTGAAGCTTCATACCCATTTTATAGATGAGAAAGGTACAGAGGGCCAAATGCAAGGATGAAGTAAATCATTGTCTATGCTACACATTGGTATCCTGATTATGATCTCACACTGGTTTTACACCAGTTGAACTTTAATGACTTCAGGGGGTTATGCCTGATTTACACCAGTTGGTGGAGAAGCAACCCCAACATGTAAATTCATCAGATGCAAGTGGCAAAGCAGTGTAATTTGCAGTGATTTGGCATTCAGTAGGTATGCAAAATGAGTGTTATTTACACCAAGTTGGCATGCTGTGGACAACAAATACAGCAGGCACAGATTCCTGTTTACACCAATAGAAATTGTAACCATGAAACCAGAGTGGAATTTGACCTAGAGAAATTAAGTGTGACATGGCCATGGTCACACAGCACGTCAGTGGAAGAGCTGGGACTAGCAGCCAAGAGTCCTGGCTCCTAGTCCTCTTTCAGGGGATGAGCATGCAGTAATTAATTTTCATGAAATGCGGCATAATCTATGTAACAAATCTTTCTCACCAAGTAGTAATTTGGATTCTCAAATAAATAAGAATAAAATAAAAGATTGGTTGTTGGAATAATGTTCAGTCCCAGAGATAAACTAGTGGTGGTCTTAAATACAGAGGGACTTGAACTGAGGTTCTGAACATGGAGCTCCGCAAACCTGAACTCCTCCTGCCACTTGCTCTCCAAGTGCATGACTTTGTGTCAACACATCCCAATGTGGTGATTCTGCATCATAACTTCACAAGATGAAACATCTGCCAAATCAAACACAGAAACTTTTGAGTTCAATGCAGCAGATTTGAATGCATATTTGCATCTAAAACCATTCCTAGAAAGCCCCTAGGAACTTATATCAGTGGGATATGCATGTTGGGACAGGGTAGTATTGGAGTCAATGTACACTGTCAGGCTAGAGGGAATTTTGCATCTGTGGGTGATTTTACAGTACATCAGTGGCCCCCAAACTGTGGGGTGCACCCCTAGGGGGGAATAGAGGAATGTTCAGGGGGACATGGTGGGGCACGGGCCAGAGCCCACAGGGGGCAGGGAGGGAGCTCTGCCCCCCGCTCCACTCCGGCCCTGTTCCAAGCCCTGGCCACAGCTCCTGGTGATGGCCCCTGGCTCCCAGCCATGACTGTGGCCCCAACTGCAGCCCCTGCTCCCTGCTGAGGCCCCGGCTGCAGTGCTGGCCCCACTCCTGACTGTGGCCCCTGGCCCTGGATCCAGACTGTGGCTCCCAGATGAGGCGCGGACTAGGTAAGGGGGGGCCATGGACAAAAAAGTTTGGAGACCACTGCAGAACATACTATAATATGAAATTAATTATTGATACTATAACAGCCTTAAGTTTGAATTTCTTTTTCTGCTATGTTGCTGTCTGCCTTTTAATATTATTTTAATTTTTTATAATTTATAACAACATGCTGTCTTTTATACTATATATTATTTATACAAGATTGTTGTCTGCTTTTATTATTAATTCATTTCCTGTGGAATTCTTTTTCTTTAATGTCTTTTATTGAGTTGTAAATTCAGCGTCCAATCTTTGTTTTACCTGCGCAAAGCAGTTACAAGATTTCATGGTGCATTGAGAAAGAGATCTGCTTTCCTGTACCGCCATGATGGTTAATCCACTGAGGGAAAAGAGATTAAAATACTGAAAGCTTGTTTCCATCCAATCCAAAATCCCTGTTTGGTTTGGTTGTTTATGAATAAGGCTCAGGACACAGACTCTTATAACTCGGATTGTTTTTTCTATGGATGTGCCCAGTCTCTGTGAAAATGAGCATGCTACTCTGTCAGTGCAAAACAAAATAAATTAATGGTAATTCATTAATAATAAAAGAATTCTGGAACTAAGTGGCACATTTTCTGCATCTTTTGCCTTTTCCTTTATATTTTTGCTTTGTGTGAAAATCTTAATACAAGTTTAAAACTAAAGAGAAGATCTTGTCAGAGAAGTCTGTGCAATAATCTCTATTAATGTTTTTCATCAACATTTTACCCTGCATTATAAAAAGAGGTTAATTTGGATGCCCAGTAGCCCCACCTACTGACAACAGATGTCACATTCTTAAAATGTATTATTATTATTTCTACAAAATGTTAAATGTGTACCAAATGCCTGTTTATAAATATTACAGTTAAGAAACAAAACCATCCCCACCACCCACATTAATTGATAGGTAAGTATGAGGTTTCACGCCCACAAAAGCCAAAACAATTTATAATTAAATTTCTCACAGAAACTTTTAACCTCCGCCCTTTTTTGCACATGTGTTAGAATGTCTAGCGGTGAACCAAGCAGGATTGGTTTTGCTTTTACAGAACCTACGTTGCATTTTGTCTTGAGAAAATCAAAAACAAGGCTGGCATGTATCCTTGTTCCATTTTAAAATTCCAGGGAGTGTAGATAACTACTACGGCATTTTATAATCACATACCACAACACCACCACATGCTGTCTTGTTACCATGTCTACTCACAGACTGTGGGCTTGTCTACCTTACTCACTGGATTGACGGGCATTGATCCAGCAGGGGTCAATTTATCGCATCTAGTCTAGACGCGATAAATCGACCGCCGAGCGCGCTCCTGTCGACTCCGGTATGCCACTGGAGTGAGAGGCACAGGTGGAGTCAACAGGGGAGCGTCAGCCATCAACTTATCGCAGTGAAGATATTGCAGTAAGTAGATCTAAGTACGTCGACTTCAGCTACGTTATTTACATAAAAATGTCATAATTGGATAATATTAAGCAAAATAAAATACATGTAAATAGTAGATGGATAAATGCATCTCAATAAAAATAAGTTAAACGAATTGAAAGAGCTGGGTGGAAACACTGGGCTGTATGTTGTTAATGATTTGCTGCATCAAATCTTATCAGTAGGTGGTAATGGACGATAGAAAACACAGCTTATTGTAGTGCTCTTTTTCCTCTGTTTCCAGGCAAGGTGTCTGTTATTTTATGTATTGATTGCTTCTCATCTGTATCTCTCCTGGCCTTAGCTGCTATGTAATAGTGTTGCTCTGTGATGTTAAACAGTTTCACCCCACAGCCAGCCATGTTTCACCCCACAGCCAGCTGTTTTTCACAGAAGGCTCAAGTAATTTCTGTGTATGGTTTGTGAAGTGCACTGGGGTCTTTTGGGATGAAAGGCGTGATATAAATGTAAGATATTATTCATTTGCTTTTTCCAGTACACACAGCACTAGTATCCTTTGCTTTCTTCTCGCATTCCCCAGATTAAATTGTCAAGAGTCTCAGTAATAGTCTGAACTTTTGCTCCAGGCAGACTAATAATCACAGTTCTGTTAGCTCAATCCTTATAAAGACATGGCTATTCTCAAGACGCACAATTGATTCACCTACTGGCTTTCTCTTCCACATCCCTTGTATTTTCTGTGTGCAGCCTTAGCCCTTGGATGTTGCTCAGCTTCCATTTCCCCCTTGCCATGTTGGCTGTCCTTCAGCTCAACGTAAAGCCTGAGTTGGTCCCCTGAAATAACAAGGACCAGACTGAGGATGCTTCATCAGGCTTCTGAGTCCTTTTCTTCCGTCTGCTGAATTAGAAGAGGAAAGGCTTGTCCTGTGTAGGCAAAGCACTGTGGGAAACCAAATAATCAGCTCCTTCTGGCTATCCAAGAAGCAGCTCGTTCTCTTCACAAACAGAAAGGGGCCACATCAAATCATTTCCCTGAGCTGTTCTGCACGGCCCTGTGGGAAACAGAATAATTAGCTTCAGTTAGCTGCCAAGCCAACACCTCCTTTTCTTCCCTCCAAGTCCCCTCCTTTGACCCCACTTTATTATAGCTGCAGCCACTACTGTAGTAAACACAACTGAAAAGGGGATCTGTTCCAAACCACATCCCGAGAGCTGCCTCCTGGTCTTTTACAAGGAATGTCGAGTGCCACTGCTGGCATCTATCCAGTCCAAAAGACACTTCATCCTAAGAAGCCTGGGACGTGCTAGTCACTCAGAGGGCTTAAACGGTGAACACCGGACAAGGGTAGCACCTCTCTTGGTCTTTATTCCTTCTGTCCTAAATACACTGACCTGGTTGTTTTCATAAGAATTCAGTTCCTGCTAGAGTCTCTTCTATTCAGGCCTCAGTTACCTTTCTGCTGTCCGCCCACACAGGTTGCTGTAAGGTGTTAATACATGGGCTAGCAGCACGACAGCTTTTCAGGAGTCTATGATCTATAACAGCCCTTTGCTGGGAAAAGGTGCAGTTGCGATCTTTCCGTGATGTCTGTGCCTTGCCTGACATCTGGTGGTGGGGCGAATACATGGACAGTTGAAAAATTTGGCTAGTTCACTGGTCACAAATCGATCTGTGCATGAATCGTAAATATTACATGATTTTGCAAAAAGACCCTTTCCTCCGTAGATTATTCTCCTACTCTTGTAATGTCCATTATGTTACCAGACATTTGCTTCTTTCTCCCCTAACTTACATAAATATACGTCAGGAGTAACTCTGTTGAAGCCAGTGGAGTTACCCCTGTGTAAAACTGATATAGGTCAGATGAGAATCAGAACCATTTTCTCTGTGCTTTTCTTTTCTCTTCCAAAAGTTCAGTTAGAACTGGTCAAAATATTTGAAAGAAAAGGTTATTTTTGTCAGAATTAGTCTTTTTTTTTTTCAAAATATTTATTTTTATGAAAAACTGTCAACTTTTTTTGCAAAAATGTTTTCCTTTTTTCAATTTTTTTCAAAATGTTACAAAAATATTATTGAAAACATTGTCAGAATGGTTATCTAAATTTTTGATTATTAAAACTAAAGTGGAAGTAAAGTTTTGGTAAATGAAAATAATATCTAACCACTTTGACCTTTTTATTTTTAAGAAATTGTGAAAAAAAATAAAAACAAAAAATGGGTCCATTTCAAACACTTTGAAATGAAAACAACTTCAAAATTGTTGTGCAAATAGGTTGTTTGAGATTTCTTTACCAGCTCCAGTTCAGGTACAATATGGAAAACTGAGACCAGTTTCTTATTCTCTTTATTAGCTCTTCTTCAACTGAGACTTTAAAAAAATAGTATGTGATGAATGACTGGACAGTCTCTACGTAAAAGAATAAATGGACAGAAATCAGACATCAAGAATTACAACGTTCAAAAACCAGTCGGAGAACACTTCAATCTCTTTGGTCACTCAATTACAGACTTAAAAATGGCAATTCTTCAAAAAAAACCCTTCAAAAACAGACTCCAACGAGAGACTGCTGAATTGGAATTAATTTGCAAACTGGACACCATTAACTTAGGCTTGAATAAAGACTGGGAGTGGATGGGTCATTACACAAAGTAAAACTATTTTCCCATGTTTATTCCCCACCCCCATCCCCCACTGTCAACTGCTGGAAATGGCCCACCTTGATTATCACCCCCCACCCCCGGCTCTCTTGCTGGTAATAGCTCCACCTTAAGTAATCACTCTCCTTACAGTGTGTATGGTGACACCCATTGTTTCATGTTCTCTGTGTATATAAATCTCCCCACTGTATTTTCCACTGAATGCATCCGATAAAGTGAGCTGTAGCTCACGAAAGCTTATGCTCACATAAATTGGTTAGTCTCTAAGGTGCCACAAGTCCTCCTTTTCTTTTTGTGAATACAGACTAACACGGCTGCTACTCTGAAACCTGATGATACTTTTGTTATCTTGTTTAATATAGATGAGTCCAAACCAAAATTCCAGATCCAAAGATCCCTTAAACTTTGGGAAAGTTCTGCCTTGGATCAAATCTTGGTGGCTCGAACTCATCTCTGCTCATTACATTTTTTCTGTTTGAGCTGCAAATCTAGCACCTCTTATCCCAGGAGCAAGAAGACAGTATTATTTGTTTACTTACGGTTTATTACTTACGTTTCATTTGGACCTGTGTATGGATAAAAAAAAAATTGTACTGCTGACCAAACTAGGGGGAAAAATGTGCACCAAGTTTTGGTGATTGGGAAGTGCAGATTTTGCCTGCTATCGTAAAGAGGAGAGAGAGAGAAATGGGACCTAACAGCAAACGTTTTGTCTGCTCTGAAGTGTAATTCACAGAGGACAGCCGCATTCCAGAAGGCCACAGGCTGGAACAGTGCTTCCACAATGTTCTTATTCATTCACTAAGGAATAGGGAGGCATAGAAAGGAAGCATGGGACCGTGGTTCCTGAGAAACGTAGCCTAGATCATCAGCTGGTGTCAGTTGGTGTAGCTTCACTGAAGGATCTGGACCTTTATAAATTTATATACACACACACTTAATAATCTGCCCTTGAATAGGTCAAACTTGGTCCCCTAGCAGATATACTTATTCGAAATTGTGGTGTTATTTTGAGTATGAAATGCCCTTGACAAGCTTATAACCTCGGTTTAAGAATTTGGAACACTTCCAGGCTTCATCTTATCAGGATAAGAAGATGTTAGTTTACGCCTTGCTGTCATCCAGGCTTGACTGTTATACTTGACTGCTGATGGGTATCTCTTCCCTTCCTATTTTTTAGTTTTTCTTCAGCTCCTGCAAAATTCTGCAGCTAGATTCAGAAATCAGACTAAACTTGCTTATGTTACTGGTCCTGAGCCTTCGGCTCAGACTGTTACACAGCTGGAGAATTATTTCTCCTATGCTCACAAAATGTACAGTCCGATTTGCACCACGCTGGCAGAGCTGGTAATTGCCATAAACCCCACAGGCTATACTAGTGGATGATATAATTTGAAGTCCTGAAATGTGCAGCTACCAGCAGTTACAGGCACCACATACATAGTAGTGCAGAGCCCTCATTAGTCCATATGCCAGAAGAGGTAGGGGCCTTATTTTTGCTCATCTCCGCAAAGGAAAGAAAAGGGGAAGTAGTGTTGCAAACCTTTTTGCATCTCAGGCTGTATCCAAATGCCAGCTGCCCACTTCCCTTAAATCAGTTGCCAAGTTGTGATGTGACATGAGATAGTTAAATTACCCAGTGAATCTGCTGCTCCTGTTTCCTGTCCGCTAGGTTCTGCATGGGGCACCAGCTACTGTGATAGAGAAGCCACCAGAGGGCACTTTTGCATTTCCTATTAAGGCCCTGCCTTTCAATGTGTGTGATCAGACACTCAGCAATGCTGCTTTCTTGCCAGCATGAGAGAATAATAATTAATACAAAATGGCATTTATATAGCACCTTCCTTCCCTCAGAGGAGCATATAAAAACATCCTTGTGGCAGAGGAATTCAGGTGATCTATTAGAGTTAGCGCTGAATAAGATTAGGGTCGGTGAGTTCAAAATGGCAAAAGGGATTCACCTACATGATTACAAGTGGCAGGAAGATACTGATGAAGAAGAAAACCTGGGGGTAATAGAGATTAGAAAGTAACCATCAGTCAAATGTTTGGCAGCAGCTATAAAAAAAACTCATCAAATAATGTACAATAATTGATGATACATTTCATTTCTATAATGCAATTCATCTGATTACCTCAATATACTTTACAAACATTAGCAATTTAATCCCCACAGCACCTGGTGAGGTAGTTAAGGGATAGCCTATTTGGTAAAATATTCAGGGCAAAATTTTCAAAACTGGGTGCCTGCGGTTAGACAGCTAAAGCCATCTTTATTTAAGCACATAAATAAATGGCTGGATATTCAGAAATGCTGGGCACATGCAGATAAAAGAGTTAATGTAGTAATAGTAACTTCATAACAAAGATTTGTAATTTCTGTCTTTCAGCACAGGCAACATAAAGACTGTCTGTGTCTGTGTTCACAGGCGCTGACTTTCCATTGTGCGGACAGGGAGGGAGGGCCCGACCCTCAGCTCTGCCCCAGGCCTCGCCCCCACTCCACCCCTTCCATCAAGGTCACTCCCTGCCCTGCCTCTTCCCAGCCCGCTCCACCCCCACCCCGCCTCTTCCCACCCTCTTCCGTCCCCTCCCCCGAGTGTGCCGCGTCCTCTTTCCCTTCCCCCCCAGCCTCCTGCATGCTGCAAAACATCTGATTGCGGCGGGGGTAGGCGCGGGGAGGGAGAGGTAAGTGCTGATTGGCAGGGCTCACCGGCAGGCAGGAGGAGCTGGGGGGAGGGGAAAGGTGCTGATAGGGGGCCTGCTGGTGGGTGCTCAGTACCCACCATTTTTTCCCCATGGGTGCTTCAGCCCCGGAGCACCCATGGAGTCGGCACCTATGTCTGTGTTGGTTTCGCCGTGTGCAACAAAGATTTAGGGGGCGTCAAAAGTGCTGGAAAGTTCTCTTATTGAACAAAACTGTCATCTGGTCCAAAAATAAAACTCAACGAGATTGGAAATGAACAAACATAAACTTGGGACACATGACAGTAGAAAACAACAAATGTGAGAGCAAGGATTTGCTTTTCTGGCCTAGCACTGCCACAGACAAAATTATACACCCCGAGAACCTTTTTAGTAGAGAAAAACAGGGAAGTGTCTAGACATCAAATTAACTTCCGTCAGCTTGACCAAATGTCTACAGTTTGATGTCGAGACACTTTCCTGTTGTTTTTCTCTACTAAAGAGGTTCTCGAGCTGTATAATTTTGTCTTTGGCAGTGCTAGGCCAGAAAAGCAAATTCTTGCTCTCACATTTGTAGTTTTCTACTGTCATGTGTCCCAAGTTTATGTTTGTTCATTTCCAATCTCATTGATCATGGAACCACTAGTCTTTCATCATTACAGATCAGACCATTTGTAATTGTTAGTACCTCATGCACTTCTTGGGCTGAATGAAAACCAAAGGATGGATCTGTATATTTTGTACTAAGTATCAAATGCAGTTTTCAGTGTCCAGTTTAATCTGTCCACTTAATATGCCAATACCCAGATCTTGCATCCTGGATACTGAAAAGCTGGGCATTAGCTAATTTACTTGTTTCATCCTCAGATGTAGGCATCTAGTAATGCTCTTGCTTGATTGCCTTGTGCAAGTCTGGTGGATCTAGACAGTCACAGCTCTCTCTCTGTGATTTTTTTCCTCTACTATTATGGAGTTTCCTTGGTCTGTAGGCTCAGATACCTTGACAATTACCATAAACGTTTCCAGTCTCAATCTCTTTAGCCCATTAGAACTTACAGTGCAACTGGAATTGGCATCAGTGTTGGAATTCCTGGATAAAGTTCTCTGGTTATCATAACAGTCCCTTTTGACTTTAAAGTCTATGAATCTATGAAGATCCATGACTAGCAATAATCTTATTTCACAATCTTTCACTTTTGCAAATCTCCTTCCCCATGCATCCTCATGTCTTGCTATGTTAACCTTAATTCTGTTCTAAACGCCTCAGAACCAGGATGAGCTATTTCAGTTTTTCTGTTAATTCTGGGATAGGCTCAGGGTAAAGCCCCATGCACACCTACAGCAAAGCGTCATGCAAGCTTGTGATGCTGTGTATAAGAAAGATGACAATTTGTATCATTGTTGCTACCACTGTTATACAATTGCAACAAACCTTCTACAAAGTGTGTCATTTAAGGTGTCAATAAAAAGTTATGATTTGCTAAGTATGATTATCCTGTTTATATGCATGTATCATCTCTGTATTTGAAGTTATGAATATTGGCTATATACTTGTATCTTAAACTTGTGTTATATTCCTGGATGACACCCTCAGACAGAATTTACACTGGGGCTAGAAAACTACGTGTTGATGGCCTATCAAGGACACTCCACTCTCACAATGGGCCATTGAAAAAACTCATCCCGTCCAGCTAGCTCTTCCTGAGGATGCTTCAGACAGCAACGAACCAATGGCCGCCCCCTGTGATTCAGCAAAATGTGTAAGGGCATGTGATGTGCTCATGTGACCCTGGGCTCCATCTTAGGCCAGTCACTTTCCACATACAGAGGCTGTGGGCTTTGTTCAAGGTGGTAAATTTCCATGCACATAGCAGAGGATATAAAAAGACTTCTGAGACACTGCCATGTTGTTTCTTCCCTGCTCTAATTCTCTGGACTGAATGTACAACTAAAAGGAACATCTTGAACTATGGATTGAGGACCTTTCAGTCTTTTGGAAGTTACCAGAGAGATTTTACAAGCCAGCAGTCTATTCCATCACTGCTACAAACCTGATATAAGGACTTTGCAATCGTTTGTATGTATATAATCTATTAACCATGTAACTCCCTTATTTTATTAATAAATCTTTAGTTCGTTTACTAAGGATTGGCTGACAGTGTGATATTTGGGTAAGATCTGAGATATATATTGATCTGGGGTAAGCATCTGATCCTTTGGGATCAGTAAGAACCTCACATGTGAAATGGGTTTTCAGTAACCTCTCACTATATTAGACTTGGTTGTCTGGATGGGAGCCAAAGACTGGAATCCTTAAAGGGGACTGTGTTTGGCTTTTGGTTAACCAGTGTGGAACTGCAGCTCTTTTGTTACTGGCTTGGGGAATCTAATTATAGAGTAAACCCCCAGTTTTGAGGATTGTCTGCCCTGTTTCTTGCAGTCTGCCCTGAGTGTGGCCTTCTCAGTGTGGCCCATCACAGGCACCCTGTCACATAAGCCAACTAATGATCAAATAGTAAAAATGGAAAAGCCAACAGTAAGAGAAACGTCACTGCTGGGGGGACAGCAGTGAGTGTCAGAGCGGCTCAACCAGGAATGAAGGGCATGAGGAGGAATGTAAGGTGTGTTAGGTATAAGGAAGTAAAGTGTATTGAGGAACCAGTGATGGAGGGAGAAGTAGTGAGCAAGGAGTAGTTGTGAGAAGGAGACAATGAGTGGGCAATGGGTGGGTGGATGTAGGACGGCCAGGATGACTGAGGGTGTAGAGGCAGACTGGAGAGGAAAGACTGAGGGTAATGGAGACAAGGAGGGAGAGCCTGAAAGGGGGTTAGAAGAAAATGAGGGAGAATTTGTGGATGGGGGGAAGAGAGAGCCAGACGTTGATGGAGGTGGGAAAGTTGATGGAAAGACGGGATGAAATACTACTGGAAAGGAAGGAGAGAGCAATATATGAAAGAATATGGAGGAAGGGTGATGAACTGGGGTAGAGAAAGATGAATTAGCCCAAAAGAGAAACCCTGTAAAGATAAATTAAAAACAGATATCACAGAGATGTGGATGAATTAAAAAAAGAATGAAAGAATAGAAAGGGGAAAAAAGGAATAATAAAAGTTAGGGAAATAATACTAAATATAGTCATTTTAATGTAATAAAGTTTAATGCCAGAATGTTACAATACACATAAATTAAAGAATATTTTCTGAGTGGCCCATAAAGTTGCACATTAATTCTTTTCAGCTTTGATGTCTTACATTACATAATGCATAATGGGGCGGGAGCAGGGGTGCACACATGTGCATGTCCTGTACAAACAGTTATGGTAAATTTAAGGGAATGATTGTACAATATTTGGAGCCACTAAAAACACACAACACAAACCACTACCACCTACCAATCCAACCCTCAGAGGAGGAGGCTTATTTGGGAGGGCTGGGTAAAGTTAGTGATGATAGAGAGAGGTGGAGGACAGGATGCCAGATTTAGGTGGGCTGAAGTGCCCATGAATGGGGGCCCAGCTGGGACAAGGTGTTTGTTTTGGAATTAGAAATAACAGTTTTGATCTAAGAAGGATATTACAGCCATTCGAAAATCTCAAGAGGGTGAGAACTATCAACCATAGAACTTATTTTAAAAGTTGTAGCCAAGATTTTAAATATAGCAGTCTAACTATAGGCTCCTAAATCTCTATTTAGGCACATAAATAAGTAGTCAGATTTTCAGAAATCCTGAGCACCTATGAGTTCAGTCTTCTGAGTAACTGATTCAAGGCCTTATTCTCTGTAGTGTTCAGGATTATCAGGCCAAAAGTATATTTCTCATAAAGACACAGAATTGATACTCACAAAAGTTCTAAATTCCAAGTCCGGTGTACCCTACTAGTTTGAGTCTGGTTAAACTCTGGTATTTCTCTATTCTAATCTCAGTTCTGAGACCGATGTCCTCTGTGCAAGACATGGCCTAGTTTCTTGTGCAGGTCACTTAATTTCTCTGTTTTGTTTCCCCATCTGTGAAATGGAGATAAGAGTTAATTACCCGCCTCACAGGGGGTTAATTACCTAATATTTATAAAGTGCTTACATGTTGAAAGCCCTATATGGATGTTTTTTCTTTATAAACAATGTTCAGGTACCTAGAGAACAGAAGAGGAGCTTTTCATATAATTAAAATTAAATGAACAAATTGCTATAGAATTGCCATGCATTAGATCAGTATTATATCCATTTGTTATTATTATGTATATTATAGTGTGATCTCACCTACTGATTTAAATCTGGATTGTGCTCAGCACTGTACAAACTCGGAGCACTAATGATCTAATTTGTCATTGCTAAATTCTGTATTATTTCTACAGCACCCAAAGTATGCATCACAAAATAAATAAGCTGTGACTGCAAATGACATTTGGCTGTCTGTCAAAGCCAAATTAAAGTATGGAATGAAGGCCACGTTCCAGGTTGTGTTGTGCCTGCTTTGCATAGGTCCAGCCAGAAGGAAAAAAAAACTGCCATAAGCCAGGTGTACTTGACAAAAGAAGGATTTCCTCTGACTAGGGGCATCCTATATGGTATCCTCCATATTGGCCCACAATTTAAGGGAAAAGAGGTATGGCTAAGGAGTTCCGGCTTCTTGGTGAGCCCTGGCTGTTGAAATGACTCTGGGGCACCATTGCCAGACAGATAAAGTAAAGAAGCCCTCAGCCTGCTCTGCGTTATGCCAGGAACTAGACTAGCACCAAAATGGCCCCAGAATGAGAACTGAACTCAAGGTGGGCTTACTGCTACCTTTGCTCTCCATATGCCTGACCTGTGCTGTGCTGAGCACAGCTTGGACTTAATCCAGGATCTGGCCCTGAATCTGTAGGTGTAAAATTGAACCTTAACTGAAGTATAGCTCTCCCTAGCACCACCGGGAGCGGTTTCCAAAAGGGAAAAGAAAGGCAAAAATGAAGAAATGAAATACAGTAGAAGCTCAATCAAGTGCTCTTCACAGGAGCTCACCCCTCAGAATTTGTAGTGACCTTACTCGTGACAGTGTAGTTTTTCCTACGTTTTTCAACAAGCAAAATGAAAAAAGAGTAAATCCATCATGTGGCATCATATTGACACGAACATGGGTCATCAGCAGGTTTAGAACCTTTAGATCCACAGCACGTATCTCTTCCGCTTGAGCTGACAGCGTAAAGGACAGTAATAATAGGTTGTCATCCTCTATGTGGGCCATCCAGTAGAGGCAGACAAGGCACTCATTTTGAGAGTGGGTTTCACAGCACATTCCAGGCATATGGAATGCAAAGGTAGCATTAATTCCAGGTTCTGAGAGGAATACTCTAGTGGTTACAGACCCTTCTGTCTCTGGCTCATCCAGCCTGCCCATATCCCAGTCCCACCTGTTGGCTTCTTGGCTCAGTCCCAGTCTCCCCATCCCCATTCCGTTCATCTCCTTGTCCCAGTCTACACACACACAGACCCCCGCACCCTATGGACTCCTTGTTCCAATCCCAGTCTTCCCCTAAGCTCTTCATCTCAGTCCCAAAATCCCCAACACCAACTCATCCTAGTCCCAGTCCCAGCCCTAGGGTGAGGTGGGGAGGCTGAGCACCCCAGCTCTCCGGAGGAAGGCGGAGAGCCAGACGGGAAAGAAACTGGGTGCTCAGCCATCAGCAGTTTGCCCGGAGGTTCTTGTCAATTTCACTTTCTGCAGCAGGGACAACTGACTAGAGCCTCTGAGCCAGGCAGCTGGAGAGCTGGAAAATTCCTTTTCAGTTCTTTCTAAACAGAATTTTTCTAGAAATCCCTTCCCATGAAAAATGTGGTATTTTCAACTCAATTCATGATGACAGTTTTTTTCAAAAAAACCACCTTTTTTTGGCAGGAAGGGATTGCTCATCTTCCAGCCAGCTCTACTGTCAGACTCTTTACTGAGCATCTGCAAACTGAGATTTTTCAGAAACGTATAACTTGGCCAAATGTGGGTGGATTGTCATTGGGGTGGCAAAAGACACAGCCCTCACAACAGGGTAACACCCCTTTGCCAAATTGCAAGTCCTGCTCCAAAGCATAGACGCTCTAGAGCTTCTCATTAAAAAGCTTGTCAGACATTTTTTACTTAGGAAAAACAACATATTTTCTGCTAACTTGATTCTAAGAAATGGCAGATACATTTCTGCCTAAATTCAGGCTAAGATAGACACATGTCCTGGAAAATTTCAGCCCAAATGGTTTAAGTTTAGCAAAGTTATAAACATCTGAAACTAGGATTTTATAATAAAACGTGTCAGGCAACCTTAACTATAGGCATCACTACCCTGTGCTACCTATAGTAAGTGAGATCCATTTAAATTTGACATGGGAGGAGAGAATATTTTGATAACTGCTTGGATTTAACAGAAGCTGAATAAGCAAGATAGCAACCTACACTAATTTACATGTTAATTTAAATAAACCTATGTCATTAGAGAGATTCACATGTACATTTAAAAAGCCAGAAGCATAACTTCCATCCATTCCCAGGCACTGCGAATAATAATAATTATAATAGCTCTTATATAGTTGAGGAAGACTTTTACAGAATCATAGAAGATTAGGATTGGAAGAGACCTCAGGAGGTCATCTAGTCCAATCCCCTGCTCAAAGCAGGACCAACACCAACTAAATCATCCCAGCCAGGGCTTTGTCAAGTCGGGCCTTAAAAACCTCAAAGGATGGAGATTCCACCACCTCCCTAGAAACCCATTCCAGTGCTTCACCGCCCTCCTACTGAAATGAGAGACTAGATTGCATAACATGGTTAAATGCTGGAAATTTCCTTAGTGCTAACTCTGAAGACATTGTGGGCCAAATCCTCAGCTCTTGTAGAATCTGAGAATATCACTCTGGTGCAACTAAGGGTCTGGCCCTGCAAATATCAGACATACCTGGCTGACATTACAGACCTGTTTGGGCTCAGCACTAACAGGGGCATCATATAAAGTTAAAAGGTAGCATGTATAAAACTGTAATTTGATACATCCTAATGTATGGAACAGAGACTTGGCCAGTCACAAGAAAATAAATCTGTATGTTCACCACCATGGAAATGAAGATGTTGACAAGGTCAAGTGGTTGGACACGCTGTGACAGGAAACAAAATGAGGTTGTGAGAGGACTATTGTTGGTTGCCCCAACTGAAGACAAGTTGAGAGAGGCTAGGCTATTTTGGAATGGACATGTCTGGTGGAGACCTGAGACATATATTGATAGGATGGCCTTTGTAATCATTGTGGATGGAAGACGAGCAAGGGGGAGGCCAAAGATTCTGTACATGGACTGGATATCAGTGGACCTTAGAGAGACCTATTTGCAAAACAGCCTGGCATACAATCATGAGTTTTGGAAGAAGGCTCTAAAAGTCACTGATCCCAATTAGGGAAGTGACGAGAAAAAAGAAGAAGAGTCATTGCTATCAGCTCCACAAAGGTAGATCCCTTTATCCACTCCTTTATCTTCTCTTAGACCCACCAACATAGATCCAGTTGCAGGACTGATGACTTCATTTTCAAAGACAAGTCCTAATTTACTTGTGCTGAGTAGTGCCCCATGCCTTTCTGGCTGCTGGATGGGAAAAGTTGGGTATTGTTTTATTTTAATCCACACAGAAAAATATCTGAACTGAATTGGAGAGAACAAAAATAATAAATGTGATTACCAGGTACCCTGAGAGGCTGCTGATTAGGTGACTAGCATGGTAACATCAGTGAAGCTAAACAAAATCAGAATCTGCCTAGTCCTGGGAGATTTAAAACGTGATGAAAGGGAAGCTTTACCTGTCGTGTAGAGCAGAAAATGTTACACTGTAGTGACAATGCTGTATTGTTTTTTAGACTGGCTACACATCAGTGGCTTTGGCAAATACGGCTGAAGGAGGAATGCTGGAAGCTGTGTACTGTACATTACATTTTGTCCAGCATAATGTTGATTCACGTGATCTCTCTTTAATAGCTCATCTGCAGTGTAAGAATCCCAGAAATGTCTGAGAGTTTGGAAATTCTAGAGGTGACATTTGGATATGTGTTTAGAAATACATGGCAGAAGCATGATCAGAGTCTCGCATTGCAGCTAGAAGCAACAACCTTGAAACTGCAAGAAATTACAAAGTCTGGCTGAATGAAGTAGGCTTCACTAGGCATCTACTGACTAAGCAGAAAATGTTTCATGCCAAATCCTGGAAAGGTAAGGGCCATTCACAAGATGCCAGAGCCCCAAAATAAAGTGGCACTCATGAGAAATGGATAGGATCCAGTACTGGGCACAGTCCATTCCCAAACTCTGTGAAGTGTTCCATTGAGAAAATAAGGTTGAATGGCACTGAGAACAAAAGCAACAGAATGGTTTCTATGAGCCAAAAAACTGGGTTTCAGATGTTCCTGTCATCCAGCCCAGCAGTGAAGCAGTGCCAGTAAATCTGTTCACTGAGGCAAGCTTTGAGGATTAAGGAGCAGTGATTTTGCAAGATTGAAGCCAGTCTGAGTTTAAAAATAATGGTGCCAGTAACTGTACATAAGAGCTGTTCAGGTGCAGACTGGCACAGTAGAGCTGCAACATGAAACTGTGGGTTGCAGGTGCATTTAAAATCGGTGGGCCTGGTTCACCACTGGCTCAGCCCTTATTATTTAGTGTTAATTATTTCTGTTTTATTATTATTCATTATTTGTGTTGCACTTGCTCTTAGAGGCCCTGTAGAGAATATAGGCTGACATTACACCTGGGTTTGCATTTGAATGTAGGCATGAGTGATAGGCCCAAAGAGTGTGACTAGACCGTATGAACTCATGAGACAGAAAGATGTTTGTGTTAAACTTGTTGTGACCTTTGAAATACCAGCATTATCTTATTTAAGGTTTGGGATGAGGTAATAGAAACAAAGAAAAACATAGTTAATTGGACACCAAGTGCCCAGTAGTTAGGGAGACTTATGGCAAAATGAGATAAGAAGAAAACTTTGAAGAAAGATGCCTAGTCATTAATCTTGTCTTGACTAGAGCAGAGGACAGTGTCCAGCCCTAAACTGCTAAGGTCTGATAACCACCAATGACATCACTTTTTTAGGATAGTGTATAAGAAACAAGGTTCTTTAGAATTTTCTTTGTCAGAGCTTTTCATATGGAATCACACCATGATTGGAAGGTATCTCCTGGGCCTGATCCTGTTGTAAGTATTTGGACAATGCATGTAACTGTATTGTTAAGGTATGGAATATAAGTGCTTGTATTTGTATTTTGGATGTAATCAGCACCATGTGACCTTTGGACTAATAAAGGAATGCTTGTGTGGAAGCTGAGTCATGGTTAGACCTTAGGAAAATTATTTGCAACAGGCCCTAACTAAGATCAAGGCCCCACTGTGCTAGATATTGTACAAACACATGAGAGATGATCCTGGCCTTGAAAAGCTTACAGTCTAAAAAGGTAAGACAAACAAGGGATGGAAGGAGAAACAGACACAGAGAGGTGAAGTAACTTGCCTAAGGTCACAGAGGAGGTTAGTGGCAAAGCCAGGAATATAGTCACGTCTCTTAAGTCGCAGTCTAGTGCCCCCTCCACTACTAGACCATGATGCCTATACACCTGTCCAAAGCAGTTGTGAAAAGCTATTAAATTGGATCAGCAAATTACACTCCCTTTGCGTGGGTATAAATGACTATGTAAGAGATAAAAGCAGGAGAGGAAGCACAGAAAGAAGTCAGTAGTCTATATAAAGGGGGCATTTTTATTTTAAATCCCACAAACAGTAAATTAATGTGACTTAGAAAAAGTCAGATAAAATAAAGATCTCTCTGCAGAAAGTCATCCCAGCAAAAGTACCAGGCCCCAGATCCTCAATAATATCCAAGCCCTTGATGCTCATTGATCTCAATGGGACTTAGGAGCCTGAATATCTTTGGGTATGTCTACACTACGAAATTAGGTTGAATTTATAGAAGTCGGTTTTTTAGAAATTGGTTTTATATATTCGAGTGTGTGTGTCCCCACAGAAAATGCTCTAAGTGCATTAAGTGCATTAACTAGGCGGAGTGCTTCCACAGTACCGAGGCTAGAGTCGATTTCCGGAGTGTTGCACTGTGGGTAGCTATTCCGCAGTTCCCGCAGTCTCTGCTGCCCATTGGAATTCTGGGTTGAGATCCCAGTGCCTGATGGGGATAAAACATTGTCGCGGGTGGTTCTGGGTACATATCGTCAGGCCCCCGTTCCCTCCCTCCCTCCGTGAAAGCAAGGGCAGACAATCGTTTCGCGCCTTTTTTTCTTGAATTACCTGTGCAGACGCCATACCACGGCAAGCATGGAGCCCGCTCAGGTAACCATCACCGTATGTCTCCTGGGTGCTGGCAGACGTGGTACTGCATTGCTACACAGCAGCATCAACTCATTGCCTTGTGGCAGCAGACGGTACAGTACGACTGGTAGCCGTCATTGTCATGTCCGAGGTGCTCCTGGCCACGTCGGCCAGGAGCGCCTGGGCAGACATGGCCGCAGGGACTAAATTTGGAGTGACTTGACCAGGTCATTCTCTTTAGTCCTGCAGTCAGGCCTATTGAACCATCTTATGGTGAGCAGGCAGGCGATACAGACTGCTAGCAGTCCTACTGTACCATCTTCTGCCAGGCAGGCAAGAGATGAGGATGGCTAGCAGTCCTACTGCACCATCTTCTGCCGAGCAGCCATGAGATGTGGATGGCTTGCAGTCCTTCTGCACAGTCTGCTGCCAGCCAAAGATGTAAAAGATAGATGGAGTGGATCAAAACAAGAAATAGACCAGATTTGTTTTGTACTCATTTGCTTCCCCCCCCTCCCCCGTCTAGGGGACTCATTCCTCTAGGTCACACTGCAGTCACTCACAGAGAAGGTGCAGCGAGGTAAATCTAGCCATGTATCAATCAGAGGCCAGACCAACCTGCTTGTTCCAATAAGAACAATTACTTAGGTGCACCATTTCTTATTGGAACCCTCCGTGAAGTCCTGCCTGAAATACTCATTGATGTAAAGCCACCCCCTTTGTTGATTTTAATTCCCTGTAAGCCAACCCTGTAAGCCATGTCGTCAGTCGCCCCTCCCTCCATCAGAGCAACGGCAGACAATCGTTCCGCGCCTTTTTTCTGTGCTGACACCATACCAAGGCAAGCATGGAAGCCGCTCAGCTCACTTTGGCAATTAGGAGCACATTAAACACCACACGCATTATCCAGCAGTATATGCAGCACCAGAACCTGGCAAAGCGATACCGGGCGAGGAGGCGACGTCAGCGCGGTCACGTGAGTGATCATGACATGGACACAGATTTCTCTGAAAGCATGGGCCCTGCCAATGCATGCATCATGGTGCTAATGGGGCAGGTTCATGCTGTGGAACACCGATTCTGGGCTCGGGAAACAAGCACAGACTGGTGGGACCGCATAGTGTTGCAGGTGTGGGACGATTCCCAGTGGCTCTGAAACTTTCGCATGCGTAAGGGCACTTTCATGGAACTTTGTGACTTGCTTTCCCCTGCCCTGAAGCGCATGAATACCAAGATGAGAGCAACCCTCACAGTTGAGAAGCGAGTGGCAATAGCCCTGTGGAAGCTTGCAGCGCCAGACAGCTACCGGTCAGTTGGGAATCAATTTGGAGTGGGCAAATCTACTGTGGGGGCTGCTGTGATGCAAGTAGCCCACGCAATCAAAGATCTGCTGATATCAAGGGTAGTGACCCTGGGAAATGTGCAGGTCATAGTGGATGGCTTTGCTGCAATGGGATTCCCTAACTGTGGTGGGGCTATAGACGGAACCCATATCCCTATCTTGGCACCGGAGCACCAAGCCTGTGAGTACATAAACCGCAAAGGGTACTTTTCAATAGTGCTGCAAGCTCTGGTGGATCACAAGGGACATTTCACCAACATCAACATGGGATGGCCGGGAAAGGTACATGATGCTCGCATCTTCAGGAACTGTGGTCTGTTTCAAAAGCTGCAGGAAGGGACTTTATTCCCAGACCAGAAAATAACTGTTGGGGATGTTGAAATGCCTATATGTATCCTTGGGGACCCAGCCTACCCCTTAATGCCATGGCTCATGAAGCCGTACACAGGCAGCCTGGACAGTACTCAGGAGCTGTTCAACTACAGGCTGAGCAAGTGCAGAAATGTTGTAGAATGTGCATTTGGACATTTAAAGGTGCGCTGGCGCAGTTTACTGACTTGCTTAGACCTCAGCGAAACCAACATTCTCACTGTTATTACTGCTTGCTGTGTGCTCCACAATATCTGTGAGAGTAAGGGGGAGACGTTTATGGCGGGGTGGGAGGTTGAGGCAAATCTCCTGGCTGCTGGTTATGTGCAGCCAGACACCAGGGCGGTTAGAAGAGCACAGGAGGGTGCGGTACGCATCAGAGAAGCTTTGAAAGCCAGTTTCATGACTGGCCAGGCTACGATGTGAAAGTTCTGTTTGTTTCTCCTTGATGAAACCCCCCGCCCCTTGGTTCACTCTGCTTCCCTGTAAGCTAACCACCCTCCCCTCCTCCCTTCGATCACCGCTTGCAGAGGCAATAAAGTCATTGTTGCTTCACATTCATGCATTCTTTATTCATTCATCACACAAATAGGGGGATGACTACCAAGGTAGCCCAGGAGGGGTGGTGGAGGAGGGAAGGAAAATGCCACACAGCACTTTAAAAATTTACAACTTTAAAATTTATTGAATGCCAGCCTTCTGTTTTTTGGGCAATCCTCTGTGGTGGGGTGGCTGGTTGGCCGGAGGCCCCCCCACCGCGTTCTTGGGCGTCTGGGTGTGGAGGCTATTGGAGGAGGAGGGCGGTTGGTTACAAAGGGGCTGTAGTGGCAGTCTGTGCTCCAGTTGCCTTTGCTGCAGCTCAACCATACACTGGAGCATACTGGTTTGATCCTCCAGCAGCCTCAGCATTGAATCCTTCCTCCTCTCATCACGCTGCCACCACATTTGAGCTTCAGCCCTGTCTTCAGCCCACCACTTACTCTCTTCAGCCCGCCACCTCTCCTCCCGGTCATTTTGTGCTTTCCTGCACTCTGACATTATTTGCCTCCACGCATTCGTCTGTGCTCTGTCAGTATGGGAGGACAGCATGAGCTCAGAGAACATTTCATCACAAGTGCGTTTTTTTTTTCTTTCTAATCTTCACTAGCCTCTGGGAAGGAGAAGATCCTGTGATCATTGAAACACATGGAGCTTTTGGAGAAAAAAAAAGGGACAGCGGTATTTAAAAAGACACATTTTATAAAACAGTGGCTACACTCTTTCAGGGTAAACCTTGCTGTTAACATTACATACATAGGACATGTGCTTTCGTTACAAGGTCGCATTTTGCCTCCCCTCACCGCATGGCTACCCCCTCAACCCTCCCCCGTCCCCGTGGCTAACAGCGGGGAACATTTCTGTTCAGCCACAGGCAAACAGCCCAGCAGGAATGGGCACCTCTGAGTGTCCCCTGAAGAAAAGCACTCTATTTCAACCAGGTGACCATGAATGATATCTCACTCTCCTGAGGATAAGACAGAGAGATAAAGAACAGACATTGTTTGAACTCCAGCAAACATACACTGCAGTGCTTTGTTGTACAATGATTCCCGAGTACGTGTTACTGGCCTGGAGTGGTAAAGTGTCCTACCATGGTGGATGGAGTAAGGCTGCCCTCCCCAGAAACCTTTTGCAAAGGCTTTGGGAGTACATCCAGGAGAGCCGCGAATGCCAGGGCAAATTAATCCTTTCACATGCTTGCTTTTAAACCATGTATAGTATTTTAAAAGGTACACTCACCGGAGGTCCCTTCTCCGCCTGCCGGGTCCAGGAGGCAGCCTTGGGTGGGTTCAGGGGGTACTGGCTCCAGGTCCAGGGTGAGAAACAGTTCCTGGCTGTCGGGAAAACCGGTTTCTCCGCTTGCTTGCTGTGAGCTCTCTACAACCTCATCATCATCATCATCTTCGTCCCCAAAACCTGCTTCCGTGTTGCCTCCATCTCCATTGAAGGAGTCAAACAACACAGCTGGGGTAGTGGTGGCTGAACCCCCTAAAATGGCATGCAGCTCATCATAGAAGCGGCATGTTTGGGGCTCTGACCCGGAGCGGCCGTTCGCCTCTCTGGTTTTCTGGTAGGCTTGCCTCAGCTCCTTAAGTTTCACGCGGCACTGCTTCGGGTCCCTGTTATGGCCTCTGTCCTTCATGCCCTGGGAGATTTTGACAAAGGTTTTGGCATTTCGAAAACTGGAACGGAGTTCTGATAGTACGGATTCCTCTCCCCATACAGCGATCAGATCCCTTACCTCCCGTTCAGTCCATGCTGGATCTCTTTTGCGATTCTGGGACTCCATCATGGTCACCTCTGCTGATGAGCTCTGCATGGTCACCTCTGCTGATGAGCTCTGCATGGTCACCTGCAGCTTGCCACGCAGGCCAAACAGGAAATGAGATTCAAAAGTTTGCGGTTCTTTTCCTGTTTACCTGGCCAGTGCATCTGAGTTGAGAGTGCTGTCCAGAACGGTCACAGTGGAGCACTCTGGGATAGCTCCTGGAGGCCAATACCATCGAATTGTGTCCACAGTACCCCAAATTCAACCCAGCAAGGCCGATTTAAGCGCTAATCCACTTGTCAGGGGTGGAGGAAGGAAATTGATTTTAAGAGCCCTTTAAGTCGAAAAAAAGAGGTTCATCGTGTGGACGGGTGCAGGTTTACATCGATTTAACGCTGCTAAATTCGACCTAAAGTCCTAGCGTAGACCAGGGTTTTGAGGATCTGGGCCTATGCCTAGATTCTGCTATGAGATTCCCACAGCCGCAGGAGGTGCACAGAGCTCATTGCAGGATTAGGCCATAGAATGTGCCTGTCTGAGTGCTGTGTTGAGCCTGATTTGTTTAGGTGCTGGAGACTAATTTTAAAGGCCGTTGGTTTCAGCCCCTCTTTTCTCTCAGCTGGCTTTTGTTGTTATATTTTTGTTTCATAGTTTCCCCCTGGTTTGGATGTTAACCACTAAAACCAATTTGACACCTTAGCCTTCCGCAGTCATCAACACCAACCATTCATAAGCACACAGAACAACAGAAGCACTAATATAATTACCTGGTATGATAGACCAGACCAAATCAAACAAAAACAGCTAATTAGTATTTTGCAGTGTTGTTGTAGCTGTGTTGATGCCAGGATATAAGAGAGACAAGGTGAGTGAGGTAATAACTTTTTAGTTTCTCACAGAAGTTGGTGCAATAAAAGACATTACTTCACCCACCTTGTCTAGTTAGTATTTGACTGTTCCCCATTCATTTCACTAGGAAGCTGTAGTTCTGTATTCTTAGCACAGAGGGTGCTGTGTAAGGGTATAAATAGCAGCACTCACCAGTTCCTTTATGTGATCTAAAATGGCATCCATCAGCAAGTACAGCTCTTCTCTTGGATCCAGAGAAAATCTTGAATTCTGAAAAACACTCCTCTGAGGTCAGAATGTCTTTTTGTAATATAAGAGCCAGAGGAAGGAAGAAACTTTCTTTGCAGTTGGTTTCTCCTTATCTTGCCTCTTGGGGATTCATATATGGTTACAGTGAGAACAGCTCTTCTCCTTTGGCTTTTTCATCTCACTGGTGGATTGTTCCATTGCAAAGACTGATTACACCCACTAGAGAGTAAATGTAAAACAAACGGTAATGTGAACACCTTCTGTGAGAACTAGGGGAAATAATGTACTGCTGAGAAAGTGAAGTAAGAAAAAAATATCACCCATAACATGCCATCTGGAAAAGAATGCAAATAAAGAGTGATTCCATAGGAACTCTGTAGGAGGTAGAAACAGATGGAGTTTTTCATTCAAAAGGTGTTTTTTGTTTTGTTTTGAGTCTTTTGGGGTTTTGGTTTGGTTTGTTTGTTTGTTCAAATTAAATATGGCTTTTTTATCAAAATGAAAATTTCAGAGGAAACTGTCTAATTTTGCCAAAAAGGATTTGTGGGGAGAAGAAGGTTGTCAAAAAAAAACAAACCCACAATATTTTGGCCAAAAACTGAAAAATGTTTAAGTCTTAATTGCTGAAAACAAAATATTTTTCAGTTTCCAGACAAATTTTTTCAGTTTGCTGAACGTGTTCTGGTTTTTGCCATAAACTGGAAAACAGTTGAAGAAAAATGTTGACAAAAATGAAAAATTTTGGTTTAGTTTGAATTTTTTTTTTTGTAGGAACAAAACATTTCCCAGCCAGCTCTGGTAAGAATGCAAAATGCCAGATAAACCATGGGCTATGATAGGGAAGATTTCTGCCTAAAGACCAGCTCCTGTGTGGACTGCTGCTCAGAAATTTGGGCATAGGTAGCTGGGCACTATTTGGCAGTGATGTACTACCAATATCTTAATATTTTAACAAAAACTTCCTTCTTAGCATTGTTCCGGGGTATGTATGCTTGCAGACAAGTGGCAAGAGGGACTGGAGAATCGATTAATTTGAACAATAATGTTGTCTCATAAGAAGAAATTGGGAAGACTGGAATGCCACTGTTCTATTCAGTGCATTTGCTATATATGTATACATTGCCCCTACGATGTTGCCAGCTCTCATGATTTTATTGTGAATCTTGCTCTATTTGGTGTTTTTCTTAATGTCCCAGCCCCTGGATTCCTGTGATTATGTGAGACTCTCAGGTGCATTTTAAAAAATGTGTAACCTAAAGGCTCAAAAACCGAAAGGCAAATAAAAAGAAGCTAAGCTTTATTATTTTATTTAAAAGCTCATGCTTGTTAACACAGTCTCATGGTTTTGGGGAGCCTGGCTCATGGATTTTGAACACTGAAGGTTGGCAATCCTGAAACTACACTGAGTACTTTGCTCAAGCTGTATCATCTGAGTGAGATAGGGTGGAGAGGGAGGAAGACCCTTACAGACAGATATGAGGAGATCTTTCTCCAGGAAATTGTTCTAAAGTACCGATCATCTGATGCAATCTGGTTTATTCGATAAGTACGAATTTTTCTCTTCAGCAGTATTTTATGAGCCTTGGGATCGGATCAGCTTTAGATGGGTTTTGTGGGTTCAGTTGCACCCACAGAAAGCATGAAAACAAGAGTGCAACCCCCCCCCCCATGAGGGGGGGAAGGATTGGGGAACTGCATTCACTCCTTTGCACAAGAAACCATGCATAGCTCAGGTCCTGCACCATGTTGGTGCTGCTCCTAGCCATGTCACTGTGTGATGATGTCAGAGTCATGCACCTCTGTGAAGGCCTGAAGAACAAAATGTACAAGAGGGAGCAGTGGGGTGCTGGAGGGAGATGTTTGATGCCTCCATGTGTCCCAGTCTCCAGGCAGTAAGGACGTGGGGATGGATGCCTAGCTGGGCTGACTCCCCCACCACGTCCCAGGTGGTGTCTCTCTCGCCACTGTGAGCACACCCATTGAATCGGGAGGCTGTACCCTTACCACTGTCCAGGCTGTCTGTGGGAAGGATGATCTATCAGTACTTGCGGGGGGGTGATAGGGAGGAAGAGCTAAATGCTAGAAGAGACAGTGAAATCACCCCAATCCTCTATGTAGAATTTTAACAAGGGTTTTCAGGAACTCCTCAAGGTACTCCAGTACGCTGCTGCTTATTGGTTTACTAAGGCAGTAACCTGGCTGATAGTCCCAATTATTGTTATGCTTCTTGCAGGCCAGTGTCTACTACACTTTTAGGGCCAGGTTATGGAAGACTCTCTCATTGATGTGCAGTGTGGATTTGATTTAAATCATGATTTAAATCACTAGTCAGGAAGAATCAATTTAATCATGATTTTCTACATAAAAGTACATTCATGTTGGTTGTTATAACCTGAATACATATTCTTCACAACACAGAGATAGATGTAGGTTTCATTTTTAGAAGGTACTGTACACACTATACATTTTTAAAGTGATTTATTTTGAAAACTTTTCAGATTAGTTTTACAGCTATATCAGAAAATGAATGATTATTTGGTTATTTCATTTACCAAAGGTAATTGAAGCAGATATTTATGAAGTCATTGGGAGGTGAACTACCTCCAATTTAACAAGTTAATCATTAATATTTGAAGGATTTTCTTGCCATGCTGTATTAGGAGGAGAACATCACCAGACAGACATTTAAATTGTTTTATTTAACTAAAACAACAACGTTAAGTATTCTGGATTTTTTTCTTCAACAGCAAATGTATAATATTTTAACAAAACAGCATATGTCCCTCACTTCTCACGTTTATGTCCAGACTTCTTCTCCTTGTCCAGATCTATTCTGCCCCCAACAATCTTCTATTCATTGAACTTTTTGAAACTTTGCACTTTTAGAGAGAGGTAAGGGATTGACTCTGTGTACACAAATTTGCAGAGAGACAATAGGGTTGAGGTCTGTTATTTCTCACCTCTATATATTTATTTATTTTAAAACTTTTTTGCTGTTAACAAGCATGTTATCTCTGGAGACACAAATTCACAGTTTGAGAACTGCAAAACTAAGCATCCCTGATGGTATCTTCTAGACTGAGCACTGAGTCCCATTGGGTAGATAGAAAGATTAACCTAAATAATCTATACATAAGTCCTTGGAACCCCATAAGATTGGGTTCCTAATCCATGAACTATTGGAACTCATTTACAAAACTTTTCTTAAACATTACATGAATATATTGTCTCATACTATAGAATTAGAATTTATAATCTCTATTCCATGATGAGATATCTTTGAGCTATAATGTATCTTAATTAAAACTATCTTTAGATAGGTTTTTTCCTCAAAAAGCATTTTATCAAAAAAATCTGATTTAAATAAAAAAAATCATTGATTTTTATCCACCCTGGTGATGCGTGTAATGGTAGTGAACAAGAAGCTGCCTCCCATTGCAGGATCCATGCCAGGACCACGCAGGGGCTGTATTTTTGGGGCATCCTCCAGGGCACACGTACATGGAGGGACAAGGCAATGAACTTCTCCTCTGCACCATCATATGAAGTGGGCTGTGCCATTCTTTAGGGGGATGAATGGGCCTTGATGATAGTACCATTTGGTAAGTCTGGAATGGGTTCTATGGAGTAGGCCATGCGTTTGAGGGTAGGCCAAGTGTAGGTAGCTCCTGTTCACTATACCTGTCCTAAACCCTAGTTTTGCCTTAGCAGAGAGAAGGTGATACTGTTCTACAGTGATCATGTACTCCATTCCTGAAATGTTCTGTAGAATCTGCAAGGGCAGAATGCAAGTATGTGCAGTGCTGGCATATGGGGACACTGCTCAAAGAGGGCCTAGTTAAGGTTGTGTTGTGGGGGTGGCATGTAGTTCTGTATTTCCTGGCTTTCAGAAGGTTAAATTTGCATTACCTTAGCTCTTCATTTCCTAGATTTCAGGGGTTTAAGTGTAGCTGAACTTGATGTTCTGAGATAGGGTGACCAGACAGAAAGCATGAAAAATCGGGGTGGGGTGGTAATAGGAGCCTACATAAGAAAAAGACCCAAAAATCGGGACTTGTCCCTATAAAATCAGGACATCTGGTCACCCTATTCTGAGATGAAGCATCATTGGACAATCTTAACTCTGCCTTAACAAAGTTTTTGGACCTTTAATTTCCTTTAAAAAAAAATTCTAAGAACCCCGTGTTCCACAGGCCAGCTCTCCATCTCTGCTGCCTCTGGCTCCCTGACAACTATTACCCTGGCCACAGAAGGTACTGAACTGATGTTGGTCCCTTCACTGCCCCACAATCACCTCTCTGCCTGTCCAGCACAGCCTGGTCCTCCCTTCCCAGCCTTCCTACCCACAGAGGAATGGGCATCAGTGGGGGGCCCATTAGACTGAGAATCTGGGTACAAGATTCAGGAATAATACAGGCACTGACACAGTAGTAAAGGCATATTTTGAAGGGGGGACAAAAATGGGCATGGGTAGGTTTTGGGGATGCTAAAGCCTCCCTGCTTCCCTCAGTGCACAGCTCTGACCCTCTCCTTTCCTCCCCACGTTCTTCTGCACTTCTCTGACCTTCCCTTTCCCCCTAAAAGCAGCAATATCCAGCATCCTGGAGGCAACACGGGGAAGGACAAAGTCCTGGGTTCCTTCCCCGATCAGGTTTCATTGGAGGGAAGGAGAACCACTGAGCCCCCTCCCTTGGCCTGGTGGAGAAGCCATGGGGAGGAACTTTGAGGTGATGGGTGTATCTGGAAGGGGCCTAGGGCAAGGCAGAGCTCGCTCCATTTTCTTTCCCCTCCTTATGGTACTGTTCTGTCAGAACTTATGAGCTCCCATGGAGCAAAGATCCCTTTGAGGATGATCCCTTATTCATAGAGTGATTGTAGAAAAACTATACTTTTTGGGAACTTAGTTCTTCATCAAAGCTCTAATAATCAAACTAGGTTTTCAGAAACATAATGCTTGTACAATCCCTTGCATTAATAAAAGTCATTGTCTAAGTGTGTGCTGGCCTCTCCGTAGATGTGCCCGGTTGGCAAAGGGGCAGAGCTGCAGTCCCAACTCCAGCATTGCCTGCCCTGCTCCAACATATACCCCTATTTCTCCCTTACCTCTCCAATTCCTCCATGTTCCTATGAAACAAAAAAGTTATGAAAATCTGAAAATGTTATGAGCAGCTCATGTTAATGGGTTGTCTATCACTAACCCCCATGACCAGAGGACCCAACAACTTACTTGCTTTCCTTTGATCACATTCAGTCCTATTGTTCAGGAAATGATTGCGCCTCATGAGTCATAATTGCATTACCTTTACTAGAATCTTTCATCTGATATCTGTTTAATACTAATTTCCTTGGTAATACTTCTAAAGTAAAACCAGAGTGCATGTGGATTTTAGAGCACTTTAAAATATTGGCTCTTAAACCAGGGCAAAATTTTCCAAAAGGAGACCCTACAGAATGCAGGCAGAGAACTCAAATGTATAATACAGATGCTCTGAAAACTGCCAAGGGTACAGCTCCAATTCACTTTTCATAGCCATTGCTCAGGTTCAGTGGCCATAGCATGTCACCTTGAGCCATCCAGTCACTGTGATAAGACTGCCTGCGAACTTTCTGTCATGAACAGAACCCTAGTCTTGCTGCACATGTGCATTTCACTCTTTGGCTTGTCAGTTAGGCTCAACCCAGGGTGAAGTTCTAAACTGTACCCTGAATAGCTTTGGAAATGTTGCATTCCCCAAAGAGGCAGTGGGTAGCATGCAATAGTTGAGATAAATCCAGAGCAGGTAAAATCAGTGTGGAGACGATTAGAGCCATTGTTCAAAACCCAGGTATGCACAAAAACTGTTAGAAGAACCCAGTGATTTTGTAAACATGATTTTTAGGGGGACTGCATTTCAGGAACCCTTTGTTCAAATGACCCCAAATTTGAATCCTTCCCCCAGCCCCATGTTGCATAGCAACTTTCAAGACAATACAAGCCACCATGTGGATTTTGGAGTGACTCTAAATCTTAACTATGCAAAGTTGCCACTTTGCTATAATGTGCAACATCTAAATTGCCATTAACACCATGACCCCAAATCAAAAACAAAATAAAAAAAAAATAAATAAAATAAAAAATAAAATAAAATAAAAAATAAAAAAAAATAATAAATAAATAAAATAAAAAAAAATAAAATAAAAAATAATCAGAAGTACTTTCATGAATGACCACCATGTGAGAAGCATAAAATGATAAAAGACCTTCACAAATTGTTGAGGCCATATTTATTACGTTCTCAGGATGACATATAGTAATGAAGGCATATATCAAGGATATGAGAGGCCCTCTTTGAAAGGTATCTGGATGTCTCACATGTATCAAATGATCAAAGCAGATCTGGATATTATGGACAGTTCCAGTGTATCAGTTCTTAGTGAGAAACCTGCATCTAAAGCAGGACAATAAAAGGTCATTTTGTTTTGCAGGAGATTTTGATTTTTAAAAATTGGTTTACTTTGGATTTGGAATGAAAACCAAAAATTTCAAAATTCTTTGTGGAAAGGAATGGAGCCCTGGCTAGCCTGAAGCCAGGGACCCTGAAAGCTCTGGGAGCCTGCGCTGCCCAGGAGCCGGGCAGGCAAGATGGCAGGAAAATAGGCAGGTTTCATGACCTACTTGGGTCCCATCAGAATTTCATCAAAATTGAACCATGTCTGTTTGGTTTTCAACAAATTTGCGAATACTGATGAATGCCGATGGTATGTGATGACTTCTGACCAGTCTATCGACAACATTAAAGATCGGTAAGTTTGTGTAGTCAGTTCATTATTACTGTTTTATTTCTCTGTCAGTGTTATGAAAGCATTTTGCATTGAAAGTCAAATGTAGATCTAGTCAGTGGATGGTGGAGCTGATTGTTGTGCACAGGGAGACAGTAGAACCCCAAACTTAGCAGTAAATATTTTCCTTCTTTTTATTTATTTTTTCTTATTTTTCTCCTGTTGCAGCTTTCTTTACATGTTCTTTGCTGACAACATTAGTCCTTTGTGCCTTTCTTATGAATGACTTTTCTTGTGAATTTTGTAAGATACTTGTTCCCACTTTTCATGGTTGGTGATAAGTTGAATTACTCCAGACACACTCTTGTTTTGCAGTTTATATCCAACTCATAATTTAATCATTTGAAAATAGATATGTTCTTTGTAGAGTGGTAGATTATCTATTTTTTTTTGTGTGTGTGAATCAAACAGAAGTCAATTAAAATAACAAAACAAAAACTATATAATCAGGCAAAGAAGAGACTAAAGCAAGGCTAGATTGCTACAAGATTATCAACACCTTTTATGAAAGGAATCTAGCGCCTACCATCTAGTGTATACAATAGTCTGAACAGTACTAAATAAACTACTGCTTGATGCTGGACACCTCACAAACTATTGCCCAGTGTGTTACCTTCCTTTCCTAAGTAAGATAGTTGGCCAGCTTGCAGAAAACAGTCTCTGATGCCCTCTGTTAGCTGCCAGGACCTGGGATCCCTCTCAGTCAGGCTTCAGATCAGGGAATATGGCATCTATGGCATCTGACAGTATTGATCACCAGCTAGTCTTGGCCATCATGAAAAGGTTACTGAAGTGAACAGAAATGCCCTGAAATGGCTTTGGTCCTTCTTCCCTGTCAGTGGCTTGGAACTGGCTGCTGTTTCTCTCTCTGGAGTCCTCCAAGGCTCAATCCTCCAATCCTCCATTTTAGTCAACATCTGTGTGAAGCTATTGAGAGAGCTGGTGAAACAATACAAGGTGATGTGATAGCAGCACACAGACAACACACAGTTCGACAACTTGTGTCAAGCATATGTAGCACCATCTCCCAGCTTTCTCAGTGCCTGGCCGAAACCAACACTTGGATGAAGAACAGCTGCCCAAAGCTGAATCCAAGCAAGACTAAGGTGATGTTGATAGGAAGAGGCTGAAGTGCTGAATTCAGACCTTTCACAGGAGCTGGGCCTGGATTATGGGACTCGCTTCCCCAAGAGATAAGAATGACCATGGAACTAACTACTTCAGAACGAGATGTAAAACTCACTTCTGCAACTCAGCTTCCCCTCAATAATTTCTTCACACATGCCACATCCATTCATTCACACATGCATATCTACAAGCCTAAACAAGCAAATAAAAAGCCTGTAGTCTTTCTCCTTGGAAGAAAGCAAGCATGGTGGTTGTGATTTTGTTTTTGAGATACTTGGGCGGTGCTCTCATATGACACAAACACCTAGAAGGTTAAAATAAGAGAAAATGTTCAAACCTGGGTGTCTAAAGTTAGACTCCTAAATCCATATTTAGGCAACTAAATACAAATGGCCTGTTTTCAAAGGCTAAGGTTGCTAACAGATTCTCCTTCAGTGCATGTGGGACATAGATACTCTGAGTTCTACTATGCTCTCGTTTAAATATTCCTGGTGTGAAGCATGGTTACAGCTGTGAATTCCTATGTTCCCATACAGTTGTTGTGAATATATATATTTTTATAATGGAAATGTAACATAGGCCTTCTCACTGGTAAAGAGATTTCACATATGTAACACTATCTTCTGCAAGGGGTAAATGGTCATTCATAAAGTCATTTTGTAAAGGTCTTGTATGAGTTCTTTTTGGGACTCAGAGATTAGCCCAACAGCAGAAATGACAGGTTCTGTATGTGCTGAAAGGAGGGTAAGTGTGATGGGAAAAAAATGAAGGACATACAGTCAAACACACACAATAGCCTGAAATTAAACACTTCCCTTGGGGAGGTATGCTCTCTGTGGCCATGAAAACTGTTTTCTATCCGCCCAGCACAGTATGTTATTAGAGAGAAAAAATAGACCACATTGTAATGTGTGTTCTTTCAAATACTTTATGAAGAAACTTGGCTGGCTTACTCTCTTGCTCTTTGAGTGGCTTCTGTCTGCTGTTCCTGAAACAGATTGTTGTGACTGAAGCTGTGACAAAAAAACCTAAATGTGGATGTCCACAATTTTTGAAGTGTCCACAGAAAATATCACAAAATAGTGCAAGCTGAAATCACTTCCCTGGAGAAGTGTCTGCACAATCAAAATGCTCTTCTCACCGCTGGCATCACCTATATTTAGTAACCGTTTCAGAGTCATGGTGATTGGAAAAACTGCTCCTCCTTGTGCCCTTTGGACTCTCAGATAGTCAGTCAGGCTCATTTGGTTTTCTTTTAAACCTCATTAATGGAGGATGCTGCCAATGTGAGTAATAAGCTGGGACTTCTTGACATGATGTGTATAACACTGGAAACAGAAAATATCCCCCAGGAAAGTTCCAAAGACACTCTTGGCTATTCATTCAGCTACACTGAATCACATCACTTGAGTTGAACATTTGCTCTGTCAGAAAGAGCTTAATTAAATAAACAAAACAAGAAACCAATCCCCAACATTTCTTTTGAAAGCCATCTGCTTCGCTGACCTGTTTCAAAGCATGCAAATTTACAAGTGAAATGCAATTTTCAGTCAGTCAGTGGCCTGTGAAATATAATTATTATGCTAATTTCAAATTCCAAATCATCAGCCCAGGTTATGGGTGCTCACTCAGCAAATAAGCCTGTATAATTATAATGAAAATTAAAATGTCAATCCTAGGATTTGACTAAGGCATTGAAAAGTGATGTCTTTTTTTTTTTATGGTGTCAGCAAACCAAAGTTCAAAAAAACTCAACATGGGTGAATTTTTCTAGTAGAAATTGTATCTGGCTGTCTGAAGGCAATCCTGGATGAGGGAATTGTGCCTCAATGGATGTATACAAGGCTGAGTGAAGAGGCATGTGATCTGTATTGACTTGTGTGACCTTAGACAAGTCACTTAATCATTCTGCTGTGCAATTCCCCTCTGTAAAATAGAGCAATTGATACTGACTCTGTTCTGTAAAGTGTTCGGTGATCTATGATTGAATAACGCGAAACATTCATAGGTGTACAATATTTCGTTTTGTCAGCATGTTAGTGGCACAGGGATGTCTTGGAGATGGGGAGCTGTTTAGAAAACATGGAAATATCCTCTTAGATATATTTTCCTTTCTTTGCAATAGAACTCCTACTGTGAAATTTCAAGCTATATTTGAACTGTAGTGGCTTCTCTCCTCCCAGCAAGGTAGCACATCTATCACCTAACACCAGACAGTTATTTTTCTTCAGTAGCACCTTTGGGATTCAACTAACCTTCGAAATTGTGTTCTGATGGTAACAGCAGGTGACATACGGAGCCAAATTTTTCACTAAATTATACTGGTGCAACCTCATTGAAGTAACCGAGAATAGGATTTTGTCCATTAGTGTCTCTAACACTGAGAGATGAATCAATAACATGACGCTGTGATGTATCACAGGTGGGATTCTAGTGAGCAAAATAAAGCCACGGCTCTCTTGGACATTTGTCTGAAGGGACTCCATTACTGACCTTCAACTTGTCATACCACTTGTTAGGAAAGAGCTGTTGCTGCTGCCAGGGTTGTTGTTAACGTAATCAAATTAACAGTGATTTTGTACAGTGCCTCCAACTCTTGTGAGGGCAAGCACACAATGGGTGTCACCATGCCTCTCAGCACAATTTCAGTGTACGAGTAAGCAATGCTCTATGGACCCAATGAACCAGACAGAATATGTACAGTAGACATTTCTAGTGCAAAGCACAAGAAGGAGTTTGGAAAGGAAAAGAACTGGGGAGCGAAAAAGAGTAAATTTTGCTTCTTGGAAGAGATTAGGCCTGCTCCAGCTCCACTGGACAGCCTCTGTGAGATTTTGCTTTTCTCAGGACCATTGGAATGAATGGGAAGGGAATAACAGCATAATGAGGAACCATCTGATCGAGAATGAATCTGTTGCCCAGGCCTGAGATTCTCTAACCTTGCTTCAGAGCTTTGGTAGCTTGTGGTTCTGTGGCAAGGCAAAGAGATCCATTTTGAGTCTCCCCTGGTTTGAGCAAATTGAGAAAGAGAGAGAGAGACCGCCCGCCCACCTGCCCTGTTGACGGACTGCTTACTAGGGCTGATGGCTCGATAACTCAGCCAGTCTGACTGCAAGCTGGGGGCTCCTGCCAAATGTGATACTTTTAAGGGTGTGAAATTCTTCTCCATCCATTCTGAGAGCATTCGTCCCAATGGCTATACAGCCTGGTGCCCTGCTGATGATTGATATGAGACCACCATGGCATTGTCAGGTAGCCGCATGGTCTCCTCATCCTGGGAGACCATGTCCTTGAACTGCTGTACGGGTAGTCCCCTGACTGCTCTGAGCTTGAGGAGGTTGATATGCACCCTCCTGTCCTGTCCGGACTGCATCCCTGAGGCATAGTGGGCAGGAGAACAGCTGTTAAGGAAGTGAGAAAGTTTAACTGTTCCCGTATGAGTGATCAAAGAAGGGTAACAATAATACCTAGCACTTATCTAGTGCTTTTCATCAGGAGATCTGAGTGCTTTACGAAGGAGGCCAGTATCATGGGGAAAATGTCTTTCTGTGACTGGGAGGAAGGAGTCTTTTCCATCATAGAGGTCTTGCAGTGCTTGGTCTGGTGAAACTCCAAAAAGACATTTCCATTTAAAGGGATTGGCAGTGAGACCATTTGCATCAGAAAATGCTACTCAGCTTCAGGGTGGCAGAATCAAGCCCTTTACAATCACGTCCTGTTTAAAAATTAAAAAATTGGCATGGAGGCTTGGTGACAAGTGTAGCACCTGGGACTACTTTAAACTTCTTCTAAAAAATACTGATTAGGTTTCAAGTTGTCACTTTAAGAAATGTCTCAAATACCTGTAACTAGGCTTGGCAATGTATACACTGGATTACGAAATTGATGCCTCCCACCACAAAGGGAGGCTGTGAGGTTAGGAGTGCCTTGGGGATGGGGCAGTGGGGATATCTCGACTCAGTGCATTCTGACATAGTGTTGCAACTCCTGTCTAGGGTGGAGACTTAAACAGTAGGCTTTAGAATGCTGTAGCATTCTAGACAAGGTAAATACTGTAGGAAGCATTGAACTAGGAAAAACACAAACAGCAAAAACTAGCTGTAACCAGTCCCAGAAGTCTGCATCCTTGTGGAAGAGAAGCTGAGGGAGAGCTGCTGGCCTCTCAATCACTTGCATTTGAGCTTATTTGTGTATTACTCAAGGGGTCTAATTCTCTGTTACACTAAGGTCCCCTTATCCCACTCTTGCAGCATAACAGGGACTTAGAAACATGGAGATAGCCCCCTCTCCCCCGATAACACCCCATCCACAGGGGGCTTCCCAGGCCAGCACAGAGCTGGTGTATCTATACAGAACTCATAACTAAGTATAAGGGCTCCAGGCTGATAGCTAACTCTAAACTAGCCCTGCTCCTAACCCTCAGCACAGGGGGCAGGCAAGATACAGCTATTCTCAGCTTCCTAGGACCGCTCAAGGGTGCCCAACCTCTGGGCCGTAAACAGCCCACTGCAGCATTTCGTAAGGCCTGCTGCCTGCTTCAACACAACATACTAACGGCCGATTCATTAGTGTTGTGTCATCATGTTCACATCATTTTAGTTTACACAAGTGTATAGACAACACTGTACATAGGTTGTTTGTCTCAATACATACAAAACAAGCTGAACTTAAAAATACAAGTGACTTTAAATTTATTAAAATACGTAGAATCTGTTTGGCCCACACAAGGTTGTGCTTAGGTTTACGTGGCCCTCCTGTGTAATGAGGTTGGGCACGACAGAGGATCGTGGAAAGCAGAGCATAAGCAGAGAACAGTCCTGAGGTTGCTGTAGCTTACTCTGGTGACTAGGCATGCTGCTGCATCACCCCAAAATACAGGGAGTGCAAAGGTGACTTAAAGGCACTTTAAACCCTCTCTATCTCTTAGTCCATCCTTGCACTTGGAGAAATGGTAATCTGAGCCAATGCAAGGTAAGTATGGAAGAAATCAGGTCCTAAATGTCTGCCTTTCTGCCTATTGCTATGTATAAAACCCACATAAACAGAAGGGAATGACTCATTAACAGTTGATTGTTCAGGGGAAACCATGACATTGACCATCCACCAAGTGCTGTCATGCGCAAAAAAAAGTAAACAAAAAAAGTAGTTAAAATATTAGTTCCTATAATCTTTCAATGATAGTGGGTGTTACAAAGTGACAAAAATGTTCAAGCGGAAGAGACCATCTTTGTGTTCTGTTTGTACAGCACCTAGCAGAGTGGGGTTCTGGGACATGACTGTGGCTTCTAAGCATTATGGTTATGTTACTGCTGCTGTTATCTAAATTAAAGGTGTTCCCTTAAATCTTGTGTACTTTGTAGCTGTCATATATAGCATCAGTCATCTCAGTCTCTTCAAAAAAATTAATTATGCTTCACAACACTTCTCTGAGACAGGTATTATTCCCATTTTACAGATGGGTAAACTGAGGCACAGAGAGGTTGCCCAAAGTCACAGAGCAAAATTAGTGGTGGAGTCAGGAATAGAAATGAGGACTTCAAAGAGTGCCAGCACCCTGCTCAAACTACTAGACATCACTGCCTTGTCTGTACACTGTTAATTTTCTTCTTCTATAGCAACTATTTCCCTGTTTTCTTTCTTTTTTCACCCTGCCTTTCCCTCCTCAAAAAATGTATTTCAATTTTCCCCAAACATAATGCTTAAGTAAACTTTACACATTTATTTTTCTTTCATCCCTACCCCACCCACCCATTTACCACCTGAGTACCTGGAAGAGATTTCCCAGCCCTTCCCAAGCAATCTGAGTGACCAGTCAAGTGACACAGTAGCTAGGAGCAGCCTCAGCCTGTCAGTAGGAAAAATTATTTTGCTTCTCTCTAGATAGAGCAAACTCTAGTGTATTCCAGATGCAGGAGCTGGCTTCTTTATAAATTGCTTGGGAGGAGAGGAGAGAGATCTTGGTAGCTCCAGATGTGGTGGGAGGAGCCAACTCCACTGTCCCCCACACTTATTGGTATTTGTGATTTCCCCCTTTTAAAAAAAACTGCTTTCTTCAAAGGGGGGTTAGAAGCCAGCGTGCTCTACTAGTTAAAGGAACTCAGAACTTCTGTATTCTGGACCTGGTTCAGCAACGTACTTGAGCATGTGCCTTACATTAAGCACGAGTGGTTCCATTGACTTCAGTAGAACTAGTGTCACACTTAAAGTTAGGCATGTGTTTAAATACTGTTATGGGTTGTTAGGTTAAACCGTGTTGAAACTGGAGGGTGTAACAGCTGCCCTTCATTTGGGATACATATAAGAAACAATTAAGCTCCCTTATGGAACCAGTAGCTGAAACAATAGCAGCCTCCACCCAAAACACAAGCACATGTCACTGTGCCAAACAAAGACACATGTGAGCAGAGGGGTTTCTCTGGCTATTGTTTTGTGAAAATTTGCTTCTGTGAAAGAGAGGCAGAAAGACCAGAGAAGCTGCGAGAAAAAGACGCACCAGACACAGCCTGAACAAACACTGGGAGTGTGGCCCTGTGAAAAGGCTAGAAAGGGAGCCAAGTGGTGAGCTCTGAGCGAAGACACTGTCTCCTGCTGTTTGATTTCTGCTGTGTCTAAGGAAACAGGACTTTGATGCAATCCAAATTATTTACAAAGAATGTACAAAGATACCTGACTACATCAGTTTCACCTTCCTCACCAAAACAACCTTCAGGGCCCTGAATTTGGATAACCACTCAGGTCAAAAGGGATAACAGTGCCTGGATGAATTGGGGCCTCTGTTTCAGCTCTTCCACTAATATACTGGGTGTCCTCAGTCAAGTTGTTTAACCTTTCTGTGCAATAATTCTAAGCTACCCCTGAGGGTTGTTGTGAACTTTTATTAACCAATGTTTATAGAGCTTTTTACAGTCCTCAGATGAAAAGTGGTATATATTACACACACACACACACACAAACTACTTTAATGAACATTATTAAGCTTGCAAAGGTAAACACTCAAAAGTTGGAAAATGCCAGAATTAAGGTTGCCTATGCAACCTCAATTCAACTCGCTTGTGCATATGCATTATGATATTGTAACTATTACAGAGTGAGCTGAACCTTAGACCTCTTGGCAGTCCCTCATGAGTGCCCCTCCCAAGTGCCAGGGTTTGCTTCCTTTAACTCTGTCAGGGTAGAACCTGTAGGTCGGCCACTATTAGACTGGCTCTCTGGGCTACAGCCCCCTTGTTTCCCAACTATGTTAACTCAAAAGGCCCAACTTATTTGCAACCAGCAAGAAACTTCCTTCACAGAGCCTGTGACCATCTGCTGATTGAAGTGACTCAAAACAGCTTCTTTGGAATAAATTTGTTTATTCGCCTAAAGGTAAACAGCAACCAGAGAAAACGGTTAAAACGACAAAAGGCCTACAGGCCTGGATCTTACCTAAAGCTTATCATTTCCCTCAAAGCTTGTGCAAGCCTAGCTACCTCGAACCCATCCAGTAGAGCTGTGTCAAAGTCTCTGTACTCTGCAAACAGCCCCAGATGACTGAACTGCCCTTCCCCCTGTAAAGTTTTTAGCTGTTTAGTGTCCTTTTGATCTCAGGCCTTCAGCCTTGTCAAACCAGCAGTGTATCTTTGGCTAGTACCTGGAAATAATATCCCGGCAATTAATGGCCCAGCTATGGGTCTCTCACCAACCTTGAAGTTGTTTAGCCAGAGGTATCTTATCTGTGGTGGTTTTCATTTCCTGTTTGCTCTTTCTAACAGCTCCTTTTGATTCAACTCCAGGTGATTAGACAGAATAATATCAAACAAGTAAATTGGGGTACACACAACATGAACAAAAAATAATACAGATATCTCCCACATTCTCCACAGATACTCTTTTTAATTACATGATCACTTACTTTATATTCCATAGGACCCCTTGCTCACACAGTGCACAAGATGGATGGTACTTAATTAGTGAGCACCTGTTTATTATTTTGTTTTATCCTCATTGTTCAATGTGTACCCCCAGGCCTTATTTACTGCACACTATTCAAAACCTGCTATGGAGAGAATTATTAAATTCCTCCTGGGTTTTACTATGGTGCTCATCACTATAGAACCTGAGTGCTTCCCAAAGAAATGGTTACTCACCTTTTTGTAACTGTTGTTCTTCGAGATGTGTTTAGGGTGACCAGACGTCCTGATATTTAGCTGTTTGTCCCGTGTCCCGACTGATGTACGGTTGGGGCGCCATTTGCTTCGGTGGCACTCCAGGTTTTTTTTTTACTTGGAGCAGCAAAAAACCTAGAGCTGGCCTTGGTGTGGGGGTGAGCCTGTGGCTGCCCTCCCATGAGCACGGATGTCGGAAACTTTTTCCCCAGCAGCTACCCATCGGGCCGGCTGTGGAGCCCCCTGGAGTGGCGCCGATATGGTGCTCTATATATGACCCTGCCGGCCCGACCCCCCCTTCAGTTCCTTCTTGCTGGCTACTCCGACAGAGGGGAAGATGGGGGGGAATGGAATAGATATGAGCAACACATCTTGAAGAACAATAGTTACAAAAAGGTGCGTAACTGTTTTTTCTTCTTCGAGTGCTTGCTCATGTCAATTCCAGTTAGGTGACTCCCAAGCCTTACTTCGGAGGTGGGGTCGGAGTCAAGGAATTGCAGACTGGAGAATCACCCTGCCGAAGGCTGCATCGTCACGTGATTGGTGGACGATGGTGTAGTGCGACGTGAAGGTGTGCACCGAAGCCAATGTGGCAGCCCTGCAGATTTCCTGGAGGGGTATGTGTGCCAAGAAGGTTGCTGACAAGGCCTGAGCCCTTGTGGAATGAGCCATGACAACAGGTGGAGAGACCTTCGCTAACTCATAACAAATACAAATACACGCCATGATCCAGAAAGGATATCCGCTGGGAAGAGATCGGCAAACCTTTCATCCGCTGTGTTAGAGTGACGAACAACTGGGTTGTTTTGTGGAACGGCTTCATTCGGTCTGTGTAGAAGGCGAGCACCCTTCTAACGTCCAGCAAATGCAGCTGCTGCTCATGGAGGGTGGCGTGCGGCTCTGGATAGAAAACCAGCAGGAAAATATCCTGGCTGACATGGAGGCGAGACACGACTTTTGGTAGGAAGGCCGGGTGAGGCCTAAGCTTCACTTTGTCCTTATGAAAGATGGTATACAGGGGCTCACGTGTGAGGGTTCATAGTGCAGAAACGTGTCATGCTGAAGTGATGGCCTCTAGGAAGGCAACCTTCCAGGAGAGGTAGAGGAACGAACATGAAGCTAGCAGCTCAAAGGGAGGACCCATGAGATAGGACTAAATTGAGGTCCCAGGCAGGGACAGGGGGCTTCATCGGGGGATGGATCTTTTCTAGTCCTTTTAGGAAATGTCCCACGATAGGGTGCGCAAACACTGAATGCCCGGAAACGTCCGGGTGAAATGCCGAAATAGCCGCAAGGTGAACCTTAAGAGAACTGAATGCCAGGTGCTGATTTTTCAGGTTCACCAAATAGTCCAGGATGCACAAGATTGAAGCCTGGAGTGGAAGTACCTGTCTTTGGGCATACCAGATAGAAAACCTTTTCCACTTTGCTTTGTAAGTGGTTCTGGTAGAAGGCTTAGGGCTTTCCAGGAGCACCTGCCTCACCGGGTCCAAACAGGTGAGCTCTGCTTGGTTCAACCACAGATCCTCCAGGCCAGGAGGTGAAGTGACTGAAGGTCCGGGTGGAGGAAGCAACTGTGATTCTGTGAGATGAGGTTGGAAGTGAGAGGTAGATGAATTGGTGACCGGATCGATAGGTCCATGAGGGTGGGGTACCAGCACTGGTGAGGCCAAGCTGGGGCCACCAGGATGACATCTGCCTTGTCCCTGCAGACCTTGAGAAGTACCTTGTGGATGAGAGGAAATGGCAGAAAGATGTATAGTAGTTGACTGGACCATGGGATCAAGCAGACATCTGTAATCAAGCCTGGGCTGTGAGCTCAGAAAGAGCAAAAGATTGGGCACTTCTTGTTGGCCCGCGTGGTGAACAGGTCAATTCGGAGAAAACCCCAGCTGTAGAAGATGGAGTGGATGATGTCCAGCCGAATCGACCATTCATGTGTGAGGAACCGCCTGCTCAAGCTGTCCACCAGTACATTCTGAATGCCTAGCAGGTATGAGGCTTGGAGAAGATGGAGTTGGCTAAACAAAATTCCCATAGGAGGAGAGCTTCCTGGCAGAGAGGAGACAACCGAACTCCGCCTTGCTTGTTTATGTAAAATATAGCCGTGGTATTGTCCGTCAGTATCGCTACACAGTGGCCCTGCAAATGAGACAGGAACGCCTGGCACACGAGGCGGATTGCCCTGAGCTCTTTGATGTTGATATGCAGAGCCAGTTCCTCTACTTGTCATAGGCCCTGAGTCATCATGCTCCAGAGATGTGCTCCCCAGTTGAGGGCCGATGCATCCGTTACCAATGTCAGAGTAGGCTGGGGGTGTGTGTATGGGATGGTACCCCAGCACTTACCATTCGGGGGTCCAGCCACCATTGTCCCGGAATGGTCAGCACCATGTCCAGACTGTTGCGGCCCGGGCAATACATGGACACAAGCCACACCTGCAGGGACCTGAGCCACAACCTGGCATGCTGCACCATGTAGGTGCAGGACGTCATGTGGCCCAGCAGCTTGAGGCACTGTCTCACCGTGGTGGTGGGAAAGTTGCAAAGGCCGGTGATTACATGCACAAGGGATAGACGACAGGCCTCTGGGAGGAACGCTCTCACCTGGCTTGCATCCAGGACTGCCCCAATGAACTCTATTGTTCTTGTTGGGGTGAGAACAGATTTGTTGACATTCAGAATAATGCCTAAGTGGTTGAATGTGTCCCTGACCAATTGTACCTGTGATTCTACCTGCTGGCGAGACCGGCCTTGTATGAGCCAATCGTCTAGGTACGGGTAAACGTGCACATGATGGCGGCGAAGAAAGACTGCCATGCATTTGGTGAAGACGTGGGGAGCTGTGCACAGGCCGAACGGGAGAGCCGGGAACTGATAATGCGTCTTGTCTACTACGAAACAGAGAAAACGTCTGTGAGACGGGTTGATTGAAACGTGAAAATAAGCGTCCTTCATATTGAGGGTGGCATACCAGTCTCCCGAATCCAGGGAGAGGATGATCGTGCTCAAGGAGACCATGAGGAACTTGAGTTGACAATGTGCTTGTTGAGTTCCCTTAGGTCCAGAACGGGCTGTAGACCCCCCTTTGCCTTGGGAACAAGGAAGTAGCATGAGTAGAAACCCTTGCCTCTGAGCTCCCGAGGTACCTCCTCCACTGCTCCTAGAGCAAGGAGGGACTGGACCTCCTGGACCAGGAGTTGCTTGTAAGAGGGGTCCCTGAAGAGGGAGGGGCAAGGGGGGTGGGAAGGAACAGAAGTGGATAGAATAGCCTGCCTCCACTGTGCAGAGGACCCACTGGTCTGATGTAATAAGGGACCATGCAGGATAGAAGCGGGATAGACGGTTCAGGAAGGGAGAATAACTGGCCGGGATATGGACTGGTAATCTGTCTTCAAAATGGGCGCTTAGGGCCCGGAGGGGGCTTGGACTGGCCCTGGCCCTGGCCCTGACCAGAGGGAGGACGTGATGGTCTGCGCCTGGTGTATCTACTCCTCCTGCAGGAAAAGTCCTGCCTGGGCCTACTGGGGAAAGACCGCTGCTGGGTGGGCTGAGGCTTAAATGGAGGAGTGTAATGACATCAAAAGGAGGTTGCAGTGCAATGAAGTTTCAGAACCCCTTTCATATATAAAATCTTCCATGGTCCCAAGTCTTCCTTTCTGTAAGAAGTCCTTTCATTTTATTTATTCTCTGTCATTCCAGACTCTGTATGGGAGTGTGACCTTGTGGGAAGACACTCTGCTGGTTTCCTCCTAGCTTGACACCTACTCCCCGTATTCCCTTTAATGTGTCCTTGCCCTACTACTGTCTCCTTCCCGCTCTGCTTATCTGTCTCTTTCTCCTTGCCTACTCAATCCCAATCTCTATTCCTTGGGCTTCTCATTCCAGTTCCATTCTCCTTGCCCAGCCAGTGCTACTCTTCCTCTTCCAGGTGTGCTGTACAAGTCCTAGTCACCCCCATGATTCCCAGTTTCTCCTCCCCACACCTAATGTCAGTCGTCTTGCCCAACCAGAGTTTCCCCCCTCCTGACTCCTTGTCTGATCTGCCTTTGTCCCACGCCACTGGCTCCCAGTCCCAATTTCCCTCCCTGGGCTCCTCATCCAATGTCAGTCTTCTCCTCTCTTGCTGCTCCTTGTGCCAGGCTCTCTTCCCAGTCTGTCACTCTGTGGGGATGGTGCATGCAAAATGCAGTCATACATAGGATCCATGAGGGGATGGACCACGTTCAGTGAGGATGGACTCATCGGAGATTTTAGCTGAGAAACTAGCAAGTCTCTTCCGAGCATATATAATCTGCAATTTTTCAGAGGCTTATAACTTAGCCACATTTGGACATATTTTCACAGGGATGGCAAAAGGCCCATCCCTTAGACAAAAACCAACTCCTTGCTAAATTTCAAGTCCCTGCTCCAAAGCATAGGGGCAACAGAACATTTCAAAGACAAGATCTCAGGTATTTTTTTAACATGGGCATAACAATGTTTTTGTCCCTAGCCTTGTTCTCAGAAATGGTTGAACCATTTTGGCTGAAATTTCCTAGAACACCCAGCATAGTATATTTCAGCCCAAATGATTAAAGTTGGCAAAGTTATAAGACCTTGAAAACAGGGTCTTATAATGGGAAGTGTCAAGCAACTTTAATAGGCAATGGTTCCTGCTCTGCCTATAAGAAAAGAGAAAAACTACATTCCTTTTACAAGTTTCAGAGTATCAGCCGTGTTTTTCTGTATTCGCAAAAAGAAAAGGAGTATTTGTGGCACCTTAGAGACTGACAAATTTATTTTAGCATAAGCTTTCATGAGCTACAGCTCACTTCATCCGATGAAGTGAGCTGTAGCTCATGAAAGCTTATGCTCAAATAAATTTGTTAGTCTCTAAACTTCCATTCCTTTTACATCGGTTCCCAAACTGTGGATCAGGACCCCAAAGTGGGTTGCTACCCCATTTTAATGGGGTCATCAGGCCTGGCTTAGATTTGCTGGGGCTGAGGTTACAGGCTACCTGCTTGGGACTGAAGCCCTTGGTCTTTGGCTTTGGCCCCCCCACTCAGGGCAGTGGGGCTGGACAGGTTCAGGCTTTGGTCCCCACTCCTGGGGTCATGCAGTAATTTTTGTCATCAGAAGGAGGTCGCAGTGCAATGAAGTTTCAGAACCCCTTTCATATATAAAATCTTCCATGGTCCCAAGTCTTCCTTTCTGTAAGAAGTCCTTTCATTTTATTTATTCTCTGTCATTTGGTAAAGCACTATCATCCATTTTGCTGTCACATTGGTTCACAGGGCAAACCAAAAAACTACATTAACAAAAATGAGGGGTCAGTATGTAATGTCCCACATTATATCTGGCTGGAAATTACTCCAAAAGCCAAACACATGCAAGTAGTTAAATTGTGGTTTGCATTTCCTCTTAGGCTAGGCCTCCAATTTTCTCAAAGACAAACATTCCCAAACAGACCATCTGTTGTTGAAGAGAGCACTTTGAGGAGGAGCAGATTCTTTCCATTTCACTTATTTCTTGGTACCCATTCCATTTTCTGTGTAGGCCTCTTCTGTAAGTAATGAACGGCTTTGCATTTATTTGGTGCAGTTGCTAAAATGCTTTATATGTAATATAAACTTCCTTATATGTGGAATATGTGACTTGGGATGGAAATCAGCATAAGTTAAAAATTGAAAAGCTCTTAGATTGAATATATGAAATGTCTATTTACTGACCATAAGCAGTTTGCTTTTAAAAGGAAAGGGACATATGAATAATCACTAAATACTAATGTCAGAACAAATGTACATATTAGAAAAGTGAGGCCAAATATCAGTGATGATAGTCAATACAGGGCTAAACCTGGTGGCTTTAAAGCACGGCCACATTGCTCTGGGAGGCGTTGTGCTTGAGGCAGGTACAATGCCTCTGAGGTCACAAGAGTGCCGGTGTGCTACGCCTTTGGAAAGAAAACAGCATGTACTTGCCTCGGTGTGGAATCCGTCCCATGGGCTGGCGTGGAAGGATGGGCCCTCTCCTAGTTTGCAAAAGTAGTGTTACTTTGGCTGCTCGTGGCAGCAGTCTCCATGGTGCTGACTTGCAAAGGAGCTGAGCACTCACTGCCCCCAAAGTGACTTTACATAGGGCTACGGGGGCCCAGCGCTTCTGAAAACCAGGGGCTCTAGGTAGGCGCTTGAACAAGGGTTGCATTGACTTTCTACGAGGACGTCAAGCAAATTCAAAGCGTGGGACAGGGCGGCAAAACGCCTCTGTCTCCACTTCCTCTGTTCTTTCCCAGCTTTAGAGCCCAGGCCCCCTGGTGTGCCCGCAAAGGTGCTTGCATGGGGTCAGAGGGGAGTATGCCATGGAGGTGGCGCGCCCCCATTTTCTGCTTTGTACTCCCCTCCACTCAGGGGAGGAGCGTGTGGTGCTGTGGTTGCAGCTCATTCCGTCCTCCCAATTCTAACAAAAATCTGCCAAAAGGGAAAGAACGAGAGTGCTGTGAATTCCAGTAGCCCAGGATCCCTCAAGCTTTGCCCAGCTGAGGGCCACATTAGCAACTGGCTCAGAGCTCAAGGGCTACCACGTCTCATTTTCATACAATGGAGCATTTTACATCTGTGCTCAATTTGAATCTCGATGTGCTGCCTGCAGAGCCTGGCTGCTGAGATCAAGATGGGGCATGGCATGCTGGGACTTCATCATAATGCAGCCCACCGAGACTTAATCATATTGTTATTTGGCTACTGTTGTTGGTTGTTACATATTTAACCAGGAATTGTGCCAGTGGGGCCTATTGTACTAGGTCGATACCAACATATACAAAGATGTGTCTGGCCCTGATCCTTATATATTTACCTAATGGCCTCTTTACACCACTCTGAGCGTATAACAGCGCCTCACAGTGGACATTAATAAAACAGCCACCGTAAGACCCTTTTCCATGGCTGGAGCAGTGTAAAGGACCCTTAGTGTAAATAAGAATCAAGGCTGTTAGTGTAAAATATCAGAACCACCGTGGGCCACATTTTTCTCTACTTCTACAGTAGAATATAGAGCTCAAAAGCAGCTCAACTTATTGTCCCAACCCTAACTAATATCCATGGAAAGGTTTAAGAATCCTGTGTTCTAGCCCCAAGCAAGATTCTTAAAGGAAATGCTTTTGTTTCAAAGAAACAAATAAATGCAAGCAAATAAACAAAGCCAGTTCACCCACTCTGCGTGCTCTTTTCAAACTTGAAAGGTCAGATTCTCGTGGGAGACCACAACCCTTTTCAGGGGATACAGAAGGAAGCCCTGGGGAAATGGAAAAAAACCCACATTACCACATTCTTTTTCAGTGCACACACAGCACGGGAAGAGTTAGGGTTGCCAGGCATCCGGTTTTGGACCAGAATGCCCGGTCAAAAAGGAACCCTGGTGGCTCTGGTCTGCATCGCCGACCAGGCCATTAAAAGTCCACTTGGCAGCACAGCAGGAGCCTGGGGGCTAAGGCAGGGTCCCTGCTTGCCCTAGCTCCGTGCGGCTTCTGGAAGCTGCTACAAGGTCCTTGCAGCCCTTAGGCGTGTGGGTGGCCAGGGAGACTCCACGCATTGCCCCTGCACGACTGCTAGCTCTGCAGTTCCTATTTGCCAGGAACTGCGACCAATGAGAGTTGCGGGGGAGGCACCTGCGGGTGTGAGGGTTGTGCACGGAGCCTCCCTGGTCACCCATGTGTCTAGGGGCTGTAATGACCTGGCAGCTGCTTCCTGGGAGCCATGGTAAGCGCTGCTGGGATCCCCACACCCCAAAACCCTTCCTGCACCCCAATCCTCAACCCAGAGTCCCCTCCTGCACCCAAACTCCCTCCCAGAACCCGCACCCCCCGAACCCAACCCCCTACCCCAGCCCTGAGCCCCCTCCTTCACCCCAAATCCCGCATCCTTGGCCCCACCCCAAGCCCTTACTCCCTCTCACACCCCTGCCCTAGCTCAGTGAAAGTGAGTGAGGATGGGGGAGTGCAAGCAATAGATGGAGGGGGGCTGGAGTGAGTGGGGGCAGGGCTTCAGAGACGGGGTGGGGCATCCTTGGGTGTGGGGACATCACAGAGAAGACACAGGCCCGAGAGGAGTGGATATGGCAGAATGACCTCCTGCATGGTAAGGAACATTTCCATGTGGCCAGGGGTCTGTGGGATGCCCATAGATACTCCAGAGGGGCTTGGTGGAGTCATTGGGGTCAGTCAGTCCAGATGGTGATGAGACAGTACCGACAGAGTAGTTGGAATCATGCTTGCAGTCGGGGTGGTCAGACTGTTTTGATACTGGGCTCCCACCATTGATACCGATGGATCCCTTTTCCTCTTGGCTTTACCCTCAAACTGGCAAGGGGTCTTTGGCACTGGTCCTGTGGGATCTGCATGCAACATCTCACCTGACCGGGCGCAGCTCAGGGAGGAAACACTGTTCTTATGAGCAGTTCACTGCGGTGACCTGCTCTTGTGCCTGTGAGAGAGTTTCTTACTGTCATGATGGGGCTCGTCTTTAGGCTTTGGTGCCAGCGGTTCCGCACTATGAGTGGTGATCGGAGGGGTGCTCGCAGTTGGCGGTGGCCACTGTACTGGGGGAGGTCCCTGGCCAGGATCCAAGTGCGCGCAGGGCTTCATTGCCTTCTCCATGAGGTACTTGCAGAGATGGCGTTCATGGTCCTCTCTAATACTGGGCGGAAAGGACTTACAGATAGCGTAAGTCACCGAGATGTGCACCTCACCCAGACAGTAGAGGCACTCATACAGAAGGAACGAGGACAGGAGACACCGTTTCTGAAGCTTGGGATCCTGGCCATAGTCTCTGGGTGGTGAGAGGATGACAGCCAGAGAACTTATATACTACTTTACACTAGTCTATACTATCTCTATAAACTATCTGCAAGACGAGGAACAACTCTTAGGGTACTAAGAGCGAAGAAGGAGCAAAGGTTCTGACTCAGCCATGCGGTGGTAAGAGGGAACTGGAGTCGTGTTGACCCGCACTGCCCCTTATACCTTCGGTTGAGAGCACGGGAAAACATACTACACACGTGCAGGTCAGTGGACGCTGCTTGGAAACACTTCCAGACTCGGGTGCACGGTGCGCATGTGCCCCCACATGTGGAATGCAACTAGGGCCCATCACTCGAAGAAGCAGCATCAGTTACCCTCTGAACCCACAGGTCCTTTGTGGTTGAGGTTTGGATCGGGGTGTGGCTGTGGCAGACTGGCTTGTTTGTTGGTTTTTTTACATGGCTACGAGTACAAGACAAACATATGAAGAGGTTCTCTTCATATTTAATAAAAACACAGCCCAATACATTGGACTGCTGAGGAAACTGGCCCTTCACCTTCCTCTCATCCGTGCCTCCTCCTATAGTCATTTGTTCCCCTGTAGCTTGAGGAGAAGATGCTTTTCGAAACCAGTGTTACAGCTGTGCTGTTCCTATGCCATTGGTCAGCCTGTCTCCTGCATACCATGCTAAACTGTATCTACCTGCTGCCACACAGCTTCCTGCCACTCAGAGAGCAAATGCCATGTGGGGTAGTGAGTTGAGTCAACCCAGCATGGCAGCTGGATCAGGAGGACTGATGCTGGCAAGAGCGGAACAGCAGTTGTAATTAAACATTTTTAAATTTTAGTTTCAGAATCTTGCTGCTGTTTCCAGAGGTCCCAGCAAGTGGCAGTGGATCAGAATCCATCAGGATTTAGAAGGGAGCCAGCAGACAGTGCAAGGGCTAGATCAGGAAAGGATAGGGTTGCCAGCATTCTAATGGCACACAACTGAACACCCCTTCCCCGCCTCCTACCATGAGGCCCCGCCCCTGCCCAGTCCCTTTCCCCCGCTCAGTCCATTCCCCCCTCCCTCCATCTCTCATTCTCCTCCACCCTCGCTCACTTTCACCGGGCTGGGGCAGGGGGTTGGGGTGTGAGAGGGAGCGAGGGTTCCAGTTGGGGTGGTGCAGGCTCTGGGGTGGGGCTGGGGATGAGGGGGTTGGAGTGCAGGAGTGGGGTCCAGACTGGGGCAGGGTTATGGGGCGGGGTGCAGGCTCAGGGCTGGAGTTTGGGTGCAGGGGGGTTAGGACTCCAGCTGGGGGTGCAGGCTCTGGGGTGGGGCTGGGGATGAGGGGGTTCAGGGTGTGGGAGAGGGCTCCGGGATGGGGCAGGGGGATTTGGAGTGCGGAAGGGGGTTTGGGCTCTGGGGTCGGGCTGGGGATGAGGAATTTGGGGTGAAGGAAGGGCTTCCAGGCTGGGGCAGGGGGTTGGGGTGCAGGTGGGGGTGTGGGGTCCCAGTGGCGCTTACCATGGTTCCCAGGAACCGGCTGCTAGGTTCCTGCAGCCCCTAGGTGCGTGGATGGCCAGAAAGGCTCTGTGCGCTGCCCTCATGCTCACAGGTACCACCCCCACAGCTCCCATTGGTCGTGCTTCCCAGCCAATGGGAGATGTGGAGCCAGCACTCGGGGCGGGGGCAGCGTGCAGAGTCTCCCTGGCTTTCCCATGTGCCTAGGGGCCATAGGGACCTGGCAGCCACTTCTGAGAGCTGCAGGGAGTCTGCCTTAGCCCTGGGCCCCTGCTGAGCCACTGACTGGACTTTTAACGGCCTGTTAAGCAGTGCTGACCGGAGCCGCCAGGTTCCCTTTTCAACCGGGGATCAAAAACCGGACACCTGGCAACCCTAGGCCAGGAGGGCAGAAACAGGATCTGGATCTTAGGCAGGAGTCAACACGTAGGGTGGGCAAGAAAGGGAATTTGGATTAGGTCTGGTGGCAGCAGCTGGGAGAGGCACCTACCCAGAATCCTTCACTTCAGCTGGCAAAAAATTGAAGTTACTCTTGTCCGATCTGTTTCTGTGATTCCATCTCTTTTTGTTAAGAGCTCAGTATGTTGAGATGGGGAAACCGATATGTCTTTTGTTCTTCTTTCATAGATTGTCTGCTTTATGTTCTGGGTGGTTTTATAATTGGGGGGTGAATGTGAGTGCTTGTGAAATGTATCATAGTGGTAGCACGGGCAGTTCTGTTTCAAAACAGAACAGGCAGCAGTAGGGTAAGGTTGCTAACAGTGTCCATCCAATGCAGTGTGCTAGAGGGACCAGCTCAAAGAAGGGAAAAGCTGTGCAGACCTCATGACATTCAATCCTTCTTGGCCTTTCAGCTCAGCCTGCCCACAAGGATCCCAGTGCTCATATGGCCACTTGCCTCTTTGAAAGCAGACAAACTATCCAAGAGTCAGCCAACAGAAACAGTGTTTGGTCTTCATCAACCTGGAATGGATTCAGTTAAGATTGTATCCCAATCTCCAAAGCTATCCAATCCCCCAAGTTCTCCCTTCTAAAAAACCAAATGGTCTGTCTAATTTATAGTGTTTGCTTTAACTGAGAAGCAGAAATGTTTTGAGTCAATCCTGCTTCTGACACCACTTCATAGGATACATCATAGATTATAAAGCCAGAAAGGACCAGTGTGATTTAAGCTGACCACCCACATAACACGTGCCATAAGACTTTCCTGAATTAAGACCTGTTTGAACTAGACCAGATCTCTTAAAAACCATCCAATCTTGATTTTAAAATTTCCAGTGATGGAGAATCCACCACAACCCTTGGTAAGTTGTTCCAATGAGTGATTACCCTCCATGTTAAAAATGTGGACCTTATTTCTATTCTGAATTGTCTAGCTTCAACTTCCAGCCATTGGATCTTGTTATAACCCACACAAGCCTTCTCAACAGAAAAACAGACTGTAACTATGAACGCTTTTATCATTCAGTATCACTTCAAAAATCTAATAAAATCTGGTTATGGGCAATTCATTTTGAGATACTGTTTGGAATGAGGTCCAGGCAGGCTGGAAGCTTTGTTCTTGGTTTCAGAGTCAGAAATACAAATTACTTTCTTGTTCCCAAAGTTGGTACACTTATCATAGGATATGAAAGGAAAAATTGAAGTCCATCGATGGCAGCCCCTTGCAATCAGGGGCAATAGATTTCTTGGGCTTCCCAATGGTCATTTTCAAATGTATCCCTGCTCCATGTTCCAAAGGAAGGTGTAGGGGGAAAGAAACTCCTTCCTAATTCCCCATATTTGATGACTTGTTCAATTCCACACATATAGGCAAGAATCTAGTTGAGCAAATTAAGCCTCTGATCGTGTGTGTGTATATAAAGTGTGTGTCTATAGATATATCCCAAGATGTGTCTGATAGTCATGTAATTATCTTTTTTTATTCTTTAATTCTAGTAAGGTGAATTCAGCCAATACTCTCCTCTTGTAGCTATTTATGCAATAGATTCCAGCAACCTCTAGGTGGTGGTAAGGATCTCAGGTAACCATTCTGAAAAGGTTCCAGAGCTAGTTCACAAACAGGAATCACCTCACAGTGAGTTGAACTGGAATGTTGGCCACTAATTGTTTCAGTGCTCATGTGACGTTGAGTCATTTCCTTGTTTTTAATATTCCTATTTGTAACATGGTTAAGCTTTCTCTTTTACTATTGGGCAATTTAAATCAAGACAATGAAAGGTAATTTCTGTGATCAAAAAAGAGCCCTTCTTTTCCAACAGAAGAGGACATATTCTGGGGAGCAAATTGATGGACTCCCTAGAGGTTTGAAGGTTAGGACAGATTCCCCCCGCCTCAAATTTTGGCTGCTTAGTCAAATCTCTTGAGGCACATCTGTCTTTTCCCCATCTGTTTCCCACCCGCCTTCCAACCCAACTAAATCTTGTTCCTCAGTTTTTCTATCTGATCCATAAATTTGCTCTCCCAGTTTGGACCCACAGCCTGGACCCAGTGACTTTCTCCTCTTCTAGCGCTCCACTTTCTTCCTCTGGGTCTCCAAAACAGGAACGTCACTAGCCTTTCCCTAGGTGAACCAGCAAATGTCCACCCATACCAGCCTGCAAACACCCACACAAGCAATGACTCAAAGTCTAGCTGGTCTAGCTGATCCTTTAGAGTAAAAATCTGTCGCAGCTAAACACCTCACTATTTTCCTATTGTGATGTTACCAATGAAAACTGAGAGTGAAGTTCAAGAACAGTATTTGACAGCATATTACTTGAAGTAAGCTCTGACAATAGATAGTTCCAGGAGCGTACATAAATGAAATACAGAGTTTCTTGTTTGTGGTTTAAAACTATATTTAAGAAATCATATGTGTAACTATTTTGCAGAGATAGGACCATTCTTTCTCTATGATCAGTGTGCCCATGTATTGCTTGGCAGTGAATTGAGAGAAATAGGTGCAGCCCAAGGGAAATGCAGGTTGACAGATGAGAATTGTCCCTAAGAGTGTGTTATTGAGAACATAGAACAGTCCTGATATATCACAGAAAAACAAATCTCAAAACCTATGGCCACTATTTTCATGTGGCCAGTTGTTTTGAATGTGGTTTTGTAAAGCACAGGAGAGAAACCAAGGGAAAGGTAAGCTTATAGGTCAGCTTAACTACCTCACTTAGGGCTGTGAAAAATTTCATGCCCTGTGTGATGTAATTAAACAGCCTAAGTCCCAGTTAGTTGGCAGAAGAATTTGTCCATTGATCTAGCTACCACCTCTTGGGGAGATGGCATTACTATAGCGATCGAAGAACCCCATCCATCCCTCGGTGTTTACACTACAGCACTGCAGCTGTGCCACTGTATCATTTCGAACGTAGACATACCCTTAGTAAGGCTGAAGACTTTGTCCTAACTTGTATATTTAAGATATTCGTAAGTGAATAAAAAAGAAAAAAAAAACCCTTAGGCCAGGCTGTAGAACCTTGCAAGGTGGGTCCTCTGTGTGCCGATCTCCCTTTGCCTGCAAAAAATGTGGGGAGCTGAGGCCAGGGGCAACTGCCTCCACCAGGCTGGGGCCAATCAGCACAACTGTTCCCGCCCCAGAAAATACTGGGGCAATCCATCTTTTTTAGCCTGAGAAAAGGTGGGTTAGTAGCACAAATGCGTCTATAGCTAAATGCACAACTTTTTCAGTGGTATTTAAGTCCCAAAGAGTTTTATTAAGGGCAAATCCAACTCTTCCAGTAGGGTTGCCAGGCATCCAGTTTTCAACTGGAACACCTGGTTGAAAAGGGACCCTGGCAGCTCCGGTCAGCACTGCTGATTGGGCCATTAAAGGTCCAGTTGGCAGTGCAAAGGCAGGTTCCCCGCCTGCCCTGGCTCCGCATGGCTCCCGGAAGCAGCCAGCAGGTCCCTCCCACTCCTAGGCATAGGGGCAGCCAGGGGGCTCTAAGTGCTAGCTCCACAGCTCCCATTGCCTGGGAACCATGGCTAATGGGAGTTGCGGGGGCGGTGCCTGTGGACAGGGGTAGTGTGCAGAGCCACCTGGACAGGCCTCCACCTAGGAGCCAGAGGAACATGCCAGCCATTTCCAGGAGCCGCCTGAGGTAAGCACTGCCTGGAGCCCACACCCTGAACCCCTCCTGTGCCCCAACCCCCTGCCCCATCACTGAGCCTCCTCCCACACCCCAACCCTCTGCTCCAGCCCTGAGCCCCCTCCAACACCCAAACTCCCTCCCAAAGTCTGCACCCCCTCCTATCCCAAATCCCTCATCCCCAGACCCACCCCAGAGCCTGCCCCCACCAGTGCTGGAGCCCCGCCCCCCCCCATCTCCTGCCCAGGCCCAATGAAAATGAACTAGTGAGCAAGGGTGGGGGAGAACAAATGATGGAAGGATGGGGGAATGGAGTGAGTGGGGGCAGAACCTTGGGACTGGGGGCGGGGCAAGAGTTCGATTGTCTGCAATCAGGTAGTTGGCAACCCTATCTTTTGGTCTGGGACTTACTTCTGCTGATCACTGCTATGTTTTCGGGAGGACTAGAAGAGGAGAGCATGTGGTCAGTATTAATGCTATACTATTAATTGTCAGGTAAGAGGTGCTACAGCGCAGTATGGTTTGTTTTTCATACCATCAAATAAGCGAGCATGCTAGCTCTGTTGCTGGTGCTTCTCTCCTCCAATCAGTTATTTTTATTTGTAGCAAAACTAGAGGCTGTAGCCTTTAAAATAAGATGTTGCATGGCAGTAGGCCCACTGAATATTTCACACAAACAATGTTCATTGTGTATATGTAGAGAATTTGGCTTAATGGATAGAGCACTGGACTGGAACTCAGGAGACCTGGGGCATAGTCCGCTCTGCCACTGACCTGCCAAGTGATCTTGTATGAGTCACTTCACTGTCTGTGTCTCAATTTCCCCACCTGTACACTGGGGATAATGACAGTGACACATTGTAATGTGCTTTGAGATTAAAAGTGTTACATAGGTATTATTTCTATAAATTAGTCTTTTTGCATTGGAATAGAGTTAGGTGGAACATGTGTTCTTGACTTCTTTGGGAGTTTTAGGTACACAAGGGGTACAGGATCATTGTTGTATAAAACTAAAAATTTTGTCTTGAGGCAAGGAGAAAAATGACTACCAAAGAATGTAAATACTGGGCCATCCCTCTACACTTGCAAAAAAAGGTACAAATAGTATAAACCTCACTAATTTCAATCAAATTTACAGTAATGTTTGTTTAACACCACTTCCCTATCTGCTAATATTTAAATTGTGGAAATAATTTGGAAGGAGAGAGGGCAAAAATTATCAAGATTGTCTTGGGAAATAGAGATTGACTCTCACCATAAACAATAATTGATATGTACTGCAGCACACACTTTAATTTTGAGATGTTAGCTGGTTTATTTCCTGTTTTTAAATTCTTTAGCCTTCTTCAGCAGATCTCTGCTCCTGGGGGGATTGGGTATAGTGCTCTTTCATAAAATACATACTATTGTCAGAAATCCCCAACATAACCTACCACCTGAATTCTGCGAAGTGTAGCTAAGAGAAATTATTTTTGTGTGTGCGATCAAGTGTGTTATTTTAAGCAGGGCTCTTGGGGAAAGCCCTGTGAACAAAGCAAATACCCTTACGCCTTCAGCCTTTCTGAGGTAGCTTGTGGGGCACCTTGTAGCTTGATTTTTACTTTACCTACTAAAGTTCTGATGAGATTTCAATCTGCAGTGTTTAAAAAGAAAAACAAAAGAGTTATGAGTTAAGTGCCTCTCAAATGAGTAAAGGATTGGACATCAGCTTTTTGCTAATTTTAAATGTACTTCTAATCTACTCCCTTCAGCAATCAGCTTCTATTTAGTGCTTATGCACCTTTCTGGCACTATGATACCCAGAAACACTGGAGACTGTAAATTAAGTCCTGAGGAGGCTTTATTTCACAATATGGCATAATTTCCTAAAACAATCTTATCCCTTACAACAAGATATAAAAAATACTCTTTTTAACCAAAGGATTTGCCATACACATCCAGCTAGTTTCAGTTGCATACTATGTTAACAGAAAGTGTGCTGGGTTTTGTGCTGTGAAAGAGGAAGTCAGGGCAGGGCAAGAAAGGCTTGGGGATTTCTGCAATGTGTGCCTTGCAAAGGAAGATTTTCTTATTGCTCTATATGTGTAGGCAAAACACACTCAAGCAGTTTTTGTTCTGCTTTCTAATTGCAGCTCACACTCAACATGATGGCTACATGTTCTTTACTTAAATTGTAGCATACTACAGTGAGTGATATATTTTCCACTGTCACTGCTATGCTATGTAGGCAGCTCCTAAGGGAATGCAGCCACAGAATTACAGTGAATAATGGCATTCATAGAATATCAGGGTTGGAAGGGACCTCAGGAGGTCATCTAGTCCCAACCCCCTGCTCAAAGCAGGACCAAGCCCCAACTAAATCATCCCAGCCAGGGCTTTGTCAAGTCTGACCTTAAAAACTTCTAAGGAAGGAGATTCCACCACCTCCCTAGGTAATGCATTCCAGTGTTTCACCACCCTCCTAGTGAAATAGTGTTTCCTAATATCCAACCTAAACCTCCCCTACTGCAACTTGAGACCCTTACTCCTCGTTCTGTTATCTGCTACCACTGAGAACAGTCTAGAGCCATCCTTTTTGGAACCCCCTTTCAGGTAGTTGAAAGCAGCTATCAAATCCCGCCTCATTCTTCTGCAGACTAAACAATCCCAGTTCCCTCAGCCTCTCCTCATAAGTCATGTGTTCCTGTCCCCTAGTCATGTTTGTTGCCCTCCGCTGGACCTTTTCCAATTTTTCCACATCCTTCTTGTAGTGTGGGGCCCAAAACTGGACACAGTACTCCAGATGAGGCCTCACCAATATCAAACAGAGGGACATGATCGTTCCTCTCGATCTGCTAGCAATGCCCCTACTTATACATCCCAAAATGCCATTGGCCTTCTTGGCAACAACAGCACACTGTTGACTCATATCCAGCTTCTCGTCCACTGTAAGCCCTAGGTCCTTTTCTAGAGAACTGCTGCCGAGCCATTCGGTCCCTAGTCTGTAGGGGTGCATGGGATTCTTCCATCCTAAGTGCAGGACTCTGCACTTGTCCTTGTTGAACCTCATCAGATTTCTTTTGGCCCAATCCTCTAATTTATCTAGGGCCCTCTGTATCCTATCCCTACCCTCCAGCGTATCTACCACTCCTCCCAGTTTAGTGTCATCTGCAAACTTGCTGAAGGTGCAATCCACATCATCCTCCAGATCATTAATGAAGATATCGAACAAAACCAGCCCAAAGACTGACCCTTGGGGCACTCCACTTGATACCAGCTGCCAACTAGACATGGAGCCATTGATCTCTACCCGTTGAGCCCAACAATCAAGCCAGCTTTCTGTCCACCTTATGGTCCATTCATCTAGCCCATACTTCTTTAACTTACTGGCAACTAAACTTTCAGTCTGTTACAATACAAGATCAACTGAAACCCAATTCTTAATTAGACATTAAGCCCTTTTCCAGCAGTTATAATCTCTGCATTATCATGAGAACAAATAAATTGCTTAGTCAATTCAGTACAGGTGCAGTGTAAGTCTTCCTTACCTATTTTAAAATCTGTTTTTGTAGAAAGCCAAACTTTTCAAAAGATGGGTGCATATTTTGGCCTAACAGCTGTGTAAGCTCAAAAGCTTGTCTCTCTCACGAACAGAAGCTGGTCTGATAAAATATACACTTTCTCATCCCTTTTTATCAATGTAATCATATCCATGCTAATCAAGATGAATTCAAAATCTATTTTAATCTAATTTTTTTTAAATAAACCTGTCTAAAAAGAAATCTGAATTTAATATAAAGGTCTAAACTTAACTTTTAAAAATTTAAATAAAAAATATGCTAAATCCATGAGCACTGAGCCAAAAACTTGACATTTAAAGGCTGCATTTCTATATAAATGAAGTGTCAGGGGAAAAACCGCTAACTCTTGAGGTCAATTTTTATTAACATGATACTGTATTAAGGGCTTGATCCTGTGGGGGAGCCAGGGGCTGTGCTTCTGGATGGAAGAGACTGGCAAAGTCATCAATGGTGTTGGGACCCAGCCTCTGACTCCAGGGGATACCATCATGTATATCATCAAGATCATCCACTAACCCACGACCCCTGGTGGTCTCATAGTCCTGTTTTTATAGCTTCTCCCTACCTGAACTCTGGCTCAGTTCTTGATTTAAGAATATTTACAACTCACCCTACCATGGAAATTTAGTCTCCAGCTTATGGAAAAACAAGGATCAGCCCAGTAACTACCAGCCCTTGCTTCTGGATAGTTCTGGGCACTTCAAGTAGATCTTGTTCTCTCTCTCTCTCTCCCTCTCTCCCCCCTTGTATGTGTACAGACAAAGATGAATTAATGGATTTCTGTTTGTAGCAGCTGTCTCAGTCTTTCAGCGAAGAACTGCCATGTAAAAGGCATGTGAGTTACATAGGTGAAGTTTTCAGTGTTGCTGGTTCTTGTGTTTTTTCTAGAGGTGGGGGAGTTATGCAACAAGGAAGGCACAACACTGGTGTAAAAGCAGGACACTGTGCAAAGGGGGGGACGATATTCTTCAGAGGGCAGCCTCTAGCATGGGGAACTGCCAGAAAAAACTGCCATGGGTGCAGGTCGTAAAAAAGACCCTATGTGAGAATTTTTTCAAGAAATTCCTGTATCGTTAGGTAAAAAAGAAACACGTGCCAAATGTAAACATAGCAAAGCAATGCAAGGCCCGGTTGTCAAAATGAAACAGTATGAACAACGCTTCTCAGAAGGCAATGAGTTTAAAGATGTTGCCATGTCCATATCAATCTGGATCAACTGGTAATAAACCTAGTTTTGCATCATTCCCTTGGACTTCCCATCATGTCATATGTGCCAGTAAATAAAACACGGTTACTCACCTTCTCATAACTGTTCTTAGAGATGTGTTGTTCATGTCCATTCCAATCAGGTGCGTGTGCACGCACGTGCATGATGGCCGGAAGATTTTTCCCTTAGCAGCATCCGTCGGGTTGGCACGGGCGCCCCCTGGAGTCGCAACCTTATGGCACCTAATATATAGCCCTGCTGACCCGCCACCCCTTCAGTTCCTTCTTGCCGGCTACTCCGACAGAGGGGTAGGAGGGTGGGTAGTAGAATGAACATGAACACCACATCTTGAACAGTTGCAAGTAGGTGAGTAACCGTTTTTTCTTCGAGTGCTTGTTCTTGTCAATTCCAATCAGGTGACTCCCAAGCAAAATTAGGAGGTGGGAGTCGGAGCTGTCCCCTGACTGGAGTACTGCTCTACCAAAGGCCGCAGCATCTCTGGCCTGTCTAGTAATTGCATAATGTGCGGCAAAAGCGTGTATCGATGACCACATCGCTGCTCTGCAGATTTTCTGGGTGGGGACTTGGGCCAGAAAGGCTGTTGATGAAGCTTGTGCTCTTGTAGAGTGCACCGTTATGGGGGGCGCTAGGATCCCTGCTAGATTGTAGCACTCGGTAATGCAGGCCACAATCCATGATGAAATGTGCTGTGTCGAAACAGGCTGGCCCTTCATTCTGTCCGCTATTGCGACAAAAAGCTGTACTGACTTCCTGAACAGTTTTGTCCTTTCTATGTAAAAGGCCAGCACTCTGCGGATGTCATGAGTGTGGAGTCTCTGCTCCCTGCTACTTGCATGAGGCTTAGGGTAGAACACCGGGAGGAAAATGTCCTGGTTGATGTGGACCTGCGATACCACCTTTGGGAGGAAGGCTGGATGGGGTCTGAGCTGAACCTTGCCCTTAAAAACACAGTGTAGGGCGGCTCTGACGTTAGAGCCCTAAGCGCAGACACCCTCCAGGCTGAAGTTATTGCCACCAAGAACGCAACCTTGTAGGAGAGGTAGAGCAGGGATCATGTTGCTAGAGGCTCAAAGGAGTGCCCCATGAGCCTAGAGAGGACCAGGTTAAGGTCCCAAGCAGGAACCAGTTGGCGGACGTGCAGGTACAACCTGTCGAGACCCTTCAGGAAGCGATTGACCAGGGGGTTAGTGAATACCGAGCAGCCCTGTTCCCCCGGGTGGAAAGCTGAGATAGCAGCCAGGTATACTCTTATAGAAGACAAGGAGAGACCTTCCTGCTTTAGGTGGAAAAGAATCCAAAATCTGGGGCACAGAGGCTGGCGCCGGGGGAAAGTCATGCTGAGCTGACCAGATTGAAAATCTCTTCCACTTGGCCAGGTACGTGGCCCTAGTGGAGGGTTTCCTACTGCCCAGGAGAACCTGTCTGACCTCTTCTGAACAGGAGACCTCGAACGGGTTCAGCCATGGAGCCTCCAGGCTGTGAGATGCAGCGACTGCAGGTTTGGGTGCTGGAGCCACCCATGATCCTGCATGAGAAGGTCCTGGAAAAGCGGCAGGGTAATCGGGGTTCCCACTGACATGTCTAGGAGAGACATGTACCAATGCTGGCGGGGCTAAGCCGGGTCTATGAGAATGAGCCAAGCCCAGTCTCTGCGGATTTTTAAGCAGGACCTTATGGATGAGGGGTATGGGTGGGAAGGCGTACAGAAACAGTCCCACCCAGTGGAGGAGGAATGCGTCCGCTGTGGAGCCCGGATGGTGATTCTGGAAGGAGCAGAACTGCTGACACTTCCTGTTGCATCTCATGGCAAAGAGGTTGACCAGGGGAGAGCCCCATCTCTAGAAGAACAAAGATGCGACCTCCGGGCGAAGGGACCGCTCGTGGCTGTGAAAAGACCTGCTGAAGCTGTCCACCAGCTTGTTTTGGACCCCAGAAGGTACAACGCCTGTAAATCGACTGAGCGCTCTATACAAAGTCCCATAACCTGAGGGCTTCCTGGCACAGGGGAGAGGAGTGTGCACCCCCGTTTGTTGATATAGAACATCACGGTCGTATTGTTCATCATGACTGATACACATTGAGCCGCTAGATATGGGTGGAATGACTGACACACTAGGCGTACCGCCCTGAGCTCCCTGACATTGATATATGACTGAGATCTGTCTGTGACTAGAGGCCCTGAGTCCTGTGGTCCCCCAGATGAGCCCCCCACCCCAAATCTGATGCATCCATTACTAGTGTCAGGCATGGTTGTGGGGCAACGAAGGGGACCCCTGAGCACACTTGCTGAGCGTCCATCTACCAAAGGAGGGAGTCGAGGATGGGGGGAGGCAGGGTCACGATCCTGTCCAAGCTGTCCCTAACAGGTCTGTACACTGACGCAAGCCACAACTGAAGTGGTCGAAGCCTGAGTCTGACAAGTTGGACCGTGTATGTACAGGCTGCCATATGGCTGAGCAGTTTGAGGAAATTTCTCGCGGTTGTGATGGGGAGGAACTGCCTGAGTCCCTAGATCATGTGTCGAGGGCCTGGAATCTCGCCTGCGGGAGGAATGCTCTGTCTTAGGTTGAGTCCAGAACCGCTCCTATGAACTCTATCCTCTGGACCGGGGACAGAGTTGATTTCACCTCATTCAGTAGGAGGCCCAGATTCTCAAAAGGTGGCTCTGATGAACGCCACCTGAGCTCTGGATTGGCCTTTGATCAGCCAGTTGTCAAGGTATGGGAACACCTGTACCTGATGTTTCCACAGAAAGGCGGCAACACCAAGTGCATGGGACTCAAAGACTTGAGGTGCTGCTGACAGGCCGAAAGGGAGGACTGTAAATTGGTAATGGGAACAGTTGACCACAAACCTGAGGTACTTTCTGTGGTTTTGCGCTATTGCTATGTGAAAGTACGCGTCCTTCAAGTTGAGGGGGACATACCAGTCTGCTGGATCCAATGAAGGGATAATGAAGGTCAAGGAGACTATGTGGAACCCGAGTTTCCTCACAAACTTGTTGAGGCTGCGCAGGTCCAGGATAGGCCTTAGTTCTTCGGTATTAGGAAGTAGCAGGAACAGAAACCCTTGTCCCTGTGCTCCAGTGGAACCTTCTCCACAGCCCCTAGCGCTAGGAGTGATTGCACCTTCTGAATGAGAAGTTGCTCGTGAGAAGGGTCCCTGAAGAGGGACGGGGAAGGGGGGGGAGAGCACAGAATTGGATGGAGTATCCCCTCTCTACCATGCGAAGCACCCAGCTGTCCGAAGTTATATGAGACCATGCACGGTAGAAAGGGGATAGTTAGGAGGGAAAGGTAAGGCAGGGTGAATCCAGTCTCTGGTCTGGTGCACTGTCCTTGACTGCACCTTCAAAATGCCGGTTTAGGGCTAGAGTGTAGTTTGGACTGGCCCTGATTAGCAGAGGGATGTTGCCTTCTCCTACCGCTCCAGTTCCTCCTCCTAGAATTGTCCTGGCAGTTCTGCTGTTGGAATCTTTGAGGAGGTTGCGGGCAGAAGTGTCTGGTGTGTGGGCGGTGTATGCAAGCCCAAGGATCTGAGGGTGACTCGGGAATCTTTTAGGCTGTGGAGCCGTTTGTCCGTCTTCTCTAAAAACAGTCTCACTCTCAAACGGGAGGTCCTGAATCATTTGTTGGACTTCGCAGGGCAACCCTGACACTTGCAACCAAGCCCCCCGTCACATAGCTATCCATCGCCATGACTCTTGTGGCAGCATCAAAAACTGCCTGCAGTGAAACGCGGGAGACTAATTTCCCTTCTTCCACCAAGGCAGTGAACTCTGACCAAGAATCGGAAGGGACGAGCTCTGTGAACTTAGCCATGGAAGCACAGATATTATAAAAGTACCTGCTCACAATGGCCTGCTGGTTAGCAATATGGAGTTGCAGACCGCCAATGGAGTAGATTTTCATACCCACGAGGTCCAGTCGTTTAGCATCCCTATTCTTTGGGGAAGGAACTTGGAAACCTTGTCTCTCCCACTGGTTAGCCACATCAATGACCGAGTTGGGAGGGCGGATGGGCATAGAGATGCTCAAAGCCTCTGGAGGGGACGAAATACCGGCGCTCATTATGTTTGGCATTGAGTGGCAGAGATGCTGGCATCTGCCATAGAGTTTTGGTAGTTTCCACCACTGTCTTTATAAGGGGTAATGCTACCCATGAGGGCACTGAGGGTGTTAGGATGTCCACCATAGGATCCATGTCCTCAACCAGCTCCTCAGCCTTTATGCCCAAGCCTAAGGCAGCCCTGCAGAGCAACTGTTGTAAAACTCTGTTGTCCTCTAATGCAGGGGCTATGGACATCCCTGTCAATGCTTTGTCCAGTGATGAGGAGGAGGAAGCGTGCGCTGGTGGTAGAAGCTCCCTGCCGTCTGCCCCAGATGGGTCACATGACTCCTGGGGCAGCGTTGGAGGAGGTACTGATGATGGTGCTGGGGCCATAGGCATCGTAGCCAGCGTCGATGTCAGTCTCACAGGAGGGAGCTGCATCGGCATGCTCACAGGAGCCACCGGGGTTGGGGGGCCCGGTGCCGACATCGGCACCTGGGTTGTAGGTGCCTGCATAGAAGTCAATGACTCAGAGATCTCGGACACCGAAGACCACAGAGGAGCCGATCCTTTGTGTCTCGAATGGCGAGAGCTCGGGCAGCGGGAAGGCTCTCTGTCAGAGCGTGTAGGTGCCGATGGACAAGGCAAAGGGGAGTGCCTCGACATCATAGCCGGCTTTCCCTTAGAAAGCACTGGAGGATGGGGCTCCGTTGGAGCTGATGGTTCCTCCCTGGCAGGTGAGAATGGTGCTGGCAGGTGGAGGAGATCTCTGGTGGCCTGGTATGCTTCTGGCATGGACAGAAGCTGAAGCTGCTGTGTAGGCAGAGATTGAGGTGAGGCCAGACTCAACTGCCTCACCTGGACAGGAGTTGACACATCCCCGGAAGGAGAAGCCGAGGAGTGGCCTGCCTGGGGTCGCACTTCAAGGCTTAGCTGGAGAAAGGTCATCTGGCTTTTTCTTCTTTTGAGGCACCAGCGAACGGGAGCGGTGCCTACTGTCAGAAGGGCCCCCTGAGGAGCCATGGTGGTGCCAAGTGTCCCCGGAGGAGTCCTTCCTAGGTGCCAAAGTTGCCGAGGTGCTCCGTGTCAAGGATGACGCCGTTGTGGTCAGATCTCTTGAGCCTGGGTTGGAGTGGGGGTGCAAGGCTGCCTCCATGAGGATCACCTTCAGCCGCTGTTCCCGTTCTTTAGGTTTTCACGGGCAGAACTCGTGGCAGATCTTGCAATGATCGTTCTGATGAGTCTCCCCCAGGCACTTAAGACACGATGAGTGGAGATCACTCTTAGGCATGCGCTTGGCGCAACCCACACAGTTCTTAAATCCCAGGAACTGTGGCATGCCATGGCCGGAGTGTGGGGGGAACCCCCAATGACTATGCTGTACTAAACTTTAAACTGGTACTACTAACAACTAACTATATACACAGAATGACTAAGAAAACTTGCTGAGAAAGAGCTACGGGAAGTTCCAGACACCATCACTGGTGGTAAGAAGGAACTGAAAGGGTGGTGAGTTGGCAGGGCTAGATATTAGGCGTGACTCCAGGGGGTGCCCAGGCTGATCTGACAGATGCTGCTAAGGGAAAAATCTTCCTGCCATTGTGCAGGTGCGCACGCACGCACACACCTGATTGGAAGAGACATGAACAAGCACTGGAAGAAGAACTTAGTTTATCAAAAATTTGTGGTTGGGATGGGTTACTTATTAACAAACTGTGTTCAAAGTTTCAGAGGAACAGCCGTGTTAGTCTGTATTCGCAAAAAGAAAAGGAGTACTTGTGGCACCTTAGAGACTAACCAATTTATTTGAGCATGAGCTTTCGTGAGCTACAGCTCACTTCATCAGATGTTTACCGTGGAAACTGCAGCAGACTTTATATACACACAGAGAATATGAAACAATACCTCCTCCCACCCCACTGTCCTGCTGGTAATAGCTTATCTAAAATGATCAACAGGTGGGCCATTTCCAGCACAAATCCAGGTTTTCTCACCCTCCACCCCCCCACACAAATTCACTCTCCTGCTGGTGCTAGCCCATCCAAAGTGACAACTCTTTACATAATCAAGTCGGGCTATTTCCTGCATAGATCAAGGTTTTCTCACATCCCCCCCACCCCCATACACACACAAACTCACTCTCCTGCTGGTAATAGCTCATCTAAACTGACCACTCTCCAAGTTTAAATCCAAGTTAAACCAGAACATCTGGGGGGGGGGGGTAGGAAAAAACAAGAGGAAACAAGGGGAAACAGGCTACCTTGCATAATGACTTAGCCACTCCCAGTCTCTATTTAAGCCTAAATTAATAGTATCCAATTTGCAAATGAATTCCAATTCAGCAGTTTCTCGCTGGAGTCTGGATTTGAAGTTTTTTTGTTTTAAGATAGCGACCTTCATGTCTGTGATTGCGTGACCAGAGAGATTGAAGTGTTCTCCGACTGGTTTATGAATGTTATAATTCTTGACATCTGATTTGTGAGTTTGTGTGTGTATGGGGGTGGGGGGGATGTGAGAAAACCTTGATCTATGCAGGAAATAGCCCGACTTGATTATGTAAAGAGTTGTCACTTTGGATGGGCTAGCACCAGCAGGAGAGTGAATTTGTGTGGGGGGGTGGAGGGTGAGAAAACCTGGATTTGTGCTGGAAATGGCCCACCTGTTGATCATTTTAGATAAGCTATTACCAGCAGGACAGTGGGGTGGGAGGAGGTATTGTTTCATATTCTCTGTGTGTATATAAAGTCTGCTGCAGTTTCCACGGTATACATCTGATGAAGTGAGCTGTAGCTCACGAAAGCTCATGCTCAAATAAATTGGTTAGTCTCTAAGGTGCCACAAGTACTCCTTTTCTTTTTGCGAATACAGACTAACACGGCTGTTCCTCTGAAACCTGTCATTATGCAAGGCACTGCATTTAGCCGTATGGAGTGGAAATCTATCAACTGCATGAAGAAACTTGTACAGATACAGACAGACATCATCTTCCTTTCCAAATGCAAACAGATGGACATCGTACCAAAAGGACTGAAGGTCAAAAATCCATTACAATCTACATACCACACAGACTATGCTGACAGCTTGTGCCTCACGCTCTCAAAGAAACTGCAGAATCACCTGATCAAGATCCTCTACAGCAAACAGGGAAAGATTAAGAATGAGCTCTCAAAAATGGATACTCTCATAAAGAACCAACCTTCCACACAAACTTCCTCGTGGCTGGATTTTACTAAAACTAGACAAGCCATTTACAACGCACACTTTGCTTCTCTACAAAAGAAAAAAGACACTAAACTTTCTAAACTACTACATGCTACAAGGGGCCACAGCAATGGTTCCCTCACCCCACCTAGCAATATTGTTAACCTATCCAACTATACTCTCAGCCCAGCAGAAGCAGCTGTTCTATCTCGGGGCCTCTCCTTCTGCCCCTCCACCCTCACGAACATGATACAGTTCTGTGGTGACCTAGAATCCTATTTTCGACGTCTCCGTCTCAAGGAATATTTCCAAAATACCTCTGAACAACATACTAATCCACAGAGGTCTCCCTGCCAACACTACAGAAAGAGGGATTCTAGATGGACTCCTCCTGAAGGTCGAAACAGCAGACTGGACTTCTACATAGAGTGCTTCCGCCGACGTGCACGGGCTGAAATTGTGGAAAAGCAGCATCACTTGCCCCATAACCTCAGCCATGCGGAACGCAATGCCATCCACAGCCTCAGAAACAACTCTGACATCATAATCAAAAAGGCTGACAAAGGAGGTGCTGTTGTCATCATGAATAGGTCGGAATATGAACAAGAGGCTGCTCGGCAGCTCTCCAACACGAGTTTCTACAAGCCATTACCCTATGATCCCACTGAGAGTTACCAAAAGCAACTACAGCATTTGCTCAAGAAACTTCCTGAAAAAGCACAAGATCAAATCCGCACAGACACACCCCTGGAACCCCGACCTGGGATATTCTATCTACTACCCAAGATCCATAAACCTGGAAATCCTGGGCGCCCCATCATCTCAGGCATTGGCACCCTGACAGCAGGATTGTCTGGCTATGTAGACTCCCTCCTCAGGCCCTACGCTACCAGCACTCCCAGCTACCTTCGAGACACCACTGACTTCCTGAGGAAACTTCAATCCATCGGTGATCTTCCTGATAACACCATCCTGGCTACTATGGATGTAGAAGCCCTCTACACCAACATTCCACACAAAGATGGACTACAAGCCGTCAAGAACACTATCCCCGATAATGTCACGGCTAACCTGGTGGCTGAACTTTGTGACTTTGTCCTTACCCATAACTATTTCACATTTGGGGACAATGTATACCTTCAGATCAGCGGCACTGCTATGGGTACCCGCATGGCCCCACAGTATGCCAACATTTTTATGGCTGATTTAGAACAACGCTTCCTCAGCTCTCGTCCCCTAAAGCCCTTACTCTACTTGCGCTATATTGATGACATCTTCATCATCTGGACCCATGGAAAAGAAGCCCTTGAGGAATTCCACCATGATTTCAACAATTTCCATCCCACCACCAACCTCAGCCTGGTCCAGTCCACACAAGAGATCCACTTCCTGGACACTACAGTGCTAATAAACAATGGCCACATAAACACCACCCTATACCGGAAACCTACTGACAGCTATTCCTACCTGCATGCCTCCAGCTTTCACCCTGACCACACCACACGATCCATCGTCTACAGCCAAGCTCTGCGATACAACCGCATTTGCTCCAACCCCTCAGACAAACACCTACAAGATCTCTGTCAAGCTTTCTTACAACTACAATACCCACCTGCAGAAGTAAAGAGACAGATTGATAGAGCCAGAAGAGTTCCCAGAAGTTACCTACTACAGGACAGGCCTAACAAAGAAAATAACAGAACGCCACTAGCGGTCACCTTCAGCCCCCAACTAAAACCCCTCCAACGCATTATTAAGGATCTACAACCTATCCTAAAGGATGACCCAACACTCTCACAAGTCTTGGGAGACAGGCCAGTCCTTGCCTACAGACAGCCCCGCAACCTGAAGCAAATACTCACCAACAACCACATACCACACAACAGAACCACTAACCCAGGAACTTTTCCTTGCAACAAAGCCCGTTGCCAATTGTGCCCACATATCTATTCAGGGGACACCATCACAGGGCCTAATAACATCAGCCACACTATCAGAGGCTCGTTCACCTGCACATCCACCAATGTGATATATGCCATCATGTGCCAGCAATGCCCCTCTGCCATGTACATTGGTCAAACTGGACAGTCTCTACGTAAAAGAATAAATGGACACAAATCAGATGTCAAGAATTATAACATTCATAAACCAGTCGGAGAACACTTCAATCTCTCTGGTCACGCAATCACAGACATGAAGGTCGCTATCTTAAAACAAAAAAACTTCAAATCCAGACTCCAGCGAGAAACTGCTGAATTGGAATTCATTTGCAAATTGGATACTATTAATTTAGGCTTAAATAGAGACTGGGAGTGGCTAAGTCATTATGCAAGGTAGCCTGTTTCCCCTTGTTTCCTCTTGTTTTTTCCTACCCCCCCCCCCCCAGATGTTCTGGTTTAACTTGGATTTAAACTTGGAGAGTGGTCAGTTTAGATGAGCTATTACCAGCAGGAGAGTGAGTTTGTGTGTGTATGGGGGTGGGGGGGATGTGAGAAAACCTTGATCTATGCAGGAAATAGCCCGACTTGATTATGTAAAGAGTTGTCACTTTGGATGGGCTAGCACCAGCAGGAGAGTGAATTTGTGTGGGGGGGTGGAGGGTGAGAAAACCTGGATTTGTGCTGGAAATGGCCCACCTGTTGATCATTTTAGATAAGCTATTACCAGCAGGACAGTGGGGTGGGAGGAGGTATTGTTTCATATTCTCTGTGTGTATATAAAGTCTGCTGCAGTTTCCACGGTAAACATCTGATGAAGTGAGCTGTAGCTCACGAAAGCTCATGCTCAAATAAATTGGTTAGTCTCTAAGGTGCCACAAGTCCTCCTGTTCTTTTTGCCAATACAGACTAACACAGCTGTTACTCTGAAACCTGGTATATTTGGAGTATTTATCAATTACATTTTTACTATTACTTCTAAAACAGATAGATTTGGTGCTCAATATAATTAAACATCCTAGGTGAAGATTTCCTGTTTAAAAGTAACATTTTATTAGGCATTTCTCTCTTCTAGCATTTATTTCTTCTTCTCCCCCAGTTACTAGGTATGTTGCTAGAGATAAGTATTTTAAAAGATTTAGGTAACCATTATGATTTTTCATCTTCCCTATAAAACTAGGTTTAGAATAAGTCACACCATTTAGACAGTGGTACAAACAGCTGCAGCAGGAAGAATCTTTCATTTACAATTTTATTTTTAAAGCAGTGCACTGGGTAATTCAGTAAGAGTGATTTTTTTACCATTTTGTTTGGTCCAACTTAGACACAAGAGGTTATGAATGTCCATCACCTGCAACTTCGGCATCATCTGCTGGTTACCACCAGAAGTGGTGCAACAAGGTATACATCGGATAATAAAATACCAGTATCAAAAAAAGACTTCATCCAGGAAATCAATGGATGAGTTCATAATTAGGATCAACAAATTCCAGCAAGACTCCTCTGTAGTTGACAGGATTCAAACCTGTGCAAGGAGACCCCAATGGATTTCTAGTCCTTCACCTTAACCACTTGGCCACAACTACTTGATGGGAGGGATAGCTCAGTGGTTTGAGCATTGGCCTGTTAAACCCAGGGTTGTGAGTTCAATCCCTGAGGAGGCCATTTAGGGATCTGGGGCAAAAATTGGGGATTGGTCCTGCTTGGACTAGATGACCTACCTGAGGTCCCTTCCAACCCTGATATTTTAGGACTCGGATGAAGAGACTGTTCAGTTAATTTGTGCAACAAATTCTCCCTTTCATTTTGTTCAGAACAAACATTTCAATAACATGGTTCAATCCTTATGATGAAGCTATGCTCCATCTGGCTGAGCAGGCATTGCAGGAAGGTTGCTGACAGTATATGAGAAGGAAGTCAAACAGCATGCAAAAAACATTGACAGTAAATTAATTAATCTCTCTTGATAGGTGGAGCCAATGATCCACTAATATGTGCTTTTGTGACAACAGAAGATGGGGTTGTCTTATAGAAACAATTGATACATCAGGAAATGCCCATACAGCAGAATACTTAAATGTAGCAGAAAAGCTATAACTGAACAAAATTCTAGTGTTTTTGAAAACTTCTGCAGGCTGACCTAAAATCATCATTCACTGACTACAGTTAGTCCTGCTGTTCCTTTAATAAATCATTTAGTTGTAAATGGGAAACAATTTTTGAAAAGAAGTGTGTATCTAAAATATTTAAGGCAGTTTTGTTTAATTAAAAAGTTACATGCGGTTATGTTTAAAGTAGGGCTGTCGATCAATTGCAGTTAACTCACATGATTAACAAAAAAATTAACTGATTGTGATTAATTGCACTGTTAAATAGAATGCCAATTGAAATTTAAACATTGTGGATGTTTTTCTACATTTTCAAATATATTGATTTCTAGTACAACACAGAATACAAAGTGTACAGTGCTCACTTTATATTATTTTTATTACAAATATTTGCACTGTAAAAATGGTATTTTTCAATTCACTTCATACAAATCTCTATCATGAAAGCATAACTTACAAATGTAGATTTTTTTTGTTACATAACTGCACTCAAAATAATGCAAAACTTTAGAGCCTACAAGTCCACTTAGTCCTACTTGAAATAACATGAAATATGGCAGAATGTGGGTAAAACAGAACAGGGGAGACAATTCTCTCCCAAGGAGTTCAGTCACAAATTTAGTTAACACTTTTGTTTTTTTAAACAATCATCAGCATGGAAGCGTCCTCTGGAATGGTGGCCGAAGCCTGAAGGGGCATAGGAATGTAACATATCTGGCCCATAAATACCTTGCAAGCTGGCTACAAAAGTGCCATGCCAACGCCCGTTCTCACTTTCAGGTGACATTGTAAATAAGCAGTGATTAGAAATATCTCCCATCAACGTAAACAAACTTGTCTGAGTGATCAGCTGAAGTGGACTTGTTTTACATCATTTTAAAAATAAAACAGTTATTTTGTACACAATTCTACATTTGTAAGTAGAATTTTCATGATAAAGAGATTGCACTACAGTATTTACAGTAGGTGAATTGAAATACTATTTGTTTTTTACAGTGCAAGCATTTGTAATAAAAAATATAAAGTGAACACTGTACAATTTGTATTGTGTTGTAACTGAAATGAATATTTGAAAATGTAAAAAACATCCAAAAATATTTAAATAAATGGTATTCTATTATCAGTGCAATTAATTGTGATTTTTTTAATCATTTGACAGCCCTAGTTTAAAGTCCAGTTACCATCCTCATGCAGGTTGACAAATCATGAGCAAAACGTTAATTGTCTAGTAACTAAGAAAATGGTGAATCAGCTATTGCGAATACTAAAAATGAAATTAAAATGAATATTAAGCTTAAATATTGCTTAAATTAGTTGTACCTTCCTAGCTCACCAGATATACAAAATCTAGTATAAAGGCTTATTTAGTTGTAAATCAATTAGTATATGGACTAATGAAAATGCACCTTTAGAAAAGAAAAAATAAAAATGGAAAAAGATTATCAGTTAAACCAACCACCTTGACTTAAAACAATCCAGCCTGATGTTAATTTATAATTTGGTTATCAGTTTTAGCCAGCTTTCTTGTGATACAGGGATTTAGATTCTATCACTGAGACACTGTTGTCCACTGAATCAACTAGCTACTTTAGAGTAACAGCCATGTTAGTCTGTATTCGCAAAAAGAAAAGGAGTACTTGTGGCACCTTAGAGACTAACCAATTTATTTGAGCATGAGCTTTCGTGAGCTACAGCTCACTTCATCGGATGCATACCGTGGAAACAGTATGCATCCGATGAAGTGAGCTGTAGCTCACGAAAGCTCATGCTCAAATAAATTGGTTAGTCTCTAAGGTGCCACAAGTACTCCTTTTCTTCTAGCTACTTTAGGATACCTACTTAGGTGGCAAGTTCTTTGTTTTGGACTTCAGGCTGGTGCGGTATACTATTCTTTCACCTCAAAGATGTAACTAAAGGCAATGAAGAGGATAGCTTGTGTTGTATATTTGTTTATGCGAATACACAAGCTGTGGTAGTGATCATGTTTTATAAATGCAAATGTTTCAATGTTAAGAGTAGGAAAGATTACCTTCTAGTTCAGGGATGACAGTACTTTCACTTCAGGTACCTGTGCACCAAGCTCTTAACAGGGGAAGCCGCTTATGTTAAATGGTTGTCGCTGCATAAAACCTGATCTTTGGATACTTTTGTAAATCTATTAGTAAAAAAGACTTCTGCCTAGAAGCTGAGAAGTATTTTATACAAATACTTAAATAGGCACAGGTCAAGAGAGAACATTTACAACCTAGTTCTTAGGGCCCTCAGTCTTTGTGCCAATGATTATTTATACACACTGGAACAGCTTCAATAGTGGAGACCCACCCCAGAATAGCCAATAACCTGCAGGTTAGGGCACTCACAACCTTTTCAAGTCCCTGCTCCAGGTGAGTGCCCCAACGACTGAGCACAACAGTAGCACTTCCAACTCTGGTTTTGTACATCAAATCCTTCATTTCCTTTGCTTTTATTAAAAAAGGTTAATGTGTGGAGATGAAACACTGGAAAAGCTGACAACGTTTACTTGAAGTCAAACAATTCACCAAGGATTTTTTGTATCACACCAACTTTATGGGAACTGCCAGTTAACTGAAAAGTTAGGTATTGGCCAAGCTCTAGTTTCTGAACAGTGTTAACAAGTATATAGCTCTCTCTCCAGTGCTAATTCTTTTAAGTTTCTAAAAAACTGCCTATAGTTACAGTATCATGTTAAGAAGTGGATAGGCTGCAGTTACTAGTTCCCATAAAACTAAAAGGGTGAATTACCCACTCCAACCATTCATCACGAGTTACATTTTCTCCAGAAAGAAAAAGGAACAACTTGCAAGTGGCCAGCTAAAAGGAACCAAGTTCCATACAAGACCCTGAAGTATGTCTACTCCCACCCCATACAAACTAGTAACTTTTCTCTCCAGTGTAGGGGGAAAAAAGTTTGGACTCCCAAATGCTAGACACCTAAACACACACACCATGACAAGGGAATCTGCTAATCAGAAAACCCTACTCTGTGACACTACAGACATGCATTTTCAAGTTTGCTTGGCAAAATACAATTTAACGTAAGACAGACCACCACCCTTTCTGGATAAACTGCCACAAAATACCAGAGCAGAACTTGAGAGATCATGTCAGAAGGGCAACAAATGGCAAAGACAATCTTGTAGGCTATTTTAGATGCCTGACATGGCAGCTTATTTGGTGGCCACAGACATTACAATGCACAGAACCTGATTACAGTTCTCATGGTCGGAGAACCATCACAGGTTTACTATTCAAGTATTGTGAGCTCTTAAGCTTGAATACAGATAAAGCACTCCACACTCTTAAGGATAGGAGAGTTACTCCGTACTCCTTGGTCCTCAAAACTCCAAGTATTAAAAGGAAATCATCAGATACCAAGGTCTGGAATATATTTGCCAGGGACTGATGAAGCTTTTTGAATTCAACAAAAAGAATTTTCCTTGAAAAGAAACGTGAACCTATCTTTGGAGAAGTGATCTGTGCATTACTGATTCAGTCCCATAGATCTAGCTCCAAGCATTTACATCATACTCATCACTGTAGTCTGAACCTGATTCACTCCCCTCACAGCTGAGACTGACAACAGTACAAAGACATACCCTGCTAATAGTGTATCTGGCAACAGAAGAAGATATACTAGTCTGCAGCAAGGCGGGCTGAAGTCTGACAGCTAGTCTCTGGCCAGCAATAATTTGTTCAGTATCTTCAACCAGCGACAACTGCTACTTCATCTTAAGTAGCATAAGAGGTAGAGGCAGCCCTGAACAACTCTTCAGAGAAGTCTCTCAAGTTCTGCCTCAGCTTTCAGGAGGGACTGTAGTTCTCCTATCCACCTTAACCATGGTGGTCTTTTGGAGATGTAACTCCTTAAAATAAAAGCAAGCATAAGTACGTACAGTGCTTGGTTCAGGCTTAGCCATTCCAAAGTACTTAGAAGTGGCCACTATGATTTGCTATACATATTAAAATTCCATGAAATTACATTCACCTACTACACTATTTTGAGTTGAAATACCATTGTTTCATTTGCTCTAAGGGGACGTTAATAGGTTCAAGTAATAAGGTTTCTGGCATTGTCAATTTAAACTGTGTTCAGGTAGAGGCCAAATGTGGAAAGATTTTAGCTTCAATAGGATAAGTGATGCTAATGAAGCCTTCAAAACTGAAGAGTGATATAGCTGATGATTAGTGGCTCAACTTTAAAAAAATTTCTAAATGTCTACACACTAGTATAAAAAAGGATTTATGTTAAATGCTTCAGTTGGACTGATGAAACTCTACATTTAAATTCTAAATCTTGTAAGAACCTTGTTTAGGTCAAACAGTATTTTTAGTTTTACTCACAAAAGCCTTGTATTTCCTCTGAATGTTTCTATAAGAAAAATTAAGGACCCTCCAACTAGTGAGGTGTTTTAGGCCATATCACTTGAAAGCAAAAGGTAGCTACAACATGAAAAAAGCTTCCTCCTCCAATTAGCTCAAGAGAGGAACACAAAAGAGAAGGGTCTGATCCAGAAAGATTTTAAGCACTATTAACCTGAATCAGGTTTCAGAGTAACAGCCGTGTTAGTCTGTATTCGCAAAAAGAAAAGGAGTACTTGTGGCACCTTAGAGACTAACCAATTTATTTGAGCATGAGCTTTCGTGAGCTACAGCTCACTTCATCGAATGCATCCGATGAAGTGAGCTGTAGCTCACGAAAGCTCATGCTCAAATAAATTGGTTAGTCTCTAAGGTGCCACAAGTACTCCTTTTCTATTAACCTGAATGGCAGTTACAAATGGTCAATACCTCTTAGATCAGTCCCAAAATATGCAGGTTTATGAAAAAGAATGGACAATATGATAACTGCAAAGGAATGGATTAAATTATGTATGACATGGCAGGATTTCTCACAAAGCTAATAAGCAGACTTCCAAATACTATCAATAATGTAGAAAGACATCTGATTTAAAGTCCTTTATTAACCTGAATATAAAAAGACAGAAGTTGTCTACAATATAGGACAGAGTTCTTGCTTCATGTGGAAACAAAATTTCTTTACAAAGTGAAAAAATAAATACCTCTTGGAGTAAGGTTTATATGCTAATATGTGCGATAAAAAAGTAGAGTTTTAATATTTTGACAAAATGTCTGTGCAAAGAAACAAATGCATAAACACACATTACCGCTACATTAAGGCAATATGAAAAGTATACTCAGAAAATCTCAGTAAAGTGACAGTGTAGTTTTCTAGCTTTAATTTAGCTAGTATTGCACCCAAATATGGTCTTCTAGTTTCCTCTAAATCATGGAGGATACACTAGTTGACTGAAGTCCAAAATGCCCAAATGGGGGGTGGAATATAAAGAGTTTTAGCAAGATAGATAACCAAGCAACTCAAAAAGTAAACTTATGAAAGCACTTAAATTATACAACGTTTACACTATTTAGGCCAAAATGGATTTTTGATAGTTCAAGCAAAATCAGCCTCCACAGGTATGGCAGATTTATAGGATGACAGATGAATTTGTGGCAACCTGGACACATCTCTAGGGTTGGCTAACTTAAATCCTTCCCAAGTGGAAATGGTTTCCCCTTTTGATTTGCAAGCAAAGCCCCAGAACATTTCCTCAGTGGAGCATCATTACTAAGCAGGAGAGACTTTCCTGACTAACCCCTCAACATCCAGAAATTAAAATTTGCTGTAAAGAACACTTCCAAAATTATCACTGATTTGAATTAAGCTTTGATTAGATTGCTGATTTAAATACAACTGCTTGCTTAAAGCCTTGCAACCTCAGGTTTTTAAAAGTACCTGATTTTTAAAATAGTTTCCCCTCACTTCAGAACAATTTACTAAACACAAACTATGAACATAACACTAAAACTGATGTATACATTTGTAAAAAACTAGTTTTGCTATTAAAATAATGGAGTGATCACACTAAAGGAACAAAATAAAAAGAAACTTAAAACCAATTATAAAATGTGTAAAACTACATATTGAAATATCCCTGCTGGGTATATCAAATTGACTTTACACCACATTCCCCAGAATTACCTAGCTTTTGGCAATATTGCCACATTGCAAGCTCATGCATCAAGAAGAACTTTTTTATCCTTTAGATGACATGAATTTATTTAGAGTTCTGTTTTCACAAGATGTCCCCAAACCATCTTCTTAGGCATGCTGAACAGAGAATATTGACCCCTCCATGACCCAAAGGTGTAGTGGGGTTTTGCTTCTCATTGTAGGCAGGAGCTGGAGTGATTGCCTTCTTCACAATCAATGGCTGTAGTTCATCTTAGTGCAGTTTGTAAAAAGTACATGATGCTTTAGAAGTGTACATGTTGATCATATCACTGTCAGATTGAGAAGACTGGTGTGGGTTGGCAAATACACGTGCTGGACATGCTCTACCCGAGACCTGCAAACTGGGCATGACTGGAGAGAAGATAGAAAGTATTAGGGAACACTCCTTCACCACAATTTTCAGAGACCCTATATGTCTCATGAGCACAAAGTCATCACCTTAATGAATAAACATTGTTGGTGAGACTGAAGTATTCAGGTCTGTCTCTATATTTCCAACATGATACCACAAGAAACTTCCATGCCACTGATTCCTAACTTCTCCGCAAAAAATGCCTTAATTTACATCAAAAGTAATGACTACATACTATACCAGACCTGAAGAAGAGCTCTGTGCAAGCTCAAAAAACTTGTCTTTCACCAACAGAAGCTAGTCCAATAAATTACCTCACCTACGTTGTCTTTCTTCACAATACAGCCTCACCTATTTAGTTTATCATCTAAACATAACATTGTGAACTAAGACATTATGCAAACTGAGTTTAAATACCAAATCAAACTTTGCTGAGTATATTGGTCAAGATCAGTTAATTATACTAGTAAAAAATGAACTGTAAAGTGAAATCAATTGTTTAACACATTAATGTGGAATGTCCCAAGTGACACTGCAATTACCTGCAATTGGGCAGCACAGGTCTCACAGCATACTGTGTGGCCACAGGGACAAAAGGTTGAATTTATTTCTTCCTCACAACACACCATACATAGCATAGACTCCTTCAGCTTCCGCAACTTCTCTTGAAGAGCTTTTGTTTGCTGGCAGCTGAGACCCTCACAGCTGTCACAGTTCATATTACTTTCTGAAGACTTAAGGGGAGAATTTGGTGGCGTTTGGTCACTTCTTGAAACAAGATCCACAATACCAGCATTGTAAAGAGTCCTCCTCGCATGATCATAAACCTCCTTTGATGTTCGTTTAATGTCAAAGACATACTTTTTGCCAAGATTAATGTTTTCATTCAGGAACAAGGATGCTAGGTGACCCTTTAAATCTCGACTGTACTGCATCATGACAGCGCTAGTAACAGTGTCACACCTACAAGACAAACCCATGAGACAAGTGAAAAACTTGATTAGTTAATACTGAAGCCTCAATGTATCTTATTTGTTCCCTGAGCTCAGACACCCGCGAAGGATGGAAGATCCACAGCATGGTTAGCCTACATAATTTTGTTTCTATATACGACAGCTGTATTTGCAAGGATTTTTAAAAACAGGATTAGAGGAATGAAGCTATAGATTATTTTGATGTTTTCCATAAATTATAAACTTGTTTTCATTTCTAGCATATTAGTGTCTACTGCTTACTGAGGTATCTATTAGAAACCGATTTAGTTCTCATTCTGAGAAAGTGCTATGTATATTGTAGTAGTGCAGAGAAATATTTTGTATATTCTCACCCCAGAAAACCTCAACAATAAGAATCTATCCAGCTCTTGGATGTAAGAAGCAAAGTAGGACTATGCTTGAATTTTGTTTCATACCATTCCTGGTGTTGTGTGTGCAGGAATAGCAGCAAAGATATGATGGAATTCTGCAGGGGAATATCTAAAATGCAAGGTAGTCTGAGGAAGTGTCAGATACCTACAATCCTGTGCCAAGTTTAAATCCTGACTCAACTGCTGCTGAAAAGGTAGGAAGAGTGGTTTACCCACTAGTAATACAAACCTGTAAAATGCATGTGTCTCTGTTATTGCTCTGTACAGTCCACTTGCTGCTCTGGTACTGATCATCTTAAACAAGAGAACTATGCTATTACCAGACTCCTTGGTGACTGTCAGATACACGTTCTTCCCAGACTGGGTTGCCATTTGAACAACAGGATAAGCAATCCTAAATGTGAATAGAAAATGATGAGTAGTGTGCGCGTCGGGGGGATTATTCTCCTTCTAAAAATTAAGACAATTTCTACAGCCACTCACATACTGTACTATGAGAAACGTCCTCTAAGACTACCCAGAAGAAATTAACAGCTACATTTGCAAACAAAGAGGCCTTCCCAATCTTCTATAATGCTATATTGAAAATGCTACACTGAACAAGTTCAGGACAGCTATACCACTAATACAGTCCCCATGGAAGCACGTAATTTATTTGTATAGCCCCAAACACAGCATTTTAAATCAATGGTCTCCTGATGAAAAGGCTATCAGAAGTGGATAAATCCCCAGGCACTGCATGCTTTGGCAGCTTCTTGCATGGTCCAACCAGAACACAAAGATACAAAAGATTTTAAACACACTTCCTTTAGAACACCACAGTTTTGATTATATAGGTATAGAACCAAACTATAGCTCACAGAAAAGTCAGAAGGTGAGATTTTCGCCCCAAGAACTTACCTGTTAATGGGGCTGAAGTCATCTTTACAGATGGAGATGCCGTCAGGCCCAACACCAATAAGAAGTTTCTGCCCTTCACTGTCTCTCACTGAATGCCACTCTACCCCATAGTTCTCCAGTGATGACACAATCTGCAGAACCTGGTACTCTGCTGAAGCCTGGCTCAGCCCTTCTAGTTCCTTGTGCTTTGCAGTAATACTGTGGATAAAAAAAAGACTGACAGGTGAACCATTCAGCCATATGCAGTAATTTACAGCAAAATCTCATTTTAACAAGGTTTTAAATGATCAAGTTAGGTGGTCCTTATATAAAAGTACTAAATTAGTTGGTCTGTTTAGTTATAGCTGGCTATATGTTTCTGATCATTAAAGTGACAGAACTAATTAAATATTCTTGGACTATTTAAAGGATCCATATATTGATTGATTGAGTGTGTGTGTGTAGAAAGAGAGATCCTTTCTTTATATAAATATAAAGAAAAAGCTGCATGCTATTTTAGAAACTGTCCCTTGTGTAGAAAGGCTTTCAGATCGCAAAGTTCCTAGCAGTAAAAAATTCACATGCATGCAAATACAACATTTAGAATTTTTCTCCTTGACGTTCAGGTTTTACACTAGAAAAATGTGCGCGTGCGCAAGAAGTAGACTCAGGCTTGTTTACAACACAATCTAAGGGTATTAAAACTATGGAGAGTCTAGGTATCTAAAGTCCTAAAATTGTACCTTTAGACAAATATAGTCTTCTATATGAAAGACTATTTAGGCTACTTTTACTTCCTAATCAAGGAATATTTAAATAGTTACCACTTCTATTTCGAAAAAGGAAATGTAAACTGCAGTCTACAAATGCAGCAGATATGTAGGGCAACTTTCATTAAAAACATTCTGGTTAGAGTTTGGTTTCCTTTCAAAGAATAGCTGACTGTAACACTAGCTTTGATTTTTTTGCAACATCACTTACACTTACGTTTTAGCACCAAATAGCCAGACATTATCATTTACTAATTTAAATTCTTAAACAATTTTTGTCACTGGTTAGAGTAGTTACAGCAGTTACTTACCTGTCTAAGGTGGCAGTAGTGAGCTCCTTTGCACACATCTCTTCGTAACTGTACTTGGCAGTATTCTGGTTATAATCCCCAAACTTCATGTGAGCCAACAATGCACTAAGTTCAATGGCATGCTCTGAAGAACATTGAAGATTACCAGCCAAAAGATCCTCCCTTATATGCAAGAAAAACATATGCCTGCAAGAGAATTACTTTTTATTTTTAAAAAGTTTGACTAGCATAGAAGTCAATAATTGTTTGAGACTCTAGACTGGTCACTGAGCATATTAAATAACGAATAGTTCTGGCATCAGAGTTAGAAAACTGACTTGATTTTGTTAACGCTTATGCTATCTTTTCAAAAGCCAGCCTACATTAAAAGATGAGTTTCTTTCAGTAGCTTCATTTAAATACTGAATTGTCCAGCAAGTCCAAAAAGATCAAATATCTTAAGGCCATTAAAAAAAATTCTCACCATCAGTGAATATCTGAAATGTTAAACTCATCAAGTGAGAATTACAGATTAAACAAAGAAAACACTCATATTGCATGTAAAAGGCTACCCATGTAGTTACATTGTTCCACTGTCATTTCTAAATAAATATGCATTACTTCAGTGTGCACTATCATTTGTAGTTAAGTGAAGCGAATATTATAAAATACTAAGCATAAATCAGCACATGCAGTTCTGTGAAATATTACAGTTGAGAAATCTGTGGGAGATTTTTCTGTTTATTCAAAACAAACAGCTCTCCAATAGTACTCTTACAGAGGTGGTTAATTTTCCCCAGCCTGAAAGAATCCAGTGAAAAATACTTGAAAAAACCTATAAAAGTGCTGTGAAAACATATATATACTATGTTTACTTTGTAAGCATATTTATTCAGCCATTTATTGCGGTTCTGGGTTTAGCCTCGGACCTTTATATTTGGATCTGTCATGTTGGCTAAACAGTTGAAAAAACAGGATGGATAAAAATCAATTTGAAAAATTCAGACTTATTTAAATCAATTTAAATTAAACCAATTTAAAATTTGACAACCTATATTTAGACCTAAACTTATTATAAGCTATAAAAATAATTTACATTACATAAAAATAGACTTCAAGCAGTATGTATTTTCAGCTGTTTTAAAAGAAGTCAAATCACTGAACTGGTGGCAGTCACTCACTAAGCACCAGGAATCCGAGTCTGAAATGCTAAAACAGCTTTTGACAGAAGTAGTCTCTTCCGCAGATGCAGAGAATATTTTCTTCAAGTCACTTTCTTCAACTAGTTCAGATCAATGACTAGTTTATTCAAAGGTGAGAAACCGAAGGAGAATGAAAACAGCAGGAAAGCCTGTTTTAATATTCCAAATTATAAATAAAAATTAGGTATGAAGATGAGATGTTCTAGTTCTAAAATCTTGGAAGGGCCTGATGACCAGAAACCACCAGCTCAATTCAGTAACTACTAATACTTCCTTTGTTTAATAAAAGAGTTTTAAATGCAAAACATCATCAACTTTTTCTTATGTATCCAGCACACTGAAGGTAGTTTTATAGAATTAATAAAACCAAACTTAGAAAAATATTGGTTCTGTACATTTAATTTTTCCATCCACATAGAGCTTGAAACAAGTCTCATGTAAAAAATTAATTTAGTAAATATGAAAATGCTTCACTCATCATTTTCTAACATAATAAAAATGTAAAAATTAAGAACCTGAACAAATGAATGTTAAGCTCTGTAACTGCTTAAATGTTTAGATACACTGTATCCTTCTGGTTAGCAAGAGTACCACCAAATTTAGTATAAAGGCCACATTTTGTTTCAAATCAACATGTTTTAAGGGTTACCAACCAATGAGAATCAACCTTACATACTTCAGGAAACTAACTACAGAGTACAAATGCAAAACAAGATTAAAAGTCATGGTTTCCTGCTTGCCAATTTAAATCAGTTAAACCTGGTGATGGAAATCAATGGGATCACAGACTAATTGCCATATTTCGGGTGTTAAAGCAGAGACTCATCCTGAAGCAAGATGCTGAGCTACTCCAAGGTCTGGAACAGGGACTTAAGGGCTTGTCTACACTTGAAACGCTACCCACTGTAGCGCTTCAGTGTAGACACTACTATGCCAACAGGAGTTCTCCTGTCAGGGTATGTAATCCAACTCCCCAAGAGGCAGTAGCTAGGACAATGGAAGAATTCTAACAGCCTGTGTAAACTGATCTAGCCCCTGGTGTAACGATGTTGCTGAGGGGTGTGGATTTTTCACACTCCTGAGCAATGTAGTTGGGTCGATCTAACTTTTCAGCGTAGGCCAGGCCTTAAGCTACGTCTACACTTACAACATTATGCCACTGTAGCACTTCAGTGTATATACTCATTACAGCAACATAAGGGGGTTTCCTGGTGCTGTAGTAATCTACTTCACTGAGAGGGGGTAGCTAGGTGAATTGAAGAATTCTTCCACCCATCTAGCATGGTCTGCACACCCCTGAGCGACGTAGCTGCATCAATTTAATTTTACAGTTTAGACCAGACCTTATCTGGGAATCAATATTCTGCCCTTCCATTTCAATAGTGGAAGTTTTATGCAATGGCATATTTGATCTTGAATTAAAATAAATGTATTTTCTGCATTTTGAGGTGAACATAAAACCTATCTAATCTTGCTAATCAATTTTTGACCAGGTTTATTTTAGACCATTTATTTTAGAACTATCCATTTTCATTTCTTCAGCTAACTTGTTCACCAGTTCCCTACCTTTTTAACTTTAGACATGCTGAGTCAGGTAAGTTCTTACATTTCGTAATCCTTACGCATTTGCCAACCAATTTGATGCACTGAGCGGCAGATTTCACATTTGCTACAGTTAGAATGAGAAAGTTATCTAATGAATAAAATATTGTAAAGACTAAAAATAACGAGAGCTAGCCCAGGCCTGAGCGGTGATGAGTTGCAACCTGAGTTGCAGCTCTCTTCCCCCGCCACCCTCCAGGGAGAAGGGGAAGAGAAGGGATGCTTAGATCTTCAATCTGACTACATACCAATACACACAAGAGAGAATTGATATACCAAATATAAAAACTAACCAAAATAATTGTTTTATAAAGCAATCCTTATGAATCATGAAAAAAAAATCATTTTATTTTTGCTTTGCAGTTTACCTCTAAAAAAACCTGAAGCATTATTAAAAAATTGCAACATGTTTAACTCTAGGGTTTATTATATCAAATTGAAATTTTAGCCACATGCATGCAATCTGACAATATATTTAACTTTTTAAGAGCAATTAATGCAGGTTATCTAAATTAAACTACTCAGACTTGCTCTGGCCAAGAGAGCTGTCTAACAGTAATCATTTGTTCAACTTTGCCTCCCCCCAAGATTAGAAATATGAAAAGTCTGTTTACACATTTCTGCATACTACTGCTCTTTGAAAGTACTTATGATTTATGTAACAGTGACATTTAAAGGAATATAGCAAACTTGAAAACATTCTCTGCCTGAAAAATTTACTCCTACTATAGTTGCAAGTGACAAGATTACAGCTGAAAAAAAAAGCAAAAAAAAATGTCAGTGTGCTTTGTGCAGTTGACAGCACTTTGATTATACAGGAGAAACAGCAAGACAATCTCTACCATTACTGAGAAGGCCCTACAGACATCAACAGGAGCTGTGAAAAAGCTAAAGATTTCTCTAGCAGATAGAAATGCATTAGAGAAGAAACTACAATAGAGACAACTGTTCTAGAACCACTTCCACCGTCTCTTGCTAAAGACCTATCAAGCCTAAAAAGTGAAGACGCAGAGAAGATACAGAATTCCAGTGTGACCTTGGGCAAGTCACTTAGCCTCTCTGTGCCTCAGTTCATCAACTATAAAATGGAGATAACAGTACTTCCCTAGCTTACAGAGGTGTTGAGGTGTTCAGATATCATGGTAATGGGGGCCAGATAAATAGTTCAGACGGACGCCCACTGTAGCTTTTTCACCTTTATTTTTATAAAAGGACACTTGAATGGAGCAGACAAAGCAAAACTGGGATGGAAAAATTTCTGAAGGCTTTAATCATTGATTACAGAGCGCTCAACATTTAAAATGCTAATTTTGACCAGTGTTCCCTCTTCATACAACCTGTTTCAGTTCACACTCCCCAAAATCATTTTAATGATTATCTAGGTTCCAGTTGCCTGATACACGTGCAACAACCAGAACCTCAGAATCTGGTGAAGTCCGCTGATACTACCCAGGGCAGATCACCAAATTAAAATAATGGTGTGTCACTTAACATGAAGAGTTGTGAACTAGACTCCTAATTCTGCAAAGTTCATCTGCAGGGCTGAATGGACTACCTGTAGCATTCTTGAGCCAGGAGGCATTAAACCAAATTTCTGCAAACTAGTTTTGGGGCTTGAGTACAAAGCTTTTATTGAATCTCCAAAAGCCAGGATAGACTCAGGTGGATCTCTAAGGCACAAGGTGCTCAATTCTTCAGATCTATGCATTCATTTCTACGACATTCTGTTCAACAAGGCAGAGAGATTCAGCACATTCAGAAAACTGACTGGAAAGTCAAGATAAAAATGAAGTGGTGGTCCCAAGAAGCATTCCTGTAGCAGTTCACTAATTCAAAAACTGAAGCCGCCTTTAAGTTGGTTTCTATTTAATTTTTTTAAACAAACTGCACCGGTTGCTATAAACTATTTCAGTTCAACAAGTTTATTAAAACTGAATTAAACAGTCACTGACCAAGTTTCATGGCTACTTCATGGCCCAACCTGATGATCACTTTAGATAAGCTATTACCAGCAGGACAGTGGGGTGGGAGGAGGTATTGTTTCATATTCTCTGTGTGTACATAAAGTCTGCTGCAGTTTCCACTGTATGCATCCAATGAAGTGAGCTGTAGCTCACGAAAGCTCATGCTCAAATAAATTGGTTAGTCTCTAAGGTGCCACAAGTACTCCTTTTCTTTCATGGCTACATTATTTATCGTTTTAGTTATACAAGGATACATTTTTAACCCTTAGAAACATGCTGGAAAAAACACTACTTTAGTCTCATTAGAATTGCTACAAAAGTTAGTACTTCACCAGTTCTAAGATTCCGCCTTCTCTTATATCATGTGACTGATTCAAACAAGTAGTTCTTTAATTTATTTTTCCAAACCAGTTGTACAGTATCACTTCAACCTTAAAACCTCTTTAAAATACAAAGCAAATCTTCATAATGCAAATTTTCACTCTTAATTTAAGTTTTAACCATGGTTTGTGTTAATCTTAATATCTCCCAGACTTTGGCACACTTCTGACATTACTAAGCCTGTGAAAAAAATAAACTCTGAAATCAATTGTATACAGAAAAACTGCTTTCCAGTGTAGTAATAGAAAGTCACCCATACCTTCAATCAGATTCAGATAACGTTGTAACACTAATAGGAAAAAATTGAAATTAAGAGTTTAATCTTACTACTCTGCAATGCAGGACAAATCCTCCTCTCAAGTTTAACTGTAGTATTCCTGCATGACAATCATTCAAAATTTCTTGCCTCCAGTGTAATGCACCCAAGATTGTATAGCATTAGGATATTAAAACTTGTCTTCTGTTTGAGTATGAATATTTTTGTTTGAGAATGAAGCCAGGTGCTCCAGAATATTTCTGGATATAAAGCAGACTACCTCAAAATATAATCTACAGAATTACTGTCAGAATTGCAAAGTAACTAAAGGTTTGTCCATACAGGATAACTCACCAAAGTTAAGATAATTAACTAAAGGTGAAGTTAGGGTGCATACATTAAAGTGCATTGCACCCCAAAGTGGATCTTCTCATTCAGAAGTAAAATGGCCTTAGTTTGCTGTAGCTTGATCCTTGGAATTAAGGCCACTTTACTTCTCAATGCAAGGATCCGCACAGGGATTTAATGCACTAATATATGTGCATTAACTTCACACCTTTAGTTAGTATGGCAACTCCCACGTAGACAAGCCCTTAGTCTTCAATTTGACATTTCTAGCTAATTGTAGCCCATAACAGGACTCAGGAGTCCCAAGGCTTTTTGAAATAAAGCATTTAAGGCAGTTGGAACAACAGTACCAAGAGGCTTCTGGCCAAGCACCTACAACATTAAAATTAGTTTATTTTAATCTTGTCTTTTATACTGCCCTAATCTTTCTCATACAAATTTTACTGATGTTTTAGCAGCATACACAAACCCTCAGAAAAAAGTTCCAGAATCAAATGCATAGTGGCTTAGATTTATTTTTCTTTTTGATAGTACTTCCCAAAATTAAAAAGCAATGCTAATGATGCAGAAAAGGTGGTCAACATAAGGATTTTTGTCTAAATGGTCAACGGTATGAAAATAATTTTAGGGGTACTGAAAACTACCAACCCTAATCACTAACACAAATCTACATGTTGTGCCTACTGTTCCTCTCTTCATACATGATTTATGCAGAGTCCCTGGAGTGACACCTGTTGCAAACAGAAACAGGTACTTAAGAGCCATAATGAAATTTAGACGGGGCAAAATTCAACAGCCCACAGAAAGCATAATTGTACATATTCCAGATTTTAAGTCAGACTTGAAATTCTACTTCCCCTTCAAGAAAAAAAGTTCACACTTAATATGCAAGTTCTGATATCAAAATATTCCTTTTGTATCCATAAAGGTAATTAAAAATCTTTTTAGTCTAGTAAGGTAAATATGGGAACAGTCCAACAGAGCTGTCTTAATCCCTTTCTTGTTCCACGCTCCAGCTGAATGGTGCCTACAAGGGAATGAGGCAAAAAAAGAGCTGCAATCTCCTCTCTGCTTGTGGTGGGAGAGGCAATAGGTGGCCAGTGTTTCTCAAAAACTAGGTGGCACAATCAGGAACATACATCTCTTGGAACCTCCAGTTACTGTGCTCCTGGTAGAAATACTGCTGGTCCTTTGGGGGCTAAACCCCTCTAGTACTTGGGGGTCCTCTCACTGATACTGAAATGTAATTTGCAGCTCCTTGCATGAGGTGAATTTGAACTATGAAGTATAATTCTCTCAAAATGGAGTTAGACTGTTGAAAAACCACCATCTGAAAAGCTGAAAAATAAGGCCCACCTACCCCAACAAGATGACCCAATGTAAGTTAGTTACCTGATATGAGAATCTAAAACTCTGCACTGGTGTACTCCTATTATATTTCCCAGTATCTCTATCCTAGTTTGCTCTCTGTAAAAATAAGTGAAAGGTTACTAACACTATTCAACTCTGCTTCAGATAAACAATTAGATGCATTCAAACAGGAATCCCTGTTGAGGTTACAGGGACAAACCATCCCGATGAGTCGAAAGAATAGTAAATATGGCAGGCGACCAGCTTGGCTTAATGGTGAAATCCTAGCGGATCTTAAACATAAAAAAGAAGCTTACAAGAAGTGGAAGGTTGGACATATGACATATGGGAAGAGTATAAAAATATTGCTCGGGCATGTAGGAATGATATCAGGAGGGCCAAATCGCACCTGGAGCTGCAGCTAGCCAGAGATGTCAAGAGTAACAAGAAGGGTTTCTTCAGGTATGTTGGCAACAAGAAGAAAGCCAAGGAAAGTGTGGGCCCCTTACTGAATGAGGGAGGCAACCTAGTGACAGAGGATGTGGAAAAAGCTAATGTACTCAATGCTTTTTTTGTCTCTGTTTTCACTAACAAGGTCAGCTCCCAGACTGCTGCGATGGGCATCGCAAAATGGGGAAGAGATGGCCAGGCCTCTGTGGAGATAGAGGTGGTTAGGGACTATTTAGAAAAGCTGGACGTGCACAAGTCCATGGGGCCGGACGAGTTGCATCCGAGAGTGCTGAAGGAATTGGCGGCTGTGATTGCAGAGCCATTGGCCATTATCTTTGAAAACTCATGGCGAATGGGGGAAGTCCCGGATGACTGGAAAAAGGCTAATGTAGTGCCAATCTTTAAAAAAGGGAAGAAGGAGGATCCTGAGAACTACAGGCCAGTCAGCCTCACCTCAGTCCCTGGAAAAATCATGGAGCAGGTCCTCAAAGAATCAATCCTGAAGCACTTGCATGAGAGGAAAGTGATCAGGAACAGCCAGCATGGATTCACCAAGGGAAGGTCATGCCTGACTAATCTAATCGCCTTTTATGATGAGATTACTGGTTCTGTGGATGAAGGGAAAGCAGTGGATGTATTGTTTCTTGACTTTAGCAAAGCTTTTGACACGGTCTCCCACAGTATTCTTGTCAGCAAGTTAAGGAAGTATGGGCTGGATGAATGCACTATAAGGTGGGTAGAAAGCTGGCTAGATTGTCGGGCTCAACGGGTACTGATCAATGGCTCCATGTCTAGTTGGCAGCCGGTATCAAGTGGAGTGCCCCAGGGATCGGTCCTGGGGCCGGTTTTGTTCAATATCTTCATAAATGATCTGGAGGATGGTGTGGATTGCACTCTCAGCAAATTTGCGGATGATACTAAACTGGGAGGAGTGGTAGATACGCTGGAGGGGAGGGATAGGATACAGAAGGACCTAGACAAATTGGAGGATTGGGCCAAAAGAAATCTGATGAGGTTCAATAAGGATAAGTGCAGGGTCCTGCACTTAGGACGGAAGAACCCAATGCACAGCTACAGACTAGGGACCGAATGGCTAGGCAGCAGTTCTGCGGAAAAGGACCTAGGGGTGACAGTGGACGAGAAGCTGGATATGAGTCAGCAGTGTGCCCTTGTTGCCAAGAAGGCCAATGGCATTTTGGGATGTATAAGTAGGGGCACAGCGAGCAGATCGAGGGACGTGATCGTTCCCCTCTATTCGACATTGGTGAGGCCTCATCTGGAATACTGTGTCCAGTTTTGGGCCCCACACTTCAAGAAGGATGTGGATAAATTGGAGAGAGTCCAGCGAAGGGCAACAAAAATGATTAGGGGTCTGGAACACATGAGTTATGAGGAGAGGCTGAGGGAGCTGGGATTGTTTAGCCTGCAGAAGAGAAGAATGAGGGGGGATTTGATAGCTGCTTTCAACTACCTGAAAGGGGGTTCCAAAGAGGATGGCTCTAGACTGTTCTCAATGGTAGCAGATGACAGAACGAGGAGTAATGGTCTCAAGTTGCAGTGGGGGAGGTTTAGATTGGATATTAGGAAAAACTTTTTCACTATGAGGGTGGTGAAACACTGGAATGCGTTACCTAGGGAGGTGGTAGAATTTCCTTCCTTAGAGGTTTTTAAGGTCAGGCTTGACAAAGCCCTGGCTGGGATGATTTAACTGGGAATTGGTCCTGCTTCGAGCAGGGGGTTGGACTAGATGACCTTCTGGGGTCCCTTCCAACCCTGATATTCTATGATTCTATGAAACACACGCTAGTTTCAATGGCAGCAGTTAGCTTTTATTTGCTCTTAAAATAAGAGGGCACCATATCTAATTCAATTCCATGCGCAGCCAGTGTTACTATGTAAAATAAGCGAGAAACTGGCCATTTCCTCACTCTATCCCCCATATAATCAAATGTCTAAACTAGCTATAAATTTACATAAACAAACCAGCCATTCTTACTAACATTGGCCTGTAAGAGCAACTAGGTAATGTGGTAATGAAGCAGTTCACTGTACTAGTCTTTAAACCAGAATGCTTATTTTGCATTTTTCTTACTGAGTCACTATATGTGTATTTCAAAAATACACACGTAAACAAAACAGTCCTCAATGGAATATGGCAATGCCATATTTTTGAGCAAAACTATTTTCAAAGCAAGTAAAACAGAGCTATTTTAAATGCTAGTTCATTAGACTTTTCAGTGTAATATGTCAGTGAAAAAAAGGTGCCAAAAGCTATATATGAGTATCTGATTTTCAACCCAGTCACACAAGTAAGTTATATAACCTACTTTGTCTCAGTGTCAGGTTACTGAAATAACTTTAATAAAGCTTGTTTTAGTCAGGCATTACGTTTCTCAGCTTTCTAGAAAACCTGTTTTAAATAGAAAGCTAACTTTAATAGAAGTGATGGCCTCTGGTCAATTAGGAAACAAAATATAACTAATTGGCATCAATCTTTGCAGAAAGCTTTCTTAACAAAATAAAGTGTCCATATATCACATACTGGAAAAAAGATGTGGACAGACAAATTACCCCAGAGGTATGAGGTTTGATTTGGAAAACCATCAACCTATCAACCTCAGTCTAATACAATAAAATAAAATTTCTTTAAGATACTGTTCAAAGGGTATCTCACATCAGTCAGGTTAAAAATATAAAAAGGAAATAAATGCTGGAGAAATTATGGTGAAAGAGGAGATTTTATGATTATCCAACGGTCACGTCCAGTCATTAGAGTATTGCGATGCAATCCATAACCAAATATCACAAATTGTTAGTCTCTAAGGTGCCACAAGTACTCCTTTTCTAGTTGAAATGGTCACACAAAAGGAAAAGAAGAATTGGTCTCATCTGCTATTAGCCGCTCCACTACTGATCGCCTCATACTGGAAAAAGAAAAACTGACAACCACAGAGGAATGGTTCAAAAAAATATGGGAGGTTGTGGTTATGGAAAACACCATATTAACCGAACAAACAGAAGGCAGACTGATACTTAGACAAAATACACCCATCCCTTTTTTAAAAAATATTAACATTTGATAGACATGCCTTGTCTTACTTAAATAGGTGTATATAGAGATTTCATTTAATTTATTACAATCACTAGAAACAATACAGGTGTTGTGATAATGCTTACTCTGTAACATGGTAACACCCTGTTTAATAGAAAGATTTGATGATTAAATTCCTGTATAATGTCTTTTTGTACAAAAGCTAACTGTTGTAATGATAGTTTGGTTTCTGCTATTTACCAGGCAAGGATTCGTAAGCTTGTTTAAACATTCCTAAATAAAAAGAATTAAAAAATAAAAATGAAGCTTGTTTTATTTTACTTAGAATAATCTTTACTTTAAAATTAATTTCAATGCTATACTTCATAAACAATGCACATTTTGTACATATGGGCTCAAGCTGAGACTTTATCTTAACATACAAAATAATAAAGCAGTACATTTCAAAAGTACTACTATTAACTGCAATTTGTCCCTTCATACAGTTTGGCAAACATTGCTTATTGTTATAAAAAGGTGACAAGTTCCAAAACTTCTTTGCTACTTGTTTCACAAAGAAATCTTTTAACCACAAAAGCAGAACTTTCTGCCTCGAGACAAGAGTTCTAAGCCAATCAGGAATTGAATGTCTTCAGATCCTGGGCTGCGTTCCAATGCAACAGTCAGTGATTTGTTAGACATGCCTAGTAGCTATTAGTCAGGGGTTACTCGCAGTCAATGACCTAAAGTTACATTACCATCACTTTACCATAGGGAGCCATACATCCTCCTCTGGAGCCTCATTGCTAAAACAAGTACAAAAGAGCCACTCCTAGTCACTGAGGTTTTAAAGTTTAACAAACTCATCTGAAAGTATAAGCTAAAACTGCTTCTGAAGTCTGCCAATCATCTTGGATCACAAATTCAAACCTATTTGCTTCCCAACTCTAAAATCCCATTTGCCTTCTGTTAGAGAATTGTTTTATAGCAAGTTCTCTGATACAGCAAACACCACCTCTTAAACCCCGATTCCTTCGAATTCAATGGAGCAAGAACCCTGCTACAGTGATCACTTGACAGTATAGGTTATTCTAATGAACAAACTACTTTAACCAAGCCTGGACCATCTATTAAAACGTCTATTTACAAATGCAAAAAAATATTTTGAAAACCATGAAAGATGGAAATGTCTTTTAAACTGTGTTAGAACATAAACTGGTAATGTTTCAGATAAAATGAAAAAGTATATTCTTTCTCAAAGGAATTTATTTCCTACTCAAAGAATAACAGAAACCTCAAAGACTGGAAAAGTATACAACATATGTCCTTGAAATAGGCCTGCTCTTTTCTACATGTCTGAGAAAGCTTGCTTGGGAAATTTGAGCTGCCACAGCATATTATTTCAATAGATCTATGCCTGCATTGACCATTTTACCTTTTATTTCAATGGAAACCAGTCTAAATTTGTGAACTTTGCAGCCAGAGTTCACCACAATAAAGGATTTAGATTTTAAAAAACCAGCAGCCAGCCAATAAACTGAAACCCAGATTAGAGCACCGATAAAAGCAACTGTTTCCCCACTCTTTAAAAGGAAGAAAAATTTAGTAGGCATAAGATACTTCATGCACACCTCCATTTACTTAACTAATGGCAGCTGTTTCATGGCCATAAAGGTTAGACAAATTAATCTGCTATGTCCTGGAAAGCCTAGCAATGCAAAGAAAAATAAAGACCATAGAAAATATTTAAGAGTTTAAACTTTTATTTTCCACTATTTTCCATGTAGGCAAGAAAGAGAGGGTACTATTAAGTCAAAACAGCTTTCTGACATCTATTTGATAGAAGTTGTTTTGAATACGTAACTGACATAAGAATTGTAGACAACACTGTAAACTGAACACTCAGGCCATGACTATGCTACAGCTGTAAAGCCACAGTGGAGGCACTTCCTACATCCATGAAAGGCTTTTCTTGATGTACTTAATCCACCTGTCTGAGAAGCGATAGCTAGGTCAATGGAAGAATTCTTCTTCTGTCAACCTTACTAAATCTACACCAGGGGTTAGGTTGACCTAACTATGGTGCTCAGAGCATCAAATTTTTCATGGACCTGAGCAATGTAGCAAGGTCAATCTAACTTCTGTGCATAGACCAGGCCTCTGAGTTGAATAATAAGTGTTAGCATAGAGTTCTTTCTAATGAAATGGTAAAATTGCCTATTTGTGTTCTAACTTTAAAACCATTCAAAAAGGGGCAAAAAACAGTGTTTGACAACTGTCACTCCAGCTCTTCAGTATTGTAGTATCTAGTAATTTACAGCTAACATGCTTTTGTAATTTAAAAACAAGTGTGGTATTTAGTTAATTTAAGGAAAATCCAGGGCTGTGATCTGCATACGTCATGGTGTCAAGGTGTGAAAAACATAAGCTAACTTCAGAGGCAATATTTAATCTGGTACAAGCTAGACCTCCTGGCCTTATCTACACTGAAGAAATTGTCATGTTAACCACTGTTCAAGACCACTTGACAGCCAACATATTTTTACATACAAAATTTTCATCAACAATGCACAGGCATTTGCACAACTGCTTTGAATAAAGCTGACTATCACGTCATCCATCCCTGTGTTATCTGCATGGTTGCAATGTCAATGAAGAATACAAGGTGTTGCAGCTGTAGTGGTACAAATGACCCTCCAAACATGCCAGTGCACCTGCTCATTATTCAGTGACAGCTCAGACAAGCTTCTGGCCTGCTCTCCCTCCTCAATGTCTTCCCCTTACACAGGCCTGAGAATGCCATGGCATCTGCAGTGAGTGTGAGAGAATGTGTACCAGGCTGTAGCTCCTGGCCTTCAGGGACCACATGTAGTACTTTCTACAGGACAGAAATACTGGAACCAACTGAATTAAACCAGAAATGTGACCACAAGAAAAACAGACATTATGCAGTTCCAGAGTGCTGTGTATATCCAAAAGAGGATTGCTTAGTGAGGCCTCTCCAGTTGCAACTTGCACCATTGTAACCCCACCAGTTCAGTTAATAGTTTAATTATCTAACACAGGTGCAACCTAAAAGACCTACTTACATCAATGTGAGTGCAAAAAGGTTTATGTTTGTGTAATTTACACAACAAAGTTAGGTGGTCTCAAGCCTGGTCTAAACCTAAAATTTAGGCTGACTTAGCTACCCCGAGAGATGCAGTTAAGACAACCTAAGTTCTAGTATAGATGCTATGACTTCAATGCAAGAAGTCTTCTGTTAACCTAGCCACCACCTCTCGTGGGGATGAATTAACAATAAAACAGAAAAATCCCTTCCATCACTGTAGCAAGCGTCTACAGTACTGTATAGGCACAAAGCTGCAGCGCTGTAGCTGGGGCACTATAACGTTTGGAGTATAGACAAGCCCTCAGTTAAAACTAAGTTTGTCCTTTTTTATTATAAGGGAAGTCTTTTCATTTTCTCTGACTTTTTCAACCAGAGAAATATCAAGAATGTCAAGCCAGTTCTGCCCTTGTTATACAGGACTTTTTGGAAGTTCTCGGGCTTTAGACCATGAGCTCTGACACCTTAACTGAATACTCAGGAGTATTCTATCTTTATAAAAGGATTCTCTCGCTCTCAAATGTTCATTGGAATTCAATATGTAAAAGTACCACTCAAACGCCTTCCCCTCTCAACTGCTGTACTTGCATGAAGTTGTCAAGGCAGTTTCACTAAATCTCTGGATGACCAAGAATTTCCAAGATAGAAAGGATTTGAATTTATATTATAAAACAAATTAAAAAAATTCAGATCTTCATACATCATAAAGAGGGGAAAAAGGACACATCTAATATGTAATCTTCCTGTATAATAAGCATTCAGATCAGACCATCAGCCACACCGCACAAATGAATTAGCTGAAAATTTCTGGTAAAATGAAGAGTGAAATACCCGACAATCCTGGTATATGCATGTTCATAATAAACTTGAATTTCACATTAAGATAGCGGATCATCATATTTTGTGCTATTTGTTTTCAGACAGTAGAGTTCATCAGTTTATGGCCCCCATCTAACACTAGAACCTAATGGCTGACAGAAATTAAATATACAAATGCTTTATGTTGCTAGTTCAAAAGGAAGAAAGTTATTGACCCCTCCAATGAAGATGTGAGACATTTTCTCGTGTAAATTAAAATCAATAAGGCTTCATTTCTATTTTTGCTGGAGTTTGGAACTCAAAAGATTGGTAACGATGCATTTTTCTGAAATGTAATGTATCGTCAATTTAGTTATTGTGCTTTGTTAGTACACCTCTACCCGATATAACGCGACCCGATATAACACGGGTGCACATACAACGCCGTAAAGCTCTGACACGCTGCTCTGAGCAGCATGTTAAGGATGCCGGGCCGGGGCATTGGATAAGGGGCAGAGGGTCTCGGGGGTGGTCAGGGGCTCCCTCCCACCCCCAGGGTCTGGGAGGCAGGAGCTGTGGGGGGGCACTTTTGGAGGCCCCGCAGTCCCAGAGTGGCCCGGGTGATTAGTGGGGGGCCGGAAGCAACCCACTCCACTTCCCTCACCCCAGCCCCAGCCATGTCGCTTGGGGGAGGGGGCTTGCAGGAAAGGATTCCCCCCCGCACTCACCGGCAGCAGAGCAGCCCAGCCCCAGCCACGGCACTCCACTTCCCGCTGCAGGTGAGTGCGGGACCTTTCCCCAACACACCACCCCACCCCACAGCGACACAGCTGGGACAAGGAAAGTGGAGCGGGCTGGGGCTGAATCGCTCTGCTTCCCACCACCAGTGAGTATGGGGGGGCATCCTTTCCCCAACCTCCCCACAATCACCAGCGGCGGAAGTGGAGCACCACGGCTGGGAGGTGGCAGAGTGGAGCGGGCTGGGGCCGCATTGCTCCGGTTCCCGCCGCTGCTGGTGAGTGCCTGTCAGGGTGCGGGGTGTGTGGATAGGGGTCGGAGCAGGGGGGTTAAGTAGGGAGTGGGGTCCTGGGGGTGATTAGGGATGCGGGGAGTCTCTGGAGGGGGCGGTCAGGAAACAAGGAACAGGGGGGCCAAAGTTCGATATAACACGGTCTCACCTATAACAACTGAGATTTTTTGTTTCACGAGGACCGCATTATAACGGGGTAGAGGTGTATGTCTTCTACAGGAGAAATAAAACAGCTGTTCCTTTTGTAGCTTGAGAGAGGACCTATAGCTGTTTGAAAATTATTGTAATATGACACTAGACTAAGGAGTTTAGCAAGTTTAAGCATTGTGTGAGAAGCCACTTCCTACACAAGCAGTTCAGAATGACCTGCAGTAACATGCTGGAAGAGAGGTTACTATCGGGCATGCAAACTCAGTATAAATATCACATGCTACCTCCTGTATTTTTCTTTCACTTGTAGCAATAAATATGTATGGAATTAACTATGCTGTTCTTAGCTCTCATACTTAGCTACATATTATGAATAAGTTACCCTTCCTCTTCAAGCTCCAAAAAAGACAGAGAACAATACATTTAAAGTCATGTTAGGTTTTCACAGCAAGCTATATATACAGCTCAAAAGCAAGTAAGTTGAATATAAGAGGTACTAAATGATTGATATAGACAACGTACTGCTACTTTACAGTATTAAATTACAGAACATGAAAATGTGAAATGAAGTTCACTCAAGATTGGATTCATCTTACCTTGTCTGTTCTTGCAAAATAAGATGTGGTTCTACAAAAAACTTGACACGCAGTTTAAATCGGTAAGGAGCTAGTCCATCCATCTGCTGGGAGATCCTATTTCTCAAATTCAGCCATAAACTCTCTCCTTTGCTGCCCGTGAACTGCAGTCCAAAGTAATCAACTTCTATAATCCCCAACCTTCTGCATACCTATAACAAAAATTGAAGTTCTGTACAAGTGGCTCTACAACATAGCTAATACCAAACCCATTACCCAAACACAGAAGTTTAGCTTTTTAAAAACTGCTCTCACACGTTACAAAATCTCAACACTCAAATAATAAATTTATCTTACTGAATCACTTTTCAGTAGAATCATAGAATATTAGGGTTGGAAGAGACCTCAGGAGCTCATCTAGTCCAATCCCCTGCTCATAGCATAAGTAGTCATCAAAACTAAGCAAAGCATTAAAGAAGCTGTCCAGATGGCAACCTACAGATATATATGTATATAAATATGAAATGGCAATAAAAACAGGAGGCACCTCTGTTGGTCCACAACACATATCACAAGAGTTATCGCTATTTCCCCCCTCAAACCTGGGCATCTAAGCAAGAGTGAGTGACCTGATTCTCCATGATGCGGAGTGTGGAAATTAGATGATTAAGGGGAAGTATGACAGAGATCTATAGAATCATGAATGATGAAGAGAAAGTAAATAAGTAAGTGTTATTTACCCCCACACACACACCGAAGAACCAGGTTACCCAAATAAATTAATAGGCAGCAGGTTTAAAAACAAACAAAATAACGTATTTCTTCACACAAGGCACAGTCAACCTGTGAAAGTCATTCCCAGGGGATATCGTGAGAGCCAACAGGGTTCAACAAAGAATTAGTTAAGTTCACCAAGGATAGCTCTATCAATGGCTATTAGCCAAGACGGTCAGGGAAGCGATCCCATGCTCAGAGCCTAGGTGTCCCTAGCCTCTGACTGCCAGATGCTTGAGCTGGAGAACAGGGAACCCACAGTGACCGGCTCACTGGATAACTGCCCTGTTCATGCCATCCGCAGCACCTGGCGCTGGTCACCCTGCAGACTAGGGTACTGGGCTAGATGGACCGTTGGTCCGACCCAGCACAACCCTTCTTCTGAGCATCAGCAACGCCCAAGGAAGCCAAGGGCACTTCTGAAAACCAGGCTACTTGTTTAGGTGCCTAACACAGGCGGAGCGACCCAGGTCTGACTATTTTGGCCACCGTGGAGTCAACTGAGCAGGCAGCACGGTTCAACGGAGGCAGGGGAGGACGGACAGATCAGAGGCAGCAGGGTAGCCCCCCTCCCGGCCACGTGTCTAATGTTTAGGTGAATGTTTGCGATGCCACGCGAGAGAACCCCCGAGCACAAGCCAGGGTCCTGCCTCGGGGTGTCCCCAGGCGCAGGGGGGGTCCCTCCCCGCCCCCTAAGCCTGGGAAGGGCGAACTTGCCGCAAGGGGAGGGGATGGGAGGAGAGACGCTGAGGCCTCTCCCCACCCCGCCCCGCGGGGTCCCCACCCGGGGGCAGACCGAGCACCCGAGAGCGCAGCAGCCTCTGCGGCCAACATGGAGGAGGACTGGGGAGACTCGCCTCAGGGAAGCAACAGAAGCACCAGCCGCTCCTCCTGGCCCCCGACCCCTTCCCGTGCAGACACCCCCCCGCTCCCGCGCAGCAACCGGCCCGCGGAGGGCGCGTTAGTTAAGGTGCGCGCGCGAGCCCCGCGCGGGGCTGCCGCCGCCGCGTAACGGGAGGAGCCGCGGGGAGGGGGGGGGGGGTCGGTCGCGAGCTCCGCAACGGCGGCGGCGGCTTCCAGGGCCGTTGGGGAGCCGCGCGGCTGGGAGCCCCCGGGGCGGCGCCTCACCTGGTTGAGGCAGTCCTCGCCGTTGGCTTTGGGCTCCACCTCCACCTCCATCACCACCGCGTCCGGCCTGGTCACATAGCACAGCATGGCTGGGGCAGACATCCACCGCCAGCGCGGCCCCCGCCTCGGACGCCGGAGCCGGAGCCGCTGCCGTCGCCGACCCAGCCACACACCCTGCCCGGCGCGCCGCCGCCGCGGCGTGTCCCCTCCCAGTCCCGCGGCCACTTGTGCGCGCTCGCCCGCCCCCGGTATCGCCGCTGCCCCGCGCTCCTGCCGCCGCGCTCCGACCGGCCGCCGGCGCTGGCGCCCCCCCCATATATCCGCTCCACCTCCCCGCCTCCGCCGCCGACCGGCAAAAGCCGGCCAATCCCAACGCGTCTCTCATCGCGGCAGACGGTCGCTCTCGCCAATCAGAGCGAGGCTCTCTTGCGACCCCGGGGGCGGTTTGTTGTTGCTGCTCCCTGACTCCCCCTGCTGGGCTACAGTGGGGTGGGGCCTGCTGCGTCCAACGGGCCTCTCTGTCCCCAGGATGCAGGGGAAGCAGCCGCCTGGCCCCACCCCTGACAGGCCCTGGAGGTCTCTGGGGCTGCACAGAGCCAGGCTGTCCTAAACCTCTTCAAGCAGGGAGCCAGCCACGCTGAGGCTTGGGCTGCACTTCAACATTATATCTCCTTGTATTAGCAGTTTACTCACACCCCAGTTCACTGAGCTATGCCCCCAAGCCCCTGGTGTGGACGCAGCTGGCTCAATGGATGCGTGCGGTTCTTGCCAGACTGAATGGTGCTCAGGGTGGTGGCCTTCCTACGCCAACAGAAAACCCCCTTCTGGCAGCGTAGGCTGCCTCTACCCTACCGGGCTGTGCTGACATAACTGGGCTGGCATAGGGTCCGTAGCATAGACGTAGCCTAAAAGCTAGTCTTCCCATGGCGTTGTTCTGAAATAGCTATTCATGAATTACGGCCTTTGTGGACACTTCTATTCTGAAATAAGAGGGATTTTTCCCAAATTAGTCCAGTCCGCTTTAGAGTTCTGTCTGGAGTCTCTGCTGGTGGGTCTGGGGATGTGTCTGCACTGGCGGTAGGTGTCTGGCCACAGTTATGCTGTGTAAAGTGACCAGGCTGGATGTGGTGGCAGGCCCCATGAGAGAACGTTTGGGCTGTAGTACATCATGTTTGCTGTGGCCCCATCCCCTCTCGTTTCACTTTATTTACACAGATGCTACAACATTTGGGGGATCCTGTGAGCTTGGGGCCCTGGTACAACTGTTCCCCCTTCCCTTCTGTCAGCACTGTGTGGCAGTGATGGAGGAGGTTGAGGTAAAAGGCAACAACAAGGACTGTCTCAGAATTATTCATTTCAGAGTACAATATACAATTATAAAAATGTATTTTGGTATCTTATTTCTAGGCTAAAATGATGCATCTGATTCTGTGACTGGAAAATAATTTGAGATACCAATATTAAGATTAACACTATTATCTCTGCTATGTCCACCTTTGTTCCTGCTTATACCATTTATTTCATCGTGCACAAGGCACAGGAGATGGGGCAAACTGTGCAAAGTGGCCACAGACTAAAGTTCACCAACCTCCATGCACTGTGATGCTGCATCTGGGCACAAAGGATGATAGGCTGTCCTTGTATACAGAACTCAGTAGATATGAACTATTGTAATAGACAGTGTGGGCTGGCTAGAGGAAAAACACCTGCACTAGATAATTACCTAAAAGTATGCATTTGACAAAGGCACAGAACATGTGTGAAGTAAAATAGCTTCTAGCTGAGTGGTGGGCAACTTGTGGCCAATCAGGGTAATCTGCAGGCGGGCCACGGCCACTGGGAGCTGTGGGCGGCCATGCCTGCAGCCTGTCAATATAAAGAAACTGTCTCGTGGCCCGCCAGCAGATTACCCTGATTGGCCACGTGCAGCCTGTGGGCCGCAGGTTGCGCACCACTGCTCTAGCTGCTTTAACCTACGTAGGGAATAATATAAGCCAGTATGAAAGTAAAGAACACGTCAGCAGACAGGGGAGGTCCCAGAAAGAGGTAGCAGTCCAAGTGAATAATAGGCAGCACAGAGCGAATAGGAATAGGCAGTCTGTCAAGAATAAAATAGGATTCTGGAAAAACTTCTTGAGACTAAATGGAAAAAAGAGTAGAGAACTAACTAGTGGAATGTCACCACATGGATGGACATTAATGTTCTCGCTGCAGTTAATTCTGTATGGCACATCTGCTTCGGTCTCTCTGGGTATTTGTTCTGCATCCATCAGCATAGCATTTGACCACTATTATTAATTAGTATTACAGTAACTCCTGGATGCTACTCTTGAACAGGTCCCCCTGTATTGTCCATTCCTGATTTGGTGGCAGCCACACAAGAGACATGAGCAGAACAATTCCCAAGCTGCTGTGCTATCCTATCTATCGGTGGGGGATGCTGCTCTACGAAGGCTGCCAAGCAGGCTCTGGTAATCACAGACACCTTGTCAATTTCTGCCTCTCTGTAACAAACAGAAGCATACCCTTTGATGGGCAGGTTGAGCACCAACTGGTTCCTACCAATACTGGTTATACATGATGCAATTTACGATCCATTTGGAAAGGACAGTCACATGCATGTGACATACAATGTTTTTTACATAGTTGTGTGGGTTTGTTTTTTTAACTTGTCCACTGATCAGAACAATGAAGGTTTCTGTATTATGCGTCCCTCTCTTGTCCTATATTTTTTCCTGTCTCTCCCCCACTCTCTCTCTCCTGTTCTTATTCCTTGCTTTCTCACTTTGGCAATGCCTTTAAAGTGCATTGAGATCCCTAAAAGAAAAGCACTACAGAAGTACAGTGTACCATCATTACTACTTTAACTCTTTCTTTTGCTCCTGTTTATTTCCTGTGTCTGTCTCTTCTTATTCTGGGTCAAACTACCAGCAGCAGCCAAGAAATAAACTTTACTGCCAGATGTGAGGTGGAATGAAACTGACCAGGATCACATGATTCCAGTCCGTTCCTTTTGGCAGCTTCTCCCGGGGTAAAACTTCTGTGTGAGAACAGTCATAGAGCAAGGCTGTTTCTTGGAATTGTCTTGATTGCTAGTGCACATCACTCATGTGGAAGATGGTGTATGAATGGAGACACATGGAGGGCGGCTTAGAATGAGAAGCTAGTCCAACACAATCATAGAAATGTAGGGCTGGAAGGGTCTTTGAGAAGTTATCAAATTCAATCCCCTGCACTGAGGCAGGACCAAGTAAACCTAGACCATTCCTGACAGGTGCTTGTCGAGCCTGTTCTTAAAAACTGCCAGTGACAGGGGTTCCACAGCTACCCTTGGAAGACTATTCCAGAGCCTAACTAGCTGTCATAAATATAAAGGGAAGGGTAAACACCTTTAAAATCCCTCCTGGCCAGAGGAAAAACCCTTTCACCTGTAAAGGGTTAAGAAGCTAGGATAACCTCGCTAGCACCTGACCACAGTGACCAATGAGGTACAAGATACTTTCAAAGCAGGGGGGGAGAAACAAAGGTTCTCTGTCTGTGTGATGCTTTTGCTGGGAACAGAAAAGGAATGGAGTCTTAGAACTTAGTAAGTCATCTAGCTAGATATGTGTTAGATTCTGTTTTGTTTAAATGGCTGATAAAATAAGCTATGCTGAATGGAATGTATATTCCGGTTTGTGTGTCTTTTTGTAACTTAAGGTTTTGCCTAGAGTTTTGCCTATGTTTTGAATCTGATTACGCTGTAAGGTATTTACCATCCTGATTTTGCAGAGGTGATTCTTTTACTTTTTCTTCAATTAAAATTCTTCTAAGAACCTGATTGCTTTTTCATTGTTCTTAACATCCAAGGCTTTGGGTCTGTGTTCACCTATGCAAATTGTTCAGGATTTTTATCAAGCCCTCCCCAGGAAAGGGGGTGTAGGGTTTGGGAGGATTTTTTTTGGGGGGGGGGGAAAAGAAGAGAATACGACATTTCCAAGTGGGCTCTTCCCATTATATATTTATTAGGTGCTTGGTGGTGGCAGCAATAAAGTCCAAGGGCAAAAGGTAAAATAGTTTGTAGCCTGGGGAAGTTTTAACCTAAGCTGGTTAAAAAAAAAAAAGCTTAGGGGGTTTTCATGCAGGTCCTCACATCTGTACCCTAGAGTTCAGAGTGGGGAAGGAACCTTGACACTAGCCTTATAGGTAGAAAGTTTTTCCTAATATCTAACCTAAATCTCCCTTGCCACAGATTAAGCCCAATACTTCTTGTCCTACCTTCAGTGGATGTGGAGAACAATTGATCACACAGCTCTTTATAAGAGCCCTTAACATATCTGAAGACTTATCAGGTCCCCCTAAGCCTTCTTATCTCAAGTCTAAACATGCCCAATTATTGTAAACTTCTCACAGATCAGGTTTTCTAAACCTTTTTATTGTTTTGTTGCTGTTCCCTGGAATCTCTCCAATTTATCTTCTTTCTTGAAGTATGGCATCCAGAACTGGAAACTGTACTCCAGCTGAAGCCTAATTGGTGCTGAGTAGAGCAGAACAAATATTTTCCATGTCTTACATAATACACCCCAGACCGATATTAGTCTTTTCCACAACTGCATGACATTGTTGACTCATTCAGTTTGTGATCCTCTATAACCCTCAGATCCTTGTCAGCAATGTTATCCCCTAAACAGTCTCCCCCCACTGTGTAGTTGTGCATTTGGGTTTTTTTCCTTCTTAAGTGAAGTACTATGCATATGTCTATTGAATTTCATCTTGTTGAATTTAGATCAGTTCTCCAATTTGTCAAGAACGTTTTGAAATTCTAACCCTATCCTCCAAGTCACTTGCAACTCCTCCCAGCTTGGTGTCATCTACAACTTGTATAAGTATACTCTCTGCTCTATTATCCAAGTCATTAATGAAAATATTGACCTGATGCTTTGAGGGGCACACTTATCTATCCATATAGACACAAATACTCTTTTGCAAATAAAAGGTCCTAATATTCTCAGATATCTTTCTTAACTTAAAAAAACTCCCAGGCCTGTTGTGCTAAATAGTATTCTCTGGGGAAGTGAATGTCAATAAGTGGAAGATGTTGCTTCTTCCACCAGTGCAGATTTGCCATAACCAAAACATAATCATTGCTCTGTATTGAAATCAGAACAGCACATAACATCTTATGATGAGATGTTCTCTGCAGTTATTTGGTTGTCACCTTTCTTTTCTACCAAGCACTATCAGAGATACCTCTCCACCAAGATTGTCAGATGTGACTAGTGACTTTGTATAGCTCAATTTTAGGATGCCCAACTTGAGATACTGAAGATTAATCCTCTTTAAAATAAGTTCTGAGCAACCAGCCTCTGAAAATTGGGACCTCTGTATGTGTCTGAAGATGGGGACCCAGAAATGAGGGTCAAATTCAGGAGTGATATACATAGTGCTACATGTCAGTAAGTTGGTCTAAGTGTGTACAAGTTGGAGTAATTCACATGGGAGTGGGAAGAGGAGGTTGCAGTAGGTGGATAGAAGAAAGCCCTAGGAGGTTCTTTATTGTATATGTTCTTACACCTGTTACTTTTCCTGCTGAAACCCCTCCCTTCTGACACCAGCATGTAAAATGCACCAATTTACACAGATTTATATTATCATATCAGCTGTAACATCCTTGGCCTAGAGATGTTAAGTGACATGCAAAAAGCTATACAAGGGTCAGGTGCAGAGTCAGGAATAGCACATACAAGTGCTGACACTCAGTCCCCTTCTCTAAATACTGCGATTAGACGTTCACCCATACTTTTTGTATTTGCTTCCATCTATAAAAGCCAAACATTTTTCATGAGCATTCAATAATTTATGCAGTTCTGATGCTCAGGTTAACATGCCAGTTATTGATCACTGCACAATTCTATGCAGATGTGGTGACATACAATCTGCTGCTACGTGTAGGATCTGCTCCTCTTATGTCATCTTCAACCTTTTAAAGATTCCTTGCAGAAAAATATATTCTCCCCCTCTCTCTGCACCTTCAGGAATTCTTAGCAGCATGCCACCTTTTAATCTGAGCTTGTTTTCCAGGTCACCAATTTAATTTGAGCATTTCACATTCTTTAGTGTTCTCAAAATAGAGTCATTTATTATTTTCATGTCTTTAAAATGTTCTTTCATGCTTTAGCAATGCTGAGCCAAAGCTTTCAGATTTTACATCAGTAGCCATTACCACCCAGATGACAAAAATCTTAACATTAGTCCTCACTATTGTATGTCTAACATCATTTGATAAATCAAATCTCTAACCCTCAATACATGACTGCTGGAATTTTGGGAACAATATGTTGATACTTAAAGGACACCAACATTTATTTTTAGGCATAACACAGCATTTATCTTTCATCTTCCTGGGAAACTAACAAACACCATTTAGAAAAATCAGGACTGAGGGCATTAAGTTGCCAAAATAATAAAAGTAGGACACACAAAACAAGCAGGTAGCTGTTAAAAGCTTTCTGTGATCATGACTGACCAATATGTAATGAACAATAGACCTGATTCTGACACAGTCAACATTTGACATTTACCACACAGTAGCTGAGATGACCAGTTTCCTCCCATATTTAGAATAGAAAATACCTGTGCTAACTGTATGGCCAGCTACCACATATTGATTTTATAATTACTTCTCCTGTATCTCTTAAATTTTTAAAGGGACACAATCAGCATAATCTTTTTAATGCACTATTACAAATAACACCCAATAAAGAGATTAGAGAATATAAGTATTACTTGGTGCATTTTATTCCACTTGTCTATAATCATTTTCACTGTTTCTCCTGTGAAGTCTATTAGTCATCTTTCCCTTTTGTTTGTTTGAATAAAAATCACACTCACTGTTAAAATTTAAAAGTGCAAAAATCTGGTGGCAGAGCAGGTTTCATAGTGGATTGGTGTGGTAATGTAAGAGGTGTTTTCAGGAACATGTCAATTAAAAAGACTGAGACAGTCATCTCTTTTCTAAGGTGAACAAAGGGGAGATATGAGAGAGGTCTGTAAAATCATGAATGGTGTGGAGAAAGTATTTACCTTTTCGCATAACACAAGAACCAGGGGTCACCCAATGAAATTAACAGGCATCAGGTTTAAAAACAAACATAAGGAAGTACTTCTTCAAACAATGCACAGTCAACCTCTGGAACTCATGGCCAGGGGATGCTGTGAAGGCCAAAAAGTATAACAGTTTAAAAAAGAATTAGACAAGTTCATAAAGAAAGATAGGTCCATCAGTGGCTATTAGCCAAGACAGTTAGTAATGCAAACCCATGTTCTGGGTGTCCCATAATCTCTGACTGCCAGAAGCTGGGACTGGACCACAGGAGATGGATCACTTGATAATTGCCCTGTTCTGTTCATTCCCTTTGAAGCATCTGGCACTAGCCATTGTTGAATACTAGTCTAGATGGAACTCTGGTCTGACCTAGTTTGGCCATTCTTACATTCTACTCTCCTTTTGCTGTGTTTTTGCAATGTTGCTTTTGATTGTGTCTTTTTCTAATGGTGAGGCAGAAGGGAAGGCTTTAGGCTGCAGTTGTGCTTTCATGATCTCAGTTAACTGAAAATGGAAAGACACCTACAGTTGTTAAATATCCTGGGATCCACTTTCAGTATGAAATTGTGTACCTAAACTTTCCAGTAAAGCAGAGCCGGATGTCCCATTTCAGTGACCTAGTTTCTATTATAATGCTGATATATATTGACTTGATATTTCAATGCTGTTTGTGCACTGCTAAAGAACAATTTTCCAAAGAACATTGTTATTTGATTCATTACCTACTTTATAAAGCCCAGATATCAGCTTATTAAATGACATTGTAAAGATATCATGCCAAGTATTGGAGCATCTTAATTTTCTGCTAATAAATAATTCTGCTAACTTAATGTATATTTATATCATGTCCATTAAATTCATGGATCTATTTTCCTTTCTTATATAGTTCCATATTCTAGCAACAATACAAACCAAGACATGAGTTTTAAGGTGGTAACTTCACTATCCAGGTCAGTAAAGTAATGTGGCTTTCAGCCTCATTTTATGTAATACTATTACAGCCAGATTATTATTAGCCAGAATAGTACTGCTAGTTGGTTTTATGGTTTAACTACAGTTTTATTACTCTTTGCTGTTGGTTTTATGGGTATGATGCAAAGTTCAACTTACACATGCAAAAACTAGGTTAAAAACTTCATTAAGGCTGAAAAGTCAAGCACTCAGAAGTTAGGAAATGCCAGAATTAATATTGCCTGTGCAACCCCAATTCGGCCCCTTTGTGTGCGTGAATTAGGACACAGTCTAACTACATGATCTCACGCTATTTTTTTCCTGTCGCCTACGACCCCTACCTCATTCAGGGGCATAGAATGGATGGTGCTCAATGAGTGAGCAACTGTTCAATAGATCATTTTTTCTTGATTGTTCAATGTGTGGCTCCAGGTCTTGTTTACTGCCTACTTCAAACCTTGCTCTGAAGATAGAATTATCAATTTCCCCACAGGCTTTTTTATAGTGCTTATTGTTATGGTGTCAAAGAGCTTCACAGATATTAATGAATTTATTTTCACAAGACTCTTGTGAGATTAGGGAATATTATTTTTTCCCCTGAGAGATTAAGGTCAAAAGTCTATGATTTTGGGTGCCAAATTTAAGATGCCTAGGACCTTATTTTTCAGAGTAATAAACATTATATAGCACTTGATATGTTCAAAGCATAACACCCAGTGATTTCAGTTGCTGCTGTTGGTGCTCAGGGCTTCTGCAAATCAGACCCCAAGGCCTCATGTCAGGCATCTAGAAAATGAGCAATGCAATTTGTAACCATCTGTTAAAAGTTTGGTTTAAGTGACTAGATTAGCATCACATAGGAACTCTGTGGCACAGGCAGGGATACATAGCAGTTCTTCACTCACTTACCTTAGTCAGAGACCATCCTCACTTTTTCAGAAATCCCCTACATCATTCACTGTACACCTTCCAACTTCTGCAACAAATAAGGCAAGGGTCCTACAGATAACAGTTTCCTTCACTACACAACCCTGATTCATCCCCATAGCGGGTCCATCCTATGCAATGAATGAGGCATAGGTCCTGTGGGAAGACCACTATGTGATCATGTAATCAAAAACTGTGTCATAATGAGCATACACAAGGGGGCAAATTTAGGTTGTAAAGACAACCTTACTTCTAGCATTTCCTAACTTCAGAGTGCTTGACTTTGCAACCTTAATAATATTCCTTTAATGTAGGTTTGTGCGTATCATTTTCTAGTTTTTTTTTTAAATCTGAAACAGAAATTCCATCATGTGCATCATATGGACATCCATATGGGTCATCAGGATTGGAATTTAACCACATAATCTGCTGCTGACAGCATTAATGGAGTAATTGATAGCAGTAGTAGGTTGTAATCCTCTCTGTGGACCAGCACTAGAGAGGGCTGAGACATTTTGCCAGTAGGTTTCACAGATATTTGCTGACGGCAAAGGAATGATGAGACTCAGGAATCTGAGGTTCCATTCCAGACTATGGAAGGCTCATCTGCTCATTCCTCCTGAGTGTGACCCCTTCTGCACTGTCTCCAACAACCTGTCACTGTCTTAGTTCTGCCTCTTCCCTATCTGTGGCTCCTCATCCCAGTCCCATTCTCCTTCCTTTGTCAGTCCCAGTCTCCACTTCTCAGGTGTCCAGTTCCTCACCCCAATTCCAGTCTCCTTGTACCATCATTCTCAGTTCCCCTTTTCTCCCCACCATCTCTTTGTCCCCAGTCTCCTTGCCTAGCCAATTCCAGCCCCCCTCTTGGCTCTCCATCCAATCTGTCTCTCTCCTCTGGCCTCTAGTCGCCCCTTCCTCTCCCCCGACTCCAGTCCCCCTTTATTTCTTCTACCTGCTTCCCCCATCCATGTTCCCTTTCTTCACTGGCTCCTAGTCCAAATACCCCCTCCTCAGGCTTCTCACCTAGTGTCAGTGCCCGCTGAAGCTCTTCATCCCAATTTCTTTGCCAAGCCTTTGCAGATCCTTGTCTCATCAGGCTCTCTCCTCCATCCTGGCCTCCAATTCCACACATCACACCCTGCTGCCAACATTCACGGTCTCCACCGGCTCACAGTCCAAATATCATTCCCCAGGCTCCTCATAAAGTCTGTGTTACCTCCTCACTCCTCCTAAATGTTAACTTACTGCTTTTTGATTGGATTACATAACGTAAATGCTTCAGCCAATCAGAAACCATTTAAACCATAAATGTAGTTTATAGCAACTATGCTGTACTTGTATGGATAAATTAGCTTCTGACTGGCCAATAAGTAATGAAATCATATTTGTCACTAAAGTGAGCAACTATGACACCCAGAGACATTATTGAGCAAGGTGATATTGTTGCAGTCATATTTGCAGATAGGCAATCACATTTTACTAATCTGATGGGTGAGCAGATGATCATTAATTCCCTGATAAAAGTTTCTCTCTCACTCACAAATAAAAAGGACCTATGCTAAAATACATGATTTTAGGGTTGTAGAGTTATTTGCTCAAAGACTAGTGTCATGGTGCGAGACTCACCCCTGTGGCGCCTCCTGCTGGTCTCTCAGGGGAATTAGCTCTTCTAGCCTCCAGAGCACCCTCTGCAGGCTGGTGTCCCACTTGCCGCTGGGCCCAAGTCCCTCCTGGACCCCAGTGCCCCTTTCAGGTCAGGGTGTCTTCCCCTGGCAGTACCCCCACAGGTTTCTGGATCTCCATTCCCCAGGGAACCCCCACCCACTATCCCCACCTCACCTCAGTATATGGCTACTGCCCAGTCACCACTAGACCCCATTCCCTGGGGCAGACTGCAGTATATAAGCCACTCATCACAGGCAAGGGGGGGGGGGGGTGTTGGATCTGCTGCCTCTGCCTACCCACGGGCTGTCCCCTGCAACTCCAGTACACTTTTTGGCCTTCCACTAGGCCTGCAGCCTGGGGGTTTCCAGGCCAGAGCTCCCCAGCTTCTCTGGCCTTCCCCCAGCATGTTCCACACCAGGTACTTTTTCAAGCTCCCCAGCAGCCAGGCCTATCTCCCACCACAGCTAGAGGAGACTCTCTGCTCTTGGCCCACTGCCCTCTTATAAGGGCCAGCTGAGCCTGATTGGGGTGTGGTCACAGCTGAGGCTGCTTCCCCCAGTCTGCCTGGGAATTGCTTGCTCCCAGCCACAGCCTTCTCCTGGGGTGTTTTAAGCCCTTTAAGGCCAGAGCAGGTGACCACCCCTCTACAATTAGGAAATACCAGGATTAAGGGAACAGAATGGAGGTTGCACGGACAACCTTCTGTTCCTTGTATACTAAGTGAATTTGTTATGGCAGCTGGTGAGATACAAATATGGAACCAATATGTGTTTTTTCTAAAGTTCCTTTTCAGTGTATAATCAGACTTTGAGCAACAAATACTGTCACCTCCTTGATTTACAAGACAATCTGATCATTGTTGAAACAAGAAGGAGAATTTTTCTTTTGTGTTTGGAACTTGCAGGCTTTGAGACTACTCAGTTAAATAATTGGCATGGCATTATCTGAACAGTGGACACAAAGACGGGAATCAAAAAGTCATCTGATTTTTATCTTGCATTTTGATTGGATGAAAGGATCCATTTATATTATAATAATTTCCTTATCCTGCAATAGCATTCTATTCGACTGACATGAGAGTTCTAAGAGCCACTTACAAGCTTTCAGAAATACACTTTTAGGTCAAACTCTTCAAATCAAATAATATTTTATGTCACACAGAGTGAACTACTCATGAAAAGAAATGGTTGTCTTCTGCCACTGAATTCAATAGCAGGAATTCCCTTGACTTCTTTTTTTAAAAGTTAGTTGTGAGAATAAATTATGAATATCCAAATTATGCCATTTTCCTCTTTTTTACTTTGCCTGTCATTTCCTGTGTAACATATGGTCACACATGAGATGTTTTATCAAGAGTTGTTTCCTCAAGTTATCAAAGTGGAGCATAAGACATTTATTTGTATTATATCTAATGTCAAATCTATAATATTTCTTTGATAATATATAACTTAAAACCCAGTTAAAAAGTTAACTTATACTATTCTTAGTCAGTGCTGAGGACATCAACTGATGTACCAGCATGATCCAAAACAAAATAGGGAAAACTACCTGGTTAATTTAATAATTAAATAATAAGTTAATAATTAAAGCTTATGCTCAAATAAATTTGTTAGTCTTTAAGGTGCCACAAGTACTCCTGTTCTTTTTACCTGGTTAATGCATCTCTGTAGTTATCAAATGTGCACTAAGCACTATTGTTTGCTGCATGTCAGATTCACTTTAAGGCTATTAATAGTGTTTGAGAAGACACAGCTGTGCCATCCTGGTCAGGTCACCCAGAATTGTGAGCCATTGTGTTCCTGCTTTGCCTCAGCAAGAATGAGCTTTGCTGCTGCTAAGCTATGTGTCAGCTCCCCTACACACCAGCTTCTCTGCCTTACCAGCAAACTCTTCAGGACTCTACCGGTCCAAACTTTGCCTTGCAAGTAACAATCAGTGAACCTCAATTCCCAAGTTCTCCAGAGACATCTTTCTGCAATGTCTGTTCCTCTCACTGGACACTCACAGAAGGTCAGTTCACTTCTTCAAAGAGACAGAGCACTCATCAACCTGTTAGATTAGCTGTGGAACCACACTTCACTTAAATAAAACAGCACTGAGATGATTTTGTAATCAATTAATTCTTGTTTTATTAATACAGAACATAGGTTTAAGTGATTTCAAGTTAGAGTGAAAGACATGAAAGGTTACAAATAAAACACATATTTAGTGACTAAAACTTAACTTCAGCAAGTTACAATCTTTGTCTAAGCAGGTTTCTCACCTACAGTCAATTCCCAGAGAGATCCACCTTTTTCAGATTTTAAGAGCTATGGCCTCTTGTGTCCCTCAGACGATGGATGCCAAAATGACTTTGTTTCTGCTTATATTTCCCAAAGTCCATTGTCTCTATTTCAAGAGCCAGGAAGGCTTCCTGCGGATCCAGCCCCCATCCCCCGTCATGATCATTAAGTGGACATCTCCCCCATTTGCTAGTTTGTTGGCTTTGTTTACCTTCTGTGTAAATGTACATCTATTGTTTCTGGACTCAGCTTACTCAATTTACATTAGAGACACAGTCAAGCAGCGAAACAACATTTCTTTGTCTGGGATTGGCAAGCAGTTCATAACCCAGCCTAACACATTTTAAGAACATATTTCCAGCACACATCTAGAATTCTTTATACACCACCTGTACATATATCATGTAATAACGTTAGTGACAGTATAAGGTGTCATATGCAAACCGATCACACGTGACATGTTTTAGATACAGATTATGACAACAGTGAATTGGGGCAATGAGTATGTCACTCCTGGTGCAAGGTCAGCCCTGAAAGCCTGTTAGTTATGTATGCTCTAAAACAGTGGTTCTCAAAGCCGGTCCACCGCTTGTTCAGGGAAAGCCCCTGGCGGGCCAGACTGGTTTGTTTACTTGCCGCGTTCGCAGGTTCGGCCGATTGTGGCTCCCAGTGCCGCAGTTTGCTGCTCCAGGCCAATGGGGGCTGCGGGAAGGGCGGCCAGCACGTCCCTTGGCCCGCGCCATTTCCCACAGGCCCCATTGGCCTGGAGCAAGCGGCGAACCGCGGCCAGTGGGAGCCGCGATCAGCCGAACCTGCAGACGCGACAGGTAAACAAACCCGTCTGGCCCGCCAGGGGCTTTCCCTGAACAAGCGGCAGACCGGCTTTGAGAACCACTGCTCTAAAAGACTTTAGGAATTAATATCCCAGTATTTAGCAAATGAAAGACAAGCAAATTAATGATCTGCCTGCCTTTGTTATTAGAGTATTTTGCACAAAGGCATTCTGATACACTACTACCATGCTACTGAAGTTATCTGCAGTCAAGACATTGGAGTGGATTATTCTCAGCCTTAGCTAATAAGACTGCAAAAAAAAAAAAGTGTAACAAAGTCGGTTCCATGCAGTACCAGAATAACCTACCGTCATTAATCTTTTCTGTGAATAGATTTTTACAAAAAACAAAGGGCTTGATTTACTCTTCCTTACACCAGTTTCAGGATGATGTAACTTTCTAGGTTTACTTGGTCCTGCCACAGCGCAGGGGGCAGGACTTAATAGCTTCTCAAGGTCTCTTCCAGCTCTACATTTCTATAAGTCTCATTCTAATGCCGATGAATTCACTGTGAACACTTCTGATTTAGACTGGTAAGTCAGAGAAGAATCAGACTCCCAGTTTTTATGGAAAGTGCTCAGATACCATGGTAATACTAGGTGGTAAATTTGTTTGTGGATTTTGTTTGTTTGTTTTTATAATTTGCATTTTTTAAAAAAAGTTAAAATTAACACAATTAACCCCTGACAAATTTCCTAGTTGGTTACTAGCCAGAAGATTGATTCTACTGATCACTAGTGCTCAAAGTATGCATAAAGTATGAGGTAGGTGAGAGAGGGGCAGTTAATGAAGCTTGGAAACGTCATATAAATCAAGGGGTAAAATTAAAATAGTTCAGATACAGCTCTGAATCTCAGTGAAACGAGCAGATATAGTTCAGACCTCTCAGATGAAATCTTGCTTCCTCCTCTGTGGTTAAGGATGCCATCTTGTAGCAGAACTGCTGCAGATTGGCTGTACAGGGATGCAGGATTTGGGGAGTTAATATAGGGGAGTCAAGTCAAGGGTTCTCCCTACATGCCACTGTGTAGTGAGTATTTTGTGGCAGAGCCAGTGGTTCTGTCACTATGCAGTTCCACCAACCATTATTATCCACTGAAGGGGAAGGTGAAAGTGAAAAAGGGGCTACTCCACTCTGGAGGCACAGAGTAGCTCTTCTGCTGTGGCATGATCAGGCAAGGGCTTCTTCCCTCGTATCCCTTGAGCAACTCCACAGCACAGAGTCTGGCTGCTCAAACTGGGTTATGGTACAGGCAGCATATTTAGCAAAAAAAGTTCAACTACAATATTTATTTTATCACTTAGGTAAAGTTTATTTTAAAATATGTGCTTTGCATAATTTCATTCTCGGACAGGGAAGGGTTAGTTGATTCATAATGTAAGTGATACAATCGATGGATCAAATTAATTGTTGCATGAAATCAATGAAAAGATTGCTGGTTTCATGAATCCAGTAAAGTGTTATTGATTTTCTGAACCATTTGTCTCAATTTTATACAAGTCAATGAAATAGATACTTATCAGTTTCTCAAATTTGTTACGTTCACATATGGCTCAGGAAAATGACAGTGGTTTAGGAAATTTGTGAATTTATCTTCACACATCTTTCTGACTTGCAACACTGGCAAGCCCTTTGGACTCATGAACTCAATAAAAAAGGAGTAACATTTCATGAAATCAGTGAACACCTTTCTGAGGTGAGATATAGCATGTTTATTGCAAACATTTGCTAATGATTTTAGGGCAAATATCATATCTATTAAAAAAAAACAATGGTTAGTTGAACTGTGCTGTATTTATTGTACATGTCTGTTAACCAGTTAATGAACTGAGAGAAAAAACGTGATGTGTCCCTTGATTATGCCATCATGGTTAGACATCCAAAATCCCAAGAGAGCCATTTAGGAGCATGTGTGCATAGTGAGTCATATGGCCACTGCTTCAGCCTATAGGCTGGAGTTGCAGCTCCAGCCCCTCCATGCTACTTGTATTGTGTGGTGGTGGCAGGTCCCAGAGCTCAGACCCATTGCTGCCCTCCAAGGGGCTTGTGCAAAAACAGTTTCAACAGTTTTCAGAGGTCACTGAGGCACCCCTGCATGGCTTCTTTGCTCACAGTTCTGGCTTGAATGGTGCAAAGGGCCTGGCACTGGCTCTTCAGTACCATGGATGAATTTTATCCTTTGGTGGATTAGAAGGATTAGGAGAAAATGGGAGTGGAGATGTAGGTGAGGACAAGATTACACATGACCTTGAAAGCAAAGACAAGGAGCCTGAATTTTTCTTTCTTTCTTTTTTTTTTTTTTTGGTGGTGAGAGGAAGGATCCGAGGAGAGGGGAATGTGACAGACTCTTTTATTATTTATTTCCTCCCCAGACAAGAAAATCTAAAACAGGAAACTTACTGGAACAGCTAAGTATAAGAAACCCTCTAAAAGCCTTTGGAAAAAAAACAACTTCAAATACATTATTTTGTACATGAAATGATAGAAAACTGGAACCATGAAAAAAATATAAAAAAACATACCTAGAGACTCTCTTTTCATTGGCAAACTTCTGTGCATTAACACAAACGATAGCAATAAAGAATTAAAGTACAATATTATTTGATCATTATTGAACTGCTAAAAACCATACTGGAAAGGATTGGGGCCTATTTTATAGCATCCTCTGCCAGATCAGGTTTTGCTGTTGCTTAGCTAGCTCACTCCCTGAGACAATTCTGCCTGAGCTCTCTCAAGGAATCCAGGGAAGCAGTTTCCAGCTGGGGCTTTATTTTAGGCCTTTTTCACAAAACAAATAGAAACCTCACAGGCCAAGTAGTCCCTTCCAAGTTTGCCCCTCAAACCAGTAACTTCAGCAACCAAAAATTTCTTGGCTCTTACCTCACAGCCTGAGCAATCAAGGACTTCGCACAGTCTCTCTTCTGTCCATTTGGTTTCTGGAACAATTCCTCTCTGCAGTAGCTCAAGGAGCAGTCCATTGGGAGCACAGCCCCTGGCCCTAGGTTGCCAGGTGTCCGGTTTTCGACCATAATGGCCGGTTGAAAAGGGACCTCGGGAACTCTGGTCAGCACAGCTGACCAGGCTGCTAAAAGTCCAGTCAGCAGGGCTAAGGCAGGCTCCCTACCTGTCATGGCTCCATTTGGCTCCAGGAAGCAGCAGTATGTCCCACATCCAGCTCCTATACATAGGGGCAGCCAGGGGGCTCCACATGATGCCCCCGCAGCAAGTGCCGGCTCTGCAGCTCCCATTGGCTGGGAACTCTGGCCAATGGGAGCTGTGGGGGCAGTGCCTGCAGACGGAGCAGCGCGCAGAGCCACCTGCCCGCGCCTCTGCATAGGAGCCAGAGGGGGGACATGCCGCTGCTTCCAGGAGCTGCTTGAGGTAAGTGCCACCTGGAGCCTGCACCCCTCCCTGCGCCCCAACCCCCTGCCCCAGCCCTGATCCCCCTCCCACCCTTCAAACCCCTCGGTCCCAGCCTGGAGCACCCTCCTGCACCCCAAACCCTTCATTCCCAGCCCCACCCCAGAGCCTGCACCCCCAACCGGAGCCCTCATCCCCCCCACCCAGCACCCCAACACTCTGCCCCAGCCCTGATATTGTGGTATCTTCTCACACTGAGGATACCTCTCCAGGGGAGGGAACTCCAGTTATTAGGAAGAGACAGGTTTCAGAGTAGCAGCCGTGTTCGTCTGTATTCGCAAAAGGAAAAGGAGTACTTGTGGCACCTCAGAGACTAACAAATTTATCTGAGCACATGCTTTCGTGAGCTACAGCTCACTTCATCGGATGAATTCAGTGGAAAATACAGTGGAGAGATTTATATACATAGAGACCATGAAACAATGGGTGTTACTATACACACTGTAAGGAGAGTGATCACTTAAGGTGAGCTATTACCAGCAGGAGAGCGGGGGGTGGGGTGGGGTGGAGAAACTTTTGTAGTGATAATCAAGGTAGGGGCCATTTCCAGCAGTTGACAAGAATGTCTGAGGAACAGTGGGGGATGGGGGGGAATAAACATGGGGAAATAGTTTTACTTTGTGTAATGACCCATCCACTCCCAGTCTCTTCAAGCCTAAGTTAATTGTATCCAGTTTGCAAATTAATTCCAATTCAGCAGTCTCTCACTGGAGTCTGTTTTTGAAGTTTTTTTGTTGAAGAATTGCAACTTTTAGGTCTGTAATCGAGTGACCAAAGAGATTGAAGTGTTGTCCGACTGGTTTTTGAATGTTATAATTCTTGATGTCTGATTTGTGTCCATTTATTCTTTTACGTAGAGACTGTCCAGTTTGACCAATGTACATGGCAGAGGGGCATTGCTGGCACATGATGGCATATATCACATTGGTAGATGTGTATGTGAACGAGCCTCTGATCGTGTGGCTGATGTGATTAGGCCCTATGACGGTGTCCCCTGAATAGATATGTGGATACAGTTGGTAACGGGCTTTATTGCAAGGATAGGTTCCTGGGTTAGTGGTTCGGTTGTGTGGTTGCTGGTGAGTATTTGCTTCAGGCTGGGGGACTGTCTGTAAACAAGGACTGGCCTGTCTCCCAAGATCTGTGAAAGTGATGGGTCGTCCTTCAGGATAGGTTGTAGATCCTTGATGATGCATTGGAGAGGTTTTAGTTGGGGGCTGAAGGTGATGGCTAGTGGCGTTCTGTTATTTTCTTTGTTGGGCCTGTCCTGTAGTAGATGACTTCTGTGTACTCTTCTGGCTCTGTCAATCTGTTTCTTCACTTCAGCAGGTGGGTATTGTAGTTGTAAGAATGCTTGATAGAGATCTTGTAGGTGTTTGTCTCTGTCTGAGGGGTTGGAGCAAATGCGGTTGTATCCTAGAGCTTGGTTGTAGACAATGGATTGTGTGGTGTGGTCAGGGTGAAAGCTGGAGGCATGTAGGTAGGAATAGCGGTCAGTAGGTTTCCGGTATGGGGTGGTGCTTATGTGACCATTGTTTATTAGCACTGTAGTGTCCAGGAAGTGGATCTCTTGTGTGGACTGGTCCAGGCTGAGGTTGATGATGGGATGGAAATTGTTGAAATCATGGTGGAATTCCTCAAGGGCTTCTTTTCCATGGGTCCAGATGATGAAGATGTCATCAATGTAGCGCAAGTAGAGTAGGGGCATTAGGGGACGAGAGCTGAGGAACCATTGTTTTAAGTCTGCCATAAAAATGTTGGCATACTGTGGGGCCATGCGGGTACCCATAGCAGTGCCGCTGATTTGAAGGTATACATTGTCCCCAAATGTGAAATAGTTATGGATGAGGACAAAGTCACAAAGTTCAGCCACCAGGTTTGCTGTGACATTATCAGGGATACTGTTCCTGATGGCTTGTAGTCCATCTTTGTGTGGAATGTTGGTGTAGAGGGCTTCTACATCCATAGTGGCCAAGAGACTGCTGAATTGGAATTAATTTGCAAACTGGATACAATTAATTTCGGCTTGAATAGAGACTGGGAGTGGATGGGTCATTACACAAAGTAAAACTATTTCCCCATGTTTATTCCCCCACTCCCCACCATTCCTCAGACGTTCTTGTCAACTGCTGGAAATGGCCCACCTTGATTATCACTACAAAAGGTTCCCCTCCTCCCCCGCTCTCCTGCTGGTACTATTAATTTAGGCTTAAATAGAGACTGGGAGTGGCTAAGTCATTATGCAAGGTAGCCTGTTTCCTCTTGTTTTTTCCTACCCCCTCCCCCCAGATGTTCTGGTTTAACTTGGATTTAAACTTGGAGAGTGGTCAGTTTAGATGAGCTATTACCAGCAGGAGAGTGAGTTTGTGTGTGTATGGGGGTGGGGGGGACGTGAGAAAACCTTGATCTATGCAGGAAATAGCCCGACTTGATTATGTAAAGAGTTGTCACTTTGGATGGGCTAGCACCAGCAGGAGAGTGAATTTGTGGGGGGGGGTGGAGGGTGAGAAAACCTGGATTTGTGCTGGAAATGGCCCACCTGTTGATCATTTTAGATAAGCTATTACCAGCAGGACAGTGGGGTGGGAGGAGGTATTGTTTCAAATTCTCTGTGTGTATATAAAGTCTGCTGCAGTTTCCACGGTAAACATCTGATGAAGTGAGCTGTAGCTCACGAAAGCTCATGCTCAAATAAATTGGTTAGTCTCTAAGGTGCCACAAGTACTCCTTTTCTTTTTGCGAATACAGACTAACACGGCTGTTCCTCTGAAACCTGTCATCTTAAGTAATCACTCTCCTTACAGTGTGTATGGAGACACCCATTGTTTCATGTTCTCTATGTATATAAATCTCCCCACGGTATTTTCCACTGAATGCATCCGATGAAGTGAGCTGTAGCTCACGAAAGCTTATGCTCAGATAAATTTGTTAGTCTCTAAGGTGCCACAAGTACTCCTTTTCCTTTTGCAAATACAGACTAACACGGCTGCTACTCTGAAAGAAATCAAAAGGTACAGCACCAAAAGTAAAATCCCCTGCAAACTGCATGGAAACTTTTTAAAGACACCATAATAGAGGCTCAATTTAAATGCATACCCCAAATTAAAAAAAAATAGTAAGAGAACCAAAAAAGAGCCACCGGGACTAAACAACAAAGTAAGAGAAGAAGTGAGAGGTAAAAAGGCATCCTTTAAAAAGTGGAAGTTAAATCTTAGTGAGGAAAATAAAAAGAAGCACAAACTCTGGCAAGTGAAGTGTAAAAATATAATGAGGAAGGCCAAAAAAGAATTTGAAGAACAGCTAGCCAAAGTCTCAAAAAGTAATAGCAAAAAATTTTTTAAGTACATCAGAAGCAGGAAGCCTGCTAAACAACCAGTGGGGCCACTGGACGATTCAGATGCTAAAGGAGCACTCAAAGACGATAAGGCCATTGCAGAGAAACTAAGTGAATTCTTTGCATCGGTCTTTACGGCTGAGGATGTGAGGGAGATTCCCAAACCTGAGGCATTTTTTTTAGTGACAAATCTGAGGAACTGTCCCAGACTGAGGTGTCATTAGAGGAGGTTTTTGGAATAAATTGATAAAACTAAACAGTAATAAGTCACCAGGACCAGATGGCATTCACCCAAGAGTTCTGAAGGAACTTAAATATGAAATTGCAGGACTACTAATTATAATCGGTAACCTATCATTTAAATCAGTTTCTGTACAAAATGACTGGAGGATAGCTAATGTGATGCCAATTTTTCAAAAGGGCTCCAGAGGTGACCCCAGCAATTCGAGGCCGGTAAGCATGACTTCAGTACCGGGCAAACTGGTTGAAACTATAGTAAAGACCAAAATTGTCAGACACATAGATTAACATAATTTGTTGGGGAATAGTCAACATGGTTTTTGTAAAGGGAAATCATGCCTCACTAGAATTCTTTGAGGGGGTCAACAAGCATGTGGACAAGGGGGGTCCAGTGGATATAGTGTATTTAGATTTTCAGAAAGCCTTTGACAAGGTCCCTCACCAAAGGCTAGTAAGCAGTCATGGGATAAGAGGGAAGGTCCTCCCATGGATTGGTAACTGGTTAAAAGATAAGAAACAAAGGGTAGGAATAAATGGTCAGCTTTCAGAATGGAGAGGGGTAAATAGTGGCGTCCCCCAGGGGTCTGTACTGGGCCCAGTCCTATTTAACATATTCATAAATGATCTGGAAAAAGCAGTAACCAATGAGGTGGCAAAATTTGCAGATGATACAAAACTACTCAAGATAGTCAAGTCCCAGGCAGACTGCGAAGAGCTACAAAAGGATCTCTCAAAACTGGGTGACTGGGCAACAAAATAGTAGATGAAATTCAATGTTGATAAATGCGACATAATGCACATTGGAAAGCATAATCCCAACTATACATATAAAATGATGGTGTCTAAATTAGCTGTTACCACTCAAGAAAGAGATCTTGGAGTCATTGTGGATTGTTCTCTGAAAACATCCACTCAATGTGCAGCGAAGTGTAAAAAGCAAACAGAATGTTGGGAATCATTAAGAAAGGGATAGATAATAAGACAGAAAATATCATATTGCTTCTATATAAATCCATGGTATGCCCACATCTTGAATACTGCATACAGATGTGGTCGCCTCATTTCAAAAAAGATATATTGGAATTGGAAAAAGGTTCAGAAAGGGCAACAAAAAGTTAGGGGTATGGAATGGCTGCCACATGAGGAGAAATTAATAAGATTGGGACTTTTCGGCTAGGAAAAAAGATGACTAAGAGTGGATCTGATAGAGGTCTATAACATTATGACTGGTGTGGAGAAAATAAATAAGGAAGTGTTATTTACTCCTTCTCATAACACAAGAACTAAGGGTCACCAAATAAAATTAATAGGTAGCAGGTTTAAAACAAACAAAAGGAAGTATTTTTTCACACAATGCACATTCAACCTGTGGAACTCCTTGCCAGAGGATGTTGTGAAGGCCAAGACTATAGCAAGGTTAAAAAAAGAACTAGATAAATTCTTGGAGGGTAGGTCCATCAATGACTATTAGCCAGGATGGGCAGGGATGGTGTCCCTAGCCTCTGTTTGCCAGAAGCTGGGAATGGGTGATAGGGGATGGATCACTTGATGATTAACTGTTCTGTTCATTCCTTCTGGGGCACCTGGCATTGGCCACTGTCAGAAGACAGGATACTGGGCTAGATGGACCTTTGATCTGACCCAGTATGGCTGTTCTTATGTTCAGTCACCCTCCCGCTCTCCAAAACTCTCAGTCCAAACCCAGAGCATCCCAAACCTCTCATCCCCAGCCCCACCCCAGAGCCCGCACCCCCACCCACACCCCAACACCCTGTCCCAGCTGAGAGCCCCCTCCTGCACTCTGAACCCCTCAGTCCCAGCCCAGAGCCCCCTCCTGCTCCCCAAATCCCTCATCCCTGGCCCCACACCAGAGCCCGCACCCCCAGCCGGAGCCCTCAGCCCCCCTGGACCCTAACCCCCTGTCCCAGCCCGGTGAAAATGAGCGAGTGAGTGAGGGTGGGAAGAGCAAGCTACAGAGGGAGTGAAGGGGATGGAGTGGAGGGGCGGGGCCTCAGAGAAGGGGCGTGGCAGGGGGCAAGGGTGTTCATTTTTTTGCAGGTAGAAAGTTGGCAACCGTACCTGGCCCCTCAGACTTCCAGAGGGTGTTGCATTCCTCCCATCCTGTCCCCTACTCTATTTCCTGCCAAGCAGAGCAACCTACAGATTATAAAATGCTTGATACTAAACTGCCAGCCTTTAATACAAATAATAAATAATTTTTTAATGTAATGTCTAGGAACTCTAGTCATGGACCAGGACCCCAATATTCTAGGTGCTTTACAAATACAGATGTTGCCACTCTTTTTTTTTTTTCTTCATTAAAACTTTAATGGTGGTAAATTTACTCAATATATATACAAAACCCATCTACCAGAACTTGGGACTTAAACAACTTGAGTCTTTTGTTTAACATTCTGGAAAGAGATGTCACTGTTACCCATTTCTGTCCCCAGACCGAAATATCTGTACTATCTCTGGTGCATCATTGGAAGGTATAGCCTATATGAATCAAATTTGGTTAGATGCTGGATTCAGCAACATCTTATGCTGTCATGGCCCCAATTATATCTGTACTGGGAAGCCTCATATGTATCCAAGTTTCTGCAGGTAGGCCTGCAAAAGCCACCTAAGTCCCCATGCCACCCCTGCAGCTAACGAGTCGCTTGGAGCCCTCGCTCACACCTCAGCCCCTGTGGGATTCTCAAAGTAGGCATTCCCCTGGTAGAAGAACTCTGAACATGCCTACTCTGCTCAGAACAGCTGGGGGCTAGCAGGTGAGGAATCTGGTTGGCGCGCATGCCCCAGAAAACCCAACAGTCCTGTGGTTTGGGCACTATCCTGGGGGAGGGGGACACCCCCAGCAATTTTTCCCATGGTATCCCCAAGGCTCCCCAGGACTGTGACCTCTGTGCAACAGGTCACAACACCACTCACTCAATTTCAGCCCCACATCCTCCCTTGTCATGATGGAGGGGCTGTGGAGGCCAAACCTGTGGGCAGTGGGACGGCTAATGTTGCTTCTCCTCGTCACTGCCTTTGGGAGAGCCCAACACTTATAACTTGGCAATGATATGCCCTGCCAATGGTATGCACAGTGCAAATGGCTGCAGGTGCCTCTTCTCTCCTCTCCTGGCATGTTCGAATCCCCACTCTGCCTGATTTGAAGGAGGGACTGGAAGCCAGATTTTTTATATTCTAGGTGAATGCTCTAACCACCAGGCTATTGAGCTTTCTGGGGTCAGTTGCTCTCAATCTCTCCATTGGAGCTGCTCCACTTTGTGTAAATAATGAAGTATCATTGTGCTGAAAGGTACTGGTGAGTGCATGGATCACAAACCTCCTTAAGACTGCGTGTGAAGCACCTTCAGCTAACATAACTATCCAGATGAGTTAATCACAAGCTCCCCTCCTAAGACAAAAGGGGGTTGAAAACCCACTCAGGAGACTGGACTGTGTGGGTGAAGGGCTTATGCTGAGTAGTCTGTGTGTGTGAATGGATAAAAGAACACACAGAAGCAGAGGACACAGACAAGCAGAGGCAAAAAGCAAGAAAGCCAAGCAGTAGCTTTGGAGTCTGTTAGCTAAATAGGCTTGGGGTATAAGCTAAGAAGCTGCTTCTTTTGTTTTTGGTTCCTTCTGCATTTGGAGAAGCAGGACTTTGTACAATCATTGTAAATAAACAAGATGGCATCCAAGAAAATACCAGACTCCATCAACTTCTACTTCCAGCTGGAACATCTCCAGGGCCCCAAACTTTGATTAGCTGCTCAGGTCAAAAAAAAGGACAACAATCTCAATTGGAGCAGGGACTTGAACCTGATCCTCCCCCACCCTGCGTGAGTGCCCGAACCTCCACGTTAGAGAGTTCTTCTCACTCATGCTTTCTCTGTGACCCAATTAATATATAATAATACAAGGTGGAGCCGCTTCAACTGGCGAGATGGAGAAAGCCCTAGAATACCCAAGAGTCCGGTAGTTCAGGCACCAACCTGGAGTGTGGGACACCTAGGTTCAAGTCTCTGCCCGTAATCAGGGATTTGATCTCAGGTGAGTACACTCACCACTGGGCTATTAACTATGATGGGGTGGGGAGGGTCGTCTTTGTGAATCTAGCCCTAAGTCTTTGCATGCAGTCATCAGGACTGTGATTATATTCAATCCTGGCCCTGGGGCTTATTGGTGAAGAAAGCTCCTTAAACTCTCCTCTCAAAATATCCATTTAAAACATAAATTAAAAGATGAGTCACTAGTGCTGGCTTGAATTTGAGTCCATAATTCAGTGCAAGTCATGCATATGAAGACAGAGGAGTTAAACTGATGTGAAGGCCAAAGAGCTGAATAATAACAACTACACTGCATAAGTAAAATGCTACTTGAGAAAAGTAAGGTTTGGGGTCAAATTCTGTCTTCAGACTGTGCAGCAAACTGGAAGGAGTGTAATATTCAGAAGAAAAATAATTTTGGTGTTATAGCAGGAGATATCAAACAATATGGGGGAGAAAAAGAAGGGAAATATCTGAGACAGAAAAATTGTTATGGATTATGACAGGGGGAAAAAGATAGAACAATATGACATGAAAAGAGATAAGAGATATAACCATATAAACATCCTGCAGAGAGTTAGGGATTGAAAGGACAGTTCATATGCTGCATGAAAACGGAGAATGACATGATAAATGGGGAAAATATTCATGATTGTCTTCTTTTTACTAACCTATCAGTCCAAATCGGGAGCTTGGACATCAGGAGTACGAAACATCTGGTGTGTGTCCCATAGGAATATTGTATCTTGACAACAGTTTCCACTTTCCACATAGTTCTCAATTTCTCTTCAGTGAGCCAGAGTGTTGTGTATACCAGTTGCTTTTCAGTTCCAATATGACTTACATGGGTTGAGGGCATTGTTCAGAGACGCGTGGTTTGAGACATCTGGTCATCTGTCACCTTTACACTGCATTTGTGGAAAAGTGTATCATGAGATTTATTTCCTCCACAGCTGAATATGATTTTAATTGTCTTGAAGTACAGTTGTTTGTGAGTTCCCCAGTTAATTCAGTGATTCCAGACAGAGAATGCTTGACAACCAATTTGGGATCTTAAGATAGAAGACACTACCAAAGTACAAAGTATTCTTATTATTAATCATTCTCTAGAACTTCAGCTAGTGTAAATTAGTAGATCTTCACTGAAGTCAGTGGCATAAATGAAACAATGTCAATTTTAGCTAACGAGGATTTAATCCAAAATGTTTCAACCTCATTGGGGCATCTTCAAAGCAATTTAGTCGTGATTTTTCTTAATGTTGTTTGTTTTTAAAAGAAACCAAGGGGAAAATAAATGCAAAAAACTAATGTTAGTGCAGTGTTCATGTTGAGAAATCCATTCATAGTAAAATAATTCAAAAACGGAGAATTCTATCGGAATGGTATTTCAACCATATATGGGGGAGAGTGAGTGTGTAATATATATATTTTCTATTACTGTTTTCCTTGTGCAACTGTAGAGACGTGCAGTAAACCATATTTTAATCTCAGCTATGACAATCTACTTCTGGAGTATCTCCAGTGATATACAATGCTGTAACTGAGATCGAAGTCTGGCCCATAATGTTTTAAATGCTCTCTAGTGATAATGTCTCATTATAAGGAAGAATTTGTAAGGAAGAATTTGTTGGATTATGTTACCAAGATATTCTTATGAATAACTTGGGTGTGATTGTTATCAGAGTGGAAAAACCCTAGTGGATTATTAACAGCACCAAAGAGTTCCTTCACATGTGCAATAAACAATGCTATGTTTGTTAGATGTAAATTTTCACATATTATCCTTTATTATTAAAACTATTGTATATAAAATATACAGAATATGCAATGTGGTCAACTTAACATTGGGGTAGAAATAAATTTTGGAATTTCTTGACTTTGCAGTGCTTAATTTATCAACCTTAACACTGCATTAATATTAGTTATGTCACGTAACATCACTGGTTTTGTTTTATAAAATAAAATTCAGGCTTTAGAGTACAGTATTTCATATTATGGAGGGTGCAGTGTACCATGAAGTAATCAAAAATGAAATGATAAAACCCCACGCGAGCAGGCTGGCTAACCTAGTAAGGAGGGCTTTAAACTAGGTTCACTGGGGGAAGGAGACCAAAGCCCTGAGGTAAGTGGGGAAGCGGGATATCGGGAGGAAGCACGAGCAGGAGCGTGTGAGAGGGGAGGGCTCCTGCCTCATACTGAGAACAAGGGGCGATCAGCGGCTAATCTCAGGTGCCTATATACAAATGCACAAAGCCTGGGAAACAAGCAGGGAGAACTGGAGGTCCTGGCAAAGTCAGGGAATTTTGATGTGATTGGAATAACGGAGACTTGGTGGGATAACTCGCATGACTGGAGTACTGTCATGGATGGGTATAAACTGTTCAGGAAGGACAGGGAGGCCAGAAAAGGTGCGGGAGTTGCACTGTATGTATGGGAGCAGTATGACTGCTCAGAGCTCAAGTATGAAACTGCAGAAAAACCAGGGAGTCTCTGGATTAAGTTTAGAAGCCTGAGCAACAAGAGTGATGTCGTGGTGGGAGTCTGCTATAGACCACCGGACCAGGGGGATGAGGTGCACGAGGCTTTCTTCCGGCAAGTCGCAGAAGCTACTAGATCGCATGCCCTGGTTCTCATGGGCGACTTCAATCATCCTGATATCTGCTGGGAGAGCAATACAGCGGTGCACAGACAATCCAGGAAGTTTTTGGAAAATGTAGGGGACAATTTCCTGGTGCAAGTGCTGGAGGAACCAACTAGGGGCGGAGCTCTTCTTGACCTGCTGCTCACAAACCGGGAAGAATTAGTGGGGGAAGCAAAAGTGGATGGGAACCTGGGAGGCAGTGACCATGAGATGGTCGAGTTCAGGATCCTGACACAAGGAAGAAAGGAAAGCAGCAGAATATGGACCCTGGACTTCAGAAAAGCAGACTTTGACTCCCTCAGGGAACTGATGGGCAAGATCCCCTGGGAGAATAACATGAGGGGGAAAGGAGTCCAGGAGAGCTGGCTGTATTTTAAAGAATCCTTATTGAGGTTACAGGGACAAACCATCCTGATGTGTAGAAAGAATAGTAAATATGGCAGGCGACCAGCTTGGCTTAACAGTGAAATCCTTGCTGATCTTAAAGACAAAAAAGAGGCTTACAAGAAGTGGAAGATTGGACAAATGACCAGGGATGAGTATATAAATATTGCTCGGGCATGTAGGAATGGAATCAGGAAGGCTAAATCACACCTGGAGTTGCAGCTAGCGAGGGATGTTAAGAGTAACAAGAAGGGTTTCTTCAGGTATGTTTCAGAGTAACAGCCGTGTTAGTCTGTATTCGCAAAAAGAAAAGGAGTACTTGTGGCACCTTAGAGACTAACCAATTTATTTGAGCATAAGCTTTCGTGAGCTACAGCTCACTTCATCGGATGCATACTGTGGAAAGTATAGAAGATCTTTTTATACACACAAAGCATGAAAAAATGGGTGTTTACCACTACAAAAGGTTTTCTCTCCCCCCTCCCCACTCTCCTGCTGGTAATAGCTGGTAATAGCAGGAGAGTGGGGTGGGGGGAGAGAAAACCTTTTGTAGTGGTAAACACCCATTGTTTCATGCTTTGTGTGTATAAAAAGATCTTCTATACTTTCCACAGTATGCATCCGATGAAGTGAGCTGTAGCTCACGAAAGCTTATGCTCAAATAAATTGGTTAGTCTCTAAGGTGCCACAAGTACTCCTTTTCTTTTTTCACGTATGTTGGCAATAAGAAGAAAGCCAAGGAAAGTGTGGCCCCTTACTAAATGAGGGAGGCAACCTAGTGACAGAGGATGTGGAAAAAGCTAATGTACTCAATGCTTTTTTTGCCTCTGTCTTCACGAGCAAGGTCAGCTCCCAGACTACTGCACTGGGCAGCACAGCATGGGGAGGAGGTGGCCAGCCCTCTGTGAAGGAAGAAGTGGTTCAGGACTATTTAGAAAAACTGGACGTGCACAAGTCCATGGGGCTGGATACGTTGCATCTGAGAGTGCTAAAGGAATTGGCGGATGTGATTGCAGAGCCATTGGCCATTATCTTTGAAAACTCATGGCGATCGGGGGAAGTCCCGGAAGATTAGAAAAAGGCTAATGTAGTGCGCATCTTTAAAAAAGGGAAGAAGGATGATCCTGGGAACTACAGGCCGGTCAGCCTCACCTCAGTCCCCAGAAAAATCATGGAGCATGTCCTCAAGGAATCAATTCTGAAGCACTTAGACGAGAGGAAAGTGATCAGGAACAGTCAGTATGGATTCACCAAGGGAAAGTCATGCCTGACGAATCTAATTGCCTTCTATGATGAGATAACTGGTTCTGTGGATGAAGGGAAAGCAGTGGACATGTTATTCCTTGACTTTAGCAAAGCTTTTGACACAGTGTCCCACAGTATTCTTGTCAGCAAGTTAAAGAAGTATGGGCTGGATGGATGCACTACAAGGTGGGTAGAAAGTTGGCTAGATTGTCGGGCTCAACGGGTAGTGATCAATGGCTCCATGTCTAGTTGGCAGCCGGTATCTAGCGGAGTGCCCCAAGGGTCGGACCTGGGGCCAGTTTTGTTCAATATCTTCATTAATGATCTGGAGGATGGTGTGGATTGCACCCTCAGCAAGTTTGCGGATGACACTAAACTGGGAGGAGTGGTAGATATGCTGGAGGGTAGGGATAGGATACAGAGGGACCTAGACAAATTGGAGGATTGGGCCAAAAGAAATCTGATGAGGTTCAACAAGGACAAGTGCAGAGTCCTGCACTTAGGATGGAAGAATCACATGCACCGCTACAGACTAGGGACCGAATGGCTAGGCTGCAGTTCTTCAGAGAAGGACCTAGGGCTGACAGTGGACGAGAAGCTGGATATGAGTCAACAGTGTGCCCTTCTTGCCAAGAAGGCCAATGGCATTTTGGGGTGTATAAGAAGGGGCATTGCCAGCAGATCGAGGGACGTGATCGTTCCCCTCTATTTGACACCTCATCTGGAGTACTGTGTCCAGTTTTGGGCCCCACACTACAAGAAGGATGTGGAGAAATTGGAGAGAGTCCAGCGAAGGGCAACAAAAATGATTAGGGGACTGGAACACATGAGTTATGAGGAGAGGCTGAGGGAACTGGGATTGTTTAGTCTACGGAAGAGAAGAATGCGGGGGGATTTGATAGCTGCTTTTAACTACCTGAAAGGTGGATCCAAAGAGGATGGATCTAGACTATTCTCAGTGATAGCAGATGACAGGACAAGGAGTAATGGTCTCAAGTTGCAGGGGGGGAGGTTTAGGTTGGATATTAGGAAAAACTTTTTCACTAGGAGGGTGGTGAAACACTGGAATGCGTTACCTAGGGAGGTGGTGGAATCCCCTTCCTTAGAAGTTTTTAAGGTCAGGCTTGACAAAGCCCTGGCTGGGATGATTTAGTTGGGATTGGTCCTGCTCTGGGCAGGAGGTTGGACTAGATGGCCTCCAGAGATCCCTTCCAACTCTGTTATTCTATGATTCTATGATAGGTCTAAATGAAAACATTTTTGGGATCAAACATCTCTTATCCATAGTCAGTTATGATTACTATCTGGAAAATAACCACAATTTGAAGAGAATGAATCATATTTTTAAAAAGTCAGTTTCTAAAACAACTACTTAAAATCTGTACACTCTGCCTTATGTAATTGCTATAGCCAGGTGCTCTGTCTGCAAATGGCAGACATAACATCATGTTTCTAGTAATTTCATTTCAACCACAATGCAAATGAATTGAGGACAATGACATGGAGGAAGATGGAGGTCAGAAGAAGAAATGGAGGCATGATACCTTTGAAATGGTAACAATTTGCCATTCAGTTCCCAAGGATAGCAAACCCAAGAAGATGACAAGGGAAAAAAGAAATAAGAATGTCACAATCCTATTCCTCAACATGAGCTGTTCAAAAGGCAGCAGCAGCAGGTGAAGAGGCAGAGAAGAGGATTACTCATATTGTGTATTAATATTTTGTACTTCTATACCATCTCACACCCTAACAATCTCTAAGAGTTTTATATACAGACTTAGAACATCCCTATGAAGTAGGGAATGTACTATTAACCTCATTTTACTGATGGGGAAACTGAGACACAGAGAGGCTACCTGATTTACTCAAGTTCACAAGGCAAGTCAGTGGCAAAACTGCAAGTAAAACCCAGATATCTTCTTTGTTAGGCCTGTTCTTTATCCCAGAGAAAATGCTCGTTCTTGCTAGTAAACCATATTTCCTCCAAATACCTAGAATAGCCAACTAGCTACAGTAATTGCTGTTGCAGCAGTGACACTTTATGTCTGCTGTGAACTCTAATTAAAGCAATAACATTGTACTTTTTAAATAAGTGTGATCTTTAAATCAAATTTCTATATGGATAACCACTGGATAACTATCTGGCATATCTCTATTGTGCTGTCACATTGGATGGCTGCAATTATTCTTCATCTCAACTGCCACCTAAGTGTTTCACATATACAAAAGAATATTGAACCTCATAAGTGGTGAAAAGTGAGACACAGAATTAAAGGCTGCCAAATAGATTGAATTTAACAAATCAAGAGAGAATCGGATTTCTTGGATCACAAAGCCTCCAAGGCCACATTGGTAGAAGCATGTCATTTTCATGGCTGCAGTTAGTGGAAAAACCCACAGTGAGAAAGCCAGTGAGATGTGGACAGGGCTTGCTGCCCTGCATCACTGGCTAAAACAATATATAAAGCTTACTTTGCAGCTCCAGCCCCTCTTATGCAACCTATCCCTTTTCTTCAGAAGGCTCAGCTTCCTCAGCACTAAGGAGGTAGATAGGGGAGTTCTATCTGGGTAGCAAATCACCAGGGTACCTGCCACTTTGGGGCCAGAAGAAGAAGGTTCTACTGATCTCTCATCTACATGCATTTTTGACACTTAGAAGTGAGGATTTGAGCCATTATGATTTGTACAAATCTCATCCCTCTCAGGATCACATAGAAGAAAAGTATCACTTTACTTGGTATGCTGGATAAGGGGAAATCATGATATTACATTGCACATTTAAATTGTTGTACAAACTATACATACTTCAGGTATTTTCACCCACCTCTGAAATTCAGTCACCTCTGGGTGAAGTGTGCAACTGTTTTACACTGCTTTACAACACTCCATACCATATCAGATGAGTTTAGAAACTAAACACATTTTTCCCCAATAGAAACTATAAAGGAAATTTAGATAGGTCAAATGTAATTGGTAGAATTGGAACTTGGCCAATATAGCAGAGTTAACACCACTACTCTCACAAAAAATACAATAGGATCTTTAATTCCCACAGGTGCTGAGAACTACGGTTTTAAGGCTCATCCAGGAGGAGAGAGAAGGTGGAACAACACAGTGATAAAATCCCTGGCCTTTTTCCTTTTCCTATACTTAAGTAATATTCATTAATTTGCCTGATTTTTGTTAATAAATTATTGCTACATAATTATGTTTATCATTCCAACACACTTGAATGTACAGTTGCCAAAAAATCCAATCTTACCATTGTTGACCACTTGGAGCTCAACGGAATTTTTGTGTGCACAAGAGGTCTGTAGAATCAGATTGCAAAATACTTGATGAACGCTCATTGTGGTGTAGCTAAACATACTGTAACAAACTGAGTGTGAATTTCATGACAATAAGTATGCGCTTATATCCTGGTACGAATTAGGGAACACCATGTTTGAATTCTGAAGACTTTGTACTTATCTTTAACCCAATTTAATTCCATTCATGGGACAGCATTGTGTACCCCTCTTATTTGTTTGGTTTTGCTTGGTTACGGAACCTAAAAAAGATATAAGTGAACGTGACTGGTGTAGAGAGAACTGTCGGTTCATGTCATGCTGGAGCTGATTTTTCACTTAAAAGACTTGTATTTATGGCATCAAGTACAGATTAATTTTCATCACTTATATTTCTAAACAATATGAAAAAGTAGCGATGCCTTATCAAAGCATTGATCATCCTCTGAACTACAGTGGCAATAGTTTATTAGGTGAATAATTTAGGATAATAAAATACTGTATAGAAAGTTAAAGATTTATTGTTGAAATATGAAAGGTATGAATCTGAAAAAGAAGTCTTACAAAATAAGCTGATTTTAATATTTTTAAAAATATATGTTTTTATGGGGAATAAAAAATGAAATATCCCTTCAGTTAGGTTCACAACAGGAAATGTTAGCGGAAGTAATTTTTCATTTTGCTTTTGTGATCTAGCGGGTCTGAAGCTATTTTCTGTCTATTCACACTCTCAAGGCTAAGATGACAGACTACTTCTCTAGCTTTAAAAATTGATCAGAATTTTTTTTTAAATCACAATTAGTTTCCACAAGGTAAAAAGCAGGAGGATTAGACTTTTGTGGTGACCAGGGGAAGCTGTGCAAATCTTTTGTGATGAAACCCAATGCTAAAGATGGGGCCAAACTGCATATCGGATCCTGCAAATGAACTCATTGCAGATAGAAGAGTTCATATGTAAGAAGCTCCCTGCAGGATCAGGGCCTCAACTGCCAGATGCTATGTAACACCGACAGACCCTGGTCAGTGGCGGGTGGGATCAAACCCGGGACCTCTGGAGCTTAGTGCATGAGCCTCTACTGCATGAGCTAAAAGCCAACTGCCTGTTAGCTATGGCTGTAGAGCAGACTCATTTTATCTCTCTCTCAGTGGTCTCACTGGATGGGACAGAACACCACACCCAGCAGGTGTGTGGGTTACACTTACACCCCCAAACATTCAGGGCAGTCAAAGTCTGAATCCAGATCTGAGTTTTTACAAATGCCCCCATCTTTATAGTGGGCTGAAGAAAAAAAATCAAGCATGAAGACACTTTGTCCAGTCCTAACCTTAGACCTTAGTCCATCCCATGCTTTGCTGCACATTGGGCTACCCACATTTGCCATCCTTGCCTGTCCACTGCCCTTCTCTGCAAATCTTCCCATTTCATGTTGAGGTGCTTGGTGTTGTTCAGAACTGTTCATTTCCATGTTATTCGCAGTCTCCCTCTCTTTCTTCTTGCATTTTCTGGCTTCCATTCAAGGGTGGTATTTGGTAAGTGTTCCTTTTCCATTCTCAGCACATCCCAGCCACTGATCTCTTCTTTTGTAGATTATTTGTGAGAGGGCGCCTTGTCCAGAAATTTTTCTGATTTCTTCATTTGTCTTCCTATCTCTATAGGTTATTCCCAATATTCTTCTCAGACATTTGTGATGAAATGCATCCATCTTTTGTGTATCTTTCTTGGTAAATTGCCATGACTCACTGTTATATGTTGTGATGGCGATAACAATTGCTTTGTACACGTTCAGTTTTGTCTTGAGGGACATGTTTTTAAGTTGTCAGGTATTTCTGAGTCTTCCAAATGACGGAGGGATGGGGGGGGTTGGGGCGGGGAGGGATGCAGTGAGGAGGGTGGGGGGTGGGACGGGGAGGGATACAATGATGGGGGAAGGGGGTTCAGGGGAGTTGGGACAAGGAGGGATGCAGTGACGGGGGATGGGGGTTGGGGGGTGGGACAGGGAGGAAAGCAGTGAGGGGGATGGGGGTGTGGGTGGGTTGGGACGGGGAGAGATGCAATAATGGGGGTGTGGGGGTGGGACAGGGAGGGATGCAATGATAGAGGGATGGAGGTGTGGGGGGTTGGGACAGGGAGGGATGCAGTGACAGGGGGATGGGGGTGCAGGGGGGTTGGATGGGGAGGGATGAAGTGATGGGAGGATGGAGGTGCGGGGAGGGGGTTGGGATGGGGAGGGATGCAGTGACGGGGGGATGGGGGATAGGACCAGGAGTGATGCAATGATGGGGGAATGGGAGTGCGGGGAGGTTGGGATGGGGAGGGATGCAGTGATGGGGAGATGGAAGTGGGTGCGGAGGGATGCAATAACAGGGGGATGGGGATGCAGGGGGGATGGGATGGGGAGGTATGCAGTGATGGGGGGATGAGGGTGCAGGGTGAGGGATGCAGTGATGGGTCAGGAACCTTGTCTCCATATTTGTCTGTATAGCATTTAGCACACCGTGTGGGGAATACAAACAATTACCAAAGCCCAGAAATCCAGGAGCACTGAACTTTGGGGTGATCAAAATACAAGTTATTCATTCTTCTATTGCTATTTTACAGCCTGATACTGTGTTAGGTGCTTCACAGCCCAAACAAAACAGATACATGACCTGTTTTGAAGGATTATGGGGAAGATTTTCAAAGGCACAGAGAGGAATTAGATGCTTAACTCATACTGAAAGTTGGTCACCTAAATTTCCTTTGAAAATCTCCCCCTACTATCTGATTTTTAGACTTTACACAATGAGAGGGGGTAACAAACTCTAGGGAAGGAAGTGTTACAGAAATAAAGTCCCGATATTACTTATTTTAAACATGTGCACATCTTGGTGGTTCAATTAAAAGTATGGGGGAAAATATCAAGCAAACCTTGAGCCATGGTTTTGATTTGGGATTGAAAACATATGAAACATCAGAGCTTCACATTGTTTTTTCCAAACCAGGAAATACGTGGCAGTTTTGGCTGAGTTTTGTTTTGCTTTTGTTCATCCAGATCTGAAACTCAAAATGAAACTTGGATGGGGGCAAAGTCTACGGGAAGTGAACAGGAGAAAAATGAATCACATGGAATCTGGCAAACCAGAATGAATTTCACAGATCTCATTCAAGACCTATGGTGAAATCTGAGCACTACTGAAGTCAAAAGGAAGTCTGCCACTGATTTCACTAGAGCCAGGATTTCATCCTCAAACCTAAACCTTATGGGCAATTCTATTCTCAAACAGATGCAAGTCCCACTGATTTCATCTGATTTGGCCTTAGAGTAATAAATCTGCATTATTGTATGTGGTTATGTAAGTGGTCTCTTGGTTACTTATTTTAATGAAAGTTTTTAAACCTAGGATTCCTAGTATCTAATTATTCTGATTTACACACACTTCCATCAGAATGAAGTTCCCATCCTGTATTCTAAGAGCTAACTGACAATTCTTAAATATACAGCCATGAACTAGACCACCCTTGAAACCTGCCTTCAACTGGTAGTCAACATAATAGTATATAATACAACGGATTAGGGAGTGGAACTGGGTGACATTTTTTGGCTGAAACTTTTTTTGGCAAAAAATGCAGAATCACCTCTGCTACCGTGGTTTGTGAATTTGTGTCACTTTCCCTAATTGTTCGTTTTGAAAAAAAAATCTGAATATTTTATTTTGACATTTTCAAAACAATTCTTTTTGTTGACAACTTTTTGTTTCCAAATTTTCTTTAATGTTATAATTTTTAAAGTGTAAGAATGATCAAAATTGAAATGAAAGGCTTACATTTTGTCAAAACAAAATATTTAGTTTGACCTGAAACAATTGTTTTTAACTTTTCAATTTGTCAAAAAAATTTGTTTTCAGTCCAAAGCATTTCTTTTAATTTTTTGAAATTGCCAATGAACAAAAAAAACCCAAAACAAACAACAACAACAAAACTCCACCATTATTTACCCAGCTGTTTTGGGAAGTCTGTTTCTTTGTTTGGCACTGACACCCTGCATTAGAATTCATTATTTTTGAATATTTTTGTAAAGAAGGAAAATTTGTAGTTGACTAGCTTTGCTAGCAGTGATGTGAAAGGCATCACTTCAAGGGCTGCTGTAATTTTCATGCAGGGGAGGAAAGAGCAATGTAGAAACCTGCTAAGCAATTGCCCAAAGGTCAGGTTTGAGCCTCAACCTGATCACGACAACAGACTTTGCGCTAATGCTCACAAGCAAGAGTTCATAGTAGGGTAGATAGAAAACTGCATCTAGCTCAAAAGAATAACATGTCAAGATTGCTTACCTTTAGAACATGTCTTACTAAGCATAGCAGTTTAAAGGTTTCCCATATACTTTAACCACAGAGACAGAAAGAGAGAGAACGTACCACAGAGCAGTTAGAAATTCAGCTGCCACTTTGCTTAAAGATTATGGTAACTAAAAATTCATCAAGCCCTTTCCCAAAACTGTGCCTCACATAATATTACTTGCATTTTCTCTCCTATCAGATAAGATATTATTAGAGATGAGAAAGGAATCTAGCAAGACCTGCCCCCTATCCACCACACTCCAGGCCATATGTGGGATTTATAATAATGCATAGTCAGAGGATGCCATTCAGTTCTTGATTTCCTTTCCCCCTCACCCCTCTTCCTTAGAGTCACCAAAGGATGAGAACCACAATGGAAACAGTTGGATCACAAAGAACTTTTTGATACTTGGAGTGCTGAATTGTTGACTGCTGCATTGCTCGGCAGTCCATCAAAATGAATGACAAACCACAACACCCCCTCTCCTGCCCACTGTACTCTAAAGTATTCCTGTGGCACAGAGGCTTTGGACAGCCTGTCAAGATTTTTCCTTACATGTGTTTATTTTTGAGACTGTGGGATCCTAACACTGCGGCGAGGATCGGAGGCCTGGCTTACAGACACTGTAAACTAAGTATAAGATACGGTCTATATCAGCTTTTGGATTTCTTTCTTTAAATCTTTATGGAAGTACAGCTTTAAATCACAATTGATGTAAGATCACCGGTAAACAGAACTTGAAGTACTGTTGGGCTTTACATGTGAAAATATATATAAAAAGGTGTGTGTGAACTCCAAAGCAAGGCATGAAAACCTTTAATATCTTCAGTTTTCATATATAACAACCATCTGTCTATCTAAGGTTCTTATATGGTCCCCATTATCACAGTACCTGAGTGCCTTACAATCTGTAATGTATTTCTCATCAAAACATCTCTGTGACGATGGTAAGTACTATGTGTGATGCTGGCAGACCAGGTGCAAGTTCTTGCCAAGTCTGTAGGTGTCAGCTGAGCACAGACAAATTCATAGCTGGAAACCAGACCAGCTCACCTGTCTGTTAGTATTGTTCGAGATAGGTGTTAGACTTGTAAGGATACGTTTAGTGCTTAGATGCTATAAAATGCTTGTAAGTTGCTGCATGCATTATTCTTACTTGTTATGTTTGTATCCCGCGCTGTAAGGTAATATGAAAGTTTTGCTTTAGAATTGTAAAAATGCCTGCTCTGAGCTTGTGAACTCAGATAGAAGGTGTGGTTCCCCCCACCCATCAAGAAGGGCTATCAAAACTAAATGGGCCTTTGTAAGACAAAAACTTTGTTGATTGCCCCATCCAGCCATGAAGAAATTACGTATGCTCCTGCTCATCCCATCGATTTGAACTCTGGGGGAAGGGCTTATAAAGATGTTCACAAGAAGAAATAGTTATATCTTTGCTGTTTGGACTCACAAGGGCTGGAGCTAAGAAACTAAAGCAGAGATCCCCAAGGTCAAGCTAGGGTTAGCCCTAAAAGACATTCAGTGGAGAGATTAATACATCTCTGTCACCTTTTGGAACCATAGACTGTAACTCGTTTGTACTTATATGTTGCCTGCTTTCACCTGTAAATAACTCATTTCTTTATCCTAATTAATAAATCCTTAGTTAGTTTACTATGGGATTGGCTACCAGCATTGTTTCCGGTGTGAGATCAAATTGATCTAGGGTGAGTGATAGGTCTCTTTGGACTGGAAGCAACCTGAATATTTTGTGATTTTTGGTGTAAGTGGCCATTCATCACTAAGTCCAGCTTGCCTGGGTGGCCAGATAGACTGGAGTGCCCAAGGTGACTGTCTGTGACTCCATGGTAAGACTGGTATAGTGCTTCAGGAGTTCATATTTGTTACTGGTTTGATGAAATCTAATTATAGAACAGACCACCAGTTTGGGGTGTCTGCCCTACTTTTTGACAGTCTGCCCTGAGGTAGGCACTCACAGTCATGAACCACTCCAGACAGCATGACACTATGATCCCTACTGCACAGATGGGAAACTAAGGCACAGAAAGATTAAATGTCTTCCCTTGGTTAGGGAACTAGCCTGCGACACTGTAGAAGCAGGTTCAGTTCCTTGCTTCCCCATAAAACAAACCCTTTTGTTTGTACTGAAAAAGAAAACAATAAAAGACTGAAGGGTACTGAAAGGACGTAAGTGCCCTGTTCTGACATATACTTTTTGAAAAAACACAGAAGGGATATATTTTCTTTTTTCACTATGTGCAAATATCTCTTCAGATTATTGTAAACTAGTTAAGAAAAATGGTAGGTTTCAGAGTAGCAGCCATGTTAGTCTGTATTCGCAAAAAGAAAAGGAGGACTTGTGGCATCTTAGAGACTAACAAATTTATCTGAGCATAAGCTTTCGTGAGCTACAGCTCACTTCATCTGATGCATTTAGTGGAAAATACAGTGGGGAGATTTATATACATAGAGAACATGAAACAATGGGTGTTACCATACACACTGTAAGGAGAGTGATCACTTAAGGTGAGCTATTACCAGCAGGAGAGTGGGGGGGGGGGACCTTTTGTAGTGATAATCAAGGTAGGGGCCATTTCCAGCAGTTGACAAGAACGTCTGAGGAACAGTGGGGGATGGGGGAGAATAAACATGGGGAAATAGTTTTACTTTGTGTAATGACCCATCCACTCCCAGTCTCTTCAAGCCTAAGTTAATTGTATCCAGTTTGCAAATTAATTCCAATTCAGCAGTCTCTCTTTGGAGCCTGTTTTTGAAGTTGGCATACTGTGGGGCCATGTGGATACCCATAGCAGTGCCGCTGATTTGAAGGTATACATTGTCCCCAAATGTGAAATAGTTATGGGTGAGGACAAAGTCACAAAGTTCAGCCACCAGGTTTGCCGTGACATTATCGGGAATACTGTTCCTGACAGCTTGTAGTCCATCTTTGTGTGGAAACTGAGGAACCACCTGATCAACATCCTCTACAGCAAACAGGGAAAGATTGAGAATGAGCTCTCAAAACTGGATACTCTCATAAAAAAACAACCTTCCACACAAACTTCCTCGTGGCTGGACTTTACAAAAACTAGACAAGCCATTTACAACACACATTTTGCTTCTCTACAAAAGAAAAAGGACACTAAACTATCTAAACTACTACATGCCACAAAGGGCCACGACAGTGGTTCCCTTAACCCACCCAGCAATATTGTTCATCTATCCAACTACACTCTTAGCCCAGCAGAAGAATCTGTCCTATCTCGGGTTCTCTCCTTCTATCCCTCCACCCCCACGAACATGATACAGTTCTGTGGTGACCTAGAATCCTATTTTTGACGCATCCGACTCAAGGAATATTTCCAACACACCTCTGAACAACATACTAACCCACAGAGAGCTTCCTGCCAAGACTACAAAAAGAAGGATTCCGGGTGGACTCCTCCTGAAGGTCGAAACAACAGACTGGACTTCTACATAGAGTGCTTCCACTGACGTGCACGGGCTGAAATTGTGGAATAGCAGCATCACTTGCCCCATAACCTCAGCTGTGCAGAACACAATGCCATCCACAGCCTCAGAAACAACTCTGACATAATCAAAAAGGCTGACAAAGGAGGTGCTGTCGTCATCATGAATAAGTTGGAACATGAACAAGAGGCTGCTTGGCAGCTCTCCAACACCACTTTCTACAAGCCATTACCCTCTGATCCCCCAGAGGGTTACCAAAAGAAACTACATCATTTGCTCAAGAAACTCCCTGAAAAAGCACAAGAACAAATCCGCACAGACACACCCCTGGAACCCCGACCTGGGGTATTCTATCTGCTACCCAAGTTCCATAAACCTGCAAATCCTGGATGCCCCATCATCTCAGGCATTGGCACCCTGACAGCAGGATTGTCTGGCTATGTAGACTTCCTCCTCAGGTCCTATGCTACCAGCACTCCCAGCTATCTTCGAGACACCACTGTCTTCCTGAGGAAACTACAATCCATCGGTGATCTTCCTGAAAACACCATCCTGGCCACTATGGATGTAGAAGCCCTCTACACCAACATTCCACACAAAGATGGACTACAAGCCGTCAGGAACAATATCCCCGATAATGTCACAGCAAACCTGGTGGCTGAACTTTGTCCTCACCCCTAACTATTTCACGTTTGGGGACAATGTATACCTTGTGGCAATACTTCAACAAAAAATCTTCAAAAACAGGCTCCAAAGAGAGACTGCTGAATTGGAATTAATTTGCAAACTGGGTACAATTAACTTAGGCTTGAATAGAGACTGGGAATGGATGGGTCATTACCCAAAATAAAACTATTTCCCCCCCACACTGTTCCTCAGACATTCTTATCAACTGCTGGAAATGGCCCACCTTGATTATCACCAAAAAAGGTCCCCCGCGCCCCCCTCCCGGCTCTCCTGCTGGTAATAGCTCACCTTAAGTGATCACCCTGGTTACAGTGTGTATGGTAACACCCATTGTTTCATGTTCTCTATGTATATAAATCTCCCCACTGTATTTTCCACTGAATGCATCCGATGAAGTGAGCTGTAACTCACGAAAGCTTATGCTCAAATAAATTTGTTAGTCTCTAAGGTGCCACAAGTACTCCTTTTCTAGTTAAGAAAAAGACATTATTGACTTAAAGTTCATAGATTTGGATAAACTTTGAGTGCCAACAGATTTTAATAGGATGCAATCTGCCTTAGTAATTTGCAAGGAGGATTCTTTGTCCATAGTTGGATGTTGGGCCATGACATTGAAAGCATAATGATTGATCCAGATAAGAAATCCACCTTTAAACAGTGTGCATCCTGCCTCCCTAGAAGCTGAAATCAGATGACCATATTTGCTGCTTCATCTGTCTAGGAAATGGCCATTCCCTGGTTCAGTGCTCCATTCAGATGTGCTTCATGCCTTGGGCCCAAAGGAAAGCACAGGCTCGCTTCAAGCTTTCTTTCATAAGTGTCAGAGATGTGTAGATTCCAAAGTTAGAAGACAGCACTATGATCATCTAGTCTGACCCTCTGTATAACATACACCCTAGGACTTCCCTGACTTAATTCCTGCTTCAAGTCCATTAGCTGTGGTTGAACTAGTGCTTCTCTTTTAGAAAAAAAAATCCAACCTTGATTTAAAGATTACCAGTGATGGAGAATCCACCACAACCCTTGGTAAGTTGTTCTAAATGTTAATTACCCTCTCTGTTAAAATCTTGTGCCTTATTGAAAGGCACCTTATGGGCTAAATTCCAGGATGAGTGCTCTTTGGAGTGAAACTATTCCAACCAAAGGACTAGGTAGGCTCTCACCAGATTAGAAGAATGGAATGACTACAGATAGGCTTCTCTCAGCACTGCAAAGCATTGTCCATTCCAAAGTAGTCCACAATGACTACTTTTTTCATTGGTTTGAGTCTTATGTAAAGACTAATGCCAGGTATATTTGGCAGCTCTCTCGGCCTAGCATGAATTAGTTGAAAGCAGACCAGTAGATTCTGCAGCCTCTTATTGCCAGGTTCATGCACAGCTAGACCCTTCTGGACATTCCCATTAAGAAACCTATGTCTTGGAATATTAATGGGGGTCTTGATAGAGCTAATGAAAGCTCCTTCTGAACCACTTAATCTCTATGAGATTAGGTTTCCAACAGAGAAAATAATTTTTCTGGTGATATTGTCTTCACTTCACAGCATACCCACTCAGTACTTCATTTGTAGGGATGTCATTTTAGTCCCAAAGGCCCAGATCTCCAAAGGTATTTAGGTTCCTAACATCCAGTGAAATCAATGAAAGTTAGGACCCTAAAATCCTTTGAATTCTGGGCCAAAGTTACTTATATTCCATACAAATTTGTTGTCCCCTCACTTCTGGTTGAAAGTCATGGACAACAGAAATAAAAAAATTATTAAACTGATTGTGCTTCTTTGAGCGTCCTCTGTATATTTTTACTCGTGGGCTGCTACTGAGAATGCCTTGCCTGATACATCCTAGAATCGTATTTGCCTTTTTCACAGCCACATCACATAGTCATCCTGTGATCGACCCACACACCAAGGTCTCTCTCCTCTTCTGTCGTTTCCAGCTGCTGAATCCTCAGCTAGTAGCAGAAATTCTTATTAGACCCTAAGTGCCTGACCTTGCATTTTGTACCATTGAATTTTATCCCATTTCTGTCACTATGGGCTTCAGGGTCATCCAGATCTTCCTGTGTAATATTCCGATCCTCCTCTGTAGAGATGATACCTCCCAACTTTGTATCATCAGCACATTTCATTGGCACACTCCTACTGTTTGTGCCAAGATCATTAGTAAATATCCCAAGACCGATCCTCGAGGAACTCCGCTAGTAACCTCCCTCAAGTCCAATTATTTACCTTTCAGCACAACCGTTGGCTTCTCCCTTTTAGCCAGTCCCTTATCCACCTTACAATTCTTGTACTTGTGGCACCTTAGAGACTAACCAATTTATTTGAGCATAAGCTTTTGTGAGCTACAGCTCACTTCATCGGATGCATAAAGTGGAAAATGCAGTGAGGATGTTTTATACACACAGACCATGAAAAAATGCGAATACAGACTAACACGGGCTGCTACTCTGAAACAATTCTTGTACTGATCTCCATCTTCCCTAATTTAGCTAATAATTTCACATGTGGTACCATGTCAAATGCTTTACTGAAGTCCAAGTTTGTTAGATCTACTGCACTTCCCTTATCTAAAAAATCAGTTATTTTCTCAAAGAAGGAAATCAAGTTAGGCTGGCATGATCTATCTTTGGTAAACCCATATTATATTCCATCCCATTTACCTCCATAAATTTAATTACTCTTTCCTTCACAATTTGTTCTAAAGCCTTCCATACTACTGAGGTCAGGCTAACAGATAAGTATTTGCCCGGATTACTTTTTTTCCTTTTCTTAAATGCAGGTACAATGTTAGCAGTCATATGGTACTATCCACAAATAGATAGATACATTAAAAATCCTTGATACCGGACTAGCAATCTCATATGTCAGAATTCTGGTATGGAAATTAGCCTGTCCTCCTGATTTGAGCACATTAAGCTCTAAGTTTTTCTTCCACCTTAGGTAATTTCCATTTCTAGACACTTATTTCCATCAGCCATACTGCCTTTGTGCACATTTGGGATGGTTCTCTATGACGGTATCAGCGTTCTACTTCAATAAACTTACTATCCTGCCAAAATTCTTCTCAGACCTACTTGCCCTTCCTGCAAGGCCCTTCTCCATATGCTTAATGTCAAAAAGACCTTAAGATATTACAGCACACTGTGGCCCTTAGAAAGTCCCACCAGAGACTTTTTTCTTTTCACACCAGTTCTCAGGGCAATGCTGTTATTAAGAGGAACATAGCTAAACGTTTGGTAGCATTTCACCCTAATACCACTGGTCTCAAGGGTAAAAAACAAAAAAAACCCAAAAGAACTAGGGACTTCTTCCGCTTTTGTGCTAAGGATTTAAGACCCTGGAGTGAGTATCCCACAAGATGATAGCTTCACAGAAGCAGAGGCACAAGGTAAGTAATTTTCGATTTTTGATACCACTGGAGGCAACTGTTAGTGCAAAATGCTCAAAGTATTGCTCAGCTCATTAGAATGTACCAAGCTTGTCTCCCACAAAAAACTCAAGGACACAAAAGGAAAAGACCAGCATGTTTTGCCAAAAGCAAAGATTCACCTGGCTTTTCTTCCTTGGTCCAGCTGGGGAAGCTGCTACACCACTAGAGCATAGAACACTAAGCAAAGGTGCCAATAAAGCCGCACTGCACTTCTATCTTTGCACTTAGTTATTATACCCATTTTAAGGATGGCAAACCTGAGGCATAGACAAGCTCAAACTGCAAGTCAGTAGCAGAGCCAGGACTGCTTCTGCCTTTACTCCCTGTTCTAACCTGACTCCAAGAGATGATTTGCTGTGAAGAAGTGACAAATGCCAAACAGTCCTTCTTTAAAAGGTGTATACACTGTAAATGGTATTGATTTGAACAGCACTAACCAACCTGGATCTCACGTTACAAAACACATGTTGCATCTCTTCTAGACAACATTACCTACAGGTGCACTGATCATTAATTACAGCTGCTACTGGGAAAGGTGCTTAGGTAGAGCTGCATATTCTAGAAAAACACTGATCCACAATTATGCAACCAAGTGCAGCATGGTTTGAGCAGGCCCTCAAAGCTATTTTATGCTTGTAGATCATGATTTAGGAATGCTCTTGCAGGTATCCCAGAGAACATCACACACAGAAGGCCAAACTGCACTGCAGATTTAGGATGACAACGAAGGGATGCTTTCAGGCTACACTCCATGGAACTGATGAATTGCAGCAGAACAGCAGAGCTGTAGGAGTCATTTATTAGCAAAGGGAGAATGGGCAGAGCTGGTTAAAACCTTTCAGAATGTAAAAGGCAACAAGAATTCAAGCTCAGGTTTGACGGTTACCATATGTCTTTTATATCTCCTTTGCACAGAAATGCACGGGAAGAGAGAGACATCTCTGCTAGGGCCCAGGGTTGTCATCTGCCCTTGTGTGGGTGTGCAAGAGCATGCAATGAGCCTCGCCCCAGCCTTTGCACAATTGCGTGAGGACCACCCATAATAGCAGTCCCCGCACTCCAGAGAGCACAAGGATGGCTCCCTCTTGCTATTGGGCTAGGGGGCAAGAAGCTGAAAATAGGATGGAAAGGAGGGGATCATGGCCTTACTTCCCACTGCACCAGTCCACGGAATGGGACTGGCGCACAAGGCAACAGTCTATGGATGGAACAGATTACACATCCCCTTGTACACACGAAGAAATCCCTGGAGAGACTGTGTCATGCCTGAGCCATAATCTCCCCCAGACTTGTCCTGGGGCAGTGCAGCTCTGCTTTGACCTTGATACACGGTTGTGGCATAAATGCCGTAATCTAGTCCTTTGTGACAATAAACATTTTCTGACTTCTGAGTGCTTGTCTTTGCAACCTTCATATTCTTTTAATGTCGTGTTTTTCTACATCTATCTATAGATATGGATATGTATGTATTTGTGTATGTATCTAGATACATATGCACTCAGAGGCCACATGAACAAATTAATTTGTGTATACAGATCTCTGTTTATAAATCTATAATAAGAAACACATTTCTAGCTTCAATAAGATTTTTCAAGCTGCAGTTACATTTGGGGTCTAAATGTCTTGACACTATCTTATTAATAAATAGCTAAAACAGGGGAATTTAAAATTTGCAAGTTAGAAATTTATTTTAAAATGATATGCTATCTCAAAGAGGGGAAACAATTACTATATTTGGCTTTAAAAAGACAGAGCTGTAAGTAGGATGGACAGAAAATGTGTCAACTTTATCATATTGACATGATTGGGCCATGATGTCAAATGTTAAATTATGATAGTTTCCAAATCTTGCTTTTCATGGCCTGATCTTGAAGGAACTGAACACCCGCAATCTCCATTGATTTAAATAGATCCAACCTTATTTTGCTTGTAACATTATAACATACAGTCTGATTTGTATGTGAGTTTTTCTTGGCAATAATCTTTTTTCCTCATTGGGAGAAACGGTGAACCTTCAGATTTTTTGTTTCTTCACTAATGAACTAGATAATTGACTTCAAGGAAGAAAGCAAGCTTTCTATTATTATATCAGTGAGTCCAATGGCCAGAACACTGTGGGCCATATTTTCTAACATAAGCACCTTAGTTGCACCCATAAAATATGCACAGACATGTACACAAAGGCACTGCAAGCCCAGAAAGCTGCATGCACACACAATTCCAGTTGTATGCATGCTCATACATATTTTGGAAGCCTGAAGTAGGTGTGTGTGTATGCAGGGAGAAGGTGTGAAATTAAAAATGATACATGGGTTGTGAGGCTTGGAGACAGTAATGGAAAAAATTTGGAAGTGAAGAGGATTTGGGAGGAGCTCAATGTTAGTCTTTTAAGCTAAAGTCGACGGTGACACTTCCAGCATATGCTGGAGATAATTTACTGAATAGACTGCTGGAGTTGAGTTAACGCTGATGACAGAGGGAATACAAACTGCATCCCCCAGTGCCAGCAGACTCAGCTGTGCCCAAAAGAGGAAGGCGATTTATTCCTGGGCAAAGACAGTGGTATATGCACCCTGGAGTTCTGCCAAGGGAAGGCAGCCTTAAAGTGATTTGGGATGCATAGGAGCAATGCCTGGCAGATGCCCTGAATGAGAATCGTTCTTTGGTGCTCAGGCCATTCCCTTCCCCAGTGAGTACCATCCAGTTTTGGAGTCGTGCTTTCCATCTGAAGACCTCTTAACGAAGCAGGGTTGTTCCACTGTGAACTTCCACTGTGGTATGTGTATAATGTAAGCCACCAGGGTCCTGCAGCTTTGGATTTCTGCTGGCAGAGGCTGGTGGAACATGGGAGTGAATCGAAAGCATAAGAAAGACAGTGTTTGATGCTTTGCCTGAAGGGGTGGGAAAAGATACACTGGAGATATATGACTAAGGAAAATGCGAACTTGTGAATGAAAGCAAGGTGTCAAGATAGTCCCTTAAATATTTTATTGCTGCTACTCTCTGTAAAATTTCAGATGGCAATTAGAAAGCAAGCGAATCTGGAATTTGTGCTCAGGCTTAGTATTGTATTGTTTCCACTGCAAAGGCATTACTCAACTGGACGGAAACAGGCTGTTCTTTCACATGTTTAACAGCCAAGCAGTACCAGCAAGAGTCTCTTCTGGTTCATAAATATGACCAGGCTACAACAATATGATTTAAAGCACTTTAAAAATACTGTTTATTGGGGTTCCTTCTATGATGAACTGCTGCATGATTTAATAATCTTTTACCATATCAGTTTAGTTGAATCCCAGTAAACATGCCACTGAACTCGGTTTCCATACTGAGCAAATGGTTCAGTTATCTCACACTTAACCCTTGGAACACTAAGATGTCACCCTCTGCATGCTGTATCAAGATAGCAGATATACGTATGCTCATCTTCAGTACCTCCCCTCATGCCCGTGTTCCCTCTTGCTCTTCCAAAGGAACTACTGTCCCTAGCTTTCTTGCCGGGCAATCAGACAACCTTACCCTCCTCATCTGTCCACATTTACCTACCCATAGCTGGCCTGCATAGAGCTGATCTGGCTTTGTGCCACAAACTTCTCAGTTCTGGTCTCTACTGCCACTGTTAACCAATTGCCCCTGGAAATAGCAGAAAGCAACAGCAAAGAAAAAGTTGTGGACACTGAGTGTGCAAATCAAAAGAGGAAAAAGGGTTCCCAACAGGGCATTCCTTCCTTAGGCCCATTAGCCAACATCCACAGGCCTCTCCTTTTCTCCCAGAGTGCCTTCCTCCCCAAGAATTATTTTCAAAAGGGATAAAAATTCCATCTGTTTTCTTTTGTATAATTGTATTAATTATACAAAGCGGTTAGAAAAATTATGAAAAATATTTTTGTTTAAACAAGGCTTCATTTCTCCACCTTTCACACAGATCACAATCTCCTCCTTTTTGATTACATACTGCTGTTTTTAAAGCACCCTACTAAGTTCCATGATATTAAAGTGTGAAATCATAGAGGACCGCAATTTTCATTGTGGGAAAATGCAAAATGAAAAGCTGGGCACTGTAAGGGAAAAATCTTAATTCAGTATGCAGCATGACAATATGGTCAGTTGTGGGAAGACATGGTCCCAAACCAAAAGCCAAGATCAGAACACTCCTAAACTATGGGGAAATTTGAGACCAAATCCAAAATTAATCCAAAAGACATCACGGACTGGTAGTGCTATAAAGACCTATGGCAAAACTTTGGCTCTGACTAGCCTTAACTTTGAGAAAGTTTGGATCTGGATCTGAATGCTGTGGATCTGAGGAAAACAAAGTCAATTGCTTTGATATAAATATTCTCTCTTTTTTTTTTTCAAGGTTATCCCTGTACCCAATGTCCCTTTTTAATGCTGCTACCTAGGTTAGCTCTGCAGAGCCAGAATTCTAAGCAGCCTGTACTCATAGCACATGCACAGAACTCTGAGCTTAGAATGGACATCCAGACCTGCTCTCTCTCTAAATGGGGCCATGTATCGATTAGTTTTCAGAGAAGTTTGCTCTCGCTTATGAGGGGAAAAATGTCAAAATTCACATTCTGGAAAATTCATTAACAATAACAAAAAACAGTGCAAAAAAGTCAGGACAAATGGTTTTCACCACATCCAAATGACTGGTGCCATGTACATGAGAACAACAACCAAATAACGACCAGGGCAGCAGTGCTAACTGAGCCCCAGATAGCTGAAGTAGGAGGGGCAAAATAAAAGCCTATTTAGGATCTGATCTTGTTCTCACTGAAGTCAGTAGACAGAGAACATATGTTCTAACAGATCAGTTTAGGAGGCAGGACAGTCTTGTGCTTAAGGACTGGACTTATAAAATCTGGGCTTGGCCCCAAATATTCTATGTGGCCTTACAAAAGTCACGTACTTGCTCTGTGCCTAATTCTCCATGTGTAAAGTACGGATTAATTATATTTCTCTACTGCACAGAAGTGCAGCAAGAATTGAGAAATTCCTTAATATATAGGTGACGGCCAGTTACTAGGATGATGAGTAGCATAGAAAAGTCCATAAAATAGCAATCAGTATGCGCTGCCTGTTATAACTTTTCATCTCTTTGTCCAAACAAAGTGCACATCATTTAGTGCAGTTCAACCATTTTAGCCGGGCAGCATTCTGTAAATAAAGCTGTCCCCTGTCAAACTGTCAGCTTCTCTCCTTCAGCGCATCAGCTCAGAGTACAGCTTGAGAACCTAAGAAGATCTTTCTGCACCAACAATGGTTATTGACAGGCACCAGAAGGGAATCGGGCCATCTCTGTTTCATGTCAACCAAAATGTAGCTAGAGAGTGAGGAGTGTATTTGTATTCCTGGGGCTGTCTGAAAGCAGAGCAAGATTCACAGGATCCTTCTCTGGTGCCCGATTACTGTGCATAAAGCTGAGTTATTTTGAAATGGTAGGGCTGGAAAGGATTCAGATTTTTTTTTTTTTAAAGGAACTAAGTAAATAGTGGTCAGATGCAGAGGTGGCAGCAGTCCCAACAGGCAGACACTGATTTCATCTGCACTTTCCTTTGAGTATTTTCTTTACAGTTTATACTCACTAACAGTTTCATTGGATTTGCACAGCAAATCAAGACGCATTAACAGTGTAAACTGTCAAAGACTCTTTCTGCTTGTGGACAGCTCTCCAGAAATTCTAAAACCATCCCTGTTATTTTGGTACATTCTTATTTAAACTCTAGAGGCCTGTATTGCAAATCCCCCAGCCTCTGGCAGTTGTGCTAAAAACAACAAGAATTCTTTGTACTCCTCCAAACAGAAACAGTGAAAAAAAAGCTGCATGCAATCAAGTGTTCAAGTAGGTTGCAGCTGGGAGAAATGGTACTGGAAGCTCAGGAAAGCTTTGCAGAATCTATCTCACTAGGAAATGTGCTCACCACACCAGGGACAAGTTAGTTCATTCATGCTGTCCAGTAGCATTCACATTTTTTCCAGCTCAGTGGTACTGATCAGCAGACAGGAAAAAGACAAGAGACAAAGAAAAACATTTCAACCTTTTCTTAGAGGTTAACAGTAAGTTGTATTCAGTTATTCGGGAAGGGGCCTGGAGTGAGGAATCCTAAGTTGTATTTTTGAATCTGCCAATTACTAGCTGCCTGATGTTAGGTATGGATCCTGACCCGCTCTGTACCTCAATTTCTCCATCTACAGAGAAATAATACTTTACTCAGGGGTGTTGTGAGGATAACTTACTTCATGCATATAAAGCACTTTGAGCTCCTTAGATGAAAAGCTCTGTGGAAGTGCAAAGTATTATCATCCTACAGGTCACAAATATCTTGTAAGAACATCTAACTGACCTGGTAATGACAGGTTTCAGAGTAGCAGCCATGTTAGTCTGTATCCACAAAAAGAAAAGGAGGACTTGTGGCACCTTAGAGACTAACAAATTTATCTGAGCATAAGCTTTCGTGAGCTACAGCTTACTTCATCGGATGCATTCAGTGAATTTCATTTCCACTGAATAAATTTATTAGTCTCTAAGGTGCCACAAGTCCTCCTTTTCTTTTTGACCTGGTAATGGTTATCTAGTTAAGTACATAATAGACCTCTGCTGTGGCAGGATAAGTACATTTTATGTTGTACACTAAACAAAACATTTTTTAAAGTTTTATTTTGTATGTGTTCTTCAGCAGAACATACACTAGGCTTCACAGTAATTACTGTAGGACCTACCAAATAACCTGAAAGAGCAACTGGTTAGTATGGACCTCCAACTAGCAAAGAGAACTCTGCACAAAGATCAAAGATTGTCTCTGGCCCTTTTTATTCATATGGTATTTATTAAACCAAAACTCTGTGTAGCTACAACTTATCATGTATATTAGTTTCCGTTCCATGTAGGTACGGTTAGCATATACCAATAAGGAAAAATTCTTTGCATAGTCTGATGTGAAACTTAAAGCATAATCAGCAACTGAAAATAAATATGACTTAAAACAAAGACTATGGCTAAGATTTTTAAAAGTGATTCACGATTATTTGTGTGCCCCGCTTGAGATGCCTTAAAGGGGGTTGATTTGCAGAAAGTCCTGAGCACCCAACTTCTGCAAAGATGCCTCAACTTTTAAGATGTTTCTGCTCAGGCACCCAAAAACTGAGGCACCCCAAATTACAATGCTATTTTTGTAAATCTTGGTCTAGGGCCCACTTTGCCTTCTATTTTTGCTCCTGTTGAAGCCAGTCTCAAGAAACTAGGATCAGGATCAGGCCCTAAGAACTGAGTTTAAAGGCACGCTATGGATCGCGTCACATAACACATTTTTTCTAAATTAAAGATAGAAATGCCTTGTTCCATCTCTGTTCAGACAGCTAATGAGGGAGTGTCACTAGAAATACTGTCTTAACTAATGAAGAAACATAGTAATGATAGTTCACTTTTCTACCAAGTAATTATTGTCTGGTTCTGATTCAGAGATAGGCAAAGGATTTGAAGGGAGAAAGTCTAGACTAGCTCTGTTTATTCAGGGCATGAAACTAAGTACAAGGTAATGGGTGGGGGCTGGTTGCTAGGTATCTCTGGGATGGGGAGAAGAAAGGCCGCGTAGCGCAAGTAGCTCTCCACTGCAACATTGCTGTGAAGGACATAGTAAGAGGAGATCAGAGATCTGCTCAGTCCTACTAACTGATTAACCTTTGAAAGCTTCACTCTTCTTGTTGCACTGTATAGAGTTATGGTGACTAGTTTGAGTAACAACAAATTCTCCATAAGTACAGGATAGATTAAACAAAAATAAACCTGTTTACATACATTTTATTTAGAAATAACAAATGAAATAGCAACCACTTTAATACATCGTATGTGCAAACTAATAAAGATTCCATGCAAACCTTTCTTTCTCCTGGGGCACCAACAATTTCTTCCCAAGAGTTTTGCTTGCTGGAAAGGGATGCAAAGAGGTTTAGCACCAGAAAGGAGAAGCTTCTAACTCCCACTCTCAGAAGGGAAATTGTCTCATTCAGTAAGAGATCCTATACTCTTTACACTGGCTATGGATGAGTTCCCCTCTAGCAGTAGTGACTTAAATAAGAAACACTAGAATGGCAGATATGACAGGTCCCTTATAGGTCATTTGAATGAGCAGTGAAAATCCTCAATCATAGTTTTATAGACACAAATGTCACACCAGGAAAACCAGATTGTACACATGCTCCTGATGAGCAAAACTTTTTACACAGACCAGGAACTTCTGCAAGTACTTCAGTCATATTTTGCTCCAGAACCACATCAGTGAAAAATTCTAGCTTCATAAAAGAAAGTGAAAAAGAGGGAGAAATGATTTCATGATCTGTGGCTGAACATTGTGAATGGGTTAAATGACACTCAATGTCAAGCTCGTCTGTAGTTTAAGTAATGAGGTGACAGAAACCTTATATCATAAGTGGAGATATGTAATAATGCTATGAATACAGTAGGAGTTCCCATGCAACAATCTAAGAATATTGAGATGTAACCATTTTATGAACCTTGTATATGATCCAGTCAGTGTGGGCAAATTATTACATATTGGTATGAGTATATTGGTCTGCCTTAATGATGGATTCTTAGTAACATGAAATCTTTAAATCATGATTTGAGGACTTCAGTAACTCAGTCAGAGGTGATGAGTCTATTACAAGAATATGTGTGGGTGAGGTTCTGTGGCCTGCAATGTGTAGGAGGTCAAACTAGATGATCATCATGGTCCTTTTTGGCCTTTAAGTCTCTGCGTTTATAACAGGGCTCTGTGAGAAGATAAAACAGGAAGGCAATACAATTGCTCCACAGATAAGCAACCCCCAACAAAACACTTGGGGTGACAATTACAAGACAATGATATCCTTCCAGGCTTCAGGCTGAAGTAACATAGCAGTTTTGCCATGCTGGGAACTAGAGAACAAAAAGAAAGTATATAGTTTAAAAGAGCTTCTCAAGAAAAGATGAGGGGGTCAATTGTCAATGAGTTTTGTCCAGAAGTCAAGCTGACCGACATGCTCTATGAAGGAGTCTGAAGGAGTTCTGCCTTTCTAGATCCAGAAAACAGTAAGCCTTCAGGAAAAGCAGGCATTGCATACAGGGTGTTTTATTGTTTTTATTAAAAAAAAAAAAGGAGTACTTGTGGCACCTTAGAGACTAACCAATTTATTTGAGCATGAGCTTTCGTGAGCTACAGCTCACTTCATCAGATGTATACCGTGGAAACTGCAGCAGACTTTATATACACACAGAGAATATGAAACAATACCTCCTCCCACCCCACTGTCCTGCTGGTAATAGCTTATCTAAAGTGATCAACAGGTGGGCCATTTCCAGCACAAAGCCAGGTTTTCTCACCCTCCACCCCCCCACACAAATTCACTCTCCTGCTGGTGCTAGCCCATCCAAAGTGACAACTCTTTACATAATCAAGTCGGGCTATTTCCTGCATAGATCCAGGTTTTCTCACATCTCCCCCACCCCCATACACACACAAACTCACTCTCCTGCTGGTAATAGCTCATCTAAACTGACCACTCTCCAAGTTTAAATCCAAGTTAAACCAGAACATCTGGGGGGGGGTAGGAAAAAACAAGAGGAAACAGGCTACCTTGCATAATGACTTAGCCACTCCCAGTCTCTATTTAAGCCTAAATTAATAGTATCCAATTTGCAAATGAATTCCAATTCAGCAGTTTCTCGCTGGAGTCTGGATTTGAAGTTTTTTTGTTTTAAGATAGCGACCTTCATGTCTGTGATTGCGTGACCAGAGAGATTGAAGTGTTCTCCGACTGGTTTATGAATGTTATAATTCTTGACATCTGATTTGTGTCCATTTATTCTTTTACGTAGAGACTGTCCAGTTTGACCAATGTACATGGCAGAGGGGCATTGCTGGCACATGATGGCATATATCACATTGGTGGATGTGCAGGTGAACGAGCCTCTGATAGTGTGGCTGATGTTATTAGGCCCTGTGATGGTGTCCCCTGAATAGATATGTGGGCACAATTGGCAACGGGCTTTGTTGCAAGGATAAGTTCCTGGGTTAGTGGTTCTGTTGTGTGGTATGTGGTTGTTGGTGAGTATTTGCTTCAGGTTGCGGGGCTGTCTGTAGGCAAGGACTGGCCTGTCTCCCAAGACTTGTGAGAGTGTTGGGTCATCCTTTAGGATAGGTTGTAGATCCTTAATAATGCGTTGGAGGGGTTTTAGTTGGGGGCTGAAGGTGACCGCTAGTGGCGTTCTGTTATTTTCTTTGTTAGGCCTGTCCTGTAGTAGGTAACTTCTGGGAACTCTTCTGGCTCTATCAATCTGTTTCTTTACTTCTGCAGGTGGGTATTGTAGTTGTAAGAAAGCTTGACAGAGATCTTGTAGGTGTTTGTCTCTGTCTGAGGGGTTGGAGCAAATGCGGTTGTATCGCAGAGCTTGGCTGTAGACGATGGATCGTGTGGTGTGGTCAGGGTGAAAGCTGGAGGCATGCAGGTAGGAATAGCGGTCAGTAGGTTTCCGGTATAGGGTGGTGTTTATGTGGCCATTGTTTATTAGCACTGTAGTGTCCAGGAAGTGGATCTCTTGTGTGGACTGGACCAGGCTGAGGTTGGTGGTGGGATGGAAATTGTTGAAATCATGGTGGAATTCCTCAAGGGCTTCTTTTCCATGGGTCCAGATGATGAAGATGTCATCAATATAGCGCAAGTAGAGTAGGGGCTTTAGGGGACGAGAGCTGAGGAAGCGTTGTTCTAAATCAGCCATAAAAATGTTGGCATACTGTGGGGCCATGCGGGTACCCATAGCAGTGCCGCTGATCTGAAGGTATACGTTGTCCCCAAATGTAAAATAGTTATGGGTAAGGACAAAGTCACAAAGTTCAGCCACCAGGTTAGCCGTGACATTATCGGGGATAGTGTTCTTGACGGCTTGTAATCCATCTTTGTGTGGAATGTTGGTGTAGAGGGCTTCTACATCCATAGTAGCCAGGATGGTGTTATCAGGAAGATCACCGATGGATTGAAGTTTCCTCAGGAAGTCAGTGGTGTCTCGAAGGTAGCTGGGAGTGCTGGTAGCGTAGGGCCTGAGGAGGGAGTCTACATAGCCAGACAATCCTGCTGTCAGGGTGCCAATGCCTGAGATGATGGGGCGCCCAGGATTTCCAGGTTTATGGATCTTGGGTAGTAGATAGAATATCCCAGGTCGGGGTTCCAGGGGTGTGTCTGTGCGGATTTGATCTTGTGCTTTTTCAGGAAGTTTCTTGAGCAAATGCTGTAGTTGCTTTTGGTAACTCTCAGTGGGATCATAGGGTAATGGCTTGTAGAAACTCGTGTTGGAGAGCTGCCGAGCAGCCTCTTGTTCATATTCCGACCTATTCATGATGACAACAGCACCTCCTTTGTCAGCCTTTTTGATTATGATGTCAGAGTTGTTTCTGAGGCTGTGGATGGCATTGCGTTCTGCATGGCTGAGGTTATGGGGCAAGTGATGCTGCTTTTCCACAATTTCAGCCCGTGCACGTCGGCGGAAGCACTCTATGTAGAAGTCCAGTCTGCTGTTTCGACCTTCAGGAGGAGTCCATCTAGAATCCCTCTTTCTGTAGTGTTGGCAGGGAGACCTCTGTGGATTAGTATGTTGTTCAGAGGTATTTTGGAAATATTCCTTGAGACGGAGACGTCGAAAATAGGATTCTAGGTCACCACAGAACTGTATCATGTTCGTGGGGGTGGAGGGGCAGAAGGAGAGGCCCCGAGATAGAACAGCTGCTTCTGCTGGGCTGAGAGTATAGTTGGATAGGTAAACAATATTGTTTCATATTCTCTGTGTGTATATAAAGTCTGCTGCAGTTTCCACGGTATACATCTGATGAAGTGAGCTGTAGCTCACGAAAGCTCATGCTCAAATAAATTGGTTAGTCTCTAAGGTGTCACAAGTACTCCTTTTCTTTTTGCGAATACAGACTAACACGGCTGTTCCTCTGAAACCTGTCATTGTTTTTATTGTTTATATGTTTTCTCTGAGATGCTCTTGTTTCAATAGATAGTACTTTCCTTGAAGGAGGAGACTGCCATCCAGAGCCCTGTCTGAGAATGGGGAAATTGTATGATTCTGCCCTGATCCAGGTGACAGCTCAAGGACTGAGACCTGGAAGGGCGTGCGCTCACCAGGAGGGGTAAGAGGTGCAGTTGGCACACTACCTGTGACACACCTATTGCCCGGGTTTGGTCTCAACACAACTAGGCTCTCTCTATGGATGACCGTATAAGGAAATCCCAATATGTGAAAATTGTTAAGTGTTTGCAAATCCAGGGTTATTTACTGATCAGATCTACTACAAGAGCTATGCTCAAGAGCTCTCTGCTGATGTGCCAGACGCAAAAAAAAATTCAGAGAACTGACCCAGGCCAAACTTACTTACAAATGCAAGAGGTTGTGTGGACACCACCATTAATCCTTTTGGGGAAACACCGGCACCAGCCTTATTTCAAAGGTTTGAGCTGTGCTGCCATGGGAGATGGAATGGCAGACAAGGAGTAACCCTTTCTTTTCTTCCCTCCTGCCCTCTCTAAACCCAGCAGATATGTTAGATCTACCTCAATAGAGTCCCTGGCACTGCTGCATGCCTCTGCTATCTCTTCTATAGCTTGCCTAGATCATGTCCTCTTCCACATACTCTCTGGGATGGGGAGGGACGGAGCAAACCCCATCTGTCAGATGTACAAATGTCATTGAGCCAACGCCACTGAGTTTCCCTGCCCTCCTGTAGGTATTCCCCACAGATGATGTGATTGGCTAGGTTTGCACAGAGGGTAAAATCAACTGTTTTTTCCAAGAATCATATGACCATCTTTAATTATGAATATTTAATTTCAGTCTCATGTAACAAAAAGATATTCCACAAAAGCAGGATTAGGGTGGTTTAGCAGCACAAGCTTTTTTGATTCATTGCACAGCTCCATCTTACCTTGTAGCATCCAGAACACATCGTGTTTTCGCTCTTGCTTTTCCCCACCGCTTGTATCTTGGCTCCCTTGGCCATTGCAGTCTTATATTTACATAGCTGGCCCTGACAATGTAAGTCAGCTCTAGCTCTTATCACATGAACAAATGTAACATGTAGATCACACAGAACATCACTTATCCGATTTCCCTCCTCATTATTAAGCAGGTCATGTTTTGGCATTTGTCTGCTGCAGGATAATTAAAATGTGTTTCACATATTAAACATTTCTGCTTTGCCAAAGAAATTTATATAAATTTATATAAATAATATATAAATTTATTATTAATTTATTATTATTAATTATTATTATTGTGAATAATTTCAGAACAGGAGAAAATACAAATAGGGGAAACTTTCAACGTGGCACAGAAAAAGATAGATTTAACACTCTCCAAACAGTAATAGGGGACCTGCAGGTTTAAAGCATAGGGATGCCAGTTTTGGTTGCATATATTCCTGGAGGTTTTATTACAATATAATCTTTAATTAAAGATTAATATTAAATTCCTAGAGATTCCAGGACAATCCTGGAGGGTTGGCAACCCTAAAGCTACTGGTCACCATGTTACATATGCCATGGGAGGCTGTTGTAGACCAGTGATTCTCAATCAGGGATATAGAGCCTCCTCGGGGACCGCAAGCAGGTTTCAGGGGGTCTGCCAAGTATGCCAGCATGAGACTCTCTAGGGTCCAGGTCAGAAAAGCCGAAGCCCCACTGCACGGGGCTGCACCCTGGGGCCCCAAGCCCCACCACCTGGGGCTGAAGCCGAAGCCTGAGCAACTTTAGCTTCATGGGTCCCCCTGTGGTGTGGAGCCCTGGGCAATTGCCCTGCTTGCTACCCCCTATCTCCATCCCTGGCTTTTATATGCAGAGAAACAGTTGTTATTGCACAGCTGGGCCATGGAATTTTTATAGCACGGGGGAGGCTCCGAAAGAAAAAGGTTGAGAACCTCTGTTGTAGACCACTCCTACAGAGCCCACCTCTCTAGCTTCAACTGGAGATCCTCAGACTTTGAAGGTCCATGGTTCAATCCCTGGTGCATAGGCTGAGGTAGCAGCCATCACTCAAGCGTTATGCTCTGCCCTGAAACAATGTCCCTTAATGACGGTTATGTATCACACGATGCAAACAGATAGAAACATAAAATACTCTTACTAGAATGTTGCAACGTAACTCTAAATTTCTGATGATTCAGAAACACAGAAGAACTCCCAAACAGGCTGCTGCCTGAACCAGAGAGGCACAATTCATCTCACCTTGCTTTAAGCTGGCTCTTTTCAAGCTGGCTCTGCTCCCATGTTTTGCTACTAGAGCCCTGTAGCCTAGGAGCAGGGACAGGGAAGAAGCACCCCCCTTCGCTTCCAACACCATCCTCAATACACCACAATGCTCAGATTATCAAAATGATAAGGCAGCTTCTTGTGCTATTGAGAAGGAATTTTAAAAGATACAGTCCACAAGATGTCACAATTATCTCCATGAGAGCTGAAATATATAAAACAACCACTTACGGTGTTTTTCCAGCCTTTTAGTGACTGAATGCTGCAGGGCCTGAATGCCCAGGAGTGCTGAACTGGGGGTAAGAGACAACTTTCCAGAGAAGAACCAGGCTGCAAGTCCTATACCTCTGGCTAGACACAAATTAGACGGATGCGGACTCTCAGCTGTCAGTCAAGTGATATGGTAGGTGTCAGCTTGAAAGGAGCTGGATGTAAATCTGCCTCATTTTTCAAAGGCTTTTAGGTGATTGATTACCTTTCAGTGTTAGAGACCTGATTGATTAACTTCTGGTCCAGGTTTTTTAATTCTCCTTGTTAATTATGCCTGGTGGGAGAAGGGAATTGATGCCCAGTCTTTGCCCCTAACTCAGATCCTCACATGACCAATCCCGGACATGAAAACAACTCCACTATGCAGACTGTCTGAATTAATGCTGATCAATAAGATCACCAACATCTGAGTGTGGGACAGAGAGAGAGAGAAAGCAGGAGTGAGAGAAATCTGTGTTGCTAACCCAAGTTATCCAAGTTCTCTGAAGCAATGGACTTGTATAAATTATCATCTCATATCAATAGACCATTTACAGCAGGTCCTATCTTGTAACTCCTTGACTGTACTGCTGATACAAAATCAATGACATGCAGGGCCATACCTGCTAAGTGCAGCAGCACAAAAGATTTGCTGCCATGTATACCTAGAGCATTCATTTATCAGCAGTCAAGTGGTAAAATTATACTACAGTTTCCTAAAATGAGACTTCCTTTAAATTGTACCCCCAAACAGGCGGTGAGAGACCGTTTGCAGGGACTGAAATGCAGGAATTCTGTACTAGCCAAAGTGAGGCTCACAAAGAACCAAAGAGCACCTTACTGTTATCTCTGCTCACGGCAAATTGTTTAGTGGAATTTCTAGGGTGGGCAAACAGTGTGGGGAAAAATTGGAAGACATCTTATTCTCCATCCTATTCCTCATGGATCCCAATATCTTGATTGCTTTGCGACCATAGCTGCACATTGAGCCGTAGTTTTTCATTGAGCTGTCTAAAATGATGCCCAGGTCTTTAATAAGAGTGGCTTATTATGTTCCGTTATGTTCCAACCCATTGGAGTTGCACAGGTGTCATTGACATAAAATACTGGCCTGCCAAATCTTTACTGCAGCTAATGATGCATGGGAATTAAAGGACCCAGCTTTGTCCTCAGAACCCAGTTTGAATTTGCCGATCTGGCAGCTAGAAAAAAAATCTTTCTATCTGTAGACGAGCACAATTGACAGACAAATCAATGGGCCAGATTCTGATTTCAGTTGCACCAACATAAATCTGAAGTAAATTTCACTGAAGATTAAGGAGATAGTGTAAATCTCCACTTGGTAAATGAGATCAGGATTTGGCCCAGAATGTTTAGGAGGAAGAATGGTATATTGCAGAACAAAGGGACAGTGTATATACTGGGCTATATATACACACTGTTTACCATCATCAGATAATCTGAGCCCCTGTCTCTTTCTCCATTTCCCCAAGTATCTGTTTGGAAAGTGACCCTTTCCCAGGAACGTTCTGAGATGAACAAGCTGTCAGCAATCTTATGAATTGTGTAAGCCAGCCACTTTTCCTGCGATAATCATTTTAAAAAGAAAAAGAGCACTACAACAGTAGGAAATCTTTCTAATTAAAGCCCCCAAATAGCCCTGAGGGGTCGAGCAGAAATGGAACTGTCATATGGCTGTGAAAAGCATGTGAAATTTCAAGGGATTTCTATTTCACGTGAAGGCCAGCCAGCTCAAATATGGGTTGGTAGGAAATAGCTGCAGAGAAAAATTCATTAGCATTAGAAGTTGGTGTGAAGTCTGTCCTTTGAAAAGTGAGTGGTTCATGTAAACCTCAATGTATTTGGGTTTTATCCTAGCTCCTAAAAAAGGATGTTTAGCCAAAATCTTCACATCTATGATGCTTGAATGTTGTTACTGGATTTTCTTTTATATACTTTCACCTCAGTTAATCTTGTCCACTGCTATTTGCAGTTTACATTATAATACATCTGTGACATTGCACTCCATATGTTTTATGGAAACATATTAATGATCTGGAGGGTGGCCCTCAGCAAGTTTGCAGATGACACTAAACTGGGAGGAGTGGTAGATACGCTGGAGGGTAGGGATAGGATACAGAGGGACCTAGACAAATTAGAGGATTGGGCCAAAAGAAATCTGATGAGGTTCAGCAAAGACAAGTGCAGAATCCTGCACTTAGGATGGAAGAATCTCATGCACTGCTACAGACTAGGGACCAAATGGCTAGGCAGCAATTCTGCAGAAAAGGACCTTGGGGTTACAGTGGACGAGAAGCTGGGTATGAGTCAACAGTGTGCCCTTGATGCCAAGAAGGCCAATGGCATTTTGGGCTGTATAAGTAGGGGCATTGCCAGCAGATCGAGGGACATGATCGTTCCCCTCTATTCGACATTGGTGAGGCCTCATCTGGAGTACTGTGTCCAGTTTTGGGCCCCACACTACAAGAAGGATGTGGAAAAATTGGAAAGAGTCCAGCGGAGGGCAACAAAAATGATTAGGGGACTGGAACACATGACTTATGAGGAGAGGCTGAGGGAACTGGGATTGTGGTTTAGAATCTTGATGGCTCCCATTGGCTAGGACAATTGGTTGTAGATGGTTTATTTACCTGCAAGCCTTCCTGTGTACATGTGGGCCAGCCTGTGGGTAATAAAGAATGAGGTCTCACAGGACATGTGACCATGTCACATGATACTGGAATCCATCTTAAATCTGGTACTTTTCCATTTAGAAAGAGGGGTGGGGACACAGAGAGACAAAAGATTCCCACCTTGTGCCAAAGCTATAAAAGGGAGTGGAACAAAGGGGGTGGCCAGTCATGAGAACACCCCTGCTTTCCATCTAAGACGTCTGCTGGAACTAACAAGGACTGTACCAGGGGAAAGGATTGCACCCAGACTAGGAAGGAGTCTAGACTGTGAAAGAAGCTTATTGGAACATTTCTGAGGGTGAGATTTTACCTGCAATCAATCAGTTTCTTAATGTATTAGGCTTAGACTTGCGTGTTTTTGCTTTATTTTGCTTGGTGACTTATTTTGTTCTGTCTGTTATCACTTGAAACCACTTAAATCCTACTTTTTCTACTTAATAAAATCACTTTTGTTTATTAAGTATCAGAGGGGTAGCTGTGTTAGTCTAGATCTGTAAAAGCGGCAAAGAGTCCTGTGGTACCTTATAGACTAACAGATTATTGGAGTATAAGATTTCATGGGTGAATACCCACTTTGTTGGATGCATCCGATGAAGTGGATATTCACCCACGAAAGCTTAGACGTATTGGAGCATGTTAGTCTATAAGGTGCCACAGGACTCTTTGCCGCTTTTGGTTCTTATTAAACCCAGAGTAAGTGATTAATACCTGTGGGAGCAAACAGCTGTGCATATCTCTCTATCAGAGGGCAAACAATTTATGAGTTTACCCTGTATAAGCTTTATACAGAGCAAAACGGATTTAGTTGGGGTTTGAATCCCATTGGGAGCTGGGTGTCTGGGTGCTGGAGCTAGGTGCCCTGCTGAGCTGTTTTCACTTAAAGCCTGCAGCTTTGGGGGTGTGGATCAGACCTGGTTCTGTGTTGCAGCAGGCTAGAATGTCTGGCTCAACAAGGCAGGGTTCTGGAAGTCCCAAGCTGGCAGGGAAAATGGGCTGAGAGGTAATTCCAGCACGTCAGGTGACAGTCCCAAGGGGGTCTCTGTGACCAAACTCCTCACAACATCATCCATTTTTAGCATCTGATCCTTCTTCAGTTGAAGCCAATGGGACTTTTGCTATGGATTGCAATTGGAACAGGTAGAGGGCCTGGTAGATAGCATAAGCTTTTGAAAAATTATCAAAATATTTGGGAAGATGTAAGCAAGATGTTTTTCTATTCCCCTTTTGAACCAGGTCAAAGACCCAACACAATTAAAGAGCATTTCTAAAAAGTACCATTCAGATCACAGCTTTGGCTGCTGTTTTTCTATAACAAGTCATCATTTAGACTAGATCAACATTCACTTTTGTCAGGTCAATTTCCTTAAGCTTCTTTTTCCGAATATGTATAACTGCTAAGCTAAGCATGGCCCACACATTTTAATACAATATTGGCTATTTGCATTTAGAGGCCTTTCCAGAAAAATCTTGGGGAAAAAGCTCAAAAGTATAAGTTCTCTAATGCATTTATAAAACCTGCTGCTATTTCCTGAATCTCCCTGTACTACTTGTCCTTAATGATAGCCAGTAACTCTAGGACCATACATACTTCTCTGTTAATGTGTAATTATGTTACTCATGCTAATCCATAAGGGGGATCAGACTTCATTAACTCTAATCTATTTTATGCAGAAGTTAAAGCAAAGTGATTTACAAGTTTGAATAAAGCTCAGGTTTTTAAATATAGGTTAACAACTTCTTTAAAAAAAACCATTTGGGGCCCATTTCTGCTCCTCCCAAAGTCAATGGCAAAAACACTCCCATGCACTTCAATGCATGCAGAATTTGGCCCTGTATTTCTATTGCATAGATCAGACATATAGATGACTGCTGAATCAGAGCCATCTAACAAAAGAAGAAAGTATAATAAACTTCCTTAATCGTAATTACCACTTTCTTATCTTCCGGATACAACCTATAAAAACAATCAAAACTAAAGATATAGAAACATTAACATTTTATTGCATTAATGCCTATAAGACCCTACATGCAATCAGTCCCTCTCAGAGGTCCAGAGAGGCTCGGGCCACTTCCAGCTTTTGAGGCCCCTAGCCATAATAAAAATAAAAAACAACACATGAAAACGAAATAAGGCACCAAAAAAAGAGCGAGACATAATTTGAATATTTTTTTATTTAACAAATGCTTTTCTAGCCTTTTTCTGTGCAAAAAAATTAAGGCTTTTACCAAATCACATCTCTTATTTGCTTAAATTTGCAGCTCTAAGCTGAGAGTGTGTGTCACACTTTGGTCCGATAGGGATGCACATAAAAACAAGTTGCAAAACTTATCAAATGCCAAAAAATTAACATGTGTCTGAATTTGAGGCCCACTTTGAGCTTGAGACCCAGGCCAAATGGCCCTCCTGGGCCCCCTCTGATTGGCCCTGCATTCAATACACTGCCACACTGACCAACAAAATTGACAGGAATCCTTTAAAATGCCTCCTCTCCCACATTTTGTGGGAGCAGAAAATTATTTTGGATAGCTACAGTAGGAATAGGGAAATAGGCTGAGAATCAGATTCAGCCAGTATTATTATTGGGTTTCCTCTTCTTCAGATGATATTTTAGATTTGGAGATGAGAAATGAAATTTTAAACCTATTTGCTTCAGTAAACTAGGGGAAATTTAGTTGCATGGTGGTTTCTGCTTGACTCACCTGAATTGCTGGTTCAAAGGGTTTTCATTGTAATAGAATTTGACAACAAACTGAACCGCAAGGAAAGCCTATAACCAGGTTATAATTGGCCAGAACCTCTACTGAAAATTGTCTAAGAAAACCTTTAATAGCACCCAAGTGTCTGAGAAGGGTGAAGAAAGTGCTCTCATGATGGGACCGCTACCTTGTCAGTTGGGCCTTCTCACCCAATCTTGAAGTGAGCCAATGAAGAGGCCCTAGGTACGAATTTGATCCTTACTAATAAATAATAAGAATACATTGCAGATCTATAGTGCTACCGTCTCAAAGTGCTTCACAAATGTTCATGACTTTAGCCTCACAACACCCCTGTGAAATGTTTTACAGGTGGAGAAACTGAAGGACAGAGAGGTTAAGCGCTTGGTCCTGCAAGGAGCTGAGCACTCAGGCCCCAGTCCAGAAAAATACTCTAGCACATGATCAGTCCCATTGGGACTTCAGAAGGACTACGCCTGTGCTCAAAGTTAAGCATGTACTTAAGTGCTTTGCTGGATCAGGGTGACAATGTCTTTGCAGCCTTGAGCCCTCATAAGAACGGCCATACGGGGTCAGACCAAAGGTCCTTTCAGCCCAGTATCCTGTCTACTGACAGTGGCCAATGCCAGGTGCCCCAGAGGGAATGAACTTAACAGGTAATGATCATGTGATCTCTCTCCTGCCATCCATCTCCACCCTCTGACAAACAGAGGTTAGGGACACCATTCCTTACCCATCCTGGCTAATAGCCATTAATGGACTTAACCTCCATGAATTTATCCAGTTCTCTTTTAAACCTATTATAGTCCTAGACTTCACAACCACCTCAGGCAATGAGTTCCACAGGTTGACTGTGAGCTGTGTAAAGAAGAACTTCCTTTTATTTGTTTTAAACCTGCTGCCCATTAATTTCATTTGGTGGCCCCTAGTTCTTATATTATGGGAAGAAGTAAATAACTTTTCCTTATTCACTTTCTCCACACTACTCATGATTTTATATACCTCTATCATATCCCCCCTTAGTCTCCTCTTTTCCAAGCTGAAAAGTCTTAGCCTCTTTAATCTCTCCTCATATGGGACCCATTCCAAACCCCTAATCATTTTGGTTGTCCTTTTCTGAACCTTTTCAAATACCAGTATATCTTTTTTGAGATGAGGGGACCACATCCGTACTCAGTATTCAAGTTGTGGACGTACCATGGATTTATATAAGGGCAATAAGATATTCTCTAAAAAAGAAAAGGAGTACTTGTGGCACCTTAGAGACTAACCAATTTATTTGAGCATGAGCTTTCGTGAGCTACAGCTCACTTCATCAGATGCATACCGTGGAAACTGCAGCAGACTTTATATACACACAGAGAATATGAAACAATACCTCCTCCCACCCCACTGTCCTGCTGGTAATAGCTTATCTAAAGTGATCAATATGTGGGCCATTTCCAGCACAAATCCAGGTTTTCTCACCCTCCACCCCCCCACACAAATTCACTCTCCTGCTGGTGCTAGCCCATCCAAAGTGACAACTCTTTACATAATCAAGTCGAGCTATTTCCTGCATAGATCCAGGTTTTCTCACATCCCCCCCACCCCCATACACACACAAACTCACTCTCCTGCTGGTAATAGCTCATCTAAACTGACCACTCTCCAAGTTTAAATCCAAGTTAAACCAGAACATCTGGGGGGGAACATCCTGTTTGCTTTTTTGAATGCCGCTGCACACTGTGTGGACATCTTCAGAGAACTATCCATGATGACTACAAGATCTCTTTCCTGATTAGTTGTAGCTAAATTAGCCCCCATCATATTGTATGTACACTTGGGGTTATTTTTTCCAAGGTCATTACTTTACATTTATCCACATTAAATTTCATGTGCCATTTTGTTGCCCAGTCACTTAGTTTTGTGAGATCTTTTTGAAGTTCTTCACAGTCTGCTTTGGTCTTAACGATCTTGAGCAGTTTAGTATCATCTGCAAACTTTGCCACCTCACTGTTTACCCCTTTCTCCAGATCATTTATGAATAAGTTGAATAGGATTGGTCATAGGACTGACCCTTGGGGAACACCACTAGTTACTCCTCTCCATTCTGAAAATTTACCATTTATTCCTACCCTTTGTTCCCTGTCTTTTAACCAGTTCTCAGTCCATGAAAGGATCTTCCCTCTTATCCCATGACATGACAACTTAATTGTACGTAAAAGCCTTGTCAAAGGCTTTCTGGAAATCTAAGTACACTATGTCCACTGGATCCCCCTTGTCCACATGTTTGTTGACCCCTTCAAAGAACTCTAATACATAAGTCCTCAAAGGCAACAATGGAAACGGCCCAAGCTGATCAGAGAAAACAAAGGGAAACCATAGTCACATACTCAGAAAGACCATGATGGTAATGGGATTCTTTTAAGAGTTATTTGCTACTTGTAATTCCATCCATCCTATTCATCACATGAACCAAAGAGATTGCTTACTGTATCTATTTTGCTTTTCTTTTAATGTTCTCTGTTGCCTGATCTTGCCTTATACAAACTGTAACTATATAATAAATGCTATAAAGAAAGAACCTTTGGTCTGTGTCATGTTTAAGGAGCACCCTTGGAGACATTATAACCTTTAGAGAATGCGTGCCTTACGGACAGATATGCCTAGCCCGGTTATTTGGGTACACAGCAGAGTGTTGGAAATATGGTCTCAGGGCATGGTGAAGCTCATTGTATTTCAAAACTTACTGGGGAGACCAGACAGAGGGGAACAGTGCAAGTGCCCATAAATGGAGCCATGCAATTCATATAGAATAGTGCTGTTTAGACATATCAAAACATCTGCTAGATATATGTGTGTGAGAGGGACAACGACACTTGACTTTTTTTACTAATGATTGACACTTGTCAATTTATTAGAAGAATAGCCACATAATCCCACTATTTATCCTTCAGTGAAGAAGTTGGTTTATCCATGGAAATAAACTCCCAATTACAAATAAAATCTTCAAACCACTCATGTAAATACATACTTTTAGGAGAATTAAGTTCATTTTTCCATTCAGCAAGGAATACATTCATTTGAACTGTCTGCTGCTAACACAAAGACAACTGGAGGCATTTTAAAACAAAAATAATTCATATTTAGCATGCATAAGACCCTGCTGATTTAGTGCATGCATCCTTGCCATTTGGAAAGCAAATAAATAGGAGAAACCTCAGCCCAGGGGTAAATAGCAAGGACCTCTCACCCTCCAGTACACAAAAGCAAAGAAAATCATTATTACACTGCCTGAATGTTTTTCAGTTCAAGCACCTACGCTTTGTAGTTCCAGGAAGACTTCAGTACAATGCTGATTATAAGAGATATAATAAACTTCTTCAAAGACCATTTTCAGCAGAGACTTGAAAAAAAGAAAAATCCACAAAGAGCAGTGGAGTGAAATAAGGAACAGCAATCACTTATATTTTTTCTTGTGATGTAAGGAAGCCAGAGAAAATTACCGCTATCCTGGCCTCATGCTTTCAAGCCACTTCCACTAATTTAATAGTATGGAGCTGGACGGTAACTGAAAGCCACAGGCTGCACTGGAGGCAGGTGCAGAGGGCTGCCCTAGTGCTGAGGGAGCTTGGTGGAAGAATTCTGGGGATCTCAGATCAGAGGTGCCAATTTCCTGGTTTTCCCATGGGTGCTAAGCCCCGCTCTGCCACAGTCCCTGTTCCCATTCCACCCTTTCCCCCAAGACCCCATCCCCTCCCTGCCTCTTCCTGCTCCCTGCCTCTTCCCACCCCATTCTGCTCTCTTCCCTGAGCGCATCCAGCCCTTATATCCACCTCTTACTGCCCCTGCTCCTCCCAGCGCCTCCTGTACACTGCAAACAGCTGATCATCAGTGGGCAGGAGGTGCTGGGGGGAGGGGGAGGAGCTGATTGGCAAGGCACTGGGGTGGAGGAGAGAAGCTGATCGGTGGGGCCCACCAGTGGGTGGGAGGGGGAGGAGCTGAACAGCAGGGCCACCGGTGGCTGCTCAGCACCCACTATTTTTTCCCTGTGGGTGTTCCAGCCCCTGAGCACCCACAGCGTCGGTGCTTATGTTTCAGACATCATTCCTTCTGGGGATTCCTGGGGAGTACCAAGTGCTCTCCTCTGTGCTTGGCCAGGTTCAGCTGGGGCAGAACCAGGGGCTCACTGACTAGCTCTCTCTCTTCTGGGGAGGATAACAATGCTGGGAGCCATTGCCACGCACAGTTCCTGTGCTCGCCAGTTATTCCGTGGCTGGTTCCTGCAGAGGGGCACAGTGGAAGAAGGCTCCTTACGCCTTCTCTTCTCTACAGGCTACATTCGATGCATCGGATACTGCAGCATGCCCAGTGGTCACCTCACTCACCATGCACACGACTCCATGGCTACAGTCATCAGGAATACTGGAGGAGGTCCAGAGAACAAGTGAGGACCTCCAATTCTAAGGTTGTGACCTATTTAATGTAAGACCCAATGAAATCGTGCACTCTCTGAAAGGTTCAGGAGCCACTGTTTGTTATTTGGGAATCTATAGGCCAGCCCCTTAGAGAAATCAGACCAGTCACAAAGCCACTGTAGACAAAGACCCTCCACATATGACTATAACCCACAATTTTTTTCCCCAAGGTTCCCAGCTACTATGGGGTTCTATACCACCTGGATTCTGTCCTGGTGAAGGAAATGAGGGATGGTTGGGCCTACTCTGCCCTACATGGCCATTGTGAGAGGTGCAAGGCATCCAGGGTGCAGACGTGGTCCAGTTGTTTCTATTGGCCAAAAGATTTTGATCTTGTACTCATGGGGTGCATGCACACCAAGAGTGGAATCCAGGTGGACAACACATCTCAGTTACTGGAAGGTATGTGACCATTCTTTTTTATTGGGAAACTTCAGCATTTTTCCCCCAGTTGTTCCTTTCTAAATTTCTCACAGAAAATACTTCCCCCCCCCCAATAATAATATATAGTGAAATCTTCAGTAATGGGGAAAACAATACTCCTTATACTAGATTTACTCCAGGTTTTTGCACCATTACTGTTATATGCTGTAGCAATTTTTTAAGTGTCAGCACAGAGTCCAAAGGAGAGCTGAGGCTAAACAATTAGCCTCACTTCAGAGCAGGCCACTGGAGTTTACTACACGCTTTGTGTGCTCTTGACATAAAACAAACTATTACAGCTAATAAAATGCAATCCTTCTGCTGGTTGGAGTTGGCAGCAACAAAGGCCAGGTTCAATATCTAGGGTTTCTTTTCAACAATACAACACAGAACCAGCTTGAGCCCCTACCCAGTAATCTGGGACAATTACACATCACCCCCTGGGTGCCTCTGAAAGGCAATACTTCCCCTCTCACAAGCACAGAGTCTGAGTGTAGAAAATAAACTTTTAATGAAAGGAGGGAAGTCACCCTTCGTTAATTTGGGAAAATGCCGTAAGCAGGATTCATAAACATAAAGCCATGAGCAAAAGACCCACCCCAGAGTACGTTGGGCAGTGTCATTTTGCCTCAGGGTTTTGATGTCCATCAACCAAAAGTTCCTTTAACATGCCCTTCCCTTCTCCCTCCACCGCACCCCACTCACAGCTGTTGTCCTTGGCCAGTGAAGACCCAGAGTTCAGAGGTGCATCTGCATGAGTTCACCTCCCACCCTGCAGGGGGTGGGGGCACTTTGCTCACTCTGATGTCCAAGTGCTTCCTGTGGCATCAGTTGGCCTGCCAGCTGCTCGCTGGCTCGAGATCAGTGACCTAGAGATAAAAGCACATTATGTCATTTTCAGGTCCCTGAGTCATCCACTTCCAAATACTTCTAATACGGCCATTTAAAAATCTATAATAGGGTGCAATGAAAGATGGCCTGGGGCTCTATAGACAAATCAGTTATACAAATCATAAAGCATTCTATTTAGCATCTGCAGCTCCAGCACTCCATTCCAATAACTAGAATGAACCTCGCAAATTCAAAGCATAGTTAGGAGAAGGTTTTCATACATTTACTGCTTCACACTGTTTCATTAATCATTGTAGCTGATGTTTTGACCAATCCAACCGTCATCAGGGCTTGATACTGAATTACTATTTAAATAGAAAATTTCAGGTCCAGCACCTGATCTCCCTTTAGCATCACTAGAATGGGATTCCTCGCATAATGCACCAAATCCAGGATTTATGTTATGCATTGATTTTTATTTTGCATTGGAATATTGATGATGAAAATCAATCCTAGGTTCACAGCATCTGCAGAAGGGATCCTAGCGCTGCTGATGAGAGATGAGGTGTTGGAGAAGGCTTATTTTTTTAAAGAGCTATTCAAAGCTGCAGCTATAATGAGAAATAAAATATGCTATAGCATCATTTCGAACACTGACTAAAACTGTGTCTGATTTGTCCATTTACACCATAGGATGCTCTCTTTATTTGCATACAACCAGCAGCAATTCCAAGTGTGACTTTGTATAACATTTTCACATCAAGATACTGACTTAATGATTGAGGGTAGCACTGGGGAAAAAGCATCATAAGACATTAGAAGCTTGTACATCACACTAATTTAATACAATATAGGGCAAATCAATTGTGATGGAATGAACTTCAAATAATAATCTGATTACACAGGAACAAAAACAAGAAGCATCCAGGTAATTTTACAATGTGGAAGGCAGACAAATTAGATTTAAATTTAATCTTAACTAGACAATCATTTCTGCATCCAGGACTCACGTTCACAAGGATTATTGATCAAAATATATCTAAACCCAAGCACAGTAGGAATGAACAACAGAAAGACTCTGCCCTCTGATGCACAAGCATTGCTGCCATTCATTTCAGAAGGACCTGCAACAATTATCTGAAGACCAAATCTGTCACAAATCGTTTTATTATAGCACTGCCAGAGTTAAGAATCAATATTTTCATTATAATCCTCCTTTCTTTTTCCTTTTAGGAGTTTATGATGCAATTTTTGCAGGATCAGGGATCAATCATGCAGATGCTTAAGCATGTGCATACCTCTAAGCATGTGATCAGTCCCATTGACTTATCTGGGACTAGTCAGATGTTTAAAGTTAAGCATGTGCTTAAACATTTGCAAAATCAGGGTCCAGGACATCATGACAAACTAAAGGTTGGAGAAAGTGTATTATTTAAAAAGTCTTTTCTAGAAAGACTCCAAAGATCACTAGAGTGTTTAGTGTATTGGAGATCAAACAGTATTTACAATATATTTGCAGTGTGTATTTTCCATAAAGAGTTTTACTAACCATTTTGCTAAATGCATGCTATTGTGTATACATATTGACACAATTCATTCTAACATCTTCTTCAGCAATTTTACACTGAATGATATAAGCACACAAACCCAGTTAATTCATTGCCTATTATGAATTCTGAATACTGATTTCAGTGCTATTAGTAAAAAGCATTCAGAGTAAACACTGACTCTGAAGAAACCAGAAGTGAATGTTAATAAAAATAATTCACAGGATTCAACAAAATGCAAATGAGGTGATTGACATGATGTCAAAATCATGGGCTCCCCAGGGCGTATCAATGGAGTATTTGTATTTTGTTTTATTTGTGGGAAAAAAATTAAACTCAGGGTCTGATTATATTAAACTCAAACTTTTGTCTGAAATTCTTTCCCTAATTTGACCCGCTGTAGTCTATTGCAGCTGTATTGGATAATTAGCCCTATTGTAGGTATAGCAGGGGTCCCTAGACATAAGACTAATCGTACAACTCTCCTGCAATATAATGCATTGGGTCAAATTAAGGACAAACGTTGTTTATCTGCACAGTGTAACATTATATACCCTGGGTGTCCTCTTGAACTGTGCACCTTGAAGGTAGTTTCATTGTACACTAAGAGACAATGGGGATGCCTTTACAGAAGAGGTAAACAAAATCATCAAGCTAACAAGGGGAGGAGATAACTCAGCATCACAGCAGAAGGAGGAGATTGCAGCAACAGATCCATTTGCATTTTAGCAAACACCAGCATGGAACTTCCTTCACCAGGTCTCCTTCCTCACAGCTTGAATGCAGTTCACCCTGGCCTTCGGAAGAATCCATTTCAAAGGTTCACTGGACTATAGAAGAGAGGAGCAAAGAACCCCCCCAGAGATCTTTCACCTAAGAACACAAAGGGGTGGTCAGCCATCTTGCTGGAAGGTAGTGTGGTAAAAAAATCTTACCTTGGACCAAGACTGTAGTTTTGTTAAGTCTTAGCCTCTAGAATGTGTTTTTCGCTTTTATTTGCATGTAACCATTTCTAACTCTATCCTTCATACTTGAACCCACCTAAAATCCTATCTCCTTTTGTTAGTAAAACAAGTGTATTTTTAATCTAAACCAACCCAGGCTGTGTTTGAATTAAAGTGTTAGTTAACTCCAGTTAAAGTGATAAGCTGTGCAGTTTGTAATTTTGATTTTGTCCTGCATACATACACCATGCAATAATATTAATGATCAGTATGGTATTAGCTTTCTATTGACACCTTACCTGGCACTTTTTAGATACAGGTTATGACAGTAGTGAGTTGGGGAATGCTGAATGGTCAGGCCAGCTGAAACTCACTATCAGATACCAGTGACCCCCTTGCCTTCTTGCATGGGGATGGTGTTCCCCATTCACCCCTTTTGGTTACAGACCCCGGCAGCACTAGTGCGGAGCAATCTTTTCACTTAGGAAAGTGAAAAGACTGATGGCTTGTGGTCCTTGTGCAAAGGTGGAATGGATTTGGAGGGAAGGTTCCTCTCCTTCTCTTTCACACTCATACAGGACCAGACACAAGCGTGCGCTGTGTGTTTTGTAATAAACAGTGAGTGAAGTGGAGTGAGTTAGACCCAGACTGAGAGAAACACTTAAGCATGTGCTTATTTTTAAGCAGAAGATCATTCCCTTTGAACTATACAGGACTATTCATGTGCTTAAAGTTAAATATTAAATTCTTTGTTGGCCTGGACCTTAAAGAGGGGGCTGAAGCCTTAATTTCTTGCTTTTATGGGTTTACTTAGATCACAAGAATGATCTGAATACAGACGTTGCTTTTTGTGTGTGTCAAGAGAAGGATAAAATATCCATTATATGCACTAGTAACAAATAAACCAACCAAAAGAATTCTACATTTGAAAAGTGGCTGTACTATTTCTACTGGAAGTCAAAAATAGCTGATCAGCTTGAAGAATTTAAAAGTGTTTGTTCCTTCAAAACTGTTTAAAACACACAGAGAAAATATACTATTGTCTTGCTGAGCTTGAGTTATAAACTCAAGACTCAGATGAAGCTTTACCACTTGACAAAAATGTGGCAATAGTTGAATCTGGCCCTTTAGAAGCCATTTTCAAAATTCAGGTCCTGCTCTGGATTTGGATGTTGAACATCCACAAAATTTCTCTGTATTCAGATTATAATTAGGACACATTTCTCAAACCATTCTAGATTTTGGTTGAGTCTTTCCTGCATTTTTACACAGATCTCAGACAGACACTTTCCCTGAATAGCCTGCTTGACACTATATTTCCTGGGCTTTGCTTTTAGTCAAGCTTCTTCTTAAATTTTTCTTCTTAGCATCATTTATAGGGCAGGGATTTCCTGCTGGGCCTTTATTATTGGTGTCCCATATGAAATGAGTTGATGACCCCAGTTCAGTTGTTAGTGACCAGCTGTCCACATCACCAATCCACCTGCATAATTGGCACTAATTGGCATCAGTGTAAAAGAGTCAGCACAGAGGTGTTTAGTAAGATGAGGCCCTGAAACATAAATCCTGGTATCAGAGGCCCAGTAGGAGACCTAAGGCCCAAGCTAAAGTAATGGTCAAGATTTTGCTAACATAAAGCAAAGTTAAGCTGCGAGCCAGAGGCAGGCCCTGCTCACAGAAGCTGGCAAGGAAAAGGCTGATGTTGCATAAACATATGCTGTTGCACAAACATATATCTAAAGCGTATTGGATACCAGAACTGTATACAAATGGTACAAGAACATTCTTATACCGTCCACATAGATAACAAGGACAGGAGCAAGAGGCTAGTATGATGGATAGAGTTGTTTTGTTCAAACCAACACGTACAAGGTGAGAGGCGGCACCTCACTACGTAGAAGGGTGGTGCATAGTTACGTAAAGGGGTTGCACCTCAATACGTCAGGAGCGTTATGTAACTTGTTTGTACCTGTGTATAAGAATGCATCCCTGGCGTGGTGTCTTTGGCCGGCCTAGGGGGCAGTGGAAAGTCCTGCCACTGACAGAACTGAGTCCATTGCCAGGGGAGCACAAATTCATTGTATGCCCTGTAGAGTCTATAGGGAACTATCACTGTGCTTCGTTTGAGCAATAAACCTGGCTGACGTGCCTTTGTACCTTACTAGAGTCTGTGGTCATTGGGGGTTCTCTCAGGGTCTGCTGTGTTAGCTATCTGCGCAGAGCTGGGACAGCACACAGAGGAAACACACACGCAGCCGACTGTTATCATCACCGAACACGAGCAGAGCACCACACTGGTAGCATCTGACAACAAGGTGAATGGCTAAATAGGATTGGAATTATCCTCTCATCTCTGGAGGCATTCTCTGCAGAACAGAACTAAGACATGTTGGCAGGGTACAATGCGAGGCAGCTTCTACTGCTATTAAATATGCTATATTTCTTCAGTGACTACACAGAGTATTTCAGTCTCCAGGGCTGTCAAGCCAGCTCGTTTTGCGTCACCTCTCCCCACTAGAGCAAAATAGGATCCTTCCTACTGTGCTGTAAAGGATTAAGCTTTTGTAGGCTGTTTAAAAGTCACCATAATATCCTGAAGGTCACAATGCCACATGTCCTGTTTGCTCCCACAGACTCTCTGCCACACAAAGACAGGAACCAGTTGCAACAAGCAAGACTGAATATACAACCAGGCTATATGATAGCAACATCAGTGCCATGTTTCCAAGTTATTTCTTGTTAGTTCAACATGTTTTGCTAAAACCTGCCTCACTGAAATACTACCTCCCACCAGAACTAATCTCAGTTTAAAATAGAATTCATTAGCAATTTTGGCTCTAGCTTTTATCAAGAATTCCTCTAGCATTACATTCTGCACTGCAGAGAAAGGTAGTTATGTCCATTGCCTCATATTCTAATGAAAGGGCATCCTAACTGAGATTTCCATATGGGTGGTTTGCTATAAACTCCTCATTCACTTGGTTCATCTATTGCAGCGTTGGTCTGACAGGTGTTGACATTTTTGAGGGCTCACTTATCCCAATAGAATTTGGAAAAGGTTGAACACTTATTACAGACTCTGAACACTTTGGTCAATATCTTGTGGGCATGGTGAGCAGAAATGGGTATTAATGAACTTTCATTGACCTGTTTTTTTTCACTAAATCCTTTAGCAGAGGAAAATCTTATTTATTTCCCAGCCTCCAAGACAGGGAGCTCCTCAAATGGAAAGACATAAAATGTTACTAAACTGGAACATATTTCTAGTGGCAGGGTTATCTATGACCCTTTTCAGGATACATTTGGGACTGTTGCTCAACATGTCTGAGTCCTAGGAGAATCATCGTCCTATCAGAGATTGAAACCCTATTCCATTTAATAGTAAGTTATTCCCCCAACCCACCACCTCTAGAAGGAAACTATGTCTTCTGAAGACAAGTGAGAACAGAGCTGGTAATATGGAGCTGTAGTTTGAGGGGTTGCACATCACATCCCTTTGCCTGTGCACCAATTCACTGACTGTAGACTGGGACCAGGAGCAATAGCAATAACATGTTTTTTTTTAATAGGAAAAAGATGGAAACGGTTAAAGCAGTAGTAGTCTCATGAGGAGGGAAAGGAGTACTGGGAACCCATTTGTGGGCCTAGGAATGATGGGAGCTGTACTGGAATGGTGAGGATTGAATGAGGCATGGCACCCTTCCTTCTAGGGCAATTCTTGTGCTTCCCCTAAAAAAGCAAAAGTAGCATTGAATGAGAAAGGGGGATTGGCACAGATTCAGATTAGTTTGATGCTTCCTAGAAGTGTTTGGCATACCCTTACTCCCTACTAGGAAATACTAGATTCAAATAGATACAATACAGGCAGATACAAAAGGTGCCACTTTATACTCTGACTCACATGTAGAAGATTAACTACGACTGCAGAATGCAGACTTGTTTCATACAGTGAGCTAAATTCTGCCCCGGAGAGGCACACTCAGCTCCCATTAAAGTTACTAGGAACAGCAAACACAGAATTGGGCCCGGTATGTTTTCTAGTGCTTTGCCAAGTCCAGTTTTGAAGTCATTCTGTATTGCTTTGACTAACAGGTTGCTGTTATTATGTGTATTTTATTAGTGCCTAGAGGTGCCTAGGTACTGTACAAACTTATAGCAAGAGACAGTTGTTTCTGCCCTGAAGACCTTACACTCTAAATCAGCAATCTGCCCTGAAGATCTTACAATCTAAATTGGCACAAAGGATGGGAGGGGAAACAAAGGCGCAGAAAGGTGAAATGATTTGCCCAAGGTCATACAGCAAATCAGTGGCAGAAATGGGAATAGCACCCAGATCTTCTGAGGCCTAGTGCAGCATTCTACCCACTGCTCCATGCTGCCCTCTCAAGTTTGCTAAATGTTTAAAAATATTTATACTAGTGCAGAGATTATCATGCCCCTGCCAAACTTTTTCCAGAAGCGATCATGTTCTTTCACAGCAAAGGCAAACACATGTAGTTTAGCAAAGTTTTGGATGAATACACATAGCAGCCACAGGCTTGTTTAGGAAACAGCTTGTAAAAAGATGTAAATTGCAAACAGACCTCAGCCACTGTTGTCATCCCTCTGCATATAGATTGGGTAGAAAACCATGAGCTGGGCTTAGCATGACACCATCGAGATAGCTGGCAGGTAATGTAATGGAAGCTGAAGAACTGCATTAGTTAGAACTGCCTCCCATAAGACCTGGTCCCCAGCATGCTATTGTCTTCTTACTACTGTTCATTCATCTTGGTAACTAATGGATCTCAGTGGCTCGCTGTTGGTATACAATTTCCACAGTTTATACGGGAAAGGCCCGATTCCTTATAAAATCCTCATACAGACAGAACTAATTCTGTCATTAATCTTTTATATGTGAGTCAGAATGCATATTATCCACACGACGCATAGAAGAATGGCTTATCTGTGGGATGCCCGGAGGGTTGGAGCTACATCAGGCAAGGGTACCATTACATTATAAGAAAAATTTAACCAAGAGCTTGAAGGAAAAAACATTCTTTCTGGGAATACCTATTTGAGTTTTGATTTGGTCTGGATTTTTATTGTTTTTAAAAGTGGCTCTTCAAGATCAACTTGGTTTCAAAGCTTATTGAAAGTCAAGTAAAAATATTCTAAAGGGTTCAAATGACTTTTCAACTTTCTCGCTCAGGGGTGTGAAAAAACACCTGCCTAAGCTGCTGTTTCTATAGAGACCGAATGCATCAAACTGAATCAAATGGGAAGGTTTGGAGCTTCAGTGAAAGGGACATTATTTTTTTGAGAAAAATCTAGAAGATTTAAGTTAAAAGGGTTGATTCATGGCTTTTTTATTTTATTTTATTTTTTTAAACAAAGTGGCAGCACTTAAACTTCCTCTACTATACAGATTAGCATGGACATCATTTTTGTGCGTGTTTCTCTTTATTGGAGAGGTTCCCTCCCCAAGTCCCTCATCCTCATCAGAGGAGTTTTCCTCTCTCAAGGGCCCAAGCTCTTCCTTGCCTGAAGACAGCTGGATGGGGATTTATTTAGAGCCCATGGAAGCTGCTTCCTCCTCAGCTAAGAGGCTGCAGAACAATATGAGGGACTTGTTCTCTTTACAGTGTTCCCGGCCCCCTTTACCTCACAAACTGAGCTTCAGGACTTGTCTTCACTGCTTAAAAAAAGCTGTGTTTTTTACCTCAGGGAAACTAACATGCATGAACTATCCTGAGGTAAAAACACACTGAAGACCAGGCACTGTAGTTTTACTGTAAGCCCTATATCCCTTCCAATAGTTGACCCTGGTGAGTTTACCTCATGGTAAGTCTTTGCAGTGTTGTCACATCAAGATAGTTCACAGGCATAGTTACCCTGTTGTAAAATATACACCTTGTGTAGCAGTGAAGACAAGACCAGAGTCTCTACTGTGTCTGAATGGAACTTGGAACTGACCAACGGAGTTTCACTTTCAGATCCAAATTCTCCCATTTTGTTTCAACGTACACAGAAATGGCACACAGAATTAAATATTTTAGGCTACATACCATAAAAGGAATTTGCAGGGGACAGCAGTCCTTCTCCCTGGCAGCCTGTGAGAAAATAAAACAAAGAAAACAATATTTGCTGGCAAGTAAAGTTAAAATAATTTCCCATGTTAAGAAGTGAGGTGCGTTAACAACTACTGATCTAAGTCATTGGGTCCTTTTTCATTTCAACTCCTGCAGGCAGGTATGGACCATGTCACAATGTCTGGATATTATCTGTATTGCAAAAGCACTTATAATGAGCTCCAACCACATAAGAAGGCATAGTCCCTTCCAAGACAGGCATGATGTTAGAAGAGTAGGAAGCGAAGCAAACTTTCCAGCCAAATCTATTTTAAGCCCAGAAACTCCATGGGCCTTCCTGGCTCTTGAAAGTCAGGTGGGGAAAAGGGGATCATCATAACTATGGGAAAGTAAAACTGTTCTCTACCAATCTTCATCAAGCCTTTGTTTCATTCCTTATAAACTTGGAAGTCTGAAACCGAAGTATTTTTTCTTTACTGATATTTTCCCCCTTCCATCATGTGCGCACACACCCATGTTTGCTCATGCTAGGCTGCAAGCATTTTAAAAAATGAAACATTCAGGTTTTACGGGGGAAACAACAGATTTCAAGAACTGCATGGAGTAGTAAGTCAAATTTTGATCCAAATGCCTTTGAAAATGTTCTCTTTAATACAGGGAGAAATTATGTAAATTATAAATGGGAAAGTTTTTCAATTGTTTCCCATGACAAAAATTAGGCACAGAGTACTCTGGAACTATGCTGAACCTGAAGTGTGTCCAAAAATGACATTAAGTGGAGTCGATATGTAAACAGCTCTTTAGCCGTCACCTTGCTGTCCAGACCAAACAAGTAGACTCAAATTTTGTTTTACACAGCACCTTTCAAACTCCAGGGACCCCAAAGCACTTTACAAATAATACCTATAAGTAGTAACTGGTATAACAAAATCCACAGGGAATAAGGTAGAAATTCAGACCTTGGTGGAATAAATAGAAACCATAAAGAGCAGTTATAAAATAATGGTTTTGTCATTTCAGTTATAAAATTAGGTCTTTCAAAGATATTTATTCAAGGGTTTCTCAATTATTTTCTTCCTCCCTTGTACCCACTAATCAGTGGGTTGTTACAGAATGCAGCTATGCATACCATGAATCATCTAGCAGTCTTAGTTTCTACAATATGCTCCACTCTAGCATGTAAGTGTCTGTATAGCGTCCAACTATATCTGTTAGAGATGCACTTTGAGCACTATATTAATTCTGCAACTAAAAGGCTAAACATGGGTTAATTAGAACATCTAGTGACTCCTGTTTAGTGGATAGCAGTAGCTGGGATCAAACAGAGTTGTACACTGTTCAAATGGTGTTACCGTTTGTACCTGCATACTAATAGATTTTTTAAGAATGAGAGAGAAAGCCGAGGTGAGAAAAATGCTGTAAGAGAAGGGAAGGTTCTTCTAAAATAGGACAGACTTTTGGTCTGTCATCCTCTGGAAACACTCCTTTTTAATAGAAGTTAGGCATTTTATTAAAGACGTTCAAGTGGGTGCTTTTGAATCTGCACTACATAACCGAACCAAATAAAGGGCATTAGTTTCAAGCATAACTCAGGTTTTGCCAGTGTGATAGGACATGCATATGTATAGACTGGAAATATTGACAGTAACAGAAAAGGTTAAGTCAATGTTTGTATAATGCTTCAATCTTAAGGTCAATTTAGTGTAGCAAATTCTGAAATTCCTGACTATGAAGTAAACAATAAGGTCAAAGCAATTAACAGATAAGCAAGAAGTGCTCAGCGCAGCCACAAGCGGGCTCAGAGTATGAAGTTGTTCCAGTGTGGGTGATTGCATGAACAAGCTGCTCTTGTTGCCCTGGGCTTTGCAAGCCAAAATATTGTAAGGTTTCCCTACATTATAGGGCAGAATTCTGCCCTCAGATACAGGCATGCAACAGTCTCTGAAATCAATAAGAATTGAGCACCTGAACAGGAAGGCAGAAATCGACCCCTCCATGTATTTATTGTGTTTACTAAAGTGAGAAGCTGGTCCTTATTCCATTGACATCAGTGAAAGTATTGACTTTTGTAGGAGTCAGATTGGGAGCTCAGAGACACATCAATCTTCTCATAGAGGCATATTGACCTCTTGAATCTATATAAACAAACTAAAAGCAATATATTTTCAGGGGTGCTGAAACGAATGGTGCTGACGCACCCCCTAGTTTGAAGTGGTTTCCATCATATCCAGGATTTACAGTTTGGTTCAATGGCTCTCAGCACCCCCGCTATACACATTGTTCAAGCACCCCTCTATATTTTATAAATGTTCAGCCTAATCTGTATATTTTTAATTTGCTGTGGAAATGAGTCACTGGAAAACGTTCTTCAATGTGAATTGACCTAGTGACCTGGTTTCTTGACTGTGGACAAGAGGCAAATAGCGCAGTTTAGGAGGGCAAGCATATGGGTGGCTTTTGAGCTCTCCCAATCCTGGGTGAGCTGCCTGCAAAGCTAGTTCCACAGCCAAATACAGAGCAGTCTGAAGGCTGCTGTGAGTTACGCCATCTGCCAACACCCCCGGGGACTGATGTAACAGCTAGTACCTGCACAGCCTTGGGAAGTGCTGACCATGCTCCCTGCAAAATAAACAGAAAGTGGTAGTGGTGGATGCCAGGTTTAGATCAGCAGAGAATCCCCCTACACTAGAATGATCTCCAATAACTTTAAGGGCAGTATTCATTAGCAATTTGATGAAAGGCAGCCAGGCTGCACCCCGGGAGCTGAGCTGGTATACAATAAATCACAGGTTATTAGCTTTGGAATGGTACAAGAGAGAACAGTAGGATCTTACAAAGAATCAGCAGAACTGTCACCCATGTGAAACTGGTGTCTGGTTTCCAGGACTTTTAACTACTTATATCTGGTGTTCCACTGTACATTGTGCAGCTATTTTCTACAGCTATTCCATGCGTTGGCCCAAGCACTACCTGGCATTCTGGGCAGCAGTGAAGCAGTTAATTCTGATTTCCTGCAACTCAGAGAGCTACTTGCAAGTCTGTGGAAAGAAGCCAATGTTTAAACACAAACCAAATAAATCAGGAGAAAGCACCCTCTTTAACCCAGGAATTGAAGCAATACACTTATGTCCTGCGAAATGTTAATGTCTAGAGGTGAACTAGTTAGACCTTGAACTTCCATAGAATTAACTTAGTCCGTTCACTCCAAGAGACATTCTGTGTGCTTGTGTCCTTCTGGAATTATGAGACCAAAGTTTCTGCCAGTTTTCTGCTAATTTGTGAAAAGTGTAAGAGGGCATATCCTCCGCATTATTAGTTTTTAGAATCTTCTGACTGATCACTAGAAATGTTCTGTCATGCTTCTCTAAGAGCGGAGTCCAAATTGGCTTCAGGAGGTGTTTGATTGCAAGAACTCTATTTCTTTTCATAGTTCAGTAAAGGCTGGGGAATACACCAGACCAAATTCTCAGCAGGCTTCTCTAATTGCCCCAGCAAATGTTGTAAATACATCAGTCTGTGTGTAAAAAATGGAGAGGGATCTGAACCATAACTTCAGATTCAAGATTCCCAAACTCTGGAGAGCTTTGGATTCAAACTTTGCAGATTAGGTCTATATCAAGTTCAAGACTACATTTGCACATGCTTATTTGCATCCACAAATGGGGATTTTTTAAACACTATTTCATTGGTATAAATTAGTACATGTAACAAACATATTCACGATTCACTTTGAGTAGCGAAAGGATCAAGGACATACATGTAAAACAGCACAGTAACCTGTCAAACAAAACACTCTTTTTATCATTGTAAGCAGAGAAACTCTCATGTGATACAGTGTGAGTGTTTCTAATCCCCCTCACCCAAAAACAATTTTAAAAAGAGATTTCATTTCCATCCTGTCTCCTTCAGGAGTCAGAAACCTCTCTCTATGTTCCTGGAAACTTGCTATGGATTATGTGGGGTGCGATAATTCAAAGGCTAATTCAGTCATGCCTGAATCCACCATCTTTTGAGTTCTTCCAGGCAGAAAGTTCAGAAATGGTCCTGCAGAGCCCAGGAAGTGTTGATTTAATTTTTCATTCTTGCTTGTTTTTCTTTTCCATGTACAGAATTCCCAAAACATTGATTTTCAGCATGGGAACAATGTTTTAAGATATCTTTATCCAGTTTATCAGGGTTGTTTTCTGTGCCACAGAAAATGAGACTCTCAGGGAACAAACTTTGTAAATTATAAATGGCCAGCCAGAAGTTCCATGGGGTCCAAAGGGGATTTACACACTAAAACAACTGCACAAGATGGACAGTAAAGTTTCCCAATATGAAACCATCCCTGAGATCAACCAGTAGCAACTGTTCTGGTGTGTCAAAATTCAGAGGCTTGGGTAAACCCTTGGAACTAAGTTTGCTTCTGAGCAGTGAAGTAATGTACAATAAATGTCTTATTCTCTTCCCCAGCAGTTACTTTGAAGGCAGCATCCAAAGAATCAAGAGTATTTGCCATATTAAAAGAGAAAAACACTTTTTGATCTTGCCAGGGAATAATTCTCTATATCAAAATATCCCAAATGATTTGCACCTGACAAACTAAATTATGCTGATTCATGGCAGGGATTCCCAGATCCCATTTGCACTGGGTGGACAACCTTGTACATGCTGTTTTGGCCTTTTAAATGAAATTTGAGTATCATGAATTTGAACGGCATGACTGGAAACATTTATGAAATATATAGTATATGGGATATCACTGTTAGTGAGACATCAGTGTAAGGGAGCTGCAATTGTCTGGACCAGCGAACCCTGATTTTGTTAACTGAAGGAAGAATGTTTCTCTCATACAGATCAGAGATTCCATTAGGCATCCAGTCACCAAGATAACTGGTATTCCTGTACATCGGCTAATAAGTTATAGCACTTTCTAACCATAAATGTCACGGCACTTCACAAAAGAATTTAAGTGTCATTATCCCCATTTTATAGATGGGGAAATAGAGGCACACAGAGGTGAAGGCCCAGAGCTACAAAGGGACTTACGTGTTGAAAGACCTAACTTATAGGTGCTGCAAAAATCACCGGAACAACACTGCAACTCTCACAGCCTGAGTTAGGCACGTCAGCTCCCTACACAATGAGATGGGGAAAGACAAGTACCTGAGAGAATGTGATCCACAAACATTAGCACGCTAGGCAGCAAGCTGCCGGAACTAGTGAATAGGAGATGCCAACCAGAGAATGTCCTGAGCCCCATTCCTCTCAGGGAGCTGGGCACCCAAAGCTAGGCTGCAGGGAGGCACCTCTCTCTGATTAGTGATCCACAACTAGGAACTCCTCTGCTGGAGTCAGGCAGCTTAGGCACTTAGGCCATTTCTTGTGAGAAGGAATTAGGTACCTGCCTCACTCCACACAAAACAGCTAGAGGAGGCGGCGGTGGTGATGCTGCCACCACCACCCAACTTATAACTTTTAGCCCAGTGGTTACAGCACTCCCCTGGGATGTGGGAGACCCAGGTTTAATTCCCACCTCCGCCTGAGTGGGAATTTGAAAGGATTTGAGCAGGGGTCTCTCAGGTCTCAGAAGGGTGCTGTAGCCACTGACTATGGGACATTCTGAGGTGGGATTTCCTCAGTCTCTCCTGTTGAAGCTGTTCCACTGTGTATAAATAATTAAAAAGAGCCACTGGAGCACTGGACCTTGGATCTCCCACTTCCCAGGTGGGTGCCCTAACCACCAGGCTGCAGAGTCATTCTCTCTCTGGCCCAACGACTCTTTAAGGTGGTGGAGCATCTATCTTCCCAGGGTTTATGAATTTCTCTGGAGCTTGGGTGGGAGATAGGTGGCCAGGCACCTAAGGGAGTCAGCAGTGTGCATGCTCAGAGGCAGAAACATGTAGGGAACTTTCACCCTGGAAAATTAGGCACTGAGTGAGTTTAGGTTACATGGTTAGGCTTCAGCCAAGTGGAGATTTTGTGGATCACAGTTTAGGCTAAAACTGGGACTTGGGTACTTAAGTCTGAGATTTAGGTGCATAAGTACCTTAATGGATCTGGGTCAAAGTAACCGATCTAAGGTCACACAGTAGTTCAGTGGGAAAACCAGGAATACTATCCAGCTCTCCTAATGTCCTATCCACTGAACTATGTGGTCTCCCTGATTACCATCGGGTGAGTTTAAACAGCCCAAGAGGAAGAACTGCAGACTTCTCAAAATTAATCTTGAACCCAGAGAAAAAACCAAAACATTCAGTAAAATAAATTAGACAGAGTTAGTAGTCTCTTTGGGTTTGACAAAAGAAAACTAAACTAACTTACCATCCACCTCCAATGCATACATTCTGCCACTTCAGAGACAAAGATAAAACTATGACTTCAACAAGAGAATTTAGAACCAAGACAAACAGAAGGGAGGAAAGAGCGTATCCCCACGTTATTTCTCTTCCCAGTGTAAAATACCCAGTGCACAACATAAGTTAGTACTGCAGCTTTGGGGATACATAAAGGATGTAGAATCACTTAAACATTTGTGCCCTAAGATGACAGACTAGTAAATAATTTTATAGCCCCACTCCACAATATCAAAAGACCTTCTCTGTGATCAAACCTACCCAAGACAAATCCAATGTATCAGTTTTCTCTGAATGGGCAAAGAGACTTCAAATGTGTAGCTAAAACCATGGAAAGTATTCTGACAACTATAGTAAGGACTGAAATGGGTAGGGCCCAAATGATATGAGCTGATAAAACATGTTCTACTAATGATGTAGTTAAGAAAAAATACTGTGGAATCTGAATTGCGGGATGTAGAAAAAGTAAATGTAGTTTGATCCTTAGGTTGTAATAATGTCCTAGCCATCAACCAGAGAAAGGGCTATTACCAAACTTCTCAGATAGCCTTCTTTGATGTAAAGATGGGCAAACTGATCCAAATGAGCATCTAAGACACAACTAAAATCTTCACCCAAAATAATGTTTCCCTATGTGAGAACTTAGAAGGGGAAAGTATTCTGCTTAAAACAACAACACCATAAAACCAAAATAACTGAAGATCAGGATTGTTAGGTGAATATTATACCAGATTAATTCTTCTGCATATCATATTCTTCTTCCTAATATTACTCTGTCATCCGCATCATTAAAAGATGATTTAATCTGTAAAGGTAGATTTTTATGCACCAAGAAATATACTTGCTACAAAGAACTCAGCTGTGGAAGGCAACATGCACTATCTGCATTTTAATGGAAAATTTTTATGTCACCTGTAGTGGATTCTAGTGAATGGGGAACATCAGTTTCAGAAATATAGCCAAGAATTTTCAAAGATAATCAACAGAGAAGTAACCCAACCATCCTTACTCCTGGGCATGTCATGATTATCCTGGGGAACACTTTCAGCCTCTATAGGAACAATTTAACAAAACAGTGGTAAAATAATAGAGCCAAGGGAAAATGTAATTGCTTAATGTTCAGACACTACAATTGCTCTTTCAGGAATATTTGCGTTAAGAGAAAGACAAAAATGGGTGCCACTATTCAGTTAAAGTAAGACCAGGTGTTTGAGATACTCCATCATATTGTATTGAGCTACTCCTTCTCCAGTTAGCTGGGTTACAGGTGGCTGTAAATTGAGAGAGAGTCTGGGAGAATTGAATTCAAATAAACTGATGGTTGGTGCTGCCCGTCACCAGTTCTGGAAGGCAGGCACTGCAGTGGTAAGACCCTGGATGCATTAAAAAGTTTGTTATATTTTTAAACAATCTGGTCTTGTATTATTCATTTGGACATCCCTGATATTACAATATTTTATATACACACACTGATTCTTGCACTAGATTGAGCTATCCAAGAGAAGTATCTTGCCAGGTCAGCATTTCTCCAACTGAACTCTTTTGGCCCAGTTTAACTCATGAATTCTGGTAGCCACAGCATCCCATCTGGATGGGTAGGGAAGGGCAGGATTGGACAAGCATCCAGACAAGTTAGTCAATCCACTAAAGAGAAGATGACTTAATGGGGAGTTGATGTATCCTGTACAAACCAAACAAAAGCTTCTCTCAAAGCAGCTAAATGAACTACATTCATCTTGGAAAGTCAATAGTTCAAAGCTTTTCTGGGCTGGACTTGGGTGCTTTATTGTTGATGGTGGTCAGAGCTGTGTAATTAGATCTTACCAAAGATGAGTAAATTGAAGAAAAAGACTTATCATTTGTTGATATCTCTGGATATGTTGAAAGCTACACCCACAATGTCTTCTCTCCATCTGTAGGAGAGATCTATCAGTTCTGGGTGAAAGCTGCTCAGAAGACAGATTATAGTAACCAAAACATACATCAACCTTCCTCTTCCCCATTCCCAAAACTAGCTCATTCACACCACAACTCCAAAGGAAGAAGGTGAGATAGGACAGTGAGGGGAGACAAGCCACACCTCAGATAAAGTAACTGTCAACATTTTACAAGCGCAGCTGGAAATGGAAAGGGAAGTAGTAGAAATGTTGAATCACACAACAGATTTTGCAAGGTGGTACAGATATAATTACTCCTGGGGGAATTCTGTGCAGGGTGGATAAAAATCAATGATTTTTTTTAAAAAATAAAAAAAATTGGATTTTTTCCATTTAAATGGGATTTTTGAGGAAAAAACCCATCTAAAGATAAAGATACATTATAGCTCAAAGATATCTCATCATGGAATAGGGATTATAAATTCTAATTCTATAGTATGAGACAATATATTCATGTAATGTTTAAGAAAAGTTTTGTAAATGAGTTCCAATAGATCATGGATTAGGGACCCAATTTTATGGGGTTCCAGGGGCTTCTGTATAGATTATTTAGGTTAATCTTTCTATCTACCCAATGGGACTCAGTGCTCAGTCTAGAAGATACCATCAGAGATGCTTAGTTTTGCAGTTCTCAAACTGTGGATTTGTGTCTCCAGAGATAACATGCTTGTTAACAACAAAAATATTTTTAAATAAATAATATATAGAGATGAGAAATAACAGACCTCAACCCTATTGTCCCTCTGCAAATTTGTGTACAGAGTCAATCCCTTACCTCTCTCTAAAAATGCAAAGTTTCAAAATGTTCAATGAATAGAAGATTGTTGGGGGTGGAATAGATCGGGACAAGGAGAAGAAGTCTGGAGACAAATGTGAGAAGGGAGGGACAGGCAGTAGAAACAAAAGTGAAACTGTTTGAGCAGCATATTCCAGAAGTCTTGAGGTCTTTCTGAGTGTAGCCTTCATTGATTTGAGATCTACCATACCATTCTCTCAATAGAAAGGAAAACCTATAATGGCAGCAGGCCATAAAAGAGACCAAGTTTGGGAATAAGAACCATTCAAGAAATATGTTTGCTGCAGATGTTTTAAAGAAAGTCACACCAGTGAAACTGGTGGAAGTCACTTAAGCACTTGGATTCAGAGACTGTTGAAGTGATAATCTCACTTTTAACAACAGTAGCTTCTTCTGCCTGTGTAAAAAGAATATTTTCTTCCTTTGGATTAATTCATTCCAAATTGAGAAATCGTTTGGGACCTGAAAAAGCAGGAAAGCTTATTTTTCTTTTCCAGATTATTAACAAACAGGAAAATGAAGGTGAAGACGACTAAAATATTGGCTTCTGCAGCTAACTCAAATTTCTCATGTTGACCTGGCTGACATAGTGGACTTAATTTTGGGTTTTTTTTTTAATATTTCATTTAACTATGTATAGTGTGTACCTTCTAAAAATGAAACCTACGTCTATCTCTGAGTTGTGAAGAATATGTATTAAGGTTATGACAACCAACAAGAATGCACTTTTATGTAGAAATCCATGATTAATTGAGACTTCCTGAGTAGTGATTTAAATCAAATCCACCCTGATTCTGCACCAAAAAATTAAAAATTCTGCAAAATTCTGCATTTTTTGTCAAAATAATGCAACCTAATCCAGCTAGTTTCAATTATTTTGATAATTTATTTAAACTACAATACAATGATGGAAAATGGGAGTGGGGAGCATTGGAGGAAAGCACCAAACCCCCTCTATCTAATAGTAATGTAGCTAGTATTGACCCTTTACTTCTAATTATTAGTCAACCAATATATGCAGCCAGATTCTCCGTGTTACATCATAGGCACCTGAAGAGCAAGTGAGGACAGGGGACTCAAACTCACAGTTTATACTGGCTGCTGACCATCTCCAAAAAGGTCAGTAGCAACAGTTCATGGAGCACATTCTGACAGGAGATTTTTTCAGTCCAAAAATTTAGACCAGTTCTAGCCATTAAAGCACGATAAGCATTTATAAGGCATACTGTCCTTTACGATTAGGCTCCTTTACACCAGCCTGGCAATGTAAAGGAGCCTTAAAATTTACACACCTCCTTTTATACTCCTGGGGAAATTCACTAAGAATAATGGGAACAATTCACTAAGCAGGCAGGCTGCTACATTCTCCTCTGCCAGAGGGAACAGAGCCTGCCCCACGCATACTTCTTCAGAAATGCCCCAAAGCCCTTTCCCTCCACACTAAGCGTGCTGCAATAGCAAGTGAGAGGGACAGAGTGTCTCTCTCACACACATGACTACCCATCCCCCTCCCACAAGGTGGTGATTTACGTCTTTACTGGCTGCTCTGGGTGCCCAGACTGACCTGTCTTCACTGCCTGGGAGTGGGTGCATGGCCACTCTTGTGTCTTCCCTTTGCTTCCCCATCAAAAGTCATTTTTCTGCAGGTAAGCAAAGAAATATGCAGGGGCCATGAATTCTGTGTACGTGTAGTGATGCAGAATTCCCACAGGAGTATATAATGAATTGCTGCTATTTAACACAGAAATGGTGGCTTTTCAATACAGTATTCCCTCAGCTGTAGCGATGTGAACTCAATCCCCCTTAAAAGGCAGTCTAACAGGTGAATGCAATGTATTCTAAGCTTTTAAACATACTTGGCTTTTCTTCTTATGTTTTTAACTAAAGTTAAACTTGGGAGACTGACAGCTCTTAAGGGAGAGATCCGTAACAAAGCTGAATTTTACTTGAAAAGCTGAAGGGTATTCCACAAAAGGTTGAATTGTACTTACGTGATAACAAAATTTATGCTATGGTTTTAAAAACACTTAGCCCTGGTCTACACTAGGACTTTAGGTCGAATTTAGCAGCGTTAAATCGATGTAAACCTGCACCGGCCCACACAATGAAGCCCTTTATTTCGACTTAAAGGGCTCTTAAAATCGATTTCCTTACTCCACCCCTGACAAGTGGATTAGCGCTTAAATCGACGTTGCCGGCTCGAATTTGGGGTACTGTGGACACAATTCGATGGTATTGGCCTCCGGGAGCTATCCCAGAGTGCTCCATTATGACCGCTCTGGACAGCACTCTCAACTCAGATGCACTGGCAGGTAGACGGGAAAAGAACCGCGAACTTTTGAATCTCATTTCCTGTTTGGCCAGCGTGGCAAGCTGCAGGTGACCATGCAGAGCTCATCAGCACAGGTGACCATGATGGAGTCCCAGAATCGCAAAAGAGCTCCAGCATGGACCGAACGGGAGGTACGGGATCTGATCGCTGTTTGGGGAGAGGAATCCGTGCTATCAGAACTCCGTTCCAGTTTTCGAAATGCCAAAACCTTTGTCAAAATCTCCCAGGGCATGAAGGACAGAGGCCATAACAGGGACCCGAAGCAGTGCCGCGTGAAACTGAAGGAGCTGAGGCAAGCCTACCAGAAAACCAGAGAGGCAAACAGCCGCTCTGGGTCAGAGCCCCAAACATGCCGCTTCTATGATGAGCTGCATGCCATTTTAGGGGGTTCAGCCACCACTACCCCAGCTGTGTTGTTTGACTCCTTCAATGGAGATGGAGGCAATACGGAAGCAGGTTTTGGGGACGAAGAAGATGATGATGAGGAGGAGGTTGTAGATAGCTCACAGCAAGCAAGCGGAGAAACCGGTTTTCCCGACAGCCAGGAACTGTTTCTCACCCTAGACCTGGAGCCAGTACCCCCGAACCCACCCAAGGCTGCCTCCTGGACCCAGCAGGCGGAGAAGGGACCTCTGGTGAGTGTACCTTTTAAAATACTATACATGGTTTAAAAGCAAGCATGTGAAAGGATTACTTTGCCCTGGCATTTGCGGTTCTCCAGGATGTAGTCCTAAAGCCTTTGCAAAAGGTTTCTGGGGAGGGCAGCCTTATTGCGTCCTTCATGGTAGGACACTTTACCACTCCAGGCCAGTAACACGTACTCGGGAATCATTGTAGAACAAAGCATTGCAGTGTATGTTTGCTGGCATTCAAACAACATCCGTTCTTTATCTCTCTGTGTTATCCTCAGGAGAGTGAGATATAATTCATGGTCACCTGGTTGAAATAGAGTGCTTTTCTTCAGGGGACACTCAGAGGAGCCCATTCCTGCTGGGCTGTTTGCCTGTGGCTAAACAGAAATGTTCCCCTCTATTAGCCACAGGGAGGGGGGAAGGTTGAGGGGGTAGTCACGCGGTGGGAGGAGGCAAAATGTGACCTTGTAACGAAAGCACATGTGCTATGTATGTAATGTTAACAGCAAGGTTTACCCTGAAAGAGTGTAGCCACTGTTTTATAAAATGTGTCTTTTTAAATACCGCTGTCCCTTTTTTTTTCTCCACCAGCTGCATGTGTTTCAATGATCACAGGATCTTCTCCTTCCCAGAGGCTAGTGAAGCTTAGAAAGAAAAAAAAACGCACTCACGATGAAATGTTCTCCGAGCTCATGCTGTCCTCCCACACTGACAGAGCACAGACGAATGCGTGGAGGCAAATAATGTCAGAGTGCAGGAAAGCACAAAATGACCGGGAGGAGAGGTGGCGGGCTGAAGAGAGTAAGTGGCGGGCTGAAGAGAGTAAGTGGCGGGCTGAAGAGAGGGCTGAAGCTCAAATGTGGTGGCAGCGTGATGAGAGGAGGCAGGATTCAATGCTGAGGCTGCTGCAGGACCAAACCAGTATGCTCCAGTGTATGGTTGAGCTGCAGCAAAGGCAGCTGGAGCACAGACTGCCACTGCTGCCCCTCTGTAACCAACCGCCCTCCTCCCCAAGTTCCATAGCCTCCACACCCAGATGCCCAAGAACACGGTGGGGGGGCCTCCGGCCAACCAGCCACTCCACCACAGAGGATTGCCCAAAAAAAAGAAGGCTGTCATTCAATAAATTTTAAAGTTGTAAACTTTTAAAGTGCTGTGCTTAAAGTGCTGTGTGGCATTTTCCTTCCCTCCTCCACCACCCCTCCTGGGCTACCTTGGTAGTCATCCCCCTATTTGTGTGATGAATGAATAAAGAATGCATGAATGTGAAGCAACAATGACTTTATTGCCCCTGCAAGCGGTGATTGAAGGGAGGAGGGGCGGGTGGTTAGCTTACAGGGAAGTAGAGTGAACCAAGGGGCGGGGGGTTTCATCAAGGAGAAACAAACAGAACTTTCACACCGTAGCCTGGCCAGTCATGAAACTGGTTTTCAAAGCTTCTCTGATGCGTACCGCGCCCTCCTGTGCTCTTCTAACCGCCCTAGTGTCTGGCTGCGCGTAACCAGCAGCCAGGCGATTTGCCTCAACCTCCCACCCCGCCATAAACGTCTCCCCCTTACTCTCACAGATATTGTGGAGCACACAGCAAGCAGTAATAACAGTGGGAATATTGGTTTTGCTGAGGTCTAAGTGAGTCAGTAAACTGCGCCAGCGTGCTTTTAAACATCCAAATGCACATTCTACCACCATTCTGCACTTGCTCAGCCTGTAGTTGAACAGCTCCTGACTACTGTCCAGGCTGCCTGTGTACGGCTTCATGAGCCAGGGCATTAAGGGGTAGGCTGGGTCCCCAAGGATACATATAGGCATTTCAACATCCCCAACAGTTATTTTCTGGTCTGGGAATAAAGTCCCTTCCTGCAGCTTTTGAAACAGACCAGAGTTCCTGAAGATGCGAGCATCATGCACCTTTCCCGGCCATCCCACGTTGATGTTGGTGAAACGTCCCTTGTGATCCACCAGAGCTTGCAGCACTATCGAAAAGTACCCCTTGCGGTTTATGTACTCGGCGGCTTGGTGCTCCGGTGCCAAGATAGGGATATGAGTTCCGTCTATAGCCCCACCACAGTTAGGGAATCCCATTGCAGCAAAGCCATCCACTATGACCTGCACATTTCCCAGGGTCACTACCCTTGATATCAGCAGATCTTTGATTGCGTGGGCTACTTGCATCACAGCAGCCCCCACAGTAGATTTGCCCACTCCAAATTGATTCCCAACTGACCGGTAGCTGTCTGGCGTTGCAAGCTTCCACAGGGCTATTGCCACTCGCTTCTCAACTGTGAGGGCTGCTCTCATCTTGGTATTCATGCGCTTCAGGGCAGGGGAAAGCAAGTCACAAAGTTCCATGAAAGTGCCCTTACGCATGCGAAAGTTTCGCAGCCACTGGGAATCGTCCCAGACCTGCAACACTATGCGGTCCCACCAGTCTGTGCTTGTTTCCCGAGCCCAGAATCGGCGTTCCACAGCATGAACCTGCCCCATTAGCACCATGATGCATGCATTGGCAGGGCCCATGCTTTGAGAGAAATCTGTGTCCATGTCCTGATCACTCACGTGACCGCGCTGACGTCGCCTCCTCGCCCGGTATCGCTTTGCCAGGTTCTGGTGCTGCATATACTGCTGGATAATGCGTGTGGTGTTTAATGTGCTCCTAATTGCCAAAGTGAGCTGAGCGGCCTCCATGCTTGCCTTGGTATGGCGTCCGCACAGAAAAAAGGCGCGGAACGATTGTCTGCCGTTGCTCTGACGGGGGGAGGGGCGACTGACGACACAGCTTACAGGGTTGGCTTCAGGGAGCTAAAATCAACAAAGGGGGTGTCTGTACATCAAGGAGTATTTCAGGCAGGACTTCACGGAGGGTTCCAATAAGAAATGGTGCACCTAAGTTATCGTTCTTATTGGAACAAGGAGGTTAGCCTGGCCTCTGATTGATACATGGCTAGATTTACCTCGCTGCACCTTCTCTGTGAGTGACTGCAGTGTGACCTAGAGGAATGAGTCCCCTAGACAGGGGAGGAGGCAAATGAGTACAAAACAAATCTGGTCTATTTCTTGTTTTGACCCACTCCATCTATCTTTTACATCTTTGGCTGGCAGCAGACGGTGCAGAAGGACTGCTAGCCATCCTCATCTCTTGCCTGCCTGGCAGAAGATGGTACAGTAGGACTGCTAGCAATCTGTATCGCCTGCCTGCTCACCATAAGATGGTTCAATAGGACTGACTGCAGGACTAAAGAGAATGACCTGGTCAAGTCACTCCAAATTTAGTCCCTGCGACCATCTCTGCCCAGGCGCTCCCAGCCGATGTGGCCAGGAGCACCTCGGACACAACGAGGACGACTACCAGTCGTATTGCACCGTCTGCTGCCAGAAGGCAATGGGTTGCTGCTACTGTGCAGCAAAGCCGTACCACGTCTGCCAGCACCCAGGAGACATAGGGTGACGGTTACCTGAGCGGGCTCCATGCTTGCCGTGGTATGGCGTCTGCACAGGTAACTCAGGAAAAAAGGCGCGAAATGATTGTCTGCCCTTGCTTTCACGGAGGGAGGGAGGGAATGGGGGCCTGACGATACGTACCCAGAACCACCCGCGACAATGTTTTAGCCCCATCAGAGTGCTCCATTGTGACTTCTCTGGACAGCACTCTCAGATGCCCGATTGTTTGCCGTTGCTCTGACGCCGGGAGGGGCGACTGAGGACATGGCTTACAGGGTTGGCTTCAGGGAGCTAAAATCAACAAAGGGGGTGGCTTTACATCAAGGAGTATTTCAGGCAGGACTTCACGGAGGGTTCCAATAAGAAATGGTGCACCTAAGTTATGTCCTTATTGGAACAAGAAGGTTAGCCTGGCCTCTGATTGATACATGGCTAGATTTACCTCGCTGCACCTTCTCTGTGAGTGACTGCAGTGTGACCTAGAAGAATGAGTCCCCTAGACAGGGGAGGGGGGGAAGCAAATGAGTACAAAACAAATCTGGTCTATTTCTTGTTTTGATCCACTCCATCTATCTTTTACATCTTTGGCTGGCAGCAGACGGTGCAGAAGGACTGCATGCCATCCACATCTCATGGCTGCTCGGCAGAAGATGGTACAGTACGACTGCTAGCAGTCCGTATCGCCTGCCCGCTCACCATAAGACGGTTCAATAGGACTGACTGCAGGACTAAAGAGAATGACCTGCTCAAGTCACTCCAAATTTAGTCCCTGCGCCCATGTCTGCCCAGGCGCTCCCAGCCGCCGTGGCCAGGAGCACCTCGGACATGACGATGACGGCTACCAATCGTACTGTACCATCTGCTGCCACAAGGCAAGGGGTTGCTGCTACTGTGTAGCAATGCCGTACCGCATCTGCCAGCACCCAGGAGACATAGGGTGACGGTTACCTGAGCGGGCTCCATGCTTGCCGTGGTATGGCGTCTGCACAGGTAACTCAGGAAAAAAGGCGCAAAATGATTGTCTGCCCTTGCTTTCACGGAGGGAGGGAGGGAACGGGGGCCTGACGATATGTACCCAGAACCACCCGCGACAATGTTTTAGCCCCATCAGGCATTGGGATCTCAACCCAGAATTCCAATGGGCAGCGGAGACTGCGGGAACTGTGGGATAGCTACCCACAGTGCAACGCTCCAGAAGTCGACTCTAGCCTCGGTACTGTGGAAGCGCTCCGCCGAGTTAATGCACTTAATGCACTTAGAGCATTTTCTGTGGGGACACACACACTCGAATATATAAAACCGATTTCTAAAAAACCGACTTCTATAAATTCGACCTTATTCCGTAGTGTAGACATACCCTTAGAAATTAGATTGGAGCTCTTTGGGGGCAAGGATTGTGTCTTCCTCTGTGTTTGTACAATGTCTAACACAAGGGGCCCCCAATCCTGATGGGAGCCTTTAAGCACCACAGCAATAGAAATGACAAATAACCTTAGTGATAACTGAAATGCTTTTACTGTTATCAAATGCTTGAAATACACATACTTACTTTTAAAAACTAAATAAAAGGTCATTTGTGTTGAAAATAATTGCTCACCACACCAGTTACCCTGGAGGGAGGTGAGACAAAAATGGGAAGTTTATTCTTTTTAACTGCTGTCTGGTGTTTTAATATAAAATCTGAAAATAAATTTCCAGATAGATGCAGTGCATGAAGTTTCCTGTGTACCAGCTGTGTGTATACCTGTGCTTTATGGACACTGAAATCCAACTCTGGTCTCCTGGTATAGAGTGATGCTGTATCTGGACAATTCAGTGATCTCTGATCATGTTGGAGAGATGGCCTGATCCAAAGCCCACTGAAATCCATGTGCCATTTCATTGACTTCAGTGAGCTTTGAACCAAATCTTTAATACAGGAAATCTGATGCTGCCTGGGGATACTATGGGGTGATCACTTAGGGCAGTGAGTACTTTAAAAAAATGGTCTAAAACACAGGTTATACTAATACACAGGTTACATATACACATATACTATACACAGGTTATAGTAATAACATGCTGAATGCCCTTCTCCTCATTTTTGGGGTCTTATCTAAATGTATTGCTGGAGTGTAGGCTATTGACTGAAATTTAAAAAAAAAAGTGTGTGTGTCCCCTTTAAATGATCAAGCTAAATCATACGTGGCATTGTGGACAATACATCTTTTGTTCCTAAGTTGTTAAGCACGATAATTGAAACTATTTAGCGGATAATGGGAGTGCTCTATTTCACAAGGCAATAATCTAGTTTCCAAGGGGACTAACTATGAGGCCCAAAGCTTGTAGTTTATTTTTCCTCAGTAATGATCCAATCCCTGCACTGAGATAGAGCAGCCATCCAATTACCACCATTGTATTACAAATGTAAATGAGTGAATTATTTTAATCAAAAAAAGTTTCTCTCTCTTCCACTTCTTCGCTACTTGTCACTCGGTAATTTGTGACTGGGGACTGAGCAAGGTCACATGCTGCCATGCAGCATTCCATAACTGGATGAATGTACCCAGAAATACTGGCAGAGTGTGTGATTTGTCCCAATAAACCACATATAAATAATGATAATTAATGATGATTGTGTCACAGAGGGCGAAGTAATGCTTTGTTTTGGAGGGACTAGGGCTGGGCTGGGCTACATTGGCTGTTTGTCTACTTCCGGGCTTTCCTATAGGGCTGCTGAGCCATCTCCCTTTCACCTCCATTTTTAGGGAGATGGAACAGATATTAGGCTGCTGCTTGTCTCTTTTACTATTTCAATTTGCACCTCCTTGGCTGGGCTTCTTGTTACCTAAGGGTTCTGGTCTTACATGTTATGGAACTGACCATCTACTAGTGGGATTTACTGTAAGGTTATCAGGTTGTAAACTTTCTCTCCTCCATAACGTCATCCTCTCTCTGCTCTTGATTTGCGCTTCTTCATCAGACCACAATCTCCAGTGATGTACTGTGGTCTCACCTCTGACCAAGCTACATGCCATATTATGTGGGGGTGGAGGGGCCACATGACAGAGGGTGCATCATGTAGTCCAGCCAGGAAGCCTGGTCCATAGGGGAGAGTAGGAGCATGAAGCACCCAAACTACAACTCCCATGAGGCACAGAGGCAGATGGAGTTTAATATCAAACTAACTCAAAAACTAAATGTTTCAATTCAGTTCAATAAACCAGAATGAAATGTTTCATTTCAATGTTTCCAAATAATTTTTTTGGGGAAAAAACGCAGTTTGTTACAAATGTTTATATTTTGACTTTTTGTCCCAATTTGGGATGAAAACAAATGTTGAAAAATCATATCTATTTTAATCAATTAAAATTACTACTACTGTTACTGTACTACTGTTCCTAGATCATTCCTCCTACTCATATCTTCTATATAAAAATATGAAAATGTGCAAAACAATAACAAAAGAATATACCAAAAATATCCCAGGCCCAGATCCTGCAGTCAGGCTACATGCTCATTGATTAAGGCCTCATCAACAACATGGGCCCAATTCTCCACTCACTTAAGGCTGGTCTACACTCGGTAATTGCACCGTTATAAGCAAATCATATTCTAAATCAATTTAGTTAAATTGATGCAACTCGTTTAGTGTGGACACTCAAATTATTTTAATGAATCAAGCTACATCAATACGAGCCATTCTTAAACCAATTTAACAGAAGGGAGGAGTTCCACTAATTTAACAAAATTGATTTAGAAAATTATATAGTTAAAGTCATGCAATTTTTGTGGCCCTATACAGATTTAATTCAGAATTAATTCCGTTGAAGTCAATAGGGATTGGTATAAAACTGGTGTGTGTGTGTGACACAAATCAAGAACTATCAGTGCAGCTGTCATTTTGCGCCTAAGTCATAACAACCATATTTATAAACCATCCGTGACATCCTCTGATTAAATTAAAACAAATGTAGTGGAGCTTATTTCACAACACAACCATCCGCCAAACACCTGTCATGCTGTCTAACCATGTTTTTAGTCAGTGAATTCTGGGAAAATCTAGGCAGCCGCTGCCTTAACCAACAGAGCAGAGTACCTGGAGGACATGCACACTCAGCAGCAACAGTAACACACATGCCAGTGTGCTTTGGGATGTTTTACCGTATACAGAACAGAGAGAAAGGAAGACCAGACAACTCAATTACACTGATCTGGTTAGGGAGGTGACTCCCCTCTCCACAGCAAAACATGTGTTATGACCTTATTAATAGAAGAAAAACATGTCAGTCTACTGAATGTATTAAAGACTCCCAGTAATTTGTAACTGAGCAGTGGCCAGGTAGCATATGTTTATTGCTGTAGCTTTTTTCCATTGAAAACTTGTTTCCTGTATAGCTTTCAGTCAAATACAATAAATTGCACTTGCTAATTTATGGACAGACAGTAGGCCAAATCTACCCATTCAGCAGACTCAGTCCAATCTGGTAACTGGACAAACTATATACACATTTTCACAAATAGGAATTGAACTGGAAGGAACTCTTATAATCTATAGTCAGCTTTGCTATTTGAGCAGAAAGGAAATCTTCTTCAAGCAGTCAACAGGGACTAGGCTATGGTTGTCTCAATTCTATGTTTAGCTTTCAACAGGGATTCTCAACTTGATTTAGTCTGCAACTCACAGAGTGGCTGAAAAATTATCCTGTGGCTCCCATGTCCCACAATCCCTTGCAGGTGTAGAATATTGTGAAATTTGGGTTATTGGATAGGTTTCAAGCCATTTTGTGGGTTGCAGATAAAAAGAAGAGGAGGGTTGAGGAGATAGTAGGCTACAGGGGTTTGGGCTTTTGGGTGGGTGTGATAGTCTGTACCCCCATATTCACCTGTTTCATACTGACTATGATAAATCTTATACAAAGCTGTTCCTTTGTCAAGATGTAGATTTTTCTCCCACACCCTCTTTCCTGCCAAAGAATAGCCACTTAAGTAAGTGATGGCTCATTTGATCTTGTTGACACCTGGCTGAGGCACTGACTAGCCTTTTGTCTGAGGAACTGGTCTGTGGCTTCCTCCCCCAGCCCCTCCATTATGTCTAGAAATACCATATGGTTATAGGATTCTACTATACATACAATGTTGCCGCACATACTTTACCAGGACAGTAATGATCAGCAAATTGTGGTGATACCTCACAAGGCATACTGTGTATAAGATTTATCATAGTCGGTATGAAACAGGTGAATATGGGGGTACAGACTATCACACCCACCCAAGAGCCCAAACCCCTTCAGCCTACCATCTGTCTCCTGAACCTTGGCTGTAGAAGACTCACAAAGAGAACTGTACAGAGAGAGGAGGTGCCTCAAATCATCTCTCCCTTTCTCTCTACCCACATCATCAACACCACCTGAAGAACAAAGGAAGCAGCATTGGACTGGGGGAAGAGATTCTGAAAGATCAGCCAGTAAGATGATGAGACATGTGGTGAGAGAGACCTTTGACTTGAATTCACTTAGTTTTGTTAAGTTAGGCATTAGTTGCATTTTACTTTTGTTTTCTTGTAACCAATTCTGACTTTTATACTTTATTTCTTGTAATCACTTAAAATCTATCTTTCTGTGTATGATGGTCATTAAAATGTACTTCTTATTGCCATACAGTGTTTGACAGCTACACTTAGAAAGGACAATACCACAATACACTCAAATCGTGCAAATCAGTAAAAGCTGCTTTTTAAATGACAACTACTAAATGCCAGGGGGAAGGTTACAAAGCTGCTCACTAGCATCTTAAAGTGTATTCCAGGCAGTTCTTTCTCCTTCTGTGTCTCTCAACAAAGGGTGATTTTAAACTGTAGAGCACAGATGTGCATGGCTGATATATAATTCTGTCCACATCTTAAACAAGTGTCTCAGAGATGCTGAACCATTAATCTCATCAACAACAGGTATTCAAATGGAATTAGAAAAGAATGCATCAGCAAAAAAAATAGCAAAAACTAAGAATGGTTAGCAGAAATGTTAGTAAAATGGAGACCTCCTGCAGTGAAAGAATACTGTACTATTGCTACTTAATTATCTGAGCTCCTGGAACAAATGCAAAAGGTGTCTGTTTATCGATATATTCCTAATGCACCCACCACTGTAGTATGCAAGGGCCAATGTCAGGCACATTCATGCACAGTTATTTGATGCAATTCTGAACCACTCTGGCTACTGAAACTTTCCTCTTTCTTAAGGAAAAAAAATGTACAAGATTACACGAGCGAAACCCATTGGGTTTATTTGCCAATTCCGTACAGAACTTTTCATACAAGTCCCATACCTAATTAACTGCCTTTTATCACTGGCTCTCATCCTTTTGAAATGACAGATTTATGTTAAGTCAAAGCTTAGATGATATTTGTTGTACAGTATTTTACTTACCACCTCCGCTTTAAAGTATTTTCCAAAGCCCCCCTTTTTTTTTAATTAAATGAACCATTGCTTAATGCTGTAAGTATTCAGTCAACAATAATTATTATGCCTGGCACAATGTGGTTCAGTGTACTGGTGCCAGGCACTCATTGATCATTGCTTGTATGTGCCAGTTTTAAGAAAGCCTTTCAATAAGCTCAAAACATATTTCCGGGACTGGTCTCACATCATCTCTAGTGGAATAATCAGGCTTGTATGAGGCTGTGGAGAGAAAAAAAACAATTTTATTCAAGGCATTCCAGCTCAGACATTGAATCAAAAGTTCCTAACTTGGCCTCATTAAAGAAGGTTCAGATGGAATGTCAAGATCACAAAACAGCATTTGAAGGGCTATTTATGGACTTTTCCCCCCAGCTTGAATTGCCTTTATTAGATTACTTGATACCACCTATAGGACAGAAGGTATCTTAGTCACTTCTGGAGACCCCACAGCCAAGTTTATTGGGATTTCCTGGTGTCCCGGACTTCATTTAAGTCAATAATCCTTCCATCTTTGCTGAGTTTTCATCATTCATCTGTTCCTCCACAGGTGAAGTATGTTCCCATCCTACCAGTTCAGTTCCTGTATCTATCCTGAATCCCAGCTATAGTTGGCATTCTTGTCTTAGGTTTAGACTACCTTCCAGTCCAAATACTCTCATACTTCCAGAACCTCTGGTATCTAAACAATTGTTGACACAGAACTTCAAAAGTGCTGTGGGAGCAGTGGATTAGGCACAAAGGAATCTGTGGAACATCACTCTTCAACCTGGAGGACATAGATGCCAGAGGTCCTCCTGGGTGGGCAGATGAACAGGGACACAGGATCAGGTCAAAACTGGGGCAATAACAGGAGAAAGAAGAGAATTCCAACTGGATAGCAGGGATGGCTGGCATCTGAAGATGCTTCAAGGAAGGCAAGATCACAGGATGAACAGCAGGACCCATTGAACCCAGGCAATGTAATGAAATATCCAAATCACAAGACCTGGTAGTAATAGGGGACTCTAACTACCAAGACATCTGTTGGAAGAATAATATGTCAAAACACAAAATGTCCAATCAATTCTTAGAATGTATTGAAAACAACTGTTTGTATCAGAAGGGGAAGGAAGTAATCAGAGAGGGACAGCCATTTTAGACTTAATTCTGACTAACAGGGAGGAATTGGTTGCGAATCTGAAAGTGGAAGGCAATTTTGGTGAAAGTGATCATGAAATGATAGATTCTATCATTCAAAAGAGAAAAAGAAGGAAAGAAGTGAAAGCAGCAGAATAAGGACAATGGGCTTAAAAAGAGCAGACTTTAACAAATTGAGAGAACTGGTAGGCAAGGTCCTGTGGGAAGAAAATCAAAGGGAAAAAGGAAACAGAAGAGTGGGTAGTTTCTCAAAGTGACGCTATTAAAGGTGGAACAGGAAACTATCCCAAAGTGAAGGAAAGATAGGAAGAATAGTAAGAGACAATAGGACTCTATCAGGTGGTCTTCAATGACCTAAAAATCAAAAAGGAATCCTACAAAAATTGGAAACAGAGACAAATTGCTAAGGATGAGCACAGAAGAATAGCAAAGCATCTAGGGACAAAATCAGAAACGCTAAGGCACAAAACAAGTTACACCTAACAAGAGACATAAAAGGCAATTAGAGGAGGTTCTTTAAATACATTACAAGCAAGAGAAAAATGTTGAAAAGTGTAGGTCCACTGTTTAGTGAGAAAGGAGAGCTAACAACAGACTACGTCAAGAAAACTGACATGTTTAATGCCTATTTTGCTTCAGTCTTCACTAAAAAGGTAAATTGTGACCAGACTTAATATTAATAACAAAGGGGAAGGAACACAAGCTAAAACAGGAAAAGAACAGGTTGAAGAATATTTAGATAAGTTAGATGTATTCAGGTTGGAGGGGCTTGATGGAATTCCCTAGGGTACTTACAGAACAAGCTGAAGCAATCTTGGAAGCATTAGCGATTACCTTTGAGAACTCATGGAGGATGGATGAGGTTCCAGAGGACTGGAAAAGGGCAAATATAGTACCTATCTTTAAAAAGGGAAACAGAGAGGACCCAGGGAATTATAGACCACTGAGCCTACGTTCGCTACCTGGAAAGATACTGCAACAAATTAACAAACAACCAATTTGTAAGCACCTGGAGGATGATAGAGTATAAAACATAGCCAGCATGGATTTATCAAGAACAAATCATACCAAACCAACCTAATTTCCTTTTCTGATAGGATTACTGGCCTAATGGATAGGGGAGAAGCTGTATAGCTGATATATCTTGCTTTTAACAAGGCTAACAACCCAACATGACATTCTCATAAGCAAACTAGGCATAGGCACCGGCTTCTAATGGCATCGGTGGGTGCTTAACCCCCACTCCCCTTGGCCCCACCCCAACTCCACCCCTGCCCCGCCCCCATTTCAACCCCTTCCCCAAAGTCCCTGCCCCAATTCCACCCCCTCCCTGCCCCTATTGGACTCCTTCCCCAAATCCCCGCCCCACCTCTTCCCCATCTCCTCCCCTGAGCGTGCCATGTTCCCGCCTCTCCCCGCTCCCTCCCGGAGCTTGCTACAGCTGTTTGGCAGTGGCAAGCGCTAGGAGGTAGGCAGAGGAGCTGGGATGCAGTGCACTCAGGGGAGGAGGTGAAGGAGGAGGTGAGGGGGGGTGAGGAGGGGAGCTTGGCTGCCAGTGGGTGCAGAGCACCCACTAATTTTTCCCTGTGGGTGCTCTAGCCCTGGAGCACCCACAGAGTTGGCGCCTATGAAACTAGGGAAATGTGATCCAGACGAATTTACTATAAGGTGGATGCGAAACTGTTTGAAAGACCATACTCAAAGAGTAGTTATCAATGGCTCACTGTCAAACTGGGAGGAAGTATCTAGTGGGGCCCCACAGGGGGGTCAGTTTTGCCTCCAGTACTATTCAATATTTTCATTAATGACTTGGATAACGGAATGGAGATGTATGCTTAAAAAATTTACAGATGACACCATGCTGCAAGGGGTTGCAAGCACTCTGGAGGGCAGGATTAGAATTCAAAACAACCTTGACAAATTGGAGAAATGATCTGAAATGAACAAGGTGAAATTCAATAAAGACAATTGCAAAGGTCTTCACGGGAGGGAGGGGATTAAATGAACTACTACAAACTGTGGAATAACTGGTAGGCAGTAGTACTACTGTAAAGGCCCTGAGGATTATAAGGGATCACAAAACTGAAGTAGCTAAAAATGTGACACAGTTGTGAAAAAAGGCTAATCTCATTCTGAGGTGTATTAACAGGAGTGTTGTATGTAAGATAAAGTAGGTAATTGTCCCGTTCTGCCTGGCGCTGGTGAGGCCTCAGCTGGAGTACTGTGCCCAGTTCTGGGCACCACACTTTAAAAAAATATGTGGACAAATTGGAGTGAGTCCAGAGGAGAGCAACAAAAATGACAAAAGGTTCAGGAAAATCTGAGCTTATGAGGAAAAGATTTTTAAAAATTGGGCATGTGTAGATTTGAGAAAAGACGACCAAGGGGAGATCCTGACAGTCTTCAAACATGTTAAGGGCTGTTATAAACAGGACAATGATCAATTGTTCTCCATGTCCACTGAAGGTAGGACAAGAAGTAACGGGCTTAATTTGCAGCAAGGGAGATTTGGGTTAGATATTAGGAACAACCTTTTAACCATAAGGATAGTTAAGCATTGGACTATGCTTCCAAGGGAGGTTGTGGAATCTCTGTCATTGGAGATTTTAAAGAACAGGTTACACAAACACCTGTCAGGGATTGTCTGAGGTATACTTGGTCCTGCCTTAACACAGGGCGCTGGATTTGATGACCTCTTGAGATCCCTTCCAGACTCACATTTCTATAAGTCTATGATTTTTACAACAACCTTGAAACTTCAGTTAGTAGTTGTCACAGCCTATTGGCTGCTTGGAGTGGATTTTTAAAATCAGTGTAATTATTTGATTACATTAATGGTGCATGAATTAAAATGTGGAGAGCCTGTTAAACATGAAAAAAAATCATGAAAGTAGAAAAAAAAGACCTCAGTAGAACAGTATGGTCAATTCACTAGACTTATAAGCTGATTTTTTTTTAAAAATGCTTCAGTTTCCAAATACATCTCTAAAAGTAACCCTGCCTGACCTGAAACATGAAAGGTCTTGGTATCCTGGACTTATTTATAGAGACCCTAGGTTTTTCCATTACAAAAATGCAAACTGTATGCAAAAATATTTTTGCAGAATTTTGAGTGCCCCCCTGGGGTCGTAAATAAAATGTATTTTCTTGCCTCGTCTTCAGCATTCAGTAGACTTCAAGAGCAAACATTTTCACCCTAGAATCTGCACTATGCCCTATAATAGAGATTACATCTTGGTTCCCATGGGAACATTAATTTGATCTGTGGCAAAGAGACACTCTCCAATGCAATTTTGGTTGGGATAATTCAAATTTAAATTAATAGCATACTCCTCAGCCTTCCATTCTTTATATAAGACATACAAGACTTGAAGGCATTCTTCTGTTTATCTAGCCTTACTGTGACTGGGTTGTGATATATTCATTTTACAGGCTTTTCTACAGACCAATCTCTACAGCTTTTGAGCACCACACAAACGCTGAAGTTATCCTACATCACTCCTATAAGATAGGGAAGTAGTAGTATCCCCATTTTAAAGATAGGGAACTGACACACCAAGGAATTAGGTAACTTGCCTAAGGTCAAACAGGACATCTGTGTCAGATCAGGGAAATTAACCCAGAGCTCCTGAGTCACACTCCAATGCCTCAATTATGAGACCTTCCAGCCATTCATGCTACACACAGTTACACACATATGCCTCAACATTGAAGGCACTGAGGTTCAATACATATGATTGAGGACAGAATAGGACCATCTGAATCTGGATTAAGTAACATACCAACTTCCCCAGAAATAATCTTCCTTTTTAATCAGAAGATACCTCTTCAAGAAGGTGCTTGAAGGTTGGAAACAGTCCATTATTTTCCCTTCACACCTGTTACAAACCCAGTCTTCCTAACTGACTTCAGTTGGTAGGATCGGGACCTAAATGGGAGTTCTTTCATAGGAGTAAACTTTCCCTTTCTGCTCCTGTCATAAATATAAAGGGAAGGGTAAACCCCTTTGAAATCCCTCCTGGCCAGGGGAAAGCTCCTCTCACCTGTAAAGGGTTAAGAAGCTAAAGGTAACCTCGCTGGCACCTGACCAAAATGACCAATGAGGAGACAAGATACTTTCAAAAGCTGGGAGGAGGGAGAGAAACAAAGGGTCTGTGTCTGTCTGTAGTCGTCTTGGCCGGGGATAGACCAGGAATGGAGTCTTAGAACTTTTAGTAAGTAATCTAGCTAGGTATGTGTTAGATTATGATTTCCTTAAATGGCTGAGAAAAGCATTGTGCTGAATAGAATAACTATTTCTGTCTCTGTATCTTTTTTGTAACTTAAGGTTTTGCCTAGAGGGGTTCTCTATGTTTTTGAATCTAATTACCCTGTAAGATATCTACCATCCTGATTTTACAGGGGGGATTTCTTTATTTCTATTTACTTCTATTTTTTATTAAAAGTCTTCTTGTAAAAAACTGAATGCTTTTTCATTGTTCTCAGATCCAAGGGTTTGGGTCTGTGGTCACCTATGCAAATTGGTGAGGCTTTTTACCAAACCTTGTCCAGGAAGTGGGGTGCAGGGTTTTGGGAAGTATTTTGGGGGGAAAGACGCGTCCAAACAGCTCTTCCCCAGTAACCAGTATTAGTTTGGTGGTGGTAGCGGCCAGTCCAAGGATAACGGGGGGAATATTTTGTACCTTGGGGAAGTTTTGACCTAAGCTGGTAAAGATAAGCTTAGGAGGTTTTTTCATGCAGGTCCCCACATCTGTACCCTAGAGTTCAGAGTGGGGGAGGAACCTTGACATGGTGGCATAGTGGTGGGATTAACCTGAAATCATTTTGAGATCCAGTTGAGATTTTTTGAACTAGAAATACAGATTTTAAAAAGGAATTTTTTTTTCTCCTGTGGAAAGGAAGTCCAGAAAGCAGCTTTGAAACTGAAAACAGCTTGGTTTTTCTCTGCTTTGTGGCCAAGCAGAGACAAAAGGGGATTATCTTTGTGAATTGCAGGTTTTTTTTGCCTGGAGGCAGGGTACTTAACTCCTGCAGGGAAATTCACAGTCTTCCAACCCAGAGTTTTTTTTTCTTTTCTTCCTAAAAGTAAATAGGGGGTGTGTGTGCTCTACCCATTTGCCTGGAGATAAAAGTGGCAGGGGTTTTTTTTTTAGGATTTTGATTTTTTTGTTTTACAAGGAGCACAGGTTTGAAAAGGAATTTTTTTTTTTGGGGCTGGGTAAGCAGGTTTCCAAGTAGTTGGAGGTTTTTTGCTTTAATTTGGGCCCAGAGCAGAGACAAGGGAATTGTCTTTTTCTGTAGGCTGACAATCACTATCAGAGAATAGGTATTCTATTCCAGCACAGCAAAATTTTACAGCCAAGTTTTGTTTGTTTATTTCTAAACCTCGGGTGTAAAGTTAGTTAAAAACAGAGAGGTTAGAATGACAAAATCCGCAGCTCGACTACAGCTCGAATTAGCCAAATTTCAGGCTGAGGAAAGACAAAGGGAACATGAAAGACAGATAGAACTCATGCGGCTGAAGAAGGAACAAGAAAGGGAGGCAGAACAACACCAAGCGGCTGCTCACAGGAGAGCTATGGAAGCGAGGGACAAAGAACTGGAGGAGAAGGAAAAAGAGAGGAAGTATGTGGAGGAGATGGAGAAGATAAAGGCTCAGCAGAATATCCCAACAAACCCTAGTAATCCTTCTCCAAGTACCACTTCCCATCCCAGAAAGTTCCCCACCTACAAGGCAGGCGATGATACTGAGGCCTTCCTAGAAAACTTCAAAAGGGCCTGCCTTGGGTACAACATCTCTACTGACCAATACATGGTAGAGCTGAGGCCGCAGCTCAGTGGACCCTTAGCTGAGGTGGCAGCTGAAATGCCTAAAGAACACATGAACAAGTATGAACTGTTTAAATCCAAGGCGAGAGTCAGAATGGGGATAACACCCGAGCAGTCTCGTCGGAGGTTCAGAGCCCTAAGGTGGAAACCAGACATGTCATTTACCCGACATGCCTACCACATTGTGAAACATTGGGATGCCTGGATATCAGGAGCAAGTGTTGAATCTCCAGTAAATTTGCCCTTCCTAATGCAAATGGAACAATTCTTAGAGGGTGTTCCTGAGGAAATAGAAAGATACATCCTAGATGGGAAACCCAAAACTGTAATTGAGGCAGGAGAGATTGGAGCCAGATGGGTGGAGGTGGCAGAGAAGAAGAAAACTGGTCGCAGTTGGAGCGGAGACCAGAAGGGACCACCCCAGACCACACCCTATTACCGGGGGCCACCCAAAGCCCCACCTACCTCCCAAAGAACCCTTATCGTCCCACCACCCCGTTCTCCAGCAACCCTCCTCGCCCCAGTGACCCGTCAGCTGGACGATGTTTTAAGTGTAACGAGCTGGGGCATGTAAAGGCCAACTGCCCCAAGAACCCCAACAGAGTACAGTTCATTGCACCGGAATCACACCAGAGGTCCACAGGCCCAGATACCTCCCAGATACCCTTGGAGCGGAGGGAAACTGAGTGTGGGCGGGAAGAAGGTCACCGCGTGGAGGGACACCGGAGCACAAGTGTCAGCTATCCATGCTTCCTTAGTGGACCCCAATTTAATCAACCCAGAGATCCAAGTGACGATTCAACCCTTCAAGTCCAACTCTTTCAATTTGCCTACAGCCAAGTTGCCTGTCCAGTACAAGGGCTGGTCAGGAATGTGGACTTTTGCAGTCTATGATGATTATCCCATCCCCATGCTGTTGGGGGAAGACTTGGCCAATCATGTGAAGCAGGCCAAGAGGGTGGGAATGGTCACCCGCAGCCAGGCTAAACAAGCCGTGAGGCCTAGCTCTGTTCCGGAAACTTCTATCAGGACCCAGTCAGAGGTGATAGACCCGGACCCCAGGCCAATGTCTGCAACAGCAGTAGTGGATCCAGTCCCAGAGACCCAGACGGAACCAGTCCCAGAACCGGAACCAGCCAAACAACCAACACCAGACCCCGTGCCAGCACTGAATCCAGTACTTGCAACCTCAACACCAGAGGGCCCCACTGAACCTGAACTGGCAGCAGCCGATAACCCGACACAAGAGGCTCAGCTGGAGCCTGAATCCCAACATAGTGCACCAGCGGAGAGCGGTTCACAGTCAACAGAAACAGCTCCATCCCCTATATCGCTTCCAGAGGGACCAAGCCTAGGTCCACAATCCAATGAGGAACTGATGTCCCCAGCATCAAGGGAACAGTTCCAGACCGAACAGGAAGCAGATGAAAGCCTCCAGAGAGCTTGGACGGCGGCACGGAGCAACCCACCGCCTCTCAGCTCTTCTATCGATCCAGGTTTGTTGTAGAAAGAGGACTTTTATACAAGGAAACTCTTTCTGGTGGACACCAGGAAGACTGGCATCCTCAGAGACAGTTGGTAGTTCCAACTAAATACTGGGCCAAGCTCTTGAGCTTAGCCCATGATCACCCTAGTGGCCATGCTGGGGTGAACAGGACCAAAGACCGTTTGGGGGGATCATTCCACTGGGAGGGAATGGGCAAGGATGTTTCTACCTATGTCCAGTCTTGTGAGGTGTGCCAAAGAGTGGGAAAACCCCAAGACCAGGTCAAAGCCCCTCTCCAGCCACTCCCCATCATTGAAGTTCCATTTCAGCGAGTAGCTGTGGATATTCTGGGTCCATTTCCGAAAAAGACACCCAGAGGAAAGCAGTACATACTGACTTTCATGGATTTTGCCACCCGATGGCCGGAAGCAGTAGCTCTAAGCAACACCAGGGCTAAAAGTGTGTGCCAGGCACTAGCAGACATTTTTGCCAGGGTAGGTTGGCCCTCCGACATGCTCACAGATGCAGGGACTAATTTCCTGGCAGGAACTATGAAAAACCTTTGGGAAGCTCATGGGGTAAATCACTTGGTTGCCACTCCTTACCACCATCAAACAAATGGCATGGTGGAGAAGTTTAATGGAACTTTGGGGGCCATGATACGTAAATTTGTAAATGAGCACTCCAATGATTGGGACCTAGTGTTGCAGCAGTTGCTCTTTGCCTACAGAGCTGTACCACATCCCAGTTTAGGGTTTTCCCCATTTGAACTTGTATATGGCCGTGAGGTTAAGGGGCCATTGCAGTTGGTGAAGCAGCAATGGGAGGGATTTACACCTTCTCCAGGAACTAACATTCTGGACTTTGTAACCACCTACAAAACACCCTCCGAACCTCTTTAGCCCTTGCTAAAGAAAACTTACAGGATGCTCAAAAAGAGCAAAAAGCCTGGTATGATAAACATGCCAGAGAGCGTTCCTTCAAAGTAGGAGACCAGGTCATGGTCTTAAGGGCGCTCCAGGCCCATAAAATGGAAGCATCGTGGGAAGGGCCATTCACGGTCCAGGAGCGCCTGGGAGCTGTTAATTATCTCATAGCATTCCCCACCTCCAACCGGAAGCCTAAGGTGTACCATATTAATTCTCTAAAGCCCTTTTATTCCAGAGAATTAAAGGTTTGTCAGTTTACAGCCCAGGGAGGAGACGACGCTGAGTGGCCTGAAGGTGTCTACTACGAAGGGAAAAGTGCTGGTGGTGTGGAAGAGGTGAACCTCTCCATGACCCTTGGGCGTATGCAGCGACAGCAGATCCAGGAGCTGTGCACTAGCTACGCGCCAACGTTCTCAGCCACCCCAGGACTGACTGAACGGGCATACCACTCCATTGACACAGGTAATGCTCACCCAATTAGGGTCCAACCTTACCAGGTGTCTCCTCAAGCTAAAACTGCTATAGAATGGGAGATCCAGGATATGTTACAGATGGGTGTAATCCACCCCTCTGAAAGTGCATGGGCATCTCCAGTGGTTCTAGTTCCCAAACCAGATGGGGAAATACGTTTTTGCGTGGACTACCGTAAGCTAAATGCTGTAACTCGCCCAGACAACTATCCAATGCCACGCACAGATGAACTATTAGAGAAACTGGGACGGGCCCAGTTCATCTCTACCTTGGACTTAACCAAGGGGTACTGGCAGGTACCGCTAGATGAATCTGCCAAGGAAAGGTCAGCCTTCATCACACATCTCGAGCTGTATGAATTTAATGTACTCCCTTTCGGGCTGCGAAATGCACCCGCCACTTTCCAAAGACTTGTAGATGGTCTCCTAGCGGGATTAGGAGAATATGCAGTCGCCTACCTTGACGATGTGGCCATATTTTCGGATTCCTGGGCAGACCACCTGGAACATCTACAAAAAGTCCGTGAGCGCATAAGGGAGGCAGGACTAACTGTTAAGGCTAAGAAGTGTCAAATAGGCCTAAACAGAGTGACTTACCTTGGACACCAGGTGGGTCAAGGAACTATCAGCCCCCTACAGGCCAAAGTGGATGCTATCCAAAAGTGGCCTGTCCCAAAGTCAAAGAAACAGGTTCAATCCTTCTTAGGCTTGGCCGGTTATTACAGACGATTTGTACCGCACTACAGCCAAATCGCTGCCCCACTGACAGACCTAACCAAAAGGAAACAGCCAAATGCTGTTCAGTGGACCGAAAAGTGTCAGAAGGCCTTTAACAAGCTTAAAGCGACAGTCATGTCTGACCCTGTACTAAGGGCCCCAGACTTTGACAAACCGTTCCTAGTAACCACAGATGCGTCCGAGCGTGGTGTGGGAGCAGTTTTAATGCAGAAAGGACCTGATCAAGAATTCCACCCGGTAGTGTTTCTCAGCAAAAAACTGTCTGAGAGGGAAAGCAACTGGTCAGTCACTGAAAAAGAATGTTACGCCATTGTCTATGCTCTGGAAAAGCTACGCCCATATGTTTGGGGACGGCGTTTCAGCCTGCAAACCGACCATGCTGCACTGAAGTGGCTTCACACCGTCAAGGAAACTAACAAAAAAATGTCTTCGGTGGAGTTTAGCTCTCCAAGATTTTGATTTCGACATCCAACACATCTCAGGAGCTTCTAACAAAGTGGCTGATGCACTCTCCCGTGAAAGTTTCCCAGAGTCAACTGGTTAAAATCGTCCTTGAGATGTGGAAAATATTGTTAGTCTTTATGTACTTGGTAGTATATTTAGAGATGCATATGTCTTATTAACTCTGTTTTTCCTAGAGCTCCAGGAAGAAATCCCAGCCAGTGTTTCACTCTAGCTGAGATTTGGGGGGCGTGTCATAAATATAAAGGGAAGGGTAAACCCCTTTGAAATCCCTCCTGGCCAGGGGAAAGCTCCTCTCACCTGTAAAGGGTTAAGAAGCTAAAGGTAACCTTGCTGGCACCTGACCAAAATGACCAATGAGGAGACAAGATACTTTCAAAAGCTGGGAGGAGGGAGAGAAACAAAGGGTCTGTGTCTGTCTGTAGTCGTCTTGGCCGGGGATAGACCAGGAATGGAGTCTTAGAACTTTTAGTAAGTAATCTAGCTAGGTATGTGTTAGATTATGATTTCCTTAAATGGCTGAGAAAAGCATTGTGCTGAATAGAATAACTATTTCTGTCTCTATCTTTTTTGTAACTTAAGGTTTTGCCTAGAGGGGTTCTCTGTGTTTTTGAATCTAATTACCCTGTAAGATATCTACCATCCTGATTTTACAGGGGGGATTTCTTTATTTCTATTTACTTCTATTTTTATTAAAAGTCTTCTTGTAAAAAACTGAATGCTTTTTCATTGTTCTCAGATCCAAGGGTTTGGGTCTGTGGTCACCTATGCAAATTGGTGAGGCTTTTTATCCAACATTTCCCAGGAAAGGGGGGGTGCAAGTGTTGGGAGGATTGTTCATTGTTCTTAAGATCCAAGGGTCTGGGTCTGTAGTCACCTAGGCAAATTGGTGAGGCTTTTTACCAAACCTTGACCAGGAAGTGGGGTGCAGGGTTTTGGGAAGTATTTTGGGGGGAAAGACGCGTCCAAACAGCTCTTCCCCAGTAACCAGTATTAGTTTGGTGGTGGTAGCGGCCAGTCCAAGGACAACGGGGGGAATATTTTGTACCTTGGGGAAGTTTTGACCTAAGCTGGTAAAGATAAGCTTGGGAGGTTTTTTTCATGCAGGTCCCCACATCTGTACCCTAGAGTTCAGAGTGGGGGAGGAACCTTGACAGCTCCCATCAAAACTCTTGTGTTACCATTACAAATGAAAGAACTGGTCTGTAATAAATAAGGTTCATTTTACACTAAATGGATGAACTTGGACCTTTTTCGTGTTTCAAAAAAGTTTGCTTAGAATCTGTTTGTTTACATTTTTCCTGAGCTTTCTGGTTTTGCCTCAGATGAAAAGTGGGAAGTTCCAAATATCTCCCAGGGGAGCCTCTTCTTGTGCAACTTCCAGTCTAAAGAGTTTCTGAATTTTTGGATGCTTGCTTGACAGACTTTTCAACTGATTGGGATTTCTGCATTACTATTAACCACCCTGTGGTCTCTCTTTCTTTGCCCTGGGGAGCTGCACAGCAGCTAAGCATGGTAACATAAGTGTGTTATCTGCTGGAATCAAAAGATAAATTAGATCCTGTAATAATCTGCCTTTTACCTTTAATGAAGGGTGACTCTTTCCTTTGATGTGAAACACAGGAAGTGCCCTGAGCACAAGTGTTTACTAGGATTGCCATAAAAGACTCACTCCCTCTCCCTGCCCCCTTTTAAAGTCTTTCACTTCAAGGGGAAGAAGTCTGTGAAGTGAAAAAAGTTAATTGAGCTTAATGCCTCCTGTCAGACTATGTGCATCTGCCTCCCTGGATAAAACAAAATAAAAATTAACCTGGAAAATACAAATGTTCCTCTGTAGCCTTTGTTTTATTTATTAATCTCAGAGGAAAGGAAAAGGCTAGAGGAAGGAATCTGAGGGCATTTCTCGTGCTTAAATGATTTCACTTTAAACACAAGCACATGGGAAACTTACTTTCTTCTCACCCTACATTTTTCCCTTCTATTCAGATACTTATACCAATTCTGCCAACTGGAGGTAAGGGCTAACGGTTCTAGTGAGAACTGGTCAGAACACCTGGAGATGCTGTGCAAGCCTAAAGACTACTTTAACATACTGATACAACCAAATTCCAAATTTAAGACATACTTCCTGAAGGTCATTTGGCCTGCATATTGACCTATCTTAACAGTTATTCCATAGTGAAGGACTTAAACTCCAAAAACAAATCTTGTAGGTAAGTCTTTGGAAGGTGCTCAGCCACTCTGGTGATGGGTGTCATTGCACAAACCTGGATAGATTAGATTAGATTAGATAGGATTTGGATTATGTCCCCGCCCTACCCCCAACCAACCCATGTAACTGTGAGACCAAAACCCCTGCAGACTGGATCTGTCATTCCACTTCAGACCTAACGCTCACCTCCAAGCTTTTGAGAAGCTCTAATTTGGATTTAAACCCAAACTTCTTGAGCTGATTCAGAACTCAAACTTCCCCACCAGATTTGAATGGTCAGATCTTAATCTGAACTCCCTGAGGCAAATCCTTAGCTGGTTTAAACTGCCATAACTCACATACATCAGTTGAGGCACCGCCCCTGTGACTTATGCCCATAACTGGGAGTTGGAGGAATCCCATTTGTACCTCTCTGACTGGCACAGATACTTTCTGCTTCTCCTTCCAGAGCCTTAAAACCCCTTTATTCCCTATTTCAGTGGCTTCCCCAAGATTTCCCTAATAGGGAAGGTTAGGGTGGTCCAGTGGTTAGGGCACTACCTTGGGACGCTAGAGACTTGGGTTCAGTTCCTTGCTCCACTACAGGCTTCCTGTGTGAACTTGAACAAATCACTTAATTTCTCTACCCCTCAGTTTCCCCCTCTGTAGAATAGCAATTATAGCATTTCCCTACCTCGCAGGATGCTGTAAGGATAAATATTATAAGGCACATGGACATTATGGTGATGGAGGCATATAAGCCACATAGTGAGTTGAAGAGGAGAATGGGTAGTAAAGTCAAGGGAAGTTTTTAGCTGTGGAACTCTTTATTTACATAAAAAGAACAGGAGGACTTGCGGCACCTTAGAGACTAACCAATGTATTAGAGCATAAGCTTTCGTGGGCTACCCGAAAGCTTATGCTCTAATAAATTGGTTAGTCTCTAAGGTGCCGCAAGTCCTCCTGTTCTTTTTGCGGATACAGACTAACACGGCTGCTACTCTGAAACCTTTCTTTATTTACATAAAAGTTCTGGGCAAATGACCCGGATTTGGTCTTCAGTAACACTTTCATGCTCATATTTAGTACTCTAATAGTAACTGACAAATTCAAAAATAGTGAAATTATCCTATGTTTATTCATTAATTTTTAAAACATTTCTAAATGTTCTAATTTTGTTGTCTTATTTACCAATAAGAGAATGAAGCACACAATAGATGCAGTGCATGTTTTTGGTTATTATTAGACATGATGGTCTACACATTATTGAACGTAACTAGTTAATTTGGGGTGCAACTTGAGCTGATCACCTCTGACAATCAAGCCCCATTAAGGTGTCTCACGTTGGGGGTCCCAAAATCACTGGTCCCCATATAGTAATTTAGGCCTTTAACATGAGCCACACTATGCCATTAACCTTTAACAAAACCATCCTGATAGTTTAATTAGGGCTGTTTTACTGTAACTGTTTTAAAGTTTTATTCCAGTGGGTACAAAAAAAGAAAAACAAACAAACTCCTGAAAAATACAGCCACATGCCTAAAGCGGTTTAAATGGTTCAAAATGCAAGTGTTATAATTTAGCTGCCATAATCTCTTTTCTCTTCCCTTTCTAATGCACAAAATGTTAAAGCCATTTCCTTATGTTTGAAGATTTTGTCAGCTGAAATTTGTTCTCCTGCATGCAGTAGGTTCTTAATGCTGTAAATAGGATTATGTTGGTGGATGGATGGTTTTATCCTGATTTTTAAATCGCTTAAATCCAAAACTGTTCAAATAATGCTGGTCATTCATGCAGTAATCCGAGACTAAAAGACATTCTGAACTTTTTGTGAAAGTACATTGTAAACAACAGTACAGCCACATGCTTTACTTACATATTCCTATTTCCTTACAATGTAACATTTATTCAGGGCCAGATTCTCCATCCCTTATTCAGAGCCAGACAAATAAATGCTTAGGATGAACCACTTAAACAACAGTAGTCTCCAAAGGGAGAAACTTATTTCATCTGCTGGTTGCTACATTAGAAGGATGCTATATCACCATGTCAGACTGAATGGAAAACAAACGAATGAAAGAAAGATCCAACACTCTACCCAAAGAATTAATACCTGTTCTAATATGATCATGAGTGCAGTGAAAGATGTAAACGGTTTCCAAAACATACCTGAAAACAGAAGTAAATTTAGTTCTGATGACAGGTACTAGGAATGACAGCACTGGAAACAAAAGCCTTCCATTTATCCATAGAATAGGTACCATACAGGCAACAGTCAATGTACCTCAAGGAGACCTGGAGGAACTATATGAAGGACCTATCCCCTCCTTAGACTCTCTGCTGAAACTGTCACCTTCTGTGCCATTTAATGCCGGTAGTGGTGGTGATTGGGGAATAGCTGTCCATTGAGAAATGGATAGGTCCCACCAAATTCATTTGACATAAAACACCAAATCATCTTCAGATGGTGACTGTCAACCCAGCTGGATTTGAACTTGTGAGTAGTGAGCGCCAAAGGCCCTGGAAGGAAGAGATTCTCTCTAAATGCTTTCCACATACCAAACTTTTGATCAACCCAGACTGGAAGGGCTTTCATCATGAGCAGGGGATGCAGAGGGAACGTATGTGGGTATTTTGTGTATGTCCATACTTCCTTTCCAGAAGCAGCAGTATTTCCTTTGGCAGCTGTGAACACTGAGGAAAAGGGTGTAAATTACCTATCTGTTCCCAGCAAGAGAAGGTTTGTAGAAAATACAGTAGATCCCCAAAATGAGTTATGATTCACTAATGGGATGCGATTTTACAAATTGCTACTGCCAATTCAAAATTACTCAGATAGAGTTGGGTTCCTTGGTGAGGAGGAAGGTTTTAGGTGTCAGTTTCCCAGATGAAGTATCAACAGCTGATCCTCCAGGCCAAGACAGAGGAAAGAGAAGAAGAGCAGAAAAGGAAACAACAAAAAAAAAACTGGGCTTTTGTCATAAACATACAGCTAAGGGTAGCATAAAATGCCTCCTTTACCTGTAAGCGGTTAAGAAGCTCAAATAACCTGGTTAACACCTGACCAAAAGGACCAATAAGGGAAGAAGATCCTTTCAAATCTGTGGGGGGAGGTTTTTTGTTTGTGTCTTTTGTTGTTCTCTCCAGGACAGAGAGAGACCAGGGCAGAAAAAAAAAAGCCTCTCCTAAAACCCTACCTGAAATAAGCATCTAGATTACAAAAGTTGTAAGTAAAGCAAGGAAATGCATTAGATTATCTTTTATTTTAGCTTGTGAATTTCCCTATGCTAAGAGGGAGGTTTATTCCTGTTTTCTGTAACTTTAAAGTTTTGCCTAGAGGGGAATCCTCTGTGTCTTAAATCTTATTACCCTGTAAAATTATCTTCCATCCTGATTTTACAGAGGTGCTTCTTTTACTTTTTCTTTATAATAAAGTTCTGTTTTTAAAAACCTGATTGGTTTTTAGTGTCCTAAAAACTCAAGGGCCTTGTCTGTGCTCATCTTGTTTACCTATTTGGTTGGTATATTATTCTCAAGCCTTCCCAGGAAAGGGCATGAAGGGGCTTGGGGGGATATTTTGGGGGAAACAGGAACTCCAAGTGGTCCTTTTCATGAATCTTTGTCTAACTCACTTGGTGGTGGCAGCAATCCCGTCCAAGGAAACAGGAAGAATTTGTGCCTTGGGAAAGCTTTTAACCTGAGCTGGTAGAAATAAGCTTGGGGGTCTTTCATGCAGGTCTCCACATCGATACCCTAGAGTTCAGAGTGGGGAGGGAACCCTGACAGCTTTAGAAGGCATTGTTCTTGAGGAAGATAAATATATTATGCCACTAGCTGCTGCTACTGACTCCCTTCTCCTATATAATTGTAAGTCAAATACAGCTCGCTCTCTCTGCCTAGTGCTCCTCATATCTGTTATTAGATGAACCATCTTATCAACACATCTTCCCCAGCCAAGGCTTGGCGTTTGGCCATCTGATTCCACATAAGACCGTGCCCTTTAAAGGGCCTGTGACTTGCACTCTCTGGAATAAACCCCAAGCGTCCCTAAGCTGATGATGTCCAGCAATGGCTTGCTACTGGATACCTGTCTCTTAGGACCTATTTGGTCTTAGGTAAAGGGCTTGTAAAGCAAATAGGCAAGGGCAGAAAAACCCAGGAAAGTTAACTGAACAGGGCAGGCATCACTCTGTCACAGATTTGTCCTGTGCAGAAGAGTGTGGCCATGGTTATGACTAACGAGGAGTCTGGTGGCCGCTTAAAGACTGACAGATTTATTTGGGTATAAGCTTTCATCGGTAAAAAAAACACCACTTCTTCAGATGCTTGCAACCCTTTCTATCTTTACTCCTTATATTTGCCATCACTTAATCCTATGGCCCTTTGTTAAATAAACTGGTTTTATTATAAACCGCTTCAGTGCGCTAACTGAAGAGAAGGGGTATTTACCTCAGTTAAGCTAACAGGTTGCACTGCATGTCTCATTAAGCAACCAACTTAACTGCTGTGAATGTCTAGTGAGGGGGCTGGACACTGCAGGGAGAGGTTTCTGGGGTACTTGGAAGTTGAGGTTCACTCTTTGTTAGCTTCAAGGCAAGGTTTGGACTGGCAGAGTCCTGAAGGGTTTGATAGGAAGGCAGACAAGCTGGTGCATCAGGGAGCTGTCACACAGCTTAGCAGTAGTAGAATTTTCCCTTGCTGCAGCTGAGAGAGGTAATGCAGTAACTCACAGTTCTGGGAGCACCTACAGATTGTCACTCTGTGTCCTGCTGATGAACTTCCAGAACAGCAAACCAAAAATTTCCCACATGCCCAGCAAACAATACAGCAGGGAGCAAGTCAGCCTACCATTTCCATCCTGGTCTGTTTCAAGCCCTGCCTCTGTGGTAACGCTTCCCTTTTCTTAGTACGCCTTATGTCCTCCAGCTGCAGCCAATTTAGAAGTAAAGCTCCTGTTTAATTAATCGGTAAACTCAGTCCACATGGAGTGTCAGTATTGCCATCTCAAAGCCTCTGTTCTATGCATTTTGTTCTGCCAGTTTGTACTGTCCATCCATGAAGTGTAAACCGAAAGGTTTCCCTGATGCCACATAAAAACCTGGCCCTACTTCTTCTGTTCACCTGCAAAGGAAACTATATGTGAATAGACAAGTGATCACCTGTGCACAATATTCGGGACTTGTTCAAAGTGTTCTTATGAGATTGTATCCAACAAGAAAATCACCTGAGGTGTTTGTAACCATAGATTGAAGAACAATACAGTGTAGGGGGTAGGTGAAGCAAGGCTACTCTAACTGAGCCTCCCCACCCCGCAATCAAAGACAGATGGTTTTCTCCTTGTCCCTTATAGACCGTGTAGTATGCTCTTTCTCAGGGATGGTGCATTTCATGTACCTTGGGATGTGCACGGATAGGAAGTTTGCTTAATTATGACACAATCTCTCAGAGAGCTGCCTAATGGGCCAAATCCTCCCCAGGAGTAATTACATTTAACTCAGTTCAACACAGACAAATTTTGGCCCAGTGCTACTAAGCAGATTCTGTTGTCCTACTACTTTTGAAACAAATGGGCCAGAGGCACCTCCCCCAGTGCAGAGGGCAAACATTATACAACCCCTCTCTGTGCACTGAGTAGCAGCTGTGCACAGCGGGGATTCAGCACTACTGCCCTCCTTGGCACCTAGGCAGGGAACCTTCTGGATCTCCATAAGAGACGTTCTGAATCAAATCCCCTACTGAGCAGCTTGACTCGGCTCACGCCAAGCTGACCTCATCCACTTTGTGGGCAGCACCAACCAGTTCTAGGGCCCCTTTGTGGAGTGGGGGTTTGCAGGCAGCTTATGCCACTGAGACATTCCCCGCACCCTCTTCCAGGCAATCCTTCCATCTCTGAGGCCCTACCGCCTGCTTTCTGTTGGGGCTGGGTGAATACAGACCAACTACTTTTTCCCACTTCCTGCCCCTTCCAGTCTGTGTGCTTTGAAAATAGTGTCTCATAAGAAAACATCCAGTGGAACAGAAAATCCTGCTGCTTAAATTCTGCAGTCCACCTTCTCCAACCACTGAATCCCTTTAGTGGCTTCCTGACATCTTCCACGTAAAGCTCACGGTCTGATTTCACCAAGGCAGTACACAGCTCAGCCGAAACTCAGCTCTCATTCCTTCCCCTTCCCTCTCGTCCTTTCTACTCTCTCCCTGTGCCACAGCCCTTCCTTTGACTCCTCCCACTGTCTTTCTTCCTGCCATCTTCGGGTTCCTGTTCAACACTGGCTTCTTTCAGGTAGCACTGAATTAGGGATTAGCAGTGGAAAGCTATCTGCTCCTTTGTTCGCGCCTTACCATTAAACACTGTGTTGTACCTGTCTAACTTAGAGTGTAAGCTTCTCAGGTCATAGACCTCATCTTCTGACAGTACGTGTCACCTATGATGCTAGATAAACAACAATAATGTGCATTGTATCATTTCAGCCAGACCATGTACGCTTCTGGACCATGGCCAAAGACAGAGCAGCACAGGTCTAGATTCCCAACAAGAGTACCCACCTTTCAATCTAGTTTTCTCTACTTAGCTGTAGCTGTTTCTACAGGTTGCAAAATAAATGGGGTTATTTTTACCCCCTGCCCCATTCCTGTATATCTTTTCCACTTCAACTCAAAGACAGCCCACTTTGTTGATTTTTCTTCTCACTTTCTTTTCATTCTGTGTCTCAGCAAAAGAGGATTTGAGTAATACCTTGCAATAAGCAGCTCTTCAGATACATTATTCTGCTAAGAATGTTTCAGAACTGTTTCAGCCTACTTTCTGCAGGAGAAAACGCTAATGGGCTCATCTTACCCTATACATTTCTCTCAATTTAATCTCTGGTAGTAAGGAGTCCCGTCATCCTATGCTTTACTCATGATCACACAAATATTGAAATTGACAGATGATGCAGGTGTGATGGCCACCATATTGGCCAACACACTAGGCATTGATTCACAGGCCTCCAGAACTAAAGATATATCCTCCAGCTAGAGTGAAAGAGTGAAAGCGCTCATGCTGGGGCTGCAATAGACTGAAGCCCAGAACCTCAACGGTATTTAGGTGCCTAACTCCCATTGAAATCTTTAGTAGTTAGGTGCCTAAATACCTCTGCAAAACTAGGCCTCACATCCCCTGCACATCCGACACAGAGGGGAACTTGTAATGCATACTCACCAGTGCAGTTACACAAGATGGTATTTTGATTTATCAGACTCATCTTTCCCAAATCAGGACTGTGCTTGAAGGTGCAGGCATTTCTCCCTTCTCCACCTTTGTCCCTCGACAGGGAGAATTATGTCTTATGTGGGAAGGAGAGTATCCTCGGAATGTGGTGTTCACATGTCCAGCACTGTAGCCACTGGCCCCAGCAATTGGGACCATAAGATGTTCATATGAGAAAAAGGCTTGTGAAAGCACCATCTGTTACCTGGTCTAGCAGCTCCTCAGACTGGACCATCTCCCTAAAGAGGAGAAGCTGCGTGGAACCTGCAGCCTTCTCCCAACAGAGAAGTTTATAGTTTTAATTGTTATTTCTCATTTGAAGCCAATGGGCCCACCCACAGTGTGTATATGCACAAAGTCTTAAAAGACTTGAGCCTAAGAAGACAAGTGGTTATTACCAACCAGCCCCTGAACTTCACCATCACTAATTGGTTAATTTCTTATAGGTGTCATAGAGTCTAAGGCCAGAAGAGACCACTAGATCATCCAGTCTGACCCTCTATTTATCACAGGCCACCAACAACCTCACACTAAACCTAACAACTGAAATGAGATGCACAGGAAACTAGACTATTATGTGCCACAGGCAGAGCACAGAAGGGACAAAGGTGGGCCAGGGCTTAAGGCCACAGCAATGAGAGGGAAATGATCATGTGAGACATACCCAAATAATCTTAGCAAGTGACCTGCATGTAAACACTGCATAGGAAGACAAAAACCCTCAAGGTCACTGCCAATTTGACCTGGGGAGAAATTCCTTCCCATACCGTGTATGGCAATCAGTTAGACCATGAGCATGTGAGCAAGAACAGCCGGCTGGCCAACCTGAGAGAGAGACTACTCAGTGCCACCTCAGAACCCTGGCCCACCCCACCTAGCAGCCCATCTCCAGTTGTGGCCGTTCCTCATCCTTCAGAGGAAGGGGGGAAAGAACAAATCAACCTCCCATCATACACTGGGAGGAAAAAATCCCATCCTGACCCCTGCCAGTGGCTAGGTGAAACTCTAAAATGGAAGTTTTAGGAACATAAGCTATGAACCATAACATGAGATATAAACCAGGGCTGTTGAACGCCACTTCAGCCTCCCCCCCCCACCCGCCTCCAAAACAACCACATCATACAATTGCACTCAGATGTTTGTCCGGCTCGCTCTTAAAATTAATTGTTATTTGTCCTCACAACCCTTGTTGGGAAGCTGTTCCATAACCTTACCCTTCTGGTGGTTAGAAACCTTCTAATTTCCAGCCTGAATTTGTTCATGGACAGTTTATATCCATTTATTCTTGTACAAACATTGTTCTTTAGCTTAAATAGTTCTTCACCCTTCCTGGTATTTATCCTCCTAATGCATTTATACAGCGTAATCATGTTCCTTCTCAGATTTCTTTTTGCAAGACTAATCAAGACAAGTTCTTCCACTCTCCTCTCCATTCCCCCAATCCTCCTAGTAGCTCTCTGCACCTGTTCAAGTTTAAATTAATACTACTTGAACATGGGTGACCAGAATTGTACACAATATTCCAAGTGAGGTGTCACCAATGCCTTGTATAATGTCATTAATACAGTACTTCTCTGTCTCTACTGGAAATGCATCTCCTACTACATCCTAGGATTGCATTTGCCTTTTTCACAGCCAGATCATACTGGTGGCTCATAGTCATCCTGTCATCCTGTGATCTACACACCCAGTCTCTTTCTGCTATCTCACTTCCATCTTATGAGCCCCCTGTAATTTGTAGACGAAATTCTTATTACTTAATTACATGAGTTTGCACTTGGTACTATTGAATTTCATTCAATTTCTGTCAATTTGTCTTGAGATGATATATGAACAAGACAGTAGCCTCAAGAATCAGTTCAGGAAGTGTTTTCCAGATCTAAGGGCATTTTTTATGAAGGGATGGAGAGGTTTGTGGAAGAAATTACATTCATGTAATGATATGTTGACTTACTCTTACTGTCTTTGTTTATGATCCAAAGGTTGTTGCAGAAAGCCAACTGGCTGTTATCTGAGAGCAGAAGCCAAATGGCTGTAAAATTGTTCTCTTGAGTTTTAATGTTCTAGTTGCCTCTCTCTATAAAATGGCTCTCCAGGAAGAATTAGACTGAGCCAAACCACCTCAGCTTTGTCCCTGTAACAAAAAATTATGAGGCACTTTTGCTGCTGGTGGAATAGTTTATACGCCAGACTTGCAATGCTACAATTGAGTGGTTTTCCCATGTGTTCATACTGTAATTACAGAAGACCTTTTCTTCTGAAGTCAGAGAAAAGCCTCCGAGACATGTACTACAGTCATGTCAGATTGCTATAGTTGGAGTCTTTCCTTTTACATTGTGAATTAGAACAGCTACAAGACGTGCACTTTTCAGTTCTGCTGCTAAATTTTGTCTTTGAATATGGAGGCCTATCGTAAAGTATTCCACCTGCACAACACTGCTCAGTCTTGGAGGAATTCCACAGGTGTGTCTAGTGATGCAGGCATGAAAGAACAGGGCTCATCATATATAATCTTATAATATTTATCAGTCAAAAGGTTTTAGGTCAAGAATTCCAAAAGCGACTAGTAATTCAGGGTGTCCAACTTGATATGCCTTGAAGGGGTCTGATTTTCAGAGAGAGCTGAGCAACCACCCTCACCCCTTTAAAGTGTCTCAAGTTGGGCACTCTGAAAGCTGTTTTTGGGAACCAGGAGAGGAGAGGGGCCCCACTGCAGTGAAATCTGGAAGGAGTGGTCTTTGGGGTTTGCTAATGAAACCCTGGGACAATAGGAAATGCACATCTCCAATAAGGAGGCCTCTGTTAAAATTATATCTAAAGACAGAGAGAATGAATAAGAGTGAGCTGAGAGCATCTCAGGCAATCATCAGGGATTTTAGGTCTTTTGTGTTAATATTTACAACAAAACTTGGTCACCGTAAACAAGTCATGTGTGTGTTAACTCCTACAAACTGGGAAGTTCTGTCCTGGGTAGATGTTTCATATATTGTATCTACCTCTGGCCAAGACCCAAACATTGTGTTTCTTTTTACACTTTGGCCACTTTTGCTTAATGTGTTCTGCCAATAAAATGTTATTAAAATGAACTGAAGTGTTATGTGTGCACGTATCAACTGCAAATATTACCAAACCTGTGACTGAGATTGAAAGATTTCCATATTCAACATCTCAAAGACAGGAGTCAATCAAATAGTTCTTGTAGTGTCATCAACATTGACCCGGGAACCTGGAGCACATTAACCCTACATTTAGGAGGACAGATATGAAGAATGACCATATCTGTACACTTGCTTAAGAGTGGCCTAACAGTCATGCAGGGGATGCATATTATGCATAGTCCTACAGTTTATGTGTGCATAGCTTTTCAGAATGACAGTGTTTATAAACACAAACACACACCCTATGTGAAAAGGTTGGTAAATATTATTAGTATCAGTGTTATCAAAATTCTTTCTGAGACTGAAGTGATATTTCATATTTCAAGGCTCAGGAATGGATGAGAAAGGGTTTATAGGTCCATTCATATTAAGGGCTTAATCATGCACCATTGAAATAAATAAGACTATTTCCTTTGACTTCAAGGGGGGGCAAGATGAGGCCCTCACCCAGGAAATTGAGAAGGACTGGGAGACATTTCATATAAATTCAGACACAGGATACAGAAACTAAGAACTGTAACACTAACAAAAGCAGTGCTGCAAATATAGAACACAGCAACAACTAACGAAAAAACCCAAGAAGGTTAATGGCTTTGGAAAGTCTCAGTAGAATAGAAAAAAATATCAAATTAGCTTCTGCCTCTTTCAGTCTGAAGAGCTGGTGCTGATGAAATGCACCTATTTTTAGGTCCTTTCAAAGTCGACAGGGCTGATGCCCTGACATAGCAAAACTTTATGACGCTCCTATGCTTCCACACGGCATATAACAGGAATAGTAGTCCCTGCAGTGTACTTCTCGTGCTGCAGGGAATAGACTCTCAGCTGTGGTTCACCGCAGAGCATTTGTTGTTCCATGTTACAAACTAGCATTTCAGCCAATAATACAGAGCTATTTACAGACCTTGGGTCAAATGCTGCTCTAAGGTACATTGCACAGCCTGGCTGGGTCAGCTCCAGCAAAACTAAAGAACTTTCCCCTTCCCAAGGTGCTTCCAGTGAGTTCTCATTTCAAGGAAGGTGAAATAGTAATAAACAGTGAGCAAAGAAAATCATTCTTTATCCAAAGCATTTGATTAAATAAAATGTAACGAAAAGGACATATGCAGCCACATGCGGCTGAAGGCAGCATTTTGGGGATCCATGTTCAATGGCTTGAGAAGGCCTGAGTGGAGCAGTGACTAACAGGACACCATGGTTCACGGCATACCTTCAGTTTGCAGATAGAACAAGATTTCAGGAGTGGAAGGAAGATGAGAGCAAGGAGGAAGACAGCCAATGACTGGGATGGAAAGAAGTCTTCCAGAGAGGAATTTGAAAATCCCCTAATAGAATCATAGGACTGGCAGGGACCTTGAGAGGTCATCCAGTCAGGTGCCCTGGACTCATGGCAGGACTAAGTATTATATAGCCCATCCCTGACAGGTGTTTGTCTAACCTTCTCCTAAAAATCTCCAGTGATGGAGATTCCACAACCTCCCTAGGCAATTTATTCCAGTGCTTAACCACCCTGACAGTTAGGAAGCTCTTCCTAATGTCCAACATAAATTGCCCTTTCTGCAATTTAAACCCATTGCTTCTTGTCCTATCCTCAGAGATTAAGGAGAACAATTTTTCTCCCTCCTCCTTGTAACAACCTTTTATGTACTTGAAAACTGTTATCAAATCCCCTCTCAGTCTTCTCTTCTCCAGACTAAACAAACCCACTTTTTTTCAATCTTCCCTCATAGATCATGTTTTCCAGACCTTTAATCATTTTTGTTGCTCTTCTCTGTATTTTGCCACATCTTTGAAAGATTTGTCCACATCCTTCCTGATATGTGGCACCCACAACTGGACACAATACTCCTGTTGAGGCCTAATCAGTGCACAGTAGAGCAGAAGAATGACTTCTCGTGTGTTGCTTACAACACTCCTGCTAATACAAACAAAGTGATGTTTGTTTGTTTTTGCAGTAGCGTTACACCGTTGACTCATCTTTAGCTTGTGATCCACTATGACCCCCAGATCCCTTTCTGCAATACTTCTTCCTAGAGAGTCATTTCCCATTTTGTATGTGTGCTTCCTAAGTTGTTCCTTCCTAAGTGGAGTACTTTGTATTTGTTCTTATTGAATTTCATCCTATTTACTTTGGGCCACTTCTCCAGTTTGTCCAGATAATTTTGAATTATAATCCTATCCTCCAAAGAACTTGCAACCCCTCCCAGCTTGGTATCATCTGTAAACTTGTATAAGTATACTCTCTGTGCCATTATCTAAATCACTGATGAAGATATTGAACTGAATTGGACCCAGAACAGATCCCTGTGGGACCCACTCAATATGTCCTTCCAGCTTGACTGTGAACCTCTGATAACTACTTTCTGGGAATGGTTTTCCAATCAGTTATGCACTCACCTTATAGTAGCTCCATCTAGGATGTTGTATTTCCCTAGTTTGTTTATGAGGTCATGTGAGACAGCATCAAAAGCCTTACTAAAGTCAAGATATACCACATCTATGCTTCCCCGCAATGCACAAGGCTTGTTACACTGTCAAAGAAAGCTATTCGGTTGGTTTGACACAATTTGTTCTTGACAAATCCATGCTGACTGTTACTTATCACCTTATTATCTTCTAGGTGTTTGCAAATTGATTGCTTAATTATTTGCTTCATTATCTTTCCGGGTACTGAAGTTAAGCAGACTGGTCTGTAATTCCCCGGGTTGTCCTTATTTCCTCTTTTTTATATATGGACAAAAATAGTGCCATTTTCAATCCTCTGGAATCTCTCCCTTCTTCCATGACTTTTCAAAGATAATCGCTAATGACTCATATATCTCCTGAGTCAGCTCCTTGAGTATTCTAGGATGTATTTCATCAGGCCCTGGTGATTTGAAGATATCTAATTTATCTAAGTAATTTTTAACTTGTTCTTTCCCTATTTTAGCTTCTGATCCTACCTAATTTCACCGGCATTCACTATGTTGGGTGTCTAATTGCTACTAACCTTTCTGGTGAAAACTGAAACAGAAAAGTCATTTAGCATTTCTGCCATTTCCACATTTTCTGTTTTTGACTCCTCATTGAGTATTGGGCCTACCCTGTCCTTGGTCTTCCTCTTGATTCTAATGTATTTGTAGCATCTTTTCTTGTTACTCTTTTGTTGGGGCTGACCGCAAGTTACCTTGGGCTGTTGTTACAGCATGGTTTGGGGACAGCTAGTAGTGAACTGGCTTTGATCGACGAAGCTGGCTTGCAGCCACTTGGCTGGATAAACAAGTGAAGAGATAAGGAAGGCCTGAGACTGAAGTGTGGGAATAGAAAACAGCAGTGTTTCCTGCCAGAGCCTGCTTGTGGGTGAATATGCCCCCCCCCCCGCCCTTAGAAGAAGGTGATGATTAAAAGCAGCTATGAGAATTGCTTTAGACGAACAGTCTCACCTGCGGACCCTGGCCTTGTGGGTTCCCAGGAAATTCCCCAGGCTGGAGCAGCGCCTGCTACTGTTATGCTATACAAAGCACACGGGATCTTTTATAAGAGAGAAGGCAAATACGCCATATTTATTGAAAATACAACAGTTAGCATATGCTTTTCAGTCACACACACATACACACCATGCACACAGTCCTGCCAGTTGATGTTTTTATAGTTACCAGTCTGTTGTAGCTCGAGTCAATCTAATGGCCAGTTAGGTTGAACACAAGTGAGGAGCTGGGTTCTGTCGGTCGCAATCCGATGCTCCGAGGCTTTGCAGGACTGAACCTACAGTTCCATGGCAAAACACCCCATCTTTATAGTTGTAAATTCCCATTTGAGTCCATCCATTTTTCAATGTCATTCTGTAATCATTAGTCCTTAAGTGGTGTTAATCTTGGGGTTTTCTGCTGTTATCATTTGGTTATTGTTGGGCTTCCTATCGTTATCTCCTATTTGTTGTCTCGCCTTCGGGGGTGCCTGCCTCACCTCTGAGGTCATCAATGCTGCTAACATGTTTAGCATGGATACAATGGATATTTTCTGATTGTCTCTTGCTGTTTCCAAGTCTCTCACTTTTTCTTAAAAAGAAAAGGAGTACTTGTGGCACCTTAGAGACTAACCAATTTATTTGAGCATAAGCTTTTGTGAGCTACAGCTCACTTCATCGGATGCATACTGTGGAAAGTGTAGAAGATCTTTTTATACACACAAAGCATGAAAAAATACATCCCCCCACCCCACTCTCCTGCTGGTAACAGCTTATCTAAAGTGATCACTCTCCTTACAATGTGTATGATAATCAAGTTGGGCCGTTTCCAGCACAAATCCAGGTTTTCTCCCCCCCCCCCCCCCCCCCCCCCGCCTCCTCCCCACACAAACCCACTCTCCTGCTGGTAATAGCTTATCTAAAGTGACCACTCTCCTTACAATGTGTATGATAATCAAGGTGGGCCATTTCCAACACAAATCCAGGGTTTAACAAGAACGTCTGAGGAAGGAGGGGGGGGGGTTGGAAAACAAGGGGAAATAGGTTACCTTGCATAATGACTTAGCCACTCCCAGTCTCTATTCAAGCCTAAGTTAATTGTATCCAATTTGCAAATGAATTCCAATTCAGCAGTCTCTCGCTGGAGTCTGGATTTGAAGTTTTTCTGTTGTAATATCGCAACTTTCATGTCTGTAATCGTGTGACCAGAGAGATTGAAGTGTTCTCCGACTGGTTTATGAATGTTATAATTCTTGACATCTGATTTGTGTCCATTTATTCTTTTACGTAGAGACTGTCCAGTTTGACCAATGTACATGGCAGAGGGGCATTGCTGGCACATGATGGCATATATCACATTGGTGGTTGTGCAGGTGAATGGATTTGTGCTGGAAATGGCCCACCTTGATTATTATACACATTGTAAGGAGAGTGGTCACTTTAGATAAGCTATTACCAGCAGGAGAGTGGGGTGGGGGGATGTATTTTTTCATGCTTTGTGTGTATAAAAAGATCTTCTACACTTTCCACAGTATGCATCCGATGAAGTGAGCTGTAGCTCACGAAAGCTTATGCTCAAATAAATTGGTTAGTCTCTAAGGTGCCACAAGTACTCCTTTTCTTTTTGCGAATACAGACTAACACGGCTGTTACTCTGAAACCTGTCACTTTTTCTTGACCATCTGGACATTTGTGATGGGTTTTATACCTTACCTTTTCCTGATGCGTGCATTCCTCATTCACACAAACAATCTCTCACAGAGAAGACAGTAGTATTTATATTCAGCAGAATACATTGTAAATTAAATTTCACTAATATCTTGTGGTCAAAACAGTTTACATTGTGGCTCAGGCCTTTAACATTCCTTTAATCTAATTAACATAGACACAACACAAGATCCTGTCTTTTACTCACTAAACCTTAAAACAAAGAAATGTATATTTAACTAGAGTGCCTAATTTGTAATACATATAGGAAACCATAATAGACATTATAACTTATCCTAAAACAAAAGGGTGACCATAAACAGTCATAAGGATTGTTCTGGTCTGTCCCTGCCTTAACATCAGTACAGACACTGGCAGTCTGTCAGATGCATTCCTACCAATGTCCCAGAGGGTTATTCCTTTCTGCTATTCAAAAAGGGTGGCTGGTAAAATGAAATCAAGACACACATTAGTACCTCTATTCTTATAGTACAATTATAAAATCCTGTCCCTACACTACGAGCCCTCAAGGACAAGGCAGGAGGGTCCGGGACAGTCCGTAGCAGAAGGGGTGTAAGCATTGATTCTTGCTGGCTTGCTTGCTTGGTTGCTGGAAAGCACGTATTTAGTAATGCATGAAGACTGGGAGGGTTCCCAGTCTATTATATTATATTATATTATCTATTATACTTTGGTAATAAAACCGGTTATACTTATGCACCTGGAGTGGCTTCACTGAGTGTACCTGAGCCCACCCATGCCCTCACCCCCTTGGGACCAGCACCTTTATGTCTCTAGCTAGTTTAATCTCATTTTGTGCCTTGGCCTTTCTAATTTTGTGCTTACATGCTTATGTTATATGTTTATATTCATCCTTTGTAATTTGACCTAGTTTCCACTTTTTGTAGGACACTTTTTTGAGTTTCAGGCCATTGAAGATCTCCTGGTTAACCCAGGCTGGTCTCTTGCCATACTTCCTATCTTTCCTATGCATTTCCTTAATAATGTCTCTTTGAAAAACTGCCAACTCTCTTGAACTCTTTTCCCCCTTAGACTTGCTTCCCATGGGATCTTACCTACCAACTCCTTGAGTTTGCTAAAGTCCGCCTTCTTGACATCCATTATCTTTATTGTGCTGTTTTCCCTGCTACTATTCCTTAGAATCATGAACTTTACCATTTCATGATCACTTTCACCTAAGCTGCCTTCGATGTCCAAATTCTCAACCAGCTCTTCCATATTTGTCAAAATCAAATTGAGAACAGCCTCTCCCTTAGTAGCTTTCTCCACCTTCTGAAATAAAAAAATTGTCACCAATACATTCTAAAAACTTGTTGGATAATCTGTGCCCGGCTGTGTTATTTTCCCAGCAGATGCCTGGGTAGTTGAAGTCCCCCAGGACCACCAAGTCCTGTGCTTTGGATGATTGTGTTAGTTGTTTAAAAAAAGCCTCCTCCACGCCACCTCTTCCTGGTTAGGTGGTATCTAGTAGACCCCCTACCATGACATCACCCTTGTTTTTACCCTTTTAGCCTTACCAAGAGACTTTCAACACGTCTGTCTCTTATTTACATCTCAGTCTCAGTCCAAGTGTATACATTTTTAATATATAAGGCAACACCTCCTCTCTTTTTTCCCTGCCTGTCCCTCCTGAGCAAGCTGTACCCTTCTATTCCAATCCTTGGTAAATGTACTGTCCTGTAACTCTGAGCACAAATCCTGCTGGCTCTTGCCAGTTCTTGTTCATTTTTCTTCTTATATGCCTCTGACAAACGAAAACCACAGAGACAAAGATTAGTATTTGTATTTGTACTGAGCTGGACAGGTTCAGAGACATTAATTGCAAACAAAGGCCCTGACTCAGGTCAGCACTTACACGTGTTTAACTTTGAGTATATGCTTAAATCCCATCGATTGCATGATAGATGACCTCCTGAGGTCCCTTCCAACCCTGAGATTCTATGGTCAGGGTGCAGGTCTGACCAAAGGCAGCTCAGTGAATTCTACAGTGCAGCCTCTTTCAGTTTTAAATCAGAGTTGCCACCTGTATGGACTCCAAATATCAATGCCCCCTTTTGAACTAAGAAGCTTAGTGTTACAGACAGGACCCCAGTGGGGTCCTTGGCTGGGAAAATTCTGGGGGTAGCCCTGACATAGAGAAATTGCTGAAGACATTTTACCTTCACTAGCACCTATGCCATGGCAAAAGGGAAGTCAAGTTTTTGCCACTAACTAATTGAAAGGCAGAAGTCATTCTCGAGCACAACACACACACAGCTCTTTGGCCATAAAAGACGGAAGGGGGTGGGGGAGGCAGGGAAAGCATGCAGAAGTGATGAAAATGTACGGTGATGTTTTGAAGGCAGGGATTTCTCAAGTAGCCATATAGCAGAGAAACTCATTTTCTTGAGCTGTGAATTCCCTCCCCCGCAATTTCAACTATGTCCAAGCAAGACTAATTTTTGTTTGTGTGTAATTTTTCTGTTATTTTTTTCCATATCAAACACATACATTAGAGGGAAAGGAGGAAATTAAAAAAAAAATTAGTCAACATAGCTGCCACTGCTGTCTAATAACAGCTACAATTTACAATCTGTGTAGTGGCCATGAAGCAGTCAAGCTCATCAGTGCAAGGTACCATGCTATACATCCACGCACCCAAAGAACATGCAGTGGAATTACTCATCTGCTTGACCTTAAGAACACGTGTAAGTATTTGAAGGATCAGGGTTTTATTCTCCTCTTGTCTACACCATTGTAAATCTGAATTAATGCCACAGTCACTGGAGTTACACTAATGTAAGACCAGTGTAAATGTAAGGAGACGCCTGTCATTTATGGCAAGCATGGGGTTCTTGTCTTATCTTTAGGAGTGTTGTTCTAGTTTTCAATCAATTCCCAATTTACTACCGGCTACATTACATATCATTTTATTATTTTCAAAGTGCAAATGTACAATTACACCCAATATTAATAGCAACATATAGTTTGCAAGAAGAAAGAACTATATAATGACACACTGCAACTAAGTGGAGGCTACAATAACCATCAAAAAGTATTTAGAGGATGTAAAATCCAAAGAGACAAAGGAATTGTTATAACTAGAATTAATAGGATGAAGTTGACCAAAGGAAAATTAGAGCCAGATAATATCAGGCAAATGTCCTAGCCGTCTGTTACACTGCAAAATAATTTCCTAAGGGAAGCAGTGGAAGCCTCAGTGCTCAAGTCATTTAAAATGGAACTGGGCAAAGCAATGAATTACAGAATCGTATGAACAAGTCCTGCCCCCTCCTCTGAGGCTGAGGACAGTTCACACGCAGCAGAACCACACAACTGATGTAACACCACTGCATGTACCATATCCGGATTTCTGGGGCCTGCATAGCCCCGATGTCTAGTCTGTGCAGCATGGTTTGAGGGAGAAGAGGCCGAAGGTTGATGAGCAGAAATGGAGCCAATGGGCCTTGTCTCTTGCACTGCAAGGAGGCAGAAGTAGTGGAAGCTTCTGTGGCTTCTAACAGCCGTGAAGCATTTCCACTGCCATTCAGTGACTTGGGGAGGGAGGGTCCTCTGCCATTTCTCACAAAGCCCACTTGCCTCAAGCCTGGCTACCCAAGCTTGCTGAAGAAGGAAGTCGGAGGATTTAGGACATAGAAGTTACACCATATAGTCTTTCCCAGCTGGCAGCAGAAGATTATTCCCTACAACAGTGCTCAAGTGCTCTCTCCAGTCATTTCAAATAACACAAGTAATAAGGCTGCCAACTACTTTTCTATACAGTTTAATAGGCCTCATGGCTGAGAATTTGTCCTGATATTGATCCTAGGTGTTCTTTTGCTCAATTTCACCCAATATTTCTAAGTATAGCTCTTCATGAGCATTACTGTAATGTAATCATAGTAACTGGAACAATTGATGGGAACTGTAGGAGGACCTAAACATTATCCAAGTTGTGATATTTAATTTTTGATGTGTCAATCAGTCTTGTCAAGCCTGTCTGTTTGTAAATAGGCAGAACTACTAGCAGATTTCAGCAGAAAAATCCCAGACTGTCTTTTCTTGCCTCCAGCTGCTCAATAATATGACACAGTATCTCTGTACATGGGATATATAATACACAACTAAAAATGAAACAGTTTATTAGTGGGAGTGCTGGTTCAGCTATACAGATGGCTTTAGAGAGGACTATTTTCAAGAGATACCCACACCATGACTGTAATGCTAAGTAAACCATCAAATTCTAGGGTTACCTTAAGAATATGGATTGTTGAATTAAGTGTCTTTTAACACTACCCTTTTCTTTCCAGAAATGGGAGTCCATGCCTCAATTTCACTGAATCCAGAAGGCATTTAAGTGCCAGAAGTAATGCATTGTAGAAGCAACCTTCCCCAGGGAGGACCAGCCGAAGTCTGTAACAGCACAAACAAGAGGAATTTGGCTCTCCCTTCAGAAGAGTTTTGCCATCTCTGCAACATGCAGCTTTTGGAGTCACTAGTTCTGGGAAGCCCTATGTGGGTGGCACTCTTTATTCCACATTTCAGACTTCACTTTCTTCTCAGAAACAGATACACAGGAGGTTTTCCTCTTCGTCTGAAGAAAGTAACAATGGCCCTATGGTATTTCCAGTGCTGCTAACACAGTGCTTGAACTGCACCAGGTTGCAAGGGGCTGCAGACCTGGAAAATAACATATCTAAGCAGTGAGCCAGGTCACTGAGGGGTGCACATTTTAATACCACCTGCGGAAAGCCCCTCTGGTTGGATGCTTTCCCCACTTGCCCTGCTTCCTGGGGAAGAGCAGGCTATCAGGGCTGCTGCAGGAGGCTGGCAGAGGTTCCCACCCTCCCCTTAGGCACAGACACTATTCCTACAGGAGGGGTGGGGATAGCAGGAAAAGCCCAGAAGCTCGTGGCAGCTCTGCTCCCTCCCTTCTCCCCTGCTGGGAGTAACAGGACAGCTGCTCTGCAGCTCCCATCCCTCTTTGCCACACTCACTCTGGGAAGGAACAGAGGAGACCCCACCTCCCCCTCAGTAGAGGTCTGCTCGGACCTAATCTTTAGGCTTGATCCAGACCCAAGCCCACCTAACATGAGCCTAAGCGATTCAAGACATTTTCCAACCCGACCCTTGCCTCTGAAACTGAGCTCCCACTGCCACCTCTTGCCCTGGAGGTCGGCTCTCTGCCTCCTGGCCATGGAGTTGTGGTGGTGGCACTGGGGAGTGAGAGGTGCTGCGATTCCTTGGTACTCCAGACCTCAGCACAGACAGCATTGCAAGGGTGGCGGCAGCTGGCAGGAGCAGAGCATGCAGCTGCCCTTGCACCACCCCCCTGGCCAGGAGAAGGAGAGCCCAAAGAGAGGGGCCAGTTGCTTTCCCACCTTACCCAACACAGACCCGACACTGGTAGTAGTAACCAGAGCCCTCGTGCCACATGGAAGTCGCAGAGCTCATGTGCCAGCATTAACCCCTAGAGTGCTCCAGTGATTTTATTGTGTCCTTCAATGAGATAGCCTCATTGCATGTCAGCGTATGTCGCGTCAATTTGTTCTGTTCATGTGTGAGAAACACGTATTTGTGAGTATATTTTTGGGTACAAAAGACTTTAATAGATAAGGGCCTAACCCTTAATTAGCATGCACCTACTTCGGTCTTTATTGAAAAATTTAGAGTTGGATCTACTTGGTACATGTCTAAATGTTCTTTTGAAAAATTCACACTGGAAGTATATACACATTGCCAAGGCTGGGTGCTAGAAGGATCTCTCTATCTCTCAGCTTTCTCGAAAAGTACGAGAGCCCAGTGCACTAGAAAAATAAAAAAGAAAGAAAGAAAGATGTAAAATTCTATAGTGACTATCCCAATGGTCACAAGTTTCCCATTTTGGAAGCAGAGATCAATAGTCTAGTATGGCTATTCAGAGGATCTGAGATCAATATGATGAAATGCAGTCCTTCAGAGAGGTTGGGACTGAGAACGTCCTGGAGCTAACACTCCTTATAGAGGTTTGGTTTCATGAGTCTTTCCCATTTGTGAGCACAGATCCAAAGGAGTCTGGTGCTTCCATCCACAATGCATTATGGGCTGGGAGATCACCTGATTGTATATGAGATGTGGGATCTGAGCATGGTTTAGCTAGAAGGACAAGGAAATTGACCTGTTAATCTGAATGTTTCACATGACTGGTGAGAGAAAGGAGTGATTAAAAAGGAATGTGAGCGACTGGTGGATTTTCATAAAGACTTGAGATTATAGCCGTGGTCCTCCACTTCCAGAGCCCTAAGATTTCTATATCCTTTCCTTGATATGGTATGTTTACGGGAGGGAAAAGTCCAAATAGAGGAGAATCGGAGCTGGGGATATGCCAAAACTGATAAAAAATAGCTTTTAAAAGTGTAATTCTAAAAGAAAAATGAACAGATAGCTGAAATATGTGATATTCTTCTGTTTCATTAAACAGTTTGTATCACAGCATAGATAACTTTGGAAAATTAAGGGACATCCCTATAAATCCAGGAGCATTTAAGGCCAGGGTAGATATCAGTTAGGGCATTAAGAGGCATCTGTGTTCAGCGTTGAAGAGGCTGCACTTGATATTTGTGGGGGACTTGTGATTTGCAAGAGGTTCTAGAAGAAAGGGAAATGTACTAGTGGATGGAGAGATTAGGGAACACGTGTATGTGTGAGAAATGCCAATTGCACAGAAGGGAAAACTTGGTCTGGAAAAAATATTCTAAGAAGGTATCTGGGCAAACGTTTAATAATTCTGAGATCTCATTGGGTGAGTGGATTAAATAATTAAAATGAGCTTTCATAGCTACTGCAGCAGATTGATGAACCTGCATTGCTGCTCTCACATATGGCTCAGGGAAATCAGCACCAGTTCAGATCATTAGCACCTTCAGTTCTCACTCTGTTATAGCAACAGCAGGTTGGGAATGTACAGCTGTAAAAAATGAGTTACCCACAAAGAAAATGGATGAGATTTTGGTCTTTCACCCATTTCTCCGACACTCTGATGTTTTTCACCTGGCTTTGATTTTCAGGTATCTCTACCTTCACATATTATTATATATTTGTATTAAAGCAGCACCTACAGACTCTGCCTAGGGCTGCGTTCAGTATCTGTCTCCCCTTCACAGTTGCACAGAGTATCAGGGACAGTCTGCTTTAGTGTTCCCTTTATTCAGCAAATCACCATTTTTAGCCCTGGGTCCAGGAGTTCCATGCTAAGACTCCAACCTCAGCTGGATCATTAATAGCCTCTCCCCTCTTGGAGTGGTACAGAGTCTGGAGGCCGGTAACCATACTGAAAAGTCAACAGTCTCCAGCCTCTTGGGGCTCAATGTTCCCTCTAATTGTTTACATCCATGTACCAAATTAATTTTGTTCTGTGCGCCAATATGGAGGAGATGTGTGGCAGGGGTAGGGCCGAGGGGCTCGGAGTGTGGGAGGGGGCTCAGGGCTGTGGCAGAGGGTTGAGGTGTGTGGGGGGTGAGGGCTCTGGCTGGGGGTGCAGGCTCTGGGGTGGGGCTGGGGATGACGGGGTTGGGGTGCAGGCTGCCCCGGGGCTGCAGCAGCGATATAAGGCTCCCCTTAGCCCTTTCTCACAGCAGCAGCCCGGGGCTGGGGGAGAGGTGCCTCTCCCTGTCAGCATGGCCCTTGATAGCCTGCTTCATGGTTGCCCAGCTGTGCAGCTTAGAGAGAACTTAGGCTCAGACTACTTTGTCCTTCAAGGGCTTCCTGCCAGCCCATTGCTGGAGGCTGCTGCTCTCAGGTGTTCCTCAGTCTTCTTGAAAGCCTTTTTATCTCCTCAGCTGCTGCAGGGCCACCAATCAGCCCCAGCTGAGGTGGTAGCTCTCTCTCTATTAACCCTTTAGTGGTTGGGATAACACGAGGGCTGTACACCCTATGACAGACCCCAACAATGACTGGGAGCTCATTGTGCTGGCGGGTGTGTAAACACGTAGTAAGTGACAGGACTTACTGTCTAAATAGAAAAGAGAGACAGAGGGTGGTAGAAGTGAAGAATTTTTAACAAATTCATTAGAGAGCTTCCAAAAGATTAAAAAGTGGTGGTCTACTTATTTTGTAATGTATCTTATTCAGGGCTAATGCTAGGCAACTCAATGCAAGCATTCAATGTGATGCCATTGCCAAATTTTTAAAGTGCTATTATCCAATGTACCATATATATTGGATGGTCACATATACAATTAAGGCGGTAACAATGACATAAGCCCTGACAACACTGCCCATGGGATAGTATGTGGGAAGGTAAAAGAAAAACCAGAGACAAAGTAATGTCTAACAAAGAGCGTACCAGTATTGGAAAATAAACTATACAACCAGAGGGATGACTATGGGCGCTATATTTACATAATCTAGAGAAGAGAAAACTCAAGGGGCCATAACTGCAGTATATAATACCTTAAAGGTATAAGTATAAATGCATGAAGGGAATTCATTAGTCTCAGTAGATGCTGGAACAAGGAAGCAAACTAAGGAAGGAAAAAAATAGGCTAAATTTCAGGGTATGTTTCTGAAGAATAAAAAGTCAGAACAGAATCTTGTCCTCAGTCATCCCCTTCGACATGAAGGTATCTAGCCCTTAGTTGTTCACTTTGTTAAGGAGAAGCTCAATGAGTTCTACAATGTTGACCATGGCTACCCTCAGCTCTGATATGGAGATGCTGTCCCTGAATGCTACAGATCCTAGAATGCACACTCTAAGCATTCAGAATGGAACACAGCATGCTGGGACCTGCAGTCCCCTAAGCCATCCCACAGACTGAAAGATAAAGGTGGCTGCATCTGTTCATTTTATGCATATTCGTTGGGGAGTGGGGTTGCTTTTTGTTTTGTTTTTTGACTCCTGGCAAATTATCAGTGCAGCCTTCAATGGGGGAAAATTTGGGTATCCCTCAGCTTTATTTCAGAGTAGCAGCCGTGTTATCTATATCCACAAAAAGAACAGGAGTACTTGTGACACTTTAGAGACTAACAAATTTATTTGAGCATAAGCTTTCGTGAGCTATAGCTCACTTCATCGGATGCGCATCCGATGAAGTGAGCTGTAGCTCACGAAAGCTTACGCTCAGATAAATTTGTTAGTCTCTAAGGTGCCACAAGTACTCCTCCTCAGCTTTATGAAGGCTTTCCCTAGCAATAAGACATACAGTAGAGTCAGAGTTACACTCAGGTTTTCATTTTTCAGAAGAGGAAATTAAATGCAAAAACATTGTGTAAGAGCAATATTAAGATTATAAATTTAAATGCATATATGTGAGAAAGGTTTGAGTAATTCACCACCATTCATTTTATTTTCGCTTACTAGTTAGACATATCTCTAAACGTGATCAACACAGCATATGCTATATGGGCACATTACTATTAGTATAGGTCTTTAATGTATTCATTTCCTGACTTGGGTGTGTTTAAATTGATAATCTTAGAACTGCATTAACAGTCTGCATTTAATACCAATTTTATCGCTTCAGTAGTTATTGAATCCTGCCCAATAACATGATTTTAAGTTGGTTATCAATAGGGCTAGCCAGAAAACAAGAATTCCATTTCACACAAAAAAATGTCAAGGTTTAGAGATCTGTTTTTGCTCTGCATTGGAACAAAACATTTTGAAATTTTTCACAAAAAATGAGAGAGAAACACACGTTTTCCATAATAGCCAGAGGGAGGTATTCCCCTCCCCCAAACACACCCACCTGAATAGTCAATAGCCTAGTAGTTAGACCATTCACCTGGCATGTGGGAGACCCAAAGGCTCAAGCCATTGCTCTGCCTGATTCAGAGCAGGGACTTGAACCTGTTTCCCACATCCCATTCAGTGGGCCAGAGAGAGAAAATGAGAATGACTGTGTGTGTCGGGGAACTCACCTGGGATAGGGGAGACCCAGGCTCAAGCCCCTGCTCTGAATCAGGCAGAGCTGGTACCTCAACCTCCGTCTTTCACATACCAGGCGAGTGCCCAGACCCTCAAGCTAATGGCTATTCTGGGATAGGTTGATCTTTCCACCCCCAGTTCCATCCTGGAACTGAGAAAGAAACTTTCCCATCAAAGCAGTTACATTTCCATGAAAAGTTTCAGTTTCAATGAACTGGCGTCTTCTGTCAAAAAGAACCAAAACCTTTTGATGAAAAATTCCCAACCAGCTCTAGTCATCAGGAAATGATTTCCTTGCACTGCAGAATGCCACACTCAGCAGAGAACACTATAACAGTAGCTCTCACTCCTATCAGGTGCTGAGTACCCTCAACTTTCAGTGGCTTCAGCATGTTGCAGGAAAGGCTCAGCTCTCTCACAGGATCAGACCCTTTAATAGGCAACTAAGTTATAAACTGGACAGAAGAAGGATGATTCTTCCAGTTAAGCCTACCACGGAGACCATTGTCTTTGCCTGTTTACAGATGAATAAACTTCAGATGCTAATTGTAACACAGTATACTCTGACTGAGCTAATCAGCTCACAGGGTACAATAGGCAACTTTTATTATCAGTTCCATTTCAGCACCCTGATCATCTTAAAACTCTTTTCCTGTAACTAGTTTAGAGTTCCTTTGCTTTACCTCTGCCCGTTGTAAGGTTGTAAACAGCCTGTGCTCTCCAAGTACTGCTCTCTCTCACTCTCTCCAGTTTGCCTGCAGTGTTATGCAACTATCCCCAATAGGCCCTGTGAGTGGGAAGCAAAACATGCTAATATCTATCAGTAAAAGTACATGTTCAGCATCTCAGGGGGAGTTCATATGTGAGAGATTGTAGAAAATTCACTCACCAGCCTAAGTAACAACGTATCAGCTTTTGATTTTTGAAAAGAGCTGCAGCAGAAAAAAGGCTTTCACTCTCCCTTTGATAGTGTAATAGGTTTTACAATTAGACATTATTCCCTAATTTGTTTTTGCCCCTCTCATTGGAGTGAGATACCATAGAACATGATCAAAGCTAACGGAAATCACTTTCAGATATCAGACCCTCTCTGATGCTGCTGTGAGCTCAGTCAACACATGAACACTGCAGATGGCATTAACAAACTGAACCCTAAAAGAACTAGAAGAACAGAATGTGAGTGCTTTGCACTGACTTTAAACTGGTGTAAAAGGCTACCTACACAAGGTGCATGACAATGAAGAATCAGACCAATCTCTGTGGCCATTTCAGACGAGTCGTTCTCCCTTCTTGTATTATGAATAACTCCCAGTGTCCTTCAGAAATGCAGGGGAAATTAGCTATTGCCCAAAGAGATGGCAGAGCAAGCTGTGATTGATGAAAGCCCACTAAAGATCACTGTATTGGAACTAAAAATGTTCACACTAAGGTTTCAGTTTGGTAGTATCTTAAGCTTGCAAGATGGTCTCATGAGGAAGAATGATGGAAATCTCATCCGATCTGCTATTATATGATACTTCTGCTATCTTGTTCTGTAATCTTGTGTTAAAATCCACAGGTGGAAAATAAGCACCTTCTGTCTTTGGATCTGACCTTAAGGCAATTCCCACTGTGCCCTGAAATCGAAAGGAGTGAGGATACGAAGTTCTGGCCTACCTCTACTTGGAATGATTTGTTTCTGAGAAGCAACATGTTCATTTCACTCAAACAGAGTCTTTTGCAAACCATCTTACCAAAACTATTGGAGATGGAATTGTTCATTAGAGGCGCAGTCCTGCAAGGTGCTAAGTTTCCCCGTTCCCATGGACGTCAACTGCTGAGGGTGCCAAGTACCTCACAGGTTCAGAACCTGAGGGTCAAATCCCGAGAGGTGCAGAGCTCAGGGCTTGCTTCCATTGAAGCAAATGGCAAAACTCCCACTAACATCGAAGGTGCAGGTTCAGGCACCTACTGAGCACCGAACTCTCAGTAACATCATCAGCATCTCCCAGGAATTGCACTAAGTCTCCCATGTCATCTACACCTCCCTCCCCCGCTCCTTGCACCACTAACCATGTATACTACACAGCACAAGGTTAAGCAAAAAGAATAGAGAGTGCACCAAACTGCCAGCTTAGCCACACTTCAGACAAGAATTACTTACATTAATTTCCTTTGGCTTTTTCTAATTAATTAGGAGATGAAAATCTCAAGCATCTCGTAGCTCATTATTAATACATAGTCATTCACTGCTGCTCACAGGGGAGAGTCGCTCTGACAACAGACTGCTGAGATGGGAGCCTGATTACACAGCCACTGTATATGAGCAATTCCCATTAACCAAGTGGAGGGAACAGAGCCTTTTATTTTTATTACCATTAATCATTTGTTAAACACTAACAATGTGTTTGGCGCTGCACAAGACATATAAACACACGCCCTACCCTAAGGAGCATACAAACTGAAAGACTCTGTGGAGACCCAGAGAAGGTGGCAAGGTAAAATTTGTTACCCATTTTCCTTTAAACATCCACTTTTTCCTCCATCTTTCACTCCCCTGTAGCTAATAACAGGGTGGGGAGGGCAGAGGACTGATATGGCCTAGTGTTTGAGGGCCCTGAGGCAGTGAGTGCAGAGGATGAATTTGAATGAGACGACAGAGGTGCACTGTGGTTGGGTAGTCACGAGGCAGCACGTAAGAAGATCCAGCAATGGGAGTGGGAGAAAGAAGTGAATAGGTCGGTGGGGTTGCATTGCTGTCAGGACACAGGATCAGCAATATAGGCTGGATGACATGTTAGGCTGAGACATTTAATCTTCATAGACTGTGGATTTAATGAGAGGAGTGACATGATCTGATTGGCGGTCAAGGAAGAACATTTTGGCAGCTGCATTTTTGATGGGCCTGTGGGGAATAATGTGGGCATCTAGGAAGCCAGAGGGAAGGAGGTTACAGCAGCTGTGGCCCATTAAAGGAACTTAGAGAGGAAAGGAAGACAGGATAGTCGCAAGGGAGTCACTGGGTTTGAGGCTTTTTGGCTGTTGTTTTTATTTTATTTATTTAAGGATGGGGATTGCTATAGCATGCTTGTGAACTGAATAGAAGGAGGCAGTAGTGAGAGAAGAGGGAGAAGAAGGGAATGGTTTAATCATTCTGACCTCTCTGGGAAGGGTAAGTGCACAGCTACTTAGTAGCTGAGAGGACATGGTGGTCAAGGGCCAAGTGGAATCAGAGTCTGGGAACAAAGGCTATGGGGAAGGGAGAGAGCCATGGAAGGAAGAACGTAAATTGCTAGAAGCTCAGACTAGTTCATTTCAACCTTCCACTTGAAGTCAGTAAATGCTACGACAGACTAGGAAAGAGAATGGCGAGCGAGAAGGATTGAGGAGGGAACTAAAGGTCACAAACAGTCATTGTGAGTAGCTGGCCTGGGACTTGCTGGGAATAGGAGGACTGTTGCATGAGGAAGATTTGAAAAGACAAAGATGTTTAGTGCAGAAAGTCTGCCTGGCCCCTCAGTTCCCTTTTCTGCAGGCATTCAGGGGCACAGAAGTAAGAGGACAGGAAGCAGGAGCAAGGCATGAGCTGAGTTTGGAAGCTAGTGAGATGGACAGTGTGGTGAATAAGGGTGGAGGAGAAAGTGGAACTGAGAGAATCAACCTGGGAATCTTCGGCAGCCAAGGAGGAGCAAGCGGGAATGAGGGGGCTCAGATCTGCAGAGACGCGAGAGGTGTTGATAGTTTGAAGGCCATGGCAGGTGTGAGTGGATGGATGGGGCAGAGGCAAGGGACAGTAAGCTTTGCAGAAAGAGGGAAGGAGAGTGATCATGAAGATGGAATCTTGTCAGTCAGAAAGGGAGCAGTTGCTGAGTGAAAAAGATGCCCCCTGAGTGATGCAAGTTACAGAGACATAAGCGCTGTCCACACCGGCGCAATGTTGGCGGGAGACACTCTCCCACCAACATAGCTGCCACCTCTCATGGAGGTGGAGTCATTATGCTGAAGGGAGAGCGCTCTCCTGTGGGCATAGAGCGCCTTCACCAGACGCGCTACAGAGGCACAGCTGCTCTGAGGTAGGGCTTCTAGTGTAGACCTGTCCTTAAAGTAGACATTTGTTTTTTCTGTCAGTTCCTGAGTGAAGCAGAGAGGCTGCCCAGTCACAAAGGTTCTCATACTTTTGGAGGAGGAGGAGGAGGAGGAAAATAATGTTATTTTGGGAGCAATTCAGAAAAAAATAAGTAATGCAGTCTGATGAGTTTTATTTACACTGAAAGAGGGATAAAGTCAATGTTTCATTATGGCATCCTTGCTGAGAGGCAGGGCAGCATGATTAAACCATTCCTTTCCACTTTGCAGCTTGTTACAAGAGGCATCACTTATTTTGAATGGCTGAGCACCAGCATTAGGCACAATCAACAGACAAGTTCAATCATTGTTTTACAATCCAAAATGCTTCCTAGAGGTACAGCACAGTACAGCACATAACTGATGCTGCCTTGGCTGATGCCCGCTAATGTGGAATCCAGCAACCATGCTAGCTCAAAGGAAAAAAATAGGACATTTTTTTCTCTTATATGCTATTTTACGTATAGCTTAAAACAAACAATTTTGCAAGCCCAGTAGATGGGCAGCTACCACTGCCCTCTGGACTTTTCTGCAGGATGTATTTCTTTTTTATTGATCATAATTAAATAAATGCCATGCTTATCATAAAGCTCTGAGCTGTAGCACATTCAGGGCCTGTACACTTGGGTACTAAGGTGATGGGTTCTATAGAAAGCCCATGATAAATGGAGAGACCTCAAAGGGATAAATACTAGGGGCCAGATTCTGACCTTATCTGCTCCAGTGCAAATCCCAAGGAACTCCACTTTTGGCAGTTGGGCTCCTCTGTATTTACTGGAGTGCAACAGACTAGTGGCACAGAATTATGGAGTTCTAGTTCTAGAATCTGGCCATAATAATGCAATGACTGCACAGGAAAACACAGCTACCATTATACACTCACAGTAGCTCTCACACCCTCTGCCCAAGATATTAGAATTGTTTTTATGGAGTGCAGTTATCTTAGCCAGAGCACCATAATTATCCCCTTTTCATTCTGAAAAGTACCACTGTTGTTAATTATATCTCTGTTTATTATCAGTCATCTGTACTGGTCTGGTAACTTACATAGGGCCCAATCTTGCTCCCACTGTAGTCACCAGGAGTTGTTCCACTGACTTCAACGGCAGCAAGATCAGACTCGGAGTGAAACATGTTCCACATCCTGAAGAGTTAGACAAGATCAAAGACCTAATATAGGACAATAGCACAGGCAAGGGAATTGTTATGGACTGCAATGTAGGTGATCTGGCCTAATAGAGTAGGAGTCAGGTCTAGGGAGCAGAGCAGGCATCCAGGTTGCAGAACAAAGCCAAGGGTCAGCTCCAGAGTCAGCTGCCAGTTACAGGAGCCAGGGGCCAAGCCAGAGTCAGAACCAGGAATCAAAGCTTAAGGTCAGAGCAGTGGTCAGATGCCAAATGCCAGAGCCAGGGGTCAAGCCAGAGTCAGGATCAGAAGTCAGAGGCTGAGGTCAGAGCCAGGCCTGGTCACTGAGGATTGGATGCAAGGCATAAAGGCAGGAGGAGAGGCAAAGATCAAGCATGGAGCAGGCACAGGTGGGAACAGGAGCAAAGGCAGGGTTAAGGCCAGAGCAGAGCAGGATTGGGTGCAGGAGGCAGGCACAAGCAGGGTCCAGAGCAGCCACAACATGAAACTACCTTGTTGCTCAAACAAACTGCCTCTTTCTGGCTTAAATAGTGTAGTTCGACCAATCATGGAGCTGGGCAATCCTCCAATCAGAGCTGCTGTGGGTGGTGTCTTGGCAAGGGCTATAGCCCTAGTAGCTTCTTAGCTCATGGTGGCCAGGATGTGGCAGCTACCTGGGGACTCTCAGGCCTGGGCCCAAGACTGGGGACATCACATGATTGGCTGGAGAGCATTAGGGTCAGAGTATGATTTCAATGGTGTTCTGGAAGCCAAGGACAAGTCAGAGCAGAATTTGGTCCTTAACTTGTATCTGCCACTTCCAGAGACCATGAGTTATCATCTCTTCCACAGGATAGCACTTCAAGTGGTGAAAGTTTCTTGTCAGCATTGTTATGAGCCTAAATGCAGACATGGGATTTGACCCACAACTTCTGTCAGAGAGCAGCTATACCGCACTAGAATGCAATGATAATGTGTTTGTGAAGTATGATTAGATGTGCGTGTAAATTTAAACTGATATTCCAGAGCAGCATCTGCAGCATATTCTAATATTCAATAACTAGTAAAAATTAATGGAAAGGCCCCACTGTCACATGACCAGTTCACCTTTCACACGAGAAACATATATATTTTAAAGTACAAGCTGCATGCCTATATGATAGAACTTAGTTTAAACTTAATTCAGGGACTTACAAAAATCTTGTCAATAGGACTACTCGCAAGCTTAAAGTTAATTGTGTACTTAAATGCTTTGCTTGATATGGGCAAATAGATGTAGGCTTCCATATTTTAGAAGGGATTGCTATGTGCCCTCATTTCATCCTTCCCTCTTGCTCTTTGAAACCATCATAGCTAGCCAGCGATCCACAACATCTGCAGACTATCAGAGGAAGGCATTGCTTTTCTATTTGTCTAAAAATAGGTCTAGTGGCAAGGAATTCTTGATTTCTAGTTCCAGCTCTGAAAGTGACTTCCTTTGTATCCTTGGGCAAATCACTCTGCCTCATTTTCCCTGTTTGTAACTCCCTCTCTTCCTCATAACATTATGGTGAGCATTAATAAATAGCATTAAATTGCTTTTGTAACCTCCCCAACACCTCTTACCCTAAGTGGAGCTGTGAAACTTATGTGGGCCCTGCCAGGGCCAAAGACTGCATCCCAACAGAGCTGCTGCCCTGTTGACAGTCAACCCTCCTGCAAGAAAAGAGACTGGAGACAGGTAACTAATGTAGCAGCCCCAGATGTCCCCAAAGAGGGGAGATCTGTTGGGTTCTTTACCCCAGAGACCAGATGCCAGGGAGAAGGAAGTGACTGCCCGAAGGACAGTTCAGCCAGCTACTTCAGCTGCCTCAGCCTGCAGCCTGATCACCAACAGTTACCTCAACCAGGAGGAAAAGCGGAAAGCTTATATCTAAGCTTGTTACCCCAGTGTGAGGAGTGTTCCCTTGGAGCTGAAAAGCTACTTCTGAGAAGCAGACTGGTCCATGGATCATCAGATCCCTCAGATAAGACAGACACCAGACCACAGTGCCTGCAGCATCCACAAGTGCACCACCAACAGGGACCTCGACTGGGGACAGACATGTTAGAGGGCTGAGTTAACAATTAGAGTCAGGGAGACTTTGCTGTGGTTGTGTTAGATGACCAAAAGAGAGAGAAAAAAAGTTTATGGTACCCCGCCCCCTATATATATATATCTGTACTTAAAGCAACCTAGCCACATTCATATATATTTATTTAGTATAACTTGTTCTTTACAATTTTTGTGTTTATAATTTCTGTTGTTTCTATATAGTTTATTGGAGTTACTTGGTAATTTGAGAACTCTGTACTTAGTTATGACATGAGCACAATATGCCGTGGTAGGATGGATTACCCATTATTTCCCAGGAAGCACTGCCATTGGAGTATCATTTTGAATAATCCAGATAACTAGTGGGAGGAGTCATGAGTACAGCAGAGAGATCCAGACTAGCAGGATGACCTGGGCCCTCGGTAGGTAATGCGCACCCCATATCCTGAGTTTGTTCCCTCAAGGGCGCCAAGGTTACACTTTGAAGAGCATAAGTGCTATAAAATTAAGTACGGTATTATAATGATTATATCATTTCATTACACTATATAATTCTTCTTGCTATATCCATGGGTAACACAGATGCTTTATACTCAAAAAAGACATCGGTCCTTGAATGTCAAATTAATGCTGCTTCTTAAAAAAATGCAGTAGTAAAAGCAGACAGCAAGGGGAATCAGCTTCTCTTCAAGTTTTTGCAGCTGTTCTTTCTCTACTCAGGAATGTACAATTCACTGCTTTTCCTTCCTGGATAGTCCTTAAGAAACAACAATTAACTATGCAATACCTTATCATGCATTTCATGATCATAGAGAACTTTTTTATCTGTGCCTTCTACCTAAAGGCTATAGAGAAGCATTTAAAGGCAACAATGAATATGGATGAGATGAGGTCAAGCAGATGGAGCTGATATCAGAGAAAGATAAAGAGTCATATTTAATGTAGTTCATAGCAATTGCTATAAGCATGTGCCCAAAATGATATAAATATGTTGATGAAAAGCAGGTGATGAGTTTTCAAATTTCTTCAGCATACTGCAATAAGTAACACAAGTCATGTAGGCCCAGATCCTGAAAGGCATTTAGGGGGCTAGCGCCCATTGAAATTTGAGGATATGGGCTTTAGTGTCCTCCTCAGGGTTTGGTATGTAAGACAATGGAGTCTATCGCACCAGTTTCCCAGGGCAGAAAGAAACATAATGACGCATCTCCCCAGTAACGTCTCTCTCTCTCTCTTTCTTTTCTGCATTTAAAGTGGGAGTGGGGGGATGTCACAATTTGTAATTTGTAGGCAATGGTGCAACCACATAGAAAATACTTGGGAGGCAGCTGGACTGATAGATTTCCAAAAAGGGGTTATTTGTTTTTAAGAGATTCTGTCAACGTCTTTGAAAAAGATGTTTCCTCAGACCTTAAAGGAGGCTTTCTACTGCCCTCTTTGCTCAAAGATTGTGTCTCAAAGAGGAAATGGATTGCACCATTTGTAAATTTGATTAGCTTCATTCTCTTCACAGTGCAGATTGCAAGCAGTAGCAAAAGTTGTGGCATTCATTGGAGATGGTGTTCCACTCGGTCTGGCATCCAGACAAAAATATTCCTGCACCAGTCCTGCAACGAATTCAAAGTTAGAAGGGCTGTGTCCATTGTTAATGAAAGCTCTGCCCCTAGATACAGCCTTAGTAATCTATAATACAGAAAAATCATTTGAGAGGGTGGAATAGAACCTCTGACTTAATGAGTTCTTCAAACACTATGAGACATCCTGAGGTGTCACCCATAAGGAAAATGGTTTTGGACAGGTTTCCAGTGGATGTTGTCTGAGAAAACAGATAATGAAATAACACAACCATTCCATCCCCTGTGTCACTGAGTAGCTCAGAGATTTGCCATGGCTTTCTTCTCTTCATTGTGTTTTAAAGTAATGAGAACACTGGATTAGAACTGGCATTGAAATGACTATCCTGCACACACTTACTGAATGTCTGAACAAATCTTTGCCACACAATCCATCCTGATCTGGAAAAATGTTCTGGTTATGATTTATAGCAATAGAGTCAGGTAATACTGTGACCATCATGCTGCAGGGGACAGAGGAAATATAGTTATGGGTTCCTAAAATACAGCCTGGGGCTATCCCCGCACTGTAGCTGCAGGATGAGGGCAAAACTGATCAACTGCAGCTTTCTGATGCTGTTGAACATGCAATTTCTATTCATCTAGCAAACAAGACACTAATCTGAGAAAAAAATTAGATTATAAAATTTTGCAAATATATATGCAAATCAGGTGCAGTCGTTGGGCTTCTGGCAAGCGGCCAATATGACCCTCTGAGTTAATAAGTTTGACTATTTCTTTATGACGTAGTTATGGTTACGTCTCTCTTCTAAGATAGGCCAAACTTTTGAAATATGATTATGCCCCTTTCCAATAACTTTGTGTGTGTGACATTTATAGGTAACAGAATATGTAAATATCATGCACTGCAATTAAATATTCATTCCCTTGTACATGGTCCACTTAGAGATGCCCTGATGATTTAGAAAAAAGGGTTGTGCCAGATAAGGTATTTGCTTGCTGTTCATAGAATCTTGATTATGTTATTGTTGTATATATGATTCCACAAAGTCTGCTTGTGGTGATTAAGATTGCATCTGTGATCTGGCATATCCAATGCAATCTTATAGTGAAGCAAAGAATGTGATAGAAAGATGCCACTTTTCCATTGATGCACTGGAAACTATAAAGTGATGGATATACAGTTATACGGCAAATGTAGTAAATAGGACTTGGCTAAAGCAAAGCCAGTTATTAATTTTGTATATTTATTTTTTAAAAGGCGGCATTAATGTCTAAGTAGGGCCCAGGAGGTTTCATTATCAGCTGTCTGCTTCACATATTTACCTCTCTTTCACCATTAAGGGTCAGATTTCCAGTCCTGTGCTCAGACTCTTCTGGATGTAAAAATGCATACATGTTTGTAGTTTAATTGGAAAATACACACTGTGAAACCAGAATAAAAACAACAAAAGTGAAAATGCCAGTTAAGAGCACAACTCTGCATGTATTTGTTCATGTAGTTGTACCTCTGCAGTTCTGAAAAATCTGACTTTTAAAATGCACTGGGCTCCTGCTGCCAACACCTTTCTAGAAAGGGATTCCAGGAAGAAACTTCCATGAGCCATGCACATGCAAAGTTGTGCCAACCACTGCCCATGCCCAGACAAGTAGCTGTTGTATATAGGACATTCCAACCAAGGAGCTCTGTGGCTCCCCTTACCTCTGTCCTACCAGTCAGAATTGGGGGAAGGGGCTCCAGCGTCCTCCCTTTGCCAGCCTACTTTCAAGTGCTGACACCTAGCACTCTGTATTCCCAGTTAATGAAAGTAAACATTTAATAATATGGTTTCCATCATCCCCCCTGCCTCAGGTTTCTATTTCACGTTTTCATGTGCACCAATCCTAAATAGTTTGGGCTGATTTAAATTATACTGAATGACATCAAACAGTCATTGAAGCTGCACCCTTTAATGCTAATTCTGAATGTGACTCACTGAGAATTTCAAGGTTTTTTTCTTGCCACCTCTGACTACAGACCTACCTGAATAGATTGTGGTGAAGAACTGGGTAGTAAGATATTACCAATACATGAGTTTCTGAGCAGCAAGCAACCGATCACTGCAGTGCTGAAGGAAAGAGTGTAAGGAAGGTTGTTTGTGTGGTGTCAGTTAAGTCAGAGGAGCAATGTTTTTAATTGACAAAACAATATATCCCTTGGACTACTAGGCTCTGTTCAGAGAAAGTACATCAAATAAACCTCAAATATGGCTCATCAAAGTTGCATGCAAAGAGGAACACTGCACCCCGATGAGAGAGGTGAGAAAATCAACTCTGAATCCAAAAGAAAAGCGCCAGACTTCAGTGGAAGGTACCAGCTGCAATATTTTCGATTTTAAAATGCATGGGCTACATCAAAAAGAAGTACATAAAAGCTGTCACCCTAGTGCAATAACCTTAGAGCACTTCTGTCACCGATTCTCAACGAGACTAAGAGAAAGGTTTCTGTTATTTACTTATTTTTAAGCATGGAACTCTTATGAGTGTTGCCCATTCTCACTGGTCAGGATGATTACTGTTAGAATTGCATATTTATTCCAAGCTACAAACAGACTCCCTTGGCCGTTATGAAGACCCTTGTCTTCCTTAGCTTATCTTGCTCCTTCAGAACCTTTCAGGATAGCAACATTGAACAGCTGGAGGGATTTCAGAATGGTTTAAAATAGCATAGTCTTTTAAATGAAAGTGTTTGTTATTAGAGGCCCTGGAAATAGCACCCCTAAGTACAATATCCTCTTCCAAAAGAGCTGCCCTAAATGTATTCAATTCCAAAACAGTTACCTCTTCTACAACAAAATCATTAAGCTGAGTACCCTGGCTTAATTAGACTTAGATGTCATCAGGGATTCACTCTGTCTTAATAAACTCATCTGTTTTTATCATCACTTCTGTAACGTAGTCCACAAAACCCCAGTTATCTTGTCCCATTGCCTCAGGAGCACAATTAGAAATTATCTGTGTACCTTTTGGACTGGCCTTCAGAGGACCACATTTTCAAACATTTTGTGCCCACAATATCAGGCACTTGCCACTGCAGTAACAGGTGCAAGTGGGCTTATGCCAGCAGAGCATTTTCAGAGGAAGGTATAACTTGAGCACCAAATTGCTCGACTCCATTTGTGACACTTATGGCAAGATTATCAGAAGAGAACAGCACATCAGGTGCTGAGCTTTTTTTGAACAGTCTGTCCCAGTATAGCTGTGACATTCTCCAGGGTACAGTCTGGACTGTTGAACGGCTGTGTTAATTCTCCAGCTCAGGATGACTTTTATCCTGCTTTGTTAGTAACATGCAGCCTCTCTAGGCTCTGCTCACACACAGCCATTAGCATGGAAAGTCATTCCTAGCAAAGTTACACAAATGCTCTCCCAGCCACTCATGAACTATATAAAGGGTAACACTAACAAATTCCCCAACATCAGCCTTGTACCCCAGAAATGGGCACCTTTTACTGCTCAGTAAAACCCTGTGCAGTATAAGCTCATACTAGTCCAACATTCCAACAAAGAGTAATGTTTATATGGACCAGCCTTGTTGTCTCAAGTGGAGTCCCCAAGTCCCATTCAATCCAAATACACCCTGGATTAGATAAAGGAATATAACAAGTTTATGAACTAGAGAAAGAAAGATTTTAAGTGATTATGAGTGATAAAGGCATAAAAGTCAGAATTGGTTACACAAGAAATAAAAGGATAAAACCACAAAACTATTTCCTAAACTTTACTAAGCTAAATAAGATTTAAAAGCAAATAGATTTCTCTTACCCCAAAATTTTCAGCAGTCCATACTAACTGGAAAGCCTTTCAGTGACGACAACTCCCCCCAATCCAATGATGCTCCTATTGTCTTTCAAGCGATCTCACATCTGTGAGTAGAGCTGAGGGAGGAGAGGTGGGGAATAGGTCACTGTCTCTCCTTGTTATACTCTGACCTTTGTACTGGAAATATATTTGCTGGAACATGGAGTCAGCAGTTCCATTGCATACATGTTCTGCCAGCTGTCCTTTGGGTGAATTGTAAATATTTTGTTTACAACTCCCCTACTGGTTAATCTCTGATTAAAGAAGTAATGACTCTTTAGCAGCCTGCTAGCGTGCAAGTCTGTCTTTGTCTCTGAAAAACTCATTTGAGCCTGCTCTTCTAACTTTGTAACATGCTACAGTAAAATCATTGTCATACTTTAGGGTCTCATAACTTTACATACAAAGTTGCCACGCACATTTTACCAGGATAATAATATTCAGCAGATTATGAGTTCTCAAATGATACCATGCAAGGCATACATTGTACTAAATATATCATAATCATATAAAAGTGATGAATGTGGGGTACAGGATGTCACATGGAGTACAGGGTGTCACAATAGCCCTCAGAGCAGGTAGAATGGGGGCATGACAATGGTTGTGATGGAGTAGGTGAATCGGTTCATTATGGGAAGGATATGTCAAAATAGTAAGTTGTGGAATTTGTTCTATAGATAAACAGGTTCATTGTCATCCTCAGCTCTTCTGGCTAAAAGTTCCACAGTTGTCGGCCAGCCAGTGAGAAGGCTCTGTCTCCTGCTTGCATTAGGCTTCCCCTATTCATTGAAAGTTTCATTGTCCCTGAGTACTGAAGCTTTCTCAGGAAGTTTGGATCACAGAGTAATAAGTGGTCTTTGACATATAGCTCAGTCCCAGCCTGTTGTGTACTAGGGTAATCTTTGGGTGGGCTAGAGTTCACTTCATTGCCCTTCTCCAGTGCCTAAAAAACCTCACAACTCCCATAGAAAAGTAGTTGGAGACCCAGAGTTCAGTCTCTAAGGATTTTCAGTAAAGACTGTACAGGGTCAACTTCCCCACATTCAAGTCCCAAAAGGAACTAAAGAAATTAATTTAATTAAATAACTTTATAAAATCATATGATAAAGAAACAAATAATAATCTAATTTTTACAGCATGACATGGCTATTTCATAATCCACAGACATTATCTTCACAGTTATACATAAACATAAATAAAGAAAACAAATTAAAATCTGAACAGTTCAGTCCCCAGTGAAACACAGTGAGAAGAAACTTAGTCCCCAAAAGCTTACGTTTAGTTCACGTAAGTCTCAGTTAGAGTCTTTGATCACCAAATCTATACAGTTTGCTGAGTCGAAAACAACATCTTCCCTCCACTTGCTTGTAGAAATCTTCAGTTGGAATCCATGCAGACTCTTCCTCTGCTGAAATCACTGCTAGCCAGTCAGTTAACTAATTAACCAACTACTCAGTTAAGTCACAGGTGTATAAATTTAAAGAAAACTGCTGAAAAATGCTTCAGAGGTGGAGACAATAGCCTGCTTTCTGTTCCAGGGCTCAGCTTCTCCCAACTCACACAGGACACATGGCCCTTCCTAAAGCAGCTACCCTGACTGCTTGCCCTCATGGAGTCTGACCTCAGCAACAGGGAACCTATTGGAGCATACCCAAAACTATCACGTCCAATTCCAGAAGCTTCTTGATGTGGAGTGCTATATCTGCCTAGCAACAATGACTCAGACACAACTCGCTCTTACCTCCCCACAATGAGTCTCTTAAAGAGATATCTCCCTATTAGGCACATGGATTACACCAGCTCTTTACACAACATTAAAAATATGAGGAAACCAAATTAGCACAGCAAATAACCATGTTTTTAACTGGTTCTGGTTGCTTCTGTAATAGAAGACAGGGAGGCCTATTAGACGGCTACTAAACTATTTAAAAGGATGTTATCCAGTTCCTATAAACTACACAGCCCATTATTATTCTTCATGTGGCTGACGTAGATATAGCAACAACTATAATTTTACATTCAGATGGCTAAGTCAGATAATTGCATCTGGAGTAGCAGAGCGTATCGCTGCGATGCCTCCTTCATATTTGTGAATTGGGCATTGAGTTGTTATATGTTCCATGGTCTGTTCTGGTGACCACCGTCACGCTCTGGAGAGTCTTTAATTTTCCATTTGTGCAGCAAGTATCCGCATCTGCCATGGTTTGTGTGGATGTGATTTAGGGTTGCCCATGAACTTCGTGGGAGATTGAAGCCAGGGATCTTCTGCATCAGGTCTTTCACAAAGTGTTTATTTGTGACTTCTTGTGAACTCCATTTGGCTTTCCAAACTTCATGAAGGTTGAAGTTGCATTGTTGAAGGTTAAATGCGTGGGTCCAAAAGGGCTTACACGACTTCAAGCGGTGGTGAGAGACATTGCTAAGGTCCTGATGGCTGGAAAGATGTTCATTTTCCATGGTCCTCTGGAATTCCTGAAGGGTTGTGGCATCGTGGCAAATGGATGGGGGAGCAATGTGTGACAGTACTGGCAGTCAAGGTGTTGGGATCGACTTGAGGGTTCCAGTGATGCACCACATTGCAGTGTTCAGTTGAACATCAACAAGTTGAGCATAGCTACTTCTGGCCCATACCAGTGCACAGTACTCAGCTATGGAGTACACAAGGGCCATCGCTGATGTCTGTAACCCTGCTGCTGATGCTCCCCAGCTTGTGCTTGCCAGTTTCTGGACCAGATAGACTTTTGTCTTCATCTTGGCAGCTCCCTTCTTCAGATGGTGATGGAAGGTTAGTGTGCGATCCAGCTCCACTCTGAGAAAGGTTGAAGTGGGGTCATGGTAATGGTGATCTGAATCCCTGCAACAACATCATGTGACATTCAACCACTTCGTTGGCCTTCTTACTGCTGCCACCAAGAAAAGTATCCCCAGAGCTTCTGGGAAAAATACATGCCCCACTGGACAAAAGAGATCCAGGATCTGCACCAGCAGTACAACTAGTCGGGCAGACCACAGGTTGCAAAGCCCCTATTAGAGTCTCTAGACTCAGCCAGACGCCAGCAGTGGATTGAGTGTGATGAAGGTCTGAACTTCACACACTCTAATCGCCATGCGTGGGCCTAACTACAACATCTGAGAGCCACTAATCCAATGGAATATCGTACCTCAAAAGTACGGCCCAACTCCATTGCCTCCAAATTAGTGGAGAGCACAAAAGAACCACTCGACAAAAACACCACGCAAGAGATACATTGTCAACTACATCGGACAATGACCTCAATCCTTCCATAAGACCCCCTCGCCATCTGTACAGCCCACTGAGAATTTAACAATTAAAACGAGGAATTGCTCCTTCTCTTCACCCTCAAGGGTACACATCCTCCCAAAGGTGACTGGGGGTTGGGGAGGAGAGTACAGGAAGGAAGCAGTAGCATGGCCTCCTCCACATGCACTGATCTGAGAGCAGGCAAGATGCACCAAGAAGGGTGGATGACATTCTAAAGCAAGTGTTAGTTTAAGCATTCCCATGTGTAAGAAAGGACTTCCTGTGCATGAAGTGCAAGTTGGTGGCTGTGTTGGAGGAAAAGATTCTTGGATTGGAAGGGCAAGTAGAGATGTTAATGAGAATCAAGGAAGCTGAGGAGTTCTTAGTCAACCAGGTTTGGGAAACAATCAGTCCCAGGTTCAAGGAAAACAGGAGATGGCCACAAAGGAGTAGGAGAGAAAAGAAGTCACTGAGGTGGCCAGGCAAGGCATAACCACGAGAGGCAAGAGGTCACTGCAGTATGTTTCACAGCTAGAAATGGACAAGGATGGGCAGGCTGTAGCCACCAGAGGGAAAAAGACCAGGAGGAATTCTACTCACCTAGAAGTTTCCAATCAATACTAGGTCCTCAATGTGGAAACTGTAAGACATCTCTCAAGGTATCCAGCTGGTCCAAAGGAATGGAAAGATGTATGAGACACAGGTCTTAGGTCTTCATCACTGAGTGGGTGTGTTTCTGGTGGGGTTCCTGCAGGTATCTGTTCTTGGCCCTATGATATTTAACATTTTTATCTGTGACCCAGGAGAAAACATAAAATCATCACATATAATGTTTGCAGATGACACAAAAATTGGAGTGGTAATAATGAAAAGGACACATGATTAATACAGAACAATCTAGATAGCTTAGTAAGCTGGCCACAAGCAAACTATGCATTTTAATACAGCTAAATGTAAATAGAAAAGGAGTACTTGTGCACCTTAGAGGCTAACAAATTTATTTGAGTATAAGCTTTCGTGAGCTACAGCTCACTTCATCGGATGCATTCAGTAGAAAATACAGTGGGGAGATTTATATACATAGAGAACATGAAACAATGGGTGTTCCCATACACACTGTAACGAGAGTGATCACCTCAGGTGAGCTATTACCAGCAGGAGAGCTGGGGGGGGAACCTTTTGTAGTGATAATCAAGGTGGGCCATTTCCAGCAGTTGACAAGAATGTCTGAGGAACAGTGGGGGTTAGGGGGTGGAATAAACAAGGGGAAATCGTTTTACTTTGTGTAATGACCCATCCACTCCCAGTCTCTATTCAAGCCTAAGTTAATTGTATCCAGTTTGCAAATTAATTCCAATTCAGCAGTCTCTCGTTGGAGTCTGTTTTTCAAGTTTTTTTGCTGAAGAATTGCAACTTTTAGGTCTGTAATCCAGTGACCAAAGAGATTGAAGTGTTCTCCGACTGGTTTTTGAATGTTATAATTCTTGACGTCTGATTTGTGTCCATTTATTCTTTTACATAGAGACTGTCCAGTTTGACCAATGTACATGGCAGAGGGGCATTGCTGGCACATGATGGCATATAATACATTGGTAGATGTGCATGTGAATGAGCCTCTGATAGTGTGGCTGATGTGATTAGGCCCTATGATGGTGTCCCCTGAATAGATATGTGGACACAGTTGGCAACGGGCTTTGTTGCAAGCATAGGTTCCTGGGTTAGTGGTTCTGTTGTGTGGTGTGTGGTTGCTGGTGAGTATTTGCTTCAGGTTGGGGGGCTGTCTGTAAGCAAGGACTGGCCTGTCTCCCAAGATCTGTGAGTGTGATAGGTCGTCCTTCAGGATAGGTTGTAGATCCTTGATGATGCGTTGGAGAGGTTTTAGTTGGGGGCTGAAGATGATGGTGAGTGGCATTCTGTTATTTTCTTTGTTGGGCCTGTCCTGTAACAGGTGACTTCTGGGTACTCTTCTGTCAATCTGTTTCTTCACTTCAGCAGGTGGGTATTGTAGTTGTAAGAATGCTTGATAGAGATCTTGTAGGTGTTTGTCTCTGTCTGAGGAGTTGGAGCAAATACAGTTGTATTGTAGAGCTTGGCTGTAGACAATGGATCGTGTGGTGTGGTCTGGATGAAAGCTGGAGGCATGTAGGTAGGAATAGCGGTCAGTAGGTTTCCGGTATAGGGTGGTGTTTATGTGACCATCACTTATTAGCACCATAGTGTCCAAGAACTGGATCTCTTGTGTGGACTGGTCCAGGCTGAGATTGATGGTGGGATGGAAATTGTTGAAATCATGGTGGAATTCCTCAAGGGCATCTTTTTCAAGATGTCATCAATGTAGCGCAAGTAGAGTAGGGGCTTTAGGGGATGAGAGCTGAGGAAGCGTTGTTCTAAGCCAGCCATAAAAATGTTGGCATACTGTGGGGCCATGCGCGTACCCATAGCAGTGCTACGGATTTGAAGGTATACGTTGTCCCCAAATGTGAAATAGTATACCTCCAGGAGCAAAGAATGTAGCCATACTTACGGATGGGGTATTTTATCTTAGAAAATGACTCCAAAAAAGATTTGGAGTTTGTGGTGGGTAATCAGCTGAAAATGAGCAAAAGTGTGGCCGAAAGGGCTAATGCAATCCTTGGATACATAAACAGAGGAATCCTGAGTAGGATTAGAGACACTATTTTACTTCTTTATTTGGCACTGGTGCAACTGCTGCTGCAATACTGTGTCCAGTTCTGGAGTTTACAGTTCAAGAAAGATCTTGATAAATTGGAGAGGGTTTACAAAAGAGCCACGAGAATGATTAAAGGCTTGGAAAGAATGCCTTACAGCAATAGACTCCAGGGAGCTCAATCTGCTTAGTTTAACAAAGAGAAGGAAAAATGTGACTTGATTGCAGTCTACAGTCGCTACCCAGGGAACAAATATTCAATAATGGGCTCTTCAGTCTAGCAGAGAAAGGAATAACATGATCCAATGACTGAAAGATGAAGCTAGACAAATTAAGACTGGAAATAAGGTGTACAATTTTTATCTAAAGAACCCTATCTGCCTCCAGACATGTGGCCTGGAAAGGGGAAAATCAATTCTCTGTGTAGACTACTCACATAGCGTATTTACATTTTGTAAGATATTCTGAAACCATGGCGATGGGGACATTATAGAAACATTTGATAGGCCGGAGGCCATCCCTTTGTCTCTGTTTAAAGTGCAGGTGGGCATGGATACGTATGCTAAGGAGGACTTTAGACATGATGCTAATTTGCCTGCTCCCACAGAATCTCCAACAGCAGGAAAGGATTATAATTTTTGTGCCACTGCAACAAGAAGTGTCTAGACATGATTTGTACTGGGAAATCACTCATTAAGCACTGTTGTATGTGAAACACTTGTTTCCATGCTGGGACAATCAGTCTGGTTGGTATGTAGGCAAAATTAATGCTAATGTACCTTCTGTTCAGATGAGCAGGTCAGCACAGCAGGTCCAGTAGGTAATGTTTCTAATTACCAGGCTGAGCAGTGTTACCTGATGGCAGTTTATTGTAGAAGATATAAAATGACTGCACAACTCCCAAGGTGTTTTTTATAAAGTCACTAAAAGGCGACGGGGTATGCCTTAGTGATTACTAGATATTGCAGAGATTGTGATTATTTGTCACTTCAATTCTAGGAGCTCCTCTGGACTACATGTTTTTATTAATTCAGTGACTGACAAATAATGTCTGACACTCAGGTATAGGGCCTTATGCTGGAATCTCTTACTGGAAATTCTGTTCTGCTAATTGTTGCTGTAAGCACGACTGCATGGCACACGCTTTTGCCTCTAGGCCATGCCATCTGGACCTGGTATTGACTATGCTCTATTATGAGCTCTAGGAATGTGAGCTCATTGATTTTTCTACCTTTTCACTAAAAAAAATTAAAATGGTGCCTTTAAAGCCATGTGTTGATCTTGATGACATCTCAAAATATATTCGAGCTAATCAGAGGCTTGGTGTGCTAGGTGGACTATGTCTATCATAGTATTGAATAGACAGTGTGGCTGAGGTAACATCATTTACTGGGCCAACTTCTGTTCTGAAGAAGAGCTCAGTGTAGCTCAAAAACTTGTCTCTTTCACAAACAGAAGTTGGTCCAATAAAACACATTACCTCACCCACCTTGTCTGTCTAATATCCTGGGGCCAACACAGCTACACCACAACTGCAAACATAATATTGAATAGTTTACCAGCTGCCTTAAAAGCACTACACAAGGGCATGTACCCGATGTTAATGTAACACTTTTGCATTTTAATAGGCTTATGTTAATGTCTTACAAAATGACAAAGGGTGCTTTTGAACTCTTGGGTTAGATGGTATGGTGGCATGAACCACATGATTCCTGCAAAGGACAGCCAATAATATGGGATATATGGGGTTGCTATGGCATCTCTCATATGTTTGGACCAAACAAATTTGTTCTGCTGAGGAGAACTATTTTTTATCATGCAAATTGATTTTTCTATGGCATCTGATACTTGCATAGGAATGCAGGCAGGCAGGCACAAGACAGCTTTGAGGTTGAAACCAGTGTTTTTTGAAAGCAGAACTAAGCTTCTATAAATTGGTTTATTGGATATGATGCCCCATAATGTCTTTGCCTAAAGATGTGGAATTTAAGAGAACAAGATTGTTTTTCAAAGTTGTATGGCTGGAATTTTCAGAAGGTCTTGGCCCCCACTGCTGAGGTCAGATTTTCAAACAGGCAGAGCCCCCATTTAGAAGTGGCAAGACTATATGAAGAACTCTAACACACTGGGTACATGTTGGGTGCTAGCCCTACGGGTGAGTGCTGAGCACTTGAAAAATCCACCCTCATATCTTCCAGATATATAGTGTTTCTACATGTCAAATGATCACATATTACAGAATTCTGCTCCTACTAGTGTCTCAAAAGAGCAAAGTAGTGGTATTTAATATTGTATTTTAAAATCTATTTATGCACTTGTTCTGAGAAGAGGGATGGGGAGTTTCAATCTCTATGCAGTTTCTGTACTTTTCTTCACTGGTGACTAAAGCCCTCTGTTCTCATATTCAGGTATGAGGAAAACTAAGGCCAAGTTCTTCAAACCTGGGTATCATGAGGGACAACATAACGTCAAAGTAATGCACATTGGCGTGAAAAAGATAAACTGCTCATACACTTTACAAGGTTCTAAATTAACTGTGTCAACTCAGGGAAGGGACAAGGGCCCCACTAAACCAACCTCTTCCTAGAACTATCTACAATGTGCAGCTGTGGTAAAAATAAACAAACAAAAGATTGGATGCCTAAGGAAAGCGATGGAGATTAGTATAGAACTTATTACAATGCCGTTCTATTACTCAATGAGGTGACAACATCTGGAATACTGTATACAGTACTCCTCACTAGGACTGGCCAGAAAAATAACCATTAAGCTTGATAAAACACTGGAATAAACACAAATTTCGAAACCTCAAAGTGGGATGAAAATTAGACCTTTTGAAATTTAAGAGAGACATGGCACCCCAGAATAGTTAATAGCCTGGTGATTAGGGCATTCACCTGGGATGTGGGGGATTCAGAGCAGGGACTAAATGCTGAGTCTTCCACATCTTAGAGGAACAACCTAGCCACCAGCCCATTGGCTATTCTGAGATCTCTATCTCTGTTGGGTATTCTGGGCTCCCACTCTTATAGCATGGAAATGAGAAAAAAAAATTATTGAAACAGTGGTTTCCACAAAACATTTAGATTTTGGCAAAATGGTATTTTTTGACAAAAAAAAATTCCATCAAAAAAAATTCCAAGCAGCTCTGTTGCTCACCCTAGCTCAGAAAAGCATATTGCAAAATTAGAGGGAGTTCACTTTTTCACACAAGGGAATTAGATTGTGGAACTCCTGGCCACAGGATACTGTTGATGCCAAAAATATAATGAGAATCAAAAAGTGATTGAACATGTCTATGGGTAACAAGAATACCCAGAGCTATAATAGTCATTCCAGAGAAAGATTAAACCTCATGCCTCAGTGTTTAAGAGAATGTCTAACTAATAGAGATTAGGAGGAGACCTAACACAGGGAGGCATGCCTCCCTAACGCAAGGTTTCATGTCACTTCCTCTGATGCATCGGGCACTGACAACTGTCAAAGACAGGATTCTGGACTACATGGATGGCAATTCCTGTGTTCCTCTATATCTAAAGCCTCTACATAGCCCATTGATTTCAGTGGGAGCTGCAGGTGCTCAGTTCTTTTGGAAAAAAAAAAACCAAGCCATTTACATAGGTGGTTAAATATGGTGTTATATACAAGCCTAAATTTAGACATGCAAGTTTGGCAGATTTGGCCATCTTCTCATGAAATATGGGGCCAGGTGCTAAATAACCCCACTCTGGTACAACTCCCCTCCCCCCACTCACTTCAATAGAGTGCTTTGTCCAAGCAAGAACGGCAGGATCAGATCCACTATGTACATCTGTAGATTTCTACTAAGGGTGAAACCACTGACTCCAGATAAACAGAACAAAGTGGATACAATACTAGGAAGCAGATGGTGTGTATCTCTGTCTCAGCACTGGCTGTGACATGTGAGTTTGAACATCAGTTATATAAGAAGAGATTCACAACTGAGATGTGTCCTCCTTTAGAAATGAGACAGGCAGGCTATTTTTTTCACATAACCTTTTGTACAGAGCATACATTCTGTAAATATGACCCATATTTTTGAGAGTTTGCAAAAAATTTAAATACATTTGCATCTTACATGGGTAGTCTTAAAACCAATTCTAAAACACCCGTCACAGGGGAGTATGAAGCAGTTTGTCTCTTCCAGGCATATATATTGGTTAAGCAGGAGTATTTCTTTAGATAACACTACCATCTGCCACAGAAAGAATATTTGTGTGAGAAATTTAATTCAATAGGAAAAGGGCTTTTCTGTCTTTTCTAATACAGAACTTTTCAGAATGTGCTACTTTTATTATTGCTCTTCTGTTCATAGGAAACATACCATACAGTAGTCATATTTATCGAGTTCCCTCCCTTTTGAAATATTGTACCTGTTTAAGAGATGTTCCTTATGCTTAAAATGGGGAATGCCAGTAGGACTGATAATTTCTCTCAAAGCATTAAAAATAGTTGAAGTGCCATTATTGTATTTGCATAGTTCTTCTTGCACATAATTCTACAGTTACTCATAAATCCTCTTTGACATGTTGCAGATAAGAACTGCTTTACTTTATAAACATGGCCCAGCTCTATTCTCAGACTTCAGAAGGAGTTGCAGGCATCTATATGGTCTAATGTGGGACCATAAGAACTCCAGCATCCAAAAGGAGTAAAGACTGTGTGAACATTTTGCTCAAGGGAGGCTGTATTATCTAGTGGTTAGAACAGGTGTGATGACTCATTGAGTTTGATTCAAATTCTGTCATCAGCTTCTGGTGCACTCTGTGCAGGACTCCAAAGCCAAAATCTCCAAACTTAGGGTGCCTAAACATTATGTACTTCAGTCTTTGTGTAGATCCCTAAATAAAAGTGGCTTGGTGTTCAGAGGTGCCAACATTCACAGCTCCCAACTGACATTAGCACAAGCTTCTAATAAGGAGGCCACTTATTTTATTTAGATGCCTAAATATAGATTTAGGTGCCTAATTTTAGGCAACCACCATTGAAATAAATTGTCCTTAACCTCACTGTGAGGCTAATTGTCCTTAACCTCACTTAATTCACCCATTCATAATATGGGGCATTCTGTGATACTCACCTACCTCACATGGGTACTGTGGTTTAGTTTTTGTACAGCAGTTTCAGAGCCTCAGATCAGACACTCTACATAAAATGAAAGTATAATTAATTAAAAACCCACCTTTGAACAATGGTTATTACTACTCTGGAGTTCTTTTGCTCAGGAATTTAGCAAACACACTTCTTAGCCTCATCCACTCATCAATTTAGTACCCTTATCTCCTTAATTCAGGAAAAACAGAAGCATTTACTTGGATATTAAGTAGATACCATTGACCCCCTTTAGTCTCTTCTGCTATTTAGGAAATCCAAGTGTGAGTCATATTTCAGATGAATGCCCCAGACTCACTATGAAAATAAGTAAACAAATATCACATCAGGATCAGTGCTATCGTTACTGAACTAATAAGTGGTTCACCACAGTTTCAAGTTTTGCATCTTTCCACATTGAGCCAGAACAGACTGGATATGCGTTCTCACACAACATTAGTAATGCAATTAGATCTATCTTTTGAACAGGGCTGACACATGAAGCATGATACATTACTGCAGCAAAGTAAAATTACTAACATTATTGGAAGAAAAATAACTGAAATGGGATCAACAGTTTTTGACCACACAACTCCATATCATTAGCAGTGCCTGCCTGGGTTGAATACCCGAACAACTCTTGTTACCTGCTGTCACAAAGGTAGGGGCCCTTTTCCTATGTAATAAGTGAGAATGGATATTCTTTTTGTGATTTATTGTGTGATTTATTGGCCCCTAACACAACGGGGCCAAATCCCTGACTGGAACCTTTAAGTGTCACTGCAATATAAATAGTTCATGATAATGGTTTGCATGGTTTCTTGGCCAGCTCTTCAGGACAGGGACTGTTTTTGTGTTTGCACAGCAGCTTTCATGATGGGGGCCACAATTCTGAATAAGATCACAGGATGCTATTGTAATATAAACACTAAACAATAATAATGTACTTCGTGGATGACTGAGTGAGCCTTGGCTCCGAACCTCTTACCAGCTAGAATAGCTGAGCCAGCATGGGATGGGTAGTAATTTACTGCTGGCCTATCCCAATGTTAGGTATAGGGAAGCAGTAACTCTCTACCCTTCAGCAGCAAGGAAGAAACAAGAAGGGCAATGTGATTCAGAGGTGTATCTTTGAGGCACAATGCCTCCCAGGGCTACTCCTGTGGCAGTGCAGCTTACACTAAAGTCACAATCAGGCCCAGATTTTTATAATCATTCTGGGTTAATGTATTTCGGAATGTCTCCTTTTATATGTGTATATATGGTATGTGTGTGAGGCATATAAACATGCACATCATATTTTGCTTTTCAAGTGTAGCCAGACAATGCTGTCTATGTCATGCTGTGCAGCCTAGAAAGGCACTGTAGTAATGTAGGAGCAGAGTATAAAAGCCATAAGGTAGCAGTGGGTTATCTATTGATCTTTTAAGAGCAGGATGCATAATAATTTGTGCGTATTTACATGAGTGTCTCTTGCATTATACTGCACTATTACATTTCCAGGTGAGGGTTTTTTCATGTATTATAGGGCTCTTGAAAAGTACCAACATGAGAGTCACTGTGAGGGTATGTCTACACTACGAAATTAAGTCGAATTTATACAAGTCGGTTTTTTAGAAATCGGTTTTATATATTCGAGTGTGTGTGTCCCCACAGAAAATGCTCTAAAGTGCATTAAGTGCATTAACTCGGCGGAGCGCTTCCACAGTACCGAGGCAAGCGTCGACTTCCGGAGCGTTGCACTGTGGGTAGCTATCCCACAGTTCCCGCAGTCTCCGCTGCCCATTGGAATTCTGGGTTGAGATCCCAATGCCTGATGGGGCTAAAACATTGTCGCGGGTGGTTCTGGGTACATATCGTCAGCCCCCCGTTCCCTCCTTCCCCCCCCCGTGAAAGCAAGGGCAGACAATCATTTCGCGCCTTTTTTCCTGAGTTACCTGTGCAGACGCCATACCACGGCAAGCATGGAGCCCGCTCAGCTCACTTTGGCAATTAGGAGCACATTAACCACCACACGCATTATTCAGCAGTATATGCAGCACCAGAACATGGCAACGCGATACCGGGCGAGGAGGCGACGTCAGCGCGGTCCCGTGAGTGATCAGGACATGGACACAGATTTCTCTGAAAGCATGGGCCCTGACAATGCATGCATCATGGTAGGCTAATGGGGCAGGTTCATGCTGTGGAATGCAGATTCTGGGCTTGGGAAACAAGCACAGACTGGTGGGACCGCATAGTGTTGCAGGTCTGGGATGATTCCCAGTGGCTGCGAAACTTTCGCATGCGTAGGGGCACTTTCATGGAACTTTGTAACTTGCTTTCCCCTGCCCTGAAGCGCATGAATACCAAGATGAGAGCAGCCCTCACAGTTGAGAAGCGAGTGGCGATAGCCCTGTGGAAGCTTGCAACGCCAGACAGCTACCGGTCAGTTGGGAATCAATTTGGAGTGGGCAAATCTACTGTGGGGGCTGCTGTGATGCAAGTAGCCCACGCAATCAAAGATCTGCTGATATCAAGGGTAGTGACCCTGGGAAATGTGCAGGTCATAGTGGATGGCTTTGCTGCAATGGGATTCCCTAACTGTGGTGGGGCTATAGACGGAACCCATATCCCTATATTGGCACCGGAGCACCAAGCCGCCGAGTACATAAACCGCAAGGGGTACTTTTCGATAGTGCTGCAAGCTCTGGTGGATCACAAGGGACGTTTCACCAACATCAACGTGGGATGGCCGGGAAAGGTGCATGATGCTCGCATCTTCAGGAACTCTGGTCTGTTTCAAAAGCTGCAGGAAGGGACTTTATTCCCAGACCAGAAAATAACTGTTGGGGATGTTGAAATGCCTATATGTATCCTTGGGGACCCAGCCTACCCCTTAATGCCATGGCTCATGAAGCCATACACAGGCAGCCTGGACAGTGGTCAGGAGCTGTTCAACTACAGGCTGAGCAAGTGCAGAATGGTGGTAGAATGTGCATTTGGACGTTTAAAGGCGCGCTGGCGCAGTTTACTGACTCGCTTAGACCTCAGCGAAACCAATATTCCCACTGTTATTACTGCTTGCTGTGTGCTCCACAATATCTGTGAGAGTAAGGGGGAGACGTTTATGGCGGGGTGGGAGGTTGAGGCAAATCGCCTAGCTGCTGGTTACGCGCAGCCAGACACCAGGGCGGTTAGAAGAGCACAGGAGGGTGCGGTACGCATCAGAGAAGCTTTGAAAACCAGTTTCATGACTGGCCAGGCTACGGTGTGAAAGTTCTGTTTGTTTCTCCTTGATGAACCCCCCCGCCCCTTGGTTCACTCTACTTCCCTGTAAGCTAACCACCCTCCCCTCCTCCCTTTAATCATTGCTTGCAGAGCCAATAAAGTCATTGCTGCTTCACAGTCATGCATTCGTTATTCATTCATCACACAAATAGGGGGATGACTACCAAGGTATCCCAGGAGGGGTGGTGGAGGAGGGAAGGAAAATGCCACACAGCACTTTAAGCACAGCACTTTAAAAGTTTACAACTTTAAAATTTATTGAATGACAGCCTTCTTTTTTTTGGGCAATCCTCTGTGGTGGAGTGGCTGGTTGGCCGGAGGCCCCCCCACCGCGTTCTTGGGCGTCTGGGTGTGGAGGCTATGGAACTTGGGGAGGAGGGCGGTTGGTTACAGAGGGGCTGCAGTGGCAGTCTGTGCTCCAGCTGCCTTTGCTGCAGCTCAACCATACACTGGAGCATACTGGTTTGGTCCTGCAGCAGCCTCAGCATTGAATCCTGCCTCCTCTCATCACGCTGCCGCCACCTTTGAGCTTCAGCCCTGTCTTCAGCCCGCCACTTACTCTCTTCAGCCCTCCACCTCTCCTCCCGGTCATTTTGTGCTTTCCTGCACTCTGACATTATTTGCCTCCACGCATTCGTCTGTGCTCTGTCAGTGTGGGAGGACAGCATGAGCTCGGAGAACATTTCATCGCGAGTGCGTTTTTTTTTCTTTCTAAGCTTCACTAGCCTCTGGGAAGGAGAAGATCCTGTGATCATTGAAACACATGCAGCTGGTGGAGAAAAAAAAAGGGACAGCGGTATTTAAAAAGACACATTTTATAAAACAGTCGCTACACTCTTTCAGGGTAAACCTTGCTGTTAACATTACATACATAGCACATGTGCTTTCGTTACAAGGTCGCATTTTGCCTCCTCCCACCGCGTGAACGGATTTTTGTTGAATGCCAGCAAACATACACTGCAATGCTTTGTTCTACAGTGATTCCCGAGTACGTGTTACTGGCCTGGAGTGGTAAAGTGTCCTACCATGAAGGACGAAATAAGGCTGCCCTCCCCAGAAACCTTTTGCAAAGGCAGAACCGCAAATGCCAGGGCAAAGTAATCCTTTCACATGCTTGCTTTTAAACCATGTATAGCATTTTAAAAGGTACACTCACCAGAGGTCCCTTCTCCGCCTGCTGAGTCCAGGAGGCAGCCTTGGGTGGGTTCGGGGGGTACTGGCTCCAGGTCTAGGGTGAGAAACAGTTCCTGGCTGTCGGGAAAACCGGTTTCTCCGCTTGCTTGCTGTGAGCTATCTACAACCTCCTCCTCATCATCTTCTTCGTCCCCAAAACCTACTTCCGTATTGCCTCCATCTCCATTGAAGGAGTCAAACAACACGGCTAGGGTAGTGGTGGCTGAACCCCCTAAAATGGCATGCAGCTCATCATAGAAGCGGCATGTTTGGGGCTCTGACCCAGAGCGGCTGTTCGCCTCTCTGGTTTTCTGGTAGGCTTGCCTCAGCTCCTTCAGTTTCACGCGGCACTGCTTCGGGTCCCTGTTATGGCCTCTGTCCTTCATGCCCTGGGAGATTTTCAGAAAGGTTTTGGCATTTCGAAAACTGGAACAGAGTTCTGATAGCACGGATTCCTCTCCCCAAACAGCGATCAGATCCCGTACCTCCCGTTCAGTCCATGCTGGAGCTCTTTTGCGATTCTGGGACTCCATCATGGTCACCTGTGCTGATGAGCTCTGCATGGTCACCTGCAGCTTGCCACGCTGGCCAAACAGGAAATGAGATTCAAAAGTTTGCGGTTCTTTTCCTGTCTACCTGGCCAGTGCATCTGAGTTGAGAGTGCTGTCCAGAGCGGTCATAATGGAGCACTCTGGGATAGCTCCCGGAGGCCAATACCATCGAATTGTGTCCACAGTACCCCAAATTCGAGCTGGCAACGTCGATTTAAGCGCTAATCCACTTGTCAGGGGTGGAGTAAGGAAATCGATTTTAAGAGCCCTTTAAGTCGAAATAAAGGGCTTCATTGTGTGGACGGGTGCAGGTTTAAATCGATTTAACGCTGCTAAATTCGACCTAAAGTCCTAGTGTAGACCAGGGCTGAGAATGAAGCCATTTGTTTATCCATAAAATAGCTACAGCATAAGCAGCACAAGCTTCCTCACACTGCCCCACCAATGTGCTTCAGCCCTGTACTGATTAGATCATTTTAAGGGGTGAGAGTGCTTTTCAGCCTCAAAGCTCATTCAAGGACACCAGTTAGTGCCAGCTGCGACGGTGCTTTTTGTGAACACCTGTTCATTAGGAAAGGGACTGAAATCACCAACTAATTTCAGATAGAGGTAACTGAACAGTTAGAAGATCACTTTCAGGCACTGCTGACCTACTCTCATTGAATCTGTTTGACTGAGAGAGGAAAAGCTCCAGATTCCATGTCCTTAAGCCATTTGGTCACCAAGTATTTAGACATCACATTTTGGTTATGATATAACTCTGACACCAAGCACTTTTTAGACATACCATTAGAACTGGTTGACCACTAGCATTTCAAGGAGGGGAGTGGGGGAGGGCAAAATGAAGACATGCCCCCTTATGTCAGCTACAGGAATAGCTTTGTCATAGGCTTCAAGAATGGCCTTTGAGGTTTCAGCCTAAATTCCATAGAATAGGCTCTGTCAAAACAATGCTGTAGTTGACCTGGAACATACCAATAGGAACACTGAATACATAAGGTGTCAAGCAGAAGACATCTGTGAAGTTGGTTCCACATGAATCATGTTGAAAAGTACCAAGTAACTAAGCAAAAGTTGGAGGCAGGGCAAAATTCCTTTTCAATATAAAGAACCTTCACCAGTCATCTGAAGGCATGTGAATCTATGCCTGTGTGTGTTAGTGTTAATATTATAAGAAGACCATGGTTACCTAAGAGTTCAGTTATTAATGTTCTGCATACCATGAGCATTTAGAACTTCCTAGTGACCGTGGAGATAAAGCTCAGATCTTCCTGCTCCAACAACACAGCCTCCTGCCACCTGAGCTAAAAGAAAATCTGGTATCTGCTAGTAGCCAAGGACCTAAGACATAGTTAAGCAGTTCTCATTCTACCCAGTATATATACGGCAATGGTAAACATGTAGACTAGCCAATTTATTAGTCTGTACAGTCATAATCTTAATAACTTCCAGGAGTCTTTCTGATCTTTTTAATGCAGTCTGCAAGTCTGTTTCTCCAAAGGCTACTACAGCACCATACTATGCTCATTCCAGTCTCACTCACATTTCTGATCTGACAATTCTAACCTCTTCAATAGCTACATAAAAGTTAGAGCAGACCCATCCAGCAAGCTGCCACTCCAGCCAGAGCTGACGGTAACAGCTAAAGTTGCTCTTTTTGCTATGTGGTTGGCTTAGAAACCATGTGTCATAAAGAAAAAACACAAACTGAATTTTTGCTAACAAATATTTAAGTGAATAGGGCAGGAGATGGTAGCTGTTTTAGGAGAGACAGGAACATGAAAATAAGATTAACAAGATATCAGAAGGCCTTATAGAGCATTGATACACATTCATTTAGAGGTTGTTGGTAATTCCATGAAAAATGTTGATGAATATGTCCTTCTGGGGCAATGTCAAAGTCAGATTCAGGACTCACATAATTTGTCAGACCACTCTGTTTATTAGCAAAGCGTTTTGCCAATGCACCCAGATATGTGAGCCCCTCTCTGAGGCTCAAGTTAACTTATTTATACAAATAAGCCAAAGCCAATTTAACATGAGAGACAAAAGGAAGCAGAAACTGACAAATATACATACATATCTTATTTGCATACTAACGTTTACCAATCTCCTAGCTCAGTAGGAGCTCTAAGTTAATTAGTTTGAGGACCCATTGTCTCATACTCCTTAATGTTTCTCTTCCTGACAACTATATTTCACCAAACCCTTCAAGTAGCATTTCTTTAATGAATTATAATTTCAATATAATTCATTCTACTTTCACAATCCCTCCTTTTGGTCAAGCTGGCAATGACCAGCAATGACTGGGTTCCACATATTAATCGTTCTTTATCTCTTTGTTCATCAGTGATATTTAAAATCATCAAATTAGCACTCTGGTTTGGGGCAGCTATCTGTGTAGCATGCCTGACACAATTTTGGATACAACAGGAAAGTAACTGAAAACATACAAAGTAACTGAAAACATACAAAAATTATTAGGATTCCAACCGCATTTGCTCCAACCCCTCAGACAGAGACAAACACCTACAAGATCTCTGTCAAGCTTTCTTACAACTACAATACCCACCTGCAGAAGTAAAGAAACAGATTGATAGAGCCAGAAGAGTTCCCAGAAGTTACCTACTACAGGACAGGCCTAACAAAGAAAATAACAGAACGCCACTAGCGGTCACCTTCAGCCCCCAACTAAAACCCCTCCAATGCATTATTAAGGATCTACAACCTATCCTAAAGGATGACCCAACACTCTCACAAGTCTTGGGAGACAGGCCAGTCCTTGCCTACAGACAGCCCCGCAACCTGAAGCAAATACTTACCAACAACCACATACCACACAACAGAACCACTAACCCAGGAACTTATCCTTGCAACAAAGCCCGTTGCCAATTGTGCCCACATATCTATTCAGGGGACACCATCATAGGGCCTAATCACATCAGCCACACTATCAGAGGCTCATTCACCTGCACATCCACCAATGTGATATATGCCATCATGTGCCAGCAATGCCCCTCTGCCATGTACATTGGTCAAACTGGACAGTCTCTACGTAAAAGAATAAATGGACACAAATCAGATGTCAAGAATTATAACATTCATAAACCAGTCGGAGAACACTTCAATCTCTCTGGTCACGCAATCACAGACATGAAGGTCGCTATCTTAAAACAAAAAAACTTCAAATCCAGACTCCAGCGAGAAACTGCTGAATTGGAATTCATTTGCAAATTGGATACTATTAATTTAGGCTTAAATAGAGACTGGGAGTGGCTAAGTCATTATGCAAGGTAGCCTGTTTCCTCTTGTTTTTTCCTACCCCCCCCCCCAGATGTTCTGGTTTAACTTGGATTTAAACTTGGAGAGTGGTCAGTTTAGATGAGCTATTACCAGCAGGAGAGTGAGTTTGTGTGTGTATGGGGGTGGAGGGGATGTGAGAAAACCTGGATCTATGCAGGAAATAGCCCGACTTGATTATGTAAAGAGTTGTCACTTTGGATGGGCTATCACCAGCAGGAGAGTGAATTTGTGTGGCGGGGTGGAGGGTGAGAAAACCTGGATTTGTGCTGGAAATGGCCCACCTGTTGATCACTTTAGATAAGCTATTACCAGCAGGACAGTGGGGTGGGAGGAGGTATTGTTTCATATTCTCTGTGTGTATATAAAGTCTGCTGCAGTTTCCACGGTATACATCTGATGAAGTGAGCTGTAGCTCACGAAAGCTCATGCTCAAATAAATTGGTTAGTCTCTAAGGTGCCACAAGTACTCCTTTTCTTTTTGCGAATACAGACTAACACGGCTGTTCCTCTGAAACCAAACAGGAGAGTTAGGGCTCCCTGAAACAACCAGTTTCCTATGCCAGAGAAATTGAAAAGGTTACTTAGCCACTTCCATAAAGAACTTGGCTCTTCGTGGGGAAGATATGCGATCTGTTCTAAGTGGCTAGCACGATCTATTACCTCATTGGTGTTGTCTGGTATATACACACAGCAGTCTTTTCCAATGAGAGCACAAGTCCCTCTTTTTGCTGCCAGAACTATGCCTGACGGTTTTGGAGGGCCGTCTGTTGGATTGCCCCTGTTCCTTTGGCCAGGGCTCTTAAACTTTCTCCGGTTTCATTTGCCATTATTTCCACTACTGCTTGTAACCTTAGGAGCCTTTTTGCATGGTGTATTACTCCCCCTAATGGTATGAAGGAACCGCCAATGGCCTCTTCCCAGGTTAAGGGGCTTATGTTATTTACATACCATTGGGCATTTGTTAAGTCCCTTCTTTTTTGCCTGAATTTGCAGAGGCGTTCTCGAGGGAAGGTTCCTAGCACTCGGAATTGTGGGAAGAGTCGGGCGGGATAACAGATTCCTGACCAATTAGCTGGTAGTGCGGTATAAACTCTGGTCCCACACACCCAGTGATGGCCTATTAAGGCCAGGAAGGGTCGGTTGCATCCATTTGTCACATAGGTGTTTGCAAAGGAGGAGGAGTATCCCCCAAAGGGTACAGGGTAATTCTCCTTATGAGGAGTGGTGTTATTTGCATGACATTGAAAGATTGTATTGTTTTCACTAAGGTTACTGTAGGGGGAACATGAGATTGATTTCTCTGTTTGATCCCAGTTTGAGAAAAAAAAATTCATATCTCCATACCCGGCCCGCCACTTTTTAGTTTTGTTTGAATAATCCCACACACCCTTGGCCACAATATGCTGAAGGCAATGGCTTTTCCCCAGATCCAGCCCTGTCCCATTACACACCCAACACCAATGACCTTTTCCCTCCACCACACTTATCCATTTAGATGCATTTATTCCCACTGCTTCTCAAGTGTCATTGCTGTTCCATATTTTGTTAAATGGATGAGGCCCTCCAGTGAGGTCTGGGGACTTGAGTGGGATAGCCAGGACAGGAACACCAGTTTGAGAGTGGGCTGGGATGTGGCTGCAGACTCAGCAATTAGAAATATTAAGGGTCTGAGCTATCCACACCTGCTGCTGGATAAAAGAATTGTCATCGTGGTCTCCCCAGACCATAAGATACCAGCAGCCAAGGAACAGCGTCTGCTTCTGGCAACCCTTACGAGAGCGTAGATTGTAAGGTATTGCAGACTGTTCCTCTACATCTTCTTCTGGAGTCAAAATTGACTCTGCGTTGTCCTGAGGTGATGACTGGTTCTCTTGGGATGGTGCCTTCTTACACCGTGAAGCATGTATCCACGCTGCGATGCCAGATAGTTTAACAGCCGTCTGTGTAGTAAGCAGTACCTGATGAGGACCCTTCCACCGGGGCTCCAAGGCGTGCTTTCGATGATGGCGCCGTACGTAGACCCAATCACCTGGCTCGAGGTTGTGGCAAGTGTCGGAGGTGGATTCCATGGGCCAGGCAGCTCGAACCTGTGAATGGAAGTGACTTACAGCTTGCATTAGTCCCTTGCAATAATGAAGGAGCGCACTGTGAGTCAAGTTCAAATCTGGAACAGGAGTAATGGTAGTCATAGCTTGCATAGGGCGTCCCATAACAATTTCAAAGGGACTTAATTTATGCCTTTGGGATGGAGTGGATCTCATGTCCATAAGGGCTAATGGTAAGGCTACTGGCCAGCTTAATCCTGTAGAGTCACAAATTTTAGCAAGCTTATTCTTAAGTACACCATTTCGTCTTTCAACTGCACCTGCACTCTGTGGGTGGTAGGGACAGTGCAACAGGTGTTTGATATGCAATATACGGTCCAGGTGTTGACAAGTTGTCCAGTAAAATGTGTACCCCGATCACTGGACAGAGTAGCAGGAATTCCCTTGGCAGGCATAATATGATTTAACAAACATTTGGCAACAGACAATGAGTCAGCCTTGCGACAAGGAAAGGCTTCAATCCAACCAGAGAATAAACATACCATAACCAATATAAATTCATATTGTTGACACTTAGGCATTTGTACAAAATCAAGTTGCCAATGCAAGAACGGTGGTTGAGGCAGACCCCAGAACCCCTGGGCCACTTTTACAGGTTTACCAATATTATGGCTTTGGCAAATGGTACAGGCTGCCCAGTGGCGGGCTGCAAAAGGGCTAAAATGGGGAGCCCACCATCCTGTTTTAGTTACAGTAGAGAACATCCCCTCCTTTCCGACATGCAAAACACCATGTAGCAGGGCGGCCAGAGACGGGTAGAGTGAAAAGGGGGCTACAAAGGCGCCAGTAGGCAAGCGCCAAAAAGAACAGGGATGTAGAGAGCAACCTTGGGCAACCCAAGATTCTTTCTCCATTTCTGGGGCAGAGTCTTGGAGCAGGGTGAGGTCAGTGAGGGACCAGGAGGGTAAGAGGAGAGTGGAGAACAAGGAAATCAGACATTTTGACTAGGCGTGCTGCAGCAGCCACAGCATGCAGGCAGCAGGGTAAGGCTTGGGCAACAGGGTCTAAACTGGCAAAGAAATAAGCCACTGGGCGGTTCTTTTCTCCGTGCATCTGAGTGAGAACACCCAGATTGTTTGTGGCAGAAAAGATACCCTTTTCTGCCACAAACCACCGTGCACTAAAAGGCTTAGAATAGTCAGGCAGCCCTAAGGCAGGGGCAGAAGCCAAACCCTGTTTGAGGGAAACAAAGGCAGAATTGGCCTCAGGGGCCATGGCATAGGGTCAGGCACAGAGAATCGAGTGAGTTCCTGGAGAGGTTTTGCAAGGGAGGCATACTGGGGAATCCATTGTCTGCAAAATCCAGCCATGCCTAAAAACTTCCGGACCTGGCGTGGGGAGCGGGGTCGGGGAAAGCTAAGGATAGCTTGGACACGGGTGGGATAAAGTGCACAGGAACCCTGGGAGAGGAGAAAGCCAAGGTATGTAACAGAAGCTTGACAGAATTGTAGTTTAGAGCGAGAAGCTTTGTGACCCTTATTTGCTAGGGCAGTAAGGAGCACTGAAGAGTCAGTTTCACAGGCAGACAATGAAGGGGGACAGAGGAGTAGATCATCTACATATTGGACTAGTGTGGACCTGGATGGGAAAACAAGGTCAGCAAGGTCTCGGGCTAATGCTTGGGAAAAATATGATGGGCTTTCAGTATACCCCTGGGGCAGTGAGGTCCATGTGTACTTTTGCCCCTTGTAAGAAAAGGCAAACAGGAACTGGGAGTCAGGGTGAACCGGGACAGAAAAGAAAGCAGAGCACAAATCAACAATAGTAAAATGAGTTGCATCTGGTGGGACAGAAGCCAGAATTTTTGATAGAGGCAAGTTTTGATTCTGTCCACCTATGATTTACCTCTTCCCACCACTGCATGAAACAATCAACCTCTCCTTTAGCCAATTTAGTTTTAGGTTGGCCGAGTTTGTCTTTTAAGACATCTACTCGGTCTTTGTCCCAAGATCCTAAGAGTGGCCACTGAATTTTTATTTTCACTGAATTTATTTATTTTCACTGAATTTTGGGATTCTCCTGAGTTAGCCTAGACCATTTTTCCAGAAATTTACAGGAGTCCGGACCCTTCCTAAAATACATAAAATGAGCCGGCGTTCCTTTAGGGAACTGTCCCGACTTAGACGTCTGGTTACCCATACAGGAGGACTTTACACTCTAATCACACAAGAAGGAAAGTCGGGTTCGTCAGAGCGATGCCCGGTGCAACACACAAAAGGAGCCCACAGGCTACTGCCTCAATCGCCCTTGCTTTCACACCAAGGGTTTTACCCAAGGCGCGGTGCGGCTGCGATTGTGCAGATTTCACTCACTCAGACCGTGGGGACAGGAACCCTTTGGTCAGCCGATCCCCGGACGGAGACTGCGCCCAGACTCAAACACACCTCAGGGAGGACGGATAGACACAGAGACAAGACAGTCCTCAGTCTGGACAAAACACAGAAATAATTACCTGACCAGATTCCTGATGTCAGATCCCGGGATCCCTACCAGAACAGACCGAGAACCAACAGGTTCGATGGCGTAGACTTCACCGTGGTCATGCACCCTTCCGTTCTGGAGGAGGACCGCTCGGGCCAAATGCCCAAGTGCCGGCTTGCCACGGCCGTCCTAAGAACAGTCAGGAGTCACACGGCCCCAGTGAAGACGGTTGCCATCTCAGTGGGACCTCCAAATTGTCAAAGTCAGATTCAGGACTCACATAATTTGTCAGACCACTCTGTTTATTAGCAAAGTGCTTTGCCAATGCACCCAGATATGTGAGCCCCTCTCTGAGGCTCAAGTTAACTTATTTATACAAATAAGCCAAAGCCAATTTAACATGAGAGACAAAAGGAAGCAGAAACTGACAAATATACATACATATCTGATTAGCATACTAACATTTACCAATCTCCTAGCTCAGTAGGAGCTCTAAGTTAATTAGTTTGAGGACCCATTGTCTCACACTCCTTAATGTTTCTCTTCCTGACAACTATATTTCACCAAACCCTTCAAGTAGCATTTCTTTAATGAATTATAATTTCAATATAATTCATTCTACTTTCACAGCAACTTAGCACAACGAAGGACAGCTGTATAGAAGAAATGAACAGAACATTGAGAGTGGGGTGGTGCACTTTGGAGAAAGATTCTGATACAGTAAAAAAAAAGCAGCAGACCTGCCTGCATTCAGATATTTAATCATTGCATGTTGCTATGTTGATGACAGAGATAAGAAGATAGAGAAGTTCAGATTAGCACAAGTGACTATGAAGTGATTAATACTTAAGATATCTGAGGCAGAAAAGCTGAAAGTGCAAGATGCAATTAAGAAGATAAAGAACATTGAATAGCAATGCTCTTTGCACCTGGCAAAAGGGGCAAGCTGATGAGGAGGAGCAATATCTGAATGGCTACAGAGGCAGGAAATGCTGAGATATAGGGATGAAATACAGAAATTTGCAGGACCGCTTTGAAGATGAAAATTTGGTTTTCAAAGGTGGTTTTAAAGACACGAGGATGAAAATCTAGCAGTCTACCAAAGATGGTGGTAGCTGCAGCTTCTGTTGATAATTATGGGGAGGCAGATGGTCGTGGGTGGTGATTTAGTAGTTATTTAGGCATTAGTCTAGAACTTAATTGCACTGCTCTGGGTATAATTTTATGGTAAGACGATGGCCTTGTCTATACTACTAGGACCATACAGGCTTAACTAAGGCACCGTAGCTGTGCTGACATAAACCAGGAGCATAAACTCAGCTTACCCAATGGAGGAGGTTTTTCCATCACTGTAGAAACACCACTTCCCCAAACATAGGTCCATACAAGCATTCTTTCATCAATCTGGGTACATCTACACTGGGAGCTAGTTTGATATAGCTACATCACTCAGGGATATGGATTTTTCACACCCCTAACCAAAGTAGCTATGTTCACCTAAATTTTAAGTGCAAACCCGGCCTAAATCTTCAGTAGCTCTCCTGTCTTCAAATGCACAGCTCAGTAAAACCTTTTCACTTCTTCCATTTTTTCTCACAATTTAAACAGACATTAATAGTATAAGTAAAGATTAAAATAACAAGCACCCTTAATGAGGTGAGCTCACACCAGCTGAGAAGTTAGATTCTAAACAACATAACATATCAGCCAGGGACAAGGAAACAGTTAATATTAAAGGTCTGTTATTTGTACAACACTGGATAGACTAGTCTCAAAAGTGACTGGAAAAATTGCATTCAGGGGTCTTTGTTTGTCTCAATGACTCCACGTCAATTTTTCTGGGTTTACAATGAATAAGATGTTTTCGATTGGTAGAGCACACTCAATAAGCTAGCTTTATGACCACCAAAAACACGAATGATTGTTATGAGCTCTGAATTGGAAAGAAAAGGCTGCCATCTTCTTTCTGGCTACAAAGGATGAAAGGATGTCAGCCATTGTTACCTTACATCCTGCAGCAACTAAGGATCAAACAAGACCTGCAGGCAGAAAACCTGAGTAAAAAACATTTGGCATAATTCTGCATTCAGGGGACTGCTATCGCCAACGTATGCTTCCACAACCACATAAGCAGCATCTCACCCTTATCTGGAGTGAGTCTCAGCCCCCATCTACATCCCATCTCTGTCAGAAACTGGGCAAGTAATTCAACTGCATTGCAGAAGAAAAGGAGTACTTGTGGCACCTTAGAGACTAACCAATATAAGCTATTACCAGCAGGAGAGTGGGGTGGGGGGAGAGAAAACCTTCTGTAGTGATAAACACCCATTTTTTCATGGTCTGTGTGTATAAAAACATCCTCACTTTTTTTCATGGTCTGTATGTATAAAAACATCTTCACTGTATTTTCCACTTTATGCATCCGATGAAGTGAGCTGTAGCTCATGAAAGCTTATGCTCAAATAAATTGGTTAGTCTCTAAGGTGCCACAAGTACTCCTTTTCTTCTCACTCCTCTTCTTAATTATAGAAATGTACGACTAGAAGGGACCTCGAGAGGTCATCTAATCCAGGCTCCTGCACTCAAGACAGGAGTAGGTAATAACCAGACCATCCCTGACAGGTGTTTGTTTGTCTAACCTGTTCTTAAAAAAACTCCAAAGACAGAGAATCCACAATCCCCTTAGGCAATTTGTTCCAGTGCTTAACCACCCTGACAGTGTTTTCTAGTGTCCAACCTCAACCTCCCTTGCTGCAATTTAAACCCATTGCTTCTTGTCCTATCCTCACAACTTAATGAGAACAATGGCCCCATATAACACATTGGCAGGAGGTGTGACAGAACAGAACCCTGTGGAAACCCATATTAGAGAACCTTTGGGGCAGAGAAGATATTTCTCCATACTAACCCAAGAGCTCTCAGTGAGAATGGTGAGACTTAAAGTACCTAATTACATTTTACATGGTAGACTAAAAAATTTAGTGGAGTTTATAGTGTACTGTTTATAATGGAAATTCACGCGTTAAATGGGACACTGTCAACCAGTTGAGCCAAAAAGTAAAATAAATGAAAGTACTTTGTTTAGCATGACCAGATGTCCCCTTTTTAAAGGGACAGTCCCGTATTTAAGCCCTCCTGCAGGTTTCTCGACTTTTTCTTAAAAATGGACAAATTGTCCCTTATTTTCTGTCTCTCCCTACCCTTACCCCCTCTGCCATCAGTACTGGCAGGTCGTGCTGCTGGTCAGATCCCTGCTCGCTAGCTGCCTGCCCACCAGCGGTGAGTGGGAGGGGTGTTCAGTGGCCGACAATGGGGGTGGATGTGCAAGGCTGGCGGCAGGGCAAAGCTGCAGGGCATGGGTCCGGCCGTTCCCCCTGCTGGTCTGTCAGCACAGACCCCACTGCGTGCTGGCTCTCGGCCAGCAGGGCCTTTCCCCCGTCCTGTTTCCGGCTGGCAGTGGCTGTGAGCTAAGGCGGCCGGTGAGTGCTGGCAGGCATCAGGTAGCGTCCCGATATGTGTCGCCTCTGCTGCCCACCCATTGGCCCTTTACATGCTCCCCCTCTCACACTCCTCTCCCTGCTTTGCCCCTTCACCCCTGCTGCAGCCCAGCTGCTCCTCCATATCCCCCCAGCGGGGCGCGTCCTGCTCCCAATGTTGTGCAGTGAACCAGCCCCTGGTCGGAGCGCTCAGCTCACCAAACAGACTGGCCGGCAGGGCAAAGCTGTGGCTGGGCCTGGTACTCCAGGAAAGCCCAAGAACTTCCAGACCGGGGCACTGGCCAGGAGGAGCCAAGCTCTGTGTGTGCCAAAGACCCGCACTGCGCTGGCATGAGGAATCCTCTCTGCCACTCAGCTAAGCTCTGGAGTGGCAGTGGGGAAGCAATTTCCAGCCTGTTCATGCCTTGACCTGCAGGCTCCACAGCAGACCCCCAGGTAGGGGCTTTGCACCCTCTTCACCACCACCCCCGCCCTGAATCCTGGTCCAAGGAACACGGGGCTGCTCTGTCCCCTAGGTACCCTCCCCTGCTGAGCCACCTCTCTGGCTGGGTTTGTGGAAGCCCCTGCAGTCAGGTTCCCTGGGCCCTGGTGCACAATGCATCCTTAGGGCTTAACCCCTTCCTGCCCGCGCTGTAGCCAGGAGACAGGAGGGGGCTGGGTTATGTTTGTGGCCAGCAGCAGCCTGGAGGTGTTAGCTGCCTTTCGTTACTGTGCAGGCAGGAAAAGACAAGCTGCTTCCTGCCATGGGGGAGCAGGGGAAGAGATGAGCTCTGCCAAGACACAGGCCAGGTCATCCCTTCCCGACCTCCTCCTCCCCTGCGGCTGGAAGCAGCTCCCATCCCTTCCCTCCCGCACAGTGCCGAAAGGCTGCTGCTGGCCACATTCTGATGTGAACCCTGGCAGAAAACTGGGTTGGCTCGGGAAGACATGGCGCTAGATACCAGGAGAGGCGGGTCCATCACTGATTGATTGCAGTTGAACTCGCTTGAATATGAGTAATTTTACCAGGTGTCCCGTATTCAGCATAGAGAAATATGGTCACCCTAGTTATGTCACACAAAGGAAATCGGCTCCTCACAAAGTTTCACAACCACAAAGCACCCTCCTGCCCTTTCATTCAGCCTAACATTCCAGCTCTCTAAGCAGCTTCTATAATTTTTTTAACCAATCCCACTACAAGAACATTCCTTCTTTTCCCCAAATGTAGTATTTCCTCTGCAAAATTATGCAGGCAGCAGTGTAGGGATGGGCAACAGACAGTTATACTCTACACCTCTGTTGTATCAAATACCCACCTTGTACCTTCCTGTGTACATATGATATATAATACATATACAGCTACACTTAAAAAAATGTAAACTACCAACAAGCAAAATTTGCTCTTGTGATCTGCCCCTTTTTTCACCGGCCACTCTGTATCTCATCTCCTTGTGGCACACGTGAGAAGAAACTATCTTTTCACTTAATCTCAATCAAGTACATTTAAACATGCAAGAGAAGTCTAGATCTGTTAAGCAAAGCATTGAAAATGAAGCGTTTACCAATTCCCTGATGGCCAGAAGAAACAAATCCTGTTCTAAAAATAGATGAGTGATTTGTTGGAAGGACTGGATACAAAGGAGCTCTTTGGAATGTAGGCCATCATAGAGTCCTCGCAGAATGTCACTGTTGCTGTGCTTCAGTACATGTTGAACTGTTCACATTGGTGTAAGTTTCTGCAATTAAGGATTGCATTTTCTTAACTATGGGTCTAAACCAGCAGGTAATACTAGAAGAGCCACTAATTTTGAAATATATAGCAATCCTGAGTCTTGTGACATCTACTGTGGCTTTAGTATATAATTTCCTTTGCTCAGGACCCATAGAAGACTGATAGCACGGAGAAGGGAAATTAAAATGAATGCCTCAATGGGAAATCAGATGCCGTATGCGCTTGTGTTCATCTCCCACCTTGGATTTTGAGAATAATCCATCAAAAAATTGTTTTAATTCTACTGGACTCATGGCAAAATGGTAAGAGTGATTAGTTAATGGGATATGTGGGGCCTAAAGCAGTAAAAGGATATACATCTTCTGAATGTGTTGATGTATTCAATTACAGAATAATATGGATAACATTACCCTAAGCTTAAACTGATCCCTTTCAAACCAAATGCCTGGAAGGGGGTGGAGAGTAGCAATACTGGTTCAGTTTTAGCTCACAAAGTTCTGACACGTTTCTCCCAGAAGGAAGGATTTTTTTCCCTTGTGGGGAGCAAAAGATCCACAGGAACGTCTCAAGCTTGAGGATCCATGGGGAATTTTGGCCAAAAAGATACAAAGCCCATAGCATCTCCATGGAGTGCTTGTTTCTTCACACACTGTCCTTAATCTCACCAGTCACAGTCCAGGATAACTGCACCTATATTCCCCCTCTAAAGTCCAGCAAGGTCACCCATTCTAGGCCCAAAGTTCCTTAGTGGTCACCTCTCTTGGGTTGAGACCCACATTTCTCTCCCTCCTGACCAGGGTAACTCCAAGCAGCACAGCTGGCTGCCTCCACTGTGAATCCACCAGCAAAGTCAGATTGCCTAAGCAGGCCTGCTTTGCTTATCTCCTCAGACACAGTAGACAGTTCAATTCCCACAGTTAAGTTACCACGCAGCTCCTCCCAAGCAAGCACATTTAATCTTTAAGGGAAAACATTACAGAGAAAACAGACTAAGGCAATAAAGAACCTACATGCCTGCTAATCAGTTTACCAGAGATCATGCCCTCTCCACTAAGGGCTCTGGCCAGTGAATAGATCTTCAAACCCCACCTGGAGATGTTTGTGTGGTCACAGGATCATAACAGCTTTCACTCGGAACACACACACACACACACACACACACACACACACACACACACTCTCATGACACAGTGAGTCACTCCTTTAACCAGTCTGGTACTTTGAAGTGACCCTAAACAGAAATACAGCCAGACAAAAGTTCCCCTCCCCAGGGAAGAGCTTCGAAAGGCTGAGTTCTTGCATAACGTGAGTCCCATTTGCATACCCATCCCGGGAATTCCTGGGAAACCCAATTAATTTTAAAAGTTTCACAATGTTTCAAATAGTCCTTTGAAGTTCAAAACATTTCCAAAGGCTTAATTAGTCAGCTCCCTAGAAACATTACATTAAATCCCATAATACACATTTGCATTTTTAATACAATGAACTCCCACGACACTTAAACTTAATTCAATAAGATCCAGGATATTGCAGGAAATTACCATACCTGTCTCACCACCCATCTACTCCCAGCAATTGCCATGGCACGTAAATACATACGGGTGTCAGAGGAACAGCCGTGTTAGTCTGTATTCGCAAAAAGAAAAGGAGTACTTGTGGCACCTTAGAGACTAATAAATTGGTTAGTATCTAAGGTGCCACAAGTACTCCTTTTCTTTTTACATACGGGTGTGGCACTCCCCTTATGGACAAACCATCTCCTCCTGGGAGTGCAGCAGTTGGCTTGCTCTCCTAGCAGTTCTAACCACTGAGGAGAGATGCTGCTCTGCTGTTTGTACATAGGGAAAGGGCTTCCTATACTTTGTGCACTAGTAGAGAAGAGGATAGAAACTAACCCATAGAGCCTCCTCAGCTTGGGCGTGCAAAATTAAAACAGCAGCACTCAGCTATATTCCAGTCTTGTGAGATACTATGACGGAGTCTATGGTACAGTAAAATACAGTAGAGATGATGGAGGGAGGAAATGAAGGACACTCCTTCTATCTCAGTGTCTGTGAGATTACTGGCGGAAGGAATACTAGAAAATGAAGGCCATGATAAAGAAAATCTGCTAGCAACCACAGACCACTATTCTTTGTTTTACTTAAATTTGGGGATGTAAATTGATTGCTTCCTGGGCAGCAGATGGGGGAAAGGTTACAGAGGATACAATTAATCCTTCTTCTGAAACACGTTGGGAGGACTGGAATATACAGTACAATATTTGACATAGCAATGTCATCTTTCCATTAGCTCATAAAAACCATCACAACCAAGGTTAATCAGCCAGCTTTTCTCTTAATGAGACATTAGATAACAATTTACAGTGACAAAATGTGTGCGAAAGGTATGCTGTTTAAGGTATGGTAAGCTATATTCCCAGGACGGGGGCAATACAGCAGATTTAAGTGTAGTTTAGTGAAAGGAAAGAAAACCCAGTGAACTATGAAATAAATCAAATGAGTTCTGCATAATCCATTGGCCCTTTCCTTGTTCCTGTCACACTATACATGATTTTCTACTGAGCCTCATCTACATTTATTTGTTCAAGCACAGATCTCAATAGTATAACAGACACTGTACTATTACTGCATACAGCTTGATTTTCATTTTGGAAGTATAACATAATTTTTTTCTGTAACCTTAAACCAATCTAAAGTCAACCTGACTAAACAAATGTTTGTTTCTTTTCAAAGAAACACTTTCACATTTGAACATGGCCTACCTTAAAACTGAGGTAAACTGTTGGGAAATGTCCTGTCACTTTAAATACTATTCTGAGGGAGGAAAAAAACCCTCATTTTTTTAAATGACAGTTTTTATGTAGGACCTATCATATTAGCTTTCGGACTCTACTGCAGACTCAGTAAATTAATCAAAAAGGTATCTGCAAACTCTAATCTCAGAGTCACTGCCTCATTGATGGCAACAGTGCATAATCTATGTGGTAAATAAAAGAGCCAGACTGGCTTCTTTTCTTTAAGAAATACAGACGAACATATCAATGTACTAAATTATTGTTAATTACAATAGTGTCATAGATGTACAATTGTGTTACATAACAAAACAACCAGGTCCTTGCCTTGAATATGTTCTTGCCTTGAAGAGCTGTAGGGTAGGCCCAGCTTTCCAGGCCTTTCCTAGTGGAAATATACATCCTCCATTAGACCGCTTCAAGCTGGTCTACACTGGTTTCTACTGATCTCTACTGATTTCGGAGGGATACCAATAGCCCCAGGAACCAGCAGAAAAATCCATTAGTCTGCTCCAAATCCTATGGCTATCATTATTTTTTATGCAGGACTCTGGGAGTTCCGCTTTAAAACTGACGGCACATGGTGACCATTCATTGTTAACCGGAAACTGTAGGAACCAGGTGAGATGTTTCAACAGGAACTTCCTGTAGGGTTTCTCAGGCAGAGTTCCCATTCACTTAAGGATGATTAGACTAGCAAAAGCATTGTGAAATTAATCTAAAAATATTTACTTAAAGACAGCAAATTGTAATCCCACTGGATTTAAAATAGGAATCAAGGACAAAGGCAAGATACTTTTATTTTCGTGGTCCTGACAGCTGTTGGTTATAATGACTGGAGTATGCTAAACATTTTTTAAGGTATTGTATCCTTTTTAAGACCTACCAAAAACTGTGTTATATGTGTTACTTGCTTTCTATTGTTTCTCCAAATTAACAAGTGCAAGTTAACTCTCCTATTCTAATCAGCCAAACAGGGAAGCACTGTGAAGAATGACAACTGCACAGCTTTTCCTCCCTTGTGAGAGATGCAAGGCTTCAAAAGAAGGAGGGCTGAGAAAGGAAGACAGAAAAATAGAAGAAAATTTAAGAGAAATGGGAATGGGGGGGGGGAATGAAGCGGTATTAACACCTTTAGCATATTGCTTTTAACACGAAGTGAGTCACCTGATTCAAATATCAGTTTTGCAGAGAGATAAAGAAAATATTATTTTGTCCTGTGAGGTTCTCAGAGAGATGAACCTCTCAGGAAGTAAAGAAATAGGTCATATGAAAGTTAACGGAAAGTCAGGAATGGAATATGTTATGCCACAATGCATCATTTCAGTTAAAGGATCATGTGCTAAATGCCATTTAAACTGATTAATACCCCAGCTCTTATCAGCCTGGTTGTTTCTTTTATGAATTCATAGAGCTCATTGTTAATTCCACTGAGTAGCCTCCGGAATCCTCCTGTTGTGTTTGTCAATCTAGAATAATTAAAGTGTGAAGTAGCCAAATGCCATGGTTCAGAGGAAGATGTTTCATGGGAGGATGTTTCATCTAATCACAGATGTTTGGGCATTTTAGAACAAACAAAGGATACTGAAAAAGACTGCCTTCCTCACAGATGAAAGTAGAATGTGTCCAGAACTAGACTGGCATGCCCTGTACACTGCTGTGCAGACCAAAGCTGTGGTCTAATTCTAAGGGGCAAATCCACCTACTTCCCCCAACAGGCCCAGAGGGAAACAGAACTTTGCAAAAGAGGAACAATCGGTGGGGAGGCGCACATAGGCACACTATCTGTATGGCATGGATGTATGGCCCTGCTGTACACAAGCTCCCTGCATAGCAGTGGGAGAGGATGGAAGGGGTGTCTGGCAAAGACAGGCCAAAGAGGATATTGGGATGAGCTGGAGAATCCACAGTTATACATATTCTCCTTCATGGTGTAGGAGGTGGGTAATAGCTCAGAGGTAACTTCAGCCACTGGGCTGGTGTAGGCTATGCAGAGAAGCTTTGCAGCTCCTCCATAGTCTGAAGTGTAGGACTGATTCCCCCCTTCCCCCAATTTAGTGGCACACAACCTTGGAAAATTTAACCCATAGTGTGGGCCCAATCCTGCTCCCATGATGTCTTTGACAAAATTCTCATTGACTACTCAGGACAGTATTGAATAGTATGGGCCTGATTCTCCCCTCCATTACAATTTATACCAGTAACTCCCATAAAGTTATTCGTGATTTACACTGGTACACAAGAGGAGAATGAAACACACACCCCCCCATCTCTTTTAGCTTTAGGTAATGGTATTTCTCATTTTAAGTTGATCATTTTAATTTCTTCTCAGGCTAGTTGTTTTAATCCTAGGCACTGAAGTATGTTAATGTTAGACCTTGGATGATATTTCCCCTAGGTTAATTTATGATTATGCACTACATGCAAGAGATAGTATGTGCTTCAGTTCTCCCTCTTTCCTTCCAAAACAAATCTACAGGCATACCGGTATATAATGAATAGCTACAACTAGGGCTAGCTCAGCAGCAGTTTCAAATGTTTTCTGTGTGGAGTCAGTGAATCAGAACCTCAGAAGCGAAAAACAAAACAAAAAAACAAGGGAGCATTATTGTAAGAAAAACATGCTCCTAATTCTGCTTTAGAGGAGATCTAGGATCCACTCAGCTCTAACAATCATGCAAATATCAAAGCTGGGAGAAAAAACAACCCACAACCTTCCTTTTCCCTGTAACAATCCTCCATGTGCATAAACACCATTGACAGGTTATAAACGAAAAGCAGAGATACTGCATATCCCTGGTTTAGGAATGTCTGAATACTTACTGCTATCCTGCAAATTAAAATGCTCATGTTTGTGATTTTAAAAATTTAATCTAGTTCTGAAGGCCTGCTCCTGCAGGAGCTCCTTGCATTGCATTTCTGTAGACTTTACCATACTCAGTGCTGTGGAGGTATTGGGCCCTATTTGTGTCAAGAGTCCCATCTCCACATCTCCACATTTTGGCTTCCTTTTGCTGTCAAAAGCTTGAAAAAGAACATCTCAAAGGCTCATCTTTAAAATACTTCCAAATGGATTTTGTAGACTGTTAATATTTAAGTACCATCTACAACACACATAATTGTGTGCAGTCTTTGTAAAGCCCTGAATGAGAGTCAATGCAGTACAGTGCCCTGCCAGATTAATGTAATTTGTTCTTTATATAATATAATAGTTAGAGCACGATTATGAAAAATAGTACCTCTAATAAGGGATACAAATTTACACAATTTAGCTTATTTTCTTCCTAGCAGATGGGAAGAGGTGCCTCTCCATCTCTGAAAACATGCTTTCAAAATGGTTAGTCCTTAGAGGAATATTGTTCTTTTGGCACAATTAAATGAACATCTAAGTAATAGATGATGATGTTAATGCTATTACATCTTAAAATCATAGGGCCAAATCCTCAGCTGGTGCAAATTGGCACTGTCATAAATATAAAGGGAAGGGTAAACCCCTTTAAAATCCCTATTGGCCAGAGAAAAAAATCCTCTCACCTGTAAAGGGTTAAGAAGCTAAAGGTAACCTCTCTGGCACCTGACCAAAATGACCAATGAGGAGACAAGATACTTTCAAAAGCTGGGAGGAGGGAGAGAAACAAGGGGTCTGGTCTGTCTGTCTATAGGCTGCTTTGCCGGGGATAGACCAGGAACAGAGTCTTAGAACTTTTAGTAAGTAATCTAGCTAGGTATGTGTTAGATTATGATTTCTTTAAATGGCTGAGAAAAGAATTGTGCTGAATAGAATAACTATTTCTGTCTGTGTATCTTTTTATAACTTAAGGTTTTGCCTAGAGGGGTTCTCTATGTTTTGAATCTAATTACCCTGTAAGGTATCTACCATCCTGATGTTACAGGGGGGATTTCTTTACTTCTATTTACTTCTATCTCTATTAAAAGTCTTCTTGTAAGAAAACTGAATGCTTTTTCATTGTTCTCAGATCCAAGGGTTTGGGTCTGTGGTCACCTATGCAAATTGGTGAGGCTTTTTATCCAACATTTCCCAGGAAAGGGGGGGTGCAAGTGTTGGGAGGATTGTTCATTGTTCTTAAGATCCAAGGGTCTGGGTCTGTATTCACCTAGGCAAATTGGTGAGGCTTTTTACCAAACCTTGTCCAGGAAGTGGGGTGCAAGGTTTTGGGAAGTATTTTGGGGGGAAAGACATTTCCAAACAGTTCTTCCCCAGTAACCAGTATTTGTTTGGTGGCGGTAGCGGCCAATCCAAGGACAAAGGGTGGAATATTTTGTACCTTGGGGAAGTTTTGACCTAAGCTGGTAAAGATAAGCTTAGGAGGTTTTTCATGCAGGTCCCCACATCTGTACCCTAGCGTTCAGAGTGGGGAAGGAACCTTGACAGGCACCATTAACTTCAATTGAGCTACACTGATTTATGCCAGCTAAGGATCTGAATTTAGCACTCAGGAAATTGAGGGACTAACAGAACTGACTAGAGCCAGGCATACCATGCACAGATGCTGTCCACGCTGCCCTGCCAATACCCCATAATCTGTCCTCTGACCCTCTTTACCAGTCAGGCAGGTAAAATTGTGTAGCTATTTTGTAAGGTGGACAAATGTCAAGAGGAGAATAAGATGAAGCCACCAAACTCTTCTCACTTACAAGTGGCTCGGGTCTTGAATATAGCAGGTCTCTGGGGTGAAAGGCTAATGTGTTAATTTTTTGTGCCAAGCATTCCCCATTATATATAGCTAATGGTAATACATTAAACAACACTGGGAACTAAGAATCTGATACTGTATGGGCCTTTTTCTCATGCCAGTCATACACTCTGCATCTTCAGTGGCGGATTAGCAACTGGCCAATGGGGCTCATGCCCAGGGACCCTGGCCAATTGGGGGACCCCGGAAAAAGGAGCGCTCCCGCAGCCTGACCTGCTCCACCTGCCTGGCACTCCTGCTGGGGAGTGGGGTCGGGGCACAGAGGATTGCCCCACTCCCTTGCAGGAGCATAGGTTGGATGGAGTGGGATAAGCAACCGTGCCCCGACCCCATTTCCCCAGCAGGAACACGGGGGGCATGAGGGGGAGACTGCAGGCAGAAGGGGTGGAGAGGGGCCCCCACTTGCTCTGGCCCAGGGCCCCGCAAACCTCTAATCCACCTCTGTGCATCTTTCCTATAATTTAACCCAAAGAATTATGTCAAATAGTTCTTTTATATGAATCAATCGGACCACAGATATACTAGGGAAAAGGGTGGGTAATACTTGCTGAACTGAATGTTATTCATATGATCTCCTTGTGAAAAAAAAGAACACCTTCTCATCTTCAATGTGGACCTGCCTCTCTCCCCTCCCCCCGCGCCCCTCCCCACTGGCTCTCATTCTCCATTCTGCCCCAGACTTTTTACACCATTGTTGTAGCACAAAGGCAGCAGTAATGGCCTCTAGTGAATACTCCTGCCATAAGGGGAGCTGCCAGAATGGCTCTACGCCAGTCTACCCTCACATCTTTCACCAGGAACATGGCCAAAAACATGGCTATTCTCAGCTGCTCTGACAGCCTTAATACCCACAGAGGAGAGAGAGGTTAGCCCTTTCACAGACTCTGCATGGAGTATGTGTACAACTCTAAAAAATAACCCTATGAAGTCCATCACTAACAACATTTAAATAAACTAATGATTACTTTTTATATAAACAAGAAGCTAGGGTGACCAGATAGGAAGTGGGAAAAATCAGGACAGGCGAGGGGAGGTAATAGGCGCCTATTTCAGACAAAGTCCAGAATATCGGGTCTGTCCCTATAAAATTGGGACATCTGGTCATCCTACAAGAGGCTCTGTTTGTAATGAAACAAAGATGGGATCTGATATAGCTTTTAGTGGTGATAAGGCAATCACTCTAGCGATACACATTAAACACTTTGAGCTAAATTATAAGTGGGTCCCTCCATCTACAAGTGCGTCCCTTCTGCATGGTGAAGGCAGCTATGTGACTGAAGGTAGATACGGTCATTCCGCTGCGTGCTACACTTTTAAACAGAGAGGAGTCTTCCTGCCTATTGCAGAGGTAACTTTGAGGCAGCTGCTATTTTGTGAAGGAGAGTTGCTGCAGCATGGTTACAGAGGAGACATCTACTGTGCTCTCTCATGCACTTTAAATTTTGTTCTCTCTTGATTTGCTATTTCCCTAAATCTAAAATAAGTCAGACTGAAGGTGTATGGAAAACATTAACAGTTCCCAGGTGCCAAAGCCTATGTTTCTGCACACAAAATGGAGGCCCTCACAAATGGTGTGTGCACATTTCAAAAACGAATGGGAAAAGGTATCCTCATCTGAAGTCTTAAGGACAGGTGGAATAGGGAATTATCATTGTGCATTACGGCTCAAAATCCCATGTCTGTGTCTGTAAGCCTCGCTTATTTTTAAAATAGGAGCAATTTAGCTCAGTGTTTCTCGACTGGGTGGCCACAAAAGGCAATCAGGGGGTTGTGAGGTATTGAAATTATTACAATGTGAAGTCAAGAAAAATCTCACTCCTTCACTCACCCTTTCCCTTCAAGGTCAAGTATTCTCGATCAACTTCTCAAAATGCACGCTCACAAATAAGTATTTGTCTGGCTCCAAAGTAGAGGAAGCTGAATAATGATTCCAGAATAGCTCTTTTGGTAAATTGGTAAATGTATACAAACCTTTGGTGTAGGCAAGGCCTCTAATGTGAAGCATCTCTCTGCAGCAGCTATGGAGCTGTTTTAACCACAGACTGAAAAGTTAAAGCTGTACGGTTCTATATCTCACTATTGCACTGTCAATCCCCTGAACCAGCCATTTCCCTCAACTAACTTCTAATACATGTTTTTTTTAATCTTACTTCAGTGTCAACCTCAGATGCATGATTCATACCATCATAGTTTACACTGTACCTTGGGAGGTGGGTCACAAGCTACCATGTGACAGTTTTCCTTGTGAAGTATGACACTTCTTTCTTAAAATGGCTTTAAATGTAACCTGGGAGTAGGTGACCAGATAGCGAGCGTGAAAAATCAGGATAGAGGGTGGGGGATAATAGGTGCCTACATAAGACAAAGCCCCGAGTATTGGGACTGTCCCTGTAAAATCAGGACATCTGGTCACCCTACCTGGGAACATTAATGAATCACTACATTTTTGTCTTCATTGTCACAAAGGGGCGGGGGGTCGTACATAGATAATTTTCACATGTTAATTACCTTGCTGCTTAATTCTAAATAGCACTAGTAGTTTCTACCATGAGGTAGCTAGGCAAGGTCAGCACTCTCTCTGTCCTGCCCATGATTGATCTCGCCCAACTTACTTTGAGGTTTTATAGCAGAATAGCTAATGCTTGTTAGTTATTCCATGGTAAAGAACTCAGGGGGTTTTTTTTGTTTTTTTTTTTAAGCAGTGAAGACAGAGCCTAAGAGTTTTTTTGGAGGGATTTAATGGAACATAAATTACTAATGCTATTTTGCTGGTAGAAATTTTTTTTTAAAACGCAATTAAATGGGAAACTCGGGCAGCAAGTGCAAATGTGTTACTCTAACTCTTCAAAGTAGCTCACAGATTTATCTTTACAAAAGTCAAGTCACTATGGTGTGGCAGAGACATGCTGGAAGTCCATTGTGGCCAACCACAGATAAAAGGGCATATTGTTTGTCATCTCAGCATGTGAGGTTTTGTGCTCATAGCTCCTGTTAATGCTGATGGAAGTTAAACTTGTAAATTACTGCAACTGAGATGAGAACAGATCTCTTGGGACTTTACAATGTTTCATTCTAAAGGTTCTGAGCTTTTGATCTGAGGCAGAGATGCAGAATAGTTGGGATCATTTGTCTTAATGCCCCAAACTTTAAATGTTCTGATAAAATATGACACTGTTCTGAACCAGTTGGTTTTGCAAAAATCAAGCCAGGCTGACAATTATACTGTAAAATGACAACCAAACCTGGCTACCCTATCTCTTGGATAGTTTTGTGGACAGGGGGATGGGGGTGCTACATCTACTGCACACATGTGGGCAGGAAGGGGTGGAGACTGAACAGACCCTCTGCCCCACTCCACACAACTCAAGGGACATATGCAGTGCCAGGGATAGTGTCAGCATAGGCAATGTACCTCACAGAGCATAGGGATCCAGAGGCAGATTAAGACTCTTTGGTTTCCTGATCTGCTTCTGAAGCAGTGAAACACGACCCTGTCCCATACCGAGGACTCATGGCAAAGCCGCTGTTAAGCCCTACAAAGGTAAGACAAAGGAAATATAATTAGCCGCATTTAAAGTTATTTTCCTTTTCTCCCGCTCTCTGCAAAACATTTAAGTCACTATCTGATGTGGATTCTATTATTCTGTGAACTGCTGGGGGGGTGGGGGGAGATATTGATATTGCAAACAGTGCTTACCTTACACAATATTTTTCCAGCATGTTGTGTTATCTTTGCAAGTGTCAGCAGGACATGGTGGTTCTCACACTTAAGGTCCCAAGATATAATACTAAAATGCAGATTTAGTTCCCATCTATTCAAAATTATGGCCCATTTGGTACACAGTGAGAACGTTACATAGACAAGTAAATCATAATTGATAAGATAGAGTAAAAAAATGAATAGTGTGTAACAGTGTGTGGAGAAGTTTTCTTCTGCCAGTACATTAAAGGAAACTTGCCCTTGAAATGCTGAGCAAATAATTTATCTTGATTTTTTTTTAAAGCCTGATTCAGTCTCTTAACATTCTTTCATGAGCTTTGAACTCACTGAGTCTTCTAATAATGTCCTTAAATGAAGGAAGGAGGTAATTTTCTCTCTCAGTGCCTTTAGGGGATTATTAATCATGCATCAGTCATAAGTGTTAACTTTACAGCATGCCTGCTTTTTTTTTTTTTGTTAAGAGCTTAATTTCACATGGAGAAAGTGCTGTAAAGTAAAACTTTTAACTCAGAAATTGCTCCAATTCTCTGCACAGAATTGCTGTACCTCCTGCAAGGCAATTTTAGTATAGCACACACCACCCTGGCTCAGAGTCCTAGATATACTACATTTCATTACAACCTTTCCCTGCCCCCTGCCATGACACATTTCTGTAACAAGCAAATTCCATGGATGCTGGGACTAGATTTATAGAGAAGCTGTGCTGTGTTATTGTCATAGAGGGTGTGCTCATTAGGCCAAAGGGACATGCAACTGCTCAACAGCCTGAAAAACCACACCACTTTTATATGGGTCCTGTACTCTAGGCACCCAAATATGAATAGTTAAGGACTGAATTAAGTCAAAGCTAATTGAAAAAGTTTATCTGAGAATAATTTAGTGAAAAAGGCTAGGTACTGTAGCACTGTACATACACTAGCTTTTCCCTTGGGTTCAAATCTGGATTAGATTGCAGAAATTAACATTAATTCCAGTCCTCTGTAGGCATTTTTCAACATCAGAAAAATCAATATTTATTATTCCAAAATGGAATATGGTTAGCATATGATCAGGAGATGCCCAAGTCTGGAATACCATGTGTTTTGTGGGAAAAGTATCTGTGGGGAAAGAACAGTGCACAGCAACTGCCTGTCTTGCCAGTAACTATTGCCATTAGCCCATTTCTTAAAAAGCAGGAAGAAACATTTTGTTACAGCAATGTGATTCAGTGTCATAGATGGGTGAATCACCTATACGGTATATACAGTAGGCAGCATTCATTAGATGCCTGCACTGGGCTAGCATTCTTGAAGCTATTCCAAGGAACTAGTAAACAAAGATGATTCTGGGTAAGTATTGTTGCCTTTTACTTTCCTATTTGACTCTTCTAGAGGGTGAAACTGCCTAATGATGGTCAAAAGATCTCAGTAATTCCATTTTGTTCAGAATAAAGAAAAAAAAACCCTATGATAAAAGGCAGAAGATTACCAAATATGGCCTTTCACCTTTTGAACTTCAGAACAGCTTTTTTAAAACAATCAGCTGCAAGTGTAAATGGTGTCCTGCTTCCACTTATCCATATTTCCCAGGGAACCCATTTGTGATGTATTGTTTGTTGCTCTCTCTCAGGACAGAAATAAGCATTAAACATGGGAAAGTTAATACACTTTATAATGATAAACCAGGGGTTTAAATGAGCATGGAACTTGCTGAGGTAAAGTCTTTTACAGGCTTTTAAAGCTCTAATAAGATCACTAGCATGCATCTGAAACATATATGCACATTAAGCCCTGACCCAGAATGATTTCATTACTATCTCTATTATTGTTATGACTTTGTAAGTGTAAAGGTAAGTGTAACAGGGCCCATCTCTGCCCCCATCCTCTTTCCTTCAGAAACTGTATGGAATCCAATGTGTACTCCCTGAGAGCCTCAGGTGGAATTCTGGCTAAGTCAACTCACTTCCTGGCCTCTCCTGTCCCATCCTGCCCATCAGACACACACAGTGCAGAGCTGTGCCTTTGTGAGAACAACAAGGCTAGACTGAGCTTTCAAGGCACAGCTCTTCACTGAGGGAGGGAAGTTCCTGCAATGAGAGCTACTCACAATTCCTTTTGGTAGGAATGCCAACTTTCTGACTGAACAAAACCGAACACCCTTGCCCCGCCAAAAACGTCCGAGGCCCTACCCCACTCACTCCACCTTCCCCCCTCCCTCTGTCGCTCGCTCTCCCCACCCTCACTCACTTGCTCATTTTCACCAGGCTGGGGAGCGCTGCAGAGGGTCCCTTTTTGACCGGGTGTTCAGTTGAAAACTGGTCACCTGGCAAGTGGCAATGCTACCTCCTGGGGCTCCAGGAGAGCATAGGCTGCAGTAGTAGCTCAACCACGCTTTAAATAGCTGAGCCCCCTCACCATCACTTTGCCCCCAACCAGCTAATAGATGCAGGACCTGGGGAGCACGGACCCCCCACGACTCAGCTCTCTCCACTTCCTTCAGGGCGGCTGATGCCTTTGGCGGCACTAACACAGCATGGTACCTGCATTCCACAGCCAGACTGTGCTCGGTTCCCGTGCAGGGGTTCGAGAGGGGGAAGGCTTCCTGGAATCCCCTGTGTATCTGGTCAGGACTAAACATAAGTTGGCCCTACATTGGCAAGTAGCCCTACTACAGTATACATACTTTGTATTCGCTCCTCAAAACCTTTACATTTTACAAATCTGATCTTTCCCTCCTGCAGCTTTCTCTGCTTCTCAAGGTAAGTCTCCTTAATTGATCCTGGCAGCTGGAGTTCCGATAATACCAGTGATTATTTTTTTCCCCGTGTAGGTTTTCTTTGGCTCCATGATCATCTTTCAGGTTTCTGGGAATGCAATCACAATGTGATTTGCTTAGCAGGGGACTCTGTCCACTTAAAGAAAGCCTTCAAATAGTTATTAAAATTCAAGCTCATTTTTTCTTTTTTCTGCTGCAGAGAGGCAGCCTGTATGAAATCACAATCACATTTCTTATTCACACAGCAGATTCCGTCCCATTCTAATGACAGCTTAAAGCACAAGATAAAAATTAGACAATAGTTAAGATACATATATAAATATATACAGCCAGATCTCATCCAAACAATGGCTTATTATTTGATGAGAATCCACAGAGTGCTCAGCACTGCGCAACATAATTCAACCCTTGGACTCAGCTCAAACTACATGACTAAGTCTTTTTTGTGTCTCTCTTTCTCACTCTCGTCTCGACTTTTCACATATGAATCCCTAGGGCCTACAGGCCTTCCTATATGTAAATACTAGTCCTGGATCCTCTTCGCTGACCCAGTGCACTGTTTCCCAGCCTTCTCCCGCTTCCATCCTTCCCGAGAAGCATACTTCTTCGAAATGCCATACAAATGCCCCCTTTAAGAGTGTTAACTAATTAGAATTCAGTCCAACACTCATTGACTTCAGTGAATGTTTGATCAAGCCTTTAATGACTAAAACACCCCCAACAGAATAGATGATGATCATGGAACTACTGTCATATACCCCACACTACACTGTTCATTCACTCACTTTTGATCACATCCCATTTCCCAAACTCTGTCCATACCCTCAGATCCCAGAAAATTCCTGAGGGTTCTGAGCACCTCTCAGGAGATGCTCAACATCTTGCAGGATTGGGCCATTAGATTCTAAGATCTTCAAGGTCAGGGAGACATACTTAGCTTTATACATGTGAGTAGTTTTGTTGATTTCAATGGGTCTACATGTGTGCATAAAAATCAAGGATGTGATAAGTGTTTTCAGGATCAGAGCTTTAGTCTGTGGAATAGTCTCCAAAGGTGAATGGGGAAACCTAATATTTTGGGACATTTTAAAAGAGACTGGATAAAAGAAGGGGAGAACATATTGTAAGGAACAATTCTTCCCTAGCAGATGGATAGATTTAGGATTGAATAGGGTCTTCTATCATTCCATGGATTAATATATTCTGAGTAAAAAATATACAATTAATCCAAAAGAAGACAAAAAAGACTAAAATTATAGCTATCAAGACATCCTTCTGTGTTGAATAGTGGATCTAAATAATTCTAGTATTCATGGGCTTTAAAAAAAGCATTTCTGTGATGCAGAAAGATGCACAGTAACCTGCGCTGTAGCTCACAAAAGCTTATGCTCAAATAAATTTGTTAGTCTCTAAGGTGCCATAAGCACTCCTGTTCTTTTTGAGGATACAGACTAACATGGCTACTACTCTGAAACCTGTCATTATGCAAGGCACTGAATTTAGCCGTATGGAGTAGAAATCTATCAACTTCATGAAAAAACAATGAAGTGAGCTGTAGCTCACGAAAGCTTATGCTCAAATAAATTTGTTAATCTCTAAGGTGCCACAAGTACTCCTGTTCTTTTTGTGGATTCAGACTAACACAGCTGCTACTCTGAAACCTGAGCAATCCTATCACTGTTTCATTAAGTTCAAGATTTTCCCCCCAAAAGTAATTACCACTGAGTTCAACAAAAGAAAGATTGACAATTAAAGGCCATTTTAAGAAGTTACATACACGGTCTCTTCAATCTATTTGCCTTTTGGCAGAAAAAACATTCTGAGCATATAGAAATGCTGTTTGCTAATATCAATGGAGAAAAGTTTTTCCCCCCTAAGGCACTGACACATTTTAAAAGTAAATTGTTCCCTTTGAAGATGATTGATATTATCTGAATATCTTCCCATGAATAGGATAATCACTGAGGAGTATAAGCTGTCATGCAAACCACTTTCACTGAGAGGTTCACAATGGGTAGGATGATAGCTTTACAGTTCTATTTGTTAGCCACTAGCTTAACAATGTGCCAGGTTGATAGAGGCCACAATTACTCACCTGCCAATCTGCAAGCCATTTCTTCTAAGAAAAGGAAGTAAATGAAGAAGACTGATTGCCTAGCTAACCAGGGCCTGCGGATATAGGAGACAGCCGGTAAGAGCATGAATGCATTAAAATTTACTATGCAAACCTAGACAAAAGAATGCTGTTGCCTTGCAGGAAAGTGAAAGCTGTTGGGTGAATTGGGTGCTCTTTCAAGGCAAAAAGAGGCACCTGAGTGAGAGAGGATGAACGGAATACATTTGATTTGCATTTCTTATTGCTGCTTGGAGTTGTGAAGTTACAAGCAAGATCCTGAAGGTGGTAAGTTCCCCATCTCACTCCCTCTTGGCTGTTCATACCCAGTATGAGGGTCACTGACCATGTCTACACTATGGGTGCTACAGCCCCATAGCTATGCCGTTGTAATCTCATTGTGTAGAGACACCCTACAGCTACCGAAGCAGTTTTACCATCGCTGTTGGAACTCCATCTTCCTGAGCGATGGTAGCTATACCAATGGAAGCATTGTTACGTTGATCTCGATTAATCTACGCTGGATTTTTCGCACCCCTGAGCACCGTAGCTTTGTCAACCTATGTTTTAAGCATAGGCCATGCTGACAACACACATGAGCTGTAAACTTTTGCTGTCCTGATCTTTTTTTTTTGGAAGAAATGAAATCACCACTGACTGAAATATGATTGTAGGGGATTGGGGGCTCCCCTGAGCTCCAACCAAACTACAATTTGAGTTGTTTACAAGGTCCTTCCCCCATCTGTAGCCAGGCGTGATGGAACAATTTTTATAGTGGGGGTGCTGAGATCCACTGAATCAAACTGTAAATCCTGTATATAATGGCAACCATGTCCAGCCAGGGGGTGCAGCACCACCCCCAGCACCCCTAGTTCCAGCCTTATGTTTGTAGCACACAAGGGACTCTCCAAACAAGCAAAAAATAAAAGTCTTCTCTTTCTCTCTTTCCCTGGGGGTGGGGGCAGAAATCAGAGTAAAAGTAAAGAAAGGCAAAGGTGGTCTGTCTCTTAGGCAGTTTTTTGGGTCGCCCCTTTGGGGCTTGGCCTGTCAGCAGGTACAGTGTCTCTAATCAGGATTAGGGTCTGCCTCCAGCCCCTCCTCTTGGGTCACTCTACTTTATACCTGCTCTGCACAATCTCAGGGGGGTGAGGTCTGCGACTGCCTCCCTCTTTGCTGATCTGCCTCTGCAGTCAGCAGGCTCTGTGGCCTGGTCTACACTAGAAAAGTTGGCTTAACTACATTGCTCAGGAGCCTGAAAAATCCACACCCCTGGGCAGCGTAGGTAAGATGACCTAACCCCCAGCATAGACAGCACTAGGTTGACAAAAGAATTCCATCGACCTAGTTACCACCTCTCAGGGAGGTGGATAACCTACACCAACAGGAGAATCCCTCCCATCCGCGTAGGAAGTGTCTACATTGAAACTCGAATGCAGCGCAGCTGTGCCACTGTAGCGTTTTAAGTGTAGATATACCCTGAGGTACAGCAGTCTTCTTCCTGTTTATCACCCCTTCCTATGGCAGGCTTTCCCTTATTAAGCTCCCCACCTCCATCCCCACTCCAGGGAGAGCAAGCCTTACAGCTGTACCTGGTTAGTGCTGGCTGAGTCCAGAAGAGCTTGTTAGCCCCAGCTCAGCTTCAGAACTTAACTCAGGTTTAGAAAAATTCAGTGACTCAGCAATTAACCTTGTCCAAATCTGACCCTGCTGTAATTTACCCTGGATTACTGTACACCAGATACAAATTCATAGGCAACAGAACACAGTGAGATAAAGGCCAAATTGTGAAAAAAAATGCCACTTGTGCTCACCTGGACACTCATTACACAATGAATCAGTGGCTATGTTACCCAGGGGTTTCAGAGCCCAAAGCAGTGATAACTTAACAGGTTTTTTTCCAGGGGGCATCAGGAATAAATTAATGGGGACACAGCTCCTCCATCTAATAAATGATTGATACAAACCAGACTGCTTTTACCTAAAACTACTTTTTATTAGGTCACAAGCACACACACATATGTGCTATAGCAATAGATTCAGAGCACCCCAAACTATAGTTACCCAAGTCTGAGATGGTTTTGACTGATCAACAGCCAAGCTTCTGGGGACCCTCCTTCCATCCAGCTTCTGGGGAGTTTAGGTGTCAGCTCGTTGCCTGAAGAAAAGTTCCCTCCGACTGTTCCAAAGTGTATTCTTTTACCTCATCTTTTATAGCTAACTTAAATAAAGCAGGTAACTCATGTGACTCACTAGAAGTCACTCATAGTATCCTGTAGTGCAGTGGTCCCCAAACAGTTGGGCCCTAATCCTCCCCACCCCTGCTCTGCCCCCAGCTCTGCTCTGGCCTAGCCTTCAGCCCCAGTGGCCCCAAGCTCCCAGCCCGGTTCCCAGCCCCCGACCACAGCCCCACTCCCAAGCCAGTTCCCATGGGTGGGGGCAGACAGGTTCCATTTTGGGTAAGGGGGGGCATGATGGAAAAAGTTTGGGGATCATTGCCCTCGTGGGACAACAGTTCTCCTAGTTTCAGCAAATTGCTCATTATTCCTTAACAGCAAAGCATTTCTAGTATTTCTAGTCATAACAACAATAAAGCATATATGTCAGGGACAGTTAAACCAAGGTCACCTATCTCCACACTCCCTTCCATTTTTATGGCACATTACCTTTCTGTCCCATCCTCCCATTCTGATTAGTAAAACTGCAATCACGCAGCTATACGGCCTTGCCTCTCAGAGTCCTAACAAATTATTTCTAGCTATGTGGTATTTGGTTTTCAGCTAGCAATGGCTGGACACACACAATGGCTGAATTTATGTCAAGCTTAAATTTTCCCACAACAGCTATTTACATAAGCTGATGCCAAGAGCAAGATCCACATTTTAAAAATCCACTTTTCTTTTATTAGTAACTAAGGGACAATCAGTAGTGCTAGATCTCCCTTATTCCATTACACTTCTATCCACCTCTCATCATGGTTCACTCAATATTCACCAGTTGCTCCTTTTTACACTATTATTCTTATTTATTATTTGTATGATTGTAGTGCCAGTCATAGGCCATGACCCCATTGTGCTAGGTGCAATGCAAACACACAGAACATTCACTTGGCTAAAAGAGTAAAATCCTACACATTATATTCCAATATCCTATTCAAAGATACTGTACTATCATTCACAAACAATATACTCCCATTTAAGTGCCTGCATTCTACACGGCTCTGTTAAAGATATTTTTCTGACTGTATAAAAACAATGCTTTTTTTTTTTAACTTTCATCAAAACTATTTTAAAAAAATACTATTGTGTGTATTTCCTTAGGCATTATTTAAAAGGAAATTACTCAGCTTAGCTCACTTCATATATTTGTCCATTACTCTGAAGTTCCATACAGACTATATCAGTTACAAGAGAAGCATCTTCAAACAATATATTCTCGACCTCTCTGTGAAACTCAGCTCACCCATTTGCCTTCACTGTCTAGAAATTTAGCATTATCCTTGACCCTGAACTCACACTTCTACTAGTCCAAATTCTAGCCTGGCTAGTGCTGCAAGGGATAGCAAAGATGCTGGCACTTGCATTCCCTCCTAAGCAATTGTACTGAGCAGGAAAGGATTCCAGAGTGTGGCTCCAGAGGGACACATGGTCGGGAGAACTTGGCTATCTGAAAAGGAGGATTATGTGCCACTGGCAAGCAAATGTTGCTGTCTACAACCTAGGTGCTAGCTAGCTGGAGGCCTGGATATAGTTTCTGAGCCAGCAGACAATTCCATCTTAGGGCCACACTGAACAGGCCAGTATAGTAGCCAGTCTCCCCACCTAATGTTCTCTTAGCAATAGGGAAAGATCCTGTCTTGCTGTTTGCAAGGGGGTGGGGCACAAGTCTCTCTATGCTCTTTTTCCTCCTGTTGTGCAGTAGTAAAGTAGAGGACAGGATCTAATCCCAAATTCGAAAAACCTGTGTATCACCACTCCTGCAACATCACCTGTGCATGCCATTTCTTTAGCACCACCTCTGCTGAAATATTCATCCACATCTTAATCTCCTCTCTGCTTAACTATTGCGGGTCCTTTCTCAATAACCTCCCTAAGCTCAGCTCTCCAGACTCCAGTAACTGCAAAGTATTGCAGACTTTCTATCCTCAGAATGCTCCATTAGCTTGCCATGCAATTCAGGATCCAACTCAGAGCTGTTCTCTCGTCCTCCTGGCTTTGCAAACCGTTCTCCATGGACTGTCTCTAGCATTCCATATGGGTCTGATTCCTCTCCTCTTTCTGTTCCCTCCCTCTGTGGTCTAGTACGAGCCTCCTTGTTATTTCTTGCCACTAATAGTGCAAGCACCTTCTCATCTTAAGTTCCTGCCATGTGGAACAGACTGTCTCCATCTTTCCACCTCATCAATTCTCCATCTCTTTTCAAATCTCAGTTGAAAATATATATTTTCTTCCCGGCTTATAACTCTTAATTTCCATCTTCCATCTGTTATTGGCCTTATGCTTGAATACTTTAATTCATTCACCATAGAATGTCTTTACATCACTGCGTTCTGTAATGTATACCCAATACTGTCTTGCACTATGTAGCTCCAAGAGGCATTTTGGGATATGCCCTGCATGACAGATTCAGTATAAAATATAGTTGCATTGTATTGTTTTGATCTTCCTATAAATCAGCATATAACAACATATTTATAACAAAGACACAGCTCGAAAATAAAGTTTGTACATCGTGTGCTTACAGTAAACTCCTGATAAACCAACTTCCATAGGGTACATTGAATTAGATTGTGTAATGAAAGTTTCAAACAACCTTTGAAATCAGTGTGCCTAATAGACTTTGTGACCGAGGAGCACGCTCAGCGTGAGAGGAGGACTGGACATTGAAATATGTGCAGAGGAGACGGGGGAAAGGATGGATGGGAGAAGGAGATTAAATGAAGATCAAAAGAAGAACAGCTGATTGATATTTTTCAAAAAGGGGGGAAAAACCATATCATGCTGACAGATAAATACACCTGCATACATCAAAAAACTACTTTTCCATGTAAGCCACTTCTGTAGTTGTCACATGGATGTTGTGTGACTGTGAATGGAAGGCAATCTTTCTATTAAGATATGGTCCATACCTTGAAAATGTGAGAGAACTCCATGCCTAATGCATATCTTCTTGTTTGTTACTTCCTCATTGTCAGGTAAAGGCTGTCTTTGCCTGTAAAACAAAAAGAGTTCTGTGCAACTTGAACAAGACAGGCAGGTCTGGTCCCCAGACCAGTTGTGCTGTTCACTTGAAAGCTGTTTCCTGCAACCACTGGAACAATACGTCCTGTCATTTTTAATATTGTATTAACTATTGAAACAAAAAACACTATTGAAACAGAGCCAAATATTACATAACAATGTAATATGTCAGTTAGAACTGAATTAGATGTGGTCTATTGGATAAAGATGTTGAACCTTCTGGGAGAATATTTCGTCTTTTGATCACAGATCATTTTATGCTGCCTTTGCCCTGGGTCACCAAGGTAACACAAAATCATACATGAAACTGGACCAAAATTCTGACATATGTTATTGTCCATCAGAAAGGAAAACATCCTGTGCCCTCAGCAATTTTTCTCATTAATAAAATACAGCAAAGTGCACAGCTCAGAGTACACACAGTGCTGTACACAGAAGTACAAGTGACAGATGTGAGCTGACAGAAAAAGGCCCAGGGAGTATAAACAGAATCCATTTGGCAACTGAGAGGGGCCTGTCCCAACTCGCCTTGTTTTTACAGTTGAATTTTATTTGTCATGGAAAGAAGATTCATGTCAAGAGTTTGGGATGAGCCTCTCTCAAGGCCAGCTTGACCAGAACAAACTAGGGATTGAGCCTGGGGAAGAAAGAATGCAGGGGTACAACATGTTCTCACCTTCTCTGAGCTGCCATCTCATTCTCCAAAAGCTCAGCTTTCAGTAAAAACCAAAAAGGTAAGTCTCTAGTCTTTATGGTTACAAACAAAAAAACAAAAAGTGAGCAAACAAACAACAAAAACATACCTTCAGAATGTGAACAGAGAGCAACTAATGGTGTCCTATCCTCCTGACTTGGCAGAAAGCCTGAAACAATAGCTCTGGGAAGATGAATAGTTCCATTCATCTCAAAGGAATTCTAATGCTGATGCCCAGTGATGATGATTTAATCCTGTCTACATTGACCATTTCCTACTCATTAAAGGATGTAAGGAAGGAGAGAGAGGATCATACTGTGAAGATCTTGCCAAGAATATGTATATCTATTATGAATTTGCTATTCCCCAGCCATTGCCAGGTGTCTTGGAGATTCTGGGCAGATGTCAATCACAATGTCATGTCAACACAACACTCTCTCAATAACTGTCAAGCTATCTAGAATGGCGCATGAGCAGGAGTACCAAGCTCAGGGCAGACTGTGAAGAATCAGGGCACAAACCCCAAACTGGTTGTGAATTCTATACTTAGATTTCGCCAGCCAAGTGTCAAGTGTGAACTCCTTACGCACTACAACAGCCTTAACATGGAGTCACAGACAGTCCCCTTTTGTACTCTGATCTATCTTGCCATCCAGGCAAGCTTGCCTTTGTGATAGATGGTCCCTTATACCAAAAAATCAAAATATTCAGGTTACTCCCCGTCACTTACCCGAGGTCAAGTGCACCCTAGATCTGTCACCAAAGATAACACTTGTAGTCAATCCAATAATAAACGAACAAAAGATGTATTAACTAGGGGGGAAATAAGAGCGTTGTTTACAGGTTAAAGCAGGTAAACATACACACACACAAATCAGCTACAGCCTTAGGTCCCAAAAACAAAACAGAAGCTGCTGTAATGTGGAAGCTCCATATGCCGTTTAGGGCTGACCCAGGCTAAACAGCTGGGGAACTCTTCCTTATGCTTAGAAATCTTTGTCCCTCAGTGTTCAAGCAGCATAGAGATAACAATTTCTTCTTGACAAGATTTCTATTCCCATCCTCCCAGAGTTCAAGCTCATGGGATGACTGCATTGGATTTCTCTTCATGGGTATGGTGGGGGTGGGGGGGAAGCAATCAATGTCTTTGGTCCATGTTCCACAATGGCTTGTCTGGTGTCTATGGGCCTTCTTTTTTTGGAGAGAGATGACATATCTTGTGGTAAACTAGCATTTCACACTTAATAATGCTTCTCTCCTGACTCGGTTTACAGTTTCAGAGCAAATAATTTTATCATTACCAAACACTTAAATATTACCTTATAACTTGGGATACAGACAAAATAAGTAAGATTAATATGCTCTGTGACACTCTCAGATCAGATACCAGCTCTTGCCCAGGCTGCAGCCATTAGCTAGGAACTGATAAACTCATAGCAGGAGACCAGATCGGGTCACCTGTATGTTAGTTTTGCTCAAAATAGGTATTAGTCTTATAAGAATATATTTAGCATTTAGACTCTATGAAATGCTCATAAATTAATCTCACTTGTAATGTCGGTATTCCATGCTATAAGAAAATATGTAAATTTTGCTTTATAACTTTAAAAGTGTTTGCTCTGAACTTGTGAATCCAGGCAGGAGAATTGTCCTTCCCTCTCCCCCTCCCCACCCATCCAGATGGACTATCAAAATCAGATGGGCCATCAAGAAACATCAGGAATCTTGTCCTGTAGGCTTGGAAGCTGAATGAAGGAAATAAAACAAAGCCATAGGAAAATTTTCCATCTTTTTGGCTGTTTGAACTCTGAAGGGCCAGAGACTCTAAACTGCAGTCAGAGATCCCCAGGGACAGCCTCCTGTGTCTGCCTTGAAAGACACTTTGAACTGACAGATCACTACAACTCTGTCACTTTTAGGATTTAGATGGTAACTCATTTGTGTGTATATGTTTGCTTGCTTTGACCTATAAATAACTCTTAGTCCTTTTTCCTAGTTAATAAACCTTTAGATGGTTTATTGCAGGATTGGCTACAGGCATTGTCTTTGGTGTAAAATCTAGGGTGCCAATTAATCTGGGGGAAAGAGACTTGTCTCTTGGGACTGGAAGCAACCCAAATGTGGTATGATTTTTGGTGCAAGTGACCATTTATCATTAAGCTCAGTTTGTCTGGCAAGATAGCTTGGAGAATCTAAGGGGCTGTCGGTGACTCCACAGTAAGACTATTATAGTAAACCAGGAGTTCACATTTGTTACTGGCTTGGGGAAATCTAATTATAGAACATACCACCAGTTGGGGGTGTCTGCCCTGAGGTAGGCATTCACAGTCATGAGCCACTGCAGACTGTGTAGCAATTGGCATAGTCTTGGCAGGATTCGCATGCAACAGGTCAATTGGTTTTAAAGATCAAAACCCAATGCTTTTCAAAAGTTTTAATTTGATACTGAGAGTGTTTAAGGGTTAAAGATTAGTCACAATGAGTGAATCACAGTCCTATGAGGGTCTTGGGACAAAAGACCTTGAGCATTTGTGCTCGCAAAGGGAATTATCATTTAAGAGGAAAGCCTCAGATCAGGAACTGAGAACTTTGCTCATGAGCTATGACCAGGCATCCAAGGGTCCTGCATCCCTGAACATTTCAGGGAAACTGGCCAGGCTACAACACCTGGAAGCCCAGAAAGAACATGAACATGATATAATAATGATGGTGGAGTTGCAGATCAGGGAAACTGAGGCAAGTGCCCAGCAACGATGCATGGAATGTATGGCAGCAGTCAAAGCCAACAGTGAAATGGAGGAGGAAGCCTAACAAAAAATGCATAGAGCAGCGCAACTGAGGAGAGAACTCATGCATTGCAGCTCAAAGTACTGAAGCAGCACTTTCAGACTCTGAGTACATCCCTTCTTAACAGCAGGGAGCAGGAGAAAGCCTGCCCAATTTATCAAGAGACTGGCTGCATAGAAAAGTCCCTGTCCACCTTTGAGAGACTGTGTGGGATCCATAAGATTCCAGAGGAACTGCCATTGACCGCTGTCACAACAGCGAATAAGGTCAGCAGTATTTAGCCCTGGTACCTCAAATACAGTGCCAGACAAATACACCTTCTCCAGGGTACAGCAACAGCAGGGGCTGCAAACAATTTCAGATCCCTGCAGCCTGCAGAGAAAGAAGCAGTTCCTCCATGCAGAACACCGTGGCCCAGACCACAGGGGAAGCAGGCTGGTCTCTGCCATCAGTACTCTAGTGACAGAATACAAGTCTTGTTAGTCAGAGCTCTGTGCATTGGAGGGGTTTTGCAATCCCCATGCCCTTACGTGGAGCAGCCATTTCTAAGAGGCTGCTTCCCAAATGTGTCAGACAGACTCTCCAACAGGCCACCAGCCTTGGTTCACACTGACCTGAGGAATCTCCTGCAAGATTGTCAGTTTTCTTCTCCAGGCCAGGATGCTGAAGCACTGGCTGGTTGTTGTTCAGGTGGGACATTAATTTACGGACTGTTGCACTGTAGTGTGGTCCAAGCACAGGACTTAGAACCAGAACAGAGTCGTAATCAGCCTCCTTTCTAGGGGAACTCTCCACTGCTCCATCTCTGTCCGTCCCTCTGTTAAAACGGGGCTGATTTCTTTGATGTGTATCCAGGCTCTTCCTACTGACAAGACTCCAGATCATGTTCTGGTGACTTCCCCAGTTTCCCTCTCCCAGCCATCCAAACTGCAGCTGCTGACATGATCTTCCTCTCCTGGTGCTGACTTTCCCACTTCCCCAAGTCTGGCTCTGGCTGCCCTTTTTCCATGTCCAGTTCAGACTTCTCCTTCGCACCTCCAAAGCCCCCTGTGCAAACACCTCCCTGTGCCAACATCTCCACCTCAGTCATCCCCTCCTCCCATCCCACTCCCATCTTACTGTCACTTTGTCCCACAGCATCCCCTGCTACCGGGAAGGGCCTAGCAATCTCATCTCAGGCTCCCTTTTCTATTCATTCCATCAGACAGACCCAGTTGCTCTTCTACACTCCTAGAGTGACCCCTTTAGCTTGAGTGAGAGGGGCTTGTGCTGAAGGGCCCTGGTTCAATCCCCACCAATGCCCGTGGTGTCTATAGGTGGCCATGGTTTTACTTACCTATCATTGTAGGTTGTTTAGCCCATTCCTGGCCACGTGTGGAACATCTGCTGCTGTCCACCTCTGTGATGTAGGTCCCTCATCCACCCAAGGACATGACATATCAAGGTCAATCCATCAACTCCCATCCGGTCTTCACCTCCATGACAGACGGTGAGTCCTGCCCTGACCACAGAAAGACAGGGTGCTGTTCTTCAGGGGAATCTGCTGGAGCTCCAGTCTCCCCTGCTCCACCCCACACTAAGGGTTTTCAAAAGATACTCCTCATCTTGGATAAACAAAGCAGCTAAGATGAGGCCAGAGTGGATGGATGGACTGAGCAGACTTGTTCTAAGAGAAGAGGAGATTGCTTCTCTGCTCTAGTGAGATTCCCATAGGAAAAGTATCTGATGGTGGGAGTGCGGGCAATACAAGCCCTCAGCCTCAGGAATAGCAGGAAATCAAGACTCTGGGAGTTAAGGGGTGTCTCTGTCCTGCTGGAGGGAGCAGAGCTGGAGAGCAGAAAGGGCAGTGCTGAAATTGTATGAATGACAGTGACCTCTACCTGTGAAGGTGACTGCAGCTTCTTGCAGGCAATAGAGTCCAGGATCCTTATATACCTCCTTCGGAGATGCTTTTCCTAGGAATAAAATCAACATAGCACAATGAGAACAACGTCTGAGTCCCAGGGCTGGGATCCAGGGATGCTGTAAGCCAGGCTATGTAACAGGAACCTGATCTTTGTCCCAAGAGCTGCAATTACCCAGATGAGTGAGTGGTTCCTACCTCCATGAGGGGAGTAGGGTTTTCTACCTAAGCATCACTGAGAGCCGGCTCTTCTTGGTTTGACAGGATGAGGTCATTGGTCCCCAAGCTGGGCCAGCTGCAAGCTACATTGATTGATGTAGGAGGCAGGGACAGATCCCTTAGCCTGGAAGACAGAGAGGGGAGGAAGCTCCTGTTCATTTCCTGTTTGGAGACCCCATAGAAGAAGATCCCAGAGGGGAAGGGAAAATGAAGGGCAGGAAGTGAACCTGCCCCTATGAAGAAGGCACTAGAGTGGAACACAATCCAGTTCCCAGATCTACCCAGTGGTGTAGCTAGGTGGAGCAAACAGGGGCAGCGGACATAAAAGTGCCACCCGCTTGTACTCACCGAAGGCCCCCGCTGAAGGCCCCCGCTGCCAAAATGCCGCCGAGGACCCGGAGCGCATGAAGGCCCCTGCTGCCGAAGACCCAGAGCACCACCGGGTGGGTAAAAATTTAAAAAGGCGCCTTTAAATTAAAAAGGCGCCACTTGTGCTCAGAGGGGGAGCAACCGCTCCCCCTGCTCCCACCCTGGCTACGTTACTGGAGCTACCTCATGTTTGTAAGTGTGGCCTCGGAGGGGGTCACTTCATCACCTTCATTCCCTGCCTGTAAAATAGGGATAACAGTTTCCTCCCTCCCAGGGAGTGAGGGGAGGACATTCCCATTGTCAGTGAGGAGCTCGGCTCGGACATGCTGGGGGTGGACTGTGCCAGGGTGAGGAAAAGGACCGAGAGTTTGCTCCCTATAGCCAGTGGAGGAGGATGGGATCAGAAGGTCAAGGAAGGGGAATGGGGTAGGAACTAGTGCCACAGAGAGGGCTTAGGGATTTGGTCAGTGCCAAGGGCTCAGTACCTCCATTCAGCAAAGAGTTTCTCTATTGAGAAGACCGCTCCTGTCATGGCAGTCTGCATACTATTTGAAGTCCTTCCTAGTGTCCTCGAGGTGCTCCCTTAGTTCTTCTTGAATGTGGTGGATTCATAGAACCAGGTTGTTGTCCGGCAAGTTCGGAGAGGCCATTGGTAGTGTGGGCCGAAATCAGGGGTTAATCTATCGTTAGCAAAAAGAGTTGAGGTTGGCATTCTGGTTTTCAAATTTGGAGCTGATCTGTGCTTTCAGCCAAAGGTACGCGGTCACAGCGGTTGAAGTCTGCCATCTTGGTCAGTTGATCTATGATAATCAGTTGTACCGTGTGACCATTTGATTCAGGGAGTTCTACAATGAAATCCATGGTTCCAAACTGCCATTTTGGTCAGAGCCTGGTAGTCTACACAGAGTAAGAGTCCCACTTCCTTCTTTTCAAAGAGGGCCGGAGGCCCTGTGGGAAACGCTGAATGGCAAATAAACCCTTTGGACTGTTTCTCTTGAGTACATGCAGAGAGAGCCACCAGTTCTGGTTCGGACATTGCGTAAATATGGCCAAAGGGAACTGTTGCCCAAAATTGTAGATCAGTAGGGCAGTCATGGTCTCAGTGCAGAGACAATGTGTCCACATTTTATTTTTGAATATGTCCAAATAATCCTGGTACTTATCAGGAATGTGGGGTGTCAGACCCAAGAATGGATCACTGCAGCCAGTTGCTGTGAGCCCTGGTACACACAGGGGTGGACTCACCACTGTCTGGCAATGGGTCTCTTGGACAAGGAACTTGTTGCTGTTGCTATGGAGATAGGCCTGCTTGGAGGAAAAGCTGGTCTTCTGGGTTTGCCAGAGAACATGGGGGTCCTGTCATGCTAACCAGGTGAGCCCACCAAAATGTGGGGAACACGTCACAGTGAATGTTAGCACTTCTTTGTGTACCATTGGTTACTGCTTGCAGGGGCACCATTACCTGAGTCACCAGGCCTGAGGACAGGAGGGTCTTGTCAATGGTTCCCACAACATCTGATGTGACTTCTGCAGGACAAGGATTTGCAGATCTTGGGCTGTCTCGAAATTTATGAAATTGTCCGCAGCCCCAGAATCAATAAGTGCCCACTGCAATGCCACTTGTCGTGTTTCTCTGGAGATGCACAACTGAATTGGAACTTGAAGATGCAATGAGGGCCCTGATGGACCTGGATTTCCATGAAGACTTGGCCTTGTTCATTTCCTGATACTTTTCGGGCTGGGGTCCATGACAGGCAGCAAGTGAGTGCGTGCCCTGACTTACCACAGTAGAAGAACAAGTTATTGCGCTGACTTCAGGTTCAGGGGATGAGCTCAAGGGTGTTAGTGCAGAGCTAGGCCAAGGCGGCTCTGTAGCACCCTCTTCTCTTCCTCCCTGCGCTCGCGATGGCAGTTCTCAATGTGGTTGACCAGATCAATGAAGCTGTACAGGCCCAAGAGGGCTTCTAGTCAGGCTAACTCCTCCTTGACCTCTTCACTGAGTGCCCAGCGGAAATGATAAAACTGGGCCATCTGGGTCCACTCGGCATTGGCCACAAGCCATCAAAAGTGCATGGTATAGGAGACGGCTGGCCTATGTGCCTGCAAGAATTTTGGCAGGAGAGCTTCAGCCAATCACAGGAAGGTGCTCCAGCATATTAGTGCCAGAAAATTCAGTTTGAGTGGAGGTGAGGCCCAGTCTAGCACCTCACTGGCCAATACACTAGTTACCAATCCCCCCTTAGCCTGATGGGTGGGGTAGGTCCAGGGGCAAAGGCTAGTTAAGAAACCCCCACATTTTCAGTCATTTCCATCAAACCACTCAGGTAGGGGAACCCCAGGGCCAAGCTCAGTTAGCAAGGCCTTTGTTCACACCTGGTGTGATGTGTCCCCTTTTGTATACGGGCCACTTACTAGCGAAGGGCCTGTTTTCTGCAAAAAGTTGCACCACCTGGTGTCAGGCTCTGCTTCCTATAATTAGGCCTACTGCTTCAAGCAAAAGTCCCAGCTAGGCATAGGTTCGGACCTGGGTGAAGGATGGTGCAGGAATCAAGATCCAGGGACAGGGCAAAGTCAAAATCAAGATCAGAGTCCATAGACAAATCAGAATCAGAACTGGAGCCCGAGTCCAGGTGCAGGCCAGTGGTCAAAGCTGGGTGGTTAGAGTCCAAAGATAAACCAAACTGATATCAAGCCAGAGTCCAGACACAGGCAGAAATTCAAAGCCAGGTAGTCAGAGTCCAAGAGACTGAGGAGGATCAGGAGTAGGAGACAAGGCTGGAGTGAGTTGGTGGTGGGGCTGGAGTGAGGCTAGAGGGCGGCAAGAACAATACAGAGCAAGAGTTCACAGCCAACATCTAGAGCCAAGGGTCATGCCAAGGTCAGTAGCCAGAGACTGCAGCCGAGGGTCAAGCCAAAGTCAATAGCCAGGAACTGGAGGGCAGGGCAGAGTGGTGCACAGAGGCATGAACCAGGATCAAGGTGGGGACTGGCTCAGCAGACGGGCAGGGATCTGCCTTGTTGCCCAGATAACTTCCTGGTACTTCCAAGCAGTGCCCACATGGAGGGAGACCTGCAGATCTGGGTTCCAGTCCCACAAATCCTCACCTGGAGACTCTCTTCCTAGGAATAAAAGAAGGACAGCATGATGACAAAATGTCTTTGTCCCTGGGCTGGGATCCAGGGCTGGGGGAGCTCCCACCCAGGCTATGTGCCAGGGACCACACCTCCATCCCTAGCTCCTGTTCATTTCACACTCAGAGACCCCCTAGAAGGAGGGAAGAATAAAGGGCAGAAAGTGAAGCTGCCCCTGGGGGGAAGGCACTAGCCTGGGACCCAGTCCAATTACTATATCTACACCCAGGTTTATATGACCTGGGTCACAGCCCTTCCTCTGTGTCTTAGTCCTCACCTGTCCGATGGGGAGGATCATTTCCTGCCCCAGGGTGCTTGGGGGGAGTTACGTTCCTGGCTGGGAGGGGTTCAGATACCATGTGGGTGGTGGGAGGCTCAGACATTCACAATTTCATGGGTGACATGGGCCATGGGATTGTCTGAGCAGTGACCACAGGGGAGGGGCTCCACGTCAGGCCACCTCTCCCAGACTGCAATGGTTACTGATGAGAAACTCTGGTTCTACAGATGTTCTCACTGTAATAAACCAAGCCTGTTGTCCTGGGCTGGGCCCTGACAGCCAGAGGCTTCCTAAACTGGCCTCTAGACATGGGGCAGGGACAGTAACCAGACAGGCCATAGCCCCGCGGGGTGGGGGTGGGGCTTGGTGGTGAGAGGGAGGTGGCATTCTAGCTCTGGCTCCCTGAGGTCGGACTCATCCTCTGATCCCTTGGCATGGGGGATGGACTGATGGGCGGGGTGGGAGACCTTTGCCCTTGCTCTGGGGAGAGGGAGTCATTGCCCTAGCTCTTAGGAGTGGTAAAAGTGTTGTGTGGGGGGGGTCCTTCCCTGCCCCTTGTGAGAGAGTGGAGGCTCCAATGAGCAGCAGAAAAGGCCTGCAGTTCCCTCTCCCAGGGAGCTGCAGTTCCCTCTCCCAGCTTGTGTGCAGAAAGTCTCCTCATTAGCAGCTCCAACCCACAGCAACCAGGGGCAGGCATGAGCCCAGAGCAGCTGGGAGGGAGCCCCTCCCCTCACCTGCAGCTGGATTGGTGGGTGTGGCTCTCTCTCAGGATACTTGGGGAGGGTCCGGCCGCAGCAGCCCCAGGTCAGACAGTGGTGCAGATAGGGCACTCAACCATTCCCCTGCTGTAGTGCGGAGCTTTCTGAGCTCCAGGGGGGGACATGGGCCCTGGTACTAACATGCAGGCCCTTCTGTGTCAGGCCAGGCAGGGAGAGCGTAGAGCCATGGCAGAGAGAGTAAGGCCAAGAAAAAGGAGGGTGGGGAGCACTGTTCCCTCTAAGCTGTGTGTGTGTGTGCGCGAGCACACAGATCTTAAACCCCGCGCACATGTCAAAACACCGCGCGCACTCCAGCTTCAGGGGTATTGGACCAACCCGGTATTGGAATTGGACCAACCCGGCCCCAGCCCGCTCTGCTCCACCCTGCTCCGCTGGCTCATGCTGGGGGGTGGTTCCCCCTTGCCCCCCAAGCCTGCGCCTGCCCCCCCCCTCACGGAGGCCTGGGGCCACACACACACCCCGCAGGGGGGCTGCATAGGGCACCAAAATGGCTAGGGATGGCCCTGGTCTCCAGGGGAGTTTCCCAACCCTAGCATGAGCGATGGCAGCTTGTCCTGTTGATGTGATGCCTCTAAATAAATAGCCTGGCTGGAGAGCTGGGTCTGAACTGCTTTTAGCTGCTCAGGGGACAAGCTGGCTCTACCCTGTGCATGGAGTTGAATTCATCTCTAAGAATGGCACCTGCAATGACTCATTCACCTCCTTGCTCCCCGGCCAGCAAATGGGGATGGGACGGGAGTGACTTTTCCTGGCCGAGAGGTGAAAGGCCCTGGGTCCTTCCCCAAAGCTAGATTAATCCTTCTGTGATTACCTCATCCCCTATCAGCTGCCCAGCTTCCCCCACAATGGAGAAGGCTAGAACCAGCCCAGCCTGGCTGACACGTAGCCGGGGGTCGTGGATGGCCAGCAGCACCGCCTGCAGCAAGGATCTTCTCTGGTCTTCTGAGAAGATCTCACCGAAGACCTAAAACCAACAGCACCTGAGCTCTTGGTAGATTGCCCAAATCCCTCTAGTGGCTCACATGGAAGGTAAGAGTCCTGCTGCAGCCAAGGCAGCTAATTCCCCTGGAGGACCTTTGGGGTCCCATGACCCAGGGATTCCCCTTTAGTAAGAGGTCGCAGGCACTGAGGCCTCTAATAGCTCAGGATTCACCTCAGGAGCCATGATATGCTGGGAATGTGTCAATGTGCACAAGCCTGGTGCAGTCTGGAATGTAGATCACAAAGACTACACAGGACCCGCTACTGCTTCCAGCAGCGATATCTCCTGGAGCTCACAAGCTAGAGGGATGGGGCTTTCCGAGCTCACTCAGGTCCCATTCCCCATGCCACCAACATTCCCACGAGCCTTACGTATGGTGCAGTAATGCAGGCCAGGGTAGGAGCTCAGTGTCCCTGACCAAACTCCCTGGGCAGGGGCAGGTTCTGCTTCCTGATTTGCAATGGTGCTGGGCAAATCCCACACCTTCCCGTGCTTCCACAAGGAGCAAGGAATCCAACAAGGGTCTGGTCTGGCAATAACTGGGTGTGAGCTTCCCAACTCACTGACCCAGTGGCTCCCCTCTCAGACATTCGGGTGTCAGCCAGGGAGAGTGAGTGGAGCCAGATCCCTCGAGATACAATCCTGCATTAACTCAATGCCCCAGGGGATTCCTTTTATGCCACATAGAAATGGATCCATGTATCACCCCAAACCAGGGCCGTTAGGAAGGCTCCGAACCAGGATCCTCAGCCTCTCCCAGCTGAACTCTGTCAGCTGGAAACACACAGCAGGCTCTTGTCCTGTATCCAGGCACAGCCTCTGCAGGGGGAGACAGTTCCACACCTGAGCTGCTGTAATGTATCAGCTGAGAGACCTTACCTCCCCCACTCTGGCCATATTTCTATAGCCAAGGTGCTTGGTGTCCTGGAGCCCATCCCAACACCACAGCTCTTTGGCATCTCTGATGTTCAGCCCTGGGAGAGAAAGACACATTTGTGAGGTTGGCATTCTGGTTTCAGTGCTTGATTCCTTTTGTTCCCATTGCTGGGTGCACACTGACTGGGGCCTTCGCAGTATCTATGCCCCAATGGAATAGTAGGGTCCCCATCAGGCGGTTTAGTATCTGGAGGGGGATTTGTTCCATTCATCACAGAAATCATGTGACCATTACAGTCTTTGGGCTCTGGGAGTGGGTCCCTGCTAATGAAGGTGTCTAATGCTGAGAACCCCCCACATCCACTGCAGTCAGGATCTGGCCCTAGGTACCCAGCTGGTGAAATCCTGCAAAGCTTTCTATCCTTCCTCCATGGTCCCTGTCAAGGTTCCTCCCCCACTCTGAACTCTAGGGTACAGATGTGGGGACCTGCATGAAAAACCTCCTAAGCTTATCTTTACCAGCTTAGGTCAAAACTTCCCCAAGGTACAAAATATTACACCCGTTATCCTTGGAATGGCCGCTACCACCACCAAACTAATACTGGTTACTGGGGAAGAGCTGTTTGGACGCGTCTTTCCCCCCAAAATACTTCCCCAAAACCTTGCACCCCACTTCCTGGACAAGGTTTGGTAAAAAGCCTCACCAATTTGCCTAGGTGACTACAGACCCAGACCCTTGGATCTTAAGAACAATGAACAATCCTCCCAACACTTGCACCCCCCCTCTCCTAGGAAATGTTGGATAAAAAGCCTCACCAATTTGCATAGGTGACCACAGACCCAAACCCTTGGATCTGAGAACAATGAAAAAGCATTCAGTTTTTTACAAGAAGACTTTTAATAAAAAATAGAAGTAAATAGAAATAAAGAAATCCCCCCTGTAAAATCAGGATGGTAGATATCTTACAGGGTAATTAGATTCCAAAACATAGAGAACCCCTCTAGGCAAAACCTTAAGTTACAAAAAAGATATACAGACAGAAATAGTTATTCTATTCAGCACAATTCTTTTCTCAGCCATTTAAAGAAATCATAATCTAACACATACCTAGCTAGATTACTTACTAAAAGTTCTAAGCCTCCATTCCTGTTCTGTCCCTGGCCAAGACGACTACAGACAGACACAGACCCTTTGTTCCTCTCCCTCCTCCCAGCTTTTGAAAGCATCTTGTCTCCTCATTGGTCATTTTGGTCAGGTGCCAGCGAGGTTACCTTTAGCTTCTTAACCCTTTACAGGTGAGAGGAGCTTTCCCCTGGCCAGGAGGGATTTCAAAGGGGTTTACCCTTCCCTTTATTTTTATGACACGCCCCCCAAATCTCAGCTAGGGTGAAACACTGGCTGGGATTTCTTCCTGGAGCTCTAGGAAAAACAGAGTTAATAAGACACATGCATCTCTAAATATACTACCAAGTACATAAAGACTAACAATATTTTCCACATCTCAAGGACGATTTTAACCAGTTGATTCTGGGAAACTTTCACGGGAGAGTGCATCAGCCACTTTGTTAGAAGCTCCTGAGATGTGTTGGACGTCGAAATCAAAATCTTGGAGAGCTAAACTCCACCGAAGAAGTTTTTTGTTAGTTTCCTTGACGGTGTGAAGCCACTTCAGTGCAACATGGTCGGTTTGCAGGTGGAAACGCCGTCCCCAAACATATGGGCGTAGCTTTTCCAGAGCGTAGACAATGGCGTAACATTCTTTTTCAGTGACTGACCAGTTGCTTTCCCTCTCAGACAGTTTTTTGCTGAGAAACACTACAGGGTGGAATTCTTGATCAGGTCCTTTCTGCATTAAAACTGCTCCCACACCACGCTCAGATGCATCTGTGGTTACTAGGAACGGTTTGTCAAAGTCTGGGGCCCTTAGTACAGGGTCAGACATGAGTGTCGCTTTAAGCTTGTTAAAGGCCTTCTGACACTTTCCGGTCCACTGAACAGCATTTGGCTGTTTCTTTTTGGTTAGGTCTGTCAGTGGGGCAGCGATTTGGCTGTAGTGCGGTACAAATAGTCTGTAATAACCGGCCAAGCCTAAGAAGGATTGAACCTGTTTCTTTGACTTTGGGACAGGCCACTTTTGGATAGCATCCACTTTGGCCTGTAGGGGGCTGATAGTTCCTTGACCCACCTGGTGTCCAAGGTAAGTCACTCTGTTTAGGCCTATTTGACACTTCTTAGCCTTAACAGTTAGTCCTGCCTCCCTTATGCGCTCAAGGACTTTTTGTAGATGTTCCAGGTGGTCTGCCCAGGAATCTGAAAATATGGCCACGTCGTCAAGGTAGGCGACTGCATATTCTCCTAATCCCGCTAGGAGACCATCTACAAGTCTTTGGAAAGTGGCGGGTGCATTTCGCAGCCCGAAAGGGAGTACATTAAATTCATACAGCCCGAGATGTGTGATGAAGGCTGACCTTTCCTTGGCAGATTCATCTAGCGGTACCTGCCAGTACCCCTTGGTTAAGTCCAAGGTAGAGATGAACTGGGCCCGTCCCAGTTTCTCTAATAGTTCATCTGTGCGTGGCATGGGATAGTTGTCTGGGCGAGTTACAGCATTTAGCTTACAGTAGTCCACGCAAAAACGTATTTCCCCATCTGGTTTGGGAACTAGAACCACTGGAAATGCCCATGCACTTTCAGAGGGGCGGATTACACCCATCTGTAACATATCCTGGATCTCCCGTTCTATAGCAGTTTTAGCTTGAGGAGACACCCGGTAAGGTTGGACCCTAATTGGGTGAGCATTACCTGTGTCAATGGAGTGATATGACCGTTCAGTCAGTCCTGGGGTGGCTGAGAACGTTGGCGCGTAGCTAGTGCACAGCTCCTGGATCTGCTGTCGCTGCATACGCCCAAGGGTCATGGAGAGGTTCACCTCTTCCACACCACCAGCACATTTCCCTTCGTAGTAAACACCTTCAGGCCACTCAGCGTCGTCTCCTCCCTGGGCTGTAAACTGACAAACCTTTAATTCTCTGGAATAAAAGGGCTTTAGAGAATTAATATGGTACACCTTAGGCTTCCGGTTGGAGGTGGGGAATGCTATGAGATAATTAACAGCTCCCAGGCACTCCTGGACCGTGAATGGCCCTTCCCACGATGCTTCCATTTTATGGGCCTGGAGCGCCCTTAAGACCATGACCTGGTCTCCTACTTTGAAGGAACGCTCTCTGGCATGTTTATCATACCAGGCTTTTTGCTCTTTTTGAGCATCCTGTAAGTTTTCTCTAGCAAGGGCTAAAGAGGTTCGGAGGGTGTTTTGTAGGTTGGTTACAAAGTCCAGAATGTTAGTTCCTGGAGAAGGTGTAAATCCCTCCCATTGCTGCTTCACCAACTGCAATGGCCCCTTAACCTCACGGCCATATACAAGTTCAAATGGGGAAAACCCTAAACTGGGATGTGGTACAGCTCTGTAGGCAAAGAGCAACTGCTGCAATACTAGGTCCCAATCATTGGAGTGCTCATTTACGAATTTACGTATCATGGCCCCCAAAGTTCCATTAAACTTCTCCACCATGCCATTTGTTTGATGGTGGTAAGGAGTGGCAACCAAGTGATTTACCCCATGAGCTTCCCAAAGGTTTTTCATAGTTCCTGCCAGGAAATTAGTCCCTGCATCTGTGAGGATGTCGGAGGGCCAACCTACCCTGGCAAAAATGTCTGCTAGTGCCTGACACACACTTTTAGCCCTGGTGTTGCTTAGAGCTACTGCTTCCGGCCATCGGGTGGCAAAATCCATGAAAGTCAGTATGTACTGCTTTCCTCTGGGTGTCTTTTTCGGAAAAGGACCCAGAATATCCACAGCTACTCGCTGAAATGGAACTTCAATGATGGGGAGTGGCTGGAGAGGGGCTTTGACCTGGTCTTGGGGTTTTCCCACTCTTTGGCACACCTCACAAGACTGGACATAGGTAGAAACATCCTTGCCCATTCCCTCCCAGTGGAATGACCCCCCCAAACGGTCTTTGGTCCTGTTCACCCCAGCATGGCCACTAGGGTGATCGTGGGCTAAGCTCAAGAGCTTGGCCCGGTATTTAGTTGGAACTACCAACTGTTTCTGAGGATGCCAGTCTTCCTGGTGTCCACCAGAAAGAGTTTCCTTGTATAAAAGTCCTCTTTCTACAACAAACCTGGATCGATTAGAAGAGCTGAGAGGCGGTGGGTTGCTCCGTGCCGCCGTCCAAGCTCTCTGGAGGCTTTCATCTGCTTCCTGTTCGGTCTGGAACTGTTCCCTTGATGCTGGAGACGACATCAGTTCCTCATGGGATTGTGGACCTAGGCTTGGTCCCTCTGGAAGCGATATAGGGGATGGAGCTGTTTCTGTTGACTGTGAACCGCTCTCCGCTGGTGCACTATGTTGGGATTCAGGCTCCGGCTGAGCCTCTTGGGTCGGGTTATCGGCTGCTGCCAGTTCAGGTTCGGTGGGGCCCTCTGGTGTTGAGGTTGCAAGTACTGGATTCAGTGCTGACACGGGGTCTGGTGTTGGTTGTTCGGCTGGTTCCGGTTCTGGGACTGGTTCCGTCTGGGTCTCTGGGACTGGATCCACTACTGCTGTTGCAGACATTGGCCTGGGGTCCAGGTCCATCACCTCTGACTGGGTCCTGATAGAAGTTTCCGGAACAGAGCTAGACCTCACGGCTTGTTTAGCCTGGCTGCGGGTGACCATTCCCACCCTCTTGGCCTGCTTCACATGATTGGCCAAGTCTTCCCCCAACAGCATGGGGATGGGATAATCATCATAGACTGCAAAAGTCCACATTCCTGACCAGCCCTTGTACTGGACAGGCAACTTGGCTGTAGGCAAATTGAAAGAGTTGGACTTGAAGGGTTGAATCGTCACTTGGATCTCTGGGTTGATTAAATTGGGGTCCACTAAGGAAGCATGGATAGCTGACACTTGTGCTCCGGTGTCCCTCCACGCGGTGACCTTCTTCCCGCCCACACTCACAGTTTCCCTCCGCTCCAAGGGTATCTGGGAGGTATCTGGGCCTGTGGACCTCTGGTGTGATTCCGGTGCAATGAACTGTAATCTGTTGGGGTTCTTGGGGCAGTTGGCCTTTACATGCCCCAGCTCGTTACACTTAAAACATCGTCCAGCTGACGGGTCACTGGGGCGAGGAGGGTTGCTGGAGAACGGGGTGGTGGGACGATAAGGGGTCTGGAGGGTTCTTTGGGAGGTAGGTGGGGCTTTGGGCGGCCCCCGGTAATAGGGTGTGGTCTGGGGTGGTCCCTTCTGGTCTCCGCTCCAACTGCGACCAGTTTTCTTCTTCTCTGCCACCTCCACCCATCTGGCTCCAATCTCTCCTGCCTCAATTACAGTTTTGGGTTTCCCATCTAGGATGTATCTTTCTATTTCCTCAGGAACACCCTCTAAGAATTGTTCCATTTGCATTAGGAAGGGCAAATTTACTGGAGATTCAACACTTGCTCCTGATATCCAGGCATCCCAATGTTTCACAATGTGGTAGGCATGTCGGGTAAATGACATGTCTGGTTTCCACCTTAGGGCTCTGAACCTCCGACGAGACTGCTCGGGTGTTATCCCCATTCTGACTCTCGCCTTGGATTTAAACAGTTCATACTTGTTCATGTGTTCTTTAGGCATTTCAGCTGCCACCTCAGCTAAGGGTCCACTGAGCTGCGGCCTCAGCTCTACCATGTATTGGTCAGTAGAGATGTTGTACCCAAGGCAGGCCCTTTCGAAGTTCTCTAAGAAGGCCTCAGTATCATCACCTGCCTTGTAGGTGGGGAACTTTCTGGGATGGGAAGTGGTACCTGGAGAAGGATTGCTAGGCTTTGTTGGTATATTCTGCTGGGCCTTTATCCTCTCCATCTCCTCAACATGCTTCCTCTCTTTTTCCTTCTCCTCCTCCACATGCTTCCTCTCTTTTTCCCTCTCCTCCTCCACATGCTTCCTTGCCTCCATTTCCCTCTTGTGGGCAGCCTCTTGGTGTTGTTCTGCCTCCCTTTCTTGTTCCTTCTTCAGCTGCATGAGTTCTATCTGTCTTTCATGTTCCCTTTGTCTTTCCTCAGCCTGAAATTTGGCTAATTCGAGCTGTAGTCGAGCCGCGGATTTTGCCATTCTAACCTCTCTGTTTTTACTAACTTTACACCCGAGGTTTAGAAATAAACAAACAAAACTTGGCTGTAAAATTTTGCTGTGCTGGAATAGAATACCTATTCTCTGATAGTGATTGTCAGCCTACAGAAAAAGACAATTCCCTTGTCTCTGCTCTGGGCCCAAATTAAAGCAAAAAACCTCCAACTACTTGGAAACCTGCTTACCCAGCCCAAAGGAAAAAAAAAATTCTTTTCAAACCTGTGCTCCTTGTAAAACAAAAAAAAAAAATCAAAATCCTAAAAAAAACCCTGCCACTTTTGTCTCCAGGCAAATGGGTAGAGCACCCCCCCCCCCCCATTTACTTTTAGGAAGAAAAGAGAAAAAAAAAAACCTCTGGGTTGGAAGACTGTGAATTTCCCTGCAGGAGTTAAGTACCCTGCCTCCAGGCAAAGAAAACCTGCAATTCACAAGATAATCCCCTTTTGTCTCTGCTTGGCCACAAAGCAGAGAGAAACCAAGCTGCTTTCAGTTTCAAAGCTGCTTTCTGGACTTTCTTTCCAAAGAAAAAAAAATTTCCTTTTTAAAATCTGTATTTCTAGTTCAAAAAATCTCAACTGGATCTCAAATGATTTCAGGTTAATCCCACCACTGTGCCACCATGTCAAGGTTCCTCCCCCACTCTGAACTCTAGGGTACAGATGTGGGGACCTGCATGAAAAACCTCCTAAGCTTATCTTTACCAGCTTAGGTCAAAACTTCCCCAAGGTACAAAATATTACACCCGTTATCCTTGGAATGGCCGCTACCACCACCAAACTAATACTGGTTACTGGGGAAGAGCTGTTTGGACGCGTCTTTCCCCCCAAAATACTTCCCCAAAACCTTGCACCCCACTTCCTGGACAAGGTTTGGTAAAAAGCCTCACCAATTTGCCTAGGTGACTACAGACCCAGACCCTTGGATCTTAAGAACAATGAACAATCCTCCCAACACTTGCACCCCCCCTCTCCTAGGAAATGTTGGATAAAAAGCCTCACCAATTTGCATAGGTGACCACAGACCCAAACCCTTGGATCTGAGAACAATGAAAAAGCATTCAGTTTTTTACAAGAAGACTTTTAATAAAAAATAGAAGTAAATAGAAATAAAGAAATCCCCCCTGTAAAATCAGGATGGTAGATATCTTACAGGGTAATTAGATTCCAAAACATAGAGAACCCCTCTAGGCAAAACCTTAAGTTACAAAAAAGATATACAGACAGAAATAGTTATTCTATTCAGCACAATTCTTTTCTCAGCCATTTAAAGAAATCATAATCTAACACATACCTAGCTAGATTACTTACTAAAAGTTCTAAGCCTCCATTCCTGTTCTGTCCCTGGCCAAGACGACTACAGACAGACACAGACCCTTTGTTCCTCTCCCTCCTCCCAGCTTTTGAAAGCATCTTGTCTCCTCATTGGTCATTTTGGTCAGGTGCCAGCGAGGTTACCTTTAGCTTCTTAACCCTTTACAGGTGAGAGGAGCTTTCCCCTGGCCAGGAGGGATTTCAAAGGGGTTTACCCTTCCCTTTATTTTTATGACAGTCCCCACTCCTGCCCCTGCCCTCAGTCTGGGCTCTTACTTTCCATGTGTCTCAATACCTCCATTCCTGCTCCCTCACCAGCTGGCAGCCCCATGGCAGCTCAGCTGTGCCCTGTGAGATAAAAGAGCCAATTTCCTTGGCACTTTCACACTCATCGCTTATGAATTCATCATTTAAACTGGGGTTGGCCTCAGAGGAGGGGGCTTCTTCTATAGAGTTCCATTGCCCAGTGGAGTGAGTCTCCAAGGAGCGCTACTTTTCCATACAGGTCCCATTGCCCAGCTGGGGTCAGTCTCAAAGGAGGGATCTTGTTTCTATAGGCATCCCTCTGCCCAGCTAGGATTGGTCTAAAAGGAGAACTCTTAGTTCTACAGGGGTCCCAATGGCCCACTGGAGTTAGTCTCCTAGGGGCTTGTTTCTACAGCGTCCCATTTCCCAGCTGGGTTTCTTACCCCTCTTCTGCAGCCGTAGCTGGTAGAGCCTGTAAATCCCCTCCCTGGATTGCAGATGATGTTACATGCTGGGTCAGTGATATAGAGACCCAGCTGTGCCACAAGATACCCCACCTTGGAGAAGTCAGATGAGCTCTGATGGAAGGAGGAGGAGAGGAGAATTCACAATATTTTACCTTCGGCTCTTCATCTCCCCTGGGCCAGGAGTCTCTCTCCTCCCACTCCTTCTATAGGAAGTGCTGGGGGACAGGAACTAGAGCTACAGCCCCCATTCTCTCTGCCCCCAAGGGAGCTTGGAGCAAAGGGACCAGGGGAGGGCTCTCTATGAGGACTCACTCGCCAGCAGCTCCAGAACAACAAGGGCCCTGAGGCCAGGCACAAATCTGCCAGCCTGTGGGCTATGGAGAACAGCCCCTTACGGACCTAGGGGAACCAGTTAGCCAGGAGAAAAGGAACTTGACTGAAGCATAGTTGATTCTCAGTTTTGACTCTGCCTCCCCACAGGGGCCCTCTCAATCTAGAACCTCTGCAGCTGCAAATCTCCCAGTTTGTCAGAGGCCAGCCCTGCCTATGCAGGGGGGTCAAAGGTCACTTACATCAAATCCTGGGAGGCAGGTGGTATATCAGAGTAGGGCAGCGCTGCTCCGTATGGACCTGGCTCTCTCTTGCGTCACTCTGGAGTGCATCCAGAAATTGATGTGCTGTGGGAGAAGGAGGCAGGTGAGGGTCAGTGGGCAGATGCACAGCCTCTACAAATGAGCTTCCCCTCCCCATGGGGCTGAGACATTGTGTTCATCACAGAGCTTTAAAAGGGGGTTCTTGCATCCAGGACGCTGTCCATGTCCTGCTGGTCACAAGCTGTCATTGTCTCTCCAGATTGGGACAACGTTCGGTCTTGGGGCTGGTTCCACCCTCTCTGAACCCCTGATCCATGAATAGCACATCACGATCAAGTCACATGCTCTAGCCCCTCCCCAGCTGCAATGGCATTCGTACGCTAGAGGGGGTGACTGTGAGGAGAATCCCTCCAGGAATTGCCGTGTCCATAGGGAATCAGCTGTTCTGTCCTAAGAATCCTTCTGTATCTCAGGGTCTCAGTAGAAAGGAGCCAGTGACTTTTCTGAGAGGCCCATGTCCTGGGTCTCACAGTGGTTTGAGGCTCTCAGTCCCCAACCAGGCCTGGTGCCCACTGTTGGTGCTTAACAGAACCATGCAAAGCTCTGGCTTACAGTCCCAGCTCCTTCCCTCTGTCCCTCCAAAGGTGGAAGGGCCCCGACATTGCACTGCACTGACAGTTCTGGCAAAGTCTGGCCCGCTGGGTCCCACCTGGGAGGACACAATGGACATGTGGCTCTTCCAGTCTCTCCTTTGCAGCCCTCCCATGGAGTTAAGATGAAATTCCACCCAGACCCTTCTCTTGTGCTCACCTCCAAGAGGTGCTGCAGTTTGTCCGTGGTAAGGGTTTCTGTGAGCAGGCTCCTCAGCATAATGTCCAGGCTGTCTGCATAGGCCTTGTGAAGAGCCTGCAAGAGGAGGGAGTGCCGGACAGTCATGGGATCTGGGGCTACAGCATTCAGGAGATGATTAGGAGGGTTCTCTGGGGAGCCCTGGCAAGACCCCAAAGATGCACCCTGGCCTCTTCCATTCCTATCACTCCAGAGACACTTAGCAAGACTTCATGGCAGGATGACACTGTTATAGTAGCCAGGCAAGGTACTAACAAACTTCAACAGGACTTTATTTTTTATAGTGGAAACCTCTTTTCCAAGCTGCTGCTGCACCTTCAATAGCTCTCCCTCGGCCTAAACACCACAGACACCTGGCTCTTCAGTCTTTGCCCTTAGCAGTTCTCTGAAGAGGGCTTGGTATGCAGCAGGGTATGGAACAGCCACACTGCTATGGATGGGAGCTAGGGGCCTGGGCAGAGTCCAGGCAGCAGAGCTGAGAATGAGGAGGGAAGGCCAGGATCAGCCACAGAGGGTAATGCAATCCCCTCTGGAGGGAAGGGCTCTCCTTGCCATTTTGTTAAGCCCAGGCCTGTTCCCAGCTCTTCTCACCCCTCCTCTATTCTCAGCAGCTCCACCAAACCAAGGGAGCAGGGACCACAGGTTCCTGGGATAGAGAAGTAAGATGATGACCTACCTGGAAGTGAGCGGTGTCCTTCCCTGTGCCCATGGTAAAAACGCTGTACAGGACAGCCCGCAGGAGGTGTGATTCCAGCTCAAGAGGCGGCTTCAGTTTGCTGGCAGGAGAGAGGAGCCTGTCTTAGACTTTAGAGCACGAGAGTGGTGCTGGAACTACCATGGGACGTGAAATGTCAGGGAAATAGGCACAGGCCAGCAAAAACAGAAACAGGGGTGCCAAGAAGCGCAGTGAGCTAGCTGAAGTCATACAGCCAGTCAGTGGCAGGGCTAGAACAGGGCCCGTTCCCCTGATCTCACCACTGGACCTGGCTGCCCCCTCTTATATAACCCCCTACCCCAGTGATCCTCTCCCTAAGGCCCCTATAAAGTTACTGGAGTGAAATCAACCACCCAGTCAGGAAAGAGTGAACATTCCCACCCCTTCGGCCACAATTGGGGGTGACCTAGGAGGGGGAGGATCTCTGACTCCCGGCTCTGGGCCTGAACAGCACCAGGGTCAGGGCAGCTGGGCAGGAGGGTTCTGGTACCTGAGGTTGCAAACTGCAGCCACAGAGCTGGAGAGGATGGAGCTTGGCTCAGACTCCAGGGGGAGGTCTTCAATCAACTCCTGGGAGACCCAAAGGGGACAAAGCAGCGGGTGAGATTCAGGCCCCACAGGCACTTCCCAGGGAGGAGGCCAAACTGTGCAGCAGACACAGCCAGCATAACCCCTCCCCCCCCCCCACCTTGACTCCCCTTTCCTCCCTCCCATCAAACTAACCCCTCCGTCCCTCTCTCCAGCTCAACCCCCACATTCCTCCCTCTCCTCAGGCACCCCTCCAGCCCTACCATCCCCCCCGCTGCCAGTTCCGGATCAGTGCCAGAATTTCCCCCTTCCCTGCTCCCCAGTCCTCAGCCCCAGGAATCCCTGCCCTCTGCTGCCCCCTCCAGCCCCACTATCTCCCCCCACTGGCCCATGTCCAGTTCCCTCCCGGCACGGGCCCGGGCACCAGGTCTCACTCACCGCAGTGCTCTCCACAAGGGCCGCTCTGGAGCAGTGCAGCTCCAGGGTGTCCTGCCCCTGCTTTTGTGCGGAGAAGCACAGAGTGGGGATAGCGTGCAGGAAGCGGAGCTGCTTGGCCCTGTCCCGCACCCACTAGGAGTGGGGCTGGAGGAGAGAGAGCCGGTTAGCTAGGGGCCTCCCCGCCCCACCCAAACCAGCTCCAGGGCTCAAGTCCTCCATGGGGGAGAACAGGAAAAGCCCCCCCTTCCCAAAACTGTAGAGTTAAAAATCCTAAGGCCATCTTGGATCCTCTAAAGGACAACTAGACATCCATTTTGTAAGCCCTTCTGGTCCCCTGCTCTCTCTGAATTTGGCACCTTTTTATGTTTAGGTGGGAAAAGATGGTTACTGTCATTGGCTAATCTGCCTAGCAATCCTATGTCTATATAAGGGCGGTGCTCAGATTAGATGGAGGCTGCCCACCTGAGTGGCAGAGTCTTGTTGCTGTCTGTTTGGGGCAGAGCAAGTGGCTGAGGGTTAATAGGGTAGGCCATTCACTCCACAAGGGTCATCTTAAGTAGGGAATATACTTACCTGCACGCACCTGATCCATCTCCTATAGTGATCACTTGTCCCACGCATGACAACGCAGGAAGGGGAGGGATTTAATTACCTGAATACTTCCATCTTACCTGAGAAGACATTCATCTGGTTCTGCCTGGAGGTCCTGTCTCCATCTGAGGAATCCAGCCGTCCTGTCACGCTGCATCTGTAGCAAAATGAGGCCCGAAACATAAACCCTTGGTATCAGAGGCCTGGTATGAGGCCTGAGGCCTGAACCAAAGGAATGGTCAAGACTTTTCTAACATAAAGCAAAGTTAAGCTGTGATCCAGAAGCAGGCCCTGCTCACAAAAGTTGGCAAGAGGAAGGCTGCTAATTGGTATCTAAATTAGATACCCATATCTAAAGGGTATCAAGCACTAATAGGATAAACATGGATAAGGATGGCACCAGAACAGTCCGGTACAAACACAATCCACAGAAATAATGAGGAACAGGCTGACCCATCCCAAAAGACAGGGTCAAAAGAATAATATGATGGATAGACTTGTTTCTTCGAACCAACATGTACCCCGAGAGAGGCAGCACCCCAATACGCAGAGGGGTTATACCTCGATACGTCAGGAGTGATGTGTAACTGGTTTGTATCTGTGTATAAGAATGTATCCCTGGGGCGGTGTCTTGGTCCAGCCTAGGGGGCAGTGGAATGTCCCGCCACTGACTGAGCTGTGTCCATTGTCAGGGGGCACATATTCGTAGTATGTCCTGTAGAGTCTGCGGGAAACTGTTACTGTGCTTCGTTTGACAATAAACCTGGCCGGGTGCCTTTGTACCTTATCGGAGTCTGTGGTCATCGGGGGTTCTCTCATGGTCTGCTGTGCCAGCAATCTGCAGAGCCGGGGCAGCACATAGAGAGAACACAAGTACGCAGCAGACTGTTATCAACATTGAACAAGAGCAGAGCACCATACCGGTGACGTCTGACGACAGCAGCCATCCTGAAAAGGAGAAGACACCATCAGATCAAGCTGCCAGAGATGGTAGTGTCATTCTCATTTTAATCCTCGTATATAGATCCATATTGATGCAGCCTGCCTTGTTTTATTATCCGTCTCACCTTGTTACCTGGGGAATCCTTGCCACCCCATTAATAAATCTGGTTGTACCTTTATCCTGTCTGACTCATATCTGGGAACACAAACCCCCAGTGATAGATACGGGAAGGGAGGCGAACCTGAGACTGAGACTCCTGGCCATTCTTAATTCTAGCTCCTGTGTTGGTCAACAAAACCACAGTGTCCTCCCGCACAGGCAGGGATTGTAACTGGCAGTGTCTGTGGTGGGAGGAGACCCTGGCCTTTGTGGGACAAACACACCCTCTTGGAGGTCCCAGATAACATGGGAGAGGTGCCCCCATAAGGGGGTTATGGGTTTTCTGGGGTGGGGATGGTGCAAGGGGCAGGACAGACTCGGCGCCAGCTCCGCAGGGGGATTTTTGTACCTCTTCTCTGCCCTGCAGATGTTTCTGGATGACCCTGATGGCAGCTTCTTCTGGGGGCATGTCCTCATCCTCATCCCCCTCCAGCTGGACACAGGGGTTCCCTGCACCAGGGAAAGAAGGAGAGAGGATGACTCCTGGTGCTGCTGAGGGTGCAGTGAAGAGAGAAGGCTTAAATGTTCTGTCCTCCTCTGTAAGGAGCCCCATGGCAGAGAGGGCCCTCCCACCCCCCACAGAGACGCCCTTAGCCCCATCTGCCTCAGGACCCCATAGCAGTCAGGCCATGCCCCATCATCATCAGGGGCCCGGGAAACTGAAGCTCCCCCAACTCCGCCCTGAATGCCCTGCACAGGGCGTGGCTGTGCCACTCCCACTGGCGTCAGTGAGTCTCACGTGGCTCAGGGCTGATGTCTTGGTGAACCAATGGGCCCAGGGTGTTACTAGTCCATCCCCCCCATCCTCCTCCCTTCCCCTGGCTTCCCCTCACCTGCCATGGGGGAGCCTTCAGCCTCAGCCCTCTCACACTCCTATGAGGTGCTGCTGGCCCCTTGGGAGTAGGCGGAGCTGCTGGTGCTAGAGCCGGAGTCGCCCATCTCCTGCTCTGGGGAGGCTGGGGGCTCTCCAGTGGCAAGGCAGAGGAATGGCTTCTGCTGGGCCCTGGGGCTGGGCTCCTGGCTCCTCTGCTTCCTGGAGAGGAAGCCCCAGAGCCGCTTTGCCCGGCTCCCGCCCTGTACTGGGTCCCTCCCACACAGCTGCACCCTGGGCCACCTCCATGTTGGCCCAGAAGGTGCCTCAGGGCCTGCTCTCGGAGCTGGTGTCTTCCTCCTCCAGAACACCAGGCACTTCCACCTCTTGGACAGGCCAGAACCTGCCTCCCCGCCAGTGGGGACAGAGGGGCCACTCTCCTCCTGGGGCAGCCTGCAGCAGCTTCCCACTGGCCCTGGAGCCACCTTCACAGCCTTCTTCCCCAGCATCTGCCTGAGCCTCTCCATCCGGGAACTGAGTGGGGAGCAGCCTTGAGTCTGGGTTCAAGGCAGCCTCTCACTAACAGGCCTTCCTGCTCCCCTCCATCTCTCCTCCGCTGGGACAACTCCTCCTCACCACACACCCCACCATGGGGTACAGGGACTGCAATCTACACACGGGCAGGAGCTCACAGAACAGTCTGCTCCCAAAGTTCCCCCTCACCACTGAGGCACTGTTGCATCGGGGGAGCCTCATCCTTTCAGAGCAGTGGGGTTTTCAATTAGTTTGGACAAGCAGCTCCGCCCTGCTAACCTCTGCCCCAGGCCACACTCCCTGCCAGGCTAGAGAAAGAACAGAACCCGGGAAGGAATCTGAGCCTGCCCTGGGGACTGTTCCCCAGCTAAAGTTCACCAAGTCCCAGTCATATGAGGCATAATCCTTCCCCCACCAAGTTCCCACTGATTTCATTGATTGGGGTTGTGGGTGTTCAGCAGCTGGCAGGGTCTGGCTCCCCCAGAGACTCTCAGCCTGGGGAACAGTTTCATACAAGGGAAGGGCTGGGAGCCCTATTGCTGGGCTATTTCCACCATGATGATTCTGGAGAACACCCTGCAGGAAACATGCTGCCCAGGTCCAGAACTGCAGGGGGCTGTGTTAGGAAATCTCGTTTCATTAGGAGGAGATTTCCCCCCAACTCCCATTTCTGCCCCTCCCCAAGCAGAACAGGGAAGCCTCTGAGGACAAACTATGTGTGCCACTCACTTGCTCTGGATGGCGTAGACCTCGGTGGCAGATGCTCAGGGCAAGGTCTCTCCCTTGCCCTCTTCCTCGCTCCTTGGAGCTGGAAAAGGTGCTGCACTGGGCAGCACAATTCCCTGCCAGCAGGGCAGGGTGTAGAAACCGAGAGACCGACAGTGGCTGTGAAAACAAGATGATGTTTTATTGCCAAGGGATGGATAAACTCATGTCAACAGCCGGGGGTCCAAAACACTGACCTACTGCAGGCGTAGGATGCCTCCCATCTCAAGGTCTCCTAGCACTTTACACACATTCCTGAAGCCTGACAAGCCCTATAGGGGAGGGACCCCAACCCCACTGACCGAAAACTGGCCTGGGCAGGGGAAGTCACTGCCTCAGGGTCGCACTGGGAGTCAGTGACAGAACCAGGGATGGAATCCAGGAGTCCTGTGTCCAGGCTCCTGAACTAACCACTAGAGGAAGACTCCCTTCCAGAGCTGACAATTGCAAGCAGGACCCTATTCCCAGTCTCCCTGGCTTTGAGAAGGAGTGTGGCCTGCTGCAGTACATGAGGATGGGTATTGGGAGTCAGGACTCCTGGCTTTCATTGGTAGTTTTCCTATTATGAGACCTTGGCCAAGCCATTCCCCCTCTCTATGTTTCAGTCCCCATCAGTAAAATGGGTACAAAATACTTACCCAATATTGTAAAGCGCTGTGAGATTTAACCAGAAAAAGCTGGTCTGTAAGTGCTATGCAGCATTGGACCATTAAAGGTCAGATCCAAATTCCTAGAATTTAGATCTGGGCTTTCAGTTCAGCCCAGTACAGAGTGAGGAACCCAGCCTTAGACCTTAGGTTGAGGAGGATCAGCCCTTCCTGGATTGGGAGATGAGCTAGGAGGCTTTTCAATTCCTAGGCAGATGGATTAAAAATAGATTATTTTTAAAATATGAACTGGATTTTTTAAATTAAATTAACCACAGGTTTGTTTGTTAAACTAAACCTGCTTAAAATTAAATTTGAAATTGACAACCTATGTTAAACCCTAATCTTATTATAATCTCCTAAAATAATGTAAAGAGAATAGGGAAAAAAAAACAATATTAAGTAGTACATGTTTACTGCCAAGTTTTAAGGACAGTCAAACCACTGAAGCACCTAGAACCAGAATTACTTGAAGTGCTAAAACAGCTTCAGACAGCAGTAGCCTCCTTTGAAAGTGCAGAAAGAATATTTTCTTCATTTCAGTTTATTCAACTAGTTCAGTTCAATGACAAATTCAGTGAATTTCAGAAATCCATGGGGAGTTGACCAAGCAGGCAAACTTGTTTTCTTCCTTCAATCTATGAATAAAAATGAGGTGTGAGGGGATGAGATCTACCAGTTCATACCTCTTGAAGGACATGGTGACCAGAATGTATCAATTCAGTTCACTAACTACAGACAATATTTCCTTTGTTTAAGAACTCAGTTTTGATAAATGTTTTTTCTTATGCTTTTCTTTCTGGCTCTGCCACGGCGTTGCTGTGTAACCACCTCTTGCTTCTTACCTCTATTTTCACCTCCTCTGTTCAGGATAGAGACACTTCTCTAACTCCTAGAAGTAGTGTGATTTAAGTAGGTCAGGAGTATTAGACACATTTGAGCTCAAAAGGACAATGGGTGATTGCTGTTTGGGGCAAGAATCCCTAGTGATTTCCTGCTTCTCCCCCATCCAAAGCCAATGTCACATCTTTGGGTTTGGAATCAACGGTTGGAAATTCTCAGTGTCCCTCAGTCTCCTACTGCCCTCAATTGTTACTTGGCTTTAGAGGCTTGGCTGCTAACAGCACTAGAATGTGTTACTTAGTTCTTGGTTGTTCCTAGTGAATGAGGGTCTCAGTCTGGCCTCCAAAATTCAGAATCCCAGAACTAGACATCAGGGTGCATTGATTTAAACCATTTATTTTAATCATGTTTTACAGTTATACTTTTTAGTTATTTTCCTAATGATAGGTTGATTCTCATTAGTTGATAACTATTAAAAATGTTGATTTGCAACTAAATATCGTCTTTACACTAAATTTGGTGCTTTTTCTTTTGCTAACTATGATGGTAAACTATATCTAAGCACATTTATTTAAGCAGTTATATGGAGTAATTTACATTTCTTCAGTCTAATTTTTACATTTTTATTATGTTGGAAAATGGCAAATGATGCATTTATTTCCTAGATTATGATGATTTTTTTTACTTCTGATTTGTCCAAGCTCTGTTTGGATGGAAATTCAAATACTCTCAAAAATGCACAGAAAGAGCATTTTCAATATGTTTATTAATTAAATGAAACTACCTTAAATTTGCTGAATAGAGAATAACAAAAAAGTTTTCTGAAACGTGTTTTTCATTTAAACCTAACTGATGTAAGGAGGTATTTGCAGTTAGTGAATTGAACTGATTGTTTCTGGGTATTGTATCTCTCAGATTTTGGAACTAGTAGATCTGATTCCCCCAACATGTAGTATTTATTCATAGATTGGAAGAGGAAAAGTAGCTTTCCCGCTTTCTCAATTCCTAATCAGTATCTGAAATTTGAATGAACTTGTCCTTGAACTCAATTAGCTGAATACAATGAAATGAAGAAAATATTCTTTCTGTGCCTGCAGAAGAGGCTACTGCTGTCAAAAGCTGGTTTTACCGTTTCAACAAACTCTGGTTCCCGGTGCTTAGCCAATGACTTCCACAAATTCAGTGGTTTGACCTCCATTAAAACTGCACAGCAAACATGGACTAAACTATAGCAAGTTTAAACACTAACACAGGTTGTCATAATTTCAAATTTAATCCCTGATAGTCTGGTTTTCAAAAAAAACCTCTGTTTTTAATTTAAATAAAAATAATTGAAATTTTTTTAAAATCCTTTTTGTGGCTTTTTTTTTTTAAATCATTTGTATTCACCCTGATTTTAGAAGAACTACTACTTTCAAGAGAATCATAAACTGCTCATATTCAATTATAGGAGAGAAGGCAGCAAAATTCATCATATCAATAATTTGTTGAAAATTATTTACTCGATCTTAAAAGAGGCTAACTAGAGGGTTGGACACTTGTTTGTTTATGTAGGCCCAGTTTCCATCCCTGAACCAGTAGCAATTAGACCTGATAATACCAAAAACCCCTACATTTTATTGTCAAATCATCTAAGCCATTCCTCTTCTGTTCTTCGCGTTTTATATGTTTCAGATCAACAAAAACTTCCCCTTGACAGTCACTGCCCATGTGGCTCTGCAGGCAGAGAAGCCTGAGCAGTAGCATTGTGACATCAGAGGTAACTCAGCAACCCACCCATCACTCATTCACTCCAATAACCTTGATCTTAAATCCTAACCCTGCTGCCTGCGTTGGTCATCTCTCCCATTGAAACCTGCAGGTTCATTTGCTGACTCATTTTAACCAATGGGGTTGAATTATGCAAATAAACTGGAGAAAGTTAGCACTGACTGGCTGAGTTAACTCTGGTGTCACAAAGCGCCTCTGCCTACAGCACCAATTTAATGGGCACGGTGTGGAAATCAGGCTTTTCTGGTGTTGCTGTTTTCCAATTGTCACCAAAATCAACAAGGCTCTTCCCACTGATGCCTAGAAATTTTGGAATCAATTTAACGGAGTCTTCAAAAATTATCATGTTACAGACAGACAAAGAAATGCCATTGAACTGAGCGTTAGGCCTCACTGCACTCAGCCAGCAGTGACCTGGGTCTCCTCCCTGTTAACTCAGTAAGAACCCCAAGCTCAACCAATCAGCATGGAGACTCTCAAGGGCTGGAAGCTGAGCAATTGAACAGATGGGCAAAAGACAGCCTTAGTCACCACAGGAGGTCATTTTGGGGGAGATCACTATCAGCACAAAATTCTAGCCCCATCTCTTTTTGAGGGCCTCTTACAATGACAACTAGAAAACAGCCCCACCCTGCTCAGGAAGAAGAGCAGCAGAGAGAAATGGAACAAGAAAAGAGAAAAGAAAAGTAAAGGCAAGCAAAAAGGGACAAATTCCAAACACCCCAGTGAATTATAGATTCCAAGGCCAGAAAGATCTGCTCTGATCATCTAGTCTGCCCTTCTGTATTACATGGGCCATAGAACTTCACTCAAAATAATTCCTGCTTGAATTAGAGCAGATTTTTTAGAAAAACATCTCATCTTGATTTTAAAAATGCCAATTATAGAGGATCCATCACAACCCTGGGTAAATTGTTCCAAACCCTGTCAGTTAAAAATGTTCACCTTATTTCCAGTCTGAATTTGTCTAGCTTCAACTTGCAGCCATTAGATCTTCTTATTCCTGTGTTTGCTAAAGTGAAGAGCCCATAACACATATTTGTTCCCTTATGCTCATCCCTTAACCTTCTCTTTGTTAAGATCAATAGATTGAGCTCCTTGAGTCTATCAATATAAGGCATGTTTTCTAATCCTTTAATCATTTTTGTGGCTCTTCTCTGAACTCTCTCAAATTTATTGGCCTCCATCTAAAATTGTAGATACCAGAACTGGACACAATATTCCAGTAGTGGTTGCATCAGTACCAAATACAAAGATATATAACCTGTCTAATTCTACCTGTGATTCCGCTATGTATGGGTCCAAGGATCGCATTTGCCCTTTTGGCCACAGTGTCCCACTGGGAGCTCATGCTCAGCTGATTAGCAAACATGACCCCAAGTCTTTTTCAGGGTTACTGTCTCCCAGGATAGAGTCCCCCATCTTGTACATATAGCCTATATTTTTTGTTCCGAGAGGTATAACTTTACATTTGGACATACTAAAATGCATGTTGTTTGCTTGTGCTCAGCTTACCAAGCAGTCCAGATGGCTCTGTGTCAGTGACATGTCCTGTTTGTTATTTACCACTCCCCCAATCTTTCTGTCATCTGCAGATTTTACAGTGATGATTGTATATTTGCTTCCAAGTCACTGATCAAAATGTTACATAGCACAGGGCCAAGACCCGATCCCTGCACGACCCTGCTAGAAAGACACCTGCTCGATAATGATACCTCATTTACAATTACATTTTGAGACCTATTAGTTAACCAGTTATTAAGGGGTGGATTCCTAGGTGAGACATTTTTCTGCCAACTTACCTTGTGTTTTCTGAGCCTAGTACTCGGCTGGCAACATTTGGATCAGACTGAACATGTTCCAACCCTCACTGATAATCTTACCTTCTACACAGGGGATGTCTGCTTTCTACAAAATCAAGACAGCAAGGAGAAAACTCCCAGAGAAGCTCCTCCTTAGCACTCAGGTGCATGAACACAAATCATCTCTTAGTCCTCCAGGAGAGACCGTGAGAAGGAGGCTTGCTGCAGCAAGGCTATAGGGGTCTCTGAGGTTCCCCCTGTCCTGCCCCCCTGTACTGCATGTCTGATGTCAAGGGAGCTCTGTGAGGTCACAGCCTGCTCACCACCTTTGCCCAATAGGCTGAGTTCCTTTCAAAGGCCCTTGTGAAGTCACTGCCACACCCACCCCTCCCTTGCAGGGCTGATATCTGCCCCTGGCCAGCCCCTTTGGATGGCTCAGCTGCTCCCCCAAACCTCCCCACTTGCTCACTATTAATTCTGGGGAGCAAGCAGGCTAAACAGTAAAACAGCAGATGTTCCTCATCTCACAATGAGTTTTTCATAGATTCATAGATTTTTAGGCCATTAGATCTCCTAATCCGGCCTCTATCTCACAGGCCATGAAGTTTCACACTCTTACTCCCATATTAAACCCAACAGCTTGTGTTTCACTAAAACACACCTTCCTGAAAGACATCCAGTTGTGAGGTGAGGACATGAGGAAGCAGAGAATCCACCACTTCCCTTGGTAACTTGTTCCGGTGATTAATCACTCTCACTGCTAAAAATTGGTTCCTTGCTTCTAATTTGAATTTCTCTGGCTTCAGCTGACAACCGTTGGTTCTTGTTATGTCTTTCTCGGCTAGACTGAAGAGCACTTTGGTACTTGTTATTTTCTCTCCATAAAGGTACTTCTACACTGTAATCAAATCACCTCTCAATCTTTTTCTATAGCTACATAAGATTGAGCTCCTTAAATATCTCACTTTAAGCCACATTCTTGGGCTCTCAAATGATTCTTATGGTTCTTTTATGCACGCTCTCCAATTTTTCAACATCTCTTTTAAAACGTGGACACCAGAACCGTACAGAGTATTCCAGTAGCCATCTTACCAGTGCTATATACAGAAGAGAAATTACGTCCCTTCTCCTCCTCACTACACCCCTCTTTATACATCCAAGGATTGCACTAGCCCTTTGTGACACAGCATCACACTGGGAGCTCATGTGAAGTTCCATGTCCCCTATAGCCCCAGATCGTTTCCAGAGTCACTGCTTTCCAGGATAGAGTCCTCTATTCGGTAGGTCTGGCCTATATTCTTTGTGCCTAGAATATGACAGTTCATTTGCTTTAAATGTGTTTTGTTTGAATGGGCTGTACTGTCCCCATCATTATTTACCACAATATCAATCTTTGTGCCCACTGCAGATGTCACCAGCTGTGATTTGATATTGACTTCCAGATCGTTGGTGAAAATGCTGAAGACAGTTAGTGGCTGGGAGTTTGTTCAGCCCTCAGGCACAGCACACCTACTCCCTTCTGCAGAAGAGGAAAAAGGCATCCAGCCTGACTCTCATTTGGGGTAAAAAAACATGCTTAATAGCAGTGTCAGTCATGAGGTTATGAATTACATGTGGGAGTCACCTGCTAACAAACTCACTGCACAGCTAGTGTCGACAGGCTCAGTTTTCTGTGTTGGTTCCCAGACCTGGCCCCAGTCCCTTATATTCCTTACCTCTCTGTTCTAAGTTCAGGCACAATCCTACTAGAAGCTTTTCCTTTTTCTCCATTTCCCTTAGCTCCACCTCCCTAGAGAGGAAGGATTGTCTGTCACCCCAGCTGACTCTAACACATGCAGATATTACAGAGATAAGGTGGACGAGGTAATATTTTTTATTGGAACGACTTCTGTTGGTGAGAGAGAGAAGCTTTCAAGATGCATGAAGCTCTTCTTCAGGTCTGGGAAAGGTACTCCCAGCATCACAGCAAAATGCAAGGTGGAACAGATTGCTTATCATATATATGTGCTAACTACTTTATGCTAAACAATCTTCCATCATCCAATGAAGTGAGCTGTAGCTCACGAAAGCTTATGCTCAAATAAATTGGTTAGTTTCTAAGGTGCCACAAGTACTCCTTTTCTTTTTGCGAATACAGACTAACACGGCTGTTACTCCGAAATCTTCCACCTTGCATTTCACTGTGACCTGAGGAGTACCTTTCCCGGACCTGAAGAAGAGCTCTGTGCAGCTTGAAAGCTTCTCTCTCTCATCAACAGAAGTCGTTCCAATAAACGATATTACCTCACCCACCTTGTGTCTCTAATATCCTGGGGCAGACAGAGCTACATCTATACTGCATACACGTGGATGTTGTCACAGACTGAGTCCCTCTAGTGGACAGTCACCAGACTACGTTAAATGGACCTAACCTCTGAATCCAACATACATCCAAGACATGTGGGGTCTGTGCAGAGTCCAGCCACTGCTTCAAGCTGCGGGGCTCCCAGACACAGACTTCTTATCTGGCTCCCTTCCTGGGAGTGTAGAACTTCACAATCCAACTGTCCTAGGCCTCAAAGAAAAGGTATCACAGACTGCTTTTTAAAGTATCATACTCACTTCACTGTAGGTCACAAAAGCTTATGCTCAAATAAATTTGTTAGTCTCTAAGGTGCCACAAGTACTCCTTTTCTTTTTGCGGATACAGACTAACACGGCTGCTCCTTTGAAACCTCTCCTATGCTAGGTACCCCAAGAATCCCAGGACACTGACCAAAATCCAATGGTTCTCAGGAATAGTGAGGGTTTGGAGAGGGGATTGAGGTCAAGTGTTTATTGTTTTGCACAGATGTGTGACTCTCTTGTGCTGTCCAAAAGTAAAGTGTGTGTGTGTTTAAGAAGTTCCTTTGCAAAGTCTGTGGTTCCTCACTTTACTGGTTCTGTGATTCCAGAGGGGCTAAACCAGAAAGGGAAGAGAGCACACGTGAAGGGGGAATCTGGGGAAATGTGCAAAGCGGCTACAGAGGCTTGGGAGGTCTCAGCACTGGCTTTGGGGCCAGTCTCCTAGCCCAGTCAGTCCCAGTTGTTCCCCTCCCATCTCCTCAGCTGATTTGTCTCTCTCCCACATCCTGGCCTCCTGTACTAAGGCTCTCCCAGGCTCTTCAACCAATTTCAATGCGCCTATATCTCCAGTCCTGGCTCCTTCTTTCAATCTCTCCAGCTAGTCTCAGTTCTCCTTCTGAACCACAGCTCTTCATCAGATCTGTCCCCCATTCCCCTTCACCTCCTTCCACCTAGGGTGACCAGACAGCAAGTATGAAAAATCGGGACAGGGGAGGGGGGTAATAGGTGCCTATATAAGAAAAAGCCCCAAATATCAGGACTGTCCCTATAAAATAGGGACATCTGATCACCCTACTTCCACCCACCCCACAGGTTCTCAGTCCCAGTCTCCTCTTTGGCTGCAAGTCTCCTTGCCCAGCCGGGCCCAGTCTCTGCCCTCACCTCAACTCCAAATGCCATTTTCTTTCACCTCCTCCCAGCTTCCAGGATCCCTTAGCCTCTTTCTTTCAATCTACTCACCCCTGCCCCCTAGTCTCTACATTTAAATCAGGTACTTCCTCATCTGGGCCCAGCAGGATGGAGGGGTGGGTCACTGAGAGCACAGGAGAGACAGACTCTCTGCTCTCAGTTCAGATACCTGGTGTAACAGTGGCAGGCCAGATGTCACCTCTTGCCAAGGCTGCAGACATTAGCTAAGAATTGACAAACTCGTAGCTGGAGACCAGACCAGGTCACCTGTATGTTAGTTATGTTCAAAATAGGTATTAGTATTTTAAGAATACTAATGCTCATAAATTGCTACTGCTAATGCTCAGAAATGCTCATAAATTGCTGCATGGATTAATCTCACTTATAATGTCGGTATTCCATGCTATAAGAAAATAGGTAAGTTTTGCTTTATAACTTTAAAAATGTTTGCTCTGAACTTGTGAATCCAGGCAGGAGAATTGTCCTTCCCTCTCCCCATCCCCGTCCATCTGGATGGACTATCAAAATCAGATGGGCCATCAAGAAACATCAAGAAGCTTGTCCTGTAGGCGTGGAAGCTGAATGAAGGAAATAAAACAAAGTCATAGGACAATGTTCCATCTTTTTTGGCTGTTTGAACTCTGAAGGGCCAGAGACTCTAAACTGAAGTCAGAGATCCCCAGGGACAGCCTCCTGTGTCTGCCCTGAAAGACACTTTAAATTGACAGATCACTACAACTCTGTCACTCTTAGGATTTAGATCAGAGGTGGGCAAACTATGGCCTGTGGGCCACATCTGGCCCGTGGGCCCATCCTGCCCGGCCCTTGAGCCCCCGGCCCCTCCACCGTAGCCTCAGCTTGCCATGCCACCAGCGCTCTGGGCAGCAGGGCTGCGAATTCCTGCTGGCAGCGCCGCTGCGAGAGCCGCAGGGTGTAGTGTATTAAATTGCTCCCAGTAGGAATGTGCTACTTATGGAGCACCAGGACTGGCAGCCGTAAGTACTACACCGTAAGTAGCAGATTTCTACGGGGAGCAATTTAATACACTACATCTTTGGTGTAAGCTCTAGGGTGCCAATTGATCTGGTGGTAAGTGACTGGTCTCTTGGGACAGGAAGCAACCCAAATGTGGTGTGATTTTTGGTGCAAGTGACCATTTATCACTAAGTTCAGTTTGTCTGGGTGGCAAGATAGCTTGGAGAATCTAAGGGGCTGTCGGTGACTCCATGGTAAGACTGTTATAGTGAATCAGGAGTTCACATTTATTACTGGCTTGGTGAAATCTAATTATAGAACACACCACCAGTTGGGGGTGTCTGCCATGAGGTAGGCACTCACAGTCAAGAGCCACTCCTAACAGCGTGACACATGCAGCATCCTACAAGCATTTCATAAAGTTTAAACAGTAAACACATTCTTATAAACTTAACATCTAATTTAACAATACCAATGGCCAGGTGAGCCGGAGTGGTTTCCGGTTATGCATTGGTCAGCATTCAGTGGTCTGCCAGCATCACAGTAACCATGGGCCTTCATGTCACACATTGACTGAATAGGGATCTTGGCATGGTTTGCTCACCTTGCCTTTTGTGTCTCCCTTCTCAGGAGCAGAAAACCAGAAGAAAGCATAAAAATGAAATTCAGAAAGGACTATTGTTCATGAGACAAGAGGATGGGTTTACACTGTTAATAGACAAGCTGGAACTTTTTGGAAAAGACGCCCCATGTCTGGTCTGGATATATGAAGAAGTGTTTGTATGTTACCAATGCAAACAATAACTGACAGCAAAATCTGAGACACTGTTAACTGCATCCCTAACCATAGGAGGAAGAACCCTAATAGGTCAAATGCACATGGTTTACATAAATGATTTACTGAGAGCATAAAGAAAAAAACAAAAACAAAATCAGACAAATAAAACTTGTATGAATTAGTCTACACTAATATGAATAATCATAATATCAATAATCGTATCTACACAGGTATGCCTGATACTCTGATCACCATTGAGCGATACTACATAACCATCACTCTTTAAAAAAACCCACAGAGACCTATTTGAGAATGATCAATGGGATCTAGAGAGCTGTGGTGTGATGGTGAAGGAAACTCTCCTGAACTCATCCCATCCAGCACTCACAGCAGTTAGAGAAAGGGACAGTGGAGTAAAGAAGGTTGCTAAAGTTACATTCTCTCAAAGAACTTATAGTCTGCAGTCAACTGTTTCTACATGTTAATATCACACCCTTTAAACTACTTTTTTATAAGGAGCCAGCAACCACAGTGCAGCATACGCAGACAGCCAGCTTGGCTAAGATGTAGTTCATCTTGGCTATGATGTAGCTTTCTTAGATACCTTGGTGATAGGTGCCTTTTAAATACCTAATAATACTGTAAATAGTCTATATTCAACACATCTCCTGTGAGTCACTATGTCCCATTGGAACTAGCATCACTCTCAGTGACGTCCCAAAATGGCAACTACACACAATTCAATATGTAGTATAAGCAACAGTGAAGTTGCACACGTGGTGGTGATTTCAAAAGCACTTAAGTGATTTAGGAGCACAAGTCCTATTGAACTCATGACACTGATAACAGAATTTTATCCACTGGCACGAGTGCTACCTAGGATTCCTCTCATAAGTGAACTGTTGGATTGCTGGTGAGAGCAGCTCTGGTTGATCAGTTACAGACATCAGTAAGAGATATTTGGCTCTGCAACTGGAGAGGAGAGAACATTTTCTAGCCCTCTGGCAGGAATCTATTTGCTGGAGTCATTAGGAGATCGGATTGGCCATGGACTAGGAGGAGTGAGTACTCATCAAAGGAATTAGCATTTGGTTTGTTTCACAGATAGGCCTAATTCCCTGCAATTAGCTTGGGACATGGGAAGCTTTATAGGAGCCACAAGTATAGGAAGAATCTTTTTCATCTCTGAAACTGTGGCCCAGAAGTGATGTTTTCCACCTTGCTAACTATATGCTGGTTCAGTGGATTATGATTAGTTTTGTGCATTTTTTTTAAAAATCCCATTTCTTTCCTGTATCACACAATTACCTACTTTCCTCAATCATGCAACTGTTGCAACTTTGGCGTTTGTATGTGTTATTTACTGTTAGGTAACACTTGCTGGTTTTAGCGGAATTGTCCAGAATTGCCTGGGAGCGGGAGATTTAAACCTTCAAAGATACAGAGGACATGGGGAAGAGAGACAGTCAGAACAAATAACTCTTAAAGAGCAAAGGATAAATTTGACCAAGCACAGATGGAGATTTTCCTGCAGGATGGCTCAAATATGAGGTATGGTAAAGGGTTTAGTAGAATACAGTGGCATATTGCTAACCTAAGCGCTCAAAAATTATGAAAAAGGCTCAAAAATCATGAGATTGGCTTTAAAAATTATGTTTCTTTAAATAAATTTAGGCTCTTTTCCTTTGCCTTCTGGCTTCTGAGCCTTTAGGGTGCACTTGGGGCATGTTTTCAAATTTTTCTATCTAACCATGAGGGCTAGAAATTGTCTTTTATTAAAAAAAAAAAGAAAGAAGGAAAAAAAAAAAGAAAGTTGAGATTCTGCCATAGTCATTTTACTCCAGGAGCTGGAGCTTTAAGGAAAACACTGTATATAAAGAGTTTCAATAAAATTATGAGAGTTGGCAGTACTGCGTGTCAGACCATATGGCTTTGGGGCTTGTATGAGGAAACTGTGACCGTATTTACATCATAGCATCACAAAACAGTTCTTTGGATGCTTTCCCACTCAGGACTGGACAGCATCTAGTTTACGCAAAGGTTATCTGTGTCCTGTTCAGTCATTTGGTTTTAAGTGAATTGCATGAAATAAAGTTGAACCCCAAGCCTGCTACCTGGTCCGCCCTCACTGGAACACATCCACAGCAATTAAAGGTTCTCTGTACTGTTTGTCAGAAGAGGTTGATACTGCTACTGTCTTCATTTTCTATTTCCATTTGTAGCAAAAGGCGATAATGTCTATAGTCATGGGATCAGAAACAAGATATCCCATTCTAAAGTAATGCTCATTCCCATATTTGTTTATTGCCATTGGAAGAAGCTGAACTTGAAGTCCTGGTTTGATCAGTCACCTGGCAATTTCCCCTCTGTATCTTGCATTATTGATACTCAGGTTGTTTGCAACCCCACAGCACAAAGAATTATTGAGGGATCTTCATAGGTTTATCATATTTTATCTTAAATGATGTTTTCCCAGAGCTGGTATCCTGCTTTGCAATAACAGATGTGCATGTTTTGGCTCTGTACCAGGCATCAGATACATATCACTCCTGAGAGAATATTTTTACCATAGTGTGCTTTTTATTTTGTAACAATACGTTAGCATTGACAGTGAAGCTGCAGCTTACTGCGCTCTAAGCCATTTGGCATATAGTATGTCATATTGTAACATAACTGCTAAGTTTTGAGCAGCTTCATGTATGATATTTTTCATAGATGAAAGTTGCTGAGCAATGGGATCTGAGGCACTCCCCAGAAAAAAGTGATGAGACTGTTCACCTATACACACAGGGACCCCATCTCCCGAAAGAAGAGGGAGGACTTTGTAACAGTTGTCTGAGACAACTGGCTGGATAAGGGTTGGTATGGGCTGGCTGGAGAAAGGTGACTGGGGCAGCAGGCTGAATGTGAGGCTTGTGTTGGGCTACATAGGAAAAGGGGATGGGTTTCCTGAGGAAGCTGGATGGGTGGAGAGGTCAAGGACAGTTGGCTGGTTGGGGAGTTACAGGGATTCATGGGTGGAGGAAGGTATCTGCAACAGTTGAGGGGTCAGTGTGCTAGGGAGCCTGATGGTGGTCACCTTGGACAGCTAAGTGAGGGGCTTGGTGGAGGGTGTCTGGGGCAGATGGAGCATGTGCTGGTCTTATTAAGACCTGGAGAGTTTGTATTTAAACTATATTTTCAAAATGTAAACATTAAATAACACAGCAAAAGCCTGCTGTAAACTGCAGCCTGCCAGTCTGTTCTGCGCCCTCCAATCTCTGTCTTCCGAAAAGGAAGGACGCTCTCTGCAGCCACACCCCACATCCGTACATAACAATGATATCTACTCCATACAGTGGGAGAATAGGGGACTCCTGGTGCTTTTTCTGAGCCTGCTCTGGGCTGTTGTCCTGCTGTGCCACTGATGCAATCAACTCTTTCATGCTCTTGCCAGCTGCTCATCTGGCCAGAAGCCAGCTGGGGTAGGGTGGGGGGCAAAGGACAAGAGTGGAGGCAGAGAAACCCTCTTGCAACCTCAGAACAGATGCCACAGAGAGAGAGGCTAGAGGGTAAAGGAAATAATGCAGAGCAAACCTTGAAGTCCTGGTAGAAGTGTGATATCCAAGGGGATCTGTAAGGAGGTGAGACAGGGCTGCCAAATGTATGTCATGTTGTATTTGTGACACTTGGCAACCCTGTAAAAGTGCACAGTTCTGAAAGTTTCTCTCATATTATTCAGAGACTGTAGATCATTTGTATTTTAGTAGCTGCATGAAGCAGTTCATGCTAAATAGTCCTTTGAATGCACCGGTTTGTAGATTATTTCTGGACTGTAGATCATTTGTATTTTAGTAGCTGCATGAAGCAGTTCATGCTAAATAGTCCTTTGAATGCACCAGTTTGTAGTTACTGCTGCTGCCAGACATCTCTGTACTGATTCATAATCATCTAGCCATGAAACGGCTAAGGCAGTTCCAGTGTTTTCTTATCAGGACTAGAGATTCATGTCTTAGAATCAGGAAAAATTGATCTGAAGTGGCAGAAATATAGAACAGAGCTATGAAGGTGTAAAGGATACCATTCCTCTGGGGTCAGGAGCCTGAAGCTGGCTGGCTGGTTAGCCCCACCTGCTGTACCTGAGAAAGAGCTGGACATTAATTAGCTGACCCTTATAAAAGAGGACAACAGGAAATGGAGGGGGGGAGACTGTAACACCCTCCAGAGGCTAAGGTGTGCTGTGCTCCTAATGGTCTGCTACTGCAATGAGGAATGCTACAGAAACCAAATAGACAGAAGGGAGGTTTCAGAGTAGCAGCCGTGTTAGTCTGTATTCGGAAAAAGAAAAGGAGTATTTGAGCATAAGCTTTTGTGAGCTACAGCTCACTTCATCGGATGCATTCAGTGGACAATACAGTGGGGAGATTTATATACATAGAGAACATGAAACAATGGGTGTTACCATACACACTGTAATGAGAGTGATCACTTAAGGTGAGCTATTACCAGCAGGAGAGCGGTTGGGGGGGGAATGACCTTTTGTAGTGATAATCAAGGTGGGCCATTTCCAGCAGTTGACAAGAATGTCTGAGGAATGGGGGGGGGGAAATAAACATGGGGAAATAATTTTACTTTGTGTAATGACCCATCCACTCCCAGTCTTTATTCAAGCCTAAGATAATTGTATCCAGTTTGCAAATTAATTCCAATTCAGCAGTCTCTCGTTGGATTCTGTTTTTGAAGTTTTTTTGTTGAAGAATAGCAACTTTTAGGTCTGTAATCAAGTGACCAAAGAGATTGAAGTGTTCTCCAACTGGTTTTTGAATGTTATAATTCTTGATGTCTGATTTGTGTCCATTTATTCTTTTACGTAGAGACTGTCCAGTTTGGCCAATGTACTTGGCAGAGGGGCATTGCTGGCACATGATGGCATATATCACATTGGTAGATGTGCAGGTGAACGAGCCTCTGATAGCATGGGAGGTTGTGTGAAGTCCTTCACAGCTGAGGCTTGAGCCAAGAAAGGTAGGGTTGCTGAAGTTACTGGTATGAGGGGCAGATTTGGGCAAAGGACTACTTGGCCTACACAGCCTTTTGAAGGAAGAGTCTGTGAGTCTTCAATTCCTTTTGTTAAAAAGGCTTTAAAAAATCAACTAGCCCTGCTGGAAGCTGCTCCCCTGGATTCCTTAAGAGAGCTCAGACAGAATTGCCTCAGGGAGTGAGCTGGCTCAGCAACAGCAAAACCTGGTCTGGCAGGAGAAGGACATGATAAGATGGGCCCCAATCCTTTACAGGACCAAAGAAGAGTTACAAGCTATATAAAGAACCAATCAAAATTAAGTCAAGTGAGGATAACTTTAAAAGTATGCTGTAGGATAAACATGAAATTAAAGAATTAGCGTTAGCTGAAGAAAAATATGTGTTGTAAAGAAAGGCCCTGACTGAAAGTAGAATGAAGGCCTTGAAAATAAGTTATACGGCTAGATGGAATAAAGTAGGAAGGCTGTCTGATTCAAAAATAACTAATGAAATAAGGGGAAGTCTCTCTTTGTTTTATTAAAAACCATTTGCAGTCACCCATAACCGTCAGGCCTTCTTTTTAAATACTGTCTTAAAATAAGCCAACATGGCCCTTCCCACCCACCCCCACTAGTGTTAAATCCCATGTGAACCCAGGTACCATGGAAAAACTGCTGAGCAACAAGAAGGAGGGGAGGAAGTATTTTGGGAAGAAAGGCGGTTGTAAAAGCTTACCTGGATTAAGACTGGAAATAAGGGTGAACTGTCTCAAATTGGCTTTTAGCTGAAGTCAGTAATTGGCAATGACATCACTTGTTTATTAAAGGGTATACAAAGTAAAGGGTTCATTGCTAATATATGCTTGACTTCACTGGAGCTGACCAATATGGGTCTCAGCACCCCTGCATTTAGCCCATTTGTAAGTAAGTTGATCAAATGCTTATAAATGTTTTGCTACTGTATTTGCTGAATTGCTTATTATTTAGACTTTTTAGGCGTGTCTAGAGCAATTGTTTAAACACCATTTGGTCTTTGGATTTAGTAAAGGTTAAATTGTTTGGTGAAGGTTAAATTGATAATAATATCAATATTAAGAATTTCAAATATTAAGAATTCCACCATATGCCTTTTCCTTAAGAACAAAATGATCTAGTTTTTGCTACAGATGAGTGGGCTTAATTTTCAACAGGCTCCTTAATTACAGCCACAACATGTGTGAGTCTATCTAATTTATATGCATAAAACAGGGGCTTCTTGAGCTCCCCCATCATGCCCCTGTGGGGCTCAAGAACAAACAATATGCCATCTGCCCTGTTTATCATATCAATGGTGGGTGGATGCACTTGATGTCTTGGGATGATGATGCTGTGACTATATCACTTACCCAATATCTAATTTATTGATTTTTGTCTCAGAATCCATACGTCAGAAGAAGGTGAACAAATCAGTATATGCACACTGATTTTATACACACATTTAATTCTCATTTACACTAAGAACCCTTTCACATTTGATCCTAGAACAAAAAAAGGGAGGGTCAACTGATAGAACAAGAAAGGATGCAAATTCCTTCCCTTTATCCTATGTTGTAATGCTGTAATGCCCTGAAACTTCAGTATTGTGGTGGAATACTTTCTGCGTGCTAGAGAAATACTTCTCTTACATCCATGACAGAATAAGACCATCAGACTGATGTCTTGTCTGCATTACAGAGTTTTGTCAAGGCAAGTTACGCCGACAATCAAAAACCGGTATAATAATATCACATGTGTGTGTTCACAAAACACTCCTGTTGGTGCTCGAGCATTAACAGTGAGAGCAGTGCACTGTGGGTAGCTTTTACTGTGTTACCACCTTCTGTTGCTAGGAGTTGTGGGAAGGTGGAATGGATTGCAGTGCATCCTGGGTGTGGGCCCAATGTCCCATGATGCAGTGTTTTCTGTCCCATCATTCCATGGGTTTCCAACTGCATTTCTTGGTATTTTTCAACAACCCCTGTTTACTGTGCACCTGCCATCTCTGTCTGAAAGAATGGATCCTGCACTGCTCTCTACTGTTGTGGTCATTGTTATGAACACATCGTGGTTGATTGTGCAGTATATCATGAGCACCCAAGCTGAACAGGAATCAGAGTTGCCTGACCTTCCTCTGTGCTAGGGAAAGAAACAACACCAGATTACTTTTGGCATTCATGGAGTAGCTGCACACCATGGACAGTCACTACTGGGCACTCAGTGGTGGGATTGTACCATTATGCAGGTCTGGGATGACAAGCAGTGGCTGCAGAACTTTCGGATGTGGAAAGCCACCTTCCTGTGTGCTGAGCTCAACCCAGACCTGCAGCGCAAGGACACCAAAAGGAGAACTGCCTTCTCAGAAGAGAAGCTCATGGTGATTGCTGTGTGGAAGCTGGTAACCCCAGACTGCTACTATTCAGTCGCAAATCAGTTTGGAGTCAGGAAGTCCACCGAAGGGGCTGCATTAACGCAAGTGTGCAGAGCCATTAATTGCATCCTGCTACAAAGGACTGACAATGGCAATGTGCATGAACTAGTGGATGGCTTTGTGGCAATACGATTCCCTAACTGCAGTGGGGCGATAGGTGGTGCATATTCCAATTTTGGGCCCCGACCATCTTGTGAGGGAGTACATAAATAGGAAGGGGATATTTCTCTATGATATTGCAGGTACTTGTGGATCACTGTGGCCGTTTCACTGACCCCAACGGAGGGTGGTCCAAGAGGGTGTATGACTCGCGCATCTTCAGGAACACTGGCCTGTACAGAAAGCTGCAAGCAGGGACTTTCTTTGCAGACCAGAAGATTCTAGTGGGGAATGTTGAAATGCCCATAGTCATCCTAGGAGATCTGGCGTACCCCTTAATTCCATGGCTCATGAAGCCTTACATGGGAAACCTGGACAGCAGCAAGGAGCGCTGCAACAATAGGCTGAGCAGGTGCAGAATGACTGTAGAATGTGCCTGTGGCAGATTAAAAGCACACTGGCGCTGCCTTTATGGCAGGTTAGACCTAAATTAAGAAAATATTACCGTGGTTATAGCAGCCTGCTGTGCACTCCATAATATTTGTGAGGCTAAGGGTGAAAAGTTTCCCCCCAGGTGGAGCGCAGAAGCGGATCACCTGGTGCTTGATTTTGAGCAGCCAGATACCAGGGCTATTAGAGGGGCACAATGGGAGGACTATTCAAATTAGGGAGGCTTTGAGGCACCATTCTGACAATGAACTCCAGTAATGTCTTTCTATACAGCACTCTGGCATGCTTTAACTTGCCACCTTACATGAAAACTTTGATTCCTGACCGTGATTTGTACTCAGCGAATGTTCAGATTACCACTGTGTATTAATTCTAGCAGCAACCACAGACAAGAGACAAAGACAAATATTGGTTATCTTTCAGAGTGCTTTTTTAATTAAATACCTATTAACAACATACACAAAAAGCTTGGTGGGAAGGGAAATAATGAAGGGCAGCGTAGGCTCTCATAGCTGTGTGTAAGTCCAGCTATCATTTTGGAAGCTGTCCAAAGGGGTGGAGTGAAGGGAGTACCGAGACAGGCTGGGAAGTTACAAGGAATGTGTGGGAGGAGTTTGGGCAGGGCATGGAAAGCAGTTCTGTATTGGCTGCACGGGGGGCCGAGCACGCATGAATTCAGCCTGCAGTGTGATTAGGGACTTCAACATCTCTTCTTGCTTCTCCATTGCTTTTATCTGCTCCTGGCCCATTAAAATTCACTCCTGGCTCTCCTTTCTGTCCTGCCTTCTATTTTATAATTTTCCTTTAAAGTCGCTCTGCACACCCTGTGTACTTGTCTTTTGACCTCTGAAGATTGGAGCACCTCTTGAAACTTGCCCTCCTTGCTCCTCCTTGGTCGCTTCCTTAACTGGCAGAGGCACTCTGCCAGCATGTAGGTGGTTCCCCTGAAGGCCACATCCAGAGAAGCAGAAGAAACAATAGATAGCCATGATTGTTAGTGCATGCACAGTATCGAATCATTATAGTAAAATGCACCTTTTTAAAAATACAAATCAGTTTCTCACTGTCCCTTGGCAAGCACAGAGTTCAGCGAACATTCTAAACATGGTGAGTTTAACGCAGGGTGGGCACTCAAGATTGGGCAAAGGATATCAGTGTTTTTTTTAAGGAAATCACTGTAGGCAACTAGGGACAATATTATAAATTCTCCCACCAGTTTTCACAGGCAGGGGTCGTTGAAGCCAATATCTCACTCCTGAGGGTAAATGAGGATGCAAGGGTGCATTTCCTACATGTGTGCAGCTTCAGACAAGGTCCCTATGCTGCTCGCCTGCATGCTGTTTTTGTCCCTGCACAGGTGATTGCAGAGTGGCATGGAAAAGTTTCTACAATGGGGGAAGGAACAACGCAGCTCTGCCAAGGAACCTGTGGTAGAGGATTGGTGAGTACCTCCAGGAAAGGGATTTGTTTTTCTTTTTCCCCTAGAGATATCTCTGGAGGATTTCCGTGAAATCTCGGTGTGCATTAAAAGAAAAGGAGTACTTGTGGCACCTTAGAGACTAACCAATTTATTTGAGCATGAGCTTTCGTGAGCTCCACACTGCTTAGCTGCACAGGGGAATGTGAAGTACAAGATGAGCTGTGTTTGCAAGTGCATTTCTGTCCCTTCACCTACTTCTAGAAGGACAGCCCTACCTCATATAACTGAGCAGCATCAACTCAAAAAGTACACTTGTGAGAGCTCTCCTCTCCTGAATCATGCACACCAGAGATGGACTGCTGGGATGGGCTAGACCCCTCCAGAGTGGAAAAGAGGTCCTGACTCATTGCACCACCAGACGACTCTGCTGTGGGCTCCACATCGTCCTCAACTTGATCTCTTTGTCCATGACTTCGTCCTCAGGGTTCAGTCCACTGTCAGCTGTCTCCAGCCCCGCTGAAGTATCCACGGGGCTCTTGCCAGGGAAGGTGAGGTCGCTCCCGAGGATGGCGTCCAGCTCCTTATATAACCGACAGGTCTTCAATGCAACACCAGATTGCCTCAACTTCTTTCTTTGCACGGCACGAATGTGTGTCCCATTCATATCTTTGAACCACACTGATGTGTGTTCCATTTGTAGCCCTATCCAACATCCCATGAGAAATTTGACCGTAGGTATCGAAGTTCCTATGGCTGCAGCAGAGCTGGGACTGTACAGCCTCCTTTCCCCACAGTGCCAGCAGAGTCAACAACTCAGATGTGCTCCAACTGGGAGATTGTTTGCTGCGTGGAGCCACTGTCAGCTGGGAAGATGAGATGGGAGTTGTCCATGCTGAGCAAACAGGAAGTGGAATTTCAAAAATTCTCAGGCCTTTAAAGGGGGAGGGGCAGAAGCCTGTGTACCTGGGTGAGGGGCAGAGGAGTCCGAACTGCTGACTAGAACGGTCAGGATGGGCATCGTGGGACATCTGGAGGCCATTTATAGCAACATAACCAAGTGCGGTGTCTACACTGACACTTTGTTAATATAACTTTTCCAAAAAAGCTCTATACCTCCGGTTGAGGTGATTTTATTTTGTCGGCAAAACTCGAGAGTTTTGTTGGCGGAAGAAGCATTGTAGTGTGTACACCTCCACTATTTTGTCAACGAAAGCTGACTTTTGTCTTCAAAACTCTGTACTGTAGACAAGACCTTAGAGATGGTCCTAAGCTCCAACAAGGACCTGACTCTCTTCTTTGTTCAAATCAGGAGTAACTCTGTTGAAGAGAGGAGAATCAGGCCCATGAAGCTTGAATACAAAACCAAATTTTCTTAAAGCTCAGGAGCGTTTAGATGTGAAGTTTTGGTCTTGGCTCATCTCTAGTCAGCATAATGCATGCATGCTTAGATTGCTGAAACATTAAGCATTACTTTAGCCAAGATTTGGCAAACAAATTAGACTGAAAAATAGAGCCACAAAACCCTGGAAATGTTTGATGCAGAATCTGGGCTATAAAAGCCATAGAATTCCACAAATTCTGACTACTCGTACTGAGAAAGGAAAAACACATTATTTCATGCAGGGTGGGTGGAGCAGGAATGGTGTAAAGCTGGCTTAGCCTTTGATTTTCTCCGTCCATTTTCTCATAATTGAGAGATCATTATTATTATAGCTGTCAATAGCAGATGATTGTACATAAACATTATTAGTCTATATGCAAACATGCCAAAGAGAGCTCATGTTGCAAGATTATTGCAATATTACATTACAAAAAGAAACTTAACAAAATAGTTGACTGTAACTAAATGATTCAGTGAACTACTGGTTGACAGCAAAATACTGAAATCATTGGTGTCTGAGAGAAAAAGTTAAATCCATACCACAATTCACTACTTACTTGCAACAACAAGAATGAAAGGAGCAAAATCAAAAAGGGAAGTGTAACCCTGTTCTAGTGTTCATTGAGACCACTTCATGTTTTGTTGACATAGTGTCACTAATGATATGATAATGGGGAGTGCCCTGCAACACCATGAATCACTGTTGGTTTTTGGTCACACTGGTCATTAGAGGCTCTTTTCTCCATAGAGTGATTCGTCAAGCCTCTTTGAAATGGCATTAGGAGAGAATGAGCTGTGTTAATAACTGTTTGAAATGTACTAACATTCTGCAAACATTTAGCTCCGGCATGTCCAGAAATAATTGAAATCCTAAACTCCCCATGCAGATTATGAAGCCATTTCTAGTCTAGTCTATATACAGGTTCTTACACTGTCCTCATCATAGTATCTGAGCCAGGCATGTAGTTTTTTAGAATTCCATAGATGTGCAATTCTAGAGTGACCTGCTTGCCAGGTCATCTAATTTTTGCTGCTATTCTCCATTCTTTGGCGACCAGAAAGGAGTATTTTATCTCTTGCTAGACTTCTGTTTGTCCTCCCATGTGCACTGCATAGTTTCTTCGATCTAGATTTGGAAAGATTTTTGTGTCCTTTTCATTCAGAGACCATGTTTCTTAATCTCTTACACTCCCCAGCCAGGTTCTCATCTGAAGGAATGCATCTTTGCCCATGTGCCCTTTATCTATTTGAACAGTTGTATGTATGGATTCCCTGCATGACCTCATACACCATGGGGGGAAGCTGCCATGCTGATGCAGCAATCCTCTGTTCATTTGCACAGCAGGGTATCTATTTTGGGCAGATTTTCATTGGTGATGCTCATGAAAGTCAGATTGTTGAAGAATTCAGCTTTTGTTTTAATAGTGTTTAAGTAGACAATAATATCCAGGTGTGAGGCTCCCAAGTAAAGTCTTTCAAGCCTCTGACTATGGGAACTGCAAATTTTGGGCATTGGCTAGCATTCTGGCTGGGTAGAATGGTCAATTCCCTAGTGAAAAACAAACTCCCTTTCTCCATAGCTCTGTTGCTAGCAAAAATGTGAATTTTCATTGGTCTGGCCAATTATATGTATTTTTTCACATAACTCTAGCACCCAAGATTCTTTTTGTGTTCAGGATGAGAAGAAATAAAGTAAACAAAGATTACCTTTAATTGTATGACTTCTGGTGAACGTTCTAAGTAATTCAACCAGAATGCATCCATTATGGGCTCAGTGTACCATATTCAAGTATCAGAGGGGTAGCTGTGTTAGTCTGTATCCACAAAAACAATGAGGAGTCCGGTGGCACCTTAAAGACTAACAGATTTATTTGGACATAAGCTTTTGTGGGTAAAAAACCACTTCTTCGGCATTAAGGTGCCATTGGACTCCTCGTTGTTTTAATGTACCATATTAGCTGCTACTCTCTAAAATTCCACTGATTTCAGTATATCATATTAATGAACAAAAGCAGTAAAGCAAGTGCAACAAAGGGCTAGGTTAAAGGCTGATTGCATAAAGGGTAAATAACATACACACATCTAGTGCTTCCATCTGGACAGAAGAGCCAAGGCAGATCTTTGGTGTATTCTCTAGGCAACAGCAATTCCCGCCCCCCTTCCCCGCCCCCATGCCCCTTTGATAGTACGGAGATTTTCCAGTAGCTAGTAAAGTCTCTCAGAGATGAGTCTGGTATTGGGATCCAGATGCCTTATGCGTTTCTTGAATACCGTATGCTATGTACTTTAGACAGTCCTAAAACTTCCCACGCCTCCACATACCAGTGTTGGGGCAAATTCAGAGAAGAGTCTAAGATGGTATAATACTTCTGGTCCCTCAATGTGTAATTTAAATATCACCTGAGACCAGTTTAAGACCATTCATCAACATGTAACTTACACTCCTTACACATCTCTGAATTTCTTCTAGAAGGTGCAGAAGGGATTTGAATGTTATTTCCTTAACTGAGCTGTAAATGTTTTGCATCTTTGTTCTCTGTTGGTGGCAGCATAGGAATACACAGGTAACAGACCAAGTTTAATAGGACAAATGGGGTCTGAGAGAATAAGGGATGTAGATTTTTACACAGACAGTCTGGAGCTACCTCTTCTCTTGTCTTTTCTCTTCTATGTAATCCTTACAGAAAGAAATGTTACCATCCAATATTGCATTGTAACTCAATAAAACAGTCCACTTTACACCTAATACTATTATCCTCTATATAATGAAGTGAAATATCTTGCTACATTCCTTTATAAGGAGAAACCTTTCCCATAATGCATTTCAAACAGATATACACTCATGAGTCATTTTTCACAATAAGACTATGCAGCTTTGTGATGCTAGAATTATTAGCAATGCATTTATGAAATATCCCAGCACTTGTCAGCAATCAGGCAACTGCCAGATACTTGGCTTGCAGCTCATGTTCTAATTGTTAAACATGTGTTTCCAATATGCTTGTGATTGGCTTAATTATCCTTAGTTAATTCTGGGCTTATTTATGCTGTAGGGGATAGCAAGCACTCCGTGAAATTATTTATTGACACCATATGGTGATTTTAAGGATGGACAACAAAGATATAATGACGCCATTAAAAAAACTTGCTTCAGCATAGATGGGGTACATGCAGTAACTTTGCCAGTATATCCACGCTAGTACAGCTATACCGCCAAACCCTCCTGTTGTAGCTTATCCCAGCAAGACTGATTTACCTAGTATAGCATATGTCTGTTTCCTGAACAAAATAAGTTATACTTGCAAAAGCACTTTTATGCTGATATAACCGAGTCTATACTTGGGCTTTTGCTAGGATAGAAATAATATTCTTTTCCTGGCAACAGTTTTAGTATAGATCTGGCCTTAGAGTTTCAGTGGGAGGGGGAAATTAGGTATGAATTACATAAATAAACTTCTACAGTGTGCACATTTCAACAGTCCATGTTTGCACTCTATAGGTCTGACTCTTCTTCCCCGCAGCGCTTAGCACTTTGCACTGACTCTACAGAGAATAAGTGGTGTTCTTCTATTATGTTTTTAGCTTTATTTTGCTACAAATAACACACCTTCTGACTCTAACACAGTTCATTAAATAGCCTTGTGGTGGGGCAATGCCCCACCCCCAGGCAAGATTGGGCTACAACAGGCCAGAGCGGCTGCGTGGAATGGCAGCCAATCAGAGAGGGCCTGTGGGGGAGCCAATCGGTGCCAAGCAGAGGGCAGCCAATCAGGGCCAGGCTTGGCCCTATATAAAGGCTGTCCAGGAGAGATGCAGGGAGTCTCTCTCAACTTTTCATAGGGGAAGGTCTGTCTCCTGACCTAAGGAGACCAGCACCTCAGACAGCACAGCGCAGGCTCAGGGGAGTAGAGGAGAGCTCCAGCCTGACACCTGTCAGACTGAGGGCCCTGACCAGAAGGGCCTAGAGGGTGCAAGGGGTCAGAGGGGAAGTGATGCAGGGAGGACTGACAGATGAGGGGAGAGAAGGAGGGTGGAGAGGCTGCCACTAGAGGGTCCCTGGGTTGGGACCTAGAGCAGTGGACAGGCCTGGGTCCTTCCCCCTTGTACTGCACCTGGCTGTGGAGGAGTGGCTGTGACAGACTGCAACCAGTCCTTGAGCAGAGGGGCTAGACTTTGGGGGCTCTGGTTGGCCACTGCAGTAGGGATGAGTTGGAAGACTGCTGTTAACCCCCCTCCCCGGAAGGGGGTAAAGATGGACTGGGGGCACTGCCGGAGGGCAGTGTCCTGAAGTGGACGTTGTTGAGCAGGGAGCAACATGAGTCTGGATACCGGCAAAGCAGATGACAGACAGGACACCACCGGCAGAGGGCACTCTGCAAGGTACAGAGCTAATTCCCAGATGTGCCAGTGGGAGGCACTGTGGTGGTGAGGCCCAACCCCCTCACAAGCCTCCAGATAAAATGCTGGTTATAGCAGGGGTGGGCAAACTTTTTGGCCCAAGGGCCACATCTGGGAATAGAAATTGTATGGGAGGCCATGAATACTCACAAAATTGGGGTTGGGGTGCAGGAGGGGGTGATGACTCTGGCTGGGGGTGCAGGCTCTGGGGTGGGGCTGGGGACAAGGAGTTTGGAATGTAGGAGGGTGCTCTGGGCTGGGACCGAGGGATTTGGTGGACAGAAGGGGGATCAGGGCTGAGGCAGGGGTTTGGGGCATGAGGACTCTGGGTGTGTGGGCTGGGGATGAGAGGTTTGGGGTACAGGAGGGTGCTCCAGGCTGATGGGTTTGGAGGGTGGGAGGGGGATCAGGGCTGGGGTTGGGGCATGGGGGGAGGCTCAGGGGTTCAGGCTCTGCGCAGCACTTACCTCAAGTGGCTCCCGGAAGCAGCGGCATGTCCCTTCTCTGGCTCCTATGTGGAGGTGCAGCCAGGCAGCTCTACACGCTGCCCCATCCAGAGGCACAGCCCCTGCAGCTCCTGACCAATGGGAGATGTGGGGGCGGTGCTTGGGGTGGGGGCAGTGTGCAGAGCGGAGCCCCCTGGCTGCCCCTAGGCATAGGAGCCAGAGGAGGGTCATACCGCTGCTTCTGGGAGCTGTGGAGCGGCCCCCAACCCTGCTCCCCAGCGGGAGCTCGAGGGCTAGATTAAAATGGCTGGTGGGCTGAATCCAGCCCACAGGCCATAGTTTGTCCACTCCTGGGTTAGAGCAATGTAAATCTGAAGTAACTTTAATACCTTAAAAGGAGTTGCTCTGGATTTACACTGAAATATCTGAGATCAGAAATTGGCACTCTGACTGTGGTGTTTAGGTGGGTTTTTTGTTTTTTTTTTTGTTTATTTACCCTTCAGTTGACTGTTGATCACTTGCTTGGTTTTTAAAATAATTAGTTTGCTCTAAAGGATCATTATTATTTAGGAAATTAAACCTAACTCTTCAGTCGTCATTCCTGTGGTCACTTCTACTATAATGTTCTTTGGGTAGCATCTAGGGTCTCTTTTGAAGATAATAAGCTATTAGATATTCACTTGCAGCTTAATGTTCCTGTATAGCTTGTAGCTAGGAATCACTGTACTGCATTGATTTATCATTCCACTGCATAACTGACACCAATCAGGTCAATCGAATATTTACCGGAAGCTAGAAGTCTACATAAAACTTGATCATCCTAACAATATTAGTGTATAATTAGTTTAAAAAAATCCTCTGTAAATGGCTTAAAAACATCTATTGCTAAATAGAAACATTCTATTTTCAAGACTAAAGCCTTGCTAAAACTAAAAAAAAAAAAACCCCACATCTACTCTAAAAATTTTGAATTTACACTGTATTGTCATTTTTTTCTCCAATAGGTCTAGAAATTAGTTCACTGGCTGCAAAAAGAAAAATACAGAAAGGGCAGCCATAAGTCTCTTATGTAGATAAGACCATTTGTTATCACTTTAAGAGAATCATATGAAAATGTAACAGATGGTGGAAATGTTTATCCAGGCTAAAAAGATTTTTGTTTAAGAAAGTAGCTCTATTTGATTTTATCAAATGCATTTTCTGTGCATGAAGAGATTACAAAGCATCCTAGCCACTGAATTTTTGAAATCTTTGACATTAAATAATCTTCCAATTTTACAAAAGTCCTGAGCAGAGTCAAAGCCAGTTAAATAGAATTGGATCATGCAGAAAAAGATGCACAGTATGTTAACTTATATCATCCAGAAGATTTGCTTATTGCAAAATGTAATAAAACTTAAGAGAAGGATTTTTACTTTTTTTACCATAGAAGAAATAGATGTTTTCTAAAGTAACAAGCAGAATTAATCACAGTTGCCAGTGAATTATTACATCCTCTGAGTAGGGGATTTTAACCCTGACAATATGCATTTTTACGAAGGTTGATCTGGTGCAAATGTGACTGCTGGCAAACAGTTGTAACCTACAGGAGGTAGACTGAATTCACGGGCTTCCATCAGCAGAAATATTGGAACATAAAGGAGTACTTTAAGGGATCTGTACATTCCTTTTCTATGATGCAGTAATTAGAGTACTGTATTTCAGTTTCAAAGACCCTTTCAGGGATTTATTGATAGAATTATTTTTGACATATAGGCAGACTATAAAAAGGAGGCTTCTGAGAGTGTCAAAATAATCCCAGGATTGTCATGGCAACTTCCCAAATTGGTCTTCTCTGGTGGATGCATGTGTACTTAATGGATCCCTTCCACAAGATGTTTCCACTAATTCATGTACAACAAGCCCCTTTGGGTCTGACACCTTAGAATTCTTTGTGCTACCTGCTTCAGCACTGTTTTTTAAGGCAATGTGTAATATATGTAAATGATAGCGAGATACCTTTGATTATTAACAATACCTTCTGAAGACAATTGAATAAAAATCAGGACACCATACCGGAAAAAGAGGTGATATAAATAGGGGTGGTGGATAGCAAAAGGAAGGGGGATATAGCAGCAGGCAGAGGAGGAAGTCAAACATCTAGGATATTGATGTGGGACAAGGTGAGTAAGAATCTTTTACTGGACCAGCTTCATTTGGTGAGAGAAACAAACTTTTAAGACACACAGGGCTCTTTGAGTCTAGGAAAGGTAATGTAAGCTGCCACCAGACCTTGCCAGAACAACAGATGCAAAACCTGCAGACATCTCCACTGCTACAACGATCACAATCGTCTCACCCTCCAACACACCTTTCAAGATGCATGGATCCTACACATTTCTACCACAGCATGTGGTCTACCTCATCCAGTGCACTAAATGCCACAATAACAATGTGGGTGAAACCAATCGCTACGCCTCATGGGCAGAGGGTGAAGCTTCCCCTTGGGGAGACTAGCCCCCTGTCCTGCCTCTTTGAGCCAAGGCCATGCCCCCACTCACTGCTCTCAGCCTCTCCCTACACCCTGCAGCTAGCTGGGAGGCTGTGAAAACTGATACTTTCCACAACAGCAGACTTAGTAGCTAGCAAGTCTCTCTTTTTTTTTTAAAAAAAAGGCAACCAAAAAAGCAAAAACAATAACAGAACGTGCAAAGAGCCATAAGGGAAGAGGTGGGGCTAGAGCCATGCTGCCTGGTGCAGAGCAGCAGCTGATTGGGAGAGTGCCTGGGTGTGGCAGCAGCGAGCTGCCTCCCTCCTGTCCTGGGCTTCCAGGACAGTGGCAAAGTGAGCCAGAGCCCCCACCCCTCGCATGCTCAAAGTCAGCTCCTGTCCCCAGAAGTCTAGCCTGGGTAGTGAGTGCTGCTCTCTCAGCAGGCTGCCTTCCCCCCCCGGCCTAGGCTCAGCTTCTGGGGACAGGAGCAGATCCTGAGCATGCTGGGGTGGGGGGGCTTCGACTCACTCAGCCACTGTCCTGGAAGCCAAGCCCAGGAGGGAGGCAGCTTGCTGCCGCCGCAGCCAGGCACTCTCCCAGGCAGCTGCTGATACCAAGATGCATCCAGGAGTGGCTCCAGGGCCTAGCTGCTAGGGAGAGCAGCTGAACATGACAGCACACCTCCCCAGGTAATGTGGGATGGGGAGGGGACAGGGAGAGTGCAGGGGCCCCAGGCTGGGGGCGGGGTGGAATCACGTGGGGAGGTCACGTGTCCTCCCCTTTAGCTGGTGTCGTGCCCACCCCCCCCCCCCGTCGTAGTGGGAGGCACCAGTTGTCTGCCTGCTGAAGAGTGGTGTGGCAAAGTGTCCTACCATAGCGGAAGAAACAAGGCAACTCTCCCCAGAAACCGTTGGCAGAAGATTGCAGACTACATCCAGGAAACCTTCCTAGGGTATGTCTATGCTGCAAAGTTGTCAACAAATCTTTTGTCTTTCACAGGTACTTAAAGCGTCCTCACAAAAGACAAAAGTTTTGCCGACACAAGTGGCAGCACTCTCCTGCTGACAAAGCTAATGCCGCGCACGGGGCTGGAAGTATTTTCTTGGCAAAAGTGCCATCAAAGAGTGTTTACACACACTGACTTTTACCGACAAGGTTGTTGCTAAAAGCTGCATGGTATAGACAAGCCTCTAGATATCTCTACTGAGGATTCCTGGGATATCCCAGTGCATGTAAACAAACTGTTCTGCAGGGCCCCCTCTGCCTAGCTGTTCAGGGGAATGAGAAGCAGAGAGCAACTGTACCTCTACTGGTTATTTCACCATTACTTCTGGCCTGATTTAAAAAAGTACAATAGATGTGTCCCTGCAGTACTGAAGCAATCTCAATACTTGTCTCAAGTTCCTTCTGTGCATCAGACTCATCAGTGCTGGTCTCCTGGGTGTGGCTCAACTGCTCAGCAGTCAAAAACAGGTCCTGGCTTGCCACGCCACTGGATTCCTTGATCTGCTGTCCCACATACTCTTACTTCTTCTCTTCCTTGTCCAGCACCTTGTCCTCGGGGTTCACTGTGGTGGCATGTGACTCCAGCTACCCCAAAGGATCCACCGAGCGCTTGGCAGTGGAGGTGAGGTTGCAGCTCCTTGTAAAACTGGCATGTCTAGGGCGACTATTTGCCTCTTGCCTTGTGGTACACCTACCAGCGCACCTTGATTTTTCACATGGCACTGCTGCACGTCCCTGTCGTGCCCCTTCTCCTCCATGCCCTGAGGGATCTGGCCCTAGATGTCGACGATCCTATGGCTGGGTCCGAGCTGTGCCTGCACAGCTTCCTCTCCCCACAGACCCAGGAGATCCCCCTCCTCCCATGTACTCCAGGCAGGAGCACGTTTGCTGCATGGAGCCGGCACAGTCAGCTGGGCAGTTGCTATGTTAGCTCTCCATGCCAAGGAAACGGGAAGAGCAATTAAAAAAATTCCAAGCCCTTTAAAAGGGGAAGGGCGTGTACCTGGCTGCCAGACAGCGGAGTTCAAAACAGTGACCAGAGCATTGTGGGACTTCTCCTGGAGGCCACTTAGGTCAATGTAAGCCATACAGTGTCTACACTGACACAGCATTGCCCTAACTGCATTGATCTAAGCGTTATGCCTCTTGCCAAGTTAAAGTGGCAGGAGGAACAATGTAGTGTAGATGCCTCCATAGTTTGGTTGATGTAAGCTGCCTTACATCGATTTAACTCTGTAGCGTAGACCAAGTGATAGTCTTCTTCTAATCAGAAAATAAACAGATTTTTTTTTCCTCTTGTTGTGTGCGCTTTCTCCTTGCATACTCATCACTGACCACAGACTTCACCCCTCAAACTCAGTTCTCTTGGGCAGGGGTGGCGTGTATCCTAGGCCAGGGAAGGCTTAGCCTTGGGCCGTACCCATGTTCCATCCCCCCTACCCTGAAGCCGGCAAGGACTCAGATCAGTCAGGGGCTTGCCGGGACAGCCCGTGGGAGTTGTTCCGGCCGGGGTTGGGCCAGCTGGGGAGGCTCAGGCCAGGCCAGTACAGCTCAGGCTGTGGGGGGTTCGGGGCTCAGGCCATGGGGAGGAGGAGAGACTTGGGGGACAGGGCCTCAGGTGGAAGGGAGGAGCGGCAGGCTAACTTCCCTGAATGTGGGGTTCACCCACCACCCATGCTCTTGGGCCTGGTTCAAGATGGCAGGAGCAATCTCAGCAGCAGGGACCCTGATGATGACGTTCATTAGGCTGCTGTCTAAAGTTTGTATCTGGACAGTCTGTCCTCTGTGGTGACTGACTGCTGCAAATTTGCTCTTGCTCCTCACTTGAAGTCTCTTCACTTCAGCCTTATTCTACCTGCCCCCTCTTCTCTAACCCTCCATCTTCTCTCACCTTCCTTTGTCATTCTATTTAACTAATCCCCTCCTAACATAACCCCACTTGAATTTATATAAACAAAACCAAACCCTGGGGTGGTGGTGAGGGGAGAGCAGAAGCATGGCACTAACATTCCCATTGTAACCGTCATTCTGCTGGTGTCATGTCCCTTCCCCCTAACCACTGTCTGTCTTGTCTTTAGACTCTTAACTCTTCAGGGCTGGGACTGTCTAGTACTCTGCATTTGTACAGTGCCCAGCACAATGGATACTACAGGAATTCATCCCTTGGCATCTTCCCCACTATGCCCACCAGAACCATACCTCTGCTCACAACACACTTGCTGGGAAGAGAGGATTCTTTTAGTTTGTGCCTTTCAGTTTGAATACCCTGAGTGGGGTGAGGTTCCAGTCATTAGCTCTCCTTAGAGGGGTTTTGCTATCTTGGTACCTGCCTGCAAGAAGTTACTTAAGGAAGCAGTCTCCTTAAAATAGGTTTAGTTACAGCTAAAGTAAAAGAGAGTGCATTATATTCCTAGAAATCAATTCTTCACTGTTTCTTTTGGCCAGACCGTCCAAGACACCCTAGGACACAGGAGAGAGTGCATGTCAACACTGCAGTTGAGAGATGTGATTTCAACGTGGGTAGAAATACCCGCACTAAGTTTAACCGAAAAATAGCACTGAAGAAGAGGTGTCATGACTGCCGCACAGGCTGTACAAGCCTGCCTGGAATTCTGGGTGCATACTCCTGTTTCTAAGCCCACACCCTTACATCTTTCCTGCTATTTAGTGAGCCAGCTAGATTAAAGCTAGTGCAGGTAGGCCTACGCAAGCTGCAAATCACACTTCTAATTGCAGTGTAGACATATCTGCTGTCCCATATCACTCATCTCCCCCCACCCACATCAGTCCTTCCACATGTGGTAAATGAGAAGCCCACTGATGATCAAGGGGGTTCATACAGTTTATTGTAAATAGCATCTTTCACTAAACATGTTTATCCACTTGTTCTGGTTCATTATCCAATCAGACAGCCTTTCTTTCCCCCACAAAGTGATGTTTCCTAATCCATTCAAGGTGGTATGCAATGCCTAGGTGTCTGTTAACCCTCCCTTGATAGACACAATAGATGCATTTAAATGTTTTACATCCTTGAGGTGAGAGGATGCTAATTAACCTCCTTTCACGTTTCATTGCTTGACTGAGCAGACAGACCCTGGCTTGCTAGCTTAGATCTCTTCAATGTCTCTTTGTATTTGGACATAAAGATGATGGATATCCATCATGCAATTTTCACATTAATTTTGTTCCATTAAATAACAATTATTGATAGATGCCAGGCCCTCTGTCATGATGACAGTTGAGGTTCTATTTCTATTGTGACAGGTTTCAGAGTAACAGCCGTGTTAGTCTGTATTTGCAAAAAAGAAAAGGAGTACTTGTGGCACCTTAGAGACTAACCTGTTAATTTGAGCATAAGCTTTCGTGAGCTACAGCTCACTTCATCGGATTGAGCATAAGCTTTCGTGAGCTACAGCTCACTTCATCGGCTGCATCCAATGAAGTGAGCTGTAGCTCACGAAAGCTTATGCTCAAATAAATAGGTTAGTCTCTAAGGTGCCACAAGCACTCCTTTTTTTATTTCTATTGTGGCAATTTGCTCAGTTCACACAAATGTATTAGTTTTAACTGCCAGTGCTGCAAACTCCTCATGGGATCTAAATTTCAGACTAAGTTCCTGAAGTCAATAATAAAGTACCACCCGGGTTTGCATGATAAAAAGTAGCCCTTCATGCAAAAATTGAGAAGGGGATGAAAGAAATTTGGGATCTGATATTCCAAACCATATTCATGTAAACAGAGCCATTGAAGTCAGTGAGAATAATCAACTCAGTAAAGATTTGCAGGATTGGGCCCATAAACTGCAGTCAGAAACATCAGAGACATTGATCCAATTAACATGGGATATTTACAAGAAGATTTTCATTCTTTTAATTCTGGAGGCAAACATTAATACCAAAAGAATGCAAAAGCAATGACAAAAAGCTATTAAGCATTCCAAACTAAAAATTTTATCTCCCATAAACATAATTCTTTCAAAATAAAGGTGTTTAAAAATAGCAGTATAGCCGCTCTAAGACGACTTTGGCCATCATCGGAGAGCTTCCTCCCTGGGGAATTAAAAGTACTTGACTATGCTCCTTGCATTCTAATCAACCAATCTCGTTATGCCTTCCTGCTTAATAATTATAGATCTTATTAAGGGAGATGAGTTTGATTAAAAAACATAAAATAAGCATTACAAATTATCTGGTTTCCATGGGGAGACCAGATTTGCTTAGTTTTGGATGCTAGCAAGAATGTGACTTTAACCCAATCACTAGGAGCCCTCTTAGTCTTAATATAATTAAATTAAATTGCATGATTTAATGAGATGTCAGCAACAGAGACACCACTTCTGAGAACATGCAGTATGAGAAACTACAGGTAAGTGGAAATAATGGGCCAGATTGCAGCTGGGGTACATTACTGTAATTCCATTGACTTCAGTGGAGCTATGACAGTAAACTACTAGATCAGGATCTGGCCCAATGTGTTGAGTCAGCCCATTAGATATTTTTGTTCATTCAACCAGCTTGTCTTCAAAATGCTTTCCCCTCTGAATATAGAAACTGATAGCAGGCTACAACTTTCAGCATTACTTGTCCATCAGCCAAGCTACATTAAAGCTAGTATATTTCATATCTCCAGTTTAGCTGTGATAGTCAAACCACTATAGCAGAGAAGACCAAGAAGCTGGTTTGTGTTAGTATTTCTTATAGTTTGTGCTCTTTTATCAGTTCTAATTTTGGCTTTCTTGAAAGCTTCTAGATAGACACGGCCCTGTCTTTACACTGTCACAGCTCCCATTGAGATCAGTGTCAGTGGGAGTTTTGCCTGAGATAGGACTGCAGGTTCAGTGATATACTACATAAGGTGAATGTGTCGTCATAGCCATAAAAAGAAAAGGAAAACATAATGGATACTTACTTACAAGCTGGAAGAGAGAAAGATGTAGCTACCAATCTTACAATAGCTGAAAAGTACAGCCTATAAATGTAAGTATTTGCTAGGTAAATCATAGATATTACTGCCTTAACTTAGGCAAGGAGCCCCACAACCCTCAAAGCCTGTAAAACAATAGTGTAGCTAAATTAAGTAAGGCCTAAAAAGCCTTAGTATACTCAGCTAACCAAGAGTAACCCTAGATCATAAGAGATCACAAGATAGAATGCTGTAATACTGAAACTTCTGACAGGTAACCACAAGATGATAGTTTATATCAGTATGAGATATTAAGTTTGGACATCTGTTGATATTCCTACCACAAGAATGCCATGTTAACTAATTAATGTATATGCTAATAAGCTTGAGGTAAAAGGCCTAGTAACCTATGGGAAAAGGGCACCCTAACATTAGTGAGGTGTGGAAGTTCAAATAAGGAAAAGGGGCTGAAACCCCTACTGAATATGCATTAGGCATAGTGGCATCAGTGTAACACAACATAAATGTTGTATCCTGGCCTCTGTGCCTTGAAAGATGCCAGGATGATGGCCACCGGTGATGAGGATGATGACTAACACTTAAGGTTTTTCTGCAAGGGATGATTTGAGTATATGGATGCTAAGATGCTCATGTTCTATTATCTCCACCTTCCTTGCTGGGTTAAAGTGTTTGTAACTTTACTAACTGTATTAATAAAACTAATGCAAATGCAGAAGGCTCTTCCGAAGTGTGAGCATTGCAGCCATGCCAGTCAGGGTTCTCCTCTTAACAGTAATTTTAACACTGGGCCTGATCTTGGATGAGAACCTACCAAATCTCAGACTGTTAATTGGGAATTCTTAAGTAATCAATATAATTAACACACAACCAATAGATCAAGCAACAACACTAAGTATATTTTGTGATAAGCTCAATTAGTGTTTCCAGTATAAATTAGCTGAGTAGGATTTTTTCCTTCTCTTCAGTATAGATGCCAAATATCAGAAAGAATGTAATTATATCAGTTGCTAGTCAGAGAAACTAAACTGTGCATCTCCCAGACAGAAAGGAAAATTCAAACTGTTTGTTTTTAAATGGGGCTAGATTTCACAACCTGTTTGATAAAAATATTTATGTAAAGAGTGCTTCCACCTTTTGTAAAGCACTGACACCTGAATAGGTGGTGGTCATTTGGACCAATATGAATGTTCAAGGTTAGGAACTTTGTCAAAATAGTGTCTCTAATTATGCAATAAACCTGAGTTATTGATGAACTTTTAGCTAAAACTCTTCATGTTCATTTGTATTTAATCTTCATTCACTAATATTCAGAATTCTTTTGAAAATCTCAAGACTGATACTGAATGAGATCAATTCAAAGTGCTACCAGAGATCGTAGGTTTTTAGGAAGCAAGAGAACCATGCAGCATGCCTGACACAAACAATGCCATAACAAGAATGTCTAAAAAACTAAGGACCTAATTTTCAGCCCAGCCATCCACAGTAAAAATAAAGAATGGCACAGTTTAAATCTATCTCAGCTAGAAACCTTCATGACAGAAAAATTCCACTCTGTCATGATGTCTGACAGCAGTCCATAGGGCTGGGTAGTGACCTCATATCTCCCTACCACCTTGTTGGAGTTGTCCTATAGAACAGCATTAAAAACATTGTCATATCAGTGCAGTTCTTGATAAGGTGCTTGAAAGATGACAAGTGGCTGCACTACAAACAGATGGATTAAGTGACCAGCACACACCAATATTCCTGCTATATAATAATATTGATATATATATATATATACAATAAGAGTTATGATGGAAAAATAAACAAGAAGATGGAGGTAAATGCATTTGTGTAACTTGGCTGAAGCATACTGCCAGTGAGTGAGTGATACCTGGGAAACTTGGACAATGCTTTCTAAAGAATCCAAACTCTTCATTTATTGGGAATATAGTAACTCCGGTCTAGTATTATTTTTATCACTTTTTCACATTAAAAAGGATGTATGACACCCCTGGAGCTGTTGAAAGGCTGTTGACTGAATTAGAAAAGTCTACGTATTAATTGTGAGTAAGATCTGGAGGAAATTTTTAAGTGGTTTTTCAGGTTTTTTTTGTTCTCAAGGTAAGCTACCATCTGTTACCCTCCTCTGTCATTAATGTACCATCAGCTGCTATTTCTCTGATACTGAGTTCAGGAATGAATTTGAAACTGTTCATTAGTTACCATGCCTTTCTTGGCAGAGCTTTTGCCTGAATACCACTAACCCATTCTGCCTCCTATTTGGAAAGCAGAAACCATACAGGAAACCTACACAACCAGAGCTGATGACACTAGAGTTCACTGCAGTATTTCATCACAAGGACCGGCCCATTCCTACTTCACACTTTCACTGTGACACTTTGGACACTTAGGCCAAAATGTTCAAACTTAAGTGTCTAGAGTTAGGCACTTAAATCCAAAAGTAGGCACCTAAATAAAATGGCCCAATTTTCAGAGATGCTAGACTCCCACACCTCCCATTGACTTCAAATCAGGCCATTTATTTAGGTGCCTTAGATATAGGCACTCAAATTTGAACAGTTTAGCCTGACCTTCTTTGTATCTCTTTTTTTTTCCTTCTGTACAATGCTTACTGATCTATGCAAAGCACTCTGAGGGCCTGGAATGAGAGGTGACATATAAATAAAATTTACTTTAAAAAAATGGAGGAGAGATCTCTTTAAATCACTTGTATGTATAACTCCCCATGTTCCTCTTCAAGTTGACTCTGTAACTTGGAATACTGAGTGCTTTTCAAGAGGACAAGTTTACTTTCACAAGAGCTAGTAATGTAATTCTGAATTGTTGCAAGAAAGATTAAATTGACAAACACTGTGATCAAGTCCTGCTACAATATGAGAGTTGCTGACTATTTTTTGATCGTGTTGCTTTATTTATTGAGCATAATTCCGTTTGAATGATATGAAATAAAGTCTCCAAGCTTCTTGCAGCATAAGTGGATTAGATTCCCTGCATAATGGAGTGGTAAGCAGCAGACCTGTACAAACTGAGGACCCAGAATTCCATTTTAAAAAGCTAAACAGTGCAAAGCTCACAACTCCACAATCAACAATAATAATCAAATGCTAGGCAGTCCACCACAATGGCTCAATAGAAATTCCCTTAAGTAAGAAAATAGCAAAGAAGGGGAGGGTTTCATGGCAAAAACGGCAATTAAAATTCACTCATGAGAGGATATTTGTCACAAAAAAGACACTGACGGATGACTGAGATCTTGTTTTTAAAAACAAGACCCTGAGCTAATGTAAGATGAAGTCAGCCAATTAGCAGCTTAATACCAAACACAAACCTAGAAAAATGCTATGTTAACAGTGAAGGGGGAAGTTACTTTCTTCTATCATGATCCCCTTTAGAATTCACTTGGATAACAAACATCTCTGTACATAAAACTAAAATTGATCTAATTGGTTGCAATAATTGTCTCTGAACAGTAAAATTGGCTCCGTTTTCATTTATCCTTCAAAAGCTGTGGGCCTGTGTCATAAATATAAAGGGAAGGGTAAACCCCTTTGAAATCCCTCCTGGCCAGGGGAAAGCTCCTCTCACCTGTAAAGGGTTAAGAAGCTAAAGGTAACCTCGCTGGCACCTGACCAAAATGACCAATGAGGAGACAAGATACTTTCAAAAGCTGGGAGGAGGGAGAGGAACAAAGGATCTGTGTCTGTCTGTAGTCGTCTTGGCCAGGGACAGAACAGGAATGGAGGCTTAGAACTTTTAGTAAGTAATCTAGCTAGGTATGTGTTAGATTATGATTTCTTTAAATGGCTGAGAAAAGAATTGTGCTGAATAGAATAACTATTTCTGTCTGTGTATCTTTTTTGTAACTTAAGGTTTTGCCTAGAGGGGTTCTCTATGTTTTTGAATCTAATTACCCTGTAAGATATCTACCATCCTGATTTTACAGGGGGGATTTCTTTATTTCTATTTACTTCTATTTTTTATTAAAAGTCTTCTTGTAAAAAACTGAATGCTTTTTCATTGTTCTCAGATCCAAGGGTTTGGGTCTGTGGTCACCTATGCAAATTGGTGAGGCTTTTTACCAAACCTTGTCCAGGAAGTGGGGTGCAAGGTTTTGGGAAGTATTTTGGGGGGAAGGACGTGTCCAAACAGCTCTTCCCCAGTAACCAGTATTAGTTTGGTGGTGGTAGCGGCCAGTCCAAGGACAACGGGGGGAATATTTTGTACCTTGGGGAAGTTTTGACCTAAGCTGGTAAAGATAAGCTTAGGAGGTTTTTCATGCAGGTCCCCACATCTGTACCCTAGAGTTCAGAGTGGGGGAGGAACCTTGACAGCCTGCTCCCATTGAACCATGTTTCTGAATTCCATGGGAGCAGGACTTGGGCTGTTATTGGCGGGGGAAGGAGGGGTGGGAGAAGGTTAAAGTAAAATAGAACAGTTTAAGATAAATCATTAAGTTCTGGGGAAAATATGTATTTTACTCTACGCAGAACACCCTGTTCTTCACGGCATGTCTTCTACTCTGGTAACAGTCCCAGAGCATTTATGGAAGATGTTTGTAGTCTAGGATGCCATAAAAGCCAAATGATGTAACATTCACTTAAGTGATTACACTTTATAATATAAACAACAGAACTGACAGATGCAGAGACAAATTCATGAATTACTACCAGTTTAGTTATTACTGTTCAGTACCCACTCATTTAATACATTTCCCTGATTTTCTTATGACAACATTCTCCCCCCCTTCACTCTCTTTTGGATTTGTGCAGCCCGCTGCTGAGAAGAGATCACCTACAGGTGCCCTGGGGATCCAAGTTGAAGGACATTTCAAGAGGAACAGAGGCAGAAGCTGTCTGGACACCTGCTCCCTGCAACACTGTGATTTTTGTCCTCCCTATCTGTGGCAGCTTGGCTCCAGTTGAAGTCATACTGCCACGGGTTGAGTCCTCCTATGGCTGCTCACTAGGGCTCATTTGGGCAGCTATGGGCTCATGCTAGGCGGGGTGGGTGTGCCTATGCAAATGAGATCAGTCCCTGAAGTTCTTTTCCACAACTTGCCACAACTCACCACCAGATATCGGGGTGGAGCTCATCCTGACTCTGCTTACATTCTCCTCCCAGCCGAGAACTTGTCATCCCGACAAATCACACTCCCTTTATACCAACTCATTGGTTTCCTCCAAAGGGCCTCAGGAAGCCCACTTTAGCTTCCACAAGCCTGTGTGCTAAATGTATTGGCTCCTCACTAGTCACCCCAGGTGCATCATAAGTTAACCGTTTTACTGCTCTTATCGCCCTGTCTCATCTATTGAGAATCTCTGTTGCTGTGGTAGGAGGGACATCCTCTTGAGCGACGGATGGAGAGGTTTCTTTCGAGGGTCCCTCGGCTACTGGCGTAGGCCCCTGAACTGCTAGTTCTAACACTGGAGGGTCCAAGACATCCTCTACCTGTGTGTCTCCGCTGTCCAACCTGTCTGTGTCATCACATGGGGGTCCCATCAGCGGCACAGGGGTGTTAGAAATGGGCCTAAATAATTCCGCCATGGGGTTTAGGGCGGAAGAGGGGGAACTCTTTAGTTTCAGCTGATCGAGACTGAAATCTTGTCTCCATTCCAGAATACACCATGGTTGTGTCTTCCTCCTCAGACTCACTCACAGATGTGCAGCATAGGGGCCGGCTGTCCATATTGGATGGTGGCTTTGGTCTAGCACCTTTATCCTGACCGGTTGCCCTGTTGTGGCCCATCTCATAAGGGGTGCCTACCAATTCCCCCACAGGGAGCAAAAGGTTTCTATGCACTGTCTTTATTGGCCCTGGACCCTCTTCAGGTTTGATCTTGTAGACCGGCAGGTCTCCCAGCTTTTCCATCACCAAGTAAGGTATTGCCTTCCATCTGTCAGTTATCTTGTGTTTGCCAGCAATACCCAAATTTTGCAGCAGAACTCTGTCCCCCGGCTGGAGCTCCTACAAACGTACCCTAGCATCATATCGATGTTTCTTGCGGTCTGCATTCTTCCGAGCCACAGATGAAGCTAAGTGATAAGCATCCCGTAGCTTTTCCCATAGTCGGGATATATATTGCTGATGAGTTTCATAGCTATCTCCATCCTCTGATACCCCAAAGCACAAGTCTATGGGTAATCTTGGTTCTTGCCCAAACATCAAGAGATATGGGGTGACTCCCGGAGCATCGTTCTTTGTGGCATTGTAGGCATGCACCAGAAATGTGACATGTTGGCTCCAGGTTGCCTTCTGCTCTGGTCGCAAAGTCCCCAACATATCTAATAGGGTTCGGTTGAACCTCTCTGGCTGAGGATCACCTTGCGGGTGATAAGGCGTTGTCCTAGACTTTTTAATTCCCGCTACCCTCAGCACCTCCTTCAGAAGGTGACTCTCAAAGTCCCGCCTCTGATCCAAGTGTATCCGGGCTGGGAATCCATAGACTGAGAAATATTTGTCCCACAATACCCGAGCAACAGTGGTGGCCCTCTGATCACGTGTGGGATATGCCTGCGCATACTGTGTAAAATGGTCAGTCACTACTAGAACGTTCCCAACATTCCTCCTGTCTACCTCTAAAGACAAGAAATCAATGCGTACCAGTTCCACAGGTTTGTTGCTGGTGATGTTCTTGAGATATGCAGCCCTTGTGGGCAGAGTTATCCTTTGAATACATCGAGTGCAAGACTCACATTTCTTGAGAACATCTTCAGCCATCCAGGGCCAATAGAACCTACTACAAATAAGTTCCAGGGTCCTCTCCATCCCTAAATGTCCAAAGTCATCATGCAGGGCCCTCATGGTCAGGGCTCTGTACTCTTTTTGGCAGTGCTTGTTGCTTTTGTAAAGGGTCGATGGTCATTCGGTGTAGCTCTCCCTGAATCAGTTTTAGTTTGATCCATTCTCTTAATAGTAGTTTACCCTCTGGGTTAGGTGGGACAACCACATCTGGGCTTCGCCCCTCCCTTTTGGCAAGTAGTGTATCACGAATGTCAATATCTTGCAGCTGGGCTTCTTGCCAGTCAGCTGCATTGAGCATGGGCAAGGGAGATTGGTCCAATGCAATATAGTTGACTGAAGCAGAAGGCACGCTTTCAGGGGGCAGGCCCAAAGCTTCTGCAACACATCCATGAAGGCTCTCAGCGACTCTCACTGCAAATAGTTCTCACTCCATCTGTGGATATCACAGCAACTTCTGGTGCCTGCAGACGCCTGGACAATGCACCTGCATCTACATTGCTTCTCCCTGATGGGTATTGAATGCTGAACTCATAGCTAGCCAAGGTGGCCACCCATCTCTGCCCTGTAGCATCCACCTTTGCACTTGTTAACACATAAATCAGTGGATTGTTGTCTGTCCACACCTGGAACTGAGCACCATACAAGTAGTCTCGAAACTTCTCGGTGATGGCCCATTTCAAGGCCAAGAATTCCAGCTTGTGGATGGGATAGCAAGTTTCACTATCAGACAATCCTAGGCTGGCAAAGGCTACAGGTTTACATTTGCCTTCTACTTCCTGGTACAGGACTGCTCCCAGACCCTCCAAACTGGCATCAGTATGCAGGATAAACAGTTTGCTTGGGTCAGCAAAGACTGGGACTGGAGCATGAGTTAGGCAAGTAATGATTTCTCGAAAAGCCCTTTCACATCTCTCATCCCACCATGGCCCAAATGGTTCGAAGGGGCCATAGTGTCTCTGCACAGGAGGCTTTGGGGACCTCCCCTTATTCTGAGTCTTAGATTTGTTCTTTCTGGACTGGTATCCCCTGGTAAGATCATTCAGAGGCTTTACAATCGTAGCATAGTTTTTCACAAATCTGTGGTAGTAGCCACTAAATCCAAGAAATGTCTTGAGTTCTCTGTTACTTGAACATGGCCCGGTAGTGAGTGCTTCTATTTTATCGGGATCAGTACTCACACCCTCTTGGGACACGATGTGACCCACATACTTCACTGAGGTTCTGCAGAACTGGCATTTGTCAATTGAAAGCTTCAGACCATAATCCTCCAACCTATCAAGCACTTTAAGAAGTCTTTCTTCATGCTCCTCTAAGGTTCTTCCAAACACAATCAGGTCATCCAAATAAACTAACGCTTGTAGTAAATTCATGTCTCCCACAACTTTCTCCATGAGACATTGAAATGTGGCAGGTGCTCCAGAAATCCCTTGAGGCATGCATTCAAACTGATAAAACCCTAATGGGCAGATGAAGGCTGTCTTCTCCTTATCTTCTTCTCCCAGAGGGATCTGGTAGTATCCACTTCGAAGATCCAACACAGAGAGCCACTGGCTTCCCAACAAACAGTCTAAGGCATCCTGAAAAAAGGAGTACTTGTGGCACCTTAGAGACTAACCAATTTATTTGAGCATAAGCTTTCGTGAGCTACAGCTCACTTCATCGGATCATCCGATGAAGTGAGCTGTAGCTCACGAAAGCTTATGCTCAAATAAAGTGGTTAGTCTCTAAGGTGCCACAAGTACTCCTTTTCTTTTTGCGAATACAGACTAACACGGCTGTTACTCTGAAATAAGGCATCCTGGACAACCACAGTACAGCTGTTTAGGGTGCAGTAGTCAATACACATCCGGATTTTCCCATTCTTTTTACGGACCACCACAATGGGTGAGGCGTATGGGCTGCGGGACTCTGTAATGATGCCATTCACAGCCAGCTCCTGAAGATGATGTCGCACATCTTCCACCTCAGAGAGAGCAGTCTTCCTGGATCTCTCCCTGAAAGGTCGAGAGTCATGTAGTCTGATGTTGTGCTCTACTCCTTTTGCACATCCCACATCCCACTCATGCAGTGAGAACATTTTGGATCTTTCACAAAGTTTCTTCCTCAGGCGATCTTTCTACTCCCCGGACTCTGGTGAATCTCCAAAGTCAAACTTTGCTGGGTCTATTGCCGGAACTTGAGTTGCACACTGGGGTTTTATAATCGACTCAGGCTCAAAGAGGTCTGCTATCTTTTGTCCTCGCTTCACAGCAACAGCACGACTCGTTTCATTAGCAATCAGTATTGTCACCCTTTCTTGGGCTTCAGCAGGTAGGGTTATGACTCCACTGGGGACCAGCACTCCTTCAGGGAGCTCTCCTCCCATCAGCTGCTCTATCATTGCTAACGTCCGTTTACTGCCTTTCAGCCAGGTACTCATGACAAGCACTTCTTGCTCCGTCCTTGCAGGCGCTACTAAGGGGGTCACGCCTGCATACTTCAATGCCCCAATCTGTAGCTCAGATGTCTCCCTTTTAGCACTCTCAATTTTCCTATAGGCTTCAGCACAAAGCGTACGGATCATCAGGGTATTCAGGTACTGGTCCCCAGCCCGTCTTCTGCAGTAATCCACGCGTACCTTGAAGAGACTGGAGTTGGTCCCTATCAGCACAGACACATCAAAGGTCCCTTTAGGATCAGGGCATATTAAGGCAGCTGTGTCTACCTCTTCTCTTACCGTAGCCACCTCCTCTGGGAATTCCAGGTGCACTATGACATACCCTTGGTAGGGGGAATTCATCCATGCTGAGGCCACATAGACCAAGGCTAGTCAGTGGCTGTATAGGCAGGTGCCTAAGCATCTGTTGGTAGAATGACTGAAATATAATAGTCACTTGAGATCCAGTATCAAGCACTGCTTTACACTCCACCCCTTCAATTATCACCGTGACCTCTGCTCAAGGCCCTATCAGTCCTGCGGGGATTCCAGTTGGACAGTCTTTTCTGGGGGAATCTTCAAATCCTGCAGGTGGTCCCCATCCTCAGACCCTCTGGCAGCTACCGGATCTCTCCCAACTGATCCTCAGCTTTCCATACGCTAAGGAGGGATTTTCTTCATTACGGCACTTGGCAGCACTGTGTCGATCCTGACCACATCGGTAGCAGAAGAATTGTCATTTCCCCCTTCGCCTGGGTGGGACGGTGGCTCTAAATGCTGACTTCTCCATCGCCACAGTTTGAGGCTCCTTATTCATGGAAGTCTTAACTCGGTCAATGGTGCTTTGCAGCTCAGCTATCCGTTCTGTTAGGACCTGCATTTGTTGGGCAAGTTCCTCTCTGGTGCTCACCATCAGTACACTGGCCATTTGCAGTGGTGTGGTGCTGGCTGGCTCTGATGTTTGGGCTTCCCAAAACTCACTGGCAGCCTGCCTTTCTTCCTCCTCTCTGACCTCTTTTATCAGCTGGGAGTAACTTGGGGGATGTTCCTGTCGTTCTCTTAGCCGGAGATGAAGTAGAATCGGGTTCTGATACTGAGTTCCTCTTACAATTTGAGCCAGTCTGGTCCGATCCATCTGCTCAGCAGTCACTGCTCCCCTCATGACAGCTCTCTGAAGCAGTCTCTCCAGCCTCTGTATATAGGCTGAAGCCTTCTCACCCCTTTGCTGTCAGGAATTAAGGAACTTACAGTAGCTGTCTTCAGGGCCCTCTACGCTCCCAAAGGTGTGTTCAAGGGCCTCTAGGCAGTCCTTCACACTGACCCCAGGGTCAATGAGCTTCAGGGTGCGAATCACATCCAGTGCTGGGCTGCCAAGGCTCTCTATTAGGCATCTTTGTTTTTCTGCATCTGGTACGGCCCACTCTTGCAGCATTTCAGTTGTATGCTCTAACTAGCGTTCAAACTCCTCCTCCCCAGCAAATAACCTTAATTTACGACAAGAGTTTGACGCAGCATAGGACTGCACAACCTTTTCCAGGGTTTGCCTCAGTGCTTTTGTCCAATCACCGGCAAAGGCTGCAGTCTCTAAACTAGAAGCTGCTGAGCCGGGGCCCAACAAACCTGACATATTAGCCATTATACAAACAGTACTTTCCTCTAAATATAAACACAAACAAAACAAAATATAAAGTGTTTCCCAATGTAGTGGATCACTCAACAGGTGCTTGTGAGGGGTACTGATCCAGGGATCCCGGACAAGCCCCCAAAAATGTAACCCTTCTGCCCGTCAGAGGTGGCAGCAACAAGGGCCGGGTTCAGTATCTAGGGGATCCATTCCAATAACACAATGCAAACCGGCTCAAGCCCCCACCCAGTGACCTGGGACAAATATATACCACCCCCGCTGGGCGCCTCTAAGAGGCAATACTTCCCCTATTGCAAGCACAGCATCTCAGTGTAGCAAAAGCCTTTTAATAACAGAGAGAAACAATGTGGCATTATGTTGGGGAAACACCACCAACAGAATTCATAACACAACCCATGAGCAAAAAACCCAACCCAAGCAAACTGGGGGGGTCCTTTCCCTTTGGTTCTTGAGTCCAACAACCCAAAAGTCTCTGCCCCTGGTCAGTGCAGCACTAGAGTTCGAAAGTTTAATTGCAGAGTTTTACCTTCCAACCTGGGTGGAGATGCGGGGAGGGGGTTAAGGGGCACCTTATGTGGTCCAAAGTCGATTGCCCCACCTCTCCATGGGGCGGGGCTTGGCTCCGCTCCACCAGCTATCCCACGAATCGCTCTGCTCTGCCAGCCTCCCCCATGACCCACTCCAGCCATCCCGCAAACTGCTCCACAATATATCTTCAGGCTCCCCCACTACTTAACACAACACTTAGTGATTTCAGCTTGTAGTAGGGGAGCCTCAGTGCTGATGCACCATTAGCCCAAAACGAATTCAGCTCAGCAGCCTGTAACTAGACTCCTAATGGAATCAAAATTAGCTCTGATATTCCACAGTGAAGAGAGGAGGAAGTGCAATTAGCATGTAAGGCTAAGATCAATTGTTGGTAGTCTCTTGGCCTATCAAAGGCCATGATCAAGTGTCTTGATGCTTTTGTTCTTTTGGCCTCAAGATGAAAACCTTGTCTGTGTCTCTTGGACTGTGAAGTAAAAATATTATCTAAGTTACACCTGTCCCCAGCCTCTCTCAATTCACTGAGTTTTGGAACCCAGGTCCCTTGCCTAACGAGTGCTACTTAGTTGATGGCGAGTCCCTCCATCATAACAAAAGGCCAAGTACAGTTCCACTGTCCTTGATTCATATAATCAGGATAATAATTTATTCTTCCTGCCCCAATAACAGAGAAACTGGGGATCCCACAGCAGCCAAAGTGACCATTTGGGCAGCTATGGGCTCATTCTAGGCGGGGTGGGTGTGCCTATGCAAATGAGATCAGCCCCTGAAGTTCTTTTCCACAACTTGCTACAACTCACCACCAGATGTCAGGGTGGAGCTCATCCTGACTCTGCTAACACTAGAAATCATCTCCCTCTCACCGAAAACTCATGGAGCCCCTTTCTTCTATGGCATCAATGGAAAGGTATCTGTGGTACCAAGAAGTTGGTGGGGAATGGTTCTACAGCGGTTTCTTTCTTCTACACAAGCAAGGGAGAGCTGCTTATGGAAGGAATACTGCATGAACGTATAGAAGGGATGCTCTGGCTCAAGACTGACTTAAGGATGGTGTGGCTATTACACTCTTTATTCTATATACGAGGCACCCAGTACCACAATGATTGAAATAAAAGGGAGTTCTTCAATGTGGTTTTCTGGTGCAATACTGCAAGAATAGCACTTGATATATTGCAAGTAACCTTTAGCTGCTTCCAGATACTGGGACAAGGCACCTTCTCGGTCTCACCAGCCACAGCTGTTTTTAGCCTGGGTGAGACGGGCTTGGGGTAAAACAGTCCCTCTTGGCTGCACAGGGGTAGTCCATCCTTCTCTCAGACAGTCTTTTGGGCTTGTTTTTCTTCCTTATGGGACGGAATGCCTCCCCCTCTTGGTGAGGCTTGCTCTCTTACTGTTACTTGCCTACAAGCAGCTTGACTCCTTCTCTCTCCCTTTTCTCCCATTAGGGGAGGGTTTAAAAAGGTCTCAGGCAGCCCTTAGTTAGAATCAGATGATCTTAATTGATCTCAGGTAACTCCCTCTCAGCAGATCCTAATTGATCTCTGGTAACCCCTTCTCAGCTGAACTTGATTGACCTGTAGTCACCCCTCCTCAGTTGATAGGGAGGAGGGCCTTTTAACCTTCTGGGACTGTTTTCTACCCTCCACCCCACCCCCACCCCTCATGCAGCCCTCTGTCCTGAGTTTATCACAATACATTGTGTTTTTTTCTGATAAGTATTCTTTTGTTTTTTTTTTCCCTCACACTGCCCCCTAGTGGCCTTAGCTGTTTGACAAGAATAAAGTGTTTATCACCTAACTACATTAAGCAATTTAATTTAGGCTGCTTACCAGAAAGAAAAATCATAATTCAACCACTAGGTCAATATCAGTGGGACATGCAAATAGTCAACACCTCTGAAAATTTAGTCCTCAGAGTGTGGAATAGGATTAAAAAGGTAAGCATATATATGAATCTCACCTCTCATATCTACATTATGTCTAAGATATTTTCACCCGAAGAATTATTCCCAGGGAAAGAGAAAATGAAACTAGGAGGAAATATTAGAGAAAATAAAAAACCCAATAGAAATACAATTAATGTTATTTCATAATCTGTAAAGAAAAGAATTATTAGAGCAATTTACAAAAAAGGCACTGTTTAAGAAAAACACATTAGTTTTAATGATAAATGTGAGAAAGTGCTCAACATCATAACAGCACCTGATAAGTTTGTCAATATATAACATTTGTTTATTCTGTACCAAAAGCAGTGCTATGGCCTGAAATCTGAAATGCAATATAAAATTCAGATAGATTTACTCACACACCTATAAAGCTACCATCCACGGAAATTATACCACCTAAAAATGCTGAAAAAATTGTAATTCTGAAGGGAAGTTAAAATGTATAGCATGCTTCTCTAAAACTAAAAACTTTTGGGGGAGTGCACCAGTGGTAATTCCAAACATTGAAAAATCAGAGTCAGGCCCCAAAAAATCAAGAGGCTGATTTAAATTATATTTTAAAAAAATGGGTTCTTTTCATTTGCTTTCTAGTTTTGGAATGATTAGGCTTAAAACTTTCAAGTTTTTCTCTGCAACCCTGAAAGCTAGATATTTACATTTTTAAAATATTAAAGCCAAGATTTTGATGCAATTTTCTGACTTTGAGAGCTAAGGGTTTAAGAAAAAACACCACTAAATTGTGACACGGGATTAAACTACAAGATTTGTCAGCACTAGGTGAGGTTTGTGCTGCTATTAAAAATTTAATCAGTCTACGACAGATTCAGGTTTGTAACTCTGAAATAGTCCTTGGAGTTGAAAACTCAGAAATACAAAATGGAAAGCCATTAAAAACGCTCAAAATGCTCTCCCTAATAGTACAATACACTATTGCCATAGCTCCTGATCAGAACAGAGGCAATTCTGTGAATTTCAAATTGCACCCTTCCATTGGATGCATATGAGATGTTTGCCCTACTGTTGCAAAAGCACCTCCTTTAACTTGGGGGAACCCTGAACATCTTTACCTACATCTTTGAACATCTTTGTCTATCATAAGTGCTTACATGGCCCACGCATTACTGGAATCTGAATTGTGACCTGAGAGTAACCCAGTCAGACAACAAGGAGCGCCCTGGAATATAACAGTAAAACTCAGCTGGTCTGACCCGTTCAATACATCTAACATACTGTGATATTTATTTGAAATGTGTCTTGTAATATATTACTTGAAAAGTAACAACATGCTGGTCATTAATCACTGTGAAATGTATGTACTGATGCTGTCTGTGAAGTTATGGATACTTTCTGATATTACGTTTTGGAGACTGTAAACAGACCAAGGAGGCAAAACAGGTTTTTTTATCCAGAAACAAAGGTCCAGCATCTAAGTGGGGTGCCATCCGTGAAACACTGGGGTCCCTCTATGAGAGCATGAGGGTATGCTGGGGGAAACTGTTCAGAGGCAAAAAGTAACTGGTATCAGAAAAACGAATTTAGCTAATATAGAAGTTTAAAGCCTGAGATTGCGTCTTTCTCTATTTTCTGTGTAACTTGTGTTTGTTTTTCCTTACTATTTTATTTTTGAATCTATTATTTTTTTATTAAATAAACTTTTTGTTTATCTTTACCCCAAACAGGTTGCTGTGCAAACAGTGTGGAATGTGTGTCCCAAAGTGAACTGATAACCTGGGGAATAGGTTTCATTCCTTTGGGGGTGATGAACCAGAGGGGAAAAATCCAAGTGTCTAAGAGTTTAGAACTCAGGGGAGGCAGATTTGGGAAGTGTCAAGATTGGAAGGGCTGTTGGTGTCACCCTGCAAGGAGTAACTAGGCTGGTGTCATCCAGGGTAAGACTTTTATGCTTTTGGGCTGGCTACTGGTTTCCTGGCTCTGAGCCATAGCAGCATAGCATTAAGGCACCCAAGGTTACAGGGCAGATGGTGACAGAACCCCTTACTGGTCTGGGTGATCCTCAAAATTTCACAGCACCTCAAAAGCTTTTAAAGTACTATCCTCACATCCTCTTGTCAGATAGGAAGTACTATTATCTGATTTTACAGAGTCAGCAGGGAATTGAGGCACAGACAAACTAAGTGACTTACCCAAGGTCATACAAGAAGTCTGGGACACCAAGAACTTGAAGCCAAATCTCTTGAGTCCTAGGCTAGCACCCTAACGTCATTCCTCTCTCAGGAGCTATAGGAGGTAAAGGGCCTCTGTGTAGGTGCAATGCCACTTGTCTCTATTTTGCTATTAGGTCTCACCAGCTGTACTTTTAGAGGGTCCCCTGGGTGTGGCTGTGCTACTTCTAGGTGTAGGAAAAGCAGCACGAGTTAATAGCGATCATTCTGACTGAAAGATTGTAGACCTCTTCCATTAGAACAAAAAAGATGTATGGGGGTGGGAGGAGAGGAGGGAAAGCATGCTATTATCCTCTGTTGATCAGCACATGCAGGGAGACATAACAAGCACTTTGCCAAATATAATCATTTGTGAGAGAGTAGTGGAATGCTGGGCATCATGATTTTTGGTTTCTACTGATAGCTCTGGAACCAGATTGCAGAATAGTAGTTACAGACAGTATAGTTAAATATAATACCACCCCTTTCTGGATAACCTGTGGGGACTGAACCTTGTTCAATCTCTGGGCACAAAAGCATAGGCCTCTATCACATCAAATAAAGAACCACACCTCTTAGCAGAGAAGTACTAGGAGAGTCATAAACCTCTATAAGTGGTGTAGTTGCTTGGGGTTGACACAGTTACACTGTGTTAGTGTGGGTAACAAAAGCACCTAATTTGGCATGTTCCTTCTGAAAGCATGTGTGGCAAAGTGCATGAGTCTTAGCTATTATGTTAATGGCCTGGATTCTACTCCGAACTGACACCGTGTATAGAGTCCAAGGCCAGAAGGGACCATTGTGATCATCTAGTCTAATCTCTTATATTACACAGAACTCCCCCAAAATAATTCCGAGAGTGTATCTCTTACAAAAACATCCAGTTTTGCTTTAAACATTGCCAGTGATGGAGAATCTGCCACAATTATTGGTAAATTTTTCAAATGCTTAATTCCCTCACGGTTAAAAATGTATGCGTTATTTCCAGTCTGAATTTGTCTAGCTTCAACTTCTAGTCACTGGATCATCTTCTATCTGTCTGCTAGATTGAAGAGCCCATTATCAAATGTCTGTTCCCCATTCAGGTACTTATAGAGTGTGATCAGGTCACCCCTTAATCTTCTATTTGTTAAGCTAAATCTCCTTGAGTCTATTGCTTTAAGGCATGTTTTCTAATCCTTTAATCATTCTTGAGGCTCTTCTCTGAACCCCCTCCAATTTATTAACATCCTTCTTGAACCGTGGACACCAGAACTGGACATACTATTCCAGAAGCAGTCACATCAGTGCCAAATACAATAACCTCTCTACTCCTATTCGAGATTCCCCTGCTTATTCATGCAAGGATTGCATGAACCTTTTTGGCTGCAGCATTGCACTGGGAGCTCATGTTCAGCTGATTATTCACCATGACCCCCAACTCTTCTTCAGAGTTACTGCTTCCCAGGATAAAGTCCCCCATCCTGTAAGTATGGCCTACATTCTTAGTTCCTAAACTCTCAGTTGTCTTATCTGTGAAATGGATAAATGACAGTTATTTCCCACCCGTGAGTATAGGACTAACCCCCAGCTAATAATGATGAAGCACACCAAAAAACACTAACAGCAATCATGGAAAAAATGGGACTAGAACACAAGGTCTCTCATCTTGCAGTTTAGCAGACCTCCTAAGCTGCAGGGCTCTCTGTGGGTGCATGTATGGGATGGGCTGCTTTCTGATTTTGCTTCTCCAAAATCACATGCAGGCTGGAACTTTTCACATCATTGCAAGACTGCTTGCTGCAGGGGCCAACGTTGCATCACTCACTATAAATTTGCAACACTGAAGGTTTTCCCCAGGCAGGGACAAGATATTCTGAATTCACTGATCACCATTCCATCGTGGAAGCCGAGTTTCCCTTACTTCTGCAAAAAAAAAATAAGACAGCAAAAACAATCCCCTAAAGTAGTAGATCTCTCAGATGGTTTATGGAAGCTTTATGCCTTCAAACAGGCATCCCGCTGGCTTTGCCATAAGACTCATTCAGAAACTGTGCTGCCATTGGCTCACTCCTCCTCCAGTTATACTGTAGCAGCTATAGAGAGATGTCTGAGCATGCATGTTTCCCCAACGAGCATTATTACTCATCTGCATTTCTGCTCGGAAATCGACAGGGAGCATGCCATGCAGATTGGCTGGTCTGCTTCCTCCCAAAACCCTACAGAGAACAAAGTCCACAGAAATCCAGTGGAGGAGTTTCTGGCCTGGGGGAGAGTTTGTGGAGTTGAATCTCCACCCTTCTGTATCCACACAACAGAAACCCAATTGTTTCAGTTCCCTTCTGCTTCCAGAAGTACAGGGCAGATTTTACCTGACAGTGTCCTTTTAAACTCAGTTGCTTTGCTTTTTTTAAGCTTGCCTTTGAATTTTTTATTTACCATTTTGCCAAGCAGGATCTAATTTGGAAAGACAAAATTTACAAACTGGATTCAGATCATGCAGATGTAACGGTGATGATACACGTTGGGCCAGATCATCTGATATGGGCAAACTACATTTGCCACCAGACTGTTGGGGCAGTGGTATCTTTTAACCACCTTTTATGCCACTCCTATCCTAGAGCTGAGTGGGAATCTATCTGGTCCCTATCTGGCTGCTCATGACCCTAGCAGGCTATTCCAGCAGCTGGAAATTTGCCTTTCTTATTGCTGTATCCCCTTCACTTGAGGGCCTGGAATGAGGGTGGCACAGGAGCCCCATGAGCATGTCTCTATATTATCCAACCAATCCAAAGGGGCCAGATTTATTGGCTTTACAGCTGCTTTCTCACTGCTAGACCAGCACCCAGAATCTAGACCTTTATTTCTGGATTTAGTTCAGTATTTCTCACTTGGTGGATTGACACACCCACAGGGATTATAGGGTCACAAGGTGTTGAAATTGTATTACAATCTGAAGCAAAATCTCACTCTTCCACTCCCCTCACCTCTTAAGGCCAAGTATTCTCTGTCAACCTCTTGAAACACAAACACAAATAAATTATATAGGATTGTCATTGTATCGCTGACACATTATTTACTTTTACAGCAAATGTAAGGAGTTTGCAAAAATGTTTGACTTTGAATAAAGAGTAGCCAACCTCAAAATGCTGAGAAATACTTGTTCAGTGGTATTGTTATTCCTCTGCTGTCTCCTTGCCACTAGATATCTTGAATAGTTCAGTAGTTCTCAAAGCAGCAAGGACCCCAAAGTAGGTTGTGACCCGATTTTAATGGGGTTGCCAGGGCCAGCATTAGAGTTGCTGGGACCCAGGGCTGAAGCTAAAGCCCTAGCTCCAGCCCCATCTAGGGTGGCATGGCTCAGGCTGTGACACCCTCTCCATCCCACCCGGGGCAGTGGGGCTGGGGCGGTGGCCCCCTCTCTCCCACACCTAGGATGGTGGGGCTCGGGCTCCGCACCCCTCCTGGGGTCATGTAGTAACTTTGTTATCAGAAGAGGGTCACAGTGCAATGAAGTTTGAGAATCCCTGTAATAGTCAATACTATTGCACTTGGATTACGGTGCTTTACTGATACTAGAGTTATTCCACAAAAGAAAATTTTATAATCATATCATACCAGAATGACATACCTATTTACAAAATGTGAACAGAAACAATATACTTGTGCCAGAACAGGATTAGAAAGGTTATTTAACAACTTTAAGATCCAAATTCTACAGCACCTCATTGTGGATAGCTCCAACTGAATACAATGAAAGTTGTATGCTCACAGCAGTTGCAGAATCACGCCCAAAGTAATACTGGTACATATTAATTGAAAACACATGGGTAAAAGATAACATTTACTTTATGAAATTGCCACCCTGATCATAGTCATCCAGAAAGAGTGACCGATTGTCCTGAAAAGGATTGATTCCATTTAAATTAAACTGTCTGAAAGATTAGTTTAATCACTTATAATTAAGGCTGCGAGTCTTTCATGGAGGTCACAGATTCTGTGGCCTTCCGGGACTTCCGCAGGTGCAGCAGCTGGTGCAACTGACCCCAGGTCCGCCCAAGCAGCTGGGGTGGCCCTGGGGCCAGCTGCACTGGCCACTGCTCTGGCGACCCCAGGCAACTGGTCCTGGGCGCTGCCCTGGAGCAGCGGCGACAATCCATGCCACTCCCAGCCTGCAGGAGCAGCAGCGGTGGTGGGACTCTGGGCTGCCCCCGCCTGGAGCAGCAGCAGCAGCAGTGAGGCCATGGGTTGGCCCCCCACCCAGGAGAAGCAGCAGCAGTGGGGCCCTGGGCTGCCCCCCACGCATCCCAGGAGCAGCAGCGGCGGCAGGGCCCCGGGCTGCCCTGCACCCTGAGGAGCAGCAGCATTCGCTGGAGCACCCGGCCACCCTCAGCACCTAAGAATTAATTAGCGGTATTTTTAGTAAAAGTCACGGAGAGGTCATTGCCCGTGACTTTCTGGTTATTGCTTGTGACCTGTCTGTGATTTTTACTAAAAATACCCATGACTAAATTGTAGACTTACCTATAACTGATAACAGTTGTTAATTTAGTAGACAACCTGATAACCGAGTTAAAATATCTCCTTCTATTATACAGTAACCTGTAACAACCAATGGATATATAACCTGATTTCCCATCACCTTGAATCTTGAGTAGATACTGCCATCTGTGCAAAGTGGGGGTAAAATGCTACCAAGTCAGAATGGTAGTATTTCTCAAGCCTTTTGAATAGGGGTCTGACTACACACAGTGCAAGGCACTGGCCAATCAGGCTCATATGCCTTGTCTACATTAAAGAAATTAGGGGTGCTTTGCACCATACAGTCCCTCCAACATACCTGTAATGCATCCATACACAGAAGTACTCCCAATGGCGCACAGCAGTTACAACTACCATTTGTATTAGGCTTGCTTTGAGAAAGGCTAACCACTGTGAGATCCTCCAACATGTCAGTCTCCCCCACACAATTCTGTTGTGAATGGAGACTGCTGGCATAATAGCCCTACCAGCGCAAATAATCCTTTCATTATCTTTCCACAATGTCCCGGTCACTGCTTTGATTGCCTGTCTAGTCTACATTCTGCATCATGAAATTTACCTGGCCAGCCTATGCAAATGTCTAGGAAATTGGCACAATGTACACCTAGTCTTGTTGGGAGTCATGTGTTCCATCTATCACTCCTGCTTAGTCTGGAAATCCCACTATCCCAAATCCCTCAATCTATGACACATTGGCCATCCAGTTCACAAATCCCTGCAGCACAGTACATATTACTATGACAACAGCACCGACTACGGAAGTCCAGCCTTGAACTGTGTGAATGTGGGGCTGTCATGTTATATGGAATCACAGTCCTTCTAGAACAAGAAGCAAAACTTAAACTGAATGAGCACGGGCAGTGTGGAGACATAATACGGTCGGAGACATAATACTGTCGCTCCTAAAGCTGGTATTATTCCACCTGTTCAATTACCTATGGTTTAGGCTACAATTTTGAAAAGAGTCTAAAGGAGGTAAACACTCAAATCCGTTAGGCCCTTTTCAAAATCCTAGCCATAATTCTCTAGTATTCATAGACAATATAAAGAAAAGGGAAGTTCATGCAGAAGTCATACACAATATTTATTAAGCATATATCAGAAGTCTATTAATAATAACATCTAGCTCTTATGTAGCATTTTTCTTTTGCAGATCTCAAGCACTTTACAAAAGAGGTCAATATCATCATCTCTGTTTTAAGGATGGGGAAAGTGAGACAGCAGGAGGTGAAGTGACTTGCCTAAGGTACACCCAAGTACCAAAGATTTCATAACAGCTTCAAAGACTGATGTCAGAAACTTGCAGGTGACTGGTTAGTGTAACATGCAAGTGGGCATCTCACCACAGTTGAATGTAGAGATAAGCACATACTGATTGCTTTCCCCAAATAATTTCTGAAATCAGTGGGTACTGTAGGTGCTCTGCATCTCTGACAATCAAATCACATTTATATGTGACCAAATATCTATTTAGATTTCTAACCTTATTTCCCTAAATTAAAACATTTTTGGACTTTAAGATTTAAAATTAAGCCTTCATTGTAAAATGAGAGCTTGTGTTTAAACCAGAGCAAGGTAATGCCCTGCTTGCCTCAGGTTGCCAACAATTTCTGCAAGCAAGCTGAGACATTGTTCTGTCATCCATAAACACTAAATTGAATATGGCACAATGGCAAAAATCTATTTGGCTACATTCTAAGCAGACAGGCCAACACAAGTTATAAATTCTGTGAACTTCTGGCAGCCCTTTGCACTTCACAGGTTTTATAAGTTCAGGCCCTATGTCATATCTTCGATTCACAACTGCTAAAAAAATACTGAGCCATAGAATATCAAGGTTGGAAGGGACTGCAGGAGGTCATCTAGTCCAACCCCCTGCTCAAAGCAGGACCAATCCCCAACTAAATCATCCCAGCCAGGGCTTTGTCAAGCCTGACCTTAAAAATATCTAAGGAAGGAGATTCCACCACCTCCCTAGGTAACGCATTCCAGTGTTTCACCACCCTCCTAGTGAAAAAGTTTTTCCTAATATCCAACCTAAACCTCCCCCACTGCAACTTGAGACCATTACTCCTTGTTCTGTCATCAGCTACCACTGAGAACAGTCTAGAGCCATCCTCTTTGGAACCCCCTTTCAGGTAGTTGAAAGCAGCTATCAAATCCCCCCTCATTCTTCTCTTCCGCAGACTAAACAATCCCAGTTCCCTCAGCCTCTCCTCACAAGTCATGTGTTCCAGTCCCCTAATCATTTTTGTTGCCCTCCGCTGGACTCTTTCCAATTTTTCCACATCCTTCTTGTAGTGTGGGGCCCAAAACTGGACACAGTACTCCAGATGAGGCCTCACCAATGTTGAATAGAGGGGAACGATCACGTCCCTCGATCTGCTGGCAATGCCCCTACTTATACATCCCAAAATGCCATTGGCCTTCTTGGCAATAAGGGCACACTGTTGACTCATATCCAGCTTCTCGTCCACTGTAACCCCTAGGTCCTTTTCTGCAGAACTGCTGCCGAGCCATTCAGACCCTAGTCTGTAGCGGTGCATGGGATTCTTCCGTCCTAAGTGCAGGACTCTGCACTTGTCCTTGTTGAACCTCATCAGATTCCTTTTGGCCCAATCCTCCAATTTGTCTAGGTCCCTCTGTATCCTATCCCTACCCTCCAGCCTATCTACCTCTCCTCCCAGTTTAGTGTCATCTGCAAACTTGCTGAGGGTGCAATCCACACCATCCTCCAGATCATTTATGAAGATATTGAACAAAACCAGCCCCAGGACCGACCCTTGGGGCACTCCACTTGATACCGGCTGCCAACTAGACATGGAGCCATTAATCACTACCCGTTGAGCCCGACAATCTAGCCAGCTTTCTATCCACCTTATAGTCCATTCATCCAGCCCATACTTCTTTAACTTGCTGGCAAGAATACTGTGTCAAAAGCTTTGCTAAAGTCAAGGAACAACACATCCACCGCTTTCCCCTCATCCACAGAGCGAGTTATCTCGTCATAAACATTGAGTCTCATTAATGTCACTATTTCCTGGCCAGTTGGTATTTTTACAGTGGATTTTTTTTTTAACGTAGGTTATAAATGCCTCAGGGAACAGACTTTTTTTATTTTTTCTGTGCTAGGATTATCTAGGCCCTGATCCTTATGCATATGCTTAATTATTTTGTGAGTAGTCCAACTACTCAGGGTAGTAAAGTGACGTATGTGCATAAATGTTTGCAGTATTGGCATACTATTGTGCTAGTGATTGGCATACTATTGTGCTATGATAAAAATGATAGTTTATATTATTTTCTTTGGTGGTTTGATTTGAAGGGGAAGATGGCATTCTGCCAATGTGTGGGGATCTTTATTTTGTAATTGTTTGGGTAACTGGCTGCTGAATACACCAATCCCACTGCTTCTTTAGTCCTGCCCATTTTTAAAAAGGATGGGTGAACAAAATCATCTTCAGCAAGAAAACAATGTATCATTCCAGTGACACTCTGTATCTCAAAATACCACCCTGGAACCCGAATATTCACCACTGTGATATGGTTATGATATGTTTTATACAAAGTATGCCTAGTGAGATATCATTTGAGAAGTCATGATCTGTTGAACATTACTATCCTGTTGTGTTACCATTCTATGTGAAGTTATGAAGTTTTGCTATATGTGTGTTGCTGAAATGTTGTGATTCTGGGGTATGCCCAGAGCTGGCCTTTCAGGGGCAACAAAGGAGCAACTAAGCAACTAACCCCCCCAAGACAGATTTACATTAGGACTAGCCAACCATGGGTTGATGGCCCATTAGGTAGAATCCACTCTCCCAAGGGACCCCTCCAAAAGACATGAACAATGGAGGCCCAGAGTCTCAGCAGGGCACATACAACATATGACACCTGACTATGTTTAAGACAGTATTTTTCCATGCACATGGATAAGGCAGTATAAATTGGAGTCTGTGATATCAGCCCAGGGCCTCTCTCCTCTCCCACATACTCCAAAGACAAGAATGCTTGGAAAAAAAGACCTTGCAGTGGAGAGACGGGGCACAGGCTGAGCAAGGAATTCAGCCAGTGTATTAAGAACTGTGAACTACTTACAACACGTAGCAGGGTGAGAAACTGCTTGATTCAAATCTTATTTAGTCTGAAGATGTAGAGTTTAGACTGCTATTTTTTTATTTATGTAATCATCTTTGACCTCTATGCCTACCACTTATAATCACTTAAAATCTATCTGTAGTTAATAAACTTATTTGAATGTTTTATCCTTACAAGTGAGTTTGTCTAAAGTGCTTGAGGAATCCACTCAGATTACAAAAGCCAATGTATGGCCACTATCCTTTCACGAAGTAGTGAACTAATTAATGAACTTGCATTGTTCAAGAGAAGGTCTTGATCAGTGTAAGATAGTACATTTCTGGGGTGCAAGGCTGGGGAGATTTGCTGGTGTCTCCTTCTGAATAGTTCACAAGTGGCTTGTCATGCATTCATACAATTTAGCTGGGTGTGTCCCTGCATGTTGTTGGCTGAGGGATCACAGCACCTGGAGAGTTTTGCTGCTTGTCACTAGCACAGCATTGTAAGAGACAGCCTCAATTGGAGAGTTAAGGCAGCACAGCAGTCCCAGGTTGTACCATCTGTCACAGTTCCCCACTGCCATTTTCTCTTGCTCCTTCAAAAAGGAGTCCAGCCAGCTCCTCCGTCTGTTTTGAAGGACACACCCAAAGTGCAATCTGTACCCCATTTATGGCCCATGGTACTTTAAAACGCAGCCTGTTCCTATCTTCATTAAGAGCGATGTACTACAGGGAGATCACGTGTCCCAACATGCTGCATCCAGATGGAGCATAACATGCTGGGACTCCGGCCTCCACAGGCTGCACTGTAGTTAGCTGTTTCCCAACCAGGCAGCACCAGACACATCCCGGATGACCGCGGAGAGCACCGGGAGCAGGTAGAACTGCATTACCACAGACCCAGCACTTCCAAAGGGCTCGCGCGGTGGTGGTAACGGTGGGACACCATGGCAGGGGCCACAGAGGAACAGAGTCTAAGGCCAGAACTTGGGACCACCAGATCACCCAGGGGCCTCCGGGGTATCACGGGCCGCCAACACCACGGCTCCACCCACCGCCCGCGTCCATCCCAGCGACTGCGCTCCCGCGCGAGGGGCCCCGCACAGGCGCGGAGGCCTCGAGTTCCCGCCCGCGAGAGGGAGACCGCGCGCACAGGTCGGCAGGGAAAAGCAGAAGGAAGCAGCCTCGTCGCGGTCCTTTACCTACGTCATGACATCACTGCGCGGCGGCGGAAGGGGAGGGAACATCAACGGCTCCGGGGCGGGGCCTCCGTCGCCGGAATGGGGCGGTAACAATAGCCGCACGAGAGACGCCTTTTTCCCCCTCCCCCTCTGCGCGCGGAGGTAGGAGGCTCCACCCCCGCTCCGCTCCGTGCGGCGCTCGTGCTGCAGTGAGTGAGGGGCGGCAGGGAGGAGGCGCGCGCGCGCGGAGGTGGGGCGGCCGGCCGGCCGGCGGGGGAAAGATGTTTGAGACTCTGCGCGAGCGGCTGCTGAGCGTGCAGCAGGACCTCACCTCGGGGTGAGTCGCGCCGGCCTGGCCCCTCCCCTCCGCGCGCGGAGCCCCGGAGGGAGAAAGTTCTTCCAAGTCCCCGCGGGGGACAACGGTACTCGGGGGCGCGCGTGAGGCCGGGGGGGGGGGGCGCGTGAGGCCGGGGGGGGGGGGGCGCGTTGCCCCGTCCGGCAGGGTCGCAGCCCCCCCCCCTCCCCCCCCCCCGGGCGGTTACAGGCTGAAATCCGGACAGTGGCTCAAAACCGAAAGTTTCAGCCACCGTTAGCCCCATGTCCCGGTCTCTGCCCCACTGCTCCTAGGGGCCCGCCCAGACCCCGGGGGGAGCCAGTGTCCCATGCCCAGGCTGTGACCCGGGGCGGCCGCGGAGCCCCCCCCCTCCCCGCGCTGTTGGGGGAGAGGGCGCTGGCTGTGGCTATCCCTGCGGCCAGGGCCGGCTCCAGGCACCCGCTTTCCAAGCAGGTGCGTGGGGCGGCATTGAGAACGGGGGGCGGCCGGCCGTGTCCTCCGGCGGCTGCTTGGCGCGGCGAAATAGGTAGAGCCGCCCCTGCCTTGCGGCACCGGTTGCAGCCTCGGGAAACTTCCGGGCAGCTGCGGAGGCTCCGGCTGGGAACCGCTGCTCTCGGAAAAGGCCGCTTCCTGGAGAGCGGTAGGGCCCAAGGGAAGGGGCCCCAGCGCCCCTAGTTCCGGGCTGTGCCTCCCCGGCACCGCCCCAAGGCGCTGATGCAGACCTGTCACCTGGGGCGCCCCCGGCCCTTCATAACCCCCGACCGCCGCCCACGGGCACGGGGCTTGCAACGCTAATAGCCTGAAACGGGAGGCGGTGAGAAGTGGTTGGAGGCGCCGGGGGAGCGGGCGCGGGGTAACTCTGGCGTTTGGTCGTGTTCACGTTGTAGGGAGTGGGGGAAACGGGAATGGAGACGTGTTGGCGTGTGGTAAACATGGTTTGAAAGAACTGGCCAGCAAAACTTCCTGGACCAAAGTAGCGATTTGATTGGCGGCCCTGGAGTTTACACACCTCGCTAAAAGCTCGTTAGCGTCGCTGCCTGTAGAAGGGGTAACTGTCATGTGAGGGGAGGAGGCGGGAAGGAAGGAATGGCTCCACCCATACTTTAGGAGTGGGAAGGGAAAACCAAAAGTAGAAATCTGAGCTTCAGTTTAATTTGCCCCACATCCTTGTATTTACAGGAGAAAGATCCCATTTACCAAAAGATAATGTTCCCCCACCCACTTTCTAGAACTTTATTATTTGCAGTGGTTTCTGACTTATGGCTGCTTCCTGTGGACTTGTCCAGCCACTGAGGGATCTGATAAATAAATCTCATTGAAAGTCAGTGGGATGTAGGAGCCTAAGGCTTGATTTACACTATACAACCTGATGACATAGCTGCACTGAGGTAACACCACATGTAGATGCAGCTATGTCAACAGAAGGGGGCTTCTGTCCTCCGTTGGAGAGGTGGTGTTCCTACACTGAAAAAAAAAGGAAAAAAAGTTCTTCTGCATTTTCACTATGGGGCTATGCCGGCATAGCTCTGGTGGTATGGTCTCTGTAGCATAGGCCATGTCTAAGGTACAAAATTATGTTAACCTAACTTACACTGGCAGACAGCCCCCGCAATTATTAAATTGCTTGTCTATGTGCAGACTTCCCTCCTTGTGTAGGTGCAAAAAGAAAAGGAGTACTTGTGGCACCTTAGAGACTAACCAATTTATTTGAGCATAAGCTTTCGTGAGCTACAGCTCACTTCATTGATGCATCCGATGAAGTGAGCTGTAGCTCACGAAAGCTTATGCTCAAATAAATTGGTTAGTCTCTAAGGTGCCACAAGTATTCCTTTTCTTTTTGCGAATACAGACTAACACGGTTGCTACTCTGAAACTTGTGTAGGTGGTGCATGTACTCACCAGGAGTATTTGTATTGATTGTATTATCAGTGTGGGGCATTGTGGAACAGGTCTTGAAAGCCAGTTATCAGTCGACATAAGCAATGCAGTGTCTACATTGACACTGCATCGGCCTAATTACATTGACCATGACTCTATGATGCTTGGGGAGGTGGAGTTAGTAAATTGGCATACAGAGGCACTTAAGTCAGTGGGAGCCAAATTTAAGTGAGGACAGTTCTATAGCTAGATTGATACAAGGCAGCTTACGTTGCGCTAGCCGTGTAGTGTAGACCAGGCGTAGTCTTATCCTCAGTCTCTTTTGAAAATGGATCCAGGTGTGTTTGAAAAATGTTATCCTTTGTTCTTATACTGACACTTGAATTTAGAGCAGGGGTTCTCAAACTTCGTTGCATCGCGACCCCCTTCTGACAAGGAAAAATTAGTACATGACCCCAGGATGCATGAGTCCCACCGCCCAGTGTGTGTGTGGGAGGGAGGGTAAAGCAGAAGCCCAAGGGCTTTGGCCCCAGTAAGTCTAATGCCAGCCCTTGCAACCCTATTAAAATGGGATTGCAACCCTTGAGAACCACTGATTTAGAGGATTATAAATTTGCACCATTGTTGGAGGGTTGAGAAGTCCCTATCTTTTTGGTCTGTAGGTATTGCTTGACTTGCAGTTGAAGCGCCTGAAGGATTTTACTACCAAAAACAATGATGCAGTTGTACTAGTGGTAATGCAATGGTGGGAAATTTCCCAAAGAAGTTTTGTTGACATGGGGGAGTGGGAATTTTCAAACACGCCTAAGACCTTGGCTGCATAAGAAAGTTTTTATGATGTAACTTCTGAAGTATAAATTGATAGAGTTGAACAGGTATAAACTCCCTGCCCTGGTGCAGAAATTTTTATCCTGATATAAGATCCTCTGTGGAAACTCTTATACCAGAATAAATGGGTTTCTTTGGTTTTACATATGTTGCTTGGGAAGGGTTTAAGCTAAACCAAAAAATAGTCACACTTAGTCCTATAAGAGTTTCCACACAGGGTTTTATACCTGTATAACTGATAAAACATTCCTGTGTAGACAAGATGCAAGTGATTCAGGAGCGGAAGTCACTATGTAGATGCGTACATGGGGCTTGTACTCCTAAATCATATTAGGTACATTTGAAAATCCAATATGCAGCTGTCTGTACAGTACTGTGTGAGAGAAGAAAGGTGGAATACAGTTCATGGAAAAATCACTTAATGTAATAGTCTTGAAAAATACAATAAATGGGGAAACGGCTCTCGCTTCCAAATAAACTAAAGCAAAATTGACATTTATAATCCTTAAAATGCACCCTTGGCACCTATTGTGTCAAGCTTTTTTTCTATTGTGGTAGTTAGCAAAGGCCTGATGCTTTTGTTTTGAATTCTAGGTTGAAGACTTTGGGTGACAAATCAAGAGAAGCAAAAATAAGCAAGCAGAGGTACTTCTGTATGCTCAAATATACAGTTTTGTCTTATGTCTTTATTTATGAAAACATTGTTTAAACATAGCTAATATACTTTGGCAAAACTATTTACATGTTATTTTACATAACACTGAAATTTTGATGAAGAATATGCTGCTCTATTGATCGGAGTACCTGAAACTTATGGTTTAATAGAACACTTTAGTTCCCACTTTTTAAAATTAGCCGTTTTTTGGTGCTCAGCACTCAGTTTAAAGTTTGATGTTTGCTGTAACTAAAGTATATTGTCCTTTATAATATAGTAAATTAAACAGTATCACTGCCCAAAACATTTATATGACACTTGAATTTATTATCTTTCTCCATGTGACTCTTAAGTACACCTCTACCCCGATATAACGCGACCTGACATAACATGAATTTGGATATAACGCAGTAAAGCAGTGCTCCGGAGGGCAGGAGGGGGAGCTGCACACTCCGGTGGATCAAAGCAAGTTCGATATAATGCGGTTTCACCTATAACGCAGTCAGATTTGTTGGCTCCCGAGGACAGCGTTATAGCTGGGTAGAGGTGTACTACAATCTTTCTTCCTATGTTATGAGGTATTTTTTAAGTATAAGAACAGAAATAAGAGCCTTTCTTTGCTTAAAAAATATCGGTGATAAAGGGATGGTAACTTCAGAAGAGAAATCTTAAATCATTCTGCAGCATAGCTGAAAATGGCATTGGTTATAATGTTTCTGAAGTCAGCATTGTAAAATGTCGTTCTGTTTTCAACATGAATAAATGTCATCTTTGTACAATATTCAACTGTAGAAAAGTACAGTTTTGCTATAGGTTTCAGAGTAGCAGCTGTGTTAGTCTGTATCCGCAAAAAGAACAAGAGTACTTGTGGCACCTTAGAGACTAATAAATTTGTTAATCTCTAAGGTGCCACAAGTACTCTTGTTAATTTTGCTATAGTTATATACAATGTCTCAAATATGATTTGCTGTGAAGCATTGTATATGTGCTTTCATCCAGAAAGTGGTGTTACAGACATTTATTTCCTTTTTAAAATAACAGAAAAACCCAAACAAAAAATCCAGAGCAATTTTAAATAAATTAAACTGATCACTACATTTTTGCAATTCAGAAGTTGTTAACTTTTGGAAGATCAGTCTTTTATAACTAAAAAGTTGCAATTGCCCATAATGTAGGCCAAGGCTAAAATATTTTATTGAGAGAAGGCTGAATTAGTAATTTTAGGAAACTCCCTGCTGTGCATATGTATTGCTCATAGGTGCTGTAGTAATACAAATAAATAATGTTTTAATGCAGGTGGCATATTGAAGTAATGCCATTGATTCTGTAGGCTCTGTTGTTGATATGTTAACATGAACTCTGTACAGCGAAAGTTCATGAAGACTAGGGTCTGAATCCTCCATCCTGTTTGTGCTGCTCCTGTGTGTCAAAGGTTGGGGGGGGACAGAGAACTGCTTTGAAAGGGCAGCTGATGAGTCCCCTTGCATAGCTATATTGCATAAGTTGCCTGAATGGCATAACTGGCTCTCTTTTATTACTTTCTAGTCCTGCTTTGTAGAGTTTGTGTTGCAGTGATACGGAATTATTGGTAGAGTCCTGTGAAATTCTTTTTATTTTTCAGAAATTTCTTATTTTGTTTATCTATTAAAATGTTTTATTTCTTTATTACATTTACATTAATAAATTACCCCAGATAACTATAAATAAAAACAGTGGCCATAAATCCGAGTTTATCTACACCGCATCATTTTACCTAGATGTACCCTGTGCTGAAGCCTCCTGATAACCTCCCCATGTCCATCCTCACTCAATGTCTCAAACCCCATGAGATCTTCCCAACCCCTCCTGCTTCCTTCCCCCGTCCTCTTCCCTGGGGTGCTCCCATTTCCCCTTATATAGTCTCTCTCTCCCATTGAATGTCAAACTCCCTAGTCTCCATTAGCCCCAGACACCCCTCTTCTACTTCCCCTTCCCCACTGAGCTCCAGCTTCCCAATTAGTACCAGGAACCCTTCCCCTATCTCTGCTTATATAGCTCTGCTCCAGGGTGGGTGAGAGGCCCTTGGGAGGTGTGACAGTTAGGTCTTAGTGAGAGACCCTTGAGGGAGGGCAGCAGTTGGGTTCTGTCCCCCTGGGGGTGGGTGGGAAGCCCTGGTGGTGGTGGTGGCAGGGTAGAGTCCTGCCCTGCATCAGCGGGTGGAAGTCCCTTGATGGGAAGTGGGGGCTGGATGGCCGTTGGTAGGGGGTGGCAGGTTCTGCTTCCTGGAAGGCTGGGAGCCGTTGGGTGGAGGGCAGTGAGGTGGGGTAGTGGCTCCTGTCATGATAGGGTGGGCAGGCCAAACTTGCGCAATGCTTTTTTTCCATTTTATTTCCTTTTTTTACGTTGATTTTTGTTTTATTTCATGTTGTTTTGCCTTTGTGAAAAACACAGGCCTTTAATTATTGAGATTGTGGAGGTGTGACCGGAGATCCTTGTGTGCTAGTGATTCTTGGCTGACAGAATATGTTAGAGGGCTGTTGCAGCGAGCAATAGGTTAGAGCACTGCTTCCCAAACTTTTTACTAAGGTGACCCACCACCTGCATTTTGTCTTTTTTTGGGGACCTACCATTACCCCTTCGCCACCCCTTGCCATCCTACCCCTCTGTTCCTCCTCTTCTCAGCCCTCCAGCCCCTGCTGTCTTCTCCCTTCCCAGCCCTCCAACACACTGTGCTCTCCCTTTCACTCTTCAGCCTTCTTCTTAGTCCAAGTCCGGTGCTCAGCTTCCCCTAGCTCCCTTATTCTGGCTATCCCAGCCCTGCCCCCTCCTGCAGCCCCAGCTGGCCCCTCTCTTTCTGCTGCTGAGCCTGTGTCACTACGAGGCTGCTCATTGACCACTCGTTGGCTCCGCCCATTTCCTCTGTGCTGCTGCTGCTCAGATTCCACTTCCCACACTGCTTCCTGCTAGATCCTTCCTGTGACATGAGGTCAGGACCCACTTTTTGGGAAACACTGGATTAGTTTCGCCTCTAGCCTCAGACTAGGTGAACACAAAGGTGGCTTTAAACCACATTTGCTTCCTCTCCACTGACCAGGTTCTGAACCAAACATAACTTAGCCTAACCTGTGAGTCTAACTAATGAACAACTGTTGAGTCATATTATTTATATCACATACACCATCATTCAAACAGTTGGTATAATTGCAGTTTCACTCCATTCTGAGGGTCTTTCAGGAGTCTGAAGTGAGGAAAATCTTGGTGTAGTTAGGGCTGTCGATTTAATCGCAGTTAACTCACTTGATTAACTCAAAAAAATTAATAGTGAATAAAAAAATTAATTGTGATTAATCTTAATGATAAATAATAGAATACCAATGGAAATTTATTAACTATTTTTGGATTTTTTCTAAATTTTAAAATATATTGATTTCAATTACAACACAGAATACCAAGAGTATAATGCTCACATTATTTTTTATTACAAATATTTGCACTGTAAAACGGAGAAAAGAAATAGTATTTTTCAATTCACCTCATACAAGTACTGCAGTGCAATCTCTTTATCATGAAAGTGCAGTTTACAAATGTAGTTTTTTTGTTGCATAACTGCACTCAAAAACAAAACAATGTAAAATGTTAGAGCCTACAAGTCCACTCAGTCCTACTGCTTGTTCAGCCAATCGCTAAGACAAACAAATTTGTTTACATTTACGGGAGATAATGCTGCCCACTTCTTAATTACAGTGTCAACTGAAAAAAGAAAAGGTTGTGGCACCTTAGAGACTAACCAATTTATTTGAGCATAATCTTTCGTGAGCTACAGCTCACTTCATCGGATACATAGTGAGAACAGGTGTTTGCATGGCACTGTTGTAGCTGACATTGCAAGATATTTACGTGCCATATGCGTTAAAAATTTATATGCCTCTTCATGCTTCGGCCATCGTTCTAGAGGACATGCTTCCATGCTGATGCTGCTTGTTTAAAAAAAAAAAAAAGAAAAAGCATTAATTAAATTTGTGACTGAACTCCTTGGGGGAGAATTGTATGTCTCCTGCTCTGTTTTACCCACATTCTGCCATATATTTCATGTTATAGCAGTCTTAGATGATGACCCAGCACACATTTATTTTAAGAACACTTTCACTACAAATTTGACAAAACGCAAAGAAGATACCAAAGTGAAATTTCTAAAGATAGCTACAGCACTCGACCCAAGATTTAAGAATCTGAAGTGCCTTCCAAAATGTGAGAGGGATGAGGTATAGAGCATGCTTTCAGAAGTCTTAAAAGAGCAACACTCTGATGCGGAAACTACAGAACCCAAACCACCAAAAAAGAAAATCAACCTTCTGCAGGTAGCATCTGACTCAGATGATGAAAATGAACATGCATCGGTCCGCACTGCTTTGTATGGTTTTCGAGCAGAACCCGTCATCAGCATGTCCTCTGGAATGGTGGCTGAAGCATGAAGGGACATATGACTCTTTAGCACATCTGGCATGTAAATACCTTGCGATGCTGACTACAACAGTGCTATGCAAATGCCTGTTCTCACTTTCAGGTGACATTGTAAACAAGAGGCAGGAAGCATTATCTTCCGCAAAGGTAAACAAACTTCTTTCTCTTAGCGATAGGCTGAACAAGCAGCAGGACTGAGTGGACTTGTAGGGTCTAAAGTTTTACATTGTTTTATTTTTGAAGGCAGGTTTTTTTATACATAATTCTACATTTGTAAGTTCAACTTTCATGATCAAGAGATTGCACTACAGTACTTGTATTAGGTGAACTGAAAATACTATTTTTGTTTTTTACAGTGCAAATATTTGTAATCAAAATAAATATAAAGTGAGCACGGTATACTTTGCATTCTGTGTTGTAATTCAAATGATTATATTTGAAAATGTAGAAAACCTCCATAAATATTTTTAAAAAATGGTATGCTATTTAAAAGTACAGTTAATCATGATTAGTTTTTTTAATTGCTTGACAGCCCTAGATGTAGTACGATATATTTATAAAGTCTTACTAATATTTAATATGTGGTAGAAGCATTGTAACTAACATTGTTTTTATATTTAAGTTTATTCTTGCTCATAAATTATACTTATTGACTAAGAGTTATAGCCGACTAATTGACTGTACTTGCAGTTCAATATTAAAAATATTCAAGAAACCAAATAACCAAGCTAAGCCAGATTTATCGTTTAAAGACAAAGCAATGCAGTACAGGAAGGAAAGAGAGTACATTGGTTTTTCCCAGGAAGCTCAGTCTTGCAGCGTGTTCAGTTCACCTTCCACAGAAGATGTGCTTCCCAAATGCCACTTAAGCTAGCCATCTTTTTATAGGATAGCTGTTTATAAGCTGCGCAGCACTCACTGTTCATGTCACTTAAAGTTTAACTAACCATCTTGTGCCAGCTTTGTCATTGGTGCATTCCTGTACTTTCCCGTCTTTTGTTTTGTTTATTACCTTCCAAACATTGAGGGGTATGAAAATACTCCTTAATGCAAAGCATTCATACACCTTACAAGGAAATAATGTACCGCATTATACCTTTGTTTCATAAAACTCATTCACCTAGTTTTTGGCAGTTTTTGTATTTGCCTGAGCCATGTGCTGAGAGAGATTTGTCCCAGCGCATTGTGGGATACATGTCTTGGCATAAGTGAGCAAGAATAAGCATAGTACAGTTTAGCATGATTCCCCTCCCCATGCGCACACACACAAATGTTAATATTGTGCATGTAATACCTATTGGTGTGTATGTATATTAGCTCTGACCAACATAGAAAATATTAGATTATGGGCTGGCAAAGATTCTTTCAATTTTGTAACTACCACAGTTTTAACGTAGAGTGCATTAAATGCAAAACCTTTGGGCTTTAATGATTAGTGTCAACATATTAATTCAAAAGTAGTTAAACATCATTGTAATCATGATTTCATAATCTACTCTTAAAGTTAGTATTAGATGCAATGTCTTTCTTGCCAATGCATCTGCAAAAAATTGCCTTGTACATTGTCTGTCTGTTTCTAATGAACACCAAGAATAAAGCAAAGTTAAGGGGTCTAATGCAATAATAAGCGAAAAAGGGAAAACGTAGGTGGATATCAGCTTGACAGTGAAATGTAGTGGTTTTGTATTTTTATATTCTTGTAAAGTAGATTGCGTCATATGTTTTGAACGAGACCAGACAAAATGGTAGCAAATGGAGATGGCAGTGAATAATTCTGTACTGACAAGGAGATGGATTGGTTGACCTTATTCTCTTCCATTTTTAACTTCTGTGGTTTTATGATTCTGTTTACAGGGCTGTTCAGTATTTGCCAAAGTTTTCTGCTGGATTGGAATTGCTCAGCAGGTATGTCCTTCCATTTTCATACTAATATTTCTTTTCCCCATGGTTTGTTTCCCTAATCAAAATATTATAGGGGGAACAAGTAGTAAATAAGATCATAAGAAAATGAAAACTCTGTATTGATTGCAGGTTTTGAATGGTGTGCAGTAAAGAAGTCAGGGGCTATTAATTTAATGATGAGGATAGATACATTGAACAGCTGCCTCAAACCCAGAGCACTGTTCATCCTGTGCACTGAGTGAGGCAGGAATACTGTGGGGTGGGGGAATATAGTATGTGATCATGTAATTAGGTTACATAATGTTATAAAATAATCTTCTAAAATTAGGCTGCCCAGACAACCTTAATTTTAGCATTTCCTAATTATTGAGAGTTTGATTTTGCAACCTTTATTTCTACTACATTCCGAATCCTGCAGTTGTTCTAATGTATATCTTTGCATATATTATATAGTTATCCATAGAATATTAGAGTGTGATAATTATACAACTATCCAGTTTCTCATGCCGCTGAAGCCCAACTGGTCTCTGTGCTGGGGCAGGCTATACTTGATTAATACAAAAAGCCACCCAGCTTGCATTTAAGTAGATTAGGGTCATCTGGCTTCATAGTATAATAAACTCACCTCCCACCTGTGGTGGTACTCGCTAATTTTGAAGAGATTTTTAAACTTAAATGTTAAAGAAAATATTACTCTTTTATTTGCTTATTGGATTGGAGGAAAGAATGGATCGATGTTGATTTTTTTAATTTGATCAAGTGCAATAAGAACACTGTTCTGTTGTCCCCAAACCCTCTTGCTTCCAGAAAAACAATCAACATTACATCGAGTTATTGTGCTATCTAGTTTGTTTTCTCTGATGTACTCACATTCATTTTCTAAAATATCATGTGGTCTGCTCTTTTGACACACCACAATATTGGAGCATAAATCTTGCAAAATGACTTCACTTGGATGTTTCTTGATGCGTTCTTAGTTGATTCCGTTGAAACGTCATTCAGATCTATGCAGTGTTGTAGCTGTGTTGGTCCCAAGATATTAGAGAGGCAAGGTGGGTGAGGTAATATCTTTCATTGGACTAGCTTCTGTTGGTGACAAATACAAGCTTTCAGGTCTACACAGAGTTCTTCTTCAGGTTATTTTTGCTGACCTGAAGAAGAGCTTTGTAAGCTTGTCTTTGTCACCAACAGAAGCTGGTCCAATGAAGGATATTACCTCATCCACTTTGTCTCATTAAGATCTATGGCATTTGCAGCTGCAGTCAGATGTTCTCTTGATTCGTAAAACAGCCTGCCGGAGCTGATTATGCTTTTTTGTTATGTAAATTTGAAGTTGCTTTAGACTCTCCTACAAGGACTGACTGCTTGACTGTTAAACTTTCCTTCCCTTTTCTGGACTTAAGGCGTACAAGAATATTGAACTTCAACATATATTTATTTAGAATTTTTTATAGAATTTGTACCTGCGACTCTCAGTTATCTGGGTTGTCTGCTGCATCCAATTCAGGACCAGCTTCTCTCTAAGACCACAGTAGCTCCAGGCATTGCGAGGAGATAATCTGATACTAACTCTTCTTTGGTTTCCCATAATCTTTGTTTAGCAACATAAGCTTCATAAGAGAACACATGTGGAGTCTCTACCTTTTTGTGTGTCTGTAGAGGGGTTTTTCCTTGCAAAACAAACTATCATTCACAAGTCTAGGATTTCATATTTTGCTTTTAAAGCTGAAAATTCTGGTATGGATGTCTCCAAAGTGTGCTTTAACTTCAGATGAAATCTCAGACTCCCATTGTCCACATTATTTCCTAGTCTCTGGTCTTCCTGTTAGGCTTCTTTTTTCTATAGTTGCTTTAGGCAGGTTTTGCTTTGAATCTTTTTTGGCTTGTATTGAGTACTCATTCCTTTGACTTGGATCTCTCTGGAGCTCATATTTTCCCTTACTGACTGTTGAGATGACCCATGATTATAAATACTTTGTTGTATAACTATTGTGTTGGCACTGATTTAGCACTGGTTTTCTTCTTGAGATGATAATGAAAGAATCTTATAAAAATGATTTGGAATGTTACATATAAAAAATTGAATTATATGAATGGATATTTCTTCTGTGAGGTAGGCAATATAAAAAAGAAGTCCTTATATACATAACTGTTTTTCTTGGAGATCAAACTGATTTAGTCCAAAGAAATATGTGCAGAAGAAGCATATGAAATACCTAAACTATTTTTGCGTGTATCAGTATGTGTTTATACCAGGTTTAATAAGTTGAGTTCTGGAGCAGGTAGTTAAGCAGATGGTACTATTACCTAATGCATTGTCCTATGGCAATAGAAGGTAAGCTGCACAAGGAATACATGATTCGGCCCCTGGCTATATGAATTAGTGGTTTGTTCCGTCCCGCCCTGCTCCAGCTGTGCTAATTAAGTCACTTGTGATTCTACTTCCAAAATTGAAAATCTGTTTCTGTCAATTGCAAAACATGTTCCTGTGGAAATCCGTTAGGTAACATCTAATTCCATTTCAGTCATATATGTCTAAAAGTTTGTGGTAAGTTGGGTCAAATATAAGAGTGTTGGTAAACTGAATAATTCACATGTTGGTAATAGAAGTTGGGCTTGTTTTTGTCTTAATTGGCTTGTGAGTTGCTTGTTGGATAGTTTTTTGGCTTGTTGCTTCTTTTTTTTTGATTGGCTCCTGGCAAAATGTGGGAGAGCATCAGGGGTGCACAGCGGGCCCACCACAGTCCCAGATTGCAAGCTGGGGGATCTAGTTACATAGAGTGGTGGGGTTTTTAGGGATTGGCTTGTTTTGGCCTTGTTTTGAAATGGGGTTAACTTGATTTTTGGCTTATTGTGAAAGTCAGGTTCTCATTTTCCACATGAAAGTTGGCAGCTGAGGTCCTGACCTGAAAGTTTGGTCAGTAATCTGCTGGATCTTGTGGTGAGAGAGTTTGCTTTGCAGATAAGGCCTTGTCTACACTACACAGTTCTGTTGACAAAAGTCAGCTTTTGTCAGTGAAACAGTGGAGGTGTACACACTGCAATTTTCCTCCCCCCGCCTATTTAATTTTCCTGCTACACAGACATAATAAAACCACCTTGATGAGTGGCATAGAGCTTTTAATGATGAAGTTAGTGCGATAGTGTTAGTGTAGATACTGTGCTTGCTTATGTCTCCATAAGTGGCCTCCAGGAGGTGTCCCGTAATGCCCATCATCACCGCTCTGGTCAGCAGTTTCAGCTCCGCTGCCCTGCAGTCATGTAAATGGGCTTGCACTCTCCCCTTTACAGCCCTGGGTATTTCTGAAAATTCACTTACTGTTTGTTCAGCGTGGAGAGCTCACATAGCATCTTCCTAGCTGATCATGGCGGCTTTCTGCAGGAAACAAACTCCCACCTGGAGTACATAGGAGTAGTTGGATCTGCTGGGTCTGTGGGGTGAAGAGGCTGTGCAGTCGCAGTGCTTCTCCAGCTGCAAGAACTTTGATATGTACAAGCAGATTGCTAATGGCAGGGGCAGAAGGGACACGAAAAGGACACGGCGATAGTGTGTTAAGATCAAGGAGCTAAGGCAGGTGTGTTAGAAGGCAAGGGAGGCCAAATGTTGCTCTGGTGCGGTGTGGAAGACATGCCACTTTTACAAGGAGCTGCACGCCATCCTCGGTGGTGACCACTACTCCATCACCAAGAACCTTATGGATGCTTTCGGGGGACTGGAGGCTGTGGCCAGCGAAGTCAACTCTGAGGATGAAGTGATGGAAAAGGAAATGGAGGAGGGTGTTGGACAGGGTCATCCGGTGGCATGGCGAGCCAGGGCCTCTTTTTGACTCCGGAGGGGTCTGTCCAATCCCAGCACTCTGGCTGTAGCATGCCTGAAGCAGGAGAGGGGATTTCCGGTAAGTATTCATTTTGATTTTATACTGCATGGTGACATGAGGTGGAGCTCTCCTTTATTTTGTTATATGGTAGAAGCGGGATAATGGATAGAAAATAACCCTAGGATGGTTTGCATCTGCTTCTAAGTCCCCTGTACAGCTACACAGTTTAATGCACACCGGGATGTCCCAGGAATCCTCCATAGAGAACTCTGTGAAACTTTCCTGGAGGTACTCAGCAATCCTCTGCTGAAGGTTCCTTGACAGAGCTGTTGTGTTTCTTTTCCCATTGTAAGAAAGTTTGCTGTGCCAGTCAGCAATTATTTCTGCAGGAACCAAAGCAGCACAGCCTGGTCTGAAGCTGCACGCATACAGGAGATGTACCTTTGCATCGTCTGATACCTCAGTTGTGAGATATCCGCTTCAATCACCCCTGCCTGTGGAAAATGGTGTATTCAGAATAGTGTCCCTACGTGCTTGTAGAGATCCCCTTCTGACCCAGACCCTTGGTCCAATCTTGCCTCTTCCCCCACAGGCTGAACTCAGTACGTTAAGGGCTCTCGCCGTGCTGTGTGCTTGCCAAGGGAAAGTGAGAAAGAGGAGTGTCAGGGTTCACCATCCCACACTCTGAACTCTGGGGTACAGATGTGGGGACCCACATGAAAGACCCCGTAAGCTTATATTTTACCAGCTTAGGTTAAAACTTCTCTAAGGCACTAATTCCTTAGGCTGATATTGCTGCCACTACCAAGTGATTTACACAAAATATTCAGGGAAGGGTGACTTGGAATCCCTGTCCCCCCAAACTCCTTCACCCCCTTTCCTGGGGAGGCTTGAGAATAAACTACCAACCAATTGCCTTAGCAATGTGAGCTCAGACGAGACCCTTTGTCTTCAGGACACTGAAATCAATCAGGTTTTTAAAGGAAGAATTTTATTTATAAAGAAAAAAGTGAAAGAATCACACCTGCAGAATCAGGATGGAAGGCAACTTTACAGGGTAATAAGATTTAAAACGGAGGATTCCCCTCTGAGCTCAGCTTCACAGTTACAAAAACAGGAATGAAACTACCCCTGTAGCATAGGAAAATTCACAAGCCAAAACAAAAGATAACCGAACGCATTTCCTTTCCCTACTCACAGTTTCTGTAGTTTTAGATGGATTATTCCAGGTATATTTTCAGGAGATATTGTACCTGCTTGGCTTCTCCCTCTGTTCGGAGAGGGAACAACCCACAGAACAAACAAATCATCCTTCCTCCCCAGATTTGAAAGTATCTTCTTTTCACATTGGTCCTTCCGGTCAGGTGCCAACTTGGTTATTTGAACTGCTTAACCCTTTACAGATAAAGCAATACAGTACAGTTGCCAAGGATATATAAAGGTTGCTACCCTTCCCCCTATATTCATGACAAGGAGTATGTAACTTTTATGATTCAAGACTAGTGCACTCACAATACTGCCTCTGTGTATAAGCTTTCGTGAGCTACAGCTCACTTCATCGGATACACACTGTGGAAAGTGTAGAAGATCTTTTATACACACAAAGCATGAACAAATACCTCCCCCCACCCCACTCTCCTGCTGGCAATAGCTTATCTAAAGTGATTACTCTCCTTACAATGTGTATGAAAATCAAGGTGGGCCATTTCCAGCACAAATCCAGGGTTTAACAAGAACGTCTGGGGGAAGAGGGGGGTAGGAAAAAACTAGGGGAAATAGGTTACCTTGCATAATGACTTAGCCACTCCCAGTCTCTATTCAAGCCTAAGTTAATTGTATCCAATTTGCAAATGAATTCCAATTCAACAGTTTCTTGCTGAAGTCTGGATTTGAAGTTTTTTTGTTGAAGAATTGCAACTTTCATGTCTGTAATCGCGTGACCAGAGACATTGAAGTGTTCTCCGACTGGTTTATGAATGTGATAATTCTTGACATCTGATTTGTGTCCATTTATTCTTTTACGTAGAGACTGTCCAGTTTGACCAATGTACATGGCAGAGGGGCATTGCTGGCACATGATGGCATATATCACATTGGTGGATGTGCAGGTGAACGAGCCTCTGATAGTGTGGCTGATGTTCTTAGGCCCTGTGATGGTGTCCTCTGAATAGATATGTGGGCACGGTTGGCAACGGGCTTTGTTGCAAGGATAGGTTCCTGGGTTAGTGGTTCTGTTGTGTGGTATGTGGTTGCTGGTGAGTATTTGCTTCAGGTTGGGGGGCTGTCTGTAGGCAAGGACTGGCCTGTCTCCCAGGATTTGTGAGAGTGTTGGGTCATCCTTCAGGATAGGTTGTAGATCCTTAACAATGTGTTGGAGGGGTTTTAGTTGGGGGCTGAAGGTGACGGCTAGTGGCGTTCTGTTATTTTCTTTGTTAGGCCTGTCCTGTAGTAGGTGACTTCTGGGAACTCTTTTGGCTCTATCAATCTGTTTCTTCACTTCAGCAGGTGGGTATTGTAGTTGTAAGAATGCTTGATAGAGATCTTGTAAGTGTTTGTCTCTGAGGGGTTGGAGCAAATGCGGTTGTATTGCAGAGCTTGGCTGTAGACGATGGATCGTGTGGTGTGGTCAGGGTGAAAGCTGGAGGCATGTAGGTAGGAATAGCGGTCAGTAGGTTTCCGGTATAGGGTGGTGTTTATGTGACCATTGTTTATTAGCACTGTAGTGTCCAGGAAGTGGATCTCTTGTGTGGACTGGACCAGGCTGAGGTTGATGGTGGGATGGAAATTGTTGAAATCATGGTGGAATTCCTCAAGGGCTTCTTTTCCATGGGTCCAGATGATGAAGATGTCATCAATATAGCACAAGTAGAGTAGGGGCTTTAGGGGACGAGAGCTGAGGAAGCGTTGTTCTAAATCAGCCATAAAAATGTTGGCATACTGTGGGGCCATGCGGGTACCCATAGCAGTGCCGCTGATCTGAAGGTATACATTGTCCCCAAATGTAAAATAGTTATGGGTAAGGACAAAGTCACAAAGTTCAGCCACCAGGTTAGCCGTGACATTATCGGGGATAGTGTTCTTGGCGGCTTGTAGTCCATCTTTGTGTGGAATGTTGGTGTAGAGGGCTTCTACATCCACAGTGGCCAGGATGGTGTTATCAGGAAGATCACCAATGGATTGTAGTTTCCTCAGGAAGTCAGTGGTGTCTCGAAGGTAGCTGGGAGTGCTGGTAGCCTAGGGCCCGAAGAGGGAGTCTACATAGCCAGACAATCCTGCTGTCAGGGTGCCAATGCCTGAGATGATGGGGCACCCAGGATTTCCAGGTTTATGGATCTTGGGTAGTAGATAGAATATCCCAGGTCGGGGTTCCAGGGGTGTGTCTGTGCGGATTTGATCTTGTGCTTTTTCAGGAAGTTTCTTGAGCAAATGATGTAGTTTCTTTTGCTAACTCTCAGCGGGATCAGAGGGTACTGGCGTGTAGAAAGTGGTGTTGGAGAGCTGCCGAGCAGCCTCTTGTTCATATTCCGACCTATTCATGATGACAACAGCACCTCCTTTATCAGCCTTTTTGATTATGATGTCAGAGTTGTTTCTGAGGCTGTGGATGGCATTGTGTTTTGCACAGCTGAGGTTATGGGGCAAGTGATGCTGCTTTTCCAAAATTTCAGCCCGTGCATGTTGGCGGAAGCACTCTATGGGTATGTCTACACTACGGAATAGGGTCGTATTTATAGAAGTCTTTTTTTTAGAAATTTGTTTTATATATTCAAGTGTGTGTGTCCCCACAGAAAATGCTGTAAGTGCATTAAGTGCATTAACTCGGCGGAGTGCTTCCACAGTACCGAGGCAAGCGTCGACTTCCGGAGTGTTGCACTGTGGGTAGCTATCCCGCAGTCTCCGCTGCCCATTGGAATTCTGGGTTGAGATCCCAATGCCTGATGGGGCTAAAACATTGTCGCGGGTGGTTCTGGGTACATATCGTCAGGCCCCCGTTCCCTCCTTCCCTCCCTCCGTGAAAGCAAGGGCAGACAATCGTTTCGCGCCTTTTTTCCTGAGTTATCTGTGCAGACGCCATACCATGGCAAGCATGTAGCCTGCTCAGGTAACCGTCACCCTATGTCTCCTGGGTGCTGGCAGATGCAGTACTGCTTTGCTACACAGTAGCAGCAACCCATTGCCTTCTGACAGCTGACGGTGCAATATGACTGGTAGCCGTCATCGTCATGTCCGAGGTGCTCCTGGCCACATCGGCCAGGAGCGCCTGGGCAGACATGGGCGCAGGGACTAAATTTGGAGTGACTTGACCAGGTCATTCTCTTTAGTCCTGCAGTCAGTCCTATTGAACCATCTTATGATGAGCAGGCAGGCGATATGGATTGCTAGCAGTCCTATTGCATCATCTTCTGCCGGGCAGCCATGAGATGTGGATGGCATGCAGTCCTTCTGCACCGTCTCCTGCCAGCCAAAGAGAGAAAAGATAGATGGAGTGGATCAAAACAAGAAATAGACCAGATTTTTTTTGTACTCATTTGATTACACCCCCCCCCCCCGTTTAGGAGGCTCATTCCTCTAGGTCACACTGCAATCACTCACAGAGAAGGTGCAGCAAGGTAAATCTAGCCATGTATCAATCAGAGGCCAGACTAACCTCCTTGTTCCAATAAGAACAATTACTTAGGTGCACCATTTCTTATTGGAACCCTCCATGAAGTCCTGCCTGAAATACTCCTTGATGTAAAGCCACCCCCTTTGTTGATTTTAGCTCCCTGAAGCCAACCCTGTAAGCCGTGTCGTCAGTCGCCCCTCCCTCCGTCAGAGCAACGGCAGACAATCGTTCCACACCTTTTTTCTGTGCGGACACCATACCAAGGCAAGCATGGAGGCCGCTCAGCTCACTTAGGCAATTAGGAGCACATTAAACACCACACGCATTATCCAGCAGTATATGCAGCACCAGAACCTGGCAGAGAGATACCGGGTGAGGAGGCGACATCAGCGCGGTCACGTGAGTGATCGGGACATGTACACAGATTTCTCTGAAAGCATGGGCCCTGCCAATGCATGCATCATGGTGCTAATGGGGCAGGTTCATGCTGTGGAACGCCGATTCTGGGCTCGGTAAACAAGCACAGACTGATGGGACCGCATAGTGTTGCAGGTCTGGGACGATTCCCAGTGGCTGCGAAACTTTCGCATGCGTAAGGGCACTTTCATGGAACTTTGTGACTTCCTTTCCCCTGCCCTGAAGCGCATGAATACCAAGATAAGAGCAGCCCTCACAGTTGAGAAGCGAGTGGCGATAGCCCTGTGGAAGCTTGCAACGCCAGACAGCTACCGGTTAGTTGGGAATCAATTTGGAGTGGGCAAGTCTACTGTTGGGGCTGCTGTGATGCAAGTAGCCCACGCAATCAAAGATCTGCTGATATCAAGGGTAGTGACCCTGGGAAATGTGCAGGTCATAGTGGATGGCTTTGCTGCAATGGGATTCCCTAACTGTGGTGGGGCCATAGACGGAACCCATATCCCTATCTTGGCACCGGAGCACCAAGCCGGCAAGTACATAAACCGCAAGGGGTACTTTTCGATAGTGCTGCAAGCCCTGGTGGATCACAAGGGACATTTCACCAACATCAACGTGGGATGGCCGGGAAAGGTGCATGATGCTCGCATCTTCAGGAACTGTGGTCTGTTTCAAAAGCTGCAGGAAGGGACTTTATTCCCAGTCCAGAAAATAACTGTTGGGAATGTTGAAATGCCTATAGTTATCCTTGGGGACCCAGCCTACCCCTTAATGCCATGGCTCATGAAGCCGTACACAGGCAGCCTGGACAGTAGTCAGGAGCTGTTCAATTACAGGCTGAGCAAGTGCAGAATGGTGGTAGAATGTGCGTTTGGACGTTTAAAGGCGTGCTGGCGCAGTTTACTGACTCACTTAGACCTCAGCGAAACCAATATTCCCACTGTTATTACTGCTTGCTGTGTGCTCCACAATATCTGTGAGAGTAAGGGGGAGACGTTTATGGCGGGGTGGGAGGTTGAGGCAAATCGCCTGGCTGCTGGTTACGTGCAGCCAGACACCAGGGCAGTTAGAAGAGCACAGGAGGGCGCGGTACGCATCAGAGAAGCTTTGAAAACCAGTTTCATGACTGGCCAGGCTACGGTGTGAAAGTTCTGTTTGTTTCTCCTTGATGAAACCCCCCGCCCCTTGGTTCACTCTACTTCCCTGCAAGCTAACCACCCTCCCCTCCTCCCCTTTAATCATTGCTTGCAGAGGCAATAAAGTCATTGTTGCTTCACATTCATGCATTCTTTATTCATTCATCGCACAAATAGGGGGATGACTACCAAGGTAGCCCAGGAGGGGTGGTGGAGGAGGGAAGGAAAATGCCACACAGCACTTTAAAAGTTTACAACTTTAAAATTTATTGAATGCCAGCCTTCTCTTTTTTTGGGCAATCCTCTGTGGTGGAGTGGTTGGTTGGCCGGTGGCCCCCCCACCGCATTCTTTGGCGTCTGGGTGTGGAGGCTATGGAACTTGGGGAGGAGGGTGGTTGGTTACACAGGGGCTGTAGTGGCAGTCTGTGCTCCAGCTGCCTTTGCTGCAGCTCAACTATACACTGGAGCATATTGGTTTGATCCTCCAGCAGCCTCAGCATTGAATCCTGCCTCCTCTCATCACGCTGCCGCCACATTTGAGCTTCAGCCCTCTCTTCAGCCCGCCACCTCTCCTCCGGGTCATTTTGTGCTTTCCTGCACTCTGACATTATTTGCCTCCACGCATTTGTCTGTGCTCCGTCAGTGTGGGAGGACAGCATGAGCTCAGAGAACATTTCATCACGAGTGCGGTTTTTTTTCTTTCTAATCTTCACTAGCCTCTGGGAAGGAGAAGATCCTGTGATCATTGAAACACATGCAGCTGGTGGAGGAAAAAAAGGGACAGCGGTATTTAAAAAGACACATTTTATAAAATAGTGGCTACATTCTTTCAGGGTAAACCTTGCTGTTAACATTACATACATAGCACATGTGCTTTCATTACAAGGTCGCATTTTGCCTCCCCCCACCGCGTGGCTACCCCCTCAACCCTCCTCCTTCCCCGTGGCTAACAGCGGGGAACATTTCTGTTCAGCCACAGGCAAACAGCTCAGCAGGAACGGGCTCCTCTGAGTGTCCCCTGAAGAAAAGCACCCTAATTCAACCAGGAGACCATGAATGATATCTCACTCTCCTGAGGATAACACAGAGAGATAAAGAACGGATGTTGTTTGAATGCCAGCAAACATACACTGCAATGCTTTGTTGTACAATGATTCCCGAGTGCGTGTTACTCGCCTGGAGTGGTATAGTGTCCTACCATGAAGGACGCAATAAGGCTGCCCTCCCCAGAAACCTTTTGCAAAGGCTTTGGGAGTACATCCAGGAGAGCCGTGAATGCCAGGGCAAAGTAATCCTTTCACATGCTTGCTTTTAAACCATGTATAGTATTTTAAAAAGTACACTCACCGAAGGTCCCTTCTCCGCCTGCTGGGTCTAGGAGGTAGCCTTGGGTGGGTTTGGAGGGTACTGGCTCCAGGTCCAGGGTGAGAAACAGTTCCTGGCTGTCAGGAAAACTGGTTTCTCCGCTTGCTTGCTGTGAGCTATCTACAACCTCCTCCTCTTCTTCTTCTTCTTTGTCCCCAAAACCTGCTTCCGTGTTGCCTCCATCTCCGTTGAAGGAGTCAAACAACACAGCTGGGGTAGTGGTGGCTGAACCCCCTAAAATGGCATGGAGCTCATCATAGAAGCGGCATGTTTGGGGCTCTGACCTGGAGTGGCCGTTCGCCCCTCTGGTTTTCTGGTAGGCTTGCCTCAGCTCCTTAAGTTTCACGTGGCACTGCTTCTGGTCCCTGTTATGGCCTCTGTCCTTCATGCCCTGGGAGATTTTGACAAATGTTTTGGCATTTCGAAAACTGGAACGGAGTTCTGATAGCACGGATTCCTCTCCCCAAACAGCGATCAGATCCCGTACCTCCCGTTCGGTCCATGCTGGAGCTCTTTTGCGATTCTGGGACTCCATCATGGTCACCTGTGCTGATGAGCTCTGCATGGTCACCTGCAGCTTGCCACGCTGGCCAAACAGGAAATGAGATTCAAAAGTTCGCAGTTCTTTTCCTGTCTACCTGGCCAGTGCATCTGAGTTGAGAGCGCTGTCCAGAGCGGTCAGAATGGAGCACTCTGGGATAGCTCCCAGAGGCCAATACCGTCGAATTGTGTCCATAGTACCTCAGATTCAACCCGGCAAGGCCGATTTAAGCGCTAATCCACTTGTCAGGGGTGGAGTAAAGAAATCGATTTTAAGACCCCTTTAAGTCAAACTAAAGGACTTCATCGTGTGGACGGGTGCAGGTTTACATCGATTTAACGCTGCTAAATTCGACTTAAAGTCCTAGTGTAGACCAGGGCTATGTAGAAGTCCAGTCTGCTGTTTCGACCTTCAGGAGGAGTCCATCTAGAATCCTTCTGTTTGTAGTGTTGGTAGGGAGGTCTCTGTGGATTAGTATGTTGTTCAGAGGTGTGTTGGAAATATTCCTTGAGTCAGAGATGTCAAAAATAGGATTCTAGGTCACCACAGAACTGTATCATGTTCGTTGGGGTGGAGGGGCAGAAGGAGAGGCCCCGAGATAGGACAGCTGCTTCTGCTGGGCTGAGAGTATAGTTGGATAGGTTAACAATATTGCTGGGTGGGTTGAGGGAACCACTGCTGTGGCCCCTTGTGGCATGTAGAGTTTAGAAAGTTTAGTGTCCTTTTTCTTTTGTAGAGAAGCAAAATGTGTGTTGTAAATAGCTTGTCTAGTTAACTTAGGCTTGAATAGAGACTGGGAGTGGCTAAGTCATTATGCAAGGTAACCTATTTCCCCTTGTTTTTTCCTACCGCCCTCTTCCCCCAGACGTTCTTGTTAAACCCTGGATTTGTGCTGGAAATGGCCCACCTTGATTTTCATACACATTGTAAGGAGAGTAATCACTTTAGATAAGCTATTGCCAGCAGGAGAGTGGGGTGGGGGGAGGTATTTGTTCATGCTTTGTGTGTATAAAAGATCTTCTACACTTTCCACAGTCCTTCATGCCTCACATAGCTGTGAGAGCCTCATTTGCGAATGCTCCTCAATGTCATGTCCTTTGTAAAAAATGGAAATCTGGAAATCATAGAAATCATAGAAGGTTAGGGTTGGAAGGGACCTCAGGAGGTCATCTAGTCCAACCCCCTGCTTGAAGCAGGACCAATCCCCAATTTTTGCCCCAGATCCCTAAATGGCCCCCTCAAGGATTGAACTCACAACCCTAGGTTTAGCAGGCCAGTGCTCAAACCACTGAGCTATCCCTCCCCTGTGTATTACTGTTTAATAAATGTTTAGTCTTAGAAATATGATTCTTTATTTATGTCCTACATATCGTGGTTGCTGCTGAAATCCATACACCATGGCAATTGGCACATTTGCAGAGTACAGTTAATGCTCAGGCAGCAATCATTATAAGGGTCATTCAGAGTAGCAAGTAAACAATGCCTGACTGAATATATTAAAGAAAAACACATTACTGGGGCTGTCAAAATGCTGCTTCAAAGCCTACCTTATTCAAATAGGTCCACCCCCGCCATGTTGAACTCCTCTAATAGCCTTGGTATCTGGCTGCTCAAAATCAGCTGCCAGATGATCCACCAAAATGCTCCAACCCTGTAGAAACTCCCCCCCCCCCCCCAGCTTCACAGATGTTATGCAGATCACAGCATGTTGCTGTGACCATAGGAATATTTTCCTCATTGAGGTCTAACCTGTCAAAAAGGCAGTTCCAGTGACCCTTTAATCTGCCAGAAGCACATTCAGTGGTCATTCTGCACTGGCTGATCCTGTTGCAGTGCTCCTTGCTGCTGTCAAGGATTATGGGGTAAGGCTTCATGAGCCATGGGAGTAAGGGGTAGGCTGGGTCTCCCAGGATCACTATGGGCGTTTCTACATGGAATCTTCTGGTCTGGAAAGAAAGTCCCTGCTTGCAGCTTTCTATACAGGCCTGTGTTTTACTGTTTGATCTAATACAGTGTGTTTAAGTTGAAGTGTCTGGGTGACTATTTAAGGTAATAAATTGCCGTATTATTCCCGTAAAGGAATAACAGACTTACTATATTTGTACTTTCCAGGAAAGGGGTGGGCAGTACAGGATATATGCTTCTTGGGAAGGTCTGGGACTGGAGTGTTGGGTCACCCTATAGTACAACCAAGTCTAGTGAGAGACAGGGTTTAGCTAACAAGGTGCAGTTACACATAGACACTCAGGGTGTGGCTTACATGCTTGAAGGCTGTGAGTGGCTCAGATGGGAGCCACTAAAGTGAGGCATTGTAAGGTATCCAGGGTTGTAGGGGAGGGGTGATGCAGCCCCCTTTTAGTCTGGATTGTGCCCATTTGTCACATCTTTGTAACTCTTCACGGTCAGTTTTGGACTTAACTATCAGAAATAATTTTGCATTGTACAAACTTTGCTACCTCACTGTTTAACCCTTTTTCCAGATCATTTATGAATATGTTTAACAGCACTGGTTCCAGAACAGATCCTTGGGGGACCCCGCTATTAAGCTCTATCCATTCTGAAACTGACCATTTATTTCTACTCTTTTTGTTTACTATCTTTTAACCAGTTACTGATCAATGAGAGGACCTTCCCTCTTATCCCTTACTTTGCTTAAGAGCCTTTGGTGAGGGACTTTCTCAAAAGCTTTCTGAAAGTTCTTTTTACCCATCTATAAAGTTTATTATTTATGATTCACTAGACAGAGCTCTCTACTGGTTTTGGGAATAATAGACTTTGGTTTTAACTTTCCTCGAAGAGAGTCCCTGCCAGAGGTGGACCCACACTCAAAGATATAATTTCTGTTGAAAGGTCTCCACAGAGAGACATATGGAAGAGATTGCAACTGAAACAATCATTGTTTTTGTTCTGTTGAGGTATTGTAACTTTTTCTCTTCCTTTCTCTAATAATTAGTTATCAGTGGTGAGCTGGAGCTTCAGCTGTTCGCGCAGGAAGCCTGGGAGGGCTGAGAAGCAAGCGGTGCTTCGTGCTCAGGCCCAGGGAGGCGGAGGGGAGCTGGGGTGGGAGGGCGCGAGGAGGCCACCTGGACCACAGCAGGTAACGGGGGGGGGAGGGGCACGCAGGGGAACGGCTCCCCTCCCCAGCTCAACTCCGCCTCCCTGGGCCTGAGTGTGAAGCCACCGCTTGTGGAGGCGGAGCAGAGGTGAGCTGGGGCCGGGCACGGGGCAGGGAGCTGCCGATGCGTGCTCTGCACCCACCAAATTTTCCCTGTGGTTGCTCTAGCCCCAGAGCACCCATGAAGTCAGTGCCTAAGGCGCCATTTTTGATGTGATCAGTGGGGGGAGCTGCTGCTCCCCCTGCTCCCTCCCTAGCTATGCTACCCCGCCCTGAGAAGCCAGAGGGACCTGCTAGATGCTTCCTGGGAGCTGCTCCAGATAAGCACCACCTGGCCCCCGGCAGGTCCCTCTGGCTCTTAGGGGCGGGGCAGACACCCACTGCAGTGGCCCACGAGACCCTCCTGTCCGGTTCTGGGAGCAGACAGGGGAGGGGGGTAGATGGGGTGGGGGCGCACGTCAAGGAACGTGGGGGGTTGGATGGGGCAGGAGTCCCGGGGGGCAGGGGTGGGACACGACCCCCTCTTGGGGTGAGGAGGGAACCAGTTAAGATTTTGGCAGCTCATCATTGGTTATGATGATGTCCCCTAAGGCAGGGGTGGTGAACCTGCGCCTGAGAAGGAGCCAGAGTTTACCAATGTACATTGCCAAAGAGCCACGGTAATACGTCAGCAGCCCCCATCAGCTCCTCCCTCCCAGCTCCTCCCGCCCACCGGCAGCCCCGCAGATTAGTTATTTCGTGGTGTGCAGGAGGCTCGGTGGGGGAGGGAGGGGGGGGAGCGAGGGCACTGCAGGCTGAGGGGAGGGGGGAAGAAGGGGTGGAGTGGGGGCAGGGCCTGTGACAGAGCCAGGGGTTGAGCAGTGAGCCCCGCCTTCCCCCCCGGGCACATTGGAAAGTTGGCACCTGTAGCTCCAGCCCTGGAGTCAGTGCCTATACAAGGAGTCGCATATTAACTTCTGAAGAGCCACATGCGGCTCCGGAGCCACAGGTTGGCCACCCCTGCCCTAAGGCATAGGAAGTACCCCATGTGACTGAAATAGCAGTCACATCCCTACATTGGCAGTGAGGTCTGCTCTGTCATTTCTTGTTTCTGGAGTCTATAGTATAAACTTGTAGTTATTTTTAGAATAAAATTACTTGACACTCAACCACTTAAAATTGCCTTTTTTGCATACTACTGCTTATTTTTTGCTTTATATGTTGAAGCCATTTAAAAGGGTATGATGTATTCTTATTCAGACTAAGATTTCTCAAATTTAAAATATAAATGTTCTCATCCATTGATCATGAGTTTAATAATCCTGAATAATTACAGTTGAAATCTACTGAATCAAGCCATAACTCAAGGAAAGACACACACATATTCATACTGCCATTTAAAATTCTCTGCTTGTTTGTCCAATCCTTCCTAGTTACTACCTCCATGCTGTATTTCCATTACTGTCCAATCATAATGAAATTGGTCAAAATCCATTTGACTAAATTAATGAACTTCTGAATAAAATTAATACCAATATCTGAGAAATTAAAATGGAATGATTGTTTTCTTTTTACTTATTAATTGGGGCTTTTATAAAAACTTATGAAAGCGAACCAGCTAAAATGCAGTTCATTTGTTTTTGTTATAGTTATTTTTCTGTCCTGTTTACATTAGGTGGTGTTAGGGAAAAAGGGTTCCCCTCCCGTCTAGGGTTAGGAGGGTAGCCTTCCCTGGACTTCTGTATTTAGCCAAACAAAACACAGAGTCTTGGCTCTTTGATAAAGTGAGGCACTTTATTGCTAGCAAATACGACAGCTGAAGGGCTCACCAATTCCTTTTCAGAGGAAAATGGTGAAGCCCCGAACAAAGAACAGGGATGAGCTTTTATAGCTTGGTTCAACATACATTGTGATATCTCTTCCAGTTCGAACCGGTTAACCCAGTCGGTTTGAAGTTCTGGGGTAGGTACGAGCATGGAGGCTTATCTGTATAAGGAATTCTCTTCCCAAAAGCAGGGAGTGCAGGTTACACACAGTTCACATTCTTTCTATCCATAAACAAAGTAGAAAGGACAGATAAGCATAGAAAAAAGACAGCAGCGTAGCTTTACATGATTATAGGGTTGTTTTCTGGGTTTTTTTCCCTATCAGTTGTGCTTGTAAGAATAGGTAGAAAAATGTTGGATGTGATTTTTCAAGTTGATATCTCTTTAATCTAGTTCCTTTGGTCCCCGTTATATAAGTGACCCTTTTTTCATAAGGCTCTCATGCCATCTTTCAAAACTACTTTAAGAAACTTATTAGAAGTTGCTTTACAAATCCCTGTAAAAACTACTTTGCTTTAAAAATAAAAAGCTTTTTGTGAAAGCTTTAAATTAGCCTACAGTGTCTCTTGAGTCTCGTCTCTTCTCTTCCTCTAGGTCTGAAGTGATATTCTGAAACCTGGTTCCAGTTAGTGGTAACTGAGTTTGTCATTAAACAGGCCATTAATTTCCTATCCTTTTCCCCAGAATCTGTCTTCGGAGAAGATAGGCTCCATACTTCCTATATGTGTGTGTTTGGGTGGGAGAATACCAAACCCTTCTACTGTTTTTTTTTTTTTTCCCCTTGACTAAGCCAGGGGATTTAAAAAGTTCCTCAAACTTTTTGTAACACTGCAGGATAAAAATAGAGGGACCACTATTTCTGTTCAGTATTCAGTTACCGGTAAATTACCTGAATTGCTGCTGCATAAGCATAATCTTGCTTATACAAGTTCACCAAAGAGTAAGACCCTTAGGAAGGTATGTGCAGTACTTGCACAACTGCAATGCCAAAATGAGGATCAGATCCAGATTCCAAATTGAGATTAGTACTGAATAAAATATATGCATAGAACTCCAGCTAGAAAAAGTACAAATCTCCAAATTAGGGAAGTTATGGAAACACACCATTGAAACCACCTTAGCCCTAGCAGAATGACCTTCATCCCTCTTATAGCCTTGGATCTGCATGTTCAGACTTGAGAGGGGACACGTGTGTGTGTGTGTGTGTGTACGTACGTACCTAGTGTGCACTCTAAAGTACCAGAAGTTCATTGGTAATGGAGAAACATATCTTGTGTGAATATGCAGAAGCAATATTCTAAGAACTACAGTTTCTGGTGAGTGGCCTTCATTTAATTTAGGTGCCATTTATATTTTACCACTGTGTAACCTGTGGAGTTTATTACCTCTAACCAATTAATCTCTCTTCCTGCCGGAGGGTCAAGTGGTCTCCATATGAAAGGGTGTTAAAGTATTTTGTTACAGTTTCATAAGGCTTTCCTGTTTTATTCACATAATGTTTCTAGAAACTTTTTATTGCCTTTTTTTCCCCCTCACTCATGTATTTTCTTGGAAGCTTTTGCCAAATTCATAAATTGCTAGTGGTCTTTGTTCAACTGTTTTATTTTTCAAAGCTTTGTTTTGATATTGTTTGATGGCTGAGTTTGTGTCTAGTACATGCCAGACACAAAATGTGTGTCAACATTGGTCTGCACAGTTTCTGAAATGGGAGTGAAAACGATATTGCATTCATCTGGCCTATGTTTAAGTAGTCCAAGGGTATGTCCACACTATGAAATTAGGTCAATATTATAGAAGACAATTTTTGGAAATCAATTTTATACAGTTGATTGCGTATGTCCACACTAAGCGCATTAAGTCAGCAGAGTGCGTCCTCACTGTCGTGACTAGCATAGACTTATGGAGCAGTACACTGTGGGTAGCTATCCCACAGTTCCCACAGTCTCCGCTGCCCATTGGAATTTTGGGTTAAGCTCCCAATGCCTGATGGGGCAAAAACATTGTCGGGGATGGTTTTGGGTACATGTAGTCAGTCGCCCCTCCCTCCGTGAAAGCAACGGCAGACAATCGTTTCGCGCCTTTTTTCCATGCAGACGCCATACCATGACAAGCGTGCAGCCCTCTCAGCCCAGCTCACTGACACTGCTGCTGTTGTGTCCTGGGTGCTGCTGGCAGCAGACGGTGCAGTAGGTCTGCTAGCCATCGTCATCCACTGCTTCTGCTGCAGCTCGCGGGATTCATTCTGGTCCTCCTGGGTGCTGCTAACCGTTGTCATGCACCGCTTCCGCTGCAACTCGGCTCTGCTGCTATTGTCTCAATAGTGAATTTCTCAATGTTGTCTGCCATGGGCTCCCGGGTACGTGTGTTCTTCCTCGGGAAATGTGCGCGGTGCTAACTCGTCCTCCACCACTTCCGCTGCAACTCTGCTCTCTTGCTCTCCTGAATCCATCTCACAGGTCCGCTCGTCGTTCTCTATAAATATCTATTCTCGTGGCATCCATCTTTAGCCACTGCTTCTGCTGCAACTCTCCTCTCCTGCAGATGCCATACCATGGCAAGCATGGAGCCTGCTCAGATCACTGCGGCAGTTATGAGCATTGTAAACACCTTGCGCATTATCCTGCAATATGTGCAGAACCAGAAACTGCAAAAGCAGGCGAGGAGGCAATGGCAGCGCGGTGATGAGAGTGATGAGGACTTCTCTCAAAGCACGGGCCCTGGCCATTTGGACATCCTGCTGGCAATGGGGCAGGCTCATGCTGTGGAATGCCAATTCTGGGCCCAGGAAACAAGCACAGCCTGGTGGGACCGCATAGTGTTGCAGATCTGGGATGATTTCCAGTGGCTGTGAAACTTTTGCATGCGTAAGGGCACTTTCATTGAACTTTGTGACTTGCTTTCCCCTGCCCTGAAGTGCAAGAATACCAAGATGAGAGCAGCCCTCATAGTTGAGAAGCGAGTGGCGATAGCCCTGTGGAAGCTTGCAATGCCAGACAGCTACTGGTCAGTCGGGAATCAATTTGGAGTGGGCAAATCTACTGTAGGAGCTGCTGTGATCCAAGTAGCCAACGCAATCACTGAGCTGCTGCTGTCGAGGGTAATGACTCTGGGAAATGTGCAGGTCATAGTGGATGGCTTTGCTGCAGTGGGATTCCCTAACTGTGGTGGGGCGATAGACGGAACGCAGATCCCTATCTTGGGACCGGACCACCGTGGCAGCCAGTACGTAAACCACAAGGGGTACCTTTCAATGGTGCTGCAGGCACTGTTGGATCACAAGGGGCGTTTAAATGACCTCAGTGTGGGATGGCCGGGAAAGGTACATGACGCTCGCATCTTCAAGAACTCTGGTCTGTTTGAACAGCTGCAGGAAGGGACTTACTTCCCAGACCAGAAAATAATTGTTGGGGAATGTTGAAATGCCTATATGTATCCTTGGGGACCCAGCCTACCCCTTAATGCCCTGGCTCATGAAGCCATACACTGGCACCCTGGACAGTATAGTTGAACACCCTGGAGCTGTTCAACTACAGGCTGAGCAAGTGCAGAATGGTGGCAGAATGTGCATTTGGACGTTTAAAAGCGCGCTGGCGCAGTTTACTGACTTGGCTAGACCTCAGCGAAACTAATATTCCCATTGTTATTGCTGCTTGCTGTGTGCTCCACAATCTCTGTGAGAGTAAGGGGGAGACGTTTATGGCGGGGTGGGAGGTTGAGGCAAATGGCCTGGCCGCTGATTACATGCAGCCAGACACCAGGGCAATTAGAAGAGCACCCCAGGGCACCCTGCGCATCAGAGAAACTTTGAAAATCAGTTTCATGACTGGCGAATCTACAGTGTGACAGTTCTGTTTTTCTCCTTGATGAAAACCCGCCCCTTGGTTCACTCTACTTCCCTGTAAGCCAACCGCCCTCCCCTCTTCGATCACTGCTTGCAGAGGCAATAAAGTCATTGTTTTAAAATCATGCATTCTTTATTCATTCATCACACAAATAGGGGGATAACTGCCAAGGTAGCCTGGGAGGGGTGGGTGAGGAGGGAAGCACCGGGTGGGGTGGTGGAGGAGGGGAGGAGGGAAGGACAAGGCCACACTGCACTTCAAAACTTATTTAATGCCAGCCTTCTGTTGCTTGAGCAGTCCTCTGGGGTGGAGTGGTAGGGTGCCCGGAGGCACCCGCCTGCCGCCTCCTCCTCCCCCCCCCCGTATGTTCTTGGGCATCTGGGTGAGGAGGCTATGGAACTTGGGGAGGAGGGTGGGCGGTTACATGGGCTGCAGGGGCTGTCTGTGCTCCTGCAGCTCCACCAGACACTGGAGCATATCAGTTTGATCCCCCAGTAGCCTCAGCATTGCATTCTGCCTCCTCTCATCTTGCTCGTCCCTCGTGTCCTTGCGTTCATTTTCTGCTTTCCTGGACTCTGACATTGTTTGCCTCCAAGCATTCTGCTGAGCTCTTTCAGTGCGGGAGGACTGCATGAGCTGAGAACATTTCATCGCAAGTGTGTTTTTTTCACCACCTTATCTGCGCTAGCCTCTAGGATGGAGATAATAGAGGGAGAGTTGAAACATTTGCAGCTGTGGGAGGAAAAAAGTGAGAGTAGTATTTAAAGAGACACATTTTAGAGAACAATGGGTAGACTCTTTCACGGTGAATCAAGCTGTTAACGTTACACAGCACATGTACTTTTGGTACAAGGTCGCATTTTGTCCCTTACATTGAAGGCCTGCTGGTTTGGTGTGAGATCACACATACAGGGCCGGGCAACAGAATTCGGCTTGCAGGCAGCCATGGTAAGCCACAGTCTTTTGGCTTTTTCAACCTTCATAATGTGTGGAAATGGTTTCAAACAGCAGCACCCTCCTTTCACATACCAAGCACCTGTTGGGTTAGCCATTTAAAAGGAGGGGCTACATTGGCTGTGAATGCATCCCAAGTCTTCAGGACAAATTAATCATTAAACATGCTTGCTTTTATACCATGTATTATAGTTACAAATGTACACTCACCAGAGGTGCCTTCTCTGGCTTCATGGTCTGAGAGCCTGCTTTGGGAGGGTTGTGAGGGTATTGGCTCCAGGGTCATAAACAGTTCCTTGCTGTTGGGGAGAATGGTTTCTCCTATTGCCTGCTGTGTGCTATCCTTCTCCTCATCCCCAGAATCCTCATGCCTGTTGCGTGAGACTCCCCCCTTGCAGGTGTCCACTGACAGGGGTGGGGTAGTAGTAGGGGCGCTCCCTAGAATTGCATGCAGCTCATCATAGAAGCGGCATGTCTGGGCCTCTGACCGGAGCGGCTGTTTGCCTCTTTGGTTTTTTGGTAGGCTTGCCTGAGCTCCTTAATTTTCACAAGGCAGTGCTGCAGGTCCCTGTTGTAGACTCTGTCCCATCATGCCCTTGAAGATTTTGGCAAATATATTGGCATTTTGTCTTTTGGAACGGAGTTCTGATAGAACGGATCCGTCTCCCCATACAGTGATCAGATCCAGTACCTCCTGTTCAGTCCATGCTGGAGCTCTTTTGTGATTCTGGGACTGCATGGTCACCTGTGCTGATGAGCTTGCCACGCTGGCCAAACAGGAAATGAAATTCAAAAGTTCCTGTGTACCTGGCTAGTGCATCTGAGTTGAAAGTGATGTCCAGAGAGGTCACAATGGAGCACTCTGGGATAGCTCCCGTAGGCCAGTACCGTCGAATTGCGTCCACACTACCCCAAATTTGTCGTGTGGACACGTGGAGAGTTAAATCGATCTAATGCTGCTAAATTCAACCTAAACTTGTAGTGTAGACCAGGGCCCAGTGTGACAACATTTTCTCTATTGAAATAGAAGTAGTGGCTAGTGTATGAAAAGTGGTTAATCTTTGTACGCTTTCGTTTCTGAATGTATAAGTCTGAAACGGGCATCTTTCAAAAACATTGGTATGTGTCAGGGTGACAATTTCTAATGCTTAGTGCCAAAACCACATTGCAATATATCGGGTGGCCAAATTTACTGACCCTCCAAGTTGCACACGACAATCTTCAGAAGTTCGAGAGCTGGGGCTCAGGGCTTCAGCCCTACTGCTGCTGAAGCCTCAAGACCCCCTCTCCCTTCTGGGCAGAAGCCCTTATCCCACCACCCTTATCTGGCAGGCAGAGGTGCTGAGCTCTGGTAGGTGGAGAATGGGAGAATGTGGAAGGCTCTGCGAGCCACATTTTAACTGTAAAAGAGCCACATATGGTTCGTGAGCCACAGTTTGGCCACCCCTGCAATATAGAGTTCTGCTGGATTTCCCTTCTCCAGTAGACCGTGTACAGGCTTCTGGTACTTACCATTTCAAGTTCCTTTGTAATGTAGGTCCTTCTTACTGACCTGCTTTTGTACTTTTTCATGTCCCCTGCTATGCCTCACCAATTATGCTAGTTGTTTTGCCTATATGTTCACTTCTTCCAAAAACACTTTCTTTTCTTTCTTTCTTCCATGCCAACCTTACGCATAGATTCTTCTGGAACTAGTCGTTCTCCACCCAGGTTTTGAATGGGACCTGATCTAGTAATGGCCTTTGAGATCACCTACTGGATGAGGTTTCCCATGCGAGATAGGCAGGCAAATGCCTCTCTTCCCCCATTCATGCATTGCTCTGGGGCTTAGGCAGGAGTTAGGCATCTGGGTACCTAGAGTGAGGCAGTGGAAGCTTGGAACTTTCTTTCCCTGAAAATTTAGACATTGTGAGTTTAGGCACCTACAGGGGTATGCGGAAGTTTTATGAATCACAGTGGTGCCTAAACCCAGACTGAGGTGCCTAAGTGTGTTTGTGCCTTTGGGCCCTTGTTTCTAGTCACTGTCAGCTCAGTTCACTACTACAAATACTTCCTTTGTTTAATACACTGATTAGTTTTAAATGCAAAATGTGTTAAACTTTTTTCTTAGGTGTCCAGCATATCTAAATTACTTTTGTTAAATCATTAAAAAATGCTGTGTTTATGCATTTTAATTGAATTCTAATCTTCATCCTGTTGCAGCTTGACACAAATCACAAGTGTGTGTATGGAGGGGAAAATTCCAAAGAGTTAATAAGAAATGTGCATAATTCACCACTTATAATAATAAAAAAGTGTAAAAAATTAGGAATCTGAATAAATGAGGTATATTAACAGCTTAAATAAGTGTATAGCTATAGTGTCTCCTCCTGGTTAGCAAAAAAGAACCAAATTTAGTGTAAAGGGTATATTTTGCTGCAAATCAACACGGCTTAATGGTTACCAACCAATGAGAATTGACCTCTTGAGTAAATAACTAAAATACAAATCAAGATTTCTTGCTGTGTGATTTAAATCATGATTAAAGTTGGTGATTTAAATCACTTGGATATAAATCAGAGATGGGCAAACTACGGCCCATGGGCCACATCCGGCCCACGGGACCCTCTTGCCCAGCTCCTGGCCCAGGAGGCTAGCCCCCGGCCCCTCCCCCGCAGCCTCGGCACGACATGCTGGCGGTGTAGTGTATTAAACTGCTCTGCGTAGGAATGTGCTACTGGTAGCAGTTATGGAGAGTAATTTAATAATGTTATTAAGATGTTGAAGTAAAAAGAAAACGGTACAGAGTTTAAGCATAGAAGTTTCTGGTTATTAGGGAATAAGGTACAGATTATCAAGGGGTGCGAAATTCGGTTTAGGAACGGGTGGTGTAAGGAATACCTAATCTGCAATGTCCCCGATTGGGGGTTAAAGTTTAACGGGTCAAAGTACAGACATTGAGATATGGGGGTATGTTCATATAATGGCTATGTTCAGGTGTGCAGTATAATGAGTGGATATGATGATGAGGATGGATTTACCCTCATTTGGTGGGATTTAATGTTCAGTGAGTTTATGGTTCCAGTTCATATGGTCCAACTACACCAGTGCAATGCTCTGGGTGGCTGGGCAATGCTCTGGGCGATGCGGCTGTAGCGCTGCCAACCACCGGTGCTCTGTGCTGCGCGGGAAGGGGGCAGGGAGCAGGGGGGTTGGATAGAGGGCAGGGGAGTTCGGGGTGTTGGTCAGGGAACGGGGGTGTGGATGGGGTCGGGGAACGGGGGGGGTTGAATGGGGGCAGGGGTCCCGGGGGGCAGTCGGAAGGAGGGGGGTTGGATGGGGTGGTGGGGGGCAGTCAGGGGCAGGGATTCTGGGGGCAGTCAGGGGACAGGCAGTGGGGGGGTTTGGATGGGGCTGGAGTCCCGGGGGGGGGGGGGGGTCAGGGGCCGGAGAGAAGCAAGGGGAGGAGGATAGGGGGTTGGGGCACAGCCTCCCCTAACCGGCCCTCTATACAATTTCCGAAACCCGATGTGGCCCTCAGGCCAAAAAGTTTGCCTGCCCCATATAAATCAATCCACCCTGGCCTATGCAAACGCATATTGCACTTCCATAAATCATTCTGATGTATTTTACACATACTTGTATATCTTAGATGTATCAGCCCAAAATAACTTCTTATAGTGGGGCCTCAATCCTTTAGGTGCTACTGTAAATAATCAAAATAATAGTTTATATTTGCAGCATCTGGAAGTGCACCTGGCATTGTAATAAACAGTCACTGTATGGATGAAAACTTCTTAGATAACTCTGGGGTCAATGGTCTTACTCGGTGTTCCAGTAAAAGTTTACATGGATGTATGTATTCTGAGTGCAGATTCCATAGGCAAATATACCTTTTAAGAAAATAAATATCCTATTCAGAATGCTATTTTTGTTATATACAATTATAAGATCTTTAATGTTAAGTATTTTATTGCTTTCCTCATGGGACTAGTGTTTTTAGTTGTCTCGTTTTCTGTACAGTTTTGAAGATATTACTTGGCTGTGTTAATTAGCAGTTTAGGAAATCCATGGAGCACTAAGCAGCAAATGCAAAGTTTTCAACTGGGACAAATACGCTACTAATGTGAAACTTGCATTTAGAAATACACAGATAAGATGAAACACCAACATTCATAACGTTTGTTTTGAGTTGGGACTGAATTTATGGTAAGCATAACCACCAAAGTTTTAATTTTTATTCTGTTCAGGTATGAAGACACTTGGGCAGCCCTTCACAAAGGAGCTAAGGAATGTGCAAAAGCTGGAGAGGTAAGAAAAAAAATTACATCTGTTAAAATATCTGAAGAGCTGTGAAACTTTTTAAAAAAATTCTAATAAATATCAGTATTTTGATAAATGATTCAAATTACATTACAGTTGGATAATTGTTAAATTGGACTTGACTGTTTTTACTTGATTAATCCTGTACAGTAGAACCTCAGTTACGAAGATCTCAGGAATGGCGGTTGTTTGTAGCTCTGAACAAAACATTAGGGTGGTTCTTTCAAAAGTTTACAACTGAATATTGACTTAATACAGCTTTGAAACTTTACTATGCAGAAGAAAAATGCTGCTTTCCCTTTCTTTCTAGTAATTTACATTTAACATAGTACTGTGTTGTATTGGCTTTTTTTGGGTCTCTGCTGGTGCCTGATTGTGTACTTCCAGTTCCAAATGAGGTGTGTGGTTGACTGGTCAGTTTGTAACTCTGGTGTTCGTAACTTTGAGGTTCTGTTGTATTTAGCAGGTGGTAGTTGTTGAAGCAGAATTTCCAAAATTCCTACAAAGTCTGTTGCTTCAGATTTAAAAACTCCTCACTATACCAGATGGGTGACTTAAGGTACATCTTCACTTGTGGCAGCATGTAATGTACAGACACTGCATGCCCAGCTAGCTGGGGCTAATTGCAGTATATACAGTGAGGCGTGCCTTAGGAGATAGAGTGCCATACATGCCTGATCCCCCACGATATATACCGTTCACGAGCTCTCGACATTTCTAAGCAGTGCCTCATGCATATACACTGATATTTTTGGCAGTGTAGTGCCCTGTTGTCTTCCTGCTGCCAGAGCCTTTCACTGCAGCGTGTAGCTACACTTGTTGTCCCTGTACTCTACGTGCTGCTGTAGGTGTAGACAAAGGTATGTAGCCTTGATAAATCTGTTGCTATTCACTGCTTCTCTTTGAAATCCTAGAAGAAGATGATCTTCCTATCCCGTAACAAAGGGGAAGGTATTTTTGGAGCTTTTCTCCTTGTCACTCATTTTTGGGGGGAAAACAGTTTTCGCCTAGGAATTTATTTAATTAGGCTAAACACTTAATTTAATAAAACAAGCATCTACAAACTTAAATATGAGCTATTATTCTCCAAGCATCATGTATGTGAAATTATAAATATCTTACAATTAGTAAAGACTAAATCAGGCTTGTAACATTATAAGATTAAATTGTTGCAAAATGGTTAAGATGGTTATAAATGTTGATATTTAGAATATAAGACTGGAAGGAACCTCTTTGGTCTTAGAGTCCAATCATCTACTGTCAAAGGTTTACCCCCACTGCTCTGTAAAATTGCTTTGACCATTTTTGAGCTGTCATGCCTGAAGTTTTTCACATTTTTCCACATGACTGTAATATGTGAAGAAAGATTTGTTGCTTTATTGTATTTATTTTCCTTAAGTATAGAGTGCTGGAAGAGTGTTTTATTAATTTAGGTTACATTTCCAGCTTACAACTTCATATTTAAATGATATTTTCCCCTCTAGATAAAACCCTGTATCCAGTACTGAGAATCCTTTTGTAGGAGAAGTATAAAATTAAAGTTAGCTTAAGGTTGGTTAAGGAAATATATATGTGTTGTAAAGAAAAGTCCTGACTAGCAGGTAGAAGGAAGGCCTTGAAAACAATGAACTACAAGGCCAGCAGGAATAAAATAGGGAGGATGTCTGGTTCAAAGAATAATAAGATAAGGGGAAGTTTCTAAAAAGAGAGCCTCTGATCAATAGGGGTGACTGAAGATGGTTTTAAATCAAACAAAGAGAATCTTAACATGAGCCAACACGGCCCTTCCCCAACCCACACACCAGTGTTAAAGCCTTTGTGAACCCAGTTGCAATGGGAAGCTGTTGCATGGCAAAAAGGAGGGGAGGAAAGGCCTTGGGAAGAAAGGAGGTTGTAAAGCTTATCTGGATTAAGACTAGAAATAAGGGTGAACTGTCTCAAATTGGTTTTTAGCTGAAGTCATAATTGGCAGTGACATCACTTGTTTGGTAACGGTATAAAAAGTAAAGTCTTAAAGGGTTCATTGCTTATATCTGCCTGACCATGTTGGAGCCAATCAATATGGGTTTAAGCACCCTGAGTTTAGCCTGAGTTTGTAAGTATCTTGATCAAGATACTTATACGTGTTTGCTTACTGTTTGGATGTAGTACGTTGCATATTATTTAGACTTTTTAGGCATGTTTAGCGTTATTGCATAAGTACCATTTGGCCTCTGAATGTAATAAAGGAACTTATGATTAAATTAGTGTTTGGTGGTTTCCCATATTCATTTCAAATATTAATAATTCCAACAGTTGTGTTCACAGAGAATTATATTGTTTATATTTTAAAGATGATGTGATAGCAGTTGGATATTATTTTGTGCCTTCTTTTCCTTTACAATGTTTAAAGAGGTCTGAAGGACTTAAAAAAACAAAACAAACAAAAACCCACCACTTTAGAGCTGCATATTTTTTTAACCGTAAAAATGTCTGGAATTTCATGTTTCTTTCCTTGAGGGCTTCTTCAGAGGACCCAGAGATGTGAATTGAGAGCTCTCCGTCCTTAATTGTAAGGGCAGCAGGGCAGATAAAAATTAATGTTTTAAAAAAATAAACAAATATCAGATTTTTAAAATTTAAATTAAATACAGGTTTATTTTTAAAAAATAAACCTGAAATTTTGACAGTTGTTAAGGCCTAAATTTATAATCTATTTAAATGTAGAGTAAATAAAAATAATACTAAATAGCACGTTTGCTAAGTTTTTAAAGAAAGTTTACTACTGCACTAGGTAAAATCACTGGCTAATCCGAGTTTAAGAGCTAAAACAGCTTTTGATAGCAGTAGCTTGTCTCTACACCTGTAGAAGAATATTCTCCTCCTTTTGGTTTACTCATCTAGTTCATTCAGAGTTAAGAAACCAGTTGGAGTTGAAAAAGCAGGGAAAATTCCAATCTATATATAAAAACTAGGTGAGGGAGAATGAGATCAACTAGTCGTAAAATTTTGAAGGATGTGGTGACCAGAAACATTCTGTTCAATTCACTTAATATAGATAATTCTCCCTTTGCTTAATAAATCAGTTTTAAAAGCAGAACATGTTTTGATAAACCTTTTCTTATGTATTAAGCACATTTAGGGTAGTTTTATTTAACTTAATACTCCTGAGGGAATTGTGCACCAAGAAATAAAAATTCTACACACAATATTTTCAAATTCTGCATACTTCATTTGTCAAAATAACACAATATAATCATACCATTTTCAATTATTTCCTGACAAGTATATTGAAATAAATTACCAAATAATTGAAAATGGTCTGCAGAATTTTAAAATTTTTAATTTTTTGGCACTGAAGTCCCTCGAGTATTGGGTTTCTGTGTGGTGGAGTCTGTGTGCTGGCAACTCTGTGGGGGGGATCTGGAGGCACAGTGGCTTGTTGGGGGTTTTAGGTGCAGGGGGAATGGGACTGAAGTGTCCAGGGGCAATGGTTAGGGCTCAGCGGGGTGTCTAGGTGCTGGGGGATTGGGGCTTGGTGGGGTGTGGGCCAGGGTGTAGCTGGTTGGGGCTCAGTGGGGTGCAGGTCTGGGTGTGGGGGGTTCCTGATGCAGGGGGTGAGGCTGGGGGGGGGTCTGGGGTTCTGGGTGCAGAGGTTTCTGATGCGGGGGGGGGTTCCAGGTTTGTGGAGGGGGGAGGCTTGGCGGGGGGGAGATCAGATGCATGGGCATTGGGTGAATAGGGGAGCAGCTCCCAGCACAGTGATTCCTTCACCTATGGCTGAGGAGCGATGGGGCCAGGAGGTGGGGGGAAGGGGTCATTGTACGGGGAGCTGCTCCCTCTGTCTGTCTAACCTCTGTGCATCTGGACCCACCCCCAGCCGAGCCTCACCCTCTACACCCAGATACCTCCTGCCAAGCCCTGCCCCCATCCCACTTTGCAGAGCTTCCTGTAGCTGTGGGAGGTTTCTGGGGGGGGTTGATCTGACCCAGCCCCGGCTGATCCGGGCAGAGGGGGGGAACTCTCTCTCTGTCATCCTTCTCCCCTTCTTCACCCTGCCCAACTGGGACTAATGTCCCTGGGCAGTCGGGGCATCCCCAGACCACACTCCTGCAGTGATTTACCTCTCCCCCAGCTGCTCTGGGTACCCAAACACATGCATCCCCACTGCTGGGGATAGGTGAGTGAGCACAAGTGCAGCTTTTCTTTGCTTCCCCACAAAAACCAGTTTTCTGTGTGAAAGAGAGTCTGCGGGGGGACATGTTTCTGTATGCCCACAGTGGCGCAGAATTTGCTAGGAGTAAACTAATAAACAAAATTTTTAAAAGCTGTTTTTGTCCATTTTAATTTAATTTTAATTTCCATCCAAGTAGACGTTGATATTGTTTGTTTTTTCATTTATCTAGTAAATAAGAAATGCATCATTCACCTTTTCCTAACGTCATAAAAATTTAAAAAATTAAGCATCTGAATAAATGTATGTAAAGCTGTATAGTATACTTAATCTATACAGATTGATTTAAGCAATTTTCCTGGTTAAGAAAAATGAAGCATAATTTAGTGTAAAGGCTGTATTTAGTAACAAATCAACATGTTTTAATGTTTACCAATCATTGAGAATCAAAAATAACTAAAAAGTACAAACATAAAAAGATGACAAAAGATGATTTAAAACAGTTTCCTGCTTGCTGATTTAAATCACTCTGCCTTGAAGGACAGGGTATTCAGATACTTAAGACCTTAAACTTGGGGGAGAGGAGGGCCAGAATCTTCACAGAGAAGCTGTTTTTTATAAATATTTACTCCTGAAATAAATAGAAATAAATACTTGATCATGAATAGCAAAGGCTACATTTTATGGAGACTTCCTTTTAGTGCATATTGAACTTAAACATTTTTAACCCCACCCCCCCTCAATCTGTACAAAAGCATACTGTGACCATCTCTCTCAGCAGTGAAAGTTCATTGCTCTAGTCATAGGCTTTGTGGATGCATGGATTATAAAAATCAATCAAGATGCTCAAAAGCTGAAGTTCATGAATTAATAATCACTATTTTGCAAGTAAATACAAACTAAGTTTTATCATTGGTTGTAAATATTACAGCTAGTGGATAGCGAAGTTGTGATGCTTTCTGCACACTGGGAGAAGAAGAGGAGTAGTCTAATAGAGCTGCAGGAACAACTTCAGCAAATTCCAGGGTTTTTAGGAGATCTGGAGTCCATGACAGCAAATCTGGGTAAGTTGTGTGATGTGTTTTTTAACAGGTGTAAAGGGCATTGTAAAAAATTTAGTCACATAGGACTGACAATAATTCAGCTGTTCTGTGAATTATATTTATATAATTATAAAGCTATTTTTACTCTAATAGATGATTTCTCTGTTTTATAGAATGTCTCTGTTGCTTAAATGCTTACATGTTTGTAACAGTTGCCTGAAAACTAGCTGGTTATCATACATAATATGAGTGTATTCAATTATTGAACACTCCTAGATAATTTATCTGTAAATTGCATTTCTGCGAGAGAATCGCCTAATCTGGCAAGGAGAATGGGACTGGGAGCCAGAGAGAGAAATAGGGTGAAGGTGGGAACTAGGACTCAATAGGTGTGTGTGTGTGTGGGAGGGGTGGAGACTGAGAGATTGGCTGAGGAACTGGGGGTGGGAAGAGAGATTGGTACTGAGGACCTGTGGAGGCGAGGGGAAACACATCTGACGAGAAGCTGGGGTGTGGGATGAACTGAGACTGGCTGGGCAAAGAGACTGGGACAAGTAGCTAGGGGGGACACATGGGGATTGGAACTGAGATGCAAGGGAGCCTGGGGTGGGAGATTAGGATTGGAAGCCAGTGGGTATAGAGAACATGGGGTAATGGTGGGGGAAACACAAATTGGTTAAGGAGATGGGGAAGGAGATTTGGGGTGGTTTGGACAATGGGATTGGGATGGGGAACTGGGACAAGTACAGTAACTCCTCACTTAATGTCATCCTGGTTAACGTTGTTTCATTGTTACGTCCCTGATCGATGAGAGAATATACTCATTTAAAGTTTCGCACTGTTTCCTTATAACATTGTTTGGCTGTGGGGGCTTGGAAGCAGCGTGGGCTGGCAGCCCCCCCATTCCCCATCAGCTCCCCTCCACCACACTCCAGTGCTTTCCGCCCCTCCGGCGGCCCCTTGGATCAGCACCTCCCCCTCCCTCCCCACACCTCCTCTCTGCAGCAATCAGCTGTTTCACGGGTGGTCAGGAGGCTGGGGGGAGGAGAGAGGATGTGCTTGGGGGAGGGGGTGGAGTGGGGGCGGGCCTGGGACAGATCTGAGGGTTGAGCGCACTCCCTCCCGCCCCCCCACCGCCCCCCGTGCACTTCGGTAAGTCAACACCTGTGCAGCCATGCATGCACTGTCTGGAGGAGGGAGTGGTGCGTGTATAATGTGGGTTCATCATCCTGTTCTGTTTCCCCAGGGAAGTGTTTGCAGCTGCTGTTCTATCGTATCTCCTCCTTTGGTGCTGCCTTGTAGAGTGTGAGGTTACATTAACAACAATGTGTTAACCCTTGAGGGCTCAGCTGAGTGCTAGTTCATCATTTAGCAGCAAGGCATTCCCTGGGAAATATCCCACCCGATATCAACACGGTTGCTTTAGTGAAGCTCAGGGAGCTCATGAGCAGGTCCCCAGACAATCCTGTGATTAGAACTTGTTTAAAACTTATACTGTATATTGTGACAAAGTTCCTCCTTTGCCTTGGTAGGTCCTGCGCTTATTGGTGGATTTGCTCACCTCAGAGGTTCATGGCAGCCCAATAGTTTTGCTAGTGGCTCAAACCTGCCATTCGCTCAGCTAACCTCATCACTGGCCAGCATGGGGAAAAGGAAGTAGAACAATCCCCGCGGTCTCTGCTGATCCACCTAGTGGGTCAGAGGACAGGCCAGGGACCTTCCCCTCTGGTGGGACTCACGATCCAGGTCAACTCCTCTTATATCCAATATGGGGGAGGGGGATGGCGGGAACCCGGAACCTCCCTGTACTCCAGGTTCCAATCCAGGGCCCTGTGGATCACAGCTGTCTACTGTGTTTCTTGTAACAGCTGTGTGACTGTTACAACTCTCTGGGCTACTTCCCCATGGCCTCCTCCCAACACCTTCTTTATCCTCACCACAGGACCTTCCTCCTGATGCCAGGTAGTGTTTGTATTCCTCAGACCTCCAACAGCATGTCCTCTCACTCTCAGCTACTTGCGCACTCCTCACTGACTGAAGTGAGGTCCTTTTTAAACCAGGTGCCCTGATTAGCCTGCCTGTCTTAATTGATTCTAGCAGCTTCTTAATTGGCTCCAGGTGTCCTAATTAGCCTGCCTGCCTTCATTGGTTCCAACCAGCTCCTGATTGTTCTGGAACTGCCCCTGTTACTTTACCAAGGGAAAAGGGACCTGCTTAATCTGGGGCTAATTGTATCTGCCTTCTGTCACTCTCCTGTAGCCATCTGGCCCGACCCTGTCACAATATATAATGTCTTTTGTCTGGTGAAAAAAATGTGCGTGGAACCTAACCTCCCCTATTTACATTAATTCTTATGGGAAAATTGGATTCGCTTAACATCATTTCATTTAAAGTCGCATTTTTCAAGAACATAACTACAATATTAAGCGAGGAGTTACTGTAGTCTGGATGAGTGAAATTTAGGACTGCTGGGCAAGAAGGCTGGGACCAGAATGGGAAACCTGGGGAGTGGAAACTGGGATTGGCTAAATGAGGAAAATGGGATTGGGATGAGAATCCATGGGTCAGGAATAGACAGGAGTGGGACAGGGATGGATTGGATGGCACAGGACAGAAGGCGGGGCAGAATACTGTGCCCACTGGAGCACACTCACATATTCTATGAATTAGGAGAACTGTATACTAGAATATATGCTGTTTGTATTTGTATTTGAGAGAATTATGATTTTCAGTGTTTTTGAAAAGTAGAATCACTGTTGTAAACTGTTTGCTTCAGCTTTCAAATCAGTGCCATATTAAGAACATCTGATAGGCTGCTTTCAGTAGAGGGAGAATTAGAGGGTCTTAGTAAATGTTACAATACCGACAGTATTCTTTACTCTTTAAAATGTACTAAATTTAGTTCTATCACAGCTTTCTTGTATATTTTGCTTTAGAATATGTAGCTGAAAGCTTTAAAATTATACACTTATGAACTGCACTCTGTAGGCTAACTCTTCTGCCTCCTAGAGGTTTATACTATATATTTCTTTCATCTTGTAAATTAGAGCAAGTATCACTTATCACTGTCTTGTATTTCAGAGTTTATGGGTATTTAGAACTGAATCATTCTCAGTAGCCTCCATGTCAGTCTTCACAGTGGGCATTCCCCATCTCCAGGGGCAGGCTGACCGTATCTGTGCTCTGAGCATAGGACTGTTTCTCAGGAAGAACGCTTCAGAATTCTTTGCCTCCAAATGGCACACAGATGAAATGTCTCCCTTTGTAGCAGAGCCTTTACAGGATTTGTAAAAGATTAACTTTAACTTTTTCTTCATTGTCTTCAAGGGTTTTCTCCTCAAAACTCAACAGACACACTTGGAGAAAGAAATTCCTGCTTCCAGCCAGCACATAAGCAAGTTCTGTGCTGAGATGGTTGAAAAGGCTACAAAATATCCCCCTTCTCACAAACTGTCTTTCTTACAAAGCCGTAGTTGCCATAAAAGGTGCCAACTCCCACAACCTTTCTAATACTAGTGAGTCATTTGTTTCCTCTGGCTCTGGCTCCCTCCTCATTCTGTGTTGTCACGCCCCACTCAGCCTGGACCCAGCAGCCGGTAGCATGAGGTGAAGTGATTCAGACCTCCTTCTCTGTGAGATGGATCTACCTCCTCTCTGTATAAATTATTTAAATATTCATTGGGTGAGAGAGAGAGTGATTCTATAGCCTAGTGATTAGCACACTTTCTCAGGATACCCAGGTTCCAGTCCTTGCTCCAAGGAGTATTTAAGTATTTCATGCAAAGTAAAATAGCTTCAAAAGGAGAGACTGAGATACCCACCCCAGAATTGCTTTACAGTCCAGTGGTTAGGGAAATTACCTAGGAAACATGAGTTCAAGTCTTTGCTCCAAATTAGGCAGAGTGGGGATATCGCCCACCACCCGGGTGAGTGCTTTAACCACTGAACTATTAGGTATGGGGGGGTGGGGGGTGGGAAGGGCGCACCGCCACCATCCCTTTTTGCAAAAGGGCTAACCTGGTGTAGGTGCCTAATTCCAGGGGAGGGTTCACAGCTGTGAATTCCAAGCGGGGATAGGCACCTAACTGAGTTTCAGGGGCAGGGCTTTGTTTGCACCCCTTTCCTTGACACTTCCTACTGGCCAGCTTGGGCACGTCCCTGCTCTGTGTGCAGGCTTTTATGACTCTCTTGTTTTTTAGGTGCCTAACTGCCTATGCATTGTATAGGAAGCCTGGGCACCTAATGTGGGGCTGAGGATTGATTCCACTGGGTGGCAGGGCACCTGATCCTATCTCACCCGCCTTGTCTCCTTAGTCCCTTTGTGGATCTAGCCCAGTGTGACTACTGTTTTCCTTAGGGGGCAGACATGCAGGATGTTTCTGCAGATTCTTTTTTGATCTCCCTGGTAATGTGCTTTCCCTCTGCTCTCAAGGATTTGTCACAAGGACTGGTGAAGGCAGTTGCTCACATTTTGCTCTTAAAGGGGCAGCACAATATCTTAACCTCTCATGTGAGTCTCCCCTCTAGATCTTCTAAAGAGAAGGTTGAATCTCTAGAGCTGGGATTTTGAGTGAGATACCTGAGACTCTTAATTAAGCTTCTCAGAATTAAGCACAATCTACGACTAACTTCATACGTGCTTATGTTTTTAGAAAATGAAGCATTAATAAAATATCCTGGAAAGTTGAAGGAATGCTGTCTAGTTCTTCCTTACCTGGTTTATTAGGGTGTAATTAAGGGGGAGTGGGAAATCCCTATGAAGACATATTGGTACCTAAGGACTAAAAGATCTTCATTACTCTGGCTAAGGTGAAGCCTGCAGCTTCATTAGTAAAAGGCCTAATCATACCAGCTGAGGGAGTATTCCTGCCAAACACGTGGACAAGAGAGTGAAATCATTGAACAGACTAAACTTGGATACAGCAGCCTCAGTGCTGAGTATTGGCTGCAATCTCTTATTGTGCAGGTCTGTCCTCATCTAGGAGACAATTGTGAGAGTGCTCAAAAATTAAAAAATACATAAAATCCATTTTAAACTAGATTTTCCTAGCAGCTTTTTCAGGGCTAATGCTGCATCTGACTGATTTGCTATTATTCATAACTTTCAAAGATGTGCCTGAGGTGTACTTTTTTGGTAAGGTGAGCATACAGACAAAGCAGTCATTGAATCTTTAGATTAGAATAAGTCCCTCCCTCATTCTAGGGAGAGAGACTCTTCAAATTATCTTATATCAGCAGGTGTTCCCTTTGAAGAATTTAATCATCCAGGTTCCAGTATTGAGATCACAAATTAGGAGGAGGCCATTCTGTTTTGAGAGTTGGAAGACCAAGGTTGGGATTCTTTAGAAAACAATCCAACTCCAACTTGTGTTTTTGTTTTTAGTTTCTCAGTTCTAGGCTGATTCCATCCCTCTGAGAGGTGTTTCAGGGTGCACCCCCATCTGAGAGTGAACCACCTCAGCAAATGGGTGGTTGAGATAATCAAGGAAGTCTATGTTAGGCTTTGAAGGATTAGATTTTTGTTGGTAAATGGCAGTAAATGTTCATTTCACCATACACACAAACTGACAAAATATTTCCAATGATAGTCTAAATTTACAGATAGGCGAAGAAAGAATGCTGATTGGGAACTTATTAAAGTTTAAAGATATTTATTTGGTATATTTTGATGTGTTGACAATGTGTGTGTGAACAGTTATCAATCTTCTACCTTTTTAAATCTTAACATTTACAGTCATTAAATTGTCTGATTCCTCCCCCCCCATAATTTCCTGCAACTGTGAAAATGTAAATAGATGAAAATAGGGAAAAAATCCTTAAAAGCCATAACTTTGTGCAGTTGTAAATGGTTAAAAGTTGGAAAATATGCTTAAAGAAACATCAATACTATCCATCAGAATTATTTTAAAAAATAGAATTCTGGCAAGCTTAGATGTACTATTGAACTCACTCATTGTCTTAGGTACAAGTTTACCCTTTCCTCAAAATAAACTAAAATAAACCAACACATCAGCAAGATCTTGGTAGCATCAGAAGACAAAGGGTAAAATAATCCATATCCTACCTGTGAGAATTATGGAACCAGTTCTGTGGAGAGACAGATTTTGATAAGGGCACAAGATTTTTTTTGTAATGCAGAGAGAAACAATGGCAGGCAGCCCATAATGAAATCGGTATTCTTGGTGCAAATGCAGTCCATTACAGCATTATCTTCCAAAACTTCAAAGTATACAAATAATGTCCTGGAGATTCACTGAAAATGTAATCAGGACGTGTCACCCATTGAGTCCTTAGCTTCTGCTACAATAAGCATTTGGGTAAAAGTGATTATGACATTATGTGGATTTCATGATTGTAAGGAAAGGAAGGCGTGAGAGCAGCAGAGTAAGGAAAATGCACTTCAAAAAAGCAGATTTAAACAAACTGAGGGACTTAGCAGATCAAGTCCCCTGTGAAGAAAATTGAAGGGATGAAGGAATTCAGGAGAGCTGCCAATTTTTCAAGGAGACTGTATTAAACATACAACTGCAACCTATTCCAATGCAAAGGAACTAAAGGAAGAATTGTAGGAGGCCAGTATGGCTCTGTGACCAGGTGCCTCGGATGGGCCATACTGAGAATGCTACACTCAGGGCAGATTGCAAGTAATAGGGCAGACCATCCCCAAAGCTGGTGATTTACTCTATAAGTTGATTCACCAAGCAAATAACAAAAGAGCTTCTCCAGCGCACTAGTTAACCTGAAGCCAAACAGTCCCGTTTGGCATTCCAGCCCTTGGCTCTGATCCAGACAACCAAATCTAATATAGTGAGAGGTTATTATAAATCTATTTCACTATATGTGGTGTTCTTTCTAATCCCAAAGGATCAGACACATATCCCCAGATCTCAGATTTTATCCAAATATCAAACTGTCAGTCAATTCTTAGTAACTAACTAAAGATTTATTAATAATATAAAAGTTATAAATGATAGATCATATACATACAAATGATTACAAAGTCCTTATATCAGGTTTGCAGCAGTGGTGGAATAGACTGCTGGCTTGCAAAAGTCTCTCTGGTAACTTCCAAAAGATTGAAAGGACCTCAGTCCGTAGTTCAAGATTCTCCTTTTTCTTGTAAATTCAGTCCAGAGAATTAGAGCAGGGAAGAAGCAACATGGAGGTGTCTCAGAGGTCTTTTTATATCCTTGGCCATGTGCATGGAAATTTATTGTCCCAAGCAAAGCCCACAGCTCCTGTATGTGGAAAGTTACTGGCCCAAGATGGAGTCCATGGTCACATGAGCACATCACATGCCCTTACATGTTTTGCTGAATCACGGGGTGGTCATTGCTTGCTTGCTGACTGAGACATCCTCAGGAAGAGCTAGCTGAACAGGATGAGTTTCTTCAACGGTCCATTGTGAGAGTGGAGTGTCCTTGATAGGCCATCAACAGGTAGCTGTCTAGCCCTAATGTAAATTCTGCCTGGGGTTGTCACCCAGGAATACAACACATTTTTAAGATACATGTACATAGCCAATATTCATATCTTCAGGTACAGAGATGATACATGCATATAAACAGGATAATCATACTTAGCAAATCATAACTTTTCAATTAGAAAAGGAGTACTTTGGCACCTTAGAGACTAACCAATTTATTTGAGCATAAGCTTTGGTGAGCTACAGCTCACTTGCATCCGATGAAGAGAGCTGTAGCTCACGAAAGCTTGTGCTCAAATAAATTGGTTAGTCTCTAAGGTGTCACAAGTACTCCTTTTCTTTTTGCAAATACAGACTAACATGGCTGTTACTCTGAAACTTTTCAATTGACACCTTACATGACATTGTACAAGTTTTGTTTTATTGTATAACAGTGGTAGCAACAATGATACAAATGGTCATCTTTCTTATGCACAGCGTCACAGGCTCTACAAGGAGCTCTTTAATGACCTGAAAATCAAAAAGTGGAAACACAGATGAATTGCTAAGGCTAATTACAAAAGAATAGCACAAGCATGTAAGGACAAAATCAGAAAAGCTAAACGATAAAATGATTTATACCTAGCAAGGGCCATGAACACAATAAGAAGAGGGTCTATAAATACATGAGGAGCAAGAGGAAGATGAAGGAAAGTGTAGTGGGGAAAGAGAGCTAATAACTGGTGACGTCAAGAAGGATGAGGTGTTCAATGCCTATTTTGCATCAGTTTTCCCAAAAGAGGGTTAATGGTGACCGGATATACAATACAACATTAATAAGGAGGAAGGAACACTAGTCAAAATAGGAAAAGAACAGGTTAAAGAATGTTTAGATAAGTTTAGATGTATTCATTTTTTCAGGGCCTGATGAAATTCATCCTAGGGTACTTAAGGAACTAGTTGAAGCAAACTTGGAACCACTAGCAATTATTTTTGGTAATTCGTGGAAGATGGGTAAGGTCCTAGAGGACTGGAGAAGGACAAACATAGCACTTATCTTTAAAAAGGGCAACGAAGAGGACCTGGGAAATTATAGGTCAGTCAGTTTAACTTTGATATTTGACCTTTGGAAAGATAGAGGAACAAATTATTTTGTAAGTACCTAAAGGACAATAGGGTTATAAGTAAGGTTAAGATTTTGTCATGGTTATTTTAGTAAAAGTCACGAACAGGTTGCAGGTAATAAAAATACATGGGAGCCGTGATCTGTCTGACTTTTACTAAAAATAATGGGGGGAGAGAGGATGTGGGGAACGACTAACAACTGGAGCCCCATGGAGGGGACTGGGAGCCCCACCGCCACGTGAGGGTGTGCACAGCCCAGGCTCTGGCCAAAGCTGTGGGTTGGGGGCACACAGCCCCAGCAGAACGCATGGGTTGGGGATGCACAGCTGCAGCTCCGCCCCCATTCCTGATAGCTGAAGCCGAAGTCAGAGGTCTAGTAAAGTCGTGGAATCCATGACTAAATCATATCCTTAGTTATAAAGAATAGCCAGCATGGATTTGTCAAGAACAAATGATGCCAAATCAACCTGATTTCCTCCTTTGGCAGGGTTACTGGCCTAGTAAATCAGGGAAGCAGTAGATGTGATCTATCTTGATTTTTAGTAATACTTTTGGCACAGTCCCACAGGACATTCTCCTCAGCAATTTAGGAAAATGCAATCTAGGTAAAATTACTGAAAGGAAGGTGCACAACTGTTTGAAAGAAGAGGAGGAGGCGGGTGGTGGTGGTCGGGGACTCTCTGCTCAGGGGGACTGAGTCATCTATATGCTGCCCCAACCGGGAAAAGTGAGAAGTCTGCTGCTTGCCAGGAGCTAGGATTCATGATGTGACGGAGAGACTGCCAAGACTCATCAAGCCCCTCGGATCGCTACCCCTTCCTGCTTCTCCACGTGGGCACCAATGATACTGCCAAGAATGACCTTGAGCGGATCACTGCAGACTACGTGGCTCTGGGAAGAAGGATAAAGGCGTTTGAGTCACAAGTGGTGTTTTCGTCCTTCCTCCCCATGGAAGGAAAAGGCCTGGGTAGAGACTGTCGAATCGTGGAAGTCAACGAATGGCAACGCAGGTGGTGTTGGAGCGAAGGCTTTGGATTCTTTGACCATGGGATGATCTAAGAAGGAGGAGTGCTAGGCAGAGACGGGCTCCACCTAACGAAGAGAGGGAAGGGCATCTTTGCATGCAGGCTGGCTAACCTAGTGAGGAGGGCTTTCAACTAGGTTCACTGGGGGAAGGAGACCAATGCCCTGATGTAAGTGGGGACGTGGGATACTGGGAGGAAGCATGAGCAGGAGAACGCAAAAGGGGAGGGCTCCTGCCTCATACTAAGAAAACAGGACAAACAGCAAGTTATTTCAAGTGCCTATACACAAATGCACGAAGCCTGGGAAACAAGCAGGGAGAACTGGAAGTCCTGGCACAGTCAAGGAATTATGATGTGATTGGAATAACAGAGACTTGGTGGGATAACTCACATGATCAGAGTACTGTCATGGATGGATATAAACTGTTCAGGCAGGGCAGAAAAGATGGGGGAGTTGCATTGTATGTAAGAGCAGTATGACTGCTCAGAGCTCCGGAATGAAACTGCAGAAAAACCTGAGTGTTTCTGGATTAAGTTTAGAAGCGTGAGCAACAAGGGTGATGTCGTGGTGGGAGTCTGCTATAGACCACCGGACCGGGGGGGTGAGGTAGACGAGGCTTTCTTCCGGCAAGTCACAGAAGCTACTAGATCGCAGGCCCTGGTTCTCATGGGAGACTTCAATCACCCTGATATCTGCTGGGAGAGCAATACAGCGGTGCACAGACAATCCAGGAAGTTTTTGGAAAGTGTAGGGGACAATTTTCTGGTGCAGGTGCTGGAGGAGCCAACTAGAGGCAGAGCTCTTCTTGACCTGCTGCTCACAAACAGGGAAGAATTAGTAGGGGAAGCAAAAGTGGATGGGAACCTGGGAGGCAGTGACCATGAGATGGTTGAGTTCAGGATCCTGACATAGGGAAGAAAGGAGAGCAGCAGAATACAGACCCTGGATTTCAGAAAAGCAGACTTTGACAACCTCAGGGATCTGATGGACAGGATCCTCTGGGAGAATAACATGAAGGGGAAAGGAGTCCTGGAGAGCTGGCTGTATTTTAAAGAATCCTTATTGACGTTACAGGGAAAAACCATCCCGATGTGTAGAAAGAATAGTAAATATGGCAGGGAGCCAGCTTGGCTTAACAGTGAAATCCTTGCTGATCTTGAACACAAAAAAGAAGCTTACAAAAAGTGGAAGATTGGACAAATGACCAGGGATGAGTACAAAAATATTGCTCAGGCATGCAGTAGTGAAATCAGGAAGGCCAAATCACACCTGGAGTTGCAGCTAGCAAGAGATGTTAAGAGTAACAAGAAGGGTTTCTTCAGGTATGTTAGCAACAAGAAGAAAGTCAAGGAAAGTGTGGGCCCCTTACTGAATGAGGGAGGCAACCTAGTGACAGAGGACATGGAAAAAGCTAATGTACTCAATGCTTTTTTTGCCTCTGTCTTCACGAACAAGGTCAGCTCCCAGACTGCTGCACTGGGCAGCAGAGCATGGGGAGGAGGTGACCAGCCCTCTGTGGAGAAAGAAGTGGTTCGGGACTATTTAGAAAAGCTGGACGTGCACAAGTCCATGGGGCCGGATGCGTTGCAACCAAGAGTGCTAAAGGAGTTGGCGGATGTGATTGCAGAGCCATTGGCCATTATCTTTGAAAACTCATAGCGATCGGGGGAGGTCCTGGACGACTGGAAAAAGGCTAATGTAGTGCCTATCTTTAAAAAAGGGAAGAAGGAGGATCCTGGGAACTATAGGCCAGTCAGTCTCACCTCAGTCCCTGGAAAAATCATGGAGCCGGTCCTCAAGGAATCAATTTGGAAGCACTTAGAGGAGAGGAAAGTGATCAGGAACAGTCAGCATGGATTCACCAAGGGCAAGTCATGCCTGACTAATCTAATTGCCTTCTATGACGAGATAATTGGCTCTGCGGATGAGGGGAAAACCATGGACGTGTTGTTCCTTGACTTAAGCAAAGCTTTTGACACAGTCTCCCACAATATTCTTGCCAGTAAGTTAAAGTAGTATGGGCTGGATAAATGGATAAGGTGAATAGAAAACTGGCTAGATTGTCGGGCTCAGCGGGTAGTGATCAATGGCTCCATGTCTAGTTGGCAGCCGGTATCAAGCGGAGTACCCCAAGGGTCGGTCCTGGGGCTGGTTTTTTTCAATATCTTCATTAATGATCTGGAGGATGGTGTAGATTGCACCTTCAGCAAGTTTGCAGATGACACTAACCTGGGAGGAGTGGTAGATACGCTGGAGGGTAGGGATAGGATACAGAGGGACCTAGACAAATTAGAGGCTTGGGCCAAAAGAAATCTGATGAGGTTCAACAAGGACAAGTGCAGAGTCCTGCACTTAGAACGGAAGAATCCCATGCACCGTTACAGACTAGGGACCGAATGGCTCGGCAGCAGTTCTGCAGAAAAGGACCTAGGGGTTACAGTGGACGAGAAGCTGGATATGAGTCAACAGTGTGCCCTTGTTGCCAAGAAGGCCAATTGCCAATTTTGGGATGTATAAGTAGGGGCATTGCTAGCAGATCAAGGGACGTGATCGTTCCCCTCTATTTGACATTGGTGAGGCCTCATCTGGAGTACTGTGTCCAGTTTTGGGCCCCATGCTACAAGAAGGATGTGGAAAAATTGGAAAGAGTCCAGCGGAGGGCAACAAAAATGATTAAGGGACTGGAACACATGAGTTATGAGGAGAGGCTGAGGGAACTGGGGATGTTTATTCTTCAGAAGAGAAGAATGAGGGGGGATTTGATAGCTGCTTTCAGCTACCTGAAATGGGGTTCCAGAGAGGATGGCTCTAGACTGTTCTCAGTGGTAGCGGATGACAGAATGAGGAGTAATGGTCTCAAGCTGCAGTGGGGGAGGTTTAGGTTGGATATTAGGAAACACTATTTCACTAGGAGGGTGGTGAAACACTGGAATGCTTTACCTAGGGAGGTGGTGGAATCTCCTTCCTTAGAAGTTTTTAAGGTCAGGCTTGACAAAGCCCTGGCTGGGATGATTTAGTTGGGGATTCGACCTGCTTTGAGCAGGGGGTTGGACTAGATGACCTCCTGAGGTCCCTTCCAACCCTGATATTCTATGATTCTATGAAAGATTGTTCTCAAAGAGCAGTTATCAATGGTTCGCTGTCCAACTGAGAGGATATATCTAATGATATCCACAGAGATCAGTCCTGCATCCAGTACTAGTCAATATTTTCATTAATGACTTGGATAATGGAGTGGAGAATATGCTCATAAAATTTTCAGGTGACTCTGAGCTTGCAAGGACTTTAGAGGACAGGATTAGAATTCAAAACAACCTTGACAAATTGGAGAATTTGGTCTGAAATCAACAAGATGAAATTCAATAATGACAACTGCAGAGTTCTTCAGTTGGGAAGGAAAAATCAAATGCACAATTACAAAATAGGGAATAATTCACTAGACATTAGTACTGCTGAAAAGAATCTGAAGGTTACAGTGAATCACATTTTGAATGAGTAAGCAATGATTCAGTTGCAAAAAAGCTAATATTTGGGGGTATATTAACAGGAGTGTCATGTAAGATACAGGAGATAATTGTCCCTCTCTACTTGGAAGTGGTGAGGCCTCAGTTGGAGTACTTTGTCCAGTTCTGAGTGCCGCACATTATTAAAGATGAGGACAAATGGAAGAGAGTCCAGAGGAGAGCAACAAAAATGATAAAAGATTTAGAACAACTGTGCTATGAGGAAAGAGAGAAAAACAGGACATGTTTATCTTCAGAAAGAAGACCGAGAGGGGACATAAGTCTTCAAATATGTTAAGGAGTGTTACAAAGAGAATGGTGATCAATTGTTCTCCATGTCCAGTAAAGGTAGGACAAGAAGAAATTTGCTTAAATCTCCCCTGCTGCTGATTTGGTTAGATATTAGGGAAAGCTTTCTAACTGTAGGGGTAGTTAAGCTCTGAAGTAGGTCTCCAAGAGAGCTGTGGAATCCCTATTAATGGAAGCTTTTAAGAACAGGCTGGATGAACACCAGTCAAATATAGTCTTGCTCTACTTGGTCCTGCTTCAGCACAGGGAGCTGCACTGGATGACTTCTCAAGGTCCTTTCCAACCCTACATTTATTTTTCTGTCTCTCTTCCCCTGCCTGCCCCCAAGAGTACTCCACATTTGGACTTGTATCTTCTACTTGGGTATTCACAAATGACATATCACCTCTCCCCTGCAAATGAGAAAGTTATCAGACAAGGGGAGAGTGTATTCCTTTCATCATATTATACAGGGCCCAGCAGCCAACACTAACAGCTGTCAGAAACAAGGCTTTGGGCAAACAAAAGGATGAGCTAATTACAGCCCTCTGAAAACTCTGCATTTAAATTGGCATTCAAGACATTCTTTATCTCAGAAGAGAGAGGGAAGAAGATAATGTCTGATTTGTCAAGTGATAGAACACCTCTGCTAAGATATAAAACCGGATTCTACTCCTGGGCTAATGGGTCTTGTGTGGATACCCAGCACAATTCTTTCTTTGGTTCCTGCCAGCAATTGCAGTGAATCAGTAGATAGAGATCTTGATCCAGATCTTGTAGTAGCATCTTGGTGAATTTGTTCTGAATGTTTAACAGCTACCTGATGAGTTCAGAGAAGCTTGTCAGTCAATACAGAGGGATGGGACTTGGAGAGGACACATGGATTTTAATGAAGGCTATGATTTTGTCATGGAGGTTCTGGAAGTCATGGAATCCATGACTTCCAAAGACCTCTGTGACTTCAGCCTCGGCGGCTGAGAGCTGTAGTGGCAGGGAGCTGTGAGGTACCCCCGCTGCCTGAGGCAGCAGGCCCCCAAGCTCCCAGTTGCAAAGGACAGTGGGGGTATCCAGCAGCTCCCAGCCACCACAGGGGTAGGGTATGCCGCAGTTCCCTGGCACCATGGGTTGGTGGGAAGGGGTCCCTGGCCACCATAGCAGGGGGATTCCCACAGCTCCCTGCTGCTGGGGGGGGACAGGGGGACCCTGGAGCTCTGAGCCCCCACAGGTGATGAGGGCCCCAGAGTGCTCAGCTGCCCAGTCCCATCCTATTTTATCATGGATATTTTTAGTAAAAGTCATGGACAGATCTTGGGCAATAAAGGAAAACTCATGAAGCCTGTGACCTGTCCCTGACTTTTAGTAAAAATATTCATGACACAATCTTAGCCTTAATTATAACCTGTCTCATCCTGTGGACCATCAGGCTCACTTATACATTTCTAACAAATTCTTTTTCAGAAACTTGGTATGTACATAGCTGCTAGGAAGGCAGAAAACCATCAGCACTGCTTTGGGAAGTAGCCATATTCATTTTCTGGGCAGAAGCTTTCACTTTACTCTTCAATGCTCTACACCGAAAAGGAAATTCACAGTTAACTGAGTCAGTATGACATGCTTATGACTGGAAATGTAGTTTTGTTCCTGTCAAGGTTCCTCCCCCACTCTGAACTCTAGGGTATAGATGTGGGGACCTGCATGAAAAACCTCCTAAGCTTATCTTTACCAGCTTAGGTCAAAACTTCCCCAAGGTACAAAATATTACACCCGTTATCCTTGGAATGGCCGCTACCACCACCAAACTAATACTGGTTACTGGGGAAGAGCTGTTTGGACGCGTCTTTCCCCCCAAAATACTTCCCAAAACCTTGCACCCCACTTCCTGGACAAGGTTTGGTAAAAAGCCTCACCAATTTGCCTAGGTGACTACAGACCCAGACCCTTGGATCTTAAGAACAATGAACAATCCTCCCAACACTTGCACCCCCCCTTTCCTGGGAAATGTTGGATAAAAAGCCTCACCAATTTGCATAGGTGACCACAGACCCAAACCCTTGGATCTGAGAACAATGAAAAAGCATTCAGTTTTTACAAGAAGACTTTTAATAAAAAATAGAAGTAAATAGAAATAAAGAAATCCCCCCTGTAAAATCAGGATGGTAGATATCTTACAGGGTAATTAGATTCAAAAACATAGAGAACCCCTCTAGGCAAAACCTTAAGTTACAAAAAAGATGCACAGACAGAAATAGTTATTCTATTCAGCACAATGCTTTTCTCAGCCATTTAAAGAAATCATAATCTAACACATACCTAGCTAGATTACTTACTAAAAGTTCTAAGGCTCCATTCCTGTTCTGTCCCTGGCAAGAGCAGCACACAGACAGACACAGATCCTTTGTTCCTCTCCCTCCTCCCAGCTTTTGAAAGTATCTTGTCTCCTCATTGGTCATTTTGGTCAGGTGCCAGCGAGGTTACCTTTAGCTTCTTAACCCTTTACAGGTGAGAGGAGCTTTCCCCTGGCCAGGAGGGATTTCAAAGGGGTTTACCCTTCCCTTTATATTTATGACAGTTCCCCTAGCCTTTTACTGCATCAAAGGTCATATTGGAAGTCAACTGATGAACATATTTGTATCCGAGTTCAGTTGGAAAACCAAAATAGGTACTACATGAAGAGATGCCTGAAAACACAGGGTATGTTTCATTTATCTCAGACATGGGCTAAAATGCCTTTATGCCTTTCCCACATGAGAGTAAAGATGGCAAAAAAGATTGTGAAGGATTAGGCCATGGCAATAATCACCTCCTCGTTAACCTTGAAGTCTTGGTTCTTAGACTGATTTAAATGTAACAGGAACCTCCTTTCAAACTCCCAACACACACCATAGTGCCACAGGAACCTATCCTGAACCAGTATTCAGTGCTGCCTAAATACTGCTGCTCATTCTAAGAAGGTGGTAAATAACTTCATTTACACTGAAGAAAAAGCTCCTTCATGCCTTCCTTCAAATTCTTCTGGCTTTCAAGGTATTGAAGAATTGGCAAGGCAAGAGTTAGTGATCCCGCAGACCTGTTCTTGGAGTTTCTGGCCCTGTTAAAAGTTCACCTATTCTCTCTCCTCTGAAGCTTGTCTCATCAGAAAGGTAGAGTGGTGTTGAAAAATTCCCAGCAAGCTCTAATCCCAGACCAGCGCCCTAACCACTCAGCTATAGAGTTCTTCTCTCAATTATGTTTTTGTGAAAATAGTCAAAAGGTTTTGCTTTTCTTACAATGTGGAATGTATACAAATTTCAAAACCTTGAAAGTTGCTGTAAAACTGAATTGTTGTCCTCTACAGAGCTCTAATTAGGATTAAAACATATATCCCTGTTCTTCAAGCAAGTAAACAAGTTGTGTTTTCCCAGGCTCCCACTAGAGGCTACTCAAATACTGCTGCTCAGAAATGGTTGGCTTTTGCTGAACTCTAGTTTTCACCCTTTCTCTTTTTTAAATTGCTTGATTTTATTACATGATTTCCTCCTCTTTTAAAATAGGAAGAATACTAGTAAAATAGTACCTCACTCTAGATTACACTGTGGGAGACCTGTTGTGTGTTGGTGAATTTTGCAAATTAGTAAGTGAACAGTTATTTAAAAAGCAAGTTAGTACATCAGTTTTCTGTGATTTATTTTGAGAATTATGGTTCATTATACTTCATGAGCTAGTACTGTAAATGCTTATTTTCACAAAATATTAAAGATTTTCTAGAAATAGAAGAATATTTTAATCACGTCTCTGTGAAATTTTTGCTAGGTGGTATGGTTGGTCACTTATTACAGTATTATAAAATGTGTGGATTAATGAGGTTTTACTGTTATACAATTTTGTATTGGTATGTGAAGTTTGAAATTGTATGTTCAGGTCACATACAAACACTCAAGCTAGGCACTTCATGTACATCATTCCCATGAATTTTAACTACTTCTTCGAGTGATTGCTCATGTCAATTCCAGTTAGGTGTGTGCACACCCTGTGCACAGTCGTTGGAAAGTTGTTCCCTTAGCAGCACCCGTCTGGTCAGCTGTGGAGCCCCCTGGCTTGGCTCTTCCATGGTGGTGAATATATGATCCTGCTGTCCCGGCGCCTCTTCAGTTCCTTCTTAGCACCAGTGACGGTCGTTAGAACTGTGGTGGCTTGCTCTTGCAAGTTCTCCCCTAGTTCTCCTAGTAGCTTTGTGTATATAGTTTAACAGTTGTATAGTTTAAAAGTTAGTGGTGTAGAGGTGGGGTTTTTCCTCCCCCACCGCAGCATTCCTGTTCCACCTTGGAGTTTGTGGCATGTCTCGATCCCAAGGCTTTAAACCTTGCAGAACCTGCTACAAGCCCATGCCAATGTGCAGTCCCCATAGCTCTTGTCCCAGGTGTCTGGAGGACGCACACCAAACGGAACAGTGCAAGATTTTTTTCTCCTGGATCAAAAAGGGTGTGTGGGAGTGAGTGAGTGAGAGATCCTGACTCCCAAATATTTGTACAAATGCTTGGTTTAATAATGAATACCTTTAAAAATAATATTTAGGATTTTGAGTGCTCCTTAAACGTAAGGCTTCTGTGCAGTCCATAATCTACTTACTGACAGGTATTTTGAAATAAATTACCAAAATGAGTGAAACTGGTAGGCTGGGTCGCCCATGATCACTATTGGCATTTTAGCATTTCCCATGGTAATCTGCCAGTTGGGAAGGAAAGTCCTTGCTAGCAGCTTTCTAAACAGTCCTGTGTTCTTAAAGATGCATTTACCATGCACCTTCCCTGACCAGCGCACATTGATGTCAGTAAGCATCCCCAGTGATCCATCAGTACTTGCATACCATAGAAAAAGTAGCCATTTCTGTTGATGTACTTAGTGGCAAGGTGGTCTTGTGCCAAAATAGAGAGATGTGAGTCGTCATTAGCTTCACTGCAGTTTGGGAACCCCATTGCTGCAAATCCATCTGCTATGTCCTGCATATTGCCAAGAGTCTCAGTTCTGCATAGCAGGAGATGATTGAGAGCCCTGTACACTTTCATTACAGTGGCCCCTGCACTGGATTTCCTGACTCCCAAATTGATTCCTAACTGACTAGTAGCAATCTGGCATTGCAGATTTCCACAGAGTAATTGCCACTTGCTTCTCCACTGTCAGTGCAGCTTTCATTTTGGTGTCCCTTCATTGGAGGGCTGGGGTGAGCTTAGCACACAGATTCAAGAATGTGGCTTTGCACATCTGAAAGCTCTGCAGCCACTGCTTGTCATCCCAAAGCTGCATTATGATGCAATCCCACCAGTCAGTGCTTGTTTCTTGGGCCAGAAGTGGTGCTCCATCTGCAGCTGCTCCATGAATACCACCAACAGCCTTGAATTGGTACTCATGTCCCACAGCAGTCTGTCCTCCAAGGAATCATCATGTTTCCCCACTCATTTAGTGGTTCTTGTGGATCTGCAAATGCTCCTGTGCTTGCAGTGCTCATGACAATAGTGCGGAGCTGTGCATGCTTCTGTTGGAGATGGTGGAGAGCGAGGATGGCTGTGCAGGTTTGTGGGATTTTGAAAAAAAATGCAAAAATGACGGGATGCAGATAACATTATGGGATGGAGACAATTGCAAACTGGGAATTGACTCCATGCTCCCAGTCACCCCTCCATGACTCGTTTCAGCCATATTGTGCATTGTCAAAATTCCCCAAAAGACAGCGTACTGGATGGGGGCGAGTAGCACAGTAAGATACCTACTCATGGGGCACTGCGCTCTGCATTGATACAAGCACTTCTGGTGAGCTTGTGTACCGCCAGCACGCGGAGCCAAATATAGACATGCACAAGCAATGTTACATTAGCATACAACACCGCAGTTAGAACTTGTTTCTACATGCGTTTGTAGTGTAGACATGGCCATGGTTCTGAGTTGAACCCTGTCCAAATAGAATACTGTGTAGGAAGGCTCTGATGTCAGGGCCTTGAGCTCAGACACCCTCCTGGCTGAGGTTATCGCCGCCAGAAATGCCACCTTGTATGAGAGAGAGAGAGAGAGCACGGAGCATGTCGTGAGTGGTTCAAAGGGTGGCCCCGTCAACCTGGAAAGGACCAGATTGATGTCCCAGACTGGGACTGGCTGTCGGACATGGGTATAGCCTGTCAAGACCCTTGAGGAAACAGCTAACCGTAGGGTTGGCAAAGACCAACCAGTTCTCAGCACCTGGATGGAAGGCCGAGATAGCGAACCCTTATTGAAGACATGGACAGCCCCTGCTGCTTAAGGTGGAGAATGTAGTCCAGTATACACAGTATAGAGGCAAGAGTGGGTGACGAACCATGTTATGTCGACCAGATTGAGAATCTCTTCCACTTGGCTAGGTAGGTAACCCTGGTGGAGGGCTTTCTACTGCCAAGAAGGACTTGTCTGACTGGGTGTAGTGACTTGAGGTTCGGCTGCTGGAGATGACCGTGGTGCTGGGTCAACAGGTCTGGGAAGAGGGCCAAGGTGACTGGAGCTTCCACGGACGTTTGCAGGAGTGATGTGTACCAGTACTGGTGGGGCCAGGCTGGAGCTGTCAATATCACCGAAGCTTGTTCTCTCCGTATCTTGAGGAGTACCTTGTGAACGAGCGGAATGGGTGGGAACGCGTAAAGGAGGTAGTCTCCCCATGGGAGGAGGAATGCATTTGTGATGGAACCCAGACTGGGACTCAGGAAGGAGAAAAACTGCTAACACTTCCTGTGTGGCAAACAAGACTATCTGGGGAAAGCCCCACTGATGGAAGATGGAGTTTGCGACAACCAGACGTAAGGACTACTCGTGGCCATGGAACGACCTGCTGAGATAGTCCACCGACTTGTTCTGTACCCCTGGGAGGTACAATGCTTGAAGGTGTATTGAATGCTTTATGCAGAAGTCCCACGACATGAGGGCTTCCTGGCACAGGGCAGAGGAGCGTGCACCGCTGTTTGTTAATATAGAACATCGCCGTGGTGTTGTCTATCATTACCAATACATGTTTCCCTGATAAGTGGGTACGGAAAGTCTGGCATGCCAGGCGCAACGCGCTCAGCTTTCTGAGATTGATGTGGAGAGTGAGCTCTGCCCCAGACCAGAGGCCTTGAGTCCTGAGGGCCCCCAGATGTGCTCTCCAGCCCGGTGCTGATGCAGCCGTCACTAGGGATGGAGACGGCTGATGGCTGGAGAAGGAGACCCCTGCAAATACTACCTGTAGGTCGAGCCACCACAGGCGGGAGTTGAGAACCTGGTGGGGCAGTGTTACGACCCTGTCCAAATTGTCCCAAGCTGGCCGATACACTGACACTAGCCACAGCTGAAGAGGCTGAAGTCTGAGCCTGGCATGTTGCACCACATAGATACAGGCTGCCATGTGTCCTAGAAGTTTCAGGCAGTTCCTTGCTATAGTGGTGGGGAACTGCCTGAGACTTCGAATGATGTTGCTGAGGGCTTGGAGGTACACCCTGGCCTGGGTCGAGTCCGACACCGCCCCTATAAATTCTATCTGCTGAACTGGAGACAACGTCGATTTCCCCATGTTCAGAAGACGGTCCAGATTGTCCAACGTCACTCTTATGAAGTCGACCTGTGCCTCCACTTGAGCCCTGGAGTGGCCCTTGATGAGCCAGTCGTCAAGGTACGGGAACACCTGCACCTTCCACCTGCGCAGGAATGTGGCCATGACCGCCATGCACTTGGTAAACACTCTAGGTTCCGCTGACAGGCCGAATGGGAGGACTGTGAACTGATAGTGGTGGTTGTTCACCATAAACCTGAGGTATTTTCTGTGGGGCAGAGTTATTGCTATGGGAAAATACATGTCCTTCAAGTAAAGGGCGGCATACCAGTCTCCTGGATCCAGTGAAGGGATGATGGAGGCCAAAGACATAATGCAGAACTTGAGCTTCTTCATGAACTTGTTGAGTTCTCAGGTCTCAGGGCATGGGAATACCGGAAATAGAAACCCTTGCCCTTCTGCTCCTCAGAAACCTCTTCCACTGCCCCTAGCAAAAGTAGCGAGTGCACCTCTTATATAAGGAGTTGCTCATGAGAGGGGTACCTGAAGAGGGGCGGGGAAGAGCGGGAGGGCACAGAATTGGATGGAGTATCCCCTCTCTACCGTGCGGAGCATCCAGCGGTACGAAGTGATAGGAGACCATGCACGGTAGAAAGGAGATAGTCGGGATGAAAAGATAAGGCAGGGTAGATCCAGTTTTTGTTCTGGTGCGCCGTCCTCGACTGCACTTTCAAAAGGTCAGTTTGGGGCCAGGGAGCTTGTTTGGATTGGCTAGAGCCCTGGCCTGAGGACAGGTGCGGCCTTTTCCTGCTGCTCCTATTCCTCCTCCGGGAACTGGCCTGCTGGTTCCATTGTTGGTAAAACCACAGAGGAGGTTGTGGTTTGACATGTTTCCACTGTGTGGCGGGAGTATGGAGGCCCAGCGATTTGAGGGTGGCTCTTGAGTCTTTTAAGCTATGAAGCCTTTTATCAATCTTTTCAGAAAACAGTCACACCCTCAAAGGGGAGGTCCTGTATAGTCTGCTGGACCTCACATGGCAGACGTGAAACTTGGAGCCAAGAGCCCCTTCTCCTGCCCACCCCTGTAGCCATCACCCTGGAGGCAGCATCAGCTCCGTCTAGCGCCGCCTGCAGGGAAGCTCAGGAGATGAGCTTGCCCTCCTCAACCAAGGCTGAGAACTCGGCACGGAAGTGTTATGGCTGCAGCTTTGCAAATTTTCCATTGCTCCACATGTATTATAGCAGTACCTGCTAACAAGGGCCTGCTGGTTTGAAATGCGGCGCTGCAACCCGCCCATAGAATAGACCTTTTTACCGAGAAGGTTGAGTCTTTTCACTTCCCTGTTCTTAGGGGAGGGTCCTTGATAGCCCTGCTGCTCGCGCTGGTTAGCTGCGTCCACGACCAGAGAATCAGACAGTGGGTGCGAATACAGATGCTCGATGGTACAAAGTAGCACCTTTCATTGCGCTTAGCTGTGTGGGACAATGAGGCTGGGGTCTGCCATAAAGTTTTGGTTGTGACAGATATAGTTTTGTTGAGAGCGAGGCCAATGCGTGCGGTTCCGGAGGGCGCTAGGATGTCCACCATGGGATCTGTGTCTTCGATTATCTCCTCCGCATGAATACTCAAGCCCTGGGCAACTCGTTGCAGCAACTGCTGCAACACCCTGTTATCCTCCAGAGCTGAGGCTATAGCAGTGCCTGCTAGTGCCTCATCTGGCGAGGAAGAGGAAGAAGGCGCCCAAAAAGGGTGGCTGTTCCCTCCCCTCGGCACCCAAAGGGTTCCATGACTCCTGGGGATCCCAGGCTGGAGCCGACCCACACAGTGTCATTCCCACAGGTGCCGGGACAGAGGACACCCATGTTGGGGCTGTAGGCATTGGTGCAGATGTCAGCACTATCGGTGTCATCGGTGCTGGTGCCAATTGAGCTGGCGGTGGTGCCTCAATAGCTGGTTGTGGTGGCTGGGAGATCGCCAGGGCTGCAGGACCCTGAGGGGCGGAAGGCGGAACAAAAGTAGCTGAGGCTACCGATGTTGCTGCCCAGTGCGACCCTTGGCTCCATCCCTGGTTCTGACGGAAGGCCCAGGGCCTCTAGAAAGGCCACTACGCCAAGTTCTACCACTGCAGGGGCCACGGTGCCAGGTAAACTAGTCTCTCCTGCCGTGACCTGGACCTCTTGCTCCTAGTTGTGCTGGCGTGATAGGAGTTGGATTCCGACTCCAAGGTCTCCAAAAAGGAAGATCACAGAGGCGCTGCACTGCAAGACACTGAGCATTGGGAGCTAGGGGACCGACTGGGCTCTCGTTTCCGAATGACCGGTATCAGAGGGCACTGTGGGGAAGGTGAGCGCTGGGACAGCATAGCTGGTTTCCCTCTTGACTGTACTGCAGGGCGGACCGGTGCTATTGACGCCGGTAGTGCATCCCTCCTTGGAGATGAGAACAGCACTGAGAGGCGCAACAAGTCCTGAGCCGTATTAAACGCCTCCAGAGTTGATGGGAGCTGTAGCTGCTGACTCCTGAGGTCTGGTGAGCGGGGTGGGGCCGGACTCAACTGCCCTTCTGGGGCAGGAGTCAACATGGCCCTCACAGGCGACATGGAGCTGTGGCCCAGCTGGGGGGTCTCAGTTGCCGGCTCCTTAGATTTAGCCATGGGAGAACAATCTGTCTCTGGCTTCTTTTTCCTCTGAGGCACCAGTGATTGTGACCAGTGCCTTGCTGCCGAATGGATGCGGGAGGAGCCATGAAGGTGCCAAGAGTCTCAGGAAGAGAGTCATTTCTCGGCACCAGTTCCCTGGATGATGGCGCCGGGGTGCTCCGCACCAACAAGGAGGTGCTGGGCGTGGGCTCCACAGGTCCCGGGTCTGAATGGGGACAAAGAGCTGCCTCCATGAGCAGAACTTTGAGCCGCTGTTCCCTCTCTTTCAAAGTTCTGGGATGGTACTTGTGGCAAATCCTGCAACGGTCCTTTTGGTGACCCTCACCTAGGCACCATAAACATGCAGTGTGTTGGTCACTTTTTGGCATGCGCTTAGTACAGACCTTACACTTTTTGAACCCCAGGGACCGCGGCATACCACGGCTCCAGAGATCTGAAGGGAGGGAACCCCAACAAACTAACTAGAACAACTAATAACTAAAGATAAATGGGTAACAGAAAAAGGCACTTACTAAAGCAAGGGCTATGGGATGTTCCAGCTAACCATCACTGGCAGAAAGAAGGAATGGTGGGAGGGGAGGCGGCAAGCCTCTATATTAGAGTGCCGTGAAGGCACGACTCCAGGGGCATCTGGGCCGACCTGACGGATGCTGCTATGTTAAAAAAATTTCCAGCTTCCATGCATGCACACGCGAGCACACACCCCTAATTGGAATGCACATGAACAAGCACTCTAAGAACCACCTAGATTTCAGTGATACCAAGTAGAAAGAATAGGGCTAGAAATGGTTACAAGCAAAAGTAAAAACAGGATTCTAAGACTAAAATCCAATTTAAACTAGTCTTTTGTTCAAAGTAGTCTAACCACAGCCATTCTTCCAGCATGGCTGACCAGTCTTTAGAATCATAGGGCTACAAGGGACCACAAGGGTCATCTAGTCTAACCTCCTGTCCAGATGCAGGAATTTTTTTTAGACAGGGTCCATCACAGAACCCAAAGTTTGTGGTTTCTTTGTCTCCTCAGGTGAAGGATACCCTGAAGTCTTCCAGCAGTTCCTTCTCTCCCACTCGTGACATGCTCCCTGCTCTATATCTCGTACAAGGTGGCATTTCTGCTGGCGATAACCTCAGCCAGGAGGGTGTCTGAGCTCAAGGTCCTGACATCAGAGCCTTCCTACACAGTGTTCTATTAGGACAGGGTTCAACTCACACCACATCCAGCTTTTCTCTTGAAGGTAGTTTCTCAATTCCATATCAACCAGGATGTTTTCCTCCCAGTGTTCAATCCTAAACTACATTCGAGGAGCAGGGAGCACAGGCTGGACTCATTGGATGTTCACAGAGCACTAGCTTTCTACGTTGAGAGAACGAAGCTGTTCCGGAAGTCTATTAAACTCTTTGTAGCTGTGGCAGACAGGATGAAAGGTCTCCAAGTCTCCTCCCAACGAATTTCATCGTAGCTCACGTCCTGCATCTGAGTGTGCTCCTCTCACAGGGCACTCCACCAGAGCGCAGGCTTCCTCAATGGCATTCTTGGCACAGGTTCCCACCCAGGAAATATTCAGGGTGGCGTCGTGGCCCTTCATACACATGTTCACTGTGCATTATGCGATCACCCGGCAGTCCAAAGACAATGTGACCTTCACTAGAGCAGTATTCCTATCAGTAGTCAACTCCGACCCTGCCTCCAGAACTTTAGGCTTGGGAGTCCCCTAATTGGAATGGGCACAAACAAGCACTCTCAGAATGGTTACTCACCTTCTCATAACTTTTTTGTTCTTCGAGATGTGTTGTTTGTGTCCATTCCAATACCCATCTTCCTACCCCTGTTGGAGTAGCTGGCAAGAAGGAACTGGGGCAGTGTCGGAGTCGGCAGGGCTCTAGATTGAGAGTCATGAAGGCGCAACTCAAATGGGCGCCCACGCTGACCTGATGAATGCTGCTGTGGGAAAAAAATTTCGGTTGCCGTGCATGCACGCACGCACATGCCTAATTGGAATGGACATTAACAACACATCTTGAAGAACAATGGTAAGGAGAAGGTGAGTAACCGTTTTTTCTGTTGATAAACTTCTTTTAGTTTTACAAAACCATTTCACTGCTGTATATTGAACTACAGGATAAAATCCTGAGTAAACGAACATGCTGGTGTGCATTCTGTCTTTTTGGAGGCAGCGAACTTGATGACTTTTGTGAGGATCCAGTGAGAGGGACTGGAGACTACAAGGGGGATGGGAAGGGCTGTTGGTGTCACCCTGCAAGAAGTAACCAAGCTGGTGAAGTCAGGGTGATGCCATTGTACTGTGAACATGCTGTTTGTGTCAGGGCTCTGAGCCAAAGCTGCACTCCACAGAAGCACCTGGGGTTACATGACAGGCAGTGGTACAATCCTTTATTGGTTTGGGTGAACCCCAAATTGTTATGGCATTTCTCTTTTACAGAGGTAGAGTCTGACCAGTGGGTGCTCAGCACAGTAAAGGCAAGGTTACCTCACCTAGTTTTTCTTCAGTGACTTATGTGATAGTACATTCAAGCCACAGGAAGTGTTTGATTTATAGTTAGGAACATGCACTGCCAATACACCGTGCTGCCCATCGGTCTGTCCTCAGCACTGAGGGCGTTCAAGCTTATGACAGTAGGAACGGCCCATATGCATCATTTTGGAGTGCACATATTTTCCTGCCTGGATCATTGATGAGTGCAAGGAATGTCAAACAGAAGTGTACAAACCAGCATCCCTATTAGAGATCTGTTCTCATCTGGGGCTAAAGTTGAATGTAGAGAAAGGTTTCAGAGTAACAGCCGTGTTAGTCTGTATTCGCAAAAAGAAAAGGAGTACTTGTGGCACCTTAGAGACTAACCAATTTATTTGAGCATGAGCTTTCGTGAGCTACAGCTCACTTCATCAGATGCATATCGTGGAAACTGCAGCAGACTTTATATATACACAGAGAATATGAAACAATACCTCCTCCCACCCCACTGTCCTGCTGCTGTCAATACAACAAATTAATTTTGTAGGAACAGAACTGGACACCGTGCCCATGAGGGTTTTCCTTCAAATGGACAGGTTTCAGTCTTCCTGTGTGAAAACCCCAAATCTGACCCATGGACAGCAGTGCATTCTTGCCTTCAGCTTTTGGGGCATATGGCCTGAGGTGTCCATGTGTTCAGCATGCCAGACTTCACCTCAGATGTCTGCAGGCCTGGCTTCACTCAGTATACCGTCCAAGCACATGCTCTCTGGACATGCTGATTTGCTCACCTGCACAGGTGCTTCAGGTGCACCTGAATTGGTGGATAGATCCTGGGAACATCTGCAAATGGGCTCTTACCACCAGAGCCAACAATGACTCTTGTAACAGATGCATCCATCATGAGCTAGGCTGCCCATCTGTGGCAACTTTTTAGGCTCACGGACTATGGACATCACAAGAGTCTTCCCTCCATATAAACGTATTGAAGCTTTGAAGCATTGTTTGTGCCTGTGAGATTTCATTACCATCATCAGGAATCAGGTGATTTCAAGTTCTTTCTTACAACACGCTGCTGTGTTTTATCTGAACAAGCAGGGAGGTGCAAGATCCGCAAGTGGATCACTTCATGGCAAAAATTAGTTGGTTGAACTTTTGCATGAAAGAACGACATATCACTAAAGGAATTTTACTTCCCAGAAGCGATAAACAGTATAGTGGAATCCCTAAGCAGACACTTTGTAGATCATGATGAGTGGTCAGGAAAGGAGGAGATGCTGCAAGAGATTTTTTTGTCTGTGAGGGTACCTGGTAGTAGCCCTCTTTTGCAACCATCCTGAACAACATATGTTCACAGTTCTGCTTCAGGGCAGGTCATAGAATTATAGAATATCAGGGTTGGAAGGGACCTCAGGAGGTCATCTAGTCCAACCCCCGGCTCAAAGCAGGACTGATCCCCAATTAAATCATCCCAGCCAGGGCTTTGTCAAGCCTGATCTTAAAAACTTCTAAGGAAGGAGATTCTACCACCTCCCTAGGTAACACATTCCAGTGTTTCACCACCCTCCTAGTGAAAAAGTTTTTCCTAATATCCAACGTAAATCTCCCCCCCCCCGCAACTTGAGACCATTACTCCTTGTCCTGTCCTCCGCTACCACTGAGAACAGTCTAGATCCATCCTCTTTGGAACCCCCTTTCATGTAATTGAAAGCAGCTATCAAATTTCCCCTCATTCTTCTCTACTGTAGACTAAACAATCCCAGTTCCCTCAGCCTCTCCTCATAAGTCATGTGTTCCAGTCCCCTAATAATTTTTGTTGCCCTCTGCTGGATGTTTTCCAATTTTTCCACATCCTTCTTGTAGTGTGGGGCCCAAAACTGGACACAGTACTCCAGATGAGGCCTCACCAATGTCAAATAGAGGGGAACGATCACGTCCCTCGATCTGCTGGCAGTGCCCCTATTTATACATCCCAAAAAGCCATTGGCCTTCTTGGCAACAAGGGCACACTGTTGACTCATATCCAGCTTCTCGTCCACTGTAACCCCTAGGTCCTTTTCTGCAGAACTGCTGCCTAGCCATTCAGTTCCTAGTCTGTAGCAGTGCATGGGATTCTTCCATCCTAAGTGCAGGACTCTGCACTTGTCCTTGTTGAACTTCATCAGATTTCTTTTGGCCCAGTCCTCCAATTTGGCTGGGTCCCTCTGTATCCTATCCCTACCCTCCAGCGTATCTACCTCTCCTCCCAGTTTAGTGTCCTCTACAAACTTGCTGAGGGTGCAATCCACACCATCCTCCAGATCATTAATGAAGATATTGAACAAAACCGGCCCCAGGACCGACCCTTGGGGCACTCCACTTGATACCGGCTGCCAACTAGACATGGAGCCATTGATCACTACCCGTTGAGCCCGACAATCTAGCCAGTTTTCTACCCACCTTATAGTTCATTCATCCAGCCCCTACGTCTTTTTCTTGTCAGCAAGTTTACTATAGGAGACAGTGTCAAAAGCTTTGCTAAAGTCAAGGAACACCACATCCACTGCTTTCCCCTCATCCACAGAGCCAGTTATCTCGTCATAGAAGGCAATTAGATTAGTCAGGCATGACTTGCCCTTGGTGAATCCATGCTGACTGTTCCTGATCACTTTCCTCTCCTCTAAGTGCTTCCAAATTGATTCCTTGAGGACCGGCTCCATGATTTTTCCGGGAACTGAGGTGAGGCTGGCTGGCCTATAGTTCCCAGGATCATCCTCCTTCCCTTTTTTTAAAGATGGGCACTACATTAGCCTTTTTCCAGTCGTCCAGGACTTCCCCCGATCGCTATGAGTTTTCAAAGATAATGGCCAATGGCTCTGCAATCACATCCGCCAACTCCTTTAGCACTCTCGGATGCAACGCATCCGGCCCCATGGACTTGTGCATGTCCAGCTTTTCTAAATAGTCCCGAACCACTTCTTTCTCCACAGAGGGCTGGTCACCTCCTCCCTATGCTGTGATGCCCAGCGCAGCAGTCTGGGAGCTGACCTTGTTAGTGAAGACAGAAGCAAAAAAAGCATTGAGTACATTAGCTTTTTCCACATCCTCTGTCACTAGGTTGCCTCCCTCATTCAGTAAGGGGCCCACACTTTCCTTGACTTTCTTCTTATTGCTAACATACCTGAAGAAACCCTTCTTGTTACTCTTAACATCTCTTGCTAGCTGCAACTCCAGGTGTGATTTGGTCTTCCTGATTTCACTCCTGCATGCCTGAGCAATATTTTTATACTCCTCCCTGGTCATTTGTCCAATCTTCCACTTCTTGTAAGCCTCTTTTTTGTGTTTAAGATCAGCAAGGATTTCACTGTGAAGCCAAGCTGGCCCCCTGCCATATTTACTATTCTTTCTACACATCGGGATGGTTTTTCCCTGTAATGTCAATAAGGATTCTTTAAAATACAGCCAGCTCTCCTGGACTCCTTTCCCCCTCATGTTATTCTCCCAGGGGATCCTGTCCATCAGTTCCCTGAGGGAGTCAAAGTCTGCTTTTCTGAAGTCCAGGGTCCGTATTCTGCTGCTTTCCTTTCCTCCTTGTGTCAGGATCCTGAACTTGACCATCTCATGGTTCCCATCCACTTTAGCTTCCCTTACTAATTCTTCCCGGTTTGTGAGCAGCAGGTCAAGAAGAGCTCTGCCTCTAGTTGGTTCCTCCAGCACTTGCACCAGGAAATTGTCCCCTACATTTTCCAAAAACTTCCTGGATTGTCTGTGCACCGCTGTATTGCTCTCCCAGCAGCTATCAGGGTGATTGAAGTCTCCCATGAGAACCAGGGCGTGCGATCTAGTAGCTTCTGCAAGTTGCCGGAAGAAAGCCTCGTCCACCTCATCCCCCTGGTCCGGTGGTCTATAGCAGACTCCCACCACGACATCACCCTTGGTGCTCACACTTCTAAACTTAGTCACAGCCCTGACTCCATGATAGGTGCTTGCTTCTTCCCTGGTTGAGTAATCTGCTGCATTCCCTCTAGTTCTCTTACTTGTGAGGGTAATCAGGAGGCTAAGAAGAGATGAGGCAATCTTAATCCTCGTAGTTTGACTGGCCAAAACAGTACTACATCAGCTCTGTTTGACCAGCTATAGCTCTGCCTTTGGTTGAGGATCTCTTGTCTCAAAGCCAGAGCTAGTCACTGCACGCCAGTTGACAATTTCTTCACCTCATGGCTTGGATGATCTCTGGTTGAGGAATGTGGAGAAAAGTCTGCCCTCAAGATTTCTGGGCCATTTTGATTAACAGCACAAAGGGTCTTCACCTGAGTTACTTATGTAGCAAAATAGGAAAGGTTTTCAGTCTGGGCTGAATCTCATCACTCATCACCAAATTGCACGGAGGTCAGACATATTGGACTACTTGCTGCATTAGAAATCTGGTCTTTCCATCAGTTCGAGAGTCCATCTAGCAACCATTTTTGGATGTGTTACACCCACTGAGGAATGGGTTTGTTTTTTTTTACATTCCTTGGTATCAAGATTTGTAAAGGGACTTACTCATGTTTACCTTTCTATGTCTGATTCAGTAGATCCCTGGAATCTGAATTTAGTATTGCAACTTTTAATGGGTTCCCCCTTTTGAATCTTTGGCAACAGAATCCTTATTATTGCTATCAATGAAAATAGCATTTCTACTAGCAATTACCTCTGCAAGGAGGGTGTTAGAGCTTCAGAGTAGCTGAAGTACTAGCAGTACTAGCTGGCCTTCCCCCCCCCCCCCCGCCCCCACCTCCCTTCATGATTTTCTATAAAGACAAGGTCTCTCTTAGGCCGCACCCTTACTTTATGCCTAAAGTTGTTTTGGTATTCCACCTCAATTAAACCATCCATCTTCCAGTGTTCTTTCTAGCAAGGCTGAAGAAAAGCGTCATATCTTGGGTGTCTGGAGGGCTCTATCCTTTCACCTAGACTGCACAAAGTCTTTTAGCTCTTCTCCTGGACTTTATTTTAGCCTATGCAGAAAGGATTAAAGGGCAGCCTATTACAGCTCAGCATATTATCCCGTTGGATTTCTGACTGTATCAAGCTTAGCTATGATGTAGCAAAGGTCTGTCCTTACCCCAGGATGACTGCCCATTCCACCTGGGCAGCCTTTTTGAGCAACATACCTATTGTAGACCTTTGCAAAGCATCAGCACGGTGCAACCCTTTTCCAAATGCTATGCAATTAATAAAGCGTCCTGGGAAGAAGTGATCTTTGGCAAGTCTGTGTTGCAGTCCTTCAAATAATTTGAAGTCCCACTACCTGTAAGGAAACTGTTGGTGAGTCACCTAACATGGAATGTATTTGTGCATAGTCACCTGAAGGAGAAGAGTGGTTACTTACCTCTACAGTAACTATTCGTTGAGATGTTTCGTACATGTGCATTCTGTGTCCCTCCTACCTTTCCCGCTACTTTTGATATTTGTTGGAGGGTGCTGTGAAGAAACAAAGAGAGAGGTGTAGGCAATACCCCTTTATACTCTAGGCTCTGTGCACAAGAGTGGTGGGGCATGTGTGCCACCTGCTGGCACTGCTGGCAAAAGTCTCCAACTCGAGTGCATTGGACATGCGCGCACACACCTACAGCGGAATTATATAAGTGTAAGACATCTCAAATTTACTGCACAGGTAAGTAGCCATTTTTAAAAATATCTTTGCTATTGCCAAGTGATAGTGGCTTTTCTAGACCGTTGTAGCCAGGTTTTGTTGGTATTGTTGTATAAATACTTTAGTAATATCAGTACATCTTAATCTGCGTAAAGGGGTAGTACTTTATTTTTAAAAGTAGTCCTTTGCAAAGCTCTAAATGTTGGTGTGATTTGTATAAATATATCACGTTATAAAAAATGAAAATTTTAGAATTTTGAAAACCTAACATAATTTGGACTAATATGGATTAGTCATAACAACACTTAGGTGTGAGTCATAATGTATACCAAATAGGCTCTGTGTATTATGCACGCAAATGGCTCAACAGATTTTTATCAGACTTTCCAAACAAAAGAGATTCTGAGCTGTGACAACAAACTAAACAAATCAGTCTGAAACCTCTGGAGAAATTAAATGACTGAAAATGGCGGTTAAGAATGGATGTGCTATCCCAGCCTTAAACATAGCATAGCGTCATGCTGTGCAAACAAAAGATCATGTTATGATGTGAAGTATCATAAAGTTAACCTTGCCATAAATTCAGGATGTTATTTTGAACGATGACAGAGCTGGAAATAATTATTTTGCAGCACTTTCCAAACAAGCAGCAGAAAACTTTCAACACCCCACACTAACGTTTACCAAACTTTGGAAAGCTGAATCTCTCCAAGAAAATGAAACTAACTGCATCTCCCCCTTCATTCCTGCCACATGGTGTTAAACCAAAATGATCAGTCACTCAGGCCTAGTCTGCACTACAGGGTTAGGTTGACGTAAACAGCTTTGCATTGACCTATCTGTGGAAGTGTTTCCACTTAAATTTGGCTCTCACCAATGTAAGTGCCTCTCTACGCTGATTTAGTAACACCACATCCCCAAGCGGTGTAGAGTCATAGTTGATGTAATTAGGTTTATGCAGTGTCAGTGTAGACATTGTGTTGCTTATGTCAACTGTTACTGGTCTTCAGGAGCTGTCCCACAATGCGCCACACTGACAACACAATCAGTACAAGTGCTCCTGGTGAAGACACATGCTGCTGACACAAGTGTGATTTTTATAACTGGGGGCTGTATGCTGATGAAAGTTAGGTTAACATAATTTTGTATGGTTAAACATGGCCTAAGAGAAGATTATGTAGATCCTCTTAATACTCGGCTTTCTTCCATGCTTAGAGCAGTGAATGATTTAACCATAGTGACCTTTAAAGTACTGTCATTAGAAGCCATGGAAAGGAATGGAGCAGTTGACACTTCAGAGCTATTGTTTGAGGCGCTTTGCAAAGTGAGACAGGCATCAATGACACTTGGGTCATGTTTTCATGGTTTTCTTTGCAACCATAACTAGAGACTAACTTCTTTGTGAAAGGAAAGCTGAGGCTCCAGAGAACAACGGAGAGGCCTGTATGCAGTCCACTCCTTCACCCCTGTTCCCAGGGGTGCTGCTGCAGGGTGGTACGCTGCTGCAGGGTGGTACACTGCATGCTTCACAAAACACTGCCCTTCATAAATACTGTTTTTTATTTCTAATTTCTTTTAATTTTGAGGTGTATTACTGTCAAAGCTCATTGATGGAGCCTACAGATGCACAGAAATACAGTTTCAAACTACTTTAATTTAAAAGCATACACCAGGATTTGTGAAGCATAGAGATGTATTAGCGTAGAGTGTGGTAGACAAATAAACATTCAACAATATTAATCTTTTAGGATGAAGAGTGAAAACATTTTTCCAGAAAACATGTTTAAAGTTTTTAATTGTCTTCCTAATCAAGCAAGATTCAAAAACTAATGTACGTACATACAAACAAGTAATTGAAAGAAAGCAGTTTTCTTTACAAAGTTATCAATTCCTGGTCCTCATAACATCAGCAGTGTGGAAAACTTAAGTAGCTCAGCAATGCTTCTGAGCTTGAAAGGTGCCTAGATGAATCCTGAGATTCCTTCTTTAAGGCTGCTGTGTAGAGCCAGTGGCTGCCCTCCCATGCTCCCTGGTCAGGGGCAGAAACCATGCTGAATTCCACAGAGTCTGGCTACCATATTGGTAAGCTTGTGAGTTGTTTGTGAAATGATAGCTCCCTGCTCTCTTAGTGGGCATTGGGATTTGAAATTTCTGATTGAGTGACAGCTTAGAAAATTGAAAAGCTTGTATAGCCCAAGATAGTCCCCAGCTCAACACAGCCAAAATGAAACTGTCAGCTAGACAAGATGACAGGGATGCTTTTTCAGCCTGATGAGCCTTTCTCCTGAGCATCCAAAACACAGGCAGATTTCACCTTTGAACCACTTCTCTGCGCTCTTCCTTGCTGCTTGTTGTTGCATGAGGGTTACTGCAGCCCTCAGAGATCCCAGAGTAAAGGGGAAAAATGATTAGTATCTACATTAGGTTGCTGGAGTTCAATGCTGCTTTAGTTGTCTCTGTCCTCATCTCCCGTCACATACAGGTTTCTTTGTCTCCAGGATTGGGAGGACTGGTCAGCAGCCAGTTTACCCATTGTGGCAAATTGATACAGAAACATGCTATCTACAAACTCCATTCTGTTCTGTGAGCTTCATTTTGATTGTAACGTATACTGTATCTTCACTTCTGCAGTGTAGCCTTCATCCTGGAGGTGTTAGAATAAATCCTTTCACCTCACAGAGGGGCTAGCAATGGGAAAGCCAGCAAGAGTCTTCAACTTTGATAGTCCTTCATTCAAATGTGTCCACCCTAGTATGTTAGGTTTGCTGGAATCCAGAGGAATTAGTTTTCTCACTTTGGAACCCAAGGCTGAACTGGCAGATTTGAGATCACCTGACAAGAGGCCAGAACTTCAAGGGCCAGATCTTCTCAAGTCTGAGGCTGTTGTGGGCCATCTGTTGAACAAGAAAAGAATACTGAGTACATGGAGTGGGATTTGTAACTTTTGTGCTTTGTCTAATAAATTCTGGTTTAGAAGTTTCTTTGCAAAGTCTGTGTGTATTCCATTTGGTTTAGCTGTCACAAGGTCCACAATAAATTAAACTGTAAATAGGAGTGCCTATGCGGTGGAGCTCTAATAGGGCATGGTTAAACTACTGGGGAGTCTTTGGAGGGGTAGCATGGTCTTGGGGCATGTTCATGTGGGCTGTGGGGTACCACATCCCAAGAATCTGGACCCTCGGAGCATGCCTGAGAGGCTGGACTAAGGCAGTGTGTAGATGCTGCTAAGACTCAGTAGGCTTAAAAGCACATGGAATCCAAAGGTTGAATCCAGTACAGCAGCCTGGTGTCTGACCACAAGGGGCAACTGAACCATGGTTATAATACCTATTCATGGGAGCCTATTGTGCCTCTCTTGTTTACCTGAACTGGAATTTGACCCAAAAAAAGAGGATAAATGCAAATGTGTGCATAATTTTACCATATTAAGCAATTTTAATACTTGCCTCTGGCTCACTGTTTCTGGGAAAAAGACGTTGTATATCTTTCGTATATATGAAGCTTGGCTAATATTTATTTGTTTTTACTTGCAGCCCAGCTAGAGGTGAACTTTAAGGAAATGGAAAATCATCTGTTGCTGCTTGAAGACCTATGTGGACAGTGTGAGTTGGAAAGGTACAAACATATGCAGACACTACAGCTGGAAAACTACAGGAAAACAAAAAGGTAACTAAACTACAAATGCTATGAACAGTAACATAAAAATAACTATCAAGCCATTAGTTTATAAACCTTTAATTCTCAATGTAAAATGATCTTGGTGCTTTTCCGCTTCATAGAGTGTGGTCCATTTTGTTGTCAAATAATTTGTAAACGTCAGGGTTATCTGTGAGAGTTGATGTGATCTACTCAGGAACTGAGCCCAGATCTTCTGATTCCCAGACCCGTGCCTGAAGAACAAGAGCATCATTTTTCTAGGGCTGTCAAATGATTAAAATCATTAATCACAATCGTGAGATTTAAAAAATAGTTGTGATTAATTGCAATTTTAAATGCAGTTAATAATGGAATACCATTTATTTAAATATTTTTGGATGTTTTCTACATTTTAAAGTATATTGATTTCAGTTACAACATAATACAAAGTGTATAGTGCTTCCTTTATATTATTTTTAATTACAAATATTTTCACTGTAAAAAAGATAATATATTTCATTTCACCTCCTACAATTACTGTAGTACAATCTCTTTATTGTGAAAGTGCAACTTACAAATGTAGATATTTTTTTTTACTTAACAGCACTCAAAAACAAAACAATGTAAAACTTCGACCACCATTCCAGAGGACATGTTTCCATGCTGATGAGGGTTCTGCTCAATAACGACCAAAAGCAGTGCACACCGATGCATGTTCATTTTCATCATTTGAGTCAGAAACCACCAACAGACAGTTGATTTTCTTTTTTGGTGGTTTGGGTGCTGTACTTTCCACGTTGGAGTGTTGCTATTTTAAGACTTATGAGAGCATGTTCCACACCTCATCCATCTCAGATTTTCAAGGCACTTCAGATTCCTAAATCTCGGGTCGAGTGCCGTAGCTATCTTTAGAAATCTCATATTGGTACCTTCTTTGCCTTTTTTCAAATCTGTAGTGGAAGTGTTCTTAAATTGAACAGCATATGCTGGCTTGTCATCCAAGACTGCCATAACGTGAAATATATGGCAGAATGTGGGTAAAACCACAGAGCAGGAGACATACAATTCTCCCCCAAGGAGTTCAGTCACAAATGGAATGGTGGTTGAAGCGTGAAGGGGAATATGAATGTTTAGCGTATCTGGCACATAAATACCTTGCAACCTCAGCTACAACAGTGTCATGCAAATGTCTGTTCTCACTTTCAGGTGACATTATAAATAAGAAGCCGAAAGCATGATCTCCCATAAATAAAGCATGATCTCCAAACTTGTTTTCTCGGAGCGATTGGCTACACCTGACCAAATAACTAATATCATTCAATCAATTTAGTATTAGTGTGCCAAGCTAGTTAAGCTATTTATAGAACTCTTTTGGCTTGAATAACTTTTTTATCTTGCTATTTAACCATTCTGTTTTTTTCTCATTTTCCTGCTTTATTCTTTGTTTTATAGCTAGGCATATTTTCTGTAACCATAATATGCTTAAATAGCGTGCGTCATGCACCAACATTCTGAGTCTTTTAGCCAAAAGGGTGAAGCAGGGTGAAACATCCTCTGTTTCTCTCATCACCGCTTGGCTTCAAGGCAGAGTGGCTTGCTGTCAATGAACTGTTGGCATTTTTTCTCAAGTTGCAAATAGAATAGTAGTAATTGTTGCCTATTGGCATTTTGATAGTTTTTATTAGGATTGTTTTATTATTTTCACCTTGTGATTGTGCTATTTAAAACTTAATGATGGATATTTAAAATTCTGATTTTGCTTGGGGGAATCGTACATTCCTGGGAAATGTGCCATTTATAAGTCTTTCACTGCCAGGACCGCAAAGGTAGAGAAGCTCAGTAGCAAATCCGGTGAGGCCTGCTTCAGGCTCTGGGGCATATGACAATCCTGCTGCTCCCCCTGCCTGGCCTCCTGCCCCAGCCACCACTACACATCCCCAGACATGATTCCCCTACTTCAGGCTCTAGTAGGTCAGTCAAAAAGCTGTTGAGAAGGAAGGTACAGGGATTAGGTAGTTCTAGAGAAGGGGTTCTCAAACTGGGGGTCATGACCCCTCAGGGGGTTGCAAGGTTATTATCTGGGGGTCGCGAGTTGTCAGCCTCCACCCCAAACCCCGCTTCACCTCCAGCATTTATTATAATGTTAAATATTTTTTTTAAAAAAACCTGTTTTTAATTTATAACGGGGGTCACACTCAGAGGCTTGCTGTGTGAAAGGGGTCACCACTACAAAAGTTTGAGAACCACTCTTCTAGAGGTAAATCCCTGGATTAAGGTATCCTCAAAAATAAAAATGGCTTCCCTGCACCATTCTGCCTCTGAGACTTTGTGGCCCTGGGTTTTGACTTCTGAAGCTCGACCCCTTCACCGTACTGAGTCCTTGACACCAAAACAAAATGCTGAGAAATCTTCAAGTGCAGTATCTTCGTCTTCCCACTTTGCTATGTTGGTACTGCCTCCACCACTGGTCAAATCAGCACAGTTAGCAGAGGATTCACCCAGCTGGTGAGCCCTCTATAGCAGTGATGTTCATGGCACTGACAGATCTCAGTGTCTTGCAAGGAAACAGCATTGCCATTGTTGTTCACATGTGGTGTCTCTTATGGCACCAGATCACTCTCACTGCAGTACCAAGTATCTCCACGGCTCTACAGTCCATGCCTATATCTACTTCCCCACCAGTCAAGTTGGAGTGCTCCTTCTCTTTGTCATCTTCCAGCAGCATCAAATCGTAGTGAGAAAAGGGATGCTCCCACATGTACTCCCCATCCACGTCTTCTCCACTTTCTTCTGTCTTAGGTAGTGGATCTAGAGACTGGTCTCTCAACAGATGTGGTGTTCACTAAGCTGGGCATAGACCTTGGTTCTGGTCCATGGCCACCAGGCATTTACCCCTCAATACCTGTGTAGCCTTGTTGGGGGCCATCGACCTCATGGAAGGGAGGATTACCTGGACAGACCTGTGCCTTCTAGAGCTTCTTGATGTATGGCTCAGTGTGACCGTCTGTACCCCTCTGTCCACCCCTTTTACAAGACCATATTAAATATTGTACAAAGCATACTGTGATTTGCTGATCATTGTCCTGATAAAATGTGTGGCAACATTGTATGTAAAGATAAGATTCCACTGTATAATATTACCAACACATTTTCCAACATGTTCTGGAAGGCAGTCACAAACAAGTTCCACGGAGACAAAAGGCTAGCCAATGCCTCAGCCAGGTGTCAACAAGTTCAAATGGACCAATGCCTGAGTAAGTGGCCACTCTTCGGCAAGAGAGAGGGTGGGGGCAAAAAAAAAGCTACATTTTGACAAAGAAGCAACTTAAGGTTCCTGGCCCCACAGACTTCCTGAACATCAGCTGGAGATGATTCTTGTGCAAGAGAAAGGGCTATACGAGGAGAGGACAGATGTCCCAGATAGTCTCTGCCTTGCTCTCTACCCATGGCATTATCAACACCTGAAGAAGAAAGGAAGCAGTGTTGCACTGGGGTAGTTGGGAGGTGGGGGGAGTGATTGACTAAAAGAGGTTCAGCTAGTAAGACTGCTGGAACATGTGGTGAGAGAGACCTTTGCTTTGATTGACTTGACTTGTTAAATTAGGTGTTAATTGCATTTTACCTTTTATTTCTTGGTAACCAGTTCTGAATTATATGCCTCATTACTTGTAGTCACTTAAAAATCTATCTTTCTGTAGTTAATAAATTTGTTGTGTTTTATCTAACCTTGTGTGTTTGGATTGAAGTGTTTGGGCAAACAAGATAAGATTTGTGCATATCATTTTCTATTAATAAATGACGGATTTTATATGAGCTTGTATTGTCCAGGAGGGTACTGGGCAGTACAAGGTGCACATGTCTGGGGGAAAGTCTGGGACTGGGAGTTCGCTGATGTGGCCCTGTATGTAATTTGTGAGTGGCTGGCTATAGTATGCATACAATATAGCTGGGAGTGATTTACATGCCGGAGGCTGTGTGGGAGCAGACCAGGAGTGGTGGTTTTCACAGCGAAGCAGGGTAAAAGGTACCCCAGGTTGGACAATTGAGGAGACAGAGCTGTCCATAAATCCAGATTGTATACCCTGTGTAATGTCACACTCAGTCACCCAGGCTGCTTCTGAGCAACAGCAAGCTTAGATTTCCCTCCAACCTGAGGATTTACCAGGGATATCCTATCTCATTCAGTTAATGTATTGGGTTCTACTGTCCTAGTTATCCCCTGACAAAGCTGTGGTCCCTCCCAGTACATTTCAGATGAATAACTTTGATCTTCACCCAGACTTTTCCATCCTGGAGAGGATGAAAGGCAAACCCAACTCACCTTGGAGACTGTTGAGATGGATGTCTAAGCCCTGGTCTACACTAGGACTTTAGGTCGAATTTAGCAGCGTTAAATCGATGTAAACCTGCACCGGCCCACACAATGAAGCCCTTTATTTCGACTTAAAGGGCTCTTAAAATCGATTTCCTTACTCCACCCCTGACAAGTGGATTAGCGCTTAAATCGACGTTGCCGGCTCGAATTTGGGGTACTGTGGACACAATTCGATGGTATTGGCCTCCGGGAGCTATCCCAGAGTGCTCCATTCTGACCGCTCTGGACAGCACTCTCAACTCAGATGCACTGGCCAGGTAGACAGGAAAAGAACAGTGAACTTTTGAATCTCATTTCCTGTTTGGCCAGCGTGGCAAGCTGCAGGTGACCATGCAGAGCTCATCAGCACAGGTGACCATGGTGGAGTCCCAGAATCGCAAAAGAGCTCCAGCATGGACCGAACGGGAGGTACGGGATCTGATCGCTGTTTGGGGAGAGGAATCCGTGCTATCAGAACTCCGTTCCAGTTTTCGAAATGCCAAAACCTTTGTGAAAATCTCCCAGGGCATGAAGGACAGAGGCCATAACAGGGACCCGAAGCAGTGCCGCGTGAAACTGAAGGAGCTGAGGCAAGCCTACCAGAAAACCAGAGAGGCGAACAGCCGCTCTGGGTCAGAGCCCCAAACATGCCGCTTCTATGATGAGCTGCATGCCATTTTAGGGGGTTCAGTCACCACTACCCCAGCCGTGTTGTTTGACTCCTTCAATGGAGATGGAGGCAATACGGAAGTAGGTTTTGGGGACGAAGAAGATGATGATGAGGAGGAGGTTGTAGATAGCTCACAGCAAGCAAGCGGAGAAACCGGTTTTCCCGACAGCCAGGAACTGTTTCTCACCCTAGACCTGGAGCCAGTACCCCCCGAACCCACCCAAGGCTGCCTCCTGGACCCAGCAGGCGGAGAAGGGACCTCTGGTGAGTGTACCTTTTAAAATGCTATACATGGTTTAAAAGCTAGCATGTGAAAGGATTACTTTGCCCTGGCATTTGCGGTTCTCCTAGATGTAGTCCTAAAGCCTTTGCAAAAGGTTTCTGGGGAGGGCAGCCTTATTGCGTCCTTCATGGTAGGACACTTTACCACTCCAGGCCAGTAACACGTACTCGGGAATCACTGTAGAACAAAGCATTGCAGTGTATGTTTTCTGGCATTCAACCAAAATCCGTTCTTTATCTCTCTGTGTTATCCTCAGGAGAGTGAGATATAATTCATGGTCACCTGGTTGAAATAGAGTGCTTTTCTTCAGGGGACACTCAGAGGAGCCCATTCCTGCTGGGCTGTTTGCCTATGGCTAAACAGAAATGTTCCCTGCTGTTAGCCACAGGGAGGGGAGAAGGTTGAGGGGGTAGTCACGCGGTGGGAGGAGGCAAAATGCGACCTTGTAACGAAAGCACATGTGCTATGTATGTAATGTTAACAGCAAGGTTTACCCTGAAAGACAGTAGCGACTGTTTTATAAAATGTGTCTTTTTAAATACCGCTGTCCCTTTTTTTTTCTCCACCAGCTGCATGTGTTTCAATGATCACAGGATCTTCTCCTTCCCAGAGGCTAGTGAAGCTTAGAAAGAAAAAAAAACGCACTCGCGATGAAATGTTCTCCGAGCTCATGCTGTCCTCCCACACTGACAGAGCACAGACGAATGCGTGGAGGCAAATAATGTCAGAGTGCAGGAAAGCACAAAATGACCGGGAGGAGAGGTGGCGGGCTGAAGAGAGTAAGTGGCGGGCTGAAGACAGGGGTGAAGCTCAAAGGTGGCGGCAGCGTGATGAGAGGAGGCAGGATTCAATGCTGAGGCTGCTGCAGGACCAAACCAGTATGCTCCAGTGTATGGTTGAGCTGCAGCAAAGGCAGCTGGAGCACAGACTGCCACTGCTGCCCCTCTGTAACCAACCGCCCTCCTCCCCAAGTTCCATAGTCTCCACACCCAGACGCCCAAGAACGCGGTGGGGGGCCTCCGGCCAACCAGCCACTCCACCACAGAGGATTGCCCAAAAAAAAGAAGGCTGTCATTCAATAAATTTTAAAGTTGTAAACTTTTAAAGTGCTGTGCTTAAAGTGCTGTGTGGCATTTTCCTTCCCTCCTCCACCACCCCTCCTGGGATACCTTGGTAGTCATCTCCCTATTTGTGTGATGAATGAATAACGAATGCATGACTGTGAAGCAGCAATGACTTTATTGCCTCTGCAAGCAATGATTAAAGGGAGGAGGGGAGGGTGGTTAGCTTACAGGGAAGTAGAGTGAACCAAGGGGCGGGGGGTTTCATCAAGGAGAAACAAACAGAACTTTCACACCGTAGCCTGGCCAGTCATGAAACTGGTTTTCAAAGCTTCTCTGATGCGTACCGCGCCCTCCTGTGCTCTTCTAACCGCCCTGGTGTCTGGCTGCGCATAACCAGCAGCTAGGCGATTTGCCTCAACCTCCCACCCCGCCATAAACGTCTCCCCCTTACTCTCACAGATATTGTGGAGCACACAGCAAGCAGTAATAACAGTGGGAATATTGGTTTCGCTGAGGTCTAAGCGAGTCAGTAAACTGCGCCAGCGCGCCTTTAAACGTCCAAATGCACATTCTACCACCATTCTGCACTTGCTCAGCCTGTAGTTGAACAGCTCCTGACTACTGTCCAGGCTGCCTGTGTACGGCTTCATGAGCCATGGCATTAAGGGGTAGGCTGGGTCCCCAAGGATACATATAGGCATTTCAACATCCCCAACAGTTATTTTCTGGTCTGGGAATAAAGTCCCTTCCTGCAGCTTTTGAAACAGACCAGAGTTCCTGAAGATGCGAGCATCATGCACCTTTCCCGGCCATCCCACGTTGATGTTGGTGAAACGTCCCTTGTGATCCACCAGAGCTTGCAGCACTATCGAAAAGTACCCCTTGCGGTTTATGTACTCGGCGGCTTGGTGCTCCGGTGCCAAGATAGGGATATGGGTTCCGTCTATAGTCCCACCACAGTTAGGGAATCCCATTGCAGCAAAGCCATCCACTATGACCTGCACATTTCCCAGGGTCACTACCCTTGATATCAGCAGATCTTTGATTGCGTGGGCTACTTGCATCACAGCAGCCCCCACAGTAGATTTGCCCACTCCAAATTGATTCCCAACTGACCGGTAGCTGTCTGGCGTTGCAAGCTTCCACAGGGCTATTGCCACTCACTTCTCAACTGTGAGGCCTGCTCTCATCTTGGTATTCATGCGCTTCAGGGCAGGGGAAAGCAAGTCACAAAGTTCCATGAAAGTGCCCTTACGCATGCGAAAGTTTCGCAGCCACTGGGAATCGTCCCAGACCTGCAACACTATGCGGTCCCACCAGTCTGTGCTTGTTTCCCGAGCCAAGAATCGGCATTCCACAGCATGAACCTGCCCCATTAGCACCATGATGCATGCATTGGCAGGGCCCATGCTTTCAGAGAAATCTGTGTCCATGTCCTGATCACTCACGGGACCGCGCTGACGTCGCCTCCTCGCCCGGTATCGCGTTGCCATGTTCTGGTGCTGCATATACTGCTGGATAATGCGTGTGGTGGTTAATGTGCTCCTAATTGCCAAAGTGAGCTGAGCGGCCTCCATGCTTGCCTTGGTATGGCGTCCGCACAGAAAAAAGGCGCGGAACGATTGTCTGCTGTTGCTCTGACGGAGGGAGGGGCGACTGACGACACGGCTTACAGGGTTGGCTTCAGGGAGCTAAAATCAACAAAGGGTGTGCCTGTACGTCAAGGAGTATTTCAGGCAGGACTTCACGGAGGGTTCCAATAAGAAATGGTGCACCTAAGTTATCGTTCTTATTGGAACAAGGAGGTTAGCCTGGCCTCTGATTGATACATGGCTAGATTTACCTCGCTGCACCTTCTCTGTGAGTGACTGCAGTGTGATCTAGACAGGGGAGGAGGCAAATGAGTACAAAACAAATCTGGTCTATTTCTTGTTCTGACCCACTCCATCTATCTTTTACATCTTTGGCTGGCAGCAGACGGTGCAGAAGGACTGCATGCCATCCACATCTCATGGCTGCTCGGCAGAAGATGGTACAGTACGACTGCTAGCCATCTTCATCTCTTGCCTGCCTGGCATAAGATGGTACAATACGACTGCTAGCAATCCTCATCTCTTGCCTGCCTGGCAGAAGATGGTACAGTACGACTGCTAGCAGTCCGTATCGCCTGCCCGCTCACCATAAGACGGTTCAATAGGACTGACTGCAGGACTAAAGAGAATGACCTGCTCAAGTCACTCCAAATTTAGTCCCTGCGCCCATGTCTGCCCAGGCGCTCCCAGCCGACGTGGCCAGGAGCACCTCGGAGACGACGAGGACGACTACCAGTCGTATTGCACTGTCTGCTGCCAGAAGGCAATGGGTTGCTGCTACTGTGCAGCAAAGCCGTACCGCGTCTGCCAGCACCCAGGAGACATAGGGTGACGGTTACCTGAGCGGGCTCCATGCTTGCCGTGGTATGGCGTCTGCACAGGTAACTCAGGAAAAAAGGCGCGAAATGATTGTCTGCCCTTGCTTTCACGGAGGGAGGGAGGGAACGGGGGCCTGACGACACGTACCCAGAACCACCCGCGACAATGTTTTAGCCCCGTCAGAGTGCTCCATTGTGACTGCTCTGGACAGCACTCTCAGATGCCCGATTGTTTGCCATTGCTCTGACGCTGGGAGGGGCGCTTACAGGGTTGGCTTCAGGGAGCTAAAATCAACAAAGGGGGTGGCTTTACATCAAGGAGTATTTCAGGCAGGACTTCACGGAGGGTTCCAATAAGAAATGGTGCACCTAAGTTATTGTCCTTATTGGAACAAGAAGGTTAGCCTGGCCTCTGATTGATACATGGCTAGATTTACCTCGCTGCACCTTCTCTGTAAGTGACTGCAGTGTGATCTAGAAGAATGAGTCCCCTAGACAGGGGAGGGGGGGAAGCAAATGAGTACAAAACAAATCTGGTCTATTTCTTGTTTTGATCCACTCCATCTATCTTTTACATCTTTGGCTGGCAGCAGACGGTGCAGAAGGACTGCATGCCATCCACATCTCATGGCTGCTCGGCAGAAGATGGTACAGTACGACTGCTAGCAGTCCGTATCGCCTGCCCGCTCACCATAAGACGGTTCAATAGGACTGACTGCAGGACTAAAGAGAATGACCTGCTGAAGTCACTCCAAATTTAGTCCCTGCGCCCATGTCTGCCCAGGCACTCCTGATCGACCTCACAGAGGCGACCAGGAGCACCTCAGACATGACGATGACGGCTACCAGTCGTACTGTACCGTCTGCTGCCACAAGGCAAGGGGTTGCTGCTACTGTGTAGCAATGCCGTACCGCGTCTGCCAGCACCCAGGAGACATAGGGTGACGGTTACCTGAGCGGGCTCTATGCTTGCCGTGGTATGGCGTCTGCACAGGTAACTCAGGAAAAAAGGCGCGAAATGATTGTCTGCCCTTGCTTTCACGGGGGGGGGGGGGAGGGAACGGTGGGCTGATGATATGTACCCAGAACCACCCGCGACAATGTTTTAGCCCCATCAGGCATTGGGATCTCAACCCAGAATTCCAATGGGCAGCGGAGACTGCGGGAACTGTGGGATAGCTATCCACAGTGCAACGCTCCGGAAGTCGACGCTTGCCACGGTACTGTGGAAGCGCTCCGCCCAGTTAATGCACTTAATGCACTTAGAGCATTTTCTGTGGGGAGACACACACTCGAATATATAAAACAGATTTCTAAAAAACCGACTTCTATAAATTCGACCTACTTTCGTAGTGTAGACATACCCTAACTGTGTGAGAGCCTGCTTTGAGTTGGCTAAGGTGGATCTTCTTATTTCTCTGAGCTCACTCCACCAGAGCTCAGGCAGCCTCAGCAGCATTGTTGAAAAACATTTGTTATGGACATATGTAAAGCAGTCAAGTGGAGTTCTAGCTATCCACACATTTACAAAGCATTGTGCTATTATTGAAGCCTCCAGATCAGATGCTGTATTTAGGAAGGCTATTCTGCATTCTCTGTTTTCTTGAGCTTCCACCTCCATTAGAATGGTCCACTGCTTGGGAGTCACCATAAATGGAATGTGCATATGGACAATCACTCAAAGGAGAAAGGAAAGTTTCTTACCTGTTTAGTAACTGTAGTTCTTTCAGATATTTTCTATATGCAGATTCCATGATCCACCCTCCACCCCTTCTACCTAAAAGTCCTTTACCACCCAGGATTCTTCAAGTGGGGAGGAAACTGAGTGGCAGGTGGCCCAATCTACCCTTTTATGTGTTTGGTGCAGGACACAAGGACACTCAGGGTGCATGTGTATGAAGTAGCTTGTGCGCACCCACACACCAGGTTCCTTCTCACTGCCACAGGCAGTAAGAGGAAACTGAGGGAGAGATGTGACCACTCCACCCTCTATATGCGTATGTGGAAACACAAGGATGCACGTGGTGCATTTGTGGACCTGAGAGACACTGCTATTCAAAATAGCCTGATCTCTCACGCATGAGATGCGTGCATATCTATAGAGGGACACATACTTAAAGAAGAACATCAAGTTCTATACTACAGTGCCAGCAGGCACAACTGACATTTCACTATTTTGTCTTCGGGGAAAGAGTAGATAGCAATGAAAGAGTAATTAAAAAAAAAAAGAGAGAAATTATGAGTCACACATGAATGGTAAGAATGAATTAACTCTGTGTGAACTGTGTAACTAGTAAGTGGGAACCAATGAACAAATGCTCCTGTGACAAGTAAAAAGTCACAGTGCAGCAGTTCATCATATTGCCATTAAGTTGAAAGCTAAGCTGAAGTGTTTACAAGCAAGTATATACAAAATATTGTTTGCAACTCGAAATTCATAACACACGTGTGTTTAGACAAGTTATAGATTCCTTCTCTGCAGTTTTATTTTTAAAAATATTTTCCGTCACTTGCTTATCGCGATCCAAGATAAAATTCTGAAGATGCTGCATCTTTCCTGCTGTGGCAGGAAAAGTTAACAGCTTATGTAGTGCAGGGAACTGCATTCCCTGAGTCAGGTCCTAGTGATATCAATTGCAATAGAGAGGGCTCCATCTCAGATGTTGTCAGATATATACAGCCTTTCAGATCACTTTTGTGATGCCTCATTGGGACAGAGTCACTAAATTATGTATTTATGTAATTATGAAGAATATTAGACAGGATTGTGAAAACCCATTTTGTTTTTTTCTCCAAGAAGAACACAGTGGGCTCTTGTTTTTTTTCCCAGGGGGTCTTATTTTCTTTTTAGCTCAAATTTCACTTTGAAGTGCTTACATGAATAAGCGAGATGGAATGGACTGAAGTAATTAAAACAACTCTCCAAAGTAAACTTTACATATCATTAAGATGTATGTAGCAGAAAAGGATTCATGTTAATCTATTCTCCCACAAGATACAGAAAATAGTTGTTTTGATTCTTCAAGTCAAATATAAATTTTTTTGTCTAGTGAAGTAGAAGATAGGAGATTAATGGTTCTGCAAGGGAGGAGACATGTTTGATGGCTGTATTTAAAACGTATCCATAAAAATAATTCAAAACTCCCTATACCAGTCTTTTCAGCAGCTTGTCACATCAATTAATTAAGGAGCAATTTTTGTTTTTCTACACACAAAGATGGCAAAGATCAACTGGTAATCAATCTATTAAAAACAAATGAAAACTGCTACTATTATAATACTGCCCTCAACTTGGCAATTTAAAGAAAACGATAGAAGCATTTTGCCCTCCGTGTATTCCTACAGTTTTAAACTATAGGTTGCAGCTGCAGGAGAGGGGCGAATTAAAACAAGAACTAAAAGAAACCATATTGATATGAATGCAAGATTGTCAGTTCAACATGGAAGTTTACCTAAGAAAGGTTACAAGTACAGATACAGGGGGAAAAAAGTATTTCTGCTCAGTTCTATTGCTTCTGGATGTGGAAAAAACCCTGCAGAATGCTATGATCCATGCTGCAAATATTGTCATTCAAGAACACAGAGAAAATTGTGGAGACTGCATCACATTTCACTGCATCAAAGCGACAGAAAAATTGTGGAAGTAAAATCATTGAAAGCAGGACAGATTAATTCAGAATTTTGTCCATTTTTAAGAGATCTGCATTTCTGTCCAGCCCTCTCATCATGAGTAGGATTCAGCACATTCAAATTTGTTTGGTTGAAATTTCATAATAGCATAGTTCCTAAGAAAGCATACAGATTAGTGATACATTTACCAAAGGCGCATACAAAAGAGTAGTAGGTCTAGCAAGTTAGTAGACTGGGGACTCAATTGGTGATCTGTTTTACTTACAAAACTGCAAGCTTTTTGTTTAGAACAATATATGTGCACCTTTGAAGCAATAAATATAAAGTGAATCACATCCTCATAAAACTTACTGGGATTTTTCCAAAATATTTTTCTAGTGTTTGGGGTGTGGGGGAGGAAAAGTAAGTGGATTTTTTCAGTTTGGAGAAATCAGTTTTGACTTGTGAACTAAAAATAGACCCAGAGGTTCTCCAAAGTTTTCCATAACTTTCTAATGTTTGTGCCATCTTTGTGATGTGAGCAGAATATTAGATTGTGTTTCTGCAATCTGTTTTAATATTGTTTTAACATTATTCCCCTGATGCCTGATATATCCCATTAAAGATGTGAGCTGTTCTCTTGCCTAATGTACATAATAAGCTTATCTATAAAGAAAATCTTTGGAAATTTAGCTCAAGAATATCAGTTTGATAGGTCCTACCAATACAGTCTTGCTTCCTAGCAATGTAGTTCTTGAATAATAAAATTTATGCTTGCTCGCAATGTTTTAATGCTGCAGCTATATACCATTTCACACTGAGCTCTTACATCAAATGTAAGAAAGTAATTATTTTTATTACTTTTGGAATCTGAGTTAAAAGCTACTGCATAACTTTAAAAAGGATATTTGAGTTGCATTGCCAAAAAATTACACATCTCAAATATACTATTTTAAGTGTGCATTTAGCCTGTGAACATTTTATCTATATTTTAAATTAAAAAAAAAATAAAGCCTACTGAGTGCTTATCAGAAGTAAGGCTACATTTTAGTCACAGGTATTTTTAGTAAAAGTAATGGACAGGTCTTGGGCAGTAAACAAAAATTCACGGCCCGTGACCTGTCCATGACTTGTACTATATACCTCTGACTAAATCTTGGGTGCTCTGGGAGGGTAGATGGGGTGGCGTGCTGCCTAGGACCACTGCTGCTGCGGGGTGTGTATGTGGGGCTGGCAGGCTCCTTACCTGTGAGGCTCTCTGGAAGTGGCAACATCTCCTTTAACTCCTAGACAGAAGTGCAGCCAAGGGGTTCTGCGTGATGCCTCTGCCCATTGCCCATTGGAACCACAGCCAATGGGAGCTGCGGTGGCGGTGCCTGCGGGTGGAGGCAGTGCGCAGAACCACCTGGCCACATCTCCACCTAGGAGCCAAGGGACATGTCACCACTTTTGGGGAGACCCCCAGGTAAGTGCCACCCAGAGCCACCACCCCCCTCCTGCCCAAGCCCTTGCCCCAGCCCTGAACCTCCTCCCACACCCAGTCTCCTGCTGCTGCTGGGGTTGGGGCAGTGGCTGGTGCGGCTGGCCCAGGGTGACCAAGCTGCTCGGTCGGCCCCCAGGCCAGCCACACCGGCTTCTGCGAAGGTCCCGGAAACTCTCAGAATCCGTGACCTCTGTGACAGACTCACAGCCTTAATCAGGAGTATGTCAAGCTTACTCTACTGCCACCTTCCAGGTTTCCCTAGACAGGCAAGATGAGCTGTGCTTCAGGAATCCATCCAAGGGGAAAGAGACCTTGAGATTAAAGCAAACCTCCATCTCTCAATGTGTCATATCTTACAGGTAGGTATTTGAGTTAATTAGTTGTCATGAGGGATGGATAAAGAATCAAATGCTCTCTTTTCTGCATCCTGTGACGGATACAATAGAAGTTATCGATGAACTAGAGTTGAAATTGAGATCACAACTGTAAATTCTGGAAAAGTGTCGAACTATAGAGTTAAATAAGAATAAGTACATGGCTAAGGCTCTACTTGAATTGCAGGATGATTGTCTAATTGCGGCTGAGTTGCGGACAAGAGGTGGAAAATTGCAGAAAATTAATAATGGACCTTTATTAATGGTGGAATTTGTTTTTAAGAAAAATTTGCTGGAACAATATAAACACTCAAGTATTGTGTTATGCCTGCTAATTTTTTTTGATAACCAGACATTTTGCTGCAACTGTTTTAAAATCATTAATGCATGAGGCTGACAGCAGGAGCCCTGCCGTGTGCGGGGCTGACAGCAGGAGCTGAAGCTGCTATCCGCTCATATAAATAGGGTTCTACTCTACTAATTGGGGGGGGGGCGGAAATGTGTGTGTTGCGAACCTCAAAATGTATGCAAAATTATGGACTGTGCAAAGGAAGCTAATCAAAATTGTGGTGGAAGCCGAATGTTGCGGGATCCACAATTTCTGCAGTATCACAAATTAAGAAGGGCCTTATACATTGCCCAATATTTAAAAAATAATAATCTACAAGTGTCTTAACAGAATCTTGGCTTAAACTGCAAAAATAGGTGAACAATAAAAGTGACTGGCCACAGAAAAGAACTTTGATATAACAAACCACATGTGACAACTTCAACTTTCCCCTTCCCCACATAAGCTTACTACCGTGACTTGGCTTCGGTCTCCAAATTTATCATATACCTATTACGTGGAGCTGGATATGGACAAATTGAGTACTCACTCTGTAGAGTAAATATAAAATTAGAGAATTAAAGTTGTCTTAAGTTTGGTTAAAGAAATGTATTGTAAAGAAAGGCCCTGAAAGTAATGACTTTGTAAGGCTGGAGGGAATGAAGTAGGGTGGATGTCTGGTTCAAAGAATAAGTAGTGAAATAAAAGGAAGTTTCTAAAAGGAAGGCCTCTGACCAATAGGGGTAACTGCAGAGGGCTTTCATTATGACAAGAGAATCTGTCTTAAAATGAGCCATTATGGCTCTTCCCATCCCACATAGCAATGTTATCTCAAAAATTAGGGCCTATGTGAACCAAGGTGCAAAGTAGAAAATATTGGTCAGCAAGAAGGAGTGGAAAAGATAAGGAAAAATGGCTGTGGGGAGAAAGGAGATTATAAATCTTACCTAGATTGAGACTGGAAATAAGCATGAACTGTTTCAAATTGGTTTTTAGCTGAAGTCAGTAATTGTCAATGACATCACTTGTTTGTTAAAGGGTATAAAAAAGTAAACTCTTAAAGGATTCATTGCTAATATATGCCTGACCATGTTGGAGCAGACTAATATGAGTCTAAGCACCCTGGGGCTTAGCCCATATGTAAGTATCTTGATCAAATGCTTAAAAAATGTTTTGTTACTGTTTGGATGTAGTAAATTGCTTATTATTTAGATTTTTTTAGGAATGTTTAGAACAATTGTATAAATACCATTTGGCCTTTGAATGTAATAAAGGAATTTATGGTTAAATTAGTGTTGTAATACCCTACATAAATAATAATTCCAAGACACAACCCCTTTAATTCTCCCCTAGGTGCTAGAAGGAAGAAAAAATGTTAAATTATTCTTGCTCACCTCACTGTAATGCCTTCAGGCAGAAAGGAAAGTGCATGTGTATGAAGGGATAAGTGGGTGTGTCTGCTGCTCTACCTGTCTTCCTTCTTTCAGGTTGCAGAGTTTTGTGGTGTCACTATTCCTTCCACATATATGAATCCTCCTCCTCTGGTAAATAACTCCAAAATCAAGCTGTGCTACATCTGGAGTTTGCTCAAGTAGCACAGTAAAATTTACCAGATTTTTGTCTTTCACTGCTAACCATAGGGTTTTGAATGTCAGTCCTGAAAACTGACAAGACAGTGGTCAGTTTTCACTCTGCTACAGCTTGACAAAGCTCTGAGAGGCAGCAGGGATGTCTTAGTGTCTGTCAGTGGATTTAAAAAGCCTTCATTTATTAATTGATAATGCTCAGTTCATATTCATGTTATCTTTGCAACCAGATGATCTAGAAACAGTGAGAATAGATATAAATATGTAATATATATTTGAAATATGTGATAGCTCAGTTCTAAAGAAGTTGATATCAGTTACTTGCTCCAGGAAAGCAATTCTTCAAGCTCTGTACATGCAGCTTGAAGTTTCCATTAACCAAGTTTCTAAAAATGTCACAATAATCAAATCCTTCAGTTCACCTTTTCATACATTTTAAACCATTGCAAATCATCATAGATAATCCCAGTTGCAGTTTGAATTTATGCAACATATCTGTTTTTAATCTGAGACGTTCTATTCTGCTTTCTCTCTTCTACAGGAAAGAACTTGAAACCTTCAAAGGTAACTTCTCTTTTTAATTCTACACTTTAAAGTTGCTGCGATTTTCTCAATATTTTACATTGGATAATGTTGTTCATCTTATGTCACAAACAGTGTTTTGTTACTCTGTCACTATCTGTTTCTGCTACTGACATCTTTAGGATAGTAGTAAATGCTATAGAAATACAGATGGGACTTTCTTCTATGGGTATTGTGAGGGAAATGCTAAATTTCAAAGATCCCATACCTGGTCTAACTCTCTCCTGAAGGATTATCTAGAAGTGAAAGACATCAGGTCATAGGGTAGTCATTATGTCTTTTTCAGCTTGTATTGGTTTTTGACATGTGCCATGGGCACTATCTAGAAACAGCTATGCAGAAGTCTGAGAGTTTGCACTGTATTATACTATCTCAGAGAGAGGAATATGTGGGTTTTTTAGACAGCTTATTTTTTCTTCCTTACTCCCATTTGGGTTTGTTTTAAAGCAAGAACGTACTATATGTCAGTCCAACATAATACAAAGGGGTTGGGAATTTTATGTAGTGTGACAGTGCTTTGCCACGGTAGTGGGTTGGCAGAGGATTTTGGTGTTCATGGTTTTAATAAACCTTATATTTAAATTTATAATTTGCTACTTAAGAATTTTAAATGTGAGGTCAGTTTAAAAGTTAGCTGTACCCTTTTGATCTAGGTAAAACACAAGTGTGAGTTGAGATTTTTCATCTCATGTATATTACAAAGATTAGTGAAGTTTGATTCATGCATGTTAGCTTGTGCAATTTAAAATATAGCTGAAAATTTCTACAGAATTTACTGTATTTGCCTGTTCGGTTCATTAGCTTATTTTATTATTATATAATGCTAAAAAAAGAAAAACAATCAAGTTAACATTACCAGACAGTAAGTGACAGATTATGTAAAGGTTTCAGAGTGGTGGCCGTGTTAGTCTGTATCAGCAGAAACAACGAGGAGTACTTATGGCACCTTAGAGACTAACCAGTTTATTTGGGCATAAGCTTTCGTGGTCTAAAACCCACTTCATCAGATGCAGTGTCACCTGTGTCTGCAGCTCTGTAGTACAATTCTTTTAATTGGTTTGACAGACAGACTGAGTAGATAGCCAGACAATGCAAAGTTGATTCTGTTCCAAGGTAGTGCAGTTAGTTTTATGGTACTAAGTGTTCCTTTATAGGCTGAAAAATGCAATCCTCCTTATTTGTGTTGATACCTTAGTGCAGTGGTCCCCAACCTTTCTGTGGGAATAGCATATTCCTATTCCCAGATGACTGTGGCAGGTGCCAGACACCCTGCCGCCGAAATGCCTCCGAGAAGCGGCAGCGGCAAGAAGTGTCCCCACCGAAATGCCGCCGAGAAACGGCAATGCTTCTCGGTGTCATTTCGGCAGGCGGTTCTTTGGTGGTGCGGTGTCCTGCGGGCGCACACAACTGCCTGGCGGGCACCATTGCATTGGGGACCCCTGCCTTAGTGACTTCTGGAGTCAGTCTGTGAAACTCAAGCGTTGCCTGTAGCTGCTTGCTTAGCTTGGCCATTTGGTCTCTGGAGGTCTCTGGTGCTTTCAGGTGCATAGAGTGCAAATGATTTAACTGACTGAATTGAGACACATTCATATTTGCAGTTGCATTTATTACTTTACTCTTCAGACTCGTTTGCCATATGGACCTAATGAAAAGGCAGATGCAGGCACAACAAATGAACTTTGAATAATTTTTCATTTTGATACAAAGAGGCATGATTCTTAAATATTTTTCTTAGTTAATGTTTACTGTAGATAAGGAAAAACAAACTTTTACTTGAATAGCTAGTACAGCTAGATTAATTTTGATTTGGTCATTGAAATAGCAAAAAGTGTCTTTATCCCTGTTTCTGTGAATCCTCATTCATGCTATGGAAGCCAGGCAAGATCAGCTTCTGTTATGTCTTCAACAGCTGTAAATGCCTTTTGGCAAACTTTATGTAATCTTGCTGTCTATATCAGTATATGTATTATTCCCTAATTTTATTTTGAGGCATACAAGCAGTACGAGTGGTATTGTACTTTTTATCCTTTGTATAATGATTTTCATCAGTATACAGTTTGTTCTAGGCAAGGGGTAAGAATTTATTTTCAAACCAACGCTAACATGCCCATGTAAAACAGAATACCATGGAGGAAAGAATTCTGAGTTCCAGAAGGTTCTAAGCTTTTTTCCAGTGACTTGCTGTGCAGCCCTGGATACATCACTTTACTACTTTGCTTTCCCATCTGTAAAACAGAGTTACTTTGACGATCAGTTTGTAAAACAAACTTTTTATATTTTGAAAGTGGTGGTATATAAATGTCATAAATGATGTAAATGATATTTTTCAATAGTAAAATAAACCCTGAACTAACTCAAATATAACCAGGGATGAAATATTTTTCTTCGAATATGTGCCAGTGTTGGGTGAAACATTTTTCTTCAAATATGTGTCAGTGTCAATCCCACAGTAGGTGGATGTGTGCGTAGTGTGCAAAATTGGATTTGTTTTGGGTAAGTGTCTGTTGGACTATGCATATGTTCTGTACCTTCTTGTGCCCTCTTATGTGAGGGCATAAAGGATGGAGTGGCTGCAGCCTTCTCTCAGTTTCCTCTTATCGAATTGATATGCAACCTGACAGGTGTTCAACTGATATTTTTCTTGAGCTTCAAACTTACTTTCCACACTAGGTTTTTTTGTTTTGTTTTGTTTTTTTTTAAGAAATCTTTCTTTACTGACTTATTTGTGCCAATTTTTTAATTTGGGCATTCAAAAAAAAGGGTGGGGGGGGCAAGAGACAACAGGTAAGACTCCCTTCCACCTTCTTCCCCCCCTTGCCTTCCAGGTTTAAGGCCTGCCTGACATGCAACATGCTCATCCCCCTGGTCAAGGGGCATAGTTGATGCTTTTTCTGTCTAGGGAAAGTCATTTCCATGATAAGTGTGAGATGCATAAACCGTCTCATCAAGAACTCTCAAGGCATGGGACATACAGATCAAACTACACCTGCTCGAGCAGCCAATGTGCATCATTTCAGACTTGGAGGAGACATCAAGATCAACCTCCAAGGAACCCCAGGAGTATTCTTTAGCAAGTGTTCCTTTAGGCAGACACCAGTGGAGTCCAATGAGAGAGGAAGGCAGGGAAGAAAACCGCATCAAAATTGAGGGTACTTTGAGGAAACCAAGGGAGGCACAATGTACCTCCCATTCAAGGGGTTGGAGCTATTCAGCTCAAGGGCTGATGAAGCACACTATTCCATAAAGGACTTGAGGGCCACCCTGAGATCCCTAGGAATCTATACACTGTCCTCCTACAAGAAGTGCTATAAATATCAGCCCCAACAGAGCTAATGGGTACATCATTACTCCCAGGGCAAACAACTGGCTTACCAACAATGTTGTAGTATCAGAGGAGATGTCTTTCATCCACCTCCTCTGTCACAAACACTGCCCCATCAGCCAGATGGCAGATTTGACAGGAATTGCAGGAGCCACATCCGAGCCGATCAGGAGCCAGCACCTACCATTGGAAGCCACCATGTCCTGTTCTGTTGGATGTGATCTGTTGTCACCTTGGACAAATGGATGTTGGATATAATCACCTATCATTATCCCTTCCCTGTCCCTGTTCAGGTACTCTTCTTACACAAAAGTCTGTTATGAAAAGAAGTGGCTTCATTGTTTCATCTAAGAGTTGTAAAGGGTTCCACAGGAGTACAGGTGAAGAGATTTCTACTCATGGTACTTCCTTATCCCAAAGAAAAAAGGGGGTCTTCTTCCTATCCTAGATCAGAGGAGACTAAACAAATATATGCACCCTTCAGATTCAGGATGGCAGCTCTTGTCTCCATCATTCCATCTCTTCAGGCTCAAGACTGGTTTGTGGCTCTCGAGTTCCAGGATGCATATTTTCATATAGTGGTCCACATAGCCCATGGGAAGTATTTGCAATTTGTGGTGGGATCCAATCACTTTCAGTACAAGGTGTTGCCATTCGGATTCTCCATGGCACCGAGGGTCTCCATGAAAAGCCACACAGGATAGTACTGCACCTGAGGAGATAAAGCATTCACATCTACCTCTACTTGAGTGACTGGCTGATCGGAGACAGGTCACAATGGCGATATTGGTGAGCTAGGGCAGCACTCTGTTTCTATTTATCTGACTAGCCCTCTCAGTGAACTATAAAAATGTACTCACCCCATTTCAGATGGTGAAGTTCAGAAGAATTTGGATTGACTCCAAATCAAAAGGAGCATATTTTCCTAACGACAGATTCCAGGTACAAGGACTCTTACTTCAGTTGACATCAGAGCTACCTATAATGGTATGAACATACTTTGCAGTCTAGCATGACCTAATGTGTTGGCATATACATACATGTCACTTGGTAGACTTTATCTGTGGCCCCTTCAACTTTGGCTTAGAATCAATTCTCTGGTAAACACCCAGTAGACAGAAGATCCTAGTACCAAGTCACATCACTGCTGAACTGATTTGGTGGTTAGAACTCCCAACCATGCATAAAGGCATTCCCTTTTTTCACTTCCCTTCCTGACAAAGACACTAATCATAGATGTGTCAGGGACAAGTTGGGGAGATCACTTGAACTATCTACAGATCCAATGAACCTGGTCTCCAAGCTACGTGAAGCTACAAATTAATGTCCAAGAGCTTGTAGCCATCAGAGTTACCAGTATGTTGTTCCTACCTGTTCTCCAAAACTTGATAATGTAGATGTTCCTGGACTACACGACAGTCATGCGCTACATAAGAAAGGGAATGTCTGTTCCTTGCCCCTCTGCCTGGGAATCATTCTGGAATTTGGTGCCATCAGAATGGGGTGACATTGATGGCCCTTCACCTCACTGGAGTAAGCAACAATTTAGCAGACTTCCTGAGCAGACAGTCAATGACCAGTCACAAATGGTCCTTGCACAGATCCATCATGAAAGTCACATTCCATCAGGGTGAATCCCTCTCAGTAGACTTATTCGGCATTGAGAACAATCCAAAAATGTCAAACTTTTGTTCCAGAGGAGGTCTGAGTCCACGGTTGCTACCAAATGCTTTCTTCCTACAATGGAACAAAAGTTTGCTGTATGCCTTCCCGCCAATTCCCATTTCCCAGGATGATTTCCAAAATAAATAGAGACAAAGCCATGGTCATTCCGGTAGCTTTGTAGTGGCAGAGAGCACTGTGGCTGATGGATGTACTATAGAGGTCTAGTTAGCCACCCATCCAGTTCCCAGTCTGATTGGATGTGATCTCAGCATCACTACCAGATACTCCATGCAGATCCAAAGTCACTCCACCTTTTAGTGTAGCTGTTGGGTGGCTAAGTGCAGTGGACAAGAACTGTTCCGTAGAGCTCTAGAAAATCCTGATACAAAGCAGGAAAATATCAGAGAATGCACTCTTTCTTTACAGAGTGTAAATAGCTTTCAATATGGACAGCCCACTAAGGGCTGTGGTCCAGTCCAAGCCTCGATATCAAAGATTCTGGACAAACTACAGCACTTCAAACGGGCCAGTTTTTTTGCTCAGCTCTAAATCAAAATATGTCTCCAGCAATTTCACCTAGTTACCTGCCTTTGTAGTCCTGCTCAGTCTTTTCTCACTGTATGGTATAGATGTTTCTTAGAGGGCTCCTACATATTTACCCACAAGTCTCTTCCTGCCATGGACCTCAATAGAGTCCTTCTGAGATTCATCAAGCCCCTCTTTCAGAAATCTCCTTGAATCACTTCACTCTGAAGACAAACTTCCTAGAGCTTTTCTACACAGAGAATTAGTGCGTGACAAGCAAGGGTGTGAATCTACAGCACACTAGCTTGTGGTGCACAAACTGGCCATGTGGACATGCTGCTGCACGCTAAAAGTTCTGTACTGCGAGTATGTCAAAGTGTGCTGTGGAACTTCTAGTGCATGGTAGTAGGGTCCACACAGGCAATTAGTGTACGGCAAGCTAGTGGCTGTAGATTCACACCCTGCTTGCCGTGCTCTGTGTTGACAAGCCACTAGTCATGGTCGCTTCAGCCGGAAGAATGAGTGGGTGAGCTTCAGGTGCTTTTGGCCAAACCTCCATAATCAACAATCCATAGGACCAAGGTGGTGCCAAGACCGCACCCAAAATTCATCCGCAAAATGGTTCCAGTAATTCATCTGAACCAAACCATTAACCTACTTGACTTCCCAAAACCACATTTGGTATTGGGAGAAAATAAATTACACACACAATAGGTATATCTAGGACTCTGCTTTATTATATTGACAGGTCTCCTTTGGAGACCAACTTGATGCTGAGAAGACTATGCTGAATGTGCCCTGTGCATTCCTAGCAGGGCCTGGGACCAAGCTTTGTACATTGCTTTTGCACTAAAGCCTCTAATAAGCTTTTGATGTACTACTTTGGGTGCTTACCATTGACTTTGAGCATCACTGCACACTTTTATATTGATGGCCCCAGATACTTGATGATTGAATTGGTTGACTGGGCACTAATAGTCCTCTTCAATGTACAGGAATTTGAGGCAGCTCTCTCAGGTTTTTCTCTGGGTCATGGCAGTGAAGGAAAGAGGTATAGACTATCTCTCCATACTGTGCCCTTCACACATACACTTTGTGCAGTCCACTCCATTTATAAGAATCACTGATTGTAAGAATCAACTGCCTATAGTGATCAAAACCACTGGGACAAAATCATTCCTATAGTAACCTATGCTGCACTTGTAAGAATCAGCCACTTATAAGAATCAAATAATCTAGGACAAATGTGATTCTTATAAAAGGAGTGAACTGTATTTTTTTTATTTTAAATGGGCAGTGTGGCCACAATTTACAGGGGTTTAAAAGCTTTCTGACATTGGGTATGTCTTCATTTACATTTTATAGCGCTCTAATTTGCTGGCTCAGGGGTGTGAAAAATCACCCCCCCGAGTGCAGCAAGTCTGAGCGGTTGAAACTGTTAGTGTAGACAGGCTCCGAGCGCTTGGAGTTAATCCCCTCGTAGAAGTGGATTACCAGGAGCACTGGGAGAGCTCTCTCCCAGCACTCACGCGCGACCACACTCACACTTCAAAGTGCTGCCGCGGGAGTGTTCCTGCAGCAGTGCTTTGAAGTTTCCAGTGTAGACATACCCATTGTTTGCTATTTTCAGACCAAAATAATCCAGAAGAAGACAAAATGTATCTGCATTAGTGGGTTATGAAGAAAGAGAGGAACATCCCAACAGGGTGTCAGTTGTCAGAACTCAATTGTAACTATGCGAGGTACAAGACAGTTTGTTTTTTGTTCGTTGGGTGGTGTGGGAGGTTGTCAAATGGTAAAAATTTTAAGCTAGGTAAACAAAGACCAAAAACTAACAGAAGTTGATAAGGGGCACCACTAGTATATCCAAGGTTTTTGTTTTAGCAGTCAAAGAATTGAAGAGCAGTTGTGAACTATACTCCTGTCTAGAGCATATTATGTATGGGTAAAAGTGCATGCCTACCCAGATTGATACTGCTTGCTAAAGATTACAAGCTCATGGAGTGTCCAAGAGTGGAGAGATAATTGTTGAAAAAGAACACAGTAATTTAAAAGGTTTTTAAGCTCTGTGTTTATGCTTTTTAGTAACATGTTGCTCTTGTTTTTGTGTGTGCTTCTGATACCTATAAATAAAATTTATATTTAAAAACAAGATTTAATTTTCCTTAGAAAATGAACTGGTAAAAGAAATAATGAAAATACTTGACACAATTCATTGTAAATGCTGATGGCTTCCTTAAAGTTTGTACTAAAACTGGGGCCTAATTTTTCTGCCAATACTCGAACTAACTTGCCACCAAAAGTTCACGACAGGTAATCAGTTCCTGAAGCCTGTATGAAATTGTACAGAATTGATCGGTTTTTACACAAAGCAAACTTGTGCCTCTAGGAATTCAGGTAAGCTGTATTCAGAGGGTCAAAACACCCAAGCACAGGAAATATGAATTCAATGTATAGACTAATGTGACTGCATGTTTAAGAAGAAGAAAACACTAGTTGTTGGCAAGAATAAGAGAACAGGGATCCAGTTCATGAAGCAACAGATGGAACAAGCCTCACTGCTGTCTCAAATCTGTTTTTAAAACTGCACCCTGGCTTTGTTCCCTTTATTTCTGGGGATTCCTGTGTACTGTCCCTAAAACACGTTCTAGCTTTCCTCTTTCAACCCTCCCAGACTCTGTGTGACAGCAGCCCCTGCTAGTCACTAAAAGGGCTCAAAAAGATTCCAAGCATTAAGGTTAATAAATCTTTTAAACTAATTCATTCAGGTTAGCTATATATTTTTATATTTTGACTAGAACATGTTTGCAGCCATTTCTGAGACACAGAAGCATTGTTACTGATATTGACTTGAGGGAATGTGGGGAAAGTAATCATTGCTCTATAAAGCACAAATCCATTATAGTCATTGCCAATGGCTTTTTGCATCATTCAGCTGCACTGAAACCTGGTATTCATTGAGTCTTCTGTGGCAGTAGGAAATAATTAATAGGTGGTGTTTGTTCGCTTTTAAAAGCTTTTAACAAAGCACCCACGTGCCTCCATGTATTAATACGTAACTTCAGGTCTCTCAACCTACTGTGTCTCTGCTGCCAAGGGTGTGTGTGGGTGTAAGGCACACTGGCTAACTTAACTACAATGATCCTTTCATAATCCAGGATCCCATTACTGGTAGATCTAATGGAGCTAAGGCCTCAGTTTCTCAGATAGTAGGATATATGTTTAATAAGACACATTGTGTACATAATAATGTGGCCCATCTGCTTGTAAGTGAGAAACAAAAGGGTGACAGGGAAGAGTGCACATCACAAAGTGAAGCAGATAGCACTCAGGAAAAGAAGAGGCAAAAGTCTAACTGTTTTATATGGGCTAATTCTTAACAGTTCTGATTCATGAAGATCAGATGTTGCAAAATATTTGGTTGTTGTACCACCTCGAAGTACGATTCACATCATTTTATAAAATGCTTTCTTTAGCTATTAAAGGCATAACTTTCAGAGGTACTGAACATATGCCACTCCTAATGATTATGAATTTCCTCTATGAATGACAATGAATAGTCATTAGGCCAGGGAGAGGGAAGATGACTTTCTGGCCTGGTGGTTAGCGTACTCAGCTAGGATTTGGGAGACCCAAATTCAAGTCCCTGACTCCGGTGACAATTTATTTATAAACAAATATAGTGGAACAGCTTCAGCAGGAGCTATTAAGACCCAGGCCAGATTATCCCATAGCCAGGGTCCAGGGCACACTCCTGCAATGGGGGGGATCCAATTTCATATCGATCCCTTCTCCACATTAGGTGATGGGGGTATAGAACCCAGGTCTCACATTTCAGGAGAGTGCCAGTGAGTTAAATGATATAAGGAAAGTGAGTACCACTTCCGTCCTAGCTGTTTTGTGAATGTAGTTCAAAAAATTGAATTGTTTTGGAAATGTTGAATCAAACTGTTCAGAATCAGTATTTGCTAAACATTTTGATTTTTCGGTTCAGTTGAAACTGTTGGTGAACTCAACAGAAATTTACTCATGGTTTGACCAAAACAGTATTTTTTTGTCTAATATTTATTTAGTTCGATTCCCTACACAGTATTGCAGAAAGCCAAAATGACTGAGACCTCCCTCGAGGTTCCTGACTTTCTTAATCAGATGATTCACCTACCTGTTTCCTTCTCTAAGCCTCTCACTACTCAGAGAGAAGCTAGGCTTCATACCCTGGGTCTAGTTACGTGCCTCTCGTACTATCTGAACAGAAAGAAGCTGGCATTCTCCTAGACTGTTCCTAAAATTTGCTAACAGAATGAAGGGGCAACTTATTTCTATTCAGAGACCATCAAAGTGAGTGTCTGACTGTATTAAGACATTCTATGAGCTGGCTCACTTTGACCTGCCTGGGCAAGTTAGGGCTCATTCCATGAGAGCCCAGGCAGCCTCTGCTGCATCTCTCTAAGGTGTCCCAATTTCAGAGGTTTGTAAAGCTGGTCCTTGGAGTTTAGTTCACACCTTTGCTTAGCAGTATTCATTCATAGAGGGTTGCAAATCTGACACCTGCTGTGGTAGAACTATCCTGCAGTTACTAATCCAATAGATCAGAGCACCCACCATCCAGTACGAGTTACTGCTTGAGAGTCACCGGGAGTGGAATGTGTATGGGATATCTCTAGAAAAAGAGAGAATAGTTACTTACCCTGCTGTAACTGTGGTTCTTGTTGTCTACATGTATTCCATGAGCCCTCCTCCTTAGCCACTATTTTGGAGTCCTTGCCAGTTTGAATTCTGGAGAGTGGTTGCAGCTGCTCTGCCTTTTATACATTTGGCTATTGGGCACTGGAAAGTGCATGGGCATGGACCCAACAGATGCTGATACTTTAAACAATTCCAGTCTTGAGCTCATGAGGTGTATGTGCCCCCAAAATGGAAAACCTGTGGACCACATCTTGGAGAACCACAGTTACTGCAAAGTAACTGTTCTTTCTGTGGAACAAATATGCAGTTGTTTAATTAAAGACTGCATCATAGTTCATGCATACAAGTGGGTAAAATTAAGGTCCACCTTAATTCTGGCTTTTTCTCTTTTGAGTACTTTAGTTTGCAACTTTAATGTTCTTAAATTTTAGTATTTAAGTTCCTAGGTTCTTTTTTAAAAAAAATCTATCGTGGAACCATATTTTCTTTATCCCAAATAAATTAGTCTTCAAACTGTAGTGATGTTCAGTAGTGGTTGTGATGTCACTGACTGACTATGTAATGGACCTACCTACCCCTGCTGTATGGTGCTCTAACAGAGTAACCAGTGATCACTTTTGTACATTTGGAGATCTGAAAAACTACAAATATTTTAAATTTAGAGTCCTGAAATTTAGTTTACCAAGTGTTCTGGAATTCAGTACCTAACTCTGAAGTTCAGTAAACTTGTAGTTCACCTTATGGGTGTAAGTCACATTATTAATAGTAAATCTAATAAAGTTATAGTGTGATAGCGTAAATGTGTCCATGTATTATACATAGATCTCACATAGATTCTGTAATGAGCTTCAAATTTAGTTTTTTTTCTAATTCTTTACTAGTTTTTGGTCTGCAGTTGTAATTTATTCAGCCATTAGTACTACTTGAGTTTTCTGAACAATTTTTATTTAAATGCTTTAAGGAAGTGAGATCCAGCAAATTGATTTGTCCTTTTGAACCTTATAGTACAGATCTAAGAAGGCATCTTAGTCTGGCATCTCACAGAGTAGAGTTGGGAAACTGATATTGCTTAAATAAAAGCTAAGATGGCATGAAAATGTGTTTTGTATAAAAGATTTGTTGTAGTCCAGGAACAAGCTTAAGGCTTGAGGCAATATCAAAAGAGTATGTGGTAGATCAAATACTATAACTGTGGGGAAGATTACAACAGTAAATATATAATCAGTCACATAGAATCATAGAAGATTAGGGTTGGAAGAGACCTTAGGAGGTCATCTAGTCCAACCCCAACTAAATCATCCCAGCTAGGGCTTTGTCAAGACAGGCCTTAAAAACCTCTAAGGATGGAGATTCCACCACCACATCCCTAGGTAACCCATTCCAGTGTTTCACCCTCTTAGTGAAACACTGTTTCCTAATATCCAACCTAGACCTTCCCCACTGCAACTTGAGACTATTGCTCCTTGTTCTGTCATCTGCCACCACTGAGAACCCCCTAGCTCCATCCTGTTTGGCACCCCTTCGGGTAGTTGAAGGTTGCTATCAAATCTCTTCTCTTCTCTTCTTCAGACTGAATAAGCCGAGTTCCCTCAGCCTCTCCTCATAAGTCATGTGCTGTGCCCTAGCCCCCTAATAATTTTTATTGCCCTCTGCTGGTCTCTCTCCAATTTATCCACATCCTTTCTGTAGTGGGGGGCCCAAAACTGGATGCAGTATTCCAGATGTGGCCTCACCAGTGCCAACTAGAGGGGAATAAGCACTTCCCTCAATCTGCTGACAATGCTCCTACTAATGCAGCCCAATATGCTGTTAGCCTTCTTGGCAACAAGGGCACACTGTTAACTCATATCCAGCTTCTCATCCACTGTAATCCCCAGGACCTTTTCCGCAGAACTGCTGCTTAGCCAGTCGCTCCCCAGCCTGTAGCAGTGCATGGGGTTGTTCCGTCCTAAGTGCAGGACTCTGCACTTGTCGTTGTTGAACCTCATCAGATTTCTTTTGGACCAATCCTTCAATTTGTCTGTCATTCTGGACCCTATCCCCTCCAGCATATCTACCTCTCCCCCCAAGCTCAGTGTCAGATGTCACATGAGGATACTTTTATTTTCAAGATCTTCAAGACAGCTAGACATAGATTTGTTTAATTGGTGCATGACTAGAATTTCCAAATTATATGTCTGTTTACATGATGAATAGAACGCTGTTTACATCTGATAGCGTTGAAGGAACTGCTGTGTATATTTTCTTGCACTACATTTCCATTTTGCTAAACAAAGGTTTTCTGCCTTTAGAAATACTTTTTTGCATTTGCAGTTATTTTGTCTTAAAGCATTTACAGATCTTATTTTGATAGTTGTAAATGTAAGTTTGAGTGTTTCAAGGAAAAATGAAATTTTAGAGATGGAAAGGGATACAATGGGAGATTTCATAGAAGTCAGGGACACATAGAATCATAGACTATCAGGGTTGGAAGGGACCTCAGGAGGTCATCTAGTCCAGCCCCCTGCTCAAAGCAGGACCAATCCCCAATTAAATCATCCCAGCCAGGGCTTTGTCAAGCCTGACCTTAAAAACTTCTAAGGAAGGAGATTCTACCACCTCCCTAGGTACCGCATTCCAGTGTTTCACCACCCTCCTAGTGAAAAAGTTTTTCCTAATATCCAACCTAAACCTCCCCCACTGCAACTTGAGACCATTACTCCTTGTCCTGTCCTCTTCTACCACTGAGAATAGTCTAGAACCATCCTCTCTGGAACCACCTCTTAGGTAGTTGAAAGCAGCTATCAAATCCCCCCTCATTCTTCTCTCCTGCAGACTAAACAATCCCAGTTCCCTCAGCCTCTCCTCATAAGTCATGTGTTCCAGATCCCTAATCATTTTTGTTGCCCTCCACTGGACTCTCTCCAATTTATCCACATCCTTCTTGTAATGTGGGGCCCAAAACTAGACACAGTACTCCAGATGAGGCCTCACCAATGTTGAATAGAGGGGAACGATCACGTCCCTCGATCTGCTCGCTATGCCCTTACTTATACATCCCAAAATGCCATTGGCCTTCTTGGCAACAAGGGCACACTGCTAACTCATATCCAGCTTCTCATCCACTGTCACCCCTAGGTCCTTTTCCGCAGAACTGCTGCCTAGCCATTCGGTCCCTAGTCTGTAGCTGTGCATGGGGTTGTTCCGTCCTAAGTGCAGGACCCTGCACTTATCCTTATTGAACCTCATCAGATTTCTTTTGGCCCAATCCTCCAATTTGTCTAGGTCCCTCTGTATCCTATCCCTACCCTCCAGCGTATCTACCACTCCTCTCAGTTTAGTATCATCAGCAAATTTGCTGAGAGTGCAATCCACACCATCCTCCAGATCATTTATGAAGATATTGAACAAAACCGGCCCCATGACCGACCCCTGGGGCACTCCACTTGACACCGGCTGCCACCTAGACATGGAGCCATTGATCACTACCCGTTGAGCCCGACAATCTAGCCAACTTTCTACCCACCTTATAGTGCATTCATCCAGCCCATACTTCTTTAACTTGCTGACAAGAATACTGTGGGAGACAGTGTCAAAAGCTTTGCTAAAGTCAAGAAACAATACATCCACTGCTTTCCCTTCATCCACAGAACCAGTAATCTCATCATAGAAGGCAATTAGATTATTCAGGCATGACCTTCCCTTGGTGAATCCATGCTGACTGTTCCTGATCACTTTCCTCTCATGTAAGTGCTTCAGGATTGATTCCTTGAGGACCTGCTCCATGATTTTTCTGGGGACTGAGGTGAGGCTGACTGGCCTGTAGTTCCCAGGATCCTCCTTCTTCCCTTTTTTAAAGATTGGCACTACATTAGCCTTTTTCCAGTCATCTGGGACAGACTGAATTGTCAGACTTCCTTGGGATTAATACTTGTGCAAATTTCAGTTTAAAAAATTACTGAAAGGTATTTTTTTGCCAAGCCTCTCTTATCATATTCAAGTTTAAACACTTAGATACTTTGGTATAATGCTGGTTGGCTTCAGTATAATTTAATATTTGTGATTTATGATGCTTCTGCTTGTGTAGGTGTTATCTGAACATACAGCTTTATTTCATCAGTGTTCCGTCTATATGATTTTATTTCAGCAGTATTATGTGGTGGCTGCCACATGAAATTTGTATGCAAGTAATCAGTTTTAGTAGTTTGGAGATTATTGGAAAGCTTAGGCATTGGAGACCTTAGCTTGAAGAGGTTTCTTTAGTTATCTCGGACTCAAAACAGGCTTGTATTCATTTTTTAAGCTTTGCTTCATTTAAATTTTGCTAGAGAACTTTGTTTTCTTGCAATAAACTTTTTGTTCTACTTTTTGATGCTATGTTATATGTTACAATGTGGTTTTTGGGACTAACTGATTCTCCCAGCAGTTGGATTTTTGTTGTTTTTGTTAAAGGCATTCAGTGGGTAGTCTTCCTATATTTGCAACTAATTCCATGTAGTCCAGTCTTGTTCTGTCAAAGTTCACATCTGTACACATATTGCAGCAAATTGAAGACTAGTAGTGTCATTGCTAAGGGCCAGATAGTCTTTGGATATGCATTTGCAACTCCCATTGACTTCAGAGGATTGCACAGAAGTAACTTTGGGCAGAATTTGGCCCTCCGTGTCAATCAGCCTTGCAGTGTTCTAATCTTGTCAGGGTTCATTTTGTTTGGACTGATGGGTAAAATATTAATAATATTTGTCAGGGAAAACTAGTCAATTTTTAAATTCCAAGCTGGAATATTGTCCTGGCGATGTAAATCTAATCTTATGGAATTATTACAGAAAACGTAACATTTCAAAAATGTTAATATTTTTAAAATGTTAAACTTGGATAGCTGAAATGGAGACAAAAATGGAATTTCACTTAAGTCTGCAACTCTGTCCTTAACTTCTCCCTTTTACATATTAAAGTCCAAACTGAATATCCTGTAAGATCACTCTCAGTAATTTTGAGTCTTCCAAAAAATGATTGTATATATTACAGCCTCTCAGTGAGAGAAAACTAGGGTTTTTTCATAGGCTTGATTTTCATTTAATAATGGTTTTGAAAAAAATTAAGAATATAGACTCATAGGCAAAAAGGGAGTTACACAAGTGTTCATCAAGAGGCTTTTACAAATATACAGTATTTTAAAAATATATACTTTTCTTTTTAAATTGTGACTTTTAGAAAACATCAGAGTTCTTTTATCTAAACCTACAGTATATTTAGGGACTTTTTAAGTGGTTATTCCTGTTTTGATTCATGGCGTCATTAAGTACTCCGGGGCTCTTAAACTGAGGAAGTAATTATATGCCTGTATTCAAAATAAAGAATGGAATAATTTTAAAAGAAATGTTTGTTTACAGTAAAAACCTTTTTTTAAACAAACCTTTTAGATTTGATTTTTTAAAAATCCTGAAAATTGTAGGCTTCACTGATACAACATTTGGGGTAGGGAAAAGGTTCATTTTATTGTAAATTTGTTGTTTGTGTACTTAAGAATAAGGAGAAACGTTAGCTTTATATTTTGTACACATGCAATCTAATGGTAACTTGGATTTGTAATGCATAAATACCTTTTTCATTGCAGAAGTCTCGTTCTCATTTGTTCACAAATCATTTTAAATATTTTAGATCTGAACTAAGACTATAGTATAGAATCTGGTGTGTAAGATTTTTGAGCTGACACATTTCGCAAAAATTTGGAGGGGAGGGCTACATAAATGTTTGATACAAAACATAGCAGAAATCCTTTTAAGCACTGTCTTGCTTCAAAATGTGATTATCTCGATCAAAAAAATGCACAGTGTAAATTATATGTTGTTGGATTGAAAAAATCTGTAATGTCACGCTGTTCTTACTACCCCTTTCTTTAACAGCATGTGGTATGTTCCCAAATACATGCTCGCATCCTGGTACACCACGGCTCCTGACAGCTTGCATTAAGGTTTTGGAAAGGCAGTGAGTTAAAGTGTCGATGTATGTGTATCTGTGTATGAGTGACCAAACTGAAAATTGTCAGGCTCGATACTATTCTTTGGGAAAAACAGGCTTCTAACATCGCTTTGTTCTGCATCATTGAAGATGCACATCAGTGGAGCTGCTTCATAACTGGATATTTCACTTGACCAGCACTGTGCTTCTGTTTACTTGCTAATTTTTCACTGCCATGTCATCTCCAGGAGCCACCGAGAATAATCAAAGGAGTTCCTGTAGGTGCAGCTTTTATTTTAATTTTTATCATCAGTCAAGCTCGTGTTCAAAGCTAATTCAGATACAAAACAAAATTAAAGTTAGATCAGTTAATAAATTGTGTTGCAGTACCATAGCTTGTCTTATAATGCTTCTACTGTGAATGAAGGGTTAGATATCAACTTGATTTGGCAAAACAGAATGAAATGGGGTCGTAAAGAATGTCTATTTTCACAGGAATGTCGTCTGTTCCTTTGTATTATTAACAAAGTAATATTCATGAGGCAGCATGCATGAATCAAGATTAATGAAAGAGCACAAATGCATGGATATGTAAGGGGTTTCACTGCTATCAAAGTCTGTATTACCACTCAGTGGTTTAAATTCATCACATAGACCTTTTTCTAGGAATGCATTAATATTAGAGAGAAGATAGACTGCCAAGTGTAGTAGTAATGAATCAATTTCCCTAGATGCAGCTTTGTAATGCTAACACTTAGTTCAAATGCTAACCTTTAGTTCAGTTGCATTTTTTTAACATAAAGCAGTTTAATGTGAGCTGTTTGTGTGCCATATGAAATAGCATTGTAAATCATGACAAGTCATTTTATGCTGGTGAATAGTTTTAACTAAATTGGGATTTGTAAATTAGTGATTTGAAAATCAAAACAAACCAGATATCCGCACTGGTTATTTTTACGTTATTGATTCTTTTAATCTGCTGTTGACTGGATTTATTTTGTTCAACTGGAATATTTTGCATTTTTGCATTAGTTCGCCAATGTCTTTCAGCCCTAGGCATCAAACTGATATTTTTTTAAAAATAACACCTGTTAGACAAAAGGCAATGCTTTTATCAGACTCCTATCTCGATGGATTGTAAATATAACCAGTAGAATTGGCTTGATACGTATGCTACATGAATGCTAAACTTGATGTTTAGCCTTATTGCAGAAAATTATTTGTTCTTAAACTGCTAATGTGGCAATGGTAAATTTATTCAAATTCAGGTTGACAGGAAATATTTTGCTCTTTGGGATACATTGCTTTCCTCTAAACTTAAAGATGACAGTTGACTGTTCACTCATTTCAAGATGGCAGAATTTACCCCATGTGTCATTACATGAACTGCTTATCATAGCAGCTATGCATTCATAATGGTGCCAGGTTAACAAAAGCATATGCATTATATAGGGCTGTCAATTAATCACAGTTAACTTATGCGATTAACTCAAAGAAATTAATCGCTATTAAAAACATTAATGGCGATTAATCACACTTACAACAATAGAATATCAATTGAAATTTATTAAATATTTGTGTATGTTTTTCTACATTTTCAATATTGATTTAATAGAATCATAGAATATCAGGGTTGGAAGGGACCTCAGGAGGTCATCTAGTCCAACCCCCTGCTCAAAGCAGGACCGATCCCCGACTAAATCATCCCAGCCAGGGCTTTGTCAATCTGACCTTAAAAACTTCTAGGGAAGGAGATTCCACCACCTCCCTAGGTAACACATTCCAGTGTTTCACCACCCTCCTAGTGAAAAAGTTTTTCCTAATATCCAACCTAAACCTCCCCCACTGCAACTTGAGACCATTGTTGTTGTCCTGTCATGTGCTACTCCTTGTTCTGTCATGTGCTACCACTGAGAACAGTCTAGAGCCATCCTCTTTGGAACCCCCTTTCAGGTAGTTGAAAGCAGCTATCAAATCCCTCCTCATTCTTCTTTTCTGAAGACTAAACATCCCCAGTTCCCTCAGCCTCTCTTCGTAAGTCATGTGTTCCAGTCCCCTAATCATTTTTGTTGCCCTCTGCTGGATGTTTTCCAATTTTTCCACATCCTTCTTGTAGTGTGGGGCCCAAAACTGGACACAGTACTCCAGATGAGGCCTCACCAATGTTGAATAGAGGGGAACGATCACGTCCCTCGATCTGCTGGCAATGCCCCTACTTATACATCCCAAAATGCCATTGCCCTTTTTGGCAACAAGGGCACACTGTTGACTCATATCCAGCTTCTCGTCCACTGTAACCCCTAGGTCCTTTTCTGCAGAACTGCTGCCTAGCCATTCGGTCCCTAGTCTGTAGCGGTGCACTGGATTCTTCCGTCCTAAGTGCAGGACTCTGCACTTGTCCTTGTTGAACCTCATCAGATTTCTTTTGGCCCAATCCTCTAATTTGTCTAGGTCCCTCTGTATCCTACAACATATCTACCACTCCTCCCAGTTTGGTGTCATCTGCAAACTTGCTGAGAGTGCAATCCACACCATCCTCCAGATCATTTATGAAGATATTGAACAAAACCGGCCCGAGGACCGACCCTTGGGGCACTCCACTTGATACCGGCTGCCAACTAGACCTGGAGCCATTGATCACTACCCGTTGAGCCCGACAATCTGGCCAGCTTTCTATCCACCTTATAGTGCATTCATCCAGCCCATACTTCTTTAACTTGCTGACAAGAATACTGTGGGAGACCGTGTCAAAAGCTTTGCTAAAGTCAAGGAACAACACGTCCACTGCTTTCCCTTCATCTGCAGAGCCAGTTATCTCATCATAGAAGGCAATTAGATTAGTCAGGCATGACTTGCCCTTGGTGAATCCATGCTGACTGTTCCTGATCTCTTTCCTCTCATGTAAGTGCTTCAGGATTGATTCCTTGAGGACCTGCTCCATGATTTTTCAAGGGACTGAGGTAAGGCTGACTGGCCTATAGTTCCCAGGATCCTCCTTCTTCCCTTTTTTAAAGATTGGCACTACATTAGTCTTTTTCCAGTCATCTTGGACCTCCCCCGATCGCCATGAGTTTTCAAAGATAATGGCCAATGGCTCTGCAATCACATCCGCCAACTCCTTTAGCACTCTCGGATGCAACGCATCCGGCCCGATGGACTTGTGCACGTCCAGCTTTTCTAAATAGTCCCGAACCACTTCTTTCTCCACAGAGGGCTGGTCACCTCCTCCCCATGCTCTGCTGCTAAGTGCAGTAGTCTGGGAGCTGACCTTGTTCATGAAGACAGAGGCAAAAAAAGCATCGAGTACATTAGATTTTTCCACATCCTCTGTCATGAGGTTGCCTTTCTCATTCGTTCTCATTCACACTTTCCTTGACTTTCTTCTTATTGCTAACATACCTGAAGAAACCCTTCTTGTTACTCTTAACATCTCTTGCTAGCTGCAACTCCAGGTGTGATTTGGCCTTCCTGATTTCACTCCTGCAAACCCGAGCAATATTTTTATACTCCTCCCTGGTCATTTGTCCAATCTTCCACTTCTTGTAAGCTTCTTTTTTGTATTTAAGAGCAGCAAGGATTTCACTGTTAAGCCAACCTGGTCACCTGCCCTATTTACTATTCTTTTTACACATCGAGATGGTTCGTCCCTGTAAGGTCAATAAGGATTCTTTAAAATACAGCCAGCTCTCCTGGACTCCTTTCCCCCTCATGTTATTCTCCCAGGGGATCCTGTCCATCAGTTCCCTGAGGGAGTCAAAGTCTGGTTTTCTGAAGTCCAGGATCTTTATTCTGCTGCTCTCCTTTCTTCCTTGTGTTAGGATCCTGAACTCGACCATATCATGGTCACTGCCTCCCAGGTTCCCATCCACTTTTGCTTCCCCTACTAATTCTTCCCGGTTTGTGAGCAGCAGGTCAAGAAGAGCTCTGCCCCTAGTTGGTTCCTCCAGCACTTGCACCAGGAAATTGTCCCCTACATTTTCCAAAAACTTCCTGGATTGCCTGTGCACTGCTGTATTGCTCTCCCAGCAGATATCAGGGTGATTGAAGTCTCCCATGAGAACCAGGGCCTGCGATCTAGTAACTTCTGCGAGTTGCCGGAAGAAAGCATCGTCCACCTCATCCTCCTGGTCTTGTGGTCTATAGTAGACTCCCACCACGACATCACCCTTGTTGCTCACACTTCTAAACTTAATCCAGAGACTCTCAGGTTTTTCTGCAGTTTCATACTTGAGCTCTGAGCAGTCATACTGCTCCCTTACATACAGTGCAACTCCCCCACCTTTTCTGCCCTTCCTGTCCTTCCTGAACAGCTTATATCCATCCATGCAAGTATTATGTGAGTTATCCCACCAAGTCTGTTATTCCAATCACATCATAATTCCTTGACTGTGCCGGGACTTCCAGTTCTCCCTGCTTGTTTCCCAGGCTTCGTGCATTTGTATATAGGCACTTGAGGTAACCTGCTGATCACCCCTCTTTCTCAGTAGGAGGCTGGAGCCCTCCCCTCTCATGCACTCCTGCTTGTGCTTCCTCCCAGTATCCCACGTCCCCACTTACGTTAGGGCTTTGGTCTCCTTCGCCCGTTGAACCTAGTTTAAAGCCCTCCTGACTAGGTTAGCCAGCCTGCTTGCAAAGATGCCCTTCCCTCTCTTCGTTAGGTGGAGCCCGTCTCTGCCTAGCACTCCTTCTTGGAACACCATCCCATGGTCAAAGAATCCAAAGCCTTCTCTCCAACACCATCTACGTTGCCATTCATTGACTTCCATGATTCGACGGTCTCTACCCAGGCCTTTTCCTTCCATGGGGAGGATGGACGAGAAGACCACTTGCCCCTCAAACTCCTTTATCCTTCTTCCCAGAGCCACATAGTCCTCAGTGATCCGCTCAAGGTCATTCTTGACAGTATCATTGGTGCCCATGTGAAGAAGCAGGAAGGGGTAGCGATCTGAGGGCTTGATGAGTCTCGGCAGTCTTTCCGTCACATCGCGAACTGTAGCTCCTGGCAAGTAGCAGACTTCTCAGTTTTCCCGGTTGGGGCGGCAGATAGATGACTCAGTCCCCCTGAGGAGAGATTTCAATTACAACAAAGAATACAAAGTGCACAATGCTCACTTTATATTATTTTTTATTACAAATATATGCATTGTAAAAATGATAAACAAAAGATGGTATTTTTCAGTTTACCTCACACAGGTACTGAAGTGCAATCTCTTTATTGTGAAAGTGTAACTTACAAATTCAGATTTTTTTTTGGTTACATAACTGCACTCAAAAACAAAACACTGTAAAGCTTTAGAGCCTACAAGTCCACTCAGTCCTACTTCTTATTCTGCCATCACTAAGACAAACAAGTTTCTTTATATTGACGGGAGATACTGCTGCCTGCTTCTTATTTACAGTATCACCTGAAACTGCAGACAGACGTTCACATGGCACTTCTGTAGCTGGTGTTGCAAGATATTTACATGCCAGATATGCTAAACATTTGTATGCCCTTTCCATGCTTCAGCTACCATTCCAGAGGACATGCTTCCATGTTGATGATGCTCGTTAAAAAAATTGCATTAATTAAATTTGTGACTGTACTCCTTGGGGGGAGAATTGTTTGGGTCCTGTTCTGTTTTACCCGCATTCTGCATATATTTCATATTATAGCTGTCTCTGATGATAACCCAGCACATCTTCATTTTAAGAACACTTTCACAGCAGATTTGACAAAATGCAAAGAAGGTACCAATGTGAGGTTTCTAAAAATAGCTACAGCACTCAACCCAAGGTTTAAGAATCTGAAGTGCCTTCCAAAATCTGAGGGATGAGGTGTGGAGTATTCTTTCAGAAGTCTTAAAAGAACAGCACTCTGATGCAGAAACTACAGAACCCAAACCACCAAAAAAGAAAATCAACCTTCTGCTGGTGGCATCTGACTCAGATGATGAAAATGAACATGAATCAGTCTGCACTGCTTTGGATTGTTATCAAGTAGAACCCATCATCAGCATGGAAGCATGTCCTCTGGAATGGTGGTTGAAGCGTGAAGGGACATATGAATCTTCAGCGCATCTGGCACGTAAATATCTTTCAATGTCAGCTACAACAGTGCCATGCGAATGCCAGTTCTCGCTTTCAGGTGACATTGTAAACAAGAAGCGGACATCATTATCTCCTGCAAATTGTAACCAACCTTGTTTGTCTGAGTGATTGGCTAACGAAGAAGTAGGACTGGGTGGATTTGTAGACTCTAAAGTTTTACATTGTTTTATTTCGGAGTGCAGTTATGTAACAAAAAAAATCTGAATTTGTAAGTTACACTTTCTCGATAAAAAGATTGCATTCAGTACTTGTCTGAGATGAATTGGAAATTTTGATTGTTTTTTACAGTGCAAGTATTTGTAATAAAAAATAACAATATAAAGTGAGCACTGTACACTTTGTATTTTGTGTTGTAATTGAAATCAAAATTCCAATTTCAATCTTCCTGCAATTCCTTCCTTCCTAGATAATATTATCCTGAAACTCAGGATTGCTATCTTTGTACCTACTTGGGCTAAACAATTGAAAACTAAATTGAAGATTCTCCAAGGACTAGAATATGAAATCTCAATTCATTACTGACATGCAGTCCCAAGCATTATCAAATTCCTCCACAACCCTCTTGGAAAAGGAAATAGAAACCCCTTTATGGCAGTATTGTATTTATTTTGGAAATGACGTTTAAGCACCCTGTGGTCTCTTGTTTTTTCTCACGTTATGTTCCAAAACCTATTGGTAGTAAGAGGTGAAGTAGAAATACACGACAAAACTCTGATTGGGCTGTTACATTTTCATAAACTACTAGCCCACCTTTTATGATGATTGAAGTTAATAGGGGGTAAAAGGAATATTTTTATCTATCTGTTAAACTATTTGTCTGTGGTAAGATTGCAAGTAACATTTTGCAAGGATGAAATACATTAAATTGTAGGTTATTGTAACTGACTATGTGAACGCATCATGGTAAAATGAATATTTAAAATTCATTTTTAACCATTATAATTAACTAATGCAATATTCTTTGTATTGGTTTGCTTACTTTTGTTTTTAGAAAATTAAACCTGTGGGTGCATGTTTGTTCAGTCTGATATGGAGCTCCAGAGCAACAGTATACCTAACAATTAAAATATACATTTATCTGTATGAGCCCCAGGGTGGTGCCTGATATGTTTATAGTGGCACTGTAAAAGTACAGAACAGTTCTTATGCCTACATCACACTGAGATAGAAGTACTGTGTGTTTGTTAAATGCTGCAGTAGTAGTTCTTAAACATGAACTATTCCTTTCATATATTCCTTTCAGCATGATCTCAAAATAAGTCATCATGATTAAGGCTACGATTTTGTTATGGACATTTTTAGTAAAAGTCACGGAGAGGTCACGGGCAATTTACAAAAATTTAGGGAAGCTGTGTCCTGTCCCTGACTTTTACTAAAAATGTCCATGACAAAAAAGGGGTGGGAGGAGAGTCCAGCACTCTACCCTCTGTGGCTGGGAGCTGGGAGGGATCCCCGCCTATGGCGGCTGGGGAGCTGCGGGGGATTCCACCATCGGCAGCAGGTGAGGAGCTGCCTGGGATCCTCTGCTGCCTGCGTGGACTGGGGAGCTGTGGGGGACCCCCACCACTCCAGGCAGCAGGGGTACCATGAAGCTCCCAGTCACCATGGGAGGTGGGAGTAGCCTGCAGTTCCCAGCTGCTGTGGGCTGAAGTCATGGATTCCGTGACTTCCGCAACCAAATCATAGCCTTAGTCATCGTGATCCATGGTTCCCATCTGTTAGTTATCTACTTGTTCTTATCTGTGTCCATTTATGTGGATTAAAGGAGAGACCGTTGAGGTGTGTGGGAATTCTGATTTTATTTTAATTTAATTCTGATTTTAATTTACTTATAGGTATTGTAATATTCACTAAATAGAATTAAATGCATATTTCTGGTAGAGAGTTTTTCAATTACATGTCTTATCACATATATAGTCTTAAATGTCCAGATGTTACTACTTATTTAAGCTCCATATATGTACAAATACAGTCCCTATCCATAGGTGTTTGGTTAGAATACTACATTTTACTGTTTATTAATCTGTACTGAATAGTTGCACAAATGAACACAGTGAAAGCATAGTTTCCAGAAGTGAATATGGATGCCTTTAAAAATGAAATACTTAAATAAAAACTATTGATGTGTTTTTAAAAACACATCAATTGCATGATAAAGTAAATTGTGATTAATCATACTGTTAAACACTAATAGAATACCATTTATTTAAATATATTGGATGTTTTCTACATTTTCGAATATACTGATTTCAGTTGCAACACAGAATACTAAGTGTACAGTGCTCACTTTATACTTATTTTCAATTACAAGTATTTGTACTGTAAAAAAAAAAAGAAATAGTATTTTTCAGTTCACCTAATACAAGTATTGTAGTGCAATCTCTTTATCATGAAAGGTGAACTTACAAATGTAGAATTATGTACAAAAAAAACTGCATTCAAAAATAAAACAATGTAAAATTTTAGAGCCTCCAAGTCCACTCAGTCCTACTTCTTGTTCAGCCAATCACTCAGATAAACAAGTTTGTTTACATTTTTAGGAGATAATGCTGCCCACTTCTTGTTTGCAATGTCACCTGAAAGTGAGAACAGGCATTCTCATGGCACTGTTGTAGTCAGCGTTGCAAGATGTTTACGTGCCAGATGTGCTAAAGATTCATATGTCCCTTCATGCTTCAACCACCGTTCCAGGGGATATGCACCCATGCTGATGGTGGGTTCTGCTTGATAACAATCCAAAGCAGTGCAGACTGATGCATGTTCATTTTCATCATCTGAGTCAGATGCCACCAGCAAAAGGTTGATTTTCTTTTTTGATGGTTTGGGTTCTGTAGTTTCCGCATCAGGGTGTTGCTCTTAAGACTTCTGAAAGCATGCTCCACACCTCATCCCTCTCAGATTTTGGAAGGCACTTCAGATTCTTAAACGTTGGGTTGAGTGCTGTAGATATTTTTAGAAATCTCTCATTGGTACTTTCTTCGCGTTTTGTCAAATCTGCTGTGAAAGTGTTCTTAAAATGAACAACATGTGCTGGGTCATCATCCTAGACTGCTACAACATGAAATATATGGCAGAATGCTGGTAAAACAGAGCAGGGGACATACTATTCTCCCCGAAGGAGTTCAGTCATAAATTTAATTAATGCAATATTTTTTTTAAGAGCGTCATCAGCATGGAAGTATGTCCTCTGAAATGGTAGCCGAATATTTAGCATATCTGGCATGTAAATACCTTGCAACGCTGGCTACAAAAGTGCCATGTGAATGCCTGTTTTCAGTTTCAGGTGACATTGTAAATAAGAAGAGGGCAGTATTATCTCCTGTAAATGTAAACAACCTTGTTTCTCTTAGGAATTGGCTGAACAAGAAGTAGGACTGAGTGGACTTGCAGGCTCTGAAGTTTTACATTTTGTTTTTGAATGAAGTTATGTAACAATAAATAAATCTACATTGGTGAGTTACACTTTCACAATAAAGAGATTGCACTACAGTAGTTATATGAGGTGAATTGAAAAATACTATGTCTTTTGTTTGTCGTTGTTACAGTGAAAATATTTGTAATAAAAAATAATATACACTTTGATTTCAGTTACAACACAGAATACTACATATATGAAAATGTAGAAAAACGTCCAAAATATTTAATAAATTTTAATTGGTATTCTATTGTTTAACAGTGCGATTAAAACTGCGATTAATTGCCATTAATTTTATCGCAATTATTTTTTTGAGTTAATCGCATGAGTTAACTGCAATTAACTGCCCTAATATTAATCTTTCTGAGGACTTGCCTACATAGCGCACCTTCACCCATAATGGGGTGTGATTTCTAAAGCACACTATCATGTTGCGCACTAATTGGGCTGTGTAGACCCTGCTGGTGCACACACAAATTCTCTAGTGTGTGTTAACATAATGCTTTAAAAAACAGTACAATGTTAAAGTGCACCAGAGAATTGTAGTGTGTACCAGCAGGGTCTAGTAGTCTGTACCAGTAGTGTGTACTATGGGTCTACATAGATTGATTAATGTGCAACAAGTTAGTACGCTTTAGAAATTTCACCCCATAATGTGCATGACTGTAGCATTGTAGACATGTCTGAATTACATGATTTTTACTGTATTATATGTAAATATTATAGTGGGAGATATGTTGAACAAAGTTAAGAACAACCAATGATAATTTTGACTAGTTGAAGTCCTTGCTTCTATTATGTCTGTTCTTTGTTTAAAAAAACTTGGAGTTCAGTAGATTGTCATCTACACTACATTAAGACAAAATGACACTCAGCTCTATGGTTTATTTTTACATATTGCTGTTTTGACTTTCCCAGTGTGTAATTCAGATTGGGAGTTGATCTAGAACTAGCTGTCTAGTCTCGATTTAAATAAAATAGAAGTGATGATGTTTGGATGATGATAGAGCTGTTGACAGCCAGTGCTAAAAACATCATTCAGACGTAGGCAATGTTTTCATCGCATGGACCACATCTTAACAGAGAGCTTTGTAGATATATCCCCTCTGTGTCAATCAAATAACATCCATGTGGAAACTACAGCAATTATATACAAAGTTATATTGTATCTTTAGTTGTCTTTTCAGTGAAATAGGTGGAAAAGAAGAGGGGTCTACAATATGTGATAAGCTTATTATGGACCGCCGGTGGCCTATGAATTACAGTTTGCAAACCCCTGGCTAAGACTCGATCTCACATTTACTGTAACATAAACCTTCCGTTTTATTGATGGAGATATACAATACAGCTGTAAGTTTTAGAATCAGCCGTTTTTAGAGTTGGTAATTGCATAGCTCCATTTTTCGTGTGCTTCAGTCTTCTGGTGCTGCTTAGTTTGATGACATTTGTGGAAAGCAGTGCCCCTTGGGACTGCCTGAGTGGGGTTACAAAAGGTCTGTGGGGTACCAAATGGCTCAGTTCCTTCCTTTCCAGAGGCCGATGTGGGTTGGGGACCTCCTATCCATATCCAGAGTGCTTGCTGCATTTTTGATTTTTTTTTTTTTTAATTTATTATAGTTAGTACATGGTTAGGTATGATGTTTGTCACTACACATATAGGGCATGGTCTTCCACTATACCCAAATATAAGTCAGGTATAGTGAATAGTGGTAACTGACAGGGAGCTGATTGTGGCTCCCTGGTTCTCATGCCCCTGAGGGACTGACACACCAGTGAGGAATTGACTGTAGAAAGACTCATGAGACTATGTCTGTGCCTATCCTTGACTGACATTCTCCTCACCCTTCCCTCTCCTGTCCCAACTGCACCAGCTGGTAGAGTTCTGTCACAAGAGATGGCAGAGATTCCTCTTGTATGGTGGGGATTCTTCAAAGGAATTGTCTGGGTGCTTTATGTTTATGGTGCAAAGTGAACTTTGATGAACTGAAGAATCGGGCCCAGTGTTTTTATTCTGGATGTGCACTTTTTTGTCACAGGGGTTCAGGCCCACAAGGAGTGGGATAAAAAGGGCATGCATAAGCTGTCATAGAAAATACCAAACTCCGTGAAGACCAACTAATGGGTTTGTATGGCAGATTGAAAAAGACCCGCCTATAGTTTAAAAGTATGTTAAATGTACTAGTAAAAGTGCTATGAGAAGAAACTTCTGAAAAGCAAAATTTTGGGTGTACGTGCTACTAATGTGAAAGCTGAAGTTTTCAAATGGAAAAGAAGTATACATTATTACAAACATTAAGCAGCAAAACATCGCCTTAAAATGTTTTATAGATTTAAGGGTTTTTGTCATCATCATCATTATGGCACATCCCAAAGGAATGCAGCCTCTTTGCAGATTGAGTGCCACCTGGATCGATCTCTAGGTAGATCCTTAAGGTGGTCTGTCTGCATATTTAGTTTATGTCCATCAATGACGATATGACACCTAAGCTTTTGGCGACCAAATGAATACCAGCTCTGTAGTGGCATTCCTTGGTAAACATGCTGCCAAAACTGAACCAGTGCTGATGTAGGTAGTTGCCCGGTTCAGCTTTCAGTATTCTCATATCTGATCTTGTCCTGCGACTTAATATGGAGCAGCTGACAGAGGTGATGAGAATCAAAAATGTCAGTCTGTTGTTCTTCAGCTTATCTCAGCACTCACATAAATATGGTTCTGTAGATCCTCAGTTTCATAACAGGCTTGATGTCCCAACATCCCCACAGAGGTCACTGAAGATCCTAAAACATAACAGCTGCTGCTGAGAGTCTCCTTCTCTTTCAAGCATTCTGCAGCACTATTATGAAGCTTCCAAAGTATTTGATAGTTGCCATTGTGCTATGTGTCATGTCTGGACAGGGCTATAGGCTACTTGATGGTAATGGCCAGGATCTTAGTTGTATTCAGATTAATAACCAGTTTTAGTAGTTTAGTTAGGTTTTTATTTAGCTTCCCTTTGTTTTTGTTAGTTTTTAGGGATTTCTTTGGGAGACTTTTTGTCTTCCCTTCTTCCTTTCATGGAGGGTTTCTACTTTTATTTGAAGGAATTAATTTTTTTCTCCTTTAGGCTATGCCTAGATCCTCGGGGTTTAAGGGTTGCCCAGCTTGTTGGGAGCCTATTCCAGTTTAATGATGGTCACTGTCTCCATTCTTTAGGGGGCACCAATGTCCGTTCTAAGTGTAGGATTTGCTCCAGGTTGAAGAGTAGATCTAGAAGGAACGAGGAGATAAAGTTGAGACTCTTACGATGGAGCACTCCCTCAGTCTTTCAGGCCCAGGTACCTCCACGCATACATTGGGACTTTCTGATAACCAGAGAGCCCAGTTGACCACCTCTGCAGCCCACTCACCTAATAAGCCTACTCACCAATAAGTCTGTGGGGGACAATTCTAAGAATTCTAGAAAGATGAGTTCTGGATCCCCTCAAAAAGAAGTTAGTGCTGAGAAGTCACATCCTAAAAAGAGTACAGCTGAGGGTCCAAGGTCTCCCTGAACTAAAAGTCTCGTGAAAGCGCCACGTGCCTCTAAGGCTCACAGTACCCACCATCACTTGTACCTAAGCTAGTCTCAGTACCACCTACACAGCTAGAAATTCTAAGCACTCTGTATTAACTAGACTGGTACTGTCTTCAACGCCAGTGGATCCTGCACTACCGGCAATACCCAAAACTATACCACAATCTGTCAGACCGGTACTGTCAAAGTCAGAGTCAATCACCGTACCACCACCTTCCAAGTCTTGAACCTCACCAGGTTCCTGCTCAACTTCCCTTGATACTGGAGGAGCTTAGACTTTGGAAAGACTTGATTGTTTTGGAGGAGCCAGAGTCACCTCTACTGATGGATACTGAAAGACTGATAATAGTGGAAAATTGGTTCTAATCTGTAATGTGATTTCCCAGTGCAGACATGCTCTTGGGTACCCACTCAAATGGGCAGACTCCCTAGCTCAGCTCCACCATCATCTCCCCCTCTCCCCCCAACTATGATGAAGGGTTAGAGGTGCCTGAGTATCTGGCAAGTCAAATCTGCATGCCTTCTGATATTTTCCCTAACCCTAGTCAAACTTGCCTTTCACCACATCGAACACTAGCTTTTTCACAGCAACACAGCAGAGTTCTCTAGTCTATATATTATATATATATATTATATCACCAACCTTCCAGTATCAATGAACCATCCAAATAACTGGAATCATGTAGGAAGAGATAAGTCAGAAGACCTGTAGCCTGACTTTTTTCCCCCACCTCCTTTGGCTCTCTGTGCAGACACTAGAGTAGGCTAACCAGTGGCAGTTCTCAACCTAGCCATGCAGCAGAGTAATCTAACAGAGGTTCCCACATGTAATTCTTGGACCACTTCCCAGTGATCTGCATAAAGTTAACTAGCCTTATGGTTCTTGATAGTGGGGGTTCCAGCTGAGAGAAGACAGATAAGGGAGAAATTTAAATTCAGAGCAGCAGTGGATGGTGTGAGTAATTCTTTTAAAAAAAAGTGTTTTGCACCTAAAGCCAATAACATAAAAAAATACTTTTCTTATTCTTTATATTCTTCCATATAAGCTGTTGCTCTAGTTGCCATGGTGGGGATATGAGCTCATGAATAGAAGCTGGGATGGTCATGAGACGGTCCTTATGAAAACATGGCCACATCATGAACAAGTTTTTATTTGCAACCTTTCACTAAAGAATGATTGTCAACATTTTTTATCTTTTCAACACCCCTGAGTAGGAAAATAGTATCCTCATTTTATAGATAAGTTACAGAGATTCCTTGAAGGTTACACAGGCGAATGTGTCATAGTTGTGTTAGAAACCAGATCTTCCAGGTTCTAGTCCAGTGTCAGTCACAAAACCATCCTTACTCTCCATGGGAAGCATATATGGCACATGGAATTCCTGCAAGAATTTCACATAATTTATATAGATCATAGGCCTTGGTAGATGAGTTGTGCAAGCTGGCTTATCTTCAGTACTTCAAATTTTCAAAAAAAAATGAGTTCACCTTCCATGCATTTGCTAATTAAACCTTTGGCAGAAAAATCGCCAACTCAATGGAAGCTGTTTATTTTATTTGTTCTTTATAACCTATGTAATTTTTAAATTAATAATTTCCTCACATACCTTTCTTTAGTCTTTTTGCTGCTGGCTTACCATCCACGTATATAGCGTAAGTGGACCTGCCTGACTTGGAGAAAACATTTGTCATACCACAATTCCTTTTTTCTGAGGGACATATCTGCTGATCTGATTTTCATTAATCTGTTTGGGACAGCAGTATGGTGATAGAAGTATATTTTGTGTGTCTTTGTTCATACATTTGATGTCAAACTATTGAGAAGCTTACATGAAGAATCTGTTTATTTATGTAATGCCTCATGTACGTAGTTGCTATTCATAATGATTAGTTGAAAAGTTCTTACAAGTTTCTGTAGTATTATGAAAGAATACATTTTGGAGCAAATAGGACTGCCCTGAGCCCCCTACTGCCTGGTCCCACTTAGGCTACATCTACACTGCACACCACTTCTGGTGCTGTCTAGGATATGTGCAGTTACGTGCTGTAGTGAAAAGCAGGCTGCATCCATACTGCCGTGTATAGCTACATGTGTCAGTGAAAGGCTCTGGCAGAGGGAGGTAGTGGGAGAAGGCTCTGGTGGCCGGGAGCAGCTGGAGCTTTTCCCCGCTGCCTCCCCCCTGCCAAAGCCTTTCTTTGCAGTGGGGAGAGACTCCAGCAGCAGGGAATCAGTGGGACATATGCTGCTAAAAATAACAATGTGGACAAAGGAGGCACTGCTTGAGCGAGTAGAGAGCCATGTGGGGTATGTACCCACAGGGTTCAGGTGTGTCTTTATTTGCCTAACCCGTGCCTCACTGCACTGCTGTCTGTACCCATCCTGGGGGGTCATGTATTGTATATACGCTACATACTGCTGAAAGGAGTATGCAGGGTAGACTTACTTTAAGGTGGGGACAGAGCTAATCATAGAATTCTAGGACTGGAAGGGACCTTGAGAGGTCATCTAGTCCAGTCCCCTGCACTCATGGCAGGACTAAGTATGATCTAGACCATCCCTGACAGGTGTTTGTCTAATCTGCTCTTAAAAATCTTCAATGATGGAGATTCCACAATCTCCCTAGGCAATTTATTCTAGTGCTTAACTACCCTCACAGGAAAGTTTTTTCGAATGTGCAACCAAATTCCTTTTTTCGAATGTGCAATTCCTTCCCAGCTTGGTATTGTCCACAGACTTTACAAGTGTACTCTCTATGCCATTATCTAAATCACTGATGAAGATTGACCAGAACTGGACCCAGAACACATCCCTGTGGGACCCCACTCAGTGCCCTTCCAGCTTGACTGTGAACTGATAACTGCTCTCTGGGAATGGTTTTCTAACCAGTTACACACCCACCTTATAGTAATTCCATCTGGGTTTGTATTTCCCTAATTTGTTTGAGACAGTCATGAGAGACGGTATCAAAAGCCTTACTAAAGTCAAGATATACCACATCTACCATTTTTCCTCTATCCACAAGGCTTGTTACTCTGTCAAAGAATGCTATCTGGTTGGTTTGACACCTAATTAGAAAGGAAATGTACTTGCTTGTGTATGGGCTTTAAAGACTGTCACAAAGTTACAGTGTGTGTTCTTGTTTTGTAACAGGTGCTGATCAAGATTGTTGTAAAGTAGCTTTGAACAAGTTACTGTTAGCTAAGATTGTAGAACAGTACATGTATGTGCCATAGTAAATGGCTTCGTGCTGTGTTTCAAGTTCTATATGCATATTGGCAAAACAGACCAAGTGTACAAGCCTTGAACTGCACTAAATCTATACAGTCTGTAACAGGAGTTTGTTAGATGGGAGTGTTTAGTCTGATCCTCGGCTAACGTAATTTGTGGGGAAGTAGGTTAAAAAGGTTGACTATTATACATCCATTGGGAAGAAGGCCTTGGAGAATTGGCATGTAAGTAATTGACCAAATTGTCTTATGCTTTAGCTTTATTTTCCCCCCCTCTGTTGTGTGAGCAACACTGGAGTTGATAATGATTTGGCACAAGTTAGGCCCTATTCTGAGAGACTTTTAGTCAAAAATCTAAACAAAGTCACTTTCCCAAGGTACTGATTGCAGATAAGTATTATTTTCTGTTCTGGTTGTGTGATTTGATTCTGCAAGATATTGACAAATTTCCTAGTTTGTTAGCCAAATCATAGTCCAGTACTGTTTTCTTCCTCTCTTATATCCTATAGTTGCTGCTGTTAAGGATATTTAATAAAATGTTATAAAACAAATCTCATCTCTTAAGTCCTTCTCTTTAGTTAAGCAATCAAAATTAAAAGAACCCTAAGAAAGGTGGTATGAGCACTCAGCTAAGCAGTTGCTTAACTAAGATTTGTTTTATACCCTCTTTCTTACAGCCAGTAAAGCCAAATGCATATTGTGGGGTTTGATACTTTGGACTACTTAATGTCAAAATACTTAACAGTAATATACTTTAAAAGGTAAAATCTAAAGGAGAAAATTAGAGGGACCTAAAAACCATGAGAGGAATAAGGAAAAGATTATACATGGACTTAACATTAATCCAACTAAAAATACTTTGAGGAGAAATTTTGTTTTAACTGTTTAAAAATGGGTTGAAATTGACTTACACAGATGTCGGGGGGAGGAGTGAATTCTACATCCCAGAATACACCACAAAAACCATGATTGGCTGCTGACCTAAGGTATGAAAGTGGGATCCTTAAGAAGCAGGTAGCATCAGAACACAGGTACCCTTCAGGTTGATTCTCCAGAGAGAGCGCTTAAATATAGCCCCAAAACAGGTCTTCCAATCTAATGTTATGAAGACAAAATTTTAAAAATAATAAGTTTTCAATGGTCAGTTGAAAGAATAACCTAATAGATCCACATTCCTAATTACATGATCTCCAGTATGCAATACTAAAAAATTCTCAGCTTCCTAAATTTCTACCCCTGATTCACTCCCACCTCTTTTTTGAAGCATTCAAGGTCTCTCCTCTGTTTCCATTTCTTTTCCCTTTATATCATCTTGTTCATTTCTTGTTCTGGCCATACACCAGCAACTTGAGAGAAATATGTTGTCTATACAATCCCCCATATTTTTTCACAGTAGTAATTGTTCCACGGTTCTGCCAGCAGTGTGAAATTCATTTGGACTGTGATAGTTCCTAGTGAATTTCACATTGCTTTTAATGCAATAGGGGAGCATGTTGTTTTGCAGGAGTACAGACAAGATTATTGGCATTAAACCACGCAAGATTCGCCTCAATAAGGGGCAGATATTAAATAAAGGGATTCACATGACCTAATAACAGATTTAGTTGTTTCAGTGCTGTTTTCTCAAGCTATCAAAAGCCGAGGCTTGTTTACATTAGAAAACGTGCATGGTTTTATCAAAATCGAATTTAAATCCATTTAGTTAAACTGGTACAGACTAAGTACTGTAGACATACTTAAAGCAGTTTGACTGGCTAAATTGGTTTAATCTTAATTCACTACTGACACAAGCTAAACCAATTTAAGACAGGGTTAAAATGATTTAAAGTGTGTCCACATGAGTGCTTTGTACTGGTTAAGCCAGTCTCTAATTAAAAAATAGATTTAGTTAAACTGGTGCAACTTTTCTGAATGAAGATTTGAAAAGTTGTTACATAATTCTGTTACAGGTGACCTGCTACAGGGAAAAGATTTTGACCTCTGCTTCTTTTTATGATTTAAAAAGCAGTCCTGAAAAATGATAGGTATCTGTCCTCAGTTCTTTTTCCTATTAGAAATTCACTCTTAGCTACCTTCTTTCCTTGAAGATAATATGAACACTAGAACACCGGTAGAGTTTTATCGTTAGAGATTCCATGCATGCAAGTGAACCCTGATTTGGAGGTAAGAAGTGATTTTTATTAATAGTTTAAAAATGCTCATTTATGTTTTTTCCATGGTTAATATGAATACATGAGAAACACTTCAGAGAAAAGATATCTTTGCTAGACTCAATACCCTCATCACATCTTTGGTGAAGGACCAAGAAAGTTTACCAGGTATATCTGAGATCTCTGGGTTCTGCTTCAAAAAAGGTCCTAATAGTCCTGTTACATCTAATAAAAAAAATGGCAGGAAAAAATGTTTGTTTTAAAAGCAAAATAAACCCTTTTCTGGCTTAATTTATACACTGAAGAAAGTAAAGGGCACATGCTCTGTTTTTTTTTTCCGTTTTGTAGATTGTCTTTCAAAGTCTGTTCTTGAAGACACTTAATACTAGACTAGACAAAATAATGGAGAATTATACTGTTGGGAACAGAATACTGTTGAATGGGCATTAGGATGGATTTGATTATGTAATAATGAATGTTTCTGCCATCTCTAACATTTACAATTATAAACCTGCTTTTTTCCACATTGTAGTTCAGAACTCCAGAGATAACTGTCTTCCAATGCCAAAATTGCTTATCTTTCAAAGTACTCTTCTTTAAAAGAACTTCCACAAATATTTCTCCCTAAATAGGTTCTTCCTGTTCATCCAAGGCACTTTTGGAGAAGTTAAAATTAACTAATGACATATAGCATTATGTAAGTTTCCAATCTTGATTAATTTTAAATGATTAAGGCCACTTGTTCTCAAACTGTAGTTCACTGACCTGTCCATGACTGCTTAACAAGATAAAACAGAAAACCCAGGAGAGTGGGATTGGGGTGTTACTAAGGGATCTGGCCCATGACAGAATCTTTTTAATGACATGGTAGGCAAAATTTAAATTGTGAACCACTAATTTAACCTCATCATCTCTTAGAACTACATAAAATAAAATTGCCATGCAGCTATAAATAATTTTTATATCTCACTTTGTGTTACTACATTTGTTTTGCACAGACTCTGCTTGTGTTTTGAAAACTATGTAAAGGGCCATGTATCCCTTACAACTATGCAATAAAGAAACCACAAGTACTGCATATTTGCACCCTGTCTAAACAGTGCCTTTTTTCATCTAACTTTTGTTACTCTGTGTGGCTAGACTATCATTTCATAGTGGAAAATGAGAAATTGCTGTGGAAATAAAAATGATTAATCTTTTACTTCAGATATCGTGAAGATCTTTAATTTCATTATTATATTTAGTGACTTCATTGTATCTTTAACATTAGATTATAGTGTGTTTTCCCCCACAAATTTTATCACAAAAGTTAAAATGACTCAAAAGATCAAAGACGATAAAGGATCTGTAGCCTACGCAACACTTTTTCTCCATCTCTAAAACTCAGTCAGCCCTCCCCCCAGCCTTGTGAAAAGCCTGGGAAAACAGATGCATCTTGCAGCATATTCTGAAGATCACCTAATCTGGAATATGGAAGAACAAGTGAGTTCCACACTTAACACCCCTTACTGAGTTGCTGTCATAAGGTAGTTAATTATACTAGCAAATAGGAACTGTTCACATTTTACTGCAGAAAAGAATGGGGGAATTTCCATGTACAGTAAAAGCTGTGTTATCTGGCACTTTACCAACTGTAAAGCTCTAGAAACCAGCTTTTCTGATATCTCCCAATACAAATCTTCAGTGGGGTTTCCAGGTGTCCGTTTTTTTAGCTGAATGCCTGGTCAAAAAGGGACCCTGGCGGCTCCTGTCAGCACTGCTGACCAGGCCATTAAAAGTCCGGTTGGCGCGGGGCTGGCAGGCTCCCTGCCTGGCTCTGCGTGGCTCCCTGGAAGCGGCAACATGTCCCTGCTGCTCCTAGGCCAGGGGTGGGCAAACTTTTTGGCCTGAGGGCCACATCGGGGAGTGAAACTGTATGGAGGGCCGGGTAGGGAAGGCTGTGCCCCCTGAAATGGCCTGGCCCCCACCCCCTGACTGTCCCCCTCAGAACCTCTGACCCATCCAACACCCCCTTCCCCACTCCTTGTCCCCTGACTGCCCCCTCCCGGCACCCCCTGCCCCTAACTGCCCCCCCGAGACACCCCCCCCGCTCCCTGTTTCCTGACGGCCCTGACCCCTATCCACACCCCCAACCCCTGACACGCCCCCAGGACCCCACCCCCATCCAACCCTCCCTGTTCACACCCCTGACAGCCCCCTGGGACTCCCACGCCCTATCCAATGCCCCTGTTCCCCGACCCCTGACTGCCCCAGAACCTCCACCCCCATCCAACTGTCCCCTGACTGCCCCCTCCCGGACTCCTTACCCGCTGCCCCCACCCCTTACCATGTCACTTAGAGTGGAAGGAGCTCGCAGCCCTGCTGCTCTGACAGAGCCAGCTGTGCTGCCCATGTGACGGCATAACTGTGGGGCAGGGGGGACAGTAGGGGTGGGGCTGGGGGGTAGCTTCCCTGGCCAGGAGCTCAAGGGCCGGGCAGGACGGTCCCATGGGCTGTAGTTTGCCCACCTCTGTCCTAGGTGGATGAATGGCCACAGGGGCTCCTTGCGCTGCCCCTGCCCGGCCCTGAGAGCTTGCTCCGCAGCTCCCATTGGCCGGGAACCACAGTGTGCAGAGACGCTTGGCTGCGCCTCCGCCTAGGAGCAGTAGAGAGATGTCGCCGCTCGTGGGGAGCCACCTGGATCCAACACCCCTCCCGCACCCCAACTCCCTGCCACGAGCCCTATCCCGCACCCAAACTCCCTCCCAGAGCCAGTGCCCCACACCCCCTCTCGCACTCCAGCACTGAGCCCTCTCCTGCACCCAAACTCCCTCCATTGGTAAGTATAACTCTTAATTAACCGGAATTTTTTACTAACTGGCACCTCCCATTCCCCCAACATACTGGATAACAAAGCTTTTTCCTGTACTACTTACCCTCTATTTGGAAATAAATGTGGATTTTTTTCATAACTAGGTTTATTGTAATGGATATGCTGTGTATGATGAGGGTGGGATTGTGTACACTTCTAGATTGTTGAATGATTCATGGTTGTCTGTGCTAGTGCCATAGAGAGGTGAATAGCTTACTCCTTTTGCGGGTTATGTTCTGACACTCTTGGGTCTTCCTGTAGAAGACTAAATGTCACTTGAGTTGTTACTTGGTAATCATAGTACATACTGTTGTTTGACTGTGCCTGATATCACTATAGGACCTTGTGAAGCTAATTCTAAAAGTAAGCACTTGGCTGTTAGCAGTAACTGAACACTCTTGACATTGGCTAGATTTGAATTAGTGACCTAGAGATGGAAGATCTTGTGTCTCCTCAATAACTTCCTAAAAATATCAATAAAATTAGCAACCACAGTTATACCATAGGATCTTATTTCAAATAAATCAAAAATTATCACCTATATTTGTCAAAATCTTATGCCTTGACAAGAGTGAAAGAGGAAACTGACTGACTAATCTCTTCAGGAAAAAATACTTATCTGCTTCAGAGATATTCTACATCACTTGTTCTGTTTACAAAATTGTACTGCATGTGACAGTTCCTGTAAAGTGTTACTGTACATGAAAACCTAAATTAAGCAAACAATATGAGACTTGTATCTGTTGAAACAGAGTAGTAATCTACATTCCCTTTTTTCATCACAGGCCATGTGGCACTGGCCACTTGATAGTTATACCAAAGAACCCCGTTTCCTGAAACTGAAGAAAAGCATGTTTTTGTTTATTCTCAGGCTTGATTTATAGAAGCAGTTCCCTGTCATATTTCAGTGCCTGCATACTTGCCTAAAACAGAAAGAAATTAAATAAGAACAAAATTTAGTTTTATGTAGCACCTTTCATACTTAAGTTATTCCAAAGTTCTTTATAAAGCAGTAAATTTCATATTAGTAGTGCATGGGCAGAGTAGGCAAACATAGCAACCAATATGCACTTGACAATAGCAGCCCCTACACAGCCCTGGATGTAGAACTTGTTTTATTTAGTCTCAACATGTTGTGTACACCAAACATATTTTCTAGGGAAGAAATTCAGGCTCTGTTGAAGTCAGTGGTAAAACTCCCATTGACTTCCAGAGTGAAATCCATGCCCTACTGGTCTTAACTTGTACCTGGAAGCCGCTACTGACAACCACGAAAGCGATCTTGTGGTTAATTGCCACAGCTATTGAAGATTCCATGCTTTCCATCTTTAGACAGTTAAAAAAAAGTTTGTGAAATGGCTTCATGATTACTTTAGTACTGCTATTCAAATGAAGCAGAAAAGATGGTTGGAAACAACCTCTGCTGTCAAATACTGATTGTGCATTGTGGACTTTCCTAATAGTTTCCCTTGCTGTTTGAAATGTGCATTTGCAAGGTGCTGAAAGATATAGAAGGTTCATTCATTATTGTATGCTGTTCTGCAGATGTACAAATTTGGGGCTGTTATTAAAATGGAGACTACATTGTACATACTCTATTTCATATCACATGAAGGGGATAAGCAAAAATTTCATTGTGCATTTATGTTTCATCTTTCAACTATTGTATAATTTTCTTGGTAAATGAGGATTTGGGAATTCTTGTTGCTGACTGTTTTGATTGTGTTGTGTTTTGATTTGTATTAGAATGTGCATACTGGGTCATTAAAAAACTGTCAATCCCTTTCTGAACCCAGGTGTTCACCATAAACACCAAAATACCACCTCAGTGGCTCAACTCATAAGTACCACTATGCATCATAACTCGCTTGCTTAATTATATTAATAATAATTCTGTTTAGAAGAAACAAGTTTTAGAAGGCAGTCTGTCTCAAAAAAATCACTGAAATCTACTGGTTTTAAGTTATCAAAATGTAGTTTCCAGTTTAGAACCAAATAGAATATACATTTTCTGTTTTGTTTCACTATATTAAATATGGAATGGACACAATAGTTAACAGGTTTTTATCCTTTGCCTCAAGCATGGGTGTCTGAACTATCTCTGTCCTAGAGAGCTCATAGTTTTTTGTTTTTTTCCCTCTCTCCTCTTTCCATTTTTAAAAATAACTAATTGTATTGTGGTAGTGTTCAGTTAGCATCAGGACACTGTTCTAGACACTGTCCAAACATACATGAAATCATGAAGTCCTATGCCAAGAACTTAAAGTTGATTTAAGTTTGGCAACTTATTTTCAGTACTTAAGATCAATTGAAATGTTTGTTGATTTTATTTTTTAAATTCCAGTGGCAACTTTTAAAACTTCAAACATAAATGCTCCACTATAGCGTTTGGAATACAAATTTTGCAGCATTGAGACTCTGGAAGAAGTCTCTTTGGACAGTAAAGTTTAGGCTAAGTAAATAATGAGGTAGTAGGTGCTTATGTCTATATACAGCTGTAGCCCTGATAACTGTGAGTTTGAATTAGTACTAGAGGAAAGAGGAGCTTGAAAGATCTTGGTGGCTTTCTTTATTGGTCAAAATATTTGTGTATGTATTCAATATGTCTTGGGCTGTTTTTATAACCCTTGATCACTCCCACAGTTTGTAATTAGTCACACAAGAATTGTGTGCTTGAAGCCAAAGTTTCGTTAATATCTCTCCTGAGGGTATGTCTACACTACAAAATTAGGTCAAATTTATAGAAGTCGGTTTTGTAGAAAGCGTTTTTATACAGTCGATTGTGTGTGTCCCCACACAAATGCTCTAAGTGCATGTAGTCAGTGGAGTGTGTCCACAGTACCGAGGCAACAGTCGACTTCTGGAGTGTTGCACTGTGGGTAGCTATCCCACAATTCCCGCAGTCTCCGCCACCCATTTGAATTTTGGGTAGAAATCCCAGTGTCTGATGGGGCTAAAACATTGTTGCGGGTGGTTCTGGGTACATATCGTCAGGCCCTCCTTCCCTCCCCCCTTCTGTGAAAGCAAGGGCAGACAATCGTTTTGCGCCTTTTTTCTTGAGTTACCTGGGCAGACGCCATACCACGGCAAGCATGGAGCCCGCTCAGCTAACCGTCACCGTATGTCTCCTGGGTGCTGGCAGACGCGGTACTGCATTGCTACACAGCAGCAGTTAATTGCCTTTTGGCAGCAGACAGTGCAGTATGACTGGTAGCCGTCGTCGACGTAGTCCTGGGTGCTCTTTTAACCGACCTCGATGAGGTCGGGGCGCCTGGGCAAACATGGGAGTGACTCAGCCAGGTCATTTCCCTTTTAAGTTTCGTCTCATGGCGATTGAGTCCTATCGGCAGTGCACTGTCTTTTAATCAGCAGCCAGCAGAAGACGATGGTCAGCAGTCATACTGCACCATCTTCTGCCGAGCACCCAGGAGATGACTATGATTTCCTCCGTGAAATCAACGGCCTGCTAAACCCAGTTTTGAGTTCTATCCTTGAGGTTTTGAGTTATGTCCTTGAGGGGGCCATTCTGTTTCTCGCAAAGCCACCCCCTTTGTTGATTTTTAATTCCCTGTAAGCCAACCCTGTAAGCCATGTCATCAGTCGCCCCTCCCTCTGTCAGGGCAACGGCAGACAATCGTTCCGCTCCTTTTTTCTGTGCAGATGCCATACCACGGCAAGCATGGAGCCCACTCAGATCACTTTGGCAATTAGGAGCACATTAAACACCACACGCATTATCCAGCAGTATATGCAGCACCAGAACCTGGCAAAGCGAAACTGGGCGAGGTAGGCTACGTCAGCGTGGTGACGAGAGTGATGAGGACATGGACATAGACTTCTCTCAAAGCACGGGCCCTGGCAATGTGGGCATCATGGTGCTAATGGGGCAGGTTCATGCGGTGGAATGCTGATTCTGGGCCCGGGAAACAAGCACAGACTGGTGGGACCGCATAGTGTTGCAGGTGTGGGACGATTCCCAGTGGCTGCGAAACTTTTGCATGTGTAAGGGCACTTTCATGGATCTTTGTGACTTGCTTTCCTCTGCCCTGAGGCGCAAGAATACCAAGATGAGAGCAGCCCTCACAGTTGAGAAGCGAGTGGCAATAGCCCTGTGGAAGCTTGCAACGCCAGACAGCTACCGGTCAGTCAGGAATCAATTTGGAGTGGGCAAATCTACTGTGGGGGCTGCTGTGATGCAAGTAGCCCACACAATCAAAGATCTGCTGATATCAAGGGTAGTGACCCTGGGAAATGTGCAGGTCATAGTGGATGGCTTTGCTGCAATAGGATTCCCTAACTGTGGTGGGGCGATAGAGGGAACCCATATCCCTATCTTGGCACCGGAGCACCAAGCTGGCAAGTACATAAACCACAAGGGGTACTTTTCAATAGTGCTGCAGGCACTGGTGCATCACAAGGGACATTTCACCAACATCAATGTGGGATGGCCGGGAAAGGTACATGACGCTCGCATCTTCAGGAACTCTGGTCTGTTTCAAAAGCTGCAGGAAGGGACTTTATTCCCAGACCAGAAAATAACCGTTGGAGATGCTGAAATGCCTATAGTTATTCTTGGGGACCCAGCCTACCCCTTAATGCCATGGCTCATGAAGCCGTACACAGGCAGCCTGGACAGTAGTCAGGAGCTGTTCAACTACAGGCTGAGCAAGTGCAGAATGGTGGTAGAATGTGCAATTTGGACGATTAAAAGCGCGCTGGTGCAGTTTACTGACTCGCTTAGACCTCAGCGAAACCAATATTCCCACTGTTATTGCTGCTTGCTGTGCGCTCCACAATACCTGTGAGAGTAAGGGGGAGACATTTGTGGCAGGGTGGCAGGTTGAGGCAAATCGCCTGGCTGCTGGTTACGTGCAGCCAGACACCAGGGCGATTAGAAGAGCACAGGAGGGCGCAGTGCGCATCAGAGAAGCTTTGAAAACCAGTTTCATGACTGGCCAGGCTACAGTATGAAAGTTCTGTTAGTTTCTCCTTGATGAAACCCCCTGCCCCTTGGTTCACCCTACTTTCCTGTAAGCTAACCACCCTCCCCTCCTCCCTTCAATCACCGCTTGCAGAGGCAATAAAGTCATTGTTGCTTCACATTCATGCATTCTTCATTAATTCGTCACACAAATAGGGGGATAGCTACCAAGATAGCCCAGGAGGGGTGGTGGAGGAGGGAAGGACAAGGCCACACAGCACTTTAAAAGTTTAAAACTTATTGAATGCCAGCCTTCTGTTGCTTGGGCAATCCTCTGGAGTGGAGTGGCTAGGTGGCCGCTGCATTCTTGGGCATCTGGGTGAGGAGGCTATGGAACTTGGGGAGGAGGGCGGTTGGTTACACAGGGGCTGTAGAGGCGGTCTGTACTCCTGCTGCCTTTCCTGCAGCTCAACCATACGCTGGAGCATATTAGTTTGATCCTCCAGCAGCCTCAGCATTGAATCCTGCCTCCTCTTATCACACTGCCGCCACCTTTCAGTTTCAGCTCTCTCTTCAGCCCACCACTTACTCTCTTCAGCCCGCCACCTCTCCTCCTGGTCATTTTGTGCTTTCCTGCACTCTGACGTTGTCTGCCTCCACGCATTCGTCTGCGCTTTGTCAGTGCGGGAGGACAACATGAGCTCAGAGAACATTTCATCGCGAGTGCATTTTTTTCATCTTCTAATCTTCGCTAACCTCTGGGAAGGAGAAGATCCTGTGATCCTTGAAACACATGCAGCTGGTGGAGGAAAAAAAAAGGGATAGTGGTATTTAAAAAGACACATTTTATAGAACAGCGGGTACGCTCTTTCATGGTAAGCCTTGCTGTTAACATTACATACATAGCCCATGCTTTCATTCCAAGTTCACATTTTGCCTCCCCCCACTGCGTGGCTAGCCCCTCCACCCTCCCAACTCCCCGTGGCTAACAGCGGGGAACATTTCTGTTCAGCTACAGGCAAACAGCCCAGCAGGAATGGGCACCTCTGAATGTCCCCTTAAGAAAAGCACCCTATTTCAACCAGGTGACCATGAATGATATCACTCTCCTGAGGATAACACAAAGAGAGAGAGAACGGATGTTGTTTGAATGCCAGCAAACATACACTGCAATGCTTTGTTCTACAGTGGTTCCCGAGTACGTGCTACTGGCCTGGAGTGGTAAAGTGTCCTACCGTGGTGGATGGAGTAAGGCTGCCCTCCACAGAAACCTTTTGCAAAGGGTTTGGGAGTACATCCAGGAGAGCTGCGAATGCCAGGGCAAATTAGTCATTAAACATTCTTGCTTTTAAACCGTGCATAGTATTTTAAAAGGTACACTCACCAGAGGTCCCTTCTCCACCTGGTGGGTCCGGGAGGCAGCCTTGGGTTGGTTCGGGGGGTACTGGCTCCAGGTCCAGGGTGAGAAACAGTTCCTGGCTGTCGGGAAAACCGGTTTCTCCGCTTGCTTGCTGTGAGCTATCTACAACCTCATCATCATCGTCTTCTTCATCCCCAAAACCTGCTTCCATGTTGCCTCCATTTCCGTTGAAGGAGTCAAACAACACGGTTGGGGTAGTGGTGGCTGAACCCCCTAAAATGGCATGCAGCTCATCATAGAAGTGGCATGTTTTGGACTCTGACCTGGAGCAGCCGTTCGCCTCTCTGGTTTTCTGGTAGGCTTGCCTCAGCTCTTTAAGTTTCATGCTGCACTGCTTCGGGCCTCTGTCCTTCATCCCCTGGGAGATTTTGACAAAGGTTTTGGCATTTCGAAAACTGGAACAGAGTTCTGATAGCACGGATTCCTCTCCCCATACAGCGATCAGATCCTGTACCTCCTGTTTGGTCCATGCTGGAGCTCTTTTGTGATTCTGGGACTCCATCATGGTCACCTCTGCTGATGAGCTCTGCATGGTCACCTGCAGCTTGCCACGCTGGCCAAACAGGAAATTGAAATTCAAAAGTTTGCGGCCCTTTTCCTGTCTACCTGGCCAGTGCATCTGAGTTGAGAGTGCTGTCCAGAGTGGTCACAATGGAGCACTCTGGGATAGCTCCCGGCAGCCAATACCGTCTAATTGTGTCCACGGTACCCCCAAATTCGACCCAGCAAGGCTGATTTCAGTGCTAATCCCCTTGTCGGGGGTGGAGTAAAGAAATCAATTTTAAGAGCCCTTTAAGTCAAAAAAAAGGGCTTCGCCATGTGGACGGGTGCAGGGTTAAATCTATTTAATGCTGCTAATTCGACCTCAACTCCTAGTGTAGACCAAGGCTTAGAAAAGACTGTGCAACAGACCCCGAAGAGTGCTTTCTCAGTATTCATCCTGTAGCAAGCCATTGGAGTGCATCTACCATCTACCCCACTAGGTAGATACTCACCAGGAGTTTCTCTGCTTTGGTTATCATTTTGGGTTATTCTGCTAACAAAACTTTTTTTTTTCCAGAGATGTTGATACTTACATAACAGAAAAAATTGGCAAATGTGATTGGAAAATAAAATTCCTTTTTAGTGGAAATTTTTTATATTTGGAAAAACTGTTGCACTGCATGCTTTGAGATAATCAACAGGAAATAGTAGAAACAAATTACAGTGGTGTCTTCTCCATGGTTGCTTTAAGTTCAGCTTCAGCAGAATTAAACATTTGATCAAATTAGTCCTCAAATGCCCTAAAAGACTTCTGACCAGATCTGAGGCTACCTCATGGACCATAAAGGTTATGCTGCATATGATGATATATATATTTTTTAAATTCAGGAAATTATTCCTCCTTTGAACATTTATTGTGATTCATATTCCACTTATGGAATGGAAGACATGGGTAATATAGGATACATGTGGAGGGAGAAAACTTTCTTTAGAAGCTAATAGACAAAGAATGTATCTGTTACACCTGCAAATTTTCTGACCATTTGTTAATTCAAATCAAATTTATTTTTGATAATTCTCCTTAAATACCTTGCTGTGTATATACAGAATAATATTAGATAAATGGTATTAAAAATGAATATATCTCACTAGTATTGACACAGCTTTTGGGAGTATTATCCTTCAGAAGAGAGAAAACTTAGCCCAATATTGAGTGGCCTGGTTCTGCTGTGCGTTCTTTACGACAGTAATTGCAAGAGGACGTACAGATGTGGTTTGGGAGAAAAAACAGAATAAGGCAAGAAAGGCCATGTTTATTTCTTGTTCATACAGTGGTAACAAAAGTTAGCATTTGCCAACAGTTCACCAAATAGTGCTCCTGACAATTACATATTTAAACATATACTTTGAATAGAAGCTATCATCTGTGGTAACAGAAAGGAAGTGGACAACAAATATTGAATTTTAATGATTTCTAATATAAATAATGCCTTTTATCTGATGATCTCTGAGCTTTATCAACTTTAAGATTTGCATCACCCCATAACAGCAATCTCCATTTCAGTATATTCCAATTCCAGAGCAGGAAAAAAAAAAGTTATTGAGCAAAAATTCAACTTATAAGGATGGAAAATGCTGATTGTTGTTTTATATTGCTTTATAATATTAGAGTACTGTATGTCTGCATGGACAGATTTTACAGCCACATTGTCCTTGTAAATGGACTGGGTATAAAATTTATTCTTAAAGTTGCCAGACTTGTTCATATTGTTCATAAGAATAAATGATTTTCAGTTTTCTGACAGAATTAACATTGCTATAATATAGTAGCTAGATTAATACATTTGTTGTGAGCCAGTAAATAAACCTGATATTTCAGATGCTTGACTTTCTGTTTTCAAGTTACTTGCTTTTACTGGAGAGATCTCAGTCATTATTAGGTTTTCCCTTGCCACCTTTTCTCAGCTTTCCAGAAATTGGAAAAGGGCACAGGTGGCAGGGGGAAGTGAAAATGATCAGTTTTTATAAACTTTAGCTTTCTCACTTCCCCTCAAAATCACAGCCTTTTGCCTGGTGTCTAGCGGCACACCTGAAGCAGCTGTGATTTTAGGTTCACAAAAATAAATTCTCTAATCTCAGGAGAGAGGTTAAGGTCAGGATTTCTCTATTGTGGTGTCTCCAGCATCTGCCATTCTGGGAAACAGACTCCTAGTTTTCAGTGAACAGAAATTCTACTGCAGAATTCCTTCTTATGATCTCTAGTTGTCTTTTTTAATAGGAGTCTGAGGATAGCTGTTGGTGAATTCAAAAGTGGTGGTACTTAACACTTTGAATATGCAAAGTGCTGAATAAACCTTAATACTCAAAGCGACTTTTGAAGTAAGTATTATCCCTAATTTAAAGCTGGGAAATGGAAGCAGAGGAAAGTGACTTCCCCAGGGCCTCACAGTGAGCCAGTAGCAGATCTGGAATTAGAATTCAGGTGTTCCTATTTCTCAACAGCATTCTCATTCCCCTGTTCCATACTGTCTTCCTAAATAATTCTAAATGTCTGTAATTTCATACTGTATTGGTATTTTCTGCTATCTGGTATTGAACCTCTCCTTTTCATTTTGGAAAGAGTAGCAAAGTGCACAGAGTACATCCAAAGAGCCATATATGTAGTACTATCCATTAATTTATCCAGTGCCCAAAGTGTGCCAAGTGCTGAACAAATAACTGTCCCTGCCCCCAAGGAATTAAATTGCATAACACTTTTACTTTCTCCTTATCTGTCTTGTTTAATGGTGTGTGCACTGGTTCTGAATAAATGATAATAATTAGTAGCTAGCTCTTATCACCCACAATGGTAGGAAGCAATATATTTTTGTGGGGAGTTGGGCAAGATGAGGTGGTTGAAGAAGAGTTTAAAGCAGGAGGGAAGGGAGAGATGGCATTGTTGTGGTAAAGTAATAGGTGAAGAGTGGAAGAAAAGCTCACATGAAGAGGTGTATGGCAAATGCTGCGGTTGGGGTATGGCTGGAATTGAACAAAGTGGTGATATACTGTGCAATTTTCAGTTAAAATTGCTAATAACATCATATATAAAAGGGTCTGAAGGTAATGAGTCAGCAGAGGCAAGGTGACCTGGAATGGGTTTGTTCATTTAGTGGGGCAGAAGTGGGGGCCTGGAGTGTGCCCAGTGCGCCTCAGCTCCTAATGAAGTCATTACTACTACACCAGACCCTTACGAGAATGCGGGATTAGGGATCCATGCGCGGTACTGCGTTAAAATGAATTACAATTAAAGTAATTAAATTTGGGATCCATGGCCACGACCACATTATATGTGAATTCACGGTATATAGAAGTGTGTTGTAGCAAGGGTCCAGTGTATTTCTGATTTCCCTCTTAGGAAGCTAAAAGCTACCCACAGTAGATTCCTAGCCTCAGAGAGGAAGGTGGGTATTTTTGTTGGGGCTTGGTACTCTGGAACAAGCCTAATGTAGGCTGGGGAGAGGGGATGCTTCTGCTGGTGCTTGTATGATATTAATATATCTTGTGAAGGACATATAGTATGCTATACATACTAAAGTAGTAAAGCAGGTGCCTAGCTACATCTTGAAGTAATATCTGTATTTATGGTATGGTACAGTAGCTATATTAACTATAGTAAGCTAGTGCCCATTCTTAAGCACAGTTTCACATTAGCAACGGGTTTGCAGACAAATGAAAAATTGTCTGCTCTTCTTGATTAACTCTCTTAATTCAAGGTGAAGACAAATGTATTCAAAGTTGAGACTGCCTTAGTGGTAACTAAAATAACCAAAAACGTTTTTACTGCTTTCTGAAACATGGGATTTCTAAAGTCATGCTTCTAGAGATGATCCTCCAGCCACGTATACTTTTGGACTTGCGGAAAACAAAGTAAAGAATATGTGCCACGTTAATGGTATTTTTCTGTAATATTTTTGTCTGATTTTTTGCAGTAAACAACAAACTGCATTTGGACAAGACAGGAAGTAGTCTTTTTATGCAGGGGAAGGAAATCTCAAGACTGGGTACTGTTGGTTTGTGACAGATCCTCTGTGTGTAATTGCTGTATAGCTTTTGTATTAACCATCAAAAGTGTCCATAAGGTTCTGGGAGCAGACAGCAGCTGCTAAACATCAATCCACAGGCTAGGTGCTTTCCTATCATGTACAGTAGGAGGCTAGTGTGCTCTACCTCAGCAAGCTCTTTTTTTTTTTTTTTATCCTGACCCTCTAAATGCAAGGAAGGAAAAAATCAGGAAAGCTTCTGCAACAAAAGCAAATCTAAATACAGCATGGTTCTTTAATTGGCTTACAAACAACATAAAATTGTCTGTAAGCTGTTAGTGCTTTAAAATTGTGCGAGGGAATGTAGGGTTTTTTTAGGCTTGTCTGATTGTGTATTAGACTAGTTATTTCAGTCTTTTAAAACCAGGTTCAGATGTTTGCTGTTCTGCAGAGCATATCATTCGTGTCTCTAAATTCTAATAACTTCCTGGAAGTCAACAGAAAAAGCCAGACTATAGACTTTCATGTGACTCTAAAGTAGTATTTCCTGTGGTGTATTAGGAAGTTGCTTTTCCTCCAGCTGCTTTTAAAAATTTGAAATCTTGGTACACAAAGGCAGTTGTTTTGAGGTGTGTGTTCTGGGACTTGGTTAGACTCATTCTGGTGACTAGCAAACATCTCCAATGAACAGTCTGTTTCTTTCAAGTTCTCAAGGTAAGTGAATTTCTTAGTGTTGCTTGCCTGGTAATTTATAGAGACTCTCTATGCAGCTGATCAGTACCTTTACTGCACTGTCCTGTTCCTCTTTTGTTTTGCACATGTTAATAACAGCACAATCGCAAGATGATAATTTCTGACAGCTTGTCTAGTAAGAAGATGTTAAGAATTATTGCTCTGGATACTAACTTATTGGGAAGAATGGGAAGGAGATTATCTGGCATAATTCTGCACTAATAAGCATCTCTGAAGACGAGAAGTAAATATAGAAACTCTAGTTTTACATGTAGGAATTTACATTTTAAACTGTTTTTAAAGAACTTTAGGCAATCAATAATTGAGATTTTCTTGTGAAATGGTAGAATATTTCTTCACCTGGAAGTGAATTTGAGGCCTTTTGAAAGTGTTCAGTATATCTCTAATTTGCATATCGTTTTTTCCAGTACAAATGGGTATGCCCTTCCTTAGTGTTTTTCCTTTGGCAAGGAGGCTGATATTTGAGAAGAGAAGAATACCAGATTTTAAACATTTGAACATAAATTTTAAACTATATTTTATTTTACAGCTCCTTGTAATTTAATCATGTATCTTTCACTTGTTTATTTGTTACCACTTATACTCAGTACAGGAGAACCTTTGGGCACTAATCCACAAACCCAGTAAAGCTCTCAGACACAAACCATTTTTCTCATTCCACTTCTCACAAAGGTATAATGGGTAATTCCAGCCAATGGGAGCTGCATTGCTAGTTCTCTGGGCAGGGCGCAGAGCCACCTGCCGTACCTCTGCCTAGGAGCAGCCAGAACAGGTCACCGCTTACAGGGAGCTGCTGGAGGTGAGCGGCCCCTGGATCAGGCACCCCGCACCTCCTCCTGTGTCACAAGCCCCCTCCCGCACCCAAACTCCCTCCCAGAGCCCCAGGCTCAACATCATCTGCTGCGCCCTGACCCCCTGCCTGCCCTGCACGAACCGGACTATAAACCAGCATTTCAATGAAGATCAGAAATACTGATTTATATAGCTTTTGGTTGGTGAAGTGCCGGATAAAACAGCTTTTACTGTAGTATACTACCAAGTATAAATAAATGAGACTAAATGTATACTTGTTATAAAACATTATCAGACGTACTTTCCTAGATTGTTTTACTTGGGTGATCCATGCATCTTCCAATTATGAGTACAAATTTGTGAGGTTTTATTGTATCTAAGAAGAGACTATTGGGAAGAGAATTTCTTGGTTCTTTTATTTAATCTTATAGCGAAGTAATCATTCTTATATGTGTGACTCAATAGATGCTATAATAGCTGGTTGATATGAACACTGATTTGTGATTTCATGCCATGATTCTGTTGTATTTGAAAGCTGACTTGTGTGGAAGAAAAGTTTTACTCAAACCCAGATAGCTTCTATTGACCTAGCTACCACCTTTGGGGGAGGTGGATTAACTACAGCAATGGGAGAACCCCTCCCAGGGCAGTAGTTGAGTGTCTGCACTGAAGGGCTACAGCAGCGCAGCTGCAGCAGTGTTTGTAAGTGTAAACATAGTCTGTGACTATGTAGCTCTACAGCTATGCCGGTAGACACTTGCTACAGCAACAGAAGGTTCCATCTCTGTCCTTAATCCATTCCCCTTGAGAGGCGATAGCTAGGATGACGGAAAAATTCTTCTTTCGAACATGCGGTGTCTATGCTGTGGATTTGGTTGGCTTAACTGTGTGTCTCGGGGGTGAGAATTTTTCACATCCCAAACCAATGTAGATAGGTTGACCTATGTTGTAGGTATAGACCAGGCCTTATGATCTGTAACTGCAACTACTGCTTTCAAGTCAGTCATCTCTCACTGTTCTCATACTGGCTGTTGTCAGTGCCCCTCTAACTGTGATCATGTACTAAAGAAATTACCCATTTCTGAATATGCCTTCTGTGACATCAGAATTATTTCTCTGAGACACTTGCCAGTGATTTGTTTCCAACTATGATAGACTCCATGACCCAACTGAGGCTGTCATAAATGAAAGATGTTTTAGTCAGTTTAAAAGGTGATGTTGTAGTTAATTTACAAATATAAAAATAGGTATAAATCCTTCACATTTTAAGAGGAGAGTTATGGTGTTTTGGGGTATAGTAAATTTGTATTTCATTACTGCTGAATTTTGTTAATATAATCTTAACTGTGATTACCTGTGTTCCAGATACATTTTAGTCATGTTTTTTAAATCTATTATGGTTTTCAAATTATATTCTATTAAATATATATTTACGTTCTTAACTTCAGTTTAGTGACTTTTGTCAGGGAATCGCTTTAATTTGGGGGCCTCTGTTGATTTTTTTTAATAAGGAAAAAAATCAGTGACCGTTTGATATATATTAATAGCTTCGAAGCTGTGCACTGGCCCATCTTGGGTAGGACTGCCACTAAAACTTTAAACCTTGTTGTTTGTAGCCTTTCTTGTGTTCCCTTTATCAAGCCATACCCTCTTGAGGCTAGTTCCAGTGTGAAATAGGAAAAGCAGTGTGAAGGCTGCTCACGTGGAAGGGGTATAAGAGTGACCAGATACTGTGGATTGCTTTCCAAGTAAATCAGGAGGAGGGTTCTCCATGTATCTTCAGAAGTAAGTTCCCCCAACACAAAGCTATTGCAGTTCATGATCCACTTCTGTGGATCTGTGTGGTGAAAGCTATACAATACAGATGATGGTTAGGCTTGATCAGGACCAGCTTTCTTATTGGCCCATGCATTCCCTTTTGGTGCATGCACTTTTTGGCATACAGAATCACATTCTTATTTGGTAGCTTCTGTCAGAGTTTAAAATTTAACACTGACTTACAATCTGATTAAACACTGCTTAACTACTTGGTGCCAGTTGTTCAGGCCACGTTGATTCCTCTGCAACATTTTATAGACTTTCTGTGAATGATCATCTTTCTCCCTTTATTTTTGTGTGTTCCACTTTCAGGTGGAAAAAGCCACAGGTAGATGTTTGTGCCCACTGGAAGATGAACAACTTAAAACATATTGCAAGTTCTTTTCTCATACTACATTATGGCCATTGTACTGCAGAACAGAACAGGACTGGGAGAAAGACATATTCCAAAGTCTCCTTGAAAAGTGTTGTGAATGGGAAAATTTCCACTGTTCTACATGACTGTTACCATGTCATTTCATTTCAGAGCAAGATGTTTTAATGAAACAGCTGGTTCTTGAACACTTTATATGATTTTGTTTAGCTGTGCTGAAGGGATGGAGCACTTACTTTTAGCTTTTGAACTGTGGGTCAAAAGAAACTCTCAAATAGTTCGGTGTTGCAAAGGGAATGTGCTATGAATTGAATTAGTTACAGGTCTATAAGTGTATTGAAAGAAGATTAAATTAGTATTTGTGTCTGATGTTATTTCTCAGTATATGAACCATTACAGTGTATGTTGATGTTTCACAGCTGGATTACTGAATCCGCCTGTGAATTTTCATGTTCAGTGTTTTGCTGTGGTAGGAACCAGTGTGGTGGGAGAAAAATCATGCTGTTTTTAAACACATTGTTTCAAGGAAACAGGATCTAACTTCCTTGATGAATGCGAGAAATATTTTATCCACATTATCGGAGAGGAACAGAGACATGTGTGAACAGTGATTTCTATGTAGTTGTTTTCTGTGAATTTGTTTTCCATTTTTCAATTTCTTCAGAGTATGGAAATGTAAAGAGAATGAGTATTTGTCCTATAAAAATCTCCTTCTAGTCCTAAACAATGGCATTCTCTTTTCGAATGTTGATCCCATCTTCTAAATATTTGGGGGAGGGACTTAGCTCAGTCAAGGCCAGGCATGGATTTTTCTTTGCTGTGTAGACATACCCTTCGACTGTAATCAAGTCTCCCTTAACCTTCTCTTTGTTAAGAGCCCCTTGAGTCTATCACTGTAAGGCATGGCTTCCAATCCTTTAATCATTCTCCTGGCTCTTCTCTGAATCCTCCCCAGTTAATCAACAGCCTTCTTGCATTGTGGACACCAGAACTGGACACAGTATTCCAGCAGCAGTTGCGCCAGTGCCAAATACACAAGTGAAATAACCTCTCTACTCCTATTCAGGATTTCCCTGTTTATACATCCCAGGATCACATTAGCTCTTTTGTCCATAGCATCACGCTGGGAGTTTACATTCAGTTGATTATCCACCATAATCTTGTTTCATAGTCACTACTTTCCAGGAGAGACACCCTCCCCTCATCCTTTAAGCATGGCCTACGTTCTTTGGTCCTAGATGTATTAAAAGGGCAGAGTTTAAGGTTTTTCTGGCAGAAGGCCACATTATGGCTCCAGTCAGCACTTGGATGCAGTGGACATATTGTCAAGGCTCATGGCCTCAACGATGGTGATGATGAGGGTATATTGGCTGCAGAATTCTGGTATTGCTCCAGATATATAGCAGCTGTAGAGGACTTGCTGTTTGGTGGATGCTCTGTTCTCTGAAAAGGCAGATGAGACTTTACATTCATTTGAGGAGTTCAGGGTCACATTACAGTTCTTAGGGCTTTATACCCCAGTAATTAAAATATGCCATCATTGGAGGCAAAAAAATCAGCAGCAGTCCCTTCAGTATTTCCAATGGTACTTCAGTTAACCTTGTTACTCTACAAGGCAGCAAGACTTCTCCAAAAGAAGGCATAAGTCTTTTATAGGAGAAGGCCTTCAGAGTCTAGCTTTAATCAGCCAGCTCATCCTTCATAAGCTTCTGGAAAGCAATGAGTTTGACCCTCATCAGCATTCACACCATTTCCCCTCTGTTTGGGGACAAGCTGTCTGACTTCTACAATGTTTGGGGTTTGATATCCTCAGTCAAGTTGTTCTTAAATATTGTGAGATTGAATTAGGCCATACACTCCATATCCCATCCCTTTTCTGGGGCCCCTCCTCTGAGTCACTGGTTCTTCTGCAGTCCCTCTATAGTTCCTCAAGTAAGCCATAAGAAGTTCCCCTACAGCACTGGGGAAAGGGATTCTACTCTCAGTACTCCCTGGTCCCCAAGTCCAAGGGCGGGGTCAGACCTATTCTCAGTCTTTGCAGCCTCATCATATACATCAAATAGATGAGATTCTGAACAATCATCCTAGCTACGATTCTTTCTACCTTAAATCATAATGAAACTGGTGTCTTTAATCTCCAAGGTGCCTGCTTCTATGGGATGATTCTCCCATGCCATGGGAAGTTTGAGACTATTAGTCAGCAATCAGCATTATCATATACAGTTTTCCCCTTCAGTATGTCATTACCCCACATGTCTTTACCAAATGCATGATGGTGGTAGCAGCTTAACTCAGGAGGAAGGGAATTTGTTTTCCAGTACCTAGTGAGGAGCACAGCTAAAAAACAAGTTCAGTTTTCACATTGCAACCCTTTCATTGTCTAGGGTTGATTTGAAACAATACAAAGACAACACTGATTCCTGTGCAAAAAATCAAGTTCACTGGTGCTCTACTAGACTCTGAGTTCTAGAGCTTCTCTTCCACATGAATGATTCTAGACTATTTGATGCTTGTCTGTACCTTCGGTCTAAATCTTTGACCCTGGTCCAGATACGCCAGAAGTTGCTAGGTCATATGGCTTCATTCATGTATGTGGTCCAGCATGCGACGTGTCTTCGTCCTCTTCCGTCATGATTGAAGTTGGTTTATCACCTGAGTTGCCAGTCAGTAGGCAGTGTTGTTCAAGTGCCGCTAGAGATATTTGACTCGCTTCTGCAGTGAGTGGAACAGAACAATGTATGTCAGGATGTTCCAGTTGTTCACTCTCTGCCAACCAGGCGTGTAGTCATTGATGCCTCCACAATAGGTTTGGGAGCACATCAAGGGAGGTTAAAGGTTCAGGGTTTGTCTTTGGAATACAAAGCATCCTTTTGTATCAATCTCCTGGAGCTTAGGCTCAACAGATACTGAAAATGCTCTTTCAGGACTAGATTGAGGGAATGGGTTCATATTCTTGCCAGCAACACCACTGCAATGTATTTTGTGAACATGACAAGCAGAGCTCACTCCAGCAAGCTTTGCCAGGAAGTGATGAGGTTTTGGCACTTTTGCATTAAAGAGGACATCCTGTCCCCAGCCTCTCACTCACTGGGCTCTCAGTTGGCCGATCATCTCGGCAGGCTTTCTCTGAGAACCACCAATGGTCTCTGAAGAATATTATAGTCAGGTCCATCTTCATGGAATGGGGCATCCTGTCAGTTGACCTATTTGCAACAAAGGACAACAGGAAATACCATCAATTTTGTTCTCAAGCAGGAATTAGTCCAGGGTCTCTAACTGATGCTTTCCATCTGAACTGGGGAGGGGCCCAGATGTATGCATTCCCATCATTCTCCTCATTCCTCAGATAATCCTCAAGCTGAAGTTGAACCATGCCAAACTAATTCTCATTGCCTTGGCTTGGTCAAGACAGTGTTGGTTCTCCAACCTATTAAGCCATATTTATAATGCTTGACCTCGAAAGTTGATGTTTTTCCACTGATTCTTTATTTAAAAAAGCAGCCTCCAACTTTAACTTGAAGTTTTGATAGAGGCTCATGGATTCAATATATTTCTTTTTTATTTAACTGTTTTAAGAGGTTACAATAAGTTTAAGCCTTAATGTATTTTGTATTAAATTCAGATTTCATTTTAAAAAGGTTTATTTTTTAAAAGAAAAAAATAAATTGGATTTTTTTATTTAATTAATTATAAGGTTTTTTTAAAATCCGCTTTAAAAAAATCAATTTTTATCCACCCTGGTCTACTAGGTCTACTTATTTGGCTAAGTGGAAGTGTTTTTCAATTTGGGCAACATGGAAGGGACTTAGACCCATGTTGACTCAGGTTCAGGACATCTTGGACTATTTGCTACATTTGAAGTCCTCCGGTCTCGCTTTTAGCTCATTGAGGGTTTACTTGGTGACAATCTTGGCATTCCACCTTCCCAATCCAAGGGAGGTCGGTCTTCCCAGATTCCAGGGTAGCAAGATTTCTGAAAGGTGTTGTCTTTCTGTTTCCAGCAGTAAAGGAGCTGGTCCCATTATGGGACCTCAGTACTGTCCTGGCTGCTTTCCTGGGTTCTCAGTCTGAGACATTAGCAACTTGCTCATTTTCTCTTCTTTCCTAAAAGACACCTTTTGATTGCTATAACTTCTGCAAGAGTCAGTGAAATGCATCTTCCAGAGATACTAGTGGAATGGAAAGTGTGTTATGATGAAACTATATCATCTGTTTCCCCCCCAATACAGAACAGAGATTTATTAAACACTTCTGCCTTTTCTGCATTATTATGGGTAATTCTACCATTTTGATAGCTTGACCTTTTTCACTTCCCTGTTAGGGATAAGAGGAGGCATATTGGCAACCTCAGCAACATATCTTTTAGTGAATTTTCAGTTGCTACACTCTGTGAAATCAACACTTTTAGTCTGTTTTTCTGGTCATTGTTGTTCACATAGGGATTTTTTTTACAAATTGAAGTCAGAAATGTTAAAGACATTTATTGGTTTCATAGAGCACTGGGCTGCCATGTTGCAGATATGGATATAGGAATAACTTTTAGTAATCAGACTTACGGTATCATAAAAAAAGATGCATTTGATCTCCCGGTAAATGGATAAGTAGCTGTATGGTATGTTTGTGCTTCCTACTCATTTCAAGCTTGAACTCTTCAAAGCACTGGGATATGGATTGTAATTTTTAGGAATGGCGCTCAGTTGTAAGGAAAGTATGAAACAGAAAACAATCCTGAAAGCCTTGGCTACAAAAAAATTCAACTTGTAGTGGAAGTGCAACCATATGTTCTGAATGCTAAAGGATATTAGAATGCAAATTAAAAAAGAACCATAAACATGAGTGTCATACTAGATAATAAAATCGCACTGTTAATCGTGTGCCTCTCTTCTAAACTGATGATTCCTATAGGCCTGGTTCTAATTATGAATTCGCATTTTGTACCATCTTGTTTCTCTGTACATAGAAGTATTGCTGGGGAATTCTAATTCTAAAGCACTCTTTTCTTTTAGAGTGGAGGGAAAAAAACCATAATGCTTTAAGAAGCATGTGTCAAACATCATTGGGAATTCATCTATGGCAATATGTGGCCTATATTTTTCTCTTTATAAGACTTTGAAAGGTGGATGTCAGCTGTACTCAACTCTATTATAAATTGCCTTTATATAACACATAGAAGATGCAAAATGTGACTCAAAATGTCTTTGGAAAGGAACAATGCATTTGTTTTCTGTTGCTTCAGATTTGCTGAGTGTTTTCATGCATCGCTAGTGTTATTGAAGACAAACAGAAATCTTTGGTGCAGCAGTTTCCTTTTGCTTAGCCTAGGTGATTTTTATTGTAACTGGCAGAAGCGTGAAATCATGTCAGAAGGTTTTTCATGTAAACTCTCAGTAATTGTGCTTAGAGATCAGACTTATTATAGGTTTCAGAGTGGTAGCTGTCTTAGTCTGTATCAGCAAAAAAAACAAGGAGTACTTGTGGCACCTTAGAGACTAACAAATTTATTTGGGCATAAGCTTTTGTGGGCTAAAACCAATTCATCCGATGAAATGGTTTTTAGCCCATGAAAGCTCATGCCCAAATAAATTTGTTAGTCTCTAAGGTGCCACAAGTACTCCTTGTATTTTTAGGCTTATTACAGTTCTTCAGCTAAAATGTTCTGAGTTGATTATTCCCTCTTGGGGAAAAAATATTAGAATAAGTCAGTGCTACATGTGACTTTTATTGGTTAGCTTTGATCAGTGCTGATTTAAACAGATGAAGTACAGTTTAGGCTAAAAGGAAAGTCTGGCAAGATGAAATCCTTCGAGGTTGCATAAATGTCATTTATTGCTTGGATACTGTCTCTCTTTTGAGTACAAAAAGAAATCCTGCACTACCACTATAGAAAACAAAATTGTCAGAAATTATTATGGGAAATCCAAGAGATTTCTACAGTCAATAATAGCTGCTGGCCTTCAGCATTACAATTCAGTGACATTTCTGCATCATGCACAACAGAATTAGTAATTGCTTATAACTCAGGATAAGAGTAAGAAATTTGTACTGGAAGTATCTGATGACTATACCCTACTGGCAACGAAGAGATGGTGATTTAAATGAAAACTTTAATATTTTACTCCTGAGTCTCATTCTAAAAAAATGGTTTCAGCTTATTGACAGACATTTTTGTGGATAGGTGGCATTTCATTCCATTTTTATAACTGTCAGCTGCTGTCATAACTTGGTTGTTTCAGTATACACATCATGACCTTGACACAAGGCACTGCACTCTGATATCTCTGCCTGGCTAAAAGACGACCTCTATTTTGTTTGGATAGTAGCCTTATGTAAAGGGGGACTACTTTAAAAAAAAAAAATTGCTGCTGTCAGTTGATTCTTTACTTTATATAACAGGAGGTCAGACTAGATATCTGGTGGTCCCTTCTGACCTTAAACTCTCAAGTAATGGTTTTCATTAGGGACTTTATACTGAGCTTGGCACCCTATAAAAGTTTGTATTCTTCTTTGAGCTGTGTCCACACAGATTCCACTGCAGATGTGTGCACCCCATGTGTGTAAGCCCAGAGTCTTTTAGTCAGCAGTGTCCACTGGGGCTGTGAATGCTCCCTCCTGAGAGTATAAAGGGTAGAGCAGCCCCAATTGGTTCCTTTTTACCACCCAACGCAGTGTGACAGACTACAGTATACATCTGCTTCTCTGTAGTTTCCTATATAGTGTTAAGATAGAGTTACTATTTTAAGTAATTATAAATTTTATTTAGTGCCCATTGGCAGTGGCAACAACAAAAAACTAACCCCTGAGTCTGCAAATCCTTTTCAAAGCATGTGTCAAGAGCTTGTGATGCTCATTTTAAAATGTTTCTGATGGAAAAGACTATGAATGATTCTCAAGTCCCTTCTCAAAACCAGTCTTCTGTCTTAAAGCAAGTTTACTCTGGAAGCTACCAGGTCTTCTGGCTCTGAGACCTCACGCGTCTCAAAAATATGCTGACCCTTCTCTTCAGTCATCCTTGAGTTAGTCAGCAATTCCTGCTGCCTGCAGTAGGAAGGAACAGAGATCTTCTGATGGCACTTAGCACTGGTCACCGTCCCAGTTGTGAACATCTGACAACTTGGTGATAAGTGTTTTCCCAAATCAAGTAGTCTAAAAAGAGATGTAAGACTCATCACTCTGTCTCCAAGCCATTTCCCCCCGCCCCAATTTATCATCACAGTGTCTTCAGAAGCTATGGAAGCTTGTTCTGCTGCAGTACCACATAGATGATCTTTGGTGATCAGACCACTTTTTCAATACTGATGACATGAGTACTGCTACAGATACTTTGGTATGGTGTAGTGGTAAGAAGACCTATACTTCTGAGACGACCATATCAATACGGTTGATTTTGGTATTGTCCACTTCAGTAATGAGGTTTCTCTCAACACAGGAGAGCATCTGTGGACATGATGATCATTTTCAAACCAGAGTCTGCTCTCTTGAATGTTTCTCAAATATCTACAGGTTCCAAGTTTCTTTTGTTAAGAAAATTGCTCTGCATGCATCATCTGTGATACCAATGTCTGTTTTTCAGAGACTAGAATCTGGCTCTCCTCAGTCTGTTGCATCCCTGAGATAGTTGCACCACCATTGTAGGAGTTCTACTTTTCTGCATATTCATTGGCTTATGACAGTAGAAGCCATTATCCTAGTCTAGTTCCTAAGAAGGAGCCTTTCTGGTGATAGGTCCCATACTTCTGAAAGGTTTCAGGCCCTTTGGTTTCTACCCTGTGGCTTTGCTATTCCTGAAATATTGGCTATTGTAGTACCCTTATCATTTTCCTGCTTCTTATTCCTCTAGGTCCACAGGTAGGAATAGATCTCATCCTCCTAAGGAACTATCTGAAACAATGCAATCATCTTACCAGTGTCTGATCCAGGAGAATTCTAGCATGAGTCTCATACTGAAGAGAAAGATGTTGATAGAGGAATATGAGGATCAATGCATTCCCTTGGCTATTTCTTCTTTATCCATGTGAAGCTGTAAAACCATCTGCTCCTTCCACAATTAATTTTAAGGGCTTTCAGTATCTCTCAAAATTACGGTGGAGACCTCAGAGATACCCCTCCAAGTCATTCAGGCAAGGTCTCAAACTATTCGACATTCTGGATCCAGGGTGCCAAGGCCACTTGGCCATATCAGTCATTGAGGGTATCGTCAATTCATCTTAAGATTTGTGGCAAACCTCTGTACCTATTGCAGCCACAACTAAAAAAGCGGACTGTAATTACTAAGTTCATCCTAAGGAGTTAAAATATTTCTTTTCGGCCCTGTTACTGGGTCTTTAGTAGTAGCAGCTGCCCATGAAAAATCTTAAGTAGGCTAGTCCTCCCGAGTAGACCCCCAAAGGGGCACCAAGGAAGAAAAGTATATTCTTCAGCTAGTCTGTGAATTCAGATAGTTAATTATAAGGCTTTTCTGGATAAGTACAATTTCCCCAATGTGATGAGATATCACAGCTCCCTCAGGGACCCTTCTCACAATAGTCTGCTGCAGGTGGAAATAGATTTTCTTCTTCAGTAGGGTGTGATTGAGATGGTACCTCCAGAATTGTGTGGCAAGGAGTTCTATTCCCACTACTTCCTCATTCAAAAAAAATAAAGGAGGTCAGCATCCTATATTGGCCCTCAGACATAATCAACAAATTCCGCATGAAGTGGTTTGCAACTCTTGACTTGCAGGACCCTTACTTCCATGTGGCAATCCGTCCAGCTCACAGGAAGTTTTTTACATTTCATGATCAGTGAACATCCTTACTAATTCAGAGTCCTACCTTTCAGTCTCAACAGCCATGAGGGTATTTACCAAATGCCTTTCAGTGGTGGTTGCTCACCTGAGAAGACAAGGTCTTCATGTAAATCCCTGTCTCAATGACTACTTGATTTGGGAAAACACTTATCACCAAGTTGTCAGATGTTCACACACACATTCAATTTTTGTCCTGCCTGAGTCTCAAGATAAATCAAGAAAAATTTACTCACCCCCTACTGAACTGATAATTTATAAGCGCAAGATAGGACTCTTTATTGGCAAAAGCATATCTTCCTCTGGAGAAGTTTTTCATGATGACTCATCATCACTTCTAACCTCTGCTACCAACCAAAACTTCAATGAAAATCCGCCCTAGCTTTCTGGATCATATGACAGCTTGTACTTGCATAACTGCATACACAACAGCATCTCTGTCCTCTCGACAATGATTGTTTGGTTTATCAACCAGTCAGACAAAGCATGGATTCCCTGATCTTCTAAGGGTGCTGACATCTCTGTGTTGGTGGACAAACCCCTTTCAGGTCTGTCAGTGTTCTTTCACCCACCACCACTACCCAGAAGGACTCTTGTAACAGACAAATCCAAGTAAGGCTCTGGTGCTCATTTAGAAAATGTCCGGATTCAGGGCCTTGCTTATACATAGATATGTTTGAACTGAGAGCTGTTTGTTGAGTCTGCAAGGCATTCCAGCCTTGCTTTGGGACACCAATACCCAGATTTTAATAATAATACAGTGGTGATGCACTATATAAACTGAGGGGGGTGCAAGATCTTCCCCCTTATGTCAAGAAGCAATTTGTGGGAATTGTGTATTCTTCATTGTATCAACTTAATAGCCCAGAACAATTTGGCAGATCGCCTAAATAGAAAGGGTTCCATCACCCCCGAGTGAGAACTGAAGGACTCTGTTTTAGATCAAGTTTTCTGGAATGGGGGTTACCTTTAAGATATCTGCTTGCCAGTGATCTGAACAAGAGGTTCCCTGTATTTTGCTACCAAGGAGGAGTGAGTCTGGGCTCTCTGGCAGCTACATTTCTGGTTTCAGTGGGAAAAGGTGCTGCTTACATACTTTTCCCCCTCACTCCAGTAATTCTCAGAGTCCTCAAGAAGACATGTCAGGACAAGGCTCGGGTAGTGATGGGGCATCACTTTTGGTTCTCCAACCTGATGCACTTTTCAGTCTGCACGTCTTCCACTTCCAAACATCATTTCACAGAACCAAGGTGCAGTGTTACAGCCAGACCCAGCGTACCTATATCTGATGGCAGGGAGATTAGTTCTTAAATTCTGTTCATGGAAGCTTTATGGTAGCAGTCGTATTACCCAGGGTTATCTGAACCCAAAGATGTGGTAACTAATCTGTTTTCACAGCAGTGTCAGGAAATAAATCAGTGGGGGACACAGCACCTCCATCTGTTAAATGATTGGAACACACGAGTGCTTCCACTCAAAAATCCTTGTTTTATTGAGGACAAAGCATGCATCAAAAATGGCAATAGTCTAGAACACCTCAGAGATAGTTACCAACTATCTGAGCTGGGGGTGTGGGGGGGTTCAGGAGTCAGGGCAGAGGGCTGGGGGTGTGGGCTGGGGTCATGGGGGTGCTCCTAGCCCCCTGCCCTGAGCGGCCTCACAGCAGGAAGCTAGAGGGGATATACCCTTATTCCACCCCCCTCCCCAAGGTCTCCAGAGCAGAGAGCGTGCTGCGGTTCCGCTTTTCCCTCTCCCCCTCCATAGCAAGGGCCATCAGCTGATTGGCTGCAGGGAGGGAGAGAAGGAGGGCCAGGAATCTAGCACACTGGGGGAAGAGGCGGGGGGAGGGGGAAGCTTGCCTGTCCTGCAAGGAGAGAGTGGTGGGCAGGGCGGGAAGAGCAGGCCAGGCCAGGCAGGAATTTTAACAGCACGCTGCTGTCTGCCGGGGTCTGGCAGACAGCAGCATGCCATTAAAAATTGGCTCGCGTGCCATAGGTTGCCGACCCCTGCTCTGCAAGATAGACATATAAGGCTAAATGGACTTTTGTGATCTACTCAGAGGCATATTCAACTCTCAGAGCCTTCTATTTGCTTCTCTATGTTATTTGCCTCTAAAACATTCAGGACTTTGTCAGTTCTACTAAGGTACATTTGACCGCTGTTTCTGCCTACCGCCTGCTAGCTGAGGGTCATTCATCCCTCCCCCCCATCCGACAGTAGATCTCGCTGTCACCAGTTGGCTTAATCTACAACAGACCTTTCTCACCAAACTACTTCAATTTCCAAGCAGTCATTTTTGACTGCTCATTTGAGGATAGCACACTGACCATTATCTCCTCCCTTTTGAAGATACCTATCACTCTTTTGCTGTGCTTGGAAAAAATAAAATCACATCAGATAAGTGGGCATTCAGCACAATAATGACGGAATACGTTACCAGTTTACTTCCCTTCCTTTTCCAAATCCACCTTCCCCGTCCCCTTCCAGAGACCCATCTCACAAGACTGTATTGCTTCAAAAAGTATACTCTCTCCCCTGTAATGGGGAACAATAGAAGAGGTTCTTTATCAACACGGAGGGGGGTGGGGAAGGTTTACTTCCTGGTCCTAAAGAAATCATGTAGATGTCCAATTTTAGATCTAAGAAAGTTGAATGATTTCAGCAAGAGAATCAAGTTCAAGATGTTCATCTTTGCTTCTGTTATCCCTTCCTTGGAGATTGGAGGTAGGTATGCTGCCCTCAATTTGCTCATGTATTTCAATGTGGCTGTACATTCAGACCACAGGAAGTACCTTTGTTTCATGGGAGGCAACATGCATTATGACTACACAGTTTTTCCCTTTAGGCTGTCGTCAGCCCCAAGGGTTTTTCATCAAGTGCATGGTGGTGGTAACCTGTGGTCCCTGTAAGCTACGCGCTTGGGCGGCCACGCAGGAGAGATTCGAGCACGCCCAGCCGGCAGTGCGTGTTCAGGTGCTCCTTCCCACATGTTGCTCCGTCCTGCAGCTGCTTCCGGAAACCAGGACCCTCCTGCTGGCTGTGCAGAGCAGGGAGGGAGGAGGGTGCTGATGTCAGGATGCCCTGTGCCCCATCTCCACAGAGCAGGGCAGAGGGGACAGCCTGGCTCAGGAGGACTCAGAGCTGCTGAGGTCTGACTGGTGTGTGGCTGAATGCCTTTCTTTTCTCACTGTTTCTCAGATTTCCCCAGCAACCAGCTCACACAGTCAGTCCCTCCCCCCTTCCCCCCCCGCCCATGTACCCCATCTCTGCAAAGTGGGGAAGGGGAGACAATAGGCCTCAGAACAGAGCAGGAGTGCTTTCAGTGAGTGTCTGGAAGAGAGTGTATGGCTTTCCCCAGCAGCCAGCGTGCGCACACACTGCCCGTGTCTCTATCTCACACACAGCTAAATTCCCTCTAAACTGTGCGGCCGCGTATTAAGCCCCATGCAGGGGCTCAGGGCTGTGGCGGGGAGAGGCGCCCCTCCCCTGGTCCCAACACGGACCTGTCCCGGATTTGCCACGCCTGGGAGAGAGGAACCCCTCTCTCGGCCTAGCCCAGCCCCACTGAAGTTGTTGGGGAGAGGCGCCTCTCTCCTGGTCCCAGGCTGCTGTGGTGGGCTGGGGGGAGTCCTTTCTCCCCACTCCAGAGCCTGCACCCCAAACCTCTCATCCCCAGCCCCACTCCAGAGCCTTCACCCCCTGATGGAGCTCTCAGCCCCTGCACCCAACCCTCATCACTAACCCTGAGACCCCTCCCACACCTTGAACCCCTCATCCGTAACACCTGGAGTGCAATTTATATATACCATCATGCAAAGGAATAAAACCTGTTACTTACCTATACAGTAATGGTGGTTCTTTGAGATTTTGTGCACATACGCATTCCATTACTCTTCCACCTCCCCACTACTTCAGACATTAGATAGTGATGCAAAGGAATGGAGAGGGAAATGGCAAACACATCCCTTTTATGCCCTCAAACAGTTGCAGGAGGAGAGCATGGGCACATGTGCTGCCTAATGATAGTGCTGACAAGTGTCTCATTCATATGCATTGGGTGCACTACACCTGCAATGGAATATATATGTTCACAACACACCTTGAAGAACAACGGTTACTATACAGTCAAGTAACGTTTTTTTTTTCTCAAGATGCCTTTGTCCACATGGATCCTATGACCTGTTCTCACTACAAAGTTCTTTACCTGGATATCTGTATTTGTGAAGGATCTGAGTGGCAGTTGCTGCTGCTCTGCCCATTGGATGGGATTTGAGGGCATTCAGGCTGAATGCACAGTCCCAATAGACAGTGCTGGCTCAAAGATTCTGGCTCTGTGTGTGGGGCACACACACCTACGGTGTAGACCAAGGCATCTCAAACACCTCCAGTTACTTTAAGATAAGTATCCTCTAAGATGGTTGCCAGAAGATTGGGAAACACAAAGGAGGGAATACGCAGGATTCTGTAGGGGAGAAATTTTTGTTGATTTACTATTTCCATCATAGAAGGAAATGCATCTTTAGAAGGCTTTTAGTAAGTGAACCAGAGCTCTGGTTTTGTAGCTTTAAATATTAAAGTAGCTGATTATAGCTACCCTGAAACAGTCAACTGATTATACATTAGAAAAGTCCGCATCCGTCTCCTGACATTTTCTCCAGTAAGATGTGTAAGATCCCTGAATTCTCTTGTGGTGCTTCTCACAGTCATTAGTATCAGTTAATCACCTTGATCCAGATGTTTGCATTTTCAGTTACTAAATGTATTGCTAACACTCTAGAACAGTGAATGCTGATACCAAGGGGTATGATATAGTATTACACAGTGTGTATGTTGTAGTGGTCTCTATAATTACCATTAAAATGGCTAGAGCACCCTCAAAGAAGTTATAAACTCTGCCTAAAATAGCTGAAGTCCTCACTAAAGTCCTAATATTGATGGGCATAGGTAAATAATCCTAAAGAATGGAAAAATTTAGCACTTTCAATGTGCTTGTCATGCTGTCTGGACTGGCTCATGACTGTGAGTGCCTACCTCAGGGCAAGCTGTCAAAAACAGCAGACACCCCAAACTGGCGATATGTTCTATAATTAGATTTCACCAATCCAGTATAGAGTCACAGAGAGTTCCCTTAGGCTCTACAGTCTATCTTGCCACCCAGACAAGCTGGTCTTAGTGATAAATGGTCATGCAATATTCAGGTTGCACCAAAAATAACAAAATATTCAGGTTGTTCCCAGTCCCAAGAGACCAGTCACTTGCCCCAGATCAATTTGTATCTTACATCTCACACCAAAGACAATGCGTGTAGCCAATCCTGTAATAAACTAAATAAAAGTTTATTAATTAGGAATAAGAAGTGAGAGAGTTATTTACAGGTTAACGCCAGCAAGATGACAGAGATGTAGTAATGTGTTGTTTGAAAATGTCTTTCATGGCAGACCCAGGGGTAACCCCTGGGGAACTCTGCCTTAGTTTAGTGTCTCTGGCCCTGTGAGTTCAAATAGCAAAGAGATGAAATTTTTTCTTGTGACCCTATTTTATCTGTTTTATTTAGCCGTCCAGTACATGAGCTCCCTTGCATGTAGCATTTCCAAGGTGTTGATAGGGCCATTCACCAATCCTTTGTATTGTGATGTTCCTTAACAGGCCGTTTAATCTTCATAGGCCTCCTGAATGGGGAGGAGGGACAATTTTCATGCCTGAGTTCACAGGTTCAGAGCAAACTTTTCAAAGTTATAAAGCAAAATTTTAATATTTCTTTATAGCATGGAATACAGGCATGACAAGTGAGATTAATGCCTGGAGCAATTTACAAGCATTTCAGAGTCTAAACACTTGATACATTCTTATAAGACTAATACCTGTTTTGAACAAATGTAATGTACAGAAGAGCTGGTTTAGTTTCCAGCTATGAGTTTGTAAGTGCTCAGATGACACCTACAGACTGGGCAAGAGCTGGCACAGCACTTTCCACATTTATGAAATTTTCTATTTGAGAGAGGAAATTTCAAGACAAAGAACCTTGACATTCTAGCTTAATTAAGTTATATTTGTCATAAAAAAGACAATAGAATGTTATTTTTAAAAAAACACTTCAGTTAAATCAAAGCTATCTTATAGTTTTCCTGCATGTACTTTAACTCTGCCCTTGTATCTCCTCACATCTTTACCTGTAATTTAAAATATTTCCTTTACAACCTCATCCTCTTTTACCTTTAAAGCAGATCAGACACTAACTGCCCTGCTAAAACTTTACATACTAGCTTACAAACTTCTGTTACAAACCAAACCAAATCTAATGCATCTGGGACTAATATTTGACCCTTCGCTAGATCCTTCTTACTAATGTTAGGAAAATTACAAATTTCTGGTTTTGGTTCTGTACACAGTCCCGGGGAGCACCTTTTCCTCATCCACCATCATACTGCAAGACAGCCATCCCACTGTACTCTAAGCACCCTCCTAACAGATGCTAGACACCACTCTACCCCCATGCTTTCTGCTATCCTGATAGCTCGGACTTGACAAATTCATGCACTAATAAACAGAAAAATTTCCTGGAGTGTAGGGAGCTCATCCAACAGTTTCTGCAGAATCTGTTTTTTATTTTAAAAACAAATTACATTTCTAGCCCTTATGGTTGTGAATAACCTCTCAAATGTTGTCGACAATATTCCATTTTTTTCACCTGAACCCATACTGCAGAAGTGTAACCTGAAACAATTGAGGTATGAATTCTCGAATACTTAAATCCTGGCTGCTGTACACAGCCAGAATCACAAACTTTTTCCACAGTTGACCGTTCAGTGGCAGCAGTTGCACTCTGTAATCGCTACTTCAGCCATATGATGGACTATGCACCACTTGCACTCACAGCATGCCCAAGGGAATTGCTTCGTGCAATGTAGTCCATTGCCCTCTCCTACAGATACACAATGCACTGTGGCACACAGGGAGCCTTCATGTAGTTTGGCTCCATAGTACACAGGATCTGTACATCTTCATAGGTTCTTCATATTCTGACCCACTCTGTGTTTAGTGGAACCACAGGGGTTTTGCCACATGAAGGTTCTCCATGGTTGTACAGAAAGGCATGTTAAACTGCCTTTGTTCATGGCGTGTCTCATGTATCTTTCTTAGATGTATCCTTCAAAGCAGCTATATGTCTGAAAACTTGGGAGGTTTCAAGCATTCCTCTTCCATTTGTTCCAAATCTTGAGCACACTTAGAGCACTGGTGACAAGTAGGATTAATTTTCTGGATCTCCTATATGATTTCTCCAAGGTTGGTCGAGGTTGGTGCAGGAATCTGACTTTGAGTGTCCAGCCTTTAAACCTTTAATTTTTCTTTTCAATTACATTACTAATATGATGATGTATTATCTCAACCATGAGTATCTGAACTAAGTTTTTGTTGAGAATTATAAGAAGTGTACTTTCTTATCCTGTTAGAATGGGGAATAGCTGACAGTTTATTTGATGTGGTATCATTACCTTGAAGTTTCAAAGTGTGAAACTTTGTTTCAGCTGTGCTCTACAGACACAAAAATGAAGACTAGCATCTTGAGTTTATTTATTAAATATGCATAATAACATCATCATTGCTAATTTTACTCAGCAATATTCTGACACTGTCATTATTTGAAGTCTATATCAATAAGTGTTTCAGTTTATTCATTCCAAGAAATACGGAGTTATATCCATTTAATATTGGGGCATCCGGTTATATTATCTCATAGTATATCATATTTGCCTTATGGGAGTGATGAGGTATGATTTTGAAAGCAGACTATCTCCAATACTCAGGAAGTGCAGAAATGATGCTATAACATCTTATCATTATTGCCCTTATACATTACTGTACATAGAGATTCAGACCTGTGTAATCCAATCTTAATTTATCCATGGGTCTTAAAATTCAGTCACTGTGATGAGTGATCAGTTGTGTGTCAGATGAGGTACATAGAATTTGAACTGTTGGGTTGAATGAGAAATGTGTACTTTTCTTTACAAATAGCCTAAAAGTGAGACAGAATGTGTCAAGGGGAGGAGGTCTCTTTTTTGTGTATTCACACTATATTAAATACGAGTGTGTATGATTGAGAAGATATACTAACATAATTTGTTGGTGTGATTCTGATAAGTCATGTTAAAAGCAAACTTACAGATGTTTCTATATTTTTAATGGTGTATATTCTTTTTTATTGTTGGTCCTCAGCTGAGCTAGATGCTGAGCATGCCCAGAAGGTTTTGGATATGGAGCATACCCAGCAGATGAAGCTAAAGGAGCGTCAGAAGTTCTTTGAAGAAGCCTTCCAGCAGGATATGGAGCAATACCTTTCTACAGGATACCTGCAGATAGCGGAGAGAAGAGGCAAGTTTTGAAATATCCCCCACTTAATCCATAGACCCACAACTAGAAGGCTAGTGAGAGGATTGTTTTGGTTTCCTTTTGCACTTGGTTTTATTTTGACTTTTATTAGTAAAGTGCACAGTAAGTAAACACAGCAATGCAGTATGTTATCGGAGAGAAATGGGTATATCTTTTTATGTTTATCTTTGTTTTATAATGCAGTACCAGCGCTAGTCAAGGAAGAACATAATTATTGCTGAGTACAGTATTTTACTATGCTGCAGGTGTGAAAGACAGGGATATATCCTGTACTTGGAAAATAAAGTAATCAGAGGAAGGAGTAGGGTTGCATCTCCATTTGCACACTGACATTAGCATTGTTTGAGACTTTTAGTAATATGCATACTTAAGGTATTTCTTTGGCTTACCTGTTATATAGTCAGTTTTACTGCAAAACAAAAGGTAAATAAGAGTTCATATGAAAGCTATAAAATGATCATTTTAGTCATTACTAATCTTTGATATTTGAAGTACTATAATTGTGGCAGAGTCAAAACAAGCTTCTTTTGGGGGCAACTGAAAGTACTTGTACATTTTTAAATATGTTTATTACTAATCGGAAGTTTGCACTTGTCTTTAATGGTGTGAAGTCTCCATATGGGACAATACATTGGACATTTGTCTAGGTCGGGGTGGCCAAACAACAGTTTGCAAGCTGCATGTGGCTCTTTTACAGTTAAAATGTGGCTTGCAGAGCCCCACCCCCCTTTTCTCCACCTACCAGACTGGATGGGAGGAAAGTGAGGCTTTTGCCCTCCAGCGGGGTGGTGGGGCTAGGGATTTCTGCCAGAGATGACTGGTTCCTCCTGACAGTGGGGCGGAGTTGGGGGGGACACACAATTTAAAGGTCCCCCCCCCCAACAGCTTGAGTCACGCCCTCCCTCTGAGTGCTGCATGGAATGGGAGCTGCAGGGAGGGGCTGCTGCTTTAGCTCCGTGGAGAGAGGCAGCAGCAAAAGGAGTGGCTCTCTGCAGCTCCCAGCTTGCTGGCTCCAGCAGCTTCTGTGCAGGGAGTGGGCTCAGCAGCACCATGTGACTGAGCTAGGTCAGCAAACCCTGGCAAAAATCTGTGGGGCACACCTGTTGGGTCTCAGGGCTTCAGTAGGAGTGGGTTTGAAGCCCTGAGACCCCCTTACCCACAGGGCTGAAGCCCCGAGCCCCGGCAGGCTTGCCCCAGCTCTTGAACTTCTGAAGATTGTTATATGCAGCTCGGAGAGTCAGTAAGTATCGCCAACCTTGGTTTAGGCTCTGCACTACTGTCTGCTACCACTGATCACACGGGTGGGTTAAATGGGAAGAAAGAACACCTGCCTTTTGAGAATTACAACTCTTCCTTGCATTTTCACAACTCCTGTGTGTTAATACTTTGTCCAGTCTTGTACTTTTTCTTTCTTGAGAGGTTTTTGTTAAACGTGCAGCTGGGGAATAGAGTTGTGACACCGGAAGAAGAAAAGGGTTGGATTAGTAAGCACCTTTGGGCAGGTCTGTCTCTTCACAGGCATTCCTATAGCACCTGCATGACAGGACACTGATCCTTATTGTGGCTTCTGAGTTGTCTTTTTTTTTTTGTTCTTCTCAGCATATGCGCAATGTGCCTCAGGTGGCATTTGACCAGGATTCATCACAGAGTTTGGTCCATTGGTTGGATCATTAGCTTCCCCAGTTTGGGCCGGGTACTGAGGGAGAGTGTGATATGAATGCTGATCCATGCTGCGCTGTCCCCCCAGCTTCTGGGTGCTAGTAATACAAATATTAATACTAATAAAATACCTTTTTGCAAAGATGAGGGCAGCCTGTTCTAAAACAATGAGAGCAAGAAACAAAGAAGTCTATCCTGCTTTTGTAGGTTCCGAGACTGCCTCTGAGAAGCTATTTATAATTCATATCAAAAAGCTGTAAATACAGTAACCTGTATTGTTACCAAGAGAATAGCTTGTTGTTTTGTCTTTGTAAGTGATTACCAAAGCTGTTTCCTATCAATAATCAAGTTTCCTTGTTTGTCAATGTATGTAATATTTACGTTTTGAGAATAGCTGTTTAATAGTCAAGGATGCAGTACAGTAATGTGGCAATTGTGGAAGCCTTTGTAATAACATCTTGGGTAATCACTCTCCTTACAATGTGTATGATAACACCCATTTTTTCATGTTCTGTGTGCATATAAATCTCCTCAATGTATTTTCCACTGAATGCGTCCGATGAAGTGAGCTGTAGCTCACGAAAGCTTATGCTCAAATAAATTGGTTAGTCTCTAAGGTGCCACAAGTACTCCTTTTCTTTTTGCGAATACAGACTAACATGGCTGTTACTCTGAAACATTACAAAGCTGATGGTCTTTGCCTAGAACATGCGCTGCATTGTCAATTCACTTATATTGTTTGTTGCTGCAGAGCCAATAGGAAGTATGTCTTCCATGGAGGTGAATGTGGACATGCTAGAACAGATGGACCTGATGGACATGTCTGACCAAGAAGCACTGGATGTCTTCTTGAACTCAGGAGGAGAGGACGATAGCATACTATCTCCCATGTTGGGTATGAAATGAACAGTTAGGGCATGCCTTGTAAATTATCTAGTTGTGCTTGCACTAATAAATCACTAGGACTCTAATCTAGAATGTATAGTGTTTCATACTGTATCTGTTCTCTAAAGGTTAGTATTTCCTACAGAACCTCAGTCATGATGCATAAGAGCTTACTGCAAAGCTGCTTGATTTTCCAGGAGACCTTTTTTTTTCCTCTGGCCCTAGACATCCCTCTGTGTGTCTTGGGGTTAGATGACTTGTACATTTTTGTTTTTTAGGGTGAGAAAAGAATCTACTTTACAGGATCTTTGGCTTTATATATATATATATATATTATATATATATATATATATATATATAAAAAAGTGGTCAATTGGCATTTTAATTATATATATATAAACCCATTGAACTTAAAACTGTTAAAAGCTGTTATTGTTGAATTTCTTTGTGGTAGTTAAGCTTTTTTTTTTTTTTTAAGTAGAATACTTTTCCCATAATTAGTCTTGAATTTTGTCATTTTGAAGCAAGCCATGACCACTTTCATCACAAAAGTTGCTCAAAGATGTAGTCTCTGTCAAGGCTCACAGGGAGATGTTTGGGCTGGAACTCAGCATTAAATGATTGCTTTTCTGGAGTTTCTGTGCACTGGTGTATTCAGATATGTTACTTTACTAATTTGAAGAGAATAACTTACAGTAGGACTGAGACATTCAGAATTACTTTATATGACCTGGTACTCTGTTCAACTTGTACTCTGGTTTTATTTATTCAGAGAGTAAGTAGCTTATAAAATATATTTCTTTGATCCATGTTTATCTGAGCCATGTTACAGGTAGTGCTGTAAACTTTTTTCTCTTAAAAACTGAGGAATGCTGCCATTCCTCCCCTTAAATCAAAACTCACTCAGTTTCTCTTCGCTTTCAGGTACTCTTCGCTTTCAGGTACTGACTTGGTATTCCAAAGCAGCGGTTCTCAAACTGTGGGTCACAACCCTGTTTTAATGGGGTCACCAGGGCTCATGTTAGACTTGCTGAGGCTCGGGGCCAAAGTTGAAGCCTGAGCCCCACTGCCCTGGGTGGTGGGGCTTGGACTGTGGCTCCCCCACTAGAGGCGGCAGGGCTCGGGTAGGCTCAGGCTTTGTTTCTCCCTCCCCAACCCCATGTAATAATTTTTGTTGTCAGAAGGGGGTCGTGGTGCAATGAAATTTGAGAATCCCTGTTCTAAAGCAATTACATTATTTTATATCCTTTGTGAATTTTTTAAATATATTAAGATAGTGTGATTTAACATACCTTGATATATGGAGATGTACTGGGACCTCTTACTGTAGCATGCCTGAGCAGTCTAGCTGTTGGTTGCAGGAGATTATAGATACTTGGTCACCTCAAGTAGTTGCTGTACATTAAAATTTTGTCCTACAGGCTGCAAAATTTTTGTTCTCACCAAAATTCCTTCCTCCAAAAAAAAGAAAAAAAAAAATCAAAGCCAGAAGTTTTTAGGAAAAGTGGTGTCAAAAATAACTGACTTTAAACCTAATGATATTCAACCTGCATTTTCAGAGGAAAGAAAGTGTTTTACTTAATGTATTGATAGTGAAAGTAAAAGATTGTCTGAAACCACCCTCTACTTTAGAGTAAGTTTGTCACAAATGTATTGGAGGAAGGGGGTGTGTGTGAAATTTCCTGGAGTTAATTCTCCTGTCAAGATTAGTTGTATGCCCTGGATATGAAAAACACTTACTCCCATAACACTGTTACTTCCTTTGGTTAGCATGAAGTGTCTAAATCCTTATTGCTGAAACTTAATTCAGAGGGTTGTGTTTTAAAGTGTCATCTAGTCTGTGCATTTATTAACATTTTGTCACAGTTGGAATTGGAATTACTTACAGATTTAAAAAAAAGTTAAAGCTAACTAACATTCTATAATACACAGGTTAAAGAAAGAGTGCCTGTACATCTGGATATAGTGCTTAAATTATTCAAAAGTAAAAAGGTTGGTTTGAAAGTCATAAGATACATATAGTACATAATCTGCAGTATCCCAAATTAAGGTTAATAAATTCAGTGATACAGTTAAAGTATTAGCATCCAATTAACAGGTACCTCACTCAGAAAGGTTATACTAAGAATAGCTTGTGGAATGCAAATATAGCAATGAGTGAAGATTGCCCTTCAGTATTCGAGAATTTAGGATAGGTTGACCCTTAGAAAATACAATCCATCAGGGAAGTATGTCAATTACTTTCCTGACTTTGTTTCTCAATGGCACTCGAGCTCATCTCTCCTGTTATTGCTGATGTCCGGTGATGTGTTATAGATAGTTGTCCCTCGACCACCTGATGGTGTCTGACACCATGAGTTGCCGCATCAGTCGAGCACAGTGCTGACCAATTCTGCATTCTTGCAACATTCGCTCGTTACTGGGTTCCCATGGGCCCAGGGCTCCGATGATGAGCATGTGAGTTTGAACTTCATAACCCCTAGCTCTCAAGGTGTCCCAGCTTTCGAGATCAGACATCGTGGAAGGCCGGGGTCCTGTTTTCAAGGGGAACTATGACATCCACCATGACTATCTTCTTCTAGTCCTTGTTGGTGATGTCCGGTCACAGTTGGCTATCTGTTCCGGGGATGGCAGGGGTCACAGCCACCTTCCCTACAGGTGGTGGGATGGCTCTAACAAGGCGATCTTGGATGGCATTGTGGTGCAGCTGCCGGGCTCTGGAATGGGGCTTGCCGCTACACAAAGATGTGGGGTAGCGTCTCATTGGCATAGCCGCACTTCCTGTATCACTTGTCCTGATTCCCATGGCAGATGGCTCAGTTCAGCGGGACACAGTTGAGCTGGGCCCTGTAGATGAACTTCCAGTCGGCAAATTGGGTGAAGCTGCCCCCGAGGAGGAAGTGGTTGCTGGCGTCCCACTTGCATGTTACCTTGAAGGCCTTCCCCTGATCTGGCTTCCATTTCGGGTTTTCCACGTACTGCCAGGGGATGGCATCATTCAGGGTCCTCTCCAGCACGGTTCTAGCTGTCAGAGTGATGATTGTGTGCTCTGCATTTTTCACTTGTGGCACCAGGACTCCCAGCTCCTGGCGTTCCTCGCACCAAGTCCAGTGGCAGCCGATATGTTTCTCCAGTCATTGCGTAGCATTGCAGGGATAAGTCCAGAGCGAAACAAAGTCTCTCCCAAATTCAACTGCCAGGGAGCCACTCAGGTATGTGATGATTCGCTTCCAGATGACATCATGCAGAGCACTCGAGGGACGTTGGCATGGCCCTTCCTGTGTGACATGTACACCAGTTCATTGCTGGTGCTCTGGGGAAGAAACATCCACTTCTTCACTAGCTGCCTGATGGTGTTGTCCACCTTGTTCAGAGGTACCTTCACCATGGCAGATCCCCTCAGAACAAATGAAATACGGGGGATTAGGAAGCTGTTCAAGGCACTAATTTGCCATCATGGTGCCAGTCGGGAACAGTTGATCTTGGCCACATCTTGTAGGATCTTGGCAATGGTATCCTCAGGTGTCTGCTGGACGCGGAAACCTGTGGGCGTGCCCATCATCCAGGAAGATCATGGGTTCACCTTGGATCTGGAACGGCGTCGCCTGGACTGAGTCCCTTCTACTGCTGTCAATATGCGGGATGCACATTTCCTAGCATTGAAGTGGAGCCCCATCCAGTTGGCAGCCCAGCTGGTGACATCGAGTATTTGTTGGAGACTCTCTGAGTTGTCTGAAATGAGGGCCAGATCATCTGCCTAGGCCAGGATATTCAGCCTGTTGCCATATAGGACCTTGTGCGCGAGCAGAATGGGTGGAAATGCATAGAAAAGATGGTCCTTCCAGGGAAGAAGGAACGTATCTGTGAGTAAGCCCAGCTGATGACTGTGAAAAGAGCAGAACTGTGGACACTTCCTATTGTACTTTGTCGCACATAGGTCTATCTGTAGAGTTCCCCTCCTCTGGAAAAAGTCTCTCACAATATCCAGGCAAATGGACCATTTGTGGTTGGAGAAGGATCTGCTGAGATGATCCACTAACATATTTTGTATCCCTGGAAGGTACAGAAATTCCTTCTTGACTCCCACATAGAGCGATCAGTTAGATTCTGAGCATAGGAGCAAGAACCAGACAGCCAACATCAGACAAACCAGAAGCAAAGGAACCCTCAGGGCTGCTGAGCCCTGCCCCCCATCATCCCAAACTACCCTGTCCTACAATTGCACTCATACATTTGTCTTTAGGGGTTACTGATTCTATTATTGGTTTCCATTTAGAAGAGCTGGGGGTGGTAGAACTCTAGTCCCAGAATCAAGGTTATCAAATTCAATAGCTGGTTGGGAATCTGTGTGAACAATGATGACACTCACGTGGAGGGCAACGCAAAGCTTTAACCACTTATTTTAACACAATTAGGAAAGACATGCATGCTCCAAACCACATAAAAAGTGGCAAAAATAGAGTTAAACTAGTATCTTGTACCATTCCTCGCATATACTCACCCCCTTTCTTGGGGATTTGGTGGTCCTGCTGTGTCCCTGGCATGGCAAATGAGTCCCATGGTACAGATTCTGCCTGACAGTGTAGTCTGGCCTATTAGAGGGCCTAAGGTCTGTCATAAATATTCATACAAATGTCCATCTTCCTTGTTAATGTTTAACTTCCTCACCTGCCTTATCCTATAGGTTAGTTAGTATATTAATGATTTTAGCTTATTGCCATATACATCAATTTGTTACCAAGGCATCTATAATAAAATAGCCAAGTTCATTGTTCCTGTAGTTACCTGGTATTGTTTTGTACAGAATCTCCCCCTTAAGCACACTATTCCCAATTCCCCAAAACTCAAGCTGACCTTTTGGCCACTTATCTGTGCCAGAGTTCATAGGCCTCAGCTAATGCCTTATAGGATGCAACCTGTAGGTTCTTTGTGTTACTGATAAGCAAACTAAAATGCTAAAGCTAGCTTGATGGGCTACATGCTCTCTTAAAACTAAATTGTTTGCCCGCACGAGTTCTGTTAGGCGCCTGTTCCAGAACTTAGTGCATACTGAGTGCAAATTTTTCCAGTTTTTCTTTACATATTCAGTTATTAGCTTCCTAAGTCAGCTTGTGCGCAGACAAATAAGCAAAATTGTATTGCATGGAGAGGCAGCGTGGTCTAAGGGATAGGATATTGGCCTGGGACTATAGAGATCTGGGTTCTATTCTTGGGTCTGCCATTGACCTGCTTTGTGATAAGTCACTTCCCCTCTTTGTGCCACCATTTCCCTTCCCACCCTTTGTCTGGAGTGCAAGCTTTTTGTACAGAGAGACAGTCTCTGCCCTAGTGCCTAGCAAAATAGACTCCACTTCTCTGTTGCAGCCTCCTCGTGCTACTGTTATGTAATGTATTTTCTTATTCTTTGGTTGTGTTAACTTAATTCTGTGAGACTAGCTGAGACAGCAAGAATCAACCTTAGAGCAGTTTAGTGCCTACTGAGCTTGAGCAATATGTGGAAGGACACTTTCTAGCCTAGGAACGTGAGCACACTGCACCATTTTAAACTAAAGTCCTCATTCTCCCATCTCCTATAATTCCTTCCTTCCTTCCAGAATTGTCTGTCTGTATGGAATTTTACATGTAGGGGGTGGGGAAGTGTGTGTGTTTTGCTTTTGTATTTGAACTAGTTGGACACTGAATTTTCCCCTCTTCTACTACAAAATACACATGTACTAACTGGATGATTTTGTCTTGGTTAACACGTTTTCATTACTTTTTTGGTCCTTGCTACCTCTGATTTGAGTTACAGCTATGGGAAATTTGGCTATGTACAGGAGGAAAGTGCATATGTGTACAGCTTTAGAACAGCAGGTCTCAGGGGCCCCCAGCTCCATTTTAATAGGGTCAGCAGGGCTGGTGTTAGAGTTGCTGGGCCTGTGGTCAAAGTCAAAGCCTTGGGCAGCAGGGCTCAGGTTACAGGCTCTCTGCCTCTGCCCAGGGCTGTAGCCCTTGGGTTTCCACTTTGGCCCCCCATGCAAGGTGGCAGGGCTCAGGTTCATGTAGTAATTTTTGTTGTCAGAAGGGGGTTGCAGTGCCATGAAGTTGGAGAACTCCTGCTTTAGAAGATTAGTTTTGCTGTACTAGTCCACTTCATTCCAAAAAGTAAAACAAACTCATGGGTTTGCAGTTCAGTTACTGTTAAGTGGGTTATACTAAAACGTTCCCGTAAAACACAGAGCATTATTTGAGGACAATGGGAGATTGACTCAGACATGTGACAAAACAATTAACAGCACTTCTCCTCTCTCTCTCTTCCACCTCCCTTTAGAGTGTTGCTTGGGACCAACATACACTATTACATTAAAATTTGGAGAGCCTAATCATGATTAGGGGTCTGGAACATATGAGTTATGAGGAGAGGCTGAGGGAGCTGGGATTGTTTAGCCTGCAGAAGAGAAGAATGAGGGGGGATTTGATAGCTGTTTTCAACTACCTAAAAGGGGGTTCCAAAGAGGATGGCTCTAGACTGTTCTCAATGGTATCAGATGACAGAACGAGGAGTAATGGTCTCAAGTTACAGTGGGGGAGGTTTAGATTGGATATTAGGAAAAACTTTTTCACTATGAGGGTGGTGAAACACTGGAATGCGTTACCTAGGGAGGTGGTAGAATCTCCTTCCTTAGAGGTTTTTAAGGTCAGGCTTGACAAAGCCCTGGCTGGGATGATTTAACTGGGAATTGGTCCTGCTTTGAGCAGGGGGTTGGACTAGATGACCTTCTGGGGTCCCTTCCAACCCTTATATTCTATGATTCTATGTACTTTAGCCCCCAAGCAACACTTCCCATCCTACAACACTCCTCTTGCCCCTTGGAAGAGAGCTCTTCCACAATAACTATCTGTCAACCTTCCTTGTTCTATCCCTCTTTTCTTATTTAACTTATTGAGTTGTCCTTAACCATCTACTGGAGACTTACAGATAACTGCAGCTAAGGCTTTACCTTGGGGAGCTTGAAGTATTAAATGGTGAAATTCTGCTGCAGACTTTAAAAATTGTCAGCTCAAAAAACCCCTCTCTGTAGGAAGGGGTGGAGAGGAAGGATAGCTTTGTTAAGCATGAGACTGGCAAAGCTGGTAATCAAACCCAGATCTCAAAGACTTCCTCTGACACAGTGGATGAATCTTAATTCCCCATGTGTGAATACTACGGTCTTTCTTTCATCCTTTGTCTTATGAGCATTTTGGGGCAGAGACTGTCTTTAGTATAAGGAGGCTCTCATCCTAGGTTTGGGCTACACAGGAATACTCAAAAAAGCTAATCTGAATGAACTAAAGCTGTGAATATAAACTGCATTAAACTCCTGTGTTGACATTCAAACCAAATTAAGGCCCCTTTTAATTCATTTCAAAGCTATTCAGAATTAGTGTTCCAGTGTAGATAAACCCTTGGTTGTGGCCTCTTCCTGCTAATGCAATACAAACAGTGAGTAAATTGTTTTGCAGTAGATGCAGAAATCTGAATTGGCTTTGGTCACATATACCAAAGCAAATACCAGAATCACTAACCGTTACAGGGAGAATTGAAGGGTCATCACCAGCAACCAGCACAAAGTTCAGCTGTGACTCTTGCTTAGTCTCCCTACTTGATCTAAATTATCTGCATGATTTAGACAGGGAGAAACAATTTCTAAAGGTGCTAGGACTCAAACCACTTTGGGCTTTACAGACCAAACTCTCTATCTTAAAGTACACCTGGAAACAAATGGAGAAGTGCAGTCCATAGAGTGGATGTGTAAAATGCCTCAGTTGTGGACCACCAGTTGGCTTGTCAGTCATTGCATTAATGGCTCTGTGCTAGTACATCCAGGCTGACATGTTAACCACCCTGCTGAACAGTGATCCATTTTAACATTAAGAACAGCATAATCAGCCCCCGTCAATATCATACAGACTACGGCTCAATAGATGGATTTAATGGGTTTGTTTTTTTTCCTTTCCTTACTTTTTGAAGGGCCTGAATCCAAAACCTGTCAGAATGAAATAAGCCTTCAGGTTCCAAGACAGTCTGAATTAAGGCAAAAATTGTCTTCATCATCATCAATCTGGACTGACTCTGCCAGCCAGGATACCAGTGAAGTAGGAGAGTCTCCTGTTATCCAGTCTGATGAGGAGGAAGTTCAAGTGGATACTGCCCTTGCTGCTGTAAATAGTGAAAGAAAAGGTACTTCAGACGTCAGTGATGAAAGTGACTCTCAGACTGTTTGAATCCTAGCACCATATCCTCTAAGAATGTTTGACTTTTACATGAACAAAGCACTCCACCCATGGTGTAGAAATTAGTTAACTAATCATGAAAGCCAGATCATTATTAGTCTATAATATTGCCAGTCGTGGATATTTTTTTTAATTGCCTAAACCACTCACTTTATTAAAGTTTTGAGGGTTTTTGGAGCAGTCAAGCTTTGTATATACTGTGTATAGAACTAACAGGGAGATTGCATACTTTGACTAATCTTTAAATTCCTTAACACTGATCTCACAATGTTCCTTATCTGCATGTTTGAGCTATGTAGCTGAATATAGAAGATTCACCTTACATACTGCCTAAAACATTGATGCGGCAGCATCCGCACCCCCACTGTTTTGAATTTATTGAGGATAACTTTAGCTACAAATGAAATAAATACTTACCAAGGGATGGGAGTTGCACATTGAAATCTTACCCTTCTGCTGGAGCAGCCATCTTAGCATTGTTATAAGCATGCTCCTTTTTTTAAATAAAGTATTTCTATCCCAGCCTTGTCTTCCTACTTATACCAAAACCTTTTCTGCAAGTTCATTTTATAATGGGTATTTTGGGAGAATCATTTAATGATTAGAAAACCTAAGCATGCAGCTTTTGCTTTTTTGCTAAATCTGCTGTTCTACAGTAACTTCAGTTTGACCACATCTTGCTAACAGGGGGAAAAAAATGACTGCACTGTAACTTAACTCAAAGTTTGTATGAGGTCCACATAAACAGCTGGGTGTATCTGCCCTCCTTGAGGCCTAAGGAGCCTCATATCAATATGAAGCTGCTCCTGCACTGAGGGACAGGGAAATCTAGCCTGAGGAAGCTAAAAATAAAAGGTGACTGGCAACAGACAGATATTACCTTCCAAAAGACTCTCCTTCCTGGTAGTTAGTGGCTTGGAAAGAGGTAGTCCCCACATCCAGCCCGCTGGGAACTGGCCAGTTTCCTAAGGATTCAGCTGTTTTGCTTGCTTTTTGGTAGAGTGTTTCCTGTCTTAGCACTGTGGAAATTAAATCTGGAAACAATCTTCTGCATGATAAGTTAACTTATTTCAATTTAATGAATATGAGAAGAAAAGTTTAACCCCTTCTTAAAAAAATAGCTCATTTCACTCACTCACCTCCCAGAAGACAGACAAAGTGTCCAAAAAAAGTTTTGTTTTTATTAAACCTTGTAGTACAAACCTGAAAAGTAAACAAAAACTGGCAATAAACAACATGAAGTCTTTCCTTACAAGGAAAGAGAGCAGAGCAGCGCTAATAAATTAAATGTCAAACTGTAAGCCATTGTCAGAAGTTTACTGTCAAGAGGGAAAAGTACACAGCAAGGCCATAAAAACCAGACAACCACATTTAAAAAACACTTGACTCTGTTTATGTTATTGTTAAATATTCCAAAACAGTTCAGTCTTCTGCAACAACAACCAACAAATTGTATTATAGGACTTTCCTGACAGTCACCACTGGCAAGCTCAGTGCAATATGGGTAGCTACGGTATTGTTGAATTCAATTATGAAACAAAACAGTTTGTGAAAACATTTTCCCTTTTTTATTCCACACATACTGTACACACAACCAGAAAAGGGCAACAGCTACTCCATTATTATTTTTTGTTGTTGTTCAGTGATGTAAGCAGCACTTATAAATGTTACAAGAAAAACCCTGTAAGCATCCAATCCAACCGATGAAGAAAGTGAAACGTAAGGCTTTTCTTCATCTTGTCTCTATACCACCCCACCCCCCACCCCAAGAAAAGGCTCAAGTATTTAAAACAATTTACAGGCATATATACAAAAGATGTGATTTTTTTTTTTTTGTTACACTATGAAGAGAAAAAATAGACAAGATGAGAGCAAATGCATTTTCACATTCAAAAGAAATATGCAGACCTGCTAGTGGCTCTAAATGTGATCATATAATGAAAAATTCAAAATAAAAAATTAATGCTGACTGTGTAGAGATGGGGAAAACAGCAGTGGAATGGAAATGGAATGTTAGAAAGATTGCACATCTATGACAAAGAAGCACTTATGGCTTCAATCACTTATTTTTTAAAGGATGCTATTGAAGGGTTTTTGATAAAGTAGCCAACAGCACCAAAAAATAACAGAATGGATTTCCTAATGAAATCAGGCACAGTTTTCCCTCATTTGACTCCCTCAAGGCAGGCAGTCTTTTTTTCCATCTCTCCCCCACCCCCCCCCACCCCACCCCACCCCCCCCACCCTCCCTCAAACAGATGCATAGTGATGTGCTGGTAAAAGAGAACATATTTACTCCGAATCTCCTCATTTTGCTTATGGTTAGGAAACAAAGTCCATCTTCAGCTGCCATAACCTCCCAAAGAAAGTGTGTATTCTCCAATTTAAAAAATTACAAAACTCATCTTGCCTGTGACAGAATAAGAGACAGCCAAAAGTAAAGCAATTTCTTTCAAGTTTTGTTCCTATCCCTTTTCTCTCTAGAAAATCTGCTCACATGACTGGAGAACAAATTATAAAACACATCAAACTTTAACCTATTCAAAAATGGGTTAAAAGCCTTTTTTCACAGTTACCAAAAAAGGCTTTTTTCAGCCATAGGGACAGTACAAATTAATATTTTATCAGCCCCCTTGCCGGTTTTAAAACAGTGAACATACAGCAGTTTAAAAAAATTTGACTGCTGTATATAACTATCCTAAGTACAAAAAAAAATTCAACAGTTTAATGCTAAAACAAAATTAGTTCTCTAAAACCAGAAGAAAATCTTCTTTAGAGCTAGTGCAAAGACAGCTTGTATTCTACAGCAAGTACTCCAAACTATGGTATAATAATTACAAAAAAATATATATAAATCGACAAAACGAGTGTTGGCATCTTCAGGATTAACTTGAAGCACTTTTGGATGAACTGGAGGATGAAAGCCTAGATGATGGCACGTCGACTGTTGCTCTCTTACGAGGTCCTCTTTTTGGTGTAGGCTTGCTGATACAGTTCTCGATGTTGCCATTTTTACCAGAGACTTTCCCACAGAGATTGACTAGACTGATTATTTGTTCCTGTTCAGAGAGGGAAAAAACAACAGAGTTAGTATCTTTTTTCCCAGCTGCCTAAGATACTAGTTTTAAAAGCAACCCTATTAACAGAATCCTGGCAGGGATGTTCTGTTCAGTATCGTAGAACTGTAAGGGTTGAGAAGGTTCTCAAATGATCCTAGTGGCTGCTCAGCCGCTCACCAAATTTAAAGACAATAGTCTGAAAATGAAAAAGGAGACACTGCACAAAATGCCAAACTATAAATACAGTAGTTTGTCGAGCATCTGGCAACAAGACTAAAGAAAGACATGAGTAGCACTGCGCCCCAGGGTGCAATGCCTGGAATGGGGAGCTGAGGCCAGACCCACAGGTCAGGAACCACCACAGCAGGCTCACTCTCCAGTCCCCTCATTGGGCCAGGATTACTCACTCAAATTTGAAGTTACGCTACCCCATGATATTTTCATCACAGTGCTGAATCTGCAGCCCTAGCCATGTGTTAGAAACAGCTGAAAGGTCAGAGTCTCAAAATGCTTCGGACACTGAAAGACTGATTACACAGAGCTGCTCCTGCCACCCACAGGTCCTGCTAACAACAAACTACTACTTCTTGATGTGTGAACAAGTACAGCTCCCAAAACACCCCCACTCCGCCCCCCGTCCAGCAGCCTCTCTGCTCTGCTGCTGCCATTGTTAATCTTCTGTTCTCCAGGATCACACCTAAACTACTGAATCTCATTGTGCTGATTTGGTTTCTAATTTGCCTCAAATCACTACTGTGACTCCATCCACCAACACTACAAGATTACCAGTAAAGTTTCAGGCTGGCCTCATGGTAAGTCAAAATTTACTTTAATTTAGTGAGAGCTTGTATTGAAGTTACTGTAAACTGACAAACAAACGTACATTATAATTTACAAGGGTCCCAACCCAATAAACACCTGCCCCCGAATACTCTCCGCCTTTATAGGTGACGACTTACAGCTCTCCTAACTGATGTGATCTTGTATTTTCTCTTTTTACTTATAGTGTTTTGATGGCCAAAATGCCAACAATAAGCAAATTCCTGCTGTACCAGAAATTGCATGCAAGTTCTCCTGAGTACTTGGAGCCTCTGTCAGACTAGGCAGGAGCCAGGAAATAAGTCTAGGCTCAAATATCCAACTCTGGAGGTCATCTGGCATCACCAACCTCAAGAATGCAAACTATATTGTACAGACCTCGTCATAACGATACATCATTTTCAGTCCCCGACACGTCTTCTGTTTTTCCACATGCCGGAGGGCACATTCCAGGCAGAAGACAACATTTTCATTCTCCTGTACGACCTAACAAAAATACAGATAGAAAACATTAATATGATTCAAATCACAGTCACATCTCACACACGTGGTATACCCAAAATAGGGTTTTTTTCTGGGGTGGCGAGCAGGAGGAGAGAGGGAGACTAGAAGAACTTGTGCTAAGTGACTGGAGTAGGTGGGATAGCTGAATTAATACAAGGACAAAGTCTGTGCTGACTTTCTTCTCTTCCCCTCCCAACTAAGTATTTGAGTATTTAGCCATCATCGTGGACAAATACCAGGTCTGTAAGAAGACGAGGAGGTTAATGAATCTCCCTGGTTCCAGGGAAAGAATACAAGTCCGAGTGATTTGCTGCATCCACTGCTGAGAAAAAAAATGTTCACAGGTGCACCTGCTGCCAAACCACCTTGAGATATGAGCTCATCATAACCCAAGGCCTGCTCAGCGTTTGAATGAGACCCCTCCACTTCAACTGCCCTGCTCACCCAGTGCCCCATTTCAGCATTAACAGATACTGGTCCGTGGCAGGTGCCAGTCTTTGAGATGAAGCATAACAGAAGACCTGGCCATCTGAGGGGTTTAGCTACACTAGAGCCCTTCTCCCAAGAGGGGGCTGCCATGAAATTCTTTACAAATTCCAGTGTGTGTTTACATTGAAGCTACTTAAATTCCCCTTGCAGTTCCAACAGGATACAGCAATGTTCACGTCCTATCTTAAACCCTAGGATACTAATGCTTTGTGGTGTTAAACTACAGATGTATTCTGCCCTGGGGCGGCAGAGGTATTGCTGAATACAGGATATTGTTGCAAGTTTCTATGGAATCTCTCTGGATGAAAGGTGCCACAGAATTTTAAGATACTGTTAGGAGCTGAGCTGCCTTGACAAGGCTCTGAGGGCAGCACAGCCCTTCGTTACTATATTGCATGCCAGAGGCAGAAGGATAAGCAAGAGATTAATATGAAGGATGGGATGAGCTAAAGATGAAGGAAAAAGTACCTACTGCATTTTGCATACTACTAGTAGTCTAAATAATATACATAAGAAAAAACCAGCAGTAATAATGAACAGACAAGCTATATACTGTGAGTACACAGCTCTGTCAGCATCTTACATTTAATTGTCACAATTTCTTGCAAGGCAATTCCTTTGAACAGTAGTTCTACCATTAATTCAAACCATGTCTTGAATGGGGATAAAACTGGGGACTGCTTTTAAATACAGTGTAACACCGTGGTTCTGCTCTGAAAAATAACTAAAAAACAGCACCCTAGGGTTCCCTATTTGCTGTCTCTCTCCAAGTTCAGATAAAAGTTACTCAGTTTGAATATAAAACTATCACTGTACAACTGCTAGCCCTGCTGGCATCTGAAAATCAGCTGGGTTCTTAATTAAATTAATAAAGATTCTGCAAGACAAACTCTTCCCTTACTTACACAGCCTCACTGGCTTAAATGAGTTAAGACTCTGGCCCTATAATTGGAACTTAGTTCACAAAGATTCCGTTGCTGACCCCTGAACTAAGAGTTTAATCAGTCGCGTGCGCTCTCGGAATTACAGGCTATACAGGTGCTACCCAAAGAATATATATTTCTGTTGTTCAACTGAGCTACTGAGGTGGAATATGGGAGATCTGCTGAGAGAGTAATTTTTTGCATGGTAATTTTTCAGAGCAGAATAAAGCCAGTTCAGGCTAACTCTGCTTAACACGGTTTAGCCCACCAGACATAACCAGTCCTTGTCCAGAGGGAGTTTAAAAATCCAACATGTTCAGCCTAGGAAAGCTCATTTTTAACAGCAACAGGCTGTTTAATTTCCTTCAAAGAAACCAATCCAAACAAGGAAGGAGGAGAAACAGAAAACTTGCTCAGATCTGGGGTTCAGCCCAGTCCTAGGACCCATAGTGTGGACGTTTGGCACTATTTAGTGATTTTCTTTAAGTCCTACCTCCTGGAATCAGGTGATTACATGAGAAACACAGCTTAATTTAAAAACCATCATCACCACCTTAAGTTTATCGCTCTCGGAGTTGCGGAGAAAAACTTGAGAATGTGACATGAATGCACCCTAAGGGCTCCAAACCCCTACATTTATTTTTTAAAAACCTTGTTTTTTTTAGCCAATCACATGATTTTTGAATACTTGCTTGGCAATACTGAGTTTTATCCTAACACAGATAGTCAACCTCTCTTGCTGACTCAGTCAAGGAGGAGGAAGCCGAGCTGAGGTTTACCCTTTGTTCACCAGGGATTAGTTAGCAACCCCCAATTCAAATTCTTTCTAGGAAAATGAAATCTAGACCTTTTTTTGAGTGTGACTCTTGGTATTGTAGTATATGATTTTGCAGCTGCTGGGCTACATTGTGTGTTAGTCCACACACAAGGGATATAAATTCTAGGGCGCACTGGCATGTTGTGCATTAACTTGTACATGGCAAATCTGATGGAGGGACAAAAAGTTCCATAATGCATGTTAACACAGTAGTGTTTGAAACAGGACTATAGTAATGTGCAGTCGGGAACTTTCAGCGCATACCAGCAGGGTCCACATGGGCCAGTTAGCATGCAACATGCTAGTGTGCACTAAAATTTGCACCCCTCTAGTGCAAACTAATGTACCATGAAGAGAAGCCCATTGTGTCTGTTTGTCTAACGCTTACAGTTTAATAGAAACCAGGCTGAAGCAATGTTTACTGAGTCAGTAGTGCTATAGGCATACTAAGGGTTTTCCTCACCATAGAAAGGTAACATAGGTGCTGGCAAATCTGACACCTCCTCTCCGACGTCTCTAACTGCAACCACTTTCGAGGCTTTTTCTTTCCATCCACCCCCGAGCTACTGCTGTCGTGGCTCCCATAGCGGGCTGAAGAATGGAGGCCTGCTTCATAAAGCTGCCGCCGCTGCCTCAGTTCTGTGTCCCTGTGAATATTTTATGAAGTTAGCAAGCTGGCACCTCCCATGCAACACTGCAAAGCTATGCTCAGGAGATCTCATACAATGATCGCCATTGAAACCTTAATTACACAAAGCCAAACCGTTTGCGTCATCTCAGTGTTGGTGCTATTCCCTAGACCTGGTACGGGAAATGCAGCCAACATCACAGTAAGACTGGAGGTGCTTTTGCAGTCAGAGATTTTAACAGCAACCATTGTATCAAACCAGTGGTTCTCAAACCGATACATAGATCCTTGAGACAGCAGAGCACTGCCTGAAAGTCTAGAAGGGAGCTGCTGGCTCATGTGAAGAGCCAGGAGTAGCAGCTAACATGCCTGCCCTTCCTGAAGTTGCCAAGAGCCACCATGAGGAGGAGCCACTACTGCCAGGAGGAGTAGCATAGCTACCTTCACCAGGAGCTGGAGATGACCCAGGGAGCTCCAGCCCTTCAGGAAGGAAAGGGGGAGCAGACCCAGTTCTTGTGCTGAAAGACAAAGATCTTGCTGTACACCCAGGGGAAAGAGAAGGGAGACCGCATTTGGAATGAAGACTGTGTGTAAAAGAAGGCGTGCAACACCTCCTGCGCTGAGCTGTGCGGCATTAGAAGACAGCAGAGGGTGGGTCTGAGCTGTGCTTGAGTGAGGAGAGGAGGTCTGGAATGAGCTTAGCAGCTGGGAGGGAGAAGACACTAAGCACAGGTTCAGAGAGAGCTAAGATATTGGGGTGGGGAAGGGGCAGAGGAGAGGCCAAGCTAAACAAATGGGAAGATTGAGCAATCAGAGGAGGCAGCAAGAGGCCCAGAACCAGGACAAACAGGAGACGCTAGGTTTTTCTACACTGGAGCTAGGAACGTGCCTCCCAGCTGGATAGACAGATTTGTGCTAGCTTCACTTGAACTGGCATGCTGTGACTAGTACTGTGAACGTTGCAACTCCAGCGGAGACTCGGGCTAGTAACCCAAGCTCAGCCCCAGGGGATCAAGTGGGTTTGAGAGCCCAAGCTGCTGCCCGAGCCACAACATCCACACTGCTGTTTTTAGCATGCTAGCTCAAGCAGAAGTAGGGCTACTCTGTCTACGCAGGCTGGGAAACTTGCTCGCAGCTGCAGATTAAACAGAGCTGCGAGAGTTTTGTTTTGTTTTTCACATAAGCAGGCACAGGAATGACCAAGATCCTCCAGAGGATCCCGACCTCAAGAAGTTATCCAGAATATGAACAAGTTTGAGAACCACTCTGATAACAGTCAACATGGCATTTCAACAGCAAGCACTAACATTTTTGTTCCTCATTGCACAATTGCAGACTTTCTTCCCTTCAAGGAAAAAAAAATGCATGTGGATGCTATTAGTCCCACTGGGGAACTGGCTTCAGGTAGCGTGTTCTAGCACACCTGAAAATAAATTTCCCTCTTGTAATTCACTCTGAACACTAATACAAATAATTGTGTATGGGGTTTTTTTTCCCCCCTTAATCTGGAAAATTTCCAGTGACATATTAATATTAGTTAGTTAAATACAATTTGTAGATTCCAGACATCTTGATTACTCGATGTACTACGACCAGCACTACCCAGTTGTCACAAACTTGAAAGATAGGTAGCGATGCTACATGGTAGGGAACAAAAGAGAAGATCATTACATCGGAAACCAGCTGACATGGTATCACGTTTCCTTTTCCCCCCTTCTTAAACCTTCCTACCTCAAGAGAAACCCTAAATATGGTTCCTTAATCACTGTAGGGAGAAAAAAGGAGTTTGAAGTTATTCCCATCCAACTGCTAGTGCATGACACATTGCCACCAGTACAGAAGCTCTTGGTTTGTCCTATGTAAAAATACTCTATAGCTGTACTATATAAACCCTTTGATGCTACAAAAGGCATGTTATTTTACAGCAAGTTATCCTAACCACTGGCACTCTGGCATCAAATACAGCCAAGGAAGTTTCTTCTACACCTGGCTGTACTCAAGCAGGTTTGCTGGGTCAGTGACTGCTAGATTTGACTCAGATTGTTACTTAAACTGTGTCATCTTCAGAGTTTCTCTGTGAAACACAGGGTACGTGAAACAGACTCCTTGTTCTGTTACCTGAGCTCTCCAAGAAGTGCTGATATTGTAGTGAGAGTCGGTCCATTTTCCTTTTTTGCTTCTGCTGTTGCAATCTGATACAGCAACTTTTCCATTGAAAACGGTTTGGCTATACGTCGTCGCTTCATTTCCTGAGTTAACAGATTTCCAAGTTAGTTCTTGAGTAAAATTAAATGAAAAAAATAATTTGGATAAATTTAATGCAGAACAAAGTTAGATTTTTATCTTTTTTTAAAGCTATATGTTTCCTGTTAAAGAGCTGTGAATTATGACTTCCTGCATCTGATCTAGGTTAAGCAATGTGACAGAACAAAACACTGAAGCCTAAACCTGGCTAAGGCAGAGAAACAAATGTGCTACAAAGGTGCCATGGAGTGTGTTCCCTACAGAGAAAGTTTTATATACCTTCAAATTAATGCTCACCAATACAAGCCATTGAGACAAGAAAAGTCTCAGTAAAACATAATGCTCTTTACAGCTAAGAAGTCAGTCTTCTAAGATTTTTTGTTACTGATTTTTTCCTTAAATTTATGAGTACTTTATTGTGAAATCTAATACTGAAACAAGTACGTCAGACTAAGTCCATCTAGGACAAATTCATTCAGATAAATAAAATATTTAATAAGTATTTGGCAGATACTCCAGTGCCAACTGGCTTTCCCCATATTTCAAGCACACATCTTTTTAGAGACAGACAATCATATTCAATTAGCAGGAAGGACAGTAGGTATAGATGTCAAGAAACTGAGGAAAAGAAAGACAGAGAAACAAATCACAATACTACCTCCTGAAATCAATGGGAGTCTTTTTATTGACCTCACTAGGATCTGGATTGGGACCCCTATGACAGAATAATGCATAATCCATATTGGTTCATCAAGCCAACAACCTCTCTGTATTCCCTCCTAAAGACTCATGTGTTCTGCAATGTCGACTAGAAGTGAACCAAACCAATCTCTTAAATATTCCTTCCTTTGAGCTCCCCAGGACGGTCAGTATTCCCCATTTCTGTCTTTTTGGGCAGGGTCTGGCTTAGTTTTGAGTCTCTTACAGCATCAAATATATTGTTGGCATTTAAGAAATAATAAATACAAAATAATGAATAAGAAGTCAGGTAGGTAGCAGAATGATGAACAAAGAGTACCACCATTGCACATGCATATATTAATGAGCTGTGCATATTTTTAATTTTTTGCACAGAAAGAAGCTTCTGGAATGTTGCTGCTGTTCCCCCTTTTGCCCACCAGAGGACACTATGGCACTAGAACACAGCAGCTGCTCCCAGCAGATAGTAAGCTCTGCAGTTCCGCCTTTTGCCCACCAGAGGGCACTGTGGTGGTAGAGCACAGCAGCAGCTCCCAACCAGCTAGGGAAGAGAAAGAGCCTGCCTTCTTTGCAGTGCCAGCCTGGCCAGGAGACGGGCTATGGGGATGGGGGTCAGACAGGGGCTCATAGGAGCTAGTGGGGTAGGACAGACTGGGACAGGGGCTGAATGGGAATGGAGGTGCAGGGCCACATGGGCAAAGTGGGAGGGAGGTGCAGAGCTACAGGGGGAAGAGGGTGGCTGAATGGGGGCACAAAGACACTTGGGGACAGGGGGTAGGGGTGAAGGGACACATGGGGATGGGGGAATGGGTGTCTGAGTGGGGGTGGAGGGACACATGGATGGGGAGCACAGACATATGGGCATGCAGGGGCAGATGTGCCTCAGCCAATGGGAGAGGCCTCAGCCAAGGTCTGAATGCAGGAAGCTCCTTAACAGTCGTTCTCTGCCCTGATAAAAAACCTGTTCCATACTTTTCACACCCAGGCTCCTTCCCAGCAATATACTTCTCTCTCCCTCAACTTCTCCCTTACATCTCACTCCCCCAAGCCTTTGCTTCTGAGAGGTGCAGGAAATATGGTTCTGTATTGTAGTTTAAATGAATCATTACTCCAGAGTTCTGTATTAATTTGCCTAGTAAAGAATCTATGTCTCAAAAAACATTTTTTGAATCTTTTTCATTGTCTGTATTGTTACAGACATACTTGTTGAAGGTATTTTGAAATAAATGACCAAAAATAATTGAAATGGGTGGGATTATTTTGAGAAATAAAATATGCAGAATTTGAAAATATTGTGCGCAGATTTTTTTTTATTTACTTTTTGGGGGCGCAGAATTCCCCCAGAAGTAGAAGAGGAGTGCTATATCAAATCACAAAGTTGACAGGAGTTCTAGTGTTACTGAGTATGAGAATGTCTTGTGATGAATCTGTGATCAGAAGGCTAATTGGAAGTTGCCATTTGATGGCTAAATCTTTTCCGTATCTCAGTACAGGAAAATTTCCTTTTCCATTTTGCAATAAGGGAATGTTTGGGGTTTTTTCACTGTCTTCAGAGAATCTCTTTCATAAACAGAGAGTGACAGAACAACATTTTTAAGATATACAGTAACAAAGTTGGCATGATCTAGGCCAAGAAGGCATAGCTTAAAGGAGACTGCAAAACAAAAATGGAAAGAGAATTAAACCCTATTAGCTGAATGTCAAAAATACCTGTTAGAATTAAAACCCTGTTAGCTGAATGTCAAAAAAAACCTGTTAGAATTAAACCCTGTTCTCTGAATGTCATCACTAGCCAATCTATGGGGCAATAAGAAAATACAGGTTAATTTCATTTTGAAAATTATCCTTCTCTGTCCTACCCTCCTAAGCAAATGCTCTTGGTACTTTCTCTCTCACTGAAAGTACCCCAGAATGCACCATTCTGTGACAGATCAAATATCGCAGATTGCCTGATTAAAGTAAGACTTACTATCTGGGATATCTTAAGTGAACATGGAAACGCCAAAATGGTCACACAATGCAAGTGAAGAGAAAAATGTTTGTTAAACCAGGTTCTCTGTGCTGGAGTCAAAGTGCAGTTGGGATGAGTGGGTGGGTGGGAATGGCATATAGGTCGTTCAGATGCATCTTGGATTTTCTTAGGCCTATTCACATAGCTCATGGCTGTGAAAAATGTCGCGTCCTCTGTGATGCAGCTAGGTTGACCCCACTGTAAACACAGCTAAGTCAACAGAAGAATTCTTCCATCAACCTAGCTACTGCCTCTCAAGCAGGTGGATTTGCTTGAGTGACTGAAGAACCCCTTCCAGCACTAAGGGTCTGGGCTACAGTGACATAGCTGTTATGCTGCAGCTGTGCCACTGTGGCGCTTGTAGTGTAGACATACCCTTCGTGAGCTGATTGAGTTCCTCTGTGTGGTGACAGAGAAGCTGACAGATTTTTCTCTGCTGGACATTGGAGGAGAAAGTATTAAATGTTTTGTTATTTAGCTACTGGCAATATCTGTTCACCCTGTGAAACATACTTGAGTGGAAAGGTAGTAGTTGGTTCAAAATGGCAGGTTCAAGGGTAAGACTGCAGTAGCCTCAGTCTGGGAGGCTACATTTAAATTGGAAAGAGGAGAACGATAAGATAGAACCATCAGAAGTTGTAATTGATCTGCGTCTGATGGAATGACAGTTCCACAGATCGTTGCTGAAGTATCAGCCCTAAAATGCGTGGTTTGCAACACAGGAATGTTACAAGATGAAGGGCTGGACTTTAAATACTTCGTCAGCCCATCTGACAAAAATTTCTAATAGACTCTTCTCTGTCTGTGCCAAAATTTCCTTAAATGCAATCTGCTAGTTCAGAGAAGGACACTGATTGTTATCTCAGGTTCACAACAGCAGTCAGATTAGTCAAACATGACAATCCAATTCCTAATCTGGAATTTCAGATTTCCTTAGAAAAGAAATCTCTGAGGAGACAAGCCAAAATATAACATGGAACAAGCGAGCAACACTATACAGTGCAATACATATAAAATAAAATCACAACAGCTAATAATAAGAGCAAAGTCAACATGTAATCAAAGCAGATGACAAACTATCAATGTTATTGTCCAGAATTGTAAGAAGACTAGACATGCATATGGCTGTCAGTCAAATCATTAACTACCTGAAGGAGGAATTTGGATGCCTACATAACAGAACTCTAAAAAGCACAAAGTCGGTCTTTGAAAGCATCTTTCCTCAAAGTGAAGGAACCAAGGAGGAATTTCCAGGGCTTAAAGGGGAGTTGAGACGGTAGCATGGTTTGAAGGGGGGGGGGGGGGGGAGAGAGAAGAGGAATAGAGGTTGCCAAGGTTATATTTTGATATAACTATATATCTAGATTCTTTTAAAGCTTGTGAAAGATATAACATCAGAATCCAAGGTAGGTTATCACAGTTAGAATCTGTTGAATTTTCAATCAAGTTATATTCATCCAGTGCCAATCTCGTTAATCAAAAGAAACTGTTCTTCAGATTTTGGGACACCAAGCAGAGATTTTCAGTCATCCCTAAGTAAGAATCCCTATCCTTTAGGACACTGGCTCTTTCACAACTGACAGTCAAACGCACGCTTAGGAAGACTCTTTGTATGTAGAGTTTATAACAGTCACTAAAGGATATAAAGGGTAAAATCAGGATCCTATTCCATCCACATCAAAAAAATGCAACACAGCTTTGATCTTACCACTATGTTACTTTAAAAATCTGTTTAATGTAAAACAGACTTGGAAGAATACTACTTACCGAGAACACAAAAGAACTCAAACCTGGTCTGGACAAATGAAACTTACTGTCTGATCGTCATGCTGCTGTTCTCAAATTAAAAATGCTGAGCGTACTGACCATTTGACTTGAGGCTGAAAATGAAAATCTGTCCTGGCTTATCTGTAAATGCCACCAAAGTACATGTGCAGCCGATGTTGCATTTCAGGGAAGGAGGTAATTAGTAAAAAACACTCTTGCCCCCCAAAACTGACTGCATGGAGACCAAGGAGAAATTTAGCTAAGCAGCATGCTGGGTGTGCACGTCAGCTATTTGTTTCCGCAGTTCAATGGCATGTCACTCAGAGGTATGAAAAGGATGCAGGAAGCTAGTTTTACTTTCAGCTTCAGGTCAGATGGGTTGGTCAGTCTGCCTAAGAATTTTAAATTCAAGTCAAATCAGATTAGCAGCTAGTTGCTGACAAAGGGTCGGTCAGACAGACAGACAGACATAATGTAGCTGTAAAAACTAATTGATTTTGCCTACTCCTCATCCCCCAAATTAGCCATATTTTAATCAGATCTTTATATTTGAGATTCAAATTGTCCTTGGACAAGTTGCCTGAAACAAATCTAGTAAGCATAATATAATATATTGTTGACAGCTCATTAGGAATTTTCCAAAGTGTCCTTGTGAATGACTACAACTCTAACTCCAAACTAAACTTATGCCATTTTCAGACCTACACAGTCTTTGGTTACCACATATTAATTTAGGATTCTTTTCTGGAGTGAAGATATAATTTTAGTGTCCCACAAATGTCAGAAATAGATATTTTAAAATAATCTGCAAATCCTCTGGAGTTATATCACTGTGTACTACGCATGCCGGAATGCTTGATTTGCTGACTTTTTAAAGATATCGACAGGGTTATGAACCCATTTTAAACTCCCATATTTCACCTTACCTTGGCAGTTTTAAAACCCATACTTGTCCACTGGGTGGTAGCAAAGTGCACTGTTTCAGAAACACTGTAGCCACAACACACTTTAGACACAAAGGATCCTGGAAAACAGACCACAAACTGCCCACTCTGCTGTACAGTACGATGCACCTTGATCCCCTCTTTGCATAAGACCTCTGGGGAGATCTAGAGAGAATAAAAATATGAGGAAAAGTTTGAATCCTTCTTACAGTTAGATCCCCTCTTCATTGGGCACCACCATGCATTGCTTGCTGTGGAAGGGTGATCACATGTAATACTGACATCTCATTAATTTTACCTTCTCCACCATGCCCAATATGAAACACGGAATTTCCAGTGTCCAGAATGTCAAGTACTGGGGGTGAGGGTACAGTTCCAACAGTGAGGGCTTTATCTGAAAGTACCGCTTTTAAAATGTCAATTGCCAACACCTTCATCCGCATTACATGAAAACATGATGTGATTTAAAACAAATAACTAGCAGGTTTGGTACTTCGTGCCACTAGTTTTTCTTTACAGAAATACAGTTCCCTTTGTTAAAGTAACTAAGCCATTCTAAAGACAGTGACAGAATAAATCTGCAGTTCAAGGTCTAAGCAGATCTATTTTATATATAAAAAAATATATATTTCAACTACCTGAAAGGGGGTTCCAAAGAGGATGGCTCTAGACTGTTCTCAATGGTAGCAGATGACAGAACGAGGAGTAATGGTCTCAAGTTGCAGTGGGGGAGGTTTAGATTGGATATTAGGAAAAACTTTTTCACTAAGAGGGTGGTGAAACACTGGAATGCGTTACCTAGGGAGGTGGTAGAATCTCCTTCCTTAGAGGTTTTTAAGGTCAGGCTTGACAAAGCCCTGGCTGGGATGATTTAACTGGGAATTGGTCCTGCTTTGAGCAGGGGGTTGGACTAGATGACCTTCTGGGGTCCCTTCCAACCCTGATATTCTATGATTCTATGATATATTTAGCATCTAAAAGCATATTATATTACATGCATGGTAGGTAAGACATGTTAAACACTGAAAGCTAAGAACAGTTTAAGGAATTTACTATTACACAGAATTCCTGGTTTCAATAAACAAGGCCTAGAAAATATCAACACACCTGAAAAACACCAAAAATTAACCTACTACTCCTCACCTGTCCTTTCCCAGTTTTACAACATCAAAGTTCCCTATTAATGAATGGCCAAAAATTTAAGATTGGCACAGAGCTCCAGGTCAGCGTAACTTACATCCTCAAAAACGTAGCTTTTTAATACAACATAAGAATGGCCACACTAGGTCAGACCAATGGTCCACATAGCCAAGTATCCTGTCTTCTGACAGTGGCCAATGCCAGAGGTCTCGGAGAGAATGAACAGAACAGGTAATCATTGAGTGATCCATCCCCATCATCCACTCCCAACTTCTGGCAGTCAGAAGCTATGGATACCTAGGGCATGGGGTTGCCTCCCTGACCATCCTGGTTAATGGCCGTTGATGGACCTATCCTCCATGAACTTACCTAATTCTTTTTTGAACCCTAGAGACTAACCAATTTATTTGAGCATAAGCTTTCGTGAGCTACAGCTCACTTCATCGGATGCATCCGATGAAGTGAGCTGTAGATGCATCCGATGAAGTGAGCTGTAGCTCACGAAAGCTTATGCTCAAATAAATTGGTTAGTCTCTAAGGTGCCACAAGTACTCCTTTTCTTTTTGCGAATACAGACTAACACGGCTGTTACTCTGAAACCTTTTTTGAACCCTGTTATGCTTTTGGCCTTCACAACATCCCTGGCAGAGAGTACTACTGGTTGACTGTGCATTGTTTGAAGTAGTACTTCCTTTTGTTTGTTTTAAACCTGTTGCCTACTGATTTCATTGGGTGACCTCCTGGTTCTTGTGTTATGTGAAGGAGTAAATAGCATTTCTTTATTCACTTTTTCCACACCAGTCAAGAATTTATAGACCTCTATCATATCCCTTAATTATCTCTTTTCCGAGCTAGGAAGTCCCAGTCTTTTTAATCTCTCCTCATATGGAACCTGTTCCACACCCCTAATCATTTTACTTGCCCTTCTCTGTACATTTTCCAATTCCAATATATCTTTTTTGAGATGGGGTGTCCGGATCTGCACGGCATATTCTAAGTGTAGGTGTACCGTGGATTTATATAGAGGCATTATATTTTCTGTCTTGTTATCTATCCCTTTTCTAATGGTTCCTAACATTATCATCTTTTTTGACTGCCCCTGCACATTGAGCAGATGTTTGCAGAGAACTATCAACACTGACTCCAAGATCTCTTTACTGAGTGGTAACAGCTAATTTAGACCCCATCATTTTGTATGTACGGTTGGGATTATGTTTTCTAATAAGAATTACTTTGCTTCTATCAACATTGAATTTCATCTGCCACTTTGTTGCTCAGTCACCCAGTTTTGTGAGATCCCTTCGTAGCTTTTCGCAGTCTGCCTGGGATTTAACTATCTTGAGTAATTTTGTATCAGCTGCAAATTTTGTCACCTCACTGTTTACCCCTTTTTCCAGATCATTTCTGAGTATGTTGAACAGGTCTGGTTCCAGTATTTACCACCACCATTATTTACCGCTCTCCACTCTGAAAACTGACCATTTATTCGTACCCTTTGTTTCCTTCCTTTTAACCACTTACTGATCCATGAGCGGACCTTCCCTCTTATCCCATGACTGCTTCTTTTGCTTAAGAGCCTTTGTGCAGGACCTTGTGAAAGGCTTTCTGAAAGCCTGCGTACACTATATCCACTGGATCAGAAGCTGATTTAACCGATAGGTTACATACCACAATTAGTAGTTCTGCAATTTCATATTTGAGTTCCTTCTGAACTTTTGGGTGAATACCATCTGCTCCTGATGACTTATTACTGTTTAATTTATCAGTTTATTTGAAAACCTCCTCTAATGACACCTCAATCTGAGACAGTTCCTCAGATTTGTCACCTAAAAGGAATGACTCGGATGTGGGAATCTCCCTCACATCCTCTGTAGAGGAGATTGATGCAAAGAATTAATTTAGTTTCCCTGCAATGGCCTTATCGTCCTTGAGTACTCCTTTAGCACCTTAATCGTCCAGTGGCCACACTGATTGTTTAGCAGACTTCCTGCTTCTGAGGTACTTAAAACATTTTTTTCCTCTTAGTCTTTGGCTAGTTGCTCTTCAAATTCTTTTTTGGCCTGCGTAATTATACTTTTACACTGGACTATGCGCCTTTCTATTTTCCTCAATACGATTTAACTTCCAATTTTTAAGGGATGCTTTTTTGCCTCTAACCACTTATTTTTCTCTGTTTAGCCATGGTAGCACTTTTTTTGTCCTTTATGTTTTTTAATTTGGGGTATGCATTTAATTTGAGCCTCTATTATGGTGTTTTCAAAAAGTTTCCATGCATCTTGCAGACACTTCACTTTTGGGACTGTACCTTTTAATTTCTGTTTAACTAGCTTCTTCATTTTTGTGTAGTTCCCCTTTCTGAAATTAAATGCTACTGTGGTGGGCTTCTTGGGTATAACCCCCCCACCTCCGGGGATGTCAAATTTATTTATATTATAGTCGCTGTTAACCAGCGGTTCAGCTATATTCACCCCTTGAACCAGATCCTGTGTGCCACTTAGGACTAAATCAAGAATTGCTTCTCCTCTTGTGGATTCCAAGAAGCAGTTATTTAAGGTGTCAAGAAATTTCATCTGCATCCCGTCCTGAGGTGACATGTACCCAGTCAATATAGGGATAGTTGAAATCCCCCATTTTTACTGGGTTTTTAATATTTTTGTAGCCTCTCTAATCTTCCTGAGCATTTCATAGTCGTTATTCTGGTCAGGCGGTCGATAGTATATCCCTACTGCTATAATCTTATTAGTCAAGCACGGAATTTCTATCCATAAAGATGGTTCGCTTTTTTTTTTTTTTAAACTGCTTTTTTGACAAAGCACCCAGGAAAAAAAGCCTATTAAATTTTCATTTTTAAATGCTTAAAATAGGAAGTTAGAGAGACAACGGAGGTTATATATTTTATTGGATCAACTTCTGTAAGTGAGAGAGACAAGCTTGTAAATTCAAAAGCTTGTCTCGCTCATCAACAGAAGTTGGTCCCACCTTGTCTCTCTCTTATCCTGGGATCGACACAGCTACTGCACCACTGCATACAGAAAACAGGAAGTAAACAAAGGAGCTGAACTGTAAGTACCCGTAATCATCTCATATCCATGACGGACATCAGGGACAAAAGACAACAGGGACTCATCTGCCATGACGGAGACTTCATTCATAAAAATGTTGGAAATATGTATATTTTACATGTTTACATGGATTGTGGGTACTTTTGAAAAGAATGGGCATTTACTGCCATGCAGGGTTAACCTTTATTTCAGCATTCTGTAGAATTGGAAAATACTGGAAATATTGTGTGGTAAATGCTGCTGCAGGTGGCAAGGGTCCAGACTTTACTGGCAACGTTTTTCTTTTTAAAATCAAAAGCAATAGCATTTGTGAATTAAAAAAAACACCCTTCTGATTAGCATTGGATTCTCACAGATACAAAACAAAATTCAACTTACCATTACATTGCTTTCAAGCATTTCCAGCCCTGGAGTGCCATTGGCTTGCAGCAGGGTATGTACCACATCATCAAGTTTGTTCTCTTCCGCAGCAGGAATGCAATACCTGTTTATTTAAAAGAGAAAATAGAAAGAGCATTTACTATGTAGTAAATGGTATTCCCCAACTTGTTCAGTAAAGGGAAGGATTGACCAAATCCACTCCAAAGTGAAAAGCAAGTGGAAAAAAATTAAAACAGCCCCCCCAGCTGTTTTGGCAAGATACTTCAGATTCATGGGAAGTTATTTATTTGGACTCAACCCTATAGTATTTACTATAGTCAAAGGAAAAGAAAAGGTTGAAATGATTACAAGCTATCCCCAAAGCAGAACATGTGACAACTCATTACTCTACAAAATCAGAGAGGAGAGAATCAGTAACATCCTGACATCTACAGTAGCCAGGATATCAGCGATCAGGTTGTCATCTACTCAGCACCTACACTGCATACAGTCACACTAAGCCTTACTTTGAATGACTATATTTGTTACATATGCTTAAACCAACTTACAATGTAAGCCACATTTTTTTCTTTAATAAAAACAAACGTTCATGGTCCCAAATCAGTAACAGAATACAGATATTGGAACTTACATTAGAAATATTGGATTAATAAAAGCAAAATATTCCAAGATCTTCTTCCTTCACTTACTTGACAAGTCTCAAGTTCACCTTTCCTCCTTTTCCCTGCAACAGAAGCCATCAAATGCCTAAAACACAGCAGGCAGCACAGGAAGAGAGGTTTAAACTGGGTGCTGAATTACAGGCATCCCATATTCTCTCAGCTCCTCCCATATTTTGCTAGCCACCAAAGTGGAAAAATTACACACAGTCCCATCTGTGCTCATGGCCATTAGCGCTTTCCCAAGCAGAAGTGGCATGAAACACTCTAGGGATATCTTAGCTAAGTTTTATGCAGCTGGGGAACTGCCACTGTGCAGGCTGTATAGGTGTGATCTGGCTTATGAATAAAGACTGGAAGGGAAGTAGAAGTAGAGACACATACGCTGCATGGGGAGAGGGGAAAGAAATGTAGAAGAGAAACACTTATCAGTATTATCATGATCATTATATTGCAGTAGCACCCAGGGTTCCCAATCAATGCCCCCTCATGCTATGCACCATATACATGTAATAAAAGGCCAGCTCCTACTTCAAGGAGTTTACAATCTTAGTGTAACACAAAAAAGAACAGGTGGAAAACAAACAGGGAGATGGACAAGATAATAGTGAAAATTATGTTTGGTATAACAGACAGCTGTCTTGACGCACCACTATAGAAATTTACCAAAGCATGCCTACCACAACCTCTCCTTCCCTCTCCTTCCAAAGAAGCATGGCTTTCCTGCCATTTAAAAGAGTATTAGGAATACCCAATCTCCCCACCCACAGAAACTCCCAGGCAAAACTGAAATTAAAGCTGTGAGAGAGATGCAGGAAATGTGATCAATGAAATTAAATGCATGAAAGTTGAAACACCTGTGGTGAAGGAGACAAGCTCAAAAATGGATGATTTTTAAAAGATCCAATTTTCCTTCACTGCAGTGCCTTAAACGGGGGTGGGGGGGGAGGAGAGCAAAGTCCGTGCGGGTTTACCATTCAACTATGAGATTTCAGCTATATGCTCTCCAATTTCTTCTGGGCAAAAAAGCCCTTGGTGCAGGGTTTGTTTCCTATAAGGATGGCTATATGGGATCAGACCAATAGTCCATCTAGCCCAGTACCCTGTCTTCTGACAGCAGCCAATGCCAGATGCTTCAAAGGGAATGAACAGAACAGAGCAATCATCTAGTGATCCATCCCATCACCCACTCACAGCATCTGACAATCAGAGGTTTAGAGATACCCAGAATATGGGGAGGCATCCCTGACCATCCTCGCTAATAGCCATTGATGGACCTATCCTCCATGAACTGATCTTTTTTGAACTCTGTTATAATTTTGGCCTTCACAGCATCCCCTGGTAGAGAGTTCCACAGGTTGACTGTGTTTGAGAAGAAGTACTTCCTTATGTTTGTTTCAAACCTGTTGCCTGTTAGTTTCATTGGGTGATTGCTGGTTCTTGTGTTATGTGAAGGGGTAAATAACACTTTCTCATTCACTTTCTGCACACCATTCATAATTTTATAGACCCCATAACATATCCCCCTCTTAACTCTCTTTTCTGAGCTGAACAGTCCCAGTCTTTTTAATCTCTCCTCACATGGAAGCTGTTCCCCATCCTTAATCAGCTGATTTGTCCTTCTCTGCACCTTTTCCATTTCTAATGTATCTTTTTTTGAGATGGGGCAACCAGAACTGCACGCTGTATTCAGGGTGAGGGCATACTATGGATTTATATAGTGGCATCATGATAGTTAATTTCTGATTATCTATCCCTTTCCTAACATTGTTAGCTTTTTTTTGACTGCCACTGTACAATGAGTGGATCTTTTTAGAGAAGTATTCACGACTCCAAGATCTCTTTCTTGAGTGGTAACAGCTTTTTTAGACCCCATCATTTTGTATGTACAGTTGGGTTAGGTTTTCCAATAAGCATTACTTTGAATTTATCAACATTGAATTTCATCTGCTATTTTGTTGCCCAGTCACCCAGTTTTGTGACATCCCTTTGTAACATCTGCTTTGGACTTAACGATCTTGAGTAATTTTGTATCATCTTCAAATTTTGCCACCTCACTGTTTATCCCATCTTTGAGATCACTTATGAATACAGTGAACAGTACTGGTCTCAGTACAGATCCCAGTGGGACAACCCTATTTACTTCTCTCCATTCTGGAAACTGACCATTTATTCCTACCCTTCGTTTCCTACCTTTTAACCAGTTACTGATCCATGAGAGAACCTTCCCTCTTATCCCTTGACTGTTTACTTTGCTTAAGAGCCTTTGGTGAGGAACCTTGTCTAAAGACTTCCTGAAAATCCAAGTACACTGTATCCACTGGATCACCCTTATCCACGTGTTTGTTGATGCCCAAAAGATTTCTAATAGATTGGTGAGGCATGATTTTTCTTTACAAAAGCCGTATTTACTCTTCCCCAACATAATGTTTTCTATCTGATAATTATGTTCTCAGCATCTGAGGAATGCTGAGCAATACTGATTTTAGGGTCACTAACAGATGATATTAGTTTCCTTTGAAAATGTGAAATTTGCCAATATTTTATCATGCAACTCTCGGCAAGGGAAGGTGTGCAGGACAAAAAGCAGTCTCATCCCTGTGATCCACCACTATTGCTTGGAGCTGCTTTATAAAGAGCTTAGTAGGAATTCATTTGTGGACGTGAATACAAATATGTATCTGCAACAGCTCGATTCCTTCTATGAAATGGAAGACCTAGAGTGTCAGAGAGTGTTTTCCATAGTAAACCCAGGTACTGCTGTTTAGAGTAAGCTGGAGTGGGCTACGGTGCACATGAGTTGAGGGGAAGAGAGGGTTTTTAAAATCATTCAGCTCTTGTCTTCTCTTCAGCTAGATGTTTATTTTTAAAGGAGTAATTTTCCTACTGACATTTCTTGTTTCCCTTGTGACATTAGGTGTTTGTGAAATGGGCAACTGTTTCGTGGTTGAAAACAAAATCTTGAACTCATGTTTCAGTAAAATGGAGCCTACGTGTATATTCTCTTACTGATTTGGGATCTCGTGTGCATCTCTCATTTTGTATGTGCTGTTTACTTCTACCCCCATCTTCCAAGTCAGTCTAAAGGAGAACATGTTCTTATTCTCTCTCGCTCAAACACTGCTCCTCCCCTTTTCTTCTTTTAACTGTCAGAGGTCCTGTGTCTTTTGCAGCCATTCCTCTAGTCACAGCTTTCATAGTTGTTCAGTGACACTAGTTCAGAAGACAGAAGGATCTTTAGAGAGCTAGCCAGGGTGCAAAAGGAATCAAGCTTGGGTTCCAAATTTCTGTCACCAGATTTCTGAACTGACCCAATCTTACCTGGAATGTGTTTAGAAACATACTGTAGTCAGCTAGGGGCCATATTTCAACTGCAGCACCATGTTGGAAAGGAGAGAGAAAGATGAGACCCACCTGAGACTATACACTTCCCCATCACTGCTTCTGGACCCAGAACCGTGCATGGGACATTAAGCCCCATACAACCTAACCCTGCTCTCGACCATGTAGGCTCAGGAAAGGAAAGAAAACTCCAGGGTGTAGGCAGCCAGAAACACGCTAGCAAGAGCTGCTACCAAAGCAGTTTCAGTAGGAACCTTTGGATACGGATTATGTCAGACCGCTTTCTATAGACTTTATTCTGAAAAGATTTCCCTGCCAACAATAGGCTGCTGCTTCCAACCTCTTCCCACTCACTCCCTCACAGTCTCTTCAGTTCAGCCTCACTCCAACTGCCCTTCATGCTCCTCTCTATCCATCCCACCTATCCCCCATACCTCTTCCCCCACCATTCTTTTTCCCTGTGTTTTTCCTTTTCGCTAATCCCTTCGTGCCTTTCGTCACCCACCCATGCCCTATAATACACAGATATAAACATACATGTAAGATTACATAAAAAATACTAAAGTAAAAGAGTGTTAAGATTTCAAAGCTAAACACGCAAAAATTAGGAAGTGCCAAAATTTAGTTATCCATGCAACCTTAATTTGCTTCCCAGCAACCTTGGGAAGCATCACAGTGCAATATTCTACTTAAAAAAAAAAAAAAAAAAGCCCTGAAAAAAACCTAATTCCATCACATGATTCATCAGCAGGGTTGGAACCTTTAGATCCACTGCACAGACCTTTGTCCCTTGGCCTAACAGAGTAACTCAGAGCAGTTGTAGACTATTATCCTTTATTTGGACCAGCACAGGAGGAGAGCACTTTGCCAGTGGGTTTCACAGATATTTGCTGGTAGCAGAGGAATGGTGGGACAGAGGAATCTTGGGTTCCCTACCAGACTGTTGAGGGAAGCATGGTTTAGGAGCAACCAAACCATCTGTCCCAGCCTTCCCCTGTCCCCTTTTGTCTGTGTTCCCTACAATATTCCCTCTTTCCCGCCCCCACCACACACACACATACACAAAGCCTGTCCCCTTCTGTCTCCGTTCCCACTGCTCCTAACACTTTTTTTCGCTCCATTGATCCACATGGCTATTTTTTTTATTGGGGAAGAGGGGTGATACCAGTCAGTTGGGTGTTTTGGGGGAACTAGGGCACAGTATCTAGCCTGTCTGACTGATGAAAGACACACACCACCACCCTCAGTGTCTGCTTGAACCAAAACCGATCAGAGAAAAGGCTTGTAGAAAGCAGTGAAGGGCGTTGGTAGACACACCTAGACCCCTCCTCACAAGGGTGAGGAGATTAAGACATCTCTATTAGCATACAGAATGAAGAACAGAGACAACTCCCCTCGCCTCATCTGCATGAAAGATGGGACAGGGAGACATCCCCATTTGCATTCAGAATGGTGAACAGAACTGCACTGAACTCTGGGACCAGAAAAGCAGGGAAGCATTGCATCATGGGGGATCTCTGCTCCAGATGTTAATGAACCTATGTCTGCACACACCCAGCTCAGCAATTATCAAACCAATTCTACTAATAAATCCTTGATTGATACCCAAAATACTGAAGCAGCCTAGCTGCACTGTGGGCTCCCTGGAAGAACACCACCCATGGCCAAGAGTGATTAGCTCCTATTGTCTAGCCTAAAGAAAACCCAAGAGTCATCAGTTTACCTATAAACAAATCTAGTGTTCTCCATTGTATTTTCTCTACAAAAATCCCTACTCACCCACCAGTCAGTGCTCTGATGCATGAACCCAAACACAGCATCCGTTCCACTGGGACTCCAATCTCCTCACTGATCGTGCTGGGGGCTCTGCCTGTCTCCTGCACTCAGGACCCTGAGCTACCACCATCACCTGACCAGTTCATGCTTCAGGGAGTGGTGAGATCCTTTTCTTTCATAGAATCATAGAATATCAGGGTTGGAAGGGACCTCAGGAGGTCATCTAGTCCAACCCCCTGCTCAAAGCAGGGCCAGTCCCCAATTTCTGCCCCAGATCCCTAAGTGACCCCCTCAAGGACTGAACTCACAACCCTGGGTTTAGCAGGCCAATGCTCAAACCATTGAGCTATCCCTCCCCCCTTGATCTCTTGCTCTCTGTTTTCCTTTCTACCTCAGGTATTAACCTTTAATAATATATGTTATGTTGGTTTAGCTCTCCTTGTATAGTTATCCCTATTATTCAATAAATAACTTTTATGGTTAAGCTGGTTGCTTCTCTCTCTCGCTGAACTTTACTCTTTTGTGGTTTTAGCTTCCCTCATTTACTCTGCAGCAATGCTTCTTTTACCTAAGCTAAAGATTCCTATAGCACCCAAAAATACTGTGGGGTTTGCTCATCAAGTGGGTTACTACTAGTACAATTGTGATGTGAAAGTGGGGATAGGGACATGTTAAACCTGTGGCATATAAAGGGGGGGGCAGCTGAAAGTGCTGTTTGACCCAGCCTATTGAGACCAGGGGCACATAAGGGTGACAGCTTGACAGTGCTGCTTGACCCAGCCCATTGAGTACAGGGACATATAGGGGGGTTGGCTTGAGTGTGCTGATTGACCTGGTCTGCTCAGACTTGCTCTGTTAATGTGTGTGTGTGTTCATCTGGTTCTAGGGCTGGAGGAGCCCAGTCCTGATGAACCTAGGTCCTGCAGTATAGCTCCATTGGGAGGAGACTTGCAGAAGGAAAGAGTGGAGCTCCATATGAACACACAAGTGACATAAGCAGTACATTAATGGAATTACAGACACCCTCTTCCTCCAGAAGAGTAACCCTAATAAATGAGCATATGCCAAAGTAAGGGGCACATCTGGTAACAGAGGGAGAGCACCAAAAGGGTTTTTCCCCTCTCATGGCAAAACACTGAGGGGCTGGCCCTGGCTTCTATCCACCCCCACAGCCAGTTTTCACCACCCCAACTCTGTTCTTCACCACTCAGCATCTGAGTTAGGGTACTCCCTTCTCCTCAATACTAGCTGGGTGCCAGTAGGACAGTGGTTCCCAAACTGTGGGGTACACCCCCCCCCCGAAGTGGCACAGAGGAACATCCAGGGTGGGGGATTGAGGTGGACCTGGGCCAGCTCCCCAGGAGGTGGGGAGGGAGTGCCACCCAGCCCTGCTCTGGCCCGAGGCTCAGTCCCAGCCACGGCTCCCCTCCTGGTCTTGGCTCCCAGCTGTGGCCCTGGCTTAGGGTTGCCAGGTGTCTGGTTTTCGACCAGAAGGGACAGGGCAGTGACCGGTCAACATTGCTGACCAGACACTAAAAGCCCATTTACCCACAGTAACTGGCCTCCGCCATCAGGGGAGGGAGCGGGAAGAGCTGCAGGAGCCTGGAGACGGCTCCGGCAAGAGATCTACCAGCAGCACCCCCTCCCCCAGAGCACAGCTCCCTCTCCCTGACCAGACTCATTCCCCCACCTGGCTGCGGGGGTGAGGGGACGCAGACCGGGGATGGGGAAAGACACCACTGAAAAAAATTTGGGGACCATGGTAGAAGGAGGTGAACTGAGAGCACAGGAGAGACACACCTCAGCTCTCAGTTTTTATATCTGGTGCCACAACAGCCCCTGGTGGCTAGGAGCAGCAATTGCAGGTAAAGTCCTCAGCCTAGGCCTGGAGCACGTTCAGTGTGGATGGAATTTAAATTGTCAGTCTCCATCTCTCTACTGAGCATGTACAAATGGCAATTTTCAGAGGCTTACAACTCAGCGAAAGGTGGGTGGATTTTCATGGGAACAGCAACAGACACATCCCTGACACTAGGGTCACGCCCTGCCAAATATGAAATCACTGCTAAAAGCATGGAGGTGCTTGAGCTTCTCGAAAAAATAGGAGAATGTAAAATTTTTTTTCTTTTCTTTTTTTTTTTTTTTAACGCTTGCAAAACAATGTACTTTTCCCTAATCTGATTCTTGGAAGCACCTTCATTGCTATTGCTGAAACTTTCCAAAGAAATTTATCTTGGGGCTGACAGCTAGCATGGAAAATATCAGGCCAAACAGTTAAAGTCTGGTAAAGTTATACACAACCAAAAACAGTGTCTTAGGCAACCTTAACTGTAGAGTGTGCGCCTCCAGCTCTGCCTATAATAAAATGTGAAAAACAACCTCCTCTCCCATCTCCCCTCCCCCCCAAAAAATATTTTTATAAAATTAATAGAATTCACATGACATTTGCAAGCCATTACAATTCACTCTGATTGTATATTGTCTCTTTCCCCAGTTATGGATCTGTCTTGTCTTAGACTGACTGTAAGCTCTTCATCACATGGACAGCCTCTTATTCTAAGTTTGTTCCTAGGACAATGGGGACCAAATCCTGTTAGGGAATTTAGCTGTGACACAAGGCATTTACCTGTATTCACACAACTTGGCACAGAACCACAACTCAAGCTTAGCATCATTAATACTGATAAGAGTTTAAATAATTTTAATTAGTAATTAAGAGGGTAACTAAACATCTCTGTATGTTTGGTTTTCTTGAAATCTTATAAAGCATTTTAAAGTACTGTGTGTGGTATGTGCCAGGCATCATTAGCCATTATAATTCAGCCTCCATGCATTAAAGTGTTATAATCAAGGGGTTTCTTAATTACTTTATGATATTTTTGTTTACTCAAGGTCTACAAGCTTAGCTGCTTATACTGTTCTTATTGTAGAGCAGATCCTTTCAGGATAAGATCGTACTACAGGAATAACACAGGTAAGTATATTAAATTCTGGCACCATCTGCTTCCAGTGATTTCACTATCAGCTGTTGTATTTCCATTACAATCTGAGCAATATTGTGTAATGACTACAGTAAGCAGCAGTCACCTCCAAGCAGATGTGTAAGCATGTTTTAAACCTATTTGCAACAGGTGCCCACAAAACACAAAATGTGGCTATAAGAAGTTACAGACTTGCAACCATCCACATCAAAATGTTAGAAAGATGTGGCTTCAAAGGCAGGTATCACTGGGTACAAATTAAAAATATACCGTATATACTCGTTCATAAGCCGAATATTTTTGGTAAAAAAGTGAAGCATCAAAGAGCGGGGGTCGGCTTATAAATGGGTCTACACCAAAATCTGATGATTTTAAACTCTATGAAATCACTGAATTGAATATCTAATACATTGTTGTTTTGTTTACCTGGAGCATCTGCAGGCATGGAGCCCCTCAGTTTCCTGTGGCTGCGGTTTGCTGTTCCCAGCCAATGGGAGCTGCGAGAAATAGCACCATTTCCCGCAGCTCCCATTGGCTGGGAATGGCAAACTGCAGCCACTGGGAGCTGAGGGGCTCCGTGCCTGCGAATGCTCCAGGTTAACAAAATGTCCTTACCCACCAGCGGCTTACCCTGACGGGCCGGGAGCCGAAGCTTGCCAACCCCTGAAATATAGGGTCGGCTTATGAAAGGGTCATACAGTTTCTACCATTTTTACTTATCCATCTTGGAGGGGTCAGCTTATAAACAAACTGGCTTATGATCGAGTATATATGGTATATGTGGTTTGGTACCTACAGAGTCTCAAGTTATCTTGTTAAGTAGAAGAGTGGGGACAGTTTAGCAGAAAGATGGGATCAATCACCTTAAAAATGAGAATATATAGCTGGCTTGAATAACTCTCTGCCTTGACTAGCTGTCATTTAGATTCCAGGTACTCAGAAACATTCTGCAGAGTGAAATCTACACAAGGCAGAAATGGGTTGCTGCTAAATAGCCTAAAACAGAGAATAGAAGAAATATTAAACCCCTTTCCTTTAGAAGGGGTTTTTCACTTAGTTTATACCATACCATTTGTCAAGAAATTTGATAGACTTTCCCATTAAATTTGTAATCACAGAAACTTCATTTCCTGATGTGAATTATTCAGGCAAAATGCAGTAGCCGTACTGCAGTAGCTTCTAATCTTCCTACCGAGAGCCATTGGGGCTCCAAGTAATGGGACAAACCGCAGGGATACTCACCAAATGCAATCAGCACCAGTGTGTAAGTAGTCAATGTATGGAAGGTGATTTTGGTCTCGAGACCAGCATGAGGTAGAAAAGACCATGCCAATACTTAGCCAAGGAATTGTCACTCCTAAAATACAGGAATTAAAAATAAACTTTAATGGATTAGAATGTCAATTAAAAATAAATAAAAGACAGTTTTGGAGCGCATTTCAGCTGAAAAGCCTGCTTCTCCATTGAGTTGACTCAGGAGTTTTAAATGAAATGGTCACTAACATTACAGTAACTGTGGTTCTTTGAGATATGTTGTCCATATAGAGTCTACTCTTGGTGCGCATGCATCCAATGCACTTGAGTCTGAATTATCCTGGCCAGCAGTGTTTGTTGGGGCCATGCCTGCACCCTGAATGTCTTTGTGCCTCCCACCAAGGTCAGCCCTACCCACCCCTCAGTTCCTTCATCAATACAGGATCCAGATATTATCAGACTTTGTAGTAGCAGGAAACAAGGACAGGTTGTGAAATTATATATGGAGAACATCTCAAAGAAGCAGTTACTATAAGTAAGCCAACCGCTTTTCCATATATATTGCACTGTTGATAACTCACAAAAAGTGATCTAGATCCGTGGAGATGGGTGCTGCAGTCTACCTAAAAAATGAGTGTATGATAGCCAAAATTCTCACTTCCATGATAGATTAATGCCGGGTAAATGTACACACTGAACTCCCAAACAGCTGCCCTACAAACGTCTAGGATGGGAATGTTTCTCAAAGAAGCAACTGAGGTTGCTTGCATTCTACTTGAGTGACCTGTGACCTTCCTTGATAGAGCTATATTTACCAGTCTATAGAAGTTTGTATCAAAGTCTTTGTTTGAAATAGCTTGTCCTTTAATCCTCTCTCCACAGATTATGAAAAATCAAGGGAATACCCTAAATGGCTTAGTTCTGTCTATAGAGAATTAAAACTCCCTTCGGACATCTAGAGTGTGGAGCTTCGCCTCACTTTATTTCAATAGGTTTCAGAGTGGTAGCCATGTTAGTCTGTATCAGCAAAAATAACGATTAGTCCTTGTGGCACCTTAGAGACTAATAAATTTATCTGGACATAAGCTTTCGTGGGCTAGAACCCACTTCATCAGATGCATGGAGTGAAAATACAGGAGCAGGTACACTTAGTAAAGCAACCTCCATCCTTTCATGTATTAATACCTGCTCCTGTATTTTCACTCCATGCATCTGATGAAGTGGGTTCCAGCCCATGAAAGCTTATGCCCAAATAAATTTGTTAGTCTCTATGGTGCCACGAGGATTCCTCGTTATTTTTGCTTTATTTTAATGTATTTTGGAGAGAGAAAAATAGAGGCAGGAGAATAACGTGATTTAAATGAAAGGCAGATAGATATGGGGGCCCTGACATCAATGCCTGTATCTCCCCCTCTCTTCTGGCTGATGTTATCACTACCAGGAAGGCTGGTTTTATGGAAAGATGAAAAAGAACTTGTGTTGAAAGGTCCAAGAGGTGGGCCTATTAACCCTCTGAGAACAATCAGATCCCAAGAAGGGGGGGGTTCTCTAACTTTCATAAGAATCTGGCCACTGTGGGGTGTGAGAATGTGGAAGCCACTTGCAATGGACAGTGGAGAGCTGAGATGGTTGCTAGATGACCCCTTAACAAGTTCACAGATAGTCCAGAGTTCTTTAAATTCAGGAGATAAATTCCAGTCTGTCTAGAATCTTTGCTTGAGATGGTGATAACTGGTGGTGTTATGACCAGATCATGAATCTCTTCAATTTAGCAGCATAAGTATGTCTGGTAGAGTCTTTTCTGCTGTGGACAGGGACACTTTGTATTGCAGATGAGCAGCTTATTTCTACTGAAGTCAGTCAGCCAGTATTTATGCTGTGAAGTGTAGGGAATATGGGATGATGGACTTGGCTGTGCCTCCATATTATGACCTCTGGTTGGAGAGCTATGTGTATTGATGGTTGAATGGAGAGATTCTTCAGGCCTGATACCAGAACTGTCTTGGTCATGCTGGAGCTACCATGATCATTATGGCAGAGTCCCATCTGAGCTTCCTGAAAGCACTGGGGATGAACAGAATTGGAGGGTAAGCGCATAGGAGACCTGATGACCGTGAAATTAGAGATGCATCAGGCAATGACCCCTGACTTAGTCACCGTCCAAACCAGAAATTTTGACATTTCCTTTTTGCTCTTTTGGCAAAGAGGTGTATGCTGGAATGACGACAACATAAGACCTCTCTCTCAAGTGTAATCTATCAACCTGTAACGGGTGTCTGAAAACTGCTCACTAAGGTGATCTGCCAGCACATTCTGTATTCCTGGGAGAGGAACAGCCTTCAGAGTAATTTCATGATGGATACAAAAGTTCCAAAGATGTACACCCTCTTAACATGAAGGAGTAGACCTTATGCCCCAATGCTTGTTTACATAAAATGGCTATTAACTCCAGGACATTTGTGTGGAGACTTGCTTCCTGAGGAGTCCATGTGGCTTGTGTTTGTGATCGTCTAAATGGGCTTTCCATGCTAAAGTAAAGGAATCTGTCACCAATGTTTTTGATGGTAGTGAAGGGGAGAATGGTTGTCCCATTGCAGACTTTGAAGGGCCCCCTCCACCAATTTAATGACAGGACTTCTGGTGGAACATGTATTAGGATGGACAGGTAATGTTAGCTTAGCTGATACATAATACAGATCTCAAACACCCTTGCATGCAACAGAAGTCTGGCAGGCTGAATTACAAAGTTGCAAGGGCCATGTGTCCCAGCAGTCAAAAAAGTTCTCACTGATATCCTGTGGTAAACATGAAGGTCGACAGGTAGGTCTAATATGACTTGGACTCTCTGGTGGTAGACAAGCCATCACCGTTAGGGAGACCAGCATGACTGCAATAAATTCTATTTTTTATGTTGGAGTCCGTATTGACTTCTTTTTGTTTACTTTAAGGCCTAGAGAGGCGAACAGTTGCAGAGTCTGTTAAATGAAGTCTATTACTTGCTGGCGCACCTTCTCATGAATGAGCTAGTCATCAAAATATGGGAAACTTGGACTACCTGTCTCCTGAGGTAAGTGGCCACCACCAGCAACCATTTTATGAATACCCTTCATGCTGTTGGTAGGCTGAATGGTGATGACCTTTGCTACTAGTGGCAATTGCCCACGTGAAACCTGAGATATCTTCTGTGGGCAGGTGGGATAGCTATATGAAAGTAAGCGTCCGGGAAGTCGAGAGCTATGTACCGGTTATTCTGATCTAAGCATGGAATTACAGAGGCCAGAGTCACCATCCTGAACTTGAGCTTGCAGATGAAGGTGTTCAACTGTCTGAGGTTCAGAATGGGTTGCCCACTGCCTTTCTTTTTGGGAATCAGACAATAATGAGAGTAAAATCCCTTTCCCTTGTGTTCTTGATGAATTTCTTCCATTGCTCCAAGACTGAGAAGTGACTGCACCTTCTGATATAGCACGCTTTCAATGAGAGGGGTCCCTGAATAGGGATGAGAAAGGTGGGTTGGGGAGGGTCTGGAACTGGATGGAATAACATTTCAGTTTCCAAGACCCCAGCGGTCGATTTTGCTGGTGCTCCAGGACCCATTCATGAAATAAATTATTCCCAAATGAAGGGGATATAATTGGAAGAGCCAAAGGGGTTTGCTTTAGATCAAGAAGTCAAATCTTCTGCCTTCATGTCGACTGAGGTTGATCAGCAGAGAGGGTGATGTGGATCCTGATGACTTCCTTCTGGGAAATTTCAGACATTTCCTAGGTGTTTCCAGGCTGCCTGTATTAAGGGTAAAAGGATTGCCTCTATCATGGTTAGCATTAAAATCTCAGTGTGGCATACGAGGCCTTTAGGTCATCTGTTTTCACACTAACAAGTTCAAATTCCTCAAAGGGGAGATCCTCAACTGTTATTTGAGCTTCTTTAAGGATCCCTGAATTGTGGCGCCAGGAGAATCTCCTTATAGCAATTGAGGTGGCTATAATCTAGAGCAGCAGTTCTCAACCAGGGGTCCACGAGCCCTTTCGGGGGGCTGCGGAGCCCCACCACTGAAACCCAGTGCCCCCCATGGGGCTGAAGAGGGGAGCACCACAGGGCTGAAGCCCAGAGTTCCAACACCCCCCGTGGGGCTGAAGCCAGGAACAGCGCAGGGCTGAAACCCCGAGCCCTCTAACGTCCCCTGCAGCCGGGAATGGCGTGGGGCTGAAGCCATGAGCCCCAGCCCCCCTCGTGGGGCCGAAGCCGGGAGCAGTGCAGGGCTGAAACCCCAAGCCCCACAACTCTCCTGCAGCCAGGAGCAGTGTGGGGCTGAAACTCCGAGCTCCTCCATCCCCCTGAAGCCAGGAGTGGCAGGGCTGAAGCCCCGCTGCCATGGACAGAAATTTTGAGCCGATGGGCGGAGTTGAGGGGCACAAGAGTGTTGTCCCCCAAGCTGCAGTGCCTGAACCAGAGTGGGGTAGTCGTGGGGGCAGCTCCACCCTCCCAGCCCCCAACCTCCTCCTCTCCCTCATGCCCCACCCTCTGGCCAGATCCGAGGCAGGAAGACAGAGCCAGGCAATGAGGGGCAACTGCTCCTCTGACTGATGGTGCCATGGAGTGGGCAGCCACGGCATTTCCCCATCTGCTGCTGGTGCCTGGGGTTGCGTCTGCTCCTCAGCTCCCAGCCTCCTTTGACTGCTCATGCAGCCAGTCAGAGCTGCCCAGGCAGCTCCGGACCCAGCAGATCCCTCGGGCAGTAGCTACCGGCACACAGCCCCGAACAGGTGAGTGGCCTGATAAGGTGAGTCAGGGGGCTGGAGGTGGCACTCCCTCCCTGGACCCTGCTGGGCAGAGATGGCCCAAGCCCTGCTGGCCCTTCCCCACCATCCCCCAAATAGAAGTCAAACTACGCCTATGCCCCAGGGTCCCACCTCTGGTCCGGATGGCCCCCTGCTGGGCCCCAGAGTTTTTCTAGCATGTTGAGGGGGGCCTCAGAAAGAAAAAGGTTCAGAACCCCTGCTCTAGAGGCTGTATCTGCAGCATGCAGGGCTGCCTGTAGGGATATACATGCCATGAGCTGACTCTCAACTATGATAATACGTGGTCTTGGGGAAACTTGTCTATAAATTTGGTCATAGAATCCCAACAAGGCTTTGGGGGGATGATGATGATGATGATTCTCATTTGGAGGCTAAATGTTGAAGAATTCTTTTCTTCAAATACATCTAATTTTTTGGGTTACCGGTCATTGGTGTTGATTTTTGCTGATTCCCGAGACCTTTTGTAACCGCTAATGAACCCAATGTAGGATTTGTCAAAAATTGTTCAAGTCCCTGGACGGGAACTTAGTAGCAATGGTCTTCTCTCTTCAGTGTTGGTCGTGGAATGTCTTGTAGACATCTGGGGTGGAAGCTAATCACTCAGTAACTTCCACCTCATCCAGTGATGATGAGGATGTATGGACTAGGGCAGGATGGTCTTCTGTCTGGGTCTCCTCATCTGAGCCTTGACCAGTCTGTTCTGCAGGCAGTGGAGCAGTTGGTCTAGTTGTAATGCCCCATGTTGACGCAGGCCTTTTAGCATGATGCATTTCCCTTGGAGCCTTATAAGGCCAACAGTGCTGGTAGGCAAAAGTGGCAGATAATCAAGGGATAGGGTATCAAAGAATAATATCCCTTCTTGAACTTCTGTGTCTGTGGTAATAGGAAGCAACCCATGACATTCTCTCAGATGTGAACTATCCTGAATACCTAGAAAAGGAACAACCTCGTGAAACCTCCCCTAGTGGTTTCAGAGTAGGAAAATGCAGCATATTCCTCCAGAACAGGAGCTGTACTAATTGGTGTGCTGGAAGCCCCCATGGAACGTGCTTTGGCTGGTACTGTAGATGTATGCAGTACCAGTGTCAGGACAGCTGTTGGTTCTTGGAGGCGGCACCTTCCCCACCACTAGTAGTGGGGAATTTGGTGTCAAGGAGACCAACACGTCTTTAGATGCTGTATTGGATTTTGGTAGTGCATATGTTAGCACTGAAGTCAAATTAAGTAGACTGCATTGGAACCAGGAGCCTTGATGCTGAGGAGTCAGAACCAGGCATTTATGCAGTACGACAAAAGACAGTCCTGGGGCATGAAGACTTGTGCCTGAATGGGTGCCAGTGGGACCGTTTTGGGGCCTGTGTCACCCTTGACCTCTGAGACTAGAAACAATTTGAGGCTCTTAATGTGAAGGACCTGTTGAGGAGCAATCTCTATCTCTTTTCTTTATGAACCTTGTGGTCTTTCTTCCATCACCTGACATTTTACCAGACAAGGAGAAATAACCTTTAGAAACAGGAACTTCAGCCCTATGAGTAGCTGATGACTGCTCAGAGGTTTCCGCCCTGAGCATCCTGGAGCCTGAGAAGGAACACAGATTTCTCCAAAAGAAATGTCTTTATTAAGCAAGACTCCCTAGCTCTCTGGGTTCTCTTTGAAAAGGATCTACAGATGGCACATCTCTCTGTAATGTGCCCCTTACCAGACACAATATTCATCTGGTATGCCCATCAATTAGGGGCATGACAGCCTTGCACAAAGGGCAGCTTTTGAAGGCTGGATTGTTCAGTCATAGTGTATGTCTACACTGCAGTCCGAGGGGTGACTGCAGCACACATAGGCATACCCTTAAATCTAGGCCGCTAAAAATAACAGTGGAGATGTGGCAACATGAGCTGTACAAGCCCACTGGGGACCATACTTGGATTGCTAGCTCATGCTGCAGCCCATGTCGCCATACCTTCACTGCTATTTTTAGCTGTGCTAGCAAGAGTAAAACTAGCATGGGCATGCCACCCCTGCTGCAATAACACCTCTCGGTGCAGTGTAGCCAGACCCAGAGAGAGTGATCCCCCTACCCTCCCAGGCAAGCAGAAACCAGTTTCCTTACAAAAAGGGAAGAAAAGAAATGAGATCAAATACTAACACTAAAGCTAATCATTAACTATTTACATAGTTCACAGTGGAGCAAAGAGACTTGGACACTAAGTTCCAATTCATAGCCAAAGGAGGTAAGAAGGAAGCAAGAGGCAGCTGGGGCTGTCCTACTCTTTACATCCTCCATCAGAAGCACGACCTCAACAGACACTGCTGCCCAAGAGAATCCAGACTTGAGTACTGGGCACATGTGCACCAAGAGTGGAATATATATGGACAATGCATCTTGAAGAAAAATTTTCTGTCTCTACCAGAGCAGAGTGAATAATTCACAAAGAATAATAGATTAAACAAATTTAGACTCTTTCAGCTCATAAAATATCTACCAGGCTATAGCAATGGCCTTGAATTTATTAGTTACTCAAATATCTTTTTTAATTTTCTACTTTATGGATTGATCATCAATACCCAAAATTCAAGGTTAGTTTTGATAGGTCAAATAAGTCACTTGAAACTGTATTTGTTCTCTGACTGTGACAGTACTCCAACACGGATATTTGTATATGTGATTGTGAATTCTGCTTTCAGTGCACTTTTTTTTAAACCACTAAAACTTGAATGAAGTCCTAATGAATATTCACAGTAAATTTTGTCATTATTTTACCCAGCACTGCGTTCTAGATTCTATAAATACGGAAGCAATATCTCAATCATTCATCACTCTGAGGCAAAACGTTGACACAGATGTACAAGTAATAACTAAAAGGGACATTACAAGGAGAAGTAAGTGCCCACAGGTATATCACCCCAACTGTTCATCAATTCTAAACGTACAGATCGCTTTTTATGCCTTGAAACACAAAATACTCCAAGGCAATGTCCATCCATATGGGTTAGAAAACAAATCAGCACCTGTCTAGCTCTAGGAAAAGTGCCCATTTCAAAGAACAGATTGAGGATAAATTGGAAATCATGTCCCCACCCAATATGCTTATAAATACTGCAACAAGTGGAGGCTTTTTGGGTATCCCTGTGGAGAACTGGGACACATTTGCATTGTTTTTTATAGACATCATATGACCCTCAGTTTATCTGGGTGACACTATCCTGCCTGAAGGCCAGGAGTTAAATCAAAGGCAGTTGTAAAGGGGAAAACAACCAGGAAGCAAAACAATGGCAAAGAGACGGCTCTGAAGCACGGAATCTATCAATTGCAGAATACCCCTTGTCTGGCTCCCTCCTGGCTGGAATGGGTTGCTCTTCCCAAGGCGAAAAGATTGGAACCCTAGGGAGTCCTAAATCTCAGAGACCCTAGAAAAGGGATGGGAGAAGGGGATTGCTGAGCCAAGAGAGGTTGCTCTTCAAGATATGTCAGGGAAAGCTGACAGACTGATTGAGGCACAGAGACGGGGAACATGCTGCAACAGGGCAGTGTGCTTCTCCCTGCTATTCGACATTGGTGAGGCCTCATCTGGAGTACTGTGTCCAGTTTTGGGCCCCACACTTCAAGAAGGATGTGGATAAATTGGAGAGAGTCCAGCGAAGGGCAACAAAAATGATTAGGGGTCTGGAACACATGAGTTATGAGGAGAGGCTGAGGGAGCTGGGATTGTTTAGCCTGCAGAAGAGAAGAATGAGGGGGGATTTGATAGCTGCTTTCAACTACCTGAAAGGGGGTTCCAAAGAGGATGGCTCTAGACTGTTCTCAATGGTATCAGATGACAGAACGAGGAGTAATGGTCTCAAGCTGCAGTGGGGGAGGTTTAGATTGGATATTAGGAAAAACTTTTTCACTAAGAGGGTGGTGAAACACTGGAATGCGTTACCTAGGGAGGTGGTAGAATCTCGTTCCTTAGAGGTTTTTAAGGTCAGGCTTGACAAAGCCCTGGCTGGGATGATTTAACTGGGAATTGGTCCTGCTTTGAGCAGGGGGTTGGACTAGATGACCTTCTGGGGTCCCTTCCAACCCTTATATTCTATGATTCTATGATTCTATGCTACAGAGGGAATTAGCTGGGCTGAGAGGTACCTACACAAGCAGCCAAGGAAAGTTTAAGGCATAAGTGTAGGCCTTTTATTGTTTTACTCTCTGCTCTACATGCTTTGTACCTTTGAGGAATGAATAAATAATACTTTGTTTTGCAGACGCTGTTTCTGTGTCACTGGAAACATATGCTGTGACAGGCTCCCCAAGTGAATCTCTCACATGTCAAAACCAAATTGGGCCTGTGTCATTAACATGGTTAGAAACCAAGGGGCTGCAGCCCACAAAGCCAATCTAAGAGTGGTTGGGCTGCATGATTCCACCCAGAGTGAGGTGCAGAAAGCCAGGCTTACCATGTAAGGTGGGCACTCGAGAGAGACAGAATGGGGTCTAAGGCACAGTTCGCCCAGTAGCCATGACAATGCCAATCATTAAAATGTACAATACCACTTGCACCTCTGTAATTTTAAACAGTGGGTACACACGTGACCTTCTCCAGTAAAAATTGCACAGAACAAAAAGCAAAACAGAATTGATTCTGCCCACTCCAGATACTGCCAAAATTGTTGACTCCTAATACCACACAGAATGCTGGGGGGGGATCTACTTACCAGGCACAGCACCAAGATGTCGCAGGATGGATCCTGTATTATTAGGAAGGACTGTAAGGTTCCACCCATGCCTGTTGAATGAAGTGATACACACATTATTATGCGTCCGCATTAAAAACAAACTGGTCTTAAAGTTGCTCCTCATCTCAAACATTTGTAGTCATTGTTTTGACCTATAGTCTTATATGGATTCTGTGCTGAATAGAATAACTGTAGCATAAGAGGCAAAATACCATAAAAATCCAGATTATTTATCTAACTTTACCTTGAGAATGGTTCAGATTTTCCAACAGGAAAGCCGCTCCCATGTGTGTTGGTATCCACTTTCCCACAGTGCACTGCTACATGGCAATCCTTCTGTTCCACTAACCTCCAGTACTCTTGCTATAGCAGAAGAAGGCAGTAGTAAATTTTTAGTCCAACGGACAGTGAGAAAATTCCTTTAAATGTTCACCAATCAACAGAAGGTTACAGTCCACTGATACACTCAGTGTTGCTCCAACAAAACATTTCCTCTTAGAGACAGATATACAGAACTTTAAAAATAACAATGAATTAAGACTTAACATCCCTTTTGAAGACTGTTTATTTCCATTTTACAGATGGGGAAAACTGAGACACAGAGCGGTTAAGTGACTTGTGCAAACTCACACAGGAAGACTTTCGCAGAGACAAGAACAGAACTCCAATCCCCTGACTCCCATGCTGGTGCTTCAACCACAAAACCAACCAACCCTCCTGCCTGTCTTTAACTTGTCAGTGCCTTTATTGAAGATATTAAGTAATGTCAAAAGGAAGAGCAGAGACAACATCTTCATTCTCTTCCTGCATCAGACACCTTCAAGCAGTCTACTGTGCCACTTTGTGATTTAACTTTGCAGAGCCATCCCTAAATCCTCCATAGGGAAAGATTTCCCATCCCTAAGTGCTCTCTTGCCCCTCACCTCTATTTCAGCTACCGAAGGCTCCTTGCTGAAGCACATGTTCATGATGTTTCTTGCCGTCCGGTAAAAGGTTGTTAAAGAAACAGACCTACCCTGTGAATCAAGAGAGCACGATTAAAAGTGAAAATAAAAATGGTACCTTCGCCCCCCACCTCCAGTGTTATTTACTATGCAAACCTTACCTTCCTCAGCCCAAGACCAGGAGAGGGGAAGGGACAGAATGTTCTCTAAGAATAGGTACAACAGAGTCCATTGATCTAATATACATTTCTTCCTGAAGCAAGTATCTCAAATGCCATTAAAAGCAGTAGGGAACTCCAGCTTTTATCATGGCGAGCAGCAGCTGATACAGCAAGTGAGCCTATGCAGATGTCATTTTAAAACTTCCACCAAGTCAGTTTCCATTTTTAAGGTCTCTCTTTTTAGGAAAAGTGTTTTAACCTCATTTAACCTATTTTTCTGTGCAAACAGATGCTGTTCATGATAGAACATGCACTACATGGAGAACAGGAGGACACAAAAAGGATGACTCGGAGCTAAGTTATACTTTATATTCAGTAATTGCATGTACAACAACAACAACAAGGCAGCAAGGCATGGTTCAATAACAATATTATGAAGACCAGGGATTGGTATGGAGGGGCAGGGGGTTTACAAAAGCAAAATAATAAAATGTGTGTTGCTTCCTTCCTCCACTACTTTGTCTGCATGATGTCCTTTAGATTGTAAGCTGCTTGGGACAAGGAACTGTCTTATTTTTGTTCTATACACACTTAGCAAACTTCTGAATATTCTTTTACATGTATATTATTCTTATATATTAGATGCTCACACACACATATAATAATAAACACATTTTCAATCTAAGAGAGATCCATAGGAAGACATAGCACCAGCCCTTTGTATATCTGCAACCAGGTTGCCAAAGTAAAATACGGTGGTCAAGTTCTCAGTGTATGATCCAAAGTTTGAAATTTGGAAATGTGTAAAATAAGCCTTAAAAGTGTTTTTATGTTAGTATTATCTGAGACCAAGTTAAGGCTTACAAGAAAAGAGACCGTGTGGAGACAGGAAACATGCCCCCCCTTTAAGGCTTGGGGACATTGGAACCTGCCTATACCCTCTGGTGAAAATGCAGCCTCTATTTAGGTTTCAAGTTCTTCCATCACTCTAAACTAAGAAAATAACCTTGAAAGCTAAGGGATGTGAAGGATGACAGCACCCTGCCACCAAACCTTGCAATATTTTGGTCTAGCCACTGTGATATGTACCGATTGTACTAGGCCAGGCTATGTACAAGAGAAATGTTAAAAAGGAAGTTAAAAAGGAATTCCTGCTTTACAAACATGAAGTCTATCCCTTGTCCCCATATCTACCTCTCTCTTTCCTCTGACACCAAATTACCTTCCCTCACATTTGCCAACCCTCTTCCTCTCAAAAAATAAAGGAAAACCTAAGAACCAACCCCACACCCCCTCCGGATCTAAACTTCTGGTAAATGAACATTTAATTAGTTGGATTATTTTGTTTTTATTTTTTTAAATGGTGAAACATGATCTGCTAAATTGCTAAAACTGTATTTCTGCTTACTTTGAGCAAGAACTCTACCCAAGAGTAAACCAGGGACAATTACACAGCAGTTTGTTGTTGTTTTCTTTTTCCTATAAGAGACTAAGTCTGTTGCTAAAACATCAATGGTCCTAACATTTTGTTTTTGTTTGGTTTTAAACTGAATGCAGGGCAATTAGCTGCTACAAGAAGTCTGTAAAATGCCCAGGGCCCCAGACTCTCATAAACCTCTAAGTTGGATGGTCTGTGATACAATGAGCAATTTCCTTCATCTTTTACTGCCCTTGTGAATCTTTTATTGAGGCAGGCTTTGAAAACAAATCCTCAAATCGCTCTGCTCCTACAGTCTTCAAACTTGTACATATACTTCCCTGATGACAAGCTGCTAACGAATGCTCTATAGAAGCTTTTTAGGTTTAAGATGGTTTGCCTGCCACTTTGTCATACAAAAGAGAATAGGATTCAGGACTGATCCTCCAAAATTAACTATGTCCTCCAAATTCTGAGATGGGCGGCTGCCCTATCATAGGGAAGAAACCTACATACAATAGCGGACAGAATTATTAAAAAGATTGAAGTTCTTGATTTTCTCAATCAAAAAATTTCATATCCTCCACCTCGGCCCAAAAGTCACAAAATATATAAAGGCTGATGAGCTTTCTACATGAAAAATATGACAATATTTTCTTGAGGATCATTAAGAGAAAATATTTTAAGGCTTTGCACTCTAAAATGGAGCTGGCTGAAAATAGACTCACAATACAAAATTATTACTGAAGTGCAAAACACCTTTTGAGGCCCCTGAGAAGATCTGAACAGTTGATACTAAGGATCCTCTAGGAACTTAGATGTATTAAGCAAAATCTTTGAAGCAGTAAAGAGCCTAAACAGAAGAATAGCTGAATGGCAAAATTATATTGTGATACTTCATTCTACCTACATTACTATTAAGGAGAGAAAAGAGAAAGGTAAGAGTCCTGAAAATGAACTCAGGTCAGGAGTGCCCAGACTACGGCTAGATGAAATTTTTCAGACATTTTTTTTTTTGCTGAAAAACCCAAATTCAGGTCAACCAAACATTTCATGAGTTTGTGCCATTTTTAGTTAATTGTTTTAGTTTAAACTAATTGTTTTGTCATTATCCAAACAAAACATCCAAACCCAGATTTTTTTCCTGCTAGACTCGCCAGGGGAGTTAGGCATGCGAAGGAAGAGGTAGTGGTGGTGTGGGAAACCCAAGTTTGATCCCAGCTCTAGAGCAGGGACTGGAACCCAGTCTCTCCCTCCCAGGTGAGTGCCCTAACCACCAGACTGTTGGCTATTCTGGGATGGGGGTATCAATATCTCCTGCTGAAGCAGTTTCACTTTGTATAAATAATTAGTCATTAGAGCAGGGACTCAAACCCTGGGTTCTCCCACCTCTCAAGTCACCAGGCAACAAAGTCACACCCTCTCTCTCTCTCTCTCTGGCCCAATGACTATTCAAGTATTTTATCAAAATATTTTAGTACTTCTGTATATGGCATTGGTGAGAACTGTACTGGAAAACTGGTGGTCTCTTCCTAAAAATATGCCCCAATACAACCACAAGATATTAGACTTGATGCAGGAATTACCGGGTGAAATTCTATGACCTGTGTAATGTAGGCAACGACCAATGAACACAGTGGTCCTTTCCAGCCCTAATCTATTCATTTACAAAAACCTTTCTTAAAGTTGAGCTAAGGTTGCTGTCACACAATAGGACCTTCCTATCCCTATACCCTTCTGGAACATAAGGCTTCAAAACTCAAATATTAGGAAATATTCACTTAAGGTCTTCTCACATATCCCCAAAAGAATGTTAGTGTGATAAGAAATGCCACCCCCCTTCCCCCCCCAGAAAACACACTTATGCAAGCCAGGGGATCTGCAGTTAAAGTGCTGTTTCATTCATAATGAAACCACACAACCTTAGCTCTAATCCATAAATAGTACAGCTCAGCTAAGGAATCTGCACACTGTGGCTCAGAGCCACACTTGACTCACAGCAGGGCAGCTGTTCATTCTGCAGAGTCAAGAACAAAATATAATCTTAAAAACAAAAATGAGAGTTAACTTTTAGAGCTTGTTCTCGATGCTAGACACCAGTTCTCACTGCATGTTTTTTCCCCTACCTCTGTACAGAAAGATACAAGACGTGTTGTGATTTTAGTAACAGAGCCAGAGTTTAAGGCTAGGAGGTCATATTTTGGGGGGCTGTGTCTCTGGAACCCCTTGAGCAAACATTCTCAAATGTGTATCATATATTCTACCCTGGCCCATACCAATTTTCAAACAGGTTTGAGTCTGACTGTGTGTGTGGTTTTAAGGAGGATTGCAAGTTTGGCTGTAAGCAGAAAACACGTTGCAATGTTCTCTATAGTACCACTCTGTAATTCAAGACTTCATGGTCTGGTTTGGTTCTTGTATCTTGACTGCTTTTGGTAGATGGGGGTAGCATGAATCATGTCAGCCCTGAAGTTCACTAATATTTAATCATTTACGTGCTAAATCACATGTACATTTTAAAAGTACATTTATTAAACCTATAATTGTTCATGGCACAGTGCTGGGGGAAGGACTTAATGCCTTCTCAAGCTCCCTTCCAGTCCTACATTTCTATGATTCTATACTGGGTCTGACATTGCGAAGTCCTGAGAGCCTTCCACAACGTTCTGAAAGCATGTCAATGAGAGTTTAAGAGCGTTTAGCACTTTGCACAAGGCAATCAGAACTTAGCAGGTTCAGGCTTATTATTACAGTGTTCAGGTAATGGCTGATTAAGATATTTCTCTGCACAGACTCACTCTTTTTGTGTATGATCTCTCATCTCCCTCTAAAATGTAACTTGGGGACTTTATACTGGCAAGCAGTGGGGTGGTGTTTTGTATGTGAAGATCAGTATGTTTCATTTATTATTAAATTCAAGATATTAAGTACAAAAAAGGCCTTTTAACTATGCACAGGAAATATCATTAATGTAGCTGCCATTAGATAAGGCTTGTATCTTTTAATGTGATAGAAACATCATTAACAGTTTGTTTTAACACGGGAGTGACAAGGGAGCCCCAGAATAGAACGCTCTTCATCTGACAAATTCTAATGCATTGCTGTGCAGAAGAAATGTGAATGAACTTTCTTAAATGCAATTCATGAGCTTAGTCAGTCTCTAAATAGCTTAACAAAAACTACTTTGGACAGTAACACTGGGAATGCTATCTGTTTTCATTTCATAGTGACAGGAGAGAGACTGGGGAGGGAGGAGTGGTATAGCAGCTTACTGGCCGCAGACAGTAAGTACTGTATATCTCACTCTCAGCACTGCTAAATAATTCAATCGAACTAAAAAGTACACTGCAAGTTGTGATGCCAATTCTTGCTCAATAGTGGAAGGTTGCCAATAAAATACAATGAAAGAGACAACAATCCTTTGTAAACGGATTTTAAATGTGCTGGAGGAACAAGCATTATGACCATTTGTGCTTAGCAAAATTTGGCATCATGGTTGAAAATATTGTTTGCATTTCAATTTGCACTTTCTAAATCGTGTGTATTTTTAGCTACATTAGTTTTGATGGCTCTATCAAGGGAGTGGTACTCTGCTCATTGAGCAACTGGCAAGAAACAGGCGTGAGAGAGCAGAACGTTACTTTAAATGTCACTAAAAAATGAAAATAAATGTTGTGTCTGCTAGGATAATTGCTTAGACTATTTCTTACAAAGAGCCAACTCCATAGATGGAGGGGGACTAGTGTTCTATGTAGCACATCCACAAAAATAACATTTTCTAGTTTGTCAAGCTGCAGTAAAATCAGGATGGAGTTAATACCCCCTCATCAAACTGCCTGCAGCAATTAATAATCCAGCCATTGACGCTGGAAAAACACTGTGGCCCACTGGCTGACTCCAGCTGGGTCTCACTACAGTGCAGCACAGAGAACATCCGTGTCAATGCTTTCACAGAAGAAAATCAACAGAAGTGGTCTTTACTACCTTATATATACACTTATGTAAGTCGCTAAGAACTCCCTTCTCCTCCTCCTCCTTCTCGATCTCCTTTTCCTGAGCGAAGAGTCGCCGCCTGCCTGTTTTCAATGGGATATCAACTTCTTTCAACTTGTTACGAAAGCCGTTTTTGTGAACCACGCCATTGATGAGTCCATTTTTGGGCTCGAACCGGGGCAAGGAATGGAACTTATAGGCATTTTCTGAGTGTCCCTCCAAAGGACCTTTCCTCTTCTCTAAGATCTCCTTTTCCAGCAGGACTTCCTTCTCTAGTTTCTTGTGCTCCTCAGAGGAGAGGGAGTCATAGGAGAGCAAGTACTGGCAATAGGCTTCCTGCAGCTTTGCTAGCCTGTCCTGCGCAGTTCTGGGGATTCGTAGCATATCTGCCAGCTTGTTCCATTTCTTGAGGTCAGTCACTTGCTGCATGCCGCCCATTTCATTGATCAGCTGGAAAAAGCAGGCCAAATCTAGCTCACAGCCTCCTGGAGTCCGTGTGTGTGGGGTGGTGGGGAGGGAAGAGGGAAACACAGGAAACAGTTAGGAAAAATTTTGGCAGACTGCATTCAACATTTCTTTACTACTTATATAATATCAGATTCTGTTCAGGTGGGACACTCTATTTTCTCAAAATCCTCAGTAATGCAGATACCAAAACAGAATAGAACAGTCAAACAGTCAGTGTTTCCATTTTTAAAGTGCCCAAGTTCTGACTAAGATACTCGGATTGCCAAGATTATTAAGTGGATCATATTTTCACTAACCTTCCCCACAGCTACTTTTGGCCTCCCTTTTGGGTTCAGTTGCCACCTGACAAAATCAAGCTCCAACTCTGCCTGATTAAGAGCAGGGACTTGAACATAGGTCTCCCATATTAAAGGTGAATACCCTAATGATACCAAGCTATTCTGAGGTCATGCCTCCCAATCTCCATCCCACCCCACCCCCAGCCCTCCCTGAAATTTAATCCACTCAGAAACCTTCCCAGTGAACTTCTAGTCAAAACTGAGTTTCTACAAAAAGTTTTGGTTTCGGTGAATCAGCATTTCTGGCAAAAAAAATTCCCAACCAGCTTTATATAGGTGTAGTGCAGAGTTTTTAACATCTGTACAACATTTTCAAAATATGAAGCATTATATAAGACAAACATTAACAAACCATTTTTGTACATAAGTAAACAAAAACAAGGGAAAAACCAGGACAACAAACTGAGGAAAATGGAGATTCACATCTCCATAAGCATCACAAACATGTTTCTGTCAACTCAAACAGACGAAATGTGACTGATCTAAAGTAAAAAGCTCCAGATGGGTCCACGGAGTGGCATCCTCTAGTAATTTAGTGAAGATGGTCATTTGCATTTTACACTGTGTATTAGTTTTTGGAAACTAGAAGATCATCAGGAGAATTATTCATTACTTTCTGGGAAACTTCAATCAAAGAAAAAAAACAGACTATACAAAAGCTTTTAAATTCTAGCATAAAGACAGTCAAATTAATGATAAACTTTCCATCCAAAAGTAAAAATTTTAAAGAAAACCTCAGTATCACATTTAGTCAAAGGACAGAATTAATCATCAACAGAAAAAGGTTCACAAACTGACCAAAAACTGCCCATAAATAAGGACAACTGCTATAGGAAAAACTAAAACCACAACATTACTGTCATCAACACTGCTCCCAAGTCATCTTTATCTCCTCTTTCCATCCTGAGAAACATTAAGGATTAGCAGTCTCTAATGTGAATTTAATATGGCTTGGAAACAGTACTGTAAAACAGAAAGAAGTATCATCATTCTAAATGACTCCTCCACTGCTGTGATGATAGCTACCTCCTCTCAAGCCCAGTCAACCGTCTGTCCTGTTCAGATTCTTCTACTATGCCCTTTAGTATAGCATCTGAGCAGTATGCGTGCATCTCCCACAAATTAGCCATACTGTCTTACAGTATTTCATAGCTGTCCTCAGATTTCTTATCTCCTCCATTCTCTTCCTTGACAGTTTTTCCCTACCCTTCAGCTCCTTCCTTTGAGGCAAATTCAGTGACGAGGCTCAGATGCCTGGAGACACATGGAAAATTTTTGTGCAGTTTTTAAACAGTGCTGCAACGGAGGCAGACCATTTTTGGGAGAGTCCCTTATTAAAATGTTGATAGCGCATCACTGGTTAGATGACCAGAATGCCCGTGGCTAGACCCCAGGAGTATGGTTTCAGTACTGGTGCTGAAACAATAGGCAACGACTTTCCAAGTGTGTGACAAAGCTCTAGGGTAGGTCAAAGGGCAGAAAAAGTATGTCCTATCTAGCAACCATTCCTAGTTAAAGTAGTGCAACTTCCACCTACAAGGAGAGGGGTGGTGAGAGCAACACCACAGGAGAAAGGAAACAAATTTGAGAGGTTTTTGTTCTGTTACATTTAATCCTTCACAAAAAATAGCACTCAAGCAACACACAGCTTTTTTGCTCATGCACACCGTTGACAAACTAATGGAAGGTATATGGCCTGTATGAAGCTGAGTAACATCCCTTCAGTTCTGAAAGATGAGTGGCTCAGTTTCATATTAAATGGTTTTGTAATACAACATAAATATCTGCACGCTCTGTTTAAATCACCAATCTCAAAACACTTCATCACCTGCTTAAAAATGTAATGTTCTCAAGCACAACAAGATGGAAGCTACTTTAGAATGTCAGAGCTGGAGTTCTCTCACTGAGTAAGTATGCTGTACTGCTGTGGGTGCTTCATAACACCTGCCCTCGTTAAAGATTGTTAAATGGTTTCAGTTACAATTCCATTTCACAGGGCCATAACTTTCTGAAACATTCATTTTTAGGGTGAAACTTCCAAAGAGGCTGGCCTCTGCCTGCGGGTTAATATATATTTTAAGTTTGATGGAAAAAAATTTAACCCCTTTTTTCTTTTTAAAAGGGCTCATCGCAAATGGCTGAAATTGGAAACTTGGCACGGGTTACTAAGGACTCTCCTCTGACTGTTTTTTAAAAAATTGTTTTGATTTGACAATGTTGGGATTATTTGAAAACTGCAATACTGAGCAAGCTCAGTGGAAAAAAATGTAAACAAATTTTCAGGCGTGCATTTACAGCCAAATCCTGGCCCCAAAGAAGTCAATGGCAAAACTCAATGATCTTCAGTGGAAATGGGATTTGGTCCTTACAGCAGGAATATGCGTGTGCGCACACTTGTTATCTCAAAGAATTTAAAGTCTCTACTGCTGAAGCCAATATATTTTTAATCTGTGTGCTCTGATTACCTTCAGATTTCTCTTCCCCTTCTCCTCAACATTTTGTTTTAATTTGAAACTTAAAATACATAGGAAATTAAATGTGAAAAGATTAATAATAACATAATCATAAAGCTGTGAGATCAGGTACACAAGAGCCAGGAAATATAATCAAAAAGTTAATGTTGCATCAGGAGTGTTAACACTGCCATACTGCACATGTTGTATTTTCCTCTTTCCCTTGCCAATCTAACGTGAATTTAATACTCCTTGTTATTAACATACAACCATTACAGATATCAGACATGCCAAAGGATCAATTTAATGCTGCTAGAGTAATCTTAACTTTTGGAATTCCCTGAACTTTTGAGCATTTGATCTCACAACCTAATATTACAGCAATCCTACTTTTCTTCAGGGATTGTACTGTAGAATACTAATCTTTTCTCCTTTTTCTTAAATCCTGCTGATATATTGTACTGCACATTACAGAGGTGTTCTTGGTTAATATTATAATCTTGCAATGTCTGAATTCTTTTGTTTTCTTGCTTTTCACGTATTTATGTTGTGAAAACTGAAATAAAGTTTTAACAGAGAAAAAAATGTTGTGTACACTTGAGGTAGAAAGAAAGGAGAGGTCTTTAAACAAAGTAATGTGCATAGCTGCCTCCCAGGGAATAATGCCTCAATCACAAAAGCAGTGCCTAAAGTTGTACTGTTAAAGGTCTCCGAATTATAACTTGGTTAGAAGTTACTAAAAAAGAAATGTTAAATAAAAATTTGAAGCAACCAAGATAAATTTATTATATTTTCTAGGCTGCTTAGAAAAAGCAGATTTAAAGATAATTTTCCTAAAGATTAAAATGTTTTCCTTAACTAGCATATATGTTCTTTACAAGCCATTGTCACCTTTCTATTACTTATGTCATATCTGACAGCAGACTATAAACCAAGAATTCGTTTAAATAAACAATTCTCACTCAGGCATTAGCCATGGCAGCTACCTGCTGGGAGAAATAATGAAACCGCCATTTTGCAATGAACCACATTTTACTGCCTATTCTTGACACTTAATGGTTGTTAAATGTCTGCAGGTCACTAGAAATTTGTGATCTTAAGTGTCTGGATAACCAAACAGAAGTCAGTTCAAACGACCTTTTTTTTGGTTGGGTTGGTTGATTTTTTTGTTTTGTTTTGTGTTTGTTTGTTTTTTGTTAAAAGCTTTTGAAAGGAATTCTGGAGATGGGAAAAGTCAGATTCATTTTCTAGTTTAGCAGCACTCCATAAACTGTAAACAGAAGACTCCTAAAAACTTCCAGTGTAACTTTAGATCAAGAATCTTAATATTTATATTTATTAGTTTTATAAGTAAGTGGGGAGAAAAGAGAGGGTCTTGAAATTTGAATAGAGACACCTATGTAGCCTTTTGCCCTAGATAAAATCAATGAAGAATTAGGCAGTATTAACATGCTTAAGTGAATCAGCATGGAGAAGCCTGCACTATACCCACCTGCACGGCACCTGGTCTATGAATAAACAGAGGAAAATCCAGCATCCTGCAGTTTCACAGGGATTCAATTAATCACAAAATCAAATGAAGCACAAAATTTACTGCACAAGGCTTATAAACTGAAGCAAAAGACCAGCAGGAGCCACAGCCCTTACCGATGAGTGGGAGCTCATCCATGGTAATGCCCTGAGATTTGAGGTGCTTCTTGATGCAGGCCAGCCGCTGCACGTTGGGTCCCCAGCGCCTGCTGAGCTTGTGTATGTGCTGAATCTGTGTCACAAACCGCATCTCGTCATTCAGCTTGCACTCAGGTCTCCAGTCTGCAGGAGGAATCACCCTACACATCCCATACTTCTCTACCTGAGCTCGGACTGACTCAATGTATATCAACGGGTCATGGAACTCCTTCGTGGAGGGCCGAAGGATGGGAATCTCATCCATCATTGCCCACCCAGACTTGCTACTACCCTTTTCGTGCTTTCCTGTTGAGTCGTGTGGCTTGTGCAAGGACTCAGTTTCAGAGGTAGAATGATTTTCACAGGAGGCATTTTCAGTTTTACCATGTGCTTGTTTCCCTGGAGTATTCTTTCCAGCAGTGGCTCTTTTCGGCCTATTTCTTTCCAGAATCTTCTCTGGCATTTCCTTTTTCACATGTCCATTCAGCAAGGGCTTTTCCACAGCTGCCTTTTTGCTCGCAGCTTCTGTCAAGCTGACCGCCCCTTTCATTTTCTTGGTGGGTGACTGTATTTTCTCTATGTGATTTGTCTCTTCCAGCCTCCTCTTAGAATTGCGCAGCCCCTCCCTCAACTGTCTCCCCACCTCCTTAGTGCATGCCTTTTGGTTCAACTTGCCATTGACCTTGACACCATTAACAGCGATATTATTAGACTTGGACGCTCCAAGGGATAGCACCTGTTTGCGGGTTTTTGCATTGCTACTTTCTGTTTTCCCTGAGATTGTATGGTGAACAGGTGAACTGGGTTTGTGGTGATTTAGTTTGGTTTCCTTGACCAGTTCTTTCTTGGCTTTGGTGTATGTGACGGTTCCCTTTGTCACTGTTGCAGTGTACTTCACAGTTTTGGATGGTGAAGGTCTGACTTCTCTCATCTTTTTGGCACTGGCTGCATTTGCACCTGGAGATGACAATCGAGTGATTCCGTTGACCTTAGAAACCTGGGAAGCCAGAAGTATTGTGGAGGAAGCAGAAGGAAGAAAAGAGAAAACAAAAACTAATTAATAAAAGACTATTTGAATGGAGACACCCACAGAGAACCAAATCATGCACACCTGACTCCTAAGTGAGGTCTGCAAGATATGGCCCCCTTAGGGCAATCTGCATATCACAGGTTTCACCCAGAGAAGGGCAGGATCTGGACACTTTTTAAAATAAAACCAGAACTGAAAACAAATAAAGTCAAGCCCGCTGTCACAGAGTATGAGGCAGGTACCTCTGCCTTAAGGAGAGGATCACCGACTCATGCAGCTCTAGTTAAGAACACTACCCCGTTCCTTATCTACTGTAAAGTCCCAGATAGCGTCATGAGGATGGATGCTTAAGTCTATAACTAAAAAGAACTAACCACTCTACTGTATCTACTATAACTACTGAGATGGACATGGCTGGTTAACATCAATGGAAGGTGCACAGAATACCCACCCACTCCTCTCCTTCACGGATATGAAATTTATAAATCTACAAATCTGAAATTTATATTCAAAACACAAACATCTGTTTGTCTGTATTTCTGAAACACTATGTACCCGACAGATCAGGATGGCCATGAAGGATCCAGTCTATCATGTATACTGAGTTTCGGGAGGCACTCTATTAAAGTTGTGAATACAGAATAGGAGTTTGTATAGTAGTTCTGATACGTGCAGATACTTGTTTAAGTTTTATATCTGGGCAGTTTTACTTCTATACAGTATATTTTATTACATCATATTATCCAACTCAAGTGCTTTAAGTTATGCATCTAAACCCAGTTAGGAAACTAAAAGTAACAGCCTAATCATCAGAAGTGCTGAGCATGGACTTCCAAGGGAACTTCTGAAAACCAGGTCACTTCTATTTAAGTAACTAAGTTTAGGAAGCCAAGTTTAAACACTGCAGACTTAAATTCTTATCATTAACTGGGCATCAGCAGTTTATGAGAATGCAAAACCCACCCCAAATATCCAAAGTCCAGACCTTCTATATATGTACTGACAATGGGTATTCATACTGTATAACCATGCTTAACCCAAACTCAGTTAATACCTTGCACCTCTATAAATGCCCTTCCAAGTATTTCAAAACCATTTTCAAGTAATTAAACTTCATAATCCCACTGCAATAAAGACAAGTATTATTATTCACATTTTATTACTGGATATACTGAGACACAGAAAAGGTTAAATGACCTGCTGAGGTCACACAGTGAAATCAGCAGAATGGTAAGGAGAACCTAGGAGTTCTGACTCCCATTCTGCTGCTCTAGCCTCTAGAAGACAAGCCCTCCCTCTTAGTTATGTACCCTGGATTGTACTGTATATATATATATACACACACACACACACATATATATATATATATATATACACACACACATATATACACACACACTCTCCACACAGTTTCTCTGCTGTTCTCCAGGTTGGGAGCTGGAATGGTGCCCTTTTAAAACTAGCCAGCATTCTCCTCTGCACATGGTTCCAACAGTTAGAGAAACCAAAGCCAGACTCTTCTAAGGAAGACCTGTTTACCTGATGGTTTCAGGTTTCCCTGTGAGCGTTCTAGATAAATGGGGGTTTATATTGTATATTAAAAATTAACCATTTAATTTACAATTAAAATTAAAAATGCATTTGCGAGCCTGCCCCATGACCTGGGAAGTGCTGAACGTGAGACCTGAGTAAGAGTCTTTTTGGTTTCTCGCTCCCTGGACGAGCTGTGACTGGGAGAGCTATAGGGGCAGCCCCTGACGGTCAGGGTGTACCCTGAGCATCCCCTTCTGGCCTTTTTTTTACTTAGTAGAGGCTTCAAAGGAAATCCCAGGCAATCATGTAGGAGGGTAACTGTGACACATGGCCTCAGAAAAACAGATGGAGGGAGAATGGAGGGATCCTGACAACTTTGATAAGACACCTAAAACATTTCCCTTCCCAAAGGCAAAAAAACATTGAACTCCTTTACGAGTTTTAGGCCAGAATTAAAACTGCCAAGATATAAATCCCCGGAAAATTGCATTTATTATGAAAACTGCAACTTACTGTAACCAGTTAGTGCCATTATAATGCTTCGGCATAGTAAGAACATAGATCTCTCAGAGCCAGTTATGAAGCTGAAGGGGTTCATCTGACTAATGCTAACTAACCTTCCACTCTACCTTATGAGCATAACATTTTAAATCCCGGTTCTCCCTACAAAGTTATTTCAAAGATGGTTCAGTATGCTTTCAACATTATACCTGTACCAGTGTATTCTACATTTGAATATATATTTCTCTTCTAGATTCCCCAGCAGTAAGCCAACCCTATAAGGCTAAAGAGAACTTGAGAATTTCCTCCGACCTGTCATCTTTTTAGATTAGCTACAACATTATGGTTTTGAGATGCTTCATTTACTCTTCTGTCCTCCCTCCCAAGAAGCCCACAGCTACCTCCCATATGTAGAAAGAGCATGCACCTGGCATATTTACATACAGAAATATTTATGGTCCAGAATAGACCATGCTTCAAACTGTATTAGGCTGCAACAAGCTTCTTCAACTGGAAACAAATGGAACAAAGAACGTGGTCATAGCCATTAACAAAGTGTTTGGTGGATTCAGGGTTTCACATTGGCAAACGTGAAATTCTGTCTGGCTAGCACCCACCTAAGCTTCCTTTGCCTGTATTTGTCTCTCAGGATCCAACAGATGTTTGGTACCAAAGAAAACAAAATAATTGTGGTAGGCATTTTCTTACCTTTCTACAGTTGATATGTCTCCCCCCAATAACCGCCAAACCAAACATACACACACAGAGAGTCAGCCTAATAAATTGACCGCACTCCCAGCTGCTCAGGTTCACCACATGGGGTCTAGTGACACAGCTCCATCCCGCAGCAGTGCTTATACTGAGCACATAAGAAAGAAGTCAATTTAATTCAGGTAGTAACAAAGTGATTGACAATACCCTTCATCACTCGTTAAAGTTGTGTGCTAACAGTGAAATCAGGCATACAAATACACTTGTCTCTAGTTTTCAGCTACCCTCTCGGTTTTAGTCGATATTTATTTATTTATTTGTCTTCACACCACTCTTATTCATGGTACCAACCAAAGTACTCTCCTACCACATGGAATTTTGCTGGCTCTTTTAATGTTAAACTGTATGGGGCCATCCCACAGTCTTGCAGCAATATCTTCTGGTCTTCACAGAGGAGCCATCAACGGATGCAGAATCCAATGGATTCCATAGTGCAGGGGGTCTCAAATTGGGAGTCGGGACCTTTTAGGGGTGTTACGAGGTTATTACATGGCGGGTCGCGAGCGGTCAGCCTCCACCCCAAACCCTTCCTTGCCTCCAGCATTTATAATGGTGTTAAATATATAAAAAGTGTTTTTAATTTATAGATTAAAAACAAGGGCGGGAGGGGGTCCGCACTCAGAGGCGTGCTATGTGAAAGGGGTCACCAGCACAAAAGTTTGAGAATCACTGCCATAGTGTCTCTCCTCACTTTTTTTTTTTAATTAAAGAGTTTAAGTATTCCTTCAAGACTGTTTGTTAGATGTACATTGGTGTACACATGCCACTACACAGCACCTAGGATCAATCCTCACACACACACTCTCTCTCTTTCTCTAAAAACAAAACATAGCTTATTAGAAAAAATACATAATTGTAATTGTTTGAGCCCCATAAGACTTCAAGCTTTCTCATTTGTTTATTCATTCATTTGCATTGGACAGAGTTGGAGTTTTGCGGAGCTAAATTATCCTATTAGACCAACAGAGGGCCCTATTGAACTAGATTTCCTCTCCCTACAATTCCTTTGGAGTTGTGGGGGAGGTTGGGGGAAGACAGCAAGGCAGAGAGAGTGCAATTGACAAGAGCAACTGCACACAAGAGAGAAAGAGAAACATTTGTGGGTCTATGATGCTCTCTACCTTTGTTTCCTGTAGGACAACTAACCCCCTCAGCATCCCTTGCCATCACCACCAGCAAAAACATGCCAAAAATAGAATGGTCCTGTGGCTGGCATCCTAATGAAACAACTCTCCTCTTTTTGGAGAACACTAAAGAATTCAACAAAGACTTATCAGAATCAGAAATTTAATGGTGTCCCCACTAACTGGCAAGGTTAGTGTTTTGCAACAGGTTAAATCACCGTATAGGAGTAACTAGCCCTTTTACAATAGCTCAGTTAGTAACAGTCAAGTTATCAGCAGATCCATAAAAATAGGGAGCCAGGTTTTTTTTCCTAGTATTGGGTTGTGGAATGAAAATTAAGGGTTTTTTTACCGATTTAATTTTAAGCTTACAAAAACTGTCTCCACTTTGAGCCCTTTTTATTTTCTTGAGTTTTAAGATGATCACTATATTTGAGGCAGATTACTTTATGTTTGCATAGCACTATGAACAGTAGAGGAATACAGGAGGATCATTTTTAGTATCTGTGTCTTTCTTATTGTAGCATGACAAAGACTCTAATATTGTGAATGCACACAACTGCCCAATTTAAATTTAAATTGGAATTCTGGAGAAAGTTATTTCACTTATATCCCCTAAATAGCATAGGATAGATAGTAAAAAGTGAAATACAAATGTATCTGTGCACATAATCTGCTGTTTGGCAATCTCAGAATCAGAGTTACTTTCCCCAGTAACAACAGTGTACTTTAGGAATAGCTGACACTATCGCTAATTTCGTTTTATACTGCTAAAGGTTACATATGCCAAAATCCCTATTAGAGAAAGACAGAAAAAGACTTTCCTGGTCAGAATCCTATAGTGCTCAAATTCTGTACTATACAAATCTGATTTTAGCTATGATTATTGTGGTTCAAAAACAAATGCTATTCATGTATTACAAAAGGTTTACTATAACCACAAAATATTAACTAGATGTTTGTATTGTACAAAGATTAAATAATCTGTCACAATGTATCTAGTTCGTACTGCTATTATCCAATTTTGATAATAAGTGTAAGTATTCAAGTGTTCATTCATAGCAAGTAAGATCAAAGCTTAAAAGCATATTCCAAATTGAAATACGTATCTTATGCAGCACATTTACAGATCATCCCTTAGCTTTTCTTTTATTACTTGTATATAGCATTAGATATGCATGGTGCTATGCAAAAAGATAAAGACTAAGCCTGCCCCAAAGAAATTATAAGCTAAATTAATGTAAAAATAACAAAATATGACAGCACAGGGGTGGTGTATGTGTGGGGGGGAAGGCAATACGAGTGTCAGAGCTGGAAGACAAGGGTGAACACAAAATGATCATACAGTTGGCTTGCAGCCTAGCTCAAGCATCTTAAGGGTTACAAAGGCACATGTTTCGTTTTAATACATATAAACACTATAGCTTACGCCTCAAAGCGGTGAGCTTTGAAAAGGGACTTAGGTGGAGAGGAGTACAGAGAGGTTATAGGTTTCAGAGGAACAGCCGTGTTAGTCTGTATTCGCAAAAAGAAAAGGAGTACTTGTGGCACCTTAGAGACTAACCAATTTATTTGAGCATGAGCTTTCGTGAGCTACAGCATCTGATGAAGTGAGCTGTAGCTCACGAAAGCTCATGCTCAAATAAATTGGTTAGTCTCTAAGGTGCCACAAGTACTCCTTTTCTTTTTAGAGAGGTTATAGAGAGCCACATGGAAGAAGGCAAAGGACAGAAGGGGGCATTCAGTCAAGAATGAGCAAAAAGTGTGATGGGGAGGAACAGGAGCAAAGATAGGAGGGATATACATTGTGGAGAGCCTTAAACGCAATAATGAAGAACTTGAATTTGATTCAGGAGGCAAAAGGGAGCCAGTGGTGGCAATTTAAGAGGGACTGGAACCTTATCATAGCATTGCACTAAGCAGGTATTTTCTTGGCACTGGATACAGTGTTTTGCCTTCTGCAGTTTTCAATATCTAATGGCCCAACCTAGCAGGTGCCCATCCAAGGCCTGGAGGGCCATGCAAAATCCAGACTGTAGCTCTATGGGAGGCCAGCCTATCCAGAGGGAAAGCCTGTATGCTCCAACAAACTATCTCTGAAATGGCATGTTGCAGAACTAACCATTAAGAAAAGAGAAACTAAGCCAAAAGAGCAGCAAATTCCCCCTGCTGCACTCCTCTCATCCCATGCACCACCTTCAACAAGCCTTAGACTGGATTAATTTACATACGGCAACCAGTGGAAGGATTTAAAAGGGCACCGAGCTGGGTTTTTAAATAATTTAAGAAACATTACTTGAAAATTGCTGTTTTAGGAGTTCCTGCCCCAACTGCCAAAAAACGGATGGAAACACTTCCTCTTTGAATGCCAGTCAGTGGCAAGCCACAACCACGAGGCCATCGGTCCTTTAAAACTTCTCCAGCAGAGTGAAAGTCAACAAACCTGCTGCCATATGAAGACTTCGGCGGTACTGCCACTGAGAGCGGGGACAGTTTGGAATATCATATTAGGATGCAGGTAAGGGGAAGATGAGTTTCCAAGAGCTCCAAGTAGTCTCTCAGTAGACTCCTGAGTTTCTATTGGCCAAGTAAAATACAACAAACAGTGATAATACGAGCTTCCCTGCAATGCCAATGACTCTCAAACATAACCTGTTTGAGGATCACCTGTAGAAAAAAAAGGTCATTCTCTGTGTTCAGCCAACCTTGGCAATATCAGCAGAGAGACCAACAAGGGTGCCAGACAGTTTTCATAAAAAACAAATGTGAATACCCTACGTATACCCTCATGTAATGTGAAGGTGTGGTAATAATGTGTATTGTATTGCAATGGGGGTCTGTCCATTTATGTAATGTTTTTTTTCCTCTCTCTCACTTCTCTCACACTCAAAGTCAACTCCCTGTTTTTCTTCATACCACAGGTTAAAGATTCCAAAGTTACCTCAGTGGGGGGTGGCGTACTAGGGTTAGCACTTTATGAGCACATGCATTGCATGTGCCCAAATGAGAGTACAACACATTACCTGTTTCCTTAAGTCCTGAGCCGATCTATGAAGAGTGTGGTGGTTGTTAGCAGTGAACCCTTTCGTTGAGGAGCCAGTATTTGTAGTAGGATGGTGATTAGCAGCAGCCTGGTCTTTTCTGCTCTCAGCCTTGTGTTCACTGTTCCTCTCCTTCCCCGGTGTGGTCTCTTTGCTTTTGTGTTTATGGGTAGTTTCTTTTTCCTTCGTTGATTTGCTGGACCCACTGAAGACTGGGAAGTGAGAAGGGAAAGTAGTGGAGAGATGGGGGTTGGGTGTGAGGGGGAAAAAAAGACAAAATATATTTGAAACCAGCTTCTTCGTTTAAAAAGATGTAAAAGAAAACTTAAGCTATTGTCAGCATTAGATGTTTAGTTGGTGCCTCGTTATATACAAATCAAAATAAAGACAAATAGAAAACTAGAGGGACTGCCAGGTTATATTCTGTGTACCTATAAAAACAGATTTCCTGAAAATAGCCAGGACCTTAAATTATCAAAAACAGACAGAATTTAACATTTAAATTAACAGTCACCAGGTATGTTCCTGTTTTCATTGTCTGAACAAACACAGACCAGCAAATTTCACATTTGTTTATAGTTAGGGTGACCAGACGTCCCGTTTTTAAAGGGACAGTCCCATATTTAAGCCCTCCTGCAGGTGTCCTAACTTTTTCTTAAAAATGGGCAAATTGTCCTGTATTTTCTGCCCCTCCCCCACATCAGTACTGATGGGTCCTGCTGCTGGCCGGAACCCTGCCCACCAGCGGTAAGTCCAGTGACTGACCAAGGGGGTGGATGTGCAAGGCTGGTGGCAGGGTAATCATGCAGCGCATGGAGCTGGCCGCTCCCCCTGCTGGTCCATCAGTGCAGCCCCCACTGCTTGCTGGCTCTCAGCCACCAAGGCCCCACCCCCTATCCCATTCACCGCCAGCACTTGGGAAAGCCCAAGACCCTCCAGCCTGGGGCGCTGGCTAGGAGGAGCCAAGCCCTGCATGTGCCAAAGCCCCACAAAGCGCTGGCACAGGGAAGCCTCTCTGCCCATCAGCTAAGCTCTGGAGTGCCAGGGAGAGGGCTGGGGGAGCGATAGTGATTTCCAGCCTGTTCATGCACTGAACCTGCAGGCTCCACAGCAGCTCCTGGGGCAGGGGCTTAGCACCCTCTTCACACACACATCCACCCTGCGTCCTGCCCCCATGGAGCGTGGGACTGCTCAGTCCCCTAGACACCCTCCCTGCTGCATCAATTCTGTGGCTGGGTTTACTGAAGCCCCTGCAGTCAGGCTCCCTGGGCCCTGCTGAACAATGCATTCTTAGTAGGATTGCCAATTTTGGTTGGATGTATTCCTGGAGGTTTCATCACATGACATGATCTTTAATTAAAGATTAATTTTTAATTCCTGGAGACTTCAGGGCAATCCTGGAGGGCTGGCAACCCTAATTCTTAGGGTTTAACCCCTTCCTCCCTGCACTGCGACTGGGTTATGTCAGTGGCCAGCAGCAGCCTGGAGGTATTAGCTGCCTTTCAAAACTGTGTGGGCAGGAAGTGACAAGCTTCCGGGGGTGGCGGGGGGGCTGCTGGCCACATTCTGGTGTGAGCCCTGGCAGAAATCTGGGAAGGGGGGCATATAACCCTGTGTGCCCCCACACATGTTGCTTCAGGAAAACGCGACACCAGGTACCAGGAGAGACAGGTCCGTCCTGGGGGCCCAGCCAGGCATGGAGGTCAGAGAGCACCAGGCAGAAAGGGGAGGGTCAGTCGGACACACACACCCCTTTGACAGAGGAGTATGGGTGTGTGTCACCTCTCCCACTGCATGTGGGGGGGGGGGTGTGGGCGGAGGGGGGGGGGTCACCAGTCCCTGTGTGACCCCTATAGCCTTAAAGATAAGGTAAATAAAAACAATCCAACTGTGCAGTATTTCTTTTTTAACAGGGGCTCAGTCAACTTGATGTTAATTTGAACATCTGTACTGCATAGTTCTGATTGATTGCCGTTGAACTCGCTTGTATACGAGTAATTTTACCAGGTGTCCGGTATTCAGCACAGAGAAATATGGTCACCCTATTTATAGTCAGTTTCTAATTAGTTTTCTGGAGTTACACTGTTGGGATTACAAACACTACAGGAAAATGGTGTTTTTAGTGGAATTTTTAAAAATTATGGAAGTGTTCCTTTGGAGAATATTCTAGTAACCAAACAACAAAAAAGTCTATTGAGCCAAACTGACTCAACAATTTCCCTTTAAGGTGTTTTCTTAGAGCAAACATGCTGCAAATAAAAAAAGTTTCCTTGATTAAGAAAGAAAAGGTATTAATGAGATGAGAAAATTAATTGCTTTAACACAAAGACACTATTTTGAACATATTTGATAAGAGATTCTGGGCGCACACCCCTAGCTACTAGTGTTATCTGTTTGAAACAGTTGCCTGTGTGAATTAAATGAAATGCTTCTCCTCAAATGAAAGCTGCACTACCAGCATTTTCTCCTCAGTAAACATGATGCACGCTTGCCATGCTTTCCATTAGATCCAGGACGGAGATTTCAGATCCACCTACTCATGTTTTCTATTACTTTAAAGAAACAACAAAAACACACCCTTAGTGGACAGAATGATGTGCTTCTAGATCTAGACTGCCTCAATACTGACTGCTCTCCCCCTGCCCCCAGCACATGTTCAATATGTCACGAATGAAGTGGTTATTTGGATTATTTACCAATTGGGTTGTGGTGGTAACATTTAAGAAGATGAATGTAAAAGTTTGAAGTCAGCTAGGTAACTTCATTCTTACATCCCCTGCACCTCCCATTTCCTGAGGCACAGAGCAAGTGGAAGCTACTGTTATGCCAAAAAATATAGAAAGGATGATCTCAGGATTAGCAGCATCAGACTGAGATGCACAAGATCTGAGATGAAATCCTGCTGCCACTGAAGTCACTGCAAGTTTTGTCACGGACTTCGACAGAGCCAAGAACTTCCTGCCTTGAACTTCCTGTGTGATTTTGGGCGAGTCCCCCAGACTCTGTGCCTCAATGTCCCAATTTGTTAAATAGGGGTGAAAATACATCCTTATCTCTTAGGAGGTGTTAGGAGGATAAATTTATTCTTACTTGTAAAGAGCTCTAAGATCAGATGGAAGGCACTATAAAAACATATAATTAACTGAAGAGAATTTTGCAAAAATACTGGGGTTTTTTAATAAGATGCACTACATACAAATGATGAATTTTTAACTTTGTTAAAAATGTATTTCCTCGCTGGATGTAAGTGCATTTTTACTCAGTGGGAACAAACTGGGTTTACTGTATAAATGGTTCTGCACAGACAGAACCGTAAGTCAAAGGATAAATTTTCTGTATCCTGTTGCCATTTTATATCTGCAAATTACTAAACAAAAAACATAGCCAAAAAATCAAATTGTGTGCTTTTATATATATACACACACACACACACATATAAAGTGTGAACAAGAGAAAATATATTTTGTACTCAACAGATCATTAATTTTAAGTGTCATGGGAACCTTGCCAGTTTTATCCTTCTGAGTAATTATCTTTTGTCTTAATTTGTAAGATTCTTGAAAGCAGGAGAGGGAGAAGTAGGAGAGAGGAAAAATATATTCATTCTCACAGGAAAAGCTTAAACCCTGAAACCATAATAGAAAAAAGAGAAAACTGGATGCAACGCAGTTCGTCATACCGTCCCTAATTAAAACAATAATTGGTATCAGCCTCTTTAAAGATCACTATTCATATCTTTGAACAACACTTAGAACTGGTATTGTGCCCATATATAAAACACTACTCTAATAATGAGTACAAGTAAATATACATATTTGTATACAAACTTCTCAAAGTTAAATTAGGTTTTAACGCTACAGAAAATCAAGCATTTATAATAATCATAAAAATCCTCATTCTGATCTCATCCAAGTGAAAGTGAGAAGTAAATCCATTCAAGTTAATGCAGTTACACCAGTTTAAATCAGCACAAATGAAATTAGACTCAGGCCTGGAGTGCTGACAAAAGGTCATTTCTATGAAATTATAAAAGTATCACCAGATGAGAAAAATAATTAAGAAAGGGAAAAATCATATCGCCAAAGTGTCTTTGACTAGAAGAAAGCAACATGCACTTGCCTAAGAAAAAGAAAACTGAAATACTACTGAGACTAATTCTGATTTAAAACAAACCAGCTACTAATTCCTGGTAGCTGGCTGGCTGTTTTGAGAAAGTTGGAATTTCACACCTTTATAGCTTATCTAAACAAAACTGAATATACATATTTATTCATTACAGTGACAGTGTCTGTCTTTCCAGAAATATTCTCATCTTCATGCTAGCCAAATTTCTGCTTTTCTTATAGCAGTTTTCTTACTAAGTGTACTCCTGACTGAAAGGACAGAAGAAAAAGGTTTCAGTCTTGAAGTTATTTTCTAAAAAACACAATTAAAGGAAAAACCTTTTGGAGTCTTTAATTATTATACTACTATAAGCAAGCAGGTCTGTACTCCTAAAAGAGACTTTAGTTAAAAGGCAAGTACGAGAGAGAACTACCCCCAAGCAATATTAAAAACTTTTATAGCGGCAGCGGTGAAGACCCTTAGGGTAGACATGATTTTCACAGGTGAAGCATGATTTGTACCAGCACAGCTTCCCCTGGTTTAGCTCTCATGTTGGTATTCTGAGCATAGGTAGTCACAGAAAAGTTCAGATAATGATGACTTTTGGCTGTTGTGTTTGAAACCAGGATAACCTGCCCCACTACAAATTGCCCTGCACTGGTGTAAACTGTGTCCACACTTGGGGTTTGACTGGTACCAAGTCAATGGTGGCTCAAAACCCCATTACAGACAAGGCCTCAGTTCTTCTCAGTACTAGAGATAAATTACATTAGAGGAAGAAATTGCCCCTTATTGAATTTTAAAAATTTATTGCATTTTTTGCAACACTTTTTGTAAGAAAAGTCCTTAAAAACTAACACATACCCAAGTTTGCTAAGCCATATCCAACCACCAGTCCAAGAACTGTTTTGTACTGTATATGATGATAGCTAAACTCAGTCTTATAAATATTTAAAACACTACCTAGTTAGGTTCATGCTGCAGCTGGCTCTGCGTATAGAGCTTTCCCTCACAAACACTCCTTGGGCTTATCCTACCCTATTTTTACACTTGAGATACTGTATGAATGTATTGGGATGATTGGTGGGAAACCTACATGTGGCAGACTTTCCTATGCACTGGTATTTTGACGATAAGGCAAGCTACAGCAAAGCCTGTGCTGCATTAATAAAATTAATCTACACATTAATAAAACTGTATTTAATAAATAATAATTATATGTATAAAATCAGGAGGGGAAGAGGGGTAAAAAGGAGAAGTTTTATTTTGGAGAGGAAAAGGGAACCTCAGCAATTTCCTGAACTTGAGCTAGATATTCAGATGCACATCTCATGTCGTTACATACATCTCTCCCCAAACATAATGCTAATAAATATCAATTGACTGCCTCGTATTAACTCTGCATTATTATACAAAGACATCTCTTTCTCTTGCAACAATTTATTTTTAAGTCAGTGTGTCTGAAAACATTCATTTGGCTCCCAAACAGCCTTAAAGGACCCAAACAATTGTAAAAGGTTTTTCCCTCCCGCATGAACTAGAGATGTGGGATATTCACCCAAATCTGAATATTTTAAATTTTTTTCACCAGTTCTCTTTAGGTGCCATATATGTTCAAAGCTGTACTGAGCATTTCTCACAAACTCACTTTCTGACCCCACAAATTCTTCTATCTCGGTTTGAGGGGGTATTACATCATCGGGTACTAAACTGAATAAAATAGGATGGCATTGTTGTACATGTACCTCAACCCTAGTTCAACTTTATCTAAATTGTAGGTGCACAACTCCATGGTAAGATTTCTTGCTGCATTCTACAGGTTAAAAGGCAGCTGTAGTGGATTATGCTGGAAGTTTCTTGCAGCCAATTATGTAGTTCAAAACTATGTGTAAACAAGTATGAGGTGGGGGAGAGGGAGGAATGTTATCGATGTAAAATATTTTTGTTTTTCAAATCTTCAAGCTAAAATGCAGAGTTTTATCCTATTCTAGCACCTATCTCACTATTCAACTCACCTATCTATCATGACCAACAAACGTCAAAAGAGTCTCTCACTGAGCAGTTAGTCCATATAACACTACCCCATTTGAGGTAACAAGTCTTTCACTCAGATTTCAAGTCCGTTCTTTTTCAGTTTCAGGCTCCCCTATTCTTTTCTTCAGGTCATGTATCTCAGCTACTGAAAAGCCTCAAGAGTCCCAAAATGGGTTGTCTAATTTGCATATTTAGATATGCAAATAACTGCAGAACTGGTAATTTTCATGTTACAAATATTTTTGCAGAAAAATTACATGTGCAAAAATGTTTATTGCAACAATTAGTGGTTCTATGATATTTCAACAAAAGGCTGCAAATCTCACAAATAATTGGCAACTCACTTTCTAGGCTAGCACCGTGCCTCTAAAATATTCTTGTTCTATACTGTAGCGGGGGACAACAGATGTGCTTCTATGTTTTTTTTTTCCTTGCTAAGACAAATTCAGTTGGATGTGATAGAAGTTGTAGCTCATGCATATACCCCGAAATATCAAATTCAATGCAAACAAAACTGAGTAGCATAAAATTTGCATTCAACCACACATTCAGGATTCATTCCCATGCAAACATTCAAAAACACTGACATTCATAAGAGATGCTACTTATGGCATAGCTCACATGAACAATACACTGAGTGATTCATTGAAATGAAGAGTATTAAGCACCCCCTGATCTCTTATAGGGAATTTGTTACTACAAGACTATATATGTACTGAGAATCATTTTGCTAAATTACCCATTGCAAATTGAGAACTGAAGTGTTTTTCTTTCCTTTTTTTTTTTTTTTTTTTTTTTTAAAAAGAAGCAGGATGCACTAAAATCCAACATAGTCTTTGCAGTACTGTCTCCTTGCTTTATCTGAAGGCCCAATTTACGTTAAGAGTAAAAACGTATTTTCCAGAAAGGTTTTTAAATGTGGCCCTTCCAAGAATGGGTTTTTTCTCCTCTGCCCAACAAAGGCAAAAGCCCTATAGTAAAAGTTTTACAAATCATGTTCTAGATACATTTCAGAACATGGCTTATAACTATTTCAGATACAGTTAGGCCCAGTTTACGCTGGCCAAGGAAACAGTTTTTAATGGAGAAAAGTCAAGTTTGGACGACTAAAGCATATTGAGAGCAAAAGTGACCGTCTCAGGTAAGGTAGCTCCACATTCACAATTCTCTGGTTTTGACAATTTTTTTAGTTGATGTCAGAAATACGGAATCCTGAAATCTTCACATTTGAAGAAATTAGCCAATCATCACTTTAAGCTTCTTAGTCTGCTACAAGATAATTGTTGTGATTCTCCCATTTTGGGAAGTTTGCAGACATTTTAAACACACTGCACATCTAGGCATTGGCAATTACGGAGGTATGTGCTCAAGGTCAAAATGAGTGAATGGTTCAGCTCAGATTAAAATCCAGTCTCCAAAACTTCTGTTCTAACCACTGCAACACAGAGACTCTTCTGTTTTCCATAAATTAATGCTGAAATTCACCACAAAATTCTATAATATGTATCAGGAAGCTTGAAGTTAAAAGGCAACCACATGATTTTAAAAGAATAGAGAGACCATTGATGCACATTCCATACATCTATTTTAACCATTTTAAAATACTATAACAGCAAAGATTTTTTTATTCTCAGTAAAGATTCATACAGTCTCTTAGCTGGTAAGATAGTCTTTGAAGTCAGCTGCAGAGTGGAAACCAAGTGATTCAACTGATTAGTTTCTAGCTTTCACCATTTTAACCTTCGTATGAATCCTAAAGCAATTAAAATCACTCTGACTGGGAGCTCAATGCCACATTTAGCTTTAGGGCTTACTCAAAACATCTTCTCCCCACAAAGATCCACACAATGGAGAGGGGAAAGTCATGGGTATTTTTGTTGTTCAATTTGGTAGAAATTTCACAAATTACATGTAACACTTGTTTGTGCTGTAGTCCATGAACATGCTATTTACAAGAATTATCACTTTTATTCTATGTTACTGTTCACAAGCAACTACAAATTCGTTCCTTTAGAGGAAATGCTGCTATGCTCATTTTGACCAATCTGCTCTCTTGTCTGGCTCGTCTTGCTTGCTCCACATTCGAAAATAATTTAAAAAGCAAAAGTATTTGAAGTTCCCATAAACAATACTAACAGTTCTTTAGTAGACAAACTAAATCTGGTGTGTATGGTGACAAATTACTCCACAAAATACATCTGAAACTGTACAAAGGACAGAAGATATCAACTCCCTTCAACCAAATATTAACGTCTGACCAAGACAAAAAGCCTGAAAAAAACTCCACTATCATCATCCAAGTCTTTAACAGGGGCTGCTGAAAACTCATTTTAACATCTGCTAGACTCTTCCCTAACCAGTTGCAATGTAGCAGTAAAGTGGTACCAATATTTAAAAGCACAGCTCCACCATTTTCCCTTGTGGCAACTGCACCAATCTCTCAGAAAACAGTTTAACCACAAAATTATTGCTGCCTGCACTTTGATATTGCGTCAGGGACAATGCCCATCACACTACTGCATATTTCTCTCTCCACTCTAGCATGAAGGGGTTTTTTTTGTTTGGTTTTTGCTTTTTTGTTTGTTTGGGGGTTTTTTTGGGAGGGGCGTGGGGGGGTAGAACACTTGTCTCCCTATACATTTTCCTACTCTATATCATAGCTAGAAATTCAGAGTGTGCTGGAAATACCAAGCAAGTGGGAATATAACAATATATGTAATACTGCAGCAGGGTAGGAGGAGAGAAGCTAATTCACATGTATAAAAGTTTTTAATGTGTGTGTATTTTCTACTTAGGCAACACCACTGAACAAAAGACTCCACAGCTTACAAAAACATGTACAAATAGTTTGTAAGAACCGAGTACTCCAGCAACACATCATATAACTGCTACAGGCCAGTACAATCATAGGGTAAATGATCATGTCATCCTGGAAATTTAATGTGCCTCCTGTATTTATTAGGAAGCAATTATCTGACACTATCTAATGACACTAATCAATCTTTGAACCTTTTCTGCTTTATGTCATAGCAAATGTTTAACATTTTTGAGGCCTATAGTGTTTGTCTACACATAGTACTGTAAAAACAAAAGACTTAAATCCATTAAAAATTGACTCTCGCGCCAGATTAACCTCAATTGAGGCAGCCATTCCCGTCTGCTTTTGCTTGTGGTCTCATTTGAAACAGACATACACAAACCAGCAACAAATATGACAGACACTGAAAACTTAAGGTACTCTCAAACAAGGTAGCTTTTAATACACAAAGTACCTTCTGGGGGAAGATTATGTTTCATCACCTTTGACAAAACATTTCACATAATCCCTCATGTACTATACAAAGGTCTTCAGCATAACTATTAATGCATAAGCCTCACTTATACTGACTCTGATTAGTGATGAAGAGTATCAAGTCATTATTAAGGGTGAAAATAATTAACACTTTACCCCCAACTGAGGGTTCAGGTGTGTCTGGTTTCAAGCTAATTTCGAAGTGGCTGCACTTCAGGGCATTCTCAAAGAAAATGTGCTAACATACAGGAACCCTTTTGGCACAACATATGCACCATGCATTTAAAGCCCTGCATTTTACAGAGCTGAGAGTCTCATTTGCGCTATGCACGATTCTGTACTTGTTAATACTGGACTTTGATGCAAGATATAAAGTTTGGATCCTACAATCAAAGGTTCAGGCCTTTTACAACACTAAAATTGTTGCTAAAAACTTGTGAATTGTAGTATTGCCAGGTATCCTCTTTCCTTCTATTTCTGTGCAACTGGCCCCAAAACAGAGAAATAAACTTATAACCATTTTAAGTGAAGGGTAAGAAACAAAGTGCCACACCTAAAAAAAGGCCTAATAGAGTATACCCAGAAACTAGTGCGGGGCAGCAGGCAGAAACAAGAGAGGAGAGGAGAGTTTCCTCTGGTTTTGTGACCAGGTGGGTGGATGTATGCATGAAGGAAGGCAGAAAACGCAGAAACTGAGAACACACAGGAGGAGAGAGAGACAGACAGAAAGGCAAAAAGCAAGAAAACCAAGAATCAGCCTGTAAGCATCGTGTGACCCTGGAAAACAGCTAGAAAGAAGATTTTTGGGTCTGATGCGAGCTAAAGAGGCTTGGGTGGCAAGCTACAAAACTGTTCCTTTTGTTCTTGATTCCTCCTGCTTTTGGAGAAGCAGAATTCTGTACATTCCTTATAAATCAATCAGATTGCATCAATTTCTACTTCCAACTGGAACATCCCCAATCCCCTGAACTTTGACTATCTGCTTGGGTCAAAAAGGGGCAATAATACCTTTGATCCTACAAACTGTTCCTCATAAAGAAAACTCTTGTGTAAAATGGGAATGAGGCAGCAGGAATTGGGGGAAGGCTGGATCTCCTAGTGTTTTCCTCGGAAGGAAGAAAGACCAGCAATGGCCACTTCTATCTTCCCTGGAAAGCCGACTATGACAAGGAGTCTGTGCCCTTCTGCAGAGAGGAGGGGAAAGGATCCGGCAGACGTTGCAGACCAACTCTTCATAGCGAAGAGATATTGTGGAAGGGAATGGGGAATACAGAATTTTGTTTATTGTGGTGAACAGCCTTTAATATAGGGTGATGCTGATGTCAATTGGACCATGTGGGCTTTAGTAGTAGTGGGACATGACACCTCAGGTTCTTTTCACCCTGGCTAGTAGGCTTAGTCCTGAGGTTAGTAGGTGTTGAGTACATGTTGTGGTGACACACGCTGATTAGTTTATCTGGATATGACTGACAACCATATGAAGAAATTAGGTTGCAACTAATGCAACTCTGATGACATGCAAAAAAAAATAAAGTGTGTAGAGGTGAAGTCCTATGTTACTGACAAGGCTAACACTGCAGCTTAGAAACTCAGCGGCAAATGTGCTAGCAACAGCTCACATCCGAAATTAAAATGCTATCTCTTGGATATATTTTGGTAGCATTTATTGATTTTGGTTTTTATATTTAATTTCAACAACATTAAATTATTCCAGACTAAATATCTAAGTAAAGGCACCGAGGAAATGCCAAATAACAGCATCAGGGATTAGCAAAACTGTTTTCACCATGTAGCTCTAACCAGCTCCCTGGCTGCTCATTTGTATTTCTCCCACAGACAGACAGAATTGCAGCCTCTAGACAGAAGCTGGATAAAAGGGAAGATGCGAACCATTTTCATGGTATGGACAGTATCAGTTTTCTCCCAGATGTGAAGTCACTGCAGGGCTGAGAGTATAATTCAGTTCTTAGAATTCTTTACAAGGCAGCGTCCCCCGCAACCCCCACCTTCTCTTCTCAACTGTACGCTGCAGGAAGACAGACAGAATGATTTAGGACCTACCATGCCCATTTGGAACGTGCTTATGTGTTTTTCCTTTCCTGGGGGTTGACTGGCATGAAGATGAAGCATTGTTTGTGGCTGCCTTTGTATCCTCTGTCTCCTCGTCCTCTTCTTCATCCTCCTCCTCGTCCTGAGAGCTTCCAAAATAAACCATGTTGCTGGGCAGGGCTGGAGAACCTGATCATTATGAAGAAAAGGCTCATTAATGTCATTCCATTATTCCTCTGAGCTACCAGCATTATTCACAACCTAATTTAGTGTTAAACATAGCGGAAAGAGAGGCGGTCAGACTAATGCATGCCTTCAGTTTTGGTAATGCTATTACAAAAGGGATGTATACAAAGGCCACACTTCCAGACTCCATTATTAAGTTAAACCACCAAAAAATAAAAATAAAAATAAATAAATAAATAAATAAATAAATAAATACATCTTCCTAAAAGCATGTGCTTAAATGCTTTGCTGAACTGGGGCCAAAGACAGTATGGATAAACTAATCTATAGCCCAGGAACACTTTAAAGTAATACTACTTAGTATTTATAGTGCTTTCCAGCTATAAATCTCAAAGCACTTTGCACTGATGGGTTATTGTCTCCATTCTACAGATAGAAAAGAAACAAGGCACAAAGAGGTCCAAGTAACTGGCCTAAGTTCACCCAGCAAGTCAATGGTAGAGGGTGGAATAGAATCAAGATGTCCTGATTCTCTGCCCATTGCCCAGTTCTCTGGCTATGCTCCCTCCCAGATCTCCTTTATGTCATAAGATGTGCCATCTCATTTGACTTGCACACAAAAGGACAAATATTTTTAAATGTGCCATTCAGTTAGAGACATATGAGAAATAAAAAGTGCAGTGAATAACAAGCCAAGATTAGATTTTAAATGAATACCCTGTCACAGCATTTCCTTTCTATCTGTAATGTGAGTGCATGGGTTTTCCTGCACTACTCAAGGATACAGGATTGTCTCCCTCTTTGTATTATAAACTAGCTACTAAATACTACTGACACCTAAAGAACAACCTCCCATCTCACATGTTAGAGGTGTGACCTTGAGATGAGAGAGTCCCCAGCAGGGACAGATGCCCAAGGACTATTCTATGCAGTTATGCACACAAAGGTTTATTGGTGTTCCAAAAAGAAGAAATCTCCATGGAAATGGAGCTCATTAATGCACTATTGTCCTACTGCTAAATAAGAGTGGGAAGTTCTGCAGAGCTGCAAAAAGTAGTTCACCATTTGGTCAGAGCCCCTTTGCAAACCCTTTTGACTGTAAACACTTTGGAGCCGCTATTATGCTGTTTAATATTTTTGGTGCCTTGTTGTTCATTTGTTGTGACTTGCTGTAAGATGCCACGTACAGTTTCTGTACTATCTAAATGATGCATTGTTATAAAGACCTACAGTTCATTCAAGTTAATCCTTGGGTTTAATGATTCCTGGTTCAACTGGACATCAGGAAAGTGTTTCTCACTACACAAATTATACTGGAAGGGGATAATGAACCTATACAAAGTATCTGACACGCCTTGGAAAGAGTGGCTGGAAACATCAACCTCATGCTGAGGATCACAGTGATTAGCACTACAACCTTGGTCTCTCAGAAGTAAAAATATATTTTGAGGTTTGGCTGCTCTGCGGTCATGAAGACAACTTGTTTTCTAGGAAGAAACCCTATTTCCCCTGAAAGAAAAGGAGTACTTGTAGCACCTTAGAGACTAACCAATTTATTTGAGCATGAGCTTTCTTGAGCTACAGCTGTAGCACACGAAAGCTCATGCTCAAATAAACTGGTTAGTCTCTAAGGTGCTACAAGTACTCCTTATCTTTTTGCGAATACAGACTAACACGGCTGTTACTCTGAAACCTATTTCCCCTGCTGGGCCTCACCTAACTATGTCATCATCAGGGTTGGAACAGCAGCAAGAAACACCTGCTACCACCAGCACCAGTAGCCCTAAGAGGAGCTGTAGGGGGCCTGCCAGCTGTATCGGCCACAAACATTTCTGGCAGAAGCCAAAGAAGAATCACCCCTCTCCCCAAAACAGACGAGAGGCTGAGAGGCAGGGAGTAGCTACTCATGTGGGGGAAAGGTGGAGCAGGTGAGCGTGGCTGTCAAGATGCCAGGACTGACCACACTGAAGACACCGGGGCTTTGAACACACGTAGCAGTCTCTGTCCTCAACTTATTTAGCAACCCTTGGATCTGCTGTGGGAGGGCACCAAGCAGCTACCTCTCTCCCTCCCCAGCACCCTTACCCCTAACATGAGAAAAAGGGGGTGAGAGGGTGAGGCACAGCTAGGGTATCCTCTTGGCAGTGGATCAAGACCTGTAGCCAGGGGAAGAGCCTGAGGTCAAAGGCTGCTACATAGGACCATAAAGACGGAAGCAGTTATGTGGGTTCAGCTGCTCACTTCAGCTTGCCCTCACTCCCCCTATACACCTGACTCCTCACCTCCCACCCAAACATCTCCTCTCCACTTCATCACTATATACATGCGGCTCCCCATCTATTCCGGTGGGCATGGTGATTTGCTCATAGATATCTGCTAGACTGGAGACAGCACAGATGATGCCATCTCTTCCTTACATCTGAGGATGCCATTAGAAGCAAGAGCCAAAGCCCTGCCTGGTGGCAGCCAGTGTGTCTCCTGATACCACTTACTGGGCCATCAGCATGGGGTAGATAGGACCAGCAACACCCAGCACAGGATGGTGCTTTTCTCTGCAAAGAGATTATAATATGTTACACACACACACACACACACACCTGGTCTATTGCACACGCTAACCATCACATTTCTACAGAATGAGGATCAGCAAAAACAGGATTCCAGATGTGTTGGAAGGCATGAAAATTGAAGCAGCTAACAAAAAATGAATGGGGCATTTTTCTGCAAAACAGGAACTTTCTGTCACACCATAAGCAATCATCTGAAGAAGATAAGAGGTGCTGGGAGGGAAATAAACAATTCCTTTTGGACTGGCCCAACTCTTCTGCAGTAACTGTCTCAAGAAAGCAATAACCCTAGGATAGTTCTGAATGAAAGAGACATTTCCCTTTCTCTTCCCTTCACACCAGTCTGCAATGTGGATCCAAAAATTATTGGCTCTGCATGTTGTGGTAACTCACTCTATGAATCAGTTTCTAGGACCACTAGCTTGATGCCATTACTATGTCAATGCTACACAAAACCTGGCAGGAAAACAAAGTTACTGTACATTCTAAGATGCCAGTTTTCAAAAATTTGATAGCTGTTGCCTTCATTGATTCAATTTAATGCTCAAAACACACCAAGCTATGAAGCCTGTAAAATTTCAGAAGAAGGAGAATACTTAAAGAAAGTCAATTAGCAAAGACAGCTTTTAAATTTAAAAAAAAAAAAAATTAACTGATACCAACAAAAATAAATAAATAATGCATATTTTAAAAAAAAAAACAACCCCACACGGGTGGCTGAATATGAATACCCATATCCACATGCACCTCAAGCTTTTAGCAATTTTGGATCTGGAGCCATAGGTTATGGATCAGTCCCACATTTACTGTGCGTTTTCTCCCTCTGACTGCAGAACAGGCAAACTCTTCTTCAGGGAAGAAATTAAGTCTAACTATATGCAAGGACAGCACCTAGCGGTGTTGATAACATAACAGCAATAATACCCCACTTCAGCTCAAAGCCCATTACAGTAGAGTATGAATTTGCTCTAAAAGGGAGGGAAGGGTTAACCCAGTTGAGAGCATAGCTATAGCCATCTTTCTTGGCCCCATTCATTCCATAAACATGCCATCTCTAGTTGGAATACTTTTTAAATTATTTTCTGTTGCAAACTGTGAACAACAAGGGTTAAACCACATTCCTCTGACAGCTGGGACTGGTTGGGGAGTATATTTCAAGCCCAGGGAAATTAGACTAGCAGTTTCCAATGATACAGTAGAATTGCACTAATTCTCACTTCACTAATCTAGCAAGTCTGAAGTATAATGCATCACAGAAAACCTAGTGTTCTCTCCCACCTTTCACCAGAGATTTATTAAGGTAACCTGCAAATAAAAGAAATTATGCACTTTTTAGATATATATATATATATTTTTTTATGTATAGAGAAGGCTGGAGAAGGATTTTTATTTTTAATTTAGGAAGGGTTGGGGTTTTTTCCTGCTTCCAGTTTACATTAAACATTCAGGTTCTGTATAGCCGAGGAAACATGGACTTTTCTACACCTAAGGTTGTCCTGGTTTGACTTAAAGGTGTGATTTAAAATCAGTGTAGTTAAACAGGTACAAAAGGCTATGTGACCCCTCTTATTCCAATTTAAATCAGGTTTACTTCAGTTGAGTATATCAGGAATCAGTTCAAAGAGATAAACCACTCTTAAACCAAAATATTTCCCAGTACTAAACTCTGCTGCACAATCTCTCTGCCTGGCCAAATATGGAGTCCTGCAGACATAATCTTCCTTTGTGGGAGAGCTGTCTTTAATTCAATCTGCTAATTACTGGGAAAATAACAATTGCCTTGTCTTCACTAGGATTTCACCTTGCGTTAACTAACTTGAGTTCAGAACACACCTTTTTTCCTTGTGAAGATGAGCCATGGGTTTGCTGTTTTCAGGTTTCCACTGGAACAATATGCGTGACAGAAACTTAAATGACTAAAATGTATCTTTCAAAATGTCTCATCCACAAGAGGCAATTGGAGTGATCCACCCATCTTCTCTTCTCGGCTTCTGACAATCAGAGATTTAGGGTTGCTCCAAGCATGGGGCTGAATCCTTGACCATTTTGGCCTAAGAGCCACCAGTGAACCTATCCTCTGTTAATTTATCTAGTTCTTTTTTTAGCCTGTTTATACTTTTGGCCATCACAACACCCCATGGCAACGAGCTCCTCACATTAATTGTGCATTGTGTGAAAAATTACTCTCTCTTCTTTGTATTAAACCTACTGCCCATTACCTTCATTGGGTGACCCCTGGTTCTTGTTTGGGGAGGAAAAAATAACATTTCTCTATTAACTTTTTACACCATTCATGATTTTATAGACCTCTATCATATTCCTACGTAGTCATTCCTTTCTAAGATGATCAGCCCTTAACTTTTTAGTCTTTCCTTAGATGGAAGTTGGTCCGTATCCTTGATCATCTTTGTTGTCCTTCTCTGAACCTTTTCCAGGTCCACTATATCCTTTCAGAGATGGGGTGAACAGAACTGGACACAGTATTCAAAGTGTGGGCACACCATGGATTTATATAGTGGCATTATGATATTTTCAGTCTTATTTTCTATCCCTTCCCCAATAGTTCCTAGCATTTTGTCAGCCTTTTTGACCACTACTGTGCATTGAGGTGAAGTTTTCACAGTGACTCCAAGGTCTCTTTCTTCAGTGGTAACAGCTAATTTTGAACTCATCTCTTCTGGTTCTTTTATTAAAAATGCGCTAAATGTATTTTCAGGTAATCTGCCAACATCTGTGGTTTCACAATTACGTTTCTCTCTTTCTTGTAAGTGTTTTCCTCTTCTCCGATGTTCTGTGAAAGATCTACACAAAGGAAACTGACTATATAGGGGAAACAAGGAAACTGACTATACACAAAGTGTTGCCTAATACACAAGTAAAGAAGCTAATTGTTGTTTAATCTCTTTCAATTAGAGTCATAAGTGTTATTTGTATAACAGGAATAAAAAAAGTCAGATGGAAGTGGGATTTTTAAATTGAAGGATTTCCTTTAATAATCTGCAGAGCAAAATGTTCAAAACAATGTGCACATTTTTTCATGTGCAAAACTTAGGCCTCGTCTACACTGCCACTTTACAGCGCTGCAACTTTCTCGCTCAGGGGTGTGAACCCCTCCCACCCCACCCGCTGCAAGTTTCAGTGCTGTGAAGTGGCAGTGTAGACAGTGCACCAGTGCTGGGAGCCGCGCTCCCTGCGCTGGTAGTTACTCCCCTCGTGGGGGTGGTTTTTTTTTACAGTACCGGGAGACCCAGCACTGGTGCCGCGACTACACAGCCACGTTAAAGCGCACACCAGTGCTTTACTGTTGCTAGTGAAGACATACCCTTCGACTTGCATATAATTCAATGTGCATATGTAAGTAGGGGGTTTTGAACTCTGGCAGCTACCTACACTACTTGCACACACCTACCTTTCAGAAGAAAGTGGCTGATGCAATAGAACAAATGATACTCTCTTTTTGGCTAGTTTAAAAGACATTTAATGTGAGTATTAACATTTCTGATTTGTCAAATGTTCAATTCCCCTCCCCTCAAAATAAAAGATACTGTTCCCTGTGAAATTACAGGCATTTTTGTCTCAGATTATATAAGAGCATTAACAAAGTTGGAAAAAAAACCCAAGAATTTGGGTCAGAGCTACGGACTCAGGAGTATGGAAAGAGTCTCTGTTTTGCCAAAAGCAGTATTTTGTTACTCTTCAAAATTAGCTGGCAGTGTTTCTGCAATGTTTACTGAAGTGCAAACCAAATGTTTTCATCTGGACAGAAATCAGATTGTGATATGTTACAACCACAACAGAAATCATTTCAATCCAACAACCTTCTCTCTAATTTGGGCTGCGGTTTTTGTAAAATTGGATTCTTCTTCCTCAATTATTTACACAGACTCCCCCTAAGCCCCCTTCTCTTATTTCTTCGAATAATTAAACATAGCCCAGCTGTGCTTTTGAAAAACACAAACAATTTAAGCCGTCACAGTGATTTAAGAATGAGGCAGGTCAAGGTATGTGCGCCTTAAGCCTGACCCAATAAATATGTGGCATGCCAAATACTACACTACTGGCCTTTTGTGAAGGTTTGGTTTTTTCCTGCCTTTGACATAAGGCCCCATTTTGGGGCGGCATACAGGTGGAAAATCTTGCCTTCTGAATAGGGCTGACATGCCTGCACCTCTGTGCTAAATACAGAGGGCCAAATTCTCATTTATAATAAGGCCCCTTTATGCTGCTCTGGCAGGCAGCGTAAATGGTCCTTAAAGGAGGAGTAAACTTAATTTATACCCACATTTTATGGCCCTTTTATACTGTGAGGGTGGCATAATGGAGCCTTACTGAGAAATCAGATATGTAACCTCTAATGGGGAGAGCAACTATATTTCATTTATTTAATTCCACATGCAGGAATAATCAAGTGGGACAGAGAGTTCTCTGGTGCCTGAATAGCTTGGAGAAGCGTATATCCAAAGTGTGCAAGCGAGGCAAGGAGCACATATACACACTGCCCTTCAAATCATGCTCCCTCCATCATCACTGGACCATGAACTGCCTGGTGTTATAGCTATGACATACAGCCCAATTTCTCCTTTTTTCCTTTTAAAGCGGCTTGTGAAGGTAGTGGAGCATGGGACAATTGTTTATCCTTTGGGGGGAAGGGGAAAGGGAAAGCTGGAGATCAATGGGAATTTTCAGAACAAAAATAATTTTCATCTTTCTGGTAGATGAGACAAACACAGAGACAAGGTAGGTAGCAGGATAGTGGATGGCAAAAAATAAATAGGGGGACTTATACAAGATTTCTTATCTGACGATCTCAAAGCAATTGAGCAATTTTGCTCCAACACCTAGAGTTGAGCAATTTCTCTCTCTCTCTTTCACGCACGCACACAAAAACGGAACACTCCTTCCATTGTGATCAGATCACTATGAACAGGATTTGGACTTCAGCTGGAGCGCCACCAAGACTGCTCTCCCTGACCCTTCCACAAATACTAACTGGCTATTTTATACAGGAGGAATCTTTGTTCCATCATCAGCCTCTCTCATGGCAGACGTGCAGAGCAGCTGCTTGTGCCTGGTTCAAAAGCATGCACAGTTGCCAGCATTTTCCCTCCAAGGGACAACTCAACAGAAACGTTGGGATTCTGATAATTTACTAGATCCTTGGCTGCCAGAAGATTTTACTTTCTCATGAACTGTAGGTTATTTAACTAGTGACTCCAGAGCAGCCAGCAATACAGGTGACTTACCAACAAAACAAAAATGAAGCTTGTGTTATCTTTTGCTTTGTTATAACATAGGAAGGAAGCTTTTTTTTTTTTTTTTTTAAAAAGAGCTTTTCAGGTTTTGTCTGCCCTGCAAGACGATGCAGCCTTGTCTACACTAGCTTTTCCCCAACCCCTAAAAACTTCCCATCATTGCTACCGTTGTTTCAGCTCCACCACTGAAGAGTAGAAATGCTAGTGCATGCAAGGAGCAGACATAGTGGGGGCCAACGTCCTCATGGGCACTGACTGCTGGAACCTGTTCTGCCCCTTCCGAGGAGGCGTCCCCCCACCCTCACTATCGCTTGCTGCCGTCTCCACCCCGTCCCCCTGCCAGCTGAGCAGGGCTCTACAGGTGTAGGGGTGTCTGGGGCAGGATGTTGGAGAGAGAGAGAGAGCTGGGCTCCGGGGATGAGTAACTGGGGCAGGGCGGGAAAGGGAGAGCCACGCTCTGGGGGTGGGGATGAGTGGGGCAAGGAGAGCCATGCTTGGGGCAGAACAGGGGAGCCGCCGGTACCTCTCTCCGCTGGAGCTGTTCCTGAGTACTCCACTGCTCCTCCAGGCTGCAGCAGCAGCTCCTGCTCTTCCACACACCCCCGTGGCAGAGATTGGTTACTGCAGGTAACCAGACTTTTAGTGCCTGACCAGACACTGCTAGGTTGCCTTTTTGACTGGACTTTCCAGTCGAAAACTGGACACCTGGCAACTGTAAGCTGACAGCATTTTAACCATATGTTGTCTAATCTGTTTGCCTTTACTATATAATAAAGGAAATAGGGTGGGCACAGGCTCAATTTTCAATAAAATCCTTTGTTGGTTATCTTAGTAGTATGTATGTTCTCAAAACTCAGGTTATACAATGTCAACCAAGGAAATACAATAAGAGAGGAACATACATTGAAATGTTCTAACCCATGCCACACGTATGCAAGACCCTTGCTAGTATAACCTACCATCCTCGTTTCTATTTATTGTTCTCCTCCTTCTCTTTGAAAAATAGCATCAAATTTCCTCCTATTGCTTCCCTTTTACAACACATGGTTAAAATGCTGTCAGCTCCTTGTATACACTAGCATTCCCACTCTTCAGTGGTGTAGATAAAACAACTCACCCTACTGGCTGTTAGATCTTCCCCTTGCTCTCCCCTTCATACCTTGTCTTTTTCTTTGCTCTCCGTTCCTGTATTCCTTTACTTCCCGCATTCTCTTCTACAAGTCCCCCGGTCTTTCCATCGTTCTTCCTCCCCACTCTAGCATTCAGCACTTATATGAACATTAACTAGCTACTCATCACAGAACCCATGCAGGTACATTACCTCCCATTTTAAAAATAAGGAAGCTAAGGCAGAATGAATAAATTGACTTGACCGTATCAAAAGCAATAGAGGGAACTAGTCTCAGAACTACGATTAGTTTAGAATTAGAACTCATTCTTGTACTTATTCCACCAGACCATGCTTCTTACACTACTAAGCTATTCCTCTTTGTGGTCAGAGGTTACTTTTGCTGCTCTGCAGAAGAGCGATCTCCAGCGATCTCCAGTTGCCAGTTTGCACTAGCCCTAGCTCCATTAGTAGCAGCACATATGGCATGTGGAAGGACGGACATGGAATGGGGGTTGTGAATAATTGCTATAGTTCCTAACATTTTCACATTGACAATAGACATCAAACCCGAGAACCTGGTTTGCATTTTCAGGTCTGTCATCACATGACGGGACAGATTTTTTGTTTCTTTAAAATTAAAGTAAAAAATAGCCATAACATTTCTAGAATTACAAAAATCAGAGGGCTCACCGATATTTGCTTACAAAGGCCAAAACCACAGTGACATCAATACCTCTATAAAGTACTGAAATGTTATCCCCATTTTACAAATCGGTCTCGAAAATCTAATTGGCTTGCCTATAGTCCTGCAGTGAGTCAGTGGTACAGACACGAGGAGAACCCGGAAGACCAGTCCCCTCTTTACCAGAATCAAGTCAATTTCACGCTGCTGCAGCAATATAGGAACAGAAGCAGGCACTGGAGTCATTCCTGTGAGTGGAGGTCAGGGGGGCAGCATAAGGGAGAAGAATCTTGATTCCTCTGCAGCACTCCGGAGGCTACAGAGTAGAGAAAAAAACAGAAAGTTCCTTCTGCCTTCTAGCTGCATTTCCAATTTATCAAACATCTTCTAGCCAGAAGTTGGTATGAAAGATAGAGGTCCGCACACTAGGTTCAAGGACAGCATCCTAGCAGAAGACCTATCGACTGCGGAAGGAGGGAGGTCAGAAGACTTTCATCACTCATACCTCACTACTATGGTTTCCTCCATTATCTTGTATATGCTCTTTTGGCTAGTGTGTGCTTTGTAAGTTTTTAAACCTCTACCATTACAGCATAAATTAATGCTTTATTCTTCAATTCCTGTCCTAAACCACTGTTAATGCACAGCACCATATTTTACCGGTGGGTGAAGTGATCCCATATACAACATATATTTATTTTTCATACTACATAAGAGAAAAGCTCTACCTATGGCAGAGCACTGTGTATTAGTCTTAATTTTGAAAAGGGCTTTAGGATTCGCTGGGATGAAAGGTGTTATATACAAACGTAATATCATTAATGGAATGGTTCAAGCAATTAAAATCTGTTCACTTCAAAGCTTGCACAAAAGATATGGGATTAAGTCTTATGATTTCTTGTCATGCCAAAAGCTCAACTTCAAATGCCCAAATCATTTAGTACTGAAAACCAGCTATGAAAATTGCCTTCCAGTTTTTTGTAAAACTACCTCAAGTCTTCATGTTGCAATTTCTTGTATTTTAGAATTAAACTAATCAAGGTTATGAAGCAATTAAACTTCTCTTCCCAAAGTGTCAGCATTTTAATGCCCTCCTTTCATAACTATATTGATAAATCTGCTATTTGATTGGAACTATCTTGTTTGGCTTTCTTTAACCTGTTTGTATAGTTCTTATGTAGTTCGTAAGAGACTGAAGTTGGAAGTGACAGAGGAGGAGAAAGACCTCAGTATGTGGGTTGATCACAGGATGACTATGAACCACCAATGTGATGCAGCTGTGAAAAAGACTAATGCAGCCCTAGGATGCATCAGGCCAAGTATTTTCAGAAGAGACAGGGAAGTGTTAGTACCATTACGTAAGATATGGTGAAACCTCATCTGGGATACTGTGTGCAGTTCTGGACTCCCATGTTTAAGAAAGATTAATTCAAACTAGAACAGGTGCAGAGAAGGGCTGCTAGGATGATCCAAGGAATGGAAAACCTACCTTATTATTAGAGGAGACTCAAAGAGCTTGGCTTGTTTAGCCCAACCAAAAGAAGGCTGAGGGGAGATAGGATTGCTCTCTATAAATATATCAGAGGGATAAATACCAGGGAAGGAGAAGCGTTATTTAAGTTAAGAGCCAGTGTGGACACAAGAACAAATGTATATAAACAGGCCATCAACAAGTTTAGGCTCAAAATTAGATGAAGGTCTCTAATCATCAGAGGAGCGAAGTACTGGAACAGCCTTCCAAGGGGAGCAGTGGGGGCAAAAAAAACTTGACTGGCTTCAAGACTGAGCTGGATACGTTTATGGAGAGGATGGTATGATGAGACTGATTACAATGGCAAGTAGCCGATCCACAACTGCTAGCAGCAAATATATCTAATAGCTGGTGATGGGACACTATATGGGGATGGCTCGGAATTACTACAGAGAATTATTTTCTCAAGTGTCTGGCTGGAGATCTTGCCCTCAGGGTCTAACTGATCGCCATATTTGGGGTCGGGAATGAATGTGCCCCCAGATCAGATTGGCAGAGACTCTGGGGGGGTTTCGCCTTCCTCTGCAGCCTGGGGCATGGGTCACGTGCAGGTTTAAAGTAGTGTAAATGGCAAATTCTCTGTAACTTGTAGTCTTTAAACCATGACCTGGGGACTTCAGTAACTCAGCCAGAGGTTAGGGATCTATTTCAGAAGTGGCGAGGTTCTGTGGCCTGCATTGTGCAGGAGGTCAGACTAGATTATCATGATGGTCCCTTCTGACCTTAAAGTCTATGAGGGGGGTAGTTTAAAAATGTTATGACACACAAAGAGTAGATATGCCCTGTTAAGATAGCAGAGGATAGAGACAGCAGGCCACTACATTTTCTACCCAGGAAAATGACAACAGTTAAAGGGGTATGCCACAGCAGAGTGAATAAAAAAAAAATTTCTTCAAAAAAAATTTAATTGTTAATCATCTTTTGTTTTATTTAGATAATAAGTTTTTCTTTTTTTAACCTAAGCTTGTTTTAAATGAAATCTGAATTTAATATAAACTATGTTAAGCTCTAAAAATGTACTATAATCTCTTCAAACACTTAAATAAAAAAATGAATATGCTGAATCCCAGAGCTTCTATTAAAAATTTGGTTTTAAAGGCTGCTTTTCTACATAAAGAAAGAATCGGGGGAAAACATCTAACTTTTGAGGTCAATCTTTATAAATATGGCACAATAGGTAATGTACTGTATTAAGGGCTTGATCCTGTGGGAGACCCAGGGGCTGTGTACCCGGGTACAAGAGACTGTCCAAGTCATCACAGGTGTTGGGACCCAGCCTCTGACTCCAGGAAATACTATCATGTATCTCATGAGGATCATCCATTAACCCTTCCCCCTCCCATCTCCCTGGTCTCATACTCTTGTTTTAAAGCTTCTTCCTACCTGAACATACTAAAAATGTACAATCAGCATCTGAAAATATTAAGCAATATAATTGCTTAAATATATGTACATAGTTATAGTGTATCCTCCTAGGTAACAAACAGATGGTACCAAATCTAATGTAAAGGCTCTGTTTAATTGTAAATTAACAGGTTTTAATGGCTATATATCAATCAATGAGAATGCACCTTTCTTTAGAAAGTAACCAAGAAACAAATGGAAAGTTTATGAACTGAGACTTTCCACTTGATTTAAATCACAATTTAAGTTGCTGATTTAAACCACCTTGATTTAAATCAATCCACCCAGCTGTGACCTTAGGCACCCTTGTGTTCACACCCTACATACTACTGGAATAATTTTTGTACAAAATACGCCTTGTGAGATATCATTTGAAAACTAACTCCACACTGGTCAATAATACTATTGTAAAATATATGTAACAATGCTGTATGTGAAATTATGGATATTTACTAATGTTATGCTTTAAAATCTGTGACTAAAAGATGGGCAATTGCTAAGTTTTCTCCAGACAGTGGAAAGAGGCCAATACCTCAAACCAGGTGTGGCCCAGATTCAATGGGCTATTCATTCGTATTGGAGATTGCAGCAGGAAGAGATAATTTGCAATAGTAAAAACCAACAGCAGGGGAGGAACAATCAAGAAGCCTGATCTTCCAAACCTTGTGGCTCCTTTACACAGCATGAACTAATGAACTTTATCTGGGGGTAACCTTCAGAAGAATACATTTCAAAGGCTTATTCAATTGTCAAAGGGAGGGGCAAAGAACCCGAAATCACCCTTCACCTAAGGGGACAAAGAGACCAAGCTATTTGAGCTGTGTGTTGGGTCCTGACCATTAAAAAGCTGGAAAGAAGACTGTGGGAGAGAGAGAGAAACCATCTTGAACGAAGACTATCTTGCTAGATTAAGTTTTAGACCTTTAGATTCATGTTTTCACTTTTGTTTGTAATCATTTGACTTTAACCCTTAAATCTGAATTTACTTAAAATCTCTCTTTTTGATTAAATACACTGGTTTTGCTTCTATTCTAAATCAACCAAGTGCTGTATTTGAATTGCAGTGATTATTAAAAACTCCAGTTAAAGCCACACGCTGCTGTGCTTTTGTCTCTTTAAAGGAGCAACGGGTCTTATTACTGAACATTTCACGGCAGACTATTTTGCGGAAATTAAGGACTCCGGGTGTGTTTGGGACACTTGGCTACTAGCAACCAAGGGTGGAGGAGACCAGAGCATGGCTGTGATGTGACAGGCAGGCTGATGGAGTCAAGAGTTGCTGAACCAAGGCTGCTTAACACACAGACACCCAGTGCACGCGTGTGTGCTGGCTGGAGTGTCCACAAAGGGAGCTACAACAGCATAGTGGCACTCAATGCTCAAGCACTAACAGTGACACAACCTCTTACTGGTCTCAATTGCACCCCAAAACGTGACACCTGCCCCGTAGCCTATTTAAGGGTGGGATGATTGTGCGAGGACAGCAGAGGCAACACATGGCCGGGGGAGGCACCCGGGATCATGTGTGCCCCCAGACTTCTGCCAGGTCACATGATGTGGCTGGGGCCCCTCCCTGTGGGATAGCTACCGGAGCTGGTGAGCTGCTCCCCGTGGGCAGAGGTAGAAGCAACAGCTGGGAGCTCCATGGAGATGCTGCTGCTTTCTGGGAAGGGAGACTGAGGGTAAGGAGGTGGGGGTGTGGACTTGAGCTGTGTCTTTGAATTATGTTCTCCCTCCGCCACCTGCATCAGCAGGTACGGGTTGTCTCTGGAGGACAGGGTCACTGGAATGGTGAAAGGTGCCGAAGTTTGAAAAAATATGCATATCTTTGCTGCAGTGACAGTGGAGTTTGCTGTTTGCACACGTTTTCGCAATACTGCAGCATTTTAAAGTTGATGAAATTGTTAAATCACTTGAAAGAGTGAAGAATTGTGTGTTTTGGGTTATGAGAGGGCAGAAGTTCTGTTAGCACAGACTGAAAGCTGTATTTTGAGGCCTTAATTACTGAGATGCCTCTATTTAGGAATCCCTAAAAAATCAATAAAAACCTAGTTCCCAGATCTCCAGCTTATTTTGAAAACTGACCCTAGGAAAGCTTTCTAATGTTGGATACTAATCATCATCTTTGCTACTCCCACCTCCCCTGAAGAACTCATCTCCCCTGAAGGGTGGAGGTGGAGTGGAAAGAGAACCAACTCCCTAACTTCTATTGCTCCATTAACATTTTTAACCTGTAAATAATTGTAGGTGGGTAAAGGCCACTTAAAAACAGAAGCTATTAGGAATAATGTGATCTCAGTCACAGAAAATACAGTAAAAGTACAGGCTATTGTACTACAGCATAAAGATGACACGTTCCTCTCCACATGAACTACTGAAAGATACTAATTATGCCTCTGGCAAAGGGCACATACGCTCCTTCAAAGAAGCTATTTAAAGATAAGAACACTGCAGGCAAACACTTCAGATGTATTTGCACTATTCGATTCCTTCTCATGTTGGAAATTCTGGGGCATGAGTTAAAAACTAAAAATAATAAAGGAATGGGAATTCTGCCAAGCCTGGTCAATGTTGTATTCTAAATACTTTGAAAATACTATTAATTGTTAAAGTTTTTTTGTCTTAGTTAGATGACTTTTTTAAAACAAAACAAAATTTAAAATGCCCATTAATACCCATTTTGAAGTGAAGAGTTTGAAAAATCAATGAATAGTAATTTCAGAAGTGTCCACAGCCCTCACAATTTGTGCTAACGAAAACGAGCAGGAATTAGTAAATTCTCTCCTCACTTAAATTAGAGCATGTTTAAAAAGAATAATTAGGATCACAAACTTTCAGAGAAATAAAGAAGAACCCAAAGTAATATAGATCCCAGTCCTACAAAGGGATCTCTAAGCATGGGCCTCTTCGCCCTTTGTGGAGTCTCACTGTCTTCCACCAACAGCCTGTATATAATATTCTATGTTCCTGGAATTAAATTAGACTTTCCAGCTACATTTTTGGATGTTAAAAGCCATAAAGAAAACCTTCCCTCCTCAAGGGAAGAGTGAAGATCTTGCTCTTAGTGGAATTTTTAAATTACTGTACTTTCAGGGGAAAGCGTGGTATAAACGTTCGTTTCACAAAGTACAGATGACAGGTTTCAGAGTAGCAGCCGTGTTAGTCTGTATTAGCTGTAAGTTTACAAAGCTCAGTGTATCTCCCTGAAGTCACGTACAGAGAAACAAAGCTAGTTCATTAGCTGCTATTGGCAGGGAAGATTCACTTTATATGAGCATTTGTTCAATACTTTAAAAGACTGTAACACTTTTATGAAGGGATACAAATCTCTAGGTCCTCATGGACTTTATCATCAAGGTCTGATATTTTGTATACCATCTGAAAAAGGAATCTGAGCAGGACACCTAATAGAGTCCCTTCATTTCCCCACTGCTTTATGAAATACACAAGACATAGTGTACAATTTATTCCAAATATGCTCTACAGCCAACAGAACAGCAACACTTTGAGGCCCACCAGAAGTGTGTAAAACTCCACTGCTGTGAAACTGGCCTAATTAGCCCACGTGGTACCTTTCTCAGAATGAGTGATTGTTGTAACATACGTATCAAACATTTATACAGTGCCATACATTTATACTCTGTTTTCAACAAGAAGATTTAGGAAAAAATTTACTCTCCACATAGTATCATATTGTAGTTTTCAAGCTGTCACTGAGCAGATACCATCACTGAGCAGATATCAAAGCTCATACTACTGACTTATCAGCCAAACTAGTTCCCAATCCTGCAAAGTGACAGAGTCCCACTGAAATCAACAGGACACTGCACGAGTGGATCACCCTGCAGGACTGTCTCATTAGCTGACCCGCTGCACAGTTTTCAAAGACCTGAACAAACGTTCTATATGTGCCTCGTGATACTATGTTACCAACAATTACATCACTGCTAAACCTATAAATTGCCATGAATTTCAGTGTTTTACAATACTAGGGTAAACTGTAAAAGAATTGGGTGGGGATTTAGCAGCACAGCTCTTAGTAACAACTGAAGCTACAGACTTGAAACCCCACATGAAAATTTTTGAAAATTTGCCTCTTGGTGTTTAATAAGTGATTGCACTGATAAAGAAAAAAGTCTTGTTATGCTTGCTTAGTGTAAGCGATCGGGTGCAAGCGAGAGAAAGACCGAATCAAACTGATCTGAAGATCTGACTGGAATTTTTCCTCCATTTATAAAGGGTATTGGGTTCACCACCTATAGTTTTTACCCACTTTTCAACTCTAACAACATGATTAAATCAGATTAACATTAGAAGAGAGAAAGTTGCTTCAAACATAGACAAGACAGGCTTTTTATTCTTCTGTGTCTCATGGTTCTAGCCAGCAGTTTAAAATCAACTTCAAATGTTCTTTACTGCTTAACAATCACCAGAATAAAAATCCATCTTAAAATGTTGCATGTGCTGAAGGATGGGGGTGGACTGTGTTAAAGAGAGCTGGGGATGGAAAGAGATGGGGGGGGGGGGAATTGTGGATCACAATGCAAGATGTGAAGAAAATGTCAGTTTTTAAATTTTTTTTAAACTGTGGTTACCAGATGTTAAAGGGACATTCTCTTCTCCATTAAGGCTTAAGAATGACGTTTTCTACACCATGCTTTTAACTAAGGCTGGCTATCAACATTTTTTTTAAAAACAATAAAGGAAGTTATTTTTAAACAAACCAATGTTCTCTTGCAGCACCTTATTCATTTGCAGAATACTGCAGCCTGGAGTTTGAGATCCAACAAACTTAAACTAATCAGAAACTGACAGATGGACTTCAATTTTATTTCCATTCTTTCATTATTGTCCATGTTGAGCAAAATGTAATAAGTAAGATTGCATAAAATGAGAAAGGTGAGGAATTGATATAATTTTTTAAATTTTAGATTCAATAATCCTTGTGTTAGTAGCAGAGATCCTTGCAATCCATTTGCACCTCTGAAAAATGTAAAAAAAATGCAGAATTTGCATTTTTACATAGAATCTTTAGTTTCTACATTCTGCGAAAAAAATAAGTACATATCTTAACTATTAGCTAAATTTTACTGAAAGTATAGGGTGTCACTTATTCAATGAATGCGACCTACCCCTCTTGTGGTTGATTTTTTAATGGGCTTTAAATTTACACAGCTAAACATACTCCAATAAACTGCTTTGGGCATATATAGAGAGAGAGGTTACTCAACAGCGTGTACGGATTTGTGTTTTAATGCATCTCAAAGTTCACTTCAGCCTCCAGCTGTGAGTAATTAAAGTTATGAAGAGATGCCGAAAACTTTATCACCCCTAAAGACCATGTCACTGAGTTTGGCATGGACAAATTTCATGTTGATGGTAATGCGCTGTCCTGTAGATTATGTTTGAAGGCAGACAATTGTAGAACACATGCAAAGCTCCAAACAAACTGGATGAAAAGGAACGAAAACAAGAGGCAGAAACAGCAAGGCCACTGACAACAGTAAAGAACCAATGCACTGTGATTGGACCATTCTATTAATTTTATTTTATTATAATGATTGATGGCAGTGGCAAGCTTCAAACTTGCTTAAAAATTGTAAATATATCAATAAAACATTATGTTCAACTGAAATCTATATATATTATGGCTAGGGAAACTAGAGTTCAAACTTTCATTTCAATCGCAGAAAAACACTTTTATTGGGGGGACGGGGTTAATTGGATAATTTGGGGTTTTTTTAATCACAGAAAACTCTGGTTATTAGTGTAACAGGTAAGATTTCTTTTTTTTTAAATGCAAGAATTTTAACCCATCAGTGTCATTTTAGGAAAGATTTATTTAGGAAAAAAAATATAAAAAGTACAATCACCAACTAGTCTAAGTTTCCCGACTTCCCACTGGAGGTCAACGGTGTTTTCTTTGGGAAACAAAGGCTTAATCTGGGGGGAATCTTTAAAGTTTCTCCACCACTGCTACGTGCACATATTGGGTGAAGTTCCTTTGTATAAACTTTGTCCAATCTCTTCTCCCTGTAACTTTTTATATTATAGGTGTGAAAAATAAATACAAAATAAATATACATATAAAAATCTGGTGAAAATTAAGGTGTAAAATATGCATTAAGGGCCACATTTGATGCTCTGCCTCCAGGAGTCCGTTGTCTCCTGCAGGCACAGCACAGAATTTGTACCCTACTGCAATGGCCCCAGCATAATTCAGAGGAGCTTGGCTCCTCTAAATTATGGCATACTCCCCAGTGCTCCCTGTGACTTGAAGCACAAGCCAGAATGGACATACTGACACGCACTATGGCCCACCCTCTCCTGCCCTAGGCTCCTTCCCCCAACATGTCCCTGTTTAAGGCAATCCAATGCAGTGCCTTCCCCCAGAGTCCCTGTGTGTTGTTCTCAGACCCTATACAGTGACAATGGAACTGTGTACTGTTTATTTTTTATCCTAATACTGTATTTTTATCTATTACTTCCTGGGGGAGGGAATCTACATATAACCTTTTGTTAACATGCACATATTGTTTGAAAAACATCCATATTTCTGGATCTTGAAGAAATTTGGAATTGACCGCAGACCTTCAACAACTTTATAAAACTTCTATTACTTTACAGAAGAACATCTATTAGAAGAAAATTACAGATACCAGATCCAAATGTTCACTATTAAGAGAAAAATCTTGCTGCATGAAGCATTGGATCAGGAGAAGATACCTGTATCTCATATTGCATTATTCAAGTCAGATTGCTGGGGGTAAAGTCTCCCCCCTTTTCAAGTCGCCTCTCCATAGGTGTGAGGGCCTTAAGAGATTTAACGATACATATTTAATAAAGAGAAGAAAATATATATGTACAAATGCACCCATGTGCACACACTTATTAGCTGAACTTTCCCACAAACAGAATGCGTCAATTGGCCCTGAGCACTTCAGCAGCATGCTGCCAACAGACAGAGCAAATTACCACACAGCAAATTAGATCTAATCCACAGAAATGTAGAAAGGGATTGAGTCTGCATTTTAGTCTCCACTGGATGCTACTTTTCACAATCCATATATATAAAAATAAATAACCTTCCATCCCTATCCTGGATTACAAGAGAACTCTACATACTGGATGAGAGAGTCAAGATAGACAACTTGGCAGCCTGGTTTCAAGCCATTAGCAGCAGAATACATAAGCGTAGGAAAATTCAACCATGCTGAACTAGGAGGAGAAAAACCAAGGCAGGCAGCTATGATTGATGCTGAGCAGTTGTATTCCAAGAGAACTGTGCTGTAAGAGAAGCAATAGGAATCTGCAAAGTGGTAGTAGTAACTGAGAAACGAGGCAAATGTAGCAAACCTCAGGGGATTAAGTCCATTGCGTTAGGATTCTGCCAGCAGGGCCGGCACTATCTGTAATGAAGGCCTTCAACCAGGCTACAGGAAGGAAAGGGCAATAGCAGTGTTCTTCACTGCAAGTCCCGCGAGACAGTGGTGTCCCCCTCGACCCTAAGTGCGGCTCCCTAAATTCCCTCTAAGCTGCGTGGCCACACAGCAGGGTATGAACAGCCGTGAAGTAGAGACCTGGAGAAGAGAGAGTTTGGGGTGGGAGGGAACTGTGGAGGGGAGCAAGTTGGGGCTTGCAGGGCTGCTGTGGGCCTCTCCCCCGCCCCGGATCTCCCGTGATGCCTACCGGCAGCGGGGAGAGAGGCCCCTTTCCCAGAGCTAGCTGCTGCCGGCAGGGAGAGGGCTGGTGGAAGTCCTCTGGCCCCAGCCCTGGGGCAGCCTGCCTGGACCCCAAACTCCTCATCCTCAGCCCTACCCCAGAGCCTGCACCCCCAGCCAGAGCCCTCACCCCCCTCCGCATCCCAGCCCTCTTCCCATGCCCTGAGCCCCTTCCTGCACCCTAAACCCCTCACCCCCGACCCCACCCTGCAGCCCTCACCCCCCTCCGTATCCCAGCCCTGAGCCCCTCCTGCACCCCAAGGCCCTCATCCCCAGCTCCACCCCAGAGCCTTTGCCCCTGCACCCCAACCCTCTGCCCCAGCCCTGAGCACCCTCCTTTACCCTGAACCCCTCACCCCCGCACTCTACCCTGGACCACCTCTCACACTCCGAACCCCTTGGCCCCACCCCATGTGGCTCTTACATTTAAGGCTTTTTGCCAAAGTGGCCCCTACTTCAAAAGTAGTGAAGAGCATGGGGCAATGGCAACAGCAACCCCTCTGGCACATTAAATATGAGCACCATCTAGCTATAAAGGGACCTATGGCAGTCCCAGCACTCTCAGATGGCTATAATGCAGGACTAATGCCACAATCAAGATATTGAACAGGAGGCTTCTGCTGGGGGGAGGAAGGGGGGGATGAAAAATCCCACCCTGGGGGAAGCCTAAGTGTGACCTAGCAGTGAGGTACAGCACTCAAAGCGAGTCTCTGGTTTTATCAAGACAGAATTATCAGTATGTCATTCAAAGGCTCTCTTTTCACTGTCAAAAAACTGTTTTTTCAGTGAGAACTGACACAGGCTAGCTAGGAGGTTCACCATATCTACCTACCTCATGGTTAGACCTACCGATGAGTTTCCACTATGGTTTCCACTATGGTTTTACAGTGAGATAGTGAACATGCATCAGTTATCCCACTGAATAAACAGATTTTTTTTATTCAAAACCAAAACCAAAATCAACCTTTTCTTCTAGTCAGATAAAGCTTGTTGCTCTGGGATTTAGCTGGTAGGGTGAAAAGCAGTTAATGAACACTCATGTAGAGAAAGGGAATAACCAGCTAGATTTCCACTCCTAGTGGAAATAAAGAGGTACTTGTGAGGGTTAAGCAGGGCCTCAGTTTATACAATCAGATATAATTGAGAGAGAGGGAAGGACAAGGAGAAAGAGTGCTAAGCATAAAAGTAATTTCCATTAGCTCTCTCATTGGCCTAATTCTATAATCTTTATATTGATGAAGTAAAACGCTACTCCACTGTATCTACAGTTAGACTACTGGGTGGAAATGTGTGCAATATGTTCAAGTGCAGCACCACTGCGTTCAGATAGACTGTACTGTGTGATACTGCAGCTTGTTCTCCGAACTACAGGTTGTTCCCTTAGGCTGCTGTAAAATTCCTACCTCGAAGGCAGAGAAATGTAAGGAAATCTTCTGTCTTGGGCTTCCTTTTGGAGAGGTCAGAAATCTGAGTAGCTGGAGGGGGTAACAACGGTTCCACTATCTTTATTGGAGTTGTGCTGGGACTGTTTGGCTGGGATTGGGCAAACTTCCTTTGTGCTTGCAGCCTTGGCCTGTGAAAACAAGAGAACACCACACGCGTATTAGGCAGAACCGAGAATAGACTTAAATTTAACAATTCACTGTGAAAAGAGCAGAATAAATCAATCTATTACCAATAACATCTTCCTTAGTTGTGTTTAGTCCACATTTTTGGAGTGTAACAATTAGGATTTATTGAGTTTGAGAGAAAGTTTGTTTTACCGCAGTTATTTTAAAGTATCTGTTGCAATCTTAAAAAAAGAACAGGAGTACTTGTGGCACCTTAGAGATTAACAAATTTATTAGAACATAAGCTTTTGTGGGTTGTAGCCCACTTCATCAGATGCATAAAATGGAACAGAGTAAGAAGATATAGATATAGATATATACACTAACAGAGAAGGTGGAAGTTGCCATGCAAACTGTAAGTAAGGCTAATTAAGAATTTCCAGGTGATTTTTACCTAGCTTACACTAAGTCAGTGTAGCAAACCAGGAATTTTTCACCCATAAGCGTGACAAGCATACTATATTTTCCAAACATTTTCACCCGCTCCTTATCATTAAATTACACCAACTAATATCTGCTATTTTTCCTTCATGAAAACCTCTTTCTTAAAAAGGTACAAATACTTTTGTTACTTTGGTTCTACCCTAGTTAACATTTTGCTTAATTTATCACTGAACATTTTTAAATTAAAGTTTCTTAACTTATCCCAATTCACTAAAACTGACTATTAGAGATAAAGTGGGTGAGGTCCAAAATGGATCCAATATCTTTTGGAGAGAGACAAGCTTTTGAGACACAGAGCTCTTCTTCAGGTCTGGGAAAGATAATCCCCATGTCACAGCAAAATGCAAGGTGGAACAGATTGTTTAGCATAACTAGTTAGCATATATTCTAAGGGATCATTCATGTGGAGTGGCCTGTTAACACCTCTGCAGTCATAGGACAAAAAGAGAGGGTTAGTGAGCTGCAGTCCATTACACCTTGCATTTTGCTGTGATGCTGGGAATACCTTTCCCAGACCTGAAGAAGAGCTCTGTGTAGAAGTTGGTCCAATAAAAGATATTATCCTGGGGCAGACATGGCTACAACTACACTGCACAAAATGGAGAGTGACAGAAATCACAAAAGTTTAATCCAGGAGCATCAACACATACTTCAGTTGTATTGTTGAACATCCATAATTGCAGTTTTGCAAAGCCTCAAGGAAAGCATTTTATTTTTGACCAGCAAGTAAAATATCAAGTTTTATTTCCAACTGTCAGCAGCCTGGTAAAGAGCAAGCAAGTAGATTTTGTACTTGGGCTGTAAATATTCAAGGACAATTTTGCAAGTCTGCATTAGCAAGAACGAAGAACAGGGAAAGGAAGAACAAGGTTATCTTGTTGCTTGCCCTCTGTAACTAGCTGTACTTCCTGGATTAATCTTGGGTATGTGTCATCTATAGGGCTGTACCAAATTCACGATCTATTTTGGTCAATTTCACAGTCATAGGATTTTAAAAATCATAAATTTCATGATTTCAGCTATTTAAATCTGAAATTTCAGTGTTGGAATTGTTTCAGAGTAACAGCCGTGTTAGTCTGTATTCGCAAAAAGAAAAGGAGTACTTGTGGCACCTTAGAGACTAACCAATTTATCTGAGCATGAGCTTTCGTGAGCTACAGTAGGGGTCCTTACCCAAAAAGGAATTGTGCAGTGGTCACAATGGTATTGTAGGGGGGTTTGTAGTCCCGCTACCCTTACTTCAGCGCTTCTGCTGGCAGTGACGCTGCCTTCAGAGCTGGGCAGCTGAAGAGCGGTGGCTGCTGGCCGGGAGCCCAGCTCTGAAGGCAGAGCCACTGCCAGCACCAGCGCAGAAGTAAGGATGGCATGGTATGTTGTTGCCACCCTTACTTCTGCATTGCTGCCTGCAGAACACTGCCTTCAGAGCTGGGTGCCCAGCCAACAGCCCCCAGCTCACTGGGCGCCCAGCTCTGAAGGCAGCATAGAGATAAGGGTGGCAATACCACGACCCCTGCTAAAATAACCTCCCTCCCCCCTCCACCTCACACCCCCGCACAATCCCCTTTCTGATCAGGACCCCCAATTTGAGAAATACTAGTCTCCCCCATGAAATCTGCATAGTATATGGTAAAAGCACAAGACCAGATTTCACAGGGGGAAACCAGATTTCACGGTCCGTGATGCATTTTTCATGGCTGTGAATTTGGTAGGGCCCTAATCATCTAATTTGGCTGAGATGACTGAAGACAAGCGAAGTGGACTTGGGACTCATATCACAAATGAGAAAACTCACTGATTCAATGATTCTCATGGGTACTCACTTGCAATAATAATAAATAATTTAGAGCAGAAATTTGTTCTAGGAAAAATACCCCTATGCAGGGCAGTTAACTGGAGGGGAACAATTGTGTGCCTCACTTTGACCCTGATACTGCACAGCACTCAAGTCTTATGGAAGTGAGTGGGAATTAAGATCTTTCCTGAACTGAGCCCCCGTCAACCCAGATTTCCAAGCATTCCAAGAGCTTGACAGAGAGAACACAGTACAGAATAAAAGGGCTTCATAGAAGTCAAAAATCCAAATGTTATTCAGATAGTTAGACATTAACAACTCACAATCTTTATAATTTATAACTTTATAAAAGCTAGTTTAAAATTCCTGTCTTCAATTAAAAAAGAAAAAAAAGGCAGCTAACCTATAGATGGCTGTTAGTGGCATGGCTGGAAAAAGATGATAAAAAGACCTAAAATATCAATTTTTAGAGGACAGAGAAGGCAACTTTACATTGATTACTGGTTCTACTAATACAATATTTATCTAATATGAATTTGAGATCTGTAACAAATACTGCCACAGAATAATCCAGGTTTGTCATTGTATTGCCAACAATCATTGTGATTCTCTGATCAAATTATACACATTGAAGTACAACGATGACAAAAATTTAGATGTAAAAGACAATCAATTAGTGAGGGTAAAACCAGTAATCTGCAACCTTCTCCATTTTCACAGCTATTAAAACTCTGCCATCCAGCCATTCAAACCTGTACCAAGTTTTTGCTAAGGAAAGAGATGGCATTTAGAAACCATATCACAGAACTAAGTGCCAAAGAGCAGCATTTATATATGTGATCCTAAAAATATCTAGTAAACAATACCTTAGGAGAACTGTTAGGGACTTACAGGTAGCATAGTCGAGGGAGACTCTGAAATCTGTCTGCATAGAAAAGCTATACATGGGATTGGAGGAAAGCAGGATTTTTTCCTCCCAAGAACTTCAAGATCTGCGTTAAATCTACAAAGCCTAGACATTTCAGAGTTAAAATACCTTGCCAGGCTTAAGCTGTTCTCCAAACATACATGTATATTAACACCAAAAGAGCAGTAGAAGTATCATCCACATACTTCATCGTTTTATCGTCAAAAGCTTTGTGGTGGATACTATGCACAATGTGTGTTCTCTCAAGCGAAGGGCCAATTGCCTAGCTAAAACACTGAAAAAATAACAGTGTTATATATACCCTCTAATAATGACAGAAAATGAATTGTTAACAATTCCTCTAAATTTGTTGTCCCTATAGTCTCACACAATTGCCCATAAAGAAAATTATACTTCATCGTGACCAAAAGACTCTGCTAAATTCCTGATAGACATATACTGCTTGCTTATTTCCACCTCCTCAGGGGCTCATATACTGCTTATTATTACAACCGTGCTTATGATTCTTGAACTGAAACAGACTAATTGAACATTCATATTCCTTGTATCTAGGAACAATGGTCCTTTAAAAAGAAAGCGCTTCTGTACACCAATACACCTGTCCCAAAAATTCATTCAGTTTGTAAATGCAGAATGCCATCCCCTCTGCATTCATGCAGACTAGAGAGCTCTTGCACAGGATAAATGGGATTTTAATTTCAACTAGTTACGTTTCTATCACCAAAAGCACATATGCAGCCACAAGTAATGCTTTGTTATGGATTCTCTTCTGCACAAAATGTATCCAAAAAGCAGACCATTAAATTTAATAGGGAAAAGAACCTTGCTTGCTGCTGTAGCATAGAGTGATTTCCCCCAAAAATGTACTTCATAATCTCCCAACCATGCTGTTGGAAATACTCTATACACCAAATTGGGCAAATTCTTGTTGAATTTACCTGTTTAAGTCTACCCCAACCAAAAAGATTTAGATAAGATGTAATACTACGGGTAACTGAACAGAAATCCAAGAAATGCACATTTGAAGCCTATCATAAGATTTAATGGACAATCCTGAATATAAAGGGTAAACATCTGGTTATTTGCAACACAATGTACCATCACATGAGGTTTGAGTCAGAGTGTGTCCCTACTCAGTCCATCACATCCCAGGAGCAATAACCAGTATATTTAGCCTAAATACGAATGTCTATTGAATTAGTAAATTAAAAGTACTTTTCAAAATGTCTTGACATGTATATTTTGCACCATTCCTTTCCCACCTGTTCCACTCCAGTGCACACACTTTCCTCATATTCTGACCACCCCTTCAATGCTACATTTCTCCAACCTCACCCAGCCACCGGGGTGTAAAAATGTCTCTCCACCCCACAACAGTCCAACCCCAGCAGAGGTATTCCAATCTAGTTATGAAATTTATGACAGAAAAATCTTCCTCCAGTCCACCTTCAAGACACACCATGACTTTATTATTACCAGAGGAGGTGAGATGGCACACTTGATCATACAATGACAAAAAGTCTCAACAACTGCTCTTCCCTCATTCTCTCCCTTCTTGATATAAATGATTTAGCACCACTTCTGATGTATTCCCTGTTCTCTCTTGCTTTGTTCTCACACCTGCAGTGCACTACCTCTTGGCCAGGAAACCAGACCCTCAGTGTCTGAAATGTCAAGTTTTATTAACTAAAAGTCTGGCCAATTCACTTCAATGAAGTGAATAAAAAAAAAAAAAAACCCCACCCCCCAGCTTTTTTCCTCTGTGGGGCTTCCGAAGTAACTGCCGATAGTATATGGACTGGCACTAATTCCACAGGCTTCAGTTGTGATATGTGGAAGTATACAACTAGCCAATGTGTGCAACATAGTGACTAATAACTAGATGTTTAGTCTATCATGCAGTTTTAGTACTGTACAATTGCAGTTTCTAGGTTAAATTTTTGATTCGATGTTTAAAATCAGATTTATGCCTCAGTTTCACAGTTTACCGAAGGACAAAGTCTCAGAACATGGCCCAGGGAAAACCAAAATGTGCTATATAATTCAAAGTACTGGTAACATACAGCTGTTCCCTTATTGACTTAATTTTAATTTTATTAATTTATTTAATCTTATTAACTTAACTTTCTAATATGAAAAACCTTAAAGTAGTAAATCCAATTATTTAGATTACATACCAATTCTAAACAAAGACAGAATGGGTGGTCTGTTCACTCCAGAGCAAGACATTTTGTATCTGGCAAATACCAAGTGACCAACATGGTTGCCCTCTTTGAATGGTTAGAGGAACAAGCTCTTGTTGGTTTGCCAACTAACTGAAAAGCCTATTTAAAAAAAGAAAAGAAAAAATGCTGTTTCTATTTCCAAAATAATTACCCTCTCCACTCTAGCCCAAAATAGACACACTACAGCGTTGGCAAATACTCCTACAAAAAGGACTTCGGTGGGTGAAAAAAGGGAAAATCCTCAAAATAAAATAATAATAAATAATAATAATAATAAGCACTGTGTAAAATTTATGTAAATAGAAAAATGAAAAGTAACAATTACAAAACACCCAGATGTTTTTTTTCTTTAAGACTGCATCTATGCTACAAAAGAAGGCCATGTTAGGAAAATACTTAAAAAAAATTAATTGAGTTGACATGGTTTTCTTATCAAGTGCCGTCCTGGTTTGTGGTAAAAAACTTTATGAAAAACTGTTCTAGTCTAGAATTATTCTATAAATAAGCCTTTTAAGCAAATTATAACCCATGCGCACTACAGTTCCAAGACTGAACTAGCTAAAGGTACTTTTAAAACTTTCTTTTTTCCCCAATAGGGTCTCCTAGCGCCATTTTTTTGGTAGTGTAGACAAGACGAAAAGGAGTACTTGTGGCCCCTTAGAGACTAACCAATTTATTTAAGCATAAGCTTTCGTGAGAAACAGCATCCGATGAAGTGAGCTGTAGCTCACGAAAGCTTATGCTCAAATAAATTGGTTAGTCTCTAAGGTGCCACAAGTACACCTTTTCTTTTTGCGAATACAGACTAACATGGCTGCTACTCTGAATCGAGTAAGACGACACTCACTAAACAAGACGCTTACTTTCTCTGCCAAGTAAGGTCCAAGTTATTAATACAACTCTGTTAATTTTAGTATTCTAGATTACCCTATGCACTCGGTTACCTAGAAAACAAGTTGTTTAAGATACCTTAAAAATTACTTCACAAATATAAGAAAATAAAACCAAAACTTAATACAAACAGTAAGCTCTCAATAGTGGACTACCATGCAAAACGCTTTTGTCAGGAAGTTACTTAAATTATCAGTAGGTTACTTTTAGTTCCACATTTTTCTGAGAGACTTATCCTGCATTCAGTTTACCACTCCTTAACTCCTACTAGAAAGCAAAGTGCAGATACCGCATAATGCTTAGGCTGGAGAACGGGGTTGCCATTACTATACTGGATTATATTCAAATTGACAGAACATTCAGAGACTGAAAAAGATTACTGTCACACATGGACATCTCAAGACCAAAGAGGTTTGGTGGGCTGAAGCCCAAACAATAATTTTAAAGGAATCAGACACTGGAGTATAATTAGCACCACTATGCTTCAACACAGTAACTAACCCTTGTAAGATAGTTCACAGGAAGAGAGAAATTGTCATATTGGACCAGACCTGTGATCCATTTAGTCCAGTATCCTGGCACCAACAGTGGCTTGCTGTTCCATAAGAAGACACAAGAAAGCCCAAAGTAGGCAGATATGTAAAAATGTGCTCCCCAGGAGAGTCTTCTCATGACCCCTAACAGTTACGGTCAGTCCTTGAGCCTGGAAGCATGAGGTTTTATAGCCCTTCAAAAATAAATAGTTTCAAATCCATACAAATGTTCAATCTTACTTAATTTTTTAATACCAGAAAATAGTCGGTCAGGGCAAGGATAGATATATCTCTAACATCCTCTAGGGTGAACAGTGATGTAAAGAAATGATTTAGTTTCCCAGCAAAATCCTTGTCTCTCTTAATTGCTTTCTTTAACCTATGGTGATCCAGAAGACTCACCTATTCTTTCAGAAGCAGGAAGTCTGTGATACACACACTTAAATAGTCTCTTGCTGTTTGTTTTATGCCCTTAGCTACTTCTTCTTTGAATTCCATTTTAGCCTTCCTAATTTCCTTCTTGCCTATTGTCCACTGTAGTTTATGCTCCTTATTATTAGCTTTGCTAGGATTAGAGTTCCAAATTTTGAAGGTTCCTTCTTTGTCTCAAATAACCTCTTGAACTATCCCATTTAACCACACTGGTTTAATTCTTGTTTTCCTACTTCCCTTTCTGTTCGGGGGCATACTTGCCTTCCAAGGTTGTGTGTAAGTAACAACCATGGCAAATATAAGGATTTTACTTCTCTGGCTTTCTGAAGTATACTGTCACTGTGTTAGTTTTTGTTACCTTTCCTCCCTCCTGGGACCATTACTATATTATTGTGAACACTGAATTTTGAATTTTATTACATTATAGTAACTATTGCTTAGTGGGTCAGCTGCCTTTACCTCTTGAACTAACTCCTGTGCTGTTATTTAGGATTAAATAAAGAATAGCCTCTCCTCTTATGTGCTCTTAGTCTAGCTGTTACAAGAAGCAATCATTTAAGGTGTCAAGAAATTGCTTCCCCACACTTTGTTCCATTGTGATACTTGACAAGTTTATGTGTAGATAGTTGAGGTCCCCTGTCATTACTGCTTTGTTAGACTTGGCTGCCTCTTTGATCTCTCTCCGTATTACACACTCAATATTCTTTTCTTGATCTGGAGGGTAGTAGTTTGGAGACCTAGCAGCATACTTGTATTATTACAGCTTGGGATTTGCAGCCATACAGATCCAACTGTGTCATCTCACTAGATTCTATGGAATCTTTTAAGTCTAGCACTGCTTCTCCATCTCTTCATCCTACTCTGACATTCCTGTATAATTTATAGGCAGGCATTAAAATATCCCATTGATTTTTATTATTCCAACAAGTTTCAGTAATGTTTATTATATCAAGGGTCCCTTCCACAGCTAGACATTCTAGTTCACCTGTTTTTGAGTTTATCATATTATATAAAGACACTTATAATTTCTGTGTTTGTCTATGTGCCTGTTTCTATTTCATTCCTTAATCTGACCTTTTGCTCATTTAGCAAAAGAGTCTTCTGTGATCTTTACCTGCTGTTGCTCCAGTTCAGACCGGAATTGCACTGTCCTTCACACCCATCAAGTGAGACACAAATGACACCCTTAAGTTTGTTTCAGCATACAATGTGAGAGTCAAACTAGTGCAGAACATTCATTTATGCAAAGATACTTTAGTAAGTGACCCTGTGTACCTAAGAGTAAGTGCACCTGCCAGTGAGATTCTTCAGATACTTTATAATGAAGCCTGAATGTATCTAGAACCTTGAACCTCTGTATGCGGTTTAAAATAGTTTCAAATCTACCACATAGAAATTAAGTACTTGAAAATCATATGCTATCTTAAATTAAATCAAGCATTTTAAATGTACTTGTGCTCATGGTGGGCAAAGTCCATGGCAAGTGCAATAAACGTGCTGGTGGAGGTATCATTCTTCATAAGACAACTAGAAAATTTCTTACGGCCTTTCACACACACAAGTGGCCAAATGGAATTTTATACATTTTCCAAAAAGACTCACCCCCTGTCTGAGAACAAGCATGAGACACTCAGCACAAAGGGTCATTTTTTCAGAGCGTTAGCAGCACAGGAAAGCAGGGACTTACACTGGCAGTGAATCCTCTGCCACAAAACAATCTTCACTACTGCCAATGATCATGGAAGAGACATACTTTCACACTAATTAATCCATGAGGTTAGATCTTATGTTTTAAGACTATCTGAAAAAACAAAAAATGCTATTTAACATGCATACAAGACAGCTTGGTCTGCTTTTCTTGTGAAAGCACATTTGTACAATTTTACTTAGCTTAATAACACTATCTAAACAATGTTCTAGCTACATGTATCTTAGTTTGTTATAGAACTCCAATCACTGTGGGCTAATCAGGGGTTCTCAAAACTTCATTGCATCGCAAACCTCTTATGACAACAAAAATTACTACATGACCCGGGGGGGTTGGGGGCAAAGCCCAAGACCCACTTCCCTGGGCCAGGGGTGGAAGGGGGGGGAGCTGAAGCACCCACAGGATTCAGCCAATGTTCCCTCTAATTTTTTATATCCATGTGCGGAATGAATTTTGTTATGTGCACCAATATGGAGGTGATGTGTGATGGGGTGGGGCCGAGGAGTTTGGAGTATGGTAGGGGGCTCAGGCAGGGGTGCAGGCTCTGGGGTAGGGCTGGGAACAAGGGGTTTGGGGTGTGGGAGAAGGCTCAGGGCTGGGGCAGAGAGGTGGGGTATGGGCGGGGTTCGGGCTCTGGCTGGGGGTGCAGGCTCTGGGGTAGGGTTAGGGATGAGGCGTTTGCAGTGCAGGCTGCCCTGGGGCTGCAGGGAGGAGAGAGGATTCCCCCCAGCCCTCTCTCACCGCAGCAGCTCCAGGGCCAGGGGGAGAGGAACCTCTCTCCGCCTGCACAGCCCTTGACAGACTGCTGCGCAGCCGCCCAGCTTAGAGGGAACTTAGGCTTCAGATCCAGGCAGGGCCTGTAACATGAGCCCCGCCACTGCTTCGGCCCTGGGCAATTGGGCTCGGACCCAGACCCCAGCAAGTCTAAGTCTAAAATGGGGTCACGACCCACAGTTTGACAACCACTGGACTAGATTTTAACTTTAGTCACAGACCTGTGCATTCCTGCCTAAGAATAACTGCAGCTGGCAGGATGACTTGAGGGCTTGTCTTCACGGCTAAAAAAAAAGCTGTTTTTAACCTCAGGATAACTAATGTGCATGAGCCATCCTGAGGTAAAAACATAGTGAAGACAATGCACTTCAGTTTTATGTGAGTAAATTCACAGAGGTCGTCACTAGGCAGGGGAAAAGGCAAAACCTCAGCAAGTTTTATCTCTTGCTAAAACTCAAATGTTTGGTCTTTGCTGTGTTTTTTACCTTGTGATAACTCGTGCACTGAGGTAAAACACAGCTTTTTTTTTTTAAAGCAGTGAACACAAGCCCTGAGGCCTTCCTTTGAGTCACATTTCCTGTCCTGCTTCCTTCTTGCTCCCAAGGGATAGCAATTAATTACCAGCAGTAAACTACTACACCCTTTTCCACCATCACCATCTTGACTCGGCAGTTTTGGCCAGCAAGTAGATGGTGATAAAACCAAAGTTCCAACCATTTCCTGTCCCTCCCCGCTACTTGCTTAGGAGAGGAAGTAAGAAGGCATGAACCCAGCTCAATCCTATGCACCTGCACATCCAAGGTGCAGATAGCCCACGTAGAGAAAAATATGGGGCTGTTACTCTTTGTTATTGTCTTGCAAAAGCATGTAACCTGGAATCACAATCTAGCCCCATAATATCTATGTAAAAGAAGACATAGTATTTACAACATATATTTATTTACTGAGAAGAAGATTTTTTGTTGTATTTTGGAGCATAAGTTTACAATGATTTAAAGTATATAAAACCTTAAAAGTAAATTTTAACAGGTAACCAATTTAGAAATTCTTACCTTTTGTTTTCCACATATCCCTGTAGCTTTTTCCCCGCAAGTATCCTTCCCCTACTTTGCCCTAAAACCTTTTTTTTAAGCTAGTCCACATAGCCTAACAATTGGTTGCACAATTTAAACACCCTTCAGTTTTAAATTAATGCTCCAAAGTGAAGTATTCTGACTACCTCCCGTTAGTACCTGAATATCAACAAAAAAGGCTTACTGAATTCTATTTTTTGCTCTAAACCTTACAGCACAAAAGGGCCATGTTTTATTTTACTTTTTAAAGGGAAATAATTACTATCACAAGTCTTTAAAAATGTCTTCAGGAATAAAATGATGGAAAAAGGTGTCTGAAAATGTGATCAAATGAAGGGTAAATGATCTTACCCCATCTGATAAATGGCTCTAGTTAAAACCACAACTGATTTGTTGTACATACGTACTCAACACTAAATGCGACTCCCATGACTCCTAGAATTAAATTAAAAACTTCTGAGCAAATTTTCTGACCACAAAAAAGTAGAGGCTACAGCACCCGAACTACACTGATTTATCCAGTATCAGATCTCACTGGAGATTGCTGGATTAACATTCAGCAATATATAAAACAGGGTAAATGTAAAGCATGCTTGACAAGAGAGATCAGAAACACCTTTGTTCAAGAGCTGTCATGTAACAAAAACATGGAGTTAGACAGTAATTCCCTCTCCTCCATAAGGCCCTGTGGTGACCTGTAAACAACAACAGATGGCAGAAGAGATCCTTCGAAATGTCATAGGCCGGTGGGGCAAAGCCTTCCTTGTCCTGTGACAAATCCTGGAATTCTCTCACTTTGGAATAGCCTCATTTTGAATCTGATAGTGTAACTAACACTGACCTTAGTTATGAGTTGTAACCCAGAGAGACGGGCCAAGAGGTTGTTTTTGTTTTTAATTGCATATTTAAGGATTTATGTGGCAGGGCTGTTCTGGAGAGGGCTCTAAGTGCATGGTAAGCATCTGCTGTCATGTGCATATCAAGAAGTTTATCATGTGTCTACCACAGGGGGCCTTAGAAATAGCTTGTGAAATCAAGGAAGGCACAGGGCTGACTATACAATCCAAGAAAGCTGAGACAAAGCTACAATAGGAGTTACTGCACTGGTCCACTTCTTTGCACTCCCTAAATGAACCTGGCTCGCATGATTTAGTTGGAGATTGGTCCTGCTTTGAGCAGGGGGTTGGACTAGATGACCTCCTGAGGTCCCTTCCAACCCTGAAATTCTATGATACTCTTCTTCCCTTCCCCCCACCCCCATATATGTACCTAAATTGAGAAAATATGTCTGTCTGCGTCCCCTTCTCAATTTAGGTAAACCAACCCTGCCCCGCTCGTCTGAGTTGAGGGTTGTGCAGTGGGCACATCTTCTGGAAGTTGTCTTAGGCCTGTTGGGTCTGCCATGTTGGGGCACCAACTACAACAGTCTCATACCACTCAGGAATGGAAGTTCTAGAGCTGCTAAAGATTCACCTAGGTTCAATATCTAGATCTGCATTTTGCAGATGATACCCATCTATAATTGTACATATTCATCACCTTCCTCACTTATGAGGCAGGCAGCTACATTCTGCAACAGCGAGATGGCCTTCTTACATAAATCTACAAGTCCAGACAAGATGCACTGAAAAGAAACTAGGGCAGTAACAGTGATGCTCTTTATAGCCACAGTGCAATCACAGTTAGAACAGGGTGTACAGTTCTAGTCCCCAGAGTTTCAGAAGGACAGAGAAAAACGTAATACATAAAGAACAGCAGCTAACAGAATGCAAAAAGAGATAAATAGCTGATTTGCACAGGAATACCAGAAACCCTGAAGTACGCATTTCAGCATTAAGTGAAATAATACTACAGTCATGTCTCCCTACATTCTCTCTCTCTCTCTCTCTCTCTCTCACACACACACACACACGTTTAAAAAAAATAACACAATCACTCATTCACCCAGGGTTAGTACAGCAGGAGGATCAGACGCTGTCACATCCACAGAATGTGAGGTTTCTCTTTGGAAAACACCTGTCCGGGGGGAAAAAACCTGCACGGTTTTGCTTTTGTGTTTTTTTTTTTTTTTTTTTTTTTTTAAGTAATCACTAACAGGTACCTCAATGAATTTTAAAATTGTGGACACCCTTCTTCTGTAAAAAAGTGAGAGGTATATATTTCTTTTTCGGACAACAGCATCATTCCACCTGCTGGAGACAAACAATGGAGGATTCTGAACTGGCAAGTCCCTTCTATCTGAGAAGGAAGTTTTAACTCAGAAGCTCACTTGCCCAGTCTCCAGCTACTGGCAAGGTATTGTCAATGGCCTACTGTATGCACTGGTATAGGAGGAGGAGGAGGAATTAAGAAATTAATTGATCACTCAGTAAAGAATGTTTCAGTCAAAGCACTGCTATCAACCTTTATGAAAAATTACTTCACCGATTTTTTTTCATTTAATTACTCCAAGGCCAACATGCTAATCTTAGTACAACAAACACTTCTAACTGAGCTACTCTTCTATTGTCATTTTCAGCACTCTCACATGCGTGATGGATGCTTGGAAAGCCTGCATGCTGAAAGCAGGTTCCTCTTAACCAGAAGAAATTAAACAAAACTAAAGGTCTGGGCTGTCAGATGCTCTCATGACATTCTCAAGCATATCAATGCTTCAGCATTCTCCCTGGAATGTGAATTCTCAGTACAGATTCAATACCATCCTGGGATCACATTTCCTCTCCAGAATAGTTGTACCAGAGATTCAAGCTGTGGAGTGAACGAGATGCTAGATAATACAGAAGATATCAGAAGCACCCAATGCTAGTGCAATATCTATCATGCCCTAACAATTTGGCCTGCTAACAAAGCAGAGGGTACATGATCAGAACACTGGAGCTTGTAAAACCAATCTCTTATATTCCCTGAACAGACTTTTCCCTCCATACAGATGACTACTTTCTTTCTTCTTCAGTAGCTAATCCCAAACACCTCTTTTACCACATTCCCCAAAATCAACAAATATAAGCCAGACTGCCAGAGATAATCATGTGGACAGTTCATTTCAGCCACCATCTGAAGGGTTGAAATATTTCCTGTTTAATTACATTCTTCATTAATTAATCCCACCTGTTTTGAGTAAATTTTCCTTTTTTCCCTGCAGGAAGTGATAAGAGTCACAAGGTCAGTCTGGTTCAGGGCACTTTAACCTCTTGTGAAGGTGGCTGCTTGCAGTCTAAGCACACGAGAAACCAGAAACCTGCATCGTACATTGCGCCTTTTGAAATCTTTACTACCATCTGGCTACCAGTACTTTTTTTTTTTTTAAAACATTCCTTTATGAAGCTAAAATGGCCAATGCCACAGTAAAAGAAAACTAAAGACAGACACAATACACATTGTATCGGCTGCATATTTTTTATTCTGATAAGCAGCAAAGACCCACCAATCACATTCACAATCTTGCCAAAGAAGATTATAAACAAACGAAAAAAACCCAGAAGTGGGCTATGAAATCAGCATCAACAAATAAACCAATATTATCCTTGTACAAATCTGATACCGAAAGCCAAATTTTAGCACGTCACCTTCTATGGTTGGTCACCCTTCTCTTACGCCAGAGTAGTCACTTTTATTAAATCTTTTCTTGGGATTGCTACCCTTTTCCCCATTTCATCCCTCAGACTGGAACAGCCCATTCTTGCAAGTCAATCGGGGCAGATGCAGTCAGTTGTCAAATTAACTCTCTTTATGCCTCTTTTCAAGCAATGACACATCCCACCACCAGCCAAGCTATCCTGGAAAGAAAAGAGGCCATTTCCCCTGCACTTTCCCTTTGAAACACATTAAGCTCTAGGACAGGGTGGCCAACCTGAGCCTGAGGAGACAGAATTTAACAGTGTACATTGCCAAAGAGCCACAGTAATACATCAGCAGCCCCCCCTCAGCTCCCCCACCCCCCACAAGCTCCCAGTGCCTCCTACCCACCGGCAGCCCCGCCAATCAGGGCCTCCCCCTCCCTCCTGATCAGCTGTTTTGTGGCATGCAGGAGGCGGGGGCGGGGGGGGGGGGAAGCAAGGGCATAGAAGGCTCAGGGGAGGGGGCAGGAAGGGGTAGAGTGGGGGCAGGGCCTGTGGCAGAGCCAGGGGTTGAGCAGTGAGCACCCCCGGGCACACTGGAAAGTTGGCACCTGTAGCTCCAGCCCTGGAGTCGGTGCCTATAGAAGGAGCTGTATATTAACTTCTGAAGAGCCGCATGTGGCTCCGGAGCCACAGGTTGGCCACCCCTGCTCTATGAGGATGGCTAGGCTGACTGAACAGGCTCTCCTGTTCTCCCTCACTGGTGGATAAAGTAGTCAGAAACTAATGATATGTATGGAAACTATGGCAATCTATCCTATGCCATCACCATCCACAGTCATCTTGTAGACTTTCATTCCTTACCTGCAATCGTAACAATTGGATGCTTGTTTCTTCCTTGAAGCAAGTCTCCATTCTGCTTCTTATGCAGAAATACTGGCAAAATACTGAAATGTGTGTCTAAAGCACTTTTTGAGTGCTTATGGTGACCAGATTTTTCAAAGTAAAAACCAATATGCTTGTCAGGCAGATGGAGAAAGTTTGTGTCTTTGTGAAGATCTATGCACAGGAAGGTTATGTCAGCTGGGGTAAAGAATCACTGATTCACCTTCCCACTATTTACTCTTAGCCTATATAATCACTGCAAAAAGTGGGTTTTTAACAGCGGGAAAACTAATATGCCTTGTCTCCACTAGGATTTAACAGCAGGATAACTAATGTGCTTTAGTTATCCCAAGGCAACACAAACACCTTTTTTGGCAGTGAAGACAAAGGCTTAGTCCTTGGTTTCTGCTCTCCTTCCCCAGAAACAGGTTCCCTTATATACTGTGTCCTGTCAAATAAATTTTTATCTCTAGTGCAAGAAGAAAGAGGAAAAGTATGGCTGCTGGTCCAGGTACTTCCTACAGACAATGAAACGTGCAACTGAGCTGCTGCCTGTAAGCCTGCCACTCACCACCCTGTTAGGAATCAGAATGGGTTCTATGTCCACCAGAAGGGACTCACTAGGTGGAAGAAGACAGGGTACCAACAGGCCCATTTGGAGTGGTCCATCAGATACAGCTGTGCTCAGCTAGCCTATCAATTTCACCAGCTCAACTGAGCAACAGCAACAATGGCATTTCTAATTTTCAAGGACATGTGGCAAAATTAGGGTCACTTACAGTGACTCCACTTGTCTAAACATATTCTAATGGCTTCATTTAGTTTAAAGAGAAATCCATCTTCAGGATGCTCAGAAACAACATACTCCCAGCACTAGATCAGATCAGCAAAGTGTCACTATCTTCTTACCCCACAGCCATTTGTAAATCAATCTGGCATGTGATCTGTATACACGCTGCTGCTCACCCTGCTCCAGACATCTATTATGTTCCCACAAGAGGATATTCCACTAAAGGACTACATTAAGGCCCTATGACCATCTTCATCCAAACAGTCTACTACATACATTGGTCAAATCTACCAATAAAACAAAACCAGAAGGATGGGGGTAACTCACTTAATAACAGAACATAAAGCCCAGCTTAAGCTTTCTCTACAAGCTTGCATATTTAACCAGTTTCCTTACAGGAGTTTGCAGTTTCTGCCCAGCCCATAGTACTTTCTGACCAGATGGTCATATCCATCTCTGAAATCCAGGTGGAGTTAACAACCTGCACCTGCGATAGGCAGTCAGCAAAATTTACTCAGCAGCTTTATGCTGCTAACATGGGGGAAGGTCTCAACAGAAAAACCCAGTTTCCTTTGGTATCTTCTGTTTAATTCACACTTTTTGCTTCTTCCCAATACATAGAAAGTTTTGAGTGTGAGGTCTGAAGCAATAAGCCAAGGCTGAGAACCAGGAAGGCCTCAGTTCTAATTTGCACTGACTTGCTGTGTCTCTTTGAGCAAGTCATTTCACCTTTTTGTCTCTGTTTCCTCATCTGTAAAATGATAACACGTACCAATCTCTCTCAGAGTGATGTTTTGTGGCTTAATTAGTTAGTGTTTGTACAGTGTTTTGAATATAAAAGGTGTTCTATAACTGCTAGTGTTATGTTCAGCTTGATCCCACACAAATGTGACACCATCGCTTGTAACAGTACAGACAACCTCATGTTAAGTAAGTAGCTAACACTAGTAAGGCTATGGTAGCGATATAACAGTCTCTCTAAACTATGTGCAGAAGTTCAAGTGTTTTCATTTTCATCCACAGAAAGCGGATTGGGGCTTTAAATTAATCTTAGTTTAGTCCACGCTTAAAAACCCATGCAGCTAGAAGACAAAAGTTTGTGAAAACTCAATACAACAAAAAACCGGAGAGCGAAAATGCAAAACAGAGGAGATTGAAATGAACAGTGGAAAGCCGGCTGCCAAAGACCGGGGCAAAAAGGTAAAGTGAAGTAATGCTCACTAGGGAAATCAAAGGAAGTTCTATAAATACAATCAGAAAAAGAGAAGAGGCTCAAGAAAAAAAACAGAAGCACTCCAGGAACCAGAATAGCAAGCAAGCTAAGGGTGGGATTCCAAAATGGCTGACAGTTTTACACCATTTTCCAATGAGAAAAGATAATATTGAGACAATACAAAAGTCTCGTTAAGGAATTAGGCAGATTAGCCAACCACTGGGCAAAGGGTAAGTAAAAATGGTGAGTATCTCATGAAAAAAATGAGTACTGTCTATACTGCATATGATTTATATATGATTTATATAACATTATCTATAGGCTTAGCTACTAGGAATGCAGTACAAAAAATTATCAAACTACAAAGACAACCACAGTGGACAACATAACTGACAGCTGTTAGTTTGCACCGAGATGTTAATAACTAGAGGAGATGAATACAGTAAACAAAGCCAATTAAAAAAAATAAATCATCTTTCATCCTGCCATTGCCAAGGAAAGAAACTGGCAAAAGCCAGAGCAGGAAAGGCTTTTCTCGAGGCCTTGTCTACACGAAAACAAACTTGCACCAATTTAATTCCATAAATTAGTTAAACCAGTGGAAATGCCTGTGTGGATACTCTTATTTTGTTTGAAGAGTGATGCATTTTGGTTTAGCTAAAACCTGTGTTCCTCGTCAACTTAAACTAAAATAAAATGTCCACACAGCCTTTAGCATTGGTTTAATTAAGTTGCTTTAAAAAAAAAAATCACATCTTAACTTATGCAACTGTGTGTAAACAAGCCCTGAGAAACCCCGGCCGCCCAAGATCCTGAGTCATTAAGTCCAGAATTAACTGCAAAAACATCTTGCATCCCAGATTTCCTCTACAGCCCATTGTAGCAGTTAACAGTGGTCTCTCAGATGACTGCTCTTTCAGGGCAGAGACTTGAACACCAGTTTTAAGTTAGATATGGGCCTGAACCAAAACTCCAGATATGAACACTCCTGTACTCTGGAGAAGGTGGTGATTCAGAGTTCAAACCTGAATACAAATATACCTTTGGCCCCTAAAGGTCTATATTAAAAACCTGTATCAACTTTGTGAAGGGTTCAATATCTAGCCCTGAATTTTGCAGATGACACTCATCGATAATTGTATGTCCTCGTCATTGCCTTCCCCCCTTATGAGGTAGGCAGCTACATTCTGCAACAGTGAGATGGCCTTCTTACATAAATCTACAAGTCCAGACAAGATGCACTGGAAAGAACTAGGACAGTAACAGTGATGCTCTTTACAGTCATATTGCAATCACAGTTAGAACAGGGTGTACAGTTCTGGTCCCCAGAGTTTCAGAAGGATAGGGAAAAATTTGACAATACATAAGGAACAGAAGCTAATAGTGCAAAAAGAGAGAGTAAATAGCTGATTTGAACAGGAATGCAGAAATAAATCCTGAAGTACTCATTTGAGTATTAAGTGAAATAATACCACAGTTCTGTCTCTCTCTCGCGCGCGCGCACACACACACCAGCAAGTTTAAAAAAACAACACACAACCGCTCCTCCACCCATAGTTAGTACAGGAAAAGGATCAGACACCCTCACATCCGTGGAATGTGAGGTTTCTTTTCTTAATTTAAGGTTTAGCTCTTTGCTGTAAAGAAAACTGTCCAGATATGAACCAGTGCTTATCTGATGCAGTGGCATTGTCCTAAGTCTGCAGACTGACAGCAACAAGTCTCTTGTTGCTCATAGCTTTGTCAGGCAGCAGAAGAGTGAATTAGAAAGAGAATGGTCAGTCTCCCCAGCTTCACAGAGGTCAGGGGGCTCTAACAGAAAGTTTTTTCCCTGTTGACCTTCACATTTATAAAGACAACACACTGGCCCTCTCTGGCAAATAGATAAGTCTGATGTTCCTCCCGCCGAAAAACGCAAGCAGGGTCCACGAATAGCAACGTGGCAGAAATTCAAGCCCTCTTCTTACCAGCAGCTGAGGATGTTGCGGGGTGAGGGAACACAACCTGCATCTCACCAAGTCATCATCCCTGGACCTCATTGGTACAGGGTCCCCATCCTTGTTTCTGTACCTACCTCTAGATATTGGAATTCACCCTTATGCTACTAGGTGTCAAATTTTTCAACACTCTGTGGTCAGACAATCTTGGCTGGTTCTCAGTACTCAAATCTCCCCTCCACAGCTGAGAGTAGGGAAATTCTCAAGGCCCTTTAGCAAGGTACAGCAGCACCAGGGCTCTCTACCCTGTCAGATGTAAATCAATCGGGCAAAACATTCTCTCTTTGGATCAACACTAGAGCAAAGCATCATTCTGTTTGTACATTAGATTGTTCTAGATAGCTGCTTTGTAGAAGGGGCCTGGGTATAAAAAACTGGGGTCCACCAGTATTAAAATGATCCCCGTTTAATATCTTCCATTCAGCAAAAACAGGGAGGAAAATCTAGTATTTAGACAGTACCACCTTCCTCCCTCTTAACCTCGGCCCACCCCTCAGATTTGTCACATTCCTAGACAAGACATGTGAAGAGAAACTAAGGGAACTAAATTTACAGACTCTAGAAAAGAAGACTAAGGGAGAGATTATCAGTCTATAATTACCTTTAAGGTAACAATACAAATGGAGTCTCAGAACACAGCTGAACAAAGGTACGAGCTAAATAAAGAAAAATGTAGGCTAGACATAAGGTAAAGTTTCATAATACTAAGAATAGCCAATCAAAGGAACAGACCCAGTGTTTCTCAGCTCATGGAATGAGATGCTCAGGTGGGGTGCTAGGATGCTCTCAGTGGGTCACATCGCCTCCACCAGACAAAAAAAATCCTGCATAATCCTGTGTTTGTTAGCAAGAGCTAGGGGAGAGAAAGGAAGCAACAACTCATTCTGTCTCCACTCCTGCTCAGGCCCAGATTAACCAATCTGCACTCGGTGCACTTGCATAGCGCATCCCTCTCCAGGGGCTCCCAGCCATTGGATATGAGCATGTGGGGTAGCGGCACCACTCAGATCTGGCCTCTGTCATGACAGAGGGTCGGCTAATCCAAATTTGAGTGAAGGTGGGTGGACGGGACACACTGATTTAAACAGAACATAGGGTTCCACCGCACTGCAATTTGGCTCTACTCCTGCTGATGCCCTGCCCCTTCTTTCCTCTCTCCTGCCCCAACCCAAACACACAGTGGAGCCTTCACTCTCCTCATATCCTTCTGCTTACAGAGCATTCAGTGAGGAAGGGAGGATAGAGAAGAGAAGCAACCCCACCAGCCAGCCCCTACCACCAGCACCAAACACAGCCCTGTTCCCAGTCGCCATCAGAGACTCCCTCTACTCTATTACCTAGTCTTTCAATCCAGCTCCAGCTTCCAGCCACCACTCCCCCGACCTATCCTAAATCTACCATCATACCTCCTCATATCATCATGTAACCCAAGTGCCCAAAACCTCCCGTTATTCCTTTCCATGAATGTGACATATGTTGGGTTGAGGGATGATTTTTGCCACCATTTCAATTGTCCCAGCCCAAAAAACAGAGAATGACTGGAACAGACAATTATACCAAAGTATATGGCTTGGGACATTGGAATAACTTACATATACATATAGAGCCTCTAGAGCCCATGGGGTTCCAAAGCAATGCATAGGGCTGGAATGTAATGGACAATCAGGCGTTCACTGCTTAGAACAGAACTCTTCACTCATACAGTATAATTGTCCAGGGCTTTGTATCACTAGTCCCATAAAAAGAGCCAGTCATTTTTTTTATTCCTTTTAACATAAGGAAATTCTCCACACAAATTGCAACTGTCTATAAGAGAGCCTGAAGAAGAGTGGTCAGAATTTTAATAGAAAGAGGAATCTGAGGACCAAAAATGCTGCCTACCATGTGCAGTATGAAGACCTGGCATGTCTCCAGTTGGTGATTGGTTTACCATGGGCACAGATATTAGTAGGACATATGGTTTTATTTAATGCTACAATCTGACAGGAGCATCACCAGTTTTTGTGTGCTCATTATTTCCTGCAATATGCAAAAGTCCTAACTTTTACTGCATGACATTTCTCAAGCTTAAATATCCTGTTCTTCTTAATATTGTGTATGCTTATAGCTGTTTATAATAATGGGTTCTGAAGAATGAAGCTCATCCCTGGAGATGTTCATTGTATGAGGCCAGAAAAGCTAAACATCTGAAGTGATGGAACACATCTTACTGACTTTATCATGTATCATTAAGTAATGCAAAGTTTATTCTAAAATACCCAACTTGGTGCTATACACTCTTTCAGCGTGATGCTACCTGTACAGAGAATGTGAAATACCACTCTGTATTGCATAATGACATTTCCAGAGCAATAAGCAGATTACATTTCTGTAATGCAATGATAACGTGCAAGCTGTCACTACGCATTCAGCAGTATCTTTTACAGTGACTGTAGAACAGGGCCAACTAACTTGTGAGTGTATAATAGAAAGAATCAATGATGGTCAGAATACTACATACATTCGGAAAGGTTGGCACTTCCTGGCACCTCAGTACCTGCTAAAATCCTCATGAGCGTCAATGCATAATCCATTCCCCGGATAAGCATTTGTGCTGACCCATGATATGCAACTCAAACATCAGCCTATTAAGCTGGTGAAGTGCAGCTGAAAATTGTAATTACAGATTTTTTTTTACTGCATCAGCACAGTGCAGCTGATTTAGATATCCTGAAAAGACTACTGGTACTAGCAATTGCCAATAAAGAGCCATCTCACCCCAGTGAAGAATTCCCAAGAGCATTTCAGATGTTACAGCTGGTGAGATTTGTTGTTGTTGAACACCACCAGTACTTGGGACTCCTACTCCATGTCTCATCAACCTTTCTAATGTATTTGAAATATTCACATAAATCCTTCTTTTTTTCAAATCTTAAGAGTAACCACTGTGGCATGGTGCTTTTCCCAGCAGCGTTTGGAGCTTTTTATTTTCATAATCATTAAAATAGTTAGAAGGGGGCTCAAGTTAGCTTAGGGATTTTTTATGTGTGGGTTTCCCCACCCCCACCTTTTAAAGGGTTCTACGGTATATATGATTTACAACTGCAGAACCTTCTAAATTAGTACTTCAGGTATGGGGTTAGTAGCTATTTATTAGACAGTGAGAGGGATAAGGAAATCTGTGATTTTTTTTTTAAACTGATGGAATAAAGTACAGCCTTCCGAGGATAAAGAACTCCCCTATGTCTCAAAAATGTAGAGCACCAAATTCACCAAGCTAAATGTAGTTTTAGAATCCTTCACTGGCAATAGCATCAGACAGGTAAGACAAGTGGATTTCTTCTTCTATCTTCCCCCTTTCCCTCACCTCAAGTCCTTTCTAACCAAAACTGAAGAGCTGATCTGAATCGCAGAAAATGCCACAAGTTCTAGTTTTGATTGGATGAATTAAGGCAAATATTGGGAAACCAAACAGATACTTCCCAGTGGAGCCCAGATAAAAAACTCAAGTATGATAGATGGGATGGTCTAGAGCCACAACAACATGACCCAAGAAACAAAACAAATAAACGCTAAATTACAGCCCCAAGGAAGTGAACCATTAGAGGATATAATCCTAGGGGTATCTTTCTACCACCATTCCTAGCATACTAACAATGGAAATCTGAACCCATAGGGTGCTCACCCAGAGAGGGGGAGAAAAAGGAGATAAAAGTTTTCTCCCTGTCTCAGCCAATACTGAGAAAAATCCAGAACCCAGTACAAGGGAATGTTTTCTTGACACCTCCCCCGCACCTTTTGGGGGGGGGGGAAGAGGTGGAGGGAGGGCACGCAACTGTGGGGAAATTTCATTCTGTAATAAATCCCTTTGAGATGGCTACCTTCCTCGAACACAAAATAATCCCAACACCTGTTGGGCGGATGAATGGATTTATCCTCTGGCAAATATATTGATAGAAACACTTCCCCTGAGCTCCCACACAGAAAGTTGCCTCAGTCGATCAAACATTCCACTTCCTGAAAAGAGATCATTGTGGACGAGACATGCCTCCTCCAACCACCACTTCAATAATTTTGCTGCTCCAGGACTCCATCTAACAAATCTAGAAGACATGTTACTGAGCAAAGGAGCAGAAATCATAAGGGTCTTGTAAGAAAGCACTTGCTGGGGGCAGAGAAGATCACAATACCAAGCAGGCACCAAGTTCTGTAAACTTGCCCATATCCTGAAGTGTAGCTGCCTGCCCTACTGTAAGGCCTCGCCTAAAACCTGAAAATGCCTTTAAATGTCAGCATATAAACACATGGTTTATGAAGATAGACTGTATTATATTAACACTTTCTACTAGGTTTCAGAGCAGCAGCTGTGTTAGTCTGTATTCGCAAAAAGAAAAGGAGTACTTGTGGCACCTCAGAGACTAACGAATTTATTTGAGCATAAGCCTTTGTGAGCTGTAGCTCAATAGAATAAATTTGTTAGACTCTAAGGTGCCACAAGTACTCCTTTTCTTTTTACATTCTACTAGCAAGCTGAAAGAATCAGCAATACATGACAAATCCACTTGCAAACTGGAATTTTGAGAGTTAAAAATCAGAGGGAGTGAGTGTTGTGACAGAGCAGTTTTCAAACATCACAGCTCAGCCCTGGGGGAAAAAGAGGATGGAGGTGAACCAGAGCTCAGAAGAACCACAGTAACAAGCCATCCACTACCCTGCCCCCTCTTCCCAAGCCCAGCACACTCCCTCCCTTGTAGTAAGTAAGATGAATCTTTGGGCTAGTCACCTTGGAATGTTTTGTGGAGGTTGGGTGATTAGCATGCAGCTGCATACCCAAGCAGGGAGACTGGGCTGAACTCTTTTTGCCTTGAAGCAGTATGTAACAACCCAAACAGATAAGCTATGGTAGCAGTCAGTCCGAAGGTTTGAAGTCTGAAGATCATGCACAACGGAGAGAGATACAGAGAAAGAGAAGCTAGAAATAACAAGAGAGCAGTTAAATTTCTTAAAATGAGCAGATTAAGAGAAAAACATACAAAACGCAATGAGATGAGTAAAGAGCAAAAAGCAAAAGAAATGAACCAAGAGATGAAGAAAAAGTTCCACAGTGTAGTTCTAATAATGGAAACAGAAACCCAACATAACTTGCAATCACTCCTGAGATCTACTACTACCCTTCAGAAAGTTAAACTGATAGAATCACACGGTAGCACTGAGTAAACAACAAAAGGACAGATTCTGCTACCCTAACTCAGGCTGAGCAGGACCTTCAGTAAGGCACAGCTTCAGTAAGGATAACACAATCTGGAACACAATCTAAATTTGGAAAAGACTGACACACTTTATGCAAGGTGTGTGTGATAGTTTAGTGTCCTTTTTCTTTTGTAGAGAAGCAAAGACTTTATGCAAGCTGTTTTAGACAAGCAATTGTGCATCTGAGGAATAGGTCTCAATTGCAATGGTAATGCAACAGTTACCAAGAATCCTGAGAGACCTACTTGTAGCCAGACTTGCTTTCTCCCAATATTATTAGCCAGCATCAACGAAGGTAAAAACCAGACATGAGACAGATTTTAATGGAAACATGTGGCAGAGGACTTGGGTGCCACATCATTGGGCAGATACTTCATTACAGCTTTTAGTGGGCAAAAGTTCCAGCTCACAATGTGGAACCCACATTCACATTGCAACCAGCAGGGACAACAACATAAGACACTGACAGGAAACCATCATTAACTTATCTTTGCTGGAGAATGGGGGGGGGGAGAGAGAGAGAGAGAGAGAAAAAAAAAATCAGAATTGTTCCAGATGCGGCAGCACTGCTGTAACATGGGAGGCGCTCATTTAGGACAGACACCCAGAGTGAAATTGGACCCACTGAAATCAATAGGAGTTTTGCCATTGACTTCAGCGGAGTCAGGATTTAATTAATATTGTTTGAAAATGGATTTGAATGTAGCTTTGTAGATAAAGTAAATATTTGTATAACACTGTTTGATGAGAAGATTTTTGTTTTGGCTTAACTGTGAATACCTATTCATTTTACACTAGGAAAAAAAGGAGCAGGGGAAATATTTTGAAATATCTGTATAACACCTCTGATGAAATAGCTTTCTAATGGACGGCAACAAATAGCCCTAAATGAGACATTCATGCAGAGACAAATATAGGGGCGCCTTACCTGGTTCACAACAAGCTCTTGATTCTGCAAAAAATCACGAGAATTTATTTCTCTGTGACTCAAGTAGACAGTGAAGATTCCAATCAGTGATGCAGGGCAAAATCCTGTTCCCCCAATGATGGAAGAGGCAAAACTCTCAAGGTTTATCCACACTAGAAACCCCAGTACTTATATTACAGTAACAGTCCAACTGCACCCGTATGAAGCTGCTAGTGAAACAAGGTGCCAGCATCCACCAACTTCATAGCTATCATATCATCTGCATTTATTGTAGTGATGACAATGGTAGACCATTTTACTGGGAGATGGCTAGTGTGGATACCCTGAGCGAGCTTCTACAGCCTTCCCTCAAAATGTCAGTAGACCAAGTGCTGACTTCGTCAAGTGCAGCACCATTGCCCAAGACTAGGGAGTATGGACATAAAATAAGCACACATGATCTGTGTACCCACACAAATTAAACTACCCTATTCAGGTCAGGAAAGCAGGCAAAGACGACAGTGTCCACATGCCAAAAAGTTTGAAAATACAAAGCCGTGTACAAAGAGCTATCTAAATGGTGATGCATTGTGCAACAAGCATTCTCAAACTTAAAAGGATAAAACAGAGTTGGCTCTTTTTTCTTCTCTTCACATGAAAAATTTAATTTGCACAAGGGCATATTTAAACCAAATTCCAAACGTTGTCATTTTAAAACAAATCTCAATTCTAGGGGCTATCTTGGGTTTTAACACACTGACATTTTTTTTCTTTTGGTAAATATACCAGTCAATTCACATTACAAAAAATATAACTCTAGTAAGTAACTCAGCCATTAACACATATCCAAATCAGCTAATAGTTAAGAAAATATCCCTCCACCTAAGGACCTCCACCTCATAACCAAAAATTCTGTGTGCTACAAAAATGCGTATCTATACCATTTCAGAAATATAAACAGAGTAAACTGTGGCCATGTAACAACATTTTTCAATTGTAAGGACGCTGGAAAACAAGATTTCTACAAAAATGACGACATTAATGAAAAGGAAGATAACTGCTGCAGGAGCTCTGGTAGCAGGGAGAAGAGGAGAAGGAGGAGCCAGAACAGTAGCTAGCAGTCTCCATGGTAACAGCGAAGGATACAAGGCAGAACTTGCAGGGGAGATAGAAGTAAGGATGCTATCAGCAGATGCTGATCCATAACATAAAATACCAACAGAGGGTGGTGAACTGGAGGCCACACAGGTGATGATTCCCCAAAGTCTCAGCTTATTTAAATCAAAGTAAAAAATACATGGAGAGAAGAAGGTGAAGTAAAACACACAGTAAAAACAATACAAAACATGACCACTGATGGTATAAATGATTTATCAATAAACATACCATAAAGTAGGGAAAGGCGTTCACAGTAAAATGACAAAAACTTCACTAAGCTTCCATTAGGAAATAGTGTTCTTAGACATAAACCATTAGCCAGACTCTCAACAAAACTGAGAACTGAAGCATTATACCAGCTGAGATTGGGCCATTTATTTTCAACTCCAAAATTATTTTTATATTAATACCGGACACTAGGGATTTAAAACCTGATGAGATTCCATGACGGACATTTACATTATCATTCTGGCTCTGAATCAGAGTTTAAAAAAATAAATAAAAATAATCTTTCCCTGTAAGCTATAAAGTCATTGGTGTGGATAGATTCTAAATCTCTAATCTAGCCAGGGCCCTGTCCCGCTCTTAACTTCATTATGCAGCCCAGTCACTTAATAGCAGTTCCCATAGTTTCAACCTCCTTTCATTAAAAGCTTTTGCAACGTTACTGCTCAATTGTTCTCTGATACTAAAAGCCTAACTCACTAAAATGATTTTTCGTGAATCAGCAAAAGTTCATGTCCCCTCTTCCAAATGGAAAGTACATGCCAACTACGTATTGTTCACACAAACACCAAGTAGCTTCCAACCCAGACACAAAAAAATAAAAAATCAATAGTCTTCGACTAATATACACTATAAAAAGATGATCTTCAAATAATTTTTAAAACCAAGCTTCAACCTTGCAACTTTAATATTTACTTTAATTGTAAACTCTAATCTGGCTCTAATCTGGCTGTTGGCATGTACCAGGGTCGGAAGTAACCCACATGGACTGCACTAGGAGATGTAACTTGTGCCAAGTGTCCCTGGACCCACAAGCCTTCAAGAAGGAAAGATCAATGCACAGAGCACCTATCTGGGATGTGGCTTTCTCCACTCAGAAAAGACTTCAGTTATTTCCATCTGTAAGGGGAATGAGACAACTACAGGACAGGCAGGGTTTGACCCCTGACAGCTGAAGTGTCTGTGACCTTGCACTCCATAATGTTTTATGGAAATATGCTTATGAGTGTGAATACGATGTAACTAGAATATGCTTTATGCAAAAGGTCTCTTGTAAGGTATCATTACAAAGCTTATGATCTACTGAAGGTGTTCAGCCATTAAGGGTGCTTCAGAATCAATGACCTGTAAATGGCTCTGTTTACTTGCAAACCTTCCTGGGTACTTGCGGGCCAGCCCTGGAAGAGTGGAGGCTGGGGTCTCACAAGACATGTGAACATGTCACAAGGTATTGGAACCCATCTTAAACCTGGTGCTTTTCCATTTAGAAGGAAGGGTGGGGATCCAAAGAGAAAAGATTCCCGCCTTGTGCCAAAGCTATAAAAGGGGGTGGAACAAAGGGGGCTGCCAGTCATGAGAACACCCCTGTTCTTCCCCTAAGACATCTATTGAAACTAACAAGGACTGTACCGGGGAAAGGATTGGGCCCAGACTAGGAAGGAGTCTAGTGTGTGAAAGAAGCTTACTGGGGCATCTCTGGGGGTGAGATTTTACCTGCAATCAGTTTCTTAATGTATTAGGCTTGGACTTGCGTGGTTTTGCTTGGTGACTTACTTTGTTCTGCCTGTTATTACTTGAAACCACTTAAATCCTACTTTTTACACTTCATAAAATCATTTTTGTTTATTAGTAAACCCAGAGTAAGTGATTAATACCTGGGGGGAGCAAACAGCTGTGCAAATCTATCTATCAGTGTTGTAGGGGGCGGACAATTTATGAGTTTACCCTGTATAAACTTTATAGAGAGTAAAATGGATTTATTTGGGGTTTGGATCCAACTGGGAACTGGGTGTCCGGGTGCTGGAGATAAGTGACCTGCTGAGCAGTTTTTGGTTAAAGTCTGCAGCTTTGGGGGCGTGGACCAGACCTGGGTCTGTGTTGCAGCAGGTTAGTGTGTCTGGCTCAACAAGGCAGGGTTCTGGAGTCCCAAGCTGGCAGGGAAAACAGGCTCAGAGGTAGTTCCAGCATGTCAGGTAACAGTCCCAGGGGGGGTCTCTGTGACCGAACCCGCCACAGAGTCCACCGTGAAGCATGGGGGTTTCTGCAAACTGCCTCACCCCATTGTACGGGAGATATTGGGGGGGCGGGGAGAGAGAGAGGAAAGGGTAATGCCAAAGAGTTATTCTTCTCTCTTTTTGGGGGGAGCACCCAATTCAAAAGGGTGGAGATGATAAAGTTCTTCACTAGTTTTTGTGAAAACAGTTGAAGCACTCAAGAAGCAAGTCAGATATACTCTAGGTTGCATCTAGCTGCCATAGGCAGTAAGAAAGAACTGAAAGAGGGTCTGCTCTTTATGCTCTGGCAAAGGGCAACATACACAGCTATTCAAAAGATTCTGATCTCAAGAGCATGAGGTGCGCACACTTCTGCAGTGGGATCCACACCGACACATACTTGAAGGAACACCTTTGGCTCCTTTTCTCAACCACCAGCCTAAGTTTGATCTGACTGAGCGTAAGATGGCAACATTGCAGGCACGCTGCAAAATATATCTGTGCTCTCTCAGGCTTTTGCACAGAAAATGGACTGGGGAGAGGTAAGCAAGTTCAAAGAAGACAACAGTTATAGTTCTTATAGCCTATGATTCAAAAATCCATAGATTTTTAATCCAGAAGAGACCATTGTGATCATCTAGTCTGACCTCCTGCATAACACATCACACAACTTTCCTTAATTTATTTGTTTGAACTAGAGCATGTCTTTTATAAAAACACCCAATCTTAATTTTAAAAATAAATGCCAGTGATAGAGAATTCACCATAAGACTTAAATTGTTCCAATGGTTATAATCCTCACTGTTAAACAAAAATTGAGCCTTATTTCTAGTCTGAATTTGTCTAGTTTCAATTCCCAACTATTAGATCTTATTATGTCTTTGTCTTACATTGAAGAACTATCTATTATCAAATATTTGTCTCCTGAGAAATCAAGCCACCCCTTAACTTTCTCTTTGTGAATAAACAGTTTGAGCTCCTTGAGTCTATCACTGTAAGGCATGTTCTCCTCTCCTTTAATCATCCTAGTGCAAATCCAGCCCAATAGCCAATTGTTTTATTTATACAATTTGTTATTTTAATATATATGCACTACATTAAATAAATTCTATCTATTTCAGGATTTCCAGGGAAAAAAAAGTGTTTGTATCTAAACACTCTAGTCTCCATTCCCCTCTCTAGCATGGATAAATGCAGTTGTTCCCTCACTAAGCAAACAACTAATGCAACTTTGCATAACCCTCTCAAAATTAGAGGTGGGTAACTGAAGCACCTGGTCTATAAACAGGATTACAGTACATGGCAGTGAGCAACAGGTGAACAAAAATACATTGTACTTTGTTTCCACTAGTGAATAAATTATTCATTATACAGAAAAAGGGGAACGTCTGAGGTATTATGAATATTCCCTCCCTTCTGTAACTGAGCCCTATTACATCACTGCCCGTTATTTATTATTCTCTACATTCCACATCAATCATGACAGACACTTGAACAGGATTAACCCTCATTTATGGTTTGTGTGTATGGCGTTAATAGCCATGCACTAAGAAGCTGTTCCTCCTTAACTACGAACACAGTTTATCCCAAAAGCTCATCCATATTACTCTGACAAATTGAATTGTTTCTTATAACAAGCTAAGTATTTAAATACAAACCCATCAGCTGTTAAGAGAAAATAAAACCTTCTAAACAAGGAGAACAATGCATACATACTTACCTACTCTTACAGGCTCAACTGACTGAAGTGCTTTGAGATTATCAGAGGAAAGGTGCTATGCAAATGAAAAGCTTTGTAAGTCACAAAGAAATGAAGAAAACCAGGTTGACTCCTTGCGCACTTGCATTACACACATAAACCCCTCCCCTCCTGATCCCTCAAACCACAATTTCATTTCACTTCTCCAGTGAAGTCTGCTTAAGGGCTTGGCTATACTTACATTTTATAGCGCTCTAACTTCCTGGCCCAGGGGTGTGAAAAATCACCCCCCCCCCCCCCCCGAGCGCAGCAAGTCAGAGCGCTTTAAAGTGCTAGTGGAGCTGGATTACCAGGAGCACTGGGAGAGCGCACTCTCAGCGTTTGCACACGACCACACTCGCACTTCAAAGTGCTGCTGCGGGAGCGCTCCTGTGACAGTGCTTTGAAGTTTCCAGTGTAGCCATGCCCTTAGAGAGTGTGCATACAGACCATTAACTACAACGAGGCCAGTGTCATGAGATCACATCTGTATAGGAGAAACTAAGCGCACACACAAGTAGGGTCCGGTGCCCTAGCCGCTCTACTCTTCCTGTGATTCATTTTAACATTCAATATGGTGACTAGTCAAGATTGTCTCATAAACCAGCATGCACAATCATCGCTGCCATGTCAACCAACTGAAATTACAAGCACGGATTGGAGAGTGCAACTTGCAGAACTTAATATACAAAAAAATATTCCCTACTGGAAATTAATGGGGCGTGAAAGTTGAGACTGCTGTCACGTTTAGCTATCCTCCCCAGGACCTCAGGTTCAAGTTTCCCAACCATACTTCTAATTTCTTCCCACTCCCCACAAACAAGAATTTACTTGTTCAAAATGAAAGAAAGAGAAAGAATCTCAATTATGTAAGTATTTGAAAGAAGAACTAAAATCTTAAAAATGCCTACTAAATATGTGGATTAATTTTGTTACAACTAGAATTTGCGAATTCAAAAAATATGTTTTATTAATAGTGCTGCACAATAAAAAATAAATGCATTTATACATTTGAAAATTTTCTACAAATATGTTTTACTTGGGCCAAATAAATGAACAGCCACCTGATTACTAACATAGAACAAGCAAGATGCTAACTCCAAAAACCAGAGGATAAATGTGCTGTTTATACCAAACTTGCTCTGCATGCAGCCTTTCTGAATGAAGTAGAGCTACTGTTCCTAGAAAGTGTACAGTCATCGCTGTGCACTGCTATTCACTGACAGCAGACAAATTCCTAAAGCTATCTTTAAACAATCTGAAGACATCCAGCATGATGGCTCACACTACTTTGAACAATACTGTTAACCTCCTCAACTGAGGATCACAGCATTGCCTGAAATTAGACACCCATCCATGTACGAGCATTCAAAACCTGATGCAAGTTATTTTCTTCTCCTTTGGTGATAAAAAAAAGCAGTGATTATCCTTTAATGAGTAGCTTTTTTAGGACTTCTAGGTCTTCAATCTGCAAGCACTGTCCACCACAACAGATGGATGGTCTCAAAATTTTACTGTCTTTTAGTCATTTGCCAGGGTTTCATTTTATTGGTGGAGATGGTCTGAAACAGGCTAAGATTGCTTCTGCTCACATGGGTACTGGAATGCAACCCAGTAAACAACAGATTTGGTGTTTTTAACACAGCATTTTAAAACATTTAACAAAAATCCTAGCAAATACAAGAACAAAAGCAATACTTCATGGCCATATTTTTGCTTCCAAAATGGTAGAAAAATTTTGGCACCTATTTATTCATATACATTTGGAAAGTAACACTGCTATTACTAGAAGCAAACTGAAATATCCTCATGCAAGTGGTCCCTTTAATAACATACACAAGAAACCAAACATATATTTGCTGGCAAGACCAACAAAAACTATGCAAGTTAAGCCAGATGTCATAATAATGAAGATCATAAAGACTTCTAAGTACTTAGAGATTACTTTAAAATAAAATACAATACAATATGGGCCAAGTTTTTCAAAACTGCCTCAACCCAGCCTCTCTTGGCACACACAATTCAGTTGCTTGTCTGCATTTTGAGACAAAAATGATGAAGTTTACATGTGGAAATTTAGCAAATTTAATAAACAAACACACAAACATTCTCAAGTAAACTGAAGTGATCACCACATGCAAAAGTGACCATATTTTGAAAGCATGGTCCCATGTTCTTATTCTTCTATAAATTAGATTTCCAGTGGTTGGACTGATCCAGAAACCTTATGAGTAAAGCTTTACCAAGGTGAACTGATTTAAAATCAAGTTGATTTAAATAATTGGTTTTAAAACATTATTTAAATCAGCAAGAAGGAAACCTTGATTTAAATAATCCATCTTAATTGTGTTTAGCATTTGTACTTTTTAGTTATTTTCCTAAAGAAAGGTTGATTCTCATCCGCTGGTAACCACTAAAACATGTTGTTTTGCAACTAAATGTAGCCCATATACTAAATGTGGTGCTTCTTTTCACTAATCAGGAGGATACACTACATCCATAGACATTTATTTAAGAAATTATACAGCTTAACTTACATTTATCCAGATTTTTAGTTTTTACATTTTTATGAGAAAATGGTGAAAGATGTATTTCTTATTTACTAGATGATTATTAATTTTTTACTTGTGATACGAGTTAAGTGCTATACAGACTGGAACTAAAATTCAATAAAAATACACAAAAACAGCATTTTAAATTTTTTAATTAACTAAACCTACCTTAAATGTGCTAGATACATAGGTGGGGAATTTTTGCATTATAACTAATTGAATTACTAAACAAGGGCGGTGTTATCTGTAATTAGTGTATTGAACTGATTGTTTCTGGTTATCATGTTTGTCAAGATTTTAGAACTAATAGATCTGATCCTCTCATATCTAGTTTTTATTCAAAGATTGGAAGAGGGGGAAAAAGGCTTTCCTGCTTTTTCAACTCACAATTCTTTTATTAACTTTGAGTGAACTAGTCACTGAAGTGAATAAGTTGAATAAAGTGAAATGAAGAAAATATTCTCCCTGAAATGGCAGAAAAGGCTACTACTGTCAAAAACTGGTTTATTACTTTAACAATCTCTAGTTTCAGGTCCCTAGCCAGTGACTTCCACCAATTCAGTGGTTTGAACTTGGCAGCAAACGTACTGTTTAATATAATTTTTGTATTTATTTTAAATTATTTTATGCAATTAAAATAATTTTAGGCCTTAACATTTGAAATTTAATTTTAAATAGATTTTTAAAAGATACACCATATGTAATGTAAATTAAAAAGTCAATTGAAAAAAGAAATCTGATTTAAAGAATAAATCCCGTATTACAAATATTTCCTTCCCTTCCTACCACCATCCAGCTGGGACATTGAAAAATTGTATCTTAAAAAAATTAGAAGTTGTGCATTTTTAGTGCTTTTCCATAAGTTTTGCTATTTTTACTACAGAAGACACATGTGGGGGGGGGCACTGCTGGTTTATTATAAAGACAATTTTCTCTGCTTCCCTGTTAACTTGGTTTTGTAGAAAACTCTCCAACCAATCTGCAGCCAAGGTGTTAGCTACCTTACTGAGGCAGCAACTTCAAAGGGTAGTTGGGCTAATATTGTTGAGGAAAATCAATCAAGTTTAAATCGAGATAGTTATACTGGTAAACTCGACCTCCACTCCCACTCCCAATGTGGCTTTTTTGTTTATGTTGCTTGGAAAAGTGTTTAAAATAAGCTGGGGTTGGGTGCGGGGGAGGAAGAGAGTCTCCCTTATGCAAGAATCAGTGTCCACATGGGGAGCAGGGAGGGACTGCGCAGAGAGCAGTGTTACACTAATATAACTTGTGAAACTTTACTGTGTAGATAAGTCCTAAAAAATGCTCAGTTGGAGTCATTTTACTGTTTTAGATGATAGCCTTCATGATGTCCCTCTTTCATTTTGTCGTAGGGTAAGCTCGACTCAGTAGCTCTTTCAAGCAGGATTTCTGTTTTCATTTTCATTTCTTAGCAGCAATGTGATTGGCCTTCTCTCCTATTCATCGTTGCAGGAAAAATCCATTTCCTAATCTTTCCAAAATAAATTTTAGCAGAAACAATTTCCACTATATGAACACAGTGTAACATCATCATCTGGGAAATGCTCATGCCCACTTACAACTGGAAAATGAAAAGCAAAGCTCACACACATACACATGGAGTTTCTCTCTGCCATATGAAAAATATGGAGTGTGTGTGTGTGTGTGTGTGTGTGTGTACACACACACACACACACTCATACTCACATACATACACACACGTAAAATTTTTAAATGAAAGTCATCATGAAATGTTAGGCTTCATGATTCTAAGGAAAGGAAGGAGTGAGAGCAGAAGAATAAGAACAATGGACTTCAAAAAAAGGAGACAAACTTTGAAAACTAACAGCTTAGGTTCCATAGGTAGAAAATCTGAGAAAAGGAGTCCATGAGAGCTAGTAGTTTCTCAAAAACAATATTTATGGCACAACAGCCTACCATCCCAACGCGAAGGAAAAAATAGTAAGAGATCATAGAATATCAGGGTTGGAAGGGACCCCAGAAGGTCATCTAGTCCAACCCCCTGCTCGAAGCAGGACCAATTCCCAGTTAAATCATCCCAGCCAGGGCTTTGTCAAGCCTGACCTTAAAAACCTCTAAGGAAGGAGATTCTACCACCTCCCTAGGTAACGCATTCCAGTGTTTCACCACCCTCTTAGTGAAAAAGTTTTTCCTAATATCCAATCTAAACCTCCCCCACTGCAACTTGAGACCATTACTCCTCGTTCTGTCATCTGCTAACATTGAGAACAGTCTAGAGCCATCCTCTTTGGAACCCCCTTTCAGGTAGTTGAAAGCAGCTATCAAATCCCCCCTCATTCTTCTCTTCTGCAGGCTAAACAATCCCAGCTCCCTCAGCCTCTCCTCATAAGTCATGTGTTCCAGACCCCTAATCATTTTTGTTGCCCTTCGCTGGACTCTCTCCAATTTATCCACATCCTTCTTGTAGTGTGGGGCCCAAAACTGGACACAGTACTCCAGATGAGGCCTCACCAATGTCGAATAGAGGGGAACGATCACGTCCCTCGATCTGCTCGCTATGCCCCTACTTATACATCCCAAAATGCCATTGGCCTTCTTGGCAACAAGGGCACACTGCTGACTCATATCCAGCTTCTCGTCCACTGTCACCCCTAGGTCCTTTTCCGCAGAACTGCTGCCTAGCCATTCGGTCCCTAGTCTGTAGCTGTGCATTGGGTTCTTCCGTCCTAAGTGCAGGACCCTGCACTTATCCTTATTGAACCTCATCAGATTTCTCTTGGCCCAATCCTCCAATTTGTCTAGGTCCTTCTGTATCCTATCCCTCCCCTCCAGCGTATCTACCACTCCTCCCAGTTTAGTATCATCCGCAAATTTGCTGAGAGTGCAATCCACACCATCCTCCAGATCATTTATGAAGATACTGAACAAATCAATATGGTTCCATTAGGAGATCTTTAATAACCCCAAACAAATAAAAAGAAATCCTACAAAAAGTGGAAATGTGGACAAATTGCTAAGGATGAGTGCAAAAGACTAGCACATGCATGTAAGGGTGAAATTACAAAAGCTAAGGTACAAAGTGAGTTATACCTAGCAAGGGACACAGAAGACAATAAAAAGAGGTTTTAGAAAAATATTAGGAACAAGAGAAAGGTGAAGGAAAATGTATGTCCATTACTTAGCTGGGTAGAAGAGCTAAAAAAGGATGACATCAAGAAGGCTGATGTATTTAATGCCTATTTTGCTTCAGTCTTCACTAAAAAAGTTAACGGTGACCAGATGCTTAAAACAATATTAACAACAACGGGGAAGGAAAACAAGCCAAAATAGGGAAAGAACAGGTTAAAGAATATTTAGACAAGTTAGATGTATTTAAGTCGGCAGGGCCTGATGAAATTCACCGTATGATACGTAAGGAACTAGCTGAACCAATCTTGTAACCATTAGCAATTATCTTCAAGAATTCAGAGAACAGTTAAGGTCTCAGAGGAATGGAAAATGGCAAATATGGTACCTACCTTTAAAAGGGGGAACAAAGAGGACCCCAATCCTAACTTGATGACATGGACAGATACTGGAACAAATTATTATCCAACCAGTTTGTAAACACCTAGAGGACAACAAGGTGATAAATACTAGCCAGCGTGATTTTGTCAAGAACAAATCATGTCAAACCAACATAATTTCTTTGACAGTGTTACTGGCTTAGTGGATAGGGAAGAAGTTGTAGAAGTGATTTATCTTCATTTTAGCAAATGTTTTCACACAATCCCACGTGACATTCTCATAAGCAAACTAGAAAGATACGGACTAGATTAAATTACTATAATGTGGGTGCACAACTGGTTGGACAAAACATACTGAAAGAGTAGTTATCAATGATTTGCTGTGGAAATGGGAGGGTGCATCTAGAGGGATCCTGCAGGGGTCTGTCCTGAGTCAGGTACTATTCAGTATTTTCATTAATGACTTGGGTAGAGGAGAGAGTATGCTTATAAATTTGCTGATGACACCAAACCGGGAGGGGTTGCAAGTACTTTAGAGGACAGGATTAGAATTCAAAATAACCCTGACGAATTGGAGAACTGGTCTGAAATCAACAAGATGAAATTAAATAAAGACAAGTGCAAATTACTATACTTGGGAAGGAAAAATCAAATGCACAACTACAAAATGGGGAATAAATGGCTAGATGATAGTACTGCTGAAAAGGATCTGGGGGTTACAGCGGATCACAAATTAAATATCACTCAACAATGTGATTGTAATCCTAAAAAACCCTCCATGCCAAATGACAAAGGGTTCACTGTTGTTACACCAACTCATATCCAGCCTGACAAACTCACTACACTTAAAACACTGCTTTCAATAATTTATGCACAAAGGGTTGTATAAGGTGTCTAGTGGAAGCTTACTTCTAGTGGAAGTTGATGCACCCAATCACTGTGGGATGTGTGTATGGGTGATGTTTAAGAAGTTGTATGTATGTACTGAAAATACATTTAGAATCTGTGTCCCTGGCAAGGTAGACAAGCAGGTTTTGCCAGACAAAGGGGATGGGGAAATCACCTATCTGCCTTGTCTCCCATGCATATTAAACATTGTAAAACCAACACAAAGTAAGTCCCATTTGTAAAAACAACAGGAAAAACAGGTTGACAGAGGGATCTGAACTCAACAGGGAAAAGCATCCTGACTCTGGAGACAAAAAGAATGGACTTTGGGGTATAAGAACAAGGTACCAGAACTCCTCTTTTATCTTGTAGTTGAAGGGGTAACCAGGCAGTGCAGTTTTGCCAATGAAAACAGGGATCTCAACCAATTTAATTTGAAACACCGCAAGAAAAGGTTTGGGTGAGATCAGGCTGCTTTAGACAAGGATTGTAACCTTTTAAGTTTTAGTCTCTGGAGAGTGTGTTATACTTTTGTTTTATTTGTAACCATTTCTGTTTCCATTATCTTTACTCATTCGCTCTTAAATCTCTACCTTTGTTAATGAGCTTACAACATTCTTGTAATATTATGAATACATCTCAGTGCTGTCAGATTAAGCAAAGCTGGAAACCTGAGTTGTAACCTTCCAGTCGCATGTACACTGTCTGTTTGGGAGACAGCTTCCCTGATCATTTCTGAGTGCGCCCACTGACAGGGCCTGGACACTACAGGGAAACACTCTTTAAGAGGGATCAGGGATTGGGATGCACCTCATGTAAACCTGCAAAGCAAAGCAGGACCAGCAGAGTCCTGAGGAGAATGCTTAAGTAGTTGAAAGGCCAGTGGTGTACAGACACTGACATCCAGCTCCACAAGAAAGACTCCCTCATAACAAGGTAACTCAGAGTCTTGGACGTTCCGAGTGATGCAGTTGTGAAAAGGCTAATAACTGTACCATTCTACTCAGCACTGGTGAGGCCTCAGCCGGAGTACTGTGTCCAATTCTGGGTGCCACACTTAAGGAAAAATATAGACAAATTGGAGAGTCCACAGGAGAGCAGATTTAAAAAAAAAAAAAAAGATAAAAGGTTTAGAAAACCTGACCTATTAGGCAAGTTTAAAAAACTGGGCCTGATTAGTCTCGAGAAAAGATGACTGAGGAGGGACTCGATAACAGTCCTCAAATATGTTAAAGGCTGTTATAAAAAGGACAGTGATCAATTGTTCTACATGTCCACTGAAGGTAGGACAAGAAGTAATCCCCAGCAAAGGAAATTTAGTTTAGATATTAGGGAAAATGTTCTATCAGAATTGTTAAGTATTGGAATAGACTTCCAAAGGAGGTTGTGGAATTCTCATCATTAAAGATTTTTAAGAACAAGTGAGACAAACACCTGTCAGAGATGAACTTGGTCCTGCATCAGCCAGGGGACTGACTAGAAGAAATCCAAAAATTACTTACAAACCTTCATTTCAATTACCCCTACGATCATCAATCAAATCCAAACAGTAGTGCATCTCTACAACTGTCTTCTTGGTAGCCTAAATTAAAAGGACCAACTGCACTCTTCTATTCCATTTCATGTCATGCTTTCATGACTGCAGTTTCAGCACAGCCCAGGCCTGACATTTCTGAAGAAGTCCTCAGAAAAATTTGGCCAAAAGCCTGAGGTTAGCCAAGTGAAGCAGTGCTCCATTTTCTAAACAGTTACTCTCCCGTGTATACCTTATGTATAAACACTGGCTGGAATACAAAGCATTGCCAAATATAGCCTGAACTATCAACAAGCCCAGTGCAGGTTCAGGTAACAAAGACTATTTCAACTTCAGTAAGAAATGCAAAATAAACAATAAAGAGTTGTAAAAGCATTCGGATTGGGGTGTGATGGGAAAAGAAGAATCCTTTAACAGATAAATTTGAATTGAAATTCAGTTAGACTTTTTCGCTTACTAAACTACATAACCACGAAATCTTATATCTGTCCGTATTTATTTTGAATAGCCATCCAAATTCCTCTTCTCTATATATCATTAAATAAGACAAGAGAACAGGCTATACAAGTTATCTTTCACTGTATAGAAGATGGGTTCAAGTTTCCCAAAACCTCCCTCCCCTTGCAACACACACGATAAATAGTGATTTACATATATACATAGTTCAAAACAGTGCTACCAGACACTAAGCCTACTTTATTAAATAGCACAGGTCCCAAGGGTGTATACTTCTCTATCTATGCAAACATTTAAATTTGTTCCATTGTGTATGCTGCTCGTCATAATGTGTGGCATTTCTCAAAGACCAAGAACAATGCACATTGTTATTATGGGAGTGAGAAAATTGTGGATAGTCTGACTTTGGCATGTTCATCATTTAAATGCATATCTCAGCTGGCAACAGGCCATCAGTCTTGTTCAAAGCTGAAAAGGAACACTGAGAAGGTTGGCCACTGGGGGGTATAATTTCCTAAATGTCATCAGCTCAGAAGCAGAGGAACAAAATGGTACCAGATATAATATAAAATATTAAATGGAGAAAAGGGGATAGAGAAATAGAAAAGAGGGCAAAGAATGTGGTAGTTGGGGGAAGGGAGAAAAAGCAGCACAGAACAGAAGGGCAAAATCAGAAGGCAGACAAACGCACAGAGAGGGAGTCGGAAAGTAGACAAAAAAAAAAGAGTGTGAGAAATACATAAAACAGGAAGGTTCTATATAAAGGGGAATTCCACAGGCAAAAAGGATTGGTGGTGGAGGTTTGTTTTTTTTTTTGTTCTCGTGCTTCTCTATGATAAGTGAAGTAAAACTGAAATGTTTCTCCCACTTCCACAAAAGCCCAAAAATTAGGGATTTTTCAGCTTGGCTTTTTTTTTTTTTTTTTTAAATCTCAAAAGTATCAAGTTACTTATTTTTGTTCCTTGGAGGCCCAAAAAATTGGAGTGGGGACTTTCACATCCCTTAACAGCGGTGGTGTTGCACCATTAACAAAGGCCTCCTCCCAGTTATATATATATATATCTAGTGTTTGAATTAAATAGGTATTTAAAAAAAAAAGTTTTGAATGCTATTTCTAAAAACCCCATTACCACCCACCCGTCCAGTTTTACTTCCTCAGTCCTTGTGATGTCACAATTCCACTAGTTCCTGAATCACATGCCGAGTCTCCCAGGAAAAATATGATAAACAATACTTAAATTTCTAAGCAGAAAGACTTTCAAGCCTTCTTTATACCTCACATAAAAAAGGGAAAAGGGAACATAGCTAATTCGTTTCTCCTTTGCAGGTTACCTTCCACACTTCTATGGTGCAACTTGCCCTTGCAACATTTCTATCTATACAAAATACTAAATGCAGATTTTGTCCCGAGACATATACAGGAGCACGCATGCATATCCAAAGGCAAGCTTTGCTCATTTAATTTTGGGGGGGACCATTCTCTTTACCCCCTTTCTCGGACTTCCCCAGAAATTCCCAAACTAATTTTGAGGTTACCTAGGAAACAGAAATGTGAAAAGTCTGTTTTGTGTTTTAAGTAGATATTTATTTTTAAATCCATTTTGCTTTGGGGGGGGTTATTCTGGTGTGGTTTTTTTGCAGGGGGAGCAGGGGATTTATAAGAAGGCTTATACATTTAAATAGTTAGCCCTCAGTAAATGTTGATTTCACTTGACATGCAGAAATATGAAAAAAAAAAATATCTATCAACGACAGTCATCAAGTGCAGCCTCCCCTGCACCTACTGGCTGCAGGGATCCAGGGTCAACAGCCCCACTGTCACCCAGGGAGCTCTCTGCAGCCTGCTGTTACAGTCCTGCTCTCTCACTCAATGGCTGGGAGCCATCCCTGGGCAGGAGCCATTCAGCAGAGGGACGACCTCACCTGCATTCAGGGATCATCCTGCTCCTTGTGGCCCTAGCTGGGAGTCTCTGCTTTGCCAGACCAGGACCACAGCGACCCACCCACTCATCTTGCACCCAGGTGACTTGCGCCCCTTGACAGCGCTGGGAACACGCAGTCAGTGTTGCCCTAACCCGATCCCCTTTTGTTTCCCAAAACGGTGAAAATTCAAATCAATAAAAATAAAATGCTTAAAACCCATAATTACACACAACTGAGAAAAATAAAACCGATAAAAAACGTTTAAAAATAAAAATTGGTATTATCCATTGAAATTACAAAAAAATAGAAGTCAAATTTTGCCAAAACCTTATTTATAAGGCATTTTTCAGTCAGACAATTTTATTTCTTTCTTTATACAAGAGGGGGAAAAAACCCTGACCTCTGCCTGCACTTTCAGCATATTTTCTACAAAAAATTGGCTTAAACCCTGCAATTTTAACCTACATTTTACACGTTTAGGAATTGGCCAAGATTGTAGCATAATGAGAATTCAACAGAGTCTTCATAACTGATTTCTAAGGAATAGGAGCCAGATTGCCAGAGCATTAGCCCAGAGTAATATTTACAGACAATAACCTACATCTTTATAGTGAGGCTCACTATACAGCTAGTATTCTGAGGCCTCATTTATTTTAAACCTCTTTAACATGTAACCATTTTAACTTTCAAAGCAAATCTAAAGGTAATTCTAATTTAATGACACAAATGTATCTTGTTTGTTGAAATTACATTATCTGGATCCAGTAAACTAATACACAGACATTTACATTGACAGACCCAAAAATACCGAGTAAAGATTTCATTTAACAATCACACAACTGCAGTAAAATGACAGCGACATTGCCATGTTTTCCGCTGCTAAACTACAGAACACCCACTTTGTAAAGGATGCAGGACAATGAACCCAAAATGCAAACTTATCCCTATAGCTGTATGAAACACTCTACACCCGAAAATCTGTTTATGGTATGGGAGATTTTGGCATACGTTCAATGCTACTCTTAAAAAATTATTTGAGTTCTTAACCACCACCACCAGACATGCCAAACATCTTGAAAAAAACGCAGAAATTGGGCTTGGTTTTGGCTTAATTGGCTTGTGAGTTGCTTTTTGGTTAGTTTTTGGCTTGTAGCTTTTTTTTTTTTTTTTGGGATCCACTCCTGGCAGGGCGGGCGGGGGTTGGGGAGGGAAGAAAGAAAGAAAGTCAGGGGTGCATACTGAGCCCACCACAGTCCCAGACTGCATGCCGGGGGGATCTAGTCAGAGTGTTGGGGTTCTTAGGGATTGGATTGTTTTGGCCTTGTTTTGAAATGGGATTAGCTTGATTTTTGGCTTCTTGTGAAAATCAGGGTGCTTACTTACTGTGTGAAAGTTGGCAACTGTGAACGCCACTAACCTTTTCCTTGACGGTCCTTCTTCAAAATCTGAAGAACTAACATCATTGCTAGTTGAGGACACTTGCGATGCATCGTCCTTCTCGTTCTCTGACTGTTCTGATCCTGGTCCTAATCCCTTCGATGGGCCATTAGTGAGAAGTCCTGTAAGGGTGAGACAAACAGTACAGAATGTTCAAAATATGCATTAATAATACTGAACAGGCCAGGAGAAAGTTCACACAGGATACCAAGAGCAAATACAAGGCTCCAAAACTCTTTCCTTGCAAAAATGAGCATCCCTGGTAATAAGAACGGCACTACTGGGTCAGACTAAAGGTCCATCTAGCCCAGTATCCTGTCTTCCAACAGTGGACAGTGCTAGATGCCCCAGAAGGAATGAACAGAACAGGTATTCCAGTTAGAAACTGATGAATCTGCAGATATTTAGCTTAGTGGAGAACTGCAAACGTCCATTACAAATCAGCGTACAAAGGGTCAAGAAAAGTGCTTGGGGGTCACACTGAAAATCTTTTCCCATCCCTTAAAAATGGCATAATTTTATCAGCATAATTTCATCTCTGTGTTACAGAATTTATACAAGTTACTGTATCTGGCATTAATAGGGGTCATTTGCATAAAGCTCTGCATCAATATAAAAATAAATTATGTGGACAATTTCTATTTCTCCTCTTCATTCTGCTGCTTCCAACCATTGCAATTTATGATGCGTTAACCATTTTAAGTCCCAAAGGTGTGATAACATAAGGTCTGTTTCCCTTGACTCTCCTATTTGCCTAGCCAAGTCCCACTCAGCTACAGTGGCTGCGGGTGATGAGACAAAGCTACACAAAATAGGAGTGAATATACCACAACCACCTTCCTCCTCTGTGACTTCCCATCTCCACTTGAGGAGCACCCTAGGCAGCAGAGCAACATAGGTGGAAAAGGGCATTTAGCCCTACATATGTAGACTAATAACCAAATTTTGATCATCTTACTCACATAAGGACAACATGATTTGACCTAAGACGTGAGGCTGAGAAGCACCAGTAGCACAGCAGCACACTACAACCATTCATGCTTTGGGTTATTAAACTAGCGACAGCTATTTTTTCAATATTTAGGTAAGGCTTTAAGAATTGATCACTGCAGAAATTCCAGTTTTGACTGTGAGAATACCACCGCTTTTTCCAAGCCAACGAAATACTCCTGCAGATGGCATGAGCAGTTTTGTGTCAGAGATTTGTCTCCACCAGGCAACTGCTAGTAGCACTCTCTTCCCTCAGTCTCTCTAACCACCCTTTCCCCAATTTCATTTTAGCCTCCTGCTTGAATCTCTGTTTGTCTCCCTCCAAGGCATGCCAAGCAGCAGCAATCTGCATACCGTGTAGCAGCACTAATGGTTACCTAGTAACAACAGTTCAAAACCAATCACAAACATTGTATGATCATAGTCCATTTGACACTGCCATTGCCGGGAAAGCATTGTGCAGCACTATCAATACAGTGATCACACTCCCTAGCGTTCAACTATGCACATCTGCAAAGCAGCTTCTGAAAGTAAATAGACTATCAGAAAGGAACTTTCATCCCCACGCAGCCTGCTGTATACCAACAGGTACTGAGATGGGAAAAGGCCCTCTGTTCTCTTCTGCCCATTTATTCAGTGCTCCCATTGACACTGTGAGCTGGTACGACACATCATCTCTTATTACATTCTCAAACATTTTGGGACTTTAGTCTCTAAGGTGCCACAAGTACTCCTTTTCTTTTGACTCCACTCTAGCAGCTCTAGCTGGCCCTTTCAAAACAACCTAATTCAAGGGCTCCCTTATACCACCACCTGCCTTGTCTTCAAAGTCTGTACTTAGTCATTACGTTTTTAGATTGCACTACATTTCTCTTGACTTGGAGTCAAAAGCAAATACATGGTGGCTACAGTTGGAGAGCTGCAGGTAGGTAGGTGTGTGTGTTATTTTTAAACACTACTTTTTAACATCCCTTATAAAAACAGAAGCCTGAATTTCACTGTAGGGAAAAATAAGGTAAGATTAAAAAAAGAAAAAAAAACAGAGTACCAGAAAAAATTTAATGGAGTTAAGCTTAAGATGTGTTTAATACCCTCACTAACTAGTCTGCACGGCAGACACAACACAGAAATAAGTTAAACAACTGTTAAAGTTTTCACTTCCCTTTTGTTAATAAATCCCCTTAAATGTTTCCTGAGTCACTGAAGGTCTCAAACTGAAGGACATCAACAAATGAGTTGCAATGAGATTTCTGGCATGAAACTTCTACAGCATTTGTGATGTCAAAAAATGATGCATTTTGGGCTCCCTTCAGGAAGATTCAAGAGGATGTCACATGGAGGAGAAAATATTTTAAAACCTTAATTAGATGTTGTTTATATGCACAATATCCTCACTGGCGACATTCAGCACAGAAGTGTGGCTTTAACTCAGTTTCAGTTTTTGCTTTGCATTTTAACTTTTAAAATGCGAATGATAAAATTTACAGTCTGTAAACTCCAGAGAAGTCTAAACTAAACATATCATTTGGGGCCCTATTTTCAGTAAGTTAACCATTACGAAAGAATTCAGCTAGTTTTTCCAAAAGTAATATTTATTCTGGAGAGATGCCGTATGTCAATACCAGCAACCTGAAGTGTTGGAGTCAAGAAAATCACCTCCTGGGCTGTCAACTCACTTGCATTTGGAAGGTGCTTTCCATTCATCCTCCCACCCTGCCAAACCATTATTGTATTTGGAAGGTGACTATATGTTTCCCTACTAGAAAAAAAATATATTAGTTCTCCTATTATTCCAACAAACCCCATTTATACAATGTTCTTTATCATTAAAAAAAAAAACCCAATGTTCGTGAATGTAAACAAAACACCTTGAATTAAAACCGGAAATGAATCAAAGCCAGAGCAGCTATAGCTGAAGTATAAAACTGCTAAGTAAACTGACCATCACATTCTGCATCTCCTTAAATATACAGTGATCCGGTCTGAAAGTGACAAAAGGCATAGAGGACTGTGGCACGGTCCACAACTGTCAGGAAAAGATAATATACTCCTAGCAAAGTGCAGAAGGAAAACACTCAAATACAGTTCTGTTTGAAAAATTGCTTTAACGGTGGTATTGTGGAGTTTATTGCCTCTTGGTGATTTCTGTATCAGTTTACACAAAAAGGATGCACTTTTTTCTCCTCTTCTAATTTCTGTTCTTGCAATCTCAGAGCCAAGCCTGCACGAGGCACACTCAAGGTCTTTGGACGAGCCTGCAGGTGGCTGATTGACAAGGTCCACTATAGTCTGGAATCTTTTTTTGTGGGAGATAAGTTTTCACTGACCTCAAACTTAATCCATCCTCTATTAAATTTATGCTGTGAGTTGGAGCAAAGGTGGATTTTTCTGTTTATCTGAGGCCCAGAATAGCAAAGAGCCTTGTGAATTATGTGAATGGAGCTAGTCACTTGCTATGATTATTTCCCTCAGATGAGCCAACTGTCAAGGTACAGGTAGACCTGGATGTCTTGCCATTCCACTTATGCTACCACAACAGCCACACACTTAAAGACCAAAGGGCAGGACCCTGTCTTGGTAGTGAATCTCTCCTACCAGGAATCTGAGGTATTTCAGGTATGCTGAGCGTACAAACAGGTGGAAATAGGCCTCTTCAAGGTTGAGTGCCACAAACCAGAGTTGAGGGGATTACAGAGACCTGACTCATGATCCTGAATTTGAAATGACAGATGAACTTGTTGAAGCCCTGAAGGTACCAATACCCTTTCTTCTTCAAGATTAGAAAATTATGAGAGTAGAACCCCTTGCCCCTGAACTCCAAGGGCACTTTTTCCACTGCTCCGAGTTACAAAAGGGGCTCCTATTTCAACAGTATCATGTCAGAAGAGTTCCTGAGGAGCGATGGGGAAAGGGGGATTGGGGGGGGGGTTAGAAAGGACCTAAAGCTGTATGCAATACCGTTTGCTGACAAAGTAAGATGCATTGGTTCTTGCTGATTCCCACTCAGGCCTCTTAAAAAAAGACCAAAAAAAGAGTTGCCAAAAAAAAGGGGGTGAGGAAGAATGGGCATAGACCCTCTATAGGTTTTGCCAGACTCTCAGTGGTGTTAAACCTGCTGCTAAGAGGAAGATCCGGAGTGCATAGCAGCTGAGGAAGTGGCAGGAGGATCACCAGCTCAAATTCCTCTCTGGTTCCAGTTCCCCCTATGGCTTACAGTACTGAGGGCAGAGGGCACTATCTGAAGCAGCTATGAGGCCTGGCTTGCTTTTTCCTTGGGGCTGAAGTGTACAAGTCCAAAAAGCCCATGATAGCCAGAGAGTCTTTTAACAAACCGAGGGCCTCATTGGTCTTAGAGTTGAAGAGGTCACAGAGCTTGAAGGGAAGATCCTCCATAACTGTTTGAACATCCCTCAGTAACCCCAATGACTGGAGCCTGGAGGAGCTTCGCATCACCACAGACATGGCCAGGGAGCATGCAGCAGTGTCAGATGCAGCCTGCATGAAAGTTTAAGCAATCAGTTGCCCCTCAAGCACATCTATCATGAGTGATGCTAGCACAGGATGTGATTAGAAATCCTCAAAGTCCTCAGGAGGGACTTGGCACATCTATCCATTCTTTTGAATGTGGCTGGTCTTGATGTTCGAGCCTGCCACAATTATTTTGCAATGCCACATTGAGTGGAGGTCTTCATCAAGCTGTCTACAGTGACAGCCAGACCCTTTCTTAGTGCTCAGTATAAGCAAGGGTTAAAGCAGCTTAAGTGAGTCTACACGAGGGATTTGCAACATTTTAACTGGATTCGTTTTAAAAATCAATCTAGTTAAACCATTGTGCTTTTCTAGTAATAGACAAGGCCTAATTTATATAGAGACCACAAATAAGCATTTCAGATCAGAAGGGTTGAGGAGTAGGGGTGAAATCAGTTCAGTGACAAACCAATGTGAAATGGGGAAAAGTATCGGAAGAATTTGGATTTTGTTTTTAAAATGCATTTAAGATTATAATCTTTCACATATTTTTCATCACTAAAGTGACTGGGCACTGAAGCAGGCATGGACACATCCAAATAGTTCGTAGTGGCAGAATGCTAGCCCAAAAAGTGCTTTTGAGAAGGGATTTTTATAATGTTTCCAAAACACTCTACATGCTTCTCTCATCCTACTTCAAATAAGGCATCTGGAAGTAAAGTTTCCCATTCTCTCACACAACAGGACAGTGACATAGTAAAGATTTCTGCACACTTCACTTCATTGCACTGAGAAAGCTTGGAAGGCTGAAATAGATGCATGTGTGTTTCCAGCCCAGTGCCTGCGGTCACAAGCAGCTGACAAGAGCGATTGTGATATAGCATTAACAACAGTCAACAACATAGAATGCATGCCAAATATATTAAGAGCATAAATTGACCTAGACAATTGTGACATGGGGAAATTTTGCCACAATTATATTCATAATCTTCAATATGGGGTGAACAGTTAACACTCTGGAAAGAGGAGATTACAGTCCTGCTGTCTAGCTCGGCTCTAGAATATGAAAAATTATAAAATAGTATCCTCATATTTCTTGCTCACACAAGCACACATACTCTCTCTTGTAAAGACATTTTAAGCCCTTTTTGTGCATTCATAACTGAACAATACAAACTGAAAATAACCGAGGCTGGTAGTGAGGCCTCGTCTCCAGCGTAGGATTTTTTTTTTTTTTAATTAAATATCAGAGTTACAAGTATTGGGGGAGGGGAGAGTTTAGATACAATGAAACTTTCTCACCACAGTACATTATTCCACAGTCATATAATAGTATTGTAATTCTAAATACACAACAGATTTTGAAGGCACAGCTCAGGGCCCTATTGATCTGTCGGATACAACAGCTGTCCAGGATTTTAGCTGTGCGGTTTGAGAAGTGTACCGTAAGTCACCTGGAAAGAAGAAGAATCAAATTTACTTCATTCTCTTTTCATTATCACTTACAGGAAAACTGCATATAAAAAGCTTAGTATGACAGTAATGCTACAAATGTGAATATTCAAGTCAATAAACAAATTACTGTTATCACATAACTACGTCCATCTGAACATAGAATATACTCAAGTTAAACTCTTAAGTGTACCCCAAAGGGCCCATTTCTGACCTCAGATTACTGTAGGTACATACAACTAAAACTGACTCACATGTGAATTGCATTGTATGAGGCCAAAAAGGAGTCCCAGATATACAATTTGGAGAAACAGTTATTATGAAACTATAACCTATTAGTAAACTACTGAGGATTAAAAATACATATTTTATATAATAGACTCTATATTTACATTAAGTTGATATTTCCCTCAAAAAAAAATTAAAGACCAGTCAAAAAATTTTGGAGTCTAAATTATTTGGCTTTGTTTTTTTCAGCCTGAGACACACTTCACTTATCAGTTTATTATGAGCTAGTTTCACCCACAAGTTTACTTGCTGTAAATTATCTTGATTGAACAGATCTCTTCTCTTTTCCATTAGTGTAAGACAAACAGATGTAATTGAAATGTGATCAGAATAAGGATCTCATTCTCCCTTACTCTAAAGGCCCACAGCTACCAAAAACAAATAGCCCTTATGTGCATGTGACCATTTATTACCATAGATCTGGTAGGCAGGTTAAAAAATCATGAACCCTTTAATGCCAAGTGAAAATATTCCAATCTCTCTAAAATATGTATTATAATCTTCACTAATAAGTGTACTGTACAGAGAGCTACTGTATTTAGCTGTTGCATACCTATGAACAACGATAATTTAGTTTTATTAAGCAAATGCCATCAGTTGCCTTGTGACACCATGACAAGGTATCACATTATGTATTAAACAAACAAGCTTAAAAAAAGAAGGCCCATGATTGTCTTAGAGACTGAAAAACTATGCTTTCAAAGAAATAACCATTTTAAAAAACACATTTTTCTCTGGGATAAAATCCTGTCCTTGTGTCTAGTGTATTTATCATCGACTTCACAGTGAACAAAATGCTCTCCTAGCCTCTGGTGATAATCGAAAGCTACAACAGTATCCTGCAATTATGCCTCATTCTGAAGGTTTTTATTTAAAGTCAACATCTATGCCACCCCCAGGCTCCGTGTTGCCACCATAAGAGTACCGAATGGTACCCAGACTTTTCAGATGACAAGCCACTGGACATTAAGTTGATTATGGTACGCATATGCATATGATATGCGTATGCATGCAGTAGTATTGTTATGCCAAAAACTGTTAGCAAATAACCTTTACAGTTTTCATAAATGAAAAGAACAGTGCTTTTATATGTAGATATACATCATTACTATGGAAGCCAAGCATGAATGACATTACAGCATAAGATGTTTTTGTCAGCCTGTCAAAAGAAGAGCTCACCAAAGACAATTAGGTTAATAAAGCAGGTTGAGGGAAGCTGTTTACCCCCAGCCAAGACTGTTATAGGACTGAGCAACCCAACAAAGACATTCTTGTGATTTCATTATATAGGATGTATATATTATGTGTTACATTTTGTACATGAACATAGAGGGTGCCAATAGGTGGGTTGGAGTAAGTGAAATTAAATAATTTCTTTGTTTCAACATCAAGATTAAACATTTGTTTAGAATTTTTTGGGCGTTAAATTGATCGGCATCTGAGAAGTATTAGTATCAGTAATCCATGGACCTCTGCAACCAAAGGTAAGGAAAAATATTCCAGCCTCCTAGTATGCATGGTAGGCCTGAGCCTTACTGGGTGAAAGGGGGAGCGGCGGGAGTCTGGCTGTGGGGTAGGGGTGAGAGAACAGAACAACATTTGAAGAAAAACACATTCTACCACCCCAATAGCTGTAGTTCGGCATCCAGAAACTCTCTTCCCTAAATCCATAGTTTTATTTCATTAGATTTATACACAAACCTATTAAAAGGGGCACCTATCCCTTGGCATAGGCACTCCTCAACAATTCTTAGGCACATAATCATAAAATAGACCACTCCTATAACTTCTTCCAACCTTTAATCAACAAACCCACAACAGCTGACAATAAGGCAGCAGCAAAAAAACATGATCAAGATATTTAGGATCTCACAACAGAGCCTTCCCATTTCCTCACAGGTAGGGGCAAAGAAAAGAGCCCTGCAGCAAGTCTGGAAGATCTAGAGTAATCTTGGGCTCTTGCAAATCAAGTAAGATAGAGGGGTGCAAGACCCAAAGCTAATAGGAACTCACAGAGAAAACCCTGCCAGCTGTTCCCTCTCTTTTAGACGCAGGAAGCTCCAACTACAGTGCCTCCACTGACTGCAACTGTGGCCACACGGAATCAGGATGGGGGCAGCTTTTGTGACAAGCAGGTACCAGGCCATTTAGGGTATGTCTACGCTGCAATTAGACGCCTGTGGCTGGCTCGCACCAGCTGACTTCTGGGCTCAGGTTGGAGCCTGGCTGTAGGACCCTGTGAGGTGATAGAATCCCAGAGCTCTGATTCCAGCCCATCATCTCACAGGGTCCTACAGCCAAGCTTCAACCTGAGCCCAGAAGTCTACTCTGCAGTGAAACAGCCCCACAGCCCAACCCCATGAGCCTGAGTCAGCTGGCACAGACTAGCCACGGGTGTCTAATTGAAGTGGAGATATACCCTTCAAACCTTCATAAACCTTTAACAGGCTCACAGGCCACGTGGAACCACAGCGCATTTTTACAGTATCATAAATGATTAAAACACTGATTTTTTTTAATATATATATTGGTGGGGAAATGCGCCCAATACTTCTTATTGCCAATGTTGAAATACATCTTAGTTGTTGTGATTAGCCTACACCCACATTTCATCCTGGAATGGCGAGTACCCCATCTCTCTTTTGGGCCGAGGCCTACACCAGCCAGTAAGCTTCAGAGAACAGTGAGGCCTCTAAAGGAAAGGTAGCAGCTACTCATTACAAATGTCTACCCCCCGCTTTGGTGGTGGGAGGAAGGGCAAGGAACTTTGAATCTCCAAGTCTGAAAATACCTAACTGGTTTGTATCTCACGTTGGTCTTCTGGCTGGACAGAATGGTATTACGTTGCCCAGAATCAACAAATGTCTTTTTGATTTGTAGCTATGCCCAAGAACATCTGTCCTCCAATGAAGACAACTCTTGCTACATCTCCTATTTATAACAAACAAACAAACTGGCAATTGCGTTAAATGCACATTTTATTCATAACTATTCATGCGCACATGAACACATACAAAAAGCCAGGTCACAGTAGACACGTAGGTTTTATCCCTTGCAGTTAAGGTATATATGCAACAGAAAAATAAGTGGTTTTAACATCTGATAAAGAAACAAAAATACTCAGAGGCCTGAATGAGGTTTTTTTCTTTTTTGAAAAATAAATTCTGCTTGTTTTTTAAATTAGAAACACCAGCTCCTCTTTAGCCTGATTTTGCTGGACAATTTTGTGGATGACTGGAGGACTAGTAGGATGGCATCACAAGTAACAGGCGAGTAAGACCACTGAGAGGGAAAGGCATTTTTACCCATAGTGTTTAATATTTCTTCAACATTTTAACTCAAATTCCTAACCAACGTTTCAGGGAAAAGGTATGTGTTATTGATTCAGCACCCCAAATCCTTAAAGTCAAGGGCTGAGAGAACTTCCAATTTACAGAACAGGAAGCAGACATAAGCTGGCAGAGAGGACCTGATATCCCAATACATCTAAAGTAAAAAAGTATTTCAGACCTTCTTTATACATCATGAAGCAGCACAAATAAGGACAAATTTTCCCCTTTGCAGGTTACTTTTACAGTTCCATTTAATCTATAACTCATACTTGCCAACTGGTTATCATTTACTAGCAGTCTCGGGGTTTAGTCAGTTATTTTACACACTGGTTCCTTAAAAGTTGCTTTTAGCCTCACCTGAACTAGCTTAACATTGTAACACAGTGGTTTTCCACCTGTGGTCCACAAACCCCTAGGGGTCCGCAGACTATGTGTAAGATTTCCAAAGGGACCCGTACCTCTAGTCAAAAAAATTTTAGGGGTCTGCAAAAGAAAAAAAGGTTGAAAACTACTGATGTAACAGAATAAGTTACCATTAAGGACTGGTAGCCACCAGCAGAACACATCTGATTCTCAAATATCCATCCCCTGATGGAGGAACTAAAACAGATCAGCAAAATCTAAGACATCGTGGCTGTTTTTAGGTGCCATGTGGAATAGTAGAGCCTATAAATAAAATGTATCTCTGGACAACTGCTATTCCATGGGGACAAAGTAGGGACAAAGTAACGAAATGCTTCTCCATAAGTGGCAGTGAAAAGGGACTTGGGAAGTCAGTAGAAGACACACTACAAAGTAAGCAGGAGTCTAACGACTGGAGGAAGCAAGCAAATGAATGAGCAGGTAAAAAAATAGGGTACACAATGCCTAACCACTAGGGATGAATATTTTATAGCCCTGAGAAGAAAATGCCTGAACACATCAAAACCCTTATGCTACAGATGAAACCCAAATGCATAACGGTTATGGGGGGGCATTTCTTAGGACCATTTACAGGCCCTATCATTTCCAAACAGCATAGCTGTACCAACCTGGGGAGCTACAACAAAGTAGCAGTCTCAAACATTTCTTATAGATAAGTGATGATGGGTTCTACAAATAGGGTTCCACTTATCTCAACAGACAAAAATCAAAAAGGCCAATTTCTCCAACAAGAACCATCTTCATAGATTAGAAAAATGTGTCCTTGGCATTTCAGAGAAGGCCAAGAGCTTTCATCTGAAAGGCCACTGGAATAGTCCTCCTCAGAGCTGTATCTCTGCAGGGGTGAAGTCTGTAAAGCTACTTGCAATTCTCTGCTCTGGCTGTGCAGAATTGGCACCAAGAAGTGCAGATTTAGCACAGCAGAAAGACTGCAGCAGACCAGTTCAGCAATACAAGTTAATATGATGTGTAAGGGAATCATCTGTAGTAAGAGAAGGTATCCAAAATTATATATTTCAAGAAGTATGCCAGGTTAAATTAATAACAGAAGACTCAAAACAAAAGGATATAGATATAGACACAAATATATATTAGGGGAGAAGGAAGAAAGCTAGCAAAGCATTAGCTCAGGATCAGAAAGAAAGAACCCTAGCAACAGAATACACTTTGAAAAAGAGGGCAAAGGTGTCAGAAAGACCTTTTGGGGAGGTTATTCTCCATTTAATTATCTTTAATTCTGCCTGTGTGAGACAAAACAAAGAAGCCATGACAGGCAAATGCTGAATGACATATTTCCAATTGTATAGCCTCATTTGATATTGTAATGTGTTTCATTGAGGATTTGTCTTTCATGGTTTTTGTTTTTTTTTTTTTTTTTGCCAAGAGCATGGGCAGCTCTCCAGACAGACTGAAGAAATGTTTTTCCAATGTGACACATGCTTTGAAGATCACCCTTACTGTAGCAACACATGACCCAGTAATGTAGTGCTGACCCTCCCCCACAATGAATGTATGAATATCGATTTAAAAGCCTCTTAATTGCAGATATTTTGTTATATGAGTTTTCAGTTGAAGACCAAAAAATAAAAGGCTTGCATAGAAATTCTACTCTGTCTTAGAAAGTGGTGGGTTAAATGTTCCACACAAGAGGACTCAAATTGCTGCCAATGCAACTGACATTTGAGGGGAACAGTTCTAATTAATTTTAAAACTTCTTCAGGTAATCTGTTGACAAAGTGAGCCCTGGTCTACACTAGGGCTTTAGGTCGAATTTAGCAGCGTTAAATCGATGCAAACCTGCACCCGTCCACACAATGAAGCCCTTTATTTCGACTTAAAGGGCTCTTAAAATCGATTTCCTTACTCCACCCCTGACAAGTGGATTAGTGCTTAAATCGACCTTGCCGGCTCGAATTTGGGGTACTGTGGACACAATTCGATGGTATTGGCCTCCGGGAGCTATCCCAGAGTGCTCCATTGTGACCGCTCTGGATAGCGCTCTCAACTCAGATGCACTGGCCAGGTAGACAGGAAAAGAACTGCAAACTTTTAAAACTCATTTCCTGTTTGGCCAGCGTGGCAAGCTGCAGGTGACCATGCAGAGCTCATCAGCACAAGTGACCATGATGGAGTCCCAGAATCGCAAAAGAGCTCCAGCATGGACCGAACGGGAGGTACGGGATCTGATCGCTGTTTGGGGAGAGGAATCCGTGCTATCAGAATTCCGTTCCAGTTTTCGAAATGCCAAAACCTTTGTCAAAATCTCCCAGGGCATGAAGGACAGAGGCCATAACAGGGACCCGAAGCAGTGCCGCGTGAAACTGAAGGAGCTGAGGCAAGCCTACCAGAAAACCAGAGAGGCGAACGGCCGCTCCGGGTCAGAGCCCCAAACATGCCGCTTCTATGATGAGCTGCATGCCATTTTAGGGGGTTCAGCCACCACTACCCCAGCCGTGTTGTTTGACTCCTTCAATGGAGATGGAGGCAATACGGAAGCAGGTTTGGGGGACAAAGAAGATGATGATGATGATGAGGTTGTAGATAGCTCACAGCAAGCAAGCGGAGAAACCGGTTTTCCCGACAGCCAGGAACTGTTTCTCACCCTGGACCTGGAGCCAGTACCCCCCGAACCCACCCAACGCTGCCTCCTGGACCCAGCAGGTGGAGAAGGGACCTCTGGTGAGTGTACCTTTTAAAATACTATACATGGTTTAAAAGCAAGCATGTGAAAGGATTACTTTGCCCTGGCATTCGCGGTTCTCCTAGATGTACTCCTAAAGCCTTTGCAAAAGGTTTCTGGGGAGGGCAGCCTTATTGCGTCCTTCATGGTAGGACACTTTACCACTCCAGTAACACGTACTCGGGAATCATTGTAGAACAAAGCATTGCAATGTATGTTTGCTGGCATTCAAACAACATCCGTTCTTTATCTCTCTGTGTTATCCTCAGGAGAGTGAGATATAATTCATGGTCACCTGGTTGAAAGAGAGTGCTTTTCTTCAGGGGACACTCAGAGGAGCCCATTCCTGCTGGGCTGTTTGCCTGTGGCTAAACAGAAATGTTCCCCGCTGTTAGCCACAGGGAGGGGGGAAGGTTGAGGGGGTAGCCACGTGGTGGGGGGAGGCAAAATGTGACCTTGTAAAGAAAGCACATGTGCTATGTATGTAATGTTAACAGCAAGGTTTACCCTGAAAGAGTGTAGCCACTGTTTTATAAAATGTGTCTTTTTAAATACCGCTGTCCCTTTTTTTTTTCTCCACCAGCTGCATGTGTTTCAATGATCACAGGATCTTCTCCTTCCCAGAGGCTAGTGAAGCTTAGAAAGAAAAAAAAACGCACTCGCGATGAAATGTTCTCTGAGCTCATGCTGTCCTCCCACACTGACAGAGCACAGACGAATGCGTGGAGGCAAATAATGTCAGAGTGCAGAAAAGCACAAAATGACCGGGAGGAGAGGTGGCGGGCTGAAGAGAGGGCTGAAGCTCAAATGTGGTGGCAGCGTGATGAGAGGAGGCAGGATTCAATGCTGAGGCTGCTGGAGGACCAAACCAGTATGCTCCAGTGCATGGTTGAGCTGCAGCAAAAGGAGCTGGAGCACAGACTGCCACTACAGCCCCTGTGTAACCAACCACCCTCCTCCACAAGTTCCATAGCCTCCACACCCAGACACCCAAGAACGCGGTGGGGGGGCCTCCGGCCAACCAGCCACTCCACCACAGAGGATTGCCCCAAAAAAAAGAAGGCTGTCATTCAATAAATTTTAAAGTTGTAAACTTTTACAGTGCTGTGTGGCATTTTCCTTCCCTCCTCCACCACCCCTCCTTGGCTACCTTGGTAGTCATCCCCCTATTTGTGTGATGAATGAATAAAGAATGCATGAATGTGAAGCAACAATGACTTTATTGCCTCTGCAAGCGGTGATTGAAGGGAGGAGGGGTGGGTGGTTAGCTTACAGGGAAGTAGAGTGAACCAAGGGGCGGAGGGTTTCATCAAGGAGAAACAAACAGAACTTTCACACCGTAGCCTGGCCAGTCATGAAACTGGTTTTCAAAGCTTCTCTGATGCGTACCGCGCCCTCCTGTGCTCTTCTAACCGCCCTGGTGTCTGGCTGCACGTAACCAGCAGCCAGGCGATTTGCCTCAACCTCCCACCCCGCCATAAACGTCTCCCCCTTACTCTCACAGGTATTGTGGAGCGCACAGCAAGCAGTAATAACAGTGGGAATATTGGTTTCGCTGCGGTCTAAGCGAGTCAGTAAACTGCGCCAGCGTGCCTTTAAACGTCCAAATGCACATTCTACCACCATTCTGCACTTGCTCAGCCTGTAGTTGAACAGCTCCTGACTACTGTCCAGGCTGCCTGTGTACGGCTTCATGAGCCATGGCATTAAGGGGTAGGCTGGGTCCCCAAGGATACATATAGGCATTTCAACGTCCCCAACAGTTATTTTCTGGTCTGGGAATAAAGTCCCTTCCTGCAGCTTTTGAAACAGACCAGAGTTCCTGAAGATGTGAGCGTCATGTACCTTTCCCGGCCATCCCACATTGATGTTGGTGAAATGTCCCTTGTGATCCCCCAGAGCTTGCAGCACTATTGAAAAGTACCCCTTGCGGTTTATGTACTCGCCGGCCCGGTGCTCTGGTGCCAAGATAGGGATATGGGTTCCATCTATGGCCCCACCACAGTTAGGGAATCCCATTGCAGCAAAGCCATCCACTATGACCTGCACATTTCCCAGGGTCACTACCCTTGATATCAGCAGATCTTTGATTGTGTGGGCTACTTGCATCACACCAGCCCCCACAGTAGATTTGCCCACTCCAAATTGATTCCCAACTGACCGGTAGCTGTCTGGCGTTGCAAGCTTCCACAGGGCTATCGCCACTCGCTTCTCAACTGTGAGGGCTGCTCTCATCTTGGTATTCATGTGCCTCAGGGCAGCGGAAAGCAAGTCACAAAGTTCCATGAAAGTGCCCTTACGCATGCGAAAGTTTCGCAGCCACTGGGAATCGTCCCACACCTGCAACACTATGCAGTCCCATCAGTCTGTGCTTGTTTCCCGAGCCCAGAATCGGCGTTCCACAGCATGAACCTGCCCCATTAGCACCATGATGCATGCATTGGCAGGGCCCATGCTTTCAGAGAAATCTGTGTCCATGTCCTGATCACTCACGTGACCGCGCTGACGTCGCCTCCTCGCCCGGTATCGCTTTGCCAAGTTCTGGTGCTGCATATACTGCTGGATAATGCGTGTGGTGTTTAATGTGCTCCTAATTGCCAAAGTGAGCTGAGTGGCCTCCATGCTTGCCTTGGTATGGCGACCGCACAGAAAAAAGGCGCGGAATGTTTGTCTGCCGTTGCTCTGACGCAGGGAGGGGCGACTGAGGACATGGCTTACAGGGTTGGCTTCAGGGAGCTAAAATCAACTAAGGGGGTGGCTTTACATCAAGGAGTATTTCAGGCAGGACTTCACGGAGGGTTCCAATAAGAAATGGTGCACCTAAGTTATTGTTCTTATTGGAACAAGGAGGTTAGCCTGGCCTCTGATTGATACATGGCTAGATTTACCTCGCTGCACCTTCTCTGTGAGTGACTGCAGTGTGACCTAGAAGAATGAGTCCCCTAAATGGGGGAGGGGGGGAAGCAAATGAATACAGAACAAATCTGGTCTATTTCTTGTTTTGACCCACTCCATCTATCTTTTACATCTTTGGCTGGCAGCAGACGGTGCAGAAGGACTGCATGCCATCCACATCTCATGGCTGCTCGGCAGAAGATGGTACAATACGACTGCTAGCAGTCCGTATCGCCTGCCCGCTCACCATAAGACGGTTCAATAGGACTGACTGCAGGACTAAAGGGAATGACCTGGTCAAGTCACTCCAATTTTAGTCCCTGCGCCCATGTCTGCCCAGGCGCTCCCAGCCGACGTGGCCAGGAGCACCTCGGACAGGACGAGGACGACTACCAGTCATACTGCACCGTCTGCTGCCAGAAGGCAATGGGTTGCTGCTACTGTGTAGCAAAGCCGTACCACGTCTGCCAGCACCCAGGAGACATAGGGTGACGGTTACCTGAGCGGGCTCCATGCTTACCGTGGTATGGCGTCTGCACAGGTAACTCAGGAAAAAAGGCGTGAAACGATTGTCTGCCCTTGCTTTCACGGAGGGAGGGAGGGAACGGGGGCCTGACGATACGTACCCAGAACCACCTGCGACAATGTTTTAGCCCCATCAGAGTGCTCCATTATGACTGCTCTGGACAGCACTCTCAGATGCCCGATTGTTTGCCGTTTCTCTGATGCAGGGAGGGGCGACTGAGGACACGGCTTGCAGGGTTGGCTTCAGGGAGCTAAAATCAACAAAGGGGGTGTCTTTACATCAAGGAGTATTTCAGGTAGGACTTCACGGAGGGTTCCAATAAGAAATGGTGCACCTAAGTTATCGTTCTTATTGGAACAGGAAGGTTAGCCTGGCCTCTGATTGATACATGGCTAGATTTATCTCGCTGCACCTTCTCTGAGTGACTGCAGTGTGACCTAGAAGAATGAGTCCCCTAGACGGGGGAGGGGGGGAAGCAAATGAATACAGAACAAATCTGGTCTATTTCTTGTTTTGATCCACTCCATCTATCTTTTACATCTTTGGCTGGCAGCAGACGGTGTAGAAGGACTGCATGCCATCCATATCTCATGGCTGCTCGGCAGAAGATGGTACAGTACGACTGCTAGCCATCCTCATCTCTTGCCTGCCTGGCAGAAGATGGTACAATACGACTGCTAGCAATCCTCATCTCCTGCCTGCCTGGCAGAAGATGGTACAGTACGACTGCTAGCAGTCCGTATCGCCTGCCCGCTCACCATAAGACGGTTCAATAGGACTGACTGCAGGACTAAAGAGAATGACCTGGTCAAGTCACTCCAATTTTAGTCCCTGCGCCCATGTCTGCCCAGGCGCTCCCAGCCGACGTGGCCAGGAGCACCTCGGACACGACGAGGACGACTACCAGTCATACTGCACCGTCTGCTGCCAGAAGGCAATGAGTTGCTGCTACTGTGTAGCAAAGCCGTACCGCATCTGCCAGCACCCAGGAGACATAGGGTGACGGTTACCTGAGCGGGCTCCATGCTTGCCGTGGTATGGCGTCTGCACAGGTAACTCAGGAAAAAAGGTGCGAAACGATTGTCTGCCCTTGCTTTCACGGAGGGAGGGAGGGAACGGGGACCTGACGATATGTACCCAGAACCACCCGCGACAATGTTTTAGCCCCATCAGGCATTGGGATCTCAACCCAGAATTCCAATGGGCAGTGGAGACTGCGGGAACTGTGGGATACCTACCCACAGTGCAACGCTCCAGAAGTCGACTCTAGCCTCGGTACTGTGGAAGCGCTCCGCCGAGTTAATGCACTTAATGCACTTAGAGCATTTTCTGTGGGGACACACACACTCGAATATATAAAACCGATTTCTAATAAACCGACTTCTATAAATTCGACCTTATTCCGTAGTGTAGACATACCCTAAAAGTGTATTCAGCAAACCTTTATGGTTAATTGTAGCATTTAGTGGAAACATGTGGTGTGTTATTTTTCTTGACGTACTACTTTCTACCAAATGTTTGAATTATGAACCCATGAGGTTTATTGCTCTAACTTTAGAACAATTAATATTTTTCATTCGATTTCTCACAAACCTTAGAAATTGAGCTATATTTACTTCTAAATAATTATCTTCAAAATAAACGGTGAAAAAGAGGGAGAGAAAACAGGGGATGCACAAAAACTTTTCTAGATACGAGAATTCCCCTTCCCTCTCCACCTGGAAGGGCCTCCGAGCCTGGTTAACCTCCTTTGCAAAGTCCTTGAAGGCTATGTAATGACCCCACCCTTCTCTCTAAGGAGAGTTGGATGTGGCTCCCTCGAACTGAACTATAAACATAACTGCTTGCACTGGCTGGGAGGAAGAATGGCTCATTGCCAGACACATGGCTCCCGCCTACATACATCAAGGGATGAGTATATTTTGCACAGTGTAAAGTTTCTAATTCCCTGCCAGAGGGGGCCCTTACAAATCAGTTTTGAACCCCAATTCTGTGTTGCCACTAGACAAGCAGGCCAGCATGCTAAACTCTCCTAACAAACAGGAGTAAAGAAAGGAAGCATGTTGTGAGTGTTTCGTGTGTTTCTCAATCAAGTTTTTTTTAGTCATTGATTTCCTGAAGCATGAAGCCAGCCTTTTGTCTATAATGCCACATTTATTCTATCTTCCTAGGTTGTAAAGGCAACTTTTCTCAGGACGAATGTAACAGCCACTCCTTCACAGCGAGTATTTCACTTGGCAGAAACAACTATCCAGAGCAGAGGCATTAATTTCCCTCCTTCAGAGGCAGCAACTGTTCCTCAACTACAGAAGAACTGCTTTGTAGACAATGCCAGTGCTGAAAATCAAACAGTAGACTTAACTGAATTACCTGCAACTGCACTATTTGCATCCGATGAAGTGAGCTGTAGCTCATGAAAGCTTATGCTCAAACAAATTGGTTAGTCTTTAAGGTGCCACTAGTACTCCTTTTCTTTTTGCAGCTTGCCTCCATCTTCCAAAATAAAGACTATCCTTAATTTTTAAAAAGGGCATCAGTAAAAATAACAGAACCATTCAAGCATACCCTTATCTCACAAGTTACAAAAAGTAAACCGATAGAAGTGTATTTACTATGGTGGTGAACACACATAAAACTCCATAGATTCACAGCTAAATGCTGAGTATCTTAGCTTGTCTCCTGTTGTCTATACTTACCATCTTCCAACTCTTTACTAGAATCCCTACAACACTGGTTCTCCTTCTCCACTCAACCAAAACCACAAAATTGTAGTTGAAGGGACTGAAGTTTTTCCCTTAAGTTATTTGCTCTTTGACATACTTGATCACTCTCCTCCACTTTCTATGGCCTCCTAATTAGCTGACTACTCCATTTAACATCTCCTCCTCCTAACCTCTCAATAGAGAGTGACCTTTCATCTTCCTCTCCTCCCCTTTTTAACCCCGTGCCACCTATAGATATATATATTTAGGCATATGTAGTCAACGCAATAATTTCAGCCACCAGCTCGATGAGAATGATTCCCAAACTTATCATCTCCTGTCCAGTCTTGCATTTTCATCATCTCTTTTTGGATATCCTTCTTTACTGATTTGTTTTAAGCCTTCTTTTATACTGCTTTCTATGTAGAAGTCTCCCAATTTTTTTTTCCACCAGGCACCTTCGCTTTCCTCTGCAAAACCCAGACAACCTTTCTCTCTTGTTTTCCTCAATAATTTCTTAATACTCTTTTAGATAATGTCTTCATCCAACCATCAAGGCTTCCCACAAGGTGACAGCAGGTAGAAGGCAGGCAGGGCTGGTCAAACAAGGGGTGATTGGAAACACCACATAACCATCCAAAATTCAGGATGTTCATCCAAACTTTTGGAATTTTCTCCCACATCACTGGTTTCATATACACCTTTGCCAAGTTGACAATGGGTTTTTGCACATTTGTTCTTACATCATTATATAATCATGCAACATAGGGTTTAGTGGATTTTTGATGTCATAGGAAAGGACATGCTTAAGAGCATCCTGAAAATTATCATTCTGATCATGTAGCCTTGCAAAATTGTGTTCACTTTCTTTTCTACTGTGAACAACTGTTTGGGGTGGGGGGTTGTTTGTTTTTTTAATAAAGATAGTCCATTAAAATATATATAAATTTCTTATCATCATGGTTAAAGGTCACACAAGTAGATTTGAGGTCTGGGCTGGTAAGTTCTCACGCTAGTTTTTCCTCAGCCCCCCCCGTAATTTATTTGGAGAATGATCCGGGGGGGGGGGGTCAATATACATGACACATGACTTTGAGATTGAAGTGTTTTCAGCCAGCCACGATGTACTGAAATCACAACTACAATATGAAAGCCTGACAAGATAAAGAATTGTGCTACCACTCACACACACTCACAAGTGTTGAGAGATGTTACCTCTATTTTAGAGTTAAGCCTTTGCCTAAGGTGAGAATCCTTGTACATCTCATACTTGATTCTGACAGTAGTGGGAGGGGCTTGTGTCTGATGTCTTTTTAATGCACAGCAGTTGTCTACCTGCTGGGCACGTGCAATTCAAAGAACACACCAGGAAAGAAATTTATAGCTGGGAGGTCCAGTGTTCTCCTAGATTGGCTTCAGCACTGCAGTGTCATTTGATAATAATGTGATCAGTGACTTGAGAGCACATGAGGAAACAAAGCAAGAGAAGCCAATGCTCAGTGGCAGTTAATCTTTGAGAATCTCATCATGGGAAGCAGGTATAGGTCGAACCAAGAGTGACATGCTTAAAGGCAAAGGTTTTGGATAATATAAATATAAACTGCAACTGATTGCCAAAGATTTGAAGAAGGAATGTGTGTACAGAGTGCTCCGATTTTCCTTAGTGGATCCAACTTATCCTTATATAGATTAATAAAATCCTCTGAAGTACATGCATACACACTGCCATTGATGTTACAGCTTTTAAAGGAAGCGTTCCTCATTTGCCAAGCAATTTTCATCTCTATTTGTAGGAATTGTGGCCAACTGCTTAATCTAACTCTCACCTCTCCTTTAGCGAGATCTCCACAGATGAACCAGATTAGGGTTAGGGGTAGGGGGCCAACAATTTGAAAATCGGGCACTAGAGAAAGTAGTCCTGAAGAGATTTCCTCCTCCTCTCCCCCAAGGATTTAAAGAAATCCCACTGACCTAAAATATTCCACTGATGTTAAAAAGCGTTTTTGTGTTTGTTTTCAGGAGAGATGGGGAGGTAAATACATTAAATTAAAATGCTTGCTTACTTAATAGATGCCATGGGCATAACTTGTCAGTAGAGCCAGTAGTGTGTATTTAAGGATTCTGGCTTTTTGATTAAACAAACAAGACAGATAACATACTATCAGTTGTCATTTAAAAATTGGTGATTATTTTCCTAAAACCAAAAAACCTGAAAATAGCAAGGTTTCCATAAAAGGACTTTCAGCGGAATTCACCTCCCATTCATGCAAAACACTGTAAATTACAGCCTGTTACACTTAGTTCACTTCACGTTTGTGGATAGCAACAGCATAAGTGATTTTTTTGCGCATATGGTTACAGGGTGGAAATGCAGGATGCAAACAATAAATGAAACATTAAAACGTGTGTGTGTGTATGTTAAATTTTGACTTTTTATTATTGCTTTTGAAACAATGGATTTAGGCTCAAATGTGTGTAGTTGGTATTCAAATAAATCTATAAAACCCAACTGTTCTAGGAAATTACAAGACACTAAAGGAAAAATCGAGAAACAAAAACTGGAGGTTTTCTGTACATCTGTACATTTTAAAACTGCTAAGGAAACCAGGGCAGCGGGATATGGGGGGTAGGGGGAACAATCAGTCAAGGCAAACTGCGTTTGGACTCCACACAGTCCCATTTTAATCTATCACAATGCAATCACTGTGTAGCCTCAAAGCACTACCCCAGTGACCCAAATGGAGTTACAAAGGGCTTGTCTACATTACCCACTGGATCAACAGGCAGCAATCGATCCAGCAGGGGTCAATTTATCGCATCTAATCAGGACGTGATAAATCAACTGCCGAGCGCTCTCCCGTCGACTTACTGCAGCGAAGACACCACGGGTAAGTAGATCTAAGTACATCGACTTCAGCTACGTTATTCATGTAGCTGAAGTTACTTAACTTAGATCGATCCCCAACCCCGTAGTACAGACCAGGTGAAAGACTGCTTACATGTTGTTAATACTGAGCGCTTACCATGTATACCACTTCACATATTCAAAATGTTATGCAGACCTACTGAGCCAGTCATCCTACAGAAGAGGAATTAGTTAAAGTTCTGTGTACATAAATATATGGTTAAAGTCACTGAGTAATGTGAGTATCACCCAGGTAGGAGAAAACTCTATTCTTATCAGTGGAACCCACATGTGGCAGGATGAGGAGGAAAGAGGGGTGCTGGACATGCAGTGGATACCAGAGCCATTCTTTGGGCACAGGGGTGGATGGATCAGGTTGGAAGCCACACCATTCCTGGGCCACAATATGTTTTGAAAAAAACAACAACATATTTCCATGGCCAGCATGTGCTAAATACCCTCAGAGTCGATGCAAAGTGGTCGGAAACCGGGTCATAACCCATAAGTGCAGTGGTGGTACCAGTCAGCATGGTAAATTAATCCTTGAGCGTTAGGTTAGAATTTAAAGCAAACCTCTCAACCTTTAAACCAGGCAGTGTGTAACACAAGCAAGTAAATGACAGCTGTGGAACAGTGGTAGTTTGTTCTATATTGTGCCATAAAAGTGACTGATTACAATTGGTTTTTAAATATCAAACATTTTTAATGTAGGTTTTCTTCCAGTGTGAAGTAACTAAACCAAACCAGTTTTATTTTTAAAAATCTGGAAAAAAAAATTCCAGTGTGTGCAGTCACAATCATTCCCCACATGGGTGACCAGCAAGGTTTAAGCATTGGACCTTCAGGTCCCCAGCATGTTTTTCTGATCCTCAATCAGATCAGTGAATCCTCCCTAGGCTACACGGTATCTGCATGGGGAGTCATTCTGTGTCTCTCTCTCTCCATGTCCCCACCTCCAGTGGAACACTGCCTGACCTAGGGATTTAGTGGAATAGATAGCCTGAGTCAGCTGAAGTGCCTCCAGTCCCTCAGGATCCTGTAATTTGAGAGCTCTAGTGGCAAAGGCTGAGGACAGGGAATGGGGGGTGGGGAAGAGAAGATATTTTCTTCACCTGTCCCGTGTACCATGCAGCAAAGGCCAAGACTTAACTCCATATGTGTAAAGGAGCTTATGAAAAATATAGTTACAAAAAGTGCAAAAATGAATGTGAACACCAACTTTAAAAAAAAAAAACACACACACAAAAAGGCAAACACTCAAGAGTGCCAAATGCCTGCCACTAAAGAGAAAAAATAAAAAGAATTACCGGATCCCAACTGGAAAGCAGGATGTAAACGGGAAGGGAATTCAGGAGGGACTATTATGTTTTCTTTTTCTGAAATGCAGGACCAGCAGCAGAATTTGGCAGCAGATGACTACGTGAAAGTAGTAAATTTGCACAGGAATGAGGGTGCACATCACTTTTTCAATTTCATTTTTTCTTGGTATTAACTATTTCTACAACCTACAAGGAAGAAAGTGTATAATTACTGAAGACATGAAGGCTGCACTACCTTTTCGCCAAACTTTATTTATTTATTTGCATGTATTAACACATGAACAAATAACCTCCCTTCTGGGACTTTAAATCCACACCCAGTCTCTTGGAAAGGGTAAAAAGAGAATGTAGGTTAGACTGTTGAGATAGGGATTGCTTCTGAAGGGAAAAAGCATAATAGAACTAAGCTTTTACGCCCTTATGTTTCTTTGAGATTTCAAAAATAAGCAGTATTTGATCATAAATTTCATTTTTCTGTAAGGAACTAATATAGTTAATTGTAAATTAGAGAATTAATGTACAGTCAGTGCTCCAACTGAGCTGGTAAAACAAGCTGATGCTTCTTGCCAACATGTTACGTGTGCTTATTATAGACTCTCTCCAAATTTTAAGACCAGCCTGTTCTCACTTAGGTAGGATGATTCAGAAATTTGCATAAAGCCTACAATCTGCAAGGCTGTAACAGTGTGTCCCAGATAGCATGGAACGCCCCATGAAGTTTGGTAAAATTACAGAAGCAGACCGTATATTTAAGGGGGGAAGGGAGAACAGTCAACACATGAAGAGAGGAGACATGCCAAAACTTAGAAAGAGAGATTGAACAGGAATACTAGGAAATGGGAAAAGACAAAAAAACAGAAGTGAGAATGAATCCACCCATTTCTGATGAAAAGAAAAGGTGACATCAATAACAGAAAATGAGAAGGGGTAAAATCCATGGGAAAAAGAAGCACACAGAAAGAGGGTGTTAATCATAATTTTGTAGCATAGAAAGGGAATTTTTCTTAGAACTATTTTACACATCATCAGTCTTATAAACAATTTTAAGATGAAATTCCTTAATATATTTAACAGGAAAACAGCCCTAAGGGATATAAATGTTGTTGCTGATGTCCATTGTCAGCAACAGGTGCAGCTAAATTGGTGCTGAAAACTTATTTCCAAGTCAGAACCAAGCTCTGCTCTGATGTTTCTGAAACTCAAACAGGCTTTAGGCCAGAGGTGGGCAAACTATGGCCCGTGGGCCACATCCGGCCTGCGGGACCGTCTTGCCCAGGCCCTGAGCTCCCAGCCCCTCCCCACAGCCACGCCACCGCGCAGGCAGCACAGCTTGCGCCCGCCCACCTCCCGAGGCTTTCCAATAAGCCTGTCCTGCTGCTCTGAGCTGCATGGTAAGGGGTGGGGCTTGGATAAGGAGCAGGAGGTCCCGGGGGGCAGTCAGAGGACAGGAGGTGGTTGAATGGTGCGGAGGTTCGGGGGGAGGGCAGCGGTCAGGAGACAGGGAGCAGGGGGGGTTGGATAGGGGGTGAGGTCCGGGGGGGGGGGCAGTTAGTGACGAGGGTCCCAGGAGGGGGCGGTCAAGTGACAAGGGGGGGGGGCGCTGGAGCAGGCTGTTTGCTGAGGCACAGCCTTCCCTACTCAGCCCTCCATACTGTTTCGCAACCCTGATGTGGCCCTCAAGCCAAAAAGTTTGCCCACGCCTGTTTTAGGCAGTTTCTGAAACAGCTCTGAATGTATTCAGAACTGATTCAGCAGCATCTGTTGCACATCAGCAGTGGGGGGTAGTCCTAGTGATTCAACATAGTTGTAACTGACAGTCTCAAATACAGTCCTTGACTTCATTAGGGAATTTTAGGGGGGGTGGGGGGGGAGAGGAAGTCTGGTAGCTCACCAATGAGTTCAGCTAAACTGGTGTTAGCAGCAGTGGGAGACCTATTGTACCAAAGCTCCAGCAACTTTCAGTATATTGACCACTGTGCAGGTTAGTTAGACCTGATCGGTTTTTTCTAAAATTCTTCAGTGTATACATGGATGTCCTATGGACAGAAACACTGATGCACAGTTTAAGGTGTGACGATTTGGGGAATCTGTCTGTTCAACTCGTGGACTCTGACAGTGGGGACTCTGTATCTGTGGCTACAAACTCCATTTTGAATGAGGGACTTATTTGCCTCCTCTTATCTTTTTACCTCAATGTTGGACAGAAATTCCACAACGTGGTGACACAGGGCTAGCAATAGAAGGTTATTAAACCCTGATTGTCATCTATTTAAATGGAAGCCCATCAGACAAAGGAGGTGATCAGATCAAGAAAAGTAGTTCTTTAGGTAATTAAAAGATCACTTTAGTCACCTGATGATGCTTATAGAGGTCAGCTGACAATGGGAACTGGAGGTTAGGAAGGAAAAGATCTCTCACCAGGCAATTTAAACAGAATGGGAGGGAAGAAAAGTAGAAGGCTGGCTGCAGGAATGAGAAGAGACTCAATGTACTGGAAGAGACACGATGTGCAGGAGCGAAGGGAAATAGGAAGGATCTTGGGTTTCTTAAAAGACTCTGACCTGATCCTAAAGACCACTTATCTCTCTTGAGGAAACTGGCAGAGAAACGTGTATAGGTCTTTTATTATATATTACTTGCTGTAGCTAAAGTAAAGATTAATTTTGTTAGAAACGTTTGCAAAGCTGATGTGTTACAGTGTTTCAACTACCACATGTGCCTGGAGAGGTAAGTGGTAAATCACATTGCCAACAAGGTTGATGTTCTGGGAAAGTGTCTCGAGCAACTGGGGTGTCTTTAGGGGTGAGCACTGGTCTTGGGGGCCTGGTCCCACTTCCATGAAAGGATAACAGTCTCTCTGCCCAGGACGTATGCCAAAGAGAGACACTGAGGCAGTCTACTCAGGTCAAAGCAAGCTTAAGAGAACACAGGTCAAGTGTGCAGGATTCAAACACAGCAGGGGGAGTTCTACCAGGGCTGTGAAAAAGGTTTCCACCAGACGACTGGTCCCCAGCTGATGAACTGCATGAAACTTTATCTTCTTCAGCAGGAGAGAGGGCTCACCTGACCGTGCCACAATGTACAATCTCCAGTTTCAGTGTGGGACTGAAAATGATGAAACAAGAAATAAAAAAAGAAATTTGGGAATGGAGGGGGGTGGGAGAAAGAGTGGGACGACAACGAAGGAAGGCAACCTTAAGGGTGAGTACATTTTATTTCAGTACCCCATGATCCTGTTTTTAACTGCATTTCCATGGCAGAAAAGCATAGGGAGAAAAGGGAGCTGAAATTAAAATGAGAGGGTGGAGAATTTTCAGACCAGTTGCAGTGCTGGAGAAAGGGAGGAATGTACCAGCTCTTATTTTCTTAGTCAAGCATAGTGTATAATTCTATTTTTTCATGCAGAGTCAGAAATAGAACAAACTGTGGTACCAATGCCTGGAAAGGGGGTGGGGGGGGAGGGGAGAGACACAGACACAGACAGACAGACACCCAGACAGCACGGTGGTACTCAAAAAACTGTCAGTTTTACCCAAATAAACAGATATTGTTACCTCAGTATTTGCACCATTTCCTTGAAGTTCTCTAAATTTACTGTAATAATTACTTTGACTACTTAGAATACTGACATAAGCTGACTGGAAACCATTTGGCCAAATCACTTTGAAGAACAACCAACCAAAAAAAATCACAATTTGCAAATGCTCACACTGGAGACTTTAGATTTTAGCAAGGCTGTGCAAGACTTTCCTTACAACTGCTGGGCTGCTGCAGATTGTTCTGGATCCAGGTCCAGTCACCTGAACTGTGAACACAGATAGAGAGAGAGAAACTGTCCTAAGCTCTCCATGACCATCCTGCTGTGCCTAGGTTGTGTGGAACAGGAAATTTTAACTGTTCCTTAATCTGAAAATTTCCATAGATCTCTGCTCTATGTAGCCTTGGAGGCAAACCAAACCCACCAATCAGTGGCTGGAGGGGAGGCGTGGCTCCATCTTGGAGAAACTGTCAGTTGAGGCCTTTCCACAACTCAGGAAATATCTAACCACTCTATACTGATAAGGAGAAGTAGAACAATATTCCTGCAGAGCAAAGAATTCAATGAATAACAAATGGAGTGCCAATAAATAATCCCACATTTTTCCCTCATTAACTGCTCATTCAGGGTGGATAGGATCTGTGGATCTCGTTACTACTAGAAAAGAATTTTTCAGGTAACACATGGATATATTTCCCTATTCTTTCTTACAATTCAGTCTATAGATCCAGGACATTGCGATTTTCATAGCTATATCCACTTGAGAGGGTAACTATAGAGAGTTACCTACAGACATGAAAAGAGATAATCCTTTCCTAACAGTTACTGGGACACTACTGCAAGGAACACCCATCTAATGAAGGCAACATCAGATGATGACGACAATGTCCAGCTTGTAGAATTTAGAAGAAGTAGGAACAGAGGAGCAGGTGGCTGCTTTACAACTTTCCTTGTATGAGGCATATGATCTTTTCCTCAGGAAGCTGCCATAATTCTGAGGGAGTAAGCTCTGATTTTGGAGGCTGGATTTATATTTTTTGATTTTTACACTGCTGAGATACAATAGGTTAGCCACCTGGAAGTGGAAGATTTTGAAGACTTCTTTCCCTTTGACGCTGGATGATAAAGCACAAAAAAAAAAAAGCATGTGTCTTTCTAAACTGAGCTGTGGGGTGACTATATACCTTTAACAGCTCTGTGTACATCCAAGTATGCCACCACTTCACTTTGGGTGCAATGAGTAATGCAGAAGGATGGAAGGACCATTTAGTTTATGCTTTATGGAGGCTGAAGTTAATCTTTGGTATGAAGGCAGGGTCAGTGGCATTAACTGACTGTCACAATACTGTGGTTCTGCAGCACCTTTACTGGCAATGCTGTCTATGAAGAGAATTGGATAAGGAGGTCACCCAAGAAGGCACAGATACAGACCCTTTCCTGTCTCAGAGCTGCTATTTACGCTACCAGCACTTTCATAAACCCTTTGGGAAATGAGGAGGGACTGGCATTTGGCATGGCAAGGAGACTGGGAGCCAAGAGCAGAGGCTGGGACTAGCTGTGCAAATTTAACTCCACTCCTTTGTGAATGTGCAATATGATCTAATCCAATTACATGATCACATACTATTTTTTCTACAGGACCCCTGCCTCATGCAGCGCACAGGATGGACCTGCTCTGGGGATGAATCAGGGTTGTGAAGGAGATGTGCAGTGAATGAGGCTGGGGATGGTAGGAAGAGAAAGAGTTCCTATGTGATGCTGGGCAGGTCACTTAAACCAAACTTTTCAAATGGTAACTAATTGTGTATTCCTCATTTATTGGGTGTCTGACGTGAAACCTTGAGCACTCCAGCTGTAACTAAATGAAATAGGAGCTGTGCTTTGAACATATAAAGTACTCTATAACGATAAATACTCTGAAAAAATCTGGTCTTCAGAATCTCACACTGGGCATCCACAATTAATAGTTACTTTGACCATCATTTCTCTGCGCCTCGGTTCCCCATCTGTAAAATGGAAATAATAATACCCCCCTCATCTCACAAGAGTGTTCTGAAAATAAATTCACTTATTTGTGAGGCACTCGGATACTACAGAGATGAGCACTACAGAAAAGCCCATGAGGAAGTAATTCGGTCTTTGGAGCAGGGCTTGAACAGTGTGCAGTAAATAAGGCCCAGGGGCATGCACTGAACAAGGAGAAAACCAAATCATAAATAGCTGCTCATTAAGTGAGCACCGTCCACTCTGAATAAGGCAAGGATCCTCAGGGGGGAGAGAGTATGTGATCCTGTATTTAAAGACTTTTTCATTAGCATGCACATAAAGGTGCCAAAAGAAGTTTGAACGGATAGACAAACTTCATTGTGGCATTTCCCAACTTCTGAATGCTTGACTTTGCGCAAAAAAAAAAAAAAAATAGCATTTTGTATGTGTAATAGGCAGAGAGAGAGTTTTGTTTTGTTTTTAATCTAAGTCAGATGTGATAGGGTAAACAAGCCATACCCCACCAGGAAGGAAGGTATTCAATGGACCCACTTTGTAACACCTGCCAGCAATATCCTATCGGAAGGGCTGGAGTGAAAACACAAAGAGAGAAAGCAAGCTCCAGATAGAGGGCTCTTACGTTTGGGGCAGAGAGGACCGAGGAGATGGGCTGAGCAATCATGAATTAGGAGCAGTTACTCCTAGACAGAAGACTGGAACAGAAGACTTATTATTAGGCAGTGAGGCCTAGGGGATAGAGTACTAGACTGAGACTCAGGAAATGAATGTCTCTCCATTTAAGACATCTGGAAGACATCGTCTGTCTCTGAGGCAGCCTATTAAAAGGTCTACTTTTGAAGGGAACTGGATGAGTTGGAGCAAGTCATGGTTGGATTTACCTCTCTGCCTTCTGCTTGTGTGGAGACCCCGGGGGCCGAAAGACTTAGAGGATTCAAAAGGCCAGCTGTGACTAAAGCTCAGTGATGGAAGAAAGGTGTGGGAATAACTGACAGAATAGGTGGTGTGGTCCCAGCATCAGAAAGGGCATAAGTTAGAAAGGATGATTGGGCCAAATCCTTTGGGAGAAAGCCGGAACCTGAATGACTGGCTTTTAGCTCCTGGCTTCCCAATCATAATAGGCACAGGGTCCATCTTTGCCAGCTCCTTCCTCTGTGGGATTCTAAGAGGAATGTTCCTGCTGAGCTTCTTCCAACTCTCCACTTTTTCCATTTAGCACGTAGCCAGACTAGAGAACACAAGAAAAAAACCTACTTAAGAAGTGGAGTCTTTCATAAACTGATACTGAACAAAGCATGGGAAATTCTGAGCAAAGTAAGAAATGAACGTTGTCAATTCATTGGCTTACGTGGAATGAACTATCTTCTTAGTAGACAGGTCTCAACATCACACAGCCCTAACTGCGATTAGACCTTTAATGACAATCTTGACATGGAAGCAAAAGAATTGATAACCAGGGAAATTCAACTACTCTCAAGGCCTAGAAATCAGTCACTCCAGACATATCTGGGACATATGGACAAGACAGTGTGCTGGATCTTGCACTGCCCCACCAATACTGTATCCTGTTGTGTGCATAAATGAAAGACTTTAGTGTACAGTGCTATTAACTAGATACCTTTCACAAATACTAAATTCACTTAAAATGAAAAAAATATGAAAATGTAGATAATTAAGAATGCCAAAAATGATAGCCTGATCAACAAATCCTTGAAATGGACACCTCATTGGTCTTTGATCTGGGATCTGAGCCATACAATAAAGACAAAACTGCATGCACGTGTATTATACTGGTGTAGTTCATAACACTAAGATTAAACATCTCCTATTCCATGTTTATTTTCTCGCATTTAGAACTTGGCTATATAGTACTCACTCCCAAGCACTGGGAGAATAAGGTCTCATTATCACAAAGGGCCAAAATGAATTAATCTAAAATGACTATTTTGAATAGTTTTTTAAAAATGGAGTAATTAGTTCAGAATGTGGATTAATTATTTAAGTGAATAGTAAAATGAAAATTACTATTCCTTACACAACCAGTTACTCCAGCAGGTAGCCGGCCATTCACAGTGTTACTAATTCTCCAGCCTGTCACAACAGAAATCCCAGCTTCAAGTGTGGATTAGTTGCTGAATTGAGTTTAGCAGTATCAGTCTACTGTAGTACTCAGACTTTAGTTCATGTCACAGAAAGCATCACATAGTCTTTGTTGATTGGCAATCTCTCCTCCAAAGAAGCTCAAAAATAGGGAGTACAGGTAGTAAAGGGAACTTCAAGGTCAGGAATAAAGCGTGTTGGTAGTTGTGTCAGGAAACTTGCAATAATCCTCATTGTGCCCATCTGTAGAGCTATAACCATCTGTCACTAAATTGTACTTTTTTTTATAAAACCACCTTACTACATGTGTTGGACTTGCACAGGTTTATAGCATACATGACATCTGCACTGATTAAACACAGCCTAATGACTGAGAATATTCTGTTCAATCAACAAACTATTTTAACACTTGTATATAGTCATCCATTTCTAAAATACTCCATTTAAAAGGGGGTGGGAGCAGACGGGGAGAAGCCTGGAATTTAAGAACTTTTTAGGTTGAAAAATTATTTATTTTTCCATAGCCCGGAAATATTGCATGAAGTGTAGCATGTGCAAAAACGCTAGGGAGAGAGAGAAGGGGAGAGGGGGAAAAAAACCTAATCTCACAATTAAAAAAGCTCAATCATAGTTAATCATGTACATAAGGAGTGCATATGTGTGTGTAAAATGTTTACATTTTGGTACACACAGTTTCACAAAATACATTTTCCTTTAGACTGTCTAAGGTACTTTCTAAAATTGTATCAAACAAGCTCAGGTATAATCAGACTCAAAATATTTGTATTTACTTGCTAGGTTTATTTTATTTTGTGTTTTGTTGTGTTTACCCTAGTAAAAGAATGTACTCTATTTTCCTGCCCATCTTTCATCCTATTCTCTTATCCATTATGTCCTTTGTTTTGTGTCCTGCAGATTAGACCATTGGCACTAGAGCACTGAAGCACTTGGATGGCCAGTACGGTATCAACAGTACTCTTGTCAAAGGTTGGAGTACAAAATTGACATAAAATTTGGTATATAATTTAGAGTTGTCAAGTGATTAAAAAAATTAACCGCAATTAATCACAGTGTTAAACAAGAGAATACCATTTATTTAAATATTTGTGCATGTTTTCTACATTTTCAAATATATTGATTTCAATTACAACACAGAGTACAAAGTATACAGTGCTCATTTTATATTTGTTTTTGCACTATAAAAAGACAAAAGAAATAGTATTTTTCAATTCACCTCATACAAGTACTGTTTTGCAATCTCTTTATCATGAAAGTTGAACTTACAAAAAAAACTGCATTCAAAAATAAAACAATGTAAAAATTTTAGAGCCTGCAAGTTCACTCAGTCCTACTTTTTGTTCAGTCAATCCTTAGAGAAACAAGTTTGTTTACATTTACGGGAGATAATGTTGCCAGCTTCTTATTTACAGTGTCACCTGAAAGTGAGAACAGCCGTTTGCATGGCACTGTTGTAGCCGGCATTGCAAGATATTTATGTGCCAGATGCGCTAAAGATTCATATGTCCCTTCTTGCTTCAACCACCATTTCAGGGGACATGTGTCCATGGTGATGACGGGTTCTCCTCGAAAACCATCCAAAGCAGTGCAGACCGACGCATGTTCATTTTCATTACCTGAGTCAGATGCCACCAGCAGAAGGTTGATTTTCTTTTTTGGTGGTTCGGGTTCTGTAGTTTCCTCATCGGAGTGTTGCTCTTCTGAAAGCATGCTCCACACCTTGTCCCTCTCAGATTTTGGAAGGCACTTCAGATTCTTAAATCTTGGGTCGAGTGCTGTGGCTATCTTTAGAAATCTCACATTGGTGCATTTTGTCAAATCTGCAGTGAAAAAGTGTTCTTAAAACGAACAACATGTGCTGGGTCATCATCCAAGACTGCAATAACTTGCAATATATGGCAGAATGTGGGTAAAACAGAGCAGGGGATGTACAATCCTTCCCCAAAAAGTTCAGTCACAAATTTAATTAATGCATTATTTTTTTTAACAAACTTCATGGAAGCATGTCCTCTAGAATGGTGGCTGAAGCATGAAGTGGCATGTGAATGTTTAGCATATTTGGCACATAAATACCTTGCAATGCTGGCTACAAAAGTGCCATGCAAATGCCTGTTCTCACTTTCTGGTGACACTAAGTACAGAGCAGGCAGCATTATCTTCCCTAAATGTAAACAAACTTGTTTGTTTTAGCGATTGGCTGAGCAAGAAGTAGGACTGAGTGGACTCGTAGGCTCTGAAGTTTTATATAGTTTTGATTTTGAGTGCAGTTATGTAACAAAAATAATCTACATTTGTAAGTTGCACTTTCAGGACAAAGATTGCACTACAGTACTTGTTTTAGCGATTGGCTGAGCAAGAAGTAGGACTGAGTGGACTCGTAGGCTCTGAAGTTTTATATAGTTTTGTTTTTGAGTGCAGTTATGTAACAAAAATAATCTACATTTGTAAGTTGCACTTTCAGGACAAAGATTGCACTACAGTACTTGTATTAAGTGAATTGAAAAATACTATTTCTTCTGTTTATCATTTTTACAGTGCAAATATTTGTAATCAAAATATACACGGATTTCAATTACAATACAGAATACAAGATATATATGAAAATGTAGAAACATCCAAAATATTTAATAAATTTCAATTGGTATTCTGTTTAACAGTGCAATTAAACCTGTGATTAATCGAGATAGTTTTTTAATCGCAATTAAAAAAACTGAGTTAATCGCACAAGTTAACTGCGATTAATCAACAGCCCGAATAGAATTCCATTGTGCCAGCCCCAAACCTTTTCTCTGTTATACGAAGATTTTAATAAAGATTCCTAAAAATTAGTATTCAGCTGGCACTAATCAGTCTCTTGGGCTTGTCAATTTATCAGGGGAACAAAAGAGACTAAAATCCCCCATGGCCCCCCCCCGGCCCTTTTTTATTATTATTATTTTTTAAAGAAAAGGAGTTTCCACATATTTGTCCAACGTAACATACTCCTCCTATCTTGCTGCCCTGATCCCCACATTTCCCCCATATACTAAAGCAGGGGTCGTCAAACCTTTTTCATAGTGTGAACTGCAGCTTACTAAATAGAGTCTGTTGTGGACCACCTCCTCTCCCATTAGCAATCCCGTAACACCCCTACGGCAATTGTTTACTTTATTAAGCATTAACTGTAATTTTGGCTTCTTTTAGCGCAATTTAGCACCTGGGAATAAGGAAAAGCAGCCAGCACCATGGGACCAGCCAGTTCTCTACACTACATCAGAAAGCATTCCGTAGATCCCAAGTTGTCATATTTTGAAGACTGCTGCTCTAAGCAGATCTTTCTGATTTTCAATATCCTGAGGAAATCTGGCCACCTACAATCTGTATAAAACAGACCTATCTGCCCGCCAAAGGAACGAGCGTTTTTCAGACCAAGGTGTTGAGTTTTATAACAGGAAGAGTACCTAGTCAGATTATCTAGCAATTATATATATGCTGTCAAACATCTTTGTAGGATTAATTCAAGGTATGCTAAACCTGTGCATATTTAGATACAGAACTGAATGGACAGCATGACAGTAGTCAGAAAAGCAAATCTACAGAAGTAGTGAAATCTTGTTTTGATTTCTAAAACAAGCACATAAAATACAGAAATTGATGGAGAATAAGATTTCCGACAGTACTCCAAGCTCTACCACATAGCTGAAAATGTAAGTTGTGTTATTTCTGCTACACACATCAGCTATAAAAAGATTCCACAGGCTGAATTTAGCTGGCAATTTTATTGCTACAGGAGGCAGAACATAATATTATTTGCTCTTCCCTAGACTACAGAGGCCTGTGCTGCTGAAAGCATCCAACAAAAATGTTTTAGGCAGTAAACTGAAGCAGATATTACCCTGAATCTGGAATACACTTTTGTTTTCTGTTGTGGGCAATGGTGGATTGATTGATTTAAATCCAAGCAATTTAAACCACCGGTTTTAATCCTGATTTAAACCAACAAGCAGGAAACCTTGATTTAAATTGTCCATTTTAATCTTGTTTTGCATTTGTACTTTCCTGTTGTTATTTTCCTAAAGAAAGGTTGAATCTCGTTGATTGGTAATCATTAAAACATGTTGATTTGTACCTAGAGATCATCTTTGGTGCTTCCTTTTACTAACCAGGAGGATACACTAGATCTACACACTTTTATTTTAGCAATTATGTAGCTTAATTTACATTGAACAGTTCCTTAATTTTTAAATTTTTACTATGTTAGAAAATGGTTAATGATGCATTTCTTATTTTACGAAATGATTAATTTTTTACTTGAGATTTGTCAAGCTCTATCTGAATGAAACTTACAATTCAGTTAACAATGCACAACCCAGCATTTTAAAATGGTTAAATAAAACTACCTTAGATGTGCTCAGTACAGAAGGAAAAAAGAGTTTATCAAAATATGTTTTGCATTTCAAACTAAATTGATTTAATAAACAAAGGAAGTATTATCTATATGCAGTGAACTGCACTGATTGTTTCTGGTTACCTTTTACTTCAAGATCTTAGAACTTTACAATTTATACATCATCTTCCCCACCCTCCATCTTCCATAGTTGGCAGTGGATAATTGCAGCAAAGTGATATTTTTAGAGTCACTGACTATAAACATACTGAGGTTATTTTTTATTTTTATTTAACATACTGAGCAGCTATTTTCAAAGGTCTGTACAATGTTTCAAAGTTAGAAAGAGATGCAACAAGGCAATGAGTCACACTGTTTTCTATATCTTTTAGATGCGTGTGTGTGTTGGGGGGGTGAACTGGGGGATTGGTGGTCTTAAAAAAAAAAAAAAAGGTTCCTCTCATTTCCTTGTACTGTCACCACACAAAAATGAAGTTGCAAAGAGGGCATCATTTGCACACAGTGACATTGTGCAGGTGTCTCTGAGGGCATAGTTTGGCCTGTAGGATCTTTATAAAACTGGTGATGATGGATAAAGTAGGAAAAAAACCATCTTGATTCTCAGAGCCCAGTCTAAGTGTACAGAGATTGTCAGTTAGAAAAATAATTGCATATTTAAACTGAAAAGGTGTGATATTAAATCAGTCAGTGAGAGAAAAATGGGAACCAGCATAATTTCTTAAAAATAAAAACAAAAACACGGTTCAGAGTAGAACTGCACTGTTAACTATTATTCATTAGATTAGGATCTTGAAATACTGTTACTGTAATGAATTTCCTAATGGTAAATATTAGAGCTGTCTATTAATCACAGTTGACTCACATGATTAACAAAAAATTAATCGTGATTAAAAAATTAATACACCTCTACCCCGATATAACGTGACCCAATATAACACTAATTCAGATATAACGCAGTAAAGCAGCGCTCTGGAGGGAGGGGCTGCGCGCTCCGGCGGATCAGCACGTCAGCGTGTCTGGCTCTGACAAACTGTTCTGAGCGGTGCGTTAAGGGTGCCAGGCTGGGGGGTTGGATGTGGGGCAGAGGGTCTCGGGGGGCAGTAAAGGGACAGGGGGGTTGGATGGTTCGGAGGTTCTGGGGGCGGGGCGGTCAGGGGACGGGCAACAGGGGCATTGGATAGGGGATGGGAGTCCCGGGGGGCCTGTCAGGGGGCAGGGGTGTGGATAGGGGTCAGGGCAGTCAGGGGACACAGAGGTTGGGTGGGGGTGGGGTCCTGGGGGTGATTAGGGATGGAGGGGATGTCTCTGGAGGGAGCAGTCAGGGGACAAGGAGCAGGGCGAGGTTGGATGGTTCGGGGGTTCTGAGGGGGTCAGTCAGGGGGCGGAAAGTGACCATTAATAACAGGAATGCTCGAGGCCAAAGCAAGTTCAATATAACACGGTTTCACCTATAATGCAGTAAGTTTTTTGGCTCCCAAGGACTGCGTTATATCGGGGTAGAGGTGTAGCAATTAAAAAAATGAATAGTTATTAATCCGTTTTAATTGCATTGTTAAACAATGGAATACCAATTTAAATTTATTAAATATTTTGGATATTTTTCTAAATTTTCAAATATATTGATTTCAATTAGAACACAAAATACAAAAAGTCTAAAGTGCTTACTTCATATTTATTTTTGATTTCAAATATTTGCACTGTAACAAACAAAAGAAATCGTATTTTCAGTTCACCTAATACAAGTATTGTAGTACAATCTCTTCATCGTGTAAAGTTGAACTTACAAATATAGAATTTTGTAAAAAACAAATAAACCTGCATTCAAGAATAAAACAATGTAAAACTTTAGAGCCTACAAGTCCACTCAGTCCTACTTCTTGTTCAGCCAATGCAAAAGAGAAACAAGTTTGTTTACTTTTACGGCAGATAATGCTGCTGGCTTCTTATTTACAATGTCATCTGAAAGTGAGAACAGGCATTCACATGGCACTTTTGTATCTGGCATTGCAAGGTATTTACAGTCCAGATCTGCTAAACATTCCTATGCCCCATCATGCTTTGGCCACCATTCCAGAGGACGCTTCCATGCTGATGATGCTCGTTAAAAAAAAAAATTGTGTTAATTAAATTTGTGACAACTCCTTGGGGGAGAACTGTATGTCTCCTGCTCTGTTTTCCCTGCATTCTGCCATATAGTTCATGTTATAGCAGTCTCGGATGATGACCCAGCACGTGCTGTTGTTCGTTTTAAGAACACTTTCACTGCAGATTTGACAAAACGCAAAGAAGGTACCAATGTAGGTACCAATGCTACAGCACTCGACCCAAGGTTTAAGAATCTGAAGTGCCTTCCAAAATCTGAGAGGGACGAAGTGTGGAGTATGCTTTCAGAAGTCTTGAAAGAGCAACACTCCAATGTGGAAATTACAGAACCCACCCAACCAAAAAAAGAAAATATCAACCTTCTGCTGGTGGCATCTGACTCAGATGATGAAAATGAACCTGCATCGGTCCGAACTGCTTTGGATAGTTATCGAGCACAACCCATTATCAGCATGGAAGCATGTCCTCTGGAATAGTGATTGAAGCACGAAGGGACATATGAATCTTTAGTGCATCTGGCACGTAAATATCTTGAAACGCCAGCTACAACAGTGCCATGCGAACACCTGTTCTCACTTTCAGATGACACTGTAAATAAGACTGGCAGCATTATCTCCCGTAAATGTAAACAAACTTGTTTCTCTAAGCATTGGCTGAACCAGAAGTAGGACTGAGTGGACTTGTAGGCTCTAAAGTTTGACATTGTTTTATTCCTGAATGCAGATTTGTTTGTTTTTTACTTAATTCTATATTTATGAGTTCAACTTTCACGATGAAAGAGATTGCACTATAATACTTGTATTAGGTGAACTGAAAATACAATTTCTTTTGTTGGTTACAGTGCAAATATTTGTAATAAAAAATAAATATAAAGTGAGCACTGTACACTTTGTATTCTGTGTTGTAATTGAACTCAATATATTTGAAAAAAGTAGAAAACATCCAAAAATATTTAAATAAATGGTATTCTATTATTGTTTAACAGCACAATTAATTTTTTTAATCACTTGACAGCCTTGGTAAATATTCTCTCTTTGAACATGCATAGTTAATTTAGAAACCAGTAAAAGAAGTAACCCTTATTGGGCAGCATAATGTCTTAAGAGACTGCCCCCAAAGAATCCTAATACATACAGAGTAGGATTCTACTTCACCTTTATCATAATACCTTTGTTGTGTTTGCAGAGGTTGTACACACAGATTCTACATAAAAGATATCTGTCAGAAATAAGTGCATTCCAAATGATTTGTAACTCTAAACTATTTACGTATCCTGTTTTTTGGACCTGGCAGTTGGACAGATATGGAGGCAGAAAACACATAATATTCTAGACTGATATACTTCATTGTCTAATTGGCTGATAGTGAGTTATATTGAATTGTACCAATGCACTTCAGTTAGGTTTGGGCATTAATTATAAGAATGGCCATACTGGGTCAGACCGATGCTCCATCTAGCCCAGTATCCTGTTTTCCAACAGTGGCCAATGCCAAGTGCCTCAGAGGGAACGAACAGAACAGGTAATCATCAAATGATCCATCCTCTGTAGCCCATTCCCAGCTTCCGGCAAACAGAGGCTAGGGACACCATCCCTGCCTGTCCTAGCTAATAGCCATTGATGGACCTATCCTCCATGAATTTATCTATTTCTTTTTTGAAATCTGCTATAGTCTTGGCCTTCACAACATCCTCTGGCAAGGAGTTCCACAGGTCGACTGTGTGTTGTGTGAAAAAAATACTTCCTTTTTTTTTGTTTTAAACCTGCTGCCTGTTAATTTCATTTGGTGGCCCCTAGTTCTTTTATTATGAGAAGGAGAAAATAACACTTCCTTATTTACTTTCTCCACACCAATCATGATTTTATAGACCTATATCATATCCTCCCTTAAGTCGTCCCTTTTTCCCAGCTGAAAAGTCTGAGTCTTATTAATCTCTCCTCATATGGCAGCCGTTCCATGCCCCTAATCATTCTTGTTGCCCTTTTCTGAACCTTTTCCAAGTCCAATATATCTTTTTTGAGATGGGGCGACCACATCTGCACGCAGTATTCAAGATGTGGGCGGACCATGGATTATATAGAGGCAATATGATATTTTCTGTCTTATTATCTATCCCTTTCTTAATGATTCCCAACATTCTGTTTGCTTTTTTGACTGCCGCTGCACACTGAGTGGATGTTTTCAGAGAACTATCTGACTCAGTGACTCCAAGATCTCTATGAGTGGTAACAGCTAATTTAGACACCATCATTTTATATGTATAGTTGGGATTATGTTTTCAAATGTGCATTACTTTGCATTTATCAACATTGAAGTTCATCTGCCATTTTGTTGCCCAGTCACCCAGTTTTGAGAGATCCTTCTGTAGTTCTTTGCAGTCTTCTTGGGACTTAACTATCCTGAGTAGTTTTGTATCATCTCCAAATTTTGCCACTTCACTCTTTACCCCCTTTTCCAGATCATTTATGAATATGCTAAATAGGACTGGACCCATTACAGACCCCTGGGGGACACCACTATTTACCTCTCTACATTCTGTAAACTGTTTCCTATCTTTTAAACCAGTTACCAATTCATTAGAGAACGTTTCCTCTTATCCCATGATTGCTTACTTTGCTTAAGAGCCTTTGGTGAGGGACCTTGTCAAAGGCTTTCAGAAAATCTAAATACACTATATCCACTGGATCTCCCTTGTTGACCCCCTCAAAGAATTCTAGTAGCTTGGTGAGAAACTATTTCCCTTTACAAAAATCATGTTGACTATTCCCAAACAAATTATCTTCATCTATGCATCTGACAATTTTGTTCTTTCCCGTAGGTTCAACCAGCTTGCCCGGTACTGAAGTCAGGCTTAATGGCCTGTAATTGCCGGGGTTACCGCTGGAGCCCTTTTTAAAAACCGGCATCACATTAGCTATCCTCCAGTCATTTGGTACAGAAGCTGATTTAAATGATAGGTTACAGTCCTGCAATTTCACATTTGAGTTCCTTCAGAACTCTTGGGTGAATACCATCTGGTGACTTATTGCTGTTTAGTTTACCAATTTTTCTAAAACCTCCACTAATGACACCTCGATCTGGGACAGTTCCTCAGATTTGTCACCTAAAAAGAATGGCTCAGGTTTGGGAATCTTCCTCACATCCTCCACCATAAAGACTGACGTGAAAAATTCATTTAGTTTCTCCGCAATGGCCTTATCGTCCTTAAGTGTATTGTATTATGTATTATGTTGTATTTTTATTTAAATTTAAATATTGATTGTTACTATTTGTATTACTGTAGCACCTAGGAACCCGACTGGACCAGGACCTCTTTGTGTTAGGTGCTGTACAAATGCACACATGCACAAAAAGTAAGCTCTTTGGGGCAGAGCTTGTTTAACAACCACATATGTAAAGAGGAGAAAAATGAATATTCCACCGGAACAGCAGGCATAGTACATTCAGTAAATCAAGAAGCAGACTGAAGATTTAAAGAGAAAAATATATGAAAGTTTTGAATCCCTCAGCCCAACACTAACTAGAACTTACCCTCATGCTTACAAATTCATCAGCTAGGTCAGGTTTCTACACAAGTTTGGGAGAATATATTGGGCTAGCATATTTGTAGTCGATTTCATTCATCAGCTTTATGGGACAAACCTAAGGTTACTGACAATTTTATGAACATTGGAGTATTTCTGCTGTCTGCAAAATGACTACCTCATCATCTTTATAGTATATTATTACTGATAGTCTTAACAGAAAAAAATTCTTTGCACTTTTATCGTTTTTGAAGGTAATGCTACCATAAACAAACAAACAAAAATCTAAAAATAGGATTGTAAAAGGTCATCAAAACTTGGTTCATGAGCTACTCTTAAGGGTTCCGGATTTACTCTTGTAAACACAATGCAAGCAATAGTTAAATCTTTTTTTCTTTTATAGCCATATTTCACATTTAAAGCTATGTAAGAAAACTATTTCAATGAGAACTAGTTTTCCTCTTAAAAGATGACTACTAAAAACTGGTATCTCAATCCCAAACACACCAGTCTCTATTATTAAAATCTTAATTCAAATGACAGGCAATAATAAATCAAAATCACAGTACAGGTCTCCTTTGGGTTTTCCAGTGTGCAAATTCGTTACTATAATCTGAGATAAAGTATCCCATTTAGTTCTACAAAGGGTTTCCTGACAACTTATAGAAACATCCTCTTCTGATTTTTTGTTCCCACATGTTGGAAGAGAACCTAGTGAACAAAAGGCATATTATACCAAAAGGATAGTGGGTCATTCTATACTCTGAATATTTAGAGTCAGTGTAAACATACTGATACTGTATATTTCATCAGCTTCCTACATCCTTCCCTCTAAAAAGCCCACTGGTTAAGTATTGGTGGAGGGGAGTGTTGGGCACGAAGGCAAACGCTAAGTGTACAAAATAATTTTTGAAACTAATTACTAACAGGGACAAAAAAATAAGCTAAAGAAAAAGGTATGAAGAGTTAGGCAGTCCTTAAGGAAACTACTGAACACTAACCAGGACCAGACAAACACCAGAGATTCTGCAATAAATTTAAAAAGCAAGGTTTGTTTTAGAAATAACTATCCACTATGATTTCTTTATCAGTGATATAGGGACAGGGTAGAGGAGTTAATACAATTCAGCTTTCAGTATTTTAAAGACTATTTTAAACAAAAATAATTACGTCAATGTTTTCATTTAAGAGAGAGTCTTCTATTATACATACATAGCCCAGTTAATTGTGTGTCAGTCTCCTCTAGGTAGAACCAATACAAGCCTTACTGCAGATATAGGCTCCCCTAGATGGGGCCATTTCTACTGGATCTGCTTTTCACACAGTCAGCTAAAATGGTGCTGTAAATGGTTCCAGCTGCCAAAACAGTACATATACTACAGCTCACGCTCATTTTAATTCTTTTTGAGCGCTTGTTTGTGACTATTTGTAATCCATAAAAAAAGTTTTAGAAACAGTGGCTGCATGAGGTTATTGCATGTTTCATTTGCCCCTTCTTCCATCATACAGAACTTACTAGGCATAAAAATATACTACAGGTTGCCATCCCATCATATTTCTAAAAAGAAGGGGAGATAATGGGAAATCTCCTGCCAATCTGGACATTGGCACCATGGATACGATAATCTAACTTGGGGTCCTCTCATCTACCTGTGATGGAATTCTGAATACCTAGAAGTCCTTGATGACAATCAGTTGCTCTATAATGAGCGTAGACCTTGATCTCATGGTATCAGAGTCTGTTTTCTGCTTCCAGATACCTACCTGACTTTGCAGTTTGCTGGAGGATGCTCTCCACTGCCTGCAACACATGGTAAGAGCAATACCATGGAGTGAGGACAGTCTCTCTCGAATTTAAGTATATAAAACAACATTCAGGCACTTAATAAGGGGCCTCCTTTCTATGAATGTTGAATACGTGTAGCTCCCATTGAAGAAGGGTTCCCACTGAAGTCATCAGGAGCAGACAGTGTTCAACACCTCTGTAAAATCAGGACCTCGTTTAGGTCCCTGACTTATGGTCCCCAAGATTGAAAATTCTGTCTCATGCATATAAAAAGTAGTACCACCAAATTCTGTCCCATATAGGACCTATGCCACACAACTCTTGAGCAAGCCCAATCAACTCTCAAAAGGGGTTCCAAGGTTTATCCCTATCACAACATTTCTTTCCAACACAGTCACAACATTTTCTCACCACTGAATAGTAACCTGGTGAAAATTAAGTATGATCTGCAGTCAAAAAAGCAAACAGGAAGTTAGGAATCATTAAAAAGGGATAGAGAATAAGATGGAGAATATCTTATAGCCCTTATATAAATCCATGGTATGCCCACATCTTGAATACTTCATACAGATGTGGTTCCCTCATCTCAAAAAAGATATACTGGCATTAGAAAAGGTTCAGAAAAGGGCAACAACAACAAAAAAATAGGGGTTTGGAATGGGTCCCATATGAGGAGAGATTAAAGAGGCTAGGACTTTTCAGCTTGGAAAAGAGGAGTCTAAGGGGGGATATGATAGAGGTATATAAAATCATGAGTGGTGTGGAGAAAGTGAGTAAGGAAAAGTTATTTACTTGTTCCCATAATATAAGAACTAGGGGCCACTAAGTGAAATTAATGGATAGCAGGTTTAAAACAAATAAAAGGAAGTTCTTCACTCAGCAGACAGTCAACCTGTGGAACTCCTTGCCTGAGGAGGTTGTGAAGGCTAGGACTATAACAGGGTTTAAAAGAGAACTAGATAAATTCATGCAGGTTAAGTCCATTAATGGCTATTAGCCAGGATGGATAAGGAATAGTGTCCCTAGCCTCTGTTTGTCAGAGGGTGGAGATGGATGGCAGGAGGAGATCACCTGATCATTACCTGTTAGGTTCACTCCCTCTGGGGCACCTGGCATTGGCCACTGTCAATAGACAGAAGACTGGGCTGGTTGGACCTTTGGTCTGACCCAGTATGGCCATTCTCATGTTCTTATTTCCTTATTCCCCACATAGTAAGTTTTAAATCTAAAATTAATGTACGTGGCCATTTTTAAAAAAAAACACGGAGAGTGATGAACATTTCTTAATGGTCTTTTCCTCCATATCAGACCATTTCTCCCTTTCACAAAACCTCACCCTTCTTTTAAATGAGGGTTAAACAGATCCAGTGAAGGTCAGTGGTCTTCCTTAAATGCAACAGCTCTGCAACTGGACACCTAGTGAAACATTTCATTTACAGAAAGGAATTAGAAAGGAAGCCCTTCTGGCTCAGAAAAAAAGTAGAGCATATCTATACTTCACCTAAAGTTTCAATTTCCAGCTCCAGCAGATGAACATCCACCAGGTTTGATCAAACTAGAACACTAGAAATAGCACCATAACCACAATGGCATGGGTGGGAGCATGGGCTAGCCACCAGAGTACCATGCTGTCCAAGACCCTAGGTACGTACTTGTGTGGCTAGCTCCTGCTACCACCTGCGCTACTGTAGCTACACTGCTCTTTTAAGCATGCTAGCTCAATCAAAGCTCAGTTGCATATGTCTATCTGAGCTGGAAAGGATCACTCCAGCTGCAGTGTAGACATACCTTTAGTCACCCATGTGTGTGGAGAGCGGGATTACATTATAGAATACCAGAGTAGTGAGGAATATTCTGAAGACCTAGTCCTCTCTGGCAATGACATAGCCGATGGCATACTCCATGTCTGGTACCTGCATTGAAAGAGCATTCCCAGACAACTCAGTTTTCATCTCGGCTGTCTTTGGAGAAACCAGACACCATACAACTCCCAGTCATCCTGTAACCTGGCACACCATCAAAGCGTTCTAATGCACAGTTACTGTGCTTCACGCCTAGAGTTTTTTTTTGCTTTGACTAAAGAAAACCCCCACAATGGAATAAGAAACTTTAAAAAAAAAAAAAATCATGCTTGACAGAAGATCAATGTAGCAGAGGTGCTGGAGAAAAAAGAAAGCCAATGCTGTTTTGCATACACCTTCTAAAGCTAGAGTGACCCTTCTCTTCAGATTAGTATTTGATATTATTACTGACCTCAGCAGTCAGAAGGTATTCCTTAGTCGCCTGGAGAGGCTATAGTTGTTTATCTGACGCAATAACTTAAACATACACAGACTGTATCTATCCATCCATCTAGGCATTCCACTAGTATCTGCCTTGTACCTTACAAACGGAAGCTGCATTCAAATATGAATAATCCACCAAGTAAGCACCCAGTTGCTGCTTTAATGTATTAGCGCATGTACAGTTATTCATATGCTGACAAGCATCTGCACTTCGCCTCCACAAAGAAACCCACCAGCTTTTGTCAGTGAAGAGAGAAACACAAACTTGCCCAGAAACTTGAACACTGTCAGTCATTTTCCATTTTCAACCCAGCATGATAAAGCCTATTTAAGGAAGGATCGTGTATCACTGAATGAGCCCAGAAAAGCCAAATTTTATACTCTCCTCTGAAGGCATCACATCTTTCTTACTCAAGAAGAGAGAGCAAGAGTACTGAAAGACTGTGAAATCATTCCTTCAGTGGCCAAAGGGCTTAACGAAAAAGATGAAAAATAAACTCTTACCAATCTCGGCAACTTTTCTTTATTTTCACCTCTCCTCCCACTTCTGCCCACCTGCCTCCATTATGGGGTGAAGAAAGTTGCATGATGGGAACTTGACCCATAGCCCCCAAAGATCCCTGTGCAACTCATTTCTGCCCCACAACAATTTGTGAACATTTCCCAAGAGGCATTGTGTCAGATGGTGGCACATGGCACAGTGGGTTACCTACCCATGGTGTACCACGCTTGGCATTGACACAAGCATTTCTGTGGGTATGTGCAGCACTGACACAAGCAGCCAAGCAAGCACGCGCATGAGAAATATGCTAACTTTGGCAGCTGTATGCAGACACAACTTGTGTTGACCAAAGTTTGTAGCATAGACATGGCCTCAGTATCCCGCTTTTATGGCGCCCTGGGTCTACACAGTTTGTTGTAGAGGTAAAGTGAACCCCTTAAGCATTCAAAAACCAAGTTCTCCTGAACTGTGCAGATCAAAAGGACAATGTGTTTGCCAACCTGTGTATTGTCATCTTGCTTCTAAAAACTAGCATTACACTTAAAATGACAGAACTCTTCCAGTTGAACCAAAGAGAAGAGACTTACCATTCACAGTCTTGAGACTCCCATTGATGCCGTCACCATGTTGCCTCTTCTGTGCATTTTTGAATTCCTTTAGAGATAAGTAAAGGACCTTTCGTACCACCCTCTCTTCTGACCATGGAATCCCATCACTGTCATCCTAGAGAAAATAATAATGGAAAGGAAACATTTACTGGAAGGATCTAAACAAATGCATTCAAAAGATATCCTCTATCTAGACCAGAGGTGGGCAAACTATGGCCCGCAGGCCACATCCAGCCCACGGGACCATCTTGCCCGGCCCCTGAGCTCCCAGTCGGGGAGGCTAGCCCCCGGCCCCTCTCCCCCGCAGGTACACCACCGCACGGGCAGCGTGGCTTGCGCCCACCCACCTCCCAGGCTTTCCAATAAGCCGGTCCTGCTGCTCTGAACAGCATGGTAAGGGGACCGGGGGGGGTTGGATATGGGGCAGGAGGTCCCAGGGGTCATGGGGCGGAGGTTCAGGCAGGGGGTTGGATAGGTGCTGGAATCCCGAGGGGTCCTGGGGCGGGGGGGCAACAGGGAGCGGGGGAGGTTGGGGGTCCCGGGAGGGAGCGGTCGGGACAAGGAGTGGATGGGGGGGTTGTTGAATGGGTTGGGGGTCCCAGGGGGCCTGTCAGGGAGCAGGGGGGGGTTGGATAAGGGTTGAGGCAGTCAAGGGACGGGGGGGTGCATAGGGGGTGGGGTTGGATGGGTCGGAGGTTCTGAGGGGGGCAGTCAGGGGGCGGGAAGTGGGAAGTGGATAGGGGGCGGGGGCCAGGCTGTTTGCGGAGGCACAGCCTTCTCTACCTGGCCCTCCATACCATTTCACAACCCCGATGTGGCCCTCGAGCCAAAAAGTTTGCCCGCCCCTGATCTAGACAAAGAAATTATAAAGAATAAAAACCGTGTAGCATGCAAACCCCATATAATTTGAACATCAGAGGCATTAACACATGACAGGAACATGGCAATCAAACCATTAGTCCATCTAATCCATTATTCTGCTCCTAGCAATAGCCAATATCAAGTACTATAGAAGAAGTACAATTTATTTTTAAATCCCTATAATGAACCCTACTGCACAGAGAAATTTATCACAGCCAGGAAATATTCCCCCATTCTCAGAGACTGGTAAAAGTAGAAACAACACTGAACTGAGCTGCAGAAAACATTTAAGTAAATACAGTGTACCAACGTAACATGTTGTCATTTATGTGCCTCAATATTTTATATACTGATGCAATATCAACTGCTCACTGGCATAGCAGTGTATCTGGATTATAGTCGTACAATACATTTGACTACAATGAAGTTACTGTGGTTTAATATCAGAGTAGAGCAACATGGAATTTGGCCTGTGGAGCATATTGCTTTTTAAGTGACTTTTAGGAGACAAATACTGTATTACAAAAAGGAATACTAGCGTATGTAATATTTGATAGTTGCTTTAGTTAAAAAGATTAGTGCCCTGCAAAATTATTTCCCTTAAGCTTTTAGCATTCTAATCAGTGTAGTTAGAAAATTGTTCTAAGGGCATATGTAGAAGTAAGGTAAGTCTTGCTGCATCTCATTTTCTTACGCTCTAGCTTCCCTGTTGTGGTCTCAGGACTTTTACAATCATAATTTATGGTTTCTAGCCCTAGAATTCCTTAAGGGCTGTGTCCCTGCCAAGTGGGAAGATTAGAGTTTTCTGGAGAGCCCTTGTTTACGCAAGCATACCCCACTGCACTGCCACACTTCACTGAGAAACCAAAACACCACTATCAATGATCCACTCCAGAGGGCAATAGGGTTTACATTGTGTGAGAGAAGCGGCCAACAGCATTAACTTTTTTAAAATAAACTTATTTTAGGGGGACTATCAACACCTTTTCTTAGCTACACCAGTGAGTTATTTGAGGCTGGGAGGAGCCTATTGAATGCTAAGCATACATCTTTTCCTCCCAATTGCCTGACTGATTACTTGACCAAAATATACATATATGAAGGCCAAACAATGACTACAGAGAAAAAAGTTAGCATCCTGACAGCAGGATGTTCCTCTCACACTAGGGACATGCTACTATGCTACAAACACACACAGAACTATGCCCAGATAGCTTTTGGAATATATGGAACTTCAAGCCAAGAAAGCAGGACTTTGTAATTGAACTGAAACATTTATGGAAAAATTCTCTAGGCAAGTACTTTAAAGAGAATGGTGATCTCAATTGCCCCGACAACAGATGTTTACATAAATTGAATTTCAGTTTGCCATTTTCCTACCAATACAAATTCAGTCCACACTTTTCTCCTCTCCCCTACTAGGCATGACCAGAACTGGCAGAGTGAAGACAGTAATCAAATTGGAGGTTTCCACGCTATACGTAATTTTAATAAAGATTAGCAGGATTGTCAGTTGTATTTTTCTGACACACCAACACATACTGAAAGTAAACTACAGTAGGGACCGCTTCTGATATAGAACAATGTTGACAACAAAAGTTTGCCATCACTGCTGGCAGTGTCCTGACCTCTCAGTTAGTTAGATGAGAAAAGCATGATGATTTAATTAAGAGTTTTCCCTTCAGTGGTAAAGGTATTTTTGCTCAGTTAGAAAAAAGGCCATAACATCTAACGCATTTGTCTGAGTTTATCAATTTAGTGTTTATAACATGAAGAGTCTACTGTTTCCTTAAAAATGTTAAATTGGTATTTGTACATGAGGCTACACAGATGACTGGAGCAAGGAAAAATGTGGTGTGCTCTAAAATGGTACTTCAAATATGGCCTGAGGACATTACCTACAAGTTGTGATGCCATGGTCGAGTTACATGGGTCATCCAAACAAGAAACAACAAAAACGTTATCACCCTACACGGTTATATATTTTGTTTAAACTACAGATACGAAACAAATAAGAATTCATAAATAAGTCAAGGAACTCCCTGGTGCCTTTTTCTTAGATCCACCGACCGTAAAGGAGAAACCACTGGTAAAAACTGCTTGGCTTCCACTTCTCCCTCCTACCCCCACCCCAGCAATTGCAATGCCCCTGGAGTCCTGAAATTCACTTGGAAACTACAGCAAGGGCCTGTACTGATCCTGGCAGATAAAAATGCAGCTTTTCTAAATTCAAGAAATCCTACTGAAATCCACTTAACCATGATATAGAAACTGACTACCACTGAAAGAACATGGCAGCATATTTTGTTCCAATACCCACAAAGTGAAATTTGCTGACAGTGACCTTTAAAATATTCCTGGCACACACTGATCAGAGAGCAGAGTGCAACTGAGTGAGTGACCTATGAAATGTACAGTATATTCTCCGGAACATCTCAGTTACAGACACAATTCAAGAGGAGGTAGTAAAGGAAAATCTGAAGAGAGAGGCATGTCTAACCTACTTTACTTAGGTTTAAACAATTCACTTTTTTAAAGCTACTAAAACATGTAGATCAACGGTTTTATCCTTCTCCTCCTACAAAGTACTATAGACCCAAAAGAGGCCCTGGTAGAATTTTTACCAAGACCTAGTGCCATCGCACAGTGAAATTTGTTTGTTATTGTTTTTAAGTTGGCAGCCACAGCCTTACCACAGAACATTCTCTGGGAACCTCACACCTGTTGAAGGACCTGACGAGCAGTAGTTCCATCAGAGAACAAAGGGGTCCCAAAAATTAGCAACAACTATAGCTCTCTGCAACCACTAAAGCTGTAAGTTTCAGAGTAGCAGCCGTGTTAGTCTGTATTTGCAAAAAGAAAAAGAGTACTTGTGGCACCTTAGAGACTAACCAATTGATTTGAGCATGAGCTTTCGTGAGCTACAGCTCACTTCATCGGATGCATCCGATGAAGTGAGGTGTAGCTCACGAAAGCTCATGCTCAAATAAATTCGTTAGTCTCTAAGATGCCACAAGTACTCCTTTTCTTGAAGCTGTAAGATTACATTTCACATTATTACAGAGCAATCTTCTCCTTTGTGTAACTGTAGAACCAAGACGAATCATGCTGGCTTAATCTTCACACCACAATAGTGGCACTTGCTATTTATATGCCCCAGAAGGAGGGTGTCTCCACAACCAGAACTTCCACCCACCCAGAGTCCTACCCACACTGCAATATGAGAAGGCCACAACAAAGCAGCCACCCCACTTCAGTAAAGACTTCAATTTCACCAATACAGTATCCTCCAAGAACAGCAAAATAAGAGACCAAGCCATTGCCAATAATCATGGTTGCACATCTCCATATCTTAAAAAAGCAATAAAAATATATCATCATCATAAGCTACATTTCCCCTCAGGCATCCAATATAAAAGCAGACCGGAGGGAGAAAGCAGCTGACCTGGAACCCAACTGCATTCTTTCAGCTAGCAAATTCCAACTCTTGACACATTTAGTTATAATTGCACAGGTCAGAACTTTGCCTCATAACATCAGTGAAGAAAGACTTGCCGAATGTCTCACTTTGTATGCTACCAGTTAATTGGGTTAGTTAAACTCACCTGACAAAATAGTGTCCGTGTGCATTAAAAACCATTTTGGAATGCCTTATAGTGAAAGACTCAAGGAGCTCAATTTAGTTATCTTATCAAAGCTATGGCTAAAGGTTGACTTGATCAGAGTCTAAAAGTAACAGAAACAGAAATGTGATAAGAGATCTAGCAGACAAAAATGTTCAAGATGGCTGGAAGCTGAACCTAGTCAAATTTAGACTAGAAATAAGGTGTAAATGTTTTAACATGGAGGGTAGCCAACCATTGGAACAATGTACCAAGGATTGTGGTGGATCCTCGATTTTAAAATTTCCAATAATGAAGTTTGGATGATGTTAAAAAAAAATGCTCTGTTTCAAACAAAAATTAAATAGGTGCAAATCCTATGGCTCGTGTTAATCAGGAGGTCAGGCTAGATGATCACAATGTTTCCTTCTGACCAATGTTCCTCTAATTTTTGACAGCACGCATGCACAAAAAATTTCTTCTGTGCAAATTTGTGTGTGCACGGTGTTTCACCATGTGTGCGGGGTTTAGAATCTGTGCGCGCGCACACATGCACAGCTTAAAGGGATCAGTGCTTCTGACTTTATAATATATAGTTAATTTTATTTATAACTGAAGTAGTTCAAGTCCCAACAGATCACAGAGTTAAAATGCTAGTTGCAGAATTTCTTTTAAATTGTTACAAAAAAATTAATTTATTTTCCTCATCTGTTAAACAGTTTCGGGAGGCTTGGCATCACACATGTAGTATCTAAACATCAGACACCAAAGTGCCTGCTAGTGGCAGATTGCTGAATACAATATGGAAGAAGAAAATACATCATTCCCTATGATTTGGCACACAACCCTCTACCAGCCAGAGATGAGTAGCAAGCTTCTGTAGAACTCTGAGCTCTGCTAAATGTACCAAGGACAACCCTGTTCCAAGGTAACTAGTTTGTAAATTTTTCTTTATTTGTAAAATTTCATACTCACTGTTTTTGAAGCTAAGTGACAAACTATTGTCATATACAAATCATTTTAAAGTGGTTTTATTTTAAAATTCTTTACCTGTGCCACTCTGCACCTCACTATGCAACCAGAGCTTACAATTTGTTCACTGTGGGTGAAACTCAACCCTGTGCAGAGGTCCTGCACAAGGACTATGCACCACTTAAGCTCCATTTTGAGAATTGAAGTGGTGCATAGGCCCTCAGTACAGGGTTGAGTTTCACCCTTTTGAATGCTACTACTTTACAAGCACCAAAAGCACTATTACTTTTGCTTCTGTATTCATTCAACAGATACCACATTCTCAGGCTCGGCCTAGCCTTTAGTAAATAGTTCATATGGTAAAAAAGCAGCTGAAGCAAGGGCAAATGCACACAACACAGAAGGCTATTTGTTTTACTTTACAGAAATAGTTTAACTGCAAGGATGGCTTTATTTAAAGAGTCAGGACTTTGTAAAGTACAAGGATAGTTATAGACACGTAGGTTATGACTCAGTATGTCTGGCATATTTCCAGTTCTCTTGGGTCTTTCCCCAGCAAGCACTTCTTGACCCCATTTTTCATGCCAAGTGGCAATCAGCAAAACAATAAACAAATCCAATCAAACAAAAAAAGCCTAGCGCAGGACCCAGTTGGTAAAGATTACCATGGCACCCACTGCATTAAATGAATATGCTTTCATAGTATGGTAGTCCCAAGGGGGTCCTCCCAAAGATAAGAAGGTCAGTCTGAAGTAATGGGAAAAATACGCCACAAGTTTCGGTCCTTTCCTCAGAGATATTTTTGAACGAGATCTATTTAAAAGATGGTTTTCTTGCTGGCTAAAATATGAAAGAATCTGCCTTCAGCATGAATAGTAGAGTGAATTTTTTGGGAGAACGACTGGATGCCAACACACTTTTTCCCCCTCATTAGGGGACTGAAACTGAAGTATTTGTTTACTAAATAAATGGAACCCTGTGACAAATTTTAACAAAGACGCAGCGAGGACAGCAATTACACATTTGAAAAACAAAAGGGGATGGATGGTCTAATAGTTAAACTTTGCTTCTATTCCCAACTCTGCCACTAAGTTTCTGTGCAACTTTGGGCAAGTTATATAACTTCACTGTGCTTCAGATTTTCCATGTGTGCAATCGGACTATAACGCTTTTGTTCAGGTGTGTTGTGAGTGAATTCGGTAACATTCATACAGCACAGAGATTGTCATGGGAAAGTCTGCTACTTTACATGCCCTGTTTCTCTGCTTAATTCAAGTTAGAGGCCTTCACTGTTTTCAGTTTTTATATATATTTGCAATACATATATAAAAAGTATATAATTTTACTCTTTCATTTTTATTGTAAGATCGGGGTTTGTGAAATATTGCAAATTGACAACCCTGGAGATCAATCCTCCATGTACAGCATAAAACTCCCCTTACTGTCCAACCAATGTCCCTAAACCCTCTTCTGGAGTAACAACTTCTGGACATGAAAGCTTAGTTCCGTCCTCACGCCCAATAAACCACTGTGCTCAGCACAGACTAGCAAGAGAAGTTACATCTACAGCACAGGTATGTGAAGCCAGGCTTTTTAGAGCTTTTCATTACTCTACAACACAGCTATTTAAAGTGAAACTTTCAAACACATTCTAGTAGCAATCATTCAGTCTAGATTTTCTATAGTTAAGTGCTATATATTATGCTTAAATAGAGCTATATTCAGTTTGCAAGGCGTTATCCCTAATTTTTATTGTTTACTAGTTTCTACCAAACTCTCTGAATAAAATTCATACTGAATATTTAACTTTTTTTTAGCAAGTTTAACTATCCAGAGGATGCAAGGGTTGCTCATTTAAAACAAACTTTTTATAGAAATACAGTGCAAAAAAGTAAAGCCTTCTGAAAGAGTTAAATTGATGAAGATTGATAAGGCTTTATGAATACAGATTTCTGCCTGCTCAGAAACCTAACATCCTGTCTAATGTAGGAAAATAGCTAACATTTTTTATTGTGACCTAGCACATTGTCAAATATGACTTTGCACCTAACAGACAGTCTAACATTAAAAATGGCTTATGTATTCTATGACAAGCAGCTACAGTCATTCATGGCCAACTGCCATTGTTTAAAACAGGGGTGGGCAAACTTTTTGGCCTCAGGGCCACATCTGCGAATAGAAATTGTATGGCAGGCCACGAAGGCTCACAAAATTGGGGTTGGGGTGCAGGAGAGGGTGGGGGCTCTCACTGGGGGTGCGAGTTTCAGGGTGGGGCTGGGGATGAGGAGTTTGGGGTGCAGGAGGGTGCTCCGGGCTAGGATCAAGGGGTTTGGAGAGTGGGGGGGAGGGGAGGAAATCAGGGCAGGGGCGTGGGGAGAGGCTCAGGGGTGCACGCTCCGAGTAGCGTTTACCTCAAGCAGCTCCTGGAAGCAGAAGCATGTCCCTTCTCCAGCTCCTATGCGGAGGCACAGTCAGGCAACTCTGCACGCTGCCCAGTCCGCAGGCACTGCCGCCGCAGCTCCCATTGGAGCGCCCAGGAGCCAGAGCAGGGCCATGTCGCGGCTTCCAGGAGCCATGTGGAAGGGACCCCGACCGAGCACCCCAGCTGGAGCGCCAGAGCGGGGCCTGAGCCGCATGGAGCAGCTCCCGAACCAGTGCCCCAGCTGCAGCTCACTGGTTGGCTTAAAAAGGCTTGCGGGCTGGATCCAACCCGCGGGCCGTAGCTTGCCCACCTCTGGTTTAAAAGGTTTTAAACTGTGTTTACATCAGGTGCAATATGTGTTGGCTAGCATGGAGGGAATTCTCTCTATTAGTAGTACGATTAGCATTTAGTGCTTTAGGTATTTAGATTTTCGCCCCCCCCTAGAAAATTTCCTGTCAATTTTTCCTTTAAGACCTTCTGGTACGAGGCAGCTCTTGTAGACTAGGTATGGGGTTAATTTGGAAGAGAACCCTCTTTTCATGATTGGTGAAAAGGGGGAAAAAGGGAAAACAAAAATCTTCCCTTCTGTCTGCCCACACGAGGCTACTAAGAGGGAACACTACTTCACATCTTTTCTACTACAGTTCCCATTCCTGGCAACCTACACTCTTGGTCCTGCTCTACACTTAAAAATTAAGATTGACCTAACTTGGTCGCTCAGGACTGTGAAAAACGTTGTGGTTGGAAGGCTGTAGTTAAGTTGATCTAGTCTCTGATGTCGACACACCAGAGTCTTCTGTCAAACTAGCTATCAGCTCTTGAAAAGGTGGATTAACTACATCGACGGAAAGGCCCCTTCCACCGATGTAAGAAGCATCTACACTAGTGTTACAACTGCTCAGCTGCAGCATCATAGCAGTGCCATGGTAGTGTAAACATGGCCCCAGAGAATATATAGGTGCTTCAAAGTACATCTCTCTCTCTCTCAGGTCTCACACATGAGCTGCATGGCAGATAAAACGCCACATGGTTTTGTGTAATGAAAGAACTTAAGAAGGTTTGAGTCTGATTTACTTAATCTTGTGCACATAACCATACAGTGATGGAGGGGAATAATATATTTGAAAACCTTTTTCTAAGTACAAGTTACTAGTGATTTTGGGCACATCAAATTTTTGGGTGCCTACCCTGAAATACCTTGAAGAAGCCCCGTTTTCAGGGGGCAACTCCAGTTGCATTTCATATAAAAGTCAGACCTCTCTTTTAAAAAAAAGAAAAAAAAAGTTTCTCAAAATAGGCACCCCAAAACTGAGGTACCCAAAATCATTAGACATTTAAAAAAATTTTGGCCTTAAAATGTTAAAAATCCATTTAGTACTGGCTCCATGGGTAACTCATTCTTTTATAAACATTCAGTGCCCTCAGCAATGGTTTTGCAAATCTAGGAAAGTAGAACATCTAGGAAAGTATACAAAAACATATTATGGGGGGGAGGGATAGCTCAGCGGTTTGAGCATTGGCCTGCTAAACCCAGGGTTGTGAGTTCAATCCTTGAGCGGGCCATTTAGGGATCTGGGATAAAAATGGAAGATTGGTCCTGCTTTGAGCAGGGGGTTGGACTAGATGACCTCCTAAGGTCCCTTCCAACCCTGATATTCTATGATTCTATAACTGTTGTTCTTGTTGGTCTACCAAGGTAAATATTTGAAGAAATAGTAAACCCAAATTAATTTACACTAACATCAGTTTTGAAGTTTTCATTTATCAAATTAGAACAGAACTTCAGATGTGTCTTTCATCTGGCCATAGTTTGCCTGGATGCTATGACATACTAAAAATGCATTTACAATTTAATGATCATTTTGCACCCAGAAGGAAGGAGTTCAGAATTCAACTTCAACAAAGCAACACACACAAACAAGTCTCAAAAGAAGTTTCTGGGTTTTTTTTCTAGTGGCCAGTAGATGGGAGGGAGAGACAGAAAAGCAAGATAGGATGACAACATTACTGTAACCTTAATGGCAGTGAAAGCAGTACAGAAGGAATTCAAGAGATTAAAGTCACTCTGATGTCTAATACTTTAAAAAATAAAATTTCAAAACAGTATGGCTGTTTTCATTCAAACTGCCTTTAAACCCTGTATACATCATTGTATTCAGATGGAAAAATACTCCTGTTTATATTCTTAATTCCACCACAATACTAAAGGATCACCACCCACCAAAACCTAGAATGACCTACATGTCAGGAAATAAAGCTGTACGATAAATATAAATGAGAGCTTCTTTATTTTATTTTATTTTTTTAAGGATACCACCCCACAATACTATTCATATGAAAAAAATCACTTTTAGCACAGTGTCAGTCTTTTACAGGATTATTGCTTGAAACCAATTTATATCTGATCAAAAGCTTATTGGATTTGGGTTACAGGACATTTGTCTTTAAATCAAGAATGTCCCCTAAAATACAGGATGGTCAGTCACTTTATCTGCAACTGTGGGACCTGCACACACATACATTTCTCTTCTCCCTCCCTCCCAGTACTGAAGCAAAATAATGAAATGAAAAGCAACAGTTCCAAAATAGAGAGAGTAATCAAATTAAAATGAAACTGACAGCACACACTCATACACAGCAAATATGACTTCTATGAAACACCATAAAATAATGCGGACTGGTCTTTGATTACAGACTATTAAAATACTACAGCTGAAATCGGATTGTGACCTGTTGAAAAATCATTTATTATGTAACAACTCTGACAGTAAGAAAAGGAGTACTTGTGGCACCTTAGAGACTAACCAATTTATTTGAGCATGAGCTTTCGTGAGCTACAGCTCACTTCATCAGATGTTTACCGTGGAATCTGCAGCAGACTTTATATACACACAGAGAATATGAAACAATACCTCCTCCCACCCCACTGTCCTGCTGGTAATAGCTTATCTAAAATGATCAACAGGTGGGCCATTTCCAGCACAAATCCAGGTTTTCTCACCCTCCACCCCCCCACACAAATTCACTCTCCTGCTGGTGCTAGCCCATCCAAAGTGACAACTCTTTACATAATCAAGTCGGGCTATTTCCTGCATAGATCAAGGTTTTCTCACATCCCCCCCACCCCCATACACACACAAACTCACTCTCCTGCTGGTAACAGCTCATCTAAACTGACCACTCTCCAAGTTTAAATCCAAGTTAAACCAGAACATCTGGGGGGGGGGGGGGGTAGGAAAAAACAAGAGGAAACAGGCTACCTTGCATAATGACTTAGCCACTCCCAGTCTCTATTTAAGCCTAAATTAATAGTATCCAATTTGCAAATGAATTCCAATTCAGCAGTTTCTCGCTGGAGTCTGGATTTGAAGTTTTTTTGTTTTAAGATAGCGACCTTCATGTCTGTGATTGCGTGACGAGAGAGATTGACAGTGTGACTCTCTGGCCACCAACAGAGTCTTTATAAAAATCTGCTGGGGAGCTGCCAATTCAGCTCTTTGCACTTGGGGAAGGTGGGACATCTGAGCCAGCAGTCAAGGCAGCCACATGTGCTGTGACATCCATAGCCCTTCACCTTTGTGGTTAAATGGTACAGCCCATGAATAAAGCAGGAAGGAAGGAAAGATCAAGAATGCTTTGCCTCTCCAGTTAAAAATTGCTGCTTGGAACTGGGAGATTCCACATTCTACATATTCTCTCGGCCTTTGTGCTCTAATTAAAGCTCTTCACTGAGCACATCTCTGCACACAGTACATAGAATGCAGCGGGAAAGCGTATAAAGTAGCTCCAGATAATTAAGCTCAAGCATCTTGTTCCTAATGAATTTCATTTGGATTCAGCTCTGATTTCTTATAGTTTTCAAGCCACACAGTATGCAACTATGCTAAAAACCACAATAAAAAGTGATCTTTACATTTCAGAGGTTTTACAAATCGTAGGTGTGAGCTTTCCTGAACTCAACCCAAACTTGCTGCATCCAATTACCGTCAGACTGAAGAACCCTCAGAATAGAATGCCTGACCCTTAACTCATGAAGTTGTAACCTTTGTCATGTGCCAAAAGCAGCAGTATAATTACAGCAATAACAGACCACAACAAAAATTAAAATGGCTTGGAAGTCCATTTAAATGCATCTTCTCCACTGTTCTTGCTAGTCATTATTTTAAAGGGACCTAAAGATGCACTAGGCACTTCACAGCGCCTGTAAGGCCACTGCGGATCAGATCAGGGATATTGGACATCTTCGAGGGCTGGGCAACATTAGAGAAGTTGCACCAGTGAAACTAAATCTATTCACAAGTACAACACTTCTAGAGTAGACCAGCCCTATGGTTAATAATTTCTCTCTGTTTTTAAGGACATTCAACTATGTAGGAACATGAACAAGAAAACTAAGGCTTTGTCTATACCAAAAAAGCCAGTACAGGTTATATCAGGTCCCCAAATGCAACATGTTAAATAGGCAAAAGGACTTTTTTGCCGTGATAATTGTGTCTACACTAGGGCTTTTGCCAGCCCAGCTATGTTGGTTAGGGGTATGATTTTTTTTCCCCACACCCCTAACCAACACAGCTATGCCAACGAAACTTTTGCAGAGTCAGCCTAACTCAGCCACAAGAAATCCCTTCCCTTGTCAAACATTTCTAGGCTTAGGCTTCTCGCCTTCCAATTAGTCCACAGGATCTCTCTCATTCAGGAAGTCACCAGGATTAAGATGAGGTAAAAGCCTTCTTTTCATAGAATATCAGGGTTGGAAGGGACCTCAGGAGGTCATCTAGTCCAACCCCCTGCTCAAAGCAGGACTAATCCCCAATTTTTGCCCCAGATCCCTAAATGGCCCCCTCAAGGATTGAACTCACAGCCCTGGGTTTAGCAGGCTAATGCTCAAACCACTGAGCTATCACTCCCCCCTACTTTTGCTCCTACTATAGATAATTACAGGGGTGAACTAAACCATTCTGAGACTACTTCGGATACATCTTCCCCTCTCAAGACTTTTAGGCCTGTCTACACTTCAAATTTTCACCAATTTAACTAAACTATTTTCTAAACTGATGCAGTTAAACTGATGCAACCTCCTTGTGTGGACATTCTTACACTGGTTTAAGAGTGTTAATATTTAGTTAGTTAATTTGGTAACCAACGGAGTTCTTGTGGGCAACTTAGTTCCTTGTACATGTTCCCAGGTAGCTGAACACTCTTTAAAACAGGACTAAACGGCTTAACATAGGGCTGGTAATAAACCCAATTAAGTTAAATCAACATGAACCACTCACACTAATTTAACATACATACTTAACTGAACTGCTTAGGTTAGCGCACTCTCTGTGTGAAGACCAGGCCTTATGTCTGGAGGAGGCTAAGGATGTGTCTACACAGCAAAGAAAACAAAAAAACAAAAAAACCAACAAGGTGGAGCCTTGGTCAACTGACTTCGGCTTGAGGAGCTTGAACTGCAGGACTACAAACAACTGTGTGAACACGATGGCTGATCCTGGACTCTGAAACCTAGTGACAGGGAGGGCTCAGACACCAGGCTCCGAGCCCAGGCTCCAGCCCGAACCTGAACGTTTAATACTGCTATTTACAGCCCTGTAGTTCAAGCACCATGAGCCCAAGCCAGTTGACCCAGGTTCTGCAACTCACTGCCACCTTTTTTGCACTGTATAGACATACCCTTACAGTCTTTCAGGAGATAAGGGCTTGCACACACCAACAGCAAAGAGGTATGGTCTCTACTTTCAAATTTGTGTTCTGACTTTCAATAACTTTCCAATAGGCAAGACACTGTCATGCAGTGTTCCAGGAAAACTCATAACTAAATAAAAAGGCATCTGCTCCACAGTTTGTCACCTAGCGACTATTCAGTGAATCTGTCCAATAACTTCCAGAAGTACAGCAGAGCATCTACCCCAATTAATTCAGGCTAAAAAGTTATAAAGGCACATACCGAGTACTGCATTCACGGCACCTTACTAGGTATGCTAAAGCTAAGTACTTCAAAATATACTAAGGTACAGAGTCATGCTATTAGATGTTTAAAAAGCTGACAAATGCATATGCAGCTCCTCTTACTAGGCATTGCCATATGTGATCTGCAGTGATCAATATATTTTAAAACAATGGAAGCAGGAGTAGCTGAAAGCCACAGGTATCACTGAGGCAGCTGAAGTGATGAAATCAGTGATGACACCTTTTTTAAAAAGAAAAACTAGAAAAAGCGTGGAGCTTTCTGAAGGGAACAGGTTCTTCTATCTGCATGGAAAGACATTTTAGTGCACAGATAGTTCACAAAATGTAGCTATTTGGTAGAGTTGGTAAAAAAAATAAAAAGACATCTCCATGAAGATTTTTCAACCAGCTTATTATGGACTAGGCATGCCTTTTGGAAAATTTCAAATGTCAATGAAAATTTTTTTAAAAATGCATGAACTTTTTGCTGCATTTTTTAACCAACTCTGCTCTTTCAGAATATTGAGAAGTAAACCTAATACAAAATGTCTAAAAAAAATTATTTCCAACCCTGCTTTTGGAGTGAGTTAAGTGTCTATAAAGACCACAAAATGCAAAACAAATTTCTCAGCTTTACAAGAACTGGTTTGTTTATCATTCTTCTACTCTCCTTTCTCCATCTCTAGCTGATCAATGGAAACTTTTAAACTTTACCAAAGTTATCAGAGGCACATCAAAGATAACCATTATGCTTTCAAGTGCACTAACTGACATTTTAGCACTTACAAATACTTTTACCTTAAATTGAGCAGTAAAGCACAAAGATGAAGATGAGACTTGCTTCAACTCCTGTTGGAATTCCCCACATTTTAAAGGGGGGTGATTTTCAAAGTCTTTTTTTTTTTTTCCCCATAGAGAGGGCTTCAGATTATATCAAACTACAAACATAATGCACTTCAAATATTTAAACATTTCACAAACTTAAGAGCTTTTCCATAAAAGTTGTAAATGGCATCACAGCTATAACTCTCAAGCTTCTAAGATTTAATGAATTATGCAACTGCTGTCAAAAGTCAAACTGCAGTCTAAGCATTGCTATTTTCAAGCTACAGGTATTTAAAAATCCACAAATATATTATGAACCACATGGTGCAAAGTGAAAGAACAACATGTTAAAGACCTTACAGGTGTGTGTTTGTTTTTGGTTGGCTAGTTTTTGTGTTAGGCTTTCTAAGTCAAAATAAAACACAAGAAAAACTGAGTTAGTTTATTTCAGGTTTTCCTATAGTGCCCATCATCACAGGATCCACATTACTGTTGTCACAATAACCTTAATGTGCTCTGTTATATCAGCTATATAAAATTCCACTCTTTGGATACTGATGTGTAGTACATAATCTATGAGGGCCTAATTCCAGCCATAAATCACCCAATTAATCCCTCCAATTTCAGAGGAGCTCCTCAAGTGAGTAAGGATTGCAGGATTGGATCCATTTACTCCATTACAATTAGATATTTGCACAGTTGTATTCTTTTTCTGTTAGAGCAATCCACATTCAATCCTGATATTAGTTTTAATTTTCTCAGTGCACTAAATATCAGGGTTTTAACTATTTAATTCATTTTTGGATCTATTTTAGGGTTTTATAATGCCTCCCATCCCCACAGAATCGCAGCGCAAAAGATGCCTTTTGAACAGGTTTGTTTATACCCCGTACGGCAGAAATCAAATATAAAACATTACAAATCCAAGAAGCAACAGCCAAATACAATACACAGCAGACAGTAATGAAAAAGTATTAAACATGGCAAACCCAGTACCCCTGAAAATTCCCCCCTCCTCCATACACAGGGATGCATTCCCATCTAGTAAGCTCTAAGACAGTATAGTGGTAGTGGGCATTATAAAAAAAATATAAAGGCCAACTTAAATAAAGTAGGACTCTCATCATAGGCTAACGGAAGCCACTGAGGGATTTTGATTGGCCTTCTGCTGGGGAAATTTCTGCAGCCAGGAACCATCAACTAAGAAATACCTAACCCAATCCTGATCAAATCTCAGGACCACCCCCCCCCCCAAAAAAAAAAGTCTATGCAGGGCCACAGGAAAGAGACCATTCATGATTTGAGCATTCAGGTTCTAGTATTTAGGATGATGAAGGTGTCAAGTTCACTTGAGCCAGTGGAATATCTCACAAAGCCAACTTGCCTTCATTTTATAGCAGCAAACTAATATTTAACTCAGGTTGGCCCCCAGAGAGTTAAATTCTATAACATAAAACAATCCTTTGCTGGCTCAACCAAAAAGGTGCAGTTCAGAGGTAGGTCCTTGATCAGACCAGGCAGGTTAAGATAAGAGAGATCCTTCCTCCTGTCCCAGTTTCACCTTTTTTATTTTGGCTGCTGGGTCCTGACTAGCTTTGGCCTGCTTCCAGTCCTTCTACTGTTGGAGGACCAATTCTCCTTGGTTTCCCCAGCCACTGATCCTGAGTGGCCTTTGTAGGTAGATACTGGAGGTCTAAAACTAGGGGGCAGCAAATGCCCGGTACACTGTGTCACAGAAAGGTGTTCGATTAAATTATGGACTAGCAAAACCTAACAGAAAAACAAACAAAACCAGTAGGTTTTTGTAGCTGGGATTTACAGTGGAAATACAGAGATGGATTTTTAGGATCCAGGTAGTGATTTCATACTATGTACTGTAGGTTTATTCTCTATAGTTCAAACTTCCATTCCCCACACCCTTTTAACAGACAAATCACTTTTTCTGCTGAAGTTGTATGGAATGTTTCCCCTCTATGCTTCAAATACCATAATGAAGATTAAATATTAGTTCTGCTCTGTGACAATGTGAACTGAAAATAGATTGCTTCCCTACAAGTGAATCCAACAATGTCAGTGAACCATCCAAGATGTATATAATTCAAATTAACTAGCACACTACTCAAAAGGAGATTTACTGGTATGCCCATGCTCCTGTATTCCTCAAAGCCTTTCTACTCCTTAAGCATGAGTTCAATGTCAGATTATAATCATAAAAGCACAGTGCATAATCATAAAACTGCTAGCTCATATCAAGACTGTTTGCTCCCAAACCTTGCACAAATATCATTAAGACTGCATCATATCTCAGCAAGCACCTCCTCCTCTTCCATTAATCAAATTCAAACAGTTGCATCACCTCTGTGAACTGTATATACAGCCATACCTCTGAGATGGATCTTTCCTGCTCTGTCCCACATACTTTTTACCCACCAAGAGTATAGCATATACAAAATTTTCTGATGAAAGGCACTTTTGAAGTTGTCACTGTCCCTTTAAGTGTTCCTTTCGGATATATAGGGGTACATAGTGGCATATTTTGCAAGAAGTTACTAGTGCACTTGAACATGAATAACAACAGTTCACAAGCCAAATGAGCAATGTATGCAATCTTACATCTTTAAAAAGTAGCTCTTTAGGTCCTGATCCTGCAATTGATTCTGCATGGAGCTCCATTAACTTAAATGGGGCTCCACATGGAAACATATCCGCCCATGCAGAGTCAGTCACAAGACAAGTGCCTGAGCCTATAATTAGCAATGCCATAATTTAGGCTCAAATGACATGAATGACTCCATTGTGCTACCAATGCTCTATTATTTTACCTTTGTTTTACCCCTCTTGAGCATTCCCAGTATGTCAAAGGACTGCAGGCAATGTAGGATGTTCCCAGTGGTACATCATAGGACGGGAAAGCCAGGAACTTTCAAGTTCTAAAGCTAAACTTGTAGCATAGACTTGAGCAATTCAATTAATGGTTGTTCGCCTATCCATTATAGACCGAATTCTATTCCCAGTTACATCTGGGCATTCCCACCGAGCAGAATGGAGTTCCATTGATATAACTAGGGGCAGAATTCAGCCCTAATTTAAGGGGGACTGCATGAAATCCTGTCTCTACTGACAATCAACTAGAGTTTTGCCAATGACTTCACTGGGGTTAGATTAAGTGATCAATATTTCCTTACTTATCTCAGAGGAATATTGTGAGAAGTAGCTAATTTTTGTACATGCAGTATCAAGATGTAAAGTGCTGTGAAAGCACAAAGAATCATCATCAGACGCAAACACCTTAAAAATATTTTACATGAAAACTAAAAATAAACCACTAACAGGCAGTAAATACGGTTTCCCCCTTCTTATACAAATGAATGCAATCAAATTGAAGTTAAATTTTTCCCCATCTGGATGTCAGAAAAATCGATCAGCAGCACCTACTGAGCTAAAATGAAAAAGGTGAAAAGGAACTCCAACAAACAGACAGTCGATACCTATGCGAGTAACGCATCAGCTTTGAAAATCTGTATGCCTACTGCACCTGCTGTTTAAAAAAAACAAAAAACAAAAAAACTGTAGTGTGATACTGTTTACTCTCTCAATCCAATTTGCAGATTTACTCTTCATTTTGTGTACTGAATGAATATTTACTCTCCAGTGAGTTTAGACTTGCACAATCGTAAGTTTGAAAAGAAAAAAAAAGAGCTGAAGTTGCATGCTACCTTTCAACAGCCCTGCCAGTTGGAAATATGCCATCGATTGTCTGCTCAGTATGTGATAAGAAAGCAAAGTAAACTGCTTAACAGAAATTCACTTAACTTCTTCATGTTTACTTTAAGTTTAGAAAATGGTAAGGGTGAAAGCAGATTAAACATTTTTCCTTTCACAGACATCCTCCTCATTTGGAAACAAGATTTTAAGCTTACTTACCAATTTATAGCTTGACTAGTTTTTTAAATGTTTGGGAAGTTGGAAAACAAAGTACAAATAGAAGTTAGCCAGAAGATCCCTCTGATTATAAATCTGAATAGTATTATACCAGAAAATAAAAAGCACCTACAAATATTCTGTATTTGTTACTACAAAAATCTTGCTCACCAAGGATATCTGACATTTCTGTTCCAAAGCAACATACGCTCCTTTCCCCTCAACCCAAAAAGAAAAGCAAAATTTGTATTTAGCCTTTGACAGCCAACTGAAACTTTCAAGGAAACTGAGACTGGACAATATAGGGCACTTCTGCACGACCTTTAATCCAGCTTTCATTAATATAATGCGGCTTGCAGTCTCTTACATCCACACATGGTCTCACTGAAAAAAATCAATGGAGCTCTGAACAGTCAGAGAGGTCTGATCACGTGGAGCAACTTGCAGGATCAGGCCTCAGAATAGCACTCTCTCAAGACAGCATTGTGTCTCACTCTGTAACCCGTCACCCCTCCCTTTTAAGTTTACCAATGCATTAATAATTTAGATGTATATACAATAAAAGCCTTGAATGACAGCAAGCACTCTGCCACCACAAAACTTAATCTATATTTCCCATTAGTAAATGTTACTTCCCAGGAATTAATTTTTTAATAGTGTATTGGTTACTTCCTTCCCTGGGCGTTTACTCTCTCAGAGCTTCTCCAGGCTGTACTATATAGCCAGAAGAACTACCAACCCCCACAGAAAGCTTACTGAAGAAGTGCTGTAATCTTTTTCCTCTCAAGTTTCTTATCATATCTGCCCACTTTTGGACAGCTCAAAAATACCCAAGTACAAAACTGCAACATCTCAGAGTCCACCCCACAAGAAGGAAAGAGGTCTCAGAGCCTGCTGCTATCCATGTTACAGAGAGCTCCTGACCTTGGTCATTCTGAAAGCTGCTTCTGGTTGGGGGATGAGCAAAAGAAATAATAAAAGGAAAAACACGGGTCAAAAGAAAGCCCCACACCCACAAAGGCTGGATGCACTAAGTGGGGTTCTAGAGCATGTACTCTCTCTCTCTCCCTTGAAAATTGCTAAAAATGTGAAAAAAGCATGTCTTGCCTCAAACAGGTAAGGAAAGAACAAAAACATCTCCAAATCAGACAAAAATTGAACGCATCTGAGGAAAATAGCAAAGAAGGGGGAAATGTCTGCTGTGAGCCTTTTGCTTTAGGCAAAAATACCACAATCTCAGGAACTACTTTTATCTTTGAACATTACCGTATTGATATTGCCCTCAGAGAGTACACAGTACGGTTAAGTAGGAAGATGTAAACACACAGAATGAGGAAAGGGTCTGGAGCAAGTAACAGAGGACAAGATTAGCATAGAGAACCAAAGAGAACAGCTTGAGAGGCTCTAGGGCAGTGGTTCCCAAACTGGGGTTCGCGAACCCCTGGGAGTTCACGGAACCTTACAGGGGGGTTCACCAGAAAAATTTCACTAATGGCGGCCAGAGGACCCTGGGCATTGGAGGCAGCAGGTGGGACCCAGTGGCAGGGCAGACAGCCCGAGCCCCAGGGAGAGCGGGGCAGGGCAGTTGGGGCTGGCAGCCCAAGCCCTGCCCCTGTGAGCAGGGAAGCCGTCCGTCCAAACCGCAGCGCTCCGTGCGGGGCTGGCAGCCCAAACCCCAGAGAGAGCGGGCCCTGCAGCCCAAGCTCAGTTGACCAGGGCAGTCAACTGGGTCCAGCAGCAGGAGCCCCGGGGAGTGCGGAGGAAATTAAAACTTAAATCCCTGGAAATATTCATTTTTGGAAGGGGGTTCACGAGATTTCTCAATTTAGTGAAAGGGATTCGCGGGCTGTTAAAGTTTGGGAACCACTGACATAGGGAAACTGGTTCAAGCATTAGAGCCTGCAGTACATCTCCCTACCAAGTGAAGCTTTCACAGATACCAAAACATTTAATTTGTAGTGCTTAATAAAAGCCACGTAGAAGATGCCAACAAGCAGATTTGCAGAAGTCTACACAACATTTGACCTAATATAATCCACAAAGTAACCATTTTGTCACCAAAGTGTTGGTTTTCTGGAAGGGTGAGGAGGTGGACACATACTGAAGAGCTGCGACTAGTAGGCTTCTACTATGCTATCTTTTAAAGAACAGCACACACATTATTTTAGAAGCCTCCTGGTGGAATAAGCATTAAGTCCTAAGGGACAAAGAAAACCCTCAGCATTAGCCCCAAACTGCCTTTAGGTAAGAACATCTCCACTCAGCTATGATACAATAGAATTCCCTCTGACGCTGCTTTGTCTCCCTAAAACAGTGGTTCGCAACCAGGGGTACGCAGGAGTCTTCCGGGGGTACATAAGCTCATCTAGATATTTGCCTAGTTTTACAACAGGCTACATAAAAAGCACTAGTGAAGTCAGTACAAACTAAAATTTCATACAAACTATGGATTTATTTATAGTGCTCTACATAGTATACATTGAAATATAAGTACAATATTTATATTCCAGTTGATTTATTTTATAATTATATGGTAAAAATGAGAAAGTCAGTAATTTTTCAGTAACAAAATGTGCTGTGAAACTTTTGTATTTTTATGTCCGATTTTGTAAGCAAGTAGTTTTTAAAACTTGGGGGTTAGCAAGACAAATCAGACTCCTGAAAGGGGTACAGTAGTCTGGAAAGGCTGAGAGCCACTGTTTTAACCAATCAAATAAGTCTCTCTCCCCCCCTCCATTTATGCTAGTTATTTCATTGGTGGCTAGCTGCTGTATTGGAGCAATAAAAATGGAGGCCATTTGTTTACTTACTGGTTTACCAGAACCAGGCTCATGAATTCCCCCTGGAAAATTACGTGTACTTTTTTCCTTCCACTCGCTAAAAGAAATAGCATTCAATATATATGAAGAATTGGTAATGGTTTCTGTGGTTGCTATATCACCAAGTGAGAGACTAATAAAAGATGTATTTTACACAGTGTTCATATATTATGACCTAATAAAAAAAGGTATTAAATATCATGTGTTATAACGCTTTAATCTTATACACTGCATTCAGAAGCAGCCAATTAGCCCCCTTCTCTCCGCTTCTCAATAGTTGCCTTACTCCTACTCTCCCTGATTACCATGAGCACAGGTTAAATCCTCTCATCTCAGCCCCCAAATCTCAGGGCACTTGACCAACTTTTTCCCTCCTCTATAGAGCACAAAGGGTCCAGTTACGAATGCAACATAAATCAAGCTCTAGAGCAGCCGCAAGTATCTCACTCCCCACAAAAAGAAAAGGAGTACTTCTGGCACCTTAGAGACTAACAAATTTATTTGAGCATCCTTGCCAATGGCAGCATTCATAATTGTTCTTGCTACACAAATGCACAACAGCATGCTTACATAAACGTTGCACATGTCCGGCAGAGGGGGAACGTGTCCGGAGAGTACACCTTTGTTTGTAGAATCAATCACAGAAATTAGAGATGAGAGAGGGCATTAAGTCATTTCGTTCATCCCCTGCCAACATAAAATTGTTCTCTATAGTACATTTTCTTGTGTTTTATCCAGTATAGTTTTAAATACCCCAGATGCAGGGGCTTCCTCTGTTTCCCTTTGGGAAACCATGCAACATCCTGATCAATCTAAATTCTGAACATTTTTCCAACACTCATTCAGAATTTTCCCTTTTCATTTCATCTTTTCAGTTTTAGCAATACCTGCCTGCACCATTCTAAATAATTCTCTTGCCTTGACATTTTGACCTCTCAAATATGGTACTTAGAAACAGTTATAAATATTTGCAAACCTACTCTTGTGATTTGATACCTCCATATATGCAACCCCAAATCTGCACCAGCCATTTTTGCTGCAAACATTACTAAAAACCTTGTCCTGGGCAGAATGCCTTAATTATTAATAATTAAGTCCATTATTTTTGTCTAGGTCCAAACTTGTTGGTCAAGGTCCAGACTCCAGAGAAAATAACAAACAACAATAATGATAATAAGTAAATAAAAAGATTTTCAGGGTCTGTTCAAAAGCATCTGGCAGTCTGGATTTGGCCCACAGACTACCCTGGTCCAGGGTTTTCTCCCTCACACAGAATAGAAAGAGCACAGCTAAGTTTGTATCATGTTCATCACCATAGAATCCAAATGCCTGAGTAGTTTCAAAACTTTGTTTCTCGAAACATGTATTTTACACATCTTAAGTTTCTCTCCCTTCCTTCCACCATACAGGTATTTGTTTACTGTACAAAATCTCTACGTAAAAGAATAAATGGACACAAATCAGACGTCAAGAATTATAACATTCAAAAACCAGTGGGAGAACACTTCAATCTCTTTGGTCACTCAATTACAGACCTAAAAGTGGCAATTCTTCAACAAAAAAACTTCAAACACAGACTCCAACGAGAGCCTGCTGAATTGAAATTAATTTGCAAACTGGACACCATTAACTTAGGCTTGAATAAAGACTGGGAGTGGATGGGTCATTACACAAAGTAAAACTATTTCCCCATGTTTATTCCCCCCGCCCCGCCACTGATCCTCACACGTTCTTGTCAACTGCTGGAAATGGCCCACCTTGATCATCACTACAAAAGGTTTTATTTCTCTCCTGCTGGTAATAGCTCACCTTACCTGATCACTCTGGTTACAGTGTGCATGATAACACCCATTGTTTCATGTTCTTTGTGTATATAAAATCTCCCCACTGTATTTTGCACTGCATGCATCCGATGAAGTGAGCTGTAGCTCACGAAAGCTTATGCTCAAATAAATTTGTTAGTCTCTAAGGTGCCACAAGTACTCCTTTTCTTTGTGCAAAACTTGTGTCAAATAGTCCCTTTATCTAGGTTTCCTATAAGACACAATCGCCACTGTGTCTGAACACACCCCAAAATTATGAAGAGCAGACAAAGATATACTCATCTCTTTCTTCTCCCCCCTCACTGTCAACAGTGACTGCTGTTGCATTTTACATGTTTTGTTTTTTTAAAGAAACAAAAAAAAAATTAAAATCTGGAGTTTTGGGGGTGGGGGAGGAAGTGGGCAGGAGGGATTAAAGCTCAAAGAAATAGGTTTTGCATATTGCTCTGAAGTCCTGATAGAAATAGAAAATTAAAACAATGTGTCATAAAGCCAGAATGATAGTGCATATAAACAGAATACAGGAGTAAGATTAGCTTGACACTTGTAGAACACAAGAACCATTACAACAAGTTTCCTCTTAAATGCTGTTGTCCAGGAGGATTTCATAACTGCTATTAAGGCATGCTCTTTTAATGGCGGCTTTCCCATATAGCTCAATTAACACAAAACTGCAAATTGCACAATACTACACACAAAAATACCTATGGTGTCAGGGAGACTAAAGAAATCTTATCAACCAATTTTCTTTAAACTCAGTTTTCACTAGGGAAGGGATGGAGGCACTAGTTCAATTTCAATGTACTGAACAAAAAAAATGGCAAGTGGGAGTAGGATTTGTAGGTCAGAACTCGTCTCCTGCTCTCAGAGGCACAATGAAAGTCATTTATATTTACAGGAAGCTTCGCCGCATTATGGAAATTTTGAAAGCCTTCATAACACAACCAGGATTTCATGTTTTTAGAAAACGTTTCTCTCAGTTTACAGTGTCTAAACAGACGTTTTGTTGACATAAGAAATGGGAGGGATTTCTCAAAAAGTCAGACTGACGCGTTGACAGACTTGCAGTGTTATGTTGTTCGATTTCAGACAATTTACTGCAGACACAAGCCAACAAGCTAGTTACTTTAAAATAAACATTTCCCATCTTGAAAATATTTTCCTGTCTTCAAGCATACCCAGAATACACACTATAACAATAGGTTTCAGAGTAGCAGCAGTGTTAGTCTGTATTCGCAAAAAGAAAAGGAGTACTTGTGGCACCTTAGAGACTAACCAATTTATTTGAGCATAAGCTTTCCTGAGCTACAGCATCCGATGAAGTGAGCTGTAGCTCACGAAAGCTTATGCTCAAATAAATTTTGTTAGTCTCTAAGGTGCCACAAGTACTCCTTTTCTTTTTACTATAACAATACAAAACAACGTCCAGGGGTAGCATTTTAGGAGGGCAAGAAGAGGAGAGGAGATGCCAATGGCAGGAGACAGTGGTGACGACTCTCTTGGGGAGGAGGGGGAGGTTGGGTCAGAAAATGACTTGATCCTCTTGGGCTCTAGTCCAATGGGTCTGAGTCTAGGTTAGGCTTAAAACTTAGCCCTTCACAAGGCAAACAGTGGGGGAAATGGTCCCTTCCCCAAACTGTGTACAACTGAAATAGATGTGAGATAAGAGGCCGATACAACAGACAGGTAGGAGAAGTGCGGGAGCACCACGTACCAATAGAAACAATTATGATTAGCATAATAAGCAGTGTTCACTGCACTCCAAGTGTTTTATGGGCATCACAACAAAGGTGAGTTTTAAGAGGCAATTTAAAAGGAGGATAACATGGTGGCTTTGCAGATTCTCACAGGGAGCTCCTCTCAGGCATAAGGAGTAATATGGGAGAAAATCTTTTTCTCGAAAAACTGGATCAACGGCTGATAAATGCTAGCATCCATAGTGAAGCAAGGGAGGCAGGGCTACAGCTTGATAGCATGTAAGTGATAGGCAGAATGGGGATCTGAGTGAAGGGCCTTATAAATGAAGACCGTTCATGTTTGATAAAGTGGATAGTGGCAAATGGAGGAATATGACGGGATAGCATAGTTGGAGAAATGAGTCAGGACAATTATCTTTGCAGCTGTGTTTTGAATTGCTTTAAATGGAGCAAGATGGCATTTGTCAAGGCCAGAAAGGAGACAGCAGTAGTCACAGTGTAAAATCATGAAGGCCCTGAACAGAGTTTTATAAGTGTGGACAAAGAAGAAAGGCCAGAGCTTAGAAACATCATACAGGAAGTAGTGGCAAGATTTAGCAATGATCAGACACACAGGCCTGTTTACTATACAGCTCTTTGTTGAAAGGCAATAGAAATATTATTGCCCATTTACAAATATATCTCAAGGCTTTAGAAAAGGTGGTGGATCTCATTTTTATAGCCTTCCCCCAAGCAACTTGTAGGCTCATTTTAACAGGTCTCTCTTAGTGTGGGTCCCTATAGCAGAAGCTGAATTCTATTGATCATAGACACACAGTTGGAAGAATAGCTTAGAAAGTGTAGGGGTGGTGGATACATTTACACACCCAGTCTCAAAACATAGCAGTTTTCCAAATAACTTAGAACCTATTCAAAACAGTGGGACTTCCCTTCCCTGTACTGACTTACAGAATTTCATACCTCCAGCTGCAGCACTGAAAGCAAAATTGGTTGAAATTTCTCTACAAAAAATTATTTGGTTATTAAAAAATGACCCGTTTTGAAAATGAAACTTTTATGGAAATAACGGATTTTTTTTTGCCGAAAAGTGCTGTGCTTTTACTTCTCCTGAGCCAAATTGTTTTCAAAAGCATTATCAAAAATAATATCAAAATAACTTTACATACATTCCTAAATAGTTTTTAATATTGCAATACATTTTATAAAAACAGAACCTGAAGAGTTTCAAACACTTCAAAATGAAAAAAATATATATTTTATTTTGGTTCAAAAGTAGGTTTTCGTTTTCCAACCAACTCTAATTGAAAGCTACACTGAAATAAAGTAGGGAGAGACAATTCACCACTGTTTTGACCACAAAATTTTTCTTACTATCCACTACATAAAAGTGGACTAGAAAGTGTATTATTGCAGGGGTTTAATGAACATGTCCTTGTTTTTTTACTCTGCACCTATTTCAAATTTAGCAAAGGGATATTTGAATTTCTCGTTACCAAACCAATTAATTAGGACTTCAAAATAGTGGCCAAGAGGAAACTCAGACAGGCTGAATTCTAAAGAAAAGGTACGCGTTTTTCATCTCGCACCTTTTATTTAAAGATCATGCTCGTTCCTTCCCATTACCCTCTTCTCACCATCTTTCACTCCTATCCATAAAGTTTCCCAAGCAGCTGTAAAGTGAAACCAGCATGATACTGTCTGGTTTTACTCTGCTGTTCCGACTGGAGTTCCATATGCAGAAGCAGAACTGAACAAGCAAGGATTAGCATTAGCGTTACTGCTTCTTGGACAATTCCTGAGATAGTAATACAGGAGATTCCTTCCTTACAGGACTGTCCTTCCGAAGATTTTCAAAACTGAAGGGAAAGTAAAGGGACATTCAAGGAGAACCAGCATTTAAATCCAACTAACAACTGCCAAAATTGGTGTTTGGCTGCTGCTTACTGCAAGGAAGCTGTGCAAACTAAGGGGGGAAATTGAGTAAATTTCTGAAAGACATAGGACCACTTTATTTGTATTGATTAATACATACAAAGACCTAAAACAGATTTGCCACCCTAAAAAAAAAAAAAAAAAGTGTCCCTATAGTTACACAGCAATATACAGACAATCTGTTGCTAAAGTAATAAAAACAAACTGAAAAAAATCTTGTTCCTAGCAGTGATGATGTTTCCTGTACCTCACCCATACCAATCTAGATTAAAGGAATATTCTACCATTCTACCTAATCTTTGCCCTGTAAATTTAATGCAGGAAGGCATTGTCACCAACGTAATTTGAAGTATTGGTGGTGATCTCTACTTCCACTGTTTACCTTAATCTAGGAGATCTTGCTGTCACTTCATGAAAAATAAAAGAGAAGGAAAATTAAGAAATAAGACCGAAAGAATGACTCCAATGAAAAAAAACACTCATTAAGGAGAGAGAGTCTCATCACTTTCAGAATATGGCCTAAAAACAGCTAGTTAGGAAATGTTCAGAGCCCTGATCCAAACCCTCAAGCTGAATTGGAAGGCTTTGCAAACTGTTACAGATGAAGGACAGAAACCAGAATCAGAGGTAGAACCACCATCAAAGTAATTCCTCCAAATACATTCAAAAGAGTCCATATTGAAGGGATTCCTATCTATTGGCACTGACTAATGTAAAGGCACACTCTGCCTACACAGGGCAGGTAGATCCATCTTATATTTTTTGAAAAAGGTCACAGCTGACAATCCAAAAGGCCACATTGCAGCCATTATCCCATTCTTCCCAAGATGTAGACATGGACACAGTGGAGTAAGCACAAACACAGACAGAAAAAAGGTAAGGTGTTCAGCAACTTGCCTAATGACATTAAAGAATCAAATTCACAGGTACGACTAGACCAAACAAATGGTTGGGGAAGAGCAGCACACAGCAGGAGTTTGCCTGGGATTGGTGAGTATCCTAGTGCGTGTTTGCTGAGTGAGTATCCGAGCGTGTGTCTGCTGGGAGGGCAGTTGGAAAGCCTGAGCGAGTGCCTGATTGGGTGGTAGCCTGCAGGGGGCGGGTATTGGGGCTGTCTGTTTGTTTCAGGGAAGCCTGGCTGTTTAAAAATAGCCAGAGCTCCGCGAACCAGCTGAGCAGCGGGGAACAGCAGAGCAGCACACAGCAGGAGTTTGCCTGGGAGTTCGCCTGGAGTGAGCCCAGTGAGGCTTACATCTTGCCAACTTCTCTGAGGAAGCTCTAGTAGGAAGGTGATATGGAAGGTGGGGGGAGGGGGGGTTCAGCTATTGTGACCTGCACTGGATGTGCCATGTTTGTCTTTCTTCCACAGGACAGAAGTGACTTTGTCTATACAAAGTGCAAGCTAGTATCCATATTGGAAGAGAAGATCGAAGGTCTGGAGCAACAGATATCGACCCTGCGTTCCATACAAGAATCTGAGGATTTTCTGGATAAAAGTCAGGATATGCTTCTACGGGCACAAAGCTCTAAAGATTTAGAGCAGGTTGCACAGCGGAGCCAAGAGGCCAGTGAAGAAGCTTGGCAACATGTGACCTCCAGAAAAAGAAGGGGGAATGTTTGGGTACCAGCAACGCGGACACAGGTAAGTAACCGTTTTCATGTTCTCTCCACAGGTACCATTGTGGAGAGTGGACCAGATGATACGTCTGGGGGGAGAAAGCAGAAGGAGACTCCACTGGTTGGAAGGCATGAGATGCACTGTCCTGAGGTTGGGGGGTTCCACGACCACCACTCCCAAGAGAGGGAGGCGGGTGGTGGTGGTGGTGGTCGGGGACTCTCTCCTCAGGGGGACTGAGTCATCTATCTGCCACCCTGACCGGGAAAACAGAGAAGTCTGCTGCTTGCCAGGGTTTAAGATTCGCGATGTGACGGAGAGACTGCCGAGACTCATCAAGCCCTCGGATCGCTACCCCTTCCTGCTTCTCCACGTGGGCACCAATGATACTGCCAAGAATGACCTTGAGTGGATCACTGCGGACTACGTGGCTCTGGGAAGAAGGATAAAGGAGTTTGAGGTGCAAGTGGTGTTCTCGTCCATCCTCCTCGTGGAAGGAAAAGGCCTAGGTAGGGAGCGTCGAATCGTGGAAGTCAACGAATGGCTACGCAGGTGATGTAGGAGAGAAGGCTTTGGATTCTTTGACCATGGGATGGTGTTCCATGAAGGAGGAGTGCTGGGCAGAGACGAGGTCCACCTAATGAAGAGAGGGAAGAGCATCTTTGCGAGCAGGCTGGCTAACCTAGTAAGGAGGGCTTTAAACTAGGTTCACTGGGGGAAGGAGACCAAAGCCCTGAGGTAAGTGGGAAAGCGGGATACCGGGAGGAAGCACAGGCAGGAACGTCTGTGAGGGGAGGGCTCCTGCCTCATACTGAGGATGAGGGGCGATTAGCAGGTTATCTCAAGTGCCTATATACAAATGCACAAAGCCTGGGAAACAAGCAGGGAGAACTGGAGGTCCTGGTGATGTCAAGGAATTATGACATGATTGGAATAACAGAGACTTCGTGGGATAACTCACATGACTGGAGTACTGTCATGGATGGCTATAAACTGTTCAGGAAGGACAAGCAGGGCAGAAAAGGTGGGGGAGTAGCACTGTATGTAAGGGAGCAGTATGATTGCTCAGAGCTCCAGTATGAAACTGCAGAAAAATCCAAGTGTCTCTGGATTAAGTTTAGAAGTGTGAGCAACAAGAGTAATGTAGTGGTGGGAGTCTGCTATAGACCACCGGACCAGGGGGATGAGGCGGATGAGGCTTTCTTCCGGCAACTCACAGAAGCTACTAGATCACACGCCCTGTTTCTCATGGGCGACTTTAATCTTCCTGATATCTGCTGGGAGAGCACTACAGCGGTGCATAGACAATCCAGGAAGTTTTCGGAAAATATAGGGGACAATTTCCTGGTGCAAGTGCTAGAGGAGCCAACTGGGGGGAGCTTTTCTTGACCTGTTGCTCACAAACCGGGAAGAATTAGTGGGGGAAGCAAAAGTGGATGGGAATCTGGGAGGCAGTGACCATGAGTTGGTTGAGTTCAGGATCCTGACACAGGGAAGAAAGGTAAGCAGCAGAATACGGACCCTGGACTTCAGGAAAGCAGACTTCGACTCCCTCAGGGAACTGATGGGTAGGATCCCCTGGGGGAATAACATGAAGGGGAAAGGAGTCCAGGAGAGCTGGCTGTATTTCAAGGAATCCCTATTGAGGTTACAGGGACAAACCATCCCGATGTGTTGAAAGAATAGTAAATATGGCAGGCAACCAGCTTGGCTTAACAGTGAAATCCTTGAGGATCTTAAACACAAAAAAGAAGCTTACAAGAAGTGGAAGATTGGACAAATGACCAGGGAAGAGTATAAAAATATTGCTCAGGCATGTAGGAATGAAATCAGGAGGGCCAAATCACACCTGGAGTTGCAGCTAGCAAGAGATGTTAAGAGTAACAAGAAGGGTTTCTTCAGGTATGTTGGCAACAAGAAGAAAGCCAAGGAAAATGTGGGCCCCTTACTGAATGAGGGAGGCAACCTAGTGACAGAGGATGTGGAAAAAGCTAATGTACTCAATGCTTTTTTTGCCTCTGTCTTCACTAACAAGGTCAGCTCCCAGACTGCTGCGCTGGGCATCACAGCATGAGGAGTAGGTGGCCAGCCCTCTGTGCAGAAAGAGGTGGTTAGGGACTATTTAGAAAAGCTGGACGTGCACAAGTCCATGGGGACGGACGCGTTGCATCCGAGAGTGCTAAAGGAATTGGCGGCTGTGATTGCAGAGCCATTGGCCATTATCTTTGAAAACCTGTGGCGAACGGGGGAAGTCCCGGATGACTGGAAAAAGGCTAATGTAGTGTCCATCTTTAAAAAAGGGAAGGAGGATGATCCTGGGAACTACAGGCCAGTCAGCCTCACCTCAGTCCCCGAAAAATCATGGAGCAGGTCCTCAAGGAATCAATCCTGAAGCACTTACACGAGAGGAAAGTGATCAGGAACAGTCAGCATGGATTCACCAAGGGAAGGTCATGCCTGACTAACCTAATCACCTTCTATGATGAGATTACTGGTTCTGTGGATGAAGGGAAAGCAGTGGATGAATTGTTTCTTGACTTTAGCAAAGCTTTTGACACGGTCTCCCACAGTATTCTTGTCAGCAAGTTAAAGAAGTATGGGCTGGATGAATGCACTATAAGGTGGGTAGAAAGTTGGCTAGATTGTCGGGCTCAACGGGTAGTGAGCGATGGCTGCACGTCTAGTTGGCAGCCGGTATCAAGTGGAGTGCCCCAAGGGTAGGTCCTGGGGCCGGTTTTGTTCAATATCTTCATAAATGATCTGGAGGATGGTGTGGATTGCACTCTCAGCAAATTTGCGGATGATACTAAACTAGGAGGAGTGGTAGATATGCTGGAGGGCAGGGATAGGATACAGAGGGACCTAGACAAATTGGAGGATTGGGCCAAAAGAAATCTGATGAGATTCAACAAGGATAAGTGCAGCGTCTTGCACTTAGGACGGAAGAACCCAATGCACCGCTCCAGACGAGGGACCGAATGGCTAGGCAGCAGTTCTGCGGAAAAGGACCTAGGGGTTACAGTGGACGAGAAGCTGGATATGAGTCAACAGTGTGCCCTTGTTGCCAAGAAGGCCAATGGCATTTTTGGATGTATAAGTAGGGGCATAGCCAGCAGATCGAGGGACGTGATCGTTCCCCTCGATTCGACATTGGGGAGGCCTCATCTGGAGTACTGTGAGCAGTTTTGGGCCCCGCACTACAAGAAGGATGTGGATAAACTGGAGAGAGTCCAGCGAAGGGCAACAAAAATTATTAGGGGTCTGGAACACATGACTTATGAGGAGAGGCTGAGGGAACTGGGATTGTTTAGTCTGCGGAAGAGAAGAATGAGGGGGGATTTGATAGCTGCTTTCAACTACCTGAGAGGTGGTTCCAAAGATGATGGTTCTAGACTATTCTCAGTAGTAGAAGAGGACAGGACAAGGAGTAATGGTCTCAAGTTGCAGTGTGGGAGGTTTAGGTTGGATATTAGGAAAAACTTTTTCACTAGGAGGGTGGTGAAACACTGGAATGCGTTACCTAGGGAGGTGGTAGAATCTCCTTCCTTAGACGTTTTTAAGGTCAGGCTTGACAAAGCCCTGGCTGGGATGATTTAATTGGGGATTGGCCCTGCTTTGAGCAAGGGGTTGGACTAGATGACCTCCTGACGTCCCTTCCAACCCTGATATTCTATGATTCTAAGTCACCTTTTACTGACTATCTAGACCATGAATAAACCAGCTTCTCCTGGTTCTGAAAGAAACCAGAACCACTTCTAGGCAAAAAACAAGACCAATTCACGCCCCAGGAGATCTTTCAAGCAGTCTTGATATTGCTGACTGGCTGAGCTTAGCCTTTCACTCAACATCCTTTCTTTTACTATCTGTAACACAACACAATCTGTAGTGTAGATGGGATCTTAGTCATGTCCTGTAACCAACCTCAAATTTAGAACACACATTTAAGGTCATGTCTACAATACAGATTGGAACTATGTTGTGCGGGGTAGGTTACAACATGGTTGTCTCCCAAATCCTCTACCTTGGCTGTATATAAAATGTAGATTGGTTCTCACCTGAGTCTAAGGGCCTATGTCATCAAAGTGACTAAATGGAGTAGGAGTAGGCCAAAATGTACAAGAGGAGTCAGAGTTGAGTAAGCAGTGAGAAAAGTTACAGAGAGTATGTCTGCAAATGTGATTGACGTTACTGTTTGCGCTAGTAGGTAGACACTATACTTTTAGTTTAAAGCGATTTCTAACCCAAATACTGGACTATTTGACAGCATGATTAGGGAAAAAAATTGGAGCTCATGTGGCCAGATACTACTTCTGCCACCTGTATTCTAGGAGTACAATTTTCAAGCAGCCGGTAGGCATTTAATTGTAAAAATATACCTGAAAGCAAGAGGAGTCATGTAGAGAAATTCATGTATAGCCTTAACTGAAAGTTTTCTTGCATCACTACACAATTATTTATAATAATACATGTACAGAATTGCCAACTCTCACAATTTGAATCCCAAATGATGATTTTTTTTTACAGATTCAGCTCCTGAAATCGTGCAATCACATGCAAATCTCAGCTTACATTTAAAAAAAAAAGTTCTTGTCATCCCAGTTGCAGAGAAAAAAAAATGTAAAACCGGAATCCTAAGAGACTCAAAAATTAGAAGACAAATAAAAAGAATTCTACCACTTTTAAAATGTATTTAATATTTTTTAAGGTCCATGGCAAAACTCCCATTGATTTCAATAGGGGCAAATTTTTCCCCATGATATTAAAGCAATTTTGGGGTCCTGACATGATTTTTGAATGTTTGATGTTTGCAATACTGTGCTCTGTTTCTTCAATACTTTAGCAGGAAGCAGATTAGAAGAAGTTGGGGAAGATTCTTGGTAAAAGCCCTACAAGGAAGCAGAAAAGAGCAAAGTAGGTTCAGAATAATATTTTTTTTTTCTTATTTCTAATACTTTTGCTGCTCAGTACTACTGATTTTTTTTCAAAATGACAGAAGTATGAAGTTAGAGAACTATAATCACATTTTAGAGATGACACTTTTGTTTTATAACCAGATGCATGACTACCCCACAGGAGGGTGAAGCAAGGAACAGGTGTTGCGAATGCATCTGTAAAGATTCACTGCTCACAACATATTGTATCTTAATTGCTCCCACTGATGCTCAGTAGCATTACATATAGCTATGCCATGACATCACATTTTCACATCCAAAAGTAGCATTTCCTCTAGTCCCTTAGGAAGTGCATGGGAGAGGGAAAAAAGGGGAAAGGGGGGTTCAGTAGAAGGAACCCCTTTATGTTTTTGTCTTGGTGAATATCATCATCCTGTCAGTAGAGCTCTGTTAAAATATTATTACAATCCCTGGAAAGCCTGCACACACTTTAGTACTTTGCAGTTCTCTAGCTGTTGGCAAAAAAACACAGAAGGATGCATAAGATTAAAACCAGAGATGGAAGTTGAAAATTGCTTTTTGAGACACTTGTATTTTTTCATTGTTTAGTTGATACAGAGCTGCAGTTTAAAGAATAAAATGTTGGCATTTTCTTCACAAGTTTAATTTCCCTTTATGGTATCCTTCCTTTCATTCAGCTGTTTTCCAGGAGCTACTCTCATGTCAGCAAGCCAGAACATATAAACTAACTTTAGCCAAAACTACATTTTTAAAGCTCACAATGCCAAAATCCAGCCTTGCTTTTTTAACGAGAGCTTTTACATTTTTGCTTTACCACTAGGCTGAATAGCTTGCTAGAAATAGAAAAGGAATATTTTCCAACAAATAAAATTATTCATCTCCCAGTTCCCCTGCACCAACCCTCTAGTTGACCCAACTGTTCTGCTTTCACAAGGAATTAAGCAGAAAAATCTGGCTTACTAGACTGGGCACAAGAAAGTTAAAAGTACAGCCATCTGGAGTTAGTGTTAACTTTCTTCTCAAAATGAGCTGTATTTAGCACTTTTTTTCTGGTTTAGTACACCTTCAGATGCCACTTTATAAAAAGCACTAAAAGCCAATCCTTAAATTTCTTCACCTTCTATCTTCCTTTTTCTGCAATGGCCTGATGTTGCAAGGGTCACCAGAGACTCCCATTTCAAACTTTCCGGTCAACAAATCAACTGGGCCAATCATACTGCAGTGTCTCTAAGCCAGAAAGCCAAAAATCCTAACATGAGGGTAGTTTCTTGGAATGTTAATGTTGAAACACTAACTGCAAGGTCAAACCAGAAAAGTAAAATTGTAGTAAACCTCCTAAATCAGGTTACAGCAAGACATGGGGGAAATCCCATTAAATGTTCTCTCTCTCCTAAAAAGAAGATCTATTAATTAGTAAGTCTGGATTAAATTGTAAATGCCTCCATACAATACATCTCCCCATGGTTTCTTTCACTGGCTCATGGTAAACATACCCTGATGATAGTTTACACTCAAATCTTAGGTTTTAAAGATGTTTTGCAAACTGCCCCAAAACATTTTCATGAAACATGAACTTATAGTTCAAGGAAATATAGGATGCTATGGTGAGATGGCTTTAAAAATATTCTCCTCCAGTATTTTTAAGTAAGATCTTACAGCATTGTGCCCTAAATGAGAACTGAAAAGGACCTGATTAATCTATTTTCATTGTCCAAATGCAGGGAAATGAAGAAGTAAAAAAAGGAGGAGATAAATATTTTTATTTTTCAGTTTTAATATTCTAAGCTATTAGAAAAAGAGGCAAGAAAATAAAAAATTTCTAAATAGATAAAAATTACTTTTTAAAGCAATAATTAACATTTGCATCCCATATTTGTCAACTATGGAGTATTATCTTCCCCAAAGATGCATACAACGTACATTATGTTTACATTTAACTTGAAAGCAGTAGTAAACATACTTTAAAGCTAGAACTCAATGGGGAATATACTATGATTAGCTAGGCTAGACTTTCCAACCCACTTCTACTACAGCTGCTTCTCATCTCTACCCAGTTGCACTTTCTTCAGAGCTGCAACATGATGCTGAAATCTGGAAGAGCTAAGGATTTTTTTTTTTTAATTTAAATAAAAAGGATAAAGAATCTGCCAGGTTTGATGTTTTTATTATTCTTCCCAAAAGCGGATTCAGGCTGAAGTACCGCAGTTTGCTCCACAGATGTTCATACTTTCATACACTTTTAAGTCCAGAAAAGACTTTCTAATCTGACCTCCTGGCATAACATAGTAGGCCATAGAATTTCACCCAGTAATTCCTGCCCCATGCTGAATAAACTCATGTCTAAACTACAGCATAACTTTGAGAAAATCATCCAATCTCAATTTAAAGACTTCACCTGACGGAAAATTTACCACAGCCCTTACTAAGTTGCTAAAGTACAGCAAGAAGTTTTAAAAAACACACACACACAAGTTTGGTAGAAAAGACTGAAAAAAACCTGAGATCGTTGAAACAATCTTGATTAGGTTTCAGAAGGTTTGGGATACTTAGCATTCAGCTTAAAACAAACATTTTGGGATTGGTCTTTAAAAATGCAGAACATAATGGAAACAATCTGCTTTTAAAAAAGACAAACATGTAATAGCGGCAAAAAACAGAGAAAGAATTACATCAGTGGCAATGAAAGTCCCCAGGGAAAAGAATATTTCAACTTGAATGCATTTCTAGCTATTTCTTTCCCCTTCTGGAATGCATTACAAAAAAATTTTTCATAAGTAAACACATAATACACATGTATGAACTGTATATAAAACTGTTCAATAAAATAACTACATTAAAGAAACCACACACATTTTCAAGAGAGTCCGGGGGGGGGGGGGGGGAGAAGCAGCTCTTCACTCTCACTAACTAGAAGTCCTTTCAGATATGTAGCACGGCCTAGCCCAGCATGGAACCAATACAATACAGAAAAAGAACACACACAGATGAGCAACATGTGACTAATCTTTAATCAACCATATCTTCTATGAAGAATAAATAATTAATAATAATAATAATAAAAGCTAAAACCAAAAAACTGTCAATATTTCACTAAACAGAACAAAAAGAAATCTGATAGCACATGGACATCTCACAGTGCTAGCAAACAAAAGTATTACACTAGTGGGAGAAGAAAGATCTCTGAAAACAAAAAGGTACACTGTGTTCTACAAGCTGCATGTTGATGAGTAGCTATTTGCTAATCCACCAGCCTTGAAAAGAAAAAAAAGTCAAATATTACTCAGTACTATAAGAATTAAAGGCAATTTTCAGTAAAATGATTGCTGAGAATAAGGTTATATATAGAATCAAAGACCGAAATCAAAATCAAATTAAAGAATGAAGTCAAATTAAAATTAATACACTGAAGTTACTTTCTTTAGTGCTAAAGCAAGTTTATTAGAATGTATTCCAAGTGACAGATGGAAAGAGACCATTTAATGAAGGTTCAGAAAAGGGCACCAAAAATGATTAGGGGTATGGAATGGCTGCCATATAAGGAGAGATTAATAAGACTGGAGCTTTTCAGCTTGGAAAAAAGACAAGTAAGGGGAGATATGATATAGGTCTATAAAATCATGACTGGTGTGGAGAAAGTAAATAAGGAAGTATTATTTACTCCTTCTCATAACAAAAGAATCAGGGGTCACCAAATGAAATTAATAGGCAGCAGGTTTAAAACAAACAAAAGGAAGTATTATTTCCATACAACATTCAGTCAACCTGTGAAACTCCTTGCCAGAGGATGTTGTAAAGGCCAAGACTATAACAGGGCTCAAAAAAGAATTAGATAAATTAATGGAGGATAGGTCCATGACAGGGATGGTGTCCCTAGCCTCTGTTTGCCAGAAGCTGGGAATGGGTGACAAGGAATGGATCACTTGATTACCAGTTCTGTTCATTCCCTATGGGGCAGCTGGCATTGACCACTGTCAGAAGACAGGATACTGGGCTAGAGGGACCTTTGGTCTGACCGAGAATGGCTGTTCTTATCCCATATTAAAATATTACAGCCCTCGTATCCATGTTAGAAGGATTGGGTTTGTCTCACTCTGCCCAAAAAGGTCAAAAGGAAGGAAACAAATCTTCATTATCTGTATAATTAGGTTCTTAAGTCGATTTCCAGTGAAGGCTGAAGTCATTCTACGGTCTCGATCCTATATACCTGCTGAAGCTAACAGCCGTTTTCCAATATCTTCATGGGAGCAAGGTTGGATTATAAGTGATAAACATACTGCCCCCCACACACTCATGTTACTTTACTATGGTCAGTAACCTTTCAATCTATGGTACTTGAGACAGACAAAAGTTTTTCTGTACTTCATGTTCCAAACAGCCTTTCTGTAATAAAGAGAAGTTTTGCTTCCCCACTGAAGTCTTCAGAAAAAGTATTTTGGGGGGCTACAAATTAGCTAGCAAAACAGGGAGATGTATGGTGACACATTTGGGGTGAACTGACCAAGATGCTTTGGAGATGTTAGAATAAAAGGTAAAGCAATTTCCCTTGCTGGTAAATGTTTAATATTTTTCTCCACAACAGTGAGGCTTTGTTGGATGTTTGCTCATTAGATCTCAGCAGCCACTAGCTTAAGTTTGCCTTTTTTAAAGACATAAGTCATCCTATTTCAGTATTTATTCACTTCTGAAATAGGAACACTAGCACATTCCATCACAATGTTACCGGTTTTTCAGGTTGGCTATTAATTCTGACATAACCAGCAAGAGTGTAGAAGTTGTGTAGAAGTTGGGTTGAATATGGCCAGTTCATAAAGCTTCTGTAGGATCTGAGACCTCTTCCAGAATTAGGCCAGGCCTTAGATACATGCTGAAGAAAAGTTAGAAGAGTTTCAAAAGGATACAAGAAGGCTGCAGCGTTAAGCATCTAAAATTTAGAGTAAATATTATATATTCACAGGGTGCAGTTGGCATAGAAAATGTGAACCAGAGGGTGTTTGTTTTATAACGGGTTTCACACATATCCGTCTCCAGCATGATGATACTTTTGTACCACACCACGTTTTCTTTTTCCATGTACATGGAAGAATGTTATTATTTCTGCCTGAAGAGAAGGAGAAGGTGTGTGTGACATATAGATATATAGTATATGCTCTAGCTCAGACTAACAGCAGCGTATGAGCGGTGATATATATACTTATGTACTTTAGGTGCTTTTAAAAATCCCATCCCAATCTGTTCGGTCAGTTTTCATATGGAAGGGTTTCCAGCCATCTACTCATTTTCATCATTTCTGGGCCCCCTTTATTTCAACAAAATCCTTTTTGAGACTAACTGAACAAAACTGAACAGAGTTTTACAAATGAGGGCATACCACTGATTTATAAAATTGCATCAGAATATCTTCAAAATTGTTCTCTATTCCCTTCTGCATACATCTAACGTTTTATTTTTTGACTGCTGATGCACAGAGGTTTTCAGTGAGCTGAGCTCAGTGATGCCCATCTCTGTTTTCTGAGTGGTTACAGTTAACTTATAAACCAGCAGTCTGTATGCCTTGCTCAGATTATTGCTTCTAACAGGCATTACCTTACATTACTCAACAATTCATTTTATCTTCCAAAGTGCTGCCCATCCAGCTCTTTATGGCTGTGGATCACAGAAGACAGTCAAGAAAAAATTTAGTTGGTCTACAACATGTGGTCCTCAGCTTCAGAATCTCACTGAAGCAGCCCATTCGTGGTGAAAGCTGTGTATAGATGGGAAGTAGAGAGCTCAAGGGTGGGTGCTAAAAAATGTTGATGGACAACAACAAAAACAGTTGATATGTGTGGCCACCTCAATGTGAAACTGGTTTCTGAGAAGCAGTAGATTCTTCCTATAGAAGGGGTTCTCAAACTATGGGTCTGGACCCCAAAGTGGGTTGCAAACCAGACTTGCTGGGGCCCAGGGCTAAAGCCCGAGCCCTACCGCCTCAGCACGAAACCAAAGCCCAACACCTTCAGCCCTGGGCAGCAGGGATCAGGTTACACGACCCCCGCCCGGGACTGAAGCCCTTGGGCTTCGGCTTTGGCCCCCCCAACCCGGGGCAGTGGGGCTTGTGCTTTGGCACCGCAGCACAGGGCAACAAGCTTAGACTTTGGTCCCCACTTCTGGGTTCGGGTAGTAATTTTTGTTGTCAGAAGGGAGGTCGCAGTGCAACGAAGTCTGAGAACTGTTGCTATAGATAGTTCTTCCACTACAGCCCCTCACGAGCAGGGATGAATCAAGATAGCATCTATATACCTGAGCCAGCAGGATACTCATGGACTCAAAGTGAGGAGAACACAACTGGTTTGTTGGGGTCCTTTGTTTGGACTGGATCCGGACTAAGACACTGCTCAAAATGAGAGAAAGATGGGTGTGGATGTGGATGTGTGTAAAAAGCACTGTGTACACTTGAAGTGTTCTATAAAATTTAAAAAAAATGTTCATTTATCTCCAATTAAAATCCTATGTAAATTTACATGCAAATAGAAGCCCTCAGGCTTCCTGGCAACTTGCCAATCCAGCCCCTGGTTCTGCAAAAGTTATGCACCACTGCAATAAGAATTAGCAAATTCTAATTTAATCAGAAAAATACAGAGATGATTTTTTAAATCATTAGTTTTTAAAACCTTTCATTTCCAAAATGGCTAAAAAGACAGCAAGAAAAGCATGTATCTGTCACTCAACTGATGCAAATTCAGAGGGAAGCTGGAATTTATGTGACATTCTGTGAAGAAAGATTTGTGTTAGATTCCCTCTTGTACCCCTCTTTACACTTCTCCCAAGCCTGCACAGTGGGAGCTAAAACCTTTTCACACCACTTTGTATACAGGTGCAGCAACAACCAAAAAAGCCAGGAAGACAAGCAAAGGGCCGAGGGGGAAGAAGAAAAAAAATTTTAAATGCACGTTAATCTGCTTGACAAGCCATGAACCACATCACCACTCTAATTAGAGCCAGAATCTCAGAAAGCTAAAAGAACATGGAGATGCAAGCATTTAGAACAAAAAGGGAGACTTGTGATTTAATGACCTCCGCTGCTAGTTTAAAAATTAATGGGGCAAAATCAGATTAGAGCATTAATACAGACCAGTCTAACATTTATCACTAGTAGTGTTAACTGTAAGTGGCCCCCTTATTTAGAAAAAGTAGGAAATCCTATTCTAACTTTGCCCAGGACATTTCTAAATTAAGTTCTGCAAGCCTCCTCATATTTTAAATGTTTCTGTTGTAATTTGTATATACACACACACACACACACACACCTGACTTTCCCTCTCAGATGCTAGTTGCCTAAGGCAAAGCTCTCCTAGCCCAGTGCTAAGTGATCAATTACAGACACAATTGGAAATGGTGTGGGGAAGAGTGGAGGAAAAGGGAAGAGAGCATTTCCCCATTCCAGCTCCCCGTCTCCCGCAACAGCTTTCAGTATTCACTTATTGTCTTTCTCAGTACACCCACAGGACTCATACATTTTTCCCCTCAAGATCTTTCCTCCCCATCACCCAGACTTTTCTAATGTAGTTGCAAGTGACACACCAAAACTTAATTGTATTGCTAACGGTTCTAGCTAAGGGTTTTAAACTGCCACCCATCACCATAATATCAGAATACCTTCCACAAACTCATTAGCAATAATAAGGTCCCTAGAGGATTTTATGGAATCTCTTGCACTTCTCTCTTTTTGGAATAAAAGCTCTGCTTGGGATAGGGTCTTTTGTTTTTGTTTTTAAATGGGTGTTTAGGTAGTGATTTGACTGGTTAGAGTGGGAGGGGGGGGGGGCTTCATTTTTGCAGTTGTCATTCTTCAAAAAGGCCTTTACTTTGTAAGAAGGTTTTGCAATGTTTCCTAAATGCAAAAAGTTCTAGCAACAGCTCAAACACACAGGCACCAGGGGCTCCTGAATTTAATCTCAGCTGAGAAATTTATTCTGCAAACATACACATCTGTACTCATGGTCATGACATTGCTCTAGCAGCAAACAACCTTTGTATTCTTCTTCCTCTTCCTCCAACACTTCTATCCTTCCAGTTCAGGTTATATAAAAGGGAAAAAATGTAAGTATGCATCCAGATCCATAATCTGAACAGTCTCTCTTTTAAGGTGTAATATCTGACTTAATAATTGAGTTAATTGGGGGGTGGAAGAGCTTGAGCACTACAGAAGTGTCTCAGAATTCTTCATTAATTACAAACAAATGCTAGCATAACTGGAAAAAATATATATAAACAGTAAGCAGAAGAAGTCAACCACTGAGCTGTATGTAGCTATTACAAATAAAATAAGTGTCAGGGATGTGGGAAAGGAAAGTAGACTATAAACTTAGCTGGTTTATCTCCCACTGTTGAAAGATTCTGATCAGTTAGACATTTTCTCTGTGGAAAGAAACCACAGGTTCCTTAATATTGCAGCGGAAGTTTCGTCAAGTCATGCTAACAACCAATTAAGAACTATTTGTTATTCCAAGGGTCTCCATCTGTTTTTCCAATTTTCAAGGAGGCATGATGTCGGTACGTCATAAAAGGACATGGGATATTTAGGTGTTCTGGGTCATAGAATAAAGGTCCAATCCCAAACACTTAAGAGTTGCAAAAACAACATCAGAGCACCAAATTTGATATTGAACCTGTGACTGATACTGTGCCTCCTTTCCCACCCAAATACTCTCTACCTCCAAAATCAGAAGACTGAGTGAAGATACACAGTGAGACAGAGATTTTGATTTCCCTCTAGCAGCTGGGGGCGAGGAGTGAGTGACGGTAGTTGCTTTATCAGCCACAGGCAGGATATGAAAAATTCAGCCACCAACGAAGGTCCAAAGACAGCACCCTGATTGGAATCCAAGAGCCACTTCTCTCCCAGAACCTTTCGGAGAGAGAGAGAGAACCACTCTAGACTTCATAAGATGCTGCCCGTCACTGATGACGTCTCTCCCAAATATCTATCCACTTTTGTATGATAGTTATCTGCCGTGTTTTTAAAGTCATGATTTAACATAAGAAAGCAAATTAAAAGTGACAGCAGCTTTGCAACCAGTTAAACTGCAGAAAAAAATGCAACAATTCAGTTTCTCTTGAGCCAGTACAAATTTCCCTATCTGTTAAACTATTGCCTTTGAAAATCCTGCAATAATTATGAAAGAAACACTATGGGTACTTGCCCAGAACAGCTCTCCCCGGCCCATCTTTATCAGTGATAATTAGCTCAAATGCCCTGATTATGTATCACAAGAATAAAAATAGTTTCTGGATTCAGACTTTGTCCATATGCAGAATACCTCATGTTATGTATAAAAGCAGCATCTATTTTTAAAACATAAGAATACAGTATCCTGCATACTGCCTCAGGGCTTGCATCAATTTCCTACTTATTAATTAATTGGTTTGTTAATGCAACAATTTGCAGGCCTGTGTTGCCTAGTAAGCTCAGGAAGTCCATGTCCTCCCTGGCAAGATCAATGAACATTAGTCTACACCCTCTGATGTTAAACAGACTCTGCTACTGTCAAAGATAACTGAGGAGCGACATTAACTCAGAGAAACATCTGCTAAATATTGGAGGGCCAAATGACTAGGCATAAAGTTAAATTCTAAAATGTCAGTATTTAAAATGACAATAGAACATTACTTATTGCAAGACTAATATACAAAAGTAACCACATTTTGCCTCCCAACACCACATTAAACAAACAATCACAAGGGATCTCACCAGCTAGTAGGTTACTTACACAAAGCCTATAGCTCTCTCTCTATCAGCTGGACCTCCAGATAACATGATCTGACATAAAACACTCAGTTGACTGCAATTTGAAAACAAACAAGCCATCTTGGAGATACTTTTTAACATAAAAGCTTTGTTCTTTTAGCCATGTTAACATTAGTCCAAATAGCTGATTTAGCTGGGCACATACACATTCCCAAATACTCATGAGTAAATTTAACAGGGATCGGGACACAACACATTTATTCATTGTTTGCAACAATGTTTTACAAGTGCTCATATAATGGAGGCTTAAGGGAAAAACTGAACTCTGAAACCCTCAGCTTGTGTAAAAATGAATGAACTATCTGCTTATTTTGAGTTATTGGTACAGAAAACATGCTAACCATGTGCTGCATAAATCGCACTGACTTCCATCTCATGCCAGGTGCAATTCACAATGCTGGTTTTAATTTAAAGGCTCTTCATGGCTTGGGTCCTGAAAATGCCAATCTTCATCAACTACTCAAGCTGAGAATCTTTACCTAGGCTTCCACATCTGACTCTGGGTGCAAAACATTTTCCATGCAAAGTCCTTGACTCTACCCCACTAATTGAAGGAAGCAAATTTCAGTCAGATATTGTTGGTTTTCTAAACATTTTGCAATGCACATCTTTTTATCCAGAATATTCTGGGGATGGATTGAGGAGGGAGGATTTTATTTGAGATGGGTAGTTTTTGATGCAATATATTCTGACATCATGAAAATTAGATTGTTGTGCATCATTTTAAATTTGTTTACTCACAGAGATTCTAGCAGGCACTCTGCACTGAATGGAAACAAATAATTATCAGGCCGCAAAAGGAAAATGTTGGTAGCCTACGCACAACTTGCGTTCAAGTTGACCAAAAACACTATCCATTCGCATTCTTGAAGGAGGCACATTTGAAAGTTACCAATCTCATACATACAATGCGGATAGAACATTAGCTCACTGTGCCTATAATCCACTACCAACACTTAAAATTGAATTTACCCCACTGAACATGTAAAAGGAGAAACAAACAAGATATTACTAAACGGATCTCTGCTTAATACTAGACGCTATTACATAGACATATATAGCCCAATGGATGTCATAGCATGCTAACAAAAGTTGAAAACAAGACATTTTCAGAATTTTCACTCACAGCAAGATATCCTTGCTCATGATTGAGTTTATAGCAGAGAGAATTCTATGCATCTCAATTTGGGGGGCTGGCACAAGAAGAGTGGGCATGGTAGTGTTTCTGACAGGCTACACCTATGGTGCTCAATTCACAGCTCTCAAACCACTCGCTCACTCACAAGGATCCACAGATCCTGTTGCTCATCCTTGTTCTTCATTCATCTCAGGAAGAGCAAAAGCAACGTGCCTTATATTGCTTCTATCCACACAAAATCATCAGGAGCACAACGAACAAACCGGAGTAGCAACAAGGCATCCCTATGAGCTCCTCTGCCCTCAGAACCCCCAAAATCTTTTCTCCCCAAGCAGTGAGGAGAACCTGGCTCGAGGAAGAAGAGCATCAAACTGAGGGAGAATCACAAGAACAATTACAGCATGATGTCCCAAGGTACATTACTATATTCAGTCCATATATCATGAGGATGAGTTGTATAGCTTCAGAGCTGCAATACTGACAAGGTCAGGGCACTTTGTTATGCTTCCATGGCTCGCTCAGAAGTCTTCTGATGACTAAAACATTTTGCATCAGTAGCCTTATACTAGCTCTAACGCTTACCAGTTCAGACTACAACGTAGAGTTCTGGGAGAGAAGACCCAAGAAAATTCTTATTTTACCCCTGTGCAATATTTCAGGGGAAGGAAGTGGGGTTTGCTGTTTTCAATTGTTGCTCTGAATCAAGTCACTTACTACCTACTTTTGGAAAGACTGCCTCAGGTGACCACGAAACACTAAAGATAAGCTTATCTGCTAGTTCTTACACCTGTTCAGACTGGAGGAACCAACGGGGAACCAGAAATTCCAACCTATTCAAAATGGACACAGTTCCTCCTCAGCTTCTAAGATAGCGTGTCAGGAGAAGAGACAAGATTCAGGAGACTGTGTAAGGATCGGCATGATTGAATGGATGTTGGGAGAGTCCTTAAGATGAAGATTTCTGTGCACATATCCTCACACACACACACAGATCTGCTCTCCATGAACACTTGATATTAAGGGCAAATACAGTAACAGTGTAAAATTTTCAGTCATTCGTAACATCTCTTGGCAAATTTTTCCAAGCTTAAAGTACAAATTCCTCATTGAATATTTACCTCCTGACAAGCTTAAGATTTTAAGCACAAACTCAGTGAGCTATGAACAGAGAAAGTGTGAACAATTCTCTTAGTATGTAAATCACTTTTTTCACACGTCAAGCTTAAAAATTACTGAACTGACTTCCTTTGGGACTAAACTCTGAAGAAAAAACTTGAGCCTCAAAAAGGTACGTTTTGAGAGAAGTTATATGCCATTGAAAACAGTTTTAATGTAAATACTACTGCAACTGTAATTTAAAACGTCAGTAGAGTTGGTGGTCACTTAAGTTGTTTCTCTCTACATACAGGCTGAGCACCTCTTTCAAACACTACAGAACTCTCCAACACACATCAGAGTGGTGAAAGTGTCATTTTAATCCCACATTTAAGGAAATGAGTCTCACACTTTGACAAGCTTCTTAGACACCGACTTATTACAGAAATACTTGGAAACTTATGAGATCATATCCAGTCAGCAAAATGAATGTATTCTTGCTTAGAAGCAAAAGAATAAAATTCATCTTCACTTAACAAAATGTCTACCTGGTCAGTATTTATCCCTGATCACTATTAGAGATATGTTCTCATTACAGTACAGCCCAGAACCCAAATGAGAACTGGAGCCTATTATGCTGGGTACTGTATGAACATGCAGAAAGAAAGAGTCCTTACCCAAAGAATTTACAGTCCAAGTTAGGAATGAAGACTTTAGTCCATACTTACACGGTGGGGGACTTTATCCTAGGAAGCAGTGACTGAAAAAATGTGGAGGTTGTGGTGGATAATCAGCTGAACATGAGCTCCCAATGTGATGTTGCAGCCAAAATAGCAAATGTGACCCTGGGGTGTATAAACAGGGGGATGTTGAGTAGGAGAAGAGAGGTTATTTCACCTCTATGTTTGGCACTAGTGCAGCCACAGCTGGAATACTTTATCCAGCTCTGGTGCCCACAACTGAAGAAGGATGTTGATAAATTGGAGAGGGTTCAGAGGAGAGCCATGAAAATATGCCTTGTAGTGATAAGCTAAATAGACTGAGCTTTCGGAGTCTAACAAAGAAAAGGTTAAGGGGTGACTTGATTACAGCCTATATGTATCAACATGGGGAACAAATATTTAACAATGGGCTTTTCAGTTTAGCAGAGCAAGATATAAAATGATCCAATGGATGCAAGCTGAAGCTAGACAAATTCAGACTGGAAATATGGCTTAAATTTTTAACATTGAGGGTAATTAACCACTAGAATAATTTATAGTGCACCAGCTTCCGCCTTTGGTGGTATGTGAATACTGCTACCATGCACTAGAAGTTTTGTGGTAAGATTTGATGTACTGATGTTTGACAGCCAGTGTCTTCGGAGGATCAGAGAGTAGGGGTCAGGGGCCAATTAAGCCATAGGTACTATAGGCCTATACCTACTGCCGGAGTTTCTGGCATCACATAATGACACTAGAGAGTCTCAGTTTTCATTTAAAATAAAGTTTTGAGCCTTCATGGTTGTGAAGAAAAACTTCTGAACATAAAGCCAGCATAATCTGTAGTTATGTCTGCCTGAGTCTGCAGACACACTGAGAAAAGAACTCTGAGAAGTGTGAACCGCCTCGAGCATCCAAGGGGTGTTAACTCCAAGACCAACTACTCTGGGTGGCTACTACAACCCAAAGGGAGGGGAGGGGAAAGAGGTCCTAATTCCATAACCCTTGCTTCTCTCGGAGGAGGGGGGGGGGAAGCATTTCTGTAATACCATTCAAAATGGGGGGGGAGCAGCACCTGAGCCACAGGGAGCCCCAAGTTGTAGTGTACCTAGGGCCTCAGACTGTCAATGAAATATAAGTGCAGATAAGCAGAAGGGCTAAAAGTAGAGCCTTAAAAAGGTGAGAACAAGGAATTTGATTGTGTTGGAGGAGTAGGAAATCATAGAGGGACTTGAATGAGGTGGTGGTGCTGGGTGACACTGTCAAAATGAACTAGGGTGGGTGGAGTGAAAAGGAAGATCTTAGCAGCATTTTTTTCTGAATGGACTTGAAAGGGGCAAGATGAGTGTTGGAAAGGCCACAGAGGGGAAGGCTGAAATAGTCAAGACAGGAAATGAGGGCCTGGACTAGAGTTTCAGAGGCAGGGACAGAGAACAAAACCAGATCTCAGTGATGGTATGGAGGAAGAAGCTGCAACAGCCTGGATGTTCAGGGCTATCACTAGACACAGGTAACAAGGTTGAAATGACTAACTGGGACTAGGATGGTGCTGTCAACAGTAACAGAAAGGAAGGAAAACAAGAGATCAGTCTGGATCATAAAAAGAAAAGGAGTACTTGTGGCACCTTAGAGACTAACCAATTTATTTGAGCATAAGCTTTCATGAGCTACAGCTCACTTCATCGGATGCATGTTGTGGAAAGTACAGATCTTTTTATACACACAAACCATGAAAAAATGGGTGTTTACCACTACAAAAGGTTTTCTCTCCCCCCACCCCACTCTCCTGCTGGTAATAGCTTATCTAAAGCGATCACTCTCCTTACAATGTGTATGATAATCAAGGTGGGCCATTTCCAGCACAAATCCAGGGTTTAACCAGAACGTTGGGGGGCGGAGGGGGGGAAGAGAGCTATTACCAACAGGAGAGTGGGGGGGGGGGGGAGAGAAGAGAAAATCTGGATTTGTGCTGGAAATGGCCCAACTTGATTATCATACACATTGTAAGGAGAGTGATCACTTTAGATAAGCTATTACCAGCAGGAGAGTGGGGTGGGGGGAGAGAAAACCTTTTGTAGTGGTAAACACCCATTTTTTCATGGATTGTGTGTATAAAAAGATCTTCTGTACTTTCCACAGTATGCATCCGATGAAGTGAGCTGTAGCTCACAAAAGCTTATGCTCAAATAAATTGGTTAGTCTCTAAGGTGCCACAAGTACTCCTTTTCTTTTTGTGAATACAGACTAACACGGCTGTTACTCTGAAGTCTGGATCATAAGTTTCAAAGCTAGATGTTAAGACATCCAATGAGAGAGCAGAAAGACAAGCAGGGATAAGGTGGGAGAGGGTTGGAGTGGAGTGGGAAATCAGCATAGCAATGGACGTTTAAACAGATATTTCAACTTTTTTTTAGAATGAGACTCAATGCGAGAATTAAACATAAAGAGCAATAAGAATTATAAGACCATACACTAGTTATATAAGTGCTTTGAGGAGAGTTTTTTAAAAAATAACAGGGGGAGGGGAGTGAGAGATAGATTGCCCCTCTCAAAACAATGAAACATAACTGACATTTTCTAGGCAGCTTTACCAATATTGTTAAAATGGTCTGCCAAAACAATTTTTTTATTCACTTGAAGTCAAAGTTTCCCCAAGCCAATAGCTCAGCCGACAGATGCAGTTAAGGCAAGTCACTTTCACAGCCAACGGTACCCAAGGGAGTGATGCGGCCAGCATCACATACTATCACTTTTGGCTGCCCTACCCCGATGGATCAGGTACCATTTCTGCAGCTAGGTGAATCTCTGCCTTCAGGTTGTCCTTCAGTGCGAGATCAAGACTCAAAACACACAATCTTCAGGATTGTAGCCGAGCACCTTAAACACTCAGCCACTGTACCTCAGCATTCATGTGGAGAAAGCTATTATATCGGTTTTACATTCTAGTACATAAAATTCACCATGTTTTTCTTTAAACGAGTGAACAAATAAAACTAAAACAATAGGTTCCTGAACCTACCAAGGCTAAGCCCTCAAGAAAGAGGAAAGAGTTTAACCAAATAAAAATACAAACAAAAGGAGGCTCTCTGGGTTATCAGACATCTCTTACTGAGATTACTCAAACTCTTTAAGAAACTCAGACAAAGAAAACACCTCAGAAGATTTAGAGGATTTGTAAGGTGAATGATTGGCTTTGCCCTGAAGGGAAAGGGTAACAGACTTAAAAGATAAGATCTAGGCTTGATCTCAGACTGAATGGATCCTATAACAGAACACACTTGTATCTGAGCAGGGAGGGAGGGAAGGAGCCCAAAAATCTTGAAACCTCACTCTGATCAACATCACGCGTGCAGTGTTTCACACACCCACATGCTTAGAAAGAAAAGAAAATATTTTAATTTATTTTAAAACTCTTCTGTTTTACCGAGTACCGTAAAAGACTTCACAACAACTGCACAACTGTGAAAGGAGTCTTGTTAGGAAAAAAATAAGACACACTCTGAATCTGGCTTGTCAATTTATGTATTTGTAAGATGTTTTGCTGTAACAGCAACCCAGTGGGGGGCGGGGGTTGGGGGGAGAGAATCTAGAAACCCATTCAGTTGTGTGTGCAACAATCAATCCATTTCTCAACCTGCCAAAAATATATATTTCTTGTCTGTGCCACTTAATAAAATCTCCTCCTTTTGAAAGTTTCACTAATTTAAAAACAAAAAATAAAGCATGTTCATGAGATGTTTTAGCTTCCAAGTAATCTATCAAGAAATATTTTAAAAAATGCTATTGACTGCAAACACTACAAAAGCTCAAAACAAATTTTACTACATAACCAAAAATCTCCAAAGATTTAGGCAATGGAAAACTATGCAGACAAAAACAATCTCTCTCATTTAAAACCTTAAACGAAGGCACCTGTTCCTATTCTTTTGCATACAATAAAAAAGCCAGAACAAGATGTGTGCTTCTACTCTTAAGAACCCAATTGCAGAGGGCACAAAGGGTCAATCTTCAAGCAAACTAAGCAAAGCTGTATTTACAAAGCAAACAAAGCAACAGGGCAACCAGGATTTTTAAATATTACAGCAGAGTGACTAGTAGTAGCAATAAAGTGAACATTGTGCCAGAGTTTCCTCATAAGAAATTGCATTTTCAAGGCTTTATGATCTCCACTGGGGTTGAAGGGGAATGTTTAGGCTGAACTTGTCACATAGTATTTCAGGCCAAAAGCAAAACTAACCTGCTGTTTTGCTCACGTCACACCTACAAGAACAAAAATATTTGTAGTTTAATTTTTTTGAATACTTAAAAGTTCATAATCTTTAACTATACTTGTTTCAAAAATGTCAAAATTTTGTAGTTAAATTTTTAATCTGGATTTTGAAAGTTCAGTTCAAATTTGACCTCAAAACTGAGTTCTAGGGAAAATTAATATTTTACAGAATTTAAAACCAATAAAAGTTGGGGTTCTTTTTGTTTGTTTTTAATTGAAAAACATTCCTGTGCTATATTTTCTGACCAAATATAGTGAGATTGTCCTGGTGTGTGACTACATGAAAGAGAACCTGGTGAAGAAATGAAACAGACTATTTCATTGTCCACCTAAATGAAACATAGAAAGTAACCAGAAATACAGCAAGTAGTAAACAAATATTTTTCAAGTGTTCTGGTTTAGTATTCTGAGTTACTTGTAGTGTGGCCAATTATATTATATATATATTTTTAATACCTTAAAACTGAGAGCACAGGTCATGATCTGTAATGCTGACTTATTAGCTAACCTGAGCAAAGTAGCACAGAGGATTGAAAATAAAAGTAATTTATATGTTACACTCACACTCTATACTTCATTATCAAACAATATATTAGTTGTTTACCTACAGTGGTCCTCAACCAGAGGTACATGTACTCCTGGGGATATGCAGAGGTCTTCCAGGGGGTACATCAACTCATCTAGATATTTGCCTAGTTTTACAACAGGCTACATAAAAAGCATTAGTGAAGTCAGTATAAACTAAAATTTCATACAGTGACTTGTTTATACTGTTCTATATACTAAACACGGAAATGTAAGTACAATATTTATATTCAAATTGATTTTATAATTATATGATAAAAATGAGAAAGTAAGCAATTTTTCAGTAATCGTGTGCTGTGACACTTATTTTTAGGTCAGATTTTAGAAGCAAGTAGTTTTTAAGTGAGGTGAAACTTGGGGGGTATACACAACAAATCAGACTCCTGAAAGAGGTACAGTAGTCTGGAAAGGTTGAGAGCCACTGGTTTACTGCATAGAAATCATAAATGCAACAGACTAATGCACACTCACAGTCTTGTATAAAAACTTCAAATATTCCAGTGCCTTATACACGAATAGTTTTTCCTCAACCGCTACAAGAATTAATGTATTGAACATTATGGACCTGATCCTGCTCACAATGAGGTGAATGAGTTTCATGACTGCCTAGAGGAGTGCAGCACCAGGACTCAAATATCCTACTACTTTTAAAACCTACACTATGCATCTTACAAATGGCTCAGAGTCACAACTATGCAACCAACAGTATAATTGGAACAACCTACCAGGCAGATAGGCCAAGTCAAGGTTGAGATGCCAGCAGAAAATAGTTTAGAGTGATTGTGAATGGTCAGTTAGTACATAACAGTGGGAAGGGGAAACGTTCACTGTGCATTTCTAGACTTTCTGGCACTGCCAGTTATTGAGATAGGGATGGATAAATACTTCACTCCTGTGTGCTGCTGCAAGGATGAACCAACTCATTAAAAGCTCTCACAACCACAGCTAAACTCAGTGGGAAATCTTAGTATTGGCACTGTTCGTTCAAGAAGCAAAATTAGAATATTGGTTGGACGAAGTAATAGGAACATGTAGATATGTCTCAAACAGATCCAAAGAAAACAGAAACCCTTCAAAGTAGTTATCTGAAGGATTCCATGTGAATCCACAACTTAAACAGCAAATCAAGCTTTACAGTCTAATACAGATATGTATATCAACCTCCCTCCCAGCTATGGCCTTTTTCTTGGCAAGGTAGTGTATATTTTGCAAGCAAAAAAATTAAATAATTAATAATAATAAAAACCCAAAATCTGGATGTCACAGGACAACTGGCCTTTTATGGGGAATCAGGATCTCAGTCTGCCCACGTCTATGGTGGGGTTTGGTTTTAGCTGTGAACATAAGAAATATTCTTCCATGGTTTTAAGGTCCTTGGTTAGGATTCGTTCTATGATCAATAGGTCACGTGGCTCAGTTGTCAGAACAATGTCATCTGCATAGACAAATTTCCATCTATATATTCAGGGAAACTCGGTGTGGATACCAAACAGAATCTGTTCCAAAACTGGATTTTTATAGTAGGCCATCGTTGAGAGTGTATGTCCTGCTGACCTGGTCACCTAGGAAAGCACGAAACTTATGACTGGTCAAAACTTCCCAGAAGAATTTTATCATTGAATCACATGAGATAAATGCATGGGCAGCTCTTAGAGATAAGAGAATTCTAGACGGAGAGTTGACATTCAGTTAGTTGGAAGACGCCCAACAGCGCCAGGCCTCAGCAGGGAGAGTCCCCAAACAGTGGCAGGAAGCCCAGCCTGCCAGGAACTACAAGCTATCCCAAGGAAGAGCTGCCCTTGACAGAGCTCCACAAACCACAAACTCTGCCCTTGACAGAGCTCCCCTGCCTCTGAAAGAGGACAGCAAATAGTGGACACAAAAGGAAACGGGTATCCTGGGATCAAGTCAGTCTCTCGTCTAGGAAGCTGGGATGAAGGATTTTTTTGTGCTTTGTGGTGGATTGTCGGTCAAATAAATGAGACCTGCCGAAGACCATGGTCCTTCACACTTGAAGGCTGCATGGACTTCTTTATATACCAGGTGAAGAGAAATCAAGGCAGACTTCAACAGTGGCACCCTGCCTAACCGCAAGGAGTTCATGCTGGGGCAGCCTGCACTGTGACACTGGCCCATTTCAACAGTAACTGCCAGAAAAAAGAGAAGAGAGAAAAAGTCAGTGAAGAGAAAACAAACACAAAATAATTTGGGAAAGCTATCCATGTTTTGAAGAGTATACAGAATTATTAAAAAAAACCCTCAAAGCTACAAAAAAATTCAAGAAGAATTTCAGTTTTAAGAAGATCACTGTGTGTTATACACTCCCTCATACCTGAGTAGAAAGTAGAACTACTCTACCAAACTGCACAGCCTTGACCAGGAACCAAATATATAGAAGCCTGAACCCCTTTCTTGGGCTGCTAACCGTTACACATGTCAATAATCTAGGCCCTTAAAGGACTCAGACACTTGTCCAAGACACAGAAGTTACTCAGTTTTTTCATGTTACTCTGTGCTACTGATTGTGTCTTTTTTCTTCCATATTTCCAACACGGATAATGCTTAGGAGCTGCAGTTAAGATTGTAAGCTCCTTGGGACAGGGACTGTGTTCTGTGGTCATACAGCACCTAGCACAACTAGGTCCAGTTCACGCCTAGGTCTCCTAGGCGCTACGGTAATATAAGCAAATACCACCACCTTCCTAGGAATACACCTATTAATTAGAGTAAAGATCTCATCTTTAGTAACATGTCCCATAATTGGCGTTGCTTGGTTTACAGACATACAAAATTCTGTGCTTTATTACTACATTCGGCACCTAGATAAAATAAGTTTTACAGACATACTTGAAGGAATTATCAAATTTTCAAATTACTGCCACCGTATATTTACTGTTCCGTAGAGACTTGGAGGCAAGTCAAGTTGATATAATGCCAAGAACTGCTATTCTTGCTCTCAGGTGCAACAGGTCTCTCCCTAAGGCCCGACGTGAATTCCTTTCATCCTCTTAAAATGTTCCTGTCAACATTTCAGTTACGCTGTATCTCTAAAGCTACAGACAAGCTCTTTAAGGTGACTGCTACTTCTACAGCAGTATCTTGAAGCAGACACAGCTTCAAAATCCCAGTCAAAGTTCAAAATGCTGTGTCCTTAATTATCGTCTGTTTCTTCTAGTATTAATATTTCCCCTCGGGTTTGTTTTCTGTAATTTTGAAGGTCAGGGGAGGAATAAGTCTGCAACAAAATAATGTCCTGTCCACGTTTCTGTACTGCCCAGCGGCCAGTCCCACTGGTGACTGCTGGCTGGTTTTTGAAATGAAGAGCATGTCAACAATTAGAAAAGACATCACTAGTTAACATGAAGGACAGTATTTTTAAAGCTGCAATATATTCAGTTAGATTAGTAGGGGCTCTGACTGCATGTCATTAGTTGATTTGTTTACCTCATCAGTGCTCCTGTGGAAAGATGCATTAAACTTAAAGTCACATGAAATGTTTAGTTGCGATATCTCCAGCTTCCATTTTTCAACTCCAAGTATTTGCATTGTGTTACAATGAAAACTGGTTCTCCACCCTCAAAAATTGATAAGGCAATGTCCCATTTCATCTATGTAGATTTTACCCACATCAAGTTTTGCATTTTTTGTAAGCTTATCAGTTTTCAGAACCAGAAGAGTTGCCTTGGGGTTCCTTGGAATGAGAAAACAGGCTCCTTAATAAATACCATTTATAAACTTAAAGTGACCAAAATTTAGTTTTTTATAACAGAATCTTTCAACGTACATTTTAGCAAAACTTTATTCTTAGAGTGGAGCTGAAATTTATTAAAATAATTAACATTACTGGAAAAAATACAGAGTAAGTCACAGAAGTTTCCTCTTGTAACTGTAAATACTGGCCACTATGTCATATCAAGAGCTGGCCACCCAAGTGGATAACCTATCCATTCCTGTACTTGTGCAGGATGTGCACAAGGCGGTATTAATGAGAAAAAGGGCCTGAAGTATATAGCTCACCAGACCAAATAACCTCCTGACCACACAAGTGGAAAATAATTAAAACAATGTACTGTTCTAATTTGGTTTTGGAACCATATGGTGAATGTTAAAGCAGTCTGAGAAAGGTTCATTTAGTGGATAACATGAAAGTAGCCCTATTAAAGAGGATGGGAGACGGGGCAGAAAAGAAAAACTGTTGTCTATTTGTCACACCATATATTTAATTCTTGGAACACTGATTAGAATTCTCCTTTAGAACATCAGGCCTCAGGTAAGAGGCTACTGGAGATTAAATTTCACTACATCCCATTTCGCTAAGGTCTGATAGGCAAGATTTCATTACCCATTAAAATGGAGGCACAGTATCCTAATGAGGGACAGGAGAGAGGTGCACATTCTACTTCTCCTTTGCTGCTTTCAGAGTTGAATATGTAATAAGATGCACATAAGCATTAACACTTCTAAATGGGGGGTAATGGGGCAATGCCAAGCCCTCTCTCAGAAACGCCACAAACATTACAATAGCTTTGACTGAAACAAAGTAAGAGGAAAACACATTCACTCTCTGCAAAGGAGTTTTAGCCACACTGCTATTGCAGAACTCCGGTACAAACTCCTAATGCAATACAATGAAATCAAAATGGTAGTTTGACCTTCACAGAATATAGACAGCTTGAATACAGTTTTACCCTAATATTAAGGGTGAAAGCTTCTGCTCACGAAAGGCAGACATTAACTAATCTGCTTACCCGAAAGAAAAAGAAAAAAAAGCCACGTACACACCAAAACACACACTGTGGTTTACAATAAGTCTGCCAAGAATGTAGCAGCCTAATCATAACAAGAGTTTATTTCAGCACATCACTGCAATCATGCTTAAACATTGTTCTTTGTATTGAATAAGGCATGCTGTCAATTATCCCTCTAAACCATATCTGCAGACGCATCAAGCCTCAGACAAGCTCCCACACTACATCATTTGCTGTATTGTGCATGGTCACTGCCAGCTGATGTGCCTCCCGGAGACTTCCCTAGGCCCCCTGCAGCAATAATTGCAAGCAGCCATGCATATAAATCAGAGGTTGGAGCCACATATGACAGAAAGCCAGGGGTGTAGAGAAGGAATTACCAAAACAAAAATTAAAGAACATTTGCTTGCACATGTCTCCTAACCCAGTCATCCAAACCAGTGGAGAGAAAATACGGAATGAAAGGAGTGGTTATAATTCTCCTTCCCTTCATTACTGGATATTTTCCTCACCATTTTAATTTTATTTCCTTTCTCCATTTTGACTTCTTGACATTGTAAATCATTGAGAAATATACTCCAGTTCAAACTGGGTTTCATTGAAGAATTTCAGAATATAAACATTTAAACCACAGACTTGAATAGAATTAAATATTGTTTCCTTATCTTCTACACGTACCATTCCCTCCCACTCCACCCTTCTGCCTCTGCCTGGATTTTGCTCTAGTCTAGTCAACAGTGCTTTTTCGCTTGAGTTTAATTAAAATTTAAACTAGTGTATATGAAAGTGATAGTATCTCTCCATTCAGAGACAGAAGACAATATCCTCTCAGTTTTTCATGTCCTTGTTTCTCATCAGAAAACCACAATCCTCAGCAGCAAGTGCTAGGCTATCTTTAGGTAAGGAAATAAGAGACTGAAACCATTTTTATTCCCACACCATTATAGTATATAGAGAGTGTTTCTCTTTTCTGTTGTGTCTCTTTCCGATTTGGATTTTATGCTATTTACACCAGTTTTGCCAACTCAAAGCATACCAAAAGCACGAGCTTCCCCCCTACCCCCTCCTGCCAATGAGATTTGCTTAAAAGTCACAGAGAGAGAAAAAAATAGGGTGATGTCTTCTTATTTGCCATCTGGTTTTTGAGCATTTCCGAGCTTTCTTCTTCACAACCATAAAGATTAGAAGCCTACTTTTTCAAAAACGAAAGCTGAGATTTTCACATAAACAACATAATTCCAGCTAGGGCGATAAGAAAACCACCTAATATCGTGGGAGTTGGCAACACTGTCATACTTATTTCTTACAGTCCTTCCTCCCACCTCTTCACACAAAAGACCTCATATTACAGCAACTCTCTTCTACACAGAGACAGTCCCTTCTATCTGCTAGCTAGAGAACACAGATGCTTCCCCCCCTCCCACTTTACCTGCGTCCTTCTCTTCAGCTAGCTTGATTTCTTCCCTAACTTTGATGTATAAATACTACAGTGACACAAACACATCATCAGGTTTTCTCAAACACTTTTTTGTTTAGTGGATTCAAGTTCATCAGGTTTCTTGGAAGATGGTCACGTGCTCTGAAATGACTGTGAACTCAAAACTAACTAAAACCTATAAAATATCTTAATTCCATCATTCTAATACTGTACCCCTGCAGCTTTGCAACTGAACTGTATGATCATGTTTAGCTGATTAGGAATGTAGCTATTTTTAAAGATGCAAAACTGTAGAGAATCATATGGTCTCCTACAACATACCCTGCATTGTTAGGCTTTAAAAAGTTATAGATTCACGTAAACAGAGAGAGAGAGAGAGAGATGCAATTTTCTCGCTCTCTCACACACACCCCCACCCCACACACACACGTTATACATTTCTTCTGATCAAGGCTGAACTGATCTCTCTTTTATCCTCAAAACATGACAATACAAACTAGGTCAAATTTGAGATAATTTCAAAATGATAAAAGTGGCAGCAAACAGATCATCAGCTCATAGGTCTCTAGTTCTAATAGTCTATCATAATCTCAAATCTTGAAAATGCCACTAATAATTATTTTAGTTCAAAGCAATCTAGACAACTGTTTTATTTAATACCACAATCTTAAAGCAACTATTCTATTGCTTTTCATATTCACCTTTCTACCCAGGTTCTAGATTACTTTCCATGTTAATTTTCAAATTAGAGATCTATAAACTGAGATGTTAACTTTGACTTCTAAGACTTCATGCAGGAAGCTCATTCCACTGACCTCATTTGATCCATGTAAAAAGCAATAATGGAGCTTATGAGGCTAACTGCCAAAGAGAAATACTAAGTACTTGTTTCCTATATTCTTTTCTGATGAAGATCTAAACCAGCAGCTCAAGACAGACTTCTGATTAGATCAAAGTAGGAAACATTTCATGTCATTAGCTACATAGTTTCATGTTGTTTAGCAGCCGCATCATAATGCACACCAGACGGGTAAAAAAGTACAGTAGCTTTCAAAATCAAACTTTCTTCAAAACATTGCCTTCATATCACATTATATATATTTTTCTAGTAAATTATCAAGAGCGTTTTCCTGGCCTTTGCTCCCATTCTTTTACGCACACAGATTAAGCTAATGTCAATTTTTTTAGAGTTTACAAACCTAAGGAAATGTGAAAATATTTCCATGGTAGATAGGCATGAATGTGTGAATGGTACTTCCCATGTTTGCTATAAATACCTATGGATCATTACAGGCATAGATTCATATGTATTTATAACATCCATATGGGCCAGGGAAGCGAATGATCCAACCAGGGACCAAATTTGGTGATGAATCTTGGTCATGTGCTACCTCAGGCACGTTGTGCACACGCTAAGAAGATATGTAAGTAGGAACACATGATTTTTGCACAGAATAATTCTATATGAATGGCCTGTGATCAGTGTATATATTTGCAAAATGAACTGCTCAAACATCGCAGTTTGCCCCACTAGTGGGGAGGCCATCCAATACTGTTAACACAAGGGGGAAAAGTTAGTCTACAAATCCTTAATATGCAAACCCCCAAATCTTCCGTCGCTGTGAGACAGCATGACTGGAGAAATGAGCACCAGGGTGGGAAGTTCCAAGTTTTAATCCAGGTTCTGCCACTGAAACATGGAGTGACCCTTTTAATACTACCTGTCATCATAGTCTCTAAACCAGACCCATCTAACACTCCATCTGTTTGATCTATCCATGCATTCTGTTTAGTCCCACATTCTCCTCGGAGCACAGAAATTCAGAAGTGGTTTTCTTCTTTAATTATTAAAAGAGAGAAAGAAACTTCTACCCCTTGCAAGTTGCCAAGTCAAGATAACCTTGAAAACTTGAGTGCAAATGATGCAGAGGTCTCTTCAAGTCTGCAGACAGCCTGAAACTGACTGCGAAGTTTCAGTTTCCTGGACCATTATGCCACATCTCCCCCCAATTAATTTCATTTGTGAATTAAACCAAATGATGACATGCTAAATGTGAGCATTTGATGATTACTTTAGTAAATGAAATGGGGAAGGGAGTGGAACTGAATCTCCCAGGAAGGAGATGAGAGTTCCTGTAGGGAAGGAATTGCATAGGAAAGAACAGAGGAGACTCACAAAAGAGAGGGGAAAGGAAAGAAGCAGAGCAGAGGATGGAGAAAAAAAATAAATAAAAACAGAAACAGTGATGGACCAAAAAAAAGGGAGCATATTTTCCTCACCAAATGACACAATGTGACAATAAGATACTGAACAACTAAAAGTTTAACCACTACTTAAAACCATATTCCACCCTAGATTTCTATGCAAGCTTCCCATTGACATCACTGAATGCTTTCCTGAGGACTTCAAAGAGCAGGTCATCCTAAATTTATACCCAGGTCCACAGTTAAAGTTCAAAATGGAACTGGGCCCTCTCCACAGGATAACTCTGAAGCCACTAATCTAAGTACTGAATCAGAGGAGTTCCATGGGCTTTCTGCATGAAAACAAGAAAAATGAATGCCATCAGCATTGTTTCTGCAAGATGTTAACAGGCACCAAGTTCCCACACAAGACATTTCTCCTTTGTGTATTGTGTCCTGAATCATGCTGAATGCTGTAAGGCCTAAAGCAAGCAAGCACTGGGCCAGTGCAAAGGTCTAGCAAGCAGAATTAGCATGAAAGATCGCTAACAAAAAGGTAGTTACTCCTCTTGGTTGCATCACCAGAACCTCAAATTCAGTAGGATACAATAAAGGACAAACAGTATCTTTGAAGATGATGTATATTGCCTAGCAGGTATATAAAATGCTACTGATATTAGACACAATATCAGTAGTCCTACTGCAGGAAGGACTTCTTTCCATGCATTAAATCATAAATGCAAACTCTTTAAAGCAAAGAGAACAATAGTTTTAACGAGTGGAGACAGTTTCTTAAGGTCTGACAGAAAATAGCCATAACAGTCACAGGATACATTGCATTAAGGCATATTCCCAAAACACTACTCGATTTGACTACCCCGCTTCCCTGAAAACAAACTAAGAACTCCTCCGATGAATGAGTTTTCACGCTCTCACCTACGGACAGTTACCACTATGTTGATTTTGGGAAATACTAAGACCAATGGTTTCTTTACTGAGGGCCTGCAGAGACTAACAATATGTTTAGGTTTTGGGTGGTGTGAATTAATGGAAGTAGTTATCAGGTTGACAAAGCTTCAGCAAAAATCAACAGCACAACTGAAGCTAAGAAGTCCCTCTTTCTCTCTCTCTCCTGTTTCAGCCTAATTTAAACCCTTCAAATGCTTGTCTTCTCAAAGCGTTTTCAAGAAAGAAGAAAGAGCAGCGAGTCAACACACAAATTTTAAAGAAATGTTGAATATACATGTGTTATATCTTTATCTTTAGTTACACACACACCCCTCTGAGATGTCAGGTTTGCCTATCTCAGCTATACTGATAAAATAGCTAGAATACATTTCTTCATAACACACACAAAAAATGTCAATCTTGTAGTATTATCTCCTTTTTCAGCTTCTCCTGTTATTCGTGTGTTTTTTCCTTCCTCAGCTATGACATGTTGTATTTAAAGAGAGTTTGCTTGCTAGCTTAACAAGACGAGGCCATGTCATCTAGTGAAACAGACCAAAAGTACAAACAAATTTTCTAATTCACTACTGATAAGAGCCAAAAGGAAAGCTTGTCTGGGCTGCTTCCCTACACCTTCTTAATGCCAGCCGCAGGCAAAAATAAATGGAAATGTGGGTGAAATGGGAGGTAGGACGGAAACTATGATTTTTGCCACTTCCCTCTAACATCCTTGGGTCAAACTACTACATCTCAACGACCCTTCACAAGATCAAAAGAAGGTACTTGTGTTTACAACATCCTGAGCAATTTAGGAATCTCACTAGGCATTGCTTCCTACCTCCTGCCCGATTCCCTTTTAAAACAGATTGTTTCTAATGAAGCTGCTACAGTTTATGACTTTATAATCATCATGAGGCTGGCTTGCTACAGGATGCTTTAAAGAGAAATAAGGTCAACCTTCTCCCCGTTAAAGTTATTACATGTGAAACATTGCAGGAAAAAGAAATATATATATATATAATTTGTTTTGTGTTTTTAAATTACAAATATGAAAGATTCATGATAGTGTCGTTTCTCAGTACGTCTTCATTTCCCAGCAACAGCATCTGTACCTTGATGGTGCATAACTACTGAAGCAGCACTCTCACTTTAAGTCACTTTGGCATTTAAAGGGAGGGGTGGAGGTGGGGGCGAGGAACTTTAATGAAAGCTCTTGGTAAACACACAGGATGTTCCAGGAATCTGCTCTGCATGTGTTTTGTCTCTCTAGCCTCTACACCAGCGGTTCTCAAAGCCAGTCCGCCACTTGTTCAGGGAAAGCCCCTGGCAGGCTGGACCGGTTTGTTTACCTGCCGCGTCCACAGGTTCAGCCGATCGCGGCTCCCACTGGCCGCGGTTCGCAGCTCCAGGTCAACAGGGCCTGTGGGAAGCGGCACGGGCCAAAGAACGTGCTGGCCCCTTTCCCGCAGCCCCCATTGGCCTGGAGCAGCGAACCGTGGCCAATGAGAGCCGCGATCGGCTGAACCTGCAGATGCGGCAGGTAAACAAACCGGTCTGGCCCGCTAGGAGCTTTCCCTGAACAAGCAGCGGACCGGTTTTGAGAACCACTGCTCTACACCATAATGGGTGGACTGTTATACCAGCATAAATTTATACTGACTGGTGTAGCATATTCTGGTCTGGAAAGCAAAATAAACTATACCAGTATAAAGCAGCTTAACCCCAGTATAAAACTTCATCCACACCAGGACTTATATCAGTTTAAAAAACAAAACAAAAAAACCCCCACACACTCCTAACGGACAGACCTGGTCTAGACCTAAAACCTAGGTCGACACAGCTATAGCACTCAGGGGTGTGAAAGATCCATACCCCTCAGCACGCAGCTATGCTGACCTAACCCCCAGTGTAGACGCAGTTAGAATGCTTACGTTGACATACCTACTGTTGCTCAGGGAGGTGGATCCTTCCGTTGCTCTAGTTGTGTCTACACTAGGGGGTTACACCAGAATAATATGAGACTGTAGTGCCCACAGTGTAGACATGGGCACAGTTATACCAGTATAACATTTCTAGCGCATACCAGGCCAGTATAGCTTACATTCAACATCAGGTTTTTGTAAACATTGGTCCCTAGATTCTGGGGCTTCCACAAGGTCCTACCTGCACAGTAACCCTTATTTGTGCCGTTAAGTCTATTGTCAATACCTAGACACTAACAAAACAAAAAGTATTTTCATTTTTGCTACAGTAATTTCTTCCTGTAACTTCCCTTTCTAACTCGGAGAGTAATATTATGAACCCAAGCCATTAGATATTACTGAGTAAGTTTTGTGCTTTGATGTTTAAAAGTAAATAAAATTAGAAGCCACACAATTATTTTAATTTAATTAAAAACAAAATAGGTTACATGGGCTTGTAAAGCTTGTGCTTTCATCACAAATGTCATATTTTATCCCTCACTAGAGAGATAAGTCTTTCACAGTAGGAAAAGTTTTTAAACCAACTAGAGTGCTGGAAAAAAATATAACTTTTTCCAATTCTAATAATACTAACGTGAAATATTTTCTGGAGCACAGTTTAAAAAGATGAATAGCAATAATTATGTTTAAAATTAGGGCCTTGTTAGTTTAATACCCCAAAAGAGGATAAAAAATGTATCTAAATAAAAATGTAAATTGCATCACTGTATTTTAAACTACTAACTATGTTTCAGTTAATTGGCTCTCTCAAATCCAAAAGAACCTATGCCACAAACTCAGCAATTCCACGACATGCATAAATGTCGTCCCAATCATTCCAGACACAGGATGAAAGAGGTCTCCAACCTAAAGCCCTATTTATATTCTCTCACATGGTGACTATAAAAAGCTTTCCTTTCAGGATGAGGTTTCTGTCAGTGTTGAAGTTAGCAACTGTCTGAATGTGAAAACCATTTTGTATGCCTATTTTTAAAATGGAGGAAGTCTTCTTTGCATGTGCATAACTCAATTTTTAAAAGACTGGTCTTGTCTTTAAACTTGCCATTGATTTACTCTTCAAGGAAGAAAGAATGTCAAACAAATTCCTTCAGATATATTAAAGAAGTTGTTATAAACTACTGAAAATGAAAACTAAAAATCCAGAGTATAAATGATTGAACATATTGATATTTTGATACAGATATTTTCCACAGGAAATATCTTGGATTCCCCCCACCCCCATTTTTCCACCAGCTGTAATCATGATGATGTGCTGAGCATGACCAGAATGGAGTTTCCTATTGGAAAAGAGGCAGCCTGGGGTTGCACACAAGACAGAAAGGCAGAAACTGTAGAGGTTTAATCTTGATTCTGCCACTGATTTACTGAATGGCCTTGGGGAAATCACTTCTCCATCTCAACAACAGCAAAAAAGATTAACACTATTTTCATAGCTCACAAGGGCAGATTAAGAAATGGAAGTTTGTAAATCATTCTGAAGATTTGAAGATGTGCTAAAGGGAGCTGGTCAGAAAATGGCAAGTATTTTCTGCAAAAGAATTGAAACAAAAGTTATACATTTTTGTGATTTTTTTTAAGAGGAAATTTTTTTGTAAAAAAAATTTCAAAATGACAAATTTTAACTAACCTCAAGTATCATTAAAATTGTAAACCACACATCTTCTAAAATTAGAAACTCAAAAATTACATGCTAGCCATGCAAAGTTGATATTCCTTTTTTCATTTTTGGGGTTGTTTTTTTTTTTAAATAAATTATTCTAATTTATTCAAGACTAGCATGTCTTGGACACCAGACTTGCCTGTCAAATTAGAAATAACCTCCCATCTCCAACCCCACCAACGGGTCTGAAAGCTTTCTAAAAGCAAAGCAAAAACAAAATTCCATTTTGGGATGAGGTTATGGATAACTTCATTCACAGAAATAAAATATTTTAAAAAACTCACAAGGCAATGAAAACACATTTCATTTGAATGACCCTTCAGATACTACATCCTGCTGAAGCCATAAGCAACATCGCCACCAACATGGAACCAGTAATTCGGCCGCTCAGACTCCTCACAATCAGAGGAAGTGACTGATTTTATCATAGTGTGAGACATACAATGCTACTGTAAATTTTATCAACACTCACATTCTTTCCACTCCTGCCTCTTGTAAAATCTTAATTCAAAAAACTTTGTAATTTACTTCAATAAAGAGTTAATGTTTCACCAAAACGAAGGAAGCCCACAAGCATACTGACCTGTGTTCATCCCCAACATATATCACCCATTGACTTTGTAGGTCTAGATTTTTCTGGTCTCATTCACATATGTGGTTTTAGAAAATTAAACTGAAGATATCTAATTAATTGGCTACTTGGGTATATTACTGTACTCTTATAGAAGTTGGGCTGAGGATACAAAGAGGTTGGGCATTTTATCTGAGACAAATATTACTTCATTGGTCAGAAAATGAAGTGTACAATCACTTCTAAGTGAACCTACAATTTATACTTATTAGGACATGATCACAAGATCTAGGCTTATTGTTCCCACAGCAAGACTTAAAATCGGGTTTGGATGATGTGACTGGAAAAGTTGCTTTCATAGAAGGCCTATATTTACCAGCTTTATAAAAAAGTCAACTTCTCTAGCGTCAATAGTAGAGGGATGCCTCTAGCGTCAATAGTAGAGGGATGCCTGATCAGGTGGCTAACAATGCAACTGATATCACATTTCTTTCATGGCACTCCAGTTTCATATCGTGCTGAACACTCTCCCGACTAATTTCTCCTCTCTGTTACAGCAGCTTAAAAGTGAAGTAACTCCATTAACTTACAAGGCTTTATTACAGATTTGCATCAGTCTAACAGTAGAATTTGGCCCTAAATTAGACTACTGCACCACTTCAGTTTTTGTATTTCTACGGGTTAAAAGAATTGGTATGTCCATTGTATGGTCTGGGTGAGCTGGAACTTGAGTACCTCTGTAGAAGAGGAGTCCTTATCCTGCTACATGAGCCATAGGCGTAGCACATTGAAAAAATAATTTTAGAATTTCTTACCTGTCATTCTCCTGCTGACATTGCACTGGCTACACCAGCGCTTAAGTCAGTGCAACTTACATCGCTCGGGTCAATAAGCGTTATCACTAGGAGAAACCAAAACTAAAAAAGGTAAGAAATTAAAAACCATTCTCCCCCTGCACCACATCTTCCTCTTCTTCACACTGAAACCTCACTCTCTCATACACCATCCACTCTTTTGGGAACTTCTCTGCGGGGAGGAGCAAGCATTGAAGAACCACACACCAATGGTAAATAGACCAGATACCCACAAAACAAACTAGAAGTGTATTCGAATAATTAGTACAGCTTCTATAAATATACAATTTTCAGTCCCAAAATAGCGCAAAGCACAGTACTTTTCCCATTATCTGAAGTTATGCAAATAGAGTGGAACAGTCCTTTTAATATTCAGATTATATAAGCCAGGGATCTCAAACTCAAATCACCACGAGGGCCACATGAGGAGGACTCCATCACTGACAGGCCTCCCTGCCTCCGGCCCTGACCCCACTCCACCCTTTCCATGAGGCCCTACCCCCCTTCCCCGCCTCTTCCCACCCCTTCCCCGCCCCCATTCCAATCCCTTCCCCAAATCCCCACCCTGCCTCCTCCCCTGAGCATGTGGCTCCCCACTCCTCCCCCCCCCTCCTGGAAAGCGCTAAGTGCTGCCAAACAGCTGTTTGGCAGCGGGAAGCACCTGGAGATAGGCAGAGGAGCGGGGATGCAGCGCTCTGTGGAGAGGAGGAGCTTGGCTGCCCGCAAAAAATAACTTGGGGGGGGCGCGCGGGGGGAGCGTGGCAGGCCACAGGAAATAACCCCATGAGGCGCATGCAGCCCGCAATAAGCCCTGCTTTACAGAGGCAGACAGCTTACTTAGAACTAGGGCAGAGATGGAAGAATTGTTGTGGGTCTGGATGAAAGTCCATGTTCTTGTAGGGACAAATCCAGGAGCTGGACAGAAAACCATTTTGCCCTGAAGTAATTGAAGGAACAGATCCTTTCCCAGAAGGGCTCTTCTGGGCAGCTGAGTTGGGTTTGTGCCCTTCATTTCTTTATGGTCTAGAAAGAAATCTGGTTACAAAACATTCTGGATTGGGAGGGGAGGGTTTCATATCAGAATTTCAGGTCTTTACCCTGGAAAAGTGATCAAATATTTATTAAAATACCATCACAAGAGAAAAGGAGTACTTGTAGCACCTTAGAGACTAACCAATTTATTTGAGCATGAGCTAAAGTAGTAGTACAGTGAAAGTAGTACAGTGAAAGTACAGTAGTGAGCTGTAGCTCACGAAAGCTCATGCTCAAATAAATTGGTTAGTCTCTAAGGTGCTACAAGTACTCCTTTTCTTTTTGCGAATACAGACTAACATGGCTGTTACTCTGAAACCTGTCATCACAAGAGAGAGACTAAAAATTGAATAATAGAAGGCAAAGGGTTTTAGTTAGACTGTTGAAAACTCTACATGCTTCCTTTTTGTACACTTATTTAACTGCAATATTTAATGAACACTTGGGAATAAAGAGGTCTTTGTTAAAGATGAAGCACCATGACTCTTTCAATAAAAGTATGGCACTCTCCGTCACTGAATCCCTTCCAAGGGACCCTGCAGCAAAACTGATGAAGAATCAGCTTGATATTCCTGATATTTCTGAAGATTAAAAAAAAAAAAAAAAAAAAAAGGCAAAAACAAGTATGACACCCAAGAATAAAGGTGCTGGGGAAAATTGGGGGGAGGGGGCGGAAATAGGTACAAGTCTCTTCACAATCATGAAGCAAACCGGGAACAAACCCAATTTTTTAAATTTATTCTGCTGTTTAGATTAAAAAAAACTAGGAAACAGGAGAATGAAGGAGCAAGATGGATAAAGAAAAGTCACAGGTTAACAACATACACTGCCAATATGTTTGAATAAATCAGGCCTCAGAGAAGGCTGCCAAGGCAAATTAGAAAGTTTTATGTCATCCACATGAATTTAAGTCTATGCCTACACACCAAAAGAACCAGCCTTTCAATGTTTTTCACTACATTCTTTAAGAAGAGGCTTTCCTAGACTTCAGTATATTTGCCAGCTGAAGAGGCTCATGATCTCAGGTTCTAAGCCATTAAATGAAATGTCTGAAGCTCCCAGGGGAACTAAAGACCTTGCAGAGATCTTTGAGTACTGGAAGAGGCAAGGGGTTCCAAATGGACACTAGTAAAATCAGGGAACCAATGGCTAAAAGAAAGGAATGGTAAGTCACAGATATATTGTACACTCTGATCTTCCTAACTGCCTTGCTAGTAAAAGGAAGGGAGGCAAAGAATATACATCTTCAACTCTTTCCATAGGAAAAGAAAGGTCATCGGTCTTCCAGGCCGGAGGGTACAGCATATGCAGCAGAAAACCTGAACTCTTAATTAAGGAATTATGCAAGGCACCTGCGCAAATCACCACTGATACAGGGAGTTTAGTATCAAAGCAAATCCCAGAATGGGATAGGGTGGAAGTGTAAATCTGAACTCTCTTAGAATCAAATAGAAAAGTTCAAACAGATTTAAAAAATAAAATAAAAAAAAAAAAGACAGCTTAGCGGCTTCCAGAACCAACATGGCTGACACTTAGCCACTGGCATATTTGGTCCCTTTTGTCTCAGATGCTTAAAAGGGAACATAAGAATGGCTATACTGGTCCATCTTGGTCCATACAGACCAATGGTCCATCTAGCCCAGTATCCTGTCTTCCGACAGTGGCCGACGCCAGGTGCTTCAGAAGAGAACAACTATGAGTGATCCATCTCCTGTCATCCAGTGTCAGCTTCTGACAATTTGAGGTTTAGGGATATCCAGAGCATGGGATTGCAACCCTGTTAATGGGGAGAGTACCCTTATGCAGGGGTGAAGGGAAACAGAGCTTTGGAGCAGAGCCTGGAGCTGGAGCGCAGAGCAAATCCGGAGCAGTGGAGCTGCAGGTTTTTGCCTGGAGCTGGAGTGGAGCTGGAGCACAGCTCCAAAGCCCCAAAGGGCACAGGGGATTCTTGGGGGCAGATGGATACATGAAGGAAAAAGGAGCCTACCATCAGGATACAATGTGCTGATCTCAAGTGGGTCTTGGTGTCTGCCTCTCTTCCCCACATACATCCCTTGCAATATTTCTAAGAGAAATGCAGGGGTCAAGCAAGACTGGCAGTTTACACTACAATGCTTTTGGTTAGGAGATTCAGCTCTGAAGGCAGACTGTGACAGGCCATTCAGGACAACATTGGAGCAGATGTCCTGAAGCAGGTAAACAGCAGGTTTCCCTCAGGCTGCTCAACTGGTGTTGCTCAGGGCACAGCACTGAAAAAAGTTTTAAAATGACAGGGTGCCCAGCCTGCTGCCAAGTGAGCACCAAATAATTATGCCTGTAAGCAGAAAGGAAAGGAGGCTGTTTCCCAGAATTACACCAGCTGTGAAGGGTCCCTAACAAGCAATATCCAACTATGAAAATATGACAACATGAATTTAACTACTCCCTGGAGTGATGGTCCTAATCAGGAAAGTACCAGAACTTAATTCATGTTTTATTTCTCTCACTCATTCCCAACACCATTACACTCAATTTTTCAGACTCTTAACTGAAAAGGTTCTAACCGTCGTTTCCATCTACATGACTGGTAACCCATTAGTTGTTGCAGTCCTTTCTGTGGAATAAAGAGAGGTATTGAATAAGAAAAGTGCTTTAAACATCTGAGGTACAATTAGGTGGGTTCTCTCTCTCTCACCCACCCACCCTCTATCTCCTGGAAATCCTGCACTACACTCTTCACATTTCAGAGAAAGACCAAATATGGCCAGTCAATTAAAACAATATTTATTTGTCTCTCAATAACAAAGATCTGACACCAAATGTATGTAAAAGTTGAGCAGGGGTTGGGGGGAAGCCAGTAACAACTGCTTTCAGACTTTGCCAAATGGAAGTGACAAGTCTGGACCACTAAGAAAAATGAAGCGGTTTGTTAAGTTACACACTGTGTAATAAACACACTGTCAATTTGCTTCTTATCCTCTTCCTTCAACAGAGCTTTTCTTTCTGTTTCCCCTTTAAAAAGTGCACTCTGCAGAGTTTGTGCATATTATAAATTAAACAGAAGCTACTTCAACTCCATGGACCACACACTGTGGACAACTTCGGTCATTGTTACATATATAGAGTTTGGTTTTGTTTGATTGTATGTTTCATTTCTGTTTTGACAGCAGATTTTAAAAGAGGATGTCACTCTCTTTACAGCTTTTAATTATTTATTTTTTTAAAAAGTTCTGCAAGAATATTATAAACGTGAAGCCATGCAATGTTTTATTGCTTCCCTAGGCCTGCTTTTACTTTTACTGCTAATACTTTTTGTTCAGTGCTGAGTCACCATAATCCAAGACAAGACACTGTTCACAGTGTATTTCAGGAACCTTTGGAGTGGAAGTGGGCAAGGGCGGGGGGAGAGGGAGAGGGAGAGAGAGAGAGAACGAGAACACAGACACAAACAAATTTGCTAACTGTAACAAGTGCCATGGTCAACAATTAGCACCCTGTGTGAAATGCTGGAATTTATTCAGGCAAAAACATTGTTCACCTCACTCCCTTTTATAGATACATATTGGGGGAAAAAAAAAAAAAAAAGGGTGGGAATAGCAAATTTTATTTTCTATAGTGACAGATTTGCTATTTGCAATGTTACCTGCCAACTATGCAGAAAGCCATTGTGTGTTTTACATAACTCCCCATCCTAACTTTACATATATCACAGAACAAAAGATCAACTGATTATCCCATCACACAGCTTTCCACAACATTACTGTGTGGCTGAAATGACATTACTGAATGAGGAATATGTTTGACAAGGCTAAACCTACCTCTGGAAAGAGGATCTTGTAGTGAAAGCTCAGAACCAGAGAATCAGAAGCCCTAAAGTGTACTCCCCAGCTCTTCCACAGACTGTGTAGGACTTGGGGCAATACACTCTGTGCCTGATTCATTATCTATAAAAATAAGATCACAGTCTTCCCTGACTGACTAGAATGTTGTAAGAATTAATTCATCTTTGCAAAACACATTCAGATCCATTCATGGAGAGTGTTAACAGAAATTCGTAGTATAACACGCCTACATGTGCATGCGCTCTCTCTCTCTCACGCACGTACGCGCGCACACACACCCAGCAGGCAGAACTGTTCAGACCATTTGCTCAACTGTAGTGAAGAAGTATAGTCCTCAGCTATTACACTACTCAATTTGAAATACTTAGACTTTGAATCTCTTGCTGAAATCTAAAAAACAAAACCCGATGTAAATGTTTGTTCAGGGTAGCATCAAATAAATTTAGAAAATTATTAAGTCCTCAATGTCACATTTCCAGACTGGGGTAAACACTGCTCTGCAACAGGTAGGGACAAAACAAGCACATCTTCAGTACAGATACATTCTAGTCTAATGCTCAGCAAACAGAAGTGCAGAAGGAAATCAGGACTCTTCCTCTCCCACTCTATTTCCAGCTGAATCTCTCCATTAGGCCTTTAGGAAAGGTTCTCCAGTTGTCACACTTCTTTTCAGCCTGGAACATCTTTGCAGACATGGGGAGCAGTACAGCATCACTGTTTGTTCCTGTCTATGGTTTGCTCCTCCATTAAGTCTAGTCTAGTCATGTTCCTCCATATAACGTCCCATCATCTTCTAGTCAATGGTCAGCCTCTAGGTTGGACTTGATTGTGTTTGCATTTTCTTCTTTGGCATCCTATCATCTGTCTTCTGCAGCGTCCCCAGCATCACAATCTTTTTAACTGTAGCCAACCCCATACCCTGATTTCACATCCTACTCTCCTTCTAACTTCCTAATTGTTTTAAGATCATTCCACTTTACACCCACCCTCTTTCGAAGAACTCTCGCTCGACTGTCTCCAGCTTTTTGATGTCAGTTTCATTTAATACAGCTACTTCGAGACCACAAAGTAATACTGCTGGCAACAGATATCAGCGGGTCCACCCTAGTCAACTTTCCTTCTAAGACTCACAAGCTTGGACCACTCAAGTTTGAAATCAGGTTTTCTTTCTGCTAGAAAGACTTGCCTGAAGAGGCTAAGAGAGCTCCGTGTGCCCTCGTTTGAAATCAGTTTTCCTTCTCCTAGATATTGTTGGTTCACAGCATGTTATTCCATAATATTCAGTGTAACCCTTCTGGGTTTCTCCAAGATCATATTCTATATTACCCCATGCGTGCACACACACTCCTCCAATAATGCCTATAGACCATATTACCCATATTCAGAGAAGACGTAGAGATGGGCTCTAATTTTGAAGGGTCACTTATATACAGCTTGCAGATATTGCCACCCTCTTGGGCTGTGATCTTGACACAGCTCATGAGCAGGGTCAGGCCTGATCAGTTCTGGAATGGAAAAAACAGACTGTAGGTGCTGCAGGAGTGTGCAGTACTTCCCATAGGTGGCATTCTTCCCTGCGAGTCAGAATTGAACCAGCATCTCAACATTCTCTCTTGGGGACATCGTGCTATCCTTTCATACCACATGTAAAAATGGCAGCTTTGTTTTCTTGTCATCAAAGATCCAATGGTATTTTTAAAAAGTAGAGGGGAATTAACCCATTTTCTGGGTGGATTTTTAAAAATTGTGATAGTTACATTCCGTCTACCTCAATTTCCTCCACAGTTTCAGTTGACAATGGTTCAATTCTCTAATGTAAATACAGCCTCAGATACATTAATTTTCTGAGCTAAACTGTTGTGCAGTGCTGCTGATCTCTAATGTAAACATCTGTCAGTTCCATTCCAATGGCACATTAAGGGACCCTATTGAGAACTTCAGTATCCTTTGGGATGAGAGATATAAGAGGAAAAAGGGTGCTCTACAGAGTCAGATTTTAATCATACTCTAACAAACAGGAACAAAATTTAGGCTTAGCTTTTTCTGCATATTGCAACTATTTGCATCATCTACTGGCATAGGTTGGCTGACGGTATAGTTGGACTGCTCCGAGGCTGAAAAGCCACTGAAGGTATGGCGGAGTAGCATGCAGAGCTAGGCCACAGCCAGACAGGCACATGGAGAACTGGATGACTAATTATAACTGGCATTTATGCCTAGTGCTTGCAGTGGCCATCTTGCTAAGACAGAAAGACACATTTGTTAATTGGTTTTGCTACATTTCAGCTGATCTATTTTTGACTGACAGCTTTCTTCTTTCCTCTTCAACTGACCGGCAGCAAAGTCTATCACAAGTAAGGCTGCGAGTTTGTCACAGAGGTGACTTCTGCAGCAGCCAGCCACCACCCCGCCCCCAGCAGCAGGAGGAGTTTGGGTGGGGGGCTCAGGACTGGATCGCAGAAGGGGCTGAGGGCTCTAGGTGGTGCTTACCTCAGGGGGGCTCCCCAGAAGCAATGACATCCCTCAGCTCCTAGGGAAAGGTGCAGTCAGGGGACTCTGCACACTGCCACCGCCTGCAGGCACCACCCCCACAGCTCCCATTGGCCACAGTTCCGGGGAGGAGGCAGCGTACAGAGCTGCCCAGCCACACCTCTACCTAGTAGCCAAGGGACATAGCCGCTTCCGGGGAGCTGTGGAGCCGGGTAGGGAGCCTGCCAGCCCCAACGCCCCCCCACCCCCCGAGCACCCGCGGCACCCTCCGGGCCGTACCCCTCCCCAATACTTAGTCAGGGGTAGGGACAGGTTACCGGCCATGAATTTTTGTTTACTGCCCGTGATCTGTCCATGACTTTTCCTAAAAATACCCGTGACTAAAACGTAGCCTTAATCATGAGCAAGGATAGAGTCTTCTTCTGCCATCTCTCCTACTGAGACTTCACTTTCCTCAGTTGATTCCTTTCCTGGCTAACATTCTTGCAGCACCACCACATTAAACTAATTCAGGAAACATTACCATTGTAGACTCTCAGACTTTAAGGCTAGACGGGACTATCATGATCATGTAGTCTGACCTTCTTGCACATTGTAGGCCACAGAACCTCACACACCCACTCCTGTAATAGACCCTTAACCCCTGGTTGAGCTACTGAAGTCCTCAAATCATGGTTTAAAGACTTCAAATTATAGAGAATCCACCATTTACACTAGTTTAAACCTGCAAGTGTCCTGTGCCCCATGCTGTAGAGGAAGGCCAAAAAACGAAAAGAAAAAGAAAAAAGCTTTTTTTCTAGTCTTGGAATAGAATTTGAATCTTTGACATATACTACTGGTATGCAGCATAAACCATTAACTTTTAATCTAACTGATTAAGACCCCTGAATAAACATTTAATCATGATTTAACAGGAGAGCCGCCATGAATTAATGTACTAAGATGCAAAAAACCCTACCCCAAACAAATTAAAAACAAATTATTCCTGCATTTCCAATACACAGATTTAGGATTGATGGCTGTCTAGTAGTTCAAGGCTTTACACAGTACTTGCATTGCACTACCACCATAGGGAAGCGCTGGTGAAATACAGTGTTTAAAAAAAAGTAGTCTTTAAAGAAACCATACAAAGGTGATCAGAGTGCCACCCTGAGTAGCAGAATTCTGCAGCTTCCCCTCTCTCTGCCAAAAGAAAAGGAGTACTAGTGGCACCTCAGAGACTAACCAATTTATTTGAGCATAAGCTTTCATGAGCTACGCTCATGCTCAAATAAATTGGTTAGTCTTTAAGGTGCCACTAGTACTCCTTTTCTTTCTGCGAACACAGACTAACACGGCTGCTACTCTGAAATCTCTCTGCCAAGGAAGTTGCCATTATTTGGATGGAATCGGCTTTTGCATCTGGTAAAACAGGAGACAGACACTCTCCACAACTACATATAATTTCACGTTCCTGATCCACCTTGATAAGAACCTTTAGCATGGTTAAAACCTTATTTCTGAGATTATGGGGAACACTGCATTTTTGTAAAATTGTGTAAAAGTCCATAAATTTGTCCAAAAGCCAAAATTCATAACAGGGATTAGAATATTTGGGGTTACGGGATACTGGATTCTTTCTATATTGACACTTGTTTGATTCTGAAGTTTTTAAAAAACAAGTAGTGTAACTTAATAAATTTTCTTTGCACTGACATCATAAATGGGATATTAACAGTTGCATATATTTGTTTTTATAATGCTTTATGCAAATAGATAAAGAAACAGCCCCAAAATTTTACAGACAGCTTTAACCTTAGTTCCCTTTAAGATACAGGAAACATTTAATAAGCCACTATATTCTGCAAGATAGACAAAAAGGAGAAAAAAAATATTTTAAAAAAAATCTTCTCAGAAACATTATAAAGATTTCAGCAACAGGACAGAAGACAAAGCAGTACAGAAAACAATATAGCAAGTCTGTGAATATAACCAACATAAAAGAAGAAGAGTTTAGTGACACAGAAGATAAAACACCATGGAAAGTCCAGCTGGCAACTCGTCCAAAATTGAACGTTAAAATAGTAAAAACTAGAGGAACCTAAAAAAGTCAATCCATTGCTCAATTCAGAGCCACCCAAATCATGCACTATTGCAGATAGCAAATGTAGTCATTACAAAATTTGAGACTTCTTTGTCTGAAATAGATAATTCAGAATTAAAATAACTTCTAAACTTATCCCCATCTTGAGAGTCAGGGAAAAAGTAGGAGAAGAAAGATTTAAAAAACAAAACATTTACAACGACCAGACATCAAAATGTATCCTGGAATCACATAATTTTGTTCTCTCTCCTTCTGTTAGCAACAGGTGAGCCCAAGAGACTGAGTGCTACAGTGAATACCGGAAAACACTTGCTGGTTTTAAGCATTCTTCCAATCATTTGAGTTTTGAGTTTAAGACTACATTACTCAAATAAAATGCCAGTTTTGATTAAGGATCTTGAATCCAGAAGTCGGAACAATATAATCTCATATGAAGTCACTGAGAGGCCCAAATTTTCAAGAAAATATATCCTATTTAATCAACAACAAGAGAGTCCACCTTAAAAAAAAACTGATACCTGTTCACATTATTACATAAAGTCATGTAGTGGTACAAAACTGATTCTCATCTGAAAGCATATGGCAATTTGCAGAAGGAGCCTGAGGAAGGGAAACTTACACCGAGCAAAAGAATCCAAACTGGTTAGCAAGGTACAAGTTACACACAATACTGAAATTCCAAAACTGACCTGCAGATTTCACGGTTAATATGATGTGGATCTTTTTGCACCAGCTGGGTTAAATGTGCACAGTCCTTTCCAAGGAAAAGCTCCAAAGAATATTAAACCTTGAATGAAAATGCGAATTGCCATACACTAAAAACAGAACAAGGAAGTGCACTTTGGAGAACACAACAGAAATTATCTGCATTCCATTGATACTTCAGTTCGGATCTTCCTTTCTATTAAACACTGATTATCAATGGACGTGCTTCTGAAAGTAACCAAAAAGCTTAAGAAAAAAGTTACTCTCGCTGAGATTATTGTTCTTCCTCCCAAAACTAATCTACCACATCATCCCAGCTCACTGGCACAAAAATAAAGATCAATGACACTTGGAATCAGCAATATTTTATTTACTTGCAATATCCATCTGCAAAATGTTTCATCTGGGTACAGCAGGGATGTGTAGTAATAGCATGAATTTTAAAATAACTATATTTCAAAATGCCTCTTGCTACTATTTATCTATCAAGGTAAATATAATCTAGAACAGATATTGGCTAAATTTTCTTTTCAACTAAAGCTGACTACTCATGCAAGATCTAGCACAGAATCTGAACACTTCTGCAATCGTTAAGTTACATTAATTATTTCAAACATTTAATATTAAAGCATGCATCCTCTTTCAGAATCATAAGAAAGCCAAGCTCCTTGTTACAGCTGTATGACAGAAAAAGCAGATATTTAGTTTTTAACCAACAAAATCCTCATGAGGTTAACTAAAAGTGTAAACTGAATTCCTCATTAAATCTTCCTCCATGCCAAAGCCACAACAGCTAATACTAGTTATTACTCTCTCAAAAGAAATGGTCCAGAGTTTACACACATATACATGGTCTGGAGAGGTATTTTATAAATCCCACAAAAACATTTACACAAAATAACTGAATGTGGGCCAGTAGAGTAAATCTCTCACATGCAAAATGTCAGCCAATTACGCTTTTAGCGGAGCACCAAGGAGAACGATTTTGGAAAGCTAAGCAGGTTTCCCAGTCTAGGAATGCTTGAAATTTGTTTATTCTTAGTCAACAACTACTTTCTTCCTTCTGCCAGTTACTAAACGAAGACTGGGGAAAACTGTCACCAATCAGTTGGCTTAACAAATTTAAATTTACACACAGGGATACATGACAAGGTCTAGTGAACAGAGCACTGGATTGGGTCTCGGGAGACCTGGGTTCTATTTCTGGTTCTACTGCTGCTCTTCTGGATGGCCTTAGGCAAATCACTTCTCTCTGTGCCTCAGTCTCCTCATCTATAAAGTGGGGCTAATGAATACTGAGCTCCTTTGAGATCTGCTGATGAAAAGCGTCATGTAAAAGCTAGGTATTATTACTACCTTTAATACCTTTTCATGTGGGCAGACAAGAGAAGCTTACTTTTCCCTCCCTTCACCTTTGATCTGCTCACCCTCTGCTGCTAACAACTGGAGAAAACTAGTCTCCTTATGGCACCCCTCCATCTCCCCTGCCAATTCATACGTAAGCAGCAGTGCTGTGAAAGGGCCAGCCCTGCACCGTGAACACTGATCAGTTAAGGGGCAAGCAGAAGAGAAGAGTTGATCTTTTGGCCTCCCAAAAAGCCCTAACTGGCTAGAGGGCTGACAGAAATTCCCAGCCCTGACTCCCTGCCACCAGCCCTCCTGCCACTGACAGATGGGGATGCCACTCAAGAGGAAACGGCACAGCGTGAGCTTCAGGAAGAGGGATGAGTGCTGCTACTGCATGGACACTGCAGTCCCAGAGTCTAATCTAAGGACTGGGACCTAGGACCAGGGAGTGGTCTCAGTGTAGGTCACAACGAGCTTTACTATCATACACCAAAGAGCTGGCGAAAGCCCAAAAGGAACGGAGATGGCCTAATCTGGAGCTAAACGGTTGAGGCTGTGGGTAGGCACCACAGAGAATACACAAATTACAATTATAATAAATGTTTCTAGACCAGAACCACAAAGTACCCAATCTGAAGCCAAAGACACTCAGGAATACTACTTCAGTATCAGGTATTGTCATCAATTACATTGGTGAAGAGAGACCAGTCTTTCCCTGATTGAAGGGAAATTTAAGAGAAGTGCAAGAAAGAGAGGGCGCTTCTAAACTGACACTTTTCTGCAGAGTGCAAAAATGAGCATCAACACTAACAACAATTAGAAATCAGATACTTGTCTACAAACAGGTAAAATCAGTAACAACATATTAGGCGAAACTGGGAAAGAGGATGGGGTGGGGAGAAGGGGAATAAAATTAGGATAACAGAAAGGACATATTGGTAAAACAGTAAGTAAAGAATTTTGTTCAAGAACATAAAAACAAAGATTTTCAGCAAACTCTGAAAGTCTAAAATTCACAAGTATTTTTATACAAGACCTAAAATGGTAAAATTTCATATTTTTAAAAGAAAAAGGGGACAACATTGAATAATATTAGCAAAAAGCTGTTAGTGGAGACACAGTGCTTAGAGAAACTAGGACGCATCAGAAGTATGTTTTCCAAGGGAAGAGATTTCTGAACCTGTAATTTCAATTCCAGAGAACCAACCAATATGGAAACGAAAGGGACTACTCATTTTGTAACTAGATTAGATTAATTTTTCAAAGACATTTGGGTGAGCAGGGGAGACTAATTCCAGAAACACAATGACTCTCTGTGGAAAGAAGAGTTCTACAAGAACACCTCCAGACAGACAAGCAGCAAAGAGTCCCCAGAAGTGGTCACAAGGTGAGCGAAGAAAGGAATGACCATTTTGTTGTTCCCAGGTCTATCCCTCTCAACTGATGGATACTCAGTTGGGATTTGTCAAGCAGAACCAGCAGGCATGCTTTGTGTTCCGAGACTGGCCTGCAAGTGCTTTCTAGTTTTCACTCAGCCTAACGAAGCCCAAACAGGTATTTGCATGGAAGATTGAACTGACCAAGATTCATAAAGAACTAACGACAGAATAACCTGGCAAGAATATTTACCATATATACTCATTCATACGCCGAATTTGTTTAGTAAAAAAAGGGAAGCATCAGAAAAGGGGGTGGGCTTATGAATGGGTATAGAGAGGGGGAGAGGTGGGACACAGCCCCTTCCCCTCCCCCAAATAGAGAGGGGAAGGAGAGGCAGCACAGCCAGAAGTGAAGAGGCGGGGCCAGAGTCTCTCCACTTCTGGCCACGCTGCTCTCCCCCCAGCCTCCAAAGCAGCTGCAGCAGCTCTGGGGCTGGCAAGCTGCGGCTGCACTGCCCGGCCTGCTGGAGCAGCTCCGGCCAGGACAGAGACATCCTCCCTGGCCTGCCCTAGGTAAGGTGGGAAGGGATGGAATGGGGAGAGTGTGGGGGTCCCGGGCTAGGGATGGGGTGGTGTGGGGAGGGGTCATGTGGGGAGGTTCCGGGTTAGGTCATGTGGTGGGGGTGGTCACAGGGGTTACTCCCCTGACCCCCAGCTTCTCCCCCTGCAAATTTCCCCACCAGTTGCTGTCCCAGCCTGTCAGGGTAAGCTGCTGGCGGGCCAGGACATTTTGTTTACTTAGGTTTACCTCCGTGCCTGCGGATGTTTGAGGTAAACAAACTAACTGTCTCGGCCCGTCAGCGACTTATCCTGATGGGCTGGGATCCAAAGTTTGCCACCCCCTGAATTATAAGGTTGGCTTATGAATAGGCCATAAAAATTTGCCAATTTTTACTTTTCCATCTTTTGGGGAGGGGGGTTGGATTATAAATGAACCGGCTTATGATCAAGCAGATACGGTATATTAAACCTTTGTCTGAAGACTCCCATTTGAGCTTTTAATATCCTTTTTGAGTATTATGTGCACACTGTTGAAAATATTGCATCTGATGAGGATGACATTCTTCCGTACTGTAAACTAGAGTAGGAGGAATGTCACAATTTTAAGAATTCAAAAATACACAAAAAAAATTCAAGTTATAAAACAAATTCCACCTTGCAAAAAATTCAGCATTTATAAAGTGCTGTAAAGAACAGAGGGGAAATCCAGTTAGTAATCAGTCAACCCATCTGCTACTAGAATACCATAGGGCTACAGAATTTCAGTTGCATGTTTTGTTTTTTTAAATGCCCTCATTTTAAACCAGGAATTACCTGACCTTATAAATGAAGTTCTGAGTAAGCCTCAAATGAAACACTCAGGAGAACTCGATACTATGTCGATGTCATTTACCTCATGGTAACTAACCACAAAGAGCTATCCTGAGGTGCAGATGCAGTGAAGACCATGCATTTAGTTTTACTGCGAGCCAAACAGTTCTATTCCCCCTCCCAGGGTTGATCTCAGTGAGTTTACCTCATGGTAAAACTAAACTAAACTGGTTTTAGCTGTGTTTTTACCTCACAAAAAGCTCCACATGCATTAGTTACCCCAAGGTAAAAACATACCTACCTTTTTTAGCAGTGAAGACCAAGCCACAGTGCGATAATTTCTAAAAACCTAAAAAGTGCCCACAGTCTTAATCTTCTCTCTCACTAGACATAACTATCCCTCAATCCTACCATACCCCCCAGAATTCTGCAATTCTCTCACTTATTTTAGCCCCATTTCATGCTATGCAAGTTCTTTGCCTCTAATCTCTTCAAGAAAGGGTGTGGGGAAAACACATAGGTTGCTATATGACAGGAACTTTTCCTCCCTCTCAAACCACTGTCTAATGGTTTAGGGAAGGTGACATACAGGACAGCGCACACAAGCAGGTAATTAAAATTCTGAAATTAAATGTCCAGGTTTTGAATTCTGACAAAACAAGGGACTAGGTTTTCATACAAATTCTGTCCCACTATTTGACCAGCTCTACTCTGGCATCCAGAGTGTCTCTCTTCAGACCCAATCCCTCAGTTTCTTCTCCTTTATCTCTGCCTTGCTGTCCACAGGCTACCTTCCTTCAATTTTCACGTGCACTTTTGTTGCACCTAGCCAAAAAAGTATCCTTTAATTTAGGGGTGAGCAAAGTACAGCCCGTGGGCCGGATCGGGCCCTCCAGCCGTTTCAATCCGGCCCTCAAGCTCCTTCTGAGGAGTGGGGTCTGGGGCTTGCCCCAGTCCAGTGCTCTAGCCGGGGAGCAGGGTTGGGGGCCGCTCCACAGGGCTCCCAGAAGCAGCAGCATGGCCCCACTCTGGCTCCTATGCGAAGGGGCAGCCAGGGGGCTCCACTCTGCATGCTGCCCCTGACCCAAATGTTGCCCCCGCAGCTTCAACTGGCTGGGAACTGCGGCCTATGGGAGCTGCAGTTGTGGCACCCGCAGACGGGGCAGCACTCAGCCGCCTGGCCGCAGTTCCACATAGGAGCCAGTAGGGGGCCTTGGCCACTGCTTCTGGGAGCCGCCTGAGGTACCCGAGCCACTCCCCACGCCCCAACCCCCTTCCCCAGCCTTGATTCCCTTCCTGCCCTCCAAACCCCTCAGTCCCAGCCCAGAGCACCCTCCTACACCCTAAACTCCTCATCCTCAGCCCCATCCCAGAGCCCCCCCCCAAACTGGAGCCCCCGCCCGCCCCAGCCTAGAGCCCCCCTCCCATACCCTAAACTCCTCATTTCTGGCCCCACCCCAGAGCCCTCACCCCCTCCTGCACCCCAACCCCAATTTTGTGAGCATTCATGGCCCGCTCTACAATTTCTATTCCCATATGTGGCCCTCGGGCCGAACAGTTTGCCCACCCCTGCTTTAATCCATACTTCACAATCCTGGTTTCTCCTCCTCCCTTTTAACTCCTGGATTAAGCTGTTTGCTGTTTATCCTCTAATTATTTTTTTAAAACCATTGGAAAGTGGATTTTATTCTCACTGCACTGAAACTATTTTTACCAAACTGACAATCTCCATCCACTTGATCAAGTTTAACCATCTTTGACACAAACACAACCGCTTTGGGCTCCGTGCTTATGGAGATTCACTGTGAGAGAGAATTACAGAATATGGGATGTGGTGCAACTGAGGGGTAATTACCTCTAGTAACACATAGCACGTGGATCAACCCAATTCCATTCCCCTGCCTCAAATCTTACAGAAATCACAAGGTCAACCTTATTTGATGCACAAGACTTCAGCTGCTATTTTGTCTTCTATGAAACCTCTTCCAGTTGGCTGAATAGCATTTCTTAACCTGCCGGTATTTTTTATTTAATAAGAATTATGTAAAATGGGCTCTTATAATAGAAATTTTTAAAGTGCAGAGGAGTCAGGAAGGTAACAGTAAGTATTTCTAAAGTATTTCTGGCCCACAGTGGCGTTTTTCATTACAAGCTTAAAAGAAACTGCAACATGGTTTACTACTCAGCTTACACTCAATGGGACATAGGTAAGGTTGCTCTAGAAGCAGTACTGCTGAATTCCGGATTCATGACCAAGTGAAAGTCAGAACTTTAATGTTGCATTAATTGGGTTTTGGGGTTTTCCCTTTCCTATCCAAATTCACACACTAATGTTGTGTGGAAAAATACAGCCCTGAAGGACAAGTGACAAGAGCAAGATGAAGGCATTAATTTTAGATGGCTATTTGTACATATCACAGAAATAAGTTTTAATGGCACCAGTAGAAAAAATTTTATCAACTCTCATCCTTTAAATCAAGATTCTTAACATGCGAAAACATAACACTTGATAATGATCCATCTTATAAAGATTTAAATGAGAAATTTCTAACTACAAATGTAAACTCACAGAAGCCCAAAATGTCCACTGTGAAGTCCCTCTCACTTAATATCTCAATAGCTTGTCAGACTCCTCAACAGGAGGGATTTACCAGCATTACAATATATTTCTGTTCTTGCGCCTCACAACAAAAACACCCCATGCTTTTTATTTTTTAAAAAAGAAGGTAACATTCTGATTTGGGATAGCGAAATTAGAATTCAATGTTCAATCTATGTTTGAAGACTAGTCTAATATCAATCACACACCCTACTCCAGTCTTCAAGATTCATGTCACAGCTACAGCTCATGAGACAAGTCAATTGATATTACAGATGTAAAGACTTCTACCCTATTTTGTTTGTTACACACAGTCAAGGTTCCTTCCCCACTCTGAACTCTAGTGTACAGATGTGGGGACCTGCATGAAAGACCCCCTAAGCTTATTCTTACCAGCTTAGATTAAACACTTCCACCACCAAAGTGTTACACGAAGAACAGGGCAAGTGCCCACTCGGAAACGTCTCCCGCCCAAAATATCCCCCCAAGCCCTACACCCCCTCTCCCGGGGAAGGCTTGATAAAAATCCTCACCAATTTGCATAGGTGAGCACAGACTCAAACCCTTGGATCTTAAGAACAATGAAAAAGCAATCAGATTCTTAAAAGAAGAATTTTAGTTAAAGAAAAAGTAAAAGAATCACCTCTGTAAAATCAGGATGGTAAATACCTTACAGGGTAATCAGATTCAAAACATAGAGAAACATAGAGAATCTCTCTAGGCAAAACCTTAAGTTACAAAAAGACACAAAAACAGGAATATATATTCCATTCAGCACAACTTATTTTATCAGCCATTTAAACAAAACAGAATCTAACGCATATCTAACTAGATTGCTTACCAACTCTTTACAGGAGTTCTGACCTGCATTCCTGCTCTGGTCCTGGCAAAAGCATCACACAGACAGAGAGAACCCTTTTTTCCCCCCGTCCCGATTTGAAAGTATCTTGTCTCCTCATTGGTCATTTTGGTCAGGTGCCAGCAAGGTTATCTTAGCTTCTTAACCCTTTACAGGTGAAAGGGTTTTTCCTCTGGCCAGGAGGGATTTAAAGGTGTTTACCCTTTCCTTTATATTTATGACACACACGCTACTTGCCCCGTTACTGTGAACGGTCCTTTAGCAATGAGTTTGTAGGCCTGGGTAGCATCAATCTTTCTTCAAAACAGTCCGAAGCTGAGCATGTGGACTTTGTTATGTTAGTTACAGGAGGTACTGTCGGACTCCGATATGGTTATGGGATCCTGTATTAACAAGAGCTTCAGGGAGGACTGATTCCACAGCACAAAAACAAACTGGCAGTGAGAACACGTGGCTGCTTAGTCTTTCAAACACTCCGCTACTCCATAATTGGCTCATAAATTTCATTCATAACTTGAAATGAACTATCTGTATTTTCAAATGTTGTCATTATTCTCCTGTCTGTAAGCAGTTAAAAAGAACCTTGTGTTGTGACTGAATTAGTGGCATAGTTTATGGCTCACATGGAGCCAAGTACAACCAGAACCTCTCCAAATAGGATTTTCAAACCCAGGATTCCTTGATCAATCATCAATTAATCAAAACTGTCAGAAGGTGAAGCCAGCCCTGGATTTAAGTCACTATGGTAAGCCATGCCCCTCCCATAAAAGCCTCCTCACACAACTTCTTGCTGAGCCGATTGGGAGCAGCTATTTCACAGGCATTGACTATACTACAGCAGTATCATTAAAAGGAATTCCATGACATGCCTTGTCTTCAGAACACGGAATAGAAGCTTCAATATTAGAAAGAAAATAGAGCAGGGATGGAAGGAATGGGAAGCCAAAAAGATTGTGTATAGTCACATAGACAAACATTTTTTTAAAAATTTAAGCTACATAGTTGATCTATTGACCAAATGGCAGATGCAGAAGGATAAAATGTTCCTAGAGGATTAGAATTTCTTTGCATTTCTTTTCGTGTTGTAACTGAATATTAGTAAAAAGCAACAAATACTTCCGACCACAGTTGTCAAATTCATTCCAAAGTGGGCACAGGGCAAATGTGTAAAAAAAGCAAATTGCATTTCAGAGCAAGGCTTCATATATATTTTTAAATGACATACTGGACATTCAAATTATTATTTATTGTTCAAGAGTTTTAGACTAATTTAAACAACTAATAAAATCCCCACTTAAGCAGCAGGTTTTACAAATTAAATTGACAAAGACATCAAAATCAAGATTTCACCTCTACACCCCCCTACCTACAGAGGAATGAAGGCATAGGGAGGAGGGAAAGTAGTACAATCCACACACAATTATAGCACAGGTCCAAGAAAATCCAGTTTTGAAGACAACAAAGTAAAAGTATTTAAATATTTGTACACATACAGACAAGACAGACCAATACACATGACGGACTAATAGTCTGTTCACAGGGACAAGGGTTTTTTTTTTAAAAGTTTAGAGACACTTCAGATTTTAAAGGCCCTGAAGTAGCTTTCAGACAAGCTTCAGTTTCACCCTGAACTGCAGAATTCCAGTTCAAGTTGGAAGCTCAAGAAGAAAGCCAGCCTAGTCACATCCAGTCATTTCATTCATGTGCTTCCTAAGAGAATAAGTAGTACATTTCTTACATATAAACTTGCTGTGGATATGTGCTTGCCCACAGAGTCGGTACAGTTCAGGTTGAAAGTAGTTTTGTTGTTTTTATTCTTTCCAGCTTTAGGCCCAGGAAGCAACTTCAGGAGAAGAGATTACGATCCACTAAGCAGACGTTTCAAGAAAATACCTACAGCTATTTTGTCCCACTAGAACATAAACCAAGCAAACAGAAGGCTATCCAACAGAAAGTTGTTTTTGTTTTGGGGTTGTTTGTTGTTTTTTTGGAGGGGGGTGGGGGGAGGTGCTTCAAGGGAAAAAGAGTGACTTTGCTAACCAGCATTGGAGAAGGCCAAACTGTGTAACAAATTGAGCTCTAGTACAGTGGCTCTCAACCTTTCCACACTACTGTACCCCTTTCAGATTTGTTTTGCGTACCCCTAAGTTTCACATAATTTAAAAACTACTTGCTTACAAAATCAGACATAAAAATACAGAAGTGTCACAGCACACTATTACTGAAAAATTGCTTACTTTCTCATTTTTACCATATAGATATAAATCAGTTGAAATATAAAATATTGTACTTACATTTAAGAGTGTATAGCATACACAGCAGTATAAACAAGTCATTGTCTGTATCAAATTTCCGTTTGTACTGACTTCACTGGCACTTTTTATGTAGCCTGTTGTAAAACTAGGCAAATATCTAGATGAGCTGATGTACCCCCTGGAAGACTTCTACGTACCCCGGTTGAGAACCACTAATTTCGTGTGAACAATGTAGGACAGCTTTTTTTTTTTTTAAAAACAACATCTCTTACTCAATGAAGTAATGGCACTTTAGCTTCTTCTAAGAATAGCCTCCTAACAGGCTTGTAAAATGCATCCAATCCACACACAAAAGGGCTCCAAGCTATATGGGTGCATGCCAAACTCCATTTAGTTGCCAATGTGCATGGAGGTCACTTGTGTAATAGCACTAATGGTTCAAACAGTCCTTCCACTATTCTCCAACCCTGCACAGGTGGCCTTTCAGAATCTCCCAGAGTCAGTCTGGGACCTGTTCTCAAAACTGTGGGATAAGCCTTCAGAAGGAAACACAGCTAAGGATTTGTCTACACAGCAGGGTAATGTGCACTATGGGCGTACAATTTCCACAGCGCACAAACATGTTGGACATTAATTGGGCCACGTAGATCCTTCTGGTGCACACTGAAGGTTTCCTAATGCATTTTAATGTAATGCTTTACTACTCCTTTGGGGTTGTGTGTTATGGGGATTGGTTTCGCTTTTTGACATGAAATTGTGGGAACAGAGTCAAACACATTCAGCTGCTAAACTGCAGACGTTCCATTTTATGCACAAGAGCAGGAGCCTTTTGAGGACATCATCAAAAGTATATTACTTACTTATGGAGGATTAGGGTTCCATGAATAACCTCATCTGCTCCAACAGACAAATCAGCTTATGGAGTTTGGTTGTATCTTTACTTAAGCAGGAAAAGGACATTCTCTGACATTTTAAGTAGTAGTTTAAAAAAAAAAGTGTTTTATTAGTTGTTCTCTGAAATAATCTTACTATTAATTGTTTAGAAATACAAAAGTGCCCAAAATATGCCAGATGCTTTCCAACCAAAGGAGGAAGAGAATCTCTGTCTTGAAGAGATTAAAATCTAAGACGACAAAAATAGAGGAAAGGTGGGAGACTGCAATACTGCATACAAGCAAAGTTATTCTAGTGATGACAATCGAATGTAGTGGGTTTCTTGGTTTTTTAAGTTAAATAAAACTATTGCAAATAGTTTGTGCCTGAGTTTGTTTTTCTTTTATTAAAATCCAAATGATTCCCACATATCATTCTAATTGGCCATGTGATCCCCGAACCCATTACTTCCTGCTTGCCAGCCTATGTTAATTTACCTTGGTAATTTACTCTTTACCTTGCCACGGGGATAGGACTCAGCGAGGGAAGATAAACATTGCAGTAAATTTCACACAAAAAACTTTAAAGGTTAAGCGTCCGAAGTTACTCTGCAGGTCCAGACTGTAGTCATTAAACTGTTCTCCGAATAGACTTTCAGATGATATTTGCAAGTACTTTGGAATAGATGGGGGAGAAATGGGACATGATCAGCAATCTCTAATCAAAAAGATACCTAGTACAAGCTCATGTGGAATGCTGAAGGTTAGAGGTAAGAAGGTGTGTGCACCTGTAGTGAAGCTTGCTCAACACCTGGCTACAATAAATTTGCCTCAAGCCATTCTCTACAAGTCTTTTCCCTTCATAAGTATTAGATTCACTCACACTTTTACTCACTCATGGTTTCCCCAAAAAACAACCCCACCTAACAAAAATCAAAAGCCAGACTGATGTGGCTTTGCCATGTTGGGTATGTATTCCAAAAATAGAAATTAAACCCTCAGAAGACCAGAGGCCCCCTGTCATAAATATAAAGGGAAGGGTAAACCCCTTTGAAATCCCTCCTGGCCAGGGGAAAGCTCCTCTCACCTGTAAAGGGTTAAGAAGCTAAAGGTAACCTCGCTGGCACCTGACCAAAATGACCAATGAGGAGACAAGATACTTTCAAAAGCTGGGAGGAGGGAGAGGAACAAAGGGTCTGTGTCTGTCTGTAGTCGTCTTGGCCAGGGACAGAACAGGAATGGAGGCTTAGAACTTTTAGTAAGTAATCTAGCTAGGTATGTGTTAGATTATGATTTCTTTAAATGGCTGAGAAAAGAATTGTGCTGAATAGAATAACTATTTCTGTCTATGTATCTTTTCTGTAACTTAAGGTTTTGCCTAGAGGGGTTCTCTATGTTTTTGAATCTAATTACCCTGTAAGATATCTACCATCCTGATTTTACAGGGGGGATTTCTTTATTTCTATTTATTTCTATTTTTTATTAAAAGTCTTCTTGTAAAAAACTGAATGCTTTTTCATTGTTCTCAGATCCAAGGGTTTGGGTCTGTGGTCACCTATGCAAATTGGTGAGGCTTTTTATCCAACACTTCCCAGGAAAGGGGGGGTGCAAGTGTTGGGAGGATTGTTCATTGTTTTTAAGATCCAAGGGTCTGGGTCTGTAGTCACCTAGGCAAATTGGTGAGGCTTTTTACCAAACCTTGTCCAGGAAGTGGGGTGCAGGGTTTTGGGAAGTATTTTGGGGGGAAGGACGCGTCCAAACAGCTCTTCCCCAGTAACCAGTATTAGTTTGGTGGTGGTAGCGGCCAATCCAAGGACAACGGGTGTAATATTTTGTACCTTGGGGAAGTTTTGACCTAAGCTGGTAAAGATAAGCTTAGGAGGTTTTTCATGCAGGTCCCCACATCTGTACCCTAGAGTTCAGAGTGGGGGAGGAACCTTGACACCCCCTATGTGTTCTGGCTAGGGGGAAAGAACACAATAATGTTTAGATGGATAGCACTCATTTTTCATCACCAAACCCTATTACTTAAGCATGGAACAGCCTTTTTATAAAGAACAACCTTAGTGATCACTAAATATACCTTTTAGTGTTTAATAAAAATGAAAACTAAGTGCAAAGAATTAGCTGAAAATAGCTGTATAGCTAGCCACCTTCAGCAGATTCACAACTCATCTTTCTGTAGCCACTTCCTCTTGATTGCACTATCTTCATTTAATGCCAAAACCAAAAAAGCTTTGCTTCTATTTAGGGGATGGATGGTAATTTGTCCTTTGTATTACAAGGAAAAAAAACTTCCATTGGAAGGTACTCACTGTTTTTAGTTCCTTAGGGCTATTATAGTCACCCTTTGCTTTAACTCCTTTTCTCTGTAGACAGGATTTATGGAGTATGATACTCAGCAACATTTACTCCCAAAGAATTTTACATCTAGGATTTGTTTACATTTCATTGGAGAAAAAACATGGTTACAAATAGGAAGGAAATAAATACATACATACAATTTTTGACCCAGATTACTGTATTTGGAAGCAGGTTTTTCTTTTAGCAAATTATGGTTTAAAAACTTTCATAATTGAAGTTTTAAGTTAAAGGTGGTGGGAAGGAAGTCACTGTAAAACAGCCTCTTTTGCCCAAAGCTAGTTTTACAAAATCGACTATTTCCCCAACTTCTGCTTACGGAGGTTTTATTCTGGCAAGCTCTAAAGTCTTTTTAAAAGCAGATCTTAGATCAGCAGGGAAACACACTCAGCAGGGCTAGACAACAATGGAAAGATTTTATTAAGGTAGAACACTCACAGAAGGAAAGATCCTGCCTTACTCATGCAACCTGGAAAGAAATGTACACTCAGAACCCCCAGAAAGGTCGCAAAGGGGTCAGACTCTACTCAGGAGATAACCAACCCAAAAAGTGTTACAGACTTTCACTACAACTTCTCCTTTACAACTCCTGCTAGACTGTAAGTTTCCTAGTTTGCTGATTTTCCACTACTATTTAATTGTATGCACTGCACCCCCAATTCCACAAATTAGAAGTCACCAATAGTCATTACTATCAGCTAACAGATCAACCATTTGTGGTACACACAAGAGAGGACACTTTTAAAAGCAGGAATATGCAACCCATTTAAGCTATGTTTGTCAAGTGATGAACTAAGCAGCTATCTTCAAAGGGCAGATCCTATTCTAAACAGTAGAGGAGATTTGAACTTTGACTTAATATTCCTCAAAACACAGTACAGTAGTTGAAAATCGTCCAACCAGACTCTTGCAATGATCTGGAGGAAGGCTAAAGTCAATGCGGTTCAAATGCAGTCCAATTTAATTAACTTAAAAAAAAAAAAACAGAAACATCACTCTCACCATAGTCTGATAATTTGCAGAATTAGGTTAGAAGGACAATTTTTGGGTGAAATGTTGTTGAAATAACTTTGCAGGTCTCTGGTAGTTGTGGTCAGGGGAAAATTAAATATTCAGTTGCACTTTTCAGCACAAGAAGGCTCAGAGAGGGACAGTCAGGCCAAACATTGCCCCAAATTCACATTGTGAGAGAATATGCCTTTGTATAACCCCAAGCAAACAGCCATGTTCCAAGTGTTATCAGCTCGTGACTTTTTTGAGAGTCATGATATTTGTGTTTTCTTTAAAGCCTCAGTTCCTAGAGTCCTGTAAATACATGAGAACCTCTTCTGTTTAAAATATCTGATACGTGCATACAGATAAACACATACATTTCTAGCCCTCATGGTTGCTTGAAAAGCTTGAAAACGTGACCCGAATGTACCCAAAGCCTCAAGAGTCAGAAAGTAAATAAGAACTTCAAAATCATGGATTTTTAAAACGAATCTTATAATTATTTGGAGGCTGCCTTTTAAAAAAATATATTTGGAGTGGACAATGCTGATGTTCCCATGATGATCAGAATGGGGATCAGGGAAGAGGATTTGCCCTGCTTCTGTTGAAGTTTACCAAAAAAAAAAAAAAAAAAATCCACTGTGCTGTTTGCAATGCAAATAATACAGCATTGCGTTCGTGTACAAAAACCTGAAGAAGATTAGAAACACAGGTGCAACTAATCTGTCCATCATTGTTGTCCAAGCTCAGCAAAACAATCATAAAAGGATGAGAAGTTAGATTTTTAACATTTTTCTTTTAATAATCTTTGGTCTTGTTTGTACCACAAATAATTTATTTTAGCCTAACAGTGTCCACCTTTCATTCCATATGCTGTCCAACATTGCTCCTCCTCCCAAAACCAGTTCCAGTGCACGGGTTCATTGGTGCACGCTGCTCAGAGAGAGGTGCACTACAGAGTATAATGGCTGCTATTTTTAGTGATACAGTCCCTTTTACAAAAAAGGGTTTAACTACTTGCATTCCAAAGCAAATACAAATACCACAAAACAAGTCAATTTTTAGTTCCAGCAGAACCAAGCTCCAATTCTAGAAACAGACTCAAGGGAGCTAAAATTCACAGGAAGGCATTTGCAGCAGATGGAGGACCCGATTCTCTGTTCCTTGCACCCTTAGTCATCATTTACACCCACTTTGCACAGGTGAAAATGATCACACCAGCTGAAAAGGAGTGGAGAATCAGACCCTGTCAAGGTTCCTCCCCCACTCTGAACTCCAGGGTACAGATGTGGGGACCTGCATGAAAAAAACCTCCTAAGCTTATCTTTACCAGCTTAGGTCAAAACTTCCCCAAGGTACAAAATATTACACCCGTTGTCCTTGGACTGGCCGCTACCACCACCAAACTAATACTGGTTACTGGGGAAGAGCTGTTTGGACGCGTCCTTCCCCCCAAAATACTTCCCAAAACCCTGCACCCCACTTCCTGGACAAGGTTTGGTAAAAAGCCTCACCAATTTGCCTAGGTGACTACAGACCCAGACCCTTGGATCTTAAGAACAATGAACAATCCTCCCAACACTTGCACCCCCCCTTTCCTGGGAAATGTTGGATAAAAAGCCTCACCAATTTGCATAGGTGACCACAGACCCAAACCCTTGGATCTGAGAACAATGAAAAAGCATTCAGTTTTTTTACAAGAAGACTTTTAATAAAAAATAGAAGTAAATAGAAATAAATAAATCCCCCCTGTAAAATCAGGATGGTAGCCCTTTATATTTATGACAGACCCTAACCCAAGAAACTGGACAGAGGGTCTCTTATCCCACCGAGAGAGATCACAAGGCAGGATGCTATTTTATTACACAACTCAAGAAAGTGATTCTCTTGTTTAATTTTTTCATGAAATTAAATTACATTTAAAAAAAAATAGCTGAACAACAAGACTATGCAAATATTTCTAGGTTCTGAAGAGATCAGGCCAACCTCCTCCCTGGTGGTTTGCATGTCGTCATCAGAACTGCTTGATGTTTATATAGCCTTATAGCTTAAATATGTTTTACATGTCTTTCGAGGTACAGAGCACATATTTATGAGTTGCAGTGATTGCTTTTTCATAAGTGGTGTACAGACATGTGGAAAACAGAGGTTCCCAAGACTAATACTGTCTCCAACCAAAATTCTTAAAGAGAGGCAGAAGACCAAACTAACAGACATAGAATGGGCATGCTTTACTGGGAAGGAGCATATAAATTAACCAACACTACAGAAGAGAAAACCCAACTATTAATCCTTTCTGCTACACTTAATTGATTTTTAAACAGTAAAATTTTACTGATGCTAAGCTAAAAGTTTTGGTAAATTTAATTTATATATTATCCTTCATCATAAATGATCCCAAAAGTGCTTCATAAACTTTTTTACACACCCATAAATCACTCAGATCTCTACAATGTAGCAGCTTTTTAGCTGTATAGTGACACTACTTGATATGTTAAGGACTGAAAGTGAAGAATATCATGAGGCAGACCCTCAGAGGATGTAATATGGCATGTCAGTGTTAGAGTCCAAATGCCAATTTACACTAGCTGAGGATCTGGCCCTAAAACCAACTGAAATTAGAGAAAACTTAGGTAAGTAAGTGTAATTACCGGAACTGGTAATTACAAGACCACCAGGTTTTTAAAAAAGTCCTATTTTTACAAAAAGCTTTCTTTAAAAGGACCACAGCCAATATTTTCAAATGTGGACACCTAAAACTGTGCTCCTAAATCCATATTTAGATACCTGAACTAGGGTTTTCATTTTCAAAGGCATACCTGCTACTCTAGTATATGCATCAAATATGTCTTCATCCTCGCTCCTGCCACACAGTGTGAAAGAGGGAATTCAAAAGTGTGTTTCTATGTTTGGGGTTCCAATCTAATTAAATGAGTATAGTTAATTGGATTGTTAACTAAAAACCAACTATAATTCTTACCCTAAGATCAAGCAGTTGCTTTTCTATTTTCTCTTCTCCATCTCCCCTCTGCTCCCAGATCTGAAACATTTTGTGTTCACTCTCTTCCTTTCTCCCTACACCAAAATCCCTCCAACACCCAACTTAGCCACAATGAGCTGTGAAAATGATACTGGAACAGGATTGTCAGAATTTGTCAAGCCACTCACTCTAATCACAGTTTTAAATTGGCTGAAGAGGAGGGGAGCAGGAATAGAGCTGATGTTTTAAGGTAGAGGCTGGTAGCCTTAAAAAAAACAAACAAAAAAACAAACCTACCATCCTCAGCAGTAAGAATTTCCCTCTAAAATCCTGGAATTCCTTTTATTTAGTGAAGAGTTACTTCTCCCTCCAATTTCAAAACTGACAAAGGGAATTAGATATTTTAAACTTATGCATGCACGTTCACACATTTTGGAGTGAAGCATCTTCATTAATTCAGTTGCCCAATGTATATCAGAAGCTTCCTAGTAACAGTTTCCATATTTATATTTTTTTTTAAAAAAAGTGGAGCCTCCAAGCCGTAAATTCAGACATTCTGAATTCATGCCTGCAAATCCAGAAGTAAATCCAGATGTGAAATATCAGCGAGGCAGATACTAATGCCAGCACATTCTTCACACCAAATAATATGCATTAAACTGATACCTTACCACAATATTAGCAGGTCCCATATACAACTGCAAAATCCTTTTGCTCAGGCACCACTATCTACACCACTGACAAACTGACTAGAAATCGGATTGCCACAAGAGTGTTTGATGAAGCCTCGACAGCTCACTGTTTTTTAATATTAGTAGGGGGAGCGGAAAACTGGGGGAAGCTGAAGTGTTTTGGAACTGGAGGTAGAAAGAGAGAAATTAAAGTTCTCATCTTGGCCCTGCTTTAGTTTAACTCAAAACAAAATTAGGGAAACACTATATTACCACAACAGATACTGAGCCAACATTTTCTCTGGCAGATTATAGTCAGAATCACTGAAGTCCCCTGCCCCTCACTTCTCTTTAATGCTATTAAAGTTCTGCAAATGAACAACCGTATGTTTGTGCTCACTTCATTCTTCCTTGCAACGTAAAACTTTACACACTGTACTAGAGAAAGTAATACATACACATTTGAGGGAGCAGCTCTGCAAAAGACACATTCCAGTTTATTCCCCCTAGTCACTCAATCCAGCATTCTGAGGTTAAACTAGAGAAAAATACCAGTGATGGTTCTACTTATCAGCCATTAAGTGGTGTTTTGATCCAGGAGTACAGCTTGCACCCCCAATGTGGAGAACTATGCCGAGGAGCAACAAGTCATACCTACACTACTTTGGACACATGTAGGTGGACCCAGGTTCAGGGGAAGAGCATGCTAAAAATAGTAGTGTGGCCATGACAGCACAGGCAGTGGCTTAGGATAGCTGCTTGAGTATGCACCCATGGGTTGAGCAGGAGTTTACTCAGATGACTAGCCCAAGCCACAGCCTATTCTACCTCAGCTACGCTGCTATTTTTAGTGCACTAACTCAAGCAGAGCTAGTGCTTGAATGCCTATGTGAACTGTAAGAACTAGAAGTACTTGTGGCACGTTAGAGACTAACAATTTTATTTGAGCATAAGCTTTTGTGGGCTAAAGCCCACTTCATCAGATGCATGCAATGGAAAATACAGTAGGAAGATGTATACACACACACACAATGAAAAAATGGGGGTTGCCATACCAACTCTTAACGAGACCAATCCATTAAGGTGGGCTATCATCAGCTATCAAGAGAAAAAAAAAAGCTTTTGTAGTGATAATCAGGATGGCCCATTTCAAACAGTTGACAAGAAGGTGTGAGTAACAGTAGGGGGAAAATTAGTATGAGGAAATAGTTTTTAGTTAGTGTAATGACTCCTCCACTCCCAGTCTTTATTCAAGCCTAATTTAATGGTGTCCAGTTTGCAAATTAATTCCAATTCAGCAGTCTTTCATTGGAGTCTGTTTTTGAAGTTTTTTTTGCTGAAGAATTGCCACTTTTAGGTCTGTAATTGAGTGTCCAGGAAAGTTGAAGTGTTCTCCCACTGGTTTTTGAATGTTATAATTCTTGACGTCTGATTTGTGTTCATTTATTCTTTTGCGTAGAGACTGTCCAGTTTGGCCAATGTACATGGCAGAGCTGTGAATCACACCTCCCAGCAGCTGTCTAGACATACTCTTGGAATATGCTGTGAAACTAGCATAAATGGAGTCACATATGCAATCACTTTCTAATAGAAGACACTGCCTTAATTACAAATACAGGTAATTCTTTCTAATGGCTTTAGCACACAGCCAAGAACTCCCACGGTCTAATTTGTCTCTGCTATATAGTTACTTTGAGATCTAGGGCAACCCACTTACGCTTGGTCTCTAATTTTCCAGGTCCATCAGTAACATAGCAAAGTAGGCATTAAGAAGCTTTGTTGATACATACAAGTCACTTTGAAGCTACAGCATTCTATAAGGAATGAATACCAAAGAAGTGGTTTACCTCTCTACCAAGTCAAGTTCTGAAAGATTATGTCCTGTCAAGAGTCATTCTGCTACCATACAGAGGCCCAATGGCTGAGACAGAGGAGAACTGATCTGGGTATAGGAGTAATTCTAGGATTGCCACCGCTGCTCTTCTAATATTTCCATACTTGAGTTTATTGCTCTTCTATTGGCACCTGATGGAAAGCTATTGTGCACATAGCATCATGTCTGCAGATTCAGGAAGGCACCAATCCACTTGTTTGCACTCTGCTCATTTTTCCAACTATATGGGTTAGAAACAGGTGGTTTTTTTTTAAACTGCGATTCCAGAACTCCTACAGCACATTCTGAAGCCACAGAAGCATGGGATGTGCAAGGTCCGGGGTCTAATGATGTGATATATGCCATCATGTGCCAGCAATGCGCCCTTGCCATGTACATTGGCCAAACCGGACAGTCTCTACATAAAAAAAATGAACGGACACAAATCAGATGTCAAGAATTATAACATTCAAAAACCAGTCGGAGAACATTTCAATCTCTCTGGTCACTCGATTACAGACCTAAAAATCGCAATATTACAACAACAAAAACTTCAAAAACAGACTCCAATGAGAGACTGCTGAATTGGAATTAATTTGCAAACTGGACACCATTATAGTAGGCTTGAATAAAGACAGAGTGGATGGGTCATTACACAAAGTAAAACTATTTCCCCATGCTTATTTCTCCCCCGCAGCCACTGTTACTCTCACCTTCTTATCAACTGTTGGAAATGGGCTATCCTGATTATTACTACAAAAGGTTTTTTCTCCTGCTGATAACAGCTCACCTTAATTGATCACTCTCGTTATAGTGTGTATGACAACACCCATTTTTTCCATGTTCTCTGTGTATATACGTATATATCTTCCTACTGTACTTTCCACTGCATGCATCCGATAAAGTGGGTTTTAGCCCCCGAAAGCTTATGCTCAAATAAATTTGTTAGACTCTAAGGTGCCACAAGTGCTCCTCGTTCTTTTTGCTGATACAGACTAACACAGCTACCACTCTGAAATCTATCTTTGCAGAAACATTCTGAATGGGTACGTGTGGAGAAAGACTTCATTTGTTAAGGCCTGAGAAAAGGACGTTACAAAAACTGAGACTCAGTAAGATGAGAGCTTAAAGAAGATAGCTGTGTGGATTGATAAAATAGGCCATATTTACAGAGATTTCACATTGAAAGAATTGGGAAGACTTAGACGTAGCCCAGATTGCAAGATCCTTTTCCTAGCCCATCCCTTTGATTATGTCACCCTCTCTTTGAATCCTTCCATTGTCTCATTGGTTCCTTGTGCTCCCGTGTTTATACCCAATTGTCATCTCTTGCCTTATACTTAGATTTTAAGCTCTTTGAGGCAGGGACCATCTTATTGTTCTCTGTTTGTACAGCACCTAGCACAACAGGATCCTGATCCATGACTAGGGGTCCTACTGCAGTAATAGTAATATGACACAAGATTAAACCAATAGTGTGCTCTTTTCTTAGAAGGGGAAAAAGAGAAAAATTCAGTTTATCTTTGTTTCTCAATGTCTAACCACGTTAATGAAAAAGGAGTAATTTAAACTAGCCCTCTGGGTCGCAATCATAGCCATCAGCTTCAATGGCAACTACTTACATTCAATTAATGGGGTTATTAGGCTTTTGGTGTTTAAGTCCACATTTTGCTAAAGTTTCTGGATTAGACATTTTAGTTTTAAATTTTGAAAACTGAGCATGTGGGAACACAAATCTTAAAGCAAGGCAAATGGATTATTTCAATAATCTTTAAATCAATACAATCTTAGAAATTTACCAGGCACCTCTAATGCCTTTACCATCTAGAAAAGGTATTTGTCATTAACAAATGAAGCACTTAAACCTGAGAAGTTACCTTATCACAATAAATGAGGGGGGATGTTTGGGGCCTGTTTATACAGCAGAGTTGTACTGATAACATGTATTAACTTTAAAACAGATCTAGTTAAACTCCTACAAGGGGCAGAGTGGATGCTCTTATTCTGGCATAAACTTGGCTTACTTTGGATTATCTTAAATTGATTAGCAACAAGTTTAACTAGACTTAAATAAGTCACTCTTAGGCCATGTCTGCACTGCGGGTGGTACAGAAGCACAGCTATGGTGATACAGCACTGCAGCAGACATACTTCGTACAGCAACGGAAGGGGTTTTTCAGTCACTGAAGGAGCTCCACCTCCCCACACATCAGTAGCTAGGCTGACAGAAACATTCTTCCATCGACCTAGCCATGTCTATATCAGGAATTAGGTCCGCATAGCTACAGTGCTCAGGAATGTGTACTTTTCACACCCCCATGTGCCAAAACTAAGCTGATCTACATTTCAAATGTAGACCAGGCCTAATACCAAAAGAAGACTGTTCACACACCATTTTGCACTGCTTTCAATTCATATGTTAAGCTCTACCAGTGCAACTTTCTCATGTAGACCAGCCTGGTAGTGTAACTGACAGATATTACTCTTGTACAGATCGCCCTAGTAGAGATGGGCCATTAGCACAGATCTTGAGCTTTCCATTTGTAAACTAAGAGGCTCTTTCTTCACACCTTTAAAAAAAAACAAACCATCTATCAAGACCAACTACTGTCATCCCATTCTGACAGACTAACACCACAAGGAGATGAAGTAGTGTTATATTAGGCTTTTCTACCACTGGCAACAGCTATGTACTTTAAAATGTTTCCCTTCCTTTGTGCCCTGATGTAGTTACCAAATCATTTTAAATAGAATTGGATAGTAAGTTTTCTGCTACAACTAAGATGCAAAACAGTTACAAAAAACCCCAACAAGTAATGTCCGAGATTGCAGTCACTCACTGCATTTTGGCATACAACTATTCTCAATCCTTTTATTCCTAAATTATTATTTTGGGGGAAGGGTGGAAAGAGGGGAGGGGGAACGCAATCTGTATTCCTCAAAGTACTTTTCTATTCTGAAAAGTGACAAACGCTTTGGAGCTCCATGTTTATTGGTTCTCCAAGGACTTCCAGATGAAAACATGTTCAATTTGGAAAGTAACAAGATGTTTTTCATAGCTGCCAACACTGCTAACTTGGTCTAGAATCTTCAAGTCATGCTGGTTTTTCTGCAGTGTCAGTTCTGCAACTGAAGTTAGTTAATCGTTCTAACAAAAATGATGTTATCCAAAACGGAACCCAGCTCCCTCGCACTACATCTTCCCTGGGAAAGTATCATGTTAACACATTTTAAAATGTCAGACATGGTTTCACCCTTGTTATGGACAAACACGGTCATATTCAAAAACATGATGGCTGGTCATAGCACCTAGTGTGGACAGGAACTAAGCCATATTTAACATGATAGTTAACAAGTTTGCTAACACTTTCCAGTGTAGGCATGGCCTTAGTTGTGCTGCTTCAAAGTGCCAAGAGGAATAAAAGAGTAATCAAAACTTTTGTCACTGCAGTTAAGTGGATGCAAATGATAAAGTACAGGCTGAGGGATATTGGGGGGATATTTTGGGGAAATAGGAACTCCAAGTGGTCCTTTCCCTGATTGGTTGTTAAATCACTTGGTGGTTGCAGCATTTACTTAATCCAAGCGCAAAGACTTTGTGCCTTGGGGAAGTTTGAACCTAAGCTGGTAGAAATATGCTTAGGGGGTCTTTCATGCAGGTCCCCACATCTGTACACTAGAGTTCAGAGTGGGCAGGGAACCCTGAGAGGAGGAGTGCTTCGGCATTAGGAAAAGAAAAGTCACAATTAGGAGTCAATCGTAACAATAGTGTTAACTAACTTTTGAAATGTGAATTCTAAAAGTCCAACTGTGTTTGTTTATTGCAAAAACAAAAACAAACACCACACACCCCAATGCATTTCTGAGCTCCAGGGCAGCTGCCCTAGACATGTTATCTTTTGTTCAGAATACACCATTAGCATTTAAAGTGTAGAGCCTAGAAAGCCAATAGGAGAACCCAGGATTGAACCAATTATCCAGAGAGAATATGGATGAAAAGTGCGAAGGAAGGGATTCTGTATTGTCTCCCTGCTATAGCACAGATTGTGATTATGTGCTGAAAATCTTTTCTCCTATACCAAGATATAAAAATTGCAAAGGATGCAAGTTTTAATTAACACTGTCATCAGCATCTTTCACAGCTATTTCTTTACAGTAAGTGCCCCAAAATGACCGAATGCAGATTTGTGGTACTTTAAGCAGCAAAAGGTGGGAAGGAATTTTAGATTATTTTTTCCATGGTTAACTGGTAACCACACTCATGAGTTGCCTCACTTCCTCTGAAAAATTCAGCTTCTGGCCCTACACTTTGCAGCTGTTTTGATGCAACACAATGCTGAAGTAAACCTCCAAAATATCATTGTACTGCATATAGTTCCAGACATTACATTAAAAACAGTTTTCCTATACCTCACAATTTCAGAAAAGGAATTCTCTTTGGCAACAGTTCAATATACACAAAAGTTAAAAATAAATTATTTCCCTTTATATACACTACTTGTTTTTCATGATTAGATCAGGAAGAGAAATGCAATCTCTTTCATAAAACTTCTCTTACTCAACCTGCCCCATTTTACCATTTGAATAAAATAAAGCTAAGAGTAAAACTTTTATGGAATTTAATTTATCTATATGAGCAGGCAGTAAAGTGGACAGATGAATGGGAGAAAAAAGGGAATTATTTTTTTCAGACAGATTTGCCTGAAATCAAGACTATGTTCAGCCCGGTTTTCATTTTTCTGCATACCCTCCTCCTTGTTATATCTCTCTTTAAATAAGCTCATTGTGCAAATCAGACTTTGACTGCTAACATACAAAAGTTAGGCTATGTCTACACAACGCAGCTTTTAACGACACAGCTGTGCCACTACAGCTGTGCTGCTAAAAGGCACGCAGCGTAGCCTCTATTTGTTGGCAGGAGAGCAAAAAACTTCCACCCCCAATGAGTGGTGTTAGCGTTGTTCACACCAGTGCTTGTCATCGACAAAACTTTTGTCTTTTGTGGAGGTGTTTTTTAACACCTCTGAACAACAAAAGTTCTCTCTTTCACTTGCCAGTGTACAAAGCTTTAGTTACCAAACTTTTGGGACGTACTCACCTGGATGATGTTAAGAACTGAAGTTTGGTTTGGGTTTTTTTTAACCTACTGTTGAAGGGACTTGGCTCCCACAACTGTAAGTAAATTCCAAGTTAGGCTAAAAATTCTGACCGACAGTCTGTCTATAAATTTACACAGTTGTACTTTTGTTTTTTTTCCTAAAATTGCATTTATTCAAACTAAAAAACAAAAACCCATGCTGACAAACTGTCAAGTGGATTTATTCAGAGCCTTCCTGCTACTTTGAACTTTTTTGTTGTTGAATACAATCATCACTTCATTTGTCATCATATGACAAGATCAGACAATTACACAAGCTCAAGATATGTCTGCCAGTCATAGCATGCCATCTTGCTGGCTGTCAAGTGATAAGATGTGCTTCTGCCCACCTCTAGATTGAGTTCATTAAGATAGCCTGGAGGATATGCCTTGAGAATAAATACAGATGAAAAACCAAATTAAAATTTTCTTAATGTAGCTACACAATCACTTGCATTTTCCACTTTGCAGTCCAACTGGTTAAGTTACCTGTTTGAGTAAGATGACCCAGCTAACAAAGAGGCTCCAACTCCAACTTCCTTTAATTAAACTATGCTTCAATTAAATAAGGAGGTGGAGGCAACAGAATGTTTTGTGGTTCTCAAGGTCTTTAAAGTGAGAAAGCTGTGAAAAGGAAACACCAACTTTGCAGCTGCATGTGAATGAACTTTCTGCCAGCTAAAGCACAGGAAGCAGCTCTCCTATGTTAAAATTACGTAATGGAGAATTAAGCAAGCAGATGAGGGTGGGAGAAAGAAAAGGCAAATGTGTGCCAAGGAAAGGAGTCCAAGATGTTTCACATGCTTCGTGCCGCCGTCACCTTCTAATCTCGCTATGTTGCCTCCACTTCCTTATTTAAATTTCTTATATTGGTACCTCATTACCATAGCATCCATAGACCAGAATCCATCCTTCCAACAGAACTTTGCAATATAATATTAATTACTAGCCACCTGCTTTTCAGAGCAAAGTTTCTTCAATTCCATATACAAAATATACTGCAGTCCCCCTCCCGCCCCCCACTACTACCCCCTATTTATCCTAGCAGGACTGATGAAGGAAGCTTAAAAGGATGACTCCAACCATTTTGCTCCACCACTGCTAGAGGTCCAGCGATTAAGTAGCACACCTCTCTCTGATTGAAACCGAGCTATATTGTCAAATTAAATTAAAACTGGCTTTTCTGACTCTTCTGTTAAGCAGTGGCCATCTCGTTTATTAAGTGACACTTCATACAGGGTAAAACACCAGTGTATTCGTGACACTGTATTTCTTAACACGCTTCAGTGTTTGATGTTGACAGAAGTGTTAAATAGAGAATGAGGGCTTGTCTACAACGGGTCAACCAGGAAAATTAATCCAAATTAATTAAGGACATGTATTTGAAGATGATTAAATTGCATATAACTCTCATGTGAACACCCTCATTCACAATTAACACAGTTTTAATTTGGTTTAGTTTAATTCACTTCCAAAATGAATTTGGATTAACATTACTGGATACCCCCATGAAGACAAGCCCTGCAAGTATTTACAAATCTAAAGCTGACTTCTTAATAGAAACAAAGGCTCTTTCTCATTCAGAGTTTAAACACTTTATATTTGTTATAAGGTATTAATCATAATAGTTGCTTATGGCTGGAACATTGTTATTAAACAGTTCTTAATATAATTTACATCAAGGACTATATGCAATCTGTAAGCGTTTTCCTCATCAGCATCATTCTGCAAAGCGCTGGCAGTTTAAGGGCTAATAAGGAAACTCTCTGATTGATTTGGGCTAATAATTTATGTTTTATAAAAACAAGGTTATACAAAGCCATGAAGTTTTAAAGTAATTCTCAGAAAATAATTTGGTCTTTTTTAATAATACTCCTGTGTGGAAAATGTAACTCAAATATTGCAGCATTATGTAAGTGCATGGGAAACAGAAACAGAGTGACCAGTCTATTTTCTTTGCCCATATGCTCAATTTTGATGTGGTAACAGTAAACAGATTGATTTAAAGCTAAAAGAAAAATCTAAAAACCTATCATTTAAGGTTGGTTGTAACAAGGAATTATAACATGAAGATTTAACCCAAGAGTGATAAACAGAGTTTCATCTGGATTCCGAGAAATCTGTAAGGAAGAGCCCTGTGAGAAGATTCAACTGTGTTCAGCAGTGAAACTTACAAAATAATATTGTGTAAATGAAATCTTACCCCATTCAAGTCAAAGGGGGGTTTCACCCCATGTATATATTCTCATGGGCTGGAGCCCTAGAGTAGACACGGCTCCAGCACCTTCCAGCATTTTTACCACTATTAGTTAAAACTATGGTAGTACGAGTACCAGTTTTTAATTCTCTGGTGTAGACAGGGTTAAGTGAACCTCAGCCGGTAACTGACCTACTTTATCACGTTTGAGCCCTATCAAAAGATCAAGAATTAGAGAAGCCAATCAACTGAAAACGATTTGTCTGAAGAAAAATTAAACAGTTAAGTATATTATCATTTTTATTTTATTGTACTTTTCTAAGGTGGGTGAAACAACCAAGCCTCTTGATTCTGTTACACTGCCAAAGCAGTGTGATCAGTCTCTCTACTATACCCACTCTATCCCGAAATGTTATGGCCATTCTCAATTTCAGTTTCATAACTGTCAACACTATATTAAAAACTGCAATAATTAAGTATTTACATAGTTTAGAAAGCTAATGACCACAAAACTATTTTACAGCTTTAAGTGAGAGTTTGCATGGAGCCATCGGTTGCTCTGACAGATACATTTTTCTGCTTTAACACTGGTAATATTCTAAGACACCAGAAGGAAAATCTATGTAGGCCTTTATTAAGCTATACCACAGTTCTAAGGGCCTGATCCAAAGCCCTCTGAAGTTACGGGGCATCTGTCCATTGACTTTAATAGACTGTGGATCAGGCCCTAGGTGGAAAATCTGTTATAAAGCTTCAGGGATGAAATCCAGGCTCTGCACAGAAATCAACTGGAGGTTAGCTATTTACTGCAATAGACCCAGGATTTCACCAGGTTTTTAGATATTGTGAGCAACAGCAGCCATCAAATACTATCCTAAAGTGATGAGCATGAAATAAATATCCAGAGAGATCCACTTATGTAACTTCTTATAAATATTACAGGGTACATTTGCATCCAGCTGGGATTTTAGATCAAGTCTGATATCACTGAACAGATCCCTTAGATAAAGACAGCATTTCAAGTAAATTAATGTCAGGAAAGTTAACACATTTCCCAGATACACCATTTTTAATTTTAAAAAACATTTGAAACAGTGTTAAATATCAACTTTATTTAAGTCAGTTTCAGAAGGACAATACACTAGGAAGTCCTCTTTTGATGCTCAGCAAAGTAGTACTATGGTGGACAGCTAGCACCTGCTTTCCCTGCCCCACACCCCCATTACAATAACCCTGGTCCTTCAATGGTACTGTGAAATACAAAAGACCCTGGAATTTCAAGTCTGATTTCTTGTCTTTTGGTCTCCTCCTGTCCCCCTCTGTGTATTATTAGCCACGCAGCTTAGTGCATCAGTCATCTCAGATTTTATCACAGTAAGCTTTTTGCAAGAAGCAAGATTTAGACAAATATTTATTACTCTTCCTTATCATTCCTCTCTTTCACTGCCCACCCCCCTCTCCTTTTTTTTTGTTCATATGAAACTTGTTAGCTTTTATTTGTTTACATTTTGATGTAGTCATTTGCTGTTATTTTAATTTGTTTGTATTATCTTGTAGAGTGCCCCAAGCACGGGTTGGGTTTTTTTGCAGATTAGTTTATTAGTAAACAGAACAATTCAGCTCATGTCCTGGTAACATATTCTGAGACTTTTGTTTTAAGCTTCCTGATACAAAAAACAGATGCAAATGGTTCCATACATATATTGGATTTATTTTGTTATATATAGCCACAGTCTTGTGAGACTCTTACTAGAATCTTTTTAAACAAACTCTACATTTAGAAATAATGTTCTGAGTCACTGAAAACAATAAATCATGGGAACCTTTGTTTTTTAAAAATAGTCTATTTATGTGCTAGGTTTTAGCCATGTCACTAACAATGGCATTAATAGTAGCAGCATAAGTATGGCATCTCGCCCCATATTTCTACACAATGAAGTAGAATTCATGTGCATTGTAGGTAATACCAATGCCTCATAAGACTTAGAGTGTGTTACCTGAAGATAGTGAGAAGGCCCAAAATTCCAAATATTTACTGCCAGCTTCATTTGCACTTTTTCCCCTGCGAGAAGAGTCATTTTTTGTCAAAAGTTTGTATGAATTCCATCCGTAGAAAACAGCCCTTAAGACATCAACTGAAATGTAGACACATTTAAAATACATAATATTAATAAGCCTTACTACTTTTTGGCTGCGGTTTTGGTTGGAGTCTAAGGCAGTTTGATAACCACTCAATATCAAAAGGATTTTGATGCATGACTCTCAGGTTCTTTTGAAAACCCAATCCTCAGGCCACATCTATACTATAAACTTTGGTTGACAAGTTAGGTCGCCATAAAGCTGCTGCAGTTAGTATATTGCTTATGCAAGTGCATAAGCAGCTTCTTGCATTGGCGCTGCACTTACTTACCAGGAGTGCTTGTGTCGACACACAGTGCAGTGCGCCATGGGTAAGTATCCCAGTGCGCAACCCATCACTATTCAGTGCACGGTCTCTTGGGAACTTTTGGCAACGCATAGTGGGCAGAAACAAGTTGCTCATGGGTGACTGGGAGCGAGGGGGTCAACTTTCCAGCATGAAACTGTCTCCATCGCATAATGTCATCTATATCCCACAATTTTGGTGACTTTTTAAAAAATTCCACTCTCATGTGGCCATCTCACTGTTTGCCATCTCTGACAGCAGCACGGAGCCTGTACAGCTCTGCACTATTCTTATCAGCCTTGCCAGCCCAGCATGTATGATCCTCTGGTATTTACAGAGCCGCAAGAACCACCAAATCAGCAAGGAACATGACAATATCATGCAGAACAGACCGCTGTGGGACATGGCAGGAATCAATTCAAGGTTGTCGGTGGCATTCACAGAGCACCTGCAGATTCTGGAGCACCACTTCCAGGCATGAGAAATGGGCACTGACTGGTGGGAACTGCATCGTAATGTAGGACTGGGATGACAAGCAGTGGCTGTAGAATTTTTGGATGCGCAAGGCCACATTCCTGGATCTGTGTGCTGAGCAAACCCCAACCCTCCAGCGTGGGGAAACCAAAATGGAAGCTGCACTGACAGTGGAGAGGTGAGCAGTGATCGCACTGCGGAAAGCTGCAACACCAGATTGCTACTGTTAGTGGAAAATCGTTCTGGAGTTGGAACATCCACTGTGGGGGCCACTGTAATGCAAACGTACAGCGCCATTAATCGTCTCCTGCTAGGCAGGACTGTGACTCTTAGCAACATGCAGGACATAGTGGATTGATTTGCAGTAGTGGGGTTCCCAAACTGCGGTGAAGCATATCCTTATTTTGGCATCAGACCACCTTGTCACAAAGTACATCACCACAAAGGGATATTTTTCTAGGGTTATGCAAGAGTTGGTTGATCACTGGGAATGCTTCACCAACATCAGTATTGCCTGATCAGGGAAAGTTCATGACATTTACATCTTTAAGAACACAAGACTGTTCAGAAAGCTACAAGCAGGGACTTTATTTCTTGGCCAGTGAATTACCATTGGCAATGTTAAAATGCTAACAGTGATCCTGAGGAATGCAGCATCTGTACACTGGCCACTTCAAAAGCACCAAGGAAAGATTCAGCTACTGACCTAGCAGGTGCAGAATGACATTTAAAAGCACTTTGGTAGATTGAAGGGATGATGACGTTGTTTACTCACAAGATTGGCTCTCAATGGAAAAAAAAAAGACTCAATAGTTATAGCTACCTGCTGCATCCTGCATAATATCTGTGAAAGAAAGAGGGAGAAAAGTGCCATCTGGGTGGAAAGCAGAGGTGGAGTGGCTGTCTGATGAATGCAAAGAGCCAGACACAAGGGATATTAGAAAAGCTCAATGCAGAACTATACAGCTCAGGGAGGCTTTGAAAGAGCACTTTAACAGTGAGCCACAGAAATGAACTGCAGTGTTCTGTGCTCTGTCTGGCCCTTCTGTTTTGGGGCCTGTTAGAAATTGAGTGGTGCTCGATGTACATCTTTGAGTTGTGTCACACTGTACAGTAACAAAGAAGTGGGACCTTTCAGAATTGCTAGGCACTCTGCAGAGCCTGGGTGTTTTTTGTCTACATCTGCAGCACGGGGTACGGGCCACTTGCCGTTTAAAACTAGTGTAAATGGTGAATCCTCTGTATCTTGAAGTCTTTAAACCATGATTTGAGGATTTCATTAACTCAGCCAGAGGTTAGAGGTCTATTACAGGAATGGGTGAGGTTGTGTGGCCTGCAACATGCAAGAGGTCAGACTAAATGCCTTCTGACCTTAAAGTCTATGAATCTGTATGTCATGAATTAATAAAGATGAATTATTTTCCAAATCGATTTTTGAGTAAAAAAAAAGAAATCAGTGAAAAAACTAATCTGTGCAATTTAAAAGCAAATACATTAAAAAAATAAACTAATGGAATAGAGCTTAATAAGGGGAAAGAACATTTATGTCCTTTTTAGCTACACATACAGCAACTGTGGTTTTCACAGGTCAGTGTACGAGAAGCTGTGGCTGTTCTTAAATGTCCCCTGGTGTGCAGGGTTAGGGATAGGGGCAACGATGCAGCCCCGATGCCACATGGAATGGGGTGGGGTGGATGCAGGGAGGTTCTGTAATGAAGTCTTCCGTGGATTAGAAAGGGAGGGGAGCTCATGACTGTTGAGCCTGTAGATCCGCAAGAGTCTCCAGCATCTGTTTTTGCTGACAGATGAGCCCAATTATATTCTGCTACGTCTCCCTCTACTTTTCCTGCTGGGACTCCTGGGCCTCTCTCCTGTCTGCTCTTTCCTTCTTCAGGAAGGCCGCAAAGTACACCCTCCAGGCCCTGTGCTCACAGTCTATGCAGCATTGTCTTTTGCAGGATGTCATCAAACATGTCATCCCAAGTCCTCTTCTTTCTCCTCCTTATCTGGCTCAGGCGATCTGCGGGTGTGGAGGGAGAGATCCTCAAGGCTGTCATAGCAGCAGCTGCAGATAAAACATAGAGAGGTATCATTCTCTGTATAGTCACAGTGGCAAGTAAAAGTTAAGATTCAGAATTCCCTTCCCTTGCTTCCCTAAAGTTTTTTAAAAAGACAGGCGTATTGGCACTTCTGCATCAGTGCTTGTGGACAGTGCCACTCACAGCTCCAGCCAGAGTGAGTATGGCCCACCAAGGGTGCGAGAAATGAGAAAGGAATTGCTGAGTTGCAAGAAACTATCAACACCGGGCACTGGGACCATTTTCTACAAGCAGTGGTGATTTTAGCCACTCTCTCACTCCTGAGGGTAACAAGAGCACAGAGAGCATAGCTGCTGCTGCCATCCCGAAGCCTCCTGGGCCTGTAGGCTGCTAGCCTGTGGAACTTTGGCCAGCACAATTACAGTAATTACAGACTGGCATGGGAAAGTGTCTATAGTGAAGGAAAAAATAAGGCTGCCATTCCCAGAAACCCTCAGGAGAGGATTGCAGAGTAAACCTCCAAGGAAGTTTTAATGGAGATCTCTCAAGAGAATTCGAGGAACATCCCTGTGTACATAAACAAACTTCTCGGCATAGCCTCTCCTTACCTAACTCTACAGAGGAGTGAAAAGCAGATCAGAACACTACCTCTCTTTGTTGTACTGCTGCCTCTTCTAGTACATGTACATTAATGAAAAGTCGATAGCTGTACCCTGTTAAACTGGGAGAGGGGCACCATTGCTACATCATTTTAATGGGAAATAAATTTAAAAACCACTCACCCGAGTTTCCTTTCCCCGCATCGGGGCTCCTGCTGGGACTGACAGGACTGCAGTGGCGCCTCAAACAGATCCTGGCTCATGACACAGCTGAACCGCCCAGTCACACGTCTCCCACCCGACTCCTCTTCCTCCTCCATCTCATCCCTTGCTGGTCACGCCAGGGGCCTGTGGCTTGGGCTCCTCAGAAGTATCCAAGATGGTCTGTGGTGTGGTGATGGTGTCTCCGCCAAGTATGAAAGGCCTCTTTTACATCAGCGCCAGATCAACTGTTAGCTTCCCTGGCCTTCTCGCATGCCTGACACAGTTCCTTCCCCATCACACGGCACTGCGGCTGGCCCGCCATACCCCTCCTCCTCCTCCTCCATCTCCTGTGCAATCTGCTCATTGATGTCCATGTTTCTACAGTTGGTCTGTAGCTGTGCTTGCACAGACTCTTCCCCCCCACAGGCCCACGAGATCCAATATTGTCTGTCTAATCCAAGCCAGAGAGCATTTGGAGCACGTAGCTGGTATGGTCAGCTGGGCAGCTACACACAACAAGGGAGAGCTGCTCGGTGTACTTGCCAAGCACAGCCATCAGGAAGAGACATTTCAAAAAATCATGGAGTTTACAGGGGAGGGGAGCCTTCTGCCTAGGGGTCATGGAGACCAACGGAGTTCACAACTGTAACCAGAGCAGTCAGCATCAGGCACCGTGGGACAGCTGCTGGAGCACTGTTAGGATTGACCTAATTACACAGTGTCTTTGCTCAAGATGTATCAACCTCAGCACTTTGACCATGAATGAATGCCACTTGGAAAAGTGGTATTACTGAGTCACCGTAACAGGGCACTTACATTGGTGGGAGACAAATTTAAGGATAGACATATGTACCACTTGGGTCAACACAAAGCGGCTCACGTCCACAGAACTTTGTAGCATAGACGAGGCCTTACTGTGCATCTTTTTCTCCCCTTCCCCCTCACTGGGTCTCCCCTTATCTCCCTACTTGCCTTTGCCCATTTGCATTTGCATTTACCACAGTTCTCTAAAGAAGGGACTGTACTAGTTCCAGGATGGGACAGGGTTGCCAATTTGGGTTGGATGTATTCCTACAGGTTTCATCACAACAGTCTTTAATTAAAGATTAATCTTTAATTATTGGAAACTCCAGGAGAACCCTGGAGGGTTGGCAACCTTAGGATGGGGAGACCTGTTGTATATGTTCCTGTGAGTGCTGAATGCGAGGAAGCATGAAGTCTATTCTGGAATATATTCCCACTGTCTCAACCAAATGGAAGTGGTGCAGGGGCAGTACAATGAGCCCCTAGGTACGGGGGCATGCCTTGCCATGTTAAGCAGCAACCTCTGAAGCCAATTAACCAACATTACTCCTTAACTGTCTAGAAGGAGCTCTGTTCAGTCTCTGTCTGCCAAAGGAAAAAAGGTGGCAGTGACTTGTGGAGACCCGAGAGAGACTGGTAATATGACTTATAGAGCATCTTGTCCATACTATGGTTAAAAATATATATAAATATAAAAATTAAAGCTTTTAAAATATTTTAAACTTTTGCTTCTTTGCAACAATTAAAATCCAAACAAACACCTTGGGGGGGGGGGGGGAATGGGGGCAATTGTATTGCTTGGGAGCAAAAGCCAGGTACACCATAACATTTTTATAAACTCAAGTTAAGTGTTGTTGAAAGTCTGAAGTAGACTAACCTTAAACTGGTCCTATTCCTAAGATTTGTTTGCTTTAAAGCATAGTATGTGCCAAATATTTTAAAGAACTCTAAAACACTAATTCTGAAAACAATGTCTAAAACATGCACACTGCACACTGGAATGGATTCCTCAACTTGGCCTCATCACTTATGCATCTGACGAAACAAACACTGACAGCTTTTTTGCATTTGTAAAGGCCCCACAGCAGCTGTGGTGATCCCACCATAGAGCAATGAATTAAGCCTGAAACCCAGCTGGGTCTGAACAGAAGCCTTTTTTGCACAATACAGCAAGACTATCATTGTTAACCTAGGTATTATTGTGAAATATTCTGCATTACATTAAAAATTGAGATAGAAACATCCTATAAAATTAGCTCTAAAAAGCAATGTTAACACATTTAAAATAATATAACATTTAAAAATATGGATCCCATATTGATTTTAATTGACAGTTCTTAGGTAAAAGGATAATAGCCATACATGGTTTTACTGAAAAATAAGTTTAAAAATATCCCCTATTAAAACGCTGAGAAAAAACAAAATTCACGAAACAAGTTCACAAAGAAAACAAAACGTTTAATATAATTGTCTGTCAGGACCCTCAGAGTTACTGACCTTGCGATCAGAGGCAGTTTGGAATGGAGATTCTTGTAAGTAATCAAAAGTATGGGAGCCCCATGATTAACACCATCGTTAGGAGATTCTTTTGGCATTAAGCCAGAGGGCTTACAGCATTAAATAGTAACAAATCAGCAAGATATTGACTGACGCAGATTTTTGACAGTCGACCAGTAGCTAGTGTACGTGTGTGATGAGAGAAGGGTTGTGAATTATGCGGAAGAACAAGTTCTCACACAAAATATTTATTGTTTTAGAAATTTACAGCAACTCAAGTAAGAGAGTATCCTATTCTTCCATCTTACCAAATACCACTCTTAAAAATGAAGTTCGAGAGGTCCAAAGGAAGCTGTCCACACAGTGTTCTATTAGATGGACCATCTGCCTGGGAGCCAGGAATTTCACATTCTACTTGTGGTTCTGCCAGGGACTCACTGTGACCTTGTGCAACTCAATTTACCTTTGCATGTATTTCTCCATCTATAACTGAAGATATTTAGCTAGTTTACAGGAGCACTATGAGGTTTAGTATGTGTACAGGTTTTCAAGGACTGAAAGAGCTATGCAAATATGTAATTGTGCATGAACACCCAACTATGCTAAAAAAGATGGGTTGGGTAAAACTGCAAGAAGAATTCAACGTGCTGTCACACTGATGCTCAAAATTAGTTCTTGGATTTTTTTTTTAAACACATAATCGTGCTTTCCAATTCTAAGAGCAACCATTGTTCTTGGCATTACAGCTATGATGTGCTTACCCATTTCACACTGTACAAAGGCAGCTTTTCTTAGTTATCTGTCTCCCTCCCTCTTTCCCTTATTTCCCTCACCCCTGGCATGTTACTGAACTGACCACATGGATCCTCCAGATGATGGCTTGCAAGGATGAGGAATTAGAAGACCTATATAGACAACTGATGAAAAACCATGGGGGAAAAAACTCACAAGGCACAATCTGGAAACAGGCAATTAATTCAGGAGATAGAAACATGTCTAGCAGAAATAAAGAAAGGGAAAGTAAAAAAGTCTTGCATTTTTCATATTTCCCCTCAATGCAGGGTCTGGCCAGAAAAGTGAATGTCACATTAGGAGAAACCAAAGTTACAGGAAAGGCTTTTTAAAATTCCTTTCAAACATGACATTTTCGCTCACAGGCCGTTGCTTCTAGAAGTACCAAAAACTGGGGGCTGGGCTGTGTGTGTGAAAGTGGATAGGTCTGAAGGGAAAACAAAACAATCAAAAATATATAAAATAGATTTTGGACTTCTCCCCTCCCCCACTCCGACCACACACTTTGCTTGGCTACCATGAAATAAGAGCAGATTGGGTACTGGCCCCTCCCATGGTAAACTGTCAATTTTATAACAGTTGGTGAACAAGTGAATGGACAACCCAGTACTGCTCTGTAAAACCAATTTTACAGAAGCTGTAATTCCACATTGGATGTGGAAGCATCTCTTGCAGGAGATGGTAGGGTGCCCTTCAGAGGCTTTACCCAAAAGATGGCTGACATAAGCCCTTTGAAGTGAGCTGTAGCTCACGAAAGCTTATGCTCAAATAAATTTGTTAGTCTCTAAGGTGCCACAAGTACTCCTTTTCTTTTTGCAAATACAGACTAACACGGCGGCTACTCTGAAATAAGCCAATGAGCAACCAACCTTATTATATTCCTTCTTGTGACTGCCATAAGAAGGAAAGAAACATTCAGTCTTTTCCATGGTCAAAGATAGATGATTAAGTTCCACGTGCAGAGCATTTAGTATTTCCAGGGGACATTTACAACTAGGAAAAAATGATGTCAAGGAAATGGACTGGTTTGGGTGAAACCTGGTGTTCTTTTCTGGTATGGAGTAGAGTAGGTCTTTGTACTACTTTATCCAGAAAGAACTGTAAATGTACATGTTGTAGTGAAACCATTTCTAAGCAATTTAATCTCCTCATAAAGATACTTGATAAAAGAAAGCTTACCTTTAAATAGAAGAGGCATTAGCCAAGGGTTGAAAGGGTGACCAGGCCTTGTAGCATTACGTTCAGGCTCCACTTGTGTGACTGAAGGACTTGTGTGCTATAGCTTGAAGTAAACTCAAAGCATGTAAATGCAGAAAACAGCTCTAGTTTGGGGTTTTTTATCTCAAGAAGGTGGAGACCTATACCGTCAAGATTGTAAAGGTCATACCACTATGGAAACATTCACTAGCTCTCTACAGAGACCTCCTTGCATGAAGAAATGGCGAAACGGGCTGGGCAAAGTGCAGCAAGAGCCATAACCATGCAAATCATAGTAGCACTGAGACAGATGGAAAGATTCAAAGCCACATTTGAGGGAGCTTTTATTTATTGTGAACAGTTTCAGAAGCCCTGATAATAAGTCTAAGAGGGTCAAGTGACAGAGCTAACTAGTGATCATTTCATTGAGTAAAGAACTATTTATTCACACCAAAAGCATTACAGAGAAAACATCAAAGCAATAAGCAACATACTGCAGATGTATAGCTTACCAACTGTCACCCACCAACCCTGATAGGATTAAAGTACTTCAGGACCTTCACACACCTCTCTCTCGGTCACAGTTTCATGTCAGTTCTTTGATTGAGTGTGAGCAATTTCTCTCTCTCTGTCAGGGCAGTCCCTTGATACCATTTCAAGTTCTCCGTTTGCCAGGTCTCTTGAACCAGGTCAAACTAGTATATTCTATTTCCCCAGGGGGTGGAACTTCCACAGACCTGTTATTTGCCCTGGTGATTTGCATTAATTACCCCCACAGGGACTTTAGTTCCCGTAGGAGACCCTTTAGTTCATACATTGAACCAGGATACGATATTGCACAAGTACATGCAGCCAGAGAGCCAAGAGAAAGGAATATGATTATAGGAAAAAAAGCTCTCCAAACAAAGAAAGCAAGCTCCTGCTCTCTACAGCAGAGGCGCTGAACCCGTGATCCATGTAGTCAATTCCACAATATTCCAGAAGGGGGAGCAGGACACAAAAATACAGGAATTCAACAAAGCTGCTGTTAGCGCTGTTGGAATGAGCAAGCAGATCCCAACAGCTGGGTAGATAAAAATCTTATTTATTTTTTAAATTAAAATACAGATTTTAAAATGTCAATTTAACATTTAATTTTCAATTGGTATATAGTTTATATTAAGGGCTAAGCTATTTTAAAATCATTTAAAGTTAAACAAAAAATAATATTCAGCAGTACTTGTTTGCTGCCATATTTTTAAAAAAGTCAAACTGGTGGAAGTCCGGCTAAGAATCTGGAACCAAAGTTTGTTGAACTGCTAAACCATCTTTTGACAGCAGTAGCTTCTTCCACAGATGCAGAGAGAATATCTCAGTGTATTCAAGCAATTCAATTCAATGACTAGTTTATTAAAACTTAAGAAGCCAATCAGGAGTTGAAAAAGCAGGAAAGCTTGTTCTTCTTCCAACCTATTAATAAAAGCTAGGCATGAGAGGATGAGATCTATTTGCTCTAAAAAGGACATGATGAACAGAAATAATTCAGTTCACTATCTGTAACAAAGGAAATATTACCTGTAATTTCCTTTGTGTACTATATAATAAAACTATCAAAAAGTTAATACATAAGTTTTTTGATAAAGTACACTTAAGACTCACAGATGCCCAAAGTTCTGGAAGGTTCCATGGAAAACAAGAGGACACTAGTGACACAACCTGAAATTTGAGGTGCACATGTGGAGGAGCAAAGAAGGTTCAGAAACTGAACTAACAGATGTTCTTATATCCTCACATGAAAACCAGAAATCAACTGTCATCCCATTTTCAAAGCATTAAGCCAAGTTCCATAACATAACATAAATTAAACTGAATAAACGTTTAATATACTTTAAAAAAAAAACTCAAAAAGAATAGAATTTTCTGCACTAGAATTGCATGCAGTTATTGTTTACTTTCATACTAAACACATCATGAAGTACCAGACAGGAGAATCATGTAAAATAAATTCACTGACAGCCAGCATGGCCTAGGAGAGGGGACACTGGACTGAGCATTGCAAACCTTGGTTTTATTCACATCTCAGACAAATGATCTTCGATGGGTACGCTTACACTGTATTTTAAAACCACACCAGCAAGTGTCAGAGCCTGGGTCTACAGACTCGGGCTCATGCTACAGCTCTAAAAACAGCTGTGTAGAAATTTGGGCTCAGGGGGGAGTTCAGGCTTTGAAACCTGGGGAGAGGGGTGGGATTCTGAGCCTGAGTCTGAACGTTTACGCAACTGTTTTTAGCGCTATCCTGCAAGCCGGAGTCTGCAGACCCAGTCTCTGAGACTCCCTGCGCAGGTTTTGTAATGCAGTACAGACATATCCTATGTGACCCTGGACGAGGTCAATCAATTCCTGTGCCTTGTCCTCTGTCTTTTCTATTTAGAGCATACTCTCTTTATGCTTTACATTTGTACTGTGCGTATCACAATTAGACCCGTCAGCAGTAATGATATAGAAACTATTTGACATGGAAAAAGACCACTTTAATACACACCCCATCATGGGTTTAAGACAGATAAAACTGGACTTAAGTTTGTTACATAATACATTTTCTAGTTTCAGTTTAAAATTTCATTAAAATTAAAAAGATTAAATATATATGTTGTAGTATATTCCTTTGGCTAAGGGCATAAATAAAAAACCCAGTAACAACTGTACCTTTTCTCTTACAAATATTCAGTCTTCTGGCAAACTGCCACAAACTGCTATGTTTTCGCCAAAAGATGTCTTTCAACAGAAAAAGCACCAAAATGGAGACTTCTGTCTGAAGAGATAGGTGTTTCTAAATACCAATATGCGGGCAGAATAGGACAGGTACACAGAATGTATGCATCAAATATTAACACTTCTAATTAAAAGTGTTCATTCCGCTCTGGCGCTCTATTTGTCAGCAATAATTTAGCCTCTTTCTACTTGTAGAATATCCATGAGCAGACTGCAATTTCCTTAAGTCTGTCCTTAAAAACCATGTTCAAATTTTTGTGAATTTTAAATTTCCTCTGTTGATGGACTGAGTATTCCAAGCCCATTAATCATAACTATCCATGCACTTGGAATAGTCAGGTAATTCACATGATTTTTTGTTTGTTTGTTTCCTGACTGGATGAATGCATAAATTAATGTTTGGACATGTGTATCTAAAACATGATTTCTGTGAATCCTTAGTTACGTGGCTATGAAATCCACTTTCCCTGATCATTCATATCAAAGGAACTAAACTGCACAAATGTTCACAAAATGAACATGAAAAGGGTTAACATGGCCACAGCAAATCCATACTTTTAAATAAAGTGAACAAGGATTGACCAAAAAAATTTAGCAGTATTTGCCTAATTCTACATGGTATCATGCAAGGATGCAAACTGGGGAAGCGGGGGGGATTATATTACCACCTTACAATTCTGGAGCCACACTTGAAGGATGGGAATGAAGACAAATGTACTCTTTTCTCCTTCAGCTATGCTTTTTCCCAGTGCCACTGCCCCCAAAAGTGAGTTGCAGCCACTGCTCCTTGCTTTCCTTTCAGGCTTGGAGAAAAAAAGGAAGCAGGTGCTCTTGCAGTAGCCCCTCTTCCTCCCTTGGAGAGGGTACTGTGGACCAAGGAGGCTGCATAAGAGCTACTTCCCTCCAAAATAGCACTAGCATAGGTAAAATAGTTGAAATCAAGGCAAATAACCAATGTAAAACATGATCAGCAGAAGATCTGGTTGGATAGAAAATGGAAATCATTTTCCCAACTCCTATTTCTGGGCCTTTGCAAACATATCACTACCTACTGCCCAGTTTATAAATATGAAGGAGGCATTACTGCAATAAAATCTGCTACTCCTGATGTAGCCATTTGGCTCAATCACCTTCACGTGAAATTGTAGTTGCTGCTCTACACCAGCCAGACTAAAGAAGCCACAAGGCCATCCTCCCGCTCTCAGAAATCTTGATACTGAAATTGTTACAATAACTATTTCGCTCTCTCTCTCACACACACACACAGGCTCCAGTCCAAGCCCAAACGTCAACACTGCAATTTCACAGCCCTGCAGCCTGAGCCCAAGTCAGCTGACATGGGCCAGCCAAGGATGTTTCACTGCAGTGTAGACATACCCGGAGGCTCACATACTGAAACCCACCACGGGCAGGAAAATTCCTAAAGCCATGCACTGTCTGACATCATGTCTTTCTCCATCTATTTAAAATTCTTTTTTTATTTTTTAAACAAAGTCTGCCTCTCCTCATTTATTTAGCTGTGGCTTTAATCAAGATACGGTATTAACGGTAAATCTTTGAAAGAAGGAAAAGCCAAGTTCAGAATGACTTGCCAGCTATAACAATTAATATAGGATTTGTTACATGAAAGAAATAAATGTTACAATCAGATAAGGGGACATCCCATCTATAGGGGTTTTCTCCAGGTTTAAAGTAGTACAAAGCCTTTTCTCTTACATATATACCACGTACCCACTATGTTTAATAACTATAAGCAAACAATGCACAGTGAAAAATTTTCAAATCTAAGAAACAGTCTCAGTAGTAGACAGACTCTTATTTCTTTCAATCATTTATTAAAAGCACTACTAACTGAACATGTTAACTTCTGCTTTATATTTTAGTCATCCAATAGAAATTCCAGATGTCTAATGAGCCATGAGAGTTTCATCACCATCACTATACCTGGAGAGAGAGGGAGAGACAGACAGACAGAGACACACAGTCTTTCCTCCCCACTGCAACCCTTTCAACTCACATTTATCTGGTGAAAATTCATTTCAAGTCCCGTAGTTTGGTATCGTTCCTCTACCAAAAAGGAACTGCAGTTAAGAGGTATGTGCCAGACCAGTGGACAGCTTTACAACCAATATCAGAAAATGCTCTCTTTTCATTTGGCTTGGAGTTTTCCAAACTCAAAGTTTGGCCTGAGTTTTGTACCCTTGAAACGGAAGCATATGCAATTCTATTCCACTTCTAGTTGTGCTAAGAAGAGTTAACTGATCTGGCATACAAGCAGACCTGGAAACTTGTATTATGAAGTGTGTGTGCAATCTTGACTCTCCAGAGCTGAGAAATTTGGCTTACAACTTTGATGTGTCGGGGCAGCGGGAGGAATGTTGGGACAAACTGAAAGTAATGCATTTTAAAACATACACTTTGCCAAATCAACCATCTTATAAAAAGACACTAATATATAAGCTGGTTTAAGTCACATCATCTTTGAAACCTAAATGCTACTTCTAGAGTAAAAACTTCTTGGGACTATGGGTTACTAGTTTCAGAAAAGCACATTTAGTGTTAAGACAGCAGGTATGAAAAACAATAAAAAGTACAATCATTTAATAGGGTTAAACATTGAGCAAACTCGTGTCCAAGATTCACAGACACCTTTTAAATTTTAGCAGTCGTGTTGTCAAAAATAATTCAGTGTTGTGTGGGATTCATTACAGTGCTGCACTTCAACTCTCTCAGGTTCCCTTCTGTATTCTTAAGACAGGCTGCCACCACACTCAGGTACAAACTCTTAATTACTCAGGCCTGGTCTACACCACATGGTTAGGTCAACATAAACTGCCCTGCTTTGATCTAGCTGTGGAAGCCTCTTCACTTAAATTTGGCTCCCACCCACGAGTGCCTCTCTACGCCGATTTAGTAACAGCACCTCTCAAAGTGCCATAGAGTCATGGTCGATGTAACTAGCTCAACGCAGTGTAAGTTTAGAATCTAGACACTGTGTTGCTTAAGTTAACTGTTACTGGCTTTCAGAAGCCATTCCACAACACCCCATGCTGATAATACAATCAATACAAGCGCTCTTGATGAGGACGCGCACCATGCCAAGAGTGCACGTGCACACACACAAGCGGTTTAGTAACTGTGGTGGCTGTATGCTGACATGGCCCTAGATTGGCAATACACTTCTGTTTTTTCACATATCTTAATTCTCTGAAAAGGGGAAGGAAGGAATTTAATGCCTGCAAATAGTGAGCACACACTTGCAGTAGGGCCCATAACACCACAGTGAAACTGGCAAGATTCCTGCTGACAGAGTCAAGTTCACCCAGCACAAAAGTAGAATTTACCCAAAACTGAGCCATACCAGAGCTTGCAAGGCATGATTCCTTGGGAGGGGAAGAAGAAAAAACACACACGCAGAAAAATAGGAAGGGGAGAGAAGACAGCCCTTCCCTTCCCACAGTCAGACTTAGGGAAGAAAAGCCAGGTCGAAAGGCCAGTACAAAAAAGTAAGCTCCTCAGCAAAATCCAGGAGCAGAACAGCGTACCATCTCAGTGCCCATGGAGGTGCTGGGGAAGCTCAGATTCTCAACAGGGGGGATTCTCTTGTACCTCCCTGGATCCCTGTCCCCCACCTCTTCAAATAGTCTGGGTGTTGGCCAGAGAAGAGTAGGCTATTAAAAAATAAATACATAAATAAAAGGTGTGCACAGCACTCTGTTCTGGATTAAATAGAAATACCAGCAAGTGCGTATTTATTCTACACATACCAATTTGTGTAAAAGAACAAAGTTAAAATGATTTTCACTGAAAACCTGTATAGTAAAACAATGCTCATGCATAGATACATCTTTCCAGAGGTCAGTTAAAACAGTTGATCAGTTTTCTAGTCCTATCATTCTTTCTTAATTTGAGAATACAGGCTTTCAAACTAATCTGCAACAAAAGATAAAAATGAAAGTTTGTATAGTTATTCTAAATTTAGTAGATTACTGCAGGATGAACGCCCATGGATTTTGCTGTATGCAAAAATAATTGTATCATCGATTTGTTTGAACTAAATATTCCATCTTCTGCAACCATCACACTATCCAAAAGAGGTCAGACTAGCAAGACATATTTGAAGAATAAAAAGCAGAAATTAGGGACATGGTAAAGCACAACATTGTTAGGGCTTTGCAACATGACATGACTTTCCAGTGAGATTTATTTTATTATTAGAAAGTAGAAATGACCCATTAATGGTCTGAGAGATAGAGGTAATCTCTCTCTCAGAGGTAATGGTCTCAGATCTCACATCCAAAGGTAGCTTTGTGTGTGAGATCATTAATGAAGTGGTGTTGTGTCTGTGTCTTTTAAGCTCGCCTCTCTCACCAACAAAAGTTGGTCCAATAAAAGATATTACCTCATCCACCTTGTTGTCTCTCTACTAGCCTGAGACCGACACAGATACAACACCACTTCATTAATGATCTCACATTCAAAGCTACCCTTTTACAGAACAATTTGAGGAAAAAGAGTATCTGCCAGAAAGGATCACAAGAATCCAGGCAGAAAAGACCAGAAACATTATGAAGAGACGCATTTTGGAAGGTTAAAAATATAGTAAGTTAGAGTCACTCAAGTCACCAGTCTAATAAGGAAATTAAAAAAATTATCTGTGGTACTCCCACACTTCCCCATGCAATATTTATCACTGCCAAATAATCTGACTGCACACCCAGTTTGTGATCCATCAGGCACTAAACTGGAACTGACTAGATATTGGTTTCATTCTACAGGCCTGATCTCTAGTGGAGAGTTGAAAGAAAGGTTGAGCACAGGATTAAGAAAGAAGAGGAAAGAAAGTGAATCAATAAAATTTCAGGAGGAGAACGGGAAGGATGACCAGAGAGAAATCAAAGTACAGGAGCTAATTCCTTATTTTTAGGGTGGAAAGAGTAGCAGAGCTTTTCCAAATGCAGTTCTTGGCTAAATGGTACATCTGTGCTTCTTATGCACATGCAAGCAGTACATTTAGGTACTACATTTAGCTTTTCGAAAGCCAAGCTCCTAATACTAGCTAGAATTTTTTCAGGAACTATTTAAAAAGATTTTAAAAAATGTTTGTAGGCCTGATCTTAAGAGTTTCTGACCATCCAAGTTCCCCACTGAAGTCAATGGGAAATGTGGTGGTTTCAGAGCACGTTTGGCTCCAATCCTTGGGTCCCAATCCTGCCGACACTTATGTGCATGATTCATTTTACTTGTGAATAGTTTGATTTACATCAAGTCAACACACATAAGGAACTTTAAGCATAAGTGTTCAGAGGATCAGACTCTTCATCTGCATATTAAAGAGAAGAACAAGAGGAAAACGTGTCCAAGCTTTTAGCATAAGCATCCTGAAAATAAATATGTGAATGTTCACTCCTGTTTTAAAAGAAGTTTTATTCCATTCCCCTCCCCTACTGTCACCTCCACACCGGGAAATACCAGGTGTCAACTGCTCTATTTTTACATGAAAACCCTGAACATGAACTAGCAGAACATCATTACAAGAGAGGAAAGAGTGAAACCTGAGCAACTGAAAGAAGAGCTTTTCAATCAGATGGTTTAAAACTTATTTGAACCTACAAATGTTTAAAAAGAGAACATTTTTATGAAAGATTGAAATACATCTGCCTGCTCAAATGAGAACCAAGAAAGCTCCCAATAATATTCTCTAGTTCTCTGTAGCAAAAACAGGGAAGACCTAAAGGTGACAAATCAGCAACACCTCAGAAAAGAGCTAAGGGAACCCTAGATATTTTATGTACCTTCTTTATATACCTTAAATTAAGCACCATGTACTCCATAGCAAACTGGACCTAAGTGTTACAGAAACCATTTTGAACACTTTGCAGATACTGTGGCAGCGTCACATCATTTTTTAATTGTGGTTTTTAATCAAATTAAATATGAAAGTGAGTGATAAGTACATTATTCCCTGGTATTTAACCATTTGATATTAAGTTCAATTTATTTTACACGGTCTCTAAATTTTAAGTGTTATGTGCTACAGAATTGTGTTGAAAACAAATAGATGAATCAAACATTTTCAGAAAAGCTGAAGGTTTGGGCAGTTGGCTAGGGATATTTGGGGCTCTTGATACCTCGGAATATATGGAGGCTGTTCAGGTTTGACAACACAGAAATTTGTATTACTAGACTTGAAAGTTAACATCCTCTTTAGATTAAGAAAGTCAATCAAATCCACCAGAGCTATTGTTTCTGGCTGTCTGCACTCTCATTCAGACAGCGTATCAGTTAAACTTTGTTTACATTTGGATAGGTTTTTTCACAACCATCAGGCCTCAAAAAAATTAAATACTTGTTTTAAATGCAAAATTAGATTCTGCTGCAATGCATTTATTCTCCACATCTGCACAAAACACTGGCTCCTGATCATAGAGAAGCAAAACATGTTTCTCTCCCTGTTTGCAGTTTCATCTTAGCCTTCCTCTGCATTATTGCAAACCAAATACTGTAATACTGTTCTAGTGCATAAGAAAAGCCGAAAGTGACTAGAATCTCTTCAGTGTCCAAGCCAAATGAAATAAAAAGAAGCCTTACAACAACATAAACACTGAATAGATTTCCCTCCCAGCACTCTCAGTTTTATATAAATTGGCAGTATTAGCAACATGTGCAAACAGAATGCCAAAATCCGAATTTTAATCTTGCAGAGTCCCTTTTGCTCTTCGGTATGAGAGAGATCTGCTTAATTAAGTACTCCCTCCATTGAGTAATCATCATAAGAAATTATCTCCATCATCTGCAAGATATCAGATCTCTATTCAAATAAACACAGAAAGAGTGCAAATTCTTAAATACAGACTTCATTATTTCTTTAGATTATGCTGAAAAAGTGTTCCTCTAACATACAGTGCAATGGGGCTGCAACTCTAAATGATGTGAAGTACCTGTACTTCTTTTACAGCTGATGCTGTCTACCATAGTTAGACATTGTAATCAAGCAGAATGAGTATGGTACTAGAATCCAGAAACACTGGATATTAGTTTAGTCTGTTCTCTTGAGGGCTGTGCTGTTTTAGTTGAGTCATTTAGACATAGGTCTTGCAATAATAAAATGGGGACAAATCTTACCTCTCTCATTGCAAGGATCAGTTAATGTTTGTACCAAGCTTTAACATCCAGAGTGCTAAGTATTATTCTGTTCCTTTTAGAAAAAATGGAGGTTATACCTAGAATGCTAGCTTAGTAGGCCTGTTAAGCCTCACTACAGCAGTGAAAGCGCCCAATGAACACTAAAACAATTAGGAACCATTTGCTATTGTCTTAATTTAGTATCAGTAATTCTGGAACATATTGTATAAAATTATACACTTTTTGTTTCTAGCCCATGAAGCTGGTTGAAGTAAGAGGCCACTCCTCCCATCCCTCCCATCAATAATAGACAATTCTTCTAGACATTATTCACAGCAACAAGAAAAGGTAAGCACTGATAAGTCATATGCTTGTTAGGTACACCACTAGATCCTTAGCTCTCTGAATTACACACAATGTTGTAGCCAATTTTCACACAATGCTGAGTAATTACATTATTTTATCTGACATTTGTTGATGTAAACTCAGCCCAAGGAAAAGCCTAGATCACCTCCTGGCCCTATCCAGAGATCCCAAATAGTTCTTCAACTCTGCCTTCCCCTTTCTCATATGCAATACCAGCAGCTTACTCATCTGGCCAGTAAGGAATAAAGGCCCCAAAACCTGCAGACCTAGAAGAGCTGTGGTGTGGCCATGAAGCAGAGGTTTGCATTAAGAGTTTCAAGGGAACTAACAGAGCTCAGGAAGGAGCCCAGACTTAACCAGATCATCTGAATAGTGAAAGTTTTTCCATGGAGTTGCACCCTTCAAGCTTTAGCTACAACTCTTCACAAGAAAAGTGTGTGTTATTTTATGGAGAAAGATGCTGTAATAAATCTTTGTCCTGACCAAACTTAAGAGGCCTTGAGACAAAGAGGGCCCAGCAGGGAAAGTGGAATACCTGTAGTACAGGGTACTTAACAGCAGTTTCTCCACAATGCTAGCCAAGGGCCCTTAGGGCTGACAACAGAGTCCTTACAAGATTATATCTAGCCCTTGAAAGAAATATGTAATAAATAAATAAATAAATAAATCAGAATCCCAGCCAGGCATGTAAAAGCACTATCTGTAGTGGACTGATGGAGGAGCTTATTCCTCACCCCTAAAATAAGAGCTAAGACAACATAAGAACTGAACTCCCCTTATTTGTTAAAGCTATCCCCCAGGACTACATGGCTCAACCAGGACAGAGCAGCTCTGCCCCTCCTTTCATTGGAAGATTATGGTGTCAGTAATTCAGAAAGTAGCACTGTCTTCCTCCTCATCAGTGCCAAATCAAGCACTGTATCTCTTTCAAGAGGACACAGAGGCCCCATCTAATTGTGAAAATTAGAAAACTGATAGCACTTGAGTGCAAGGATGGCAAGGGCAACAGGCGTTACCAAAATCCACCACAGATACATTTTTCCTAAATAAATTCCCCAGTGCAGTTTCCGTTGGCTCTGGTATATCGTGCTTCCGAAACTACTGTATACTGTTGTTGTGCATTATGATGCAGTTGCCACGTTCCATCCCAGAGAAGGCTACGTTTCAAGGATGTATGAAGCAATTTTTTTTCCCTATTGATGTCACAAGGATATTGTATGATTACACAGTCCAAAGCATTACTCAAAAACATCAATGTCTTTTCAGACCTCTAGAATCTACTAAATTTTCTTTAGGCTTTGAACCCCTGATTTGACAAACCTAGGCTGTCCTTATGTGGAGTGTGTCACTTTTACCCCTGCAAGGACAGACACACAAATCACACAAGGAGACAGTGGTGTCATTACTACTTAATTATATTTCACCATCTGTTACCATGGCAGAACTACACAGGTATTTCGTTACAGTAATAAAGGTCTGTTACTTCAAAAACTAAACCACGATGACCACTGGATTTGCTATAAGACATCACAAAAAAGGATAGAAAAATGAACTTATGAAATTATATTTAAGACTTCAAAGCTTCTGATTATTATTAGAACTATTAATTCCAAGTGCACACTGAACAGAATCTGGCTTCACAGCTGATGCTTTACAATGCTGTCAGTTTTCTGAGGTTTGAGCCAAAAAGTAATATTTGATATTTAAAGATGTTTGAGGGGGAGGAGGGTGAAGAGATGATAAATTTGTATGAATCAGTATGGTTTTTAAAAATTAAGTGAAAACATTTTAAAAATAAGACACACAAGTTTCCTTTTTCTTGGATTAACACCTCCCAGTGTAATACATCAGAGGTTTAAATAAACTTTTGGTTGTGATGATTATTTGCGTAACAGCAAGTTAAGCCTCAAGGCAATAGCCTTAACACCGTGCTATGTGAGTCTTTGTTTTTAGGGTACATTTCAGACAATTACTTTTCAGCATTCAGCAACAGGCTCTAGTTGCATTGTGGCAGTCTTTGTGGTTATCTGAAGACCAGAGCTAAGTAGCCTACAAAATAGTACTTTTTTTTTTGGACTGGACAATTAGTTGACCTGTCTCCTTGTGTCACCGACGAGTGTAGGAACATCATATCTTACTTCAAATTCATCCTTGCAGTAAAACATCATATGTAGCCAGCAATATAGGCAATTTATGACACTAGGAAGACCATCATTATACTCCACTATGGGAATGTCACATAATCCCTAACAAGCCAGCTCTTCCATAGACAGATCAGAGATTGCTTAGCACAGTGATTGATTTGAGTAACTATGAGCTGAAAACACAAATGTTCCAGTGTCCCTAAAATAGCAAAACCTCCAAAGCAATTAGCATGTAGATCAGACTTAAAATTTTTGTGAAGTGCCTGAAAGGTTTTACATGAAATAAAACCAACTGTGTCCCTCTGAGGGAGGGAGTTCAGGTGGACAAGCTGTGTGAGATTAGCTAAATGGAAAAAAGATAGAGTGCACACTATCAAAGGCAAAACTCACTTTTTTATATTTTTAAATAAAGTCTTTACAAAATGCCAGGAACTGGAGGCCCTTTCTGAGAGCTGTGGTTCAAATCTGGGGTGTGAGTGACCATGCCTGGGACTGAAACATGCAGACAAAAGACTTGAGTGGGTGCACATGTGTATGTATTAAAGGAAAGATGCTGCCCAGGATACTCTACTATGACACTGCAATACTTGAAGAGGTTTCAGAAAAAAAGAAAGGTGCCATGCTCTGTTGGTATAACTTCACCCCCTGTGCCACCAACCCACACAGGAGTGCCTCTACTTTACCATATCAAGTTATACCACGTAGGAAAAATAGAATGACTAACCCTTTCTTCTTAAAGGGCATCAGGGAAGTGTACCTCCTACCTAAAGATGAGGTAGATTAGCTCCCTGCTCTGAACCAAATTAAACAGGCTGAGACTCCACTTAATAGGAAGGGAGAAAGAGGTTGATAGAAGTTGCTGTGTATGCAATGCTTGCTACACCTGCTCACCTGGTAAGAGGAGAGAACAGTGCTGGGTGCCAGAGCTACATCCTCCCCAGTAGCAGCAGCCAGTGCCCTCGTGACTCCCCCTCTTCCCCAGCCTAAGCGGCCCGCCTCACATTTGACGTCACAGAGGAGGGGGAGGGGGAAATCAGAACATTGATGAGACGAAGATTCCACCGAGCCCAGGCCCTTCCCTTTGTGACGTCACAGAACAACAACAAGAACCTGGCACTGACTGGGCTGAGTGGCCGGGAACCCGGGGTCTCGTAATGACATTCCGCTTAACCTGTTGCCGCTGCTCGAGAGGATGCATGGGAAATCGACCAGGCCAGCCCAAAGCAGCAGCAGCAGCCGCCGCAGCCATGCTTGTGTCTGTGCCTGCTACTCACTGCAATAGTGCAGCAACCCACACATTCCCCGCTCCCCACACAGAGGAACACAGTAACCTGCACTCCCTTGCCCCCTCCCCAAAAGCTATTTCCCTCCATTCCGAAGTTAAACTTGTGAACACAGGATACATTGTCTCCCTACCATGCTCACAGGTCTCTTTCATACCTTGCCTGTTGGGCAAGAGTGGGGGTGACAGTAGTTTTATTAATTCTTTAACAAGCACGATAGGCAAAACCAGAGGAAGATTCTATTGTTCACTCGTACAGACGTGGTGTGGCTTTAAAATATAGGTTATTTTATTTTAATTAAACACTACAAATTCTTCCCCCATTCTGCTTTGTTTCACTGCCTGGGAAACGTGCACGTCTTACATGTTTCGTTAGACTTTCTAGACAATGTTCCTGTTTCGATGCAATACTTTAAACTAGTCCGCTTCAGACTCCCAATTCCTCTGCAATGCGGATGTATTTTTAATTCGTAAATTCGGTGCAGAATACCTTTAAGTTTTTAATTTTTTCCTAACCCCTCGTTTCTCTAAATTATATTTTAAAGAGAAGAGACAAACATCGATAGAAATAGGCATCTTAAGTCAATTTACCTTTTATTAAATCTATTTTAAAACAAGGCAAAAAGGGTCCCGAAGGTCACCCCCCCCCAAAAAAAAATACATATATACACCCCTCACGGAAAAAAGCCAGAAATGATAATACAGCATATTCTACAACTTTTTTCTTTAAAAGTGTTGCATCTCATATCTTGAAGTAAGCATTTTCTGAACAAAATGAAATATTTTATTTTTAACATGCAGATAAAAATAATTATTAGTTCTGCTGCATATCTGACGAATCCCCTCCGTTTTTCCAAACTTAAAGACTCGCCTTATGCCAATCAAAATATAGCTGAAGCAGGACCAAAAATCAACTATCCCTGCAAACGTATATGTTTAAAGGGTTTGACTATTTCAAGCCTCTGGTTAAGCAGTTGTATAAAATAGGTGTACAGCCTGAACTATACCATATTCTTCAAGCATTTCGAGACACCATCATGCATTTTTAAACTAAACCAAGCCATTTTCCTGTTATTAAAGTCAATCCTAACAAACGCATTCCCTGTAACATGATCCCCGACTGGTTTGGTTTCTATTGCAAGCCAGATAAGCAAACGATCACATATATTACATTTGATGTGGTAGTGCAAGAAACAAGCTCGCCATAACCAGACATTCGATTTCAACTTAAAAGGCTTTCAACAACCATAGTGTCTTCACTAAACAGGACTATAAATACACACATATAAAACATGTTATTTTGCATGTAAAGTGCATTATTAATAAATCCAAATGAAAAAGCAGTTTAGTAACATTATCGCAGCAGCCCCCCCTTGAGCTCCCTGCCTTTCATCTAAAACTAGATTATGATTGTGTCATTTGAGGTCAATACATTTATTCACTTGAGGTATCGCTACACAAATCTGGCTTTATAACTAAACTGGGCAGAAGGTTTTGGAATTTAAAAGGGTTTTTGAAACTCCCCCACACCTAAGGAAAATAAAAATCAGTATTACTAGTCATTTGTTTCAAACCTTTATAGCTGCAGGATTAGCTATAAACTTGACATTCACTGCCATTTCCTAAAACTGGGAGTCAAATGATATATGTTATAACCACTTACGTATTTCTTTTGAATTATATTCCTCTTGGGTCTTTCTTTACTCATTCTGGTATCCAAATTCTGATTGCAAAAGGGGACAATTGCTTCATGAAGTAAAGCCGCAACAATTTTTTGTTAAAATACCCCCCCCCAAATCCAGTTTTTGTTTGTAGTAGTATCTTGTAATCCGACTTTCTTTCCTCACAACGTGATTTTCTTTCCAATAAATCCGAGATATGGGGAATGGGAAAAAAAAGAAGGACGAATGCGAAGCAAACAAAAAAAAATCACTTTGCAGAAACATTCATAATGGAAATTTTCTCCCTAACACAGAAAACGACGCCCTTGATATCCCCTTTTCTCTTTCCCAAGCCACCTAAGCGATCTCTACGTCCTTAGTGTCTGAGCTGTAGTTACATCTTGCAAAAGGAAAGGGACTGAAAGGAAAAGATAAATAAAAATGTTGGAAGTCACGTTTGTGCTGCTGCAGCAAGGGAAAGCAGCAGAGACAACTCCAGCAGCAGCTTCTCTAGCAGCAGCGCAGCAGCAGTGAAGGCTGCACGCACTGTGTGTGTCCCTGCTCCTCCAGCTCTCCCCTAACCAATGAGAGCCGCGCTCCGGCAGCAACTTTAAATGGACCTGAATTTTTTTTTTTTTTTTTTAAATCTCTCGGTTAGGGCTTGGCCTCAATTCGCACCCGGGCCCCCGGCCGCAAGCCCCCACCGAGCTGCATTCAGCAGCCGCAGCCCGCCCAGCGGAGTGCCTCGTGCAGGGCAAATGTCAGACACCTCGGCCTCCCTTTCGCATTCAAACCCGGCCTCTGGCGAGCCGCGGCCGCCGGCCCCTGAGAGGGAGCGGAGAGGGTGAATTGGGCGATGATCCCTAGCGTGCGGCACGCTCACTCGCCCCCCCCCCTTGCCCTGTCTGCAAAGCTCTTGAATTATCCTCCTGCCCCGCGAGCCGCTCGTCCCCTCACATCCCACGCGCCGGGCGATCAGCAGCGGGCCTCGCCGGCCAACGCGCCGCGGGGACTCCGCGTGCCCCCTTGGAATGATCCCTTGGGCTCTGGGAAAGTTGTAGTTCCCTCCACCACAAAATGGCTACGGCTGGGAGAGGAGAAACTACAATTCCCAGCCTGCCCCGCGCGGCAGGGACCTGACGCTGCCGTCGAGTGCCATCAGCTGCTCCGCCTCGCGCCTTGGGCGCCGGGGCTGTTTGGTTGGTTGCCTGCGGGGCGGAGATTGTCCGCCAGGCCCCTCTCTCCCTCCTCCCCCGCTCTCGGCGGACGGGGGTTCGATAGAGGCTGGAGCGCGGAGAGAGGGGCGCGGGCCGTGGAACGTTGGCCGGCGCAGGAGCTGGGGCTGCTGCGGGGGAAGGATGCTCGGGCCTCGCACTGGGGGGGGGGGCTCCAGTGGCTGGGGCTGGCCAGGGGGCGGGGTCCCGTGTATGGCGGAGGAAGCTGCAATACTCGGAGAGCGTGCGGGGGGAAGGAGCGACACAGGTTGGGGGAAGCCAGGACGCGTCCTAGTGGGAGGCTGTGGGGAGAAGGTGCCGGGCAGCTTTTACTGGGGGATTGCTGTGGTGCCAGGGGCGCGCTTGTCATTGGAAAGCCGGGGTGGAGCAGAGGGAAGACTCCAAAATACCCTTTAAGTGGGAGACCTTGGAAGGGAGGAGGAAACGGATGGGGAGCATGTTTGGTTAAGAGGCAGTGGGAGGGGGATGTCTTTCGTGGAGATGGGGGGAAAAGAAGGGCGAGACAGGTCCCGCCCACTTTTCCTTGGTAGGCTATGGCTGACAGGGGAGCCATATGATATTGGGTGGAAAATGGGAGGCTACAAATTAGGGGGAGGAAGGAGGCACAGGGGGGAGAGGGAGGCATTCTGAGGGAAGAATGAGGATTAAGGTGCCTGGACTGGGTTAGGATACTGCAGTAAGAAATGAAATTTACTTAAATTATCTTGTGGTGTAAAGGGACCTCTTGCTTTCCATCTAGTTATTGGGAGCCTGCTTAGCTTTTCAGTGAGTGTCACCTCAGGACAACGTGCCTGGTTTATATAAAACTTACTCAATATGTCTCCAAGGTATTCTAAGGTCACTCCCCTTCCCTCCCCCCATAATGCTGCAAAATCCCTGCTTCTGCACTGGATTAGTCTGAAGAGCTGAAACTCCTAGGCAGCGACAGCAGGACTAGTAAAATAACACACACCATAATCCTATAGCTTGATAGATTTTGAAAACCGCCCTAGTTTTGCTGGTGCCAAGGTGTGCTGCAAAGATGAGGATTTGCTTGCCATTGCAATTTGTAATGTTTGATCAAGGTAAAATATTTCCCAGTAATGAAAACAAACACTCTCATAAATGCAACATTTACTGTAGTTCATTGTATGTGATGTTTTAATCTCCTCAGTCTGCATTCAATTATTGGGCCTTTTGCTTTTTCCAAAATGTTTTGGTGTTTTTCCCTTGTTTGTACACAATAATCAAATGGTCAGCTGATTTAATTATAAAAATAAATGGACATGGTAATGTATACAAGCTAGGAAATTACTAAAACCACATTTAAGTGTGTGCGTGTGGTTGGCGTTGCTCAAATAGCTTAATTTCTTTATAAAAGGGAAGGGGGAGGAAAACAGTGATAAGAGAGCTGACATTTTCAAATATAACACCTCAGTCACAGAGAATTATTTCAGTTTTCATATGAAAATCGGGGAGATAGAGAAATTTGAGTGACATTTCCTGATGTCATAAGACTGTGGAGGACTTTGGATGATGTTTCCCATTACTAATTCTGTATTCAAACCAGTGGCTGTTTCTCCATTTCCATGCAACCAAATAATATACTTTACATTTATAACATCTTCCAAATGAAGATATTGGCACACTTCCCAAATTGTAATTTAGTCTTACATCATTCCTCTGCGGTAATATCTTCACCTTAAAGATATGGAAACATAGGTACAAAGAGGTTAAATGACTTTTTTGCTCAATGTCATATAAAGGCTATGGGAGAGCCAGGAATAGAACCCTGATCTTATGACTCCTAGTCATATGCTTTACCCACAAAACCATCCTTCCTCTCTTAAAGAGAGAGCATTGTGCTCACATCCTGTAGAATTAGTGTACAAACTGCATTTAAAATATTAAATGAAAAGCAAAGTTACTTTTTAATATCCTAATCTTCCCTTCATGTTTTTCCATATTTTGTTGCTATTTATTTCAGGGTTTCTCTAATCTGACACATTTTAAACTTTTTTTTTAAGTTTTGGTTCTCAACTTTGTAAAATATCAAATTTATTAAAATTACTAAAGTGATTACTTATTTATGAAACATCAACTCTGTGATAAAAGCTGTAATAATAATAAAATTACATTTTTAAGTCCCATTGTGAAGAGCTGTAGAAAACCACATAAGAACGACCACATTGGGTCAGACCAAAGGTCCATCTAGCCCAGTACCCTATCTTCTGACAGTGGCCAATGCCAGGTGCCCCAGAGGGAATGAACAGAACAGGTAATCAAGTGATCCATCCCCTGTCATCCAGTCATAGCTTCTGCAAACAGAGGTTAGGGACACCATCCCTGCCCATCCTGGCTAATAGCCATTGATGGATCTATCATCCATGAACTTATCTAGTTCTTTTTTGAGCCCTGTTATAGTCTTGGGAATTATTTATCATAGAATTATTTATAGTATTCATATACACAAATGGAGTGATGGCTTCATTTTACCACGCTTCATCCTAAATTGGAAATACACTCATCAGCTGGCTAGTTACTCATCACTTGAATATAATTTGTTTTTATGTTAGAGGTGGGCTAAAACTCCTGTTTTTGGTTCTTCATTATGTATACAGCAGGCCTGCAATGTTTTTTTTGTTTGTTGTTTTTTAAATAAATGTTTTTTTCTGCTTGTGCTTTACTTCACAAATTCTGGTCTCACCTACTGTGTTTTTCTTGGAAGGCTCTAATGATGACTGGAAAAATAGTAGAATTGTTGCATTACCAGGAACAAGCAAGTACAGTCTGATTAACTGATATACTAGTGATTTCTCTCAGAACTGTTTAATTTTTTATTTAACTCAAGTGCCTAAGAAATACTTAAGAAAAAACACTTATCAAAAATCCACTATCCTGCCTCTGCAGTTAAGGACTATAAAAGCTCTTCTTCCCTGTCTCTGTATCCTCCAAGGAGACATCCAGTAAAATCAGGCTTGACATTCCTGATATTTCTAAGTTAACGAGAAGTAAAACATTTTTGAAACAAACATATCAGGCCTGTCTTTGTACAATAGAAATTAGCAAAAACCCTTTTTTCCCCACCTTCAGAATGCTTTTTGGGCAGATGTTTCACTTTGGCTCAAGGTGTCATGTTTCCTGCTAGTGGCTATTCCACATAACAGATAAGAGCATGCTATTGCTGTTTCTCTTTTAGATCAGTTAGTAGAGATTGGGCTGTTGTTGCTGAAGATCCTTGCTTGTGTTATCACGATTTGTTGTGGGGGAAGTCACACAAGAATTCACCCATTGTGGTCCTGGAATCCTGCCCTTCTTATCCCACTGTGTTTCACCACCTCAGTACTGTGCTGACTGACTTGCTATAAATACTTAAAGTAGATTGTTTTACAAAAATGATTTATTAAACACTGATACAGTGACTGTGTAGTCAATATCATGCAGTTGGTTTGAACTGCTATTGACATTAGTGGCTGCCACGCAATTTGATCAGGGGCTCCCATGGATGCCTTAACTTGATAGTGAGCTTAGTCCTAGCTACCATCAAATTATTCTGCCTTGGAGGTGTTTGAAAAGTGACAAAAAATGGCATTGTGGAGTCCCATGTTTGTGTCTCATTGATTTCTAGATCAAATCTATTTTTCATAAGCTATTTTTATGACTTCCAATTATGCAGAAATCTGAACGTTGAGTTTCTTCTTCAGCAAGATCAGTATGTTCTACACTGGGTTTCAACTATTGCTTGCAACCTTGGTGGCAGAACCAGATCTGTCAATCACTGGCAGGGCATAAGCTCCACTCTCTGAAGGATGTGACCTTTAAATGGCACTAGTCTCTTGAAAGACAAGATACAAAAGGAGAAGACCCTTCTGTTCCTTGGACTCTTCTGTACCTGATAATTCCAGGCACAGTAGCTTTGAGAGAAAAAAAAAGAGAGCATGTCAAATATAGTAAGCAATGTGAGTCTTGAAGTCCTCTGTTGGAAGGACAGCTTTCTGAACTGGAGCCAGAGGCCTGAGGGAGGCAGGTACAAGATGAGCTCTTTGCTCTAGGCTGTTTTGAGACAGTGCTTACATGAGGCTTTCAGTCCCCAGAGCAAGAGAGGAAAACAACAAAATATTTTCTCTCTGGGTCAAAACTAGGTCCAGATACTCCTCTCTACTTGGTATGGGAGAATCCAACCAGATCTAAATGGGAATTTCCCACAAAATCTAAGTGCTTGAGTAGGCAGGCAACACATTTTTATAATGTAAAGCAAAACCAATATTATCTGGTTACCTTTGAGGCAGATGTAGCTCTTTCTTCCATAGTGAAATAGGATTATTTCTACATAGAACAGTTTTATATCCAAGGATCCTGTTCAGAGGTGAGTCAATTCTTCACTAAGTAGAAACTTCAATGGTACCTCTACAGCCAATTGATGCGGGAGGGCAGCCCTGGCATGGACAGAATCTATTTCAAACACCCTAGAAAAAGGTCCATGGCCTCTTTACAAAAAAGAGAATTATTCATAGCTGACATAGAATATCAGGGTTGGAAGGGACCTCAGGAGTAATCTAGTCCAACCCCCTGCTAAAAGCAGGACCAATTCCCAACTAAATTATCCCAGCCAGGGTTTTGTCAAGCCGGACCCTAAAAACCTCTAAGGAAGGAGATTCCACCACCACCCTAGGTAACCCATTCCCGTGCTTCACCACCCTCTTTGTGAAAAAGTTTTTCCTAATATCCAACCTAAACCTCCCCCACTGCAACTTGAGACCATTATTCCTTGTTCTGTCATCTGATAACACTGAGAAAGTCTACATCCATCCTCTTTGGAACTCCCTTTCAGGTAGTTGAAAGCAGCTATCAAATCCCCCCTCAGTCTGCAGATGAAATAATCCCAGTTCCCTCAGCCTCTCCTCATAAATCATGTGCTTCAGCCCCCTAATCATTTTTGTTGCCCACCACTGGACTCTTTCCAATTTTTCCACATCCTTCTTGTAGTGTGGGGCCCAAAACTGGACACAGTACTCCGGATGAGGCCTCACCAATGCCAAATAGAGGGGAACGATCACGTCCCTTGATCTGCTGGCAATGCTCCTACTTATACAGCCCCAAATGCCATTAGCCTTCTTGGCAACAAGAGTACCCTGTTGACTTATATCCAGCTTCTCGTCCACCGTAACTCCTAGGTCTTTTTCTGCAGAATTGCTGCCTATCCACTCGGTTCCTAATCTGTAGCAGTGCATGGGATTCTTCCATCCTAAGTGCAGGACTCTGTACTTGTCCTTGTTGAACCTCATCAGATTTCTTTTGGCCCAATCTCTAATTTGTCTAGGTCCCTCTGTATCCTATCCCTACCCTTCAGCATATCTACCACTCCTCCTAGTTTAGTATCATCTGTAAACTTGCTGAGGGTTCAACCCATGCCATCCTCCACATCATTAATGAAGATATTGAACAAAACCATTCCCAGGACCGATCCTGGGGGCACTCCGCTTTTATACCAGCCACCAACTAGACATGGAGCCGTTGATCACTACCCGTTGAGCCCGATGATCTAGCCAACTTTCTATCCACCTTATAGTCCATTCATCCAGCCCATACTTCTTTAACTTGCTGGCAAGAATATTGTGGGAGACTGTATCAAAAGCTTTGCTAAAGTCAAGGAATAACATGTCCACCACCTTCTCCTCATCCACAGAGCCAGTTATCTCATTATAGAAGGCAATTAGGTTAGTCAGGCATGACTTGCCCTTGGTGAATCCATGCTGACTGTTCCCGATCACTTTTCTCTCCTCTAAGTGCTTCAAAATTGATCCCTTGAAGACCTGCTCCATGATTTTTCGAGGGACTGAGGTGAGGCTGACTGGCCTGTAGTCCCCTGGATCCTCCTCCTTCCCTTTTTTAAAGATGGGCACTATATTAGCCTTTTTCCAGTCATCCGGGACCTCTCCCGCTCACCATGAGTTTTCAAAGATAATGGCCAATGGCTCTGCAATCACATCTGCCAACTCCTTTAGCACCCTCGGACGCAGTGTATCCGGCCCTATGGACTTGTGCTCATCCAGCTTTTCTAAATAGTCCTGAGCTACTTCTTTCTCCACAGAGGGCTGGTCACCTCCTTCCCTTACTGTGCTGCCCAGTGCAGTAGTCTGGGAGCGGACCTTGTTCGTGAAGACAGAGGCAAAAAAGCATTGAGTACATTAGCTTTTTCCACATCCTCTGTCACTAGGTTGCCTCCCCCATTCAGTAAGGGGCCCACATTTTCCTTGACCACCTCCTTGTTGCTAACATACAGTACCTGCAGAAACCCTTCTTGTTACTCTTAACACCCCTTGCTAGCTGCAACGCCACATGTGATTTGGCCTTCCTGATTTCACTCCTGCATGCCTGAGCAATATTTTTATACTCCTCCCTGGTCATTTGTCCAATCTTCCACTTCTTGTAAGCTTCTTTTTTGTGTTTAAGATCACCAAGGATTTCACTGTTAAGCCAAGCTGGTCGCCTACCATATTTACTGTTCTTTCTACGCATCGGGATGATTTGTTCCTGCAACCTCGATAAGGATTCTTTAAAATACAGCCAGCTCTCCCGGACTCCTTCCCCCCATGTTTTTCTCCCAGGGGATCCTGCCCATCGGTTCCCTGAGGGAGTCAAAAATCTGCTTTTCTGAAGTCCAGGGTCTATATTCTGCTGTTCTCCTTTCTTCCTTGTGTCAGGATCCTGAACTCGACCATCTCATGGTCACTCCCTCCCAGGTTCCCATCCACTTTTGCTTCCCCTACTAATTCTTCCCTGTTTGTGAGCAGCAGGTCAAGAAGAACTCTGCCCCAGTTGGTTCATCCAGGACTTTCATCAGGAAATTGTCCCCTACACTTTCCAAAAACTTCCTGGATTGTCTGTGCACTGCTGTATAGCTCTCCTAGTAGATATCGGGGTGATTGAAGTCCCCCATGAGAACCAGGGTCTGTGATCTAATAATTTTTGTTAGTTGCCTGAAGAAAGCCTTGTCCCCCTCATCTATGGAAGTGCTTCATTTCATTTTTCAGCCTGGGTCATGTGCTCTGATGTGTCTTTGAACTTGGAAGGCAAATAGGCAAAATATTTATTGGTGCCCTTAAAGTTCTGGGGCACGATTTTTCAGTGAGCCAATGGATAGGGTCATGGTATATATAGCAACACAGTCAGATGAGCTACAAACCCAAGCAGTCATTTTCTGGTTTCTCCTACAATATAAAACTGGTATAACCAGTACAGGAGAGGCAGAAAGAACATGGGCTGAATTCATGTGATAACTCACCAGCCTTGAAACAAAGGGCCTGATGCCAGATTTTCCTAGCCATAAAAGGAACCTTGTATCCAGGGTAATCTGTGATTGTTTGTGAACAGATGGCCGATTACCACTTCATACAAATGACTTCTGGATACCTATCCCCAAAATGTAGCATATTTTCCCCAAATTATGGCTGCCCAAAATGAATGGGTTTTCTATACCTAAAATAGATGTAACTTTAAAGTCTGACATCTCAAGCTCCTGTAAGGCTAGAGACAAGAACTTTAGATAATTGGAAAAGGTGGTTTTCCAGATTCCCACTGGGGTACATTCACTTCTAACCCTGGGAGGTCCCAAAACACCAGATATGAAAATTGTGACTTTTTAGGCTTAGAAAAACTATTTTTGGTCATTTTTAGAGGTTGTAATGGCTCTCAGTTCTGTGTAGCTGAATTCATTATAACTAAGGCAACTAGGTTTACAGGTATAGGGTTTAAGAAATAAAGCCCCAACTGTTTTTAAACTCTAAAATATTCCTATCATAGTTTTTCTGTAACATGACATACAGAGTACATGATGGCATGCTGTGGGATAAGTGTTTTAATAGCACTTGTGTGGGGTGGCCAGCATAACTCACCTGTGAGTAACTCTAACATCCCAAACTCATGCTGGTAAAACCTTTATACCACACCATTCATGATTCATACATTTTTGTTTCGTGTTCGGGAGGACAGAACTTTGCTAGGCAACAAGCAGAGACAATTTCTTCTTCGAGACTAATAGTTTAACAGCCCTTTTGGCAGCCATCTTTGTAGTCAGGCTTCTATAACATCAACATTTTCTCAGTTACTTTAAGATCTCATTCGAGTTTGTTGTCTAGACTGTGGGCATAACCTCACTGTATGTTTTGTCCCTGATGGCCTTCTGTCTTGAGGAATCAAGAAAGGATAAGGTAGAACTACAGTTTCAGAAAGGCAACTAACTGTTCAGACTTCAAAAAGTAGAGAAAGAAAGACCTTTGAGGAGACTTCAAAAGGGGAGAATGAAGGACCTTTGAGGACAGGAAATTCTCCATTTGGGCTTTATCTACACACAAACTTGCTGAGGACTACAGAAAGAATAGCATGATCTCATGGTTAAAACAGGTGAATGTTGCCCTGGAGACTACAGCCTCTTTCACTTTAGAACCCTGATTCCTCTCCAGAGCAGGGCCTTCTTGTGCAGTGAATGAGCACAAGAAGGGAAAAAAATAGTATGTGATCGTGCAATTAAAGACTGTGTCATAATACATATGCACAAAGGAGGCAAATTAAGGTTGCCCAGGCAATCTAAATTCTGTCATTTCCTAATTTTTGAGTGCCTGACTTTGCAACCTTAACATTCTTTCAATATAGTTTTCTGTGTGTAATATGTATACATATAAAGTTTATTATGTTACATGAGATTTATAACTGTACTACATATATTTTACAAACTATAAAGCAAAAAAAGTTATGGGGAAAGCTGCTAAACTACAACTTGTTATTCATATATCTGATATTCTTATAAGAACTGATGCAAGGAAGTTCTACTTCTCTCATGCCTAAGGGGTTATAGCAGTAGTCATGTTTTCCAAGATACAGTAGTGTATTATATGCAATGAAGCCCTCAACCTTTCATTTTCTACCTTATGATTAGATAATTCATCTAGGGATAGTAGTTCATATGCAACAGAATAATAATTGTTCAATTTAAAATGAGGGAGACTTCTTTGCTGAAATAAAGTCTACTTGGAACTGCTGCGGGTACTTTTACTAGCATTGAATCTACTAGCATTGCGTCCACGGGTGCTAGCCTACAGTTAGCCTTCATAATGCCTTTATGTTGTATCTAAAGATAAAGTTAAGAAATTTTGAAGGACAAGCTTATGTGCAATAGGGTGTAATACATACCTAGTGCAGTGGAGGCTATGAAATGTTTTAATAAACGATCAATTTTATATACAAATATAAGCCTGTACACTCAGATTGTGGGGGCTTCTGTTGAAAAGACCAAATGGAACAAATGGCTGTTTTAGTCATCGTGAGGTTTGCCAAACAAGGAATTGTTTGTGTCAGCTGCTCATTTAAGGCCTGATGCTGCCAGGTGCTGAACACCCTCAGCTCCCATTAACTTCATTGGGAATTGAGGGAGTTCAACACCTAGCAGGATCAAGACATTAAGTTGGGAATTGATAGGTAGGGATCAGGGTCTACATGTAAATGATGTAAGGAAAGCATTGATCTTGTTAATATGTACTTAGCTCCTGTGGTCTGTAAACTTGGGTGTAAGTTTAACTTTTGCCGCTGATACCTGATTATAATACATACCAATGGCAGTTTCCATTACATTAACCAAACTCTTAAATGTACTGGCTTACATAAGAACAGCCATACTGAATCAGACCAAAACTCCATCTAGCCCAGTATTCTGTCTTCCAACAGGGGCCAATGCCACGTGCCCCAGAAAGAATGAACAGAACAGGTAATCATCAAGTGATCCATCCCCTGTCGCCCATTCTCAGCTTCTGGCAAACAGAGGCTAGGCACACCATCCCTGCCCGTCCTGGCTAATAGCCATTGATGGACCTATCCTCCATTAATTTATCTAGTTTGTTTTTGAACCCTGTTATAGTCTTGGCCTTCACAACATCCTCTGGCTACGAGTTCCACAGGTTGACTGTGCGTTGTATGAAAAAATACTTCCTTTTGTTTGTTTTAAACCTGCTGCCTATTAATTTCATTTGGTGGCCTCTAGTTCTTGTGTTATGAGAAGAAATAAATACTTCCTTATTTACTTTCTCCACACCAGTCATGATTTTATAGACCTCTATCATATCCCCTGAAAGTAGTCTCTTTTCCAACCTGAAAAGTCCCAGTCTTATTAATTTTTCCTTATACGGCAGCCATTCCATACCCCTAATAATTTTTGTTGCCCTTTTCTGAACCTTTTCCAATATATCTCTTTTGAGATGAAGGGACCACATCTGCACGCAGTATTCAAGATGTGGGCGTACCATGGATTATATAGAGGCAATATGATATTTTCTGTCTTATTATCTATCCCTTTCTTAATGATTCCCAACATTCTGTTCGCTTTTTTGACTGCCACTACACATTGAGTAGATTTTTCAGAGAACTATCCACAATGACTCCAAGATCTCTTTCTTGAGTGGTAACAGCTAATTTAGACGCCATGATTTTATATGTATAGTTGGGATTATGCTTTCCAATGAGCATTACGTTGCATTTATCAACACTGAATTTCATCTGCCATTTTGTTGCCCAGTCACCCAGTTTTGAGAGATCCTTTTGTAGCTCTTTGCAGTCTGCCTGGGACATAACTATCCCCAGTAATTTTGTATCATCTATATATTTTGACACCTCATTGTTTACCTCTTTTACCAGATCATTTATGAATATGATATATAGGACTGGGCCCAGTATGGACACCTGGGGAACACCATTATTTACCTCTCTCCATTCTGAGAACTGGCCATTTATTTCTACCCTTTGTTTCCTATCTTTTAGCCAGTTACGAGTCCCTGAGAGACCCTTCCCTCTTATCCCATGACTGTTTACTTTGCTTAAGAGCCTTTGTGATTGCTATCCACTTGTATGTATGGTTTTTAAAATGTCTGTTGATAATGCACTCAAATTTATTTTGCTAGAAATCAAACTATAATTTTTGTTCAGCTCATGTTATTTCTTCTGTCACGTTAAGGTATTAAAACACAGTTGATGCTGATGCAGTGCCTCAGTGTCAGAGGCTAAGGTGAGAGTCCAGCTGCTTCTGAGGACATTATCTGCTGCTATCAAGATATTCAGGTTAGCACTTTCAAGTTTTACGAGAATCGGTAAGACTTATTTTCTGAAATGCTTTACTGAAGAAAGGGTGAAAATATAAAAATGTCTGGATATTTTAGGAACCTTGCTTCCTTGAGCTTGTTCACTGATTGTAAAATATAGGCTGGCACAGAGATCCTCTTTAAAATAAATTTGAATCTTCACTATCAAGTGGTGTAGACTAGGATATTGGGCATAAGAAGGTAGCAATGAAAGCCAAATGAAAATTAAAACAAAAGAGAGAAGGCCAGCCCAGCAAAGTCACAGCAGAACAATTATAACGTTTTGAGGGATTTGGGTATAGTTTCAGACTTGCTTCCTTCACTGGTGCAGACACAATGTGCCAAAAAGGCACTCTACTCAGTACCTTGTGTGACAGGGTTGGGCCAGATGGCTATAGGAGAGTAATCCTATTGGGATCTGGGAAGTGCTAAAGGATCCCCCCCAACCTAAGAGGGGGATCCACAGGACCTGGACACCAAATAAATAGGGGGGACAACTAATGAAATAACAGGAACATGTGGTCGAAGGGTCAAACGAAGGGAACCGGATGGGGACTCCGAGCAGAGAACCCCAGACAGCACCCACTGCTCCTCAATGGCGTCAAGGGAGTCAGTGGACACCGCCCAGAGGAACTCTGCCCAGATACGTGAACGGACAGAGGATCGGAAATAGGCCCCACAGTCATAGGAGACTCCATCGACCAGCTTCCTCACTCTGGTTTTATAGATGGCCATTTTAGCTAGGGCCAGGAGGAGGTTGACCAGGAGATCCCGTGACTTTGTGGGGCCATGGAGAGGGAGCGTATAAATAAGAAGGGGAGGGGAAAAGTGCAAACAAAAGTGTAATAAAGTATAGGTGAGGAGCCGGAAAAGGGGCTGCAATCTGGCACACTCTAGATATACGTGCGCCAGGGTTTCCCTCACATTACAAAAAGGGCAAGTATCCAGGATGGGGGTAAACCATGTCAGAAACACGCCCGTGCTCACAGCTCCGTGAAGGAGCCGCCAACTCATGTCCCTGACGGGCCTCGGGACCAAGGTGGAATACAGGCTGGCCCACCGAGGTTGCTCACCCTCCAAGGGTGGCAGGAGGTCCCGCCACTTTGTATCGGGGCGGGACACCAGGGTGTGGGCGTGAAGGGTGTGAAGCGTGAGTGTTTATAAATAATTCCGTGGTGTGATTTGAAAACTGACTGGCTGCAGTTCATGCAGCCAGCTTGCAGTGAAAGGGTGAGGGGTTTGTTTGGATCGGCAGGGTAGGGACCCAATGGAAAGGTCTGGCGGGCCTGGGGTAGAGGATGGGTGGGGTACGCCCTCGCGCAAGGCTCGGTTGACATAAGCCCGAGCATCGGGGGTCAAGGCGGCCTTAACCTCCTGAAGTACGCGCCGGGGGGTACGAGGGCTAGAGAGCCCCATGCGCCGAGCGAGCATCAGGGGATCCAGCCAGTCTCTTCGGTCGTAGTCCAGGAGGTCTCCAACCCTCGTGACTTCCGCCAGGACCAACCTCTGGCGCACCGAGCGGGACTCTGCCACCTGCACACGGAGTTGGGGATTGTGTAGCAGGGGCTCTGTGAGGAGATCTGCTCCCACAGTGGCCGCCACGGACCTGGTCGTTGAAAGCAGTTTCCAGGTCCGGAGGAGGTCCTGGTAGAAGACCGGCAACACAGAGGTCTCACGGAAGACCTCTTGGATGGAGATAAAGGAGCTGCCGGTCGTATCCGGAGCCCTCGGAAGCGATGCAGGAAGGCGTGCACCAATATGCTCCACGCCGGACAACCTGCACCATAAAGGAGCCTCTGCAGGGCCTGGAGGCGGAAGACATGGACCTGAATGTGCAGACATCTCAGGCCCTGCCCTCCCTCCTCCAGGGGTAGATGGAGAACCCCTGCAGGGACCTAGTGCAGTCCTGACCAAAAGAACTCCAGAATCGATGTCCAGATGTTGGCCAGGAAACCCAGGACTGGGACCAGAGTGTTGAGCCGGTACCAGAACATGGACAGGACTAGTTGATTAAGCACCGGCGCTCTCCCTTGAAGGGAGAGGCACCGGAGTAGTCCTGTCCATTTCCGGAGCCACTCTATCACCCCACCCTCTAAATCTAAAAAGTTCTCTGGTGGAGAGGGATGCGTGGCAGAAAGGTAAACGCCAAGATAGAGCAGCGGACCCGCGCTCTACCGGATGGCCTGAAGCACAGGTGGGAGGGAGCTCGCCTGCCAGCCGTCCCCGACCACCAGGCCAGAGCTCTTGACCCAGTTGACCTGGGCGGAGGAGGCTGCCGAATAGATGGCCAAGTCGCCCAGGTCCTGGACCACGAGAAGCACGGCGTACGCGTACGCCAACAGGACCAGCCACAGCTCCGGCTCCCACAGCACCAACCCCGCCAACCTCCTGTGGAGGAGACAGAGGAAGGGCTCGATCGCCAGAGCATACAGCTGGCCTGAGAGGGGGCCCCCCTGCCATACTCCTCACCCAAAGCTGACCGGTTCGGTCAGGGTCCAGTTGAGCCTGACCAGACACTCTGCGGAGGTGTACAGCTCCCAGAGAAAACCCATAAACTGGGGTTTGAAGGCAAATGCTCGCAGAGTGTTCAGGAGATACCCATGATCCACCATGTCGAACGCCTTCTCTTGATCCAAGGGAGCGAACGACAGACCATCCCTACACCCGAGTTCCAAAAGGTCCCGGACCAGATATAGGTTGTCAAAAATGCTGCGGCCTGGGACAGCGTAGGTCTGGGTGGACCACGTCCGCCAGCACGGACCCTAGCCGCAGCAAGATTGCTTTTGCCACGACTTTTGTAGACCGTGCTGAGGAGTGAGATGGGACAACAATTTCGTAAATCGCGGAGGTCCCCCTTCTTCGGCAATAAGGCTCCTTGATCTGCACAAGCTGGCAACTGACAAGAATGACCCTCATTTGTGTGGGTCCACGGCATCAGGAGGTGGACTATCTTCTGTAGGGCCCCTGCCCGGGAAGGAAGTCGCTTGCTCCACACCCACGAGGGGTGCCCTTGGTGGCTCGGGTCCCGGCCCCGTGGCACTGGCTGTCGCCTGAACAGGCTCGGTGGTCGTCAGCGGGGTGCCCTCTGCAGCCGGGTTGATGGAGGAGTCCAGGGGCTCCTCGGAGGTGGGAGCGGAAGCAATGGTTAGGGGGAGTGAGCATGGGAAAAGGGGGGCTGGAGTGAGGTCACCCAGATCGAGGCCTGCTGGCATAGGGTCGTCCTTCCCCTGGGTGACCGGGGTCAGACCCAGGGCCTCAATCTCCTCGTATATGGAGGGGAGATCGCTTTCTGCCACCCCGGAGTTCTCCCCGCTGGCACCCGACGGTCGCCTCGGGGCTCACAGGGGCTTCGGATGGTACCAGGGCAGAAGGGGCTCCCTCGGGGGTCTCAGAGGGGAGGGACTCCCGTGGAGGGGAGATACGACCTTCCCGGTGCTGCCACGTCTTCCCCAGCCGGCACCGGTGGATGGAATACACTTGAGGGCAAGGCGGAAGCCTCGGCATCGGTGCCGCCCTTCCTGGTCTTCCAGAGGGCCTCTGCATCAGATGGGAGGAGTGGAGCTCGAGCCTTCCGCTTGCCCCACTTTCCCTGGACTAGGGCCCAGCCCTCCATGGCATCATCTGGGGGCTGGCTAGCAGGGGTCGTGTCAGGGGGCAGAGGCGATGGCTCAGGGACTCGGGTGGGTAACGGTGAGGCAGCATGAGGGAGGGAGGATTCCCCCTGGGGCGGGCCCTCTCCCATGCCCAGCGGTGTCCCTGCTGCACCCTCCTCCACAGGCCCCACCAGATTGCAAGCAGCGGGGGCGGGGCTCTCCGGCTTGTCTGGGCATAGTGGGGGAGGCGTCCCTTGGGCCCGAGCGGGAGTAGTGGTAGACTGGGAAGGAGGAGGGGTGGCTATGGGGGCTGGGCAGCTAGGGGTGCAGGCGATGACGGGGCCAGTGCCCTGCCTGTGCTCAGGGGTACCGGATGCCCCTCCTTGCCGGGCCAAGGGGTAGTCCCTCCGGATGTGCCCCATTGCCTGGCAGAGGTAGCACCGGGCCTCCCCCGTAGAGTAATGCACCCGGTAATGGGCCCCCTGGTAGGGGACCAGGAAGGACCCCTCGAGCGCCTCTCCATCACGTGCCGCCAGCAGCAGTTGAAGCTGCACTTGCTGGCAGAACGAGAGGACGTGATGGAGGGCGGGGTCTTTGCAGCCCAATGGGAGAGGGCTCAGGACAGAGATGGGTTTCCCCAGGGTGGAGGGGGCAGGTAACAGGGCGGCATTGGGAAGAAAGGGAGGGACGGAGGTCAGGACCAGGCGGACGCCCAGGTCCTCTAGCGGCTCCAGGGAAACGAACACCACCCCCTCTGCCAGGCCCTTCTCCGCCACCTCCTGGACGGCGGCCTCCGATGCTAAGAATAAGACGAACTTTCCGTACATTTTGGAGGTCGCCACAATGGCCGTGGGCCCCACCGCCGTCGCCAACGCCAGCACGTACGTCTCCACGTGGGGCGAGGCGGGCACCAGGAGGCAACGGACGCCGTGCTTCCTGGTCATGGTGGGAAAGGGGCCCCGGCCGCTATAGATGGTAGCGGCAGCAGTGGGCGGGAGAGATGAGGTAGCGGCAGGCGGGGGGGCTGCTGCCACCTGGGCGTACGCCCTGGGAGCCGGGGGAGGGACACCCACAGAGCTAGTGGAGGGAACAGCAGGGAGGGACGCCGCGGCCGGTGGTAGGGCCGCGGCAGTGGGAGCAGCCCCTGCCATGGAGGGCCTGGTCTTTTTAGCGGGGCCCTTCCCCGTCTTCTTCCCCTGGCCTTTCCCGCCGGCTGGGGGGGCTCCCCAGAATCTGAGGGGGGGAGGGACGTGGCAGCAGCGGAGATCACCGTGGGTGCGGTGGCAGGTGGTTCAGCAGCGGAGGTAGAGGCTTGGGGGGGTGACGGAGGGGCAGGCAGGGGAGGGGTAGCTGGGGCTGATGGAGGGGCCCCACCTGTCTCGTCCCCCGCCATTGTGAGTGGGGAGGGAAGGGGAGACACCAGAAGGAGAAGGGGAAAGGGAAAGCAGGTTGACCACTCCTCCCCGCTAGGCTGCGGGCAGGGGAGGATGGCGACAAAAGGGGTGGGCTGGATGAGGGGACAAAACAGGGGCTAGGGGTCAGTCGCCGACACGGGGTGGAATTCTGGCTCCTCTAGCTGCACTAAGGGAGGGGGGAATACAACAGCATTGGGGGTGCAGTGAAGAGGGTTTAAACTAAAATGGGGAGTGGCACAAGTGCATGGGAGGGGGCATGGGCACACGGAGCAAGGGGCTGAGCGGGCTGGAGTTAGAGCAGGGAAACCAAGGGGCTAGCTTCAAAGGCTGGGGCGGAGCAAACAAAGGCTATAGAGGAAATATGGGCAGGGCAAACAAACTGAAGCTAGTAAGGGGGCTGGGGCAAAGGGGGCAGGTAGCAAGGGGAAAAAGCTGTGAGGTGGGCAGTCCGGGGGGGGGGGCACATGCGCTTGCACAAAAAGTCTGTTTAGGCTGGCTGCTGCTTCTGGCCTAAAAGGTGGAATCAGGGCGTGGCAAGCCAAGCAAGCAGCTGAGTCCACAAGCAGGAGCGGAGGCAGATAGTAAACAGCCAGTGGGGGTGGTGGAGGGGGCAGCGGTGGTGGTAGTGATGGGAGTTGGGGAGGACATACAGATGGATCGGAGGGTAGCTCCACACCACACCCCCTGTGTCCCTACAAACACAGTCAAGACCCCCACCACAAGAGCACAGTTTGAAAGATACTCAGTCTTAAGGCCCCCTCCACAGTGGTCTGCAAAGTCTCTTGGTGCTCCCCTACCGGTAGATGGTCCTCTTCTTCTCCTCCTCAGGGCTTCAGCAGCTCCAGGAACTTCAGGTGGTGGTCCAGGCAGGCAGAAAGGACCCCTCTCAGGTGGTGGTATCCACAACAGCAACAGCTGGGGCCCCTCACTCCCCCCTTCTGGGGAACAGGCCAGCAGGCACCTCCCCCCCCAAGGGGCTGCAGTTGGAGTAGTAGCAGCACCCAAAGGTGGGGGGGGTCTAGCAACCAGGTAGCAGAGAACAGGGATGGTGTCTGACCCAGCCAGGGGAGCAGCTGGAGCAGCAGGGAGAGCCTGCAGGAGCAGGAGAAGCAGCTCTCTCCCTCCAGGCCAGAGGCCTACAGGAGAGCAATTAAAGGGAGAGTTATTAGTCCCCGATTAACCAGGTCCCTTTTCCCTGGCTAAGATAACAGGGAAGGTTTCACAACAATCAGGAACCTTCTGGAGCCAATTAAGACAGGCTGATTAGAACACCTGCAGCCAATCAAGAAGCTGCTAGAATCAATTAAGGCAGGCTAATCAGGGCACCTGGATTTTAAAAAGGAGCTCACTTCAGTTTGTGGTGTGTGTGAGAGAGAAGCAGGAGCTGGGAGTAAGAGGTACTAGGAGTGAGAACATGGACTGTTGGAGGACTGAGGAGTACAAGCATTATCAGACCCCAGGAGGAAGGTCCTATGGTGAGGATAAAGAAGGTGTTGGGAGGAGGCCATGGGGAAGTAGCCCCGGAAGTTGTAGCTGTTGCACAGCTGTTCTAGGAAGCACTCTAGACAACTGCATTCCACAGGGCCTTGGGCAGGAACCCGGAGTAGAGGGTGTGCCTGGGTTCCCCCTGCAAACCTCCCAACCTCTCCTCAGACACAAGAGGAGTCAACTTGGACTGTGAATTCAGAAAAATGGCCAAGCTGAGGGCTGCTGTGAAGCTCCAAGGCAAGCAAATCTGCCAATAAGTGCAAGACCTGCCAAGGTAGAGCAGGAACTTTGTCACACTTGGTAAAGGATGCTAGCCAGCCAGATTACATGATGTCTTCTGCTGTGCAATCTATGAACAAATAGTTATCTTTGAAAGATGCTGTTTGCTTTCTTTCAAGGCCACAGTGGTTCCAGCTCCTTTCTGCCCAACAGCAAACTCCATTCCTTCTCTTTACTTGGCCACTAGACTAGATCGTTTGCATGCGTGCGCTCTCTCTCTCTCTGATGCCTGTGACAATGGTTCTCTACTATTGTCTTATGGGGAATGCAGCATAAGAGTAACCCCATTTTTTAAAATTGTTTTGTTTTAAGTCTGTAGATGGATAACCATTCACAATAGAAACTTGTTTTTTCAAGTCGTCTCATCATGAAGAGATGAGTGTAGCGTACTGATCAGATTATTCTTGATTTGGGGTCGCTTTTAAATGCGCAGCTCTGCAGGCCCATGTGCAGACTTCTGGCATTCTACCTCTTCCTCTGTTCAGTGGAACTGCATCAGTTCTGCTGTAGTCACAGCCCTCTGCAACTGAGAGAGCAGGATGACACAGCATTTGCTCCATAGCCATGTTTTTAGAACAAATATTTGTGTTCTATTTAATTTAAAAAGTCATCTTGAAACTCGGATTAAAAACCCTACTTTCCACTATGACCTGTAAATTTTAAAAATACCTGTCCTTGTAACCTAGTTATATATCCAGTAATAAGATATGTGATCGTAAAAATAATATGTCAGTTTACCTATCTGTGCCATGAAATGACTCCGCTTGCATACCATAGAGAATGGTTTTGAAAATTCAGATCAGCTAATTTTAGATTGTAAGGCTTCCAGGTCAGGGACCATCTTTGTTCTATGTTTGTACGGTGCCTACCACAGTGAGGTCCTGCTTATTTTGCACCACTACAATACAAATAATAAATCTTGAACTATCCCCCCCCAAAAGGGATTAGTACTCCTGTAGGGAAATGTGTGAATGTGGAGACGTGTTAAATATTGGAATTCTCTACACCAGGGGTTGGCAACCTTTCAGAAGTGGTATGCTAAGTCTTCATTTATTCACTGTAATTTAAGGTTTCATGTGCCACTGATACATTTTACGTTTACGGGGCCGGTGGACGGAACCTTAGATAGGCAGCGGGGCCGGTGGACGGAACCCTAGGCTGGCAGTGGAGGCGGTGGATGGAACCCCACTCATTCATGAGAATTTTGTTTGCTGTGCAAACTCCCATAATGATTTCAGAGCAACTTTTACCAACTGTTGCAAAATAACATTTTACCTTTTAATGTTTTTTTGTACCTAGATATAATGGAGTATTAAGACTATGTGCAGAAGAGGGGGCAAATGATAGATATAATTGTTGTAACATTTGCAAGAAAATAATCTATTTAAATTAGATCAGGCTTTAATGTTATCATACTTTCTACCTGATTTAACATGGGGGAAAGAGAATATGATTTTATGGTAAAGTGTTTTAAGCATTAGCTATTTTCTTTTTGATCATCCTTTCATTCTACCCTAAAGCCATGCAAATGTTCCTAAATACAAATCCTCATTGGCTTATATTACATCTTACATTCCACTGCTCCAAGTGAAGAGGTCATGCTAAATCAGAAATGATGGAGAGACTGGACCTCATTTATACTCAAGATGGCCCAATTAATACTATTGAAATTGTGTGGAGGAATGCAATATGAACAGACAGGTTTATTATATGAACTTGGGTAATTATCTTTTATACTTTATTTTCTTCAACTATTAAATTCAACACAGTATTATCTCTGGAATTCACATTCGGATCAAGGCACCAGCAAGATAAATACCTGAATTGGACCCTGTGGGTTTGGGCCTTGCATTTGCTACAGTTTTCAGGCCAGCCCAATCTAGTCTACTGATAGCATGACTAGTGTTAGAGGCAGTTTACCATTCTAACCTGATTCTTCTCCCTCCAGCAAAAGGAATAGTTGGGATAAAATTCTTGTCTTGATGTGTGTCACTTTTAGGCCCAAAGATGATAACATTATAGCTTGACCGAATTTAAATTTTAAAAGAATTTTATAAATGAGTCACTTTACCTGTAAAGTGCAGTTACGATAAGAAAAAGTGACTAGGTAAAAATGGTACCATCCTGTTAAACTCCTTTTTAAACTCCTGTTAAAAACTTTCCTCTGTGTATATCCAGGCTCCTTTCTCCCAACAAAAATAAGTTTGACTTATTTTTTAGTCCTGTTAACACTGCAGAGTGAGTATTAAATGGGAGATGGAGGTGAGATGCATTCTGTTCTGGCTCATGCAACACCAAAGAAAGGTTATGTAATTCATATTAGGAGGTCAAATTCTCTCCCAATCCAGTTTCCATTAAAATCAGTGGTAAGGCTCCTATTGCCTTCAGTGGGGGTTGGATTGTAATCAATGAATAGATTGTAAGGGCTGACTTTGACCTACATAATCTTTATTACTGGTGGTAGTACACAAACCAGAAAACACAGCCTGACTCTCCCATTCCAATTTGAGTTTCAAGGCTGGTGGTTTAAAAAAAAACAAAAAACACTATATCTTTACTTGTAAATTGAGCACAATTGATCTGGAAGCCACTGAGATGTAATAAACATCTCAATAAACCCCTTGATGCTGCTTTTTTAGAGTCACTTTTCAAAGTTAGAACTATACTTTAAAAGAACAAAGGGTTAATACTATGAGGAATCCACTACATTCTAACTACCTGCATAACCCTTTCTTTATCTGGGAGTAAAATATCAGTACACTTCTCAATTTAAAGTTTATGAATTTCTTTTCTTCCTTAATAACTCTTTGAGGTGTCAGCACTGAAAAGATGAATCACTTTTTTTTTAGTAGGAGGCCTGACACACGATGAAATCACTGTCTGACACTTCAATGACTTCTAATGTTGTTTTGTGTAACGCATCACTGTTGGGGATGCTGTGGGATTTTGAACGTTCAGCAACGCACAGATAATGTGATGTGGCAACTCTGTGGGTAGTAGTTCTTTTCTTTCTTCCAAACTGATGAAATGCTTTATCATCACAGAATGTGAGAACTTGCCTTTTTGGTATGACTAGCCTGTGGCTGCTATTAATCATGATTCAATTAAAAAAAATACTTCTGAAAACTTAACACACTTGAAACTGGCATTGGGAGGCTGTCTTTATAATTATTCTTGAGAATCAGTGTAAAAGCAGAAATGAATTAATTTTATTATGGGAAAGGCCTTTAGCTTCCTCAAAACAGTCAGATAATGCTCTTGGGAGAAGTGTGTATACATCATAGAACATCCCTTTTTATAATGTTACATGATTTTTCTGCTATATTGTAAATGAAGGGACTATGTGTTGGCCACTTGATTACCCCCTGCACAGAGCAATTGGTGTTAACCCTCCAGCCACTTCAGCTATAACCACAGATGTTTGGCAATAAAGTAAAATAAAATAATTGGTAATAAACAATGGGCTGTTTGGCAATAAGCCAAAAAGTTTTATTTGAAAGGAAAGCATTGTAGATGGTAGTACTAATGCTGCTACTTGTTCTCCAGACGTATCCTAAACCTTTTGGCCTTATAATCTTCAAACTGATACCTTCTTGTGACTCCAAAAACTTCACATGACCCCAAGCTTCAGAAGCGGAGATCATATTTTTTCCTAATATCTGCCTCTCCTACTCCATTCTCCACCACGAAATGTCTGTCTTTCTTTTACACTTCCTATCTTACATGTCTGTGTTTCTATAGCACTCATAGTTTCTAATCACTTAAATACCCCTGCTTTATGCCATTTTGGAATTTTAATTGTCTTCATCAATACTGTTCCCCCCCCCCCATCAAATTTCGCAGTCCCTTCCTCTGGACCTGCAGGTTGTTCAGGAGGATAGTGTTGTCACTCAAATGTCACAATAAGAAGCAGTTTGAGTACAGACTCAACTTACCTTCCTGCATGAATGTTATTTTATAAAACAGCTCAAGGTTGGTCTCTTAAAGAGGGGTCTCCCCTTTTCCCCCACAAACTCAAATGTCTGTCCAGATGGATCTGGTCTGTCCCATCTGCTCCTGGCAGCTGTGATCAGGTCTGTCGGTGTCTATCTTAGACACGTTATCAAGCCTCCATTACTCTAGTATCTGAGCACCTCACGCTCTTCACTGTATTTATCCTAACAACATCCTGCAAGGTTTATAGATGGGTAACTGAGGCATAGTGACACTAAGCATCTATGAGACCAACCTCTCACATGAAGTCTGTAGCAGAGCAAGGAATTTAATCCAGGTCTCCCAAGCCCTAGACTTGTGCCCTAACTACTGGACTTCCTTTAGAGTGGCATACTTGGGTATTCTTGACCTGACAGCTCCCCAGTTTAACCCAACTGATGGACATGGAGAAGCCCCTATTAGTGGCCTCTCTTGCCAGTCACACCAAGAGGCTCCCAATAGTTTCCATAGGTGACATGGTGTCATTGCCATAGCATGGTGGATAAGGGAAGTTTTAATCTCCTACTAAGAAGTCTCCTAGACCCTTCTTAGACACATGATAGAGAAACTCTCTGAATAGTTGAAAATGTAGTTTACTTAAACGTGGTGGCACAGTACTGTACAGGAATTTAATCACAGATTTAAAAAAAAGTTTAACATTATAATAAAACAATTAATATTCAGAAAGAAACCAGTCAGTCTCCTTAGTGGCAGGCCATAAAATACTCCTATTGCAGTGGTTCAGTAGTGTCATGGCATCATGGGCATCTGGCCAGACCAGGCTGATCTTTTAAGCTGCCACTGCCCTGGTTGTTGTTGTAAGGACTGTTTGTAAGATTCTTTATTGTGTTCTGCAGCATCCTTGTTTTCCCTGCCTAAAATCTAAGCAGGAACCAGTTCAGCTGAGAACTGCATTTATGCAAATCATCACACAGTTTATGTCCATTATGTAATGTGGTCTGGTAGCACCTGTGCAATAGACTCATCCTCTTTCTCAAAGGGATTAAACACAGCTATACAAATTCACTCAGGGCTAAAATTGTGTATACAAAGTTTAACCACAGTACCAGAAGTTTGAGCTTTTGTTTTTAAAAACAGGATTTTAAAAAATATATTATATTTAGATTTAAAAACAACACCATCAATAGTAAAATACTGGCAAATAGACAAACCAAAGGTAGATGCCACAATCTAGCAGGAAGTGATTACAATTTGTCAAAGTGAAATGATCCTTGACCAAAAAAAACCCCCACTGTGGGCAATTTCCAAGAGAAATATACTTGACAGTACTTGTCAAGTTAGGATGAATTTTCCATAAACATACTACCTGATAGCATAAAAATATCACTTTGTGTGAAACAATCATAGAGATAAAAGAGACATACATCCAAATTTTGCAAAGCTCTCATGAAAATCCAATATCTCAGAAAGAAGAAAATGCTAAAATAGTTATTCCTGAATATGGATAAATCTAAATTTACATTGAAATATCAATATTTTCTTTCTTTGTTGATCTTGTAATAAAGTAAATGCTATTATAAGATATAATAAGGTTTTGTCAGCATATTCCTAAATTATATATATATTGCTATCAACAGCAACACAAAACTTAGTTGGAAATAACACATGATCTGATACCAAATTGATTAAAATTCAGATTAAAAATCAGATGTTTCTTATTATAAGCCTGAGATACCCATACAATGTCAGGAAATATATAATTTTTGTTTTAATGCTTTAGATTACTTTTGTTTTGCCAAGTTAGTCATACACACCTCTCTTTCACTGAAGAAATTTTAATAATCAAAACATGGCACAACACAGGTTAGGGTTCCAAAACACTTCACAAACAATATACATCCAGCTCCACAAAAATGCAGCTACCTTTCGGTACCTCTGATGCTGGGGAGGGGAAATTTTTGGCCTAGGTCACTGGAGCAACCTTATGAAAAGTACCATAAGAGCTTTATGAAAATGACTTTCTTTTGTAAATATTGTCGTTGTGCAGAAAGTTAAGGCTTCAGCTTTATGAAAATCAAGTCTTCCGCATCCAAGCGGAGCAGGTAAAACCTCAGTTCTTAATATCTAAGCCAAAAGACTCAAACTGCAATACATTTTATCTCAGAAATCTTAAGTAGCTGAATTAGCTGTTCCATGTTTGAACTTATCGTTCCAGTGCTCTTAAATCATGAAACCATCACCTCCATGTTCTATAACTGCAGGGGTCTGACTTTAGACTACAAAAGCAAGACAATTCAATATTAAAAGATGGAATGTTCTTCTTAACCAACTCCACTGTGTCTGGATAGGGGAAGTAGTCACATTTCAGATCATCTTGCATACCATATGTACTGACATACATGGGTAATATTCACTTGGTAGGTGAACAATAGAGTTTCAACTTAGCACATACATTTCTTATTTTTGTTACTCGGACCAGTCATTGACATTAACGCTAGTTGGAATCTAACCAGCCTCCAAGTAATGCTTTCTTTAAAGACATAAAAATGTCAAACTAGACTTGGCCCTGTCTGACATTATTCTAGCTAATATGGGAGTAAGAAAACCTTCGCAATTCCCTTGTGATTTAATATTTTTTTGACATATGAGGTTGTGACAGAAATGGAGTGGCTCTGTAATAATTTACGAACATTGCATGTTGACCTGGCTAGGGGGATGTTTGCTCTATGAATATAATGGTTTCATTTATTAGGGGGCTGTCAGGACAAACAAGCAAAATGGAAAATAATGGCTCAAGATATGCCACACCTTAGCAAACACTTGAGAGTTGTTAAGAGACAGTGCCTGGACCCTTGGCTCTGAGGATGCTGTCTTGATCTCCTTCCGAGCCTAAAAGACTAGTTTGGAAGAGAAGGGTGAAAGCCTGACAATTCACAAGAACAAAGGAACTCTGGCAGGATTAAAAGGGATCCTCTCTCAAGAGGTGGGGGGAGTTGTTTGGGGGAACCAGACTGAGGCAGGCGTTCACTGGAGTGTCTGAAGAAGTTTGGCCTGTCTAGCTTACCATAGGGGTAGTAAGATAGTCATGTTTGTTATTTTAAAATATTTTTTCTCTAACTACTTTGTTCCAACTATTGAAAACAATGCTTTTCTTCTTAAATGCTTTTTCGTCAGTGTATCCTAGAGCTGTCAGGAAAACAATTTCATTCCCACAAAAAAAATTTAAAGTTTTCAGGAAAACCAACAACTGAATTTGTCATGGAACTGAAATGATGCAGTAATTTATTTTGGAAACATGAAAATGTTCCTGCAGTGGGGAACATCTTGATGTTTCCAAGTTTAAATACATTGCCCAGAATTCTCAGCTGCCCACCTGGATGGCTGCCAAGGAGTTGGGGACTCTGGTAGCCCTGGCTGTGCAGCAACCTGCCTGACAGGCTGCAGGGGAGCTGTGGAGCTCAGAATAATTGTCTGAAGGAAAATCATTCTGACAGAAAATTCCTGGCCAGCTGTACTGTACAGCACTGGTCACAGACTCCAGAAGAGAGGAACCTTAGGTACCTGAACTCAGTCAGACCTGCTGGAAAAACCCAGCTGATATACAGGGCACTACTGCAACCCAGCACCTGATCTAAAAGTTGAGAGAATTGCAGAATTCCATGCTGGGTAAGGTAAAGTTACAAAGCCAGACATGCGAATGAACTCTGAGAGACCAGAAAGAGGACAGAGGTGCAGCTAGCCTTGCAACTGTCACCATGGTATTTTTCCCTTATTAAATAACATGTAACATCCAGCTCAAACCAACAAACTTTCATAGGCAATGTCTACACTACACCAACACAAGTTACATCAGTATAAAACTGCTGCAGTTACTATATTGTGCATGCATGCTTGGTTCCTTGTGTCGATCTGTGTATAGTCACCAGGAGTGCTAGTGCAGATGCACAGTGCAGTGCACCATGGGAAGGTATCCCAGTGTGCATCTTGTCACCGTTCAGTGCGCTATCTTTTCAGAAGTTTTGGCAGTATATCGTAGGGCAGAAACAAGTTGTGCAGGAGTGACTGGGAGGAAAAGGTCAAGTTCCCAGCATGCAACTGTCCCCATCCCATAATGTCATTCATAACCCCTAATTTTTGCTCCAGCCCTCCAGCACATGGACCCCAAAATGAGAGCTGCACTGACAGTGGAGAAGCAAGTAGCAATTGCACTGTGGAAACTTGCAATGCTGGATAGCTACCTGTCAGCATGAAATCAGTTCGGAGTTGAAAATGCACTGTGGAGGCCGTTGTCATGTAAGCGTGCAGGGCAATTGATCATCGCCTGCTACATAGACTGTGATTCTCGGCAATGTGCAGAACGTATTGGAACGATTTGCAGCAGTGAGGTTCCCAAACTGCTGTGGAGTGATAAATGGCGCGCATATCCCTATTTTGGCACCAGCTGTCAGGCTCTGGTTCCAGGCAGTCAGGTCTGGTGGTTGGAGCAGTGGTCAAAACTGGATGTGGGGTGGGGACTGGGTCAAGGGCAGTGCTGAAACTGGGGCCCAGGGACAGGCTGTGGGTAAGAACCAATATCGGAGTTTGTAGGCAAGTCAAATCACTACAGTAGTCGGAGTCCAGATGCAGGCCAAAGGTTAAAGCCAGGTTGGAGTCAGTCTGAGGGTCAGGAGGTGGATGCAGGGCTAGAGTGGGTCAGAGCTGGGTATGGACAAGGCTCTGGCAAGGCTGGGGCTGGAACAGAAACCAGATCAAGGGCAGGCTGGAAGCCTAGGGAGTCTGACACTGCAGCAGCAGGAGGCGTTTCTGGCTAAGTAGTGTTGTTACACAGACTAACTTGCAGATGTAGCAGGGTCAGTGAAATACCTGTGCCTGGTGGTCATCTGACCCAGACCCTGCTCAGGGATAGGATGCTGCAGCAGGTTGTGTTGGAGGGGTGAGTCATGGCAGCACAGTGAGCAGCCTTGGTCTGGCTGCGGGTTTGCCAGACATCAGCCCAACTTGCCCCAAAGTATATCAACAGGAAGGGCTTCTTTTCTATGGTTATGCAAGTGTTGGTGGCTCTTCAGGGATGCTTCACCGACATCAGTGTTGTCTGATTAGGGAAGGTGTATGACGCTCATATCTTTAAGAACACTGGACTGTTCAGAAAGCTACAAGCAGAGACTTTCTTTCCAGAGGAGCAAATTATCATTGGTGATGTTGAAATGCCAATAGTGATCTTGGTGGACTACCCTTTGCTCCCCTGGCTCATGAAGCCGTACACCAGACACCTTGAGAGCACCAAGGAGGTACAGAATGGCTGTTTAATGTGCTTTGGTAGACAGATGGGACAGTGGCATTAGTTTGCTCACAAAATTGGGTCTGTGAGAAAAATATCATAATGGTTATAGCTGCCTGCTGTGTCCTGCATAATCTCTGTGGGGGAAAAAGTGCCACCTGTGGGGAGGGCAGAGATGGAGCTAAGTTTGAAGAGCCAGACTCAAGGACTAGTAGAAGTGTTCAAAGCGGAGCTGTACAGCTGAAGGAGGCCTTGAAAAAGCACTTTAACAGCAAGCCACATGCCGGCTCCCCACAGCTGCCCTTGTGGCTCTCCCTGACCTGGCTCTGGCTGAAGGGGGGCACTTCGGAGCCACAACCCAGCCATGGTAAGAGCTGCACAGGGAGCTGTGAGTAGCCACGCGGACCCTCCACCTGCAGTGGGTGTGGGGTCAGGGCTGCTCTCGTCGGACGCACCTCAGGTATGTGGAGGGTCTGCACCGGCTCCCTACAGCTGCCTGCCTGCTCTTATCATGGCTAGGCTGCGGCTCCGAGGCCCTGCCCCCCGGTTGGAGCCGGGTTGGGGAGAGATGCATGCGGAGCCTGGGTCCCTCCACCTGTCCTGGGCAAGAGGCCCAGGAGTGGGGACACGGGCAGGGGGCTGCTTTCACCCTCCCGGGCATTCATGGCAGTGGTCTGTTTCTCTGATTCCTGAGAAGTATCCATGGTGGCGGTGTCTCTTTGTAAAAGCAGCAGATCTGTGTCTCAGCACCTGATTGACTGTTGGTCTCCCTGCCACTGATGTTCCTGCCACTGTTCCTTTGCTTCCATGCCTAACTGCTGCCGATCTCTGTCATACCCCTCTCCTGCAACCCTCATGCCATCTGCTTGTAGATGTCCACTTTTCTGTGGCTGGTCCATAGCGGCACAGCCTCTTTTCCCCCAAGGCCCAGATCCTATATCTCTTGTCTACTTCAAGCCGGAGAGCATCTGGAGCATGTAGTTGGCATAGTCAGCTGGACAGTTGCATGCAACAATGGAGAGCTGCTAGATGTGTTTGCCAAGCTGTGCAATCAGGAAATTGCAGTTCAAAAATTCTCAGGATTTTAAATAGTGGGGGACTTCTGGTCTCCATAACCGCTGGGCAGTGGCGCTCACAAATGTGACCACGTTGGTCAGTGTTAGACATGGTGGGACAGCTGCTGGAGGACTGTTAGGGCTGACATAGGTAACGCGGCACCTAGTACATCGGCCATGGCTCTACAACATTCAGGGAGGAGATGTTACTGTGTTGCTGTAATGGGACACTTATATCAGTGGGAGACATATTTAAGTGTAGACACATACACAACTGGGTCAACACAATGCAGTTTATGTCTACCTGACTTAGTAGTATAGACCAGACCTTAGTCTCTTTTTCGTGTATATAAGTGTCTATGAAAGGACACATGCTTTTATTTCTAACCCTATCTAATTGATTTCCAATGCACAATTCAATGTTGTGATGTGCACAAGCAGATGGGGAATGTTAGGAATTAGTAAGGAAGATTCCATCTTTTTTTATCAGTCTTATGAAGAAGCAGATTCCCCCCCCCCCCAATAGTTTCTTCATGAAATGTCATGATTAAGTAAAGGATTCAGAGGCTTATACTGCAAAGCATCTCCTTTTTGTTACCCAATGCAAACGCAAAGGAGCTGGCTTAACTACAAGAAAGAAACGGTCTTAAATTCCCTAACCTATTTTAAATCGTCTCCCCCAAATTATGCCATCTCTTTTCTAGAATATTACTTCTTAATGGGAGTTACATACATGCATCAAAGGAAGAATATCCCTTTAAATCCTGCTATTGATTTGCACTCAAAAGTTCTATCGACGTCAGTGGGAATTCTGTGTGTTTGATCAATGGGAGTATCTGGTTAATGCATCCGATGAAGTGAGCTGTAGCTCACGAAAGCTTATGCTCAAATAAATTGGTTAGTCTCTAAAGTGCCACAAGTACTCCTTTTCTTTTTGCGAATACAGACTAACACGGCTGCTACTCTGAAACCTGGTTAATAAATAATTTACCTAACAAAACTACATTAAGAGAATGTTAAAGGTCTGCATTAAACCCACAAAAGAAAGATTTCCCACATTCCCAACTAAATTTATGGTTCAGATTCAGACTTAGTGTAGGTGGATCCAACTCAGTAACATTAATACTTACATCAATTTCACTAGTTACACAGTTTGGCTCCAAAGTCTTTACTATATATGTAGACACAACCAGGTTCTGGTATGTAGCTTGAAGGAAAGTGCTCCATGCAGTTAAACATAGGTTTAAACCTTAAGTGTTTTGACTATTTCCTTTAGTGAGTTTGTGGGATCCCTACAAGGTATTTGTGTGTGTGTGTATATGGGGAGATGTTCATCTAAAATACCTTCCATTTTATTTCCATTTGATTCCTCCCCTCCCTAAAAGAGATACTTGACTGTAGCTCTCCCTCTGGCAAACAGGCCTTAACATAGCAACCTTCGAAGCTTGTTTAATGTCCCTCCATCCATGGAAGGGTAATTGGGGGTTGTACACCCTTGCTCCCTCCCCTCAGGCTGAACTTGGTCACTTCTCAACACTGCTGTATCCTTCTGTTCCACAGACCAAGGGCCTGAGGCCCATAGGGTGTATCTACACTGCAATAAAACACCTTGCAAGGGGGGAGGGTCCGAGAGCCTGGATTCCAGCGCAAGCCCAGACATCTACATTGCAATTTTATAGCTCTGCAGCTAAAGCCCTGGGAGTCTGCATCAATTGACATGGGCCAGCTGCAGGTGTTTTACTGCCATGTAGGCATGCCCATAGGGTCTGACCAAAATAGAGATTGACACAGGGGTCTGTGCTATCAGATCTTAGTACAGGATCAGGGTCTAAGTTCCTGTCCCTAGTGGTGCTGATGTTTTTGGTAGATGACTTCCACTCCATCCCCAACCTCCAGAAAAGAGTGCAGTGGAGAGTTAATCTGGAAATAGCAAGTCTGTTAAATAAAACACTTATGGGGGTGAACCATTTTGTACTTAAAGTAGATACAAACTGTGTTCTTATTTTATTTTGTAGTGTGTTAGGGAGCATTTGCAAGGCAAGAGCTAAGCATTCTATTGTTAACTCTAGAATGTGAAAGGTTCACCTTTTAAATCCGGGTATGTAGTTTTAACCAGTTTCCTCCAATTAAACTAGGTAGGAGTTGTGTGGCTGAAAACTTTGCTGCTCATTAAAAATTTACCCCTTTAGCGCCTAAAAAATTTATAGATGAGATTTCTTTAAGCTCTTTTAAAGCGAGAGAGAGAAAAATCCCTCTAGCCCATCTAGGAGATTTACCAACTATTCTGCTTTCAGTTAAAACATTTTAATCTTGGACAATAATAGTTTGAATGTCAACTAAATAAATAATTGTCATGTTCAGTGTCTTTAATAAGGCTCAGTGGCCCTAGTATTTTGTGTTCGCATCTGTTTTACTATAGCATTGTACTATTTAGAATGCAGTGACAGGATCGATTAGATCCAAATGTACACACTAACAAATTCAAGATTTCAAAGTTCCAGAATTTTCAGGAGAGTTTACTTTCTGACAAAAATTCACTGGTTTAGGATCATTTTACTGCCCACCCCTTCTTTAATGTGATTCTGGGTGGTGGAGTATAGACACTTGGTTTTCCACATGGATTTGCTCTGTTCTCCTTGGCCTACAAGGGATTAGTTTTAATTAATGTAATTGGCAAATGTATTGTTCAGTAGCTGTGGCAGATATATCTTTGTGTTAGTAGTCAGGTTAAGTAGCCCCTTGATTAGCGTTATTAACACCTAATATTGGTGGCTGATTAAGGATCATTCAGTGAATTATGGAGTCCCAATGCTTTTTCCCTCTAGAGCTAGAAGTGCACATTCCAGGTGCTCAGATAAGAAACTATGTTAGGGAAATTATCACCACTACATCACTGGCTTTGTCTTCATTGCAGAAATGTGGTTTATTTTTACAATGGGATAATGAATGTTAGCAATCTCACTTTAAAATCCTAGTGAAGACAAAGTACCTGGAGTTTTTAACTAGGTGAGGTCAACACTGCCAGTAGCTGAATTTCCATGGTGTAGTTTGGCGAAAACTACAGTGCCTTGTAAGATTTTACAACAGGATAGCTAATGTGTTAATTATTTCACAGTAAAAATAACTTTTTGGGAAATGGAGACAAAGCAAATGTTACATGAATGCAAACCTCTAACGTAGATGTACTGCATTGGCCCAAAGCATGTCTCCTATAGGTAAAAAGAAAAGGAGTACTTATGGCACCTTAGACTAACAAATCTATTTGAGCATAAGCTTTCGTGAGCTACAGCTCACTTAATCGGATACATTCAGTGGAAAATACAAGTGGGGAGATTTATATACATAGAGAAACAATGGGTGTTACCATACACACTGTAACAAGAGAAAAGGAGTACTTGTGGCACCTTAGAGACTAGCCAATTTATTTGAGCATGAGCTTTCGTGAGCTACAGCTCACTTCATCAGATGTATGATAGATTTCCACTCCATACGGCTAAATGCAGTGCCTTGCATAATGACAGGTTTCAGAGGAACAGCCCTGTTAGTCTGTATTCGCAAAAAGAAAAGGAGTAAGGTGAGCTATTACCGGCGGGATGGGGACGGACCTTTTGTAGTGATAATCAAGGTGGGCCATTTCCAGCAGTTGACAAGAACATCTGAAGAACATTGAGGGGTGAAGGGGGGGGAATAAACATCCATTCCCAATCTCTATTCAAGCCTAAGTTAATTGTATCCAGTTTGCAAATTAATTCCAATTCAGCAGTCTCTCTCCTTGGAGTCAGTGTTTTTTGAAGTTTTTTTGTTGAAGAATTGCAACTCTGAGGTCTGTAATCGAGTCACCAAAGAGATTGAAGTGTTCTCCCACTGGTTTTTTAATGTTATAATTCTTGGTGTCTGATTTGTGTCCATTTATTCTTTTACGTAGAGACTGTCCAGTTTGACCAATGTACATGGCAGAGGGGCATTGCTGGCACATGATGGCATATATCACATTGGTAGATGTGCAGGTGAACGAGCCTCTGATAGTGTAGCTGATGTGATTAGGCCCTATTATGGTGTCCCCTGAATAGATATGTGGACACCGTTAGTAACGGGCTTTGTTGCAAGGATAGGTTCCTGGCTTAGTGGTTCTGTTGTGTGGTTGCTGGTGAGTATTTGCTTCAGGTTGGGGGGCTGTCTGTAAGCAGGGACTGGCCTGTCTCCCAAGATCTGTGAGAGTGATGGGTCGTCCTTCAGGATAGGTTGTAGATCCTTGATGATGTGTTGGAGGGGTTTTAGTTGGGGCCTGAAGGTGATGGCTAGGGGCATTCTGTTATTTTCTTTGTTGGGCCTGTCCTGTAGCAGGTGACTTCTGGGTACTCTTCTGGCTCTGTCAATTTGTTTCTTCACTTCAGCAGGCGGGTATTGTAGTTGTAAGAATGCTTGATAGAGATCTTGTAGGTGTTTGTCTCTGTCTGAGGGGTTGGAGTTGTATCATAGAGCTTGGCTATAGACTATGGATCGTGTGGTGTGGTCTGGATGAAAGCTGGAGGCATGTAGGTAGGAATAGCGGTCAGTAGGTTTCCGGTATAGGGTGGTGTTTATGTGACCATTGTTTATTAGCACTGTAGTGTCCAGGAAGTGGATCTCTTGTGTGGACTGGTCCAGGCTGAGGTTGATGGTGGGATGGAAATTGTTGAAATCATGGTGGAATTCCTCAAGGGCTTCTTTTCCATGGGTCCAGATGATGAAGATGTCATCAATGTAGCGCAAGTAGAGTAGGGGCATTAGGGGACAAAAGCTGAGGAAGCGTTGTTCTAAGTCAGCCATAAAAATATTGGCATGCTCTGGGGCCATGTGGGTACCCATAGCAGTGCTGCTGATTTGAAGGTATACATTGTCCCCAAATGTGAAATAGTTATGCGTGAGGACAAAGTCACAAAGTTCAGCCACCAGGTTAACCGTGACATTATCGGGGATAGTGTTCTTGACGGCTTGTAGTCCATCTTTGTGTGGAATGTTGGTGTAGAGGGCTTCTGCATCCATAGTGGCCAGGATGGTGTTTTCAGGAAGACCACCGATGGATTGTAGTTTCCTCAGGAAGTCAGTGGTGTCTTGAAGATAGCTGGGAGCGCTGGTAGCATAGGGCCTGAGGAGGGAGTCTACATAGCCAGACAATCATGCTGTCAGGGTGCCAATGCCTGAGATGATGGGGCGCCCAGGATTTCCAGGTTTATGGATCTTGGGTATCAGATAGAATACCCCAGGTTGGGGTTGCAGGGGTGTGGCTTAAAATGACTGAAGTATACTGCACTGATGTAAACTCCACTTTGCACTATTGCAGTACATCTCATTTAGGGTCTGTGTTGGTGAAACTGCATCAGTGTGGTTACACTAGTGTGAATTTCCACTAGTAGATAGGACCTAAATCTAACCTGTAAATTACTTTAAAATGTGAAGAGAACCAAGGGAGTTCCTTCAGGAGTTCACACGATGTAAGTTAACTGAAAGTATCTTTTTTTTTTTTTTTTTTTTTTTTAAACTGAGCCAAGTTCAGACCTCATGTGAATGGGTACAATTCCTTTGACTTCAATGGAGTTGCATGTGCTCATGCCAGCACTGATTTTTTGGCTCAATATTTTCAATCTAGCAGTATTGCGTTGGAACACAGTTCTTGAGAGTTTATAAGAACTTTTGTAGCCACTTGACAAAGTTTTACATTGTTGTTAGAACACAGAGAATGCTATCTTGCAGTTTTTCCTGTGTGTTTAACTCTGACATAACAGAAATTTTGCATGTGGTGATAAGACCCACAGGAATGGATGAAACAGATAAGTAGGAAAGGTGTTCTTTTCAGATTTTGGTGCAGGGAGATTCAGTAAATATGCAGAGAGAGACACACTGCATCTCTCTGCACTTGCAGAGGTGAATCTGGCTCCAGATTCAGTCTTTCTTACGAGAAAGAGGGGAACTGGAAAGGGCAAGAGGAAAAGCTAAAGGAAAGCAGAAGAAAAGAGGTGCAAGCTGGAGCAGGGGGAAAAAGCACAGGAAGGGAGAGAAGTGGGAGTGTTAAGATGTTGGATAGTAATTGAACATGTTATCTACCCTTCAAAAATGGGTAACCCAAAACCTCATTTTGTGTAAACTTCATTCCTCCTTTAACCCCATTCCCTTTGCTGGAGGTATTCGCAGTGGGTATGGCCACACTGCATTCGCAGGTGTGATTGCAGCTGAGGTAGGCATACCCATGCTAGCTTTAATCTATTTGCTAAAAATGGCAGTGAAGACACAGGAACACTGCCACGGGCTTCAGCACAGAACCCTGGTTACATGCTATCATTGTTAGCCCATGCCGAGGTCTGTGCCATTGCTTCTTCACTGCACTGCACTGCCGTGGTAGCTAAATTAAAGCTAGCATGGATATGCCTACCCGAGCTGCAGTCTCACCTTTGGTTGCAGTGTAGGCATACCCTGTGTGATGTGTCTAACTTACATGTAAACTCCTTGGGGCATGAACACTGTCCTTACCTGACTGTAAAAGGCTACGCCCTTCAGTAATGCTGTCTATAATAAGATACTACTACTACTAATAGAAACTTGGAAGACCTACTGAAAGAGAAAATTAGTAGGCCCCCCCAGAAAAGCTGGTGGGAAAAGAGATAGTTGGTGAACTCTACCAGTAGTGTGGTTCTTAAGAGATTGGGCTGATGGCAAGTGATGCCTCAGGGCTCCTGTCTGCATGAAAACACAATGGATGTAATCCTGGATCCCACTGACTTCAATGGGGCAAGGATTTCAGCCTATATAGCTGGAGAAAGAGCTGGTATGTAGATGGGATTGTCCACCTATGGGGTATTGCATGTATAGACTAATTAGGTGAAGAGTTCTCTTGTATTTTTATCTGAAAGACACACTAAGTGGCATTTTATTAATAAGAATTCTTCCTTTTATGCTGCTTCCTGTTGGGGAACATGCCAAAGGAGCATTCACTCCAATCTTGCTCCATAGTAAATCCGGTAAGAGAAGAGTCTGAATAGGGTCTGGGATATCATTTTTCCTCAGTGTAAAAATGACCATTCTTCTAGGGTTGCTTTCACACTGAGGATTTTAGGGAATTCTCCTACTTTTGCTGTAACACCAGTGCAACTTCACCTGGGCTAGCAACAGCTGGAGTGTTTGTGTAGACCTAGCACAGACATGTTTACCACAGTGCTGTTTAACCCTGTTTAGATCCTCAGAGAAGAGGTTAATAACTCTCTTGGCATAAGTGCTGCTTAGAGCTAAGTGGAGAAGGGAAACCATATACCCAGCATGCCTAGGAATCCTGTAAAACACAAAACAAACAAAAGTTAACCTAGAGACCCAGATAGTGCTCTAAACCAGTGGTTCTCAACTTTTCCAGACTGCTGTACCCCTTTCAGGAGTCTGATTTGTCTTGTGTAACCCCAGGTTTTACCTCATTTAAAAACTACTTGCTTACAAAATCAGACATAAAAATACGAAGGTATCACAGCACACTATTACTGAAAAATTCCTTGCTTTCTCATTTTTACCATATAATTATAAAATAAATCAATTGGAATATAAATATTGTACTTACATTTCAGTGTATAGTATAGAGAGCAATATAAACAATTCCTTGTCTGTATGAAATTTTAGTTTGTACTGACTTTGCTAGTGCTTTTTATGTAGCCTGTTGTAAAACTAGGCAAATATCTAGATGAGTTGATGTACCCCTGGAAGACGTGGTTAAAAGAACAGGAGTACTTGTGGCACCTTAGAGATGAACACATTTATTTGAGCAAAAGCTTTTGTGAGCTGCAGCCCACTTCATCAGTTGCATCCGATGAAGTGAGCTGTAGCTCACGAAAGCTTATGCTTAAATAAATGTGTTAGTCTGTATCCCCAAAAAGAAAAGGAGGACTTGTGCCGCCTTAGAGACTAACACAGCTGCTACTGTGATACCCCAGGTTTAGAACCACTGCTCTAAACAATCTGCTTGTCTAAGATTAGAAAGAGCTGACTTGTGAAGGGGAACTTTAGAGTTTGAGCAGAACTGCCTTAGTCTGAAAATTCAAGAGCATCATACTCCAAAAGATGCATTAGATTTATCAATAGACTTTTCTTACTCTACTCAGAACTGAGCTTTCATCAGAGACACAGAAGAATACAGAATTAGAAGTAGAAGTCAAAAATGTTTGGTTTGTAGATTCCTATTGCTGTTTGCTTCTGAAAGCATTTCTCAATGAACCCATCTAACATGTCATTTAGACCCATCTATACTGCTATTAAACACCTGAAAATGGCCCCATGTCAGCTAAATTGGGCTACAGGGCTGTAAAATTGCAGTGTAGACGTTTGGGCTACAGCCTTAATGTCTACACAGCAGTTTTACAGCCTCAAAGCCTGAGCCCCATGAGCCTGAGTCAGCTGGTACAGGCCAGCCACAGGTGTTTAATTGCTGCGTAGACATACAATTACAGTCTTACACAACATACCTTTTTTCCCCCTGTTGGTTATATTTCCAGAATGATCAGGCACTCCTGTGGGAGTAATTGGTCAAACTATAAACATGTCACCTCCTGTAAGCATAGTCTCCTTGGTCTGCTGTGTCATAACCTATTATTTAAGGCCCCCATCTACATTAGATTTTTCAACTATTAGTACTTTCTTTGAGAAATGAGTTTTAAACAGAAAATTCAGTGTGGATGGAGTCAAAAGAACTACAGTCATTGCCTTGCAAGGATTCTTTGTCTGGGATACTGCATGTTATTCAGCATTGCCAGAGCTCATGCTGGAGTGGATCCAATTTATACTAGGCCAATATTCTATTCCTTAACCTGTTGGATCTGTACCAAAACCAATACAGGAACTCCTACAGTAAGAAAAAGCTCTGCCTTTTAACTGACTAACGAGATTTCCTGATTTTGGTAATGTAATGTAATGAATCAGGAGGAAGAGTTAAGTTTTAAAGATTTTCAAAGTTTGCTGAGTATTTTTATGCTATGTCTTTGGTGCCATATACACCGTACTACAATGAGTAAAGAAGATAAGCAATAGATTACAGAACTGCCCCATCCATATACCTGCTCATCCCACAATCCTCAGCGCGACTTAAGAGATCCCCCAGAGCCCACACTCTGCAGCCTGTCTTCCTGGTTCCGTAGGCTCCTTGTGTTGAGCAGAGCTGGTGAGACCGGGAAGTAGGTTGGCAGTTTCAGAAAATGGCAGTAGCTGATGAGTCTGAGCAGTTCCATCAGCTAAGCTTTGCATAGTTCAGCCAGTTCTCCTAACTAAACGCAATAAAATGACAAAAGTGGCTTATGCCTGAGATGGTATCACAATGTGCATGTGAAGTACGGAGTTTGGGGGACTGAGTTTTTGACATAGAAGTCCACAGGTATGTGAGGCAACTGGCAAATTTTTCAAAAAGGAAGCCTTTTAAAATATTTCCTGGCTATTGCAAAGGAAACGTTTTAATCAAAAAAGGCGCAAAGAAAATGCGACTGACCCATGAAATGTTATTGTGCCACATTTGGAGATTGAATTCAGTCATTAGAATGAGAGAGACAGAGGGATGTTAGTTTTTATGTGATAATCTGAATGCAACCTCTGCTGACACTTTGATAATACACACAGGTTCACATGTGCACACAATGCCTATATAACTTAAAAATTAATTCAGACTACACCCCAAATTTTTGGAGACAGAATCATAATCCAAACTTTGTGGCTCAAGCTCACCTGCAATATAAATATCATAAAGCAGAAAAAATAGGGCATACGTTCACTTTTCCAAAAATACAGTCCTACCTTGAATTTCTGAACTGGCGAGACTATTTCTTAAATGATGAACAGTGAGTCACTGAGTTTTACAAGCCTGGGTTCATTCACTAATGTCCGGTGTTGCAAGAGCATGAGAATACACATCAAATATAAACAGGCTAAACAGCTTCACAGTAGCATCTGCATTCTGTAGTAGGAAGCTGTGGAAGGAACTACTTGAGTTTAGTCTTCCCAGTATGGATAAGATAATGGGATCTTGAGCATAAGTACCTTCCCCACCCCCAACCTGTGTTCCTAGTAGGAGAATCAAAAGACTGCTACACTGCAACACTCACAAATGATTAGAAAATCTTAATTTGTAAGAGAGAATGTTACCAAGCCATTAAGCCATAGGAAGGTTCCTTTCTTGTACATTTGATTTCTTCATGGGCATGCCTCTGAATTTCTCAGGACTAAGGGCCAATACAAACTACACTGATAATTGGACCACTTATTGCCATGGGGATAATAGCATATGTCTTTTTGAGGAAAGGATCCACCTGAATAGTGGACGATCACTTTTTCTGATTGTTGATAAGGTTTAAGTAAAATTCTTACTTCTCAGCACCAGGGCAACGCTCAATGTGCTGCAGAAAAGGGAAACTTAAAATAATCCTGGATCCGCATATTCAACAATAGTAATTTTTTGAGGAGTCACCTATGAGTTTACCTTCTTATTCTAGCAGCTTTTTTCCTTCACTTCTAACCTCTTATCTCTCTACTGATGGCAACTGCTCCTGGGCACCATTTGTTCAGTGTCTGGAAAGGAGGACTCCTGGCCCCTTTTTGTGCTCCTTTCATTTGCACCAGTGGAGATTTCCCAAAAAGAGCTAGTGGAGACACACCCTACAGCCTTCATCAAGATCGCAATTACCAATATTCTTCCATGGACTTTTCCTGCAAGTGTAGTTGTAGGAGCTAGAGCAGGTCAAGAATGTTTGTCAGAATGACTTTCCAATTGTTTCTGCAAAATCCACAGGAAAACTTCAATTTTGCCAAAAAGATTTGATTTTGATGTTGGGAAAATTTAAATTAAGTATTTCATTTTGGGGTGGTTTGACCTGAATCGGAATAGTTCATTTTGTTGAACTGACCTGAAACATGTAGTTTCAAGTCAGTTCAACATTAAACTATATTTCCCTGTGATGTCACATTCCCTCATGGGAGTTATAATTCTGGCCTCCCGTCTTTCCTACAGACTGGGCTCCCTGGAGAACTGCGTCTTCCTAGATGCAATGCCAACACCCCTCTGATCAACCTGCACAGTGCATCATGGGAGTCTCATGGCTACAGATGCATCATGGGAGGTATAGTAGGGCCAGGGGGCTCTGCCCACAGGTGAGAATGTGGGCATCAGACTCTCAAACTATAACTCTCAAGAGGTAATGCACCACGTTACAGTAATGCAGTTTAATGTTGAGTCAACTCCCAATTTTGGACAAAAACGAATGTTGAAATATTGGAATTTCCCACAGGATGGAAATTCTGAATTTCACTTAGCTCAAGGAGCAGCAATGTTGTTAGCTCTCCTATATTTCAAATTTTGAGAGTAGGAGTCCTGAAAATGTTCCCAAACTCAAGTCTCCTACTCCTACATGATGTGGCAGTGCATGACTGCTGTGAATCCAGGCTGACCGTAAGCATATAACTTGATATCGGCAAATATAATGAATTTAACAGAGTAATAACATATTAGTAGCAGATTTGTCACAGGCCTTTCTCAACAGGACAGACATCAAGTTCTCTGCAGGTCTGATCACAATACCAACGGGTTCTGACACTCTACATGCTTTATCCACAACAAAACCACACCATATCACCTTGCATTAACCCATTCATTAACCTCCAATAATAGGTGGAGTTTGACTTGCATATTTATGGTTATAGTAGGAAACTAAAGAGAATACTTTTTTTTAACAGATAGGAAATTAATTCATTTCTCTGAGCCCTTTTCATGTATTTGGGTGATATTGTTGTCATCATCGATTGTTAACTGGGTAACCTGCTTTACGTAGTCTCTCATTTGCCCAGATTAATTCCTGGGGTACCATGGACTTCAGCAGAGTTAATCCAGGAATAAATATGAATTCCCTTTACTACGTAGCTGCAGAGGCAGGCTTTACCTAAGACTGCAAATGCTCCTTATATACGACCATCAGCTATCCACCTTCTCTATGGTATTACACAGTGATGATAAAAGCTGGCATGCTAGTTGCATGCTGACAGTACATTGCCCAACTTTTTGCAGTTGGTTATAAGTATTATCAGTGAAAAACATTTGTTTTATTATTAACTATTAGGATACATATGTTTGTTAATTTCTTAATGTAGAGCCTAGATACTACAGTAATACAAATTTTAAATTGGTAAGAGATATGTGGGGCCAAATTCATAGCCACATGTGTTTTTTGTGTGGGGAATTGTAACAAGCATATGACATCTTGGTGCAGTAACTACCTGCCTCCAAATACTGTACAAATAGAAAATGGGAAATACAGGATTGTGACTGCTACAATTTAAAGCAGATAAATAGATTTATTTTTCATTTCTCAAATGAAAAATATCCATCATCTCTTTAAGGAAACCTCCAAGCCATTTGGTCCTAAAAACCAGAAACTTTCATTGCTAATGTCATAGCTATCAATTTGTTACAGTAAGTCTCTTCTTCCACCCTTTCTGAAAGTCAGACATTAAAACTGTTTGTTCTGTCAATCCAGTTTTACACAACACCGGATAGCAAGATATGTATTATGTTTCCTAGCTCCCTGCCCCAAGGTTTGGTGTCTGCAGCTGAGAAGCATAAAACATTGCATACCCGCCCAAGTCAATTATGGTGCAACCCAAACTAGACAGAGCAGAAAAGTAAGCTGCTCCAGGGACATCTGTTACATGCACTGTATGGTAACAAATCTAAACCTCTGAATTACGACACAGTATTTTGTCCATCTCTTCACTCTGACTATATAATTCTTCTTTTATTGCAAGAAGTGTTAATTTGTGAGCCATATGTCTGTGGCAGGATTTAAATCAGCAACCAACACAAAACAGTAGAACCTCAGAGTCATGAACACCAGAGTAGCAGCCGTGTTAGTCTGTATCCACAAAAAGAAAAGGAGGACTTGTGGTACCTTAGAGACTAACAAATAAACTTCTTTTTATGAACACCAGAGTTACTAACTGACTGGTCAACCACATACCTCATTTGGAACCAGAAGTACACAATCAGGCAACAGAAGAGACACCCCGCCCCCCCACAAAAAAAGAGTAAATATAATACAATGCTGTATGAAATGTAAACTACTAAAAAAAAAAGGGGGGGGAAGTTTTAAAAAAAATTTTTGACAAGGTAAGGAAACTTTCTGTGCTTGTTTCATTTTAGTTAAGTTGGTTAAAAACAGCATTTTTCTTCTGCATAGTAAAGTTTCAAAGCAAAGTCAATGGTCAGTTGTAAACTTTTGACAGAACAATCATAACGTTTTGTTCAGAGTTATGGAACATTTCAGAGTTACGAACAAACTCCATCCCCGAGGTATTCGTACCTCTGAGGTTTCTACTGTATACACATGAACTAAAGAAAATTTAAACAGAGTATCAGGAAAAATGACTTTCCATTGAGAGCTGCTAAACTAGAATAATCATCCAAAGGAAGTGGAGGAAATGCCATCACTTGAGTCCTTTAAAACTAGACTGGACAAAGGCTGAAAATACACTATAAGGAATAATCTGCATTGCCAGGCAGTGGCCAGGATGATTTTATAGGTCTTTTCCATCTCTTATTTCAATAATTTTACGCTATCTTACTAAAACACTAATGGTGCTTCTGGCAGGTGGGTACCTCAGGCAATGCTGGATTCAGAACATAGAGAATATGAAATCAAAATAAAACAAAATTTACCTTCATTTCAGTTGAATGGAGCACTCTCAGCTGTCAGTGAGCAGCCAAGCACTTTAATCTTCCAGATAATGTATCCATGCAAGGGAAAGCTGCTCTTATGCCCCAGACTGTACATTGCACAAAAGAACACCAAAGCAACAACACCTGCAGCACTTTAGGGAGGGTGTCCATGTGTTGTTGAACACAGAGAACTGACAGACACTTTCAAATGTGTTATTCGACTCTGAAAAGTGATTTTGTACAAATGGCATTGTTGGACTCTGTCTTAATGACTTCCAGATCAAATCTACTCAAATGACAAAGTTTGTTTTTTTTTTTCCTAACGCTAGTCCTGCCAACTCAACCTGGAATCTTGAAATCAAACTGGGATTTTTCTTGTTTACATGTCATCAGCAATAGAGGTTCTGCAGTCGCAATTTACCTAACAATTCGACTGACAGTGGATGAGGCAGAAGAGAATCTAGTTCCGTTTCCCATAGCTGTATTAGCTGTGCAGGACTCGTAGTAGTCAGCATTTTAGTCAGTAAAATAAGCCAATATGACTCCAAATACAGACAAGGAATCATGTCTATCGAGTTACAAGGTGCTCTTTTTATATAGTTACTTTCCACAAAAAGAAAAGGAGGACTTGTGGCACCTTAGAGACTAACCAATTTATTTGAGCATAAGCTTTCGTGAGCTACAGCTCACTTCATCAGATTCAAGTATGCAAGCATCCGATGAAGTGAGCTGTAGCTCACAAAAGCTTATGCTCAAATAAATTGGTTAGTCTCTAAGGTGCCACAAGTACTCCTTTTTCTTTTTGCGAATACAGACTAACACGGCTGTTACTCTGAAACCTGTCATTACTTTCCACAATAGAAGTACACTTTAAAGAAGGAGCAGCAGATAAACAGCTGAGGAAGATGGAAGTGCATTATCTAAATTTATAATTGAGAACAGCTGCAGTGACTAAGGATGGGAAGTTTAGTACATTGACTTTTAAAAATGGAGACCTAAGTTCAACTTCAGAATTGGGTCACAAGTGAAAAGGAGTTCATCTCTGCTCTCTTCTTGAAATTACCACACACTTTTGGTGAAGGTGTCCATCTGTGTTCAAGGGAAGCCCAAAACTTCCATCCAGGCCAAAATTTGGCCCTAATGTTGTAGGATGCTGCAGGCCAGGTCTGAAAAGTTCACTAGTTGAGCTGTGTGAGGAATTTTACCCTGTGTTTGGCATTATATCTGGTACAAAAGTATTCATCTATAACTTTTGTAATCATTTAATTCAGGATTCTTTTAGAATATCTAATCCACCAGGGCTAGTCAGAGAGCCTTCCTGATTAAGTGAATGTTGGTAACGTACGTTGGTTGAAATATTTCTGAATTATTATTATTTGTATTGTGATGGTGCCTAAGCACCTCAGTCATGGGCCCAGCACCGTTGTGCAACGTGCTGTGTAAACACAGAACAGAAAGGTAATCTCTGCTCCAAAAAGCTTACAATCAAAGTAACCTTGGTAATAATATTTTGTAGCTCTTTGTAACCTGAATGAGAGGATCTCAGAGCACTTAATAAACATTGCAAATATTAATTAAGCCTTGTAACAATCATTTTGCAGATGCAGAAACCGTGGAAGAGAGAGAGTAAGTGGCTTACCGGCATTCACAAAGCAAGTTTACAGAAGAGCTGACACTGGAACTTAACCCTCCTGACCACTCGTTCTATGCTTAGCACTAAAGTGGTAATATTTTATTTATATTTTACTGTGAAATCTAGATTGAAAGTACAGTGCAGTGTAATATGGAATATCTTACATGAAATGAACATAGGGAAATTTCCTTTTATCACGTTTTAAGGTAAGTACAGAGTGAAATGGCATTTTGGAAACTTGAATGCCTAAAATTAGACACTTAAATCCATATTTAGGTACTTAACCAAATGTGGCCTGATTCTCTGTTGAAGCTGAGCCCCCACCATTTTTTGGAGTCAATGGGAGCTGCTGGTGTTCAGCCTCTGTGAAAATTAGGTCACTACTAGTTAATGGTTTACAAGCCTATCCTTAGGCACCCAAGTTAGGTGTTATTTTCAATCAGATATATGGGTATGGGATTCGGGACTTTTGTAAATTATTTGATAGGCTAATAGACATTTAGATATAAAAATGAGGATTCAAAATGCTATGGCAACTTCCTGGTAGAGGCATCTCAAGTGAAATATATCTGAAACCTGTAGTCAAGGCCCCAGTGACCTTTTGTTCACATACTAAAGCTGCTACCCAAATGTCTCTGTTTAAGAGAACCCAACATTAAATACCTGTTTTCCAATTGACACGGCTGAATGATAGTGTTCATCTTGTGTGAGACCTAAAGTATCCTAGCCTAGAGGAAGGCAGAAGCAGTGTTTCTCTTTTAAGTGTTGTCAAACTAGAAAGAATGATTGTTCCTAAGTTTTGCATGTGCCAGCATAATAGAACGTTGTCATGCAAATTCCTATTACTTAGCAGTTCCCTAGCACAGAAAAATAGAGTGTTACCATATTTTATTAGTGTTTGTAATTAAAAGCATCCCTTTCACTGTGCTTTTTAAGAACAGTTGTCAGGACAATGTTGAAAACATAAGTGAGTGCCAAAATATATTTTTCTGGTTTAAAAAGAAGCTGGGAGGGGGAGGGGAGTGAGGGCAGGAGAAACCCTAAGAAGTTGAATCTTTTGGTTTGAATTTCTATAAAAATACTTAATTGTTTATGTGCTTCCCCCAATTACTACTGGGAAAAATAAAATAATTATTAACAAATGTATTTTTTATAGTCCTGCTAAGTGCAAAAATATATTACACAGTCTTTCAAAGCCTCTAGAATTTTTTAGAACTTTGTGACACTGTATTACATTCTAATTTATTGAATAAACGCACTGGGGTGGAACATTAATTTACACCTATAGTTCAAAGACAGATAATGAGGCTAATGTTGAGAGAAGTCAGCTGTCAGTGTCAGCACTGTGAGAAAGGGGGGGACATGGTTTGCGGGGAGAGAAATGTGCATATAGCAGTCATGTTCTTTATGTGTCACACATAGCATGGACAACTGCATGGTCCTCCTGTGAAGGAGAGATTGTTGTGTGGCCACCCAACCAACAGCAGCCACTGGAAGATGTGTTTGGGAGTGAGTGCTGGCGATCATATAGGGATATATCTAGCAACCACTTGCCGAGGCGACAGGAGGCTGTTTTATGGTCACAACAAGGCAGGGGTGAAAGTAAGTTAGAGGACTTACCAGTATGCCGGAGTCCTGAGCAGGGGGCGTGGCCTCAGCTGGAAGAGGCAGGACCTTAAATCCCCAGACCCTTTACATCTTGATTTAAAGGGCCAGGGGTCCAGCTGCAGAGGCGGTAGAGGCGGCTGGGAGCCCAGGGCCCTTTAAATCACCCCTGAGCTACCAGCTGCAGAGACAGCTGGGAGCCCCGGGGCTTGGCGGTGATTTAAAGGGCCCAGGGCTCCAGCTGCCACTACCGCAGCGGAGCCCCGGGCCCTTTAAATCACTGAGGAGCCCTGGGGGCTCCCGGCTGCCTCCGCTACCCTGGGGGGCTCTGGGCTCTGGCAGAGCTTTAAAGGGCCTGGGGCTCCGCTGTGGTAGCAGCTGCCAGAGCCCCGAGCCCTTTAAATCCCTGCCTGAGCCCTGCTGCCTGAGCCCTGGGGTAGCGGTGGCCGGACTCCATCGGGGATTTAAAGGGCCCCGGGGCAGTAGCGGCAGCTGGAGCTCCGGGGCCCTTTAAATCCCCACCGCAGCCCCGCCGCCGCTACCCCAGGGCTTTAAATTGCCCTCTGGGAAAGCTGGTCCCGGTAAGGGGCGTACTGGCTCTTACTTTCAGCTCTGCAACAAGGTTCATTTGGGCTAGCAAGCCAGACAAAAGGAAGGAATCATTTACAAGTGAGGTTCCCATTTCTGTCTTCCCTATGCTCGCTCACTTTGGCTTGGCTGTCCATATGCAGGATTGTGGAAAGGAAGTGAGCTTATGCTCAGATGAATTTGTTAGTCTCTAAGGTGCCACAAGTACTCCTTTTCTTTTTGTGGAACGGAAAATGTTATTGATCTGTTTTATTTCCTTTAGCTGTTAGACTTCTTATTTTTGTTTCTGTGCTGCGTTAGGTATGCTGCTTTGGTTTTGAACACTTATTCTATGGTTTGTTTCACATCATCAAAGGCCTTGGACTTGAATGGGGCCCCTTAATGTTGTGCAGACTGGCTACTTTGTGGTATGTAGCCACAGCATTGTTGCACTGGCTACCCTCATCCTGAGTAACAGACAGTCCTGTAACAGGAGGTATTAATTAGAGGTGGAGCTCGTGGTGCCATCTATGGTTAAGGTTGTCCGACATTTCTCATTATAGGATTCTCTCTTCAGTTGCTTATAACTTTGCCAAACACATACCATTTAGGCTGCAAGTTTCCATGCCAGTAGTATGCCTCCGGCTGAATTTTTTGGCAACGTTTCAGCAGATATGGCTTTGCTATTTTTGAGAACAAAGTTAGGAAAAAAAATACATGGTTTTGCTTGCATTTAAGAATTTTTTACAGCTGTTTCACTGAGAAGCTCTAGCAACTCCATGCTTTGGAGCTGAAATTTGAAACTGGCAGAGGGATTGCCCTGGTGTCAGGGATATGCCTTTTGCCATTTTTGTGAAAAACTACCCGTAAATTTGGCCAAGTTATGAGCCTTTGAAAAGTCTCAATTCACACATGTTCAGTAGAGACTTGTTGGAATTTAGCAGCTAAATTGTCCAAATATTCCATCTGTACTGAGCATACTCCATCCCAGGGATGCCGAGTTTGAGCAGGACTTTCCCTGCAATTGCTCCTTCTGGATGCTGAGGGCCACTGTGGCCCTAGGCACAGGAACTGAGAGTAGGAAGGATGTCTGCCTCTCCTGTATTCTCAGTGCTCCTCATACCAGCTCCCAGACAGCATGGAGGAGGAAGCTGGTTGACTCAAATGCAGCGGAAATGAGCTGGATGTGGGCTGGTGGAAGTAGACTGAGTAGCTTGGGACCAGGAGCCTGTGGGGGAGTCTGAGTGGAACTGCGAGCTGGCGGCGGGAGAGACTGGAACTTGTAAGGCAAGGAGACTGGGCATGAGAGCATAGGGATGGAAACAGGAGAGAGTGAGAGGAGTAGGAGCCATTGTGTCTGGGATGACTGAGACCAGCTGAGAAATATGGGAGGGAAGGACAGGGAGACTAGGACTGGCTGGGTGAGGAGACTGGAAATGGAATGAAGAGCCAAGGAGGGCAGAGACTGGGACAATGAGTAAGTATGGGGCAGGGGAATGGACTGGCACAGGCTGGAGGGATGGGGCAGAAGCTTCTGTGCCCATGAGAGCACTCTCCCTTCCAGAGCCTGGAATGGTGAGCAAGACTTCTGAGTTTCACCATTCCTTCGCTGTCAAAAAATATCTGTAAACCCACTGTCAAAGTGTATATCCCAGTGGCTGCCTTGCAACTTTAATTCAGTCTCCTTAAGTATATGCATTATGATACAGTTTTAAATTGCACAATCACATACTGTTTTTTCCATAGGGCCCCTGCCACATTCAGTGCAGAAAATGGTCTGTATGTTGAGGATGAATCAAGGTTATGTAGTGAAGGAGGCTGTCTGTAGGACCCCTTGCTCAAATTTTTGCAGAAGTTGTAAAGTGTGTGGTGAACAAAGCAAAGGATTGCAGGAAGAGAAAGAATGGTCTCAGGGTTAAGGAAGATTAATATTGCCCTGGAGAACTGAATTCTATACCTGCCTCTGCAACAGAGTTCCTGTCCCAAACCAAACTTTTCACGAGTTGTGTGTTCCTACTTTTCTAGGTGTCCAACTTGAGACCCTAGCATTTGCAGAAGTTCTCAGCACTCACAGCTGCACTTGAAGTCATTGGGAGCTGTGTCTTGAACATACAAAGTGCTCTTTAATGCTAAGTACTCTGAAAAATCAGGTCCTAAGCCTCAAATTTTGCACTCAACATTAAAGGACACTTTTTAACCTAATTTCTGTGTGCCTCTATTCCGCAACTGTAAAATGGGGATATACTCCCCCCGCCCAGTTTCACAGGGATGATGTGAAGATTAATTAATCAGTGTTTGTGAAGCTCTCAGATACTATAATGATGAGCACCATAAAAAAACCCATGAGGAAATGAATAATTACATCTCAGAGCAGAGTTTGAATAGTGCGCAGTAAATAAGATATGGGGCTACACATTGAGCAATGAAGATAAAATATTGAAGAGCTGCTAACTAAGTGAGCACTGTCCATCCTGTATTGAATGAGGCAGGGGTCCTGTGGAAAAAACATTTGTGAACATGTTAAGTTAAAGACTGTATCATTATGCATATGCACAAGGAGACCGAATTAAGGTTGCATGGGCAACCTTAGGCAATCCTAATTTTTGAATGCTTGACTTTGCAACCTTAATGTTTTCAATGTATTTTTTCAGGTAATATACTATATAGAATTAGTTAGATCTCTCTCTAGTGTTAACATAAAAAGAAAAGGAGTACTTGTGGCACCTTAGAGACTAACCAATTTATTTGAGCATAAGCTTTCATGAGCTACAGCTCACTTCATCGGATGCATCGGATGCAGTCAAGCATTCAAAAATTAGGATTGCCTAAGGTTGCCCATGCAACCTTAATTCGGTCTCCTTGTGCATATGCATAATGATACAGTCTTTAATAACATGTTCACAAATGTTTTTTCCACAGGACCCCGCCTCATTCAATACAGGATGGACAGTGCTCACTTAGTTAGCAGCTCTTCAATATTTTATCTTCATTGCTCAATGCATCCGATGAAGTGAGCTGTAGCTCACGAAAGCTTATGCTCAAATTGGTTAGTCTCTAAGGTGCCACAAATACTCCTTTTCTTTTTGCGAATACGGACTAACACGGCTGTTACTCTGAAACCTAGTGTTAACATAGGCAATCAAATGCTAAAAAAATAATAATTTTACATTAAAGGAAAGACATGTCAAATCCCTTTCCTTAAAACACTGAGAAACTTCCAGTTTTGTCTGCAAAATAATTTTTCTACTTGGAGAAGAAAAAGGGCTTAGAGATAGGAATTTCAGTGTGATAGAAACATCATCGGATAAATAGCCTGCTGTAAATGACATTTTAGGTAGCTCAATCAATATCCTGCTAAGAGAAGCACACTATCTTGTAAAATAGTAATAAATGCAATGAATTGCTTCACTGGGGACTTACTGTAATCTATTTTTATATACATGTTTTTTTTAAAAGGATGAGAAAATATACCTTCCACCACTCTGAAATAAACACCATTCACGTTGTTGTTATGAGTTGATGGAAATATTTGTCTAATAAGTTTTCTCCATATGTCTTTTTATGACTTGCCAAAGAATAGTGTATTTATATTAACAGCAGTAATAATTAGCACATACATATTATTATCACCCGTAGATCTCAACGAGCTTTACAAAGGTGAGTAAAGATTATTATCGCCATTTTGTAGATTGGGAAACTGACATACAGAGAGATGAAGCGATTTGCCCAGAGCACAGCAAGTCGATGACAAAACTGGGATTAGAACCTAGATCTCGTGCCTCCCACTCTGGTGCCCTATCCAATTATTGGATTTGAATTACATTTACTTACATGCTGTATTAATTGTATGTAACAAACAAGGCATCGCAGATAGGCCTTACACAACTAATGATTACTGTAACAGAGGGTTTTGGTTTGTATTTTTTTGGAAGAGAGACTTTTTAAGATCAAAAGCTATGTGGAAAAATGGTTTAAAAACTAGACAAAGCTGGACGTTAGGATTTAAATATGACTCTAGGTCACAAGTAGCATACATTTGTTGGGTCTCAGCCTAGTCTCCTTTTAAAAAAAACAGCAATTTTTTACACAGTTCATAATTTTTAATCAGGAGAAGTCTAAAGATTATGTATCAGGGAATGCTGGTCAGGAATGAGGTGCACTGGCAATCCTTCCTGAGCAAATGAGAACAGCTTCTACCCACACAGGCTGCTGTGAGTACTGTTAGTCTCATAAACACTAAAAGATTAACCCCCAAGTATTATAAAAATATACAGAACAGGGGTATACCCATTTCTTTATAATAAAACTGTTCATACTAAATAAATAATGGAATGTGCCTTGATTCCATTGAGGAACATGTGTAACTTTTACTTTCAAAACTCTCTTAATTAATATTAAGTTTATCACTAAAATCAATTTGTTTTTATGCAGTAGTGAAAATAGGTGTAAGGCTCATGGAATTAACAGTTGTTGAACCTTGCTCTTTCAACTTAGAAAAATAAACTTTTACTTAGAAACAGTTTTTCATTAGGCTGCATGGGGGACAAAATAATGCATGCAAAGTATTTAGCGATACGGTTCCTGAAAAGCATGTTTGAGATTTATTCTGTTAGGCTTAAAAGAAGCTTTCTTTAAAGCTCAAATGTTCTAAGTGTGCTAAAATCCGTGTGGTTAGAGTGCCTTGAAATTTGGTGTGCTTCATGGGGGTCTGGGGTGTGGTCAGTGATCCAAAATGTGGAGCCATTTGACCAAGGCATTCCTGAGCTATAGCGCCAGGGGGAAAAACCGCTTTTCTTGAACTTGACACATTCTGGCAAAAAAATTTCCCCACATATGGATAGAGCTCAAATGAGGGCTCAGATCATCGCACCAGGTCTCAAATGCTCTGTAGCAGGTCAGTCCGATAGCCAGCTGGTCTAATGGTCAGGCAGTGGCTTAACAGTTCTTTACAGTCTGGTTGCGCTGGAAGGGGCCTGTCTGGGTTGTACAGGCAGGCCTCAGACTCACCTGTGTGTCCCCTCTTCCCTCGTTGGGGTTCTTTCACAACAGAGGGGAGAGGGATTACAGGATGGGGACACAGGCCCACCCATTCCACCAGGTCCTGACCCAGAGCCCTAAAGGAGTGTTACACTTTCCAAACCGCTCATTGGTACACCCCTATTTACACTCCCCCCCCCCCCCCCGCCTTCCCAGGTCACTGGAGACTGGGCTGCCCCCATTTGGGGCGTAGTCACAGTTTTAGTTGACAAAGTACCATTCTTTGGGGCATCTCCTGTCTTCTCCGCTTCAAAGTGGGTTGTGGGGGGCTATGCATCACTGCTCCCAGAATGGCTTTACCAAGGCGTCAGTCACTCTGCCCACAGTTCCAGGCATCCGCCTCCCTTCCTGGTGCAGCCTGTAACTCCTTTTCCCCTCTTACTGGGCTACCAATGCCCTTTTTAAACTGTCCTGCCATCTAGGACATGCGCTGCAGCTGTTGCAGGGTGGGATCTCTCTGGCCAAGTACTGCTCCGTGTCTTGCTCTGGTTTAGTGTGGTGGAGTCTACAAACCCTATCACACACCCACCCCCTCAGCTCCAGAGTTGCTGGGAAGAGTTGTGATGACAGGTCCCTCCCCTGGTCTCATGAAAAGAAGTCTGCATTTTTATGATCTCTGCTGGTTTTATGTAATACTTCAAAGCAGTATAAGTGCAGAGACAAGTACCACCACATGATTCAGGAGTTGTGGTCTTTCATGGACTGTAGCCATCCTAGGGATGCATGGTCAGTCACCAGCCAGAATATCTGACCCATAGGTAGTAGCTGTAGATGCTCTACACTAACTTTACCCATGGGTGTATGGATGATGGCCTTTTCCCAGGATTAAGGAGTGGGAGGTTCTGCCAGTATTCCTTGGTCAGATCGAAAGTGGGGGCAGAGAGGCTGTAATGATAGCCCTTGTGTCTGGCTGTTCACACTCAGCAGAAAGCCAGTCCTCCTCACCCCTCCACCCTGCCTGTAGCCTTTCCCCCTTCACAGATATTATGCAATACAAAATATGCAGCTCTAATGATGGAGATGTTTGCCTTGCTGAGATCCAGTCTGATCTATAAACACCACCAGCAACCCTTTAATCTATCAAAAACACATTCAACTGTCCTCATACACCTGCTGAGCAAGTAGTTTAATCTTTCTCTGGTGCTGTTGAGGTGGCAGGTATATAGTTTCACGAGCAAGCAATAGGCTGGGTCCCCCAGAATTACTCTTGGCATTTCAACATTGCTAATGGGGTAATGTACCTGTCAGAGAAGAATGTCCCTGCATGCAGTTTTTGGAAAAGTCCTCTGTTCTTAAAGACGTAAGCGCCATACACCTTCCCTGACCAACCCACATTAATATCAGTGAAGTTTCACGGTGATCCAGTAGGGCTTGCATAAGGATGGAAGGTTACCCCTTTTGGTTTATGTACTCACGGGCAAGGTGGGATGGTGCTAGAACAGGGACATTCAGCCTGTCTATCACCCCCACTGCAGTTTGGGAACCCCACTGCTGTAAATCCATTTACTATTTCCTGCACATTGCTGAGAGTCTCAGTCCTGTGGAACAGGATATGCTTAATGGCCTTATACACTTGGATGCAGTGTTCCCCACTGGATTTTCAAACTCCAGACTGATTAGCCACTGACTGATAGCAATCTGGTGATGCACGCTTCCAGAGCATGATTGCCATTTGCTTCTTTACTGCCAATGCAGCCCTCATTCTGGTGTCCCCATGCTGGAGTGCTGAGTGAGCTCAACACACAGATCCAGGAATGTGGCCTTTTGCATCCGAAAGTTCTGTAGCCACTGTTCGTCATCCCTCACCTTCATTACAGTGCAATTTCACCAATCGATACTCGTTTCTCGGACATAGAAGTGGCATTCCACCGTGTGGAGCTGCTCCATGAATGCCCGCAGCAATCTGGCATTTTTGTTTTTGTCCATCAGCATCCAGTTATCATGCTTGAACATCTCTTCTTCCTCCTCACATGCCCAGTTGTAATAGTATTCATTCAAGTTGTGCAAATACAGGCGAACTGTGCAATGGGCATTAGAATATGGCTCTGAGGTCAATGCTTCCCCCAGAGAAATTGCACAGACTGAAAAGTGGTATATGTGGGACATCCCTGGGCGAATTGCTGGTATCCCATAAAGCATTATGAAAATGTCCCACAAGACATTGAACCTGCTGGCAGCACAGGGCACACTTGAATACCTACCCATGGTAGACCGCACTTTCCATCAACATAACTACTTGTGAGTATAAATCTGCATGCGTCTGAGCAATACACAAAAGTTGTTGGCTGTATGCCGGTGCAACTGGTGTTGATCAAACTTTGTAGTGCAGAGATGGTCACAGCCTAGGTCTATTATTATTATTATTATTATTTTATTTCTATCTAGCTAGAGTAGTATATCAACTGCACACAGGTGAGAACTAGAATCTCTTCTCTTGCTTTCTAGTATTGACTTGAGCTCTGGGCAGAGGTGAAAGTAAGCTGGTACGGGCCAGCACGGCATACCGGCAAGAGCTGGTGTGCTGTACCAGACCAGCTTCCCCAGGCCGGCGATTTAAAGGGCTTGGGGCTCCCGGCAGTGGCCGGAGCACTGGGCCCTTTAAATCGCAGCCCAAGCCCCACTGTGGGAGCCCTGGGGTAGTGGCGGTGGGGTTCCGGTGGTGATTTAAAGGGTCCAAGGCTCCATTGCGGAAGCCATGAGCTCTGGGGCTCCCAGCCACCTCTGCTGCTGGTAGCTCCCACGGTGATTTAAAGGGCCTGGGGCTCCCAGCCGCCGCTACCGCAGCTGGAGCCCTGGGCCCTTTAAATCGAGCCTGGGCCCTTTAACCTTGATTGAGATTGAAAACCTCTTCCGATTGAGGCCATGCACCTTCCGGTCAAGACCCTGCCCCCCGGCTCAGGACTCTGGCGTACCGGTAAGTCCTTTAAGTTACTTTCACCCCTGGCTCTGGGTTTATTTGTTTTTATGGCTTCACACATGGGAAGCAAATCCAATGCTGGATTTGCAAATGCAGTTGCATGTCTTGCAAGTGGAGTCATTGTTGGGGGGAGGGTTTGAGGCACTGGCCTTATAACATGCTCTCTTCTTCTGCAGAGACCTCACATGCCACTCCTCAAAAGCAGACACAGACTCATGGGACAGACCTCTCCATCTGGGTTTGTCCAGTGCAACGAGTTCCTAGGTTTTAATGTCTGTTTTGCTTGTTTTGAGGTTGACCTTCGAGGTGTCTTTATATCAGAGATCTATGATGCTCCTCAAAGTCATTGCCAGATCTCCTCACATCACAATCACATCTCTTCCTAGTTACTCCAGTTTTGCTGAATTCAAGATTCTGGAAGGGCACAAACTATCACCAGGCAGTCTTAACTCTGCATTAACAAACTGTTTTTTGCCATTTAATTCAATGCCATTTGAATATTCCAAGTGGTAGTGCACACGTCTACCCATGTTCTGTGTTTTGAGGTAAAAACTCATGCCTCTTGTGAATGATGAAAATGGAAGGAGAATTTCGTGTGGCACAGTGCATAAATTTCAAGCAAGTTAAGCCCCATCGATGTAAATTAAGCATGGGCTTAAGTGCTTTGCTGCATCAGGCCATAGTGAATAGACCGGTCTATGGTATTGCTTTTAAGAAGCTTCCCAGTTCTGTTCAAGAAGGTAGTTGTAAATGAGAATACAGTAAACTGGGGAGCTGGTTTCCTATCCTGTTAAGTTACTAAGGGCTCATCTGTGGTGGTGCGTGTTAATTTAGAAGGTATTTAACACTTAATCATGCCTGTCTCAGACAGGCTGGGAAGGACACTGCTTCCTGCACCATCTAACAGTGTGCCATCAGTAACCTAACCTCCAGATTGTCCCAGTCAGCAGCTGTATTGCATAATCAGCTCCAGCATATGCCCATTTGGGATCAGATGTATAAGACAGAGCTGCATGTGTCTGTGAGACGAGCAGTGTGTCAGTTACATAGATGTCCAGATTTATGTGCTTTTTGACAGTACTAGTTGGCTATTAATCATGTCTTATGAATAGGGCCTATGTAAATCAGAAGTAGGAGACACATGTCACGGATAATCAGAGCAAAAATGTCACTTTCCTATTTTGTCACACTCAGAATATCTAGAATTGGAAACAGCACAATGACACACAAAGAAATTAGAACTGAAATACCTTTAAATTGTTCATGTCATGCCCTTGAATACCTGCCTAAGAACTGAACTTTATCTTAATATTTTAAAATCAGGAAGTCAATTTGTATAACAGAACATCAGGACCTATTTTTTAAAGACTTCTCAGTTTTCCGGTGTTGGAAGAGTCAGTATTGTGTTCTTTCAGTATCTAGATCATTTTTATGGCAGCCTGAGAAATTCCTGGTGTTCCTTTACTTTTAGTGCACTGTCATTTACAGTATATGGCCCTTGTGTGCAAATATCTTATTACTCACTAAGATGCATATCTCATGAAGTATACTGTATCTAATGTCATAATTAAATGTTGTCAGGATAATGCATGAGTGTTTTGAGCTTTAGCACTAATTGCTGTGTTAGGATGAATTACACAGTAAAGTAATTAGAAAGCAAAAAGTAGCTGTATCTGCTATTGCCCCTTGTAAATTGCACAAGGTGACTCCTCTTGTCTCCGCTGCTTCAGGGCCAATACTAAAACGATACTCGGAGGTTAGTCCCCATAACAGCATCATCCATGATGGGGAAAATTCTGTTGTTCTTTTGAAAATGTAATTTTCTGTAACCAGTCAGTAGTGATAACTTCATGGATTAAACCAGAATTAATACAAGCCTGGTTTGAGTTTAAAACAAGAGATTTGTGTCCTCAAGACATCTGGCTTTAGCATCAAACACTTTCCTAACATTCCCTTCCAAAGAGAACATTCCCCTTCCTCTTTGCTCCATTTTCCTCCTTACCTCTGTGTAGTTTCCTTTCTTCCAGGAACCTCTCAGTTAGCAGCATGTATAGAGTTAAATTAGTGTTAATTCTTTTTTAAGGTAACATCAGCTATGTGTTGAACAATTAATAACTGACCTAGTCGGATAGCATCAGCAGTAAATATCGGTCCGTCCACATTAGCCATGCTGTTTTGAATGCAGATTTGGTTTGCATCCACACTGACACTCTGCTTCACCAGTGCAGTGGCATTGCATTCTGGGTACTTATCTCACAGTTCCTGGCACAGTTTGCTGAAGCAGTGGCATTTTCTGAAATCTCTGGGGAATTGTGGGAAGAGAATTGAAACTCTTACAACTCCCTGTTAATCCCCAGAAATCCCAGCTCCGTTTCCGAGTCCTTGTCTCAAAATGGAGGCCAGGGCTCTTGCTCAGCAAGAAAGTGCTTTTGAAAAGCAGCAGTGAGGCAGCTGCACTGGGCAACAGAGGGCATTGTGGCAGCACCTGCAGGGAGCCAGTGCCTGAGGCCAGCATCTCCGAGTTATTGCAGCCGTGATCACCCCCCTCCCACATATACACACAACAAAACAGATCTAGGCAGACTTGAGATTGATGTCGGCCAGCTCCATAAACGAAAGCTAAATCTTGCAGCTTGAATGGTATGTTGAACTTCTTACCCCTTAAATGGCAATGACTAAATAATGCTGATGCATTTTCTTTTATAGAGCAAGAATATAGTCTACTGTTCTGAATTTAATTTGTGCCACTTTCAGTGCTGTGAAGCTGAGGGAGTCAGTGTAACAGCCGCAGGGATGAATCTGTCCTCAGATAACTTTTATCGACCAGAAGGGTGATTACAGCACGCTTGATTTCTCAGACAATTTACATCTCTGCTGCCTGGTAGTGGGGAATCAGAGCACAGAGAGAGATTTCTCCCTCCCCCCCCTATCATCTGAGATGCAGTGCATCCTGTATATATATTTTAGAGGCCTACTGTATTCTCGTACCTATTTTAACTCAATACCGATATTTTTATAAACAGATACATACCTTTGCCAGATAAATGTTTCAGTCTCTTTCCCCCTCAGTTTTAGTTCTTGTCCCAAAATGACTAAAATAGTCCAAGAAATTCCCCGCCCACTTTTGAATAAGAAACAGGAAAATAAAGGAAACTTTCTAAAATACCTGTTGACAGTTTTGACAAGTGTTGTCAAACACCCTTAAAAATTATGAATTGTATTATCCATTTAAAATCTTCAGACTTGCACAATTTTCAGGATTTTAAAACTTCATTGTCCACCTTCTCTGGAGTGCAATCCTGAATATTAGTAGGTTTGTCTACACTAGGATAAGTGGTCAAAGTTACATCAGGGTTAGCTAACAAATATTAGCTAATCCCAGATTACCTCCTCCTTCTCATTAGCCTAGATGCAGAGTAACATGTTTTACTTTAACCTTAAGTACTTTTCCTAGGCTACAGCTATGCTGCGTGCAGTTTGGACTTCAGGGTATAAACAGAGGTGTGCCCCAAAGTGTAGAGATGCCCCAAGTCGTGACAAACCCAGTGTAGGAGGGCTGTATTCATCTGGCCAACAAAAGTGGAAAAAGGGCTCATTTGAAAAGGAGGTGGTCTAGGAGAATGGGTAGTTGTTACTTTTTTTCAGTTTAATATCCTCCTGAAATTAGGGTTACTATGTTTCAAGTTACCAAAAAGAAGACACTGTCAGAGGGGGAAGAGGAAGGGGGAGGCGGGGTACAGTTGGGGGGGTGCAGGAGGGGTGAGTGTGCTGGGGAGGGTATTTAGGGGGTGCTGGAGGGCAGGGTACAGTTCGCTGGTGCAGACCTGGGACGCAGGGACAACTGTCAATCAGTGCCTCCTTGCGAGGTTCTCCCTGTCTCCAGGGCTGGGAGCTGGGGCCTGGTTGGGTGGGAGCTTGCAGCTGTGATGGACCAATCAGATGCAGATGCAGGGGCGGGACCAGTCGGGAAGCAGACCAATCGGGGCTCCGCAAAAAACCCGGACATTGCCTCTTAATTGAGAAATCCTCCTGGACAGAGGGTAGAGTATCAAGAAAGAGGCAATGTCTGGACGTATGGTAACCCTATCTGGAATGTACATGTGCACACAATGAGCCTGCCTCACCAACTTGGTATCTTTAGAAAATTTTATTAGTCCAGCACACATTTAATCTACACCTTTCCAGAACAGGGTTGTCAAACCCAAACACCCATGCCCTGCCCTTGCCCTGAGGCTACACCCATGCCCTGCCCCTTCTCCAAAGCCCCGCCCCTTCCTCTTCCCTCCATTGCTTGCTCTCCCCCACTCTCACTTACTTTCACTGGGGTGAGGGGTTTGGAGTGTGGGAGGAGGCTCCAGGCTGGGGTGCAGGAGGGGGTTCAGGGTGCAGGTTCCAGGAGGGAGTTTGGATGCAGGAGGGGGCTCAGGACTGGGGCAGGGGTTGGGGTGCAGGAGGGCATTTAGGGTGTGGGCTCTGAGAGGAAGGGCTCTGAGAGGTGGGAGGGGGCTCAGGGCTGTGGGTTGGTGTGCAGGAAGAAGTGTGGGGTGTGGGCTCTGGCCGGGCAGTGCTTACCTGGGGCAGCTCCCAGAAGCGGCGGCATGTCCCTGTGGCTCCTAGGCTCAGGGGAAGCCAGGCAGCTCCACGCACTGCCCCTGCCTGTAGTCACCGCCCCCGCTGTTCCTATTGGCTGCAGTTCCTGGCCAATGGGAGCTGTGGAGTCGGTGCTTGGGGTGGGGGCAGAGTCAGAGACCCCCTGCTCCTTGGAGCCAGACATGCCCACCGCTCTTGGGAGCCACGGGCAGAGCCAGGATAGGTAGGGAGCCTGCCTTAGCCCCACTGTGCCATCGACTGGACTTTTTGGTCTATTAAAATCTCCCGGATTGCTTTCAATAGCAACTGGGAAATTGAGGCTGATTCTGTGAGACTCCCGGCCAATCAGGGAGGGTTGGCAACCCTACTCCAGAATGGGAAAAAAATCAATGCTGCACTTTTCCCAGCCTCCATCAATTCAAGAAGCAGAGGCTGGGAGAAGTACAGTATTGGGAGTGGGATAACACAAGTGTAACCAAGTGTTGAATTTGGCCTGCAGACCTTTATTACTGAGGATGAATCCAACTTGGTTCATAAATCCCAGGGTGAATTTGCAGAGCTCACATTTAAGGGGAAAAAACACAAACAAAAAAAACCCCTTTCTGTAACATGTAAAGTGAACACATTTGAATGAATGTGGTTGAGAGAGACATATGGAACCCCATGCAGAATGCTGTCTTAACAGAGGCATGTTTCAGAGTGGACCATGTTAAGTGTGAGTTCTCTGAATAGTTCTTTTTAAAATGCAATTGGTGTTTAATTTTGCAATTATTTTCTTGGTGGCATGTGTTTGAGATGATAGACTTCATGTAATTATTCCACAGTTTGCTTTTTATCAAGAATTGGTTGGTAATTACAAAGTATATTTTATTGTCATAAGAGATTCAAATAATTCTCATGAGTCCTTATTGTGGTGCCAAAGATGCAGGGTATATTTTAAATTAAAGTTCTTATTTTAAAAAAAAAAACCTAAAAAACATTGATACAAAATCATACAGTTAAAAAACCCCAAAACCTTGCAGCCCCAAAGTTCTTGGCTTCCAGTCATTCTCAAAGCCCTTAATGTGAAATGCATCCCTATGCAGAGGCTCAGCACAAAGCCTGTACAGCACCGAAGTCCCATTTAACACCTCAAAATAAGGAGTAAATGGGACTTAAGTGTGGCACAGGCCTTGGACTGACACTCTGCTCATCGGGAGTGAATATAATAATTAAAAAGCATACAGCCTGCATAAAGATGTATTAAGGGATAGGTTAGCTTAATGATTATTCAGATCCAGTCTTATTTGCCAGTGTTTTGAGTCTTATGTCTTGTGATCATACAGTGACTACGTTGATCCTAAATGCAACATAAATTAAAAGTTCCAACATGAAACTACATTTACAAATAGCTTGGGAAAAAGTTGGAACAAATGAACAGTAAAGCAACACGCCTTAGTTATTTTCCCTCTTCAGATCCCGATGTTATCCAGATATCAACAATCAATTCTGCATTTTTGATGCTAGCAATTTCTGACTTTGTGTATGATGGTAATATTGGATAAAGCTTGTTTTCTTATCAAGGCTTAAGAAAAGATTGCCATGACTGAATATGATACACTAATGTAATATAAATGATGTTCTTCACAATGCAAGTAACTGATTGTGCTCTTTCATATTCCTCCCTATGACTTGATGCATTTTTAACCCTACACATTTTATTTCATTTTAAATTTCTGTATGATTGAATCTACTTGGATTCTGGAATTTAAAGGAAGGCTCTGTAGTTAACTGCCCCACAGGAAAAGAAGTTTCCTCATGACTTATGGGCCATTTGGGCTCAATTGAATGTAATTGGTTTCAGCTGCATCTCCACAATGGCTTTGAACAAGGAAGTGAGAGGAGGGTCTATAGGTCTTAATTGCTCAAGTCTAGCTTCTATTGTAAAAGCTGCTTTGAGGATGGGGGTTGGATATTAACATATCTAGTCTTTGAATATCCCAGAAGGGTAGAGGATCTGGCACTTGATAAGTGGAAACTAGAATGCAAATAGCTTGAGGACGTCACTTGACAATTAAAATGATTAATCTACATTTGTCTATGCTAACAGAGTGAGTTTTCAAAATAAAATGAACCAGTTGAGATGGCTGGACCAAACTTTCCTTTCAGAGATCTCTCATGCTGGTTGACAAAGCAGTTGGACTGAGACTTCTAAGAATGGTTTCAGAGTAACAGCCGTGTCAGTCTGTATTTGCAAAAAGAAAAGGAGTACTTGTGGCACCTTAGAGACTAACCAATTTATTTGAGCGTAAGCTTTCGTGAGCTACAGCTCACTTCATCAGATGCATACTGTGGAAACTGCAGAAGACATTATATACACAGACCATGAAACAATACCTCCTCCCACCCCACTCTCCTGCTGGTAATAGCTTATCTAAAGTGATCACTCTCCTTACAATGTGTATGATGATCAAGGTAGGCCATTTCCAGCATAAATCCAAGTTTAACCAGAACGTCTGGGGGGGGCGGGTAGGAAAAAACAAGGGGAAATAGGCTACCTTGCATAATGACTTAGCCACTCCCAGTCTCTATTTAAGCCTAAATTAATAGTATCCAATTTGCAAATGAATTCCAATTCAGCAGTTTCTCGCTGGAGTCTGGATTTGAAGTTTTTTTTCTTTTAAGATCGCGACCTTCATGTCTGTGATTGCGTGACCAGAGAGATTGAAGTGTTCTCCGACTGGTTTATGAATGTTATAATTCTTGACATCTGATTTGTGTCCATTTATTCTTTTATGTAGAGACTGTCCAGTTTGACCAATGTACATGGCAGAGGGGCATTGCTGGCACATGATGGCATATATCACATTGGTGGATGTGCAGGTGAACGAGCCTCTGATAGTGTGGCTGATGTTATTAGGCCCTGTGATGGTGTCCCCTGAATAGATATGTGGGCACAGTTGGCAACGGGCTTTGTTGCAAGGATAGGTTCCTGGGTTAGTGGTTCTGTTGTGTGGTATGTGGTTGTTGGTGAGTATTTGCTTCAGGTTGGAGGGCTGTCTGTAGGCAAGGACTGGCCTGTCTCCCAAGATTTGTGAGAGTGTTGGGTCATCCTTCAGGATAGGTTGTAGATCCTTAATAACGCGTTGGAGGGGTTTTAGTTGGGGGCTGAAGGTGACGGCTAGTGGCGTTCTGTTATTTTCTTTGTTAGGCCTGTCCTGTAGTAGGAGACTTCTGGGAACTCTTCTGGCTCTATCAATCTGTTTCTTCACTTCCGCAGGTGGGTATTGTAGTTGTAAGAATGCTTAATAGAGATCTTGTAGGTGTTTGTCTCTATCTGAGGGGTTGGAGCAAATGCGGTTGTATCGCAGAGCTTGGCTGTAGACGATGGATCGTGTGGTGTGGTCAGGGTGAAAGCTGGAGGCATGTAGGTAGGAATAGCGGTCAGTAGGTTTCCGGTATAGGGTGGTGTTTGTGACCATTGTTTATTAGCACTGTAGTGTCCAGGAAGTGGATCTCTTGTGTGGACTGGACCAGGCTGAGGTTGATGGTGGGATGGAAGTTGTTGAAATCATGGTGGAATTCCTCAAGGGCTTCTTTTCCATGGGTCCAGATGATGAAGATGTCATCAATATAGCGCAAGTAGAGTAGGGGCTTTAGGGGACGAGAGCTGAGGAAGCGTTGTTCTAATTCAGCCATAAAAATGTTGGCATACTGTGGGGCCATGCGGGTACCCATAGCAGTGCCGCTGATCTGAAGGTATACATTGTCCCCAAATGTAAAATAGTTATGGGTAAGGACAAAGTCACAAAGTTCAGCCACCAGGTTAGCCATGACATTATCGGGGATAGTGTTCTTGACGGCTTGTAGTCCACCTTTGTGTGGAATGTTGGTGTAGACGGCTTCTACATCCATAGTGGCCAGGATGGTGTTATCAGGAAGATCACCGATGGATTGTAGTTTCCTCAGGAAGTCAGTGGTGTCTTGAAGGTAGCTGGGAGTGCTGGTAGCGTAGGGCCTGAAGAGGGAGTCTACATAGCCAGACAATCCTGCTATCAGGGTGCCAATGCCTGAGATGATGGGGCGCCCAGGATTTCCAGGTTTATGGATCTTGGGTAGTAGATAGAATATCCCAGGTCGGGGCTCCAGGGGTGTGTCTGTGCAGATTTGTTCTTGTGCTTTTTCGGGAAGTTTCTTGAGCAAATGCTGTAGTTGCTTTTGGTAACTCTCAGTGGGATCATAGGGTAATGGCTTGTAGAAAGTGGTGTTGGAGAGCTGCCGAACAGCCTCTTGTTCATATTCCGACCTATTCATGATGACAACAGCACCTCCTTTGTCAGCCTTTTTGATTATGATGTCAGAGTTGTTTCTCAGGCTGTGGATGGCATTGTGTTCTGCACGGCTGAGGTTATGGGGCAAGTGATGCTGCTTTTCCACAATTTTAGCCCGTGCACGTCGGCGGAAGCACTCTATGTAGAAGTCCAGTCTGCTGTTTCAACCTTCAGGAGGAGTCCACCTAGAATCCTTCTTTTTGTAATGTTGGTAGGGAGGCCTCTGTGGATTAGTATGTTGTTCAGAGGTATTTTGGAAATATTCCTTGAGTCGGAGACGTCGAAAATAGGACTCTAGGTCACCACAGAAGTGTATCATGTTCGTGGGGGTGGAGGGGCAGAAGGAGAGGCCCCGAGATAGGACAGCTTGTTCTGCTGGGCTGAGAGTATAGTTGGATAGGTTAACAATATTGCTGGGTAGGTTGAGGGAACCATTGCTGTGGCCCCTTGTAGCATGTAGTAGTTTAGAAAGTTTAGTGTCCTTTTTCTTTTGTAGAGAAGCAAAGTGTGTGTTGTAAATGGCTTGTCTAGTTTTAGTAAATTCCAGCCACAAGGAAGTTTGTGTGGAAGGTTGGTTTTTTATGAGAGTATCCAGTTCTGAGAGCTCATTCTTAATCTTTCCCTGTTTGCTGTAGAGGATGTTGATCAGGTGATTCCGCAGTTTCTTTGAGAGTGTGTGGCACAAGCTGTCAGCATAGTCTGTGTGGTATGTAGATTGTAATGGATTTTTTACCTTCAGTCCTTTTGGTACGATGTCCATCTGTTTGCATTTGGAAAGGAAGATGACGTCTGTCTGTATCTGTACAAGTTTTTTCATGCAGTTGATAGATTTCCACTCCATACGGCTAAATGCAGTGCCTTGCATATTGACAGGTTTCAGAGTAACAGCCGTGTTAGTCTGTATTCACAAAAAGAAAAGGAGTACTTGTGGCACCTTAGAGACTAACCAATTTATTTGACCATAAGCTTTCGTGAGCTACAGCTCACTTCATCGGATGCATACTGTGGAAACTGCAGAAGACATTATATACACAGAGACCATGAAACAATACCTCCTCCCACCCCACTCTCCTGCTGGTAATAGCTTATCTAACGTGATCACTCTCCTTACAATGTGTATGATAATCAAGTTGGGCCATTTCCATCATACACATTGTAAGGAGAGTGATCACGTTAGATAAGCTATTACCAGCAGGAGAGTGGGGTGGGAGGAGGTATTGTTTCATGGTCTCTGTGTATATAATGTCTTCTGCAGTTTCCACAGTATGCATCCGATGAAGTGAGCTGTAGCTCACGAAAGCTTATGCTCAAATAAATTGGTTAGTCTCTAAGGTGCCACAAGTACTCCTTTTCTTTTTACTTCTAAGAATGTTTGCAGTGTTGTTGCCTCCGTGTTGGTCCCAGGATATTAGAGAGACAAGGCAGGTGAGGTAATATCTTTTATTGGACCAACTTCTGTTGGTGAGAGAGACAAGCTTTTGAGCTTACACAGAGCTCTTCTCCGAAAAAGTGGAAATGGAAATCCCACTTCTCAGAAGAAGAGCTCTGTGTAAGCTCGAAAGCTTGTCTCTCTCACCAACAGAAGTTGGTCCAATAAAAGATATTACCTCACCCGGCTTGTCTCTTGTAAGAATGGCAATTTGCTTGTTTTTCCTCTGACCAAAAGTTGCCAACAGAATGATCAAAACTACTAGTTAGTTCTTAGTAAAGCAGCTTTCCATTTCCTTTCCCTGTTTCCTATTGAATGCTGTGTCATAGTTGCTACTGAATTCACTGAAATGATCTCTAACTTCATATTCAAGGGTGGATCCTCTTGGAAGTAAGTTACCCAACAGGAAAACATGCCTGTAGGAAGAGAATTGTTTTGACACCATTAGCTGGGCAGACAGAAGAACATGTGAAAAACAAAGTCAGGAACATGATAGAACTCTCTTCTCATCCATGGTGAGCCAGGGAGACTGTATTACCAGATGGTAACCGTGGGTATACTTTGCAGCGTCATCCTGCATGATGTGTGCAAATGCTGAATAGGACACCATATTGAGGCACCTGACAAATGGATCCACAATGCTACTTTTGTAAAAAGAAGATTAAAAACAACAACAGCAACAAAACAACAGTGATTACGTTCAATACTAAGGGTCAAATTTCTACTGTCAGTGTTGCAAAGCTCAGACAAGAAACTGAATGCAAACATTTTAGGGGCTGAACTGTGTAGTTGGGAATCTAAAGAATTTTCTGAACACTCCAAATAGCTTTTTAGACCAGATTCATGTTGGGGCTAATGGACTCCCAAAAGGGAGCATGGTTTGCCAAAGATGGAGCATTTTAAGTACAGTATGTTTATGTCCTAGGTGATGGTGAGCTCCTTAAATCAAGCTCTGAGGTTTGAGTGAGGAGAATAACTATGAATTTTAATGATCATGTCTTCACTGCTTATGTATGCTATGAGGATACTCGGACTCAACTACTAATACAGTGCCCCAGCATGCACTGGGGTAAAATTCAGAGTGTATTCTTTGTGGGGAAGACTCTTTGGTTGTTTTCAAGTCTTGATTGTAAATCTGGAGGCAAAAATCTGAGAACATTACATCATTACATTGGTTTCTTCCATCATGGCACTGGCTAGTTCATGTGAAACTTAACTTATATTTTTCTATCATAAAATGTGCCTATTGCAACCTCCATGCATAATTATAGGAACAGAATTATTCTTCCATTTTGGGGAATGGTATTTAGCTGAATACCACCTATTTTTACAGATCTCAAATGTGACGGTCCCCAAGCAAACATTTGAATGGAAGAACATTATGGATGTAAGACAATATCTGGATTTCAGTTCTATAGGACTTTTTTTTTTTTTTGGCAGAGTGACACATTCCTGTCTGTTCAAGCTACGAAATGTACTCCACTCCCATACAGACCAGGTAATTGGTCTCTGTGGGCAAAATGCTGAGAAGGAAGGGTATGATCTATTAAATGCATCCTCTAACTGATGTCCAGGGGTCTCCTCCCCTGACTTTATACAGCCTCTCCCCCAACCCATGCACTTGTGTAGTGTGTGCAGGCCACAGCTTTGCATAAGTATGGATGGCCTTCCCTGGCCTCTTTTTAATTGTTCTCCTGTATACTAGCCTATGTGAGGCCAGTGGAGGAGCATTCCACAATGCAATGAGAGCACTGAGAGACACCCTTGAGCAACTGCTTCATCCTGGCTCTCCACGTCAGCTCCTCAAACAGCTCTAAGTCAGCATTTAGGTGGTGCAAAAGGCCTTGTGTTGGCCCTCTCTTTGTGAGCAAAATTCAGTGAGGTGAGATGAGCCTTGCCAACCCTTCTGTTATGACCAATAATCTCTCTCAGCAATTCCTGGGTTGGAATTTTCACAAATGTTTGTCTAGTTCTTGGTTTAAGTGGCCACATCATCTTAGTGGGTTGGAAACTGAGTGGAAGGTAATGACTGATCACATGGAATGGTTTTGTGCTGCAGGTGGAGGCTACCTCTAGGTTTTCAGTCAGAAGAGACTTGACAGTGACTAACTCTGTTGATATCAATTTGAATTCTTCCTGTAAGGAAGTCTGCTCTGCAGCAGGGCTTGAGGAAGAAGGCGACTGAAAGATACTAGAATAGCACAACATAATGTGGTGGTTTTTTGGTTAACATCAAAGCTATTTACAATGTATCTTGCGAGTTTATGCATATTGTTGCTCTCATGGGTTTGGCCACTAATTAGCACAAACCACTTTTTGGAAGAGGATAAAAAAAGAGCATGTATCCCTTTTAAGGTTATAATGATAAGAAAAATGAGGCTTACTTATGCCCCTTTCAAATAAGACCTTGTGGAAGCACTATAATAAGTCATTTGTTCTCTTTAAATATAGTTTAGCTTCACACAGGCACACACACTCAGATGGTTTCCACTTGAAATTCCTCATCAAATCCAAATAGCTGCCAGCCTTGTCTGCTGAACTGTGAAGGAGCTCCCTCCCCCACCTCTCCTTATAGACACAGAAGTGTGCAGTATGCCTGTGGCATTCAGTGCCTGCAGAGTGTGAGACTGCAAACTTTTATTTTGAGGAGTACACCATGCTAAACTTTGTCCCTGCATCTGCTCTCTCTAAAGAGGAGGAGAAGCAGAACAGTGTTTAGAGGGCTTTGGATTCTTTCTTTATTATATGCTCTAGCTTCCTCATTTTAAGCTTGAAGTTTACAAGCCTACAAGGAAGAGTTGCTTAGCATTTGAAACTGACAGTCAGCTCCATTTAGCCCAGAGGGGAAACAGAAGTGAATAGTCCCATTAAGCTGTATGTATCCTTACTACTCAATGTGTATAAACTAATGTGCTGTATTGTTTATAAATCTTTAATAGAGTGTTTTAAACAAATAACTTTTTTTTTCTTTTAGAGTAGAAAGGGCTTATGTAAAATTCAGGGTCAGATGGATACAAGAAGTCTGTTAGGTTAGTGTGTATGTCTCTTTGGTGATCTGCAAATCCAGATAATCACAGCACGATATATTGTACCTACTTTCATATTCCATCAGCAATATGTTCTGGAGTAGTGTGTGTGTGTGTGTGTGTGTGTGTGTGTGTCAACCAGGGTCATCTTGATAATCTGATTATTGTGAGATGCAGAATTTAGCACCAGGGATTGGTTCGTTGTTTTGTTGGAAGATATTTACCTTGTTTAATATTTTAACATGATCATTATTGTCTTCATGGGCCCAAACTATCATATGCATGTCAAAGAACAAATAAAAAGGCAGGAGTTTGCAGTCTAAATTTAGACATGATGTGTTGAGTGCGGATAACAAATAGAATTGGAGTGATAGGGTAAGGAAGGACAAGGGTTGCAGATTGTGATTATTCAGTCTAAGCATATGCACTGTTCACTAATACTTTCCTACTTTCCCATTCCCTACTGCAGCCAGATACTGCATGGGGGAGGCCAAAGATTAGTTTTCAGGGGCACGGACAGTCTTTGTGGTATCTGTTTTTACAGTGTTTAATATAATGGGACTCTAATCCCTGTTTTGAGGTTCCTAAACACTAGCACAATACAAATAATCCATAAAGCATAAAGTACACATAATATCCCTCAGCCCAATTCTTCTCAGAGTGCACAGTCTCTTTGTGTCAGGCAGACACTGATCTGGCTCCTTGTAAACGTATCAGAAGTTGCAAAGTAATCTCTTCATCTGGAGCCATGAATCTATGTACCTGACTTCCTGAGTTTAATGTAATTTCTTTCACTGAGCCTCCTTTAGGCAGAAACAAGATCTATGTAGACTGTAAGGATGCATCCAAACTTTGGATACTTACCCTAATCTTTTGACGCTTGTTCATCATGAATAACAGCAGAGCTATCTGAGCTTGAAGCTATTGGAACTTGATGCGACAACCTTGTCTCTTCTTACTATTTGATAAATATCAGTGTCTGACATTTCTGGATCTGGTAGTATCATGGATGTAAGCAGGATCTGAATGAGTTCTCCCCTGACATCTAGTGATCCACCAGGGGGAAGAGACTTCAGGAACAGATCATATGTGTATAGATACACTTACTCTGCCTAGATGGTCGGCAGACAGAGCTGCTTTGCCAAAGTGAACAGTTTTGGCTGGTTTTTGGTTACTATTCCCTTGAGTGCAGGGTAATGAAATGTTATCCTCATTGTATGAGTAAAGGGCAGCAGAACTGTACTTAGTCTGCCTTGACTGAGGATATCACCCTAATCTGAACCTTACTTGCTAAACAGGGAGTAGGGGTGGCAAATCCCAGTGAAAATGATGGGAATAGTTGTTCCAGACACTTTTTGTCCCTCCCATCTCCAGTGTTTAAAGACAGAGCTGATTGGACTCAGCTGAGTCCTTGTTTCTGTTCAGCGATTACTAGAGCTGAAATCACTGACGAGCAGGGTGGGGATAAGCCTTAGATCTGGTGCGGGGTCAGTGTTGCACTGAAAGACGACAGAGGCAATAGCACAGAGCAATCACTAAGTGCTTGCGAGTGGGAAAATATTGCCTCTCAAAAGGCACTCCAGTGTAGTGTTTAGTTTTCCCATATTACTGGGGGGATGCTGAGGATGATTCTGTTTCTAAGGGCAAGTCTACACTATGGCAGGGATCAACGCTCTGAGATCGATCCACCGGCAGTCAATTTAGTGGGTCTAGTAAAGACCCGCCAAATCGACTGCAGATCACTCTCCAGTACTCTACTCTCGGCGAGAAGAGTAAGGTAAGTCGATGGGAGATTTTCTCCCATTGACCCCCTGGGATGTAGACCCCACGGTAACTCGACCTAAGGTATGTCGACTCCAGCTACATTATTCACATAGCTGGAGTTGCATAGAATAAGTTGACTTACTACAGTAGTGTAGACATAGCCTTATTGTTAAGAGGAATGCCTTGGAATTGAACCTGGCCCTTTTTGCTGTGGACTCCACCTGGCAGAAGAGCTACATACAGGTGTTAACTCAAGAGCAGAGGGCCATATGACCCATAGCCCAGATGTTAGATTCAAACATCTGAGTATTTCTCAGTGAGTTTGACTTATGTTAATACTACTTGGGTGGGACAGATAACATTTAAAAGGAACATAGTTCTCAAAGCCATTTCCCTAGAGACACAAATGTCAAGGGATTTCACTGACTAGTAGTGTATAACAGGTTTGTGAGCAACAAAAATATTTATTAATACATAAAAATGGAAAGCTCAGTCTTCAAAATCTTGCTTTGTGGCCTGGGGAAGCCTGATATATACATAGGTTCAGATCACAATACGATTTGTTACTGCTCAACAAGGCTTGACAAATGTGAAGAGGGTGCTAGCAGTGTGAGCTATTGAAAAGTGTCATCAGTTCTGCTAAAGCTTAGGTGCCGACTAAAAATGGTGGGTGCTCTGTACACACTGGCAGCTCCCCACCCTGCCCCCCCACCCCAGCTCACCTCTGCCTCCGCTCCGCCTCCTCCCCTGAGCGTGCCGCTGGGTCCTGCTTCTCCCCACTCTCTCCTAGCGCTTGCTCCGTGAAACAGCTGTTTCGCACGGAAAGCCAGGGAGGAGGTGGAATGCGGGGTGCTTGGGGGAGGAGGCAGGGCCGGGGCGGGGATTTGGGGAGGGATCCAATAGGGGCAGGGAGGGGCGGAGTTGGGGCAGGGCCAGGGCAGGGGGGCACGAGCACCCACCGGCGCCGACAAAAGTTGGCCCCTGTGCTGCTAAGATCAGGATATGGAGTCAGTTCTGGTGCCATTTAGCTTGCGGAATTTAGGAATAGTATGGATGAAACCAGCTGTGTTAGGCTGTTTTTAAACATGGTTCTGGTCTAGCAAGTGTGTTAAACACATTTCTAACTTGATTTTTCTGTGTTTTCCCTGACTGTTGGAAATAGATTTTGCTGAAACAGAGTTTAAACACTGTTTCTTAACTTGATTTGAACTCTAGTGTGGCCATGGTCTTTGCTACTTCAGCCATTATTTCTTTTTCATTGAGCAAGTTCCAAAAGCATTAACTCCCACGTAACAGATAATTCTCTTGCTTTCAAGTAGTGTGAACTGAGGTCTGGAAGACATCCTTGGAGTTTGTCTAATTAACTTCCTGTCACTACAGCCAAGGCAGAGAGTTAAGGTACAGTAGCTAACTCATTTTGCAGTCACTCTGTCTGGCAAGGAATATAGATTGGAAAAATTCTTTGCTTGAGCAAGATGTGTGGTAATATTGTTATGCTATACTAAAATGCTCTTTAAAAATAAATTAGGTTCTCTTGAGAGTGAGAAATTGAGATCATCTACCACAGCCAGACATGATCCAGGCATTCCCTTCCTCATGCAACTCTGCCCTGAATTGTTCCATGATCTTGAGATGGACACAAGGGACAGAAATGAAAAACCACACCCCACTCATTTTTGCTTGTGACTCAAACAGGATGAATTCAGGTCTTCAGAAAGGAAAGACAAGGGGTAAGAGTCAGCCTTAGGGCAGGTCTACACTACAGCCAGGATTGACGCTCTGAGATCGAGCCACTGGCAGTCGATTTAGTGGCTCTAGTGAAGACCCGCCAAATCGACTGCAGATCGCTCTCAAGTCGACCCCTGTACCCTACCCCTGACGAGAAGAGTAAGGTTAGTCGACGGGAGAGTTTCTCCTGTCGACCCCACAGTAACTCGACCTAAGGTATGTCGACTCCAGCTACGTTATTCATGTAGCTGGAGTTGTGTAGCGTAGGTCGACTTACTGTGGTAGTGTAGACATAGCCTTAGTTTAAGCAGGCAAAATTCACATTTACTACAACCAGAACAGCATCTGCTTACACCGTGGTTGAGTTTATGGACACAAACCTACTGCCCTACTTACTCCCCGAAACTTTTTTCATGCCAGCAATTGTAGTTTCACTTGTAATTACTTTATCTTCCTTCTAGTGACCTGCCCCCCTCCCAAAAAAATCCTACGTTGAATGCAGTTTGTGAATGGAAATATTCATGCACTTTCAAATTCTCTCCTGGGAAACCTAAGGCTCATCTCTCTCTCATTCTGTAATTTCACACCTGTTTTGTTTTTCCAGCAGTTGAACTTTTCCTCGTTATGTAGGACATGCATGTTTCATTTTCATTAGGGCTTTTATAGTTGAGTCCTAATGAGCATGGTAAAGAGGATTCGCTCCATGGAGCTGCCACAGAAAGGCCAGAGGGTCCTCTTATAAATACTATTGATTTGGTGCATCCCTCCTAGATGATGATGATGCAGGATTTTGCTGATGTTGAAGCCTACAGCAAGATCACAGTCCTTATAAAAACTATCACAAAGTAATATTTATACATAGGGGAGAGAAATGGGGCTGAAGTTTAGAGAAAATAAAAAGTATACTCCCTCCATCTACTTGTCTACTAACTCTCAGTTATGTTTCAGAGTAACAGCCATGTTAGTCTGTATTCGCAAAAAGAAAAGGAGTACTTGTGGCACCTTAGAGACTAACCAATTTATTTGAGCATAAGCTTTCGTGAGCTACAGCTCACTTCATCGGATGCATACTGTGGAAAGTGTAGAAGATCTTTTATACACACAAAGCATGAAACAATACCACCTCCCACCCCACTCTCCTGCTGGCAATAGCTTATTTAAAGTGATCACTCTCCTTACAATGTGTATGATGATCAAGTTGGGCCATATCCAGCACAAATCCAGGTTTTCTCACCCCCCCCCTCCCAAACACACACACACACACACCCCCACTCTCCTGCTGGTAATAGCTTATCTGAAGTGTTTGTTTGTGTGTTTGGGGGGGTGAGAACCTGGATTCGTGCTGGAAATGGCCCAACTTGATTATCATACACATTGTAAGGAGAGTGGTCACTTTAGATAAGCTATTGCCAGCAGGAGAGTGGGGTGGGAGGTGGTATTGTTTCATGCTTTGTGTGTATAAAAGATCTTCTACACTTTCCACAGTATGCATCCGATGAAGTGAGCTGTAGCTCACGAAAGCTTATGCTCAAATAAATTGGTTAGTCTCTAAGGTGCCACAAGTACTCCTTTTCTCAGTTAGGTGAGACTGAAGCAATCTACATACACATCTCACTGTTTAAGAACTTTTGTTTAACCACAACCCAACAATATGTTAGCAATAGTTCCTGTGAGACAAATTTCAGATATGAAGGCCAATCCTCAATGGTGTATTTACACCAGTTACAATTTACGATTTACAACTGGGGATCTGGTCCTTCGCATTTGTAATGTCCTAACAATTAATGACTGTCACCAAATTATTAAAACTTTCTGGACTGATCAATATCTAAGAAGAACTCACAGTTTATTGATTCCAGTCTCTCACCAGTAGAAGTACAAACCTAGGAGTTCTTTTGGGGGAAGGAATAGGAAATTTCGGTGCTATTTTATTTTATTTAGCCTATTGCCTAGCTTAATTTACATTATCAAGTGTATATCTTATTCAAGAATAGTTTTTAGTTTTATAACACAAAAGGCTTGATTCCCCTCCCACTAAAGGATTTAGCTCTCAGACATTATATAATCTGTCCTTGTCTGCTGGGAAATTGCACAGTCTACTGTAGCAATGTGTCTAAATCTGACACCTAAACACCAACACAGGTCTTTAGTATATATTTTAATCAGCTATACAATGTGCAAAAAGCTAAATTAGAAAAAGAATAGGTCAGTTGTAGAAAGCTGGGATTATATTAAAACAACCCCAGTGGAAATTTTAAATGGCCCTGTTTAGGAAGACACAATTAAGGCTAAGCAAGTGTCGCATAGGCCTTGTTTACACCAAGGACACTTTTCCAAAATGTTTTGCTGTTGCTAACATCAGTTCATCACTGCAGGTGTTAGCCACATTTCCTCTGAGCACACCTGAAAATAGTGGCCACAAGTAGCAGTGTATTGACACTATGCTGCTAAAGCTGATGGAGCTGAACCATCCTGGCAAGGGTAGGAAACTTTTGAAAAATACCCCGAGGTTAGACAGGGACAGGGCTTCACAGCCTGAGAGGGGGAAGGGCATAGGTGTTGCAGGAAAAGCAGCCTACAGAAGGAAGCATGAAAAGTAAGAGACTTGCTGTATCTTCACATAAACACCACCCTATACCGGAAACCTACTGACCGCTATTCCTACCTACATGCCTCCAGCTTTCACCCTGACCACACCACACGATCCATTGTCTACAGCCAAGCTCTGCGATACAACTGCATTTGCTCCAACCCCTCAGACACAGACAAACACCTACAGGATCTCTATCAAGCATTCTTACAACTACAATACCCACCTACTGAAGTGAAGAAACAGATTGACAGAAGAGTACCCAGAAGTCCTCTATTACAGGAGAGTCCCAACAAAGAAAATAACAGAACTCCACTAGCCGTCACCTTCAGCCCCCAACTAAAACCCCTCCAACGCGTTAAGGATCTACAACCTATCCTGAAGGATGACCCAACACTCTCACAAATCTTGGGAGACAGGCCAGTCCTTGCCTACAGACAGCCCCCCAACCTGAAGCGAATACTCGCCAGCAACCACATACCACACAACAGAACCACTAACCCAGGAACCTATCCTTGCAACAAAGCCCTTTGCCAACTGTGTCCACATATCTATTCAGGAGACACCATCATAGGGCCTAATCACATCAGCCACACTATCAGAGGCTCGTTCACCTGCACATCCACCAATGTGATATATGCCATCATGTGCCAGCAATGCCCCTCTGCCATGTACATTGGTCAAACTGGACAGTCTCTACATAAAAGAATAAATGGACACAAATCAGATGTCAAGAATTATAACATTCATAAACCAGTCGGAGAACATATCAATCTCTCTGGTCACGCGATTACAGACATTGAAAGTTGCGATATTACAACAGAAAAACTTCAAAACCAGACTCCAGCGAGAGACTGTTGAATTGGAATTCATTTGCAAATTGGATACAATTAACTTAAGTTACCTTGCATAATGACTTAGCCACTCCCAGTCTCTATTCAAACCTATTTCCCCTTGTCCCCCCCCCACCCCCCAGACGTTCTTGTTAAACCCTGGATTTGTGCTGGAAATGGCCCACCTTGATTATCATACACATTGTAAGGAGAGTGATCACTTTAGATAAGCTATTACCAGCAGGAGAGTGGGGTGGGGGGAGAGAAAACCTTTTGTAGTGGTAAAAACCCATTTTTTCATGGTTTGTATGTATAAGAACATCTTCTGTATTTTCCACAGAATACATCCGATGAAGTGAGCTGTAGCTCAGGAAAGCTCATGCTCAAATAAATTGGTTAGTCTCTAAGGTGCCACAAGTCCTCCTTTTCTTTTTGCAAATACAGACTAACACGGCTGCTCCTCTGAAACCTGTATCTTAGGCTGTGTCTACACTGCCACTTACAGCGCTGAAACTTTCTTCACTCAGGGGTGTGAAAAAACATGCCCCGGAGCGATGCAAGTTTCAGTGCTGTAAAATGCCAGGGTAGCCAGTGCACCAGCCCTGCACTAGTAGCTATTCCCCTGGCGGAGGTGGTTTTATTACAGCACTCGGAGAGCTCTCTCTCAGCACTGGAGCTGCAACTACGCAACCACGTGGCAGCACTTTAACGTCGGCTGTGTAGACATACCCTTACACTGTAGTCATTCTCTTGTAGCTCTTCCTGCTACAGCCCTGCCTTTCGTCCCCCTTGGCAAGTACAATACACTCACACAGTATATGTTACACAGTGTCATGTAACTAAAGTTATCTTTAACGTTGGCTGAAAGAGTCATTAGTATAATTTATATGACAACAGAGCCAAGGAGGCCAGTCAGGACCCCGTTGTACTAGGTACTGCCCAGACATTATGGACAAAGTCAGTATCCACCCAAAGAGATTATTACAATCCTGAATTATGACAGATGTTCAAACAGATGTGAGTGGGGAGGGTGAAAGATGAAGTAGCAGTGAAATGATCAAGTTTTGTATGGTAAAAGCAGGAGTCATTAAATACAGTTTAAAAAACCATGAATCTCTACTTCACAAAAGTTTCAGGCAGGACTGTCAAGTTAAGATCTCCAAAACTCATTCCAGGTCAATGACATAAATTCCATGTCAGCCAACTGGCAAATTTTGCTACAGATCAGTAGCATCACAGAGCAAACTCATTACATTTCCAGACTACTGAGCATAGTATTAGTGTAATTCACTGATTTCAGCCTTCAAGGGAAAAAAAATCAGTACTACCAGATTTTAAACTTTTATTTGAAGGGGGAGGGAATAAATAAAAAATGTTGAAGCCACCTTTAGAAAGGCAGCCTTTAAAGTATACAAAACAATACTGCAGTTCATCACATGCTACTCTAAGCTTAACAAAATACTCAGTATTACCAAATTTAATTATATAGTCCAGTTATTACCAGCTTTACCTCTGACTGTTCTCAAGATACATCACTTTCTTTCATCTTATTCTACACCACAGGAAACAGGTCAGCTTTTCCCTGGATATAGCGCAGGGATGTGTGCTCATGACTAACTAAGCTTAAGTATCTTCATTTTATCACTTAAGTGAATCCAAATAATCAGAGATCTTTCACAGATTCCATGCCAGAATCCCAATTCTGCTAAGCATTCAAAGCAAACAGGTTCAAAAACGCAAGAATAATGTAATTAATTCTTCCTAGGCATACCTGCTTTGAAAGGGTTCATGAGGGGCACAGAATGCCTCACACAAGTCACCAATGCAACATTAATTTACAAAAGAAAATTCCACTGTTTAATTTTGTCAAGGCAAAGCTGCAGATTCTGCATCAAATTTGTTCCTGTATAGATAGGAAAAGTATCTACTTTTTATTTGGTTTGGAGTCATTATCTTGACTTTTACCCACTACTGTTTCTTATAAGAACAACAGATATGTTCAGTTAGCTTAAGGCTAAAGTTTGACTGCAGTATGATGGCAATACTTGCCTAAATCTGTATTCTGGTTGTTCTCAGATCCCATACAGAGGGAGAAATCATGATCCCAATAAGCTAAAATGGATAGACTATTTCCTCTGGCCCTGAAGCCTGTTGCCAGCATCTTCCCAGCTTGGCTCTGTAGAGCAGTATTTGAATGAATATGGAAGAAAGCTAAGAACTGGGGCTGACCATTTCAACAAGAGATTGAAAAGACTGGGACTGCTTTATAGAGGAGATGAATAAGTGGGGATGTGATAGATGTGAAATAATGAATGTTATACAGATGGTTAATCAGGTGCTCTATTTACCCTTTCTTATATTAAATACAAAAATAGGATATCTAATGAAATTAAGACATGAATTTTGAAAATTTATAAAAGGAAATACTTTTTACACAGTGAATAATTGACCTGTGGAACTCATTGCTTCAAGATATAGTCATCTCCAGGAGCTTAGTTGGATTCAAAAAAGTTTAGACATTTATATGGAAAATTATAACGTACATGGTTACATTATATAAGATAAAGTAGTAAGGCTATAAACCCCCAGGCTCCAATGCATAAGCCAGTCCCTAACTCATGGGTTTAGGAAGAAATTTCCCTATAGGAGCAGGTTCCTGTTGTTGTCAGATATGTATATTTCCCTAATGCCCAGAGATCTCTATCTGGGGTGGAGCCCCATTATGCAATGCACTGTACAAAAACAAAGCCGAGGGAGGGAGGTGTTAATTTTGCTCAGATGTTTAACTTCCATTATTCCTTACCCTCAAAAGTGAATACATAAAATGATTTTTAAAATGGGATGTTTTGGTAGGATTAGGGTTGAGTATGTGAGTCAACTGCTGCTGAGATAGCATGAATAGCCAAGAGAAAAGAAGTACTTAAGTGTTTTAAGAGAGACCGTTTTTTAAAATGACTAATTAGAATCAGATCAGTGAACATTGATCTTGGTGGCATGTCAGTTTTCTTTGTCCTTCCAAAGCCAATTGCACTAATTAATCCACTCTTCAGCCTTCATAGCAATGCACACTAACGCTCATGATTATAATGGGATTTCTGCACATGCATGCTTGGGTAGGAGAGGCAGTTCTGCAGCTGCTCTGACCTTAAAATGATAGTGGATCTTCAGTGCACAGTGTGACTGCAGTAGCAGGCCACTGAATTTTAAAGAAAATTATGTTTGTTTCACTTTAAGTCCCTTGGACAAACAGTACTTCTCATTTCTTCCCAGCCACACACTCTCCTGGAGTTTGCTTGGTAAGGGTCCCTTTCTGTTCTTTGCCATAGGATCTTAGCCTTCATCTTTTAGGTGTCATATGATCAAGGGGCAACCATACTGGACTGTTCAGGGTGAAAGAATGTTTGACAGCCCTTAAGAATATATTTCTTTATCTGTCCCCAGAACAGGAACAGCTTGGGCAGTAGTGGTGCCAACTTTTCCATGTCACCTTGCCAGTGATCTTCAGATCTGACCTGGAGCTGCCATCTATAAGGGTAAGAAGGAAATTCAATACCCATCTTTAATTTTTGTGCTGAGACTGCCAAGCAGGGTTCCACTTAGCACCAGCTGTGTTAGGGATTTTGTGAGATGCACACTGAATAAGATAAGGAGTACTTGTGGCACCTTAGAGACTAACAAATTTATCTGAGCATAAGCTTTTGTGAGCTACAGCTGGCTTCATCAGATGCATGTAGTGGAAAGATGCATTTAATTTATTTTCTTTTTCCAGTGCTAGCTGATAAAGATTATATTATTTATTTATTTATTATTAACTATAATATTAGTACCTAGGGATGCCTATTGTGGGAGACCCTACGAGGGAGGAGGGTCCCAGAGCCTGGGTGTCAGCACAAGCCTGACCATCTACAATATAACTTTATAACCTCATGAGTCTGTGTTAGCTGACCCACCTGAGCCAGCCACAGGTGTTTTATTGCAGTGTAGACATATGGTATAAGGACATGTCTACACTGCAGTGTAAGCCCATGGTTTGAACTCAGGCACAAGCCTAACCTCCCTTCTGTCTACACAAAAATTGCACTAATCCAGGGATCAGATCCAGGGCCCTGGGATCCCATGGGGGTGGAGGATCTGAACCTTAGTCAAGCTGGGACTCAGGGTGCAAGCCCTATTGCTTTGCAGTGTAGTCACAACCTCACTGGACTTGTGCTCTGGGAGTCCACCTAAAGTATCCCACAATCCCAAAGGCTGAATTTCTTTGTTCTCTGGACAGTCACATTTTCCCACACTGTGTAACCCACCCACCTCCTGGGTGTGGTGTTCTGTCCCATCTAGCAGCACTAAGACTACTTAGAGAGAGATTAATGAGTCTGCTCTACAGCCTTAGCTAAGGGCCATATGGCTTTTAGCTAAGGCCATCAATTAATTGCAGTTAACTCAAGTGATTCACTAAAAAAAATTAATCGTAATTAATCGCATGATCAATCGCTTTGTTCAACAATAATGGAATACCATTTTTAAAAATATTTTTGGATGTTTTCTACATTTTCAAATATATTGATTTCAATTACAAGACAGAATACAAAGTGTAGATTGCTCACTTTATATTATTATTTTATTACAAATATTTGCGCTGCAAAAATGATAAACAGAAGAAATTGTATTTTTCAATTCACCTCATACAAGCACTGTAGTGCAATCTCTTTATCATGAAAGTGCAATTTACAAATGTGGATTTTTTTGCTACATAACTGCTCTCAACACCAAAACAATGTAAAACTTCAGAGCCTACAAGTCCACTCAGTCCTACTTCTTGTTCAGCCAATCGCTAAGACAAACAAGTTTGTTTACATTTACAGGAGATGCTGCTGCCTGCTTCTTATTTACAATGTCACCTGAAGGAGAAAACAGGCATTCACATGGCACTTTTGTAGCCAGCGTTGCAAGATATTTATGTGCCAGATATGCTAAACATTCATATGCCCCTTCAGGCTTCGGCCACCATTCCAGAGGACATGCTTCCATGCTGATGATGCTTGTTAAAAAATAATGCGTTAATTAATTAAATTTGTGACTGAACTCCTTGGGAGAGAACCGTACAGTGGAGTCGCATCTTATGCGGGGGTTAGGTTCTAAAGTCAGCGCGTAAGGCTAAAATCGTGTATAGTCAAAATTACCCTTGAAAATCCCTTAATTCGCCCATAAAGTACAGTATACAGTACATGGTTTTGTGTATACAACCCTGTACAGTAATATGTACAAATGTATAACGTATACAGTAATGTACAGTACATAATAAAGAGTACATATGCAAAATATAATTTTACAGTACTGTATTTTTAATTACAGGGGGGTAATTAGAGGGGGTCGTCAGGGCTTGATGTCGATCCAGGAGACGGACGTGATGGAGAGCTTGGGTGACAGAGAGCGAGTCGCAGATGAAGTGGTTGGCTCTGGTTCAGCTCAAGAAGTTGATAGCGTAGGCTCATCTGCTGCTGGTTGCTTTTTTTTAAAAAACATAGTGATCGGCAACTGTCGCTGTTGTCTCTTGAGCTGCTCAAGCATTTTTTGATACGGTTTCAAATCGTCCATAATACTACATGTGATTTTGAGGCTTCGTTCCATAGTGGGATCGTATTCAGAAATTAAATCATTCTTCATTGGCAGATGCAGCTTCACCAGTAGTTTGCATGTTTTTGAGTTTGAAGCGGTTCCTAAAACTGTTAAGCCAACCTTGGCTGGCTTTGAATTCCTTTTCATCAGAAGGCCGTCCCTCTTCAGTGGAAGGTTTGAACGGCGCGTAGAGGCTAAGAGCCTTTTCTCTCAACGTGTTGCCATCGATAGGCACATGTTTATGGTTCATGTCTTCCAGCCATAAGTTTAATGCCCTTTCAGTCCTCACAAAAGTCTTATCACACACCTGGCTCGTCACCCTAGCAGTTATTGGAGCACTTGATGCCACAGCTTGATGAATTTCTCTCTCTTGAACCTTGATGGCATGGATGCTAGATTCGTTGCGGCCATATTTACGCACCACTTTGGAGACCAACATACCGTCTCTCAGTAAGTCCAACACAGCCAGTTTTTCCTCCAGCGTTGGAACAGATCACTGTTTCTTCGGTTGAGCACCAGATGAAGTAGTTGGCTTGCGTTTGGGGCCATGTTGTATGAAAAATACATATCTTTAAACACTAGAATCACACTCAGCGCGGCGAGATGCTCACACTTTGAGAGGTACACGGGACCTGAGACTGACTGAGGGAACAGCAGATTCACGTCTCCCATCTCACACTAACTCCAGAGCATACACTCATTGAGTGGAATGGTGAGCAGAATCGCCCGCATTATTTACAGGTATCCTGTTATTTTTCTTTTTTTTTTTTGCCGAGCGTGTATAGTTGAATTCACGTAAGTTAAATGCACGTATGATGTGACTCACCTGTATGTCTTTGGCTCTGTTTTACCCGCATTCTGCCATATATTTCATGTAATAGCAGTCTCGGATGATGACCCAGCACAAGTTCATTTTAAGAACACTTTCACAGCAGATTTGACAAAACGCAAAGAAGATACCAGTGTAAGATTTCTAAAAATAGCTACAGCACTCAACCCAAAGTTTAAGAATCAGAAGTACCTTCCAAAATCTGAGAGAGACGAGGTGTGGAGAATGCTTTCAGAAGTATTAAAAGAGCAATACTCCGATGCGGAAACTACAGAACCCAAACCACCAAAAAAGAAAATCAGCCTTCTGCTGGTGGCATCTGACTCATGATGAAAATGAACAGGAGTTGGTCCACTCTGCTTTGGATCGTTATTGAGCAGAACCCATCATCAGCATGGACGCATGTTCTATGGAATGGTGGTTGAAACATGAAGGGACATATGATCTTTAACACATCTGGCACGTAAATATCTTGCGACGCCGGCTACAACAGTGCCATGCAAACACCTGTTCTCACTTTCAGGTGATATTGTAAACAAGAAGTGGGCAGCATTATCTCCTGCAAATTGTAACCAAGTTTGTTGTTCTGAGCAATTGGCTGACGTAGGATTGAGTGGACTTGTAGACTCTAAAGTTTTACATTGTTTTATTTTTCAATGCAGTTATTTTTTTTACATAATTCTACATTTGTAAGTTCAACTTTCATGATAAAGAGATTGCACTACAGACAGTAGTTGTAAGAGGTGAATTGAAAAATACAATTTCTTTTGTTTTTATAGTGCAAATATTTGTAATAAAATAAATATAAAGTGAGCATTATACACTGTATTCTATGTTGTAATTGAAATCAATATATTTGAAAATGTAGAAAACATTCAAAAATATTTAAATAAATGGTATTCCAATATTGTTTAACAACTCAGTTGATCACGCAATTAATTTTTTTAAATCGCGCGATTAATCACAATTTTTTAATCACTTGACAGACCTACTTTTAGCTCATGCAGTAAAAGCTCATGCACTAAGCTTCAGAGGTCCCAGGTTCGATCCTGCCTGCTGATGACCGGGGTCTGTTGATGTTACAACTGGACCACGAACAAAGGGCTAGAGTGGCCACGTTTTGGGACGGGGCTTGGAAGCCTGGGCATAATACAATGTAGATGCTGGAGCCCCAGGTTGGTACCCAGGATTCAACAGTTCCTAATCTGGGGATACAAATGAGTGTAAACACTCAAGCCGTAGGTTCACTCAGGTTCTACTAACCGTGTGCTTACATTGCAGTGTAGTCCTACCCTCAGTGTCTTAAAAGTGGATTCACAGTGTGACATTCTCAGTTTATTCTACAGTCTGTGACACAGAAAGGACGTCTCTGGATTTGAAATAAGAAGTATTAGTATTGGGATATTTAATTGTTGAGACAACAGTTGTAATGCATACCAAATGGGGATGTTTTGCACTACGTGAAAAGTATAAATTTCACTTACTTAAGATTTTTCATCTAAGGATCTGAAAGAACTTTAGTCATGTTCATTAATACGTACAACACACAGGTAAGATACTTTATTTATCTGTACAACAGGCAGAATATTTATATAAACTAAGGCACAGAGTTTGAGTGATTTTTTTCCATATCCTACATGGTGTCAGTGACAGCCAGTATTACTGAACTCAAGATTTCTCAGTATAATCTCCTGCTCAGGACACCAGACCTCCATAGTTGTTTTGTATCATAGCCAGTTTACACCAGATGATGACATATTTCTGGTATAATCTTTCCTGCTTTCCCCTTATACTGAAAGTGGCATTGCCCTCAAAAGTTAAGGGGTATTTCAGGCCCAATGTTTTGGCAAGGGCCTAAATCTTATATTTTTAGTTGTATTTGAAATTTGGTGTTTTCAGTGGCTTTGCAAACCTTTTATTGGATTTCTATTCAGATGGGTGGGTATGTCTTGAGTTGCACTTTGATTTTCCAGTATAAATTAATCCTAGCTGAATCCAAACAGAATTTCACCGGGTTTTGAGCCAAAACCATGGAGCAAGTTTCTTGTGCTGTGACATAAAACAATAAAGCAACCAGGTTCTCTCAAAAGTTTTGTCAACTTTAGGGAAACTTCCAGAGAACCTGGGCTGAGTCTTGAGTTTGTGATGAAACTAGGTGAGTTGCATATGATGGTTTCAGGTTTCATAGCAGAAATGTTACACAAATCAGGTTATAGGACTAAGGGCCTGACTGTGCACTGAGCTCGGTGGGGCTACTCATACTTGAAGTTAAGCATGTGCACAAATCTAGACAGGATTGGACCCCAGATTAAGACCTGGTTATTAGTGAGTGTTCCTCCAGGGATTTCAGTGGGACTACATTTATTCAGAGCAGATATGCATTTGGTCTATCATCATATGGCTGCTGAAACCTTGTCATTGCCTCGCTGAATCCCATCAGACAAATAAAGAACTACAAGGAAAGATGGGGTATTTCTTCCTGTCTCTAAAATATGGCCAGATCAAATTCTCATGTTTAGGTTACATACTGTATTAGTATTATTAATTTTAAAAAGAAGCCATTAATAATGGTCTCAACTATTCCACTTGACTTTCCTTCCAGGCAAAAAAGAGGTAGATATTAAATACAGTTGCCAAGCAAGAGGAAGTGGGAGATAACTCTTTTTTTTATCATTAATAACACTTTGAGTGATACAATTCTGATCGCTCTGTAGCATATTTTGGACATGTGTTCTGGTTTTCCTGATTTATTTTACTTATGGTTCTTGATGTATTTTAGTTATCACAGAACTGGTGACATATTTGTCACCCCTGTGGACTCTGCCATGTCTGTTTTAGTCAGTTGATTGAGAACTGTGCCGAAAAAATTTGAGACCAAGTAAAACATTTCCACAAATACATTTAAAAAAAACCCCATTAGTAGGTGTCAGACCCTCCATCCTAATTTTGTTATATTTAAGCAACTTTGATTACTAAAAAGTAAAATGCAGTGGATTGCCCTCCTCCTGTTGGATCATATTAAAAAAGTTCTGTATTAAATCACAAATGAGTTTGATTCCCCATAGTTTAAATTCCAGGGTATTACTAATTAAGAGATCTCTTGGTTTTTGGTACTGTTTCTCTCCCTCTCTGTGTGAAACTTGCAAGCTGCTAATTGTGTTAGTACATTCTAAGACAGAGTCTGTTCGCAAAGCAATTCTTTGTAACAACAACTACTCACACAGAGAGAGACTCAAAGCAATACTCTGTAACAACAGAAACAGCACCCAGAAACTCCCCGCCCTTTTGTTGTATTCATCTTGCTTTGTTAACAATTGTGATTAAAATAGACAGAGGATGTAAGTGGATGGATGCTTGGTGTGGATAATAACTGGCTGATCGGGGAGGTGCCAGCCTAAGAATCCAATGTCCATCTGCTGAAGAAGGCATCAAGTGGAAATAACCAGAGGACCCCCGGAGGGCAGACTGGAATCCACCCAACAGCCTCAAGGATGGGAGAACCAAAGAACAAGATAACATCTGGCAGCACGGAGCCATCAGGAATGTGCCATCTGCTGATTGATTCAGCAACAGCATGATGAAGCAATTCCCATAGACTGGCATAGGAAGAAATTCCTATAAAACTGGACTCTAGAAAGTGAGAACGTTGGGGTTTGATTCTGCAAACCAACTTCCAGGAGCATCAGATGAGCATCTGACAAGGCTCTGCTCCCTCCTCATGTCCAGGCCGCATGGCTAGTGGCTTGGCATGAGCAACTCTAAGGCTGGTAACTATGATAACAACCTTGCAGAACCTGTGTGTGTGTATGAATGAATGAATGTGTGAATAAATGAGATTGAATAGAGTGTTATAGCTGTAACTAACTGCTTACTATGATTCTTTCTGTATTCACAATAAATGTGGCACATCAGCCCTCTCTCTGCATTGCACCCTCTGCTGGCTTCCCTCTTTCCCACCACATCAAACACACACTTCTTGTCTCCACTTTCAAGGCACTTCATGGTCTAACCCCAGCCCATGATCATCTCTCTTCTGCAACTGAGACGTTGACTCCTGCCTCAATTCCACCAATGATGCTAGTCTTGATTGCACATTTGTCAACTTTTCTAACAAGCATCTTTGTATTTCCCACATGCTGCCCCTCGTGCCTGAAACGGGATTCCTGTGTAGAAATCTGCAAAGCCTCCAAATCATGCTCCTTCATATCCCTTTTTTAAACTCTTCCCTGCCATTTTGCATTAAAAAAAAAAAAGGAAAAGAAACCAACAGCCCAAAACAATGGTTAGTCAGCTGGCGTGCTGTGTCTGCAGTATATTACACTATTCATAGTTGTCTCACTGCTATCTTGTGCTCATTTCTGTTTGTTTGTTTCACCCATCTCTTCATCTCCCATCTTAGATTGCAAGGCTCTGTTGGCAGGAACCATCTTTTTGTTGTTCATTTGTACAGTGCCCAGAACAATGGGGGCCTCATCCAGGACTACAATACAAATAATGAATAACAATTGTACTGTTTTCTTACTGCACTATAAGTACAGTTGTTGCAGTGGAGTTTGCTGATTCCTTAGGGCTTGTCTACACTGGCAATTTACAGCGCTGCTACTTTCTCTCTCAGGGGTGTGAAAAAACACCCCCCCCCCCCCCCGAACACAGCAAGTTTCAGTGCTGTAACGCAGCAGTGTAGACAGTGCCCCAGCGCTGGGAGCTGCGCCCCTCGTGGAGCTGGGTTTTTTGGAGCGCTGGGAGAGCTCTCTCCCACCGCTCTGCCGCGACCACACGAGCCACGTTAAAGCACTGCCGCAGCAACGCTTTAGCATTGCCAGCGTAGACTAGCCCTAAGATACCATTAAAGTTGTGTGCAACTAAAGAGTAGCTTAAAGGCCCGGGAACAAGGAAGGGTGCACACAGCCGCAAATGTTTTGGTGATATTTGCTAGTTCTTGGGAATTGAAGGTACAGTATTTGCATATCTGTTTATCTTCAATATGAAGCCAAACTATGGACACTTTTCTTCTACAGATGGTTGACTGAATTTGTGAAATGCATCACAGCTAAAACAGGTTGGAAACCAGATTTTCTGTCCTGCCAAAATTTTTGAAATTTCAGAATATTTTTCATTCCAAATCAGGCCAAAATTTTGAAATTTTTCACAAGAAGAAATGGGAGAAAAAAAATTAATGTCAGGTCAATCAAAATATTTCATTTCAGTTTCAACCTTTTAATTTGTTAATATGTAAACTAAAGTCAATTTCAAAACAATGTGATTTTGAAATGAAACCCTGAAACATAATTCCCAAAATGTTGAAACAGGATGTTTTGACACTTTTTCAAAACTTTTCCCCCCGCTTTTCTACATGAATTTTTGTCAAAATTAATGCGGTATTGTGAAAAACTTTAGTTTTGTCAAAATGGCATTCTCTAACAAAACTTTTAACAATAATTTTCTAGTTAGCTCTAATTCTGGCATTGTTTAGAAATTACCATCATGGCTGTAGCCTTCTTCTGCAAACTCCATCACAAGTTCAAGCAGTTTTACAATGCTTCATCTTGATCTGAGAAGGCTGTCTGCAAATCTCCACAGACCACATTTTGGCCAGTGTCGTATAACCAATTTTTCTTTTTTTGATTGTAGCTGTTGTAATCAGACCTTGATAAGAAATGCTGCCAGAGACATCCAATCAGCCCCATGTTATCATCTGGAAATGATTAGAGCCTTCAAGGCAGATTGAAGCCATTTTGATAGCACTGATTAGTTCCTTATTTTAAATTGTGCCATTTCACCGGTAAGATTCTTGCCTAATTTACAGAGATTTTATTTATTACACTGTAAATAGTAAAACTAATTTTGTTGTGTGAACCTTAAACTGGCTATTGAAGCTGTAACTTTTGTAATTTGAAAGTCATGTGAATAGTGTTGGCTCTCTTGCAATGCACAATAATCAATTATCACATCGGAGAGTTCAGTTACTTCTCCGTGATGTGGTATTGTAGCTGTTTGGCTTCATCTCCTGAGATGATTCTAAGCACCCTCACTGTGTGTGCCATACTTTGGGTTACCCACTGTGATGCTCTGGAGTTCAACCCAGCGTTAAAGGCGTAGTGTCACCGCCTGCCCTGAAACTCTGGGCTCCTTAAATGCTATGCTGCTGTGGCTCGCAGCCCTGACACCAACAGCCAGCATAAAAGCCTGCAGGTCAGACCCTGGCTTCCACTGCCCAATTACTTTTTGCAGGGTGACCCCAACACCCTCTCAGTCCTGAATTTCTTCAAAACCGTCTGCCCTGTAATGTCCAGCCCTCTTGCTGAACTCTTGCAGAAGTTAAATTTGCGGTTCCTTTAAAGAGACGTTACACTGCAGTGGGGTTGACAAATGCTCTACTTCAGTCAAAGCACCAAGTTGGCTTAAGTTTATTAACAAAAGGAATAGGTTTAAATGATATCAAGTAGAAAGAATAAAGATAAAAATAGTTACAAACAAAATGCTTCTAAGCCTAAAATTTTGCTTAATCAGCTATAGTTCTTGTTCAAGATGGTTTCCCTACTTACAGCAAGTTCTCCAATGTGACTGACTGTTTCAGCCAGGATCCACCCTTACAGAATCAAAGTGCTGGTGTCTTTGTTCCCTCAAGAGATGGATAAGTCTGGGGTTCTCTCCCCTTTCTTTTTATAGTCCAGTAAACCTTTGAAATGTATTCTTTGCGAAGTAAGCCTAGACAAAGCATCTCTCTTGCTGGGGTGTAGATGCCCTGCTGTCTTCCCAAAATTCAGTTACCCTATGTCAAGAGGCAGGAAGGCTTCCTGGTGCAGTCTCCATCCCTGTCAAGATTGTTAAGTGATCACTTTTCCCCACTTGCTCTCCTGATGACTTTGTTCACCTTGCAAGTAAATGTGCTTTGCTTTGTCTTTGGTTACACCTTGCTTAATTTACGTTGGAAACACCTTCAAGCAGGCGGAACCACATTCCTTTTTCTGGAACAGGTGTTGCTTAGCCACCGCTTCCCAAATACATTTGAAGAACATATCTCCACCACATAGCTATAAAGTCCTTTGTGGGTTTACTGTACATACAGCCCTCAAGAATATTAATGATCAGTCAGTTAATAGTTTCCCAGTGATATATTACATGCCACCTTTTGGGTATCTATCTTGACAATAGGGTACCAACTGGCATTGGGGTGCTCTTAGGGTCACACCCAGCTTACTGCTCAAAGACATCGACTGCCTTTTTGAGTGGTGCCTTCCCTTGCAGTGTAAATGTGGTAACAGTCGGGGTAGCTCAAAGTAAAATTAGGGTTGCATCTATCAGAATGTTGAGATCCTCACCAAAAGCAGTCTCAGACACCCCTACCAACTCTTCTTTTTAACTGCTGGAAGCCTTGTGGTGACATGGGCCAGCTCTACACTAAAAAGTTAGGTCGATGTGAGTCACCTTGCACTGACCTATTTCTATGCTACGATTTGTCTCTGGCTGACATAAGTGCCCCGTTACTGCAAAGCTGTAAAACTGCCTCACAGAAAAGCCGTGGTTAACTTACTGAGGTCGATGCAGTGTGAGTGTAGATACCGTGTGAGTGTGACCAGTGTCTACCCTAACAGTCCTCTAGCCCCACGCCCTGCTACAGTGACAGCTCTGGTTACAGTTGTAGACTTCACAGCCCAGGGGTCACAGAGACTGGAATCCTCCCCCAGCCCTTTAAAACTCCCCATGTGTTTTTGAAGTTCCTTTTCCTATCAGCTTGCCCTTGTGTGCAACTGCTCAACTAATCATGCTGGCTCAATGCACTAGATGCACTCCTGTCTGGAGTAGACAGTAGGTATTGGATCTCCTGGGCCTGTGGGGAGAAGAGGCTGTGAAAACACAGCTACGGACCAGTCGTAGAAATATGGACATCTGTGAACAGATTGCATGGGGGATGTGGCAGGGGGTATCCAGCCATGCCAGGACCTGTTTGAGACTCTGCCACAGCCTGGTCAGTCCCACCAGTCAAGCACAGATGAGCCTGATGAAGGGGGCAGGACCTCAGGTAAGTGTATGAAGACATATTTTTCCTTAACAGTGTTTAAATTCAAGGACGGCGCCCAGCCCATCCTCATGTTAACGAGGAACAAGTATCGACTATAAATTGTTTTACTCCTATGAGATGAGGTAGAGGTACAACAGAGGTAGAGTTGGCATCTGCTTTTCATTTTCCTGTCAGGTGAAGCGGGGGCTGAGTGGCATGCAGAGCACTTTGTTTATGAATGTAGGGCTGTCCCTTTTATCCTCCTGAGATCTCAGTGAAACTTGTGGAGATAGTCAGTCAGCAATCCTCTTCCAAAGGTTTCTAGGCAGGGCTGCCTTAGTTATTCCTCTGCGGCAGGACACTTTCCCATGCCACTCTGTAATGATTCAGCTGGCACCATTGCAGTGAAGAGGCTAGTGGCATACAGGCCCAGGCAGCTGTGGGATGCCAGTAGCCGCTGTGTGCTCAGTGCCTTTGTTACCCCCCGGGAGTGAGAGATCAGCTAAAATCACCAGCGCCTGTGGGAAACAGTCAGTGGTGCAAGTAGAGATCATTTCTTGCCAGTACGCTGCATTCCTGGGAGGGACACAAAGCTGGGGCATGTGACTTCCCCACGTGACACCCCACATGACTCCTCTCAGCCCGGGGCCCCGCACTCTCCCTGTCCCCTCCCCATGATCCACATCCATCCCATGTTACCTCGGGGGGGCTCTGTCCTCCTCCCGCTGCACTGAAGACTTCTGCTGTACAGACTTCGGCCCTTCCACGCAGCAGCTGCATTTCCTGAGGCCTCCTGCCTGGGGTCTGTACAGCAGCCTCGCTGGAGGACAAGGCTGGGGGGGGCTGGGACGGTACAGCAGCCGCGCCAGAGGAGCTGCCGGTGTGGGGCTGCCCAGTGGCCCCAAGTTCTGCTCCTTTCACCGCTGCGGTTCCCAGGAGAGCCCTCAGGCTCTCTCAGCTCCTAAGAAAGTCCGTATCCATCTTCATCTCTTGGTGCAGGGGCTCCTCCACCTCAAGTGGTGGTGGTGGTGGTGGTGAGGGGTTTGAGAAGCACCTTTACTTCCCACTTGAGTGGAGAGTATTTCAGCATCTCCTTTCTGCTCCTGAATCAAAGCAGCATCCCTTTGTTATGCCTTCCAGGAAGCGTGGGAGAAGGCCCAGCAGTGACAGAGTGCTCTATGGTGTCATTCAGCTCAGCCTGCTGATCAGTGTTCAGTGCCTTGGGCCTGCTCTCAGGCAAAGAGAGACAAGGGCCAACCCATTTTCTCGCCAGTGGAACTGACTCACAATGTCAGCTGCTGTTCCAGACTGCTTGTGATGGATCCTTGGAGACTTGCTCCCAAATTCAGAGGCCCTTTTTGAACACAGGACCCGGATATCTGCCAATAGCTGCCTTAATCCATCCATGTCAGTTCTGTGGTAAGGAGGACAACAAAACAACAACAAAAGAAGAGATTTCATGGGATATGTTTTGTGACATGCTGAGATACAACACACATAAACCTCATAATCTTAATACATATCTCAGGCACTTATATGGCCCTCATCTGAACACCTCACGGATAGGGAAGTACTGTTATCCCCAGGATACAGATAATGGTGTAACCCACACACCTTCGGGGTGTGGCGTTCTGTCCCATCTAGTGGCACCGAGAACACTTAGAGAAGTAAAATGAGTCTGCTTTGCAACCTTAGCTAACAGCTAGTTGACATTAGTTCATGCAGTAGTGTTGGATCGTTAAAGAAGTTCTGTATTAAAATCACAAATTAGTGTGATTCCCCATAGTTTAAATTCCAGGATATTACTAATTAAGAGGTCTCTTGGTTTTTGGTACTGTTTCTCTCCCTCTATGTGTTAAACTTGCAAGCTGCTAATTGCATTAGTACATTCTAAGACAGAGTCTGTTCTCAAAGCAATTCTTTGTAATAACAACTACTCACACAGAGAGAGACTCAAAACAATACTCTGTAACAACAGACACAGCACCCAGAGACTCCCCGCCCTTTTGCTGTATTCATCTTGCTTTGTTAACAATTGTGATTAAAATAGACATAGAGGATGTATGTGGATGGATGCTTGGTGTAGATAATAACTGGCTGATCAGGGAGGTACCAACCTAAGAATCCAGTGTCCATCGGCTGAAGAAGGCATCAAGTGGAAATAACCAGAGGACCCCCGGAGGGCAGACTGGAATCCACCCAACAGCCTCAAGGATGGGAGAACCAAAGAACAAGATAACATCTGGCAGCACGGAGCCATCAGGAGTGTGCCATCTGCTGATTGATTCAGCAACAGCATGATGAAGCAATTCCCATAGACTGGCATAGGAAGAAATTCCTATAAAACTGGACTCTAGAAAGTGAGAACGTTGGGGTCTGATTCTGCAAACCAACTTCCAGGAGCATCAGATGAGCATCTGAAAAGGCCCTGCTCCCCCCTCATATCCAGGCCACCTGGCCAGTGGTTTGGCATGAGCAACTGTAAGGCTGGTAACTATGATAACAACCTTGCAGAACCTCTGTGTGTGTGTGTGTGTGTGTGTATGAATGAATGTGTGAATAAATATGAGATTGAATGGAATGTTATAGCTATAACTAACTGCTTACTATGATTCTTTCTGTGTTCACAATAAATGTGGCATTTTGCCTTTTCCCCTTTAATAAGATCCTGCTGGTTTTTATTTTATTGGTATAACAGTAGAGGCTCATGCACGAAGCTCCAGAGGTCCCACGTTCAATCCCACCCTCCGCCGACGGGGGTCTGTTGGTGTTACAATGGCACAGCAACTTAGAGCATGCCTACCTTGCAGCTGCAAGTGAGCCTCTCAGCCCAGGTAGTCAGCCTCCCAGCAGCATGTATGTTGTAGCTACCCAAGTCCAAGCCAGCCTGAGCCCATTGGTCCAAACTTGGGCAGCTTGCCTGTGCCACCAGCTATGCTGCAATGTCCACACTGCTAATTTAGTCCACTAGCTTAAGCTAGCATGAGTCTGTCTCCTTGGGCTGGGAGGCTCACTTACACACAGCTGCAGTGTAGACATACCCTAAAGCCTTTGCAGTACCATGTAGGTTACGTGTAGCCACACGACTCAGTGAAAAGCAGGCTGTGCCCACGCTGCAGTGTGTACACGATAGTGTGTGGCTGCCTTTGGCAGGGAAAGGCTCCAGCAGTTGGGAGCTGCTGGAGGTTTTCCTTGCTGCCTCAGCCTTCTCCTGCTGCTGGAGTCTTTCACTGTGGCAGGGAAAGGCTCCATCAGTGGAGAGGCAGTGGAATGCTATGCTCCCAAAAATAGCAGTGGAGATATGGGAGACAACTGCTTGGGCAAGCAGAGAGCCATCTAGGGCATATACCCTAAGGTTCTGGTGTGTCTTTAGTGTACTTGCCTAAGCAGTGCCTCACCATCGACACTGCTGCTTATACCTGTGCAAGGGGCATTTGCAGCATCTGGACTCTACATGCCACCGTAACCTGGGTGTCTTGCCAGGGTCACATAGGAAGTCTGTGGCAGAGCTGGGAATTGAAGCCATATCTTCTGCACCCTAGGCTAGCACCCTAACCACAGGGCTACCCTTCCTTTCGGGAGTCAAAAATTCTTTGCTAGTCTTAGTTTTGACAAACTATTGGAGTTAAAAAAAAAAAAAAAAAAGGCAATTTCCCTCTACATGGTAGCATTGCAGTAGCTTCCAAACACAAACCATCCCCTCCTGGAGTGGACAGACTACACATGGGGAAGCTGGGTACTTTGTGTGTCTCCCCTCCCACCCCCACCCCCACCCCCCCGGAAGCAAAGAACCTGAATGTTGCTCAGTAAAATCATGTAATCATGTTCTGTTTTAAATCTCAAAGCATCACCACAATAAGTTCTTAAATTATTATTCGTTCCATTCCAGTTGGGCATGCCACGTGCAATGCAGGGGAGAGAGAACTTCTTGTCCCTATTCTCCAGGCATTTGTGCAAGAGCCAAGGGAGAGAAGCAGCCCAGGAAGAGCGAGAAGTGGTGAGTGCAGAGCAGTGCCATTAGTATAGCAGTGGTCAGAAACATTAGGGCTTCAGCCCTACCCTCTGGTTAAGCTCTGGTGGTGTTGCACTTGTGTGTGCAATTGCATGTGGTAGAGTCTGATCTTTTAAAAGCAATGAGACAGTATGTATCTGAGGGAAGGATGTCGCTCTTAGACTTGGAAATGGAAAGAGGACACTTTGTTAGTATTCAAATAGTATTTACAATAATGTTAGATCCAGTTGTAAATACAGGTGAAGATGTGGGCTTCTCTGCTGAGGTCACCCTAGAATGAGGTCTCCAAACACCTAGCAATTATCCTTCTCTCAGTCTGGCTCTCAGGAAAGAATCAGACTGGGGATAAATCCTTTGGTCTGTCAGAACATTCAAGTGAACTACAATTAAAAGTTATTCACCATAAAAGAACATTGCTTCTAATGATTTTTATCAGCAAAAACATTCCTGGGCAATAGCATGATAACAGAATTAGAATCTCATACATTTTCAACTTTCTGATTTACACCAGGCAATAAACTTTGGTGGTTTTTAAAAAAATACATTACTAATAAAACTAACATTGCACTGAGAGTCTCAGTTCCTGGTCTGAGATAAATTATTTTTTATTGATTGACAACGCCCTTTTTCTCAGTTCTGCATAATTGTGTTTGGTGGCTAGAACTTCTCTGAGAGAAAGGTATGTTTCTCCCTCAGATCTGAATGGTTACCCTCTAAATCATTCTTAATTAAATCATTAAACTTTGAAGCTTAAAATAAGGGAGGTGGGAAGGTATAAAATATGTTCATGTATGCTTTTGTGTTAATTTATGTCTTATGTTGAATAGCAGGGAAAAGCAAGTTAAGCATTTTTTTAAAACCACATAATCAGTATAATTGATGCATTCAGCCTATAGAACATACATATAATAGTCCATTGTAATCATAAGATTGGCCAGCCAATACTTTGCCTTGGAGACCATTACTTAAGCAGATGACTCTTGACCCCTTTCTTTTAGAACTTCCAGAGGTTTGCTAGAAAGAACTTTTTTGTGCCAGTCAGTCTTTAACATCTCCCCCTGGGCAGACTCAGTTTTTCATTTAACTTACTTTTGAACATTAATCCTCCTTTTATCCCGAGGATCTTTATGAGAAATGGATTGGGTTTGGAGCCTTTTCATAACAGCAGTTGTAAATGGTTCCTTCTTATGGGTATAAATCTGTCACAATGATGCAACGATGTATGTGCTACAAGACAGATGTATTTTTTAAAGGAAAAATGTTACTAAACAATGAGCAAGCAATGTGCTGCGTAGTGTATTTAAGATCACTTACCTTTGCTATCTCTCTAGAACTAATGTGCTCCCAAATCTGTAGATGGTTAAAGAAATTCAGTATATAGTGAACAGATATGAGAATGTGGAACAAGTTGCTCTAATGAAGAGTCAGATATCTTTTGACATAATTCATATATCTACCATTAGTGCCCAGTTCCTGAGGTTGTTGACAGGCATAAGAAATGGACAGAGAAGGATTTGCAACCCAAAGAGCAAACCTGATTAAAGCATCCAGTTTAAACAGATGCTGACTCAGGAAAAGAAGAATGTTGGCCAAAACCTTATAGACTTAAATAGAGCAGAGCAAAGTAGGTGGTTGCTTTGTGACATCATTGGAAGGCAAAGGGCATAACAGTGAAAAAAATGTTTGAACAGGAATGCCAGAAATTATGAAAGAAAGGACATTCATGGTGTTGTGTACTTGCAAAATAGACCAGAAAGACTACTGCAGGAAGGAAATGGAATCAAATTAGAGCTGCTATAAAAAGACCAATTCCTCTTTTTGTGTTAATCTCCTCCCAGAACACCCAAGGGTTGGCTATTGCTCATCTCTTCATTCCAGAGCCACCATCTTTCATCTTCCTCTCTTCTACATAACACCCTATCGCTCTTTTTTCAATTGCAGTGACTGTCATGTCTGCAGTCCTTATTGCAGAAGCATTTGAGTTGAAAGGAACCTCTAGTTAGTCGCCTAGCCCATCAGTTTGCATCATGATAGAAATGCTTTTATTAACCATATGCCATCCCTGATAGAGAGATAACAAGTCTAGCACTGACTACACCCATTATGTTTTATTGCCCAACCATCAATTCCCTTCACTTGGAATTATAGAGCTTGCAGTCTGCTCTGAGATCTGTTGTTCAAAAGGAAATTTACCAAGAGCATCCTCTTACATTAGAGACCAAAGTGTCAACTCACCGTGTGCCTAATCTCAACTGGACCGTAGCACTGGAATCTTTGGCATGCTCCCCCCAAAACCCAGATTTCCTACATGAGATGCACTGCGAGGTAAAACAAAGGAAATTTTGTTTTTAATCTGAAGTGGTTTGTTCTATTAGAGCTGCAGATAGCCCAAAGAGAGTATTGCTGCATGAAAAGTTATTGAGTTCCCTGATCTCTTTCCCTCCTAGAAGGCCTGAACTGGGCTTCTGGAATAGATTATAAGGAAATCAAACATCCCCTATAAAAGAAAAATACAGTAAAAAATAGCATACGATCAAATGGACTGTGATCTTAAAACAAACACATTTTCAAAAACAAAGCATGTCAGTACCAGTGAAAATCATTGTCAAAAATATAGTTCCAATATCAGTCATGGAGCCAACAGACATGTTTTCATTGTTTCTTTCCCATATTGCCATGAGATAAAGATTAATTCTTTGCCCACCTGAAGGGCCACTCCGAAGACCATGCCCAATTTACAAAGTGGAACAAATTGCAGTTGCCTTCATCTTTAATAGGAGAATGAGGTCCCAGTGTGTGATTATTATTACTAGTTATTACTTGCATCATGTATACCACATATTATTCACAGTTCCATAGAGTGTGCACAGCGCTTTATAATAAAATTGAAGAGGAATTCCCTGCCCCCAAAAGTTTACAGTCTAAATCAAGACAAGAACAGGGAGGGAGATGAGAAGGGGAGGACAAAAGAGAAGGCTATGTTTAGGGAGTCATATGGGAGGCTAATACAGGAATCTAGAGAACAGTGATGCAATGCTCCATCTTGATAAGGTTGGCCTTCTGCATGGCTCATTGCATTCAGAGAACAGTGTTCTCTGTGCACATGGTCCTCTCTGTTAAAGATGGAGGGTGGTTGAATTCCACATTTTAGCCAATTTGGCAGCCTCATCTTAGATTTTAAACCTCATTTTCTCAAAGAAAAGTAATAGCTATAAAAAATCCTCTTTAATATTTCCCAACTAAAATATAATCAAGCTTGATTCCATGCACTGGCTTTGTATATGTTCCTCCTTTCTCTCCTCACTGCTTGACCTTGTTGAGTTAGTCAGGAAAAGCAACAAAGTGCTGCTTTGAGTTCTGTAAATCTTGGTCCTCGTGTTTCCTGTAAACAGGTCCAGCTGCGAAAGTTAAGCAGGAACTTGGGTCGATGCTGTCAGGATGCTATTACAAACACTGAATGTCAGAAGAATACTGGTCAGAAAACACTGCTTAAACATCAACATTGTTTTTTCAAAGCATGAAATGTTGCTCAAATGTATATAATAAATATTTCATTGTATATCATGGGGAGCTTTCATGAAAGTCTCAAGATTACTTGGAAATCAGGACAAGCCACGAGCCTGGCTGCCTCATAAGTATGAAAGTATTTGTCTGGGGTATTTTTTCAAGGAAGTTCCCTAGCATATGGACAAGGCAGAAATGCAGCATCCTTGAGAGAGAGAGAGAGTCAGTCAGCCATACTCTAATGAGAGAGAATCTTTTAAAATGAGATTTTAAAAGAGGGAAATTACTGGGAAGAAGGATTAGGGAAAGTTCAGTGAATGGGAGAACTATGGAAAGAGTAATCTTCCTTCTCCAGTACACAGGTAGAAATTTCTTGTGGAGAGGCCAAAATTATGATTAGATAGGGACTATGAAATCAGAATCCCAGGAGAGGTTTGTGAACCAGAAGGAGAACTTTGAAGTGGATTTGAAGCTAATGTGAAATTTGTTGTTGGTCTCAGTCTATTTCCTACTAGCCAGATGTACTTGCACAGAAAACGCTATCATGTTCAGCATCAATTGGCAGTTTCAGCAGAGAGGCAAGAACTCAGTGAGCCATAGAGCCTCAATTCTGGAGCTAGACTCTTTTGTTTTGGGGGTGGGGGTGGGAGGGGGTTTGGCACAAGATGGCAGGGTGGTGTGGGGAAAACATGCACCGCCACTTCCCTGTTGCACCTTTAAGGCACCTTCCATCAGAGGATCTCAAAGTATTTGACAAACATTCAGAACCACAATGGAGTGAGGCAGCTCAGTGTTGTGTTGTCCCCTTTGTTTCACAGAAGGGGAAACTGAGGCATAGAGGTTGTGACTTACCCAAAATAACAAATAGATCACTTCAGCCTACAAGGCTATCATGAACGTTGAATTCAGTTGAAACATTAAAAGAAATAAATGGATAAGATGGTTAAAATGATGCGTCTATTCAGAGATGATGTAGCCCTCATTCTGAGCACAGAAGAAACCTGCCTTCTGCATGATGCACCCCCATAAGGCTACAGAGCTAATAAATGTTCTGTTGTAACTGCACTTCTTTTCAGAAGTGCCTTTCTTTTCTAATTAAAAGCAATTCTTTTTTCAGCCTATTTGTTTTAGTTTTACCAGTTTAAAATGTGGCTTTCCAACACTGTGAGGCTTGGGGAATAGAGGAATATGAGATGCAAAATCCCTAGACAATCTTCTTTCTTGGCATGAAAGTTATTGTTACTGCATTGTTTTTATTATTCATCAAAAGGAAAAAAACTTTTCAAATACATCAATATGCTACATAATATAAGCTCTTCCCAACCACTGCTTTCCCTCTCTTGCCCCCCACCCCTACCTCTTATTTTTATAAGTAATCGGTTTGTAACTACAAAGTCAATTTCAGGTCATCTTTCATTAGGTCAAAATATATCCTTATTGGCAAGCTATTTCCCTATTATTCAAGAATACACATTGTTTTACTTATAGCTGTGTGTTGTATTTTATGTTCTCATATAAAAGTTATGCCTGGATATTATAACTAGAGCAAACTGGAATTTGTTTTTTTAAATGAGAGAACAGTTTCATTATGTTTACCTTTTCGGTGTATCTTTTTAGTTCTCAACATGATTAAATAGGCTTTGTATGTAGTAATGTAAACCTACTGTTTGCTATGGGAATTTGTCCTAGACCAGTTAATAATTAAAGACGAATTGGGATAGTTAATTAGTAGGCAAATTCTCTCCCTGCCACAAGGGGCAGCCAAAAAAGGCATTTCAAGGTTTACTTGTACTGCTTTAGTCCTCTGTACCTGGAAACAACTATTTGAAAACAGAAGTTGAAACTTTAGAATTGAGGCCCAGTTCAGCAAAGCACTTAAGTTCCATTGATTTCAGCATGTTCTTAGGTATTTGCTTACATGATTAGCTGACTTCAGGCAGAAGCTTGCAGTTGTAACACTTTTTTACTAATTGTATCACTGTATTTGGTGCCTAGATAAATTGGTGCCTGGCACCTTATAAATTCCTAGAGTAAAACAAATGAGCTTTCTGCACTGATGCCTCAAGATCTGTAGGATTTCCCCATGGATCTTAGGATATTTGTGACATTGGAAGGCCATATCTCCATCCACCAGAGGAGATGATATGGTGGGAATTCTTCAAGCTTTATATTTTCTATTTAATTTTGGCCTTCCTGTGTTTTTTTTATGCTGGAGGGCATAATCTGGAGGGCACAAGCACATTTTAAACTGCTCACAAATTTTCATCTGAGACACACCAATATTCTTGTGTATTAGTTTATATATGATTTGAAGATGCCCGAACTATAAGTCACGTATGTCTCCTGCCAAAGTCCTCTGAAACTGAGTATATTGGATATTTTGGAGTTGGGCTGTTTTGGAGTTTGCTTAAGTTTATTTCTTTCAAGTATGCACATACAAAATGCGAGTGCTCATGGTTCACTACGTAGTAGTCTAGAAAGGGCTATGATATTTAACCAGCATCTGAAGTTCAAGGTGGGAGCTAATGAGTGTGTACTCTGTGTCACATCAATCAAAGTATTCCAGTAGTCTTCTTTGAATATTTATAGGTCTCTTGCATTGCTTCATTCTGACACCATTCATTAAAGAAATGGTTTATGGATAGTTTATGTGTGCGTATATATATATATTTTAAAAAATTCTTTCTTTTGTGGAGGAATTGCTTGGTGTATCTACTGTCTGTTCCCCTCTGGATAGCTCGGAAACAATGAGCAGTAGTACCTAGTGCTTCAGATTTCCTTAATGTTCTCACTGAGTCCAGTCAGCAGGACATGGATATAACTTTAAGAGTATAGCAAGACAAATGATAAGGTATAGAGTAAATTTAAATGATAGTGCAATTGTATATTCCACCTTTCTCTTTTTGAGTTGATTTAACTGATCAGATCTTTGTCCACAATGGTTCACAAATTGTTCTTGAAATACCTAGGGAATCCCTTACAAGCATAGGCGCCGACTCTATGGGTGCTGCGGGGCTGGAAAAATTAGCGGGTGCTCTGCACTCACTGGCAGCCAAGCTTCCTGTGCCCCCGCCTCGCCTCCTCCCCCTCTCTCCCTCCTGAGCACACTGCATCCCTGCTACTCCCCCTCCCTCCCAGCGCTTCCCGTCTACTGCCTAACAGTTGTTTGGCAGTGTTTAGGACTTTCTGGGAGGGAGGGGGAAGGAGCAGGGACATGGCGTGCTTGGGGGAGGAGATGGAGAAGAGGTGGGGCAAGGGGGGGGACTTGGGGGAAAGGGGTGGAATTGGGACAGGGAGGGGGCAGAGCTGGGGTGGGAAAAGGTGGGGCGGGGATGGGATTTTGGGGAAGGGGGTGGAATTAGGGTGGGGCAAGGGCGGTGCAGGGGTGGGGCTGTGGGGGGGGGGTGTCGAGCACCCACGGGGCAGTGGGGAAATCGGTGCCTATGCTTACAAGTAAGGATAGTCTTCCTCCAAGCATGCCCTATTCACCTATAAAATAGCCCAGGGAATGTTCTTTTGTGTTTACCTTAATGTTAATTGCAGCTGATAATGAATGTTGCAGTTTAAGGGATATTTGTTTTTGATTGCTGATACCTAAAAAACAACCCAGGTGACTGGATCCTGGATGGGCAAATAATGTCGTTCTTTTTAACTTGATCATGAATACCTTTGTAGTTTGGCTTCATGTTGCATGGTTTTACGGATACAAGGGTCAGCAGTTCCTTGTTTTAAGCAATTACTGCCAAATTGGGGGACTGAGCTGCAATGCAGCCATTTTGCACTGGAACACGAAGAGATACTGACCCTCAAGTTAGCGTTGCCCCATTAGTCCAAGTAGTTAGGCAATATTCAGGGCTTTGCAGGATTGTTTCCATTAGGAGGAGAAATGGATGATATGAGTCAGGTATTTCTTTGGTGCAATCCTATATATTCACAAATAATGTGCACTAAATCCTGTTTCCCTGACCAGATGAACGAACAACGGCAGGCAGTTTCCTTGCTCAGAGATCCCCAAGCCTGCCTTTCCAGCACGTTCTGTGCCCAAGGAGCTCTGCCTGCTGTCTCCCTAACCCCTGTGTTTGCAAGGTGAGAACTCCTCAGATCACATGTCTTAGCTTCCAGTTAGGCCTTGCCCTGGGGCCTACTGAGTTGCATGGGGGTTTCACCCCTCTCTCTCCCTAGTGGACTTAATTGCTCCTTCCATTGAACTTGCAAGACAGGTGTTTAGCACACCCAGGAGCTTTAACCAGTTCTGTGATGGTCTGTAGATCGAAGACCCACCTGACGGCAGCCATTAATTTCTCCCTGCTTAATAATAGTCTCGCGAACTATGGAAAAATCCCCACCCTCTGGGGACACCAGCATACCAGTCCTGCTGCTGAAAGTCAAGGAACTAGCATGTTTTGGAGCTTCTTTATACCCTGCTGATCTGTATCAGCCTCATGAGGCTATTGGTAGATGGCGTCTTTTAATCAGCCCTTTTTAGGGTTGCCAACCCTCCCAGATTGGCCGGGAATCTCCTGGAATCGGAATCGGTCTCCCAGTGGCTACTGAAACCAATCCGGGAGATTTTAATAGGCTGCTAAAAGTCTGGTTGGTGGCGCAGTGGGACTAAGGCAGGTTCTCTGCCTTCCCTGGCTCCGTGTGGCTCCTGAAAGCGACTGCAGGTCCCTCTGGCTCCTAGGCGCCAGGGCATCTAGAGAGTGTCTGCACACTTCCCCCACCTCGAGCGCCAACTCCACAGCTCCCATTGCCAGGAACCGCAGACAACGGGAGCTGCAGGGGCAGCATGCAGAGCCACCTGGCAGCCCCTAAGCTTAGGAGCCAGACATGCCAGTCACTTCCGGGAGCCACCCAAGGTAAGCACTGCCAGTCTGGTGCCTGCACCCCTTAGCCCCTCCCACACCCCAACCCCCAGCCCCCGCACCCAAACTCCCTCCCAGAGCCCGCACCCTGCACCCCCTCCTGAACCCAAACCCCATGCCCCAAGCTCAGCCCGGAGCCCCTTCCCACACTCTGAACCCCTCGGTCCGTCCCCCCCCCAGCCCATAGCCCACACTCCCCCAGCCTGGTGAAAGTGAGTGAGGGTGGGGGAGAGCAAGCGACAGAGGGAGGGGGGATGGAATGAGTGGGGTGGGGCCTCGGGGAAGGGGCGGGGCAAGGGTATTTGGGTCTGTGCGATTAGACAGTTGGCACCTCTAACCCTTGTGCTGCTCTGAGTTACACTGGAGGATCAAGCTCAAGGCAGCACAAAGGCCACCTTTGCATTCTCCATCCCTAGCTACTGGTTGGGCCCTGCTGGGGTTGTAGCCAGTGATCCGGGCCATGGTTCAATCATCACAAAAGCAAACTCTGTTTTAACCATGTTGGGGAGCTACTGTGTTGTAGACACAAGAGTAATTACAGATCAGATGGGAACATAGCAGGCACAGCCTTTCATGATAGAGCCATATTTAGCCAGCAGCTCCGCTTTGCTTGAGACTTTTTTTTATCATTGGCATAAAGAATCACAAACATCCTATGGATGCAGTGCTGGTGTAGCCGTGTCGGTCCCAGGATATTAGAGGGACAAGGTGGGTGAGATACTGTCTTTTATTGAACCAACTTCAGTCCAATAAAAGATATTGCCTTACCCACCTTGTCTCTCTAACCATTCTGTGGAAAGACAAGCTGTTTCTCAGTCAAAAAATGATCTATTCATCCTATGGCCCCATCTATTCTGAAGAAGGAACTCATCCCGCCTTATGTCAAGGTCTGTCCACCCCAATCTATGTTTCACATGTTTAGGAGCAGAGCTAGGAGAGTTTAAATACTTTGATATTTTGAGGCAAGCGAGATTTGAGGACCCTTCTGTTCAAAGCATAGACCTTCTCTCTCTCTCCCCTGCCCAATCATTCCCCTTTCAGATTTATCAGAACCATTAGAAGGAAGACTAATTGTATCTCTCCCATTCTCTCTGTTAAGAAGATCAAAGGTGCCTTTACTGGCAAATCTCAAGGATGAATTGTGGCAGCCCGACCAATATTGGTCTGTGCTGAACTGTAAATCAGCACTAAATTCAGGCTAGATCTATGATTCTGCAGAGAGTACTTAAGAACCAAACAATGGCCTTCATTTTGGTCCTGTTAAAGCCAATGGCACATTTGTCATTGACCTCAGAAGGTGCAAGGCCAAGTTCAAAGCTCTACTGCCTGCTACAAAGAATACTAACTAAATATCATTACCCTTCATGGAAAAAAGTGGGGTAAGAAAAAAGGAACATGGGGACCTCTGTGATTTCATACTCGTGAGATGTCAGGATGGAAGGATAAAAGAAAAGGAGTACTTGTGGCACCTTAGAGACTAACCAATTTATTTGAGCATGAGCTTTCGTGAGCTACAGCTCACTTGAAGTGAGCTGTAGCTCACGAAAGCTCATGCTCAAATAAATTGGTTAGTCTCTAAGGTGCCACAAGTACTCCTTTTCTTTTTGCGAATACAGACTAACACGGCTGTTCCTCTGAAACCTGTCAGGATGGAAGGAGTTTGCCATCTGGTGGACAGGGCAGGAATGTGGCTGCACGGATGTCCTGACATCTGGCTGACAGGGAAATGCTGCGGATCTTGGAACATCCACAGGGTAGCTTGGTCCTTCTGCGCTACTCCATGGGACTCTGGCAGCACGGAGTTGTGCTGTTATTGCTTCCCTGAGGGGCCCTGTGCACTAGCCTCCTTCTCTGGAGAGGAAGTGAAAGGTACAGAGTGGAACTCTGCAGACGTTAATGCTGACAGGGTCAGGCCTAACTCCTGGAGGAATTTCCCCATGGGTTTACTGGAAGATAATGCAATGTAAAGCATCTACATCCCCTTCATTCGGCTATGCCCCGCCCACTCGTGACCTTTCGGGCCCAGCCACAAGATATTTGCTGCTTTTGTCTCCGAGAGAAGGAGATTGCTGCTGCTTTCGATCTGCTCTCCTTCCTCCAATAATTATGGGGCCATTGGAGTGTGATTTTTGCTGTGTTAGTCCACTCCAGGCTATATCAGGGAGGGGATCATATGCCCCTATTGATGTGCCTACACTGAGAGATTTCCCCTGAAACCAAACCAAATTGTTCCAGTATCGTTTCGACAGTGACAGGATTCCTTCAAATCCAAGAATGCTTTGGTTTTCAAATAAATTTAATGAAAGTAGGTGTCAATGTTATATACCTCAGAACAGCTCCTTGATCATTTTTGCGTGGTGCACCTTGCAAAATCCTCTTGTATTAAAATCTAGTTGGCAGAATAGCCCAGTGATGGTGGAGATGAGCAAAGAGTAATGTATATAAGCAGCTGTGTGTGTTATAAATGGGTTGGGACTGGGAGCGTCTCACTTTAAGGAAAAATGAGGGCTGCCCAAGGCCCTATGTGCTCTTTAAAGGCTTAAGGAGTATGTATTGCCTTGTGTGGATCCTCTGCACCTACTGTGGTTGCTAGAGACCGTGGGCATAGGTCCACCCAAAGCTAAAGGCCCTTCCCCTCAACTGATATTGAATGCAATCCACAAGTAAATACAGGGAAGGGAGTGAAGGTCAATTGTTAAAAACTGGGGAACTAGAAGGGGACACCAAGCAGAGAGCTCCCAACAGCACCCACTGCTACTCAAAGATATCTAAAGAGTCAGTGGACACCGCCTAGAAGAACTTCACTCGGAGGTGTGACTGAACAAGGGATTGGATAGAGGCCACACAGTCTCAGAGTACCCTCCCATCCAGCTTCCTCCTCCTGGTATCAAGGATGGCCATCTTGGCTAGTGGCAGGAGGAGGTTGACAAGGAGGTCCTGTGGCTTTGTGAGGCCATGGATGGGGTGTGTATAAATGAGGAGGTGGGGAGAAGTGCAGATAAGATTAAGTTTAGAAGTGTGTGCAACAAGAGTGATGTAGTGGTGGGAGTCTGCTATAGACCACCGGACCAGGGGGATGAGGTAGATGAGGCTTTCTTCCGGCAGCTCACGGAAGCTACTAGATCGCATGCCCTGATTCTCATGGGTGACTTTAATTTTCCTGATATCTGCTGGGAGAGCAATACAGCGGTGCATAGACAATCCAGGAAGTTTTTGGAAAGCGTAGGGGACAATTTCCTGGCGCAAGTGCTAGAGGAGCCAACTAGGGGGGGCGCTTTTCTTGACCTGCTGCTCACAAACCGGGTAGAATTAGTGGGGGAAGCAAAAGTGGATGGGAATCTGGGAGGCAAAGACCATGAGATTGTTGAGTTCAGGATCCTGACGCAGGGAAGAAAGGTAAGCAGCAGGATACGGACCCTGGACTTCAGGAAAGCAGACTTCGACTCCCTCAGGGAACGGATGGCCAGGATCCCCTGGGGGACTAACTTGAAGGGGAAAGGAGTCCAGGAGAGCTGGCTGTATTTCAAGGAATCCCTGTTGAGGTTACAGGGACAAACCATCCTGATGAGTCGAAAGAATAGTAAATATGGCAGACGACCAGCTTGGCTTAATGGTGAAATCCTAGCGGATCTTAAACATAAAAAAGAAGCTTACAAGAAGTGGAAGGTTGGACATATGACCAGGGAAGAGTATAAAAATATTGCTCGGGCATGTAGGAATGATATCAGGAGGGCCAAATCGCACCTGGAGCTGCAGCTAGCGAGAGATGTCAAGAGTAACAAGAAGGGTTTCTTCAGGTATGTTGGCAACAAGAAGAAAGCCAAGGAAAGTGTGGGCCCCTTACTGAATGAGGGAGGCAACCTAGTGACAGAGGATGTGGAAAAAGCTAATGTACTCAATGCTTTTTTTGCCTCTGTCTTCACTAACAAGGTCAGCTCCCAGACTGCTGCGCTGGGCATCACAAAATGGGGAAGAGATGGCCAGCCCTCTGTGGAGATAGAGGTGGTTAGGGACTATTTAGAAAAGCTGGACGTGCACAAGTCCATGGGGCCGGACGAGTTGCATCCGAGAGCGCTGAAGGAATTGGCGGCTGTGATTGCAGAGCCATTGGCCATTATCTTTGAAAACTCGTGGCGAACCGGGGAAGTCCCGGATGACTGGAAAAAGGCTAATGTAGTGCCAATCTTTAAAAAAGGGAAGAAGGAGGATCCTGGGAACTACAGGCCAGTCAGCCTCACCTCAGTCCCTGGAAAAATCATGGAGCAGGTCCTCAAAGAATCAATCCTGATGCACTTGCATGAGAGGAAAGTGATCAGGAACAGCCAGCATGGATTCACCAAGGGAAGGTCATGCCTGACTAATCTAATCGCCTTTTATGATGAGATTACTGGTTCTGTGGATGAAGGGAAAGCAGTGGATGTATTGTTTCTTGACTTTAGCAAAGCTTTTGACACGGTCTCCCACAGTATTCTTGTCAGCAAGTTAAGGAAGTATGGGCTGGATGAATGCACTATAAGGTGGGTAGAAAGCTGGCTAGATTGTCGGGCTCAACGGGTAGTGATCAATGGCTCCATGTCTAGTTGGCAGCCGGTATCAAGTGGAGTGCCCCAAGGGTCGGTTCTGCGGCCGGTTTTGTTCAATATCTTCATAAATGATCTGGAGGATGGTGTGGATTGCACTCTCAGCAAATTTGCGGATGATACTAAACTGGGAGGAGTGGTAGATACGCTGAAGGGGAGGGATAGGATACAGAAGGACCTAGACAAATTGGAGGATTGGGCCAAAAGAAATCTGATGAGGTTCAATAAGGATAAGTGCAGGGTCCTACACTTAGGATGGAAGAATCCAATGCACCGCTACAGACTAGGGACCGAATGGCTAGGCAGCAGTTCTGCGGAAAAGGACCTAGGGGTGACAGTGGACGAGAAGCTGGATATGAGTCAGCAGTGTGCCCTTGTTGCCAAGAAGGCCAATGGCATTTTGGGATGTATAAGTAGGGGCATAGCGAGCAGATCGAGGGACGTGATCGTTCTCCTCTATTCGACATTGGTGAGGCCTCATCTGGAGTACTGTGTCCAGTTTTGGGCCCCACACTACAAGAAGGATGTGGAAAATTGGAGAGAGTCCAGCGAAGGGCAACAAAAATGATTAGGGGTCTAGAACACATGACTTATGAGGAGAGGCTGAGGGAGCTGGGATTGTTTAGCCTGCAGAAGAGAAGAATGAGGGGGGATTTGATAGCTGCTTTCAACTACCTGAAAGGGGGTTCCAAAGAGGATGGCTCTAGACTGTTCTCAATGGTAGCAGATGACAGAACGAGGAGTAATGGTCTCAAGTTGCAGTGCGGGAGGTTTAGATTGGATATTAGGAAAAACTTTTTCACTAAGAGGGTGGTGAAACACTGGAATGCGTTACCTAGGGAGGTGGTAGAATCTCCTTCCTTAGAGGTTTTTAAGGTCAGGCTTGACAAAGCCCTGGCTGGGATGATTTAACTGGGAATTGGTCCTGCTTCAAGCAGGGGGTTGGACTAGATGACCTTCAGGGGTCCCTTCCAACCCTGAGATTCTATGATTCTATGATAAGATTCTGGAAGAGGGTCTGAAACCTGACGCACCCTACACAGATGTGTGCCAGGGTCTCCCTCTTGTTGCAGAAAGGACATGTGTCAGGGAATTCATGAACAGCGCCAGGTACATGCCTGTACTCATGGCTGGCTAAGACTGCAAGTCTGTCATGGAGGTCACGGAAGCCCCTGGGCCAGCAGCAGCAGTTTGAGTATGTGGGAGGGGGCTAGAGGCAGGAGGTTGGGATGGGCATTTACCTCGGAGTGGGCAGCTCCTAGGCGGCGAAGGGGCAGGTGGGGGCTCCGTGCTGCACACTGCTCGTGCCCGCAGGCCCCAACCCCATAGCTCCTATTGGCTGTGGTTCCTGGCCAATGGGAGCTGCGGCAGCCGGTGCTTGTGGCAGGAGCAATGCGCCGAGCCCCCTGACCTCTCCACCGCCTAGGAGCTGAAGGGACACAGAGCAGGGTAGGGAGCCCCTGCCAGCCCCACCAACCTTCTCTCCCCCTCCCCAGCAACCAGCAGGGGTCCCAGGCCATACTGCCTGGTTCCCCCGCCATCAGCGGGGTCCCTGGGCCACCTCCTGCAGCACCCACGGCACTCCCAGACCACCCCCACTCCCGTGCCCCTGCGGCCCCCCCGCCAAAGTTTTAGTCATGGGTAATTTTACTAAAAGTCATGGACAGATCACGGGCCATGAATTTTTGTTTACTGCCTGTGACCTGTCCATGACATTTACTAAAAATACCCGTGACTAAAACGTAGCCTTACTCATGGCTCCGTGGGCCCTTTGCACAGGGCTGAATTTCAGCCCTGAAAATAAAGGTTTGGTAGTGGGTGAGGTTTGTTCTTGTATTAGAAAAATTAAAAACAAAAAATGCACAGCTGGAAGTTACTGTTCTGAGATGATGATACGAATGATCCTTGCATATGACATCTTCAAAATGCTTTATAAACATTAGCGAACTAATTCTCGCCAGAAGTTTGGCCAATAAAAGATATTACCTCACCCACTTTGTCTTTCTAATATCCTGGAACCAACATGGCTACAACTACACTGCATAATCCTCACCAGGCATGTGTGAGGGGAGGGATGTATTTTCCCTATTTTACAAATGGAGAACTGAGGCAATGTGTTTGAGTTACTTGTCCTAGTGAAAAGAAAGGAGTACTTGTGGCACCTTAGAGACTAACCAATTTATTTGAGCATGAGCTTTCGTGAGCTACAGCTCACTTAAATTGGTTAGTCTCTAAGGTGCCACAAGTACTCCTTTTCTTTTTGCGAATACAGACTAACACGGCTGTTACTCTGAAACTTGTCCTAGTGAGTGGTGGCAGAGCTGGGTTTAGAATTCAGCAGTTCCTGGCTCCATGCTTAATCCACCAGATATCTCAGAAGAGGGAGTGCCCAATAATGGAGTATTCAAGGGAAGAGTGAACTTTGGTGGTGCCCAAAGGATAGGTGGTGTCTCTGGTATTATAGCATAAGAGAAAGGTTTATAAGAAAAACATCTTATAGTACAGGAAAAGTCTTAAAACCAGATCTTCAGCTGGTATAAATCAATGGAGCTATACAAATTTAAACCAGCTGAGGCCCTGACCCCTTAACTCCACTCTAAAGGTTTCCCTTCTGTTGCCTTCATCCTGGGCAAGTGTCCTCAATGTTAATTAAAAACAAAAACACAGAGAAACTACCAAGATATATATGTAAGAACAATAAGCATGCCTCATGATCTTCCACTGTTGTAATCCTACTCCTCCCGTACCCCATCCTCCTACTCTTTATTTAATGTCACGTCTGGCTGTGGTATAGCTAACTGATAAATAATCCTGCTCCCACTGTACTCCACTGGAACTCTGCCACTGAATTCAGTGAGAGTGAGATTGGGGCCCTTAGTCAGATAATTCCCAGCCCCAAGGAGCTATCTTTACTTCTTTTTCAGTTTGTCTTAAAAGCACTGTGAATGCCTGTGTTGCTCTAATCACCAGCTTGCTCTTGAGGTTAAAACAAATGTTTTAGAAGTAAATGTTCAAACTATGTATTTGCCTAATGGGCTCTAACAGCTCCAAAGAAGTCTGCAAATTGTAGTAATGGGTGACATTTCCAAAGTGGGTGTGAGGATTTAGCAGCTGATTCCCATTGACATTGATGGGAGTTGCATGACAAAAACTTCATGAACTACTCTGAAGATTTAGGAGTAAATATATTAAAAATTCTCAATACACTGATTCATAGTCTATGCTGTGGTGGTAGGGGGAAAAGCCCACAAATCCATGGCATATTTCCACAATGGCTGTAACATTTTTCTAGAGGGTCAGCATTATATTTAGTAAAAAGAAAAGGAGTACTTGTGGCACCTTTCCTTTTCTTTTTGCGAATACAGACTAACACGGCTGTTACTCTGAAACCTGTCATTATATTTAGTGAATCATTGATGTTCTTTTCTCTTCTTAAAAGTTTAAGTCCCCATTGTTCAGATTATTGTTTCATGTAGTGTTGTTGTAGGCAGCCATGTTGGTCTCAGGATATTAGTGAGGTAATATCTTTTATTGGGCCAGCTTCTGTTGGTGAGAGAGAGAGAGAGAGAGAAGCTTTCCAGCTGTACAGAGCTCTTCTTCAGACCCACGTGAGCTTGAAAGCATGTCTCTCTCACCATCAGAAATTGGTCCAATAAAAGATATTGCCTGACCCACCTTGTGTCTCTAATTGTTCAGACTGGCAGATCTGTCCTTGCTGTAAATATATATGGAAAGTAGAACAACAGTAAATTCTGTTTAATGGAGAAACGTGTCAAAAGTATAATGAACAGACTTTATTTCCTGCATAAGGGCCTGATCCCACTGCCACTGAAGTCAGTGGCAACTGTTGATTTCCTGTGGAGCAGGAACAGGTGCAAAGCAGCATTTCCTGCCCACGACAATGAGTGCCAAGTTCGGCAGTGATGTAAAGATGGTGTGAGGTGAATGTTCAGTATAAGTGAGAAAACTGGTATAAGGGGTAATGTAGTGTCATTTGCATCAATTCAGCAAAATGAAGGTAGTTTGCATTATCAGAAGGCAGGTGTGTCATTTCAGAAAAATTTGTGCGGGGAGTGGACGACATAATGGAGCATCGGAGCATACAGAACTATGAAAAATCTGGGGGTGGGGGGGAAGTGGAGCAAAGCAAGGTCTGGGGGGCATAACTGCCCCCTCTTGCCTCATTGCAAATGATGTGCCTTCCAGAAAGCATGAAAGGGAGGGGCAGGGCCAGCTCCAGGTTTTTTGCCACCCCAAGCAAAAAAAATGTTGGCCACCCCTCCTTTTTTTTTTTGGCTTTTACACGTTTGCACTTTGCAATGTTTTTTTGTTTGGTTTGGGGTTTTTTTTACTGTTCAAAATTAAAAAAAATGAAAACAGCATTTGTAGTTAGTGAAAAAAAATTTCCTACTAGTGTACTCATTTAATTTTAACAAAAATCACAATTACAAACAATTTGGGTTCAACTATACACTAATAGAAAATGTTAGTGTCTTTTGGGGCACCCAGTTTCTCATAAATTAAAAGAATTATATGAACTGAATTTTTCTGGTTTTTATACTTGCATACTCTTTTAATAATTCAGTGAAATCTAAATTTTTTGCAATGGTACTTTCAACTGAAATGAATGCGAGTCCTGACAAAAGATTTTGAGACACGGTGGACCTCAAATAATTTCTTAGTAATTTCAGTTTTGAGAAACTGCGCTCACCAGAAGCCACTTGTACTGGTAACGTTAAAAGAATACATAATGCTATAGCAGTGTTTGGAGTGAGATGCTCGGGGCTGTACATCCCACCTGTGAGCCCCCAGCCCGATCTCAGACCCGGCCCCACCCCCACAGAGGGAACACTAACCGACAGAGTGGCTGGGGAGCAGGTCAGCCACGGGGAAGGGGACAGACCGGGGTACCCGTCCAACGCCGAGCCGCCCGAGGCAGCAGGTCCCTTACTGGCTGCGGGGGTAGTGGGGCAATGCGGCTCCTCCCACCCTTCCCACCCCTGCTGCATGTGTCACAAGCAGTGGAGGAGCTGGTCAGCCGTGGGCGGACCATGGGCACCTGCCCAGCACCGAGCTGCCCGGGGCAGCAGGTCCCTTACCAGCGACGGGTCCTGCCCCGATCCCGGGCTCCGCTCCGGCTCCTCCACCACTTGTGACACGGGCAGCAGGGACAGGCAGGAGCCTCATTGCCCCGCTCCCCTGGCAGTGGGGGGCCAGGGCAGGTATCACCCCAGGGCCGGGACCCCCCGTGCTGAGCCCGCCGCCCTGTCCCATGCAGGGGCTCATTGGTTGACTGAGCGGGGCCGGGGGGAAAAAAAGGATGGCCGGAATGCCGCCCCTGGAAATGTGCTGCCCCAAGCATCTGCTTGCTTTGCTGGTGCCTAGAGCCGGCCCTGGGAAGGAGTCAGTTACTAGGAAAAGCAACAGGGGCAGGGATATTGGGCGGCCCTTGCTGGTAAAAATAAAGCGCCTGGTCTTCACTGTGTTTTTACCTCAGGATAGCTCATCTATGTTGATTACCATGAGGTAAAAAAACCACAGCTTTTTTAGCAGTGAAAACAAACCCTAAAATAAGCAGGGGAGGAGTGTTGTGTCTTATCTTGCTACTCTCCACCTTCTGCCCGTGGGGCATGTAAATCTATATTCATTTTGCATAGCCCCAAAATGGCCCAAGAGGTATTATTTTACCCCTTTCAGCTGGTTTTTGATCAAATTTCACGCTCTTTATGTCACTGTTGGCCCAAAGACTTACATAGGAGTTGTTGCTGCTTAATCAGTCCAGATTTTTGCCTTGAGTGACAATACTTACTTAGGACTGAAGCCAAATTCTTACTGCTCCGCTGACTCTGCAACAGGTATGAGTTTTGCAAGCAGATGTTGCAAGCAAGGTGGAGTTTGCATCAACCAAGCCCCTCTGAGAGTTAATAAAACAGGTTTGCAGGTAATTAATTGGCTGAGATCAAAAGGGAATATTGCTAACTGAAAAGTATTCTTATAAACTCTCTGCTTGGAAAAATAACTTGTCAGATTTTGCACTCTCTCTAGTGTTTTGGCTTAAAATACACTATAGTAATCTTTTATTGTTATGCTGAGTTGAAAACCAATTCATTGTGTTCAAGTTGAAACTCAGGAGGCTAATTTAAATTACTTGAGGATTTCTGTGTTCACAGACAAAGGGCAGCTAACGTCTCAAACTGCTATTTGCCATTCTTTCTATAATAATTAATAGTAACATTTGGTGAGACTAAACAGCTTTTATACATACCATGGAAAATGAAGACGTACACATGGATTTTCTTTTAATTAACCCATTTCTCCTTGGGTTTGCTTTGAAGGATAAAATATAAAGATAGAGGGCCCTCAGTTGATGTTAAGAGGGTTACATATATGTAACTGAGGTTACAATTTGTTTTAGAAGGCCCTTGGATTGTTTGTTCTTTCAATCTGTTGTAAGGCATATCCTCTTGTTACCCTCTAATAATCTCTAAAGATATTCATATTTTTAAATACAACCATATGATGGGGAAATCTCTCATGTTGTCATTTATTTTGATATCTCTGTCCATCCCTTTCATTATAGCCCCAAACAGTGCTTGGTCTTCCCTTGACGCTGCCTGTGTGTTGATACAACCCAGTATGGCAGAAAATCTGATGTCATCTGCAGCTGCAACACCATCTTTCAAAGGAGAAGTCATTAACCCTTCCTCAGAAAATCTCTGTGCAAAGCAGGAATGTCATATTATTAAAACAGCTTCAGGTGCCAAAGTATTTATGTGTCTGTCAGTCTAGATATAGATACCAGGTCAGATTCTCTGCTGGCATCGTTCCACTAAAGTCAATGAAGCTGTGCATCTTAACACCAGCAGAGAATTTGGCCTTTTTATGTGGACTAACTAGTTTATTTTATCTCCTTCATCTCCTCAAACATCTGGCATCATGCAAGCATTTGGTTTCAGCCACAGGGATTCTAAAGGTATATTTCCTTCATAAGGAAATAAACAAAACTAGAAACGTCAACAAAAAAATCAAAGAGTGGTCAGTGGCTGCTGGGGGGGGGGGGTGGTTACATTTTTATCTTCATCTTAAATATAGAGCTCTGGAAACTCCCCAGGACTTTGTCTTTTGTTTTCCTCCCTTAACTTTGTCCATGTTCCAGGAAAGATGGCATATGTTGTTCGTGAAACGTCACTTGTATGGCCCTAGCATGAGGGTGGACTCATGGTTGCTCAAGCAATGGTAGTAATAGGACTGTACTACTGTACGCAACATGGCTTGGTGGGCTGGGAGGGGAGACTGATGCTGAAAGGGCTAATAACCAACATCTGATCTAATTTGCATGGGTGTAAATCAGGAGTAACTGCACTGACCTCAGTAGGAGTTACTGTGGATGTAACACCAGTATAATGACAGCAAAGATCAGCTCATACTGAATGTTCAACCAGTTGCAGTGCATGGTAGTGAGCACATTTTCACACTTTACAGAACAGCATCTATCTCGCTTGGTTCTCATACTATGAGCATATAAACAAAAGAGAAAATCATAGCCCCCTCCTACGCACTGGCTGAGCCCAATATCTCATGCAGCAAGTGCTAAAAGTTTTGTGGTTCTGTTCTGAATGAAAGTTGCATCAAAGAGGGAGAGGGGAAGAGAGTAAAACAACAAAATACAAAAGAAATACTGACTAAGTACGGGCCCCAAATTTACCCTATGTTAAAGATCATGTGGAGCAAAAAAGAAAGTGTGCTGCTCCTACTTTCCTTATGATGGAAGAGAGACAGATTTACAAAAGAGCTCAGCTTCCAAATGGGCACTGAAATAATGGCCAAGTTTTCAGAAGTGAGAAGCACACAAACACTAAGCTCCTTTGGAAAAAAAAACAAAAAAAAACAAACCTCTGTGTCCACACATAAGAGTGCTCCTACACTTTCACCGACGTTCCCCTGGTGCAATTTCCCCAGGTCTGAGCCATTCTTATAAACACTGTGGCCTGCACCGGTTCAATCTGAGCCATTGCCGAACTAGCGTAGCCAGGAATGGGTAGCAGTACCATTTGATTGGCTTGCCCACCACAACCCCACAACACTTCTGTTGATTTCCCCATTGGCTCTCTCACCTTTCAACCTCCCCCACACCAGCCTGTTTCAGGTAGGCCTAAGTGAAATCAAGGTGGGACAGGGTCATTCCCTGCTCTGCCTCGTACCTCACCCCTCTTTCTCTGTCCTCATCCCTTAAGGAGGAACACAGAATACATCTGTAGAAAACAAAACTACAGAAGAACCTCAGAGTTACAAACATCAGAGTTATGAACTTACTGGTTAACCACACCCCTCATTTGGAACTGGAAGTATGCAATCAGGCAGCAGCAGAGACAAAAAAACAAAACAAAAATACAGTACGTTATGTGTTAAATGTAAACTACTAAAAAAAATAAATGGAAAGTTTAAAAAAAGACTGATAAGATAAGGAAACTGTTTCTGTGCTTGTTTAATTTAAATTAAGATGGTTAAAAGCAGCATTTTTTTCTTCATAGTAAAGTTTCAAAGTCAATGTTCAGTTGTAAGCTTCTGAAAGAACCACCGACTTTAATGTTTTGTTCAGAGTTATGAACATTTCAGAGTTACAAGGTGTTCATAACTCTGACGTTCTATTGTACATGTTTAGTAAATCTTCAACAAACTAATAAAATGTTTTAACAACAACTATTCCTAACTATTCTGGACCCGCAGATACCCAGCTCTGGAAGAACACATGAGAATGAGATGTAGATGAGCATGTGTGTTATATGCCCATGTGAAGATCCATTGTTATGTTTTAAGTAATAGTTGAATGTACAGACAGGGTTGGCAGTGAGGCAGCTGCTCCAGCTGTATTTCCCAGACTCCTGAGAGCTGAAACTGTGCACAGATGCACAAAAAGGCTACTCCACCTCCATATGCAAATCTTAGCTTTCTTTACCTCCTCATGGTTATTCAAGAACTGTTGGTCACTCCCTTTGTCTCTTACGTGGATAAACAATATTAGGTAAGGACAGAGAGATTAGGGGAGTTGGTGTGTGTCGTGGAGGAGCTGCCTGGACCACTCTTGCCTTTTCTCTCACTTTTCCAGGGAGAGACAACAGTTCAACAATGTATTATTAAAACACATATGATTATAAAATACAAATAACACTGTAAACAGAATTAAAACAAGCCTCTCATATCCTGGAGTGTGCCACAGTCAACTTTAGGCTCCCAGACCCAGACTCTGTGCTGCAGCAGGGAGGGCGACAATTGGTGTGTCCTCGTTCCATAACATTCTTATAGCAGTCACTGTTCATGGAAAGGGCTCAGATACCATGTGATGGACAACCTGATCAAAACAAATAGGTAGACAGACAGACATGTGAGGCTGTAGACCCTGCCCATTATAATCCTTGGAACAGGTGACTGAAGATAGGAAGAGTGCCCATCAAGTTAGAGGTGCATATACAATGTGGTGTGCATTAGTAATTGTGCACAGTCTCTTGTTTCTCAAAATATGCTCCTCAAGACCTGCATTTTTATATACCCTACTATATATTTTGTAGGTTTATAGCAGCACAATCATTAAGTATGTTTTAATCCTTTAGGACCATTTTCAGTGATGTATTTAAGCATGTGCTTAATTTTAATCATGCTTCAAGTTAGGCACACGCCTAAGCACCTGCTGAATCGAGGCTTTAGTTACAACTCCCTTGTTTTCAAGGGAATGGCTCAGAAGTAAAGGGTGAAGTTTGGCAGGCAGGGTCTCTGCTCAGGATGGAGTCCTTGTCCCCTTTCACACCTTGGTTTTACATTTTTCATGTTACTGAAGCCCCAAATCTCCAGCAAGTTTTGTTGTCTAAAGGCAAAGGAGACAAATACCTTTTTTTTTTTTGGGGAATTCACCTGACAAACATGGTGAAGTGCTTTTTAATGAAGTTTGTAAAAGAGCTATTCTACATTGGGTAACTGCTCCTTTTGCAAATTAGTAGGGAAAATGTTTAACATCCAAGAAACTGAAGTTTAAGTACTGTTTGTGTACTGAGTATGTAATTATTCTCTAATATCTATATTGTGGTAGTGTGCACAGGCCTCAATCAGGCTGGGACCCTGTAGCAAGGTCAAAGACTCACCAGTGCAGCACCTCCTGCTGGTAGTCTTGGGAATTAGCTCTTTCCAGCCTTTGGAGCTCCCTCTGCCAGCAGGCGGCTCGCCTGCCTCAGGGTTCTGCCCTAGCAGTACCCCCACACTCTGGGTTTCCCCTCAACCCTCTAAACCCACCTTGCCTCAGTAGCTACTGCCAGTCACCATCTAGCCCCCATTCACTGGGGCAGACTGCAGTCTGTAATGGCCACTCATCATTGGCAAGGGGTTAGGACCAGCTGCCTCTGCCTATTTCCAGGCTGCACCTTTGTAGCCCCAGTACCTTCATAGGCCTTCAACAAGGCCTGCAGCTTGGGGTTTTACCAAGCACTACTTGCTTGTAGTACCATATGTTTCCAAGTAGCTAGGCCCTCTCCCTCCAGGGCTAGAGAGAGACTCCTTCAGCTTCTGGCCCACAGCCCTCTTATCAGGGCCAGCTGGGCCCTAATTGAGCTGGCCACAGCTGTGGCTGCTTCCCCAATCAGCCTAGCTTGGCTGCTTTTAACCCCTGCCTATCGGAGTGGGGCAGCTGCTCCACTACAGACCCCATTGTCCTAGGTACTGTGCAAACATATTGTAAATGAAGTCCCTGCTCCAAACAGCATGTAAAGTACTGTTGTTTTCATTCAACGTTTATAAAAAATTAGTCAACATCATTACATGCTTAACTCATATTTGCATGCTGTGATTATGTATTTTATACATATTAATGTTAATTATTTTTAAATGACCATAACACATGGAAATTGCTAATTAGGATGCATAATTATTCTCTCATTGTCATTCTTATGTTTCTGTGCAGAATGAGGGGCTGAACGGAGGTAGGGCTTGTCTACACTGGTACTTTACAGCGCTGCAACCTTCTCGCTCAGGGGTGTGAAAAAACACCCCCCTGAGCGCTGTAAAGCGCCAGTGTAGACAGTTTTCAGAGGAACAGCCGTGTTAGTCTGTATTCGCAAAAAGAAAAGGAGTACTTGTGGCACCTTAGAGACTAACCAATTTATTTGAGCATGAGCTTTCGTGAGCTACAGCTCACTTCATCAGATGTTTACCGTGGAAACTGCAGCAGACTTTATATACACACAGAGAATATGAAACAATACCTCCTCCCACCCCACTGTCCTGCTGGTAAGGAGTACTTGTGGCAGGACAGTGGGGTGGGAGGAGGTATTGTTTCATATTCTCTGTGTGTATATAAAGTCTGCTGCAGTTTCCACGGTAAACATCTGATGAAGTGAGCTGTAGCTCACGAAAGCTCATGCTCAAATAAATTGGTTAGTCTCTAAGGTGCCACAAGTACTCCTTTTCTTAGTGTAGACAGTGCACCAGTGCTGGGAGTTATGCCACTCATGGAGGTGGTTTTTTACAGCACTGGGAGAGCTCTCCGGAAGCTTTGGGCATGCTTTCATATCAGGGAGGTCCTGTTTAACTGTGGGGCCAGCCAAGGTCAAAGGAAGGGAGGAAGCTGACCCGGAGCAGAGAGAGAATGACTCAGTGGCTACACGGTTGTGCTGGAGAGGGGGATCCTGTACCATGAATGAAGGAATTTGCTGTGTAATATTAATAAATAACATTTTATATTGTGAATGCTGTCCAAAGATCTCAAACACTCTACAAATTGATTTGCAAACTTATCACTTCACCAACTACTGAAATGCAGTCCCCTCTAGAAGGGAGGGACATGACAGCTGTTTAATAATTCACAGCAACACTACAGAACAGGAAGTGGATACTGCAATTGCAGGAGGAATTTTAGATAGATGCTATTTTCCCAGGTTGGAATTTAAACAGACTAGTGATGCTAACACTCTTATTTTTGATCAGGGATCTTCTAAAGTGCTCATAATCTTGGTTGTACATTTTATTTGAAAGACTACATCCGGTAGCACAATATAATGTGGGGCATTGGCTTGGTATTATCTTAAGGTTTGAGTTGCACCAGTGTAACTTAGGGCATGGCTACACTTGCAGATGTAGAGCGCTCTGAGTTAAATCCGCCTTCGGAGAGCACAGTAGGGAAAGCGCTGCAGTCTGTCCACACTGACAGCTGCAAGCGCACTGGCGTGGCCACATTTGCGGCACTTGCAGCGGCGTTGGGAGCAGTGCGTTATGGGCAGCTATCCCACACACCACCTCTTCCCATTCTGGCACTGTGGCTTGTGGAAAGGAGGGGTGGGGCATTCTGGGTCCTGTCCCAATGCCCCATGATGCATTGGTTCGCATCCCAGCAATCCTTGTGCTTCCGTCCACATTTGGAGCCATCTTTCAACATTTTTTGTACTGCGTGCTCTGTCTTCCCTTTCGGTCTGCAGGAATGGAGCCCGAACTGCTGAGGAATATTCTGACGAGTCTCGCCGGCATGTCACGTTTGGCGGTCGTGTTCTGCCTTATGATCCAAAGTGACAGTGAGGGCTCCGACGATGATATCGACTCGAGTAACACATATGACATGAGTTTGCCTGTGGCATTCATGGACATGCTCACCACTGTGGAACGCCGCTTTTGGGCTCGGGAAACAAGCACCGAGTGGTGGGATAACATCATCATGCAAGTCTGGGATGAAGAGCAGTGGCTTCAGAACTTTCAGATGAGAAAAGCCACTTTCATGGGACTGTGTGAGAAGCTCGGCCCCACCCTGCGGCACAGGGACACGAGATTGAGAGCTGCCCTGATGGTGGAGAAGCGGGTGGCTATTGCAATCTGGAAGCTGGCAACTCCAGACAGCTACCGATTGGTCACTAACCAGTTTGGAGTAGGAAAGTTGACTGCTGGAATTGTGTTGATGCAAGTTTGCAGGGCCATTAATCGCATCCTGCTCAGAACCATGACTCTGGGTAACGTGCATGACATTGTGGATGGTTTTGCACAAATGGGTTTCCCTAACTGCAGAGGGGCGGCAGATGGCACACACATTCCAATTCTGGCACCAGCCCACCTCGCCTCCGAGTACGTTAAACAGAAGGGATATTTCTGTAAGGTTCCAGGCGCTTATGGATCACTGTGGGCGTTTCATTGACATTAACGCAGGCTGGCCAGGAAAGGTTCATGAAGCACACATCTTTCAGAACACTGGCCTGTTCAGGAAGCTGCAAGCCGGGACTTTTTTCCCAGAGCAGAAGATCACCGCAGGGGAAGTCAAAATGCCCATTGTGATCCTTGGAGACCCTGCTTACCCTTTAATGCCATGGCTCATGAAATCCTACACAGGGAGCCTTGACAGCAGCAAGGAGCAGTTCAACAACAGGCTGAGCCAGTGCAGAATGACTGTGGAGTGTGCTTTTGGCTGTTTAAAGGGGTGCTGGTGATCTCTGTATGGGAAGCTGGACCTGGCCGATGACAGCATCCCTGTGGTTATATCCACGTGCTGTATTCTCCATAACATTTGTGAAGGGAAGGGTGAATGATTCACTCAGGCATGGAACTCGAGTTTCAACACCTGGAGGCTGAATTTGAACAGCTAGAGAGCAGAGCTATTAGAGGGACCCAGCAAGGTGCTGCAAGGATTAGGGATGCCTTGAGGGAGCAATTTGAGGCTGAAAGCCACCAGTAATGTCTGGTGCCCTGCACAGGAGTGAAGTGCAGTGGTTCCAATGTTAGTAGGAATCTTTGTTTGCTACTCTGACTTGCAGTGCCTGTTTCTTTCATGGGCTAAGGTATCTTTTACTTTATACAATAATAAAGAATGTTTTCAAAGCCAAAAAATCCATTTATTGAAAAGAAACACAACTGCTTGGGAAACCAAAAGGGCCAGGGGGTGGGGTGGGGAACTGTACAATCACAGATTTGCATATGTCCTGTTATCATACTCAGTCTTTCTGTCTGGAATGCTGTGCAATGAGTGCTGCACTTCAGGATGGCTATACTGCATGGTGATGGGGGTTGAGTGCAGTGTGGCTCCCAGTGCTTGGAGCCTGTCTACACTAGCGCTTTAAAGCAGTCAGACTTGCTGTGCTCAGGGGTGTGATTTTTCATACCCCTGAGCCAGCGAGTTACAGCGCTATAAAATGTAAGTGTAGACAAGCCCTTAGAGGGAAGATTGCTGCCATGAAAGGTCCTAATCCAGCAAAGCACTTAAGCATGCGCTTAATTTTAAGTACAGTGATTACTCATATGATTAAAGTTAGGTTTAAACACTTTGGACTAGGACCTAGATCATTACATTTCCTACTGAGAGAGACTGGTAAGTAATAGAGACCCTAAAACTGGGGGCAACAACAACTCACATAGCTATATTTTACCAGTTCTCTTACTTGACATTCATTTCCTAGGGCAGTGGGAGAAACTGAGAGACAGCAGTGCAGGATAGGGATAACTGGTGAAGACTTGTCAGAGAAGGAACGTCCACTTTTGAGGAAAATCGCCTTGCGCTAGTCACAGAAAAATGACAGAAAAGAAAGGACAGATGACTGTCATGCAGCAATCATGGCCCAGCCCTGACTTCCAACAATCAGACTCCTCAGTCACCAAAGAACTCATTTTAAAAAAAACCGACTGTGAAAGAGATCATCCTCTACCTTGAGGGATCACAGAACCACAGATGGGATTACTGATTCTGTATACCAGAGATATGCAGAGACTACAGTACTTCCAAAGTAAATGCAGGTTAATTGGAATTTAAATAGACTAGTGAGGCTAACACTCTTCTTCTTGCTTGGGGATCTTCTAAAGTGGTCATCATGTGGGCTGCATGTTTTATTTGAAAGACTACATCCAGTAGCACAGCAGAATGTGCTAACAAATCTACCACGTTTAAGCTAGGAGATTCCTTCAGTTAGTTCAAAACTGGTGAAAACTCCCCTTGAAAGAATTCTTCTACCACCGTGCCCTTGGTCTCCAGACTGGAGAAGCTCCCAATCTTTATTCCAAGGTTTTCCTCTCTGTCCATGCCAGCAGAACAACCTTTTTTCCCCACCACAGGGTGTGTTTTTGATGTTGTTGCTGATTGTTTTCATTTTTGGTGTTTTTCTTTTATGGCTTTGAGTCAGCTATCTTTAAAGAGGAGGGTTTGACCATCTGGTTCTGGGAGTAATCAGTGTCTAACAGGCACAACTGGTTTGCACATCATTCTGTGCCTGGTTAAAATAACCAGAACCATCCTTCTCCAGAAAATAAAATGCACCATATGTCAAGCAACTTCAAGCTCGGGGAAGACAGAGTGAAATTTATGCAGCACTTGAGAGAGATCTAGGGATTAGCAGAGGGGTGTTATAAGTGAGATCCTAGTTTCAGTCACTCTGATGTTTTATCTTGAAAGGGGAAGAGAGTAGGAAAAATCCAAACAAAACTAAATAGACGGAATCCTGCAAACCCCAGGCTCCTCACCAGGGACTTCTCTTAAAAAAGGAGCGGGGGAAACCCACAACAAAACTCTTTGACTGCATAAGTGTGTTGTACAGATTGGTTGTCTGAGAAGGAACAAGTACACACTAGGAACTGGTTGTGAACTGCCATATACAAGAAAGTGTAATTAGAGGGAGACATTAGAAAGACCTGAATAGGTTCCTCTTTAGGAGGGCACTACAGCAGGAATGCTTTGCTTTCATCAGTTATTGTGCTGTTGACCATTCAAATTAAATGCTAGATCATTAAAGTTTATTTAACCTACTGGTATCAGTCACTGCTGTGCTTCTAGGGAATGTATTTTTTTCTCATTTTTCTGGCACACATCTTCCAAATTCTTCTGGAAATATGCAGGGTCTGTCTTTTGTGTCCCTCCCAAACTTAACCCTTCCCCCCCCACCCCGCCTTGACAAGGACACACTATCTCCTCCCAAGAAGGCTTAACACTGCTTCTGTGAGCAGCTGACAAAGAGAACAAGTAATTTCTTAGCCTTTCAGTGTTGTGCTGCTTCTGTTTTTGTGAGTGGCCTCTGCACCTGTTGTGATAAGCAGAGCTCCCTTCACATTCACATTGAAAAGATGTCAATTCCCCCTCGCCCTTTCTTTTAGTGAATGCCAATAATTAGGAAAAAGACTTGAGGCTGCAGTGGATTCTTTAGCCTTACAAAAATGTGGTGTTTATATGGAGTAAAATGAAGAGAGAGAGAGACAGAGGCATCTTCTTCAACTGTTTTGTAAGTACCCTGTGAAACAGGCTCATAACGTGATCAAAGCAGGACGATCAGTTCACTTAACTGGATTAGGCTTTGCCCCACCCAACCTAGTTTGGCCTGTTTGTACCTCTCTCCAAACTGTATTCCTCTTGTCTAAACTTGTCTGATCATTTGCAACAACCATAATAAAATAACTTACACTGTAAAAAAAAAAAAAAAAAGGATACTATTTAGTCTTTAAAAATTGTGTACTTTCGTATGCTTTTTAATGTGTGCCTGGCTCTGTTTATAAAATGTAAAAGTTTGTGCTCCTTGTCCAGTATTCCCATCAGAGCAGAAGTGCTGGTGACTTTGGAGTTTTATTTGGGTGTGATTTGGAGATCGTACAAATAGCAGACACGTTTCCTCAGACCAGCCTCCAGTTCACCTGTGTTCTGAGTCTGTTGGCACGTCATCTCGATGACAAGGAGAGGTTTGACATTCTGGAAGTGTGACAAGTGCATTCAGTGCAGTGACCATCCTTTACCACTGGTCTGAAAAAGGCACCGCGGACAGGGCGGGAAAAGGCTGGAAAGGCTACCCAGCTGCTAACACAATGCAAGCAAAGGCCTTGGCTGCTGTTCAAAGCTGCTCCAAATGAGTGTTTCAATTTAATTCCAAATTAAAAGCAGCTAGTGTTGTGTAGCACAGGGAAAAGATTAGGCATCAATGCTTTCCCCCCCTGACATAATCCTAATGATTGCACTAAAATAAATAAAAGTTAAGCCTTCTTTCCCCCCACTACTATATCTAATTCTGTGGCCTGGAGCCAGATTTTTGTAGGTGAAAAGAGGAGAAAGGCCTGAATATTTAAAGCCAAAATCTGCTCATGAGTCTTATCCTCCTGGTTTCACAGGGTACGCCTATACTTTTTTAAAAAAAACAACAAAAACCTGGGGCAGCAAGTCTCAGAGTGTGGGTCAATTCACTTGGGCTGGTGCTACAGGGCTATAAATAGCAATGTTGATGTTCCTGCATGGGCTGGAGCCTGGGCTCTGATTCCTGGCAAGTGGGGTGGGTTTCAGAGCCCAGGCTCCAACCCAAGTAGGAACATCTACATTATAATTTTTAGCCCTGTAGCGTGAGCCCCATGAGGCCAAGACTGTTGACCTGGGGTCTGAGACTTTTTTTTTTTTTTGCTGTGTAGACATACAATCGGTCTCCCTTCTCTATTTGCTGTTGATATGCTCCACCTCAGGATCCTGCTGAAAAGATCTTCTTGGCAAGCTTAATCTTACACAAACTCTTAGCTAGCAGGATGAATTGGGGGATCCTGGAGTGGTTACAAACTGACACACATTCAACAAAACAACCCTGATTGGCCTTCCAAGAACTCTGCTCTTTGCCTCCCCAAGCAGCAGGTAGGTACAGTAATACAGCACTCTGATCTGTCTGTAAAATTCCAACTCAGTTATTGGTGGTGACACATGGTACCTTTCAGCAAACAGTGGTGGTGTAACAGCATCCAGCTACAGTGAGCCATAACCAATGTAATATGAGCCTGGCCCCTTCTACTCCAGTGGCCAGGCAGATAACATAAACCAAGCCCTGCGAGAGGTAGGAAAAATGGATATGCCCTTCTAGGGGCTTGTTCTTCATAATGAGTCCAAAGAGTGAGCAGAAAACATTTAAACCAGTATCTCTGAGGGTCCTATGGAACTACTGAATTAAAAGGCTGCATTCACACTGAGATCTCACTATGACTCGGGTGTTGGGGGTGGGGGGGGAAGCAACAGTCAGAGCTGATATACATTTTTCTATACTGCCTACCTCCATGGTAACAGTGGCTAAGGCATGTGCTGCTGCCACAGAAGTCAATACAACTGTTGATTTAAGTGGAGCAGCATCACATCTTAAGTATTTCAAGACCACCTATAGTGACTGGTCCACATAGAAGAGGAGAGCCCATTAGTATTAGCAGCTAAGGAGCTATTCCTTTAGCTCGAGTGGTAGAAGCCTGTCCTTTTGGTGCTGGAGGTTCCAGGTTCAATCTCTGCTAACAGTATGTTGTGTGGTACATTACAAAGAACTAAGAGCAAGAGACAGAAAGAGCAACCTTCGACAAAAAAAACACACTTTATAAATGCTTGGTTCTTCTGTTAAATATTGTAGAAATGTGCTGACTGTTCTTTTTGTTGTTTGTTCTCTTTGGGTTTTGTGGGGTGAGTAGTGGAAGGGTGAGGAAATCTGCCAAGGGAATCATGATCCATGGGAATCATGACAGGACATTTAAGCCATCGGGATCATGAGAGAGTGCAGGGGTGGGTTGTCTGTGGATTGTCAGAGAGAAGATGTATTTAAAGGCCTCACAAGAAAGAAGAAAAAGGAGATGATGATAAACCTGTTAAGTGTATGTAGATGCGTGTGCAAATGATAAATTACTCGTACCAACAGTATACTGCTGGTTGTATCTGTACAAGTCCAATTGTCAGGACCTGAAATCCCAGGAACATCACCTCATAGTATCTCCTCTGACTCTGCACTTACTGCATTGAAATCCCTGTGTCTCCTTTAAATCATCATAGGGAAGAAGGGTCCAGCCCAGTCATCTCTTTGTACTTCTTTTGAATCAGGCACTATAGTGACGACACATGACAGAGGCTGAAATGGCCTAAAGGATCAAAGACAAGTGGAGCAAGAATGGGACTGTAGTAGTAATTCATTCCATTTGTATATACCTGTTTTTTTTTCCTCAGTGTAAATTTGGGGCTCACGAAAGGTACCAGCCTGATAGCTCCAGAGAATGAAGTCTTGTATTTTTCCAAAGAACAAGTACACACGATCAGCAGCAGTGCAAATTGCCTGCCTGCCCTACGCTGCCAGTAGGACTCAGTGGGACCATGGTGTTGTTTTGCATTCCAGTAGTGCCTAGAAGCATCCAGTGAGATTGATTCCATTGAGCTAGGACTGTAAAAAAGACAAAGGGGCAGCTCCAGGCCCAAAGAACTTGCAGCATAAATAGACAAGAGAGATGTGGGAAACAGAGGTGAAGTGACTTGCCTAAGGTCACACTGCAGGTGAATAGCAGGGGTCAGGAATAGAACCCAGCTCTCCTGCAGCCAAGGCTGGTGCTTTTCCCACTGAGCCATGCTCTCTTTCTAAGGGGTCTAGAGCTGGAGGCGGAGGCGTAATTGCCAGCTCAAATAGACGTACTCACACTAGCTCTCATTGAGTCAGCATGCTAAAAATAACAGTGTAGCTGCAGCGGCCACCAGAGTATATAACTAAGGGCCAGCAATATCATTCCATGGCCATTGCTCACTTTCCCTTGCTGGTCTCAGTCTTGAAGGAGGAGTCAGTGCTGGGGTGAAAGAGTCACTTTGGGAGTGCAGGGTGGCCTTTCAAAGGGGTTCAGAGCAGGCCCAGAACTGGTCAGGTGAGAACTGACTTGTCTGGAGAACCCCTCTGAACCATTCTCATAATGCTCATTGAAATTCGAGGACTTGGATTTTGAGAATTATCAATCTGCAAGTGCACAGAACCCAGAGCAAACAGGAAAATGTACATTTAAACTCACACGTGTGCTGGATGCCTCTTGTACTCCTCTAGCAGAGCCATAAATAGGAAGAGTAATTTAACTTCTGCTGCAATTACACAGTTCTAATTTTTTTCCTTTGTTCTCCTTGGTTTGATTTGATGTGGTAGAGCCTACACACTGTTCTTTTCTGTCTGCTTTTGCTCTTCCGTTTCCTCAAGATACAAGAGATTTGTTTGAATTATTTTAATTGGCAAATGCATTATTCAAATAGTAGCTGTGGCAGAAATACTTTTATTCTAGTAGCCAGTTCATTTTTATTGGAACAGCTGCTGCCAGACACCTCTGTACTGATTCAGGATTAACCCAGCTCTGAAATGGGCTGTGTGACATGCAGTGGTGCTTTCCAAATGAGACCGGTTTAACATAGTTTCTTCTGGTGTGGGCAGGAGGAGGTTCCATTTTGATTTCCCTGGGAGAGCTGCTGCCACTAGTTAGTAGACCCAACAGCCAGTTCTAAGGCTGTTTTTCAGAGATGAGGAACTTAGACTTAGAGCATTAGCTCTTTGAGGCAGGTACTATCCTTGTTCTGTATTAATACAGTGCCTGCCACAATGGGGTCCTAGTCTATGATGGCGCCTCAAGGAGCGTATGGGTTTTTGTTTTTAATCCTCCTGCACTCTCAGGTGCCTAGGGTGTTCACCAGTTTCTGCCATTTATTTCAATCTTGTGCTGCTCTGTTCAGACTTCCGACCATCATGTTGGTGTATTTAGTATTTTTCTCTGTTGCTCTAGGGCATGTTTCTCTAAGTCACCTATTTTTTTCTCTTTCCAGTTGGTGTCTCTGTTATCACTTAATGTGGTATTTGTGTTAGTGGCATCCTTTAAAGTGTGTCCTAAATATGTTGTCTTCTTCACCATGTCTGATGTTGCAATGAACTCTTTCTAATGGACTCTGCAAATCTTCTTCAAGCATTTCTTTTTGAATGAGTTGATCTTCTTATCAGTTGTTGTGGATTTCCATGAGTCTGTTCCATGGAAGAGGACAGACATGATTCTAGTATTACAAATTTTTGTTTTTGCATTGTGTTACTGCAATACCAATAAATAGTAGTAATAACATTTTGTATTTGGATAGTGCCTTCCATTCAAGGATCACTATCACATTTTGTAAAGTGCTTGAATTTATTCTCTGGAGACCCCTGAGAGGTAGGCCAGACTAAGCTGTTTTACAGATGGGAGAAACTGATGCATAGATCATTCAAGCAAGTTGCTTGAGATCACACAAGAAGTCTGTGGCAGAACTGGGAAGGAAAACCACATCTCCTGACTCCCAATCTTGTGTATTATCTACAAGTTTATCATTTCAAATGCATTGTTACAGTATTTTTATTACGGATGTGCTTGGTTCTGTACAAGATGTAAATGCTGACTTTCCCTGCCGAAGCAGATGTGCTAATCTAAGCACATTGCTCCCCTAGATAGAAACTCTTGTTTGCGACTAGGAGTTAAACTTCTCCCAAACCTTGCCCTGAACCTGCAAAGAGAGTCCCGTGGACAGACTGCTGAGGGAATTTGCATGGAAAATGTCCAACGATACAGTTTTCTTTGCAGAACAGGGCCTTAGCATTGTAAGCATATCAAGGAAGATTTAATGAGCCATTATAAAATCATCCCTCCTTAGTACAAGCTTAGAAAATCAAGTTAACTTTCCCCTCAGTTTAAACAGTTAAATAACATACAAAGCTCTGAATATAATTGCAGTTTGCTCCTAGGATGAGAAAGTGAGGGCTAAAATGATACAATGGAGAGAAACAGGTATCCACTGGGATGCTCTTTTTGGCAGCTCTGCAGATTCCATATTCTGGTTTCTCTCATGCAGAAGCCCAGAACAATCTGTGATGTGCATTTGATTAAAACTTCACACACATTTTAAATGCTGATTCTTAGAATCACAACATGGAAGTGGCTGAGCCTGGGATCCACTGTGTAGGATATGCCACAGAATCAATATAATCATACCTTAAATTCCAGAGCCGGTATCCAAAAAGATCTTCTGATGGTGATGTCAGCGAAGCTGAGAAGGGAGAGATGACAGACACTAACGCAAACAATGCTGAAATGGATACATGCACGTAGATTTAGGTTGACCTGGGGGAAAATAAAACCTGGTTCCTTCCTTCCTACCCACCTTATCTGTAATATAGTGCTGATGGATTGATTACCATGCTGGCACCCATTTGTTATTGTAAGGCCATATGTGTACAGATCCAACTTAGGATTAGGTACCTCCTCCTTCGTCATATCACATCCATCTCAGTTCATTAAATATCCCTCATCTGTTCCACCACCTGCTCCTCTCTTTCCTGACCCCAGGACCCATGCTCATTTATTCTCTTCTCTTTGTTTTCTGCTTGTTTCCCTTTTAATTACATTTCTTGGTCTTTTTCTCCATTAATTATTTTTCAGTGGAGCTGGTCAGAAAATGTCCATGAAAATGAAACTTTGATGAAAAATGAAAAAAAAGGTCCTCAGAACACATCTTATTTTGATTTTCTCAGTTTTATAGTCGGGATCCCTATGAAGCCCGTCTCTTCACTTAGGAGCAGCTCCTAATCCCACTGAACTCAATGGAAATAGTGTCTGGTTCCTAGTCTTAAATCACAAGTGAAAACACAGAGGAAGGATTTAACAGGTTCCTTCACTGCTGTCTGGAAGTTTTTACCTTCAGCTGTGATCTTGTCCGATCTCACAAACTCAACAGCGCTGGCCTGTTCAGTATTTGGATGGAAAACAGAGTCCGCAGCAAGCTGGGTTGTGATTTAGGGTCCCAATCCTGCAAGTGAAATGAGCCATTGCACCTGAGCAGAGTCACTTGCAGATCTGGGGCCTTCGTAAAAGGGCATTTTCCTGAGTCACTGCTGAATCAATGCCTAGACTGTGTTAATGCTGCTGCTACTAATTATTATTTATTTCTGTTACAGTAGCTCCTAGGGACCCCAGCAAAAATAAAGGCCCCATTGTGCTAGGCTCTGTACTACCACATTGAGAGACAGTTCCTGCCCCAAAGAGTTTACAGTCTAAATAGACAAGACAGGTGGGATATAGAAGTGAAGTGACGTGCCCAAGGTCATGTAGCCGGGATTAGACTCCAAGTCTCCTGAGTCCCAGTCAGTGCTTTATCCACTAGACCACATTGCCTCCAGAGCTAATGATAAGTAACTCAGAGCTCACAAAGCAGTTAATTAACAAAGAGCATTATGAGGCCCAGTGAGTTCAAGTCACTTGTCAAAAGCTTGGGCAGGTCTACCCTACAGGGCTCAGTCGACCTAAGTTACACAACTCCATCTGCGTGAATAACATAGCTGGAGTCGATGTACCTTAGGTCGACCTTGTGCGGCGTCTACACCACACTGGGTCGACGGGAGAAACTCTCCTGTCGACTTACCTCATGCTTCTCATTCTGGTAGAATTCCAGAGTTGATGGGAGAGTGATTGGCAGTCGATTTAGTGGATCTTCACTAGACCAGCTAAATCGACCCCCAGTGGCTTGATCGCCGCGTGTCGATACTCTGGTAAATGGAGACAAGCCCTCAGAGTAAGCAAGTGAAACCCTAGGTTTCCTGACTCCCTGCTGTTTGCTGGGTCTACAAAAGAACAGTTGGCCAGGTGTAAGGGAGATCAGTGATACTGGGGGACCCTATTTTTTTTTTTTTTTACTTAACAATTTAAACAAGCTTTTGAAGTGTAAAATAGATGAATCATACAATACATATAGTATTGAAGCCATATTTAAAAATTTCCTAATTTGGAAGGTAAATGGAGGGATTAAAAAACAAATGAGGTGGGGGAGAATGAAAAAGGTACAAAAGAAAGGCAAGAACAGGGAGAAACATAGAAATGTAGAGCTGGAAGGGACCTCAAGAAGCCATCAAGTCCAGCCCCCTGAGCAAAGACAGGACCAAGTATACCATCCTGGACAGGATGTCCAGCCTGTTCTTAAAAATTACAATGATGGGGATTCCACAACCTCTCTTGGAAGCCTATTCCAGAGCTTAACTACCCTTACAGTTAGCAATATTTCCCTAACATCTAAGCTAAATCTCCTTTGCTGCAGATTAAGCCCATTACTTCTTGTCCTACCTTCAGTGGACATGGACAACAATTGATTACCATCCTTTTTGTAATAGCTCTTAACATATTTGAAGACGGGGAGGGGAGGGACCTACAGTCTTCTTTTCTCAATACTAAACATGCCCAGTTTTTTTAAGCTTTCCGCATAGGTCAAGTTTTCTAACCGTCTTATCATTTCGTTGCTCTCTTTGGGACTCTGTCCAATTTATCCATATCTTTCCCGAATGGATCCCAAAAAACGTTGGGTTTTTTTGTGTATCAGGACAAGGGAACACAGCTGCATTGTGCTGATGAGTCTAGAAAGGCACATCCGATTTCCAAGGTTGCACTTCTGAGCCTGCTTAAGCGTTAGCAACCAGAGAGGTACAAAACAACTAGCAGATTCTGGCCTTCCCTTACAGTAAGGCTAATGGATCAAGACAGTTTGCCTCAGATCACAAATGAACCAGATCATTTGTCAGCAACTGTTTTTCTTTTCCTTTCAATGTGGGTCACACAAATTGTGATTGGAGTTTAGATTTGGGTTTAACTCATTTTAAAACAACTCCACTGCTGTCAGTAAATCACTGCAAACATGCAGCAGCTGAAATGTAATGGGATTACCCTGTGTTGTGACCCCTGCTGAGTAAACAGGACAGGGAGAAGGCTTTGTATCCTTGTCAGGGGTACCAAAATTGTTCTGCCCTTTGTCTGTTGAAAAGGTTACATCTCATGTTATGGTTTGTTTTGATTTAGTGACTCTTAAAGTTACTAGTTGAGTAGATTTCCCTGAAAATCAAAAGGAAATAATTTCCATCCCTCTCCCCCCACTTTCTACCTTTACAGTGGTGGAATGTCATGCACACATTTAACTTTTCACATTTTTGGGTTAGGTGTATTCTTGTAATATCTCATTTTTCATATTAATAGTGTTAATAGCATACCGAGCCTTCATTTTAAAGGCCATTTGTTTTTTCTGAGCTCTAGTTGGCCCAAATTCACCTCCCTGGACATTGCAGTTGGGCTCATGAGAATGGTGTCGGGTCAATATGCAAGTTCTGTCCCCTGTTGTCCTCATATGGAGGATGGGATTTTCCCCGGCTTTGAAGGGAATAAAGTGTAAAATGGGCTGTGTGTGTGTAGCCTGAGCACAACGTCTCATTGGCTCAGTTCAGGGAGTTAATCCATCCCTAACTAGGGAGAATAGGGAGGAATTCTACATTAGGAAGATTTCAGAGTAACAGCCATGTTAGTCTGTCTTTTTAAAAAGAAAAGGAGTACTTGTGGCACCTTAGAGACTAACCAATTTATTTATACCATATGCATCCGATGAAGTGAGCTGTAGCTCACGAAAGCTCATGCTCAAATAAATTGGTTAGTCTCTAAGGTGCCACAAGTACTCCTTTTCTTTTTACATTAGGAAGGGAATCAGTTGGAGCAGAGATGGAGGAATCCAGGAAAGGAAGATGCTGTGCGTGGGATGTGACTGGAGTTTTGGGGAGCGGGGCTTGTCTCGACTATGATCCAACCTTTCTCTTGGCTGTTTCAGTTTTGTTCTGGAGAAAGAAACTGTAATGGATTGAATAAATTTTTAGTTAAAATGTGGCCCAAGCCCAAAACCCCCAGTGCTTTGGGTACCTCCAGGTCTAGAGTGTCTGTAATGAGCCAAATCAAAAGTGAGGATTGCAACACACTCTGGGGTAGTGTGGATGAAGGTCTGCACCTGAATCTGAATTTAGAGGCTTGCTTCATAATGGGTCCAACTCAAAAAAGTCTCACACACTGAAGAATGTCACCTCCTGATCCAGATCTGTAATTGCATCTCCAATGTCTGTTGAAGGAAAGATCCCTGTGAAAATGTAAATGTGTCAATTCAACTGGAAATAGGAATGCATGTAAATTAGTATGGAGAGAATTACTTTAATATGTTAGAACCTAGCATATGTAACAGCTTGAAGACAGCATATGATAGTGACCCATTTTGCATCTAATGGGAAGAAAGGAGAGCAGCAGAATACAGACCCTGGACTTCAGAAAAGCAGACTTTGACTCCCTCAGGGAACTGATGGGCAGGATCCCCTGGGAGAATAAGATGAGGGGGAAAGGAGTCCAGGAGAGCTGGCTGTATTTTAAAGAATCCTTATTGAGGTTACAGGGACAAACCATCCCGATGTGTAGAATAGTAAATATGGCAGGCGACCAGCTTGGCTTCACAGTGAAATCCTTGCTGATCTTAAACACAAAAAAGAAGCTTACAAGAAGTGGAAGATTGGACAAATGACCAGGGAAGAGAAAAAAAGATATTGCTCAGGCATGCAGGAGTGAAATCAGGAAGGCCAAATCACACCTGGAGTTGCAGCTAGCAAGAGATGTTAAGAGTAACAAGAAGGGTTTCTTCAGGTATGTTAGCAACAAGAAGAAAGTCAAGGAAAGTGTGGGCCCCTTACTGAATGAGGGAGGCAATCTAGTGACAGAGGATGTGGAAAAAGCTAATGTACTCAATGCTTTTTTTGCCTCTGTCTTCACGAACAAGGTCAGCTCCCAGACTACTGCACTGGGTAGCACAGCATGGGGAGGAGGTGACCAGCCCTCTGTGGAGAAAGAAGTGGTTCGGGACTATTTAGAAAAGCTGGATGAGCACAAGTCCATGGGGCCGGATGCGCTGTATCCAAGAGTGCTAAAGGAGTTGGCGGAAGTGATTGCAGAGCCATTGGCCATTATCTTTGAAAACTCATGGCGATTGGGGGAGGTCCCGGACGACTGGAAAAAGGCTAATGTAGTGCCCATCTTTAAAAAAGGAAAGGAGGAGGATCCTGGGAACTACAGGCCAGTCAGCTTCACCTCAGTCCCTGGAAAAATCATGGAGCAGGTCCTCAAGGAATCAATTTGGAAGCACTTAGAGGAGAGGAAAGTGATCAGGAACAGTCAGCATGGATTCACCAAGGGCAAGTCATGCCTGACTAATCTAATTGCCTTCTATGACAAGATAACTGGCTCTGTAGATGAGGGGAAAGCAGTGGATGTGTTGTTCCTTGACTTTAGCAAAGCTTTTGACACGGTCTCCCACTGTATTCTTGCCAGCAAGTTAAAGAAGTATGGACTGGATGAATGGATGATAAGATGGATAGAAAGCTGGCTAGATTGTTGGGCTCAACGGGTAGTGATCAATGGCTACATGTCTAGTTGGCAGCTGGTATCAAGTGGAGTGCCCCAAGGGTCGGTCCTGGGGCTGGTTTTGTTCAATATCTTCATAAATGATCTGGAGGATGGTGTGGATTGCATCCTCAGCAAGTTTGCAGATGACACTATACTGGGAGGAGAGGTAGATACGCTGGAGGGTAGGGATAGGATACAGAGGGACCTAGACAAATTAGAGGATTGGGCCAAAAGAAATCTGATGAGGTTCAACAAGAACAAGTGCAGAGTCCTACACTTAGGATGGAAGAACCCCATACACCGCTACAGACTAGGGACCGAATGGCTTGGCAGCAGTTCTGCAGAAAAGGACCTAGGGGTTACAGTGGATGAGAAGCTAGATATGAGTCAACAGTGTGCCGTTGTTGCCAAGAAGGCCAATGGCATTTTGGGATGTATAAGTAGGAGCATTGCCAGCAGATCGAGGGACGTGATCGTTCCCCTCTATTCGACATTGGTGAGGCCTCATCTGGAGTACTGTGTCCAGTTTTGGGCCCCACACTACAAGAAGGATGTGGAAAAATTGGAAAGAGTCCAGCGGAGGGCAACAAAAATGATTAGGGGACTGGAACACATGATTTATGAGGAGAGGCTAAGGGAACTGGGATTGTTTAGTCTGCAGAAGAATGAGGCAGGATTTGATAGCTGCTTTCAACTACCTGAAAGGGGGTTCCAAAGAGGATGGATGTCGACTGTTCTCAGTGTTATCAGATGACAGAATGAGGAGTAATGGTCTCAAGTTGCAGTGGGGGTAGTTTAGGTTGGATATTAGGAAAAACTTTTTCACTAGGAGGGTGGTGAAACACTGGAATGTGTTACCTAGGGAGGTGGTGGAATCTCCTTCCTTAGAAGTTTTTAAGGTCAGGCTTGACAAAGCCCTGGTTGGGATGATTTAGTTGGGGATTGGTCCTGCTTTGAGCAGGGGGTTGGACTAGATGACCTCCAGAGGTCCCTTCCAACCCTGATATTCTATGATTCTATGTAACTAGGGGAATTGTGTAAGAGAAATATTTTATGTATCTGAAACAACATTTTAAGTGAGTCATAATCTCTTGAAAAATTTCCCCCCTTCAGACCCTTAATCATTTCAGGAAACCACACTAAGATATAGACTGGCAAAAATGCTGTATGTCTTTCAGACCCTGACAAAACACAAACTGCTACTTCTTTCCGTTCCTGGCCAGAATATAACCGCCACACCAGTGTACTTGCATTTTTATACAAGATAGGGGTGGGGATGTGAGTGCGTTAAAATAATGATGAAGGATTATGACACATTTTTATGGCAAGTCCATCAAAATCCCAAACAGAAAATTGGAAAAATTACTTTTGTGGAAAATACAAGCGCAATCCTGCCACCCTCATTCATGTGAGTAGTGCCATTGAAACTGATGGGATTATTATGTGAGTAAAGGATGTTGGATTAGACCCAATCTTTGTCTAATATTTAATTATGTACCATCAGAATCATGTCAAACATGAAAAAGCAATAAAAAAACCCTAACATGTCATCAGGCAGCATCAGTGAGTGTAGCAATATGAATACATTCAACTTTTATATGTGTGTCATGCTGACTTGTATATGTAAATCTCTGCTGGTAATAATTTGCAAAAGATACATATCAGTATCATTGCACATGTTCAAACAAATTACTATGCATGTTTTGCCAATTAGTACACAAATAGTGCAGTACTGTGCATTATTTTATGCTTTTGATTGGGGATGTGGAACAATGGGGGATGCCTATCTTTTTAGTTCTCTAGTGGACACTGAGGCCTTGTCTTCACTGTATTTTTTCCCCTGGGGATAACTAACACACTTGAGCTATTCTGAGGTAAAAACACAATAAAGACCAGGCACTTCAGTTTTACCACAAGGTCAGTCTCGGGCAGGGATAGGGCTGACGTCGGGAAGTTTACCTTGTGGCAAACCTAAAGTTCTAGATCTTCAACTGTGGTTTTTACCGTGGGATAGCTCATGGACGTTAGTTACTTGTGTGGGTTGTTGTTGTGCTTTTTTTTTTAACCTCCGGGTTTTTTAGCTGTGGAGACAAGGCCTGATAAGATGTTGGCCTTATGCATTTCTAAAAGAAGTCAGGAGTCGGATTGAAAGAAGACAGCCTCTCTCCATCGCACATACTCTCTGGGAGTAACTGTGGGTCTCTCAAGGGGATTACATCAGTGCTTGGTACAATACTTTCCAAAGTTGCATCAGTTGTGGTAACTTTTGCCAGCGCTTTCTGGGGGGATTGAAGTTTTAATTAGCAGCTCCATGGGGAAGGTTGGGCAACCAACTCTGGAAAATATGAGGGGCAAATGTTACTAATAGGAGGAGAGGGTGAAAAAAATGGTGATCACTTCCTAGATCTTTAGCAAGGTGCGTGTAGCAGGTTACAGTTTTATATTAATGTATAAAGAGAACATATGGTTAACAAGAGCAGGTAAATAGACTAGTAATCCCTACGTTTTTGCGGTTATATTGCACACTAATAAATATAGTAATTATACACCATGATTGTTTCTGTACCAGATGTATCTCTCATTACTTTTATATACATTCCACTTCTATGCCTTAAACGTTTGGCTTAAAGCAAAACAAGTTCCTCTGTGCATGTGTGCACACATGTTGAGTTTAAGTTCCTCACTCTAACCTTTGCTTCAGCGTTTCATGCTGGGCTTCTATTGCTTTCATTGATTTTTGACAATTATTAAAATTTTAACTGAGTGACTATAATCTGTCGCCAATACATGCTGTAAATAACATAGTTTATATGTGGCAGGCAGCCGGGAATAGGGCTCGAGGTGTTTCAAAAACTAGCAGAAGTCCTCACACCTTTTAGGTTGTGTATCCCCCCAACTTTACTGGTGTCTGCTTTAAGAAGGATTGTTATGGAGAACAGCACTGATAAAAACTGGATGATAGCAGATGTTTCCTTTCGCTGAATGGCTCTGCTAATCATTATGTTTTACTCTATGGGACTTTTTGTTCATTTACCAGGTTTATTCCTAGATTACATATTTGTTTTGATAGGTTTTTACGATAAATACAGGCATTCTGTAAAGAGCAGGCCCCACCATATTTTATGCAGTTTTGTTTACAGAAGTGGGCCTCATTGAACTACAATATCCTTTCAGGATTCCTAGGCAGGAGTGGAGAGGACAGATGGTAAACCAGACCCAGGGTCCTAGTTTACAAGGGGATCCTCAGATAACACACAAGGAGTAATAGGCTGTTTAAAAAGTCTGCCCTCTAATGCTTTTGTCCTTGACCACAGTTAACTGTTTTTATTGTTGTTATTGCTCTTGTAACTTCAGTAAAACAATTTCAGGGATTTGAAGTAAATCAAGGTGCAGAAATCTCTCTGGTCTGCTTCATGTGGCCTCTCTGTCTCTTCCTCTCTCTGTATAGTGAGAAATAGATATATGTTGAATTAATTTAGGAAATACATACTAGATATGAACTTTGGGGATGTTTGAAATGTGAGCCTGGATCCAGGTCCAAATTTTGCAAATGGCTGCTATGGCTCAGGGGCCAAACCCAAACTCCAGAACCAAACCTCACTGAGATTTGGGGCCAGAGAGGTCTGGATCAGCATTTTATAGCTTGATTCTGCCTCTGATTGATAAACATTTTTATTGTGCTTTAATCCTGGGAATAAGATGTTAAATTAAGAGGAGGCCAGTCACATATTTTGCTGTTTATGCTACATATGTATATATCAAATATACATGCACACTATTTCCTATTAAAAAGTGTTCATGTGTAGATTATGAAAGGAAAAAGAGGTATGAGAATGGAAGTTGCAACGTAATGTTCTGTAGCTTCTTGCCTTTTACCTGTCCTGTTGTATAGGTTTACCTGTCTTGTTGTTTGCTTCCCATTAGCTGAAGGTGCTGTTGAATGGCTGCTCGTGCCATGATGCCAAGATTATTTTTTTGATCAAGACAAGGATATTTCTTCTGGGAAATGTGTTAAGATTGCATCAGCTGGATGCTGTGAGGCCAGGGCTGTCCCTGCACTGGGTCTCTCAAGGAAGCATGGAAGTCCTTTGTGTGCTAAACTTACCAGCTTGTTATATCTTTTTTTAATGTTGTTTCTTTTTTATATTGAAAGGGGGAAGGGGCTGCTAACTGAACTTCTATGTTAGGCTGCAATTACCTGGATTCTGATCAGTTAAATTGCTAAATCTGGTCTCCGGGAGTTTCTGAACTCATAATCTGTGCTTTTGGTTGGGAAGTAGCATGGGTTGCCTTTGAAGGCAGACACGTGTGGAGAGGCAGGTACAATAAAGCCAGTGCAAAGAGGTGTGCATTGCTATTCCTTGTACCAGCTTGTCTCCCTGTTCCGCATGGGTGATTCACCCCAAAAGAGGGCAGGCAAAAGAGGCCACCACCCTCAGGGTTTTCCATTATGAGAGCAACTGTAGTTTCTGGCCCAGCTTCTCACTGAGAGAGGCTGTTGAGGGAATGCACTGAATCACCACCCTACTGACCACGTCCCTGCTTAGTGTACATCACCCTTTTTTGGGACATGACATCTACAGGCTCCTCTCTGCAACAACACCCTTACTGCCAAATGGCTATTTCAGCATGAACCTCTTTCCCCCCAGAAACCATTTTCAACTCAAGCTGTAAATATGCCCTAGGGAGTTCACTGCTACAGGCTCCCAATTTTAGCTTCTTATTTGGAGTTCATCTGATAGCCATGGCTGTGATTTAGCAGCATTCTGAGTAGCACTGATTCATGAAGGCCCCTGTGTTTCTGCACGGCAGCAGAATGCTTTCTATTTTGTTCCCAGGGCAAACTACTTTAAGTGGAAAGGGGTGCATTGGAAAGCTATTCAAGAGGGGAGGCAGAAGCTTCCTCCAGCCCCCATCTTTATGCCAATTATATTTTATTGGCAAAGCCTATGACTCATGACTTTAAGGGTTCCTTCCTTCAAGTAGCAAGTGTATGACAAGCCAGATTCACAGCTGATTTATGCCCCACGCAATCTTATGGGGCTGACCTTTACCCACGCCTATGCCCAGCATGTGGTGAATAGGTGAGTGCAGGATTTGGCCCACTGACTTCAGCGAGATTAAGTAGGGTGTGCATTAGCACCAAGTTTAGCCTGCTACAGCCCTGCCTGTATTAAGGAGATTCACCCAAATATTCCTACATTGATGTGGTTAGACCAGTGCAAATGCCTAATGTAGATACGTTTACAATGTCCCAGTTTGCTTACACCAGTGCCGTTTACTTCAGTGTGTTACCAGATTAAACTGCCCTGGTGTAAATCCTGCTGGGTGCTGTTGCAACACGTCAGCATTAGGGCTTTGCATTGGTGTGACTATCAGTGTAGTTACACGAATATGAATTTTCTTAATGTAGACAGGACTGAATAGTTTAATGAAGGTCTCTGCATATACAGGATGAGGAAGCATGCTCCAAGCTCAATGTTTTCTAATCCAGTTTATATAGAAATTTACCTGGTCCCCAGGTCCTGTAGTAATTTCCAGGCATGTAAAAATAGAAATAACAATAAATCTCTTCCTTCGCAGCTTATAGGAAAAATAGTTTTGAAGGATAAGGAGCTTCTTTTCTCTCTCTCTCTCTCTCTGTGAAGAGAGAGAGTTTAATTGAGAGAGAGCTAATTTGCAGATATGAGTTTTACATTTAGTTCATGTATATGGGGATGAATTCTGCCATTAATTACACAGGTTTTACCATGAAGCAATTACATTGGTTTCAGTAGAGTTTCATCCCGTAACACAGAGCAGAATCTTTCCCTTTAATTTTTTTCTGACAAGGGTACATCTGATTCTTGTAGCTAAGAAGCCAGCCAAATTTATAATCATTTTAACTGTAAAGCCATAGTTTTGCTGTGAGAATTGCTCACTGTGCACAATCCTGAAGTGAAAACGCATATTGCAGAAGACTGTATTACTGTATTACCACCTGCTACAGAACAATGCAGGGGCGAGAACCTCCTAATTTATCTACTCCATAAAAACAGAAACTTTGTATCATGAGGATTAGAGTGTTGGCTGTTGCAGTGAAGTCTGATTATTCTAAAGGCTTAAAGTCATATATGTGAAGCAAGTTAATACTAAAATTCACTACTGTACCTTTCATTAGATCTATTCTCCAGCTAGAGGCTATTTTCTGCTTTGTAGCGGCATTTGTTCCATAACAAGTAATATCTTAATTAAAGTTTTATCTGTTCAGAGAATTTTCTTTTTTATTTTCTTTTGGGAAACTAGTAATTAGTTCAATAATGCTGAGACATTGTTACTTGTGCTCATTAAATTCTGCAACATCGACTTGGACCTTTGAATGCTGGGAGTGTTAAATTGACCTGAAATGTAAGGATTCCATCTGTCTATTACTGATGAATTGGGATTTAACAAAAACAATCCCCTCCCCCCCAAACTATTACTCATTAACTGTGCGGCAGAATCTCTTCGCTACAGAATGGTAAAACACCCACTGGAAGCTTCTTCACACTCTTCCTCTACTGTGCTTCAACCCTGACATGAAGGGAATATCTGCCGGGATGAAAAGGCACAATGGCCTCCACCGCCATTTTAATTCTTGCTCTCTCTCTCTGTTGAATATGAGAAGAGTGCTGGGATTTGAGCTGTTGGGATGATTGCTGTGATGTATACATTCTTTTACGAGGAACTGCACTGAGATCAACAACTGATGTCATGTAACCCACCAGATAACCATCAGATAGTAATGGTTGGAATTGAACTGGTGACCTGAAATGAAAGGCTCTGTATCCCATTACAAGTCCCTGATGTGGGATTTGATAATTATCTGTGGTTTATGATCACCGCCTTGTTTTGCACAAGAAGGGGACTGGACCAGAAGTCCCAAGTCCTGGCATCTTAGAATCATAGAACTGGAAGGGAACTCAAGAGGTCATCTAGTCCAGTATCTAGTCCAGTCCCCTGCACTCAAGGCAGGACTAAGTACTGAGGGGCAAGGCAGCTATGCAATATGTTATTGCTTTCTTGTAATCATTTCCCTTCTCCAGCTGAGAGCTCTGTGGCTGTGAAGGGGAAGGCCAGTGGATTCAACAGAACAGCTGTTTAACATGGCACAGTCCTCTCTCAGGGTACTAACTTACGACACTAAAAGCACATTAAAATAGTGCTGCCCTGAACAGCAGAAACTCTTCTTCTGTGGCTCTCAGCCAGTGGCTGCATGGCACTTTGGTGAGCTGTGCTACCATTGCTGCTTGGCTGAGCGGAGCTGAAGCAGCATGAAGAGAATAAAGGGGGGGGGGGATCTTGGATGCTGCCTGAGATCAAGAAGATGTTCCTTGGTGGCTCAGATCAATTTGAGATTTACGTGCTGTGCCCAATCCACACCTTCTACATGTCCACCAGTCAGGGAGCCTCAGAAACACAATGCAGCGGGCCAAAAGCTTCAAAAATAATGTGCATCTAAGGATGTCTCCACTCTCATTCTGCACTATAATGCATAAATTAGATGGAGAATCTCAAGTTTTTGAGTTAATGAAGTTCAGCCCCCACCCAATAGCCCATATTTTAGTCTCCGATGCAGTTTAACTTGTTTGGAGCAAACAAGTCTGAGGAGAACAGAAGAAACTAGGAATGAGGGAGAGACAAAGTATTACTGGAGAGCCTGTCCTTGTGGTGTTTTTGTCCAAACTAGATGCCGATGGGCTGATTTAAGACTAAATGGGTCCAGATCCACCAAATTCCAGGTTCCGTGTAAAACATCCTCTTCCCAAACAGACTTTGCTTTTCCAGATTCTCTCCCTGCAGACTTCTTGATCCTTCTCCTCACCATTGCTCAAATAGACTCTTCTCCCCCCAGTCCCACTTCCCTACAATGGGCTTCTTGTCTTCCTCTCCAGATAGACTCTTGGCCAAATTCAGCCCTGGTATAAGTGGACACAACTCACTGGGGGCTAATGAAGGTGCATCAACTAACACAAAGGTTGTATTTAGCCCCTGATTCCTCATTCACTCCCTGCTGGCTCAGACCCTGTCAAATCTCTGGTCCTAGATCCATCTTTCAGAAGAAGGAATCACTGGATCCACACAAAAAGAAAAGGAGGACTTGTGGCACCTTAGAGACTAACACATTTATCTGAGCATCCGATGAAGTGAGCTGTAGCTCACGAAAGCTTATGCTCAAATAAATTTGTTAGTCTCTAAGGTGCCACAAGTCCTCCTGTTCTTTTTGCGAATACAGACTAACCCGGCTGCTACTCTGAAACCTGGATCAACACAGGCATTTTAGAAGTGTAGGTGGAAAGACAGGTCTCTAACCATACAGATTGGTCACAACATTTCAAGCCTCATTTGACTGACTTGGATGTTTAGTTGAACGTTTCATAGTAGGTTAGCAGGATATTTCACAGCAGTATTTTGGCTGCTTATCTGACGTGGAACCTCCAAAGCTTTTGAAGTTCACCCGTAGACTAATATTTTATTAATTTACTGAGCTGAGGGCACTTTAGCATCTCCTATGTTTCTTCTGAATATCAAATATGTGTAGTTCTATGTGTTGGACTGTTTCAAGATATTATAGTTTAAAAGACTCTTTATCATGAACTGAGATATCGTGTTCTTAGTTTTGACAGTTTATCCTCTCTCTAGTTAATTAGAAAGCACAGCAATTTGGTACTTGCTATTTTAATGCAAAACTGATACTACTGTAATGCAGAGAGAGCTAAATTTTGCATTTGTCTTCTATTTTGTAGTACACAAATTGGTTTGGCTTATACTTAGCTACTGCACTTTAATTCTTGTGTTCGCAAAAATACTTTAAATTCATGATAGGCCCCAATCCTGTATTCCTCATATACCCCAAGTTTATATTGGCTTAAGTGAGAGTTTGATGTGCAGAAGGAATGCAGAATCAAGCTCCAAAATTACAGGAGGTGTGTGATTACGGCCCTGCTGCTGCTAGCATAGAACAACTGGAGGGGCATGAGGTGGGTTCTCCCTGTTCATGCTCTCCACACAGTTCCTCTCTCCCCACATGTGAATATGGGAGGGTACTTGGGAAAGTGTGAGCCAGACACAGGAGCACTTGCTGGCTAGGCTCATAGCCTGTTAAGGGAGTATATACAAGAGTACTGTGCTAGCCACAGGCAGAGCTGCTAACATAGACCCTCATATGAGAAAAGACACAGGCTTTATCAGGTGGCAGGGAATTGGTGCCCAGCACTTTGATAAGTACAGTGAGATGACAGAAAAAATGAAGTATTGAGAAATGAAAAAGAAACTCTGCCCCAAAATATCACAATTGTATTGTTAAAACGGACCTCTTCCTATGTTAAGTTTGTAAAAACAGGACAAATATTAGCAACACCATTAAAGGAACCAACCACAATGTGACACTCTAGCTTTACAATAAACTCTTCCCTGACTCACTGCTACTGTGGGACTTATGGGAAAACACGGTCAGGCCAGTCAGTTTCCCATTTCTCCTCAAAGGACTGGGGATCTCCCTATCCGTTTATCTGCTTTAAAATCCTGACTCTTGGATGCTATATTTTAAGCATAGATACAGGAAAATCTTAGTAAGTTAATGGTTTCCACAAAAGTCTCTAGACCCCTTTTGGAAGCCATTTGATTTCACTCCATCTACTTGAGTCTGTCCATAGTGACAAGTAAATTCCATGTAAAGGTCCTTGTCATGTTCAAAGCACCTGTAATCTAAACTGAATGAAATTTCAGAAGGCCTATGGACTCATTTAAGTCCTCAGGGTCTTCAAGGACTTGAGACTCACTTCAGCCTTAAACACTTGGGCCTTGTGCTGGCCTTCTGCATTGGGGAGAATGTCAGCCCAGGTGTGGCCAATTTAAACTTGAGGTTTGTTCTGGAATCTCCAAGTTGCATGGATGATATAGTCGAAACATCATTACTAGCATATTCCTTTTGTAACTTGAGTAGATATTTTCCACCACCACAGTAGAAAAGAGGCAGGGATTATAGCAGTGCACACTATGTTGGGTACATTTGCCCAGCTTCTGCATATAATTAACTTGTAGGCACTTTACCTAATGTGTGCTTAGTAGATAGTTGCTAGCTTTTTGTTAGTTATTGAGTAGTAATATAGGGACAAATCCTGGTCTCACTGCATTTTGCCATTGATTTCTACTCTTTCTACTCTACCTTTCATAGTCTATGGAAAAGGTGGTTAAGCAGGATGTCACAACAACCAATAATTGACCCTTTCAGAGCCATTCTCATATGATCCAACCAGTAGCTGTCCAGTATAGAAATATAGGGCCAAATTCTGCTTATTTTACTAACATGATCTTGAGAGACGGCAACAATAATAATAATCGTTTTCTAATCAACTACCAAGGGCCATATTTTTCCATTGCAGCATATCACTAACTTATTGCCTTCAACAGGAGTATTCATATCCTGCATGGAGTGAAGAGAAACCCAAGCTTAATGTTTTATTTAAAATAGTCTTATTTTCATTATTCAGGGATATGGGCAACTGTTATTCCTCTATGGTATCAATGGTAGGGAGGCTTTCCAATACTATGTGTCCTCTTAAAGGTAGTGTAGAACTTGTATAAAGAAAAACCTTAAACGTAACTTAGATGAGTCTTGTGCTTAAAACCTAGAGGTGGTAATCAGGAAATGTGGGTTCTGTTCGTGGCTTTGCCATGGACTGCCTGTTTTAACTTTGGAGAAATTCTGTCTCTGTGCCTCAGTTTCCCCTTCTGTTAAATAATACCTGACTTGTTAATTCACAGTCTTAAGTGGGTGGTATGTTCTCTGATTTCCCACACGGGTTTGGAAGACTGGGTAGAAATGGAGGAGGTGTCTGTGAGAACATGAAATGTTTGTACAGCACCTAGCACAATAGGGTCCTGGTCCAGGACTGTGGCTCCTAGGTGCTGATTATTTGTGTTGCAGAAGTTCTGGAAGGAGACTTTGTTTTCTTGTAATGAATCAATGTCATGTGTTTGTAAAAGACGAAGGAAAAGGTAGCTGGGCTGTGCTTGTTCTAAATTGGACGGTTCCGTTTCTTTCTATAAATCTGAAGTACACATTTTTGCTTCCAGATTTTCAATCCCACATGTATCCCAACAAAAATATGCACCCACACCAGCCTAATGCTAATAAATAAGGTTGATATTCATATATATTATTCATCCTTAATTACCTTGTGTGAAATATAATAAACATTTAGCAGCATGCACATATAAAACCCCCATACCAGAACGAAACATTACATTGCACACAATTCTCTCCCTGAAGAGAAGCTGAGAGAAAGAATGAACCCCATGTGACAGATGTTAGTCATATCAATTAAGGCACTCTTGGAAAGTGCTCAGATCCAACAATGGTGACAGCGATAAGAACTTATATAGAACTAGTATGTGAAAGCCTGGGCTATTGCACGGGTGTAATTCATAAACTCACATGGTGTTTTTTTTTCTCGTTTTTGTTTTAAAAAGCCAAAGATGCCTGCAAATTTAAAAACTTGATGGTCACCCAGACTGCAAATCCCAGTGATGATTGGTCCTTGTGATATTCTGAACAAAAACACCTCAGCCATGCTTGTAGCTGTTTCCATCACTTCATACTGACTCATCCGACATTCTAGGCTACGGAGTGACAATCCTGGAATCATATAGGCTCCATGTCTATATCTTCCTTATTTCAGCTGCGGGGTGTCTCCTCTTACTCATCATACAAAAATAATTCACAGACTGAGTCAGCATTTGTTAATCATGAGTTTAAGACACTGGCTGCACACCACCTGTAGGGAGGTGAATGTTGAGGTCGCTACCAGGTCTGTTCATCATAGCAAATACTCAAATCTGGTTTAACCTACAGAAGCTAAACTTAGCAGCTGCAAACACCAGACCCCACTTTTTATTAGCAACAGAACATACTATTCCTGGAACGTCTCAATGCCACATCTTTCAGATGCTCATTATGTTGGCTATGATCTGATCAGATCCTATTGCTCAAATGGTTACAGATGCTTCTCTTGCAATTGCCCCAGAATATGCCAGAGACAAGCTTTGGTGTGAGTGTTATATACAAAGCTTTTGCTTTGGACACTGCCCATAATAGAATGGTGTTCTCAGATCTCCTTTCTGTGCTGCATCTGCTTCTTCCTGCTTTTCCTCATAAAACATGCAGGCTGGCTTGGCTGACAGCTATTGGTAGCTAGTTACCAAAGAGTTGAGGAGGAAAGCAAGCTCGCTGCTGATTTAAGTCAGTGAGGCTTTAAAGGTACATTAGCTGATATCCAGAACTGATACCTAAATCCCTAGGAGTGGCGCCAAGAAAGAAAAAATGATAGATTGAGGCTTACACAAAAGACCTTAGAAGACCTAGGCTGTCCTATAATAAAGACCTCAGTGGTAGCACAAAGAGAGTCTTAAGAATATTCACTGTATTCTATAGGACAAACAAAGCAATAACCCAGCTGTTAATGTAAATAAATACCTGCAAGAAAAGCCTTCCTATCCCATGGTAGAAATTCCAGTAGAAGAATGTCAGCTGGCTCCAGCTCAGAACAGAGCAACAGGTTTATTGGTCTCCTGTTTCCTAGTAATGATTCTTCAAATGAAACCAACAGAGACCAGAAGAAACTAATAGGGGCCAACTGAAGGATTTTAATGGTGTCTACTGGAACTTCCACTAGTGAAGGAAAATGAGCTGTATAGTTTGTTACACATCTTCCCCCTTATCCCTCCCCAACCTTGTGATATCAGTTTTAGAGAGTACAGGGGCCGTTTTCTCAATGTTTCTGTTTCTCTTGCTGTCTCTGAAGCAGGGGTTCTGGAACAATTTGTATAGTGGGGGTGCTGAGAGTCATTGAACCAAACTGTAAACCCTATATATGATGGAAACCACTTCCAGCTAGGGGGTGTGGCAGCATCCCTGGTTCTAGCACCTATGCTAGAAGGTGCCTTGTTGCCTTTACATGACTGCAGAAGGAGATATATCACCAGTACAAGTTTTCCACAGTAAAGCTATCCTAGCAGATACAAGATAGCTTTCTTTGGCCATGTTTACACTACAGAGCCTATGCCAGCATACTTATGTCAGCATATCGCCCTAGTGTAGATACATATGATGCATATGCTGACAGAACGGAAGAACCCCTTGGCATAGCTACACTACCTCCCTGAAAGATATTAGCTATAGTGACAGAAGTACTCTTCTGTTGGCTTGGTTGCATGTACAGTAGGAGTTCTGCCAGCATAGCTATGTCTCCAGGGGGTGGAGGGTGGAGTTTTTCACATTCCTAGCCAACCTAGCTATGCTGGCAGACAAAGGCCTTGGCTACACTTGCAGATGTACAGCGCTGTGAGTTAAACCTGCCTTCGTACAGCTGAGTAGGGAAAGCGCTGCAGTCTGTCCACATTGGCAGCTGCCAGCGCACTATTGTGGCCACATTTGCGGCACTTGCAGCGACGTTGGGAGTGGTGCATTTTGGGCAGGTATCCCACAGAACACCTCTTCCCATTCTGGTGTCATAGGTTGTGGGAAAGGGGCGTGGGGTGAGGGGGATTCTGGGTCCTGTCCCAATGCCCCGTGATGCATCGCTTTGCATCCCAGCAATCCCTGTGTTTCCGTCCACATTTGGCGCCATCTTTCCACGGTTTCTGTGCAGCGTGATCTGTGTTCAGTTTTGGTCTGCAGGAAATGGAGCCCGAACTGCTGAGGATTATGCTGATGAGTCTTGCCAGCACGTCACATTTGGCAGTCGAGCTATTCCTTAAGATCCAAAGTGACAGTGAGGAGTCCGATGATGATATTGGGTTGTGTACTGCGTACGACACGAGATTGCTTGTGGCATTCATGGACATGCTCAGCACTGTGGAACACCGCTTTTGGGCTCGGGAAACAAGCACTGAGTGGTGGGATCACATCGTCATGAAAGTCTGGGATGACGAGCAGTGGCTGCAGAACTTTCAGACAAGAAAAGCCACTTTCATGGGACTGTGTGAGGAGCTCGCCCCCACCCTGTGGTGCAAGGACACGAGACTGAGAGTTGCCCTGATGGTGGAAAAGCGGGTGGCTATTGCAATCTGGAAGCTGGCAACTCCAGACAGCTACTGATCGGTCGTGAACAAGTTTGGAGTGGGAAAGTCAACTGTTGGACTCGTGTTGATGCAAGTTTGCAGGGCCATTAATTGCATCCTGCTCAGAAGAACCATGACTCTGGGTAATGTGCAGGACATTGTGGATGGCTTTACATAAATGGGTTTCCCTAACTGTGGAGGGGCGATAGATGGGACACATATTCCTATTCTGGCACGACCCCACCTAGCCTCCGAGTACATTAATTGGAAGGGGTATTTCTCTGTGGCTCTCCAGGCGCTTGTGGATCACTGTGGGCATTTAATTGACATTAACACAGGCTGGCCCGGAAAGGTGCATGACGCACGCATCTTTCGGAACACTGCCCTGTTCAGGAAGCTGCAGGCTGGGACTTTTTTCCCAGAGCGGAAGATCACAGTAGGGGAAGTCGAAATGCCCATTGTGATCCTTGGAGACCCCGCTTACCCGTTAATGCCATGGCTCATGAAACCCTACACAGGGAGCCTTGACAGCAGGAAGGAATTGTTCAACTACAGGCTGAGCCAGTGCTGAATGACTGTGGAGTATGCTTTTGGCTGTTTAAAGGGTCGCTGGCGATCTCTGTATGGGAAGCTGGACTTGGCTGAACACAGCATCCCTGCGGTTATATCCGCGTGCTGCACCTCCACAATATTTGTGAAGGAAGGGTGAAATCTTCACTCAGGCATGGACCTCCAAGGTTCAACACCTGGAGGCTGAATTTGAACAGCCAGAGAGTAGGGCTATTAGAAGGGCCCAGGGCAGGGCTGCAAGGATTAGGGATGCCTTGAGGGAGCAATTTGAGGCTGAAAACCACCAGTAATGTCTGGTGCCCTGCATGGGAGTGAAGTGCAGTGGTTCCAATGTTAGTAGGAATCTGTGTTTGCTACGCTGACTTGCAGTGCCTGTTTCTTTCCTGGGCTAAGGTATCTTTTTACTTTATGCAATAATAAAGAATGTTTTCAAAGCCAAAAAATCCATTTACTGAAAAGAAAATTCATTTATTGAAAAGAAACACAACTGCTTGGGAAACAGAAAGGGCAAGGGGGCGGTGTGGGGAATGGTTCAAACATAGATTTACATATGTCCTGTTCTCATACTCAGCCTTCCTGTCTGGAGTGCTGTACAATGAGTGCTGCACTTCAGGATGGCTATCATTCAGGATGGGGGTTGAATGCAGTGGGTAAGCGTTGTAGTTTTCAGGGCTGGGTGGTGAAGCTACAGGTGTTGGAGGCAGCTGCTGGCAATAAGAACCCGGATGTTGGGGAAAGTGGGTTGGAGGTGACATGGGGGCACAAGGGAAAGAGTTTTGGGACAATGGCTGCGGGGGGCGGGGCGGGCGCGATAGTGCTCCGCCTGCATGGCTATGAGCGCCTGGATAGAGTCCACTTGGCACTCCATCATGCTTATCAGCCGATTGGTGCTTTGCTGCCGGAGCTCCGTGCTTTGCCGCCGGTGCGCTGCATTTTCCTGGCAGATCCTGCTTTCGCTCTCCCTCCACTCCTGCACTTTTTGATTCTCTTTAAGAGATTGCTGCATCACTTCTTGCAGCATGTCTTCTTTGCTTTTTCGTGGCCTCTTCCTGAGTCTTGGCAGTCTCTCGGCCGGTGATAACACGGACTGTTGAGATCTCAAGGTTGCATCTGAAAGGCAAAATGCAACACTTAACAGAGGCAGCATTGTTTATACCAGACAGAGTAATGATTCCCCCAAACTTAAGGAGGGCACACACAGTCTACACAGTAGCATAATTTTTCCATCCCAAAGAGAGCGCACATAACCCACGGAAGCCCCAAAATGGTGAATAAGCACAGGGTCCAGGGGGACTGATTGTTTCACGGCTGTACTGTCTTCTGGGTTTCTGTGCCTTGGGGAGAGCCAACAGTTGCAGGGGGCCCCTATACTGAACACTGTCCCCATACTTTCCACAGGAGTCTATCCTAGAAGATATCTCACTGCTGAGGGTGACCTGGGAAGCAAGGGAGATTCTTCTACTGCAATGCAGCTTCCGCCCTGGCCCATATGCAGCTTGCCTGTGTGAAGCAATGGTCCCCCCGCCCCTCGCGGCACAGTGGCGGGGATACGTTAGCCTAACTGGGGCAAGGACCATGGTGGCTCTCCCAATAAACCTGCGCAAGTGCATTGCCTATGTTCTGGATGAGACTTTTTAAGAGATTTCCGAGGCCGATTACTGCGATGTGGTAGACCACATGAATGTGCTATTCCGCATCTAGGCATGCATGCAGACCTAACCCTCCTCGCCCAAAGAGCCCTCACCAAAAAAATTCCTTCCTGAAAAAAAGCCGCTTACTGGGAACCTGCTCTTCTGTTTGTCCTCCACCAAGTACTGGCCGCTGCGACTGGCTACCTTCCTCTTGGCTCAAGAAGAGCTCCTGGCTGCATGCCTCTAGGGATTCCCGGGTGTCTCCCCCTGCCCCAGCACCCTCACGCCTGCTTTCCTCCTCCTCTTCCTCCTTCTCCTCCCACTCTGAAGTATCCATGGTGGTGCTCGGAGTGGAGGTGGGGTCGTCCCCAAGTATCACATCCAGCTCTTTGTAGAATCAGCAGGTCGCGGGGAGAGCACCTGAGCGGCCGTTTGCCTCGCAGGCTTTGTGGTAGGCATTCTGCAGCTCCTTCACTTTAACCCTGCACTGCAGTGCGTCCCGGTCATGGCTCCTTTCCCTCATGCCCCTTGATATCTGCCCGAAGGTATCGTAATTCCTACGGCTGGAGCGCAGCTGGGACTGGACAACTTCCTCCCCCCAAACACTGATGAGGTCCAACAATTCTCCTTTGCTCCATACTGGGGCTCGCCTGGCACGTGGAGGCACGGTCACCTGGAAAGATTCGCTGAGAGCACTCCACGCCTGGCTGAGCAAACAGGAACGTGATTTTCAAAATTCCCAGAGAATTTAAAGGGCGGGTCTGACGGCTGGTCACCTGAGGCCAGGGCAGTAGAGTTTGAACTGATGACCAGAGTGGCTAGAACAGGCATTGTGGGATACTTCTGGAGGCCGATCAGAGCGCATTGGGTGGCCACGCTGGCGCCGCCGCGCACCAGCGGTGGTGCAACAAACTGTATTCCTCTGGGGGAGGTGGAGTACCAGCAGCGCGGTCGCCGCGGAGAAACAGCGCTGTACGTGCCTTGCCAGTGTGGACGGGGAGTGAGGTACAGCGCTCTGGGCGGCTTTATTGCGCTGTAACTCGCAAGGGTAGCCAAGGCCTTACTTGCTAAACTCAAGGAATTTAGAGTAACAGCCGTGTTAGTCTGTATTCGCAAAAAGAAAAGGAGGACTTGTGGCACTTTAGAGATTCACCAATTTATTTGAGCATAAGTGAGCTGTAGCCCACGAAAACTTATGCTCAAATAAATTGGTGAGTCTCTAAAGTGCCACAGGTCCTCCTTTTCTTTTCAAGGAATTTAGACACTTCTTACATCGAAGGAAGGGTGTTTCCATTAATGTAGGTAATCAGTCTGTCTGAGAAGCAGTAGCTAGGTTGATGGAATAATCCTTCTATTAACCTAACTGCATCCACACCAGGGGTTAGGTTGACCTAACTATAGTGCTCTGGGTGTGAAATTCTTTCACAGCCCCAAGCAATATGTAGCTCAGTTGATGATGACCACAAGTGAGTTGTGAAAGGATGTCTGACCCCATGCAATTTGTGGCAGGGAGATGGTTAATGCTCTTTCCCTTAGCAGAGAAATAATGCAGCTGTCTGTCCTCAGTGCCAAACTGAACAGGAACCCAGCCCTAAGGGAAATGAGTCTGGAGTTACTTAATCCCTAAAGGATTATAAAAAGAGTGTGCTTTAGGGAGTTTCTCAAGCCCTACACTAAGAAATTGGACAGTTTTTAGTAATGGATGCCCCTGAACCTGAACTGAAGATGTTTAAAGGGACAATGTAAACTGGGTTACATTTTTTTCTGAACCCTTTCAGAGTACACATCTCAGAGTGCATCTACACAAGAAATATCTTATTCACTTTCAGCAGCAGACCACTTGCACCCATGCTGCCATTAATAGAAGCTCTAGGGTAGATGGATGTAGGCATTTTTACAATTGTGTCATTATTGCACTAAGAGATGGACTAAGATTGCCAACTCATTTTGATCCACCCCAAAATTCATCAGGCGGTATAATCCTTTAATAGCTAGGATTACAGTTCTCTTGTTTGTTTGTTCTTTCCTACCTAATGTCTGGACAGATCCTGAGAGGTGCTGAGCAGTATTCCAAATGAAGACAGTCCATGGCAGGTGCTCAATGTCCTACTCTCTATTTGGTCGATGAGTGCTCTGTTGACCTTTTGGTCCTCTTGCATCTGTAGTGAACTCAAGTGCACTGCACACCAGGATTCCTTGCTGGATCCAAAACCTATGCACATTCTTACTGGCTTCATCAGGTCCACAAGTGACGCAAGGTTCTTTAGGAGCTTCCATCCATTTCACTACCTGTACTTGTATCCTGCCACCAGTAAAGATTTATAACATCTAACAAACACCTCATTTTAAACAAGCATGTCCATGTAACCACTCATCTCTGACAGGCGCAATTAACCTCTAGTCTGCATGCTTTTTTCTTTTTTTACTTGGCTTGCTGATTATTAACCCGTTGCTCCAGAACTTTACAGGTTCCTTCCTCCTTCCCCTTGTGTTCTGAAACACAACCTTACAAACACCCCCGCCTTTCCCCGACCCTGGATTTTCTAGTGCTTTCAACACAGTTGGCCATACACCGTTTCTCTGACCTTACAATTTCCTTCTCTGCCTCCCACAGCCTATACTCCTTTAACTAGTTTTCTTTGTGGTCTTGCCCACCAGTCAGAGACCTTGGCCCCTTAGGCATCTCTTAAGTTTTTCCCACAACAGCCAAGAGGAAGGAGCTGATGATTTATTAAGATCTAGCAAACCATTAATTTGTTCAATGAATTCCTTTGCCTCTCAGCAATCTTTTATCAAACCACCTCTGCTTTATTTTCTGGACAACTACCTGTTTCTCAAAGTAACTGCAAATTATCAAATGAGCTGATATCTGCTGGAAGCAAAAAACTCAGTTAACTATTAGTTTAAAAGCAGTGGAGTGCCTGTGATTGATTATCCGAGTTTAGATCTGGAGCAGCTATGGATAGGAAGGATAATAGTTCCTGGGGTGAATGCCATGAGACTTTATTTATAGAAGGCAACAAATTGAATAGGAGATATTGGACCAAATGCTCTGCTTGTGTAAATAGATGCAGCTCTATTTATTGCAGTAGAGTTTTTTCCATTTACACTAGTAGGGAATTGGCCTATTGTCTCTTAGAGCTGCACCTTGATGATTACACTACTTCTTTTTCCGCATGAGAATAAAATGTTTTAACAATAAGGTGCAATAATTACGGATTTTTAATAATTTATAAGGGTAATAATTTATAAGAGTTTTTTAAATGTATGTCTCTGAGAATTGTGAGGCAGGAAGTGTGGGTTCTGTCTCTAACTTTGCCATGGACTCCTTGTTTAACTTAGGACCAGTCATTGTTTTTCTCTGTGCCTCAGTTTCCCCTTCCATAAAATGAGAATAACAATACTTTCTGTGATAAATGAAGGTGAGGGGTAGTGCTCTTTTATGGATCCAGCCAGCCAGTTAGCTATAAAATCCCTCTTGGTAGCTGTTCTCTACTTGCTTTACCTGTAAAGGGTTAAAAAATCTGACTGCATGCATAGGTAAAAGGAAATGAGTGGGCACCTGGCCAAAAGAGCCAATGGGAAGGCTGGAACTTTTTAAAATTGAAACAAGACTGCACTTTTGTCTGTCTGTGGTTGTTCTCCCGGAGAGGAGAGACAGGGCTGGAACTATCCAGTAAAAAGCTTTGAGCCAGGTATGAAAAATCATCAGATCATACCTAGAAACTACTCATTTGAAACCCCAGATATGTAAGTAGATCAGGAAATGTCTAGGACGATGCTATTAGGTATATTTCTTTTATTTCTTTATGGCTTGAGGATTCCTCCGTGCTAACCCCAGGTGCTTTTGTTTTGCATGTAACCTTTAAGCTGGACCTCAAGTGAGCTATTCTTGATGCTTATTCCCTGTAATTGTTTTTTTTTTTTAAATCTAGCAAAAAGCCTAAATTCCAAATGTATTTTCTTTCTTCTTGTTTTTAATAAAATTTACCTTTTTTAAGAACAGGATTGGATTTTTGTGTCCTAAGAGGTGTGTGCACATGTTGTTTAATTTGCTGCTAGCAACAGTTGATTTCCTTTGTTTCCTCTCTCAGCTCTTCCCTGGAGGGCAGGGTAAAAGGGCTTGAGGGTACCCCACAGGAAGGAATTCCCAAGTGCGCCTTCCTGGGTTCTAAAAAGAGGGTTTTTGCACTTGGGTGGTGGCAGCATCTACCCATCCAAGGTCAGAGAAAAGCTGTAACCTTGGGAGTTTAATACGAGCCTGGAGCGGCCAGTATTAATTTTTAGAATCCTTGCGGGCCCCTACCTTCTGCACTCCAAGTGCCAGAGTGGGGAATCAGCCTTGACACTTGCCTTGCTGGAAATAAAATTTATTAGTATTTATTAAGAACTTTGACTTCCTTAGGAGCTATAAACACTTCATAACAGCATGATGATGTTTGTACCAGCTGAGGCTATTACATATTTCTTCAAACTCCTAAATGTGTGATAGTCTTTCCTATTCCCACACACTTTAGAAAGACTTGGTAGAAATGGAGGTTGTGCTTGTGAGAGCAGTAGATGTTTGTACAGTACCTAGCATTATGGGGTCCTGGTCAATGCTGGGGCTTCTGGGTCTACCACAATACAAAGAATAATAATAATGTGTTGCTTTCAAACCTACTCTTCTCACTCTCCAACCACCTCCGTGTCTACTTGTTCACAGAGAGAGACTCAGCCCCATGGCTGGAGTGCAATGTGAGCAGCCCTTTTTTGGCCAAGCAAGGAAGTAAGTAGGGGGTCAGACAGGGATTATGATAGTCTAGCCCTTTGAGATTACTCTGGGTTGGAGCAAGGAGAAGGGATCCCCAAAATAAGAGTTTCAGGATTGAGGGGGCTTCTGGGGAAGGACTGGGCAGCGTTCCTGACAGATGCTTTCCCAGCTGGATTATAGAAATATCTTTTGACCACTTGTGGTGTCCTCCATCTGTTCCCCACTTTAATCCATTGCCCTACTTACAAAAATCCTAGCTAAAAGTTCCCCTAACTATCCCTGATCCCATATGGAACACCATTATCAGAAATAATGATCAAGGTGCTTTAAATTTACACTGTGCTTTAAAGAAAAAAGAAACTGGCACTCTATGGCCCTGATCCTACAACTGGATCAGCGTGGGCCGACCAGTGAAAAGCCACATTAAAGTACGCGGAGCTCAGCACAGATGCCAAGGGTTCACCCATATGGATCCAATTATAGGACTGGGGCTTAAGGTAGATAAGACAACACATGGGAATATAGAATCCAGTTTCACTTGGGACGCTAGAAGCTCAACCAGACCAGCCCTACGTGCAGGGAAGGGGCATCTTATGCCATTGCTCACTTGCAAAAAGCACAATGGGCCAGATTCAGCCCTAGAATAAATGGATGCAATTCTATTGAAACTAATGGACTTGTGCACAGAGCAAGGCTGAATTTGTCCCACTGTCTTTCAAGTCCATGTGAATGTTCCGTCACAACACAGAACCCCCAACACAGTTTATCTGTACCTCTTACTTTAGCTTTGCATTTCATATACTGTGTTAGTATCCCTCTTTATTATGCTGCCTATTTTAAATACAGTGGTGTTCTTGCTTTAAAGTGTGACAGTGACTTTTACAACCTGTACATCTTTAGGAATAGATAGAACTCTCTCAGTTTCAAATGTCTCAGGCAGTTTGGAAATGACATTTATAAACCAGTCACTTTTATAATGTCTGGCCTTGTCTAAATTAGAAAAATTGCACCAGTTTAACTAAAGCAATTTCAAATTGGAGCAAACCCATAGTGTAGATGCACTAAAACTGCTATAACTTACTTAAATTGGTTTTGCTAAATTTGGTAATTTACCCTTGCTAACCTAAACCATTTTAAGCAAGATTTGAATCAGCTTAAGTGTGTCTACTTTTGGGATTTGCTCCACTTTAACCAACAAGACCTACTTTAAATCGATTTAACTAAATCAGTCCAACATTTCTAATATAGAAAAGTCCTCTCTCCTTCTGTAAACCAGAAACACCTGTTGGGATATCTCGAAATGATAAAGCTTCTACTTTGATGTACTCTCTTCTTTTCTATTATTATAATCGTGGCTGTTTTTTAACTGGATGTGTGTCAAGATCTCTAAGTGCTGTGACTGGACAGTGTAAATGTAATGAAAGAGAACATACTTCTTGTTGTAAAACATCCCTTTAACTTGCCTGTGCTCTTACAAGCTTTACTTCAGAACATATGCCCCCTGTATTTATGCCTGCTAAGAGGCCTTGCATCGTGAAGGGGACTGCATTGTAAATCATTATTATGCTGCTAACAGACAGTGCCTTTCTTACCAATAATTATGGTTGTGCCTGGAGTTGAGAAGGTTGTTCTGGGGCAATAAATCGTGCTGTAGGTGATCTTTCATTCTTTCTGCATGGTATTCCTGAATAGGAAATTGGTGTTCTTAACAGCTGAACCTGACAGTCTCCAAGGCTTTACAGCTCAAGTCACAGAATCTGCTATGCAGAGAGTGATATTTTGTTTTCACTTTTGTGATAGGAAATTTGAAAGGGGGATTGAGGGGAGCTTGCTCTCCATATTAGAAATGCATCAATGTTTGAGAATATTATTGGAGCTTTAAATCTAATAAAATAAGTTTAATTCAGTATATGCAGCGCTGGAGGTTCTGAAGAGCTTTTCTATATTGCATTACATAGCACCTTACATTGGACACAGCATTGTTACACATTCTGAAATCTGTTAGCAGACTGTGTTCCAAAAGGAGTCTGGATAGCTGAGGGGACTGTTAATGGGAAACAGACCATTTCACCTGTAAGGGCTTTGGTTGAAATTTAAACCTTGAGCCCAATCCTGCAGCTCACATGAGCAGTCCCACAAAAGTCAATGGGTCAGCTTGTGTGAGCGAGGACCACTTGTCTGGGGTTTCCATGATTGGACCTTACTTCGGTAGAAATTAAAATCAAAGCCATCTGCTGGCTGTCAAGTGACCTATATGAAATTTGGTCGTTTCAGTTCTAATAGTCAGTATCCACATTACAAAAGCTGCAGTCATCGCGAGCACCAATTAACACTCTCTGGTTGGCAGCAAGGAAGCATCCAAAGACTGAAATAACCATAGAGACTGAATTGCCCTTTCTCTCTTAGTGATGATCCATCTGAGTCAAGGTGATGTGTGTAAGTTTGCATCGTCACTGCTTTTTATATTTATTGCTTTTTTAAACATGTTCTTGTGCCACAGTTGTGATCTAGGGATCCCTTTGTGCCAATTGGCAGAGGGCGCAGGGGTTTTACCAGGATCCCTTGGCTTGGATATATGCGTAATGATTCACTAAAGGGGCAAGTGCGGTCTCTAGCCACTGGTCATCATAATAATTGCAAAATATATGTACAGATAATATTTAAGAAATAATTTTCAGTATAGGAACATAATGTTCTTATGGCAGATAACCAGGAGATGATGTGTCTTGTTTCCCCTCAGAAAGGGGGTGACAGACAATTATCTCCCTATCCGGTCACTGTGTGTTGTGTGCCAGGAAAAACAACCAGCAGGGGAGCATCCTGTTTATGAATAAGGGCAATGGATTGTTCCGATGTATCTCGGGGTGGAAACAGACACCCTGGATCTTTCACCTAGGAGGCATGCTAACCGCATGACTCGTCTCATGAACGGAAGATCACAGCCAACCCTGGCTGTGAAACACTGGAAGGACTTTGTGTGATCATTGTTCTATTAGATATGAAAGTATCTAGTTCAGTAAGTCTAGGTGCCAGAATGCATGTGATTAACGTAGACATTTGTTTCCAATACGTCTACTTGCTATCACTTGAATCTCTGCACTCTATTAAATAAACTTACACTTGATTTCACTATAAACAGATCTAAGTGCTGTGTGTGCTAAGCTGGGGCGTGCCGCTTCTTTGGAAGCAGTGAAGACCAAGGCCTGGACGCTCAGGGAGGGCTTGGGTGTTGGAGTGTGCTTATTACTCATCTGTAGAGTGACAGTGGGGCCTGCGCAGAGCTCGAGGGGAGGTCTTGTGTTGTCAGTGGCTGGTGGAGTAAGGGATCTCCTGTGTCATGCTAAGCGCAGGTGGTAGCAAGGTGCTTCACAACCCTGGTGTGGTGGTGGTGGGGTCCCCTAGTGGTTAGAGCACTAGCTCACTATACTCCCTTGGGGGTTGGCAGTAGGGAAATCCAGATCATCCTCATCCACTGGGTTCCAACCCAGGGCCCTGGGGCTGGCAGTTCAGGTGGGCAAGGGTCTCACCAAGCCTGCTCCCTGGGCCACTTCCTAGCACACCTCCTGCCTCTCCAGTGGCCCACTGGGGGCCTGGCTGTTGATTTGCAACTCATACTCAACTGAAAGGAGTCCAGAGAGACATCCCTCTCGCTCATGGGCAGGTACTCTGCTGTCTTTCTGGCAGCAGCCTGCAGATCCGTATTAAGGTCTGCTTGGCGTAACATGGAACTCCTGCAGTATCCCTGCAGGAGCTACTAGTGCAGGTCTCCCTTGTACTCCCTTGTGCTGTGGCCTTTTAAGATCACCCAGCAGATGCAACTGAGTAGAGTCCTGGGGGTGGAGTCTCCTGGGCCCAGAACTTCTCCTTAGCTCTCTCTTCCTGAGTGTGGGGTTTGTACAACCCATCACACTGGGTGCCTCCGGGAAGTGTCACAACAGTTCAGGGCACCTGCACCTGTATTTCCCTTGTATGGTCCACCAAGGGCACCCACTCTGCATTCCCAGCTCCTCAGCTGTCACCTCTTTGGGGCAGAGACTCATGTCTCCCTTCTGTCTGTGGTTTTTCCAGGCTGCACAGCTCCCTGCTTACACTGTGATATCCCCAGCAAGCCAGACTGTCTAAATAGGCCAGTGTCTGTGCAGTGCTTTCTCTTCATAGGCTTATGGGCAGCATAATTGTTAGCAGTCATGAGTTACCACACAGCCCTTTATAAGCAAGCACATTTATTCTTAAGACGAAAGCATTACAGAAAAAACATTAAAAACAATAAAAGAAACTATACGTGTGCTAAAAGCTTACCAGAGGTCACCCATCACCCAGGAAGGACAGGGGGGCCCTTGACTGAAGGTCCTGTCCGTTTGCTGGATCAGAGAGAAGCCTCTGCATCAGTTTAAACTCAGACTATTTATCCAAAAGCCCTTACTTTGTCTGTTTGGTCTCTGGAGAATCCAGTTTGAACTAGTATATGCAAGTCTTTCCAGGTGGCGGTACTTCTCTGGAGATGTTACAACCTGAGTGAACTTGCCTAATCACCCCAACTGTTCTTAGTTCCTGGAGGAGCTGTGGTCATCCTTCCCCATGGAATTACTTACAATTCCTGGCCCACAATGACACATCAACTTAGTACAGTAAAACTGTCCAAAGATACTGCAGGAAATTGCTATCTCTGTCCCAGCTTGGAGACAGACCAAGCCACACAGTTTCAACCAGGTCTTGACAAATAAAAAGCAAGCCTGACAGATTATTTGTTTTTGCTGCCACGGCCTTTAAACAGTACATTAAGTTGGTCAATGTGAAAACAAGCAACCTCATGACCTTCTAGTGCATAAATCTTCCTCCTGTTACCACCCCCTTGCTGCTTGTCATCTCTTCCTGTGTCATGTCCTGTCTTATATAAGAGAGATTGCAAAAGCTTCCAGGCAAGGATTAGGGGTCTGATTCTCTATTATGTTACACCAGGTTTACTCCACTGTGACAACATTGGTTTTACACTAGCGTCAAACTAGTGTGAAACAGTAGAGTTAGGTCCCATAGCTTTTATTTGTCTGTAATAAATTATGCAAATGTGGTGGTGTGGAAATATAACAAAGTGGCCGTAATTTATAGGTAGGATACATTTATAAATAGATTAAGTTTAAATAGTTAATAAATGGTTAATTGCTGTAAAGTCTGAGCGGTCAATAGGCTGCTTATAACATACATAACACCTTCTTCTTACATGTGTATAATCATCTATAAAACGTACTACTCATGTCTGCAACATGCTTATAACGTCTATTAATCACTTAACTCTTAATATTATATTTAAATTAACATTTATTAAAAAAAGGGGGTGACCTTAATAAAGCATAATTAGAGCTGGTTGAAAATTTTCCCGTGTAATGTTTTTCCACCAGAAAATGCTGATTTGTCAAAATCAAAATGATCTGTGGGAACATGTCAATTTTGATGAAATTTCGTTTAGAAAAAAATCAAAATGAAGTGTTCTGATAAGATCTAAACATTTGTTGGAATGGAATTTCTTGATCATTTTGAAACACATTTCAAAATGAAAATCAATTTTATATTCCAAATTATAACATTAAATAAAGTCGCAATTGAAATAAAATATTTTGATTTTATAGAATGCAATATTTTGACTGTCTAGAAATGATATGTTTTAAAAATAAAACCCTTTTGTTTTTCATGAAATTTAAAATGTTTTTCTTCTGATTCGCAAACGATAAAATTGCAGAATTTCCTGTGTAATGGAAGTTCTTGAACGGCTTAGTTCAGACAGGGCCTGATCCCGCTTCCTTTAAAGTCAGTGGCAAAGCATCCATTGATTTCATGGGGAGCAGGATTGACTGCATAATTTGTATTGCAGTATGGACATTTACACAGATTCTGCACAAAGTCTTGCTGAAAGCCTCTTGATGTCATTCTAATCTTATCTCCTGCAGTGATGTTCTGGAGAATAGGTTTCTTCCCCATATGTATTATTTCCAGAACAAATTAGTTAGCAAATAAAGTGGACAATGCCGAATGACTGTGTCATTAATCTCTAAAGTAACTCAGGCTGTTACTGAAGTGATCAACCATTCTGCTCAGAGAGTGCTAACATGGGATTTTAGCTGGGAGTGCTTTTAATGTGCTAAAAGAAATCTTTTAGATGGAGGCATCTTTGAAAATGTATGTTTGAACTTTGGGATGTCAAGTATATGAAGTTAGCAGAAGCTCCTTTTGCTGGCAGATTTCTGATCTAAAAGTTGGTTCTTAATGTTTTATCATTAGAAATGCACATACACAACAGTGAAGACACCTTTCCTACACTGGAGATTTCTCTTATTGAAGGCCAGCCACAAGTGCAGCAGCAAACTCCTAGTATAGATAGGATAAATTGCTATCAGCCATGTTTTGCACCCATGCCCCTTATCTCTGCTTGCAACTCTGGTGAACTGCACTGATGCAAATTGTATTTTATAGTGATTTTGCCTGTGAATGCTAGGAGTGTGCACTGGTACAGCTACCCCTGAGGCCAGGCCATCAATGGTTGTAACCAGAGCAAATCACCAATGTAGAAAAGCTCTTCTACACTTAAATATGTTGCAGCATGTGCTCCTCATTGTGCCCGGCTAGCGGAGAAGGGGAGTTACATCCTCATCTCCTCCCAGTCCTTTTGGAGAGTAGCAGCATTAGTCTGGATCAGGCCTTGTGCTCACAGGCCACTGGGACTGAAACTGTCACAGGCTCCAGAATGGGAGCACAAGTGGGGAGAAACTCTTTGTACTCTCTCAGTCATGCGGACCTGGCAGGTGCTGGGTCAATCTGGCCTGTAGAGACACCAGCCCCACTGTGACCATTGTGTAACTTTGGCATTTTAGCCCTTTGCTGAACTGTATTTGTAATTTAGTCCATCAGTGTAACAATGTGGTACTGAGCAAGTATGCTCATGTAAAGGCAAACAGTGCAAATAAGTATCTAGATGCATAGCACAATTACAGTGCAAAATACTGTTACAGTGCATTTAATACGAGGGGCAATCTGAGCAAATACAATTTGGCCTTCATGTATATCTTGAACCAAAGCGGAACAAACCCTTTAGTGTCCCTATAGTGTTCATCTTCATGCACCTCAGCAAGCCCTGGTTTCAGTCTGGAAAAGAAGAACCAGAAAAACGGGAGAGGGGCTGATCTTGGCAAGATTTCCAGGAAAGTTGTGCAGAACTAAGAAGTTCAGGTAAGCACATGAGGTCAAATTCTGGCACAGACCAGGAGGACAAAAGTGGCTTTAAGTCTCTTCTGATTGCACGCTACTCTGGGGGAAGAAATGCTTCTCCCACCCCTAGTATTACTTCTGTAGTCCATTGTGGCTGTTCTGAATTACAGAAGCCTCTCCCCTACTGACTATGGCTTGTGGCACAAGTTAGAATGGACACAGCTGAGTGTGTTACAGCCCTGCCCCTCCTGGCTCCATCTTCTCCACACCAGGACTTGGCATATGGGCACTTGTGGTGGTCTAGTGAAGTGCCTGTGCTGGGGAATTCTCCACTAGTAGCTTTGTACCTGTTCACAGCTCCTAAGTGCCTTCAGAGCAACATCTGGCAGCAGAAGTGGTGGCAGAAGCCCTCCTCAACATCTGGGGTACTTTCCAAACTGAACTGAATCTCTGAAACTTCTGAGGCTCACCCATCACTAATTAAACTACAGTTTGTCAATTCTTCTCTAGAGCTGCTGTCTTTAACAGGTAAACCCCAAAGATGGCTACCCAGGGGATATCATGATGTCTACAGGGTCTGACCAGATTTCTCCCTGGTCTTGTTTACTAGGTTTAGCTACCTCAGAACCCTGAAAATGTCAGGGAAAACACTGCGTTTGGTAGTTCTTTGACATTTCTTTTGACTTGTGTCTGTACAAGGTAAGTATGTTGTCAAATGCCCAGTAAATTCAATCTGATTGGCTTGTTAGTAGAGGATTGGAGATAATTTGGTTACCAGCTGAAGAATAAACATAATTTGCATATGCAAATTAACCTTGGGTTGGTTTTTTTTTTACCCTGTAGAACTCTCCAAAAGGTTGTGAGATTATGGACTAACATTATTCACTTATATTTTTAGTTGGTCCAGCTGATTTTTTTTCACCTCCTACATTCTTATTTGTCATCAGTTTGGCCTCTGTTATCTGCTATACAGAGCTGAGTGAAAGAGTTTTGGTGACTAGTTACTTGCAGAAACCATGCAGTTTCAGGTCAAGAGATACTGCCAAATTCAACCCAAATTTGTGAATATATAGTTTCGGTTGGGGGAGGGGAGAAAGGGAGAAAAATTTCCAAAAAAGTGGAAATGTTTTCCTTTTACATTTTCTGAATGTTTTGATTTGTTTTTGTTTCTAAAATGATGTTTTGTTTATAAATTTAGCTAGATTTAATCAAAATAAAGTTACCTTTCATTGGATATGAAATGAAATTGTTTTGGTTTTGCCCGGCTCTATTGCTTAGAACTTTTTTTGATGTTTTGAAGATGATAGATTAACATTTTCTGTTTATTTTCCATTTTTGTTTTCCTGAGTTCCAGGCTGCGGCTGGAACCAGAACCAGAAATGACAAAATAATAGTGGGGGAAAGACTGTTCTTGCTGTATTTCTGATCAGGCAGGAAGCACCACAAATCGTATTGTTATGAAATTTCTAGTATGATTTTGCAGAACAAAGGGGTTTGGATTAATATCTGAACTGAACTTTCTGAGGTTTGTCCATCAGAAGCTGTTGTTTACCACAGTATTTTTCCAGCTCTTTCGTTAGGAGGACAACTTCACACAAGACAGATACCTCCAAGGAGCCCCTCCTCCCCTAAATGCCCAATCCTCCCAGTATTATTCCTCAAATGCTTCATTCTGGGGGCCACCAGGAAAAGATCAGTGGATAAAATTTGAGATTGGCTGGTTGAGGGTAATGCTAGTGGACTACATCTAAGAGTTATGGGGTGAAACTGACCAAAGGAAAATTAGGGGTGAATGGAGAGGCCTATTATGCTGCTGAATAGTGTCCAAAAGGCAATGATAAGAATCCCACCCCTCATGAAATTGCACTAGATAAAGTACACAAGAATGCACTTGGAACAAGGTCATGCTCCTGGTTGGTAGGGGATAAACATGATAACTCGATATGTCTTTTACTTTTAACTTCTGATTTTAAATAGAGTTCAGTGAATAACTTATTCAGCAAGTGTGGCCATGTTCTTCTGCTTGTGGGATATAGACAGGCAGATCATAATATCCTCAAATGTATTCAACAGCTATCTTGTCATAATGTTTGCATTCTGGATTGCCCAATATTCAAAAATCAAGATGTGCTATTTAATAATGAATGTTCAGATAAATTATACCACATCGTCTCTGTTCTGTGATTCGATGAATGTGCAACCACTTCACGTACACACACTTGTGTGTCTAGCTTTCATATTCTGTCTCCACAAACATTTTTCACCGGTAAAACTTATTCAAATATATATACACAAAAGGAGAGTGAAAACATAACTGAAGCAAATATTTATTCAAAACCATTTTTTGTATTATTTGCTCAATTCTAAGTACAGGGCACAAACAAGGATGACAAGCAAAAATTTATTTTTTTTTCCCTGCAGAAATTAGCTATGCCTTATTGTATTACCCGTGATCAAACTGGAGACAAAAGTTAGTGGTTCGGGTTCATTACCTTTTATATGGAGGAGAGACAAACACTAAACAAACCTGGGAGTTGAAAAGATCATAAACCTTACATACCAAGTCACGTCACATAATCTGAATGCTCCTTAAATTTCCTCTGACTGCAGTTAGAGTGAGAAAGGGCTATTAGAGGCACTCTTAAGCTCCATGATCAAGAGAATGTTTACCAGATACTAGAATCAATCTTCCTCCCATTCTTTTCAGATTAAATTGACTGATACGGCAGGAGGCAAAGTTAACTCTTTGCCCTGTATCAGTGAGAAATAATCATAACATTATAAAGTTGCTAAACAAAATTCCAGTTCTTCAGGCTTTTCTTGTGTGAGTAAATTGATGGGCCATCTCACAGAACCAGCCCCCAAAACATGGTGTTTTCAGTGTTGTAGCTATGTTGGTCCCAGGATTTGAGAGACACAAGTTGGGTGAAGTAATCTCTTTTATTGGAGAAGAGGAGCTCAGTGTAGCTCGAAAGCGTGTCTCTTTCACCAACAGCAGTTGGTCCAATATAAGATATTACCTCACTCACCTTGTCTGTTTAACAGCATTTTAAGGATAGATATGTGTGTCATCTTTTGATGTTATTTCCATTACATTAGGTCTCTTCTTTTTCTCTATTTCTGGTGCCATTCTCTGGTGAGATTAATTTGTATTAAAGTAGAGAGCTAATTACACAAAACAAGCTGATGTAGCTGGGATACTGCCTGAGCATAATTAAATATAAAAAACATGGTGTTAATACAACTGTGGTGCTAATTAAATAAAAATGGTGGTAAGTATCTGAGGCAGTGCAAATATAAGAAGTAAAACTGATAAAATGCTCCATTAAAAAATTCTCATAGATATTACAATTGACTAGTCACTGAGCTGCATTATTAATAATTGTATGTGAACTGCTACACAGGGCCCAAATGAAGTCAATGGGGCTTTTGCCATTGATTTTCATGGGAGCTGGATCCAGACCTTAATGTTCCAGAAGCTGCTGAGAGGAAAGCCCTATATTCACTTGTATTTGTGACTGGATTTAAGTGTAGCATCCTGCCACCAAATCAGGAATGGACAGTAATGACAAATGGACACAGAGGATAAACCCCTCAACAAAGATTGTAGCCCTTTCCTGGACAGGGCTTACCTCTTTATTTTGCACTTTGCCAACATTTGTGTATCTTGCCATGCCACAAGAACCTCATTGAATTGAATTGTAACCTTGGTAGTAATCAACCTTCTTAAATCAACATAGACCAAAACTTTGTCTTAATGCAAAATTCCCCTCAATAGAAAATATAATACCTTCTTTTAAAGCCTTGATTAGCTGAGCCCAAGTATAAATGTGTGTGTCAACTAATAGTGAGAGAAACAGAGCCACAGAGGAAAGTTACACGATAGCGAACCCACAGCTCTGTGGGAGCCTAATGTACTAATGCACAATATTTTAGGCAGTTCTGTATGTCATATATATCAACACGAGTCTATCCCAAAACTAGGTTGTGATTTGGCCAAAGGTTGGAGGCCTCATGCCCCCATTATTCCTATCTGTGAATGTGCTGCTTCCTAGCAGAGCATAAAGACCCTGAATTAGCGTCCAAACTCACTTCCTTCCAGGGGTTTGGCTTTATTAGTGTTAGTTTTGTGAAAGGCAACATAAACCTCATCTTTAGCTTCCTCCCTGAGCTTGGCTGTCCCTTGCACTGTCCTACAGAACATCTTCTGATCTTGTTCCCACTTTTTCTAAAGAGCTTCTCCCACCTCCTTTCTTTCCTGGGTGAAATTAATGAGCTGCACCTGCCACAGTGAGTCAACAGAACTTCAGTAGCTTTATACAGTGTTCTAACAGAAGTACCTTGCCATCCTGTTACATTATCTTACAGTTGCGTTGCACAATCTAAGTCCCATCAAGCTGTTCCTTCTGCTCTAGTGGTGGACCCTCAGTGTCTGCAGAATTGAAATAGTTATTTAAGAAATAAAAGTTTCTGGCTTGTATGGTAATGAAGAAAACCTTTCAACTGGGAAGCAATGCAATATTATCTTCCTGAGTCAATAGCCTGAAACAATAGCGATAGGGCTGAGCTCACAGCCATTTTTACCCTGTCAGAGGATCATGTTCTAACACAGTAGTCCCCCCGGATGTGTTTCAAAATGGGTTAGTCTTATCTGTGGGGGCTGGATCAAACTATGTTCAAACCACATGACTAAGGCTGTGAGTAATTGGGACCCAATCTGCACACAATGGAAGTTTTGCATTTGACTTCAGTGGGAGCAAGATCAGAGTCTTAGGGTATGTCTACACTACGGAATAAGGTCGAATTTATAGAAGTCGGTTTTATATATTCGAGTGTGTGTGTCCCCACAGAAAATGCTCTAAGTGCATTAAGTGCATTAACTCGGCGGAGTGCTTCCACAGTACTGAGGCTAGAGTTGACTTCCGGAGCATTGCACTGTGGTTAGCTATCCCACAGTTCCCGCAGTCTCCGCTGCCCATTGGAATTCTGGGTTGAGATCCCAATGCCTGATGGGGCTAAAACACTGTCGCGGGTAGTTCTGGGTACATATCGTCAGGCCCCCTTCCCTGCCTCCCTCCGTGAAAGCAAGGACAGACAATCGTTTCGCGCCTTTTTTCCTGAGTTACCTGTGCAGACACCATACCACGGCAAGCATGGAGCCCGCTCAGGTAACCATCACCCTATGTCTCCTGGGTGCTGGCAGACGTGGTACGGCATTGCTACACAGTAGCAGCAACCCCTTGCCTTGTGGCAGCAGAAGGTACAATATGACTGGTAGCCGTCATCGTCATGTCCGAGGTGCTCCTGGCCACGTCGGCTGGGAGCGCCTGGGCAGACATGGGCGCAGGGACTAAATTTGGAGTGACTTGACCAGGTCATTCTCTTTAGTCCTGCAGTCAGTCCTATTGAACCGTCTTATGGTGAGCAGACAGGCGATACGGATTGCTAGCAGTCGTACTGTACTATCTTCTGCCGGGCAGGCAAGAGATGAGGATGGCTAGCAGTCGTAACTGTACCATCTTCTGCCGAGCAGCCATGAGATGTGGATGGCACGCAGTCCTTCTGCACCGTCTGCTGCCAGCCAAAGATGTAAAAGATAGATGGAGTGCATCAAAACAAGAAATAGACCAGATTTGTTTTGTATTCATTTGCTTCTCCTCCTCCCCCGTCTAGGGGACTCATTCCTCTAGGTCACACTGCAGTCACTCACAGAGAAGGTGCAGCGAGGTAAATCTAGCCATGTATCAATCAGAGGCCAGGCTAATCTCCTTGTTCCAATAAGAACAATAACTTAGGTGCACCATTTCTTATTGGAACCCTCCGTGAAGTCCTGCCTGAAATACTCCTTGATGTAAAGCCACCCCCTTTGTTGATTTTAGCTCCCTGAAGCCAACCCTGTAAGCCATGTCCTCAGTCGCCCCTCCCTGCGTCAAAGCAACGGCAAACAATCGTACATCTGAGAGTGCTGTCCAGAGTAGTCACAATGGAGCACTCTGATGGGGCTAAAACGTTGTCGCGGGTGGTTCTGGGTACATATCGTCAGGCCCCCGTTCGTTCCCTCCCTCCGTGAAAGCAAGGGCAGACAATCGTTTTGCGCCTTTTTTCCTGAGTTACCTGTGCAGACGCCATACCATGGCAAGCATGGAGCCCGCTCAGGTAACCGTCACCCTATGTCTCCTGGGTGCTGGCAGATGCAGTACGGCATTGCTACACAGTAGCAGCAACCCATTGCCTTCTGGCAGCAGACGGTGCAGTACGACTGGTAGCCATCCTCGTCGTGTCCGAGGTGCTCCTGGCCACGTTGGCTGGGAGCGTCTGGGCAGACATGGGCGCAGGGACTAAATTTGGAGTGACTTGACCAGGTCATTCTCTTTGGTCCTGCAGTCAGTCCTATTGAACCGTCTTATGGTGAGCAGGCAGGCGATACGGATTGCTAGCAGTCGTACTGTACCATCTTCTGCCGAGCAGCCATGAGATGTGGATGGCATGCAGTCCTTCTGCACCGTCTGCTGCCAGCCAAAGATGTAAAAGATAGATGGAGTGGATCAAAACAAGAAATAGACCAGATTTGTTTTGTACTCATTTGCCTCCTCCCCTGTCTAGGGGACTCATTCCCCTAGGTCACACTGCAGTCACTCACAGAGAAGGTGCAGCGAGGTAAATCTAGCCATGTATCAATCAGAGGCCAGGCTAACCTCCTTGTTCCAATAAGAACAATAACTTAGGTGCACCATTTCTTATTGGAACCCTCCGTGAAGTCCTGCCTGAAATACTCCTTGATGTAAAGCCACCCCCTTTGTTGATTTTAGCTCCCTGAAGCCAACCCTGTAAGCCGTGTCATCAGTCGCCCCTCCCTCCATCAGAGCAACGGCAGACAATCATTCCGCACCTTTTTTCTGTGCGGACACCATACCAAGGCAAGCATGGAGGCCGCTCAGCTCACTTTGGCAATTAGGAGCACATTAAACACCACACACAGTATATGCAGCACCAGAACCTGGCAAAGCGATACCGGGCGAGGAGGTGACGTCAGCGCGGTCACGTGAGTGATCAGGACATGGACACAGATTTCTCTGAAAGCATGGGCCCTGCCAATGCATGCATCATGGTGCTAATGGGGCAGGTTCATGCTGTGGAACGCCGATTCTGGGCTCGGGAAACAAGCACAGACTGGTGGGACCGCATAGTGTTGCAGGTGTGGGACGATTCCCAGTGGCTGCGAAACTTTTGCATGCGTAAGGGCACTTTCATGGAACTTTGTGACTTCCTTTCCCCTGCCCTGAGGCGCATGAATACCAAGATGAGAGCAGCCCTCACAGTTGAGAAGCGAGTGGCGATAGCCCTGTGGAAGCTTGCAACGCCAGACAGCTACCGGTCGGTTGGGAATCAATTTGGAGGGAGCAAATCTACTGTTGGGGCTGCTGTGATGCAAGTAGCCCACGCAATCAAAGATCTGATATCAAGGGTAGTGACCCTGGGAAATGTGCAGGTCATAGTGGATGGCTTTGCTGCAATGGGATTCCCTAACTGTGGTGGGGCCATAGATGGAACCAATATCCGTATTTTGGCACCAGAGCACCGGGCCGGCGAGTACATAAACCGCAAGGGGTACTTTTGAATAGTGCTGCAAGCTCTGGGGGATCACAAGGGACATTTCACCAACATCAATGTGGGATGGCCGGGAAAGGTACATGACGCTCACATCTTCAGGAACTCTGGTCTGTTTCAAAAGCTGCAGGAAGGGACTTTATTCCCAGACCAGAAAATAACTGTTGGGGACGTTGAAATGCCTATATGTATCCTTGGGGACCCAGCCTACCCCTTAATGCCATGGCTCATGAAGCCGTACACAGGCAGCCTGGACAGTAGTCAGGAGCTGTTCAACTACAGGCTGAGCAAGTGCAGAATGGTGGTAGAATGTGCATTTGGACGTTTAAAGGCACGCTGGCGCAGTTTACTGACTCGCTTAGACCTCAGCAAAACCAATGTAAAGAGTTGTCACTTTGGATGGGCTAGCACCAGCAGGAGAGTGAATTTGTGTGGGGGGGTGGAGGGTGAGAAAACCTGGATTTGTGCTGGAAATGGCCCACCTGTTGATCACTTTAGATAAGCTATTACCAGCAGGACAGTGGGGTGGGAGGAGGTATTGTTTCATATTCTCTGTGTGTATATAAAGTCTGCTGCAGTTTCCACGGTATGCATCTGATGAAGTGAGCTGTAGCTCACGAAAGCTCATGCTCAAATAAATTGGTTAGTCTCTAAGGTGCCACAAGTACTCCTTTTCTTTTTGCGAATATTCCCACTGTTATTACTGCTTGCTGTGTGCTCCACAATATCTCTGAGAGTAAGGGGGAGACGTTTATGACGGGGTGGGAGGTTGAGGCAAATCGCCTGGCTGCTGGTTACGCGCAGCCAGACACCAGGGCAGTTAGAAGAGCACAGGAGGGCGCGGTACGCATCAAAGAAGCTTTGAAAACCAGTTTCATGACTGGCCAGGCTACGGTGTGAAAGTTCTGTTTGTTTCTCCTTGATGAAACCCCCCGCCCCTTGGTTCACTCTACTTCCCTGTAAGCTAACCACCCTCCCCTCCTCCCTTCAATCACCGCTTGCAGAGGCAATAAAGTCATTGTTGCTTCACATTCATGCATTCTTTATTCATTCATCACACAAATAGGGGGATGACTACCAAGGTAGCCCAGGAGGGGTGGTGGAGGAGAGAAGGAAAATGCCACACAGCACTTTAAAAGTTTACAACTTTAAAATTTATTGAATGACAGCCTTCTTTTTTTTGGGCAATCCTCTGTGGTGGAGTGGCTGGTTGGTCGGAGACCCCCCCACCACGTTCTTGGGTGTCTGGGTGTGGAGGCTATGGAACTTGGGGAGGAGGGCGGTTGGTTACACAGGGGCTGTAGTGGCAGTCTGTGCTCCAGCTGCCTTTGCTGCAGCTCAACCATACACTGGAGCATACTGGTTTGGTCCTCCAGCAGCCTCAGCATTGAATCCTGCCTCCTCTCATCACGCTGCCACCACATTTGAGCTTCAGCCCTGTCTTCAGCCCGCCACTTACTCTCTTCAGCCCACCACCTCTCCTCCCGGTCATTTTGTGCTTTTCTGCACTCTGACATTATTTGCCTCCACGCATTCGTCTGTGCTCTGTCAGTGTGGGAGGCAGCATGAGCTCGGAGAACATTTCATCACGAGTGTGTTTTTTTTTCTTTCTAATCTTCACTAGCCTCTGGGAAGGAGAAGATCCTGTGATCATTGAAACACATGCAGCTGGTGGAGAAAAAAAAAGGGACAGCGGTATTTAAAAAGACACATTTTATAAAACAGTGGCTACACTCTTTCAGGGTAAACCTTGCTGTTAACATTACATACATAGCACATGTGCTTTCGTTACAAGGTCGCATTTTGCCTCCCCCCACCGCGTGGCTACCCCCTCAACCTTTCCCCCTCCCTGTGGCTAACAGCAGGGAACATTTCTGTTTAGACACAGGCAAACAGCCCAGCAGGAATGGGCTCCTCTGAGTGTCCCCTGAAGAAAAGCACTCTATTTCAACCAGGTGAACATGAATGATATCTCACTCTCCTGAGGATAAGACAGAGAGATAATGAACGGATGTTGTTTGAACGCCAGCAAACATACACTGCAATGCTTTGTTGTACAATGATTCCCAAGTACATGTTACTGGCCTGGAGTGGTAAAGTGTCCTACCATGAAGGACGCAATAAGGCTGCCCTCCCCAGAAACCTTTTGCAAAGGCTTTGGGAGTACATCCAGGAGAACCGCGAATGCCAGGGCAAAGTAATCCTTTCACATGCTTGCTTTTAAACCATGTATAGTATTTTAAAAGGTACACTCACCGGAGGTCCCTTCTCCGCCTGGCGGGTCCGGGAGGCAGCCTTGGGTGGGTTCGGGGGGTACTGGCTCCAGGTCCAGGGTGAGAAACAGTTCCTGGCTGTCAGGAAAACCGGTTTCTCAGCTTGCTTGCTGTGAGCTATCTACAACCTCATCATCATCATCATCTTCTTCATCCCCAAAACCTGCTTCCGTATTGCCTCCATCTCCATTGAAGGAGTCAAACAACACGGCTGCGGTAGTGGTGGCTGAACCCCCTAAAATGGCATGCAGCTCATCATAGAAGCGGCATGTTTGGGGCTCTGACCCGGAGCAGCCATTCGCCTCTCTGGTTTTCTGGTAGGCTTGCCTCAGCTCCTTCAGTTTCTCGCAGCACTGCTTTGGGTCCCTGTTATGGCCTCTGTCCTTCATGCCCTGGGAGATTTTGACAAAGGTTTTGGCATTTCGAAAACTGGAATGGAGTTCTGATAGCACAGATTCCTCTCCCCAAACAGCGATCAGATCCCGTACCTCCCGTTTGGTCCATGCTGGAGCTCTTTTGTGATTCTGGGACTCCATCATGGTCACCTCTGCTGATGAGCTCTGCATGGTCACCTGCAGCTTGCCACGCTGGCCAAACAGGAAATTAGATTCAAAAGTTCGCGGTTCTTTTCCTGTATACCTGGCCAGTGCATCTGAGTTGAGAGTGCTGTCCAGAGCGGTCACAATGGAGCACTCTGGGATAGCTCCCGTAGGCCAATACCGTCGAATTGTGTCCATAGTACCCCAAATTCGAGCCGGCAAGGCCGATTTAAGCGCTAATCCACTTGTCGGGGTGGAGTAAGGAAATCGATTTTAAGAGCCCTTTAAGTCGAAATAAAGGGCTTCATCGTGTGGATGGGTGCAGGTTTACATCGATTTAACACTGCTAAATTCGACCTAAAGTCCTAGTGTAGACCAGGGCTTAATGCCGTCTTGAAGAATTTTCAGGTGTGACAACTTACTCATATAGGAAGGTGTTCTTTGAGGATGGCGATGCCCCTATCCCCTCTCCTTGCTGCTGGAACTCTTATGCCAGAGTTGAGATGGTAAATATTACAAATCCTACTTCAAATGTGGGTTCTGAATTCTCAGATCACTAGTCTGACAGAATATGCATCTGTCAGCAAAATATTCTTATTTTTTCTTTCCAGGTGTAGAATAAAACTTATTTGTTGCTCTAACACATTACTGACCACAATGAATAGGTGAGTGCACATATTTCAGTCCCTATTTTTACTCTTTGCTTTGTACACTCTGGCAAACAACAATCTGCTGGGGGTTCAAAAAGGGCCCCTAAGTTCTATTTTTTTCCTTACTTGTCCAGTCAAGTAACTGTGGTCTGTTTAAAAACAAATTGACTAGTGATGTAATTGTCATGTTCAATGTAATAGTTCTTATTGTTTCACTATCTAATCTAGCTATGTATATACTTACAGGGACTATTCCTGACCCTGTTTCTGTTATGTAGGTGAATGCTGTTGGGACATGTACGTAGGTCATTAATTATAAATGTATTCTATGCTGTTTTTGGCTTCAGAATATGAAGACTGTGGTTGGGATACAAATTCCAGTTATGTTTCAGCCTGATGCTTTTGTATGTCTTCCTGTCACCATTAATCTGAGCTCATCTTCCTTCCTGTCTTCATCAGTGTGATTCTTCCTTAGTCTCTGCAATCTTCACATAATAGCCAGAGCTGTTCTCTACAGTCTTTCTGATGGCAAACCTATAGGCCTACTAATGGTGCCTAACCAAAAAAAACATTAATGTTAAAGGCATGTGAGGGAACACCTCAGGTGGGACTATGGGGCTGACCTCTCCTAGTTTACCTCGCAGTAAAAAAGTAGTGCCTTCTCTTTACTGTTTTTACCTCAGGACAGCACATCTGTGTTAGTTATCCCAAGGCAAAAACCACACCTTTTTAGTAGCGAGGATGAGGTGTGTTTGTGTGTCAGTGGCTGTTGTCAACTTTGTGCCGTGGATAGACATTCTCTAAAAGTGGCTTTGGGGGTTGTAACTCTAGTGTGGTGGCATATTCAGAATGTATATCCAGGCTCAAGTCTCTTGTACATTTCCACATGTACGCATACCTATTACTCAGACAAACATAGCCCTCAAATATCCCTGTGCAGCTGATGTGACTTGTCCAGTTCACAAATCCACATTATACCATCTCTCAAACATCACTACCTAGAACTGCCAGCAAACCAACTCTACATGTATGTGATGCATGATAGGGCTAAGATTCGTTACTGAACATGTCGGAGTCTATTCTAGGATACTTAGGTATCCTTTGATTTCCTAGTTTTCCCTCTATAAGGTACTCTGATGGGCAAATTGATGTTGAGATTGCTAATAGTAAGGATCACAAGAAGAAGCAATCGATTATTGAGAAGTTTTGGGTTCTTGATGTGATTTCTGGGCTAAGTGGAGAATCCGAGCTTATAGAGCCTGGGAAGGTGAGCCACATTCTTGCTTGGCATGCTGCACTGCAGTGTCACAAGAAGATTGATTCCATTGTGGGAGAGGTGAAATTATGGATCTGAAGGACCAGGACATGATTGAGCCTGTGTTGACAGGGAAAATGGAACAAGAGGAGAGAGATCCAAGAAGAACATGTTGGGTTTTTATAACTTTGAAATATTTCCTTGGAAAATAACTAAAAGGATATTTTCTAGGCCTAATTGGCATGATGCATGTCATGGACAATTTAACTATTGTAGATTCTCTGCTGACATGTGAAACCTCATGTGCAGTGAGAAGAATGATGTCAACTTTCTTCTGATCTTTGAATGCTCTTTGTGAGACAGTGGAACAATATGGGCATACGTGGAGGTTATATATACAGTAGAACTTTGATTCACATTAATGGGTGGAGGCTCATTGTAATTTACTTAATCTGTGAGTTAGTGCGCAAACAATAAAAAAGGATAAGGTATCACTAACTGGACTCTGTTCCTTTATTTTGATAAGAAGAGAAAACTAAGTTAGAGTTCTGACTGATAATACTGAAGTAGTAAATGTTGTGTGGTAGATCTTGTAAGAATAATGAAGGTTTAGCTACATTGGAGGGACATGGCAACAGCACTGCTGCTGTTAAATCTTGGAGAGGTGGAGAAAAATGGGCAGCTTGGTACAGGTTATAAAGCAATAAAGCAAAAGTTAGGCTAATCAATTCTACAGTATTATTGTTTGTGAGACGGAGGGCCTGATTCTGCTAGCTGAGCTCTACGAGAGTAGCAGATACTGAGTACCTCTCAGGATCAGGCCCATTCTTATTAGCTAAATAAAATTAATATATGGCTTATATATATATCAGGGAGGATATAATCCTACCATCCTTTTTACTATCTATAGATTTACTTGCTGAAGTAAACTTGTAGGTGCAACTGTCGGGCTACAGATTCTTCCATAAATCCTAGGGGTGATGTGGCATTTGAGGATTAGCATGTTGATTTCTGATGGTCTCTGGTGGATGGCACTCCAAAAACTAGAAGTGGCTTGCTCTGATCAAAATGTAATGCATCTTGTTTTTTCTTCGCAAGAGAAAACCAGCCTCACAGCTTAGAACCTCTCTTGTAGGAGAGGCAAAGCATTGGCTAGGGATAGAGAATGAAGCCTGTCTCACCTTGGACTTTATTCAAAACCCATTGAAGTAAATGAAGGAATGCCCACTGACCTCAATGGGTGTGGGATTGGACCCCTCTAGGATATGTCTACGCAGCCCACGGCAGCAAGCATCCCAGTCCGGATCAGCAGATGTGGGATAGTGGGGCTTGCGCCAGCATGCTAACAATAGGGGTGTAGACAGTGCTATGAGGTTGTGCCTCCAGCTGCCAGCTCGGGCTCTGAAGCCCACCCATTCCCATACGCTTCAGAGCCTGAGCTCCAGCTTGAGCTGCAATTCAAAGCACTGTCTACACACCTATTTCTACAAGCACTGGCTTGAGCCCCTCGGGCGAGAGTCTGTCAGCCTGGTCCGGTGGGCTCGCTGCTCTAGGCTGTGCTGTGTGGAAGTGCTCTCGCCATGTCAGTGTTGGGGAAAACTTGCAGCGTTGCTGCTTTGCTCTGGGTCTAAATAGACGACGTTGCTGTCCAAAGCCGTTAGTCTAGTATTTTTTTTACTCTGTAATTTTCTGAATAGCCAGATAAACCAAATGACATTCCATCTCTGGCTATTCAGCAGATGTTACAGAGTTGTTCTCCCCCCCCCATTTTTAAGGATTATTTTACTGAGATTGCTCAATGACAAGTGCCAGACTGACAGCCCAGGAGATTAGATGCAGAAGAGCGGCACAAGCTTCCCCATTAACATGCCTCAGCCTTGATCTGGATAGACCACCTAGGTTAGCAAAAGGATTCTTGAATCTCCTTGCCTATTTCATCCTTAGCCTGTCTGTCAAGATGACCAACAAGGTTGCCAATGGGGTTTTAGTTATGTGGACAATTGTTAACAAGGAACTGGACTGAGATCATTAACTCCTGGCCATTAAACAGCTACCATGTGGTAATAACATATGGGAACTATGGCATGGGCCAGATTCAGGCTAATGACTTAGAGGCAAAAGGCTTGATAAACCATTTCCTGCCTCCCCCCCCCCCCCCCGGGGGCTATCCAGCTTGTTACTTGGCTTCCTAAATATTGCAGTACTGAAAATACACATCTGTATGAAATAGCCTCAGGTTGCAGCAATATGGTTTTGACAGAACGTATATTATATTTCCCTTATTGTTACCCTTATCTTTGTGTGGGCTGGTGTGTGTGTGTTTGGAGGGTGAGGCCAGTTGTGGCAGCCTCAAGGAGTGTTTCATTTCAATAGTTGTATGATGTAACGGTCAGTCTTCAGTGTGGGAACACTCTTGTTTCCAGTTGTTGCAAATGACTAGTGATATGATCCTGTTGGTCTCTGGGACGGGCAATTAAAAAACAACCACACTGTGCCAGACTGACAGCCTGCCACACTGAAATCTGCTATTTATGCCTGTGGGTACTGCACAGACAAACTTCCCATACTGCCCTGATAATGTGCCTCAGCCTTGACTTGACAGCCATATGTCTAGAGCTGAGAAGTAACTCCATTCCCCTTTCAGTCCTTGGCCTCTCTGTTAAGATTGCCAGCAAGGGTAGTAATGGAGATGGGATTGTTTTGGCAATGTGGGCTTGCTCCTTAGATCTGAGCTGAGCCCACCTAATAAAATAATCCTGAATGTGGTATGAACCATCAGGCCCAAAAAGTGCCTGGTCCTGCTGGGTGCTAAACTTCAAGTCCTAGGGAGTTTGCTTAGAATGGAAGTGACTCATCATTCTTTGGATCACAAACTGCACAGGATTGGGCCCTAAGCTTGGCTCTTTACTGTCCCAAGTCTTTTTATTTTCTGTTTACAAAGCATGCACCCGTTAGCACAAAAACTACTTGAATTAAATGGTGTGAGCAGTGGTTCATTAGAGAGAAACTTTCACACAGTACAATCAATAATACAGTAAACACTCTATATGGCTGTAGGAGAAACAGAAACTCCAAACAAGAAGGAAGACCTAGATCCCTGGCGATCGTCAAGCGGCTCACTGTGGAGTAGAGCATATGCAAAGGAGGCCTTTGCACTCCCCGATTTTGGGTTGGCTGGTGTCTAGACCAGTGCCATGGCATAACTTGGAGCAACCTGCTATGCTACCCTGCTTGCCAGTGGCCCCATGGGCCAACAGAGCTGTCTGGAATCAGTGAGGTATGGGAAAGCCCTGGCCATGCCCCGACAACCTTTCATCCTGGCTGTGCATCCACACCAGCAGCAAGGAGGAGGTTAGTGTGGGAGCCAGTGACCTGTCTCTTGGCTCCTCCTCCACTTGGGTGAATCCCCCGTGGCCAGCAGGGACAGCAGGATCATGGCCCCAGTCTGTAAAAAGGGCAGCATTCTCTGCAACCATCTCACTGAGGGACAGTGGGACCATACCCCTGGCTTTTCCCTTTTCTGTTGCACTCCAGACCTACTACTAGGGAGCAGTCCCTTGCTTAGGAGAGCAAAAAACCCGCACTTGTCCCTCTGCCCTGCATGGGGGCAATGGAGGCTTTGGAGTTGCCTTGTGAATTCTGCAAAGGCCAGGCTCAGTGTTTATAATTTAGAGTTAGTTATTGTGACTATGATCGGCTGTTATAAAACCAGGGGAACCAGTTCTGTCCTGATGTATATTGGCCAGGGTGTAAGTCAGGGCAGAGTTCTGCCCACTTTTCTAAGCCACAATAAAATCTTCAGATGTAAATCTGCACAACCTTTCTGACGGCTAACTTCTGTTGGTTACAATATTCTCCATCCTTCCTCCCTCCATGGACTGAAAGTGATCCAAGCCAGCTGTTGATCTGTAGGTCGCATGGTGCAATTTTGTAAGGATTTACCCTGCGCCCTTAAACCCTTTGCTCTTGAGCAGGTCACAAAGAGAAAATCCTACCACGTGTTGAGCAGTGACAGTGACATCCTCTGGTGTGGATTCCGAGAGTGCAGTTTGCACGCTGCTGAATCCCACAGATGCAATTTAACCAGAGTTAATGAATTCTGCTCTGATAAATTAGTGAAGTTTGTATCTTACCTCTGTTCCGTCCCTTCAAGGCACTGGAGCTCAGCACACAGCCAGATGACGCTGGCAGTTACATAAGGTTCTATAGAAGGTTCTAATCGGTAATGTCAGCATGGTTTTCTTGGGCTGCTGCCAGTGAATCAGCACAGTGCACATCATTCAGTAGCCTGAAAGAATTCAGCACCAAGCAGCATCCTGCCCTGGAATTCAGATTCATAGCGCAGCATGAGCCCTACATCAGCTTCAGCTGTATTCTCCAGAACCACCAACTGGTATTGTCTGCATTAAAGACTCCTCCTGTGTGTTATATTTAGGAGGTATGTAAATGTAAAATAGCAAGGAGCCATTTCTGTCTTCTGGCCAAAAAGCATGTAGCATTGCTTTGTCCGTGCACAAATATCAGAGAGGAGCTCAGAATCTGTAATGTTTTATTCTGTTGAACCATGGCAAGGATGGGAGCCATATGCTCCATCTGCATGTGTGCTCACGTGTTAGAACACATTAGTCCAAGGGCAGGCAATATGCTTCGGGTTGGTTGGCCGGAAGGTGGGCCATCCATGAAAAATACTTTATCTGATGTCATTAAGTCCATTTATTTTTTAAAAAATCGTTGCAATAAAATAGCCTGTCTGTCCAAATTCCCCTTTGATGTACATGCTCTTTTTGCTGCTTCCAAACCACATGTGAGCAGATTTTGAACATCACACCTTGAGCACATGCAAAAGAAAAAAGTTTGGCTTGCAAGAGCAGCCTTATACAGAGTTGCTCCATTCCTGCTTTGTTTCTCCTTGTGCTTATTGCAATTCCTCTGTTGTTTGCCATTCACGCGGAGTGACAGACAGAATTAATTGCAACAGCTTCTGTTACAGCAGAGCGAGCAGAGTTTTTCATTTCAGCTCAGATTTTGCTGTGTTCCAGGAGATAAAGGAACAGAGCCCTGCTTGATGATGATACTGAGGTTTTGGAAATTGGAGTCCCTGCTTACAAGGAAGGTGAGAGGTGGTGATTCGAGGGAGGGTCCTTTATGGCTGTAAGGAAAACACTGTTGTCTAATAACTAGAATAGGGGTCTGAATTGGGAGACTTGGCTTTATTCTGTGATATTTATACTGTGCTCATCCCCATGATATCCGGTCAGCACACTGACTGTGCCACAGACTCACTGTGTGACCTTGGACAAACCATTCAACCTTCTGCATCCCAGCTTCCACATCTATGCTTGGACATCCACTGAAAGGCACCATGTCCTTTAAAAGGCAACAGATCCAGCTCTAAGGCAGATATTACAGTGTACAATCCTAGGCACCAATCCTGCAAGGTACTCCATGCAAGCAGATCCCCGCACCTGTGCAAAGTTCCATTAAAGTCAGTGAGATTCTGTACTAGCTTCTGGGTCCTCCAGCACAGGACTCCTAGCAGGACTGTGGCCCTAATTAGTGAACTTACTATGTGAAAACATTAGCAGAGAAAACCACTACCGCTCCAGTACCTGGTCCTGGGACTGACACTGCTGCAGAGAAGAAACCTAAAACATGTGATTGTCCCATAGCATTCCCCCAGGACAATAAAGAGAATCCCCAGTGTGGGATACCTTTCTGTCCTATGTCATGGCAAACAATCCCTGTGTATTCCTAATCATGCAAATCACTCTCTGGTGCTGACTCCATCCTGTCTCATAAACATATTGGGACTTGTGTACATAGGCACTTGTGCACACATATGAAAGAAGAATTTTTATGCATTGACTCCTCTGAGAGTTATATATTGAGTTCAGTAGAGGAAAATTCGAGGAAATAATATATCATGCTTTATGCTTCATTGCACGGAGATCCCCATCCCTACAACCCACACATTTGCTAGACAGGTCACTGAGAGGAGAGAGCAGCTGTGGTGAATTAATTAGCAACTTTCGGGGTATCAGCAGACTCCAGAGTAGGTTGTCCAGGTAAAACCTTTGTGTATGCAGCACGCAGCTCTGTGTGCAGCAGCAGATTCACATGTCTATGATGTAGCCGTGGTGGTGCCTAGAATGGACTTCCATCTTGAATGCTCCCTTGCAAGTCTTCTTCTCTCAGCACAAGTCCACATGGGAGGATTTAGGCTTCTTAAATCCCTCAACGTTGCATCTTCCATCCTTTTTTGTAGTCGGCCTCGTGCTTTACTTCCTTCAACCCCAGCTCTATAAACCTTCTGTAAAAGCGCATATCCTTCTGCCCATTGGACATGACCCCACCATTGAAGTCATTTTGTTCTCAATTTGTGCAAGACCGCAACTTGTTGGGATCATCTAAGTATCACCTTGTTTGTGAAAAAATCAAATCAATGTATGGTGTAAGAATACACCATAACTTTTGACACTGAAAACTATTTAGTTTCCTCTCCTCCGCTGTCCTTAATGGCCATGTTTCTGTTCCATATAACAGAGTTGTGAGCCCTACTGTGTTGAACGCTTTTATCTTAGTTGTCACAGATATCCTCTGAAGATACTGAAATGCCATAGACGTAAAATTAATCCCAGGTGTGACTTCTTTGGTAATAGAACCTCCTGCTGATAACCCTACCTAGATAGATAAAACCATTCATCCATTCAATATCATTGCCATTTACATGCAGTATCGGCAGTCGTTTATTTCTGTTTTATAGGAGGCATGCATAACTTTGATTTTGTTACCGTTGATCTTAAGTTGCATAGATTCTGCAGTGTTTTACAGCTCTCCCAGAATTAGCTGTAGTCGGTGAGTAGTCTCTCTTAGTAAGACAGTATCATCCAGATTCTCAAGATCCTCTAAAAATGAGGCATAAAAGGCATCTCTTTCAGCATTGGGTGTTTCATCATGTGGAGCATATGCACTAATAACTATCACATGTCCTACCTGCAAATTGAAAATGGCAGCTATCAGGCATGGCGAATAAACCCAGTCAGTTGTGCAGAATCTCGGGGCAAACCAGAGCAACACCAGTGTTCCCATTAAATGTATCACAGACATGCAACAGTAAAAGATCTGACCACTATGAATCAGAATCTTGGTGTTCAAATTCCACCATGTCTCCTGTGTGCTGCATATGTCAACATTCCGGCTTTCCAATTCTTTAACCAGCAGAGTCGTTTTTTCCAACAGCTTTTAATGACTGAGCATTCCATGATCTCACCCTCAGAGACTAACATCAGTACAGAAGTGGACATGCTGTCCTTGTATCAAGCGCTTTGCCCTATCTCTGGTTTGTGGAAGAACCATTATCATGCAGTCAGACTCCTCGGAATGTAGTAGAAGATTTAGATGAATCTTGGTTCCATTGTGAGTAGCAGATGAAACTGCCAAATCAGATGAAATTGCAGAAAATGTTATAGCCTTTTCTTCTGTCTGTCAAAGTTAGTGATGTTTTACAGGGATGACTTGCCAGGCTATCACCCAACCCTCCCACTTTATCTGAGCTTCGGACTGGGAACAGGAAGCCAGTGGTTTATGTGCCTAAGGACTGTAGTGTCATATTTTGTAAATGAGAGGGAGTGATTTATGTGCACATTTAGACTTGGTTATGCCACATGAGTTTTCAAAAAAAATCCCTTTTTTTTATGCTGAGATTGTGCAAGCATGATATGGCGGGGTCAGTTGTACCAAGAAGTTAATGCATCAGTTAACAGGAGATTAGAGGAGAGAGGACTTTTGAGGGTTCAAATTCTTTTCCGGGCACAAGAGAAATGAATGTCTCACTCTGCTGCATGGTGAATGCCTGTCAACCTCACAGAATCAACACCCAAGTTGACAATCGTCTGTGCTCATGTGAGGTTCAGGACTGGAATAGGTGGGGAAAATGTACACAATGCCGCTTTATTGATATTAACCCTATCTTATTGTAGTCCTAAAAATAAAATCATATTAGAAAAGGAAAATAAACCTTTTATTACAGTCCTTTGGAATAAATACTTCAGAGTTGTAATGGGGGCAGTGAAAAGGGGGTGGGGGTGGAAGTTGAGATAAACTAGAAGGATTATACACCAAGAGAAAATTAATTAAAAAGGCCCCATTTTGAGTCATCCTTGATAAGACAGATCTGCACTATATTTATATTCACCCGTAGCCACCTAAAGCCTGAGTCACATAACTTTTCTGGGCAGTGAATTCAATTGTAGTCCCTAGGCAGGCTGCAGAGTTGCAGACACTGTTCCAGTCTATATCCCCAGTATGAGAGGGTTTTGAGCCAGGGGATCATCATAATCACAGATGGAGCTGCTTTTCCTTCGGGTCCCACCACAGTAGGCCCCACAATACCAGCCTACTGGGGCCTACCATGGAGCCCCCTCCCCCTCTCCAGTGTGCAGGAGTTGCAGATGACTCCTACCATGGCCACTCCAGCCATGTCCTCTGTGATGCTTCTTGGGGCACCCACGGTTGGGAGTCACCCTGTTGCCACCTGCCTCCAGCTTGAGGGAGTCTTGCCTGTGCCAGCTGTGTGTTAGCTCTTTAGCACAACCAGCCTGCCAGCCACTCAAGCACTCCCCGCCTCTGGGCTAGGCCAGCTCTGCTTGCTGACAACAGATGCAGCCTCTGAGTCCCTCCATAGCGTCCCCTTGTGGTATCCAGCCCCTGATCACTGGCTACTCGCAGCAATCCCACAGCCTCTGTTCCCAAAGGAGCTGGGAACCCCAGTTTACCAGTTTTACCTCAGACCCCTGCTACACACACAGCACCAGGGGTGTGTGCAAGGGGGGCAAGCAGGGACACCCCCCCCAATAATCAGTGAGGATGCAGTACTCCCCCAGTTCTGGGGCTGCAGTGGGGAGAAAGCCGCAGCCCCAGAGTCTGGGGAGTCCTCTCTTCCAGGGGGCCAGGGTGCAGTGAGCTCCTTCAGGGGTTGGGGGCGGGGAGGGGAGAGAGCTGTGCTCCCCTCAGAAGGGGTCAAATTTAAATTCCTGTGCATGCCCCTGCACAGCACTGTTTCTTTAAGAAACAATAGAACTTCAAATAGAAACAGGTGGGAGAGTGGTGGACACAAATGGTTGCATATAAAACAATGTGAACTAGAGCCTACGCTTTATTGATAGCTACCTTTACTATCTAATAAAGTAGATTCTCAGCCCAAAGTTCAGTCTTTGCGGCACTTGCGGAGGAGCCAGGACCAAGTCTCTCCTAAAACACCTCGTTCTGCTCCTCGTTAAGGTGCCTCTTCAGTGAATGGCCACAGAGTGTCTTTCTCCACCCTCTGATATACTGAATCAGTCTTTGTTCACAGATGGGGCGATCCCCTTGCTGTCCTGTTGTTCCTTTTCACTTCCAAGTGGTTTCAATGTTTATAGTTTATTTTTGATGGTTTTCTATTGACCTTTCTGTGCAGTTGCAACAGGGGACAACTGAGCAATACATTACATGATCAGCTAGCTGGGAGGGTGTGACAATGCTCTTCCCCTCCCCCTCCCAGCCCCGCTTGAATGGGCCATCACTGAGGTATTCGCTGGTGGCTCATTTTCACTTCAAACCCACAAGAGCATAATTTTCAATATAGAAACGGCATTTCTTAAATATTACCTGTACACACATCTCACATGGATTATGAGTATGGATAAGTTACAAGCTTTCAGTAGAGACCTCATATGCTACCCTTTATGGATAAATACCATGAAAGTGGTTTACTAGGTGTAGTGAGTTTGTCAGGTCCGAGACAGGATTTGCTTGTAATGAACAGGGAACGCTTTGCCAGTTGGTACTAATGGTCTGCGTCACAGCCTCATGGGGAGAGAATGGGAGGGGTAAAGTATCACTTCCCACTGAGTAAGTTCATATTTCTTTGGGCTTTTTGCTCAGTGCTCAGTTGGTGTGGAGCATGATCAGTGAGCACTACCACTGACTGGGTCACCTGAAGTCATATTTTCAGCATTGACTTAGGTCCCCACTAGCTTTAAGTGGGATTTAGGGTAGGTCTGCACTGCAGTTAGACACCTATGGCTGGCCCATGCCAGCTGACTTGGGCTTGCAGGGCTGTTTCATTGCTGTGTAGACTTCCAGGCTTGGGCTGCAGCCTGAGCTCTGGGACCTCCCACCTTGCAGGGTTCTAGAGCTCGGGCTCCAACCTGTGGCCTGAGACAGCTGGCATAGGCCATCCATGGGTTTTTAATTGCAGTGCAGACATTACCCTTAGGCGTCTAAGCCACTTTTGTACTGCAAGGAACTGAGAAGTGCTTAACCCTCTTCAGGAAGTAGATTTGAGGATTGCTTTTCATAAATTAATAGTTTTAATAGTTTTAATTATTTGTTAATAAAACACAATTAACACTGACAAAAATTCTTTTGGTCTGAAGCTTTTTTAAAATCATTAACTTGTTAATGATTTTTTTCAGAGATGAAGCTAAACATGGAAATGATTCAGATTACTAGTGTCTGGTGTAACAATCCAGTGTGCAGACCTCTGCATCAAATGCTGAAGCACCAGCTATTTTCAGACAAATAATATATGAAATTAACCCAAACATCCCCCACATGCATTAATGTTGCCTGTGAAGGAGGAATACTAAGATATGCTTCCAGTTAATTATCCTGCGTATCATAGAATCATAGGACTGGAAGGGACCTCATCTAGTCCAGTCCCCTGCACTCATGGCAGATCTAAGTATTATCTAGATCATCCCTGACAGGTGTTTGTCTAACCTGCTCTTAAAAATCTCCAATGATGGAGATTCCACAACCTCCATAGGCAATTTATTCCAGTGCTTAACTACCCTGACAATTAGGAAGTTTTTCCTAATGTTCAACCTAAACCTCCCTTGCTGCAATTTAAGCCCATTGCTTCTTGTCCTATCCTCAAAGGTTAGGAAGAACAATTTTTCTCCCTCCTCCTTGTAACAACCTTCTATGTACTTTAAAACTGTTATCATGTCCCCTGTCAGTCTTCTCTTTTCCAGACTAAACAAACCCAATTTTTTCAATCTTCTCTCATAGGTCATGTTTTCTAGACCTTTAATCATTTTTGTTGCTCTTCTCTGGACTTTCTCCAATTTGTCCACATTTTTCCTGAAATGTGGCACCCAGAACTGGACACAATACTCCAGCTGAGGCCTAATCAACGCGGAGTAGAGCGGAAGAATGACTTCTCGTATCTTGCTTACAATACTTCTGCTAATACATCCCAGAATGATGTTCACTTTTTTTGCAACAGCGTTACACTGTTGACTCTCATTTAGTTAATGGTCCACTATGATCCCCAGATCCCTTTCTGCAGTACTCCTTCCTAGACAGTCATTTCCCATTTTGTACTGTGCAACTGATTGTTCCTTCCTAAGTGGAGTACTTTGCATTTGTCCTTATTGAATTTCATCCTATTTACTTTAGACCATTGCTCTAGTTTGTCCAGATCATTTTGAATTTTAATCCTATCCTCCAAAGCACTTGCAACCCCTCCCAGCTGGGTATCGTCCGCAAACTTTATAAGTGTATTCTCTATGCCATTATCTAAATCATTGATGAAGATATTGAACAGAACTGGACCCAGAACTGATCCCTGCCAGACCCCACTCATTATGCCCTTAGCTTCATATGACATTTGATTTTATATGGTCAGTACAGAACTTTACTCTCACCAAGAAGTTATTCTAAAGCCATTCAAAGAAGTGTCTAACATTCTCCTGTGGGCATGTCAGTCAGCATGTAGGCTTGGATTTTCAGAGGAGCCTGAATTTCAGTGGTAGTTAGATACCTAACTCCCTTAAGCTCTTGTTGACATTTCTGAGTCATAACTTATAAAGGGCTGCCATAAAAATAATGTGGGAAGAGATCAGAGAATCTTACATACGCTCTTTAGTTTCTTTTGAGACACAGTTATTTCCCTGGTCTGCTCTGCTCCTTATTCAAGGATTGTAAATTCACACTCTATCCCTAAAATTGGCTGGCATTCATTAGATACTGAACATATTTGGCTGCACACACATTATCTTAAAGTCAATTATGGTTCTCCTATACTATTGCAAATTTGCAGTCGTTCTTGGACTGATATTGACATTCTAAGTCTTTGCTCCAAATTAATCTAGGTACACACTCTAAGTTAAACAACATAGCCATGGTTATGATTTAAGAAAAATGATTACTCACAGGAATGACACATTTGTTACCAATTCAACAGTCTATTAGAGCCAGATTCTGTAACTCTCACTCACATGAGTAATTTTTACTTATGTGAATAGACCCACTGACTCTCATATATTCACATTGGTCCAAGTTCAAAGCTGTATTTAAGCACATGAGTAATTGTAAGCATGTACGTAAGCCCAGTGATGAGCTGACAAAATCTTAACAACTGGTCCCCTATAAAAAGTTCTGATTTAAGGGATGTGCCCCAGTATGTATTTTTTGTACCAACAGGGTTACCATGCGTCCGTATTTTCCCAGGAGGAATTTTTAAAATTTAAAAAAATTTAAAAATTTCTCCCGGATGGTGATTTAAGAACCAAAATCCTGATCTGTCCGGGAAAACACGGATTTATGTTAACCCTGCCTAAAGTTCTTTTTTAAAAAGATGGGCCTGAACTAGAAATGAGCTCCGTTTCACATGTGTGGGTCCCTGCCACTCCCTGGGGGTGTGCTAGGGTGACCAGATGTTCCGATTTTATAGGGACAGTCCTGATTTTGGGATTTTTTTTTATATAGGCTCCTATTACCCCCACCCCCTGTCCTGATTTTTCACACTTGCTGTCTGGTCACCCTAGGTTGTGCACATGTGTGGGTCCCAGCTGCTCCATGCCCCCCTCATTGAAGTAGGTGTGCAGGGTTACTGCCCTGGGAACTGCAGGGCACCAGTGGACCTGGGGCCAGCTGCAGACAGGGGCGTGGGGCAAGGCTAGCTGGAGGCAGGGGGTGCAGGGCTGGCTGCAGGCAGGGGGTGCGGGGGTGGCTGGAGATGGGGGCTGGCTGAGGGCAGGGCAGGGGGTGCGGGGGTGGCTGGAGGCGGGGGCTGGCTGCAGGCAGGGGGTGCGGGGGTGGCTGGAGATGGGGGCTGGCTGAGGGCAGGGCAGGGGGTGCGGCAGGGGGTGCGGGGGTGGCTGGAGGCAGGGGGTGGGTACTCACGGGGAGAGCAGCAGGACGCAGCCCAGGCCCAGCAGAGCAGCCGGGGACCGACCAGGCAGCATCGGGAGCCCCAGGGCCAGGGGAGCAGCAGTAGCAACAGGGCTCGTGCCCAGGGCCAGGCGGCAGCCCACATGGCTCCTGCAGCGCAGCGCCCCCGGTGGCCGGAGGAGGAATTACATCCCTTCCCAGCGCCCATCAAAGCCTCAGCGCCCCCTGCAGGGAAGCGGGTTAACAACCGGCTCTAAAACTGCTTCAAAATTTAACAACCGGTTCGCGCGAACCGGTGCGAACCGGCTCCAGCTCACCACTGCTTAAGCCTCACTGCAGTCAACAGCACTTAAGTGCTGTCCTGAACAGGGATGCTCTCCTTAATCAGGGCCACAGGATGAAATGTGTCCCTGCGTAGAAGGCCTGTTCACCACTTATGCCTTCAAAATAAAGCTTGAGTGAGATTTAAGTGGTACACAAACCTTCTAAAGCCCCCATGCACCAGGGTGAATGTCACTTATTAATTTCTTCACCTTTACTCACCCAAGGATCAGGTTCTAACTGAGGACTGAGGTCTTGTCTACACTTGAAAGTTAATTTGAATTAAGGTAGGGTGTGAATTTATTAAGGTAGGGTGTGTGTCTGTCTATACATGGAGTTGTTCAGGAATAGCTGTTCCTGGCTCACTCCATGTGTAGACAAGCCCTAGTAAAAAATTAGTCTAAAGTATATCCCCAATAAAATAATTCAAAATAATCATTTTGGTTTATGAAAGTATTTAGTGAAAAACCACAAGTGCTGTATTACCAGGACCACATCCAGTAACTATGGAATTTGCAATTAATGACTTGCAGAAGCAACACTTTTTATTACAAGTAATATAAAAGGGTCCTGTGTGTCTTATTTGGTGTGAGTTGTTATTTACAAATTCTCTATTACGGGTACAAGTCACTCTATTGGAATGAGGCGGCATCCTGTCAATTCTCATTAAAAGGATGACTAGGCATAGGCCCAAATTCTGACTGACCATGGGGATGGGCAGATGCCACAAAGCCTGCGGGGGAGCATGGGGCAGGAATTCTCTCCCTCATTTCTGGCTTGTCTAACATCTTTGCAAAGGCACTCCATAAGGCCTCTAACCAGAGAAGGACATGCTGAGTGTGGGCACGAGGACCTCACATTTGTATATTTACAGCCCCTAACTGTGCACTTCAGGGCATGGAACTCATATGGCTAGCACAAATAATTCATGCATGGATGCTGTGCATGAGGCTGCACAGAATTCTAGCATATAGCGAAACTGCCTTTCCAGCATTAAAGTCTCCTCAGATTATGGCCAGATGGCACAGTACCCACATTTTGCCCATAGAATTTAAGCTAATACCAGAAACTTTAGCAACTATCTCACGTGGAAAAAATCAAAACAAACATACAAACAAGTCCTCTGATCTGGAAATTAGGAACGTTATCTTAAGTTTAAATAGAGCTTAGTAAGAGATCTAAAGATGGTAGTCTGTATAGAATATGCCATGTTCAGTTAGTTGGCACAGCAGTTCATTCCATCAAGTCTTGCATTGGCTTCAGGAAGCTGAGCATGCTGTTATTTTCAATAGCTTTATATCCACATTGGAATGGGGGCAGAAAAACCACCCATTAAGGAGCAAAATCAGAATCTCTGCAAATGCTAAGCATTAGGAAGCATGCTTAAATCCCAAAGCAGACAGGAAGGAGGCCTTTATTACAACACTTATTCCTCTTGAAAAGCATAAAAAGAAAGGGTTAACTCTTAAAAAACATTTTTATCAATTACTAGGCTTTCCCATGACATCACTCCTCCCAGTTCCTATAGTCCTTTGAAGAACAGCTTTACTAATGACAGGTTTCAGAGTAGCAGCTGTGTTAGTCTGTATCCTCAAAAAGAAAAGAAGTACTTGTGGCACCTTTGAGACTAACATATTTATTTGAGCATAAGCTTTCCTGAGCTACAGCTCACTTCGTCGGATGCGTGCAGTGGAAAATACAGTGGGGAGATTTACACAGAGAATATGAAACAGTGGGTGTTACCATACACACTGTAATGAGAGTCATCAGGTAAGGTGAGCTATTACCAGCAGGAGAGAAAAAAAACCTTTTGTAGTGATAATCAAGGTGGACCATTTCGAGCAGTTGACAAGAACATCTGAGGAACAGTACGGGGGGCGGGGGTGGGAGGGGAATAGTTTTAATGTGTGTCATGACACATCCACTCCCAGTCTTTATTCAAGCCTAAGTTAATGGTGTCCAGTTGGCAAATTAATTCCAATTCAGCAGTCTCTCATTGGAGTCTGTTTTTGAAGTTTTTTTGTTAAAAATTGCCACTTTTAGGTCTGTAATTGAGTGACCAAAAAAATTGAAGTGTTCTCCAACTGGTTTTTGAATGTTATAATTCTTGACGTCTGATTTGTGTCCATTTATTCTTTTACGTAAGGACGGTCCAGTTTGGCCAATGTACGTGGCAGAGGGGCATTGCTGACACATGATGGTATATATCACATTGGTAGATGTGCAGGTGAACGAGCCTCTGATAGTGTGGCTGATGTGATTAGGCCCTATGATGGTGTCACCTGAATAGATATGTGGACACAGTTGGCAATGGGCTTTGTTGCAAGGATAGGTTCCTGGCTTAGTGTGTGGTTGCTGGTGAGTATTTGCTTCAGGTTGGGGGGCTGTCTGTAAGCAAGGACTGGCCTGTCTCCCAAGATCTGTGAGAGTGATGGGTCATCCTTCAGGATAGGTTGTAGATCCTTGATGATGTGTTGGAGAGGTTTTAGTTGGGGGCTGAAGGTGATGGCTAGCGGCATTCTGTTATTTTCTTTGTTGGGCCTGTCCTGTAGTAGGTAACTTTTGGGTATTCTTCTGGCTCTGTCAGTTTATTTCTTCAGTTCAGCAGGTGGGTATTGTAGTTGTAAGAATGCTTGATAGAGATCTTGTAGGTGTTTGTCTCTGTCTGAAGGGTTGGAGAAAATGCGGTTGTATCATAGAGCTTGCCTGTAGACAATGGATTGTGTGGTGTGCTCTGGATGAAAGCTGGAGGCATGTAGGTAAGAACTCTCCTCATGTCTATAACATAATCCTGAATTTTCCTTTGAGCCTTCCAGGAAAAAATCACAATTTCCTCTGTGTTGAGCTTCACATTAGATGTGAAATCTGAAATTTTATGCATAGGACATTGTAAGGGAGACCAAAAGATTTTAGCTTCTTGCAAATCCCTAGGCTTTATTTGTAGGAGAGCATTTTAATTTTTACCAGCACAGAAGAGCTATATAATAATGTACATACAGTATGTAATATATTTATATATGTAGGTATACTGTATGTATTGCTCAAGCCAAATACACCGATATAGCATATACCTTGTGTTCATGTAACTCAAAGCAGCCGGGGAATATTACATAATACATGGTCTATTGAAGTCAGTAGCAAAACTCCCATTGATGTGGTATCAGTAGTACTTTAAAATGATAAATTGTTCAAGAAATATTGCTGCTACGTACTTCCCCTAAAACCTGTGTGTACGTGTGTGTGTGCGCGCATGTATGTGTGTGTATGAGAGAGAGAGAGAGAGACATGGAGAGAGCAAGCGAGCACATTCCTAGCTAAAGCACTAGATCTTTCGAGCATCGACTGTGTCCTACTCTATGTTCTGCAAAGCCCAGTGCACATTTTACGATGCTGTGTAAATATTAAGGTATAAAACATTATTTGTACATAGCATCTCAAAGAAACTGCGGAATCACCTGATCAACATCCTCTACAGCAAACAGGGAAAGATTAAGAATGAGCTCTCAAAAATGGATACTCTCATAAAAAACCAACCTTCCACACAAACTTCCTTGTGGCTGGATTTTACTAAAACTAGACAAGCCATTTACAACGCACACTTTGCTTCTCTACAAAAGAAAAAGGACACTAAACTTTCTAAACTACTACATGCTCCAAGGGGCCACAGCAATGGTTCCCTCAACCCACCTAGCAATATTGTTAACCTATCCAACTATACTCTCAGCCCAGCAGAAGCAGCTGTTCTATCTCGGGGCCTCTCCTTCTGCCCCTCCACCCCCACGAACATGATACAGTTCTGTGGTGACCTAGAATCCTATTTTCGACATCTCCGACTCAAGGAATATTTCCAAAATACCTCTGAACAACATACTAATCCACAGAGGTCTCCCTACCAACACTACAGAAAGAGGGATTCTAGGTGGACTCCTCCTGAAGGTCGAAACAGCAGACTGGACTTCTACATAGAGTGCTTCCGCCGACGTGCACGGGCTGAAATTGTGGAAAAGCAGCATCACTTGCCCCATAACCTCAGCCGTGCGGAACGAAATGCCATCCACAGCCTCAGAAACAACTCTGACATCATAATCAAAAAGGCTGACAAAGGAGGTGCTGTTGTCATCATGAATAGGTCGGAATATGAACAAGAGGCTGCTCGGCAGCTCTCCAACACGAGTTTCTACAAGCCATTACCCTATGATCCCACTGAGAGTTACCAAAAGCAACTACAGCATTTGCTCAAGAAACTTCCTGAAAAAGCACAAGATCAAATCCGCACAGACAGACCCCTGGAACCCCGACCTGGGATATTCTATCTACTACCCAAGATCCATAAACCTGGAAATCCTGGGCGCCCCATCATCTCAGGCATTGGCACCCTGACAGCAGGATTGTCTGGCTATGTAGACTCCCTCCTCAGGTCCTACGCTACCAGCACTCCCAGCTACCTTCGAGACACCACTGACTTCCTGAGGAAACTTCAATCCATCGGTGATCTTCCTGATAACACCATCCTGGCCACTATGGATGTAGAAGCCCTCTACACCAACATTCCACACAAAGATGGACTACAAGCCATCAGGAACACTATCCCCGATAATGTCACGGCTAACCTGGTGGCTGAACTTTGTGACTTTGTCCTTACCCATAACTATTTCACATTTGGGGACAATGTATACCTTCAGATCAGTGGCACTGCTATGGGTACCCGCATGGCCCCACAGTATGCCAACATTTTTATGGCTGATTTAGAACAACGCTTCCTCAGCTCTCGTCCCCTAAGGCCCCTACTCTACTTGCGCTATATTGATGACATCTTCATCATCTGGACCCATGGAAAAGAAGCCCTTGAGGAATTCCACCATGATTTCAACAATTTCCATCCCACCACCAACCTCAGCCTGGTCCAGTCCACACAAGAGATCCACTTCCTGGACACTACAGTGCTAATAAACAATGGTCACATAAACACCACCCTATACCGGAAACCTACTGACCGCTATTCCTACCTGCATGCCTCCAGCTTTCACCCTGACCACACCACACGATCCATCGTCTACAGCCAAGCTCTGCGATACAACCGCATTTGCTCCAACCCCTCAGACAGAGACAAACACCTACAAGATCTCTGTCAAGCTTTCTTACAACTACAATACCCACCTGCGGAAGTAAAGAAACATATTGATAGAGCCAGAAGAGTTCCCAGAAGTTACCTACTACAGGACAGGCCTAACAAAGAAAATAACAGAACGCCACTAGCCGTCACCTTCAGCCCCCAACTAAAACCCCTCCAACGCATTATTAAGGATCTACAACCTATCCTAAAGGATGACCCAACACTCTCACAAATCTTGGGAGACAGGCCAGTCCTTGCCTACAGACAGCCCTCCAACCTGAAGCAAATACTCACCAACAACCACATACCACACAACAGAACCACTAACCCAGGAACTTATCCTTGCAACAAAGCCCGTTGCCAATTGTGCCCACATATCTATTCAGGGGACACCATCACAGGGCCTAATCACATCAGCCACACTATCAGAGGCTCGTTCACCTGCACATCCACCAATGTGATATATGCCATCATGTGCCAGCAATGCCCCTCTGCCATTTACATTGGTCAAACTGGACAGTCTCTACGTAAAAGAATAAATGGACATAAATCAGATGTCAAGAATTATAACATTCATAAACCAGTCGGAGAACACTTCAATCTCTCTGGTCACGCAATCACAGACATGAAGGTCGCTATCTTAAAACAAAAAAACTTCAAATCCAGACTCCAGCGAGAAACTGCTGAATTGGAATTCATTTGCAAATTGGATACTATTAATTTAGGCTTAAATAGAGACTGGGAGTGGCTAAGTCATTATGCAAGGTAGCCTATTTCCCCTTTTTTTTTCCTAACCCCCCCCCCCCCCCAGATGTTCTGGTTTAACTTGGATTTAAACTTGGAGAGTGGTCAGTTTGGATGAGCTATTACCAGCAGGAGAGTGAGTTTGTGTGTGTATGGGGGTGGGGGGAGGGTGTGAGAAAACCTGGATTTGAGCTGGAAATGGCCCACCTTGATTATCATGCACATTGTAGGGAGAGTGGTCACTTTGGATGAGCTATTACCAGCAGGATAGTGAGTTTGTGTGTGTGGTTTTTGGGATGGGGTGAGGGGGTGAGAGAACCTGGATTTGTGCAGGAAATGGCCCAACTTGATTATCATGCACATTGTGTAAAGAGTTGTCACTTTGGATGGGCTATCACCAGCAGGAGAGTGAATTTGTGTGGGGGGGTGGAGGGTGAGAAAACCTGGATTTGTGCTGGAAATGGCCCAACCTGATGATCATTTTAGATAAGCTATTACCAGCAGGACAGTGGGGTGGGAGGAGGTATTGTTTCATATTCTCTGTGTGTATATAAAGTCTGCTGCAGTTTCCACGGTATGCATCCGATGAAGTGAGCTGTAGCTCACGAAAGCTCATGCTCAAATAAATTGGTTAGTCTCTAAGGTGCCAAAAGTACTCCTTTTCTTTTAGCATCTTTATTGACACAGTATCACAAAGTGCTCCACGCATCTATGAATAAGGGCCTGATCATGCAAACACTTACTAGCAGGTGTAGTGTTTCTATTAGGGCCCGAAGAGCTAGATTGTCACAGCTCTCACTCAGCCATGCAGGGATGTAAGGGGGAGTAATGCCCCACTTATTTCCCTGCTAAGGCAACTAAAAGCTGCTCAGATTGCAGCTGCATCTGTGTCAAGAAGAGCAGGGGCTGTTCCCTTGGTACTCCTGCTGCTAAACCAGTGGGCCTGGGAGAGAAGGGAAGGAGGAGTGTCAACTCCACTCCCCCGTCTCATTCGCCAGGCCCAGAGTAAGTTTCTGTGTCTACACTACAAGCACTACAGCGTGTAGACACATGTTACAGCAATGGAAGGGCTCAGTCCTGTGTTATAGTAAATCCATCCCCTTGAAAGGAGATAACTAGGTCAGTGGAAGAATTCTTCCATCGCCCCAGTGACAACGGGGGTTAGGCTGACCTAACTGTGTTACACAGGGCATGACATTTTGTACAGCCCTGAGTGATGTAGCTGGGTGGATCTAATTTGTAGGTGTAGGCCAGGCCCAGTGGTGTGCTGGAGCCGGTTCGCTGGAACTGGTTGTTAAATTTAGAAGCCCTTTTAGGTTGTCCCGCGAGGGCTTCTAAATTTAACAACTGGCCAAAAGTGGTGCCTTAGGCGCCGACTCCGTGGGTGCTCCGGGGCTGAAGCACCCACTGGGAAAATTTGGTGGGTGCAGAGCACCCACCGGCAGCTCCCCACCCGGCCCCAGCTCACCTCCGCTCTGCCGCCTCCCCTGAACACCTCGCCCCACTCTACTTCTCCGCCCCCACCCCAGGTTTCCCGCGAGTCAGCAGTTCGGGTGGGAAGCCTGGGAGGGCTGAGAAGCAAGCGGCGGCTTCGCGCTCAAGCCCAGGGAGGTGGAGGGGAGCTGGGGCGGGGGTGGGGGGGCCTGACAAGAGCCGCCCATGCCGCAGCAGGTAACTCGGGGGGGCGCGCAGGGGAGCCGCTCCCCGCCCCAGCTCACCTCCGCTTCCCTGGGCCTGAGTGCGAAGCCGCTGCCTGCTTCTCAGCCCTCCCCAGCTTCCCACGTGAACAGCTGATTCGCAGGAAACCTGGGGGGGGGGGCGGAGAAGCAGAGCGGGGTGGCGCGTTCAGGGGAGGAGGTGGAGCAGAGGTGAGCTGGGGCCAGGTGCGGGGTGGAGAGCTGCCGGTGGGTGCTCTGCACCCACCAAATTTTCCCCGTGGGTGCTCCAGTGCCTAAGGTGCCACTTTTGATGTGATCGGTGGGAGGAGCAGCCGCTCCCCCTGTTCCCCCCCAGCTACGCTATCCTGCCTCTAGGAGCCAGAGGGACCTGCCGGATGCTTCCTGGGTGCCGCCCCAGGTAAGCAACGCCGGGACTCCCCACCTCACCCCCTGGCAGGTCCCTCTGGCTCTTAGGGGTGAGGCGCGGTGGGCACCCACTACGGTGGCCCACGAGACCCTCCTGCTCAGTTCTGGGGGCACTCAGGGGACAGGGGAGGGGGTGGATGGGGCAGGGGTCCCGCGGGGGGGCGTCAAGGAACACGGGGGGTTGGATGGGGCAGGAGTCCCGGGGGGCGGGGGCGGGCCATGACCCCCTCATGGGGTGAGGAGGGAACCGGTTGTTAAGATTTTGGCAGCTCATCACTGGCCAGGCCTCCATGTCTCTAGAAGGGTATGGTATGCAGCTGAGTGGAGTGATTCCCAGTGTGGGTAGGCAGACTCATGTTAGCTCAGCTTCAGCTAGCAGACTAAAAATAATGGTGTGGATGTTGCTGTATAGGCAGCAGCTCAAGCTAGCCACCTGAATCCAAGCCTGCCTGACCTGCTGGGTCTAAGCTGATGCTGCCCATGCAGCAACGTCCAAACTGCTGTTTCTAGAGCACTAGCTTGAACTCAGCTAGCACAAGGCTGTCTACCTGTGCTGGGAACCACACCTCCCAGCTGCAGTGCTGACATACTGGAAACTTCCTTCCTATTCCCCACAGTGCAAGTGGGGAGCAGGGAGAGGAACTATGAGTTGCAGCCAGCTCTCTGGTCTGCTACACACTGCTGCTTCCTCATAGCAAGAGGTGCACGTTAGCTACACAGCTCACTCTTTTCAATCCACTAGTCCAGGAGTCTCCAAACTTTATGAGACGAGGGCCATATTAGATTTTTGAAGGGGCTTCGCAGGCCGAAGCGACTGTGAAAAAATTAAATATATGCAAAATAGTTAAAAAAAGAAATATTATTTTAGGATTAGTGAGAAGTATGGTACTGATGTTTTTCTGACAAAATTGCATTTAGCTGGGGTTCAAAGTTAGTGTTCCCTATCATCAAAATTGATTGTACGTGTTCATCAGACAAGGTCGATTTGCAGTTGGATTTCACATTTTGTCATCGAAAATGTTTTTTCACACACATAAGTAGTGCCAAACACAGACATGAATCCACGGACAAAGTTTTTTACATGAGCATATTGATCACTTGGCAGGCATTTATAGAACTCTACCAGATTTCCTTCCTTATATTTGTCCTTGCAGGAATGCAGTGACGTCATGAAGTTCTGCCGCCACTCTGGGGTTTCTGCTGCTGGCCCCTTGCCGGCCGGGGTCTCACCGCTGGCCCCACCCAGCGCCCGCTGCCGGCTGGGTGAAGGAACCCAGGCTGGCAGTGGGCTGAGACCCCGGCTGGCAGGAGCCAGCAGCGGGAATCCCGGAGCAGCGGAGGGCTGAGCCGCCCAATGCAATGTTGGTTCGGGGGCCAGACAAATCGAAGCCGTGAGCTGTAGTTTGGAGATCCCTGCACTAGTCCACTGAGATGTCCCATATGCCTAAACTCTAAGCTGAAATTAGTAGCAATAAGGGTGCTGAATAAATGTCACTGGAAGTCTATCGGACTTGCACTCCCACCTGTTTGTCCTAGTGGGTTATCTGTTTCCAGGGACAAGGTTTTGCACATTAGATAGGTTTCAGCTTAACTCTCCATCAAAAAACAAAGAAAGTGAATACAACTTGCTGCGGTCCCCCATTTCATGGCCTGTTGATAACTTTACTTTCCCCCTCTACATCAGATTCATTAAAAAAAATAAAAAAAGCCTTTGTCAGCTTCGATTGGACTATTCACTATCTTACTAACAAATTACAGTGAAAACATCAGCTTCCTGTCCTTTCATTTAAGCCCATTGATCTTTTTTTCTAGTAAACAGAGCAGTTGCAGCTTTTGTTTGACTTGTGCTCCCATTTGTGTGGAGCATTTAAAGGATGAAAAGTGCTGCTCTGATCATTCAGCAGAAATAAAGCCAGGACAATGACTGCGGGACAATGAGTGGTAAAATGTGTGGCGACTCGGCTGGTCATGGTGGTTCAGAGGGATGCACTTCTGCTGCTGCTGAGACCCTGCAATAAATACTGCAGCATGTGGTGAATGAAACAGAAAAGGTTCTGGGGAATGTAGCACATGGAAGAAACATGATGAAACCTAATGGCAGTCATCATTCACCCTGCTAGCTAAACCAGGGCAGAGCAACGTGGGAGGGATGATGGGGAGAGAACACAGAGATGTAGGGTAGGGAAATGGGAGTGATGGAGAAAATGTGCTTCTTAAAGTGAATCCACAGTCTTTAAAAATAAAAAGGGAGACGCAGTGGGAGCTGTCTGGATTAGAGAGGGAGGGTAACAGTGGCCAGAACCCCTGAACTTCCCCCATCCACTGGCAGAAACTGAGAATCTTCCATCCCCACCCAGATGTGGCTGAGATCCCTTCCCTCTATTAGAGCTGAGATACACAAAAATGCTGGAACTAACAATAAGAATATACCACACCTCACCTTGCTTCCTGTTCCCCCCTTAATGCCATCCCAAGTTTGTCTTTGTCTATTTAGACAGTAAGCTCTTCAGAGCTTGTCTTCATTTCTGTTTGTGTGAGACCTGGTAAAATGGGGCCTGAATTCTGACTGAGACCTTTGGATGCTACCACTGTGTAAGTAATTAATAATAATACAGACTCCATGTCAGTAAAAAGAAAAGGAGGACTTGTGGCACCTTAGAGACTAACCAATTTATCTGAGCATAAGCTTTCGTGAGCTGTAGCTCACGAAAGCTTATGCTCAGATAAATTGGTTAGTCTGTAAGGTGCCACAAGTCCTCCCTTTCTTTTTGCGAATACAGACTAACACGGCTGTTCCTCTGAGATCCATGTCAGTAGGGTCTCAGTCCTGCCAAGTGCTGAGCACCCTCATCTCCCATTGGAATGGATGCACACAGCAACTCCTGAGAAGCAATATTGCCTGTATAAACCCCACGTTTCCAAATATGTACAATGAACTGAAAACGCTTGCTAGTCAATTCCTCCTTTACTTACCGGAATCCAGAGTTCTGTGACTTCCCTGACACGATCGAGAGCATCAGTGACACTGGGATTAAGGTATTTCTTTCTGTTGTCCTGGACACCGGTGATATCAACATAGCTACTGTTGTTCAGGTCTCGCCAGGTGTCAGGCTCTATAGTACAGCCAGCACTGGAGGCTTGGAAGTGACGATCCTACATCCAGGTTTTGTTTGTTTGTTTTTACTGCAAACACACAACTATGAAACTATTTGTGGCAGAGGCAGTGTCTTAGCAGGCACTTGTACAGTGCCTAGCACAATGGAGCCCTGATTCTGATGGAGGCCCCTGGAGGCTATCATACAGCGTAGGAAAGGAAGGATGGTACTGTGGTTAAAATATAACCTGAGATGGTAGGAGATCTGGGTTCTGTTTCCAGCTCTACCCCTGACCACCTGTGGGTAAATCATTGTAATTTTGTGTGCCTCAGCCCCACCCCACCCCACCCCACCATTTATAAAATGGGGATAATAATGGTGCTCTAGCTCGCTGATGTGTTGTGAGGTTTACAGTTGTTCAATGTTTGTAAGATGCTTTGAAAATATAAAGCTAGCGCCTGGTATTTGGCTGAAATTCACAGAGCTCAGGGGTGTGTGTATAAGTAAAAAGGTGGCATAAAATCCAGTCCTAGTGCTACTCTGTGGAGGCCAAGCTCTTTGAACTGTATTAAGTTAGTGCAGCCTCAAGACTGCTCTAACTTATCTGAGGCTGGAATAACCCTACAGGGCTGAAAGTGCAGAGGAGGACTGATGCAGCACAAGGGCCTCTTTGCTACCTCCCCTTTATTGCTGTTCCAGTCATGACCCTTTCTTGTCCTGTGCTAACAATGGTGGAATGGGAGACACTGGTGGAAGAGTCCCTAAGCTAGCCCTGTATTTGACACTGGGCTGGAGCTGTTATTTTTGTTAAAAGCCAGTCCTGTTGCTGAGAAAACAAAACAAGAGAAACACACAAGAAGGGAAAGGAAGGGAACAGCCTGGCTAGAAAATGCAGCTTCTATTTCTGATGGTGACTCTCACTTGCAGCCTCACTGCTGGAAAAACACAGGCGTGCTACTTGGTCTTATTAGCTACTCTAAGACCTCGTAAACTCAGATGAGCATTGCGCTATATAGGACATTGCTTTTAGTTGGCTCTCTGGTCAGAGGCTTACAGCAATGTTGCAAAGTATAGTCTTGTCTGGCTATGCCACTCTTTTTAGACAGGTGAAAAAAGAGAGCGGGATAGGAGAGAAAAGAAAAGGACACAGGGAGGTGTGCATGTGACAAAGTCTCACATCCCAGCTGGGATTTGGGATTCACCCAGAGCCAGCAGAGAGGGCAATGTCATCTGAGTCTCTCTCTCTCTCTCTCTCTCTTGCTGGCTTGGTCAGGACATCTCTCAGGATCACAACATAAGGCCCAACAATGTTATAGTCTAGTCTAGGAGACAGTGGAGGTGATAGTCATGATAGTGAAACTTATTCCTTCCCCCATTTTTAACCCCAAATTGTCCCCCTTTTGCTTCATCTCTATTAATTTCCCCCTAAAATGTCTCTTCTTTTTAAGAACACCAAAAAGGGGTCACAGGTGGAATATCCCATCCCCTCATTATTTTGTCCACCAGTTAGGTCTAATTTCCAACACCAGTTTTGGTTCATTGATTTCCAGTCCCTGCCTTCCCTTGTTCACCAGGCAAGATAGTCTTTGAATTATGTCAATAGGCCTTTTTGGTTGCCTTTCTAACTTCCTTTTGCACCTTGTCCCATCAACACTTATTGTTAGAGGTTATTGTGACACTCACTCACTTTTCAAAGGTGAGCTCACAGGTTAAATTTGTAGGCCAATTATCACAACACTACTTGTGTTTAAAATTACACCCTAGGTTAACTGTTTGCCGGAGTGGGGCCTTAATTAGCGTAATCCTACCTGAGAGAGGATGTTACTCTATAAAAACCCTATCCTCCATTTTGACTCTCATCCCTCCAAGTAAGTGTAGTTTCTGACAGAGAAACAGAAAATTCAGTCCTTCTATTCCTTCAGTTAAGGTATGAAACTCTATAATGCACGTCTGAGACCCCTTCAGTTTACCAGAAAATCTAGGGAAGCCTAAACTTGACATTCCTAAGGTAAAAATTGATTAGAACCTTATTTTTTTCCTTTGAAAAACATCTTTTGGACCTAATGTATACATAACAAAAAGGGCACCAACTCAATCATTTAAAAATGCTTTGGTGATCACCTTCAGTGTAAGGAAATGTTGCCTTTTGTATTTTCCCTAGAATTCAACAGGCTTCTTAAATAAAAAAGAAATAATTTATCGGGATTTTGACAAACACTTTGAGTGAAATCCTGACCCCCTTGAAATCAATAGCAGTTTTGTAATTGACTTCAGTGAGGCAACGATACTGCTTCTTATTATTATTTGTATTGTGGCAAGATTTAGGAATCCTCTGTCATGAACCAGGACCAGAAAGATAGCCCTAACTCTAACAGAGCTTACAATTTTATCCACTCTCACAAGCAGTTTCTTGGTTACATGCTTACTCTTAAAGGCAAACTGTGAAAAGCGTTTTGTCGGCTAAGACCTGAGTTTGTTTTGTTCTTTGTTCTACAAAACCAGATGATAATAGCCATACTCCTGTGTTGTGGAGCTGGATTGCTGGATCGGGGTCACTGTCGGCACAAGTAGCTTCTAAACTGATCTCTGTAGAACTAAAGCCCAGACTGTCAAAGGTAGTTAGGTGCCTAACTTCTATTAATTTCAGTGGGAGTAAGGTGCCAACACTCTCTTTGATGGGTTGGGTCTGAACATCTATGGCTTCCTGGGAGGTAATGAGATCAGGCAAAACCCAATGAAACAAAGGGATCAGTCCCAGAGATATTAACCAGGCTGGGTGAAAAGTGCCTATATTTTTTTCCACAGCAATACAAGGAAAAATGAAAACCAGAATTTGTCTTCATGAAATGGAAGTTTTTGTGTCAAAACACAGGAGATTTAAAAATGTTATATGGTGTAATGCAAAAAATGGACTTTGCTGAAATGAAATTTCAAATAGGGTTTAATATGTTCAAATGGAAATTGAATAACTTTTGATTCAGCCAAATTTGTAAAAATATGAAGTGAAATAAAAACTTCAACCTTTCCAGTTTTTATAATATTTTGCACAGCTCTTTTACTTACTAACCCCCACCCAACACCACTCTTTGGTAAGACTACAGAGAAACAAAGTTATGATTATGGATAATGTGCAGTTGCACATGTTAGTTTGTGACTGAGATGTCTAAAGTAAGGGTTGTGTTTGGGGTTTATTTGTTTTAAATATCACCCCGCACTAGAAAAAGTTTTTAAAACCAAAGTAAACCTTTTGAGCCTGGTAGATACCATGTTTAACTTTAAAGTTAAAGGTGCATAATATTTACATAATATGGATATAATATAGCATCCATATAATATGAATAATATGTATATATAGCATTTTCATCTAGAAGAACAAGACCCCAAGATACTTTATAGAATTTGTGTGTATCTGTTGAGATCATCCATCACTGAAATAGAGCACCATTTGGGGTGGAATATTGCTTGTTTTTACCACGTTTCTGCAGACATTTTTGCTGTTGTCCATAATGCTGCACAACTGAATGTCCAATCCTGCAAAAATTTAAATACATGCTTAACTTTACTAAGTTGAGTAGTCCCACTGATTTCGGTGTAAATAAGTTAAACCCTGGCAGAACTGGGGTCTCAGGGGGGAAGTAAGGCCAGGTCTGTACTAGAAACTTTTGCTGGTATAGTAGTAATGATTAGGGAGGTGATTTTTTTTTTAACAATGTTTCTATACCAGCAAAAGCCCTAGTGTAGATGCAGTTATACCTGCATAAAAGTCTTTTCACAGTATAGCTTATTTTGCTTGCCGATCCAGTATAAATAATACTGGCAAAAGAGTGTTAGGGGGTTTGCTGGTACAGCTATACTGGCAAACCTTTTGTAACGTAGAAAAGGCATAAAGAATAGTGGTAATAATAAATTGCTGATCAAAACAGATCTTTTCATGTCTGCAAGCATCTTTCTCCTTTCTGAAGAGCTTGTTTTGTTGACAAAACAGAACAACATTTCTAAACATACATTACTTTGAAATTATTTCTTCGGTAGCTGACAAGAAAGTCTTGTGCTGAGAGGCAGAGTAGATGTTAACAATTGGACCAAACAGTATCACTTAATTGTCACGTGTTCACTTTTTCTCTCTCAGCAGGAAGCTCTTCCATTGCTCTGCTAATAACATAATATCCCTGCTGTGCTTAATGATTAATAATATATTCATAAGTATCTATAAGTATCCTTGTGAGTATAAGTGTATTTGCTTTTGCATACTGACTGAGATGTGCAGATATTCTGTAGAAGAATATCCCTCTTTTATTTACTTCTTCACTCCCTACTTTCATCTCTGCAGTAGGATGTAGCAGGTGCTTTATAGTGTACAGAATCACTATACAACACAGCTGGAAAGAAAGGAACGTAGAATAATGTATTCAGTTGAAATGGCAGGGGGAATTTAGGTGGCAGAACGCAATTACTCAAATTGGAATTTGGCCATGGTAACAGAGTAACACCCGTGCTCTTTTTGAGAATGCTGTGGGATATTTTAAGACCACAAGTAGCCAGAACCTCAGCTTTGCCCCTTATCTGAAGGTTGACACCTCCCTACAGCACAAAAGCATGTCCCTGAAACTGTTTATAAACTGTGAAGTGGCCTTTGCCAGGCAATCATTAGGAACAGAAAAAAAGAAAGAAAAAGTTGGTTTCTGTGTCATTGCCTGGTATTCCCTATGCATTCTGCTCCAAACACTCACTTGGCAGATATGGGTTTGGCCTGGAATGCTGCCAGATATGCTGGCTTCCTTTTTCATTGTGGGCGGTAGGGGAAGAATTGTGTGACTGAAAGCACGAGGCTCTCCAGCCCTTCCCTTAAACAGGTTGGCAAGCTTTCGTTTAGACTTCAAATCCCTCCAGCAAAGCACACTGTTCTCCTTCTTTGCCCCCCTCTTCCCATCATTCTGCCCAGAAAGGGACGTCCCCCTCTCCCATGGTGCCTAGTAGTGTTTACAGATTCCTGGCCAGCTCCCTGAAGTCCCACGTGGCGGCACTTTGTGTTTGTTTTGACTGTTCAGGACAGATCCCCGCACTTTACAATAGTACCACGTTCCACCTTCCCATTCAGCCCATTCACACGCAAGCCAGAGTTCCTTTTTCTTTCATTCTTTCCCTCTCTTTTTATTTTATTTTATTTTTTGTCTTGTGTGTGAACAAAAATTGGCACTCTTTGCCGGGCACTCATTAAAACATGCCTGCTGCTCTCATTCAAAGGCTGGCATTAGAATCAGGGAAGGAGCTTTATTTTTGCCAGCATTGGGGGGGGCAGTGGGGGGAGAAAGATGATGACAGGTGGTCTAACTCCAACCCTGATTTTTCCTCTTCAAAGGCAGCCTCTTTTCTAGACTTTCATATTCTCCCACAGAGTTTGGGGAGATTAGCACAAATTGTGGCCTAATGATGCAATAATGCCTTTTACGTTGCTTTTCCCCTCTTGGGCAGCTTGTGCTGTAGCCCTTAGGTATGCTCCAGGCTAAAGCATTGTCAGGTGGAACAGTGGGTTGGGGGTGATGATGGGGGAGGAGAATCACATCCTACCCTTTATTGCATTCCTGCCTGTCATGCCAACCCACACAGAGTTCTCTTGCAAGCAATTTAAGCGCATGTGTGTCTGGACTGTATATTCTTTATGCCTCTGTCTTTTAAAAATAGTCCACTTTAAGAACAAAAAGGGGTGGTTGCTGCTAGCACATATCCCAAGTACCTCACTGACTGAGAGGCCCATCCAAGGTGCCCTTTGTTTTATGTTGCTGTGAATCTTCAAGAGGATATTTATAAGAGCCAGCCATTGTGCACATGCCGGAAAGATGATGTTTTTAGTAAGGCTGACTTCTTCAGAAAGAGGGACTGTAGCTTTTTGGGGATCCCCTGTCGTCATAACTCCTGCACAAGTTAAAGGGGCTTAAGAAGACTGTGTACACCAGAGTTTCTCAAATGGGGTTATGACCCAAAAGGGAGTCACAAGACTATTGTGTGTGTGTGTGTGGGGGGGGGGTTGCAAGAGCGGTGGCTGCTGGCTGGGCAAAAGTAAGCAGCAGCGCAAAAGTAAGAATGGCATGGTATGGGGGGGGGGTCTTCACTTTTTGTGGGAGGGGGATCATCAGAGCCTGAAATATTTTCAAAGGGGGTCCCAGCAAAAAAAGTTTGAGAACACTCGGAATACACATTTGTAACAGCAAAAGGCATCCAGAGATTCACTGGTATTGAGGGTTGAGAGTCATCTACTTCCACAGGAGGCAAACACTGTCCCCAAAGGAAGGCTGTGAAAAATACCACAAGGGGACCTTTGTAGAATTTCTTAGAAGTAGCTTACATGTGGGACAATAGGGGTCTTTATCTTAAATCATTAAGAGAAAATTGAAAAATTCTACTCAGTTATACTGGAGTGTTACTTTGGGTTTCAACTGATGCAGCTGAGTGGAATTTGGCCAAATATATGAATCCTTACATATATACAAATAAATACAAATAAACTGAAAGGCTTTTATTTACCTGCCACAAACTCAGATGTGGTTTATGTTAGAAAATTTGTACTAGTGTACATAGGAATTGCCATACTAGGTCGGATCCAACATCCGTCTAATCTATTATCCTGAGAATCTGGCAGTGGCTGGTACCAGTGGCCAGTGTAACTAAAATAAGTAAAAATGGATGTAGTTACACTGGTGCCAAACTCCTTAGGTCCTTGCATGCAACTAACTGCATTAAGCTAAATTTCGTCAAGCCTGCTTTAAGTGTGTCTATATTAGAAAGAAAAAGAGGACTTGTGGCACCTTAGAGACTAACCAATTTATTTGAGCATAAGCTTTCGTGAGCTACAGCTCATTTCATCGGAGCTTATGCTCAAATAAATTGGTTAGTCTCTAAGGTGCCACAAGTCCTCCTTTTCTGTTTGCGCATACAGACTATCATGGCTGCTACTCTGAAACTTGTCTATATTAGAAGTTTACAGCAGTATCACTACGTTGATTTTGAATCCATTTAGTAACACAGTTGCAAGTTTTCCATTATAGATAAGGCCTCCATTCAGAGTTCCATGTTTCGTGTGAAAGAGCTGGTGAATAAAGCAGGTCAAAAAGTGTTATTTGAAACTCTTTTCAATAAAAAAAGCTTTTCTCAAAAATGAAAACAAAATAAACCGTGGAAAATATTTGGTTTTGATATCCAAGTTCTTTTTTCACCTTTCTCTGCCCATTTTCCTAATTTTCCCCTTTTTTATTTTTTTGTTATAAGAGCCAGCCATTGTGCACATGCCGGAAAGATGATGTTTTCAGTAAGGCTGACTGCTTCAGAAAGAGGGACTGTAGCTTTTTGGGGATCCCCTGTCGTCATAACTCCTGCACAAGTTAAAGGGGCTTAAGAAGACTGTGTACACCAGAGTTCTGAAAAAGGGGGAGGGGAAGGAAAAGAGAAGGTGAAAAAACCCTTAAAAACTGAAAATATTTGGGTGTTAGATCAAAATTTGGAAAATTTCAAAATTAATGAAAAATTTTGAAAAAACAAAATTTGTTCATAATGCTTTTTGTTCAGCCTACCTTCTGTGTTTTGCCCAGCTCTGTTGAGGAGATCACACAATCTGTGGCTTCATTTACACTGACAGTTTTAGGAAAATCGCCTGCTACGGCTATGGTACGAGTGCAGAACTAGACAACACGGTGGTAAAAATACCACTAGTTGGTCTACATTAATGTTTGTGGTGGAAGGGCAATAGTGGCAATTTCTTTCAAATTGTTTGTGGAGAGAAGCCCTGAAAGTAGAGCAGGGAGCTATGTTCCTCACAGCACTTAAGAGTTTGTGATGGGATTTGACTCTTGCTGGAGAGAGCCAGAAACCTAAACTCAGGTCACTTGGACAATAAGCTTTTAGAATACATAAAATATAATTGTGCTTTGGCAGTGGTTAGTAGTTAGGACCTTGGACAGGTTTGTTTCTTGTATTTCTTTATTTAAAATTTGGTTTACCTTTTAACCAGTCTGCCAGCACTTAGGTCGGTGGAAGGAAGTGAAGACGCTGTATAGATAAGGCCATGATTAAATTTAGCAGCAGCGAGCCGTCAGAATGCGAGGCTGCACGGATGCAGTGACACAGTCAAAGCCAGCTGTAGCAGTGAAAGTCTCACGGGGTTAACCACAAAGTCCGCCTGCAGCTGCTGCAGCTCAATACCCAGCATTCACATACACAGCTCCACCAAACTGCCTCGTGACATTTTTGATTCATGGCAGGGACAGAGTAGCATTGTTGGGGGGAAAAATAACTGTTTTATAAAATGTTCTACAGACTTCCAGCCCTTTAAGTTTTTCTCCCCGACACCACCCTGTTGTTTGGAAAATCTCTTCTCACTTTGCTTTTCCGCTTGATCCTTTCTGAATGTGAGGTGAAGAGCTCAGTGAGTGGGCTAGCAATGGGCCAAATTCTGCTTTCAGTTACAGCAGTGAAAATCTGGAGGAGTCCAGCGTGTGTGGATAAGAAGCATGATGATATCATGAAGGGAGCAGTGCCTCCCTTTCAATATGGCAAGATAGGAAGAGAAATCTCCTTCACTGATTTCTTCTTCCTGCCCCTGTCTGTCTGATCCAGTGCTGCCATCAGACAATCAGCTTGATTACCTCACTCACAGCCGTGCAGCAGGCTTTGGGGGTGGGGAGCAGAGAGGCACTGCCAGTTTACTCTTTTCAGCAACCAGATAAAAAGCCTCTTTGTTTTTCAGATTTATGTAAAAGTTTTAAATTGTTTGTAGCTGAGTGCCCTCGGTAACCCCATACTGTGCCAAGAGTTAGAACTCCAGGGCCAGAAACCTAACAGTTTTAAAAGACAATGTGACAGTATGAAAGGGGCCTTTTCCATTCTCCTCCTACTTAAGGAAGTACTGTAGAAGGGCCTCAATGCAATTCCACAGCTTTAATGCCTCATTTGCTTTAAGCATATACAGGATTTGCAGTTTTTGAAAACAAATTAAATTAACGCCGTTTCCTTTTTTGTGCAATTTTTTTTAAAGCAGTCATTCACCCTGAATCCATTTATAACAGATGCTCAGATTGAGACAGATTGGAAACATGTCTCAGTGAAAGGGACAGTAAAGTAAAGTGCTGGTGCCAGATTAATTCCTGGTGTAACTTAACTGAAGTCAAGAGAATATACGCCAGGAATGCATTTGTCCCTTTTATGTTTGCGCATTCAGAACTGCAGGAGGAAAAATTGCCGGATGTGCTGCAAAATATTATAAGAGCTTAATGTCCTGGTCTCTCCCCAAAGCTTTCTGTGAACGCAGAGAGAGACTGGAATCGCCACGCTCACTGGGTCTGAACAAACCAAGCTCTGGGTAAGTTTGGTTTCAGATCCTGAAGTGGACAGTGAATCCAAAAACTCCCTTTGGGAAAGTTTGGATCTGACTTCTGCAGCTCGAGCTCATGTTTATATGAAGTACTTCCAGGAAGTGTCTGTCCCTTTTTATTGCATTACTGCACTATAGTACTCATTGTTATAATCATTGGCCTGGGAACAGGATGAATGTTAAATGAATCCTAAGTGTGACCTCGGGGACAAAGACAGCCTGCAGGCTCCTAAAATGTAGCTTATAGCCTGCATGCTTTCTCCCAGTGACTTCAGGGTGAGGATAAAGCTGATCAGCTCTATGGTTGTTATTGCTGGTCACTTGATCAACAAGGTATTACCATTCCTTAAGGAAGATGCCAGTACAAACAGGACTGGAAAAACCAGACACTTAATTTTCCACAGGTGAAGGCCTAGGTCTACACTAATACTTACTTCAGTATAACTTAATGTCGCTCAGGGGTGGGAATAAGCCACCCCCCTGAGTAATGTCAGTTACACTGACCTAAGCGCTGGTGTGGACAGTGCTATGTTGGTGGGAGAGCTTCTCCCGCTGACATAGCTACTGCCTCTTGTGGAGGTGGTTTTATTATCCTGATGGGAGAGCTCTCTCCTGTCAGCACAAAGCATCTTCTCCAGACGAACTACAGCATGCAGCGCTTCTAGTGTAGACTAGCCCTAAGTCTTCCCCGGACACCCCTTTAAGGAAATATGCAGTTGGAGACACTAGCTTTCGGAGCATTGGTCGTGGACCAGCGGCAGTTTGCCAACCAAATGAGGATGCAGCTAGCCCGTCCTTCTCTGTGCTTTCCCAGGATGCTATCCTTGGAGTGCAGGTTTCTACAGGTCAGATGAACCTAGGCACATATTCAGAGCAATAGGGCCCTCCAAACAGCAGGGCCCGTGGGTGGTGGGTAAACCACAGGCTCAGAGAGGCTAGTCCCTGGCCTGGCCCACCCCTTCCACCTGAGGCCCCTCCCCTCCCACTCTCTTCCCCCGCCAAAGCCCAGCCCAGTCCGCCCCACCACCTCCTGCCACCAGCCCAGGGCCACCTGAGTGCCTCCAGTCCCAGAGCATCAGGCAGTGCAGCCCCAGCGCTGGGCAGCCACACACCACCCCAAGTGCCAGCCGCCCTAGCCCCAGGAGGCTCCCTGGAAGAGGAGCAGCCTGCCTGGGCTGGGGCCAAGGGGGACAGGCAAGAAGGAGGGGGCCTGAGGGTGGAGCATGGGTGGGGCCACACAGGGCTGTTTGGGAAGCCACAGCCTTCCCCAGCCTATTATACCCACCCTCCATGTTACGCCCCGCATATACATGAAGACCTTGGATTTAAACAGATTAGTGTGTTCTCTTTAATGTTGGTTGGACATGTGCTATGTTGGCCATCAGCTGATGTAACTTGACTATCAAGAAACTTGCATTTTTTTTATTTCTTTTTTTTTTAGGGGTGGGGCAAATGTTAGTAGATCACGTTGCTTAGGAACCTGATTTTTAAAGGGGTCTCAATCTGCCCTGCAGTTTTGTGGGCATAATGAACTGTGTGTGCAGTTTGCCTGTGTAGTGGGCCGCTACCTGATTTGTGGGCGCTGTCAGGTAAACAAACATCTGCAGGCCATATTTACACCCTCTGCTTTTTTGCAGGCCCCAAATAGGATGCTGGGTTAAAGAAAAATCAGGCCTTTAAAGTCTAGACTGGCATTAAATCCAGATTTCACTAAATCTGAGACTGATGCACCATGACTTATTCTGTAGTATCTTCTGTTTTCATGGTGAAAAATTGTGCTATGTCAAGGGGTTTTTTGGTTTATTTTCTATCATTTGCATTTGTATATTTTCTTCTGTGTTTCTGAATGTGCTTAGCCTGTCCATATGAACATAAAATCTTTATAGTAGCTTTGCAAGATCATAATCTGCCCCTATCAAAGGCCAGAATTATTCCCCGTTGTTTGCAAAGGAATTATTTAACAAGTAATCCTTGTAACTGTCAACATTACACAGGAGATGACATAACACTTGGGGAAAATAAGGACTAAGCCAATATTCCCACACCAGCTTCAAAGCTAAATATGCTTTCACATACAGATGCTTCTTATTTCTCATCTGTGGCTTCTGCCCCCCTAAATGGAGTTGACACAAGACATACCAGTTGTTCTCCTCTTCCTGATCATTTTGATTGGAATATTAATACAGTGCACCCTGCTTAAAAGGCTCTCTGTTATAAAGTTGCACGTGGATACAAAGTACAGTGACTGCATAGCAGTCATGTCCCTGGAATTTGATTACAGAAGTAAAGCAAAAACATTGAGTTGAACACCCCTAATCTTTGGAGAAGAGGTGTTGGTTCACAGATGGTAACTCTCTGTATAAGAATTTGAATCCCATTTTGGATCTGAATATGCCTGAACTTCGGAAGGATTTGAAATCTGGATCCAAATTTTGTGCTTCTCATTTGTCCCATTATAAAGTAAACTTCCTGTTAAATAAGCATGCGTAGAATTAGTCTGTTTTACAGGGAAAGAATCTAAGGCCTTGTCTACACTGGCAAGTTTCTGTGCAGTAAAGCAGCTTTTTGCGGTGTAACTCCTCCAGGGACTACACACTACACTACTGCGCACTACACACTTAGGGCGCAGAAACTGCACGGTTGCAATGCTGTAAAAAAACCACCCCGACGAGAGACCGCTTTCTTTGTTGAGGCTACCGCGCCGCGGTGCCGGTGTAGACACCCTGGTCGATTACAGCGCTGTGATTGGCCTCCGGGAGGTGTCCCACAATGCCTGTTCTCGCCTCTCTGGTCATCAGTTAGAACTCTACTGCCCTGCCCTCAGGTGACCAGCCGTCATCCTCACCCCATCCATTCCTGGGGAATTTTGAAAGTCCCCTTCCTTTTTGCTCAGTGATGCGTGCAGTGGTCTCAGTGCATCTTTCCAGGTGGCCAGGCCTGCTCCACGCACCAGGCGATCCCCCGCTTGGAGCAATGCTGCACTGCTGGACCTCATCGGTATTTGGGGAGAGGAGGCTGTCCAGTCCCAGCTGCGCTCCAGCCGCAGGAATTATGATACCTATGGACAGATTTCACGATGCATGACAGAAAGGGGCCATGACCGGGACACACTGCAGTGCAGGGTCAAAGTGAAGGAGCTGCGGAACGCCTACCACAAGGCGCGGGAGGCAAACTGCCACTCCAGGGCTGTGCCCATGAGCTGCCAGTTCTAGAAAGAGCTGGATGCGATGCTTGGTGGTGACCCCACCTCCACTGCGAAGGCCCCTGTGGATACTTCGTTGGCTCACGTGCCAGTCGAGAGTGGACCAAGCCAGGAGGAGGAAATCTTGGATGAGGATGAAGATGTGGAGGGGGACCCAGAGGCAGAGGACAACTCAGAGGTCAGAGATGCATGCAGCCAGAAGCTCTTCTCTACCCTGGAGGAGGCTAGCCAGTCACAGCTGTCGGAGCTTGGCGAAGCACAAACAGGAGAGGAGGCCCCTGGTAAGTGGCTTTGATTTTGGGAATCACTGCAGCGAGTTGTTGGGGGCAGGAGGGCTGCAGAAAGCAGGCTTGTGTCTGTATGATGCGTGTACCACCAAGTGCTCAGTCTGAGCGGCGGAACAGGCTGTTGATTGACTCCCTCACTTCATGGGATCTGCCTTAGAGATCTCCAGGAAACTCTCATGGAGATACTGGGCAATCCGCTGCCGCAGGTTCTGTGGCAGAGCTGCTTTGTTCCTTGCCCCATTAATGGTAACTTTCCTGTGCCACTCTGCCGCCACTGGGGTTGGATGGGGACCATTGCTGCACGCAGGGGAGCAACATAATGGCCAGGGAGGGAGCTGCAGTCTCGGAGAAGACCCTCCCTTGATTCCCTGCTAACCCTCCGCAGCGAGATATCTTCCATAATGAACACAGCCTGTGGAAAATGTGGGGACAGGAATGATTATCAGGCCCCCCCTACAGTGGGTGGCTCTCCCCAAGAGCCATGTGCCCAGTATACAGTAGGGTCTGGGAACACTGATTTACACTGCCCCTGAGGCTACTCACCATTTTGAGGGTCTTGAGGTTCATGTGTGCTTGCCTGGGGTCAGCCAGTTAGTGACAGGTGTGTGAATACTGCCTGTGTTTTTGCAGCTCTCATTCTCATGTCCTTGTACCACAGGGCTGGGGCGAGCTCATCTCACAGGCCCATGAATGTGGCTTTCCTCATCCAAAAGTTCTGCAGCCACTGCTCGTCATCCCAGACGTGCATGATGATGTGATCCCACCACTCAGTACTTGTTAACGGAGCCCAAAAGCAGCGTTCCACAGTGGTCACCACCTCCGTGAATGTCACAAGCATTCTTGTGTCGTAGCTATTATGCGTTGCGAGATCAATATCGCACTCCTCTTGCCTTTGTAGTTTAAGGAGTAACTCCACTGCCACTTGTGATGTGTTAGAGAAAACACCATACTGGTCAACAGTGCGGGATCCATTCCTGCAGACCAAAGAGGCAGAGCGCGCAGTCCACAAACTGTTGAAAGATGGTGCCAAATGGGGACGGAAGCACAGGGATTGCTGGGATGCAAAGCAATGCATCATGGGGCGTTGGGACAGGACCCAGGATACCCTGCGACCCCCTCCACCTTCCCACAAGTCTTAGCGGCAGAAGAAGAAGAGATGCTTTGTGGAATAGCTGCCCAGAGTGCACACTCTGAATACCACTGCAAGTGCCGCAAGTGTGAACACTCTATTGCACAGGCAGCTGACAGTGTGAACACACAACAGCGGTTTCCTTTCAGTGCTCTCTAAGGGGCACTGTAACTGCTGGTGCTGTAACTTTGCCAGTGTAAACATACCCTAAATCTTGGAAGCTGAACACATGGGAAATATTTCACTCTAGAGTAGAGACCAGTAGTGTTTCTAAAGATCGATCTTATCAAATCTCCAAGTGCTGACCCTCCCCTCCCCCCATGTTGCAAGCAAACAAATAATTTTGCAAACAATCCCTCAGAGGCCAAAGAATACTTTTCAGTTTGTTATGATCTCCACAGAGCCCTTCTGCCCAAGTGCACTGTGCTCACATACACTCCAAATGAACTCCATACCCCCATGAAACTTTACTAAACTTCTGTGGTGTGAATCAAAACATTTGAAAGCCAAACCACTAAAGGTTCATTCCTCTATTAACAACATGAGTCTCCTTGTAACATCAAAGTCCTTGGCTTCCCGCACAAACCTTGGGGAGGGAGAGAGTGCAGGCCAGTGAGCAAGTGAATATGCTGATCTAAGGTACTTACTGCTGTTTAACCTTTGGGATCTCTGTATCCTCAGAATTTGTTTAACAGGCAGGAAATTGCAGGATCTAAGCCCTGGTCTACACTAGGACTTTAGGTCGAATTTAGCAGCGTTAAAACGATGTAAACCTGCACCCGTCCACACGATGAAGCCCTTTATTTCGACATAAAGGGCTCTTAAAATCGATTTCCTTACTCCATCCCTGACAAGTGGATCAGCGCTTAAATCGGCCTTGCCGGCTCGAATTTGGGGTACTATGGACACAATTCGACGGTATTGGCCTACGGGAGCTATCCCAGAGTGCTCCATTGTGACCGCTCTGGACAGCGCTCTCAACTCAGATGCACTGGTCAGGTAGACAGGAAAAGAACTGCGAACTTTTGAATCTCATTTCCTGTTTGGCCAGCGTGGCAAGCTGCAGGTGACCATGCAGAGCTCATCAGCAGAGGTGACCATGATGGAGTCCCAGAATCGCAAAAGAGCTCCAGCATGGACTGAACGGGAGGTAGGGGATCTGATCACTGTATGGGGAGAGGAATCCGTGCTATCAGAACTCCGTTCCAGTTTTCGAAATGCCAAAACCTTTGTCAAAATCTCCCAGGGCATGAAGGACAGAGGCCATAACAGGGATCCGAAGCAGTGCCACGTGAAACTTAAGGAGCTGAGGCAAGCCTACCAGAAAACCAGAGGGGCGAATGGCCGCTCCGGGTCAGAGCCCCAAACATGCCGCTTCTATGATGAGCTGCATGCCATTTTATGGGGTTCAGCCGCCACTACCCCAGCCATGTTGTTTGACTCCTTCAATGGAGATGGAGGCAACACGGAAGCAGGTTTTGGGGACGAAGAAGATGACAATGATGATTAGGTTGTCGATCGCTCACAGCAAGCAAGCGGAGAAACCGGTTTTCCCGACAGCCAGGAACTGTTTCTCACCCTGGACCTGGAGCCAGTATCCCCCGAACCCACCCAAGGCTGCCTCCTGGACCCGGCAGGCAGAGAAGGGACCTCTGGTGAGTGTACCTTTTAAAATACTATACATGGTTTAAAAGCAAGCATGTGAAAGGATTAATTTGCCCTGGCATTCGCGGCTTTCCTGGATGTACTCCCAAAGCCTTTGCAAAAGGTTTCTGGGGAGGGCAGCCTTATTGCGTCCTCCATGGTAGGACACTTTACCACTCCAGGCCAGTAACACGTACTCGGGAATCATTGTACAACAAAGCATTGCAGTGTATGTTTGCTGGTGTTCAAACAACATCCATTCTTTATCTCTCTGTGTTATTCTCAGGAGAGTGAGATATCATTCATGGTCTCCTGGTTGAAATAGGGTGCTTTTCTTCAGGGGACATTCAGAGGAGCCCGTTCCTGCTGAGCTGTTTGCCTGTGGCTGAACAGAAATGTTCCCCGCTGTTAGCCATGGGGAGGGGGGAAGGTTGAGGGGGTAGCCACGTGGTGGGGGGAGGCAAAATGCGACCTTGTAACGAAAGCACATGTGCTATGTATGTAATGTTAACAGCAAGGTTTACCCTGAAAGACTGTAGCCACTGTTTTATAAAATGTGTCTTTTAAGTACCGCTGTCCCTTTTTTTTTCCTCCACCAGCTGCATGTGTTTCAATGATCACAGGATCTTCTCCTTCCCAGAGGCTAGTGAAGCTTAGAAAGAAAGAAAAAACGCACTCGTGATGAAATGTTCTCTGAGCTCATGCTGTCCTCCCACACTGACAGAGCACAGACGAATGCGTGGAGGCAAATAATGTCAGAGTGCAGGAAATCACAAAATGACCGGGAGGAGAGGTGGCGGGCTGAAGAGAGTAAGTGGCGGGCTGAAGCTGAAATGTGGTGGCAGCGTGATGAGAGGAGGCAGGATTCAATGCTGAGGCTGCTGGAGGACCAAACCAGTATGCTCCAGTGTATGGTTGAGCTGCAGCAAAGGCAGCTGGAGCACAGACTGCCACTACAGCCCCTGTGTAACCAACCACCCTCCTCCCCAAGTTCCATAGCCTCCACACCCAGACGCCCAAGAACGCGGTGGGGGGGCCACCGGCCAACCAGCCACTCCACCACAGAGGATGCCCAAAAAACAGAAGGCTGTCATTCAATAAATTTTAAAGTTGCAAACTTTTAAAGTGCTGTGTGACATTTTCCTTCCCTCCTCCACCACCCCTCCTGGGCTACCTTGGTAGTCATCCCCCTATTTGTGTGATGAATGAATAAAGAATGCATGAATGTGATACAACAATGACTTTATTGCCTCTGCAAGCAATGATTAAAGGGAGGAGGGAAGGGTGGTTAGCTTGCAGGGAAATAGAGTGAACCAAGGGGCGGAGGGTTTCATCAAGGAGAAACAAACAGAACTTCACACTGTAGCCTGGCCAGTCATGAAACTGGTTTTCAAAGCTTCTCTGATGCGTACCGCGCCCTCCTGTGCTCTTCTAACCGCCCTGGTGTCTGGCTCTGCGTAACCAGCAGCCAGGCGATTTGCCTCAACCTCCCACCCCGCCATAAACGTCTCTCCCTTACTCTCACAGATATTGTGGAGCACACAGCAAGCAGTAATAACAGTGGGAATATTGGTTTCGCTGAGGTCTAAGCGAGTCAGTAAACTGCGCCAGCGCGCCTTTAAACATCCAAATGCACATTCTACCACCATTCTGCACTTGCTCAGCCTGTAGTTGAACAGCTCCTGACTACTGTCCAGGCTGCCTGTGTATGGCTTCATGAGCCATGGCATTAAGGGTTAGGCTGGGTCCCCAAGGATAACTATAGGCATTTCAACATCCCCAACGGTTATTTTTTGGTCTGGGAATAAAGTCCCTTCCTGCAGCTTTTGAAACAGACCAGAGTTCCTGAAGATGCGAGCATCATGCACCTTTCCCGGCCATCCCACGTTGATGTTGGTGAAACGTCCCTTGTGATCCACCAGAGCTTGCAGCACTATTGAAAAGTACCCCTTGCGGTTTATGTACTCGCTGGCTTGGTGCTCCGATGCCAAGATAGGGATATGGGTTCCGTCTGTGGCCCCACCACATTTAGGGAATCCTATTGCAGCAAAGCCATCCACTATGACCTGCACATTTCCCAGGGTCACTACCCTTGATATCAGCAGATCTTTGATTGCGTGGGCTACTTGCATCACAGCAGCCCCAACAGTAGATTTGCCCTCTCCAAATTGATTCCCAACTGACTGGTAGCTGTCTGGCGTTGCAAGCTTCCACAGGGCTATCACCACTCGCTTCTCAACTGTGAGGGCTGCTCTCATCTCGGTATTCATGCGCCTCAGGGCAGAGGAAAGCAAGTCACAAAGTTCCATGAAAGTGCCCTTACACATGCGAAAGTTTCGCAGCCACTGGGAATCATCCCAGACCTGCAACACTATGCGGTCCCACCAGTCTGTGCTTGTTTCCCGAGCCCAGAATCAGTGTTCCACAGCATGAACCTGCCCCATTAGCACCATGATGCATGTGTTGGCAGGGCCCATGCTTTCAGAGAAATCTGTGTCCATGTCCTGATCACTCACGTGACCGCGCTGACGTCGCCTCCTTGCTCGGTATCGCTCTGCCAGGTTCTGGTGCTGCATATACTGCTGGATAATGCGTGTGGTGTTCAATGTGCTCCTAATTGCCAAAGTGAGCTGAGCAGCCTCCATGCTTGCCTTGGTATGGCGTCCGCACAGAAAAAAGGCGCGGAACAATTGTCTGCCATTGTTCTGATGGAGGGAGGGGTGACTGACGACATGGCTTACAGGGTTGGCTTCAGGGAGCTAAAATCAACAAAGGGGGTGGCTTTACATCAAGGAGTATTTCAGGCAGGACTTCACGGAGGGTTCCAATAAGAAATGGTGCACCTAACTAATTGTTCTTATTGGAACAAGGAGGTTAGCCTGGCCTGATTGATACATGGCTAGATTTACCTCGCTGCACCTTCTTTGTGAGTGACTGCAGTGTGACCTAGAGGAATGAGTCCCCTAGACCGGGGGGGCAGGGTGGGGAAAGCAAATGAATACAAAACAAATCTGGTCTATTTCTTGTTTTGATCCACTCCATCTATCTTTTATATCTTTGGCTGGCAGCAGACGGTGCAGAAGGACTGCGTGCCATCCACATCTCATGGCTGCCCAGCAGAAGATAATGCAATAGGACTGCTAGCAATCCGTATCGCCTGCCTGCTCACCATAAGACGGTTCAATAAGACTGACTGCAGGACTAAAGAGAATGACCTGGTCAAGTCACTCCAAATTTAGTCCCTGCGCCCATGTCTGCCCAGGCGCTCCTGCCAGGAGCACCTCGGACATGATGATGACGGCTACCAGTCATATTGCATCGTCTGCTGCCAGAAGGCAATGGGTTGCTGCTACTGTGTAGCAATGCAGTACCGCGTCTGCCAGCACCCGGGAGACATACGGTGACGGTTACCTGAGCGGGCTCCATGCTTGCCGTGGCATGGCGTCTGCACAGGTAACTCAGGAAAAAAGGTGCGAAACGATTGTCTGCCCTTGCTTTCACGGAGGGAGGGAGGGAACAGGGGCCTGACGATATGTACCCAGAACCACCCGCGACTATGTTTTAGCCCCATCAGGCATTGGGATCTCAACCCAGAATTCCAATGGGCAGCGGAGACTGCGGGAACTGTGGGATAGCTACCCACAGTGCAACACTCCGGAAGTCGACTCTAGCCTCGGTACTGTGGAAGCACTCCGCCGAGTTAATGCACTTAATGCACTTAGAGCATTTTCTGTGGGGACACACACACTCGAGTGTATAAAACCGATTTCTAAAAAAACGACTTCTATAAATTCGACCTTATTCCGTAATGTAGACATACCCTAAGGCATACAGTCCTACATTGATCTCTTCCTTAAAATGACTGTGAAGGGTTTTAAATCACAGTCTTCAAAAAATGGTATAAAAGAGACTCAAGACCTCCTCACACCTTATTGACCATGGAAGCTATTTATAATGCTCAGGTCAGACAGTTGGTGTAGGAATCTGCATTGACCATAATAAGGAGCCACAGAAGCCTAGTGAGGGGCTGTTGATATAATGCAGATATTTCCAACTCCTGGTAACCATTTACAACTCCATTATAAAGGCACCTAAAGTTATGTACTGTAACACAGGCTGTCGATATGCGCACAGCGTCTACTACAATGGGGCCTTGCTCAGCACTATAATTGTAAAAATAACAAACAAACAAAGAAAAAATCATCAAGATTTTGATCAAATATGGATCCTTGGAATTCTCCATTTGGGTGTGTGTCTTACAAAGCAACTTAATAGCACTTCTGCTACATGCTCACTCTCCAGGTGTACAGGTGTCTTGTGACAAAATGATTACCTTGTTTCGAGGCATTCATTTAAAACTGGATAAATGACCAGTGTTTAGCCTTTAGGTGTTTTTGTATTTGATATCAGGTTTCGTGCACGTTAAAGGGCTATTTTAGAAATCTGGCAGGAAACCTGCAAATGCCACTGTCTCCTATTATTGGTTTATTATTATTATTATTTATTATTTTTTTATTTAACTAAGAGTGGCTTTTCTCTTCAAGAAAATGAGGGAGTGTCAGTAATGGCTTGGTTTGAGCCAGACACAGCAAAAGCAGGCTTTATGCCAGCTGCTTTCACATACCTGAGCTTAATTCTGAGCTACAATAACCCACGCTTATTCCAATTCTGTGCCTCTGTTTAGCTGATATTGTGATGCTAATTGTGTGATGTGGACAAATGCCCACCAGGGACTAGGATTAACCCATCAAAATCACTTTCATCAGTAACCTAAATAGGATTTGACCCTAAGTTTTCAGAGTTGAAATACAATTGCATTAACTCTGTAAGCTCTTTGGAAAAGGCACAGTCTTCCTATGTGTTTATACAGTCCATAAGCACCTAAGAATGGCTGTGCTGGGTCAGACCAAAGGTCCATCTAGCCCAGTATCCTGTCTTTTGACAGTGGCCAATGCCAGGTGTCCCCAAGGGATGAATAGAACAGATGATTATCAAGTGATCCATCCCCTGTCGCCCATTCCCAGTTTCTGGCAAATGGAGGCTAGGGACACCATCCCTGCCTATAATAGCCATTATGGACCTATCCTCCATGAATTTATCTAGTTCCTTTTTGAACCTTGTTATAGTTTTGGCCTTCATAACATCCTCTGGCAAAGAGTTCCACAGGTTGATTGTGTGTTGTGTAAAGAAATACTTCCTTTTGTTTGTTTTAAATCTGCTGCCTATTAATTTCATTTGGTGACCTCTAGTTCTCGTGTTATGAGAAGGAGTAAATAACACTTCCTTGTTTACTTTCTCCACACCAGTCATGATTTTATAGACCTCTACTATATCCCCCCTTAGTGGTCACTTTTCCAAGCTGGGGGGGGAGGGGGATGGGAAAGCCAAACATGTTTGCAGCATTACCACAATGCCCACAATGTAAATGTGCTAACTGCTCCCTCAAGTTTCCTTTCTGTTTCCGTTATAGGGTCTCACAATATTATGTCTAGAAATCCATGCAACATATCACACAGGGATTCCAAGGGTCTTAGCAGGTCTCTCATTCTATACCGTTACTGAGTCCTCAACAACTGTTGCCTCGAAAAACGATATCCTTCTTATCTATTTGCTAATTCCTACCACATATCACAAGGCTTTCTGTAAATTCCTATCAGCCTTGACAAAGTTATCTTGTAGACTTATGTAGTGATTTTGATGGCTGCAGAGAGCTGTTTGTCTTCTAAACTAAATTAATAACGCTGCAATGGCACCCACTTTAGCACCAAACTTCTAAAACTCTTTCAATATACTAATCAGCATGTCAGTGGAATATTTTTTCTGGATAAAGACAAGCCTGGTGAAATGGATTAGACATTCACATGGCATTGCATAATTCAGAGAGCAGGCATGGTGCATATGATTTGCATTAATAGCCTGCAGAGCAGCAGCCTCTTACAGGTCTCTTGTATGTGGAAGTTTCCAGACTGTCAATCTATTACAATAATTTCCTTTTCCATATTTATTCCATCACTAGCATTGACAGTTACCATTAAATGACATTAATACAATACTGTACAATACCATCTTGCATTTTTCCAGTGCTCTTCATACAGGGTGCTTAATCTATATGGAGCTAAAAGACTTCATTAAAAGGGAAAAAGGTGTCTTCACTCCTACACCGAGTGTTGTGGCTCAGATCTTTGGAGGGGGAAGGAAGCACATTTTGTCTAACAAGCCTCCTGGACTGCCTCTGGAGAGAGATGTCCAACTGTCCTGTCTGAAAGAAAGTATAATGTGGTAAAAGTAAGGGGTCAGGTTTGTTAGGCACTTCTATTAACTGCACTCTGCTCAGACAGCATCTCTTCATGCTTCTGAAAACTGCTAGCTGAAAGGGCATGTTCAGCAATTTGAAACAGACATTAGCACGTTCATGATTACAAAAACATTACATCATTCTGTTGGCCTGGACATTCCTATTATAGTTTAGGACAAATTTTTCCGAATTGGGTGTCTAAATTTAGGCTCCCAGTTGCATGTTTAGTCATTTTAATATAGACAATAACTAACTTGACCTCAATATCTATCTTTACAGGTGGGTGGTTATGACATGGAGCATGAGATGGTTGCTGTGAGATGGGAGTGGGAGGGGCAAAGATGATACCAGCCCTTAAGAATCTAAAATTATACAATATAATTATAAAGGAAAGCTTCAGTAACTTGGGTTTTAGTCCCATTGGAAAAGGAGATTTACACCTGACCTAACAGGTAGGTTATTGGTGAAAATAATGAAAGACTTATACAGTTGATGAAAATGTAGCTTTTGTTCTGAATAATATGTTCAGAAACTATTAGCTATCATCTTAAAATCAGGAAGTTAGCAGCAAATGGGGGGCCTCAGGCAGTCATAGAAAATAAAACTGGGGTGTGAATATGGCCCAATTGAAAAGCGACTCGAAATTCACAAGGAAGTTTGAAGAATTTTGCCCACTGTTTATGAGGCAAACAATTTACTTTTATGAGGCATGTGACATCTCAGGAACAAACAGTGGGACACTAGAGTTTTTGAGAGCTTACCTAGGTTGTCCTGTTCCTTTTTTCATGCGTTGCGCCATACAGAGTCAACAACATGTTTGGCTGTTGGTCTGGCTTTTAGAATTTCTCTCAGCTTCCTCACAGGGGGTGTAAAAATGTCTAATAAGCTGAAAATGGCCAAAAGGGAAAACAGACTAATTCTCCTCTTGTTGCAAGGTGCTGCAGTCGAATCTGAACAAGGGTCTTTGCCTCTCCTACCAAACCTTTCAGCTGTTAAGCGAGGCATTGAAAACCCCTATCCTTTAAAAGACTCAATAGTAGCTTATCAGAAGCAGACACTAGTCAAAAACCCTCTGCCAAAAGTAGGTTTCAAGGACCCCACAATGGTGCTCTACTCTGGGAACATGATTTTTCCTCCCTCTCTCCAGACTTACTGGTGGTATTGAAAACTTTGCCTGTTGTCTTAGGTAAATAAGATTTTCAATAAACTAACCCCCCACTATAGTGCCTAGCACAATGCGGTCCTGGTCCACGACTGGGGTTCCTAGATATTATGACATACAGATAATACCTTCCATTATACAGATATTATTGTCTATATTAAGTATAGGGAAGTACAGGGAATACTAACCATGTTTTTCTATCTTAACTAAATCTGGCAAGTTTTTCAGTACAGCTAAAGCCTTTACGGCAGCAGAACGCTGCTCCACACTCTGCTTCTGCCCAAGGATAGGAAGGCAACCTGCAGTGAAAGGAGAGGCTTCATTGTTAGCCTCTTTGCCTCACTAGTCCAGGCCATGAAATTCTATCTGAATAGGATGCAAGATCTCATTTTGCTTTGAGGAGATAAATAAAGGGGTGAAAACCATTAAAATGAGCTGTCCGAAAGATTAGAATGTGTATCACCTGAGCACGTGCTGCTCTGTGGTACAACCTCACCTGGAACACTGCATAGAGTTCTGCTCACTAAGTATAGATGGGCTTTCACTTACTGGTGCTCTGTGTTTGAAACCCCTCCCCCCACCCCCGCCCCCTCATTGCTCAATGCGGTAGCAGAATTTTTGAGCAATAGAGCAGGTTGCCTTATGATTCCTTTTATCCTCCCAGCTTTCCTTGCTGCTCACTATGAAGAGAAATATTTACAAGCTCAAGTTTATACTTAGGGACTGATCTTGTTCTTCTGAGAAATACCATTTGCAGGCTTTAAAAAAAATTGGTTTGGTCTGCAGATCCCATGGAGTTTGCCATAACTTTGCACCCATGCTTTCCTGTGTTCTGCTTGAGAGCACTGTAACAATACAGCAACAAGTGCCTTACATATTCTTAAAAAGAAAAGGAGTACTTGTGGCACCTAGAGACTAACAAATTTTACAAGTACTCCTTTTCTTTTTGCGGATACAGACTAACATGGCTGCTATTCTGAAACCTGTCATTATGTATTCTTACTGTTCTAGGGATTATTTCTGCCACTTTCCAATTCTGAGGTGCTTTTTCCTGCCTCTCTAGTCTGTTGAAATGATATGACGAGATTCCTTCACCACCTCATCATTAAACACTTCATCAGCAATTCTGCACAGGCCCAAGGGCTTTCCCGGTCCTCTTCTGCCATTGCTGACTTTTCTGGTGCTTGCTGCTTCTTCATCTCTCTCTCTGAGTCAGACACTTCTCCTCTCCCTCTTCTTTGATATGTGTCAAGGACTGAGCAGCATCAGTTGCCACTCTGTCCCTGTTCAAGACCTTCCTAAAGTTACTGCTGCCAAATATGCTGGATGTCTTCTTTCTCACAGTGCTCCAGTCTCATCCTTGTCATTCATGGGCAACAGTTCAATGATCTTTCCCCTTCTCGGTCCCCTGAGCTCATTTAAAATCCAAACAGTTTCTGGCTGTCAGCTCTCTTATTTGGGACTTCTTCACTGTTTACTCAGCTTCTCTCCTCAAAATCTTCTATGTCACTTCTCATCTTTGGAGTTGTGTTCGTTTCCGTGAGCCTTTTTTTTCTTCTTCTTTTTTTTTTTTGCATCTCACTTTTTCTGTTCTCATCCAGTTTCTAGTCTCCAGTTTGCTGGTCTCCACTGAGGGGAAGGTTTCCCAATTTATAGTACCATAACTGTGTTATCTTATGTTTGTTCATGTTTTAAGTGATTAAGCCTTTCTCAGGGCTGGTATGGCCTTGATCTTTGGTATTGGACCTCAAGCCATAACTCCAAGTTCTCGTTCATTGCTATATGATCCATCTATGATGCTATGCACTAGCTTTTCATTGTTTTGCGCTATTGTATGAATGAGTTTTGATCACAAATGTAAATAAGTTTGGTTTTAGCAGAAATGGTCTGAAATCTGGATTTGAATTTCCCCTAAATTCAGGTTGTTTGCATCAAGGTTTCAGAGTTCCCCTTTACAGACACAGGGGCTAGCCACAAATGTTGGATTCAGATGCGGACTTTTACGTAGTTCTTCGTGATGATCACAAAATGAGTTTTAGTTCAGAACAAGCTATTCTTTAATCTAGACCAAAATTTTTAACTGGGGTGCTATTTAATTAATATTAGCCATCTAAATAAAAGCGGCTTGATTTTCAGAGGTTCCAAGTGACTTGGGCTGTGATTTGGGCACTTTTCATTGAAACTTATGAGTGTTCTTTACAACTAGTTCATGGGAACTTGGAGTATTTTGCCAGCCATGTAATAATGTACCTTTTAAAATATAGGATGCATATACCCAAACTTTAACTAGGGGGAGCTTTGTTTTACACATGGAACAAATAGAGATTGCCGAATCAACAAACTGGGGACAACAAATGCTTAAGTGAATTTTGATATTTGCATCAGAAATGCACGTGCACTTGTCTTAGGGACAGGAATAGAATATACAAGGAGACTATGACCAGTTACAACTAGATGACAAAGTTCAAGTGTAGAATGTTCATCTTTAATTCAGAGTAAAAAGTTTTGAAAAGATCTTAATCAAATAACAATCTACATGAGTTGAAAGAGGATGAATTCTTGTGTCCTGTGAATTATTCACTCAGTTTTAATAATAATGTAATTGTTGTAATGCCTTTTGTCCCAAAGTACTTTATAAACTCTATACACACAAATCTCTGCATCCCTTACTGATTTGGAATTTGGTGGGTGAGTTTAATGGAATATGCCATCACTACCAACGATTTCATATCAGACGTACCAGGAGCTAAGTACCCTCCTTGCAGATGTGGATCCTAAGAGAAGAAGCAGAATGCCGTATCCAGTTGAAACTATGGTGGGAATTTAAATATCAACAAGTACTCAGGGACACATGAACAGATGATGAAAATTACCAGTTGTACCTGCAGGAGGAATTTAGATCAGAAAAATGTACTTGACTTTGTTGCAGGATGGTCAAGATACCAAGATTAACATCTGTATCAAATCACCATTACCTCCTCTGTATTATTATGTATTTCCCTTCGGCTGGGGTCCTCTCACCTAAATACCGATTAAATCTGGGAGGCAGTGTACCTAGTGGTTAGAGCACTGGACTGGACCTTGGGAGACCTAGGTTCTATTCTCAGCTTGGCTTTTGAGTGAACTTGGGCAAATCACATTGCCGCTCTGTGCCTCAGTTTCTCCAGCTGTAAAGTGGAGCTAGTGATACTGACCATTTTTACAGCACTACATAAGAGCTATATATGATCATTAATCTGCTTTTGCTAAGCTTGTCAGATCTGATGAGATCACAGCCTGAGAGGATAGGTGCGGGTTGTATTTATTCACAGAAGAGGTGTAAAAATTAAAAAAGAAATGCAGTTAACTACAGTGTAACTTCTGGAAAACAGAATGTATTTAAAGATGTTTAAATTACATTGCAGGAAGTGTTCTGTGTAAAGTTGTGTAGGTTGATAACAAGGGACATGATGTTTGGAGTGGTTGGGTGAGTACTTTCACTTCCTCTCAGTGAAATCATGTAGTGAGATATACAGGAGGGTCTGGCAATTTGTTAATGACTTAAGTTCTGTTCCCATCTGTGTGAGCAGTGGAACAACATGTAGTATTTGTGCATGATTAATGAGAAGTTGTCATTTAAAATGAAGTCAGTACAGTTCTTTGTAAATCTGTGTCAGTGTACTTTAAACTCACAGCCCACCCACTGCTGAATATTAGTAGAATTGCTCCTCAGATTAAGTCTATTTATTTATTTTGCCATTTTATTCATTTTAATGCCCATTTTATAAGATGGAGTGCGAGAATTCACATTACACATTAATATTTCTGTTAGTTTCTTGCTCATGGCTCTTCAAAAGGTCATGGCCACATGAAGCTATTTCAGACAGGTCAAACCACAGCCATTAGTCACAGAGCATTATTCACCCAAATGTGTATCTCTCTCTCTTTCTCTCCCTCCCCAGTCTCCATCTTTGTACTTCAGGAAACTATCTGTGACTGGAAAGCAGTAGCCAAAGGAAACATTTTTCTGGTTGTTTAGTCTTCCATTGAAATGAGCTGGCATTTTAAATAACTCCAACCTAAATTTCCATGGGGTCTAGTGTATTGGCATAGTATCTGAGATGGACTGACCTAGCCTCCCTCGTGGTAGTTATTCAGCAGAACACAATGCAGGAAGAGACTCGGTAGTCTTGTCTATTTGTCTCTGTCTTTTTTTTTTTTTCCTCTCATGTCTGGGGGTTGTGCTGCTCTTCTCGTCCCTAATAAGAGATCTTCCCAATACTTTTCCCGCTTCAGCCAGCTGTAATTTTTCCTGTTACGTGTTGCTAGTTTAATTGAAAGCCAAAATGTTTTTAGTGTCAGTTATTTGGCTCTTTCTCAAAAAAATATTTTAATAGCAAGTTTTCTCAAGTGAAAAACTGTTTTGTGTAAATGTGTAAAATATAAATCCAGGATTCATTCCAGCATGGGAATGTAGTCATTTTTTAATGTGAAAAATATGCTTTTGCTAGTGGAAAATGGAAGTGGCAAATGTTGTTGTTAAATGGTTACACTGAGGTAGCTCCTAGAGGCCTGCCCTCAACCGGTGTCTGACCCATTATGTGTGGCATTGTACAAATGTATACTGCATAACAATCCCTGTCCCAAAGAGTTTATAATTCAAATAAAGCATACCAAGTGGATGAGCTCAACAAGGAGGCAGGGGTGAAAGAATACTTTTTATGTTTTAGAACACTAGTTGTGAACAATTCATCGCCAATTAGTAGTATAGTTATCACTTACTAGGCTAACTGGCAAGAGCTTGTCTACAGGGGGAGAGAGTAACAGCCGTGTTAGTCTGTATTCTCAAAAAGAAAAGGAGTACTTGTGGCACCTTAGAGACTAACAAATTTATTTGAGCATAAGCTTTCCTGAGCTACAGCATCCGATGAAGTGAGCTGTAGCTCACGAAAGTTGATGCTCAAATAAATTTGTTAGTCTCTAAGGTGCCACAAGTACTCCTTTTCTTTCTACAGGGGAAGTTATTCTGGAATAGTCATTACTGATTAACTGCCAGAGTGCCAAATTCTGAATTAGCTTAATCCACTTCAAAAGCCTTACAATAATTTGGGGTTTGTCTACATGTGAAAATTAATCCAGAATAAGGTAGTGTGTGAATTTAAAGCAGAGTAACTCCATGTATGGATACTCTTATTCTGGAAGAGGAGTCTCTTATTTTGAATTATCTTAGTTCCAAAATCAAGAATAAGAGTCCTGTTGTACAGCCAGTGACTGATTAGCCACTGGGCAAATGGGGGCCTGGAAAATGGGGGGGCCCAGAAAAATGGGTGCCCCCGCACTCTGACCCGCTCTGCCCACCTGGCACTTCTGCTGGGGAGCGGGATCAGGTCACAGGGGCTTGCCCCTTGCCCCACTCTGCCCAGTGCTCCTGCTGGGGAGCAGGGGGAAGCTCCCATGCCTCTATCCCATTTCTCTGGCAGGGGCACCAGGGAAAGCAGGGGGGAGCGGGAGAGGTTTCCCCCACTTGCTCTGGCTCAGGGCCCCACAAAACCCTAATCTGCCTCTGTGTAGAGCCCAGCCCAGGGTGGAGAGTGATGTACCTGAACTACACTTCAACGAGGCATCATGCTGTTTTCAGTGCAAAAGCGTAGAATTGCATTCCTTGCCCACCCCTCTTCCTCAGTCACTTTCCCCAGTGTGCTAGCTAAATTGTAGAGACCGGCCTGAGCCACCAGCTTTCCTAAGGTTAGGGATGTCTCGATTTCAGATTTTAGTTCAGGCTAATCTCTACTGAATTCCAGGTTGGGAAACTAATTTTGTTCTGCCTCCCTTTAAAAATAAAGCAAAATAGTCTCCTGTAGTTCTCATTGAATTTGATAGTCTTCATTTCCTATCCGGAAAAGTTGTGTAGTGTTGTACACTCTTTGTTAAAGACTGCTGCCTTCCACCTCAGAGGGGCTGCATTTCAGTGAGAAAATGATCCATGCATATTTAGCCCTGATCCTGCTATCAGATCTTTATGGGTGACTGTTCTGCTCATGTGGCGCCTCATCAAATACAGTTGCAGGATTGGGGCCACTCTCAGTAACCAGTTCATCATTTGACCACTTTGGGGTCTAATAAGGTGTAGTAATGTTTCTTCACCGAAACTGATGAACTGGAGGAATTTCACTTGCAGTGTGTGCAAACCAAGGTTAAGTGTAACCAAGTTAATCACACATTGTTCGCGCCCTAGCCAGGCAGCTCTCTTCTTAAGGGAAAGGAAATGGAAAACTTTCCCCCTTGCAATAATATAGGCCAAAAAACACCTGTTGGAAGAGTGCATTCCTTACCCCAACTACCTCCACTGTGGCAGAACAATTCAAGAGCTCTTTTGTCCCAGCTGGAAAATAGGGTAACTCACTAGCAGGACCTCACGGAAAACTAGATGCTGCATCTGAGCGGAGCTTTCCCTGGACAAATAAATTATAGTACTACTACTAAAAAAAAAAGTGTGGGTGTTTTAAACAGGCTTTTCTGACTGTAAGAGCGCAAGAGACAGTGTTATGAAATCCAGGTGCTCTTCTGTGCCCAAGAAATATGCTGCTCTCTGTGAACTTTATTTTTCCTTCTCACTTGACTGAACTCCAGCTTTCACCCACTGCTCTCCTTTTTCATGCTTCAGGTTAAGCGTTGACTGAGCTCTCAGCAGTAGGCCTCCCTTTCCTCAGACGAAAGGACAAATCAGAAGGTACCTATTACATGTCTGGGAGGAAAGAAACAAAGGCCCATGACGCTGATACCACTCCACTCACTTGGATTTTAATGGTGGGTTTACTTTCCTCATGAAAGCAGAATGAAAAGGAAAACCAAAACGGAAACGACTGGGGTGTGAGCGGTGGTGGCGATGGGGAAACGACAGCCGTTGTATTCATGGTTAATCAGGTGTGTCTGTCTTTGTGTAGCATCTGTCTGCTACTGTTATGGTGCCACATGTGAAAAGGGGTGGGACGGGAAGAGGCATTTATGTTCAAAGCCCTCAGTGCTGACCTCTGTCTCTGTCTCCTCAGGATAGGAGAGCTTGTCTATTTAACTTGCCCCATTATAGGAAATCGTACTTATACTCTATTAGCCCACCCTAACCATCTTTAGCTGACACTGTTCATCTTGCCATAAATCTGACCACATAATGCCTATTTCTTTTTTGTTTCTAAAATGCCACTTTATTTTTTCATTGGGTTTTTGCCTGAGTAAAGACAGATTAAAAACAAATTAAGGACCTCAGGACATGGTTTATAAACTTTAAAGAATGCAATTTCACCCTTAAAGTCACTTTAGCTTATTGAGGTTACCCCCAAAGAGGATCAATGGGACCCCATAGGTGAGTGTACCTAACATTTTTTGACCACTTATTTTGAGAGTTCCCCCATCCTCTTGTTCACGTTAACCCTTTTTCAAATCCCCCAGGGAAAAGTCCTGTTGACCTAGTACAGTAATAACAATGGCTTATGAATAGAAAACGCTCTCTTCTTTTTCACTGTCCTTTGTAATAAATCTGTATGGTACATGTGTGCTGCATTTGAGCAGGTCAGGAGTTCATTTGCAGTAAGACCACGTGTCTTTGGAAACATGGGTCTCCTTGGAGGATAGGAAATTTGCCTCCGTCTTTGGGGGAATTTTGCCTCCTGGTGTGGAATGTCTCTGAGGTGGCATGATCTCATTTTTTAATCAAAGGGGGTAGGGGGAGCTTTGTCCTTGTTGCTGTTCCCTCCCCTGCCATTCTACACTGCCATTTAATATATATGCAGGTTCAAGGATGACCTTGACACTCTGCTGGCTTGGTGGGGAAACAGATGTGTTGGCAGAATGATGCACTTGGCTCACGAGAAAGGAGAGGTTCTGCCTGCACTGTTTTTGGAGCACTTCCTTACTTGCTAGTCCCCTACATGACATTAATGGCTGCCTAAGCATATGGGCAAAGGCAGGAGAATACAACTGTGGCAGTATGTGTATGTCTGTAAGGAATTGGATTAAAAGAGGAGGGTGAGATTGGAGAAAAGGCACTTGAAAGTGAATGCTCAAGGCCTTGTGAATAAAAGGGAAACATTTTTATTAAAAAATGAAAATCCATTTTCATCTTGGTCCATATGTGCATTGTTTGTATTGTCTCTAAAAATATTAAAACACTTATCCAATAAAAAAATCACCAAAGGAGATAAAAACAGTTTACCTAAAAAAGAGAGACATAAGTCACATGACTATATAATGTGCAAACCTATTACATTTCATTCAGCAAAGTCTGAGAAAACAACTGGTAGGAAAATCATACATATATGAAAGAGGAAGAGAAGGGAGACACACGTGCTAAATTAACTGACTGCCTTCTCTCTGAAGTGTTAACTTGATCCAGTTGCTGCTGAGTGACTCCTTCAAATTAATAATCTCAAGACTTGCCGTTTCTGTAAATTTGCATTAGGGCCAAGGTGGTTTGGTGTCCAAATTTTTGTTTTCCGAAGTGGTTAGGAGATTAACAACTCTAGCTACAGCCAGGCCTAGTGTAGCCAGGTTCTATGTACACTTTTGATACATAGCTCTGCCAAAGCACTTGAGTCCTGATTTGCGACATCTCATGCTATTCTAGTTCTGGGCCTCCTCTGGGGAGTAGGTCCCAAGTGTGTCAAATTGTAGAGGACTGATTTTGTGATTGGAACCAAAGTTAATTGTCATAAGGAGCATGCCAAACTCCTTACATTCGGGTATCCAGCAGATACGAACATAAGTCATAAAAGGTGAAGAGTCAGTGTATCAATCCTCCACCTAGGCCTCTTCAGCCTTCATGACTTGTTTATAAGTGGCTGGTACTAATAGAAAATAGTTGTCCTTTACCTGTGGATATTATCCATAAAACAGTCATAGATGTAACAAGGAGCTCCCTTGTGATGCTGTTCTCAGAAGGTAATGTAGTATAGTAATAATCACTTCTGAGTAGTTATTAGTTAATTATTTGAGAATTTCTGCAGCTTATGAGTAAAGTTAGCACTTTGCTCGGGTGACGTCCTTGACAATTTGATCAGGTGGTATTTCAGGGACTGTGAATGGCACATCAGCCAGACAGGACTTTCATTCTCTTGGCACAGTATTTCAGTGTCACTTCCAGAAATAGCACTTTTTTGATAGGGCATCCTGGACAAATAGGTAAATAAATAAATGACTGTCTGGGTACCTCACTGGAAATGTTTGGATTGTTTGTGAGAAAAACACACTGCTCTCTCCGCTTCCAGTTTTATACAGATTTATACAACTGGGGCTTCAGAATGAGACAATATGTTGCGAAATCAAAATATTAGGATTAATAAAACCATTATGCTGGTTTTGATAAGGGCATTTTGTCTTTTCAACTTTAATGTGTCTGCCTCGTGATAGAAGGTCCTCCCCCTTTTCTCTCTCTCTCTCTCTCTCTCTGGCTGTAGTTAGTGTCCTTATGTATTGCATGTATGTGACTAAAGACAAGCAGCCTCTAACAGATATTTGGTAGAACCCTATTTCAGAGTCTTTATGTGGACAGTTTTAAACTTATGCTGTCTGTTAATAGGCAGCTATCTAGTTAAAGTAACAAATGTTTTACATTTTCATCACCCCTCTAATCCTAAAGTACTGTCCTGAATATTCTCTATAGTTTGTAATCACTTCACTCAACAATGAAATGCAGCTTCCTTTGTGGTAGAATACAGTAGCTGCTTAATACAGCAAGCTGCTAGTGCACAATGACATTACATTACAGTTTGAGAGGAAATGAAGAATATCTAGTCCACTGAATCTGCAAGGGGGTGTAGGTGGGAAAAATATATGTACTCTAGTATGAAATATAACAGCTACCTAGAGGAAAGAGTGTGTCTCGCTGACAGGATGCTGAGGGGGAGGGCCTGAGGAGGCAAGGACCTGTTGACCATACAGGATGCATTCTTTATAAGTGTAAGGTAGTTTTCTGCAGTATTATTTCAAATTGCACCTACCTAGCTCACCTTTGGCACATTTTCCCACTAGATGTGAGATGCAGTCCATTTATTTTGTTTTAATCCAATTTTCTCACTCTATTCTTAACAAATTCTGATTTTAAGGAGACTGTTGGGTCTTAAATTGTTTTGAGGCAAGATCCTTAAAGGGAGGACCTCTTGTGAATGGGAACCTGGGTGGAAATGGAACATACCCTGGCATAGGCGCTGACTCCGTGGATGCTCCAGGGCTCAAGCACCCACAGGAAAAAATAGTGCAGCAGTGGCTGGCGGGAGGTGCTGCGGGAGGGCAGAGAGCAGTGAGTGGACCAGAAGCCTCAGGGGAGGGGGCGGAGCAGGGCAGGAAGGGGTAGAGGGAGGGCGGGGTCTCAGGACATGGGGTGGAGGGGGGGTTGGAAGAGGTGGAATGAGGGCGGGGCCTCAGGAGAGGGGGTGGCGGGGGGTTGGAAGAGGCGGTGTGAGGGCGGGGCCTCAGGAGAGGGGGTGGCGGGGGGTTGGAAGAGGTGGAGTGAGGGCGGGGCCTCAGGAGAGGGGGTGGCAGGGGGTTGGAAGAGGCGGTGTGAGGGCGGGGCCTCAGGAGAGGGGGTGGCGGGGGGTTGGAAGAGGTGGAGTGAGGGCGGGGCCTCAGGAGAGGGGGTGGTGGGGGATTGGAAGAGGCGGTGTGAGGGCGGGGTCTCAGGGGAAGCGGCGGAGTGGGGTGGGGCCTCAGGTGGAGCGGAGCTGGTGCACCCACTGGGAAAAATAAAAGTCAGTGCCCGTGTACCCTGCAACGCTTGGTTGAAGTAGTTGCCAGTGAGGTGCCACCTAGGTGCTGAATGTTGGCAGTAGGAGCACAAATGGAAAGCCATTTGACCAGGAGGTATGGCAGAAATATGGTACTGGATGTGACCGTCACAACCACAGGTTTTAATATCTGCTTTCTTGGAATGTCCATAGTGAGGGCGGCGTGGTAGTTAGTGTGCTTCTGCATCATGTGTGCATGTCTGGGGCTAGGCCACTTTGCACAGCAGGGTTCAGATTCTGGGTTTGGGGCGAGGGGCATCACATTTGGAATTCTCTTGCTGGCATGAGGCGGAGCAGCAGATTTGACAGCATGGGAGGATTAGTTAAAAACAAGAAAGAGCCAATCTAAAGAGATTCTTTCTGCACCTGGAATCATGCCATAGTCATTTAATACTGGAGAATCTGCCCTCTGGCCATGGAGAGAATTTTTTAGGTCTCTTGATCATAATAGCTGTTCTGGGAACAGTTAATGGCTATTAAATTATAAGTTTTATTTCCTTTTTATAAGAATGTCATTGGTTTAAAAAAAAAAAAAGTTGTGAGCTGTGTGCCCTTTATTTGCTACTCCCCAAGAGGAAGACAGACATGAAGGAGGAAAATTTGGCGATAGTCAACTGCTGATAGAGTGAATTGCTTTTAGCAACATGGAAGAAATGTGTGAGTAGATTATGAGGTATTGTAAAATTATCCTTTTTGCCCCTGTGGGTCTCTTCAGGAATCAAACTCCAGGTAAAATCCTGCTTTGCATTCCAGGAACTGCTGATTTACTTTAAGTTTATTCTCTCCCCCTCTTTCCTGGTCCCCATAATAGCTCTTCCTCCTAGCCAGTCAGATGAATGTATTAACCTCCTCTAGGACTGTGTTGACCCTAGATGTTTTTTGGAAATCTTTCGCCATTGCAGCTTCACTGGGGGTGGGCAGACCACTGTAGACTGGCTGGTCACCCATGTTTTTTACACTGGTGTCTAGATCCGCTCTGATGCTTAAAATACTGGTGTTTGCTCCATGTCTATGCTAGGGATTCCTCCTACGGCTAATGGAGCTACACTGCTGGTAGTATAAGGGTGAGGGATTTCCCAAAGGAGTCAGTTGTATCTCTACTCAGAAGGGTTTTCTATAGCAGAGTTTTCGATAGGAGGGAATGGCTAACCTCTCTTGAAAAAAAAAAGAACCTTTTGTCTGTTTGATGTGTGTATCTCATGACTTATAAAATACATATCGCAGTAGAATCTCAATGCTTAGCTGCCAGATTTTAAAACATATATTATTGAATCTACTCATGTTGATGAAAACTACTACCTCTGTGGTCAGAAATACTGGAAGCCATGTTGTCAGAAAAATGAAAATAAATTCAGATATTTATTAAATTCAGATAATGCAAAGGGTCTCTACTCAAATCCATTTTCCACTTTGTTTTGCTGGCTGGGATTAGAATCAGAAATACAAAATTCCAGGAGGGAAGCTGCTTTCACATTACTTCTTGCCAAACTGGAACTAGAAACCCTGGAGGTTTCATGAGAAAGGGCTTTCTCCTAAGAGTTCCATCCAGTTGTCAAACCAGTGTGGTTTTCTCAGTCTGAATTGCTTGGACAAGCATCTCATCTTTCTAATGCTTAACTGACCCCCAAATATGAACCTGTTGAAGGTGGTCCCTCACTTTTCCTCTGTGATCTTTACCTTTGTGCTCTATTTTATGCATGCCTTCCCAGGGCTGGATACTGAGCCTATCAACTCTGCTGTGTATCTTGGACTCAGTTCTACTCCCAACAGAGGCAATTGCAAAACGCCCTTCGACCTCAGTGGAAGCAAGACTGGATCCTTCCTCTCTATGGACTCAGCTGACAATTTATTTCAGGGCTGCTCCCAGGCTTGGGTTACTGCCTCAAACTTCTGTATGCTGATGCCACATCACATCACCATGGTGTGTAGCTGTGCTGCACTTGCCTTCCATGGGCTCATGATGCGGATTTTTCAGTTAATATGAAAATGGCACTTCTCTTACTTCTGGCTAGACTGATGCAAATCCTAGGCTGGAATTCCTTCTCCCACTGCCTCATCAGATGGTTGAATCAGGTCAATGTGCCTGTTTGTAGGAACAGGTAAAAAGAGCAGGTGAAAAGCAAGAACAAAGTACAACCCTCTGTCCCTCTGTGTCAGACTTGGTGATTGTTGAGTTTTCTCATATGAACTGTTTGGTTCTGAGAATACGTTGTTTGCCTGTTTCTTCTGAGTATTTATTTCTTTTCACAGGTGCTGATGTACTCTTGTTCTGTTCCTCCTCATCTTTCAGACTTCAGTAGGTCTATGAAGTCTGGGCTCAGCCAGGAAAACAAACAGTGTGTTGCTTAGTGGAAAATGTAAGTGGTACTATAGTGTTTCTGGATGTATCAAACATTCTTACACCTGCCGCATTCCACTATGCTGGCACATGAATGCACAAATGCAGTGTTTGGGTTCTGAGCAGGCAGGGTGCTCTGCTTTAGGAACAGCTTAATGCATGTGTAAAATGAATGCTACTGAAACTTACTCAGAACACAGGTTTCAGAGTAGCAGCCGTGTTAGTCTGGATTCGCAAAAAGAAAAGGCATACTTGTGGCACCTTAGAGCTCACGAAAGCTTATGCTCAGATAAATTTGTTAGTCTCTAAGGTGCCACAAGTACTCCTTTTCTTTTTACTCAGAACAGTCTCTGTCAGGCTCTGACCCTTACATACAATAAATGTCAATGCAGCCACTGCATGCAAAGCTCTGAAAGATTTCTCCTTAGTGTTGAATTATAAATTCCTGTAAACCCAGTCTCTATACATTTCTGCCAGTCTCCTTCCATTCCTGTGTACCTAATGCAGGGTGAATACAATATTTTCTTTTGCCAGGACATTTGTAATGCCATCGACTATTAAAACGAAGAACTTCCCTGGAGGGCTCAGTAGAACTACTGCCTCAGAGGTGGTAATTGCTTTAAACTGCTATGTCCTTGTGAATAGCACTCAAGCTATGGCATTTCCTGCAAGCTAATGTCACATTCCCCGTTGACCTGCATGGTTTGCTCAAGAGATTTCTTCATTTGCAGTGGTTGTATCTTATTCTACTGCTGGTTTGTTGACTGTTGGTATCACTCAGACAGAAATATCAGTAGGGTCAGGAGAGATGGCTAATCAAGAAAGCTTACCCGTATTTACTACTTGTGGTTAGTGAGTCTTTAGGAGAAAAGTTTGAGTGGTAGCCGTGTTAATCTGTATCAGCAAAAACAACAAGGAGTCCTTGTGGCACAAATAAATTTGTTAGTCTCTAAGGTGCCACAAGGACTCAGGAGAAAAGGCATTTATATAGGTGGAGTGATTCAGAACAAAAATATAAATCCCATCAGCAAGGTCTTTATTTTAAAACACACAAATAAAATAGTTTACAACATGAAATCAAAATAAATTATGTAAGGAAAAACAGGGAATATGCCTCCAACTTGGGGTTCAGCTGAGCCCTATAACTGAGTATGGATCCTCCCCTCTCCAAAAGCATCTTCCTCCATCTCTTCTAAGTAGACACAGTAATGGCCCATCTATTGATCACCTGAGCAATGGGGAGAGGGAAGCTGAGCTATAGTTAATCCTTTGTTCATCAGAGACCAGGCAACTCCCCGTGCCCTGTCAGTTATCTCTGCTTGCTTTTTTCATTTCCCAAAATAGAACCCTGGTTGAGCAGACAATTCTTATTCAACAAAGTACTACTTAACATGCTTATTAGCTTGAAGCACGTGCTTAAGTTCCATTAAAGTCATTGGGATTTAAGCATGTGCTTATAGTTAACTACATGCTTAAGAACTGTGCTGAATATAGATATGGACTTAAACACCTGCTTAACTGGGGGCATAGTTCAGAAATTGAAGGGAATAAAGATTGAAATTCTTTATTTTTCCCTTCCAGATTTCATGAATATATATTATACGTATGCAAAACTGTTGGTGGTAAACAATTGAATTATAATTTTTATTTTTTTATTTTAAAGACATTTTAATGTTTCTCTACTTATCGTCTTTGGTGGTAATTAAAATAGTTAAATCGGAAGTGTTCTGTATAAAGCAGCTTCATCAGAGCTTCCTCATTCATTACAGTGGTCACAACTAGCTCTGTGTCAATAAGATGAGAAGGCAATTTGTGACTTATCCACCCCATGTCAGCTTGTCCTCAAAAAGAGTCATGAGATGTAAACGGCAAAGATGGTGACTGCGTGCAGCTGGAGCCCCAACACAGCCCATTTGATGTGAGCTATGTGTTGGATATTCAGCAGGAAAAGGTCAGAGAGATGAGGCCTCTTACAGAGCAATTGACAAAACAGTGCACTTCTGATCGCAGCAGCCAACTCTGAGATAAAACTAAAGTGATAAAATCTCAATCTCATCCTAGTCAGCTGCATTGATCACTGAGAGTCACTTTTTGTCAGTTTCACCATGGCTTCTGCTTGTGTTTCTCTCTCCTTTTCTCTAAATTATAATGAGACCGAGGAAGGAACCCCTCTATGTAAAAACATATATAACATAATATAAATTAAGTTCAGCTCATTTAGTATCAGAGCCATGTGATATCAGCTTGTTTTAGTGCACATGAGTTTTAGCTGACACTATTGACTGGTTTGATTTGCGGACTTTAGATTCCTCAAGGTTGCTGCAAATTCTGGTTTATCTTGACTCCACTGAGGCAGTGGTTAAAGTGGATCAGATTAGAAAGGGGAACCACTAGCCAGCTTTGGTGCTTGCATACGGAATCAGTTATAGAAACACTGCTACTTTCATTAAAGTAGGGCTCTGGATGGGCTGCACTATTCATAGTGGAAGTACATAATAATTACTCTGGTTTCCAAGATAACTGGTGTAACCAGATATGAGCATCTTTGCTGGAGCTGTGTGTGGATACAAGTAATTACCTTGATTTTTATAGTGTACAGATCTTGTTCAGCCTCCATTCTATCTGCAAGGATTCTTCCGGTTTAAATCAATACTTCAAGTCCATTTTCCTTCCTCTTGGGATTTTAGCTGGCAATCTACTTCATAAAAAGAGCCGAATGGTAATATCACGTGTTGCATGGTTAAAGGCTGGGCGACATTGGTAGCAAAACCCAAAAGAAAAGGGAAATACCTTTCTTCTTCTTTCTGTTTCAGACTGTTTCTCTTTCAGGATTGCAGTACCCCATGTTTTAATGCACACCAGAGTCCTGTTCCGTAAGGGCTAGAGATGTTGCAGAAAAGGCACCACTTTCTTGAAATGACAGCAATTCTATACACAATAAAAAAGGAAAGCAAATAAATGGGCACAGTGTGGAAAGTTTTTATAGAACTGCAGAGGCCGCTAGCCCTGTTAGCTATGGCTGTAGTTGTCTGGCTAAAACCCTGCATCTCTTTGTAAATTGACCCATTTCAGTGATTGATCATAGAAACATTTGGAAAAGTATAATAATAAAAAAAAAGAGAATCTCAGACCAAAATAACAGGTAATATGGAAGACACCCCCCCACAAAGAAAAGGCCTAACCCCAAACCCTGACTGACAAGAATAAAAAAAAAAAAAAAAAGCCAAACTTTTTTTATTCTAAAAAGACTATATAGAATTGCCAAAGGGTGCAGTTTAAATCCAGGAGTAGAGCTCACCAGAACAACAAAATACCTGCCCTCTCAAACGAGAGCCCAGAACATAACTGGTTACTGGGGAGAAAAAAATGAATAAATAGGGTTGGGGGCACAGGTCATAGGATTAGAACAAAGATCCAAAGGGAACACCAAGTAGAGAATCCCGGGCAGTGCTCACTGCTCTGAAAAGGAGTCCAGGGTATCAGTGGATGCCACGCAGAAGAACTCTGCCTGGATGCATGCATGGACAAAGGCGACCAGAAAAAGGTCCCTGCACCAGCCTGTCCAACTTCCTTCTCCTGGGCTTATGGATTGTCAGCCTTGGAGACTGAAGCTCCTCTATTTACAGAACACACAGACCCTGATTATAGTAGAGGGGGTAGCAGCACCATACAAGGCTGAGACTGGTTTGCTGTTGAATAACTCATTTTCTTTATAGAAGTGTAGAAAATCTACACCACCAGGTAGTCAGCTGGTGCTCAGCATCTCTGAAAATCAGACCCACTGGCCCAGAGTTTTCAAAAACGGCCTCTGTTGTCTTAACTTTTGGGTGACCAATCAGAGACTTATTGTCCCACTGAAAGTTTTGGCCTTAACTTCTCTGTGCCTCAGTATTACCATTCACAAAATGGCTTGATAAAATGTTCTACAGTACTGCCAAACTCAAGCTTTTACAAACCATGAATCAGGCCCTCCAGAAATCATGGGTTGACTTAAAAATCCCGAGACTTAAAAAAATTATAAATGTTTGGTCTTATTTGCCTTCTATTTAGAACCTTTATGGATCACATTTTCCAGTTTCTCACTCCTCCATGAGGATAAGAAACTTGTGTTTGGGGTAATTTTTTAAATGAAAGCTGAAATTATTGTAATTTGACTCCGGAAATTAGGACTTTAAGAAAAACAGCAAATATCATGAGACTCATGATAAAATTGCAGGAGTTGGCAACACTGCTTTTACTCTCCTTCGTTGGAGAGTAGGAGGAAACAGTAGAGAGAGTTGATATTGAAGGAAGTGCCTAAATAATATCCTTAACTCTTTGTTTCCTAAGCTTTAAGGGTGTGCATCCAAGGGTAATAAATCCTAGCAACCTTAACTTACAGGAAACAAAGGTTCTTTTGGCTCTGCATTGTACTTGTATGAAGAGGACAGGCAGTATTTGAGGCACAGGCCCATTTGAAGCAGAATATTAAGTATAAGCCCTTTGAAATGTTCCTTAGTGATCAGGGCCGGATTTATACCTTACTCACCCCTAGGCATAGCATCTTCAGCGCCCCACCCCAGCCCCGCCTACAGCTGACCTTTGTGTTGCGCACAGTTTTAGAGTGGTAAGGCGCCCCTAAAACATTAGTGCCCCTAGGCATGTGCCTACTGTGCCTAACTGGAAATCTGGCCTTGTTAGTGATAACCTACCATGTCTCCAGTGGCTCCACTTCACTCACCACTTAGTCGAGCACTTTCAAACCCATCCTTAGTAGCAAAGATGCCAGCAGGCCTCAAGAGGAGATATCTTGGAGATATCTACCAACCCTTCAGAGCCTTTCGGACTTGAAGGAGGGAGTTGCATTCTCAATTAACTATAGCAGGCACACTTAAAAGGTTAGTTCAACTATAGAGCTATTACTGTAGCTAATGGAATCCCCCATTTTAAGGTTAGGAATATCTCTGAAAGCTTTATTGTCTCTAAAACCTGTCTTTTGCCACCTGAGACAAGGAGATTGTATGGTATATGAGACGTCTGCTTCAAAAAACCTGCAATATGGAATGCTTTTGCCCCCCATCTTCTCTTTTAGGGAAATAAATAATTGCATTCACTCAAGGGGCCAAATTCTTTTCTTTTCCTCCAGTGCAACCACAGAGCAACTGAGAGGAGAATTTGTCCCTGGAGAAATAACCCCTCTGCTTTGCCCTTCTCAAACCCAAAGTCTGCCTTTGTGCTCTAGCTTTCTGATTCAAAAAGGCATTTTTTCGTTTCCAGCTCTGGCTGTGTGAAGGGTCAGTGCGCTAATAGGATACTGCATTGGGAGAGGACAAGGCTTTGGAGGGCTCTTTAGAGATTTGATTGACCGTGTGAAGGAGATCAGCCGCAACCAAAAAGGAGGGAGACATTGGAAATGAGCGATTCTTTAAATCCTCCCACCCCATTACTCCTAAACCCACATCTGCCAGTTGTTGATAAACCTCGTCATTGCCTATGTAGATCCTAACAAAACTGGATTTTAAAAAACAAGATCTATTTTTGTTTAGCCTCCCCTTGTTTTGTGTTGTTGAGTCAGGGTGTTTCCTGAGCATAACTTTATTGTAGGAGATGCTGGTAAATATATGCTTTATGCTTTGTTAATGAGGTACCAGAAAACAAGCTAGCATTTTGAATGAAGTTATGATAATGCGTCTTAGAATGCAAGTGGTTGATATGAGTTATAAGGAAAGACTATGGAATTTAACCCTACTGTGGGGTGTATTTAGAAAGGCTGGACAACTCCCTAAATTTACAGGATTTTGAAAACTGCTTCTTCCACGTGGTGCCTAATCACAGGGGACATTGTACACCAACTTCAGAGGCCCTTTGATACTTGGGAATTGGGAAACTCTGACCACCAGTGCTAGGGTGAATGACATCAATGCTGTGGGAAACTAGAAGAGCTATTTTGGCTCTGGCGTTGTAGCTCTATGTATGGCTGAAAGCTGTGAGACACTGGAGCCTCGATCCAAACAAACTTGCACATCTGTAAAATATATCAGTGATAGTTACATGATTTCAAGCAGGAAAGAACAAGTTCAGAAGTACATGGGTCATTATTTTTTTCCTCCAGCAAGTCTGATGTTGCCTGTGATTGCTTAATACCACACTCCTGTGTAGGGGGAAGGGGCTTGGTCAAATCAGTTTCTTGTGTGAATTATTTTATTTTGTTATTTTTTAAATGTGAAGTGCTGTTCATTGGGAAATATCTTGTTGGAGTTATACATGCAGAAGACACAGTGATCAGCAGCCAAATGATAATGCTCAAAGAGACATCTTTTAAATGCTTTTAAAACTTGCATTTTATTTTAAAATATAGGTGCAGACATAGGATCTGTAAATAGTCTGTAATAATAATACTGTTACGGTGGGGACTGGGTGAAATCTCCTTGAAGCTGGTTGGTGTAACAGCCGCTCTTCATTCAGGATAAATTGTAAAAAGCAATTAAGCTTCTTTATGGAATGAGATAGCTGAAACAATGGAAGTCACCACCCCAAACACAGGCCGCATGAAACACTGGTCAGGAATCCAAGATATGCTGGCAGAAGGATTTCACTGTGGGGTGTGTAAAAACACTGGAGGTGCTGCTCTGAGAGAGCAAGTGTGAGATTTTGGGTAGAGTGCTGACTGAAAGAGGTTTGGAACAGAGAGGAAAGATACTGTCTTCTGCTGTTTGATTTCTACTGTGTTTAGGGATGCAGGACTTTATGTACAATATTCGTAAATAAACAGGATTGCATCAAACAAATACCCAACTCCATCAATTTGTCCTCCAAACAGAAACAACCTGCTTAGACCCCAAACATTGGCTAACTGCTTGGGTCAAAAAGGGGTCACAGTTCCGTAGAAAGCAGTGGGACTGGTGGGCTCAGGGCAGAGTGAAGAAGAGGGTGAATTCTAAGAGAATTTTTGGAGATTACATAGACTCCTGCCTGCCAATATGTCTCCTCCCTTCCCCCCACCCTCCAAAAAAGTTTAGTATTGGAGATTGACAGCTGGCCCAAGTGAAGTCCTGCTGGATATTTGTTATTGTTGGGGAAATTTCCTTATGAATCATCTGTGCATTTTAATTAAAATAGGGTGTCATGATATATATCCAAAGCTAGTTTTGGAAGAGAGTATATCTATACAGGAACAAACTGGACTGGGGATTGAGAGCATTGCTTTGAACATGGACACATTATTCTTTGGAGTCTTTGTACAGTCCTAATCACTCCCTACTGAAATATCGCATACCTGCCTCAACTAGATTGAAGCCCATTGTAAGCAGCTTGACTGGCAGTGCTTACAAATTCTGCTAGTGAGGCTGGCCACCAATAGAGGTTATAAAGTCAGTCAGATTTTGGAAATCTTTATAAAGGCCACTGTCTTTCTGATGGACCTTTCAGATGTTTCCTATTTATTTAGGTCAATAAATGTGTTGCCTTAACAAAGTGTAGCCACTTCATGTTTAATGTATATCCTTAAAGGGGCTTCCATTGTACCTTATTATGATTGCTGAAATATTTTGATAGAAAGCAAGGAGGAGATGCAAATAGTAAGAAGGGGGAATCTGTGTTACATGGTTTGCTGGCTCAAGTCTCTGAGATAATTGGTGTGATTGTTTCCTATGACAGGGCCATTTTTTACGAGGAAAACTGATCTTATCTTTCCAGTGTTTTCCCCTGTCTGACAGGTACAGTCCATTGGTTATAAAACATGCACAGCATCTGCTGACAAACTGAAAAGCTGTTTTGATGACCCGTTGTGCAAAGAAAAATGAGAACTCTCTGCATGGCCCCGTAAAGCGTGTCTGCAGAGAAACAACATAAAAGAGGCTGGAATAATCAGTTCCATGCAAGTTTGTGCTATATAACAAGGAACTGGTTGAATGCTAGTGCACTTCAGTTCACGTTTTCATGGGCACAGGAAGCAATAAACGCTTGGTAGGGCTAGCATATTAAGGAGTAGTATAACCTTTGTCCATGCATACGAGCCTATGAGAAATAAGAAGATAAGAGAATATGCTAAACCAATATGTTCTTTTGCTTATGTATGGTTTCTATACTTTGGTGTTGCCACAGGGTAATGCTGGCAGTCAATCATAGTAGTTTATATAAATAAGATGAGTGCTATTTGATTGCTTGAATGAAAACATTTTTGCTCTTTTTTAGCAGCGACCAAAAAAACCCCTAAAAACAAAAACCTGAGGGACTGAGCAGATTTTACTTGATTTTTCTGGGCAGTTGGTGTGAAATATTGGCAGTAAAGAGCAAATTCAGAGAAATATACAATACTGCAGCCTTTTCTTATTATTAATACTCGGTAGGCAGCCTGCATTGCATAGCATTTTTTAGATGGATTTGGAAGTGTGTGTGTACACATAGTATCTCTATAAATTCTAAAATTCTGGTTCCAGTTTTACAAGAAAGCAAACTTATCCTCCTATATCTCTTTTGTTGTTTGTATCCATTCTAGAGTCTATTTTAGCTTATTTTCTCCTTCTCTAGTAGTTATGTCCTATCTGCGGGGGATTTGTCCCTCTATGTCCTTGCCTTTGGTTGCCACCTTTTCAGTTTTAACAATTTTTGTAATCACTTTATATCTCTCAATAGATTGTCCAGGGATAAATATGATTTACTCACCTTCAGACTGAGAGAATAAAATTTCCAAAATCAGGGAGAGTAGGTACTGCAAAAAATCAAATAGTAGTAACCATGTTTTATGTTGAAGGGGAGGTTTTTTTAAAAAACCCTAGGTTCAGAGTTTAATTACAGAGATGAGATTAATAGCTCACTTCTACAAAAAGGTGAGGGAATGTCAGTCCCATGTGGGATGGGGAGGAATTCTATGAAGTGGAATGGCTGGTCAGAATAAGCGATGGTGGAGAGGTATATTGCAGGAGCAGTTCTGTTTCCTAAATACCATTCCCTTTTCATTTTAGTATCTAGCCCTCTGTTTCCAGTGCCTTACACCATCACCTTTGATTTTAGATAATTAATAATATATAAAACCGATATCTGTAGAGCACATTTTATCCAAAAATTCCAAAGTGCATGTCAGATTTTCCAAAAAGGAGTTTTTTCCTTTATCACTGAAATGCAGCCAGCTCTTGGGTAGGGGATCAGAGCCTTTAGTCAATGCATAACACTCATAATGAAGAACACTGTTTTGAAATATAACTGAAGGGGGAATTTAGGTCAGCGGAACGTAATTACCTGAGTAGGAACTGGGCCAAGCAAATGCTGGGACTGGCACCTGTATTCTCCTACAAAAAGAAAAGGAGTACTTGTGGCACCTTAGAGACTAACCAATTTATTTGAGCATAAGCTTTCGTGAGCTACAGCTCACTTCATCGATGAAGTGATCTGTAGCTCACGAAAGCTTATGCTCAAATAAATTGGTTAGTCTCTAAGGTGCCACAAGTACTCCTTTTCTTTTTGCGAATACAGACTAACATGGCCGCTACTCTGAAACCTCTCCTACAAAAAGTATCTTGGCATCTTATATATGAAATGATCAAGACCACACTTCTACAGCTTATCTGAAAGACAGAAGTGCAGTATTCCCTAACACCATGCTGGGCCACTGGTTCAATATTGACTAAGGTCTAGTCTACACTGCAATGATAAAACAAAACCCTGCGGGAGCAAGTCTCAGAGCCCTGGTCTACAGACGCAGGCTCATGCTATGAGGCTAAAAACAGCAGTGTAGAGGCTCCTGCTTGGACTGGAGCTTGATCTCTGAGACTCCTCCCCGTCCCCCCCGGGTTTCACAGCCTGGGGTACAGCCAAAGCAGGAACATCTACACTGCTATTGTTGGCGCTGTAGAGTGAGCCTGAGTCTGTAGATCCGGGCCCCTGAGAATCACTGCCATGGTTTGGTTCTTTTTGTAGTGTAGACATATGACCAGCCATGCGTCCTTCAGCATGGAGGGGCCTGATTATGTGGGAGATCCAACAAGATCACTGCTTGACACTTTTGGGTAAGAGGACTCTATTCTTTTGGTGTCAGGAGAGTCCCTGAAGAATAAATTCTTCTGATCCACCTTGCAGGACCAGCGCAGACTGCTTGTGAAGCTTCCCAGCCAAGAACTCTGTGCACCCTCCATTTCTACAGGTGTGGAAATGCTGTGCAGATGAGGTACAGGGAGTGGTGGCTAACCCTGCTCAGAGCTGGGCCAAATGCACAATGTTTAAAATGTTGGTAGCCACCTTTTGTCCTGTCTACACGAGCTCTAGCGCATTACAGGTGGAGGTTATTTCTTAGGAAAAAAGCCTAACATGCGTATGTTTCCTTCATTTTGTACAGCTACTTTGACTTTTATACAGTGCCTCTCATCTGAGAACCGAAAAGCCTGAGAAATTTGGACTCACACCTTCTGTTTTGAGGTAGGGAAGTGTTATACAGGTGGAGAAACTGGCACAGGTTGGTTAAGGGATGTATCTGAGATCAAGTGGAGTCAGTTCCAGACCTCAGAGTATGTCGAAACTCCACTAGGAACTTCAGTGTTGCAACTGATTTTGTGTGGAAGGTGTTAAGATTCGACAGTGGTAAAACCCTGAGAAGAGATCCTGAAATGGAATTCTGACTCCAAATTCCCCTGCTATAACTCTTAGTACCTACTTTATCTGAGAAGTGATGATGATTCATTTCCCCTCTAAATATACTCCCCCACAATGAAGTTTGTCCTAATAAGCATTATTCTTTGGAGTAGAAGTATTATTAGTGAAGCTAACCACAGTATGGAGTAGTTCACAAATATCTGTGCTCCGAGAGCTGACACCTCCCTTCAGATTTGCTGTCCACTGTCAGTACGAAGCAGCAGATGCTTTTAACTATTGCACAGTTTTTGGTATTACCACAATTAGGTGTGGGGAGTTAAAGCTCAGTGCTCTCAACTAGAGAGGCAAAGAGACCAAAACTCCCACTAATTTCAATGAGAGATGAGGACTCTGCACTTCATAGGATTGAGCCTTTACTATATTAAAAGTCAATAACTCTTTTTTTAACTCTATATACCAATATAATTATAATGTCTGATATAGATAATTGTAGCGGGGTGGTCACCCACTCCTGCCCTGAATGGCTTAAAACAGCCCTGGGAGAGGGCTGGGGCAGGGGAAAAGCTGGGCTGATTGGGAGGCATGTCCCAAACAGACCCAGCTGGCCCTATAAAAGCCAGTGAGGCCAGGAGCAGGGGGACTCTCTCTCTCGCCTGTTGAGAGGGAGGGACCTGGCTGCTGGGAGCATACCGAGGTACCTGAGGTGGAGCAGGGCTGGGGGAAGGCCAGAGGAGCTGGGGAGCTCCGGCCTGGAAACCCCTCAGGCTGCAGGTCTAGTGGAAGGCCAAATAGGTACTGGGATTGCAGGGGGCAGCCCAAGGGGTAGGCAGAGGCAGCAGGTCCAAACCCCCCTTGCCTATGATAAGTGGCGCTTACACTGCAGTCGGCCCCAGGGAAGGGGGGCTAGGACTGGCAGTGGCCATAGACTGAGGCGAGGTGGGGGTAGAGGGGTTGGGGGTTCCCTGGGGAGGGGAGACCAGATCTGTGTGGAGTACTGCAGGTGGCAGCACCCTGGCATGAACGGGGTACACCAGGGTCCAGGAGGGACCCAGGAGCCCAGCAGCAAGCGGGACACTGGCCTGCAGAGGGCACTCCGGAGGCTGGAATGCTAATTCCCTGGATGACCAACAGGAGGCGCCACAGGGGTGAGTCCCACACTGCTACAATAATGTACGACACAGCACTAGTTTGGGTGAGATGGAGGTAAATTTAAATGCATAATGGACATCTTTGAAAATGGAAGAGATGGAGAGTGCTAGTTATTGCTAAACTTGAGTTTAAAAAATACAGCTCTGTCTGTGTTTTTAATAACTTTGACAGATCAAGGAGCGTGTTGTGTGTGTGTGGGGAATAATTGCCCTTAACTAGCACCTGTTTGTAATGCAGGAAGAATGTATAGCTTTTGATGCGTTACTCCTAGCTTATCAAATGGCTGGATATTGCTGCTCAACCTATGTAATGCCTCATTTACTAGCATTTGATTATGAAGTCAGTAGTTAAAAAAATGGATGGTGAAGATTAGGCTCACAGTTAAGAGAGTATGTTTATCAAGAGGGTTAGATGTAAATACTGTATATGAATAGCTTTCAATATAATCATTTGAACAGGTTCTTTTGGCTACCACTGAGATGAATTGCTTTCTATTGCATTTTTGCTTTACTCATGTGTGTTCATGTACCTCCGATAAAAACAATAAAATGTTAATAACATCTACTTTTCTATAAGGCATGTTATGGCTAGTTGTGTCGTGTTATCAGTAATGCTGTGCAATTTAATTTGAGACTTTTAAAAAAAAAGTATTTAGAGTCTTAGAGAAACTGGTAGTCCAGTCCATGGTGTCTTGTGGGGTTATGCGTCTGCCCCATCAATTTGTCAAATGCAAATATATTTTCTTTTTTCATTTAGATCTATTTCTCTCTGACAGTTAACACACAAACTCTGAAAGATTTTGTTGCTGGGCACTGAACCCTTTCATCAAACAGTATAGATGCCTAGACAGAGAAGATTTCAAAGAACAAATGCTTGCGTTTGGGAATTTGGATGAATCTCAAGCTTGTGGTTCTGCAACAAGGGCATAGGAATAGCCAACCCAGAAAAGGTCAGTGGGCCAGCTTGTCTGTTGTCCTCTCTGAGCACATCAGTAGAAAGTGTAAAACTCCACAATTAGGTATGGATGAATGGTTTAAATAAACCAAGAACTGACCTGGCCCTTCACTCCAAACTCAGATTGAATCAGACATTTTTGAGGTTTGAAGAACTTTGGCTAACTTTTCAAAAATTAGTTTTTATTTGCCTGTATAGTACTTTGTTCCAGTCAGGGGCAAGACACAGAAGCTGTGGTTGTGGAAGTTGAGGCTTATGCAGAGCTCTTTGGTTTGAAAATTTCATGAGATTAACTTTCTCACAAGATTTCTAGTATTTTTTGAGCCAATTCAGAAATCCCTTAGCTGACCTTCGTCACAATATTTTGTCAACTGTGGTACTAGTATTAATAAATAATAGTTTGAAAACAGGTGTGAGAATACTGCATGAGAGGCTGCATAAGGTACTTTGAGCCTGGTCAGATGCCTGATCTCATGAGATTTCTAGCCCAATTTCCAGACCAAAGAGCCAGACTAACAAGATTAGAAACACTTAATGCAACTGTAGTTGCCTCTTGAATGCCATTTTGCTTTCATTTGAGAACATTGTTTTCCTTTTGTCTGGACTAGCACTAGGCAGGAATTGGGTACTATAGAAAGGATATTTCGTGACTGTGCAGCGGATTGCATCATTCTGTTGGATACTTCTACAATGAGCTGTGATTGAGGGTGGGGAAGGGTGAAGGGACTCTTGAACACTGACATCCTCTGCATGGATTGATACAAAGCTACATACTTCATCCTCATTCAGAAACAGGTACTGGGTACCCTATTGACTTTCAAGCTCAATATTCCCCCTCCCCACAAAAACTTCTATTATAAGAAAGGTGCCATGTCCTCCGCTACACATAGGACTTAAATTATGCAGCAGGGACACCATGTTAGTGTGGCAGACAGTCAGGATTTTTGTGGCTGTGCCTCTTCATTGCCTCTCTCCCATTCAGTCCAGTCAGTACTGTATTCGTGGAGCAATTTATTTTGTTGTTCCAGGATCTGCCATATTTTGCTGGGTGAACTCGTGCAAGTCACTTACTTGACTGCTCTGTGCCTTGGTTTCCCCGTCTGTAAAACAGGGACCTTTGTAAAGGGTTTTGAAACATAGGCTTGAAAAGTGCTGTGTAAGAGCTCAGTATTATGACTATTACATGTGGCCCCAAAATTACAATTTTCATTGTGCTACAGATTTCTGAATTTAAAACAAGCAACTGCACTTTAACCACTGTCAGTAGAAAACTAGAGGTTTTGGCAGATGGACAAGGTGCTATGGAAGCTTTTGGTACCCAGGAAGGGGTGGGGAAGGTGCTTTTACTATTGTCATGTCTGAGGCTCTAGAAGATAATGGAGAGAGGAGGATGCCTTTCTTCTTTCCTTTGTCTTTGGGGCAGGTGACTTTACATTTCCAGCAAAACAAAGGGTGCCACGCCATAACAGCAACACATTTCCCTACTGCATCTGTTCTAGGAACTGCTACTACATCTAGCAGTGACAAATAGGCACATTATCTTGACGTTTCTGTTGAAGTAGTGAGTGAAATATGAATGACTTCAAAAGTCTCATCACACCCCATTAGGATGAAGCGGGAGTTCACAATAGTTGAAGCTATGTCTATAGGCTGTCTGCAGACTCTAGCAGATGTCTCTGCCTCAGTTTGCACTAAATTCACATTTTAAAGGTTTCCTTTATAACCATAAGAGCAGGAAACTTAACTTGGTTTAATGAAAGCTGAGACTGAGGAGCACAAGTATGCTGCAGTTTAAAAATTAATACGGCTTGGTAACTGCTTTATACACAGGGGCCCTGATTTATACATAGTTCATTGTTGTAGATGTTATTTTGTCTTATAGCAGTTTCTAGTGGCCCCAACCAAAATCAGGGCCCCACTGTGCTAGGCATATCCTCAGCATATGAAACAGTATCTTCCCCCAAAAGCTTACTATCTAAACACACAAAACAGAGAGAAGGTAGGATGGGAAACAGAGGCAGAGAGGTGAAGTGACTTGCCCAAGGTGACCCAACAGGCCAAGAATAAAAATCGGGTCTCCTAACTCCCAGTCTGCTGGACCATGCTGCCCTCTCATCTACATGCACATTTTAAAACTCATGGTTATGTCCATTAAAAGTGTGGTCCTTTCCAGTTTCAGGTATGACAATCACTCTGACTAGAGTAACTGGAGTCTGCCATTATGCGGGAGGCTCATCTTATAACGCTGAGGAGAGTGTCAAAGCCACCTAAGAGTGGAGCTGTATGAAATGCTAGCTTTCTATTTAGCTTGCAGGAGAAATCAATTCTAATGAAAACTCATCAACATTGCACAAGTCAGGCCTCTCTGCACTCCTGTTTTTAAAAAACAAAACAAAAAACACCAAACAAACAAAACCACATCAGGAAACCAGGAGGCTTTGAGGAAATACAATAAAGATCAAAAAGACTCCTGTCCTACCTTGCATGGCTGGAGGCTCTTCAGTGCATTAGTGGGTTGTGAATTAAACAATTGTTTCAAGTTATTATGTGGTACACAATAACTCCATCCTGCACAGGCTATTGACTGGAAAGATGCTGCTGCCAGTGAGGCACACCAAATCTCTAGGTGCAGTCAGATCCAAGCTCTCCTTTCCCACCAGATTTTTTAGTTGATAGCACTCATTTCTGAGGGCTGTGAGATCAAATCTCAGCTGGTGGTGACACTGCAGATGCTTCACAGTGGGAGATGCAATCCTTTGACTAAAATGCTAAACCAAGCTCCCTTGAGGCTACATCTTCACTGTAACAAATTTGCTAGTCTCTAAGGTGCCAAAAGTACTCCTTTTCTTTTTGTAACAAAGGTGTGTTTTTACACTGAGATGGCTAATTCGAGAACTTTCTCAGTTTAAAATCTTTGTGGGGACAAGGCACTGGTAGTTTTTTAACTTGATGTAACTAGTCAACCCCACTGAGATTTTACAAGGAGACCTCATCTACACTTAAAATGTAGGTTGACATAGCTATTGCACTTAGGGCCATGAAAAATCCATACCCCTCAGCGCTGTAGCTATGTTGATCTAACCCACAGTGTAGACACAGCTACATCTATGGAAGAATGCTTCTGTTAACCTAGCTACCATTGCTCAGGGAGATGGTGGTCCTACAGCAGTGGGGGGGGAAAAAAAACCCTTCCATTGCTGTAGGCTGTGTCTACCTTACAGGTTTATTCTTTCATAGCCAGGGCATCATTATCATAGTGTAGCCATGGCCTGAAGGAGAGATCTCAAGTTAGTTATCTCAGTGTAAAAACACACTTTTTTTTGCATTGAAGACACAGCCTGTCTCCTAATGGTGCCCACAGGTATGCTAAAGATCTAAAGGCACTCTTCAAAACAAAGAGACAGGGAATAACGCTAGTGCCCTGTCCAACAATCCCCTCAATAAAACTGTTTCTAGATGTGCAAGATTGTCTTGAGTCTGTATGCTGTTGCTGAGTGCATTATAACTGCAGTGTGCTAACTTATCATTCTGTAAAGTGCTGTGCAATACCAGGATTAGGAAAGGCACTATGTAAAACCAAACTCCAATTTTTTCAAGTGGCTGTTTGATCAGATACATGATCTGCAGGCCTGTGGCTCTATGGCTATGAATGCCCATTGTACTCATTTGCATATGCCAGAAATTACAAGTGCCCTTTCAGGGATTTTTCATGCCATCTTTTCCTCTCCCTTTATCCTTTTATTGTGTGTTGAAATTTCAAACAGGTCATGTTCCAAACCCTTGGCTTTATCAAATATACACCCGCTAATTCTTAGTGAATCCCAATAGTAATGTAATTATTTTGAAAGTAGCCCAGCCATTGATCATTGCATAATACGAGAAAGAAAGCAAATGAAAGACACATTAGAAGAAGGTTTGGGGGAGGAGGGAAGAGGGTCCCAGAGAAATGAGAGCCTCAAAAGAAGGAAGTTAGGTACAGTTTGAAGGACTTCATCCTGACTAATTTGGGAAGGTAACAAAGGGATGGCATCAACATGAGGAGAACAGGGAAGAATAATAGTAAGAACAGAGAGGACTGAGGATGAATAAAAGAATCATATAATGGACAAATGTCTAAGCCCTGGTCTACACTAGGACTTTAGGTCGAATTTAGCAGCGTTAAATCGATGTAAACCTGCACCCGTCCACACAATGAAGCCCTTTATTTCGACATAAAGGGCTCTTAAAATCGATTTCCTTACTCCACCCCTGACAAGTGGATTAGCGCTTAAATCGACGTTGCCGGCTCGAATTTGGGGTACTGTGGACACAATTCGATGGTATTGGCCTCCGGGAGCTATCCCAGAGTGCTCCATTATGACCACTCTGGACAGCACTCTCAACTCAGATGCACTGGTCAGGTAGACAGGAAAAGAACCGCGAACTTTTGAATCTCATTTCCTGTTTGGCCAGCGTGGCAAGCTGCAGGTGACCATGCAGAGCTCATTAGCACAGGTGACCATGATGGAGTCCCAGAATCGCAAAAGAGCTCCAGCATGGACCGAACGGGAGATACGGGATCTGATCGCTGTTTGGGGAGAGGAATCCGTGCTATCAGAACTCCGTTCCAGTTTTCGAAATGCCAAAACCTTTGTCAAAATCTCCCAGGGCATGAAGGACAGAGGCCATAACAGGGACCCGAAGCAGTGCCGCGTGAAACTGAAGGAGCTGAGGCAAGCCTACCAGAAAACCAGAGAGGCGATCAGCCGCTCTGGGTCAGAGCCCCAAACATGCCGCTTCTATGATGAGCTGCATGCCATTTTAGGGGGTTCAGCCACCACTACCCCAGCCGTGTTGTTTGACTCCTTCAATGGAGATGGAGGCAATACGGAAGCAGGTTTTGGGGACGAAGAAGATGATGATAATGAGGAGGTTGTAGATAGCTCACAGCAAGCAAGCAGAGAAACCGGTTTTCCCGACAGCCAGGAACTGTTTCTCACCCTAGACCTGGAGCCAGTACCCCCCGAACCCACCCAAGGCTGCCTCCTGGACCCAGCAGGCGGAGAAGGGACCTCTGGTGAGTGTACCTTTTAAAATACTATACATGGTTTAAAAGCAAGCATGTGAAAGGTTTACTTTGCCCTGGCATTTGCGGTTCTCCTAGATGTAGTCCTAAAGCCTTTGCAAAAGGTTTCTGGGGAGGGCAGCCTTATTGCGTCCTTCATGGTAGGACACTTTACCACTCCAGGCCAGTAACACGTACTCGGGAATCATTGTAGAACAAAGCATTGCAGTGTATGTTTGCTGGCATTCAAACAATATCCGTTCTTTATCTCTCTGTGTTATCCTCAGGAGAGTGAGATATAATTCATGGTCACCTGGTTGAAATAGAGTGCTCTTCCTCAGGGGACACTCAGAGGAGCCCATTCCTGCTGGGCTGTTTGCCTGTGGCTAAACAGAAATGTTCCCCGCTGTTAGCCACAGGGAGGGGGGAAGGTTGAGGGGGTAGTCACGCGATGGGAGGAGGCAAAATGCGACCTTGTAACGAAAACACATGTGCTATGTATGTAATGTTAACAGCAAGGTTTACCCTGAAAGAGTGTAGCCACTGTTTTATAAAATGTGTCTTTTTAAATACCGCTGTCCCTTTTTTTTTCTCCACCAGCTGCATGTGTTTCAAGGATCACAGGATCTTCTCCTTCCCAGAGGCTAGTGAAGCTTAGAAAGAAAAAAAAACGCACTCGCGATAAAATGTTCTCCGAGCTCATGCTGTCCTCCCACACTGACAGAGCACAGACGAATGCGTGGAGGCAAATAATGTCAGAGTGCAGGAAAGCACAAAATGACCGGGAGGAGAGGTGGCGGGCTGAAGAGAGTAAGTGGCGGGCTGAAGACAGGGCTGAAGCTCAAATGTGGCAGTAGCGTGATGAGAGGAGGCAGGATTCAATGCTGAGGCTGCTGCAGGACCAAACCAATATGCTCCAGTGTATGGTTGAGCTGCAGCAAAGGCAGCTGGAGCACAGACTGCCACTGCAGCCCCTCTGTAACCAACCGCCCTCCTCCCCAAGTTCCATAGCCTCCACACCCAGATGCCCAAGAACGCGGTGGGGGGGCCTCCGGCCAACCAGCCACTCCACCACAGAGGATTGCCCAAAAAAAAGAAGGCTGTCATTCAATAAATTTTAAAGTTGTAAACTTTTTAAGTGCTGTGCTTAAAGTGCTGTGTGGCATTTTCCTTCCCTCCTCCACCACCCCTCCTGGGCTACCTTGGTAGTCATCCCCCTATTTGTGTGATGAATGAATAAAGAATGCATGAATGTGAAGCAACAATGACTTTATTGCCTCTGCAAACGGTGATTGAAGGGAGGAGGGGCGGGTGGTTAGCTTACAGGGAAGTAGAGTGAACCAAGGGGCGGGGGGTTTCATCAAGGAGAAACAAACAGAACTTTCACACCGTCGCCTGGCCAGTCATGAAACTGGTTTTCAAAGCTTCTCTGATGCGTACCGCGCCCTCCTGTGCTCTTCTAACCGCCCTGGTGTCTGGCTGCACGTAACCAGCAGCCAGGCGATTTGCCTCAACCTCCCACCCCGCCATAAACGTCTCCCCCTTACTCTCACAGATATTGTGGAGCACACAGCAAGCAGTAATAACAGTGGGAATATTGGTTTCGCTGAGGTCTAAGCGAGTCAGTAAACTGCGCCAGCGCGCCTTTAAACGTCCAAATGCACATTCTACCACCATTCTGCACTTGCTCAGCCTGTAGTTGAACAGCTCCTGACTACTGTCCAGGCTGCCTGTGTACGGCTTCATGAGCCATGGCATTAAGGGGTAGGCTGGGTCCCCAAGGATACATATAGGCATTTCAACATCCCCAACAGTTATTTTCTGGTCTGGGAATAAAGTCCCTTCCTGCAGCTTTTGAAACAGACCAGAGTTCCTGAAGATGCGAGCATCATGCACCTTTCCCGGCCATCCCACGTTGATGTTGGTGAAACGTCCCTTGTGATCCACCAGAGCTTGCAGCACTATTGAAAAGTACCCCTTGCGGTTTATGTACTCAGCGGCTTGGTGCTCTGGTGCCAAGATAGGGATATGGGTTCCGTCTATAGCCCCACCACAGTTAGGGAATCCTTTTGCAGCAAAGCCATCCACTATGACCTGCACATTTCCCAGGGTCACTACCCTTGATATCAGCAGATCTTTGATTGTGTGGGCTACTTGCATCACAGCAGCCCCCACAGTAGATTTGCCCACTCCAAATTGATTCCCAACTGACCGGTAGCTGTCTGGCGTTGCAAGCTTCCACAGGGCTATCGCCACTCGCTTCTCAACTGTGAGGGCTGCTCTCATCTTGATATTCATGCGCCTCAGGGCAGGGGAAAGCAAGTCACAAAGTTCCATGAAAGTGCCCTTACGCATGCGAAAGTTTTGCAGCCACTGGGAATCGTCCCACACCTGCAACACTATGCGGTCCCACCAGTCTGTGCTTGTTTCCCGAGCCCAGAATCGGCGTTCCACAGCATGAACCTGCCCCATTAGCACCATGATGCATGCATTGTCAGGGCCCATGCTTTCAGAGAAATCTGTGTCCATGTCCTGATCACTCACGTGACCGCGCTGACGTCGCCTCCTCGCCCGGTATCGCTTTGCCAGGTTCTGGTGCTGCATATACTGCTGGATAATGCGTGTGGTGTTTAATGTGCTCCTAATTGCCAAAGTGAGCTGAGCGGGCTCCATGCTTGCCTTGGTATGGCGTCCGCACAGAAAAAAGGCGCGGAACGATTGTCTGCCGTTGCTCTGACGGAGGGAGGGGCGACTGATGACACGACTTACAGGGTTGGCTTCAGGGAGCTAAAATCAACAAAGGGGGTGTCTGTACATCAAGGAGTATTTCAGGCAGGACTTCACGGAGGGTTCCAATAAGAAATGGTGCACCTAAGTTATCGTTCTTATTGGAACAAGGAGGTTAGCCTGGCCTCTGATTGATACATGGCTAGATTTACCTCGCTGCACCTTCTCTGTGAGTGACTGGAGTGTGACCTAGAGGAATGAGTCCCCTAGACAGGGGAGGAGGCAAATGAGTACAAAACAAATCTGGTCTATTTCTTGTTTTGACCCACTCCATCTATCTTTTACATCTTTGGCTGGCAGCAGACGGTGCAGAAGGACTGCATGCCATCCACATCTCATGGCTGCTCGGCAGAAGATGGTACAGTACGACTGCTAGCCATCCTCATCTCTTGCCTGCCTGGCAGAAGATGGTACAGTACGACTGCCAGCAGTCCGTATCGCCTGCCCGCTCACCATAAGACGGTTCAATAGGACTGACTGCAGGACTAAAGAGAATGACCTGGTCAAGTCACTCCAAATTTAGTCCCTGCGCCCATGTCTGCCCAGGCGCTCCCAGCCGACGTGGCCAGGAGCACCTCGGACACGACGAGGACGACTACCAGTCGTATTGCACCGTCTGCTGCCAGAAGGCAATGGGTTGCTGCTACTGTGCAGCAAAGCCGTACCGCGTCTGCCAGCACCCAGGAGACATAGGGTGACGGTTACCTGAGCGGGCTCCATGCTTGCCGTGGTATGGCGTCTGCACAGGTAACTCAGGAAAAAAGGCGCGAAATGATTGTCTGCCCTTGCTTTCACGGAGGGAGGGAGGGAACGGGGGCCTGACGATATGTACCCAGAACCACCCGCGACAATGTTTTAGCCCCATCAGGCATTGGGATCTCAACCCAGAATTCCAATGGGCAGCGGAGACTGTGGGAACTGTGGGATAGCTACCCACAGTGCAACGCTCCGGAAGTCGACTCTAGCCTCGGTACTGTGGAAGCGCTCCGCCGAGTTAATGCACTTAATGCACTTAGAGCATTTTCTGTGGGGACACACACACTCGAATATATAAAACCGATTTCTAAAAAACCGACTTCTATAAATTCGACCTTATTCCGTAGTGTAGACATACCCTTACTCTTTATGGAGCAAGAATATTTTAGTGTCCTCTCTATTCCTCCCTTCCTGGTCCTAAGAAAATGTCTTACTCCTAAGGAGAGCAAAAGGGTTGGCAAGTTTAACAATGCCCTCAAGGGTGATGAAATGTTGGTGTTTGACAGGACAAACATTTGGCCATCCAGTTCTCTGGTTTTGCTTTAACTGAGTTGCTCTTTTAGTGTCATCTCAAGTCTAGTGATCCACATACAGAACAAGATGAAATGACCATAAATGTAATTGCCTGGAGTGCACAGAAAAGAAAAAGTTTTCAGAGTAGCAGCCGTATTAATCCTTATTTGCAAAAAGAAAAGGAGTACTAGTGGCACCTCAGAGACTAACAAATTTATTTGAGCATAAGCTTTCGTGAGCTACAGCCCACTTCATCGGATGCATTCAGTGGAAAATACAGTGGGGAGATTTATATACGTCGAGATGTTCTCGATGTATATAAATCTCCCCACTGTATTTTCCACTGAATGCATCCGATGAAGTGGGCTGTAGCTGACGAAAGCTTATGCTCAAATAAATTTGTTAGTCTCTGAGGTGCCACAAGTACTCCTTTTCTTTTTGAGAAAAGAAAAAGGATTCCTCAATGGGACTTTCATCCCAGAAACATAAATACTGCATCTAATCTTCAGTTGCTTATTCTGTAGGTTCTATTTAAGATGATGGTGAAGGTTTTTTGGAGTTTGTTACTGTTAATATCTGTGTGTAAGAGATGAAGCATCCTTCCACTACAGGGAGCTGTAAAGCAATGATGGTAGTATAGTGGGTTTAAGACACACACTGTCTCCCTCTCTCTCTCTCTCACGCACAGCTGAGGCATTGAGATCCAGAAGTAATGAAACAGAGAGGATACTGTATTCTATCAGTCTTAGTTTTCTATATAGCACAGGGGTGGGCAATCTTTTTGGCCTGAGGGCCACATTGGGGTTGCAAAACTATATGGAGGGCCGGGTAGGGAAGGCAGTGCCTCCCCAAACAGCCTGGCCCCCACCCCTTATCTGCCCCCTCCTACTTCCCACCCCCTGACTGCCCCCCTCAGAACTCCCGACCCATCCAACTCCCCCCCGCTCCTTGTCCTCTGACTGCCCCCTCCCAGGACTCCCACCCCTAACCGCCCCACCGGGACCCCACCCCCTATCTAACACCCCCCTGCTCCCTGTCTCCTGACTGCCCCAACCGCCATCAGCCTCCCCACCCCCTGAAAGGCCCCCTGGGACTCCCATGCCTATCCAACCCCCCCCCGTTCCCCGTTTCCTGACTGCCCCCGCAGAACCTCCACCCCATCCAACCGCCCCCTGTCCCCTGATTGCCCTGCCCCCTATCCACACTCCTGCCCCCAACAGGCCCCCTGGGACTTCCATGCCTATCCAGCCGCCCCCGCTCCCTGTTTCCTGATTGCGCCCCCCCCCCGAACCTGCACCCCATCCAACTGCCCCCTCTTCCTGTTCCCTAACTGCCCTCCCGGAACCTCCTGCTCCCCGTCCCTTATCATGCTGGAGCCAGCCACGCTGTCCAGCAGGAGTGGCAGGCCAGAGCGCTGGCGACGCAGCACACTGAGGCTGTGGGGGAGGGGGAACAGCGGGGGAGGGGCTGGAGGCTAGCCTCCCCGGCCAGGAGCTCAGGGGCCAGGCAGGACGGTCCCGCGGGCCGTAGTTTGCCCACCTCTGATATAGCACCTATTACTCTTCAATAATGTCATGTTATTTGTAAGGCTTTCCCCGCTTACTAAACTATATAACAGGGGTGGCCAAACTTACAGGCCCTCTGAGCCACATACGACAATCTTCAGAAGTTTGAGAGCCAGGGCACACCTGCTGGGGCTTGGTGCTTTAGCCCCACTCCTGCAGAAGCCCTGATTCCCGGCAGGTGCACCCGGCAGGGCTGAAGCCCTGAGACCCGCCCTGCCCCCGCTGGACAGAAGCCCATACCTCACCACCCCAGTGCAAGGCAGATGTCCTGAGCTCGCCTGCCAAGTCTGGTAGGCAAAGAATGCGGGGGATGTGGGGGGCTTGTGTGCTGCACTTTAATGGTAAGAGCCTCATGTGGCTCGCATGCCACAGTTTGGCCCTGCTATATAGGGCACTTCTGTGATTCCTGCCATCACAGTATCTGAATGTCTCACAATCCATAGTGTATCTATCCTCACAACACCCTGTGAGGTAGGGAAGTACTATTATCCTCATTTTGCAGGTGGGAAACCAAGGCATAGATGGACTAAATGACTTGCCCAAGGTCACACAGGAAAGCGATGGTAGAGCAGGGAAGTTCCCAAGTCCTAGGCTAGTGTCCTAACCACTGGACCATCCTTCCTCTCTGTGTCAGTGTGGATTTTTAATATTTTGAGGAGAAAAAAGTCTATAATGAATGTACAAAGCAACTGATACATTTTGATTAAATTCTGATGCAGTCAAGAGCCACTGAAGATATGATGAGCCAGATCCCCAGTTCGCGTAAATCAGCATCCCTCCATTCAGATCAATGGATCATTGATTTGAATGGAGGGATGCTGATTTATACCAGCTGAGTGTCTGCCTGTATATGTAATAAAAGTCCATTACTACTTTCTCAATAGTTATGCACTGAGATTATTTTGTCTTGGTGCTCATAACTGACCTATGTGTACCTTGTTAATTTCAAAGACATTCTGTGTAACAGTGCTTAAATATAAATGTTTTAAAGATTGTGGATTACCTTGTTAAGCAAGTCAGGCTTGTAAGTAATGTGGAGCTGATCCTTTGTGATGCTTACATGACCCAGAAACAAAGCAGCAGGCAGGAGATTACTACACTAAGTGAATAGTGTTTTGATATTTTCCTATAATAAAAGCTATGAAGTTAACCTTTGAAGTAGAGTTAATTTATTTTCAGAATTGCAATGTTTTTTGTACGTATGCGTTTTAACCTATTTTTCCACTTCCCTTCTCTTGTCATCAGACAGTTTTTAGGCCAGGAGGACAGTAATGAGTAGAGAAATGAGCATTAGATGGTAAAGAGCCCTTGTGGAAAAGTCCTAGAAAATGACGGAAAATGACAGTCTTTTTTTAGAATTTTTAAAAGTCCAGGTCCTCTAGTTTTGTAGTTGCAGGGTCACAGTAAGGAAATGTTAAATAAATATAAAATATGCAGATTTGTTTATAATTTGGATGGATTTAATGCACAGAACCAGGAAACTAATGTGTTGTTCAGTCTATCACTAGAGCTTTAATGATACTCACACTTCATCACTCACTCTGAGTGCTTGTCTTGATTTAACTGAACTTGGGTCCAAATAAAATTTTTGGCTCCCAGCACCTTCAGACTTTGAGGGCCTTTGAAATCTCAAACTGACCAGAATCAAAATTTGGCAATTGACCGATTTTTTTTTTTGCAATGGACCAAACCATAACCCTGGATCTGCAAAACACCTTTGTGTTTTCAAAAATCATATCTAAATGTTGTGTCTTGTTTTCATCTCTACATTTAACAGGTTTATGACTTCGTTATGTACACATACTACAGGGATGAATTATCACAGAAGGGGAAATCTTAGAGTTGACAGTACAGTAGTTTCTCCTTACAAAGTTAATTTATAAAATATATTCAATTGAATATTTGAATTGACCTGAAATTCGGTGAATAGTTAGAGGCCAGTGTCCCCGTCTACATCGGTACATGTATAGGAATGCATACATTGCAGCTACGGGAGATGAATAGGGGGCCAGTGCTCTCTTGTATGTTAATTCACCATTAATAATACAATAACTTTACTGATTCATGAGTTCCATAAATTCGTTAGCCCTGCTGTTAATGAAGAGCCTAATGCAGTACATATACAATAGATCATTCCTTTATCTTTTAATGGTATCTGATACAGAAAACTTGACCATACTGAACTAAATTGGTAATGATGATTTGCACCATGACACGAACTAACTATGATTAAAAGTTCATGAATGAATATCTGTTATGTATGTACAGTATTATCACAGAGACCAAGTTAACAGTCTGTTGGTCATTCTGCAGATGTATTATCACAGAGACCAAGTTAACAGTCTGTTGGTCATTCAACTCAGAGCCAGATTTTTAAATGAAAGCGAGTAATCTTTGCGTTCCACAGTAGTGTAAAATGTCCTTTTAAAAATCTGTTTCGATTTTATTTGATCATTCCAGCCCCTAATCTTTTAAACTAAACAACTCCCTAGTAAAATGTGCAGTAAGCTTTTGGTTTAGTGTTGTACCCATTAAAAAGTCAGTATTACCAGCAAATGGCAGACACTGCTGTCTGGGAGCCAGGCCCACCAATGGGAGGCGGGGAGGCAAAGGGGGCAATTGCCCAGGGGCCTGGGCGATTTAAAAGGGCTCGGGGGGCTCTGGCCACTGCTGCTGCCATGGTAGCAGTGGCCGGGAGCCCCGGGCCCTTTTAAATTGCCCGGGTGGGCTGCACGGCTCCTAGGCACATGTGGGGTGGTAGTGGCGGAGGCGAAGACAGCTGGGTGGGCAAGTGGAAGGCCTGGGTGTCATAGGCGCCGAGTTTCTAATCGGCCAGGGGATGTCCCTCCCCCCCCACACCCGGCTCTGCCCAGGCTCCACCCCCATGTCACCCTTTCCCCCAAGGCCCCACCCGTCCCTGCTTCTTCCCACCTCACCCCTTCCTGCTGGGATGCCAGTTATTTTCATAGATTTTTAAGGCCAGAAGGGATCATTATATCATCCAGTCTCATCTTCTCTATAACACAGGCTATAGAATTTTACCCAGTTATCCCCGTACAATAAGTTAAGCTTACGATAGCAGACAGCTACAGTAGTTCAGATAACCTTGTATGATAATTCTTGATAAATTATTTTTTCAGTTGTGACCACTGTGCTTATCCAGCACAGTTAAGTAGTAAAGCAAACTCAAAGTGGGGAAAGAAGAAAATTCTCCCTGGAAGCTTTATTTTTTTCATAAACTTCTTACAAATATAAAGAACAAATGGCTTAGTTCAACATATTGAAGGCCTATTCGAAGTCACATTGATCAACATGAGGAAGCAAGAATGGAAGGAAAATTGCAAAGAAAAACATTAAAGTTTCAGTTTGGTCTAAGACTGTTTGCTATTTAGGGAGTAAAATAAAAAGTAGTAAAATTTTTGAAAGCCAGTGTGTCATAGTACAGTGCAGGTTAAGTCAATTATTAATGCAAAGTAAAGGTTGAGAATTAGTGTTCTTTACAAAAGATCATTACATTACAGTTGCGAATTTCAATACTAAAGTCAGGTAAGTCTCAGTTACGTTTTGAGCACAATGCTCCTCCATGCTGTTCCTGCCCCCTTGTCTGCCAACTGTCTGCGTATGGGCCAGAGACCCTTCACATTGCAACATTTAATTCTTCTCCAGTTCTTCATCCAAGACTACTGTCCACCACTTTAGCACAGGTTGGAGATATCCATACTCTGAAATGGGTCCAGAAAAACTCAGACCCACCCTTCACTTACAGACTGGAGGTCACCACTGTTATCCTGATGTGGGCAAGAGAAGATCCCACCCCATAACAACTGCTGCCCATCCTTCTAATATAGCCAGGAATTATATCCTATCGAATACATCACAATGTGTTTACCAACTAGTATGTGGCAATACTCACAATCATGTGATCATGTAATGAAAGACCTTATTGTAATAATATTGACACAAGGCTATAGCTGTCCAACACTGGGGAGACTGGAGGAGAGGCACTCCCTAACTATGAATAGCCTACATATTTTCCTTTCTAGTGTATGAGTGAACTGAAATGTCAACAAATGATGACTGTCATTCAAAACAAGAGGATTTCAGGTTTTTATTGCCAGCCCAGTTTACATGTTAAAAAAAATATTAAGAGCAGTAGTTAATTACCCACTCCACCGTTAGTAACTCCAAAGTGCTGAAATGCACAGGAAAAATTAATTTCCATCTCAGATAGCCATTCACACACAGCCCAAGGTCAGACACTAAGCTGTTTGTTCAAAAGACCCCATAATAAATGTGGAAAGTTTACTTTTGCTTGTAAGGCATCTAGTATTGAGAGCATTAAACATGTGACACCTACCATCACTGGTTCACTGAACTCACTGGTAGTATGGGAAAACAGCCACAGTGATATGAAAACCTCTCAGATGTTTTGGGGAAGCTCCAAAAGGTGTGTCCTCCAAACTTTCTGAAGTCTTCTCTCATGTTTCCATTCCCTCCCCCTCACACCTAACTTCTGTTCATCCAAAATACATACTCAAAAGTCATCCTCTTTGTCCAGACTTCTGATCATGTCTGTTCTTTCTTTCATCCTTCACTGGATGCTTCTTGCCATCTGCATCAAATTTAAGTTCCTTGTCCTCACCTTCAAAACCCTGCAAAATTAAGCTCTAAATTTGCATCTTTCCTCTCCCTTCATCCTATTCACTCCACCAAGCTTCATGACTAGCTGTTTCCTTCCTGTCATCTTCCTACACTCCTCAGTGCCTTTCCCCCTGCAGCATTCCCATGCCTGGAACCCTTTTTCCTGACCCACTGCATCACACCTTCATCCTCTTCCACAAGTCCTGCCTTGAAACACACTTCTTCAGTGAGGGCTATAAATCATCTTCTTCCCCTCCAGTGAAGTAGTATGGTGTCTAGGTGTGTTTGGGACTTGGTTGAGGGCTAGCTGGCTGTAATTCAATCCAGACAAGATGGAGATTATGCTAGTGGAAGCAGTTGGAAATATTGGAGGAATTCATATTGGCACAACTAACTGGACGCGCATCACCACTGTTTGTAACACAAATGCAAGAAGCCTGGGAAACAAGCAGGGAGAACTGGAAGTCCTGGCACAGTCAAGGAATTACGATGTGATTGGAATAACAGAGACTTGATGGGATAACTCACATGACTGGAATACTGTCATGGATGGATAAACTGTTCAGGAAGGACAGGCAGGGCAGAAAAGGAGGGGGAGTTGCAATGTATGTAAGAGCAGTATGACTGCTCCGAGCTCCGGTACAAAACTGCAGAAAAACCTGAGTGTCTGGATTAAGTTTAGAAGTGTGAGCAACAAGGGTGATGTCATGGTGGGAATCTGCTATAGACCACTAGACCAAGGTGATGAGGTGGACGAGGCTTTCTTCAGGCAACTAACAGAAGTTACTAGATTACAGGCCCTGGTTCGCATGGGGGACTTCAATCACCCCGGTATCTGCTGGGAGAGCAATACAGCGGTGCACAGACAATCCAGGAAGTTTTTGGAAAGTGTAGGGGACAATTTCCTGGTGCAAGTGCTGGAGGAACCAGATAGGGGCACAGCTCTTCTCGACCTGTTGCTCACAAACAGGGAAGTATTAGCAGGGGAAGCAAAAGTGGATGGGAACCTGGGAGGCAGTGGCCATCAGATGGTCAAGTTCAGGATCCTGACACAAAGGAGAAAGGAGAGCAGCAGAATATGGACCCTGGACTTCAGAAAAGCAGATTTTGACTCCCTCAGGGAACTGATGGGCAGGATCCCCTGGGAGAATAACATGAGGGAGAAAGGATTCCAGGAGAGCTGGCTGTATTTTAAAGAATCCTTATTGAGGTTACAGGGACAAACCATCCCAATGTGTAGAAAAAATAGTAAATATGGCAGGCGACCAGCTTGGCTTAACAGTGAAATCCTTGCTGATCTTAAACACAAAAAAGCAGCTTACAAGAAGTGGAAGATTGGACAAATGACCAGGGAGGAGTATAAACATATTGCTAGGCATGTAGGAGTGAAATCAGGAAGGCCAAATCACACCTGGAGTTTCAGCTAGCAGGGGACGTTAAGAGTAACAAGAAGAGTTTCTACAGGTATGTTAGCAACAAGAAGGTGGTCAGGGAAAGTGTGGCCTCTTACTGAATGTGGGAGGCAACCTAGTGACAGAGGATGTGGAAAAAGCTAACGTACTCAATGCTTTCTTTGCCTCTGTCTTCACGACAAGGTCAGATTCCAGACTACTGCACTGGGCAGCACAGTCAGGGGAGGAGGTGACCAGCGCTCTGTGGAGAAAGAAGTGGTTCAGGACTGTTTAGAAAAGCTGGATGAGCACAAGACCCTGGGGCCGGATGCACTGCATCAGAGGGTGCTAAAGGAGTTGGTGGATGTGATTGCAGAGCCATTGGCCATTATCTTTGAAAACTCATGGTGATCGGGGGAGGTCCCAAATGACTGGAAAAAGGCTAATGTAGTGCCCATCTTTAAAAAAGGGAAGGAGGAGGATCCTGGGAACTACAGGCCAGTCAGCCTCACCTCAGTCCCTGGAAAAATCATGGAGCAGGTCCTCAAGGAATCAATTTGGAAGCACTTAGAGGAGAGGAAAGTGATCAGGAACAGTCAGCATGGATTCACCAAGGGCAAGTCATGCCTGACTAACCTAATTGCCTTCTATGATGAGATAACTGGCTCTGTAGATGAGGGGAAAGAAGTGGATGTGTTTTTCCTTGACTTTAGCAAAGCTTTTGATACGATCTTTAACTTGCTGGCAACAATACTGTGGGAGAAGTATGGGCTGGATGAATGGACTATAAAGTGGATAGAAAGCTGGCTAGATCACCGGGCTCAATGGGTAGTGATCAATGGCTCCATATCTAGTTGGCAGCCGGTATCAAGCACAGTGCCCCAAGGGTCAGTCCTGGGGCCGGTTTTGTTCAATATCTTTAATAATCTGGAGGATGGTGTGGATTGCACCCTCAGCAAGTTTGCAGATGACGCTAAACTGGGAGGAGTGGTAGATACACTGGAGGGTAGGGATAGGATACAGAGGGACCTAGACAAATTAGAAGGTTGGGCCAAAAGAAATCTGAGTTTCAACAAGGACAAGTGCAGAGTCCTGCACTTAGGAAGGAAGAATCCCATGCATTGCTACAGACTGGGGACCGAGTGGCTAGGCAGCAGTTCTGCAGAAAAGGACCTAGGAGTTATGGTGGACGAGAAGCTGGATATGAATCAATAGTGTGCTCTTGTTGCCAAGAAGGCTAACAGCATTTGGGGCTGTATAAGTAGGAGCATTGCCAGCAGATCGAGGGATGTGATCATTCCCCTGTATTTGGTATTGGTGAGGCCTCATCTGGAGTACTGTGTCCAGTTTTGGGCCCCACACTACAAGAAGGATGTGGAAAAATTGGAAAGAGTCCAGCGGAGGGCAACAAAAATGATTAGGGGGCTGGAGCACTTGACTTATGAGGAGATGCTGAGAGAACTGGGATTATGTAGTCTGCAGAAGAGAAGAATGAAGGGGAATTTGATAGCTGCTTTCAACTACCTGAAAGCGGGTTCCAAAGAGGATGGATCTAGACTGTTCTCAGTGGTACCAGATGACAGAACGAGGAGTAATGGTCTCAAGTTGCAGTGGGGAAGGTCTAGGTTGGATATTAGGAAAATCTTTTTCACAAGGAGGGTTGTGAAGCGCTGGAATGGGTTACCTAGGGAGGTGGTGGAATTTCCTTCCTTAATGGTTTTTAAGGCCCAGCTTGACAAAGCCCTGGCTGGGATGCTTTAGTTGGGGATTGGTCCTGCTTTGAGCAGGGGGGTGGACTAGATGACCTCCTGAGGTCCCTTCCACCCCTGAGAGTCTATGATTCTAACACAGGTGGACCGTTTCCATGTGGTGGTAGGCCCTGAGCTGTTCCAGTGTACTCAGATAGTGACTACGGCCCCCAGCATTTTTTTTAACCTCTCTGTATCGGATGAGAGGAAAGTTATGTTTTTCTCTTCAGTATAGATCTTGCTGCAATTATCCATGCCTTTGTCACCCTGAGATTACATTACCATGATACGCTCTACGTGGGGCTGTACTTTGAGACCATTCAGAAACTGAAACCAGTGTAGAACACAGTAACCAACCTTTTAGTAGAGTTTCATGCTGGGAGCATGTTACATTAACGTACCAAGATCTGCACTAGCTGTCTGTAAACTTCTGGAGGGTAGTCAGGGTGGTGTTGGTGTTAACCTGTAAAGCTGTAAATGATTTGGGACCTGGCTCCTTGGGTCAGGAGAGAAGGCACAGTGCTTTTGTTAGCTGTACAAGCATCCAGCTGGGAATGAATCTGCTTAGGCTTCTGGAAATGTCTAGTTCCCAGTGAGCATGCTCAGAGGCTTGAAACAGACATTAACATAGTCACTTCCATATTTACATTTCATCTTCTCATTAGTAGTCACTCCCCATGCTGGTAATGACACACTTCCTTACACCTACCTTTGCTGATGTTTGAGGTTCTTTGATTTGTCGATCTCTGTTGTGAGCCAAGGGATGAAGTTTAGCTTACCCTCTAATGGCCAGCAATAAATAGGCCTCTGGATTTCAAGGGTGCCCCAGTGTGATAGATATGCCCAGTAGAAACTTTAAAAACTGATGAATGTGTGACAACCAGATATGAACTTAATTAGTGGGATTAGAAAACAGAGTTAGGCTGACGTACTTTTTGAATTTTTCTGGTTCTGGTTTGGGGAAAATGCTGAAAATTTTTGAGTTTCCAACTTAACTGAACTAATTCACACTTTGTCCTTTCTTGCTGTATCAGAAATAGCAACATAAGACCTTTTCAACATTTACTTGCTATATTTGTCTGTGGTATTTTTCATTGTTAGATGTAATAATGTTTGTTTCTCTTTGTTATGTCCTTTTGTCAAGCTGATTTAAGAAGATACAAAAGCAGCAACCCTTTCATGAAAACAGGGCTTCATTGGAAACTAGCTGACATCAACTAAATTGAGTTTCATCTTGTTTAAAAATGTTGATAAATTGATCTGCTTAGCACATTGCTCTGCTCATGTATGCTCTGTACTTTGCACTATGGAGCTGCTTTTTTTTTTTTATGGATGCAAAACCATCTTGAGCAAATCTAGGGGAAGTGGTTTCTCATTCAAGCCTCTTTTATTGAACAGATCTTGTGCAAATGATTTGTTTAAAACATTGCTATCTAGTAGCTTTGACAGGACATTTTGACTTTGCTGCTGCATGTAGGTGAACTTTGAACCTAAAATTTTCTTTCCAGGTACTATAAATGTAAGGCTTGATTTACATTTGTTTTTCTTGCAAATTAGGAAGAGCTTAAAACATAGGCAGCTCTCCATCCAGCTACCACAGACTCTATGTAAAGGCAATGTGGAAAAAGCCACAAGGAGCAAAGAACCAGTAGAGAGAGAGAGAAGGGTTTGGAAGTTTAACAGACCTCTTTACAGCCAACAGACTAAGACTGTTGTTCCACGCTGTATCTTACTCAAATATTTAAGACAACAGTTTATGCCCATTTAATGTCTGGTTTCTCCCTTAAATATCTATATTAGGTAGATAATTTTAAGCTTCCCTCTGCCAATTACTCTTTGGGCCTTGCCAAGTCATGTTCTTGACCTTGGGCAGTTTTAGTAACCAATCATAGGGTTTTGAAAGGAGCTATAATTTGTGTGGTTTTGATAAATGCCTGTGACATCCAAAAGGCATTGAAAACAGTCCAGTCAGGATGTCCTGTTAGGGCCATTGAGGTAGTTCTGCTCCTCTATTGGCCAATAGAAACAAGAGGGCAAACTGAAGAGCCCCAACAGCCAATGAATCTATTTGTTCTCTACACTCTGTTGTAGCCAATTAGTTTCTTTGTTGGCCAGAGCTTCCAGTCAGTGCTTGCTCTTTTGTGGATGTATTTTCAGCTGTGCTTGGCCTGTTAAATGCAAGTACATTGGGTAGGACTACTATAAATAGAGTTTGTGTGTGTGTTTCTGTGGAGCATGAGTAGGATCTGAAAAATAGAGGCTTAAAACAGAATTGCCATCCCAGCTGCCTTTTCTGTAAGCAGAGACCTTACACTAGAGGGTTTCCGTTTGTGGATCCAATAGGCCACAACTTAAATGTAACTTAACAGGCTAGAACCAAAAGGCAATGAGGTACTGGTAATATTTGACAGGGAGTTGAGGGGAAGCAACAGTAGCTGCTGGTACCGTCTCTGGCCTCCCCTACTTCCAGTGCTGCAGTTAAACTTGCCAAGGCCAAGCAGGATCACCTAGTGTCACATCCTGATGGGCCTACCATAATCTGTTTCTTTCTCTCTTTGCCTCCCTCCCTTTTTTAGGGTTTTCTCCTGGTATTGCTCAGTGTCATGTCAGATCATCTTCTGCATATAGTCAACAATAGCAAAGTTCCGTAGTGGACTTCATGGAGTCTTTACTCTTGAGACCTTATGTTTAGGTCTGAATAGGTAACAACCTTCAAACACTGTTCCAAGAGGTTGGTTGCTTTGATTTATTAAACTCTTGTTGGCACAGAACAGGAATACTATAAATGACAGAGAAGGTGTATTGACGTCTTGTCTGCAGGAAAGGGCATCTTCCCCCTGTCAGTAGGTTGGGACACCAGGCCCACTCCACCTCACTTAATGATTTAACAGCCCCTGGCCCAGTGGGAAGCTAATCTCACCCCTGCTGCTACAACACACCCCCTGAAGTTGTAGTCTTATGAAGCACAGAATAGCAACTGAATAAGAGCAAACATTTGTGTTCAGGTTCATACCCTGGAAAAGTGACTTGCACCATTGCTCTTAAAAGTGCAAACTCCCCACAGACAGACTAGTATGCATCTGTGAAATACACAGTGCAATTTGGAACTCTATAACAAAATAAACCAGATATTATTTTATTTGTCCTACAATAGCACCTAGAGGTCCCAAAAGAGATTGGGGCGAGGTGGTGTAGAAACACATAGCTTCTGTCTTGAAGACCTTATAGTCTCAACAGACAAGACAGATGAAGCATGGGAAAAAGTGTTGTTATCCCCATTTGACAGGTGGGGAATTGAGGCACAGAGACCCTAAATGGTTTGCTCAAGATAACACAGGAAGTTGGTGACAGCTAGGCATTGAATCCAAGTCTCCTAAGTCCCAGGCTGGCATCAGAACTTCAAGATCATCCTATCTTTCAACCCTGCAGAATGAAGTCCTCTGTTTATCCAGTTCCTTTTATATCATTTCCGTGAACTGGAAGGGAAATGGGGCTTGGGTAGTGGTAATCTGCTGTTGGATAGGACAGGGCGAAAAGATTGTCACTTCAGAACTGAAGTTCATGTAGGCGTATAAGTAACAGTCAGTCACTTTAATTAAACACAGTCAGTTAGGTTAAGCACCTGTCTTGGTGCTGTTTGTCTGAAGGTCAAATTCTAAAAGGCAGCAGTGGGAGAAAAAAGTTGCCAGACAAATGTGTGGAAAAAAGTTTCTCTCTCCCTCCCCCCCCCACTTTGATCAAAGTGAATACCAAATTATCAGGCTTAGAACTACCAATTTTTCAGATGTAGTTAACTGAAACAAAGGCAAGTTATATCTGCTTTGTATACCTTCTTCCTACTAACCTTGTATATTTCAGTATTGTTTTATTTCTGTGTTCTATTAGTTACTTTAATCTTCCAGTTGTATATCTGGTTTATATCTGTTTTATTCAGTTAACATGTTCCCACTAAACTGGTGAACATGATCAAGATCTTAGATTTACCAACTGGACCTTTTCTTTTATAAATTAGTAAGTTTTGGTGATATTTTTACCCTCTCAAACGCTCTCAGTTCCTGTAGCAAAAAATGAATTTTATAATAGGGAAATGAAAGCGACAGTGTGTGAGTCTCAATCTAGAAGGACCCACAAGACAATAAACCTGCTAAGTTCCAGAGTGATAGTGTTATGATGTTCCACCTGTTTCTTTAATTACTAGAATTTGCTAAACCCTATCAGCTGCCTCTGAAGCTCTGAGAGAACAGGAAGTGCTGATCTGGTCGGAATTATGCTTCTTTTCAGACTTGTGCCAGGGTTGTGTAGAGAATCACATTTCCCCTTAGCATTGTTCATCCACAGATATGTAGATCAGTTGTGTTCCAGACTTGCCTTGAAGACCAGAAGTAACCTGCGTAGTCTTTTTAATCTACAAAACCCTTTCACATTTCTCCCTTTCATTGCTTTACGAACAGAGTTCAATGAGTTTTTAGTGACATTTTCACTTCTTGGCATGTAATAATGTTACAGATCTTGTACATAGTGTATTTTATTATATAGGGATTAATTTATTTACTTTCTTACATGTATGCTGCTATTCAGCACCAGTTAAAGTGGCAGTTATTTTATTGCTCATTCAAAAAAAAATTGTAGGATAAATCTTGCAAAACAATAATTCTCCTGAGAGACTGGCCATATCTGATCCAAAACAGGCAGCTTTGAGCTTTCTGTTTTGGAGAAGTAAAAGTATTCTAGAACTGGGTTCAGAAGTGAACCTCTGAGCCACCAGAAAAGTTGAAGGGGTTTGGATTCAAGATTCCCATTTTGGTCCAACTTCAATCTAATATACAGGATGTGCAATAAGGTGAATTACTCTTGCTATGGGATCTTAATTTTGCATTTCCAGACTCTTTGCAGTCATATTTACAACCTTGATGTTACATTAGTGTAGCTTTTGGCATTCAATTCATACTTCCATCATCACAAACAATTGCTACACAGAGAAAACCAATTGTGCTCTCTCTCTTTTTTCTTTCCTCCCCCTCCGCCCCCTTTAATAATCTGTCTTGGGACCACTGCTTCTTCGATAACCTCTTCACTTTTGAACTGCCCTCATTTTCTCTTATTTTTGGCAACTGTCATGCTGACTCTTCTCTTGTTTGCCGGCTTACTCCTCTCAGTTTCGCAGGGCAAGCTGAAAATAAAATTTAACAACTACTGTTGTTCTTTTGAGATTAGTAGGATGGGATCTTCTTCTCTTGAGAACTAGATCAAAAGAAAGGGAAGGAGAGAGAAGACCAGAACATTCAGACAGTGACAAAGTTGAGAAAAATGATTCCCAGCATGTCATACATTGGTTTGAGGCTTTTTTGTTTAATTGGCTGCTAGGCAGGATTTCACTAAAATGTTAGTGCCACCACAATGTGAGAAGCTTAATTCTGTTTTTAAGCCATTTAGCAAGCGTAGTCAGCTCCTGAATATTCCTATTTATATCAGAATTTCCTCAGGCTACTAGCCATAAATGAGCCACTAGTTTTATTGTACTTTTTTTTTTTTTTTTTTTGGCTGACCTATCTGTCCCCATGGTCCCAGTAACCCCTTCCATATAAACTGTATTTCACTGCTGTGGACACCTGTTAGCCAGGGCACAGCTGAGCTGGCTCCTAATACTCCTAAATCTCTGATAATACCCCAGTTAAATCTCTCTTCTAACTTTTTTTAAAGCCGTGGTTGGACTTTGCTCCCATTTACCAGCCTGAAGCAAAGGCTTCTGCTCAGTAGTAATGTGAGAAACCTTTGCTCCAAGGGAGTTTGTTGATTTTGAGGGCTGGCCTCTGTGATTTTTGTGGAGCCCTATTCCAAGTAACCGGTGCAGGTCTGTATCCAGTAACCCTGCCCACCAGTGACTGCATTCCTCTCTCCTCCTTTGCATACCCATGAGGAAAGATGGCCCAGTGGCTAGGGCTCCAACCTGCTATTAGTCAGGAAATGCAGGTTCAATTTTTAGCTCTGCCATGGACTTCCCGTGTGACTGTGTATGAATCACTTAACTCTCTCTCCGTCTCAGTTCCCATCTGAAAATGGGGATAGCAATGCTAACCCGGGTGTTGTGGGGAGAAATCCATTAAAGATTGTGTTGTGCTCAGATACTATTGTAACGGGGGCCATACAAGTACCTAAGACGGATGTGTGATTTTTTCACCTATTTGTGCAGTGGTACCCTGACGCTGCTCCTCACTGCCATGGCCAGTATCAGGGTATGGATGTGAAGTGCATCTTACCACCTGGAGAGAAATGCAGCTATGTGAGTCAGTCTCCCCATTGACACCAGAGCCAGACAGGACTGAGGGTGAGCAACTAGCGGTCACAGGGAGAGTAGCTGGGTGAAGTCAGTTCACGACTCAGGCAGTCATAGGCGCCAGCTTTCTCCAGGCCCAGAGGATGCTCAACCCCCCACTCTGCCCCAAGGCCCACCTCCACCCCACCCTTCTCCCAAGTCCCCACCCCCGCCCCACCTCTTCCCATCCAGTTACACCCCACCCCCAAGTGCACCCCATCCTCACTTCTCCCCCTTCCTCCCAGAGCCTCCTTCATGCTGCAAAACAGCTGATCACAGTGGGTAGTAGGTGCTGAGCGGGGTGGGGAGGAGTTGATCGGCAGGGCTGCTGGCGGGCAGGAGGCACTATAGTGGAGGGGAGGAGCTGACTGCCGGTGGATGCTCAGCACCAGCTAGTTTTCCATGCGTCCTCCAGCCCTGGAGCAACCATGGAGTCGGTGCCTATGCAGGCAGTACGGTCTTCTTGCTAATGGCCCAATGAGTATTGAAGTTGTATCCACAGTGGAACAGTCTTTGGGTGAGAGAAAGAGAATGGGAATAACTGCAGCCCAGCGGTTAGGGCACAGAACTGGGAGACCCAGACTCCAGTCCCTCTGCTGCAATGACTCTTTATTTATCCAGCATCAACAGCAGAGAGTGAGGGAGCCCCACATTAGAATATCCCACAGCTCAGTGGTGAGAGCACTTGCTTGAGAGGTGGGCGATCCTTGTGTAAATCCTCTCTCCCCCTCAGGAAGAGGGGGGAATGGAACCCTAGTCTCCCATATCCCAGGCGAGTGCTCTAACCGCTGGGCTAAAAGTTATACCACTGCCATGTCCTCTGGCTGGATTTGAAAGGGGTCCAATCTGCTCAGAGGCCTCTCATGAGATCGGGCACCCCATGTGAGTTATGCAGCAGAATGCCTATCTTCTCCTGAAAAAAGAAAAGGAGTACTTGTGGCACCTTAGAGACTAACCAATTTATTTGAGCATGAGCTTTCGTGAGCTACAGCTCACTTCAATGATGAAGTGAGCTGTAGCTCACGAAAGCTCATGCTCAAATAAATTGGTTAGTCTCTAAGGTGCCACAAGTACTCCTTTTCTTTTTGCGAATACAGACTAACACGGCTGTTCCTCTGAAACCTATCTTCTCCTGGTTCACCAGGACTGAGGCAGGAGATGGCTGTCCAGACACTCAGAGGAAGGCAGCAATGCGCATGCTCTGAGGCAGAAACATAGGCACCTAGGGAACTTTTAGCCTGAAAACTTAAGCGCTGAGCGAATTTAGGGTCCTACTGGGTTTGGCATGAGTTTTGTAGATTGTGTGGAGCCAAAACTGGGATTTATTTAGTAGTTATGCACCTACATGACTTGCTTATTAGGAGCTAATAGCCTCACTGTTGGTTTTAAATCAAACCTGGGTTTCAGAGGAGGCAGGCAATCAAAAATATTTATAGGTTATAATCTTGTTTGATAGGCCCATGCAGCGCCCATTTGCTTTAATTAGCTGTAATGTGGGAGTTAAGCTCTAGCAATTAGGGTAGAAACAGTCAAAAAACTTCGACTTCTTACCCCAAAAATGCTGGTGGTTTAAAAAAAAGTCCTATTTTTGGAAGAAAACTTTGCTCCTGTGTTGAAATCTCATCCTCTAAATTCCAGCCAGTTTGGGATTTTTCTCCTTAAATTAGGATTTAGAGTAAAACCCTGGAAGAAATAGGGTGCTGACTTCACCTACTGCAGTGTGAATGGTGCCCCTCAATTATATTACAGCACTTGTAAACTTTAGGAAAGGGACCAACTGTGATCATAAATATCTTTCCTTGGCATATAACACTGAATATGGCTCTGTTCACATGAGCCACCCTCCACATGATCCTCCGGTTGCTCACAATGCTAAGCATTTATAAGCCAGTTGGCTTTATGTTAATGAATTCCCTAGCCATTCACAAAGAGCAACAATCACCTCAATTAAAGTGCAGACCCTGGAAAGCATGAGCATTTATTGAAAGCGACATCTACATATGAAACTTTAACATGTTAACAATAGGACATAAGAGCAACTCTTTCAATGGTAATAGTTATCTGTTTTAGGTTCGGCATGGGGGAATTGTTTGCTTTGGGATTTATTTATGACTAGTGCTAATTTCTAGTGTTTTACTTCCTCCTCCCCTAATGTTAATTCAGTGTCCCACACCAGCTGGGTCACATAACATGCTTTACACAAGCATGTAAGAGGTTAAAGCTTAGGAGAAACCTTGCTGCCTTGGGTACAACTCAGGGAGGAGCTGAGGTTGTTGTGAATGGTCATACGAACCATAGGATCAGAAGGGATCGCAAGAGTCAGCTACTCTAACCCCCTGCCAAGATGGAGGATTTGTTGTATCTAAACCATCCATCCATCCAAACCAACCCACCATCAAGTTTGCAAGTGGTGTAATATAACTGAGTGGCACCATTCACACTGCAGTAGATAAAGTTATGATCATCATCAGAGCTGTACCTCTCCATTGGAGGGAAGAATCTGGCCTAATGCAATCTTTGTGCGTGCCCTGGTTCTCTCTCACTTTGCTTACTATATCTTATGAAGAGGTCCTTATTAACCTTTCTATAGGATTTTAAAACCAGACTATGACATTTATTAGCAGGGATGTAATTCTCTATTTTAAATTATTTATTTAAATATTGCCTGGAAAGAGTCTTATTCTTTAACTCTATAAGCTTTTAAAGCAATTTCCTTAGGAACTTTTTGGTTTAATTCTTATTAAATTCTATTAGGAATCTATTTCCCATTAAAGGTAACCTTTTTGTCTCTGAGCGCCTGGCCTCTTACCTCTCCAGTATGTCCAAAGTAGTGCTGATGGTCATCCTCCTGACACTCTGCTCTGACATGGACTCTCCCCTACCCTGCTTTGAGTACTGTCTGACATTAACTGCATGAAATTCATGATCCCTGTCCTACCCTGCAAGTCCTACAGTTTTTCCCCCACCTACAGCTCAGATCTCATTTCCTTCCATCCCCCTGCCTTTTGTCCTTCCACCTTGTGGCAGGGCAGGGGTATAAACCCCTTGGATGCCCTGCTAAAGGGGTGGCTCCTCCCCTGCTTCCTGGCAGAGCAGCTTCGGTGCAGGGGCCCAGACACTCAGCAAGGAGCTCAGCTGCAGACCCTAACAAGGGCAGGCTCAGGTGAATCAGCTGAGCCAAGTGGAGCCAGCTGGGCTGGTGCCTGGGAGGAGATACAAGCCCAGGGAAAGACTCAGTGAGGAGGCTAGTGAGGGGAGAAACAAGGGGATTGTAGTTCTGTCTCTACCGACTGCAGGAAGCCTTGGGGGCCAGAAGACCCAGAGAAGGGTCAGGGTGGGGGAATTGGGGCTGCACTAAGCACTGTAAATAAAAATACATGGGTGAAACAACTGAAAGAGGCGTTGGGATCCCTTCTTTGACCAGCCTAAGCACAAGAGCGCAGGGAACCTGTGTGGACCCTGTGACGCACCTTAAGGTACTTTTTCTCACTGTGCTCCTGTGCCTCCTAGGCCATCCATCTTCACCTGCCAAGCATCCTCTTTCCTCCTTGAAACCTCTCCTTAAAGCCCACTTCTTCAAGCAATCCTGTCTGTCTTCATCTTCCCCCTCCTGAACTGTTGCCTATGTCTTATCTTGTGTGTTTTGTCTTACTTCCACTGTAGGCTTGCCAGGACAATGAACATTTTTCAATATGTGTAAACCTTCAGGATGAAATCCTGCCACTGACTTAAGTGAGGGATAAGGTTTCATCCGTAGTATTATAGAAGTGATTATTGGTAGTAATATACTTGATCATGTGCAGATTTGAGGTCAGGGTGGCTCAGTGATTTAAGGTATATGTGTTGGGTGCGGGGGAATTAGCTTGTGTTGAATGATTGGATTAAGGGATGGGTGAAAAAATGTTCTTCTGCAATTTGAAATGGCCCTTAATCTTGTGCCCTTACTTTAGGGGAGAAAAGGAGGCCTTTTAGAAAACACACTGTGGTTACACCATGATCATTTTAAGTCATTGGACTTGCCCTGGTGTAACTGGGAGGAGAATTTGGCCCTGATTGTCTCATTCTTCTCTCATGGCCACATACACAGTAGAAGTAGTCTTATGAAGTATAACTAAATATTTGTAAAATTCATATACTGTGTTAAATCGGTTAGTGACAGAGGTAGGACAAGAAATCCAACCTCCCAGCCTTCGGTCCTCCAGATAATCCCTATCATCTACCTCCTTTCTTCTCCTGGTTGAAATTTCATTTGCATTTTAGGTTTGTGTAACTGCTGAAATTTCTTGAGGTTTTTCAAACTCAAATAATTAAACTTCATAAAAAAATCTGTGATAAATATTTTGCACCACTCTTAAAACAGCCCAGCATTAATTTGAAATCCTGGAATAACGAACGAATAGAAAGTCAGTATTTGTCTTAATGCTGGTGAAGTTCACTTATCTCTCTTACACATAACCCACCCTTGTTAAAAGAACATTATTAAGCTTCAGTGTTCAAACGTTAGCAAATGCCAGAATTAAGGTTCTGTTTAACCTTAATTCAGCCCCTTGTGCATATGTGTTGACACTGTCTCTTATTTCCTGATCACATACTATTTTCCCCCACAGGAGTCCTGCTTCTATCAGTGCATGCAGCTGCACTTAATGAGCAGCTATTCAAGGTTTTGGTTTCTCCTCATTGTTCACTGTGTGTCCCCTGGCCTTATTTACTACACACTGATCAAATCCTGCTCTGAAGACAGAATTATTAATTTCCTAATGGGACTTTCTAGGATATGCATCACTACAGTATCTGAGAGCATCATGAACATTAATGAGTGTATTTCCCCAACACTCCTGTGAGAGAAGGGGGCTTTATTATCCCTGTTTTATAGTTGGGTAACCGAGGCAAAGGCTCACTAAGGAAAGAAGTGTACACTAATTTTGGGTACCCAGTTTGAGACAACTAGGACCTGACTTTTCAGAATACTTAGCCTTCTATAGTATTTTATATTGGATACATTCATGGAGGAGAGGTCTATCAATGGCTATTAGCCAAGATGGTCAGTGACACAACCCCATGCTCGGTGTGTCCCTAAGCCCCTGACTGCCAGAAGCTGGGAGCGGACAACAGGGCATGGATTTCTCGATAATTGCCTCATTCTGTTAATTCCCTCTAAAGCAGGTGGTATTGGCCACTGTTGGGATATGGGGCTAGATGGACCATTGGTCTGATCCTGTGTGGCTGTTTATATGTTCAGAGCACTGCTCCTAATGACTTCAGTTGCAGTTGAGCCTGCTCAGCACTTTTTCCATCAGACTACCAGGGTAATAAGTTGGATACCCAGAAAATGAGGAACACAATCAGTGACCACCTGTGAAAAGTTTGGTTAAGTGACTTGCCCAGCATTACATAGGAACTCACTGGCAGAGGCAGGGATAGAATCCAATTCCCCAGGGCAGCATTCATAAGACCCACCTTTCTCTTTCTGCCTGATTCATTACACACCTTTCAGCTTCTGCAACAAATGAAGTGGACATCCTACAAGCAACAGCCTCCTTTGCCGTGCAGTCCTGATTTGCCCTCAGGGCAGGTCCATTCTGTGCACTGAATAAGGTAGATGTCCCATGGAAAAAATGTGATCATGTAACTAAAGATTCTCATTATGCAGTCCTATCCAATCTTTCTCTCCTCCCACGCTGATGCAGTCTCCACTGACCCCGCTCACATTTCCTGTCCTCACTGGCTCCCAGTTCTAGTCTCTCTCTCTCTCCCTCCCTCCCCAAGCTCGTCATCCAATCCCAGTGTCCATCCCCTCTACCTGATTCCTTGTTCCAGTCTCTGTGCACACACAGTCCCAGTTCTCCCATACCAGACCCTTGTCAGAGGAGTCTCCCCTCGCCCCACCTCCTTCCCCAAGCCCCCTTGGCTCCCAGTATCCCTGTTACCCCAAGTCCCAGTTTCTTTCTCTCCCATCCCCACTGCCAGCCTCCAGTTCCGATCTTCCTCCTCATCCTCTTCAGTCTGCCTCTTGGCTAGGTGCCGACTTTGTGGGTGCTCCAGCCCTGGAGCACCCACGGGGAGAAATTGGTAGGTGCTCTACCCACTGGCAGCTCCCCAACCTGCCCCCCCACCCCAGCTCACCTCCGCCTCCTCCTCTGAGCGTGCCACCGCGTCCTGCTTCTCCCCACTCCCTCCCAGCGCTTGTGCCACAAAACAGCTGTTCCGCCAGTAAGCACTGGGAGGGAGCGGGGAGGAGGAGTGCGGCGCGCTGGGTGAAGAGGCAGGGCCAGGGCGTGGATTTGGAGAGGGGCCTAATAGGGGTAAGGAGGGGTGGAGTTGGGGCGGGGGCATGAGCACCCATCGATGCCTGTGGGCTCTTGTCCCCTCTGCATTTGAATCAGGAGTCTTATCCTCTGTCCTGCTTGGGCCCAGCTGGATGTCACTGAGAGTACAGGAGAGACTGGCTCCCTGCTCTCTGTTCTGGTACAGCCAGAGTGGCCAGGAACTGGAATTGCAGGGAAATTTTTTCTCAGCCCCAGGCTGGACCATGCTCAACGAAAGCTCATGCTCAAATAAATTGGTTAGTCTCTAAGGTGCCACAAGTACTCCTTTTCTTTTTGCGAATATAAGCTGTGAAGCTCTAGCAAGTATCTACTGAGCACGTGCAATTGGTGATTTTTCAAAGGCTTATAACTAGGTCAAATATGGGTGGATTTTCACAGGAGCAAAAGGCACAAAGGCCACCCTCTTGTCAAATTACAAAACCCACCTCCAAAGCACAGGGGCACGTGGGAGCTTCTTGAAGAAAAGGGTGCCAGAACTTAATGTGGGCAAAACAATGTGTTTTCCCCTAACCTCCTTTTCTGAAATAACTGAACCATTTTGGCTGAGATTTTCCAGATATAAAAATTGTATTAAAGCTAATGTTAAAATTATATAATACACAGGTTGAGAAGTGTCTGTACATCTGGGTATAGTGCTTAGATTATCCACAAATACAAAGTTTGTTTTTAAAGTCATAAGATACATATTGTTCATAATCAGCAGTAACCCAAATTTAGGTGAGTAAATTTAAGATTACAGTTTAGATATTAGTATCCAAGTATTCGGATATATCACTCATGAAAAGTTATGCAGAGAATTGGTTGTGGAAAGCAAAACGTATCAATGAGTGAAAATTGTCCCTCAGTAATTGAGAATTTAGGGTAGGTTGTCCATTTGGAAAATACAATCCATGAGGAAAGTATTTCAGTTACTTTCCCCACTGCGCTTCTCATCAGCACTCCAGCTCATCCCTCCTGGTATTGCCGATGTCCAGGGATGTGTGTTATTTAGTTGTCCTTGACCTTCTGATGGCATCTGACACCAGGAGTTGCCACATCAGCTGACACGCAGCATAGTAATGATTCAGTGAATCAGAATGATTCAAGTTTTGCAAAGTAATAAGCAACTGAAAACAGGAGGTGTCAGGCTATCTTAAAAACAGGTTGTGCTACCAGCCCTGTTTAAAGTATTTTTTTTTTGTATTTGACCCTATATTAACATGGCTATTTACAGCTTTCTAATCTAAGTCATTTACAATAAAGCCAAGGTTCACTGTTTTGAAATAGCTTTATTAGTCACACTACCATAATAAAATTTGCTGTGAGACTATTGCTGCTGGTTCAGGTAAAGCTAGAGTCTGACATGTCATAAAGATAATATACACATTCAGATTCATGAAAAGCTGTGCAAAAGATGCTTGCACTGAATGTCTGGCATAAAATACTCTGTGCCAAATTTTCAAACAGCATCAAGGATGCAGCAACAAAATTTGCATGTCTGAGACATGATTAGTGCATGTTAGGTACTTGTACCTGTGAGCACCTACTGATGTGGGGAGATGCCCATTTTTATTGAAATTTGTATTTTGAGAACAGATGTGGCAATATTCTTGCATGTATTTCATGGGTATAATGTAGACATCTATATTTGAAAATGTAGCTCTCAGTTATACTTTCTTAGCTTACTAGGTCCTTTGGTTTTTTAATATTTTTTTTTTAAATTTTTTTGTGTGGCTCTGTACCATTTTTACATGCTGCCTCCTGTGTTAGGAAAACCTGCACACCTTTGACATGTCAATCTCCTTGTTCAAATCGGTTTTCAAAATTTCTATTAATCCTTGTTATGCTGATTTTATTATTCTTATTGCCTCTCTTTCTCTCCCCCAAGTCTGAATTGCTTCTATGCATGGGCGGTGGGTGAGCCCCTACTTTGGGGAGGCTAGCCCGCCAGCCCCACCCCTTCTGCCTGAGGCCTGGCCCCCGCATACCGGAGCCCCAACCCCCCCGCGTAACAGGAGGAGCCCTAAGGGGCCCCCCTGCGACCAGAGGCGCCCCGGCTCTCCCACCGCAGCTACCCGGGGCCAGCCCCAGCCCTGGGCCAAGCGCCACGCCAGGCTGCTCCCGCCGTGAGAGGCCGGGCTGCTCTCCCCCACGCCACCTGAGTGCTGGGCTGGGCCAAGCCGCTCCCCTCCTCCCTCCGCCCAAGCGCCAGGCCGAGCCGGTAGCCCCCCCGCTTGATCAAGCCAACAGCCCCAGTGCCCGGCCGAGCCACCTCACTCCCCGCCAGACCCCACCGCTTGCTCACAGCTTCCCTCCTCGCTCCCCTGCCTCCGAGGAGAAGTGACACGGCGAGCAGTGGGGAGGTGGAGTACAGGTAGGCAGGTGATGGCAGCAGCAGACGGTGGGTGGGGTCCTCAGGGAAGGGGCGCTGCCACCGGGGGCCAGGTGTCCGTTAGGGGCGGCTTAGCCTTCTCTGGCCTATTATACCCGCTGCCCATGCTTCTAGTTTTAAGGAATGTCTGTGCTGCAGTACAAGGTGTGATTGCAGCTCAGGTAGATGTACTTTTGTGTTCGCCTTACCCATGCGAGCATAGCTAAAAATAGCCGTATGGATGTGGCGGCACAGGCTTCAGCATGGGCTGTACCAGTCCCCCAGGGTACCTATTCATGCTGCTGCAGCTAATGCTGCCACATCTACCGGCTATTGTTAATAACAGCAGTGTGGAAACGCCTCCGCAAGTTGCAGCCAGACTTGGAGCACGCTCAGGAAGCCAGTGCAAGTATAAATAAGAGTGTAGCTGGGGTAGAGGCAGGAAAGGCACAGCTTAGCTGTGCAGAGTACCTCCCCTCCGGTTTCTGGCAGGTTTGTACTCAGCACTGCTTAGCTGGGCTACACTGCTGTTTATAGTATGTGTGTGCATGCAGGGGATCCCACCTCTAACTCATAGTGTAGAGAGAGCCTTAGACTGCAGGGTTTTTTTTGAGGCAGATAAATTTATTGTATAATAACCTATTTGATACAGGACAGACAGCAGGTTTCATCCCAAGAGCTCAAAGCACTTCAGGTGAGTAACTATCAATATCTCTGTTTTACAGATGGGGAAGTTACAGTGCAGAAATTAAGTGATTTGCCCAGAGTCATTCAGTGAATCAGTGGCAGAGCCAGGAGTAGAAACCCAGGTCTTTTGACTTCCAGCCAAGTAATCTGGCCACTACACCATGCAGAATCAGTACAATTTTTATTTCTCCCCCACCATAGAAACATAGGACTGAAAGGGACCTCAAGTGCTCATCTAGTCCAGTCTCCTGCACTCATGGCAGGACTAAGTATTATCGAGATTAGTGCATCTCCACCTTTCCAGATGACTGTACCCTGTTCAGAAGTCTGATTTATCTTGCGTACCCCCAAGTTTCACCTCACTTAGAAACTACTTGCTTACAAAATCAGACAAAAATACAAGTGTCACAGTACACTATTGCTGAAAAATTGCTGACTTTCTCATTTTTACCATATTATAAAATAAATCAATTGGAATATAAATTGTGCTTACATTTCAGTGTATAGTATATGGAGCAGTATAAATAAATCATTGTCTCTATGAAATTTTAGTTTGTACTGACCTCTCTAGTGCTTTTTGTGTAGCCTGTTTTAAAACTAGGCAAATATCTGGATGAATTGATAGACCCCGTGGAAGACTTCTGTGGACCCAGAAGTACATATCCCTGGTTGAGAACCCCTGATCTAGACCATCCCTGACAGGTGTTTGTCTAACCTACTCTTAAAAATCTCTAATGGAGATTCCACAACCTCCCTGGAGAATTTATTCCAGTGCTTAACAACCCTGACAGTTGGGAAGTTTTTCCTAATGTCCAACCTAAATCTCCCTTGCTGCAATTTAAGCCCATTGCTATTTGTCCTATCCTCAAAGGTTAAGGAGAACAATTTTCTCCTTCCTCCTTGTAACAACCTTTTATGTACTTGAAAACTGTTATCAAGTCCCCTCTCAGTGTTCTCTTCTCCAGACTAAACGAACCCAATTTTTTCAATCGTCCCTCATAGGTCATGTTATCTAGACCTTTAGTCACTTTTGTTGCTCTTCTCTGGACTTTCTCAGATTTGTCCACCTCTTTCCTGAAATGTGGCGCCCAAAACTGGACACAGTACTCCAGTTGAGGCCTAATCAGCACAGAGTTGAGCAGAAGAATGACTTCTCGTGTCTTGCTTACAACACTTCTGCTAATACATCCCAGAATGATGTTTGCTTTTTTTTTTTTTGCAACAGTGTTACACTTACTCATATTTAGCTTGTGCTCCACTATGACCCCCAGATCACTTTCCACAGTACTCCTTCCTACGCAGTCATTTCCCATTTTGTATGTGTGCAACTGATTGTTCCTTCCTAAATGGAGTACTTTGCATTTGTCCTTATTGAATTTCATCCTATTCACTTCATACCATTTCTCCAGTTTGTCCAAATAATTTTGAATTATAATCCTAACCTCCAAATCACTTGCAACCCCTCCCAGCTTGGTGTTGTCCACAAACTCTCTGTCATTATCTAAATCATTGTCAAGGTTCCTTCCCCACTCTGAACTCTAGGGTACAGATGTGGGGACCTGCATGAAAGACCCCCTAAGCTTACTCTTACCAGCTTAGGTTAAAAACTTCCCCAAGGTACAAACTTTGCCTTGTCCTTGAACAGTATGCTGCCACCACCAAGCGTTTTAAACAAACAAGGAAAGAGCCCACTTGGAGACGTCTTCCCCCAAAATATCCCCCCCCCCCAAGCCCTACAACCCCTTTCCTGGGGAAGGCTTGATGATAATCCTCACCAATTGGTACAGGTGAACACAGACCCAAACCCTTGGATCTTAAGAATAATGAAAAATCAATCAGGTTCTTAAAAGAAGAATTTTAATTAAAGAAAAGGTAAAAGAATCACCTCTGTAAAATCAGGCTGGTAAATACCTTACAGGGTAATCAGATTCAAAACATAGAGAATCCCACTAGGCAAAACCTTAAGTTACAAAAAGACACAAAAGCAGGAATATACATTCCCTCCAGCACAGCGAATTTTACAATCCATTAAACAAAGAAAACCTAATGCATTTTCTAGCTAGGTTACTTATTAACTTTACAGGAGTTATAAGGCTTACGTTCCTGATCTGTTCCCAGCAAAAGCATCACACAGACGGCCAGAACCCTTTGTTCCCTCTCCCTCCTCCCCGCCCTCCAGATTTGAAAGTATCTTGTCCCCTCATTGGTCATTTTGGGTCAGGTGCAAGCAAGGTTACCTTAGCTTCTTAACCCTTTACAGGTGAAAGGATTTTGCCTCTGGCCAGGAGGGATTTTATAGCACTGTATACAGAAAGGTGGTTACCCTTCCCTTTATATTTATGACAAAGATATTGAACAGAACTGGACCCAGAACTGATCCCTGTGGGACCCCACTCATTATGCCCTTCCAGCATGGCTGTGAACCACTGATAACTACTCTCTGGGAATGGTTTTCCAACCAGTTATGCACCCACCTTATAGTAGCTCCATCTAGGTTGCATTTCCCTAGTTTGGTTAGGAGAAGGTCATGCAAGACAGCATCAAAAGCTTTACTAAAGTCAAGATATACCATGTCTACCACTTCCCTCCTATTCAGAAGGCTTGTTACCGTCAAAGAAAGCTATCCAGTTGGTTTTTACATGATTTGTTCTTGACAAATCCATGCTGACTGTTACTTATCACTTTATTATCTTCTAGATGTTTGCAAATTGATTGCTTAATTTTTTGCTCCATTATCTTTCCGGGTACAGAAGTTAAACTATCTGGTCTGTAATTACCTGGGTTGTCCTTATTTCCCTTTTTATAGATTGGCACTATATTTGCCCTTTTCCAGTCTTCTGGAATCTCTCCGATCTACCATGACTTTTCAAAGATCATCACTAATGTCTCAGTGATCTCCTCAGTCAGATCCTTGAGTATTCTAGGATGCATTTAATCAGGCACTGGTGACTTGAAGACATCTAACTTGTCTAAGTAATTTTTAACTTGTTCTATTCCTGTTTTAGCCTCTGATCCTCCCTCATTTTCACTGGCATTCACTATATGTTAGATGACCAATAACCACCAACCTTCTTGGTGAAAACCGAAACGGAGAAGTCATTCAGCACCTCTGCCGTTTCCACATTTTCTGTTATTGTTTCCCCCCTCATTGAGTAACAGGCCTACCCTGTCAAATTACAAAGGATGAATATAAACAAATAACACAGGTATGTAGGGATAAAATTAGAAAGGCCAAGGCACAAAACGAAATCAAACTAGCTAGACACATAAAGGGTAACAAGAAAAGATTCTACAAATATATTAGAAGCAAGAGGAAGACCAAGGACAGGGATTTGAAACTTCTGGGTTTGAAGTTTTGGCTCGTTCACCTGCACATCCACCAATGTGATATATGCCATCATGTGCCAGCAATGCTCCTCTGCCATATACATTGGTCAAACTGGACAGTCTCTACGTAAAAGAATAAATGGACACAAATCAGATGTCAAGAATTATAACATTCATAAACCAGTCGGAGAACACGTCACTCTCTCTGGTCACGCGATTACAGACATGAAAGTTGCGATATTACAACAAAAATACTTCAAATCCAGACTCCAGCGAGAGACTGCTGAATTGGAATTCATTTGCAAATTGGATACAATTAACTTAGGCTTGAATAGAGACTGGGAGTGGCTAAGTCATTATGCAAGGTAACCTATTTCCCCTTGTTTTTTCCTAACCCCCCCCCCCCCCCAGACGTTCTTGTTAAACCCTGGATTTGTCCTGGAAATGGCCCACCTTGATTATCATACACATTGTAAGGAGAGTGATCACTTTAGATAAGCTATTACCAGCAGGAGAGTGGGGTGGGGGGAGGTATTTTTTCATGCTTTGTGTGTATAAAAAGATCTTCTACACTTTCCACAGTATGCATCCGATGAAGTGAGCTGTAGCTCACGAAAGCTTATGCTCAAATAAATTGGTTAGTCTCTAAGGTGCCACAAGTACTCCTTTTCTTTTTTTCAAGTACATAAAATGTATGTATTTTTAGCCTTTTTATAGCTTTTTCCTCTTACCTTCCAGAGTCAATTGATTTTCAGACCCTTATCTCACACAAGGAGATGAAATGTTTCCTCTTGCCACTTGATCTAAACACTTACCGTCGTTCCGTTCCAGTGGATGTGTCTATATCACAACAGCTGGCACTCATTGGCATCCTTGGATCTCAGCAGATCATCCAAGGATTGAAAGGGCCAAGGTGCCTGACCATTCTTTCATCCTTAGTAGTGGTCTCTCCAAGACAGGATTGAGACATCTTGGTGGGGCAGAATAGGGAAGCTTGTACTGCTGTTAGCTACCCATGCAGCATCTGCTCTGCGGATAGAAAACATCAGACTCCAGACAGCTTCTCATGAAGTATCTGGAACCCAACACACACAAGAAAAAGGAAAACTGCCCTGCAAGTGCACTGTCCTTGCTACTACTTACTCTACAGCTAACTTGAATGCAAGAATTTAATTGGTGACTGCATGGATGGTGAGTTATTTGGCCCAAATGCCACACCTGTCCAACAGCCTTGGCTTTCAGGTACTTATAGAACATAACAGGGATGAAGCTAGTGAGAGGTTGTAGAGAAATTAAACAGGGTTCTATGGAAATTGCTATTAATTCTATGGAACAGGGAATAAGATAATTTCTTGTATAATTTTTAAAGCACCCAGCAGAATTTAATAGAGAATAAAGTTCTATTGCAAAGATCAAATTCTCTATAGGTTGTTTTTAAATTTCTATAGTGTAGTAGTCATTCTCCATTAAATTCTCTGTAGGACTTTTTCATTGGGGTAGTAGCAGAAAAACAAATTACTGAAGGGTGTAATATATATTGGGGGCCCCCTTTACTTTGATTTACACTGCAAAAATCTCCAGATTCCTGGGGCAAGTGGCTGCAATCCTATTGACTTCAGGAGCAGCTGTACCTGCTTACCATAGGCCTTGAACTAGGTACACATGGAATGCCAAATTGGTGGGAGTACCCTCATTTTGCACACTCATGGAATGCCAAAAGGGGTGGTGGTGTTCGCACTGTTTTGCCACCGACACTCAAATTGTAACTAGTTTATACCTGTCATGTAACATTCCTTGTCATTTACATCACTGCTGAAGCTGGCCCATCATATCCATAGCACCAAATTGGGGCTGCCTGATTTGGAGAAGGACCTTGAACCTGGGTCTCCCACATCCTAGACCAGGGGTGGCCAACCTGTGGCTCCGAAACCACATGCAGCTCTTCAGAAGTTAATATGTGGCTCCTTGTATAGACACCAACTCCGGGGCTGGAGCTACAGGTGCCAACTTTCCAATGTGCCGGGGGGGCTCACTGCTCAACCCCTGGCTCTGCAGCAGGCCCTGCCCCCACACCACCCGCCCCTTCCCCTGAGCCTGCCATGCTCTTGCTCCTCCCCCGTTCCTTTCAGAGCCTCCTGCACACCAGGAAACAGCTGATCGGGAGATGCAAGGAGGGAGGGGGAAGCGCTGATCCGCAGAGCTGCTGGTGGGTGGGAGGAGCTGGGGGTGGGGGGAGCTGAAAGGGAGCTGCTGATGTATTACTGTGGCTCTTTGGCAATGTACATTGGTAAATTCTGGCTCCTGCTCAGGCTGGCTACCCCATCTTAGACCATCTTTAACCACTGTGCTGTAGTCAGAAAGAGTCTCTCTCAAAAACTGTCAATAGGTCTCATTCTTGTTTCACACCTGAACGAAAACAAATTGCAAAACCTCAATGTTTTACGAAGCAGAATTGTTTTTTTCTGGCCAGCCCAACAAAGGAGCATGGTTCGTGGCAGTGCCTGGGGAATAGGCAGAAATGTCCTGGCCTGTAGAGTGTAAATTAGGAATATATATGTATGTTCTCGTGGATTTTCCTTGAGAAGAAGTCAGTGGCAGGAATATGGGAAGATGGTCAAATAAAATTCCTGAGAACAATCCACTGAGAGGAGGGTTTTTTGTTGTTGCTTCTAATTGTGGTGACAAGCAAACACATTCCTCTTTAATTTCCATTGGCAGGGTCTTCAGTGCTGTGTTGGTGCCAGCAAGTGTGCTGTATCTGGTGTCTCCCCCCCTCTTGCCCGCCCCGTTGATTTTACAGCTATTGCCTCAGCAAATGTCTGTTCTACAGGAAATATATCAGTGCCCCCCTTCCTCTCTTGTTGTCTTTCTCTTCAAAACTCTGCTCTATCTCTTTTACCCAGCTGCGGCCTTGCCAGAATATCTTCCACCTGACAAAGGCAGATACCTTTGACAGCTAGGCATGTCTGTAAAGTTGAAACATATGCTTGGTTCAGATACCGATGAACTTTAATTTACCTCAATTCATTAGTGATTTTAAAACCACTGCTAACACAAGACAAACTGTAAAATAATTGGAAGTAAATGATCAAGGGAAAAGATGGGAAGCAGGAAAGAAGAGGAAAGCTACTTCCATCAGGAGACTAAGCTAGGCTTTCATCTTCAGGATGGTCTGTTATTGAACCCTGACAGGAAAGGTCATGAATTTTAAAATGTCTCACAGCAGATCGTTCTAATCATAAAACTAACACTATCTGCAGTGCATGTCTGATCATGTGAGACTCAAAACTGACTGAAGAGGGAGACTGACTTTTTTAAGAGAATGAGGGTTCCTTCCCAGTGCTTTGAATAGGGGAGAAAAGTGTGGAATAAGCAAAACCTCCCCATGTCTGTCGTCATTAAGAATAAAGTAATCAGGTGTTCTGATCATGAACAAACTGTTTTGGGCAGGGCCCAACTAATACTCCTTGTAGACGTTACTAGATAGTATCCAAGTAGCAGCCGTGTTAGTCTGTATCTGCAAAAAGAAAAGGAGTACTTGTGGCACCTTAGAGACTAACAAATTTATTTGAGCATAAGCTTTCGTGAGCAACAGCTCACTTCATCGGATGCATGCAGTGGAAAATACAGTGCGGAGATTTATATACACAGAGAACATGAAACAATGGGTGTTACCATACACACTATAACGAGAGTGATCAGGTAAGGTGAGCTATTACCAGCAGGAGGAGGGAGGGTTATTTGAGTGACCAGAGAGATTGAAGTGTTCTCCGACTGGTTTTGGAATGTTATAATTCTTGACGTCTGATTTGTGTCCATTTATTCTTTTACGTAGAGACTGTCCAGTTTGGCCAGTGTACATGGCAGAGGGGCATTGCTGGCACATATCACATTGGTAGGTGTGCAGGTGAACGAGCTTCTGATAGTGTGGCTGATGTGATTAGGTCCTATAGGCCACACTGTCAGAGGCTCGTTCACCTACACAGACTAGTCAACTGCTGGAAATGGCCCACCTTGATTATCACTTCAAAAGGGTCCCCCCCCCCGCTCTCTGTGGCTGCATCTACCCTGTGTGTGTTCAGATACCTCTTCACTATTGATCTAGCCCTGATACAGCTCCACTTTTGCTACCAATTGTGGAAGCACTTGGCGCACTGGCATTATTACCTCTGTTGTCTACACATGCTCAGAGCATATGAGCAAGAATGACAGACTTTCAGCTTACCTGTGTTACCTCATTTAAACACAGTTTTAAACCCAGATCCTTGTGGTGCTTAACCAGGACTAGCGGGCATGATGGTAAACATGACTTGTCCTTCTCTACCCTGACCACAAATTCATGGTCACCATCATATGAGAAGAAGGATGGCTTTCTGCTAACGGCACTGGACAGGACTCGAGATTTGGGTTCAGGTCTTGGGTCTGCTTTTTGTGTGAGCTTTATCAATTCTTTTAATCTCTGTGCTTCAGTTCCCGCTGTGTAAAATAGGAATAATAATACTCAAGATCTAACTAAGTGATCATAATGGTCCCTTAAAAACTATGAACCATGGCAGCTAGCTCGATTGTTAAAAACTGCATTTAGACATAATAAAATTTCCCGATATAGACAAGCTCTCTGAGCAAAAGCAATCTTGGAACCTTTGGATGTTCCCATCCTACAGTGGTATGAATTCCAACTCAGATATTTTGGTATTTTGCACTACATTTTCCAGATGTTTCTGGTATGTATGATATGGGGTAAAATTTTCAAAAGCGCCTATGTGATTAGGCTGCTTAAATTTCTAAGTAACTTTTGAAAATAGGACCTGTAGGCACTTTTGAAAAATTTGTCCAGGATCTGTTTATTTTCCTTGGCTGCACTGTAATCCCCTTCATAGTGGTGCTGACTCTTTTTTTCACAAAGTCAGAGATGATATTCAAACTGTTATCCACCCTGAACCTCGTTGGGATCATTCCATGTACTTATTTTTCATGTTCATCCACCAGGGATATGTCTTCACTGCAGAGTTAATCCAAGCTGTTGCTTTGGTATTATCTCTAACCCCTTCCAGTCTATACACAAAAATCCTTTCACCTGAGTTGAGTGGTGCTTGAAATCTGAGCTTGTTGGTTTGGCTGAGGGTATGGCTAATCCTGGGTGTTACTTTCACTCAGGCTGGTAACCCATTCACTTTGCAGTTGAGGACACAGGCTTTAGTGACACTTGAATGCTGATTGTCCTCCACTGTCTTCCCACAATTCCCCCATGTGCCCAGAAGTACAGACAAGTTCTCCCACAATTCACTGGGAAAGAATCATAAAACTTGCTGCAGCACAAAGAACCCTAGGAGTTGCCCTAGTGACATATATGGATGAGTCCAGCACCACAGAAGACCTAGTAAATAGGGCTTTGCAGTGCGGGCTGCTCATATCTGGGCTAGGCTAACCCTGGGTGTGGATCACCTGAGTTAACTCTGCAGCAAAGACATATCCCATTATCATTCCTGTGGAAAATTGCTGGGAATTTCAAGGAATTCCAGCTCTGAAGAGCCTGCCTCAGACTTAATCGTGGTCTGCTGCACCTGTTCTCACAGTTTCACATTTGAACTGTGATTTGCTAGCTGTTGTACCTTTTTGGTATCTTGTGAAATACATGGGTGTCACAAGGCATTTCTTTGCACCTCTCCTCTCCCCTTGCATTCACTTAGTGCTGGTGGGAGCTGTGTGCAAAGTTCTTTGAACAAGGACATCAAAGACCAATTGCAGATCTTAGTTTGAAAAAGGAGGCTCAGAGCCAAAGATGGACTTAAACTGATAAATTGACTTGAACCCGATCTGGGATGCTAGTCCCTTCAGAACAAAGCTGAATTTCACATTTGGGGGTGACATTTACCTTCTCTGAAAACCTGGAACCAAGTGAGTTTCCAACAAAAGGGCCTCTTCCAATGTGTAAGAGGTAGCTTGCTTGCTTACAAGACAATACACTGTTGTATAGCATATTGCATATAGATTAAGTCTCAAATTTTTTGGGATCCAATGTAAATTATGCCACTACAGAGATTAAGAAAATATACTGTAACAGAGAGAGAGCGCAATGAAGAGGCATAATAGGTAAAATGGAAGAAATGTTTTCAGATCAGCCTGAAAACAGGATGAAGAGGAGTTAAGGTATAAATACAGGAAGGCTGTCTAAAATGGTAGGAGATGCAATGGAGAAAATTCTTCACCAGCAATGGAAAGATTTTGTACAGGGACAGTGGTGGAAATGCAGAGGGGATCAGGAAGAGATGAGGCCTAGGAGTGAATCCATGGAGCGTTCCTTTTTAAAAGGAGGTTGCATGTGTCAGTTTTGGACTGAATCCTGGAATGGAGAGCTAGCAGGGTTGTTGATGTGATCATGACATTGAGAGGGTATTTGAGGCCAAGAGGATGGACAACGATGTGACATTCATGGTGTCAAAAGGCATACGCTGTTGAATTATCACTGTATCATGGCAAAAATGGTAGTATAGGTTGCAGATAGGGATAAAGGGCCAGATCCTCAGCTGGTGTAAATTGATTGCCAAGGTGCCAAAAAAGGAGGATGGAAGGGAAAACAGAGGGCCAAGACCTGTACCTTGATAGACACCACAGATGGGTCTTGGGACAAAGGTGAAGCCAGTGATAGACAGAGAGAAAGTGAGTGGTTTGGTAGGAAGGAACAGTGATGGGTGCATAGTTATGGAAGTGGGTTGCCAGCAGAGGTGAAAGCAAGGCAGTACGGGCTGGTGCGGCGTACCAGTAAAAAGTGGCCGCCTGAAAAGGCCCATACCGCTGACTTTAAAGCGCTGCTCCTTTTGTGGCCCCGCCCCCTGGTCAGCGGCCCTGCCGGGTCCCTACTGGCAAGGCCACAGCAGCGCTTTAAGGTTGCTGCTCCTTTTTTGCAGCCCCCCCCATCAGCCCTACGATTGGGGGGGGCGCAAAAGGGTCAATGACGTTAAAACGCTGCCGCGGCAGCGCTTTAACGTCCTTATCCCTTTTGCTCCCCCAGCCGCTGACCGGGGGGGGGGGGGGGGGCCAAAAGGAGCAGCTACCCTAGGGCCAGCAATTTTAAAGGGCCTGGGGCTCCGGCTGAGCCCCCCGTCCTTTAAATTGCCACTGGAGCCCCGGGCGGCGCGGACAGGCTGGCTGGGGGATACTGACCCCCAGCCCTGCCCCTTCTGCCCAAGGCTCCGCCCCTTCCCCGAGGGGGGCAAAGCTGCCCCCTGTACCAGTAAGAGACACATTTTACTTTTACCCTTGGTTCCAGTCAAAGAGCTGAGCCTCAGCATGTAATGCTGGCCTCTCAGCCTCTTTAACTAGATACTTAACATTTATAAGAATCATGTTAAATTAATTAAAGTGGATGCTAGCTTCCTCATCCTCATCCCCTAAATGTAGTGGTGGGTGTACCTGAGAAGGTCTGGAGGTTCAGTGAAGTTAGAATAGGCACCCTAACATGCAGAGATTACTCCCATTTTTGTTTGTCTGGTTTGTGTCTGTTTGCTAGAAGTCTTGCCAGATGAGGATTTGCTCAGGCAAGGTATAGTACACCTTCATTTGGATCAGGCTGGAAATACCTGTATCAGGGTATATCTAAAACCCTATTTGCAGTAGTTTAGCCTTTTCTGTCCTAGCTGAAAGTAGGAAGTGCAGAGCTACATTGATTAAACATTTTCTTTTGCTTTTATTTCTAAGTTCATACTTAGCTGCAAATTCAAGTTGTGGGATAAAGGTAAGGGTGGTTCTTATTCTAGCCTAATTTATTTTAACCCAGATGGCTGCTTCATATTGTAATTGTAAGTGTTTTTATCCCTCATATTGGGATATTATCTAATGGATCAAATAACTGGCCTATCTAGAAGGAGACCCCCCCCAAATGCAAGACAAAAGTTATAGGGCTCAATACAGAGATAACTAGGGGAAATATAATGGCCTGTGATATAAAAGGTCAGACTAGATGATCTAATGGTCCTTTCTGCCCTTACACTCTATAAATCTAATCTGTTACCATGCTTCTGGCAGTGGTCAACACTACATACCAGATGCTTAAAAAAAAAAAGTCTCCCCTACCCTTGCTCATAATCTACCTAATCACTTGCCTAGGCCTCTGCATGGAGAAATTCCTTCCTGAGCGTTGTGTGAATTGATTTTATGCTGTAAAGGCTTTATTACCTTTATCATTTTCTGAGCTTGCCTAGCTACAATGTCATTAATGGCCATAAAATAACCCAGTCCCTTATTTTGATCATTGTTGCTTGTTTGTATTTCAGTAGCACTTAGGGGTCCAACAGAGATTGGGACCCTAAGGTGGTAGGGACTGTACATGCGTATTCTAAGAGGCAGTGTCTGCCTCAAAGAGCTTAGAAGAGATAAGACAGACAAAGGAATATTATCCCCATTTTAAAGATGAGAAAGTGAGACACAGATTAAGTGATTTGTGCAAGGTCGCAGAGGCAGTACATGCAGAATCAGAAATTCAGCCCAGATCTCCAGAGTCCATATCCAGTGCTTATACCACAATACCTCTTCCAGTCCCACAATAGAGTTTAACATGCAACCTACATCTTTGGCTGCATTGCCATAACCTCCCTGAAAGGCCATGTGATCAGTTTCATCATGCTCAGTCTGGGGTTTCTCCCTGTACTGGTTATTGTTTCCTGATGTAAAGCATACATGACTGTTGCATGTGTTCCATCGCTCATCTCCTCCCAGGAGACCAGAAACAATGAATCCACAACTTGAGCACTCTTTACTGGCCTTGATGGGGGGGAAGGGATGGGTTAAGAGGGGACCTTAGTGGAGATTGTTGATCTTGAGCTCAGGTTGTCACTTAGCCATGTGCAGCATTACCACCGCAGGGGGGTGGCTGCTTCACTGCATATTTCCAGCAACTGAATTATGTCCTATGGTTTCATTGTATCACAGTATTTGCCTTTACTTTACATTAAATTGGAATGTTCAGTGTCTCTAACAACCTGCCACTTCTGCGAACGAGAATTCCACTGCAGCGATTTGATGGCCCTCAGCAGGACGAGTATTTTCTAATTTAATAAATCAATAAATCTATGCAGTGGAAGAGTTGCATATTTTTTTCTTCAGGTGAGGGGTTAAGTAGCTGTTAAAAACTGTTCTTGGAAAAGAAACATAAGGGAATCCCTTCAAACCTGGGCTCTTTGGTAACAAAGTGCAGCTATAGGGAATTTTAAGCACATACAGTACACATAATATAACTTTTCCAGTCAAATCATTTATCTCTCAGATAAGCCATTTATTCTTTTCTGTGGGTAAAGCTGCTTTGATTACGTAATGACAGCTGTGCGAATATATGGACTGTGGCAATGGGCTGTCAGCCACTTCATTGTCAATTTCTCTTTGTTCTCAGAGAAAGGAAAGGCACAATGGAGAGGGTTTCATCCACATGTTAGACATATGAGGGACAAAAGGATGATGGGAACTGACTGAATGACATGATCCAAGTCACCCCAGAAAGCGCTATATTTTAGCTTTACTTAACAAATGTCTGGTGGTCCGTGGTTGCTCCATTCATAATTAGTTAATAATAATAGTAGTTAAATTACAGTAGAGACTCATCACCTTGATCAATGAATGACAGAACGAGGACCAAAAGATCTTTTTCACCTAGAAATCTGGCAGTTTTACTGGAGCATTAATCCTTTCCATGTTGGCACTTTTCCACACTGCCAGTCAAATGAATGCTTAGAGTTTAGTGTTTCCAAACTTTTCCTTGGATGCTTCTCTCTGAAAAATGAAGTAAGTTAACTGGGGCAGGTGGGCCCAGAAATATCTACATTTAATTTTCAGTGTTCCTACTCTTACTGTAATACCTACAGATGACTGCTTAGAAAAGCTGTAAGAAAACCAGAATTTTTGATGTGCTGGCAGTTCCATAAATTAAAAATTATTTTGCTTTGAACCAGAACCATTTTTTTTTGGACAAATTCAAATGTTGAAAAAAATAGTCCTATTTTGACACTTTTGCAATGAAAACTTGTTCTTTTTCAAAATTGCTTTTTGTTTTGAACTTTATAATAAAAATGTAAATAAAATAAAGGACAAAATCAAAGTGAAACATTTTGAAATGAGATTGATGCATTTTGATTGACCTGATCCAAAGTAATTATCAGATTTTGGTTCACAGAAATATTCAAGATTTAGATGTTTATTTATTTTTGGTCCTGATTTGAGTAAGAAAATTTTTCTCAGTCTCCGAGGACAGCAAAACTTGTAACTTGTAGCTACTATGTAATCGTGTGTTTTCTTATCACTGGCAAATAAGTTGTCTCTGAATACATACCAACTGTTGAATAAGAAGATGATATATTTATGTAGTTACTGTTTAGTGCCATCTCACTGTATTGCCAGTTAGAGGACAAGTTTGTTTATCTGTGGGCATGCTTTTTAATGTTTTGAGACCCACTGAATTTGGTTTGCAACATTTCAGTGACCCAAAGCAAGAAGATTCAGTTCACCAGAGTTCATGGCTCCCAAGTTCCTCTGAAACCTGAAATTTTAAGTTTATGTAAACACAGTGTCTGCTTTAGTGATGTTGAGAATCAGAAACAGAAAGTGCCCCTGACATAGTGTGAGGGAACTTGTACAGCAGCTATCCAGAGTATGTCTAGAAATAAGGGAGAGCTATCAGTCCTTCTGTTTTTGAAGCCAGTCATTTACCCACAAATGTAAATAGCAAGTAAACCAAAAACTAAGAAGATCTTTCTAATATTTCAGTATTAAATATAATGATGTTGACATATTTACAGTTTCTTTCATGCTCAACAGTTTGTTTTGGGGCTATTGATTCCTGGCTGATTCTCAGATTCCCTGCAATCCCAAGCCCTTACTAGCTGCCAGAAATAATGAACTGTTAGAATGAATGTCACAAAGTTCCCACCATACACCTAGTTCTCATATCATTTTATGGATTGCCCATATGAGGCAACCTGAGGGACGCCTAAGGTAAAATCACCGTACTGTGACCTACCTGTTTTGCCTTGGAACGAGGCAATGTTTTTATTATTCTCTGAAGTCTCTGTTTCAAACATTTTCTTCTCTATCCATCTTCAGCTCTGTCTGTAATGGAGTAGTTCTCTCTTTGGCAATGTGTCTCTGAGAGAGACCACCCTTCAATATGATGCTGAAAAAGAATGCTATAATTATATACACTATTTACAAGGCCAAAAAGCATACAGTGAAGGCAACATGAAATAAAAATGTACTGTAAAGAAACCGTATTAATACAGGTATTTCCTTGTCACTGAAATGCATTAGTTCTAAGATATATCTGACCTCACTTACACCATTGTAAAACCCTTGTAACTCCAGTAGCATTACTTCTGATTTACATTGGTGTGAGATCAAATACAGTCCCATTATTCAAACTAGTCATAGGTGAGCTCATTTTGCCTCACTTGAAACCCACTTAAACATTGTGGGTTTAAAAGCCTGACTTAAAAACTTAAATATTATTGGGTTTGGATTCTACTTTGGAGAGGATTTAAAGAAAAGGAGCAGAGATTGAGAGGGTAGGAAATAAAATCCACTTAAAATAGCATTAGTCTGTAAATATATTTGATATATGGGCCTGATTCTGTCATCCTTATTCAAGTACATGCTTAAGTACTTTCAAGACCAGGTTCCATATCTAGGAGCTAGTATTGCTCAGCTCTAATCATAATAAAAATAATACTGGCTAATACTGAAAAGCCTTTGAGCTGATAAAGGAATGGCTAACTATCTGTGAATAACCTACATTCCCCAGTCTAGTAAATTTTGCTTCTACTTTGGGATCTTATAATTCCATTTCCAATCACAAGGTGAACCAGGTTGGAAAACCAAGGATAGATTTAGGACATTATGGATTTTTTCCACATTGGTTGATTAGCTTCAGACATTTTATTTGATTAATGTCTAAAAGCTCTAATTAGCAGTGGCTAATCTTCCCCACAGATGTTTGGTATTGATTTTGCCTCCAGTAAGCTAATCTAATTGCCCTCCTTATCAGAGGTTGGGTGGGTATTGAAATAACCAACTTGTTCATGCACCCATGGTTACCATCAAAATACCAGTGGGTAACAAGATAATGCTGTCTGTTAGGGACCTGAAAAAACTAAAACGGGGCATGGAGTTGAGTAAATAGAGAAATTACCACCAAAACTGACCAGGTGGAGAATTGGGGTAAATCCTATTGCACCAGAATTGCTTGCCCTCTTAAGGAAAGAGAATGTCCCCCTCTGTTGCAAAGAAGAGGACAGGAGATTAAAATAGGAGAGACATGAGAAGAAAAACATATTTCTTAACAGAGTTGCTGGGGAGGAAGTTAGAGGACAAGGAGAATGTAGTCAGCAGCTATTCATGTACGAAAACATCCTTCTTAGTGAACTGTGTCTGCCTCCCATGGTGGTGCAATGCCACCCCTAGAAAGTGGTGTGAACACTATCAATAATAAGACATCTGTCACCACTTCCTTTAATAAAACCTTGTTTTCAAAGGCTTTGAAATTGGCTATAAAAATTTGTGGTAGGTTGAAACTTAGCCATAAAAAATAAAACAAGCTGACAAACAAAAAACCTACCTCCCCTTAAAGCAAGATATTTTCTTAAATAAAATTTGAAGTCCCCTGATTTTTGAGTAAAACACACATAAAGACATCAGAAATGAGCAATTCAAGATGATTTATTTTGCCTTCCACTAAATAAGAAATGCTTTAGTTTTTAAAGCCACACTTTGGAAGTGATTAGTCCAACAACGTGGACGTTTGCTGTTTTGCAAAAAAGAATGTCAATGACTAAGTTATAGTGTTTGTGTTTTCATTGACAATTTCATAAGGCATTTTAGTTCCCAGTTTTATTAAAGATCAACAGAATTGTTGACACTGCAAGTTAGTGTCTCATGTAAGCAGTAGATGTGAGGGTTTCAAATACAAATGATAAGGGAAGACCACAGAAAGGATGCAGTATGCATGGTTTGCAGTAAGTGTACTTACTGCTCTAAAAGTTATATCAATGTTTAACTCTTAATTAGCTCCACCCATTTTTCTCCAAATACTTCAGTTAATTTGTTACAGGCCATGAGTCATTCAATTTCTCTTAATTCTCTTATTCTTCTCCACCACATTTCTGTAGAGGGTGTTTATTTTAGCAACCTTATAGCCTGATCCTATAAACTTGTACTTACATAACTAGTTCTAATGACTACTCAGATGAGTAGGAGGATGTGGGATCCTTTTGCTTTTTCCTTTTTCTTTGAAAACATAGAGAAATAATTGAACATACAGAAATTGAGCAATTTGTGGCTTGATTCTGTGGATTCTCAGCCTGCCCCCGAAATGTCTCCAGGAACTGTTGCCACTATTAAGTATAGCACATACCACAAATGCTTTTACTCTTGTTATCACCACAACAGCTCCTCTATGCCTTCTATCAGTTTGCTCAGTGGAGGAGAAAGAATGAGGCTTGCCACTGACACTATGGACAATATTCAGTAGTATGATTGTTTTTTTCAGGTTGACAGCTAACACTGAGCCATGGTGTTTTTCAGGCATATATGTGAACTCCATCAGCTATGTCCTGGACCCCGAAAATATTCACTGCTCCGGGTTAATTTGAGCATACACATACAGTAATTTGAAAAACTGGCACTTGCTTTCTATTGGTTTTCCTTTGATGGGCAATCTGCCAGCTAATGTGTGCCAATAGGGGTGTACTAATTTATTTGTAGTAGCAACCATTATGTGCTAGATACTTTCTTGACATTAAAGAAAGGACAGTCCTTGCCTCGAGGAGCTATCTATGGGCAGCCCCACAAATAGAAGTTAAGTGAAGAGGAATGACATATATATATTACACAAATCAACTAGATTGACTGTAGGCAGCAGGACAGAAGTGGGCCATTAAGAGAGACTTAAATGTGGACAGGGTAGGGGACCTCTGGAGGAGCTCAGGGAGGTTGTACCATAAGTTCTGGGCCATGCAGGAGGAGGCATGGAAGCGCATTTGCAAGAAGCTGTCAAATGGGTGTCAAGGACAGCAACGCTGGTGGGGCGATGAGGATAGGAGAACATGACACTTGACAAGGAAGGATAAGTAGGAGGGGCAGAGTTATAATGAGCTTTGAAGATGATGGCAGTGGTGGGGACAGTGATACAGAATGGAGGAAGTGAAGAAAACGAGGAAGGAAAGATCAGGTCTTTCCTTTTGGCCTTCAGTTTAAGCTGGAGACAAGACATCCAAGAGGGGACATCAGAATGAGGGGCTGGGCTGAGAATGAGGGGCTGGGTGGAAGGAGACAGGTCAATGGTGAACAGCTGGATATGTAAGTCAATAGCATACACGTGCTACCTGAATCTGTGTGAGCAGGTGAGATTGCCCAGAAACAGAGTGTAAAATGAAAGGAGCAAAAGCCCTGGACAGAGCCATGGGGGAACCTCCCACAAACAGTGATAGAAGCAGGCCCTTTTACAGTGGAGCACTTAAACACGCCTGCGGTACCACTTAGAAAGAGAGGGATGGTTCTACTGGCATCTCCTGTTTGGAGGTTTGGGAAGGTCTCTGACTGGTAAAATCTTTCAAAGGGTGGTGATGTGGTGTGTGTGGGGGGGTGTGGAATATTAAGAGCCGCACAGGGTTTATCATGTTTGATGTTAAGCCAGGAAACCTTCCATGGAACCCAGAGCAGTGAATGTGGTCAGTCGTCTCTATGGCAATTCCTCCCACCTTCCCTTCCCCACCACTGTTTTCATCATGTTTGACATTTTGGGGGCTACTTTGTTCCAGCCTAGTGGCCTTGGGCAGGGAGCTGAGGAGATAAGGAATTTTGCTTGGATTTGAAAAACCGTGCACAAGTCAAAAAATGTGAAAATCATGGAACGGATGCATTGGCGGTGGCAGCCGTGTTAGAGTTTGAGGCGCCACTTGCTGTGAATGCACTGGGGCAAAAGGAAATACATACGGTATAAAACTCCTTTGGCCACACAGGGTCCCTGAAGATAGGCAGGCAGCCGATAGACACACCGAGTTAATTGGAACCTGTTCTCGATGCACATATGTCATTATTCAGCTTTTAAACAAACTTGCTTCATGGCACTGTGTCGAAAGAGCTGCTGCTGGGGCGAGGGGGGAGAGAGACCGGGGACCAGGGAAGAGAATTGGGGCCAGAGGAAGCAGAGACAGAGGCATGCACAGGGTGCAGAGAGAACCAGTTCCAGAAAAGGCAGCAGTGGGCTGGAGGAGGCAAAGAAAGATGTGGCTTGAGGGCCTTGAGAGTGAGAACCTGAGAAGGGCAGCTGGTGGGAGCCAGGACCATGTGAATAAGAAGTAAGAGCCATATGAGGCAAATATGCAATAACAATGCAGAGGAAATGGAATTTATTTGCATTAGGTGTGGGTGGCCATATTCCCTATGCTCTTGTCTTCCCTTGGATCTGGCAGTTAAGAGTGGTGAGGCAACCCCAACCAGTGAAGGTAAATTCAGCATCCTGGGTATTGTTATGACCTATTGTGAACTTTCATTTCCTGCCTTACTTTGGCTGGAGTGGGATGGGAGCAGGTGGAAGCGGGATTTTCCTATGAAGGCTGTTTGCCGTACAATAATAGCACAGTCAATAAAAAGGGTGTGTGGGAGGAGGAGAAATCTTGAAAAGAAGTCTCTTAATTATTTCACGTGCCCCCCCCCCCCAAGCTAATCAATGTTTTACTGAGAACCACATTGTTTCCTTGTGTGGTCTGATAGGGCTTTTGTTTACTCTACACCAGACAGGCTAGGTAGAGAGTAAGTTGAGCGGTGTAGTCAGTTTTGAGTTACACAAGAAATACATCCCAGACTGCCTCAGATATTTGTAAATTTTCATGCATGTCGTTCTTAGACCGAAAGCTCTTCAGGACAGGAACTGGGTCAACCTCTGTGTTTGTACAACAGAACTCCTGACTCCGAGCAGGGGCTCTGGGTGCTTCCATGATATAAAGAAATAATAATAGTTCTCAAGAGAGAGGCACTTGGAGCCTGACGCTGAGCACCTGCAACTCCCACAGTATTACTATTGATAATTATTTGTACTGCTGCAGGACCCTACATAGCCAGCTTCAGCATTTCTGGCCAGCCTTTAAATGAATTTTTACAATACCCTTACCTCTTTCTGCCCCGGCCCTGCCTCTTCCCTGCCCTGTTCCGCTCCCTCCCCCAAGTGTGTTGTGCTCTCACTCCTCTCCCCTCCCCTCTGTTCCCCTCCGTGAAACATCTGATCCATGGTAGGCGCTGAGAGGGAGGAGGAGGCGCTGATTGGCAGTGTCCGCCAGCAGGCAGGAGATGCTGGTAGTGGGGAGTATCTGGTAAGGGGGGTCCTCCTTGCCCCTCCCCCCACCTGCCTATGCTTGCCTCCCCGTTTGCCTGCTCACCCTACTCGCCCACCTGCCTCACCTCCTTGTTCGCAGGGCCCTCCAAAGCGCAGGGCTGGGGGAAGGTCGCCCCGATTCATCATACCTAAGGGATGGCTCTGGATAGGCCATTAGAGTTAATGGAAAGACATTGAGACAACTGGGGATTTCACCACTTGGAATATCTACAGTGACTGAAGGAAAAACTTTAACAAAACTTTTCCCTCTGAAAATGGAAGAGGTTTGAAGTGAAGAAACTGAGGAAAAGCCTCTAAGTGGGAAGCTGTCTGTGAAATGCTGGGCCCCTCCTATAGCTAGGGAGCATGCTGGGAAACTGTGCAAAGGCAAGAGGTAACTTGTATTAGGAAGGGATTTTTATCTAATACAGACACGTACAGCCCAAGGTTCTATTTATTTATTGACTCTATAACTTGTATGTGTTTACACAACAGAGAGATGTTTGGGGTAAAAATCAACAAAAGGTTTATTTAATAGAAAAAACACAGATTCAAAAATGAAACCATAAGGGGAAGCAAACTGTGGAGTGTGTGTGCTAAAGTGAACTGATAACTTGGGTACTGGTTTCCCACTTCCGGGGGTGACAAACAAGAGTGGGAACAGTCCAAATATCTGGCAATTAAGAACTTGGGGAGGAAGGATTTGGCGAGACCCAGGCCTGGAAGGGCTGTTAGTGTCACCCTGCAAGGAGTAACTAGGTTGGTGAGAGCCATGTTGAGACCTTATTCTTGTGGGCTGGCTACTGGTGTCGGGAGTCTGGACCACAGCTGCATGGCATGCCAAAGTTTTACAAGGCGGGCAATGACCTGTCTGGGTGATCCCCAAAATGTCACACCTTCTTCCATTACATCCCCTACGTGCAGAACATCCTTCCTGAAGTGACCTGTGAACACGCTACCCCCTTCCACATTCAAATTTTTCCTAAAGGCTCACTTCAGCTGGAATTCTTCTAGGAAACTGGCTGATTATAGCTAGATTGTGGAACTTGAAGCTCTTCTATATAACTATCCCACCCTGCACCAAAAAAAAAAAAAAATCATTTAGTTGTTATATTGGTGTGGACTATTGTCACCTAACCATAAATTGAACCATTTTAATAGACCAGTAAAGTTATAAAGCATCACATCCCCTCTAGTGTGGACACAATTAGATCAGTATAAAGGTGCCTTATATCGGTATAGCTACAGAAGGGGAATAATCTATACTGATAGGAAATTGCTTTATATTGGTATAATTGTGGCCACACTACTGGTGTAGCTGTTGGTACCAATTCACACCTAACTGAAATGGTTATTGCAGCATAAAAGCCATGTGTAGAGCAGGTCTCAGATCTTTGGACCAGGGAGCTGCATTCTTTTGTGTTTGGAAAGTGCCTTACATGTTGTAGGAACTACCAGACCTGAATAACAACGACAGGTCATTCCAGGAGACTTTTGCAACAGATATGGCAATTTCCTGCAATATCCTGGACAAACCTTACTGAATTAAGTTTAAGTATCTTAGTAGTTCATTGTTTTAAAAATATTTGTGCAAATATTTATGTATTCTTATGGGATTGTATGTGATGTCTCTAGGAAGGAGACATGACTAATTTAAAGCCTGGGAAATGTTGTGAGCTTCAAAGGACTATCTGAAACAATGTGCCAGACAAGAATGAGCTATTAAAGTTAAGTGGGGTTCCCAGGAAATCCTTAGAGGGAGGTGTATGCAAATATACCCCCTCCGCTTGTGCATGATCTCAGCCTTTGGAAACTTTGCCCTGGGGAGAGATGACCATTCTCTGATGATCACCTGATACACGAGATTAAGATCAGAGGCCCAAACTGTATAAACAAATGACTCCGATTCATGGAGGGTGCTTGTTCAGGGCCAAGACAGTTATGAATTTGTAACCATAAAAAAAAAAGAAAGAAAAACAAAAACACCCTTGCTAGGGTTTGAAGGACTGACTCCTACCAGAGGAATTGTTGGAGTTGAGGTAACCTTATTCGCATGTGTGTAGGTTCCTCTGTTGTTTTAATTTGTTTTCTCTGTCATGCTTTCACTGTAAGCATAAATATGATAGCTTAGGAAAGCTGCATGGTACCTTTATAACAGTGAACAATTACTCTGTCCGTAGCCTCTGAGGAGAAAACAAGACCTGCTTAGGCAGTCAGACTTGCTGGGGAATTCACAGTGCAGGCAGGGAACTGTGCAGCCTGGAAATATCGATCAAGAGGGAGTGAGATGCACATCTCCACCCCAGAGAAGTGACAGCTGGGGAAGCCAGAAGCCTAAGAATGGGCGCCCTTGCTGGACCATTGAGGGAGATGGAATACAGGTGCAGTTGCCATGAACTGTGATGACTGCTTCCTCATCTAGTGCAGATGTGGCTTCCTGATCTTGGCCACAAAGTGAGCCAAAGGCACAAACCTTCTGAGAAAGGTACAAAAGAAAAAACAAAACCCTGCCCGGAGAAGGCTTTGGTGTATCATCCCTACTTCCATCTCCTATTTCTTCAGACATTCATTCATTTGTTCCTGTAAAAGACACAGAAGAGGGGAAAAAACACATGAACTATTACTGTGAAAATGGATGTATTAAACTCCTCAATCCAAAGGAACATATGGCAAAAGGGGACAAAATGGGTCCCCTTCCAAAAGGCCAGCATTTGACTATACCTCAGAAGGAAATAGCATGCCAGCTGCTGCTATCACATTGTAGGGAAGACCATTGTACAACAAGATGATGGGGGGGGGAAAGATTAATGGAGCGCCCCTTAAAAAAAATGGAATTGCCTATAGGAGAGAAAAATGGCCACATCTTTTGCCAGACTGAAAAGAAAGTAGCTGCTATTATTGCTATGTGGGAGGACCGAATTCTTGTTTTTTGCTTGATTCCATAGTCATAGAATCATAGAATATAAGGGTTGGAAGGGACCCCAGAAGGTCATCTAGTCCAACCCCCTGCTCGAAGCAGGACCAATTCCCAGTTAAATCATCCCAGCCAGGGCTTTGTCAAGCCTGACCTTAAAAACCTCTAAGGAAGGAGATTCTACCACCTCCCTAGGTAACGCATTCCAGTGTTTCACCACCCTCTTAGTGAAAAAGTTTTTCCTAATATCCAATCTAAACCTCCCCCACTGCAACTTGAGACCATTACTCCTCGTTCTGTCATCTGCTACCATTGAGAACAGTCTAGAGCCATCCTCTTTGGAACCCCCTTTCAGGTAGTTGAAAGCAGCTATCAAATCCCCCCTCATTCTTCTCTTCTGCAGGCTAAACAATCCCAGCTCCCTCAGCCTCTCCTCATAACTCATGTGTTCCAGACCCCTAATCATTTTTGTTGCCCTTCGCTGGACTCTCTCCAATTTATCCACATCCTTCTTGAAGTGTGGGACCCAAAACTGGACACAGTACTCCAGATGAGGCCTCACCAATGTCGAATAGAGGGGAACGATCACGTCCCTCGATCTGCTCGCTATGCCCCTACTTATACATCCCAAAATGCCATTGGCCTTCTTGGCAACAAGGGCACACTGCTGACTCATATCCAGCTTCTCATTCACTGTCACCCCTAGGTCCTTTTCCGCAGAACTGCTGCCTAGCCATTCGGCCCCTAGTCTGTAGCTGTGCATTGGGTTCTTCCGTCCTAAGTGCAGGACCCTGCACTTATCCTTATTGAACCTCATCAGATTTCTTTTGGCCCAATCCTCCAATTTGTCTAGGTCCTTCTGTATCCTATCCCTCCCCTTCAGCGTATCTACCACTCCTCCCAGTTTAGTATCATCCGCAAATTTGCTGAGAGTGCAATCCACACCATCCTCCAGATCATTTATGAAGATAATGAACAAAACCGGCCCCAGGACCGACCCTTGGGGCACTCCACTTGATGCCGGCTGCCAACTAGACATGGAGCCATTGATCACTAGTCCCGAGGCAGGAAGGGCTGAGTTCAGTGTAGTTGAGAGTATCATCTTGTCCCACTTTTATGCAAGGAGCAGCCTTGTACACTACTTTGTATTTTCATTGAGACTTTCATTCCAAGGATCTCAAAGTACTTCACAAACATTATTAAACACTTGTGACACCCATATAAGGTCAGCAATCTTGTTATCTCAGTTTCACAGGTAGGGTACATGAATTGCCCAAGGTAAAGCAGATCTTTAAACAGACCCAGAAGTCCTAGCTCTCGGTCCTGTGTTTCAGACTCTAGACAACATTCACTCCTTTGATGGTCAGGCTTCCTGCTGTACAACGTCTTAGAGAGAGCAAGAGAGAGAGAGAGTGCCTGAAGTAAAATGTCTAATGTGGGAGGGAAGAAGGGAAGTTTTGTGGTTTCGAAAAGGGCTCAGTGAATTACTTTTCCCTGCAGGAATAAAGTTATGTTATGGTGTTGTTGTAGCAAGACATTCACTTGGCAGTAAACAGTCCCTTGAAGCTGAATTTGGCAAAGTCTCAGCTTGGGAAGTAATAATTTTTTTCAGAGAATCGGGAAAAAAAAATCCATTGGATTCTTTTAAAATGACACAGCATCAGTGTTAATTTTACAAGTGTGTAAGATGGAAGGGAGAGAAGAACCACAGAATACAGAGGAAAGTGAAATTTAATGGTTTAAAATACTTTTTTCACATTTAGCTTAAAAATTGCTTTCTGCTGAAATTGTCCAGGTTTTAATTTAGAGGTGCTTGAGGGGTGGCAGTATGCTATTTCAGATAAACCTTCGTATTTTGACTACATAAATATCTTCCACTGTTTGGGTGACCACTAAACCTGGTCTAAATATCAATAAGAGTTTTTTAGACATTTTGAATATGGTTTCTTTCTGTTGGTTTTTGAAATGGACCAACTTTTCATTTTTCCAAATTATCTGCAGAATCTTTTAAAATAGACTTTCCCTTGAAAATCCAAATTTTTCAAAATGAACTTTTTCAATTATGAAATTGAAAATGTTTGTAAACCAGTTCTAAATTTTGAAAATCCCAACATGTGACTAAGATAAGCAATCAAAGTTGATAATGAAACCCTGTGAAAAGTGATCACCATTACCGAAAAAAAGCCCAATAAAACTTGCCATAGAAAATTCTTGAAAAAATGGAAAATCTTGGGAAAAATCCAAGTTTTTGCAAGAATTTCCAATTACAAAATTTGGCAGGTTTTTTGTTTTTTTTATGTGAGAAATAATTTCAGGTATCACTAGTTAACATCCACGTATGTAACTTTTTGATTTAAAATAAAACTGTAGCAGCTAAATTCTATTTTGGTCTTTCTCTCCCTTTTTCACTCAAGGCTACGAAGGGTAGAGAAACCTGTTGGTTTAAAAATCTTCACCAAGATATCTAGGAGTGCATGTTGTGATAATTGGACCTACAAATTTACCCTAATTTTAAATTCAATTGTTTAAAAAAAAATTTGAAAGTTCATAAAATGTAACAATAACCCATAATAACAAAGGTTGATGGAAAGTGGGTCAAGTTGCTTTCAATAATGAATGTTATGTACAGATGCAAGAAAACCAGAGAGACTAAATTAGTCCAAACAAAAGAAGGCCACATTGATATGATTCAAGGACTATGTGGAAATCATGCTCGGTGAAAACAAGACGTGGAACTAGGAATTAATTAACCAAAATTGGTTTGTTGGAAACTAGGCCTAATTGGCGGACAAAATAATGAGGAGATGGGCTATTCCACTCATCACTCCAGTTTTGGGGGAGAAAAAAACAGATGGAGGCTATTGGAGCAAGATTCACTATCATGGCTGCCATCCCCCACCACGGGCACTGACTTTCCAGTGTGCCGGGGGGTGCTCGACCTCTGGCTCTGCCCCAGGCCCTGCCCCCACTCCACCCCTTCCTCCAAAGCCCCTCCTGACTCTGTCTCTTCCCGCCCCTGCTCCACCCTGCCCCACCTCTTCCTGCCCCATTTCGCCCCCTCCCCACAGTGCGCCACCCTCTCGCTCCTCCCCTCCCTCCTCCCCTCCCTCCCAAAGCCTCCTGCACGCTGTGAAAGAGCTAATTATGGCAGGTGGGAGGTGCAGGGCCGGGGGCGCTGATCAGTGCGGCCTGCCTGCGAGTGGCAAACGCTGCAGGGCAGGGAGGGAGCTGCTGGTGGGTGCTCAGCACCCACCATTTTTTCCCCCGTGGGTTTTCCAGCCCTGGAGAAACCATGGAGTTGGCCCTATGACCCCCACCATGTCTTGGGACCCCCGGACCTTCATCATCAGTGGAGCCAGCTGAACTAACTTCCTTTCTTTTCTCCGAAAGGATTGTTGTTACCATCTTTAATACTGTCTTAGAGATTGTCAAACAAAGGGATTTTTCCTTCTAAAACTCTCTCCAGCTACAGGAAAAGGGAACAAGAAATGTTGTTAAAATTAAAGCCTTACTTTATACTTTACATTTTAAATGTTTCAAGTGTGTTTCCTTCATTTCTGTGTCTATAATAAAAGGTTAAAAGGATTTTTACTGGTGTGTTTGCCATGGTAAGAAGCAGGCTGAGGTCTCTGTATATCAAACCCTGAACCTTGTTTAACTCTGTTCAGGGTTGGACAGTGACTGGCTTATGTTAACATCATTAGCCCATTTATTCCATCTACATTAATACAAAGGCGATACAGGTAAGATGGAGCATGCTGAGTTTTGGATGAAATTAATTAGCCTCCACAAGCTTCATATGTCTCTGCGGTTCTGCGTAAAAAACAAATGAACCAGAGTCAGTCAGAGCTCATGGAGAATTTCAGGAAGTTCCTTAGCATCTGGGATTAACTCAGGTATGGTGTTTTATTTATTTATTTATTGGGAGGCTAACAATTTGATACTTTTAGATTTTGTAATTTGAATGTCTAGCTTAAACATTTCACAAAGAAAATAGAAATACTTATTAAATCTTACCTCAGGTGCATGCCGTTGTTGTTCTGACGACCCTGACAAGATGATGACAAGAATCCTGCTAACTCATAGTCCAGCAATATATTCCCTGCCAACATCACTACTATGCTTGCTGTTATATTCAAAGAAGATAGTGCGTGCTTTTCTCTGAACTGAGTTTCATCTACAGAAATTATCCAGAAGGTATGTCTTTATTGGAATTGATACAGCTAGGTGAGGTTTTGCCCCACAGATTAAACTGAATACTTATCCAAATCAGAAACTGCCAACATTTTTTGCTCAAATTTGTGAACTGATCTTCAGCTCAGCTCAATTTTTAACCCATTATGTGAATTTAGTGCTTTTGAGTGTTCTGGAAATAAACCATCAAACACAAAGGATCCTGAGATTGAAAATCTGGATATTTCACCTGCACACAGCATATTTTCAAGAAGCATTTAATGTGCTTGGATTTTTGTCACTTGGGACATGTTGCATAATGTTGAGCAGTCAAGGTGACCCCATGGGACAGGTTCCTACAGAGTCATTACAGTGTCTTTGGTCTGTGATCTAGGGGAAGGATTTATATAATAGACTAATGGCTTCAAAGGAGCCAGTACAGCCTTCTGGGTGGAAGTATCCACTTTTTATCCCTTAAAATGCCATCTAATTTCCAGGTGGATCTCACATGTAGACACTGGGAGTGCCGGGGGAGAGAGGGACACCAGATGTTCGTCACTGGGGTTGGGAGCAGTCAGTATACCACAGTGTGCTGTGTGGGGAGGGGTACCAATCAAGAGGGGTCGGCGGTGTTTGGGAGGAAGGCTGTATTGCAGTTTGGGTGTGTGAGTGGGCGTCAACAGGAGAATAACAGGAGAGAAACTGGATCATAAGGTGCTTGATGTGGCATTTTCAGCAGCAAGAAGGTTCAGGACTTGGCACTTGTTATGATCAGGACAGAAGATTTGGCAGTGAGGTGGGAGAGGTTTGAGGGGTTGGAATCAGGGAGGAGTCAGAGGATGTTAAGGGGAAGGAGTTTGTGGATTCATTAGCAGGGATAAAAGGAGATCAGGAAAGGTCAGGTAGTTGTCAGAGGGTTGCCAGACGGTTGGGTTCAGATCAGGCTGTTGTGAAGGGGTCAACGTATAGATGAGTGTATGGTTCTTCTCTTCAGGTGCTCAGAGCACTTTATATCTCTGTTCCAAAAGGAGAGGTTAATATGATAGCTGGGGATGGTTCTGTAGGGTTCAATTAAGGCATAACTAAGCATTTATTGTACTTGAGTCTAAATCCCTGCCCAAGATCCTGGAAGGATTTGAAAAGGGCCAGTTTGGTTTCTTGTGTTTTATAGCTGTGCTCTCACTTTTTTCCATAGCTAAATGTTTAAAAACTTTTTAAACTGGCACCGAGGTTTTAACAGAGGAGACTGCATGACCCAGGGCGTCAATAACAGGAAGTGAAGCCTTTCTCTAAGATGCCAGTTTAAATCCAGCCCAGGACAGGCAGTTCTTCTCAGTGTGAATTTTGCCCGAATGAGGATGGCAGGATTTGTCCCATTGTTTAATTAGTGAGTTTAATTACTGTGAAGGGTTCTGGGCTGACACCTTGGTGACTGAAGTCCTCTATTGCTCTGTGTGGTGACTGCAGCATCGGTAGTCTCAGAACAAAAGTACCCTACAGTGTGCCATGACAGTGCCTCAATCTTTCCATGGAAGCACCATCTCTATGCATGAGTAGATAGTTCATTTTTTATGCCCACTCAGTCCTCTGCCTGGCTGCCCCTCTGGGAAGACTCTCAGCAAACACAGAGTACCAACTGTGGTAGCCTGCTTTGTGATGTGGACCCCAACAGGAAACGTAATGAGATCACTTCACTCACTTCACAAAAGTCACTAAACGGGCATCCGATAGTAACAACTTCCAGTTAAAAGAACGAGGAGTACTTGTGGCATGTTAGTCTCTAAGGTGCCACAAGTGCTCCTCGTTCTTTTTGCTGATACAGACTAACATGGCTACCACTCTGAAACTTTCAGTTACTACCTATTTGAGCAAACTCATTTAAACCCCTCGCCCATCCCCAAGTTCCATCATCCAGCTACCAGTCTGTAAGTAATAACTGGAATTTATCATCTGAGGGCTATTTGGTGGCCTATATGAAATGGTAGATTCAGGACCATATGTAGTAGACATACATAAGTGTAATGTGGCGAGATGACTTCAGACTGACCAGGGTTGCCAGTCCACCACCCTTACGAGCACTAAATTCACTTTAAAATAGTTAGGCTTGAGGACAAATAAAACAAAGAAGCTGGGAAATTCAAACAAACTCTTGTTGTTGCCCCTCCTTTTCTTCCCACGAGTCATGAGTTAAGAATAGAGAGAGTCAATTTTACAATGTGGTTCTACTCTGAAAAGAGCACTTATCTTATTAACATGCTGTGGAGTAACATCTCATTAAGAATCGCCTGGCAATTATGGAAGCGAAAACCTTTTATCTTCAATCCACAGGTGTCGGCAGCTGCTGCGTAACCACCCACCAAAGGATTTATCAAGTCAGCTGGAGGTAACGCCCTCTCTGTCTCTGGCAGGTAGTTGATCCTGCACAGTACATCAGTTCAGTTCTGGGAGTGGGACTGTGCTGGTTTTGTGATGTAAATCACTGGACGCTAAACTGGAAGCACATTGCACTTTGGACCTTTGGGGTAAGATAGCAGATTTAAATCTTAATCCCAAGGGGAAAAGTTAAAATCTTTATCTACTAAGCCACCCAGCTAGTTATTCCTAGTTTGACTGCACAGCCTGTTATAGACAGAGGCTTGCTGTTTCTGTTCCGAACACAAATAGGTGGTAGAAATACCAATAATTGTATCGGGTGCTTTACCTTATCATAGTAGACAGGGTGTTTTACTTTTGATGCAAAAACATGCTGCGGGCATGATCTCTTCAGCATGACAGATTGTATTTGGTTTTGTCTTATTTTTCATTTGAGTCCATTCAGTTGTAGCACAATAAAGGCAATGCAATTTTTACCATGATAGGCTCAGGCTGCTGGCAGTATAATAAATTACAGCCAGTAGTGTTTGTTACTGCACAGTACTGTGCTTATATTGACCGATCAAGTGTCAATACACACAGAGTGAATGGAGTATTTCATTACTTTCCCACAAGAGGAGGAGTGGGAAAGTAATGAATTACTTGCCCATAGGAGATCAGTACCCAACAACTTTGCTCTAATTGCATCTTTTAGATAACATATGACAAATCATTTTGAAAGTATAGGAACCTGGGGGTGTTTAGACTTCCATGATCTTCAGAGATTCGAGGTTCTGTGATGCAACCTGAACAATTTCCTTGATCTCTTTACTCCTCTAGTCAATCATTTACTGGGGCAACCTTTTTACAAAGTCCTACTGTAATGTGTTCATCACAAAATGCTGTGCTTCTGCAATGGCTTTCAGACGCGTGTGTTCTGTACACAATGATGAACGCTTGCACATGATTATTTATTAATAACCGCTCCTTTCCCTCAGTAGAACCTAAAGCCTCTACAGAGGACTCAGCATGATTATTCCCATTTTACAGGTGGAAAAAATGGGATTAGTTATTGTGGTAGAACTGGGGGTCCCCATTGCGCTAGGCACAAAGAAAAAGGAAGCCCCTGCCCCAGATTGCCTACAAAACTAATAGACTAGATAGGAAAAGCAGTGGAAGAGGAATGAAGTGCTCTCCCTATTTTACAGATGGGGGGGACCCAGCCATAGCGTGATTATATGACTTGTCCAAGGCCACAGAGGAAGTCTGTGGCAGGGTCAGGAGTTGAACTCTTTGAACTCATAGTCTGGTGCCTTACCCCCATGCCACCCTTCATTTTACAAAGAATTTGATGGCCTAGGTCTGATGTGGCTACCGCACAGGGAAGAAGATGACTAATTTACACATGGCTATGCCACTTGTAGATTATTTCTTCATTGGTGAAGGCAAACATGATGGTGGGTTTAAGTCACAGATAAATTTGTGCTTCGGCTTCTGCTTTCTTTAGGTTGTAAGAGACACCTCACTAAGTGATTATACAGTGTTATTGCTGGCTTTTGCACTCCCTATGTTTGACTGTTACTGGGGAGTATATGGTTTCACTATGAGGGGAAAATGTAATAAGCTACACTGACACCAAATAACCTTTTTCTTACATGCAGTGATCAGGGCTGAGGGTTATCTCCCTATCAGTCATGCTATGTTGCTTCCTTCTCTCTTTAATCTACTGTTCCTCAGACTATAAGTAGCAAGCACTGCTTAAGAGAATATTATATCTCCAAATTCAACCCCATTAGTCAGGGCAACCGAACACCCTCCTGGTATGATTTCCAGCACCAAACTGCACACACTGAATCAGAAGCAACCAAGCATTTTTTTGGTGTGGATAACTCCAAATTAAAGTGGAGCATGGGTTGTCATTAAGATGCCATGTAGACGTCTCTTTGGGTTTTACAGAACTTGGGTGCAATCTTGACTATGTCCTAGGGCAGTAGCAGTCAAGTATTGTCTTTGGATAAATAGTTCCTGAGCTATATTATTCAAAAACTTCTGATTCTACACCACAATCTCAGAAAGTACTAGTCTACGAGGCTAGTTACTGAATGTGATTGCTATTATCATCTTGGCAATACCCCCTTGTGATCTTGATATTCTTCTATTAGACTTTGAGGACATTTCTTCCCCCCACACACACTTAGTTCTTTCCTCCCTTAATCCCCCACTTAAGCTGAATGCTTCTAGCCAAACGTGGTCTTTAGACAAAGAGGACTTGGGCTCTAGAGGGGACTTCCTCCATCTTAACCCTAGCAGGAACTGCCTTTAGAAGGGCAGGCCAGGGTGCAGGGCCTTTATGAGGAGCAGTGTCAGTTGAAGAAAAGTGCTATGCTGTTCCCCCCTAGCAGTGCACTCTTCTGTCCATCTCTTGCAATGCACTTTGTGTCTAATTTGTACTGTCTGCCTGTTTAGATTGTAAGATCTTCACAACACGGTTAGCATCTGTCTTTCTATTTTGTCGTGCTCAATAGCATACTGTGTAATTTAACATATAATGCTGGCACATAGTGCTATTGAACTGCCAGCTCCCCCCAGCTATATAGGATGTCACTAATGATGTACAGAACATGATGCAACATACAATTGACCATTGCATGGAGGCAATGATGCACATCTATGTTTTGAAGACAGAGAAGAAGGATGGTCCAGTGGTTAGAGTGCTAGCTTGGGACTTTTAAGAGACAAGTTCCATTCCTTGCTCTACCAGACTTGCTATATGACCCTGGGCAAGTCACTTTGTCTCTCCATATCTCAGTTTCCCACCTGAAAATGGGGATAATGGCACTTCTCTATCTCACTACGGTTGCTGAGGTACACTAAAGGTTGCAAGGTGCTCACATACGACAGTAATGGGGCCACATAAATACCCAAGATAGATGATCAGCTAACCAAGTATTAACTATAAAGAGTTTTCAAGGAAACCCCCCAAAGTACATAGATGCATGGAGATACTGGTGTGAATATCAGGATGTAATTAAACATGCTATGCCATTTCAAAATATTACTTAATTTTAGGTGATTTCATCACCTGTAAGTAGTGAAGAGACATGACTGAGTTTTGCAGGACTTCCCAAATAAGCGTTGGCTCCTATCTGTCAAACAGGGTGGTCTTTCGGATCTATGTCTCATCACTTTTGCACTAGAAGTGGTTCCAAAAGGGGATGTGTTTGCCCAAAAGCACGTGTAGTCAGCAGAACACTATTAAGTAGTGTTTATACCACCAGAAATAGGTAGAGATTATGGAAGACAAACTTTGAATGTAAACTAATAACTGAACTCTTCTTACCTGAGCTGTGGAATAACTTTCTCTCTTTAGCATCCACAGATGTATAGTCTCTCAGGAGTCATCTGGCTGCATGTGATTTTATACATCTGTCAGCTTCATCAAGTATCCTAATGCAAAATCCAGCACTCAGCGACATTATGTGGCTTTATGATGCTCCCTGGGAGACTTCAGATCCATAAACGAGTGAATGGATTACAATGAGATATAAATACAGTATTTTCATGGATGACCTAGAATCCAGCTCTATTATTATTCTTGTTATGTAAAGAGAAACTGGTACCCATTTTTCTCTACCCAGAACTCTGAACCTTTTGCATCAGGTGATTCTTTTCTTTTGAAATTTCAGTCTTGTAGATTCCTGTTTTCTACTTTATTAATACATTTTGAATCTTATTTTAGGTGATTTTGTGAATATTAATATGATGTTTTGAGATCACTCCGACCAGTAAGGAGTTCTGTTACCACCACCCCAGCATCCTTGGGTACCTTAATGCTATGTCACAGCTCTGACACCAGTAGCCAGTCTAAATGTCTCATCCTGGCTACAACCAGCCTCTGCTCCTTGCAGGGTGACACCAACAGCCCTTCCCTGACACTCTCCCACTGACATAGCGACCACTGTGTGTTGGGGGTGGTTTAATTATGTCAACGGGAGAACTCTCTCTCATCCGCATAAAGCAGCTACACGAGCGATCTTACAGTGGTTCAGCTGCACTGGTACAGCTGTGCTGCTGTAAGCTCACTAGTGTAGACATGGCCTCAGTTAATCAGGGTAGGGAGAATTCCCTCCTTTCCTAGTTTTCTAAGGCTAGGGTTTTCTTTTCAGTTTCAAGTTTTCAGCGTTTTCCCATTAACTTTAATGGTCTATCGTTGTCTCATGGCTGGACCATGGATGAACACTTGAAATTGATTTTCTGTAAACAGCTAGCTTGGGATGTCCCCCCTCCCTGCCTGATTGCTTTACCACACTTGTGAGTTTGATGCTGTAGTTGCACCGCAGGTACAATTACAATTTTCTACACATGTGTACGTGCATAACCATCACCTGTATATGTATCTCCTAGTGACCATCAAGTTCAGAACTTTACAAGCTTTCATAAGAGACCTTACTTGACATATTAATACACAATAACATTGCATGCAACCAGTTGATTCAATTGTTATTCTTTGGAGTTCAGACCTGTTTCTTAAGTGTGGCTCTACAAATCTACTCCCAGAGCCAGATCCACACACCCCACTATGTACTTTTGAAAGGCTAGGATCTGGCCTAAACTCTGCTGTGCTTATAGCACAAAATTCAACTGAAATTCTCAGCTTGTGCACTTTTATCTCCCTTCTTCCCAAAGACAGCATCTGACCCTAAATCTGTGCTCCCCTCCCCCCCTCACACTCTGGTGTGACATGACACCCACCCTCCATGGCCCTCTTCTCTCAGCTCAGAGCAGGATGCCAGTAGCTTTGTTATCTTTGCTTGTTTCCATTTGGGGCCCTGAAATAGGGATGTTTAAAGTTAATAGTAATAAGGCATGTATGATTCTGTCAGGTGCTGTCCCCAAACTCTATCACAGAAGCATTTTGAGAAAAGTGTTTTGGTGCTGGGTTTGATGTATGAACAGGGCTTAAAAATAACCCAGCACTTGAAGGGAGTGGTGCTGGATGGACCAGTGAAACTGCAAAATACCAAGTGCATGTCCCTAAAAGAAGCTAGAAAACTTGAAATGGTCCTTACTAAATGTATGAGGAGAAGGATGGAAGGTGGTGTATCTACCTTGAGCAATGTAGCTTTAATGTGTGGTTATATCAGCCCAAATGCTCACAGGATATGGATGTTCGCTATCTGTCCTTTCAAACCCATGCTGGATCTCCCTCACTTGTTCTGCTTCATTCCAGAATCTACTGCTGTGAACAAGCTGCACCAACCACACCAATCAAATTTGCAGAAACGTTCAGGAGTAAACTCCTGCGTCTCTTCCCTCTCCTCTCTCCCTCACAGTGTAAGCTGTGGTTTTTATAAAGTTTTAAACAATTCGCTTTTCAGATATTGTGTGAGGCACCACCAGCAGAATGTACACAAGACAACTGTTCCCCCATATACACCTTATAATCTGCTGACCCAGTTTGTCTTGATACTCCCCTGGTCTCTGTTTTTTCACACACAAGAGCAAATGGGTACTTTCAGTCTGACTGACTTGTTTTACATTGAGAGACACGAAACAGGATAAAAGCCAGCAAAATCTCCATGACAGGGCAGTGTCTGTCTCCTCTTCATCTGAAAAAAATGGCGGCTAGTCTCTGCAAGACCTAAAATTTAGAGAAGAGGCACAGTACAGAGCAACAGTCATACAGCAACACAGCTGCGTGCACCATGGTCTCCTTTTCTCACACTGTGCCCATAACATCATCTCTGCTGCTGTGTATCATACAACCTCACTCTCCTTCAAATACCTCCTCCAAATTCATTTCTTTTCACTAGGTTATCATTACTGATCTCCAGTCCTGCAAGTTAATGGCAGTTACCACCTCAAATTGCCATTATCAATGACAAAGTGTGAAAAATAACAAGATCTATAAACCATGTACACAAAACCAAATGCATCTGGGGCTTTATCTGTCAGGGCTGGGATGCAGGGTACTGGGCCTGGTGGTTAGCATGGCGAGGGCTGGGTCCCCGTTCCAGCTGGGATTCAGAACCAGAAGCTCAGGAGCTAAGAGTCAGATACCAGGAAACTGGTTGAGTCAGGAAACCCGAAATTTTGGGATCAGGAAACAAAAGCAGGTAGCGCTGGGTGAATAGCTCAAACCAGGGTAGAGTCCAGTTGTACAAACAACTTCATGTTCCTCCTTCTGGCTTAAGCAGGGGGAGGTAGCTGATCAGTAGCTCTGGTGTTCCATCAAGTGGGGCCCATGCCTGGAACCTCCTATCTGAGCTGAGCTTCAAGGAGTCTACACTAAGCCATTGGGTGTATTGTTGGAATATGATGACCCCTAAGGATCTGGGTTCAAAACCCACAGGTCATGACACTATCCTGCTTCCATTGAAGTGAACGACAAAGCTCTTGTTGACTTCAGTGGCAACAGGATCAAGCCTTTAAAGATTAATTCACAATCTCTTACTGTTGTTGCCCTTATCTCTCTCTCTTGTTTGTTCCTTCTTGTTGTGTTACATCTAACTGAGGCCATGTTTAGACTGAAAAAATAGACTGTGTCATAAAATAAGTTAACTAACATGTGTTTAAGGCCAGGTATACACTAGAAACTTTTGCTGGCATAGAATAATTGTGGTTGGTGTGGCATTTTTGACATTTTTATGCCGGCAAAAGCCATAGCGTAGATGCATAGAAGTGATGTTGCTAGTTCAGCTCAGGGAACCAGTATAAAAGTTATGCTGGCAAAAGCAGTTCTTTGCCAGTAGCATTTATTACTGTAGCACTATGAACTGTGTCTATAGTCAGACCGTTTGTCGGTCTAGCTATAGCGGCATAACTATACCAGCAAACTGTTCATAGTGTAGACCTGGGCCTAACAGACACATTTTAAATCTGACTTTGTTTCTAGTCTAGATAGGGCAAATCATATTTAAAACCCTGGTATATGGTGTTGGGCCAGCCTAGGTCCCCTTCTGTTTTCCTAGTTTAGATGTAGACCTTAGCTTGTACGCTTCTTAGGACAAGGACTTGTCTCTGTACCTGTAAAATGCCATGCATACCTATCAGGCTGTAAAAATAACAACTAGATTACTACGGGGATGCATAACTCAGTAATCCAAGATGCACAGGTTTGTAGACTTATAAGAAAAGGTTTCCTAGACCCCTGCTCCACCTGCATCCACTTACATAAAGTAGCAGTAGAATTGCACATGGTGTTTGTGAACATGCACACGCTGCACTCTTCCTACTGCGGGAGCAACAGCAAAACAGGGTACAAACTGATTTAAACCTCTCCCTTTGCTGCTCACTGCCACCTGTGCTGAAATGAAGACAACAAACTCTTGGAAGCTGCCCTGTGTGTTTCAGTTTTCAATTGAAACTTTTTAGCAAAGCTGAAAGAGAAGAAAACAAAACCACACTTCTCTGTGCTTCCAGTGAAAAGAAACGACAGCCATTAGATTCACTTCATTTGCCTCACCTGACCTGAAATGAACTCCCTCCCTCAGGCCTGTAAGAAAATTCAATTAAAAGGTCCATCTGTGAGGCAACAGCTGAAGGGGAATTACTGTGGGGAGGTCCACATTTTCATAAAAAAAGGGCCCTCTTCCCCCTGCTCCCTTCTATATCCCTGATTAGGCCTTTTCCTTACCTCTAAATCATAAGTGTCCCCAATTAATCAAACCTGATCAAGTAGCTTTTATGTGCTCCATTCAAATGTAGAAACACTATAGATTTGGTACATCCCTTAAACATCACGGGGGGTGGGGGGTAGGGAAAAAGAAACAGAGGTTTGGAATCAGAGCAGCCTAGCCCAATTAAACCAGCTGATGCAATGGGATTAATGGCTGCTAATATGCAAAGGGCTCTTCTGGTAGCAAAAATAATCACCATAAGGCAACAACAGTGTGTAGGGGCTTAAAAAAGGAGAGAGAATGGTAACAGGGAGAATAGCTAGTAGCTGTAAGTGTGCTGTTGTGAAAGCCTTCCTGATGCACATGCTAAAAGCCATGTTGTGCTTTTATGATCTATTAGCTTATAGAGCTGCTGAGAGTCATGTATCTAGTTGGTGTATGGTATTTAAAGCAGTACTGACATTAAAAGTATGCTAGAGAGCCTGCATGGAAATTGGGCAGCACATGTGAATCTTGGAGTCCTTGCTAAGTGCTGATGCCTAGCAGGCAAGTATGAGTGCATTTTTTGATTGCACAGGCTTATGTTTATCTAAAGCTGGGTTCTCCATGACCTCACATCATCTCTAGTCACCTGTACTTTTGCCAAGTGAATGTAAAATGCCACCAGATCAGAATGGCAGCGTTCTGTGGCCATTTCAGACATGGGTAAATGACTAAATGTAGGGCAAGGCAGAAGAGAACAGGACCCAGTGGTTTTTTTCCCCTCCGTGTTGGCTTTTTTGGGTGCATTATGTTGATCTGCATAACAAATATATGGCTTTTCTTAATGCACGGGAACTCATGCTTTTTATTTTTCACTAGCTGAACTTAGTTACAACTGTGAATGTCCATGCTCCCTGTGCACTTGCTGTATTGATGTTTGTACAGTGAAATCAATCATTTAAAATAGCCAGCTTCCAGTCCTTACCTCCCTGGTCTGATGTGAGTTGCACTGAATTACAAGAGAATATATTCAAACAACACTTTTCACTTCTTTCATCTAAGGATCTCTAAGCATATTACAAACAATTCATTAAAATAATCAGATTGCCCTTGTAAGGTATTTATATATTATTTACTTATAAATAGAGACGGGCTACAATGAAAATACCGAATTTGAATATCTACGAAAATTTGTGGGTGTTTGAAATCTGAACACAGATCGGGTTCAGACTTTCATAGAAGTACCCTAGTCCTATAATGAGCTGAATCAAACGCCCAGATCCAGCCTCCTAACACTTTGGTATGTTTGAAATCCTAGATACAAACAATGAAGCTTAATCTCTTCCCTATTTATAAATATCTGTTTTATAGATGAATAAACCAAGGCATGGAAAGGTTGAGTAACTGGCCAAAGTTTCACAGAAGACCAATGACAGAGCCCAAATAGGACCCAATCCCCAGCTCTAAGGCCTGGTCTACACTACGAGTTTGTCGGATTTAGCAGCATTAAATCGAATTAACCCTGCACCTGTCCACACAACGAAACCATTTTTTTTGACATAAAGAGCTCTTAAAACCGATTTCTGTACTCCTCCCCAATGAGGGAATTAGCGCTGAAATCGACATCGCCATTTCGAATTAGGGTTAGTGTGGATGCAATTTGAAGGTATTGGCCTCCGGGAGCTATCCCACCGTGCACCATTGTGACTGCTCTGGACAGCACTCTGAACTCGGATCACTGGCCAGGTGTACAGGAAAAGCCCTGGGAACTTTTGAATCTCATTTCCTGTTTGGCCAGGCGAGCTCATCAGCACAGGTGACCATGCAGTCCCAGAGTCGAAAAAGAGCTCCAGCATGGACCGAATGGGAGGTACTGGATCTGATCGCTGTATGGGGAGAGGAATCCATGTTATCAGAATACGTTCCAAAAGACAAAATGCCAAAACATTTCAAAAAATCTCCGAGGCCATGAGGGACAGAGGCTACATCAGGGATGCAACACAGTGTCGCGTGAAAGTTAAGGAGCTCAGAGAAGAGTACCAGAAAACCAAAGAATCAAACAGACGCTCTGGGACAGAGCCCCAGACATGCCCCTTCTACGCTGAGCTGCATGCAATTCCGCCACCACTACCCCACCCCTGTCCCTGGACTCCGATGATGGGGTACTCTCCACCATGCCTGAGGATTTTGTGGACGGGAAAGATGAGGAAGAGGAGGAGGATGAGCTTGAGGAGAGCACACAGCACACCGTTCTCCCTGACAGCCAGTATCTTTTTATCACCCTGACTGAAATACCCTCCCAACCCAAAGAAGCCAGAGGAGGGACCTCTGGTGAGCGTTCCTTTTAAAATATAATACATGTTATAAAAGCAAGCGTTTTTTAATGATTAAGTAGTCCTGCGGACTTGGGATGCATTTGTGGCCAGTACAGCTACTGGAAAAGTCTGTTAATGGGTCTGGGGATGGAGCAGAAATACTCCAGGGACATCTCCATGAAGCTCTCCTGGGGGTACTCTAAAAGCCTTTGCAGAAGGTTTCTGGGAAGAGCAGCCTTATTCCGTCCTCCATGGTAGGACACTTTACCACGCCATGCTAGTAGCAAGTAATCTGGTATCATTGCATGACAAAGCCTGGCAGCGTATGGTCCTGGTGTTTGCTGGCATTCAAGCAACATCCATTCTTTATCTCTCTGTGTTATCCTCAGGAGAGTGATATTGTTCTTGGTAACCTGGTTGAAATAGGGGAATTTAATTAAGGGGACATTCAGAGGTGGCCGTTCCTACTGGGCTGTTTGCCTGTGGCTGAAAAGAAATCCTCCCCGCAGTTAGCCATGCGGTGTGGGGTTGGGGGCATTGGCACTGAGCTGTTCGTGTTTGGCTAGCAGGGATCTTCCCTAATACCAGCCATGCGGTGGGGTGAGTAGTAAACAATCATCCCGGAAACAGGAAAACCACAGCACTAAATGGCCAACTCAACGTGCTTTGCTTGGTATGGGAGAGGAGGGCGCTGCTGTCATGAAGGTTGCAGAAGCCAAAAGACTATGGCTTACCATGGCCGCCTGCAAGCCAAATTCTGTTGCCTGGCACTGCGTGTGTGATCTCTAACACCAAAGCTGCAGGCACTCAATATAAGATGCAAAATGCAACCTTGTACCAAAATCACATGTGCTATGTAATGTGAATAGCGTTGTTCACCGTGAAAGGGTATAGCCATTGTGCTGTAAAATGTATCTTTTAAAATACTTCACTCCCTTTTTTTCCTCCAACAGCTTCAAATGTTTCAAGCCTCCCTCCTCCGTCCCAAAGGCTATCTCAGATAAGGCAGCGAAAAAAATGCACGTGCGATGAAATGTTCTCTGAGCTCATGCAGTCGTCTGGCTCTGACAAAGCTCAGCAGAATGTGTGGAAGGACACAATAGCAGAGTACAGGAAAGTGGCCAATGAACGTGAGGAGCGGTGGCAGCAGGAAGATCAGAGGAGGCATGAGGCAACGCTGGGGCTACTGCGGGATCAAACGGACATGCTCCAGCGTCTGGTGGAGGTTCATGAACGGCAGCAGGATCACAGATTGCTGCTGCAGCCCCTGTTTAACCACCCTCCCTCCTCCCCAAGTTCCATAGCCTCCTCACCCAGATGCCCAAGAATGTGGGAGGGGAGGCTCCAGGCACCCAACCACTCCACCCCAGTGGACAGCCCAAGCAACAGAAGGCTGTCATTCAACAAGTATTGAAGTGGCCTTTTCCTTCCCTCCTACCCTCCTCCCACACCCCACCTGGGCTACCTTGTGAGTTATCTCCCTATTTTTATAATCAATTAATAAAAAATACATGGTTTTTAAACGATAGTGACTTTATTTCCTTTCCAAGAAAGCTGTGATCGAAGGGGGGAGGGCGAGTGGCTTACAAAGAATTTAGAGTCAACCAAGGGGGCGGGTTTTCATTAAGGAGAAACAAACAGAAGTGTCACACAGTACCCTGGCCAGTCATGAAACTGGTTTTCCAAGCTTCTCTGATGCACAGCGCTTCCTGCTGTGCTCTTCAAACCATCCTGGTATCTGGCTGCTTGGATTCAGTGGCCAGGCGACCTCAACCTCCCACCCCACCATAAATGTCTCCCCCCTACTCTCACAGAGATTGTGGAGCATACAGAAAGCAGCAATAACAGTGGGAATATTGGTTTTGCTGAAGTCTGAGCGAGTCAGTAAACTGCGCCAGCAACCCTTTAAACGTCCAAATGCACACTCTACCACCATTCTGCACTTGCTCAGCTTATAGTTGAACATTTCCTTACTACTGTCCAGGGTGCCTGTGTACGGCTTCATGAGCCAGGGCATTAAGGGGTAGGCTGGGTCCCCAAGGATAACTGTAGGCATTTCAACATCCCCAACAGTTATTTTCTGGTCTGGGAAGTAAATCCCTTCCTGCAGCCGTTTAAACAGACCAGAGTTCCTGAAGACGCGAGCGTCATGAACCTTTCCCGGCCATCCCACGTTGATGTTGGTGAAATGTCCCTTGTGATCCACTAGTGCTTGCAGCACCATTGAAAAGTACCCCTTGTGGTTTATGTACTGGCTGCCCTGGTGGTCCGGTCCCAAGATAGGGATATGCGTTCCATCTATAGCCCCACCACAGTTAGGGAATCCCATTGCAGCAAAGCCATCTATTGTGACCTGCACATTTCCCAGAGTCACTACCTTTGACAGCAGCAGTTCAATGATTGCGTTGGCTACTTGCATCACAGCAGCCCCCACAGTAGATTTGCCCAGTCCAAATTGATTACCGACTGACCGGTAGCTGTTTCCACAGGGCTATTGCCACTCGCTTATGAACTGTGAGGGCTGCTCTCATCTTGGTATTCTTGCACTTCAGGGCAGGGGAAACAAGTGACAAAGTTCCATGAAAGTGCCCTTACGCATGTGAAAGTTTCGGAGCCACTGGGAGTCATCTCAAACATGCAGTCCCAGAACTCTGTGCTTGCTTCCCAGGTCCAGTATTGGCGTTCCATGGCATGAGCCTGCCCCAGTAACACCATGATCTCCAAATTGCTGGGGACCTTGGTTTTAGAGAAATCTGTGTTCATGTCCTCATCACTGCACTGCCTTCGCCTCCTCGCCTGGTTTTTTAGGTGCTGGTTCTGCATAAACTGCACGATAATGCGCGAGGTGTTTACAATGGTCATAACTGCTGTGGTGAGCTGAACGGGCTCCATGCTTGCCATGCTGCGGCATCTGCTCAGGCAATCCAGGGGAAAGGGCAGGAAATGATTGTCTGCTGATGCTTTCACGGAGGGAGGGAGGGTTGACTGACGACATTTACCTGTAACCACCCGCGACAAATATTTTGCCCCATTAGGCATTGGGAGCTCAGCCCAGAATTCCAATGGGCAGTGGTGACTGCGGGAACTGTGGGATAGCTACCCACAGTGCTCCGCTCGGAATGTCGACACTTGCCACGGTACTGTGGACGCACACCGCCGAATTAATGTGCTTAGTGTGGACGCATGCACTCAACTTTATACAATCTGTTCCCAAAAGTCGACTTCTGTAACATCGGAGTACTTTTGTAGTGTAGACATGGCCTTAGACTACATAGGAGATATTGAGCAGTACACCCTGAAGCAATGCCAGGGGCGCCTTGCACCAAAAAGATACATGATATGTACTGTTTCTAATGATAACTGGTGTAGTTTAGGGGAATATCTATAAACAATCCACAAAGCAAAATGGGAATTGGATGTTCTATTCTAGTATGTGCACAATTTGTTTTTAAGACCTAAAAAAAATCTGTTTTCTGTGCAGAAATTTGGCATGTAAGAATGTCAGAGTGTATGTTTGGAACCATGTAGCAAATTAGACCCTTGCTATCTTTACTGTCTTATTTTTGCTTTTTCATTTAAATATGTGAAATGAATCTGATTTTACTGCAATCTCAACTTCAACTCTATTTTAAAAATTATAGACAGTTCAGAGAATAGAAAGGGCCCTGTAAATCAAGCAGAGATTGGTTACTTGCTCGAGCAAGATCATTAAGAGTGCAGAGAGTGAGGAGATGGCTGAGGCATCTCACTGGGAAGAGGCAGGGAAAATTAATTTCCCAGGGAATCTGAGCCCTCCCAAGTTTCATTCCTTTTAGGGACACTCCCTTAACTTTATTATTCATTTTCTAAAGGTGCTTTTAAGGTCTCTGTTGCTTGTGATGAAGGATTTTACCCTGTGTGTTTCAATGACACATTTCAAATCTCAATTTATTCAAATTGTCACAGCTTGACAGCCCTGGAATTTTAGGTGAAACCCCATTCTAGTGGAGGTACCTTGGGGAGTGTGAAATAGTGTCACTGGCTTCCCCACACTGTACTCTTTACATAAGCAATGTTTAATATTTTCCTCCATAGCATGGATATAATTAATATTGTGCATAGCATTCTCTATGCAGCTGCTCTGTGTTTTTTGCAAAGCTCTCCAGCTGCTTTCAAGCTGTTCCTTTGACTCTGCCACAATACTCACGCCCTCTCCCCCACAGTGCTAAAGGACAGTCAGTGATTTGTTTCTCAGCAACTCTCTCAATACCAGGTATCTCTTAGGATTAACTGAGAGCCAAAACTGAAGGGTTGGGGGAAGGGTTGAGGGCCAGGGAGGAGAGAGAAGGCACACACTAGCAGACTGGCTCTCACTGACCTGGATTCAAAATAGAGATCCCTAATGCAGGAGATATTGTTCAAATATTAATAATTTTTTCTCCAGAAATCCCATGCAATCTTGAGCAAGTCTCTTAAATTCTCTCTCCCTCAGTTTCCCCAAGTTTAATGCAGAGGTAATATTTTCTACCTCAGAGAGGTGTTGTGATGCTAATTTCATTAACCTTTGTGAAGGGTTTTGAGATCCTTGAATAGAAGCAATATTGCCAACCTCACACTTTCAAAAATCATGAACCAGACACCAAAAATATCATAAGATTTTAAATTAATAATTAAATTACATTGCCTTTGGCCTACCTTGTGATTTTTTCCCCAACCTGAAAGGGAAGCCACTCACTTATGTGTGATTATCTCAGCATCAGTATTCAACACACACAAAAATGCAGCCTCCATGTTCACTGATGAGAGGAAACCCATTTACCCTCGACCCTGAGTAAGGAGGGAAATAAACTTCAGGGATTGAGATTTGGCACAACTGATTAAAAGAGCTTTAAACTAGGAATTTGAGGGGGAAATGTTTGGGAGATAAATAATCTCCATGCCTGATTTTAACATTGAGAGGGAGGAAAATCAAGTGAGAAAAGACACAGCAATGGAGAAAGGAACAGCAGTGAGTAGGAGAATGGACATTAAGAGGAAAGATAGTGTCGATACCATTGAAGCTAACAGTCAGGTGATACTGGCAGTAGAATGACTGTACTCAATCGGGTGAGGAATGTGAGCGAAACCAAGCAGCAACAATTAAGATGTTTGTACACCAATGCAAGGAGCCTGGGTAACAAAATGGAGAGAACCTAGAACTACTGGTACAGGAAGTGAAACCAGATATTATAGGGATAACAGAAACATGGTGGAATAGTCATGGTGGAGTAGTCATGACTGGAATACAGGTGTTGAAGGGGATGTGCAGTTCAGGAAAGACAGAAATAAAGGCAAAGGTGGTGGAGTAGCACTGTGTATTAATGGTGAGGTGGACTGTAAATAAATTAGAAGTGATGGAATGGATAAGACAGAGTCTGTTAGGGCCAAAATCATTTTGGGGAAGAAAGCTACTAGAGGTTCTCCTGGACTAGTGCTTAGGGGTTTGCTACAGACCCCCAGGATCCAATCTGGATATGGATAGAGACCCCTTTAATGTTTTTAATGAAATAAATACTATTGGGAACTGTGTGATTATGGGAGACTTTAATGTCCCAGATATAGACTGGAGGACAGGTGCTACTAATAATAGTAGGGCCCAGATTTTCCTGGATTTGATAGTTGACAGATTTCTTCACCAAATAGTCACCAAACCAACAAGACATGATGCCATTTTAGATTTGGTATTGGTGAGTAATGAGGACCTCATAGAAGAACAGGTTGTAGGGGACAACCTTGGTTCGAGTGATCATGAGCTAATTCAGTTTAAACTAAATGGAATGATAAACAAGAATAGATCTGCAAGTAGGGTCCTTGATTTCAAAAGGCAAACTTTAAAAATTTAATGCAATTAGTTAGGACCTGACTGAAGAACTCAAGGATCTGAATGTGGAGGAAGTTTGAATTATTTTATCAAAATTGCAGAAACTATCTGAAGCCTGCATCCCAAGCGAGAAGAAAAATTTCATAGGGAAGGGTTGCAGACCAAGCTTGATGAGCAAGTATCTCAAACAGGTGATTAAGAGAAAGCAGAAAGCCTACAAGGGATGGAAAATGGGATGGAACAGCAAGGAAAGCTACCTCTTGGAAGCCAGAAAGTGTAGGGATAAAGTGAGAACTGCCAAAAGCAAAGCAGAGTTGGACCTTGCAAAGGGAATTAAAACCAATAATAAAAGGTTCTGTAGCCAACTAGATCTTTTTGAGAAGATATCTGATTTTTTAGACTAAGGAAATGCAGTAAATATAGGCTATCTGAATTTCAGTAAGGCATTTGATACATTTCCACATGGGAAATTATTAGTTAAATTGGAGAAGATGGAGATTAACATGAGAATTGAAAGGTAGATAATGAACTGGTTAAAAGGGAGACTACAACAGGTCATACTAAAAAGTGAACTGTCAGGCTGGAGGGAGGCTATTAGTGGAGTTCATCAAGGATCGGTCTTGTGACCAATCTTATTTAACATTTTTATTACTGACTTCAGCACAAAAAGTAGGAGTGTGCTAACAAAATTTGCAAATGACACAAAGTTGGGATGTATTGCCAATATGGAGGAGGACTGGAATATCATACAAGAAGATCTGGATGACGTTGTAAACTGGAGTAATAGAAATGGGACGAAATTTAAAAGGTGCAAAGTGCAAGGTCATGCACTTAGGGACAAACAACAAGAATATTTTTTCTGTTAGCTGGGCAATTGGAATTGACAGAGGAGGAGAAAGACCTGGGTGTATTGGTTGCTCAAAGGATGACTAGGAGCTGCCAATATGATGTGGCCGTGAAGAAGGCTATTGCAGTCCTAGGATGATTAGGTGAGCTATTTCCAGTAGAAATAGGGAAGTGTTAGTATCATTATACAAGGCACTGGTGAGACCTCATCTGGAATACTGTGTGCAGTTCTGGTCTTCTATGTGTAAGAAAGATGAGTTAAAACTGGAACAGGTGCAGAGAAGGGCCACTAGGATGATCTGAGGAATGGAAAACTTACCTTATGCGAGGCAACTCAAAGAGGTTGAAAGAAGAAAAGGAGTACTTGTGGCACCTTAGAGACTAACCAATTTATTTGAGCATGAGCTTTCGTGAGCTACAGCTCACTTCATCGGATGCATACCGTGGAAGCTGCAGAAGACATTATATACACACAGAGACCATGAAACAATACCTCCTCCCACCCCACTGTCCTGCTGGTAATAGCTTATCTAAAGTGATCATCAAGTTGGCCCAACTTGATGATCACTTTAGATAAGCTATTACCAGCAGGACAGTGGGGTGGGAGGAGGTATTGTTTCATGGTCTCTGTGTGTATATAATGTCTTCTGCAGCTTCCACGGTATGCATCCGATGAAGTGAGCTGTAGCTCACGAAAGCTCATGCTCAAATAAATTGGTTAGTCTCTAAGGTGCCACAAGTACTCCTTTTCTTTTTGCGAATACAGACTAACACGGCTGTTACTCTGAAACCTGTCAAAGAGGTTGGTTTGTTTAGCCTAACCTGGTGTTTCCCACACTTGGGATGCCCCTTGTTCAGGAAAAGCCCCTGGCGGGCCGGGCCAGTTTTTTTACGTGCCATGTGCACAGGTTTGGCCGATTGCGGCTCCCACTGGCCATGGTTCTCCGCTGCAGGCTAATGGGGGCTGCGGGAAGTGGCGCAGGCCGAGGGACGTACCGGCCGCCGCTTCCTGCAGCCCCCATTGGCCTGGAGCAGTGAACCGTGGCCAGTGGGAGCCGTGATTGGCCGAACCTGTGGCCACGGCAGGTAAACAAACCGGCCCGGCCCACCAGGGGCTTTCCCTGAACAAGCAGCGTCCCAAGTTTTGGAAACACTGGCCTAACCAAAAGAAGGTTGAGGTGAGATATGATTTCTCTCTATAAATATATCAGAGGGATAAATACTAGTGAGGGCGAGGAGTTATTTAAATTAAACACAAACGTTGAAACAAGAACAAATGGCTATAAACTGGCCATCAACAAGTTTAGGCTCAAAATTAGAAGACGGTTTCTAACCATCAGAAGAGCGATCGGAACAGCCTTCCAAGGGGAGCAGTGGGGGCAAAAAACCTAAGTGGCTTCAAGACTGAGCTTGATACGTTTATGGAGGAGATGGTATACTGCCCATGATGCCATGTAACTGATCTGCGACTGCTAGCAGAAAAGATCTCCAGTGGCTGGAGATGGGACACTAGATGGGAGGGCTCTGAGTTACTACTTTCTTTCCCAGGTGTCTGGCTGGATGGTCTTGCCTTCAGGGTCTAACTGATCTACATATTTGGGGTCAGAAATGAATTTTCCCCTAGGTCAGATTGGCAGAGACCTTGGGTTTTTTTGCTTTCCTCTGCAGCATGGGGCACAGATCACTTACAGATTTAAATTAGTGTACTGGTTGAGTCTCTGTAACTTGAAGTCTTTAAACCATGGTTTGAAGATTTTAGTAACTCAGCCAGATTAGAGGTCTATTAGAGGAGTGGGTGGGTGAGGTTTTGTGGCCAGCAATGTGCAGAAGGTCAGACTAGATGATCACAATGGGCCCTTCTGACCTTAAGTGATCTCTCTCCTTACATCCATATCCACCCTCTGACAAACAGAGGCTAGGGATACCATTCCTTACCCATCCTGGCTAATAGCCATTAATGGACTTAACCTCATGAATTTATCTAGTTCTCTTTTAAACCCTGTTATAGTCCTAGCCTTCACAACCTCCTCAGGCAAGGAGATCCACAGGTAGACTATGCACTGTGTGAAGAAGAACTTCCTTTTATTTGTTTTAAAGCTGCTGCCCATTAATTTCATTTGGTGGCCCCTAGTTCTTATATTATGGGAACAAGTAAATAACTTTTCCTTATTCACTTTCTCCACACCACTCATGATTTTATATACCTCTATCATATCCTCCTTTAGTCTCCTTTTTTCCAAGCTGAAAAGTCCTAGGCCTCTTTAATCTCTCCTCAGATGGGACCCGTTCCAAACCGCTAATCATTTTAGTTGCCCTTCTCTGAAACTTTTCCAATGCCAGTATATCTTTTTTGAGATGAGGAGACCACATCTGTACTCAGTATTCAAGATGTGGGCGTACCATGGATTTATATAAGGGCAATAAGATATTCTCCGACTTATTCTCTATCCCTTTTTTAATGATTCCAAACATCCTGTTCGCTTTTTTGACTGCCGCCGCGCACTGCGTGGACATCTTCAGAAAACTATCGATGATGACTCCAAGATCTCTTTCCTGATTAGTTGTAGCTAAATTAGCCCCCATTATATTGTATGTACAGTTGGGGTTATTTTTTTCAATGTGCATTATTTTACATGTATCCACATTACATTTAATTTGCCATTTTGTTGCCCAATCACTTAGTTTTGTGAGATCTTTTTGAAGTTCTTCACAGTCTGCTTTGGTCTTAATTATCTTGAGCAGTTTAGTATCGTCTGCAAACTTTGCCACCTCACTGTTTACCTCCTTCTCCAGATCATTTATGAATAAGTTGAATAGGATTGGTCCTAGGACTGACCCTTGGGGAACACGACTAGTTACCCCTCTCCATTCTGAAAATTTACCATTTATTCCTACCCTGTGTTCCCTGACTTTTAACCAGTTCTCAATCCATGAAAGGATCTTCCCTCTTATCCCATGACAACTTAATTTACATAAGAGCCCTTGGTGAGGGACCTTGCCAAAGACTTTCTGGAAATCTAAATACACTATGTCCACTGGATCCCCCTTGTCCACATGTTTGTTGACCCCTTCAAAGAACTCTAATAGATTAGTAAGACATGATTTCCCTTTACAGAAACTATGTTGACATTTGCCCAACAATTTATGCTCTTCTATGTGTCTGACAATTTTATTCTTTACTATTGTTTCAACTAATTTGCTCAGTACTGATGTTAGACTTACCAGTCTGTAGGTGCCAGGATCATCTCTAGAGCCCTTTTTAAATATTGGCTTTACATTAGCTATCTTCCAGTCATTGGGTACAGAAGATGATTTAAAGGACAGGTTAAAAGTCCACGAGTCATCTGGGTTTGGGAAGCTGCCATTCTGTCCCTCTCTCTCCCCATCCCTACCTAGACAGTACAGAAAGCTGCCCCACTCATCCTCCCAGCATGCTCCCGCAAAGTCTCTTGACTTCTACTTGCCATGTACATGCCATTTCCCCTCTTCTTATCTTCCTTTTCCCATTGCAGTCTAAGAGTATCCAGCTCTGCTTACAATGCCAGCATTCATCACCTCTTTTTTAACTTTCAAACAAGCACCTTCATGCTGTCTCCCATGCTGCCCCCTCATGCCTAGGAAGAGCTGCCCATAAACTTCTGCAAAACCACCACATTGCCCTCCTTCAAATTCCTCCTTAAAACTCTCTTCTTCCATGATGCCTATAACAATTTGAAAATGGCTAGGCAGCTGGTGTGCAGTGACTGGTGCCTATTTCATTGACTAGTATTGTCTCATTGTTCTCGTGTATTCCCACTGTCTGTCTGTCCTATATCCACCTGTTGTTTCTCATCATATATGTTGATTGCAAACAGGGACCATCATCTTGTGTGTGTAGACAGCACCTAGCAATGGAGACTTGATCAATAATTGGGACCTCTAGGCATTACTGCAATAAAAATATATCGTACTTACTTGGGGCAGCCTCATTTGCAATACAATAGTTACTGGGACATGGTGGCCATCTCCCTGAGGGAAGCTTGGGGTCCCAGTCCCATTGACTGTGATGGGAGGTGGAAGCCATTTTGGGTGAGGGTAAAATTTAATGAGATTGAAGGCAGAAATAAGTAATGTATAAGGACCCTTCTAAAACACCCCAGAAATCATGAGACTCATGACAAAATCATGAGGGTTGGCAATACTTTGGAAGACCCTAGGGAAGTGCAAATTATTATTAGTGTTAGTGTTCTTTTACCATGAATGTCTCAGCTTTCCTATTCATTACTTATGTGCTTACTCTGAATTTTAACAGTTCTAATGATCACTTGAAAATTTATTTAATAATGGAGAAACTATGTCAAAAGTGACCAGTAGTTTGGGGTTCCCATCTGGAGAACTTAAGGGGTCTGAATTAATATCAAAATGGTGAGCACTTGTCCTCTGCAAATCAGGCCCCTTTAAACATCTCAGGTTGGACATACCCAAAATCACTAGTCAGTTTCCAAAGTGGGGGCTATTATCTTTAATAAAACTTTGGAACCAGATTCTGCATCCCATAATTAGCTGCTGTTGTATATGGAGGTGATTTCTGGGTTTCTTTGTAAGTTTAGTTGGGCTTTTAAACCATTGTCAAAAGTACCTAGGGATTTAGCAAAAAGAAAAGGAGTACTTGTGGCACCTTAGAGATTAACAAAACTATTTGAGCATAAGCTTTCGTGAGCTACAGCTCACTTCATCGGATGCATTCAGTGGAAAATACAGTGGGGAGATTTATATACACAGAGAACATGAAACAATGGGTGTTACCATACATACTGTAACAAGAGTGATCAGGTAAGGTGAGCTATACCAGCAGAAGAGCGTGAGGGGGGCGGGGGGAATCTTTTGTAGAGATAATCAAGGTGGGCCATTTCCAGCAGTTGACAAGAACGTGTGAGGAACAGTGGGGGGTAGGGGGGTGGGATAGTTTTACTTTGTGTAATGACCCATCCACTCCCAGTCTTTATTCAAGCCTAAGTTAATTGTATCCAGTTTGCAAATTAATTCCAATTCAGCAGTCTGTCGTTGGAGTCTGTTTTTGAAGTTTTTTTTGTTGTTGAAGAATTGCCACTTTTAGGTCTGTAACTGAGTGACCAAAGAGATTGAAGTGTTCTCCGACTGGTTTTTGAATGTTATAATTCTTGGCGTCTGATTTGTGTCCATTTATTCTTTTACGTAGAGACTGTCCAGTATGACCAATGTACATGGCAGAGGGCCATTGCTGGCACATGATGGGATATATCACATTGGTAGATGTGCAGGTGAACGAACCTCTGACACTGGCCTATATGGCCTAATTACATCAGCCACACCATCAGAGGTTCATTCACCTGCACATCTACCAATGTGATATGTGCCATATATGTACATTGGTCAAACTGGACAGTCTCTACGTAAATAACAAATCAGACATCAAGAATTATAACATTCAAAAACCAGTCGGAGAACACTTCAATCTCTTTGGTCACTCAGTTACAGACCTAAAAGTGGCAATTCTTCAACAACAAAAAAACTTCAAAAACAGACTCCGAGAGACTTCTGAATTGGAATTAATTTGCAAACTGGATACAATTAACTTAGGCTTGAATAGAGACTGGGAGTGGATGGGTCATTACACAACGTAAAACTATTTCTCCATGTTTATTTTCCCTCCCCTCCCCCCACTGTTCCTCAGACATTCTTGTCACCTGCTGGAAATGGCCCACCTTGATTATCACTACAAAAGGTTTACCCACCCGCCCCCCCCCCCACTCTCCTGCTGGTAATAGCTCACCGTACCTGATCACTCTCTTTACAGTGTGTATGGTAACACCCATTGTTTCATGTTCTCTGTGTATATAAATCTCCCCACTGTATTTTTCACTGAATGCATCCGATGAAGTGAGCTGTAGCTCACGAAAGCTCATGCTCAGATAAATTGGTTAGTCTATAAGGTGCCACAAGTACTCCTTTTCTTTTTGCGAATACAGACTAACACGGCCGCTACTCTGAAACCAGTGATTTAGTGTGTCTCATAAATCTGAGAATTATGTATTCTACATACAGCATGGGCCAAATTTCTGTTAAAGAGAGAGATGGGCAATTCTAATGGGCATAGTAATAAGAATCGGGGAGATCATCTGCACTTACAGGGCTGCAGTGGTGCAGCTGCACCAGTTCAGCTGCGCTGCTGTTGCACTTAGTGAAGATGCTACCTGTGCTGATGGGAGAGCTACTCAAGTTGGCGTAGATACTCCATCTCCCCAAGAGGCAGTAGCTATGTCTGCGGGAGAAGCCCGCCTGTTGACATAGCACTGTCTACACCAGGGGGTAGGTCGGTATAACTATGTCGCTTGGGATGTGGATTCCGAGCAACATAGTTATACTGATACAAATTGGTAGTTTAGACCAAACCTGTAACTCCTGAGTTCTAATCCCAGCTCTGGCTCCTTCTGTGGCCTTCGAAAAAAACCTCTCTGTTTCAGTTTCCTGTGCTGTAAATATGGGGATGATACTTCTCTACTTCAGAGGTGGTGCGAGGATGAATCCAATAATGTTTGTAATGCATTTTGAGCATATAAAGCTCTGTGTAAATGCTATGTTGCTCAGATGCTACATACAGCCAAAAGAGGAACCTTAGATGAATGTTAGGGATGTGAAATATTCCAGTATTTGTACACAAATGAAGGCATTTTTCATGTACTGTGGACCAAATCCAGCTTGACTTAATCAAGTAAGTCATGCCATTCAAGTTTATAGGAGCCACTGAACTGAGTGTGATTTGGGTCTGTATTTATAAATGCTTGAAAACCCCCATAGCATTTCCAAGCCCTTCCTAGGTCTCCTGCAACAATTCAAATTTTGCTTAAAATAATACATTTTAAAGGCTTCATATATCTAATACAAATTTATGTTTTTTTCAATTCAGTTTTTGTGTTTTTTCTATTTTGATGGTCATTTATCCAATTTTAAAATAGAATTACATATGGGTAATGAGTTGCTATAGATATGTGCTATGAATCATAGGGTGAAATCCTGGTGCCCTTAAGTCAGTGGCAAGTACCTACTACTTGCAATGGAGAGAGGATTTCACGCATCATGTTAACATGAAATTACCATGAAAGCAATGCTAAAATAAATGTTATAAGCTTTTGTCCAGTTGGCTTGACTATATATTTGATTTCATAGCCACTATTTGACACTAATGACCGCTATTTGTTTATGCAGTGTTGTAGCTGGGTTGGTCCCAGGGTATTAGAGAGACAAGGTGGGTGAGGTAATCTCTTTCATTGGACCAACTTCAGTTGATGAGAGAGACAAGCTTTTGAGCTTACACAAAGGTCTTCTTCACGGTACGCTCGAAAGCTTGTCTCTCTATCAACTGAAATTGGTTCAATAAAAGATACTACCTCACCCACCTTGCCTCTCTCTATTTGTTTATTCAGGGAAACAGCAGAAAAGATTTTGGCACATCCTCATTTTCTCTGCCTCTGGTATTACAAACAGATGCACTTGTGTGGTCCTTGATGCCTACACAAAGTTGGTAAGGGCCTGCATAAGTTCCTCTGTTTGCAGGATTAGGACCTGCAATAAATATTAGACTTGAGCTAAGGGGCTTACGTTTGTTTAGGTCGAGTCTCATTGATCTTTTTTTTTTTCCATTTTATCAGAACCCACAAAGTTCAGTCAGTGTGTGAAGTTCAGATAAAATATTCAGGATTTTGCCCATTTCTAATAAATATACAGCATAATATAAAAACTAAAATCTGGTAATTATAGACTTGTTCTTTCATTGAATGCCAGGGGCAAACCTCCCATTGACTTCCAGGATTGGCACTGGAATTTAGGTGTTAATATTCAAAAGCAGATAAATAATTGTATTCAGTGATTTAGGGCTCAACTATAGCTGTGCTACAAGGCCCAATTAAGGAGCAGCGAGCAGCTGCACTGCCTCAGGAGCAGACGTCTGAGTCACAATCTGGTCCTATTTGGTTCCCCACTTACCCAAGTAATTTGTGCCAACACTCCTTGCCCACCCATTGCCCACTCACTTGTATAAGAGGGGGTAGTAGCAACCCTGTAGAGGCTGTTGTCCTCATGCTGCTATCTGCAATACAGTTAGCCAGGTCAGCACAGCAGAGCAGGGATGAGGCACCTTTCACCCTTTACACCCATGCATGGCTTAAATTCTCACAGAGTATTTCCCAGAGCCGCGGGGGGTGCTGAAGCTCTGGGCTTCTGTTCCTTGGGTTTGAAAATATTTACTGGAGCTCTGCTCCAGACAGCTGTGACTGAATTTAAGCCCTGTGCACAGGTATGACAGGGTGACTGGCCTCTTTAAGGGGAGATGAAACCAGCCACACTAAACCATAATTAATTAGGTTTCAGAGTAGCAGCCGTGTTAGTCTGTATTCGCAAAAAGAAAAGGAGTACTTGTGGCACCTTAGAGACTAACCAATTTATTTGAGCATGAGCTTTCGTGAGCTACAGCTCACTTCATCGGATGCATACCGTGATGCTTCCACGGTATGCATCCGATGAAGTGAGCTGTAGCTCACGAAAGCTCATGCTCAAATAAATTGGTTAGTCTCTAAGGTGCCACAAGTACTCCTTTTCTTTTTATAATTAATTAGCTACTTCCCAGCCTGAGGGGGTCAGAATAAGGAGAATCGGGTGATAGATTAGAGGACAGCTGGGCCTTATAAAGGGGATGAGTGAGAGAGAGAGATCAGTGTAGTGTGGGGACAGCAGGGATCAGGAAGGTTCCTGTGGAAGGTCTTGAGCTAACATCTGAGGAGACCAGGTACTCTAAGGGAATCCAGCTTGGGGACCTAGTGCTCTATACCAGAGTGGAGAGGAACCACAGTGAATGGGCAGGCTCCTGTAGAAGATCCTGAGTCAGGGGCTAGGAACAGGCCCCAGAGGGTTAGCTGAAGAGAAGCCCTGAAGGGCACAAGAGTCTTTTGGTTGTTTGGACTTTATAGCTTGGACTTTTGCTATCCTGGAAGGAGTTATATTTGTTGTGACTTGGTTGGAGGGCTAAGCCACATCTCCAGCACAGACCATGATGCATGGAGAACCAGGAAGACCCACCTTGAGGAGGAAATTGAGGCAGGGAGCACTGGTAATGCCATGCTTGGCCAACAGGGAGCACTATGGCATAGCCATGCCCTCTGACAGCAGGTGTATGGGGTGAATTACAAGCTTGCTCTTAAATAACATAATTATTTTAAAAACCTTTCCCCTGCATGAGGATTGGTCAGTGTTGAATTAAAAACATAACAACAATTCAGAAAGTGAAAGCGTTTTCTTGGCCTGTTTCTGCATAATATTTTCTTTTTAATTATGTGGTACTTTTGATGGTGCCTTTTGTGGTGGTGTTGCTGTGCAAATGACTATAAAAACAAATAATTAATTAAAAAGGTGCAAAAGCTAGAGCGATATTTGCTGGTGTTATTCCTTTCATCAACCTCATTGGGTTAACACTTCTGGTTTACAAACCAATCAGAAATAGCTGTCATGCAAAGGATTCTCTATATTCAAAGGATATGCAAACATTCAGACTGTTTTATATATGTGGATAATTCCCTGCAATAAATCCTCCCACATAAGGTGACCAGATGTCCTGATTTTATAGGGACAGTCCCGATTTTGGGGACTTTTTCTTATATAGGTTCCTATTACCCCTTACCCCATCCCGATTTTTCACATTTGCTGTCTGATCACCCTACTCCCACAGGGCATCCCTTTCAGTCTCTGGTGTTAAGAAGACTGGAGTCTGCATACATACACACGTGTGCGTGCACACACACACACAGACAGTCTGTCTTGAGCTGCCAACATCTTGATAGGAGATTCATTATAATCTACTACTGTCAGAAGCAGTTCTGAAATGCTCTGTAAGGGCAAACATCCTGTATATACTGAGGTTTGGGTTGTTGTTTTTTTTTGTTTTTTTAATTAAATAGAAAAAGTGTCAGGAAACTTTCTTCAAAGGTGCCAGGCAGCTGTTTCGTCTGAGGCATGTTGTTCTTTTTTTAGGCACTGGATCTTTGATAACTGTCTCTCAGTACCTTCAGAAGTGCTTTTCAGGTTAGGAGGATGAGAGAGAATAGATGGCAGTTATGATACCGCTGGCTGATAAAGTCAGAATGCAGACTAAATCTTCAGATCAATAGGAATACAGACAGTTGTAACAGTAGACTGCCTAGTGTTTGCTCTAATTTCACTTCCTGCTCTGGTTGCATATATTGCCTTCATCCCCTTGAGTTGGAGGAAATCTCCCTATGTTTCAGACACACATACTAGTTGTGTCTCAGGAATAGCCTGTTACATAAAGAACTTAGAGTGTGAAAAATGTGGAAGCTGTAGATCATCAACCCTAATCATTTAATGCTTTCAAATATATTATTCCTTCCATTCTTTGCAAATCCTTCCAGCACCAGTGTGTATTCTGATGTTTTGTTCACTGTAGTTCTTACAGCCTGAAGATTGTCTTTTGATAGCTATATTAACTATTACAAGAGGTATACATACCCTCTATCTTCCACACTCAGGAACCGTAGGCAAACTCCTCTCTGCTCCCTTTTCCCAAGAGACACCCCTCTAGACTTCCACCCCACTGGTGTCCCCTCTTCTTTCAATACATGAGCCTACAGTCCTTCCCATCCTTCCCACAACAAAGGAGCACAACCAGACATCCCACTCTATCCCATGGAGTTGATTTTCCTCGGCTTTCGATCCATTTGCCTACTCTCCTCTCTAAATGAATCCTCAAACCACAATCTGAGCTTCCACTGTGATCTTCCTTCCTTCCTCCTGCTGTTGCTTTATGGCCTGTAGGTGAGAACAGGTAGCAGGAAGAGGTAGCTCATGTCAGAAGCAGAGGTCATAGGATGAGATGGCCCCAACTGTGGGATAGCATGGCAGGTTTGGGACTCTTTCCATATAACACAACATGAAATCTAGTGTGGACATAGCAGATTGTACCTTTCATGTATGTTAGCAGGTCAAGGTGAACACTAAGGGGAGTCTAGGGAGCTGGTCAAAGAATTAGTATTTTTTTCCTGGGGAAAATATGGATTTGTTTTTTTCCAGTGGAAATTCAAAAATATAAAAAATTCAGCCAAAACCCAAAACACTTTGATTCAGAAATGCTGGCATGGTGCCTCATGTACCTGTTCTCTATATTCCTGGCTCCCTCCTCAGGCCCTATCTCTCATGATGCTTTATACTCTCCCCTCTTGAAGAGCAGAGATGGTATACGGGAGTCCCTGGACATGCAGCATACACAGGGTAACTGAACTATAACTCTCATGAAGCATTGTGACAGCATTACCAAATAAAAATATTTAGATTTCTATTAAACTCCTGTTTAATAGAAAACCTAATTTTTCCATTAAAGAATAGGTTTGACACATAATTGTCAACCAGCCCAATTCACCAGTTATCCAAGGGCACCTCCAGTGAAATCAGAAAATATTTGACCTGAATTTTTTAATGTAAAAAGCAAACCACAGAAAAGAAATCAATGTCCCTCCACTTTCTCAACAGATCATAAAACCCCCAAAAGTTACACAAACTATTTGTGATGGGTTCCCCATGGGGTACCATGGACCCCCTTGACCCACCAGCCTGGGCTCCCTCTCACACTGCACTGTTACAAGCTGCAGAGCCCTCCATCCTGTACTTTCACCAGACTTCATATAGGTAGGGCCACACCCAGCCGCAGTTACATGCAGGCTTTCTGATCAGCCCCTGCATGGGAAGGCTACAGCCAATCCATCTCCAGCTCTCCATGTAATGCACCCCCTCTGGAGTATAAACCCAAAATTACACCATCTTGCACTGCACAGGGAACTGTACAGCGTAAGCTCCTAAAGTTCACTCCCTCCCTCAATGTGGAGCAGAATGTGCAACAGCCTTTGCCCCTGAGCTATGATTCCCACACACTTTACTACAACTCACTGATTTAGATAAAGCAAAAACAAGTTTATTAACTATGAGAGATAGATTTTAAGTGATAGCAAACTTAATTCAAAAAAAGAAAAAATTCAGCCAAAACCCAAAACACTTTGATTCAGAAATGCTGGCATGTGTGTCCCCAGGTGTGTCATTCACAGGCTAGAAATCCCTTTAGTCTGGGTCCAGCACTTCCCTCAGTTCAGTCTTTGTTCCTCAGGTGTTTCCAGGAATCTTCTTGGGAGGGAGTGACATCATCTGTGGTTCTTCACTCCTCTTACTTGTATAGCTTTTGCATATAGCGGGAACTCTTTGTTCCAAAGCTTGGTTTCCTGACCAGTCTGTGGAAAAATATTAACACCTCAAAATGGAGTCTAGAGACATGTGGTCTGATCACATAGAATCATAGAATATCAGGGTTGGAAGGGACCTCAGGAGGTCATCTAGTCCAACCCCCTGCTCAAAGCAGGACCAATCCCCAATTAAATCATCCCAGCCAGGGCTTTGTCAAGCCTGACCTTAAAAACTTCTAAGGAAGGAGATTCTACCACCTCCCTAGGTAATGCATTCCAGTGTTTCATCACGCTCCTAGTGAAAAAGTTTTTCCTAATATCCAACCTAAACCTCCCCCACTGCAACTTGAGACCATTACTCCTTGTCCTGTCCTCTTCTACCACTGAGAATAGTCTAGAACCATCCTCTCTGGAACCACCTCTCAGGTAGTTGAAAGCAGCTATCTACAAGCACATGTCCTTGTAGAGTCATAGCAGCCATTACTCACAGGCTGTTTGGAACGTTCTCAGGAAGGCTCATCACTAGATGTGAGATAAGCTTCTCCTAAGGCCTATTGTTTTTTCCTAATGGCTCATTGCCATTGTCACACAGGTTTTCTGCCCTTTGCAAATCACTTTCATGCTAGAGATGAGTTGGAACTAAAACCTTGGATCTTACGCCTCCCAAATCTCAGGAGGCATACGTAGCAGGAGTTTTTAAGAAAATTCAAATTTTGCAAATGGTTCCTCTGTTTACAGTGGCCTGAACCAAAACTCTGGATCTAGACACTCCTTTCCCCAAACAATTCAGGGTGTTAAAAAATCTGGATCCAAATTTTGCAACTTGAGCCAATTTCTTATTATATTAGGCTCCCAGAATTCCTTTGGTTTCATATATGTATGACCGGTATCCAGGGGCTTTAAGGTCTTCTCACAGACTTCCTGCAGATTTGTCTATATTCTCTAGAATATAAACTTTGATACTGAAAATAAGTCTTTCTCTCTAGGATTATACCTTATACAATGTATATCTAAGTTAGTGTTGTCTTTCTGGCTTTATCAAGGCTTGGAAAAAGGGTGCTTTTTAAAATTGAATCATATGACCAGTTAACATGATTGTAATCTGTTGTGCTAGGTACTGTGCAGCATTTCAAGTTGTGTTAGCTAAATGGAATTAGCTAACTTGATTTTTAGAAAGCACTTTTTTCCCTTTGAGTCCATAAGGGGACATGAAACAGGGCCAAGAGACGTGGAAACTTCCTCTGTTTGTGGTAACAGGCTTTTAACTTTAAAATCTAACTATGAACATTTATTTGCTAACACAGTTAACCATTTCATTGCCTATCATTGTACTAAGAACATCTAAATAATGTGCTTATCCATTGTGGCTTGGTTTACCTATACCTGCCTGATGTTCCATTCTTGGGTGATAAGTATAAGACTGTAAAATTTGAACATACAAATACTCAGTAATTCTATTCAATTTTTATTATTATTAAGCGGATACATTTGTCATTGCCCTTTACAAAAATTATGGCATAGTGTTTACATTGCCATCAGCTGCAAATTGTAGCTACAGTGCAGGTTCCATGGTTTCATGGGCATTCTATAAAACTTGGTCCAGCAGGAGCAAAGGTAGTTTGCTTTAATAAGAAGATAAATATTTGAAGTATGCTTCCTGTGGGTTACAAAAATATAACGGTGGAACAGTTACCCAGGAAGGAGGGATGGGGAAATTTCACTTAAAGATAATACTGATTTGGGAGCAAAATCCCTATTGACATGACCAAAATTCACCCCAATCTCTCTAGGCTAAAAAGACTCCGCATAATCTGTGGCAGCCTGCATTCTGCAACAAGACCCCTGGATTCTGTTATATTTCTAGCAGAACAGTCTGTAAAATCTATGGGTTCCCTTAAAAGAAGGGTTTTACTGAATTAACATGAAAGTGAATAATACAATCAATGCAGGTGTTCTTTGCTGGTTTTATTTGATATTAACTTGATGCTGCCTTGACTTATTTAATTTTCAGTGTGCTGCAGATTTTTTTTTTATTGCAAATGGATTACATCATTGTAGGAGGGCCATGGGGGAAGTTGGACATTTTGGCAGCTGGGCAGGCTACAGCTGAGATGTCCGGTATCTAGAAGAAGTGCTTTGGGACTTTGGATGACATGCGAGCTGGATATTTCTGCTTAAATAATCAGAGTGAAGTAATTTAATTTATTGTCACCAGGTTCCAAGCTGCAAACCCACTGATTTTAATGGAATAGGTAACATCTCATGTTTCAGGCTGTTTGAAGACTCAGGCAGACGTTTCACGGGTTTATATTCGATTCATATTTGGAAGGTTTACTTTACAAGCATAACAGTTATAACTTTTTAATGAAAGCTGGAGCACAATTCTGCTGCTAAGGGTGGATTTTTTGGTGGCAAAGTCACGGAATGCATGAGGCCCTCGCTATACTCCTCCTACAGGAGAGATTTTGATCTGTTAGCCAGTAACATTAAAATATTAGCATTAATACAGTGTCCTGAAAGTGACTCATTCAGGGCCCCTGGTGTAAATCTTAACTCATGTTGCTGCATGTTTTCTCGGGTGAGTAGTTCCATGGAAGTCAATGAGAAAATTTACTTATGTGCTCAGCAGCATGAATAAGGGTAGACTTTAGCTGTGCCTGGAAATGAACAATCCGACCAAGGGCAGGCATGTTGAAGGTGCATTTCTGGAGTGAGGACAGTTCACATTAGTGACTATATCTGTCTAGAGTGTCTGTCTTTTAGATAGAACTTACATACTTTTTTATTATGCTCAGGGTCCTCATTGGAACTTGGCCAAAATCAAAACGTGAATCGTTATCTGAATTTTATACGTGACCCCTATATTTACAATGGGCTTGATCAGAACACCTCAGGCTTTGTGGTGAAAATCTGTATCTGAATTTGGGGCCTGGCTTGGTTTTAAACTGATTCAGACCTACCTATTCCAGAGGATTTGTTAAACATCTGTTTTGTGGTTCTATTATGGCTAGTCACATACTGCTCAGAAAGGTCACATTGGATTGGTTTAAACTCTTAATTGAAAATGATTCAGCAATCACATATTTCTAAGACTTAAAACCAACGTGATTTGAAGAACAGTTAATGAACAGCTCATGAATAGAAAAAGATCCTTACACATGCCTGCCTTGACACTCCCTTTGAGCCACCTCTGTTTCTATACTTGCAAGCTGGATCAAGTTTGGAAGATGGAAAGAATATGATACTTTTCAATGTTTGCTGCTGTATCTGGAAAATTGTGAGATTGGTGTCCCCAGTTGCTAAAGAGCAGCATTAAATCATTCCTCAAAAAAATGTTTGCCGAAAACAGAGGTGCAATACAACTTTTATCAAAACACATCCTGCAAGCTATTTTAAGTATTGTTTGACCTGCAGACACACTCTGGTATATGAATGGCTTCTGTTTGTTAAAACTGAATTAGGAAATGTTAGATTGCACAGGACGATCTTGCTTGCTTGATCTTGCAGCCTCCCAGGAACATATGGGAAAACTAGGGGATGAGTTTTTATTATCTCGTGGCATTCATGTTTTTATTAGCTCTGAATGTACACACAAGCTTCGTAAAATTCTAGAGAATGTCTGTGTGATAACAGAATTTATTTCATTCATTCTTGTTGCCATCTATTGAAGTATTTTGTCAATGTTGCAGACTGTTTTTGTTTCCATAAATTATCCAGTCAGTTGCTTATGTAAATGATGGGATGGATGCCTCTGGAAAATAAAAAGAGAAGGAAAGATATATTTGAGATGATCTTTAGTGTCATGCAAGTTATTACGTAGCAGACTGAGAACAGACTAGAGAAGTGTCTGATATGTGCATTTTAAAACAAGCCTGAGCTGGACCTAGCGATGCAGCCAGCAGAGTTATACATCAAGACTTCTTTTTCCTATTTCTGCAAAATGCAGATACATCATTCAGTACAAAAATCAATCCTTTCCAGTCTCTCTCTTTAATATGTGTTGGATTTTGGAACAGTGTTTTTATCCACCTGGGCTGTATAATGTTTCATGTCCTTGATTATTGCTGGTTGGTGTGTTGTTGGGTCTGATACTTATCTGTCAGCAATGTAACACTGCTGTAATGCCATTGACTTTAGTGGAGTGATTCCTGATGTATGCCAGCAGGAACAGAATCTGGCTCAGTGTCTTTATATAAGGCAATAAATTACAATATAGAAAATACAGGCCCTCTTTGTGTTCCATGGTCATAAAGGGACTGGAGCCCCAGCAGATCTTCCCCATGTTGTAGAGGGGTTCCTCTGCAGGTGGAGAGCAGCCCCTATGCCATCTTCTTGCAGAGCCCCCAGTATAAAATGGTGGCTCTGAGCACAAGGGGTGCTAGCTGGAGTGTACTAGTCTGGTTACTCTGAACCAGTTCAGCTCAGAGGTGGTCACCCAACAAACCTGTAACTTAAAGCAGGTCTAAATTATGCCAGTGGGCTGGAGGCCCTGGGCAGAACCCAGAATTCAGAGGGCCTTTTATGTAAATCACCTTTCCTCACCCACCTGAACTTTGGTGGGTCACATGCACCTTATAGTGCATTCATCCAGCCCATACTTCTTTAACTTGTCAGCAAGTTAAAGAAGTATGGGCTGGATGAATGCACTATAAGGTGGGTAGAAAGTTGGCTAGATTGTCGGGCTCAACGGGTAGTGATCAATGGCTCCATGTCTAGTTGGCAGCCGGTGTCAAGTGGAGTGACCCAGGGGTCGGTCCTGGGGCCAGTTTTGTTCAATATCTTCATTAATGATCTGGAGGATGGTGTGGATTGCACTCTCAGCAAATTTGCGGATGATACTGAACTGGGAGGAGTGGTAGATACGCTGGAGGGGAGGGATAGGATACAGAAGGACCTAGACAAATTGGAGGATTGGGCCAAAAGAAATCTGATGAGGTTCAATAAGGATAAGTGCAGGGTCCTGCACTTAGGACGGAAGAACCCAATGCACAGCTACAGACAAGGGACCGAATGGCTAGGCAGCAGTTCTGCGGAAAAGGACCTAGGGGTGACAGTGAACGAGAAGCTGGATATGAGTCAGCAGTGTGCCCTTGTTACCAAGAAGGCCAATGGCATTTTGGGATGTATAAGTAGGGGCATAGTGAGCGGATCAAGGGACGTGATCGTCCCCCTCTATTCGACATTGGTGAGGCCTCATCTGGAGTACTGTGTCCAGTTTTGGGCCCCACATTACAAGAAGGATGTGGATAAATTGGAGAGAGTCCAGAGAAGGGCAACAAAAATGATTAGGGGTCTGGAACACATGACTTATGAGGAGAGGCTGAGGGAACTGGGATTGTTTAGTCTGCAGAAGAGAAGAATGAGGGGGGATTTGATAGCTGCTTTCAACTACCTGAGAGGTGGTTCCAGAGAGGATGGTTCTAAACTATTCTCAGTGGTAGAAGAGGACAGGACAAGGAGTAATGGTCTCAAGTTGCAGTGGGGGAGGTTTAGGTTGGATATTAGGAAAAACTTTTTCACTAGGAGGGTGGTGAAACACTGGAATGCGTTACCTAGGGAGGTGGTAGAATCTCCTTCCTTAGAAGTTTTTAAGGTCAGGCTTGACAAAGCCCTGGCTGGGATGATTTAATTGGGGATTGGTCCTGCCTTGAGCAGGGGGTTGGACTAGATGACCTCTTGAGGTCCCTTCCAACCCTCATATTCTATGATTCTATGTTAGTCTTTAAGGTGCCACAAGTCCTCCTTTTCTTTTTGCGAATACAGACTAACACGGCTGCTACTCTGACACATAAAATAGAGTTTTCATTCCAATCACCCCGTGGTGATTCTAGTCACCAGAAGGTTTTGCAAATCCAGAATGAGAGAACCCATCCCAGTTTGCTCATTATAAACATCAGGCCAAACCCAACAGCTTTGGCAGAACCCCACCCTGACTTACTCAATTTTTTCTAGTTCAGTTAAAATGGAATCCAAATCGCTCCTGGTTTTAGATTTGCAAAACCCAGATCAAAGCCTCACCACTTCTGCCCATCCGCAGTACATATGGAGTTGGAATGGCAAACTTTTACTGGAAAAAGAAAAACATCTTTCCCCTTCTAACTCTTCTCATGTATCTTAAACATACCTCATTTAGTTTAACAAGGTGCTGCACTCCTCATTCTTTCTGAATTCAAGCCCTAGGTATAGGCACACAGTAAATTATTTGTTTCCCTAAATCTGACCTAGAGCTAGGTCAGAGATATGTTGTAATGATGTTGCTGTAAGTAATCCATAAAAACCTTTTCAAACTCAGCAGCTGCATGCTGATCTTCCTTCCTTGAGGAGCTCCTGAAGAACAGTTAGTGTGCGCGAGATTTGTCATGAGATTTTATAAACATGGGAATTATGTTGTGACTAAGCTCTGGTGTACACCACAGTTAGATCAACCTAACTCTGTAAGGAACTACACTAAAATGTCACTCCCACCGCTGTAACTCCCCTGCTACACCAACTTAATAACTCCACCTCCACAAGAGGCGTAGTGCTTAGGTTAATGTAGTTAGTGTCAGTGTAGACACTGTGTTGCGTACATCGACTGTTGCTGGCTTTCAGAAGCTGTCCCGCAGTGCCCCACACTGACAGTTCAATCGGTGTAAGCGCTCCTGGTGAGGACATACACTGCTGACACAAGGAATATAGTGTGGACATGCAGTAGCAATTCAGTTACTGCAGTGGCTGTATGTCAACATAACTTAGGTCGACATACTTTAGTAGTGTAGACATACCCTAAGACCAGCCCCGTGATCCTATATTGGTGTGAGTACCCGATTTTAGGATGCTAGGCACAGTTGGTGGCGCCTTTCCCAAATTATAGGAGCAACTCTCTACAGTAACTAGAATTTCACTGTTTGCGTGTATGGTTGAAAATCCTACACCCCTCACTTGTTACAGGGACACAGCCAAGACTGCGAAACCTAAAATTAGATCTTCCAGCTGTGTTGTGGTTTGCAGGCACCTGCATGTCTGTTCCATTGTTAGAAGCAGCAGAGCATTGAATTACACGAGAAACCTGCTCTATGATGTGTTATGAGAACGCACTTCTTTTATATTTCTCCCCCACCCCAGCCCTGAGGAATGAATTCCTCCCCTCCCCGCTTCATTTTTTCCTCATATCTCTCAATCCACTTCATGATGACCATCCTTATGGCTGAAGCCTAGAAGTGGGTCTCTCCAAGCTGCCTCAATGCAACACCTGGTTACCCCAGAGGGTTTAGAGCTGAATGCTATGAAGCCCTCTCTTCCAGTGATGGGCCGAGCATGCGGACTTTATAGCATTCCCAGGAGTGGCTGGCCTGTGAGTATATGATCAACCTAATCTCAGACTTGGCCCCATGCTCATGCTACTGATAGATGGTCAAGCTGGACTCTTCTAACTTAACACCCAGCATGTTAGTGAGGAGAGATACAGAACAGGGGGGCATTCAGAGCCCTGGGTTGGTGGTTAACCCATCAAAGGAGATGGAATTTTACCAAAGCAGCAGCCCTCATTTGAGGTAGGGAGAGATCAGTAGATTTTTTTCAGAATCAGGAGGACATTCTCAGGCTGCTTAAAAATTAAGCCTTGGGCTTCTCAGCCTTGACCATGTCCTTTAGCACTTGAGTTACTGGGCTTCAGCTTGTGTGTAGGAATGCACAAGCCTGCTCCCCAGCGTGGAAATTGCCATTTGGATGTTTGCCAGTCCCCGGGTAGTATTCCAGTAACGTCCATTTTGCCACCGAATGTGTGGAGCAGTTTGAAGCTCGTTCACAGACACCTCAAAGAAAGTGAAAGCTGTGGGTGGGTCAGCTGGGGAGAACTGAGCCCATCCTTTTTAGAAGAGGTTCCGCTAACAGATTTGGACTTTCCTACCATTCAAAATCTGTTTAGAGAGGAGCCTGCCCCTCCGAGTGCTCATCCGGTTCCCAAAGGTCAGGATGTTCAGTGCTAGGGTTTTCATTTGGCCCATCTCCAAAAATCACTGCTGTCATTTCCATAGATCTGCAAGATATCCAAAAGGGAATATGTCCGTAGTGTGCAAGTTAGCCGCATACAACAATAAGGGCAGCAGCCTGCGGCTCACTCTCTTTAATATATATCTATTCAGAGCTGATCACTAGCCTTCAGGGGTTGAGTAGGCAATGGTGTTTTAATGACTTATCCAGAGTTTTGGTTTCTTGGAGCAGTAGCAGGGAATGAGGGCCATATTTATTACTGGTGGTAGTGTTTGGTAACATCAATCAATATACCAGACCAAATACAATCTCCAGGATGGACAGGTTCCATTCACAACTCCACACAAGCTGTGTGTAGGTGAACTCCATGGTTCTTTTCTTCCACTACAGACTGCGCACGTGACTAATACCCTATCCTCCACATGTGTTTAACAGCCAGTAAGCAAAGTTTCTCATTTAGAATATTACTTTACTTTCATAGATCCTGCTCCTGAAAAAAGTGTGAGCTCTTTGCTGAGCACCTGTAACTTCCATTGACTTGAAGGGGAGATGTGTGCTCAGGACCTCTCTGGCTCAGACAGTGTTTCCCATTTTTAAAACCACTTACTGACAACTAATTCTCCTCAGAGCTGTGTGAGGTGGGTAAGGATTTCTTATCAGCCTTCTAAAGATGGAGATACTTTCAGTCAGAGAGATGGGTCAGCGACGTGACCAAATCATCAGTGTATGTCAGCACACTCATTTGCACTGGTTTAGTTAAACTGGTACAATAGTCTGTGTGGCCGCTCTTATTTTGGTTTAGAATGGCAGATTTTGGTGTAGCTTACATAGAAGTAAGCTAAATGGAAATAAGCCCCGTTTAAACTGAAATAAGTATCCATGCAGCCTTTTGTACCAGTTTAACTAAACCAGCTTAAAATCACACCTTCAGTTAAACTAGACAAGACCTCAGTGTCAAAGGCAGTGGTAACTTGGGAGATTCTGGCTCCCAATCCTGTGCTCACTTTATCGTCTCTCCCGCCAGTCCTGGCAACACGTTGGCAGCCTGTGTTCCAGACAACTGAATTGGCGACAGCATGATATACAGTCTGAGAGAGATGACGAACCTCACTTTAGAGGAGTAAAGGGACAACGTTTTCAGGGAAATATGACTTTAAAACATATGTCTGGTCAGGTGTACTTGTTTCCATATTTTTAGTGCTTTTGAAGGACGCAGAGCTAGTCTGCAACCACATCTCAGCTTTGCTTGATTTATTTATTTCCCCTTTCTCGAACTGTGTTTCCGATAAGTTGCCTGGTTCAGCATTTTGCTGGCTTGGTTAAGTATCTTGTAAGGAAATAATTTATAATAAAGCTGGTATGCTGGGGTTTATCATTTATAAGTGTGGGTCAGGATTTAGTTCACTATGTTAAACTCTCCTTGCTGCATGTGATTTTTCAAGCTTTGTCAGGAACAAAAAGTTCGGGGGATGTGCAAAGCATGACTGCTTGGTTTCCATGGAGACACTGCTAGTTAGGCGATGGAAATCCTGGAAAGGCCAGAGGATGACTGACAATACAAGGTCTTAGCGGCTGATCTGAAGAGCCAGACTGAATTAATGAGATTTTTCACAGAGAGTTATTAGCAAGGCTAGCACGGTATGGCACTTAGGCCTCTTTCGTTTTCTCAGCTGCAGTCTTGGAAAACAGAAATGGGAAGACTTAATTGCTGTTTTTTAAGCCCTTCAAGATTATTTTAACCTATAATATTTTAAGAATGTAATGAAAAGCAGGTTTGTTTGCTTTTTTTTAATCATTCAGTTACTGTTATTACTTTGTGTTTTGGTGGCAGTTGCCCTTTATCTGTACAGAGATGTGAAATTCAATAGTACTTATTATATTGAGCAGTTAATTCCCACATACTGTGAACACATTACTGTTCAAAGTAGGTTATCTAGAGTTCTATTTAGAGCCAAACGAGACGTACCATGTCAGTGGCTTTATATCTCCTATGCTATATTAATTATTTATTCCTGACTGCTTAATATAAACTGTTACTCTGGTTAGTAATCGTTTGTTCATTTATCTACCAGACACTCCTTCATTTTCTTAGGTTGTTGGGCGGGGTTTTCTCCACAGATTATTTATTGTGTGTGTAGTCTGTACACACACACACACACACACTATTTAAAATACGCTATTTAGTTATGGGTCTGAGCTACAACATTCAGATCAGGATCGAAACTTCCACAAAGTTTCGGGCTGTCTGAACCAGGAGTTTTGGTTTGGGCTCCTCAACTCAACCTGGATAGTTAATGATCAGGTGGAAATGTGTTTGTAGTTCTCATATGAATAACTTGTTTGCCATTTTGTTTTCAACAGATGTGGCAACATATTTAGCTATGCATGCACTCTCTGAAAACACAGTATCCTGTATCTGCTGAAATCAGGAAGCCCAGGGCAGTGAAGACACATGCCAGGGAACTGCTGTTTCTTGTTGGTTTGCATAAGTACAGGTGCCCATATGTTTCTGGGAGATGTTAAACCATAATGTTGCTGCTGAGTAATCCACAACAAAAGCACATGCAGACTGCATTCCTTGAATTCCTGTACAGTAAACTAATCCACTTAATCTCACTGTTAGCTTGTCCAGCTGGAATTTCACAGTCTCTTTTGATTTAGTGGGTTCTAATCTCGGATTAAGTGTATGCTTTTTCATTTTTTTCTTTCCCCTATTGCCTCTGTAGCCCCCAAATGATTTTGTGGAAAGGAAATAGAAAAGTTGAAAAGAGGTCAGGATGCCCTCACCATTGTCTTCTATTTTCTTCTTATTATTATTTTTCCATGTTTTGTCAAATCTTCCAACACTGCCAAGGAGTCCTCTTGCCACATGGCAGCATTTTCTTTTCCCAGTGTTCATGAAAGTACTTAAAACCTGCTGGTTCCCACTATCTCTTACTTTTTTTTTTAAGTCTAATCAAAATATTTGTTTGTAATATTCTTTTTCTGTCTCCAATAACTAATGACAAATGTGAGATAAAGAAGATACAGGGCTATCGGGACAAACTTTCATACATTGGTAGAACCGAATCAATTTGGGGGCACTCGGGTAACATGGTGATAATCCAGTATATGTGACTAGATAGAATATGGCCTCAGAAGATGCTCAGCTGATAAATGGCAAGTTACGATTTGGCCTTGAAATTTAATTTAGGAGCAAATTATATAGATGCTGATGTGTTTAGCGAGTGACTTCATCTAAATTTAATAAGTCATAAAATGTGGAAAATAAAACTTCATGAAATTCTCTAAAATAAGCACATCAATTAAAAGCCTAATAATAAGTATAACCAGCAGTGAGCATAGCCAGTTTGAGCATTTCACTTTTGGGAAACTCATGCATGGTTTTATCTTGCAGAACGACATGAGAGTGAGATACTGTCACTCCGGACAAAGTCATGCATGGTATTTACACCTCCACTTATGCACACAAAACACACAGCGGCACAAGCCTATGCCAGTGAATCAAAGCTATCCCTTTCCTTCTGTGCTGCATGCTGCTAAAATGACTCCTAGCTGAAATTTAGTTTGTACTTTTCAGTTCAAAGTTTAAAATGCATCAGCAATTTTACTGCTTCACCAACAAACTAAGTGTTAGGAGCTGTAAAACATTACCGTTCTCCTCCTCTTTCCCTCAATCACGCACTAAATAGGAATAAACTTGAACAATAATGCCAGCTGGTAAGAACGGTCACCGAGGCCAAAAGTGACAATCAATCAATAAATTAATTGGCAAGTAAATTGGTAAGGAAGGAAGTAAAACACTCTACAGAACCAGAAAAATGTTTGTAATAGCCATTCTGATGCAGGAGAAATCAAAAGGGATAAAGCAAGAGGCTTTAATGCTCACTAGAGATCTGCAGAGCAGCTTGTGTTTGGATCCAAATTAGGTTTTGGTTATGGTTTCAGTTCCAGGTCAAATCAGAACTGGGGCTTGGGTTTGGTTTGATAATTGCCACAACTTGTGCATGATGTTTAGCCCAAAGTGATAGAAACCTCACAAGATCAATTGATCTCTCAAGACTTCTGCAATCTGGGCCTGATCCATCTCCCATGGGTCTGTTCTTACCACAAGAGGGACCATTCCTAAGAGATTTATGCTGCAATTGAACTGAAACTGGAAAACTGGCCTTTATTTATTTTGGCTCCGACCCAGAGCTAAAGCTGTAGGGGTAGATTCATACCCATGGATGTGAATCTGAACCCACTCCAAAACATGAAGTTTTTTTTATTTGATGTTTCAGTTTTGGCACATGTGAAGTGAACGTAGAAAGCTTCTGAAGTACGGTAAACATCACTATTGATGTTATACATGTACTGTAGCTAATGAAGCTAACTACAGTTTCAAAAGGCTCCCAAGTAGTGCTGGTAATGTAACAGTAGAAGATTACTCAAGGAGAAAGTTAGAAAGATAAGGGGCAATGGAAAGTCAGCAGGAAGAATTAAAGACCTCACTGAATACTCTCAGGGTGTATTGATAAGTAGGTGTTAGCTAAATGCCATCTGAACTTGAGTTCAATAAGCAGAGAAGGTAAATGAACTACAGTGACTCAAAGGCAACAAATCTGCCCCAGACAAAATTAATCCAAGGCTGTCACGGGTGGCTAGGGAGGAAATTTGGAAACCACTTTGGATTGAGAGTCTGCCAAACTGGAAACGAACAAGTTGTATTATGACTACAGGGCTTCACAAAAAGTAAGCCAGGGAAGGCCCATCAGCTTTCAGTCTCTCATAGTACACGTTGATACTGCTAAGGAGAAATAACATATGAACTGATAGAGAATACTTTGCCAACAAGATCTATGGCTACCTATAAACAGACAGACTCAGGTGAGCAGTAGACAGACTATGAAAGGATGTTCTCTAATATATACAATAACTGGAGTCACATACAGAAAATGAGGGTTTGTGATCACAGGATCAAATACTGTTCAACAGGGAAAGAACTTAAAGATGACCTGCAGAAGGGAGTGGGGTGAGGGATAAGAAAATGTGTCCTTTTCCCTTATCAGTGATGTATAAGCAAGGCCTGAATGGTGTTTTTAAAGGCGTATTTTAGCTTGTTTTCTTACCTTAGAAATATTAAGAATATGAACTCTGACCTTCCTTAGTTTTGCTGGACCTCTCCTTGGAGGTCATAGAGATGTGGTGTGTGAGCAAGTTAGGAGAGCCTCCCCAGGGTCCTGAGCAGGAAGCCTGGTGTGTAACAAGGTGTGTAGCGGTGGAAACACTGATTGGGTTGCAGGGAGCAAAATAACACGGAAATTCATGAAAACTTTTGGGGAGGCAGGAAAAGAGTATTTTCCCAAGGTTATGTTGCAGGTGTCACTGACTGAGATGGTAAAGTTTTGAGGATGCCCTTTGTTAAAATGTTAGCAGCACATCACTATCTGAAACAGTGAACAGCAATCAGCTCTCCTCTCAATTAATCAGGTTTCACATGCCTGGCAACTCTGTCATAAGCCTAGTTCTCCAGTCCAGGTGAGGTGAGTAGAGTTTTAGAATGCATTCATTAGACTGAGCTAACTAACATGGTCTTACCTCATATCTTCAGATCCTAATTAGTCCAAAGCCACAAATATTACTGTACTGGTTTATAGATAGTTTACATCTTGAAGGTTATCTTTACAGCCAAGGAAGCTAGAGACTGTTTATTTAAAACAAATGGTTAGATTCTGGACTGCAAGGTGAAAACAGCCAGATAAAGCAGTAGCTGCAAGGGGGACCAACTTTCCCCTTGCTCCAGTTGTACGTTGAATCAGAAAAAATAGAGTAGAGAAGATCTGAATTTCCAAAGTGAAAAGACCAAGCAGATACCCATTTCCACCTTCTTTTTGCTGTTGTAGTATTAGGGAAAGGCCCATTCAGGCCTTTATCTACATCATAAAGAAAACTTGTTCTTTTTTTTAAAAAAAGAACAAATACAATTTTTCCTTTGCTGGTCACTTTAAAAGAGGCCCAAAGACATTGCTGTGGCCTGACAGAGAGCTTTGTTTTGGAGTTCAGCCAGGGACAAGAGAGGGAAACTACCAGGCCAAAGTCCTCCCTGTCATGGTCCTAAACAGAAGAATGAACTGGAAGGAGAGAGGGACAGGAGCTCTGTGTCAGGGAAATGTACTAACTGTTAGTGTTTAAAAAAAAAAATATGGTGAAAAGTGACTGTCAGTAAAATCCATTAAAAAATGGACACTATAAGCAGCAGGCTATTCCAGGAGCATTTTCTCCCCATATTCATAGATTCATAGATTCATAGATACTAAGGTCAGAAGGGACCATTATGATCATCTAGTCTGACCTCCTGCACAACGCAGGCCACAGAATCTCACCCACCCACTCTTGCGAAAAACCTCAACTATGTCTGAGCTGTTGAAGTCCTCAAATCGTGGTTTAAAGACTTCAAGGAGCAGAGAATCCTCCAGCAAGTGACCCGTGCCCCATGCTACAGAGGAAGGCGAAAAACCTCCAGGGCCTCTTCCAATCTGCCCTGGAGGAAAATTCCTCCCCGACCCCAAATATGGCGATCGGCTAAACCCTGAGCATATGGGCAAGATTCACCAGCCAGATACTACAGAAAATTCTTTCCTGGGTAACTCAGATCCCACCCCATCTAATATCCCATCACAGGCCATTGGGCCTATTTTCCATGAATATTTAACTACCAAAACCATGTTATCCCATCATACCATCTCCTCCATAAACTTATCGAGTTTAATCTTAAAGCCAGATAGATCTTTTGCCCCCACTGCTTCCCTTGGAAGTCTATTCCAAAACTTCACTCCTCTGATGGTTAGAAACCTTTGTCTAATTTCTAGTCTAAATTTCCCGGTGGCCAGTTTATATCCATTTGTTCTTGTGTCCAGATTGGTGCTGAGCTTAAATAATTCTCTCCCTCTCCAGTATTTATCCCTCTGGTACAAGTTTTCCATTCCTTGGATCATCCTAGTAGCCCTTCTCTGTACCTGTTCCAGTTTGAATTCATCCTTCTTAAACATGGGAGACCAGAACTGCACACAGTATTCCAGGTGAGGTCTCACCAGTGCCTTGTACAATGGCACTAAAACCTCCTTATCCCTACTGGAAATACCTCTCCTGATGCATCCCAAGACCGCATTAGCTTTTTTCACAGCCATATCACATTGGTGGCTCATAGTCATCCTGTGATCAACCAATACTCCAAGGTCCTTCTCCTCCTCCGTTACTTCTAATTGATGCGCCCCCAGCTTATAACTAAAATTCTTGTTGTTAATCCCTAAATGCATGACCTTACACTTCTCACTATTAAATTTCATCCTGTTACTATTACTCCAGTTTATAAGGTCATCCAGATCCTCCTGTATGATATCCCGGTCCTTCTCTAAATTGGCAATACCTCCCAGCTTTGTATAATCCGCAGACTTTATTAGAACACTCCCACTTTTTGTGCCGAGGTCAGTAATAAAAAGATTAAATAAGATTGGTCCCAAAACTGATCCTTGAGGAACTCCACTGGTAACCTCCCTCCAGCCAGACAGTTCACCTTTCAGTAGGACCCGTTGCAAAACTGCCCTGAAAAGCTACCTGCCCAAGCACAGAATCCATTCCACCCCCTGCTATGGCAATGGAAATGAGAGGAGGGGGATTAGTGCTTTACCAGTACATCAAAACAAAACTTACCCTGGGCCAGGAGCCTAATAAGCAATTCAAGCATCATCCTCTGTATTTTCAGCAGTGAACTTAATGAAGACTGATATCAGCGACAAACTGTCAGCTCCCATGCTAGAGAGATTATTCATTCAGTGAAATAGGCCAGGGAAAAGAAATAACCCAAGAAATGGTGGAGCCTGTAAATATTGACAGGTACAAGCAAAAAAACACAAGTTGGGCAAGGCAAAAATGGCTTAAGAGCTTCAATTTTCCAAGCTATTTATAAATGTTGTGTGACAAAGTTCCTCCTCTACCTTGGTGGGTCTTGTGCTTATTGGCAGATTTGCTCACCTCAGACATTCATGGCAGCCCTCAGTTTGGCCATTTTCGTGAACCCACAGTCCAGGTCAACTCCTCCTGTGTCTGACCAGGAGTTGGGAGGTTTGGGGGGAACCCGGGCCTGCCCTCTACTCCAGGTTCCAGCCCAGGGGCCTGTGGAATGCAGCTGTCTAGAGCGCCTCATGGAACAGCTGTGCGACAGCCACAACTCCCTGGGCTACTTCCCCATGGCCTCCTCCCAACACCTTCTTTATCCTCATCATAGGACCTTCCTCCTGGTGTCTGATAATGCTTATACTCCTCAGTCCTCCAACAGTACACGTTCTCACTCTCAGCTCCTACTGCCTCTTGCTCCCAGCTCCTCACACACAAATTGAAGTGAGCTCCTTTTTAAACTCAGGTGCCCTGATTAGCCACCTTCTTGATTGGCTGCAGGTGTTCTAATCAGTCTGTCTGTCTTAATTGTTTCCAGAAAGTTCCTGATTGTTCTGGAACCTTTCCTGTTGCCTTACCCAGAGAAAAGGGACCTACTCAACCTGGGGCTAATATATCTGCCTTCTATCACTCTCCTGTAGCCATCTGGCCCGACCCTGTCACAGTTGTTAGAAATCTTCATTTACCTGGTTTTTGTGGTGCGGGGAAGAGAGCACAGGGATTAAGTAAAAGTACATTTAAAAAGATGTTTGACTGTGGATATTGTTGGTAACTATTTCCCTAGAGGTCAAGATGTGTAGTTATGAGGAAATCCTACTTCCCTCTTGTTGGGATCAGAGACAGGAATGGTACATTTTCCCCTTTGGGGGACGTAGAAACTTCCACTGGCGATGGTCAAGGAAAGAGAAAGGGAGAGGTTATAGGACAAGAGAGGGAGGTGAGAAGCTCATTTGCACGAACACACTTTCTCTCAAGTTCTCCAGAATAGGTTTTTTTTTTTTTTCATTTTAGGCCCTAAACATACATACTCCTCCGACAGCTGCGGGTACTTTTAGCTGGCCTCAACCTTCACGGTAGTATTGGGTATGAGACTGAAACTGTGCTATAGTAGTCTTGATTGAGGGTCATTCCTGGATTTTTGATGAGAACAACATCCCTCACATGCATTTGACAAAAGTGCCATTAACTTGCCTGTGTCTCTAAGAGAAATGAATTGGGGAACCACTTTGAAATGGCTTCAGTCTTGTTTTATTTTAATGGGAGAACCCAGAAGGTGATATGGGGCTAGCTTTTGTTCACTCCAGGATTTAGGATGGTTTATCTAATTAAATGGTTTGGGTCCATATTGCCTGAGAGTCTCTCTTTCCTCAAACCATACTGCCACAATCATGACCAATGGAGGTGCTCAAGCTGGACTCCCTTGATATAGAAGAGAAGGGGTTACTGACAGTTTTTTTTTTCCTGAGATCCCCTCAACCCTGAACATGCTCCTTGTGACCTGGTGATTTTGACCTTCAGGACACACTACAAGGCTGGGCTGGTTTGTTTTGGCAACCATTTGAGGAGGGGGTGGGGTGAGGGGATGTGTCATTTATTACTTACCAGATCATAATGAGTTAGAGTGGGAATGAACAATGATTATATGGGTGGTTACTTTAGTAGTGGATTTTAGTGGTTCACTGCAACTTTGTAATCAAGTTGTTTTAGTTATTGGAAGGGATGTTGAGAGTGTTCTGAGAATGTAGGTTTTAAAATCTAAACAAATAAATATCTCTAGATAACTCAGTGAAATTAGTAGAAGGGTAGGGTAGGGTGTGGGGGCTTTAATTATCCCTGATCAGTCAGGAAAGCTACAGAGCTGAGCTGGGATAACTAAAGGAATAATAATAATAAAAAAATCATTCAAAACAGGCCCCAATGAGTATGTTTTTATCCCAAGAGCAATCAGTGTGAAAAATGTGACCTACCAGATGGAGTTGCTAAGGGAGAAGTGATGTAAAGTTATTTGGAAACAACAACTGCAACAAAACATGATTAAGTGTAATTTTGATAGAATGAAGGTATTAGAAAGAAAGAGCCCCAATGGGCCAGTTTGCCTCATCCCAGTCCCAATATTTCATCTGTTTTCAGCAGTACCTGGAGAAAGCTGACACAATACTACAAAATGTCAGGGCAAAAGTAGCTCAGAGTTACCGTACCTACTACTGTACAAAGGAGATTATATGTGCCAGCAAACACACCTCCCACCTTAGCTGGCTGGCTAGTAAGAAGGGCTGTTGTGTGTCTAGGTTGTATGTTCAAATCAATGCCCATGATGATAGTGAATGAAAGTTGTTATAATCTGTTCCTAGTGGACAGGTGTCCACATCACAAAAACTGCCACCATCACTAATACCAATTATCAGGAGTCTCAGCAGAGAGGCCAAGGATTGATTGGGCATGGAGACTGAATTCCCATCTCACTTCTAGCAATAAATGGGCATAAATTAAGTTTTCACCCACTTTAATGGTGAAATCCTTTAGTAGTGTAAATGGGTCTTGGTGTAAATGAGAATCAGGCCCTTTGTGTGGATAAATTAAAGTTTTCAGTCTTCAGGCTTGTTGGAAGTTTATTCTTAAGGATGGAGAGAGAGACCCAGGCTTTCAAAATCTTCCAGATGTTTGGCTTGTTGTTTTGCAGCATTTCCTACTATACCGTGTGACATCTGAGTGCAGGATTGGCAGTTGGCAGGGCTACTAGGAGTGTGAATGTTGGTAGAGTTGCTGCACTTTCTATGCAGGCAAAGGTGACAGTGTGGGAAATAGAGGGTAGAAAATGTGGCAACCTGTGCGGAGGTTTACATTCTTTAATAAGTCTTCCACTTGGGTTTGGCTAGATATCAAGTAAATATTTTATAGTCTGAGTTCATCCTCTGGCTTTTCCCTCCATATGACGTAATGGTCATTGTGAGTGTGATATCTATTACCCTCTGTTCTGCAGTTGGTGCATGCAGCAATATTCAGTCTTAAAACATTTGGAAACAGTTTCTTGATCTTATTTGCATCTTTTTTATGACCCATAACAGCAGAAGAAGGTTGAGGGTGTGCTTTCCCCTCCTGCCTCTTTCCTTCTTCTCCTCCCTTCTCCCACCAGTTTGTCAAACTGTCTTGCCTTTATCTCACCAGACAGACTTCACAAATAAGCACAGGGTGATATATGCACAGATAACTTCTGCTTTTAAATTCTGAGCTAAGAAAAGCACTTCTGCAAACTTGGCATTTGCGGAGGTGTGGTGGGAAACCCACCCATTATTGTGCACAGCATCTTCAAGTGTTATCTCAGCAGAGATATTGAGATATGGGTGGATGGACAGGGGATCCTTTTCAGTGCTGTCAAAAGATTTCTCCCCTTTCTTCCACTAGTTTCTTCCCTCTCCCCCTCCTCCTGGTTGTGGTATCTGTGGGGCAGCCTATTCAAACTCTCTGAATTTCTCTGTTCTTTGTAAAATAAATGCTGAAGAACCCGGGTTATGTCAGAAGACGAGGTCCAGTAAGGTGGCTACAGTTTGGCATTGTGCAAATGCTGCCACCTCAACTGCTAGAGGAGCAGAATCCTGCTAAAAGTTTATTGCTGATTGGTAATAAATCAGCAGAGGAATGTGAAGTGTGTGTGTGTGTGTGTGTCATTTGAATCATAGGGGAACAGACAAAGAGGCCAAACTTTCAACTGGGTAGTTGTTACTTTTCTTGCAGTAGAATTTAGGGAGCGGTTTCTAATTTGAAGGGAGGTTATGTGTGTGGGAAGAGGGTATGGTGGGAGGAAGAGAAAGGAAGAAAGGAAAAGAAAGTTAATTAGTGCTGGCAGGTTTTAACTGGTGAATGACTAACAGAAGAACTCTTTCCACGTCTCCCTCCATTTGTATAATACTTACTATTAGGGCTGTTGATTAACCGTGCTTAACTCAACCAATTAACTCAAAAAAATTAATTATGATTAAAAAAATTAATTGTGATTAATTGCACTGTTAAACAATAGAATACCAATTGACATTTATTAAATATTTTGGATGTTTTTCTACATTTTCATATATATATATTATATTCTGTGTTGTATTTGAAATCAAAGCATATATTTTTGATTAAAAATATTTGCACTATAAACATGATAAAAATAGTATTTTTCAATTCACCTCATACAAGCGTTGTAGTGCAATCTCTTTATTGTGAAAGTGCAACTTACAAATATAGATTTTTTTTTTGTTACATAACTGCACTCAAAAAAACCCAATGTAAAACTTCAGAGCCTACAAGTCCACTCAGTGCTATTTCTTGTTCAGCCAATCGCTAAGACAAACAAGTTTATTTACATTTACGGGAGATAATGCTGCCCTCTTCTTAATTACAATGTCAGCTGAAAGTGAGAACAGGCATTCTCATGGCACTGTTGTAGCTGGCGTCACAAGATATTTATGTGCCAGATGCGCTACAGATTCATATGCCTCTTCATGCTTCGGCTACCGTTCCAGAGGACATGCTTCTATGCTGATGATGTACGTTAAAAAAATAATGTGTTAATTAAATTTGTGGGGGAAAATTGTATGTCTCTGCGCTGTTTTACCTGCATTCTGCCATATATTTGATGTTTTAGCAGTCTTGGATGATGACCCAGCACATGCCGTTGTTCATTTTAAGACCACTTTCACTGCAGATTTGACAAAATGCAAAGAAGATACCAATGTGAAATTTCTAAAGATAGCTACAGCACTTGACCCAAGGCTTAAGAATCTGAAGCACCTTCCAAAATCTGAGAGGGATGAGGTGTGGAGCATGCTTTCAGAAGTCTTAAAAGAGCAACACTCTGATTCAGAAACTACAGAACCCGAACCACCAAAAAAGAAACAACCTTCTGCTGGTGGCATTTGACTCAGATGATGAAAATGAACGTGCGTTGGTCTGCACTGCTTTGGATCATTATTGAGCAGAACCCGTTGTCAGCATGGACGCATGTCCTCTGGAATGGTGGTTGAAGCATGAAGGGACATATGAATCTTTAGCGCATCTGGCACATAAATATCTTGCGATGCTGGGGACAACAGTGCCTTGGGAACGCCTGTTCTCACTTTCAGGTGACATTGTAAACAAGAAGCAGGCAGCGTTATCTCCTGCAAATGTTAACAAACTTGTTTGTCTGAGTGATTGGTTGAACGAGAAGTAGGGCTGAGTGGACTGGTAGGTTCTGAAGTTTTACATTGTTTTATTTTTGAATGCAGTTATTTTTGTACATAATTCTACATTTGCAAGTTCAACTTTCATGATAAAGAGATTGCACTACAGTACTTGCATTAGGTGAATTGAAAAATACTATTTATTTTGTTTTTTACAATGCAAATATTTGTAATAAAAATAAATATAAAGTGTGCACTGTACACTTTGTATTCTGTGTTGTAATTGAAATGAATATATTTGAAAATGTAGAAAACATCCAAAAATATTTAAATAAATGGTATTCTGTTATTGTTTAGCAGAGCGATTAATTTTTTTAAATTGCTTGACAGCGCTACTTACTATTACTTCAACAAATGATACAGCTTCTTCCAGTTCCAAAGGACTGGAATTTGATATTTACGTCAAAAAGGGTATCTGTGCTCTGCCAAAGGAGAAGAACATTTTGCAGTTATTACAGTATTTTACTACAAAATTCCTTGCCACTGTAGTAAAAGGGTTCAAGGGAATATTATAGATAATTGTTAAGTTATGACCCCCTAATGTGCTGATTGCAGCAGAGGACACACTAATAGCTTAAACACTTCCTCCTCCCCTCAAAATTCCGCCACCTCTTCATTTTCTTTTATTTGCAATAGATGAATTACCTTTTGCTGTTGAATTTTCATGTTCCGATTCTAGCGGTATAATATAGATGTGTTTCAGAGTAACAGCCGTGTTAGTCTGTATCCGCAAAAAGAAAAGGAGGACTTGTGGCACCTTAGAGACTAACCAATTTATTTGAGCATAAGCTTTCGTGAGCTACAGCTCACTTCATCGGATGTAGCTCACAAAAGCTTATGCTCAAATAAATTTGTTAGTCTCTAAGGTGCCAAAAGTCCTCCTTTTCTTAATATAGATGTGGTGGCCCATACAGGAATGCTGGTAAGAGCCTGTTCTTTATTTGCCAGCTCCAGGCACATGAAATGGGACAGGGTGTTAGAAGTTTCTATCTCTGTTACATAACAGGAGGCAGTATCTGTTACAGGAGTGCTCTATGTCTGTATATACAGTATGTAGTTAAACAGATAAGGTGCCAGTAGGTGGCACTCAAGAATATGTAGCGTATCTTTGATTTTGTAGAACCAACACAACTTCTTGTGCACTGAAGATGTCTGATTTTGGCAACTCGGCATTACTGTAGACCAACAACTTTGCTAAAGTTAAGGTTGTGACTTGTTCAGTGTTTAACTGACAGTTCTAAGTGTTCTTAAATCCACACACTGACTCAGATTGTCTTGACTGTTTCTGTCCTCATCAGGGAGCAGGTTAGGAGTTAGTGATACAAATTGCACATTGTTTGAGGAAGAGGTTCCCAAGATACTGCTCCCCTAAAAATATCACCTTGTAGCCAGTTGGTTTATATCTACTCTTGGCTCTATTTACTGGCTCCTGCTATAGGTCTCAGCAGAAAAAACAGTGAGAAGAGGCACATGGAGAAACAATGAGCATATTCCATCTAGCTGCACAAACTGCTGACAGCAGGGAGTGAGAAGATTGTTAAAAATGGGGTTCTTCTTCTTCTTAGCTGTGTACCAAAAAAAGACTAATAGTTATTATCTGTTTGCAACACAAAGGCCCCTTGGTGATTCACTACTCTGTGTCAGCAACTCTTGTTAAGCCTGATGTCAAGGCTGATTCCCTACTCTGGCACTTTGAGTCCAGAAGGTGGGGGCCCGCAAGGATACTAAAAATTAATACTGACCACTCCAGCCTTGTATTAAACTCCCAAGGTTACAGCTTTTCTCTGACCACCACCCATGTGCAAAACCCCTTTGAGGACCCAGGAAAGCACACTTGGGAATTTCTTCCTGTGGGGTACCCTCAAGCCCCCTCCCACCTCCCGGTAAGAGCTGAGAAAGAAAAACAAAGGAAATCAGCTGTTTCCACCAGCTAATTAAACCACACATGCACAGACCTCTTAGGACACAAAAATCCAATCCTGTTCTTAAAAAAGGTAAATTTTATTAAAACAGAAAGAAAATACATCTGGAAACTCAGGCTACTGCTAGATTTAAAAAGAGCAAATACAAGGATTAAGCATCAAGAATAGTTTTTTGAGGTCCAGCTTAAAGGTTACAAACAAAACAAAAGCACCTGGGGTTAGCACAGAGGAATTCACAAGCCATAAAGAAATAAAAAAGAGAAACCTAACTGCATCTTCCTATACATTCTCTGATCTACTTACATATCTGGGATTTCAAAGGAGTAGTTTCTAGGTATGATCTGATGATTTTTCATACCAGGCCCAAAGCTTCTTACAGCATTGCTGCTCTGTTCCCTCTCTCCAGAGAACAACAGACAGACAGACAAAAGGGGAGTCTTGTTTCAGTTTTAAAACATTTTAGCCTTCCCATTGGCTCTTTTGGCCTGGTGCTCACCCACTTCTTTTAACCCTTTACAGATAGAGCAATTAGAGAACAGCTACGAATCAGGATTTTATAGCTAGCTGGCTGGCTGGATCCATAAAAGGGAGCTATCCCCACTCCCCTTCATTATCACACCTGACACACTCACTACACCTAACACACTGTTGTCATAATCTGTGTCTAAAAGATGTCATGTAAGGTATCCTATACAAACTGGTAACATGCTGGTCCCCTAAATCATTGGGTGGTGAATGTACAAGGTGTATACAAAGAGTTATAAGCCTGTGCTGAAAGTATGTTCTTAAAACATTGTCGGCAAGCAATGCATAAGATCAGTTTGCCCTAGACAAAGGAATGTATATTTGCTTGTCTGATCAGCCTGGTCATCAGGCAGAAATAATGAAGGTACATGCAACGTAATCAAACTAGCAAGTGAGGGAGAGAGCCTTTTAACTTTAAAGTCAGGAGAGCTGAAGCTCAAATGATAAGTAATTGAATCAACTGATTGTACACAATATTACTGTACTATACAAGTGTATTAAGTAACGTCTTTTATGAAAGTCTGTGACATCACTAGTAAATGTATGCAGTAACGCTGTATGATGAATTATAGATACTCATTGATACTATGCTTTAAAGTCTGTGGCCAAACACAGGGGAAAACAGACTTTCTCCCAGACAGGACGGAAGGTAGCTATTTACCTGTCTCTAATGTGAATTAAGCATTATGACATCAAACAGTGGAAGCGCCATTTACATATGAATCAGCAGGGGGATGGGAAGTCAACAGGAAGGGAAGAACAGCAGGAAGGCTTCCTGCCCATTGAAGCAGGGTCAATGAATTTTGGGAAGGCAGCCTGGAGTCTACACCCCAGCACGAGAGAGAAGCTTTGGGCTTGCTTTTGAAGAATAAATTTCAAAGGTTTACGGGGCTATAAAATGAAAGGGGAGAACACTCCATCGTTGCCCATTACTTGGGGGATTCAAGGGGACAGAGCTCTTGAAATAACAGAACATTGGGTCCTTCAACAATGCTACCAGATTTTCCTGTTGCTTTGGGGTATGCTCATTTATTCGGGTTATTCTTCTGCTGGGCTGGGCGGGGGGGGGGGGGGAGCGTTCTGTAATTTTATCAGTGTACTGCTTGTGTCACTTGAGTTTTCATACGGAGATTTACTTCTCCCTTCTGCAAGTTCCATCCCAATGGAGCTATCTGGCAGGACCTAGGTTCCCTAGGGCTGGGTTCCTCCAGCCCCAGAATCAGATGTGCACGCACGCGTGCGCACACACACAGCACAGCAATCTGAGCGGACCAGGTCAATCAGCACTCCCAGACTGACCCCTTATATGTCCCTGGACTCAGCAGGCTGGGTCGAGAAGCACTTCCAAGCTGCCACCCTCATATGCCACAGGTTCAGCACGTCCCTGTCCCCACTTTCACATTACAATTGTTCTGGTAGTAACCCATTTAATGAGCAGACCCCACAGGATTTTTGGGTGCTACAGGGATATTACCTTAGATAAGAGGGAGGAGAGCAATCAGCTTAACCATAAACGTTATTTATTGCCGGGTAATAACCATACAAAAAGAGCCAAACAATCAAAAGAGTTACAATATTAAATCTAGCTTAAATTTGATTACAAAAGTCAGGGTTAGAAAACTATACCTGATCACACAAGTCAGGGTTAGAAAGCTATACCTAGAGTGGTTTTTTTTCTTTTCTAGAGAGAGAGAGAGTTGGGTTCTCACCACTCCATGAAGCTTGAACCAGTCAGGGTTCCCAGGTGTGGTGGTAGCTGAAGGTCCAGAGTGCTGGAGACAGGCAGAGTCCTCAGCATGATCAGTCAGGAGAAGATGAAGTCCCAATGGAATTGATTCAGATTTTGGATTCAGGCAAAAGAACACTTATTTGAGCATGGGTAGTGTTTTTTGGTAGGGAAACAACAATGGTTCAAGGGAGTACACTAGATTTCTTTATAGGTAAACTGATGGCTCAAGGGAGAATACCACTGAGAAAAATTGGTGGGTGCTGTGCACCCACCGGCAGCTCCCCGCCCCGCCCCCCCCACCCCCGCTCCAGCTCACCTCCGCCTCCTCCACGAGCATGCTGAGTGCCCGCTTTTCCCCCCTCCCTCCCAGTGCTTGTGCAGTGAAACAGCTGTTTCATGCAGCAGGGAGGGAGGGGGGAGTAGGGGGAATGCAGCGCACTCAGGGAAGAGGTTGGGCCAGGGCAGAGATTTGTTGAAGGGGTCCAATATGGGTAGGGAGGGGGCGGAGTTGGGGTGAGGACTTTGGGGAAGGGGTTGGAATGGGGTGGGGCAGGGGCGGGGAAAGGGTGGAGTCGGGGCAGGGCCTGGGGTGGGGGGGTGCGAGCACCGGGGACAGTTGCCGCCTATGGCTATGGGCAGTGTTCCTTTGAGGGAGCTCACAATGCAATTAGGCAGCTTCAGTTTTGTGGATACCAGTAAAGGATTTATTACTAGAATTGGTCTGATAACTACTGAGCTGGGTGTGTGCGGGTGTGGGTTCATTAACATCTGGAGCAGAGATCCCCCATCATGCAGTTCTTCCCTGCTTTTCTGGTTCCAGAGTTCACTGCAGTTCTTGCCTTGGAATCTGTTCTCCATTCTCTATGCTAATGGTGATGCCTCCCTGTCCCATTTTCGGTGCAAACGAGGCTAGGGGAGTTGCCTTATTCCTGTCACCCTTGTCGGGAGGCGTTTAGGGGTGTCTCCCACTGCCTTTTCATTTCTTTTTGTAAGTCTTCCTTCTGATCGATTTTGGCTCAAGCAGAGGCTGGGGGTTGTGGGGGAGGGTCCTTCGTAAGTCAGACAGGCTGGATACTGTGCCCTGGTTCCCCAAGAACACAGAGCTGACAAATAACAACCAAGGGGGCTGAAGTCTCTGTGAACTGAACATAGGTGATAAACCTGCTTAGGCAACCACTGTAACTTGCTGAAATTAAGTTTTAGTCTTAGAAGTGTATTTTTATTTTTGTTTGCTTGTAATCTTTTCTGTCTTTATTCCTTATACTTGGGGTCACTTAAACCTGTGACTTTTTGTTGACGAAACTTGTTTTACTTTTATTGTAAACCAGTTCAGTACTGTGACTGATATAAGAGTTTGTCAAACCCCAGTTAAATCAATGAGCTGTAGTATATTGTCTCTTTAAAGAGACAACAAACAATAACTTCTGTGAGTGTTCCAGGAAAGGGCTGGGCACTCCAGGGAGATGTCTCTGGGGAATTCAGGAGGTAGGCCTCCCTGTTTGTTACCTGCAAGGCAAGGTTTATACTGGCAGAGTCCTGAACAGTTTGCTGGTATAGGCAGACAAGCTAGTGTGTCAGGGAGCTGTCAAACAATTTAGCAGTAGCAAAATTCTCACTTGCTGAGGCTGAGAGGGAACCTCATGGGATTGTCACATTGGCAGATGGTTTTGGGGAAATTTGGGACTGGAAGGGTGTTGGGGTCACTCTGCAAAAAGTAACTGGGCAGTGGCAGCCAGTGTGTGACCAGCATGCTTGGCTGCTGGTGACAGGGCTGTGAGCCACAGCAGTATACATTTAAGGCACCCAGAGTTGTAGGGAAGGTGGTGACATAATCCCTTACTGGTCTGGGTTGAACTCCAAAGTGTCTCACTATAATACTTTATTGATACAGTACGTTGGAACTGCCTCTTTCTGAAATTATAAAGTGTTTTCACTAATGGTTTGGACAATTTCAAGGGACACTGTGGTTTAATGTAGTTGATCTCACTCCAGTAGCTCGTAAGAGCACATTAAAATTCCAGAAAGAAGCATTCGGGGGGCACTTGCCAATAATATATGCAAAAACATACTGTACATGAATGCAACATTAAGGTGGTCGATACATAAACAAAACAAAAATTCAGGAAATGGCGGTTTAAATTTCAGCAGCCACATTAACTCAGCCACATAATTCATACTGTAAGTATTTATATATGCTGTTAGAATTTATATGTAGCATGCACAATTTGGTCATTGAAATCTGGGCTTGGAATATTGCTATTGGAACCATAACGTCTGTATCCGCCTCACTGTTTTGTTTAAATTTCTAACCGTAATGCTGCATCAACATATGGTTTGTGTGTGTGTGTGTGTTTAATACCAGGAAGCCAAATCCTGAGGTTCTTACTCAGGTTTTATGCAGTCCCTACTCAGGCAAATTCCCAATGATTTTTAAAATACATTGTTACCTTTGAAATGCTTTTTAAACAAACCATGGAATTTTGCACTACACAAAGTCTACCTTATACAAAGTAACTAGTGATTTGGGGGGGCCCAACTTCAAACACCATAAAGGGACCTGGCTTTCAGTTAGTGCAGCAGATCTCACATATGAAAATCAGGTCCCTTCAAGGCACCTGAAATGGGGCGACCAAAAACACATGTGAAAATTTAGGCCTAAGATTTTAGCCTAAATTGACCGGGCAGTGTCCCATGAAAGTTCAAACGTGGGTGGTTGTTTTTTGTTTTGTTTTATCACTATTATCCTAGTTCTTAGGAGCCCTAGTCAGGATGCCATTTGTGCTAGGTGCTGTACAAACACAGGACAAACATACCATCCCTGCCCAAAGGAGATTACAATCTAAGTATAAACCAAGAAAGAATAGGTGGATACAGACAGACAGACAGACTGAGGAGCACAAGGAAACAATGAAGCAATTTTAGTTCTCCATATGCTAAGAAAATCTTCATTATATTTTTGTAATGGGAAAATGAAAATTTTCCCTCAGCTTGCCTGCCTTATAAATGGCTGAAATCATTGTGCTCACTTAAAATTCATCTTTGGACTGAAAGCAATCAGTCCAGCAATCAATCCCAGAGTGAGAAAATCATGAGCAGATAAAAAGGGTTGAAATGAAAATTGAATTGCAACCTTAACTATATCTCTTGCTACTGCAAATAAAATGTAATGAACACAGAGCAGGAGGTTAGCACAGATTTAGGGAAAGACTATTTCTAATTATGTTCTTGTGTAGTGTATTTGATTTGTAAAATAATTTTTCTTGTCTAAGCCAAGGTCACTCTTGCCTAAACTCCTGAGCAAACTGACTAGAGCTAAGCAAAATATTCACTGCTAAACTAAAATATTCACTGCTAAACATGAAATTACTTGAAACTTCATTGGTTTCAGGTTTCTTTACAAACTCAAAATTCAGGCATGGTTCACTGAAAGGTTTGCTAAGAAGGATCATGAATCTTTTGAGTGAGCAAGGGCTGAGTTATGAAAATCCATGTAAAATTTACAGTTTCACATGGTCATGGGTTTTTTTGTGTGACTCTCTCTTTCTCTCTCTCTCTCCCCACTCGCTCCAAGCAAACAGGGTTGTGTTTTATCTTGTGCTCCTGCCCCCAAGGCCACCCAGCTCGGGCTCAGAGGGGCTGCTTTTTGTTTAATTCCTTGTAAATCATCAGTGGTGTTCAGGGCAGCAAATTACATGGGACTGTGGTGCCCGTATTCCAGGAATATTCAGGGCTTGGGGGCCCAGCTCCACCAACGTTCGGGACCGGGTCTCTCCTCCGGCCCCACCTGCCGCCCCCATGCACCTCCCCTGGAGCGTCTCCCAGCCCCACCTGCCACCACCAGGTGATTTAAAAGGGCCCCCAGATGATGACGCCACCACTGGCAGCACAGTGGGGCTAAGGCAGCTTCCTGCCCACCCTCGCTCCGCACTGTTCCCGGAAGCAGCCAGCAAGTCCCTGCGGCCCCGTGGGGGAGGGGTGTCTCTGCATGCTGCCACAGCCCCAAGCGCCTACTCTGCAGCTCCCATTGGCCGGAAACTGTGGCCAATGGGATCTGCGGGGGTGGTGCCTGCAGGCAGTGGCGTGCGGAGACCACCCAGCACCCTGCCTAAGAACCGCTGCCAGAGGGGTGTGTGGATTGCTTTTGGGAGCCACCCAAGGTAAGCTCACCGCTCACCCTCTCCCCCAGCCCAGAGCCCGCACCCAAACTCCCTCCCAGAGCCTACACTCCAAACCCCCTGCACCCAAACTCCCTCCCAGAGCCTTAGGCAGAGGTGTGTGTGTGTGGGGAGGCAGGACTTGGACCTGTTCTGGGCACCACCAAAAATTATACAAACCTGCCACCTCTAATGGTGTTAACAGCAACATGTTCATAGCTCTGGGATTAGTACTTGTAAATTTGCTGTTGCTGCTAATGTGAAAGCAGGTGGGACTGTGGAGGTTTCCATAAAAAATATCAAATGTATTAATTTAAACTAATATGCACAATCTAGACAGAACATTTCCCAACCAATTATAACAATATTTAGCAAAAGGCTGAGTCACAGAGGCTGGCCCTCTGTGAGCTACCACAATACAAATAATAATAAAAAGACCTTTTGGCTGGGGATAAGGGATTCCCCAGCCAAAATATCCTTCTCTCATTTTATGCTGTCCTCTCATCAAGTCCCCACGTCATGGAAACCATCCTTACACTGAGTTGAGCTGGATGTAGTATAATAAATTCATGGGCAGACAACAGATAATTGGTCAAGTCCTGCTTTCCTTACTCATACAAGTGACTACTGGAATTATTCAGTAACTAAAATGCGTAGGAAGTGGCCAAACTGACTGTACAAATTATTTTATAAATCTCACATGCATGCAGCTGGGAAACTGAGATTGGAACCCTGGTTTTTCATTTCCAAAAACGCAGACCTCTGCCGAAGAAGCAAACAGAACTTTAGCTAATAGTAGGAGATTCCCATAGACTCTTTGTAAGCTAGCCATTAGACAGCAACATTGCATGTCTCTTCAGTCAGTACGTTACAATGGCTCTGTTCAGAGGTAAAGCTCGTTGGAAATTTTTTGACTGAATGTTTTTATTATCGGAAAATACTGATTCACTGAAACTGAAACTGCTTGCAGGCAAGAGTTGGTTTCAACAAATTTCCAGTATTAAAAATTTTTTGTATAAAGTTTCAGAATTGTTGGAACACTCTGTTTCAACATTTTCAGAACAAAAAAAGTCCCACTTGTTGGTTTGGAGCCAGTTTTAATTTTGAAATGTTGTTTACAGTAAAAAAATTAATTTCAAAATGTTTTGTTTTGAAAATGAAACTTTTCATTGACCTGGCCTGAAATGTTTGAGGGGATTTTCAGTTTGCAATAATATTTCAGACTTTGACTTTTTGTCTTGCTTCAGGACAGGAACACTAGTTAAAATCTTGATAAGTCTCAGGAGAAAGGAAAACCATTTCCCACCCAGCCCTATTCAGGGGTCATTTAAGCTATTCATACATCAGCCAAAGCAGTCACTGCAGAAGCCCAAACCAGGGATTGCCTCCGCAGCTCTCCTCGTCTGTGATAACCCAAGGATGAAGAAACGTGGGTTTGTAAACTGATCCCAAGGGTCTCATGTACCTATGAAGAGCACAGACTTGCAAGATTAATGGGACAGCCGATTGAACCTCTCCCTTAATACTTTTCTTGAGGCTATTTCATAACACTAGGTTTTAGTTGTGATGTATAACATTTCTGCTAGTCAAGAGATGTAACAATTTCTATGTTGCTTCATAGTAACCCCCCATCTTCTTTTACATAATCTGTGATCCATTATGCCTCATCAGGCAGCAAAGACATAGAATGAGCTCCACTATGCTTCCAGCTGGGGATACTCCACCAACAACCATAGTTCAGTTCATGAGATCATTAAATGTACTCACTATTCTAGATGCTTGATAGAAGTGTAAATCAGTAATTCAAACAAACTTCTTACCTGCTCTGAAAATGCTGCTGCTTAGAGGGCAAATGTGATTTCAGAAATGAAAGCTACTATGACTGCAAAAAGAGAGGACAATTTTGTAGCAGAAGCTGTTGTTTTGTAGGTACCTCGCCAAGGAATAGATTTATTTTATACCTAAAGAGGTTTCTCCCATCAGAATTAATCAGTGATCAGTGTCAGAGGACATGATGGATAATAAATTACGTCGAATAGAGGTTCTCAAACTTTTTAATATTTTGGTCCATCTTTTAATATAGAGATTGTTTCCCAGACCACATTTCCATCTTGTTATATTATATCCCTGTAGCAACTACAAAAATCTGAACTGTAATCTTTTAGTTTACCTATTTCTTATCTGTAAAATGGAGATAAAAAATCCTTCCCTACTGTATGGGGAATTGTGAGGCTAAATCTATCACTGTTTGACCAGCACTCAGAATACTGTGATGAGTGCCACAGAAATGCCTCTTTATTTTTTTTTAAAAAAATGCGTAGTCTCCTTTGGGGCACATCAGTTATGTCTCCACTGCAGAGTTAGCCTGGAGTCTGTCTCAGGTGCTGCCCCGACTCACCTGAATGTATGGATTAAAGCCCCAGTTCTGCTTTCACTCAAGCTGGTAACCCACTCACTTTACAGTGATGATGCTGCCTAAACCACTCGAGTGCTGGTAGTCCTGCAGTACCTTCCCATGATTCCCTTGTGTGCCCAGAAGGACAGATATGTTTTCCCACAATTCACTGTGAATCAATCATGGAGCAGCTCGTCTTACTGTAGCACAAAGAACTATGGGATATGCCCCCAGGATTCCTATCCATACACGCAGCTGAGTGCAGCACCAGTGAGAATACAGTTGCTTGGATATCACTTTACAGTGTGGCTGTTCACACCCTGGCTAGACTGATCCAGGTGCTCAGACCTGGTTGCCAATCACCCAGGCTAACTCAATATGCAGTGAAGACCTACCCAAGGGGAAGGGTGAGGGAAGAGTTGTGAATGAATGCATTTGTGAGGACCCCTTACACGATCATAACCTCTCCTGCTGAGAATTAGCCAGGGAGATGGACACCATTCCTGGGGTTCTTGTCAACAGTGCCCACCCACCTCCCCCAAAGTGTGTATTTTTTTCCCTCCAGAGTACATGACATAATAGAAAAATATATTAACTGAATATCTCAGAAGACTTGTTAAATTCTGTACCTAACTTTTCCTCATATGGGCAAGCTCTCAGCCTCCTTTTCCTTTGAGTAGGTGTGAAAGACTGTTCTCGGGGCTGAAGGAGGGTATGAGTGAGGCTGAGAAGATGGCAGGTGCTGGGGAAGCATTGCACTTAATTCAATAAACTGTACAAGTGAAGAACATAGTTTCCCCTAAAATGGTCTTGATGTGAGGAGAGAAAAAAATGTGATTTTTGTCCTAAATGTTATATCCCTCACAGGTAGGCATAGTGAGCCATTTCAAGTATAACACAGTCAAAGAACTTTCCAAAGGCCGGTAATTGTCTTTTGGATGAGGAACTAGAGGCTAAAAAAAAGTGAAGTTGATTGGTCGAGGTGACACCACAGGCCAGTGCCAGAGCCAGGAAGAAGAACCCAGTGCGCCAGACTCTCAGTCTAGTGCTCTTTCTACTGGATTTCCTTGCCCCTCTTTGCACTACCACTCTGAAACCTCCTTCCCCTAAGATTCTTTCTCCCACTGCGAAAGGGAGTTATTGAGTATCCATTGTTTAAGTGCATTGACCCCGTCCCATCCCAAACATGGGTTCCATATTGGATCTCTGAAAAGCCCCCTACTTTTCTAAGCTTCCTTGTCTTTGAATCCCCATCATTACATAATTCCCACAAACTTGTGGCGGGGGTAGGAGTCCAACACCACTCCTTATTTATCAAGAGGGGTTGTTTGTTGTGTTACATGAGACACTTCCCTCTCTCCCTCCCTTTCTGAAATGAGCTATTGCTTCAATGACTGTTCAATAACAGGGGGAGCCTTACGAGTATGGGTGACAGAACTATCTCAGGATCTGGACTTAGGCCAGGTCTACACTAGAAACATTTGCCAGTGCAATGATGTTGGTTAGGGATGTGATTTTTTTTTTTAAGACATCTTTATGGTCTTTTCATTGACAAGTACACGCCAGCTCGTTTATATTATAGAAAGCAAAAGGACTTTGACAAGAAGCTCAAGAAGGGGTAGGTTTTTAAACTAGACTGTCTTAGGCTAGAATGCCTAAATCTAGGAATCTAAGAAGTCCTTTTGCAGGTATAGCTTATTTCATTCAGGGAACTGGTATAAGCTATCCGAGCAGGAGTGCCATGCTGGTAAACCTCGTCTAATGTAGACTAACTCATAAGAGAGAAGAATGATCATGTACTTCACCATTTTCAGAACTAAATGGCTGCTAATTAGCTTTCTTAGCTTTCTCTCAGTGAATTACACTAAAGAAATCCCTGTAGAACAAGTATGACAACCACAGCATAGGCACCGACTCCGTGGGTGTTCCAGCCCTGGAGCACCCACGGGGAAAAATTAGTGGGTGCTCTACACCCACCAGCAGCCAAGCTCCCCACCCTGTCCCACCTCATCTCCGCCTCTGCCTCCTCCCCTGAGCGTGCCGCGTCCCCGCTCCTCCGCCTACCTCCCAGCGCTTGCTGCCACCAAACAGCTGTAGCAAGCTCTGGGAGGGAGGGGGAAGGAGGGAGGAGCGGGAACATGGCATGCTCAGGGGAGGAGGCGGGGAAGAAGTGGGGCCAGGGCGGGATTTGGGGAAGGAGTCGGAATAGGGGCAGAGTTGGGGCCGGGACTTTGGGGAAAGGGCTGGAATGGGGGTGGGAGGGAGCGGGGCAGGGGTGGAGTCGAGGCTGGGCTGGGCCGGGGGCAAAGATGGGTCAAGCACCCACCAGTGCCATTAGAAGTTGGTGCCTATGAACCACAGTTTATAAGCTGCTGTGTCTGGTTTTCATGATGTATACATGTGGTCTGCATGGCGTATTTAGACTGCAGAATCTAAGCTTCCATTTAAAATAAGAGTATGTTTCTAGCCGTTCTGGTTGCAAAGAAAACTTTCCAAAGGTTTGTTTAGACTGGGAAAATGTGTATTACTTTAAACATATGCGTTAACGCATTTAAATTAACAGGTTTTTCAACACATTAAATACCAAGTGTAGACAGAGACAATAATGTTTAATAATGTGTTAGCTGGTGCTAACGGCCTGCAAACTTATGTTTGTAGCCACCCCAGCTTACTCAGTTTGAACAAATATACTTTTTTTGGGTGAATTTGTCAGTCATCTTTGCAAAATGTAGCAACGTTTTCCATGTTTTGGTGTCATTAACGGCCGTGTACACGTGGCAGAAAGGAAAATAACTCATACGACATAGATAAAAGGCTGAGCATTTTAAATTGTTTGTTTGCTCTTTGATGATATTGCAGAAGCAGCTGGATTGGAACTCCAGTCACTCTTCTCCAAAAGGACAGATCCCTGCTGCATGAGCTAAACAAGAATATCCCTTACTAGTTAGCAGTAGAGCACCTATGGCATGCCTTTGAGAATTCTAATTGCACCCAGTGTAAGGCAATGGCCCATGTCCACACCAGCCCGATCTCTGCAGTAGCAAAGAAAGGACTGAGTCACAGAATTTGATTCTGGGATATGGTCTGGATTTTGATCATGGGATGATCATGTTTGGGGCTGGAATTTCATACATTTTAGAAAGAGGTCTAATTGCAATATTTAGACCTAGATGTGGATTTTGACCCAACCACTTCAAAGTTATGGGGTGCCCAGATTCTAACTGGAATATGGGAACATGGGTACTCAGTATCTTTGAAAATCAGGCCAGTTTTATTTAAGTGCCAAAAGTAGATTTAGGCATTCTAGCCTAAGACAGTCTAGTTTAAAAACCTACCCCTTCTCGAGCTTCTTGTCAAAGTCCTTTTGCTTTCTATAATATAAACGAGCTGGCGTGTACTTGTCAATGAAAAATAATTTTGCTTGGCTCGGTTTCATGTTGCCACTTCTGTTATTTACTATAACACAAGCTACTGCAACTATAAATAACTGCCCCACGAGTTCTTCTTGACAACATCTCTAAACTTGAGTGCTCACTTTCAGAGAAATAGCCTTTGAGAGGCTGCTTGTGAAATGAGATTAGGATCTCTGACTGTCGTTACAAAGGAGGTTTCTCCTGATGCATCTGATGATGAAAGAAGTGAGTCTCTCCTTGTGGGGAGCCAGAAGACCCAGAGGAGCTCACACCTTGTGAGCGTGGGCATCAGCTCTGTTTCCTGACAAAAGCAGCAGAGGGGCACACGCGTGCGCACACACACACATATATATATACACACATGCAAACCACTCAAATGTCACCCAGGCAAAACAGAAAGCTAACAGCCTTCAACTAGAATCTTTTTCAATTCCGTACCCGGACTAGAAGAGCTGAGAATGAGCATACCAACTGAAAATTTGCTTGTGGTTGCCTCTTATGTGAACTTGAGAATAGCGGAGTAAAAGTATAAAATGTAGATACTGACTGATCCCCTCTGTGGAAGGGGCATAATAGATCAGAATGAGAGAGTTTTCCCAGATAAGGACTACCAAACTCCATTACAAAGAATATTTTATCATTTCACCTTTTTTTTTTTTAGACCCTTTCAAGTTTTGTGTTCTTAAGTGGGGACAGGGAGATTGAAATGTTTTTATTCGATGAATTTGCTAAGATCAACATTAGCAAGATGGAGATGTGATTATAAGAGGGTAATCCCAACATGCTCAAAGCACAATTCTCTCTCACAGTGTGGGCAGAACCAAACTATGTGGTAATTGCATTCCTGAATCAGGCCTGGAACCATGTAAAATCCAAGATTTTTAGCGTGCTCAGGGAATACCGTGAGAACACTTCAGGCTATGTTATAACCAGCACTTCAAAGACATCCTCAAGATAAACATCAAGAGATGTGGCATCAACACCACACACTGGGAGACAGCAGCCCAGGATAGGGATAACTGGCAAACCCTTGTCAGAGAAGAACTGTCCACTTTCAGGGAAAATTGCCTTGCCCTGGTCTCAGAAAAATGCCAGAAAAGAAAGGAAAGATGACTGCCACGCAGCAATCACGGCCCAACCCTGACATCTAACACCACCTGCAACATCTGTCAATGAGCATGGGGCTCAAAGCATTGGCGCCGGAATCAGGTGGGGCCAGGGAAGGAACATAGCCCTCCCTCTTCCCCCTGAGGTCCCACCCGCGGTGTGTGTGTTTGGGGGGTGGGGTGGCTGAGAACAGCCCCCAGCCCATGTCCCTGCCCTATGGGTTATTCACCCTGCCCAGGGCAGGTGGAGGTAAAGGCTCTGTCCTTGACCTGGCTCCATTGGGGGGCAGAGGGGGTTGCCTGTGGAGCCGCAGCCGGCAATGGTAAGAAACATGCCGTGGGCAGCTGTGGTGAGCCTGGGTCCCTCCACTTACCCTAGGTGGGGGGACTGGGGGGGTGGGGACATGGGCTGAGGGCTGCTTCCTCCCCACCCCCCTACCCCCCACCGGCCGGTGGGGCGAACTCCTCTGCCCCATTCTGGCTTCCACCGTGGCTGGGGTGGGGCCTTAGGGGGAAAAGGAGGGGTGGAGGTGGGGCCTCAGGGACCTCCCCCGCGACACACTTTTGGGAAGACTCCGGTGCCCTTGGCTCAAAGATCGTACTCCTCAGTCACCAAATGACCCATAAAAAATAAAACCAGAGAAAGAGCTCATTCTCAACCTCGAGGGGTCGCCAGCGTTAACCAGATCACGGTGTAGACAGGGCCTAAAAGTTCGAGTTGTTTTGCAAAATAGAAACAAAGAAGTAGGGTTGGGAAAGGGGTGCACATCTCTGGCTGTTATAAATCAGCACAGCAACACTGATGTCACCAGAGCTATGATAACTTACATCAGGGCAAAATTCTGACCCCGATTTCTCTGAACCCTCTGTTTTTTGGAAGTTCTCCCTGTCCCTTTATATTTATGATTGCACAGCTTGAACAGTGGCTATGGCAGTGAAAACTGCAGTGGTTTCCATTAACTGGGGATCATGTATGTTCATTCTGTTATCAGTTCACGTGGGTTTGCATTCCCTGAGCTTTGCATTCAAGTGAACTCAAAACTTAGAGCAAAACTCTGCCAAATGCGTGAGTTTTATATGATTTCCATCCAAAACCATAAATTGTCCTGCAGTTTGTTTGCAACATGGCCCAAGATCGCATTGAGGTTCACAGCCCTCAGTGACTCTGGAATGTGGGGCTATGTAAAGAAATCTGATATCAGGCAGGCTTTGTTTAATTTCACACTGCAAATAAAGACCTAATACTTCGTGGGGATGATAGGAAAGAGTTGGAAATCTACCGTTAAGAGTGTAAGACCATGTCAACACCACAGACTTATATTGGTATAACTGTGACGGGTTGGATCACAGAAATCCCCTTGGGGCTGCCAACTGATGTGCCAAGATTACTTCTTCCCCTGCTTTCCCTCCCAGCTTGGGACTCCAGCACCCTGTCTTGCTGAGCCAGACACGCCAGTCTGCTCCAACACTGACCCAGGGTCTGAACCATGTGCCCCCAAGCTGCAGATTTAACTGAAAGCAGCTTAAGAAATGTTCCTGTCTTTAACACTCAGATGCCCAACTCCCAATGGGGTCCAAACCCCAAATAAATCCGTTTTACCCTGTATAAAGCTTATACAGGATAAACTCAAATTGTTCGCCCTCTATAACACTGATAGAGAGATATGCACAGCTGCCCCCCCCCCCCCGCTCCAGTATTAATACATACTCTGGGTTAATTAATAAGTAAAAAGTGATTTTATTAAATACAGAAAGTAGGATTTAAGTGGTTCCAAGCAGTAACAGAACAAAGCGAATTACCAGGCAAAATAAAATAAAACACGCAAGTCTAAGTCTAGTACAGTAATAAAACTGAATACAGATAAAATCTCACCCTCAGAGACGTTTCAATAAGTTTCTTTCACAGACTGGATGCCTTCCTAGTCCAGGCCCAATCCTTTCCCCTGGTACAGCCCTTGTTCCAGCTCAGGTGGTAGCTAGGAGATTTCTCATGGTGGCCACCCCCTGATATGGCTTTGGCACAAGGCGGGAATCCTTTGTCTCTCTGGGTCCCCCCGCCACCCATCCCTTCTAAATGGAAAAGCACCAGGTTAAAGATGGGTTTCAATAGCAGGTGACATGGTCACATTTCCTGAGGGACTCCAAGCCTTCATTCCTCCCAGCCTGACTCACAGGAAGGCCTGCCTGCAAACAGAGCCATCCACAGTCAATTGTCCTGGCTGATGGGAGCCATCAAGATTCCCAACCACCATTAATGGCCCACACTTTGCATAATTACAATAGGCCCTCAGAGTTATATTTCTAGTTTCAGATACAAGAGTGATACATTTATACAAATAGGATGACCAAACACAGTAGATTATAAGCTTTGTAATGATACCTTTTGCATGAAGCATATTCCAGTTACATTATATTCACACTCATTAGTATATTTTTATAAAATCATATAGAGTGCAATGTCACAACTACATCACTCAGGGGTGTGAAAAATCCTCACCCCAAGACACAGTAGTCCTGACCTAACCCCTGATGTAGACAGCATTATGTGGAGGGGAGGGTTTCTTCCGTTGATGCAGCTACCGCCTTTCATGCAGCTGCGCTTATGCAGCGTTTTAAGTGTAGGCCTGTCCTAAGAGAAAAGCATGGTGTCTCAAATATTAGAGATGAATCCGAACTAAAGCCCTGGATCGAGGGTGTGACAAATTGGGAAAATGTCTGTATTATTAGGAATATTATGTATGACTTGTTTTCCCAGTTTCATTCCCAAAGGAGACTATAAAGAGGCTTTTGTAAAGAACCAGGGAAGGATTAATCAATGACACAGATCAGATAACTTCTTTGATGTAGGTATATACCTGAGAGGCTAAGACAAACGTGGCTGAGCCACTAGTTGGGGGAAGAACCTACCTGCCTGGCACCATGCAGATTAGGGCATGTTTCTCTTTCCAAGACTAGGGCTGAGATCAAAAGACTGGAGGAGGCAAAGAGGTGCCCTGGCTGAAAAGTGGGGGGGTTGTGAAGTGGTCAGCTCAGCTGAAAGATGACAGGGACACAGGGTCAGCATGCAGTGATGCTGATGAGCAGATAGACTGACTTGAGATCTAGGGTCTGCAGCAAGCTAGCTGTAACTTGGTGTCCAGAGGGAATGGGGAACACCAAGGGTAAATCATGTCTTCCGAAGGGCTTGAGGGGAATGCCAAGCATAGGTACGACAATATGAGTACCGGTCTTCATGATTTTAAATCCTCAACACATACTAAAAAAGTGAATAGGGGGTTTCCTTGTGCTGCTGAGGACCCTAAGCAATTCTTTAGTCTGCTTATACTTAAAGTCTCTGGTTCTGAGACTCACTGTCCAGGTTGGTTGGTTGGTTGTTGCAGTGTAGCTGTACGTTCAGTGACCCTCCTGGCCTGGTGATTAGCGGGATAGTAATTTCAGAGGTCTTTTGAATAAAAGTCTTAAAGAAACAATAATTCACTCAATTTTTTTTTTTAAGTTCAGAGCTGGATTTGTGAAACTAAGGAGTAAATTATACTTGCCCCTGCCTGATTGGGGTGAGTTGTGGGGGTGAGGGTGCACCTAAGGCTTCAGATTTGAATCCTGCACAAATTTGGAGGGATTCAGAGGGAAGTTTTCAATGTTAGTCCACCTCTACAAGCAAAGTAATGAACTTAAATGGTGGTGAGCTTGTCACATTCGGAATGGTGATAAGAAACAGCAATCCCCACCACCACCTCCTTCTAGACAATAAACAGTTGCTTATTAATTAAGGATATTCTAGCTTGTTTGTTTGCTCTGAAAAATCACAATTGTTTGCTTGAGGCTGCAAATTGTCTTCTATTTCAGATAGATTTCCTGCACTCGTATCTTGGGATCTTTTAGTTTTGTTTTGATTTCCAATCAGATACAATATGAGAGAAGTATATCATTTAAAAATAATTGTAACCAAAAAGAAACATCACATCCTGCAAGAAATGAGCCCCATGTTTAATGGTGTGTGAGAAATGGCAATCTGTGAATGTACTTTAAAACCTAAAAGTGATGGTATATGACCTCAATTAATGTTTTTGCACTTTCAATGGGAAACATAACCCAGTCAAAAAATCAAGTTAAATAAAACATAAGATGGATTTTGATAAAAAAAAGAATGCATTAAAAATGTATAATTTTATTGCAATATCCAATGACCTGGATTTGCTGCTGTTAATTACTGACATTATTATTTTAGCATTACTTTGTTCAAAATATAACAACATTTAAATTAGTTATAGAACAATCCAGTCATTAAGCGAGTATGCACTATGTATATTAGTGATTATTGAGAGAATATGGAGCTTTTGATTTTATTCATTTGCTATTAGTACAGGCGTTGATATTTTATAAGTAACAAGTGATGTATAATGTTTTTAGATTACCACTGTTTAACTCATTTGTGTTGCTGTTTGAACTAATCAAGTAACAATAATAAAGCTCTGTTTTTTAGATAAACAATTTTTTTATTCCTACAGGGAACCCATTTGTGCTTTTATCTAAATGTGCCATGAACATGATCCACTACATTATTCCTGGCAAACTAAATCCATTTAAATCAACTAAATTAAATGCGGTCCCTGAGATTAAGTTGAAAGACCTAGACAAATTGGAGGATTGGGCCAAAAGAAATCTGATGAGGTTCAATAAGGATAAGTGCAGGGTCCTGCACTTAGGACGGAAGAACCCAATGCACAGCTACAGACTAGGGACCGAATGGCTAGGCAGCAGTTCTGCGGAAAAGGACCTAGGGATGACAGTGGACGAGAAGCTGGATATGAGTCAGCAGTGTGCCCTTGTTGCCAAGAAGGCCAATGGCATTTTGGGATGAATAAGTAGGGGCATAGCGAGCAGATCGAGGGACGTGATCGTTCCCCTCTATTCGACATTGGTGAGGCCTCATCTGGAGTACTGTGTCCAGTTTTGGGCCCCACACTTCAAGAAGGATGTGGATAAATTGGAGAGAGTCCAGCGAAGGGCAACAAAAATGATTAGGGGACTGGAACACATGAGTTATGAGGAGAGGCTGAGGGAGCTGGGATTGTTTAGCCTGCAGAAGAGAAGAATGAGGGGGGATTTGATAGCTGCTTTCAACTACCTGAAAGGGGGTTCCAAAGAGGATGGCTCTAGACTGTTCTCAATGGTAGCAGATGACAGAACGAGGAGTAATGGTCTCAAGTTGCAGTGGGGGAGGTTTAGATTGGATATTAGGAAAAACTTTTTCACTAAGAGGGTGGTGAAACACTGGAATGCGTTACCTAGGGAGGTGGTAGAATCTCCTTCCTTAGAGGTTTTTAAGGTCAGGCTTGACAAAGCCCTGGCTGGGATGATTTAACTGGGAATTGGTCCTGCTTTGTGCAGGGGGTTGGACTAGATGACCTTCTGGGGTCCCTTCCAACCCTGATATTCTATGATTCTATGATTCTATTCCAGTTTGGAGCAGCTTGGATTTTCCCTATACATGATTTTGTTACAGTTCTTCCATATTATGCAAACAAATTATTTAATCAGGAACAATAAATGAAGATCTCTTGCTCTCATTTTCTCTCTTTCTACTGGAGATATAAATAATTGATACAGATCCAGAATAAAAATATAATACAAAATATATAAAACAAATAATTCAGCTAGAATATAGATGTATACTAAATGCAAAAACTCACATTAACACATCATTAAAGTTGAGAAATCGAAAACCTCACCACATTTCCCTCAGAGTTGAGGCACATTTCTTTGGCTTTGCCTTCTCTAACATAAACATATAGCAGTGTCTTATGTGTATATAAATACATATATATAAAATCCAAAACAAAACACTCCACTGCACACACTTCTCCCCCTGGGGAGAAGATGAGAGAACAAACACGTGACAGATGTTAGTCATCTTGCTTAATGCATTACTGGATGATGCTTAGATACTGTGCTGATGAGTGTGATATATATGAACCTGAATAGAACAGTGCACTCAGATCCACAAATTCAGAAGTGAAGGTTTCTGCTTGGTGTTTGAATTGATCCAGGGCAGGATAAGCAGTATGACCGACTGCCACAAGTTGTGAGCAGAGGTTACGCAAAGTATGGCTGTGTGTGTATGTGTAAATGCCGGTTAGGTTGAAGACTCTTTAAAAGCTTTGATTCTGAAAAAGCTTAAGCACCTACATAACTTTACATGCATAAGTAGTCTTACTGACTTTAATGGGGCTGATCACACATATAAAGTTGCATGGTTACGTCTGTGTGGAACAGGGGCCTAATTTTTGAATTTCATGACCTGTGCTGAATTTCTAAAACTGAAAATTTCCCTAACAGTCATTTTTTTCACTTAATTTTCTTTGTTAAAGAAAAAAGGGAGGAAAGTTTGCTAAATTTTTCTGAAAGTGCTTCAGCACTGATATAAAACATTTTAGATTAGCCAAGTAGGGTGGCCAGGTGCCTCATTTTTGACCAGAAAGTCCGGTTGAAAAGGACTATTGACCGGACGTGCAAAATCCAGTTACTGCGGGCGAGGGTGGCAAGGAGGTGCTGGGTCATTACCTGCACCAGCCCCTACTCAGTCGGAGCCACCTCCTACCTGCGTGAGGTGGCTGCAGATCCCAGCTGCGGCTCCGCAAGCAAGTCCCTCCCAACCCATGCAAGAGAGTGAGGGGAACAGCAGTGAGTGCTGGGGGGAGGGGGGAAGAGGAGCGAACAAGGGGTGGGAGTCTTGGGGGGAAGAGGTGGGGCAGGGACAGGGTCTGGGGGGTGGGGGGTGATAGGTGGGGTAGGGCAGGTTCCGGCACTCCTACTGGACTGTCCGACTTTTAAATATTAAAAGTTGGCAACCCTATAACCAAAGCATCTTAATTAGCCAGCCCTTAACAGGCATCTTTATCTTAAGAAGCAAAGGGGGAAAAAATGGAGTTGTGCTTTTTTAACATTCTTTTTAGCATATAAACATAGCCTGTAAGTTTTATGTTTTCCAAAAACAAAGAGAGACGGTTTAAAGGTTGTCTCCTCTTTTTTTTTTTTTTAACCTTAGAAATACCATGAATGTCAAGTCTGGTCTTCCTTAGTGTTTACTTGGAGATCTTAATGGTTGATTGTGATCTTTCTCATCACATAAACGAAAGCACAGCAGTGGTGGTAAATCTTTACCATGGATATCTTTTCTCCTAAGAGTTCAAGTGTTTGAGTTAAATAGTTAACAAAAACGAAGAGTCTGAATAAAAATCACTTCCCATCTCACTTGCATGGTATAGCTGATGTCAGCTACCAGTTCCCCAATCATCCATAGAATCTTCCAGGAAATCAGGATACAACAGGTGAATTGCGAACATAATAAAAAATCTTTTTGGAATTCTCCAGAAATCTACAAGAAGCAATAAAGAAACACAAACCCAGGTATTTTTTTTTAAGTTTTAATTTTTCAAGCTATATATATTTAAAATGCAATTAGCAAGACTATTATTTTTCTTTATAGGTTCCCTTGAACTGAGATGTCCTTAAGCAATTAAAGGCACCTTAAAGATAAAGTACATAGAATGCTCTGACAATTCTTAGGGCACTGCAAAATCTAAATAGAAATAGTTTAACTTTAATAGTTTAACTTGTGTGCATGAACTCTCTGACATTAAATGATCATATGATATAACAGCACTTTTCTACTGGCTCCGTCAAATTCCGCAAAGATTAATTTTTCAGTTTAACAAAATAAAGTTTTTATACTTCAGAGTTTTATAGTTATGCTGTATGTGAAGCGATGAAGAATCTGTAGGCTGACAAGTGAAACAGAGCGTAAGGGCAAGGTGCTGACACCTGCTGACCAACTGATGAGAATAAAAACGCCTAAACACAACAGAACTGCTCTAGTTCCTCTAAGCAAGGGTCGGGCTGCAGAGGTGGACACAGCAGGGAGGAGTTTAGTGACGATGGGTCAGTCTAGAGGAGAAGCCAGCTGATCTGAGCAGGATTAGACATTATGGTGGTAAAAGTGCCCAATTTCCATCTAACGTACATTTTTCACCAATGCTACTATGTATGGAGTGTAACAGAGATGAAATTATGGGTTCTATTTTTGCCAGTGTAGGCAAGGCCCTAGATAACTATGTTTTTGTTCGCAAAAAGAAAAGGAGTACTTGTGGCACCTTAGAGACTAACCAATTTATTTGAGCATGAGCTTTCGTGAGCTACAGCTCACTTCATCGGATGCATACCATGGAAACTGCAGCAGACTTTATATACACACAGAGAATATGAAACAATACCTCCTCCCACCCCAGTGTCCTGCTGGTAATAGCTTATCTAAAGTGATCATCAAGTTGGGCCATTTCCAGCACAAATCCAGGTTTTCTCACCCTCCACCCCCCCACACAAATTCACTCTCCTTTTCTTTTTGCGAATACAGACTAACACGGCTGTTACTCTGAAACCTATGTTTTTGTTAAAAGGCTGCTGAAAAAGTATTCCTGTCCAGGGTAGACAGGATTTAACCATGCTCTAAATCAGTTTAGAGAACAATGTTACAGCCCAGGTACCTTGCTTCCTGTTTCATGTGGCGCATTTGGGAGGGGGAGGAAGAAGGGAAAGCAAAGTGTAATTTATCTGCAAAATATGTTAGTGCCATTTAGTGCTGTTTACACAGCAGAGGGGTGTGACTTTGAATGGATGTCCCTGTTCGACATGGATCCCTTCCCATTATGAATAAGACAATTACTAGACAATGAAGCCATTACAGAAGGAGAGAAGAGCTGGCAGCAGCCAACAAATCTTGCACTCTGCATTTACAGGACTATAATTATCCAAAGTTTTAAAACACAATAGTATCAGCTAAAAGGGAACATCTGGGTGGGGACCAAGACATCCCAATTAAATGATTGATGAGCAACTCATGTATGGGATAACTCATTGTGTTAATGGGATTGTGATTTAAAAAATGCCACTCAAGTTAACAAATGTGCTTAACAGTTTAAGTGTAACAAATGCACAGAAAAGCAGATCAAGTGTAAAAGAAATCTGTTTCTGTATTATTCGAGTTAACAGAGCAGCAATAAGTTCAGCCTCAAATTGATTGTGGAAAAGATTCCAAATGGATGTGCATAGCGGCAGGAGAGGAAAAGCTCCAGTTTGTGCTTTGCAAATTTATGTGGTGATGACAGCAGTGCCAATCTCTGGAATTTTACAAAATATGTTAGTGCCATTTATTCTCTCTCTGCTTCAGTTTGTCCTCTGTAAAACCAGGGTAATAATGCACCTCTCCATCCTACCTTTTGTCTGTCATTCCTATTTTAGTTTGTAAGATCAGGCCATAGAATTATGGAAATTTAGGGCTGCAAGGAACCTTGAGCGGGCATCTAGTCCAGCCCCCTGCATTGAGGTAGGACCAAGTAAACCTAGATCATCCTGAACTGGTGTTTGTTCAACCTGTTCTTAGGCCTTGTCTACACTGGCAAGTTTCTGCTCAGTAAAGCAGCTTTCTGCCGTGTAACTCCCGAGGTGAATACGCTGCCAAGCCACTTAGTGCGCAGAAACTGCGCGGTTGCAACGCTGTAAAAAAACCACCCCGACGAGAAGCGAACAGCTTTCTGCGCCGGGGCTACTGCACCGCGGTGCCGGTGTCGACACCCTGGTCGATTACAGCGCTGCGATTGGCCTACGGGAGGTGTCCCACAATGCCTGTTCTCCCCGCTCTGGTCATCGGTTAGAACTCTACTGCCCTGCCCTCAGGTGGCCAACCGTCACCCCCACCCCGTCCATTCCTGGGGAATTTTGAAAGGCCCCTTCCTGTTTGCTCGGGGACACGTGCAGTGGTCTCAGTGCATCTTTCCAGGTGGCCAGGCCTGCTCCACGCACCAGGTGATCCCCCGCTTGGAGCAATGCCGCACTGCTGGACCTCATCGGTATTTGGGGAGAGGAGGCTGTCCTGTCCCAGCTGCGCTCCAGCCGTAGGAATTATGATACCTATGGACAGATTTCACGATGCATGACAGAAAGGGGCCATGACCGGGACACACTGCAGTGCAGGGTCAAAGTGAAGGAGCTGCGGAACGCCTACCACAAGGCGCGGGAGGCAAACGGCCACTCCAGGGCTGTGCCCATGAGCTGCCAGTTCTACAAAGAGCTGGACGCGATACTCAGCGGCGACCCCACCTCCACTGCGAAGGCCCCTGTGGATATTTTGATGCTTTGCATGCCAGTCGAGAGTGAACTGAGCCAGGAGAAGGAAATCTTGGATGAAGATGTGAAGGGGGACCCAGAGGCAGAGGACAACTCGGAGGTCAGAGATGCATGCAGCCAGAAGCTCTTCTCTACCCTGGAGGAGGCTAGCCAGTCACAGTTGTTGGAGCTTGGCGAAGTGCAAACAGGAGAGGAGGCCCCTGGTAAGTGGCTTTGATTTTGGGAATCGCTGAAGCAAGTTGTTGGGGGCGGGAGGGCTGCAGAAAGCGGGCTTGTGTCTGTATGATGCCCGTACCACCACAGATAGGAGCCGACTCCGGTGGTGCTCCACGGGGAAAAATTGGTGGGTTCTCTGCACCCACCGGCAGCTTCCCCCCCCCCGCCTTCCCAGCTCACCTCTGCCTCCTCTCCTGAGCCCTCCACCGTGTCCTGCTTCTTCCCCCTCCCTCCCAGAGCTTGCACCACGAAACAGCTGGGCGGGAGAGAGGAGGAGGAGGAGGAGGAACACAGCATGCTCAGGGAAGAGGCGGGGCCAGGGCGGGGATTTGGGGAGAGGTCCAATAAGGGCAGGAAGGGGGTAGAGTCGGGGCTGGGCCAGGGTCGGGGGGGGGGCACGAGCACCGACCAGTGCCAAGGAAAGTTGGCGTCTGTGCCACCACATGTCTAGTCTGAGCGGCGGAACAGGCTGTCGATTGACTCCCTCGCTTCACGGGAATCTGCCTCAGAGATCTCCACGAAAGTCTCATGAAGATACTGGGCAATCCACTGCCATAGGTTCTTTGGCAGAGTTGCTTTGTTTCTTGCCCCATTAAGGGTAACTTTCCCGCACCACACTGCCATCAACGGGGGGGGTGGGTTGCCATTGCTGCACACAGGCGAGCCGCATAAGGGCCAGGGCAGAAGCCGCAGTCTTTGAGAAGACCTTTCCTTGATTCCCTGCTCACCCTCCGCAGCGAGATATCTTCCAGAATGAATACAGCCTATGGAAAATGGGGGGACAGTAACATTTATAAGCCCCCCGCCCCCTACAGTGCTGGCTCTCCCCAAGAGCCACATGCCCAGTGTACAGTAGGGTCCTGGAACACTGATTTCCCTTACCCCTGTGGTTACTCAGCATTTTGGGGGTCTTGTGGTTCATGTGTGCTTGCCTAGGGTCAGCCAGTTAGTGACAGGTGTGTGAATAGTGGCTGTGTTTTATATCACTGAATGAATGGTCTCTGTGTTGCAAACAATACTGCTTCTGTAAAACGTTGCATTTTGGCTTCACAGAGATGACCTTGGGGCCCAGCCTCCCTCTTTGTTATCAGCGGCTGAACGGCTGCGCAGAATTAGAAAGCGGCCACAATGAACTAAAGAGGACTTTCTGCAGGATGCCATGATGCACTGCACGACCAAAAATAAGACTTGAAGGAGTGGCGGGACAGCGAGAAGAGGGATCAAAAGGAGAACGCGGCGCGCCAGAACGAAGCCACAGAGCGGCTCTTAAACATTATGGAGGGCCAAGAGGACACACTCCAGGTGCTACTAGCACTGCAAACTGAGCAGCTCCACGCCTGCCCTCCTCTGCAGACACTCTCACAAAACTCTTTCCTATGTGCCCCCTGGACACCGCCAACACACTCCTATCAACCTCCTGGCTCCAGTCTGTACCTGCTGCATTCCACTCCTGCCCCGTCACAGTCCAGCCCTGCGGGCTCCCACTACCCACTGCACTCAACACCCGTCCCTCTGTAGTTGAGCCCTGCTGAAGTACAGTACCCGCTGCTCTGTACTCCAAAGGACAAAGTTGCAAATGATACCTGGACATACACAAATCTTTAACCATCCTGGGATCCTCCCTTCCCCCATTCCCCACAGTGCTGATGTGTTGTTGTTGGTTTTTTGTCTCTCCCCTCTGGTTGTTGTTTTTTAATAAAAGAATGATTTTGGTTTGAAAGCAGTCTTTATTCCATTGACTGAAAGCAAAGAGAGCCCTGCAAAGCAACAGGCAATTTTCTTAAACTTTCATATTGCATCGGCTACACCAATCACAATCACCTCCCAGCATTACAAGCACTGCACTCCCGAGCATAGCAACAAGTATTAGTGGCTTCCACCTTCAAATTGATGCCTCAAGGCATCCCTGATCCTTATGGCCCCGCGATGCGCCCCTCTAATAGCCCTTGTCTCTGGCTGTTCAAATTCAGTCTCCAGGCACTGAGACTCAGTGGTCCATCCCTGAATGAAGTTTTCACCCTTCCCTTCACAAATATTATGGAGCGTACAGCACATAGCTATAAGCATAGGAATATTGTCATCGGCCAGGTCCAGCCTCCCATGTAGGCAGTGCCAGTGGGCCTTTAAACCGCCAAAAGCACACTCAACAGTCATTCTACACTTGCTCAGCCTGTTGCTGAACCACTCCTTGCTGCTGTCAAGATGCCCCGTGTATGGCTTCATAAGCCGTGGCATTAAGGGGTTGGCGGGGTCTCCCAGGATCGCAATGGGCATTTCAACTTCCCCTGCGGTGATCTTCTGGTTCAGGAAGAAAGTTCCTGCTTGCAGCTTCCTGAACAGGCCAGTGTTCCGAAAGATAAGTGTGTCATGCACCTTTCCAGACCAGCCTGCATTAATGTCTGTGAAACACACACAGTGATCCACAAGTGCTTGGAGAACCATAGAGAAATACCCCTTCCGATTAACATACTCGGAGGCTAGGTGGTCTGGTGCCAGAATTGAAATATGCGTTAGTAACCAATCGGTAGCAATCTGGAGTAGCCAGCTTCTACAGTGCAATCACCACGCACTTCTCCAACGACAAGGCAGCTCTCATTCTCATGTCCTTGAGCCACAGGGCTGGGGCAAACTCATCACACAGTTCCATGAATGTGGCTTTCCTCATCCAAACAAATATTAGCGGCTTCCACCTTCAAATTGATTCCTCAAGGACACGAGAATGAGAGCTGCCTTGTCGTTGGAGAAGCGCGTGGTGATTGCACTGTAGAAGCTGGCTACTCCAGATTGCTACTGATTGGTTACTAACCAGTTCACAGTGGGAAAGTCGACTGTTGGATGCATGTTGACAGAAGTGTGCAGGACCATTAATAGCATCCTGCTCTGAAAGACCGTGACTCTGGGAAACGGGCGTTACATTGTGGATTGCGTTGCACAAGTGGGCTTCCCTAACTGCAGAGGGGCGATCGATGGCACACATATTCCAATTCTGGCACCAGACCACCTAGCCTCCGAGTACGTTAATCGGAAGGGGTATTTCTCTATGGTATTTAGGGGTATTTCTGCAACCACTGCTCATCATCCCAGACATGAATGACGATGTGATCCCACCACTCAGTGCTTGTTTCCCGAGCCCAGATGCGACGTTCCACTGCGGTCAGCACCTCCGTGAATGCCACAAGGAATCTCATGTCGTAGCCACTACATGTGGTGAGATCAATGTCGCACTCCTCTTGCCTTTGTAGTTTAAGGACTAATTCCACTGCCACTCATGACATACTAGTGAGATCGAGCAGCATATTGGTCAACAGTGTGGGATCTATTCCTGCAGGCTGAAGAGACAGAGCACGCAGTAAAGATGAAAAGATGAAAGATGAATTGAAAGATGGTGCCAAATACGGATGGAATCACAGGCAGGGGTGAAAGGAAGCCGGTATGGCGTACCGGTAAAAAATGGCCACCAGTACCAGCCCATAGCAGCCGACGTTAAATCGCTGCCGTGGCAAAGGACACCTCTTAAAGCGCTTTAACATCATTGCCCCTTCTGTACCCCCCATGCCCCGGGCCACTGACGGGGGGGGAGGGGAACAAAAGGAGCAGCTGACCCGGGGCCGGTGATTTAAAAGGGCTATTGCGCAGGCAGCTGACAGTGTGAACACACAACACCGCTTTCCCTTCAGCGCTCTCTGAGCGGCGCTGTAACTGCTGGCGATGTAACTCTGCTGGTGTAGACATACCCTTAGAAACCTCCAATGATGGGGATGCCACAACTTCCCTTGGAAGCTTATTCCATTGCTTAACTACCTTTGTAGGTAGAAAATTTTCCCTAATATCCAAGCCAAATCTCCCTTGCTGCAAACTAAGCTGACTAGAGTATCAAATGGTTTCCTCTCACCTCAAAATCTATGACTCTCTCAGAAAAAAAATGAGCAAAGCTACTCCAAAGCAACTTGGACCTTGTAACAGCTGTAGGTATGTCACACAAAACATTATGGTCAATGGTCTCAAAGACCACTGACAGATTTAAAGGAATCTGCAATTATGTGTATGTTTTTGTTAATCATGAGGAGTAGATTGACTAACACAATTGGTTTCTGACATGGATGGAGAGAAGGCAGTTCAGTCTCCTTAGCTATTCAATCTTTGGCCTCTCTCTGATATTTTAAAACACAGAATTGACCTTATAACTTGAGATACGCCAAAATCATAAAGTCTGGATCCAGATATGAATTTTCCTAATGTTCAGGGGCCCATATATATCACAGTGGCAGTTGCTTGTATCATTCTGGGAGAATCACCAGTTAATCCCATTATAAGCATAGGCCCCATATACTAACCATGAAAGTTGGATCCATATCTGAATTCACTCAAAGGTCAGTGTTAAAAAGGGGGTGGGAATGTTTGGGCCTGTTTCTATTTACATCAGATTTTAAAGTCTTATGCATTCAAATGCTGAGCTGCCTTTACCTTGTTCATCTTAGTCTGTCAAGAAAGTGTGTTCCCGTTTGACTGTAAATTACTCCTCTTTCATATATTTAAGACACTTGCAATTTTTTTCAGAGTGATTTACTCTTCTGTGTAGATAAGTTACATTGTCGTTTTCCCTTAAGCAAGGGAAGAATTTAATTTCCCAGTCCTGATTCAGCTCCTCTCTCTTCTTCAGTGGCTCTCTGATCTAGCCTATTTTATCTAAGCTGATCTATCTAAGCTCTTATACCATGCACATCTGAGCATCCCAGCAGCCTTCTTTCCCCTCTTGCCCCCTGTTTCCTACTCCCTCAATCAAGAGAAACCTGGAACGAACATCAGATAAGACAGACAAATCCGGCTTTGCCAGATAATTCCAATGTAATCAGCCTGTCCTGCAGCTTGACTATGAAAGATGCTCTCAAGGCTGGGTCCAGGAAAACGGAAATCTGTTTGTGTCACCCAATTCATTTAAACAAGTTCTTACACAACACATGTTATCCATGTGGGTGGTATGGTAGCAGAGTAGACTGTGTTGTGAATTCCTGTTGGGGCTGCTACAATGGCAAATTCTTATCTGCAGAGTAACAAATTTGTGGCCCACTAAGACTTCCTTATTTACACTACGGTGTGTACTGTGACCTCTTGTAACTTCACATTTACCACAAGTGTGCGATCATGTCTCCCTCTAGTGGCTGGCCTGCAGAGATGATGAGAATGCTGCTTGCTCCATTGGTTGGGGCTTGCGCTGTTGGTGATGGAAGTCATGGGTTTGATCCTGCGTGAGTCTATATGTGTGTAGTCATAGATTTTTGTTAGTGAATGGTACTTCTGAAAGGTCTATCCTGTAGACCTCAGATATTTAGGAGTACTTCGTAAAACAAGATGAGCATCCGCAGAACACAGGTTTAGTGCATGTGGTAATGTCATCCCCTAGTGTCTGGTCCTAGCGATTATAAGAATCTGACACTCAAAGCAGGGCCTTGTACTTTGGGAGTTGAAGGTCTATGGTTCCAATCACAGCATCAACCCAGAGTATCTATAACTATATGGCTGCAGGTTTGTTATGCCAGGGTATCACTCGGAGCCTCCTGCTCCGAAAGTGCAACCCCCTTCCACCTGTATTAAAGGCAAATCATTGTTAGCAAAAGCATAGGGCCTGTGATGCACAGTTAAGCAGTTCTGATTCCATCCTGTAAGGTCAGTGGTACACATGCACACTAGCCAGTTCATTGTAGTACAGTGTCAGAGCTGGAATATGCCATGTATGTTGAGTATCTGACAGTCACTGTATTCCGATCCGTTTATTTGCTGAAAATGCAGTTTAGAAAGCAAATGATAGAAGAATGGGAAATATGTTATATAAAGCCTACCATTTTATTATATCACCAACTCTTGTTTCAGAAAGGGAACATCTAACCACCAGATTTTCAAGAATAAAACATAACAGCACATCAGAACAGAAGCCTTGATGTTGGATTTAAAACACAGAAACATTTTTTCCCCACTGCCAAGTGTCTCTTAAATCTCAGTATTCCTTGCTTTGTTAAATGCGTTCTCCTGCAAATACTTGGTTGCTGTTATATTTCCCCATACTGAAAGTCTATCACAAAGACTTTTTTCCAGGCATTGGCAGATGGCAATTAGCATCCTTCATATTCCTTCCCCATACCTTCTGCAGCGTTTTTGCCTGCACCTTGTCTACTTCACAGCTCCAGGCATGCCAAATCACACACTTTCGAAGGTCTTATTGCTAGCAACAGATCTTTCATTCTAAATGCCTAAGTACCACACGAACGATGTTTGGAACAGGCGTGCACCTGCCTTTTCATGCTCCTTTGTGTGTAGCCTGGACAGCTTGGTGCCAGTCAGCAGCATAATCAGCTTTTCCTCCAGTTTTGAAATTCCACAGCTTTTAGAAAAGGAAGCAGAAAAGAAGAGGTGGGAAAGTGCTGACTTCAAAAAAAAAACAATAATGAATTAGCCGTGCTATTTTATATACACTGTCGTTCTCATTAAGGATCCATCTTGCAATCATTGCATACTCAAGACTCCCATTGATTTCAATGGAAGTTACACTGTAATGCGCTGGCTTGGTGTGTGGGCATAAATTGCCCTCTATGTGCTGGTCTGCGGAGAAGATAGAGAACCTACTACAACAGCTAGTCAAGAGAAGTTCCGCTTTCCCTCAAGCAGAAAAGACATGTATTTTGGAGCTAAAGAATCAAGATTCCGGTATCAGCCCTGTGTGCTCCGATAGATTCACAGCTGGTGTAAATTGGCATTACTCCTCTGAAGTCCACTGAGTTTGCTGATCTGCTCTAGAGCTGAAGTCTGGTTCAAGGTGCAAGTTGTTGTTTGAGCACACGTTAGCTAGAACATGCTGGGAAGGCCTGCAGGATTGGACCCTGACTGATCATTTTTCTGTCTGAAAGGAATCCCATCAAAGTTGATAGGCTTAAACATTGTTCTGCCTTGACAGTCATTGTCCCATATGGAAGGTTGCTTTGACCATCTGCATTCCTAGTGTGATATTTTTAAATTGCCTTTTTATAAATACTTAGTTCTACAACACTGGAGTGAAAGACTTTTCATGGAATGCAAAATATAAATAAAACAATATATACACTTGTGTATTAAAGCTGTAATTCACTATTCCTTAATCAGGAAAACTCCCACTGAGGAAAATCAATTAGTATTTTCCTAAATTAGGGCCTTAAAATAACAATCCCAAAATAACAATTTTGCCTCGAATTTAATCAATCTACAACATCATAAAGAAAGAAAAACAAAATGAGCTTTTTTCCAACGGCTCGTTTTCAGTTATAAACCAAACCGTTATTAACTAGAAGCGAGCATTCTTTTTGTACTCTGTACCGCACCGAGCGCATTGGGGCCCTGGTGCATGAGTAGGGCTCTGAGGCATTACTGCAATACAAATAATAAGTTATAACAGCCATGACCTCTGATCTGAATCCTCTCACCAAAACTTTAGGATGGTTCAGAATCTAGACCTAGTTCTGAATGTTACAGCTGGCCCCATTTCTTCATGTGCCAAAGTGAAACCCTCACTCTAGACAGCCCCTAACTTTGGGTGGGGGAAGAGCTTGATTAAATCCAGATACAGACCCAGACATCACAGCTCAGGCCTGTCTCTTTAAAGCAAACAAACAAAAGCCCATTTAAATGTATGTGTCACTCACAGTAAATGAAAGAGTGCCTGCACTTCTCTCCTGTGATGGTAAATTTCACAGGTTAACCGCAGGCTGGGCTAAAGTACTGTTTCCTCTTATTTGTTCTAAATTTATCTGCCATTAATTTCCATTGAGAACCAGACTGGATTGTTATTTTCCTGTGTACAATTAGTTGTTTCCTGTGCAAATGTGGATTTTTTTTTGTATTTTATTATTGTAAATATCCTTTTATTAAAATGGCTCCATAGACGTTCACTATTCTCCGCTTAATTTTGCTTTTAGAGTTGCAGACCGAACCTGACTCCTTCCAGTGCAATGAACTGTAAGGCTTGCCGTATACCAGGAATGTTAAGAACTATCCCTTTTATATCAAAGTACAGAACTGGTTAATTCCCTCTGAACAGAAGCTTGAGATTTTCCAGCAGAAGCAGCGGGTGGGCAACCTGAGTTTGCACTCTAGCCATCTTACCATTTATCCAATAGTTGTCACAATTGCTTCATTGCTGAAGCTCTGGGGGGCTAGCAGGAAATGGTTCTCAAACAGGATTTTTATCTAGACCTTATGGTTGACAGTCTCTTTGGGGGACAGCCAACATTCTGTGGAAGGAGGTCACTTTCTTAAGTGCAAATGAAGTGAGATTCTAACATTGCCTTTTGGCCTCATGCCATTCCCTCCTGTCCTGCTTTGCCTGAAAGAAGCTGAGATACTGCCTTTTCTGAGTTCCTCTTACATGTAGCAACCTGTAAGAACCTGCAGAGCTAGAACCTGGAACAATGGGGGCTGCTGACACCTTCACAATTTCTTCTTACAATAGGGAAGGCAGGGGAGCTTAACTAAAGTGGTGTTTGGAGGAGATAAGTACAGCTATTTTGCAGTCACCAGTGCGGAAACAAACAGGAGCTATAAAAACTAACTGCATAAAGGTCTTTTTCTTTTTCTTTTTAACAGACCGCAACTGGACATGAATTCTTCAATGCCTTTTGGGAACTGAAGTTTGTTCTTCAATCCTCTGTCATGTAGATCATATTTTAAAAACAGACATGTCTATAATTCTTTCTCTGCCTGATGTTTCTAAGTCAAACAAATGAGCTTTAGTTGTGTTTTAGGGTGAGGTGGTTAAATAGAAAACTTTCTGCTCCCTCTCCCACTGTCCCTGGTCCAAAGAATCAGAAATCCGTGGCCAGCTAGGAATGAAACCTATTCAGATGGGAATTAGAGCACTTTGTTTAAATTATATATGGCCTCCAAATTTGGGAAATATAGATCTAAACTTTGTGGCTCAGGCCCATCAGCTATCAATCAAGAATAAATGCTAAAGTCTTTGCATTGATCTGAGAACAAAATGTATCATAACACCACATGAAACCATGCATCTGATGTCTCCCAATGGGATGCCAGAATGGCAACTACATTTGGATTAGATATACTGTAGTAGTAGATACTCATGCAACCTCTTATTTGGTTTCCCCAGCTGAGATTGCCTGTGAATTGAAAACTGAAACTGTCCACATGTGCTTTACAGATTTATATTGTCTTCATAGAAATTGCAATTGTAAGAGCCATATTGTATAAGTGCATCTTGTCCATCCCCCTATCACTGAGGTTTATTATCCAGGTTTTCCCCCTCCCCCCACCCTTCTGGTTTTAAAAGACTTGAGTTGGGACCCTGCCACCTTTCTTCTTCTTTGAATATACATTTGTGATGGAACAGTAAATTACTTTATATTTTTTCCAATCCTCATTGTGCTACACGTCCTGGACATCTGAGCTAATTACGGTAGTTTGTGCCATGTAATTTGAAATGTTTGGGCAACTATGGGATTGTTTGAGTATTAGCCCATTCTCAACATCCCTGTTCTGAGTTTCCATGTGGCACCATATAAATAACCATACAAAAAACTATCATGTCTGGTAACCAGGTTGAAACATGGTATTTCCATTATATAGTTAAAATGTAGTTTGATGTTGCACAGTAGAACAAGACCAATGTGTTCCTGGGCCATGGCAGAGACCTGCCAAAGTCCAGGTGGTTTGGATTTATGGTTAAAACATTTTTCAGTGCAATGTACACAGAAAGAATGAACTGTGTGTTCATCATGTCAGTAGATTACAGTGATATGGTCCTTTAACATGGTAGCCTTTTATTGTGTCAATAGGAGCAATCATTTTTTTCCAGATGTTATCTGTATACTAAGGAGATCTGTGAGGACAGTGTGCTTGGCTGAGTTCTTAGCAGTTAATGCATCCAGGCTTGTGGGCAAAAGATAATGTCCTATTGGGCCATTGATGGGATGCAGCGTGTTTTCCCTGTGAGAATTCTGAAACCCACTGGGATACATCAGTCTCCTTTGGTGAACCATTACAGCACGTTCATCACCCCAACCAAAGCAAGAGTGTCACTAAACCATAGTGGGAAATGGTTCGTCCATCATAAAGGCACTTATGCCCATGCCTCAGTCACGAACCCTACTTGGTACCAGATCTCCTGTGTGCCCATGCCCATTTGGAACAAACGAATTTTGGAGATCCAAAGCTGCCCCAGAAGAGCTCTTATCTCCATGGACATTAAACACTCAGAACAATAAACATTGGCAACCTCAATGCCTGGACAGACAACACCTCAGTCAACTTAGCTGGAAATTCAGGGATGCAACTTGTATACCCCAGCTATTCCCAGAATTAACTCAAATGCAAGATGAATGCGCCCATAAATCTGAGCTTGGAGAAGGGAGTTTCCTACATTTAAAATCAGATGCAAACAGCAAAGTTTTCTGTCCTCTCTTTGTTTATGCTGCACCAAATACCCATCTGGAGAGAGCTGAACAAAGGACCAGCTGCATCATTCAGTCACAGCATGCTCATATGCAAAGCTGGGAGGTTCATCTATTATTAAAACATGGATGGTAGAAACTTTATGCCCCACTGACCTTGCATTAAGCAACATGAACTGAAAGACAGGGTCTAGGCTAGCTCAATGCCTTCTACACCTGAGATTAGATCCCAGATGAGACTAAATGAACAGACAATTGTCTGTCTAACCCTGCATGGTATTGGCCCTAGCCACCTGAGAGATCGCCTCTCCTTCTGCAATGGTGACCTCACATGACAGCTTCACTCCACTGGAAAAATTAAGCAGTTGACAAACAGAAGACACATCTGCAGGGGACAGGACTTTCACAGGAGCCAGACCAAAACTATAGAACAAAAAGACAGACATAATAAAATGATCCCCACCATTGCCACAGCCAGAGCTTAATGCAGTCCCCCTCCCCCCACAATAACCCTTCCAAATCCCATCAGCATCCTCACACTCAGTTTAAAAAAAGAATATCCCAAATAAACTTCTTCCTGTCAGCAGGGGGCTGCAAGAGAATGAAATGTTTGTGTTTATGTCTTGTGGAAGGTGTGATGGGGTCCCTGGGGTGCAACCTGGACTGTGGGACTGCTGAACCCTACCATCCTGGGCTGTCCCTCACACTTCGATGCTAATGTCAAGCTACAAGCCTCTGTCAGGCACTGCACTTACACAGCCGTCCACAGGGAGGGACACGCTCAACTGAATTACATGAATGATCTCCCAGACACTCATGAACCATCAATAGAGGCTTCAGCCAATTTACCCCCGGCTCCTCAGCCTTGCACCCCAGAAATATACTGTCTTATACTGCTCAAGGTTCCCTGGGACAGCGTAAACTCATAAATTAGCCACTCCTTCATAGGAAAGTGGACATGCACCCGCCTTTGTAATCTGAGTTGAGATTCCCCAAGCACTTCAACTAAAGCCACACTGTTTTAGGTAAAATATAAAACTGATTTATTAACTACAGAAAGAGAGATTTTAAGCACCAGGCATAGAAATCAAAGTTGGCTACCTAAGAAATAAAAATAAATTCACAATCTAAATTCTAACTCAGACTAAGCTAGATTTGAATCAAATAGTCTCACCCTAACAGATGGTACAGACAGCGTACACTTCCTCAATACACAATCTGTACCCCCTTCCAGCCTGGGACCAATCTCTCTAAGTCTTTGTCTTCCAGATGATGATCTTCCAGGTGTTGAGATTGGGGGGTAGGGGGCAGTGACGATGTCACTGTCTCTCTTCTTATACCTTCTTCCAGCTGCTAGGAAGATCCTTGCTGTGACGAGGGTTAGTCTGCCTTCCTGGCGTATGTGCCTTCTCTGAGAAGCCTCTGGGATAGTAGATTCTTTTTGATGGACCATTAATGATGTCTGTCCCTCCTTTGCAACTGAAAGGCTGACTCTGAGCGTTTCCCACCTCACAACATATTTCAGAAACACATATAACAATACTTCATAACTTAACATACAATGATAGTAAATACAATTCAACAGGATATTAAGGTTCAACAGATCAAGATTTTTTAAATGATACCTCGCAAGGCATGCATTGTACAAAACACATCATAATCATAGAATAGTGGTGAATATGGGAATTCCAGGGTGCTGCTTTGAGGTACAGAGTGTCAGTAATAACCCTTCCAAATCATATCAGCATTCTCACACTCAGTTTAAGAAAGAATATCCCAAATAAACTTCTTCCTGTCAGCAGGGGCTGCAAGAGAGTGAAATGTTTGTGTTTATGTCTTGTGGAAGATACTCAGGCCTGGTCTACACTAAAAAGTTAGGTCAAAGGAAGCTGCCTTAAGTCGCCCTGTTAAGTGTCTATACTACCGGGTCCTTTGTGCCAACCTAAGCTGCCTCTAATGTCGACTTCTGTAATGCACCCCTGCGAGAGGCGTAGCGCTTAGTTTGATTTTCATGGGTCAACTGTGAGGTAGTGCAGATGCAGTGTTGTGTAATTCAACTTAATTGGCCTCGAGGTGGTGTCCCACAATGCTCATCTGTGACCGCTCTGGAGATCATTCTCAACTCTGCTGCACTTCAGCCTGCTACACAGGAAACAGCCCCTCCCCTGCTAAACCCCGGGAATTTTTGATTTCCCATTTCCTGTTTGATCAGCATTGGGCACATGCCAGGTTGAGCACAGCTGATCATGGAGACTACACACCCCAGCTGCGCTCCAGCCTGGTCTGCACAGGAGGTGGTGGATCTCATCGCTGTGTGGGGAGAAGAGTCTGTGCAGGCAGAGCTCCGATCCAGCAGAAGAAATGCTGACATCAATGCAAAGATCGCTCGTGGAATGGGGGAGAAGGGCTACATGAGGGACACACAGCAGTGCCGTGTGAAAGTAAAAGAACTTCACCAAGCGTACCGGAAGGCAAGGGAGGCAAACAGTCGTTCTGGTGCTGAACCCCACACATGCCGGATCTACAATGAGCTACATGTGATTCTCTGGGGTGACCCTACCAGCAACCCCAAAAGCAATGTGGACACCTCACAGGTGTGTGAGTCTAGGGACAGCAAGGAGGATGATATGGTGAATGAGGAAGAGGAGGAGGAGGAGAATGGTAGACAGGCGAGCAGTGGATGTCCTGGCCCTGTGGGTCGCATGACATCATGGTAGCCAACTGTGATGCTTTACAATCAAAGTCCAGTTAAACTTTAGCGGGCACACACATTCGGTGGTATTGCATGTTTACTGTGAAGAAAAAGCAAGGTGATGTGGTTCTCTGCTTACAAGAGGCCGCTCCAGCTATGCAGAGGGTGGCCCATGGAAAAGACTGTTTATGTGGACTGGGATAGCCTGGGAATCCTCCGTGGATGTCTCTAGGAAACTTCCATAGAGGTACTCTGCAATCCTTTGCAGAAGGTTTCTGGGCAGGGCAGTCTTATTTCTTCCACCACGGTAGGACACTTTCCCACACAACTCCTGAATTAATTCTGCTGGCATCATTGCGATACACAGCTTAGCAGCATAAGGACGGGATCTATACCCAGACGCTTGCAGCATCTGCTTCCTTTCCGCCTCTGTTACTGTCAGGAGACTGATATCATATAGGGTCGCCTAGGGGAACCGGGAGAAGTTCTCATTAGAAGTGCTCTTACAAGACAAAAAAAAGGGCATGTGGACCCACCCCACCCCCACATTCCAGACCACCAAACCATGCGGCCGCTAATGTCCCTTTACTGTGCTTGGCAGGGGTTGGAAAGCAGTTTAAAGTGGCTGATAGGGGACGGGGGCCCCACATGAGAGATTCCGCGATTTGGGAGTGAAAACGCCCCCCCTCCCCCCCCTTCATAAACAGCTTCCTGTGGTGCTATGGGGAAGGACTGTTGTTCAGCTAGCTGCCTCCGCGCCCGACATGAGCCTGCCATAAACTTCATTAAAAGTGCGGCCACCCATGACCCAGGGGAGCCTACTCACCACGGCCGGAGCAGCAAAGCAGCACAGTGACCGGTTACGGATTCTGACTATGTTATGGCTTGCACCTAGTGTAATAAGGGTTTTGTTTTTATGAAAATGGCCTTGCTATGGAAACATTTTATTCATGTACAATAGCGCCTTTATTTTTTCCCATGACTGACCGCTGGAACTGTGTCCTTCGGCGTGTCATCAACACCTGAAAGCAGACTTTCGCTGATTAGAAGGAGGAGAAAGAGAACATGGGAGGACATGTTCAACGAGATAAAGAATGCCTCTGGGACAGCTGACGCAGAGCTGAGAGAGCGGAGGATTTCACTGTCCAAGAAGTTACACATGGACATGGAGAGCAAGAAAGCTTCCAGTGAGCAAGAGCATGCAGAGAAGGATGAGATGCTTTGGATTATGAGGGACCAAGCAGACCTGTTGAGGTGTCTGGTTGAACTGCAGGAACAGAAGCAGGAGGGTAGAGTCCCTCTGCAGACCCTGGTGGACAGCCAGCCAGCCAGCATCGCCTGGCACAGAATCACCCTCCCCCAAGCGTTCCATGAGGCGTGGGTGAAAAGTCCATTATCCCTTTCACTTAACTCACGGGGAGGGTACAAGGAACAGAAGGCTCCCATACACAGACCTTTGATGGTCTGGAATGCAGTGTTATGTTACACATCTGAAAATGTTTCTCCCGTTCCAACTTTACAAGCCCTTTTCCCCATGGTTACCTTTTTTTCTGTTCTCCCTCTTTGCTTATGTTTGTTAAATAAAGTAAATGGATTCGAGAAATAAATGTTCTTTACTGAGTAGAAACAGTGGGCTTGGGTGGGGGGTTGGCTTTACAGAGACAGTGATACAAGCCAGGTGAAGGTTTAGGAAAGCACAATGCAGACAAGCAGCTCACATTACTGTGACTTGTTATTGAAATGGCTTTTCAAAGCCTCGCAGATACGCAGCGCCCCTTGCTGTGCTCTTCTTATTGCCCTGGTGTCTGGCTGCTCAAAAATGGCTGCCATGCGATCTGTCTCAACTGCCCACCCCTGTGGAAAACTTCCCCCCTTTTTTTCACAGATATTATGAAGCACACAGAAGGCAGCTATAACCATGGGGATGTTCTCTTCACTAAGGTCCAACCTTGTTAGTAAACTTCTCCAGCGTCTTTTTAAATGACCCAAGGCACATTTAACCACCATTCTGCACTTGCTGAGCCTGTAGTTGAATCGTTCCTTACTGCTGTCCAGACAGCTGGTGCATGGCTTCATGAGCATGGGAGCAAGAGGTAGGCTGGGTCCCCCAGGATAACTAGAGACATCTCAACGTCGTCAACGTCAATTTTGTGGTCTGCAAAGAAAGTCCCGGATTGCAGCTTTTTGAACAGACCCAAGTTCCTAAAGATGCGCGTGTCATGAACCGTTCCTGACCATCCTACGTTGTTGTTGGTGAAACGCCCCCTGTGATCCACCAGTGCTTGAAATACGATTGAAAAGCATCCCTTTCGGTTTATGTATGTATGGCAAGGTGGTCTGGTGCCAAGATGGGGATATGCGTGCCATCCATCGCCCCACTACAATTAGGGAATCCCATCATGGCAAAACCATCCACTACGTCTGGCACATTTCCCAGACTCACTACTCTTCATAGCAGAAGTCAATTAATGGCCCTGCACACTTGGAGCACAGCAGCCCCCATGGTTGATTTACCTACTCTAAATTGATTCCCCACTGACCAGTAACTGTCTGGAGTTGCAAGCTTCCAAATAACGATTGCCACTTGCTTCTCCACTGTCAGAGCAGCTCTCATTTTTGTGTTGCTGAGCGGCAGGGCAGGGGAAAGCTCTGCCCAAAGTTCCTGGAAGGTGGTCTTCCGCATTCGAAAGTTCTGCAGCCACTGCTCATCATCCCATACCTGCAAAGCGATGCGGTCCCACCAGTCAGTGCTTGTTTCACGGGACCAGAAATGGCGCTCAGCAGAGTGCAGCTGCTCTGTGATTGTCAGCAGCAACTGTGAATTGTTTTTTTCAATGGCTTGCAGCAGGGCTGCTTGCAGAACATCGCTAGGTTCCACGTGGCGGAACCTGTTTCGGCTCTGGAAATACTGCAGGAGAAGGTGTGAGGTGTTTGAGATGCTCACAGCAAGAGTGCACAGCTGCGCAGGCTCCATGCTTCTGGGGTTATGGCCTACGCGTGGCAGTTTTAAGGTGCAAAAACCACTGGGTTGTTTGCTGTTGATATGAGGGAGGGAGCACAGTGCATCATGGGATGCCGACACAGTGTTCCTATTCTCCCCTGTGACAATGTTTTGGTCCCATGAGGCATTGCACAAACTTCCCAAAACACACTGTGGCAAGTTGCACTTTGGGATAGTTACCCACGATCCACTGCTTTGTGCATCGATGCAGGTGCTGCTAGTGAGGACGCACTCCATCAAGACAATGAGCATGGTGTAGCCATGCACAATCGACTTAATTAATTCGGAGGCTTGAGGTCGAATTAAATAAAGTCAACTTAATTTTGTAGTGTAGACAAGCCCACAGATACAGTGGGTTACCTTATATAAACCTCAAGAGACAGAGGACTGCCGGTGTACTCCTGAGGGTTCTTCTGCCAAGTGTCCTGCTACACATCACGTTAGGAATGAGGCCAGCCAAGCCCCCATAACCAATACCTCCCACTGATGCTCTGTAACCACATCTGATAGCAATACTCTCATCATTAATTGATGGCTCCTGAAGGGCTCTACCCCGCACATAATAACAACCAAATAAGGTGAGGGAAGGTAGATCAGAGATCTTTAGCTTATCTCTTGTCAGATCTAAATATTTTATCTAATTTAATCCACCACTCGTCCCTGGACTCAGCATTCAACTCCACCCCCAACCCCACAAAAATTCTCCAACCCAAACAGTACTGACTACCTTTGGGGATTTGGGGAGTAGGTCTATTTTGGTTTTTGTTTGTTTTACTACTCTTTCTGCACTGAGAGAGCAGAATGTTTCCCCAAAATGAACAGCTTGGCTCATTGCATCCAATACAGTGTTTTTAGATTTGCTTTAGTAAGCTGAAAACAAACAAAAGGAAGTATTTCTTCACACAGTGCACAGTCAACCTGTGGAACTTGATGCCAGGGGATGTTGTGAAGGCCAAGATTATAACAGGGTTCAAAAAAGAATTAGATAAGTTCATGGAGGATAGGTTCATCAATGGCTATTAGCCAAGATAGTCAGGGATGCAACCCCAAGCTCTGGGTGTCCCTAGCCTCTGATGCCAGAAACTGGGAGTGGATGACAGGGGATGGATCACTTGGTGATTTCCTGTTCTGCTCATTCCCTCTGAAGCACCTGGCACTGACCACTGTCAGAAGACAGGATAATGGGCCAAATGGACCATTGGTCTGACCTAGTATCACTGTTCTTTTGTTCTTATGTGAAATTTTGGCCAAGGACTGAGTTAGTTGGTAATACAAAACCTAAACAGTTGAGAACTTATGGTAGATTTGGATACCAAAAACCTTAAACAGTTAGCTCCAAATTTTTATCAGCAGAAAGAATAGAACCATGTGAGGTTTTACATTTTTTAAAAAAATTAATGAGAATTTCTGCCTATTGCAAAATTTTAAATATACCTTACTTGTTTCAAATATCTTGAGATACTCTGTTTTGAGATACTCAGTGTTTTCAGTTTGTTCAAGAAAATGACTGATGTTCAGATTGAAATCATTTTCATATATTTTCAGTTTCAGCATTTCACTATGGCAAATAATATGCAACCTGGGGGGAGGGACGGGACGGCAAATTTAATTTAATTTATTATGCAGTCAAAGTTATGTTGTAAATTATATAAATTGGGCTGGGGTGGGGGGTTTAATTGAAATGCTGCCATAAAAGTTATTAAATATGTCCAGCATATATCACATTTAGAAGCAACTCTTAGCTGAAGCATTTCAAGACTGGGAATAGATATCTCTCAAGTGATTAGACACAGAAAGCATCCCCTTCAGCTCAGGTGGCAGAACAGAAGGGACGCCCAGTATAGGCGAGATATACTGGAGTATATGTGTTATTTTCCGTCTAAGGAAGGAGTAATATCGGAAGGCAAGCACTTAAGGATGCAGGGTTGATTATTTCAGTGACCCTCTTTTGTTCGTCTCACTACTTGAGGAACAGAACGTTTTGAATAATTGTTCTAATTTTAAGCTTCCAAATATTTTTCCAGTTTTGTGCCCCAAAGCCCTACCTGTTCTTGTTCGGTATATTCTGGACTTTCCTATTCTCTCTGAATTCTGATCCCAGCCTCATTACTATTGCATCTGAGCACCTTCCAATAATGCACTAAGTGGTGTGTGACTAACAGGGCCATGTGTTATTTCTCTCAGCCTCTCTCCAAGGGGAGAATCCTGAGTGTGTAACCCATGTGCCTAATAGGGAGATATCTCTTTAAGAGACTCATTGGGGGGAGGTAGGAGTGAGTTGTATGTGGGTCATTGTTGCTAGGCAGACTAAGCACTCCACATCCAGAAGTTTCTGAAATTGGGTGTGGTGGTTTTGGGTATGCTCCATGAGAGCTTTGCAGAGGTCCATGTTCCCTGTGTGGGCTGGGAGAAGCTGAGCCCAGGAGCAGAAAGCAGGCTGTTGTCCCTAACTCTGAAGCATTTTGCAGCAGGTTAGTGATATGGTTAATAGGGAAGCATGGGCAATGCTAATTATAGCAAGGGGAAATGGGGAGGGAAAAATAACTGCTATTTTAATAGTATGCATTCAGTGTTGTTTTGATTTTAGCCAACCTGTTCTAGTTAAATTGTCTCCACTAGTCTGATTCACCAGTTTTTCTTTAAATGTGGTAATGGGGAAAGAGTCATTTGTATTTTCCTATTCTCAGTTTTGTATTTTCTTGTAACAGGGTTTTCTTTAAATCTATACACTTAACTGAGAGGTTGGTTAATCAGTTAGCTGACTGGCTAGCAGTGATTTCAGCAGAGGAAGTGTCTGCATGGATTCCAACTGAACATTCCTACAAGCACGTGGAGGGAAGATGTTGTTTTAGACTCAGCAAACTGTATAGATTTGGTGATCAGAGACTCTAACTGAGACTTAGGTGAACTAAACCTAAGCTTTTGGGAACTCTCAGTTTCTTCTCACTGTGTTTCTCTGGGGATTGAACTGTTTAGATTTTAATTTGTTTATTTATGTTTATGTATAACTGTGAAGGTAATGTCTGTGGATTATAAAACAGCCATGTCATGCTGTAAAAATTAGATTATTATTTGTTTCTTTAAAATAAGATTTTATAAAGTATTTAATTAAGTTCATTTCTTTAGTTCCTTTTGGGACCTGAATGTGGGGAGGCTGACCCTGTACAATCCTTTCTGAAAATCCTTAGAGACTGAACTCTGGGTCTCCAGCTACTTTCTATGGGAATTGTTTTTTTGTTTTGTTTTGTTTAGGCTCTGGACATGGGAAATGAGGTGAACTCTAGCCTACCCAAAGGTTACAAGTGCATTGTAGGTTTGTTTTTTGTTTGATAGAGTTTTTGTTTTGGTTTGGTTTTTAAATATGCATGCCGCTGTGTTGATATGAGAGATGGCAACGTCAAGGAAACACACTTCGCACTTGGAGTGGAGGGTGGTGCAGTTTGTGATGGTCTTTCCTTTCTGTGGTAGTTTGTTCCACAGGCTTGGGCCAGCCCTGAGAAAGCTTTGTCTCCTCCAGATAACTTTATCTTTGTGGCAGACAGATCTGTTGTGCCTGAGGAGCAGAGTTGTTGACCATGGTCTTCGTCCCAGAGCTGCAGGTGGTAGGCCTTATGCTGTGCCTGAGCCATTGAGTGACCTTGAACCTGACTTGGTATTTTATAGGAAGCCAGTATAGAGAGTGGAGGACAGATCTGATGTGCTCCTCCTAATAACCTGTGTTGATGAGGAGACATGCCATAGCATTCTATGCTCGATGAAGTTAAAGTTTCCTAAGGGCTAATGCATTGCTTTGGTATCTGTACCACCAGATGCGACGTGACAAAAGTCTGTATAAACTGAGGCCAGGTCACTGTTCGCCAGGATGTGACAGAATCTCCTGGCCACCTGGTGATGATAGAAAGCTGAATCTTCAAATAATGCAATGTGAGAGCTTAGTGTCATTGGAGAATCCAAGAGCACTTCTGAACTGTGAACTTAATTGACCAATTGTGGGTGTATGTCTCCAACCAAAGAAGACTGTGCTTTTGGCTCCAAACTCTTCCAGCTGCCTTCTGCTCCCCACCAACATAACATCTATCTTGCTTGGCTGCAGTATCAGCCAGCTGTTCTTCATCCAAGAACTGATCTCACTTAAGCACTCCGCCATCTTAATGGTAGTGGTATGGTCATATGTGGTGAAGGATAAGTAGAGCTGGGTGTCCTCTGCAGATTGCTGGCACTTAAGTCTGTTTTGTCTGCCAGTTTACCTCGTGGCTGCATGTAGAAACTGAATAGAACTGAATCTTGTGGGACACCACAAATGAGGGGTCTAATAGCAGAGGTGCAGTTTCCCATTAGTACTCTTTGGTACATCCCTCTAGGGAGAACTTTAAACCATTTTAACATGTTCTCCTGGGCTCCTGCCATCTCTCTCAGGTGAGACAGCAGTATGTAATGGTCTGCAGTGTCAAGGGATGTAGAGAGATCCAGGAAGATGAGAACAGATGTCTGCCATCTATCTATTGACAGTCAGAGATCACCGGTATTCCGTGATTCTGCAGCTGCAGACTGTGCCGCAGAATCCACTCATTGCCACATACAGGGGCTCCAGAATCAAAGCTTTTTTAAAAACTAAGTTTGCAAGAAAACTTCCCAAATGTGAGCTGAGTGTAAATTTATGCAGAAATGTCTGTCTGAGTCTTTAGGCAGCCTGAAACAATAGCTCTGAGAGGCATGAGCTGTCCCCATTATTTTTTCAGTAGGTTAACTCTGAAATCTAGAATGTTGCAGAATCCACAAAGCCTTTCAGCCGAATGGAAACCCATTGTATTGCAGAGTAGATGGAGATCTAGAGCGTACTATTGCAAAACAAAATTCCACTCGTATTCAGTATTTATATTTACATATTTATTCACACTGTATCTTATGGTTTAATTACTATGATTATATTAACTAATGTCATTATTCGTTCTGAGGACAGAAGGATGAATGATTCGGATATGTGTGCACATTGTAGTGAATTTTAGCACACGGACTGCTTTACAAAGCTTAACTAATTAACTGCCATAATTAATGCCTATCTCACAAGAGTTCTGTTTATGCCCATTTCACCAATAGGGAAACTGAGACAGTAAAAGCTGAAATTTTAAAAGCAGCCTAAGTGAATTAGATACCCACAGGTGCATTGACTTTCTTAACTAAGGCCAAAGAGGGAGTGTGTGTGTCAGAGCTGGAATTCGAATATCGGAGTCACTTGCTCTCACTCTTCTTCTTAGTTCACTAGATGAGGCTGCCTATCACACTAGTGAACTACTCTGCCCTGTTGTGGTCAGAGGTCACACTACCTGGTTAGTGGAGACTAGCATAGCTGCAGGCAACTAGTAGGGAGGGAACTTGCAGTGGATGGAGCACCAGAAGGAAAAACTCTGGTGCACTACACCCAGCCGTCTGAAATGGTCTAAATGTCTGCTCACCCGTATTACTCCCCCTGACAACATATACACAAATCAAGGGAGCCATTCTTCAGGTCTCCTCATGGATGAGCTCTGGGTGTGGCTACAGTGAAATACATACGACTTTGGTAAAAATCATGATGACAAACCTTTCATCATAGCATATGTTCTGAAGGCTGTATCCACCAGGGAAAAAGGCTGAAAACATAGCTTTCATTTTAAACAAATAAGAGGAGCCTTGACATTTTGAGGTCCTCAAAATAAGGAGCGGGACATGACTGCATGCTTCATGGACATTAAAGGCCAGCTGTGGCTGAATGTAGAATCACAGGAGTGAGGAACGACAAGGACATTTTTAGTCCATCTGTTTCATTCCTCTGCCAAGGCAGAAGTCAGTATTGTGGTTCTCTGCCTGCTTCCTTACCTCTGTACTTCAGTCTCAGGTGCTGGTGTGTGGATAAAAAGCAAAGCAAAATATTTTTTGTTGTCATCTTCACATTCCAGGACAAATCCCACAACAGCTGTGGAATCCATGGGTATCACAGCCATCAATGGTCTGCTACCCAGAATTTCACTCACCAGGTCATTGTGCAGATAAATGGAAGGAGTGACTGCTTTGTCACTGCTTTGCAATGAGCTCACATTCAGTTCTTGTTGACAGCAGTTATTGTCACTTGGTATACAGCTCGGCTGAAGCTGTCCTTTTTATGAATGCAGGTAAGGAGAAAAAATAACCTGCATCTTCAAATAATGCTTTCTGTCATCACCAGGTGGCAAGGAGATTCTGTCGCATCCTGGCGAACAGTGACCTGACCTCAGTTTATACAGACTTCTGTCACGTTGCATCTGGTGGTACAGATACGAAAGCAATGCATTTTTCCAAGACAGCTCACAGAGTAAGTGATTCTAGAACAGTGTTACAGGTTGTATTCATCAGACATACTACTATGGAAAGACACTGGCTAGCATATTTTCCATGTACTTAATTAAGGATATTTCCATGCATTTAAATTTTCTTTTATTATGAGATAGTGAATTTCTCCATACACCAAATCCTGATCTCATTAATACCTGTAAATCTGGACTAATTACACTGAAATCCGTCTGTTTAATCTATCTATTCTCAAGTATGCTAATCATTATGGTATCTAGGAACCTATAGTTGTATTCTGGACTTACACCAGTGTAACTGAGTTCAAAGTCTTACGTGGTATTTCTTGTCCTTCATAAACAATTTATCAGTCGGAATGATGTTAGGTGATTTCCACTCTGAAGTAATCACCGCTTGGGCGGCAAGAAGATGGGTAGGTGTGCTGAAGGTAAATGATGTGGTAGAGGAATGAAAAGTGAGAGTCCATGCTGTTGTTGTTTTCCCACCAAACTAGTGCCAGTGATGCACTTGGGTGCGAAATGTTAGAATAATAGTGAGATATTTGTATCCAGAACTGTTCTATTGCTGGAAAATTCCACCACATACACATACAATATGGCTGAAATAGTCTTGTGGAATTGTCAAGGAATTTATTAGCTCTCCCTTACCATAGACACCAATACACACAACTCCTCTCCACAGATACATTCACACACAGGTTCACACTCCCTCCCAGCCACACACCTTAGCGCATGCTCTTTGCCTGCATACTCCCCCTTTCCCCACCTCTGCCATTAACTTGCTGCTTAGCCCCCACCCCATTCAGTATTAACTGGTCACATCCCCAACTCCTCAGTTTTCTCAGCGCTGCACCAAATTTCTCCATTCTCTTTATTTTCTCCTACCCCTTTGCTTTCCCACTCCCCAAATATATAATTTCTTTTCCATGCTCAATCAGATCTATCACTGTGAGGAAAAAGCAGGTTTTCAAGGCTACACCAGCCACTGCTGTTCTCATTCCAGCAGCTGTGGCCACCTCAGTGCCTATCTCAGCATCAGGCCTCAAGTGTTCCCTTCGTGGAAGGTGCTTCAGCCTTGCTACTGGTTTTTCCGCTTGCAGCTCCACTTCTCCAGTCCCTGTAGCTCTGTTCTACCTGCTTCCTGGCTTATGGCATTCAAACCTGTTGGAATCTTTGGTCCCTCCCTGAGGAGCTGTGGTACTCCTCCATAGGCCTGGAGGGAGAACTATTGGGATGGTCTGTGGGAGGAGGCTTCAGGATGGCAGGAGGCAGTAGGGTTCTAAATATAACCTTGGCCAGCAGGGAGTTGAAGATGGAACAGACCTGGCCTAGGAGAGGGGTGACACTGATCTTCACTACTCAGACCCATGGACCTGAGTGTGGGAGGTATCCAAGAGCCAGACACTCAGAGAATTCATCAGGTGTCATTGCAGCTGCTCTGTTGCTGAATTCTGAATGGAGCTCCCCTTACAAGCCAGCCAATGTTGCAGCCTCAACTCTCTCGTATTGCCCAGCAGTTGCAACATCTGTTAGACTTGGTTTGTGTTTTGAAGATGATCTTCACAGTTTTGAGGGCTACAAACCTAGGTCCAATACCTGCTCTGACTCTCACTCTTTGGAATTCCATTCAATCCAATAAGGAGTTAGGGTGAATTAAGCCCTTAATTTGTTTTATATCAAAGCTTTGCTTTTGAAGAAGCTTTTAATTTGTCCCTGGCAAGAAGGTGAGTGGAATTTTACAAGGTTGGATTAAAATGACCAATTTGTATTCAACTCCTCCAACAGAAACGAGAGTCAAGCAAATGCATGTTATGCAGCCTTGAGACCTCACTCACATTTGCTGTTCTGAACTTTGTTCCCATTGGTCTGCCTTAAAATATCTAAGTCTTTTAGTGCGGTGTAGTTTCAGGGAAGTCAAATACAGTGATTCCATTTTACATCAGCTGAAGATCTCGGCTAGAGTTTCTTCCTTCCTTCCTTCCTTCATTCAAAAACTAGCTTTTCTCATGTTGAACAGGGAACGTTAAGCAGCCAGCACACGTTAAATCTAAAGCTCTGCACAGGTTCTGTGACAGACACTGAAAGTATCCTAAAGTGGTGTGAAACACTACATTTAATCAGACCAGGTTATGAAGAGTAAATCGTAAGGGGATATCTGAAATACAACCTGAACATGCTACTTCAGAACACTGGTATTCTCAATATTGCTTTGAGAAGCTCAAGTATCTCTGTCTTTAATGAAACATTGAGCATTGGACATAACATTTGAGTACAATTCTCACTGGCAGCGAGTATAATAGGCCAGTGGAGGCTAAGCCTTCCCAAACAGCCAGGCCGTGTCCCTGCCCACATTCCGCCCCCGAAGCCCCACTCCTGTGTCCTTCTCTTCCTACGCTGCTTCTCTTCCTGCCTTCGTGCCACCTTTCCCCCGAAGCCAGCAGGGACTAGAGTGGGCAGGCGGGCCAGCCAGCTGGGACAGGTGGGCCAGTGTACAAAACTACATGAAACTTTTTACTGCTCTGAAGAAAGTAAGAAGAATCTTCATTAAAATCTAACAAGATTTTATTGTAAACTGATCTTATTTTTCTTTACATTCCAGAAACTTTTAAAAAATGATTTTTGTACGTTATACATACATGCACACTCACACAGGAGGTGTGTACATAGTGTTTAGTAGTTTTTTTTAATTTTTATTTTAGAGCTATGTGGAGGATGGAAGTTTAATTTCACAAAGGCTTTTGAGATTTAAAAATTGACTTCCTTCCAAATCAGAACAAAACCTGAAAATTTTGAAATTCTTTGTGAAAGAAAATTCTGAAAAAAAAATTCCATTAAGGTTAGTCGAAACATTTGATTTCAATTTTGACTTTTTAATTTTGTACTATATTATAATATAGCACAAAATTTCAAAATGAAAAGTCATTTCAAAAGAAAAATATTGAATGTTTCAATAGGAAAATGTTGAACCAGGCAGAAAATGTTGAACTGTTTTTCACGGTTTTCTTCTGAAATGAAATTCCAGAAAAATTGACACAATTTCACAAAGTATTTCAATTTCAGTAAAACTGCATATTCTGATGAAATACGATTCCATTGAAGTTTCTCCAACCAGCTCTACTGGACTACCTTTAACGTGCCAATAATATTCTGATTAGGGTGGGCACTGGTTTGTAAGGTTAGGAGCTGGTTTCAAACTTCCCCAAAGTTTGGAGCTGAGATTTTGGTCCCATCCCATCTCCTACTGTGAGATGGCTGACTCGGGTCACTTTAATAATATTCTCTAAAATACAGAACAAATCTTTCTTTTAACAAAGATCCTGTTTGCTGGTCTTAGGCAAGTAGATACATTGATTTCACTGAGATTACTCATGTCAGTAAAACAAGCAGGATTAAACCTTTTGTGAGGAAAGGATGCTGCTTTTGTGAAGTTTTATGTTTTACCCTTTGGTTAATATCTGTTGTTAGATTCATCTGACTTGGTTACAAATAGATAAATAAATCCCATGATTTGCCCTGATTTTTTTGCTTCTGTCAGGACCACAGGAGGAGATAGGATATCTCTGTAGTCAGTTCGACAAAAGCAAAAACAACTGCAACACTTCATGAGTGGCAATAACTGATTTTCTGTCAATCCTGGGGAAACCTATCACCAAGAGAGAGCCATACTGTGGCAGTGTTTCCCTTTATGTTCTGTTTCTTACCTTTCCTCTTTTGGGGGAGATTTCCCATGTGGAAAGGACATGTTTCATTTAGATTTAAACCATGACATATTTGTATGTAGGTTACCTACGTGTGTGGAGTACAATCTATGAAAAAGGCAGTTTTTACATTTTATCATATCAACGCCTGATCTCAGCGTTATGTAAAATATTTGCTACTTACATAGCATGTGCCAGTGTGGTCACACGTTTTTGTTCCACACGGGTTACTTTGGAGCCTTAGGGCCCTACCACATTTGCAAAGATTTGATTTAGATAGATGCAATGCCATCATGCAAACGTAAATATTGATGGGGGTGGGGGACAATAGTTCAAAAATACAGATTACCTTTTAGGTTAGTTCTCTCACTCTTGCAGGTGTGTACATGTATGTGCATAAAAATAATATATAAAAAATGCAGGACCAATACCCACACAGCTGTATCTTCTCATGGCAATGCTACCACTGTGCTTGCATTCAGGGAGGCCATAACAGTGAATCAAAGGTTTTCTCCTAGCTGAACTAAAGTTGGGAGCTTGTTTCTCCTGCCCACACTCTTTGCTTTTATGTATGTACATGACAATAGAAAAGGCATCGTCCCCACTACAGTATGTAAGTAGCATGTGTTGCAGATGAATACTGAGTTCAGGTAAATTACCAAGAGAAAAGCAGACGGTCTGATTTTCTTTTCATGTAACGTGAGTGTGGAGAGTTCGTAAGTTATCCATGCTTATAGCCCTCAGGGATCAATTTTATACAAGCCAAAGAAATAATCTTGGTGTGCAGGCTCTGTCTGTCTGTGTTCAGTACTTACGTGACCCCCGTTACTGTAGTATCTGAGCACCTCACAATCTTTAATGAATTTTGTCCTCGCTACAGAAGGGGAGGTAGGGACGTGCTATACTCACCATTTTACAGATGGAGAACTGAGGCAGAGAGAGACTGAGTGGCTTGCTCCAGGTCCGAGGAACTGAACCCAGCTATCTCCAGGCCAGTGCTTCTTAACCATTGAACTATCCATCTTCTGACTCCCAAGGAGATTGGGGCCAGATATTTGTGTAAAATGGTATAGTTCCATTGTAGCAGATCATACACTGAATATCTACTTAGCTTTAGGCTGTCTCCCCCCTGTAGGATCCAAGTAACTCCCCACTGTAGATAATGGAAGTTATTTGTCTCCTGTAGTGAGAGAATAGGGTGCAGGGAAGGATGCCAGTTTACATCATTCTTTCAGTATGCCCAGCTCACCTCTTCAGCTAACACGTGGAGTGGAGGGCGAGGGATCAGTCACGAGTTCCCACTTCTCCACCATTTGAGTGAAAACATGGAGTGTGAAGATCAGGATAATATAATTAGGTGATTGAACATTTTTGCTCATTCGTTCAACAAAACAATACCTTTTTAAAAATGTCCATTTTAAACTAATTTTGGGGGGGGGTTCCTTGAAAAGTTAAAACTTAATAATCGAAAATTTGGGTTTTTTTCCCCCGCAAAACCTTAAAAATGTCAATGAAAACAAAATATTTTTTCATCTCAATGTATTATAGGAGCATAAATCATTTCCTTACCAGCTATAATAATACTAGTTAGTATTTGCAGTATATAGTTCTTTACATCTTCATAGCGCTGTATAACATTTATGGAAGCTTGTATATATGCATGTATATTATAGATATGGAACGATAGGCTATATTATGAACATCGTTTCCTTTGCTTTGCATACCCAGCACTTCCGTTTGTACAGAATAAGACATGAGCTCGTGCCAGGGATGGGGAAAGGGGACCTGATCACCGAGCTAGATATAGGAGGCAGGGTGCATCTCTCTCTGTCAGCTGAGATCTTTTCCCAATATAAGTTGTACATTTTCCTAAAACTTGATTTCCTTATACTTAGCTATGATGTGGTAATGATCACATCTGTCCTCTTTTTTTTTTTTTTTTTAAATATTCTGCTTCTGTTGCAGATTTCCTTTCTTACTTGAAAGCCTAGCAATAGAAATGCAATTTCCTCCCTCTCTGAAGCTTGCAGCTGCTGGATTCAGATGGGGTCAAATGTTTAGCAGCATGAGGGATGCAGCCATGCCCACTTTTGTCTGTGATTTGTCCATACGTACAGTACAGAAAAACAAAACAGCTGTCCTTTTCAAATAGGACTTCAGTAGAGTTTACACCATGGCTAAATTTAGCCCCATCATGGTTAATATTTGCTGAAGATCAATAATCCATAGACACAATATACATACACACAAAATGAGTGACTGTAACAGAGACAGTGGTGTGTTTTAATGACTTCACTTGTTACCAGGTGTTTGTTCACAGGCTGTTGCATAGTTATACAATGGGATGACAAGAGTTCCTCCAGCCCTCAGTGTAAATCCAGTTTACTATGAAACTAATGGATTGTAGTTTTAATGATGTTGTCTCCCCTCCCCCCCCCCCAGGATGCATCTTCTTCTATTTTCATGCCAAGTATGTCACTATTTCATAACACAGTAAATCAGATCATTCCTTTGATGCTGTCCACCAGTGCAGCTGTACATCTGAGTCTTGTATACCCTAGAGTGGGATGTCTGTAGCAGCAGGCAAGCAAAGAATCTACTGGAGTTCTGTTCTTGTATTTATTTAGCGTCTATAGAAAAACATTTTTTTTTAAACCTCCAGACATCCGTTGGAGCTAGCACTGTTTTCACTAATAGCTGCCACTAGAGCTCTGGAGACAGACAGACCAATCCATATGGAAACAAGGTTTCCATAAATCCGTCAGGCTTGAATTCTCTAGTGGAGCCTCCTCCAGCCGCTTACCACGATTTTCTTTTTCTTGTTTTTAATTCCTGCTTGAGTCAAGTTCAAATAAACCCATTAGTTAGCAGCACTCTTGAAACAAAGGTATAATTTAATTGTCTCAGAAATCCTGAGAACGTTAAGCCTTTTCTCCCATACTGTATAGACATACATATACATTTGCATATTCCCACATTCACTGACGTACATTCATGCAGCCCATTGCTGTCGCCAATGTATGTGCTTTTAGGATGTAGGGGTTGGTTGCTTGTAAAATGCAGGTATTAGACCCTTAACGCTGCTAAGAAATGGAGAGGCCTGCTAGCCACAGAACCATTAGCATTTGATAACTTCTGTCCATTCTACTTCTTGTTATGCTCCATTGGAGCTGTTTCAGAAATGACAGGGGATTAAAAGGCTCAGGGGATTGAAAATGGGCAACAGTCTTTTACCTCAAGGTCAGAGGTTCATCTCTGACCTAGACTAATAGTGGCTGAGGCTGGCTGAAAGTCATTAGCATCTGAAATGAGTTGGCGATTCTCATTCCAATTCCTTCTGGGCAAGTGCTCCCACATCATAAAAATGACCCCAGCTGGCTTTAAATGGCACCCTAGTGGAGCACTTAACAGGCAGAGAAACTTCTCTCTCACTCCTGAACGTGGTCAGGCTGGGTGCAGCAGTGAGGCACGTTGGTGGGGCAGTGTGGATAAGTGGAGGCTTTGTTTTTTCAGAAGGCTTCCCCATCTCACTTCGTCACCTTTGCCAGCACCAAACTTACTTTTAAAACAGGAAAAAGAAATTCAGTATGACATTACTCAGGGATACAGCAAAGGATGGAAGATCTAGCTAGACTAGAAAGGTTGTACATAGGCAAAAGTGTCTGCCATTAAGTAACACAGCTGTCCAAAATGAGGCTTTTGAGTGACTTTCTCATTTTGTTTTCTTTCTTCTTAGGCATAGATCTTAGGAAGGATTTTTCCTTATCCTGAATCAGAAGGAAATCTGGCACAGAAATCTCTGTAAATCAGAAGACAAGTTAGATAACATAGTGATTTGGGGCCAAAAGATTCAACTGAATCAGATTATAGTTATAAGAATCTGCCTTCCATAAGATTCCAGATGCTATCTGGTAAATTGGGTGACGTAATCATGAGACCTAGACTTCTCCAGAGCTATCTGAGCCAGCACACCGGCCTCTGCCGTCAATTCATGGCAGTATCCAATTCTCTTTGTGGAACAGATCCTGTAGGCCAGTGGTTCTCAACCTTTTTTCATTTGCAGACCCCTACAAAATTTCAGATGGAGGTGCAGACTCCTTTGGAAATCTATTGTCTGTACATAACGTTTTTAATTCTTTTCAGTCAGTTTTCAGTCCATCTCTTGCAGACCACTTAGACGTAGTCTGCGAAACCCTGGAAGTCCATGGCCCACAACTTGAGACCCTCTGCTATAGTCAATCCTGTGGCCACTGTTCCCTCTAAGCTGTGCGCGTGTGCACGCACACACAAATCCTAAACCCCGCACACACGGCAAAACACCACGCGCACAAAAATTTGCACAGAAGAAATTTTTTGCGCACATGGCCTGTCAAAAATTAGAAGGAACATTGCCTGTGACCTATCAGATCCATTCTGGATCCTAAAAATACCCAGTCCTAGAAAGGTAAAAATGAGCTCATTTAATTACAATTTCTTCGGAGTGTTGTTTCGCGTACTTCAAAGCAGGAATGCTGATAAGAAATGAACATAAAAAGGTTACATGATTTTCAAAACATTCACAAATAATGTTATGGCATTGAAAGATACAGCTGATTCTCTGTCCTTTGCACCTTATCTTTTTTTTTTTCCTTTTGAAACACTGAGAGTAGCCTTTGAATTCCTCAGCTTTGGTTGCTTTATTGCATGTCCTTGCTATTTTTAAACAGTTATTTTGTGTTTCATTTCCTGGAGGCCTTTGTTGTAGTGGTATTTCTCACCCCCTCCTCCTTCCTTGGCAATCAGGATGCTGGTTCACCTTGAGGCCAATACATCCAGATGAGGCCTGTTCTCAACTCCCCCCACCCCTCCCAGAAGACGAAGCATTTTACCCCATCTAAGTTATTATGTTGTAGTGGTAGGTGTTCAGTAAAATTCACAGATTCCGACGGGCCATGACATGAATGTTCCCGCTATTGGAGCGGAGAAAGCTTGGTCACCCTGGAGATATTTAAATTGCCTCTGAACGAGAATTGGCACGTCAGAAGTCAATATGCGAAAGTGGGGCTATTGCAACAACCCGGATATAGGTGACTGCGGTGAAACACAAACCATGGATCATCTGTCGGTCTGCCAGCGCCTGGAGGAACCATGCACCATGGATGAGCTCACCAGGGCTACAGACTCGGCCATATTATGTACCGCATGCTAGAAAAACCTCTGATTGTCGTGGAAGGACGCAAGTAGAAGATGACTCCATTTAAAGCTCCACCCTTCTGATGGCCATAACTGCGGTGGAGCCTCTCTTTTTGTGAGGACTTACTTACTAGCAATCCATGCAACTGTAACTGCTGCCGCTCTGTGAATTGGCTGACAGGAGATTTTAGTGCCAAGGGGCGGATGTCTCCCTACTGACTACAGCGCAACCCAGTCTGCAATTCTTAACATCCAAGAACTAAACGGGAGTAAGAAACCCAAGTCTGTTCTTCAGTCTATGCCATACATCACAGTATCTGGTGCTGCTATCAAGTCACTAGAGTGACTGACTGTCTCCTGTCTCCAGGCCTTTTTCCATACCACCCTCTCCACATGGACTATTTCCCCTCCTCCCACTTTGCCAAGCCACTATCCTTCCTTCTTTCATGACCCTATTGAAGAGTGTACTACTTCTGGGATTTCCACAAGAAAGTAGCCAAATCCTCCTAGGTTGAGTCATTTGGGCTTCTCACATGGTGTCTTCTCCATCCCTGCTGCCTATGAGATTGTAAATGCTTTGTGGCAGGGCTTATCCAAGGTTTGTATCTTGTGTATCATCAGACTCCATGTCATCGCTTAACACACACTTCAGTTGGGCTTTCAAATGATGAAAGCTTGAAGATCTAAAATAAACCCCACAAGGGTTTAACCTTGGTACCTTAAACATATAACCCATATCTTTTATCCACTGTGCTGTACGCACTACAGCTAACTGTATTTGTGACAATCTAACGCTGTTGGTTTTGCCCCCTGGAGAGTCCGCATGCTCTCCATGCCGCCAAACAAGCCTTTCGGAATTGCAGGTTAAATATGGAGCTCAAACAAAGTATGTTTCCTAGTGCAGGAATGCAGATTTTCGTGCAAATCAGATTTTATTTTCTGCGTGTTCTTTTTTCTTTGACAAAACAAGATTTTTTCCCCCCTACACTTTAGCCAGACATTTCTCTCTAATTAGAGCACCTGTTGAAAAAATCCTTTTGTATGTGATGTTAAAGTAATCAGCTGTGCACAAAAACACAAAGCCAGCACTCCACGCCACAGCACTACTGCAAGGAGAGGTGTGTGCAGAATGGGAGGATGGTCTAATGCTTAGGGTACTCACTAGGGCATCTGGTTTGCCATAGGCTTCCTGTGTAAACTGGGGCCAGTCACTTAATCTCTCTGTTTCTTAGTTCCGTGTATGTAAATGGGGATAACGCTTTCCTACCTCAAAGGGGTGTTGTGAAGATAAAATACCTTCTAAAGATTGTGAGGTGTTCAGATACTATGGTAAGTAGGCCAGGGAGGGCACCGTGTGAGTATGTAAGGCAGACAGATATGTAGAGGGATTTCTGTACACTGGGCAGGTTGGCTGCATGCTGGCTCCTTAGCACAGTTCTACCTAAACATACTGTTTAGTCTGGCACTGGGGAGTGCTGAAGTTCACACGCACTGAATTAAGTCGCAGTGCTCAGGGCACCACTGCCCTTTGCCTGTAGAGTTCAGGTCCTACGCAGTACAGAGAATAAGGGCAGTGTTCGTTTTCTAACGGGGATTCAAGTCATAATTAACTGTCACTTTCGTGCTGTATACAAATCAACTATTGCACTGAGGTTATGTTTTAAACTGAGCAATCCAATAATGCTGATGTTTTACAATTCTGTATTGTGGAACAAGTCTGTCAGATCACATTTAAACAAATGAAGCCATTTTGAATTTCAACGAGAGTAAAGAAGAATCTAAAATAGTTAAGCTGATAGTCTGACAGCTTTGAGGTGAAGGATGATCCAGTGGCTGAAGCAGAGGACTGAGAATCAGGAGATCTGAGGTTCTGTCTTTGGCCTGCAACAGATTTTGTGACCTTGGGCAAGATACTTAATCTGTCTATGCCTCCGCTTCTCCATGTGTAAAATAGGGACCATAATACTGACTTGCATCACATCTGTGTTAGCTTACTTTATTACTTTTTGTATGAGTACTTTAAGATTCTCAGTTGAAAGGTGCCATAGAAGTGCAAAATATTATTGATTTATTTTGCAGTCTTCTAATGGCTGGGTAGGCATTCCTTTGAAATCTCCAAAGGAAACTGTGTGGGGAGGGAGAGGACTGCTCCTGGGTACAGTAATTCTACTTATACAGAATTGTAATAGAGATTCCTCACGATTTCATTTTGCTTCAGATTTTTACCTACGAAAATGGAGTTTTATAATAGAACTGACTGACAAATCCTGCACTTTCATGGTGCAAATAGTACCATAATTATTGAACAAACACAAAGGTTTGTACATTGTACCTCCAATCTGCTAAGGTAAGTGAGAGTTAAAGGGCTGGCGCTCTGAGAGCTTACCCAGCTAATGGATCAGGGTTTTTACAGACAGAAGGGGTATGCTGTAGTCAGAGTGGTAAATCTGTAGTGACAGATGTTGGTTCTATATTTGTCAATGACCTGCTTGGCATTGCATGCAGTTCATTTTACAAACAATAATGGAAATATGGTGTGAGGTAGAGTGAGGGGGAAATAAAGCTGTGGTTAAAATGAAGGTATACATTGAAAAATGTTATTTTAGTTTAAAATATTTTCCCCACCTGAATTACTTAACTAATTTTTTTTTAAAACAAGAGTCCTGTGTTTGAATAGGTATGAGATGCCTTCAGTTGCCTCTTGTTCCCTCTCCCTCACCTTGCTGTTGAGCACCAGACATCTGTCAAAACTATGGTAATGGCTTTCTCCTGATTTGAAAGGACGCTTAGTATTTGTCAGACTTTTCCCTGGCTACCACTTTCCTGTAGTTGTACCGTATCTGTCCCTACAGGGCAAGAGTTAGGTGCCATGTTGTAAAAGAACCACGTTGTCTTAAGCTACGCCTACAGTATGAGCTAGGAGTGTGAGTTCTTTGCTCGCGTAAATATGCTTGTGCAAGCTCTCATTGAACTAGCGTGAGTATAAGTAGCCGTGTGTAGCTGCGGTCGCACGGGGAGCGGCAGGGGAGGGACAGCTTAGCTGTGCTGTGTACATAGGCCCACTCTTTTCAGATGGGCTTGTACACAGCATGGCTAAGCTGTGCTTATGCTGCTTGTGCTACACCAGCTACACACATATGCACATGTTTATACGCACAGGAGCTCGATGCAAGCCCCTGCTCCTGTGCCGGTGAGTATGTGGCTGGGAACCACACCCCTAGCTTGTAGTCTTTGAGGTAGCTGTAATGTTAGTTGTTAGTGGATGGGAGGTAGGGCGGGGGAGGATTCCGTGCAAAGAGAAATAGTTTGGAGGAGAGGATGCTCAAAACTTTAAGACACACTAGTATGGCCAAGTGGTGCCATCAATGGAGGGTCTCCACTAACCTTGCTCATGATTATTGTACCTTCCTTTGCCCTTCCTCCTTCAGAACAAAATCCTAAACTCTTTGACTTGGTACCAGCTGTTCCCTTGTCTTTCCAGCCAGAAAGGCTCACTGAGGATGGGGAAATGCTGTGCATGGTTATTTTGAAATCCAGTAACATCCAGCTGTGAATTGCATGAAAAATGCTGTGAAGCTTTTGGTTCTGTTTTGACAGTCCTTGGCTACTGAAAATTCTTCCTCTCTGCCCACAGTCCACTAAAACCAAGTCAAATCCACATACACTTTCTCTCAGTTTTTTAGCATTAGGTGACCACAATCATTTCTTGGTCACTGGCAGGATAAATTTTGTCAGCCTCACTGAGGGGAAAGATGTTCCAGAATCTTCTTTGGTGGTTGGTTCCATTCTTCCTTGTTTCCATTCGCTGGTGGATCTGTTTGGAGTCTGTGGGTATAACTAGCAGCAACGGGACAAAGTTAAGGGCCCAGCTATATGCAAGCTGGTTATTTTGGAGGAACATTGTGATGTTGCACTCAATATGATTTTATGAAAATATGCTAATAAGTGTGAATATAATGTAACTGGAATATGCTTCATACAAAAGATCTCTTGTAAGATATCATTACAAAGCTTATAATCTACTGTGTGTGGTCATCCTCTTTGTATAAACTTACCACTCTTGTATCTGAAGCTAGAATTACGAAATATAACTCTGAGGGCCTATTGTAATTATACAAAGTGTGGGCCATTAATGGTGGTTTGGAATCTTGATGGCTCCCATTAACCAGGACAATTGACTGTAGTTGCCTCTGTTTACTTGTAAGTCTTCCTGTATACCTGTGGGCTGGCAAGTGGGTAATGAAGTCTTACAGAGACGTGATCATGTCAGCTGAACTGGAATCCATCTTTAACCCAGTGCTTTTCCATTTAGAAAGAGGGGTGGGAACCCAGAGAGGGGCAAAGGATTCCTGCCTTGTGCAAAAGATATATAAGGGAGTGGAACAGAACAAAAGAGGCTGCAGTCATGAGAAATCCCCTGGCTACCACCTGAGCTGGAACAAGGGCTGTACCGGGGAAAGAATTGTACCTAGACTAGGAAGGAGTCCAGTCTGTGATAGAAGCTTATTGAAACATCTCTGAGGGTGAGAGTTTATCTGTATTCAGGTGTCTTACTGTATTAGGCTTAGACTTGCATGTTTTGTTTTTATTTTGCTTGATAATTCACTTTGTTCTGTCTGTTATTACTTGGAACCATTTAAATCCTACTTTTTGTATTTAATAAAATCACTTTTTACATATTAACCCAGAGTATGTATTAATACCTGGGGGGCAAACAGCTGTGCATATCTCTCTATCAGTGTTATAGAGGGCGAACAATTTGAGTTTATCCTGTACAAGCTTTCTACAGGGTAAAATGGATTTATTTGGGGTTTGGACCCCATTGGGAGCTGGGCATCTGAGTGTTGGAGACAGGAACACTTCTCAAGCTGTTTTCAGTTAAGCCTGAAACTTTTGGGGGACATTGTTCAGACCTGGGTCTAGGTTTGTAGCAGGCTGGCGTGCCTGGCTCAAACCAGGCAGGGCACTGAAGTCCCAAGCTGCCAGGAAAAACTGGCTCAGAGGTAGTTTCGGCACATTGGTTGGCAGTCCCAAGGGGGTTACTGTGATCCAACCTGTCACAGTATTATAATATGCTAATCTCTGTGTCTTGTTATAATACCGATTGGTTTGGCCTTGGTGGATGAGACCAAAGTGAGTTTGGCTAAAACAGAGTTTGGTCCCATCTGTAAAGGCAAGATGAACATTCATTATACGACCGTTGGGGAACTGCTATGCTACAATATGATCCCCTGGATCAGTCATAACAAATGGAAAATGTAGGTTAGAAAAACTTTTGAGCAGTGTGCTGTAGTTTTTTGGGAAGAGACTGTGCTGCTATATTTGCGCAGTACCTAGCTCAACGGTGCTGCGATCCTGAATGAGGGCACTACCACAAAATACATAGTAATCAGTTAAACTCTGGAATAGTCTTCTATGGAAGTGGTGTAAAGCTCAATCACTGAAATAATTTGCAACTGGACTGGACAAAGCTCTGGAAAATAGGATGTAGATGAACTAGTAGGTCTTTTCTAGCTATTGTTCCCATGATATTCAGCCATAGTGGATAAGCATATTAGCTGGATGTTTCTGCTGAAGTGATCAGCAGTGAAATAATTAACAGTTTGGGCAACTGAATTATAACTAGGCTTCAGAGTTAATCCCACAATGAAACCAACTGCGGGCAGTTCAGAGGGTTAGAGCTATCGTTTCCAGCTTTAATTCAGACCCTGGAAAGCAACATGACAGGTACATTATATTTGGAAGGTGAAACTCTTCCAAGTTTACATCCTCTGAAAGGCAATGGAAACATCAGAGAAATGATGGAACTTGTTTTCTGGCCTTCAAGCCTCGATTCTCACTGTCAAAACTCACAGATAAGAATGAAAATGGTCATTTCAAGAACCATCTGCTAAAAGGGTAAGGACTTGATCCTGCAACTAATTAATTTATTCATTTACTTGTAGTGCAGTTATGTCTAGGAGCCCTTGTTGTGGACAGGACCCCACTGTGCTAGGTGATGTACAAACCCAGGACAAAAAGATGGTTACTGCCCCAAGGTCTTAAAATCTAAGTAATCAACCTTAATCTACCTGTATTTCACAGTCTGAAAACAGCTACTGCTCTATGCACATTAGCTAACGTTATGAATATTTCCCCCCTGTGCACTTCATTCTGTAGTAGGTGTTGAGCACCTGCATGTATTCTGAGTCTTGGGTTACTGACAATTACATCTTAGTGGGCAGAGCAGGTCAAATTAACTGTGAATAATATTTGTTATGAATTTTGGCATTTTTATTAAATAAATTATTTGCTAACACATTTTTCATTATTCAACGATCTCCATAGATCAATGAGTAGAACAGAGCAAATAATTTGCTCGATGAATTTTTCCGGCCAAGTACTGAATAATTATTTATGCATTGCTTTTTTCCCCTTATATAACAAATCTATGAATAGTGCTTGCTAATATACTAATATTGTTCACTATAGAAATGGTAGAGGTAATAAGCTATTCAATTCATGGGGATTTATATATTATTACTTAGTGCTTTGAGAATGTAGTTGTACTTTTCATGTTCAAAGTATGTTACAAATAGTAACTGATGAAGATTTATAACTCTGTGAGGAAAGTGAGTAGTGTTGCCCCTTCTCTGACACCAGTGTTGACTCTCTGCCTAGTGGTAGCAGAATTCTTGGGCATTGCTGGATGGTTTCTGATGAAGGAGAAATCAGTGATGTGGGGTCTGATGTATTGCAAGTATAACTTGCTCTCTTTATGCATATGCACCATTCCTGAAACACGGTTGTCAAATAGCACACCCTGTTTTAGGCAATCCCTTGTTTAGAGAATCTGTGTGTCCAGTACCCTGTGTTCCCAGGGAGCCACTTTGCCTGAAGAAACAACTCTAATCAGCAGTGGTGCAAGTAGAAATCATTTCTTGCAGGTACTGCACTATTGGGAGGGACACAAGGGGGCGCACGTGACCTCCCCATGTGACCCTCCATGTGACTTTTCCCCACCCTACCCCCAGCCCGGGGCCCCCATGCTTTCTCCGTCCCCTCCGGCACCCCCCTTACCTGTCTAAAATTTTACAACTGCAACTTTTACAACTAAAATTTTACAACTGTTTGGGCCCCTGGTGCCACGTGTATTTCCAGGTGTCATTGGGGATCCAGCAGCACCCCAAATTGAAAACTTCTTAAATGTCCTTCTGCAAGCACCCCACTTCCCCTTAACACACTATCAGTGCCTCCCTTATGTCCAGACTAAGCTTCTGCCATCTTACCTTTATCTAAGGGTAGGTCTTCACTACCAACGTTAAAGCGCTGCCGCGGCAGCACTTTAACATGGCTGTGTAGTCGCGGCCCCAGTGCTGGGAGAGAGCTCTCCCAGCCCTGTAAATAAACCACCCCCATGAGGGGCGCAGCTCCCAGCACTGGTGCACTGTCTACACTGCCACTTTACAGCGCAGAAACTTGCATTGCTGGGGGGGGGTTCACACCCCTGAGTGAGAAAGTTTCAGCGCTGTAAAGTGGCAGTGTAAACAAGGCCTAAGTATTGCTCTCCGCCAGGCACTAGGAAAGCAAAGATGCTGTGCCATCTGGGCTTGATGGAAAAGAGGCATAGAACTGTTTGTGCCATGTGCATCTTGACAGAACTGCAACCCAAATTGTTTTATTATTTTCCTCAGCATGACATACAGGAGGGCAATCAAAATCAGCCTGGCATAACGTGCATGAGAACTGTCTCTGGACAGATAAGTAATTGATCAAAATCACATTCTCTGATCTCTTGGGGCCAAATCCTCTTCCCATTGAAATCAAAAGAAGTTTTACTATTGAGTTCAATGGGAACAGGCTTTGACATTTGGAAAGGAAAGAACAAAGCCACTCAAGCAAGGGCTATGTTGCTTATACCACAGGTTTCAAAGACTGCTGACTCGTGAGAAAGTCAGCAGACATCTGATCTTTGTCCATTGCAAGGGAGAAATCAGCAGCTAATGAGGCTAGAACCATACCATATCCAACCATATCCAACTCTTGTACCATATCCAACTCTTAAATCCATCTGCAAAGGATCAAGGAAATATGAAGGCTCCAGATTACCTTAAAATCCTCAGTCCCTTGATTAGAATGCTCCCATTAGTATATGTTCATAGTCCAGAGGCTGGAGCAGGAATCAAAAATACTGTTTAAACACTTTCTGTGTCCCCCACCCCATCCCTCTTGAGGACTCCTGACCAAGTTAACAGCACAATACATATGCTAACAAACTTAAAACCTTTAAGTGTCCCTCCCAAATAAACCTTTGTTTAAGTTTGTTAGCATATGTATTGTGCTGTTAAACCCATATAAAGAATGAATGCCCTCCCTAGCCGTGTTCTGTTCCTTTAAGGAGCAGAGTGCAGCTCCACCCCCTCTCTGGGGGATGGGGGGCAGCCTCCCTGAGTCTTTCCAGTACCCTGTATCTGCTAAAAATCTCTTGCCGGTACTGCGTACTGTAACGTACCACCCTCCTTGCACTCCTGCTAATCAGAGTCCCAGGCAGAGAGTAAACTCTTCTGTTCACTCAGCTACCTCACCACCTAGAACCTTGTTGAACCCAAACATCTTCCTGTTAATAAGACTATGACATCCTACTGATTTTTGACCTTCTTGAGGCTAAAGGATTTAATCTGTTCAGTGCTATCAATGGGCACAATGCCAGGAAACTTGACTCTCTAGTGCTACTAGATTAACGTGCCAAACGTGAGTGAGTGAAAGAGCATGCCAGCATTGTGGTGGTGTTGTGAATATCTAACTATGGGATACAGCTTCTGTTCCATCAGTGGAATATCTGTTGGGTTTCCATGCACTTTGCATCAAGTACACAGAGCCCACAGACCCAGGACTATGTCAGTGGGAGGGTTTTTCCTTTTTAAAAATATTTGTTTTTCTATACTGCCATTAAAAAAAAACACTTAGACGATTTGACGATACTATGAAATGCACAGCTGAAATCCACAGACAAGCAAATATGAGAGCAGTCTGGAAGACAGTTCTGTTTTGTGGCAACTTTCAAGGTTTCAAAATTTCACACAAACACTGGAAAGAAGGCAAAACCTTTCAGTTGTTTCCCCCAAAACAGAATTATATCATAATGTCCATTTTTGGATCAAAACCTCTGTGTGTCTGCAGGTGGTTAGGGTTCTGGTCTGGGATGGGGAAGATCCATGTTCAAGTCCTTGCACTGCCTGATTCAGAGTAGAGTGTGCCTATTCCCTTTGTTCCTAGCAGATTAGACCAGGCAGCATTCACATACACCTCATCACGTGCTGCCACTCAGCATCAGAATCTGATTGCTTTCAACACTGGATAATGACCTCACTGTGGTGTTGCCAAGAAATCCTGTCGTAGGCTAGATATGTCCACATAAACTTTGCACGCATTCCCATGTCAGCCCTCCATCTTAATTCCTGGCACTCCTTTTTGTTTCCACAGGTGTTTATGTGCATCTAGGGGTATTGTTCTAATAAAGGACAATTAATCTGGCAGAATTCCTTTTTCATGAAATTTCCACTTATGCCTTACAATGGAAAGTTCAGCTATTTCAGCAGCAAAAATTGGCTGCATTTTGAATACAAAGTGACTTGTGTCCCCAGACTTTCTCATTAAAATTTTAAATTCACGAATAAAGTTAACTGACTTAAAGGACAGCGGTCACCTCGGTTCAAGCAGGACAAATATATCAAGTGTGTGTGTGTGTTGGAGCTGGTCAGAAAATGGTAAGTACCTTACATGAACATAGAAAGTAACAAAATGTTTTCATTTTGTCCTAGAATTTGCTTTTTTAATTTAAAAAACAATTTTTTTTTCCAGTTTTTGATTTTCATTCAAAAAAGCCATTTTTCCTTGAAAAATATTTTGGAATATGTACTTTTTACTTGTTCTACTATGTGTGTATTTGACAGATTTTAAAAGGCGTTTGGACATCTAAAATGGCATTTAGATACCTAGACAAATGACTTAAGGCCACTTTGATGCATAAAGATAGGTGGATGCGCATCCTCTAGAAATGTTTCCTTGTGCTCCCAGAACTTAGCTGTCTAAGTGGTGTTAAGTTGAGCACCCATGTGATTTTCGTGCCTTTTAGCCATATGAGGAAATTTTTCTTCTCATCCTTGCGCCCATGGAACTTCCAAAGTGTTTCCATGCAGCCCATGTATATGGAAAATTATAAAATTCATTGTAACCTTAATTGTAATATCATTGGGAAGCCTCTATTTAACATAAATAGTATTTTTTAAATCTCCTTTATAATTGGATAGCCAGCTTTAATCAGAAACAGTGTCTGAGGCAGACAGATGTTTGATGTTTGCAATGTTGTAGCCATGTTGGCCCCAGACCTGAAGAAGAGCTTGGTGTAGCTCAAAAGCTTGGTCCAGAAAAGGATATTACCTCACCCGCTTTGTGTCTCTGTTATGCCTTTGATGCTGTCAAACTTCGTTTAAAATCTGTGACCCGTTTTGGGCTCACTGGTGAGTGTACCTTTTGCTGACTGCAACGGTTACAGTAACTTTTAGTTGCAGAATAGCTTCAGGAAATGTTGTGGGTTTTTTTTGTCAGTCATATTGTTCCTGCTAATTACACAGGCCATATTAATGGCACAGACTGCTCATTTTCAGGCTCTGTTGGAAAGACTACCCAGAGAGGTGTTACTCCTCTCAGTGCAGTGTCAGATGTCACCCTGTGGGATATTAAAACCAATTCGAGATGGTGTTGAAAAATATTTTCTTTTTCTGTACAGTAATGCGTGGAGCACTGATAGCATTAAAAAGAAATCCCGTTGCTGGAGAAATGTTAATGCAAAAGCTGCCAAATGGGAGAGATTTTCTATAGTTCACTGTTAATGTAAGACTTTTGCCTTCACAGTACATGCTGTCCTCTAATAATGAACAGCTCTTTAATGAGAGCAGAGAAATCAATGTTTCATAACTATACTAAAGACAAACTTTGGAAGGGTTTTTTCTTGGTTTAATTTGGTTTTAAAGTACAAACACTAATTGGCTTTAAATAAAACGAGAGAACCCTATAGATTTATGACATTTTTGAGCAACAAATCCAGATCTCAGGCCGTCAGAGAAACAGACTCCCCTTTTATGAGGTAATTATGATTTAGCATTTACTGTCTCCCTCTTGAGTCTGTGTGTTGCCTTTAAAGTAGCTCTGGGATGAATGTCAAAAATGGGATTTACAGTCAAACCTTTTCAACATGTAAACTGCCGGGTATGTATTATTTTTCTAAGGAATATTTCTTCTGCATTTGTGGTGTTGGGTTTTTTCCCCCCCCTGAAACAACACCTACAAATTACTCCTCATGAAAAAGTCGCTGCATCATCAGAAAATGCTTATTTTTGGAAGTGCTCTCGAGGGTTCGTGTAGATGTAAATATTTCCCCAAACCTCATGGACTGACATCTTTCACGGCTCATTTCTTCCCATCACTTAGCAATCCGTTTCAGTTGATTAAACTTGATCTGCATAAAAGCTGGTCGGGGCAGCTTCCATTTACTTCAGTGGGAGCTGAATCATGCCCTAAACACTGAAAGATGGTAGCTTATTGCATATATGCACACAACTCTATCCCTCTGCAGAAGAGAAAGGGCGGCTGAGACCGCTGGTGAACTGGAAAGAGCTTGTTCTTTGTTTCAGAGAAATACGTTACCCTCAGGTCAACAGGAGGAAGGACTATCCTTTCACTTTTGCCATGGATTCCTTGTCTTTGCTGACAGTCTTTGTTTCATCCTCCTCCTCTGGATTTTTTGCTCCGTCAGAACTGTAACTAGAGTGCCGCACAAAGGGCTAGTCTACGCTGGCAATGCTAAAGCATTGCTGCGGCAGTGCTTTAACGTGGCTCGTGTGGTCGCGGCAGAGCGGTGGGAGAGAGCTCTCCCAGCGCTCCAAAAAACCCAGCTCCACGAGGGGCGCAGCTCCCAGCACTGGGGCACTGTCTACACTGGCGCGTTACAGCGCTGAAACTTGCTGCACTTGGGGGGGGGGAGTGTTTTTTCACACGGCTGAGCGAGAAAGTTGCAGCGCTGTGAAGTGCCAGTGTAGACAAGCCCCAAGTGTCCATTGCAATAGAGTTTCCAGGCCTTCCTGGGAACCAGAGCACAGACTGGCTTGCAGAGCTTGACAGATCTAAATGAAATGCAATTTACATCATGCAAACCCATTAATTCTTATAGTGTAGGGTGTTTTTCATCTAGAGCAGGAGTTCTCAAACTTAACATCTCACCCACTTCTATCCCTCACCAAATTAGCCAGCACCTTCAGCAACCCAAGCCAATAGTACCAAACCCTCCCACAGCATCAGTCTTCTCTCAGCAAGCCTTGCCTTCCACCAACATTGCAGCCTTCACTCACCCCAGCGTCCCCTACCTTAGCACCAGCCCCATCTAGCAGAACCCACCCTGAAACCAGTACTCCAAGTTACGCACCTCTCCCCAATCCAGCCATAGTTTCTTGCAGTGACTCGAAAAGAGAATGGTATGTGACTTCAAAAGATGGTGAGACTGGAGTCCTAGCAAGAAACAAAGGCTAGTTAGATGTGAAGAAAGCTTGAGAACCTGTGCACCAAACACTTCAGAGAAAAATCAAAATGATAGTGAGAAAAGGAAAGTTTTAAGGTCTGATTTAAATAAAAGCAGAGAGACAGTAACTTAGAAGGAGGGATCCCAGAAACTACAGATGAACTGAAAGAGTGACTGCCCCATTTGAGAAGAGCCATGAGGAGGTGGCCATAATGGCAGAGGTGTATAACTGATACAATAGGCAAGATAAAGTGAATCAAAGGAGAACTTTGAAAATCAGGTGCGTTATTGTGAATGAGATACAAAGTTGAATTGGATAGCGAAGATAAAAAAATCTTTATTTGGTTACAAGAGAATAAAGACCAAATTTATAAATACAAAGGTAGTGGTTATATCAGAGACCAGGCTAAAATACTGGTATTTAGGGCTGCCATTTTCAGAACAATCCAAAATAAGAGGAAAGATTTTGGGAAAGCTTCCAACTGAGAAGCTCAACAACTCAACACAGCTCTGCACCAAGGGGATGCCTTTGATAAGATTGTAATAAATGTGAACAGTGGAGCACATCAATAGGGACAAGTAAGGTAATTCCTAACCTAACATGGGTTTCCAACAACACCTTGAAGGGAGGAGTCTACTTGAAGCAGAAAAGGAAGCTATAATGAAAGAGCTGAAAGGGCTCAAACTCATACTTGTCTAACTCCCAAGTCTACATCAACATGACTATGGATCAAAGGAAGGCTAGTGACATGTCGAATTTCTAGTAACTTCCATGTCACAAAGGTAGCCTTATAGACATGGAAGAAGAGGAAGGAAAAAGAACATCCAGGGTCCTGGATAACTGAAGATTTCTAGGCTTGGAAACTGCTATGGAGTTGAGGTCTGTGTTAAAGGAAATTTAATGAAATCCAGCATAGCATTAGAAATAAGTGCCCTGTGCCTCAAGTATGAGTGACAAGGTGGTGAGGTAATATCTTTTATTGGACCAACTTCTGTGGGTGAGAGAGACCAACCTTCAAGCCACACAGCTCTTTCAGGTCTGGGACAGGAACTCAGAGCCTCACAGCAAAATGCAAGGTGGAACAAATTGGTTAGCATAAACAGTTAGCACATACTGTAAAGGAACATTCAAGGTAGAGTGGCCCCTTTACACCTCTGCAGTCATAGGACAAAAAGAGGGGGTTAGTGGATTACAGATTGTTGTAATAAACCATAAATCCAGTGTCTGTTCAGTCCATGATTTTTAGTGTCTAGCAGAGTTATGAATGTAAGCTTCCAGGTTTGTCTTTTGCAAGTGTGCAGGTTTCCTTTGAGGATGAGGACTGATAGGTCCTGCGACTGACATAGCTACAGCTACACTGCATACAATCTAAGGCCAGGTCTACACTACCCGCGGGATTGGCGGGTAGTGATCGATCTATCAGGGATTGATTTATCACGTCTAGTGTAGATATGATAAATCGATCCCTGATCGCTCTGCTGTCGACTCTGGAACTCCACCAGGGTGAGAGGCAGAAGTGGAGCCGACGGGGGAGCGGCGGCCGTCGATCCCGCGCTGCGAGGATGCGAAGTAAGTGATTCTAAGTCGATCTAAGATACGTCGACTTCAGCTACGCTATTCTCGCATCTGAAGTTGCGTATCTTAGATCGATCCGCCCCCCCCCCCCCAGGGTAGACCAGGCCTAAGTGTAAGTGGCATTTAGCAAGGGCCTCACTGAAAACTCACTGAAGTCAATGTGAGTCTTTCCACTGACTTCATTGGGCTTTGGATCTGGCTTCAAATGAAAAGTTTAAATCTTTTACTTTCTTCTTCAGGTTCTGTGAAATCTTTAACCCAATGTGAGAACCCAGTTTCTTTAGCCCAATTTCTAGAACACTCATGTAGCTCCCCATTAGCCATGATACCGGGACAGTTTCACCCACTTCATAACCCTGCTGGTTGATGGAACGGGTCTGAAGGATTCTGGTATTTTCCTCCAAAGATGGTATTTTGTAAAGTGTTTAAAGTATTATTATTTTATATTAAAAAAAATACAAAAACACATTGAGAGGTGAGATTTTTCTATTTAGGTTCTTCTTCAGCCCTCGCCTCTGTGGGATCTGAGCAGCTTCCGGAACTCTCTTAAACAGTGTGACTAACATCCATCACACATAGTTCTTTCTTTTTCCCTTCTGCTGCTACCTGGGGAATCTGTGAGATTTTTGTAAAATAAATATATTAGATGTATACTGTGTTATGTCTCTTAGCAAAGACAGAGTCAAATGCATGTGCTTTGCACTTGAAACACAGGTGGTGGTGGTTGCAGTTTTCTTAGATCCTGCAGGAGTTTGTTCCACGGTCTCTGACTGTCCCCCAAGAAAATTTGGACTTCGCAGGGCCTGAAAAACGAAACACAATGAAAAGTTTTAAGTTATTAGTTTGCTGCTCAGACCTAGGTTACATGAATCATTCAGCACTTATTTCTAAATTTATTTGCATGGTCTTTTTGAAAAACTCTTCGTAAGTCACCTTTCATGTCTTTGGCTATGTCTTCACTGCAAAAAAAGATGTGAGGGTTGACCACAGCTTAACTAACACTAGCACTAACTAAACCACTGTAGAATCCTAGTAGAGATACACTGTGAGGTAAACAGAGACGGTCAACCATGGTCAGGAGCATAGTGTTGACCTTCACCTCATGATAAAATGACAGGTGTTTTGTCTCCACTAGCGCTTTCCAGCAGGATTGCTAACACACCGTTTTTTTTTCTTTTTTTTTTTTGGTCAGTTTATCAAGACTTTGAAGTGTTCTGCACTATGAAGAGAGAGATAGATAGCTATAGATATAGCTAAAAAAGTACAAAGGAGTCAGTGAATGAAAAAGATGACTTATCAAAAAGCACAAATAATGGCTATATTCTTAAAACCACAGCCAGCTATTTTAACTAACTGCTGGTAAAATCATTGTGAAGACAAAGCAGTGTATAGTTTTCATGTGAATTAGTAGGTTGAGTTAAAGACTATAGGCTTCCCAGCCAGGAGTATTCAGTCACACTGCTATAAGGGTGTGCATGGCAGTACGGGAGGGGAGTAAATGTCAGGCCATCTGTTTCTCTAAAGAACTTTCTTGAGGTTTTGTGAAGAGTCAAAACCTATCTTGCCAACCCCCTCATGAAGGTGAATGTGGAAGGGAGTGTCCATGCAGGGAAACTGAGAGGGGTAGTCAGTCTCTCTCTCACTCTCACACACACACACACACACCCCACCCCAGTCGGGGTGATTTCTCTGATGAATTACAGGAAGGGACAAAAATGTTGCTATATGCAATTTGGGGGAGAGGGGTTTGACTTCATGACCTTGAATATGAATATCATCCAAATGTGAATATTAGCTTATTCTCCAGTCCCTGGCAATAGTCCAGGAAAGGAGATATTGTACACAGAATGAGACAGAGAGAGATGTAGCACTTGGTGACATCTACATAGCAGCAGCATTCATGACTGAAGTCAAACAGTGAGGCATCTTGGAAGAAGAAGATAAATGGAGAAGAAAAGAGAGTCAAAACTGAGTTAGTTCAGATAGGGTCGAAAGGGAAGGGATTTGAAGCCTCCCCCCAAAAATGAAAAAGGAAAGGTTAGAAATAACATTCAAAGAAACAGAAGCGAGTATTTAAAAGACACTGGCTTCTTCCTTGGGATTCTATATAGAATAATAAAATGATCAGCACTAAAAGCTGCCCCAATGTGGTGGTATGATGAAAAGGTCTGTGAGGTCCTGTAATCAGAGGAAAGGAGCAGGTCATTCATCATCCAGAGTAGGGCAATCTCAATATAAGACTTAGAATGTGATCCTTGACCAGTTTTATGCTGACTGGACCAAAGCAGGTAATCTTTAAAGTCATATACATAAATAAGCAGAGCCTAAACTGGAGTATGGCATATTCCATTACAACCGAGGCATGTGACCTGGTGTGGAACCATCATTGCACAGAGGTCAGTTCCACCAAAACAATTAGGTCAGTACAGTTCTTTGTAGTCAGTATCTCATGTAACTGTCTAGTAAACATGCTTTTGCAATATGACATAAATATGCTCTATTCAAAGGCTGTGTAAATTGCTTGGAATCTTCCACCAGGCAGAATGCCAACAATGACGAGTGCGCTGATTTCACTGTTACACTTTGAAAGACCGTTCGTAATGAAAATCTCAATAACAATTTTTTTAAATGACTGTCTTGTAGACCATATATTTTAGGTCCCTTTAGACTCTTGATTTTTTTTCTCCAGTCCAGAATAATTGGCTTTGTAGCCTTCCCAAGTCTATCTGTTTGTCTGTCTGTCTGTCTCTCTCATATGCCAACAACTCTGACGCATAGATAATTTATAAAAACAGAGTAGACACTTTTTAATAATTAAGTAATAGATAATGGGAGGGTAGTTTTTTTTCTAGTGATGTACAATGGCTTTGAAGTAGAACAGAGCCCTGTAAGGGTTACATGCCCACGTATTGTATTTAGAAAAAAAAATTGAAGAAAGCTGCTAATATCATAGCATATAATTAACTACTTTAAGCTACTGAATGTTTCTCTTTATTTTGCAGTGAACGTACTTCATCGCAGTCACATGTATGCAGCAGTCCTGTGGCAAAGAGCCAGCTGGTTGCCCCAGACTAATTCACGTAGCATCAACACTGCCTTTTCTCTCCAAATTACAGGGCAAACAATAACAGGTAAAATTAGCCAAGGCGCTAATTATACAGCACAAGTGTGTAAAGGATATAGAATGATAAATGGCAAATGCAGAATATGTTGTGTCATATCATGTAATCTCTCCTGCTGCAGAGCTGAAAAACAAAGGGAGAATGGTGCCTTGTTTGTCTAACATACTCTACATCACAAATTAGAAATCCTTCCTAATTAAGATATTGCTAAATTTCCTTTGTTAACAAATTTTAACAATGTTAATTAGGAGGTTAGAGTGATCATTGTTCATCTAACAAACAATTATGGTGATTTGCACTGTGGTTCTCGGAAACATAAGAGCATCCCAGAGCTGCTTGTCTTTTTACCCCCAGGCTTCTTAAGCTAAGGCAGGGCATCTGGGAATGCTAATGTAGTACGTAGACACTCATTTAGCAGGAGCGTTGCTGGAAAATTATGTCTGCTGTGACAGCATATAACAGTTCAAAACAGCTACAACTGTACGAGGATGATCTAGTCACAGACAGTGCTTGCTAAGGTCACTTAGGCTGTATCTGCACTAGAATTATTTTTAACTTTGCCTTCATTTCACTACCTCCGGTCCATCTCTTTCGGTGGTAGGAACTGTGGGAGCACTAGAGAAGACAGGGCATAGCCATTTTTGCCTTTTGCTCAGAAGCTGCTGGTGAGTGTAGCAACTCAGTCAGGAAGCATCACAAAATGAACCCACAGTTCTCTTTGCAATGCTGGTACCGTGGTTGTACTATTTCTTTGCAACTAAAAGAAACTGGCTAAACCAAAGCAGAAAGTTAATGTCCTGTCTTTGGAGGGGGGCTTAGTTTAGGAATCAGTCTGCTGGTTTCAGACGGCAAGAACTCAATTAAATCTCCATGGTGAGAGGCCTGCAGAGATCAAAGTCTTACCTTGCCACTTAAGCTAATGGCATTTCTGCCACTGACTGAAGTCAGGTGTAGAATTAGGCCCCAAATTAATTTTGAAAATAAATGTCTTGGATGGATAAACATCTGTGCTGAGGAGACTGAACTGCCTGAAAACTGGATTGTAATTTACAATGCTCCAATAACTTTGGCTAGACTAGGCTTATTTGAGAGCTCGCCAACTGTTGCAATGCTACTAGTGGTAGCCACAATTGGGAGCACTAGTATTTCTACAAGCAACCACAATATAAATATTTAATAATAGGCAGGATTCTGGCAACTACAAATCTAATTGTTGCCATGTTCTTTATAGTTGTTCTAAGCAAGACTAGACAACGAGGTGGTGAAAACGTCCGTACGCTTGCTGACACTATGCTCCTAAGGTTGGTATCACCAGTGGAGCAGCATTAGTGGCCATGCCTTGTGGAAGGCTTCCCAGCAAAGTTTAGGGTAGATCCAGCCACTGTGATCCTTGTCATCCCAAAAGCTCTGATCATTGTGGTTAGGGTGTGAAATAAATGAAACTGTTCACACCCCTGAGAGATGTAGTTAAGATAACCTAAGCTCCGGGAGAGACACAACTAGGTCGACTGAAGAATTATTTTATCGACCTAGCTGCCTCCCTCGAGGGGGTAGATTAACTACAGTGATAGAAAACCCCCTTCTATCACTCTAGCTAGTGTTTGCACTATGGGGCTACAATGGCACATCTGCAGTGCCGTGGCTGTACTGCTGTCATATCAGCAGTGTAGATCTGCCCTGATTCCTTACGGTTTGCTCTCTGATTTTACTTTGTCTATTGTAAGAAAGTCTGTTGTTCATCCCTGGTATGAGAAAAGCTCTGCTGTTATGCAATATCAGGGGCTGTTGTTGCACATCGCCAGTTTTTTTTTATTCAAATCACCAAGGTCAGAGCAAATTTTATAGTTCCATTGTCCACCTATAAACTAATACCTTAATTGCCATGTATGCTGCTTTAGTTAAAGATGTGCGTGGCAAATCCTAGGTGAAGGATGGGTGCACAGGACACATCACCAAAATTCTAACTGTGGACTTGAAAAAACATTACAGCTGTGGGTCTGAAAGTATGTTTTCCACGTTGTCTGGGTTAGTGGACAGCATTGATATGTTTAGATCATAAGGATGTAGCTATTTGCCTGTTCCTGATTAATCCCTCCTCTTACTGATTATTATTGACAAAACTGTAGTGTAAACTAACACTAACCTGCTTAGCTCCTGCTAAGTTCTCATCAATATAAATGTATCAGTCCATCAATCAAATTTACATTTATAAAGTGCTCTTCATAGAAGGACCCGAGGATGCAGGAGACAATTAATATAAAGATATAAGTGTTAGTCTTGATTCAGTGAAAAAATTACTCCAATATTTCACAATTTTCTGGTGGAGATTTTACATGGGAGTTTAATTGGATGGGCCTGATTTGTCTTTCCATTAGCCACTAATTTCTATTATTTTTGTGCAAATTTGAGAGCTGATGAAAGTGAAAGACTAATAGTACTGGTTGGTGTCAGGGTTTATGCATGCTTCCCCTGCACAGCTCTGTCAATGCACCTCATTCCTGGCCTGCAACTCCCTTCTGATGGTTGTAGATCTCTCTCTTGTGAAAGCTTCCAGTTGTTCTAAAATGAATAGTGATTTTGTGTGAGGTTTTTGGCCAGAAGAAAGTAGGATAAGGCCATTCATCTTTCTGTGTGTGACCGAGGTCAGAATTCAACACAGATCTTTAGAATAGAAAGGTGAATGCATTAACACATTGCTTTCTAGTTCTCAACTAAGTGGGAAAGATCAATTTTCAAAGCTGGGAGCCCAGAGTTGGATTCCTAAAATCATGTTTAGATGTGTAAGTGGATATTCAGGTGCTTCAGGGCCCATTTACAAGTCTACTTGCTAAATCAATTTCACCGAACTTTAAGTACCCACATGTGAAAACTGTGTGCACACTTGGTTATGTTTTTGAGTACATTTTCATCATGGTGCACAAAAATTGTATTATCCTTTATATTATGGACTATTATTGTCAGATGTAGGTGTTTAAATCAAATGTGGTTTGAGCTCTACAGGCACATATGGACTCTGTAAACTGACTTCCATTGTGTACCTTTAAAAACATGACCAAACCAATTTTTGTAACAATGTCCGTTCTGTTGCTGTGACTTTGCTGTATTCCACATTTCAGCCAAGTGAGATTTCTTTTTTCATAACTTTTTTCATTCCTGCAAACAGGGACCATTACAAAGGAAATGCTGGCACCATGTTGACTGTGGTGGTATGGATGGGCTAAAATTCGAGGAATGCTTGCGCCCAGGAGGTATCTGTTAGCCTGAGACACCACTGAGGTATTGCATATCTACCATATGCTGATGTTCGCATAAATACTCCTGGAAGTACTGCTGCTGGAGCTCATTGTGTCTGGTACCATTGCGCGTCCCTGAAGTATAGTCTAGTGAATTGGATGTTCTGAGGAGCTGCAGGAGCTCAGCCGGCAGGTAAAGGCTAACGTATCATCCTGCCCTTTGGGTGGTCACTTCTACAGTATTGCCCACCCCAGATGCTCAAAAATCATGAGTCAGGCTCACCAGAAATCATGAGATTTGCTTTAAAATCATGAGATGATGTAAAAATAATAATTAGGCATTCTTTTTATTTGCCTTCGGCTTTTTGAGCCTTTAGGGTGCACTGGGTTCACATTTCTCCACAGCCTTGAGGGCTAGAAACTTATTTTTTCTTGAAGAATGAAGGCTGAGATCATCACATATCCACCTGACTCCAGGAGCTGGGGCTTTAAGGAAAACAATAATTATCACGAGAGTCATGACAAAATCATGAGAATTGACAGCACTGCTTCTGTCATTAATCAGTAGTAATCGATGTGGTGAATGAGGGAGGCAACCTAGTGACAGAGGATGTGGAAAAAGCTAATGTACTCAATGCTTTTTTTGCCTCTGTTTTCACTAACAAGGTCAGCTCCCAGACTGCTGCGCTGGGCATCGCAAAATGGGGAAGAGATGGCCAGCCCTCTGTGGAGATAGAGGTGGTTAGGGACTATTTAGAAAAGCTGGACGTGCACAAGTCCATGGGTCCGGACGAGTTGCATCTGAGAGTGCTGAAGGAATTGGCGGCTGTGATTGCAGAGCCATTGGCCATTATCTTTGAAAACTCGTGGCGAACGGGGGAAGTCCCGGATGACTGGAAAAAGGCTAATGTAGTTCCAATCTTTAAAAAAGGGAAGAAGGAGGATCCTGGGAACTACAGGCCAGTCAGCCTCACCTCAGTCCCTGGAAAAATCATGGAGCAGGTCCTCAAAGAATCAATCCTGAAGCACTTGCATGAGAGGAAAGTGATCAGGAACAGCCAGCATGGATTCACCAAGGGAGGGTCATGCCTGACTAATCTAATCGCCTTTTATGATGAGATTACTGGTTCTGTGGATGAAGGGAAAGCAGTGGATGTATTGTTTCTTGACTTTAGCAAAGCTTTTGACACGGTCTCCCACAGTATTCTTGTCAGCAAGTTAAGGAAGTATGGGCTGGATGAATGCACTATGAATGGGTAGAAAGCTGGCTAGATTGTCGGGCTCAACGGGTAGTGATCAATGGCTCCATGTCTAGTTGGCAGCCGGTATCAAGTGGAGTGCCCCAAGGGTCGGTCCTGGGGCCAGTTTTGTTCAATATCTTCATAAATGATCTGGAGGATGGTGTGGATTGCACTCTCAGCAAATTTGAGGATGATACTAAACTGGGAGGAGTGGTAGATACGCTGGAGGGGAGGGATAGGATACAGAAGGACCTAGACAAATTGGAGGATTGGGCCAAAAGAAATCTGATGAGGTTCAATAAGGATAAGTGCAGGGTCCTGCACTTAGGACGGAAGAACCCAATGCACAGCTACAGACTAGGGACCGAATGGCTAGGCAGCAGTTCTGCGGAAAAGGACCTAGGGGTGACAGTGGACGAGAAGCTGGATATGAGTCAGCAGTGTGCCCTTGTTGCCAAGAAGGCCAATGGCATTTTGGGATGTATAAGTAGGGGCATAGCGAGCAGATCGAGGGACGTGATCGTCCCCCTCTATTCGACATTGGTGAGGCCTCATCTGGAGTACTGTGTCCAGTTTTGGGCCCCACACTTCAAGAAGGATGTGGATAAATTGGAGAGAGTCCAGCGAAGGGCAACAAAAATGATTAGGGGCCTGGAACAATGAGTTATGAGGAGAGGCTGAGAGAGCTGGGATTGTTTAGCCTGCAGAAGAGAAGAATGAGGGGGGATTTGATAGCTGCTTTCAACTATATGAAAGGGGGTTCCAAAGAGGATGGCTCTAGACTGTTCTCAATGGTAGCAGATGACAGAACGAGGAGTAATGGTCTCAAGTTGCAGTGGGGGAGGTTTAGATTGGATATTAGGAAAAACTTTTTCACTAGGAGGGTGGTGAAACACTGGAATGCGTTACCTAGGGAGGTGGTAGAATCTCCTTCCTTAGAGGTTTTTAAGGTCAGGCTTGACAAAGCCCTGGCTGGGATGATTTAACTGGGAATTGGTCCTGCTTCGAGCAGGGGGTTGGACTAGATGACCTTCTGGGGTCCCTTCCAACCCTGATATTCTATGATTCTATGGTGTACCTACAGTATCTCTCTGGCCATTGTCTCCTATTGAATGCTTAAGCTAGGCCTCTCTCCATACATGAGGCCTGGACGACATCAAAAGAGAGTAAACCAGGGCAGAAAGGCCGCTGACTGTTTCGAAAGAAGGGAGAAGCAGAGCCAAGGTGTGACATGTTCACTCCTCTCTGACAATCTGTTGGTCCCTTCATGCACTTACTATATGATTTGGAGCTCCATGATTCTGGGAGAAGGTGGAAAAGAGAGGAAGAGGCAGGGAACAGCCGTTTTTCCTGGTTTGCTCCCCTTTTGACTGACTGACTGAACCTACTAAAAAGTGAGGAATTGAATGCTGCTAATGGTAACTATGTCTGTCCCCCCTCATGGCTACACAGAAACGCCACAGAGTTGGGAGCAAAAGTGCTGTAGCTACTCAGGGCATGGCTACACTTGCAGATGTAGAGCACTTTGAGTTAAACCAGCCTTTGTAGAGCGCAGTAGGGAAAGCGTTGCAGTCTGTCCACACTGACAGCTTCAAGCACACTGGCGTGGCCACATCAGCAGCTCTTGCAATGGCCACAGAGAGCAGTACATTGTGGTAGCTATCCAGCATGCAAGTGGCTGCAACATGCTTTTCAAATGAGGTGGGGTGGGGTGGGGTGGAGTGTGACAGGGAGTGTGTTGTGTGTATGTGGGGGGAGAGAGAGTGCGTTTTGGGGGGGCTGAGAGCATGTCAGCATGCTGTCTTGTAAGTTCAGACAATAGCAGAAAACCCCCTTCCCCCCCAGCCTCTCTCTCTCTCACACAGCATTCCACGCTAATGGTTGCTTTGTCCCGGAGCAGGTAAGCAGCCGGCTGTCAGAAACAGATCTTTCAAAGGGCATAGCCGCATTCCTGCAGCAATTCCAAAAGAATGAGAAGAGTGGCCACTTGACTTAAGGGGATTATAGGACCTTTCCGGAGGCTGATCAGAGCGCAGTAATGCAACACCACGTTCACACTGACGCCTGGGCGTTTCAGCCAACGCGCAACAAGCATTAATCTTCTCGCCGAGGTGGAGTACCAGGAGCGCTCTAGCCGTGGGGTCAGAGCGCTCTACGTGCCTTGCCAGTGTGGACAGGTACTGAGCTAGGGTACCCGGGGATGCTTTAATGCGCTCTAACTCGCAAGTGTAGCCAAGCCCTCAGGCTCTACAATTAGTGGTGCTTCATAACCTCTACCTCTTCCCTTCACCTTGCCACACCTCCATCTCATGGAGAATAGACTGACTGGCTCTTCATGATTTGAAACCTACAGAGATTCCTTATTGCTTTTTTCCTATCACAAGGGTGTTCCTGTGGTTTTGGAGAGTATAGGTCTAAAAGATTTACTTCACTATTTTGGAGGATTGAGAGAATCTCCAATTTCCCTCTTTGGGGTGACACATCCACTCCCTTTTGTCCACACTCTTGACATAACATAAATGTGCATTAAACTGAGGTGCATTTACGCATGTTATGCTAAATGAAGTCTGTGGTATCGCAGTATTTGGATACTACAGCAATTGGCGCTATTTAAATACTATCGGTGATAGAAAAATTGGCTAGGTAGCTTCCTAGATGAACAGAAACGTCCTGAGACCGTCAATATCACTTACGGCAGCATTGTGCATGGCTGTCATGCAATATCACACAAACATCTCGCCAATATTAACTGGGATTAGTTGTTTCTGTTAGAACCAACTAGTCATCCAGAGAATGAGTAAAACGATTGGCCCAAATAACTACTGCACGACACGGCGTTTTGCGATAACTCTTTGATTCTTGGTTGATTCCCAGATGGGGTATAAATAAGGAAAATGTGGGGAAAAGGTAGGCTTTAGAGCTGTTTTACAGAGACATGTTGAGAAATGATAGAGAAAATTCTAGCAAACATGCGAGATTTGTTTTCTTAAGCAGCTGTAGATAAATATAATGTAAGGAATATAAATGAGCCATTTGCCATATGTAGAGCGATCTACCTCTCTGTCTGAAGTAAATCCTTTCATCAATGGCAAGGATACCTAGTGCACAGAAAAGGCATTGTTTTATGTTACATTTAAGTCTAGATACATAAATAAATCAACTTTGAAATACAACGAACCAGACCTCAAACACACAGTCATGTTATTTCCTCTCCTGTTTTCTTCTCTCTCTTATCTCTGAGGGCTTCTACTTGTGAAAACACTTGGGGCAATCTTGTTGACTGAAATACTGGTATTTTATATTGCTATGAATTTATGAGGGGATAATTAGCTCCTTATTCCTCCCAAGTGATGCTGCTCCTCTTCTCTTTCTACTCTCCTCTATTTCATCTAACCCATCTTTCCTCTGCTATCTTCCTTTCTCCGCCCCTACTTCCCCCTTTTTGCCACTATTTTTATCTCCACAGACCCCACAGTTGCTTCTCTCCCTTCTTTATACCTGTCTACATCTCAACTTGCAGTATTGCTTTCACTCACTACTTCTCACCTCTTCCTTAGTTTCCCTTGTTATCCCGTTCCCAGTCTGCTTCTGTCTCTTCTTCTGTTTCTGTATCTGTCTTTCTTTTTCTTTGCCCTTTTCTGCTCTTTCATCTTCCTTCTGTCATTCATGTTTATAAGATCTAGCCAAAGGCCAGCTGCCTCCTCAGAGCGGATGATCACTTTAGGAAGCCCCCTACTTAGTTTTATGGATGATGGGCTTCCTGGCATCAGCCCAAAGGTACAGATAAATATTAGGCATTCCAAAGACTGAAAATTAAAACACAGCATGCAAATATTCAATCCACAGTATTATTATGCAAATTGTCACCTAGTGGCTCATCTTATCAAGAAAATCTTCCTGCACCATCACAGTTGTCTTCCACCTTTAAAATCTTGGTCACTGCCTAGTTTTCAATTGTAAAGCAATTTGTTAAGTAACAAATATTCCTAATAACTCTACTCTAAATGAGACACACCTGTGTCATTTTTCAGTCCAGTTTTCAGACTTGATTGCCTAAAGTAAGGCACCCGACTCTAAATTTGAATGCTCAAATAGGCATTTAGGCACTCAAATGCCCATTTTAAGCACCTAAATACCAATCTGAGCACTCAAATATGTAAATAGGCACCCTCACCTAGGTGATCAAATTTAAAATTTTGTTCCATATCATTTAGTGCAATTACATTACAGTTCTGTCAGATCTCTTGCCAGAATTACGGATGTCGAAATATCATTTTGCCTGTGAAGCATCTGCTACTTCAGAGAACCCACTTAATGCATGGAATTTATTACTTAGACAAGCACTGGGGAGTATATCCTACTGCTAAATTTCTATGCTACCCCAGCTATCTGAAGAGGATCCATTTGCTGTTTAGAGTGCCTCACCAGTGGGATGCCCACAGAAAGCATCAGGGATACTGCTGGCCAGGTAAGAGTGACTGGGAAGTTTATCTAGAGAGGCAATCTCAGGGTTTTTCTTCACTGCAAAACTAACTCGAGTTATAACTGGGGTGTTGCCCCAACTCGAGTCCCATCTTCACATAAGTGAGTCCCTGTCACTTGAGTGTGGTGATACTTGTAACTCGAGTTGTCTGTCCCATCAGGGGCTATTGGCTACAACTCAAGTGAGCACAATTTTTCAGCTGCTAACACAGCCACTTTGTAGTGTGGACAAAGGCTAGTATCACTCAAGTGCCAGTAGTCCTTCAATGCCTTCCCACAATTCCTCCTGTGTACCCAAAAAGGACAGATAAGTTCTTCCAAAACATACTGGAAAGAATTTATAGGGTGTCGCAGCTGACTGCAGTGCAAAGAACCATGGGATGTGTCCCCAGGAGTCTTAGCACCACTCCTGAGTGAGTGCAGCGCCAGTGTAAACAAAGTAGCTTGAGAGTTATTTGAGGTTGACCTCTCACTTGAGCTAGGCTAACTTGAAAGGAGCAACTTGAATGTAAGGGCAGGTCTACACTGAAATGCTGCACTGGTGCAGCTGCGTTTCTGTAGCACTTCAGTAAAGACACTACCTGCGGCCACGGGAAGGCGTAAGTACTCTCTGGTATGTACCTCTGTGAGAGTCAGTAGCTAAGTCAACAGGAGAAGCCCTCACATCGACATAGCACTATCTATACGGGCTTAGGTTAGTATAATTACATCTCTCAGAGGTGTGGATTTATCACATCCCTGAACGACATCGATATACCAATGTAAGTTTATAGAGTAGACCTGCCCTAAATAACTCAAGTGACTCTGCAGTGAACACATACCCACGTTGACTTCACTAGAATGAGGCACATGCATAGGTATGTTCATCAATCAGGGCCTGAAGATGCCCTCTCTCTGGACACCTCCTAATTACACCCTTTTTTTTTATGTGACCTTTACTTAAATGAGACTACCTGTGCTTGAATTTAGGCACATGCCAAGAACCTTGGTGAATCAAGGACTTGGAGAAGAGTGGTGTTAGAAGGTCCCTGCTCCTCAATTCCCTGGGGGGGGAAAAAATAAAGTTAACTCTGGCTTACACTAGCACTACCTTCACTTTAAGAAATGTTTTGTTTTGTTTGCTGGACTTGCTGGAATTACATTGTAAAATTCCATAAAACTGGCAACTACTTCTGGTACACATGCAAGGCAAAAGTGTATCCAAGAAAGGCAGAATAAGAGAACCCTGTCAGAAAACAGTCTTGAGTGAACATGCAGCTACCATTTGCAACTTAAGGACAAAAAAGCCACCAGCTTGTGAGAGAGCTCCAAAGGAAGCTATAAAATGCACGTCAATAGCACATTTAATAAAACATTATCGAAAGCTCTTGCTGAATTACTTACAATAATAGGGAAATATGCAGGTATTTGTGCTTGAAAGCAATCATATTCTTTGTTTCACAGCTTAATGGAACTTGCATCCCAGAGTACCCAATGGACCAATTTAAATCACAATAAGGAGCCGACTTTCAGCTCACAAAAACAAGGAAATAGACAGTTATGGCTTAAATCTGGTGTGACACCCTGACTTTAACTGAGACTGCTGTGCCAATAAACAGAAGTGCGATTTAAAGCCTGCCTTTGTCAACCAGGAGTGTTAGACATCACTGTGAAATTTCAGGTTTTGTGGGGTTAATTGCACAACTCTTTGCTTTGCTTTAACGAGCTGGTTTGTAGCTGAAGAATTGTGATTTCCTTTGTTTCTTTTGTTGGGACCAAGGTAGTTTAAGGGGGAACATTAGCCATTTAATTATGAGTGTAGAAGTGAAGACTTGCTGTTGAAATTAGTCATTAGAAACTTTGTATAAAATGTGATCTTTTTAATCCACAGATGCAAGACCACAGTGTCTCCTGCAAGAGCCTGTCCAGACGTGTCTATTATATGAAGTATTACACAGTATTATTTTTATCTCACAGGTCATTTCATGGTGCTAGGATGGAAAGGAGAAAAGAGAGCTCAACGGGGTGGAGGAGAAGCTGAGGACGGAGGGATGGAAGCAGAAGTCTAAGTGGGTGAGAAATGGGGGGAAAAGTAGTGAGCCTGGGAACCTTAGGAATGGGAGGTCAAAGTGCTGGGAGGGCCTAGATGAAATGTACAGCATGGGGCTCTGCTATGACCCTCAGATAGGGAGACCAAAACTGAACATAGTATCCTAGATGAGGGCATATAATTAATTCATATAATAGAGCTACAGTATTTTTCTATATTTTTCACCATCCCATTCCTTACACAACTGAATGTTTTTGTTTGTTTGTTTGTTCTTTCTTACTGCTACTGCACATTAAAGAGAGGTTTTCACTGAGGGTTGATCTACACTGGGAATTTACATCAGCATAGCTACCTCTCTCAGGGGTGTGAAAAATCCACCCCCTGAGAGACATAGCTCTCTCAACCTAATCCCCTGTATAAACAAAGCAAGGTTGGTGAACGAATTCTTCTGTTGACCTCACTAGTGCCTCACAAGGAGATAGATTACCTAGGCTAATGTCTACAGTAGGGGAGGGAAAACTACGGCCTGCAGGCCGTATCCGTCCCGTCAGGGCTTTTAATCTGGCCCGCGGGATTGCCAGCCCTGTGGCATGGCGGGGATAAGGCAGGCTCCCTGCCCTGGCCTGGCTGGCACCATGTCCCTGTGGCCCCTGGGGGTGGGGGGAAGGAGAAGAGGGCTCCGTGCACTGCCCTCTCCTGGAGGCACCATCCCCCGCAGCTCCCATTGGCTGGGAATGGGGAACTGCAGCCAATGGGAGCTGTGGGGGTGGTACCCACAGGCGAGGGCTGCATGTGGTGGAGCCGCCTGCTCCACCCGACCCCCAGGAGCCACTGCCAGATGATGCTGGCCAGTTCCGGGAGCGGTGCAGGGGCCAGGGCAGGCAGGGAGCCTGCCTTAGCCCTGCTGCGCCATGGGGCTCGAAATCCCGCGGGTCGGATTGAAAGCCCTGACAGGCTGGATCCGGCCTGTGGGCTGTAGTTTGCCCTCCCCTGACTTAAGATCATACTTAGTCCCATTGACTTCAGAGAGACTTCAGCATAGTAGTCTAGTCAAGGGCAAACATGGATAAATGGAGTTTACCCACTTCTCATTTGGAGAATATAGAGTTTAGGTTCGTTTATCCACTTTTTTTTTTTTTTTAAACCACGACACCACTGCTTAAACCCATGCTTAACGTTAAGCACAGTCCCTGAATTGGGATTTTCTGAATTGGAGCCTCAGGGAGTAATCACAAGTCTGATGGGGAGAATTATTTATTTCATTTTGGATTTCCTTCCTTGAGAGTGGGTTGTTTTTTTTTTAAAAAAAAACTTCACATTTTCGATTCACTGTTGAAGGACTTGGGTGCTATTGTACTACAAATGATAAAGCTAAAGGATTTGAACTATAGGATTTATGTAGGGCAGATATAGCAACACAGAGATAACTAAATACAGGCTATCTGCTTCAGAAGTATCAGCAGAATGACCTGCAGCATGTGCTCCTGTTGTATTATTTTGATGAGCCCCTCCTTTTCTTCCTCACCTCTTCTGTATTTCTTTGCTTTAGTTCTAATTATTTGAAGCTCATATGATATATGGGCTTCCAATAATTAGAACTAGTGTAAGGAACCACAGAAAGGAGATTTATGCCAGTGGAATACAAAGAGCCTTCTGACGGTATAATTTTTCTCTTTGGACTTTGAAATCCGTTTCTGCTGTCTCCACTCTAACAGAGCTATATCATTTTAGTCCACATAATTGTATTCCCCCTTTTCTTAGACAAGCAATGGCCTAAGCCCTTATTAAGTAACAGATCAAATGTCAAAGTTCTGTTGTAAATCAACAGGGAGCCTGTAACAAGTGAGGGTGAGAGGAAGCAGGGGGAGCAGGCAGTCAAAGACAGGAATAAGATTTGTTGCCAAGTTATTAGAAATGAATGCTTTAAAGACAAGCCTGCTCAAACTTTCCTTGGGACAATTTAGTAACAATAACAACATTGCATTACTTCTGCCTTGTCCCCGGGCCAGGCCAAGCCTGTCATCTGGAAATAAAGCTAAAACCTCCCTGACTTGTGCAAGTGTTAGGGAGGGAATCTCATCTGCTGCTAAATTGCTTGTGAAAAAGTATAAATATTTTAAGCCAAATAAGTAAATACATGTTAAGGACATCTCCCATAGGTTTTGCTAAGAAAGCACATCTGAAGAGAATGTTATCAGCCCTCTTTCCTTTTGCTTACTTCCTTGACAACTTCTTGTAAACTTTGTAAGTATTATCCTGACTTGCCCTTTCATAAAATTTCACAACTGATATCACGGTTTCTTCCCAATGAGCCTAATGTGGGGCTTATGTTCTGCTTGTGAAGCATTTGTACTGATTCAGCTTTAAAAATGATTCTTGTGTTGACATCTGATGACAGTCAAAGATGAACTACAAAGCAACACTGAAGTTAAACCTAGATTTCTATTATGAATATCCCCACTCTGTGTGTGAGAGAGTACTCAGCACAGAAATAAATTTGTACTGGCTTTTGGAAAACATGTTTACTGATTTATTTTCACATTCTTCTGTGGAATCCTCTTGGTACTTCCCAGTTCAGTGGCAATATCCCAGACTGAGACATCACAAATATCAGAAGTCTCATTGAAAATTTATATATATAAAAATTAAGCTGGGGTAACAGTTAATGTTGAAGGAAATTATACTAAAACTACCAATACTTTTGCTGAGCAGAAGTTGGGGACAATTTGCTTACCACAAAAAAAGGAATGATTAAGTTCTGTGCCTAGCATCATTCTGATATCCATTCTACTCCTTTCTGCCCTGGTATTCCTTCTTGGGTTTTTTTAGACTGCCGGCTCTTCAGGACAGGGACCATGGCTTCTAATGTTGTCGTACAAAACCTAGTACAATGTGATTTTGATTCTGTCTGGGGCCTCTACGCACTACAGGAATACAAATAGTTAATAATAATATCACAGAGAAGAAACAGGTGTTTTAAAAGGTGAGTTAAAACACCTTATTTCTCAACTGAAAGTCCTACACATCCTGCTTTGTACATGATACTTGGCACAGCAACATGGCTACCTTTTTGCTTTGCACATCACTTCAAAAGTCTGTGCTCTTTGTGCTACATGGACATAACTAGTGAGAAACGAATGTCTTGTCTACACTATAGCAAGTGACGCTGACGATTAAAAATCGCTATAATTACATTGCTTGTGCATGTTCACACAATGCTCCTTCTGTCAGCAGAGCACATCCACGGTCGGTGCTCTAGCATCAGTAGTGAGAACCGTGAACTGTGGGTAGCTATCCCACTGTGCTAGTCGCCACCTTCTGCAGCTAGGTGTTGTGGGAAGGCGCAATGGATCAAAGTGCATCATGCCTGAGGGCTCAACATCCCATGATGCAGGTTTTTCTGTCCCATCATTCCATGGACTGCATTTCACAGCATTTTCAATGGCCCCTGTTTACTGTGCGCCCGCCATCTCTGAGTGAAAGGTTGGATCCTCCACTGCTGTCTGCTGTTGTGATCACTGTTATGACCAGCTGCTATGTATTCATGCAGTATATCACAAGCATCCAAGCTGAACAGGAATCAGAGGTGCCTGGCCTGCTCTGTGCCAGGAAAACAAACAACACCAGATTACTTTTGCCATTCAAGGAGTAGCTGCACACAGTGGACTGTCGCTATTGGGCTTGAGAAACAAGTACTCAGTGGTGGGATCGCATTGTTATGCAGGTCTGGCTGCAGAACTTTCAGATGTGGAAAGCCGCCTTCCTGGGAGTGTGTGTGGAGCTTGCCCCAGCACTACAGTGCAAGGACACCAAAATGAGAGGTGCCCTCTTGGTGGAAAAGTGCATGACGATCACTGTATGGAAGCTGGCAACTCCAGACTGTTACCATTCAGTCACAAATCAGTTTGGAGTCGGGAAGTCCACTGTTGGGGCTGCGTTAACGCAAGTGTGCAGGGCCATTAATTGCCTCCTACTACAAAGGACTGTGACCCTTGGAAATGTGCATGAAATAGTGGATTGCTTTGCGGCATTGGGATTCCCTACATGTGGCGGGGCAATAGGTGGCATGCATATCCCAATTTTGGTCCTGGACTGTTTTGTGAAGAAGTACATCAATAGAAAGGGGTTATTTCTCTATGTTTTTGCAGGCGCTTGTGGATCACCGTGGTCGTTTCACTGACATGAACACGAGGTGGTCAGGGAAGGTGCAAGATGCATGCATCTTCAGGAACACTGTCCTGTACAGAAAGCAGGGACTTTCTTTCCAGACCAGAAGATTCCAGTGGGGGATGTTGAAATGCCCATAGTAATCCTGGGAGCTGCAGCATATCCCTTTATCCCATGGCTCATGAAGCCCTACACGAGAAACCTGGACAGCAGCAAGGAGCACTTCAACAATAAGCTGAATAGGTGCAGAATGACCATAGAATGTGCCTGTGGCAGATGAAAAGCACGTTGGCGCTGCCTTTATGACACATTAGACCTAAATGAGGAAAATATTCCCATGGTCATAGAAGTTTGCTGTGTGTTCCATTATGTTTGTGAAACTAAGTGTGAAAAGTTTTCCCTGAGGTGGAGAGTGGAGTCAGATAGCCTGGTGGCTGATTTTGAGCAGCCAGATACCTGGGGTATTAGACGGGCACAATGGGGTGTGTGGGGGGGGTATTTGAATCAGGGAGGCTTTGAGGCACCATTTTGAAAATGAGCTCCAGCAATGTGTCTTTCTATACAGCACTCTGCCATGCTCTAACTTGCCGCCTTGCATGAAAATTTTGATGACTGCTTCCCGACCGTGATTTGTAGTCAACAAATGTTCCAGTTGCCATTGTGTATTAACTCCAGCAGCAACCACCATGTGTGGGAGACAAATGAAGATGGATTATTTTTTAGAGAGTATGTTACTAAATACAAATTAACAACACACAGAAAATGCTTGGTGGAAAAGGCCATCTCCTGAAGGAGACTCTCATAGCTGTGTGTAACTTAAGGTATCATTTTGTAAGCTGTGAAAAGGGGAGGAGTGAATGGGGGTACTGCGACAGGCTGGGAAGATGCAAGGAATGCGTGGGAGGAGTTTGGGGAGGGCATGAAAATCAGTTCTGTATAGGCTTCATGGGCGACTGAGCATGCGTGTGTTCTGCCTGCAGTGCAATTAGAGACTTCAACCTCTCTGTTTGCTCCTCCATCACTTTTGTCATCTGCTCCTGGCCCACTAAAATTCACTCCTTCCTCTTCTGCCTATCTATTTTATGATTTTCATTTACAGTCTATCCCCCCACCCTGTGTTCTTGTTTTTTGGCATCTGAGAATTGGAACACCTCTTGAAACATGTCTTCTTTGCTCCTCTTCAGTCACTTCCTTATCTGGTGTGTAGGGGCTTCCCCTGAAGGTCACATCTGCAGAAGCACAAGAAACAATAAACAGATGCATGATCGTTAGTGCACTCAGCATTGAATCATTATAGTAAAATACACCTCTTTCTCACTGTCCATTGGCAAGCACACAGATCAGCCAATTCCCTAAACATGAGTTTGGCTCTGGGCGGGGGTGCACTCAAGATGGGGGAAAGGGTCTTGGTGGTTTTCTAAGGGGATCACTGCAAACAACTCGGGGCAAAATTATAAATTCTGCCACCATTTTCCACAGACAGGTGTCATTGAAGCTGATATCTCACTCCTGAGGGTAAGCAAGGATGCAAGGGCGCATCCCTGCATGCATGTGGCTTCAGACTGGGTCCCTATTTTGTTTGCCTGTGTGCCGCTTTGGTGCCTGCACAAGTGATTGCCAATTGGAGGGGGAAAGTTTCCTACAATGGGGGAAGGAACAAAGCCGCTTTCCCAAGGAACTTTCAGCAGAGGATTGGTGAGTACCTCCAGGAAAGTTTCTTAGAGATTTCTCCAGAGGATTCCCGTGAAATCTTGCTGCACATTAACGCACTATTCCGCCCCACTGCATAGCTGCACAGGGGAATGCACAGCTAGTCTTGTACACTTCTATCCCTTAACCCAATTCTAGCACATAACAAAACAAAGGACAGCTCTACTTATGAACCAGCATCAACTCAAAAAGATTACTTATCTGGGCTCCCCTCTCCTGCATCATGCATGCCAGAGTTGGAGTGCTGGAACTGGCTTGAACCCTCCTGGGTCGAGAAGAGAACCTGACTCACCACGGTACCAGATGACCCTGTTGCCTGTCCCATCTCCTCTCCAACTCAACCTCCTTATCCACCTCTTTGTCCTCAGGGTTGATTCCACTGTCTCCTGTCTCCAGCCACCCTGAATTATCCACAGGGCGCTTGGCTGTGGAGGTGGGGTCACCGCTGAGGATGGCATTCAGCTCCTTATAGAAGCAGCAGGTCTTTGGCACAGCACCAAAGAGCGGCGGTTTGACTCCCCTGCCTTCTGGTACACCTGTCTCAGCTTCTTTATCTTCACATGGCACTGACGTGTGTCCCATTCATAGACATCATCCAACATGCCACAAGAAATCTGACCGTAGGCAACAAAGTTCCTATGGATGGAACGGAGCTGGGACTACACAGCCTCATCTTCCCACAGAGCCAGCAGATCTAACAACTCAGGTGTGCTCCAAGCGGGACAGTGTTTTCTGCATGGAGCCACCATGGTCAGCTGGGAAGATGCTATGTGGGCAGTCCACACCAAGCAAACAGGAAGTGGAATTTCAGAAAATCCCTTTAAAGGGGGAGGGCTGAGCCATCATGATGGACATTGTGGGACACCTCCTGGAGGCCATTTACAACCAAGTGCAGTATCTACACTGACATTTTGTCGACCTAAGTTTGCTGCAAAAAGTTCTACGCCTCTTGTCAAGGTGGTTTTACTTTGTTAGCAAAGCAGGAGAATATTTTCAGAGGAAGGAGCATTATTGTGTGTACACCTCCACTGTTTTGTCGATGAAAGCTGCCTTTTGTCAACAAAACTCTAGTATAGACAAGGCGTGACTTTCTCCCTTCCCTAGAATATTGCAACAAATGAACATCAAGATCTGTGGAAATAATGTGTTTAAAACAGGAAACAAACCCAGAATTTCCCTCTCACTTTTCAGGTTTGACAAGAACAGAGTAATTGTAAAGGATGAGTCAAACATGGATACAGGGTACAAGTTTTTCAATTAAAGTAAAATACTTGATAGGAAGAAATGCACTCAGCAGGGCATGTGATGGGCTTAATCTCTTTAAATTCTTTATTATAGCCGGGCTTCTGTTTGTCTTATTAGGCACTTGAATGGAGACATAAGATGAAGAGCATAGGTCTTTAATTGCTTATTGCTTCGAACATAGAAATACTTAACCTGAAAGGAATCAAATAAGATATTATTAGTTCAGGGTATATACCATTGTGACAAAAAACTCCACCACCACCACAACAGCAAAAAGCAGTAAAAGCAACTTGAAATAATGTGAAGTGGTAAAGAATATATAGAAAAAAGGCATGAATAAAAAAGATAAAGTACAATAAAAGAGCATAACCAGCCATCCTACTATACTGAACTGAAGGGTTTAGGTTCACATTAGCAAAGTGATAACATGATTTGAAAAGCTATACCTGTGAACATAAAGGAGGTACCTATCATGGAGTAGGGAAGAAGGACGGCAGAACTGGTGAGATGTAAAAGCTTTTTGCCTCCGCATAGCAATGTGTCTCAGCCCACAAATGTAAAGGGCGTACTGGTCTTAGCTTCTTGTGAATATTTGTCTTCCTCACAAAATCACCTCACCCTTAGCATAGGTAACAGGAAAGGGAAAGCTAGATGGGAGAGACAAGGTGGCAGGGGCGCTCCCACTTTTTACTGGCTGTAAGGACGAGCAACGGAGTGGAGGGGCAGGGTCTTGGGGAGAAGAGAAGTGGGGCCTCGGGGGAAGAGGTGGAATGAGGGTGGGGGCTTGGGGGAAGGGGCAGCATGGAGGGGTCATGGTGCCATAGTTCAGGCATCGGTGACACCCCCCCACCTCCCCGTTAGGAAGCTTCCGCTGCCCTGAAAGGTGGATAAGGTAATATCTTTTATTGGACCAACTTCTACTGGTGAGAGGGACAAGCTTTTGAGCTTACTGAGAGCTCTTCTCAGGTCTGGGAGATGTACTCAGAATGATACACTCCCCAGACCTGAAGAAGAGCTCTGTATAGCTCGAAAGCTTGTCTCTCACCAACGAAGTTGGTCCAATGAAAGGGATTACCTCACCCACCTTGTCTCTCTCATATCCAACATTGCAACAACACTGCATAGAGCTGCATGGAGCAGTTAGAACAGCATGGATCTATGCCATGCTTACCTATCAAAGCATCGCGATGACACTACACTTTCCAAAACACCAAAATTCAAAGAGCGTTTATTTGACTCCAGATACATTTATATATTCTGTATAAGCATTGCCAATTTTAATTGTGCACCTTGCTGCAATTGGCTTGCCATCTCTGGACACCTTGTCAATTTTGGTATATAGAATTTCACCCTCTAACGCTTCTATGTGTTGCAGGTATTGAAGCAGTATCCCCACAGGCTTTATGACGCGGGCCAACATGTCAACACAAGACCACCCTGTCACAGGTAAGACATGAAAAATATGAGTACACTGAGTGAATTTTGTTACTGGAGCAGCACAAGATTATTTAGGTCAAGTGTTTCTGTTGTCTTGGCCAAAAGCACTGCACTTCACTTCTCTCTCTAGTTAGGTGGTCTGGAGAATTAGTTCACACTTGGTGCTGTAATATGAAATATTCAGGAATTGATGGACTCCTCATGCTTCTTTGTTGATTTCCTTTGTTTCTTCTTTTAGAGAAATAAGCAAATTCAACTAAAAAACAAACAGATTTATCTGTGATGTCACTGGGCAGCTTTTCAACTACAGGGCAAACTCATTGCTGTGACTGTAGTGTGTACTTTGCAGGTTGTCTGACTCTCTAGCTCTTTCCATTTCTACTGTTGCACCATTTGTGAAAGGTGACGGATGACTCTGAACCTCAGACCTTGAATCCAAGCTTTTAGCTCGTCCTGTGTTTGCCTCATGGAGCTCAGAGTTCTGTTTCTCTCCTCTAAGCAGTCGTGAGAGACTGTCCCCTCCAACAGATTCATTTCCAATTAAGGCTGTTGCAAAAACAAGAAAGTTGTACTGGCAATTTGACAGAAATAGAAAATTGTACACTAGGTATAAAAATGAACTCATCGACAGGAATGCTAAGGAATGCCTGGGTAGGTGGGCACAAAGCTTAAGAGTATTGAATTAGATTTCTGACTTATATCCCAGTGTGACTTACCTCCGCAAGGCATTGTTAGCATTGTCCTATTCTCTCTCCAAGACTTTAATCCAAATTTTGCTACACCTTGAAACAGGGTTAAAATACAGTTCAGTTCCATCTACACTGGAAGATAAAACCCAGATATATCTACACTGCAAGCACAGGGAGTGATTATGGATTCTGTAGACATACTTATACTAGCTTTAATCTATCTAGTTTGAGTGTCAGTGCACTGAAGCCACAGCAACGCTTGCTTCAGCCATGCAAGTAATTTCCCAGGGATCCAAGCAGGCTTTAACCACCTGTGTTGAAGCATGTGCTGCCACAGCATTGCTGCTCTGGGACCCAAGCTAGTTGGATTAAAGTTAGCTCAGGCATGCCTACATAACCTTCCCTTGCACCCCATGATGGCAGTGTAGCTATACCCTATGTCTGGGGATTACTGTTCATAAACGACCACAGCAATGGTTCCCTCACCCCACCTAGCAATATTGTTAACCTATCCAACCATACTCTCAGCCCAGCAGAAGCAGCTGTTCTATCTCGGGGCCTCTCCTTCTGCCCCTCCACCCCCACGAACATGATACAGTTCTGTGGTGACCTAGAATCCTATTTTCGACGTCTCCGTCTCAAGGAATATTTCCAAAATACCTCTGAACAACATACTAATCCACAGAGGTCTCCCTGCCAACACTACAGAAAGAGGGATTCTAGATGGACTCCTCCTGAAGGTCGAAACAGCCAGACTGGACTTCTACATAGAGTGCTTCCGCCGACATGCACGGGCTGAAATTGTGGAAAAGCAGCATCACTTGCCCCATAACCTCAGCCATGCAGAACGCAATGCCATCCACAGCCTCAGAAACAACTCTGACATCATAATCAAAAAGGCTGACAAGGGAGGTGCTGTTGTCATCATGAATAGGTCGGAATATGAACAAGAGGCTGCTCGGCAGCTCTCCAACACGAGTTTCTACAAGCCATTACCCTATGATCCCACTGAGAGTTACCAAAAGCAACTACAGCATTTGCTCAAGAAACTTCCTGAAAAAGCACAAGATCAAATCCGCACAGACACACCCCTGGAACCCCGACCTGGGATATTCTATCTACTACCCAGGATCCATAAACCTGGAAATCCTGGGCGCCCCATCATCTCAGGCATTGGCACCCTGACAGCAGGATTGTCTGGCTATGTAGACTCCCTCCTCAGGCCCTACGCTACCAGCACTCCCAGCTACCTTCGAGACACCACTGACTTCCTGAGGAAACTTCAATCCATCGGTGATCTTCCTGATAACACCATCCTGGCTACTATGGATGTAGAAGCCCTCTACACCAACATTCCACACAAAGATGGACTACAAGCCGTCAAGAACACTATCCCCGATAATGTCACGGCTAACCTGGTGGCTGAACTTTGTGACTTTGTCCTTACCCATAACTATTTCACATTTGGGGACAATGTATACCTTCAGATCAGCGGCACTGCTATGGGTACCCGCATGGCCCCACAGTATGCCAACATTTTTATGGCTGATTTAGAACAACGCTTCCTCAGCTCTCGTCCCCTAAAGCCCCTACTCTACTTGCGCTATATTGATGACATCTTCATCATCTGGACCCATGGAAAAGAAGCCCTTGAGGAATTCCACCATGATTTCAACAATTTCCATCCCACCACCAACCTCAGCCTGGTCCAGTCCACACAAGAGATCCACTTCCTGGACACTACAGTGCTAATAAACAATGGCCACATAAACACCACCCTATACCGGAAACCTACTGACCGCTATTCCTACCTGCATGCCTCCAGCTTTCACCCTGACCACACCACACGATCCATCGTCTACAGCCAAGCTCTGCGATACAACCGCATTTGCTCCAACCCCTCAGACAGAGACAAACACCTACAAGATCTCTATCAAGCTTTCTTACAACTACAATACCCACCTGCAGAAGTAAAGAAACAGATTGATAGAGCTAGAAGAGTTCCCAGAAGTTACCTACTACAGGACAGGCCTAACAAAGAAAATAACAGAACGCCACTAGCGGTCACCTTCAGCCCCCAACTAAAACCCCTCCAACGCATTATTAAGGATCTACAACCTATCCTAAAGGATGACCCAACACTCTCACAAGTCTTGGGAGACAGGCCAGTCCTTGCCTACAGACAGCCCCGCAACCTGAAGCAAATACTCACCAACAACCACATACCACACAACAGAACCACTAACCCAGGAACTTATCCTTGCAACAAAGCCCGTTGCCAATTGTGCCCACATATCTATTCAGGGGACACCATCACAGGGCCTAATAACATCAGCCACACTATCAGAGGCTCGTTCACCTGCACATCCACCAATGTGATATATGCCATCATGTGCCAGCAATGCCCCTCTGCCATGTACATTGGTCAAACGGGACAGTCTCTACGTAAAAGAATAAATGGACACAAATCAGATGTCAAGAATTATAACATTCATAAACCAGTCGGAGAACACTTCAATCTCTCTGGTCACGCAATCACAGACATGAAGGTCGCTATCTTAAAACAAAAAAACTTCAAATCCAGACTCCAGCGAGAAACTGCTGAATTGGAATTCATTTGCAAATTGGATACTATTAATTTAGGCTTAAATAGAGACTGGGAGTGGCTAAGTCATTATGCAAGGTAGCCTGTTTCCTCTTGTTTTTTCCTACCCCCCTCCCCCCCCAGATGTTCTGGTTTAACTTGGATTTAAACTTGGAGAGTGGTCAGTTTAGATGAGCTATTGCCAGCAGGAGAGTGAGTTTGTGTGTGTATGGGGGTGGGGGGGATGTGAGAAAACCTGGATCTATGCCCGACTTGATTATGTAAAGAGTTGTCACTTTGGATGGGCTAGCACCAGCAGGAGAGTGAATTTGTGTGGGGGGGTGGAGGGTGAGAAAACCTGGATTTGTGCTGGAAATGGCCCACCTGTTGATCATTTTAGATAAGCTATTACCAGCAGGACAGTGGGGTGGGAGGAGGTATTGTTTCATATTCTCTGTGTGTATATAAAGTCTGCTGCAGTTTCCACGGTATACTTCTGATGAAGTGAGCTGTAGCTCACGAAAGCTCATGCTCAAATAAATTGGTTAGTCTCTAAGGTGCCACAAGTACTCCTTTTCTTTTTGCGAATACAGACTAACACGGCTGTTCCTCTGAAACCTGTTATAACATGGTTCTCATACAAAATTCAATGTCTACAGGGTCAGGATACCATGCTAGGGCCACATTTGCAACAACTGTGTTTCAGTGTGGCTGTAGCTAGTATGATTCTGATCCCACTTTGGTCAGAGTCTGAGAGTATGTGTACACTTTGAGCTGGAGCTGTAAATTCCAGCTTATGGAGACATACCTGCGCTAGCTCTGATCAAGTTAGTACGCTAAAAATAGAGTGTAGTCGCAATGGTGTGAGAGGCAAGAGGGGCCCTGATTACACACACAGTATCTCAAATGGTGATGTGCTCAGGATGGCTAGCCCCTGCCGTTGCTCACACCACCACGGTTCGCTCTGTTTTTAGTGTGCTAATTCAGTCAGAGCTAGCATGAGACTCTCTCCTCCAAACTGGAATTTTACACATCTAGCTCCCAGTGTAGACATGCCCTACATGAACTTAAATGGCTTCCAAGACATCGTGACCTAAATTTTCATCAGTGCCTCATTTTTTGGGTGCCCAAATTGAAACACGCCAAATCTGAGGGACCTTTCAAAATGTTGGCCTTCGTTTACACTACAGCTTCCACCAACTTACACTACAACATTCCACCCACGGAGCTGTACCCTTGATAGTCCAGCAGTATTAAAACTCCTAGTTTAGCCAAAGCCTGTATCTGAGGTGTGTATGTAAACCAAATTGTATTGGGTACCAGATAGTTTGAGTTTCCCATTCTGTATGGAATAAGTATTTTGGTCACCCTTCGTTGCAGCCAGACAGATCAGGTATTTCAGAGTTGTTTCTCTACTTTGACTGATGGGCACTCCCTTTCTCCCTCATTTGTTTCATGTAAATTTCATCACTGATTTAATTTTGTGCCCTTCACTCCTTATTTCCCCCTTCTTTGTTTTATGGAAGCTGATGAGGGGTGGGTTGTTGTTTTTTGTCTGTTTTAGTTGGTTTTAATTTTATTATGTAACAGAGGTGCCTAGCACTCCTCTGTTACATAATAAAAAATTTCCATTTTTAAGATTTGTATACATTTTTTCTTTCACCAGCTTTGTGAATTTACTCCATTAACTGCAAACTGATCTTTCAGACTTTCTTTACTGATAGCCACTTTCCTTGTCTTGCACCACTGAAATCTAGATGACTGAGCTGCTCCCGGTTATGAGACTGCTTTATATCTGTATATATGAAAACAGTTAATGGAGAAGGTGCAAGTAGACAGCACTCAGGAACATGTAGCATAGTTCCTAGTTCTTGTAGGACCAATAATGTTTGCGGCTGTGCACGGCAAATGGCTTCCTTTGTATAGCTCTTTATAGCTCGTCTTAATGCTGCCTGTTCCATTTATGTGTTTTTCATTCTAAAAGGATAGGTACCAGAAGAAATAATTTCTTTCGCTGTTTAATTCACAGTCATGGGGACAAAACTTCTCTCTTCTCTTTGGAGACCAAGCACTTGACAAGTAGTGGGAAAGTTGGGGACTCAAGCTTCTTTGGTTTAATATCGGGGATTTGAAAAGGATTTTCAGAGGTAATTTTGATTTGTAGAAATGCCCTGGCTTTGTCGAGGGTGGGGGGGGGGGGAATAGGGGCATGACATTCTATTTTAAAAGTATTCTTAGGTAGGCTCCAATCCTTTGAACAACCCTACACCCATGCAAAGAAGCTTGCAGAATCAGGGCTTCAGTTTCCTTGCCAAATAATCATTAGCTCTTCAAAAATATCAAGGGGATTTTTTTTTTTTTGCTTGCAGTTGGGTACTATGCAACATTCAAATACTCATTAACATAATTGTTCCTTCCAATTTGCACTCTCATTTGCACTATGTTAACAGCTACTTTTTCATCTTTATTCAAACAAATGCTGGCCTTTGCAACCAAGAATAAAATTAGTAGTAAGTGATAGCCCATTTTAATGAGGCCAAATTGTTATTTAACTTCAGATGTGTGCAATATTTTTTCTCTAAATCTCCTTTAATTCCTCACTGATATTAATTATATTCTGTCAGACATACGATGCTGAAATGCTTGCTCTTCCAGCAGAGTTCAAAATAGAATATTTTGCTAGTATGCCATATTAGCAAGGGGAAAAAAAGGAGACTTCTATCTAATTTTTTGCTAAAACATCTGATTAAAGAATATGAGATCACTGCCATTTAGATAGGCAGATTTGGCAGCTCTTTCATATTTACTGGAACTGTGATTATAAATCATAGTTGTATCTCTCTCAAAAAATGAGTGATCAGAATATGTATGTGTTAGCAGCTCAGACGTCAAAAAGAAACTTCTGTTATAACTGTTTGTTAGAAAATCGCCAGGTTTCTATTCCTTACTCTGCCTTTGCTCTGCACCTGATTCATTGTGTGACTTTGGGCAAGTCTTTGTGCCTCAATTCATCCCATTTTTATTTTAGATAGATAAATAGATATGTCACCCCTCTGAAGGCAATAGTAGCAGGGTTGCCAACCCTCCAGGCTTGTCCTTGAGTCTCCAGGAATTAAATATAAATCTCCAGGAGAGTGCTGAGAGCAACTTGGAAGATAAATCATAGGGCATTCTGAAAATGAATATTGAATGTTGAGTCCAATATATACAGTAGTCCAGCTGGTGTTTAAAATGCCATGACAATGTGCATTTGCTTGTCCAACAGTTGCACTGTGCATGCATTTCTTTACCTGTGTGGCTGCAGCTTTGTCACAACGTAAAGTCTGTGCACCATAACTGATATATGCACGCACACAGGCATGTCCGTCTTGTCTCTTTAGCCTATGCTACACTGCAATTGCCTTGCACTTTCAACAGAAATGGATTTTGGTGAGGGCTCTTTAAAACACAGCAGCTCCAAAAGTACCGTAAAAAAGAGAGAGTACTATTGTTGTTGCAATGATGAATAGTGTAAAGATCCTTGACTATAAAAAATTGGCTTTGCAAAGTCGATGACTTCACAGCAAAATGCATTCTGTGTGGTCAAGCATTTTCTGTTAAATAAACCTAATCCACGGATTTTTGCTGTATTTGTCCTTTTCTAATGGTATGCTATTTTATTTTCTGTATTTTTAAATAGTGGAATTAACTACAAACATACAAACATACACACAAACATTTAAACATGCATTAACAAGCAAAGTAACCTAAACCTGATCTCGCTATTTAAAAATAAGATTCACATTGCAAGGGGAGATTTTGCAATATTATTTACTTAAGCAATATGCTTAAAATGTGAGATGATAATCCATATGACTCTCATTATTTCCACCAAAGGCAAAATGATGGCTCTGTAGTGAATGAGTTTTAGAGTACAGTAGGTCAGTCATTAATGCCATTATGTCATGAGATGAAACCTTCTGGAAATAGATGCAAACAGAGTTGGCAACTCTAAGTAGCAGATATTGAGGACTTGCAAGTCAGTTTCTTGTCTCTCTTCCCATCTCTTTCCAGTATCTCCCCTCGGCCAGAGCCAATTCTAGCCACTGTTGCAGATGCTGGCTCCTTTCAGAGGTGTTTCTCTCTCCTCTTTCCAAAACAGTCAGTGCCATCTCTTCAAATGGTCTGTGCATGAGGGTATCACTCCATGTGCTAGTTACTGCTGTTGCAGGGAGAAAGCGTAGATTAAAAAACTATTCATGTGAGGGTGATCAGTATTGACCAATGGGATTCTTTAAAAAATTCCCTAGGTCTAATAAAAATATCTGGTGTATGTGTGCCAAAAGGGGAATAAAAGAGTGAGCAGCAAGCAAGGTGTGATATCTGCAAAATGAGCCAGTTGAGAGAAGAGTCTGTTGTTTAATTGGCCAAGTTAAACAAGATACAATTAGGACTAACTTGGTCCCCTAAGGTATCTTGGAACTCCCGGGGAGATTATGGGGAAGCTGTGGCTTTAACTGTATCTTGTTTAACTTGGCCGTTTCAAAGGTTTACACTTTTCTGACTTGGCTCTTGTTGTACATATCACAACTGCAAACTGCTGACTGGTCTTTCTCCTCCCCCCTCCATCTTTTTCTGTGTGTTAACTGTTCTGGATTAGATAACACTAGATTAAGAAAAAAATCAAATATCTAGAATTTATAACGTAACCAAATATTCTGAAAGATGATCCATGATGTCATGGAACCCTCCTGAAGTGTGTGCACCTTATGATCTTATCACTACCATTTACACTAACTGTAATGTTCTCTCTGACACTGTCTCTCCCTCCTATCTCTTCATCCCCACCTATGCAGGGCCGAGTAGTGAGCTGCTTCTAGCTGAAAAAGTTCACCCATCCCCATGATAGGTAGTGCTCCATATATGGTCAGAGATGTGTGTTACGTAAAATATGTCCATTGTGCTGTGGGTACCTCAGGCTCAGCCTTGCCTGAAAGTCATTTCTGTGGGATTGTGTCCCTGTAACTCTCTCTCTCTCTCTCTCTCTCTCTAGGGAGTGCTCCAGTAATTATACAGCTCACAAGTTACATATGCCGTAGGTGCTCTTGCTGAATGTGAGGGCAGACTCCTATACTACAAGCACAGGGCCTAGGTTAATTTTTGTGAGGAAACCGTGACTGAAAGTGGGAGGACTCTGGGGAAACATACAATGGATAGATAATGGGTTAAAAATACATTTATTTTTTAAAAGGATGATGACAAAGTGCAAACTAAGGCTAACATTAAATCAACCTGGAGGGAAGGGGGGCAGTGGGAGCTGCAGAGACGGTGCTGGGGGCGGGGTCAGCGCGCAGAGCCGCCGCCTCCCCACCCCAGGGGGCGCAGAGATGTGCTAGCAGCCAGCCGCTTCTGGGAGCGGCGTGGGGCCACAGCAGGAAGGCAGGCAGCCTGCCTGAGCCCCACTGCACTTCCAGACTTTTAGCAGCCCGGACATCGCGGTCCACTGGCAGGGGCTCCAGGATTGATGGTTTGGTGACCACTGCACTAGATGCATGTAGGAGATAGTGCTGGACTGGAAAGTACCGTGTTCTCATCTCAAGTGAACCGTGTGGAGTCTGTAAACTGTCCAAGACAAATAGTCAAAGTTCAAGATGTTTACAAGCTGATGGCACCAGAGGTTATAACTCTGGATTTTTCATTTTCCCCTGGTTTTCCTTGAACAAACAAATAAAAAAGACACCTCAGGGAAACAGAAATAGAAAGCCATTAAGATTATGAAACTGAGCATTCAAAAGTCAAAAGACATTCCAAAAGTTAAGCTTTCTTCTGCAATGCTAACTTGGCGCTGTAACACATACAGAATATTTTCTCTTCTTTTCTAGTCCTGTTTTCTAGTGTGACCAAAATTTGTGTTTTGGAGGGGCAAGTAAGATGTTGTTAGATTTTTCACTCTTAACAATCACGGTAGAAGGATGTGTGTCTGGGATGGTAAATTTTCATGGCAGTTCTCGAGGCAACTAAATCTGTACATAATACACAGTCACACTGTTATGTAAGAAGAACAGGAGTACTTGTGGCACCTTAGAGACTAACCAATTTATTTGAGCATGAGCTTTCGTGAGCTACAGCTCACTTCATCAGATGCATACCGTGGAAACTGCAGCAGACTTTATATACACACAGAGAATATGAAACAATACCTCCTCCCACCCCACTGTCCTGCTGGTAATAGCTTATCTAAAGTGATCAACAGGTGGGCCATTTCCAGCACAAATCCAGGTTTTCTCACCCTCCACCCCCCCACACAAATTCACTCTCCTGCTGGTGCTAGCCCATCCAAAGTGACAACTCTTTACATAATCAAGTTGGGCTATTTGTGCTGGAAATGGCCCACCTGATGATCACTTTAGATAAGCTATTATCAGCAGGACAGTGGGGTGGGAGGAGGTATTGTTTCATATTCTCTGTGTGTATATAAAGTCTGCTGCAGTTTCCACGGTATGCATCCGATGAAGTGAGCTGTAGCTCACAAAAGCTCATGCTCAAATCAATTGGTTAGTCTCTAGGGTGCCACAAGTACTCCTTTTCTTTTTGCGAATACAGACTGACACGGATGTTACTCTGAAACCTGTTATGTAAGAGTTACTCATTTGCCCCATTGGAAGTAGAGTTAATAGGATTGTTTCCTTACATATAGTATATAAATAATTTCAAACAGCAATATGTATATTCCCGCTATTTCAGCAGAACATTCCAGGGGCCAATATCTTCGTTTTTCAGTCAGTTTCAAAGTTGCAGCTCTTGCCTCCTTCATTGTCCCTCTGGTCTGAGGTAAAGTCGTGATCAGGACTTTGAACCTGACAAGAAAGGCTCCAAGCTGAAAGCCAGTGCTCTGAAACTGACAATGGGGGAAAGCTTTGAGTCGGATATTGGCGTTTATTGCTCTACTTTTTTGTTCTCCTGATTCACTGTAGCATGAAGACAGACAAAGGGAGAAGAAATGTGAAAGTGCTAGAATGATGCTGGGGGTCATAAAATCATCCCTTCAGAATATAGTCAAAGTGTATTACATAAGATTTCTTATCCTGTGGTGGATCCGTGATCCGTTTGACTCATCTATTTTATCTGCTGGCTATCTATTTCTGTTGAGCCAGTGCTGATCTGCTTGCCAGGACTGAACCTAACAATTTTGCAATATATAATCATTTTATTTACAAAATGCCCTTTCACCCACTTAGGCACTCAGGGTGTTGTGTACCTAGGGAATGAACACTTCATAGCTATTGTAGGCCAAGTACACTGGACTTCTTGCATTCCTCCATCGCCTTCCACCCACAAGCTCCTTATGTGCCTCACCCCCGTTGCCTCTCTATTTTAGGGACTGCCTGCAGTTTCTCCCACCTCCTCTCTCATGCCAGGGGCTCTTTGTGTCCCACATTATCCCTTTGCTACACACCAGAGGCTTTGAGTGACTCCCATGTCCCGGTCCCTCCATATCATTGTCCCCCTATTTCACCCCCCCTATGGCAGGGGCTCTGTGTGGTTCCCTTTCCCCCCATTCTCCCCAGGCTGGGGGGGTCTGTATACCTCTCCTTCCCCCCTCATCCTGTACCAGAGTCTTGTATTGTTTCCCCAAATGTCAAGGTCTCTGTGTGCCCCCCATTCCCCTCTTCACCTCAAATAAAGAATTGATTGGATGCAGCCTTCCAGATGTATTGCATGACAGACAATCAGAGAAGTGTTGAGTGTTAGCCTGTGCTTTGCTTGGTCAATTGTTTCATGCACAAAAAATAAGTGATCAAAGCATTATAATAATACTACACTTAAAAAAAACCCCAAGAGGAACCACTTTCAGCAAGACAGGACACAAAAAGGGGTTTTTATTTAAGAAACAGTTGAAGAGGAAGGTCTTACGTAAACATGGGCAGGGCCCCTTATTCTCTCCATTGCTCTCAAATTGCCAAAGCCCAAATGTGGGGTGCAGCGTGTGACCCAAAATGAGGGGGAGACACTCAAATTACATAAGGAGGAAACATTAAATGATTCAGGGGTCATAGCTGTTTCTGTGTTTACTTTCTCAATCTTGTGATCCTCTCTGTCTGATGTACAGTAACTGCTCGCTTAACGTTGTAGTTATGTTCCTGAAAAATGCGACTTTAAGCAAAACGATGTTAAGCGAATCCAATTTCCCCATAAGAATTAATGTAAATCGGGGGGTTAGGTTCCAGGGAAGTTTTTTCACCAGACAAAAGACTATATATATATATATATATATATACACACACATATACATATAATATGCCCACACCACACAGTATAAGTTTTAAATACTGGTACACAGCGATGATGATTGTGAAGCTTGGTTGAGGTGGTGGAGTCAGAGGGTGGGATATTTCCCAGGGGATGCCTTACTGCTAATTGATGAACTAGCAATTGGCTGAGCACTCAAGGGTTAACTCGTTGTTAATGTAGCCTCACACTCTACAAGGCAGCACGAATGGAGGGAGGGGAGACAGCATGGCAGACAGAGACACACACCGTGTGTGTGAAAGAGAGATGCACATTACTCCTTTAATTATGCTGACCCTACTCTAAGTACACTGCCTTTTTAAGCAGATCAGCAAGCTGAGATGGCAGCTGTTGCCAGGCAGCTCCCTCCATCCTGAGCCCCATCGTGTGTCCCCCCTGCTCTATGGAAGATGGGGTAAGTGGGCTGTAGGGGGGAGGGGGACAGCCTAACATTAGCCCCCTTCTTCCCCCCCACCCCAGCAAGCAGGAGGCTCCCAGGAGCAGCTCCAAGGCATAGGGCAGGAGCAGCACATGGCAGTGGGGGGAGGGACAGCTGAACTGCTGGCAATTGGTAGCCTGCTGGGTGGCTGCCGCACAGGGAACTTAGGGGAGCGGGGAGCTGCTAGGGGGCTGCGGGTCCACCCTGGTTCCAAGCCCCCACCAGCGAGCTGCAATGGGCTGCTCTTCCTGCAAGCAGTGGACAAAGCAGGCGGCTGCCAAAAGATGTTATAAGGGAGCATTGCACAACTTTAAACGAGTATGTTCCCTAATTGATCAGCAACGTAACAAAGAAACAACGTTAACCGGGATGACTTTAAGTGCGGAGTGCCTGTATATCATTTTCAACAATAAAAGTGAGAGGACAGAAAATGTATAGGATTGCAATGAGAGCACCTCCAGAGGGCTGAGCCCTATACATGATCATCCCCAGGCTTTGGGGACAGTTTGATTTTTATTTCATCTTTGCAGCTGGTTCCTATTTCTGTGTGTTGGGCCAAATTAAAATCACTGATACAAACAGCCCAAACTTGCAGAAAGTTCAGTTCTAGATCCAAACTTTGCAGTTCAGGCTCATTCTCTCCTTCCAAATATGAGAGTAAACATGGCTGTAAATAGGAGTTGGGGAAAAAGTTGTTCTAGGTGTCGTTTAAACGTGGGTAGCAGTGAGTGCTGCAGACTACAGCCCACGGCAAAAAACTGATCACCTGCTGAGTCACGTGGCGGTTGCTTCCCTGAATCAGCAGCAGTGTGTATCACTGTGCAAATACCTTTCGTGGAAGTCTTTAAGGGCTTGTCTGCACTTGAAACTTTTTTGGATTAACTTGCATTGTTGGGGGATAAACATCCACATACACAAGGGTTTGTTTTTCTTTTGTATTATCTGGCATTTCAATCTGCATTAATTAATCCACTTTGGAAGCAAAGTTACTCAAATTTGGAGTAAGTTATTCCACAGTAAAGTAGGTGTGGACACATTCCCATTTCAAACGAACTATTCTGCTTCTGGCAGTCCTCCCACTGCATTGCTGTGCACCAGGGTAGGCCTGTTTACCTGTCTGCCATCTCCTGCTCCAGGATCATCTTGACTTGATGTCCCCTCAGTTTAAATGCTGGTATACAGCCAGGTTAGCCCAAATTCAAACATCCAGATCCCATACCAATTATCCAGCAGCCATGCCCTGTGCTACTCCATAGCCTCATGCTGAGATCCTAGGCTTCCTTGCTTTCTGCAGAGAGCAGCTCCAGTCCCATCTTAACAGCAGTCCCCGGGATGCCAACATATACAAGTATCAGAGGGGTAGCCGTGTTAGTCTGTATCCACAAAAACAACGAGGAGTCCGGTGGCACCTTAAAGAATAACAGATTTATTTGAGCATAAGATTTTGTGGGTTAAAAACCCACTTATTTAGATGCGTCTGATGCATTCTTCGGATGCATCTGAAGAAGTGGGTTTTTTTACCCACGAAAGCTTATGCCCAAATAAATCTGTTAACAGGATATCAAACCATATGAAACAGGGGGGCACTCTTGAGGCCTGATCCAGGGCCCAAGCAAAGGAAAGGAGCTCTGACAAGGTTATATAACACCAGGAACAATAACGCTTCTAGCAGAAGTTGCAAGATTTGCATCTCTGAAGAGAGATGGGCCAGTTTTTTGCAAGGGGGGGGCACCACCAAACCCTGGCATGTTGTGGGTGAAAACACCCCGCAGATGCCAACCAGGTGTCCAGGACGCTACGCAGAAGGAGATTGACGTAGATAACCAGGAGCTCTTTGACTGGCAAAGCCCTGATGCAGGTCCTGGGGACAGTGCCAGAGATACAGGAGACCCCCAAATCCAAGATGGAGAACCAGCGCAACAGAACTGGGGAGGGGATCTCTTCCATTTTGTAAGTTACACTGACCTAAGCGCTGATGTGGACAGCGCTATGTCGGCAGGAGAGCTTTTCCCTTTGACATAACTATCGCTGCTTTCTGCCCTGCGGTAAGCTCTCTAGTGTAGCCATAGCCTCAGTGCATGTTGTACTGCAATCAGAGGTGTGACTGCAGTTTGGGAAGGCATACCCATGCTAGTTTTAATCTAGCTAGTGCAGCTAAAAATAGCAGTGAAGATATGATTGCATGGATCCCAGCAGGGGCTGTACAAGCCCGCCTGGAACGCACATGGCCAGCTTGTGCTGGGGTCCATGCTGTCCCGTCACTGCTGTGTTTAGTCATACTAACTAGATTAAAGCTAGCGTGGATATGTCTACTGTGACAAAGTTCCTCTTCTGCCTTGGTGGGTCTTGTGCTTATTGGCGGATTTGCTCGCCTCAGAGGTTCACGGCAGCACTCAGTTTGGCCGCTTTCGTGGCTCGAAAAATTCTGCCGTTCACTCAGTTAGCCTCATCACTGGCCAGCATGGGGAAAGGAAGAAGAACAATCCCTGCAGTCTCTGCTGATCCACCTAGTGGATCGGGAACAAGCCAGAGACCTTCTCCTCTGGTGGAACCCACAGTTCAGTTCAACTCCTCCGGTATCAAGTAGGGAGTTGGGGGAATGGAGGGATGGGGGGAACCCAGGCCCGCCCTCTACTCAGGGTTCCAGTCCAGGGCCCTGTGGATTGCAGCAACTTCCCCATGGCCTCCTCCCAACACCTTCTTTATTCTCACCACAGGACCTTCCTCCTGATGTCCGATAATGCTTGTACTTCTTAGTCGTCCACTAGTATGCCTACTCACTCTCAGCTTCTTGCTCCTCTTGCTCCCAGCTCCTCACACGCACTCCACAAACTGAAGTGAGCTCCTTTTTAAACCCAGGTGCCCTGATTAGCCAGCCTTAATTGATTCTAGCAGCTTCTTGATTGGCTGCAGGTTTTCCAATCAGCCTGTCTGCCTTAATTGTTTCCAGAAAGTTCCTGATTGTTCTGGAACCTTCCCTGTTACCTTACCCAGGGGAAAGGGACCTACTTAACCTGGGGCTAATATATCTGCCTTCTGTTACTCTCCTGTAGCCCTCTGGCCCGACCCTGTCATGCTACCCAAAGCTTCAGTTATGCCTCTGATTGCAGTGTAGACAAACCCTAAGTGAGCAATCCCTGGCCTTGCCAGAGCTCAGGGGCTGAACTGTGACAGGCCCTTGCATGAGTCACACAAGGCCAGGAGAAGGGTTCTTAGAGGCTCCTTTTTCTCACCCACTCATAGTCTGCCCCAGATATGTTAAGTAACTTTATTACAGTCACATGGCTAGTTGTTGGCAGAGTAGGGAATAGAACCCAGCTCTCCTGGCTCTCAGTTCCATGCTTTGACTATTAGACCTTACTGCTTTTTGTCATCGTAAATTAGCAAAACACAGTCTAGAGCAGGGTGGGCAAACTACAGCGCACGGGCTTGATCCAGCCCCTCAGGGCTTTGGATCCAGCCTACGGGATTGCCACCTCCATGGCGCTACGGGCCCCGCACCACTCCCAGAAGCCCCTGGTGTGGGGGGACAGAGGGCTCTGTGCGCTGCCCTTGCCTGTGGGTACCTCCCTCTGCAGCTCCCATTGGTTGGGAATGGGGAACTGGGGCCAATGGGAGCTTCGGGGGAGGTACCCACAGGCAAGGGCAGTGCATGGAGCTCTCTCCCCCCACTCCTCAGGGGCCACAGGGACGGGGTGCCGGCCGCTTCCCAGAGTGGCGTGGGGCCAAGGCAGGCAGGGAGCCTGCTCTGGCCACAGAGCACACCGCTGCCACCCCGGAGCCGCTCCAGGTAAGTGGTGCCGGGCCGGAGCCTGCACCCCAACCCCCTGCCCTGAGCCCCCTGCTGCACCCGTCCTGCACCTCAACCCGCTTCCCTGAGCCCCCTGCTGCACCTGTCCTGCACCCCAAGCCCCTGCCCCGGCCCTGCATGCAATTTCCCCACCCAGATGTGGCCCTCAGGCCAAAAAGTTTGCTCACCCCTGGTCTAAAGGGTGCTGAACAGAGCAGGTATGTTTTTAATGGTCAAATCCATTAACTGCAAGAAATCCAACCCATCAAACAGTTATGCTGTGCTCACCCCCCTCTTCCCCAAACACCTGAACAAAACCAGAACTCTCCAGAAAGCAATATAACAGAAAAACAATAGATTTATTACCTAAGAGAGAGCAGAGGCATGCAAAAAATCCTTCATCATATAGATTGCATAATGCAATTTGCAACATGGAAATTATACTCTATTTTTATTACACTTTTTGTCAAGGATAGTGTTCTAATGGAAAATATGATCATTTTGGATGTAACTAAATGTGGAGGATTTCCATTATCCATACCATTCCCTTTTCAGTTATGCATATAATAGTGATAGAGGGAAAGGTTGTATGGCCCTCTGATGTCAGTGTTATCATATACACAATGCTGGGATTACGCACTTGTTCACTGAGCTATTTTCTGGTTACATGCCATATAGTCTGCTGGCCTTGTTAATTTGATCATTGATTAAGGAATCCGTGATTAGCACCAGTTTTTTAGTGTTACTATGAATTCTTGGGAGTGCTTGGGCTTACCTAGACAAAGGGTCTGGAGCTGGAATACTGGTGTGCCTAAGTACAATGTGTGCTGTTTCACTTAGGTAATAAATTATTGGTTTTGCTGTTTGGACATCCTGAGCCAAATCCTCTGTTGAAGTAATTTTGACTTCTATGGAGTTACGCCAACAGACACTTTAACTTCCTGGTTTTTGGGTGTTGCTCGGGCATTTTCCCCCCATTGTGATTGCTTTAATATAAATTATTAATATTGTATTATATTTTAATATAAAATATAGTGTGTGTGGAGGATTTGTGTGTGTGGAGGGGGGGATATTATGTCATGCTGTCTATTATGTCATGCTGTCTATAGCAAGGAAACAACAAACCTTATAGTGCTACAAAGCATCATGTAGGTTAGGTAGCTGTGAATTATGATGATTGTTTTCACCTATAAATGATGGAACTAGTGCTGGTACTCAGGTGATTTGAATGATCTGTTGCTCAGACATATTGTAATGCAGCCAGGGGTGTGCTCTGCCTATTAAAGGTACTAGGACCCAGATCCTCAAAGGGATTTCAGTGGGAGCTGGGCACCTGAATACCTTGGAGGAGGTGATTCATAGATTCATAGATACTAAGGTCAGAAGGGACCATTATGATCATCTAGTCTGACCTCCTGCACAATGCAGGCCACAGAATTTCACCCACCCACTCCTGCGAGACAACAGCATAACTCTATCGCTGCTTCTTGCGAGAAACCCCCATACTCTCGGTTGGAAGATCTATGAGCACAGCAGCTGCTCATCAGGCACCAGACTTGCAGTAGGCAGAGACTGATAAAAATTTAACTTGGGACCTCTGAGATCACTAGTGCAGGCACATAAAGTTTTGTATCCCAGGTAACTAGCATTTTACATGGTAAGCTCTTTGATGCAGGGATTATCATTTGCCCTATGTTCGTACAGTGCCTGGAACAATGGGCCACTGACTCGGCTGGGGCCTGTAGGTACTCCCACAGTATAAATGTTAATTAATAATATTCATCCTGCAATTAAACCAAGACTTAGTGTAAAGCCCTGCCAACATTAGTAAATGCCTCCAAAGGAAGTAGATATCTAACAAGAATCACTGTGTTTTGGAGAATCACAAAGCACCCATTTGTATTTCCTTAAAAATGCTTAATCTTTGTTAAAGAAAATGTTTTCTACGGATTATAGAAATAAAAACAGCAAACTATCCTGTTTCAAGAAACAGCTCTCTGTTGAGCAAATTAATTAAACACAGGTGCAAGCTAGCTACAACAGTGCATCATCTTTTGCCTATCCCCAAGCCCTCCTAGCCAGTAGGAACACAACAGAGTCCTGGTGTTCTAATTAATCCATAATCTCACAATAGACTCAGAGATAATTACTTAGGACTAAAAGCACACGTCAGAAAAGAGGTGCACAAACACAAATATCATGTTCCAACACTTACACTTTTGTTGGGTAAAACCAGGATGATTCTTCGTGGGGATTTCTCGTCTTCATTTATTCCCCAAAATCTTTGTCAGAAACACAGAAAGGTACTTTAGACAAGAGAACAGATTTTATTCCTCTAAAAGCACTTAGTCTAGTCTAAACTACTGGGTGTTTTGGAGTTTTGTTTGTTTGTTTTTACAGTAAAGAGGAGGACTGTTTTGGGACAATGAAACATCTGGAATCCCATTACAGCCATTGTATAACTTTTGGAGTATGTTTTCATTGGTATGGCATTGATTTTACTAGTATCAATATAAATATCGTGTTAGCTCGTAACTGCTAATTATATCAACATAAATTTAATTTATAGTGATAATCACAGTCCTCATGTTGTGCTGCTGCCAAACCTTACAACTGATGCTTTGAGACATCATGTAAACCCAGCCATTAGCAATCAAGTAAATGCTCCCATTACACATTACTGATACTGGCTAAAGAACTTTTTAATTGGCTTCTCACAATTTATGGCAGATAATGCAGGCTGTGAGCTCAAATTCAGGGTTCTTGTTCACATTTTCTGTCTGCTAAGTATCTGGATGCAGTGTTGTTGTAACTCTGTTGGTCTCAGGATATTATTCTGTGTCATATTGAAAGCTTGTCTCTCTCACCGACAGAAGTTGGTCCAAGAAAAGATATTACCTCACCCACATTCTCTCTCACATACCTGGATGCTAGTTGTATTATGTTGTATACCACAACAATAAGTACTTGAATTTGAAAAGATTGGGATTGTGTACCTTAGAAAGGAAATGAATAGGAGGGCACTTGATACAAGTTTGTAAAATAACGAATGGTGTAGAGAAGGCAGATTGGTAGTTCTGTTCTCCCTGTCTCATAATACAGTGTTCGATGAAATCGAAAGGTGGCAAATCAAAAAAGGACAAAAGGAAATACTTTTGTCAAAATGTGTGATTAGGTGGTGGAGCTCATTGCCACAGAAGCTTGCTAAAGCCAAGAATTTAGCAAGATTCAGAGAGGGATTGGACATTTGTATGGATAAGAAAAATATCCAGAGTATTTATAGTTAATATGAACAAAAATGTTGGAAGGAATATAAAACCTTATTCTAAAATTTTAAACTAATCTCTAATTGTGGGGGATTAAGGTGACACCTAAGTATGGCAGTTGATCCTATTGTGGGTGGATCTTGAATGTTACTTTAAAGTATCTGGTGCTGGCTATTGTCGGAGATAGGATCCTGCATTAGAGGGACCAGGGGTTTGATCCAGTATGGCAATTCCTATGTATCTATGCTTGAAAAAGAAACTGAAATTTCTAATGTAAGAATGGATCTTTTTGCTATTATTTCAGTCACTGGATCATTGAATTCATTTTGAGAAGAAACATACTGTGTGGGCTCTGTGTTGTCCACAGTTGTCAATGGAAGTCCCACAGGGGTCAATGGGAGTTGTGTGGGCAGGTCGGGAGCGAGATATGGCAGTGTATGAATAGGCAAATAAAGACGACAATAAACCAAGGACTTCAAAAAAATGAGAAACAGAGGCAGTGCTGGCTTGGGACTGTATGGAACATTGAGAGGAGTGTGTGGAGACTGGAATAATTATAGTAGCTTCTGTGATATCAAGAGATATTGATCCCTGTAGCATCAGCCTTTTCCTAAGTCAAACCACTGTGATAGCGTTCTGCAAAGTTTGGTGGGTGTGTATACGTGTACGTCATCGCTCCTAGTGTTCCCTTCAATTAGCTAACATGTTAAAACACAATTTACCATGCCTACTCTAGAGTTTTAAAATGTTACCTAACTTTTTTTTAAAAATCTTTTACTCTAGTCTAAGCACTGCATATAGTTGCCAGTATTTGCGACACTTTTCAAATGAGAAATCTCCAACTTTGCCAGCAGACTTAAGGTCGTCAAGGTTTTGGAAATTGCACAGGACGTTTCTAAAATGTTCTGTAAACATGGTCTTACTGCACAAGACACTAAAGGTATTTTCATGATGTGTCCATAGGGGAAATGTGAAGGTCTGCATATATATGCACAGAAATCAGATATTCTTTTCAGGGATATTTAAAGAGGTGTCTAATAAAATAATATGTAATAAATATGAGAGATTAGTTTTTAAGGAGCCCTCTACAAATTTTCATGTGTCACGATTCACTGGTAAGATTCATTTAATTGACTAATAAGTAGTTTATTGACCTAGGTTACTTTTGTAGCAAGCTCTCCTGACCAATGTAGAATTGAGTATTCTATGCAGATAAAGGCATCCACTTTTCATTGTGTTTCTTTTTCTTGGAACACAAGAGTAGCCTTGTGTTCTAAATGATCTGTAATTGTTATTAGAGATGACTTTTTTTGCAGGCTTTCAGAAAGGTTTCTCTATTTTGCCTCCTTGATTTGCTTGTATCTGATTGAATTTAGCTGAATAAAGGAGGAGCCAATATATCTATGATTAAAAAGCATAGATTTGAAGTATTTCTATTGAGTTCAAGCTGTTGTGTATATAGTTCAAATACTAGGCCCACTCTGCTGTAAATGTGTCTTCCTGTCTTGCTGACTGACTTGTACTTAAGCACACGGCTAGCTTTCAGTTTATGATTTACTCTCTGCTTAATTGCATTGACAATGGCAAGCAGTGAATAGACTCTGCTTGGGTTTAGGGATAAAAACTAATATCTTGAATAAATCAGCCATAGGATGTGCCACTGTACTATGACAGTTATTAAGTATGGTAGAGTGAACTTTGCGTTGAGATTATCTCATTTCCAAGTTTATCAGAGTCACCTATGATTCCAAGGCCAGAAGGGACCACTGTGATAATCGAGTCTGGTCTCCCGTGTAACACAGGGCAATAGAACTCCCCAAAATAATTTCTTTTGCACTAGTACACATCTTAAAAAAAATAAAATAAAAAAAAAATCCAGTCTTGATTTTTAAAATTGCCAGTGATAGAGAATCAACCACAACCCTTGGTAAATTGTTCCCATAATTAATTAGCTTCACTGTTAAAAATGCACACCTTATTTCCAGTCTGAATTTGTCTAGCTTCACCTTCCAGCCATCGGATCTTGTTACACCTTTGTCCACTAGATTAAAGAACCCACTATTATCAAATATGTGACCCACGTAGGTACTTATAGGCTGTGATCAAGTCACCCCTTAACCTTTTTATTAAGCTACACCGATTGCACTCCTTGAGTCTATCAGTAAAAGTCAGTGGTCTCCAACCTGTTTACGCACAAGATCACTTTTTGAATTTAAAGACATCCCAGGATCTGCCCCACCCCTTCCCCGAGGCCCCATCTCCCCGCCCCCGTTGCTTACTCTCCCCACCCTCACTCACTTTCACTGGGCTGGGGCAGAGGGTTGGGGTTCAGGAGGGGGTTTGGGCTCTGGACTGGGGCTGAGGGGTTCACAGTGTGGGAGGGGGCTCTGGGCTGAGTCTGGGACGGGGGTTGGGATGCAGGAGGGGGTACGGGGTGCTGGCTCTGGGAGGGGGGTCGGGGCAGGGGGTTGGGATGAAGGAAGGGGTATGGGGTGCTGGCTCTGGGATGGGAGTCAGGGCTGGGGCAGGGGCTTGGGGTGCAAGAGGGGGTTCAGAGTACAGGAGGGAGTATGGGGTGCAGGCTCTGGGAGGGGGCTCAGGGCTGTGGGTTGGGTGTGGGCTCCCACCGGGGGGCACCTACGTTGGGCGGCTCCCGGACATCGGTGTAGTGGGGCTAAGGCAGGCTCCTTGCCAGCCCTGGCCCCACTCAGGCACCTTGGCACCTCCTCCCTATCACGAGCCAGGCCACGCCCCCACCCTGCCAGGCAGTAGCACACTATGTGGCCACACCGCTCCCAGAAGGGGCCAACGCTTTCCTGTGGCCCCTCGGGGCGGGGGGCACATGGCTCAGCACGCTGCTCCTCTCTGCAGGCACCCCCGCAGCTCCCATTAGCCACAGCTACCCGTTCCCAGCCAATGGGAGCTGCAGGGGTGGTGCTTGCAGGCAGGAGCATTGCGTGGAGACCCCTCCCTCACCTCCCCCCGGTGGGGCTGCAGTGAGTGCTGGCCGCTTCTGGGAGCGGCATGGGGCCGCAGCAGGCAGGGAGCCTGCCTTAGTGGCAGGCAGCCCCACTGTGCTGCCATGGCTGGAGCTCGCGAATGACTGGGAGAGTCTCCAGGATCGACCAGTCGATTGTGATCGACGGGTTGGTAACCACTGCTATAAGGCATGTTTTTCAATCCTTCAGTGCTTCTCATTGCCAGAGCCGGTGCTAGGCATAAGAAGACTAAGCAATTGCTTAGGCCCCTGAGCAGCTCCCTATTCACTTTTTATTATAACTTGCCTGTTTTAGTATTGGGGGCAGGGCGGGGGGAATATTCTTGCTCAGGGCCCCTCAGTGGGCTAGCACTGACCCTGCTCATGGCTCTTCTCTGACCCCTTTCCAATTTATCAACATCGTTCTTGAATTGTGAACACCAGGCTAGACACTGTATTCCAGCAGTGGTCGCAACAGTGCCAAATACAGAGGTAAAATAATCTTTCTTCTACTCAAGAGTCCCCTCTTTATGCACTCAAGGATCGCAGTCTCGAACAGCCTAATAGATAATGAATGCATCAATGCCATTGACCCTCTGTGATACACTGGTTAATTAAATAGGAAAGGTTCTGAAGAAGGAATATTTCATCTCCATGCACCCTTTTTATCCCTACAGTTTATTCAAAGTTATTTCCAAATTATAGAATGATAGAAATGTAGGTGTGGAAGGGACCTTGAGAGAACATCTGGTCCAGTGCCCTGCACTAAAGCAGGACTCAAATTTACGTAAACTATCCCTGGAAGTTGTTTGTTTAACATGTTCTTAAAAACCTCCATGGATGGGGATTCCACAACCTCCCTTAGAAGCTTATTTTAGTCTTTAACTATCTTTATAGTTAATTCCCCCCCACCCTTCCCCAATATCTAACCTAAATCTCCCTTGCTGCAGATTAAGCCCCTTACTCCTTGTCCTATCTTCAGTGGACATGGAGAACAATTGCTCGCCATCTTCCCTGTAACATTCTTTACCATATTTGAAGACTGTTATCAGGTTCCCTCCTCAGTCTTTTTTTCTCAGGACTAAACATGCCCACTGTTTTTAACCATTCCTCATAGATCAAGTTTTGCTCAACCTTTTATCATTTTTGTTGCTCTGGTCTGGACTTTCTTCACTTTGTCCCCATCTTTCTTAAAGAATTGAGCCCAGAACTGGACACAGTACTTCTGCTGAGGCGTCAACAGTGCTAAGTAGAGTGGACAATTGTATAATGAATTAATCTTCATAACAATTAGATACTTAGGCTATGTCAAAGGTATGTTTAACATCAATATGGCTCTTTCCATGTAACATCCCGGTGAAACAAGCACAGGTAGTGTTTAACCTTGATGTAACTAACGAAGGTCAGCCCAAACAATTTTTTTTTATTGCAGTAAAGATGTAGCCTCAGTTATCTAAGTGATAGGTACCTTAGAAACACTTTAGTCAGACAGATAGTTACAAGAGCTGGGGATATCGAACTGAGGCAAAGAGATTGGGATTTGCTGAAGGGAAAAGGTGTTCTTTATCACGTTAGTAAACACATGTAACTAACATCGTAAAACTTTAATGTGGACAAAGCAGTTTGTAGCTTTCACGCGAAGTAGCAGGTTGAGGTAAACACAAGGGAGAGCCCTCAATCTACTAATACATGTGAAAACTACAACTTCCTTATACACATTAATTTTACCATGTTAGTTACCAAGTGTTAGCTGACAGATGCTAAAAACCCACCCTTTCCCCCAGTGTTCACAAGCCCTTGGTGTCAGAGAGAGAACTAGAGAAGATCTGTTGGCTCTTTGGTTCTATGCTGAAACTTCTCTAGACCATGGACTTCTCTTCTAGGGAGGACGAAGCCTCCGATTTAACCATGGCTATTAACTTTTTCACTTTATCTGTGTGGTGTTGTTCACCTGGCTTGATTAAAATGTTTAGGATCTTGTTGATACGATTTTTTTACATTTATTTATTTTAATTTTTTTATACTTTTGGCAACAGGTGTGCATGTGCATAGTCATTTTCCTCCTGATGGTGAGAGCCTCCCATGTGCTGCAGGCACAGAATTTGCCACAAAATTCACCATTTGTAACAGAATTGTTCTCCAGGAGTCAAGCTTTCATGGAGGAGCAGGAAGTTGGGTGAGGGGCTGGAGGGTATTGCTATTATATATTTCTAGCTCTATGATTGTAAATAAAAACCTTGAAAACCCAACCTAAATGTAAACAGACAGTATCTTCCTGAGCCTTCAGACAGCCTGAAACAATAGCTCTGAGAGGTATAAACTGCCTCAATCACCTCAATGGGTTGTTAAATCTAAAAACCTAGAGATAACATTTAAATGTCAGCTTTGTTATCTATTCCATTTGCAGAATACTCCAGCTAGTATGCTTGTTCCACGCTCCCAGACTGCTTCCCATGTCACCCCAGGTGATAAAAGCCCCGACTACTCGTACTTAGCTGTCAAAATTCCTCATCTTTCCCCTGGCAATTTCTAATGCAGTAATGCATTGTCACTACCAATATCTGTGGCTTATTGAAAATCTGTGGCATATTGTATTTAATACCAAAATAATTAACAGTGAAATGATTGTATTTAATTTCATATTTAATTAACAACTCACATTTTTAATACACCTTAAGCTACCACAGAATGGTCTCTGTACCACAGAATCCATAGGATTTAGGTCCAGCTTCCTGTGTAGTACCTGGGGCCTTGCATATGGTTTTCTGCTCAGTTCATCTGCCATGACCAGACTCCTCTGCATGGTTCCATGGAAAGCTTGTATAATTTATTGGATGGTGGTGTTGGAGTTTTTTGCTTTTTTACAAGTCGGGTTTCAGTTTTATTGTTTGCTCTTTTCTCTGACGTTTTGACACCACTTTTCAAATGGGCCTCTACTTGAGGAATATATTTAAGGCTCAGTTTCTACTTTGGCATTGCTTAAAGTCACTGTGATAGATTTTTTTCTAAATGGCTTGGTATCTTTAAATGTGTAAATATCGTCCCTAATTTAAATTTCTAAATAGTCACTTTCTAAACTGTCAACATTTTAAAATCTGTTGATGTATGCAATCTTGAAGTTACCATGGCGACTGATTCCATCGCCAGGGAGACATCGGTCTTGTGATATCCTCACTGAACAGGTTCAGCTCCAGAAAGGCTTGGAGATTCCTTTAAGGTGAGCACATCCTTCAAGTTTAATGTTTTTAATTTTTAATTTCTGATGTAAGCCAGCTTTCCTCAGTGGGATGTAGCTCGGTTATGTCAGTGAAGGAGAAGAGAAGGAGGAGAAACAATCTTGATTCTGAAGCGCTTCATTGTGACGGATGAGGGAGACTTGACAAGTATGCTAATACCCACAGATCCTGTTTCACTGTTGACCTTTTATCTGAGTAGCTTCAGAATGACATTACCATCACTCACTTCAACAGTGATAGCATATGAGCTTGAATCCTGGTTCACTCATGAGATAACAAGATATTTCTGAATGTAAATCACCAATGAGTATAGACTGCCCCATAACATCTGTTCTTGCTCTTGTATTCAACAACAGGACTGTGCAAATGGGCCATATTGGACCTGATTCTGCAAGGTGTCAAGCACTTCCTGTGAAATGTTGTGTGACCTCCACTCCCACTGATGTCAATGAACACTGAGAGTGCACTCAGGCCATTGTGCAAGGTGCTCAGCATTTGCAAAATCAGACCCATCATGGTTAATCTACTTTTAATATTCACTTGGAGATTCTATACCATAGCAAAACTGCACCTTGCTATGTTATCAGGGGGAAAGCACTAGTGAGTCCCTATTTACAGGCTATATTCACCATCACTTCATTCTTGACTTCAGTCACCAAGGCCACTCCAGACAGGTCTTTTTAAAGGTGCAGTAGCCACACACAATCAACACAATTTTTAAAGCCCCATGCACCACTGTGAGCAGAATTTTTGTGGAAGAAAAATTCTGCAGGGGGGAAGAGGTTCTCAATTTTTTTTTCACATGGGGAAACAATTTTCTTTAGTTTCAATTTTAGGGTTTTTTTCCAAATGTAAATACAATATATAAAGCTGTCAGTGAGCGTGGCTTTGGAGATAAAATGTACCTTTACAAACTTGAAATGAAGCCATGTTAGCACTGACTGATTTGGAAGATGGTTCTGCTGTTCTGTTTATATGGGCATTTTATTGCATTTTTTAACAAAATCAAAAAAGGGACAAATTGTTGTAATGTGGAATTGCACTACATAGCTCAAAGGCATTAGCTGAAATCCAGTGTTTATAGAGTGCTAAAATTCTGCTAGGTACTTTTACAGATCAGAAGAAGAAGTACCTGACCTCAAAGAGCTTACAGTCTAGGGCCCCGATTCACAAAAGCATTCTTAAAGGGATGGATTTACGTACATGCTTCAGTGTTTTCCTGAATTAGGGCCTATAGTGACAATATGCAAATAAAGTTGAGGGAGGGGATGCAACAGAGAGCAGTGTGATTGTGCAACAAAGTTGACCTCTTGTCTTGTTATCTCCATGAGCCTTGTCTGGATTTTCCTAGTGTTAGTGGGAAAACTACACTTGCACATGCCAAATGACCTCTTTTGATTTACCAGTTATTGTTTCTGTGATTACAGTATCAGGAGAAGATACTATACTGTTGATTCCACTAAAAACAGCACTGGCATATCTGCTGGAGCCCAGTCCACCCCACTCCTGAAAGAAAACTGGCTGGACTTTCTCTCCAAAAGATCTTCTTCAGCTACAAAATCCTCTGAATGTTTTTGGTGCTTTTTACTAGAAAAGGAAATGTAAGTCTCCAGCCTCATGTTTTGTGAGCCTTTTTGGACCCAATTCAACAGAAATAAGAAAAAGCCTACTGTGCTCTTAAAGAGAGGGGTCGTGGTTTTGCTGTTTTGTCTTTTCCTTTAATAGGCCCACATTAAATTCCTTCTACGTCAGACCAACAGTACAAGGCTGCTGCAAAACCCATAAGGGCTGGTGGTTGATAGTGTTTCAGCTAAGAGTTACCTTTCTCATTAAAAAAAAATTAAAATAGAAAACAACCTGATTTTGTTCATTAGGAATGTTAATTTTTGCAACAGCTCTAATCCCAAATATTTCAATAAAGGAAAAGTAATCCCAACCCCAGTACACATATGATTAGCTATTTCCTATTCTTGTTTATTGCTTGTAAATAGAAGAACCTCACTCTTAAATGTGCACCTTCTTTCTAAAAGGATTTGCACTTTGCCCTGTTCGTTTATTCTCTGTCTCACTGACATGGGTTGTCTGGTGGGTGGAATCTTTAGCCTTCTGCTGCCTGACTTCTAGAAAAAGAAGGAAACCTGGATTCTCTCCTCAATTGTTAACAGTGTGACGTCTGTACTCTAGTATTTTCTGTGTGCGCTCCAAAGGAAAGAATGATTGCATGCTTATCAAAAGCAAAACAACCCAACATACCATTTCTTTGGTCCATCCATTACTAAACATTAATCATGGGCGAAGGACTGAGAATCATAGAAATGTAAGTCTGGAAGGGACCTTGAGAAGTCATTGAGTTCAGCCCCCTATGCTGAGGCAAGATAAAGTAAATCTAAACCATCCCGGACAGATGTTTGTCCAGCATCTTCTTAAAAACCACCAATGATGGGATTCCACAACATCCTTTGGAGGCCTATTCCCAGAGCTTAATTACCCTTATTGTTAGAAAGTTTTTCTAATATCTAAATTACATTTCCTTTGCTGCAGATTAGGGTTAATTCTCAAATTTCTCAAGATTAAACACATCCAGGTTTTTTTAACCTTTCCTCATAGGTCAAGTTTTCTAAACCTTCTGTGATTTTTGTTCCTCTCCTCTGGACTCTCTCCAATATGTTCACATCTTTCCTAAAGTGTGACGCCCAGAACTGCACAGTGCTCCCGCTGAGGTCTCACCAGTGCTGAGTAGAATGGGGCAATTACCTCCTGTGTCTTACATGCATCACTCCTGTTAACACACCTCAAAATATTAGCCTTTTTTACATCTGCATCACATTGTTGACCCATATTCAATTTGTGATCCACTATAACATTTCTGATACTTTTCAACAGTACTACCACCCTAGCCAGTTATTTCCCATTTTGTAGTACGTTTGACTTTTCCTTCCTAAATGAAGTACTTTGCACTTATCATTATCAAATTTCTTCTTGATGAATTCAGCCATTTATCCAATATTTCAAGGTTGTTTTGAATTCTAATCCTGTCTTCCAAAATGCTTGCATCTCCTCCCAGCTTAGTGTCATCCACAAATTTTATATACATACCCTCCAGTCCATTATTCAAATCATTAATGAAAATGTTGACTAATACCAGACCCAGGACTGGCCTCTGAGGGACCCTACTAGAAACTCCCTCCCAGTATGACATTTACTTTCCATTGATAACTACTTTTTGAGTATGGTCTTTCAAACAGTTGTGCACGCACCTTATAATAATTTCATCTAGACTGCATTTTTTTAGTTTTCTTATTTGAATTTCATGGGGCATTGTGTCAGTAGCATTACTAAAATCAAGATATATCATGTCAACTGCTTCCCCCCCCCCCCCTCCACTAGGCCAGGAACCCTGTCAAAGAAGAAAATGAGATAGGTTTGGCATAATTTGTTCTTGAAAAATCCATGCTGGCTATTCCTTATAACTCTCTTATTCTCTAGGTGCTTACTAATTGATTGTTTAATAATTTATTCCAGTATCGTTCCAGGTATTGAGGTTAGGCTGACTGGTCTATAATTCCCAGAGTCTTAGTTGTTCCCCTTTTTAAAGATAGGTACTAAATTTGCCTCTGAGACGACACCTGTCCTCTATGGGTTCTTGTAAATAATAGTTAATGGTTCCAAGATGGCTTTAGCTAGTTCCTTAAGTACCATAGGATGAATTTCATCAGGCCCTGCTGACTTGAATACATCTAACTTATCTAAATATTCATTAACCTAGTCTTTCCCTATTTTGACTTGTGTTCCTTCCCCCCTTGTTAATATGAAGTGTGTTGAGTGTCTGGTCACCATTAACCTTTTTAGTGAAGAATGATGTGTAGGCCTGGGACCTGATCACCCCTCCCTCCCATATTAAACCAGCCTTGGGTGAAACTCAGGGAGTGCACTGCTAAAATTGGGGGAAAAAAAAGAAAAAGTAAAGAGACCGTTCTGCTGCTGATAAAGCACCCCCAGCGCAGGAATGTCCCTAACGAGAGTTATAAGCACCAAGTTTATAAAGTAGAAACACCCAGGTGCTGGGAAATTTTAGAGAGGATACAGAGAGACTCAACAAATGATAAGATAAGCTCTGACCAGTGAATTTATGCTGACCATATACACAGAAAAGGTCACAAATAGTTACAATTTGGGCATTAAAGATAAGATGTAAAAAACTTGGGCAGGAAGGAGGACACATAGGTGCCAGTGTGTAACTGGTTAAAATTTTGTTACTTAGGAGTGTGGGATAATGTGATAGGTTCAGTAAATTTGAAGGAGGTAGTTAGTTTTACCTATATAATGTAAATCAAAAACAAAGCTCTTTGGGAACCGTGTCCGGATTACAGTTCAGCATCAAGCTGCTAGAATTCTTACCCCTCTGCATGACTGTGGTGTGCAGAGCCATCACCCTAGATTGTGTGGGTAACAGATGCAAAATAGGCATTGAAACACCTCAGCCTTCTTAATGTCATCAGTTATTGACTTTCCTTCCGCACTAAGTAGAGGAGCTAAGCTTGTCTTTCTCTTGCTCCTAAGGTATTTAAAAGGCAATAAGTAGAGGTTCTTCTTGTTCCTCGTGAAGTGTAACTGATTTTGTGCCTTTCTGATTATGTCCCTATATACTTGCTCTGTTCTTTTGTACTCCTCCTTAGGAATTTGTCCATGTTTCTACTTCTTGGAGGCTTTGTTTTTGATTTTCAGGTCATTAAAGCGCTCCTAATGGAGCCATATTGGCTTCTTACTATTCGTTCTATCTTTCCTTTGCATCAGGATAGTTTGCACTTGTGTCTTTAATGTTGTCTCCTTGAGAATCTGCCAGCTCACCTGAACTCCTTTATCCTTAAGATTTTTCTTCCCATGGGACCTTACCTACCAGTTCTCAGAGTTTGTTAAAGTCTGCTTTTTTGAAGTCTATTGTCCTTATTCTGCCGCTCTCTCATCTTCCTTTCTTTAGAATCATGAAATCTATCATTTGGGGGTCACATTAATCCAAATTGCCTTCCACCTTCAGATTTGCTACCAATTCCTCTCTGTTGGTCAGAATCAAATCTAAAATGGCTGCCTCCCTCTTACTTCCTCCACTTTCTGAAACAAGATGTTGTCCCCAGTACATTCCAAGAACTTACTGGAAATTTTGTATTTTGCCATATTACTTTTCCAACAAGTGTCTGGGTAGTTAAAGTCCCTATTACTACCACGTCTTGTGTTTTAGATATTTCTGTTATTTGTTCTAGAAATGCCTTATCCACATCCTCTTCTGGATTTGGTGATCTATAGTAGACTCCTACCATGATATCACTCCTATTTTTACCCCTTTTATCTTTACCCAGAGACTTTTAACTGGTCTGCCTCTCACTTTCTTCTGGATGTGAGAACAAGTGTATATATTCTTGATGTGTAATACAACACCTCCCTTTTTATCTTGCCTGCCCTTCCTAAACAAATAATACCTCTCTATACCAATATTACAGTCATGAGACTTATCCCACCAAATGTCTGTGATGCCAATTAAGTCATAATTAAAGAGCACAAACTTATTCCTTTGTTGTAGATTCTTCTGTTCTTTTCTGAAAAAATTTTCATTTTTACAAAAGGCCATTTTTTATCAAATAAAAGTTTCAAACAAGAGGGTAGGCCAGCTCTACTCAGGACACCTAGGTCCGATTTTTCAGAAGCTGTGCAGCCACGACGACTCCAGCTAAGGTCAAGAGTAGCTGTGGGCGTAAGCGCTGGAACTAGAGGTGCTGGGGGGTGCGGGCGCACCCTCTGGCTGGAAGTGGTTTCCATTGTATCCAGGGTTTACGGTTTGGATCAATGGCTCGCAGCACCCCCGCAATACACATTGTGAAAGCACCCCTCATTGTGTAGGGTTGCCAACTTGGTAATATTAAAAACTGGACACTCCAGCAGGAGTGCTGGAACCTCCCCTGCCCCGCCTCTTTCCCTGGGTCCCCTCCCCATCCACTCCTCTTCCCTTCTCCCCCCCATTGCTTGCTGCTTTTTCCCTCCTCCCTCCCCCCCCTCGGGTTGGGAGGGACTTACCTGTGGAGCTGGGGCTGGGAGCGGCAAGCGCCCGACACAGGGAGGAGGCGGCCCCGGCTGAGTAGGAGCTGGAGCAGGTGATGACTTGGTGCCTCCCTGGCTGCAGTACCTGGACATTGGGTGTGCAGTTGGTAGATATGACTGGACACTGTCAGGTCCCCTTTTTGACTGGACTTTCCAGTCAAAAACCAAGCACCTGGCCATCCTCGTTGTGAGTGCTCAGCACCTCTGAAAATCAGGCCCAAAGAGTCTCAAGTTGGCCATCCAAAACTAATGGCCACTTGATGTTTTTGACCTTAATGTTTTACTTTCACCTGGCCTTTTGGGAAAGCCCAAGATGTGACAAGATAATGGGCTACATTATATCCCTGAGAAGATGAACATAAAGCTTAAATTCTGCCAACCCAATATGTTTCCCCTACTCATCTTGGGCAGAGCTGCACTTGTAAACAATCGCTATCTTCCATTTAAAGATTAATCACTGGCATGGATCAGTGAATAGAGGACTGCCCTGGCAATCAGTGACCCTGCCACTGATTTGCTGCATGTCCTTGGGCAAGTCAACTCTCTGTGCCACTGTTTCCTATACCACTCTTTCTCTGTCTTGTCTATTTGGATTGTAAGTTCCTTCTATCACTATGCCTTTGTAGAGTGCTTAGCACAGTGGGGACCTGTAATATTACTTCTTACAATAATAATAATGGAAATGTGATCTGAAGGGGCAAGGGAAAAAGAGCATTGAAACTCTAACCGGTACCTAGTGCCATTTCCCTTTTCCTGTCACTAATAAAATCATAAGGACTAACAAATAATGTTACAAAACATATTTTTTGTCAAGAAACTTGTTTTTCATTCATTTGTAACATGATCCTGTTCCATATGAGACAGTGCAATCTATCAGAAACCCAGTGAAACATAGAGAAGGGAAAAGAACTGAAGACATTTTTTTTTAAACGGAGCTTTTACCTGCCACTTCCTCCCTCCCTCCCCCCCCAAAAAATGCAGAGAGCCACTGATATTTTTTTTTAAAGGGAGGGTCAGGGAAATAAATTCTGGTTTCCCTAGAGAAGTGGTTAATTTTATTTTAGTAGCTGCAGGCAGTCTGTGAATAACAGAGTATTACAATCCTGGTACAACTCTAATTAATAAGATCAACTGCCACTGTAATTTTTTTTTCTTCAGACAAATTTAGATATGTCAAGGATGCAATTATTTTGAGAATGATCTGGCTTTACGCTATTCATCTTTTGTCCTGCTCACAGAGAAAATAAAACTGTCGGCTTAAATGCCCCCGGAAGTCTATTTTAGGTACCTGATTGAAAATTTAAAACAAGAATGCTGTGTCCTGCTGCTGTTAAAGTGGCCACAGTTCCTGCTTTTTTGTTTTTCCTCTCTCTCCCTTTGATTTGTGAGGGATAATGAGCCCTGAGTTTGGGTTTATTTCCAAATACAATCTAACATCACCATGCTTTGCTGTGCTCTGCCGTGCTCTGCCTCTGACCGTGATGGACGTTAGAGGTGAAATCCTAACACCACTGAAGTTAATAGCAAAGCCCCAACTGGCTACAGTAGGGTCAGGATTTTACCAAAGGAGTCCAGTGCAGCTAGATGCTGAATACCCTCAACTCCCATTGACTTCCAGACTTTACACAATCCGGCCTCATTTTAGTGCCAGGAGAGAGGCTTTAGGTTTATGGGGAATAGTTATGAAGCTGAGAAATACCAAACTGTTTATTGGATTTACTGTTTTGCTTTTATTCTGCAGCATCTGTGTGGCCTGGTTACTGAGGAGGTGTCAATGCTTAATCCAGGCTAGCATTATAAAAATTATTGCATATCACGAGCCTCACAAAATTATATTACAATAATCGCTGTATTTTGGAAGTCTCCACTAAGAAAAGGGGAGGGAAGAAAAAGCCCATAGTTTGGACTCCCACTTGTTACATCAAGCTGGTCAAAATATTGTCTTCCAGCTCAGGTTTTCCAGCTAGACTAGTCCCCTTGGGATGGTAAAACACGATTCCTGGCCTGGAGTATATGCACATGCTTCTTATGGATGCAGTGACTGAGCTGGCCAGCACTTTGCTAATGAATACAAGAAACACAATCCTATGGGGGAAAGGAAATTTAGAAATATCCTGTTATCGAAAGAAGACCTGATTTTTCGGCCTGGGGGTCAGGCTGGCTGGTGCAGCTAGGACAGGCCAACCAGCAGCCCATCCATTAGGGTTGCCAACCCTCCAGATTAATCTTTAATTAAAGATAATGTCATGTGATGAAATCTCCAGGTATTCACCCAGCCAAAGTTGGCAACTCTACCAGACAGTTTTCGGGGCGGTTTGGCCGGGGGTCCTCGGCCACAGGTGAAGGGGGGCCCTTGGGCAGAAGGGGCAGGACAAGGGCTAGCCTCGCCGAACGGGGGTGTTCATGTGCTGCCTATGCTCTTGCCCTGTGCTCAGCATCCCCCTCAATAGCCCTGCCTGATGTAACTTAAGGTTTAAACTTTATTTCTCTGGTGAGCTATGAATTATTTTCTATAAAATGAGGTCTTTCGAGAAGCTGACAGACACTGACTGGAGTGCAGCAGGTTTAGCTGCCTCAATTCATTGTTTGAAACTGAGAGGCCTGGAGGTTTCAAGCTAGCATTACATTCAAGGTGATAATAAATGTAGTCTGGCTGGATTGGTAATGCTGGAATTTCTAGCCTGGTCCTGTCTAGACCATGGTTTGTTATGGAGTGAAAATCACAAAGGAGGGACTATAGTAACACACTGCATGGAAGTGCAGCCCTTGGGGAACTTCAGACACATTTAAAGTCCAAGCTTTGCTTCCAGCCCCTAACAGAAACTGTTGTAAATAACATTGGAGCTGTCTTTCAACAGGCTCTAGGAAGCATATAAACTGAACACAGTTTTTGTTGTTTGCAGCCATACGCTAAGCTCAGAACTGTCCGATCTAATTATTCTCTTTAAGGCATGAAAGTTTTAGGGATTAATTAAGCAAAGAGCAAAAGCTTGTCTGCAAGAGGAAACATATTTCTCTTTGCACCATCATGTTATTGAAATTTCCTTGAGTTTTACTTTATAGAATAACAAATTATGGAAATTATATGTACAATTAACATGTACTAGAATATATATGAGAGGGTGTCTAGATATATCTCTCAAGCATATGTAGGAATAGAGAGACAAATATAATATACACATACTATAATCTGTGCTCAAGCTAGCTATAAATGTGGGTGTATTTATGTAAACTTTATATAGCACCATGGAATATAAGAGATGTAACATTCTAAGGGTTCTGGCAGCATTTGCCTCCAGAAGTCTAGATTTGAATATCCCCAACCCCCCACTCTCTCTCATTTATGTTTATTTGAAATGTTGTCTGCTTACATTCCATATTTCAAAGAAGTGCTATATTAATATTGATATTTTGTCATAGCAATTATATACATATAAATGGATCTGCTGTTTTCAAAAAAAATGTTTTATATAGCGTGATAGATATATTAAATACATTTTGATATGTCATATATTCAGGCATATAGAGACTTCAGGAATAAGAATCATTGTCGTTAGGACATGTTAGTTATTTTCAAAGATTTGCTTAACATTTTTCAGAAGAATCTGTCTGTTCTGCATTTTCACACTGTCCCTTAAGTTATAACCCTTGCACAGTAGTACACTATCACATTTCTTTACATTAAAGGTTTGTCAAGTGAAACGTGGTCCTCTTTAGCTCCATTTTCAGTCTTATTTATTTCCAATTGTAATAAGATGGCCTGCTGCATCAATTTCATACTCCAACACAGCCTCTCAGTGAGGCAAAGCTTTTAAGCCAAGATGTGAGTCTGACAGAAAACAGGGTTATTTACTGAGAACTTACATTGTAATTTTAATAATATATCTTAAAAATACGGAAAGTTAGAAGAGAGACTAGATGGGTAATGTGATATCAAAGAGACAAGCTTTCAAGCACCACAGAGCTTTTTTTTAGGTCTGGGAAAGGTAACCGGAGCATCACAGCTAAATACAATGTGGAACAGATTGTTAAGCGTAAGGAATTAACAAATGCTGCAAGAAACCAAGATGAAAAAGTGGGTAATTAACACTTCTGCTGTCACAGGACAAAGAAGAGTTAGGGGTGGTCTACATTGGGAACTTATCCAGAGCTGGGCTGTCTCTTCAGCAGAGGGCAGACCAGTGTAGGGCACGAAGTGGGCCATTTTGTTGAAGTGGTCTACCTCACTGTCAAGATCATCATAAATCCCTTGGACTCTGGGAGCTCCATGATCAAATCTAATGCAATAATGGCCCGGGACAGAGTGTCTAGAGGTTGAAGTAGACGACAGAGTTTGTGGTGTGGTGCCTGGGCTTGAACTCACACATTGCAAGTTGCTATGAAGGCATGTATTGGGAGGAGCATTTGGGGCCACCAGTCAAGACAGGATGTCATTTGCTGAGTCTTCAAGTGTCCTGCCAGTGGGGAGTCATGGCACAGCTGTAGGGTTGCCACGCTCACCTGATCTGGGGAAAGGCAAATGAGGCTATTCACGAACGTGACTACCTCCTGAGTGTTGCATGGTTTCTTGTCAGTGGCAGCTAGTTCATCAGGCAGAATAGATCCTGGTGAAGACAAGCATTCAGGAAGTTACGGGGCTTGAGGACATGGTCTGATTGCTGGCTAGGCCAGTGGGGTTCAATATCAAGGCTATAGGATAAGGTGTACGCCTTGCCATTTCTCATTCCAGGGCAATATGTGATGGTGATGTTGAATCACCAGAAAAATAGAGCCCACTGGAGCTGCTGTTGGTTTAATGTCTTTGCCCTGTGCAAGTTCTCCAGATTTTTGTGATCAGGATATACTTGTACCAGATGGTGAGCCCCTCCCAAATAATGTTGCCACTCTTCAGCAGGGTTAAGCTTTCATGAATAATAGGCTCACGGGCATAGTCTTTGTTCAGGACCATGTTGCTGTACCGGAAGCACTGCGTTCTACAAGAAAGACTTGCATGGCATCTGGGTGAGTCAGTATGGGTGCTATGGAAAAGGTAAGTTTCAGCTGATCAAATGAATGCTGGGTTTCAGGGAACCACTGGGCATTTTTTGAGAGCAGGGTGGTGAGGATTCCAACTTGTTTTAAGAAATGCAGGAGGAATTGCTGATAAAAAACTGGCAAATCTTATGAAGCATTGCTAGTCATGGATCATGTGGGGATTGGCCAGTCATGGGCAGCCTGGGGTCCATCTGGATTCCCTGCCTGGTCAAGATAAAGCCCAGAAATTCTGTGGAAGACAGGCCAAGTGCACACGTCTCTAGTTTAGCACAGATTTTTAAACTAAGGGCTGAGGGAAAGCTGAGAGGTGCAGAAGAGCCCACAATTTGGTCAGACCCCTGTAGAGGGAGGCTCTATTAACAGGGATTCTCTATATCGTAGTAAAGGTGAAAGGATAGAAGTTGATAGAGTACAGGTAGAAACTGAAGAGAAACAGTCAAATGAAAAAGAGACCCATTCAGTTACATCACATAAGGGTGGACAACTAAAAAGTGACAAAATTTATAAGTGCGTGTATACAAATGCTAGAAGTCTAAATACTAAGATGTAGGTAGCGGCTTTATTCAGCCCACTCTGGAGTCTTCTCAAAGCAGCCTCTGCTGTTCAAGCCAGGTGTGGATCATCAATTATTACTGAGATAGACCAGGGGAAAGCATTCCAATTCAACAGTACCAGGCTATTGTTTTCCAGCAGTGGGGGAGGCCCAGTCTAGAGTATCTCCTATTAGCAGTCTGACTACAATGCTCACCTTGGACTGATCAAAGGCTTTGGTCTGAGGCATGTCAGGAACAAATGGCAACATTGGTTCATAAAGCCCCAGAACCACTGGCAGGATTCATCAAAATGTTCTGTCAGAGGAACCGGATGCCCCTGATTAGGGCAAGGCACTGCAAGTCATTCCTGAAGTGTGGCGTTCTCCCTATGCAGCTGGTTTAGTTGTTTCTGGAGTAGCTGGTTCTCTGTGATTAACTCTGTGACCCAATCCTGCACGTATTGATTAGCTGCCTGAAGGTGGGTGGCCCATTTGGGTGAGTCCAGTGCTTCTGGTGGCAGTGGCTGAGCTATGGGTCCATTCTTCTCATACTGAGCCTACTCCTGCAGGTTGCAATGGTCCAAACAAGCTGTCAGGGCCAGAGCGTAAGTGTCCAGGCCTAAGGGTTAGCACTTGGTGCAGGCAGAGAATCCAGGGGCCAGGAGCCAATTACCAAAAACCAGGCTGAGTTGGAAATCCAGGAGATCAGAATTGAGTGACAAACTGGAGAGGTAGAAACAAGTGTCAGGAGGCAGGCAGAGGCAGGTTACCAGGACGTCAGGATCAGGCAACAGTACCAGAGGGCAGAAACCAGGAGGCAGTTACCCAGAGTCAGGCCGAGTCAGGATACCAGGAGGTGAGGATCAGAGGGCAGGAACAGGTAAAAGCCAGGGAAGTGCAAGCAGTCTACAGCAGGGTGAAACCCAGTTGTTCAGACAAGTTCCTGCTTGGTCTTCTGGCTTACATAGGGGGTTCAGCCCAATCAGGAGCCTTGGAACTCTCCCAATCAGAGTGGAGGGGCGGGATTTGTACCCTAGTTCGGCTTCATGAGTCTGGGTCCCAGTTGTTGTCTCTGAGCTGCCAGGTGAAGGATTGGAGTGTTATGACTCCAAGGATTCCCTACAAACCCAGGTCTTGAACCTGTGGGCCTGACATAAGTAAAGTAAGAAAAATGCTGCTTGAGAACTTATTAGAGTTTGATTTAAGGATATTTACTTGTTATATTTTGACATGTGATGCTTACAATTTTTGTTTTAACAGTTTGAATTTCAACACCTCCCGTCTTTAAATAATTATTGTCTGAATCCCCTATTTTCATGCAACTGTGAAAATTTAACTGTATTAAAATAGAAAAAATGCTTAAAACCAAACGTCAACATTAACAGTCAAAATTATTTTTTTAATTGAATTCTGCCAACCCTATTTATAACTGACCGAAGAACCATGGAGAATGCATAATTATATATCTTATGCCTTGTGTAAAAACACAACTGTAACACTTCATATGGTTAAAGCTAGGATTTCTCCCCCCCCCCCTTTTTAAAGCATGCATATACAGTACAAGCACATATATTAACGCAATGATGTTGTTGTAAGTGTCAATACCAAAAATTAAAGAAATTGTACATACACAATTTATTTATAGCTACCGTAACTAAACTCTGAAATAGAGGTTTTAATATCTACTTTATGAGGAGCAACATAGGAATGTTAACATGTCTGGGAGAACCTTAGCTTTTCCATATCCTGAATCATTTTTGAAATAACATTTGAAATTTACATTTATTTGAACATCCCATTAGTGTCTTTGCTCATTTAATACATTTATTTGGGAAAGGAACAGTGACTCATTTGTTCTGTAAACCAAAGCATGTCTCCCAAGTACTGTTCCCTCTAAGCTGTGCGCGTGTGTGCGCGCACGCCAGATCCCAAACCCCGTGCACACGGCAAAACACCGCGCTCACAAAAATTTGCACAGAAGCACAAAAATTTGCACAGAAGAAATTTTTTGCGCACACGGCCTGTCAAAAATTAGAGGGAACATTGCTCCCAAGAATTGCAAGGCTGTACTAATATACCTTTTCCCCTTCAGTCACATAAGAACAGCCATACTGGGTCAGACAAAAGGTCCATCTAGCCCAGGATCCTGTCTTTCAACAGTGGCCAATGCCAGGTGTCCCAGAGGGAATGAACAGAACAGGTAATCATCCAGTGATCCATCCCCTGTCACCCATTCCCAGCTTCTGGCAAACAGAGGCTAGGGACACCATCCCTGCCCATCCTGGCTAATAGCCATTGATGAGCATATCCTACATTAACTTACCTAGTGCTTTCCTGAATCATCAAAAGATTGTCCCTGCCCCAAGGAGTTTACAGTCTAAGTATAAGACAAGAGACTACAGATGGATAGACAGACAGGAGAGTACAAGGAAACAATGCGACAGTATTGGTCAGCATGACAGGCAATGGTACCAGTGCACCAGCATAGCTATGGCAATTCAACACATGGTAGTGTGGATGCAGCCACACTGGTATAAAGGATCGGGGTCCTTAAGCACATACGCAGGTTTGATAGAATTTGATGTTTTTTTATAGTTTTGACATATGATACCAATGTTTGTTTTAAGCATTTTTTCTATTTTTATCTATTTACATTTTCACAGGTGTGCAAAATTACAGAATTTAAGCATTTTCTTTTTATTGTCAATTTAAATGTTCACAGTTGTGGGTAATTATGTGCGGAGGCGAGGGGGGTCAGACAATAGGGGAGTTCAGCCAATAATTATTTAATGGCAGTAGATGTTGAGATTCAAAAAGTTAAAGCTTTATAACCGTTGTGACACTCTGTATCTCAGGGGAACACCCTGCACACCCATGTTCATCCTTATAATATGATTGTGTGGTTTCCAATCCAAAGTTTGTCATGTCGGGTGTCTTCGGAAGGCTCATGATGCCCTGAGCATTGTTGTTATAGTAATGTTATAGGGTGTAATTTGATGCCTATAGTTATGAGGCTGAAAATGTGTCCTCATGGCTTAAAACAAGCCCAGGAAAAACTCTCCAGGAACAGAGGGGCAGTTCACACCTCATCAGGGCATGTATGGGACAAACCCAGTCCAGCCTCACAGGAACAAAGGACACTGGCCTAGGCATCAACAAAGGATCTGTTGGACTCTCGAGTGAGTCACCCCCCTTCCCTTGGACAGTTTGGGACTACGATGAGGTAATGCTCACCTGACCCTGAAGGGTGGGGGGGCAAAGCCAAGAGGGAAGAAAGAACATGATAAAAGGGAGAGACGTTTGCCATGCTCTTCCTCTCTCGTCCACCTCATCTACAGACATCACCACCAAGAGACTGAAGCGCTGATCAAAGGGGAGAGCCTGGCTGAAGAGCAACCAGCCAGCCGGTGGTGAGATGCATCTAAATTTGTAAGGGCACTGAAAGTGTTAAGATCAGTTTAGAATGCATTTTGGTTTTATTTCATTTGACCATATCTGACTTGTTGTGCTTTGACTTATAATCACTTAAAATCTATCTTTTGTAGTTAATAAATTTTGTTTGTTTATTCTCCCTGAAGCAGTGCGTTTGGTTTGAAGCGTGTCAGAGACTCCGCTTGGGATAACAAGCCTGGTACATATCAATTTCTGTGTTAAATGGATTAACCCATTTAAGCTTGCAGCGTCCAGCGGGAATAACAGGACACTGCAAGACGGAGGTTCCTAGGGTTCTGTCTGGGACTGGACCAGAGATATTGGCTAGTGTCATTCGGTTGCACAATCCAAGGAGCAGCTTACATGCCACAGGCTGTGCATGAACAGCCCAGGAGTGGGGATTCTCACAGCAGAATGGGGTAAGGCTGGCTCCCAGAGTTGAGGATTGGAGTGACCCTAGCAGATCACCAGTCCAGATAACACCAGGGGAACATCACAACCGTTAAAACTCAAATTGTAAACATCACATGTCAAAACATACACAGTAAATATCCTTAAATCAAACTAACTTCTCAAGCTGCATTTTTCTTGATTTGCTGATCTGTAAATTTTGATGGAAATATTTTTTGTTCGTTTGTGTATATGGTGAAATCGTCGTTTATTGATAAATATCTAATCCTTCCAAGCCTATGCATACCTAATTTTATTTTTTATTAAAGTCAATAGAACTAGTCATATGAGTAAAGTTACATTTGTGTTTGCAGGATCAGGCCCTCGGTTATAGACAATTAAATAGATACTTGTGTTTTCCAATTATCTGTGTTTCATGTTATCACATATCTTTCATTATCATATGTCATTACATTATCTTTCTACATCAAACATGCAAGCTGTTTTTAAATCCAAATTTTTTTCTTGTTATCTTAATTCAAAAACTATAAAAAGATTGTACAGAGGAGTAACAATATACAGATCCACCATGAATTCGTGGGATGTAATTCAATCTAAATTCCATTGCTGTTCATCAGCCACACAAGAGCCCTGCTCTCACAGTTTGACATTTTGATTGAATTAATTTTTGTATTCCACTGGGAACTGTATGTTGTTTATGTTTGCCTGTTCACTGCTTTAAAGCCACTCAGGCAAATTCTGACCTCTGTTCCATCTGTGCATCCAATTGAAGTCAGTCTTCATATATCTCATAACCTGACCATGTTGTAAATGATAGCAATGTTGCCAGCTCTTGCCAGAATTGGTGGGACTAAAAGTCCCAGCTTCTAGAGACAGATGTGTATGGAAGAATCTCAGCTTCCATTTTAAAACAGTAAGTGTCTAGCCCTTAATGTTGCAAAGAAAAGCTTGAAAACATGACCTTAGTGCACCCTAAGAAAACAGGCGGCAAAGGGAAAGAACCCAAACTGTATTATGATGTTTTTAATTTCATAGAAAACACAGAAAGTATTAAAGAGATGCCAAAACATTGTTGTGACATACACACACATATTGTACAAACATACCCAGAATGATTTTTACCACTGTTCGAATAGAAGGTGGAATGTGGGAAGATTTCTCTCTCTCTGCCAGGGTCACAGCAGCGTAATATTTGTTGTCTTCTGCCTAATGTCATGTGGTCCATAAAAGCCAGAAGAGGCCTTCTCCCTATTGAAAGAAGTACTTGGCATATTTGGAGCATATGCTGACACCAGTTGCTTATCAAAGGCGCTGTAAATTCCAGTTCATTCTTCTCTCCTATTTTCCATTCAGAGACACAGCAAGGGGCATTTGGCAGACCATGAAATAAAGTTACACGTGCTCTAATCCTTTTCAGGGTGAGGCTCCTGCTTGCTTGCTAGTAGCTCTCGCTTTCTATGAAAGTGTGACCAAGTACAAGAGCACCTTGCTCGGATTAGACAAGGCCATGGAAAATACTTGGAAGATCTGGGTGTTTTTTTTTTTTTATCAACTGAATGTAAACTGTATTATTGACCTTAACTACTTTAGTACATAGAGTTCAGCTTCACTCTGTGAGCTCTCTTTTGCTTCTCCCCCCCCATTCCTTCTTGTTAAACAAAATTAACTATTTGCAAGCTCAGAAAGGTTGGCAACTGTGTTAAGTAAAACACATGGGAGGGATCTGAAATCTTCCTAAATCACTCTCAATATTTACATGAATTAACAACGGTTTCATGTTTTGTGATTAAGGGCACGGTCTGGTTTGCAGTTGGCACACCAGGGACTTGAATATGTTCATGGACTAATTTGATATTAGTTTTTTGGCACTAAAAGGGATTATGCGACTGAATCCTGCCACTGGGGCAGTGTCTGACTCTGAAAATGGATCTTTAGAGTAGAGCAGAACAGGAACGGTAAGCGAGAAGACTAGGCCTGTGGTATTTAATTTTGTTTGACGGGACCCTGTAGAAAATAAAAAGGCTGGAGAAACAGAGTCCTTTTAGACCCCCAAAAGGTGTATGGGCTAGATCCTTAACTGGTTTAAATCAACAGAGCTCCACTGACTTCATTTTTTGTTTCAGCATAGCTTTGTTGACTTTATGGGTCCCCTGATTTTTGGTGTTCAGAGATGTGCACTGATTATTTTGAGCAAAATCCTTGGTTTTCCAGTTTCTCTTTCTGGAAAGCTTTCCCAGTCCACTGTATTTCAATGGAACTATTTTGTCTTTCAGAACTCGCAAAATTTGGGGAAACTCAGTTCTGGATCCAAAAATTGTGGCTTGGTCCCACCTCTACTATTTATCTCTTCAGATGTCTCCAATTTTAGCTTTCAGGTGTGGTGAGGTATAAGCTATATCTCTTATTTCATGAAGTCACACCTATTCTAGGCATCCAGCAATAAACTACCTGGGACTGGTTTCCACATGGTTTTCGTACCTCTGTAACTATATTTGGTTAGAAACTTACAGGGATTAGTTAATAAATAAGAATAAACTTATAGGAATCAGCTATATCTCTATTAATCCCTTTATATCAGTGTAGCTGCATCCACACTAGGGGTTGTACAGCTTTAACTGGTTGCTAAAGTGATATACAAGTCCCAAACTGTGTGTAGATAACCTCAAGATTGGGCTTTCTTGTTTGTTCTATTGGCTTGTGGCAATTTTGTGCCTACTATTTTCCAAACATTTTAATTCAGAGATTTATTGACAGGGGAAGTGAAAATATACTTATCTCAGCATTTCAGAACCTCTTGATAGATATTTGGTAAAATATTCAAAGTGTCTTACCTTATGGAAGCCAACTTGTCAATCCTTATCTTCCATCTACAAGATCTTCCTTTTGTTTTGTTTTTCATTTTTTGGTTAAAAATTTGAAGTAAGTGTCAAGCCATCTGGAGTGGCTCACAAATGTGGGTGCCAACCTCAGGGCAGACTATTACAAATCAAGGCACAAACCCCAAATTGGTCGTGTGTTCTATAATTAGATTTCACCAACCAAGTATCAACTCTTCAAGCACTAGAACAGTCTTAACATGGAGTCACAGACATTCCCCTTGGGCTCTCTGGTCTATATTGCCACCCAGGCAAGCCTGTCTTTGTGATAGATGGTCCTTTACACCAAAAATCACAACAATATCCAGGTTACTCCCAGTCCCAGAGGACCAATCACTTACTCCAGGACAATTGTACCTCAGATCTCAAACCAAAGACAACACTTGTAGCTAATCCTATAGTAAACTAACTAAAGATTTATTAACTAAAAAAATAAATGAGTTATTTACAAGGTTAAAGCAAGTAAACATACACACACACACACAAAGGAGTTACAGTCTTAGATTCCAAAACGTAATAGATGCTGCTGTGATGTGCAAGCTCTCTATGTTCTTTAGGGCTAAATCCAAGGTAAGCAGCTTGGGGATCCCTTGCTTATGCTTAGAACTGTCGCCCTCCTGAAATTCCAAGCAGCATCACAGTGACAATTTCTTCTTGACCTCCCCTCTTCATGGGTGTGGGGAAACAATCAACAAAGACTTTTGTCCACTAATATTCCACAATGGCTTGTCTGGTATCTTTGGGTGTTATTTTGTTGGAGAGGAGATGACAGCTCTGATGGTAAACTAGTACTTCACACTGGGTAATGCTTCTCTCCTGGGTGTGAGAGTTTACAGATTTAGAGCAGAGAAAACACTTAACACTTAAATATTGCCTTATAATATGGGATACGGATGTTATAAGTAAGATTAATACATGCAGTGCCCTACAGGCATTCCATAAAGTCTAAACATGACACATTCTTACAACTCTAATATCTATTTTAACAATACTAACATACAGGTGATCCAGACTGGTTTCTAGCTATGCATTTGTCAGTGTTCAGTAAGGCCTAGCGGCCTTGGCATGAGCTGGCACCTGGTCTGCTAGCACCACAGTCAGTACAAAATAAGTGCTTTATCACCAACTTGCCAGTCCATGGTTTTCACCAACACATGAAGATTTCATTGCACTGGGTTCTTCTGGTAAGCATTAAAATGACTGAACACATCTATGTGCTAGATGAATGAGAACAAAGTGGTGGTACAGTATGAAATTGGTCTGGACAGCTAATGAGTTAGCTTTGTTTCCTTTAAAACTACAGGACACAGACTCAGTTCTTTCCTGATATTCACTGTTGAGTGGCTTACTTCAGACTGTAATGATTTCTTGAGTCTCAGGATTGACCCAGTTTGTTGTAGTTTCTTAGCCCACCCCAATATAATGAACTATAAAGTAGTCACCTCTCCCTCTTATTCAATAATCAGAAATGTCCCAACCCCAACATAAAGTATAGTGCGCAAAAAAAGGCAGAGCACATATCAACTTACAGAGGATTCTCAGTGGAGGTTCTGAGTAGGTGGTTGTCTGGTGGTAAGCTAAGCCATACAAAAAGTACCCAAATTAGGGTTGCCAACCCTCCCAGTTTTGCCAGGAGTCTCCTGGAATCAGGCCATATCTTCCAGAGGCTACTGAAGCCAAACTGGGAGATTTTAGGCCCTGAAAGTCCAGCGGCGCAGTGGGGCTCAGGCAGGCTCCCTGCCTACCCTGGCTTCGTGCTGCTCCCGGAAGCAGCTGGCATGTACCTGCGGACCCTAGGGTGGGGTAGGGGGCTCTGTCCCTGCTCCCAGCGCCGACTCTGCAGCTCCCATTGGCCAGGAGCTGCGGCCAATGGGAGCTCCAGGAGCGGCTCTTGCGGGCAGCATGCAGCGCCCCCTGGGGCCGCAGGGACCTGGAAACTGCTTCCGGGAGCGGCGCGGGGCACAGTAGGCGGGGAACCTGCCTTAGCCCCACTGCACCGCTTACCGGGAGCTGCCTGAGGTAAGCACCTTCTGGCCAGAGCCTGCACACCGCACCCCAGCCCGGAGCCCCCTCCCACACCCAAACTCCCTCCCAGAACCTTTTCCCCGCACCCCCTCCTGCACCCCAACCCCCTATCCCAGCCCTGAGCCACCTCTAGCACCCAAACTCCCTCCTAGAGCTTGCACCCTGCACCCCCTCCTGCACCCCAACCCCTAGCCCCAGGCTCAGCCTGGAGCCCCCTCCCACACTCTGAACCTCTCAGCCCCAACCCGGAGCCAGCACCCTTTCCCACAACCCAACCCCTTGAGTGACTGAACCCTGAAAGTGAGTGAGGATGGGGGAGGGACGGGGGGATGGGGTGAGTGGAGCGGGGCCTCGGAGAATGGGCGGGACGGGGGCAGGGGTGGAGCAAGGGTGTTTGGGTTTGTGTGATTAGACAGTTCGCAACCCTAACCCAAATTCCTACAACTAAAACATCTCCCTAATACCTTTCAAAGGTCCTTTCGGGAAATTTCTTATAAATTCTTCTTTGCTAGATCAGCAGCAGAACATTGCTTGCCTATTTTCTTCCAAGTGAAAAACCAATACTTTATGCGTCAGGAAAGTTGGATATATTTGTATTGATATAGATATTGATAAAGCTATTGATAGAGAATGTTTGCTTGAATTTCATTTAAGGTTAAGAAACCTTGAAGTAGGAGCAGCTTGAAGAACAAGAAGCAGCAAAATAAGCTTTCAAAACAATAAAAATACAGGAGTGGTGAGTAGAATTTCTCATTACTGTACATCAGTGGCTCTCAGCCTTTCCAGACTTCTGTACCCTTTTCAGGAGTCTGATTTGTCTTGAGTACCCTCCAAGTTTCATCTAACTTAAAAACTACTTCCTCACAGAATCAGGCATAAAAATATAAAAGTGTCACAGCATACTGTTACTGAAAAATTGCTGACTTTCTCCTGTTTCCCATATAATTATAAAATAAATCAATTGGAATATATTTCAGTGTATAGCTCAGTATAAACAAGCCATTGTATAAAATTTTAGTTTGTACTTACTTGGCTAGTGCTTTTAATGCAGCCTGTGGTAAAACTAGGCAAATATGTAGATGAGTTGATGTACCTGCTGGAAGACGTCTTCATGGGGTATGCATACCCCTGGTTGAGAACCACTGCTATACATTATAGGTTTAAATTGAGTTTAGCTATGTTGTCCCTTTCTCTGGTCCTAATTTTGGTAGCTAAATAAATGCACTGGTGTACTCTGAGAAATGGGTTGCTGACACTTAAAAGTTGTGGAAATCTTCTGTCATAAAACTGAGAACTAAATGATGATGTGAGACGGAAAAGTCTTCAAATGTTTGTGTACATATAGGAGCCTCTTTGGCTGAAGAAAAGGGTTGTGAGGCAATCTGGAACAGGCTTGCAGGGAACGGAGACCATCTTTAAGGACTTCTCTGGCAGTTGTTATATAATTAAATCTGCTGAGTGACATGTGATTCAGAACAGGCCATCACTCTGTGTTTTCATCATTCTGCCCCTGAGCTTTAAAAAAAGCTCTGTGCTCCTTCATTTGGAAGGCCTTGTTAAAACCGGCCTGTGCCTCATTTTGTCAAGCTGCAGCATCCGTCACTATTCTGAAGTCCTACATGAGGCCTGACAACACAGTTTTTGTTGAAAACTTGGGAACTTTCGAAAATCTATTTATTCTCATCATCTGGAGAAGTCTTAGAGGTTGCAATTGCCAAAAATATTCTTATCAGTAGCAACTAAAAAAAGAAAGCATGAGATAAAATTAAACTAGATTATTTGAGGAGTGAGTGGAGAGTGTTGAGTAAGTCTATTAAAAACAATTGGTTTTATCTGGATCACAAATGGATACAACAAGATTGTCACTAGTAGAAAAATCAACAAATGCTTAAGGTTGAACTGGCCGTGCACTAAAAACAACACCAGTTCTCAAATATGGGTGTGCAACTCATTTTGTCATTTTCCTGGCTATGTTGTAGTTTTCTATCAGTTTGGTACTGGGAGGTTGAACTCTGATCATGCAGTTGTGAGACAAAAAAATGTTCTTGACCTTTCATATATATTTCCAGGCCCTATGATTCCAGGCCCTACAGCTACGTTATTTTTTTAAAAACAAGAACTCAACAGCTCATTGAAGAAAAAGATCGTGGGGTAAGAGGTAAGGGTGTATCCGTGAAAGATTTCCCCATCCCTGGTAGAGTCATCTTCTCTTTCTGCAAATTCATTGGACTGAAAAGATATTCCTCATTGTAGGGTTATATCCACCACTAAAAAAATAATTTTGAGATTTTGTCTTCACAGATATTCCTATAACAGGAATTGGGGTTTTTAAAATATAATTTGACTTGAGAATTTTATTTTACATACAGTCAAGTTTAGTTGATATATAGTTGTAGTTATATAGTCAAGGTATCGTTTTATGAATAATGATAATATTAATATCCATCAGACTAACAACTGCCCTGAACAACACTTAATCCAGACTTTTGGCTGAGGGGGTTTAAAATCCCAGCATGTATTTTGTTCCAACTTCCTCCGGACTGGTTGCATTTTCAAAGATACTAAAGAGACACGATCAAAGATAGGAGAGGAGAGGTCAATGGTAGGTTAGCAACTGTACAGCTCTGGGTCAACACACCTGGGGACCAGGCTTTCTGTCACTGACTGACAAGAGTGCAGGAGGGGGTGATTCACACACAGCATGTTCTAATGAACCCCAAACTTAGAATGAAAATTTAATATGAAATGGATGAATTTCTGAATTTTGCCTGAAATTCTGCCCTTGAAAGATCCATGAACTCACCAGGCTGTTTGATGTTCCCAGATGGGGAATCAAATTGAGGTGTCAAGGTCCAGGGAGTGTAGTGACTAAGTATAACTACTAGACCTAGGAGGCAGGGGTATCTCACATTGAACTCTATATTTTCTCTTCCCTCCTGTTAAATGTTTAGAAGCAGCATTGTGTGGCTCCAAAGACAGCCATGTCCTGTTCTGCTTGGCCAGTGGAGGATGCATCTCCATTATTATGATGTAGCAGAAGTAGTACTGTATTATTTATTGTTTTGAGCCCCCCAAAGTTGTTAGGTACTTCACAGACAAATAAGACAAACATGTTCCCTGCCCGTAAGAACTTTTGATCTAAATGTAAGACAAGAAACATCAACTGAGAGAAACAATTAATGAGGAGGTTAGAGGGAAGGGAGCCACAGGGATTAAAAGTATACATTTACACAGATACCCAAGTATGCTCTGTCCATGTCTTATGGTTACCATGGTCTGAATTAAAGACGCAAAAATAGCAGCTCATTAAGGCTTGTAGCACCTCTTGGGGAGAAGAAAATTAAATTTAAAATGTAAACTTTTGGAGTCAGCCTGTGCTGCAAAATGGGAGATCAGAGTTTGATGTGGGATCTCCTGCTCTTGTGTTTCTCGGCAGGAATAGAGCACTTTTTATCACCCAATAGCATCCTCTATGGCTGATTAAGGAGGAGGAGTTTTGTCTTCAGCCGGAAGTATCTTCAGTTTCAGCAATACAATAATGTAACTGCAGCATTTGGGGTAATTGCTGTAGCAGTATTTTAAAATTAAGATGTTACAGCGTGGGGCCTGTGAAGTTTGTTGGTTTTGAAGGTTAAAATAAACTTCATATTAGCTCATGTCAGTCTTAAAAAACCAAGCCACTCCTGTATTTTAGTGTTGTGGGGCTCAAGCCCTCCAAAGGACAATAGTTCTAGCCGAGAGAATGTTATAAGGAACAAGTCTGAAATCAGAGTGACTTCCAATATCCAAACAACCCAGTAATACCCCCGCTAGAGTGTCACAGAGTTCCTGTAAAATAGGCATTTTAAGAAATACTAAGAAAAGATCATAATCCTTTTTTCTTAGGGAGTTATAAATTAGCATATGACACCACCATTAGCTAATCAGAAAACTTCAACTTGTGCCCAGTATTCGAAAGCCTTTTCCACCATGTGAAATTTCTGGTTATGTTATCAACACATCTATGTGAGATGAGATCTCTTCTTATAGTCTGTCTCCCTCCATCTTACTGGTACTATATTTTTATATGGGGCACATTTTTTATACTGAGGTTACATTTAGAAAAGGTTAATAAATGATTAATAGCTGTTTATAAGCATGTTGCAGACCTGAGTACTATTTGTTATAGATTATTAAAAGGACATCAATCGAAGGTATCTTAGATGGTTATAAACCATGGTCATAAGCAATCTTTGGACCGGTTGGACCCTATAATAGTTTATAACAAGAGTGAGCAAACTACGGCCTGCAGGCCAGATCCGGCCCCTCAGGGCTTTGGATACGTCCCAGGGACGTGGCAGTCCCACGGAGCTCTCAGGGCTTTGGATCCGGCCCGCGGGGCTGCCATGTCCCTGGGGCCCCGGGTGGGGGGGGGGCAGAGGGCTCCGTGCGTTGCCCTTGCCTCCAGGCACCACCCCCCGCAGCTCCCTTTGGCCGGGAATGGGGAACCGCGACCAATGGGAGCTTCAGGAGAGGTACCTGGAGGCGTGGCAAGGGCAGCGCGTGGAGCCCTGTGCCACCCCCTCCCCCAGGGGCCGCGTAGGGACGTGGTGCTGGACGCTTCCCGGAGCTGCGCGGTGTGGGGCCAGGGAAGGCATGCAGGGTGCCTGCCCTGGCCCCGGTGTGCGCCGCTGCCACCCCAAAGCCGCTTTAGGTAAGCAGCACCAGGCTGGAGCTCGAACCCCTCCTCCCCATCCCCCAACTCCCTGCCCTGAGCTCCCTCTCGCAGTCCGTACCCCTTCTACACCTCAACTTCCTGCCCTGAGCCCCGTCACACCCTGCACCCCAACCCCCTGCCCTGAGCTCCCTCCCGCAGTCCGCACCTGTCCTGCAACCTGCCCTGAGCCCCCTCCTGCACCCCAACCCCCTTCCCTGATCCTCCTCATACACCCCGCACCCCTCCTCTGCCCTAATCCCTTGCCCTGAGCCCATTCCTGCACACCACACACCCCCACACACACCCCACACTCCCTCCCGCACCCCTGCCCCAGCCCTGCATACAATTTCCCCACCCAGATGTGGCCCTCGGCCCAAAAAGTTTGCCCACCCTTGTAATGAAGCAACTTTGGCGTCACCCCTGACTCCTTTTAATCTGGCATTTATCTTGAGTACAGAGTGAAGACTACACTAAAATTTCTGGTTACATGCTGATTCCTTTTTTGAGCTGTATTTGAAACTATTGAATATGAGATTTTCCTGACTTGTCGGAAGATTCTGGCTTGGGTGGGCAGGATAGCACTGGCTATCACAGAGATAGCAGGGGGTGCTGTTGGGTCATTTAGGCTCATTTACTATGAGGGGTGTCATGCAAGCTGCAGTTCAGTCATTCTTCCTATTCAGCATGTCCTACATGTGAGCCCTACATGTGAGTGAGATAAATTGTTCTATGGTGCTATTTATATGCAAATATGTACCCCTCTGATCCTTTGTGTCAAACGTGGATGGTGCAGTCATTCTGCTTTCCTATTATATGGCCAAGACACAGAGATGGGTCATGAAAGCAAAATCCAGGCAAGATAGAAGTGATTCTGGTAGGCTGAAGGAAGCATCTGGGATTTGTGCTGGGGATTGTTTCTTCTTACATTATTGAATGGGTGAATCACCTTTGGTCAAACACTTGTAGTTGAGGGGGATGCTCCTGGCTTTTCAGGTGGCACTGATGGCCAGAAGTGCATTTTTTCCCCATCTGTGTTTGACTCTGCGATCATTATCCATGTCATTGCAACCTCCAGAGTAGGTTATAGCATTCTACTCTATATGGCACTAAGCTGGAAGCATACAGTGTGTGCAGAGTGTAGTAACCTGCTTACTTAATGGTGTCTGATTATGAGCAGCGTGTTAAATCAGTGTCCCAATGACTGCACTGGCCTCTTCAGTTATGGATGTAACCCAGTGCATTAATAATAATACCTTCTTCTTTTGTAGTATATTTCATCAGTAGATCTCAAGGTCAGTATGCCCCTGTATGAGTTGTGTTCTGACTCTCTCTTTATGTGACATCACAAGAGATGAAATTTTCTATTCTACAGACTCTAGATTTTAATATCCCACCTAGAAGCAGGACATTATTGGGGAGTGGCCTTTATTGTTGCGATTTTTTTCCTCCATTGGTCCAAGGGACACTAGGGCATGATATAAGACCTATCTGTTTATTCAGCCTTTTGACTTAGGGAGCAGCAATTGTGAGCAATGTAAGGATTCTTCTTCCAGGAAGAGAATCTAATAAAGTCTGTGGTGTCAATGGGTTGACATTTCTGTACGTGCCTCCAGAGATTGTGACAAATGCATTTTATAAAAACAATAAAAATAAACTTTCTCACAATCATAAATAATGATATTGCAAGCAGAAAGCTTTGCAAGTTGCAGCTTTCTGCTTTACTGGCCTTTTGTCCTTAGTGAACTATTTGAAGAAAGCAGAAAAAGCACCAATGGTGAATAACTGTTTGACCTGAGTTTACTTATGGTAATTAGTTTTTAAAATATTCCCGGGCCAAACCTCTTTCTTAAAATTTAAATTATTTTGAAAGTTTGGAGGCAAAAATGTAGTACTACAAAGGAGAATAATAGAGTAGTTACATTTGGCAATAAAACAAAAAAAGCCATGATACTTTTTGTACCGTTTCACATCTTTTTGTACAGTCTTTTTATTTCTCTCTGTCTTTTCTAAAATCTCTCTGGCTGCTTTTCATTGCATGGAGGCAGGACAGGATTTGTGTATTTTGCTCTTGCTACCACCTGAAAGAAAAATGACACTATAACATATAAGATTTTTCTAACCATACATTTAATTATAAAGAAGAAGAAAATACATGTTTCTAAAGCCTGAAAAGGAAATATGCATGAGGATTAGAGCAAGAGGCTGAGAGTCAGAAGGTCTAGGTTGGATCTGTTCCAGGCTCTGCTACTAACTTGCTGTTTGCCCTTGGGTAAGTCACTTCACCTCTTTGTGTCTCAGTGTTGCCATCTGTAAAATGAAGAAAATGCTATGTCAGAAGGGTCTTGAGAGGTTTAATTCATTATAATTCTTCAGCTAAAAGGTCTGTAGATGCACAAACTATACACGTATCTATTATAACAATTGAGTAATTATCAATAAGGCAGGAAATGGCAATGCAGATTGATGAGGCAGTTGAAACCTAAGAAGTGCAGCTCAGCATATGAGAGAGGTACAACACTTTCAAAGTTGCTGTATTGTGAGTTCTATTATTTTATTATTGATTTGTGTAGAAAACAGATGTATTATTTAGCTCAACCCCCTGGAATAATACCCTTCAAATTTAAAAAAAAAAAATAAAGTTTTACAACAACTTTGAAAATCTTTTACCCTGCCTTTCTGACTGTTTCACATGCTTACCTGCATTTCCTGTGTTTGAGATATCACAGACTGGACTTCCTGCTGGCAGGTATAATTAAAAAGGTAGTTGTCACTCAGGCCATCTCTACACTACAGAGTTTTATCGACGCAAGTTACACCGATGATCTAAAACTGCCATAATTACATCGCTTATGCATGTTAACAAAATGCTTCTTCTGTCAGCAGAGCGTGTCCATAGTTGATACTCTAGCATCAACAGAGAGATGGGTGCTCTGTGGGTAGCTATTCCACTGTGCTACTCTCTACCTTCTGCAGCTAGGAGTTGTGGGAAGGTGAAATGGATCGCAGTGCATTATGCGTGTGGGCTCAACATCCCATGATGCAGTTTTTTCCATCCCACCATTCCATCTCATTGCATTCACAGCATTTTTCAATGGCCTCTGTTTACTGTGCGTCCGCCATCTCTGTCTGAAAGAATGGATTCTGCACTGCTCTCTGCTGTTGTGATCACTGTTATGAACACATTGTGGCTGGTCATGCAGTATATCATGAGCTCCCAATCTGAACAGGAATCAGAGGTGCCTGACCTGCTGTGTGCCAGGGAAGGAAACAACACCAGATTACTTTCGGCATTCTTGAAGCAGCTGCACACAATGGACTGTCACTTTTGGGCTTGGGGAACAAGCACTGAGTGGAGGGATCGCATCATTAGGCAGATTTGGGATGACGAGCAGTGGCTGCTGAACTTTCGGATGCGGAAAGCCTCCTTTCTGGAACTGTGTGCTGAACTCGCCCCAGCACTTCAGCGCAAGAACATCAAAATGAGAGTTGTCCTCTTGGTGGAGAAGCGTGTGGTGATCACTGTGTGGAAGCTGGCGAATCCAGGCTGCTACTGTTTGGTCACAAATAAGTTTTGAGTCAGGAAGTCCACCACTGGGGCTGCATTAATGCAAGTGTGCAAGTAATTAATCTCATCCTGCTACAAAGGACTGTGACTCTTGGCAACGTGCATGAAATAGTGGATGGCTTTGCAGCAGTGGGATTCCTACCTGTGGCAGGGCGATAGATGGCATGCATACCCCCATTTTGGCCCCAGACCATCTTGCGATGGAGTACATTAATAGAAAGGGATATTTCTCTATGGTTTTGCAGGCACTTGTGAATCCCCGGTGTCGTTTCACTGACATCAATACGGGGTGGTCCAGGAAGGTGCATGACGCACACATCTTAAGGAACACTGGCCTGTACAGAAATCTGCAAGAAGGGACTTCCTTTCCAGACCAGAAGATTCCAGTGTGGGATGTTGAAATGCCTTCAGTGATCCTGGGAGACCCGGCGTACCCCTTACTCCCATGGATCATAAAAAGAAAAGGAGTACTTGTGGCACCTTAGAGACTAACCAGTTTATTTGAGCATGAGCTTTCGTGAGCTACAGCTCACTTCATCGGACACTCTCACAAATCTTGGGAGACAGGCCAGTCCTTGCCTACAGACAGCCCCGCAACCTGAAGCAAATACTCACCAACAACCACATACCACACAACAGAACCACTAACCCTTGCAACAAAGCCCGTTGCCAATTGTGCCCACATATCTATTCAAGGGACACCATCACAGGGCCTAATAACACCAGCCACACTATCAGAGGCTCGTTCACCTGCACATCCACCAATGTGATATATGCCATCATGTGCCAGCAATGCCCCTCTGCCATGTACATTGGTCAAACTGGACAGTCTCTACATAAAAGAATAAATGGACACAAATCAGATGTCAAGAATGATAACATTCATAAACCAGTCGGAGAACACTTCAATCTCTCTGGTCACGCAATCACAGACATGAAGGTCGCTATCTTAAAACAAAAAAACTTCAAATCCAGACTCCATCGAGAAACTGCTGAATTGGAATTCATTTGCAAATTGGATACTATTAATTTAGGCTTAAATAGAGACTGGGAGTGGCTAAGTCATTATGCAAGGTAGCCTATTTCCCCTTGTTTTTTCCTACCCCCCTCCCCCCAGATGTTCTGGTTTAACTTGGATTTAAACTTGGAGAGTGGTCAGTTTGGATGAGCTATTACCAGCAGGAGAGTGAGTTTGTATGTGTATGGGGGTGGGGTGTGTGTGAGAAAACCTGGATTTGTGCTGGAAATGGCCCACCTTGATTATCATGCACATTGTAGGGAGAGTGGTCACTTTGGATGAGCTATTACCAGCAGGATAGTGAGTTTGTGTGTGTGGTTTTTGGGAGGGGGGTGAGGGGGTGAGAGAACCTGGATTTGTGCAGGAAATGGCCCAACTTGATTATCATGCACATTGTGTAAAGAGTTGTCACTTTGGATGGGCTATCACCAGCAGGAGAGTGAATTTGTGTGGGGGGGTGGAGGGTGAGAAAACCTGGATTTGTGCTGGAAATGGCCCAACCTGATGATCACTTTAGATAAGCTATTACCAGCAGGACAGTGGGGTGGGAGGAGGTATTGTTTCATATTCTCTGTGTGTATATAAAGTCTGCTGCAGTTTCCACGGTATGCATCCGATGAAGTGAGCTGTAGCTCACGAAAGCTCATGCTCAAATAAATTGGTTAGTCTCTAAGGTGCCACAAGTACTCCTTTTCTTTTTGCGAATACAGACTAACACGGCTGTTACTCTGATCCCATGGATCATGAAGCCCTTATGTGGAAATCTGGACAGCAGCAAGGAGAGCTTCAACGATAGACTGAGCAGGTGCAGCATGACCATAGAATGTGCCTATGGCAGATTAAAAGCACGCTGGTGCTGCCTTTATGGCTGGTTAGACCTAAATAAGGAAAATATTCCCATGGTCATAGCAGCCTGCTGTGTGCTCCATAATATGTGTGAGGCTAAGGGTGAAAAGTTTTCCCTGGCATGGAAAACTGAGGCAGATCATCTGGTGGCTGATTCTGAGCAGCCAGGTACCAGGGCTATTAGAGGGGCACAATGTGGGGGCTATTTGAATCAAGGATACTTTGAGGCACCATTTTGAGAATGAGCTCCAGTAATGTGTCTTTCTACAGCACTCTGGCATGCTTTGTTAACTTGACACCTTGCATGAAAATTTTGTTGGTTCCTGACCATGATTTGTACTCAGCAATGATCGAATTTCCACTGTGTATTAATTCCAGCAGCAACAAAACAAAGATGTGTTATCTTTCAGAGAGTGTTTTTACTAAATACCACTTAAACAGCACACACAAAAGGCTTGGTGGAAAGAGAGATAAGAGTGCAGGGCAGTGTAGGCTCTCACAGCTGTGTGTAAGTCCAGGTATCATTTGGAAGCTGTCCAAACAGGTGGAGTGAACGGGGTACCGAGACAGGCCAGGAAATTGCAAGGAATGTGTGGAAGGAGTTCAGGGAGGGTATGGAAAGCAGTTCTGTGTCTCCTGCAGTGGGGGCTAAGCACACATGAATTCTACCTGCAGCATGATTAGGGACTTCAATATCTCCGTTTGCTCCTCCATCACTTTTATCATCCATTCCTGGCCCATTAAAATTTGCTCCCGGCTCTCCTTTCTGTCCTGCCTGTCTATTTTATAATTTTCTTTTCAAGTCTCTCTCCACATCCTGTATTCTTGTTTTTCAGCCTCTGAGGGTTAGAGCACTTCTCAAAACATGTCCTCCTTGGTCGTTTCCTTATCTGAGGCACTCCGCCAGTGTGTAGGGGGTTCCCCTGAAGGCCACATCTGCAGAAGCACAAGAAAAAATAAACAGAAGCATGATTGTTTTGCACATACAGCCAGGGCTGGATTTTCAGTTAGGCACAGTAGGCACATGCCTAGGGGTGCCAGTGTTCTAGGGGCGCTTTACCTCTCTAAAACTGCAACACAAAGGTCAGCTGTGGGCAAGGGGGTGAGGGACCCTGAAGGTGCTGTGCCTGTGGGCACTTAAGGTATAAATCTGGCCCTGCACACAGCATTTAATCATTATAGTAAAATACACCTTTTAAAAACACGAATCAGTTTCTCACTGTCCCTTGGCAAGTACACAGCTCATCCTAAACATGATGAGTTCATCCCGGGGAGAGACGAGACATGCTCAAGATGAGACAAAGGGTCTTGGTGGGTTTTTAAGGGGATCACTGCAGGCAACTAGGGAAATATTGTACATTTGGCCACCATTTTCCACAGGTGAGGGACATTGAAGCCAATCTCTCACTTCTGAGGGTAAGCAAGGATGCAAGGGTGCATCTCCTGCATGCGTGCAGCTTCAGACTGGGTCCCTATGCTGCTTGCCTGCGTGCCACTTTGGTCCCTGCACAAGTGATTGCCAGTTGGCATGGGAAAGTTTCTTACAATGGGGAAGGAACAAAGCAGCTCTGCCAAGGAACCTTCGGCAGAGGATTGGCAAGTATTCCAGGAAAGTTTCCTAGTGATCTCGCTGGAGGATTCCTATGAAATCTCAGTGTGCATTAACATACTGTTCCGCTGCACTGCTTAACTACACAGGGCAATGTGAAGCACATGCAAACACAGCTGGTCTTGTACATTTCTGTTCCTTCACCTACTTCTAGAAGGACAGCTCTACCTCATATAACTGAGCAGCATGAACTCAAAAAGATTGCTTGCCAGAGCTCTCCTCTCCTGCATCATACGGGCCAGAGATGTACTGCTGGGACTGGCTAGACCCCTCTGGATTGGAAAAGAGGGCCTGACCCACCTCACCACTGGACGACCCTACCGTGTGCTCCACTTCGTCCTCCAACGCAACCTCTCTGTCCACAAATTAATCCTCAGGGTTGAGTTCTCTCCAGTCCCCCCATAGAATCCACAGGGCTCTTGGCGGTGGAGGTGGGGTCGCCGCCGAGGATGGCATCCAGTTCCTTATAGAAGCGGCAGGTCTTCAGCGCAGCACCAGAGCAATGGTTTGACTCCCTTGCCTTCTGATATGCCTGCCTCAGCTCCTTTATCTTCACACAGCACTGATGCTTGTCCCATTTATAGCCCTTATCCAACATGCCATGAGAAATCTGACTGTAGATATTGAAGTTCCTACAGCTGGAGCGGAGCTGGGACTGCACAGCCTACTCTTCTCACAGAGCCAGCAGATCCAACAACTGAGGTGTGCTCCAAGTGGGCGAGTGTTTGCTGAGAGGAGCCACCATGGTCAGATGGGAAGATACTATGTGAACAGTCCACACCAAGCAAACAGCAAGTGGAATTTCAAAAATTCCCAGGGCTTTAAAGTGGGAGGGGCAGAAGCCTGTGTACCTGGGTACAGGGCAGCGGACTTCAAACTGCTGACCAGAGAGGTCAGTATGGGCACTGTGGGATACCGCCTGGAGGCCATTTACAGAGACATAACCAAGCACAGTGTCTACACTGACACTTCATCAATATAACTTTGTCGCAAATAGCTCTATGCCTCTCATAAATGTGGTTTTATTTTTGTCAGTGGAAGGAGCATTGTTGTGTGTTCACTGCCACTGTTTTGGCGACAAAGGCTGACTTTTGTTGACAAAAGTCTGTAGTGTAGACAAGACCTAAGTGATGTCAGCACCATTAATTAACAAATATGGACAACTAGAATCTATAATATGTATGTCTAAAAGCTGTTCTGACAAAAAAAAATATTTTAATCTATATTTTTATTTAAATTATAATACCTTGCACATATTTAGTGCCTTTCATTTATAAATAGCAGGGGGTTGCAAAGGTGTGTATATTTCATTATCCCTATTTTACAGATGGGGAAACTGAGGCATTTAAAGTGACTTGCCCAACGTCATATTGTAGGTTACTGGCAGAGCTAGGAATATAGTTCAGGCATCCTGACTGCCAGACCTGTATCCTATCCACTTGACTATACTGCCTCTATAAATACTACTTAAACTATATGTTAGGAATCAGTGCAGTTTTCTTCTAACGCTATTAACAGCTTGTCCAAAAATTTTATAACTTGGCTCTTCACAAAATAGCATTTACCTTACTGAAAATAGGTTTGTAGGAGCTTTTACTGGATCCAAACTGCAATAAATAAGATTACAAGTCAAATGGAATGTTTAGAAATGCACCTTCCAGACCTGATTGGCAAGTGGACTGTGCATTAATTCTCCAGAAACAGGAAAGCCAAACCACACAAGTCATTCACATCTAGCAAAATACAACGCACGACTAGAAAGCCAGAGAAAAGGTACAGTACTTTCAAAGTTCTCCCTCATTAGTGACTGCTTGGGGTTACCTGGGATCATAAACTCTCTCAGCTGGTCATTAATCTTCAGAAATGCCTTACGCTTAATTTATTATAACTTTAATAATTTAAATAAACTCTATGCCAGAAAGCATCTCCACCCCACTATTCCCAAGCTGAAGTTTCAATAGTTTTGTCAATATTGAAAGTAGCATGAAATGCTTGAGAGTTTACATCAGTGGTCCCCAAACTTTTGAGGGTCGTGCCCTCCTTACCCCTGTCTGTGCCCCCCATTCCTCCTGAGCCAGGAGTGGGGCCTGGCCAGGAGCAGGGCTGTGGCCAGGGGCTGCAGCTGGAGGCAGGGGTGGGAGCGGAGCCACAGCCAGACTGCACTGGGGGCTAATAGCCAGACACACAGCCAGGTGCAGCTCCACTCCCAGCCTTGCCCCCTGCCTCTGCCCCAGGACGGGAACGGAGCTGCAGCTAGTGGCCAAGGCTGGAGATGGGACCAGGTGCGTGTGAGGCCAGGGACACAACTGGGGGGCTGGACAGAAGCAGAACTGGGGAGGGGCTGGGTGGCACTCCCTCCCCACCCCTGTGGGGGCTGGCTTGGGCCTCACCCTCACCCCAACCACCCTGATGGTCCTCCATGCCCCCCTACGGGTTCACGCCACACACTTGTGGACCTCTGGTTTACATCATAGATCATATAGTAAGACAAATGATTATGTCCATGTGTGATGATGACATTACATGATGGGGAAATGTCTTGTTTCAGAGCTGATGTGGGAAAGTTTGTGTTGGGCTTGGGGATTGTTGTTTTTGAGTGTTCTTTGTTTTGTTTTTAATCAACTTCATTTTTTTTTTTATTTATGACATTTTTCTGTACTGTCCAGGGAAGAACAGCAGGCAACCAACTGGCCACCCTAGTTTTCTTAAACATTACGGGAAAACATATCTGACAGGTACAATTTGCTCTCGAACACCCTCTCTCTCTCTTGCTTTCTTACACAAACCAGTTCAAAATGACACACAGAACTGTGTACAATGAAACTTATGCAGGCTGAAATGACTGTCGTCAAAACTTATGTACATGCAACTCATGTATGCGGTTGGAACTCAAGGCAGATGATGCCACTTACTTTTACCACAAGTAATAGTGTGCTGCTTTTGGAAGTTCCCCAGGCAGCAAAGGGTTGCTCTTACTTTGGCTTGGTTGGTAGGCACTGACAAGAATGTACTAAGAGTGACTTGATTTCTTGAGCTTCAGAGGCAATTCCCACCACCCCAGTAAGCAGCCCAAAACAGAATTGTTCAAAAGGACACGCTTCACTAATTTAGAATGTTTCCAGCATAAATTGACAGCATTATGAAGCAAAGTGCCAGCAGCCAGCAACTGCATATTTCAAATCTCTGTTTCGTCATGTATCTCTCCAGTCTGATTGCTTTAATCATTGACTAATAACTTTGAGGGATCACCTTATTACCATCAGCCACCCAGCCCTGCAGTGCACTGCTAACATCCAACTGCTATTGGACCTGAATCAATTCTGAAGCACTTAGAGGAGAGGAAAGTGATCAGGAACAGTCAGCATGGATTCACCAAGGGAAAGTCATGCCTGACTAATCTAATTGCCTTCTATGATGAGATAACTGGTTCTGTGGATGAAGGGAAAGCAGTGGACGTATTATTCCTTGACTTTAGCAAAGCTTTTGACACGGTCTCCCACAGTATTCTTGTCAGCAAGTTAAAGAAGTATGGGCTGGATGGATGCACTACAAGGTGGGTAGAAAGTTGGCTAGATTGTCGGGCTCAACGGGTAGTGATCAATGGCTCCATGTCTAGTTAGCAGCCGGTATCTAGCGGAGTGCCCCAAGGGTCGGTCCTGGGGCCGGTTTTGTTCAATATCTTCATTAATGATCTGGAGGATGGTGTGGATTGCACCCTCAGCAAGTTTGCAGATGACAGTAAACTGGGAGGAGTGGTAGATACGCTGGAGGGTAGGGATAGGATACAGAGGGACCTAGACAAATTGGAGGATTGGTCCAAAAGAAATCTGATGAGGTTCAACAAGGACAAGTGCAGAGTCTTGCACTTAGGACGGAAGAATCCAATGCACCGCTACAGACTAGAGACCGAATGGCTAGGCAGCAGTTCTGCAGAGAAGGACCTTGGGGTAACAGTGGACGAGAAGCTGGATATGAGGCAACAGTGTGCCCTTGTTGCCAAGAAGGCCAATGGCATTTTGGGGTGTATAAGTAGGGGCATTGCCAGCAGATCGAGGGACGTGATCATTCCCCTCTATTCAACATTGGAGAGGCCTCATCTGGAGTACTGTGTCCAGTTTTGGGCCCCACACTACAAGAAGGATGTGGATAAATTGGAGAGAGTCCAGCGAAGAGCAACAAAAATGATAAGGGGTCTGGAACACATGAGTTATGAGGAGAGGCTGAGGGAGCTGGGATTGTTTAGCCTGCAGAAGAGAAGAATGAGGGGGGATTTGATAGCTGCTTTCAACTACCTGAAAGGGGGTTCCAAAGAGGATGGCTGTAGACTGTTCTCAATGGTAGCAGATGACAGAACGAGGAGTAATGGTCTCAAGTTGCAGTGGGGGAGGTTTAGATTGGATATTAGGAAAAACTTTTTCACTAGGAGGGTGGTGAAACACTGGAATGCGTTACCTAGGGAGGTGGTGGAATTCCCTTCCTTAGATGTTTTTAAGGTCAGGCTTGGCAAAGCCCTGGCTGGGATGATTTAGTTGGGGATTGGTCCTGCTCTGGGCAGGGGGTTGGACTAGATGACCTCCAGAGCTCCCTTCCAACTCTGATATTCTATGATTCTATGATTCTGAATCTGGTAATATCTATGTTGTCTTTTAGCTAGCAGTAGGCTGGCAGGGCTAATAAATCCATATGTTCATGTATAAGGAATGAGTTTTCTGTCTATCTTAGGTACTTATATGGCCCCAACTACTATGGTATCAAAGGCCTGGACTCACAAAGGGAGTTAGGCATTATGATGCTGAGTGTTACTGCACCTAACTTTTAGGCACCTAGAAAATCACTGCACTTCACAAAGCCTGTGTTAGGTACTTTGGCTCAGTATACCATGAATGGGAGAGAGAGGTGCCTTAGACTCTGATTCACAAAAGCCAGTATGCTATGCAGGAGCCACCTAAACGAGGGCCACATCAGAATATCCCACAGTTCAGTGGTTAGCGCACACTCTCTTGCGAGGTGCGGTATTGCCACCCCCAAATGCTCAAAAATCAAGAGTCAGGCCCACCGAAAATCATGAGTTTGGCTTTAAAATCGTGAGATGATGTAAAAATAATAGATTGGGTGTTCTTTTTATTTGCCTTCTGCTTTTTGAGCCTTTAGAATGCACTGGAGTCACATTTTGTAGCTTTCTCCAGTCACGAGGGCTAGAAACGTCCTTTTTCTTTAAGAGTGAAAGCTAAAATCATTACATATCCACTTGACTCCAGGATCTGGGGCTTTAAGGAAAACACTAATTATCATGAGACTCATGATAAAATCATGACAGTTGGCAACATCTGTTCAAATCCCTTCTCCCACTCAGGTGGAGGGGGGACTTGAACCCCCATCCCTGGCCTCTGGGATAAAAGTAATGAGGGAAATCCTCATCGTCTTCTCCCTCCCTACCCTGGTTGTTTGGTGTGAACTCACTTGAGGGAACCTGTGAAAGAGTAGGGGATGCCATTTCCCTGGGGTCAGAGGACTTGCCTGTCTGAGGAGCCTGCCTGCTGCACCTGAGAAAAGAGATGGGACTTAGTTATCTGACCCCTATAAAAATGAGGGCAGCAAGAACTGATGGAGGAGGGAAAGGGGCTACAACACCTTCAGGAAGCTGAAGGGCCTGGAGTGGTCCTCCTCATGGACTATTACTTCTGAGAGGAACTGCTGCAGAAAACCAAACGACCAAGATGGAGACTCTTTGGGTGCCACTTATTGCTCAGGGGTAAAAGCCTGGAAATCTTGATCCTGAAGTTACTGATGAAGAGAGAAAGAGATTCGGGTGAGGTACTCTTGTACTTACACAGACTTTGAAGTAAGGCTCTGTATTAAGGTTTTGATAATGTTGTTAAGAAGACTCAGTTAAAAGGAAACATCCTAGTTGAAAGTGGCTTCCTGGATTCCTTGCGATATCTCAGGCAAAATTAGTCCAGGGAGTGAGCTGACCCAATAGAACAGAAGTTGGTCGGAGAGGAAGAGGGCACTATAAAATAGACATAATCCTTTACAGGCTCAATCCAGTAGGTATGCTCAGTGGCCACCTACTGGACTGGACCCTGTATGTGATTTAGGAAGCCAAACACCTGTGTTCCCCATGGGCGGCAGGTGGAGCCCCCTTTAGGGGAGGCTAGCCCCCGGCTCAGCCCCTTCCCCCCCGTGTTCCCCCTCTGCCGGAGCCCTGAGATCCCTTGCCCCTCCCCCGCAGCCAGACCCATGAGTCCCCCCTCAACTGGAGGAGCCCCAGGCCACCATCCCTCTCCCCACCTGCCCGAAGGCGTGCCCCGGGCCATCCACAGCCGTGCTGCACCTTCTCAGCCCAGACCCCAGCCGCTGCAGGGGAAAGCCTGTCACTCTCATCCAAAGAAGCTTTTGATATGCCCCATGCAGGTTCCAGGACAGCTCAGGAGGCAATATTTGCTACTCAGCTTCCTGGGTTCATCAGTAATGGAGTCTAGGGAGATTACTGATGAACCCAGGAAGCTGAATAGCACATACCACCTTCTCAGCATGGGGCATAATAAAACAAAAACTTCTCCCCCAAAACCCCGCAACCAGAGGTTCAGCAGCAGCAGCCGCACCAGGGGAAGCAGAGCCTCCCCTGGCCTATTGTACCCACTGCCCATGGTGCTCCCCAAATTTGTGAATCACTCTGGGGCTTAGAATCGAGATACATGTCTGTAAGCCTAGAGTGAGGTAGCGGTGCTCATGCCCAGAGACAGAAACACAGACATCTGGGGAACTTTTACTGCAAAACCTTAGACCTCAAATGAGTTTAAGTGCCTAGAGGCTTCACCGGGTGGGTATGTGCATCTCAGTGGTCCCACAACTGGGACCACTCTTCTCATGCATCAAAGCCTAAGAACCTCACAATTTTTGATATATTGTAGCCTCTTTTGGCCTGAGTGACTAGTCAAAATTGGGGGCCCTGGAGATGTTCTCGATGGGAGCAGAAATTTGTGGTGGAGTCTGGTGTTTTGTTGGATGCAGTCTGGTTTTTTACAAGGAATGTACTGTTGGGATTTTGTGGTTCCCAATAATAAGCAAATGAGTCACATGCCGGGCGGAATCAAGGGTCTTCGATTCAATTCAATTTAATTCAACAAGACTTTATTCAATGTGCACAGAGGGAGAGCCCTTGGTACAAAAATCAGCCAGAGTTCCTCCAGCAAGGAGCCCCTCCCATTGCTATTTTATAACACATGGCAGTTGCATAACAAGTTACATAACACAAACCTTTAACCACTCATATTTAACCTTTCCATATATGGATTTGTTTATCACATGCTTATACTTCTCCACTCCACATGTTGAGCTCGCCCCCCTCCTCTTGGCCTTTTCTCAAATGTGCGTAGGGTGGTGAGCCACAGCATGGTTCTTTATGCATAAGTACCTTGTAAATCACATTTTGTTTAAAATGAACACACCATACCCTTCAGTACAAAGTTCTGCTTCTGCAAACACAGGAAGAACCAACAGCAAAAGGAGTGGTTTCTTAGCTTACAGCCTCAAGCCTTTTTATCCAGCAGCAGATCCAAAAGTTCTGTCTTAGGTTCTCCTGGGGTCATACCTGTTTGCTTGGATTTCTTCAGTGTGTCTCCTCTACATTTGTCTTGTTCTGTGTTCTCCTTCCCTCTCACACACATGCCCTCCCTTACCCAAAACAATATTCAGAAAAGAAAAAAAACAACCCTTCACCCACAGAGTTCAAAACTCCAGGGGAGCTTCACATACTCCTTTTGTCTAAGGTGAGGGCTTGTGATTAATTTATCCTTACATTAGGATAATGTAGGGTGCATTCTTAAAGACCTTTGAAGTTAACCCCTAACAAGGTTTAACCCAGCACATCCCCCACCTTAGCTTCGCTCATCATCCTCATGGGGCCTAAAACAGTGACACCCAATAACCCATCCCAAACAGAAAAAAAAGTAATACATTAAAAAGATACAAGGTCACCTATCTGCAAATGTACAGTGTCCTTCTGTCTAGATGTTTTCACATAGCCAACCCAAATTGATTTTTAGTCCCACCCAAACCTCTGTGGGATTTTTTGTTCCTTGATGGTCTTTCTTTCAATCAGCCCTTAAGGAATGCCTGTTGTTTCTCAGATATCTTCTGGGTGAGGCAGAACCTGCCCATTGTGTTCAGATGGGGAATTCACCTGTATAACACCTCGATTTTACAGCTACATTCTCAGGATAACCAAGCCGAACTTCTGTTCCCCAGACTGTAAACTCTAGCACCTGTGTCCAGTATGGAAGGGTTTGAAACATATAGGCCAAGACAGGAGCAGTCCCATGAGCCTTTTTCAACTCTGAAAATGCTACATTACACTCTGCTAACCACTGAAATATTTTCCCCTTCTCACCCAAGCTATGCAGTGGTTTTGCAATATTAAAAAACCTTCTGTAATAGCAGCAGAGTCCTAGACAACTCTTCACATCTGTGAGCGTCTTGGGTTGTTGGCCAGCTATGTGCAGTCTCAGTTTTCTTTTTGTCAGTGGTATTTCCCCCTTTTAGTTTGCCTTAGTGCCAACATATATTAGGTCCACCGTTTCACATTTTGCAACCATGGTTCCCTTTTCAAGTATTTTCTGCTTGTCAGAACATTCAGCAAATGAACAAGGATCAGTTCTTGTTTCAGATCCGGAAGAGTTTACCAGCTAAGATTCGTCATTAAATCATCTTTCATGATTTCACGTAAATGGCATCAACGGGAAAAGATTAAACAGAAAGGTGGAGAAAAGGAGTGCCAAGGGGAAGGTGGAGAAATACAGCAGCACAATACCAATATGTTGACTCTCTGATGGAAGATGATCTTAGGGTTTTCTTTTTGCACCAGGGCTGAGCAATGTGCAACAATATAAAGGAATAATAATTATTCTACTTTAGTTTCAATGTAAACATTCCATACAAGGAAGAAAAAATGAATTGGCAATTGTACATTACAGCTTGCTTTTCTGGGTGGGAGAAATCAGGGTTCCATCACAAGAATTTATAGTAGCTGGGTTGGCTAAACCTCTGTCATTGTAAAAAGGCTACTTATTTGCAAGGGGTGAAACTCACTTCAACATGGAGGGTCCATTTCAAGGCCCTTGGGGCCACTGAAGTTCCAAAGTGGAGCCTCTGGTTCTGAATAACTTGACTCAGAGTGGACCCATAAGGTGGGCATTTCTGAAGATCTAGAAGCCAGAAATCGTAATGTAAGAGTGCGGCGGGACTGTGATTGCTATTCCACCCTGTAGGTTTCCATAAAAAGCCCTTTTGTTCAGGCTTGGTGCACGGATGGGTGAATTTCAGAGTGAAGAATGTCAGCTATGATCCATTCCACTTCACTATATCCACTTCTCATTAAGTTTATATATAAACTGCAGTTTTAAACAAACAGCAGTCTATCCACTGTTCATTTTAATCATCCTCTGAATATCAGCTTTTCTTCTGAACTAGAATGTGTCACACATTAAGGGCAGATCTGTTTTATAAATATAGACTACAGATAGAGATTACAGATGTTTTCTTTACAAGCAGTGAGATTTCCAGCAGAGGTCACTACTCTCCAGCTTACCAGGTTTACTGTGTCCTGTGTGCTAGTCACTACCATTGCAGGGTCCCATTATTTCCTCTTCGAGTTTTGAGGGGATGGCTCTAGAATTCAGCATTCCATTAAAAGTGTTTGGTTGTGTGTACACAGGTACAATACTAATGTGTTTTTTTATTGTTCTATTAAAAACAAAGCAAAAACAAGTGGATGGCTTCATCATATCTGTTGTCCACATTTGGTAATTGTCCACTGCAGGATATGATTGAGAGTAATGCAAAAACTTGTGAATTTCTGGTTAAAAAAAATAACAGTGCACAGAAAAAATAATCTGTAAATCTGTGTAACAGTTTATGCAATTTCAAATCATTGTCTGCAGTCTTTCTGGCAACTTTTTTTGTTGGACAAATATTTCAGAATGCCAAATTAATAATATTTTAAAGAATCTATTTTGATGTCTTTAGCCTAAGATTTTCTTTGCATTTTTCATTAAACTGGGAAGGCAGGATTGGTTCTATAAAACTGAGGACACAGAGGGCCAGATTCTAAGGCCATGTCTATGCTAGAGACCTTACAGCAGCACAGCTGTACCCATGCAGCTGCACTGCTGTAAGATCTCCTGCGTAGCCACTCTATGGCCATGTCTACACTACCGCTCCTCAGCGACATAAGTTATATCAACAAAAGTGCTAGTATAGACGTAACCTGACTCTGCTCTTTTGTGGCTACAGAGGCCATCCCTAGTATAAAAGGCATGCTGGAGTCGTAAGGGGATGTGCATTCTGGCAATCCCCATCTGGCAGTCCCGTGTGGGAGTGAAGCAAGGTAAAAAAAGCAAATGACCACTTGTCCACTGTAGCGGGGTGGCTACCCTTTGCTAAAATAGAAGGGGTTAAAAGCAGCTCTGGAGAGGGCTGTGACTGGGGATGCCTGATAGAGGGAGCAGCCGCAGCTGGGCCACGCCCCAGTCAGGCCCCAGCTGGCCTGCATAAAAGGGCTGTGAGCCAGGGGCCCAAAGAGTCTCTCTCCAGGCTGGGAGAAAGCCCTGCCAGACAGACAGACAGACAGGGTACTGGGGGTGAAGCATGGCTGGAGAAGGCCAGAGGAGCAGGGGAGCTCCAGGCCCATAGAGGTACTGGGAGGCAGAGGAAGGCAACAGGTCCGAACCTCCTTGCCTATGATGAGTGGTCTTTACACTGCAGTCTGCCCCAGAGAGCGGGGGCTTGGTGATGACTGGCAGTAGCCCAGACTGAGGCAAGGAGGGGATAGGGGGTTGGGGTTCCCCAGGAAGGGGAGACCGAAAGGCAGAGTGTGGGGGTACTGCCAGGGGGCAGAACCCCAGAGAAAGGGGCACTGGGGTCTGTGAGGGACACGGGGGTCAGAGCTGTGCGGATCACCGGCCTGCAGAGGGCGCTCCAGGCTGGAAAAGAGCTAATTCCCAATGACCTGCGGAGGCAGTACAGGGGTGAAACCAAACCTTTACATCCACACTGCCACTTTTGTCGCTCAGGTGGGTGAATAAGCCACCCCACTGAGTAACATAAGTTACAGCGCCCTAAGCACCGATGTGTTTCTCCTTCCGACATCACTACTGCCTCTCAGGGAGGTGGTTTTATTATGCTGAGGGAGAGCTCTCTCCCATTGGCATACGGCATCTTCACCAGATGCGCTACAGTGGCACAGATTTGTTGGTGCAGCTGCACCTCTGTAGCACTCCTAGTAGAGACTAACCCTAAATTAGATCAGCCCCATGACTGTTCTAACCTATGCCAGGGCAGGTGCAGATTGATTCAGAGCACCAGGGGACCCTAAACTGGCTCCTTGATGGCTCCTTTCCTACCACCGCACAGAGCAGATCTCAGTGCAGGATTGATGCTGGGCCAAAATATACACAACTAGATTATATAGCTCTGTAATTTCATTTTCTTATCCAAATGGACCATCTTGTCAAGAAGAATCTAAAAAAATTTGTTCACAGATGACAATCAATTTTTTTTTATCATGTGATACTGTTTTCAGAGTCCAGTTAATAGTGCATCCCAGATAGGAATCCTGGGATACCTATAATAAATGGATTTTTACATGTGGTAAGTATTGCGATATGAAGGGGGGCACAGAAATTGTTGAGCAATCATGGAGCTGTGTTAACTTTAGGTAATATTCCCTAGTGGGAGGGGCAGATTTGCCTCAATTTATGAATTTGAGATGAAAATTTTATGATCAGAGTCTAAAAGTTATTTCCAGACACTTTTATTAACATTGTAGTTTTTTTTAATGTGGCCAACGTTAAAAACATATGTGCCTGAATGCAAAATCACACAGAATAATGAAAGCCATATATTCAACAAGCTGATGAAATAAAAGGTAAGGAGATGAATATTAATACATATAGAGTCATCTTGATTTGAATTCCCCTAATTATCTACATCTAATATCTTGAAGTTCTTGCTTTACAATGTCAAGAGTAATCATCAAATTGTGTGGACAAGCGTTGAAGCCTTCCAATGGGGATTTGACAGCTATGGTTCAATTCAAGCCAGAACATTCTGGAATGTTGTTCTGAAACTTTTTTGGAAGCCAAAATGGCCTTCCAGTAGTTCTGGTACTATCGCTAACCAGAAATGCATTCTGGCACTCTTCCTTTTAGGACTGGAGAACTGTTGACAAGCAAACTACAGAAGAGACATTCTGGATCTGAAAGAAATAGAATTTTAGGTCCTTTTTAGGGGAGAATTGTCATTCCACAGTTGTGAAGAACAATCTGAAAAAAGTAGTGAGATGCAGGGCCGGCTCCAGGCACCAGCGAAGGAAGCCGGTGTCTGGGGCAGCCATTAGAAAGGGGCAGCACGTCGGCGTCTTTGGCGGCAATTTGGCAGCGGGTCTATCACTCCCTCTCTCCCTCTTCGGCGCCGGGTCCCGCTGCTTTTTTTTTCTTTTTCTTTCTTTTTTTTTTTTTTTTGTCTTTGCCGCTTGGGGTGGCAAAAAAGCTGGAGCCGGCCCTGGTGAGATGATTTTTAAAAACAGAGGAAGGATGTCATCATCATTATCATTTTAACACACACAGGCTATTCAGGAAAGCACTTGAGCATGTTGCTTAACTTTAAGCACCAGGTTAAATACTTCCCTAAATAGGGATGCTCTTCTGAACTGAGACCTCAGTATGTACTTGTAAATCTTATTAAAGAGCCAATGTGAATTTTCCAAAGCCTAAAGTGAATTAGAAATGTGTACATTAATTTTATATTTAACTGAGTGTTAACGCAGAGGTTAGAGGGTGGTGGATATATGTACGCCGTTGCCTGTAGCATTGTTATTGGCACATGAGTACCACAGAAGAGGTTGTGGGCAGTAAGAAACACAGGCCAGTCTAATTTACACTGTGAAATGCAAAAGTAACGAAATACCAAAAATATTCAAAAGTTAAAAAATTATTTGTTAGTAATTTTTATTTAGTTAGCTAGTTCATTTTTTAGAAATGCTAAAAAATGGGGGGGGGGGGGAAAGGGGGAAGAGCACATCTGTCCCTCTATTCTAGGCCTGTGGTTCTCAAACTTTTTTCTTCGTGGACCACTTGGAAACTGCTGAGGGTCTTGGCGGACCACTTTAATGATCTTTCCAAATGTTGTTCGTACCGTTAGCTAACTATTGAAAAGCATTTTGGATAAAAGCGCTATACAAAAAAACCTTAATAATTAATTATTCGACATTTTTTTGTTTTTTGTTCGACAAATAAAAGTACACAACTCATATTTTAATATCAGTAGCCTTAACTTTCTAGTGCGATGGATGTGTCCTCTCTCCCCTGCCATGGAAGCCCCCAAGCTGGGGCTGGGAAGGAAGGGGTTCTCTCGCTCTCTCCCCCACCGCAGCAGCCCCCGAACTAAGGCTGGGAAGGAGGGCCATCTCTCCCTGGCAGCTGCAGCCCTGGAGCGGGGGAAAGTCACCTCTTTCTCTGGCTGCCGCAGCCCTGCACATCCCAAATTGCCCCCACCCCCTCTTCTCACCCCACTGCCCCCTCCCACCTACCCCCTATTCCTTCCCAGGCCACCACTTCACCTTACATGTGCATCTTCTCCAGGGTCCAGGCACCTAATTAGTGGAGCCACACCTGCGCGGCTCCACTAATTAGGTGAGTGGCCCTTTATTCCCTCATGTGCGTCCGCCCAGGCACTCATCTTAGAGGGAACTATCCGTGGACCACCTGAATGGAGCACATGGACCACTGGTGGTCCACAGACCACAGTCTGAGAACCTTTGCTTTAGGCATCCTTTTCATCTCTTAAAAATATATCCTAAGCATGGCAGTACAACTAAAGATAACCCACCACCAATCAGCTTGGCAACTAAAAATCTCAAATCCCCGCCCCCTTGAACAATTCTCCGTGCTAAATAATCTCTCCTAAAGTGTTATCTGTAGCACGAGCTAGGATATCTCTAGATAGTATATGATTTTAATTTTGGCAGCACCTCCATTTTAGTTTCAGAAGAAACTATTCATTCAAAATTTTAGGAAATAGCATTGACAGGTGCAGGGCCTACTCACGCCACCTTGTGTGAGTCAGTCAGTCTGATTGAGCAGTCTCTTCGGCAACATTGGGATTACTCAAGTGAATATGAGCTGCAGTATCAACCTTAGCTGGAGTTGGGGAAATTGAAAAACTGACTGTATAGTGAGCTGTCTTAGTTGGGTTAAGATAGCATTTACAAATGATAGGGCTAAACTCATCCTTGTCATAGATTTATACCTTCAGCAGGTTTGAACCAGGGATAATTTTGGCCTAGACTGCAACTTTCTCCCCAGATTACCTTTCACATCTGTAACAGAAAACAGCCTTTCAGTCCACCTGTAATGAGGAAATTTTGTATGCCCCACTAACTTCCTCTATCCATTTTTTATGAGAACATATTCAAATTAAATTATAAGATCCTTTGGATAGACAGCATGGCATTTTATATGTATGTATAGTGTGTATTTATGCACTATATAGCACTCAGCACAATGGTCCTGACAGGGGCCTTTGGGCGCTATTGCAATACAAACAATACTAATAATTACATATAAAACGTTGGTGTATATTTATAAATTACATAGTGTGTGGCCTGAGCCTCCTCTCATGCTGGTTTGAATGAGGAGTAATGCCACTGGAGTAAATGGAAGTACACCCGCGTGAGAGGACAAAAAAGCCTGAGATTTGTACTTATTCTTTATACTCGTCCCGATGCGAGTTAATCTCATAGATTATCAAGAACATGAGTGCAGAATCACACAGCCATAATTTTATGTCCTTCAACTGAAGATATTTGTATAATGCAGTCTGTATCTATAACTGGATACTACACATCCTATAACGTGGTCACTTTAATATGAATACTTTTGACTTCGGCTTGACTATTGTATGGAAGGGTGCCTTTTTCTAGGGGAATGGTGGTTTGAAATACATTTTTTTTTTTTTGGTCTGTCCAATAGACTGACGTTTATTTAGTTTCCGGAGTGATTGTATAGGAGAAAATGATCTAGCTGTGTGAACTTTTATTTAATCTCAGCCAGACTTTCTCACTCTCTTTGGTCAATGGGAATGAAAGAAATTCTACCATGTTGAAAAATGGCACAAGAAAGAGAGCCTGTGAGTGTGTTATCAAGCTGCAGGAAGAGAGGTCAAAGAACACGACTATGCAGCTTCACTGGAGAAAAAAAAGGGAGGGGGAGGGTAAAGAGTAAACCTGATAAACTCTTTTCCTCCCTTGTTATCTGGTGGCAGATCTTCCTGCACGAAAGGTTCAGTGGCTTGCAGTGCTAGAGTCTCATCTTCAGGAAGTGAATTGCGCAGGCCATTTCTCCGATCCAGAGATGTAATGTTCTGGATTTTTCCATTGCCCTGGTGCAGTGAGCGCCAGTAACTCCTCTGCGTGGTTTGCCTGAGCTCCTCCTATAAAATGTAGAAAGTCATCTGGAGGTTACGTCCCAAAGTGCATAGCTTAACATCTCTAATCTCATGGAGCCCTCCATGCCTTCCTGCCAGAACCTCTTAGAGACCTATGTGCATTCCCACAAGAACCTCTAATCTTGTAGGAATTATGCAATGAAAGGCTAATTGTGTCTGTGGCAATCCAGGGAGAGAATATTGCGGGGTGGGGGAGAGGGGAGGATTAGAATGGCATGGTTTGATGACTGATTAGGGAAATTATGGCGTCTAAGGGAGCAGGGGAGGATTGGATAGCTTGCTGAGAGGCTCCTCAAAATGTTCTGTTCAGTTGTTCAGATAAACATCTAAACTTTTCAGTGATGAAGTAGAACTCCTCCAAATCTAACTGCAGTTCAAGCATCACTAGTTCCCTGTGGTAACTTCTCTCTCAAATTGTCTTTGTCATTATTTTTGACTATCATGTAATGAAAACATATTTAAAAGTAAAATGATGGATTTCTCAGGGACTCTGACCCTCAGGGGCAGATTGTTAAAATGCTGCAGAGGAAGCTGAGTGCACAACACTTGTTAATTAGAGGAGAGTGAATGATTTATAGCAAATAATTTATTCAATAAATTTGGCCTCTCTTTTAAGAATTGTCCATGAGCAGTTTGTGGTTTTCTTTATTCATTTGTTACTTGGTGAATAGAATGTACTTCGCTGAAGTCAGTGGAGTTACACCAGGGAAAACTGGTATAAGGAAAAGGAGAATTGAGCTCGACATGTCTCTGAATGTTTGTGGAGGCAGGAGGTGAAACCACATTGCCCTCAGTACAGAGCAGTTCAAAGCAGCTGGAGTTTTGCAGTGGTGAATCAGGCCCAACGTGTTTAGACTCTGTTAAGAGTCAAGGTTCACAGGAGGTCACTGATTGTCACACCACATTCAAAGTAATGTAAAGGAGGCAGCATATTTTCTTGATCAGGTTTACTCACTTCATGATCAAATATCAGTTTAAAAGGGATATGGCGCTACACAGGCTAATGCACAGCAGTATTCTCTGAACAGGTGCATAACATTTCAGTAATAGGTTTGTGGAGCGTTTATTCACTTGCCAGATTTATTTATCAGGTATTGAATTCAAAGTATTTCCCCACAGGATATCCAGAGATTAGTGTGCAATGCAAATGCTCTCTGAACAACTGCATCCTCTAATCGGCATTAATGTCTGTAATTCTAGCATCACTGTGTGTGTCATTGAAATGGGCCAGTTGGTGTTTCCATTAGCCCTTTTCCAGGAGGTCATGTATCAATCATTTTAGATCCTACTAGGATGAAGTTTTTGTCAGCTATCTGTCAGCTTGGATTCTTGTGCTCTTTTCCTACCCATGTGCATGTACAGCAATTAGAGCTGCTTTGTTATTTTAATTTTGAACAAAAACAAATTTTTAAATGTTGCACTTTGCCAAAGGAACAGACATTCCAAGTTTTGACCAGCTCTGCATATGATTTGAATGACATTAGAACTGATATTTGGTTAAATAGATTAATAAAATAAAATTGAAGGTTTTGTTTTGGTTATGATGGCTTCAGTGACTCAGTTCTTTTATTATCTGCCCATTCTAGTCTACAAAATTTGCTAGCCTACATTTTCATATGCGGCTAGTTATTTTAAGTGACCCCATTTTTTGGTAGCCCAAACCTTACATGGGGCTGGATTTTCAAAAAGTACCAAGCAGCCAGTCTCTGAAAATCAGACCATGTAGGGTCTCTCAAACTGGGCAAACAAAATTGCTAGTCATTTTTTAAAATTTAGGCCAATTTGTTTAAGTATCAGGCTTGAACACAGTGATGGCTTAAATGCATTTTGCTGTAACATTATCTGGTTTGTCTCTGTGACGAAATTGTGCTATAGTAATACTAATGAACTGTGCCCTAATGCAGGGTTTGTAGATAGGGTTTGTAGGTGCTATGGTAATACTAGCCATACTACATTAATTGCTCCTAAACTTGTTGTTAAACATGTACTGGGCTATAACTGGACTTCTCTGTCTTACAAAACTAAATCCTAAGTCACTCTGTCCATTTCCATGAGGGAGACCAGGTCCTTGAAGTTGAGAGCAATAAAAGAAAGAAAGGACTAGTGAAAGACAAAGAATAAAGGGATGGTGAGAGAGAGAGAGTGAGAGCATGCATGTGTCCTGTCTATGCATGGCTCAGAATGATGCTACAACTGCATTCAAATGTGATGTGATCAAACAACTGCATTCAAATGTGATGTGATATGTGATCTTCCACTAGTAGGAAATAGAGATTATATTGTTACCTGCCTTACTGTGCATATAGATCTCTCTTCTTTATCTATATGCACAAGGAGTGCATGCGTATTCAGGCGATTTAGTAACTGTGGTGGCTGTATGCTGACATAAGTTAGGTCAACATAATTTTTTAATGTAGACATAGCCTTAGAAGTCACCCGATCCCCTCACTCAGTTATTGTTGAAGTGCAAGGAGGGCCTAAATTTGCCCCATCCCTACTTTGTAATGCTGAAGCTCTCTGTGTAGGCTTCTAATTGGGATAAAGTTGTTACCCTTTTAACCAGAGATTGTGTTTGAGACACACCAGTCCTATCAGGTACTTATAGGTTGACAAAGTATAGTTCTGGCAGAAATTGAACAGAAATTTTAATAAAACATCCACGCTGGTAGAAACTATTCCACAGGCTCTCCTCTTAGCAGAGTTTCTAAATGTATTTGTGTAATACATGAGTGGAACTGGAAAGAGAGGATCATGCTGCAGAAGGGACCTCTTTTGTGACACCAGGCGCTTAGGAGTGCAAGCTGGCCCAGGCTTCTACCAGACAACCACAGACCGCTGTGCCTGCTTAGCAAAGACCCCCTTCCAACTCTGCCTGCCTGCCCATAGCACTTATTGCTAATGAAGCAGTTTGTAACCATGTTGACTGTGGATGTAAGCCATCTTACAACTGCATTCAGCTATAACTATGTTTGAAAACTGCTTCGAACATGGTCATGAGGCCTAGTGTGAATAGGATAAAAGGCAACGAGTGAGAAGAGAGTAACATATGGGACACTTGTGACCGCCTGCCTGACTTGGCCAAATTGTGTTCAAAAAATTTCCTCTGGCCTAGGCCTGTACTCGGTTAGAAGCTGTTTTGGCCCCAGTGAAATTTAAGCTGAGAGTCAGTATTGTTTTGCCAGTACAGACAAGGCGTTGGGCAGCAACAGCACACACTTTCAAAAGAGCTCAGTGTCATTGTCTCTGAGGCAACCGGAATCAATGTCTGCTTACTGGAAAAGGCAGCCTGAATCTCTAATTGTTTTTTATTTCCTTTGTGGTTGGAAATATTGATATCTGTTGTAAATATGCAGTATATTGCATACCTTAAACAAATACAAGTCCATCTCTGAGCTTATTTCCTTTGCCGCACATTTTGGAGGTCACCCTTTGAGTTTTTGGATGGTTGAGATAGGGATGAGTTCTCAAAGTTGTTGGGAATTCCCAATTCAAATAATGAATTGTCAACCTGAAAGAAAATGAATTGAATCAGTTTCTTGGGTTAATTATAATTTAAATACAGATGACCTAAATTGTAGGATTTAGGGCTTGTCTACACTGGCAATTTACAGCGCTGCAACTTTCTCGCTCAGGGGTGTGAAAAAACACCCCCCCAAGCGCAGCAAGTTTCAGCACTGCAATGCGCCAGTGTAGACCGTGCCCCAGCGCTGGGAGCTACGCCCCTCGTGGAGCTGGGTTTTTTAGAGCACTGGGAGATCTCTCTCCCACCGCGACCACACGAGCCGTGGCAGCACTTTAGGATTGCCAGTGTAGACTAGGCCTCAGATCCAGCTTTGAAGATTCCCCCCCGCAAAGTTCTGAGGTGTGTGGGTCAAAGATTATGATTTGGCCCTGTTTTAGGGATAATGCCAGCTATGTATCTTACATCTGAATTCACGTTCAAATTTCAAACTGACTCTAAAAGTTCACAGATGTTCTGACTTGCAAACTTAATTCATGCCCATTTCTAAACTAATCAAAAAAGTGTGTTTTTAATGTTGTTGCAGCCATGTTGGCCCCAGGATATTAGAAACAAGGTGGGTGAAGTAATATCTGTTATTGGACCAACTTCTGTTGGTGAAAGCTTTCGAGCTACACAGAGTTCTTCTTCAGACAAGTATAAGAGAGATTAGAGTATTGTGCATGCTTTGCCTTTGTAATAAACAAACAGAACTACACTGCCATCTTGTGTCTGCCTGGAGTATAGCTACTTTACGGCAGTGTAATTTTGTAGGGATGAGCCAAATCTGAATTATAATTAAGACAAATGTCCGACTTCCCTATATTTGGGTCTGCTTAAGAGCTTAGAAACTTTCTGAATGGTAACAGGAGCAGGTCTTCACTCAGTAAGATCATGTGCTCTGAAAATGGGTCACGTGGGTTAGCAACAGGCATCAGCCAGTTAGAAGAGATGCTGTCAGAGGCTCACACAGAGCATGCTTGAGGACATTTTTCCTGAAGAGCTTTGGAGTGGAAACACCTCCGTGTAGGAGCTCTTAATAGAAGAGACTAAAGAAAAGCCAGAAAGTACTGCTGCTTTCTGTCAGGAACAGTTTAAAAGCAACTGGCCATCTGACAGAAGAAGCCACTGTGGGGAAAGAGACTTTTAAAATGGCAGAAACATGTTAATCAAGTTGGACTGAACATGAAGGCTTGAGTGGGAGGAATCACTGGGGAGGGAAAGAGAAGGTAGCTGGCTGTTAAAGCATATGTCTGAATTGCATATGTCCTCTGCCTAGGAGGAGAGTTAACCTGCACAAAATGTTTTGGCTTCTAGCCCATAGCAGCAGCATCATGCTGCTTCATCTTTTTTTGTGCCAGAGTCCTGAGATGAGGGGTGTCACTTTGGTGGAGAGGAAGAAAGGGAAAAATATACAATAATAATAATATTAATAATAATAATAATAATAAAGTTGTTGTTGAGTCTAGATTGGCCAGTATTATTTTTCAGGAAAAAGTCATGGTGAAAGGATAATGACCCAGATGTGAGCTCCTTCAGAATAAATTCGCCCTTCTTGGAAAGCCTCAGAGAATAAAATCAACAGAGTTCTGTCTACATTACTTTTAAAACCTATAGAAATGAATAGATATTAGAATTTTTCTATGTTACTTGAAACATCCTATAGCATCTTTCAACAGAGATAGAATTCTCTATTAAAAAACCCCATAGAATGGTTATAAGTTGTTATACCTATAAGACTTGTCTATAAGGGTACTTAATGTAAAAAAAGGAAAAAACAAAGGGTTAGAGCAAGAGCTAACTCTTATCCCCAAATATGGGGTGGCATGAAGTGGCATGTCCCCAGCTGGAGTGCTGGGAAGGAATTGTCTAACAGAATTACAATTCTTTCTCTTTTTCCCTCCTGGCTCCAGGAGGTAGTTGTTTCCTGCACAGCTTTCCCCACTGCACAGCTCTGCAGGCCAGTGAATTGGAAGGGGTAGAATCAAGGCTGTGCCCACTCCTGACTTCTCCACCATTTGCTCCTGGAGATGGATAGCAGCTATGCAGAGCCCGCTCTGACCCCTCATACTCAGGGCTGGTCTACACTAGAAAATGAGGTCAACCAAACTTATGTCACTCCAGGGCTGTGAAAAATCCACACCCCTGAACAATGTAGTTAAACCAATCTAAGTGCCTGTGTAGACAGCACTAGATTGACAGAATAATTCTTCCACTGACCTACCTGCTGCCTCTTGGGAAGATAGATCACCCACGCCAATGGGAGAGCCCCTCCCATCAGTGTAAGTAGTGTCTGCCCTGAAGCACTACAGTGGTGCAGCTGCACTGGAATGGTTTTCCTAGGGAGGTGGTAGAATCTCCATCCTTAGAGGTTTTTAAGGCCTGGCTTGACAAAGCCCTGACTGGGATGATTTAGTTGGTGTTGGTCCTGCTTTGAGCAGGGGGTTGGACTAGATGCCCTCCTGAAGTCTCTTCCAACCCTGATATGATATGATTCTATGAAGTGTGGACAAAGCCTCAGACCCTCAATCTAGCTAAGCCATGTGTGGCTGCAGAGGGAGGCTTGTCGCCCGCTTACTGCATAGGACCGTGTTACAGAGTAAAATAGCCCAAAGTAAATAAAGTTTAGTTTTTTCTCCTAAGGCTAGGCTGGAGAAATAGTCCTTCATTTCTACAAATGAAAAACTGACTTGCTTCAAAATGGATATGGCCTTGGCAAATCAAAAGCTTTTTTCATTGTACCTACTGACATTGCTGTCAGTTGCCTTAAACACAGATTCAGAGTATATTCTGCTTAATCAAACCCCACCTCCTGAAAGGCCTCCTGCTTCCAGGATTCCAGAAGTCCTGCTGTCCTACAAGTCCCTTGCCTCTCTCCCTCATCCCCTACTAACATATGCCCCTTTATCTTATGATGCCTTTCGGAGAAGGCTTCCATTAGCCTTCGTCTTTGGGGCCAGAAGGCCATTTCCCCTTTTCTCCCAAACTCTTCTGGGAGATCCAGACACTCCCTCTCTCATCCTGAATTTGTATGAGGGGCCGGGCTGTGGGAGTTAGTGGTTCTGTGCCCACCCAGTCCAGAAAAAGCCTTTGGTAGTAGCAGTTTGCTGATATTTCCCAGGCTGTGCTACACCAGACATCTCAAGCACCAGGCATCTTGAGTACCAGAGAGCTAGGGACATCTCAAGCACTAGAGAGCTAGTTAGCCAGGTCAGTAGAGGGCAAGGATGTCCTGATTTTGCTGCTATTATTGGGGGGTAGGAACAGCTAACTGTTTTCTAAACCTATTGGCAGATGTGAGGGAGCTGGTATAAAATGCAGCTCCCTAACAAAGATTCATAATGGAAAGAGTAGAGGGTCCACTCGTGCCCCCCTGAAGACTATGGGAAAGGTAGGAGAGGGGGATGGGCACCCATCATTGTCATGGTTGTACCTGGTAGGTCATCAGCAGTATCAATAACATCAAGGATTCCAAAATCATGAGTCAGGTCTCCAGTCATGAGACTGGCAAGAAAATTATCAGTGTAGGGTTCTTGTTCTTTGCATTCAGTTTTCTGAGCCGTTAGAGTTCACACTTTCAAGTTTCTGTCCACAGCCACAAGGATTAGTCACTTAGTTTAAAAGAATAAATAAACAAACCAAAACAAAAGGGCTGAGATTTCACTTTCCAGGAGCTGGAACTCTCACAAGACTTATGATGAAATCATGAGGGCTGGCAACAGTGTCTCATTCCAGGAAAGGGGGTTGCTGGGGATTCATAGGATGCGGCCTGGGAGTAATATTCATTTATCTTATTGATTTATTCAGATTTTTAACACAAAAAGAAAAGGCTCCATACAAAGCGCTACGTGATCTTAATGTCACTTTAAAAAACTACAATAGCATAAAGTCAGCAGTTTACCTGAAAACGATTAACCAGCCAGTACCCCAACATACCCCCGGGCAACCATATAGTAACCTGCCACAGAGCTTACTGCACTTTCCTGAAATGGGTTTTACCCTGAATTGTGGCCTATACATTTCAGACTAAAAGACCCCTCGTGAAAAACACCCTGCTGGAAATTCCCTGTCTTTGCAAGGGGGCCCTATTCATGCACCTCTGCTGTCCACAACAGGCTCGGAACAGCACAGGGAGAGTTTTATGGGGGTCAAAGGTCTTCCAGTTATTCCAAAATGTTGTTGTTCTATTCCAAATAGATATTTGGGATGCTAGATCACTTGTGTATTTATCTAAGGGCTCGTCTACACTTAAAACGCTACAGCAGTGCATCTGCACTATGGCAAATGTGCCACTGTAGCACGTCAGTGTAGACACTACCTACGCTGAAGGGAGGGTTTCTCCTGTCGAGGTAGGTAATCCATCTCCCCAAGAGGCGGTAGGTGGGTCAACGGGAGAATTCTCCTGTCAACACAGCACTATCTGCACCACCGGGGGTTGGGTCAGTTTAACTGCGTTGTTCAAGGGGGTGGATTTTTCACACCCTGAGCAGCATAATTATATTGACTTAATTTCCTAGTGTGGACCAGGCCTAACACACATCCTTGGTCTTTCTGAGTGTCACACTACTGTACTTCAGGGAAGAGGAGGCAGAGAAACTGGTGGATGTGTCCCAAAACCTTAACCCATTTTTAGCTCTCTGACAGTAAATCCATTGCTGTTTCACTGAAAGCAGGCTAGTGGCATGCATAAAATTTGTTTTGTTGTTCAGTGCCACCATTGCGTTGGCGCTGTACAGCACACAAACTTAAAGGTGACCTGTAAAGGAAAAAACATTGATGTGTGCCTCTTTACCAAGTATAAAGAAGGCCTGTAAGGTTTTGGGGTTTGAGGTTGGTTTTTTTTTAAGGATTTTTTTTCCTTGCTTGAACTCCTTGGAGGTCTCAGATGTGGGTTGTGAGCAAGCTCCACTCTTAACTGGGTATACTGGCTCTTTAACAAAGACCTCTTTTCTCCCAAGAGTTTCTCAGTTGTTTGTATTAAATGTATTAACAATATCCTACAAAACCCTAGAATTTTGAACTACTGTACAGGAGGCAGTCCAGTGGGGAGAGAAAATGAGTAACTCTCCCCCATCTTGAATCTGCCTGTGAGGGTAGGGTGTAGGCAGTCCACCTGCTAGCCCTCTGTCACTCAGTGGAGTAAAAGCTTTTGGCAATGGGCACAAGCTGAGGTTTCTCAAGCTATGTTACAAAAGGGTTCTTGGTTACTTAGGCACCAGAGAGTCACTTAGCCAGTGGCTATCTTGGAACCACTCCTTCTGAAGGGGGGAGACTCCAAGATAGAAACTGCAATTTCAGTAAAAGACTAGACAAAGCCATGCCAATCCTCAAACTGATAAAGTGACAGCTTTCTGGAATCAAAGTCATTTGTTACTTGGTTTCTGAACAACCAAAGTGTGAATTAACAAGGTTATGTTGCATTTCCTGTCTCAAATCATGCAGACATAATAGAGATTTCAAAAAGTGACAGAAAAACTTCAAGAGAAACTTTACTGAACCTGTAATTATAAACTTTTTGGTATTTCAACAAGGTACTATTTACAAAATTAGCCTGAGATACTCCATGTGTTAAATCTAAATAATAAGATTCAGTATTTATAATTAAATACTGTTTGGTATTGGAGCTATCCATGAATTGGACATTTCATACATTCATGATGGCATTAAAGTGAGCTTCCTATAATTAAGTATTCTTATAATGAAATATTTGCTCCCATGTAGTTAACATAACCGTCAAGAAATATATGAAACCAAGCGTAGAAAGCCCAATTTTCAAACTCTTATCTGTAGTGTAAGTGGGTATCGCTCAATGATATAATGAAATGGACCCCCTCCCCCCAGTCCCCATTCAGTTAGTTATACAAATTAAGAAAAAACAGCATCTGCTTACTTTCCTGTATATATTATACAGATTGCTGGAGACTGTAAGGAATTAATTAAGGGATCTGGAGCCTTTAGCCTTAGCTTTATTAATTCAAATCCAGACCAAGGGTGAAATCCTGGCCACGCTGAACTTGATGGCAAATTTCCTATTGACTTCAGTGGGGCCAGGATTTCACCCTATTCTATAGTGACCAAAAATAGTTGGCAGTTTGATGGTGGTCAGTGTGAAATGAGGTGGTGCTCTAGGTCCATTTCCTGGAGTAGGTCAAAGGTGACCACAACACAATTTTTCCTCCCCACCTCCAATATTATAACTGATACCCTTGTTGACAGTATAACTAGGAAAGAATAAATAAGTCTGGGGACTGACCTACCTTCTCAAACTTAGAAGTGGCTCCTTCAGTATAGGGCTGAAACATACTTAGGGCAGTCTCTGGCTCATTTCTCAACAGGTATGGACAATATAACAACATCCTCTATGGCTGTCCCCTTACACTCCTGCTTGCAGAGCCATTAGTCCAAAACGATCCTTCAATAATATTTTCAAGATGGTCCTTTGTATTCTCCTTAACTCCCAATAAACAGCTGGCAATATATGTCAGGGCACGTCAGCAATACAAATGTTTGTAAGCCGTCTGCCCCAAAACCACCAGTAGAAGTTAGTTATGTGGAAATTACAAAAAGGTTCAGAAGTTTAAGATACAATTATAAATCAAGAGCTGTACTCTGACCTGCCTTCTGCTGGCAGAAGGTACATTGCACTGATAGCAGAAATTCTATTATGAGGGTGTTGCAGTTTTAACTATTCTGTGAGCTAGATATAAGGAGAATCACATATGCTAGACAGTAGGACTTGGATGGACTTCTGGCATCACAGCACAAATCCCTATTGCCTGAGCTAAGGGTGAATCACCCTAACAATAACAGGGTTTATAGTTTCTGTAAGCTGCCACTACTAAAACGTGCAATGATCACATACATGCTAGCGTCTCTGGCGTGGTGGAGTCCTGTATGGGACAGTAGTGTCTATTCACACTCTTAAAGCCAAATTATGGCTACTGTATTATACCTATGCGGCCGGGTCTGGAGAAGAATGCAGGTAGTCAGAGGTCTGTGCATCTCACCGTGGCCCCACATTCTCATGCACTGGCCAGGGACTCTTGGGTTGTATAACAGGGGACACCAGTGAGTGTGCTCCCCCACCTCTTCCCCAAAGGCATTGGGTGAAATCCTGCCCCTCTTGAATTCAATGGGAATGTTTTACCATTGACTTCAATGGGGCCTGAATTTCACCCATAATGCCTGCTTCTAGTGTCCTGGGAAGAAAGAAACTAGACAGTAATGTAATCTGTCTCTCTCTTGAAATATGGGGCAGATATTCACCAAAGGGCCACCGGGCAGACTCAACTCTTTTGTCAATGGAACACATTTATTTGGTCACTTTAAAATGCTGTCTTCTCCTCCGGAGAATAAGTTTCACTTTTTTAGCTTTTTCTAACAGGAAATCTTCCTAAAATCTGCAGTGATTCTGGCTGTCCTAGGTTACACCAACTCCAGGGCAATAATGCCCTTTTCATTTGAAAAGGTGACTGAACACAGTATTCCAAATGAAGAAGTGCAGTGCCTTGTGCAATAATATTATCACTTCTTTTGATTTATATTCTATTCCCTGATTCACCCCAGTATCCCATTTGCCTTTTGTGCTCAAGCCATTCACTGTCCTAATGACTTGAAGGGTTTTTACTAAAATAACCCCCAGAGTAAATTCCTTTTCTGGTCAGTTCACTCTGAATTACTGTTTCACTTAAAATGTACTCTGTCTGTCTTGGTTCATTGCCTCTAGATTTATTATGTAACATTTGCCTTATTTAAACTACATTTTCTATTTACTGGCCCAGTTGCTTGAAAGATCCAAATCACTCTAAATCTAGTTACATTGTTGCTCATTATTCTGTCTCTCTCCAGTTCTGGTACCATCAACTAATATTGATATCTTACATCTGATATTCTCATCAAAATACGTTACTAACAATTCTGTGCATTTAAAAGATAAATGTCAACTTTTAGAAATCTCCCATGGTCACCAGAAATAAGGCCAAGATGTCATTATTTTTTGCCTCTTTATATGGAAAATAGTCATTTGATATTCATATGGAGACTTTTATTAGCAAATGTAAAAAGTGCTTTGAAAAAGATATTTTAATCAGGCATGTAATTTTTTTTATGATTGTGTCTGTTTGTATTTAATGTGCTTGTTATCTTTGATCCTTTTTGCCTAGAGGGTATCCAAATGAACAGCATGGCATTAGTGGATTATCTTTTGTGCATCTGTAAGTTATCTGCCCTTTTAAAATTTTCACCAAAAAAAGTGTTGTTTTTAATGTGAACAGACAACAAAATGTTTTCCAATCCAAATGACTCTTTCTAACTGTCTCTCTCCTACCCTGTCTTTGGTGGCCTGGGGCAAAATCTGAAACTGAGCCCACCCTTTCTAACAAAAATTGAAGACAAAAAGAATACCCACAGAAATCACGAAACTAGGGGTACAGAAACACTGAGGGGAGGCCGGGTTGCAATGCCATTAGGTTTGGGGGTCCCCTCAAACAGCGTGCTGGGGCAAACAGCCCCCAGGTGGCCCTGCAACTCAATGTCAGACCTGCATAAGTTCTAATGAACTCCGAGCTTATAACAGACAGCTAGTACTCCTTAGAAGTGACCCTTTAAGTACTTCAATTATGGCGAGCATGAAACTTTTAAGTGTTTCATTATATGTTTAGGAAGACTAAAGTTCAGCCTCAGAGAAGGGCACATTGGGCCACCCCTTCAGGTGTGTCTGAGCACCAATCACTGCACTTGAAGTGAGGGCATAGGTAAGTTTCCGTCCTTCACTCCCACTCTGCCTGGAGGTGGCTCAAGGCTTCAGAATTGCTCTAGCTTGCAGTGTGTGGAACTGTCCCCATGGGAACATCCCACCAGCCCAGGATCACCAGTCTGCAGTGTTCTTTTGCCACCCTGTTACACCCACTTCACCCCCCCGTAACACCCGCTTTGCCACAGAGCAGGGGGAAGAAGCAGGTGAGGTAGAATGTTTAACCCAGTAATCCCTAGCTGCTATAATGGCCCCTTGGGGCATTGGCAGCTGGCCGTAAATTAGAGTAGTCCTTAAACCGGAGGTCCCCAAACTGTGCGGCATGCCCCCGCTATGGGGGCATGGAGGAATGTCAGGGGGGCGCATTGGGGCCCTGGCCAGCCCCCACAGGAGGCGGGGAGGGAGCACCATCCAGCCCATCCCTGCCCCCAGCTCTGATCCGGTCCTGCCCCCAGCCATGCCCCTGGCTCCCTGCCCTGTGGCCGGCCCTGTCCCCAGCCTTGGTGTGACTCTGCTGCCGGCCCTGCCTCTGTCCCCAACCTCAGCTGCTGGCCACGGCTCGGTTCCTGGCCCAGGGCTGAGGCTGGGAGGAGGGCTAGGAATGGAGCCACTCCACTGCAGCTCCACTCCTGCCCCCACCCCCAGTCTCAGCGCATGACAGTGGTCCTGCTTCTGGCCCCAGACCCACCCCCAGCTGTGGCCCCAGCCTCGGCCCCCTTACCCCATCCGTGTTCACCTCACCCCACAAGCCTTGGCCCCGCTCCTAGGCCCAGCTCCAGGGGGAGCAGGTTGTGTGGAAAGGGGTTAGGGGGATATGACCCTCAAAAGTTTGAGGACTGCTGCCTTAAACTGTGTGTATAGCTGGCTCTTCTGATACACACTGTGTGCTCCTCAATCACAGCCCATGTGTTTAAATAGCAGGAAGGATATGGGTCACAAATGCAATCTAGTTTTGTAAACCCTAAAATTCCCTAAAGGCAGTTTGTAAGAATCATAAAACATTGTATTCCATGAGGTTCACTCTTCCCTGTTATGCATGAACTTGCCTTGGATGCTGAGTTTCAGTCAAGGTACTCCCTTGTTATTGCATTATGCACAAAGAGAGTGGAAATACTTTCGTAATAGTTATAAATCTATTTAAATAGTTATAAGTCTACATCTGAGTGAGTAGACTCCATATTCAATAAACAAATAATGAGGAATTTGTGATAAGGAGAATGCCAAAGAAAACATATACCACACAGCAGTCAAGTTCAAAAAATTCTTTCTCTACAGTAGGTACTTATACAGTGCACATCACCTTCATATCTGAATGCCTCACAAATATTAATGTATTTATTGTTACAACACACCTATGAAGTAAGGAAGCACCATCTTTCTCATTTTACACGTAGGGAACTAGGCCCATATTAAGAGTCAGGAGAATAAAGTGTGAATTAACAAGGTTATGGTGCATGTATCCTTTCTCAACTCATGCAGGCATAATAGAGATTCCAGCAAATGACAGAAAAATTTAACTGCAATGATTAACTGTATGGCTTCTCACATATGTACTTGTTACAAAATAAGCCTGAGATAATCCAGGCATTAAATCTAAATAATAAGATCCTGTATTTATTATTCAGTACAGTTTAATATTGGAGCTAGCCATGAATTGGGCAATTCATTCTTTAGTGATGGCATGAAAGTGAACTTCTTTTAATTATGTTTATTTCCATATATCTAAGACAGTTGTTACTCAGAAATATCTTACCATACTTTGTAATCCAAATTCGTTGAGTTTTATTCCTGGTAAAGCTGCTCAGAGAAAAAATTTTGGTGAACCATATTCCATTGGAATATATGGTTTCATGAAAATAAAAAATGCTTCGTGAAATCAAGTCGACTTTACTGGAACTTCATTTTGGAAGAAAAGAAGGGAGAAAAGTTCTGACAATGTTGAAAAGTACCATTTTGATTTTTTGTTTTGTTTTGAAACAACTTTTTGTTTCTAATTTTTTTTATTTCATGTTATATATGAATTTTAATACACATTTAAAAAAAGTCAGAATTAAATAAAGCATTTTGAATATGTCAAAACAATGTTTCAGTCAACCTGAAGCTACATCTTTTCAGAAGTATCCTTTCTGAAGAATTTCTACATTTTCAGTTTTCATTCTGGTTCAGAATGAATCCAAATGTCAAAAATCCTTTGCAAAACAGAATTTCCAACCCCCAAACACCTCTAATTCCTGGCTTTATCTCTAAACTGTTCTGTGACTTTGGGCTAATCTCTCTACCACTCTGTGCCTGAGTCTCCCTATCTATAACATGAGGATTATAATATTGACTCACCTTTGTAAAGAACTGGGAGATCTATCTACAAAAAGCACTAATTATTACTGTACATTTATTCTAACATTACAGTCATCATGTGTGGTGGATATTGTAGGCCAGGGGAGGCTAAGCCCCCCCAAAAAGCCAGGTGTGGTCCCAAGGCCCCCTCCTGCTCTTCACCTGTGGCTCCAGCCCAGGCTGCACCTCTTCCATGAAGCATGCGGGGACTGGGGCTAGGGCAAGCCAGCCGGGAGCCCAGGCCTCGGAGCAGCTGGGGCCGCACAGTGCTCCGGGGCTGGGGGTGCTGGATATGCCAAGGGCTGGGGGGCACTCTGGCTGGCCAGCCTGGGACTGTTCCTGCTAGCTAGTTCAGGGCTGGGTGTGGCTGGGGTAGGGCTCCTTCGGATGCACTGTGGGGCTCGGTGCTCTGGCAGGGAAGTGGGGGCAGAAGGGGTGAGGGAGGGGAGGGGCGGGACCTCAGGCAGAAGGGGCAGGGCCAGGAGCCTCCCTGGACGGGTGGGTTCACACGCCGCCCATGATTACAGTATCTCAGTCCCTTGACCTAGCCCAACAGCCTTTGATACCATATCTCTTTCCCAGAGAAGTTCCACGCTTTTAAGGCACGACTGGAGGCCTTTTTATTTCGATAGATTTATCTTTGACATGTTTTGTCCCCTCCTGTTTATATTCGTCCACCTTCTGTTTGTTTTGGATTCATGCAAATTGGGATGAAGTTGCCCTGAGGGCAAATTTTCCTTGTGCCAAATCCTTGTATAATGGTTGGCAGTCTATTGAATGAGGCATGGAGACTCCTCTCTGGTCTAACAGGGTTAAAGTACATTGGCAAGGCAGTGTGGGGAAGCTTGTGGTGCTGTTGCCTGTGCTGAGTCTTTTATTGCTTGTAAATAGAAGGAAGACCTAATTCACTGGGCTATGTAACATTTAAGCCTCAAAATGAGGCTTAAGGGTGTCTTGTGTTATGTATAATCCTATACAGGAGTGAATTTCTTTCTTAGCTTGTTCCTTGGCATCAGGACTGCTATGAAATAGCACGAGCTATTGATATGCCAATAACCACCCCAAACGCACCAAGAAATCTGTTATCTACAGCCACTATTGGCATGCCAATACACAGAATATGTTCTGAGGAGAAAGTCTGGGATATACACCTTGACACACTCAAAACCACCTTCACCAAACAAGGACACTCCACCAGAGAAGTAGATCACATCGTGGAATGGACCACCCAAATAGCCACAGAGATTCTGCTTCAATACAAAGATAAAATCCCCTCCAACTATACACCCCTAGTCATCACCTACCACCCTACACTGGAGCCTATATGGGGTATCTTCAAACAACTACAACCTATACTCAATGGGGGCCACATCCTGAAAGAAATATTTCCTGAACCCCCTTTTCTGGCCTTCGAACACCCCCCTCCAACCTCTCCAAGCTCATCATCAGATGTGAGCTCCGCACAGACCATGACACACCAACTCAGAGCAGCCCCAGACCCTGCTAGAACAGCTGAAGAGCTGCAAAACCTGCTGCCGTATCTCCACTGCTACAATGATCAACACTCCCCACAACACACCTTTCAAAATCCATGGGTCCTACAGATGTCTATCACAACATGTGGTGTACCTCGTCCAGTGCACTAAATGCCCCAGTAACAACTATGTGGGTGAAACCAAACAATCACTGCGCTCTCAAATGAACTAACACTGGAAAATGATAAAAGCCAAAAATACCATATCACCTGTGAGTGAACACTTTTCACAAAGCAATTACTCTATATCTGATCTCTCAGTCTTCATCTTCAAAGGAAACCTGCACAACACTTTCAAAAGACAAGCCTGGGAGCTTGAATTTATAACTTTACTAGACACTAAAAATCATGGACAGATTAGAGACACTGGATTTATGATTTATTACAACAATCAGTAGCCCACTAACAACTCCCCCCTACCCAGCTGCCTTTCCTGCCCCCTCCCATCCTTTCCTCCCTATGACTTCCCCTTGAATGGTCCGTTGAACTATATGATAACTACTTATGCTAAACAGTCTGTTGCGATTTATATTTAGCTGGGACACTCTGGGTGTGGGCTTGTCTACATATACAGAGCTACAGTGGCATGGCTACACAGATGCAGGTGCGCCACTGTAGCACTTTAGTGAAGATGCTACTACACCGACAGGAGAGCTTCTCCCGCTGACATAGTTAATCCACCTCCCCGAGAGATGGTAGCTATGTCAAAGGGAGAAGCTCTCCCGCCAACGTAGCGCTGTCGATACGGAGGTGAGGTCAGTATAACTATGTCATTCAGGGCGTGTGGATTTTTCATACCCCTGAGCAATGTAGTTATACCGACATCGACGTGGTTATACTGACATAGCTATAGACCTGGCCTGTGTCTATGCTGCAGTTAGAAATCCATGGCTGGCCTGTGCCAGCTGACTTGGGCTAAGGGGCTGTTTAATGCAGTGTAGACGTTTAGGCTCAGGCTCTAGCCAGGCTGCAGGATCCTGCAAGGTGGGAGGGTCCCAGAGCTTGGGATGCAGCCCAAGCCCAAATGTCTATACTTCAATTAAACAGCCCCACAGCCTGAGTCAGTTGGAACAGGCCAGCTGTGAGTGTCTAACTGCAACATAGACATACTCTCAGAGTACATTTCCCAGCCCTGAAGAAGAGCTCTGTGTAAGCTCAAAAGCTTGTCTCTCTCACCAACAGAAGTTGGTCCAATAAAAGATATTACCTCACCCACCTTGTCTCTCTAATAAGCACTTAGACATTCTGCTTGGCCTCTGGATGCCTGTATCCAGCACCCTAGAGTGATATTTTTTAAAAAAATACAAACAAATTCTTTGCTATTTTTTGTACAAATCACATGCTATTATAAATGGCTTAAAATTTTCTCAGACTCAAAATGCCAAAAACCAGCTGTATGCTGATGTGAGCAGCATGTGTAAAAATGACTTGAATCTAGTTCTTATCCGAAGTAATTCCCAGTGGCTTTTATGTTTTCCATAAATGGTTAAGAAAAGTTCTTGGCTGGAAACAGTAATACCATTTTTAAATAAATGCGTTATAGTCACAACTTCAGCAATCTTATTGCATTTTTCATTGTAATTAACACTGACATTTTTCTAATCTGTAAGGAATCTACTGTTCCTCACTAAACTGAGCCATATAGATAAATTGTCTTTACACTTCAGTTTCTTGGGATAGGCCAGATCCTGTTCCCATTAAAATCAACAGCAAGATTCCATCAACTTGGAGTGGAACAGGACTGGGTCCTCTATGGTTTACTCAAATGTGAACTTCCTGTAGAAGTATTATTCCCAAGGATCCAACCTCCATAAAAGAGAGCAAGGATAATTTAAAAGAGTTTGGCAAAATACAATGAAAAGTTAGATTTTTTTTTTAACCATATCCAGGCTCTCACTCAGAAAAATGTTCTTTGACACCTTTCCTATTTCAGTAAAAACACCTGAGGGAGGTTTTCACATCCCTCTGAACAGATTCTAATGCATAAATTCACATCACATCTCCAGGGCCAGATTTAGTGATAATTTGACTCAAACTAATATGTACGTAAAGGGATTTTGCAAATTTATAATTTCTAAGGGGCACATCTGTTAATATTCTATTATAATTTCTTAACTCCATTTCTTTCATTAAGGAGCTAATTTTGTTCCCAAGTGGATCATTAGCTTTTACCCATTTTGATTAATTTAATTCATATTACCAATAGCTACCTAAGGCTTTATGAACTGGATGGGAACTTTTAGCTCTTGTTTTAACCCAGTCTCTCACCATGAGAAATCTTGTCAACTCTAATTGCATTTAGAGAAATTTAAATTCACTTCTTCTGACATTATTTCTGAAGCTATAGTAAGTGAAGTGTGTATTGCACTCCTCACAATGAGCTTTTTACATCTTCACAGGATCTCTGCAGGAGTTTCATCCAGTTTATCTGTCGCTCACAAAGCGCCTGATCCCAAGAGACACTGAGCACCCTCAACTCCCACTGAGACCAAAATGGGCATCTCTTAGGTCAGGTCTACCCTACAGAGCAATATCGGTATTGAAAAATACACACCCTTGAGCGACACAGTTATACCGACCTAGCCCCCGGTGTAGACAGCACTATGTTGACCGGAGGCTTTGTTCCACTCCATCCTGTGGAGGTGGATTAATTATGCTGATGAGATAAGCTCTCCCATTGGTGTAGTAGCAGTTTATGCTATTTAGCCTCATCATCTCATTCACAACAAATCAGACTAGATTCCCTTGTATCCTAGTACCAAATTATGTCTGCTTCAGCACAGATGTGCAAGGGAGGAAGAAGATGCAGGAGGTCCCCTTTTTTTCCATTGAAGCTTCCATTATTTGGCTGTCTATAAGCCACTGAATGCAAGGGGTTGAAGGACTCTAGTTCTGCTGGCAGCATTGGAGAGACCAGAAGGAGCATGTCTGGGCAAGGTGGAGGTTTGGCCTTGGCACACTGGACGGTGCTGGGAGGCCACCACTTGGGGAGAGGAGAGAAGAAGGGGGAAACACATCCTGCACCTTTACCAAAGGAGGAGCAGCACAAGCAAACGAGTCAGCACAGAGTGCCTGGATGGCTTTTTGCCTATTCCTAACTTCTGCAGCCACAACCAGGCAAGCAAAGGAGCTCTCCCACCCCCTACAGGGTAGCTTAAACACTAGGACCCTTAATATGACCCTAAATATTTTTTCTTTGTCCTGCCATCTTCTGCCAATAAGTTTTCTTTAAATCCTGAGAAGAGTCGTCCCACCTTGCTCACTATGTGCAAAACTAGAGTCTCTCCAAGGTCTCAAGGTTACATTGTGATTTGCATTTCGTTACCCTGATTTGCAGACAGCGCTGAGCAGCAGGACATGTAGCCGTGCATTGCAGCTGGGAACGTGCCTCCCAGCCCAGGTAGACAGTTGTGCGCTACCTTCACTCGAACGAACAGGCTAAAAGTAGCTGTGTGGACATAGTGGCTGCAGCAAGGATTCGGGCTAGCCACCTGAGCTCAAAAGTAGTGGGGCAGGTGGCTTGAGAACCTGAGCTGCTGCCCATTTTGCAATGTCCACACTGCTATTTTTAGCTCCGCTTGAGCTAGTGCGAGTCTGTCTACCTGGGCAGGTAGGCTCACTCCCAGCTGCAATGTAGCAATACCCAGAAGCCCTGATTCTGAGCTTATTGGAAGCCCTGTGTCTACAGGGCAATAGCAATTTTCATATTAAACAATTTAACCTCCCTAGCCTATAAATCTTTGCTGACCATCTCAGTACATGGCTCCATTCAAACATTTTATCTAATGTTCTGTCTAAAATCTTCCCTTCATTTTCCAGCATAAGCCCCCAGTGAATCATTAATTTAACGAGATAAAAATCTCTAGCTAAACAATTATTCTTATAATAAAGTTCCCATGTTCCACTAGGGTACCTCTCCAGGGTATCTATTAAACCAAAATGGTCCCACACAATCATTTACATCTAAAGAATTCAATTCATTTCTGATTCCCTCCAGGCACTTGTCTTATAGTGATCTAATAAGGAGCAGTTTTGGCTGTTGAACAATAGTCTACAAAGGGTCCATGGGAACTTTGAACACCAACCCCCAACATTTCCTGGGAAGCTGTATTGCAGCATCTCTCACGCATCCCTTTTGAAAATGAAACCTTTCAAAGCATTTGGCAATGAATGCGTTATTCTCTAAGAAAAGTCTATATACATTTTCTAAATAAATGGCCTGCTCTAGGTTACAAAAATATTACATAGCTTAGAAAAACATTAACCGTCTTAATTATTCCTAATAATATCTATAACCTCAGTAATATTCACAGAACCACTGAAACTGAAGCTGGAAAAGACCTATAAAATCATCTACTCTGCATAATGCTAGTGCAGGAGTGTAGATTGCTTTTTCTAGTGCTCTGTCTTATCCAGATTTAAATTACCTGTGAAATTCCCATTGACGCAAAACTCTCTTGCTATAATGTATGTAGATTCCCTAGCAGATACTGTCTGTTGGTTTTTTTCATAGACTTAAAACTAGAGAAGTAGGGATAATAAAATACTAGCTTCCTAGGTTGTATCAATTCCATAACTGCATTTATACAGATATCATCCACTTAACTGCACTCATGAGACATCAGAGGCCTTTTGTATAATGGGAAAATAAATTTAACATGATACATCATGTTAGAAAAGTCTTACCTACTGTGATGGAATGCACCCCTGTATTCACCCCCTACACACTATTGTAATAATCTCTGTACAAGATATGACATAATTTGCTGATCAGTAATATCATGATAAAATGTGTGTAGCAGAATTATTTATTAAATTTCTCCCTTATGGTGTTAAAAATGCATGTTCCCACTCGCATAGCACCAAACTGGTCAAACAGACCTGTCTTGAACAAAGGAGTGTGTGTTTGCCTTAATTTGCATTTAATTGGTAAACAGAGTCATCAAGCAGGAAGGGGGAAGAGAGGAAACAAAAGAAAACCTGCATGTGAGCATACACAGATGAAAAAACTCAGAAGGGAACATTCTTTCACACAGACCCTTTGTCTCCTGGTTCTCTGTTGGAAAGGTTTATTTAAGAGGGGGACTGAAGCTATAAACAGAGGAGGGGCAAACACCCCAAGACACGCCTCCTCTCTCTCTCCCTGTCCTTCTGACTCGTTGACCTGAGAAGACAAAAGAAGCAGCTGTTGGACTCTGGAGGAGGGGTCTTGACCTAGAGGTTTGTCAGTAATGCTGTTGAAAGCATGGGGTGAGAAACCTTGCTTCAAATCTAATATTGTTTGTTAAGTTAGACCAGCGGTGGGCAACCTGTGGCCTACAGGCGCATGCGGCCCATCAGGGTAATCTGATTGTGGGCCGTGAGACATTTTGCTGACATTGACCGTCTGCAGGCACAGCCCCCCGCAGTTCCCTGTGGCCGCGATTCTCTGTTTATGGCCAATGGAAGCTGCGGGAAGCGGTGTGCCGCAGAGACATGCTGGCTGCCGCTTCCCACAGCTCCCATTGGCCAGGAACAGCGAACCGCGACCACTGGGAGCTGCGGGGGGCCGTGCCTTCAGACGATCAAAGTCAGCAAAATGTCTTCCGGACCACAATCAGATTACCTGATGGGCTGCATGTGGCCCGCGGGCCGCAGGTTGCCCACCACTAAGTTAGACACTGGAAAACATTTCATCTTTATTTTTCTTGTATCCATTTCTCACTCTTATGCCTCATTGCTTGTACTCCCTTAAAATCTCTCTCTTTGTAGTTAATAAACTTGTTTTATTGTTTTATCTAATCCAAGGTATTTGAGTTAAAATGTCTGGGAAACTCTATGTATGCAATGTAGTTATAGCATTTTGCTTTGATGCTGGGGGTACCTTACCACACCTGAAGAAAAGCTCTACGTGGCTCAAAAGCATGTCTCTCTCCCCAGCAGAAGTTGGTCCAATAAAAGATTACCTCACTCACATTGTCTCTATGGGTAATTCTATTTAAGGTAATAAGTTAGTGTATATTATTCCCTTAAAGGAACAACGGACTTAATATATTTGGACTGTTCAAGAAGGGGTGGGAAGTACAAGACATACATTTTGGGGGGATAATCCAGGACTGGGAGTATGTTGGGGTCACCATGCAGAAGTAACCAGGGCTGGTAAAAGCCAGAGTGTAACCTGTGTGTGGCTGGCAGGTTGTAGTTACACACACACACTCCAGGTATGGCTTGCATGCTGGAAGTCTGTTTGTGAGTGGCCCAGGTGGAAGCTACTGCAGCAAGGCATTGTAAGGCACCCAAGGTTGCAGGGTGAGGAGACACAGCCCCTGACTGGTCTGGATTGCACCCCAGCATGTCACACCTACCTGATGTTAAACACAACTTAGTATAGACAGGGACAAGTCATGTTTTAAAATGCATTAGCTAATTGTAGTTAAGTCTAAGATCCCACCCTCTTGCCTTCAGGGTTAATTATGACCTGCTAACACATTCTTAAAAATGACTGTCCTTGGCATGCTAGTTTCCTAGTGCATGTTTCATCTTAGTTAATACGTTTTCTAATATGATGCATTTTCCCAGTGCAGAAAAGGCCAGGGTGAGAGCATCAGACCTTCTCCAAAGTCAAAGGCTACACATGAGCTAAAAAGAATCTCCTTGGGATCCTAGATATCCCTTTCCTCAAAGACAGAAAAAGGAAGTCAGGGAGAGTCTCTGAAACCTGTGGGAGAGATGAAGCTAGAAGGGTTCCATTTGTAAACTGAAATTAGGTTTTGGGAGAGCAGAAAGCTTTACTGCCATAGGGCACTGTGAGGCTCTGGGAGACGACAATTCTGGCATAGAGCTGAGGAATTTAAAGGATGGATGAGGTGTCTCCAAGTAGATAATTCTTTCTATTCTACACTGTGTGTCTTTAAGGTTAGCAACTTTCGCTGCTGTTGCTGGGACTATATTTCAAGCTAGAGGCAGACCTTGTAAGAATATTTAAATAAATCAATATATGAGGTTTGTCCAAGGTTACGTGTTTGTTAAAGTTTTATTGATTATGCTATTGGTTGTAAATTATGTAACTCAATAAAGCTGTGGACTCTTTCCAATAAAAGACAAGGAGGTTATTCAGTTAACTGGAGTCTTAATGCAAACAAATGTAATGATATGGCACATTATAAGACCACAGTCCAGAGTCTGACAAATCCAATTCATCATGGAAATGACCAGAACTAGGTTATGTCATCACTGAATGAATTAGGCAGGAGGGGGCTGCTTAAAAAGGGGAAAGCCCTACTTACACACAAATAACTTGGTCATAAAATGGAGCAATAAAAGTGAATCGGGATAATAGGACTCTCCGAGCAATTCAGTAGATTAGTAGTATGTTTTGCATGTAATTGTCATGTCTATGTTTTACAATGTAGATATTTTCTACTCTATTTTATTATTTATACTGTTTTGTCAAGCACTGAGAGATCCTTCAAGATGAAAAGTGCTTATATATAAATCATTAGTATTAAAAAAGAATTCAGAACATATGGAAAATGTAGATGACAATTTTTTCTTTGCGTAAGCCACAGAAGGAGCCAGCATTAGAGCCAAAGAAGGGGCGTGTGAGTTCCTGGCTCCCTGGCTTGCACTCAAACTACTAGCTTGCATTTCTCTGGGGCAGTGGTCATCAAATGGTAGATTGCAATCGACCGGTCGATCCTGGAACCTCTGAGAGTCGATCGTGCTCTCCGGCTGCTAAAAGTCCAGCAGCACAGTGGGGCTAAGGCAGGCTCCCTGCCTGACCTGGCCCCACACTTGCTCCCGGAAGCGGACAGCATGCTTCTGCTGCCCCTGGGGAGGGCGGGGGGAAGGGGTCTTTGCGCGCTTCTCCTGCCTACAAGCACCGCCCCCGCAGCTCCCATTGGCAGGGAATGGGGAACTGTGGCCAATGGGAGCTGTGGGGCGGTGCCTGCAGGGAGGGGCAGTGCACAAAGCCACGTCCCCTCCCTCCCCAGGGGCTGCAGGGTATGCTGGCCGCATCCAGGAGCGGCATGGGGCCAAGGCAGGGAGGGAGCTGCCTTTGCCCTGCTGCACCACCGACTGGGGAGCCGCCCAAGGTAAGTGCCGCTAGGCAGGAGCCTGCACCCCAGCCCCCAGCCCTGAGCACCCTCCCGGAGCCAGCACCCTATACCTCCTGCACCCCAAACCCCCAGCCCCAAGCCCCCTCCTGGAGCCAGCACCCTGTACCCCCTCCTGCACCCTAATACTCTGCCCCATCCCAGACCCCCCTCCTGCACCCAAACTCCCTCCCAGAGCTTGCACCCCTCACTCCCTCCTGCCCCCCAACTTTTTGCCCCAGCCTCAGCCCAGAGCCCCCTCCTACACTCTGAATCCCTCAGCCCGCAGCCCCTCCCACATCCCAACCCCTGCACCAGGCCGCAGAAAGTGAGTGAGGGTGGAGGAGAGCGAGCAACAGGGAGTGGGGATGGAGTGAGTGGGGCAGAGCCTCAGGGAAGGGAAGGGGTAAATCCTAGGTTGCCCTTAAATTCAAAAAGTGATCCTGTGCATAAAAAGGTTGGAGACCACTGCTCTGGGGTACTCGTTTTCCTCTCAAAACCAAATATTTGCTGATTTATTTTCTTAAAAAACCCAAACTCTTAGAACTGATTTAGAAAGAGATTAAATTGTGACTTTCAAAGTAAATAAGGATTAACTCTCCACAAAAAAATGCTTGAAAAGCAGGAGGAGGTGTGTGTTTGTTTCTACTTTCACTTATAATACCAGAGAGGAATGATATTACAATAAGAACATAAGAATGGCCATACTATTAGACCAATGGTCCATCTAGTTCTGTATTCTGTCTTTCGACAGCGGCCAGGTGCCAGGTGCTTCAGGGGGAATGAACAGAACAGCAAATATCAAGTGATCCATTCCCTGTCGTCCAATCCTAGCATCTGGCAGTCAGAGGTTTAGGCACATCCAGAGCATGGGGTTGCATCCCTGACCATCTTAGCTAATAACTGCTGATGGAGCTATCCTCCATGAACTTACCTAATTCTTTTTTGATCCTAGTTATACTTTGGCCTTCGCAGCATCCCTTGGCAATGAGTTCCACAGGTTGACTCTGTGTTGTGTGAAGAAGTACTTTCTTCTGTTTGTATTAAACCTGCTGCTTATTAATTTCATTGGGTAATCCAATGGTCTTGTGTTATGTGAATGGATAAATATTGGCATGGGATATACTCTGTCGAGTAAGGGTTGCAAGACTGGGCCCAACGTATAATTATTTTATCTTAACATGCTCTAATATGTGGGCCCTTTTCATGATGAAGATAAGAGTAACTGAAAGTAAGTGTTATATAACAAAGGCTTGCAAGGCATTCTCTCTGACAGCTTTAAGAGAATGCTGCTTCACTTTTATTTAACACAGAACAGAAAGAAAGGAAAAGCCAAAGACTTTCTGCAGAACAATATAACAGTCTAACCCAGAAGTGGGCAAACTACGGCCCGCGGGCCACATCCGGCCCACAGGACCCTCATGCCCGGTTCTTGAGCTCCTGGCTGAGGAGGCTACCCCCGGCCCCTTCCCTGCTGTCCCCTCTCCTCTGCAGCCTCAGCTCGCCATGCTGCCAGCGCTCTGGGCGGCGGGTCTGCAAGCTCCTGCTGGGCAGAGCCATTGCAAGAGCCGCCGGCCTGCCCCAGTGCTCTAGACTGCACGGCGGCGTGGCTGGCTCCGGCCGGGCGGCACGGCTGCCAGTCCTGGTACTCTGAGCGGCATGGTAAGGGAGTGGGGAGCAGGGGGGCTTGATAAGGGGCAGGGAGTTTCAGGGGGCAGTCAAGATGTGGTTCTGGGGGGGTCAGGGGACGGGGAACAGGGGGGTTGGATAGGCATGGGAGTCTCGGGGGGCCTGGCAGGGGGCAGGGGTGCGGATAGGGGTCAGGGGTGGTGGTTTGGGGCAGGGGGTCCTGGGAGGAGGCTGTCAGGGGACAAGGAGCAGGGGGGTTGGATGGGTTGGGGGTTCTCAGGGGGGTAGTCAGGGGGGTGGGGAGGGGGTGGGGGCCCAGGCTATTTGGGGAGGCACTGCCTTCCCTACCAGGCCCTCCATACAGTTTCGGAACCCTGATGTGGCCCTTGGGCCAAAAGGTTTGCCCACCCCTGATCTAACCTGTTTAGAAGCCAGCACACATTCCAGTCAGCACTGCTCTGATCTAGACAAACTAATTAAACATGGGTGTTGACTAATCCATTAGTATCCTCTCTCAGCTGTTCCCAGGAACTTCTAGCCATTAAGAACACAGCAGGCACCTGGTGTGCTAATTAACTTGTGTAATACACACAGGCATTCTGAAGTGTGATTCTGCTCTGAAAATGTCTCTCTCTATATTGGGCACTTTCTAACTTGGCTGCTGTGTTCCCTGCATTAATTGAGAGTCCTAGCTGTTGATTTTACTGACCAAAGTAAGTGTTTATTGCTTTTCACTCCTCTTAGCCCTAAAGAGCCAATACAGACTCTAGAAGAGATGGAATTTGTTCTGGTTCACATACTGTTAACAGAATTGTTAACTAATAGTACAGTAACAAATTGTTTGTTTCCCCCTGACTTCCCGTATGAAGGGACTGCCCCTTAGGAATTTTACCTATCCTACAAAGTATTGAGTGTCTATCTCTGCAGCTCTGTTCCTCTTTCTTCTTACCCCATGGATAGTGCAACCCAGGGCTGGATATCTGCAGCTGGGTAGAGAGTGGACTGGGAGAAGGGGAAACTACTGGTGGCAGAGCAAGGAGGAATATGCATCCTCCCTTAAGACTGGAAAGCTGATCTGGAGGTACTGAGACACTATGTATGCATCCCCCCTGTGCTACATTTACCAAATCATTTTTCATTGTACAGCTTCACTTTAAGTCCCAGATTTTCAAAAGTGACTAATAATTTTGTATGCCTACATTTTTGAGTCTCCAAGTTCTTTGGGGGCAGGGATCATCTTTTCTGTTTGTGTGTGTAATTAATATATATGCCTAGCCTAATGGGGCCCCATCCTCTCAGTGCTTCTAAGCATATTAAAATGTAAAATAAACAATTAGGGATCTAGTTTTTTCTGAGACTGCTGAATATCCATCTTCGAAACATCAGATACCCTGAAGGTGTCCAAAGTTAAGCAACTGAGATCATTGCACATGTTTTCAATTTAGGCCTAAATCTTTTAGTTGACTGATTAAAATATTACCTAAAACAGATATGTGGCAGATGAGTTTGCTTTATTCAATTTTTGTCCAGTCTGATATTGACTATTACTAACAATCTTGCAGAAATTCAAAGGTGAGAGTGAGATTCTGCTCACAGTTATACTTGTGGGAAGTATGGGTAACTGAGGAAAAAACTGGCCCTCTGAGTTTAAAGCTGAGTTAATCCTGTAAAAAGAGACATTGGTACCACGGAAGCCAGTGGAAGTTTTGCCTGCAAGACTGGCCCCAGACTCTGTGTATACATACATACACATTATGGATTTTTATTAACATATCGTGTATCAGCCAAGGTTCAAAACCTTTCCCCACAAAATAGTCTCAAACCCTTCCTCCCATCCACTAATGGCTCCATTGTAGTCCTTTCCCAGAAAAACCCTGAAAGGATAGATAAACTGTGGAGAGCAAACCAACTTAACAACTTCAACCTGAAGCTCTTGAAAGCTCCAGTCAGACTCCTTGCTGAAAACACTCTCGCTCTGAGTAGATCCATAATGTAGAAATAAGAAAAGGAGTACTTGTGGCACCTTAGAGACTAACCAATTTATTTGATTGGTTAGTCTCTAAGGTGCCACAAGTACTCCTTTTCTTTTTGCGAATACAGACTAACACGGCTGTTCCTCTGAATGTAGAAATAGATTGGCTCCATAGTAACGTGGGATTGATCTCATAATACATTGTGAATGTCCCATCTCTTTTTAAAGTTAGCTTGAGTGTGGCAGTGACTATTTAAAGATTCTTTCTGAAGAAATCGTGCTTGATGAAGTATTAAACTGGTAATCCACTGGAGTGCACAAAATGAGCTCCAAATGATCTGACCCCATGATAGTGAGTTATTTTGACCTGGCCATTAGCCCTGGTATGTGAGCAAAGGAAGACGACGAGAGTTATTGTAAATAGGAAGCTTAAGGCCTGAACCAGCTCCCATTAAAGTGAATGACTGGCAAAATGCTTATTGACTTCAATGGGAGAAGGCTCTAACCCTTCATTTGTCCAGTCTTTGAGCTGAATTTGATGTAGAACATTAATAATGATCTTACAGAAATATAAAGGTCACACGTTTAAAACTCTTAGTTATGTCTGTACAAAGGGATGTTTCTATTGGCAGCTGTGCCTCCTGCATTGCCATTACCCCTGATTGTTCCATCTCTGTTGCCAATTTACCCAGGCCACTGGCCTTCCTCCTCCTTCTCTTTGCCTTCTTTAACTTTACCAGGCAAGCTGGGGGGCGGGGGGGAAGATGGAGGGGAGAGGAAAGGAAATCAGAGCGGGGGGAAACTGGCATGCTGAATGAGTATGTAACTAACCTAAGGAAACTTCACCTTCTTATTTACTACCCTTGTCCTTCTATCTCTTCTCCCCCCCCCTCTTTTTTGCCTTATAACTTGTAATGTTTATGTCTGAGGTTGTGGTCTGATCCTGCAGACACTTAATGTCATGCCAGCAGCTGCTTCTGGGAATAATCCCATTTTATTTTTTATTGCATTTGCATAAACGTTCAAGTCAAGCGTGTTAATCCAAACGTCTTAACCCCTCAATAGCTGAGGGAAGGGAATTGTGCATGGCCATGAGGGAACCAGGCTGCCCTTGCCGATGGATGCAGCTGGCAAGTATATGATCTACATCTTCTAATTGGCCACAGTGGCAAAGCGGTGGAGGTGAGTCATGAAGGCCCCACTTATATTGATTTGCAGCATATCTGGTCACTCTACATCTGAAGTAATGGAGCAGTGCCCACAGAAGGCGTGGAAAGTCAAAACTAGGGGAATGGACAATTGTATTTCTCATGAGATAGGCATTGGCTATGTCTGAAGCTTGTTCTTGCCCACATAGTTTGCCATCTGGAGGTGCAATCAAGATTCTTTAAAGGAGTTGCCCAAACGGGGCACCATGAGTGGTCAACCGGTAGATGAGACACATCTTTAACTAGGGGTAGATGTGGCATGGCTTACACTTGAAGGATCAGATTCTGCAAGGTGACTTGCAAGGTGTCAGAAGGGGCAATATTCCCATTGAAACCAAACAGTAAGTGTTTGCAGGGTCAGAATCTTCCTAAACAATCAAGGTTGGGACTATGTTTTTTATGTGTTCAATAAGCCACAAAGAACCTTTTGAACATTACATAAAAAAAATGTAATTTCAATAAACAATACTTACCCTCATCACTGGAAAATGAGTATCATGTCTGGCTCCATTTTATTTTATTAGGATGTTTTCTTCTTCCCCCACCCCATTTTTTTGTTTTAATTACAAGTATGTTAAATTGGATGCCTTACCTTATTTGTGCAAGTGTTCTGCCAGAGACATCAGATTCATACTAATTTACAAAATGTTCCATATTATCAAATGTAATTGAAAAACAAAAGACTGAAAAAAAACAAGAACTGAAATGAATTTCTTGAGGAGTTTAACATTTAAATTCCCATCAAGAAGATACTGCTGTGGAAGGTAGGCAGTTTTAATTCTCTATGCGACCTTTTAAAATCAGTCTATTTAAAATGCTTTCAGCAACTCAAGACCCAGTTTTCTTTCCTTAATACACTTTTTTTTTTTTTAAACTAGTGCTTACTACCCTGACATCGGGTCACTCTCTTTCACAGAGATTTGAATAGTTGTTGTTGGTTGTTGATTTATGTTATCATAACACCCAGATACATCTATCGAGTGCTAGGTTCTGTACAGACATGTAACAAAGATGACAGTCAGGCCCTACCCCAGAATGCTCACAGTCTGCATGATAGGATGCAAAAGTTGGACAGTACAAATAAATGGGGGGGGGGGGAAATTTGGGAGGGTGAATTAACAATAAAGCAAATGGAGTTTCACAGAAAAGGAGACATTATTTGTGGCATTCTCTTAAGGGCAAGAGTAAAAAGGGTGTTCCCATACTGCAGCCATGATTTCTGGATCTCTGCTGCAGAGAGAAGTTTCTTGTTACTAGCCCCAGAGCACCTGGGAATTGCTCTTGTGGGTGTGGGGGTAGATGTTAGTACACATTTGGTTTGTTTCTGGCTAGCTCTTAAACACGTCCCAGTTTTGTCTACATGCTATTTCATCAAAATATAGCCATGTTTTAAACCAAAAGCTAGGCAACATTTCTCTCTAGTTAAGTCCATTATTCCCTGTCACAGAACTTTGATCTCACAGACCAGTCTCTTTATATTAAGTAACAAGGCATCATTTGGTTCACATTTCATCCATTCCTTATCACATTTACATTCAGGCAATTGCCTCCATATGCTCTTTTGTAAAAGAAAAATCCAGCTGCAGTGCAGGCATGCTTACATTTATGGATGGAGTGATTATGTCAAATGTTCATGCATTTTTGTTTTCAGTGTGACTGACCTTAAAAGACTGCTTTACTTGGGGAGTTTTATAATACATTTTTAAAAATGTACAAAAATTGCTCCCAACTAAAATGGTTTTAAATGTGCTAATTTAATAGATACAAAGATTTAACACTTGCAGTGCCATTAGATATACTGAAAAGTATTCTTTGAGCGAGGCACCTTGTGTGGTCAAATGTGTTAGTGTTGAAAATTGATTAGGTTTCAGTGCCATGGGACATACCCATGCATACTTCAGGCAGGACAGCTTGTCTGTGTTCAGATGTATTTTAGTATTTCTGCGAATGGAATAAAACAATACTTTCTGTTACCTAGGAGTTTCAGTATAGCAAAGGGGCTGGAGCACCCACAGAGGAAGGAGAAGTTTAAAAAAAAAAAAAAAAAAGGTGGTCAGCATGCACTGGCAGCCCTCTTTTTCCCCCCCTCCTCCCTCTGCCCCTGACGATCAGCTCCTCCCCCTGCCTCCAAGCACCTGCTGCAAATCAGCTGTTCAGCAGCATGCAGGAGGTGCTGGGCAGGAGCGAGGGCAGGGCGCACTTGGGGAAGGGAGAGGAACGGGGTGGGGGCAGGGATGGGGGCTTGAGGGAAGGGGTGAAGTGGGGGTCAAGCACCCCCCAGCAACTCATAAGTACAGCAGTATGCAATATAGCAGGGAAGCAAACCAAGCTTTATTTGTTTGCGAAGGGGTTTGTAGGAAGGGAAACTGTCATGGACTCCAACGCAAATTGAGAAGACAGAGAAAATAGTGATGTGCAGATATTAATGTAAGAACATAATTATTTTGCATTAAGCTGATTGGTTGGAGAAGGGGCTGTTGAGAACAGAGGAGGGGTGTTGTGGAAATACTAGTATGATATGCGCTGAAGAGGTAATGCAGACTTGTGTTCTTTATGCTGTATAAAGATTAGAGTCTCTATATGCCAACAATTGTTGTCTGTGCAATTGACATAATTTTGTCTAATGTTAATGGAAATGTTCTAGCACAATTTACCAAAGCCATTTACAGTTGTTAAGATGGAGTAAAATGGAAAGAAATTGTGAGAAGACAAACCCAGGAGGTTTGATATCTGTGTAGGTGACAGGAAATGTATTTAAGTGTGGAGTTTCTTATTCTGGGCCTGTTGAGGTTTTGCCAAATTCTTTTGTTTAGAAAGTACAGTACAGCAAATGTTGCAAGAACATTTTAGAGAAGATGCTTTTTAACTGCTCCCTTTTTCCACTGGATGGTTGAGATCCAGTCTTAGGCTTCACTGGACTTTATCATATTCTGTATGTTTGCACAGCGCCCAGCACTATGGGGCCCCAACCTAGTTTGCCTTTAGGTGCTGCTCCAAGATAAGTGTGTAAGAATAATATAGTATTCAAAGCTTTCAATTCTGCCATGGCACCAACCTGCCTCCATCGTACTTATATGGCTAATGTATTTATCCTCACCGCATCCCAGTGTGGTAGGAAAGTGCTATTACCCCCATTATTTTACAAATGGGAAACTGAGGCCCAGAGAGACTATGAGCTCGGGGTGTAATTCCCAGCTCACATACTCTTGCTAGCTCTCATCTGACAGGAACAGTAGTAGCGTAGCCACAGTAGCACAGGGAGGACTGGTTTCTGCTAGCAGCCCTGCATAGATACCCGTGGGTTTCAGGCAAGTTTGCAGTCAGGGTGGCTAGCCCCTGCCAGTACAGCCACACTACTGTTTTTAGTATGCTAGCTCAAGTGAGAGCTAGCCCAACTATGTCTACATGAGTTGGGAATCACACCCTTGCCTTGTAGATTAGAAATAGCCTGTGTGATTTGCCAAACGTCCGACAAGAAGTCTGTAATAGAGCAGGGAACTGAACCCTGCTCTCCTGAGCCCTAGGCAAGCACCATAACCGTTGAACCATTCTTTCTTGCACCTGTAGGATGACTGGCCAGAGCACATGCCCACCACATGCAGATTATTCATGAAAGGGACCATTACCTGGTCACGTGGTGTCACTGACCATGAAACACACTGATCACAATCCCTGATCCCTGCATTAGAATGCCTAGGAAGGAGTACTGCGGAAGAAGATCTGGGGGTCATAGTGGATCAAAAGCTAAATATGAGTCACCTGTGTAACTCTGTTGCAAAAGAAGCAAACATCATTCTGGGATGTATTAGCAGGAGTGTTGTAAGCAAGACACGAGAAGTCATTCTTCCGCTCTACTCTGTGCTCATGCCTCAGCTGAAGTATTGTATCCAGTTCTGGGCACCACAGTTCAGGAAAGATGTGGACAAATTAGAGAGTCCAGAGAAGAGCAACAAAAATGATTAAAGGCCTGGAAAACTTGACCTATGAGGGAAGATTGAAAAAAATTGGGTTTGTTTAGTCTGGAGAAGAGAACACTGAGAGGGGACTTGATAGCAGTTTTCAAGTACATAAAAGGTTGCTACAAGGAGGAGGGAGAAAAATTGTTCTCCTTAACCTCTGAGAATAGAGCAAGAAGCAATGGGCTTAAATTGCAGCAAGGGAGGTTTAGGTTGGACATTAGGAAAAACTTCCTAACTGTCAGGGTGGTTAAGCACTGGAATAAATTGCCTAGGGAGACTGTGGAATCTCCAACATTGGAGATTAAGAGCAGGTTAGCCAAACACCTGTCAGGAGTGGTCTAGATTGGGGTTGGCAACCTTTGGCACGCAGCCCACCAGGGTAATCTGCTGGCGGGCTACGAGACATTTTGTTAGCCTGGCAGCCAGGCCCGAGCTGCTTCCCACAGCTCCCATTGGCTGGGAACGGCAAACCACAGCCACTGGGAGCTGCAGGGGGCTGTGTCTGCGGATTGTCAATGTAAACAAAATGTCTCGCGGCTCGCCAGCAGATTACCCTGATAGGCCACGTGCCGACGGTTGCCGACCCCTGGTCTAGATAATACTCAGTCCTGCTATGAGTCCAGGGAACTGGATTAGATGTCCTCTCGAGGTCCCTTCCAGTCCTATGATTCTATGCCCTTCCAGTTCCTATCACTCAGAGGGTTTGGTGGCAAACCAGAATCAGGGAAAAAATTCTGGCCCCTACTTCTCTTTGGCTTGCAGTGTGTGCATCCTGGTAAGTGCATCAGCCAGCCAATGCTTGTCCCAAAATTATTCTAAGATGTATACTCTGCGGCTTATCACAGAATGTTATGTGATTACATAGGGTTTATTCCTGTTAAACATCTTGGCTGTCAAATACATCTGTGGTGTAACGCCATTGAAATTGGTGAGTAATAATGACTTCTCTAATGTCGAAGCTTTGTATTTATGCAGTCACTCACACTATCTGTGGGTAAAGGCAGCAAAATTCATTTTAACCCAAATTACAATATAATAGAATTTGATTTTATGCAGCACATTCCATACTAAAAGTATCTCAAATTATATTGTCGTGTACCTAAGGCCGAAACCATAGGTTTTGTAACAAATTTAGGTTTAATTTATTACACTAAATATGAATACAAATGTGTTATAAAATGTATACAGAAATGAACTGAAAATTACGGTTTTAAGGAATTATGAAACATTCTTCTGCACTGCTGGAAAAGCAAACACTAGACCATTTTGCTAGTGCTTCAGAACCAGGAAATAAAATTGACGAGTCTAATTTCACTGTCCAAGTCTTGGGAAATTCACAAGTAATATAAGTTCCTAAAATGATGAAAAGTATATTATATTACAAATTGTGCCATAATTTTGATGGTGGTATTAACAGTTATATATTTTTAATTTAAATCTGAGTTTTTAAAAATCTATGCTATCCCTTTAAATACTGGTGGTGCGCTGACAGTGTAGGCCCCGAATGGGAAACCTGTAACACATAATGCTAACTGTATTGTGCAATGAGCAGGACACCTGTTCCTCTGTGAAGCCATTGAAATCAATGGGGCCCATGCAGGGGCCCATCTGTATGGAGCTCATTGGTACATCAGGACCTTAACCATCCCGTGGCCCATGTTTGGTTTTGGATATCAATGGAAGAGGAGCCAGTAGTTAGCAGCTTATGCAGCATAGTACATGATACACTTAATTTCCATTTTAAATCATGTGGACTAGCTGTGAGGAAGCTGTGTAAGGACAGCTCCTATATGATGAGATCACAGGCCAAGGGAGAGGGGATAAAAAAGTTGTCCAAGTGAGCAGATTACTGTCTGTCTTGGAATCACAGGAGTATATGTGAAGGGACAAGAAGGGACTAAGAGCATGGTACTAGAAGAAGAACCTGGGATGAAATAAAGTGGAATGGGAGCAAACAGTAGGGTGGCCAACTTTCTAGTCACACAAAACTGAACACCCTAGCCCCGCCCCTGCTCACTACATTCCCCTCACCCCCCCCGGTGGCTTGCTGTCCCCCATACTCACTCACTTTCACTGGGCTGGGGTAAGGGGTTGTGGTGTGGGAGGGGTGCAGTCTCTGGGGTGGGACCAGAAATGAGGGGTTCAGGGTGTGGGAGGGGATGAGGGCTCTGGCTGAGGGTGCAGTCTCTGGGTGTGGGGCTGTGGATAAGGGGTTTGGGATGCAGGAGGAGGCACCAGGCTAGGGGGTGGGGCCAAGGGATTTGGAGTGTGGGAGGGGGCTGTGGGTTGAGGCGGTGGGGTGCAGGAGGGGGTGAGAGCTTTGGGGTGGGGCCAGAGATGAGGGGTTCAGGGTGTGGGAGGCAGTTCTGGGCTGGGCCAGGGGGTTGGGGTGCAGGCTCTGGGGTGGGGCCAGGGATGAGGGGTTTGGGGTGCAGGAGGGGGGTCTGGGTTTGGGGGGCTCAGGGCTGGGGCAGGAGCTTGGGGTTGGGGCATGGGCTTACCTTGGGCAGCTCCCAGTCAGTGGAGCAGGGTGGGGAGCTAAGACAGGCTGCCTACCTGTCCTGGCACTGCATTGCTCGCACCTCAGAAACAGCCAGCAGGTCTGGCTCCTAGGCGGGGGACCAGGAGGCGCCACATGCTGTTCTCACCCACCGGCATCGCCCTATCTAGCTTCCATTGGCCGGTTTCCAGTCAATGGGAGTGCGGAGCTAGAGTTCGGGGCGGGGATAGCGCACAGAGCCCTGTGGCCCCACCGCCTAGGAGCCGAACCTGCTGGCCGCTTCTGGGGCTCAGCGCAGTGCCAGCCAGGACAGATAGGGACTAGCCTGCCTTAGCGCCACAGCACCGCCGAACGGACATTTAACAGTCCAGTTGGCAGTGCTGACCGAAGCCGCCAGGGTCCCTTTTTGACCGGGTGTTCCGGTCAAAAAGCAGACACTTGGTCATCCTAGCAACCAGTAAGAGGCACTTGTGTAGAATTTAATAGACAATGATGTCCTTTCTGCAGACTTTTCCAATTTGTTAAATTCTATAGGACAAACTATATTCTTGCTGTAGAATTTTATAGACTAGTACAAAATTTATAGAAAGGGTTTCATTCTGTATTAATTTCTGTAGGGTCATTAAACGAAGTTCTGTAGAACCCTCTTAAATGTTTATAGCACCCTGTTGGTATCATCCCTATTCAGTCTATCAGATTCCCCCATAAGGGGAGGGAAATAGAGTGAGGAGAGAAGGAAACAAGTCACATAGGACTAGACCTAAAAAAGCACTTTGACACCTACCTGTCACTTTAGGCTCCTAAATCCCAGAATCAGGCCCCACAGGGATTCACAAAACTCCAGCTCAGCTGCCTCCAAACCTGTAAGCCCTTAAACTTGCTCAGCACCTACAATTCTTCAGTAAAAGTTCTCTCTGTGCCTATGTTTCTACCTCTGTGCATATGTGCTGTACCCCACATTACGTGTCTGGATGCCTAAGCCCCAGAGCAATGCATGAACCGGGGGAAACAGGCGTTCCTCTGACTATTTCACCAGTGGGGCCAGTCCAGTAAGTGGACTCAGAGCTTGCTTACCAGATCAGGCCCTGTCTGCAAACCCACACTAACCAGCCTGGGGGTGGGGAATATAACCACTGTGCTATGGGATATTCTGCAGTGGGGCTCCCTCAGTCTTTTCTGTTGAAGCAGTTCCACTGTGGAAAAATAATTTAAAAATTCATTGTAGCTGGGAGGCTGGGTCTCCCACCTGAGTGCTCTAACCAGCAGGCTACAGATTCATTCTTAGGCTTCCACTCCCTCTCTCTGGCCCAGTGAGTCTTTCATTATTTAGACACAATGGAACAGCTTCAATAGAAGAGACGGTGGAAACCCCATATCCGAATATCCTATAGCTCAGTAGTCAGATCACTCTTCAAATCCCTTCCCCCTAGGCAGTGGGGGTACTTGGTCCAGAGTTCACCCACATCCCAGGTGAGTACTCTAGCATCTGGGCTAACAGTTACAAGGGAGCGCCCGCTCCTCCTCTCTGCACACCACCTTGCTACAACGGGTGCCTCACATCAAGAGAGGGTTTGCAGCTGAGAATCCCAAACAGAGGAAGGCACCTCCCTGCAGCCCACATCTCGCTGCTGAACTCCGACTGGTGTGGGGCTTAGGACATTCCCTTTGCCTTGGCATCTCCCATTAGCTAGTTTAGATGGGGAACTGCCTAGCATGCTGTCTTTTGTGAATCCCATTCTCAGCTTCCTATCTCTCCCCAGTCATTGTATAGGGAGCTTAGGTGCCTAACACAGGCTTTGTGAATCACAGTGATTTTCTAGGTGCCTAAAAGTTAGGCATGGTGATGCTCAGTATTGTCACACCTACATTCTTTTGTGAATATAGCCCATAGAGCTGTGTGTTCCAGATAAACACTCAAAGGTGTGCCAAACCAGAGTAGTGTTGATGGCGATGTTGCATTAACAGGCCAAAGGATTGTTGCAGACAAAGGGGACAGACATTTTTGTATTCTGAAATTGCTCATACCACCTTAGATATCTGTGCAACTCTAATCCTTTGGTCAGGATACTAACATTGTGCCTCAACTCCTTTAAAGATGCCATTGGATGTTTACCTTCTACCTGGACCACCAATAGACGTGGGCAAAAAGGACATTAGTTTTATATCAAAGAGACGGCCCTTGTATCAGAGCAATGCTTCCTTAGGCACAGTGGTGCCTTAGGTTACAGTATCAGCAATGTGTACATGCTCAGTCCCTGGAAGTTAAGCCCATTACTTTCTACTCCAGAGGCAAGTGATCCCTATTGACACATACAGACACCTCTGCTATGTGGAAGCCTAGAAAAGTAGATAAACAATAACACTGCCATTGAAATGTTTTGTAAGGCAACAATCCAGTTCCCAAGCATAGGAGCTATAAGGCCAAGTAGTTTCTCCCAGTGTGGGACAACCATCATTGACTTTTTTACAGTGTGATGGCTCTTTTTGCATTGTTGCACTTCAAGTATTTTAAAAATATCCACTTAAAGATAAGTTTCTCTCTCTGAGTGCAAGATGGCAGTACAAGACAAGAGTGTACTGGTGCAATGGGCTTATCCTGTGTGACCTTGGGCAAGTCACTTTGGGGCAGATCCTCAAAGGGGGTTAGGTGCCTAACTTCCATTGAAATCAATGGCCTAAATACTTTTGAGGATCTGGACCTTTGTCCCCAAGCACTTCAGTATAAAGTGCTTTCAGATCTATAGATGGAAGGAGCTACATACATGCAAAACATTACCTTTATTAAACATCATGATAAAAGTATTTCAGAAACAGGAAAATGAGTGTTTCAATCTATGGACTCCTACTTCAGACATAGATGGCAACTAACAGAAATGCTATAGATCAGGAAAAGCTAGGAGAGGTAGCTGTGATGTTGTCACTGCTGTATGAATCATCTGGCTAAGAGGTCAGCCCAATAGCCAGGGAATAGTCAGGTTTGCTCTAAACTAGACTGTATTTATTGAGCTGGTTAATGATCTTTTCTTAGCAATGGATAAGGATTAAGTGTCCAGGTTGATTTCATTAGATCTGTCATCTGTCTTTGATGCCATTGACGACAAGATTTTGTCAAGACACATTTGTTCATTACTGGCTGAGGGTGGATGACTCTCGGGTGGTTCTATTCATTCTTGGGTGGGAAGTCTCAAAGGGTGGTTTTGAGCAATTGTTCTTCCACCATGAAGTCAGTTATGCCACTCTTGTGGTCAGTATATATCTAAAGACACTAGGACAGTTAGTGAGCGGCAGCGTATTCAGCAGGCTGATGACATACAGATTCATGTGGTGCAGTAGAATAAATATAAGTAACGTGGTGCCATGAAGACATTATGGAGAATAAATGAGTGTGAACTGGCTCAGTCGTAATCAGAGAAGACCAAAATAGTGAAGGGGAGTGGTCAGAAGTGGGGGCAATTTCTGCATTTATTTCTGGCTAGAAGGGTGTCACCTTTTCTCTACTATGTGGACCTTGTGACTGTCATCCATACATTTTGTCAGTACAAACTAGGCTACTGTCATGAGCTCTAAATCAGACTGGGCAGGGACGCTGCCCTGACGGCTTGGGAAACCGAAACTAATGCAGCTCCCTACTTGCTGAGTGGTGTGTCCTGCAGAAAGTAACTAACACTACTGCTCAGGCAGATGCTGGCTTCCAGCAAGTTTCCTGACTGAGTCCAAGGTGCTGGTCTGAACCTTTGAAGCCCTAAATGGGGCTTACCTGAAAGACTGTCTCCCCATGCTTAGGGTCACCCTTAGGATTTATGGGGCCCTACACAGTATTATTAAACTGATGCCCCATGCTCCACTGAAGGCAGTCCCCAGCCGGCGCTGCTGACCCCAATGTGTCAAGGGGGCACTGCCACCACCCCCGCTCGGGGACCCCCAGAACCCGCCCCCATTGCTGACACGCACCAAGCTTCGTACGCAGCTAGGGTGACCAGATGTCCCAATTTTATAGGGACAGTCCCGATTTTTGGGTCGTTTTCTTATATAGGCTCCTATTACCCCCCCCCCCCACCCCCTGACCTTATTTTTCACATTTGCTGTCTGGTCACCCTATACTCAGCAGACACCGTGGCAGTGGCTCAAAGCAGGCTTCGCCCTGTCACATGGGGGCTGCATCTTGCCAAAGCCCATGGCCCTCCTGCAGCCCCTAGCTCACCACGAGCATTTTGACAGGAAGTACCAAGCAGTAATAACAATAATACAAGTGTTTGTGTGTGAGAGAGACAGAGAGAGAGAGAGAGAGACTGTGTGTTGGGGGACTATGTGACAGAGTATGTGTTGCGGAGTGTGAGACTGTGTGTGTGTGAGACAACCTGTACTGGGGGAATGTGACTCATGAGAGGCAGAGTGTATGTGGGTGTGTGAGCATGTGTTAGAGAAATGTGAGAGACAGTGAGTGTACTGGTTTCAGAGTAGCAGCCATGTTAGTCTGTATCCGCAAAAAGAAAAGGAGTACTTGTGGCACCTTAGAGACTAACCAATTTATTTGAGCATAAGCTTTCGTGGGCTACAGCTCACTTCATTGGATGGTCTCTTCCTCCCCCCACGCTCAGCTCGGCGCCACGCCCGCCTCTCCCTGACTCATGTGGAAGTTTTGCTCCTCCTGTCCTGGCCGCGGCCTGGCCCCCGCCAGAGACTGAGTGGCGCAGGCAGGCAGGCAGGCAGGGTCCAGGGAGAGACTCCGCTCCAGACAGTGGTGGGCCGGACCACTGCACCACCAGTAACCGGCCACGCTGCTCTGGGCTCCCCGGGGCTGGGGCAGCAGAGCCAGAGGCTGGGACCCTCGGCCGGCTGGCTGAGGAGCGAGCGAGGGGGCGGGGAGAAGCTTGCAGGCCCCGCACAGGGGAGGGGCTGGAGAAGAGAGGATTCCAGCCATGGCCAGCGAGGGGAATGGTGCCCAAAATTTTCGGGTGCCCTACTGCACTGTGTACTGCGTATCCCAAAGGATGGCCCTGCCCATGCTGTAATGCCACTATTACAATCAGCAGAGGCACTTGAGCTGGAGCTCCCTTGCTACAATGAGGGGTATTCCTTGACAGTGCTTCCAAAAATCTTGATTTCTTAACCTTCCAGTCATTCTGTATAGCGCATCTTTCCTTGAAAACCCGTAAGGAAGTTGGGGGCTCATAAGTGGAAGGTTTGATGCTGACAGATCAGGTGGGATCTGGGGATCTGGCTGGGTAGATAGTCTTGAAATCTGTGTAATTGGAAATCTGAATGAAAACTTTGTGTTGGTAAATTCTAGATTCCCCCCCGGACCCTCCTCCGGCATCTACATTTTTTGGAGTTGGCTTGAGCGGTGGATAGAAGCCAGACAATTTGAAATAATCATAATTAACTATAACCATTACTGATTAGTCAAGATTTGCAATATAATAAATGCATGGATAATTCATCCATTGCAAAATATTAATATTTTCTAGTAAAGGGTGGAAAGACTTCATGTCCACTCAAATGAGGTGTAGACATACTACTAGTAATAATGCCTAGATCTTAAATACCACTAACAGGGCCACTACTTGCATGGATCCACGCGAACCCCACCACACTCGTTCTCTTGATGATTCTGTCAGGATTTCCTAGAGGATCAGCTGCACTCTACACGCTGCTTTACATGCAAGTAATACCAACTGTAGTCAGCACGAAAGGAGAATCATGAACACCACTTGGCAGCTAAGTAAAGGAGGAACTGATTGTCAAATATTTTGTTTTACAATGTATTTGTTTGTAAGTCTTTAAACCTGCACATATACTCTGTTAATAACTTGGGATTTTGCACAGCTTTTTGTATTTACTTTTAAAAAATGCACGTCAATGTATATTGAAATACGTAGCAGCTCACAGCATCTATAACATAGTGTAAAGGTGTAGTCCTCACTTACAGAGGTGAGGAAAATCTATTTCAACCCCCAAAGGACAGACTTACTGGTGCAGAAGGTCACTAAATACTGGCAATTGTGCCGTGGGCTTGGAACAAGATCCTGTCTCTACTGCACCACTGCTCTTCTATATGAGGGAATGTAAGAGAACTCGTACACCAGTGAAAGAATTACATTTCTCACACTATCCATAGTGCGCTCATATTGTGAAAGATTAGGGGAAAGAAGAAAGGAAAACAGCCCATGTATGTATAGCAAGCCAAATTCTTCCTCAGTATCATCCGGAGTTACACCAGGTCTGAATTTGGTTCATGATGTTGAATACAAATATGCTTTTGGCTATTACTCAGGAGAAATTGGTCAAGAATAGTTCAGCCTTTACTGAAAATATTAATGTTGCAATACTGCCAAGGGTCATTGTCAGCCTGGGTTATCTGCTGCATAAGTGCTGGTCACACAAATCCGGCTTAGCTAAGGGCTATAATTCATGCACTCAGCATTTCAGAAATTATTTCTTATATCTTCCTCTACTTGCCATTTTGCAAATTCATTTAGTTTCAGTGAGTGTATAACTATTGTAATCTCTTGCTGGAGCCATTTCTTTGTCTGGTACAGTGTTTCCCTGTACATCAGATTTGATCAAAGCTGAACAAGCTCCATTTATATATACACTTTGTATGTGAAATGGAAAAAAAATTAAAATTGCCACCTATGGATGCATTCCATTCAGCCTCAGATAACCCAATGGGAAAATACAGACCACCTATTACAGAAAAAATATTAACAAGGATGTGCTTGTGGTTAAGGCAGACATTGGAGAGTCAGGAAATATGGTTTCTCGTCCTGGTTCTGACACAGATTCCTTAAGTACCCATGGGCAAGTTATTTAATTTCCATGTGCTTCAGTTTCCTATCTGTAGAGTGGGGATTATATAATTTCCCTACTTCACATGGGTGTTGAGATTAAATGCATTAATGTTTGTAAAACACTTTGAGATCTTCTGGTGGAAGGCACAATAAGTGCAGTGTAGCTATATGCATAGAGTACTATACCTCAGGTTTTCAGAGTTGTTAGTCTGTATCAGCAAAAACAATGAGGAGTCCTTGTGGCACCTTAGAGACTGACAAATTTAAGTTTTCGTGGGCTAGAACCCACTTCATCAGATGAATGGAGTAGAAAATACAGTAGCAGGGGGGTGTGTGTGTAAATACTTACGTCTGGCTATATACATATAGCCAGACATAAGTAAGTGTGTGTGTTTATATAGACACACACACACACACACACACACACACACACACACACATATATAAAGTACATGAAAAGATGGGAGTTGCCTTACCGGCGGGGGGGTTTCAGTCTAACGAGACAATTCAATTAACAGTAGAATAAGGCAACTCCTATCTTTTCAGGATCTCAGTCCTTTAACCTTCTGAAATTCATACACCGATTACTGTGAGAGGGACTTTTGAATCTGATCTTAAAATATCTTTCATTTCTGAGTCTTATTACCGTCTTTGGCCATACATTTTGGTTGTGATTCTGCCTGGCCCTCAAGTCTTAATAGCTTAGCAAGTTTTAGGCTCCTAGACTGATCTTCTGTTTTATTATTGTTGTATTGGCATCATGGGCTGATTGATGGCAGGAGTCAATAGTGAAGGAGAGATGAAGGTCAGGTGGGGACTGACTGTGAAGGACCTTTGAAGTGAACACAAGCGGCTTATTTTGTTACAGTGGAGGGATCCACAACTAGTGGAGAGATGCAAAGAGACAGGTGACATGGCCAAAGGAACAGACTCGGAAAACGAGCTTTGCAGCAGCATTCTGAATGGATACGAACAGGGCAAGATAGCATTTGTCAAAGCCGGAGACAAGGGTGTGGCAGTATCAAGAGATATTGAAAGCCTGAGAATTTTAGCCCTGTGGATAGCTAGGAATGGTTGTTTCTTAGCGGTCATATGTACAAAGATTCAGCATGATTAGATATAGCCTGGATGTGAGGATCTAGAGAGAGGTCTGAGTGGAAGATGATGTCCAGGTTACAAGCTGAGCGGGAGGCAGGATGGCAGCGTTGTTGACAGTGCTCAAGAAAGGAAGTAGCGGAGAGGACTTGGTGGGGGAAAGATTAGGAGCTCTGTTTTAGCCATGTTTAGCTTGAGCTGATGGCTAGACATCCATGAGGAGATGTCAGAGAGACAACCTGAGATTTTAGAGGCAGAGAGGTAAATCTGTGAGCCATCAGCATTGAGATGATGGTATTATTGGTGTTTAAATTACTGCTGAACTTGTTTGTGGATGAGATTACCCAGAAATAAAGTGTAGAGGGGAAAAAAGGAGACCAAGCGTATAGAGCCTTGTTGAACTCCTACAGAAAGTTGGAAGGTGAATGAGGAGGATCCTCCAAAAGACATGCTGAAGGAACAATTAGAGAGGTAGGAGGAGAACCAAGAGGGGACAGAGTCACAGAAGCCAAAGGTGGACAAGATTTCAAGAAGAAGAGCATGATCTACTGGATTGGTTTATTATTGATTCTTGAGGAGGGATGATGATCAGTTGTCCATACTGATTCTTTTAGATCTACCATGTGCCTTTGATATGTGGAGTTTTGTTGATATCTCAGGGAGAGATGGAATAGCTCTTCTTTTCTTTCTCAGAGGTCCAGCGGGGCAATTGCTGGTCCACCCCAAAGTCTATCTCATTGGGTCTCTTCTTGTCACCTTTCTTGTTCAACATGTATGGAACCTGGGGCCATTAGGAGGGTCAGTAAAGAGGCTTGTGTTATTCAATATCGTGGTTTGCATGCAACTAAACCTAATTAGAATGGCAAAAGAATGAAATTTTAAATAGTTTCTTTTATCTGTATGTATTAATGTCCAATCCACTCTATCACCTACTAAATGTTCATATCACTTTTACTGGCGCCCTGCGTTTAAAAGTGGGCACTGATGGAGTAAAATTAGGGGGGATACATTTCTCTATTAGCGACGGAACAGGTTTAATTTACCTAAAATTGAACTTTGAGGAGTAAATGAATAATTTTAACCACTTGGAAATACACGAAATAATCAGTTTTACTTACTTAAACACACACACACAGAGTCAGGCATCTTAATGTGTTAACTGTATCAGATGTAAAATAAACCACAGTTGCTATGGAGCAATTTATTTACAATACATGGCACACAGGAATACAGGTAGGTAGGTTACCTCTGAATTTAATTTCACTTACAGTACATGCTTTTATGTAATTAATTTTACATATAAATTCAAATGTGTGGTGGTAATCTAGCATGTACCAAATAAATAACACATTCAGTCCTGCACCCTCACCGTCCTTCTGGCCAACAACTGAACAGAATTCCCTTGACACTCAATTGGTGCAGAACTTTAATTGGCAAAAGGGGCGTTGTTGAGTGACACAGTTGTGCTTTCCTCCCATTAAACCTTCAATACAGTCAAAGGATAGTCTTCTTTACACAATTTAGAATTGCAATCCCTTTTAAAAATTATACTACATCAATTAGCTTTTATAATTATTGAATCCAATTTTTATACAATTATTTTAATGGTATTGTTAAGTGATTGTGAATCTATCCTGTTATGCTCCTCATTTCACAGATTCAAACCTCAAGCACAAACTTCTAGAATTCCTCTAAATTGTATTCTTACTTGAACGTGCATGCAGGCAAGCTAGTGAGGGAAGTTCTGTTCTCTCAGATTCCATCATCTGAGGTCTGGAACCTCCCTTGCTCTCTTTGGTTCAAGGTGACGGGTCTCCTTTCCCTAGAGATACCTGAACTTAGCTTTCCTCAATCCTCATTTTATATACTCCGTATACACCATGAGCAGCCAAAAGTAGGTGCTCTCCTCTCATATCCCTTGGCTTTCTCAGTATATTCCAAGGGCAGGTTAAAACCCCCCACAGATGACTGATTTTACAAGCCACAGGCCCTATTTGCCCTAGTGTAATTTCACTGATTTAAACCAGAGATAAATTCAGTCTCATGTGTTTTATAAAACCATAGAAAAATCCATCTGTTTATAAGTCTTCTGAATAGCATGTGCTTCTTCACTGATGTGGTGTGTTTAAAAAGCATAATAAATTTGTAGCAGAGTGTGTGTGTATGTATGTGTAATACATATAAATGTTCTCTCAAGTAAAGGTGCTCTTGGGAAATCACTGACAGGCCTCTTATTTATCTGCACTCCTTGCACTAATGGAAGGGTCTGCATACTAGGGAAAGATTTCCAGGATGTTGTCTATCTCTCTTACATCTCTGTCCATCAATCACTCTGCGATTAACTCCCCAAAAATAAAAATATCTGCTCGATTTTGGTGAAACTCCAGGATGCTTATGTAGCCATACTTCACAGTCATGGTAGCAAATGCCGTCAAAAACAAGAGCTCACCGTCCAGAGGAGAGTGAGGCCTATATGCTTAGCTTTCTGAAAAATTGTACTGCAGCAGCAGTAGTGCATGACTGTTAAAAGAGCCGAGATATTAGTTCAGTCGATAACTTAATCCCCTAAATTAACACTGTCCAATCCTCTCTGTAACGTAGTTTTCAGATGGTAGAAATACCCATCTTGTTCTGAGAGAGGCTATAATGAATTGAAATGGAGCACACGCCAACATTATAGTAGCCTTGTAACAAAGCTGTAAGGCGGCACTGAGTATTTGTTAGTCACCTTAAATTCACCAGCTAGTGTACCGTATGAAAATGCTCTTTGAAGACTTGTCCAGCACAAGCAGGTATTTGACAGATTACCCAAGCTATCAGGCTACCCTAAAGAGGCAGTATGTTAGCTTTTATTTCCTCTCTATGCTGCCCAACCATCCATCTTCATGACGTGTTTATTAATGAGCCCATGCTTTCTTAAACTACATCAACTTGGCCAGAACTCAAATTAGGTCCATTTTTGCAAGTGCTGTTGCTTCCTAAACACTGGATAATCTTCTTTTCTTGTGCACTGACAAGGATAAGTGTGTGTTTCTGTTCTCTTCTGTGTTTATGGTAACCTGGAAGCATGTTCTCTTTTTTTAGGCATGTCTAAAAAAAGCAAAGAAAAGGATCACTTGATGTTAATTTGTTCTTTTTTAAATACATTTTTAAAGTAAGGATTATACATTAAAATTACTGTTAAGAGTTTGCTCAGTGCTAACCACAATTAATTAGAACACCTTCTCTATTCATTTCTCACCAAACTGTGGCTCACCAATAAAAGGAAAATGTTCAACTGTCTTGCTTACCCACTTATCTGAAGTATCACATAATAAGAAGACCTAGATACCACAGGGAAACAGAGAACCTTATTTTAAATTTACAGGCTTTGGTGAAAATGGGCCTCCGTTTGGTAATCTTTTTGAAAAGTGACAATCTAGTGTTGGATCACAAACCTGTTTTCACCTGACTTGTATGCCAGTTAAAGTCTGAAATATCTTCATCAAATTGTGAAGTATAAATCTTATTAAAGTCCCAATCCTCCCATCGATCCACACTCAAAACTGCCATTGAGTTCAATGGCTGTTAAGCGCTCAGGAATAATGAGGCTTATAAGAATTTAACAGACATATTGAATAGCAAAGTTCTTTGCTAAGATTAAGGCAATATTAAACATTGATGAAAGCTGATTTAGTCTCCCTGAGATTGGGCTCCCATGCTAGTAGAGTGTCGCATGTAATTTTTCATCAGGATGGTCACCTCCAGCATAAGGTTCATTTTTTTTTTTTAAATCACAAAACTTCAACTGCAAATAAAATTTACAGTTGTAATATGTACAACCAGCACGAGCCACATTAGAGACATTGAACAAAATGGGGGCATCTTTTTTTAATGAGTGATATACTTGCTTTCATACTTTCTTCTTAGCAAATTTCTACAAGATTTAGCTTGTCAAACTTTATTCTGAATGGCACAAATTACTGGCAGAAATTGTCAATCTAAAAAACAGGCAGACATGAGTTTAATTGCTCCCTGAAGATATATGAAAAGCTACTTTTAGCTGCAGCTAATTCTCCAATCAGATAGCATTTATGATTTGTGTCACTGAACATGACAATAATACCAATAAAATTTAGCCAAGAAAACTTTAAAAGTGAATGGTGAAGGGTTTGGGGTTTTTAGTAAAATGCACCAAAACTCTCATGTAAGATTCCCAAAGGGGTGAGGGAGAACAGAACCATTACTGAAAAATCTAATTAGCACTTAAAACTTGTGGGACTTGCCTCCTCAAGGTGATGAACTATAGACTTCCTGGTTTTTCTGCCATAGGGAATGGTTTCACTAGTATCATAAATGTTTCATCCCATTCCTGTCTAGCTAGCTTCTAACATGCCTACTCTCTCCAGATCCCCATAACCATCTCAAAGTTAAGTGTGCGGAGAAAAATATATTTCACTCTCGCTCTTCCCTCCTGATAGTAAGGACCAAAGTTTACATTGCATGGTATTCTCATTTTTTCAGGTTGGTTGGTTTGTTTGTTTTTGGTTTGGGGTGGGTTGGTTGGTTTGTTTGTTTTTTGTCCGGGGTGGCATTACAAGTGGTGGTGCTGTGTGCAGCCAGGTCAAAGAAGTGGCTTTTGTATTTTGCTTTCAATGAGCTGTAATTCATGGTCAATTGCAAACTACTGATTTCATTACCTTTGGTGTATAATATTACTTTCTACTTCTATACTGCTCCACATCCAGTGATCTCAAAATGCTTTACAGACATATAATGGCAAATACTAAGATTCACAGCATCCCTCTGAAGTAATCATCCCTATTTTACAGATAAGGAAACAGGCAAAAATCTCAGGATTTCAGTGAGGGACGTATCAGGATCGCAGTGTGCAGGTTGGACAATATGCAGTCCATCAGACTGGGGAACATAATAAATGGAGCAGATATCCTGTAGGTCTGTACCTCATTCTTGGACAAATTGTATTTCCAGTTGCCACATTGTGTTTGCTGAGAGCATCCACTGAAGTTAATGGCCTTACTCTGAATCTATACTTGGCGTAACTGGGAGCAGAAATGAGCACATTGGTGCTCCGGAAGGACAGTATGTAGTGAGTCAAACTGGTGTATGGAGTGAATAAATACTTTATCTATTGAGGACTCAATCCTGCATTCTTTGTGCACCCAAATCTCTCCGTGACTTTGACAGAAGTTTTGGGCATACAAAGAATTCAGAATTTGGCCATAAACTAGATATGGAAACCAGCTTCTATTGGTAAATGAAATATTTTGAAAAGGCAAAAGCAAACATGTAGAAAACATTACTTACACAGGTAAAAAAGATGAGCAGCAAGTAAAAAATCCCAAGGCAGGACAGCAATAAAAGTTCCGCTCTGTATTTTTCAAATTTTTCATCTAATCGTTCAGTACAACCTGAAATATAAAATAAATGAGATGTTTTAAAGATGTATTGGTACCTCTGTTCACCTTTGAAGTAAAACATATCTTGAAATGGTCTTTAATCACTAAATTGCCATATCAAGCATGAAGAAGTCAAATACCCTACTATACCTGTTACTTTTAATATGATGGTGCCACTTTGGTTGTGTTTTCCAGCTGGTGCCCACAAGTTGCACCCGTATGTCCCACTGTTGTGGCTAGTAGTGTTTGTGATTCTCAAGGAATATGAGGTGTCACTAGAGAGCTGCAAGGATCCATTAAGTTCTTTTGGATAGTAATATTCCACACCATTCTCAAGGGTCTTCCGTACCATCTCTTCCAGTTCTTCGCCATTTCCAACAATCTGGAAAACACCAACATATTTTATTGATAAAGCTACAGTGAGCATAATCTGCTGGCTTTCCTCAGTTTTCCTCAGTTTTAGGGGAATGATATTTTATACAAACACAAGCTTTGTTTAAAAAAGAAAATGCACAATATATTTGAAGGGGAAAAATTCCAGGATGATGGTATAATATTTTCTGCCTGCAATTGAAGTGATCCTGCCCATCATGAGTTTTATCTACATTTCCAGTGGTTAAGAATGTGTGTGCGTGCATACACACAAACATGCAACTATTCAACATGGTTTCTTAATCTATCTAATCTGGATATATATTCTTAATTCACCTTTGACTCAACTTCCCCTTCCTGTTACACTCCACCCAAACAAGGAGGGCCTGTTAACCTTTTACAGGTTGCAGCGCCTTGACCTTGTCACATGGACTTAAGCATTTTAAGACCTTTTATTACTGCCAGAGTGGTGTATATGGAAATCGGGATCTATACTTCTAATACAGGAATAGATACAGATCTGGTGGGACTGGATCAACTTCAGTGAAATGAATGGAATTGACATGCTTCCATCAAGTGTGCATTTGGTCCTAGCTCTCTAATGAAATGCAAAATTGCCTATAATGCAATACAGAAAGCCGCTCTGGCTGTCAATCCCTTTGCCCTAAAATACAGGTCCTGCTCTCATAGTATCTCGGCTACCCAATTAGAACACTCCTTTTAACATTTTACATATAAGTTTCAGATAATTATGTAGATTCTTGTACATCCTCTTGTACAATTTCTGATTTCCCTGACAGCAAACAGTGAGTGGAAAGATTGGATGGTCTTGTTGTTAAGGCAGAGGACTGGGAATCAGGAGATAGGATGCTTTATTCTTTTCTTATGCTGTTGTAAATTAGGAGAACCACCACTAAAGTCAATGGAATTATGCTAACCAAAAGCTGGTGCAAATGAGAACTAAACAAGGTCCACGAGTTCTAGTCTTGGCCTGACACTAACTTCCTGTATGACCTTAGGCAAATGACTTTGCCATTTGATGTCTCATTTCTTCCATCTGTAAAATGGAGATAATCATGTTTCCCTACTTCACGGGGTGTTGTGAGGTAGGATTCACTTTTAGCTCTAAAGTTCTTTGAGATGGTCTGGTGTAAGGCATGACTATAGAACTCCAAAATAGTAGAATTATCACTAGAGAGAGACAGACGAGTAAGATGATTTCAGTTTACATTCACCAAAGCACCCCGAGTATGTCTACACTGCACAAACTAAACCCAGGCCCTGACTTAGATTTGAGCCCAAACCTCCCTTCCGTCTACACACAAATCAGTCTGACTTGGATCAGCAAACATTCAGCAGAGTTCTAGGACTCATGTCGTAGGGGGGTGGGTCAGTGCCCATGTCCTGCTGAGACTTGCATCCAAGCCTTGCTATTTTGCAGTGTGGATGCAGGTCAAGCCGCAAACCCGTGTCAGAAGGTCTGCATAATGCAGTATGGTTGCGTTAGCACAGCTGTGAAACCTGGTCCACCAACTGTAAGCTCAGATTTATAATGCCATGTGGATGGTCAAGCGCAGGTTTGGAAACACTGAGTCTACAAACCTGGTCTCACAGACCCAGGTTTAGTGTGAAGTGTAAATATACCCTCTGTATGGTCTGTACATACAGAATATACTTTTTTTTTTAAAAACAGGTAGCTTCACCACCTACAGTTCCTCCCTCATTTATGGAAACTCTGATCATTATTTGGATCCAGATCCTGTTTTATCCAAATCTCTAAATATTGGGAGAAAGGAATATTCACATAAATGGTTCCGATCTTGGCCCATCTCTACTTTACAATTATTATTTTTGTACTTCCTTTATTTCCATGTGGTCTCCTTTTCAACACAGGAAAATACAGTTCTCAGTGTCACTCACACTTGAGGGTACAGCATAACAGCCCTGCTACATGTTTTAGGCTACAGGGACATCTGGTGGTAGTTTTAGAGCCTTTGCGTAAAAAGACATCACATTCATCAGTGATTCTATTTTTCCTCAGATGCTTTAAGTAAATAATTTCTCTTTGCAGTCTTTATTTTTATATATATCCGTGTGTGTGTGTGTGTGTGTGTATATTAAAATCTTCTTTAATTGTAAAATTAGCAGAAAAAGATCTGAAGGAATTTAAGGATTTGAATAGTCTCTCTGCATAGCCCACAGTCATTAAAAAATAAAGTCAACAAAATATTCAGAGGCGAGGCAGCAGTCATGTTGTCTCTTAAACACATGTCTACGTTACTACTAACTTATTTTTCCCAAACCTAATTAAAGTCACCAAAATGCTACTTCATCATTTTGCCTCCTCCCATGATACTTAGCAAACTTTTGCTAGACAGAACATTTAACACATCAGGTTCCCATGATAATCCAATACTAATCCATGCCAAATTTTCTCCAGGTGATGCCACAACTGCACAACATAAGGTGGATGACATGGGGTATGTCTAATTAATTCGACACACAATCAGCGGATGTTGATTCAGGACACTGTAAGTGGCTGCAATCCACACACATACAAACCATCCTGTTCTTTCTTCTTTAATCAGACTCAAAATGTTTTTTGCCTAGATTTGTGTTTCAGTTCAACCCCATGTTGTAGAGCTACCACTGTTGATAGAGCTACATAGCGTTGAATGTTCTTGATAAGCACTTAGGATCATGAAAGAGAGTTGGGCTTTACCTATACCCCTTTTTCTTGTAATTCCTTTACAAGGTTTCAAAACCAAAAGGCACATTATGAATAATTCTGGAACCCACAGAAATATATAATGTTGAACTTATTTACATAAAAATTGATTCATTAGCATGCTGGCTGCTGAGAATTACTGAAGCAAGAATTTTGCTGGGAAACAGGGACCTGCAGGCAGTGTTCTTCTGCCTCTCTGCTTGAAATAAATTAAACAACGAAAGAATTGAGTTTATTTTTATTGTCCTATTTATTTGGCCTGGGGACAGCATTTCTGACAGGCTTCCAACTTTTCAGAACCACCCAGACAGCTTGCTCTTTGTTGTTGCTCATCACCTTCATGGCAATGAGGAAAAGCACGCTACTTTAAATGCTGGGGTAAGAGGCAATCAACACATGGGGATTCACCCATGAAGCTGTGTGCATTTTTTCCAAATTCCAGTCCTAACAAAATATAATTTAGTGCCTTTTTTACAAGCGGGGAAATAGGATGGAAGACAAAAACTGAGTCAACCCAATTACAACTTGAATCAGCACATGAATACAAATCAATGGCTCATGAAAAGGAAAGGTTGTCTTTTCTCCAGGGCATATATCAAATTTGATTGACTATAGTTTTGTTTCTGCAAATCATTTTAAATCTTTGGTTCTCCGAAACATTGGATTTGGGGCCCCTTTCTGTACTGGGTTTCTTAGGCTCTCCCTACTGCTATGTTTGAACTCTCTTAAACACATCTTTAGATGTTCTAGACTAGATCCGTTTTTTTTAATGGTTTTTCATGTACCTTGGCACCATTCATACCATGCTTAAGCACTGTTCAGTTAGAACTGTACTTAAACACTGTTCATAAACATGACTGGGGAGCCAATGTAGACAGGGCTTAAGAGCTGCAAGACTTCTTACCTCTTTAAAATAATTCTCTAGGGCAAATTTTTACTCTTATACTAGTGTAAATCCTTACTAATTCCATTATTTTGATGGAATTATTCAGGAGTTACACCAGTTTAACTGACAGCAAAATTTGAGGCCTTTTGTCTTCTCTGGAGATAGGCGAGAAAAATGGCGAGAAACCACAATGTAAAGAGTACTTTGCTCCAAAAAATTAGTTCCTTACAGTAATTTGTAGTTACTAGAGCTGGGTAAGTAATTTGTAATGAATAATTTACCAAATAAATGTTGTATTTTTTCTGTCTCTGAATTATCCATACAGATTGCCATATTCTCAAATGTATTCACTATTTAAATTTTGATGAATAATTTGTACAAATGGCTCTTTATCTGTAGCTTGTTTACAAGGTGTTGTTTGTGAATATTTGATATCCAAAAATTGATTGAACATATAGGTTACATAATGTGCTTCTGGTCTCTGACTGGATGAATGTAATTCTTGGAATCAGGGGAGAATAATTGCGATTCTAAATTTTAAATTCACTTTCAGCAAACATTCTGTAATAGACTTTCTTTCAGCAAACCAAACAAGGTGCAGTATGGGACAAGAATTGTTCTCTAGATCACAGATAGAAAATGTTTTTTTTAGCTGTTCTTTAGAATACAAACTATAACGTCATCTAATTTAGCTGACGTTAACCAAGAGTGAAATTCACCCAGTGCAGAGGTCCTACACACAACTCCCTGCGCTTTGGGGAAAAATAATCAACTAAACTTAATTTTATTAGATATGTTTGAAAGAAAATGGCTATTCAGTTAACATACACACTCCAGTCTCATCAAATGGCTTTCTTTCATAGTACTCTCCTTAAGCAAAATGGTACATTAAATTGACAATATCATTTCCCTTCATCATAAAAACAGCTTTTTATTACATGCAAAATGGTATTGCTCCAAGGCTGATGTCATAATCAAGGTGGGTGTGTTACTATTAACTTATTGTTTTTCTGAGTGTAGGATCATTTGGGGAAATGGTTTCATTTAAAAATTCACTATGAATAATAAACTTGAATTTTTTCGCTGTTAAATAAATTGTTGATCTTAATATAAAAATAATTACAAGAAGGAATTTATTTTCAAATGTCAAGTGTGTAGTGTCCAGTGGCTAATACAGAATGAGCTGGAACTGAACTGAGACTACCTAGTGGATAAATGTTGGTGTCACGAAAACACCTTCATGGTCACTTGGCACTAATGGGTTTCTTATGAACTTTCGCCGCAAAGATCAAGGACAGAATGAGGAAGAAATGTTTTTTCCCATTCAGTGCTTAGGCTTATTAGTGGAGGGGCAGCATATAAAATAAGATTGTTCTTCTGCTATTATGCTTTACCTAATTTTGAGCCAGAGTCTGCCCCTTCTCCCCTCTCCCTCCCCGCCCCCTCCCCCCCCCCCCAGCTTATTGATGGTGAGTAGTCCCACTGATTTCAAAGTATTACTCAGTGTGAGTATTGGTCACAGATTCTGGCCCATGTGTAGTCTGGTCCCAATCCAGCAAAGTTCTTAAAAACCCACTGGAGAACTCTACCCCTGGCAGAATCTAGCTCTTAGTGAAGAGAACTATTATTTAGGGCTCTGAATTTATTACCCTTCCCTAGCACGGCAGTAAATTCACTTCAAGAGAAAAGTTCCATGTGACGGTGCATTCTGCTCTCAGTTACACCCAGGCAAACTCAGTGTGCTCTGGGCCTTACAATGGTGCACAGTATATACAGGGAGGAAAGATGAAAGGAGCGGATTCATCCTCACACCCTTCTGAAACACAGAGACTTCTCCATCCCTGTGTCCCGAGGACATGCAGCACACAAAGGGTGCTGGGATGAGGAGGAGCCATTGTTCTGCCCCACCCATCACACATTGCCCAGATTTGGAGAAGGTAAGGTACTCTTTGCACACATGCTCCGCTGCTTACCCTAGAGTGTACCCTTCTCCTCAGCCCCAGCAACAACCCAGTGTTGTGCCCAGATGGCAAAACTGAGTCATGAACTCATCTAAAAAAGTTAAGTATATTTTGTGAAACTTAACCCCCCTCAAAATTAAAAAATTGTATTTAATTTGAAATTTGCCACTAAATTCCTTTTTAAAAAATTTGACGTTTTGAAAGCTTTTTTTATCGGGAGGAAAAAATCCATTTTCTCCTTTACGCAGTGTAAAAAAATTTTAAAAATAAAGTGAAAGTGTGTTTTGGTCTTTTTCCTACTGCAATTAAATTCTTAAGAAAAAAAACTGAAATTTTTCATTTAGAATTTTTTCAGGGGAAAAAAAATGTTTTTCAAGCAAAAAAAACCCCAAAATTTCTTGCAGTCAAAAAGGCATTTTTCCAAGATTTTGATGGAAATTTTTTGCTCAGCTCTAATTGGATATATATGCGGATAGAAACTGACCCTCTGTGCTTTATGTAAAGGCATCAGACAAAAACTAACTTAAATATGTTATCAGATATGTATTTTGGATACTTATCCAAAGCATTTTGCCTCATTTTTACATTATACAAGAAAGAGCTAGAGCGTTAAGAGTTTTTTTCCCCCAGCTAAATAAAAGCTTTTCCCCTTTTAACAAAACTTACTTTTAGATCAGGTTTTTCCTAGCTAAAGCACAAATAAAACCGCCAGATATCGACTAGAATTTAATGTGTATATCTTCTTATCCTGTTTAAAATTAATTGAAAGTAAAAGAATGGCTCTTAGCCCTTACAAAATGCTTCACATGTTCAAATTTCTATACAAACAAGAGCCCTAAGAGGTAGGTGAATAAAGTTTTATTATCCACACTTCTATTTTATAGATGAGACATGGAGTGATCAAAGCCACAATTTCACTAGTTCGCTCCCTAAAGTTTTAGCCGCTTAAATAGAAGTATCCTGATTGTATGGATGCTGAGCACCACCCCTCCAGAGGACTTGTCTGTACTTGTGGGTGCTCAGCATCCCAGGAAGATCAGATCACCCTTATGCAGGTCCCAGTTATGAAAAGTGTAGTTTCAGAAACTTACCCAGCAAATCTGTGACAAAGCCAGGAATAACATCAAGGAGCGTGTGGCACTCTGCCTAGTGCCTGATCCACTAGGCCCCACTACTGTAAGTATTTTTGAATAAAAACCCTTGCACTTGAGCTAACTGACTTAGGCCCTGAGCCTATGAACCCTTACACACGTCTAACTTTACACACAAGTAGCTTGATTGACTTCAACGGCCTATTCATGCATGCCACGTTAAGCGCATGTGTACTCACGTGCAGGATTGAGACTTTAGCACATTGGACATAGTTGTAGTACTTAGTACTCCCATATTATATTTATTTGGTTTTTGCACTAGAATATTATTATTATTATTATTAAGGGTTTTTTAAGATAAAACTTGAAAACCCTGGTATTCTAAAATCTCTTCTTTAAAGCAGATCTTAAAAAAAAAAAAAATCTAAAAGTGCTCCAATAATTGTTAAGAAAAGGCAATGATGTCCTGCGAGGTGTGTTATCTAAGCATTAATTCCACACAAACTGCAGAGGCACATCATCATCCATCATTTTTTAAAAAGCAGCAGAAGCCAAAGATTAATTGCTCGCATTTACGGCACAGTTCAAAGTGACCTCGTACAAAAGATTTAGCCTAACAGCTGTTTGAACTCTACAGTCTGAAATTTCATACCGTTTGTTGGAATTACTTTTTAATTAGCCCTTTGGGGGCCATATGTGGTGTTCATTGATTAATCCTTCGGTAGCTGTTTTTTAAATAACTGATTAATTCTACATGTGGTTGCCTAGCTGCACTCTGTCATTTGTTTGTTCTCCTTAAAGTGGTGTGGATGGTGAGAGCAACACTCAGTTAACCAAAGGAGAGAGCATGCAGTGGCCTTCATCAAGGGCCAGATCCTCTTTCTTTGTGCCACCAGAGAGGTACAGCGAATCAGTCCTGCAGTGTTTCCTCAGAATTCTTCTCTCACAATGATGGTTCTCAGTTCTGTTCTGCTGTCTGGCCCCACCAGCTCCTGCTCTGGAAAGCACAGTTCCTGCAAGAGCTGTGCTTCCTGGTGCTCCACTGATCAGAACTGATCCTCACCCCTATGTAGGAGGGTTTCTGCCCGCAGTATGGGAAGCAGCACAATAGAGCCTCAGGCTGTTTTAACTTGCACATTTGGGAGCCAGTTTGTCCCCCTGTTTTCTTCCACCCTTAGCCTGCCTCTGTCCATTTTCTTCAGGTCCACAGACCTAAACCAGACCAAGCCCTGTAGAGATGTTTCCCTTGATTCCCACCCTGGGGAAACATCCCACACAGTTGGAATTCCCCCATTTTACAGGCTCCCAGTGCAGAGGTGGAAACATGGGGTATTAATTGATTAGTAAATATTTATAAGTAAAATATTTGCTTATTCAGTCTTTAAAAGCGGATGGGGGGGAAAAAAGGATCACTGAAACTCTCCAAATCCATCAAGTTGAAGGCCCTCCTTTCTAAGCACTCACTTCCACTCAGCCCAACCCCTCAGGAAAAAACCTGAAGGTAGAAAGACTTTAGATTTATTGATGGACAACTAGAGAAATTCTGAACAATTCTGACTAACTTAGATATATCTTTATGTATGTAGGGACCTCTTCCTGGCCATTCACCAGTGACACCCACCCACTGCTCTGCTCCCATCCCAAGCTAGGGTGGCTCCTCCAGGTGCTGGCCACCCAACTCTGCTCACTCCCATCATCCACCCCGCACCACTCAGGTTTGGCCCAGCCGCTCCTCCATCATGGAAGAAGCAACTGGGTCAAATGTGAACGAGTGGTGTTGCGAACTGGAGCAGGTGCTGAGGGCTGCAGCACCAGTCAGTTGGGGGGTTGTTTTTTTCTAGTAGTTGGGGGGGGGAGGGGCCTGAAATGGGGGTGTCTGTGCAACTGCACCAAATGCACATTGGTTAGCCCAGGGCTGGAGCAACATTACAGATGCAGCCTTGTGAAGAGCAGAATATCTAGAATAGCAGTGTGGGCATCCTCAGAACTCTGACACAGTGCAGGCTGGTGAGCAGGCAAGGGACACCTAAAGAGTCATGCTCAATCATCTGCATACAGCAGTGTGTAAATATCCTATGGCATGTGACAAGTCATGGCAGGCAATGCCTATGCTACCTTCATGCCTCCACTGCTCTGACAGAAAGATGCTTCTCCATAAAACAACCAAGCATTTCCTATGAGGAAAGTTAGAAGCAGGTGGGAAAGCAAAACAAAATGCATAGTCTTCATAAATCACAGTAACATTTCCTTACTTTATGCCAGGACACTGCCTCATAGGTGACGTGTGGGTCCCGAGGAGCTTCACAGGGCAGCAGGGTTTCTTCTGTACACATCACTGCAACCTCTGGAATGGCCACAGAAGTCCCACGAACGAAACACCATACTGCAAGCACAGGTACAAATCATCTTTAAAAAGAGAGGCCTAAGCATTCCAATCTTCAGAAGAATTACTGCCAAAATACACCCTGCAGAAATCAATGAGAAGTAAAATTAAAAATGAAAGCATCATGTTTACCATTGCTCAGGATAACAAGCTGGGTGTAGTATGCCGAAAGCATGGCTTGCTGCTGTCTTGGATTGCAGAGGAGTTGTGATTTGTTCTTTGCAGGAGGAGCTGTGTGAACAGAGGTGAAGCAGCTGCTGTTTCCAGCCCTAGGCAAACAGCTCTAGAGAACGGTCAGCAGGGGTATGTCCCAGCCAAACAGTTTGAGTCTGAAGTCCCCTAGACGCAGGGAAAATCCCTGAGTGGGAGTGTGACGGCTCCTCCCCTTAACCCTGCTAGGGCTCCCCCACTTCCCCTTTCTGTTTTTGCTGATGACGTCTCCTTTCCTGCCCCTCTCCTTAACAGGACTGAACAGAAAAGTAAAATTACTCACTGATGACAGTAGGTGTCAGCAGTGAGTGCTGAATATGGTATAACTGCAAGTGCAGCCAAGGACAAGCCGTGTTCACTGCCTTTTCAGAAACCATAGTTAAACCCTCAGATTACAACACCAGGGTGACTCCATAGCTCAGGCTTTAAGGATATATCTACATGGGGAAATTTACGGGCATAACGAGACTGGTATAATTATGTAGCTGTAGTTGTATTGTTAAAATTCCCCATGTGGACACTCATATTCCATTTTTTCTGGTTTAGTTTATCTTGTGCTGAAAGCAACAGAAGCCAGAATATGGCACTCCTATTCCAGAAAATGGGTATTCACATGGGGAGTTACACTAGTACAACTACAGCAAGATAATTATACCAGTAAATTTTTCCCTGTAAATTTCCCCACATAGACAAGCTCAGATGGTTTCTGTCAGAAGCCCAATTCGGACACTCCGTTCTAACTTTCTGACGAAGTTATTTCCTTAAAATTGTATAACCCATTCTCAGGGCAGACTTTTTGGGGAAGTTTGAGGTTCATCAGAAAGCATTTATGAATCATAATGCTTTAAAAGATGCTGACATTTTTGAAAATGGTTCAGGTTCTTTTTGTCCACTCAGAACTCAAGGGATTTACCGTAAAACCTTCACAATTGTTTTATGCGCTGATTTTCAAAAGCAGCTAATTTTGTATGTTTAGCACTTCTAGAAATCCAGGCCCGCTTCCCCTGTGGAAGCTAGCCCTGCTAGTGCTATTTTACCATGTTTTTACTTAGTTGGATATGATACATATATTTTCATCTCTGTGCATTATCGCTTCTGTGTGACGTCTGGTAAATATTACAAGCTTTACTCTACCTAACCTGAGCTTTTATTTTTAAATGAGTAATGGGGATATGATGCCTAACCACATTTGTATTGTACTGGGAGATACATGGATGAAAAGCAATAGGTGATGTTTAATTTAAATTATAATTTCTATTAACAGTGTTTGACAGGGGAATATGTTCCAATCCTTTTTCTTAACAAAGTCAATTTTCATCTGGGAATTTATTTGTACCCTTTTCTGTAAACAATCATAACATCCTTGCTAAAGGGAGAAGAGATGGAATCAGGTATGAGAGGTATCCTTGTTGCTACTGCTGGAGAAAACATTTCTCCACTTAGCTCAAGTCTACATGAGGAAAAAGCATTCAGTTTTAAAACATTTTAATTAACACATTTTAACTACCGTGACATTAAACAAGACTTTTCCCTTCATATAGACTGTCATTTAAAACACATTAGCTAAAATGTTTTAAAACATGACTTGGTCCTGTCTAGTCTAGGGTGTTAATTTGTGTTTAGTATCAAGTTAGTTAACACATTTCAAAATATGATTTTTTTCCCCTAGGATAGTTATAGCCTCAGACAAATCCTTCGCTCTTTTCCCCCTGCAAATATTTATAAACTCAGTTGTCTGTCATCCTCACAATAAAATATACGGACAGTCTGCAGGGGCCATGACAGCAACCAAGCATGATATGGAAAAAGAAAGTGAAATTTTATTTGCTTTGACTGTGGGAGAGCATTCTGCTTCTAAAATTTCCCTTGCAGGGATTTTCCCTTGTGGAAACTTTGAGTCTGACTGTACTTTCCGATCCTGAACACTCTTATATGTACATGATTATTGATTCTGTAGCACAAACCTACCCCTCATCTTAAGCATTCTGGTGGCTTTTGAGTTTCATTTCCACTTATGTACATAAGAAGCAATCAAAGCTTAGTAGGACTAGTTTAGGTGGGAGACTACTGAGAATTATATTACTTTTTATCAGTCTGTGAGATGAAATAAGTCCACCTCTTTGCAGGGCTGCAACTAATTGCAGGAGCTGCATGGTCAAATCCAAGAGTGGAAGTTGACCATTAATTAAAATAGAAACAAGTGTGAAAATCCAAGGTGTCATAGAGAGTGCTGAAAAGTCTGGGATTTATTGAACACTGACAGTGTTCAATAAATATTAGTATCAGTTCATTCCCTCCTAATCAGATATTGGTTTGCTAAGATATTAGTATGATGCGCACACCTGATAATGTGGTATGTAAATTAGTTTTCATCCCTATGTCTGCCTGATAGAGACATCTCAAATTCCTTTTCAACTCCATATGGTTCTCTACAAGACAATGACCACCAGGAAGCAGCTTGGGACTTCAGAACCCTGCCTGGTTGTTCCAGACACGCTTGCCAGTTACAAACTCAGACCCAGGTCTGAACAACGTCCCACAAGCGGCAGACTTAACTGAAAACGGCTTAAGAAGTGTTTCTGTCTCCAACACTCAGATGCCCAACTCGCAATGGGGTCCAAACCCCAAATAAATCAGTTTTACCCTGTATAAAGCTTATACAGGGTAAACTCATAAATTGTTCACCCTCTATAACACTGATGGAGAGATATGCACAGCTGTTTGCCCCGCCAGGTATCAATACATACTCTGGGTTAATTAATAAGTAAAAAGTGATTTTATTAAATACAAAAAGTAGGATTTAAGTAGATCCAAGTAATAACAGACAGAACAAAGTGAATTACCAAACAAAATAAAACAAAACATGCAAGCCTATGCCTAATACAGTAAGAAAGTGATTACAGATGGAATCTCACCCTCAAAGGTGTTCCAGTCAGCTTCTTTTTACAGACTAGTCTCCTTCTAGTCTGGGTCCAGTAATCATTCACACCCCAGTGGTTACTGTCCTTTGTTCCAGTTTCTTTCAGGTATCCTTTGGGGGTGGAGAGGCTATCTCAAGAGCCAGCTGAAGACAAAATGGAGGGGTCTCCAAGGGGTCTAAATAGACTTTCTCTTGTGGGTGGATACCCCTCCCTCCCCCTGTGTGGAATCCCAGCTACAAGATGGAGTTTTGGAGTCACATGGGCAAGTCACATGTCCATGCATGACTCAGAACTTACAGGTAGCAGCCATTGTTCACATGCTACCTTGAACATTCTTAGGTAGACTTCTTATGTGGATAGGAGTCTTCCAAGAGCCATTGTCTGTTAAGTGTTTCTTGATTGGTCACTTAACTTTCAAATCCCTTTCTATAGAAGCTGACCAAATGCCTTAATAAGGCTACTTAAAATCAAACAAGTACACAGCCAATAATCATAACTTCAAGCACAAGATCAAATCCGCACAGACACACCCCTGGAACCCTGACCTGGGATATTCTATCTACTACCCAAAATCCATAAACCTGGAAATCCTGGGCGCCCCATCATCTCAGGCATTGGCACCCTGACAGCAGGATTGTCTGGCTATGTAGACTCCCTCCTCAGGCCCTACGCTACCAGCACTCCCAGCTACCTTCGAGACACCACTGACTTCCTGAGGAAACTTCAATCCATCGGTGATCTTCCTGATAACACCATCCTGGCCACTATGGATGTAGAAGCCCTCTACACCAACATTCCACACAAAGATGGACTACAAGCCGTCAAGAACACTATCCCCGATAATGTCACGGCTAACCTGGTGGCTGAACTTTGTGACTTTGTCCTTACCCATAACTATTTTACATTTGGGGACAATGTATACCTTCAGATCAGCGGCACTGCTATGGGTACCCGCATGGCCCCACAGTATGCCAACATTTTTATGGCTGATTTAGAACAACGCTTCCTCAGCTCTCGTCCCCTAAAGCCCCTACTCTACTTGCGCTATATTGATGACATCTTCATCATCTGGACCCATGGAAAAGAAGCCCTTGAGGAATTCCACCATGATTTCAACAACTTCCATCCCACCATCAACCTCAGCCTGGTCCAGTCCACACAAGAGATCCACTTCCTGGACACTACAGTGCTAATAAACAATGGTCACATAAACACCACCCTATACCGGAAACCTACTGACCGCTATTCCTACCTACATGCCTCCAGCTTTCACCCTGACCACACCACACGATCCATCGTCTACAGCCAAGCTTTGTGATACAACCGCATTTGCTCCAACCCTTCAGACAGAGACAAACACCTACAAGATCTCTGTCAAGCTTTCTTACAACTACAATACCCACCTGCGGAAGTGAAGAAACAGATTGATAGAGCCAGAGGAGTTCCCAGAAGTTACCTACTACAGGACAGGCCTAACAAAGAAAATAACAGAACGCCACTAGCCGTCACCTTCAGCCCCCAACTAAAACCCCTCCAACGCATTATTAAGGATCTACAACCTATTCTAAAGGATGACCCAACACTCTCACAAATCTTGGGAGACAGGCCAGTCCTTGCCTACAGACAGCCCCGCAACCTGAAGCAAATACTCACCAACAACCACATACCACACAACAGAACCACTAACCCAGGAACTTATCCTTGCAACAAAGCCCGTTGCCAACTGTGCCCACATATCTATTCAGGGGACACCATCACAGAGCCTAATAACATCAGCCACACTATCAGAGGCTTGTTCACCTGCACAGCCACCAATGTGATATATGCCATCATGTGCCAGAATGCCCCTCTGCCATTTACATTGGTCAAACTGGACAGTCTCTACGTAAAAGAATAAATGGACACAAATCAGATGTCAAGAATTATAACATTCATAAACCAGTCGGAGAACACTTCAATCTCTCTGGTCACGCAATCACAGACATGAAGGTCGCTATCTTAAAACAAAAAAACTTCAAATCCAGACTCCAGCAAGAAACTGCTGAATTGGAATTCATTTGCAAATTGGATACTATTAATTTAGGCTTAAATAGAGACTGGGAGTGGCTAAGTCATTTTGCAAGGTAGCCTATTTCCCCTTGTTTTTTCCTACCCCCGCCCCCAGACGTTCTGGTTAAAGTTGGATTTAAACTTGGAGAGTGGTCAGTTTGGATGAGCTATTGCCAGCAGGAGAGTGAGTTTGTGTATGTGTGTGTGTCCCTGGGGGGGGAAAAAAGGGGGGGGGGTGAGAGAGCCTGGATTTGTGCTGGACATGGCCCACCTTGATTACCATGCACATTGTGTAGAGAGTGGTCACTTTGGATGGGCTATTACCAGCAGGAGAGTGAGTTTGTGTGTGTGTTTTTTGGAGGGGGGTGAGGGGGTGAGAGAACCTGGATTTGTGCAGGAAATGGCCCAACTTGATGATCACTTTAGATAAGCTATTACCAGCAGGACAGTGGGGTGGGAGGAGGTATTGTTTTATGATCTCTGTGTGTATATAAAGTCTGCTGCAGTTTCCACGGTATGCATCTGATGAAGTGAGCTGTAGCTCACGAAAGCTCATGCTCAAATAAATTGGTTAGTCTCTAAGGTGCCACAAGTACTCCTTTTCCTTTTGCGAATACAGACTAACACGGCTGTTACTCTGAAAAATGATACATGCATACAAATAGGATGAATATATTCAGTAGATCATAACCTTTGCAGAGAGATGTTACATGGCATATCTAGAATAAAACATATTCCAGGTATGTCATATTTACTTTCATAAGCATATTTCCATAAAGCATTATGGGGTGCAAGATCACAGTGGTGACAAATCTGTCTACAATACTTTTGTTCCTATGTTGGCACCCTTCACATGGTATGTGAATGCTTTTTTTCATATTTTAGAACCCCTGCAGAAGCTCCAGTTTCTATCCTTAGTAAATAAGTCTTGGCAATGGATTTAGACACCCTGTTGCTGGAAGAGGGCTCATGTTTACTCTTTGCTGGGATTAGAAAGAAGGCAGTTTAGACAGTAGTTTTGTCCTTAGTCTCTTTGTGTGCCGAATGAGAGTCCGGATAATTATAAAACCCTTGAGCAGGAAAGAGAAACCGTTTCTAAAGGAACAGCTCAGTGTTGTACCCCTTCCACTGATAAAAACAGAATGGCTTTTGTTTTATGTTGCAGTAGGTGACTGCTTCTTAAAAATGTATTATGTTAAATGTTAGAACACACAGGCACTCTCAAGACTCTCAGTCAAATGAATGTTCCTAAGAAGCTATAGAAATCCACAACCGCTAAACTGAAAGGTGTTGCTGTATTTTCTGGGGCTTTCCAGGGGTGGAGTCGCTGGGCTTCCACTTAATCACAGAAGGTGCTTGAGGCTATCCATACCAATTAGTTATAGGTTAGTGAAGGTTGCAGGGCTGTAACTAATGCAGTGCATGTAGATTACTCATAATTAGTCTTGAAAGAATTAAATGTTTATGGGTTAATATTGGTAAATGTTGATTTTACCATTCATACCCAAACTGATGAATATTTCCATCAACTATCATCAAAATTTACAGATAGGGAAAGTAAGAAAAATGATTTAGTTTTTATTTAAGGATATTAACATTGTATGTTTTGACATGTCATGTTGAAAATCTGTCTTTTAATGGTTAGAAAGCATTAACTTTTTTGTATCTCTTGTACTGTCATTAAATAATTGTCTGATCCCTTTTGTCTGACACAACTGAAAATTTAAATAGATGAAAATTGAAAAAAATGTATAACCCATAACTTTGCACATCTGCAAACATTTAAATTGATTTTTTCTCCAAATTGTTAAAAATAAATGTTAACATTATCTATTGAAATGATTAAAACAATGAAAATTGAAATCTGCCAAGCCTAGTAATAATCTGCAGTCTGCACAAGTTTAAGGGCAGACTTTTCTTTATGCCTGTTTGGCAGATGCTGATTTATATTCTGCTTTTCCACATGCATGGATAACCTATTAAATCAGTAGGAATCTGGGCAAGTTGAAAGAATTGAAATCTGATATGTGGCTTGTGACGAAGTGAGACTGTTCTTAATGTTTCCTCTGAATAGTGTGGGGGTGCCTCAGTTTTCCCTAGGCAGTTCTTAAGTATCTAGGTGGTGGGGTAAGGGTGTATGATCATTGCAGAGCCCTAGAGGGCATGTGTGTGCAGGAGTCTGGACACAGAGAATGGCCGACACCCTGTTTCCTGGCAACTGATGGCCTGGGCCCTTCCCCCCTGCAAGGTGAGAGCTAAAGGGTTGGAGAGCAAAGGAATCAGGTGACCTCCTGGCCTAGGAAAGGAACAAAGCCCAGAGGAGGAGGGGCTGGAGGGAGTTTCAGTTGGGGGCTGGCTGGGACATGGAGTGAAGGGCAGACGTGGTTGTCTGGCTCACTGCCCCCCAAAATGGACCCAGCTGAGGGGTCCTGTTCTCTGCACCTGCAAGCTCTGTTTTAGACCATGTTCCTGTCATCTAATAAACCTCTGTTTTACTGGCTGGCTGAGAGTCACGTCTGACTGCGAAGTTGGGGTGCAGGCCCCTCTGGCTTCCCCAGGAGCTCTGCCTGAGCAGACTCGCTGTGGGAAGCGCACGGAGGGGCAGAGGATGCTGAATGCTCCGAGGTCAGACCCAGGAAGGTGGAAGTTGTGTGAGCTGTGTGTCCTGAAGACAGGCTGCTCACAGAAAGGCGACTGCCCCAGAGTCCTGACTGGCTTCATGGGGAGCAGTTCCAGAGCATCGCCCAGGGACTCCGTGACATGGCTTGGAGAGAATTTTGCCATAATGACGAGCATCTACTAACAATGAAGTCAATGATAACAAAGTGTTTGTTTTTAAATGACCACTGATATGATACCTACATTTTTGGGTGCCCAGCCTGAAACATGTTAGGCCTGATTTTCAGCTGTGTTGATTGACTTCAACTGTACTTGTACAGCAACTCTGAACATTTGACTCAAAGTGTAATTCCAAAATTGGGGTACCCAAAATTGAAGACCACTTTTGAAAATGTTGTTCTAAGAATTTTAGCCACTGACTTCGACTGGAGCAGGAGCACAAGCAGGCCCTGTATCTATATCACCCTGCTTAGCTACACCGGTCCATGTTGTTGGCCATTTGCACCTTCTGCTTTCATCCCAGTAATACTTTTTGGTTTTTTTCATCTCTGTTGAGAGGCTTACTCAAATTCAGAGAGAAAACCCCAACATGAATAATGCTAATGGAAAGTGTAATCTGTAGTCTACATTCTGCCAAGCAAGAAAGAGAAAGTGTTGATTCCTTTTCATGGTTGAAATTATTCTGATCAAGGCAGAATAATATTTTATGGAAATTTGCCTTTCTAGTACTCTGGATACCCCTCACTTCCATGGACATTAAAGAACAAAATGATCTCATTTCAAAGGTTTTAAAATATATATATATATATATATATATATATATATATATATATATATATATTTTTTTTTTACTTTTTACTTTTATATTATTTTAATGTACTGATAACTCCCCCGCTTCCCGCTGCCTCTCAAACCAAACTAAAGCCCTGTAGCCTGCTCCCCAGATGGGGAATGTAACAAGGTTCAAGCTACCATGAGGAGACAATGGCAGCACAGAGAGCAGCGAGGACTCGCAAGAGCTATGGGGCACCTGACCCCTCAGTGACCTTCCCCAGACTACATGGAGCTGCAACCCCCACCTCCCCATAGGTATCCTATAATGGTGCTAACCTTCCCTGGGGAGACAGCAACAGCTGGAGTATTCAAATGTAGAGGGAGAAAGCACCCAGCTCCTCTAATGACTCAAGACACTCTGGCCCAAGACTATGGGGTCCCTAGTTCCACAGTGGACTTTTCCTCCCCAAGGGCTACTTATAACAAGACCCTAACTTCATGAGGAGGCAGCACCATCAGGAGCAACTGGACAGGAAAAAGAGCATCCGGCTGGGCCCCCCAACTCTCTGGAATGGTTACCCCAAGACTAAGGGGCACACACGCCCCCACAGCCTTCCTCCCTGCCTGGGACCACAGAATGAGAGTGCTCACTTTGTAGCGTCAGAAAAATTCTGTGATGCAAATGACAGCTGGAAAGGGGAAGCACTGATTTTTTGAGTGGGAGGTGAAGGAAACAGGTGGTGCGCAGCTCAGCAGTAAAAAATGGAGAAATGAAAAATGGAAAGCTTTGGCTAGGGTTGCTGATGCACTGTTAATCTAAGTATAATATTTCTAGACTGTATCATAAGCAGCGGCTTCAGTAAAAGTTTTTTTTTAAAAAGAGAAAGTAACATTGTCAATAAGTAATTGTAATAAGTTGATGTGCTTAGTATCATCCTGGCTACTTTGCTTTGGATGTTGTACACTTTTTCCTCTGCTTCCTTGGCCCCTTTAAATTGTAAGCGCTTTGGGCCAAGGTTGTATCATCTACTATCGGCTTTTGATTGTATTGACGTAAGGTCCTTCTGATCTCTGAAGAAGAAAACAGACACAGCATTTTTGAGCCATGGATCCAATAACATAGACAGGATGTAATCATGCTCATGCCATGTTTCAGTGAAAGGCAGGGAAAATTGTAGCATGCTGTGGATCAAGGGTGATCACCTACCTGCTCTTTCCGATGGGTTATTGAGTAAAATCTTCTCCAGTAGTCAGGTGAGTGGCACAACTTAGCTGAAGCCAGTATCTTCACAGTTCACCACCACCACCACCACCTTGGCTGCATCCTCAAATAACCTTAGAGTAAGTTAACATAAACTCACCATCAGGAGCCATTCAACAAGCACAAGGTGCAGGCAGGTACCTACCTCAGAAACTCTTGTTTTGCTACATGCTCCTCTAACAGATATTCCGGCAGGTGCTGAGTGGAATTTATAATCAATAAAAGACCATTAACGTCTGTAATGATATGTCAGGTCTGGGGAGAAGAAGCAAATTTAAAAACTCAGCTTGGCTGATAGCTTTTGGGTGGAGCCAGCTACAGGGATAGAGCAGCAGCTAGAGGAGCTAAGAGCTGCATGGTTGAAGGTGTGAAGTGCAGATTTTATTGCTGGCACACACTGATCTGTCCTGGGTGGGTCTGGTCAGTCCTAGTGGCTCCATAGCCAAAGGAGCCAGGAAAAGAAGTGTCCAGTGCTTGGGAAAGCAGGTATTATGTCTCACTCCTTGATATTTTTCTCTGGGAGAAGGTGGCCACAGGGGTGGAGAGGTAGCCGGAGGAGTTATATACAATAGTGACTGGTGCTATATAAATACCAGGCAGACAGGATGAAGATCTTTCTTTACTGGATCTCATTCCAAATCTCTCAAAACCACAGCTATTGCCCCCTTTCTAAAGTAAAACCTCACTGATACTGGCCCCTTCCATTCTCAGCTGTCACTGTTTCCCTCCTGCTCTTGCGTCTTATACTGTTGTTGTGAGGTTGGAAAGGGCTGGGGTTTCTGCCAGTCTGTGCTTTGTTAATGATTCTGGGCTTTTGATTGGCTATATTGTTTTGCCCAGGTTTTATTCATTTTTAAGGTGTTAGACTTCCTGGTAAATCGTGAACTTTATGTGACATGTAATAAATCCCACATTACTCTCTCTTCAGCTGGTCCTATTTAAAATACAACAGGATCTACATTTGATACTGATTTTGGTTTGATTTGTTTGTCTCCATTTGAAAAAGAACAGATGCTTCTTGCACATTTCATATGACATAGGTTAAGTATAATCTGGAGAGTATCTTGATCCAAAGATCATCCTCTCTGGTCACACCAGTTAATTATAAATTGCTTTATCGTTTCTCTATCTCTTCTAACATCATAATAAAGGTCAAAGAGCCTGATAGTTGGGAAACTGTTTTTGATTTCTGATTAAACTTTTACCAAACATTTAAATAGCCATTTTGGAATGTTTTGCTTCAATGGTGTGCAGAGGATAACATCTGGATTCCCACATACAGTAGTATTGAAAATTTAATTTGGAAAGTAGCCAAATCTTTCCAATAAATTGTTCAGCAACCTTCGCCACAGTTAATATTTGAGTGGTCTCCAATATCAATAACATGGACGTTGGCTTTTCTGAAAATTGTATTTCTTGTGTGATTTTAAACTTTTTTCTAAATTTTGAAATGGCTGAACTTCTATCTGTTTCCCTTCTTACTTCACAAGTAGTAGTCCCACTGATCTAAGAATAAAGAAAAAGGAGTACTTGTGGCACCTTAGAGACTAACCAATTTATTTGAGCATGAGCTTTCGTGAGCTACAGCTCACGAAAGCTCATGCTCAAATAAATTGGTTAGTCTCTAAGGTGCCACAAGTACTCCTTTTTCTTTTTGCGAATACAGACTAACACGGCTGTTACTCTGAAACCTGATCTAAGAATGATGGCACTTATGCACAGGCCCTGGTACAAGCACTCCACTTCTTTGGCTGGGTGACCTCAAGCACATATGGTATCTTCCTAAAGAATCTTCTCCCTAATTTCCCCCAATATCCTCAGTCTGGCCCAATGCAGACTAGCAAGATCATGGTGGGCAGGAAAAAGCTGTGACCTTTCCTTTCCATTCATGGCTAGTAAGCAAAGCTGTAGGATCCTCAGTGGTGGTTGTTGGATGAGAAATCCCCTGTAGAAATCTCCCTGAATATGGTATTTAGCTGTGTCATTTAGCCTACATATACCTAAAGCAGAAGGGAAACTAGAGTCACATGAATCTGAGAGCAAAACTTTAAAATGTCAAAACCAAATGAGGTAGAACATGACATTTGTTTCTTGTGCTTTGTTATGATGCTTTCAGGTCTAAGGATTATCCTATGGCTTTTCAGGGAGCTACGTTAGTGTAGCTAGGTTAGACCTGCTACATCTCAGACTCTAAAAATCTATATTTTTGGCTCATCTTGGGGAAAAAGACCAAGATATTTTTCGGGGAGAAAGGTAATATTCTTCCAGGAATACCAGTTTCATCATGTTATTTTCCAGATGCTGTCAGTGTCAATTACTTGTTTTAGGTGAAGGAAAACAACAAATCAAGGTGGAATCAGTCAAATCTCCATGAGAGAGTATAGTGTGTGTCTTCCCTCTCTAACATGCTGCACCAACTCTGCCTCACTAAATGGCACTTGCCTCCGCAGACAGCAGAGTCCTAGACATTTAAAAGTGCAGAATGCAGAAAACAAAACTGTAACAATTACAGTACAGATCTACATATGCCACACATACATACTTTCAGATTTTGCAGGAGCAACACAAGCTGTGCGGTTTTAATTGCTGACTGTCAAAGCAGAATGTTTTAATACTGAGGTTGGTATACCTACTATCAATGATGCTACATTATTTGAATGGTAAATCAACAGATGTCAAGAAGCAGTGGTATGGTAGGAAATGCTTTTCTAGCAGAATCCTAAATCTAATATGGAAGGTATAATTAGCTACAGGAATTCATAGCATCATAAGTTGCCTTTCCATACATGCACTCATATTTTTGGCAGGGATTTGGTTTTCTGTTACATCTCGCCTGCTGTCTTGTATTGCACAATATTTTACAAATGCTGATTTAACGTTCTTCCACACCCTGAGAAGACCTGGCTTTCTCCTCACATTACTGTCTGCTTTGTCTATCAGGACTGGACCCTCAGTAACAAGAGTTTTATTTTGGGATAAGGAAGTTGAAGGGTTAGTATAGTCATTGTCATTTTCATTTTAAACATAAAATTTGTTTTGACAAACCAACTCTAGGTGGCAACAGCACACTGTCTGACCATAGACTGGATAGAACACCGAAAAATACTGTTTAATGTTGCTTATACATAGGCAAAAATAAATAGCATTTCCAAGCAAATTTTCCAGGTGATCTGACCAGCAACAAGCTGTCAAGAGCATTCAAGGCCAGATTCACTCCTAGATTGTTGGCTTCCTCTGATACCCTACATTGAAAAGATTAATCCAAAAAGCGCCTACTTGTCAAACAGTTTAGACGCACCTTTGTGTGTTTCATTTGCATGCACAACACTGAAGCTATGCGTACAAAAACCAGTTAAATGCTGTATTGATGATTTACACACATGATTACCTAAGTTGTGTGTGCAATCATGGTAACTGCATGAATAATAATGCTAATTGTGTGTTCAAATTAAGCCTGTGAATGTCTGCAGTTCCATGCCTGCAATGTTTCTGAATCATTCTCTCAACATTTAAGTCATTGCATAACTTAGCCAACCAAAAAGACAGTTAATACAACCAAGAGTTCTGAAGGAACTCAAATATGAACTTGCAGAACTACTAACTGGTATATAACTTATCCTTTAAATCAGCTTTTGTACTAGATGACTGGAGGAGAGCTAATATGACACCAATTTTTAAAAAAGCCTCCAGAAGCAATTCTGGCAATTACAGGCCAGTAAGCCTAACTTCAGTACCGAGCAAACTGGTTGAAACTCTAGTAAAGAACAGAATTATCAGACACGTAGATGAACATGATTTGTTGAAGAGTCAACACGGATTTTGTAAAGAGAAATCAGGCCTTACCCTAATCTATTAGAATTCTTTGAGGGGGTCAACAAACATGTGGATAAGAGTGATCTAGTGGATATAGCGTACTTGGACTTTCAGAAGGTCTTTGACAAGGTTCCCTCACTAAAGGCTCTAAAGCAAAGTAAGCAGTCCTGGAGTCATAAGAGGGAGGGGCCTCTCATGGATCAGTAACTGGAAATAGACAGAAAATAAAGGGTTGGAATAAATGGTAATCTGGTACTATGGTGTTTGACTTGCAATGAGTTTTCTAAGGTGATATGTTCCCTCTCTAATGTATTCTTTTCTATCCAGCACATTGGGTTTGAAAGTAGGGAACTGAACACTCACAAGGCATACAAAAGTCACTTTTACATAGGGATTGTGACACTTTTTTCATAAATCAGTTGTACTGACTTTCAATAAAATATTTGAATCTTCATTGATGTGTTCAAAACAAAGCTCTGGGAGATTAAAAGGGAAAAAAATGTCCCTTTTGACTTTTTATTGCAGTAAAGAAGGCCTCGTACTGCAGTTATAAGACATAAAAGGCTTTTTTTTTCTGTGTGCAAGCCTGATGATAGCCAGGGATGAAAGTAAGTCTAGGGCCTTACCGGTACAGAGTTGGGCTGGGGCCGGCTCTGGCCCCCGGAAGGGGCAGGGCCTCGGGAGGAAGGGGCAGGGCTGGGGTGGTCAGAGCCAGCCTCGGCCCACCCTGTACCAGCAAGTGCCTCTTCCCCCTTCCCGGGGTAACAGTGGCAGCCGGGGGCTCTGGCAGTGATTTAAAGGGCTCTGGGCAGTAGCAGCGGCTGGAGCCTTGAGCCCTTTAAATCGTCCCCGGAGCCCCGCCATCGCTTCCCCAGGGCTCCGGCAGCAGGGCTCTGGGGACGGGGCTCCGGCTGCCGCTACCATCCCGCGCCCTTTAAATCATCCCTGGAGCCTGCCGGAGCCCTGGGGAGTGGCGGCAGGGCTCCAGGAACGATTTACAGGGCCCAGGGCTCGGCCGCCGCTACCGCTCCAGGCCCTTTAAATCTCCGTCCCAACCCCGCCGCTGCTACCCCAGGACTCCAGCAGCGGGGTTCTGGCAGCAATTTAAAGGGCCGGGGGCTCCAGCCACTGTAGGCCCTTTAAATTGCACCTGGGGAAGCCAATCCACCCTGGTACGGCGCACCAGCTCTTGCCGGTACGCCGTACCGGGGTGTACCGGCTTACTTTCACCTCTGATGATAGCATATATTTATAATACCCGTGTCCTGGGGTTCACTCACCACTAACAGTGCCTCCTGCTGGCTGTCCTGGTAATTAGCCCCCCTCTGGCTTGCGCTCTCCCTCTGGTGGTGTCTTTCCCCCATCCTGTCTTGCTCTGTGGCCACACTCACTTTCCACTTCATGGTTGGTCCTCCAACCAGGTCACTAATGTCCTCCCCTTCTGGGGAATTCTAAGTCCTTCCAGACCTGCTGTGTGGCTGGCATCACCAACACCCTTGCCACTTCCTGGTGGTTGGTAGGGGAACCCAGACCCATCCTCTACACTGGGTTCCAGCCTCTGCATTTAATAGGGAGCCAGGGCAGAGAGTGATATACCTGGCTCATGTGTTTGCTGCTATCTTGGTTGCTAAGTAGATGACTTGCTACATATTGCACCAGTTGGCTCTTTTTGAGGCTGTGTGGATTATTTTCTAGATAAAATGTGTTGTAGTAATCAAGCCTGGAAGTCACAAATATTTGGATCGGTAGCCAGCTGGATGTCCAAGAGAATAAGGTGCTGTGCTGGTCATCTGAGACTGGCTATGTAGGTATCCAAAAGCTTTTGGGGAATCCAACAGTATCCTTGAAAAATAGCTTGCAATAGCACCCCAGGGGCTGAGCATGTTTTAAGGACAGGTAACAGAATTCAGTAACCAATAAGGTTCCAAAAGGGCCAAAATAAAACCTATTTTGTTTAAAGTTAATTCTGATGCTTCCCCCATGCCACTGCCACCCATCCCACTCGTGCCAAGGGTTCTGCATGACTTCCCCTTTCTTCCCTATGCTACGGTTCCCTATTCCTGAATCTCTCCTGCCTCCCATACCTCCTTTCCCACCACAATTCTTATTATTGGTTCCTTTCTTTTTATTCAGGCTATTAATATTTTAAACTCAATTGGGACATGGGCAGGGTTATGATGAAGAGTACTGTTATGCTGGAATGTGTTAATTTCTTCTATCAGTAAGTTCTTTGATCTAAAGATGTAGTTGAAACTGTTGGTTCTGTTAACCAGATGCTAGGAGCTCTGTATGGGGTGCCGTAATGGGGGGTGGGGGCCGGGGGCCATGGCCCCATCACTTTTTACCAGTCATAAGGGCCAGTGACAGGGGAGAAGGGGCAGACAGGAGCGAGCATGGGGGGTGGGGGGTTTGGAGGGGAAGAGGCAGTGCAGAAGTGGGGCCTTGGGGAAGGGGCAGTGTGAGGATGGCGGCTTGGGGAGAAGGGGTAGCGTGAGGGCAGGGCCTCAGGAGGAAGGGGTGGCACAGTGGACGGGGCACAGTTCGGGCGCCAGTGGCCCCAGCCACTTTCAGGGAGCTTTCGCTGTTCCAAGCTCTGTGTGTCCCCCATTTTTTCCTAGTTTTCATCAAAGTTGATAAGACTCTGCCCATTGATGTCTAGAACGTTCCCTGAAATTTTGGAATTGATCAGATGCATCATTCAGAAATTATCACGTTACAGCCAAACAGAGAAATGACATCAAGTTGCATTTAACATGACCAGTTATTGAAACATGAAAATCATGGAGCCCATGATCTCAAAAAATGAAGTTCTAATTAGCCCCCTATCCCTGTGCTCCTGGCACTTTATATGGGTACCAGTCACTCCCCACTTTTGTCTAAATAAGTTAAAACTCTCCGTCAATGTCTTTGACTAAGACCTGGTCTATACTTAAAAGTTAGGTTGACATAGCCATGGAGTTCAGAGGTGTAAATATAGCTAGGTCGGTGGAAGCAGTCTTCCTTCCGCCTACGTACCAGCTCTTGGGGAGATGATTTTCTGCTGCTGTGGGAACACCCCAGTCATCGCTGTAGTCTGTCTACACTATGGGGTTACAGCAGCATAGCTAAGGTGCTGCAACCAATGCCGCTGTAGCACCCATAGTGCAAACATGGCATAGAAAGAGCTCAATTGATTTTTAAATAATCTTCAAGCTTTATAAAGACTCTTACTCCCACTAACTGCAGATGAATAGGCTGTGTCTACCTCAGACGGGAGAGCAAAGAAAGAAAATTCTTCATGGACTATTGGGTATCAGTCATTCAATAGCCAAAATCTTATTCTTTTCAAAATGACAGTCTTATTCTTTGCAAAATTCCTATGACACAACCATCATCCGTTACAAATGAGTAACTTCTATAACACACCCTTTTGGTTCAGTATCTAAAGATCCACAGGAATTCTGGAACTAGTAACAAAAAAAATTCTTCATCTTCTGATGCCAGCAACTTAAACAAAAACTGAGAGTGAGAGTACACACAGGTTGTCAATTTGATTAACTATCCTAAACCCAATTCTGGCCCTTAAAGACGAACTGAAAAGTAAAAGTCTAGTCATTGGTCTATCTACATACACTACCAATTAGTTGTGGGATTAAGAGGAAACACCCACCTGAAACTTTTAATGGCTGCTTATTAGTCATGTGGAAAGGTGTGACTTTATGTTCTGTGCGTATCTGGTAAATCATTATATGCTTAATACAAAAAATAAATCAAAGGTCAAAATTAAATATAAAATATACAGACATCTTCTAAAACTCTCTTTCAGAGTAGCCTTTTCATTTTTCTGACCCATCTATCTGAAACTCTCTCTCCTCTCCCCCAACTTCCCCTAAGCTACTGAATCATTTCCTCTCTTTAAATCTTGTCTTAGTCCCCTTCCTTTTCACTTTAGCCCTCAGACAGATCTTACTGTAAGGCATTCTGTGATATTTTTGTAAGACAAACACCATATAAAAATTCAGTGTATTATATTGCAATGCTGTTCTTAGAACTGTAATTGTGAACTACTGGAGTCATGGAGTGCTATCAGTTCAGTTAGGGAAATTACTATCCAGCATATACTGATCGCTCCAAAGCAGAGCCACACACTCTGCATTGTTCTGTTTACAAAGGCTGTCTTCCTGTACGCAATGAGCTAATGCCTCGTGTACCTAAGCAATGGAAAAGAAATAAGAGGAAGCTGAACAATAAAAGAGAGAACCCCTGTTTGAATGCAAAAAAGAAAATAATAATAACAACAACAACAATAACAGTACTTGTTTAAAGAAAGAAGGTGTGATCAGGCAGTTTATGGCCATTACAGTTTCTTGTTATTCTTGAACAATGAGTAATTAATATTACCCCAGCAACACCTCTGCATCACATGGCACACATACCCCACTGGGAACCAGAGTACCTAAAGAAAAGCAATATAATAAAGTGTACTGTGAATTCTACCAATTTTTACATCACTCTGATAAATGTAGAGTCAGATGCTGAGCTACTATTAGATCTATATATTTTATAATTTTTCCCAGTTTTTAAATGATTCACACACATTTTTACTGAAATCAATCTGTGTTTGTGTTTTTAAGGAAAAAACTGAACCAAACATTATACTAGATGGTGGGCAGTGGTGACAACAAGACTCCCAGAGTGGGTTTGTTACACTTTTTTTTTTTTTTTGGTCATTACTGTTGTTGCTGTGCCATCATCTTTTTTTTTTTTTTTGCTGTGGGAGGGGAACACAAAGGGAAACAGTCACTGCTGATACTGAATTACTGCACAGACCCCAGCTGTGAGCCAGTAATTGGTTTTTATATCTGTCAAGAAAAGATGGGCACATTTGTATCTCTCAAAGGGCAGGACAGATTGAACCAGTCTGTTCTAAAATCTCAGGGTTTTTTTAAAAAAAAAAAAATAGTACAAATAACATGGAAAAAATGTTGATCCCTCTGCACTGAACAGAGCTAACTGTACCAGGACTAGTTTGGATCATGTAGCCTGTACTATATTGTGAAAGTGATACGTGCAATACTATAAAGTGAAAGTACTGTTATTTGACATTAAATTTAAAGTATAACACAAGTTTATATATAGTAATGACTGTGGGAGGGTAATTTTTCAACTGTCTGAATATGTTCAGATATGTGTCTGCCCCAAGTCTCACTATATTATCGTCTTTTTCCCAATCTGTATTGAGCTCCTGCTTTCTTGTGCAACCTACAGTTACGGTCTTCTGCTGAATCCCATCATCTGAGAAATGTATAAATAAAATGGGCCAAATCTTAATTATTATGCAAAACACCTGCCGGCTTCAGTGAGGATTTTGCCTGAGTAAGGATTACAGAATTCTGAGATGAAATTTCAATGGGAGTTAGGCATCTAAATACCTTTGAGGGTCTGGACCTTAGGCCAGGTCTACACTAACAAGTTAAGTTGACCCAGCTATGTCGCTCAAGAGGTGCAAAAAGTCCACATCCCTGGGTGACATAGTTACACCGACCTAACCCCAGTGTAGACAGCTCTAGCTATCACCTCTAGGAGAGGTGGATTGACTACAGTGACAAGAGAACCCCTCCCGTCACTGAAGTGAGTGGCTACACTAAGCACTGCAGCCGTGCAGCTGCAGTGCTGTAGCTGTGCGGCTGTGGTGGGTTAGGTGTAAACATAGCCTAAGTGACTTAGGCTCATTAGGTTCCTTAGGCACTTCTGAATATTCAACTCTTGGGCAAATATTTTTGTTTTTGTTTTTATTTAAATCAATATTAAGTGTAATCTTTGGGCTCTATGGTGTTAAAGAAAGTTTATATATCCTACTTTGTATTTTCATGCGTGTTTTCCCTGTAGTTTATTAAAATTCAGTCCATATCTGGGGGTTTTAAAGTGGCATTTGGAACAGCAATAACTCCTGATGGGATATGCTTATGCTCAGATACCTGAATGCCTTTGGTTGTTGTTAGACATGAGGCCAAAGACTGAGTGCTACAATTACCCAGAAAAAGCAGATCTGTCAGCCATGTCCGAAGAGTTGGCACCTTTGTTCTGTTGCCCTGGCCCCCAACCACCAAGTCATTGGTCAAGCACCCTGTCTTGTACAAAAAACATTCTCCAAGGGGTTACAGGTGTGGAGTGTGAGTTATTGCTGCTTCAGACATCAGTCTCCGATATCCACGTGGGTATTCACATCTCTGGGGAAGGTAGAAATTTCCATTCCAGATCAGACCAGTGGCCATCCAGTCCTATATCTTTTCTATAAGAGCGATCAAATGCTTCAGAAGAAGGTGGAGGAAATTCCATAATGGAATAACCTGCTGTGATGGAAGGACTGGAAGGGGTTAAGGTGGCCAAGTAGGCCTACTAACTCCACGTGGAGGGAGAGCCAGGGAGCAAGGAATTGATTGCAAGCAGGTTCCGCTGTGCAGGAATAGGTGGGGCCCATAAAGCCAGGAAGCTGGCAATAGCCAGAGACTGCTGCTGGGAAAGGGCAGACACTCCCTGGGAAGAGAGAGGAGGGTTTGGCTCTGGTACACCCAGGGCAAGGAGGGACACCTGGAGTTGTGGGAAGCAGTACGAGGAAGGAGCAGCGAGGGCTGGGAGAGGAAAGCCCAGAGCTGTTGGGTTGAGGGTCTCTGGACTGGAACCCAGAGTAGAGGGCAGGCCCGGGTTCCCCTACCCGCCACTGGAGAAGTGGCACTGGTGAGGCAGTGAACTGGAAAATTGCCAGAGCCACTGTGGGAGTGACGGGGAATTGAAGCCAAGGAATGTGTAGGCCCCTTACTGAATGAGGGAGGCAAACTAGTGACAGAGGATGTGGAAAAAGCTAATGTACTCAATGCTTTTTTTGCCTCTGTTTTCACTAACAAGGTCAGCTCCCAGACTGCTACGCTGGGCATCACAAAATGGGGAAGAGATGGCCCTCTGTGGAGATAGAGGTGGTTAGGGACTATTTAGAAAAGCTGGACGTGCACAAGTCCATGGGGCCGGACGAGTTGCATCCGAGAGTGCTGAAGGAATTGGCAGCTGTGATTGCAGAGCCATTGGCCATTATCTTTGAAAACTCGTGGCGAACCGGGGAAGTCCCGGATGACTGGAAAAAGGCTAATGTAGTGCCAATCTTTAAAAAAGGGAAGAAGGAGGATCCTGGGAACTACAGGCCAGTCAGCCTCACTTCAGTCCCTGGAAAAATCATGGAGCAGGTCCTCAAAGAATCAATCCTGAAGCACTTACATGAGAGGAAAGTGATCAGGAACAGCCAGCATGGATTCACCAAGGGAAGGTCATGCCTGACTAATCTAATCGCCTTTTATGATGAGATTCCTGGTTCTGTGGATGAAGGGAAAGCAGTGGATGTATTGTTTCTTGACTTTAGCAAAGCTTTTGACACGGTCTCCCACAGTATTCTTGTCAGCAAGTTAAGGAAGTATGGGCTGGATGAATGCACTACAAGGTGGGTAGAAAGCTGGCTAGATTGTCGGGCTCAACGGGTAGTGATCAATGGCTCCATATCTAGTTGGCAGCCGGTATCAAGTGGAGTACCCCAAGGGTCGGTCCTGGGGCCGGTTTTGTTCAATATCTTCATAAATGATCTGGAGGATGGTGTGGATTGCACTCTCAGCAAATTTGCGGATGATACTAAACTGGGAGGAGTGGTAGATACGCTGGAGGGGAGGGATAGGATACAGAAAGACCTAGACAAATTGGAGGATTGGGCCAAAAGAAATCTGATGAGGTTCAATAAGGATAAGTGCAGGGTCCTGCACTTAGGACGGAAGAACCCAATGCACAGCTACAGACTAGGGACCGAATGGCTAGGCAGCAGTTCTGCGGAAAAGGACCTAGGGGTGACAGTGGACGAGAAGCTGGATATGAGTCAGCAGTGTGCCCTTGTTGCCAAGAAGGCCAATGGCATTTTGGGATGTATAGGTAGGGGCATAGCGAGCAGATCGAGGGACGTGATCGTTCCCCTCTATTCGACATTGGTGAGGCCTCATCTGGAGTACTGTGTCCAGTTTTGGGCCCCACACTTCAAGAAGGATGTGGATAAATTGGAGAGAGTCCAGCGAAGGGCAACAAAAATGATTAGGGGTCTGGAACACATGAGTTATGAGGAGAGGCTGAGGGAGCTGGGATTGTTTAGCCTGCAGAAGAGAAGAATGAGGGGGGATTTGATAGCTGCTTTCAACTACCTGAAAGGGGGTTCCAAAGAGGATGGCTCTAGACTGTTCTCAATGGTAGCAGATGACAGAACGAGGAGTAATGGTCTCAAGTTGCAGTGGGGGAGGTTTAGATTGGATATTAGGAAAAACTTTTTCACTAAGAGGGTGGTGAAACACTGGAATGCGTTACCTAGGGAGGTGGTAGAATCTCCTTCCTTCGAGGTTTTTAAGGTCAGGCTTGACAAAGCCCTGGCTGGGATGATTTAACTGGGAATTGGTCCTGCTTTGAGCAGGGGGTTGGACTAGATGACCTTCTGGGGTCCCTTCCAACCCTGATATTCTATGAAGGACTGTACCCTGGAAGGGGTGAACGCTGAGTGACCTGGCCGGAGGTCTGAATCATGAAGAAGGCACTGTGGTTCCTGGGCGAGAAGAGCTGCAGATCCGTGAGAAAGATAGTATGATGGCGTGCAATCATGGGAACCGGTGTTGACCTTGAGAGCTAATCCCTAGAGTGACCAGAGGGAGGTGCCAGACTAGCGGTGAGCGCTGCGCTCTATCATACCTGCCCACAGGGAAGTTTTTTCTTTATCACCACCACCCTCATCAGTTAGCGGTTGGTGTATGCTCCAAAATATCTGGGTTTATATGCCTTAACAAATGTTTATGCTATCTAATCCTTTCTCTAAACCAGTGACATTCAGACTTCAGTGGTTCACGAGCCAAATTAGCCATCAACATTACCCAAAAGAGCCACAGTAGTGTGAATTCATTGTTTCGTTTATTATACATATATAATTTTCTGACTGACCAAGTATTCTACAATTTGTTAATAACATACTAAAAGCATTGTGACTGGTTAATAATTAAATCACACACTTGTTTTAATATCATGTGCTGCAAAAAGAGCCACAGGAGACACGTTAAGGAGCCACTTGCGGCTCCCGAGCCTCAGTCTGATTATCCCTGCTTTCACCCTATCTAATGTAACTAGATGCTCTCATCTTAATATTTCCTTTTCTCTTTGTTCCCTTTCAACTTCACTGGAAGCCCCCTAGTTCTTGTATTATGAAAAATGCTGACTAGGAACACAGGATTTATTTTCTCGATACCATTACATATTTTTTAAACCTCCATCATGTCCCCTCTTATTCATCTCTTCCATACACAGCCCTAATCCTTTTCAGTGTCTCCATACAGAACTCTCTCTCCAAGCCTCTAATCATTTTATCACCCTCTTTTTTGAGATGGAGTTACCAGAAGTGACTAAAGTATTCCAGGTGAAGGCAGATAGTTGATGTATAGCAGATTATAATATTTTCAGTATGATTTTTCTATCCCATTCCTTATACATCCCATCATTTTGTCTGCTTTTTGACTGCTGCTGTGGGTTGACTGTCCACAGCGATGTCTGGGTCTTCTTCCTGGATGGTTACATTTAAGTTAGAACCTAGTAAGTTGTATGAGCAGTTTAATTTATTCCTTTCAGAATGTATTACATTCCATTTTTCAACAATGAATTTCACTAGCCATTGTGTTGTCCATTCACCTCTCTTGGTTGAGATATTTCAAAGGTGCCTAGATCTTTCTAGTGTTTGCAGACTAAAAAATATAGTGTCATCTACACATTTTGCCACCTTATTTCACTCCCTTTTCTCAATTATAAATAAATATATTTATATCAATCCTAATATGGATCCTGGGGATGCCCCACTGATCGCCTTTTGTCATGTTGAAATTGACCATTTATTCCTACTCTTTGCTTTCTCTTAGCCAGTTTTTAATCCATAACATCATTTTCTCTCTCTCCCCAAGACTATTTAATTTCCTTCATAGACTTTTGTGAGTGACTTTGTTAAAGGTCTTATTGAAAGACCAAATAAATTGTATCTGATCTTCTTTATCCAGTATTGTGTTAATATACTCAAATAACTGAAGTAGAATGGGAAGGCACGTTTCCTTTAGAGAAGGCATGCTTGTTTGTCCCTATCATATTATGTAGGTGCTTTCTTTCTTTACTTATCATTTTCAACCAATGTTACTGGTATTGAAATACGGCTGACTAGTCTCTAATTCCCAGGATTGCTGTGAGCATCTTTTTTAAAAAATAGGTACAACATAGTGATAATGTTTCAATGCTTCAGTTCTGTCCCCACAAAACTGGCAAAACCCAATCCCCCTGAATAAAGAGACTATACAATTAAAATAAAGACAGGCCAGTCCTTGCCTACAGACAGCCCCGCAACCTGAAGCAAATACTCACCAACAACCACATACCACACAACAGAACCACTAACCCAGGAACTTATCCTTGCAACAAAGCCCGTTGCCAATTGTGCCCACATATCTATTCAGGGGACACCATCACAGGGCCTAATAACATCAGCCACACTATCAGAGGCTCGTTCACCTGCACATCCACCAATGTGATATATGCCATCATGTGCCAGCAATGCCCCTCTGCCATGTACATTGGTCAAACTGGACAGTCTCTACGTAAAAGAATAAATGGACACAAATCAGATGTCAAGAATTATAACATTCATAAACCAGTCGGAGAACACTTCAATCTCTCTGGTCACGCAATCACAGACATGAAGGTCGCTATCTTAAAACAAAAAAACTTCAAATCCAGACTCCAGCGAGAAACTGCTGAATTGGAATTCATTTGCAAATTGGATACTATTAATTTAGGCTTAAATAGAGACTGGGAGTGGCTAAGTCATTATGCAAGGTAGCCTGTTTCCTCTTGTTTTTTCCTACCCCCCCCCCCCAGATGTTCTGGTTTAACTTGGATTTAAACTTGGAGAGTGGTCAGTTTAGATGAGCTATTACCAGCAGGAGAGTGAGTTTGTGTGTGTATGGGGGTGGGGGGGATGTGAGAAAACCTGGATTTATGCAGGAAATAGCCCGACTTGATTATGTAAAGAGTTGTCACTTTGGATGGGCTAGCACCAGCAGGAGAGTGAATTTGTGTGGGCGGGTAGAGGGTGAGAAAACCTGGATTTGTGCTGGAAATGGCCCACCTGATGATCACTTTAGATAAGCTATTACCAGCAGGACAGTGGGGTGGGAGGAGGTATTGTTTCATATTCTCTGTGTATATATAAAGTCTGCTGCAGTTTCCACGGTATGCATCTGATGAAGTGAGCTGTAGCTCACGAAAGCTCATGCTCAAATAAATTGGTTAGTCTCTAAGGTGCCACAAGTACTCCTTTTCTTTTTGCGAATACAGACTAACACGGCTGTTACTCTGAAACCTACAATTATTACTATTTAACTTTGATATTGTGGTACCACCTGAAGGCCACACTGGACTAGGCCCTGTACAAGTATACAGCAAATGACAATCCCCTCCCTAAAAAGCTACTTATTTGAACTGTAAGTGCTTTAGGGGAGAGGCTGTTTTTGTCGTGTGTGCGCAGTGCCTAGCACAATTCGGATGGAGCCTCTAGGCATACTTCAATACAAATCATGACAATGATAATGAAAAGTTTTATCAGGACAGCACCAGATTTTTACATGGTGTCCTGAGAACTTCTTTCAGGATGCCTGAAAATGTCCGAGTTTTCCATTTCCTCAGTTGAAATGTTTTTTTAGTTTGGTTATTTTTTAAAATGTATTGCTGTACGGGGTAGGATTTGTTCTCTGTTTACCAGGAACAAACAATCCAGTTAAGTAAGGGTTTGGTGTGATTAATGGTATTTGGAGCGAGGACAAAAGGCAGAAGAGCGTGGACACTTTCAAAGCCGTTCTTTTGCTCAAAGAGAACGTTAACAACACTTGCTCAGTGTTTCATAATGAAGTCACTCAGAACACTGAGTGATGGGAAAAAATCCTTCATACCGAGAATAAGCACATGTTGATGCTGAGTCAGAAGCTGGTAATGGTAACCCCAGCACACTTTTATTTTATTTTTTAAATGTTCTTCGTTTTTTGTCTGAGTATTTTGTGACCCTAATAAAATGCTGCTATAAGTGAGCCAGCTTTTGATTTTAAAAGTATGGTCACCTTACCCTGGAAAGGCTTCTGCAGAGTTAGGAGAAGGGGAGACTGTTGGAGAGCAAAAGCGTAAGATAACCAGGGCTTTAAAATGCTGCAAAATTTGATGCTGATGGTTAAAAATGACATCACTGAAATGGCGGCATTTCAACTATGGCAACATAAAACAGTTTGCATCAACTTGGCATGTTTGGGATTAAAGTGAACTGCCTCCTAACACTATTCTAGATGATAGGCTCCAAAAGACTCTTAATGACTCTTACTTAGCTAAAACTAAGTTTAAAATAAAAGCTTAAAAATGGAAAACATGTATAGGACCCGGAAGAGCCAATGGCTAAGGCTAAGATCCAGATGAAGTATATCCACATGGGTTGAGCCCCATTTCAGGTAAAACAACATCCTATCTTTTGAGAGAACTGTGCAAAGTACTGGGAACGAGAAGCACCTGAGTTTTAATTCTGATTCTGAGGACTCCTGTGCTGCTTGACAAGTCACCTAAATGTCATGCCTCAGTTTCCCTATCTGAAAACTTACTTACTTCACGGATTGACAACAAATTAAATAGTTAACACTTAGAACATAAGAATGGCTACACTGGGTGTGACATTATCCATATTCTGTAAAAGTTGTGACCATAATAGTATAGACTGTCACACTAGGTCAGATCAATGGTCTATCTAGCGCAGTATCCTGTCTTCCGACTGTAGCCATTGCCAGCTACTTCAAAGGGAATGAACAGGACAATCATCAACTGATTCATTCCCTGTCATCCATTTCTAGCATCTGGCAGTCAGAGGCTTAGGGACCCCCCAGAGCATGGGGCTGCATCCCTGACATCTTGGCTAATAGATCCATCAATGGCTATCTTCCATGAACCTATCTAATTCTTTTTTTAATCCAGTTATAGTTTTGGCCTTCACAACATCCCCTGGCAACTAGTTCCAGAGGTTGACTGTGCATTGTATGAAGTACTTTATTTTGTTTGTTTTAACCCTGCTGCCTATTAATTTCATTGCGTGACCCCTAGTTCTTGTGTTATGAGAAGGGATAAATAGCACTTTCTTATTCACTTTCTCCACACCATTCATGATTTTATAGACCAGTGGTTTTCAAACTTTTTTCTGGTGACCCAGTTGAAGAAAACTGTTGATGCCCGCAACCCAACAGAGCTGGGGATGAGGGGTTTGGGGTATGGGAGGGGCTCTGGGCTGGGGCAGGAGGTGGGGGTACGGGAGAGGGTCAGGGCTCTGGGCTGGGGGTGCAGGCTCTGCGCTGGGGCTGGGGATGAGGGGTTTGAGGTGCAGGAAGGGGCTCTGGGTTTGGGGGATCTCAGGGCTGGGGCAGGGGATTGGAGCATGGGCTTACCTCAGGCAGCTCCCGGTCAGCAGTGCAGTGGGGGTGCTAAGGCAGGTTTCCTGTCTCTCCTGGTACCGCGGACCACGCTGCACCCCCGAAGCTCCTAGGCAGAGGCACACAAGTGGCTCCGCATGGCTCTCGCCTGCAGGTACCACCCCAACAGGTCCCATTGGCCTGTTCCCGGCCAATGGGAGTGTGGAGCTGGTGCTTGGGGTAGGGGCAGCACTTGGAGCCCCGTGGCCCCCCTGCCTAGGAGCCGGACCTGCTGATGGCCACTTCTGGGGCACAGCGCGGTGTCAGAACAGGTAGGAACTAGCCTGCCTTAGCCGTGCAGCACCGCCAACGAGACTTTTAACAGCTCGGTGGCGGTGCTGACCAGAACTGCCGCCACCCATTGCTTTATGTTCCGCAACCCAGTACTGGGTCGTGACCTGCAGTTTGAAAACCACTGTTATAGACCTCTATCATATCCTCCCTTAGTTGTGTCTTTTCCAAGCTGAATAGTCTCAGTCTTTTTAAAGTAAATTTCATTACAGATTGAAAATGCTACTTTTGAGTTTAGTGTTATCAGTGCCCAGATACTGTACTGCGTTCAAGGATGTCCACTTTTCTATCATTTTTCTAGCCCTTCCTGTGAACATGTAAAGGAGGAAAATGTGGCAATGGTTTGCAAATTCTAATTCCTGTGGGCATGTGGAGAAAACCATATGGGTTAAAATCATCGGATAGAATCATCTTTCTGATAGAAGATTGTCTGGGAAGTTCTTTTATAACTGAAATGAATAGGCATTGTACTGTTGACATTGTGCTTCTCCCTTGAGACTAGCTGACCAGTTTATTACAAACTAATGTTCACATTCTTAAATTTTTACAGTCTTAATTTGAAGGGCCTCTTTACTATAAAATCTCAGATGAATTGCATTTTAACTTGCTAATTTTTAAACAAATTTATTTATTGAGAGTATAATTAAATTCCAGACAACCAAAGGGTATATAAAAATACTGCTGCAAATGGGGAATTAATAAGCAAATATCACCTTGGCTGTGAAGGTCAACATGTCCCATTCTCTAAACCTACACTTTGTGCTTCAGATCAGAGGAGTTCTTTAATGTAAAAAAGCAATTCCATTCAGCCTCTGATCAGATGGATTTGTCTCACTCTAGATTTGGTATTCAGCAGGCATCCTTGGTAGGTAGGTTGGTAGATGGTGACCCCAATCTTTCATAGCAACTCTGCTCTGTTCTCACTTCTCCCTCTTTCCTCCTGCTGTTGTTCATTGTTCTATAATCTGTCAAAAATTCTGCTTTAACCCATGTTTTGTGAGGAAGTCATGGGGAGAGAGGAAGGGCTTTCTTGTCTTTGCCAAACTCTTCCTGAGGAGTATAACCTGAAATGCGTAGGCAGATCTTGGCACAGATTCATCAACTCACAATGACTTGCAATGCTGATACTTAATAGTCATCACCAGTAGTTTAGCACTGGCAGCAGCTAAGATTGATAATGTAGCTTGGGTGTTGTGTGTTGGGTTTCTTATATTTGGCAAATTTAGGAGCAAAGTTAATCAATATAAACTAAGGAAAGAGAAAAGAGAGAGAGTCCATCTTTCATTCAAGAAGGATGATTATCAACTTTCATTTGCTTGGGAGAGAAGAAAACTTTTCAAAGGGGAAAATAAAATGAGAGCATGCTGCATAAAGTGGAGTCAGGGTTGGATTGAACAACCTGTGGAGGAAGAGGAGGAGGATGCATAGGACGAAGAATAGGAATTGCCTTTGACTTCCCTTTGGCTCTCATAGCACTGCTCTGTGGTGGTGGTGAGTGACACCCCACATGGGCAGGAGGCTCCCATGGAAAAGTACCCCCCAGCCCACACCTGTGCATAACCAAACCAAGAAGTGTGAGGGGAGGCCCTCATTTTGAGGACACTAGGATCCAAGTAGGGCCTCCCCCACACTGTAGTCTTGGGGAAGGAGGGAGAGCAGACAGGAACCAGCCAGCCAAAGCAGGAACTTCTGAACTGGGAAGGGAAGGCGGTAAAATGGGGTTGAACTGGGGCCATCCCTCCCCAATCACATCTCTGGATCCAGAACTGTGCAGGGGAGATGCCCATCTACTTTGGAAGCACTAGGGCATAGGTGGTGCCTCTCCTACGCGCACCTCCATGCGTACCCCCCAACAGTCCCAGGTTATGCGGGACTGTCCTGCTGTGGCTCCCAAAACCCCCTGGCGTGGTTGAAGCAGAACATTTCCCACATTCAGTGGTGCCCACAGCCATACTCACCTTACATGCAGTGTGTAAAATTGGCTGGGGGACAGCTAGGGAGGGCACTGGCTTCAACTGCTCCTGGGAATGCTCAGCTCCTCTGGGCAGCTCAGTGGCTGCAGCGGAGCTCAGGGCTGGAGCGTGATACTGCCTGACTGGAAGGCAGGGGATGAGCATGGCACAGACCCAGCAGGAAAGGCACTGGGGCCAGCCACTGCAGCCTTGATGATTCTGCAGGGATTGGCAGACACACTGCGGCCTGGGATCTCCCCAGCTCCCCCAGTGCTGGGCTCAGCAGCCACTATGCTCAGGAACTGCTCTGCTGGCTGTGGGAAACTCCATGTTTATGGAGCTATGTGTAATGTTGAGAGTTATGCCCATGTGTCCCTGAGGGCAAAACCACAGGGAGGAACCAGCCGAAGACTCCAGCCAGTAGCAGCAGCTGCGGGAGCAGCCAAAGCAGAGACCTTTGGATATATGCAGAGAACTTTCTCGTTCTGACTGGACTTTCTCTGCCCTGTGCTGATTGGCTGTGTTCCAACCCTCCTCCTCCTCCCTCAGTCTCTTCACCTCCGCTTCCCTTCACACCTGTCTCCTTACCCTCGCCTCCTTGTCCTGTCCGTCTCACCCCCTTTCCCTTCCTTTCCATTTAGCGTATCCTCTCCTAACTAACCCCCCCCCATTTAAAAACAGTGGAGCTAACATGACATTTGCTGCCATCCCACAGTTCACTCTGCAGGTGGTCTACCCTTTCGCTACCCAGTGTCTGCCTGAGCTATTTAGATTGAAAGCACTTTGAAGCAGGGAGCATCCACTAGTCTGTGTTTGTTCACCACCCAGCACAATGGGGCCCAAGTCTTGGTTGGTCCTTAGCCATTATTCTAATAAACATGATTATTATTAAGAATAACAAATGAGTGATACTCTCCATTGGGCTCCCCTTAGAGAATAATGAGCTACTCCCACAAAACAATTCCTGACAATGTGTGATAAACCCCATGTACTGTGTGCTCACACTTGCCTCCAGGAGGGGTAAAGGGCTGGGGGGCTGATTCATTAGGTCACCCATTTAAACAAAAACATACCCACTTTTTCTCTTGTGAGAAACATCACTTCTATTAAGTGCTGCTGCAGGAAATCAGAGCCAGTGCTAAGCATAAGCAGATTAAGCAATTGCTTAGGGCCCTGAGCAGCTCAAGGGGGTCCCCTATTTGCTTTTTATTGTGTTGTGTGGTAGGGACCCAAAATATTCCTGCTTGGGGGCCCGCAATGGGCTACCACAGCCTTTGCTGGAAATGTTTATACTGTGGTTCTGAAAAATCTCTGTAACCAATGGATAGTATGGCACCTTGTTCACCCTGAATACTGTGAAGTGGTAGGGATTTAAAATGCACAGCTGGATTTTAAGGGTGTTTCTCCCCTGGGAAGTGTTTGCAAATATCCACCATTTGGTGCAAGTCCAACATTTTCTCTTTTTGTGAGCCCCAGGAATAAGCTGTCTCTGGCAGCATGCAGAAAGGAGTGAGCTCATCTGCAGCAGGGAGAGCATCCCAACATTTCTTTCAGTTTGATGGCAAAATGTGAACAAGGGGCTCTCCCCTCAAACTGTGCCCTCCAGCACCTCAGACTGGAGGAAGAATGGGTGGGGGGGCGAGTAATGCTCTGCGCTTGACTGCCCCCTAGAAGTGGAGGGAGAATGGGGAGAAACAACCTTGGGTTGGGCCCTTTCCCTCCCTGGGCTGGGCTGCTGTGGGGTTGGCTGCAGTAGGAGGAGGCCAGGATATTCCTGAATGAACAGCTCAGGCCCCCTGCCACTTGTCAGTGTCACTTCAGGCTGCAGCCAGTTTCTATAGCGACGGCACTGATCCAGGTCTCCAGAGTAGTAACAAAGCCTGTTCCCTGCTCTCAGACACTTGCTGCTGCTGAGGCTGAGGGAGGAGGAGGGAACCGTCTCCTGAAGAAACCCTGCCTGCAGCACTAAAAACAGGTACAGAGAGGCACCCAGTTCTATCTGCAGCCACCTCACCTTTCACTGCATCCCCATCCCCTGCACAGGGGGCTGACTATGTCTCTGGGTGGCATTGTGGGGTTGGGGCTCCCGAAGCATCAATGGGATTTAATGACTTGCTGACAGTTTATTACTGCACCAGTGTCTCCCCTTGAAGGAGCAAGCAGCTCATTCACCAAAGAGCCTGATGCAAAGCCCCCTGCACACCCCTGCCCTCTCTCAGGATTATTTGGGAAGGAGGTGAGGAAATGGGTGTGATGGAGGGAGTGAGGGGGCTGAACTCTGTCTGGCTTTGCCACTGTGGAGAAAAACACATGAAAGAATAAAAGGAAGAAGGGAAAGGGAAGATTAATACACACAAATATTGATATAGTGAGAGAAGAGCACGAGCAGATACGTAGATACTGTGGTAAAAGGCAAAAGAAGGAAAGTTGAGATTTCTGTCAAATCTCTTATTTTTGTTTTTGTTTTTCTGAAGTTCACTAGAAACTCAGTGCCAGTGATGAAGACTCCTCTGAAAGGAAGAGGGACAAAAGACTTAGAGAGAAACAGACAGTTTTATGACTTTGCCTCAAGTGTGGGAGGAATAAAAATGGTTCAGTTTAATTGTGCAACTCCAGGGTTCACGGTGCTTGTTGAGGTCACTTTCTTCTGTTAGTCTGACAGGTTGACTTACTGTCCTGGCAACAACTTGAAAGATAAGCTTACAGAAAAATGATACTTTCAGGTTTCATTCCATTTTAGTTCCCTGATCTGCAACTGGTGAGCTTGGCTTTTCATTTCCAGTGGGGATGATATCTATATATTTAAAATAACATGCATGTTCATCAATGAAGTTCATATTTTGTTGCAAATGAAAAGAAAATGTTTTCCCTTGGGAGTTCTGTGTTATATCTCGTTCTATTCTGATTCTCGTTTTTAGGAAACGACTGGGTCTGATGATTTTGAAATGTATTGCCTGAGAAAAACAAGAAATGCTGAAGCATTGGGTTTAGGATTAATGAATCAAGAAATTGCTGCACACTGATGGGAGTAAACATACAATAAGTTACTGTTTGGTTTTATGTAAAATGTGTTTGTTGCTCTCAAATTCAACCTTCACTAGAAAGTGGGGGAGGGGGAGGGTTGTGTGTGTTTGTTTTGTTTTGTTTGTTTGTTTGTTTTTAAACTCTGTCAGAAATGTGGTTAACTGTGGCAACCAAGGGTAGTCTGGATTGAGTTGCTAGGAGGGTTGGAATAGTAGGAAGGTGAATTTGCTTTTAATGCCAAACAGGATCAATAGGCAGGGCATTGACAAGGCAGTCTGTAGAAGTTTGCAATACAGTTAAATGCCTGTATTGTATTTGTACTGGGCTCATAAATAGAATTATTTTTCGGCATTGCTACTTATTTGCTTTGCAAGTAAATGTATTTAATAGAAGTTGAAAGAGCTTTCTGAATGAAAACAACTCCCAGTGATGACAAATAGGACCGGATCCTGCAAGGTCAGTCTAAATAATTAGCTAGTAGTGTTCTATTGTGGGAAGTGGAATGAAATTATAGCAGTACATGTGTGAAGCCTGTCAGGTACTCGAAACGTGTGTGGTCTTTGATGTAAACAGGAAAAGATGGGAGATTGTATATAAAAGAACCATGTACAGAGGTAGATTTGGCAGTTGAGATGATGATTGTCAATTAAGGATTGGAACTTGAAGTGGTATGGGGTATTCTGAGCATAATCACAGTGTCAAGATTTAAGACACAGGAAATAATGTAATATTAATCTTTCAGGATTTCAGTACCCTCATTAGCTAATTGTAGCCTAGGCGCTGATGAGTCTATGAGGTGAATATAGAAATTGTTACTCTTAAATGAAATAATTAACCTACCAATTTCACTTCACTGAGAGAGACTTGAGAATATTGAGCTAGGAAATATAAAGAAGAAATGGTGACATGAAAGCTCAACTTTCTTTAGCAGCTGTGAGCAAAAGCAGCAGATGCTTTGTATAAAGCTGAAATTGTCTTCTTTTGTAAGAAACAAATTACCTGATATTTAAAATTAATACATATTAAACTATCTTAAGTAATTCTAAGGTGTATATCACTGTAGTATCTCTCATTTAAACCTTGCATGAAAAGACCTCAGAAGTATTGAGTAAAAAAACCCTAAAGTCCCAGTAGACTGGTTTACATAGTCTATGTGCAAAGGTTTACTCAATATTTTAAAAAAAAAAGTGTTTGCCTTTTTTGCCAAAGTGTCATAACAGTTGCTTTGTTGAAAGTCATATCCTTCTGAATGCCCTCTGTTTGCATGTAACACCAAGGAGCAAATCTGAATTTATTAAATGCATAGGAATAGCAACCTGAGGTAAGTTAGCACAGTGGGAAATGGCATTTCTAGACCTTCCTCCAGGCTATGTGAAATTGAATGCATCTGTCAGGTAGTAAAAGATCAATTGTGTACATTAATGACAAGGGGACTTCTGCTCCCTTAGTTTGCATGGCACCAGGTGAGAAAAACATTGGAACTTAACACAAATCCTACCTTAAACCCCCAAGTGAAAGCCCAAAATCTCTTACTGGTTATGCTGTCTATCAAATTACATTACAGAAATGGTTCCATGTAGAATATCTGCAAACTCCCAAAATGGGAGTGGTGTTTGATGAAATGTGAGAGGAGACAGAAGAGAAAAGCCAAAGTACCACACTGGAACCCTGAAAGAACAAGGTAATTTACCACAGAGAATATGGCTGTATCATAACCTTCTACGTAAAGAGGTGCAGAAGAAGTTTAGACCACATCAGGACTGTGCAGAGTAAGCCATTTCATATCTTCCTGAGGTCCCTCATTCCACATAATATCTCAGGAAGCAGGGGACAGGGCCCAAGAAGTCATATAGGAAGCCATTACAAGGAACTGCTAGTAGTGATACAGGGTCACCATAGGCACTGGTACACACCAGCAGCAGTTTCATACATACAGAGAGATACACAGCACTGGCACCCCGGAGACTGTGACTTCAGCCCTCCCAGCATTGTTGCTATGGAGTGCTGTGGGATCTAACTGTACAAGGTTCAGGAAATTCTCGTGTGGTCTTTACACACTTTCTGAAGTGTTGCTGTACCTACCCATTGTAAATGATGTTCCAGCAGTAACATGCTTTTGGCAGACATCTGCAGCTTAGTGTGGCATAATATACATACAGTAATCATGACAGTGGATTTCCAAGCATAAAAAAGCAACTTGCAAATGATAGATATTTATAGGCTACATGTTAGACTACCGCACAGAAGTCAGAAATGGTCCATGTGGACATATGCCTTGTGCTTCAGCTCCATTTGCAGGCACATATAAAGATGTATAATGCTATGCATCTTCCCCAGCACATGAACTGTGACTTTTAAACCACTATATTGGATTTTCAAAGCCACATTATGGATGGTTTCTTATAACTTGTTTTTCCTGCAGATTGAATGGCATGATACACAGCAACTTAGGCATAATAAAAATGTGATAATTATGCATATGTACCTTTCCATTTTTTTTCTGGCCAAAAAAAAGGAACATGTAGCTCTTATTTATTATAGGGAGACTGGGACAATTTTCTACCTTCTATTAATTCCCAGACAAAAATTATGCTAAAATGGAGTTAAAGTTTGGGAGTACATATCAATAGTTTAGAGTAATTTTGTAGCAATCCCTAAAGTTAAGGTTGCTCAACATTTTCCATTATAAGATCCTGTTTTCCGTTGCTTATCTTTGCCAAATTCTAACCATTTGGGCTGCAATTTTCCATACCAGATGTCTGCCTCAGGCTGACTTTTTTGAAAATTTCAACAAAAACATTCCAGCCATTTCTCAGAACAAGGTTAGGGGAAAATAGATTGTTTGTTTTTTTCCATGTTAAAAATTGCTTACAGCCATTTTGTTGACATGCTCTGGTGCTTCTATGCAGGGACTTTAAATTTAGCAGGTGGTCATCTGTGTCAGGGATGTGTGTTTTGCCAGTCTCGTGAAATTCTGCCCAAATTTGGCCATGTTATGAGCCTCTGAAAATCTCAGTTCACATTCAAGCTCAGTAGAGACTTGTTAGTTGTGCAGCTAAATTCTCTGAAGATTCCATCTCTGCTGAGCATGCTCCATCTCAGGACTGCAAGGCTGATTATGACTTTCCCTGCAATTGCTCCTCATGGCAGCCAGGGGCAGCTGTGGCGCCGTGCACAGGAACCAGGCGCAGGGAGACTGTGTCTCCATTTTCTCAGTCCCCTCACGCCCCACTGGTGCCCAGGCAGTGAGGAGGAGGAGGAAGCAGAGGAGTGAAATGCAGAGAGGTGAGGAGCTGGTTCTGGAGGGTAGAGAGAAGGAAGACTAGGACAAGGGGGAGGAGAAGAGACTGAGATGGGGAGCTGAAGAGAGAAGGGGCTGGGACAAGGAGACAAAGGGGTGGTGGAGGGGGAGACTGGGACAAGAACAGGCTGGAGGAGCCAGGGACAGAAGGGTCTGTAACCACTAGATACACTCCCCAAAGAATCGAGAACCGAACCCAGGGTTCCTGAGTTTCAACATTTCTGTGCTGTCGCTCGGCAGGCATCTGAAACCCATACGGAAAATACGTGCTTTGTCTCCCTTTACTGGTTGGCCCACATTAACTACTCTGTTAGTTCAAGTGGCAGAGGTCTGTGCTGTGGATATCCTTAAATGTCCCAATCTTGCTGATGAACCAACCATGTATGAGTCAGTATGGTTCCACATGGTGGAATGTCTGGTGTTTTGTTTTTTTCCTAGTTTACTGTTTAAAAACCTAGGAAATTACCTTAAAAAAAACTGCATTAAAAATGTTTAGGTTGAAAAGTCAAGCTGTCAAAAGATAGGAATTGCCAAAATTAAGATTGAGTGGGCAACGTGGGGATTATAATACTCATTTCCCTTTGTAACGCACTTTGAGACTACTAATGAAAAGTGCTGTATAAGAGCTAGGTATTATTATTGTTTATTATTTCCAACCATCACTTCTATCTAGGAGCTGGTGTGACTCCAATAAGATCAAAAAACCCATCTTGATGCCCTAGATTTCCCTCAGTATAAAACATAAACACACTAATCGCTGGTACAAATTATCTTCACTACCATAAGACAAAGGTGGGAGAGAACATACCAGCAATGAACCACCTGCTTATTTTCATATCAGTCACTCAGATGCTATTGGGATGGATGGATAGATAGAGCCCAACACTGTAAGCCAATTTGGCAACTGGCAGATAGGTGTGCAAAACTAAGGATGCAGTCATAGTCCCTGAAAGTTCTCAGGAATGGTTTTCCAAGCATCACATCCATGTTTTCGGGACTAAACGTAAACCAAATAGTTTGTATAAAGTACCTATCTTCAGACAACATGACAGTAGTTAAGCATATGCTTAATTTTAGTGGGATTTAAGCATGTGCTTATTTGATGTCTGGAAGGGGATCATGGAAACAACTCTCTCTCTCCAGACTGTAAGAGAGAGACATAACTGAGAATCGTCAGCATATTGATGACACAGTAGCCTATAATATCTCATAGTCTTCTCCCTGTGGCTTTACAAAATGTACACATGGAAAAAGAGAGCTGACAAGATTAACCCCTCTGAGACTCCATAAGTGAGAATTCTCAGAGGAAAAAAATTGCCTGTTGAAATCCTCTGAGATCTTTCCAAAAGGAATGAGTGAACCCACCTTAAAGTGACTGTCTGCCCTTCCTAGGTCCTGCTGGTAAATTAAGGCGTGTTTTGAGCAATTGTATGTAAGTTCACCAGTGGTGTCCTGTGTATGTAAACTGCAAACAGAATTTATCCCACTGTGTTTTGCTGTGGTTAAAGATCTGGCCACATTTCCATCTAAAGTCTCTTTTTCAGCAGTTTATAGTAATACAACCAAACACATTTGCTTCAAGCTGAAATATGTGTTGGGGAGTGAGGGTAATTTGTCAGAATTTAAATTGTGGTTTCCATTAACATGCATTAATATTGTACTCCTTTACAATTAAAATTCTGTTCAACCTTTTTTGTGTTACAGTAGTGCACATAAAGAGACTTGCTGATTTGCTTTTTGCATTCTTGTTGTTAAAAAGCTGGTGTGTGTGTTTGAAGAGGGTCTTTAAATCTTCAGACCATGTTGCAAATTGGGCCTTTTTTGTGCATTTTTCTTTTCAATTGCAATATATTCAAATTATTCATAATAGGAATTGACAATAGAACATGCCCTATAACCAGTTAAATACAAATAACCATATTAATATAATGATGCGGTGAATCATTACAATATTATATAAAGCGAGAGATTTTAACTTGCAGAAAGTCTACAAGACTTTCTCAAGACAGTTATGGTATTTTACATCAAAATATACCTATTTACCAGATAGACTAGAGATATAGTTTACAATCTGAAATGTGTACACATAAGTACTAACTCATTTCACCCTTTTCACCCATTATATGCCTATAATCACTCAAGGCTGATAGGTAACTTCCGACAGTATAACATAGTAGGTGTATTTAGATCAGTGGTTCTCAACCTGCCACCCAAGCAGCACACAGCTGCGGCCCATGTGACATCCTCAGGGCCTACAGGTAGTATCTGTTGTGACGTTCTTTGCCTTGGGAGAGCACCCTGCAACCCCCCGTATTCCTCATCTGTATATAATTCTGATATGAGGGCTTGTTTATACTGGCACTTTAAAGCACTGAAACTTTCTCGCTCAGGGGTGTAAAAAACACCCCCCTGAGCACTGCAAGTTTCAGCGTTGTAAAGGGTCAGCGTAGACAGTGCACCAGCGCTGGGAGCTACTCCCCGCGTGGAGGTGGGTATTCAGAGCGCTGGGAGAGAGCTCTCCTAGTAGCTGGTGCTACGACTGCACGGCCATGTTAAGGCACTGCTGCGACAGTGCTTTAACATTACGAGTGAAGACTTACCTTTGCATATAAAGCAAGCCTTGTAAGGTATCAGGGGAAAGGTTACAATTTGCTGAAAGTCCTTTCTCTATTCATATATATATAATTAATGCATGTGAAGTTATGAGAATTGTGGTGTTTGGTTGTCACGGAGGGCTTGTCTACACTGGCAATTTACAGCGCTGCAACGTTCTCAGGATTGTGAAAAAACACACACACCCCGAGCACAGCACGTTTCAGCTCTGTAAAGCAGCAGTGTAGACAGTGGACCAGCGCTGGGAGCTGCGCTCCTCATGTGTCCTAGCCTTAATGTTTAAACATAGCTTCTCTTTTATTTAATAAATCCATGGGCATTCTTCCTGTCACTCTTGTTTGAAGTCTTAAATCAACATTTATGTGAGGACGTCCAGTCTTCTCTGAATGCAATGGTTTTTGTTGCAGGGGGTGGGGGGAGTCTCTCCTTTTGGATATTGATTGTGGAATGGAGATAAGGAAGAATGGTTCCCAAAATACCAGGTGAAATTCAATAGCTAATAATATTGTATGCACACTCTACTCATAGACCAAAACCTCGCTAAACTTATCAACATGATATTCAGAGAAATACATCATGGCTTTCCCCAGCTTCTCTAGTATGCTTTCAGAAGAGTGGCATCAAGTGTATTATATGCTCCATCTTGGTTGGACAACCGTAACAGGTCAAGATTTTTTTTCCCTTTCCTTTATGGGAATTTACCTAATGAGGAAAATCCTTCTTTCCCAGTGCCCTCCTTCAATGGACCCCAGACCCCGCCGGGTGGGGCTGTGCAGGCTTTAGCACACAGCTGGGCTGCAGCTGTGTGCTAACTGGGCCGCACACAGCCTGCAGGTTGAGAACCACTGGCACATACAAATACTTCACAGCGACTTGTTAAAAAATTGTGTCTTGTAAGAACAGTCCCATGTCCAGGATAGTGCAGAGCTGTGCCATTCCTAAGGGAGCATCGGGAGACATTCTGCCTCAGAAAAGCAGGGGCCTGGATTCTAAGCTATGACCAAGGTATTCTCAGAACAGCTGAGAAGGTGGCATAAAGCTATCTTTGCTTCCCCCAAGTCTGCAGTGTAAATCAGAGCAGTTTCAGGGTTGCTTTCTCTTAAGCTAGCTGTCTGTGGTTCTAAGGAGCTCCTGGTAGTGAGGGATTGTTGGCATTTTAGGATGCTAAGGTTACATTGCTCCACCAGAGCAGCACAACCCAGCCTTAGCTGACCACAGGATGTGGTCCAAAACGCCTCCTCAGGTTCTCAGAAGCTATGCCCCATAATGAGATGCAACTTACAGCCCCTTGTGCAGCAGTCCAAGGGCCAGCTCTGCTCCACCTCATCACCATTCTTCCTGCCCCCTGTCAGGAAGCAGTTCCTATGTTATAAGGGTCACACACTGAGCGTGGGAAAAGTTCCTTGCACCCTCCCGAGACTGTGCACCTCTGTAAGGCCCAGATGGGATCTGGCTTGATGCAGGAATTACTGGCTGGCATTCTATGGCCTGTCTTACAAAAGATTAGATAGTCACAATGGTTCCTTCTAGCCGCAAATAAACGTCTCATTGAGAACTAGGGGTAAAGTTCAGAGTTTTAAAAGTTTATTGGTTTTGAGTTATCTGAGTACAAAAAAGAACCTGATGTGTTTCTTAACACTTAAAATCCCATTTGGCAATTTCTGATTTACTAAACTTTCTACCTAAATAATTTAAGGCTGAAAAGAAACATGAGAAATTTCAGTCCAAGGGTACACTTTATTCAGGTTATAAATATTTGAAATCAGGTGCCTAGAAGGTAAATATTTCCCCAGCCATAACCAGAGCATTGCTAACTTAGAGCCATAAATGGTACAGGGCACATGTACCATTCACATGTATGAAATGTTGGCAGCACCATAGTCCCTTATCCTGCATTCACAATCCTGTCTTGTTGAACACCCAGCTGTATTAGACTAACCCTGTGGGCTTGGAGTCACAAACAATATCTTTCATTCAGGAGTGTAGTAATCCAGTTGTACATAGAAACAAATCATGTCTCAGAATCATGCATGTCTGTCAATTCCATGACAAACCCAATAAGTTTTGTTTGAGGAAATATGATTTCCTCACAAAAGATAAAGGAGTTGCCATAAATCACATCTGCCACTCCATGGCTATCCATTTTTATTTAAGGTATTTTCTATGATAATATCCAAACCATTTGTCAGCTTGGTGGCCTAAAACCTAAGGAAGTGACCTCACCTGCCTAAAACATCTCATTTGTTTTCATAGGTGCCATTAACTATGGTTGGAAATTGAACCTTCTTGCTAGTGAGAGAGTCTTGTGAGGCTAGTGAGAGAGGAAATAGAATTGCCTGCTTTCTCCTGCATTCACTAACATTTCATCTAGGATGGTTTGCTGACAGCTCCAACTAAGGATTACCAAAGCCATCTTGTAATTTTCCCTCCTAAATCCTTGTCTGCTCAACCAGTCTCCATTACTGTCAACAACAAAGCAATTCCCAGGTTTGCAATGCAAAGATAAATTTCAGCGCTTCCTTCTCCTTTTTCTCTTTACATCCAGGCTAGGATAAAATCCTGCCATTGCTCCCTCCACAACATATCTAAAATTCCCTCACCTTCCTATCTGTCCAATGTCTCAATCTCTTGTTTCAGAGTAGCAGCTGTGTTAGTCTGTATTCGCAAAAAGAAAAGGAGTACTTGTGGCACCTTAGAGACTAACAAATTTATTCCTTTATACTCTCTTCCACCTTGTCTCCTGTAACCCACTTCTCACCAGCTGACTTGATATCCACATTGCTTTCCTCCAGCATGTCCAAAACCCTGACATCTTCCTTAGCCATCTTACAAGCCATGTTACCACCTCTCCCATCTTTGACTCACTCCATGGACTGGCTTGCATATCAAGGTCAAAGTAGTTTTCATCGTATTCAAGGCTCTACATCTGGCCCTGCGTATATCTCTGACAGTCTCCTACTGAATTCATCCTGCCTCCCTCTACTCTGCAAATAATGCTAGCCTTGAAGCCGCCTTTCCTGAATTTCCTTCTCCCACACTCATGTCTATACCTTCTTCCATACCACTCCCCCCACACACGTGTTTGTAACCTCATCCCATCCACCAAACTCTCATCCTTTATCTCACTCTTTCAAACACACTTCTGTGAGAGCACCTTCAAGAAGTGAGTGAGTTCATTAAAATAACAAGATTTCATTGTTCATTAAACAATCCCAAAATGTGCATCTGCTCAAACTGAGCCACCATATAATTGTAACCCTTGTCCTCCTTCCCCCACATTGACTGTTTGTTCTCTTTTCATCACATCATCTCTAATATTAGACTGTAAGACCTTTGTTGCAGGGGCCTTGTCTTTTTACATATTTCTTTTAAATCCCTAAGTATATTTTGGGCACTATAAAGCAAATCATCATCATCATAAGAATTAATAATAATAATAATAATAGTGTACAAATATATAGCCATGGTCTGTGGCCACACTGATATTGTTTACTGTTGAAGTGTTCTGATCCAGACTGAGAGTAGAGTTATCCAGTACTTTTATGCTGACCCAAAAAACAGTATAAGAAATACAGAAATATGCTAAAATAATAGTAGTGTGCGAACTAAAGCTGACAAACACCAAGAAACTTACGTTTCAGGCTTATATTTTAATTTGAGATACCACTATTAGCTTAGGCATTATAGGGATCTCAGAAGCAAATCTTACAAAATGTCTTCAGTTACACGCATGCAGCCCATTTAACTCAATGGGGCTGAGTTCAGTGGCCTTGAACAGGTGCCACTGAGGGTAGAATTTGCCCCAGGAGTCAGGACACTGAGAATGGATTGAAAATCTTTCATTTGAATTCCCTTGATTTTTTTTCAGTAAAAATACAATTCTTATTGATGTTGTTTTAATCATTTATTGTATTAAATTTCATTTTCTGAATAGTTGAATTAAAAGATTACCAAATAATATGTTTTAACCCTGCTATTGCCAGTGAATTGTACTTAGGTCTCTCTCAGACCCAACGGAGCAATTATTTCACATGGTACATTAATAGAATATATGAGACACTTCTTCTGCTACCATAATGGCCCTTTTGGACAGGATACAATGTAGTGCAAGAGTATCAAATGCTTCATTCACCTACTGGATCAGGTCCATTAGACTTGATACTCTGCCAATAGCTGCCAGAATTCATGCATTCATAAAGACTTACAGAGAGATCCTGTCTGCCCCTTTTGCACACCCTCTGGTTTTAAAACAAGTGTATCATTTTGGGCATGCAAGTACATGCAGAGTTGTATGATGATGGTGTAATGACTAAAATGCCATTTCTTAATGATGATGTTCACAGAGTGGATGTAGATACAAGCACACCTGTTGCCAAGCTTTAATAACTTGACAATTTAAAAATGGTTTTCAATAACAGCATCATTCTCTACAGATTAACACCCGACAGTTTTGTAAAAATTTTTTTTTTAGTTTGCTTTTCTTATTGCCTCCCATTCAATCCAGTAGGACTTTTGCCTGAGTACGAACTATAGGATTGTCTACTGCATCTTTGACTACATGAGCCAAAAAGAGTTTTAAAGCTACAAACCAAAATATTTCTGAGGGTTTGCAGGCTTTACAGGCATTGTCCCCTCTCACCCAGGAAGTGAACGTGGAGTTTTACCTCCATATGGTTTGCAGATAGGGCCCTTTGGAAAAAATGCCCATACTCATACATTACATTTCTCATGCAACATTCCAAGCAAATGTAAATGAAATTAACTAAGTTATGAATCCCTAAAAATAAGATTTGTTAACATACCTTTAAAAAATATATAATGAAAGCAACAGAATGGAACAGTAGACCTTGTTTCAATGCAATCTATCTATGAGACTGGCAAAAAAAAAAAAACATTAACACGATATTCCACCATTGTTATAACATTTATTTACTTTGACATCACTATTGGTGTTCTGTTTTTTAAAGACAAAAATAGGCAAGATTTGCTAACATGACATTGGCTAAAGTTACGTTGGTTTCAACTGAATTACTCTGGATTCACACTGGTCTAACTGAGATCAGGGGTTGACTTGCAATATCTAGAGCAGGGGTGGCCAACCTGTGGCTCCGGAGCCGCATGTGGCTCTTCAGAGGTTAGTATGCAGCTCCTTGCATAGGTGATGACTCTGGGGCTGGAACTACAGATGCTAACTTTCCAGTGAGCTGTGGGATGCTCACTGCTCAACCCCATGCTCTGCTTCAGGTCCTGCCACCATTCCACCCCTTCCCCCAAGGCCCTGGTGCCTTCCCCCAAGCCTGCCATGCCCTCGCTCCTCCCCCTCCCCACCAGAACCTCCTGCGCACTGCAAAACAGTTGATTGCGGTGGGCGGGAGGCATGGGGAGGGAAGGGGAGGGACTGATTGATGGGGCTGCTAGTGGGCGGGAGGTGCTCGGGGCTAGAGGGGGATAGCAGACGGGGGCTGCTGACAGATTACTGTGGCTCTTTGGCAATGTTCATTGGTAAATTCTGGCTCCTTCTCAGGCTCAGGTTGGTCACCCCGATCTAGAGGTTCTGTTGACATAGCATTATGCCCCAGTTCAGGGCCATCCCTAGCTGTTTTGGTGCCCTTCGCAGCCCCCAGGCCTCCACCGGGAAGGAACCACCCCCCAGCACTGGCCGGCGGCGTGGCTGGAAGCCAGGGGAGTGGAGCAGGCTGGGGCCGGGTCCCTCCACTTACCACACGGTGAGTGCAGGGTTGGGTCTGGCTGCAGTCTTCAGAAGAGTGGGGGCGGGGCTGGGGTGGAGCAGGGGCAGGAAGAGGTGGGTCTCGGGCAGGGGCCTGGGGAAGAGCCGGAGCCGGAGCAGGGGCTGGAGCAGGCTGCGGCTGTGCAGGGCACCAGGAAATTTGGTGCTTTGCATATGGGTAAGGATGGCCCTGCCCCAGTTCCATTTTTGTAATCTAAGTGTTTGTAACCATTTCACCCTTTTTCTCAGTGACGTAAGAATTATTTACAGATGTATTATACCATAAATTGCATCACTAAAAGTGGTGTTCAGTACTGTTTTTATTTTGTGCAGTTTGGCAGGGATAATTGGAAGCTAGAGGTTTGGTCACAGGTGGCATGATATCCTCTGGCTAAAACATAATCACTTCTTGATATAGAGAAGGAATACCTCATTAACAGGGTGAACCTTCCTTTTGGACAGGCTGAAAAAAGTCAGAAAATTCAATCTGTATCATTGTGGGGAAGGAATTTCACCAGGTGGGATTATCTTGCAGACCTTTTTCAGACCACTTCCTATTCAGTTCAGTGGAACTTTTGCCTGAGTGAGGACTACAGGATTAGCCATTGCACATCTGGATACATAAACTAAGGTTCTATTTGGTGCATAGTTCAATCTCGGAAATGTGTCAATAGGATAGTTGTTGCATAAAGATAGCACTATTAGCATTTGCAACAAGAGTCTTTTCTTCAGAAAAATCTGTTTGATTTTCCCCCTTACTATGGAAATCTTTTAAAAAGATAACCTTATTGAAGAAAACAGTCATTCCCTTTAACAGGTGTCATAAAAGTAACCTGTCTGATCATAGGTATTTTGGTTTAGTGTGTGGAAACTGTGGCCACTGCTCTCTGAATGCCTCTCTGGAGGGGGCAATAGCTGGTAGATCTATGTAGCGTAAGATCCACTAGCACTGCATTTGCTTGCTCTTCCCCCTGGCTCACCTGTGTCCCATCCCCCTCCCATTTATACAGCAGTGTGCAAGAGATCCTGCAGAATTGGGCTCTGTTAGAAACTCATGGAAGTTAACGTTACTGAAAGTTTCCACTTGCAGACTTTGTTACCTCTATTAGAGGGGTCATTATAGAGGGACACACTGTTGCATGGCTGGAGGTATGGGTCTAAGAGAATTACAAAAACCTTTGGGGAAGGATCTGCAGGTCTTCTATTGTGAAGCCATATCTATTGTGTAGTATCACTGCCTCGCCTTTCTAAGGGAAGAATATGGCTGAGCAGCACAGTTCACAAATCTACATGAGGGGAGGGGAATATATGGACCCTGAAGATGACAGTCTCAGTTTTATGTCTTTACTCATCCTCTGAACCATCCAGGTCAATTTGAGACGTGTTCTGGGTATGGAAACTTGTAGAGTGAAAGATAAAACTTCTGTGGTCTTCTCAGATATCTTCTATCGCTTTTCTAAAAGCACTTTTTTGTTCCTCTCCATGGCTCGTGTAACACCATGGACTGCTTACAGATCTGGTGCTAAGCAGGCAAACACAAGTGCAACTGATAGGCAGCTGTTGTAGCAAAACCTCAACTTGATAGAAAGTGATGATCTGCTGGACAATGTTAAATAACTTCTGTTGAACCTATCTCTGTTGCAAGTAACTCATAATTCACTTAATAGAAGAGTGGTGGGAGTGGCTCTACTGAAGGAGAGAATATGGGGGAGGGTGCTGAGAAATCCTGCGTTAGTCTTGTTGTAAGCAGTCCAATCTAGAGAGATCGCTTGGGCTGGATTTTATGTTTCATTGAGAGCTCCTTTTGTCAATAAAACCAAACCCCAGGAAAAGGATATATTTTAATACACTACAACTTGTGTGCACAGTGTTTGGAGACGTGTGACGAAACCATGGATTCACAATGGATGAAATGCAGCCCTATGTATTAACCCCCTGGCACTTCAGAGAAGGGACTTTTACCTTATAAATATATGCAAATTGCAAGCATTCAGCACACTGAAAGTGAGTGCATTAGGAAATATATAAATCATCCTGGAATGTTTGGTCCGTCAAGTCACTGAGCTGGCTGATCATTCGCTCATCACTTTTTGGAAAAGATATCAGACGCAGTGGAGTGTTCAGGAGACCATTCCATTCAACAGCTCAGAGTAGTGAGGGTGAAGGTGGTTTTGCTTTATTAAAACCATTATATTCTTTAATTATTTTTAAAGAAATATTAATTATACTCTTTAATGTAACTTTAATCTTACTGTTTCTTTCCCTGTCAAAGTGTCTTCTCATTCTTAATTTGGATCAGGCAAGAATTATCCTTCATTATCCTGCTTCATTCTTTTCTCCTCCGCCAAACTGTTCTTTTGTGACACTCTAAAAGGAAAAGTGACATTGCTGGGAGTACTCATTAAGAAAATAATATGTTGCTAAGGAGATTTGTCCATATTAGAGTGAAATCTAGAATTTTTGATGGTTCTAATTTGTATTCTTCTTGCATTGTACAGCATCTAACCATGAATGCAATTAACTAGGCACTTAACTAAAACCCAGTGTACTGTGTGACAAATAATATATCAGGTCTCAAACAATACGAGGTAGAACAGCTAAGTAAGCAAGTATAAGAACTCTTATGTGATCCTGCTTTATGATAGTTTATATTACTTTAAGTTCCCTTTATCTAAACTTTCTAGTTAGATTGCTGGGCAGGCCATATGGAGAAATTTCTGAGACAGTGATATGCCTCAGTGATTTTTGTGTTTTTAAATATGTTTAAGTGGAAAAACACACTTTAAATATTTGAAATTAGTTTACCATTTCAAGTGTAGTAGTATGCAATTGACAGAAAAGGGCCATGGCTGTGGTGAAGGCAAAGAAAACTTTCATACCTACTCCATAGAGTCCACAAAGTCCTGACTAGTAGAACTATTTTGGGTGGAGGACAATCTAGGGAACCCAGGTTATCCTTGCCCCAAAACAGAACCAGGTGATTCTCACTGCAAGACTTTTTCTATCTACTTTGCAGACAAGAATGATCAGATTTTATTGGATTGGCTGTCTCTGTGGTAGCAAATCCTTTTGGGTGGGGACGGGGGTGAGGGAAGTACATCATCTCTGAGTTTTGACAGGTTACACGTGCTGAGAGATAAATCTTCAGATACACTGGAGCACTTGCCACTTTTCTGCTCCTCTCACCTAATCCTGGGAAGATATTCAGGCCTGAATATGCTCCCAGCATTACTAAGGCCATGTCTATGCTACAAGGACTATAGCAGCATAGCAATGTTGGCATAATCCTATAGTGTAGATGCAGCGTAGCCTACAGTGATGGAAGTGGGGGGGGGGGTTTCTGTCACTGTAGGAACACCACTTCTCCAAGCAACAGTAACTAGGTCAATGGAAGCATTCTTCTGTCAACCTACCTGCATCTACACCAGGATTTAGGTAGGTATAGCACTCAGGGGTGTGGATTTTTCACCCCTCTGAGCACCATAGCTATGTCAGCCTATGGTTTAAGTATAGACCAGGCCTAAGAGTAGCCTCAGGCTGCTCCAAGTTGTTCTGGCTAGTAAAAGGTTCCCTAGAGGCCACTATGCCCTCAAAGTCTGCTAGAGCACAGCATATCCCAACCACAAACCCCCTGCATAGCCCCAATATACTCCTTAGGCGAGGGGATCTTTGGAATGACATAGAGCTAGCATACCCAGCCTCCTCAGCTGCCCACTTAGGAGCAGTGAAAGGCTGAGAATCTGATTCTTGGTGCTAGATGTGCTGGTTTCTTGGCCTGAAACCTATGAGCTAGTAGACTCAGGCTCCATATGGCTTCCTCTGAAGGCGGTATTGGGTATACTACTGGTTAAGATTTCCTTCCTGAAAGAAATCATTGCCAAGGATCCACTTTTTCACAAGTGACTGTTAGGTTCATGTTTAAGAAGCCGTCCCTTCATATCAGTTTTGCCAACTACTGCTGTATTTCTAATCTTCCTCATTTGAGCCAGGTTACTGAGACGATTGTAGTGGAGCAATTTTGACACCTTTTAAACTATTTTTAATCTCAATCTGACATGTAGACTGCACTAGTTTAACCAATTGATTGTCTCCTCTGGGTTGTTTTAGATCACTAAGCAACCTTCAGTACCACTGACCATTAGGTTTGCTGATATTGGCAGTGGTGGACCATGTAGTGTCAATAGTTAAAAGTACCCCTTTTCATCTGCATTGGCTAAATAACTTCAACCACTTCTCTGTATTGCAGGCATGCCCACAATTATCCAGGCTTTTATGACCTCCATATTCTTTGGTTGCAATATGCACTTCTTGAGGTTACCTTTTTGAAGACCTGTTGAAAGCTACAGTTGGCTAGAGTGTGGGGGCTTCCTGCTTGCTCAGTGATGTCAATGCAGTTTAACTGGGAATATATGGCACCTGTTTTCTGAAGTCTGGGTATCAATTCCCTTTGGAGTGCAGTAAAGGTCTGGATTTTGCTCTATATATGCTCTGTCATTGGGCCAAATTGTGATGCAACCGCTCAGCAGATGCAGTGCAGAGGGAGCTCTGCAGCTCACCATGCTCAGTGCCCAAGGAGTGGTACTGGCATCCAGCGCATGGGAGGGATGTTTGAGAGCATCCACAGAGACAATGCATGGAATCCCTATGGGCTGTAAATGTAATCTGAGATGCCTCTCCACTGCCATATTAGCCGTGGCTTCATTAGAAATGACTTTGGGGGGGGGGTGTTGTCTCCCCCAGTGAAGAGAAGAGTTTCATTGGCTGACAGAAGGGGAGACAATAAAGTGGTCCCCTTCCTTCTTCCCACTTTCCACCAGAGTCAGCCAACACTATGAAATACCTACTCTCCCATCTATGACTGCAATCAGTAAAGTGGAGAGCAGCAAAGTCTCCCCCAAGAACCCAATCCCTTCTCATCCACAAGCACTTTGGGGAGATGTTCTGAGCTCACCCCATCTAGTGGGTGTTCCCCATCTCTTCCACAGTAAACTGTCTGGCCAGCCTCCTCAGTGTACTGGAACTGCTCGTATCTCTAGGACCTATCCAGGTGAGTACGGGTTTGCAGGATCGAGCCATGATCTGACTGTCCCTCATCCAGTTCCAGGGAAGCCCTAGAATTAAATACTCCAACAGGAATATCACATTATCAGTCCTAATCTAAACAACATCAACAACACTAAAGTGTCGGCTCTAGTTGTAATAAACTGAAAGGGGACTACATATCTGTATGTTCTGGCATGGCATGAAAGTCTCTTAACAGCCCACCATCAGTTTCCTTGCTGAACATTTGTGGTCTGTGTATTACCACTATATATACAAGTTCAGTCTGTGAAGATTCTGCCCTTCACTTGACCTAGACGGCATTGTATCCATTAGCAATAACTTTACTGCTTAAGTTAAAGGATTGTCTCCTGTTGCTGTCAATACAATATTCTCTTTCATTGACAACCCACAACTGGGACAAGACCAGCACATTTCATTGCTAAGTACCATATTCAGTCTCAATAATGCAATTTCAGTCCTCTTGAAGACTGAGAAGTCCTATTCCGGCATTAATTTGATTTAAGCAAGTCACAGCAACACTCCAGCAGTCATGGGGCTGGTGAGGCCCCACTTTGCTATAAATTAGTATGATGCCATCAGTTACAAGGAAGTCCCAAAATTGCTTTTCTAACACTTGCGTTCCTATTGTTTAAAAGGAATCTGTATTCAGTTCCCAGTCGCATTACACCTAAAAGTCCATTGCAATAGATTCTATTGCACATTTGAGGTAAGCACAGACTGCAGCTGGGAAAATCATTTGTACCAAGCAATTTATTCAACCAGTTTCACCTCTTTTTCTGTTTAAATCTCTGCAAACAGATTGAAGTTTTGTCTCATTTATCTGTTGTTCCAAATTATTCATAGAATAATTTCTGCAAATATTTTTTTTTCTGTAGCTTGTTTGCAAGTGGTTTATTTGGTATCTGCAATCCAAGTGGTTTTGATTGAAAACATAGAGCATATGACATATTTCTGTTCCAGGACTTGATTAGTTTAACTCTTAGAATCAGGTTTCTAGTATGAATGTTGGCATTTCCCTTTCTGTGCATACCCTGCAATGTTCACCTAAAATTTGCCATTTTTGTGATCATTCCTGCCAATAAACTCATACACAAGAGCATTCACATAAAACAAATAAAGGGGCATGAACTCCACTGAAGTAAATTCATTAAAAAAATTAAATTTCTATATTGCACAGCAATAGAAATTGGGATAGGTCCCTACAGGACAGGAGCGGAGGACAGGAGTGGACTTCAGAAGTTTCACCAATGGAAAAGTTAGCTTATAGATTGAGAAATTACCACAACACTTCTTGTGGAATCCTTGACTAGCTATAATGGTATTTTTGTTTATGTTGCAGTAATGCCTAGGAGCCCTAGGTATGGACCAGGACCCCAGTGCACTAGGCACTGTACAAATACAGAGCAAAAAGTCCCTGCATTGTACTTCCCATGGGCCTATGTGGAAAGCCATGGGAGGGGATTTTTTGATGTGAAAATCCTTCACAGAAATTATCCCCCATTGTCCTGCTGTGGGGAAGTGGGTGGGTCCTCCTATTTTGGAAAAGTCGATCCCATTCATGTGGAAGCCCTGTATCCATGTAGTTACTCTGGTTCCTAATGGCCACTGCCCCAGCCCAGCTCCCATGGGAACTGCACTGACAGGGATTCCCTCTGGCCATGGTTCCCTCCAAGCTCCTTGTTGGAGACTGTGGAAATATTAACACAGCCTAGAGCTTTATTAATTTTGCTATGCAAGTTCCATAGGGCTACATGAGCATCCTACCCCAAACCCTTTATTTTCCCAGCTCACCCCCCTCCCCTCACTTTTCTTGTGTGGATCTCTGACTGTGCAGAGAGGGTCCTGCAAGGTCTGGGATGAGATGGGGGAAGGTGAGTGTAGGAAACAGTGCTTCTGAAGGGCTATAGCACCCCTTCCACACACACAGGAAGAGAAATCTGCATGTGGAGGTCCCCTCTATGTGCAGATGTTGGGGAAACAATCTGGACCTCTGTTTATGAAACTGAAATTCTGCTATACAGAACAGGAATTGCTATGATACTCCTTGTCGACTATTTTCAGTCATGAAAGGCTCAAATAAACATTCAAATGAATGTTCACAGATACTTTTTTGCAGTATTCACCGAGTTCAAGGGAGGACACAGGTTCTAATTACCTCATCCTTTATGTAAAAATACAGCCAGAATTTTTCCATTTCATTATTTGTGAAAACTATCAAGGCAAAGGAAATATGCCTTTGAAAATCAGATGAAAATTAAGCTTGCTGGGGTGGCATAATTGCCAGCAAGGGCTCTCATGAATTAAGTAACCATCAAGAAAATTTGAAGCATAAAGCAAACTTACTGGATTGTTGCTATATTTGCTTTTTTCCCCCCTTGTGTACAAAGTATGTCCAATGGATCATTCCAATATGAGTACAAACATCTGCACGATGACTAATGCAGTCATGGGCAAACTTAGCCTCTTCACGATTTTTACATTTGTGTGATCACTCAAACACCAGGAAGACCACAATGCAGGCATGCTTCTTAGCTTTATCCTATGATTAGTAAGTAGCAGAATTTAATGATATTTTTTTTTCTCTCAACATCTGGATTTTTAATTTATTAGGGTTCTTTTTAGCATATTTGTGAGAATTATAAACTAGATCCCGTTCTCAGTTCCTTCAATACAATTCCATTTGTACTAAAGTTAACTGAGACAGGAATGTCACATTTTTGGTAAACCAAATATTGGCATAGTGCAAAAAAAAGTATATATTTTATCCCAACACTTATTTTTTAAATATGCTTTCCAAGTAAACTGAAGTTCGGGTCTTACATGTTAATATACCTAGAGAGTTTGATTATATGTTTCTCAGATGACCCCTGAAGTTATGGAGATTGCATAGCACATCAATCAGGACAGAGTTTGGTTCAGATTTTCTCCAGAAGGGCTTGTTGATGGAAGGTAAGGACTGAGAAGGTTGCTTCATGTGTGAAAGTTCGTATCTGAAGTAGGTTGTTCTGCCACTTATGAATTGTCAGCATTCTGTAACTAAAGTAAATCCAGTTGTCTTTCACATTTTCTTTTCTATTTGGCAAAGAAAAATAATACCAATTCTGAATAAAACATAAAACCTACATAGCAAAATATGCGTAAACTTCAGTATCAACACTGCATCAAGTATAATTCCTTTGTTTTTTCCTTTTATAGTGTGGCTGTGCTAACTTGTTCAGATAAAATAAGAATGAGAGAGAATTTTTACACAGACCTTTCCTTAAAATTTGAACCAATTGAAGTGGAATATTTTCTGAGATCAAAACCATCATAGGTCATTGTTTTTGTGTTTAATTTTCATAGGGCTCTGGACTTCCTGGTTTCACCCAGGACACACCTAAGCTGTTTTATGGATTTGCCAGCCTGGCTACCAGGGAGTACTGGAAGTTTTACAAGAGGACTGGAAATCTCTTGGGTGAAATCCTGGGTCAATTGAAGTCAGTGACGGAACTCTCATTGACTTCAGTGGGATCAAGATTTCACTTCATGCGTACAGACTGAATCACAATTCAGAGAGCTAGAGATAAACATCCAAATGTCCAAACTTTCTGATTTGCATCCATCACCGATTTACATATTAGAGGCAGGCATAGACGATAGAGTTCGAATCTAGAACTAGATCTGAATTTCCTGAAATTGCAGGGTTTCCAGATCTAGGATGTTGCTTCAGAACCATCTCTTTTCCATATATAGATGTTCAGTGGCTAATTAGCAAGGTGTACCAAGTAAAACATTGCAGTGTCAGGGAAGCTGTGTTCAGAGGTGAAAGTAAGCCGGTCCGGTCCGGTCCATCGGCAAGAGCCAGTACGCCGTACCGGACCGGACCAGCTTCCCTAGGCTGGCACTTTAAAGGGCCCGGGGCTTCCCGCAGTGGCCAGAACCCCTGGCCCTTTAAAGTATCGCCAGAGCCCCACTGCCGGATCCCCTGTGGTAGCGGCGGCAGGGCTCTGGCAGCGCTTTAAAGGGCCAGGGGCTCCGGCCGCTGTGGGGAGCCCCGGGCCCTTTAAAGCGCCCTCCGAGCCCCGCTGCCGGAGCCATGGGGTAGCAGCAGCAGGGCTCCAGCGGTGATTTAAAGGCCCCGGAGCTCTGCTGTGGTAGTGGCGGCCGGGGTCCTTTATATCGCCCCTGAGCCCCAGGGCTCCCAGCCGCCTCTGCAGCTGGTAGCTCTGGGGGTGATTTAGCCGGAGCCCTGGGGCCTTTAAATCTTGATTTAAATGGCCTGGGTATTTAAAGGCCCCACCTCTTCCCGGTTGAGGCCACGCCTCTTCCGGTCGAGGCCATGCCCCTCCGCTCAGGACTCCGGAGTACCGGTAAGTCCTTTAAGTTACTTTCACCTGTGTTGTAATAGCAATAGTAGAAGGAAGAATTACACCTTCCCTTGCACTCCATGCTGGAATTATTTATAGACCCAGACCAGAAGACCTGCACACGGCCTATGCACTGCTTAATTTCTATTTAAACTCTATTTTGAAGGTTCACGTGGGATTTACAGAACATAGGCCTTTTTTGTTCCCTTGGCGCAGATGGTAATTTCACCTGACTGAAGAAATCATGACTGAGTACTGTAATTTGTTCTCATCTGGTCCCACACTCAAAGGTCCCTCCCAAATGATAGAAAATACAAAATATGTCCTAAGGGAAACAATTCTGTAGTATTTTAGTGATGTGTAATTTTGTATGTATTAATCTACACTTTCCAGTACAACAATATATCTTAAAATAAAAAAAAAAACAAAAAGCTTCTGTGACGATGCTTCTTAACTCACTTTAATGTGTTACATTCAAATGTATTGTGTCAAGCAAACTATCTGGCAAACTTCCACAATGTTATCATCTTTAATTGGCAGGCATTCTGAAACCCCGTATAATAACATGTTGGCTTTTTATTAATGCTGAACATAAAGATAAGTGGTTTACATATCTGCAGATCACATAATTAAACATTAATTAACATAATAAAATGTTGGCAAGCTTTTTTATTTATCATTGTATATCTTTTCAATTCATCATCTAGAATCAAAGTCTTACAGACACCACATAATTCTCAGAGCTTCTGAAGGGCAAAAAATCTGGAGAAGGAAAACAGGGCCCCAGATTATCTACCTAACTGGGCAACCCAGTGAAAAAAATATTACCAGAGAAGAGTGGTAAATTTTTGAGCCTGCTCTATGAAATAATTCTCATCTCTTTGTATAGCATAATGATTGTGTTTTTAAGGATAGGATTTCTATTGTGCAGTATTTATTCATATTATAATGGATCATTTATTTTGATTTTAGAGTCATAAAGGGAAAGCCATCTGCAGTGAAAAAGTATTGCAGGAAAAAGTAACCAGACAGTTTGTCCAATACAGAAAAAAGTGGAAGCCCAAGTAAACAGGAAATTAATTAATTAACAGAGATTAAAAGAAAGAAAGAAAGAATTGTTGAATAATTTTTTTAACAAAACTAATTTTGTTTCCATTTTAAATACAAAATTTGGGGCCAAATCTTTAAATTGTGTAAATTAGCATTAATCCACTAAAATCAATATATACCTTCTGTGGGATCTGGCCCTTTGTGTTTTGTTGTTTTTATTCTAAAAATAAAATAAAGCACAGCTTAATTTTGGATAAAAATATTCCACCAGCATATTGCTGTGTAAATGATTTAATAATTATATATGAGAAATAAAATCGTTCTCTGGAAAAGCTGGTTTCTATGTGCCTCATTGATGGAGCAGTCTACATCATAGTCAGTTGCAAGATTTGTATCTGCATTGTCTTAGCCTCTGTCTGGAGCTAAAGGGAAGTTATGCAGGGTATTCTGTTTTCAATAAACATCCTCAGATATTCCTGTCACTTTCACTTGCTATCTGGCACATAGTTTTAGTATTAGAATAATTAAGAAGTAATGCAAATTACACTAGGTTACATGTGGTGGAGTCTGGTGATCTCTGCTCATGTATCAGCAAAAATGTGGTGGAAAGTACATGCCGAGCCAGTGTACAATAGTAGGTAAATATCACTCTGTATTAGATACAAAACAAGGTAAGTAATGTCTGCCCTGCCTACACAAGGAACCTTTACCAATGGAATCAGAAAAACAGTGTTACCCATTGATTACATTGTTATCCCTTAAACTACACAATACCTTAAACCCTTTATGTTACTGCATATTATAAACGTTCAAAGGCCAAGGTACTCACTCAGCCATTCACATAAATAAATATACTCTAAGTTAGATGTGCATTATTAAGGAGAAGAGGATCCTAAAAATCTCACCTAGACTATTGGTACAAGGAAGAATTACACATGGTTTGTGACAGTTTAACACATGTGTTTATACTCTTTGTAACTATAACACCATTGTATATGCTATTCACTTCCTTCATGCACCTCATACCCGAATGTCAGTTTTCTATATTTTGTATTCTAGTGTTATTTGTAGCTCAGCAGTAGTTAGAGCCCCCACTGTGCTAAGTGCTCTTCTAACCTCTGGTAAAAAGACAGTCCCTGCCTCAGATTTATTGTATGTGGTATTATATATTTATAAAATATTAATAAAATCTTTAAGCTGCACATGTTGCAAATTTTCGCTTCCATGCACAGTACTTCTTGGGTTTTCTTTGAAAGCCTTATAAAAAAAACCCACGCTTCTCTCCCTTGCCCAGTAAGAATCATTTTATCATGCAAAGAATTCACTAAGGCACTTTTCAATGTAGGTACACAGTTCACCATAAACCAAGAACAAATCAATATCCCACATCCTGTAATTAATGCAAAGTGACACATTGATTAGAGCTGACAGGCAAATGCTCATTGTTAAAAACTGTCCAATGCTAGCAGAAATGTGGCATGAAACATGTTGAACACACTACAGCTGCCAGAGCATTGAATGTAGTGTAGACAAATGTCAAGATGAGTAAAGCAGTTTTTTATTTTAGCAGACTGCATGGCACAAGCTGGAAAAATCCAGTGATATGGGCACTTGCTGCTGAGACAGTATATAGTTGGAACTGGTTGAATATGAATGCACTGGTCTACAGGAGATACGATTTTCAATCAATACCGAAGAAGAGGTTGCAATTTGTTGGGAAAGCTAGACGTGATCAAAGAGCTTCTGTGAGATTTCTGAAGGAAAGTATTTTGATATTTTTAAAAAGTCTCTTCTTTTGAAGGGCAGCATGCCTCTGGCTGTTTCATCTCTGTAATTTTGGACTGGGTTGTTGTCATTTGTAAAGAGCTTTTGTTGGAGGAGCTGTTGATTTATAATATATGTTGGATGGTATAATAGTTTAAAAATCAGCTACAGAGCTTTAAAGACAAAGTGTGGCCTTTGTAGTGAAGTCTAAATACTTCTTGTAAATAGGATTCTTCTAATATGGATGTCCTCTTCTGGACTATAGTTATATCAGCAGGGTATTTCCATCCAAACCAGTGAGATGATGCCAGTTCCTTTTTTTTTTTTTTTTTTTTTTAATTAACTCAAAGCTCCTCCTGCTGGCATATTTGCTGAAACACTTTGTCCTGGCCCCATGAAAGAGAGCAGATGTTTCATCTGCTCCTTGCGAGTGAGCTTTTGTAAGGGATTCTTTCCCCTGGGAATTACATTTATTTTTATTTCCCCTGTAAATTTTCTCCTGCTCCCTCCAGAGTGACTTCCAGTTGGAAGAAAGAAGATCTTCAAGGAAGCTCTTTGGGAAAGGCTGGGGGGCTTTGCTAATGTAGCAATAGATCCCTAACCTTGTCCGTACTGACTGAGGTGGAGCAGCCCGATCAGGAATATAAAATGGCTCCTGCTCCCACTTCCAGGCTCAGAAAATGATCTGTTCCATGTTCAGTGGAGTGCAGCAGCACTTGTGGCATATTCCCAAGCACCAGAGGTTTCTCTGGTGGTTACCAGCCCACAGGGAAACATCAGGGTACCTGCTCCTGCAGCTAGCAACTTGGCTGCCTCCCGCTGTGTTGCATAACAGCTTGGAGACCGAGAAAGAGATTCAACCAGGTAGTTTAAGCACCTGGCATCACCCTGCTTCCCCTTCAGGATCACCATCATGCCTCCCTTGCAAGCCAGCAAACCCCCCCGCCCCCCAGCAAATGGGTGCAGCAGAGGAGCAGTTTTCAAACGAACACTGCCAGTCTGCAGCCCTCTACAAGAGTCTGCGTTAAGCAAGCTCAAGTAAGGGGAGTAAAACTCCCTCAAATGGGCCCCACACAGACAACTAGCACCCATTTCCCCTGTTCCTTGGCCAGTTATTCTCTGGGTACTTTTTTCATAACTACCAAGTTTTGCGCAGCTTCAGCTGACATTTTATACATTTTATACATTTTAAATTAATGACTAAGCTAATATGAATATTTGCATAAATGTGCCTATAACCATAAACTTCCACACACACAAAAATTTGTGTGCATTTAGTGCTTGTAAAAAGCACTGGCTGGATAGCCCTGATGAATGGAGTCCTGTGTTTATCTACACAGCAGCCATAGGGCAAGCTTCCCACACACACTGCCCTGTCACCATGCCTGAACTGTGATACAGAGGGAACTTCTTGCCTGACTAACACTGATTTCTAACCTCTCTTTAGCTGTGCTTGTGTGTGGCCCTGGGCTCTAGTTCCCATAAACACAGGAATCCGTGCTGCTACACATGCCCAACCTCCAGCTTCCTGGCTGCCTCTCTTCTTTTTGTATGCAGTGTTGTAGCCAGGTCGGTCCCAGGATTTTAGAGAGATAAGGTGGGTGAGGTAATACCTTTTATTGGCCCAACTTCTGTTGGCGTGAGAGACAAGTTTTTCAAGCTACACAGAGCTCTTCTGGGAAAGGTAATCCCAGCTTCACAACTAAATACAAGGTCGAACAGAAAGAAAAGGAGGACTTGGGGCACTTTAGAGACTACCCAATTTATTTGAGCATAAGCTTTTGTGAGCTACAGCTCACTTCATCGAATGCATATATTTCAGGTGGAGCTATGAGAATAGAAGCGTCTGTGTGAAATGTCAGTGTTGTCTTTGTCATCTTTGTCCAGGAACTGTGTACATACCCATGAACAAAGGTGGCAGAGTTGAGTGCACAGTCAGCTTTGCTTCTGTAACTAACCACAGCCAGATGTATATTGCCTCTCCTTTTCAATTCTAAAAGTTCTAAGACTCCATTCCTGTTGTGTCCCTGGCAAAAGCAGTTTAGCATAAGTAGTTTGTACATATGCAAAGGGACCAATCAGGGTGAGGTGGCCTGTTAACACCCCTGTAGTCATAGTACAAAAAGGGAGGTTGGTAGGTTACAGATTGTTGTAAAAAGTTATAAATCCAGTGTCTCTAAGACCATGATTTTTAGTGTCTAGCAAAGTTGTGAATTTAAGTTCCCAGGCTCATCTTCTGAAAGTGTTGTGCCTGTTTCTGTTGATGATGAGGACTGAGAGGTCAGATACAGAGTGATCATTTTGTGAAACGTGTTCACATAGAGGTGATAGTGTGTTTTTGTCTTTTTTTTTTTATCATTTTGCAGTGTGAGTTCATTCAAGAGGATAGCGATTGTCTGGTTTCACCCACTGTTGTCATGGGGACATTTAGTGCACTGGATGAGGTACAGCACATGTTGTGATAGGCAGTTGTTGGACCCAGGAATCTTGAAAGGCGTGTTGTGGGGGTATTGATCACCATAGCCGTGGAGACACATCTGCAGGTTTTGCATCTGGCAGGGCGCGGTGCCACTTTGAGTTGGTGTGTCCTGGTCTGTGGGGAGCTTGCTTGTGATGATGAGCCTGGAGAGGTTGGGGGGTTACTTGAAGGCTAGAAGAAGGGGTTCAGGAAATCTGGAATAATGAAACAAATCTACTACTTTTATAAGTGGAACTTCAATGGAATTTTGATGTCTTACAGTAGTGCTGAATCTGGCCAAATAATGTATTTTTTGCTACACAGAAATACTTTTTTTAGCATACAATACATGTTTATGGTATGCAAGCAAATGTGATAAAATTATGAGTAGAGTTGGTTGGAAAATGGGTTTGTTTTCTGCAGAAATGTTTGACTTTTCATTGAAAAAACAAACATCTTTGATTCAAATCTGAAAATTTTGGGATTGAGGGTTTTTAACAAGAAGTTGAAATTTTCCATGGCAAGCAGACTTTGTGAAAAAAATTTGGTTTCTCAAACCCCAATTTTCTGTAAAAAAAAACAAAACAAAACAAAACAAAACAAACAAAAAAACAGTTTTGACAGAATTTTTGACCAACCCTAATTGTGAATTGATGAATTCACTGCCCTATCTCACACCCAGTACAAAAAAAACAGATGAGATGGGATTTATAAATCCAAGGCCCCAAATTTTTTTAGGGCTCTAAAAAATTTTTAAGCCTTTTCTTCTAGGATCCTTGAAGGCCAGCATTTCATCTTACTGTGCCCATTTTGTAGGTTTCCCAGATTCCAGATGGATTAGTATCTTGTGGCATTTATGTATGACTAAAGGTCATCTAGAGATGATACCAGGAGTAAAATAAAAAGACTAGTGTAAATGAATAAAGAAGTGCAAAAAGTAACCAGGAGTCATGTGAGTATCCACCTCTTGTGTCTCCTGGTATACTTAGATTTTAAGTTCCATGCAGCAGGGAGCAGCTGTTTGTATTATGTGTTTACAGTGCCTAGCATAATGCCTTCAATACAAATAATAATTAACTTATCAATAAGGTGTGGAGGATGTTTGGAAAGATTAGTGAATGAAGTGAGATGTAGAAATAAGAGAAGAAAATGAATGACGGAGTCTGTATAATATAAATTCTCATAAGAGTATATTATTATATGTTTGCACTATTTCATTGTTTTCCATTCCTGTTTCGTTCAAAGTGTTGTATCTTGTGTAAACAATTTGAAAGTAAATTTTAAAACCTAGAAATGGAGAGTAGAACCCAATTTGCACTGGAAGTTAAGACAAATAATACAAAATACAAGTACATTCGAGATCCATAAAGGAGATGTTTGGGCGCCTGAGAGGATGACAATTAATTGACAGAAGAATCTAAAAAAGAGAATAAATAAAATCAAAACCTTGCCAAAACTAATGATCAAGAAATTAAAGTTTAAAGATTGAGAGACAAATACAAGGACATAGGCTGTGGTGAAGCCTGGAAACACTCATCAGGGCCAGAAAGCAAAAATATGTAGAGAGCTAAGTTTTGATTAGGACTACACAGTAATACCCAAAAGACTTCTCTCTTCAGCCAGTAACCCCCTGACCCTGGCAGAAGCCACGGGATGGGGGAAGCTCCCCCTCTGGCCCCGGCAGAAGCTCTGGAACGGGGGAAACTCTCTTGCAGTGGCCCCGACCCTGGCAAAAGCTGTGGGATGGGGGAAGCACCCCCCAACCTCCTCCCCGGCAAAAGCTCCTGGGTGGGGGAAGCCCCCGCAGTGGTCCCCAACCCCAAACCCTGGCAAAAGCTGCAGGGCGGCAGGGGAAGCCCCCGTGCCCAATCCCTCTCTCTGGCAGAAGCACTTGGCAGGCAGGGCAGGAGAAGTCCCGGAGTCCCGATCCTGGTCCCACGCAGAAGTGCGGGGAATGGCGGCAGAAGCCCCAGCACCTGGACCCCTACTGGGGCCTTGGGACTGGAGAAGTTCTCACTCCCTGCTATGGCCCCGGGGCCATGGCGTGGGGACAGAGCTTCTCCGGTCTTGGGACCACGGTGGGGGGGAGCAGAAAGGAGCAAACGGGTTGTGGGGCAGGCAGAATGGGGGGACCCTGGGTGGAACAGGGGTGGGTCCCAGGGAAGGGGCAGAAAGCGGTGGGGCTGTGGGTGGTGCCACAGACAGAAATGGGGGGAGAGCCCCCTACCCCCCGATTTGCTCTGGCCCAAGGAAATTTTAATCCGCGTCTGCAAGCACAGCTCAGCTGGATCAGAGTATTAGGACAGAGTGTTCCTAGTGGCAAGTAACTAGCTGTGTACACACTCTCTGTGGTACTCTGCCAGAGCATGAATTTGCTGTGGTCTTCAAAACACATTGTGAAACTTAGTGTTTTGGCCAAGAATGTGAATGAATTTGGGGTAATATTATGGAAAGTTTTTTTGCCCTCTGGCACATTGCACTGGTTTATAGAGGTTGACAATTATTATTACCCAATGTAGGCAGCATTGGTTGATGTTTTGTATTTAATATCTGTAACATGCCCAGAAGCCAGGATAATACACACAATATCTGTTACATAGCAGGACTTATTTATTTATGCCAGCACAACCCAAGCTGCAGGTCCTGGTGGCAGAAACCCCACCCAATACAGGGGGTGCAGCAATGCAAGCTTCCTACAACCTTCTCTCTAGTTAGGGGTCTACAACCCGTCATCACAGCATAGAAAGTTAGAAGCACCAGGAAAAAAAGGCCATGGCACTTGGGAGATGTAATGGTTGGGCCCAAAATGTATTTTTAAGGGGGACTGTTGACTGGATAGTAAAAGCCCACTCCTCATTGACCTGTATGTTTGGCTTCGAGGCATAATGGAAAAGAGGTGCACTTACAGCTATGTAAAGAGAGAAAAATAAAAAACAGGGTCCTAGATAAGTGAACAAACCTAACAGAATGAGGACCCAATAAGGGTTTAATAGGTTTAGAGAGGCAATGGGGCTATATGCAAGACTAAGGATACATAAATGTCTGGAGTGGTATAAAATTTTATAATCAGCAAGGTTACTGTATATGCCCTGTCTGACACAAAAAAAACTATTTTAAGAATGCTTTTAGAGAGCTTTTAAAATGTTATTGGGAAGATAAAGCTGTAAAAGACTTGTTGTCAATTCAGTGCTAACAATGCTAGACTCTCTTTCCTCTACAGAAAGTCCACATTGTCTTGTTTACATGGATACATGGCACAGAGTGAAGGACACACAGTACAATGTCATTGACAGAAGCTGAAAATGAATGAAGATTACTGGTACTTGTGACATCTTCCTCTCTTTTTTCCTGGCTGATATGGGTGGTATGATAATCTGAGAGGCACCCTAATAGCATCCTTAGTGAAGCATTTATTTTTGACTCCCATCATCACAAGTCTACAGACCATAAGAAGAAATGATCAGTCAACTACCAGAGGATCCTGTGGAGTCCCAGGGCTCAGATGAGCTTGAGTGCAAGATTTGTTACAACCGCTATAATCAGAGACAGAGGAAACCAAAAGTGCTGGAGTGTTGTCACAGAGTATGTGCCAAATGCCTTTGCAAGATCATAGACTTTGGGGACTCTCCTCAGGGAGTCATAGTGTGCCCATTCTGTAGGTTTGAGACATGCCTGCCTGATGATGAGGTTAGTAGTCTTCCTGATGACAACAACATCCTTGTGAATTTGGCTTGTGGGGGAAAGGGGAAGAAGTGCCTGCCAGATAATCCTACAGAACTGTTGCTAACTCCCAAAAGGCTGGCATCTCTTGTTAGCCCTTCTCACGCTTCCTCCAACTGCCTGGTTATAACCATCATGGAAGTGCAGAGAGAAAGCCCACAGACTCTGAACTCTACCCCGGTGGTGGAATTCTACAGGCCCACGAGTTTTGAGTCTGTTGCAACTGTATCCCACAACTGGACAGTGTGGAACTGTACATCCTTGCTCTTCCAGACCTCAATTCGAGTGCTAATTTGGTTGCTAGGTTTGCTATACTTTAGTTCCTTGCCTTTAGGGATCTACTTACTGGTATCTAAGAAAGTCACCCTGGGGGTCGTCTTCGTCAGCCTTGTTCCTTCGAGCCTTGTTATTCTTATGGTTTATGGCTTTTGCCAATGTGTATGCCATGAGTTTCTGGACTGCATGTCTTCTTGATAACAAATATAGTGAAATAAGAAATAAGGCACTGCCATGTTTGTAGCATAATTTATCTTCTCTATTGTATTACTATTTATTATTATTTTATTTTATTCATCACACTAAACAGAAGCAGTGGCCACAATTTTATGGTCCATTTATTTTGTTTTTTAATTTTGCTTTGATATTTATTGTGCTTCATTCTACTTGTTCATTATACCACCGAATGGAAATAAAATGTACATGTCAATTTTTGAAGGTTAAACTATAGGAAAAAAAAGCAAAATTACCTAACCTGATGCTGCTGCCCTTATTCAAATAAGTAGCACTTGTCTTCAGCTGGATTAGTCAAGAGTCAGAACAGCAGGATCAGGCCCTTGGAAGACATTGGAACATTAGGCATTCTCCCAGGCAAAGCCCATATTATGTTCTGTTTTGTCGTGTGTTATGTCTGTTAGTGAATTAAGTCTCTTTGTTGTTTATTATAAGAACAAGACAAGATACCATAGGTTCCACAAGCCTTTGCTGTAGCAGAAATCTTTGTCAGAGATAATTGGTTACTGACTTCCCTTTCTCCACTTAAAAGACAGTAGCATCCTGGGGTAGCGAGAGTCCAGATGTCATCTTGTCTTAGTAGAAATATCTCTTGCGTACATTTTCCTCCCATATACCCACTGTGCATGCACTTCTCCTTATTCTTGCAGCTCCCCTTGAGATTCCACCCCAAGACACAACCATGCATGTTCACTCCCTCATGAGCAGCTTATTTCCATGTGCACTCCTTACTGAAATGCCCAACTCCTTTGGACTTCCCTTCACTTATTCAAAGTCCTCCTATGAATTGCTCTAACCATGCCCCATTACACCTTCACTCGCCGTGTGCATTTCCACCTTTATAAAACACATTAACCCCATGAGTTCCCCCAGTAAGACACTTGACCAACCTTATGGATGCTCACCTTCTGTAGATACACAAGAGAACCTCCCTTAGTTCCTTTAGCTGCACGACAGACTTTTCTCTTCCATTGGGAGATAGGCCCTCTAATTTACAAATAATACAGATTTAAGAAAAATTATAGATATGTGTATCTGCTTTCTGGTTCCCAAATTCACAGTGTGAATAGTGTCAGGAAATGCTGTGGGCCTAATAAATTATTTCATTTAGAGCTCAGTCCCGCAAGATGCTGAACTCCCACTGACTTCACTTATTAGAGTTGATGACAATCTGCAACTCAAAGGCTCAGGCTCTTACACCGGGTGGAGCTCCATTGACTTTGGTCGTTACTAATGATTTACCAGCAGAGTTGCAAACAGAATCAGATCCTATAAAATTGGGTTGGTTTTTAGTCAGTTTTTTGAACTCGTGGAAGACCACCAAAATAAAAAGAAGTGGTTAATGTCCAAGTGTATAAATAATGCGAGTTGAGAACATAACTAAGGCTCAGTTCTCCTATGCCCAGCAGAGCCAAAAATGAAATGGAAATATGTATCAGTGCAAGCATAGTTTGGGGACTGTATGCAAGGTTAGTGCAGCATAAAGGGGAAAGGTGCAAGTAATGTAAAGACCCAGTGCACTGCCTAACAAGGATCTGAAAGTGACTCCATGTAATGCAAGATGGAGATAGGACAAGGAAAGCATAAAGTGGATTTGTTGCCACCTTAGGTGATTTGAAATTGGATTAGCCCAGTTTGTGAAGAAGATTCAAATCACTTCTACAGTTTCATTCCTATTAAAGACAGAAAAAAGGTGACAATTAAAATGTAACACTTTTCTTCACACTAAGGAAGTGTGTAATAATACATATGTACAAGAAGAAAAGATGTAGCAGAGTATAGTTTTTCAAGTATATGAGATTACAGGGTTAGGTACTCAATGGTTAAAGGAAATGTTTTAGTCTTTTCAATAATCCATTACTAATAATTAGCGTTACAAGATTTTCATCTTTCTTAGAAAGGGATATTACTAAATTACTTCTTTTAATGCTTGTGGTAAAGCATGTGTAGTCAGAGGAGCTGGCATCTACACCATAGGTAAATCACATGATATAACTAATCCATAAACTTCAGTATCCAAACAGAGGCAACTGTGAGAAATGTGCAACACCACCACCACCCCGGGAAAAAAAAAACGATATGGTTTTTAGAGTATACATAATGTTTCGAAAATGTGTGTGTCTGTGGCAGGGATTTACATATTTGTAGGGTTTTCCTGTTCAATTTGTCTGAATGTAATATCTCTAATAAATAGGTGGCTGACACAGGAAGAAATTTCTGCAAGTGTGTGCCATGTATGTATGTATTACAACTGTCTGACATGTCTGCAGTGTTATCTGGTGTCTTTCCCCATCTTTTATTTTTAAAATTATTAATGTTGCCCTTGAGTTGCCTTAGCTCCGGCCCCATATTTTACTATTTGGGTTTAAAACATAACTTAATATCAAGTGGATGAGGATAATACCTTTTGCCTACAAGTAAAAAAAAAAAGTAGACTGACTGTACTATTGTAAGCGGTGCCAAAGCGTGTGGCTTGGCCATCAAATCGTATTTCTGCAGAATCTACGAGTTTGATTTCTCTGACAGCTGGTTAAAGGTACACTGTTATTCTAGACCACATTTCGATATTAGGCCACTCCAAAAAGTGGGACTATGCAGAAACTGATTAAATAGCTATCCTACCACTCAGCTGGAGCACATTATTCTACCTGAGGTCTCATAAGATTCTTATATGACTTGTAATGTACCCAGTCAGAATTTTCAGGAGGTTCTAACTCCCAATTATTTTTGGGGGGAGGGATAGCTCAGTGGTGGGGGGGGGAGGGATAGTTCAGTGGTTTGAGCATTGGCCTGCTAAACCCAGGGTTGTGAGTTCAATCCTTGAGGGGGCCATTTAGGGGCAAAAATTGGGGATTGGTCCTGCTTTGAGCAGGGGGTTGGACTAGATGACCTCCTGAGGTCCCTTCCAACCCTGATGTTCTATGATTCTATGAGAAGATGAGAGAAGTTATTTGCTCTGTTATCAAAGTTAAAAGAACAATACCATCTCTTTAATTTACTTTCATTCTCCATGGTTTAAAATATTATCTTAATGACTGAGAACGATAAACACAGAAAACATTGTGGACTGATTGTCTGTGATGCTGAGCTCACTTACACTGCAGTAAATCAAGAGTAACCCTATTGAAGTCAATGGTGTTACACTGGTGTGAAATCAATGTAAATGAGAACAGAATCAAGCCCTACTTGCTTACCTCCCAATTTTAGCTCCCTTTGCCAATATTACATTTTCCATGAACAGTGATTTCTGCTGGAGCTGAAGTTAACATGGTTCTTGTTTGTGTATTTGTTGATACAGTTCTGTAATTAAACATACTTAATTGTCAAAGCACATCCAACAACAGTTTACCATATTGCTCTCTCCGTTTAGATCCCCCAAATCAGGGGTTCTCAAACTTCATTGCACCGTGACCTCCTTCTGACAACAAAAATTACTACGTGACCCCAGGAGGGGAGACGGAAGCCTGAGCCCGCCCGAGGCTGGCAGCCCTGGCAGGGGGGCCAAAGCCCAAGCTCAAGCCCTGCCATTCAAGGCAGGGGACCCAAGGGCTTCAGTCCAGGGCAGGAGGCCTGTAACCTGAGCCTCACCATTCAGAGCCAAAGCCTGAGCTCCGCGGTGGGGCTCGGGCTTCAGCTTCAGACTGCTCCGAGCACCACAAGTCTAACACAAGCTCTGGCAACCCTATTAAAACGGGGTCACACCCCACTTTGGGGTCCCACCCCACAGTTTGAGACCTGCTGCTCCAAATATTGTGGACTTTATTCTCTGATGTCTTGAACATTATGTAGTTTTTGCACCTATGCAAAGTGATTATAAGATGCTACTAGTAGATGTGTAGAGAAATGTGATTGGATTGTTCTTTACACCCACTTTGCACTGGTGTAAATAACTAGATGATGTTCAAGACAGTGGAGGATCAGACCCTGTCACTACTATTTTGTATATTTACTTTCTCAGTGACAAAGCAGCTGATTGTAGAATTAAAAGAAACATTTAGGATCATACTGATTTCCTATCCAATTTTTAATAATTTAAAGGCATGTATTATATTTGTGGCCTCAGCTGCATGACAGAGCTTTTCACAGGACTAACCAAAATGAAAACTGATGTCTTTGACATAGGAGCTGTTCAAGTTCTGTCTTATCGGTTATTTATGCAGCTGCGTAAGTGTGTATGCTACTGTAAAATAGATATGATGGGTGAAATCTAGGCCCCATTGAAAACAATGGGAGTTTTGCCATTGATTTCAACGGAGTCAGGATTTCATAGTATGTCCAACAAAGAGCAGAGTCCTTGTGCCAAGAGATTATAATCATCTAAAAGCACAAATGAGTCCAAAACAGAGTAAAATATAATGGACAAGTATCATACAGGACTAATCAAAGAAGGATGACTTCAGAATGGACATGAGAAAGGAAAGTTGGTGGTCTCTTAGGAAGGGGGTCTCTGTCTCACTTGCTTTCAGGGCACCGAGCCATTGTTTATAGTGGTTCCAAAGACTCCTAATATTCACCTTCCTCAGGTGGAGAAGAGCCTTTCCCAACCGCCCAAAGGCACTCAAAGAAGGTAAGTCTTTAACTTTCCTATGAGAGATATTTGCAGGGGTTGTGGGAAGGTACTCACCCCGGAACACACAACCCCTCATATCCTATCACTCTATGGTAAGATATGAACCAGTCGGAAGCTGTGTGGCAATTCTGTTCTAATACCATGGCTTGATTTCTGTTATAGCAACTGAGAGGGGGAGGTTTAATCATTCCGTTTGGATGGAGTTGGTACAGGTGAATGACAGGTACACACTGAACCATTTAACAGATACATTTAGATGGCATATATTCAGAGTTTCTCAGACTTTGTCAAAGTCATTCTTCCTCCTATTACAAAAATATACGTAGGTCCCCTCCATGTAATTTATTTTAAATGTGGTGGAGGGGAGACTGTTGCCTTCCCTGGAGAAATGGAGGGGGGAATTGGGCATTTGGGAATTATATTTTTAAAACATTTAAAGTGGATAAGGCAACCTGTTGTATTTTTTCTTGTTCATTTCCACTTTCAGATGAGCAAATTAGACGTTACCTTTTAAGGACTAGCTGTAAGTATTCACTATTGGAGATTCCATTCTATCAAGCAGTAAGCAAAACCATATATATTTCTTTTCTTCTCCACCTGAAACCATTTTCCCTGGGGTTTTGCATCAGCTTTCCGATCAAAAGTTGGAGCCTCACAGTTTAAGAAACACTGGCACAGAAAATACACCTACTGTGGGTTTCTGTCAAATGTTAGCCAGTACATGAAAGTACAGCTGTTTAGTTTTATAAATAAGCTGTTAGATTTTTCTAGCAGCTGAATTTTTATATTTCAACAGCAATTACACAACAATTTCACCCACTAATCAATTTTAGCAGTCGTTCCTGTAGTGATGTATCCTGTACTGCAAAGCATTAGCTATTATTCCTTAAACAAAGGGAAATCCTGTCACAGTCTGAATTGCTAGCACAAACTTAATTTGGTATCAAATTCGAATGATGGTATATTGTGTTTTGCAACAGTACAGCTGAAATTCACTTACTGTATTTACACATCTTCCATAAATTATACAAATTGGCTTGTATAAAACAAAATCCATTGAATCAGAGAAATTAGATATGGGAAAAGCCTATTTGGCTATCTTGCCCCTTTCCTGTGCCACGGCAGCATTGTTTCTTCCACCATATAGGAGAGTGCTCTACCTAGTCTAGTTTTAGATAAGCAATATGGCCTCCACCCCTTCTCTTGTGGGATTGTTCCACTATCTAACAGACATCACTGTTAGGAAATGTTTTCTTGATACGCAGCCTATATTTTCCTTTGCTTAATGTAATCCCTATACTCCGTTTATATCCCCTTGGAACAACATTGTAACTTAGGTGAACTCTGTGCTTGTGTGTCATATTTATCTTTCTCACACTGTGGTTGAATAGTTCATATATTCTTGTTATTCAGATAGTATAATAAGTAAGCAAACAGTTGGTACAAGGCTAATATTTCATTGAGAAGTTATGCTATGTATCAAGGGATATGCTTTTCCTGGCAAGTCACTGCTGACACCTATGTCTTGATTAAAGAGTGAAAAATGTCAAGTGATACTGAGAGGGATATGCCACCCCAAGGGCCTACATGGCAATACTCTTGATCTCTAGGAGATGTTGAGTGCACTGCTTAGATAGAATTTAAAAATGGGTCACTTTAATAGAAATACACACCATAAAAATCAAATCCTTTTGATAAGTAAAGCTGTATATACCTGGACCGCACATGGCAAAACTCTTGCCTATACACAAAATGAAACTCAGATTAATTACTTTTCACCGTAGAATGGCTTATGCTGACATCACAACCCAGATGTGAAATCTGGTTCAATTTTGAAGAGGCCAATTTCAAAAGATGTCTTTGCAGCTATATCTGCGACAGCTGATCCATGTGTAAAAACTCTGATTCAATTGACATATTACATTGTCAATTTAATTATAATTCACTAGACAATCCTTTTGTTTATTTCAAATTACAAGAACCAGGAAGGTGGTTGAGGAAAGTTCAGACTGTACAGGTATTTGATATAATTCTACTGACCTCCTCTCATTAGCCAGTTATTTTTAAAGTGTGATAATACACATTCTATAAGCAATAACTAATGTAGTCATAGTGCACACTTCTGAGGTTATTGAAAGCATTTGGCCTTTGGTATCAATACCTACAATGCATCTGAGGTGTCTGATTGTCCAGCATAACTATACTTCTTGTTATGGGCTACTATTTACTTAATAAAATACATGGTGCAAGGAAATGCAGTATATGCAACTTGATAACTTTACTAATGCATTTATACAGTACGTATTTTCTGTGTGTCTATCTAAATAGGCCTCTTCTAATAGGTCTACCTGTCAAAAGGAGAGTGGATTCCATGGGAATATTTAATTATCGTATAGAGGACATGGAAATTAGCTCCATAAAACTTGTGGCCTGGTGGTCTCATACTGTAGTCAAACCAAAACATTGCTGGACTGAGAGGCTGCTTATTAAAGCCAAAATGAAAACAGCATCAGCCTGCACATTTTGAGATTAAAATCAGCTCCCCGCAACCCAATAATGCAACCTTTCCCTGCAATCCATGGCTATGTCTTTAGTTACCATTAAGTCAGCTCTAGTGCTACAGTTACCCACCTTTTATGGCTGTGGAGTCAGACAAGGTTTAGGACAATCCTCTGAGATTTATTTTAATAATCTGGCCAATGAGTGTGTGTGTGGTGGGTGGGGGGACAATCTCTAAGTGCTATATGACTCCTCCATTTACCATTGTCATGCCCCCACCTCTCCCCCTTACCCCTGTCATCCCATCCTAGAGTTCCAGATGAAGGAGAGAATCTCTCTTGACTGTAAGCTTTCCCCCTCACCACCACCCCCCACCCTGCCCCACTTTATTTCATCTCTTATTTCTTCAATCCTCACAGCCCTTTCCTTGTTCGCCCTGGCAGACTTAGGGATGGAGCTGTTACCATTCAGGTTGTAACCGCTTTTAAATTTGTTTCCCCTGTTGACTGGCATTTAATCGAGCTGAAGGAAAACTAGCGCCCTACGTTACCATTTAGAGGCCTTGATTTCAGAGTGGTTGAGCACCTGCAGCTCCCACTGAAGTCAACAGTACGCTGGGCCTAGGTACTCCTAGGGCATTCCTTCACCAGGCTCAATGGAATCTCCCAACGCTCTTCTAGGAGTTCACCTGCCATAGGTGGTAATGAGTCCGGTGAGGACGCAGACTTTGTTCTTGAAGATAGGCTCATCCTTGGAAAAGAAGGGGTGGATGCGGAAACATTCAACATTCCATAGCAACTGGAGCAGGCCCTTTCTCCACTGAACAAGGAATAGCCTCCATGGCTCTGTCCAGGAGTTCCAGTGGAACAGCAACAAATTTCCGTGGGCCAGCAACAAATTTCTGATCATCAGTCCTGACGATTGTTAAATAAAATAATGGTTAAATACAGCTGTGTCAGCCTAAGCTTTATAAAACATGCAGGCAGGCAGTTATCCTCTGCATGACAAGGTCTAAGAGTTAGAAGGAAGTTAAAAGAGAGGAAGTCACAGGGACAAGGGCAGCATGTAACAAAGACAGATAGACGGAATATAACTTGACAGTAGGAGAGGCTTTAAGGAAAACAGCAGGGGAGACCTGGCAAAATGTTAAAAATAAATGAGCAAGCTGTGATCAGTGAAATAAAGACAAGCTAACTTCACTGTATTTTACTCTTGAATAAAGTAAACAAATTGGAAACAGAGAGGACCTGACCCTAGACAGTTTTAACTTAAATTCTGAATATTTGAACCCTTCAAAATCATGTTCCTCTCATTTTCTCCTTGGCAAGTAATAACTGTGATTTTTCCTTAATGATAAGTACAATCAATATGAAAGATCACCTTAAGGTTTATCAGATGAAATGCAAAACGGGTACCTGCTTGTAGGAGTGTGATTCCCAGAAGCTTGCCCGATGTGTTTTTTCCTAGATAGTCTTATGAAAAATTTCACCTATAGCTTTGGGGTTATTTTTTGTTTGTTCTTATTTCTAATGAGAATCAATGAAATATTAATTAGTCTTCCAGCCACACAAACTATAGTGTAGTAGTAAATGATAAAATAATGAAGTTTTCCTATTTGAAATAATCTAGCACTTTTGTAAAAGTAATTCTTCACTCAATAACAATTTAATTTTCCAACAAAAAATCATAAAAGATAAATATGTTTCTGATGACCTAAACAGATTAGCCTGTTATTCACTGTATTAATTTAAGGAACAGATCAATGCCATTCATTTTAGTATTGCTGTGGCCTCTTAACCAAAAAAGCCACAAAATAGCTGCTCTTAGTACATGAGACGGTATAGTATGGTGTGTGCATTTACATGGACACAAAACTGAAGTGTACACAAAGTGAAGTGTTGCACAGCCTCACATTTTAAATATATGAAAAGCAAAAGCATCTGAGATACACTCAAGATACTAAAAGAAAAGGAGTACTTGTGGCACCTTAGAGACTAACCAATTTATTTGAGCATGAGCTTTCGTGAGCTACTGTAGCTCACGAAAGCTCATGCTCAAATAAATTGGTTAGTCTCTAAGGTGCCACAAGTACTCCTTTTCTTTTTGCGAATACAGACTAACACGGCTGTTACTATGAAACTCAAGATACTGGAGTTGCACAAAGGAGTGAAATATCAGAGTAGGCCTATTGATATGTATTTTCAGTGCAGCACTACATTTTCGGGATTTGATCTTTTATGACAGTGTTAAAAACATGGGACTAAAAACAGGCTAGTGGTGAAATATGTTTCTGCCAGAAAAACCTTCTGTACAGGCATCAACAGGAGCACATGGTGAAAGCTGATCACACCACTGATTTTTAATGCCTTTGGAAAGTTGCAGAGAACAGTTTGCAGAGAATCTGCAGGTCCTCTGGGACAGAGGGCGGTGATGGTGCGTGGTCACAGGGGAAGTGGACGTGATCCACACATACATGTGCACATAGGCAAATGCAGCTGCCCGAATGAGGCAATGATCCCTATGTACAGTCCCTCGGCATAAATCATTCCATCTCTTAGGAGGAATAGAATGGGAGGGAGTGTTGTGTATACAGCTGGCTTCAGCCAGAATATAGATAGGTAAGAACACAGTTTTTGCAGTTCACATATGTGTCTCTTTGGTAACGGGTGAGATTACATGACTTTTCCAGCATTAGCCAGAACTTGGCTACTGAGGCAGTTTCCATCTTAAGATAGTAAATGCTCTCCTTCGTATAACAAAATGTGTGTAAATCATTTGTGTAGTGGTGTCCTTATTTTTAAAGCAAAAATCCCCAATCCTGTTTTTTTCTAATTCACAGCAAGATGCCAAATACCCCATAAGGTTAGGGGTGTTTGATCCAGGGTTTTGGTTCAGGCCCTCCTCTATTTAAAAGTGGCCTGCACCTGAAAAAGGGCTGGCCTGGATCTGTGCCCTCTTTGCTTCTTTCTAGTGTGTAAGTAAAACCTGACAGACTCTATGGATCAGTGGAGAAAGGTAGAATTATGATATCAGAGACACCACGAATTATAGAAATGTAGGGCTGGAAGGGACCTTGAGAAGTCATCAAGTCCAGCCCCCTGCACTGAGGCAGGACCAAGTAAACCTAAACCTGACAGGTGTTTGTCCAAATCCAACCTCCTCTTAAAAACTCCAGTGATGGGGATTCTACAACCTCCTTGGGAAGCCTATTCCAGAGCTTAACTCCCCTTGTACTTAGAAAGTTTTTCCTTTATCTGACTTAAATCTCAGCTTAAGCACGTGACATCTTTTCCTACCTTCAATGGACTTGGAGAACCATTGCTCACTGTCCTCTTTATAACAGCCCTTAACATATCTGGTCCCCCCTCAGTCTTCTTTCCTCAAGACTAAACATGCCCAGTTCTTTTAATCTTTCCGCATAGGTCAGGTTTTCTAAACCTGGTTTCATCTGTATTGCTCTCCTCTGGACTCTCTCCAATTTATTCACATCTCTCCTACAGTGTGATGCCCAGGATTGGATGCAGTATCCCAGCTGAGGCCTCACCAGTGCTGAGTAGAGTGGGAAAATTACTTCTTGTGTCTTACTCTTACATACAACAGTCCTGTTAATACATCATCCTGTGGGGTTAGTCTTTTTCATAATGGCATTATTGACTTATATTCAATTTGTGGTCCCCGATAGCCCAAAGGTCTTTTTCAGCAGTACTACTACTGAGCCAGTTATTCCCCAATTTGTAGTTGTGCATTTGATTTTTTCCCTTCCTAAGTACGCTACTTTTGCACTTGTCTTTATTGAATTTCATCTTGTTGATTTCAGACCAACCCTCTAGTTTGTCAAGGTTGTTTTGAATTCTAATCCTGTCCTCCAAAGTGCTTGTGTCCACTCCCAGCTTGATGTCATTTTATAAGCATACTCACCACTCCATTACCAAGTCAATAATGAAAATATTGCATAGTATCAGGCTCAGGACTGACCCCACTAGATACACCCTCCCAAGTTTGACAGCAAATATTGAGATGATGCTAAACATAGTTATTTCAACCAATTGTGCGCCCACCTTATAATAATTTCAGCTAGACCATAGTTCCCTAGTTTGTTTATGAGAATGACATGTGGGACTATGTCAAAAGCCTTACTAAAATCAAGATACAGCTCATCAGTTACTGCCAAAAAAGGATCTTGCAAATGAACCTGATTATTTATTGAGAGGTAATTTGAACTCATATTGTTCAAAGTTGTTTGCTTATTTGTTAACACCTATTTAATACCAATACCATATAAAACTTTGGGAGAAAAAACAGCTTCATTAAATTCAACACACCAGCCCTTCAATTTTAGGGTTCACAGGCCACATATCTGAGACCTTCAGTGAGTCCTCTCACAAAATTTGGAAAGACCAGACTTGACTTTCCTGCTATTTCTAAGGTAAAAAAAAGTCATGGGGTAGGGTGAGCAACAACAACCAGAAAACATCAGACCTTATTTATAAATCATAAAGGGATATAAATCATTCTTCTTGCGATTAACCTCCATGCAAGTTATTTAGTGGTTTAGTCTTACTACAGATTGGGATTTTGACTTGAATAGCCTATTTTGTAGGGGGGAAAACATAAGTCATTGGTATCTCTGCTTCAAGGGTTTGTAAATCTCTATAGCAACAAAATAGGGAGGGCTGGGATAGCTTGGTCTCCCAGGTATTTGAATAATTATCACATTTAGAAATACTTTGAGAGAGATGCTACCTGCCAGCTGTAGGTGTTTTTACCAAATGTAAAACATTGTTGTTTCCCAGACAAATGAGTTCTATTTGAACCATTTGGTGCAGCACACTAGCATGTAATCTTCCTACCTGAGAAAACACTTTATTTTGCAAGCTCTATCTAGAAGTGTGAAGCAGCTTCTAGTGACTTAAGTAGAACAGCAATGTGGATATTATGGAGTCTGATTTCAGCACAGTGCTCTGGGAATTAACCCTGTGTTCCCATTTAATCAATGTTAATGGGAGAATAGTGCACAGTTCCCAGCGTACTGCACTGAACATTTACCCTAACTTCAGTAACTTTATATTGTATTATGTATTCTCCATTGTGAAACACTTCCTGGTAGTGGGCCAAATGTTCTGCCAGTGCATCTCCATTGAAAACAATGGAGTTGTGCCGGCGGATAATTTTGCCCATTAAATACAAAACAACTTTTCTTAGGCCTTTCTCTGATACTCTCTTTTGTGCTGCAGTGTTATTTGACAGCATTCCTGGAAGCCTCGTTGTTCCACTAGTAGATGATGGAGTATGACTGGAGATGTGTTTTATCCCATTCGGTAGTACTACAGTGGGCCGGGGTTTAACACACTGCTGCTATGCAGCTTGTATCTTCCACCCCATAAGGTTGGTACATAAGGGGCCAGAGATTCATGTCCATTCACTGATCTGCTTTACCACCTGTAAAGAAGCACAAGCACTTCGTGGCCTGAGGAGAATTCTCTGCCATTCCACCCTGCACCTGGTCCATCCAAAGGATGCTAAGTATCTAACAGCCACACACACAAAATGACAGGAAGTAAATTCAAGATTAAAGCTGTTACCAACACTTAGGACACGGGTGTTACTGTCCAGAAATTTGAGGTGAGAGAACGAGGCATATCCCTGGCATATTTGGATGGCATATTTGCAGTTTCAAATTGGCATATTTGAAACTGCAAAACCAAACCTGACCACAGTCTTACAATGGTCAAGTTCAAAGGTTCTGTCCTGTTTTCAGCAGCCACTAGTGCAGGTGTTCCTTCATCCCAATAGTGACAGCGATCACAATGATTAAAGGATACTTCAGCCCAGCACAGAACTGCACTCAGCATCAACCCCTTCCAACCAGCTGCCTACACTCACCAGAGATTTCTGACCCTGGAATCTCTCTCTCTCTCTTTCCGATCTCCTGCTCCCACCCACCTTTGTTATTTTCCCTGAAGGGTTGTCTAGAGGAACAGTTAGTGTGTGGTAAGCTGGGATGTAAATCTACCTCACACTAGCCTGCCACACACTAACTGAATGGACCCTGTTGCTGGGTGCTAAAAGCTCCTTAGTGCACTTTGATCTATTCCCATAGATCAGTCCAATCTCATTCTTTCCAACTGAGACTCTCCTTCCTACCTTCTGCTAAATCACTTGAGAATGGAAGTGCCCCAAGCTTTACTGTCTTTACTAATCCCCCAGTAGCACGTACGTTAAAGAATTTTTCACCCATGTCCAGAGCTTTGCTCCTACCCTTTAACTTCTTAGCTTGTCTATTGTCAATAGTTTCCTGCATCCTGCACAAGGAGAAGGACAAAATCCTATGGAAATTGCTAGATTGAATATTCAAATTAGATCTGAATTATAATTAGGCTTGTATTTTCTACCAATATCATTTGGAATTTTTTCCTCAATTGATTGGTCACAAATATGTAAACTTTGAGTTATGCTGCTGGTTGTAATTAGTGAGATAAATAATATGGTTTTGTTTATGTTCCTTGATTGGTTGAGCATGCAAACACTACTGACATGATTACCCACATGTGCAAATGGAAAATTTTGTTTCTGCAAATATTTGTGCACGTGACTTGGAAGTTTCTTTGTGTAAACATTTGTGCTAGTAAAATGACTGCTTAATGTTCATAGAAAGTGAACTCAAAAGAGAGTGTGTGTATGGTCAAAGTAAATTCATTTTAAAATGTGAATGAATATTCATCAAGGAAAATAAATGCATTTTTTTCATCCATCTGTAATTATAATGCACACACTATTCACAGTATCAGGCATCTTGCATGTCACTCACACAGTTGGCAACCTCATCACACCTTCTGGCAGCCCAGCTGCAATATCACACAATTTGCTGGAATTCCCTGCAGTTTCTCCACCTGAGCACGAGGGCTACTATGGTGGAGAAATAACAGGCAGCCTCTCTGCCTCTGCTTTTGCTGGATTTTGCAAGCCAAACTGGAGCAGCCAGGATAGGGAGGAGGTGGTGAATTTGTTACGAATTCACAAAATGTTCGTCAATGCAAATCTGCATTTTGTAGCCAAAAAAAAAAAATGACAATGAAGGTCTGTTTACATATTAGGTAAACAAAGTCATCAAGCAGGGGAGAAGATAGCATGGCATTTACTCCCCAGTGGGAGAGAGAAACTTTCCCTAAGCTATAGAGACAGGGGGTCTGACCCTCAAATGATAAGTAATTGAATCAACTGATTGTACACAATATTACTGTATTGCACAAGTGTATCAAGTAAGGTCTTTTCTGAAAGCAGATGACACACTGGTGATTAATATCATTGTGACATGTATGTATTAATGTTATATGAGGAAATATGGAAACAATGATTTTAGGCTTTAAAGTCTGTGACCAAACTCAGAGAGAAACAGGGAGTTGGACTAGATGACCTCCTGAGGTCCCTTCCAACCCTCATATTCTATTATTCTGTTATTCTATGTTCCCTCCCAGACAGGCGGGACTGTAACAGCTATCTAACTGTCTCCAAAGAAATTAAGCAAGGTGTGGCCGAAAACAATGGAAGCCCCATTTACATAAAAATCAGCGGGGGATGGGACATCAACATTAAGGGAAGAACAGCATGAGGTCATCCTGAGTCTGGGGACAAAACAGTGAGTTTGGGAAGATATAAAGAGAAAGGAGACGCCATATGGACATCCGTCCCTCGACAGACGCAAGGGGCCAGAGCGCTTGCAAGCTGAGAAAGATGGGTCGGTCCTTAAACAAAGGAGGGTTTGAAGTCTCTGGCAAATGAATATAGGTGAAAAACTTGCTTAGGCAAAGATCTTTCAACTGGGAAGGCAAGGGAAGCCAGCACCCTGTAATTTTGTGGAAGGTCCTGACTGACAGAAAGTCAGCCATGGCTGGGAAGAAGAATGAGTAGTGAGAGAAACCCTCTTGAACAAAGTCCGTAGCTTGCTAAAGTAATGCATATTCAGTTTTATTTGCTTGTAACCCTTTCTACCGTTATTCCTTTTACTTGGCTGAAGGGTTCATGTTTAGCTATTCCACCTGGAAGCAGGCAGGGCACACCCTGACTGTTTTGTAGAAGCAATGCACACATTGCTCTATCCAAGGACAAGGGCTAGATATGAACCATGAGAACTTGATTGTTGGGACAGCAACTGTGGGAAGCTTTCTTAGCCTGGGCTCAAGGCCTGAGAACCAGGATTGTAGTAGATAAAGGATGGTAAATAAGTATATTAATCAACGTCATACATTCCTTTGTGTATCTTTTTGCGGTAGCAGTGTGTAATGCTTAGGGGGGAGAAATATAATAAAAGGAGAAGGTGGAAGGCAGGGGGGCAGAACAGCCCATCTCAGCTGACCAGCCTGCTTGCTTGCATAAAGCTGTGTTCTGTCTCATCATTGAACCGCCACAACTGGCGCCCAAACGTGGGGCCCTCAGCACTCACCTCGCCCGGCAAGGGTTTCAGACGCGTCACTCATCCGCTTCGTGGATCCCGGTGAGTATTTTTCATTGTGGTAAGTATGGGAAGCTCCCTCTCTGCTTTGCAAGTGCAACACCGCAATGAGCTGCAGTATTTGCTGCGTAAGGCTCAGCATGACTGCCCCGCTCGAGCACTTACTCTCCTGCTACAGGAGGTGCGTGCCCAGTGCCCGTGGTATCCTGAAGCCGGAAGCCTTAAGCTAGCGGACTGGGAGCGATTGGGCCAGACATTGCACGAAGAGCCTCGGGCGCCCGTGCAGGCTTTACATGCCTGGCACCTCTGTCGCGACGCGATACTGCGTGTCACCTCGGATAGGCCCTCTTTCACGAGGCTGGTGATCTCGCCACGCCCGTCGGCTCCTGTAGCCATCCCCGTTGCAGCTCTCCCCCCTTCTACCGATGCAACCCAGCGTGTCGCTTCGGAAAGACCCTCTCCCGTACCCACAGCCCCCCCTCTCCCTGCTTTGCCCCCAGTGTCTTCATTACCACCGCCTCCCTTGCCTTCCCCACCGGAGCCAGTGTGTGATCACCCTCCGTCCGTGGGGCCCCATGCTCCGGGGCCCCCCGGAGGGTCATCTGTATCTGCTCAGAAGCTTTCGCTGGTGCAACAAATGGTTCACGCAGCGAAAGCTCAATCAGATCTTACAGCGGAGGAGCTGGCTGATCTGGTCTCAGTTTGCCCGGTGACCTGGCAGAATGATGACCAGGGCAACCCCGTGGGCACCTGGACCACTTTGCCATACTCGGTGGTTAGAGAGGTAAAGAAAGCAATTCGTGAGTTTGGCCTGACTAGCACCTTTGTGCGTGGTCTCATTGAAGGGATAGGTACTGGGTACTCCCTAATCCCTGAGGATTGGAAAACGCTGCTGCGCATGATGTTATCACCCCGTCAGTATGTTATTTGGATTAGTGAGTATCGGCAGATGGCAGAACGCCAAGCTCAGGTACATAGAGAGCACGGTATCATTTATGAGCATTTGGCAGGGGAGGGCCCGTTTGCTACTATTGAGATGCAGTCTCAACTCCCTCAGGCCGTCTTCCCCATTATTTCCACCTGTGCCCAGCATGCTTTCAAGAAGGTCCCGGATTCAGGCAAGCCTACCAAAAGCTTTGTCAGTATCCGTCAGGGTGCCTCAGAGTCCTTTTTGGATTTTGCCAACAGATTGCATGAGGCTATCCTCCGACAGGTGGATAACACTGAGGCAGCTCACGAGCTCCTGTTAAAATTGGCAGTTGAAAATGCAAACGAGGATTGCCGCCGTGCTCTCCAGGCAGCGCAAGCCTCTGGTATTTTAGAGCTCTCAGACATGCTGCGGGCGTGCCAGAACATTGGCACACAAGCCCACAAGGCTGGAGTTCTGGCTGCCGCCCTGAGAAAAACCGGGAAGGAGGGGAAGCGTTGTTACCGCTGTGGTAAGGAGGGTCATTTTCAGCGGGAGTGCCGCTCATCTAAGGCACCAGCCCGACCCTCAAAGAAGTGCCCCAAGTGTAGGAAAGGTTATCACTGGGCTAATCAGTGTCGTAGCGGGTCGGGAAACCGCGCGACGGGTCCCCCCCGAACCCAGGGCCAAACGGGGGTGTTTCCCACTCAGACAACCGCTCCTCTGCCTTAAAATCCGTAGACTCTATGAGGGCGGCGACTGCTGGAAGTGCAGGGCTTGATTTGATCATGCAGGAGGACACTGACTTTCGGCTGCCAGGGGAGGTCTGTGCCATACCTACACAGGTGACGGGACCTCTCCCTGCCAGCTTTGTAGGTCTTGTTCTCCCTCGCTCACATGCTGGGAAACAGGGCTTTTTTGTCATTCCAGGGGTCATTGATGCTGATTACACTGGCATTATTAAGGTTCAGGTGTGGACTCATCTTCCACAGTCGCTCCCGCGTGGACGGTCAATTGCACAATTGATTTTAGTCCCCTATCAGGTGCCAGCTGCCGAGGATCGAACTCAGGGCGGAGGCGGCTTTGGATCGACGTTGTCTCACTCGCCGTCTCACAGCGCGTCTTCTCCACTTGTTGCTCTGACAATGTCAGTCCGCCCCTCGAAACCTCAGTTAACACTTCTCTTAAATGATGTTCCTTTTACAGGGCTGGTGGACACTGGAGCTGACGTTACGGTGATTCGTGATCTGGAGTGGCCGGTTAGTTGGCCTATGGTTCCTTCTAAAGAATTTTGGGGGATCGGGGGTAGTAAACACAGGCGCCACAGTTTGTCTTGGGTCACAGTCTCTAAACCGGGAGGCGGTACCCTTGCTACTATCCGCCCTTTTGTACTCCCTGTCCACCTCAATATTTGGGGCCGTGATTTACTTACAAAGTTAGACACCACCCTCGATATTAACATCTGATGGCCCAAAACCCTCCCTCACCCACCGTGCCCTCCGCATTACCCTTGGTATGGCAATCCTTAGAGCCCGTATGGATTGACCAGTGGCCCCTCCCTCTAGAAAAGCTAAAAGCGCTTCATTCGCTTGTGCAGCAGCATTTGCAAGCACAGCGATTGGAGAGCTCCACCAGTCCCTGGAACACCCCGGTGTTCGTTATTAAGAAAAAATCGGGTGCTTGGCGGCTGTTACATGATTTAAGGGAAATAAATAAACGCATCCAACCTATGGGCCCCTTGCAATTTGGCTTACCAAATCCAAATTTAATTCCTCAAACCGATCAACTTTGTGTGTTAGATTTAAAAGATTGTTTTTTCACCATCCCCCTTTGCCCTCAAGATCGCGAAAAATTTGCATTTATGGTGCCACAATATAATAATCAGCAACCCTCTCAAAGGTATCAGTGGAAGGTCTTGCCCCAGGGAATGCAAAATAGTCCAACCTTGTGTCAGCTTTTTGTGGATCGAGCCCTTGCCCCTTTCCGTGCCCGGTACCCTTCGCTAAAAGTCTACCATTACATGGATGACATTTTGCTAAGTGGTCCCCGGGTCACGGCACAACAGCTTGAATCTTTATCTCAGATTCTCGGCCAAAATGGCCTGTTAGTGGCACCAGAAAAAATCCAACGCTCTTATCCCTACCACTCCCTCGGATATAAGGTTTTACAAACCTATGCTGCTCCGGTTCGTCCGGAATTAATTCTACCTCAACCCCTAACCCTTGTTAAATTACAACAGATTTTGGGTCATTTAAATTGGATTCGGCCCTACTTTCGTCTCCCCACTTCAATGCTGCAGCCGTTGTTTGAGCTCCTGCGTGGAGCCCGGGCACCGGGTGCAGTTATTGCCATCACTGAAAAGCATACTGCCTGCATTCGACAAATCAATGCAGCATTGAGTCAGCAGTTTGTGGACAGACTCCCAGAGGTCCGTCCCTTACGATTGGTTCTTCTTGCCACCCCTCATACGCCAACTGCGGCTCTGTTTGTACCCCGTACAGACACAGCCGTCTCTATTATAGAATGGCTATACCTTTCATCCACCCCTCCTCGAAATATTTATCCGTATTTAGATGCCCTATCTGATCTTGTTCGTAAAGCCCGCCACCGTGCAGTGCAACTCACTGGCACTGATTTAGTTGCCATTGTGCTCCCCTTGTCCCATACTGAATTTGACTCTTTGCGCCACACCTCCTTGGCCTGGCAGGTTGCTCTTTGTGATTATGTGGGAGAGATTTCTTACAATCCTCCAAAAGATCCTCGGTTGGTCATTACCCAAAAGGTGCCCCTAGTTGTTCATCGTCTTAGCCGCTCTCAACCCATTGTTTCCGCTGTCACTCTTTTTACTGATGGCTCTCCCCACCGAGGTGTAGTCACTTATCAGTTGGGTGACCCCCCTCGTTGGCATTCTCGTTTTACACTGCTGTTATTTTACGCTGTTATTTTGGCCTTTCAACTTTTTGCTGATTGTCCCTTTAATTTAATTGTGGATACCCATTATGTTTATCAGGTAATTGATCATTTACCCCTTGCCCTCATTACCCCTCAGGTTGATGCAGACCTCCTTCGCCTGTTTTTGTCTTTGCAGCATCTTCTTGCCACTCGTCATTTCCCTTACTTTGTTGCTCATATTCGCAGTCATACCCCTCTGCCTGGGCCACTCACTGAGGGCAATGCACGCGCCGATCGCGCGTTGCGTGGTCAGGTAAATTCCCTTTTTTCTGACCCCATTGAAAGCCATGCCTTTTTTCATCAGTCTGCCTCTGTTTTGGCCCGGCAGTTTCACATTCCTGCTGATCATGCACGTTCCATTGTTCGTTCCTGCCCCCACTGTGCTGCTGCTGCTCCTACTTTTTCTTATGCCGTTAACCCCAGAGGTACCGCAGCAAATCAGCTGTGGCAAATGGATGTTACTCATGTGCCACAATTCCGCCCCTATTCGTTTTTACATGTTTCCGTTGATACTTATTCGGGCTTCCTTTGGGCAACCCCACAACGTGGGGAAGCCACTAACAAAGTTATTCACCATTTGCTGGCCTGCTTTTCTGTTATGGGTCGCCCCTGCCAAATTAAAACAGATAATGCCCCAGCCTACTGCTCTGCAGCCCTCTCCACCTTTTGTGCCCGCTGGGACGTCCGTCTTAAACACGGAATCCCTTATAATTCCATGGGCCAAGCCATTGTTGAACGTGCCAATCGCACACTCAAAACCTTGCTAGATAAACAATTAAAACAAGGGGAGCTGCGTCTCCGAACCTTAGGAGACATTCAACAACAAATGCATATCCTCTTGTTTACTTTAAATAATTTAACACTGAATGCAGATCAGCAGATCCCTGCGGATCGGCATTTTCACAAATCTGAGGTACTGGAAAGACCGTGTGTCTTTTACCGTCAGCTGCCCGATCCACAGTGGCTGGGCCCAGTACCTCTAATCACTTGGGGTCGGGGATATGCTGCTGTGTCTCTCCCTGCAGGACCGCTGTGGGTTCCAGCTCGGTGTGTGCGACCGGCACTTAAACAACATGGCATGGCACCAGGGGCTGTCGAACCCCATACCAGAGTTTCAGCTGACTTTGGAGGAGACCGCGTTGCCCACCGAGTCGACAACGACGGGACGGAAACGGAGGAGGCGTAGTGTCCCAAACCGGCCCTTGACATGGGGAGCAGTAAAAGCATTGGTCGCCGCAGCCCAACAAAGACTGGCAGCAGATCAACAGCCAGAGACTCCTGAGACTTTGTTTGTGGCGATTCTCGCCCAAATCACTGCTAATTCTGTGATGATTGTGTGCCTTTTGTGCCTGCTATTTCCTGTAGGGGTTGGCTCGGAAGCGCTTCCCCCGTTACGAGCCCGAATGACATATAACATATGGGAAAGATTGGCTTCAATAGCAAATGTTACCCACTTTTGTCTATCTAATTCTGTAGCAGCCGGAGATTTGTTAGGTACATGCCTTATTCCAGTATGTCATCACCCTGAGGAGATGGAGAATAAGACACTGTTCTCTGCTTATGCGAATCTTTCTTCCCAGTACTCTAGCATGGCTAATTGGGGCCCGGCCAACTATACTCTGCCTCACACGGCTATATCCCTCCACACACCGTACCCGGCCGGGGCTCACAATGTCACCTGTGCGCGTGTAGTTAACTGCACTAGTACAAAGGTGCCCTTGGGCTGTCGAAAAATTTCTCAACCCCTTTTAAATTGTTCCCATGCTGTTAATGTTTCATATAATTATGGCCATATCATCCTACCATCAGGATGGTTTTTTACTTGCGGTTCACGCACCTTTAATTATATTCCTGCAAATTTAAGTGATGGCACCCTTTGCTGTCTTAGTAGAATGACACTTATATTGCCTTTTGCTGGTCAAAAACGTAGTAAAAGAAGTGTACCCCTTTCAGATGATTGTATTGCAGATGTTGAGCTTTTTAGTCGTGCTGAGTATACTGCCTTAGCAGCCTCTATTGTTGGGGTCCCCGCGCTTGCTATGTATTCAGCCAGAACTTTAAATAACCTGACATGCTTTGCAGCAAAGGCAATTAATACAACATCCCAGGCTATTGCCTTACTTAACACAGAACAACACGAATTAAGGGATGCAATTTTGGATAACAGAGCAGCCATTGATTTTCTGCTCCTGAAACACCATCTAGGCTGCTCCACGTTTCAGCACATGTGTTGCTTTAATTTAACTGATAATAGTCGCTCCATAGAAACTAGACTGGCTGAATTGGCCAGTCTTACAACACACATACGCCAAGATCTGGGGTTTGAGGGTTTTTGGAATTGGCTTACAGGTTGGCTGCCCTCTCTAGAATGGCTGCGACAGCTTTTTGGTTATGCTGTGTTTGTAATCATTGGGCTTATTTTTTGCTGCTGCTGTGTACAATGTATTCCTTCCTTGTTAAGACTTTGTAAAATTTCGCCCTGGAAAGCTCCCCAAGTTATATCCTTGTCTGTCTGGGAGTTAAATAGCATGACAAAACAAATTGACGGCTACCATGAGATGGCCAAATATCATTAAATAAAAAACGGGGGGATGAAGGGTTCATGTTTAGCTATTCCACCTGGAAGCAGGCAGGGCACACCCTGACTGTTTTGTAGAAGCAATGCACACATTGCTCTATCCAAGGACAAGGGCTAGATATGAACCATGAGAACTTGATTGTTGGGACAGCAACTGTGGGAAGCTTTCTTAGCCTGGGCTCAAGGCCTGAGAACCAGGATTGTAGTAGATAAAGGATGGTAAATAAGTATATTAATCAACGTCATACATTCCTTTGTGTATCTTTTTGCGGTAGCAGTGTGTAATGCTTAGGGGGGAGAAATATAATAAAAGGAGAAGGTGGAAGGCGGGGGGGCAGAACAGCCCATCTCAGCTGACCAGCCTGCTTGCTTGCATAAAGCTGTGTTCTGTCTCATCATTGAACCGCCACACTTGGCGTCACTTAACCTGTATCCCACTGTTAATAAATTTTGTTTTATTTTTCCTATAAACAAGCTCAATACTGTGTCGGAAGGGCAGGGTGTATTTATCCCAGTTAAGTTAATGTTATAATGTGCTTTTGTCTCTTTAAAGGAACAAGAGAACCTTATTATTTCTCTGAGTGGTCCAGGAGAGGACTGGATACTTTAGGTAGGGTTGCCAGGCATCCGGTTTGGACGCTGGTGTCTCCGGTCAGCACCGCTGACCATGCTGTTAAAAGTCCGGTTCCTGGTGCAGCGGGGCTAAGGCAGGCTCCCTGCCTGCCCTGGCTCTGTGCAGCTCCCCAGAAGCAGCCGGCATGTCTGTCCCTTAGGCCAAGGGGTGATCAGGGAAGTTCCGTGTGCTGCCCTCATCCCCAGCGCCGGCTTTGCAGCTCCCATTGGCCGGGAACTACGGCCAGTGTGAGCTGTGGGGGTGGCACCTGTGGGCACAGGCAGAAAGTACAATGCAAAGCCACCTGGCTGCACCTCCACTTAGGAGCCGGACATGCCAGCTGCTTCTAGGAGCAGCGCGGAGCCAAGGCAGGCAGGGAGCCTGCCTTAACCCCACTGCGCCACCAACTGAGAGCCGCCTGAGGTAAGTGCCACCCAGCTGGAGCCTGCACCCCAAACCCCCTGCCCCAGGTTGGAACCCCCTCCCGCACCCTAACTCCCTCTCAGATGGCACCCCCCCACCCCAACCCCATGCCCGAGGTTGGAACCCCCTCCCATACCCAAACTCCCTCTCAGAGCCCGCACCCCCTCCCACCCTCAACCCCCAACCCCAGTCCTGAGCCCCCTCCTGCACCCGAACCCCCTACCCCAGCCCTGAGCCCCCTCCCTCACTCAAACCCCTTGGCCCCAGCCCCAACCAAGAGCCCACACCCCCATCTGGAGCCCTCACATCCTCCTGCACCCCAACCCCCAGCTCCAGCCCAGTTAAAGTGAGTGAGGGTGGGGAAGAGCAAGTGACGGAGAGAGGGGGGCTGGAGTGAATGGGGGCGGGGTCTCAGAGAAGGGGCGGGGTAGCAGCAGATGTGGGGCAGATGTGGGGCAGGGGCAAGGGTGTTTGGTTTTGTGCTATTAGAAAGTTGGCAACCCTAACTTCAGGGCACATAGTTTTAGGGAAATTCAGGCCTGGGGGGGTCTGCTGGGTTCATGGTGCAAGTAGTAGCCAAGGCTGGTGGAAGCCAGGGTGGGGCTGTTGTGCTGTAGGCAGGCTGCAGGAGGCAGCATTGCTTATCCAGAGATGCACAGCACACAGACACCCAGGGTGTGACCTGCAGGCTTGTCTCCCCGCTTCTAGGGCCCAGGCTCTGAGTCACAGCAGCAGAGCATTTAAGGCACCTAGAGTTACAGGACAGACAGGGGCACAACCCCACACTGATCTGGGTTGCACCCCAGAACTTTATTTTAGAACCTTTATAGTAGTGGTGGCTGTGCATAATGCAGTCATTTCCTCGTTGCCTTTTGATACTGTTTGTAATGGTAAACTGTTAATCACAGTTTAGTTTAATCTAACCCCTTAAACTGAATGTTTTTATTTTATTAACCTCCTTGATGTTGCATAAGCTTTTCATACGTGTTAGTTGATGTTGACATCAAAATCAGCAAATATATTTATCACAATACACTAATGTGCAGACAGTAAGCTTCTTAATGAGTCTTTAGGGGATTTTCTTAGATCATCTTTTCTTTTCTTTTTCTTTTTTTTTTTTTTACACATTACACCAGCAGTAGAAAGCACAGCCACTTTCTACAGGTGTTAAATGCTGTCATACAACAGCCTTCTAAGAGAGCAATATAATCCTCACAAATCAACAAGTAAATAAAATAAGCTGTCATAATGTTCCAATAAAACAAATCCAACTACTTTGGCTGTAGTTCATTTAATTTTTACTTTTCATCATCAAATCTTATGTGGAATGTGTAAAAAACAAAAATCTTTTAACAAGCACTGGAGACATGCTCACAGTCCATTATTAATGCAGATGATGACAAAGGGAAGAGGTGTAACTCATTGATATACTAGTGCTCACTGTGAAGACCTTTAAAGATAGGTACAGGCACTTCTAAAGCACTTAGCATTGTCTAATTCAGCTCAGATAAATTTCAGTGACATCAATTGTTATATGTCTTGAGTACATGGATTGAAAATAATGGAGCATGAGGAGCAGAACAAAAGATGGTTACCTAGCTTCTCCTCAGTCCAGAAGGATGGATTGTAGATTGCTTTTTATTATAGCGCTTAAAGGATAGGGGATCTTTTTGATCTAAACTTTTTTAAAACCTTTTTTTCTTATTCTTGGAGATGAAAAATTATAGATCATTAAGAAAAGAAAAGCGAGGAGAGTACCTAAAAGAACATGGGAATGATAAAAGGCTATTTAGCTGATCAATGTTCCTCCATTTTGTTAGTTTGCTTTTTTCAAATGGCTTTTTTAAATGTTTCTTGAATCACTCTATTTTCTTTGTCTCAATAACTCTGAGTGGAGTTTATTTAAAAAAGCCTTTTTGGCCTGGCCACATTATGGGATTCACTTGTTATTTGTATAAGGATAATGTGAGGTTCAGTGGTGTTTCTTTCAAACTAAAATAGAGTAAGAAAAGAAAAGAAGAGTAAATTTTGTATTCTAATGTGAATAAAAGAATAAACAAATCAGTAAAGCATATAAGATAAAATAGCAAGCAAGATAACATAAGCACATTGTGCCAAATTCTCCTCTTACAGGGTTGCATGTAGTATTCCAGAACTTCTAAACATTTCCAGAAAATGGCAAGTAGGATTGGTTTGGATGCTGCCATATGGGATTCAAAGCTAAGTATACCATTGAAATGAAATACAGTTTGCCTAAGTATAGATTTCTTATAAATGAAGGCCCAAGGAATTACAAGATGCCAGCTTGGAGGCTGTAAACATCTTCAGACAAATTTCCATTTCAGATTACACCAGTGGACATCTTTGGGGCTACATCAGTGTAACCAAACCCAGATTTTGGCATCTCTTAAACTGTACTACCAGCTGCTAAAAGTCAGTTTAATGGTGCTTCACCATTAGGAGGTGGGATAGTTCAGTGGTTTGAGCATTGGTCTGCTAAACCCAGGGTTGTGAGTTCAATCCTTGAGAGGGCCATTTGGGGATCTGGGCCAAACACTGTGGCTTGGTCCTGCTTTGAGCAGGGGGTTGGACTAGATGACCTCCTGAGGTCCATTCCAACCCTGATATTCTATGATATATGTTTCTTTTCTGCTAAAATGTTCCATTACCACTTGCACAGTATTAGGTACCAACATTTTCCCAAAGAGCTAAAATGATTCTCATTGCCAACAAAAAACACCATACATATTTTTCCTACTCTTCTACCTACTTAAAAATGCAAGCCTCACCAACCTGATAACACAGAGACACAATCTCAGAGAAGACTTCCTTAGTAATAAGAAAAGGAGTACTTGTGGCACCTTAGAGACTAACCAATTTATTTGAGCATAAGCTTTTGTGAGCTACAGCTCACTTCATCGGATGCATACTGTGGAAAGTGTAGAAGATCTTTTTATACACACAAAGCATGAAAAAATGGGTGTTTACCACAACAAAAGGTTTTCTCTCCCCCCACCCCACTCTCCTGCTGGTAATAGCTTATCTAAAGTGATCACTCTCCTTACAATGTGTATGATAATCAAGGTGGGCCATTTCCAGCACAAATCCAGGTTTTCTCCCCCACACACACATACACAAACCCACTCTCCTGTTGGTAATAGCTTATCTCCTTACAATGACAGGTTTCAGAGCAGCAGCTGTGTTAGTCTGTATTCGCAAAAAGAAAAGGAGTACTTGTGGCACCTTAGAGACTAACCAATTTATTTACTAACCTTAGTAATGTTATGAATCACTCCCTGGGAGATTTTCAGGATAAATTAATCTGGGGGCATCTCCCCATGGTGGACCAATCCCCTATTCTTCCACATTGAACTGGTATGTATTGCTGTTAAATGTGTGTAACGTTGATTGCGTAGAATAAGACTGTCATGGGTTATACAAAACCCACCCTGGGCCTGAAGGGGTTAAAAGGCAATACCGGGCCCAGATAGCCCTGCCCCTCCAGACTTGCTGATTATGCTGTGACTGGAGGAGCAGGTTAAAGGATGCTCAGAAGCCCAGGCAAAGGGTCGTGGACAGGCTGCAGGAAAGAGGAGCACTTCTCCGACAAGAAGAGTGAGCCTGAGAGGGGATCACAGGGCAGGTAAGGCCCTCAGGCAGCGCCTTCTTTAACCACCTCCTGAAGATCCCTGGCTTAAGGTCTGGAACTGAAGATCCCTGGCTTAAGGTCAGGAACAGGCACCTCTACCACCCTGACTGAGAAGGGGGTGATCAGGGATGGGGAGGGAAGAGAGGAGGGAGACAGTGGGGAGGGGCAGGGCCTGGGCACGGGGGGCGGGGCCTGGGGCAGAGTACTGGTGGAGTATGGGCGGGGCCACCGGTGGGCTGGGGAGGTAGCCTCCCCAGGCGGCAGCTTCACCCACCGCCCATGACAGCAGGTAAGAGCAGGTCGGTTCCCGCACACCCAGCACGCCCTGCAGTCTCCTTAGGCAGGGCCCATATTCACAGAGCCAAATGTGCCGATGCCGTGCATTCTGTGTGAGGGAGAAGGTACGGGGGTCTCTGCGGGGAACTGTGACTCTCCACCGCTGTGAGGCAGACCGGGCGGCTTGGTATCCTTTGCTGCCTCGTCCCTTCCCGCCCGCCCCCAGGCCGCGGCGAATGGGAGCTGCGGGGGCAGTGCCTGGGCAGTGGTGCGCGGAGACCCCCCGCCCCTCCCCCCGCCTAGGAGCCACTGCCAAAGGGGTGTGCAGATCGCTTTTGGGAGCCGCCCAAGGTAAGCGCTGCACTCCTCACACTCTCCCGCACCCCAGCCCCCTGCCCCGGTCCAGAGCCCGCACTCCACACCCAAACTCCCTCCCAGAGCCTGCACCCCAAACTCCCTACCCCACCCAAACTCCCTCCAAAGCCTGCACTCCGTCCTGCACCCCAAACCCTGCCCCAGCCCAGAGCCCGCACCCAGCACCCAAACTCCCTCCCAGAGCCTTAGGCAGGTGTGTATGTGTGTGTTGGGGGGGGGGGGGGAGGGCAGGGGACTTGGATGCATTCTGGGCACCACCAAAAATTATACAAACCTGCTGCCCCTGTTGTGTACTACATAATATCTGTGAGGAAAAGGGGAAAAGCTACTGCCAGGGCGGAGGGGCAAAGTGGACCAGCTTTTTGCTAAATTTGAACAGTCAGACAGAAGAGGTATTCAAGAGCTATATGAATGGCCATACTTGGGGTCAGGTAGGAATTTTCCTCTGGGACAGATTGTCAGAGACCCTGTGGGTTTTTTGCCTTCCTCTGTAGCATGGGGCATAGGTCACTTGTAGGTTTAAACTAGTGTAAATGGTGACGTCTCTGTAACCTGAACTCTTTAAATCATGATTTGAGTACTTCAGTAATTCAGCCAGAGGTTAGAGGTGGGTGGGTGAGGTTCTGTGGCCTGCAATGTGCAGAAGGTCAGACTAGATGATCACGATGTTCCCTTGTGACCTTTAAGTATAGGAATCTATGAGAAGAACCAACCATGTGGCTGAGGGAGGCTTCAAAAGATCATTGTAACAGTCAAACACACTATTGTTGTCTGGTGCTTTTATGAGAGAGCGTATATAGGTGGGTGATTCCTCCCATTATGAATTCTGTAATGGTTGGTGTGTAAATCAATAAAGATTATTCTGAGTTTCCAAAAATAGAACTTTATGGTGTGCAAAAAAAAAGGCAACAAAAATAAAGAGCAAACGCAAAAGGTAAAAACAGTTTAGCAACATTGTTACAAAATAAACAGTGAACATTAACTTACTACAATCTAGTCAGTTATGTCTGATCTTGTGGTTTTCACAGGCTGGTGTATGTGTAGCTATGGTTTTCCCCCAGCACAGAGGAGCAGGTGGTGAGGGTGTACACCATGCTGCTGCCTGTTACGTAGGGGGGGTGTAGAGAGCTGTGATCATGGAGTTTTCCAAGGAATGGAAAGGCTACTGCATATAGGATCTTTGGGCATTTCTTCTTCTTTGCAAAGGTATACAGTTTCTAGTGCATTTGTCTAGTGTTATGTATTATAACAAAAGTGTCTGTTCTCCCTTCTAAACTCTGCAAGTAAACCTTTTTTCTTTCTCTGTAAAGTAAGATTCAGCAAGTCATGCACTATCACATGAATAAAAAGTTAAAAATAATGTGGCTAGCAAGGCTAAGGACAATAATTAAGAGATTTTTATGTATATTAGTAACAAAAGAAATACTACCAATGTTACAGGCCCATTACTAGATGGAGATAAAAAGAAAAGGAGTACTTGTGGCACCTTAGAGACTAACCAATTTATTTGAGCATAAGCTTTCGTGAGCTACAGCTAGTAAAACTGTTAATAGTGATGCAGAAAAGGCAGAAGTGTTCAGTATTTATTCCTGTTCTGCATTTGAAAAGAGGAAGGAGGGTGAAATTCTTTCCAGCCCATTAGTAACTAAGGAGGATGTTAAACAGTATCAACAAGGGATAAATGTTTTTAAATCAGCAGGCCCAGAGAACTTGTACCCAAAAGTTCTGCTGACATTAACTTTTAACAAACCTTTGACTAAATCCAGTGAAATTCCAGGAGAATGGAAGATTGCTAATATTATGCCAATATGCAAAAAGGACAAGTGGGATGGCATGGGTAACTTTAGGCTGGTTACCCTGAATCACTGCTGGACAAAATAATGGAAAAGATGATAATAGAGTCAATCAATAAAGAATTAAAGAGTGAAAATAATTAAGGCCAGTCAACATGCTCTTATGGAAAATAGGTCTTGTCAAATGAGCCTGATTTCATTCTTTGATGAGATTGCATATTTGGTTGATTAAGGTAACTGCATAGATGTAATATACTTAGACTCAGTCTAATAAGTCATGTCAGTCATATAATATACTCAGTCATTTGTAAGACATTTGACTTAGCACAGCCCAACGTTTTGATTTAAAGATTAGCTTATTAATAAAGCATAAATTCAATGGATTAAGAACTAGTTAGCTGACAGATCTCAAAAAGTAGTTGTCAATGGGGAATCATCATCAAATGGGGAAGTTCCATAGGGACTGGTTCTGGGCTTGATAATATTCGACATTTTTATCAGTCAGCTGGAAATAAATTACAAATCACTGCTGATGACACAAAGATTGGTAAATAATGAGGAAAGAACAGTCATATAGCGCGGTCTGGATTACTTGATGAGGTGGACCCATTCAAACAATGTGTTTTAATACAGTCAAATGTAAGGTCATATATCTATAAACAATGAACGTAGACCAGACTTACAGGATGAGGGAAAGCAGTGACTCTGAAAAGGATTTAGAGGCCACAGTGAACAAGCAACTCATCATGAGCTCCCAGTGCTGCGGCAAAAAAGACTCATGCTTGGATCCTTGGGTGTATAAACAAGGAAGCCGCAAGTAGGCACAGGCAGGTGATTGATTACCTCAGTATACAGCATTAGTGAGCTCAATACTGGAGTACTGTGTATAGTACTTGTGTGAACATCTGTTCACAGATTTTGAAAAATTGGAGAGGATACAGAAAAGTGCCACAAAAATGATTTGAGCACTAAAACAAATACTGTATAATGAGAAACTCAAAGAGCTCAGTCTGTTTTGTTTATCAAAAAGAAGAACGATAAGTGACTTGGTAAGAACTTTCACAGGGAGAAAATACTATGTACTAAGAGGCTTTCTAATCTAGTAAAGAAAGACACAAGAAGAGTCAAGGTCTGGAAGCTGAAGCCGAACAAATTCAAATTAGAAATATGTTACAAATTTTGAACGGTGGGAGTGCTTGTTCCAGCGGTTAAACTGTCAAGGGAAGTGGTGACTTAAAATCAAGACTAGATGCCTTCCTGAAATACATGCTTCAGTCAAACACAAGTTACTGGGCTCAGCATAGGGATAATCAGATGCAATTGAATGGCCTGTGATATACAGGAGGTCAGAGTGGGTGATCTTATGGTGCCTTCTGGCCTTAAAATCTATAATGTGCACATAGCAGCAGAATACAATTACTGCAGTGGTTCCCAAACTTGTTCCGCCGCTTGTGCAGGGAAAGCCCCTGGCGGGCCGGGCCGGTTTGTTTACCTGCCATGTCCGCAGGTTCGGCCGATCGCAGCTCCCCAATGGCCGCGGTTTGCTGCTCCAGGCCAATGGGAGCTGCTCGAAGCCACAGCCAGTACGTCCCTCGACCCGTGCCACTTCCAACAGCTCCCATTGGCCTTGAGCAGCGAACCGCAGCCTGTGGGAGCTGCGATCGGCCGAACCTGCGGACGCAGCAGGTAAACAAACCGGCCGGGCCTGCCAGGGGCTTTCCCTGCACAAGCGGTGGAACAAGTTTGGGAACCACTGAATTACTGGATATTTTGCGTATATATGAAAAATAGTTGAGTGCAATTGTTTTTTATGGGAAGTACTCAGTCATTTGGCAAGTAATGGTAACAGACATTGGAGTGTGAATCCAGCACTACCTTGGATATATTTCAGCTGGACATTTAATTATATCCAGGAGCAGAACAACAATTTTACGAAGATTCAGGGCCATAATGGGCAGGTATGAGAGAATCCATAGTCCAAAGACTTGAGTTCATAACAGAGGTCAAGTCTGAACATTAAATTTCCACGTTTCAGGTTTCAGAGTAACAGCCGTGTTAGTCTGTATTTACAAAAAGAAAAGGAGTACTTGTGACACCTTAGAGACTAACCAATTTATTTGAGCATAAGCTTTCGTGAGCTACAGCTCACTTCATCGGATGCATAAAGTGGAAAATACAGTGAGATTTATATACACACAGACCATGAAAAAATACACATTGTAAGGAGAGTGATCACTTAAGATGAGCTATTACCAGCAGGAGAGTGGGTGGGGGGAGAGAAAACCTTTTGCAGTGATAATCAAGGTGGGCCATTTCCAGCACATTTCCAGGAGTTAACAAGAACGTCTGAGGAACAGTGGGGGGGGGGGGAGGAATAAACAAGGGGAAATAGTTTTACTTAGTATAATGACTCAACCACTCCCAGTCTCTATTCAAGCCTAAGTTAATTGTATCCAATTTGCAAATTAATTCCAATTCAGCAGTCTCTCGTTGGAGTCTGTTTTCGAAGTTTTTTTGTTGAAGGATAGTCACTTTGAGATCAGAAATCAAGTGACCAGAGAGATTGAAGTGTTCTCCGACTGGTTTATGAATGTTATAATTCTTGACATCTGATTTGTGTTCATTTATTCTTTTATGTAGAGACTGTCCAGTTTGCCCAATGTACATGTACATATATATATATGCAGGTTTCAGGTATATATCACAGCCTGGACATTAGTTTAACTTGTTAAAAAGGAAAAAATGCTTTCATCACTAACTAAGCTGTGGGGTAGTCAGCACAGAAACAAGATTTAGCTACACTTTGCTAAAAAAACTCGTATCTTCCGTGAAATTCCCAGGCACTTTCTAGCTTGGTAAAGATGTCCCCAAGTGCATCTTTCTGTGATGTCACATATACCAGAATCCTCATGGGTTAAGTGAAACTTCTGTTATCATTAATGTCCTATAACGATGCCTTCTGGGTGTTTGAGTTCGCAAACCAGAAAGTGTCGGAGAATTTGACAAAAGAGAAAGAATATTAGCAAAGCTTAGCTGAGTCTTATTTCTGTGCTGCTTAGTGGAAGCATCCAGAACATTGATCTGAGATTTAGTCACTTTTCATTTTGGCTTTGCAGTTACTCTTCAAAGATTTCAGTTGTGTCAGAGCAGAAAATACGGGGCACTGAGCAAATATATTTTTGATCATATTTGGAAAAACAAAACAGTTTACAAAAGTGAAGTTTCATCCAGTTCAGAATGAGCTTGCGTTGCTTGTATAGGTGTGTGATGGGGTGTATAAACCCCACTTTGGAACAGAAGGGATTACGGAGCAGTTCTGGGGCCAGGTGACTCTGCCCCATCGCACCTGTAGAGCCTGCACCCTCCAGAGGAAGAGTTTAAAAGGGAGCCGGGCAGCTCAGAAAGGGGCCAGACAGGATGCGGGAACTGACCTATCCTTGAGAGACCCTGAGTAAGAGCACAGCAGAAGTCATAGAATCATAGAATATCAGGGTTGGAAGGGACCCCAGAAGGTCATCTAGTCCAACCCCCTGCTCGAAGCAGGACCAATTCCCAGTTAAATCATCCCAGCCAGGGCTTTGTCAAGCCTGTCAAGTCCTTACTGCGGGGGAGGGGCCTGCAAGCAGTAGCTGCCCTAAAAGAGGGTCCAGGGAGGAGACCCAGGTGAGAGGCAACTAGGAGCTTTTTCTCTTGGGCTGAAGGCTGAGAGAAGCCTGGGAGGCTGAGTGCTGAGCTGGGCGCCTCATTGGAGGTGGGGGCTGATCCAGGACTGCAGCCTTCCTTTAACCCTGGATAGAGGGAGAGGCTAATACCCTCCAGGTTGGGGGAAGGGTTGTGCAACCCAGGAACTTGCCCCACTGTGAAGCTGGGGCCAGGGCCAGCCCAAAGCACTCCAGGGTGCTTGCTATCATGCCCTCTGTTACCCCAGAAGATGACAAACCTAACTGATGACGGGAGGGGTAGAGGCCTGAGTTGCTGTTTACCCAAAGGTAGACTGCCACAGTGTTGAAGTGATTAGATTACAGGTGAGGGATGCCAGAGACTGGGGACAGCTGGGACCCAGTGAACTAACCACTAAGTGGCACCTCTGGTAAGCCCAGCAATTGTCACAAGGTGAAACATGGTGTTTTTATATTGAGCTTATGGATGTCAGGAAGGGGATACAGTTGCAAAAAAGACATTCATTTGATGCAAATCCTCTCCTCCAAAAGACACTGACCACAGTGAAACTATAGGTTGGAGAGGACCTGCAAACCTAGGGGATTGTACTTCCTTGCTTAGCACAGAACTGTGCTCATGGAGTCTCCCTTTGCCCTGCACCTGGTGGGTTTTGGAGTATGTGGTATGGCCAGCAATTACATGACTACGTGGCTCCACTGGCCAAATACTCCTCCCTCATTGAGGGGCAAGCAACTTCAAAGGCTACTGAAGCCCAGAAGCTGCAATAGCAGATACGTAGCTGCTCCACTGCCTTGGTAGTGCATAATGTTATTCCCTATTCCATCAGGTTTCAGAGGAGCAGCCGTGTTAGTCTGTATTCGCAAAAAGAACAGGAGGACTTGTGGCACCTTAGAGACTAACCAATTTATTTGAGCATGAGCTTTCATGAGCTACAAAGTGAGCTACAACTTCAAAGTGAGCTGTAGCTCACGAAAGCTCATGCTCAAATAAATCGGTTAGTCTCTAAGGTGCCACAAGTCCTCCTGTTCTTTTTGCCTATTCCATCAGTGTGCTGCTATGAGCCCAATACTAAGACTCTAAGTCTTCAGTAATAAGCAACACTTTATAACAGCAGATGTCCAAACTGATGGTATTCATTGAAGACACAATCTGATATTGTTAGCGTCATATAATTTTTATTTGATTTTTCTGAGCTCTCAAACACTGCAACAAAGATACAATTTTGCTGCAAGCTTAGTATTGTTCTCTAAATCTTTCATTTGGATGTATGCAGGTGTTCAGTCTGCAGCTATGCAAAATTTCAAATGGTCCTACACATGCAAAGCATGAACACAAATATTTACACAAGCAGAATTGTCAGGGAGTTCAAAATTAAAGACCTGAACTGATTGGCTCAGCTCAAGATTAGGTTTAGCTCTGCATATCTGGCTAATCAGCATTTGGATTTAAATGGCCTCTTCAAGGTACAGAATGTCTAAGAATGTGGTGGTGTTCTTTAACTCATAAATGCTTTCAGTTCATAGAGCCGATTATAAAAATCCTGCTAAGCTGACGTTTCTCTTGATTTTGCTTATGACTGTCTCATGTGGAAGGAACACTGTTTATTTATTGGATTAGGCACACAAAAGGGTATACAATGCACTCTAGTTATGCCGGAGAGTTACATAATTTAAAAATACACACATCAAAAGTAAGAGGTAACTAAAGTGCTGCAGAGCCATTCAATATAACCCATAACAAACACACTAGGTAAATTAAAAGCTAAAGCTCCCCTTCCAGGCCAACAATTTACCACCCTCTTAATTCTCCCCCATTTTCAGATGACTGGAAAAAAAGATGTACTTTGCAGCTGGCCCTGAAGGTCATCAGATTCGGGCTATCTCAGACTAAGGTGGGGGGGGGGGGGCAATTCCAGAGTGTTGGAAACTTCACTAGGGCTCTGTATGAGGGCGGGAGTCCATCTGTGTGGTTCTCTTTACAGGATCTCCCGTGACTTTCTTGAGGCTACAGAGGGAATCTGTGCCAAAGCTGGGGTTACAAGGCAGGATTTGCTGGGTCACCAACAGACCTACTTTTCATTCTGTGTGTGTGTGTCTCTCTCTCTATATATATATATATAATATTAGAGATGATAGTCTGTTTATTACAGTATAATATTAAGACACATAAAATATTTATATCATGCTCCCATCGATGACTCTGTATTAAAGTAAAGATGCACCATTTGAAATTGTTGCTATAAATCCTCTCTGTGCCTTTTGTATTTGGTCATAGATTCTGCTCTCCGCTGCGATGGAAATAATGTACTGCCCCTCCTTGTTGCATCTCGAAGTATTTCACAGATTATAATTTTAAAAATAAATTTAAATTGTTTATGGAATTGGTGCTGCTGAAAGATTAAATTATTTTCAGGGTAATATTCATGAACACAACTCTGTACTCTGAAAAGATATATTGGTTCAGTTATGCAGGCCCCATAGTTACTACTGTTGTAATGCCTGACAAAATTAGTCACCTTCCTTAGGTGTGTTTTTGTTTTATTTTAACTCTGGAGTGACCTTTCTATCTGGGTTTTAAAAAAACCCACATACATATGTATCATTTCACAATGTGCTCTCATCAGAACTCTTGAGTTAAACAAGGATGGGTCCAATCAATATTTGGAAAAGGCACCCAAAAGGAAAATACACAAAGTGATCTTAGTGATGTATTGGGTGCCATTGCAATCTCTAAAGCCAGATCCTGATAGGCAGGTGCTGAGTATCCCTTCAGTTTGCATTGGAAGTTGAGCACTTAGCAACAAACAGATGGCATGCAGAAACTCACAGGATTGGCTGGGACCTGAATTAATACTGAATCAGTGCCTAAGAATGGTGCTAGGTCACATCATATTGTTGGTATATCATCTTACCATTATATTTTTGTTAACAGATCAATTCTTTTATAATAGAAATTTTATAAAAATTCAGTTTACAACTTAAATATATATAAACTTATATACAATTATAAACTGACCTATAGAAGTCTCTAAAACTGTAGTGACAAGACCTGCTACCAGTCACTTTCTTCAGTCTTCTGATATTGATCACATACTGCAATTGATGCTTTTTTACTCTTCCTCTCCTGTCTTTTCAGTTGACAGTATCAGTTAGTCTTTCTTCTCATGTTTAGGTTCAAACTTCTGTTTTGTTTTGCTCTTACATTTAGAGGTATATCCTGCTTATTAGTTGTCCTATCAAAACTTTACACAGTATTAAGCTTTCCTCCTTCCTCCTATCTGTTTGTTCTTGTTTTAATATCTTCAGTTTGTGTTTAACTTTGACTATTATTGAAGGTATTTTTCCCTTCTTTAGTATTCAAAGAGTTTTCAAACTGGCAGTTTTGGTGGAGGGAGATGATCCTCTTCCAGCAAACTCCAGAAAGTTCCATCAGATTTCTAAATAGTGATCTTTTTTTTTTCTTTCTCTCCGTAAACATCTGACTTGATTGATTAACTTTTCTGGTACCAGAATATCCCCCACTTTTTTTATACCAGTCAATAGATTTTAGATCATCACTCCTCTTCCACTACTTGGTGTGATCGGGTGTCTACCCCAAACTTGCTCTGAAGAGGTTAATGGAGGCCAGATGGGCCAATGTACCTATTAGGCTGAAGGCTTAGAGGAAAGCCCTAATCAAGGAGGAAGTTCACCTGTGTGGATTTCTATAAAGCCAGCCTCGCGGTGCTCTCTAGGGATATAGTTAGATTTAAGCATTTCAAGGGTCTCATGCAGTTCTCGCCTCACCTGCTACTAAGCCTCCTTTTCAACCTCTGGTTTTCAAGCACTCTGAAGCTTCTAAGCAAGCACGAAGGCTGCTGGGGTGTGTACAGCCATCTATGTCAGGAGAACAACAGGCAAAGGAAAGTAGGGCTGCAGGAAAGTAGCCTACAGTCACCTCCTGGGAGAAAGGAGGTGTGTTTAAGTATATAGAGGGTAGTCTACAGTTACTCCCTGGGAGGAGGGAGTTTGGGCTGGCAAACCCAGGAGTTGGGGGAGCCAGAAAGGTAGGAAAGGCTCAGCAGAAAAACAGCAAGGTATAGGATAGTGCAGACCTTAACTGCTGATCAGAGGGTCCCTGAGCTGGAATCCAGAGTAGAGAGTGGTCCTAGGTTCCCCTAACTGCCGGTGGGGCAGTGAACTGCAAGACTGCCTGGGTCACTGTGGGAGTGACAGACTTTGAAAGACTGTACTCTGGAAGGGGGGAATGATGAGTGACCTAGTTGAAGGGGCAAGTCACAAAGAGGATGCTGCGGTTCCTGGAGCAAGAGAGGGGCTGCAGACCAGAGAGAAAGAGATGAAATGATGGTGTGCAACTGTGAGAGGAGGGTGCATCCCCTAGAAAGAGCTAATCCCCCAGAGCAACCAGAAGGAGGTGTCATTAGAGGTGAATGGAGGCACCTGTCACACTGAGCTGTAGCTCACGAAAGCTTATGCTCAAATAAATTGGTTAGTCTCTAAGGTGCGACAAGTACTACTTGTCTATAGTAATTCTAGCAGCAACTAAAAGATGAGTGATCAATTCTTTTTGGCTTTTATAAGATGCTGAGTTTTTGAGACCACTTAATAAAAATACCAGGTGTCAGCTGTTGGATAACTCCTATCTCCCTTAAAGAGTCTCCAGTGGCTTTCTAGAATGTCTTAGTTTTTAGGCCATCATATATATTGAGGAAATCTTCCCCTTTTGTTATACTTTTCTCCAGCATTTGCACATCCCTATACCATACATTTTGTTAATTTTAAGGTGAGTTAGGTAGCATTGAAAAAGAATTTGAACGTAGTTTTCTTTTATTAATGTGTGTCAAGATGTGGGCACCATTGCTCCATTTATTCTTCTATTTCTTAATGCTGGTGTAGATGCCTACATCAGCTTTTCATCTTTTCATGAACAGTTTATTCCTCTAAGTAACAGTAGCAATTATTTTGTATAGAATGAAGAATAAGCCTTTGTATTTCATGGATGTAGTGCGTAGCTTTTTGAAGTCTTCCCTCCCCCACCCCACCCCCAAATTCTTGCCTCTTTGTGGAGGTGGGCTTGAAAAATGTCTCCCCTATAGGTAGGGTGACCAGGTGTCTGGTTTTTGACCAGAACACCCAGTCAAAAAGGGATCCTCATGGCTCCGAGCCGTTGACTGTCTGGTGGGTGGCGCAGTGCAGCAGGGCTGGCAGGCTCCCTGCTAGCCTCCGCTCCCTGCAACTCATGGGAAGCAGCCAGCATGCCCCCACCTCTGGCTCCTATGTGTAAGCAGTGGAGGGGAATCTAGGGCATGTGGGCCGGATCCAGCCCTGTGGTTAATTTCAACTGGCCAGTGGCGCCCCACACAGGGCAGGAGAGCCAGCTTGCCCTGCTACAGGGGGAAGTCCCGAGCGTCCACGCCAGCTCACCCCACTGCAGAGGGAAAGCCCTGAGCCTCCACGCTCGCCCCCCTCCCCCCCCCCCCCCCCGGATGGGTGAGTGGCCCGAGATTGGTGTTTTTGTTTTGTTTTTTTCCTATGGGTCAATGGCCTGTGACAGAAAAAAGGTTCCCCACCCCAGAGCCCGCACCCCTCAGTCCCAGCCCAGAGCCCCCTCCTGCACCCCAGCTCCCGAAGCCAGCCTGGTGAAAATGAGCGAGTGAGTGAGGGTGGGGAGAGCAAGGGGGGGGGCTTCAGAGAAGGGGCTGGGCATGGGCTCAGAGGAGGGGCAGGGCAAGAGTGTTCAGTTTTGTGTGAGTAGAAAGTTGGCAACCTTATCTGTAGGTATTGATATCCTGGTCTTTTGCAAGTTGTTGCATTTCATCAAATAATTTAAATGTATTGTCTGTCTCTAAACAGCTGGCAAAATTGAGATATACTTATAAATTCCCAAATGTCAAAACTTGCCAGGTTTTTATTGGGGTTAAATTTTGTATTTGCTGTATAGAGGTGATGGGAGTGGGATTAGCTTTCTAAATAAATTAGCCCACGTTTCTACTGTTGCTTTCAAAAAAGGGTGGCTTATCTATTGGTTTTGTCCTATAGGATTTCTTTAACCAGAATATCATGTGGAGTTTGATTTCACAACAATGAGCTTGTTCTCTCTACCCAGTGCTTATTAGGGTTTGTTGTTAGCCAGTACATCAGACTTCTGAAATGACTAAGTGATAATAATACTTAATGTTTGGTAAAGCCAATTCTCCTTTTTGTCATGGCCTTAAAATACATTGCTTAACCCTGGGTTCTCTTTCCCCAGATGAATTTATCATGGATTGCCATTGATCTAAGAGATTTCCAGGGACTTAAAGCAAGAGTGTTTTGGAAAAGTGTGTTAATTTGGGGCTAAGAGATTCATTTTAATTGCTGTAATATTGCCTAACCATGAAGCTTTGTATTTTGGCCAATTTTCCAAATCTGTTTTGATTTTCTTAATTAAAAACGTATAATATAGGTTTTGACATCTTTTAGAAATGTGTATTTCCAGGTATCTTATTGAAGTATTATCTTTAATTTATAAATTAAAATATATACCATTTATATCTTTCTGTAGATGGGAGCCCACACTTACATCCAGGAGTTCTGACCTATTGTAGTTTATATTAATTCTTGATACTTGGCCAAATTTTAAGATTTCCTCTTGTAATTCTAGTAGCATGTGAGTTGGATTCACAAAAAATACCATAACATCATCTGCATATAAGGCTAATTTGTGTTCCCTGTTTCCTATTGTAATTCCATTTATTATTAGATTATTTCTGATTGATTGGACAAATGACTCTAATACTATGGCAAAAGGAAGAGATGATGATTGGCAGAGTCACTGGACTGGCCACCTCCTAAGCATTCCCTCGTGGCCTGGTGTCATGCTGCAGGCAGCCTGCCTCAATTTCCCCATCCAGGGGCTCTTTAAACTCCACACACCCTTTTTGTGAATTCACAACACCTCTTCTTGGGGTCTGGGTTTATCCAGATAAAAAATAAACTCAACTAACACTCAATGTCTCAAAACAAAATCCATGCAATTTACTCTCCTGTGGGATCACTCTTAGTCATTTCCTGCCTATAGTCTCAGTCTCCCATCCCAGGACTCTGGAGCCTGCTCATTCCTAGCAGTCTCTGATCTCCGGAAGTATCCCCCTGCCCCCCCGCTTCCTTCCCCTCTTTATAGGGAAATCACCTAATCTCTCCCCCTTGTGGCTTCTTCAGTAATCAAGGTTGACTAGCCTCAGGCCCTCCAGCCAATATGGGGCAAGCGATCCTGTTATAGGCATCCTTGGCATGTGCTTCTAAAAAGGGGGACCTTTTCTGCACTGGGGGGAGGGAGAGGCATTGATGGGGGGCTGCCAGTGGGTGCTAACCACCCACCATATATTTCCTGTGGGTACGCCAGCCCCAGAGCACCCCTGGAGTCGGCACCTATGGGTGGTGGGACTAGAGGCTTCTGCCCTGCAGGAAGAGGGATCTAAGGGCTTTAGCCCCATGTCCCAGCAGGCGCTGCCCCATGGGGCAGGTTGTACGTGTCTTTAGTCTTCAGAAGTTCAAAAGCCTCTTGTGTGTGGCTCAGAGGGTCAGCAAGTTTGGCCACCCTGTATAGAAGTCATGATAAGAGATGTGGATTGTTATCTGGTAGATAAGATTGTATGAAGAAAAAGTAAAATCAAATATCTAAAGCCCTAATTCTAACTATTGGATTTTTATCTAATTTATTTTTTTTTTTTTTAATTTTAATTTAAAGTGTATTTATGCCATTGGTCAGTCGGTCTCTCTACTCATTGAACAAAAATACTATTCATCATTAAATGTCCATTTTCATTCTTTAATCTAAAATTTTTGTTTGAATCTGAAGGTTTTTATTTTAATTATCCCTACACAACTTTCCTCCCCAAACCCTACATTTTTTTAACTTTCTCTCCTCCCACCTTTTCCTTGAGACGAGTTACCAACCAGCCTGTCCCCTCATTCTACAATCATGTAAAATTAACAAATTCAATATATATATCGAGTTAAACATTAGAACATTATTCTTAGTTTCCCCAATCCCTTCCCCCAAATTCTTCCCCCTAAATCCCTCAAGCCTCCAATGTATACTGACACCATAAATAATACAATTCCCTTCCCCCTTTATAATGAGATTCACCAAAGTCCTAGATGGATCTGGCTAACCTGCCTTCTCCACTGGTATGATGAACTCCCAATGGGGAGACCTCGACATCCACCCCATGTGAAGCCAAGGCACTGCTGGTTTTTTTAGAAGGACCAATATGGGGTGGGAGGGGAAAGGGACGTTTCAGTAAGCAATATTTCAGCCCTTCCCCATTTATATCCTATTTTTAGCATGTGGTTACACAACCCTCTTCTCCCCACCCTACAGCTAGCACATATTTGTAATCCTTATTTCCATTCCCCATTATATTCTGGCATTTAAATAATACGCTTATGAAATAGTTCAGAGTACTTCATAAGCAAAATGGATACTCTGCTTTGTTTCTTGAACTCTTGCTACTTTCTTTCCTCTTCCTCAGATTTATCTTGGATGTCCACCTCCTTATGAATCTTTCTTGATTTTACTGTTACTATTTTTTGGTGATCCCTCTTCTAGATTTGACTAATTATCAATCTTCATTTTGGCTTGCTGGTTCAATGTCTGTCTCTTCATGGGAGTCTGGACTGCCTTCTTGTGAGGGTCCTCCTAATGCTCCCTCTTTTTCTATTCTTGGATCAGATATCTGTTCCTTATGGGTGAAGAGGAATTAAACGGAAAGGCCCATCTCTATCTAATATGAGCTTCCCTTAATGCTGCTGTGACTTCAGCTATTCTCTCCCCCCTCCCGTGCCTTTTTTTTTTTTCCTGCCAGGTCTCTCTCTCTTTTTCAAGCATTTTAATTCTATTCTGCAGCAAAGCCTCTACCTCCATTCTCTCCCGTATGCCTATTTCCACACTAGTCCCCCTTGTCTAGGGTTCCAACCTGTCTAGGTTTACCCAGGATTGTCCCGTTTTTTGAGCCATCTGTCCCAAGAAATCGGTAAGGGTGCTCAGTACACACTGCCAACTGTCCAGTTTTATTGGCTCAGGATCATCCTGGATGTGCATGGGGGAGAGGGGTGTTGGTTTGGGGTTTTTTTGTACCTCAGAGGTGGCAACCCTGCATATCTCCATTTTGCCTTAATTTAATCCAATTTGGCATCTAGGGAGGACTTCTAAGGATCTAAACTCAAATCTTCTCTAGTGACAGGGATCCCTCTCCCCTGCTCCTTCTTCCCCAGAAAGGACCTGGGCTCAGTGGCCACCATCTTGGATTGTTCCAGCTTACCCTGCTTTGTAATCTTGCAGCCTTGTGAGTTCCTTTTCTGGAAACATTTCTTCAGATGGTGTCTTTATGAGGAGTACCCATCTAAGAGATAGGAGAGGCTTCCGGGCGAGTCGCAAGGGGCCCAAGGAGCAGTGATGTCCACAGAGATTATGCCAACTTCAATATGGAGTTAAAAGCTCAAGCAGACAGTCAGTTCTGGTGATGCCTACACACTTCCCTCCTCCAAGTCACCATCTTATTTGTAAAAGGAAGGATGATCCTGTGGTTTAAGGGACTGGGGCTCAGGAGATTTCAGTTCCTGGACCTGCCAGATAGTTCCTGTACTTTGGGAAAATCACATAAGCAAAAGTTTTTTTTCAAACCTGGGTGCCTAATGATAGCCTTTCAAACCTAAATAAAAGTGGACTGACATTCATACATACTCTCACAAGTCCTACTGAACTGCAGGAGCTCAGCACCTTTGAAAATCAGGCCACTTGTAGTTAAGTCACTAAATATGGATTGAGGAGCTTAATATTAGACATGTGTAGTATAGGATAATGGTATTTCCCTGACTCACAAAGGTGTTGTAAGGATAAATTCATTAATGTTTATGAGGTCTCAGATATTACAGTGATGCCATATGAGTACCTTGTTAGCTTTTAAGTAAAATACAAAAATGAGGTCTTTCATGATCAGAAAATATCACAAGGCAATTTCCCAAATGTAAGAGTGTTCGCCCTTGTGTCTTAACCAAATTCCAGTTTGAATTATTCAGTCTCCTACGTTCCCCATGTAAATTCTATTGGGTACCACAATAGCTCTCACATCAATCACAAACTCATTCCAACATAAACTTAATACGACATCATCATCATCATGTTCCCATTACACCTCTGGCATTTAGGACAGCGCCAAAGCTCCTCCACTCCTGCCTGTTTCTGGCAAGTCTTTCAATGGGTCTCCAGCTGTGCCACAGGCTCAGGGCCATGCCTAGGGGCAGGGCCGTCTCTAGGCACCAGCTAAGCAAGCTGGCGCCTGGGGCAGCACTGCTGAAGGGGTGGCACTCCGGCAGCAGCCCCAGCAGCAATTTGGCAGCAAACCCCCTCCGTTGTTTCCCGTGGCGGCAATTCAGCGGTGACTCTTCTGACTCGGGTCTCGCTGTCGGCGACAATTCAGCAGCAGCTCCCTTCAATGTTCCTGTTCTCTCTGGCGGCAGCATATTCAGCAGGTTGTTTGGGTTTTTTTGCTGCTTGGGGCAGCAAAAAATATAGAGCCGGCCCTGCCTAGGGGGGTGCAGGGCCTGGGGCAGAAGTGACAGATTTGTCTCTTCCAGGACTGACCACGCCGGCGAATTGCACTGGCCTGCGGGGCCCAGAGCGGTTGCCCCGATCCACCCTACCCAAAGGACGGCTCTTCCCAGGCTTTTCAGCTCAGCTTCCACAGCTCTTTGCCATGTTGGTTTTGGGCAGCCTCGTATGACACCATACCAAAATACAGAGTGTATGTACACAGACAATATTGGCAGATTAGTACAACATGTATTAGCCTGGTACCTAAACCACAGTGCAGAGATTCCTTGGTTCTGCTGATACGTTCTGCTGACAATATTTTTTTCCAATATTAGAGTTCCACTGTTGTCACCAGAATTACTCAGTGGAATTCTTGCCTTGTGCCACGTATCTCGCTGTAACTGAACAAAAACTTGACCCTAAAAACAAGTTTATGGAGAAAGATCCATACATAACTGGCATCCATCTAAAAAATCAACAAACCACTGGTGAAATTTCATCCAAAGAGCTAAGTTCCTATTTTACCTATAGTTAAAAAGCAGAGACATATGCAGCACTCTGCAGATAGTTATGTCCTCAGGTGGCCTTACTATCTCTTATTGTGCTGGCATTTTCTGCTGTGGGACAGTCTTCATGTAATGTTGTACTGCTTACAGCACTACTCATCAATGAAAGGTAACCGGTTGCTTTCGTCCTCCATCCATACAATCCATTAATAACAATTTAGAAATAGGCTTTTTGCTTTGGAGGATGTTCATATTATTTTATAGGGAGACTCAATCTAATGAAAGAGTTGCCTAGAGAAGTGGAGGCTGGCAGTTAATTTCTGGTTCCTCTTCTCGCTCTAAATAGTTACTTACCCTCCTTTCTATTAGGGTTTGGAGACCCTTTTTTTCAGCAGGGTCCCTAGCCTTCACGAACACTCATTACTAAGTGCTTTTGGGAGATTCTTGAATTAGAATGTCATTTTATGCTTCTCCAATTAAACAGCAGTACTTTAACATTGTCACTGTTACAGGGGTAGCTGCAACTCAGTTTCCTCTTTGGTCTCTGAGTGCACCTCCTCATGCCTTTTCAGGTACGTCTACACTGCAATTAAAAACCCGCAGTTGGCTTGTGCCAGCTGACTCAGGTTAAAGTGCTCCAGCTAAGGGACTATTTAGTTGTGGTGTAGACATTTGGGCTTGGGCTGGAGCAATTAAACAGCCCCTTAGCTTGAGCCCTGTGACCTGGAATCAGCTGGCACAGGCCAGCCACAGGTGTCTAACAGCAGTGTAGACATACCCTTCCTCTCCTGGAATGGAATCCTGCAATTCTTCCATTCTTAAATTGGGCCCTGGACTACAGTGTTCTGTGTGACAACTGATATTGTCCTGAAGGTCTGACTGAGTGTGGGCACCTGCAGTCCTTCCCTTCAGGAGTCTGATCAGAGAGATATAGTGACCAAACAGCCTGCATAAAACAAAAGTATTTAATTAGTTTTTATCGAATGCTTTTCTCCTATTGTGAAGATTTTAAAACTAACAGTCTAGTCACATCTAGCTCTACCATTCTTTGATGGTGACCTAGCTTCTCAACTCCCACCATCAGGTTCCTGTGTCTCCACCTAAGATAGGTTTTAATTCTGCCAGAGGCTTGTTTTTGGTGGTGATAGGTTTTTCTGTGTTTGGCAGGTCCTTGATCATTCCTAGCCCAATCAGTCCTATGGGCTACGCAGGAGATCAAACCAGAATTGTCAGTCAGTGGTTCTGTCTTCTGACATTGTCCCTTAATGACTCTTAAGTGTCAGCTGATAGCCACCTATCTGGAGCCAGGTCCTTCTTCCTGTCTGTGATCCAGACAAACTCCTATTGAGTGAAACCAATATAGTCATGCAGAAAACATCTCCATAACCATGCCATTATACAGTATTCCTGGATTAGAGACCAGCTCCAAATACATCACTATCCTGTAATTCTTAGCTACCGTGCACACTCCGAAACCTGTCTTTAGGAGTTGTTACTGCATGGGGGGGAAAGGAATCAAACAGCAGTTCTCAAACTGGGACCCCACAGTGGGTCACAGGGGCTAACATTAGACTTGCTGAGGCCAAAGACTGAACCCCATGATTCAGGGCTGAAGACCAAGCCTGGGGTCTTCAGCCTGGGGTGGCAGGGCTTGTGCTTGGGCTCTGGCCCCTCACCCCTACCCGCAGTGGTGGGGCTCGAGCTTCTCCTCCCTCCCCCTGCCTGGGGTCATGTAGTAATTTTTGTTTTCAGAAAGGGGTCATGGTACAATGAAGTTTAAAAACCACTGAACTAGATTGAATAATACTTTGAAGTTTTGCAGTATGCTGTTATGCTGAAAGGTGTTAATGGCTGTCATCAGCAAGGTCTTCGGTCCAAAGACAATCACAGACCACTTTAGAGTCCTTGGGTGTGCCAAGCACTCTCCTTCAGGCTCAACAGATGGAGTAATCAAGCCTCTTTACGTAATACAGAGATAGGGCATGGCTACACTTGCAGATGTAGAGCGCTTTGAGTTAAACCAGCCTTCGTAGAGCGCAGTAGGGGAAAGTGCTGCAGTCTGTCCACACTGACAGCTTCAAGCGCACGGACGTGGCCGCACTTGCAGCGGCATTGGGAGCAGGGCATTATGGGCAGCTATCCCAGCATGCAAGTGGCTGCAACATGCTTTTCAAATGGGGGGGTGAGGTGGAGTGTGACAGGGAGTGTGTTGTGTGTATGTGGGGGAGGTGGGTTTTTGGGGCGCTGAGAGCAGCATGTCAGCATGCTGTCTTCAAAGTTCAGACAACAGGAGGCCCCCTCCCCCCCGCCACCCCTTCTCTCTCTCTCTCACACACTCTCTCACACACACACACACACAGAGCATTCCACACTAATGGCTTGCTTTGTCTCAGAGCAGATAAGCAGCGGGCTGTCATAAACGGAGCTTTCAAAGGGAATTTCCACATTCCCACAGCCAATTCCAAACGATGACAAAAGTGGCCACTTGACTTAAGGGGATTATGGGCCGTTTCTGGAGGCTGATCAGAGCGCAGTAAAGCAACACCTCGTTCACACTGGCACCGCAGCGCTCCAGCAAGGGCACAGCAAACGTTATTCCACTCGCCGAGGTGGAGTACCAGCAGCGCTGTCGCTGCAGAGTCAGAGCGCTCTATGAGCCTTGCCAGTGTGGACGGGTAGTGAGCTAGTGCGCCCAGGGCACCTTTATTGCACTGTAACTCGAAAGTGTAGCCAAGCCCTTAGACAGCTGCAAACAATGGAGGCTACCACCCAAGAACCAGGCTGCATGGCAGATCAGAGCTTTCCCTGGTTGCAAACAGGTATTTGTTGCAGCCTATAGTTATGTCTACACTGCCCATCTTACAGCGCAGCCGCGGCTTTCCCGGAGATAAAAATAACCACCCGAACGAGTGCGGCTCCCGGCGATAAAGCACTGTCTATACTGGTGCTTTTCAGCGCTAAAACTTTTGTCGCTCTGGGGCGTATTTTTTTCACATCCCTGAATGACTAATGTTTTAGTGCTGAAAGTGGCAGTATAGACACAGCCTAAGTGTGTTGGAGGCAGAGAAAAGCAGGAGAAGGAGTTGTGAAGAAGACAGTTTCTTGGGCACTGAGCTCATAGGAGTGGCAGACTTAGGGATTTCTGAGCAAGGAAACTGCTTGCTGCTGTTTCTAATATGTCCAGAGAAACAGGACTCTGTGCATATTTTTATAAATAAGTTTACACTAAGAATACACCTGACTCATAGCACCAATTTCTCATCCTAACAGAAACAATCCTACAAGGCCCCAAATTTTGGTTAATGACTTTAGCAATCATTAGAAGGTAAACCAATGAATGCATCGGATACTAATAAAGCCACTGCTGGCTCAGAAGGCCTCTTGAGTAAGAAAGTGGTGATAGGAGGAAACCTGAAAATATTGAAACTGCTGCATCAGAGTCTGCATTTAACCTGCCAGCACAGCCTTCCAAGGAAGGTGGTTCAAGTGTGTTGACACATTAGCAAGTGCTGATCCCCTTCTGTCTGAGATGCTTTTCCTTTAGGGCCTTCTGGGTGCTGCAGGGCACCTGTCAACTGGATGAACTGGGAAGTCAGAAACAGCACTCTAGGGGCCAGAGGCGAGTTTAAGAAAGTTTATGAAACTTATACAAGGAATGATCATGTAGTATGTTCCATCAAATTAGACTCCCTCCTCTAGAGTCTCTTCAACTTACTTCCCTAACCTCCCACTTAGTTGTAGTACCACCCATAGGCCCTGACTCCATGGGTGCTCTGGGGCTGGAGCACCCATAGGGAAAAAATTGTGGCTGCTCAGCACCCACCAACCACCCACCAACCAGCTGTATGGTGGTGGGCGGGAGGTGTTGGTGGGACAGGGTAGAGCGGGGTGGGAAGAGGAAGAGTGAGGGTGGGGCCTTGAGGAAAGGAGTGGAGTGGGAGGTGGGGCATCCACCCAGAAAAAATGAAAGTCGGTGACTGTGGCACCACCATATAACTTACAGCATCCCTGCACTGTGGCCCATTGAGTATAAGGGAGTCTGAGGGCTTGTCTTCGCTCCCGGGGAGACTAGCAGGTGTCAATTTTAGCAGGTCTAGTGAAGACCCACTAAATCAATGGCAGTGCACTCTCCAGTTGCCTCCGGTACTCCAGCTCCCTGAGAAGGATAAGGGAAGTCGACCGGAGAGCGTCTCCTGTCGACACAGCGCAGTGAAGACACCAGGCTAAGTCGACCTAGCTGGAGTAGCGTAACTTGGGTCGACTTACCCCAATAGTGAAGACAAGCCCTAAGCTAGAGTACTTCACGTGCTGAGGGTTGAGAAGGAAGGAATGTAGCAATAAAGGAAGTAACAGGAAGGTGTAAGAATGGATAAGTTAAAGCAATCTCCTATTTTAAATACCTCTACACATTTTCTTAGCATGTAAATTACAACCATCTTAGGCTCCCTTACACTCAGACTCTCCTAGAGTGAGTATAAGAGAGCCTAACTTAATGCACAGGGTTTAACATATGCCACCTCAGTTATCCTCTCTGAATTTAGTCCTGCGTGTTGGAGCTCAACACAGGCGCGTTTCCTTCTCAAGCATCTCTCTGCCCAACTGTTATCCTCAACTGCTACAGAATATTTGAGCTTAAACATTGCATTGATCAGCTTTTTTTTATAGCTTCTTAGGTTCTGGGCAATCAGCAGGGGAAAAGAACAATACTATCCACATGGTTCCCCTTTTCCTTCCCCTTTCAGGTCTTTTTCTTATTCTCAGTTAGCTTCAATAGGAGTGCAAGTAACAATGGATTGAGCCACGTGGGGTTGGAGAGGATAAGAATGTAATAGTATTTCATATCTAATAAAAATGGAGAGAACTGAAGGAGTCTAACAGTTCTGAAAGATTTAATAGTGACACAGTTTTGTCCTATTGTGTGCCTTCAAAAACAGGAATTTCAGGTACGCTATGTGCATCTGAAATTATATTTCTTGTCTGTGTCAGTCTGAATGTTTTGTAATGTGAAATTCTCTACATTCCAGTTGTATTATGTCTGGATAAGTCCCTAGTTGTTTGGCTAGATTCTTCTTTATATAGGCATTGCTTAGCTCCAGTTGACCTGAACTTTTTTAGCATAAGGACTTTGTCACATTCAGTCTGAAGAGTCTAATTAGTGTCAAAACTTTGGAAAGGATTTTGTGATGACTATAAGGCATTCTAGTTCAGTGCTTGTTTTGGGTTTGACCTTGCAGTCCTTACTCAGACAAAACTCTCACTGAACTCAGTGACAGTCTTCTCTGGGTATGGTGTGAGAGAACAAGCCCAATGTGGTAGTTTCATGTGATGCTGCAGATTTTTTTAAAACTCTTTTTTTAATCACTCCTCAGCAGGAAAAAAATGAGAGCAAAAATCCTACATAACTTGTCCATAATATACAGCATTTCTAGTTATTTATAATACTCCCACAGGTGCTTTATAGCTAAGAACATCTTCACTGAGATGAATGGGCCACTTCACACCTCCCTGAACCTGCTATTCAGCTAATGAACATATAGAACCCCTCCCCTCCATCTTCCCTCAGGTCCTGGCTCACATAGAATCATAGAATCATAGAATATCAGGGTTGGAAGGGACCTCAGGAGGTCATCTAGTCCAACCCCCTGCTTAAAGCAGGACCAATCCACAAGTTTTTGCCCCAGATCCCTAAATGGCCCCCTCAAGGATTGAACTCACAACCCTGGGTTTAGCAGGCCAATGCTCAAACCACTGAGCTATCCCTCCCCCCATGGTGGGGTAGGAATTGGGGGGGGTGCACACACCCGGGGAGGGGGGCAGTGACTCCCAGTTCACATAAAGGGATGAGGGAATGGAGCTCAGACACCCCTAGAAAGGCAATCTTCCTCCAAAACCTGGCTTACCTGGAGAAGACAGGGAAGAGGGGGCAAGGACCCCATAAATCATGACACACAAGGGAGAGAAATGTGGGGCTGATAGGTGCCCCTGCCTGTATTTTTCCACAGTTCCCCTGTCGCTCACCCTCAGGTCCCCCATCCCTTTCCCCTTTTTCCCACCTACTCTTCTACCCGTAATTACCCTCCCCTCCCAGTAGGCATTTGCTTGTGTAGTTTATTTCCTTCTCAGAAAATAGTTTCAGTGCCTTCTGAATATTCAGTTGTACTCAGATTACATTTCCACAGAATAAAAATCCCCCCCCCCCCCGACAGATTGGAGCAATGTGCCTTTTTCTTTTCTTTTCTTTTTTTTTTTTTTACACTGCAGACTTCTGCTCTGGATTAGATTTTAAATCAGTGCCTGGGGCAGTGCTCAGGTTTAATAACTTCATATACTCTGAGTCTCCAATCCCAGGTCCTGTGAAACAGAGCTTGTTTTCCAGATCGTTGGCCTCTATCCCTGCGCATGCTCCGTGTAATCCATTCAGCACATCAGTTAGGCATGGTAAAACTTGAGAAGCAACCTCTTTTTCAAACAAACTTTTAATTTGATTTTCTCCAAAGGACTTGTGCCATGCACTCTTTTAGGGTAACCCTCTAGTGTTTGAGAACCCTGGCTTGATCTCAAAGCAACACAAAAGTTGCCAGAACATGTCAACTTTCAGAACAGCTGCTGCACATTTTTTTGGGCAGAGCCTGTACTCAAGAACCCTTAGGTCAAACTGCTCTAAACTTGAATCACTGACCACACCCCCTGCCCCCATGAGGCACACACAATTTCAAGGCAGTCTGAACTGTACAGATTTAAGAGCACTTAGAATAGTGGCACTTTAAACAGAAACTGTTTTTTCCACTTCAACTATAGCAGAGTTATCGCTCTGCTGTAACAACATAGCCCATATGCAGCTACCCAACCCTGCTTCTTTCCCTCAGAGCTTAATCCAGAATTCCAGCCCACTTCACCACTCCCAGTTGCTTGGGAATGATAGATTGTGCTGAACTTTCCCAGGGTATAGGCCTGAGCTGGATTCTCCTCTGCTAAATGAAAGGCAGCAGAGGGGACTGAAAACTAAAGGAGCTGAAAACTATTTCCCTGACTGACAGTTCCATTTTGGAAATGGCAGCTGTAATGTGCAGAAGGGCCCCCACTGGAAAGGATCTGAAGTCCTCATGGCAGTGAATAGGTACAAGCTATATCTTCTCCTGACCTCTAAAGGTAAGGAGAAAATAGGGAACTCCCACACACAACCCCTTCTGCTTCATAGAATCATAGAATATCAAGGTTGGAAGGGACCTCAGGAGGTCATCTAGTCCAACCCTCATATTCACTGTGTGGCCACGTCTACACTTAGAACTAGGGGGTGTGATTCCCAGCTCAAGCAGACATACTTGTGCTAGTTCGAATAGTAACATAGCCACTTTAGCACAGGGAGCAGCGGCATAAGCTAGCTGCCCCTAGTTTGTATCCACAGAGTCCAAGCAGACTGTATTTGATTCGACTAGCACCACTCACTCCTGCCCATGCTAAGGCAGCTACGCTGCTACGTGTGGTGTGCTAGCTCAGATGAGAGCTCATGTTCGTGTGTCTACTCAAGACTTCCCTAGCTCATAGCGGCACTATAGCCTATGAAAGTTACTGCTGTCATTTGTACACTGTGGTACTAATTCTTCACTGCTTTGCAGCTTGTGTAGTCACTAATAAGTATGTAAAATGCTACGAAAGCCTAATTCTCCTCACCTACACTGTTAGCATTTTACACCTATGATGATGTTGCACCCACTTTACATAGGTTACATGACTCCACAAGGTGAAAGGCAATGGTGAATCTGGCTAATGTGCAGGTACCAGGGCCATGGGAAAGTAAAGCTTATCAGAAGACTGGAAGGAAAGATGGCTTTCTGCTCCCTTGGCCTGACCCAGGATTAAGGGAATGCAAAAGGACAGAAGTGCAACAGCCCTGCCCGTTCCTCCAGCTGTATCCCTGACCCACCCTATCCATGCAGCATTGTGAGGAGAATTCAGTTGTATAAGCCAGCATTTGAGTTGCACAAGTGACCAGAGTGGGGCCAAATACTGTTATTCTGGAGGTTGGGTATCTCCGAGGGAATGTCTCTTTGTTCTCTGGGCAGTGCTGGTGGACACGATAGCTGCCTTCCATTCAGGTTAAATGAGGGAGCAATTATATGCCCCTTTGCTTTGTAATAGCTGAAACAATAAAAGCCACTATCCAAATCAGGCCATCATAGCAAGGCTGTAGTAGGGATCGAGCCATGAGATCTGAGACCATGTCCATATTAGGAGGGCTTTGCCAGTACAGGAATGCCAGTATACCGTACCAGCATAGCGCTTCTAGAGTGGATACAGCTATACCAGCAAAGCTGTTGTTTTTGCCAGTATAGTAAAACCACCGCCACGTCTAAAATATGATTTGCTGATTTAGCTGTGTGTGCACTAGGAACTTCTGCCAGCATAGCTATGTCACTCAGAAGTCACACCTCTTCACACCCCGACCAACATAGCTATGCTGGCAGAAGTCTGTAGCGTATACCTGACCTGAGGAATTTTTCCTGGGGTCTGAATGCAAAAAAAAGGGGCTGGGTATTATTTGGTGGAACTACATGTGTTTTCGAGTCAGAAGGCAGCGGGAAAGCCAAGAGACAACAAGTGAAGCAACTTGTAACATGGCCTTCAGAGAAAGGTGAGGGGGGGAAGACTGTGGACTGGATAGAAGTTTGGAATTGAGAGTAAAAAAACTGCCTTCTGTTTTTGATTCCTACTGTGTTGAGAGAAATAGGACTCTGTGTAGATTCTTTGGAAATAGGCAGGTATTTCTTGGGTGCAATCCTGTTTCATATCATCATTTTCGCCTCTGAATGGAAACAATCCACAAGGTCCCACTAAGGGCTCAGGCTAAAAAGGGGTAACAACTTCATACTCAGAAACAGTCGAAATTTGCATAGATTTTTCCTCACTGCCTTATAACTTCACAAACCATTTACCCCTTTCTTCTCTGTGTATTGTCCTTTCTAAATGGTATGATGATGATTTTCTTAGCTTCTAGGGGTGGGATATGGGGCCAAATTAATCTCTGGTGTAACTTCCATTAATTTCAATACATTTAAATTTAGAATGATTTTTACCTATTTGTTATATAAGTTAAAAATTCCAGTCACCAATCAGAACCTAACGAGAACTCCTATTCTCCTTTAACTACCATTGCTTATTAATCTAACTGTAGCTCTTGAATGAACATTACACATTATAATTTCAAAACATACATGGAGATGGAAAATAGCAATGGTAATACTTGATTGAAGCAGCATCCACTGATACAGTCTATTGTGTTTAGCGTTATTTTTTCCCCCTCTAGCAGTGGGCTGGCTCCTGAAAGGTGCTGAGCACCTCCGCTCACATTAGGTGCCCAATAGAGGGCTATTAGCCTCTTGAAGAATCAGGTTTATTGTTTTGAAAGCCTTATGGACTATGTGGGACTGTTTTTGAACTGAAATGGTGTAAGTACAGCATTTAGCACTATTAGCAGTTACTGCCATCTATGGGTAGAATTACATAAAACTGCATGTTTCAGAGTAACAGCCGTGTTAGTCTGTATTCGCAAAAAGAAAAGGAGTACTTGTAGCACCTTAGAGACTGGATTTATGCAGGAAATAGCCCGACTTGATTATGTAAAGAGTTGTCACTTTGGATGGGCTAGCACCAGCAGGAGAGTGAATTTGTGTGGGGGGGTGGAGGGTGAGAAAACCTGGATTTGTGCTGGAAATGGCCCACCTGATGATCACTTTAGATAAGCTATTACCAGCAGGACAGTGGGGTGGGAGGAGGTATTGTTTCATGATCTCTGTGTGTATATAAAGTCTGCTGCAGTTTCCACGGTATACATCTGATGAAGTGAGCTGTAGCTCACGAAAGCTCATGCTCAAATAAATTGGTTAGTCTCTAAGGTGCTACAAGTACTCCTTTTCTTTTTATAAAACTGCATGCAGTATCATAACCATGTTGACCCCAGAATATTAGAGACCAGATGGGTGAGCTCTTCTTCAGATCTGGGAAAGATACTCCGAGCATTAAAGCTAAATGCAAGGTGGAACAGATTGCTAACTACTTATGCTAAACACAAATTCTAAGGGGCCACTCTACCTCCTCATCCTCAAAGGACACCTGCACACAATGCTTTCAAAAAAAGAAAAGGAGTACTTGTGGCACCTTAGAGACTAACCAATTTATTTGAGCATGAGCTTTTGTGAGCTACAGCTCACTTCATGCTCAAATAAATTGGTTAGTCTCTAAGGTGCCACAAGTACTCCTTTTCTTTTTGCGAATACAGACTAACACGGCTGTTCCTCTGAAACAATGCTTTCAGAAGATGAGCCTGGGAGCTTTAAATTCATTCCTCAGCTAGCCACTAAAGATCGTGGACTGAACAGTGACACTGCATTTATGGCTTACAACAATCTGTAACCCACTAACCCCCACCCTGCCCCCATTTTTGTCCTATGACTGCAGAAGGTGTTAACTGGCCACTGTACCTGGACTGGCCCCTTCCGTATGTGCTAACTACTTATGCTAAACAATCTGTTCCACCTTGCATTCAGCTGTGACTCTGAGTACCTTTCCCAGACCTGAAGAAGAGCTTGTGTGGTTTGAAAGCTTGTGATTCTCTCACCAACAGAAGTTGGTCCAGTAAAAGCTATTGCCTCACCCACCTTACCTCCCTAATAAAACTGTATCTTATTTGTTAGGAACAGTTCCAGCATTTGTTGATTCAAAATAATACCCACAAATGAATATGATTGGGGAAAAGGGCATTGGAGGAGTTGACGTCTCTTTCTCCAATGAAAAAGGGAGGAGAAAAAACAGTGCACAGTGTCTCACTTTCAGGGTAGCTGCACCTGCATTTCCCCTCCATGGCAACATTTTTATCTAAACAGCCCTTTTGAAGAGGGTGAGGTGTTAATGGTTCTCTGGGTGCCCAGGACTATGTGTCACCTTGTTCCCTCTGCCTCAGGCATGAGGGAGTCTTGCTTGTGGTAACTTGGTGTTAGCTCCCTCACTTCACTGTCCTTTGAGTCACTCAAGCACTCTCCTGTGGGCTATGCCAGTCCTGTCTTTCCTTTGCATTACATCACCACCTAATCAAGGAGGGGTGCCAACTCCTTCTTGCCTGAACAGGCTGTCACCAAGTATTATTCCCTAGTGACTCCTTTTAAACTTAAGACCATATATATTCAATATAGTGACATTATTCCTTAAATATTACCAATACATATATCACACCATGATTATGAACATCAGTAAGTTGCAAGCTTTCAATAGAGACCTTGTTACCCTTTATAGACAAATACCCTGTAAGCCATGTATCTGATATAGTGAATTTGTCAGGTCTGAGATGAGTTGTTTGCAAAGAACGGGAATCTTTGCCAAGGATCCTGTGTGTCAAAATGGGGGAAAGACTTTGAACAATTCAAATGTCTATCTGGCTACATGCTAGGACTAAACCCACAAGGATTTACTTTTTCTTTAATATCCTGGAATATAAGAATCCATACCAGATCACCATTAGTCCATCTAGTCCAGTATCTTGTCTCTGACTAGGGCTAGTACCAGCAGCTTCAGAGGAAAGCATAAGACTACTATAATGGGCAGTTATGTAATAACCAGCCTGTGGGGGAAGGTCCCTCCTAACCCCAGGTGTCAGTGGTTGGCTTATGCCTCTTGAGCACACGTTCTTGCAAGGTGCTGAACCCTCCAGCCCTAATACAGCAAAGCATTTAAGCATGTGCATAAGTTAAAGCCGTTGACCCTGTCTACACTTGCTGCAGTGTGTAGGTTACATGGAGCAACACGCGATAGTGAAAACAAGCAGAGTATAGCCACACTCCAGGGTGTAGCTACACGCAGCAGCAAAAGGTTCAGGCGGTGGGATGCTGAGCCTTTCCCTGCTGCTAGAGCCTTTCATTGCAGCAGGAAAAGGCTCCAGCAAGTGGCTACTATGCAGCTAAAAACAGCATTGTAGACATGGGAGACACTGAGTGGGCATGTACATAACTGTGTAGGGTGCATACTCCTAAGGTTCTGGTGTCTTACTCACCTAAGCAGTGCCTCACTGTCCACACTGCTATTTATATCCAGGATGGAGGGTGAGGGGGAGAGGGTGCACAGTGTCTGTACTATACATACTGCTGTAAGTGTAGACATAGCCTAACCGTAGTTCTACTGACTACCATGAGACTACTCATAAGCTTAAAGTTAAGCATTCAGGGTTTATACCTCTTGAAAGTTGTAGCCTGCCTAGTAGTTTGCAAATATACATTGGTTTAATAAGTTGTACTGTATATTTTCCTCTGCTATGAAAAATGTAGAGGTTGCATAAAATCAATAAAGCATTTTAAAACAAGAAATGTAGTACATTTATCTTTTCTAACAACTGATATTAAAAAGGCACAACTGCTCAGAGAAAGTCTTTAAATTCTGAATGCTATTTGATGTGAAATGGCAGGCTTTTTTAGACACCCCTTCCCCTGCCAATAAATAAAATACAAATACATGCAGAATGCACTCCTTTTTTAGCCAAATACACTCCATTCTCAAACATTCAAAAAGCAGCGTTTATTTCATTGCACATTAAATAGTTATGAAAATTGGTAATTTTGCTAGAAAGCAATGCATTTTGTGAACTGCTGTTTTTAGTTAGTACTCACTCAAGACTTACAAACTCCCAATTTTTGGCCTCTGTTAGAAGTATGGACTCTATCCCAAGTTGAGTCAAAACATGAGGCTTACAGTGCAAAGATTTCTTTTTAAAATAAGGTTATTGATTATGTTTATGTATAAATTGGGACGTCTGTTATACCACATTTAAAAAGTATCCAGGACATTTGATGTGTGAGGGGTTTTGGGTTTTGTACGTGCATAGCTGACTGGATAGATGTGATGGTAGCAATGGAACAAATTTCACTTAATACATCAAAGTTAGGGCCTGATTCTGAGGGGTGTGGAGCACTCAGCTCCCATTCATCTCAACAGGGGTTGGAGACACTCAGCAACTTGCAGGAAGTGCTAGTAGGTACTAAGTGACAATACTATGGTAAAAAAATGCATTGACGCTGAGAGCCTTAATTTTCTAAATAGTCATGAGGTGCCCTCTGTCAAAGTTCAAAAAGACAATCTGAGCTTCTTCCAGTAACCAGGGGACTGATTCCACCACTAGTTTGTGTAGTCTCTCATTCTATGATTAGTCCCACTACTCAGTGCAAGAAAGGATGGCAGAACTGAACCCAAAGTTAAAACCCTGTAATTGATTTGGCCTACCACTACACTTTAAAAATGTCTTTTATGTAAGAAAGTGTGCCTTTTTCAGCCTTTGTGATCCACTTTAGAAAAACATGTATTTTTAATGGTCTTTGTAATATCCTGCACATTCTTAATCTGGCTGTAACTTATTGTTTTCTTTTTCAGTGGTTTCTGTGTTGACATGAACTGATCTGTTGTTAAACACTGTTCCCTAATCAAGTCAATTGTTAATAAACTTTACAATTTATTTAATTTAATTTGGAGAATCAAGTTGGGTTTACAAAAGTGGATTCTCTGGTATGGAAACAGCTATGTTCATAACTGTTCACTTTTAACCATGCCATAGGCACTTTTCTTGGTATTAGAACTAAAATAGAAAAAAGTTATTGGAGGGGCTAAACAATGCAAATTGTTTTTGATTTTTTTTTAATTTTTTCTTTCTTTTTGCCCTTTTCACAATGACCATCTATGATTTTTCCTAAAAAATAAATTTTCAAAATAAAATCACATCCCTAATTACATAATTTGATAAATATGTTGTAACTTTGCTGGTATCAGTGAAGAGCTAATGCATGGGATTGGCAACGTTTGGCACAAGGCCCACCAGGATAAGGCCCCTGGCGGGCCAGGCCGATTTGTTTACCTGCCATGTCCACAGGTTCGGATAATCGCAGCTCCCACTGGCCGCAGTTCACCACTGCAGGCCAATGGGGGCTGCAGGAAGTGGTGCGGGTCGAGGGATGTGCTGGCCACAGCTTTCCACAGCCCCCGTTGGCCTGGAGCAGCGAACTGCAGCCAGTAGGAGCTACGATCAGCTGAACCTGCGGACGCGGCAGGTAAACAAACTGGCCCGGCCTGCCAGGGAGCTTACCCTGATGGGCCGCATGCCAGAGGTTGCCGAACCTGAGCAAATGCCTGTGGCGCAATCCTGATTCGATGACTTCAGTGGGAGTAGGACCAGACCGCTTATAGTTTACTCTTATAAGATAATTCTGCTCACACAGAAGTGAATGATTTTTATTTTTATTTTTTTTGCTTTAATAGTGATAACAGGATATGGGCAGTAAACTTTAGACTCCTAGGAAAGGATGACCTAAAAAGGGTTGATGAAATAAAATAATTCCTTGATCTTGCAGTCCCATAGAATCATAGAATATCAGGGTTGGAAGGGACCTCAGGAGGTCATCTAGTCCAACCCCCTGCTCAAAGCAGGACCAATCCCCAATTTTTGCCCCAGATCCCTAAATGGCCCCCTCAAGGATTGAACTCACAACCCTGGGTTTAGCAGGCCAAAGCTCAAACCACTGAGCTATCCCTTCCGCCCGTATAGCCATACCTCCCTCACGTCAGGCTTTTGACCTAAGAATCAGGCTTTTGTGGAATATCACAGGCCTGTCTCAAAATCTCAAGGCTTTCAGTGCAACAGCTATGAAAGTGACACTTAACAGACTAGAGGAGGAACAGAAAGATGGGTCTTGTTTAGACAGGCTGTAAAGAAAACAGTTTAAATCTTGACCTTGTACTAAGAACTAAGAACCATGCAGGTGGTCTCCGTTGACTTCAGTGGGGCCCTGTACAGGTGCAGGTTGTGACATTCTATACCTTGGGGGAGCATTGTGGAACCCCCATATTCCTCATTTTTATATAATTGTGATCTTATATATAAAGCATGCCTTGTAAGGTATCAGGGGAAAAGTTATGATCCACTGAAAGTCATTTCTCTATCCACAGATATATATTCACAGACATATATCGTTAATGCATATGAAGATAAGAGAATTGTGTTGTCTGGTGGTCACTAAAACATGTTGTAAGTTGGGGGATCAAATATTAGCTCCCAGAGGCAACAACAAGGAAAGTAACCAACACACGGGCGGGATGTCAATCAACCCATCAACAACCATTGTTCAGCAAGGGAGCTACAATGCAATGACTCACCTGCATGAGGCCACACCAGGGGAATTACTCAAACTTGCCTGGAGACTCAGCAATGCACCCAGACATGCCTGGACTTATGTTTTCCAACCGCATGGATTGAGGGTATAAAACAGACACAGTGGCCACATGCTGGGCCTTTCTCCTTCACTCATCTATGCTGCAAGCAACAAGGACACTCTAAAGACTCCAACTGAGGGAACTGGCCCAGATTTCAAGGGGGACATTTGTGTACTATGAACTGCAATATCCAGTGGCGTGAGAAACTGCTTAGTGTAGTTGTTGCTCAGCCTAATAGGGTTGAGAGTTTAGACTGCGTACTTATATTTTATTTCTGTTGGTAACTCACTCCGACTTTTTGCCTATTACTTAATATCACTTAAAATCTATCCTTTATAGTCAATAAATTTGTTTTACTGCTTATCTGCTCAGAGTACAAAGACTGGTGTATATTCACTTTCCATTGATGAAGTGGTGAACTAATAAATAAATCTGTATTGCTCATCTTGAGCAGTGCAAGACGATATATTCCTGAGGTGCTTGAAACTGGGGGATTTGGCTCTGGTGCCTCTGTGTGATTCATGAGTGTCTCTCAAAGCATTCATGCAATCTAGCTGGGTGTGGGGTCTCCACAAGTGGTTGTGCTGAGTGATAACAGCACCTGGAGGGGTTTTCTGCTGGTCACTAGCAAGGCATTGTGAGAGAGAGCTCAGGCTGGAGAGAGGATTGTCCCTGGAAGGGGCAATATGGCCATGATTAGGATCAGCTGAGCTACTGATGAAAATATTCACCGGCTGTCATGGTTGGTGATGTAAAATAGAAATATCTGTTTTATAGCTTGTGTGATGTATGGTACCTTCCAATTGTTAGCCTGGGTACCCGCTATCAAGCAGACTAAATTAGGGCAAACTGCTCTGAAGTCTCTCTTGGGGGCTGATTCTGGACCTAAATCCAGCTGCTATATGCCACATATGAGCTTCAAGAAGTTGAGGAGAATTCTCCCAGTGCAGGAGTAGCATACAGTGGACATTGGTGAAGGGGATGAGCCCACAGCAATGAGAACTATAGGAATTCTGGGCTATTCTACAGCCAAGCAACAGCTGCAGTATGCTGAGCACCCAGGGCTGCTCTAACTTATGCTGGAAGCCATTTCAGCACTACTGCCATGTAGAATCTAGAGGGCACAAGGTTGGCATAAAGCTACCTTTGCCCCATTCCCTCTGTCTACGCCTCTTGTTGTGCTACACCCCCGAGGCAGTCCAACAGAGAAGCTAGCCTTCAGTCTCTAGATAGTAGAACAGACAGGTCTGAAATATTTGGATCTACAGGTACAATTTCTGAAACAGCCTTCAGGGATCTGAACACCTAAAATGCCAATTATCTATGTTGAAGGTTGTTTCATCATATGATGGAAAAAGTGGACCTGGAAGAACAAAGTGGGGGAAGAAGTGAGTAAGATGATCTCTGACATGGAGATGAAAGTCAGTAGCCTCAAGTAATCTGTGAAGGCTAGAAGTAATGTAAGATGAGGGAGTAAGCAATGAAGAATCATTTAAGACCTTGCTTGCCCTAAAAGAGGACAAAAATGGACACTGCTGAGACAGACAGCAGATGCTTGTGTATTTGCAGCCACAACCCAACCCACTCAGAATCAATCTCCATCTGTGTCGTGGTTCTTGCATATATTTTCTGCTGACAAATACAAGTTCTGAAACCCACTACAAACAGGCTGATGACATGAAAGGAGATGCTTCAATAATTGCACATTTGCTTTTTAATCCCTGTAAGGGTTTTGAAAGAGATCTTTGAAGAATAAAAGTATCAAAGAAAATATCGTGCTGCAGCTACTGAACATTTCAGGATGAAAAGACAACTGTCTGCATACTCATAAATATCAAAAGGTACTACCGCTGCTCATACTGTGACATTCATACAATACCTTTTAAACCCAAATGATTCAAATGTGCTGTACATACCGTTAGCTGAATTCTCACCTCACTTATAGCCCTGCAAACACATTTGTTGTGTAAGCCCACTGATGTCACTGAACTTGTGCAGATGCAACTGAAGCCAAAATGAGGCCTATGCCTACAGGGATCCCTTCATTCAGCACTGAAATGTAGCTACGTCCGGGATATTTTTAGGTTCAAGAAAAGAAATGTATTCTGAAGAGTAGTCTTGACAGACAATGCTACAGCCCTTTAAAATGTTTTATATGTTTTCCCTAATTTTTTCTTTCTGAGGTTCCTCCCACCAACATGCTATAAAAAGTTTTTTTGCATATAAAAGCCAGGGCCTGGGCTTGGGTTGCAGCCCAAGCTGTGGACCCTCCCACCACACAGGGTCCCAGAGTCCAGGCTCCAGCCCAAACCCAAATGTCTGCACCACAATTAAACAGTCCCGGGTCACTTGCTGGAGGATTCTCTGCTCCTTGAAGTCTTTAAACCACGATTTGAGGACTTCAGTAGCTCAGACATAGGTGAGAGATTTATTGCAGGAGTGGGTGGGTGAGATTCTGTGGCCTGCATTGTGCAGGAGGTCAGACTAGATGATCATGGTGGTCCCTTCTGACCTTAATATCTATGAATTTTAGCTCAAACCCTGTGAGCCCAAGTCAGATGGCACAGGACAGCCACAATTTTTAATTGCAGTGTAGATATAACCTATGAGACCAAATCCTCTTCCCACCTCACCTAGCCACTGAGTGAGGCCTGGTCTACACTAAAAAGTTACATTAACTTAAATCAACGTGTGCACAACTTGGCCGATACATATCTACACTGAAATTTGTCCTATACTGCTGTAAGCACCCCCTTACAGCAATGCAATGGCACCACCTTCTCAAATGACACAAACCTACTTAGGGTTGACACAGATAATGTAGTGTCTACACTCACGCTGTGTTATCCTAACAGTCCTCAAGCAGCTGGCCCTGTCCTGGCAACAGTGGCTGATCCACTCACACTTTTGAATTCCCTTGCTCAGGAGCCAGAGACTGGAAGACTACCCCCCACTCCCCAACCTTGGTCAGCATACCTACCAGCTGGCCTTTCCTGTGTGCATCCAACCATGCCAGTTCCATGAACCTAGAGAACTACTAGATGTGCTCCTGCCTGGAGCTGGGAAGAAGCCTTGGATCTCCTCGCCCTGGAGGGAGAAGAGGCTGTGCAAACACAGTTACCAAATAACCACAGAAATATTGACATCTGCAAGTTGATAGCAGTGGGGATGCTGAAACTGGGGCGTGGTGAGGATCAGTGGTACTGTATGAAAGCAAAGGAACTCCGCCAGGGATACCAAAAGGTGAGGGAGAACAAGAAATCTGGTGCTGCCCCCAACACACCTGCTGCTTTTACAACTATACTATACTTGATGGGAACCATCACCCCACATTTCTTTTTAAAGGTCTTTATGGGAATAAGGGAAGGGATTTTTGAGACTTATCTTTCCTTTTCCATTGTGACTGTAAATCTAATGGTATATCTGCATGTTATAATCAGTAGACTCTGGCATGCTGGCCTTCCGATGTCCCCCTTTCGCTCCTACTGAATGTCTGACCCAGATGAGGAGGAGAAAGAAGTGGACTAGGGTGGATATGTTAGGCAAGGTACTCCAGTCCTCTATGGATGCTGACAGTGAACACAGGGCTTGGAGCGGCCATATGACCATGGAGAAAGACTAAGAATGGAGGGATTGGTTGCAGCAGGAGAGAAAAGGATCAGAAAGTGCATTGGGAAATGCACCAGAACATCACAGGTGTATTCAGACAACAAGCTTATATGTTGCAGAGCATTACTGACCTAAAAAAACAAAAAGGAGTCCTTGTGGCACCTTAGAGACTAACAACTGTATTTGGGCATAAGCTTTTGTGGGCTATAACCCACTTCATCAGCTGCATGGAGTGAAAAATACAGTAAGCAGGTATAAATACACAGCACATAAAAAGATGGGAGTTGCCTTACCAAGTGGGGGGTCAGTGCTAATGAAACCAATTCAATTAAGATGGATGTGGCCCATTCCCAACCACTTATTCGACACTACAGTGCAAATAATAGATGGTCACATAAACACCACCCTATATCGGAAACCTATTGACCACTCTACTTACCTACGTGCCTCCAGCTTTCATCCAGACCACAGCACACGATGTATGGTCTACAGCCAAGCCCTAAGATGCAACTGCATTTGTTCCAATCCCTCAGACAGAGACAAATATCTACAGGATCTCTATCAAGCATTCTTAAAACTACACTACCCATCTGGGGAAGTGACGAAACAGATTGCCAGAGCCAGAAGGGTACCCAGAAGTCATCTACTACAGGACAGGTCCAACAAAGAAAGTAACAGAATGCCACTAGCCATCACCTACAGCCCCCACCTAAAACCTCTCCAGCGCATCATCAAGGATCTATAACCTATCCTGAAGGACAATCCCTCACTCTCACAGATCTTGGGAGACAGGCCAATTCTCGCTTACAAACAGTCCCCCAACCTGAAGCAAATACTCACCAGCAACTACTCACCACACAACAGAAACACTAACCCAGGAACCAATCCCCACAACAAACCACATTGCCAACTCTGTCCACATATCTATTCCATAGGACCTAACCATATCAGCCACACCTGCATATCTACCAATGTGGCCATCATGTGCCAGCAATGCCCCTCTGCCATGTACATTGGCCAAACCAGACAGTCTCTACGCAAAAGAATAAATGGACACAAATCAGACATCAAGAATTGTAACATTCAAAAACCAGTAAGAGAGCACTTCAGTTTCCCTAGACAACCAATAACAGACTTAAAAGAGGCCATTCTTCAACAAAAAAACCCTTCAAAAACAGACTTCAATGAGAAACTGCAGAACTGGAATTAATTTGCAAACTTGACACCATCAAATTAGGCCTGAATAAAGACTGGGAGGGGATGGGTCACTACAAAAAATAATTTTCCCTCTGTTGATACCCTCACCTTCTTGTCAACTGTTGGGAATGGGCTACATCCACCCTAATTGAATTGGCCTCGTTAGCAGTGACACCCCCCTCCCACCTCCACTTGGTAAGGCAACTGCCATCTTTTCATGTGCTGTATATTTATAGCTGCTTACCGTATTTTTCACTCCATGCATCTGATGAAGTGAGTTATAGCCCACGAAAGCGTATGCCCAAATACATTTGTTCATCTCTAAGGTGCCACAAGGACTCCTCATTGTTTTTGCTGACACATATTAACAGGGCTATCCCTCTGAAACCTGTCACCATGCAAGAAATTATTGACCAATGTGACTAAAGACCCCAGCCTCACCAGCCTTTCACCAATGTTAGAACTCCATGGTCACTGTTCCCCATACCTTCTAATATAACTAAGAGGTGGCAGTATGGTGGACCGGGAGAACCATAACTACACACAGACAGGTTTCAGAGTAGCAGCCGTGTTAGTCTGTATCCGCAAAAAGAAAAGGAAGACTTGCAACTCAGACGTTCTTGTTAAACCCTGGATTTGTGCTGGAAATGGTCCACCTTGATTATCATACACATTGTAAGGAGAGTGATCACTTTAGATAAGCTATTACCAGCAGGAGAGTGGGGAGGGGGGAGAGAAAACCTTTTGTTGTGTTAAACACCCATTTTTTCATGGTTTGTGTGTATAAAAAGATCTTCTGTACTTTCCACAGTATGCATCCGATGAAGTGAGCTGTAGCTCACGAAAGCTTATGCTCAAATAAATTGGTTAGTCTCTAAGGTGCCATAAGTACTCCTGTTCTTTTTATACACAGACAGACCTAGGAAAGCCACAGGACCAGATGCACCTCACCGCACTACAGTCAGTTCTCTTGACCTTCCCTGAGTGCTTTGTTACAGTGTCACCAATCTACTTTTACCTTCTCTGTGTGTGCCTGGGTGCGTGGTTACACCTTACTTGTGTGGCCGGCTTCTTTGCCCACAGCAAAGGTCTCATTCAGACTTGCATCCTTAGTGGCTTGCACCAAGCAAGGCGGCGGGTGCCAAAACTCCCCCACCCTCTGAGCTCAGACAGCGTCAGACAACGCCCAGGCGGGCCCCTGGTCACCTACAGCCCCGTGGTTGGCTCTTCTGCCTGCCCTTGTGTGGGGCGGATCCAATCCAGCAGGGGGCGGGCGAGAGCGCCTGGGACCGCCCCCAGCCTTCCCCCTTGGCCAGCGCCCCAGCGCTTCTCAGCACTCAGCCACGCCCACGCCGCTCAGTTCGTCAAGGGGCGGGGCCCAGACGTCACCGCGCATCATGCGGAAACATCTGCGCGTAGAGGCGCATGCGCATTGGGTGCCCAAATGGGCTGGCGGAGCTTGGTGCCGGAATTAAGGCGCCGGGGCGCAGGGGTTTGAGGAGACAGCCCTAGTACCGCCCTCAGGCGGAGGGTGATGCGATCGAGGCCAGACTTCCGCTGTGCTTGGTCCTCCTGCTCCAGCCGCCAGGGCGGGGAGGCGGCCGCTCCGCCACCTCACGTGACATCCCCGCGCCAGCGCCGTCGCCCCGTTGCCTTGGAGACTGGCAGCTAGCAGGCTTCCTCCACGCGCCCCTCGCCCACGCGCGCCCGCTAGTAACCGCCTCCTCCGCGCCGCCAGGGGATGCGGCCCGCGGCGCCATGCGAGCCTGGAGTAAAGGCATCAGCGGGCTCAGCGCTGCTGCCGCCGCCGCCGCGGGGACCGGCCGCCTGCGCCGTCTTGGCCCGCGCAGCGAGCGGGGTGAGAACGGGGGGGTCTCGCGAGCGCCGCCGCCGCCGCCACCGCCCGGCCTTCACCCGCAGGGCCAGGCCCGCCCAGTCTGCAGCCGCGCCAGCTGAGCCGGGAGCCCGTGTGCGCTGCGCCCCAGGCCCCGCAGCGCTGGGCGCTGGAGTCTCCGCGCGCGGGCTGCCCTCACCCCACCCTGACAGCCACGGGGGCTTCCGGCCTGCGCGTCTGCTCTCGCCGAGGGGGCCTGTGAGAGGAGCCCGGGCTCTCCCGGGCTAGGCCTGCTTGTTTCCACGCGCAGCGCAACCGCACAGGCGCCTTCCGCCGCCTGCCCGCGGTGTTGTGACAGGCCGCGTTTAGTAAAACCGAGCTGGAGGGTCTCCGATGTTGCTGCCCACGAGAAAATTCACTCTCCTGCGGAAATGCTGTTTTCTGCCAGTTGTAGGAATAAGTGTTTGCATTTTTTTTCCAGTTATTCTTAATCCAGAAAACTAACCCTATTATACTTTAAACACTTATTCGGGAGATTTGAATTGAGCATAAGTATATCTTCTCTACAATTTTGGTGGGAGTTGTTACATATAATAAAATGGGTGTCGTGTTTATCACAAGTCAACCTCATAACTCTTCAGTAGCCACAGCACTCCAGCCTATCTCCCCTTCCCTACAACAATCCCATCTCTTCACGCTCTGTTTGAAAAAGACAAACAGCAACAGTATTTGCTGTGTGTTTTTAAGTTTTGTTTACAATGGTAAATATCAGATTGTGAATAAATATTTTCTGTTTAAAGGGCCATCAAGTCCAGCAGAACCTCAAATTTAGTAAAAAGAAAAGGAGTACTTGTGGCACCTTAGAGACTAACCAATTTATTTGAGCATGAGCTTTCGTGAGCCACAGCTCACTTCATCAGATGTGTACCGTGGAAACTGCAGCAGACTTTATATACACACAGAGAATATGAAACAATACCTCCTCCCACCCCACTGTCCTGCTGGTAATAGCTTATCTAAAGTGATCAGCAGGTGGGCCATTTCCAGCACAAATCCAGGTTTTCTCACCCTCCACCCCCCCCACACAAATTCACTCTCCTGCTGGTGGGAGGAGGTATTGTTTCATATTCTCTGTGTATATATAAAGTCTGCTGCAGTTTCCACGGTATGCATCCGATGAAGTGAGCTGTAGCTCACGAAAGCTCATGCTCAAATAAATTGGTTAGTCTCTAAGGTGCCACAAGTACTCCTTTTCTTTTTGCGAATACAGACTAACACGGCTGTTACTCTGAAACCTGTCAAATTTAGTAGTTTGTTTAACACGGTATTGTACAGTATTTGCTCTCACACACACCCCCTTCAACTGCCTGACTGCATACTTCCAGCTCCAAATGAGGTGTGTGGCCGACCAGTCAGTTTGTAACTCTGGTGTCTGTAACTCTGAGGTCCTACTGTATTTCAGTAAATAATAGGAAGTAACGGCTAATGAAGTAAGGGCAGTTCTCTGCTTAAAACGCTGCAGCGATGTAACTAGACCAGTGCGGTGGTGCCACGGTAGCACTTCACTGAAGACACTACTACGCTGACGGGAGAAGTTCTCACATCCGCATAGTAATCCACCTCCGCAAGAGGCGGTAGCTCCCTTAACAGGAGAAGTCCTCATAAACATAGCACTGTCTACACCGGGGGTTAGATTGGGATAACTGCATTGCTCGGGGCGTTGGGGAGGTTCACACTCTTGAGTGACAGTTACACCAATGTAAATTTATAGTGTAGATCTGGCCTAAGATTGTGGACCTAGTCCTCAAAAATACCAAGTGCCCTCAACTCCCATGGACTTGAGTAGGTGCTGAATGCATTATTTAAGCCCTAATCCAGCAAACATCTGTGTGTGTGAGTTAGAGCACATTTACATCTAAAATTTAGGTTGACCTAGCTACGTCACTTAGGAGCGTAAAAAATTCACACTGTGTGAGAGATGTAGTTAAGCTGACCTAAGCCCCAGTGTAGACACCGCTAGGTCAATGAAAGAATTGTCTTGAGGGGATGTGCTCTCTGTTGCTGTAGGAAATGTCTACGCTGCTGTGGCAGAGCAGTTATGCTGCTGTACCGCTTGTAATGTGGCTTTATACATAAGTAGTCCCACTGAGTTCACAGAGATTACTCACAAGGGTAATACGCTACTAGAAAGTGCTCAGATACCATGGTGATGGCGTACAACTGTATAAAAAGCTGAACAGAATAGCTGACTGGAAGGTGCTTTGCACTCTTAACTCCAGCATCCTGAGCATGTTGCAATCATGTATGTTGGGGGAGATTATTGAATTTTATAGTAGATTAAAGTAATGCCAATTTTTAGTTATTGGAAGTATGTAGTGAACTTCTTACAGGAATAAAAAGTGTCTTAGTGAATGTACTTTCATTTCATATTGACCCAGTAACTTGTATGCGTTTTTTGTAGACTTAAGCATCTCTGTGGCATCATCTTTACAAACTCACAGTGTCAAGGGGAAATTTTCCTTATCGGGGAGTAGAAAGCTATTCTTTGACACCCATGCTCTAGTGTGCCTGTTGGAAGAAAATGGTAACTTTTCTGTTACAAATTATTCAAATATGTAGAGTGATCTATAACTTATTTCTGCTGTATGATTTCATTATCATTTCAGAGTACTAAACTTGTGCAGTTATTTCTCTGTGACACTTAATTTAAAAGTGTCATTCTTAGTGAGATAGCTTTTATAAAGATTGCTTAAAACTTACTGAGATATTTATTCTGCTTTAAAGGGACATTATTAAGATCAAATTTTGACTTTTGTTATTTTGGATTTACATCTGTGTAACTGAAGTCAGAAACTGGTCAGGACTGCTATATAACACTTAATTAACTCTTACATACCTTGTAATTGCCCTACGTTTGCATTTTTTTTAATTCTCATCCATAATATCATATCACTGCCTTTATTGTGAACCTGCAAATGTTGAAAGTACTTCTTGAGGGATTATTGTTTTGCAAAATATCTTAGTAGAATGTTGCAACTGTTACAATAATCAGCAGAAGTGAGTTAAATCATAATACACTTCACTTTACATATTGTTATATTTTACAGAGTCTTAAAGACTGGTAGACCTAAAACAGACCAACTAGTTTTGTTCTGATTTATTGGATTGTGCATACCTTTTTACATTTTTCTGAACAAGTAGTGTACTAAAATCAGGTTCCTGCTCTTGAAGAGCAAGGTTATAACTTCCAATAACCTGCTTGTTCACAAAAAACTAAGCAGGCATGAGAGAGACAATATGACATTCTGATGTGTACCCACATCTGTTTTAATAAATAAATAAAATACCACCATCCTATATTGTTGTTGAGGGATAGTGCTGAACAGTAGAAGTTGCCATTTAGCTATACTGCAGTTTTCATTTTATGGTGGAGAAACCTTGCATGTTTGTGTGTTTCTAATTTAATTAATTGGACAGTAACATTGTGTTCTGTTGTTAGTTCTGATTGGAGGGAGGAATATGTTTGTGGCCTCTGCCATGGCCATAATTTATTAAAAATCTTTGTGAACAGTATTTGAAAGAGACATCTCTGAAAAAATTGTTCAGGCATAATTTTGCTATGTTTTGCTGTATTTTGTTTTGCTTAGGGTTCACTACTCAGCAATCAGAGATCATTGTATCTGCGTTAGTGAAAATTATGAATACCAACATGGATGTGATTTACAAGGACATGGTGACCAAAGTACAACAGGTGAGGTACAGGAAGGTGTTGAATTTAAAGAAAACCAAAATTTAATGTTTCCACTAGTAAAACATGTAACTTGGTATTTAAGGAATGACTGTGCTTCAAATTGTACCTTACATTTTGAACAGCAAAGAAATTCGGGGTTAAAAATACAATGTAAGCATCCCTATATATCTTCTGGGTGTTTTCAAACTGGATGCTTGATTTATATTTAGTTTTGAGGCCTGATTTTTATTTTCCCCTATTCTCAAATGCACAAACAAGTGTTGCTATGGATTTTGAATTTCAACTATTGTGATTCAGTGCACCACCCAGATGCAGACTTTTCAAGCTCAAGTGCAATACAGGCCATCATTTTGGGGTTGAAATGGTAATTGACTAGAGAATTTTTAGGTAAGAGATTGAGATATGTGACACACGCAAATTGACTGGCACATGAGATATAGCGAATAGTGCAAGTCTTCCCAAGAAAGACAAACCCATTTGCTATCACAAGGAAGTAAGGGTCTCCTTGGCTCTTCTTTGAGTGGTTGCACTTGTCCATTCCACTGTAGGCATTCGTGCAATCCAGTGCACAGTTCTCAGAGAGATTTTCCCTTTGTGGTATCCATTAGGGCGTCATAAGTTCTGTCTGCTGTCTCACACCTAGGCACAGGCATAAAGGGTCAAGCTGCCCCTGACCCACCTCAGTTCCTTCCTATCACCCATGATGGTTATTAGAGTTTCCTGTCCTCCTTCAAGTTTTAGTCAAATCCTGTAAATACAGTACACCCTCGCTACAACAAACCCATTGGGATCAAAGCCATTTGTTCATTATAGCCAGGAGTCTGTTATAGCAAAAGTGTCAGTGAGGATGGGGCGGCTGACAGCTCCTCCAGCTCTGTAGCTGGGCTCGAGGTGGAATCCAGGGACCAGGTTCATTATAACTGAAGGTTTGTTATTATGAAGGGAATATAGTGAGGGTGTACTGTAGTACCCATTGTATAGTTAGTTCAGTTTAATAGGTAGTTAGTCAGTTTTAAAAAAAAAAATGTTTTTTGTGTGGTTCTGGCACCTGGTCTCGGTTCCAGCCTTGGTACTGGAGATATACCATGCGCTCTGGGTTTCAAGCCCTGCCACTCTAAGGGTATGTCTACACTACAGAATAAGGTCGAATTTATAGAAGTCGGTTTTTTAGAAATCGGTTTTATAAATTCGAGTGTGTGTGTCCCCACAGAAAATGCTCTAAGTGCATTAAGTGCATTAACTCAGCGGAGCGCTTCCACAGTACCGAGGCAAGCGTCGACTTCCGGAGCGTTGCACTGTGGGTAGCTATCCCACAGTTCCCGCAGTCTCCGCTGCCCATTGGAATTCTGGGTTGAGATCCCAATGCCTGATGGGGCTAAAACATTGTCGCGGGTGGTTCTGGGTACGTGTCGTCAGGCCCCCGTTCCCTCCCTCCCTCCGTGAAAGCAAGGACAGACAATCATTTCGCGCCTTTTTTCCTGAGTTACCTGTGCAGACGCCATACCACAGCAAGCATGGAGCCCGCTCAGGTAACCGTCACCCTATGTCTCCTGGGTGCTGGCAGACGCGGTACGGCTTTGCTGCACAGTAGCAGCAACCCCTTGCCTTCTGGCAGCAGACGGTGCAATACGACTGGTAGTCGTCCTCATCGTGTCCGAGGTGCTCCTGGCCGCGTCGGCTGGGAGCGCCTGGGCAGACATGGGCTCAGGGACTAAATTTGGAGTGACTTGACCAGGTCATTCTCTTTAGTCCTGCAGTCAGTCCTATTGAACCGTCTTATGGTGAGCGGGCAGGCGATACGGACTGCTAGCAGTCGTACTGTACCATCTTCTGCCAGGCAGGCAAGAGATGAGGATTGCTAGCAGTCGTATTGCACCATCTTCTGCCAGGCAGGCAAGAGATGGGGATGGCTAGCAGTCGTACTGTACCATCTTCTGCCGAGCAGCCATGAGATGTGGATGGCATGCAGTCCTTCTGCACCGTCTGCTGCCAGCCAAAGATGTAAAAGATAGATGGAGTGGGTCAAAACAAGAAATAGACCAGATTTGTTTTGTACTCATTTGCCTCCTCCCCTGTCTAGGGGACTCATTCCTCTAGGTCACACTGCAGTCACTCACAGAGAAGGTGCAGCGAGGTAAATCTAGCCATGTATCAATCAGAGGCCAGGCTAACCTCCTTGTTCCAATAACAACGATAACTTAGGTGCACCATTTCTTATTGGAACCCTCCGTGCAGTCCTGCCTGAAATACTCCTTGATGTACAGGCACCCCCTTTGTTGATTTTAGCTCCCTGAAGCCAACCCTGTAAGCCGTGTCGTCAGTCGCCCCTCCCTCCGTCAGAGCAATGGCAGACAATCGTTCCGCGCCTTTTTTCTGTGCGGACGCCATACCACGGCAAGCATGGAGCCCGCTCAGCTCACTTTGGCAATTAGGAGCACATTAACCACCACACGCATTATTCAGCAGTATATGCAGCACCAGAACATGGCAACGCGATACCGGGCGAGGAGGCGACGTCAGCGTGGTCCCGTGAGTGATCAGGACATGGACACAGATTTCTCTGAAAGCATGGGCCCTGACAATGCATGCATCATGGTGCTAATGGGGCAGGTTCATGCTGTGGAACGCCGATTCTGGGCTCGGGAAACAAGCACAGACTGGTGGGACCGCATAGTGTTGCAGGTCTGGGACAATTCCCAGTGGCTACGAAACTTTTGCATGCGTAAGGGCACTTTCATGGAACTTTGTGACTTGCTTTCCCCTGCCCTGAAGCGCATGAATACCAAGATGAGAGCAGCCCTCACAGTTGAGAAGCGAGTGGCGATAGCCCTGTGGAAGCTTGCAACGCCAGACAGCTACCGGTCAGTTGGGAATCAATTTGGAGTGGGCAAATCTACTGTGGGGGCTGCTGTGATGCAAGTAGCCCATGCAATCAAAGATCTGCTGATCTCAAGGGTAGTGACCCTGGGAAATGTGCAGGTCATAGTGGATGGCTTTGCTGCAATGGGATTCCCTAACTGTGGTGGGGCTATAGACGGAACCCATATCCCTATCTTGGCACCGGAGCACCAAGCCGCCGAGTACATAAACCGCAAGGGGTACTTTTCGATAGTGCTGCAAGCTCTGGTGGATCACAAGGGACGTTTCACCAACATCAACGTGGGATGTTTCAAAAGCTGCAGGAAGGGACTTTATTCCCAGACCAGAAAATAACTGTTGGGGATGTTGAAATGCCTATATGTATCCTTGGGGACCCAGCCTACCCCTTAATGCCATGGCTCATGAAGCCATACACAGGCAGCCTGGACAGTGGTCAGGAGCTGTTCAACTACAGGCTGAGCAAGTGCAGAATGGTGGTAGAATGTGCATTTGGACGTTTAAAGGCGCGCTGGCGCAGTTTACTGACTCGCTTAGACCTCAGCGAAACCAATATTCCCACTGTTATTACTGCTTGCTGTGTGCTCCACAATATCTGTGAGAGTAAGGGGGAGACGTTTATGGCGGGGTGGGAGGTTGAGGCAAATCGCCTGGCTGCTGGTTACGCGCAGCCAGACACCAGGGCGGTTAGAAGAGCACAGGAGGGCGCGGTACGCATCAGAGAAGCTTTGAAAAACAGTTTCATGACTGGCCAGGCTACGGTGTGAAAGTTCTGTTTGTTTCTCCTTGATTAACCCCCCCGCCCCTTGGTTCACTCTACTTCCCTGTAAGCTAACCACCCTCCCCTCCTCCCTTTAATCATTGCTTGCAGAGCCAATAAAGTCATTGTTGCTTCACATTCATGCATTCGTTATTCATTCATCACACAAATAGGGGGATGACTACCAAGGTATCCCAGGAGGGGTGGTGGAGGAGGGAAGGAAAATGCCACACAGCACTTTAAGCACAGCACTTCAAAAGTTTACAACTTTAAAATTTATTGAATGACAGCCTTCTTTTTTTTGGGCAATCCTCTGTGGTGGAGTGGCTGGTTGGCCGGAGGCCCCCCCACCGCGTTCTTGGGCGTCTGGGTGTGGAGGCTATGGAACTTGGGGAGGAGGGCGGTTGGTTACAGAGGGGCTGCAGTGGCAGTCTGTGCTCCAGCTGCCTTTGCTGCATCTCAACCATACACTGGAGCATACTGGTTTGGTCCTGCAGCAGCCTCAGCATTGAATCCTGCCTCCTCTCATCACGCTGCCGCCACCTTTGAGCTTCAGCCCTGTCTCCAGCCCGCCACTTACTCTCTTCAGCCCGCCACTTACTCTCTTCAGCCCTCCACCTCTCCTCCCGGTCATTTTGTGCTTTCCTGCACTCTGACATTATTTGCCTCCACGCATTCGTCTGTGCTCTGTCAGTGTGGGAGGACAGCATGAGCTCGGAGAACATTTCATCGCGAGTGCGTTTTTTTTTCTTTCTAAGCTTCACTAGCCTCTGGGAAGGAGAAGATCCTGTGATCATTGAAACACATGCAGCTGGTGGAGAAAAAAAAAGGGACAGCGGTATTTAAAAAGACACATTTTATAAAACAGTCGCTACACTCTTTCAGGGTAAACCTTGCTGTTAACATTACATACATAGCACATGTGCTTTCGTTACAAGGTCGCATTTTGCCTCCTCCCACCGCGTGAACGGATTTTGGTTGAATGCCAGCAAACATACACTGCAATGCTTTGTTCTACAGTGATTCCCCAGTACGTGTTGCTGGCCTGGAGTGGTAAAGTGTCCTACCATGAAGGACGAAATAAGGCTGCCCTCCCCAGAAACCTTTTGCAAAGGCAGAACCGCAAATGCCAGGGCAAAGTAATCCTTTCACATGCTTGCTTTTAAACCATGTATAGCATTTTAAAAGGTACACTCACCAGAGGTCCCTTCTCCGCCTGCTGAGTCCAGGAGGCAGCCTTGGGTGGGTTCGGGGGGTACTGGCTCCAGGTCTAGGGTGAGAAACAGTTCCTGGCTGTCGGGAAAACCGGTTTCTCCGCTTGCTTGCTGTGAGCTATCTACAACCTCCTCCTCATCATCATCTTCTTCGTCCCCAAAACCTACTTCCGTATTGCCTCCATCTCCATTGAAGGAGTCAAACAACACGGCTGGGGTAGTGGTGGCTGAACCCCCTAAAATGGCATGCAGCTCATCATAGAAGCGGCATGTTTGGGGCTCTGACCCAGAGCGGCTGTTCGCCTCTCTGGTTTTCTGGTAGGCTTGCCTCAGCTCCTTCAGTTTCACGCGGCACTGCTTCGGGTCCCTGTTATGGCCTCTGTCCTTCATGCCCTGGGAGATTTTCAGAAAGGTTTTGGCATTTCGAAAACTGGAACGGAGTTCTGATAGCACGGATTCCTCTCCCCAAACAGCGATCAGATCCCGTACCTCCCGTTCGGTCCATGCTGGAGCTCTTTTGCGATTCTGGGACTCCATCATGGTCACCTGTGCTGATGAGCTCTGCATGGTCACCTGCAGCTTGCCACGCTGGCCAAACAGGAAATGAGATTCAAAAGTTCGCGGTTCTTTTCCTGTCTACCTGGCCAGTGCATCTGAGTTGAGAGCGCTGTCCAGAGCGGTCAGAATGGAGCACTCTGGGATAGCTCCCGGAGGCCAATACCATCGAATTGTGTCCACAGTACCCCAAATTCGAGCCGGCAACGTCGATTTAAGCGCTAATCCACTTGTCAGGGGTGGAGTAAGGAAATCGATTTTAAGAGCCCTTTAAGTCGAAATAAAGGGCTTCATTGTGTGGACCGGTGCAGGTTTAAATCGATTTAACGCTGCTAAATTCGACCTAAAGTCCTAGTGTAGACCAGGGCTTACCGAGAGGCAGTGCCTAATAGTAAAGCTCATCTCAGCTGCCTTAAGTGCTTGGGGGAGGCTCACATGAGCGACCATTGTACCATTTGCAAGGGCTTTAAGCCCCATTTTATAAAAGGCAGGACAACCAGAATAAAACATTTGCTGCTCAAATTGGCAGTATATCCTCTATCTGAGCTGTCTTCATTGGCCCAAGTACTGAGCACCTTGGTGTTGGCCAGTAGTACACCTCTGGCAGTACCGATGCTGAGAGACAGATTGGCGTTGCTGGTACTGAGGAAGAGGCATTGGAAATCAGACTCTGTGCCAGGATCACTGGAAGATGTGAAGAAGTTGAGCTCTTCTAGCGACATGGGAGTGTGTTTAAGGAGGAACCACTCCCCATAGCATGCCTTTAAACAGGGGAGTTTACTGACTCCAGAGCCCAGTGTTGGCCTGCTGACACCAGCTCCCAACGCACTTTCGTTGGCATCTCCTCGCACTCTGGTACCGCAGAGTGTCTTCCCGGTGCCATCTACTCCTGAGGCATGTGAAGCTACAAGAGAGTTGCTAAATCTCTCAGTGTTCTCGTCACGAGCAGTTCAAGAAATTCACCTGGCACCAGTGCCCAATGTGCCACCGTCAGTGCCTTAACCTCTGCACCAGGCAATTCCATTGGGCTCAACCATCAGAGTATCGATTAAAGGGGTACTATCTAGGGGAAAGCCACAGATGATCTTCTCTGCTTCCCTTTCTTCAGACTCTGAACCTTCTTCACTGGTACCAATGGGTGTGGCACTGCCATTTTCACAAGAAGAGGCTTCTCCTTCATCAGACTCTGAAGTGGGATCCTATGTATCCCAACCTATCCAGTCGCACCATCAGGAGTATGTCGCCTGCCTGACGTGGGTTCAGCCTTAGTTCCAGGAAGGGGCTTATAGAAGGGACTCTTGGCTCTACGCACAGTTGGGGGCTGGAGCCATAGCAGTGGTCCTTCTGGAGGCTGTGGGGCTTCCTCCCTCATTCAAGAATGTTTCTACAGCCACCTTAGCAGGCTCCATCTACTGGTCATCAGGTGCATCAGTGACAAAAGCACCCTGTCATCAGTATTGAGCCTTGCTCTGAACAGATTTGGGATCCCTCTCATGACCAGCCCCCAGTACCGCTGGCATCCTCTTTGCCTTCTGATGAGGCAATTGTGTTGGAACCTATTTATCTGCCTTCTGATTATTTTAAGACCCATCAGGAATTGTTGAGGAGGATGGCTATGGATTTAGACATCCACCCAGAGGAGGCCTGGGAAAGATCACATAAGGTAGTGGACGTTTCGACATCTGTGTCTCCAACCAGAATAGCTCTCCCTATAAATAAGACTATCTTAGAGCCTACCAAGGTCCTCTGGTAGACCCCAGCTTCCCTGCCTCTGACTGCAGAAAGAACAAAGAGGAAGTACTCTGTTCCCTCTCAGGGGGTTCCAACACCTGTGTCATCATCTTCCTCCAGATTCCCTTGTGGCAGCAGCCAATAAGAAAGAGAGACAGACAGGACAACAGGCAACAACCCCCAAAAATTGAGGATGAGAAGCTGGACTTACTTGGGAGGAAGCTTTATTCCACAGGAGATTACAGCTTCATATTGGAAATCAGAAAGCTTTGCTGGGGTGCTACAATTTCATCCTGGGGGATATAGTTTCAGAGTTTCAAAGACACGTCCCAGACAAGGTGAAATAGGAGTTCCAGTGTTTGATAGAGGAGGGCAGGTTGGTTGCCAGAATGGTTCTGCAGGCAGGTCTTGATGCAGCAGATTCTGCCCCTTGCAGCATGGCTTCTGCTATCATGATGAGCCACTCATCCTGGTTACACGCTTCTAGCCTCCCTCCAGAAGTACAACAGACAATCCAGGAATTACCTTTTGAGAATCACATTTCTCACAAGATGCTCTGCGTCCTCTCAAAGGCTCTAGAGCAACCCTGAAATCCCTGGACATTTGCACCCCAGCAGTGAAGTGGGAGGCCTTTTGTTCTCATCAGGCCCAGAATTTTGGGGGGGGGTTTGCCCCTCAAGCCCACGATCTGCCAAGGAGAAGGAGCAGAGGTTACAAAAGGCACCCACCACTGCCCTCTGCTTTGGCAGTCACCAGTTCATCAAGGCAGGTAGCATCTTCCAAGAGCTCATTTTGATGGGCAGGTCAAGAGCATTTTACGAGTTCTAAGAGTGCCTCCTTTTTATTTTACAATTTTTTTCAAACTGCTTGTCCCACTTCTGTTGTCATTGGGCCCACATCACAACAGATTGGTGGATGTGGGATATAGGCTCCAAATTTATTTCTTCCTCTCCTTCCCCATCCCTCTTCAGGGACCCCTCTCACAAAGCAGCATTATTACAAGAAATACAATCACTCCTCTTTGTAGAAGCTATAGAGGAGGTCCCTCCTTTGTTCAGGGGAAAGGGATTTTACTCTCAGTACTTCCTGATCCCAAAGATAAAAGGGAGCCTAGATCTAAGGTAGTTAAACAAGTTATTACAAAAATTGCTATTCCCGATGGTCACTCTAGCTTCCATAATCCCTTCCCTAGAGCTGGGGGACTGATATGCTGCTCTTGACTTAAAGGATGCCTTCTTTCACATGGCGATTCATAAGAGCCACAGAAAATTTCTGAGATTCATTGTCAGCAGTTGCCATTATTAGTTTACAATGGTTCCCTTTAATCTCTTGGCTGCCCCACTTGTTTTTCAAAGTGCATTGCAGTAGTAGAAGCTTTCTTCTGGAGGTCGGGGTTATGTAGTCCCTTACTTGGATGACTGGCTGATAAGAGGTCAATCCAGGTCGCAGGTGATGTCCAGCATAGGCATAATCTGATCCACCTTCAATGCACTTGGTCTGCTGATCAACTCAGACAAGTCAGTCCTATCTGTGGAACAGAATTCATTGGAGTGGGGTTGGACTCTACAGCAACCAGGGCCTTACTATTGCCGAAAAGGTTTCAGGCAATGCAAAACCTCATTCTGGACTTAAGAGCTTATTCTCTCACCCCGGGGATGTAAGTTTAGGCACATGGCGGAGTGGCACTTTCATGATCCAGTACTTCAGACTGTCTCTCACACGCCTTCAAGGCTAGTTGGCAGAGGTGTATTAACTAAAAAAGCATCCCATAGATATGTTAGTGCACATACCAAGTCACATCTTATCTTTCCTGGGTCTGTCTACCAATCAAATCAACATCTGCAAGGGAGTTCCTTTCACCCTGCCTCAGCAATCTCTTACTTTAGTTACTAATGCCTCAGACATGGGTTGTGGGGGCTCATGTGAGACCCCTGCAGATGCAAGATCTCTGGTCTCCCCAAGATCTCAGCCTACATGTAAACATCAAGGAGTTGTGCTTACCTTGTATGGCTTTCCTTCCTCTTGTTCGGGTGAGGGGAATATTGGTGCCATGTTTTATGTAAACTTTGTTGGGAAGCAATATTCCTCTGGGACTTCTGCATCGACACCTCTATGCTTCCGAATACAGCCCACCTCTTGGGTATTTGGAATATGCTAGCAGATCACCTGAGCAGGTTTTTTAATAATCACCATGTGTAGTCCCTTTGCCCAGATGTAGCAAGGTCCATTTTCCCGTTCTGGGGAACTCCCCAAATGGATCCCTTTGCAACAAAGGACAACACAAAATTTCACCAGTTCTGCTTCAGAGTAGAACTGAGCCTGGGTTCATTGACAGATGCTTTTCTACTGCTGTGGTCACTTTTCTCCCTATCCCTCTTGTTCTGTGCAAGGCCAACCAGGACAAGGCCTGTCTTGTAGCAATTTGCCCTGGTATGGCCCCATCAACACTGGTTTTCTCATCTCTTGGACCTCTCAATTAGTCCCTCACTATCACTCCCATTTCACACAGACCTGATTGCTGAGAAGTTTGGCTGCCTCCTCCACCCCAGTCTTCAGGCCCTTCACCTAAAAGCCTGGAGTCTTCGTCTTTAACTTCAGTGGAGGAGTCCTACTCTAGAGAGATGCAGAAGGTACTGCTGAATAGTAGTAGAAAACCATCAAACAGGATGACTTACCTCTCCCATTTAGCAAGGTTTTCCGTCTGGTTGAAGCTGAAAGGGGTCTCCCATATTCCTGCTTCTATTCAGCATAGTCCAGCCTATCTTTTGTATCTGAAATATCAAGGATTGGCAATTAGCTCAATCACACTATGCCTAGTGGCTGTTATCAGCATTCCACCCTCATGTGGATAACCTCTCCTTTTTTTCCAACCCGATGACTATAAGGTTTTAAGACTATTTATGCATGTACAGAACCGTGTTCTACCAGGGAGCTTGAATCTAGTCTTAACAAAGCTGATGGGTCCCCCCCTTTGAGCCATTAGTGACCTGCTCTCTGTTGCACCTTTCAGTGAAGGTAGTGTTTTTAGTAGCCATTACATCAGTCAGGAGAGTTGAGAGCCCTAGTATCAGATTATCCAAATATGGTTTCTTACGCAGATAAAGTTTACCTTCATCCCCATCTAAGGTTGGGTACAATAGTGGTCTCCACTTTTCATATCAAGCAAGTAGTTTTCTTGCTAACCTTCTTCCCAAAGCCTCACCATAATAAGGGAGAGGAGAGATTGCACACCATAGATCTCAGAAGAGCTGTAGTGTTTTATCTAGAACAGACTAAACCTTTCCATTTTTTGTTTAAGTTGTTCATTGCTTTTGCAGTCAGAATGAAGGGCAGTCCTGTTTCCACACAGAGGAGTTTATCATGGATATCCAGTTGTATTCACCTATGTTATGAGTTGGCTAGCCCCAGATAGAGTACTGAGACGTTGACTAGATTCCAAGTGACTTCTGTGACATTTCTGGCTAACATCCACATTTGCAAGGTGGCAACCTGGTCATCATGTCACGCTTTCGCTTCTCGCTAAGCAATCTCTCAGCAATCTAGAGACGATGCTAAATTTGGACAAGTAGTCTTCCAGTCCCTGTTCAAATAGACTCCGAATCAGTGGTCCTGGAGGAGTAGTACCCCCTGGCTTGAAGTGGTTTCCATCATATACAGGATATGATTATTTGTCACTATGATTATTTCCTGAAATTCATGGATTATTCTTGATGTCCTCTACAGCTACCCAGGGCAGCTCTGTGTCTTTAGAATTTTTTTTTTTTTGGGGGGGGGGGGGGGTTGGTTCTGGGAAGACCCCAGACCTATTTGCAGCTGGAAGTAGACCAGTAGTGCTAGGGTTGCTCAAAGCACCCTCCCAGCCACCAGCAAACTGCTTATAGAAGCTAGCTCATCTCTAGCCTTTGGTCACAATGGGTGACTCCATAGCATAAGAAAGTTTGTTCCAGTAAATTATATGAATGTCTAAGAGCAAGGAATTCTTGTGTTCTAATTATGGCTCTGATGCTGACTTCTCCGTCATCTTGGTCATTTCATATAGCCTCTCTTCCTTAGCACCCTCATCTATAGCATGGGAATAAATATTTACCTCTGTTAGTACCTGGATGGTGTAAAGACTTATGTTAGTATAGTTGTAGAAGAATGCCTACAATTACAGAGAGAACTGGAGAGGATGAAAGATAGGGTAAAACAGGTGGGAGCAGGCCACCTTTCTCCACTTTTTGTGTTCTTTGTCCTGTTTGCTGTCCTCAGTGAAATTGAAAATATATATAAAATAATACTGTTTATTTAAAATAAACACAGGGAAGACAGGATTTAAGCATTGTTTAATATTTCACTTAGATTAAACTTTGAAGTAATACTGCTATTGACATGTCTTCATAACCAGAGCCAGTTGATGGTCATCATTGGCTGTAACAATAAGAAAAAAGAAAAACACAAGTTAGCACTGCTTTGTATTGGTATGACCAATGGACCTGTTGAGCACTCCGGAGTGATTATGGCACCTAAATTGCATTCTTTGGAGTGTTGAAGTAAACATTCCTGTAACTGGTATCTTGATCTCGGCTGAAATAGGAAAGAACATTTTACTGAAGTGCTGTCTTTATATGCTGTTCTGTGCATCTTTTTTTCTTTTATTGTAAGAGGAAAAGAACAGTTTGTCATGAGTTCTTATTTGTATTCTAGGTTAAGTACATGCCTACAATAAAATGTCCTCTTATTTGACGTGGTACAGTATGTGGTATTACATGTATCTATTAGTCTGCAGACCTTATGGCTGGCAGGTGCAATATGACTGATATGGTCCAAATGCACTTCCTTCCCCATATCCTCTCCAGCTCTTTGCATCACTGGAGTCACTAGTTGCTTTAATGTTACAACACCACACTTATAGCTGCAGCAGGAAGAGGAAAAGCTGAAATGTGAAGAGAGGAGCTACCAGTGATATCACAATTCCACCAACCTGTAGATATTTCAGAAATAGCTAGTGTTTTGTGCTAGCTCTGAGTAAAATTTAGCTAGCTTCTGAGCTTAAATTAGCCATCTTAAATTAAGTGACACGGATACTGAAATAATAGCATTTTAAATACTATATTTGTACACAAGTACAAGTTTTTAGGATGTTACAGTTGTTATGGTATGAGCTGAATTTTTCTTTCTTCTTTCAAAGGAAATCACTCTTCAGCAAATAATGTCTCATATTGGTGGTGTGAAAAAGGATATGATTATTTTAGAAAAGAGTGAATTTTCAGCACTCCGAGCTGAAAATGAGGTAAAAAACACATACAAACTAGTATAGCACTGGGTTTTTTTGTATACCGCATAGAGAAGTGCTTCTCAACTTTTTCCACACAATGACTTCGTGTTCCAGCAGAAAAAAGCTTTGCGATGCCCCTCCCAGTTCGCCATAAAGTAAGGGAAGGTGGTCACGAGCCCCAAGTTGAGAACACATAGCGTAGAGGAAAGCCATGCATCAAGCTTTGTTGTTGTGTTTTGAAACTTCTCTGTGTTGGGAGGAGGGGAGGGAAAGCCAAGAGTAGTAGAATCATAGTATCAAGTGTGGAGAGTTGCTTGCAGAGCACCCAGTAACCTGAAGAAGTAATAATATAATATAATCATTTACAGCATTAAAAAATTTGATCCAGTAGTAGTTATACAATCCGTAGTTGAATGCATGTCTTACAAGATTTTTAGGCTCCTTTGGGGACAGCGTTAAAACACTCCTGACGTATGTCAGATATCCATTGCTCCTCTTCCTAGAAGCTGAGCATATCTTTTTGCTGTATAGGGACCCTGTCAGTCAGCCCAAAGGAGTGAAATTAGTCTGCTGAAGAGGAGGAATTTTTACCATCTCGTTGGCAGATGCGGTTTAACAAATTTACAGCAAGCAAAAAGATGTTGAAAGAAACCTTGTAGAGGATGGTAGGTTGTTAACAATTCTGCCAAAGGTCACAATTAAAGGAAACCAAATAGAAGGTGTTCTGTTGGCTATTGAGAAGGGAAAAATTGTTTATCCGTAATCTTATATATTTAGAGGTGAATGAACAAGGAAAAAATAATGGGACTGTTAACTTAAGGTGCTTCTGAACTGTGTTTAACATACATAAATTGGAAACACAATTTATTAGGGCTGTTGATTAATTGCAGTTAACTCGCGATTAATCACACTGTGTACAAATAGAATACCAATTTAAATTTATTAAATATTTTGGATATTTTTCTACATTTTCATATATATTATATCCTGTGTTGTATTTGAAATCAGTGTACATTATTTTTATGACAAATGTTTGCACTGTAAAAATGATAAAAGAAATAGTATTTTTCAGTTAATCTCGTACAAGTACTGTAGTGCAATCTCTGTCGCGAAAGTGCAATTTACAAACATAGAGGGGTTTTTTGTTACATAAATGTACTCAAAAACAAAACAATGTAAAACATCGGAGCCTACAAGTCCACTCAGTCCTACTTTTGTTCAGCCAATCGCTAAGACAAACAAGTTTGTTTACATTTACAGGAGATAATGCTGCCCTATTCTTGTTTACAATGTCACGTGTGTGATAACAGGCACTCTCATGGCACTGTTGTAGCCAGCATCGCAAGATATTTACGTGCCAGATACACTAAAGATTCATATGTCCCTTCATGCTTCAAATACCATTCCAGGGGACATGCATCCATGCTGATGACAGGTTCTGCTCGATAACAATCCAAAGCAGTGCAGACAGACGCATATTAATTTTCATTATCTGTGTCAGATGCCACTAGCAGAAGGTTGATTTTCTTTTTTGGTGGTTCGGGTTCTGTAGTTTCCGCATTGGAGTGTTGTTCTTTTAAGACTTCTGAAAGCATGCTCCACACCTTATCCCTCTCAGATTTTGGAAGGCACTTCAAATTCTTAAACCTTGGGTAGCTATCTTTAGAAATTTCACATTGGTACCTTCTTGGCCTTTTGTGAAATCTGCAGTGAAAGTGTTCTTAAAATGAACAACATGCTGGGTCATCTTCCAAGACTGCTATAACATGAAATATATGGCAAAATGCGAGTAAAACAAAGCAGGGGATATACAATTCTCCCCCAAGGAGTTGAGTCACAAATTTAATTAACGCATTATTTTTTTAACGAGCATCATCAGCATTTAAGCATGTTCTCTGGAATGGTGGCTGAAGCATGAAGGGGCATGTGAATCTTTAGCGCATCTGGCACGTAAATATCTTGCGATGCTGTCTACAAAAGTGCCATGAGAATGCCTGTTCTCACTTTCAGGTGACATTGTAAACAAGAAATGGACAGCATTATCTCCTGCAAATGTAAACAAACCTGTTAGCCAATCACTCAGACAAACAAGAAGTAGGACTGATTGGACTTGCAGGATCTAAAATTTTACATTTGTTTTATTTTTGAATGCAGGTTTTTTTGTACATAATTCTACATTTGTAAGTTCAACTTTCATGATAAAGAGATTGCACTGTAGTACTTGTATTAGGTGAATTGAAATACTATTTCTTTTGGTTTTTTTACAGTGCAAATACTTGTAATCAAAAATAAAGTGAGCACTGTACACTTTGTATTCTGTGTTGTAATTGAAATCAATATATTTGAAAATGTAGAAAGCACCCAAAGCTATTTAAATAAATGGCATTTTATTATTGTTTAACAATGCGATTAATCGCAATTTTGTTTAATTGCTTGACAGCCCTACAATTTATTAAAATGGAACCCTTAAAAAAACAATTCTGGAATGTCTTAATAGCGGAAAGAAACTGTTGATAAACATGCTTCTAAAAAAGTGTTTTTGCAGAAATAACTGATTGATACTGTAACCTGTCTCACATTTGCTACTATTTAAAAACATTATACCGCTCTGGACTAGACAATCTATAAAATGAAAAGGAAATTGGAAATATGCATAGTTTATTGATCATTAGTACAGTGCTAGTAGCTGTAATGCAGATTCACCAGTACTCTTAGGACATTTACTTATATGTACTTTTTTTTTTTTTTTTAAAGAAAGTAAAACTTGAACTCCAGATGCTAAAGAAGCAAGTAACGGTAAGATGCATTGTTTATATTACTACTTAGATGCAGTATGACTATAATGAATATGAAGAATTTAGAGACGCATTTTAAATATCTATCTTGTTCACTTTTAAAAGGTTTTTACTTACCTCTGCCGCTAAAGTGCTTAGTTGTTATGCTGCAGGTACCCTGGTATGGGGGACTGAAATCTCCAAATCCTGGATTCTGCAGCAAAGGCAGCTTCATGTATGTATTCTTAGTGGTAGCTGAAACTATTAAAACCTAAAAATATGTTTTAAATCAGATTTTTCGCTCTCTTAGCTGTTTTACTTTATTTGGATTTTATTGATTGAATTAAGAAAGTGCCAGTTGCAGTTTAGGGCTGAATTGAGCTCTGCTCTTACGGCCACTTTATTGTCTATTAAAATGCATGGCATTGTCCCCAAAATCACAGCACTTACTGGGCACAGAATTGGTTTTCTGAGACTCTGCAAGTCATTTAGTTTATTTGAGTAAAAATTAATTTAAAAATTGGTTCTTTACGAAATTTAACCCCATATGCCAGACCATGTTTTTTATCCAAATTATTGTAATAACAGAAAAATGAAACTCTCTTCAAACTTCCCATAAAGTAAAATTTTACGGAAATTGAGTATACGGACTACATGAAAAGGGTTTGGGTTTTTTTGTTTGTTTAGGGTTAATGGTCATTGTAGTGCTGTTCTTCTTAACTGAAAGCTCTGCTGCTTCAGAAGATGCGATGAAAATTTGTCTCCTTCAGAGAATTCCATTATTAACTGCCCTCTTTCAAAATGATTGCCATCTCCAGTTTTCAATGGGTGTGAAACTACGGGGTGCCCTTAATAAAAACAAAAATGTCTTCTATCAAAATGGACACCACTTCCCATTGTTCCCAATGTTAAAGAAGCCAGACTGCCCCTAGGAAAAGTGGTTGCCCCCTGAGGATGTAGTCTTAGGGTTCCTATTCACCACTCTGCCCTACTTTGCTCCTCTCAGCTGGAGAGGGGGCACACCCTTCCACTCCCAGGTTGCTGATCTCCTAATGCTTCTCCACTGAACCATCAAGCTGTTGACATATCTAGGCTTAGTAACTGTGTGATCTTGTAATTATTGTTCTTCATCACCCCATCCTCTTCCTGTTGTCTTGATTTTCATAATATTACATCATGTCTAAAATAAGGCTCATATTGTGTATTCGTACTGTGCACTTTTGAAAACTCTAAAATATAGTTTTAAAATCCTTCTAATTAATCCCTAAGATCTATCATAATTAGTTGCATTTGATATTGATTTCCTTTTACATAGACGTTAATATCTCTATCCCAAATCATTCTTCCTAAAACTGATATTTTTCATTAGTAGGTTTTATAGAGGTTTGAGGTCATCATCAATTTGTTTTTACATAAAATTAAATTATTTAGTTACATTTTTCCTTCATCGTGGTATGAAAATTCACTCTGGTAATATTCAAGGTTAAAATGATGTATTTGTTCTTGTATAAGAACAAATAGAAACGTACACAGTGTGTGAGATAGGTTTGTTAAAAGAAAATTGTAACTTAAAATTTTATAATTAAGAATTGATAATTTAAAATTAGTGACAGATATTTTATAAGTTATTAAGCAGAATTAAAAATTACTAAAACAGAAATGAGTCTAAGATAATTAAACGCTTTTTTATTAGCTTGTAAAAAATGCTTGCATGTGTCTGATACGTAGTAGAATTTCTTGGAATATTCATCAGTCTTCACATTTATCCTATGCACTAGTCTGGTTTGCAGCTTGCTCTATGACCCACAGTCAGGAAACTGGAATTCCTCTGGGAAGTTGCAGTAAAATGGTAGCTGTCATTGAGAAGCAGCAGCACCATTTACTGCTATTGTGCGAGTAAAACATTGACAAGTAGCTCTATAAAGTTTTAAAAATATAATATATCTGTTATATAACTTCCAGTAAATATTCCATGAGCTGTCTTAAATTATCTGTAGGGGTTTTTTTAAGCCAAAGAGTTATTAGAGAGATGACCATTACCAGTGTCCTCTTTGAAGGCATATTTTTATATGCTACCTTGAATGGATTAGAGCAGTCGTATGTCTCTATAAGACATCAACAATTTACACGTACCCAGACCTGGCCTCCAAACGTCTAAGTTAGTAGTACCTGGGACATAAGAAATGTTCTCAGCTTCATTGGATAGACATATGTTACGTTGTCCTGGATCTGCTATGTCAGTGTTTTAGTCTCAAAAGCAGCTGCAAGTTGTCGTGGCTTTCAGGAATCCTATTCACCCCAGAGATCAGGAGAAAAGTCCTTTTATTGAGGTTTGCAGTAGGAAGGCACAATATATTTGTTCCATTACTTAGCTCATGAATTGAATGAGAAAAATGTTTTTTAAATTTCCTGATATATTTTGTATAATTTTTCTCTAGGATGAAGTTACCAAAGTTCGTGCAGATAACAAATTAGGCTTCAATCTGGAGAAGAGCAGAGTAAAAGAACTGGTATGTTTTATGGATTTCTTCTAGAAGTATGTAAAAATGTGAATACTATTTGAAATTGTTTGGTCAAGAATGTAATTTTCATGGTTGTCCATGAAGTCTTTTGGTTAGAAGATAGCGTGAACCATAATTATTCATCTTAATGGTTCTGTAGTGTAATGTGACACCATTTGCTTTTAATATTTTATCATATTTTGACATTATTTCCTCATTAATCTTGATATTAAAAACAATGTGTTTTTTCTAAATTTATCTAGTCAAATTAAGTTTAAATACTTTGTTAAATTACCGAAATTGAAAGCCTGTCCTTGCCCCAATAGGGGACTAATTACATCATAGCCAGTATGTCAGCCAACGGTTTGATTAAAGTGATCTTCACACTGTCTTGTCCTAACTGGTATTGGTCACTTCTGACTTTCAAGTGTCTGATAGAACTGAAAATCTTTAACTGGAGTAATAAAGGTTACAGTAAATCAGCAATTTTTTTTCTCTTTTAGAGTATTATATGTAACTCTGTTTTAAGCTCTTGTAAATGCCATTACCAAAATGTGTTTCTGCAAATCAAAAAAAATTGTATTGCCTAACTTGAATAGTGTTTTTTGAATGACATTTTACAACAGATTTTATTTTCCCTAGTCACTCGTCACATTTGACATTTATATTTCATAGACGTGTAGTGTGGGAATAATATTGACCGTTACTCTGGGCAGTAAGCTTTGTTTTCTTTAGATCCTGCTAGTCTTTATTCTTTCAAAACTGGTAGATGTGCCCTTGAAAGTGATTACTCCTAATGGTTGTCAAACAAGCTATCCTGGGTTGGGTCAATGACTTAGTACTCTGGGTAGCCCTCTGTGCTGCTCCATGAGAGAATTGGGTTGAAGAACAAACTGTGGCCTTCAAACCTTTGAACTCATAGATTTTTCAGATGTTGCAAAAATAATGCTTTGCACTAACATAGCACCTTTCCTCTGAAGCTCTTAACTACTTAAATAGCAAGCCTCACAATATCTCTATGGGTAGGTAAGCATTATTGTATGCATTTTACAGATCAGTTAACTTAGGCACAAAGAGTGTGTGATATGTCCAAGATGACAGGAATAGAGCCCAGGAATCTGGATTCTGTCTCTTGCTCAAAGCACTAGACTACATTGCTTTTCTAGATGAAACCCCCAACCTTTATGTGAAGAAGTAGATAACTATAGACTACAGACGTGTACTCCATTGCAGTCTGTTGTTATACAGGATATTGTACCTTTCAAGGAGACTGCTTGCTTGCTAATTGTCAGCAGACATCATGCATGGCCAGAACTCTGGCATAGAATGGGGAAGGAGGCAGATGAATGGAGAACATGATGCTACATATAAAATAAGGTTTATTTGTACATAATAGGAAAGAGGAGAGCCCAAAATAAAGGGCTGGGTGAAAGTTCTGTGACCTCTCTTCAACCTGTGCTTATGTCTAGATGTTGTTGCTTCTGCATTAGTGAAAGCATTATTTACATATGCACTTGGACACAGGTGAGACCTATACTTGAATGTGCAGAGCCCTATAAAAGCTGGGGGGGAAATAAAGCACACTTACCTAGGAAGATACCTGGGGTAACTTAAATTAGTAAAGGCTTAACCAGTGGCTTTACTCCTGAAATATTTCCAAAGCATGGTGAGCTAATAGTCCATCAGCGTGTTGTTTAAAAATATAAATGTGTACACACTACTTGTTTTACAGTTATTATCCAGTTTCAACTTCTTCGTTTAAAGGCAAGGTAGGAAAGTTTCTCTAGTGATAAGATAGGAAGCAGAAGGACATTATTTAGGTTATGACATTGCAATAGCTAGTCAAAATGTTTCCTTCTGCTGCATCCAAGAATCCAGTTTGGGAAGAGGAGAGGTTGATTGAAATGTGGGGCAAAAGCCCACACAAAGAAGTTGGGAGGGACAGTCACAAATATAACCAGAAAGACTCAGAGTTGAATGGGCAAACTAAGGCTGCTGAGAAATGAGCAAAGGGGGAGCTTTTCATTGCTCTGAGCCTAGGGCTAGGGCAGAGGTTCTCAAATTTTTTGATGGCACGATCCCATTTTAATGAAGTATTTCCTGCCAGGACCACAGACAGCATGGAGGATGCCATTTTGCAGAGCATAACCTCTGCATAGCATAACCTCACACATATGTGCGAGGTCACACCACATGGACTACACCATTTTGCTCTACAAAATAGCATCCTCCGCACAGTGTGACCTTATACGTATGGTGCATGCAAGGCCATGCTGTTCAGAGCAAAATGGCACCCTCCATGCAGTAGGGATCACCAGAATTTCACCTGCTGATGGCGTGCTCCATTTGGGGCCACAACCCACAGTTTGGGAACCGCTGGTACTAGGGCATCTGCCAGGAACATTCTGGCAGTTGCCTTTACCTGCTCTTATCGCACAAGAAAATATCTCAAGTTTGTCTAACCAAAGAGGTGAAGGCCATGAGTATTGTAGAATAGAATAATCTTTTCTCTTTCATATAATTAAATTGAAGATCCTGGCAATTTATATAAAACTAGTTCAAATGAATCTTACAGATTGCTTAAATTTACTATAGTATTCAACATATTTATCGACATCACAAGAGTGATGTCTTTAGATAAGATTGCCCAACACATTGTAAGACCCTGTTTGGCTGGTAACCCTGCCAAACTAACCATTTGGACTGAATTTTTCCATACTGGGTGTCTGCCTCAGGATGAACCTCCTCCTCCTCCCATAACCCTCCTTTAAAAAAACAGGATAAGCTGTTTCTGAGGACCAGATTAGGGAAAAATACAATGTTTTGCCTATGTTAACAAATGCTTATAAGACTTTTTTAGGATGCTGTAGTGCCTCCATATTTTGAAGCAGGAACTTGAAATTTGGCAAAGAGGTGGTCTTTGTGTCAGGAATGCTGGCCCCATGGAAAAAAAAAAAGGGAATGCTCTAGTCCAGTGCTGCAGAGACTGAGCCAAACTTTCCTTACAAATGTTGCTCCAGGATACTGTGGCACTAGAACTGAGAGCAGTTCTGTCTCCCCTGTGCTCTCAGTGGACCCCCTGCTGGTACCCAGGCAGTGAGGAGGAGGAGCAGCCTGATTTAGACTGCAGAGGACTAAAGAGTGGGGAAGAGATAAGGGAAAAGGGGGGTTGCAGGAACCAGAGGGTGGGGAGATGCAGAAGGCTAAGGGGACAGTATCTGTGGGGGAAAGAGTGAGAAATAGGAGCCAGGTGTCAGAGTTGAATAGGAGCAGAGGGAGTATTAGGGGAGGTGTTTGGGGAGTGCAAGCTGGGAAATGTGGGGGGTAGATGGAGGGGGAGAGGCAGGAACCAGAGGGGGGAATTGGATGGGACAGGCAGGGGGATGTATAGGAGCAGAGGGTGGGTAGAAGATGGGGATGGGGAGGGACAACAAGAGGATGGTGGGAGGAAACTGAGGGATGTGAAGGAGCAGAGAGTGAGGGGGTCAGAAGCCAAAGAGAGAATGAGTCAGGGTGGTGGGGGCATTAGGAGGAGTGGGGCTTGTAAGGGACAAGGGCTCGAGGATAGACATAGGTTTATGGGGGACAGGGGCAGAACCACTGCAGCAGACTCCCTTCCGGAACCTAGAATTAAATCCAAGAATTCTCTTGTCAGCAAATGTCTGTAAAACTCCTGGATAAAATTTGTGCAACACCCGCCTCTAGTGCTGATTGACGTAGTGTATATATATAACAGTAGTAGGCTGTTATCTTCTGCTACCAGTTACTCCATTAGCCCAGCCCTTGCTGCTTAGCAGATTAGTCAACATTATGGATTTTTTTTCTATTACTGTTTAAAATTCTAGGAAATGCCATAAAAACATTAAAAGATTATTGATATTGGACTTTTACTTTTAACTTTTATGGATTGTTACTCAACTACTGAAAACACATATCAAACCTAAGGGCCATCTCCCTGCCAACTTTTAGTTTTCTGTCCCCCATCTACTTACGTGCTAGAGCTGTTACAAGTGGTTGTTGACTACTTGTTTAAAAAGAAATATTGAGTGAAGATGTTTGTGGTATTTTTGTCCCCCTCTCCATTCACCAGAGTCTCTCCTAACTTGAACGATACTGATGTGTTTCAGTTCTTGCAAGCATGCAGTAATTTTTTTCTTTGCAACATGTGATATTCTTCCTCCCCTCCCCCATTTTATAGAACTCAAGAACATTATGTGGAGTTATTATTTATCCGGATTCAACTTCTTCATTTAAAGGCATCCTTCTGGTTTCACAAACCAGTTAATGGATTACCACGAGACATAAACATAGTATATTTGACCAATTCAATAATTTTTAATAATGTTAATTTCAAATTAAAAGAATTTTCTTTGACTGTCACTCCAAAATTTCAAGTGGGGAACAAATCTAGAATCCTGATTAAACAACTATATATAACAATTAAATCTGATTTTATCTTTTAAAACTTCATACTGAGGGGTGGGGGTGAGAAAGGTGGCTAAAGTCTAACCGTGTCCTCTTTAAGCTATGCTTAAGTGAACACAGCAGAATATTTAAATCTAGCCTCGGTTACGGGATTAGTGTTCATCGAAATTTGTGTGTGTGTGTGTTTTTTTTTTTAAATGCAGATCTGCAATCCTTTCCCATTGCCAGTCAGCAAACATATTGCCATAATTAAAGGGCAGTTTCTGGTAGAAGATCTGCTGCCCTTATAGCTCTGAGGTTTGCTGAACATTTGGCTTTAAATTCTCTTTTCTTCCAAAGATCAACATCTGTTCTACAATGGTAACTCTAAATATTGTTGGCAAACACAGAAGAATACTGAATTCCATCTTAGGAATTATAACAATGATGTTGGAAACTAAGCAAAAGTACTAATATGAAACTGGGAACAAATTCAGAAGAGAGGGTAATGCTTTTTTTGTTTGCTTTTTTTCTTCAGTATTCAGTTAATGAGAAAAAACTGCTGGAAATAAGGACAGAAATAGTGGCATTGGTAAGAATTTAAGAATGGATTGTTGAATGATATAAGGTGGCTTTTGTATTTGTGTACTGTAAACAGGCACAAACAACTTTAACATGAGTAGTATTTAAATGTCCATATATCAGGTCTCCTAAATGTACAGAACTCATTTTTTAGCTAGTTTTAAATAGTTTGTTGTGTATGTGTGTATGTATAGTACTATGACATTACTACACAGGTAACTGAAATATAATGACAGGTTTCAGAGTAACAGCCATGTTAGTCTGTATTTGCAAAAAGAAAAGGAGTACTTGTGGCACCTTAGAGACTACCCAATTTATTTGAGCATAAGCTTTCGTGAGCCACAGCTCACTTCTACACTTTCCACAGCATGCATCCGATGAAGTGAGCTGTAGCTCACGAAAGCTTATGCTCAAATAAATTGGGTAGTCTCTAAGGTGCCACAAGTACTCCTTTTCTTTTTGAAATATAATGCTGTACATTCATGATTACTCCTGGGGGAATTCTGTGCCAAAAAATTAAAAATTCTGCATATTTTATTTGTCAAAATAACACTACATAATCATGCCAGTTTCAATTATTTTGTAACTTATTTCGAAATACCTGTCTGCAACTATGTCTGTGACAATACCAACACAAAAAAAATTCCCCCAGGAGTAGAGAATTAAAGAAACCCCTACAACAACCCAGTTCCTGTTTCTCTGCCCATTTTCCCCAGAGCCCAGCTGCGCCCTCTCCCAGCACAGACACTTGCACATACTCCCTACCCCCCAGAGCCCAGCCACGGGGCACCCCCCAGCCCAGATACCCGCAGTGGTGCAGAATTCCCCCAGGAATATATGATACGCATGAAAGCAAAACTCACATGGCGTTCTTAGAACCCTGAACATATATAAATATTCAGTTCAGTTATCATATTTTATATGTTTGAGTTATTTTGAGAACTTTTGTGTGTTTCCTTGTCTTTATCATGGAAAATCCACTGCTCCATCAGGCTTGAAACTGCTGGGTTTTTCTACCCTTTCTAAATCTGAGCCCAACAAAAGGATCCTCTCTATCCTCTTTGCTCCCCCATCCACCTCCACATGCAGTTTGTCTGTTGGCATCCTCAACAGGTGCAAATAGTCAACTGCATTAATGTGACTCCCCAGTCTTCTGCTTCTGTACTCATAAACAGAGATTTTCTTGATAGCTGTCTGAGAACTCCTTTCCTCAGGAATTTTTGCTATCTTCTCCTAGTGTGGTTTGTGTCAGCAGAGACTCTTTGGGAGAGCACCTTGAGGAAGGTAGGGGACTCCAAGCCTAACAGTAGATCCTCAGCTGCTTCAGGTATAGTGTGGTATCCAGCCAGCTATATCAAATGGCTCTTGTTCAAATGTTCACCTCTTTGCACTGCCAGCCCCCACCTGGGCGGGGAAATGGACTTGTCAGTCTTCAACCTCTCTGTGTGCAGAACTCATTTCAGGATGGAGATTTAAAGATCTGGAATAAGAAATCTTAGGAATTATTTCTTAAATTTCATGGATCTCAAGAATAATCACATTCCAATTCATTCCTGCCACTAATGGTTCCTATATTTTACATTCAGGAATAACAACTATCATAGCCAAGCAGTGAACTTTAGTCTGTTGCCCAGCCCTGGGGTGTTCACAAAGTTAATGATTTATCTGCTATTCTGAAATAAGAGAGCATCCAGTTCTACCACTTTTTGGATAATCTGCTAGCAAAGGTGCAATCATATGAGCTTTCCATGTTCACCAAATCATCCAGTTCCTGGTACATAATAGATTCATAGTGAATCATTAGAAGAGCTCCCTTACCCCACCTTAGGAATTCCAAACCAACCTGGGTCTTGTGGTATTGTCAGAGGAGAAATTTGACATAACACAAGCTGCAATTCCTCAGCACATCAGTGCATTCAGCTGATCCATATGATAAAGGCCTGTGAGGGAGGGAAAAGTACCTTGAGTACTCCAACTTTCATCTCCTTCAGAACTTCCCAATCAGGCATGGAGGTACCTGGTTCAGGATATGGACTGTGTGTTGATAGTCCCTTCAGATGTCCAGTCCCTTCAGTAGTGATCACAAGGACACAGCTTTGGCAGATGCACCAGCAGTGTGCATGGCAACGAACACCAACTTTCGGGAAGGAGAGCTCAGATGGAACATGAATCATGGCATGTGATCTCCCCAGAAATCCCAGCTCTGCATCAACCTCCTGGAGCTGTGGAAAGCAGGAAATGCAGTAGTCAGCTTCCTCCCAAGGCGCCTTTTGAGAACTGCAACTCTTAGCTTGGAAGGTGACAGCAGAACTACTAGGCTCATATCAACTATCAAGATGGAATTGAAAGTGAACATCTAAAAAGAGAGGCCAGAAAATTCTTCCATAATTGTAACATCTGGGTCTGCCCATCAAAGCCACATACATCTCTGGCAAGCCCAACAGTCATGTTGATTTGCTTAGTTGTTTTAAGCAAATGGTATAACAGTGGGAGCAAACCAAACAAAAACTCGATCAAATTATATCAAGGTGGTTCTTTCCATGGTGGGGATGTTTATAAACCAAACCAACAGGAATAGTGAGATTCTGCTCCTAGCATTAGCTCCCACAGGCCTGGAGAATGGACACCATCTCATTTCCCTCATTAAGCTTCCAGGGGCATACCTATTCTCCTCAGAAACAAGGTGATCAGAAAGATCAGCTAGGATGAAGCCTCAGTAAAGCCAGATCATCCCTTACTAGCCCAGGCACCTTTGTTTTCCCAGACTGGTACATATTCAGTATGTCCACCATTCATTTATATTGACAGTTTCTCAGCACCTTGTTCATCTGAACCTCTTCAAGTTGTGATACAAATCACCAACAGCAAAGAAGGGAATGCTGATGTTGCGTCCTTAACTATAATCTAGTGGTGGGTTAAGGAAGTGGAGAGATGAGTGAAATAAAAATGGGGCCAGATTATATATTTGTTTTGGCAAAACTCCCATTTTACTTTGTTGGAAATTTGCTTGAGTAAGGATTGCAGGATCAGGCACAAAAGCTGTCGGTCAAGTATAGTCAGCATGAATTTTTAAAGGCAGACTACAAACCCTTTGAATAGGATTTTATGATGGAATCGACAGCTAATTGTAAATTTGATATGAAGTCACCACTGTAATAAATCCATCAGGAAATATATGTTTTATAAGTTTTTTTAAAAAACACTACAGCAGAGCAGTAAGTTTTATACTTGTATTCACCTAAATTTGGCAGCATGAATTTTCAGTACTATAAGGGAAACCTCTGGCTTCTTAAGAAATATAACATTACTTAATACTTCTTAGAGGGAGGAGTATAACTACAGAAGCCTCCAGAGAAAGGGTGATTCTTAGTTTTTAATACATTGTTAAAGTACTGAATCTGCAAGAGTGAAGGGAGAGCCAAAAAAAGTAATTCAGAAAGGAAACAGATTTAGTTTTAAGGTTAAATTGTGTTCAGATAACTAATACTCTGCTTTGTTTCTAGCATGCACAACAAGACCGAGCTCTAACTCAAACAGATCGGAAAATAGACACAGAAGTTGCAGGACTGAAAACAATGTTGGAATCGCACAAACTTGATAATATTAAATACTTAGCAGGTAAGGAATTCTGACAAATATATGCACGCATGTTAGAGTTGTGTTCGACTCTCTTATTAAAGGCCCTGATTCAGCAAGGTACTTAAGCACATTGAGTAGACTCATTGACTTTAGTGGGATTATTTGTGTGCTTAAAGTTAGGCACATTCTTACTCACTGAATCATGCTTAAATTTATTTACAATGCCTGCCAAGAGTGGTTAGCGATGTAAAGGAGATCTATCCATTAATTAGAAAAGTTCAGCTTGTACGATTATTGTCCTGTGTATATATACATGCCTTGTGCTGAAGTACAGTTTTTCATTTTCTGGCATTTGTATGTAACGAACACTTTCATAGAAATGTAAGGCTGGAAGGGACCTTGAGAGGTCATCAGATCCAGCCCCCTGTGCTGAAAAAGGACCAAGTAAACATAAACCATCCCTGAAGATGTTTATCCAACCTGTTCTTGAAAACTTCCAGTGATGGGGATTCCACAACCTCCCTTGGAAGCCTATTCCAGAGTTTAACTCCCTTTATAGTTAGCAAAATTTTCCTAATAGCTAACCTAAATCTTCCTTGCAGCAGATTAAGCCCATGACTTCTTGTCCTCTCTTCAGTGGACATGGAGAAAAATTGATCACTGTCCTCTTTACAACAGCCCTTAACATATTTTAAGACTGTTATCAATTCACCCCTCAGTCTTCTTTTCTCAAAACTAAACATGCCTAGTTTTTTTAACCTTTCCTCATAGGTTAGGTTTTCTAAACCTTTTGTCATTTTTGTTGCTCTCCTTTTGACACTCTTCAGTTTATACACGTATTTCCTAAAGCCTGGAACCCAAATTGGACACAGTACTCCAGTTGAGGCCTCATCAGTGCTGACCAGAGTGGGACATTTACTTCTCACATAAAATATTCCCGTTAATATACCCCAGAATGATATTAGCTTTTTTCACATCTGCATTACATTGTTGACTCATATTCAGTTTGTGAACCTTTGTTACCGCCAGATCTTTTTCAACAGTACTACCATCTAGTCAATTCTGTAGTTGTGCATTTGATTGCACTTCCTGAGTGAAGTACTTTATACTTGTCTTTATTGAATTTCATCTTGTTGATTTCAGAACGGTTCTCTAATTTGTCAAGGTTTTTTTGAATTCTAATCCTGTCCTCCAAAGTGATTGCAACCCTTCCCACCCTGGTGTCATATGCAAATTGTATAAGCATAATATTACATAATATAACATGTTTCTTGTGTTATTGCTTACATCATTTTCATATCCTGACTTTTCACTAGGTATTTTTTGACTGTAAATATGCAATACTACTAAATGAGTAGGTTTGCTGTAGAGATGTATTGATTTGAGCATGGTTATTGATAAACCTATTAACATGGTTCTGTCTCTCACACTAGTACAGTTATTATTCATATTTTTCATAACAGGATTCCTAACCCATTGTAGGAACATTGCCTAAAGAGGTACTCTCATTTGAAAATGTGTTGGGGGAGTAAAGCTCTTTCCCCTACTTTGAAAAATACATTGGTCTCCTATGTTGGATCTTAGGAATTTCAAAAGTACTATAAATATTGCCAATTACAGGCTGGTAATTGGGCAAATTGGTTGAAACTATAATGAACAGAATTATCAGACACATAGATGAACGCAGTTAGTTGGGGAAGAGTCTACACGGCTTTTGTAAAGGGAAATTATGCCTCATCAATCTATTAGAATGTTTTGAGGGAGTTAGCAAACATGCACAAAGGTGATCTAGTGGATATAGCGTACATGGACTTTCAGAAAACCTTTGACAAGGTCCCTCATCAAAGGCTCTTACGCAAACTAAGCAGTCCTGGGATGAGAGGGAAGGTCCTCTCATGGATCAGTAACTGGTTAAAAGACATGAAACAAAGGGGAGGAAGAAATGGTCAGTTTTCAGAATGGAGAGAGGAATATAGTGTAGTGTCGTGTCGTCTGTCTCACCCCCCCCACCCACCCCCCCCCCATGGATCTGTACTTGGACCAGTGTTGTTAAACATATTCATAAATGATTTGGAAAAAGGGGTAAAGAGCGAGGTGACAAAGTTTGCAGATGATACAAAATTATCCAAGACAGTTCAGTCCAAAGCAGACTGCGAAGAGCTACAAAGGGATCTCACAAAACTAGGTGATTGGCAACAAAATGGCAGATGAAACTCAGTGTTGATAATGTATATTGGAAAACATAATCCCAACTATACATACAAAATGATGAGGTCTAAATTAGCTGTTACCATGCAAGAAAGAGATCTTGGAGTCATTGTGAATAGTTCTCTGAAAACAACATCTGCTCAATGTGCAGTGGCAGTCAAAAATGTTAATGTTAGAAACCGTTAGGAAAGGGGTAGATAATTAGACAGTAAATATCATAATCCCACTATGCCTACACCTGGAATACTGTATGCAGTTCTGGTCACCCCATGTCAAAAAGATAGATAGATAGATAGATAGATAGATATATATATATATATATATATATTAGAAATGGAAAAGGTGCAGAGAAGGGCAACAAAAATGATTAAGGGGATAGAACAGCTTCCATATGAGGAGAGATTAAAAAGACTGGGACTGTTCAGGTTGGAAAAGAAACAACTAAGGGGGAGGGGATATGATAGATGTCTATAAAATCGTGAATGATGTGAAGAGTAAATAAGGAAGTGTTATTTACCCCTTCACATAACAGAACCAGGGGGTCACCCAATGAAATTAATAGGCAGCAGGGTTAAAACAAAGAAAAGGAAATACTACTTCACACAACACACATTGCCAAAACTATAACTGGGTTAAAAAAAAGAATTAGGTAAGTTCATGGCAGATAGGTCCATCAACGGCTATTAACCAAGATAGTCAGGCATGCATCCTCATGCTCTGGGTGCTCCTAAGCCTTTGGCTGCCAGAAGCTGGAACTGGACGACACGGGATGGATCACTTGATATTTGCCCTGTTCTGTTAATTCCCTTTGAAGGATCTGGCATTGGCCACTATCTGAAGACAGGATACTGGACTAGATGAACCACTGGTCTGACCCAGTATGGCCATTCTTATGTTCGTATGATCACTTAGCATTGCATAACTACTCTTATTAAAGACAAAGGTAAAAACACTCTTTACTTTTTGGAGGGTGACTGTGAGAAGAAGAAGAGGGCTCACACAGACAGAATTGCAAACTTGTTAAAGGATAAACTTTTCAACAAATTATATTGATCATATCTACTCTTTTTAAGTGAAGTTTAAAAACTACAGTGTTTGCAGGATATTGGACTTTGCTACTAATATTCAGATTGTCTTTATTTCCTCATTTTGTAACCATAACTTGTTACGCTGATCTTAATTATTCAGAATGGTAAGCAATGATAGGATTTTTCAATACTGCTGATAGCTTTCCAGCCCATTTTTCCTTCACTCCCTCTTTCCTTCCTTTCTTCTCTTTTGTCATTTTGTGGTCACCTCCCCACTGAAGTTGTGTTTGTACTCTGGAGATGAATAGCTTGTTTTCTTAAATAAAAAATAAAGAATATAGCCATAACTTGTAACAATTCATTGTATTTGCAATTAACTGTTGGAATACTGCTTCCTGAGGGAGCAATACAAGAACTAACAATGTATTCTCGCCTTTTCTCATTCTCACACTAACTCTTGTTTTTTTTCTTTCAGGTTCAGTATTTACATGTCTTACTGTAGCACTGGGATTTTATCGTCTGTGGATATAATAAAGCATCTATTTAAAAGGACATGTGCTCTCTTGCCTTATAAAAATCAAGGATGTTTTCTCCTAGCTTCATTGAGTCTTCACTTTAAAGCAAGTCAATACTATTTTATTTATATTTATTTTTTAAAATAATCTATATTGAAAATGTACCCAAAATGTGCCTGGGAATAAATTGTTCGTGTATCTCAATATAGAGAGAAGATTGCCTCTGGCACAAACCAGGCATAATCTAGACAGCTCTGCCAATTCCCCTCAATCCTGACCTGCAATATCCTTTTCCTATTGTAGTTTTAGAGCCTCAGTTAAGCAGACTGCAAATTATACCAAATGGTGTAGTGACTGTGTGATGTGGTGAAGAATCCACTAGGAATTATATGCCAGACTCTGCTGAGATATGCATGTGCAGTAGCAGTTGTATGTTTCAGAACAGAATTTGGTCATAAATTTAAAATCTCCAAATGTATTTAATTAGTGACCTTACAGCAATTTTGGACGTAGGCCTTTGGAGTGAAACACTACTGGATTAATGCACAGCCTACACACTTCCTCTTCGTTAATAAAAATGTATTCATATACTTATATTGTAAAGAAATATTTCTTTTATCTGTTATGCTGATTTTTAAAGTGTTTGCATCATGGTTTGTTTTCCAAATTGCCGTCCAAACAAACAGTTATGTTTCATGAAAAGTGTTGTGTAATGAAACAGTGTCTCTCTGACCTTTTTGGTTTTTTACGTAGCATTTTAAGAACTCACATTTAGGACACACAAGGTTCTGAAACTCATTGCACATGATGATTTTAAATTTTGTACTAAAACTGGAACAGAAGTTTGAAGAGCAGTAAGATCTAATAGCTTATATTAATCTCTTCTACAACCTTATGTTGAGATACAAACTGCTCTCTGTCACTGCTTGATTGATAGAAGAGAATTGCCTCTTTTACTGTTGAGGTGAGAATTAAAGCTGATTAGTTCTCTTCTAGGGAGGAAAGAGCAACTGGCTATCACTTACTAGAGTGATCGCCTTAGGGCTGTGGTCACTAAGGGAGTGTCTACACTAGCTGTTTTCCCAGAAGTTCTACAAATGGTACAGCTCCTCTACTGGTAGCAATGGTAGGAGCACTAATGTAGACTAGCCACTGGTGTGTTTAATCCTGCACAGACCAAGGCCATATGGAATGGTAGTTACAATATCAATGCCTTCTCTACATTAATGCTTCCACTAGTGGTAGCAATGAGGGGAAATTATAGGGAAATGGGGCTAATGTGTCCAGGGTCAATCACCAAACAGAGCAGCCAGGTCCAATCACTCTCATTAACCTAGCGTCCTGTCTCTCTGCTTAGCTTCTCTTTGTTTTTTTCCTCTCTCTGTGGGCTGATAGTAAAGGCTGGCAGGTACCATACCAGTTTTGCTCCCTGCTTTATTTCTGGAAGTCATGGCAGGCTGGCTAACTTTTTGTATATATACCTCAGTAGCCATTGAACTTTCTTGGCTGTTGGGGCTATCATTTGTTATACGAAGACAGAGAGGAGGCCAGATGGAGGTAGAAGTATCTTACAAAAGCAAGGACTACCCTGGACTTAAAGGCTAATGGATAATCATTAAAAATGTAACTAACAATAATCTGAGTTTAATCGCTCTTAATAAAAATAACCAATTGGTCTTTCCTATTAGTGATTCTTAATTTAGTAAACCTTACCCTAGCTGCTAAGAGTTAAGAAACAACATAAATAAAAAGACTTCTATAAAACACTGAAAAGGAGAGAACATTTAAGAGGTAGTGTCAAGGAAGCTAGTATTGCAAAACAATATCCTCCAAATTACTAGCAACTTTTGAATTGGTTTTGTGTTTGTCAAAAAAATATAAAAATTATGCAACTCTTAAAGGTTGTTTTAAAGCTGGATTTTTATATTTATTTTAAATGTCACTATTAAAGTGTCAGGCATTATAATTTAGGTAAACGTTAGGTGTGATCTACTTCAGTCTTTTATATATAAAAGCATATAGTGGGAACTATATATTCTTGTTACACTGGAATATAATCTCTGACCAGCTGGATGCCTAAGCAGTTGATGAATTGTCGTAGGATTAAAATATTAGTGAATTGTAAATTTATTCTGCATATTTAATTTCAAATATAAAGTGAATTCTGCTGAAAAGTGAGATTCTTATACAAGAGAAGTGTGACTTTTGCAGTGAAATAAAGCTGCAAGATTATAAGATTTATTTATTTTTTGCTCCAGAAATGGATCTTGAAGGAAAAACAGCACTCTCAATGTTTGCTGTAGACTGGAATTAATAAAGTTCACAAAAAGGGGCAACATACAGAATAGGAAACCTTCAGTACTCCAAGCCTGTAAAGTCTCCAGGTACGGTGCTCAAGGCCATGAAATTTCTAAATCAGATATGTTGTTAGATGCAAAACCTTCATTCATCAGGGAACGCGGTACAGTTTGCTATGCATTTAAAAGCCATTGCAGATCAGTTATGATAGTTTCTGACATATTCATGCAAGCTGTAATATCTTTACCTGCATTGGCATTAAAAAAAAGTGCAAAATCCCTTTCTGTATTTGAAAAGCTCAAATAAATCCCTTCCAATCTGATCCTTAAAATCGAAATCCAGCTTACTGATACAGATGAGGAGCAAGCACATCAGCACCCATGAACTAGTTTTTGGAATGTTAAGATTTATATCCAAAGAACAAATAACTACAAGCAGCAACTGGGAAACCCAACTCCAGTGCCATTAATTTTCCATTCCTTAATTTCTCTAAAAGCTTTTTTCTGCACACATGCTACATAATGTCTTCAGTATTATAGCTTATTTCTCATCAGCATTTGAAACTTATTTCTGTATCAGATTTCAAAATTTTGCCTTTGTACTGGCAGACCTCATTTCAGAAGGTGTGGTCATCTGGCATAGCTGGAAAATGGGGGGGCTTTTGTCTTTTTATAAAATCACTGCAATTCTGAAAGTTTCAAGGCAGCCTACATTTCTATCAATAGTATAGTATGCTGCTAAGGAGGAAATGGGTGTTCAGGTCCTGAGTACCTTTAGGCCAGCATGAACAGACAGTTCTGCAGAGGGGATTGTGTGGGGGTAGGGGTTGGGCAGAGAACGCATTGCAGTCTTCCTCTACCAGAAATACAGGTTGATCCTATAATAAGCCTTGGGGCTCTGGGGAGCAAATGTGAATCAAGGAGGAACTCTCACAAAACAAACTTTACATGTTGTGACAGGGTTGGGCCAGAGGGCTACAGGAGAGTAACAGAAGGCAGATATATTAGCCCCAGGCTAAGTAGGTCCCTTTTCCCTGACTAAGGTAACAGGGAAGGTTTCAGAACAATCAGGAACTTTCCAGAGACAATTAAGACAGGCTGATTAGAACACCTGCAGCCAATCAAGAAGCTGCTAGAATCAATGAAGGCTGGCTAATCAGGGCACCTGGGTTTTAAAAAGAAGCTCACTTCAGTTCATGGTGTGCATGTGAGGAGCTGGGAGCAAGAGGCGCTAGGAGCTGAGAATGAGGGCTGTTGGAGGACTGAGGAGTACAAGCATTATCAGACACCAGGAGGAAGGTCCTGTGGTGAGGATAAAGAAGGTGTTGGGAGGAGGCCATGGGGAAGTAGCCCAGGGAGTTGTAGCTGTTGCACAGCTGTTCCAGGAGGTGTTCTAGACAGCTGCATTCCACAGGGCCATGGGCTGGAAACAGGAGTAGAGGGCGGGCCCAGGTTCTCCCCAACTTCTAGTCGGACATAGGAGGAGTCAGCCTGGACCGTGGGATCAGAAAAACGGCCAAGCTGAGGGCTGCTGTGAAGCTCCAAGGCAAGCAAATCCATCAATAAGTGCAAGACCCACCAAGGTAGAGCAGGAACTTTGTCACAATGTAAATATGCTAGTAAGAAGAAGAAACTGAGATGGGAGTTCTTACATTTTTGTTTTTAATTTAAAATCTGTAACCAAAAAAGGCCTCTTTCCCTAGTAAGTTCTAACCTGTTTCTGTTTCCTTACAGCTAAATTACCTAGCCCTGTCTCTATTAAAAATCTTAATTTTGTCCTTTTTCAAGTGTGGTGTTAAGGGCTTCTGTGCTAAAACCATGAGTGGAGAAAGAAGAGTTGTTTAAAGCTAGATATTTTCTTTGCATTAACTGGAAATGTTCCTTGATTCTTCTATACACATGATCTGCCTTAATGTTAATGTACTGGGTCCTGTCTCCACAGCACCAGAAGCAGTCTATTGCCTTTAACTACATATACCTGATTCCTCTGATGTAATTGCTGAATATTATTCTTCTTACTTTATCCATTTTTATATACCCTGGCATAGGTAATCTGCATCCTTTTTCTTATTCCTCTGCCTGTCTATGCCAGCAAACAGTCTAGCCACTCAAGGTCTTGTCACTAACATTTTATCTATTAGTCTCGCTTTTAAACCATTTGCTTCTATTTTAACTGCCTTGGATCTTGAAATTTGACCAAAATATTAGAAAAATAATTAAAATCAGGATCATATCTCAAGCCAAAAGTTTGACACTACTAAAAATTATGCTAAAAGCTTTAAAGTGTGATTATGGTCAGTAAATGACCATATAAAATGGCATTTTCTCACTTAACATATGTACTCACTGAGTGAAATCCTGGCAACACTAAAGTCAATGGCAAAATTCCTTATTAACTTCAGTGGAGCCAGGAATTAACCCTATATATATTGCAAGTCATGTCTGCTTTCCTTCCAGGAAAAAAGTGATTGGTGTGTTGTTTTGGTGGTGGTGGTTTTTTTTGTTTTTTTTTTCCCTACTCCTGCTACCACCTGCAGACCCGATACAGCCCAGTTTTATTTTTTTTCTATCAACATAATTGTTAGCTGAATTCCAGTTGCTAATTTGTTGTTACTGGTCACAATGCGTGGGCAAGACTGATTTTTCTCATCCCATTGTAAGTTTTCAGGGCTCAAATAAAGGGATCTTTTTTGCTTCTAAACTAAGCAAATTCTATTTGAAAGACACTGAACATGAGACGGCACAATGCATACATGGTCACTCTTCCTGCTATAAAAAAAAATCTATACTGGAACAGGAATTGTATTTGAAAAATAAATCTTTATTCCTTGATCACTTTTTAGTTTCATAATGCATTTTTAATTCTGAGTTTTATCAATTCTTATGTTTTTAGTTGTACAGCTATTGAATTTATATTTATATTTTTACAGATTTAAAAAGTGCATTCTATTTGAGCGATTGTTACATTATCAACTGTTCATGTTAAGTGCATAAATGGAAGACTGACCTTTGCCATTAATGAAATGTGTGGAATATTTGGTGTTTGTTTTTTAATCTGAAATAAAAGCATATATGCTGGCAAAATGACTTGCCTATTTTTATCAAAGCTGATATAATTGAGAAGTTTATTCTTCCTCTCACAAGATTAGTGGAATATACTTTTTTAGCAGCATATCACATTTTACCATTTTTCTGAACATTGTTCCTCTACCACTTCAAAGACTATCGTGTTCCTGACAGAAGTTATTTAGAAGTAATTTGTTGCCTTATTCCCTGTAGAGCATTCAGATTTCTGTGTGCCCACAATAGTCTTCACTTGCTGTTCTTTGCTATTGCTTTAGAGGAAATAGGAAGTTTGGTCTGAGTCCTGCCTTTTCTGTTCCTGTGATCCATTATACAGGCATTTACCTTCATCTGTCTCTTCTGTGGTCAGTTTTCTCCAGATGCCAACTACTGCACCAGATAAGTCAGGTATCCAAATCAGCTTGGCTTACATTACATAAGTTTTTATAGCAACAGAAGTCAAATCAAGCATGCATGCATACATACACTCTCTGGAAAGTAAAGATAAGCAGCCACTAAGCTGGTAGCTAAGGAATAACAAAGTATTGTCTGCGCTTACTTTCTTTTCTGAGTGACTTGGCACTAAGTGAAGCCTTGTCTACACTACACTAGGAAAACTACATTGCTGAGGTGTTTGCAACATGTGCTTTTAACTGTTGTTCCTGAAATAGTGCAGAACAACATGGCTAATCTTTGTCTGTGCATGTCTCTAAACTCAATATCCCCAGTAGATGCCTGTTGTCTACACTTGCAAAAATCCACTGTTGATAAGGCTTGGGATGAAAAGTGCTGAACATTAGTGTAGCATTTCCTCACCACACTTCATCTATAGTTTTGGCTAATGTTTATTCCTGTCCTCAAGGTAAATGAATATTGCCCAATATTCAAACTATGCTAACTTCTCCTTTCCTCTCCTTTGCAGTCTTCCCCTGCCCACCTCCTATCAAGCTCTTCTTTAAAAGCGCAGTGGTTGCTCAGCTTTATTACTGATTTTTGTATATGTTTTAGTAAAGTTGTGATTAACATTAAATGGACAGTCCCTTCTTGCTGTATCTGTAAAATTTAACATTACAGATATTGGGCAGATTTTTTTAAAGGATAAGTTGTGCATGTACAATGTTGTGTGAGAATTTTAAATTCAACTGTGTGATGGGATATACCAAGGTCAAATTGAGGCTAATTTTGGCTAATGAGCTACTGTGGGTCCACTCAGCCCCAAGCAGCTACACCTGCCCTTGCAATCAGATAATGAAAGGGGGGGAGGAGGACAGTTCACTAGCTGGCTAACTAAGGAGAAGAACAGATATGTTATGTGTTGCTCTTTGAGAGAAAGGACCAGTCCAGGATCTCTACAGAGACTGCTGACTGCCAGAGCCTTGTGGAGGAAGGTAGTCTTGGCCAAAGCTATTGAGTTTCTCTTTGCTTAATTATAAAAGGACTTTGGCTCAGGAGGGGCCTTCTAAGACTGCTGCAGGGAATCCTTTCCCAGGTAGGGTGTGGGGAACTGCCTCAATTAAACTTTAGACTTATTTGTGCCCTACTCAAACCTGGTGTTTGCCTGGAACACGGAAGAGCACGTGGTCACAAACTGTTATGGTACTTAAAACTTTTCTAAGGTTTATACAATGCAGTCTTGAAAATAATTTTCCTCACTAGCTCAAAATGAGTCTAATTTTGATGGCTTTAAAACTATCTTAGCTGCATGTGCAGAATATCCCTGTATCCGTTAGAGAATTTAGAAGCCAAGTCCTAGCTTGGCCTGCATCTGGATGCATGCCTTCAACTTCATAACCAGAAGGGGAATGGTGGGATTGGAGAGCAGGGCAGGGCCTAGGGGTAAAAGATAAAGTCAGTGTGTTTATAAAAATGTATGTCTAATCTGCTTGTACTCCACAAGCACCCTCTCTGTTGCTCCTGAGTAATCTCTGTCAGGGTGTTGTGTGGCCCCCTTTGGGCAGATACTGCAACTTTTTGAAGTAGTATTATGCTGAGCAGTCAGAGTTTAGTCCTAAGCAATTCTTGTTTTATCCATTATCCTCCATCATGTTATGGCAAAGGTATAGTTAAATATTTGTATGAAATTTTCCTTAGGGACAAATGTAAAGGTCCTTGCTGAAAAGACCCCTAAATGGATGCCTATAGCAGTTAAGGGGATTTTGTGGCTTAAGCACTGTCTTGTGTGGAGGCTTACAGCAAAGAGTGGACTCTGGCTCTAGTCAGACCAGAAGAGATCCTTTGTTTTACAGAGTAGCTGGGCAAAAGAGAGGTCAATGAGTAGGCCCAACTGAATTAACCAATTATTCAGTTTTGGAGGCTTGTTGGAAGACCAGTTACACAAGCCTGGTCTACACTAGAAAACAGATTTAGGGGGAGAGAACAAACAGGGCAGTGTGTCCACACGAGCCATGCTGGTTTTGGTGCAAAACCGTATACTACATAGATGCAGCTGTACTGCTGTGTTCCTATTCCACAGAACCAGGTACAGCTGCCTGATGCAGTGGCTTCTGGGAGATCTTCAACCTAGAATTCTTCTGGGAATTTAGGGGAATTGTGGAAGAAAGGATCAAATGTCCATAATGCCTTGTATTATTTCTTAGTTGTCTTCAAAAGGAGGCCATAGTGACAGTTTAGCTCTCACTCTTTGTTTAGTGAGAGATGTTTGAGTTGAATGTTCCTGCTAACTGGGTTCTAAATACAATGTAACTTTAAGATTTATGGGGAACTCAATTTCTTTTTAAAATGTTTCTTCACTGAAGGATTCTGCGTGAGTTCACAAATTCCAGAACTGTCATTGCAACCCCCCCTATTTGTGATGTCACCAAATGAAGCATTCTGGGATACATGTGGTAAACTAGGAAGTACCATGATAATGCAAAGATTGAAAAAAAGATTTTTTCAAAAGGTGAGTTGAAACTTACTTCTGTGCTGAATGTCCCGAACAGGCATCATGCTTAATTCCACTTTAGTCTTTTATTTGACGCTCACCTTTAGAAAGACGACATCAGTGAATGTGGACTTGTTAAGCTGAGTAAAGGAGAATGTTTGTTAGAATATTATGTAAGGGTTGAATTTCTTAAAGTGGCAGGCTAAAGAGTGATCAATGTGAGTTTATAACAGTGGTGCATGCGTTGGCTGCACCAGTAACTTGCTGGGAGCCTAAGGATCACACATACAGAGATTTTCATATTCTTGCTTCCTGAGCAAATCTGCTTGCCTGTCTGCTGGCTATAACTGCCAACACTGCGATGTGGATATCACTCAAACAGCATTTTCTTTCCTTTTGTCTGTCTGCTGCTCAATCATCTCTTATATTTTTGAGAGAGAACACTGCAATGAATATTAAAATAGTGTATCTGGATGTCCCATCAATAGTATTCTAAAACACTGCATCTGTATTGCAGTCAGATCCATAAAGCCTTCACTGTCCAATTAAAATGTTTATTATGTAATAGTAGTTAATTTCCATTGTATACAATGCAGCAATTACCCAAGCAGTTGCTTGGTTTCTTTCCTCCTCAGATTTGAGGGAACCTATGGTTAGGGTCACACACCTTGAAGACTGGTGCGGGGGCAAAAGGGTGCTGCTTTTCCCTTCATGCTTCCCTTTTAACCACTCAGTCCAAGTGCACCCAGGATTTTTGAAATGTCAATAGTGTTGTTTCCAGCAGGCAGTAAGCAGATAATTTTCACTTGATCAAATCAGATGTTTGGTTATCCTGGGCTGCTGGACAACCAGGTTTTCCTAACCTGCCTGGCAGATCCTTATTGCACTTAGTTATAAACTTGATTGTGATAACAAGGAGGGGTTGGGCATGTAACTTCATTGAAAAAATAAATCTAGTTTGATTTGATAGTAGATGGCAGATGGTTATTACCCATTTGCTAAGGCATCTAGTCTGAGGGGTAAATGTCTAGTACAGGGGTGGCCAGCCTGTGAAGAAGCCAGAATTTATCAATGCACATTGCCAAAGAGCCCCAGTAATACATCAGCAGCCCCCCATCAGCTTCACCGCCCCCCCACCCCCAGCTCCCAGCATCTCCCACCCACCAGCAGCCCTGCTGATCAGTGCCTCCCCATCTCTCCTGATCAGCTGTTTTGAAGGCATGCAGGAGGCTCTGAGGGGGAGGAGAAAGGGGAAGAGGCAGGAAGGGATGCAGTGGGAGTAGAGCCAGGGGTTGAGCAGTGAGCACCCCCCGGCACATTGGAAATTTGGCACCTGTAACTCCAATCCTGGAGTCGGTGCCTATACAAGGAGCTGCGTGTTGGCCACCCTGGTCTAGTAGGACTTCACCTCCATTTTCATGCATGCCAATATTTCCATATGCATAGAAAAAGGAAATATATTTTTTTCAAGTAGAAACAAAAAATAAAATGGTATTTCTGTGGTCCTATCCCAGGACAGTCAAAAATATAATGTAGTTGACCTCAGCATTATAAAATCATGAGTAAATTCAAAATCATGAGATGTTAATGTATTTTGGATTCTTTTAATTTGTTTTTTTTTTTTTTTGAACTTTCAGAGTTCAGATTTAAGCTTTTTTTTTCTACATACGCTTTTAAAATATGAAAGCTGAGATTCTTACTTAGTCACAAGAATCCAGGAGCAGGGACATGAAGAAAAACAAATAGTGACACTCATAATAAAAGTATGAGTTAGCAACAAAGTTGCGTTTTCTTTCATTTTAGGCTTTTTTAAGCAAAGCAATTCTATTGCAATAGAATGTAACCCAAATCCTTACACCCTGAAGTCAATGGGATAGTTATGTGTAAACATTTCCTTATCAATCTCCTGATGGGTATTGGTCTGAGATCTTTGTACTAAACAACTTGCCGCTTGAAAGCTAATGTACTGTTAAAACATCAACATGTGCACCAAAACCGCAAGGCCTTGATGTGCACTTTAGTTTTGGAGTAAGACAAGAACATAGATATGGATAAACATACATATAGAAAAGCATGAAAAGGTGTTTATACCACACAGCATGGTGGCTTTTTAAACACCTTAATTAGATTAAATAAATAGTAGCAAGTGGGAGGAAAAAACATAACTGAAGTGGTTTATCCACAGTCCATAGAGGAGTGGAGGTATGCAGTGCCCTGATTGCCCTTTGTAATAAGCCTGAATGCATGTAGTGGTAAAGAGGTCTACACTTTAACAAATGCATTTGGACTGCCATTGGCTACCTACCCCTTCTTCTAACTAGTGGCGATGGTGTGTCAGAAATTGTTTAACATTAGTTTTGTTCAGTTAAATATGGATTATTTTCTGGGTGGGGGATCGAATTGTCCACTTCTGTTGATTTTTAAAATCTCAAACTTAATGTCACTGTAATGTAGGGTGTTTAGGCATTGACTCTAAACTACACTTTTTGTATACACTGTCAAAGACTGAAAGGGAAGTATGATTAATCATCATTAATGATATAGTAGGAATAAGCCGTATGGTGACACTCACAGAAAAGACTAAATCATCAGGAGTTGAAAGTACCCATGAGGAGAGAGATTAGATACATGAGCAGAAAATATCAAAATTAGATTCTTCATGGTACAAAGCAAACTGATCTTTCTGGGGGGAAAGAATTCAAGTGGGATGGAGAAACCTAGCAAGCAGTAATGCTAAGAGACCTAGAAGTGACAGTGAACAAACAAATTAGATAGGAGCTTGCAATGCAGTTTTGGCCAGTATACATTAAAGGCAGGACTGGATTAAGTAACAAGTCTGTCTAGGACCGCAAACTCAGGGATCACATGATAACCTGATGAGGTCATTGTTACAGCCTGAAAGGAACAAGGAGCTCATTGCTGAGTGAGGTATCTGCTTTAAAAGAGGGAGGAGCTGCGGTAGTTTCTACTCCGCCCAGAGCTGTGAGTCAGGAGGAGAGTTTGCTTGCCTTGCACTTTCCCACCCCCATCAGACCAGTCCTCCCAGTTCTACCCCAGCTGAGCTATGTGGAAACCCAGCTGTCCAAAGCAGAAGGGTACTTTTTGACCTGTCCCCAGAGAGCCCTCTGCTAGGGTGGCAAGTGCCTGAGTTCTGCCTCTTCCCAATGCAGACCCCAGCCTGCCTGAAGATAAGGAGAAATTGGCCCCACCAGGGCAATGGGGGGATGTGAGAGAGCATCCTACCACCCCAGCACAGGGATCCATGCATGCAGGTTACACAGAAGGTTCTCTACTGCAGAGGTGTAGGATCCCAACATGGAGTCTCTGCTGAGTGGCGGGCGGCCCCTTAATCCTCTGTTGTTATAGTGGGGAGCTGAAGGCTCTTCCTGGATCAGATCCCAGACTCCGTAAAGACAAGGAACAGTGCGCCAATCGTTGGAAGGTCCTAGAGTAGATCAGTTAGTGGTATTTGAACTGTATCCCAAGAGGTTAGTGCTCTTAAATTTATTTGTGGTCTCTTCACTTGTTTTTTAAACCACCATGTGGTCCAGATCAATGAAATTACTCATCAGCTACATAACTAGAGGAAATGACAAATATGGATAAACGCTCTTTACCTCTTCAGTGGGAAGAAAGACCTATTCCCCCATGCACAGCACATTATAATTAGGTTAGTACAGAGTTAGCTTTTCATATTGCTCGAAATAATTGGCATAGGCTACCACTAGAAGCAGGATGCCAGCCTTGATGGGCTATTGTTTTGATCTCTGTGGCAAATATGACAGGTTTCAGAGTAGCAGCCATGTTAGTCTGTATTCGTAAAAAGAAAAGGAGGACTTGTGGCCCCTTAATGACTAACCAATTTATTTGAGCATAAGCTTTCGTGAGCTATAGCCGCTCACGAAAACTTATGCTCAAATAAATGTTAGTCTCTAAGGTGCCACAAGTCCTCCTTTTCTTGTGGCAAATATGTTTGTCAAGGCTTTTTCCATTGTGCATCTAACCTAACAAAGTATGTACTTGATATACAATTTTTTATTTTTTTATTTTTTTGCAATCCTGCTGTATTGGGAGTACACAGAAATGACACTGTCCTGTTTGCGTTTTTAACTACCTGTGTATAAACACAAGCTGTACGTATTCTCATTAGTGAGAAATAATTCCTAAAAACACCAATATCATAATGGCTGCATTGGTTAAATTGTTAAGACTGTGTCAGCATTTCCATTATAACTCCTTTTTCATCTGGATTCAGGTACATCTTCCTCAGGAGCAACAGGGACTATGGGTGCTAAGGAAGTAACCAGGTTTAGCCTTTATGTAAAGAGCATAGTTCTTGCATTACTGAAGAACTGTATCCTGCTCTACTCGGCCATGGGGCCAGTTGTCATGGTGTGGGTTTATAAGAGTGGAGAGGAGACGAAATAAGGTGATCCTGGGGAAATTTTCAAAAAGTTTCTACTTAGTGATAATGACAGGCCAGTTTATTTGATCTCATGATAAGGAATAGGCAAGGCCCCTCCAAGAACTCCTTTTTGAGCAAATGATGATGTCAGGGCTGATTCCCCACTCTGGCATATCAAGTGCAGAAGGCGGGGGCCTGCAAGGATTCTAAAAATTAATACTGGCCACTCCAGGCTTGTATTAAACTCCAAAGGTTACAGCTTTTCTCTGACCTTGGATGGGTAGATGCTGCCACCACCCAAATGCATAACCCCTTTGAGAGCCCAGGAAGGCGCACTTGGGAATTTCTTCCTGTAGGGTACCCTCAAGCCCTTTCACCCCCACCTCCGGGGAAGAGCTGAGAGAGAAAAAACAAAGGAAATAAGCTGTTGCCACCAGCTAATAAAAAAAAAAAGTGCACAAACCTCTTAAGACACAGAACTCCAATCCTTTTCTGAAAAAAAGGTGGTTGTTTTTTTTTTAAATAAAATTTACATCTATTGCTAGATTTTAAAAGAGCAACTACAAGGATTAAGCACCAAGAATAGCTTCCTTGAGGTCCAGCTTAAAGGTTACAAGCAAAACCAAAGCACCTGGGGTCAGCACAGAGGAACCCACAAGCCATAAAGAAATATGAGATGCACCTCATCACATCTTCCTAGATATTTCCTGATCTACTTACATATCTGGGGTTTCAAATGAGTAGTTTCCAGATATGACTCAGATGATTTTTCATACCTGGCCCAAAGCTTCTTACAGCATCACTGCTTTGTCCCCCTCTCCTCAGGAGAACAATCACAGACAGACAAAGGGTAAGTTTTTTCTCAATTTAAAAAAGTTCTAGCCTTCCCATTGGCTCTTTTGGTCAGGTGTCCACTCACTTCCTTTTACTTATGCATAGCAGTGAGACTTTTTCACCCTTTACTGGTAAGGCAAGTAGAGAACAGCTACTAAGAGGGATTTTATAGCTGGCTGGGTGTCCATAACAGGGAGCTCCCCTTCCCCGCCCCCCCCCCCAGCTTTATTTATCACAAATGACCACCTTCTTAATCAGAGGGGAGGGACCAAAAAAGGAATTGGGGTCACCAAAAGGAAAAGTGGGGAGTTGTGATCAAAGTCATATTGGGTGGGACACTGAGCAGAGAACTCCAGGTGATGTCCATTGCTCCATGAAGTCAGAATTCCATTTGTTCTCTGGGAAGGGGATGGAGTGAGAGAGGCTAGATATCTATCTTCAGAACATATGCCATCCAGGCAACGGTAGTGCAAACTTCCCTACATCACCTTTTCCATGTGCTTCATCCTTGAACTGGAGGAAGAAATTTTAGAATATGATAGCTCAGTCTCCATACCCTGGTAATCCTTGGTGTCTCTGAGACTACCACCAAGTAGTCAGTTATTTAGGGATCTGGGGTAAAAATTGGAGATTTTTGAGCAGGGGGTTGGACAAGATGACTTCCTGAGGTCCCTTCCAACCCTGATATTCTGTGATACCCTGGCTGTCCATCCTGCCTGCCTGCCACTGTGGGAAGCCTGGTCCACCCAGGGTCACTAGACCTGTGATCAACACCCTGCAGGATCACCCTGGCCTGCTGTTGGGAGTGGGGGCTGACATTGCTGAGCCTGATCCTGGGCTGCCCCATTTTGCACCACCCTTGCCAGCTCTGTGCCTGGGGCAGGTGTCCCTCCTGTCCTGACCCAGAGGATGTCACATGCAGCTGTGTGCTGATTGGGCCGCAAGGGGGCTGTGGGTTGAGAACCACTGGTGCATGTGCAGCGGTTTCATGAATAAGTTGCAATCATCGTGGTCAACTAATTCTCTAATCCACCCACTATAATCCATACACGAGATCAAAGCTGTTGTTTGGCACACTTACAGTCTAGCAGGTCAGAATAACTCTTCAAATTTCTGCACAGAGCTGAACTGAGTCATATAGCTCTGCTGAAGGAAGGGCTCGCCGCAGCTGCAGAGGAAGAGGCAGAATTTTGTCTCAGCGTTGAAAGTAACTCTCAACATTTACTCACTCATATATCAGGCCTGACTGCTTACATTGTTCCATGCCTCATTCTACTGTCATTTCTATTTAATAGTGCTCACAAGTGTGCTCGGAGTGCCACAGAAAATGTATACAAGACTAGTTTTGGAATCTGTACACTAAAATGGCTCAATTATTATGGGATACAAAATGAAAGTTGGGCTATTAAATGTATGGCTGTGTGTATCAAGGTGTTTCAGAAGTCTCCTGTCTTTCCAATTCCAGGAAACATAGCTATGAATCAGTGGAGGTGGTGACCTCCACTGAGCGCAGGAAATTGCACTGGGGAAAACAATTGAGTAGGGCAAATACGTGCTGTTGGACAACGTGTGCTGAAGCTACCTTCTCCTCTAACCTAGAGTAAAGCGTCCTGGGATTGAAGAGGACTGTAGAAACAGCTGTCCACAGTCAGAGACCTGGAAGGAGCCTGTGGAAATTATGGACAAATAATTTCGGTAGTTTGTTTTTCATGAGATTGTATCTTACTTTGTGAAGACTTTGCCACAAACCCCTCTTGAGGGGACTGAGGCCTGATCTACAGGCAGATTTTTGTACCAGTATAACTTTCAGATAGGGACCAGGGTGTGAATTTTTTTGGTTTTCTTAATAAATAAAAAAAACAAGTGATACTGGTAGAATGCCTAGAGTGGATTCAGGTGCTTTCTACCAGTATATTTGTCCCTTCCTTTATAGGAATAGCCATATGGTATAACCACCTTTTTATACCCATAGAATTGCATCCACAGTGCGGAGTTTATACTGCTTTAACATTAGCCAGAATAAATCCCCCTGGCAGAGAGAAGGTTTCTTCAGTTTTGGAAAAAGCTGCATAAACATAAATTTTTGTTTCATTTGACCTGCCTCGCTATGTATGTGAGTGATACCCTTGCTTATAAGTGAGTAATAAGTCATTTGAGTGCATACACTTTCAAAAAAATGACCTGTCTAAAATGTACGTATGACTAAAGTGAGAAACCATATAATTATATTTCTATAACCCAAGCCCTTCCTTACCGCTCCCCTTTCCTTGTGTAGGTTTGTTTTATTCTTTGTCAAGTCCATTGTTTAGGTTCCAGTCTTTCAATGCCTTCTGCTAGCATGGATCCTTGTGCCCTGACTGAAAAAAGGCATTTGGTAAATGAGATGTTTTCCTCTAAATTCTTGTTAGAAGTTAAAGCTGATATTAATCAGAGGAGAGAAAATCATTGTCAAGTGTATTTGAACCCAAACACTGCCACGCCAGTCACTCCCTCTTTGTGGCTTGGTTGCAATGCAGTCAGTGTCTCCAGACTTGGGAGACAAAAGTGAAATTAAGTGTGCGGTTGTCCCCTGCAGAATTGCGTGTGCATCTACTCTTGACTTTAATAGGACCAGCATGCATAATCAGAGCTTTTTCAGACTCAAAGGCCCAGAACCCTCAAAGTGCTCTGCATGGGTGGACTTTTGAGTCCAGGTGAAACCTTCTTAAATTTAAATGTACGGATCTATGTGCACAGAACAGCATGCAGGACTGGAGCCTAAATTAGGAAGTCCAGGCAGAAGTACAAGCAGACTATGTAACGTGGCATTGCTGGAGGAGGCAAAAAGGCTACTTGTCTTGCAAGGCTGTGTCGTTCGCTTTCCTGCTTTTTCACACTATTCTTAACTCTCCCTTTCACACCCTCTTCATAAACATATTCTATTATGCACTTATACCACTTGCTTTGATGCCACAGTTTCCCTGAGCCAATGGCTCACCTTTGATGTACTTAAGGCAATTGGCAAATTATTCTGTATATTCATAACTGTGCATTTTGACATTTATGAATTCCCTTGTATTTAGATTGTTCTCTTTAGTGTTTGATTCCCTCATTTGTGCAAATAGTTTCTCCATCTTATCAGACACACACAAATTTAAAGAGGGGACCAGCTAAATCTTGGTTAAGCTACTGTAAATCATGTGTAACTTCAATTTATTCACTAGCTTCTTCAGATTTACAAAGAATTTGTCTTAGATTTCAGAGTGGGGGGGGTGGAAACATGGGTTCAGCCTTCTTGTTGTTGGTATTCCAGTGATTTCCACAATGTGCTTCCTGGGTATATCCAAATACAGAGGATGATATGGTCCCTATTCCAATCCACTGACAGTCTAATTGACAAGATACTGATGTTGGCGAGAGGGATATAATCGCAATATATACATGATATATATTTACAGAATTCTTAAATGCATATCTGCTATCTCTCTGGCTCCCAGTCATCCAAGTCGTCATCAATTGGCTAGTGTCTTGTAGTTGTTGCTGGAGAAGTGGATCTCAAAAGATGAGAGGTTTATGGGTCAGTTCAGAACAGGTCTTTCACATATAAACAGAAGCACGGATGACAGCATGTAAATGTCTGTCTGAGCAAATAAAAGCAAGGGTTGATGCTGGCATTAGTGACAGAGAAGGCAAAAGGGTGACATAAGAGGCAAGAATAAGTAAGAAGAGCAGGACAAGGTTGTGAAGGAGCTAGATGAGGACAAGAAGCTTGAATGTGATGTGGTGGAAAAAGGGACAGCCCAGGGGTGGGATTCAATAAATGTGGGGGGAGAGGTATGGTCAGACAACAGGCAAGGAAAACTACTGTGGCAGTTTTTGTTTTGAATGAATGGGGGTAGCTGTAGGTATCAGAGAGGCCAGAGAGGAAGAGACTGACATCCTTGATTACTGCCATGTTTATTGAATAAGTGAGGCGGTGGGGGAAGGTCAGATCATAGAGATGTTGCTATGGAGGAAGAAGCTGCAAGATTTGGACAAGACCTGGATATGCTGGATAAGAAAGATTTGGGAGGGGGAGGAGAGTCATCTTTGACTCCTCCAAGTTATAGGCTTGAGTGACTGTCAAGTGTGCAGTGGACTTGGGAGGACTGATTAGAAGTTAAGTTTTAAATTTATGGTGGAACATCCTTGAGGCGAAATTTAGGCTGCTAGGTAACAGTTGGAAGTCCAGGACCTCCATGGTAGCATTCTCTGACATTCTTCCAGTTCCACGCACAGGGCCAGTTAGACGGGCAGAACTGCAGGATCTCAATGCGTGGATGAGACAATGGTGTAGGGAGAAGGGGTTTAGATTTATTAGGAACTGGGGAAACTTTTGGGAAAGGGGGAGCCTATGCAGGAAGGATGAGCTCCACCTGAATCAAAATGGAAGCAGATTGCTGGCACTTGGTTTAAAAACTGCTCTGACCTTTTTAATTTTAAGGGCTCTGGGAAAGCTGACAGAGGCACACGTGGTTTGGACAGAAACATCCCTTAGGGGAGGCTCTACTAATGGACTTGCATCCGATGAATGCATCCGATGAAGTGAGCTGTAGCTCACGAAAGCTTATGCTCAAATAAATTTGTTAGTCTCTAAGGTGCCACAAGTACTCCTTTTCTTTCTACTAATGGAGATTTTCTGTCCTAGTAAGGAGGAGAGTATGGACAATAAAATACAGGTAGGATCCGATGAGAAACAGTCAAATGAAAAAGTCTCATTCAATTACATCATGTATTGGGAGACCGCTAAAAAAGTGACAAGTTTTTAAAGTGCTTATATACCAGTGCTAGAAGTCTTAATAATAAGATGGGTGAACTAGAGTGCTTCATATTAAATGAGGATATTGATATCATAGGTGTCAAGGTTCCTCCCCCACTCTGAACTCTAGGGTACAGATGTGGGGACCTGCATGAAAAACCTCCTAAGCTTATCTTTACCAGCTTAGGTCAAAACTTCCCCAAGGTACAAAATATTACACCCTTTGTCCTTGGATTGGCCGCTACCACCACCAAACTAATACTGGTTACTGGGGAAGAGCTGTTTGGACGCGTCTTTCCCCCCAAAATACTTCCCAAAACCTTGCACCCCACTTCCTGGACAAGGTTTGGTAAAAAGCCTCACCAATTTGCCTAGGTGACTACAGACCCTTGGATCTTAAGAACAATGAACAATCCTCCCAACACTTGCACCCCCCCTTTCCTGGGAAATGTTGGATAAAAAGCCTCACCAATTTGCATAGGTGACCACAGACCCAAACCCTTGGATCTGAGAACAATGAAAAAGCATTCAGTTTTCTTACAAGAAGACTTTTAATAAAAATAGAAGTAAATAGAAATAAAGAAATCCCCCCTGTAAAATCAGGATGGTAGATACCTTACAGGGTAATTAGATTCAAAACATAGAGAACTCCTCTAGGCAAAACCTTAAGTTACAAAAAAGATACACAGACAGAAATAGTTATTCTATTCAGCACAGTTCTTTTCTCAGCCATTTAAAGAAATCATAATCTAACACGTACCTAGCTAGATTACTTACTAAAAGTTCTAAGACTCCATTCCTGGTCTATCCCCGGCAAAGACAGAATATAGACAGACACACAGACCCTTTGTTTCTCTCCCTCCTCCCAGCTTTTGAAAGTATCTTGTCTCCTCATTGGTCATTTTGGTCAGGTGCTAGCGAGGTTACCTTTAGCTTCTTAACCCTTTACAGGTGAGAGGAGCTTTCCCCTGGCCAGGAGGGATTTCAAAGGGGTTTACCCTTCCCTTTATATGTATGACAATAGGCATCACAGAAACTTGGTGGAATGAGGATAATCAATGGGACACAGTAATACCAGGGTACAAAATATCAGAAGGACAGAACAGGTCGTGCTGGTGGGGGAGGGGCACTATATGTGAAAGAAAGCATAGAATCAAATTAAGTAAAAATCTTAAATGAACGAAACTATGGATAGTAATTCCATGCTTGAATAATAAGAATATAGCAGTAGGGATATATTACCAACCACGTGACCAGGATGGTGATAGTGACTGTGAAATGCTCAGGGAGATTAGAGAGGCTATTGAAATAAAAAACTCAACAATAATGGGTGATTTCAACCATATTGACTAGGCACATATCACCTCAGGATGGGATGCAGAGATAAAGTTTCTTGAATGACACCTTAAATGACTGCTTCTTGGAGCAGCTAGACCTGGAATCCACAAGAGGAGAGGCAATTCTTGATTTAGTCCTAAATGGAGCACAGGATTTGGTCCAAAAGGTGAATATAGATGGACCACTTGGTAATAGTGACCATAATATAATTAAATTTAACATTCCTGTGGCGAGGAAAACACCATAGCAGCCAAACACTGTAGCATTAAACTTCAGAAAGGGGAACTACATAAAAATGAGGTTAGTTAAACAGAAATGAAAAGGTACAGCACCAAAAGTAAAATTCCTGCAAGCTGCATGGAAACCTTTTTAAGACACCATAATAGAGGCTCAACTTAAATTTATACCCCAAATTAAAAAACATAGTAAGAAAACCAAAAAAGCCACCATGGCTAAACAACAAAGTAAAAGAAGCAGTGAGAGGCAAAAAGGCATCCTTTAAAAAGTGGAAGTTAAATCCTAGTAAGAAAATAGAAAGGAGCACAGACTCTGGCAAATGAAGTGTCAAAATATAATTAGGAAGGCCAAAAAAGAATTTGAAGTACAGCTAGCCAAAGACTCAAAGTTATAGCAAAAAAAATTTTAAGTACTTCAGAAGCAGGAAACCTGCTAAACAACCAGTGGAGCCACTGGATGATCAAGATGCTGAAGGAGCACTGAAGGACGATAAGGCCACTGCAGAGAAACTAAATGAATTCTTTGCATCTGTCTTCATGCTTGAGGATGTGAGGGAGATTCCCAAACCTGAGCCATGTTTTTTTTATTTTTTTTTTTAGGTGACAGATCTGAGGAACTGTCCCTGATTGAGGTGTCATTAGAGGAGGTTTTGGAACAAATTGATAAACTAAACAGTAATAAGTCACTAGGACCAGATGGTATTCACTCAAGAGTTCTGAAGGAACTCAAAAGTGAAATTGCAGGACTACTAACTGTAGTCTGTAACCTATCATTTAAATCAGCTTCTGTAACAAATGACTGGAGGATAACTAATGTGACACCCATTTTTAAAAAGGGCTCCAGAGGTGACCCCAGCAATTACAGGCCAGTAAGCCTGACTTCAGTACTGGGCAAACTGGTTGAAACTATAGTAAAGAACAAAATTGTCAGACACATAGATGAACATCATTTGTTGGGGAATAGTCAACATGGGTTTTGTAAAGGGAAATCATGCCTCACCAATCTACTAGATTTCTTTGAGGAGGTCAACAAGCATGTGGACAAGGGGGATCCAGTTGATATAGTGTATTTAGATTTTCAGAACACATTTGACAAGGTGCCTCACCAAAGGCTCTTAAGCAAAGTAAGCAATCATTGGATAAGAGGAAAGGTTCTCTCATGGATTGGTAACTGGTTGAAAGAGGAAACGAAGGGTAGGAATAAATGGTCCATTTTCAGAATGGAGAAAGGTAAATATTGGTGTCCCTCAGGGGTCTATATTCAGCCCAGTCCTATTTAACATATTCATAAATGATCTGGAAAAAGGGGTAAACAGTGAGGTGGCAAAATTTGCAGATGATACAAAACTACTCAAGATAGTTAAGTCCCAAGCAGACTGTGAAGAGCTACAAAAGGATCTCTCAAAATTGGGTGACTGGGCAACAAAATAGTAGACGTAATTCAATGTTGATAAATGCAATGTCATGCACATTGGAAAACATAATCCCAACCATACATACAAAATGATGGGGTCTAAATTAGCTGTTACCACGCAAGAAATAGATCTTGGAGTCATTGTGGATAGTTCTCTGAAAACATCCACTCAATGTGCAGCGGCAGTCAAAAAAGCAAACAGAATGTTGGGAATCCTTAAGAAAGAGATAGATAAGACAGAAAATACCATATTGCCTCTATATAAATCCATGGTACACCTACATCTTGAATACTGCATGCAGATGTGGTCGCCCCACTTCAAAAAAGATATATTGGAATTGGAAAAGGTTCAGAAAAGGGCAACAAGAATGATTAGGGGTATGGAACAGCTGCCGTATGAGGAGAGATTAATAAGACGTGGACTTTTCATCTTGGAAAAGAGATGACTAAGGGGGAATATGATAGAGGTCTATAAAATCATGACTGGAATGGAGACAGTAAGTAAGGAAGTGTTATTTACGCCTTCTCATAACACAAGAACTAGGGGCCACCAAATGAACTTAATAGGCAGCAGGTTTAAAACAAAAAAAAAGGAAGTATTTTTTCACACAACGCACCGTCAACCTGTGGAACTCCTTGCCAGAGGATGTTGTGAAGGCCAGGACTATAACAGGGTTCAAAAAAGAACTAGATAAATTCATGGAGGATAGGTCCATCAATGGCTATTAACCAGGATGGGCAGGGATGGTGTCCTTAGCCTCTGTTTGACAGAAGCTGGGAATGGGTGATGGGAGATGGATCACTTGATGATTACCTGTTCTGTTCTTTCCCTTTGGGGCACATGGCATTGGCCACTGTCAGAAGACAAGATACTGGGCTAGATAGACCTTTGGTCTGACCCAGTATGGCCATTCTTATGAGGAGATGTCAGCGTTACAGGAGGTGTGGGATTGGATGGCCAACAGTTCAAGAGTCCAAGGTAAATTGGCAAGTCATCCACATAGAAATAGTAGCTTGGAGCCATGTGATTGTACAAGATTATCACCACTGTGTGGAGCAGGAGGAGAAGACAAGAGGGACGGTCAAGGACAGAGCCCTATGAGACCCTCATGGTGAGTGAGAAAGGAAGAGGAGGACCGACCAACAGGAGGAGTGAAAGAACGACCAGAGAGGTTGGAGGAAAACCAGGTGCAGATGGAGTTGTGAAAGCTAAGGGAGGAGATGTTCAGAAGGAACATCTGATCTACTGTACCAAAAACAGAAGAGGGGCCAAGAAGGATAAGAATGAATTGGAGACCCCAAAAAAAGGTCACTATAAACTCTGAGAGCAATTTCAGTAGTGAGGAGAGAGTGGACACCAGACTGGCAGGAATCCAGGAAACAGTAGGAAAGAAATTTTGGTCAACAGAAGTAAATGTCAAGTTTGAGTTGGGTCAGTAGTTGGACAGCACAGTGTGTCAAGGATGGGAGAAACTAGAGCCTGCTTGTACTGAGAGGAACAAGTAAGCAAGAGAGGCAGAGGCTAAGAAGGGAGTGAGAATTGGGGCCTGGGAAGTAAGTAGCCAGGAGGAGATTGTCACTGGTGCTGGTGGGCTTATTAATGGAGGAGAACCAGTGAAAAACCTAGCATTAGTCATTAGGGAAGGAGGGAGGTCAGGGTAGATCTTATACAGACTTTTCCCCAAGAGAATAATTTTGCATAGAGAAGGAAAGAGGGAGTTTGCCGGCATGGGGTAGGGAAGATATTTTGAACATTCTTTCTATGCTGAGCATTAATTTGGATGTTTTAAAGTATACTGGAGATCCCATGTTTGAAAATCTTCTGGCAGCAAATCCTTAGATGTTAAAGCTGGTTCTCTGACAAGGATGATGGAAGGTTGGGGGGTGGGGAGGAAGGAGAGAGCAAAAAGGAGGCTGGGGGGGAAATAGGGAGAGACAGGGAGAAAAGAATGTAGAACTCTCTAATTAACCTAATTGGCATTAGCCATAATCTCTCCTGGGATTGATTTGCGAGATTCTCTGTGTCTGCAGCACTTAATAGTTGTGGGATGAAATGGAGGATCCTGATCACTTGGCAGACAGGCAGGTGTTGTTCCAGTCCTTTCTGCTGACTTCTCAGCAACAGCCTGTCTTCCCTTTGTATGGCCTGGGAAGCAGGGAAAGTAAAAGCAGCTTTCAAAACTGGGGTCAGGAGAGGCATGCCCACTTGCATTTTGGGTTATTATGGGTTAGCTCAGCAGGCAGAGTCTATAATACAGATAAATGATTTCGTAACTGGAAAACTCATGTCAGCAACTGCAAATCATTGTTTTTCTTTAAGAAATGAGGCAAATTACATGAGAAGGGAGGGAAGTAAAATGTCATTTTAGTTAAGAAATGTGCAGATGGAGAAGAAGAAAAAGGATAAAACATGTAGTTTGGGAATGATGGAGTGGTTGTAAACTGACCAGAGTGCAACGGTTTCTGAGGGCAGCGCAATGGGAAAGAGAAAGATTGGGGAAGTTATTTAACCTTAATTTCTCTCTCTTGTATTTGGGACTAACACAGATGCAAGAGAGCCCTCGTTCATTCCCAGGCAATACCTTTTTTCCCCCCTCATTATTAAAGTGCGTGTGTGTACACACACACACACACACACAATCTGGCCCAGTATTTTTATTTTTAATAAATAAATTTGGAGTAACTCTTCTGAACTCTGAATTTTCACCAGCATAATAGAAAGAAAAGTTGGGCCCAATGTATATCTTGGGTTTTATATTTCAGAGCTTGCCCCCCCCCCGCTTCCCTCCCCCCCAAAAAAAGGCTTCTAGCTCTTCACATTTCCGCTTGCAGAGACATTACACCTATTTAGCATAATCTTTCTGTATTCCTCCCCTGTTCCATTTCTTTTATGCTTTCTCTTTCTTTTCTGCACAACAGCTAAATCCAACTCTGAACAGTCTGCTCACAGGACTGAATAACCTGCTGACTTTAAATTCTGTCCTTTCATTTGGTTTGTGGACCCTGCCCTCACAACCTTAGTACATGCAAGAAAACAAAAAATAGGTCAGCATTACATGGTCTAGCCTCTTCCAAATATATTTTTGAGTTAAAAAATTTAATGGAACATCAAAGGAAGTTAAAATGAGAACAAAGCTACTGTCATGAAATATAGCAACTAGAAACTAACCTGTTGAACAGTAAACACTTTCCAGTAGGTTGAATTATGTATGATATGTTCCAGGCATTGTAGCACAATATGCAACATGACTACCTCTTTATTGCTTTGATTTTGTTGTATCTTTCTTTAACTGACAGAGTAACAAGATTTGGAAGAGTAACTGTACTTTGAAACATTTTCAGCATTGTCTATTAATTTTGCTAGGGGAAAACCCCTCTATTCGTCAGATGCTATTCATAAAAATTCTGTTCATTCACTTCGATTTGTATGTCTGTAAACTGGTTTTATTCTCCACAGAAGCAATCCTGTCCTCACTGTGCTTGATTCACAATAAAATCTTGAAGCAGATAGGCCATTGCAGTACCATTAATTGGATATGTTTCAGACTACCATGGAACTTCGTGTGACAATTCAGTGTACCTGGGGATATGTTTTCTTTTGACTAGAAAAGAGTCTGCATAATTTTCTGTGGCTTTCACTTTATGCCTGTAAACAAACACTTAACTGGGTATCCTATCAATGCAGTCAAGGAGCCTTAACTCTATAGCCACTGAATATTAAGTTGCTTCCTCCTCCTTTCTCTCCCTAACCTGCTTTATGCCAGTGCTGCAATGATGCAGACAACTTTGGATGAATCATAGAATCAATCGACTTGAGAGAACAGACCTGTTGGTGGATAATCAATTGAACATGTGCTCCCAGTTTGATGCTGTGACTAAGAGGGTGAATGCAATTCTGAGACGTATAAGCAGGGAATATCTAGTAGGAGTTGGGAGGTGGTATTATAGCAGGGGTGGGATAGATATCAAGTTCTGGTGTCAATACTTCAGAGGGTGTTGACAAATTAGAGCTAGTCTACACTAGAAATGCTACAGCAGTGCAGCTGCAGCATGTCTGGTGAAGCTGCTGACAGGAGAGAAGTCTCCCATCGGCATAATAAAACCACCTCCCCGAGAGGCAGTAGCTATGTTGGTGGGAGAAGCTTCCCCGCAGATATAGCTCTATGCACACTGGTGCTTAAGTCAGTGTAATTTACATCGCTCAGAGGAAATGTGGCTTATTCATACCTTGAGCATCATAAATTATACCAACATAACCTGTAGCATAGACAAGACCGAAGAAAGGGTTTGGAGAAGAGCTACAAGAATTATTTTTGGGTCTGGAAAATCTGCCCTATAGCAAAAGACTTAGGATAATCAATCTGTTTATCTTATCAAAGAGACGGTTAAGAGCTGACTTGATCACAATCTACCTACATGGAGAGAAGATTTGTGACTCTTTAATCTAGCAGAACAAAAGGCCTAACAGGATCGAACAGCTAGAAGCTGAAGCTAGAGATAGGATAATAAACACTGGAATGACTTACCATGAGATATGGTGAATTCTCTGTCACTTGGTTAGTCTCTAAGGTGCCACAAGTACTCCTTTTCTTTTTGCGAATACAGACTAACACGGCTGTTACTCTGAAACCTCTCTGTCACTTGATGTCTTTAAATCAAGATCTGGTGACTTTCTAAAAAATTTGCTCAATCTCAATCACAAGATACAGGCTTCGTGCAGCAATTATTGGATGAAATTATATGGCCTGTGTTAGATAGGAAGTTGAACTAGATGATCAAAAAGGTCCCTTGTGGTCTTAAAATCTATGGATTGTTATTTTATGTGTCAATCATGTGCTTGGCCCTGTGTAAGGGACACGGACAAGACAGAGTCCTTGTCCCAAGAAACTTGCAGTCTCAAAAACACCCTGTATTTAATGTATTGTAGATCATTTAATTTGTCCCAGTGTTTCCCTGGCCACGGCCTTTTTCTCCCATTCCTTTTATACCCTCTTACTTTAAATCCTTTTGTGTGCCTTGTTTTGAATTTTAAGAGGGTGGGTTTTATTTATACTTTCATTGGACTGTGTTAACATGTGCCTGTGCCTCTCATCCACCTGTTTATTATTTAATCATAATCTTTGACTGAGTGCTCCATGAGGCAGCGACTCTCTCTCTCGTCCAGTAACTACCGTAATGGGGCTATGATCCTTGACTGTGGTTTCTATACACTACTGTAATAAGGAAATTTTCCATTGCACCTGCTTAGTGCAGTCTTCAAGCAGTGATTTATTTATTTAATTTATTTTGTAGTATCAAACCTGTTTTTTTCGGACCAAACAAGGACACTAGTTCATTTTAAGTTTCCATCTCCCGCCACTCTTGGCTGATGAGAAGTTACTTAAGTTTTCCAGAAAATATTTTTCTATATTTCTTGCTATCCCTGCCTGCCTCTCAACCTAGCCATTATTAGATAACTAAATTCTTGTCGGCTTCATAGCAGAAATGGATGTGGGGGGAGTGGCATTACTTTCAGAAAGTAATCAGCATGTGAAAAACAGTTATATTTGAAACAGTTTTTCTGCTATTTCAACTATGGCAAGCAATATCAAGCACTCACTTTAATAACACATAGTTAGTTTATTTATAAGTAAATATTGAACTCTGTCTCTGCTTAGCTTCAATGTACTTACCATTAGAAAAACAGCAACAGAATGGCTTTTAAGCCAGATAAGTGGCAAGCTAGTTTCAATAAGTCTTGTTGTTAGAGCCTTGAGGCTTAAATATCCTTTTTAAAAGCTTCCACCAAATTGCACACATGTGGGAGACAGACTGCCTGTTTGTACACAAACTTAGGTTTCTAAATTGATGTGATTACAGGTACAATTACTTGCACTCACAATATTGGAGAATGGATTGAGGTCCATCTTGTTTATTGTCATGGCAACGGTGTAGTATGATCCATGCTCTGGTTTACTAATATGAGTACCTGATATGAAACTCTCCATAGAAAGGGTTAAATGCAGATAGGCTTGCTGAAAGTATCCCTTGAGGGCTGGCTAGGACAACCTCATCTGGATGGTTAAGGGTTAGACACTCTTTTGTCTGCATGGACAGCTCTAGTGGGCGTTGGTTATAGTTCTCATAAAAGTACCTTTGTGCTTCCTTCCATGCTGCCCTTCCCAAACTAATCTGTAAAGTAGGAACCTGCACCTTCCAATTTTTCCTCAAGCCCAAAACGGGAACAATGACCCTTATCTGTCTTCTCCATTCCCTCCGTTTTTACACCCCCTTGTTTCATCTTGTCTATTTTGACGATAAGCTCTTTGAGGCATGAATTCTCTCTTATGTACATACAGTGCCTCGTGCAATGAGTCCCCCTGCTCTGACTGGGATCTCTGGGCAGTACAGAACAATAATGGAGTGCAATAAAGGCTTAGTCAGTGGGGCTGTATCACTTGTTATAGGCATACTGTCATTGAGAAAATTATGAAGAACTAAATCCTTTTAGTGGAACTCACCAAGCGCAGGTTTAGAACACTTTTGTGCTTCCTCTGCTAGCAAATATTTCCACAAGTAGGCTACTCTTAATCCGTGATGCTGATATGAACACAAAATTAAAAACAGACACATTTCGTTCACTTGCGGTGGGCAAAAAAAGCCAGTGTCAAAGTAGGGAGAAAGTACCAAATGATTATTGAAGAATATGTCAAGGTTTCTTTTGCAGCATTTCAGACCTGTGGATTGGCTCCTTTTTCGTTGTCCACACACCCTGTGAATAGGGAGCCAAATGGCATTTTGGTTTTTAAGTGTTTTGTTTTTCCCATTGAGAGTTCAATCATTTTTCTGCCAGTGAATCAACCATTTAAGCAAAATGTGGTGGCTGGACTCAGGCCTCACCAAGGTTTAGTTACTATTTCAGAACTGCTGAAAGAAAAATTGTAAGTGGGCTGGAAAGGGCCTCCTCAATAATGTATGCAATCCTTTCTTGTAGCCAAAAGCGTCTTCAACGAGGAATCAAACTGAAGGTACTGTACTTAGGAAAGCCCCTCTTCCTTCATGCATTTATGTTTCCCAGCTAGGGTTTTGCCTATACTTGCAAAACTAGTAAGCATGTTTCCGCCCCAGGGGAGTGCCCTCTGCGCTTCCACGAGTGGAAGCTGTAGTGCAGACAGGGTGCAGATTTTTACCAGTTGTGTCCTGTAAGGTTAGATGATGTGGTAAAAACACATGCCATCCTAATTGCATTACAGCTTCTCCTGTTGAAAACTCTGATGGAGCTGCAGCCAATTTGCCCAGTGTATATGCATCCCTAGAGAACATGGTGCTTAAAACATCTTTGAGGTCAATGAGGATCCAAATTTGGTATATTGCATTAAAGACCTTCTTAAGGATGTTGAATGTTACCTTGCTTGGAAAAAAAAAAAGACATTTAAGGCCTCATGAACTTGGAAGCATCTCTGAATTCAATACATTGCTATAAGACTGGGCCTCTGAAGTGCTTGGTTCAGTGGAAGTTTTGCTACAGTAAAGACTGTAGGAGTATATTCATATTTTAATTGTATTGCATTTTTTCTGTTTGGAAAAATAAAAGCAAAAATAATCACATTAACATCCTGCAAAATTATCAACTTTTAAAATGCAGGGCTAATTCCACTTTTAAACAATGTCATCTACTCCCCCTCTGACACCCTCCTGCCCCCCACGGAAACCTTACAAACAACTTTGTTTTTCTTTACACAATCTTTGTTCACCCTTTAGCCAGCTGAAAGAGGACATTTCTGGATAATCACTAAGGACTCTTTCATCAGAGGTGTAGCATGTCAGTGCTGGAACAAATAAGTATTGGTCAACAACCCTTATCCAATACCTCTTGCTGGTTTTTAATTAACTAAATTCACACACTTATTACTACACCTAGTTAATAGCTCTTCTCCTTGCAGGTGCTACAGTACTGCATTGCTGCCCAAGTAACAGTTGTACTTTTTGTTCTGCTGTTTGGATCAGTCCTGTTTTGTAGAAAGGCTTGGAGCCCATGTTTTTGAATCGCTACATTAGGCGTGGGATCCAATCACTGAGGCCTTCAAAAATTCTGGTGCCTTGATGTCTGTGTTCTTTGAGTGGGTCTGATTTTTACTACAGTACTTCCTTTTCCTTGCATTTTTTTAGAGAACAAAACATTTTTGCTTTATATAAGACCATACCATTTTGACATGTCAATTAAATAAAGAAAATCAGACTGTGGTCACTGGATATACTGGAGAAAACAATTCACCACTTAACCAAAAACTTCCTTTTACAGGAATTGACATTCAAGATGCATCGCATGCGGGAGAGAGGAGGAACACTCATGTTTGAACTGGTGCATAGATCAGGGTGAAATATAAACACTTAGTTGCTGTCTCCTCTGCTATTAATAGTCTTCCTTCTTTATATAACTCCATAGATGTACACACACCGTACTGTGGGTAAAATATGCTGAACAAATAAGCGTCCCTGCCCACAAGGAGCTTTTATTTCCACATGAAAGGATCCAAAGCACTACAATGCATTTAGAGAAGTGCACTGAGTGGGGCATGTTTCAGAGTAACAGCCGTGTTAGTCTGTATTCGCAAAAAGAAAAGGAGTACTTGTGGCACCTTAGAGACTAACCAATTTATTTGAGCATGAGCTTTCGTGAGCTACAGCTCACTTCACTTCATCACTCACGAAAGCTCATGCTCAAATAAATTGGTTAGTCTCTAAGGTGCCACAAGTACTCCTTTTCTTTTTGAGTGGGGCATGGCATTTATAGATGGAATACTTCAAGGAAATGGTAGGTCTTCAGAAGACATCTGAACTATTGCTATCCTAACAATCTGTCATGAACCCCTGCAGAACTAGACAAATGTATCATATGTAGCAGCCATTGTATTAAAACCTATTTTTAAAAAAAGTGATTGGCAAGATGCCAACCATTGAGATCCAGATAACAATTCTCCTGTGTTTTGTTTTGCTAGTAGTGCTGCCATTAAATACATGGCACAGGCAAACAATTCTGGCGCTTCATAACTTTTGAGGGCTTGATTTTGCAACCTCAGTGTTCTTTTAATGTCGTTTTATTGTGTGTAATTTTCTAGGTTTTTAAACAAACTGGAGAAAATAGAAATTCCATCATGTGGCATCATATTGACACCCACACGGATCAGCAGGAGAACTGGAACCTTTATATCCACAACAGAGATCTCTGCCACTTGAGCTAATGAGTAACTGATTATCTTCTGACAGGTTTCAGAGTAGCAGCCGTGTTAGTCTGTATCCGCAAAAAGAACAGGAGGACTTGTGGCACCTTAGAGACTAACACATTTATTTGAGCATGAGCTTTTGTGAGCTACAGCTCACTTCATCGGATGCATTTAGTAGAAAATACAGTGAGGAGATTTATATACACAGAGAACATGAAACAATGGGTGTTACCATACACACTGTAAGGAGAGTGATCAGGTAAGATGAGCTATTACCAGCAGGAGAGCCGGGGGGGGGGGGGAACCTTTTGTAGTGATAATCAAGGTGGGTCATTTCCAGCAGTTGACAAGAACCTCTGAGGAACAGCGGGGGGAAGAGGGGGTGGAATAAACATGGGGAAATAGTTTTATTTTGTGTAATGACCCATCCACTCCCAGACTTTATTCAAGCCTAAGTTAATTGTATCCAGTTTGCAAATTAATTCTAATTCAGCAGTCTCTCGTTGGAGTCTGTTTTTGAAGATTTTTTGGTGAGGAATTGCCACTTTTAGGTCTGTAATCGAGTGACCAAAGAGATTGAAGTGTTCTCAGACTGGTTTTTGAATGTTATAATTCTTGACATCAAGAATCAAGAATGTGAAGCTCTAGCAAATCTCTGAGCATTGTGAACAGTGATTTCCACCCCCACCACCCACCAAAGGCTTATAAATTGGCCAAATTTGGATGGATTTTCGTGCGGAGAGCAAAAGGCCCGTCTCTAAAACAAAGGCCATCCCCTTACTAAATTTCAAGCCCCTGCTTCAAAGCATGAGGGTGCTAAAGCTGATAAAAGAAAAGCTCACCAGTATTTTTTTTAACATGGGTAAAACAGCATATTTTCCCCTAGCCTCGTTCTTAGAAATGGCTGAATTGTTGTGGCTGGAATTAAATGAGTAAGTGGGGGAGAGGAGAATCAGCCTGAGGCAGATGCCTGGCATGAACAACTTCAACCTGAATGGTTAGTTTGGGAAAGTTTTATAAGCAACTGAAAACAGAGTCTTATAATGCGAAATGTCAGTCAACCTTAATAGGTGGAGCTACCAACCTCACCTATAATAAGGCTAGATCCTTAGCCACGGTGCCAGAACTTTGTGCCTCGCCAGTAGATTAAAATGGGCTTACTTGGCCTCATTAGGATTCTTTTTTTAGAGAGGGATCCTCAGGTGGCACAGAGCTGTTCTAATTGCTCTGTTTCATAGCTTTCCTAAGGTACCAGGTTAGTATATGTGGCTGGGAAGAAGGAGATGCATCTGGGGCATCCTATGCCCTGGTGAGTCCTGGTAGCTTGATCAAACTGATGAATGTATGCACCCAGAGCCCCCTTTCTGATCTGTGCCAGTCTCTAACTTGTCACTCCCATGTGATTAACTTTATACAAGGTTAGTATTAAGATTTGAGAGGCTGCAGACCAAATTTGACTCGGGAGGGTTTCCCAAATCAGGCCATGTCACGGCCACAATATGAGCTTTGTCAAATCCTTATGTAATGTTTTAGCTATCCTTCTCATTTCTCCTACCACCAACAGAGTACTAAAGACTTCATTTTTGAAAGCTGTCATGCAGAAGAATGGTCACTCTGAGGCTTTGTAGGCTAGCCTACAAGTTCACTAGCTTCTGTCAGTGTTGATGGTTTTTGACCTTATTTTACTCAGCAGGCATTCAATGATGATCAGGCGGAAGTATTTTCTTTGTTTCAAAAATAAAAGAATTCCACTCCTTCCACCATTGTGCTCAAAGGGTAAAATTTTCAGAAGTGTCTGTGCCTAAATTCCAGTTTCAGAAGTGATGTGTTCATTTAGAAGCACAATCCAAGTCCATGGGACCTAGGCTGTTTAAGTGCCCAAAGTCACTTTTTTGAAAAATGGGAATGATATGCTTTTGAAAACGTTACCCTAGGGTAACGAACTATATCATTTATGGAAAGGCCAAACATAATGAGTTAAACATGACTGACTAGTCTTAGCATTCAGACACTAGTGCTGCCATTCTAAGTAGACTTTGCTTATTGAATAAAAGCTTATTACAGAAATGTAGCATGGTAATCACCTTGTCTTGTGTCCATAGCATGCTTGTAACCCAGCATGTATCCACACCATTTGAAGCACTTTGGCGTGCAGGCTTTACTGTTAGCTTTGTTTGAAGTAAATCTAATCCAAACCACCAGGTGATCCTACAGCAGCACAGTTCCAGTGTGGACAGAAATCACTGGTGTAATAGCCCGAACAGCATTGCAAGCAGTCCCTCCTCCTACAGATCTACACTGCGCCAGTCACTACTTAGGTGGCTTAGTTACTGTCTGTCCTCACAACCTTAAATAACCAAAACTATATTATTGAAGCATGGAACTAGATCAAAGAATCCAGGCAAGTTGTGTTTGCATAATCTGCACTGAAAGAAAGCAGAATCGGCTGACTAAACTAAAATCCTTTGTCCTCATATGAATAATTTGATTTACGTTGCAAAGTGGTCCTTAATAGTGAATAATTACATCTAAAAATACAACTTTATGTTAAAGGATACATAATAAAACCACTCTGAAAGAAGAGGATGATGCACCATACATCAATTTTAAACCCTTGTAGACTGCATCTTTGTAAGAATTACTATAAATCCTGGGCTCAATGCTACAAAGTCTGTAAAAATAAAGATATTTTAATATGCAACTTTTCTAGTTTTCTAGAATCTGTGCTGAACGTTCATGTTGCTAATTAGAAGGCTCTATACAAGAGGGATGTATATTCACAGGATATCAGCTGAGTTGCTGTTCATACTTGAGACATACAGACACCTTTTTAAAATGTCCAAATGACAGAGCTGATGCACCAGAACAAGTAGTGACAGGCTGCCAAGTAAATTTATCTTTGGATACCTAACTGTAAATAGACTGCCAAGATTAAGCAAACAAATAGCTTATCAGAAAAGCCCATTAATTACCAAGAACTAACTATGAGATAAATCAGGCCAATGCTGAATTGTTAAAGAAGCTGGTTTACAGACATTTACTATTTGTAGTCTTTAGTTTAAAAACAAAATTATGTTGACTAGAGCTTTAACAGACTTGGGCCTGAAATGCCAATGGCAGACTTAGGTCCGAACACCCATTTGTTAACACATTATTAGTGTCACAGTTTCAGGCTAACTGCACCTGTATTACCCCTCTGTGGTCCGCTCCCAGGGTTGTCAGGTCTCCTGATGTCACCTGTCTCTGGACAGGGACCCTTGTCCCACTCCCTTCTGACTAGGAGTTTTAAAGCTGCACATCTCCCTGCCTTACATTGTGATATCCCCAGCAAGCCAGTCTGTCTAAAGGCCAGTGCCTGTGTTTTGCTTCCTGCCTGAGGGCTATAAACAGTATATGCTAGCAGTTACAAGTTACACACAGCACTTTCTAAGCAAGCACATTTATTCTTAAGGTAAAAACATTAGAGGAAACACACCAAAAAAACACTAAAAGTTTCTACACATATGCTAAAAGCTTGGCAGGAGTAACCCATCAGTCTTTAGGGTCTTAATAGACCATGGTCTTTCCAACCCCTCCACAAGGGTTAGGGGGGCCCTCCATTGGACAAAAGGTCCTGTCTGTCTGCTGGATCAGAAAGAAGGCCATGAGGTCAGTTCAAGACCATCCTTTTATACTAAAAGCCCTTTGTTTGTCTTCTAGTCTCTGGAAAACCTAGCCTGAACAGTACATGTATGCAAACCTACCCAAGAGGCAGGGCCGGCCCACAACATTTTGGCACCTGAGGTGGGGAGCTCAAATGATGCCCCCATGCCCACTCGCTTGGGCCAAAACTTTGAAAGGTCTCAATTCTGCCTTCTTCCTGTTCTACTCCTCTCATGGTACTGCTCTGCTACCTACCCCAATAAAGGAGAACTAACAACTTAAAATGCCTTGTTCAAAAATTTTAAGTAACACTTATCTTTCCAACGCCTGAACAGGAAATGTAACTTTTCTTGTCTGCATAGTAAACACTGGCATTTTTATCTGTTTGTGCTTTCCATGCCTTCTTGGTTGCAAAGATTTGAACTGCTTCCTGCTGAAGGTCCACAGTCTGGGCCAGCTCATGCTTTATTGAGATGGTTGCAAGGCCGACCAACTTCTCCTGTGTCATTGTGGAGTGTAGATGTGTTTTTATTAACTTCAGCTTGGAGAAGTTGCAGTCTCCACTGGCAACTGTTACAGAAAGTGTTAGAAGTATGCACAGAGCAATAAAAGCATTTGGAAAGAGGGTGATCATCTTATTTGTGAACATATATTCCAGAACAGCCTTTGGAGTTGATCCTGCTGGAATGTGTCTTGAAAGGGCTTTCAGTTCATCACCTAAATCACTCGCATCAATATCGCGCATGTCATCATGTGTCAACACTGTCTCTAGTGCCCTGCTGTCATAAATATAAAGGGAAGGGTAACTACCTTTCTGTTACAGTGCTATAAAATCCCTCCTGGCCAGAGGCAAAACTCTTTCACCTGTAAAGGGTTAAGAAGCTAAGGTAACCTCGCTGGCACTAAAGGTTTTGCCTAGAGGGATTCTCTATGTTTTGAATCTGATTACCCTGTAAGGTATTTACCATCCTGATTTTACAGAGGTGATTGTTTTACCTTTTCCTTAATTAAAATTCTTCTTTTAAGAACCTGATTGATTTTTCATTGTTCTTAAGATCCAAGAACTGTGTCTATGTTCGCCTGTACCAGTTGGTGAGGATTATTATCAAGCCTTCCCCAGGAAAGGGGGTGTAGGGTTTGGAGGTGATATTTTGGGGGAAGACGTCTCCAAGTCGTCTCTTTCCCTGTTCTTTGTTTAAAACGCTTGGTGGTGGCAGCATACTGTTCAAGGACAAGGCAAAGTTTGTACCTTGGGGAAGTTTTTAACCTAAGCTGGTAAGAATAAGCTTAGGTCCCCACATCTGTACCCTGGAGTTCAGAGTGGGGAAGGAACCCTGACACCTGCATTGCTGGTGTAGGCCTTCTTCAGGTATAGTGAGGAGTTTTGGAATATCATACAACATCCCAGATATACTGCTGTGTTCCTTGAGCTGCATGAAAGTTTCTTCAACTGACCGTATTGCACAATCTAGCACCTGATTCAAGAATTCAACTTTGAATTGTTGTTTGGGGTCTCTTATGGGATTATCCCGTGCCTCGTAATCAAAATGTCTTCTTCTTTGATGATTCTTGTGTTCTTGAATTGGTGGGAAAATACCTTCAGTGTGAAGTTCCTCCATCAACTTCTGTGCACTCTTCAGAATGTTTTGAAATCCCTCATCTGACCGGTAAGACTGTAGGTATGACTTTGCTTTGTCCAGTTGCTCCAGATATATCAAGGTCAACACCATGAAGTCTCTTGCTTACAACATTTATTTCAAACAGTACGTCATGCCACAACACTAAGCCACACAGAAATGTGAAGTTATGTATGTTTCTGGTGATTCCATTTCCCTCTGCCACTGTTCTCCCACGAACAGTTCCTGTCATAGCATTATCCTCCATAATGGCAACTATAGCATCATCTATCTTCTTAATTTGGTGTTTGATAGGCGTTATTGCCTCCACTCGACTTTCCCATCGTGTGGCACTCAGTAGTTTCAGTGAAAGAGAGGATGTTCCCAGATGTTGCTTCAAAACTTGCCATCCATGAGTTGATGCAGAGAAAAATACATAAATGCTTTGAATTACATTAAAAAATTCAGCAGCCTCACTAGAAGCTGATGCTGCATCACTGACAACCAAGTTCAATGAATGAGAACTGCATGGGACTAAAAAAGCTAGAGGGTTTAACTCTCAGATCCGTGTCTGCACTCCTCTGTTCTTTCCTCTCATGTTGGCACCATTATCGTAGGCCTGACCTCTCATGTCAGCGATTGCAATTCACGTATCTTCCAGCTTTTTAAGAAGCACATTTGTCATACCAGCTCCTGTAGTATCATAAATGTCAGTAAATTCTAGAAAATGCTCTCTGACAGTCACCATTGCAGGGACATTTTCACTAAGTTCTGTTGTTACAAAACACACCATTAAAGTCATTTGTTCCCTATGGCTGATGTCAGGTGAGCAGTCCAAAATAACAGAGTAATATCTTACTGACTTCAGATCTGCCACAATCTTCTGTTTGGCTTTTGTTGCCGGTAACTGTATGATCTCATTTTGAATTGTTTTTCCAAGGTAATGGTGTGTGTACATTTCTTGGGTGGTGATTCTTCTTAGATGCTACTGGAGTACAGCATCAAACTCAGCCATCAGCTCCACAATTTTAAGGAAGTTTCCATTGTTTGGCACATACAGCTGATCTGAAGTGCCACGCAGTGCTAGGTTTTGGATAGCAAGCATTCTCACAATGGCAATGAGCCTTTTCAGAACATTTTGCCAACAGAACCTAGTGAAAATGTCCCTGCAATGGTGACTGTCAGAGAGCAAGGGATGTTTCACCAACATAGATTCATAGATATTTAGGTCAGAAGGGACCATTATGATCATCCAGTCTGACCTCCTGCACAACGCAGGCCACAGAATTTCACCCACCACTCCTGTGAAAAACCTCTCACCTATGTCTGTGGGATCCCATCAACGTGGGATGGCCGGGAAAGGTTCATGACGCTCGCGTCTTCAGGAACTCTGGTCTGTTTAAACGGCTGCAGGAAGAGATTTACTTCCTAGACCAGAAAATAATTGTTGGGGATGTTGAAATGCCTATAGTTATTCTTGGGGACCCAGCCTACCCCTTAATGCCCTGGCTCATGAAGCCATACACAAGCACCCTGGACAGTAGTAAGGAGATGTTCAACTATAGGCTGAGCAAGTGCAGAATGGTGGTAGAACGTGCATTTGGACTTTTAAAGGGTCGCTGTCACAGTTTACTGACTTGCTCAGACCTCAGCAAAATCAATATCCCATTGTTATTGCTGCTTGCTGTGTGCTCCACAATCTCTGTGAGAGTAAGGGGGAGACGCTTATGGTGGGGTGGGAGGTTGAGGCAGATCGCCTGGCCGCTGAATATGCGCACCCAGACACCAGGGCTGTTAGAAGGGCACAGCAGGAAGCGGTGCGCATCTGAGAACCTTGGAAAACCAGTTTCATGACTGGCCAGGGTACTGTGTGACACTTGTTTGTTTCTCCTTGATGAAAACCCGCCCCCTTGGTTGCCTCTAAATTCCCTGTAAGCCAACCGCCCTCCCCCCTTTGATCACAGCTTGCTTGCAAAGGAAATAAAGTCGCTATTGTTTAAAAAACCATGTATTCTTTATTAATTGATTATTAAAATAGGGAGATAACTCACAAGGTAGCCCGGATGGGGTGTGGGAGGAGGGTAGGAGGGAAGGAAAAGGCCACTTCAAAACTTGTTGAATGGCAGCCTTCTGTTGCTTGGGCTGTCCACTGGGGTGGAGTGGTTGGGTGCCCGGAGCCTCCCCTCCCGCGTTCTTGGGCGTCTGGGTGAGGAGGCTATGGAACTTGGGGAGGAGGGAGGGCGGTTAAACAGGGGCTGCAGCAGCAGTCTGTGATTCTGCTGCCGTTCATGAACCTCCACCAGACGCCGGAGCATGTCCGTTTGATCCTGCAGTAGCCCCAGCGTTGCCTCATGCCTCCTCTGATCTTCCTGCCGCCACCTCTCCTCACGTTCATTGGCCACTTTCCTGTACTCTGCTATTGTGTCCTTCCACACATTCTGCTGAGCTCTGTCAGTGCCAGACGACTGCATGAGCTCAGAGAACATTTCATCGCACGTGCGTTTTTTTTTGCCGCCTCATATGAGATAGCCTTTGGGACGGAGGAGGGAGGCTTGAAACATTTGCAGCTGCTGGAGGAAAAAAAGGGAGCGAAGTATTTAAAAAGATACATTTTACAGAACAATGGCTATACTCTTTCACGGTGAACAACGCTATTCACATCACATAGCATATGTGATTTTGGTACAAGGTTGCATTTTGCATCTTATATTGAGTGCCTGCGGCTTTGGTATCAGAGATCACATACGCAGTGCCAGACAACAGAATTTGGCTTGCAGGCGGCCATGGTAAGCCATAGTCTTTTGGCTTCTGCAACCTTCATAACAGCAGCGCCCTCCTCTCCCATACCAAGCAAAGCACGTTGAGTTGGCCATTTAGTGCTGCAGTTTTCCCATTAACGTGCAGCAGCAGAAACCAAACTAACCCTCCCCCACTCCCATCCAATTCTCTGGGATGATTGCTTTACCCCTCACCCCACCGTGTGGCTGGTATCAGGGAAGATCCCTGCTAGCCAAACGCAAACAGCTCAGCGCCAATGCCGCCCCCCTCCCGCCCCCGCATACCACATGGCTAACTGTGGCGAGCATTTCTTTTCAGCCACAGGCAAACAGCCCAGTAGGAACGGCCACCTCTGAATGTCCCCTTAATTAAATTCCCCTATTTCAACCATGTTACAATGAATGATATCACTCTCCTGAGGGAAAAGGAGTACTTGTGGCACCTTAGAGACTAACCAATTTATTTGAGCATGAGCTTTCGTGAGCTATAGCTCACTTCATCGGATGCATGCCGTGGAAACTGCAGCAGACTTTATTTATACACAGAGAATATGAAAAAATACCTCCTCCCACCCCACTGTCCTGCTGGTAATAGCTTATCTAAAGTGATCATCAGGTGGGCCATTTCCAGCACAAATCCAGGTTTTCTCACCCCCTCACCCCCCTCCCAATTGAATGGTCACTTTGGATGAGCTATTACCAGCAGGATAGTGAGTTTGTGTGTGTGGTTTTTGGGAGGGGGGTGAGGGGGTGAGAGAACCTGGATTTGTGCAGGAAATGGCCCAACTTTATTATCATGCACATTGTGTAAAGAGTTGTCACTTTGGATGGGCTATCACCAGCAGGAGAGTGAATTTGTGTGGGGGGGTGGAGGGTGAGAAAACCTGGATTTGTGCTGGAAATGGCCCACCTGATGATCACTTTAGATAAGCTATTACCAGCAGGACAGTGGGGTGGGAGGAGGTATTTTTTCATATTCTCTGTGTATAAATAAAGTCTGCTGCAGTTTCCACGGCATGCATCCGATGAAGTGAGCTATAGCTCACGAAAGCTCATGCTCAAATAAATTGGTTAGTCTCTAAGGTGCCACAAGTACTCCTTTTCTTTTTGCGAATACAGACTAACACGGCTGTTACTCTGAAAACTCTCCTGAGAATAACACAGAGAGATAAAGAACGGATGTTGCTTGAATGCCAGCAAACACTGGGACCATACGCTGCCAGGCTTTGTCATGCAATGATACCAGATTACTTGCTACTAGCATGGCTTGGTAAAGCGTCCTACCATGGAGGATGGAATAAGGCTGCTTTCCCCAGAAACCTTCTGCAAAGGCTTTTAGAGGACCTCCAGGAGAGCTTCATGGAGATGTCCCTGGAGGATTTCCGCTCCATCCCCAGACACGTTAACAGACGTTTCCAGTAGCTGTACTGGCCACAAATGCATCCCAAGTCCTCAGGGCTACTTAATCATTAAAAAACGCTTGCTTTTATAACATGTATTCTATTTAAAAAGGTACACTCACCAGAGGTACCTTCTCTTGCTTTGTTGGGTTGGGAGGGTACTTCAGTCAGGGTGATAAAAAGTTCCTGGCTGTCGGGGAGAATGGTGTGCTGTGTGCTCTCCTCAAGCTCGTCCTCCTCCTCCTCATCTTCCCCGTCCGCAAACTCCTCAGGCATGGCAGAGAGTACCCCATCATCGGAGTCCACAGACAGGGGTGGGGTAGTGGTGGCAGAATTACATGCAGCTCAGCGTAGAAGTGGCATGTCTGGGGCTCTGTCCCGGAGCGCCCGTTTGATTCTTTGGTTTTCTGGTACGCTTGTCTGAGCTCCTTAAGTTTCATGCGGCACTGTGTTGCGTCCCTGATGTAGCCTCTGTCCCTCATGGCCTTGGAGATTTTTTGAAATGTTTTGGCATTTTGTCTTTTGGAACGTAGTTCTGATAGCACAGATTCCTCTTCCCATACAGCGATCAGATCCAGTACCTCCCATTCGGTCCATGCTGGAGCTCTTTTTCGATTCTGGGACTGCATGGTCACCTGTGCCGATGTGCTCGCCTGGCCAAACAGGAAATGAGATTCAAAAGTTCCCAGGACTTTTCCTGTACACCTGGCCAGTGCATCCGAGTTCAGAGTGCTGTCCAGAGTGGTCACAATGGTGCACTGAGGGATAGCTCCCGGAGGACAATACCTTCGAAATGCGTCCACACTAACCCTAATTCGAAATGGCTATGTCGATTTCAGCACTAATCCCCTCGTTGTGGAGGAGTACAGAAATCGGTTTTAAGAGCCCTTTGTGTCGAAAAAAATGGCTTCACTGTGTGGACGGGTGCAGGGTTAATTTGATTTAACTCTGCTAAATCTGACATAAACTCCTAGTGTAGACCAGGCCTGAGAGTGATAGCAATTTTCAAATACATAAAAGGCTGTTATAAGAAGAGTGATAAATTGTTCTCTGTAACTGCTAAGGACAGGATAAGAAGTAATGGGCTTACATTGCAGCAAGGGAGATTTAGGTTAGACATTAAAAGTTTCCTAACTGTCAGGGTAGTTAAACATTGGAACACATTACGTAGGAAGGTTGTGGAATCTCTGTCATTGGAGGTTTTTAAGAACAGTTTAAACAAACACTTGTCAGGGATGGTCTAGATAATACTTAGCCTAGTGGTTCTCAAACTTTTGTACTGGTGACCCCTTTCACACAGCAAACCTCTGAATGCCACCCTCCTCCATAAATTAAAAACACTTTTTTTTTAATAGTTAATGCTATTATAAATGCTGGAGGTGAAGCTGTGTTTGGGGTGGAGGCTAACAGCTTGTGACTCCCCATTTAATAACCTGGTGACCCCCTGAGGGTCACGACTCCATTTGAGAACCCCTGCCTTAGCCCTACCTCCAGTGCAGGGGACTGGACTAGATGACCTAACAAGGTCCCTTCCAGTCCAACATTTCTATGATTCTATAAATCATTCATAACTGTAATACAGTATAGCCTGCAAAGATATTGCATATGATTGCAATATCTGTTATAATTAGATGTTAATAACACTAAGATTAAATATGCACACTGAAATTACCAATATATAATAAAACACACTAATACATGTGCTTTCTGAGGGAGAAAATATTTAGGCTGTACAGTTGTACTTTTCCTTTCTCACAGAATATTGAGAATACAAAATTGAAGGAAATAATTTTAACATAGTCAAAAGTTGGCTCCCACACACAGCTTGCAATCTTCAGTAATCAGTGGATTCTAGTGAACTAATCAGGTCAAATTCAGTGTTGATGACTCTTGTGATCTTATTTCGAGTATCATGATACTTGGTGTTTTTCTTAAAGCTCCATCTGTTAAAATTAAGTGATTAAGTCAGAATCTCAGCTTTCAGTTTTTAAAATGTAAGTTCCTAACCCTCATGGTAAGAGGAAAAAACCTCATAAATGTGTATCATCAAGGCTCAGAAACCAGAAGGCAAATAAAAAGAACCAATCATTCTTATTTTTAAGAAATAAGAATTTTTGAGTCCACCTCATTTTTTAGAGTGGGACCAGAGTTATGATTTTTGAACACTTGGGGTTGGCAACATTGGAAATTTTATCTTAGTTTAGTTTTTATTTTAAAAAATAATCATTGCCCTGCAATGTTAGCAACCTAAACCCTGCAGCATCCTGCTAGAGTAAAACTGACTGCAAATTAGCTACTTATGCATGTCAGTCAGCTTGGACAAAAAAAATAAACTGAACAGCATAAATGAATAAAAGTGAACTGTTAAAAATCTATTTCAACTTTCATCTGTGAACTTATTAGTAACATAAGTAAGGAGATTTAGTTTTCAAGATACACAGTTTTTAACCTAAGAATGTCCCCTTCAGTAGAATAAAGATCCATCATATTTTGTTAAATGGTCACTTCACAAATGGAGGTACTATGTAAATTTAGAATGCTGGATGTCGACATGAGCCTGCAAGGCCTTGTCTTCAATGCCAAACTCTAGCCATAACTCACCATTGGTACAACTTCACTGGTGGTAGCAATGAAGAAAGCTGCAATGTAGATAGAATTCAGACATTTTTACTGTGTCATTGATTGAACTGCATCACCAATGAATTAGAACAAGAGTGGGTGTTAACATAGGTGTAACATGACAGACATAATTATTTTCTCTATGCTAGATCAGGAAATTATTTTTCCTACAATCATCAAGATTAATTCCATTTTAGATCATATAATTTAAAAATTACCTTCAAAATCACACTTCTTCTGTTTGAATTTTTTTGTCTACTAGTGTTGTAAGTATTGTCTAAGATTATTATAACTGAATGAGACTACAAAAAATATTTCTACTTTTTTAGTTTGGGCATTTATTCTTTACATATATGAAATAAGAGGTGGTTATCTGCAAATTTAGGTGTCTCTAACATGCTTAAAATACAATAATTAAAAATAACATCATATTTTTAATACTAAATATCCAGGAAGTTTAAAAATAAATTCCCTATTTTTCTCTAAACATTGCCCCAACCAATATTCACTTCCTCAGCAGCTCTCCTAAGATGATGTATCTTGCAGCACTCCCTGAAGTTCTGAGCTATTTTGGACCTCTTTCTGTATAGTCATTATCATGATTTCACTATAGTCTCTTTCCTCCTGGTTTTTGGTGTGTGTATTTCACGGAGCAAGAGGGGAGATGGGGGGGTGGGGGGGAAGGAATGTGGTGTTGGTAGCACAACAAACATTGGCAGTAGGACTTAGAGGCAGCTGTATTACCTCAAACTTCTTTGAACTTCTATTTTTTAACTGGCTTGATTTCAAGTTCAGTGTCTCTTTTTAAAATTCCACTTCTACCACTGAGACTAGTATGTGCATTCTTAAGTGTGCTAGGCACAGAAAGGGGAAAAACACTGTTCTTATAAAACATCAATTATACCAGTCAGGTCAGTTAAAGGAAAAAGCATGATGAACCTCTCTGTGTATGTGCAGCTAACCATTCCTTTAGCCTTACTCATCCCACTTCCTGGTTCTCCTTTCCCTCAGGGTCTTCCCACTTCTATAAACACAATAACAATAATTAGGATAATCATTGGACACTTCAACATTCTTGGGATCAGAACATCACTCATAGCTAGTACAGGATCTTTGCCAAAAACCCTAAATTAGTTTTCAAGAAGAAGTGGGTCAGCATGACACACGTTTTTGGAAGTCTGCAGTCTCAAATCTTGCTACACCCAGCTTAAAAAAAAAAAAGTATATTTTCAGCATCAACAAAACCTCAAAAACCACTTAAATGCTAAGGGCTTGTCTACACTTACCGGAGGATCGATGCATCAGCGGTCAATTTAGCAGGTCTAGTGAAGACCCGCTAAATAGACCGCCGATTGCTCTCCTGTCAACTCCTGTAGTCCACCTGATCAAGAAGAGTAAGGGGAGTCGATGGGAGAGCATCTCCTGTCGACATCGTGTAGTGTGGACCCCGCGGTAAGTAGATCTAAACTACGTCGATTTGAGTTACGCTATTCACGTAACTCAAATTGCATAGCTTAGATCGACTTTTCCCTTTAGCGTAGACAAAGCCTTAGGCTCAGATCCACAAAGGTATTTAGGTTTCTAACTTCTGCTGAAATCAATGGAGGTTAGGCACTTAAATACCTTTAGGGATCTGAGCCTTCAATCCTTTCAATTACCAATTCTCCCTCGTGATTACCTTGAAACTGTCAGTGCTTCAACTGATCTCTCTTGAGCTCACAGAAGGGCATATCTTGTATTCAGGAGCTACTGTGCAGAATAAGCCATGTAAGAATGCTAAAGGATAATTATACTAACCTTCTGGAAATCTAGTAATTCACCTATTCTTTCCCAGATAGGTGCTGGAATTTACCAGTTTTTACATAAATGACATTTACCCTGAGTTTTCTTGAGAATAGCAGTTGATAAAATTGGTCCATATCTATCAATTCTTATATTTTTGCATTTACTACCTTTCCTCTCTTTTGGTCATTCTCACCACGTAGAAACAACGAATCGTTATTTTCAAAAGGATTCATGTAACTTTGTCTTCCAGAAACTTAGGTTAGAAGCCTGCCAGTGTTTTGGAACATCATCTGATTCAGTAGCTTGTAAACAAGGATGCAGTGGATGGTCTCTGATTTATGTTACCTGGAGTCTGTCGTGATGGGCACACTTTTAATTAATAGACTAGATAGAAAAGCATAGTCTAGTTTGTGATAGAAAGTCTGAAGTATGCTTATCAAGAACATGTAACTTGCAAATTTCTATCCTAGACCTTTTGAAAGAGAGCTTCAGTGGTGTCATTTGGTACAATAATTCCCAATATTTTCAGTTCTGTGACCCTCTTTTGACAAACGTAACCTTTCAATGACCCTCTGATAGTACAAACTGTATTGGAACTCATCCATTATGTCAGCCGTTCTCAAACTGTGGGTTGGGGTCACAAGGGCTGATGTTAGACTTGCTGGGGCCCAGGGCTGAAACCTGAGCCCTCGACAGCGAGGCTCAGGCTTTGGCTTCAGTCCTGGGCAGTGGGGCTCACGTTACAGCCCGCCCCCCCACCCAAGGCTGAAGCCTTTGGGCTTTGGCCTCCCCGCCCAGGGTCATGTACCCTCCTTGGGTCATGTAGTAATTTTTGTTGTCAGAAGGGGGTCTCGGTGCAATGAAGTTTGAGAACCCCTGCATTATGTCATTGGAGACAGATTGCTGACGCAGACAGTGGTGGGAAAGGGATGTGCATAGGAAAAAAAGGAGAGTAATATACTTTAAGCTACTAGTTTCTCTGGACTCTTTTCTTCTTTCTTCTCTCACTTTCCTTTTCCTGTTCCTCATCCTCACTCCACATGATCTCTCTGCACTTAGGACAGCAGGAAGTAAGAGAACCTGACTGCACATGATCATTCCTCCACTTTGGAAACTGTGGCCATTACTATTTCTCACCCCCCCCCCGCACACACTCCAGTCCATTTTAAAACTAGACTCAGGATTAAATAAAATTATTTTTCTTACATATTACAAACTTACTTGCTTGTGCTAGGTGGGTTGCTTCAAAGTGACTCACAAATGCATCATGACCCACCAGTTGGGAACAACTGTTCTAAGATAGCATTATAGCTTGATTTTTCTGCTTTCACAAAATGTATAAGCCAGTGCACTCTAGTCAGGTTTTATCCCACTCCCCCATATATTTCTCTCATGACAAGGCTTTTTATTCACATTCGCTAGATATTTAATTTCTGTGCCTGTTTCGACATTTTAGTCAGCCTTGCACACTAGGCCAGATGATGCAGACTGAAAACTTTTGCTTACAGATCTATTCCAATGAGCTCCTAAAAATGTCTTTCTATTATTGTGCAAAGTGTATGCTTCATCTGGTGAACCTGCAAAAATACTTGTTCTGAAATGTAAATTGGGAGCCCGGTAAAGAACTGCCTATGGCATATATGCTTTTATGAATTTCCATGTATTGTGACAGCAACAAACTGCAGGAAAGGAGATTTGAAGTAAATATGTCTCAAGTATTACTACCTATTTCCAAAACAAAATTTGACAAACTGAAATAAGTAATGCAACGTAATCCACCCTTCCGACAGTGAGTAATTCTAATTTGATGGCCAACAGAAAAGCAGCCTAGGTATCTCCAAATGTGAAAATATAATAGGCCAATAAGGATTAAGTTGCTGCATATAGTGGGATTCTGTACAAAGCACATATCATCGTGCTGCACACCGAGAGGTTTGTAATGCTTAGCATAAGACACAGTGCCCATCTGGGTATTAAATGTGTAAACACAGAGCCCAGGATGTCCTATTCAGACCAGGCATAAATGCTGTAATTGAAAATAAAGCATCCATGTGGAAATCTAAAATAAATATAAGAAGCAGAATGCAAAAGAATCATTGGAACCATGTGAGATTCCTGTTTTGCCCTTTGTCTAAAGTTGGCACAGGTATATTGTTACTTAAAAAAATGTATTAATGGATTACCCAGTATTATAAAAATAGAACTGTTGCGCTATACATGAGTAACATTATAGCAACATTGTAAATTGTAGCTTGCTCGCTATTAGATTCCACAAAGTTAATAACTGACGATGGCCCATAAATCATAAGTTCCTCACTTTGGCAATTCTTTCAACATATGGGCAAACAGGTTTTCAGAAAAGTCAGATCAAATAGTGAAGAGCTTGATAGAAACCCTCCAGGTAGATTCCAGAGATCCATACTTAGTATTGTTAAAGTATCTCAATATACTCACAATGCTTTTGGATTAAAATCACCACTTCAGCAACCTGTGGACAGAAGGATAAAAATTTTAGTGCCCGTATCTAATAAACTTCTTGAGGCAAAGACAATTAACTCTACAATAGTTACAAAAGAGGTATGCAGCAGGAAACTGGAACACAAGGAACACTACAGGAAGAACAGTATACAGTTTCAAAGGGGAGATATTAGACTCCAAACAAACTAGCTGGCAATTTACCAATGTAACAGCTATACCACCCACATTAAGGTCATACATCATAACTATCCCAAGGGTCAATCCTGCAGGAGGAATTGAAGATGTCTAAAGAGAACAAAGGAAAATACTGGCGCTCTCTCTTTCTTGAAGATGGCCACAATGCTACTCCTGACATCACTTGTGCAAAAACAGAATCGACCTACTCCTACTCATTGAATGATGATGAAAACATGAGGAGTAGTAAACACCGGATGCAAGTAGTGGATCCACCTCTGCAGCTGAACAGGCCTTGCAAAATTCCTTCTTTTGCAAGAAGAAGTGGCTATGTAATCAGAAAATCATTAAGGTTAAAAGATAATAGCTGTTGACAGATGTCCAATAGGAGGCAAAATAATCCCTTCTATTGTCAGGGCATTTATGTTGTCTATTCATTGGTTGAAATGCTCATTTAAAATTAGAATTTTAAGAAATGGGAGGTAGGGTGTAACTAGCATGGCTTGTACAAAAGAAAATTTTCTCACTGATCTATTATTCTGTTGGAATTCTTTGTGTCAATAAACTAGAGGATAAATAATTACTGGCTGGTAATTTATTTAGCCTTTCAAAAGGCCTTTGACAAGATGCCTCACCAAGAGACTACTTCAGAAGCTAAGTAATCATGGGGTGAGAGGCAAACTTCTGTCATCAGTCAAAATCTGGCTAGGAGACAGAAAACAAAGAGTAGGACTAAATATATGCATTATAGTTGTAGCTGTTTCCTGCCCCCCCACCCCAAGCTTCTCTCTCTCCAACAGAAATTGGTGCAATAAAAGATATTACCTCACCCACCCTATAAGATTAAATGATCATTTTCATCATTGCAGAAGCTGAACAGTGGATTGACTCACATGCTAGTACTATGTTCTGTGTTTAATTTGTTTAGGAGAACCTCAGGAATGGAGGTTGTTTGTAGCTCTGAACAAAACATTAGGGTTGTTCTTTCAAAAGCTTACAACTGAACATTGACTTAAAACAGCTTTGAAATTTTACTATGCAGAAGAAAAATGCTGCTTTTAACCATCTGAATTTAAATGAAAGAAGCACAGAAACTGTTTTCTTGTCTTGTCAAATCTGTTTTAAAAACTTTCCCTTTTATTTTTTTAGTAGTTTATGTTTAACATGGTGCTGTACTGTACTTTTTTTGGGGCGGTGGGGGTGGTCTCTGCTGCTACCTTATTGTGTACGTCCAGTTCCAAATGAGGGGTGTGGTTGACCAGTCAGTTTGGAATTCTGGTGTTCATAACTCTGAGGTTCTACTGTATGTGGGGAAAAAGGGGGTTGAGTGAGTAGTGAGGTGGCAAAAGTTGCTGATGACCCAAAGTTATTTAAGTTAGTCAAAACCAGCAGGGACTGTGAAGAACTTCAGGAAGGCCTAAGAAAGCTAGTTGAATGGACAACATGATGACAAATGACATTGAATGTCAATAACTGCAAGGTTTCAGAGTAGCAGTCGTGTTAGTCTGAATCCGCAAAAAGAAAAGGAGGACTTGTGGCACCTTAGTGACTAACAAATTTATTTGAGCATTATTAATATTTATGCTCAAATAAATTTTAGTCTCTAAGGTGCCACAAGTACTCCTTTTCTAATAACTGCAAGGGACTGCATTTTGGAGGAAACAATGTAAACTACTTAATTAATTTAGAACCTCATAAAGTGTGTATCAGCTCAGGAAGCGGACTTGGGCATCATTATAGACATCTTGGGAAAAAGGCTCAATATGCAGCTGCATTCAGAAAAGCAAATAAGATGTTAGGATACAAAAGGAATGAGAATAATACAGAAGATATTATAATGCCTTTATAGTGTGGCTTCACCTGGAATACTGTGTGCGTTGCTGCTCACTCTATATCAAAAAGGATATGAGAAGAATGAGCCCAAGGGCAATTGGTCTTGTAACAAGAAGGATGACAAGACTGATTAGGGAGCAAGGTGGTTTTAGGTAATATCTTTTACTGGACCAACTTCTGTTGGTGAGAAAGACAAGCCTTTTGAGAAGTTGGTCCAATAAAATATATTACCTCACCTACTTTGTCTCTCTCTAATATCCTGAAACTGACACAGCTACAACACCACTACATACAAGAATGATTAGGAACAGGGAAAAACTCTTATGTGAAGACAGATTGAAAAGACTGAAATTATTTACCTTAGAAAGGAGTTGAATAAGAGGGGAGATAGTAAAAGTATATAAAATAATGAATGGAGTAGAAAAGGCAGAGCAGGAACTTCTGCTCTCCCTGTTTCATAGTACAGGAACAAAGGGACCAGCATTAAAAGGTTGCAAATTCAAAACAAATAAAAGGAAATACTTTTGCACACAACATGTAATTAGACCATGGAACTCATTGCCACAGGAAGTTGTTGAGGTCAAGACCTCAGGAAGATTAAAAAACAGACTGGATAGTTGTATGGATAACATAAATATCCAGAATTAAAAGTTACTGCTAACAAAAAAATTAGAACATAAGAATGGCCATACTGGGTCAGAGCAATGGTCCATAGAGCCCAGTATTCTGTCGACCAACAGTGGCCAATGCCAGGTGCTTCAGAGGGAATGAACAGAACAGGTAATGATCAAGTGATCCATCCTGTTGGGCCATTCCCAGCTTCTGGCAAACAGGGGCTAAGGACACTTCAGAGCATGGTTTTGAATCCCTGCTCATCATGGCTAACGGTTATTGATGGACTTATTCTCCCTGAACTATCTAGTTCTTTTTTTGAAGCCAGTTATAGTCTTGGCCTTCACAACATCCTCTGGCAAAGAGTTCCACATTTTGACTGTGCGTTGTGTGAAGAAATACTTTCCTTTGTTTGTTTTAAACCTGCTGCCTATTAATTTAGAATGCTAAATCATTAAACTTTCAAGGTTTAAGCCAGTTTCTGACTGTATTGGCAATCAGGATAAGACCTAATGTGGGGGTCCCTGCGCTGGCAGGGTGTTCTCACATTTGCCTCTGACACATCCAGTATTGGCCACTGTCTGAGACAAGACAATGGATTATCTGGATCTCAGATCTAATCCAGTATGGCCATTCATTTTTTTACCTCTGTCTTAGATGTTTCTATTTGTGTGTGTTTATTGGAGTTGCAGCAGGGTTTGTTTGTTTTTTTTAAACTGGTATTTTATGCTTTATTGCCATTTGATCAAAAAAAAAACAAAACAAAACTGTAGCTTCTAGGGATCATATATACAGACTCTCTCACACATGTCAGAGGTACAACATTTTATAATTCTGACGCATGTCACGTGACAAGATACAGGAAATAATAATTAGTCTCTTACAAACATTCCTGAGTGCAATACCTTTATTACACCACTGTCACCCAGAACTATGGAATGAAGATTATCTCCTCTTTTAATTTCCTGTTTTCATTCTTGTCTTGAGCCTCTGCCACCTTAAAATCTTGCTATCTATAATAGTTATTTAAAATTTGTTTCAGGTACTATGCCTGCAGTTGAGCTGCCCCTCCAATATTTATGGTTTTAAATTTTTTCTGATTCTTAAATGTTTTCTAAGTAGCTGTGTGAGAGACTTGCACAGGTAGTTGACTAACTACTTGACTATATAGGGGCAACAATGAATCTAACTATTCAAAGCACTGTCAAAACCACAAAGTAAACAAATGGGGGAAATAGGAACATTTTCCCCCTCCCCCTTTAATCCAGCAGTTCTCATACTTTCTCATAGTATAGACGATTTGCTATAAGAAAGATTGTATGCAGTGTTGTTGTAGCCATGTTGGTCCCAGGATATTAAAAAGAGAAGGTGGTGACATAATGTCATTTATTGGTAGGGCCCTACCAAATTCACGGTCCATTTTGGTCAATGTCACGGTCATAGGATTTTAAAAATTGTAAATTTCATGATTTCAGCTATTTAAATCTGAAATTTCACAGTGTTGTAATTGTAGGGGTCCTGACTCAAAAAGGAGAGTTTTTTTGGGGGGGAGAGGGTTCGCAAGGTTATTGTAGAGGGGGTTGCGGTACTGCTACCCTCTCTGCTGCTGCTGGCGGCAGTGCTGGCTTCAGAGCTGGGCAGCTGGAGAGCGGCGGTGGCTGGCTGGGAGCCCAGCTCTGAAGGCAGCACCCTGCTAGCAGCAATGCAGAAGTAAGGATGGCCTGGGTATGGTATTGCCACCCTTACTTTTGTGCTGCTGCTAGCAGGGCACTGCCTTCACAGCTGGGCACCTGGCCAACAGCCACTGCTCTCTGGCGGCCCAGCTCTGAAGTCAGAACAGAAGTGAGGGTGGCAATACTGCGACTCCCCTAAAATAACCTTGTGACTCCCCCCTGCAACTCCATTTTGGGTCAGATCCCCCAATTTGAGAAATGCTGGTCTCCCCCGTGAAATCTGGTCTTTTGTGTACTTTTAACCTACACTATCCAGATTTCATGGTCCATGATGGGTACATGCAAATATATGCTATTCATGGCCATAAATTTGGTAGGGCTCTATTTATTGGATTAACTTCTATTGGTGAGAGAGGCAAGCTTTTGAGTTCCACAGAGCTCTTCTTCCGGTCTGGGAAAGGTACTCAGAGTGTCATAGCTAAATACAACCTTGAGCATATAGAATATGTGCTAACTACTTATGCGAGTGGTTCTCAGCCCATGGCCCACGGGCCACTTGCGGCCCAATCAGCACACAGCTATGGCCCATTGACATCCTCAGGGCCATACAGATCGTTTATATATATTAACTATAACATCTATATCTATAGTGTGTGGATGAGGCCCACATTGTTGTAATAAACCATAATCCAGTACAAGACCATGATTTTTAGTGTCAGCCAAAGTTATGTCTGTAAGCTCCCATGCTCATCTTTTGAAAGTGTTATGTTGTAGGTTTCTTTTGAGGATGAGGACTGATGGGTCAGATACAGAGTGAGCGCTTTGTGAATAGCTGTAGTATGAATGTATTGAATTTTAGTACCGAAAACAGGGAGAAAAACCCACTCTATGGGAGGAGTAACTCTTGTAGACCACAAGGAAGTACTCACTCCATAGACCATAGTTTAAGAATTGATACTCTAATTTTTTTTGTGTACAATAATCATAGGTGTTCCTCGTAATAACTGTACATTATTTTTGTTACTGGCAATCTAAGAGATATCATTCCTTTAAGATCAAATACATGCTAAGCAACAAGAACAGGAGTACTTGTGGCACCTTAGAGACTAACAAATTTATTAGAGCATAAGCTTTCGTGGGCTACAGCCCACTTCATCAGATGCACAGAATGGAACATATAGTAAGAAGATATATATAGATAGATATATACAGGGAAGTTGCCATACAAACTGTAAGAGGCTAATTAATTAAGATGAGTTATTATCAGCAGGAGAAAAAAACTTTTGTAGTGATAATCAAGATGGCCCATTCAGACAGTTGACAAGAAGGTGTGAGGATACTTAACTTAAGGAAATAGATTCAATACGTATAATGACCCAGCCACTCCCAGTCTCTATTCAAACCCAAGTTAATGGTATCTAGTCTGCATATTAATTCAAGCTCAGCAGTTTCTCGTTGGAGTCTGTTTTTGAAGCTTTTCTATTGCAAAATTGCCACCCTTAAGTCTTTTACTGAGTGGCCAGAGATGTTGAAGTGTTCTCCTACCGGTTTTTGAATGTTATGATTCCTGATGTCAGATTTGTGTCCATTTATTCTTTTGCCTAGAGACTGTCCGGTTTGGCCAATGTACGTGGCAGAGGGGCATTGCTGGCACATGATGGCATATATCACATTGATAGATGTGCAGCTGAACGAGCCCCTGATGGTGTGGCAAATGTGATTAGGTCCTATGATGGTGTCACTTGAATAAATATGTGGACAGAGTTGGCATTGGGCTTTGTTGCAAGGATAGGTTCCTGGGTTAGTGTTTTTGTTGTGTGGTTGCTTCTTACTATATGTTCCATTCTATGCATCCGATGAAGTGGGCTGTAGTCCACAAAAGCTTATGCTCTAATAAATTTGTTAGTCTCTAAGGTGCTACAAGTACTCCTGTTCTTTTTGCGGATACAGACTAACACGGCTGCTACTGTGAAACATGCTAAGCAACAGCTGCCCAGACTCCACCACAGAACAGTGTTATCCTCTACAAAGCAAAAGGCTCCTTGCCTAAAATCAACAGACCCAATCTATAAAATAGGATTATTGTACAGTAGCACCCTAAGGCAAGTGTGATCATATTTAATGCCTGTGCAGGTTGCTGACTGCCACAGGTACAACAGGGCAGCTCCCTCCCTCAGTCTCCCAAGACTGTACCACCACCCAAGCCCGCAGGAGCTTCTTTCCCCGCCCCCCAGGACTGACCAAGAAGGCCAATGGCATATTGGGGTGTATTAGTAAGCGCATTGCCAGCAGATGGAGGGAAGTGATTATTCCTTTCTATTTGACACTGATTAGGCTACACCTGGAATACTGCATCCCGTTTTAGTCCCCCCCCTTACAGAAGGAATGTGGACAAATAGGAGAGAGTCCAGAGGAGGGCAACGAAAATTATTAGGGGCCTGGGGCACATGACTTACAAGGGGAGTCTGAGGGAATTGGGGTTATTTAGTCTGTAGAAGAGAAGAGTGGGGAGGATTTGATAGCAGCCTTCAACTACCTGAAGGGGGGTTCCAAAGAGGATGGAGCTCGGCTGTTCTCAGTGGCGGTAGATGACAGAACAAGGATCAATGGTCTCAAGTTGCAGTGGGGGAAGTCTCAGTTGGATATTAGGAAACACTGTTTCACTAGGTGGGTGGTGAAGCACTGGAATGCGTTATCTAGGGAGGTGGAGGAATCTCCTTCCTTAGAGGTTTGTAAGGCCCCACTTGACAAAGCCTTGGCTGGGATGATTTAATTGGGGCTGGTCCTGCTTTGAGCAGGGGGTTGGACCAGATGAACTCCTGAGGTCTCTTCCAAACCTCCTCTATGATCTCACCCTCTTGGCTCAGGGGTGAGAGTGAGCGAGGGAGGCCCCCTAGGATTTTTGCTGGCGCTGGTGTACCTGCAGCTCCCCACCCCTCGTCCAGGTAGTAGCTTGTAGCCTGAGCTAGCCCATGTTCAGCCCTCTAGTCTCAGCCAAGCAGGACTGGGACAGGAGGCCCCCAGGCTCGGACGAAACTAAGAGCATGGCAAACGTGCAGGCCTCCCCTGCAGCTGCCACGCTTCGCACTAGCGCCCGGTGCAGCCGCGCCGCCCGGCCCAGCCTCCCCCGCCTTCACGCCTTCTCTCGTGCAGGAGCGGATTGGGCGCCGCCCTCGCGCCCTGTGATTGGCGGAAGCCCCTCCTCCTTCTCCTCCTCCTCGCGCCGCCGCGGGGAGCTGCTCAGCTGATCCGGGACGTTCCACCGCAGCAGCAGCAGCGTCTGGCGCCGGCCTGGGGACCAGCCGCGGTGTCTCGCGCTCTCACCCCGCTCCCCTCTGTCTGCGCAGCGGCCCGAACTCGAGCCACCCGCGCGTGCTCCCCCACTAGCCCCGGGTCCGTAACCGCCGCCTTCCTCGCCCTTCCCCTCCCCCCCGCGACTCCGGTTCCGGGCTGCCCGTCTAAACCGCCCACTCCCCCACCCCCTCCCCGCCTCGCTCCGCAGTGCCCGGGCCTGCCCGCCGCGCCCGCCCCGGAGACGGTCCGCGGACAGCCGCCGCCGCAGGAGGTGGCGGAGGCCGGGATGTCCGGGCAGCAGCAGCTTCCGTTGACGGCAGCTCCCCAGGCCTCGGGGATCGCCGCCCCCGCCGCTAGCGCCGGCCCCGCGCCGGCCTCGGCCCCGGCGGCCGCGCTGCTGCTCCACCCGCCGCCTCCCCCGCCACCGGCCACCGCGGCCCCGCCGCCTCCCCCGCCTCCGCCCGCCGCCGGGCCTCTGCCCGCCCTGGGCCTGCCGGCGGGGAGCAGCGCCCCGGCCGCCTTCCCGCACGGGGACCCGGCCCTCAACGAGCAGGAGAAGGAGCTGAAGCGGCGGCTGAAGCGGCTGTACCCGGCCGTGGACGAACAGGAAACACCGCTGCCCCGCTCCTGGAGCCCGAAGGACAAATTCAGCTACATCGGCCTCTCGCAGAACAACCTGCGGGTGCACTACAAAGGTGAGAGCCCGGCCCGCGGGGGGCGTCTGCCCTGGGCTGGATGCAGGGCCCGGCCTCACCGGGGGGGCGCCCCCCTCGTCTCCGCTCCCGCCGGGACCCAGGGCCCTCCCCGCATGGAGCCGGGAGCTAGGCCATGGCTCTCTATATAGAGACAAACCGCCTGGGGGTGAGAGGGGTATGTACACATGCGGCCTCCCTGGGGCCCCTTGCCCAGTTCCCTGGGGGAGGGGGGGGACCTGGGCTCCTGGCTTCTCACCTCAGCGCCCCTTCTACTTAAGTCTGCTCCCCTATGGGTCTCCTCCTCACCTGGGAGGAAATCGCGCTTGGGAAAGGCACCAGCTTGAACGGGGGGAAGACACAACAAGAAATAACTCTTTCTGAGATCTCCTAAAGAGTTTACATGATCGGGGGTGATCATCCGGGTTCCCCGTTTCCCTCTCCTCCCCCCCCCCCCCAGTATAAACCCGTGGGAGAGGAGCGGGAAGGCCTATCCGATCTCTTCTCCTTTCTCACTCGGTTTTTTTTTTCTTTTTTTTTGGGGGGGCGGGGGGGGCTATAAACTAGTAGACTTCCTCAGCCTGTTGATTCTGTTATCAAACGAGTTTGAGGACAAGCAGGAGAATAAAGCAGAATCGGCATGGTGTCATGTGTCTAGCTACAAAAATAAGGACAAGAAATGCTTTTTGTCTAGAAATGGAGAGAACAGGCGGTATAAGGAGTTATAAGATGCATAAATGTAAAACTACTAAACACAGAAATGTCAGGGAGGGGAAGCCACAGAGAAAACACATCTTGATTTGTAGGAAATGAAACATATGAAATAATAGAATTAAAAGTAGTCACTGATTATAGTCCCTGTGTAAGTACTATACATAATGTTGAGAGTAGTAGTGTGGGTAATATTCAAGATTAGTTTTTCCTACATTTTAATCTCAATCTCATACTTTGTGCTCAGGTTTCTCACAGATCAGTTTACAGTATTGTTAAGGCTTTTATTGCAGAAGAAAAGATATGCAAATTACATACACTCGTAAATCAGCCAGAGATAACAATAAGGTACTTTAAGTATTGGTTGTTGTGAAAATGTCATATAAGCTAGAAACATGAGTTCACCCTGACCTGAAAAAAACACATCTGGCATTCCACGCCCAAGTCCTAAAGTAGAAATGCTTCAGATTAAAAACAGCTTCTGGGTTGGCAACGATGGCGAGGTCAGATTGTAGTCAAAATGAGTATGGGGGAGGGGAGGAATAACCCTAAAGCCTTGTGGTTACCCTTTCTCAAAGTTTACAGAGGTGAAGCTCAAGTGAAGTCTTGAGAAACATTTTACGGTTGATTCAAAGAGGAGGAAGATGGCAACACAAAACATACAAATCATATGATATGGGTGCCAAAAAAGGCTAGATGTATTCTGTAAAATAGCCTACAATAGACAGGTCCTAATCTATATTAAATACAAAATATTCATTTTATGTAACACGAAGTTTGATGCAAACATACAAAAGCCAATAAATACAAATTTGGTAAGCCTTATTTTAGGCTTTTTGGTTTGTAAGTTAATATTTCCAGGATGTCCTTTATATTTGAATTTTCTGGCTTTTGTTTGGATTTTTATTACTTTGATATTTTTAGGAGTATTTTGTGTGTACTGGGATCTGGCTGCTGTAAGGATTCTCATAGCAAGGACATAGCTTTATGGTTAGCAAGTCCTCCCACTTGTATTTGGTTTCTTTTGCTGTGTGTTTTAAATAATAGTTTATAATAAACAGGTAGATATAGAATCTTTCTGATCTGTTTTAATGTGACAATATAGTTGTTTTTCTCTTTGCCCTCTTCCTCAGCCCTCCCACCAGCAGGATGTAACCATGTGTTTTTGAAACGTGGGCGGCTACTTAGAGAACATTGGGCACTTGGAAACTAGGGAGATTGTTGCTGTAAAAGTACATTGACTAAGTTATCACGCTAATTACTGTTAACTTAATCTTACTTGACGACAATGCGGGGATGAAGGATGAATAGACCAATGGGGTCACCAGACTAGTCCAAGGGAACGTGGATCAGAAGTGGAGTGGGTGAGGGGCAACTGTAATACACATAGCCTCCTCTCCTTCTCCTAACTAGAAATGTGCTATATTGTTAAAGCAGTGAATGGCTGCTTGAAAACTGCCCATCTTTCCCTCCCTGTTCCATTGTCACCTTTAATTTTGGCCTGGTCTACACTAAGAATTTACATTGGTATAGCTGTGCCATTGTAGTGTTTTACATGTAGACAAGCCCATAGACAGGCATTGGAGTAGCTCCTATATATGCTGGTAGCCCAAGCTTCGCTTCGCTTCTTTGTTTTTGCAATTTTTGGCTAAGCTACGGCTGGCACCAACAGACGCCACCCCACTTCTCTGTATCTACTTGTGAGGGGAGAACTAAAAGAAAATAAATGACCAAAGAAAACCCCCAACAACATTAAAAGACGCAAGCAAGACAAAACAAAAAGAAAATAGAAAAGGACAGGACGGATAATGGATGATGGAAATAAGGAAAGATGGTATCGACTGTGTTCTTGCATTTTATAGAATGTCACCCATTGCAAAACTATTTCAAGTAGGGCTCCAATTAAAGAAAAGGTTCAGTCTCTCTAATCTTGTAAGTGCTGGCACAGGCAATACACCTTCAGCTATCTAGACAATGGGGAAGGAACATTTGGTTCTTTGTAGTTTGAGAACCAGTAGTTTTGTGTTTGTAAAGATTTTGATTGGCACATTTGGATTGGGGAGAGATTTGTGGGATTCTCCATCAGTCCACTTGAAAAATAGATCCAGTCGAGACGCATGCAAGACCAAAAAAATGACTCCTTTAGAATCATAGGGTTGGAAGAGACCTCAAGAGGTCATCTAGCCCAATCCCCTGCTCAAAGCAGGACCAAAACCAACTAAATCATCCTTCTTCCTCTTGGTCTTGTTTTTGTGCCTTAAATACATTTATTTAACCTTCCTCTGTTGCCCCTCCAACATTCTGATAGAATCAACTTTTCTGGAAGCATTTGTTCCTTATCTGTGATTGGCACTGTTCTGATAACATCATTTTCCTCTCCAAACATCTTTCCTCTTCTTTTCCCTTCCACCTGTTTCTCTCACTTTTGTTTCGCCTCCTGTTTAATGTCCCAAGTGAACTTTCCTCTCTGATGGGAGGTTTTCTTTGTGAAATATTGAAGATGAAGGGAAGAGGAGAGAAGTAAGTTGACGGTAGTAAAATCCTGCCATTGAGTGAGCTGTATGGAGAAAGTGTAGAGGTCAGTGTCGAGGCCACATTTTGATCTCCCAGATATTAGTGTGCAGTATCTTAAAATCGAAACATGCTTATGAAAAAATAATTGTGTGAAAAAACCACTTTTCAGTTTGTAGTCGGTCCTCTGTTTATTTTTTCAGATCACTTAATAATTTGAACAAACTGTCATATTGCCAGATTTGAGTTTTTTGTTTTCTCTGGTTTATGAGAAAAAGGAAATCCATATCTCATGGAGTTTGAGGATTTGTAATTTTCCTGCCCACCACTAGATAGTCCATACAGAGTTTCAGGTAGACAGAATGTCTTCTCCCACCCTTGACAGTTGTGTTGCTTCGTTCTGCATGAATAGCATTCACTGGATCATTGTCTTTTTGTAAACCTAATGTAGAGCACTTGAACTAATCAGATCTGTCTCAAAAGGAGATAGTGGTTACCAGGTCAAGGTGCAAGAGGAAGGACTACAGTCTGATGGCATTAAGATGATGAAAACAGGACATTAGCATACATTCTCAGGGGCAAACAAAAATTAAAGATCACTGCCAAAACTGTACAACGTTGTCCATCTGAAGCATACTCTCATAAAAATGGTGAGGCTGTGTGTGAGGGGAGCATCTAGCTGTCCTCATATCACCTACCAGAACCAGCATAATTTTTTCCCAAAACTTCTGAGTCAGTCATTCAGTTATGTATTTTAGAAATTCCGATTCTTAATTCTATAGTTTTGTCAAAGTTTAGACATATATACTTTAGAAAAAAATACATATATGGGCATCAGTAATACCTCACCTGTGTTTCTTAAATCTGTCACAAAATAAATATAAAATAGGAATAAGCTGAAATTGGGCCCTCTGGAACACCGCAAACTATCTACAGATTGATTAGAATTGACCTAGCACTATTTACATTGATTACTTAGACTTTTCTTGGTATAGCTTCATAAATGAGAAAGGTAAAACCATTTCAGAAAAACGCGTTTGTCAACTTGCTAATATACCTTTCATTGTCATCTAACAGTCCTTAGCTGAAGGTGAGAACGTTGATCAGACATAAAGGTCCATTTTTATAGGGTATAGGCCCCAACAAAATGGAATTCGTATGAAAATACTATCTTTGAATTATTAGTTTAAATATTTTTAAATTTTCATTCATTCACAATAAAACGGGAAATGAAAATGTTCCAGTGATTTTCTAACATGTTAATGTTCACCGATACTCTCTGATAGTTATGTTTTCTAATACTGTGTCTGTGATCATAAGCCAAAAAGTAGCACAGGATTTAATTGCGAAGATAATCATAAAGAGATTTACCTAAATAGACAGGACAAACCATAAGCGGTACAGTTTTTCAAACAAACAGACAAAAAACCAGTAATCCTGGTTGGTTTGTTTTTTAATTTGTTGTTTCCTAGAAACAGAGTTCATTTAGGTCACCTGTGGGTGATTGCCCAAACAAAATGGGCAAAAATGATACAATTTGAATAAACAGCCATTGATAGGATTTTTCTCAGTGAGGCTTTGGCTAATAGATATTAACCACACCTTTGTTGACGGTGCAGTCTTTTTTCTTTCCATGTAAAGACAAGTCCTCTCTGAATTGCCTCTAATGCCAAGTTAAAAATCTTCTAGCTGACTTCCAGTGCATCCAGTTGTATCTCTAAATTTCTCTAATAAACAAAAGGGAGGGATCTGGTTGTGGTAATCCTGTTCAGTTTTCCCAGGAGCACTTGAAGTACCACCAAACCAACACTGTGTAAGAATGGCAAAGTGATTCTGTTTTGATTGCTGTCTGTGTTACAGTGGCAAAGTTGGGATCTAATTTTGCCCAATTTAAAACCAAGTGTCATCTGTGGAAGAAATTGAAGTAAGGCAGTATTCAACAGACCATTTTTTGGTCTCATTAAAACCTTTCCCCATGTGTTCACCAAGAGTAGTTTTGTTCTTATTTCTTTCTCAGCTGGCTCACTAAGCTGTCTGCTAAAACTATCAAAAATCAGATTTTGGAACTGTATTTATTTAAGCTGTATTTAAAGAGTGTAAGGTCATGCATAGCTTTGTCCAGATGGGTACTCCCATTGACTTAAGTAGGACTACTCTACTCAGTGTTTGTGAAGGTATGTGCTTAGAGCAGCGGTTCTCAAACTGGGGGTCAGGACCCCATTTTAATGGGGTTGCTAGGGCTGGTGTTAGACTTGCTGAAGCCCAAGCCCCACCACCTGGGCCCAAAGCTTGAGACCTGCTGCCTGGGGCTCAGGCTTTGGCTTCAGCCCTGGGTAGAGGGGCTTAGGCTAAAGGACCCCTCTACCCAGGGCTGAAGACTTTGGGCTTCATCTCCTCTTCTCTTCCCCTCCTCTCCCCCCTGACCCCCGGGGGCAGCGGAGCTCTTCTTTTCCTTCCCTCCCCGCCAAGGGCAGCAGGTCTGTGGCAGGCTCAGGCTTGAGCCTTCTGTCCCCACTCCTGGGGTCGTGTAGTAATTTTTGTTGTCAGAAGGGGGTCGTGATGCAATGAAGTTTGAGAACCTCTGGCTTAGAGCTTTGCAGGATTGGGCCTACATATTACATTTTTGAAAGCTTAAAAATGTCATTTTCAGTAGACGTTAAACTATTATGTTCCAACTGGCTTTTTCAAACGTGATTTTTTTTATGCTTAGATTATTTTTACACTGTGTTCAATTTGTAAATGCAGAAAAGTCTTTAAGTTAATCAACAGGAATGTCTAGCTGCTATAATAACAGCAGGAAACCCTATTCCTAGAATGTTGTAGCCTCCCAGTTTTTAAAACCTTTTTTGACAAAGTCAGGCTTTTGGACAAAGTCAAAGTTTAAACTTTAAAAAGCTAGTTATTGTAATTAGTTGTCTGCAAGCTCTCCTACAAAGTAAAACTAAAATCTGTAGTGGATGGCTGTGAAACGGCTGTGTAAGGTCCTATCTCTTTGCAGAAGACTTTTTTTTTTGAAGCCCTTAGTTAAATATTTTAAATATACACTTTAAAAATGTCATCCTCTGAAGACCCTTATGAAAAATAAACGAGACACAGGCGATGATAGTCTTTAAAAGGAAAGCTCTCTACTTTAGGTAATGTAGAGAAAAAGGTGGGGATGCTTTACAGGTGTGTGTGACGTTTGAGATACTCGGCCGACTGCATTCCTTGCAGTGGAATTCACTGTCAAAAGTGATAACCGCAGATCATCTGAGACAAAAACCCGTATATTTAAAATTCAGCGCCTACATAGGAACAATAAGGAAACTTTTGAAGGGACAGAAACTTGAAATGGAGTCAGTTTTTAAAATGAGCTAAAAGTAGTTTGGGGTGCCACTTTCTCCTGAGTCTCCCTGGCAATATAGTGGCTTTACAGTTGCGTTTTCTTAGTTCATAAAATGTTTTTGTCTTCTGTTGTATGAAAGGCCCACACAAATAGCGGAAACTGACTTGAATATACAGTGGAAGCAATTAAACGAACTACAGAAATCACTTTCAAATGGATAAAGTAAACTTGGGAAAATATTTTTTCTGTAGTCAGTTCTTTGGTTTTACTTGTAAACAGGTTGGAATTTTTTTTAACACAAGTAATTTCTAAATTAATAGTACCGCCTTTAAACACAACAGTCAGAGTTCATGCTCTGCTCACAAGCTTCAGAGAGGCCCCTTTAAGGCTTTGGCTGCTTATTAGGCCCAAGGACTTCTGTATAGACAAGTCTGGCAACCTAATTTATGGCATCTAAACAATGAACTGCTAACACTTAAGAACAAAACAAAAACTTATTCTGGAACTCCTAGAGCTGTAGATTTGCTTATTACTCTAATAGAATCATCCTGGGGTAATTATAACTTACCAGTGTTGAGAAATACAATAAGTGCATTCAGTCTTGTAATTTGAGTACATGGCAGGAGCATGACTTGACTGCAGAAAGTAAATTACAGGCTACTTATAACTTTCAGTAAAAAATCAATGTTGGATTATTCATACAGTTTTAAATTAAAAAAGAGGTTATTAATGACACATACTAAAGGTAGTACACAGCCAACTAGAATTTGAAAACCACTGTCCAAGGCCAAAAACACAGAGATTAGGACTTCTTGCAGTAGCAGATTGATATAGCATTTGCTGTTTTGTAACCAAAAGAGCAGGGCCTACGTTTACTTATTTGAAGACTTTATGAAGTTAATGCAGTGTTCCCCAGCCTTTCTTGTGGGAATAGCAATATGCTATTCCCAGAAGACCGTGGCGGGCGCTGGACACCTTGCCGTCGAAAAGCGGCAGCGAGAAGAAGCGCCGCCACCGAAATGCTGCAGAGAAACGGCAACGCTTCTCGGCGGCATTTAGGCGGTGGGGTGTCCTTTGGGCGCACAGAAATGCCCCGGTGGGTGCCATGGTGCCTGCGGGTGCCATGGTGCCTGCGGGCACCGCGTTGGGGACCCCTGGGTTAATGCATTGTTGAAATCAAAGAAATTCAGAACATGGAAATAAGCCACCTGCTGTGCTTGCTGTAAAGTAACTGACCGTTTTATTGTAGACAACAGTAACAAAATATCTTGAAATTGTTTTAAAGAAATATAAGTATACCAAGCAGTAGATTAAACTCAATTGTATCACATTTCAGTTTATAAAAATCAGTAAATGCTGTGCAACTGAGAAGCCATGCAACGCTTTCAAGACTTATTATGTGGACTGTTGTCCAATTATATAGCCACATTTTATTGCAAACAGAATGAATCTTGTTTTGTAATTGTTTGTTTTCAGATATCTGTAAAGCCTTTTTTAAGCAGCACAGACAGAGTATGTCTCTCGGCATGTTTAGACAAAGGACAATGGCTAGCATATTCTAAACACGTTCATAATAACATTACTTCATATGCTGTTCCATACACAAATAATGAGTCTGATCAGAAATTTTTTATGCACTGAAGTAAATTGACTACTCAAATCCTTTATTTTGAACAACTGACTTGTACACTGTCAAACTTGCACTTCTACAGTTTACTTTAGGTTTTAATGTAAATTAGTATATTTTAACTGTTTTGCAGGTCATGGCAAAACTCCAAAGGATGCTGCTTCAGTTCGAGCCACACATCCTATACCTGCAGCCTGTGGAATATACTATTTTGAAGTTAAAATTGTCAGTAAAGGAAGAGATGGGTAAGCATTGAATGTATCTGTTTGTTTTCATACTGTTTTTCTGCCTTTCTGGAAGAGTTGCACTTCACATATTTCTATATCTCCATACCAGTTTTCGTTTAATCAGTCTGATCGCTTCAAAGTCAAAACGCATTATTCAATTAAAAAATACTTTATAGCAACTAGATGGCTCAGGAAACTGGTAACAATGCATACAGTGAACTTTTTACCTCTCAGCATTTTAAAGCTAGCCTTCTTCATTACTGACCAGAAATTACCATCTGGCAGCCTGTGGTAGATGAATTACTTAGTCTTGGTTCATTTTCCAATAGTTAAGGATCCTGATTATAAAAAACACAGTAATTAGCATCCTTGTTGGCAGTTTTGGCAGAGGAGTTACGGATTGAATGGCCACAAAGACTGAGCCTGCTCTCTTAGGTGTCTTCCTTTCACAATGTGGTGGAGGCATGTTCTTAAGCTAACATTAAGGAGCTTGCACAGCTACCACCCAACACTGTCCATTATGTGGCCAAATGGAGAAGTTTATTGTCTGGGACTGTCAATCCAGTACCTTTTTCAAGTACTGTATTCATTTTAAAAAGTAAATGACATTTGTGTATATTAAACTACTTGGCATTGAACTATTGTTGAAAACATTTCAAATGTTAAATATGCTGAGTAGATGTTTAGTAATTAAGCAATGACCCCCTGGAAAGAACACAAGGTCTTGAACAGTTGAGCAAGTACAGCTGCTATTTTCCAGAGTGTTTCAGTTTGTGAAAGTCATCATGAGTGTGTCTCTTGTATCTCAGAACTTCCAGGCTGCGTTGCTTCGTAAAAAGGTACATTATCTATCCAGGTAAGGGCTTACTGGGAAAATTCCTCAGTGTGAATAAATAAATAAAGGTGGGTTGGCAAATATGCCTCAATTATATGGGGAACGTTTGTCTTTCGTTTTTTGGTGGGGAAGTTCTAAAAGCAGTAGTATATTTATATATATTTTTTTTTTGCTTGGGGGACTGCCCACTGTAACACTTTTGTGGTGTTGCTCTGACAAAAGGTGAGTAATCCTTCTCCGATGTGGTTTAGTAAGTGTATCGTGATAGCATCTAAAGGCCAGAGTAGTATTGGTGTTTCATTGTTACAGGCGTTGTACAAGCATGTAATAGACTTTGAGGTTCCCTAGGCCAGGAATTTTTGTGACAGTTTTTTCTCTTGCCAAGATTATTCAGCTTCAGTAAAGGTGTCAAGAACAGTTAATTTCACTTTGTCCCATTACTTCACCTTCTTTTAAGACACCAGCAAGTCCTCCTTGAGGTAATGGGTAACCTTTTGTCTTTTGGTCAGAGCATGGACTACGTAGGGACATATTGGGAAGACAGCCTCTCAACAGAATATGGTGCAAAGACAGGAAGCTAGCTGAGGGATTGTAGGAGGGGTTGGGGGATCAGAAGAGGAAGTTTACTAAAGCAGTCTTTTGGATAGATGTGGTGAGAGTTTAGAAGATTTTTTTACGGCATGTCAAGTGACTGCTAGTGCATGAACAAAGATTTTGGCAGTGAGAATAGTGGGGCAAGAGTGGATTTTGATTGAGTTAATGTGGAAGAAGCAATGGAGATTGGATATGGGGTGGGATGGGGTACCAGTGGGTTATAAATCAGATTACACTGAGGTTGCAAGCCTGGGAGACAGGAAGGATAATAGTAGTCAGTGGAGATAAGGGAGTTAGAGGAGAGGGAAATAATTAGTTTTGGTTTTGGAATGATTAAATTTGAGATGGCTGCACGTGAGGGTGCCCTAAAGTTTCCTCTTGAAGCTCTGTAAGACAACTTTTTGGGTGTTCTTGATGCGATGGTCTCTGTGGCTTACCTAACTCCTTCTGACAGTTCAGCCATCCCACCTTGTTTTTCCAAGTGGCTGTCTCAGGCTGTGTCTGCCCTTCAAGAGCAATACTGGCACAACTGGGTCACTTCAGCTACTGCACTGTGCTGTAGACACTAGCTACAGCGATGGAAGGGCTTTTCCTCATCAGTATAGTAAATCATCCCTACCCCGCCCCGAGAGGCAGTAGCTAGGTAGATGGAAGAAAACCTACTCCAAAGAGCCAAACAATATAGCTTAAGACAGAAGGCAACAAGTGACTCTAACAAACAGGGGAAGGAATAGGGAAAGGTAATAGTATTAAGATTATAAGCTGTTTGGAACAGGGACCATCTTGTTCTGTTTTCTACATGCCTCACATAGTGAGATTGTAGTCCATGATGGTTGGGGAGCTCATAGGTGCCACCACAGTACAAATAAACAATTGCACAAGTTGATTGTTTCCAATTTCTTTAAAATGTGTTAGTTTAAAAAAAAATCAACCAACCACTGCCTTGTTTCTAGTATTTGCTTTGTTATCCTGTGCCTCTTTCTGGATAGTTTTACTCCTTAAGCCTCTGCCTATTTCTAGAGTCTGTTTGGTTTTTATCTTCTCTTAACTCCGCCCCCGCCCGTTTGTTTTGGTGGCACTCTGTGGCCACGTCTACACTACCCGCCGGATCGGCGGGTAGTGATCAATCTGTTGGGGATTGATTTATCTCGTCTAGTGTAGACGCGATAAATTGATCCCCGATCGCTCTGCTGTCGACTCTGGAACTCCACCACTGCAAGTTGTGGAAGCGGAGTCGACGGGGGAGTAGTGGCTGTCGATCCCGCTCCGCGAGGACGTGAAGTAAGTGATTCTAAGTTGATCTAAGATACGTCGACTTCAGCTACGCTGTTCTCGTAGCTGAAGTTGCGTATCTTAGATCGATCCCCACCCCCAGTGTAGACCAGGCCTGTGAAACATTGGGAAGGGAGGTGGGAATGGTGAAAGATGAGAGAGGAGGAATGAAGGGGAGTAGAGGAACAAAGGATGTAGGCATGGAGAAGAGGAAATAGGGAAAAGTGTGGCAATAAGGATCAGGTGGCATGAAAAGTCAGAATAAGTAATAACTAAATGTCAACAAGAACTCCTTTAACACCAGTTGGAAATGTCAGTGGTGTTGATTTGGAGAAATGCAGGCTCAGTGTCAGGAGGAATGTTTAGATATCAGTCTGTAAAAGTGTACAAGCCTCTGCTGATCCAGCAGCCTTTTTTGGAGAGCTGGAGACTTCTAAGATTTGACTATGGTGCCTGGGAAGCAGCTGTTGGGACTCATTATCTGTGAGCAAGGCCACAATGGCTCCAGTAAGAAGGGTGGGTAGGGCATGGTGAGGAACCTAAAACAAAAACCTGTGTTCCCTTACGTCCCTTGACTGTCAAGCTAAAAACACTGCTTCCAGAAAAGTCTATTCATGCATTTAAAAATAGTGGGAGTGATGCCTTGTTTCAAATATTGACTCCAATACACTGTCACTTACTGTTATAGGCAACCCTCATCAGTATAAAAAAAACACATTTGTGCTTTGGTAAACATTGGGTATCACAGTACTTACTGACAAAATGTTCCGTGATGCACTTGGGGAAATGTTTCTTGGTTATTGTATCAATGAGATGGTTATATATATTAAACCTTTCTCTAAGGTGTTGAATGCATGCCTTATTTACTGTAATTTTGTATTGGAAAACTGAAGTCAGGTGTGTGTTTTTTTTTTTTATGTGACTACTCAAAAATGTAAAGTTAGTGCTCGGGAACATGAGTGGCCAATAGTACTTGTCTGAGTCAGGCATTGTACAGTCAAGCACTTTGCTAGCTTCTGCACACAGCTCTCAATACATGCAGTCTGATCTTGGTCTCTAGAACGGTTACTGGACTATGCCAAATTGTGGTGGTCTAGAGGTGATGATAAATGGAGCTAAGATGAGATCACTAATCCATTTTTTCTTTAGTGACCCTCACTGAGATTTGAGCCGTAGTCTCCAGACCCACTGTATAATCATAGAAATTGTAGGACTGGAAGGTACCTCGAGGTCATCCACAACCTCCCTAGGAAATTTTATTCCAGTGCTTAACTACCCTGGCAGGAAGATTTTCCTAAAGTGCCCTTGCTGCCATTGAAACCCATTGCTTCTTGTCCTATCCTTACAGATTAAGGCAGGGGTGGGCAAACTTTTTGGCCCAAGGGCCACATCGGGGTACAAAACTGTACGGAGGGCTGGGTAGGGAAGGTTGTGCCCCCCAAACAGCCTGGCACCTGCCCCCTGTCTGCGCTCTTCAAAACCCCTGGCCCATGCAATCCCCGCTCCTTGTCCCCTGACTGCCCCCTCCCGGGACCCCTGCCCCTAACGGCGCGCCCCCCCCCCGAACCTCTGCTTTATCCAACTGCTCCCTGTTCTCTGACTGCCCCCCCATCCAACAACCCCCTGCCTGTCCCCCAGGACCAACTGCCCCTTATCCAACGCCCCGGCCCCCTTACCATGCTGCTCAGAGCAGCATGTCTGGCTGCTGTGCCGCCCGGCCGAAGCCAGACACGCTGCTGCGCTGCCCCGCATAAGCAGGCAGCCTCGCTGCCCAGAGCGTTGCCTGTGCAGTGGTGTGGCTGGGGGGGGAGATGGAACAGCGGGGGAGGGGCCGGGGGCTAACCTCCCAGGCCAAGAGCTTGGGGGACAACCAGGACGGTCCTGCAGGCCATAGTTTTCCCACTTCTGGATTAAGGAGAACAATTTTTTCATCTTCCTTCTTGTAACAGCCTTTTATTACTTGAAAACTGTCTTGTCCCTCCTCAGTCTTCTCTTCTCCAGACTAAACAAACCTAGTTGTTTCAATCTTTCCTCGGAGATCATATTTTCTAGACTTTTAATAATTTTTGTTGCTCTCCTCTGGACTTTCTCCAGTTTGTTCACATCTTTCCTGAAATGTGACACCCAAAAGTGGACACAATACTTGAGGTGAGGCCTTATCAGTGTGGAGTAGAGTGGAAGAGTCTTGCTTACAACACTTCTGCTAATAAATCCCAGAATGATGTTTGGTTTTTTTTTTTTTTTTTGAAACAGTGTTACACTGTTGACTCCTATTTTGCTTGTGATCCACTGTAAGCCGCAGATCCCTTTCTGCCGTACTCCTTCCTAGGCAGTCATTTCCCATTTTGTCTATATGCAATTGATTGTTCCTTCCTAAGTGGAGTACTTTGCATTAGTCCTTATTGAATTTCATCCTGTTTACTTCAGACCATTTCTCCAGTTTGTCCAGGTCATTTTGAATTTTAATCCTATCCTCCAAAGCACTTGCAATACCTCCCAGCTTATTTTTCGTGAACTTTATAACTGTACTCCCTATGCCATTATCTAAATAATTGATGAAGATATTGAACAGAATGGGACTCAGGACTGATCCCTGCAGGATCCCACTCAATATGACCTTTCAACTTGACTGTGAACCACTGATAACTACTCTCAGGGAATGGTTTTCCAACCAGTTACCCACCCACCTTATAGTAGCTCCATCTAGGGCTAGGCTGTATTTCCCTAGTTTGAGAAGGTCACGTGAGACAGTTCCAAAAGTATTACTAAAGTCAAAATATACCACATCTATTGCTTTCCTCCTATCCTTAAGGCTTTTGTTACCCTGTTAAAGAAAGCTCTTCGGTTGGTTTGACATGTTTTGTACTTGACAAATCCATGTTGACTGGTACTTATTGCCTTATTATCTTCTAAGTATTTGCAAAATGATTGCTTGATTATTTGTTCCATTATCTTTTTGGGTATTGAAGTTAAGCTGACTGGTCTGTAATTCCCTGGATTGTCCTTATTCTCCTTTTTATCGATTTGGCACTATATTTGCCCTCTTCTAGTCCTCTGGAGTCTCTCCCAAGATACTTGCTAATGGCTCAGATATCTCCTAAGTCAGCTCCTGGCATATTCTAGGATGGATTTCATCAGGCTCTGGGGACTTGAAGACATCTAACTGGACTAAGTAATTTTTAACATGTTCTTCAGATAGTGTTTCTATGGGTGCTCCGCTGTAGGTGTGTCTGCATCCCTGCACTTCTGATCAGAGGTCTTCGGTAGCACTGTCTGTTCGGCTTGCACATGCGTTCTCTCCCACTCATGCTCTGCCTTGAGGCTAACTAGTGCTGTGTGGGCTAAAACCCTCATTTCCTTCTCAGTTGCCCCTGGATAGAGATACTTTACCTCTTAGAATCCCTTTATCTTAGATGTTCTTAGTGTGATAGGGTTTCAGTTACATTTTGTCCCTTCCCTGTTAAAATATATTTATCCCTTTCCCTCCCTCCTTCCCCCCCGCCCCCCACCAGAGATTGTCCCCAGCAAGGGGCATGTCTGATACCTCTTAAGCCCAGGGGAGCCTCTCCTGCAGAGAGGCCATACCAATAACAGATGGACATTCCCACTGTGTCCATTGCCTCAGAGAGGCCCACATTCCACAGAAGTGTACTTTTTGCCAGTAGCTAAATGCCTGATTCTGGGAAAAACTGGAACTAAAGCTGAAACTGCTCCTGGTGGAGGGACCTCTGCAACCAACCCAGTTCCCGAGGCTCACCTCATCAAAGAGACATTACTGCAGCCTTCTACCTCCAAAGGGGGTGAACCAAGGAAGAAACCTTCAGATTCCAAAAAAGAGAGCTACGAGCCCTCACAGTGAGCCCTGAGGAGATCTCCGGCACGTTTGGTCATTTCAGTACCGATGGCTCCTAAGCATAGAACCAACAAATCGCGTGGGTCATTCAGTGCAGACACTGCTACTAAGCCAAGGACCCTATAGGCACAGGTGCTGAGGCAGTGGTACCACCAGTTGGAGATAGGAGTATGGGCTGTACCACTGCCTCCGTGAAGAGAGCACCAGTGTGGAAGACCCCTGTACTGATGACAGCTAAACAACCTTGTTCGGACTGCTCATCTTGGCCAACGTCGCCAGATTGCTTGGTACTGACAAGTCAGCAATGGAAAGGCCTGATAATACTGATTGCCACGGTACCATAGGAATTTTGGTTTTCTAAGGATCTGGTGGTATCTGAGAGTACCCTTTACTTCGTGCTGGAGCCCCAGTACCGGGCACAATTTGACCACTGGAGTCACCACGGTACCGAGCTGTTCACCTCCAGTCTCCTTGTCTGCTCCACCAATATCCAGTGAAGACTCTCAATACAACCAGGAGGATGCTCTCTCTCGCCACTCTTGTTATGCTCCTTCCCACCATCAATCTGGGCCTTCCCAGATACACCTTTTGTTCTGGACCTCAACCACCAGGATATGACCAGCAATGGGCTCTGCCACCCATGCCCTTTCCACCACCCCAGTGGCCTTACTGGATCCATGGGTGGCCTATAGGCACCAGACCTCCTGGGCATCTAGTGTCACCCCCCAGGAATCCGTGAGGTCCCCTCCCTCTGCCTCCATATCTAGAGCCTCCTGAGCAACAGGAGATTGGACTAGAAGAGGAGGCCACATCACAATCTAATTTCTTTTCCTTGTTTCCAGATGAGGCAGTGATGCCCACTCCTGCATCCATGGCAGAGGTTTTCAAGACCTTACAAAGAGAGTGGTGGATACACTGAAAATCCCTCTAGAGGAGGTGAAGGACACCCACCATAAGTTCCTGGACATATTACATACATCCTCCTCAAGGATTGCCCTCCCCATCAACGAGGCCGCTTTTTGATCTGGCCAAGCTTATATGGTAAACACCAGCACTGGTCACACCGACATGTGAAAAGGCCGGCAAAATGTATTATGTGCCCCTCAAGGATATGGAATTTCTCTTCTCTCACTTTTCACCTGATTCCATCGTGGTGGATGTGGTGAAACTCCAGTGGCCGTCAGCATCACTCGAAATCCACCCCTAATGATAGGGACTGGAAAAGACTTGACTTGTTTGTGAGGAAGGCCGACCTGCTCTTCTGCAACTTTTCAATTCCAAATTGCAAACTACCAGGCCCTAAGGGCCAAATAAAATCCTATGAACTATGCCAAATTTAACACCTTTATTGAACACCTGCCAGAGTCTCTGACCGATTTCATGCCATCATTCATGAGGGACAGTTAGTGGAGAGAATAGCACTCTAGACCGCACTAGATACTATGGGTACTGTGGCCTGCTCGATTTCAGCAGTGGTTGTGATGCAATGGGTGTCATAGCTGCATCTTTTGGGGCTGCTGAGGGAGGTTCAGATAATGGTTGAGGACCTCCCCTATAAAGGCTTGAAACTGCAGATAAAACCAGTGCCTCACTCTACAGTCTGAAAGATTCCAGGGCCACACTATGGTTACTGAGATCTATATACCTGGACAGAAAAGGAAATTTAGTCCTCAGTCTTCTCATAAGTCACATCTGACTCAGTACCCACCACAGCGCTACTATGACTACAGCGGAATAAGTCCAAATTTCAAAGGTGCAGACCATCAGGTCTTCCATTTCACAACCTTCCACCTCAAAACACCAGTTTTGACTCGTTGGTCACGGCCCCGAGAGATCACTACCGATAACACCAGCTGCAATTTTCCGACCTCTCTCATCCCTTTGGATGCCACCTTGATCTGTTATGTCAAAATTGGGAACACACAATTTCCAAACCCCATCTGTCAGATGTTCTCTCCAATGGGTATTCAATTAATTTAACCCCCCTCTCTGCCCTTCCTCAGGCACCCTTCTCACAAGAGACTGTTAAGATAGGAAATAGGAGGTAGGAGTTGATCTATGCCTAGGAGCCATAGAACCTGTTCCTGTACATCTCTGAGGCAAAGGTTTTTATTTCCAATATTTCTTGATCCCCCAAGAAACTGAGTTTGGAGACTTATACTGGATCTCAGAGCACTGAACAAAGTTGTGAAGGCTCAGAAATTCAAGATGGTCACACTAGCAGTGATTATTCCATCTCTAGAACAGGGAAATTGGTTCTCCGCTCTTAACCTCCAGGATGCCTGTTTCCACATATGTTCTGCCATCCCACAGATGATTCCTCCGGTTTACCCTAGGTCAGGACCATTACTAATACAGAATACTCCCCTTCGGCCTCTCATTGACTTCCAGAGTATTCTAAAAAGTTCTCTCCATAGTAGTGGCTCACCTATGCACTTGGGGGGTCATGATCTACCCATACAAGGACTGTCCCCTCAGGGGCCCACTCCTTCGATGATGGCCACCCACAGAACTGTGGAAATATTTACAAAGCTAGGGTTACAAATCAATGTCCAAAAGTCAGCCTTAACTCCGGTACAGCAATTGGAGTTTATAGGGGCTGATCTCTATTCCTTGCAAGCAAGAGCGTTCCTTCCACAACAGATTCCACAGTCTGTCCATGCTCATAAGTTCAGGCCAGTCCATAGACATCAGCCAGGCATTGGCACACTTTTGTAATATCTTACGCCAGACTATACATGAGGTGTATTCAGACACGGTTCAATTTGGCTCACAGACCAAACAAAAACAGGTTAGACAAACATCTCTTGATGCCCTCCAGGATCAAACACTTGCTGGGTCTTTCTACCAACCCAGGGAATGTTTGCACAGGGGTCCGGTTTGCACACTCTACACCCCTGACATTGCTTCTCACTATGGATGCATCCCTCATAGGTTGGGGAGCACATCTCAACAACCTCATACTCAAGGCAAGTGGTAGTCCATGGAGAGGACTCTCCACATCAACCTCCTTGAACTCAGAGTAGTCGGGAATGCTTTTGCTCTTTCTTCCACTGGTCAGAATATGCACATGAAGATCATGACAGATGACACGGCGTGCATGTATTACGTAAAGTGTCAGAGGCTCCAGATCATTATCCTTATGCACAGTAGCACTAAAGCTATAGAACTGGTGCATTCACTACAGTGTTCTAATATCAGCAGTCTACCTACCAGGGATGCAGAATATAATAGACAGTCTCAGTTGCAAGTTCTCACACGACCATGAGTGGGAAGTGAACCCAGCAGTACTCCACAGCGTATTCTGTCAGTAGGGGACATCAACAACAGACTTATTTGCTACTTACTTGAACAGGACATGCTCATGCTATTGCTCCAGGGCTTGCCTCGAACAGCACTCATTAGGGGACATGCTCATTCTTCCATGCAACAAGGGCCTTCTATATGCCTTCCCCCATTCCCTTTGCTGTTGAAAGGCCCGTTAAACATAAAAAGGGAAAAAACAAATGTCATGCTAATTGCTCCCACCTGGGCTGAGGCAGATGTGGTACCCGTACCTGTCACAGTTTGCGACATGTCCACAGATCCCTCCTCAACCCACACCTTACCTCCTCTCGCAGAACAAAAGACACATTCTCCATCCCAATCTATGGATGTTCCGTCTCAAGGCTTGGGTCCTTCATGGTTCCAACATGGTTCCTGCTCCAAGGAGATACAGGAAATACTACTACACAGTAGAAAATTGGCTACCCATCATACTTACCTGAAAAAGTGGACTAGGTTTCAGGTTTGGTGTAATTCCAGACAAATTACCCCAACATCATCTTCTCTCCTCGTGGTGTTAGACTACATGCTGGATCTCAAGGGGTCAGGGCTGTTCTTCAGTTCGCTCAAAGTACACCTGGCAGCCATGCTGACTTTCCATCTACAAGTAGAGGGTTACTCAGTTTTATCACACCCAACCACAAAGAGATTCCTCAAGGGCACAGTGAACCTCTTTCCCCAACCCAGACATCCAACTCCAATGTGGGACCTAAATCTAGTTTTAAAGAGCCTCACTAGACTTCCTTTTGTACCTGTGGCCACTTGCTTGCTCACATACTGTCAATGAAGATAGGTTTTCTGGTAGCCATCACCTCAGCAAGGAGAATAGGGAAAATTAGTGTCACTAATGGCATATTTTCCCGCCCACCCCGCTAACAGTATTCTTTAAAGACAAGGTTACCCTTGGGTCATACCCAGAGTTCATCCCAAGGGTGACCTCGTCTTTTCATATAAACCATCTGATCACCTCCTGACGTTTTACCCTAAGCCTCATCATGATAACAAGGAGGCTATACTGCACATGCTAGACATTAGGAGAGCCCTGGCCTTTTACCTGGATAGGATGAAGGCCTGTAGGAAATCTTCTGAGCTTTCCCTTTCCATTGTGGAAAGGTCTTAAGGCACAGTGATATTGGCCCAGACGCTCTCCAAATGGGTCTTGAACTATATTAGACATTGCTATCATGTTCTCAGTGTGGTACCTCCATCTGCAATCTGTACACACTCCACAAGATCAGTTTCCTCCTTTGTCGCCTTCTTCAAGAATGTTCCTATCTTGGAAATCTGCAGGGCAGTGACCTGGGCATCTGTGTATAGCTTCGCAGAACATTAGTGGAGTCTCTGCTTCCGATGTTCTCTTTGGCTCTGCAGCATTATCATCCATAACAGACTCGACTCCAAAGTCCCAACTTCCCATGGGGGATTCTGCTTCACTACTCGAAGAAGAGAGTTACTGACCTTGTGCAGTAACAATGGTTCTTTGAGATGTGTGTCCCTATGGGTGCTTCACAACCCTTCCTTTTCCCTTCTATTTTGGAGTTCTCAATAGGGACTCTGCATCAGAGAAGGAACTGAGGGTGGTTTGCCCACGCAGTGCTAGTTAGCCTCGAGGCAGAGCACGAAGTGGGGGGAGAGCGCATGTGCGGGCCAGACTCTGCTACCAAAGAGATCTGATCAGAAGTGCAGGAACGCAGACATGCCTACGGTGGAGCACCCATAGTGGGGACACATCTCGAAGAACTATCATTACTGCACAAGGTGAGTAACTCTCTTTCCGTATTTTAACCTCAGGTCCTACATCATTTTCACTGGTGTTGCCTACGTTACACACACAGTTGCTATTAACCTTTTTGGTGAAAACTGAAACAAAAGTCATTTAGCACTTCTGCCATTTCCATGTTTTCTGTTATTGTCTTCCCCCCTCATTGAGTAATGGGCTTACCCTGTCCTGGGTCTTCCTCATGCTTCTAATGTATTTGTAGACTAGTTTCTTGTTACCACTTATGTAGTCTGACCTCATATATCACAAACCACTAGACATCACTCAGGTATCTCTGTATGAAACCCAAAAACATTAGACCAAAGTGTCTACATTCTTAGGAGATTTTACTGTGTGCCACAGGCAGAGAACAGGAGAGATTAAGGTGCCATTGGGGCCCCTGCAATAGCAGGGAATTGATTAGATGAGAGATGCCCATATGGTCCCAGCTGGTGAACCACACCTCATTGCACAGAAAGGTGAAAAACCCCCAAGATCCCAGCCAATCTGACCTGGTGGAAAAATTCCTTGCTCGCCCCAGCTCTGGTGAATTACTGCGACCCTGAGCATGTGAGCAAAACAGAAGCCAGGCATCTGGAAAGAGGATTCGCTGTACCATCCTAGAACACTGGTCCACCTTGTCTTGTGTTCTGTCTCCAGCTGTGGTCCCTGAAGCTTAATTGGAAGACAAAACCAAACTCTTCCTTCTTCCCAGGGATACATCTAGTCAATTGTGCACAGTGGGAGGGGGAGAAACCTCCCTGAGCTATTCAGGCAACTGGTTGAAGTCCTGAAGCATAAGATTTGGTTTATCATTCTCTTTATGCAGAGCTGCACATGTTAAGAACATCTTGAGGGCAATGCAGGCAATCCAGTTCTCCCCTGGGCCTGTGAAGGAAGTGGATGATTGGGAGTAGGGGTGGAGATCTTATAGTCATAGATTCCAAGGCTAGAGGGGATCACCAAGGCCAGACAGCCCACTCCCTACCCTCCCTCTCCAGGCTATAGAATTCCCCCCCAGAAGCTGGATTAAAGTGTTTTAGGAAACAATCCAGTCTTGTCCTAAAGACTTGAAGCGATGGTGAGTCTGCTGCCACCCCTGGTAAACTGCACCAGTGGTCAACCACAATCCCACCAAGGAAACTGAATCTCATTTCAGGGTTGAATCTATCTAACTTCAACCTCCAGCCACTGGATCCTGTCTCACACTTGTCAGCAAAGTCAGAAAACGGTGTTAGGGATGAGTTGTGTTCTTACTTTGAGTTTAGGGACAGTTGTGAACAATGTTATCTCCAAGGAGCATAGCTTCTATCTTACTTATTTGGCTGCCTTGGTATGAAATATTTGAGTGTTTTAGGAGAGAATATGGGTTACGTTAGTAGGAAACCTGTGGTGAGCTTACTATGAAATAAACCGCCCGTAACATGGAATATATGGCTGTTCTAGTAGGAAATAGGAACCTACCTTTGTAGGAAATATGCTGTTGCCATGGTATGAAATGTATGAGTATTTTCAAACAGAACAGGTTGCTAATTTCATATACACTGTACAAATATGAATGTTTAATAAATAACAGTACCTTATAAACTTGGCATTTAAAAAAGTGTACACCTTATTTGGAACATTGTAAATGAAAACAAAGTTTTTAAAACAAAAGTGAGCATACCTTTTTGCTGTAAAGGTCATAAATATGTGTATGCAGGGCCTTACATTGTTCTCTGCATCTTGGGGAGTGGCATGGTGGTAGAATGGCATCTCCCTAGTTTGTGACGGAGTTAAAGGTATCTCCCAAAGCCAGCATTTTCTTTGTTGTTTTGTGGCACAGAATGCCTTGAAAGACCGGTTTCTGGGTGAGGTTGTACTGAATGATCTGTTCCACAATTCAGATATTTTCAGAGATAAAGGGCTGCTGGGGACGCACAGGTTGTGACATAGGCACAGAATGTGGCTGAGTCCTTGAACACAGGTGCCTTAGTCTGCAGGAGGATGATCTTTCCAGCATATTCAGCACCTGTGTCTAAGTTTTAGCCATTTTTCTGTCGTCCTCCCTCTTCTTTTTGTCATGCTTCAGGAGCTCTTCCCTCCACACATCTTTCTGTTCCTCTCTTTGGATGTGTTCAAGAGCTCTTTGAATGCCCTCTCTTGAGCACCTATTTCTGCTATATAGGACAGGCATTTGCTTTATGTTAGCATCCTGTCCTTGGTCATTTCAAAGTCTCAGTAGTTATGGGGGGAAAAAACTAGTTGTTGATCCATCTGTAGTATTTATGCCAACAGTGATTAAAATGTTGACTCTCTCCCCCTCCCCCCCCACCCCCCTTGATGTTGGAATTGCAATCCCTTGGGCTTTTTTGTGTTTTGCTTGGACATGGTAAGACACTTTCAAATTATTTCCATTTTGAGTAGGATCATTGGCCCTGTGGTATGAAGGCAGCAGCAGGGAGTTACTTGCTCCACAACTAGGAGGATAATAAATAAAAGGTGCAGACTGGCATGCTGCTGGCAGAGTGGGGGTGGGGGGGAAGCATCATTCAGCCTAGTTAATTGACTTTACACTTCTGTAGGTTGTGCTTACTATGGAGCAGCAGCTTTCAACTTGGAGTCCGAGGTCCCCTGGGGGGCCACGAGCAGATTTCAGGGAGTCCACCAAGCAGGGCCAGCATTAGACTCACAGGGGTCCAGGGCAGAAAGCCGAAGCCCTGCTGCCCCAAGCCCCGGCACCTGGGGCTGAAGCCTGAGCAACTTACTTTCACTGTGCCCTGGTGGCCCTGGGCAGTTGCCCTGCTTGCTACCCCCTAATGCTGGCTCTGGCTTTTCCATGCAGAAAAACAGTTGTTATAGTACAGATGGGCCATGGAATTTTTATAACATGTTGTGGGAGGCCTCAGAAGGAAAAAGGTTGAGAACCCCTGCTATGGAGGATGTTACACTCAAGTATGTCCACAAGAATCAGAGGAGGAAATTTTTCAGAAAGGCAATGGACAAACCAGGACAATATGCCATGCTACTATGTGCCAGAATAGTGACCCCAGAGCAGGTCTAGCAGTGGAAGAGATCCACAAGCTATCTGAGATTGCTCTATTGCCATGTAATCTCAGTGCTAAATTGGAGTATTACCTTTGTCTTAAACTTTCTTTTGTAACACCCAAGGATCAGCATAAAGTGTACTGCAAAATAAATATGAAATTCACCCACACTGGAACTACTGCAGAATTCTAAAGTACCTTAAAATCTTTCTTTTTGAGATGTTGATGTAGCATGATTTGGTCAGTTTACCTCATAATAACTTGCATTGCCTCAAGGCTGATGGCAGTGATGAAACTAAGATCCAGAAACTTTTTTTTGCTTTCTTTTCTGTACGTGGTGGGTTAAATTCTTATAGTGCTTTACGTTTAATTTTTGTAATGTTTTTGTACCAAGCCTTGTCTGAGTTAGCTCATAATGACTCACATTAGCTAAAAGTGGAGAGGGCAATAATAAAACTGGGCATTAATAAAAGTGAATCCATTGCTTTTTTCTTTTCTGTATTTCCTGCTATGATAAAAAGTGCTTTTCTTTTAAAACTTACTAACTCCCATGGTGCTGCTGTCTTCGGTGGGGGGCATACTTAGGTAGGGGAGGAAACAACAACAAACACACCATGGTAAGGTGTGTGGGAAAGGAGGCAGCAAGATAGTGGTGGCTGAGTTAGCAAAGGGGGGGGGAAATGGCTGAGTTTATATATTCTTTGCCATGGCCTCCATTTTCACCAAGAGGGGTGGGGGTGTAAAAGTTCAGGTGGCAATGTGATTGTAGACAAATATTATGGCATCCTTATTGTATTCAGAAGTAAGTTGCTCAAAACCTCTTTCCCATAAATTTATATAAAAATATACAATACTTAGTGTTCCCCTCCACAGTTTTTCTCTCCTTGTGATGCAGCAGGAACATCTGGCTGTGATTCATTCAGCTCCTGAGTCTCTGGGACTGAGTCCACTTCTGTATCTGCCATAGCAACAGGATATGAGGTTCATCAGTGTAGCTATCTGCATGCTCCGCATCCTCTCCACTGTCAGCAGGGTTTTCTTTGGTGTCCACACAATACAGTAGCTCAGTGATGGCATCTCTCCCAGATATATGAGAGTCACTGTAGCCACAGAACCTCTAAGATCTCTTTATACTCTTAGCCCAGCTGGATCTCTTTTTCCTTAGTGCAGCACTGGGTTGAATCCCTGTTGTGCTTTCTCTCCATTTGTTTGGATAACTACTGGTATACTTGTGTGTTGTGGTGGTTCTACTTCAGATGATTACACACACCTCTCTCCAAAGGGCAATGAAGTGGAAATCTTTGTCACAACAAGACCACACTGATGCATGAGGTATGACTGCCTAATCGATGATCAGGAGAATAACACAGGTATCTGAAACCCACACAAGGTGGAATTGCAAAGGAAAGACTGGCTGCATGCCAGTGATTAAACTGCAAGGTGACAGCCAGCCAGGATAATTCTGGAGCAGTAGAAGGCACACAGGTAAAGAGGCAGGCGACCCAGTTAGTCAACAGAGCAGCATGGGATACCAGCAGGATGACTTGGCAGTAAAATTGTGTAGCATTTGCCACAGAATGGAGATGCACCCACACCTACTCTACTGCGATGAGGGAGGATTTCACCCTCAGCAAACACGCTTCCAAAGTAAAGTTGTTGTTGCATATTCAAAGGCCAGATTTGCAACAATATATTTTGTTGTTATATATAAACAATAACTTCAATGTGAAACAATCAAATTTGTGGTGGGTCAACTTGAAAGTGTAGACAAAACCTAAATCTAGTGGAAAAAACGCACTGGCCTGTTTATGGCTACCCATTTGGCAGATTAAATTTTACAAGAAGAGAATTCAAATAGTTGAACCTTAACCTTTTTGTAATTCCTTAACATTCTGAGAAATTTATATATTGGGTGAAGTGCAAGTAGACAGTTTGTTCTTGTGCTACGTGACTAGTTGGAAACCTCAAGAAAAAGTGTTTAAATTAAAAAGAGGGAAATATAAAAGCCTTTAAATACTATTAGGAATAGTCCTTATCAGCATTTCACCTCTAGTTCTATCGCCAACCTTAAGCTTTTATTCTGCTTTCTCATGGGCTGATTAAAATGATTGTATATGATGTATGGTTAAGATTACACTGTATTTTAAAATATTAGTTCATACCGAGTCTTGCTAGCACTGTATGACTTCATGATTGCCTTCCAGATATTTGGTTTAAGGCCCAGACACTCTCCATTAACCCACCCTCTTCCTCAGTCCACTCATATCAGTACCAAAATTGGGGCTAGATTTTGGGTCGGGGAAGAGGCAAGGAGGGAACTGCATTCTTTAAAATATATACATATCTTTGAGTTGTAGCTATGTTCTCATTCTCACCCTCCCCACGTTCTTTAGTCAAATTGGTCTACAGATTGACTGCATTTTGAAGTGAGTCATGCTCCTTCCTGTTGTTCTCACCATCTTTACATGGACTGTTTTATGCCATGACATGCCCTGAGTGGGGGAGGGGTAACTGTCCCTTGGTTTCTTTGTGACTGCCTCCTAAACTGAGCCCCACTTTATGCCAGTGCTTCTTGTAAGTGCTGCAGTAATTGCCTGGGACAACAGCCTAGAGTCCCATTCTGCACCTTGGTCCTGGCCTGCCGTTGCCTGTTTGCTTTGTCATCCTTTTGTTCTGGGCCCTTCTTAAATCCATAGATTTGCCCTTAATTTTATTTCAATTCCAAAACTATAGAAATTCTTGATATGTGAACCTTAGGGGTGTGGGAAGTAACTGTACAATTCATCTGAGTGTTTCTTTGTACAAGCAATTAATTACTCTGGGCAAATATTTATACTTTTTTAAATCTTTCAGTTCATAAAACACTTAATCCATAGCTCTAGGTGCTGGATAACAAGTAAAAATACAAAAGCTTTATTATTTCAACTAATTTACATGCAGTATTTTAGTACGCAAATAAGAAATCAGTGTAGAAGTTGTGATTTTCAGAAACTAAAAGTGAGAACCAAAGTGTGCAGACTTTTTTTTTCTTCTTCTTCTCTGTTTCACAGATGCATTGATCTGTGTTGAGGTTAACGGTCTTTTGTCAATATTTGATTTCACATACTTCTGACTGATTTCTAGCTCATCCTTTCCTTTTCCAGATTTCTACAATAATATAAATTAATTGAAATACTGTCTAGTTTTACTTTAGTTTCTGTAAAGACGCTATGCTGAAACCCTTTAGCTTTCTTAGCAGTATTAAGGGACTCACATGGTATCCTACAGTAACAGTATGGTTAGTGGGGCGGGGTAGTTAGTGTACCACTTTCTTCACCGGATGAAACCACTGTCTACAGCTATATTAAATGACACATCCCTTTTTGAGACTAATATCCATAGAGCCACCTTTTAAAAGTGATATGAGGTGGAGAGAAGGGGGCAGAAAATTTTTTATCTTCAGAGGCAGGAACGTCATCTGCTCCTTCAGATTAAATGGAAGTTCTGACCAACATGTTGCATGCAGTCTCAAGTTTCAGTGTACTTGATCTCAGTCTTTGATCCTGCAGTTTGACATCATCTTAGTACTGTTCCTTTATAAAATACTGATATAAAAATTTGACTACCAGGCTGAAAAATTGTTTTTAGTGTAATTTTGGTTAATTTTAAATTTTGGACACTTTCTTGTAGTTGGACTTCAAAAAAAAAATCTATCTAAATTTATACTGATTAAATGGTATCCTTTACACTTGCTTACAAAACCCTCTTGTCCGTTGTATTTTGGACAGATTTAAAATTTTCACATTGGAGTCCTTCATATATTGGGGATTATAGACTGGCCTTGTAAATCTGATGCCTTTACATATTTAATGGAAAACTAGGTTTTTCCATTTACGTTATTTGGAATAGTTATGTTGACTCTGTCTTGATCAGTGTCTCAGTAATGTAATTAAAAGTCCAACTCCTAACCCCTTTGTTTACTGACTGATGCTTCAGCTTCTTTGTATCAGAAACTATGGCATTCATCTTTGAAGTGCTGAGGTTCCATCATAGATTGTCAGCACTTCAGGGGTGTGCATGGGATACATCAGACATCACTGGAGGGAATGTTTTTGCATGTAGCGATACATGAGGCAGCAGGGAAGCAGCTAATTGTTTGCGGTGATTGGGAGACGCGACGGGAACCCTGAATTCCCACAAGAGAGCATGTTACATCTATGATGTACTGGTCACTTTCAGGCCATTTAGCCCATGGCCAGTTAGTAGTTATAATTAAAATATCAAGTTAACTTGTACTCATAATAGAATATTTATCTGAAAATCAGATGTATACAAAGAGAAAAATGTTAAGAACAAGCTTATTAGTATAGACTATTTTCAAATTGGCCTAGGGAATATATATATTTTTTTGTTCATTAGCTACTATGCCTTGATTGATTTATGTATGCAGTGTTGTAGTCGTGTTGGTCCCAGGATATTAGAGACCCAAGGTGGATGAGGTAATAGCTTTTAATGGACCAACTCTGAGTACCTTCCCAGACCTGTGTAGCTCAGAAGCTTCTCTCTTTCACCAACAGAGGTTGATGTAATAAAAGATATTACCTTGCTTACCTTGTCTCTTTGATTTATATTATTTGAACTATTCTCAAAACCACAATAAATTGAACAGTTTGCTTGCTAATAACATAAGAATGGCCATACTGGGTCAGATCAATGACCCATGTAGCCCAGGCTTCCAACAGTGGCCAATGCCAGGTGCCCCAGAGGGAATGAACAGAATACGTAATCCTAAAGTGATCCATCCCCTGTTACCAGTTCCCAGCTTCTGGCAAACAACATTCAAAGACCATGATTAGGGTTATTAGACTGACTTTAATAAATGTCTTTTAAAAATATACATTAATGTTTCTAAATCTGTATGTAGTCTATAAATGTATGTATTTGGTAAAGTAATTTGTCTCTGCATTTTCTCAAGGGGTTGGTGGACTCTCCAGGGGTTCATCTTTCTCTGGAATTGCCTTCTCTTTAGCAAAGCTGCTTTGATTTCCCCCTCTTCATAGCAACAGTTACTGGCCTAGTGAAGCAAGGCCCTATTGTCAACTTGATGGCCTCCATTAGTACTTTTATATAAAAACTGAGATGTTTGAAGGAGAGGGAACTTGTTCCAAAATTATTCCTGCCTCACGGACAAGTACCTCATCCATGATACACCAGATCAACAAATACATTGGGAATGTCTTTCCTGTTTTGATTGCACTGCCACTATGCCAGTTTGCACTGCCAGTGTCTGAAATGATCTCTCAGCAATTTATCTGGAACTAGATTAATCTGAATAGTGTTTCTTGGAAATGTCTTTCATCTATTTTTGTTCTTGTATTGTAAAAGAAAGATAAGTTTGTTTTTATTTTGATTTTTACAGTTACATGGGAATTGGGCTTTCTGCTCAAGGTGTAAATATGAACAGACTACCAGGTATGTTTAATATTTATGTGTTTGATTTTAGAAACAATTAAACAATATAATTAACTTAATGGTTCTACAATATAGTAAGTAAATATATTTTGAAATGTGTGATCCTGATGAGCATCGACAATATGTTTAGCAGGGCATAATATGATATAAAGACAGTCCTTGCTGCTATGTAGAGCTTTCAGCCGAAAAAGTTAATTCTTAATCATGGTCACTGTACTTTGGCTCTCAGGGCATGAAAATCCAGGGTGGATAAAAGCAAATAACATTCAAATCCCTATTTTTTTTATTTTAAATATGATCTTTTGATTTAAAGTAAATACAGACTTATTTTTAATAATCTGTTTAAAATTTCCTTCGCAATTGGAAACCTATGTTAAAGTCTCTGCTTATTATAATATATTAAAATGATTTAAATGAAATATAAAAAATTGGCACTAAACATGTACTGTTGACTAAGTTTTGAAGTCAAACTACTGAACAGGTAGAAATCACTGGTTAAGAATCTGGAAGCAGTCAGTTCAATTCACTATAGATTATGCTTAATTTGTTTAATAAATGAGTTAATTTTAAATACAAAACTTTTTTCTTATATATCCAGAACATTTAAAGTAGTTTTATTTAATTAAAAAAATAAAATGCCATTTTTGTGCATTTTAGTTGAATTTGAATAGAACTGAACACAAATCACAAGTAAAAAATCTAGTAAATAAGAAATCCATCATTCACCATTTTCTTAACTTACATGTATTCTAATTTTTATTTATTAAGCGATGTAACTGCATCAATAAATGTTTTAGATATAGTGTAGCCTGCTAGTTAGTGAAGAAAGCACCGGATGTAGTGTAAGAGCTATATTAAGTTGGTGTGAGAAGATAAGATTTACTTAGTGTTTTAATGGTTACTAACCTTGCTTTAGGAAAATAACATACAAATGCAAAACACAATTAAAACTGATTATTTAAATCAGTGTTCCCTGTTTTCTGATTTAAATCATGATTAAAATAGCTCATTTTTAAATCACTGACTTAATCAATCCAGCCTGTTAATATCCATCATACTTTTCCTATTTAGAACGCCACCAAGACACTTCAGCTACAGAACAAATACAAATCTGGTAAAGTAAGCAGTTGTATGAAAGCCTGAATCACAAAATACTTCCTTGCTCAGCAGATTTGTAGTACGTCATTTTCTAATAGCTAACAGAGATGCCCTGCTGTAATCAAAAGTATATCATTGTTAAGAGTAGAGCCGAACATCTACTCTTGTCCCAACATGGTTTCCTTATCTATTTTAAGAATGTTAAGGAATGCACAGTATGGTGCCAACCACAGGTGCCGGCCTTCAGTTTTCCTTGTGGGTGCTCAACCCCTGCTCAGCTCCGGGTCTCGCCCCACTCCACCCCTTTCCCCAAGGTCCCGCCTCCACCCTGCCTCTTTCCATCTGCTGCCCTGAGCACACCCCGTCCCCACTCCTCTCCCTCCTTCCCAGTGTCTCCTGCATGCCGTGGAACAGCTGATCCACAGTGGGCTGGAGGCGCTGGGAGGGAGGGGGAGGAATTGATCAGCGGGGCGATCAAAAGTATTACCTGCTAACTTTTTTCCATGGGTGCTCCAGTCCTGGAGCCACCCACAGAGTCAGCTTCTGTGGTACCAACACTCTCATGCTTAACTGTGATCACACAAGTAGTTCATTGATTTTTCAGGATCAGGGCCTATATGTTAATACAAATACATGGAATATTGTTGTACAGTGTCAACACATTGTGACGTGTTAGTGTATACTTTACCTGGCTTTTCAGATATTTTAAACTTAGCTATTTCAAATCGTATTGGCCTAAAAAAATCCTATTTTTTTAACTTGTTTTTTTTAATAAGAAAAATAGTAGTAATCCTATGGCTGAGATTTTAAGTGCTCAGAGGCTAGCAAAACAAGTTAGTTCTGACAATTAGTTCTGATCCTGTAGTGTAATATATAACATTTATTGTCTGTGCTGTCAAATGTCCTTATTATATGTACATGCAGACAAAGTATGGCTGTTGTGGGAACCGTAACTTCCCCGAATTGTAGTGTGTTTACGTTTCACCTAAAATGTTGTGTTAAAGAAAAGCTTCAGTGTAATACAGTAAGATTCTGATCACTAAAATAGCTTCCCTTTGAGTAGGACTAGGAATGCAGCTCCCATTTTTGAATACATAAGAAATAGGAGACATAAGACTTTTTAAAAAACTTGGTTAAGTTTAACCAAATGTAGATAATGTTAAATTAGCCTTACAGCATCTGTAGTCTCCAGTTTCTGATGCATCCAAACAAGTTTCATTTTCAGTCTAAACCTCCCGTCAAGAGTACAATAATGCCAGTGTCCAGTGATGTGGGTAGCAGCTGTGAAGTCAGTGGATTATCGGTGGGTATTCAAAATTATGAATAAGAATAAAGAATTCTCAAAGGTATTACTAATTCATGTAGCTTTCCTTTAGTATAGTATTTTTGTGTTGAATTTTCTGAAAGGCCCTTAATTAAAGTGGTGTCTAGTGAAGCCATTATATTTAAACAGTGTGGGTTAAGTCCTAAATCAGTACAACCAAAGTATGAGAGGGCTTTTTTACCATATTTTACTGACCTTAAATGCTTTGTATTGTGAATTTGCTGCATATTCTTCTGTTAACTATTTTCATAAATCTTACTTCTCCTTAAAGTATGGCCAGTGTAGATCTCCGTATTCAGGATATGCATATTGCCCTAGTTGCATGGAACCCCATAGAAAGCAATGACCTATGAAGGCAGTGCACAGGCTCCTTTATATACCTCACTGAACATTCAGATCTGCAAAGGAGCCATATGCCCTACTTCATCACAGTTCCTTTCTGACTGTTTCTGCTGTGAGTGTGGAAGACTTTTCTTCTCTGTACCTCACCACTATCGTTAGATTTTTTTATAATTTAATATAGTAAGTACTGTTAAAAGCTTTAATATTCTGTTTGCCTCTGTGACACTTTGTAGATCAGCCTAGCCTGTTGTATTCATTAGCAGTTTATTTTTCCCACTTCTTGTTGAATTTCCTGATGAACTCAGATGTATGGGGGTTTGAGCAATGCTCTTTCTTCAATCTGAGCAATGCTCTTTCTTCAGTATGAAAATGTTTGGTACCTCTGTGAAGCTCTTCATCTCTCAGGATGATTGCCACTTTTGATCAGACTCATCTGAGTTTATTGGGTGTGCTGAGAAGAAATTTGAGTAATCTGACTAATCTGGTACCTGCAGATCTGAAGGGCCTGCAGTCTAGCCTGCCAAAGGAACAGAAGAAGTACAGCCCCATACAATGGAATGGTATTTCAGATGAGTTTGATGCCAAAAGGAAGCTAGGGATCTTTAGAAATCTGTGAAGGTGATGCCTCAATACAAAGCATCTTAGTTCCTTGTGTGTCACTTCTCTTGGTGTCAATTGCTCAATCAGATCTGCATGCCCTATGCAGTATCCCTTGAGAGGAACTGTGTGACCTTTGTAGGTCTGTGGGAGGAATCCATTCTAGCTTCCCCTGAGGAGCACAATCTCTATGGAAAGTGCTGTTTGCCTTCCAAAAATTCATTTGTTCCAGTGTCTCTGGTTGAGAAACTAGGAGCTGTTCCACACTGTAGTTCTGCAGAGGTCAATTTACTGAGAGTCAGGCTTGAAGAGATTTTTGAAATCCGTAATCTTTGCAAATATTTAACTGCAAAACACTGAACTTCGAACACAGGTTTTTAGATCTCATGGCTTCTATGTAACACTATTTTCTGCACAACAGAAAAACTTGAATCTCTTGCGATAACAGGCCCTCAATGTGTAGTGAAAGGCAATACCAGATTGTCTTGAGGGGAACACCTTTCAATTTTAGTATCAGTTGTGATTATGAAAAATGCATTGGGCACAGGTTGGATGGATGGGCTCACTTGGACAATCTCACATCTGGGTTTACCAGTACTAATTCCTAGACCATGTGACCTTTATCTAAACCTCCTGTTCCCCTCTGAACTCTTCAGAATCTTCATTCATAACTTCCAGGTCAGGTTTCTTCACAGGATCTCTCAGCCTGGCTGCCTAATTGTGCTAAACCGCTGAGTTTGGATACTGATCTCCCCCTGGAAGGTCATTAGGTCTTTTTAGAGGGTCTTAATGCTTCCACAAGAAACAGCTGTGGACAAAGCTTTGTTAGTGAATCTCCAGTAAGAACTGCGCCATTGTCTCCCACAGTTCCTTACATTTTGGATTCTCTTTCAAGCACTCTCGATTATCCTTGACTGCTGATAGGGTCAATCTGAGAGCTGCATTTGCATACCATTTGCCAATACACAGATACTAGCGCACCATAATTAGCACATCATAGTTCAGAGACTTTTTTTTTTAACAAAGAAAAGACTATCTCATCCTCCTAAGCATTTAGGAGCCACCACCTTCTTGTAAATTGAATCTATATCAGTTGAATCTTTACGAGAATGCTTTTTGTACCATCTAGCCATACAGATTGCATTTTAAGTGGCTATAACATCAGCTGGGAGAATGTGAGAGATCTAAGCTCTGGTGACTGATCCTCATTATCTGGTGTTTCAAAGGATAAAGTGGTCCTGCATTCTCAAATATTTAACTAAGGTGGTCTTGAAATGTCTTTTTAAATCAATCCATCAGCCTCACTTTCTTTCCCTAGACCTCATGAGGTGATAGGAGAAGCCAGGGTGCATAGTCAGTGTTAAAAGGAGCCCTTTATCTAAACAGGATTAAATCTATATGCATGCCTCTCAGCACTGTGGCATCTGCACGTAAATTGGGAGAATATGCATCTCTGCTCAGATTCATAAATGGATCAGGCTTTGTATCCAGCTATATGAAGCCTGTACAGGTATGACAACAGCTGAAGCCTTTTGTAAATATTTCACCAGGTTCAGAGTAGCTTCTGCAGCATGTCTGAAGAATGTTCCTATTAGAAATGTGTAAAGTTGCTACCTGGAGCTCAATTAATATATTTACACATCATTGCTCTCTTTAGTGGGCAGCAGTTATAGAGCTAGTACTCGGCTTTCCTAGATGTTTACCTCAATGATAAGTATTCTTTTAAAAAAAAAAAAAATCCTGAAAATTCAGGAGAGCAGTCCTGAAACTTTAATTCTGTGACTCTTCCTTTGACAGTTACTGCTGGGTAATCTCCCATGAGCGGGGCTGTCGGATAGCACTCAGGAGAATGAAATTACTCCCAAGCTCTTTAGGGAGATTGTCTATAGATCCACATTCCAGTGGAGTAGCCAGGTGGAAAAAACGGTGGGGAGTGAGAGGAGATTAAAAAAGGCGCCACTCCCTGGTACTCACCTGGCAGCGCTATGGGTCTTCAGCAGCACTTCAGCGTTGGGTCCTTCACTCGCTCCGGTCTTCGGCACTGAAGGACACCTCCCCACCTCCCACCCCGCGCCACCGCAACGCTGCCGAAGACCGGAGCGAGTGAAGGACCCGACGGCGAAGTGCTGCTGAAGTACTGGGAGTTGGGTGCCTTTTTTTATCTCCGCTCCCCCTGACCCGTCGCCTAAGACCCAGAGCGCCGCCGTGTGAGTAAAAATTGTAAAGGTGCCACGTAATTAAAAAGGCACCACTTCTGCTCGGTGGGGGAGCGGCCGCTGCCCCGCTCCCCCCCGTAGCTATGCTCCTGCCACATGCCCCGCTTATTTGGAGTCCGTTGGAGTTGCCGATTACGTGGAATGAAACTGGGTTGGAATTGAGATTTGAGCTCCTTTATATACCCTTGCATCGGATGGTCAGATCTGTAAGGGAGCATACATGATGCTTAGGTCATTCCTTTCCAGAGAGTTTTTTGTGTTTGTACTGAGGGAACGCTACAGTTGCTTCATACGTAACTTTCCTTTTGAAAACAGAAGAAAGTGTGCAGTTGTGTGAAACGTATTTATTCTGCAGCTTCTCCACATGCAGAATTAGGCCTTCTTGATTATATTGTGTTAATGACTCTTTTCCCCTGAGTTCACTTCTGCATTTGAAGTTTTCTAGGGCAGCAAGGCTAGTAGTACTACAGTCTGTGGGCTTGGCTATTATGTGGAGGTTGTGCTGCTTCCTGCTGAACAACAATTAAGGATATTCAAGAGTGGCCGTGACTTTCTCCAGAGACATGTCTGGGTCTTTAGACAGTCTGAATGGGACAGTGACGTGTGCCTTCAAGTATGGATGTTGTAAAATGTGGGAAATTAAGAGGAAACCTCATTATTTTATTGGGACATGCCAGACATGCAGGTAGCTTTAACATTCAGACAGTGGATCTGGTCAGTTGTAAAATGTTGACAATTTTGAATCTCAAATCTTTTAAAAAGGGAGAGGGAATTGACAGTCTTTGCCACACTTTCCCTTTTTTTCTTGACTAGTCTATTTGAAATAGAATTTTATGTTCAACCATTTTTGAAAGAAGATGATATTCAAGTGAACCAGAGCATTTTAATTTATCACTTTCTGTCTTATGTGTATTGGTAACAGTTATTTTACCGTTTTACAGGAATAATGGTGAGTGTGGTAATCAACCTTAATAAAAAAACTGCTTGGGTTGTAACAAGCTAACTTTTGCTGTATATGTTTATTTTTGTCTATTAATTTGTAGTGGAAACAAGTGAATAAAACTTGAAATGCTTTGTTTTAGGTTGGGATAAACATTCATATGGTTACCATGGAGATGATGGACATTCATTTTGTTCCTCTGGAACTGGACAACCCTATGGCCCAACATTTACAACTGGTGATGTCATTGGTTGTTGTGTAAACCTTATCAACAATACCTGCTTCTACACAAAGAATGGACACAGTTTGGGTATGGAAAACAATCACTGCTAATGATAGCTGATGTCAACAAACCTAGTGCAGTTTTTTGTATGTTTAAAATCTTAAAATTGTATTAAGCTGCCCCTGACATTGGAGTTAAGATTCATAAGCACCTTACATATGGACTGATTTTTTTTAAATGGGCTTTATACTGCAGGGCTTTAAACTAGCCGATAAGAAAAATGGAAAAACTTATTAATGCAACATTAAAACCTTATACATGAATTTGGAGGGTTTGCCCACACCATCTTTCCCAGGAGATCTGCATATATTTCAACTTGTGGTGACTAAGATCTGGCATATGAATTTTCTGAAGGTCTCTAGTCTTCAATTGTTGCAATTAAATTCAAGCTTATATTTTTGAATTTTTAATTATATACTGTGTGTTACTGTTAGATGAAGTCTGCTAACAAATCTAATTACCCTTTGTCCCAGAGCATAGGAGAATGCATTTCAAATAGTGCGTGTCCCTTTATGGATAGCACACTGCCAGTAGCTCCATACCCCTTAAATCAAAGGGGCTTTATCTTAAAGCATATTCACTTATCTCACCTGGAAGAAAGATGATCTCTCAAGTAACTAGTTCCCAAGCCATTTAGAGCTGGAACAAAGCCACAAGTTAGTTACATAGGCCATCCCAAATTTATGGCAGTTAACCCTTCACCATATGTTTTAGCATCATGTCTCATTATACCACATTGTACAGAAACTTTGAGGATGAGCACAGCAGGGATGGGTGGTGTTAATCCTGCATAAATTACCTGTCTGGTAGTTTGCACACACTTTAGTGCACAAAGATATTTTTCTTTCCTCATGTCTTGCATGTTTGTATTAGCAGTGGGTTAAGGAGAGGGTTGTGGCTTGGTGAATAGGTTTTGGAAGAGTGTTGAAATAGGGGCTAACAGAATAAGGCTTAGACAATGTGAGAAAATGACAAAGGGGAAGAAGAGTTAAGATGTCTTTTGTTGGTAGGAGTGGGACTGATAAAGAAACTGGCTGTAGATTTAGGCAGGAGCTTAATATAGGCCTTGAAGGGAAGAACAAAAAGCTTATTTAGAGTGATGGAAAGCTGCTGGGAGGCTGCAAAAGTGAGGGGGTGGAGTATTAAGATCAGGGCAACATATAAGAGATCATTCTGGAGAAATTGGAGGAGGAGGTGACAGTCAAGAAGTCCAAAGAGGAAGAGGTTCCAGTAGTCAAGGCAAGAGAAGATTAGGACATGGACAGCAAGTTAGCCTTTTGGATGTGATGGAAGAAGCAGCAGGATTTGGTTACAGTTTGTGTGGGAGAAAGACGACAATAGGAATCAAAAGTGATCCTTATATTGAGGGCCTCCATGGTGAAGGATGGAGATGTTAACGGTGGTGGAAAATGGGGTTTGATTTAGGAGGAAAGATTAGAAGCTTTGTTTTTTGTCCTAGTACATTTGAGATGGTAGTGGTATAGCAGATGGAGAAATAAAACCGAAGTAAACTTGAGTTGTCAGCATAGATGGACAACTAGTAACAAGGTTAAAAATAAAATCCTTACAGCATGAGGAGAAGGAAATTATGATACACCCTGTGGGTTTCAGATACAGAATTTCACTTCTTCAAAAGAATCTATTTGAAATTGGAATCTTTTTCTAAAATTTACCTAAAGCACTGGGAACATATAAAGGTTAGATTTTTTTTTTCCCTTCCTAATCCCAGCAAATTACAAAATTACCCTTTTTATCATTTATCAGGTTTTGTCATTTATCAGCTTCTCATATTTTATAACTAGATACTAAAATACCTGGTTTGACTTTATCTAACTCCAATAGAATACTTAGTTTGGATCAGAACTAAATTAATTTTCAACAAAGCCTCTGGTAAATATGCTACTTCTGCTTTAATTTTTGCAAACAAGAAAAGTACAATGCATTGCCAGTAGGAGACACTTCTTTGCAGTAAACTTTCATCTCGTTATTATAGTTGCATATGACAGACCTTGTACATTGCCAGAATATTTTACGAAAATGCTATTGCTACTTTTTTCCGTAGCATTTAAGACGGTCAACTGTGGCCAAAATTTTCACACTTGATTGCTTAAAGATAGACTGTCAGATCTATACTTAGTCCTATATAACACTGGTAAGAGAACATAGCTTTAAGCTACCAAGTTTCAAAATATTGGTCTGCATATTTTTGTATGGTAGTTTAATGTTTATCTTTTGAAAATATTTCTTTTCTATTTGCCATATACTGACCTTTTGGTTCCTGTTACTACTATACTAACTTGTGCAGAAGCATTTGGATGTCCGCATGCCTGTCATATTTACTTTTGAGGCAGGTCTGGGAAGTTTTTGCAAACCTGTAACAGATAACTATTAGAGAAACTAAATATTCAGCATCTAGATATTCCCTTCAACAATTATGAGATCTGGCAAATTTAACTGACTACTTGAATGCTCCTGCATACTAAATTAAAAAAACAAATAAACCCAAAACAAAAAAAGCCTCTAGGAAGTTACTTGCTCAACTTTTTCCAGTACATTTTGAATACAAATACATGAAAAATTATTTTTAATGCATCTCTTTTTATTACAGGTATTGCTTTCACGGATCTACCGGTAAGATAAGTGGATTTTCAAACAGAAAATATATTTTTCTGTATACTATAAATAGCTGTTTCAGATGTACTGATTGTTCTTGTCTAGCTTATACTTCTTGGAAATGTGCACTATGCCCTTTTTATATCATTTTATCTGTCTAGTTTTCAGTTTGACAAATATTACTGAGGCAAAAACTTGAAACTCAGTATCTGTAAATACTAATACTGAAAAGCAAATAGTTACTATTTTTTCTCTGTTCAGATTTTAGTATCAGGGCATTTTCTTGAGGATTTTGACCAGAAAATCAAGATGAGAATGTAATACATAATTTTAAAATTTTATTTATATACCTTGTTTGATTGTCAACTGGTTGTGAGATAATCTGTGAACAATAATGATAAAGCTAACTTATTTTATATTGTCATAGTTTTATGCCCAAATACAGAAGTATGTGTGTCTGTGTGTTCATTCTTGAGAATACCTGAGTTGGAAGCACAAATGTCCATTGTTCAGACACAAGTGGTGGCTGCATTATATGCAAAGGCTTCTTAAAACACCAACTTTTGTGTGTGTAATATCAAATTTAGGCATTTCCTCCAAGAAAGGCTATTTTTAATGAGTGTGTCAATACTAGTCACACTAGGCTTTCTAATTGTAATTTAGTTCATAGTACAAAGTATGTAAACTATTTTAAATAAATTAAAAATACCTTAATATGGTGACATTCTGCATAAAATTCTATAAGCTCTAGTTATATTTTGATTGGACTTTTCTCCAGCAGCATTCTATATGAAAGGCCCCCCTGTACCATGGTTACACCATGATGTCTCTTTTTTTTGCCTTTCTGTCATTCACGTCATTTTCAATCTGGACTTTGGTGGTGTTGTGATTTAGAGGACCATGATTAAGACACAAAATCCTATTGGAGGGCATCATTGTGCCATTAGGTCCTAAGAGAAAAAGCTGAAGAGACGCTACTGGCATCCAAAAATTCACTCTGATCCTAGAACGCATTAGTGCTGGCAAAACAGATTTTACCCCTTTGGGAATTGGGACCATATTTTAAAAGTTCACTGTGAAGGCCAATCTCTGAAAAGAAAATAGAATTTAGAAGACAAATGCTTTGAAGTCGTTTTAGATACAAATCAAAGAAATCATGAGAGTTTTAGTGAACTGTTATGGTTCTTTGTAGGCATTATACTTGAATTTTGAAGCTAAGGAGTTTCCCCTAGCTCAGTTCTTACCTTAAACATTGCTAAAACATCTGAATTTTAGTGGTGGTACACATGAAAATGGAAATGACCCACTTTATAAATTTGTGTTAAATTTTTTTGCTCTTGTTTAGAAATCAATTTTTTTTTTTTAAAGTCCAGGATTATTTAACTTGGAGATGCATGTTTTCAACATAAAATCGAAGCCAAAAAGTGTGAAGTTAACCATGCTTTAAAAATTGCATTTGTTAGTTTGAGGAATTACCAGTGTTGAGGTATGGATCTCAAAATAATGGGCAGTGTTTTATTTCCTCTCCCACTGGTGACAGAGTTGTATGTTGTCCTATTGCTGAGGTTGGTATCAGTTACTAAAATTTGACTAACCACTGGGAATGCTAGGAGACTGAGTACTACTTCTCCCCCGTGATAAATGTGGGTGGGGATGTTGAAGGTGATTAAAAAGGGGGGGGAATCTGGAGTAAAAGGAAAAAGTATTGATTAAAAAAAAAAATCTCTTGCAGCCAAACTTGTACCCTACAGTAGGGCTTCAAACACCAGGAGAAGTGGTAGATGCTAACTTTGGGCAGCATCCATTTGTGTTTGATATTGAAGACTATATGCGAGAATGGAGAACCAAAATTCAGGCTCAGATCGACAGATTTCCTATAGGAGATCGGGAAGGAGAATGGCAGACAATGATTCAAAAGTAAGAATTAGAGGGATTTTAAAGACTGTATAATTAAAATTCTCTAAAAGGGATTTTAAAATGGGCATTTAAAAAAAATGTTTGTACGAAATCCTAATTAAATTCAAATAGTTGGAATAGTTTTAGAACAAATATAGACCCTTCTTAAATGTTCATGAGAACTTTGTATTTTTCCTGTCATATTGAAATGATGGTAAAAAATGAAGCGCATTCTTTGATACAGTAATTACAATTACCACTAAGATTCATCAGGGCAGCTGGCTGGTATATAAAATTAGTAAATAAGCTATATGACGTTTGACTTCTTGGTCACCAGTTCAAATGCATCCTTGATCAGTAGTGACCGAAAATTCATTCTGTTGAATGGCCATTGGGATGGCATATGTAGAAATCTCTATCAGTTCAGTTCCTGGTAGATAGGTATCTGTATCAAAGAAATAACTAGTTGTTTTAGTTTTTAAAAAACTACTACTACAACTTGACGTTAATTGACACAGATAATGGCTGTCTCAGCGGAGAAGCAGGGGACTGAACGGCCTATGGAGATTAATAACTATTTATCTGGCACCCCAAAGCATGCTAGGTGCCTCACAAAACATGGAATACACTTGGTCCCTGCCCCAAAGAAAAGTCAATCTGAAATGACAAGTGAAGTTGAATGCAGAGGGAGTGGATATGGAAACTGATACACACAGGTTATGGACATAGACTTGTGAGTTGAGGTAGTCTATGTGGAATGGCTATATATGTATTTGTATGTGTGTATATATTTATAGCTATTGAATATAAATTTTTTTGGTGCCTAACTCAGGTAATTAAATTAAAAATGCCTGAATTCCTCGTGTATTTTCAGTTGGATATGGTTTTTACTCAGTGCCAATATTGTTTGTGTTATGTGATGTGGAATAGTAGCTGTTTCAGAAGCAAATGAAGCGATCCGTATATGTAATTTGTTTAAGTTTGTAAAGTATTTTGGGATGAAATTTGCAATTTAAAAATTGCCGCTGCTCTCGCTGGCTCTCTCCTAGCTTCCCCCTTCTTTCATAAGCACTAAATTCACTTAAACTAAAGAAATCAGATCTTGAAAACCTATTTTATGGTATTCTTTCTTTCTGCACTCACAATGTTAGTAGAACTTGTAAATTTGGCTGTATTAGTCCAGCTACTTGCTGGAATGCATTGTTTACAACAGTGTTTTGTATTAATGTGGCATTAATTTTAATTTTTTGAGCAGACTCACTGGCTGGGGGAACATCACAATGAACACATTTTGGTCTTCAAGTGAATGCTCACTATATTGTTAGTTCACCACCACCTGACACCATTTTGTCGTCTTTCCCAGCCAAACAAGCATTTTAATTTTAAAAAAACTACTGAAGGGGCAATATAACTTACTTTGTCATTCTCAGTGTACTTAGATTCAGAACCTTAAATACAATATTTAGGATCAATTACAATTCATGTGATTAAGTGAATTGTCACAAGTATTTGAATTTTTTTACCACCATGCAGAATCAGAACCACTTGCCACCACGATTGTTTTCTGCACCAATGTTTATGCTAAAAATCTGTTAAAGGCTTTTCCTTTAGGACCTTGATCTTAAACACTTATGCATGTGCTTATCTTTATGCACATGAGTAAACCCATTATGTCATGTTTAATTTATGTACAAGGACTTAAATGTTTGCAGGAGATCAATAGTTGGGTTATAAGTACAAATTCATACCAATGTCACTAGCGAGTGCAAGTCAGCTACTCTGTAGCTTGTTTAAACTGGGTTGGTAGTCTGTCTAGTTGCCAGTAGACACGTGTTGGTATCGACACAGTCACAGATTTCCTTAAACATGGAGTCTTCCCTCTTACTCATAAGAACATGGAGTCTTCCCTCTTACTCATAAGGCATGTCTATACTGGCCCCCCACCCCAAAAAAAAAAAAAGGAAAGAAGAGAGACCACAGCAGCAAGTCTCAGAGGCTGGGTCCACTGACTCGGGCTCATGGAGCTCAAAATAGCAGTGTAGGTGTTCAGGCTTAAACTGGAACCTAGACTCTCAGACCCATCTCCCTCACCCTGTTTCAGAGTCCTGGCCCCAGCCTGAGCCCAGATATCTACTCTGTTTTTAGCCCTGTGGCATGAGCCTGAGTCAGTTGACCTGAGACATGCTGCAGGTCTCTTTTGCAGTGTAGACATATGCAGAATTTCATGCCAGTTCTGGGTTGTGGAACATTTTTGGTGCTGTTTGGAGAAACTCTTATTGCTACTGAGCATACAGTATCTGTTCTGTGGATTAATACAGGATTTGGCCTCACAAGGCTTTAAGTCCAACATGTTTCATGAGCAAGGAATAAATTTTAAAAAATCAATATGTAATTTGATCATAACTTGGGTTAACAAATGGGGTTAGTTAAAAAAAATCCAATTGTTTCTATCTAAATTGAAATGTTAAAAAAAATAGTTTGGAAAAACAAGTACAAGTAAGAATATGCTCTAACAAGGAGCTTAGCTCTTCTGGGAAGGAAATCAAATAGATTCAGTTAATGTATTCATGACTAGATGGGATAGGACATTTTTATATGTTGCAAATATATATTTCTGTTTTAGGTATCTTACTAATTCCACTATTTGCTTTTGTCAAGCAAGTGATTTTGTTTGCTGAGCTGTCTTGAAATTTGAAAAGTGTCTTCAGTTTATTTTACCTGCATAATGGTGTAAATGATGTTGCATATTTTAACTGTTTTGAATTCTCTTCTCAGAATGGTTTCATCTTATTTAGTTCATCATGGGTACTGTGCAACAGCAGAGGCTTTTGCCAGATCTACAGACCAGACTGTACTAGAAGAATTAGCCTCCATTAAAAATAGACAAAGTAAGGCTGGAAAGTACACTGCATGCTTTTTAAAACAAATTAACTTTAAATTGTCTCTTATATTAAAAACAATTCCCTACAATTTAATCTATGAAACTTCATCGTGGAATGTGCTTTCAACAATCTTACAACATTATAATTCAGTGCATTAATGCACAACTATAGAATCATAGAATATCAGGGTTGGAAGGGACCTCAGGAGGTCATCTAGTCCCACCTCCTGCTCAAAGCAGGACCAATCCCCAACTAAATCATCCCAGCCAGGGCTTTGTCAAGCCTGACCTTAAAAATTTCAAAGGAAGGAGATTCCATCATCTCCCTAGGTAACACATTCCAGTGCTTCACCACCCTCCTAGTGAAAAAGTTTTTCCTAACATCAAACCTAAACCTCCGCACTGCAACTTGAGACCATTACTCCTAGACTGTCATCTGGTACCACTGAGAACAGTCTAGAGCCATCCTCTTTGGAACTCCCTTTCAGGTAGTTGAAAGCAGCTATCAAATCCCCCCTCATTCTTCTCTTCCGCAGACTAAACAGTCCCAGTTCCATCAGCCTCTCCGCATAAGTCATGTGTTCCAGTCCCCTAATCGTTTGTGTTGCCCTTCGCTAGACATTTTCCAATTTTTTCACATCCTTCTTGTAGTGTGGGGCCCAAAACTGGACACAGTACTCCAGATGAGGCCTTACCAATGTCTAATAGAAGGGAATGATCATGTCTCTCGATCTGCTGGCAATGCCCCTACTTATACATCCCAAAATGCCACTGGCCGCCTTGGCAACAAGAGCACACTGTTGACTCATATCCAGCTTCTTGTCCACTGTAACCCCAGGTCCTTTTCTGCAGATTCTGCAGAATCATGGATTCTTGAGCCACTGGTTTGTTAATCTTGAAAGTACTGTTTAATTTTGGAACTAGTTTAATGAAGAGGAATGTTATGAATTACCTACCATGACACTGGTGTTTGAAAGGAAGGACACAAACATGTTTGGCGTTATCCTGGAACAAATGTTAATGGTGTGTCTAGACCAGTGGTGGGCAACCTGCAGCGCGCGGGCCATACACAGCCAGTCAGGGTAATCTGCTGGCGGGCCCCAAGACAGTTTGCTGATTTTGACTGTCCGCAGGCATGGCCACCTGCTGCTCTCAATGGCTGCGGTTCGCCGTTCCCAGCCATTGGGAGCTGCGGGCTGCCGTTCCTGAGGATGGTCAGTGTAAACAAACTGTCTTGCAGCAGCCTGCCAGCAGATTACCCTGACAGCCGCAGGTTGCCCACCACTGGTCTAGACTAATGTTGACAATCAGCTCTGGTTTACTAGTCAGTTAACTTGAATGGGACCACAGACGTAGACTTTGCCTTGAGTAGGAAAAGTGGTAGAGGCTTAGCTAGCATGTGCTGTTTAGATGCAGATTGCGTTTGTCAGGCTTACGGTTGGAAAATATCAACACTTTTAGTTCAGTTTTAGCAGGATGAGTTGTAATCTAGTCAGGAGCTTAGGCTGTAAATTAAATAGGTGAAAATTAAGTTAAGGTGTTACTCTGATTTTCATTAGGTGAGGGGTCACATTTAGGTTGGGCTTAGCTAGCATATTAACTAAACACAATCTAAACTTGACCATTTTTCATAGTTTAGATATAACCTGGTATTCCTGGTCTTGCAAATGACAGCAGTGCAGTGTGGGCATACTTTATGAAGACATATCAGTTAAAAATAAAATACTCACAACAATGTTACCTAGGGAGATGGTAGAATCTCCTTCCTTAGAAGTTTAAGGTCAGGCTTGACACATTCCTGGCTGGGATGATTTAATTGGGGATTGGTCCTGCTTTGAGTAGGGGGTTGGACTAGATGACCTCCTGAGGTCCCTTCCAACCCTGATATTCTATGAATGTCTTAATTTTTAATCTTCCTTTAAATGAGCTATTTGAGTAACTGGTAGTTCAGTGTGTGTGTCAAAGCAGCTGGCAATATATAACCTATATAATGCTCATAAATATCTGTAAAATAAATACAACTCTTAAAATATTTCAAAATTTCCAAGGAAATGAATGCATTTCTTTCTGTGAATTTTTTGGTAAAAATCCTATTGATTCATGTTGGTGGTATTTTTAATCATTTAATGTTGTATACGAATCTTTACACTGTGCAAGATTTAACCTTACTTTTTTGTGCTTTGGTGAACAGGAATTCAAAAATTGGTTTTAGCAGGAAGAATGGGAGAAGCCATTGAAACAACACAACAGTTGTATCCAAGTTTACTAGAAAGAAATCCTAATCTCTTATTTGCATTAAAGTGAGTCTTCAGGTTATGTAGATGTTTGTCTATAGATAACTGTGTAGTCTTAGGAGATATTACATAATTAATTTTGTTCCTGTGAAAGCTTTAAATTCAACAGAATTTTTAGAAACTGCTTATTTAGTTAACATTTCTGTGTGCTAGATCTATCTTCTAGATCAAATAACTGTAGATTGTCGTCAGGGTCCTTTGTATTCTGCAGCTCTGCGAATATAATTCGCTTCTTGCTGAAGAATTGTCTTCCAGAGTCTGAGTTTTCATCTAAATCTGTATTTTTTAAAATTTTTTTGGAACCATTTTCCATTATGAATGTTTAATGTTAAACTTTCTTTTGTCACTTATTAATTCCAGACACTGAGTCCTCTTCCCTCACTGATTTTGAGGGAAATGATAGATTCTTCGAGGATCGTCCCTGTGGGTGCTCCACTGTAGGTGTTTTGACACCCTGCGCTTGTAATCGGAGATTTGTGGTAGCAGTGCCCAGTTGGGCCGCGCACACGCTGTAGTTGTCTCATGCTGCTCCGAGCAGTTACACAGCAGTGCGCAGCCAACTGTCCCTCAGTTTCTTCTCTACTGCCTTTGGCTTGAGTTGGCGCAGTCAGCAGTGCCTTCTCCTACATCAGATAAGATTTATAATAAATAGTTCATAGTGATAGTGTAAGCTTAGTTGTAGTTAGTTTTCCGTATCACTTGCCTTACTCTAACCTCTTTAAAAATTTAAAAAAAAAAAAAAATCCCTTTACCTTTCCTATCTACTGCTGCCTCTCTGGCAGGTGTGCAGCCTTAGCCTCAAACAGGGTTTACCATTATTTTTTATTTCTCTAAGAGACTGACTCCCGCAAAAATGGCCAGCTCACCTGACTTGCAGACTCTCCGTATTGGTCTTTGATGGTCATGCTCAGGGTATCCGCTGCCTTGGCGAGACACATTTCTGCAGTGTAGGCACTTTTGAATAAACTGACAGCTAGGACAAGAAAAGCCAGGGATCTCCAATTGAAGCTTCTTATGATGGAGAAATCCCTCAGGCCAACCTCCGACCCTGCTTCCAGGTCACCCCCTGGCTAATGGTCACCAGTCTCTGACATGGGCTCCACTTCAACAATGGCTGCCAAGTAGCCTACCCCTAGAAAGGCTACCAAAAAGCAGTTGCAGACATCTCTGCACTGAGAATTGTCTAAAAGAAAGCGATCCCCCAACTGAAAAATTTGCCCTGGTATCAACGGCACTGAGCGTGCCAGAACACGAGGCACCTGGAACATCTGGCACTGCGAGTTCCTGAAGAGCTAAAGACCCTATGAGGCTAGCTAAAATGGAGGCTTACGCATTAAAATGAAACATAACAGCACCTATGGAACTGAAGGAGGTCTCTGCACCGAGCGGTACAGTGGCGTTGCCTGCTGTTCTTATGCTGCACTGCTCTAAATCCTCAGCACTGGCAGCTTTAACTCATGCTCCCGGGCTGTCCACCATGCCGTCTCCAGCACCGAGACTCAAGGTTTTCCACAGCAATTCATGAGGCATGCGGACCTGACAGTGATCTCAATCTCCTCTACTCTGCACCAAGGGTACCCCATCCAGATTGGTACCAAGCCAGCTGACTAATCCCTGCAGATATGCCACCCCATCTCCAGTGAAGAGGAAGAAGAGGACGAGGCAGTAATATATACTCCTCGCCACTCCTCACCCAAGCTTTGACCATTTCATCACCGACCATCCGCAGATACAGGAGGATGATATGGTCACCCATAGGCACCCCCTCCCCCATACCATTCCCACCTAACTGGTCATACTGGGATCCCTGAGCAGTGTATAGGATCCAATTGCGGGCCCCTAGCCTGCCTAGGTCCAGAACAGCCTTGTTACCCTTCAACTGTCCAGGCACCCTCAGAAACACAAGAGGAAGACACTGAGGAACCTGAGGACACAGCCAAACATGACACTTCACCACCTACTCAGCTCTCATCTTTGTCACCAGATGAAACCATAATGCCACCACCCCTCACCACAGGGGATGATTTCAAATCCTTTCAGAACCTCTTCAAAAGGGTTGCTGAATCCCTGGTCATTTCGTTGGCTCAGCTACCAGAAGCCCAACACAATCTCTCAAACATACTCCAGGCATCCCCATCAGCAACGATAGCTCTGCCAATTAGTGATGCAGTCATGGAGCCTGCAAAAATAATCTGGCAAACACCTGCTACAGCACCACCCACATGTAAAAGATCTGGCAAAAAATATTATGTGCCAGCAAAAGGGGCTGAGTTCCTATTTACACACCCTGCACCAAACTCCCTTGTAGTGGAGGCAGCCAACCAAAGGGGCAAACAATGCCAGTCTCGAATGACCCCATACGATAAGGACTGGAACAGGCTAGACCTTTTCGGGTGGAAAGCTTATTCCTCAGCTACACTTCAGTTCCGCATAGCCAACTATGCTGCTCTAACCAAATACACACAATCTGTTCTCCAAAAGGTCAACTTTTATTGAAAATTTACAAGATGACAAAAAAGAACAGTAGAATGCAAACATTTCTGAAGGGGGTCTCATTGCCAGGAGGGCCCTCCAGACCTCCTTGACTCGGCAGACACGGCAGCATGATCCATTGTGACATCCGTGGTCATGCAGCATGCATCATGGCTCCACCTCTCCAGGCTCCCAAGGGAGGTCCAGACAACGGTTGAGGATTTACCCTTTGAGGGGCAGAAATTATTTGCAGACAAAACCGATGTTTCGTTACACACCCTAAAAGACTCAAGGGCGACCTTAAAAACCCTTGGCATTTACGTACTGTGACAAAGCTCCAAGCCTGTATTGGTGGGTCCCGTGTAAAAGACTCAAGGGCGACCTTAAAAACCCTTGGCATTTACGTACTGTGACAAAGCTCCGAGCCTGTATTGGTGGGTCCCGTGCTTCCAGGTGGATTCAGTGGCCTCAGAAGCTCACTAACACCCTCAATATGACCTTCCTTTCCCAGTATAGCAGCAAAGGTCACAGCTTATTGAGCTACTTTCATCACAGGCCAGCATGGAAGGTGGAATACCCACAGTCTCTGTTGTTCCTTAGAGCTCAGTAGGTTCAGTTTGGTCTCTTGCCTGAACCAAAGTCTATAGAGATTCCCCTTGAGAGGGGAAGTAGAGTGAGGGGGAAGGGGGAAACCCGGGCCTGCCCTCTACTCGGGGTTCCAGCCCAGGGACCCTAATGGTAGCAGCTGTTGGTGGCTTTTTCCCTTCACCGATGATGCTGCTTTGGTTCTCTGGGCCGCTTCTCCATGGTCGCCTTTTCCCAAGCTTCACCCTTACCTCAGGATTCAGCAATACTCCCTCTCCTTCAGCTCCCTTCACCTGGGCTTCTCAAGAGAACTGGAAAGGAGAGCTTTTAAGCAGTATGAGTAGGACCTTAATTGGTTCCAGCTGTCTCCGTTAACCTAATGGCCTTAACTGACCCTTTGCCAGTTAATTGAGGTCAGGTGCTGGTATTAGCCTAACTACCTTAACTGGTTAATTTGGTGTCAGGCGTCTTGATTGGCCTGGAGTAGCCTTTGTTTGGCTATCCAGGGGACAGGGATCTACTCATTCTGAGGCTGATATACCTCCCTTCCACTACTCTCTTATATCCTTCTGGTCTGAGTCTGTCACAGTACCTGAAAACAAAAAGAAACAAGGCAGGTTTTACAATCAGAGATTCCGGTCTATGCCATACTCTCACCCCTAAGACAATATGACCAACGGCGTAAACAAAGACAGAACAGACATCAGCAGAACCAAGATCAGCCTTTGATATCGCAACAATCCACCTCTAAACAATCATGAACCAGAAATGGTGCCTCACCAATTTGGGGACCGTCTGTCACTATAATACCCAGTCTGGAACACCATCACGACAGACAATGGGTTTTAGAGATTATCCAGAAGGGCTACTCCATCCCCTTTATTTCTATCCCACCTATCCACCTCCCTTCCCCCATCCCTCCCCAGGGACCTTTCTCATGAGCACCTGTTACAACAGAAAATAAACCTGATTTGTACAATTAGGTGCCGTGGAACCCGTACCATCACAACACAGGGAGAGATTTTTATTCACATTACTTTTTAACTCAGAAAAAGACCAGCGGGTGGAGACCCAGTCTGGATTTACAAAAAACTCAAATTCATGAGAGCACAACAAAATGGTGAATCTAATCGCAATAATTCCGGCATAGAGAATGAAGATTGGCTCTCGGTTCTCAACCTTCAGGATGCTTATTTTCATATTACCATCCACCCGTCATACGGAATATTCCTGAGGTTCAACATAGGGAAACAGCATTTCCAATACAGAGTGCTACCCTTCGGCCCATCCACTGCCCGAAGGGTTTTTTTCCAAGGTTTTCACTGTCGTTGCAGCTCACCTGTGCCGACATGGAGTATGATATTTTCATACTTAGATGACTGCCTCATAGAGGCACCAACACAGCAAGAAGCAATAAATGCCACGCAGAGCATGATAACCCTTTTCACAAATCTAGGGTTGCAAATAAATGTGCAAAAATCCATACTGGTTCCTGCCAAAAGTTGGAATTCATAGGACTCTGTCTCGACTGTCTAACAGCAATGCTAATCCAACAATGCTTCCTCACCCTAGTCAACATAACTTCAACAGTGAGGGACAGCCCACAAACATCCTCCAGAACATGTTTACAACTCTTGGGGCACATGTGGGTGGACAACAGTGTTTGTTGTCAGGCTTACCAGACTCCACGTGAGATGCTTGCAGGCCTGGCTTCAAACACTGTATATTCCGTACAGACACCCTCTTAACAGATGCCTCACTATGCCATGCAGAGTAAAAGACTCGTTAACATGGTGATACAACCAGAGAACATGTGCTCAGGAGTCCCTTTCCATCAAAGAACTCCAACCATGACAGTCCCCACAGACGCTTCCCTAATAGGTTGGGGGACACATCTACTCAACAATACTGTAGAAGGCCGCTGGTCCCCTGCAGAGTCCAACCTGCACATAAACTTACTGGAGCTAAGGGCAGTCCAAAATGTATGTGAGTACTTTCTCCTTCTAATCAAGAACAATACAATCAAGATCCTCACAGACAATATAGCATGCATGTTTTATATAAACCACCACAGAGGAGCACGATTATACTCCCTATATACAGAGGCAATACGCCCTTGGAATTGGTGCATCACCAACAACGTAGAGATATCGGCATCCTATCTGCCAGGATGTCAGACTACAACGGCGGATGTACTAAGCAGGGATTTCTCGCAAACCCACGAGTGGGAGATGGATCCTGGAATTCTCAAATCCATATTCAAACTATGCGGGTTCCCTACCATAGATCTATTTGCAACAGCTCAGAATGCCAAATGCCCACAACATTGCTCCAGAGTGGGATTGGGACACCACTCCCTAGGCGACACTCTCCTCAAAATGGGAGGCACCACTGATGTATGCATTTCTTTTGACCCCACTCCTAAGCTGAGTCATTCACAAGATCAAGCAGGACAAATCCAGGGTCATTCCCATAGCACCCACATGGCCCAGACAAATGTGGTTCCCATACTTGTGCTAGATGGCAGTGAAACCGCCTCGAATCCTTCCCTTAGTACCTCACCGTCTATCACAAGATGCGGGATGAGTCCGTCACCCGAACCCCAACCTTAAAGCCTGGTTACTCCATGGCTGATGGATGGAGGTCAAGAAGGCCTGTTCTGAGGAAGTAAAAGCTATATTACTGAACAGTGGGAGACTTATGGATATATGTGTTTCCTGTACTTAAGTGAAAACAATTCTGCATCTGGTGCCCAGATAAACAGATCTTGCCACAATCGTCCCCCCCACTGAGGATCCTGGACTGTATACTAGGACTTAAAAAATCGGGGCTATCCACAAGCTCCATCAGAGTATGCTTGGCTGCTATTACCTCCTTCCACAACAAGGTGGATGGGGTCACTATATTTGCTCACCCAACAATTAAATGCTTCCTTAAAGGCATTCAAAACACTTATCCCACAATAAGAAACTACACTTATGTGGGACCTCAGCCTTGTTCTGTGTGGACTCATGGGAAAGCCGTTTGAACCCCTTGCAAAATTTGTTCTTCGTTGCACTTATCCATGAAGGTGGCTTTCCTGGTTGCCATCACATCTACCAGACAGGTGGGAGAATTAGGTGCCCTAATGGCACACCCACCATATACGACATTCTTTAAAGATAAAGTAATCCCATGACCGTATCCTAAATTCATTCCCAAAGTTGCCTCCCCCTTTCATTTAAACCAATCCATTTACTTACCTGTATTTTTTCCTAAACCACATGCGGACGGGAAGGAGGCCTTACTCTGCACATTGAATGTTTGCAGAGCATTCATGTTCTATGTAGAAAATCATCTAGCTAATTTGTTTCCATAACAGAATGCTTGATGGGTCAAACCATCTCAAAACAGGGACTATCCAAATGGATAGCAAGATGTATCCATTTGTGCTACCAAAACAACGATCTACAACCTCCACTGGGAGTTCTCTCACACTCCACCAGGGCACTAGCAGAATCTGTGGCCTATCACTGACATTCGCAGAGCAGCTACCTGGGCATCAGTCCATACTTTTACTAAACACTATGCCTTAAATTCTAAGGCTTAGAACAACAATCAGTATCAGATGCTCACTTTGGACTTGCAGTGTTATCCAGTCAGTAGTGTTATCCAGTCAGTAGACTAACTCCAAAGCCCCTCCCCTCCACTCAGGGGCACTGCTTAACAATCACCTAAAGTGGAGCACCCACCGGGACACTCCTTGAAGAAAACACCTTGTGCAGTAACTGAGGTTCTTTGAGATGCTTGTCCCTCTGGGTGCTCCACTATCCTCCCTCCTCCCCTCTACTTCAAAGTTTCAGGCCAATTGTCTCAGGTAGAGAAGGAACCGGGACAGTTGGCTGCACACCACTATGTAACTGCTCAGAGCAGCGCAAGACAGTCATGGCGCATGTGTGGCCCAACCGGGCACTACTACCACAAACCTTAGATTACAAGTGCAGGGCATCAAGCACCTAAAGTGGAGCACCCATAGGGACAACCATCTCGAAGAACCTCCGTTACTGCACAAGGTGAGTAACCGTCTCTTCCTGAGGAAAAAGTTTAATTTAAAATAGAACATTTTAATCTTTCTAAAGTTTCCTTTTTTAAAGACTATTGATTGTCAAAATTCTTGCAGGATAAGGTTCTTGCTGTTCTAGGTCCTCCCCACAAATCAGTTATTTGTTCTCTTGAGGTTACGTTCTGGTCGGATACTCTCTAACCTCATAGACTGAAGACTGAGAATATACCTGCGCTACGCTGGTACAGCTGCAGCTATGACGTAGCACTGTAGTGTAGGTACTTCCTACATTGACAGAGGGGGTTTTTTCATTAATGTGGTTAATCAACCTCTGAGAAGCAGTAGCTAGGCCAATGGAAGAGTTCTACTCTGATGGTTAGATCGACCTAACTATGGCTCTCAGTATGTGATATTTTTCACAGCCATTGGTGGCGTAGCTAGGTTGATCTTGGTTTTTAAGTATAGACCAGGCCTAAAACTCTGACATCAAGTGCTTTGTCGGACAATAAAACTTTGTTTTTAAGACTTAAAAAATTACTTCTATTTGCATTGAATGTTTATCTGAAATTCTGAAGTGGCATATCTTTTCCCTAAGATAACTGTTGGTTTTTTTAATTGTTTAGGGTGCGCCAGTTTATAGAAATGGTGAATGGTACAGACAGTGAAGTGCGGTGTCTGGGAGGCCATAGTCCAAAATCACAAGACAGTTACCCTGTAAGCCCTCGATCATTTAATAGTCCTAGCATGAGCCCCAGCCATGGAATGAATATTCACAGTTTAGCAACAAGCAAAGGAAGCAGCACACACTTTTCTGGTGAGTCAAACTAGGGGAAAACCCCGCACTATACTGAGTTCTTTCTTCAATTCTGAATGTCAAGACAAAATAACAGATCTGTCAGATTTGCATATTAATGATGTGTTTTCCTAGTTTAACCTACTGAATTAGTTATCCAAAGGGAAGTTTGTACTGGTCAATCGGCTGCTTTTGGTGATGTCAGTCGTTCGCCAACTGGAAATAGTGCATAGCTGGGGTCCAGTCCTCAAAGTATAAATCCAGCTACGTGAAAGTAAAGGCTTGGGCAACCAGCTAATCCCGTGGTGTACGTCACTTGAGGACTGGTTCCAAATATTTTGGGAAGTCTTTTGTGTAGTAGTGTGGTTTTTGGCACCTAGTATGCGGTTGGCTGCTTGGAGGTGATTCTAGGGTGGGACTCCCAAATGGCACTGCTTTTCCCTTGGCAGGGGAGCCATTGTATTCCACCTCCCCCACACTGCCTCATTTGATCTGCTGACATGACCAGAAGCTACCATCTCCTTCAGCCTAGGAATGAGTATGGGACACAGGGCATAGAGAATGACTGGTAAGGAGTCCCAGAGCAGTGCTGTGCTGGTATGGGGGGGTTGGTGGTCAGCAGGTCAGTTTCTGATTTTCTGCTGACCTCCAAACTTCAATTGAAGCTGCTCAGCTCTACTGAGAGTGGTCAGGCTGTCTTAAGCAGATCTTTATCTTAAAAGACAGACTTGAATGTTTCAAGGCTTCCAGTTCAGTTTAAGTAATATTAAATATTTGGGGGAAGGACCAGCTTTCAAAGTGCAAGCTGGTTGGACAGAGGGTGAGACTGGGCACTGTGAAAGTAAGTGGAAGTTTTGTATGTCTTCACTGAACCCAGTCCTCTTTCAGCAGTAGTTGGTGTCCCTCTGTCCACTTTCAGTTCAATCCTTTTATAAAATCTAAATTGGGGCCAACTTCTTGTCTTCAGTCTAGTTTTCCCTAAGTAGAAAGTGACAGTTAAGTGGCCAGTGGGGGGGACACTGCTGCTGGAAAGGCAACTGCTGTCGTGGGAATAGAGAAGGGACCAAAGAACTTATGAAAAGTTAAACGTGTAGCCATTATAATATTTAAATAGAAGGTATTTATAACTTGTATCCTGTTTCTCTATCTTCAACTTTGAAAGTTTAGTAGGATGTGATGCAGAAAATCTCTCACCCCCAAAACGCTTGACTTTCTATTGTTTTGAAGATAAAGAATCTATGCCAAGTTGTATATTAGTAGTAGCTGATAGATTTATTGGATGGCCGATTGAAAGTGCTTGTGATCTATTGCTACAGTAGAATATATAGAACTCCCATTTTCAGGGCGTGATAAAATAAAGTATCAAATTAGTACACGTTGAATGTGTCTGCTTTTAAATTACTGCTTTCCTCAATTAAATATTACCAGGGAGGGATGAGGTGTTAGCAGGAAAGAGTAGTACACCAAGCTGGAGTAATGTTTAACCAAATGTTCTGCGGTTTAGCAAAGTGTAATTTTCCATCAAATTTTGATCCTCATTAATCCTTTGTTTAGTTGATAATATTGAATATACCTTCAAATTACTGAATTTACATATGAAAAATAACATAATGTTATTATACAAAGCCAATTAAGATAAAGTGTAGTCATTAAAAATCAAGGCTGACTCTAGCCCAGTCAGGATTTTCAGATACTTTCTGAATGGTATATTCCAAGTAAAAGGTCTGTAGTTCCTCTGACTTGTGTATTTCACTGGGAACATTCGCTAGTGAACTGAAAATCTGATATAAAAACTGCTGTTAATGTTTGTTGTTTAATTTTATTACCTGGCTTTTTTTACTGTGAAAGCCTTAAATCTGTTTCAAAGGCTTGAGGAGTGGAAGCTAGGTATGTGGAATTACTTGATAAATCTACTGTACATGAACAAATCAGTCTTATGCTTATTTCAGTAATGTGTACGTAAAATCACAATTTGTAACTGACTGAAAATACCAAAATATTATTTTGTTTAGGTTTTGAAAGTAGTTGCAGTAATGGAGTAATACCAAACAAAGCGCATCAGTCTTACTGCCATATTAAACACCAGTCCACAAGTTTGAATGTACCTGAACTCAACAATATAAATGTATCAAGATCACAGCAAGTGAACAGCTACACCAGGTGAGTAATCTCCCAAACAGATGTCTGATCCACCGTGATGCTAGTTTTTGTCCTAAACGTCTTTATTTTGCACTGCAGAGAGCGCAATTTTTATATGGATTTTTAGGACCCAGTCACAGCATGTGGTTTTTGAAGTCACTGATAGTTCATAAAATGGGATGGGGTGAGGCGGTTGGAATTATTTTCTCATATTTTTCATTAACTGTATTGTACTGAGTCTTGAAGGTGAAAGTATAATAGTACACATATACTGTTCTGTTAAATTATTTGTGACATTTAGAGACATCAGATTTTATTCTCATACCAGCTTCTTCAGGTTGTCAAACTTCTCCCTTCATCTTCTGGTCTGGTGCTTAGTCAAAATCATTTCTGAGGACTTCAGTGACAAACATATTCACTGCTTTTTATTTTATGCAGATAAGATTGAGTGAACTGTGGATTCTCATGTATGTATGTAACCACAATGGTTTGCTGTAAGCACTAGATGTGTGCAATCCTTTGCTTTTAATGGGTTTGCGAATGTCAGAGGTGGTAATTCTAAAATGATAGATAGCATAGGTATAACTGAGCCGAATTTGGCCTGTAGAATGTTTGTTGCTGGTGCTGGGTGAGATGGACAGAACCAGACTTGAGTGCAGGAAGAGTTAACAGACCTAGCAGGTGGAGGGGAAGCGTTTACTTTTAAAACTGTCTGTGATAAACCATTATGACAACAAATATGGAAATACTACTTCGAGTGCTTGCATATGTCCATTTCACATTAGGTGTGTGCGTGTCTTGTGTATGGTTGCCAGAAATTTTTCCCTTCAGGGGTACCTGTCAGGTCAGCTCTAGCGCCCTCTGGTGCTGCGCACTTATGGTGCAGTATAAGGGGTCTGGCCAACCCTGCACCCTCTCAATTCCTTCTTAACGCCCGTGACGGTCGCTGGAACTGCTCCTCTTCTTTGGCAAGCTACATTCAGTGGTTCTCGTTTGTCACTCCAGCCTTCCTTTTTTCTTCTTCCCAGTAGTTATTTCTCAGTTTGGACTTTAGTTAATAGTTGTAAATAGTTAGTTGAACTCAATGCATTAGCATTGCTTCCTCTGCTCCTGGAGCTGGGCACGCCTTGGTCTCTGAGCTTCAAGCCCTGTGGCATGGCCATGCCTGAGAGCAGCCCACACTCCAGTTGTTTTTAAAGTGGTTGAGTGAGACTCGTATCCGGGATCGCTGTCGGATCTGCCACCAGTTCAAGTTGGTACGAAGAAAGACTGGGAGGCCAGGTTAAAATACATCCTGATGGAGGCAGCACTCAGACCCTCCTTGGAGTTGAGCTGGACCGACTCAGCATCGAGAACCTCAGCATCGATACAGAGTGCTCTCTGCCTGCTGTAAGGGACTCTCAGCACCATTTCCCATCACTAGTGCCGAGAAAGAAAGGTAAGAAGCAGCTGGGTAACAGGGTGTTCCCCAGCTCTAAAAAAGGCAAAGCGTGTGAGACTCCACTGCTCTTCCCCTGAGTCTGGCCATTCCTCTGTCCCCACTTGACAGACAGTACTGTCAACTGCGTCCAATTTGCAGGCTCGGAGTCCAGTTCAGGATCAGCCGTCAGCACCAGAGGGACAGCATGGTACCAGCAAGATAGTGGTGCCGTCCACTCTGGAGGCATTCATTGTGGCCAGAGACTTACTGGTGCTGTCAGTACTGCCATCACCAGCCATCCAAGAGTTGACATCCTCTGTACTGGCAAGTAGAAGGGAGCATGTTGACTTGAACTCCCGTTCAGTACTGTGGCCATCAATACTGTCTAGAGCAAGGATTGCAAATTCAAATCACCATAAAGGCCACGTGAGGACTAGTACATTGGCCCGAGAGTCGCATCACTGACACCTTTTTCATACAAAGATACAAAAGCCCATGCCTCTGCCCCCGGCCCTGCCCCACTCCACCCCTTCCATGAGGCCCCACCCCTTCCCTGCACCCATTCCCGCTCCTCCCCCCTCCCTCCTAAAAAGTCCTAAGCACTGCCAAACAGCTGTTTGGCAGTGGGAAGCGCTGGGAGGTAGGCAGAGGAGTGGGGAAGCGGCATGCTCAGAAGAGTGGAGGCGGGGGAGCAGTGGGTGAGAGGAGCTATGGTGGAGTCGTGCATCCAGCCGAGAAATCCATACTCGTATTTTCACACCCTCCCCAAATCCTATATGATGGGGGATCCCAGTGTGGGGGTACCTCTGAGTGCATGGCCCAGTGGGCACTGGCCTATGGAAATGCAGTGGCCATTCTGGAACTTGTGGGGCTCCCCCCACCGCGGTGACAGGCCCCCCCCCTTGATGCTCTTACTCAATGGTGTCTGAGAGAAGGGCTCCTCCATCTCACTGAGCGGCACCCAACACAGACTCCGGCACCAACATTCAGGACCTGCACCTGCGAGATCCATGTGGTGCAGAGGAAGAAGCGGAGGAACCCATGCTGGTGCAGGCCGCCGCCTCCTCCCCAAATGAGATGGTGTCAGGGCCAAGCATGTCAACTCTCCCTCCCCCTCCACCCTGGGTTGCTTCGAACCTATGACTGGAAGTGGAGGTAGTAAGAGTTCTCCCACAGCCTAGTAGACATCTTGGCCACGGTGGCCCTGTCAAAGTTGGCGCTTCCTCTCAGTGAGGCCATTATGGGTCCAATTAAAACCCTTTGGTAAACCCCATCCTCTCTGGTCCCCCACTTTGAAGAGGGCAGAAAAGAAGTACTTTGCCCCTGCCCAAGGTTATGACTACTTGTAACCTCCCCCCAGGGTCCCTGGTGGTGTTGGCAGCCAACAAAAGGGACAGGCAGGGACTGTAAGGAGCAACCCCCAAGGCAAAAGACCCCCCCCCCAAAAAAAAAACAAAACAAAACAACCCCAAACAAAACCTAGACCTTTCCTGTAGAAAAGCTTATTCTACTAGCGGTTTACGGCTTCGCATCTCCAACCATCAGGCGTTGCTAGGGAAATGCAACTTTAATGTCTGGGACTCAGTATCAAAATTTAAGGACTTGCTCCCTCAAGAATCTAGGCAGGAGTTCTCTGCTCTGATGGAAGAAGGGAAGACAATAGCCAGGGCTTCCTTCCAAGCTTCCCTGGATGCAGCAGCCAGATCTATGGCCTCTGTAACAGCCATGTGAAAGTGCTCTTGGCTACAGTCCTCTGGCCTACCTGTGGAGGTCCAGCAATCCCTTCAGGGTCTTCTGTTTGAAGGGTCCTCACTCTTCTCAGAGCCAACAGATGTGAAGCTCCATGTCTGGAAGGACTCCAGAGCGACCCTGAAGTCCCTGAGTCTCTCTGCCATGGTGCCTTTCGAGGAAATATTTCAGGCCTTAACAGCTCACCCATTTCTCAGCTCTACCACCCTGTCAGGATCTGCACAAGAAGCAAAATAGAGGCATTTTAGACCTGTGCTGCCTCAACAGCTGTCTCAAAAAGCTAAAAGTTCTGCATGGTCTCCCTGGCCTCCATCGTTCCCTCCCTGGATCTCAGGGACTGGTACACCATCCTCCATTTGACAGACGGCTATTTTCATTGCTTGATTTTCTGAGGGCACAGAAGTTTTCTCAGATTTTTGTGAATCAGACCCATGACCAGTTCGCTGTTCTCCCATCTGGCCTGTTGGCAGCCACACAGGTCTTCGTGAAATGCATGGCAGTAGTTGCTGCCTTTGTAAGAAAGCGAGGGGTGCAAATTTACCTGTACCTCGATGACTGGCTGATCAAAGGCCAGTCCAAGGCGCAGGGGAAGAACAATATCCACCTCATTCAGGCAACCTTTCAAACACTGGGTCTGTTGATAAAGTATCAGACGTCAAACCTCATCTCGGTACAGAGAATAGAGTTCATCGGAGCGGTGCTCAATTCTACCCAAGCCAGGGCCTTCCTCCCAGAAGCCCACTTCCTGATGATGGCGTCACTGATATTGCGCTCCAAGGCCCACCCTGAGGCAGAAATGTGTGACAGACTTTTAGGTTACATAGCCTCGTGCACGTATGTAGTTCAGCATGCAAGACTGAGCCTCAGACCCCTTCAAGCTCGGCTGGCCTTGATGTACTTGCCGAACTGCCATCATTTGGACTTGGTGCTCTCAGTGCCCACTCTAGTCTTTGCCTCCCTCAACTGCTAGAGGGATCCTTGGTTGGTGGGCTCAGGCATTCCCTTTGCCAGGCCCCAGCCCTCGATATCTCTGGTCTACAGATGCTTCAGAGTTAGGCTGGGGGTCTCATTTAGGGGACCTCAGGACTCAAGGTCTGTGGTCCTTGGAAGAGCTCTCTAGACATATAAATGTCAGAGAGCCCAGAGTGGCCTGTCTAGCATGTCAGGTGTTCTTTCCCACATTGCAAACGAGGACATGAAGGTACTTACGGACAACACAGCAGCCGCGTTCTACATCAACAGACAGGCAGGGGCTCACTCTTTCCCCTGTCAGGAGACTATTCACTTGTTTTGCATAAAGCACTTGATCCACTGCAAAGGTTCTCAACTTCCAGGAACACTGAACGAGCTGGCAGATTACCTCAGCGGGTCTTTCTTCACTCACCATGAGTGGTCCCTCTGTCCACACATAGCAAGGTCATTTTACAGCGGTGGAGGACTCCCCTTGTAAATCTGTTCGCAACCAGGCAGAACAGAAAATGTCATCAGTTTTGTTCTCTGTGCGGCCACAGCCCGGGCTCACTCATGGATGCCTTCTTACTCCCTTGGTCAAAGCACTTGTTCTATGCCTTTCCCCCCTGTGCACAAAGTCCTGCTGAAGGCCAAGTGGGACACAGCGAGGGTTATTCTTACAGCCCCAGCCTGACCACATCAACACTAGTTCGGTACACTGTTAGACCCATCAGTAGCGACTCTGATGCCACTCCCTCCCTTCCCAGATCTGATGTCTCCGGGCTATGGTTGAATGCTCCACCCAAATCTCTGTGCCCTCCACCTAACAATATGGAAGCTCCAGGGTTAAACCAATCAGAGTGACATACCTTGCCAAGTGGAAGTGTTTTTTTTCCATTTGGTCATCACAACAAGGCCTCTCGCCTGCTCAGTTGTCTCTTCAGATGGTGCTGGAGTATCTGCTAGACCAGTGGTTCTCAAAGCCAGTCTGCCGCTTGTTCAGGGAAACCCCCTGGCGGGCCGAACCGGTTTGTTTACCTGCTGTGTCCGCAGGTTCGGCCGATCGCAGCTCTCACTGGCCGTGGTTCGCTGCTCCAGGCCAATGGGGGCTGCGGGACAGGTGGCCAGCACATCCCTTGGCCCGCGCCACTTCCCACAGCCCCCATTGGCCTGGAGCAGTGAACCGTGGCCAGTGGGAGCCGCGATTGGCTGAACCGGACATGGCAGGTAAACAAACCGGTCCAGCCCGCCAGGGGATTTCACTGAACAAGTGGCGGACCAGCTTTGAGAACTACTGTACTAGACCTTGGTGTTTCAGATAAGCAATTTCATCGATTAAATTATCTCTCAGCGATTTCTGCATTCCACCCTCTGGTGCATGTGCAATTGGTTTTCTCAAACAATGGCCATTCGTTTCTTCAAGGGCTTAGAAAGGCTATGGATGCAGATTCGGGAGCCCATTCCCCTTTGGGACTTAAACTTGGTCTTGTCGAAGTTCACGGGCCCTCCCTTCAAGCCCCTGGCGTCATGCTCCCCACCTGGAAGGTGACTTTTCTGGTAGCAATTATCTTGGCCATGAGGGTCTGAGAGATCAGAGCCCTTTCATCAGAACCCCTGTACAAGGTCGTCTTTAAGGACAAGGTATAGTTCTGTCCTCACCCTGGGTTTTTTATGAAGGTAGTTTTGCAGTTTCACAGTAATCAGGCTATTTTCCTGACTGTTTTTTTCCCGAAACCACATGCCAATAAGGAGGAGCAGCGCCTCCACACATACGATGTTAGGTGTGCCCTAGCATTCTGTATAGAAAGGACAATACCATTCTGTAGATCTACGCAGCTCTTTGTGGCAAGAGCAGGTAGAATGGAAGGCCTTCCCATTTTGGCTCATGGAATTTCATACTCGATCTCGTGCATTCGCTTGTGCTATGAGCAAGTGGGTGTCCCTCCACCAAACATTCTGACTGCCCATTCCACGAGGGCACAATATTCCTCAGCGGCATTCCTGGCCAAGGTGCCAGTCCAGGACATTTACAGAGCAACAACCTGGTTGTTGGTGCATACCTTTTCTTCCCACTACACCATCAACCAGCAAGCTAGGGATGACGCTGGTTTTGGTCGAGCTGCATTGCGATTTGCACGTCCATGAACTCTGAGCCCACCTCCTATGGTACTACTTGGGAGTCACCTAATGTGGAATGGACACGTGCAAGCGCGCAAAGAAAAAACAGTTACTAATCTTTCTGTAACAGTTGTTGTTCAAGATGTGTTGCACGTGTCTGTTCCACGACCCACCCTCCTACTCCTCTGTCAGAGTTGGCCAGCAAGAAGGAACTGAGAGGATGCGGGGTTGGCCGGACCCCTTATACTGCACCATAAGCCCGCAGCACCAGAGGGCACAAGAGCTGACCAGACGGGTACCACTGAAGGAAAACATTTCTGGCGACTGTGCATGGGGCGTGCATACACCTAATGTGGAATGGACATGTGCAGCACATCTCAAAGAACAAATGTTCCAGAAAAAACAGTTACTAACCTTTCTGTAACAAGCTATATCTCTCAATGCTGGTATTCCAATCCTGGAAGTTGTCCCACCAAGTCTCTCTAATGCCAATTAAGTCATAATTTTCTTCATATACCATGACTTCCACTTCATCCTGTTGTGCCGCATGCTCCTTGCATTTTGTACAGTCATTGGAGATACTTTGCAGACTGCCCTTTTAATGCAATTGTGGTTTCTAGTCCCTTCTCAAGAAATCAGAAAATTAGCGTAAACAGATGAGGTTCCAAAAACACTTCTTTGTTTCAAGGAAGTGTTTTGTCGTAGCAGTTGTCTCTGCCAAAGGTCTTCATGAACTTCAATCCACCTTTTTGAAGCTTTTCGTAAGATGCACTACAGCCCAGCATTTACAAGGGGACTTTTTCTCCTGATGTTAAAAAGGAGCTGAATATTCCTTAGTAGTGAAATTAGTTGTAAACTGGATTTCTTTTAGCCTTAAAAGCAATGTCGGCGAGGAAGTGCATCTTTAACCAGTGCTTTTCATAACTGATAATAGAATGAGCTGGAGTATACGATTACTATGGCCCATAATTTTTAAAGGTATTTAGATATTAATTGTCAGTGTCTAAGTGCCTAAATTCCTTTTGAAAATGAGATTTAGGCTCCTATGTCATTTAAATGTTGCAACACCTAAATACATTTAAAAACATGGGTCTGTCTGAGGCTCCAGCCCTTGAAGGCACTCTCTTCAACGAGAGCACATGCAGCTTCCAAAGAGTTCTTTTGCCCAGTGCCATGAACAGAGATCTGTCATGCAGTCTTGTGCTCCATGTGTGTTTTCTGAACACAATTCTTTTGTTTCTTGTGCATGCTTTGGCTGACTGGGTTTTGGTTCTTTCCCCAATCCTGTTCCTCTGCCCTCCATCTTGTTCCTGATGTTGCTTTCCAGTCTGAGTGAATAATCTATGGACTGAAACTTGCTGAAAGAACTGCATTGTTTTGCCTAAAGCTAGTGTTCTCCAAATAGCTTCATGCTTGCTTGCCCTTTCGTGTAAAAAAATAAGAGAACTGGAATAGCAGATTTTCTCAGCAGTTGAAGTATACTTCCTACTGCTTGTGACCAAGCTCAAAACCCACATTGGAATTTCTGTGTATAATTGTCAGGGATCCTAGAAATCAGTTTGCCACGGAAAAATGATGAATTTGCGTTTTTACAGAGAATCTTTCGTTTTTACATTTTTGTGAAAACTATAAACCGTACAGTAGAATCCCGTTTACCCAAGCCTTTATTATCCAGCTCTCCGTATTAACCAAACTGGGGCTGAAGTGCGCTGGTTTCACCAGAGACCTGCCACCCAGAGCTGAAGCTCTCTGGATTATCCAATTTTTTTTATTCTGATCGGACCCCGATCCCAATTAGATTGGATAAATAGGGTTCCTCTGTATCAGTAAAACATATTGAATTTGTATATTATTATGGCTAGAGAAACTAAAATTCAGCCTTTAATCTTAATCACGAAAAAATGTGAATTTTTTTCAGATCTCTTTTATCAAGAAAAACTAGGATCTCTGATAATTATATCTAAATTAGCTATATGTATTAACATGTATTTTAACATATTTCAACAAAATAGTAAAATTAACTTTTCACATCTCTTAGCTCCAGAGATCTGTACTACCTCATGCTGAGTGTTAATGTATTTCACATTGGCTGTTGGGCTGGGGCAATCCAAAATCCCTGATGCCTGTGTAGTGATTTTCTGTGAATAAATCTATGGTTTATTATTACTGATCCAATGTGATATTATTAAAAAGGTGATATTTTGACTAGGGGAGACGGGGAATTGTTAAGGTGAAATTGTAAAGTGGAGAAGCAAACCAAAGTATTTTTGAAGTTAGTAATATGTTTTTCCCCCCCTTTCTCAGCAGTGATGTAGACATGGAAACAGATCACTACTCCAATGGAGTTGCAGAGACTTCATCCAATGGCTTCCTAAATGGTAGTTCTAAACATGATCACGAAATGGAAGAATGTGACACAGAAATGGGTCTGCAGTGATATTTTACATTTTTAATAAAAAGTGATGGCAACAAGGTTATGTTTTTACTTGCAATGCTTCCCAAATTGAAAATTAGTGACATAACTGAAATCTTAACTTTCCATTTTGCTAGTATTGTACTATATGTAAATCTCATAACTATCTGGCATGATGTTAATCTGACAACAAGCAGGGGAGGAGAATGTTGAATAGATATTTTAAGCCGGCACATAACTTCAGTTGGAAACCATCGTGCTTTTTGTTTAGTTCATTGATGTTAGCAGTTAATTTTTCCCTGAAAACTCAACATTCATTGATAGCAATACAACTAATATCTGTTATTGGACCAACTTTTGTTGGTGAGAGACAAGCTTTCAAAGAGCTCTTCTTCAGGTCTGGGAAACTACAAGATCTGAACAGATTGTTTACCATAAGTAGTTAACGCATATTTCAAGGGGCCGGTCAAGATGAGGTGGCCTGTTTAACACCTCTCCAGTGGTAGGGAGGAAAGGAAGTAGAGGGCAGGAGGCGGGGGGGGGGAGGGAGAGGTTGTTTAGTGGGTTACAGATTGTTGTAATAAGCCATGCATCTAGTGACTCTGTTCAGTCCATGATTTTTAGTGTCTAGCTCCCAGACTTGTCTTTGAAAGTGTTGTCCAGGTTTCCTTGGAGGATGAGGACTGAGAGAGTGATTGTTTTAAGTGTTCACCCACCGGTGATATGGTTGGTGTCTGTCTTTTATAATTTTGCTTGTGTGAGTTCATTCAAGAGTGTAGTGATTGTCTGTGAGGTTTCACCCACATAGTTGTTACTGAGGCATTTAGTGCACTGGATGAGGTACACCACATGTTTTGATAAGCCTGTGTAGAGAGACCCATGGGTACAGAAAAGTGTGCTGATAATTGTAGCAGTGGGGATATGTCTGCAGGTTTTGCATTTGTTCTGGTGCTTCTTTGAGTTGGTGTGTCCTGGTGTGTGGGCAGCTTGCATCTGATGAGGTGAGGTTGGGGATGGTGGTGGTTTGAAGACCAGAAGAGGGGGTTTAGGAAAGATTTCTTTCAGGATGGGGTCCCAAAATGGCCAATACCAAGGAACCCAAGGTATTGGGGAGATGTTTTGGGACAATATTCTTTTCCCTGTGGACAGAGAAAGGAAGGGTTGAAGAGATTGAAATGGTTCTGCTTCCCACCAAACAGAAATTTTAATATTTTCCCCATTTGACTTAACTACATTTTAAGGTAGGACTATACTCTATGTAAAAATGGCTGTCTTTCTTACTCATCAGACCTGTTCTGTGTTCATTCATACCTGTTGACTTTAGTGACAGATAAGTTTAACAGCTTCTTTTAGAGCCAGCACAGCTAAGAGGAAGTTATCTAAATTTCAGTTATAGGGCCTATCCGATGTACCTGTGAAACCATGCTGAAGGCATTGAGGGTTACACAGGTGTAAATAGGCCATAATTTGGCCTCACTAAATCTTTCATAATGGTCATGTGTGAGAGAGAGAGAGAGAATCCAGCTTGACAATCAATCCCTGTATTTGCAGGACTGCATGTTGGAAAAAACAGTTTTTTATTTAAAGTGAGACAAATGTATGGATCTTTTTGTAGACTTTCAGAGTACAACAGTTCTTAAAAAGATCTGTGAAACTGCTCCAGTCTCAGAGCATACACTAATGCTGTTTTGCAGCTTCCCTAATAAACTAACATTAGGTCATTGTTTCAGCACAGTACTTCTGTTCCCAGCACTCAACAAGAGTCCTCTGAATTCCCCGAGTCTTACCCTGTGTATTACATTGCTGAAACTGAATAACAAGATCTGGTTTGTGTTCGAAAAACCACTTCTTTACTCTCTTGCAGCCTTTTCCACAGAGGCTTTCTGTGATAGACATGAAACAGCTGCACAGGGCACAGAGTTGCTTTTTTTTTTAATTTAGTTGTTTACAGCCTCTGGAAAATGAAGTCCTAGACTGGGCTCCAGCTAGCAACACACATCGCTGCTTCAAGACTCGTGGGTGTTTCACTTCTGTAAAAGACATGTGGCTTCTTGGACTACCCAGAATACTTTACACCCCACAGTTTGAGACCTATTTTATGATATTTCATTTTTTTGAACTTTCCAGTTTCTCTAGTGTTATGTACGCGCGCGCGTGTGTGTGTGATTGTAGTAACCAGAGATCTGTTTTGGAGGTGACAGTTCACTTATCTAAGATAATTATGGTAAAAATTACTCTTATAATTTGCTGGATGCTATTAAAAGCTAGACCTTATTATCACAAGCAAGTTACGTACAGACTAGACTATTTTTAAAGAGATAGGGAGGATGTCTTTGTGGCTAAAGCACAAGTCCGAGTTGGAGATCTTAATTCTGTTCCATAGCTGCCTGTGTAATCTTGATAAGTCAGCTAACTTCTCCCTACTGTAGGTTCTTTATCTGTAAAAATAGGGATAACTCTCAATCTCATAACATGTTGAAATTGATTAATGTTCATAAAGTGCTTTGAAATCCCTTGGTGGGAAGTACAGTCACCTGTAATTGTTCCAATTTGTAATGCTCAAATAAGATGTAAAAAAAACCTGCAGTTTTTAGCCAGTACCCTTTTGTGATCTGAGATTTAAGTTTAGTTGAGAGTTACGCCTGCTGTGCTATTTTTAGCTTTTTCCCCAAGGGTCCTGTAGATTCTTAATAACTATGAAGTGACAGTGGACTTGCAGACATAAAGTATGTTTCTGGGGTTAGCTCTGTAGCAATGTCTGATCTGTTAACCTCGTTTTGACAGTTCAGAATTTGTAATGCCGGGTGCTAATGTGAACAGGCAACTAGAATTGTTTTTTCTCCCCTAGTAGACAATAGGCTCATTAGGCTTGGTCTGTGCACAGTGTTGCACCAGTTTAACTAAAAGTGCCTTTAAACCAGTGCAAAATCCTGTTGGATATTCTTGATTTTTGAACCTGCCTTATAGCAGTTCAGCTTGTCATTAAATTTACTCCAATGCAAGATGCATGAGGTTTTTGGCCATTTTAATTAAATCTGTTTAACTAATGCAATTTCTGTAGGTAGAGGCTTCAGTAATTACTTAAAGGTCTCCACAGCTGTGCGCTGTACACCAGGCACATTGTGCCAAGAATCCTGGTCCTGAATTACTTTCTTTCTGAGATCTCACACATCTGCTCCTGATTACATGAATTAATCAGTTGGCAGAAACTTATTAATAGCGTACATTTGTACTGCCATATTGTATTAGTGATGCTGATTTGTCATTCTTGCAGAAGTTGACTCAAGTCAGTTAAGACGTCAGCTCTGTGGAGGTAGCCAGGCGGCCATTGAAAGAATGATCCATTTTGGAAGAGAATTGCAGGCAATGAGTGAACAGCTAAGGAGAGAATGTGGCAAAAACACAACAAATAAGAAAATGCTAAAGGTATGGCTATATTTTACGTTAGTAATTTTGGTGACTGCACTTCCAAGTGGAATTTTGCAATATCTGCTGCCTTAACCAAAGCTAGTTTTTTGCTTTTTTTTCATGAAAATGAGAAGAGCTATTGCAATATTTTTCTATTCTGAGGAGCATGGCTTCCCATCTTGTGTACAGCAGTTTTATAGTCTGAACATATAAGGTGAACATTACTCTGGCAATAAGAGAAGTAACCACTGTTAAAAATTCTTTTTTTAAAATTCCTAGATTTAAAAATACAAGGCACGCAGTCTCCTCCCCACATACAACAAATCATATAGTCGCCTCCCAATAAATCTAGAACGTGGACTACGTAGGTGCCATTTCAAGTTCCGGTCAGATAAACATTGGACCCAGTCAAGCAGCAGAACATGGGGTGCTATATCAAGGGAGAATACATATGCCTGAAATGTGATGTAATGGTTGCTCTCTCTGGGTGGGTGGGAAGTGCAGAGAAAATTTGTCAGTTATTTTCCTTATAATTTCTCCAGCTGCTTTTTATAGTTATGCAAGACTGGTGGAAAGTAATTCCCATACAAAAACCATATTGAGTTTTGCTAGCTGAAACAAGAACTCTATTATACTGTTTTTAAATCTCTCTTGCTCTCCTTGTCACCAAATACTTTTCATCTAAGTCACCTTTTCACACGTTGAAAATAACTTTTTTAGGTTTTTCTAATATTATGAAGTTGCAGGTTGCTGGGCTAAATGGCATGAGCTCAGTTTTCTTAACTCTAGTATTGGGCACATGCCCTAATCATACAGTAGCCCTGTATGCTGATTTATTAACAAAGTGCATTTGCAGCCTCTCATATGGCAGACAGCTAAATTTTAGTTCTAGATTAGGAGGAGGAAAATAGCTTTTATGTCTGTACTAACCTGATATAGCTGTGTAAGTTTTAGATAGAAAACAAAACTGAACACTAATTTTCCCACAGGATGCATTCAGTTTACTTGCATATTCAGATCCTTGGAGCAGTCCAGTTGGAAACCAGCTTGATCCAATACAGAGAGAACCGGTGTGCTCTGTTCTTAATAGTGCAATACTAGGTAATTCTTTATGCTTTTTGCTTCATGGCATGTTTATTCAGGTAAGTGGTGCTGTAAACACAAATGACATTGCATTCCCTAGACTCTTGCAAAGGGCTGTGTATTCTGCAATATGTATAGTTGAATAACCACTGTACCTGTATTAATGGGAGTACCTGAAATAAACTGATACAAAATCCATAAACCAGAGTTTTGAGAGACTTGAGTGTCCATGGCACAATGGACAATCAAAAAACCCCCCAACACTGTACAGATTATATCAAATTAGTGACTTACTGACAGTGCACTGCAGAAGAGAAACACCAGAATAAAATTCTGTGATGTTGCTTTTGCAGTAATTTATCATAAAACCCTGGTATTGGGGGTCAAAGTCCTCACTCACAGTATAAGTGCCACAACTATATTGCTTTGCTTCTCTCGGAGCCGAGAGAGAGTACCAGAGTACATCCGCCTTTCACCATTAAAGTCAGCAGTTTTTCAAATGACTACAGTAGTCGTTGATTGCGATGCAGTTATTTCATGTATAGGTAACGCCACAGTATGAGAAACCGTTCTGTGATAACTTGGTAAATAATGACTTACAGGCAACTACAGTTCATCATACAGCAAGACTTATCTTTTGAGAAATATCAAAAACCTCATGCACAAAGGAAATTCAACAGGTTAAAGATTTCAAACCATTAGTAATGTTATGAACTGTGCATGTTGTATTATACATACAAACCTGCCTAAATTACAGATTCAAAGTTTGTTACTGTATAGTTGAAAGGCTTACAACGTGTGAAACTGGGTCGATCTTTGGTGTTCCAGTATGCCAACTCCATTTCTAGTACTGTGTCCTAGAAAGTGATTTGCCTTCTAAATTTTTAAAGATCTATTACACATCTGCATTGTTGAATCTTTTCAGAGACCCACAATTTGCCAAAGCAGCCACCGCTCGCCCTAGCAATGGGACAGGCTTCACAGTGTCTAGGATTGATGGCGCGTTCGGGAATTGGATCATGTGCATTTGCCACAGTGGAAGACTATCTACACTAGCTATGCATTTGAAGATTTCAAGTATGTATTGTGGCATATTCAACATGGAGGTATATCAGCTCTGCTGACTGGAATTTGGATCTTTTAATTATGTACTAAGGACAGGTCTGTTGCTTTATGTTGCTTCCTAGTTTACAGCATGATGCAAATGATTTTCTAACTTAGTGTTAGGAGAAATTTTCCATCTTTAACCTCTTAGACAACTAAGAGTTAAAAGTATCACTGATGATGTCAGACATCCAAATTGACCATTACAAATTCTTTAAATGATTGTTCAAAACAAACCAAAAATCCTACCACCTTGAGGTGGGGCAGAAGAATAGAAAATGTTGTGGATGTGTTAGCATGTGGGTGATGTAAAGTTCAAGCAGGATGACTTACCAACCTCCACCCTCATTATTATTACATAGTTCAATCAGTGTAACTTGCAAAATGCATAAACACCTGACAGTTTGGATATATAGTGTTGATGGGAAGAAATATTTTTAATGTGTACTGTAAAACTTGAAATACTCAGGAGCTGAGTGAATATGTTTGTTGCTACTTACAATCCCTACCTGTTGATCTTAGTAGTTTGTTTTAACATGGTCTTTTCAACTTTCTTTGTTTAACTACAGACAACTTCTGTTATAGACTCACCAGTTTAACTGTTGTATAATAACAGTATTACATGTCACAGTGTGGTTACGACCTCTATTTATATAAAAACCAAATATTAGTCAATTTACAGTCTTAATTTAATCTTTGTACACCTTGCATTTTTAAAAGTGCTTAAATGAGTACTATTGCAATAAAATGTAGTGATATCATAATTAACCAGCCATTAAAAACTTATTCTACAGATATTAATAGCTTTGGATTTGTATGCTACATTGATTCTACTTTGTGTTCTAGCTTTTGAAACTAATGTGAATTGAGCACTTCAATTATGTACAGGGCAAAAGCAGCAAATGGTTGTAGAAAGTTAAAATAGCTTAAAACTGCTTTCTCATGAGCAAAATACTACCTGCTTCAAGATGTGTTTAGTGCTTGGGGAAGAGTCCAGCTTTCCCAGTCTTTGGCTAGTGGACTGAAGTTTCAACTGAATGCACCAACAATTTGTGAAGTGCTATGAGGGAGCCACCAAGCAAATGCTTTCAACCTCCTGCTCATCTTAAAATAAGCTTTAATTTAATCAAACCCAAAAGCATTGACACTGGATTTCAGAAAAGGGAATTCAGACTCTGGATTTTATTTTCTGTAGTACTTATATTAGTCAGCATCTCAGAAGGCACACATCAAAAAGCAAGAAGTGTGATTAAAGGGCAAGGTCCAGCCCCCTGTTGCAACAGAAACGAACTACTGCAGGTAAGGTAGATTACTCAAAGGGAATTTGAAGAGTGAATACTCAACTTGAAAGCAGCTCCACAAGAAGCCTCTAAGGCAATGCAGTGAGTCAACTGAAGACCAATACCACTGAGCACTCTGTTACCTGAAAATAGTCAGCAAGTTGACAATCCCATTGCAGAACAATAAATTTCTGAAGGCAGGAACTGGTAGGACTGCTAATTGTGCAGTCTTATTAAAATCAGGTACTATACCAGCAAATGGGAGGCAGCTAATTCAACCAAATTTACACCTAGAATATATCATAGGAACCCATTAGTGTAGCTTCTGTTTACACAATTCTAGTAAACTACCTACATAATTTTGAGGCTATTAGATAAGGCAGGAATATTGCCATGGATTAGCAACTTCCTGAGGGGGAGAACAGATCAACTTTCAAGGTTAAAGTACCAGGGCATATAGTTTGCTCCTAACCCTGGTGGTGGAGGAATATTGGATTTGTGAAAAGTTGAGGGTTGAGAATCTAGCCTTTTTTTCCTATAGAAGTGCTCTGTATCAGAAAGTAAACATTAAACTTGAGCTCACAACTGTGTTGCTGCTGTTTTATAAAGATTGGCTTCATCACTTGATTACAGTACAGACAGCTTGCTTCAAATTCCCCATATGAAAATCCTGCAGATGACTGCTAGTTTTAAACTGACCTTGTCTGTGCTCTTATGGCCTTTTGCTAGCCATAGTTCAGCTTAAATGACATGAGTTGAGAAATAGGGGAAATCTGTGGTGGGTACTGTACAGAAGCAATTCTTGCCTTGTAATGTGCTTTTTGTATTATCAAAAGTCCAGGTGGGTAATGTGCAGTAATGACAAACTGCCTGACCTTATGAAGCTGAAGGTTCCTGAAGGCAGAACTCAAGCATTGTGCAGTGGTAGCATCAGAGCTGATTCAAATGCCCTACCCTGGGACCTCAAGTACCATTCCATTGATTGCAGCTTGGCTAGGGAAGACTCCCTTCAGAATAGCAGGTGCCCTTGCCAAGGGCACAAGTTGCTGATCACAAGAGCCTTCTAGATAGTGGGGAAGCAGAGCAAGGCTCTGCTTCCAGAAAACATCATCCAGCAGGTGAACACAACACTCTTACACAGAAGATATACTTAAAATAGGTTTTATTAATTATGGTATAATGTACAAGTTATTTTGATAACTTAGGTTGCAGAGAGTCAGCTGGATATTGATTTAAAAAAAACCCTATCCATTGACTGCTTTCTTGCAGATATCACAGCAGTGGTGGGTTTAAGAGATAAGGTGGCTCCTGGCCATATTTTAAAAGTTAATGCGTGAAACACAGGAGCTTTACAGACAGACCTCAAAGATAGACACTAAGGAAAATGCTGGCTTTATCTTAATTTTTTGTTTTTTTTTTTCTTTGTAGACATCCAGTGTTTTTTAAACTGCTTAGCTTTCTGTTTTTCCTCTGACCCTAAAAGCAAACAAAATGTAGTATTAGGCTGCAGATTCTGGGGTATGTCCAGGGAGCTTTCATTTGGAAAGTTTTAATAGACTACATAGCACTGAGTGTGTGCTTCATCCAGTTTATTCTGCAATGCTATAAAAGGGGCTCCATGTTACAGCAAGAGGAGCAATTTGGTAGTATAGAAAACCATCTGCCTCAGTGTTTCACTTGACTCCACTGTGCCATTTCAAGACTGTCATAAAATCCTGGTGCAAAGAACAATAGGAGCAGAGATACTTTTGCCTTTTGTAACTTCTGAATAGTATTCTAAAAAAAGAGCTGACTTTCTTCCATTTTGAAGCCCACAGGTGAGTACTGTATTTCACACACAAAACACCTTCAACGTCTGTTGCTTTCTTTAAAACGGTACACACTAATGTCATACACATTAGCTAATCCTCTTCTTCCCCCACAATACTAAATCCTACTAGTTTATTCCCCCTTTAAAGGGCTGAAAAATAATATTAAGACTTTCATACTTAATGCCCACCTACACCAAAAAAGACAAGTTGAGGGCCTCAACATCCCAACCCTGAGAACTCAATACCATGTTGATAAGCAAACTCCATCCTGTGATATACTGAACATTCACAAATCAAGAAAACATGCTTTGACCAGCAGTTTGAAAGGAATAGATTTTATATTCATTATTTTTAGGCTGTGTGTATGAACGCAAGCGCTAGCTTTACGGTAATACTGAAGCCATTTTGTTTAAGTGGCAGATTCTACCAAACACTCGTGTATATGTTTAAGCACCATTCTTAGGACTACAGTTATAAGCCTGTTTGCAGGTTCAGGGCTCTAGTTTTCAAAATGTTGACTTTTGCCTACAGTAAAACAATATCAGGTGCATTTAAATGGCTCCACCTACTGTTGTCTTAAACCTAATCATCATCATGTTGCATGGAGTTTAGCCTTCCCTTCAACAAAAGGCTCTTAGGCACAATATTACAGTAGTTATTTACTTCAGATTTATAAATATTAAACTACACTGTTCCAGATTGTGTACTGTTAAACCCCTTTGTGGCTAATTTTTGCACATTTTAAATACAAACAAAGCATTTTGGGTTCACTACACTTACCCCAATATTTGTTCACAAACTGAACTGCAGCTTTTTTAAGTGGACTCTTCTTGTTCACAAAAGAAAAGAACTGGTTTGCTGAAATAAATGAAAGGAAAAGTTAGTCACAGAGGCAGATGATCAAACAGATACAGAATTACACCTGGAAGAGTTACTTTACCAGTTGTTCGGTTGGTGCCTGGTCCATATAGATGACTCTGTACAAAGTCTTTGGCCATTTTTTGGTGCTGGCTGGTTAGATCTTGGTCTTTTAAGCACACGGCCATATAGTTTCCTTTGAATCTAGTTAAGTTAAAAAATAAAGTCACTTGTTTAAAACCCCCAAACAGTATATGTTCTGGCCAAGATATGCTTTTACTGGCTTCTAATTCCTAAGCCATGTTCCACTCATGTAATATTTTTCAACTTCATTAGAACAAAAATGTTTTGGTGAAATACAAAAGTATTTCTATATTATGGAGAACTCATACCAGCAAGTCTCATATACACATCTTTCCCCAGAGTTCAACAGCACCAAAAATGATGTCTCTGCATTTAAAGTTGTGGGAGTATAAAAGTATTCCTGCCAAAAGCCAGTGCCAACTATTCTCCAGACTCATGTCACCAGTTGGATGCTTAGACCATGTTTGAATAATTTTGATATTTTTTCTGTGGGATCCAAAGGCTTTATCCCACCACTTCCAGCAAGGGGACTTCACTGCCCATGAGGCATCATTTTAGTCCCTCACTACTGTTGCACAGCATGATAGCCAAGTCATATGCATAGTGCAGGAACCTTAACCCTTCTTTTCTATATTTGCAGATGAGATCTCCCTGCAGCACTCAGAATGACTAGGGGAATCCATGCACAAATGCAGACTTTCTGGGCATAGTTTTCCCTGTAGGCAGAGGAGGAATTATCGGTGTCCTGAAGCTCCTGGCAAAAGGGAGAAGAAAACTCACAGGATTGTTGAGAGACACTCAGTCCAAACAGCAATTTTTAGCAAGTTTATCTTTGCTGTCTATTACCAAAAGGCACACATTTCCCTCCACAGCATCAGCCAGAGGGCCTTTCTGGCTATTCCATAGCCTCTGCTGCTCCTGTCTGTTGGCAGAGCATGCTGCCTTTAAGCACAGACCAACTGCAACACATTCATATTGTAGTTTCATTGTAAAACCTACTTGGCCACATATTACTTCAAAAATAGCACAGGTGTGGGAGGTGCTAAAATGCATTCTTCTCAGGAGACCACTTGACTTATATCAAAAGGATGTCACAGGGAGGAATGATATGGGGTGCATGAAAGTGTTGGGATCCCAAAGCCCCCACATTAATAAGACAAGAAAAAGCATTCCTCTCCTTGTCATTGAAAAAGCATTGTACTGCAGGAAAGAGGTATCCCACATCTTTCACTCACACAGCATGGCCTGAGTCAAACTGACATGACTGAGGGGTAGAAGTTTGATCTCAAAATAGAGTGAGTTCAAGCCCTTTATGATTTTGACCACAGTAACACTTTAACTGAACTGGAGCTACTTATCATACCTAACAACCCGTTTGTTTCTTCTGTTGTCCTGTCCCGTGTGACGTTCTTCATTCTTATTTTCAGACTCATTTCGATTTTCACCTAAAATAGATGCAAGACAGTCAAACAATTTCTACACACTAATGTCAATCCCCAGATAGTAAATGAAACTGATCATAGGTAGGCCTTTGGAAAAAACAATTCACAGGTCTTTGATTGAACCAAACATTTCCAGTAGCAGCAGCTCATATGGTAAGAGGTGCTGCTTTCAGTACTCTGCCTGAACGGCCTTGTTGAGGACAAAACAGACTTTGGAGGACACACCTTTACATGTGATTTCAGAGCTTAATTACTACCTTCCTGAACAATACGGGGGTGGGGGGTGCGAAGAGGAATCATTGCTGTGGCTGGGTCACAGGAAAGGATGAGAGGCAAGAATCAATGCTATTTAGCAAGAGACAAAACATGACTGGATCAGTATTTAGCACTTCAAGTTTTCCAATAGTGAAAGTGAGCAATAAAGCTATAGAGATGAAACAGCCTGTAATGTAGCACAATGGCTGTGCATAGCCCAAGGAGTCCTAAAATACAGTCCAAGGTTGGCTTCACTCCCTGTATCTTAGAGAATTAAGCACCACTCATGAAGACTGATTTCTCAAGAAATCTAGAGTTCAACTCCATTATTGTTTCTAAAGCATTATGAAGATATAAAATTGGGGGTAATGTTTACATAGCTTACAGGAGGTTGTGAAATTATATTTGTAAAACAATTGAGATCTGCAGATGAAAGGGACTACAGCACTACACATTTATGTCTTTGTGAGTGCCCTGGATTTTGGTTTTGATGAGGGAAGAGGTTTCTCCTCTGTTTCTACAGTGCCATGAGAATACGGAACATACATGGCCCTGCTCCAAGAATCAAGGAAGATAACAAGTGCATTAGTAAAGGCTGTTTTATGGTTGTGCTCATTTCTGAGAATTACAAAGATGCAAATACAAATGAATGCCTTCCAGTGTTGGGTCACCCAGAAAAACCTGGTTGTCTTCCACCGATCCCTCTTCTTTATTTAGGCTGTCCAGCTCTCCAAGCTGTTCTGTCTATGCTAAAAGTTTCTTCAAACACTGAGTATTTTAAATCAAGCACTTGCACAGCAGGCCTCTCAAAACAGAGGACATGGAACTAGGGCCAACACTGATAACTCCAGAAGAAAGGAGAGTCAGAGAGGAAGTTAGAATTGCTAGGCTGCAGCAATCAGTAATTGTTAAATTCAGGTTTCACTATCACAAGGGATTGCAGCGCCACAGAACAATCTTACTGCAGCTATTTCTAACACAGAATGGACCTCATATCTGGGACATCATAAAAAGAAATTAACATAAGTTTATATCTTACCTTGTTTGGTTGTGTCAGACAGGTTATTGTTGCTTAGGAGGGAATGAGAAAGGTTGTTTAGAAACATTACTCTTCACATTTAGGAAAGAGCCCATCAATCTGTGGTTATTCACAGTTATGTATTTTAACTCCTTACAATATTTACAAAGTCCTAAATAGAATAAAGACTTTCAAATAATTATTTTTGTATATGATCTTGAGCCTTAAAGATTAGATGGGGATTGGAACAACCTAGGTAACCCTACTAGAACTTTGTCTTTAAGTTTCAGTACGCTGTTGAATGTTCAAAAATACCTTAAATAGTAAGCTTCAATAGCACATGTACAATCCTGTTAATGCCATAAACCATCCTCTTGCAACAACACAATTCATTATTAAAGACACACAGAGGGAGAAACAATCTAAGCAACGTGACGTTTTTACATAGCTAATTTTCTGATTGTAACCATATCTGGAAAGATATAATGTGAGTATAATTAGAAAAGTGAGTCTGAAGAAACCTCTAACTCTTAGATCCGCAGAGACAATACAGTTATAGGAGAGAGAAATGCATTCTGTTCTTGCCCACCCATCATCAAAGTTCCAACCACTGATTCTTTATTACTGCTGATCTTTTTTTGCAAGCCAGAAAATACAGCTAAATCCTAATAAAATTAGGGCACTGTTTTGTGCACTAGGGCACTACTTATACTTACTTAATCTGTGCTCCTGAAGTTAACTCCTCTAGAACATTTTCAGGAAGTAATTTTCTTTTCTAAAGAAAATTAAGGAAATGCTTTAATGGCTACAACTCTTCGTTTATGTGATGTTCCTTTTCAAGACAGTATTTGATGACAGCAAAGCTGTTCTACATATTTTTGAACTTGTCAAAATACCAATGTCAACAAATATTCAAAAATTTGGTTAACTTCAACTCTTGGTGAAAAATCACTTGTAAACTGGGGGGTGGGGGGGGGGGGCAGGGAGGGAGGTGGGCTATTCTTACAAGCTCCACCAGCAAATTCAGCCCTGTCTACTCTACTACAAAGAGTACAAAAGAGTAAGTAGATTATGCAGATGTTCAAAATACGTTCATGTGGGTCTCTGGGCTCGGCTACTAGTAAGTAGGTTTGAATAGACCCATGGGTTCTAATCAGTTCCTAGAGCTCCGGGGGCTTAGCTCCTTCTTGACTGAAGAAATAAATAAGTGGTGATAGATGGTAGCTACCCAGCCCACCCAGCTGTCAAGTTCAGACAGCCATAGATTTTATATATCTTGGTACACATCTTTCCCACTTATTAGCAACCCCTCAGCTGCCAGCAAAAAGTTGCCATTATCTGGCAGTTGCCGATAAGGGAAGCAGTGCTAGAATGTGCTTTCCCTGACTGCCCTCTGCAAACCTGCCTGCAGGCAAGGCAGCAGTGGGGAGGGGTGCTGCTACCCAAATGGAGTGGGGGCACTGGAGGCCCACGGAGCTACACAATACCGTTTCCCCCTGCACCCTCCAGGGGTCAGTGCTCAGCGTGCTTGTTTTCCTTGGATTCAGGCCCCCAGGAGGGCGGAACCTGGAGAACGCAGGGAGAGGTACTGTGCAGCTTTGGCATCTGGGCTACAGCCCCCATCCCTGCTACTGCCCTCGCCACAGCCTCCCAGCCTGCAGGCCCTTATCGCCTGTGCACTCCCCTGTGCGTAGGCCGGTTTGCGGGGCTGCAGCAAGGAAAGGCAAGTCCCAGTGCTTCCTTGCCTTACTGTAGTCTCCCAAACCTGCCTGTGGTGGGCTCTCAGGGCTTCCTTCCCTGCTTGCAGCCAGGGCCTTGCTTTTCACGAAGTGGCATGTGGCTGCCAACAGCCAAATCCCATTCACACTACAGTGGATGGGGCGGGAATCGTTCCTGCGGAGTGGTGATATTAACCAGAATTGTTAATACCCTGGCCGCACTGAGTGGACTTTGCAGTAAAGGCTCCTCCACTCCCACACTGTCATGAGAGACACTGTCCTTGGGCAGGGGGCTCATCATCCAGGCTCATGGCAAACAAGGATGCCTCTTGGCCTGTAGGCTACATCTCTCTTGCAGCAGCCTGGCACCCTCAATGAGCAGGGCCTGTGATAACAAAGGACAAGGCAAGGCAACCTGGCCTGGCCGAAGCAGGCCCTCTTTACCTTCTGCTCTTTGAAGAGCTCCTCTCGCTGCCGCCGCTTCTCCTTCAGCAGCTCCCTGTCCCTGTGGGGAGGAGAGAACATGCAGGTCAGCGCTGGTACAATGTTACAAACTACTACCACCACAATTTGCTGCCTCTGCCTTTCTGCATCTTTGGGTCCGGAGGCAGCAAATTGCGACACATGCAGATATGCTTTCCACAATCTGCTATCTCTACCTTTCCCCATCCTCTGGTGCAAGGGAAGCAAATTACGATTCACTGTTTTGATAGTTCCATCACTATTTGCTACCATTGTGAAATCTCCATTTTAAAATTTGGGCACAAATAAAACAAGATATTTTCCTAGTTTGGAGAAGCGTTCTACAGAGTTAAACCAAAGGCAAAACCCCAAATGAAGATGGTGTTATTTCTTTATTAGTCTCCTTCCATCGTAGTTAGGTAATACAGTTTTTATAGTAAACAAACATTTAATGTACACAAATTAGTTGAAGGCATAGTAAAATAGTATTTTAAATACTAACCAATAAATTGTCAACAAAAGCTATTAGGCAGCAGATCTACTGTTGTTCCATATACAGAAACAAACACACACACAGTCACCGTTACACACAAATTTGTACTACTCTACTTTGGCACAAACATATGAGCCCATTTCCCCCAATCTTATTTCAGGGAAAGATTCTCAGGCCTTTGCCTCACTGCTAAAATTGAAGTTGCTTGTCCTCACTGTGTTTTTAGCTTAGAACAACACCCACGCCTTAGTTACTCCATGTCAAACAAAATGGAAAAGGGCTGGATTCACAAAGGGACTTATGCACTGCATTTAGGGATGTAAAATGTTAACCGACCTTAACTGTTAATACCTGGCCAGCCACTCACACCCCAGCCCCCGGCTGCCCACACTGGGCCAGACCCCCACAAATATGGTCTAGATAAAATTACTATAAGGTGGGTGCACAAGTGGTTGAAAGAGTAGTCATAAATGGTTCACTATCAAACTGGGAGGACACATCTAGTGGGGTCCCACAGAAGTGAGTCGTCAGTTTGCAACTATTCAATATTTTCATTAATGAGAGGGGAGCGTATGCTTACATAATTTGCAGATGACACCAAGCTGGGAAGGGTTGCAAGCATTTTGGAGGACAGAATTAGAATTCAAAATAACCTTGACAAATTGGAGAACTGGTCTGAATTCATAATGCAAGAAAGGTGTAAACACAACATATGCTGTGTTTGTAAGTTAAATTTTCCTGCAAGCACATTAACAATAAAAAAAAAAGATTCTATCACATGTGGTTAGCAAACAGGTAGAAGCTGAAATCAAAGAGGAATCTTTACAGTTAAAGCAGCTAAAACATGGATCAATTGATTAATTATAATAGGATAAAAGTGCCACCACTTTATATGCATTGCTTTTAGAGGGGATCACTGTACAGCTAGGCCAACATCCTCTGTGTGCCCAGCAGAATCTCCCATGATGCTACTGGGCTTCATTCTCCTGCTCTTGAAAGATGTTCTGACCAGTGCAGAAAAGAAAGGAGGAGAGAGCACCTTAAATCAGAGGTTCTCAAACTGTGGTCTGCGAACAAGCTCCATTCAGGTGGTCCGCGGATAGTTCCGTCTAAGAGGTGCGCCTGGGTAGCCGCACACAAGAGAATGAAAGGGCAGCAGGGCTCCACTAATTAGGTGCCTGGACCCTGGAGAAGATGCACATATGACGTGGTGGCAGCCTTGGAGGGAATAGGGAGTAGATGGGAGGGGGCACTGGCATGAGAAAAGGGGGTGAGAGGATTTTGGGATGTGCAGGGCTGAGGCAGCCAGAGAAAGAAGCAACTTTCCCCAGCTCCAGGACTGCGGCTGCCGGAGAGAGACAGCCCTCCTTCCCATCCCCAGTTCGGGGGTTGCTGTGGCGGGGGAGAGAGGGCACATCCATTCCATTAGAAAAGTAAGACTACTAATATTAAAATAGGAGTTGTGCTTTTATTTGTAGAACAAAAAACAATTATTATTTGGATAAAAGTGCTATATAAACCCCCCCACCCCCCAAGTGCTTTACAATAGTTAGCAAATTTTTGGAAAGATCATTAAGTGGTCCGCTGAGACCCTCAGCCATTTTCAAGTGGTCCACGAAAAAAAGAGGTTTGAGAACCACTGCCTTAAAATTTTAACCTTAACCCATTTATTGAAATTTTTTTCAGGCCAAAATTGATACCTGTGAAACGTTGCGAAGGCTTCCCTACACAGGGCAAGTCAGAAAGTTGAGTGCTTCCCTACTTCACTCCTCTTTAGATTTAAGAGCAACAACCTGGGGCTCCACCTGGACCGTGCAAAATGGCAGAAGTGTTGGACAGGTGAAAGGCCCCATGACTAACAGTGCCCTGCGGGAGGGCTCCGGCCTGGCTGCCCTGCCTGCCGCTGGCAAAGCGAAGGCCACTTGGACTGCGGAGCGAAAGGCTCCCGGCCGGGGTCCAAGGCGCCGTGACGGACGCGCACGAACGTCCCACCAGCCCGGCAACCGCGCGCCCACGGGAAGTTGCCGGGGGCCGCTGCAGCTCGAGGGCCCCGGGCGGCGACAGCGGCCGCAGCAGCAGCAGCAGCGCGTGGCGGGGCACGCTCGGGTCGCACGCGCCTGCTCCGGGCCCCCACGTTCTGACGGGCCGCGGTTCCTCGCCCCGCCCCCTGCCCGCAGCGGCGCGTTGCGGCTCAGCGGCTCCCTGCGGGTGGGGGGAGGGGAGGGTCTGGCCTAAGCGGGGCGATTGCGGCCAGGTCGGGCTGTTACCTCCGCGCTGTGTCCCCGGCGCGTCTCCGCTCGGTCTCCGCCGCGGCTCTCGCCCGCTCGAAGGTCACCTCCTCGGGCGCCTCCTCGTCCTCCTCGGAGGTGGCGGCGGCGCCCGCGGGCGGCTCCGGAGCGGCAGCTTCTTTCTCCAGCATCGCGCGCCGCCCCCGCGTCATCGCCATAGCGGCCCCCCCCCTTCACCTCTGACCCGGAAGCAGTCGCGGGGCCGCCACCGTCGGGCTTGACCTACAGCTCCCAGCCTGCCCCGCGGCCGGCTCAGCCTAGGACCGCCCAGGCGCCGCGCTCGCGCTCTGTAATTGCTGGCGGGCGCCCTGAGCCCGTGGAGCGAGCCCAGCGCGCGGCGAAACGCAGCCCGAGAGCCGCTTCCTCATTCGGCGCTGCCCCACCTGCGCCGCGCTGCGCTCCCGGCAACCCGCGCGACACTGCCCCGGCCCCTTCCCCGCCCGACCTGCTCCCAGCGCCCAGGCAGGCTGCAGTAGCGCTGCACAAGGAGAGTTTCAGAGGAGCAGCCGTGTTAGTCTGTATTCGCAAAAAGAAAAGGAGTACTTGTGGCACCTTAGAGACTAACCAATTTATTTGAGCATAAGCTTTCGTGAGCTACAGCTCACTTCATCTGATGCATACCGTGGAAACTGCAGCAGACTTTATATACACACAGAGAATATGAAACAATACCTCCTCCCACCCCACTGTCCTGCTGGTAATAGCTTATCTAACGTGATCATCAAGTTGGGCCATTTCCAGCACAAATCCATGTTTTCTCACCCCCCCCCTTTTAAAAAAAAAACACACACACACACACACACACACACACAAACTCACTCTCCTGCTGGTAATAGCTTATCCAAAGCGACCACTCTCCTTACAATGTGCATGATAATCAAGGTGGGCCAGTCCTTGCCTACAGACAGCCCCGCAACCTGAAGCAAATACTCACCAACAACCACATACCACACAACAGAACCACTAACCCAGGAACCTATCCTTGCAACAAAGCCCGTTGCCAACTGTGCCCACATATCTATTCAGGGGACACCATCACAGGGCCTAATAACATCAGCCACGCTATCAGAGGCTCATTCACCTGCACATCCACCAATGTGATATATGCCATCATGTGCCAGCAATGCCCCTCTGCCATGTACATTGGTCAAACTGGACAATCTCTACATAAAAGAATAAATGGACACAAATCAGATGTCAAGAATTATAACATTCATAAACCAGTCGGAGAACACTTCAATCTCTCTGGTCACGCAATCACAGACATGAAGGTCACTATCTTACAACAAAAAAACTTCAAATCCAGACTCCAGCGAGAAACTGCTGAATTGGAATTCATTTGCAAATTGGATACTATTAATTTAGGCTTAAATAGAGACCGGGAGTGGCTAAGTCATTATGCAAGGTAGCTTATTTCCCCTTGTTTCCCCCCTCCCCCGACGTTCTGGTTAAACTTGGATTTATGCTGGAAATGGCCCACCTTGATTATCATGTACACTGTAAGGGGAGTGGTCAGTTTGGATGAGCTATTGCCAGCAGGAGAGTGAGTTTGTGTGTGTATCGGGGTGGGGGTGGGCGGTGAGAAAACCTGTATTTGTGCTGGAAATGGCCCACCTTGATTATCATGCACATTGTAGGGAGAGTGGTCGCTTTGGATAAGCTATTACCAGCAGGAGAGTGAGTTTTTGTGTGTGTGTTTTTTTGAAAAAAAAAAAGGGGGGGGGTGAGAAAACCTGTATTTGTGCTGGAAATGGTCCACCTTGATTTTCATACACATTGTGAGGAGAGTGGTCACTTTGGATAAGCTATTACCAGCAGGAGAGTGAGTTTGTGTTTGTGGTTTTTGGAAGGGGGTGGGGGGGTGAGAAAACCTGTATTTGTGCTGGAAATGGCCCACCTTGATTATCATACACATTTTAAAGAGAGTGGTCACTTTGGATAGGCTATTACCAGTAGGAGAGTGAGTTTGTGTGTAGGGGGGAGGGGGGGCGGAGGGTGAGAAAACCTGGATTTGTGCTGGAAATGGCCCAACTTGATAATCACTTTAGATAAGCTATTACCAGCAAGAGAGTGGGGTGGGAGGAGGTATTGTTTCATGGTCTCTGTGTATATAATGTCTTCTGCAGTTTCCACGGTATGCATCCAATGAAGTGAGCTGTAGCTCACGAAAGCTCATGCTCAAATAAATTGGTTAGTCTCTAAGGTGCCACAAGTACTCCTTTTCTTTTCGCAAGGAGAGTATGACACACCCCCACCCAAGCCCGCATTAATTTAGGCAAAGCCAGACCCAAACCCCCGCTCCGCAGTAAAAAGCAACCACAGGCGACAGAAACACTCCTTTAATCTCCTATCCCATAACAAGGTAACAGGTGCTTAAGCAAGGGAAATAACATGAAGACCGTGCAGCTCCCCGGTGCAGCTGGTAAAGCGGCTAGGCTGGAACTGGTCCTCCCATAGGCACCGCGCTTCCATCCATGTCACACACACAAAGTGCAGCGCCGCAAGCCCCAAGCTCCCCCTGGAGTGAACGTTCCCACAACTCTCGAAGTTTTTAGGGTGTTTATTTCTTTTCAAAGTGCCGAAGTGTTAGCCCCATAAAAAGTTACTTTCCCTCTTTTCACACAACAACCCTTTCAGAAATTTCACTTCTCATAAAAAAGGTCAAAGATCCATAAGCCTCCAATTGGTTTACAATGAAGTCTTTGTGGAGTTCAGATTCATCTAATAGAGCACCATCATCCTATTCTAGCCAGTCAATTTTGGAGTTATTTTTAATTGTTTTTATGTTTTCCTTTGACAGAAAAGATTTTAGTCAGACAGAAACATGACCTTTTTTAAAATTCCAAAGTCCGGTATTTTCCCCTGTTCCCAATCCTATCACTGCCATCAGTGTAAGTGAGAATCAGGATTTCTTTGATTAGTTTCATCCACAGATCTAGTCTCCTTACAACACTTAGGGTTTCTTCTACAACAATCCAGTTCACCTTATGTGTACTTCCTGATATTCTTAGCAATTTAATTATTTCCCCTCCCTCAGATGAATGCTCATGAGATTATTTCAGTTTCATGGCGAGCAAGTGCTGGAGGCAGGGTGGTACCACAGGGACCTGGGAAATGAAATCTGAAACAGAAATTGGAATGGTTAGGAGAAAAAAAGATGATGAAAGCCAGTTATAATACAAATTACCACCACAGCACGTTTGCCCTTTATACGCTTCCCTTAATCCAGTTTCTGCAGGTTGTCTAGTCATTTTAAAAGGGTAATTTTTCCTACACAGACACCGAAGCAAGCAGCACCTGTTGTAATAGCTGTTTAAGCAGCAAATCATTCAACAGGGTAAAGAAGTAACTTGACTGAAATCCTATAGATGTCACATTTTAGTTTTTGTATTTTCAATAAATTGGCAGTTAAACTGAAACACTGAAAAACAAACCAGGAGAGTTTAATACAATCTGATAGAGAATTATAAACTCTTCGGACCCCCTTGTCTATAAAGTTTAGGTTTCAGAGTAACAGCCGTGTTAGTCTGTATTCGCAAAAAGAAAAGGAGTACTTGTGGCACCTTAGAGACTAACCAATTTATTTGAGCATAAGCTTTCGTGAGCTACAGCTCACTTCATCGGATCCGACAAAGTGAGCTGTAGCTCACGAAAGCTTATGCTCAAATAAATTGGTTAGTCTCTAAGGTGCCACAAGTACTCCTTTTCTTTTTATAAAGTTTAGACAGATTTTGAAAAAATAGTAAACAAAGAGCTAGGAAACGTCATTGTCTAACATTTTCTAGACCAGTGGTCCCCAAATGGTGGGAGCACCCCCCTTGAGGGTCATGGCAGAACGTTTTAGGGGGGCACATGGCAGGGCCTGGGCCAGCCCCCACAGGGGCCAGGGAGGTAGCACCACCCAGCCCTCACTGTGCCCCCAGACCAGCTCCACTTGGCTCCCAGCCACAGCTCTGCTCCACCTTGAGACCAGCTCCAGTCCCAGTTCCACTCCGAGCCCTGCTCTGACCCTCAACCCAGCTCTGCCCTCACCCGCTTTCCACCCTCAGGCCAGAGTCACCTCTAGCCCCAGCTCCTCCCCAGCTCCACTGTCAGCCCAAGCTCCTCTGCTGATGAAGCCTTGGCTGTGCAGTAATGGAACAGGGGGACATGGGCAGACTCCATTACTAGTAAGGGAGCAGAACAGGAAAAGTTTGGACACCACTGTTCTAGACACTTAAGAGCATTAAGTTTTATCAGGACAACATAAGAAATCATTTAAGTTAACATTGCTTCCCCCTTCTACCTAAACTGTGAGTAGTTTTACCTGAACCTATTTGTAGCCGGGGTGGCTTGCATGTTAAATTCTGCAACTGGCACTCCTCTGGCAGATACTTGAGGAGCAAACATAGCAGCAGGATACACCACAGAAGAGGTTCCCACCTGCAGGGAAAAAAAAACAGCATCAGATCAACATTTTAAAAAAAGAATCCAGTACCTTCAGACACCCTGAGAGATTCTTGACCTACAGCTTTGCTAAAACATCTAATGCATGTTCAACCCTACAATACGAGTCTACAAGTATTGATATGGCCTGATTTCTGCAACCTGCCAAAATCTGAGGGATAAGAGGTCTGATGCAGTACTCCTCGGACTGGAAGGGAGTAAAAACAGCACCCAAGTTTGCTCTTCAGCCCTTCTAGTTGACAGTGGTATGGCGGTGACCGGTTACAAAATAAGCCATTTTCAATCATATGTGGTTGAGGAGGAGGGAAAAGAAAAAAATCACTCAGAAGTGGGGCCACTGACAAGGGAATAAATAAGGGAAATCCTAACAGAACACAGTCTAAAGCAAGTTTAAAAATATTAGGTAAAGTAGCTGCCCACCTACCTTTCAGAGGTATTGTGGAGATTAATATTTAATAATAGAACACCATTTATTTAAATAGTTTGGATGCTTTCTACATTTTCAAATATATTGATTTCAATTACAACACAGAATATAAAGTGTACGGTGCTCACTTTATTTTTGATTACAAGTATTTGCACTGTAAAAAACAAAAACAGAATTTTTCAATTCACCTAGTATAAGTACTGTAGTGCAATCTCTTTGTCATGCAAGTTGATCTTACAAATGTAGAATTATGTAAAAAAAAAAACAACCTGCATTCAAAAATAAAACAATGTAAAATTTTAGAGCCTTCAAGTCCACCCAGTCTTACTTTTTGTTTAGCCAATCGCTCAGACAAACAAGTTTGTTTACATTTACAGGAGATAATGCTGCCCTCTTCTTGTTTATAATGTCACCTGTAACTGAGAACAGGCGTTCTCATGGCACTGTTGTAGACGGCATCACAAGATATTTACGTGCCAGGTGTGCTAAAGATTCATATATCCCTTCATGCTTCAACAACCATTCCAGGGGACATGAGTCTATGCTGATGGTGGGTTCTGCTCGATAACAATCCAAAGGAGTGCGGACCGACGCATGTTCATTTTCATTATTTGAGTCAGATGCCACTAGCAGAAGGTTAATTTTCTTTTTTGATGGTTCGGGTTCTGTAGTTTCCGCATTGGTGTGTTGCTCTTTTAAGACTTCTGAAAGCATGCTCCACACCTCATCCCTCTCAGATTCTGGAAGGCACTTTAGATTCTTAAACCTTGGGTCAAGTGCTATAGCTATCTTTAGAAAGCTCACATTGGTACCTTCTTTGCGTTCTGTGAAATCTGCAGTGAAAGTGCTCTTAAAATGAACAACGTGCTGAATCATCATGCGAGACTGCTATAATATGAAATATATGGCAGAATGCAGGTAAAACAGAGCAGGGGATATACAATTCTCCCCAAAGGAGTTGAGTCACAAATTTCATTAAAGCATTATTTTTTTAATGAGCATCATGATCAGCAGGTAAGCATGTCCTCTGGAATGGTGGCGGAAGCATGAAGGAGCGTACGAACGTTACCATATCTGGCACGTACATACCTTGCAATTCCGGCTATAAAAGTGCCATGCAAATGCCTGTTCTCACTTTCAGGTGATATTGTAAATAAGAAGAGGGCAGCATTATCTCCTGCAAATGTAAACATACTTGTTCGTCTGAGCGATTAGCTGAACAAGAGGTAGGACTGAGTGCACTTGGAGGCTCTAAAATTGTACATTGTTTTATTTTTGAATGCAGTTTTTTTGTACTTAGTCTACATTTGTAAGATCAACTTTCATGATAGATTGTATGAGGTGAAATGAAAAATATTATTTCTTTTGTTTATCATTTTTACAGTGCAAATATTTGTAATAAAAAACAACGTACACTGATTTCAATTACAACACAGAATACAATATATATGAAAATGTAGAAAAACATCCAAAATATTTAATAAATTTCAGTTGGTATTCTATTGTTTAACAGTGTGATTAAAACTGTGATTATCGTGAATAATTTTTTTAATCGCAATTAATTTTTTTTAGTTAATCGCATGAGTTAACTGCGATTAATCAACATCCCTAATCTGAACATGTATAACACTGAATATATTAAAAAGCAAAAGATGAAGTTGCACTTGAAAGAATAATCTATGGTGGAAGAGGCAACTTCGAGGAAAGCGGTCACTCAACTACCAGCATAGATTGTGCTATCATTGCAAAGATGCTTCTTCTCTTTTCTTCCTCATTTAGTATAAATTAAATGTTAAAGTAACCTTAAGCACGTTGTTAGGGACACATTCAATTAAAGCTAAAAGTAGTTTCAGGTACTACACCTGTCCCTTTTCCTTCCTACCAATTTATGGGATTTTACAGAATATATTTTCCTATGTTTTGAAATATTTGTCTCCCCCCTTTTAGCAAAATGAAAAACCCATGCAAACAGGGGAAACTGATTGGCTATATTAAACTGACCATCTATAAAAGTTCTGTCTGATACAAAATTAAAACAAAAAAAATATATTTTAAAAAATGATTTGTTAGCTTTTACAACTTCCTAAACAGTTATAGTAAACAAAAAACAAAACAAAAAAAGGTCAAAAGTGTGATTTTTTTTTTTTAAAGGTTCCACTGTTTAAGGAATTGAAAAGTTAAGCAGTATTAGGTTGGCCATATTGCACAAGTACTTTCAACTGCTGCATACGCAGCTAGTGTATAACTTTAATATAGATAGTATGTGCTATGTGGCCAAGTTAGCACTGCTGAATTTACTTCGACTCAGAAATTCTTCACTGGTATGTTTAAATCATCAAACTTAATGCTACCTTAACAGAGTGAGACTTTATTTTAATGTATTATGTTTCACTGAAACTGTCTCATGGCTGTATCTACATTTCCCATATCTGAGAGATGTGATTTCTTAATTTCAGTTTGCTTGACTAAATAGGAAACCAAAGCATTCCTTACCACCAAACAGAGGTCACAGATCTCAAGTTCATTTTCAACCTCCGTAAGAATGTCTGAATTCAGAGTTTCTCCAAACCACACAACATGGGGACGGAGGAGGCCATTGCAGCCTTGCTCTTCACACCTGTGACAAGTTACAACAATAGAAGGAGATGGAACATTCAAAGTGATTTTGAGCCTTGGATTGATTTGTTAAAAATGTTTAAGACTGACCTATTTCAATTGCAACAGGTTTGTTAGACCACACTTAGGACAACAGTATGTTCAATCTAGGCATGATTAAGGCTACGATTTAGTCACGGGTATTTTTATAAAAGTCACGGACAAGTCACGGGCAAGAACCAAAAAGTCAGGGCCTGTGACCTGTCCTTGACTTTTACTAAAAATACCCCTATCTAAAACTAAGGTGCTGGGGGTTGGCTGAGTGGGGGAAGTGCTCCTGTGGCTGCTGATGCGCTACAGCAGGGGTTCTCAACCTTTTTCTTTTTGAGGCCCCCCAACCATGCTATAAAAACTCCCCGGCCCAGCTCTGCCACAATAATTGGTTTTCTGCATATAAAAGCCAGGGATGACATTAGGGGGTGGCAAGCAGGGCAATTGCCTGGGGCCCCACGCCACTGCTGTTTGGGGGTGCAGCTTGGGGCTCCACTGCTGCTGTACTGGGACCACCTGCCCGGGGCTGCCCGATCAGTAGCCGGTGCGGCTGGCCCCTAGGGCCACCCCAGCCGCTCGGGTGGCTCTGGAATCAGCTGCACCAACCGCTGCAGAAGTCACGGAGGTCTGAGAAAGTCAAAGAATCTGTGACTTCCGTGAAAGACTCGCAGCCTAAGGCATAATAATATAAAAATAATGTTTCACATTACAGCTGAAGCTAAGACATCAAATCTCTGATTCCAAAGGACTCTATAGTACTTTACAAAATTAATTTTGTGCGGGCAGACATCAAAGGGGGTATGTTTGTACAGAGTCAGTTGAACAACTGGGGATTTAAACTACTCCACTACATTTGGACCACATCCTCTTAACTACAGGATACAGGAAGAGCTTCCTCTATTATACAGTGCAACTATATCTCTGGGTGAAGTACAGAAGCTGTTTAACAAGATTGAGCAATACTACCCAACAGTCTAATGCATGAAATGAAAAATAGTATAGTCTAGTGCAAAAAGTTGAGGTAAATAATTTACTGCCACAAAAACTGCCATGGGATTTTTAATGATCACAAGATACCTTGCAGCAGACAACTCCAAGCATAGTATTAGATACTGCCTCAGAGGAAAGAGTGCTAGCTACTGAATAAACAGCAGATTATCCTGTAGTACTTGGCTGCTTGCTACCACTGTTCAATTTCCCACTTGCTAAACAATCTATTCATTTAGCCTTGTCTTTACCAGAGGCGTACACAGATAAATAAGCAATCTATTTTTCTTCACTCTAACCCCTTGTGATGCTCTGTACCTCGGGGAAACACCTTGCACCCCCATGTTCGTCCTTATAATATGACTGTGTGGTATCCAATGCAAAGTTTGTCATGTCGGGTGTCTTCGGAAGGCTCATGATGCACTGAGCATTGTTTTATAGGTTGCAATTTCATGTATATAGTTATGAGGCTGAAAATGTGTCCTCATGGCTTAAAACAAGCCCAGGCAAAAACTCTCCAGTAGCAGAGGCCCAGGCAAAACTCTCCAAGAGCAGAGGGGCAGTTCACATCTCATCAGGACATGTATGGGACAAACGCAGCCCAGCCTCACAGGAACAAAGAACACTGGCCTAGGCAGAAACAAAGGATCTGCTGGACTCTCGAATGAGTCACCCCTCTTCCCTTGGTCAGTTTGGGACTACGATGAGGTAATGTTCACCTGACCCTGAAGGGGGGTGGGGGGGGGACAAAGCCAAGAGGGAAGAAAGAACATGATAAAAGGGAAAGACATTTGCCATGCGCTCTCTTGTTCATCTCCAGACACCACCACCAAGTGACTGAAGCGCTGATCAAAGAGGTGAGCCTGGCTGAAGGGCAACCAGCCAGCCTGTGGTGAGACACATCTAAGTTTGTAAGGGTACGGAAAGCATCAAGATCAGCTTAGAATGCGTTTTTCTTTTATTTCATTTGACCAAATCTGACTTCTTGTGCTTAGATTTTAAGTGATTATAAGTCAATCTTTTGTAGTTAATAAATTTGTTTATTCTACCTGAAGCAGTGCGTTTGGTTTGAAGTGTGTCAGAGGCTCCCCTTGGGATAACAAGCCTGAAACATATCAACTTCTTTGTTAAATTGACAAACTCATATAAGCTTCCTAGGGTTGTGTCTGGGACTGGAGATATTGGCTAGTGTCATTCGGTCGGACAATCCAAGCAGTGGCTGGCCAAAAGTGCTCACTCATGTAGCTGGGAGCAGCTTACATGCCAGAGGCTGTGCGTGAAGAGCCCGGGAGTGGGGGTTCTCACAGCAGAGCAGGGTAAGACTGACTCCCAGTTGAGGATTGGCATGACCTAGCAGATCACCAGTCCAGATAACACCAGGGGAACATCACACCCCTACTCCATATTTCCTTTGTCAGTTATCTCTTGTAATGTTATGTTTAAAATTAAGATGTTTGGCACTTAAAACGCAGCACTGGAGCAGCTGCGCCACTGAAGAGCTTAAGTGAAGACACTCCTATGCTAGGGCAGAGCTTCTCCCATGAGCATATAGTTAATCCACCTTTGCAAGAGGCAGTAGCTATGTCAACTGAAGAAGCTCTCTGGCCAACACAGCACTGTCTATCCCGGGGGTTAGATCGGTATACATACGTCACTTAGGGGTGTGGATTTTTCAGACCCCTGAGTGACAGTTATACTGATATATGTCTATAGTGTAGACTTGTTCTGTCTTTCTCATTTTGTACACTTCTTTCACGTTCTTCTGATGCTATGTAAATAATATTAATTAATTCATTTGTGGAGGCATCCTTTCAAAGTACTTGTGAAATTTGAGGGGGATCATGTTGGTGTGGTGAAAAGAGATGAAAGTCAACACTCACCGAGGAAGATTTTCAACTGGAATCTTGGCATCTTCTATTTCAGGGTCTGGAGCACTGAAGTCACAAAATAAAAAAACATTTTAAGTACCAAACAAAATGCTATTACAAGTAAAATGTATTTCTCCAGAGTACTCTCTCAAATCAAGGTGGTTTAGTAGCTGTAGAAAATAAATATATCTACTACAACACTAAAGTCAGTAAACCAGGCTCATAATTGGTTTTAGAATGGCAAGAACAATAATAGGGCTCAGGTGCAAGGCACAAAAAAAGGTGGTTTCCATTTATGTGGAGCACCACAAAGGGGCTGGGGGGAATGTACGTGTGCCCTTTTTTTTGCTTCTCTCTAATGTAAAAAGTTCTGGGATGGGCTTTTTCTTCCTTAAAAAAAAACTTTTTCTTGATTTTTTCACATATGAGAAATTCCAGACTTGTCCACCTGGAACAACTCTATATGACCACAGACAGGGCAAGAGTATCACTACACAGATACCAAGGAAGTGAAACCTGATATTGAGGGGAAATGTGATTTTTAGTCAGACCATTTAAAATTCTGTTTGTTTTTTTCATGCCTATTTAATTAAGTTTTTTTCCCCACACACAAAATGTATAGCACTTCAACTATATTGGTATACAGTTATATTGATACAACACTCCTAGCATGGTTACAGTTATTACCAGTATAGCTTATTCCTGTACAGGAAGGGGAATAAGCTGTATTGGTGTAAGTGCATCCCCACTAATATAATTGTGTCCTCCCTCAGAACTGTAGCAGCATAACTGTAATTGGTTAAATAAAAAACAAAACAAAAAAATCACAGATCTAACCAAAATAGTTATACCAATACAAATTGTGTGTGTAGACCAGGCCTAATGCAATTGGAAGAAAAGACATCTTTGGATTTAATGCCTCCATGCTTTCAATCAAGAGGTGAGAAAGTTCCAAAATTCTCTCTTCATTTTTCCCCACCACCAAATGCCATCAAGCAAAGTCAGAGAGACCAGATCTGATATTCTTAATATTATGAAAGTTAAAAAAAAAGATTTTTAGATCTTCTTTATATATCAAATCAGCAAAACTGGGCACAAATCCAATCTTCCCTTTGCAGGTCATCTTTGGCTAGGTATGCACTACAAAGGGCATAGCTATGTTGGTCAGCAGTGTGAAGAAGTGTGATTTCTGACTGACGTAGCTGTGCCGGCACAAGGCCCTTAGCAAAGGCACCGTTATACTACAAAAACTGCACTTTTACTGGTATAGTTTATTTCATTCAGCACAGCTGGAATAAGCTGTACCAGCAAAAGCACAACTTTGCCAGCATAAACTATGTTCACACAAAGAGCATTTTGCTGCTATATTATACGGTAGCAAACTGCTCTCAGTGTAAACCTGGTCTTTAACTTGAAGCAGCTCTTCTCTTTCGGAGATCTAAAAGGATATTACTAGTTTAATGACTGAAGTCAGATTTACCATCATTTATACCTGAAGTTTTTCTGAGGGCTACGTGCAAATTGTTATTTATTATTTGTACTACTGTAACACGCAAGTCCCCGAGACATGATCAGATTGCAAAAATATACAGGCCACAGCACATATGGAATGTGTAGCTACATGCCATAGTGAAAAGCAGATTGCATCCACACTGCAGTGTGTAGCTACACTGGTCAGTGAAAGGCTCTGGCTGTGGGGGAGCTGCCAGAGCCTTTCCCCACTGCTTCCCCCATGCCAGAGCCTTTCCCTGCTGCCAAAGTCACTCTCTGTGGCAGGAAAAGGCTCTGGCAGGTCCCTGTGGCAGGGAAAGACTCCAGCAGTGGGGAAGCAACTGCAGGACACTATACTGCTAAAAGTAACAGTGTAGACATCGGAGGCACTATTTCGGTGAGTAGAGAGCTGTGCAGGGTACAGGGTTCAGGTGGGTCTTTTACTCACCTAAGCAGTGCCTCATGGTTTACATTGCTATTTATACCCATACTAGGAGGGAGCATAGTGTATGTATTCCACACTCCACCAGAAGAAGCATGCATTGTAGACATACCTATAGAAAGACAGTCCCTGTATAGAATTTCTTACTGTCTAATTTAAGACAAGATGTAACAAGTGAGCGTAACAAACGGTAGAAAGGTGGGGAGGAAGAGAAGGGGATAAGGGTAACAAGTTCATATAGTAACATAGGATAGTAACCACTCAACTTGATGGTTCCAGACCATCTGAAATGTTTGTTCTAATGGAACGGATATACAATTTTGTGTAAGTTTTAGGATAAACAATTTTTCATATACTACATTTATATCTTGTGATATTACGGAGCACCAAAGCCATTCCAAAGTTAAGGCTATAATCAAGCTTTTACTACAAGCCTGATTTTTCTCCTACCTCCAAAATCTCCAACAAAGGAATAGGAGTCTAAAAACTGTCAGATTACGAAGGGGATGAAGATAGATGTTTTCTACTAAATGTGAAGTGATTTGGACAAAGGGTTCCTGAGTTATCACTTCCTAAAACAGGTTTTCAGCAGCTTCCAAAACTTCTAAACTTTTGGTTTTGGTGACAGAGTGGCAAAGATTTTAAAAAGGGAAAAGTGAGGAAAGGAGAAATAGTACATAACAGTTTAGTTCATCTAGTCACAATCTCATGCACAGAACCAATGTTTCATTTCCTAGAGTCCAACATTAAAAGTTTCCAAAATCAGAAAACTTTGCTTCAAATCCAGTCAAGGTTGCTAAGTGACAGCAGTGTACCCATATATCACATCATTTACAAAACTGAAGTACTCAAAAGCAAATAAAAAATAGGTAAGGACATCTTGAAGGTTACACTACACCTTCCACAACATTTTTTAAACAAAGTATATATTTCATCACATCAACCATAACTGAGAGACATGGATTGCTGCGGGAATTTTAATGTATTTTTGATTTTGATATCTAAATATTTCAAGGAATATTGGTGTATGGGGATATTAGTTAATATATCAGAAAAAGAAATAAAGTGCCTATTGCTGTTTCTTGAGAATAAGGGTGCAGCTGTAGTTTAATAGCCAAATGTATGACATTCTGTGGCCTCACCTTTGAAATAACAGATGTGTCATTAAAGTGCTCATTATTGATATAATTTGTATTTGACAGAAAATTGTATTTGATTTGTCACTCAGAAATCTTAACTGATCTTTTAAATACAGCTTGTTGGTTTTGGAACTTCCCAGAGCTTTTGTTGTTAAACATCTTTCATTTTTCCTTTTGTGTAGGTGTCACTGCATTCAGTAGCAATCCAGACCAGGAAGGGGCTGTCACCACTTGCCCTGCAATCCTGGGTGCCTTACAGTGTTTTGCTGCTGTAGCTCCCAGCCTGCCTACAAGCACGCAGGTCACACCCTGAGTGTCTGTGTGTTAAACAGCCCTGGTTCAGCAGCTCTGACCCCAACCCCACTCTGGCTTCCATCAGCCTTGGTTACAATCAGCAAGGTGACCCCAAATACATTCCCAGTTCTGAATTTTACCAGTGTGGTAGGTGTCGTGAATATGTCAGGCCTGACAAGAGTTGCTGACACATAGTAGCGAACCACAAATGGGCCTTGGTGTCACAACAGGTAAATGAAGATATTAAAAAAAAACCTTAATGAGTGATATAAAATATAAGCCTAAATATATAATAAATAACTGGATCCAGGTTAGTCTCTGCTAGAACCATTTAATGTATCACCATCTAGTGGGTTATTTTTAATGAACTTATTCTGCTAATTTCCTGTAAGTATGATCATTACTTAAAAAACTTGGAAAAACATGGCTAAGCCCCGTGTGCACTTTAGCAGTGAGCTGTTTCAGTGGCCCGACATCTTCCCAGTTCTCAGTGAATAAAGTTAGAATTAATGAAACAATATATCCTATGTTTTCAAAGCATCATGTGAGCTTTAAACACAATTCCCACTGAGGTAAATGGGGGACACCTGGCTAAAACCCAGCCCCACTCTGAAAATATCTACTCTGTTTAAGATAATAAATAAGTAGCAAACTGAAAAAGAGAAAGTATGGGTTTCACAATATATTACCCTTTCCCAGCCAAAGCTGGACATATTGGACTCTTGTAATTCTTTGCCACATTTCCACAGCTGGTGCATCGGGTTTTGAATAAGCTACCTGAAATGCACAAAGCAGCAATTCCAGATTTTAATATCAAACAATGACTTTCAGATGTGGTTACGCATGCAAACAGTTATATCCATCCCAAGTGTTCCCTTATTTGACATTGGAGAATATATCTTGTGGGCAGTTTAAGTTACAGGAACACAGAACTAAGAAATTCCAGAATGGCAGCACTGTGAATTAGTTTATTATAAAGCATGTACATAAAACATTTTTGATTGGCAGTCAAAGAACCCAATAGCATATTTATTCACAAAGCCAGGATACACCAAAGGCAGGAGCAGAAGTTTAATAGAAACTGCCATGCTGAACCAGAGAAATGGTCCCTCTAGCAGACTGTGTCTTATACTCTGGTTTATCTCATGACATCTAGATGACTACAACACAGTGTTGCTGAAAAAAATAATTTTACAAAAAAATGGGAATTGTTTGCAATCTGGCTAAGAAGGATGACTTATGATTGTAGCATTTCCCTCGGAGTACAGGAGAACTGTGTTAAAACACACACTTTGTAATTTGCACAAAAAATGCTCAAAAAAGGTACCTCCGACTTCTCAAATAATTAACAGCAAATGATACAGTGAGGCCTGACATTACTAAGACTTTGTAATATACTGTAGTATATTTTGAAAAAATGAAGTATAATCAAAATTAAACTACACTTATCAGAATAAGTGAACAAAATACTTTGTGAGGTATTATCCCTGCTCGCAAACTGGAAAACTCAGTAATTTGTAATTCCTACCCTTTAGGATAAATAAGCTAAGTTCTATTGTATGAGTATATTCATCCAAGTGGATCTGAGACATGCAAGGAGAAAATATTAAGAGAGAGACAGTTCCAGTGCCATCGTCCATATAAAAAACAAAATGACAAACAACAAAGGGAAGAGACAGCAGGTGATGACAAGTTCAGCAATAGCTGGTCAGAGTAAGTGCATGTGTAACCCACACACCTCCTTGGGTGTGGTGTTCTGTCCCATCTAGTGGCACTGAGACCACTTAGAGAGAGTTAAATGAGTCTGCTTTACAGCCTTAGCTAACAGCCAGCTGGCTTTTAGCTCACGCAGTAGAAGCTCATACACTAAGCTCCAGAGGTCCCAGGTTTCATCCTGCCTGCTGACGACCAGGGTCTGTTGGCGTTACACATGCATTAAGACTGGTCAAAATTTTCCATCTCAAGTGCTTGACAGAAACTGGGTTTTCAACAAAACAACTGTTTATGTGAAAAAGTGTCTGCTTTCCCTGGAAAATGTTGACTTTTAATCTAAAACTCGAACACCTGAAAACCAAAAATTTTATTTGGAAATGCCACCACAGCACCTCGTGAGCAATAGTGCACCCATCCCAGACTACATCTTCCATGCTGCTCCCTGGTGTCCCCTCTTCCTGAGCAGCTACAGTGCATCATGGGAGGCCTTGGCCACAGCGTGTAATGAGAGATGTAATCTGGCCAGGAGCCAGACCCATAAAGGACAACTGGGCCACGTGGCTCTGGGCCACTGGGCACGTGGCATTTCTGAATAAAAATGTTTTTGGTTTTCACTTGAAGTTTTTGACTTCACTTCAAATATTTCAGTAGAAACTCTCCCCCGCATCTTCTGAGCAATTCTAGCGTATGCGTGCATTAATACTAACCATGAATTTCTAAGAGGTGTTTTGTGCCCGCCTTTCTGTGGAGCTCATCGATGTTCTGAGTAATGACCACAACACTCCTTCCCTGTTTGCTCAGTCTGGCTTCACACTCTGCAATGGCAACATGTGCTGGATTTGGTTGTTTACTCAACATCAGTTCCCGGCGGTAATGATAAAATTCCCACACACGGGAGGAGTTCCTTGCAAAGGCTTCTGGGGTAGCTAATTCCTGAAAAAAAAAAAAAAACCACCATTCATTCATTCGTAATAAGAGCAAAACAACTACACCTGATAGTAGATATGGTCACATGTAAGTTATTAGGGATGTTGCGCAATTAAAAAAAGTAATCGCATTGTTAACCGTGCTATTAATCGCACTATTAAACAATTATAGAATACCATGTATTTAAATAGTTTTGGATGTTTTCTACATTTTCACATATATTGATTTAAATTACAACACAGAATACGAAGTGTACAGTCCTCGCTTTATATTTATTTTTGATTAAAAGTATTTTCACTGTAAAAAAAAATAGTATTTTTCAATTCACCTCATACAAGTACTGTAGTGCAATCTAGATCATGAAAGTTGATCTTACAAATGTAGAATTATGTACAAAAAAACTGCATTCAATAATAAAACAATGTAAAATTTTAGAGCCTGCAAGTCTACTCAGTCCTACTTCTTGTTCAGCCAATCGCTCCATTTGTTTACATTTACAGGAGATAATGCTACCTGCTTCTTGTTTACAGTGTCACCTGAAAGTGAGAAAAGTCATTCTCATGGCACTGTTGTAGCTGGCGTCACAAGATATTTATGTGCCAGATGTACTAAAGATCATATATCCCTTCATGCTTCAACCACCATGTCAGGTGACATGCATCCATGCTGATGATGGGTTCTGCTCAATAACAATCCAAAGCAGTACGGACTGACACACGTTCATTTTCATTATCTGAGTCAGATGCCACCAGCAGAAGATTGATTTTCTTTTTTCGGTGGTTCGGGTTCTGTAGTTTTTGTGTTGAGTGTTGCTCTTTTAAGACTTCTGAAAGCATGCTCCACACCTCATCCCTCTCAGATTTTGGAAGGCACTTCAGACTCTTAAAACCTGGATCGAGTGCTGTAGCTATCGTCAGAAAGCTCACATTAGTACCTTCTTTGCATTTTGTGACATCTGCAGTGAAAGTGTTCTTAAAATGAACAACATATTCTGGGTCATCATCCAAGACTGTTATAACATGAAATATGTGGCAGAATGCAGGTAAAACAGAGCAGGGGGCATACAATTCTCCCCCAAGGAGTTCAGTCTCAAATTTAATTAACGCATTTTTTTTTTTTTTAACAAGTGTCATCAGCATCGAAGCATGTCCTCTGGAATGGTGGTCGAAGCATGAAGGGGCATATGAATGTTTAGCATATCTGGCATGTAAATACCTTGCAATGCTGGCCACAAAAGTGCCATGCAAATGCCGGTTCTCAGCTTCTGGTGACACTGTAAATAAGAAGAGGGCAGCATTATCTCCCGTAAATGTAAATAAATTTGTTTGTCCTAGCAATTGGCTGAACAAGAAGTAGGACTGAGTGGACTTGTAGGTTCTGAAATTTTACACTGTTTTGTTTTTGAGTGCAGTTATGTAACAAAAAAAATCTACATTTGTAAGTTGCACTTTCACGACAAAGATTGCACTACAGCAGCTGTATGCGGTGAACTGAAAAATACTATTTCTTTTGTTTATCATTTTTACAGTGCAAATATTTGTAATCAAAAGTAATATACACTTTGATTTCAATTACAACACAGAATATATATGAAAATGAAGAAAACATCCAAAATATTTAATAAATATCAATTGTTATTCTATTGTTTAACAGTGTGATTAAAACTGTGATTAATCGCAATTAATTTTTTTGAGTTAATCACGTGAGTTAACTGCGATTAATCAACAGCCCTAGTTATTACCTAAATGACAAGATAACATCAGAGTATTTGTAACCAGCTATATCTAACAAGAATACAAGTCAATAGCCAGAATCAGTCCTTCTTATTCTATAGGGGCATGATAAGTCAGTGTTATACAGGAGGCCCGACTAGATGATCATAACCGTTCCTTCTGGCCTTATAATTATGGATCTATAAATACTGTATTTTATGCAATGAAGAAATGCCATTGAAAGTTGCATATAATTTTACTGTAATATTATCCAGAATTCTCTCCTTTTACACTGTGCACACAGAACTCATTCTACACTGCCCAACCAAGCCTCCTCTTGAGAGTACAAACATAATACAAGGAAATTAAGAGAAACATAATAATTAATATTTTATATGCACTAAAGTAGCCATAAAACTATGCACCTTTGCATGATATATTTTGTGCTACTGGTCATTTCAATTTGGCCTTAATTTACGTATAATATAGCCAAATAATAGGCTTTCATTCTGGCAGCAACTAATAATTTGTCTCCTGCGTGTCTATAAAATCTCAGCCATAATTCTGCATTAATACGCGTTTTGCATTCAGTTTTCTTGTTTAAAAGATAGGGGGAGAAAGCTCATTCAAATAAAGCCATCTGAACTATATACTTGCAGTGCTATATAAAGATTGAACATTAATATGTCAAAGTTCTCCTATAAAAAACAACATTTATATAAATATACTGTATTTAAATGCACAATTACTGAAAGAAATAGAGGTGCACCTTTATCATGCCAGTAACTGGATAACTACACAGCTGCTCTAGTTTCCAAAAGAATTAAATCTTTCATGAGCATTATCTTAAACACACACACATAAAATTGATTATGATGGCAGTGCAAATATAAGAAAGGGAACATTAAATCAAGTTAATTTTGAGCCACAGAAGGAGCACAGACAGCAGGTTGCAGTAAGAAGTTGTCAGAGTGTTTCAGACAAAATCATCAAGACAAGACATTTTCAAGCTTTAGAAAGTGTTACAAGCAATCAAACAAACAAAAAAAATGTACTCAATTCTGTCCTTCATCCTTGTTTTTTTCAATTTGTCTAATTCAGAAAGGGAGAGGTGTCCTGGAGGAAAAAAGCAAGCAGGGAAACAGCAAGGAGGACCCCTAAGTATCTCCAAGAGAGCTAAGACTGTTGTGCTGACCAGCAAAAAGAAGAAGTTGCAGTTGCATGAGGCTACCACAGTGGAGCATGAGAAGAAGCTGCAGAGATGGCTAAGCAGAGAACATTTTATCACTACTGAAGCACTGTGGGAGCACTGCAACCCTTTAAAATAGCTAGCTGCTTCTGACTCATTGCAATGGCACATCTGAATTAAAGGAATAATAGTCACTCACCAAACGTCTGGCCCAACTACATACCTGAGCTTGCCATTTTCTCCAGTAGCCCCCTAAGCCTCTGAAGGTAGGAACACCACTCTCGGCGCTAACACCAGCCCCTGTAATAATGGCTATATGCTTTGCTTTGGCAAACACTTCTCGAAAATCAGCCATATCTAAATATAATGGAAAAAATTAACAATAATTGATCCACCAGTTTTGTTTCATGTTTAAATAGAGACCATTTAATCACTCAGATATTTAGCAATGGGCATACAAGCACAATGTGGCTGTTGGGCAAAACTGCCACACATTTAATTTTAGAATATCTATTCTTTCCTGATGTTCTGTACATCAAAATTAGAAGTGTTATCTATGAGAAAACATTTTAAGCCCTGATCTTGTAAACACTTATGCACACAAGTAGCCCTACTAACTGCAAGAGGACTACTCATGTGCATGAAGTTAAGTACACACGTTAAATGTTTGGAAGACTGAGGCTTTAAACAAAAGTTCCTATGCTGGAATTAATAGGGATACAATAATAATTCTGAAATGCTGTAATTTCTAGTTATATATAAACCCCTTTCAACCAAGGAAAGGGACGGTCAGGTAAACAAAGTGTCTCGCGGCCCGCCGGGGGCTTACCCTGAACAAGCCGCGAGCCAAGTTTGGGAACCCCTGGTCTAAGGGCTTCCATGGAAGGCCCCAATCCTTAGATTAGGGTTGAAAGGACTGGGACTACTGAGACCCCATAAGAACAGGTGCTAGTTCTGAACTATGGCTGTGATAATCTTATGATCACAAAGGAAATCAGGGGGAGGAGGGAAGGCTGAAGGACTCCTCCTCCCATAGCCAGTGTTAGGGTTGGGATGATGGCTGGTAAGCTTATTAGCATGCATGTAAGGGTTTTTTTTATTGGTTTTAGTATGTTTTCTCAGTAACATTTTTTATTGTAAGAATAAAATAGGCTTGCATGGGAAGTGCTGTGTGGTACTTTATAACTATAGCAATTACACCTGTTAACCATCGCTGATGAGAAAGCAAGCTGGTGTCCTCTGGCAACCTGTCTGTGCTGGGAATAACACAGTGAAGGCAGGGAACTGTGCAGCCTGGAAATACCCAAGTCAGAAGGGAAAGAGACGCGGGTCTCCACCCAGAAAGACAATGGCTGGGAAGCTGGAAGCCTGAGAGTGGGTGCCCTTGTTGGACCACTGAGGGGAAATACAGATGTAGTTACCCTGACCTGTGATACAACCATCTTAAATTTTTTCATACATTATGCTAATTAAAAGGAAGACACAAATTAAAATCTAAACACATTAAAAAACATTAATTGAAAATAGTTTAAGGTACGACATTTGCCTCTGAGTCACCTTGTCAATTTTTGGTTTGCATTTACATTTATCAATCATTTTCCCAGTAATGTGTGAAAAATCCACACAAGTAGCTTGGAAAAGTGACTGATTATAAAGGGCAAAGAATTAAATTAATACACAAAGGAGCTATCAAATGCACAAGCTGAAAAACAAAAATATTTGCATCTCTAATCTCATTAAATTATAGTCATCTTAGATGTTGCTTTGAACTATAGCAAACAAGATATTTTCAGAAAGAAATACAATTTGTATGTCAACAGAATCCCTTTAAATTGACAGATGTGAAGTGACCTTCCCAAAGTCACACAGCCCAAACCAGACCACATCCCTCCTAGAATGTGACTGTGGAGGTGGACCTTCGATACTGTTTGTATTTTACAATCTAAAACAATGGTTCTCAAACCGTGGGTCAGGACGCCAAACTGGGTCACGATCCTGTTTTAGTGGGGTTGCCAGGGCTGGCTTACACTTGCTGAGACCTGCGGCCAAAGCTGAAGCCCAAGCCCCACCTCACGTGGCTGAAACCTGAGGGCTTCAGCGGTGGGTGGTGGAGCTTAGGTTACAGGTCTCCTGCCCACAGCTTGGGTGTCAGTTTTGGCCCCCACCACATGGGGCGGTGGGGCTCGGGCTTTGTCCCCCACATCCTGGGCCGTGGAGCGTGGACAGGCTCAGGCTTGGGTCCCCTGTCCTGGGGTCATGTAGCAATTTTTGTTGTCAGAAAATTGGGTCGCGGTGCAATGAAGTTTGAGAATCCATGATTTAAAAGATGTTGCTTGTTGTATTCAAGTTAAACTAACTCTTTTGAAGAAAGATTTTCATGTAGATTATCACCTGGATTTGAATAGCTGTAGCATTACCCAATACCCTATCTGTGAGTTGGTGGGAGTGGTTTCACTACCTCAATTCCTGCAGAAAGCCTGCAGTGCAGAAGCAGAGGAGTGAATTTTATTCTGTTTGAATATGGAAGACAAATCTAAATATATACACAAAAATATACAGTGACACAAATATATTGCTTATTTTATAAATATTTACATTATAAAAAGTGTTAACAGGAATAGCCATTTTGACCCCTAACTATGTCAGGAACTTGGCAATCATTCAGCTTGATTGCAAGGAAGGTGACTTTCACCCATTTTAAAAAAAAAAAAAACCCAAAGTTTCACAGCCACACTTTTCCATTTAAATACTTGTCTCTCCAAGAATCTCACTTTCAAATTAAAATATAGATTGCTATTATCAAAGCCCGGGCAAGTTCAAATCAAGCTTATAGGCGAGGCACAAAGCTTTTATTAAATCATCATTCTCCTCCTGATTATTACAGCTTCACTGTAGTGATGCTGTATTTAATGTTGAAACTGCATTTCCATTCTAAACACTCATTATCAGGCACTTGTAACAGGTTACTTGGAGGCTGAAATTTCTCATGCTAGGTCAAAGCCTAGAAGGATTTTTTTTTTTTTAATCTTTTCAGTCATTTGAATTCAAGTTTAAAAACATTCCATTTATTACATTTTCCATAGGATTTTCTTGCACTTAAACAACAAAAACATTTTTTAAACTTCTAGCTTCCATCCACATGATGACTAATTTGACCTGTTTGCAAAAATTAGGATTAAAAAGTTATAGAAATACAAGGAACAGGCAAACGCATTAATTTCCCATTACTTTACAAAGGGATAAGGCAGAGAACTGATTCTACAATCACAGAGCCAAAAGTGATTCAGCAAAGGAGACTGGTGGTTTGGACCTTGCAATCTTTAAAACAAGGAAACATGTGCAGGTATTATACAGTATGTTTATATAATATACTCTCTCAAGTTTGGAACATTTATGTTGTTCAGTACTGTGTGTCTACAACAATGCTGCTTAACTTTAACATACTCAAAACTCAGGAAGCAAGGAAGACAGAAAAATAATTGACAGAATATTTGTCTGGAGTACAGAAAGAAAAAAATACATAGCACAGGAATGAATTTATCTTACTTGAATTAGGGCGAGCCATTTCTAAGCAAATCCTTTGTTTCTTGGAAGGAGGTGGCTTAAGTCCACAATATGCTTGCGAAACCAGCCTTCTACTGGTAAACTGGAAGAGACTCATCAGGATCACTTTATAGTTCTTAATCTGAAAAGAGAGTTCAAATGAAAAGTTATATGAATACATGTTTATGTGGCAAAGATATACAGCGAATATACTCTTAAATACTCTCTTTTCTGTGTCACAAAAAAATGAGGTACAGTATTTACTATTTCATCCTTCACCCCGTTTGCCCAAGTATTGCTTATGGGCAAAGTTCACAACTACAGTATTTCAAACTTACAGAGCAATCAAATAATATGGTAAAACATAACATAAAAGATTTAAAGGACTGCCAATCCTCTTCTTGCAGAGAAAGTACTGAAATACCTATATTTTTTCCAGGTTTTTTCCCCAGTATGAAACACAGACATGTCAAAATCTTACTTGAACTCAAGGTGGAATAGCCATTTAATATTTTCCCCCATAAAATGAATTAATACTTTCCACTCTGCTGTGACCCTTGAGTCTTTGTATTGAAAACATACAGTATAGTCTCATGGATTTAATAAACAAAAATGCAATACTGTGCAGACTCAGTAATCCTTAGCATATTCAGGGCTTTTAATTTGTAATACTTCATACAACCATTAACTAATTCTGTGATTTATTCCCCCTTTACAGATGGTAAAACATACACTGGGGAAAATTCACAACTGGAGTAAACTATTACAACTTACACTGATTTCACTGGGAATTGTGTCCCCTTATGACAAGGCTGATGAGACCCTCAGACAGGATAAGGGTGACCAAGTGCTTAGTGGGCCAATGGGCTAAGACCATTCAGCCAAACCCATAATACAGATTTCAATCCTGGTGTTTAGCGTGTTAGATCCAATTATCTCTCAACACAGTACAGCTGCTCTATCCTTTTCACCTTGGTATTGTAATTTTCCTTATACTATGTAACATTTATAAAGAATGAACATATTGGAAAGTGTTATTGGTATATACCCGTTCATTAGCCCATTCGTTTATAAGCCGACCCCCCAAGATGGATAGGTAAAAATAGTAAAAACTTTATGACCCTTTCATAAGCCGACCCTATATTTTAGGGGTTGGCAAACATTGGCTCCTAGCCCATCAGGGTAAGCCACTGGCGGGTTGGGACGTTTTGTTTACCTGGAGAGTCTGCAGGTGTGGAGCCCCTCAGTTCCCAGTGGCGCAGTTCGCCGTTCCCAGCCAATGGGAGCTGCAGGAAGTGGTGCGCCACTTCCCGCAGCTCCCATTGGCTGGAAACAGCAAACCGCAGCCACTGGGAACGGAGGGGCTCCATGCCTGCAGACGCTCCAGGTAAACAAAACGACAATGTATTAGATATTCAATTCAATGATTTCACAGAGTTTAAAATCATCAAATTTTGGTGTAGACCCGTTTATAAGTCGACCCCCGCTCTTTGATGCATCACTTTTTTACCAAAAATATTCAGCTTATGAACGAGTATATACGGCATTTATAAGTTCATTTCCTCTTTAGTGGTAAATGGAATTTAAAGTATTTTAAAAAGATAAATCTCATACAATCCACTAAAACATAGAGAAACTATACAAAAATGGAGGGAAGTAATAATAATAACAAAAACCAGCCTTCATATTTATATTCACTACAACCAGCATATTTTTTTCCTTAAATAGAATCTTCCTGGATATTTAAAATCCACAGTACTTTCCACTGACTCAGATGTTCTTACATCCCAATCAAAAGAAGAAGCTCCCCCTATATTTTGAAACTGTAGGAGGTAAAAACCACACACAAAACTAGTGATTATTTCCCTTATATTACCTCATCATTTTCTCATTATAATATTGAAAGAATATTCTATATAAAAATATTTAAACCAATTTTAACTATCTGATATTGATGACAGAACATACATACTAAGATTATACTAATGCAAAGAGTTTATTGCACTTTACAAATATCATGATTTCATTACTGGCACCACAGCATAATAATGTTGTCTATCAGACACGTTAAAAACATTAATACAGCTTAGACAAGCAACTGTACTGCTGAGAGCACACTCCAGCATGTATATTACTTTGTTACACACTGAAACAAATCAAAGACAACAACAGTATGTCAAACAGAAACATGTAGGGCCTAACTCCTGCAATGATAAATGTGTGGGTAGACCTGCGTTCACAGACCTGATCTATGGATGTTTGCATTCATGTAACAATTTGCAGGATCTCAGATTAGAATCTCACTGAGGCAATGGTTTGTGGCAGGAATGAGAAACAGACAAAGGTAAGTCTTATTTAAAGGGTCACATGGGATAAATATGGGAAAAACCTTCACTTGTTCTTTTCTAGACTAGAAAAATGTGAGCGTTAACAATTTAAATGCAATTTTGCACCTAGTGTAGAAATGAAGACACAGTTTAGCACTTTAAAAATGTGCTAGCGGGATCCTGGGTTAAACACAACATATCCTGCCCACATTATATGCCAGGGGTCTGTCTAGACTAGGAGAATAGGTATTTGTTTTGTAAATGTATTGGGGTGACCCTAACCAGCTAAAACCTTAAGGCTCACTTCCCCCTATTTCAAAACAAGTAGAAAAATATTTATCAAAAACTTCAAAAATTTTTACACTCATCCAGCCCCAGAGTCTCTGGTTGTGTCCGAGGTCCAAGAAAAGACCTGATCTACCAAGGGTATGCTGAAAAATAAGGACTCCAAGAACTGGATCTTTTCAGGCATAAGGCATATTCATCTGCCTCCCTCCAATTTTGTATCACAAACAACAAGGCCCTTTTTGCTAAATACAGATTTTTGACATGGGAAAGAATAAGCCCATACATATACAAATTCCATCAGGAATTTAGAGAAGAGCTAAGAAAAACCATCAAAGAGTATCAGATGGTACCGCAGGTGGCTATGAACCCATCAGATGGCCCATGGCCATTAGCTTTACCACACAACGTGCCTCTTGATTGCAGGCATCCAATATATATTGCATAGCAGGTGCATCTGACTAGAGAGGACATCCAACAAGTTGGATGAAGTGCCCCACTCCCTCAAGGATTCAAGGGTGATGCTGAGGTCGCTAGGGATCTACACCCCTGACCAGACCATGTCTAATCTAGAAAACAAGGCTGAGAGGGAATTCTTCAAATATGTAAGAGGTTGTTACAGAGAGGACAGCTATCAGTTGTTGTCCATGCCCACAAATGGTCGGACAAAAGTAATCAGTTTAGTTTGCAGTGAGGGAGACTCAGGCTGGATATTAGGAAAAACTTGCTAACTGTAAGAGCAAAGCTCTGGAACAGAAGTGGCCAACCTGTGGCTCCAGAGCCACATGCAGCTCTTCAGAAGTTAATATGCGGCTCCTTGTATAGGCACTGACTCCAGGGCTAGAGCTACAGGCGCCAACTTTCCAATGTGCCCAGCGGGTGCTCACTGCTCAACCCCTGGCTCTGCCCCAGGCCATTTAGTTCATCCCCTCCCTCAGCATGGGGGCGGGGGGGGGGGGGGGAGATGAACTAGATGACCTCTCAAGCCCTAGGTTTCTTTGAAGATACAACTTGCCCTTTCTAGGCCCGGATTTTCAAATGTGTTAGGGCTGGTCTTCACACAGTTTTTGTATGGCTTGAATTATACCCAGTGTAATGAAAGCTGAACGGGGTATAAGTCAAGCAATACCAGGGACAGGCAAGCCCTTAATATGTGTCAGTGTAACCCACACCCAGCCGGTGGGACACTCTTATCCCTAGCGGCGAGGCAACACAGACTCACCAACCAGCCTGTTACTGCCCTGGCACCCGACCCACGCTTAGCTCAGTCAGTGGAGGCTCACGCTGGGTTGGGGGGTCGGGGGGGGGGGGCTCCCAGCGTCCCACCCCTGGTTTAACAGGTGGCAGCCTTAGGGAGCGAGGCGGGGGGCGGCTCGGGATGCGGCTGTAGCCGCGCAGGGTGGCGCTCCGGCAGCAGGGGCTCAGACTTTGAGAGCCAGGCGTCCCAGGCCGGCTCCCCCCGCCAAGGCGAGGCCGGCCCGGGCGGGTGCGGGGTTATCAGCCCCCGGCCCCGCACAGCCCCTGACAGGCCCGTGAGGGGAGAGCCCCCAATTCCCCCCCGCCCCGCGTCCCCCGGCAGGTTTCCCGGGGGCCCGGCCCCGGCCGGGTACCCACCTCCGCAGCAGCGCCCGGTCGGAGGCCGCAGCGGCGGGGCAGGCGGCAGCGGCTGGCGTCAGGGCCCAGCTACGGCCGCTGCTGCGTGGAGGGCGGCACGTCCCACCCCTGGAGCCGCCGCCGCCGCCGCCGCCGCCGCCTGGGCGGGGTGGGAAGGGAGGAGCCGGGCCCGGCCCAGAACAGCCCCGCCCGCGCCTGGGGCCCGCCCGGCGGATGCAGCGGGGAGCCGAAACCCCGCCGCTAACACCGAGCCCCCCCGCCCCGCGCGGCCCCCGGGCGGGCTCTGCTCAGGCCGCGGCTCCCCTCGGCTCGGCCGCGGCCGCGCAGCCCTGTCCGGGAGAGACAATCTCCCACCAGCGGCTCGCTCCGGGAAGCGACGCCGGCACCTGCGGCCCCTCCAGTGCTGGCGGGGGTGGGGGGTTAGGTGGGTTAGCCTGGCCAGGAGGCGATATTCATTTCCCCTACGCTGTGGTGCTGCAAGCTGAAACAGACACTGACGGGTATTTCTGATGGTACAGGGCCCATGTTATAGGCCAGATTTCCCTTCGGTTCTTAGCTCTCAGATCTGAACGGAGTCAGATTTTAGCCTTGGGGGATACCAGGGCCTCAAGGCCTACATGGTACTGGATTTCCTTTTACAGTTTCCCCACTCCGACTGGCTATGGCGTAGTCCCTTCCCCCTTACTGCTCTATCCTTTCTTCACTGGCCCTTCAAACATTGCTGTTGCCCTTTTGGGCTTCTTTCCCTTTTCCATCTTCTGATGCTCTTCTCATTGCGGAGTACTGGTATGCGGCACAGTTAACTCAGCCATTAGCACGTTATCTCCAATTTATCTGAAAACTGCACACCTAGTGTTGAAATCGGCAGCAGAGAGAAGGTACATCGCCAAGGAGAGACTGACAAAGACGTTTCCAAGGACCCTGCAGTACCGATTCACGTAGTTAAATGGCCAAGACCTTATTGCACACCTGCAGTTAGTGGCTTTCAAATGACCAGAAACATCAAAAACTGGAGAAAGGACAGAAGTAGAAATTATAAGTGGAGAAAACTGCCTGAATCAAAACTTTCCGTTCAAATGTCCTTGAACTTTAGCAAAAAGAACAGGAGTACTTGTGGCACCTTAGAGACTAACACATTTATTTGAGCATAAGCTTTCATGGGTTACAGACCACTTCATCGGATGCAAGCTACAGAGGTGTGTTAGAAATATTCTTTGAGTCAGAGATGTCGAAAGTAGGATTTTAGGTCACTGCAGAATTGTATCATGTTCGTGGGTCTGGAGGGACAAAAGGGGAGGCCCCGAGATAGGACAGACTCTTCTGATAGGCTAAGAGTACAGCTGGAAAGATTAACAATATTGTTGAGTGGGTTAAGGGAACTACTGTTGTGGCTCCTTGTGGCATGTAGCAGTTTAGACCGTTTAGTGTCCTTTTTCTTTTGTAGAGAAGTAAAGTTTGTGTTGTAAATGGCTTGTCTAGTTTTTGTAAAGTCAGTCCATGAGGAGGTTTGTGTGGAAGGTTGTTTTTCATGAGAGTATCCAGTTTTGAGAGCTCAGTCACAATCTTTCCCCGTTTGCTGTATAGGATGTTGATCAGGTGGTTTCACAGTTTCTTTGAGAGTGTGTGGCACAATCTCTCAGTATCCAGTGAAGTGGGCTGTAGCCCACGAAAGCTTATGCTCAAATAAATTTGTTAGTCTCTAAGGTGCCACAAGTACTCCTGTTCTTTTTGCTGATACAGACTAACATGACTGCTACTCTGAAACTTGAACTTTAGGAAATTTCAGGTTTGAACTACACAGCTTCAATCCATTTCCAGTATTACTCTTCTAAAATATAGGTACTAAAGTATAGAAACAGATTACAAGCAGACAGCCAGATCAAAAACGACAAGAGAGGCTAGAGCAGGAAAACTCCATAAAGGAGTCACTTGTGGAGTTTCCCCCACATTATTCAGTTCAGCTCCCAGATCCTGTGAAACTGCAAGAGACAAGGGTGATTGCTAGCTCACTGTTTCAGAATGAGCTTGCACAGCTCTTATAACATCACCTAAGCTCTAATGTCATGTCACTATCAATGCACTGAACATTTACAAGATACCAAGAAAATATATTTTCAGTATGTCAAAATTAGATTCTTGACTATAAGTTTCAGAAGTGCCAGTTTTATGTGCATCCATTGTCAAGGTTGTTCACTTGTTGCTGAGTGAAAAATCTGTTTATTGGTGTGCTTACATGTGTTGGGTCTTATTTTTAAAAGAAAACTAATTTATAATGTCCATATCTCAATAGTTGGGTTATTTTTACTTGTGTCATTGGTATTTTATCTTTTGTCTTTGATAGTGACCTTGGAGCTACGCTTGGAAGGCTTAGATTTTTATCAGTTATTGATTTCACTGTACACATGCACAAATCAATGAAAAATATTTCCATCAATGATAATCACATTTTACAGGTAGGCACAGTAACAAAAATGTTGCTTGCAAACTTTTGAGTCCCACTTTAAGGTGTACAAAATGTGTTGTAATGTTGGTGTTAGTGGATCTGGAGAAGAGGCACCATTTAAGTAGGGTGAAGAGGGCTGGGGGGGAACCATCCCCTCCTGCTGGCCCCTGTGCTTTATCATGTGTTAATTTTAGGACTAGGGAAGCACCAGCGTGAGAACCTAGGAGGTGCAGCCTCCCCATAATTTGGAACAACAGTAAACATTTAAATTGATAAAAATTGAAAAAAAATGCTTAGAAATAAACATCAATATTATCCAAAGTTATAAAAAAATCAAATTCTGCCAAGCCTACTTAACAACAATGAAGTTTTCTGTGGTGAATATTTAAATCATAGGGAACAGAATAAATAATTTAATTATGACAAAGTAAATTCAGTAAAGACAAGTGCAAAGTACGACACTTAGGGTATGTCCACACAATTAAATTAGGTTGATCTTATACAAGTCAATTTTTAGAAATCGATTTTATACAGTCAATTGTGTATGGCCACACTAAGTGCATTAAGTTGACGGACTGCGTCCTCACCACTGTGGCTAGCATAGACTTTCGGAGCGTTGTACTGTGGGTAGCTATCCCACAGTCTCTGCTGCCCATTGGAATTCTGGGTTGAGCTCCCAATGCCTGATGGGGCAACAACATTGTCACAGGTGGTTTTGGGTACATGTCATCAGTCGCCCCTCCCGCCGTGAAAGCAATGGCAGACAATCGTTTTGCACCTTTTTTCCGTGCAGATGCCATACTGCTGTCAGCAGATGGTGCAATAGGACTGCTAACCATCGTCGTCATCTACCACTTCCGCTGCAACCCTACTCTCCTGTTGCCATAAATCCACCTCGCAGGCCCTCTCGTCATTCTGTATAAATATCTATTCTCGTGGCATCCATTATCATCCACCGCTTCCACTGCAACTCTGCTCTCCCGCAGACGCCATACCATGGCAAGCATGGAGCCTCCTCAGCTCACTGCTGCTGTTGTGAGCATTGTAAACACTGTGCGTTATCCTGCAGTATGAGCAGAACCTGCAAAAGCAAGCAAGGAGGTGACGACAGTGCGATCACAATAGTGATGAGGACATGGACACAGACCTCTCTCAAAGCACAGGCCCTGGCAATTTGGACATCATGGTGGCAATGGGGCAGGCTCATGCCGTGGAACACCAATTCTGGGCCCAGGAAACAAGCACAGACTGGTGGGACCGCATAGTGTTGCAGGTCTGGGATGATTCCCAGTGGCTGTGAAACTTTCGCATGTGTAAGGGCACTTTCATGGAACTTTGCGACTTGCTTTCCCTTGCCCTGAAGTGCAAGAATACCAAGATGGGAGCAGCCCTCACAGTTGAGAAGTGAGTGGTAATAGCCCTGTGGAAGCTTGCAACGCCAGACAGCTACTGGTCAGTCGGTAATCAATTTGGAGTGGGTAAATCTACTGTGGGTGCTGCTGTGATCCAAGTAGCCAACGCAGTCACTGAGCTGCTGCTATCAAGGGTAGTGACTCTGGGAAGTGTGCAGGTCATAGTGGATGGCTTTGCTGCAATGGGATTCCCTAACTGTGGTGGGTGATAGACAGAACGCATATCCCTATCTTGGGACCGGACCACCTTGGCAGCCAGTACGTAAACCACATGGGGTACTTTTCAATGGTACTGCAAGCACTGGTGGATCACAAGGGAAGTTTCACCGACATCAGTGTGGGATGGCCGGGAAAGGTGCATGATGCTCGCATCTTCAGGAACTCTGGTCTGTTTGAACAGCTGCAGGAAGGAACTTACTTCCCAGACCAGAAAATTACCGTTGGGGATGTTGAAATGCCTATAGTTATCTTTGGGGCCCCAACCTACCCCTTAATGCCATGGCTCATGAAGCCATACACAGGCACCCTGGACAGTAGTAAGGAGCAGTTCAACTATAGGCTGAGCAAGTGCAGAATGGTGGTAGAATCTGCATTTGGATGTTTAAAAGCACGCTGGCGCAGTTACTGACTAGGTTAGACCTTAGCGAAACCAGTATTCCAATTGTTATTGTTGCTTGCTGTGTGCTCTACAATATCTGAGAGAGTAAGAGGGAGACATTTATGGCAGGGTCGGAGGTTGAGGCAAATCGCATGACGGCCAATTACGTACAGCCAGACACCAGGGCAATTAGAAGAGCACAGCTGGGCACCCTGCGCATCAGAGAAGCTTTGAAAACCAGTTTCATGACTGGCCAGCCTACAGTGTGACAGTTCTGTTTGTTTCTCCTTGACGAAAACCTGCCCCCTTGGTTGACTCTACTTCCCTGTAAGCCAACCGACCTCCCCCACTTCGATCACCGCTTTCAGAGGCAATAAAGTCATTGTTTCAAAATCATGCATTTTTATTAATTCATCACACAAATAGGGGGAAAACTCACAAGGTACCCTGGGTGGGGTGGGTGAGGAGGGAAGCACCGGGTGGGGTGGTAGATGAGGGGAGACGGGAAGGACAAGGGCACACTACAGTTCAAAACGTATTGAATGCCAACCTTCTGTTGCTTGGGCAATCCTCTGGGATGGAGTGGCTGGGTGCCTGTACAACCCCTCCCCCCCCGGCATTCTTAGGCGTTTGGGTGAGGAGGATATGGAACTTGGGGAGGAGGGCAGGGCAGTTATACAGGGGCTGCAGTGGCGGTCTGTGCTCCTGCAGCTCCCCCAGATGCCTGAGCATGTCAGTTTGCTCCCCCATTAGACTCAGCATTGCATCCTGCCTCCTTTCATCACGCTCCTGCCTCCTCTCATCATGTTCATTTAATGCTTTCCTGGATTCTGCCATTGTTTGCCTCCACACATTCTGCTGTGCTCTTTCAGTGCGGGAGAACTGCATGAGCTCTGAGAACATTTCATCGTGAGTGCGTTTTTTTCGCCTTCTAATCTGCGCTAGCCTCTGGGACTGAGATGATAGGGAGAACGTAGAAACATTTTCAGCTGCGGGAGGAAAAAAAGGGAGAGTAGTATTTAAAAAGATACATTTTAGAGAACAAAGGATAGACTGTTTCACACTGAATCAAGTGATTCACATTACATAGCACATGTGCTTTTGGTACAAGATCACATTCGGCCTCTTATATTGAGTGCCTGCCGGTTCGGTGTGAGACATCGCACATGCTCGGCTGGGCAACAGAATTCGGCTTGCAGGCAGCCATGGTAAGGCAAAGGGTTTCAGCTTCTTCAACCTTCAGAACATGTGGGAACGGTTTCAAACAGCGGCACCCTCCTTTCCCATACCAAGCAAAGCCCGTTGGGTTGGCCATTTAAACGGAGGGGCTGTGGTTTTAGGGTGAATGTGCAGCACAACCCAACCCCCACCCCACCCAATTCTCTGGGATGATTGCTTCACACCCCCCACAGCGTGGCTAGTATCAGGGGAGATCCCTGTCAGTCAAACGCGAACAGCTCAGCACTAACGGGCCTCCCCGCACCGCATAGCTAAGAGCGGGGATGATTTCTTTTCAGCCAAAGGCAAACAGCCCTGCAGGAACGGGCACCTCTGAATGTCCCCTTAAACAAATTTCCCATATTTCAACCAGGTGACCATGAATGATATCACTCTCCTGAGGCGAACACAGAGTACCTCCAGGAGAGCTTCATGGAGATGTCCCTGGAGGATTTCCGCTCCATCCCCAGACATGTTAACAGACTTTTCCAGTAGCTGTACGGGCCGCAAATGCATCCCAAGTCTTCAGGGCAAATTAATCATTAAACACACTTGCTTTTAAACCCTGTATTATATTTACAAAGGTACACTCACCAGAGGTGCCTTCTCCAGCTTCATGGTCCGGGAGCCCACCTTGGGAGGGTATTGGCTTCAGGGTGATGAACAGTTCCTGGCTGCTGGGGAGAAGGGATTCTCCGCTTGCCTGCTGTCCTCAACCTCCAAGATCCAAGGGCTATAAGTTGAAGCTAGACCATTCAAACTGGAAATAAGGCATAATTTTTTTTTTTTTTTTTTTAAACAGTGAGGATCATTAACCACTGGAACAATCTCTATATGTTATGGTGGATTCTCCATCACTACCAATTTGTAAATCAAGATTGGAACTAAAAAAAAAAGATACGCTCTTGTTCAAAATGAATTTTGGCACGTTCTAGGGCAGGGATGGCCAACCTGTGGCTCTGGAGCCACATGCAGCTCTTCAGAAGTTAATATGTGGCTCCTTGCATAGGCACCGACTCTGGGGCTGGAGCTACAGGTGCCAACTTTCCAATGTGCCAGGGAGTGCTCACTGCTCAACCCCTGGCTCTGCTCCCACTCTACCCCTTCCCACACCCTCCCCTGAGCCTGCCATGCCCTCGCTCCTACCCCTCCCCCCCCCCAAACCTCCTGCATGCCATAAAACAGCTGATTGGGAGGTGCGGGAAGGGATGGGGAGGCACTGATCAGCGGGGCTGCCAGTGGGTGGGAGGCGCTAGGAGCTGGGCCTGGGGTGGGGGAGCTGATGTGGGGCTGCTGACGTATTACTGTGGCTCTTTGGCAATGTACATTGGTAAATTCTGTCTCCTTCTCAGGCTCAGGTTGGCCACCCCTGTTCTAGGGCCTGTGTTATACAGGTGGTCAGACTAAATAATTAGAATGGTCCATTCTGGCCTTGGGTTCTATGAAACATACACGCTTAGCAGAAGCACAGGAGTTTCAGTCAGTACAGAGACAACATAAGAACAGCCATACTGGGTCAGACCGAAGGTCCATCCAGCCCAGTATCCTGTTTGCTGACAGTGGCCAATGCCAGGTGCCCCAGAGGGAGTGAACCTAATAGGTAATGATCAAGTGATCTCTCTCCTGCCATCCATCTCCACCCTCTGACAAACAGAGGCTAGGGACACCATTCCTTACCCATCTTGGCTAATAGCCATTAATGGACTTAACCTCCATGAATTTATCCAGCTCTCTTTTAAACCCTGTTATAGTCCTAGCCTTCACAACCTGCTCAGGTATGGAGTTCCACAGGTTGATTGTGCGCTGTGTGAAGAAAACTTCCTTTTATTTGTTTTAAACCTGCTGTCCACTCATTTCATTTGGTGGCCCCTAGTTCTTATATTATGGAAACAAGTAAATAACTTTTCCTTATTCACTTCTCCACACCACTCATGATTTTATATATCTCTCTCATATCCCCCCTTAGACTCCTCTTTTTCAAACTGAAAAATCCTTGTCTCTTTAATCTCTCCTCATATGGGACCTGTTCCAAACCCCTAATCATTTTAGTTGCCCTTCTCTGAACCTTTTCTAATTACAGTATATCTTTTTTGAGATGAGACCACCACATCTGTACACAGTATTCAAGATGTGGGCGTACCATGGATTTATATAAGGGCAATAAGATATTCTCCGATTTATTCTCTATCCCTTTTTAAATGATTCCTAACATCCTATTTGCTTTTTTGACTGCCACTGCACACTGTGTGGATGTCTTCAGAGAGCTATCCACGATGACTCCAAGATCTCTTTCCTGATTAGTTGTAGCTAAATTAGCCCCCATCATATTGTATGTATAGTTGGGGTTATTTTTTCCAATGTGCATTACTATACATTTATGCACATTAAATGTCATTTGCCATTTTGTTGCCCAATCACTTAGTTTTGTGAGATCTTTTTGAAGTTCTTCACAGTCTGCTTTGGTCTTAACTATCTTGAGCAGATTAGTATCATCGGCTAACTTTGCCACCTCACTGTTTACCCCTTTCCCCAGATCATTTGAATAAGTTGAATAGGATTGGTCCTAGGACTGACCCTTGGGGAACACCACTAGTTACCCCTCTCCATTCTGAAAATGTACCATTTATTCCTACCCTGTGTTCCCTGTCTTTTAACCAGTTCTCAATCCATGAAAGGATCTTCCCTCTTACCCCATGACAACTTAATTTACATAATAGCCTTTGGTGAGGGACCTTGTCAAAGGCTTTCTAGAAATCTAAGTATACTATGTTCTAGAAATCTAAGTATACCCCTTGTCCACGTTTGTTGACCCCTTCAAAAAACTCTAATAGATTATTAAGATATGATCTCCCCCTTTACAGAAACCATGTTGACTTTTGCCCAACAATTTATGTTTTTCTGTGTGTCTGACAATTTTATTCTTTACTATTGTTTCAACTAATTTGCCCGGCACTGACGTTAGACTTACTGGTCTGTAATTGCCGGGATCACCTCTAGAGCCCTTTTTAAATGTTGACATGACCACTATTGTACAAATAGCTCTTGAATGAATGTATGGCATTCAGATAGGGTTGACTGGTTTGTTATTTTTGTGCAATATCTTTACAGGCTGCATATTAACACTAGCAAACGTATCCCCAAAATATCTGAAGTAAAAGCACATTTTGTATTCATGAAAGCCTAGAATAAATACAAGTGTGTGTGTTATAAACACCATCGTAAACCAAAATAACATTGTATTTTTACCATAAAATAATGTCCACGTTAGTCTTCAAATGATCCAGAATAGTTGTTTGGGGCAAATACTATAAATTTTTTAGAATTTTTTTTTAAGTAGTTTTGTTAATTTATATCCTTTAGATTTAAAATACTGTTTTGATATAAACATTTGGATATGTTCTAGGATCGCTTATTATCCTTGATAAAATACTTTTTCACAAAGGAATTCTTCAGTTACAATCCTCATGATAATTTTTTCCACTGATACAGCTTGATCAGTTCTGGGTGGACATCAATACTGTGAACTGTTGCTCTATGTATGTTCTTTTCCAAAAAGCAAATCATACATTTGGGCACAGCCAGATGCATTATATTCTGTCATTACTGAAACCCTATATTACACGAACCAGTCAAAGGTATCAGTGATTTATACTGTCCACTCTTCCACTCCTAAAAGGTATAGTCTCTTTTTAGCATGTATATCTCTCAAGAGGTGCATACAGTATATCCCACTGGAGCACCAAAGCTGTGAACTAGCAAACTCATTAAACCTAATTTTTGATAATGAATCCTTAAATACAGTATTGAAGTCAAATACAAGCAAAACAATCTTTTTTAAAATCTGAAACAAACAGTCTGTATTCTAAAACACAAAAGATCTGTACCCATTAAATACAGTAAGTTGGCAGAAATAGAATATAAATTACAGTTCTTTACAGTAAATAGTAAAACACTAGAGTCAGCTTAATATACACAAAATCAAAGGAACAGCAGCAGCTTTTCAGTAAGGTCCCAGGTATCTCACTCGTTCACTTGGCTAAGAAATAAAGAAAAACAGGTACAGCAGGCCATTCATTTCACTCATTTTTACCACTTGTTACTTTACAAATATCCAAGACATTGTACAGGCATCTACAATATCTACATGTGGAACAGCTTTCTCAAGAATGCACAAGCACTGTACATAAGTCCCTCCATCATTTCCATTATTAAAATAGACTTTACAGATTACAATTATTTTAGAATGTTCCATTTTAGCTTGATCATAACCAGCAAAAATAACAGTGCAAGGTTTGCAGTCGTGATCCATTACTGCTGCTTTGTTTCCCCATTTGCCTAAAATCCATTTTTAAAGGAAATGTTGTCCTCACTTCCTTGCAGTAATACTGTTTCTGCAATCAAACTGCCTGGCTTGGGTTAGCATATGAAATTCCAAACATACAGGCTTGACATTGATCGTATTTTCAACACAATGCCAAATCACCACAGTGGCAGGCCTCTAGGAAGACAAAAAATATATATGAAGCAGTCAGATATTTCAGTGTACTTAAACACAGGACATAAGGCAGCATGGTGCCCAGTGATAAAAGAAACATGGCACCAAGCTAATAGTTAAAACAAACGTTTACAATAAAAACAAGATATAAACAGCAAATGTGTCAGTCTAATACAAGTTCTTTGGTAATTAAGAACAGCATAGTGTAGCTTTTTCAAATGTGGTTTTACATCCCTTTCCCCAAAAAAAATTTTTTTTTTTGTTTAAAATACATCTCCCAAGTTGCTGTGTAACAAATAGTCCAGTACCTCATAAGTATCTACAAAACAGCTTTAACTGTATTTTAGTGTGCAGCCATATCTGCCTATTGGCAGACTAACTATAGATACACATTAATATATATATATAATATATATATATATTATTTATAAAAAAAATAGAGAATTAAGTCCATGACTCTACAGAGTGCACATTCAGTGGACAGATGAAAACTGTACAATGACTTTTAAAATCCTTAAAGGTTTCTACACTTTGATGTGTGTAGCAAGTGCAAAAATACTACGGCTTATTTAATCCAAGACTTCCTGTTCTCTTGTTTCCTCGAAAAAGCAGAAGCCGCTGCATCTCCTGATTGACAGAGGGGTGCTTCTCCTGCTTTAGAAGAGGATGATGACCCCGGAAGTACAGAACTTTTTCGCTTCTCTAAACTTGAGGATGCCTGAGATTGTGAAGTGCTACTGCATCTCTTTGTTGAAACTGGTGATTTACTGAGGCGCCCGGGACGAACAAACAAACCATGTCGTGGCTTGCAGTGGAAGTACTCTCTACCTTTTACAGTTCCGTCATGTTTCCCTTAAATGAAAATAAATACATGGCATTAATTTTCAATACTTAGCCATCATGTGCAGTTACAGAACATATATGTGGTGATTATCCTGAAAATACTCTGAGTACTCAAGCTTAAAGCTCTTAGTGGTGAAAGCAAAAGTACGTAACACATGAGTGGGGAAGCATTCTGAGCAATGACAACTCCCCACAGTAACTCTTAGCTACCATTTATTCCCTTTAAAAAAGCAAATGTTGTTTCAACATCAGAACTGAATATTTAAAAAATAAAAATTCAGTTCGTTGTCCAAAATCTGGCTTCTTAAATTTTCTAAAAAACCACTAACTCCAATAGTCTGTACGTAATTTCTATAAAAAGCTTTTACACACAAATGGCTTTGGTTCCCTTTCTGCTCCAATATTCTCATCAAAATGAAAGTTGTACTGATAAAATCAAGGTAAAAAAGAGTTTTAAAATAGCACTTTAAACACTTCTCTTTACTATTGTTCTAATGAAAAGTGATCTCTGGCAAAGATAACAGGCAGCAGCTGAAACAAACATTTGAACTCTTCAGCTGCTGGTTCCTATAGTCAATGGAGGTGAATGCTGAATTGGCACCACGAGGTTGTTTCAAATGCTGACAGTTTTAAAAGGTTTCAGTTACCTTAACTTCCCCCAACTACAAAAACATGGGAACAAAGGGGAACCAATGGCAGCTTGTATGACCTGAAGTATGAAAAAACACTTTGCATAAACCAAGTAGAACAGTTCTTTGTTTAAAATAACTGAAAACAAAAACATTTAAAAATTAGCTCTTCAAAAAAACCTGTAAACTTAAACAGTAATATACTACACTAAGAAAGGTGAGTATATAAAATAGTCCCGCTTCCTGACTGGTTTAGTATTTCCCAACACTATAGTTACTCCTGGGGGAATTCTGCATCACTTCGGAATTCATGTCCCACACAGAAAATACATTCTGCCAGAGAGGCACTGCAGTTATGCCTTTTGCCCAACAGAGGCTGCTGTGGCACCAGAACAGAGGGCAGCTGGCTTACCTGGTGTAGCAGCCAGCAGCTGATAGGGAAGAGGAGAGTCTGCATTTCCTCACAGTGCCCTTCCTCACAGTGCCCTGCTGTGTGTGTGTGTGTGGGGGGGGCACATAGATTGGGGTTCAGAAGGGCTAGTGAGGGGGACAGACTGGGGCAGGGACTGAATGGGAGTGAGGGTACAGGGACATATGGGGACAGGGCAGATGTGCCTGACTGAATGGGAGAGGCTAGGGGTCAGCCAGGGACTGCATAGGAGAGACTCCCCAACACCCTAATAATCCCTCCCCACAAAAAACCTGTTCTATACTTCTGCCACCCACACCCAACAACCCTCCAGGTTCACTCTCAGGCTCCTGCCCACCAATTACTTCCCTTTCCCTCCGCTGCTTTTGACTCCCTCAAGCTTTTGCACTGCTTCTGAGGGATGTGGGAAATAAATTTCTGTATTGTAGTTTAAATGAATTATTACTGAAAGTTCTGTATTAATATGCCTAGTGAGGAATCTATTTGTCAAAAAACATTTCTTGAATCTTTTTGTTGTCTGTATTGTTACAGACATACTTGCTGACAGGTATTGTGAAATAAATAATTGAAACTGGTGTGATTTTACTGTGTTATTCTGAGAAATAAAATATGCAGCATTTTAAAATTACTGTGTGCAGATTTTTCAATTTTTTTAGTGCAGAATTCCCACAGGAGTACATAGTGTGCGAATATACAGTGTAACCTTATATTATGTCACAGGACTGTATTTATAACCCACAGTACCTTATTTGTGGTTACTTACCCAACTGAACGCTTAGTTCAACTCCAACCCAGATTCCAGCTGAAAAATCCACTGGTCCAATGTATCTCACTGTGCCTGTCTTATTACTTCCTAAACATACTTGTTCTCCCACTGCCACCCAGCTAGGCAAAGTGTGGGCTTGGTCTGCAGAAGCACCATCTTCAGAATCAGAAACATCTAAATGGTTCTTTGTCATGAAATCATTAAGGGAAGAATCAGGATATGTCTGACAGTATGAAGTCTCTTTTACTAATACAGAAAACAGAGGGTTTTCAATGGCGTTTGACAGCTGGTAACCCACAGCCACAGATTCCAGCTGGCCTAAGCGAACGCCCTCTTTGTAAATGTTTTGTGATAAATCCGAGGCACTGTCCACCCCAGCAGTTGGTATTTCTTTCCTTTTATTAGAGGAACCAGCGGAACATAACTTTGGATCTACTGACTGGTCAAAGTCCTTTCCATCTTCAACACCCATGAACTCTGTAAATGAATGATCTTCGACAACATCTGAAGTGTGCTCAATTGTTGCTTCCTGGGATGAAAACTCAATTTTGTCTCGCATGTTTTTGCTAGTTGAAGAATCTAAACCTGAACAAGAGCCAGCTCTATGTAACATCTCAGAGTTTTTGTTAGTGATATTTAGGGATGGTGGAACCTCTTTTGCTAAGGCACCGTTTTCTTTGAGTGGTGACACATGTATCTTATCTCTAGCTAAGCTCCTTTCTGGAAATTCCCTGTTCAAAGATCTCATATCATATGCAAGACATGGTCCTGAATGATCACTGGAGTCCAAATCCTTCATCTGATTGGCTAGCTGGTCTGTGCTATCACTACAGGGAACAAGCATGTCAGACAGTGTAGCATTAGAGGCACTGTGTGAAAAGTAGCCACTAGTAATACTGCTAGTGGTGGGGCTGCGGGATACCTCTTTCTCAAGGACACGAGAATTCATGAAGTCTGTTTTAGTGGAAAACCATTCTCTGTTCTCCAGGCTAGCATTGTAAACACTGAAGTCAGCAAACTCCTCAGGTACGTAAGGCCGAAAATTATGAAAACCCTGTGAGCTTATTAGCTTCTTATTAATGGCCTCCAACTCACTGTCCTCTTCATCAGAGTCCTGCAAAAATTAGACACAGTTACAGAGGGTTAGCTCTTTATGAAATATTTTCTAGATTAAAGTTTCAAAAAAATTCTCTTCATTGATTTAAGTACTATCCCACAGCTTATATTGTGCAATATTCCAAATTAATTTGTCTCCTAAATATCAAAAGAGTGAAGAGAAATAATTTTACATCCTTTAAACAAAGAATGAGTCACCTCTGAATTGCGATTAGTAACTAACACAGAAAAAGAAGCCACTGAAAGTGCTGCCCTATCAATATTTTCTAAGCTGCTCATTGTAATGAAATTCATGAAGTGTCCAAAATATTTTTACCCCTGAATTTATATGTAAATAGACCAAACACATGTCACTTAATGAGTCATGTTCTGAGTCACTTATTGAGTACAAAATAGGTTTTTGTCAAATCCTGTTCCTGGAAACCATACAATACGTTGCAATTCTTTTCATGACACAGACCAACTATAAATACATTCATTTTAGAGAGTAATCTTTTTATGATAACTTCATCACATAAGATATATTTTTAAAGTTTTTATAAGACTTTTCTGCATGGCGAGTTAGTGTGCAGCAACCCAGGGCACGAATCCACGGTACACCAGCTTATCTTGTACTAAGTTGCTACATGAACACAGTATGAGTCCTATAGTGCAGCTTAGCATACTTTCTGAGACTCTTTTAGAGCCTCCTTTCCTGTACCTCCCACCATATAAAAATGCTTACATTCTCAAAATATAAAAGTAAACTCTTAGTGGGGAGAAATTTCAGAAAATCTCAAAGTACTTTGGTTTTGGAATTATGGAAATATCTTAAATATTTTACTATTTCTGCTTTTAAAATTCTTTTAAACTCAGTCATAAATCTTCATTACACAAAAATAAAAAAGCAAATCAACATACATTTTGTCACTGTTTTAGCTGTTGTACTATATTTTTCTTAAGTGCCAATGTATAACTTTTTGTGCAAGTGGTATTTTGATAGAGAAAAGCATGGGTCAGTTACCAAGAAACACAGGACTTCAGTTTAAATTTTAGAAATACAGCTTAAAAAAAATAACACATTTGTTTCAGCACATAACACTAGCATATCTACTGTAAGAGTGGTAGTCTTGCAGTGCAGAACACAAGCAACACCCCTCCCAGTGTATAGTACTCATTTCTCTAACTGTAGAATACTGACATTTTAAAGGTACAAGAGAGTGCTCACTATGCAATGATATCTAACAATGTTCCTACAGTACTACTTCTACTACACTAGGTCCATTTTAATATATTTAAAAAGGCCCCTCCACCCGCATCATTTGTCATCCTTACACAACTGGCCTTCTCAATTATGACATAGTTAAGGTACACAAAAAGACGCCTGAAACGATTCTCTGATCCAGCCAAACACGTAAGCACATGCTCCTAAGATGTTCTAATTCATGGCAGGGCTACAAGAATGACCTGTGATTGGCTCCCTGATTTCCCACCCCTTGCCTCCAGCAGATTCAATAGAGGAGAGAATCTGGGCCAAAATGTTTGCTTTTTTAATTATTTTATGTTTATTCATTGGATTTTTTCACTATAGTCATCACCATAGTATCCAAATGTCTCAAACATTAATGACTTCATCCTCAATGCCGGCGTGAGGCAGGGACGTATTATTAAATCCATTTTAAAAATGGGGAAAATGAGGCACAGAGACTAGCGTGATTTGCCCAAGGTAATACAGGATGTCTGTGGTAGAGCTAGGAAGAGAATCTAGATACCTTGACCAAAATAGACTATCCCACCTTTCCTTCAGTTTTCACTTGAATGTGTTTTAAGATTTTTTTTTTAAATTCTGCACTCTGAGAGGTGAGAAAAAAATTTAAAACTTATTTATTTTAGGTATTTATACTGTGCCCATCACTGTAGTATCTAAGCACTAAACATGGTACAACTAGTACTAGTGCGAATGCCACTTACAGCCTGTTTGAAATACATTATTTAATAAAGCTATGGAACTTTAGAAAAAGCATACAGAACAACCCGTTTGTTCATTTTGTTAATTTCAGAAAGAAGCAATTCTCTAAAATGTCCTCTGAGGCACATTTTTAGAAGGCCACACTTGTGTATATTTGATTAAGTGGTCTCTCTCAACCACAAGAGAGTTTTCACAGTGAGTTTTTAGAAACTTCCTACATGGTTTGATCCTTATGAGTGATGAACATTATTCACCATGATGCTTTTTTGTAGCTTGGCTCTCCTTAACATTTTAGCCTGTCACCTGTGCAGTGCTCAATACATATAGAAAACCAATAAAGCTCATGCTCAAATAAATTGGTTAGTCTCTAAGGTGCCACAAGTACTCCTTTTCTTTTTGCGAATACAGACTAACACGGCTGTTACTCTGAAACCTGTCAAATAATGTTATTGCCAATGGAGAACTGGATCCTGGGTTGAATAAATTCTGCAAGTCATACTAAACTTTCACTGACAGGGAAAATGTTTGAATGCTTTAAGGCAGGTGGTCCTACTGGTTTGGGTATGCCTGAGCTGACTATAAAAGCTAAGCAGATTTCAGCTGTTAGTATTTGGTCAAGTGATTATTTGTTGTTTCTTTGTAACAGTATTAGCTACTCTTAACAATTTCATATGTATACATTTCAATGAGGATTTTATTTTTAAATATTTTATTTATTGATGTTTGGTCTGGAGGCTGATGGCAGTGCTACATAGTGTCACGTGAGAGATGTGGGACTGATTTCTGTTCCTATTATCTTGTTCTTCAGGGGTGAAATCCTGACCCCACCAAAGTCAATAGCAAAATTCTTACAGACTTCAATGAGACGAGGATTTCACTCCATGCCTTAAATAGACAAAACTACAACAGCCACTATACTTCCATAGGTTGAGAAGCTGTCACCTCTTATAATCTAAGCAAAATTGGGCCTGGGCAAAATTGGATAATGCCCCTCCCATGTACATGCATAGTGTGTAAAACATGTCTGTTTTGTGCATCACAGATTATCTGATATTTTATCTCCTATGAAACTTTTTTCAGTAGCTCTGCTTACATCCCCCCTCCCCCACTTTTTATTTAATATTTTTCCTGTTAATGTTCTTTCCTTTAGAAGAAATGTATTAGGAAATTCAGAGCTAAAATTCTAACAGCATCTTTTACTCAGCTTCCTTACACTTATGTGTAATGTTCTTTCCTTACATGGTCACACATTATGCTGTATAGACAGTATTGAAAAATGTTACATATGTGTACATTTAAGAGTGGAAGAAAGTGCAGATATTACAAATCATTAGTATACAGTTCAATTTATTTTTAGTCTTATTAGAGAAGTATTTTAAGAGCATGAAATATTTTTTCTTCATACTTTATGAGCATCTATGGTTATATAAAACATAGTTTGTAATACCTGAATAGCACATCACATTGTCTACAGTTGTGTGATCATATAGTAAAAGACCCTTCAAATAACACATACCACCCAAAGGGACAGAGTTAGGGTTATTTTCAAAACATTAAGGGAAAACACTATTTTCCTAGCAAATATTGTATGTTTGCTGATAACATATCTAGTTGAATATAAGCTACTGCACATTCTCCATAGAAAGACTAGTTTCTAATTCAGATTATATCATCAACAAAATAAGAACCAAAAAGGGAATCCCAGAAGAACATGCTTGGAAAGGAGCACGAGCCAGGTGTCAAGGAAAGCAAAAGGAGCCCGAAGCACCAAAAACAGACTCCAGAGAGATGGTAAGAAGCATGTGGCAGCAGAAATTAAGAAGAAAGAACTGCCAATAGCACATAGGGGAGCAGCAGTAGCACAGGGATTCAGAGAATGAGAAGTGACAGCACAGTAAAACTGTGAAATCTTGCTGATGTAAAGAGCCTTTTATGCCTTCTCTGAATTTAGCAGAGATAAATCCAAGTATCTGAAAGCGCTGAAATTCTTAATTTAGGGGTCACAAGTAGCCCTTAGACTCCCAGCTATTGTGTGACTAATTTCAAACAAGGCACACGTTATTCAGTGGTTACACCACTGGTGCTTTACATTTAATTTTCACAGCACCAAGTTTATTGCCTACTACTGGTATGAGATCTGCTGGAACAAGATTAGAAATGTTAATTGCAAACAGTTTTGAAATGCCCACACAATATTCAAACATTTAATCTGACCTTATTTCATGCCACGACACACACGTATTCCAGCACATACATACAATATATGCCAGTTAACCTATGTTTTAGGTTTAATGCCATATTGCCTTGCTTTTTGAAGATTTAGGCCAAATCCTTAATGTTAATATTGTTGTTTGTGGTTCAAGGTCTATTTATTTTTCAATGTTATGAAAGGAGGATAAAAAGACAAAAATCAAAACTACACTCCCCACAGAATGTGAGAATTTCTGAGTCAGGCCAAACAAATGGCATGTAAACATGTTTAAAAATGTATAACATTTTACCCTAGTTAAAAAAAAATAAAAAATCTGCTGTCCATTTTGTAAATACATATTCAATCTTCATTTAGAATTCTTGTTATTTACATGGAGTCTAATCCTGCAAGATGTTGCTGAGGTGTCATTACCTGATGTGGCACTCAACTATTCATAGATCCAGGCCTATGGTGACTGTTGGCAGCTTCTTTTAGAACTGTAAACCTGCAGATTTATAACAGTGGAGGACCTGGCCATGTTAATTACACCAGTCTCTGTGTGATGGAGGAATCAATCACAGTGTTTCCTGTTAGCTGGGAGTCTTCATTGTGAGTCGGGTGGAGGGGACCAGATTGGCTGAAGTTTGGTAGAGTGGACTAACAAGCCATAACTCAAACACTGAAATCATCCTGGGAGCCCAGCTTAGCCAAAGGTTTGCTCTAGCTTGTAACATCTACTCCAGCCAGGTTCAGGCACAGTCTATTTTAGCTCTGAAAAATTTAGCCTCGCCTGGGAGCCCACCCTCAGCACAGACCTCCTGTAGCACTGGGAGTTTTATTTTAGCTCTGGTAAGCTATATTGTTAAGAAGGTGTTAGGGGATTTGTGCAAATTAAGTTATTTCAGTCTCTATGGGACCTTAAATTATACATTTTTCTAATGGACTCCTTGAGTTTTAACTTGCCGCTCTTCCCTTCATGGTACTCAAGTCAATGACCCAGAGTTCACAAATGCTGATTGCTGACACACACTATGCTACGGAACTGTAACATGATGCAGAAGAAAAATAAATCAGCTACTGCCCATGAACAGCAGCCATTTTTCAAAAGGCCAAGTCTACTTCAGGGTAAGGGCCTATAAAATTTCATTAAAAAACCCATCCAGACAAGACAAGCCATACTAGAGCTATACCGTAGGAACGCAAGAATCTACAGAATGGGAGGAATTTTTGGCAGCACATGCTCTGAGGTCTACAGGACTGTTAAACCTCCCCCTCCCAATAGTTTTCAGGTTTTGAATTTGCATACAAACTTTCAGATTGAAGCGTATGCTAACACCCAAGTCCTACAGCCCTATCTACCATACAAGAAAAATGCTGAAGCACCTGTCATAGACGCTGCACTAGTGGGGGTAGCATTTAAAAATTTAACCAGGCAACTAATAATAAACGATTTTCACAATCTAAAAATGGTGAAGACAGGGTTGTCTGTTAATTAAGAGCTGCAATCTTATTTTAGCCACAGCACTTCAACATCAGGCAACTTGAAGCTTTCAAAAAGGGCCCACCACTAAATGCAAGATAACTTACACCAAATGGGATCATTCCATTTACTTTGATGTACAGTCACAAAACCTGAGTACATTAGAAAGATTTCTAAAAGTACTTTTTACCTGTTTCACCATTTGTACACTGCAACCCTTAAAACTGATTTTTTCCCCTGATGGGTTACACATGAGTGATCAAAGAATCAATTGAGTTACTGCAAATTATAGATTATCTTCACAAGAAAGCAACAGTACATTATAATAGCCAGTTTAAAATTTAAAAAACACCAAATGCACATCACCTTCCCCCCACTGCAGCTGTAGCATAATCGCCCGTGAAAGGACCTTAAACCCACCACCAGGCATTATGACAGAAACAGATACACACTTACAATCTTCTCTTCATGTATGCTATTGTTTTCTACTGGCATGCTGCTGGCATTACTTCCTGAGGGCACAACACAGCCAGCGTTATGTACCTGAGGTGAAGGCATGCTCTGAAAATGTTAAGACACACAACACATCACATCACACAAAGAAGACACTTACAGCTGAGTACAGTATTATACCCATGCAAGTTAGAAAGAGACAAGGACATCTTACTAAAGTGAAACACATAGGCAGAACACATACCGTACCATGGTTCAAGTTAATACAGTTAAAAAGAAATTTGTGCAATCTTCTGAATGGTGTTTTAGGTTAGAAATAAGGTGTCAGTTATGGATATCCTAAAAACACCACTTTGAAAAAATACTGCCACTGTTTTATAAAATAAAAAATATTCAAGGGACACTTTTTTTAAACAACAAAAAAATGAATATCATTGTTTGAAAAAAAGAACCAATACATTCCATACAAAAATACTTACCAAAAAAGTGAAACTGGCCCAATTCCAATGAAAGAGAGCAACCCTTGAAGCACACACCAGTCATTACCAACACAGGATCACAACGTTTTCATGCTATGGATACATGCTACAAACCATTTGCTAGGTACAGCAATTTACTCTTTACTCATAAATAAAGATTGATTCAGAGTTTTGCTTTACTCAGAAAAAAAGAAAATTACCTCTTGGCAAAGCAGAGGTCGAGTTTCGAGAGGGATCTTTCTTTTATGCTCCTCTTTTACGGGCATTAAGGGTTTGAAAAACTTTGGAGGCTGAGGAGAAAATGCTTTAAAAGGGCTGGCCATTAAGGCATGTGGATTCTCCGATATACAACCTAAGGGAAGACCAAAAACATAGTAGTTCAGTTGTGTGTAGTTATTGCACCATCTTCTTAAGTGCAAAGAGAATAATGTATAATCAGGGAAGGTCAAACAGCATATTAGGAAGGTTTCTGGCTACAAAAAGGGTGAAACCATGGCATTTACCCACTGGCCCAAGTAGAGGGTGACACAGAGGTCCATGGGGGGAGGGATTATTCCACCTTAAGGAACAGCCTGGTGCATAGGACTGCAGGATGGGACAGGCTGCTCCCTGCAGGCTGGTGCAAAAGCTCCCCAACTTCCCCTTTCCTCCTCGGTCACAAGAAGAGACCCGCTATCCTCGAAATCACAATTACCAGATCTTTGCTTCCTCTGTCTCAGCGTTCCCCTGCTTGGCTCCCTGATGTTGCTCTGCCCTGGAGCTAAGCCTGCATTCACACACTATGTGACAGAATCAAGGAAGACCCAAAGAGAATTTAAAAAGGAGCCTATAAGCACGTGTAGTTCTCTGCCCTGCTCTGTACTTTCAATGGAATCCATACCTGCACTCCCCAATCACAATATCTTGTTACAATCTGATCCAAAGCAAATAAATTGTTGATGGTATAAGTATACTGACACACAAAAAACAAGCAACCAGGACATCTATGGAGTCAGGATTAGTTTTGAAGTGATATCTTCCAATAAAATCAATGCCATTGTAACTAATTTTTTTAAATGCACAAAACAATATAGAAACCCTTTTTGTTCTTTCCAGCCCTCCTTATTTTGGTTCTCATTTCTTTTCGCCTTGTTGTTTTGCTTCTTCAACACATTTGTCTCTTCTCTTTTCCTTCTTGGAGGTCTCTTCCTCTTTTTCTCTCCTTGCTTCCATACTGTCTCAGTTAGGCTCTTCACTAAGCAGGTACTTTTCCAGAGTATAGGGTCTGTGCACTGCACATGAACTTTGAACCCTGCATTTTATTTTCATCATCCTTATCTCTTGTTGCAATATTTTGCTTTTTTCTCTAAGAGCAATTTAAAAGGCATACATATATTTGAAAGACTTACCACCAGCATCTTTATTTCTGCGAGGGGAATCCCTCGGTAAAGTACCGTAACATGATACATCTTGGTAACTGGAAGAACAGTCGGATATATCGAGGTGGCTTTCTGACCAACCCTAAGGAATTTTAAAAAATGCACACTAATCAAGACAAAAACGAAACTAATAGGCAAAGTCAAAGTTCAAAAGTTTTTAATTACCTCACCTATGCAATTTTAAACTTACTGGTTTAACTGTGTCACTGCATACATTTTCTGGTTACAAAGTATTAATTAGTCAACAGGCACACAGCAGTCAGAGACACGAGTTAAAATAACAAAGACTGTGTCTACAGTGCAATCAAAGATGTGACCACAGCACATGTAGACAAACTGACGCCGGCTTTGATCTAGCTAGCTTAAACAGTAGCAACGAAGCCCTGGCAGCACAGACTTGGAGTGCATACCCAGGCTCCCGAAGGGGGTTGTACAGCCTATACTGCCACCATAGCTGTACTGCTACTGTTGTTCTAGCTACCTGGAGCAAAGCTAGCTAGGGTATGTCTACACGTGCGGCAGTCACATACTGCAGTGTACACATACCAAAAGGCAGCCTATACATGTGAATCTTATCCTAAACTTGCAAGGAAAGAGTGAAGTTTAGATAAATTCCACTCAGCCTAAACACCCCTACTCTTAGGCTGGGAGAGAGACAGCCCTTTGCAGCATTCTCTCATCTCTCTATTGAACACTCATATCCAACCACTGCTCACCCCCTTTCCTCTCTATGCAGGGAGCTTTAACAGCTTAGTTCCCTTTTATGTTAGGCTAAGGTCTGGAAAAAAGAAATCTGCTAGCCTGGCAGAAGCCATGGAGGTGGGTATTTCCCAATTAATAGTTCCCCACTGTTCTGTTAAGAACCCTTGTTATTCTTTCTGGAGGTATCTTATCTCTGCTCTGTCAGTTTAATTTCCTGTTTGTTTCCCCCTAACAAGCTCCTTTGATTTAAGTCCATGCAGTTATGCAAAATTAATATCCAGAAGATAAACTGAGGCATATATAATATTCACAGAAATAATACAGAAATGTCTCACATTTTCTAGGTTTCAGAGTAACAGCCGTGTAAGTCTGTATTAGCAAAAAGAAAAGGAGTACTTGTGGCACCTTAGAGACTAACCAATTTATTTGAGCATAAGCTTTCGTGAGCTACAGCTCACTGAGCTTGGTCAGTCTCTAAGGTGCCACAAGTACTCCTTTTCTTTTCACATTTTCTACAAAAACATCCTAGAGATTACTTCCTACTTACTCTCTCCCACAGCATAGGAGAGAAGAGAACCCTATTTATGCTGACCATAGAAGACCCTGCTCGCAATAATTATTTCAAAATACGGTTATTCATAGCATTGTTTCATCTGCAATATGACTAGGACCTCAGTCACACTGATCTGCACAGGAAGTTGACTGGCTCTAAGGATATGTTCTAAATTCTCCTACATCTTTCCAATCCCCCTCCCTTAGTTATGTCATGTCAGTTTCTAAAATTATGCTTTACTTAAGTTACAAATAAGTATCATCCAAATGACTATAAATGGTACACCTAAATGAAAACAAGTAATATGAATCCAAGATTCAGATAACGATACATTTCTGCTATGGTGCTTTTTTAGTTTGTTTTAGAAAAACAAGAGAATTGAAGATTTGTGCAGCTTATTCTTCTGAAAATCCAAAATCATATACCTTATCATCTTCATCACAGCCAAAAAGATCTAATCGGCTAGAGGATACCTAAAAGACACCAGTGAACAGGTATGACAAAATATCTTGTGTTCATAGATTATAAGGCCAGAAGGGACCATTATGATCATTTAGTCTGACCTACTCTATGTGTCTACATCAATGATGTAGTCAGCTAGCAGAACCGCTGTTTTAATTGCGTGTGAGAATAAATAAAGTAAGTAGAAGAGCAAATCGTATTCATAGATGTCATAGGGATCTACAAGACTCCTCATAAAATTTACTAGAAAAAACATGAAATCAATTGTTTAAAAGTGAAAACTTTAAAAACTTCTGGGCAGACTGTTTTGACCACACCAGTATAATGCTGGGATTTTGAGCAGGTACCCAAAACTGGCACCTGAGACCAAAATTCACCTGATAGAAGGAGAGACAGATTTTAGATAAAATCCTTGATGTATTTATTTTTTTGCTATTAAATAGTTATCTTGACCCAATTCCCCCTTCATACTGACAGTTTTAGAGCTTCTACTAGTGCTAGCTCAGAATATATAGACACTTGGTGTGATAATGGTTAGGAAACGTTTTATCCACTCTATAAACTAAGGAAAGACCCATGTCTCTATGACTATTTCAGACAGACTTTCTTACATTGTGGACATTTGGTGTGCTGATGCTCCTCCGTATGTGTCTTGCCTTAGTAGAAAGTGCTTCTTTCACTGTGACTGCCTGTGAAAATATGGAATATTTTGACCTTTGTTTAATTCACTGAAGCTATAATTCCTCTACCCAGCACCATGTTTAAGACAAGATTTGTCCATTTTACTGAAGTACACTCTTGCATAAGTCTACATATCATGCTTTTGCCATCTCTCTAGACTTTTGTTAACCTGATTTTCACCACAAACACCTCCTCAAAATCTCCCCAGTCTTAAAATTCCCATTGGATCTCCTCTCCTTGCTACTTGCCTGCCTTAGTCGTTCAAGACTTAGAATGTTCTCCACCTGCAACACACCACGTGTATATTTCTCTATATAAGTTTCACCATCAGATGTACCCTCATTCTCAGTTCTTGCTGCCATCAGGGCCAGAGTCTCACGATCCTCAATTTCTTCTGTAGCCTAAAATTATAAATTGTAAGATTTTTTTTAAATAGATGCATTTTTTGAGATCCACTGATTTAAATGCACCATGATTCAATTATTCAGAATCTCTCAGTCTTGAGGACTAGACTGATCAATGGTCCCTCCACAGAACTAAGACTGTCCAGCATCTATATTGATATAGAAGGAAGAATATAACAACAGCCCCATGGTGGGGAAAGCTCTCCAAATTTATCAGACACTACATCTCCCTGCAAATGTGACTGTTTAACCAGAAAAACAAAAAGGGTGTATGTAATGGGTTAACTATTTTATGACTATTAACTCTTCCTTCCTGATTCTTAAATAGTCTGTATAATCTTCATAGACTGTACATTGTAATTAGTATTATGCGAGGGTAGCAAGATGGGTGAGGTAATATCTTTGATTGGAACAACTTCCGTTGGTGAGTGAGACAAGCTTTCAAGTGCTCTTTTTCAGGTTACACCCTTTTATTTTTATTTTATTTTCAGATGTCCTAGTTCAGTGGTTCTCAACCCAGGGTACATGTAGTCCTGCTGGTATGCAGAGGTCTTCCAGGGGCACATCAACTCATCTAGATATTTGCCTAGTTTTACAACAGGCTACATAAAAAGCACTAGCGAAGTCAGTACAAACCAAAATTTCATAAAATTACTTGTTTATACTGCTCTATATACTATATACACTGAAATATAAGCATAATATTTATATTCCAATTTATTTATTTTATAATTATATGGTAAAAATGAGAAAGTAAGCAATTTTTCAGTAATAGTGTGCTATGATACTTTTGTATTATTATGTCTTATTTTGTAAGCAAGCAGTGTTTAAGTGAGGTGAAACTTGGGGTACGCAAGTCAAATCAGACTCCAGAAAAGGGTACAATAGTCTGGAAAGGTTGAGAACCACTGTCCTAGTTGTTCTGAATGAGGAAAACCTAAATCAAAAACTGTTTTCCTTTAAAATCCTGTTTTTTGAAAATGGGTTTTAAACTAGGTACCAGTCTTATATACATAAATATTTATAATGATAGGTTTCAGAGTAGCAGCCGTGTTAGTCTGTATTTGCAAAAAGAAAAGGAGTAATTGTGGCACCTTCATCCGATGAAGTGAGCTGTAGCTCATGAAAGCTTATGCTCAAATAAATTTGTTAGTCTCTCAGGTGCCACAAGTACTCCTTTTCTATTTATAATGATGTTGTACAAAGGAAATAAATTTTAAAAATGTCTGTAATAGTTTGTTCAAACCTGATACCCACGCTCTCAGTCCAGAAAGTAAAAAAAAGTTAACTAAATCAATAAAATCCTGCATCAGGCTAGATCTTCTACACTCTACAATTATTCAAATAAAAACATATACAGATTCATCTGGCACAGAAGAATCAAATATACAACTAACAAGTTCTTTTCGTATCAACAAAAACTGAATATTCAATTCCCACCCAAACAATATATCCTGCCCCAAAATATCGTTCTGCTCCTTTAACAGATTGTAAATAAATGCAGTATAATTTACCTTTGGTATATTGGATACTATTTCATAGGTCACACCACAGGAATAAAATATATTTTTCAAGGATATTCTCCTTTTCAGACTCTGGGTAAAACTCTAGAAATATAAAAGAATTTTAAATTACTGTATCCACAATGGTAATTTTTAGCATATAATTTTATTATTTTGCATACTTTAACGGTAAAAGAAAAAACACCCCTCTTAACATTTGTAAGTTCATTAATATTTTGATGCTTCTTCCTAGCATGAAGCAGTCACGTGTTTCTACACTTATGGGCCCAGCTTCCCTAAGCTGCAATTTGCCTTGCAATTTGTGTAGTTTTTTACATTTGTGCAAAATATAAATTGTGAGTATAAACTGCAACCAAATGAGAATAGTAGCATTTTACACCTTCTTTGCACAGGCATAAATGACTACACAATGAATAGGGAAACTGAGAATCAGATCACAATATATTTATTGTATGGATGTCAATCTCTCTCATTCTCTGGACCATAGGCTGCAAAATAACTTGGAAAATTTGTCTTCGACCATGTCTCTAGGACGATGAAGAGAAAGTTACTCACCTTGTGCAGTAACAATGGTTAAAGCTCCCTGCTTAGAGAAGAAAGGGGGTGAGTGGGCAACAGTGGCAAGAGACTTACCTTGTGCAGTAATGATGGGTCTTCAAAATGTGTGTCCCTATGGGTGCTCCACTGTAGGTGTGTGTGCGCTCCTGCACTGTCAATCAGAGAATTTCAATAGCAGCACGCACAGCTCCCCCTTGCCATGAGGCTGGCCAGCATGTGCGGGCATTTCTCCTTCAGTTCCTTCTCTACCGCAGAGTCAACCAGTGGAACTCTGAAGTAGAGGGGAGGAGGGAGGGTCATGGAGCACCCATAGGGGGACACATCTCGAAGAACCATCGTTACTACACAAGGTGAGTAACTTCCTCTTCTTTGAGTAGCATCCCTATAGGTGCTCCAGGGCTGGAGAACCCACAGAAAAAAATCATAGAATATCAGGGTTGGAAGGGACCTCAGGAGGTCATCTAGTCCAACCCCCTGCTCAAAGCAGGACCAATCCCCAATTAAATCATCCCAGCCAGGGCTTTGTCAAGCCTGACCTTAAAAACTTCTAAGGAAGGAGATTCTACCACCTCCCTAGGTAACGCATTCCAGTGTTTCACCACCCTCCTAGTGAAGAAGTTTTTCCTAATATCCAACCTAAACCTCCCCCACTGCAACTTGAGACCATTACTCCTTGTCCTGTCCTCTTCTACCTGAGAGGTGGTTCCAGAGAGGATGGTTCTAGACTATTCTCAGTGGTAGTTAAAAGCAGCTATCAAATCCCTCCTCATTCTTCTCTTCTGCTGACTAAACAATCCCAGTTCCCTCAGCCTCTCCTCATAAGCCATGTGTTCCAGACCCCTCATCATTTTTGTTGCCCTTTGCTGGACTCTCTCCAATTTATCCACATCCTTCTTGTAGTGTGGGGCCCAAAACTGGACAAAGTACTCCAGATGAGGCCTCACCAATGTTGAATAGAGGGGGACGATCACGTCCCTCGATCTGCTCGCTATGCCCCTACTTATACATCCCAAAATGCCATTGGCTTTCTTGGCAACAAGGGCACACTGCTGACTCATATCCAGCTTCTCGTCCACTGTCACCCCTAGGTCCTTTTCCGCAGAACTGCTGCCTAGCCATTCGGTCCCTAGTCTGTAGCTGTGCATTGGGTTCTTCTGTCCTAAGTGCAGGACCCTGCACTTATCCTTATTGAACCTCATCAGATTTCTTTTGGCCCAATCCTCCAATTTGTCTAGGTCCCTCTGTATCCTATCCCTGCCCTCCAGCGTATCTACCACTCCTCCCAGTTTAGTATCATCCGCAAATTTGCTGAGAGTGCAATCCACACCATCCTCCAGATCATTTATGAAGATATTGAACAAAACCGGCCCCAGGACCGACCCCTGTGGCACTCCACTTGACACCGGCTGCCAACTAGACATGGAGCCATTGATCACTACCCGTTGAGCCCGACAATCTAGCCAACTTTCTACCCACCTTATAGTGCATTCATCCAGCCCATACTTCTTTAACTTGCTGACACGAATACTGTGGGAGACCGTGCCAAAAGCTTTGCTAAAGTCAAGAAACAATACATCCACTGCTTTCCCTTCATCCACAGAACCAGGAATCTCATCATAGAAGGCGATTAGATTAGTCAGGCATGACCTTCCCTTGGTGAATCCATGCTGACTGTTCCTAATCACTTTCCTCTCATGTAAGTGCTTCAGGATTGATTCTTTGAGGACCTGCTCCATGATTTTTCCGGGGACTGAGGTGAGGCTGACTGGCTTGTAGTTCCCAGGATCATCCTCCTTCCCTTTTTTAAAGATTGGCACTACATTAGCCTTTTTCCAGTCATCTGGGACTTCCCCCGTTCGCCACGAGTTTTCAAAGATAATGGCCAATGGCTCTGCAATCACAGCCGCCAATTCCTTTAGCACTCTCTGATGCAACTCATCTGGCCCCATGGACTTGTGCACGTCCAGCTTTTCTAAATAGTCCCTAACCACCTCTTTCTCCACAGAGGGCTGGCCATCTACTCCCGATGTTGTGATGCCCAGCGCAGCAGTCTGGGAGCTGACCTTGTTAGTGAAGACAGAGGCAAAAAAAGCACTGAGTACATTAGCTTTTTCCACATCCTCTGTCACTAGGTTGCCTCCCTCATTCAGTAAGGGGCCCACACTTTCCTTGGCTTTCTTCTTGTTGCCAACATACCTGAAGAAACCCTTCTTGTTACTCTTGACATCTCTTGCTAGCTGCAGCTCCAGGTGCGATTTGGCCCTCCTGATTTCATTCCTACATGCCCGAGCAATATTTTTATACTCTTCCCTGCTCATATGTCCAACCTTCCACTTCTTGTAAGCTTCTTTTTTATGTTTAAGATCCGCTAGGATTTCACCGTTAAGCCAAGCTGGTCGCCTGCCATATTTACTATTCTTTCGACTCATCGGGATGGTTTGTCCCTGTAACCTCAACAGGGATTCCTTGAAATACAGCCAGCTCTCCTGGACTCCTTTCCCCTTCATGTTAGTCCCCCAGGGGATCCTACCCATCCGTTCCCTAAGGGAGTCGAAGTCTGCTTTCCTGAAGTCCAGGGTCCGTATCCTGCTGCTTACCTTTCTTCCCTGTGTCAGGATCCTGAACTCAACCAACTCATGGTCACTGCCTCCCAGATTCCCATCCACTTTTGCTTCCCCCATTAATTCTTCCCGGTTTGTGAGCAGCAGGTCAAGAAAAGCTCCCCCCCCCCCCAGTTGGCTCCTCTAGCACTTGCACCAGGAAATTGTCTCCTACGCTTTCAAAAAACTTCCTGGATTGTCTATGCACCGCTGTATTGCTCTCCCAGCAGATATCAGGAAAAATTAAAGTCACCCATGAGAACCAGAGCGTGCGATCTAGTAGCTTCTGTGAGTTGCCGGAAGTTGCCCCCTGGTCCGATGGTCTATAGCAGACTCCCACCACTACATCACTCTTGTTGCTCACACTTCTTAACTTAATCCAGAGACACTCAGGTTTTTCTGCAGTTTCGTACCGGAGCTCTGAGCAGTCATACTGCTCCCTTACGTACAGTGCTACTCCCCCACCTTTTCTGCCCTGCCTGTCCTTCCTGAACAGTTTATAACCATCCATGACAGTACTCCAGTCATGTGAGTTATCCCACCAAGGGATAATCAGGGGGTGCTTAGCACCCACCAGCTGCCAGCTTCTTGCCCCGTCCCACTAGCAGCCCCACCGATCAACTCCTCTCTTCCACCTTTTCTGCCCTGCCTGTCCTTCCTGAACAGTTTATAACCATCCATGACAGTACTCCAGTCATGTGAGTTATCCCACCAAGGGATAATCAGGGGGTGCTTAGCACCCACCGGCTGCCAGCTTCTCACCCTGCCGATCAACTCCTCTCCCTCAGCACCTCCCACCCACTGCGATCAGCTGTTCCGCAGCATGTAGGAGGTGCTGGGTCGGGGGAGAGAGGGGACAAGGTGTGCTCAGGGGAGGGGGCAGAACTGGGGGGGGGAAAGGTGGGGCAGGGATGGAGGCTTGGGAGAAGGTGGGGCAGAAAAGGCGGGGAAAGGGGTCGGGTGGGGGCAGAGCAGGGGGTTGAGCACCCCCTGGGCCCGGAGGAAGCTGGCGCCTGTGGTACAGAGGCCCTGAACTGGGCGTCTGAAGGCAAATCACTCACAATGGCATAATGTTCTGTGCAGATGCCCATGTAGCTGCTCTGCATATCTCTGATATGGGGATATCCTTAGAAAGGATAAGCAACAAGGAGCCTGACCTTGTGGAATGTGTGCATACTGAAGATAGGTGTTACCCCCTGCAATTGGTAGCAGAGTTTAATACAGCCAGATACCCACATGGAGAGCCTCTGAGCTGACAACGCTGTACCTTTTGTCCTATCCACAACTGAAAGGAAGAGCCTCGGAGATTTTCTGAAGGCCTTTGTCCTAAGTAGAAGGCTACGGCTCTCCACACATTGTGTGTATTGAGGATGGTCCCTCTGTTATCCGTATGAGGTTTTGGGTAGAATTTTGGGAGCTAAATGAGTTGATTCATGTGAAATGCAGAAATTATTTTGGAAGTGAACTTTGGGTGTGGTCTGAGTGTAAAAGGGGGATGTGCTATCAAAGCTGCTATGTCCCCTACCCTTCTGGCAGAAGTGATGGCGAGGAGGAAAGGTGAGCAATTGTTGCCAAGTGAACCTTCAGCAAGCTAACAGAGAGACCCAATTTCTTTAAGGGTAACAGATAGTCCAGAATCACCAGTAAGGTGGCTGAATTAGTGGTGACATCCTTGGGTTGGCACCATGTCTGGAATCTCTTCCATTTCTGTAGGTAGGTGCAACAAGTAGCACCCTTCCTACTGTGCAACAGTACCTCCTGTACTTCCTCTGAGCAGGATGTCTCTGTGCTGGAACCACAAAGGAGCCACTCTTTGAGATGCAGGACTCGTTCTATGACAGGAAGCAGGGAGTGATCAGTAGGGTCATCGGTGAACACACCAGCTGAAACAGGTAAGGGTACCATGTCTGTCTGGGCCAGGTGGGGGCAATCAGAATGTCCTTTGCTTTTTCCTTTTTTACCTTCAACAGGTCCTTTACCAAGAGAGGGAATGAAGAAAAGGCGTAAAGAATGCCACTGTCCCAAGGGAGAAGGAGAGCATCTCCCCTGGAGTGTTGTCCGATCCCCACTCTGGAGCAGTACCACACACATTTCTTGGTCTGATAGGTAGCGAACGAGTCTGGCAACCCGCACTGCCAGAATATATTGTGTAGAATGGTTGGTTCTACTTCCCATTTGTGGCAGAGGAGGAACTTGTGGCTGAGACTGTCAGCCGTTGTGTTGTGTATTCCCAGTAGGTAGGCCTCTGATAATAGGACATTGTAGGAGATGCACCAATTCCATAGCTTCAGAGGTTCTTGTGCATAAGAAATGAGACCTGGTACCTCCTTACCAGTTTATGTAGTACCTAACAGGCCATGTTGTCCATCATGACCTTCATATGTGTGTCCTTGATCAGCAGGAGGAAGTGAGCACAAGAATTTCAGACTGCTCTGAGCTCTAGCAGATTGATGTGGAGATATTTCTCTGATGGGAACCATTTGCCATGAACAGTGCGACCACTGAGATGCGCTCCCCAGCCTATGGGGGATGCCTCGGTGGTCAGAAGAAGAGATGGGGAAGACTGAGCGAATGGGATCTCCATGCAAATGTTCATTGGGTCCTTCCACCAGTTTAAGGATTGTTTGACTACTGTCAGGAGCTTGTTTATATTGTCTTTGTTTGGTCTGTACACAGAGGTAAACCATGCTTGGAGGCACTTCATGTGTAGTCTACCATGACAATGACTGATGTGCCCACAGCCATGCGTCCCAGAAGCTGAAGACAGTGTCCTGCCGAGATTTGATGCCTGGACCGTACTGTCTCTATCAATGAGGAGAGACTGAGAAATCTGTGATGTTGTAGGAGCACCGTCATTTGAATGGAGTCGAGGTTGGCTCCTATAAACTCTAGCTTTTGAACCGGTGTCAAGGTTGATTTTTGTTTGTTGATATGTAGGCCCAGTGTTAGAAATAAGTCTTGTGTGGTCTGAGTGACCTGTGAAGGATTGTGTCCTGAGAAGGCAATTGTCCAGGTAGGGAAAAATCTTAATAACCTGAGAACGTAGATAGGCCACTCCTAGTGAAAGGACCTTGGAGAATACCCTGTGTGTGTGTGTGGGGGGGGGGGGGGGGGGGGGGGGGCGAGCGATGAGAGGCCAAAAGGGAGTATTCTGTACTGGTCGTGGTCCTGGCCTAGTGTGAACCTGAGATAATGACGGTGTCTCAGTATGATAGAAATGGGAAAGTATGCATCTTGAAGGTCGAGGGCTGAGAACCAGTCTCCTTTTTCTAACACTGGGATAATCACTGACAGCGTAACCTTCTTGAATTTCTGTGCTTTGACATACCTGTTGAGCACTCTGAGGTCCACTATAGGTCTCCAATCTCCATTTTTCTTCAGTATCAGGAAGTAACGAGAGTAGAAGCCTTTGCCCCTGAGTTGTGTGGGTACGCTGAGATGATTCACCTCTTGGTGTAGTAGAATCTTGTGAGAAGGGTCCTTGAAGAGGGACGGGGAAGGGTGTTTGGGAGCGGGAAGGAAGGAAAAGTGGATGACATATCCATTCTGGACAATTTCCAGCACCAGCTTTTCGGAGGTTATCCATTCCTAGCTGCTGCGGAATGGGGAAAGGCAATCGCTGAAAGAAGGAGGGGGGTTTCCCAAGGTGAGATTGTAAGGAGCATTCTCTTGGTCCTCGAACAACTCATCAAAAGTGTCGCTTTGAAATTGAGGGCTGAGACAAGGGTGGTGGTGGCCCTGATTATTTGAACTTAGAGAATTTTGATTTATTTCTCTGTGGCTCGTACGATCTCTGCAACAAGTATTGAGGCACGTATTATGATGATCTCAGCTTGAACTGTGATTGAGGACTGTATTTTCTTTTGTAGGCTGTTGGGTATATCCCCCAGGGATCTCAGAGTTGCTCAACAATCCTTTAGTGTGTGGAGGGATGCATCTGTCTTCTCAGCAAATAGCTTTGTTCCCTCCTTCGGGAAGCTGGGCAAATGGAGCCAAGAGGTCCTCCTCATAACCACCGCTGTGGAGATTGAGTGCGTTGCCATGTCGGCCACATCCAGTGCACACTGCAGAGACATTTTTGCCACTAGCTGGCCTTCGTTAATGATAGCCATGAATTGGTCTTTGTATGCATCCAGAAGCTGCTCAATAAATTTTTAAATTTAAAATTTTTAAATAAAAATTTTTTAATAAATGTTTAATTTTGCATAGTTCTGATAATCATATTTGGCTAGTAAGGCCTAATAGTTCGCTACCCAAAACTGGAAGAACAGGTTTTTCTGCCAAACAGATCCAAGGGCTTCCCATCTCAGTCATATGGCGTAGACTTAAACTGGTATTGGGGAAACCTCAAATTGACCGCAACCACTATGATGGAATTTGGAGGTGGATGGGTGAACAAAAATCACGCACCTTCGCTGGCTCACAGTACTTTTTGTCTGGCTGCTTGCATGTCGGTGGGATGGATGCCGGGGTCTGCCATATGACCCTAGCAGGATCTAGAAGTGCCTTAGGGAGGGCTACCCTGGTGGAGGTGGAAGAAAGTCCACCAGTTTATGATGAGGTTCAGACACCATGTAGTTGCACTTGTAGGGCCTCAGTCACTCTTTGAATTAGGTCCTGGAATGACCTAAAGTCACCTGCCAGAGATGGTGAGGGGGAGACCCACCGCCTCATCAGGTGAGGATAATGAGAGGTGGGCTTGAGGAGACTCTTCCTTTCCCACCTCCACTTCCCGTTCTTCCTCCAAGAATTCAGGAGGATCTGGTGCCCTTGATGTCACTGCTGAAGGAGGACATCTCTCTACCTGTTGGTAAATCACACTAGGGGCCTGTGAGGCTTATCGTCTCTGGGCCTGCCAGGCGTCCCAGTATGGCCATTGTGGGTAGGGAGCTGGCGGCTGGAACCATGGTTGCCCACACCAAGGAGGTTGAGGGCCGGGGTGGCACCCCTGGTATCGCTTGGTGGGACTGGGGTCTGCATGGTGGGTAGGATGATTAGTGAGAACCCAGTTCCTCTGTCTCTCTATCTGAGTCTGAATGGGAAAGAGGCATAGCAAGGTGTGGAGATGCCATTGTGTCCACTGCTCCTGGCGAGTTCAGTACCAGGGCCCCAGCACTGGGAAGGGCCGAGTCTGGTGCATCACATACAAAGAGGTCCGATGCGCACCTGTAGTCCGCAGGTGCGGATGGTACTGGTATCAGTGCCGATGGCTGCCAGTGCTGAGGAGCTTGCACTGAGGGAGTTGGTGATGTGGATCTGGTTGAATGATCCATCAGCGCAACGCGCACCAAGATTGGTGTCAGTGACCTCACTGATGTAGCCTTCGCTGGGGCAGATCGTCTATGTTTATCATGCCCTCCTCGGTACTGGTATCTCTTTGCCTGTGCCCATCGGGTCTTTGGGTGGTCCGACTGACTCTGTTGGCTCGGTACTGTGCATGCTCTGGGTACTGACTCCAGGTGGCTTCACGCCATCGGTACAGAAGATACTGATAGAGCCAGAGAACATTTCCGGCTTGATCTGGGCTTGCTATGGTGACTCACAGACCTCTTCTTACCAGTTTTTAATGAGCAGCTCATTTCCTTAGAATCATTTGCCCACGACATAGAAGATTGCATTGATATCTCACTCTATTACTTTGGAAATTGAAGGACCAACTCCATCAGCAGGAGTTTTAGCCTTAACTCTCTGTCCTTCCTTGGACCTGGGTTTTAGTTGCTGGCACCAACCACACTTTTGTGGATTGTGCTTCTCCTCGAGGCAGCGAATAAATGCCTGCGCATGCTGGCTAGCCTTGTGGCAGGCGGGAAGCCGCGCGTGCACAGGATGGACTGCTATTGAAATTCTCCAATCGACAGCATGGGGGTGCACACACACCTACAGTGGAGCATGCATAAGGACACTACTCGAAGAATTATAATTTTGACTCCTAACCAGAGGTGAAAGTAAGCTGGTACGCCCCAGTATGGCGTACTGACAAGCAGTAGAGGCGAGTTATATGGGCTCATGGCTCCAGCAATATTGAGGGTCCGGGGGCCCGGCTCCACCTATGTTTGGGGCCGGGTCTCCCCCGTGGTCCCACCTGCTGCCACCCCACACCTCTACCGAGTGTCCCTGGCCCCCCCTTGCTGCCCCTGCACGCCTCCCTGAGTCCCCAGAGCAGAGCATCCCTGTCTCTCTTCTGCAGCTCCATGCTGCCTCCCTGCATCAACTGCCGCCACAGGATCCTAATGACCCCAATCCCCTACTGCCAGGGCAGGCTGTCCTTCCCCTGCCCTTCCCCCTCAGACCCTTTCATTTTCTGGCGGGACCCTCCACGAGTACAACTGCCCCTCCTGCCCACAGTCACCACTCCTGCCCCATGCTGGGCAAGGGCAGCCCCATCCCCCAGCCCCAGTGAGGCTGCAGTGAGAGGCAGCAGCAGGGGACGAGGTGCACATGTAATGGCAGTCCCACCCCCATGGCACTCACCACAGGGGAGGCGAGGGAGATTCCTGGACATTGAAAGGGGCCCTAGGAGCACGTGCAGTGCCAGTGGTGGGGGTGAGTGTGCTGCCGGGGAGCAAAGGGGACCCCTTCCCCCAGAGCTCGCTGATGCTGGCAGGGAGAGGGCTAGGGGGAGTCCTCCTCTCTGGCTCCAGTCTTGGGGCAGCCTGCCTCCCCCCCAAACTCATCCCCAGCCCTGCCCCACCCCAGAGCCCATATTCCCAGCCAGAGCCCATATCCTCAGCCAGAGCCCTCATCCCCCCACACCCTAACCCTCTGCCCCAGCCCTGAGCCTCTCCAACACCCCAAACCCCTCATCTCCAGTCCCAGCCAGAGCTCTCATACCCCCTGCACCCTAAACCTTTGCCTCAGCCCTAAGCCCCCCTGCCATACCCCCATCCCCAGCCACACCCCTGCATCCATCCCCAGCCACACAGCACAGCTCTCACCCCTGCACCCCCTCCCATCCCCAAACTCCCTCCCAGAACCTGCACCCCTTCCCTCTGCACCCCATCACATCCCCAAACTTCCTCCCAGAGCCTGCGCCCTGCACCCCTCCTGCACTCCAATCCCCTGCCCCAGCCCAGGGCCTGCACCCCAGACCTTCTCCCCCACCCAAACTCCCTCCCAGAGCCTTGGGCAGGTGGGGGGTGGAGTTGGGGGGGTGGGGGGCAGATTCTGGGCACCACCAAATTTTCGACAAACCTGCCACCCCTGCCAGCAAGAGCCAGTGCGCCGTACCGGGGCGGACCGGCTTCCCCAGGCGGCAATTTTAAGGGCCTGGGGCTCCCAGCAGCAGCTGGAGCTCCGGGCCCTTTAAACTGCCGCCAGAGCCCCGCTGCTGGAGCCCTGGGGTAGTGGCGGTGGGGCTCGGGTGACGATTTAAAGGGCCCAGGGCTCCTGCCACCGCTACCGCCCCAGGGCCCTTTAAATCGCCGCTGTAGCCCTGATATGGTTTATATAGCAACCATAATTTTCATACTGTAGGTTGTTGGCAAAAGTATTATCTTGTTCCATGCTCTATGTGGAACCTCGATCAACACTCAGTTCTTTCATCACTAACAAATTTTCTCATTTAAGAGGCCATTTTAGATAAATGAGGCTTCAGAGCCAAGAAAAATAAGCCAGTTGCAAAATGGAATAATACTAGGACAAGAACAAGACAAATAAAATTAAGAGCTATATAAGCTGATGTGAACATACAAATAAAACCCATTACCTGCTTGTTGTAAATATTAGCTGCAATCCTTTTACGCAGTACTAATTCCATAGCAGCAGGATGAGTAAGTTGCACAGTGATCTTCACTATTAAGTAAATCCTCTCATTTTGTGGTGTTACCCTGTTCAAATGCACTGAATCATGGACAGAAGAGTCCCAAGCAGCAGTGGCTGAAACCTAAGTGGACAAATTGGGTAGTGAAGTAAAAGGAGAAAAAGAAAATTAATGTCAATTACTTCAATTTAAAATTTACCAGAATTTAACAAGAAATAGTAACACCATTAATGAAAGAAAAACAATAGCTGTAGTGGTCACTTCTGCTCCTAAAGTGGGTGTGTCAGGCTCTGAAAGGCCACATTGGAGCATGTGAGCCTGGTGAAGTGCAGAACCCATGTGTACCGGGGATCTATACGCAGCTGCAAGCAGAGGGTTAAATTGGAGAGAGGGACCACAGATCCACTGCTACATGAATCCTCTGGTCGTCTCTTACTTGGGACTTGATCCAAAGCTCACAACTCAACTGGTATCGGACTGGGCCATAGCAGAGGGGCACACAAAGGCCTCTACATCTTCCATCCTGTGGAAGATCTTTTCCTTTTCCTTCTGCACACATCCCCACTACCACCCAGCCAAGTTATTCATCCTGGGAGCTGGTCTCAGGATATACGCCTAAATGAGATAGTATGGAAGGCAGAACAAGTCAAAATCAAGTACAACTCCAGATTTAATCTACATTTACATAGCGCCTTTCACTTTGAGTGGTCCCAAACCTTTTACAAAAAAAACATGACCTACCACAGGAAAAAATCTATTACTTTAGAAATTAAGGCCTTATCTAGTTTGGAAGACATTGTAGTGACTAGAGAATAAGTGAAATTACATCACAAGAGCCAAGAGTGTGCAAATTGAGCAACGCAGAGAGGAAAGGATTTTTAGACAGTTAAAAAGTCTTTTCCAAAAAGATTCAACATCCCCCACTTCTCCAAGGTAAGCAATGTGAGCTAAAAATTTACATTCTCTAAGATCCCAAAGATATCTTCTGCAAAATACAGGATGCACCATGCGTTCATGGTATTTCAAGGATAAAAAGCAGAAAGAGACCTAAAAAATAACCCTATCGAAAACTTTCAGGTCTTCTGTTCATGAGATAAAGCAGCAAAAAAAGTGTACAAACACTATATTTTTGAAATGCTTTACAGGTCACCTTTAAACTGAAAAAATTGAATATGGATCACTTCGTCCACCACTGAAATATAGCTAATTCTGGGGAGGATATGGCAGCTGTTTGACATCGCACATCAATATAAAACAGTTTAGCACAGGAAACAAGGAACATCCCATCCAAATGAACTGCATAAAATAATTTGGGGCTATAGAATGTAATTATCAGAAACTGAATTTGTTAGCAACTCTACTCTGACGAAAACACACGACTATAGTTTTATAAATATGGGTAGTAACCTGTACGGTCTGAAGACTGAAAGAATGACCCTGGCACCAAAAATATTAACAATAAATTAACATTTATAATTAGTTTGATACTTAACTAGTAATAAGAATTAAATACATAATAAAAACACAAAGCAGAAAGCAAGCATGAATTTAAGTCACAATTGCCAGGAAGGAGACGTATTAGTAATTTACCTCATCATCACTGTGTTTTATGATCAGCAGATAAAAGAACTGACTCCCATGCTCCTTTGGCAGTATTGAGTTAACTCCGGATGCATGGGGACCTACAAGCTGTTCATTGGCACTGAGGTCATCAGCTAATGAAATCAACACAAAAAGAACAAAAATGAAATAGTTAGCTCTACACAAAATGATATAAGTTAATAGAAGTTTGAATTGTTATAAAGGCCTGAATTGTTACAAAGGGCTATCAGATGATTTTGTACATCTTTCATACTGTATTAAGTGTTGGCTAATCATAACTAATATGCCAAATTGTGGGGAAGTTTGTAACCTACGCAAAAGGGGCTAGGGAAAACTAGGTTGAAACCATAATATTCATTCTCAGTTGTGACCCAAACAAAATTTCAAACTAGATTTTTAGAGGTTCATGAATTAATATATTGTGCCAGACAGGCCCTGAAATTTTTCTTTAATCTATCCATAATCAACTAGCTTTTCATATCACAACCACCGCTGAGGTATCAAGGCATCTTTAGGAGACTAGAATACTAGGATATCTGGATATTTGATTTTACACACGGGACTATATTAGGATCAGTCAAGCAAGTTTTGTAATATTCCACTGAATCAGGTAGTTCTTCCTAAACATCTTGTTTAGTCTCCTACCTGCTAACTTCCCAAAACCCTCAGATATAAAACAAATTTCAGCTAAGAGATGCCATCTCTTTTAAGAACAAACACTAAGAATTCATTTTGGTAGTCCTTTCACATGAAGAACTCGGTGACTTCACTGGGAGAAGTTTCAAATACTCTGTGTTATGAATAAAACTCTTTAATTATGCTACTAACTTGCAGTTTAAATAATCATTATTTTTGAATGAGGAGAGCAAAAACAACAACATAACTTCTCAATAGCACTTGGACAATTTTCTATCAGTGCTTTAAAGAAATATGTTCTTGCAGATAAAACTGAAGCACCTTTTGAAATTTGCACTAGATTTACCTATCTGCTGTCGATCTTAAGTTTAAACCCTGCTTCTTTTTGGGGCACTACAATGCACCAAATTTCCTCAAGTATCTTTTAGGAAAATCTCCTTCAAGTCTGTTACAATCCCTTGTTATTTGGTCCCAGTTGTAAAGTTATTCTCTGCTTACTTGCACCAATCTGTGAAATCAGAAAAAAATGATTTTGCCTTCCAAAAGCTGTACAACATAGTGGAATCAGAGGCATAACTCAAGTTTTTATTTTCCCTGCCTTTCAGGGCCACCCCTTTATTTACCAGTTGAGCTGAATTAAATTATTTCAGTAAAAACTGCATTAAAGAAATTTCCTAACCTGCAGGTACAACTTACCATTCAAATCAAGGAAAAGGACAGGTATGTGTGTTTCCATTCCTGAAGGTGGGGTCCTGGAAGTAAGAACAAACTGCTGTCAATATGGTAAAATAAATATGTAAGCTAACCCACACAGGCAGCTATCCATGCAATATTTATGTACAATGCATCCAATGATTAAAACCTTCAGACATTTTTGTGGAGAATTTAACTGAACCAGAAAAAGTTAGGATACTCAAAGTTATAGTACCCATAGATCCAGTAATTCACTCACCTATTATATACATTGTATTCCTATATATATGACTATATATATAGCTTAAATAAAAACATTCACCATGGTGACGTGGCACATTTCAATTGTTATGGGAACCTCATCTTTAAATGACTTGTTCTCTGCATACACATTTTCAGCCTTGTTCTGGGCATACACATTGTCGTTGAATTGATATAGTTTTTTCCCCACATAGAATTAACTCATCCCTTTTTTTTTTAGGTCCAATCATAGCACATTAAAATAAAACACTATTTGTTTATTTCAATTGTCTCATACACATAGGTGAACAGACCTTCAAGTAAGTGTGTGTGTAACTAATCACTGAAATTAAATGCCATAGCATTTATATCAATGTGTATATTTTTGGCTAATTGGTACACAATATCTAAATTGAGAAGGAAAAGTCACAGAAGCCTAGAAATCAGAGATAGGAAAAAATCTACTTGATCATCTAATCCATTTTCCTGCTAATGAAAGACTGCCTAAGTAGCACTGTACGCTATTTTCAGTCAAATAGAACAACCATTTCTTAGCCAAGTTTTTCCCAACTTAAGAAGTGTGGACTACATATAAGCCAGGTTTGATTTTGATTTTGGTTTTTTTTCCCCTTAAAGACAGTTTTAACTATCAGAGTACAAATAAAGGCCTCTGAAACTTGTGCGTGTATGTTTGAGTGGGGAACAAACACAAACAATTGGTCCAAACATTTAAAAAAGGCAAAGTGGAATTTTAAACAGTTTTCTATAATTTGTCTTTGAGCCAACAAAATGTACATATGAAAGATTTCAACCTACAGGTAGTCTTCAGGATTATAACCACCTGAAAACAAGAGCTTAGATTTAACGTGACTGCTCAAATTGTAACTACAGGATTGTTACCTCAGAGTTTCTGTATAACAATTTAACTAGGCAACTTTTCTTTCAGATTCTGAATATATTGTGCATGCTACAACTTAGCTCAATTAAATTTTGCCAAACAGTTCTTTGCTCTTGGAGGAGGAAGTTCAGATACAGTTCCTTTTGTATCCAAAGCAAAGCATCAAACAGGAAATTTAGTGAGGAATAGTTTATATTCATATTAGGATATTACAGACTGTGGGCCTGATTCACCACTGTTCTTCCAGCTTTACACCAATTAATGCTAGTGTAACACTGAAATACAAACAGTGGTGAATCAGACCCTCAAATGTCATCACTTAATTTGCTATGCACACATACAAAAAACTGATGTTGGGGTTTTGTCTTCTTGAACTCTATTTACACATACCAGTCTGCAGGAGCACCTGGGATGCCACTGCCTGGGGCTGGGACAAGCACTGCATTCCTCTCTTCTGTTAGTCCCATCCACTGTTCTAGTAGCCGTGCTTCCCGTTCTATTTCATCCTCTGTTTTCTCTACAGTGAAAGAGACAATATATTAGATGTATGATTTTAGATGTATCTTAGATGTACATTTGTAGTTCACATTTCCCTATAACAAAGTTACAGTTTATCACTAGATTATAAATCACACTATGCAGATTTGTGACACTGAAATCTGAACTACTGTATAATTTCCACTTTACTAGAAAAAGTTCCTCTATAGGTTAATGTGACATTTTTTTAAAAAAAGCTACTATTTGTATTCTAAACAACATGCTAAGCACCGTCCACAGATATATTGAAGACAAGTTTGTCCCCAAAAGCTCACAATTCTAAGTTTCACGTCAAGTACAACTATGTCTGTTTGGAAAGGGGGATAAAGTACAAAGAGATTTTAAGCTTCAAGTGATACAACCTTGCTTATTGCTGATTTTTTTAATCTGTTCATCTAAGTACTCCCTGCGTTTTATGAGCGCATCAGACCACCTTTCTCGCACACAGTTTAAATCTTCTTCCTAATGTGAGGAGAGAAAATATTTTCCTGAACATACAATATTGATCTTTACAAAGGACACACAACTGTATGTGATAATTTGTGATCAGAAATGCTATTGAACAGTTTTGCATGATTAATATGCAGGAAGCTTTCATTTATATCATGCACACGATTAAGCACCATCCAGAAATTAAAGGTCAGTATCTTTCAAGTTTCAAATTACAAGAGGAAAAGCATGAAAAGTTGAAACTATACCAGCTGCTGTATAATTTTTATGCTATCAACATTTCTAAGATGTTCATATTCAGAATCTGTGATTTACAGGTAAGTATTAAGACCAGGCAAGTGGCATCCAAACTGTTTAATAGCAGTGGAATGGGGAAAAATAGGTATTATACATTGGCCAGGTGTTTTCCTGAAGACTACAGACAGGTCAGTGTACCCTTAAACCTGCACAAAATTCTGTTACTAGCTGCCATCAGTGCAATAAAAAATTCCCCATGCAAACAAAATCTATCATGCATTCATGCTTTATGACATCACAGGAAAACTTGGACTATTCTTCTCTGTGATTCAAGGTGTCAGGAAGCGCACAAACAGCCCGCAGAAAGTTAGTACCTAAACTGACATTTTGAAGACAACTGCAGAACATACTATGCTATATTAAGGGATGTCAACACCCATGCCTGAATAAGGTTTTGCTTCTTCCAAGTGCCAAAATCAAATATAAGTCTTACAACTAGGAAGATATCAGGAATATGATTTCCATTTTTAGCATTTGTTCTTATTCTTTTTAAATGCTACCTTTTGGTGATACATATTTTTAGCTTTCCAGATTTTAACATCTCTAAAGCTACTCAGAATACAAAATGCAGACTGGTTTCAGAGTAACAGCCATGTTAGTCTATATTTGCAAAAAGAAAAGGAGTACTTGTGGCACCTTAGAGACTAACCAATTTATTTGAGCATAAGCTTTCGTGAGCTACAGCTCACTTCATCGGATGCATACTGTGGAAAGTGTAGAAGATCTTTTTATACACACAAATCATGAAAAAATACCTCCCCCCACCCCACTCTCCTGCTGGTAATAGCTTATCTAAAGCGATCACTCTCCTTACAATGTGTATGATAATCACGTTGGGCCATTTCCAGCACAAATCCAGGGTTTAACAAGAACGTCTGAGGGAGGGGGTAGGAAAAAACAAGGGGAAATAGGTTACCTTGCATATTGGTAACCTATTTCCCCTTGTTTTTTCCTACCCCCTCCCTCAGACGTTCTTGTTAAACCCTGGATTTGTGCTGGAAATGGCCCACCTTGATTATCATACACATTGTAAGGAGAGTGGTCGCTTTAGATAAGCTATTACCAGCAGGAGAGTGGGGTGGGGGGAGGTATTTTTTCATGCTTTGTGTGTATAAAAAGATCTTCTACACTTTCCACAGTATGCATCCGATGAAGTGAGCTGTAGCTCACGAAAGCTTATGCTCAAATAAATTGGTTAGTCTCTAAGGTGCCACAAGTACTCCTTTTCTTTTTGAAAATGTAGACTAACGTTTTTATTTTTTTAGATAAGCAAAAACGAAACTTCAATAGCCTAAAAAACAAAATTTCTAATTAAAATATTTAATTTCACAGCACTTCCACTCTGCCTCTCTACTAGCATTTTCAAACAGTAAGACATTTTCTAAAGACAAGGAATTTGCTTTTTAAAGAACAACCTACGATGTAAATTCTGGATAGTAAATGTTAATGAAGGTTGCATGTTTTTATTGTAAGAAACTGTATTTTCATTCTAATATTAAAGTTGCTAAGCTTATTTATTTTTTAAAGTAACAGGAAGTTAGAAGATCTGATTGTTGGAAATACTAAAGAAAGAAGAAATGAAGTGTAAGATTATAAAGTAAATTATAATATAATATATACTGAAATGGCAATGTTTTTATAGCCCAGGCAATATTTTAAATGCAGAGAATAGATTTTTAAAACTGCATTTGCTTGCTCCAATACTCTTATCCACTTAAAAGTTGCTGGCTATTAGCATTAGCTGTGCCCCATGCCACAGGATATACAGCAACAGCAGCAATACCTGATAACTATCCATATCACCACCATCAACATCATCTCTCTGGTAGGAGAAAATAAATTTTGTAAAACACAAAGAACACGCATTTTTCTTGACAAAACAGCACACCAAAAAAACCACATACCAATAAAACCCCAAACATTTCCATCACACACAAACTGGTACAAAGGCAAAACATTTATGAAATTTAATCACTGGAGTCATACAATTAGTGGATTTCCTTGCATTTTTGTTTGGTTATATGATATTGGTTAATAAAATAAAAGTACTGGTCTCAATTTTCTTACTTGATCTTAGTATCTCACCTGTGATATGAGTATTGTTGTTAGTGTACCTGATAATTTTTTTTTCAAATGTATTTTGCTTCTTATACATACTGCACAAGTTTTTAAACAGACAAGATGCTATCAAATTTCTAAAGAGAACAGGTAACACTAGACAATAGGCAGGAATTAAGGAATCAGATCAACATTATTATGGTAGAGGTAGGAACCCCTGAAAATAATGGATTGTACAAAATATTGACAAGCCCTTAGATATAACATTATGACTGAGCACTTCTATTATATATGCAACTGTAAACACGCAAGGGAAAGTTAGGTGGCTCTACAGTGAACTGATATGTACATTAAATGCGTGTATATACACACATAGGTAATGTGTATTTCTGCACCCAAATCTGCTCTCAATGACATTAGTAGGGGTTCTGCCACTGGCTTCAACAGGAAAAACTTGGGCCTATAAGCACATATTACACACATATGTGCCTGGCATCTGTTAAAGTGAGCAAAAGTAACAGAATAATGTATGGATATGATTACATTAAATACTCTGGCCTCCATTTTGATTTTATAACTTGAACTATTTTAAGAAGGTTCTCAAACAGCAAAGCAAATAATTATTAACTCAGTGCATTAACCAGTTGCCCTACCTGGTAGCTGTCCAACCCCCTCTGTAGTTTGGTTGATCTGGCAGTCACACAGCCTATAGAGACAGAAAGAATGGCTTCCACCATGAGGGGAAGTGTTCCCGAATGCTGTACAGGCTTCACTGTCACCTGAACTCTTCGCGAATGACCCTGAATAAGTGACCAGAAGAACCAGAGAGAAATTAAGAACGACATTTTAAGAATACTCTTAAAGCAGGTTAACAGGGCAGGAAAAGGACTCAGTACCTGCCTAAGTTGGAAAATCCCACCAGTGTTTACATCCTTTGCCTGATGGAGTTCAACTGCTGTATATTCCCCCATCTCATTTAGTTCTTGTATGGAAATCCACATTTCTATTCTGCGAGTTACTTCACTCCACCTAGAGAGAGACACCCCAAACAAGCAACGTTTGTAAGTCAGATCAGTAAGAGTACAAAGTTTCTCTAACACTGCAAGTATCTCACCCTAATCTCTTTGGAAAGCTGATGGAATCATTCCTTGTAGCTTATTCATACCTATCTCTCAGTGTCCTAGTTTTAGCATGAAGAGAATCAACCTCCCAAACGGAGCTGCCATTGCCAGTACATCTGTGACCCCACACCTCAATAGCAAGAGCTCCTTCTGAAATGAACTCCAGAAATTCCTCTGTGACATTTACCACATAGTCCTGGAAACAGAGAAGGGAACTGTATTAAATTAATAAATCAAATCTCTTCATTTTGTTTGCAACAGGGGGCAGAGCAAATGTGGTCTTTGCTTGCATGGTAGAGGTAAGAATTTGGATAAGAAGCCTTAGATTCACAGGCAGGGCCTTGATGACAGAGAAGACTTGAAACAAATCTCAAGAATCCATATAGGTGTGTTTCTAACATTTCAACCACACTCTAAATAGCCTTATGTTTATGCTCTCTAAATTACTGATATCATTAAAACTTCAATTAATACATAGCAAAATCTCATTATAAGTGTTGGTGTTTCCTTACAAGTTTAAAGACAAACTGTTTTGAATATACAACTAAATTATAACAAGCTATGACTATTATATGACTACAGCATATTATAAATTTGAGTTTCTCCCCCAAAACGCAGTTTCCTAGGGATTATGATACAGGACATTTAGTTGCATTTTCTCCCCAAAAGTTTACATGCCATTTAGAGTCATGCTCTGAATAGTTCATCTTAAACATATTGCCCTCCTGATATGTTGTTTTAAAATAAAATCATTACCTTACAGTGAGAGAAGGTCACTGTAAACTGAACTTCCTTGCTCTGAGGTGATGGCACATCAGGATCGACCACTGGGGCTGCTACAGTTGACTCACCCTGATCCCAGAATGCGTATTGACAGAAGACAAAGTTAGACAGATTCAGTGGTAGTCCAGTTGCTTCTTTTATTTTTACCTGAGAGAGATAAATACACACTTAAAGTAATGTGATTATTTCCTCTTACAGATTGTTTAAAAACTAAAGCATGTAAGTGACAATTCACGTTCAGGACCAATTTTTCAAAAGAGACCTCAAACACTTTCTAAACATGCATCTATTCTGGAAGCCTGCAGTTTTGCATATGCAAAAACTCAGATGCATGTGTCTGCAGAGTGTTTAAGTATTTAACTTGCAGACATAGATCTACGTTTTTGATCGTGTAAAATGCTAGGCTCCCAAAATTGAATATGTAAGTTTACATTTTAAAACTATATATACACACAATTATTTTTTGAAGGGATTGAACTGATGGCATAAACAGAGCATAAACAGCCACGAAAACTTCTCTACTTGACAAATCAACCCTGAAATGCAAGGATCACCTCTTCTGTGACTGCCATCTCTTGGGATGTCAGTATTTGTGGTGTGGACCTGTGTCCACTAGAAACTGAATTTAAACCACTCAATTCACAATCATTCAATGGTAATCATTTTTGATCACTACTAATCTGGACTACATCTGAATCAGAGTGGAAGAGATGAGTCTCTTTCCTATTAACAACATCTTAAACAACCAAGTCCTGCAAAATTTAATATTTAGATTGGATTGTAACAATACATTTGTTTTTTAAAAAAATGTCTCAACTAACAGATTGTCTCCTACTTACCCTGCAGGTGAGCTTTTTTGCTCTGTGAATAATTTCTCCATTGCTGTCCATGATTTCCAGACTTCCGCTCTCACTGGAGTTCTCAGAAGAGTCATCCCCTTCTGGTACACGTTCTGGAACAACACCAGTGACTCGCATCACTTCAACATGCAGCCGTCCTGCAACCTGAAGCACAAATACTAAGTACTTATGTTCTAAGAACATTAGAACATTGTATAATATCTAACTTCAAAGGGGAGAGCAGGGAGCAGGCAACAAGCAGTGGAACTGAAATGAAATAGAACAGAAGGGAAATAATACCACAAGGAAAAATAAAAGGAAGAGAATATGGAGGAAATGAATGCAAGATACATTTATCCCACTATTCAACTTTTCAATTCACACACGACAGTAAAAGTACTTAGGGACATTACTGTAGTGGATTTGTGGCTGAATTTTAATTGGGGTTAAAGAAATTTTGTAAAGAGCTGAGGGGGCCTTAATCTCTGACCTTTTATTACTTGTCTTTCAAATTACCATCACAAAATGCATTTTACGTTTTTAGTCAAACAAATTTTCTTAGCCATAAAATGAATAGTTTTTTGCTGATTGCATATTTAAAGGTACAAAAAAGACTCAATATTATAAAAATTAAAAAAAATTCAACATTTAGGTTAGTCAAAATTTTAGTGTGAGATATCTACCTATAAAACAGATTACAAACCCAGAACTAATTTCAATCCCTCTTTCCACTTGCAATACATTATACATTACCAATATATTAAGATTCTATTTAGCCTTACCTCCCCCTGCTGGCTGATGATTGGCACCGCATATTGAAGTTTAACATCATAGAAAAGGCACTCCAAAAAGACATTTGCTACTCCAATTAAGATATGGTTCTCTTGTGCTTCATAGAAAGGGTCACCTTTTTTACCAATGGGCTTCCTTATCTGTTTTGTTTTTTTTAAAAAGGTACATTAATTACTTTTAAAAAGTTGTAAACTTAGTGGAACTATCAAAATGCGCAAAAACCCAAACCAAACAAACCGATATTCTTTATTCTGTGACCTTTACCCTTAGTCACCCCACCCCACTCCACTGATGTTTCTCTCTCAGTCATCACACCACACCTACATTTAGATGTGAAGCTCACCACAAAATTCAAATAAGATCTTTGGGATGGGGATCATTAAATAATTTAGTTTCACTCATACAAATAATAAAATATATGACCTACATTTTGAAAGAGCTTCAGCAAAATTCAGACCCTGTTCTAAATCGGTGCAATTCCAAGAACTTCAAGGAGTTGCACCTCCTTATATCTCATCTGAAACTGGTCTTTAAAAAGAAAGAATCAAATTATTTTCCCAAGACCCAGTTAGATATATGGACTGGATTCTGAGGAACACTGCAAGAGCAAGAGGCGCTAAGAGAGCACTCAAGGAGGAATCTCCCCCAGGTCTGGAGCTGCTTCCATACTGCTACATGGCTGAAATAATCTCCACAGATTTTTAAATACAAACACCCCATGCATGGCAGCAGATCATCTGGCTCCGCCTCAAAGTATCTAGCTAGGAATCCCCATAGAGATGTATACTGCTCTGTGGATGCATGAGAACCCTGTATCCTGCTCCTCCTCTTTGTCTGCCTCTTCCTCTCCCTTTCCAAACCCAAACATTTGAACCACAGTAGTACTATTACAGCATATAGGGCACTACATACTTCCAGGAAAGATCATTCATGCCCAAGAAAAAAGACTAGTACAACCAAGAGATGTACTTTTAATACTTAAGGATGTACATTTTAGCACTCCTGTGCTCAATGAAATCAACGGCCCATTGACTTCAATGTGTGCAGGATCAGACCCACAATACAAACATGATTTGAAAGAAGGTATTTCTTCTCATCCTGTCCAAAGAAGCAATAATGCACACAGAAGCCAAGTGATTGCTCAAACTGTTATGAGAATAATGCTCCACGTAGACTGTGAGAGTCAGAATAATTTGTGCTCCCCATATCAGCCATGTGATAACATGCTGCTGATGTATTCCTACCTGGCAATTTAACGGGCACACTCTTGAACAACCAAATCCTATTTCATTCTCTTGCAAGGTATAATGAGACAAGGACTAATATGATTACATATAGGCATGATATTTATATATAAGCATTATGAATATTTTTACACTTATGACCAACTTGATATTTTAATTCTAACCAAATACCAACTCTACTTAGGGCTTTGAAGTTAACATGTACAAAAAATACACAAGGGAAAGAGTAGCGAATTTTAAGTTCTAGGACCAAATTCTGTTCTCAAATACTTTTGCGAATTCCACTGGCGTCATGTTAATTGGAATTATGTCAATAAAAGTGTAATGTGCGTATATGAGGGCAGAATGAGGAGCCTATTTTTTATTATGCATTGTAATGTACATTCTGCATTTCAGTATTGTTCACAATTCCACCAACAACTCATGCAGAAAATTCTTCTTCACCAAAGTACAGTATTTGTACATACCGGTTTATGTACACATATTTACATTCTTTGTACTGAACCTGTAAAGATATAGACATATACATACATTTTGACATTTTTAAATGTATTTTAAATACCTCAGGAACTTTCTCCTTCCATTCTTGATATAGGTCTCTCATGTCAATCAATTTGTTCTCCAGTTTCTCAATAGTCCACACTTGAGTACCTTTTCCTTTTCTTCTTACTTGAATAGCTGGCTCACTTACTATTGCCCCCCTCTGAGTCAGAGAATAATAATTATTGACTGCACAGAAATTTGTACTTCAAAATATTTAAACTCCTCACTCAAATTATATTCTCAAAGAGTACTAAAATATAGAGTACATGGCTCCCTTTTATATTCTGCCCTCTAACTCGGCATGTAGTGCTGTGAAGATCCAGTGGCTATTTCCCTTTGTCTTTCTCAAATAACTTATTTTTTATGTACGTGTGTTAAATAAAAATGATCTCTCATAAATTCAAGTGATAATGACAGCAGTAGATTTTACTATATATCTCAAATGTCAATAAGCCTCTTAAAAGACTAAATAGGTTATTTTAAGTTTTGTAAAGACAGTATCACATAGGCTCAAAAAAGTGTTGTTGTTTTTTTTAAAACTTCCCAATTTGAATTTAAAAAGCAAGGAACTCTACTTAGGCAGCACAGCAAGAAAACAGAACAAGTGTCATCAGCTCCCATGCTGTGCATGCATGGATGGAAGGATACTGGTAAAAGAAAGTTATAGGAGCTATAATTAATGTTGCTCTGTTATTTTTAAAACTATTTACTCTCCACATATTAAGCAGTAAATGTCCATACTCCACCGACTATTAACTTTAAATGACTAAGTTTTGGACCTAAACATGATAATGACTTCCTTTTAAAATGAAAGTGTGCTCACCGCAATTGAATGTGATGACTCTGCCTGGGCAGCACGGAAAAAGAGGACAGCGCTCCTTTATGGGTCCTACCTGCATCTGGGTTACGAGGGAGGGGCCAGGGCAACGGACCTACCAGAGCCACGCTGGGGGGACCAGGAAGTGGCCAGAGCAGATAGTGGTACTGACTCGCCATGTGTACTGGAGGAAGGGGAGGGTACCTGTACTCAAGAATTCCAGAAAGAACTCACTCTCTCTCTCCCAATCACAATATCAGCAGTACCCACGTTCTCTCCCATGGGGTTGTAGTAGGACTAGGTTTTGTGATCTCCTGTGGGCTTGCACTAGTTGTGGGGTTTTTTTTGCAGCTGGGACGGAGTTTTTCCCTCACCCCCAGATTGGCTGAGGTGGGGTGTTTTTTTTGCCTTCCCCACAGCAAGTAAGGGACCCAGTGAGGTAGGAAAGGATGATAGGTCAAGATTAGGTCTGTAAAGCAATTAAAAAAATTAATCATGATTAATCACACTGTTAAACAATAATAGAATACCATTTATTTGAATATTTTTGGATTTTTCTACATTTTCATATATACTGATTTCAACTAAACCACAGAATAAAGTGTACAGTGTTCATTTTATATTTATTTTTTATTACAAGTACTTGCACTGTAACAAAACTATAGAAACAGTTTTTTTCAATTCACCTAATACAAGCATTGTAGTGAAATCTCTATCATGAAAGTTGAACTTACAAATATTTGAATTATGTACAAAAAACCTGCATTCAAAAATAAGACAATGTAAAATTTTAAAGCCTGCACGTCCACTCAGTCCTACTTGTTCAGCTAATCGCTTACACAAACAAGCTTGCTTATATTTGCAGGAAATTATGGTGCCCGCTTCTTGTTTACAATGTCACCTGAAAATGAGAACAGGCATTCTCATGACACGGTTGTAACTGGCGTTGCAAGATATTTATATGCCAGATGTGCTAAAGATTCATATGTCCCTTCATGCTTCAACCACCATTCCACGGGACATAAGTCCATGCTGATGACGGGTTCTGCTCGATAACCATTCAAAGCAGTGCGGACCAATAAATATTTATTTTCATTATCTGAGTCAGATGCCACCAGCAGAAGGTTGATTTTATTTTTTGGTGGTTTGGGTTCTGTAGTTTCCACATCAGAATGTTGCTCTTTTAAGACTTCTGAAAGCATACTTCACACCTCGTCCTTCTCAGATTTTGGAAGGCATTACAGATGTACAGTGCTGTGAGTTAAACCCGCTTTCGTACAGCTGAGTAGGGAAAGAGCTGCAGTCTGTCCACACTGACAGCTGCCAGCGCACTGTCGGGGCCACATTTGCAGCTGCATTGGGAGCGGTGCATTATGGGCAGCTATCCCAGCATTCAAGTGGCTGCAACGTGCTTTTCAAATGGGGGTGGGGTGGGGTGTGACAGGCAGTGTGGGGGGAGAGAGAGTGGGTTTTTGGGGGGCTGAGAGTGTCAGCATGCTGTCTTGTAAGTACAGACCCCCCTCCCTCTCACTCACTGAAAGCAAACTGCAGCTGTTTCTTTTTTTCTCATAGGCGAGAAAAGCAGCCGCTCACCGAAATGGACCCCAACCCCCTTCCCACCCCCACGTCGCCTCTCTTTTCAAGCAAACATTAGGTGTCAGCACTCCAAACAGAGCCCCCCTGCCTACCTCTCACTCATTCAAAGCAAACAGTAGCTGTGTTTGTTTTTTTGATAAGCAGCCCCCCAAACGGAGCTTTGAAATGACACTTCCTCGTCCGGAGTTCACAACAAAACAAGAGAGGACGCTTCAGTTAAAAGGATTATGGGGAGTTTCCGGAGGTCAATCAATCAGTGTGTAATAACATTACTCCCTGTTTATACTGGAGCTGGAGTGTCTCAGCCAATGTGCAACAGCTGTTAATCCTCTTGGGGAGGTGGAGTACCAGCAGCGCTGTAGCTGTGGAGACACAGTGCTGTACGTGCCTTGCCGGTGTGGACGGGGAGTGAGGTACAACGCTCTGGGCGGCTTTATTGCGCTGTAACTCACAAGTGTAGCCAAGGCCTCAGATTCTTAAACCTTGGGTCGAGTGCTGTAGCTATCTTTAGAAATCTCACATTGGTACCTTCTTTGTGTTTTGTGAAATCTGCAGTGAAAGTGTTCTTAAAATGAACATGTACTGGATCGTCACCCGAGACTGCCATAATATCAAATATATGGCAGAATGTGGGTAAAACAGAGCAGGGGACATACAGTTCTCCCCCAAGGAGTTCAATCTCAAATTTATTTAACACATTATTTTTTTAACGAGCATCATCAGCATGTCCTCTGGAATGGTGATTGAAGCATGAAGGGGCATATGAATGTTTAACATATCTGGCATGTAAATACCTTGCAATGTTGGCTATAAAAGTTGCATGCAAATGCCTGTTCTTATTTACAATGTCAACAGAAAGTGAGAAGTGGGAAGCATTATCTCTTGTAAAGGTAAAGAAGGGAGTTGGACTAGATGACCTCTTGAGGTCCCTTCCAACCCTGATGTTCTATGATTGGCTGAACAAGAAGTAGGACTGAGTGGACTTGTAGGTTCTGAAGTTTTACATTGTTTTTTTGAGTGCAGTTATGTAATAAAAAATGTTACATTTGTAAGTTGCATTTTCACGATAAAAATATTGCACTACAGTACTTGTATGAGGTGAATTGAAAAATACTATTTCAACACTGAATACAAGATATATATGAAAATGTAGAAAAATATCCAAAATATTTAATAAATTTCAATTGGTATTCTATTGTTTAACAGTATGATTAAAACTGAGATTAATCACGATTAATTTTTTTGAGTTAAATACCGTGACTTAACTGAGATTAATCGACAGCACTAGTCAAAATGTTGAAACTCAGTAGCTAGCAGGTACTTGTTATACAGGGAATACAGTTCACTGATAAACAGGAGCTGAATAAGATTTAGGGGGAGGAATCATCTAAGGAAGATTGAAAAAGGGTGGGGTTGATACAGTGGGGAGCCAACTCCCTCCCCCTTTTCCAGTCCTCCTTAACTCTCATACAAGAGGAGACCGTTAGGGTCTCAACAACGGGCTGGCTGGGAGTGGGTTGGGAAAGGTGAGGGCTGACAGCAGCACTCCCAGATAAATGGAAATTATTAACAAAAGAACGATGACCTGCACTGTACAACTGATTGCCAGGTATTCTCAGATGTTAGATGAGTAAAATTGGGGCCTAGTTAAACAACAAACACTGCATCTCATATTTCTTCCTGCATGGTCAGGACAATAAAATAATTCCATCTTTCTGAGATTAGCTCTTTTTACCTTTCTGTTGGCACTGAGGTTTGCAGCAGGGATCTGAAGTGTCACTTGATAATCAGTTAGCTTGTTCATTTCTTCTGCTAAGAAGTTTGCTTCTCTCACCAGTGTGTTGGCCTTTACTATTTGCTCTCTAAGTTTAGCCAGGCTCTGCCGGAACAATTCATCCCTGTAGTGCAGCAGATAACATTAAAAATAGAAGGAAACCTATTTTTATTATTGGAAGGTCACAAACAGAATTGCTAGTCAAGTCCTTTTTTTCTTAAACAAATCTGCAAAGAAATGCTGTACTAACACTAAATGTGTCTTATACATCATTTTATTGAGAAAAATCTTAGCATATGAAAAACATACAGCTATGGAGGAAAGGCTAGAGCAAATACACCCAAACTTTTCCCAGCTAAAAGTCACATTTACAGAGGAATTGCTTTATTGGTAATTTGCTAGGAGCCTGAAGGCTGCTCTTAATTTTGAAGCAATAAAATACACCGCCATCTGTCTTTCCCTTTCATCTGGAGGTGTGGCCCCCCGAGACTACCAGCCCCAGCATAAGATGCTTCATCTTTATACAACTACATGCTGGAACCTACCACCTGTGTCTACACCTTCTTATTAAAAAGATAAGGCTAGCTGGGGGGCCCTACTGTGCTGTAGGATTCCATGGCCCACTATACTAGCCATCCCTAGTATAAAACATCATATGTTCCACATATCAAATGCACCCTATAGTTAAAAAATACTTGCACAAATTAACAACTGGAGCAATGTGTGCAGGTTAACACCCTTTGTATGAATTCCAAAAAGGGTTCCCAGACCTGTTTGAACAAACCTAATCTAATATGAAAACTGGCAGCAACAACCTGCATATGGTGCTCCTCCCTATGATGCAAGTCTAGACTCTCCTAATGTAGGATCCCCAACATTAATTTTTTAAGTTTTACATGTTTATTCTTTGGGTAATAGAGAGAGCAGCCCAATCATTTCCGCCTTGTTTAAGGGGTCTGCACATCCCAGATGCGCAGCAGGACTTACAAGGGAGTATATCATATCCCATAATTTCTTGCATAAAATCCATAATTAAACCTAAGATTCCTTAGTCTCCAGACTACATATATACACATATGTCTGTATGTATGTGTATATATATAGTGATATAGGAGGGCCAGGGAGCAGTGGTAGAATGGTACAGGGGAAATATATAAGCTCTAGGCTAATTAAGGCATGGTTCCCTGTAGACTAGGGAGGGTTGCTACAGGTTAAATTGGAGCACCTGTAGTCAATTAAGCCCTGTCAGGAACCTAATAAACCCCTCTGCTTCAGGCAGTCAGGGGAAGAGGAGGAAGGAGAGAGGACTGGAGGTTGGAGGTGTTGTAAGATTTGAAAAACCAGCAAACTGAAGTAAGGGAGACCCTGCCCCAGCAGGGGAGGGAGACCTCCTCCCCCAATGTCTGAGGACCGAAGGTTCCCCACCCAAGGGGAAAGAGGGTAAGAACCCGCAGGGGTTGAGAGGGGCTGGGGCTCAGAGTGAGGAGAAAACCCAGACCCCTCCCCCACTTCCCTCCTCTGTCACCTTCCCGGGCCTCTATCGGGGACCTCAGAGTCCCAAGAGCAGGGGTAAGGGGTGGCGTCTTAGCCCCCTGCCAAGAAAAGTGCAGGACCCACCATACTAACATTGGCCATCTTGTCACCATACATACACATACACACACAATCCTACGAAAATCAATTATAGAGGATTAGAGACACGTTTGGGAGGAGTGGCAAGCTTGTTCTGTGGGGCATGTAGATATAGGCAGAGTTTGGCTGAATGGATATTTTGTTTCTACTCTTTTAGATTGGTCAGATGCCTTAAATACCACAGACCATGCCGTATTGTTGTCATGCGTGTAGTCCCTAGCAGGAACTTCTCTTGAGTGGCTACACTTTTCTTCGAGTGGAGTTCCAGACAGTAGTTCTGGGCAATTGTTTTTCTGCTCTGAAAGCTCTCTCATGCAAGGTAACACAAAATTATGTACAAGTTGAACAGAAAGGGATAAGACCATTGGTAGGATTAGCGAGGAGGCCTGCTTTGTGGTATCTTTACTATTCTAAAGTACCAAGCTTAGTGCCTATTTCCTATCTGGCTCAGCTCTACAATACAAGTGGGACCTTGTTAGAGGCCAGATACTCAGGCAGCAGCTGTGTCCAAGACTGCTTCCTTTCCTCCTCCAGCCACCTATTCCCCCTGCCACCTGCTCCGGGGCAAAGAGGGAAACTCCTTTCCCCATCCCTCTTACTACCGTTATCCATACTATCAGCAATTTGAGATTAGATGGCAATAATGCATTCTACTGAGACACATATTGTGGGATCGTCAGGAAGCTGAAGCTAGAGCAGATACTTATTCACTAAGCAGTGCTCTGTTCCGAGAGCATGTTACATGCGAGCTCTGTTGTACTGCTGGCTTCCATGTGGAATTGAATGTGTTTTTGATCTATAAATGCTCTAAATGGCATGGGGTCTGGCTATATAAAATACACTCCCTTTTCTCCCTGTGTGATGTTTCCTCATGTCAGATCAGCAGATGTACTCAAGCTAACAGGTTACTAATTTAAAAAGGGAGGGAGGATGATGACAAGACTCTTTCCAGGAGAAGTCATTGGCTCCCTTTCTTGGTCCGAGTAGAGCCTGAATTTAACAACTTTCTGGAAATGCTAAAAAGCCAATTTCTTTTCCTCAGGCTTTTGGAGAAGGAATGGGTGACAAGCATAGTGTAGCTAGGTGGGGCTGTTACCTCAGCCAATTATTAGTGTGGGGAGTTTTCATGATTTTTTGTATATTTTAATTCTTGTTTTCTTTGTGTAGTTGTGGGAATGTACTTAGGGCACCACAAAAACACGCCACAGAAACTGAAGCAAACAAAATAAGTTTCAGCTGGGATTTTGGTGTTTTTACTATACAACGTATGCATGCCAAGTTCCATTTGGATACAAACAAAAGCAAATCCCATCTGGATATCGAGTCTTGAAAGATGGTTTTAAAACAAACAGCAGCTAACCCTTAACTACAGTGGCACTTGGAACGTGCCCGATAATACACACCAGTCACGTTCCATGCAAGTCCAGTCACTAAGGTCTGCTACACCTTGCCCCTCAAACTGAACAGATGGTGTTGTGCCCTAGAATATGAAGTATGTTTTCCATACTTCCCATCACGTGGTCAGTAGATGCCCTCTTCCCCTCAAAATACTGTTGTGCCTTTACTGCCTAATTAACACTAAACATTCCCCACTGACTTCTCTTGATTTCTCTTTCCAACACATGGACCTTTCCCCCCTCTTCAAACCTGAGCCTCCTTTAGAGCTCAAAAAATTAAGTCTAAGAAAATATTCTGCAGGACTGGAAATGTTCACTATTTCTTGCATGATACCTTTTACTCACTAAAATAATTTGATAGGACTCAATTTTTATCAGATGCATAATTGCCATGGATGGTGGTGGTGTTTTTATGTTGCAGTAGGACCTAGAGACCTCAGCTATGAGGGTGGGATTCCCACCAGTGAAATTCAAGGACAACGTTCTTGTTTGAAGGCCCATTCCTCCCAAACTCCCCCAACAGTTGCTGTACAGAGGGTGAGTGCTGGCATGCCCACCCCATTTCTTGCTTGGGGGCTTCATCTTTTCATATCAGCCTGAAGCTAGAGGATATTGTCATCCATGCAAGTTTTCTGTCCATTCTCCTGCTCCAGAGCATTCTGGCTGCTGTAAGATGTAAGAAGGGGGGAAAACGTCTCTATTGCTCTACCCCTCCCTCCCACCTATTTTGTGAGTGGCTCCCTTGTGAGTGACTCCAGTTCTTACCTATGCTGCTGCTCATAGCCTTTCCAAAGCAGTGGTATCGTATCAATTGTGATTTTTTTTTTTTGACAGCTTCAATACTGTTCACAAGGCAGTTATGAAGAGCAACAGTGAATCTGACCAGAGGCCTATTAATTTCAATCTGCTACTTGGCAAAGCGGCAAGAAGCTATAAAAGTACTAGAGCTTTGTCTGCAAACTCAGGAAGATGAGACTGCATCATTTTGCATTCAGTTCACATTAGGATGGTTCTCGTTACATCTCTAAGAGCTAGAAACAATTTTTAATTAAAACTGAAATACTACAGTTTTCCCTCCTTGCTTGTGAAATCTTTCTAGTTATCACTGGTGAGTAGATGAGCAGATTTTTTTCAAGCCCAGTTTGGCAGACTTTGTGAATGCTGAAAGCAAGGCTTGCACAAAAACTAACACAAAATGCATGGTTTTACAGGATTAGACCTTGATTCTATTTTCTGTTTCCTACATTCTGGGTCTGAATGAGGCAAGACAATTTTGGCTTACTCTGTTTAGACTTTTGTTTTACATTGACTTTTTATGGAGGAAGTGGAAATACACCAAGATAGAAAGGAGTGCTCAAAGTCACCATTTATAAAAAAAGAGATGAGTGAACAATGAAGTCTCTGTCGTACAATGCAAATAAACATTCACAGAAAACAGAGTTGGACAAAAAACAAGTAGTCCATTTAGCCACTCCTTCTGTTGGACGAATCACAGAACCCCGAACAAAATATTACTTTGTTTACAACAAAATGCAGCTGCTGAAAATCTTATCACTCCCCTCTGTGAGTCCAATAGCTTCCTCTCACCTCCTACATCAACAAGCTTCTGTCATCTTCAATATACATCCCTACCCCTTCCTAAACTCGGTGCATTTCCTCCTCCTACTCCTCCGACTTCTTAAGCTCTCCTTCCAAATCTCCCTCCCAAAAGTCCCTTGTGAGTCTTTCACCCATGCTTTGTCTGTGTTTTTCCACACCATCCCTTATGATTGGAACTCCTGTGTTTCCCTTGCACACTAAACAACCTGCCTCTACTCAAAATCATTCCTCAAAATGCACATTTTGTGTGAGGCCCTTCAACCGTGTTCTAAAAGCAGATTTATTTATTTTTAAAAAGTTTGCACAACCTAAGAGTAAACCTTTAATTTTTTGTGCACGTCCTGTGTTTCTGAATTTTTTCTGTGCTCGATACACATTGTTAGATTCCTGGGGCATGGACTGTGTTTTCACAGTGTTGGGTACACTAATGGCACAGTAATATTTGACAAAGCTTGATCTGACATATTTGTCCCTTCCCTCCCTCCCTCAAGTAATCTGTCAGCAACACATGCAGGGAATGTTAAAACTGTATGAATGTAACACTTGCATAGCATCTGAACTGCTCTATGAAGAGTTCATGGGGAGAAAAATAAAAGTCACCACACCACTCGGGCAAAATTCTGCTCTCAAAGGTGCATGTGAGATACCATACCAAACCAATGGGAAGCCCCACACTGCAGTAGAGGTCAGAATCAAGCTCTGAATGAAATAAAAGTGGGATTTAACTGGGTTGAAGACAGGTTTAACAATGTCCTTCTATCCCTTAGCCCTCTCCTTTGTATTTCTCATTCATATTGGTTTTAACTCCAGTATTCTCACCTCTCTTCTGTCCAGATGTTTACTTTTTGCTGGGCAGTCTGAGCTGTATATGAGAGCCTGTCACTGCCGTGCTGATGCTGCCTTTCTGGAGAAAGCTGCTGCCTGAGTTGCTCGAGCTCACGCTCATACATTATCCTCTGCTCTTCAAGAGCACTCTGCTTCTCTTCTAAGTACTGCTTCTCCAAAACCCGCACCACATTTTGGACTGGGTCTAGAAAAGGATGAAATGAGCGAACACCACATTTTAATTCAATTACTGTCATATTATTTATATTTCAGTAGCATTCAAAAATTGCCAGGTACTTTCCAAAAGCAAAGAAAAATGCAGCCATTGCCCCAAAGAACTTACAATCCAAAAGTCAAAATAAATATACAAAAGGAAAGGAATATAGCATATAAAGAAAGTGAGATGAGTGATGGCTGACAAACATTTAGTTCCATTATTTTTTTATGTTGTTTTAAAATATATTATAGCCTCCCGAGGTGGAGGAGGGAGGGAGGATAGAGAAAGGGATGAATTAGTAAGAGCAATGAAGTAGGACAAAGAAGGAAGGGAAAGGAAAACTTCACTTTCTCTGTATTAGCTGCTGAGGAAATGTGATGGAGGGTGGTGGAAGAAAACTGAAGCAAACCAACCAAATGATCTACTTCAGTTAGTAACAACCACTGAAAAGAAACGAAACATTGTTTTTCTTTTTAAAAGCACATTCTAGATTGTGTACGTTTCCTAGAACTTCTTTATGGTTCTGAAAGAGAATAAACTTCTATAATAAATTATTGCCACATATTGTCAATTTTAAATCTGTCCCATATGTACATTCCACACTAACGTACAATAAACTCTGGGCTGATTTCAGTTTTGAAGATCTAAATGTAGTAACTGAACTGGCAGTAAGAGAAGCTTAAAGTCAAGATTTTATTGAGTAATAAATTAGCTTGCTGTGCTGTAACTGCCATATGTAGATCATGTGAACACAAACTGAAAGATACATAGTTTGCATTAACATAGTCACAGCACACTAGTGTGTGGTGCAGTTCACACCCCTGTAACCCAAACTCTGAGGTTGCGTAGACAAGCCCTTAGATGCTAGTGGTCCTGTTTTTGCTCCAAATATCAAGTCCTGTTATGGTCCCATATACAATATCGGTGCTGCATGGAGAGACGTGCCATTGTTAAAGATGCCATGTTAAAAGGAGGCTCTGTATGGTAGACTCTGCAAGGTGTTGGTCAGGCAAAGAGATGCTTGTCAATACTCAACTTTCAGTTAAAAAAAAGTTCTGATGTTTTTATAGATAAATGTGGCAAAAGTTTTACATTTGGTGACTGCTCACAATTCAATTAATATTTAAACTAGTGGGACAGATTCTGAAAAGCCCCATATATTTAATCGAGGACAATCGGGTCCACTATTTGTAAAGTTACTTTAATATACTCTTCGAACTAGGAAAAGTTCTTTATAAAACCCAATTTTTTCATCTGAACATAACAGTGGTGAGGGCTGCGTGTGATCTGCTATAATAGTTTGAATTTGTTTATCTGCATCATTTTTAGCATCATTAAAGGTATTAATTTAAGATATATGTCTTCTCAGCGTATCTTTGGAAAAACTGAAAACTACTGCAAGTTACTATTTTAATCCTGGTTTCAGAGTAACAGCGGTGTTAGTCTGTATTCACAAAAAGAAAAGGAGTACTTGTGGCACCTTAGAGACTAACCAATTTATTTGAGCATGAGCTTTCGTGAGCTACAGCTCACTTCATCGGATGCATGCCATGGAAACTGAAGCAGACTTTATTTATACACAGAGAATATGAAACAATACCTCCTCCCACCCCACTGTCCTGCTGGTAATAGCTTATCTAAAGTGATCATCAGGTGGGCCATTTCCAGCACAAATCCAGGTTTTCTCACCCTCCACCCCCCCCACACAAATTCACTCTCCTGCTGGTGATAGCCCATCCAAAGTGACAACTCTTTACACAATGTGCATGATAATAAAGTTGGGCCATTTCCTGCACAAATCCAGGTTCTCTCACATCCCCCCCCACCCCCATACACACACAAACTCACTCTCCTGCTGGTAATAGCTCATCCAAACTGACCACTCTCCAAGTTTAAATCCAAGTTAAACCAGAACATCTGGGGGGGGGGGTAGGAAAAAACAAGAGGAAATAGGCTACCTTGCATAATGACTTAGCCACTCCCAGTCTCTATTTAAGCCTAAATTAATAGTATCCAATTTGCAAATGAATTCCAATTCAGCAGTTTCTCGCTGGAGTCTGGATTTGAAGTTTTTTTGTTTTAAGATAGCGACCTTCATGTCTGTGATTGCGTGACCAGAGAGATTGAAGTGTTCTCCGACTGGTTTATGAATGTGATAATTCTTGACATCTGATTTGTGTCCATTTATTCTTTTACGTAGAGACTGTCCAGTTTGACCAATGTACATGGCAGAGGGGCATTGCTGGCACATGATGGCATATATCACATTGGTGGATGTGCAGGTGAACGAGCCTCTGATAGTGTGGCTGATGTTATTAGGCCCTGTGATGGTGTCCCCTGAATAGATATGTGGGCACAATTGGCAACGGGCTTTGTTGCAAGGATAGGTTCCTGGGTTAGTGGTTCTGTTGTGTGGTATGTGGTTGTTGGTGAGTATTTGCTTCAGGTTGCGGGGCTGCCTGTAGGCAAGGACTGGCCTGTCTCCCAAGATTTGTGAGAGTGTTGGGTCATCCTTTAGGATAGGTTGTAGATCCTTAATAATGCGTTGGAGGGGTTTTAGTTGGGGGCTGAAGGTGACGGCTAGTGGTGTTCTGTTATTTTCTTTGTTAGGCCTGTCCTGTAGTAGGTAACTTCTGGGAACTCTTCTGGCTCTATCAATCTGTTTCTTTACTTCAGCAGGTGGGTATTGTAGTTGTAAGAAAGCTTGACAGAGATCTTGTAGGTGTTTGTCTCTGTCTGAGGGGTTGGAGCAAATGCGGTTGTATCGCAGAGCTTGGCTGTAGACGATGGATCGTGTGGTGTGGTCAGGGTGAAAGCTGGAGGCATGCAGGTAGGAATAGCGGTCAGTAGGTTTCCGGTATAGGGTGGTGTTTATGTGACCATTGTTTATTAGCACTGTAGTGTCCAGGAAGTGGATCTCTTGTGTGGACTGGACCAGGCTGAGGTTGGTGGTGGGATGGAAATTGTTGAAATCATGGTGGAATTCCTCAAGGGCTTCTTTTCCATGGGTCCAGATGATGAAGATGTCATCAATAATCCTATCACTGTTGCTCGAAGAAAAGAACTCATGCTTTGCACACAGACTTATTATAGGGATACCACAATTATAACAGTTATGAAATGCAAAGTAAAAACTCGTAAATGTAAATATTAAACATTTCACAAGACATTAAATGATATACTACATAGCTTAAATTGTCACAAGTTGTAGACTCTATGAACAAGTAGCCAGAATTTGTATTTGCATTAGAATGATTAGTTATTTTTAACTTCCAGATACATTTTGGAGCAAAAAGGATTATTGCTTGAATGGAGTTTTGATAGAAGTATATAAGCTGAATTATTTATTTGCCTGTCTATAATAATCATATTAAATACTTGCATAATACAATCAGAATTATCTTCACATCTGCAAATTTTTATAGCATCTCTAAAATATTTCGAAACCATAATTATACAGAATGATTGAAAAATTAAACATTACGCAGAAGATAATGGACAAGCATGGCAGAAATGAAAAAGATGCTATTGTGTTTGGACGTACAGGAAATAATTCTAAAGATGAATCATTGAGACAAGGGTTTGCTAAATTACTCAAAGACTATTATTTAACTGATGCCAGAAAGTGAGTTCCCCAACAAGATCGAATGAACTCTCCCCCCAGACATCTGCTACTATAGATAACATTAAAATTTGTTACATGAACAAACCGCAGTATGAAAAATATTCTTTGTAACATCTGGGAAGCCAACAGTTTTCTCATTTCAAGTAACATTTCCAATATCTGCAGAAAGTGGATTAAGTAGCATCTGAATATTTATATTTCAATACAAGCAGTTCTAATTTGCTAAACACTAAAAACTGAGATTCTTCTGCATGAGACATCCTTTAACAGACTTTAATAAGTGAGATTGTATAAAATACTGTGAGCTGAACAACTGTCAAAGCATGCTGGCTGATTATTTTGCCAAAATGTCTGTTCTGGTTTCGCTACTGTCTTGTTAACAATGTTATGGTATCACATCAACTGTGTGTGGTGGAAAAGAAAGGATGAAATTGACATAAAATACACTTCAAAGTTAAATTTATAGCATACTTTCACATTCACAAGTAATTGTGGTCAAAAGTTACCAGGTTTTAGAAAAGGATTAGACATTTATATGATCATCATTTACAGTTACATTACATAGGACAATAATGTGGAAAAAATAAAAAACAAGATGTTTCAGGGCATGAGCTAACCATCAATTGATGGGGTCAGGAAGAAATTCCACCTTTGGGCAGTTTATTCTATAATTATCCAGGACTGTGTTTCTTGCATCCTCCTCTGAAGCATCCAATATTGGCCTCTATCAGAGAGGATATTGGACTAGACGGATAATGGATATGCTCCAGCAACTCCTAAATACATATATCTGAGCAGATTTTTTTAATTGGACCCAAACAACCTTTGTGCATCACCTGATATGGCAATTCTCTTACCATTACTATTCAGAGTTTTCATTATAACTTCCATTTGTGCAAATTCATAGTTGTAATCTGGTTCTGAAGAAGCTTCACTAGTTGCATCCAAATCATGTTCCGCTAACACGGTTTCTTTTTCAAAGTCTTTCAACCAATCTCGTCGCTTCCTCTTTGGCAGATTGATTCTATTTAAAAAATTTAAAAGTGACTTAAGATTTTAAAAACAACAAGAGTGAAAATAGGTAAGCAAATAAGACGTGTGAGTGGAAGGAAATCAAGGAATATAAAGTTACCTAAAAAAGTGGTTGTTTCCCCATAGGATTCTATCTCCATGCCACAGCTGAGTGGAAGTACATACCAGTGTGCCATTTACACAGGATCTAAAAGAACAATAAGACCACTCTGGTGAGATGACAGAAATGATATATAGAAAATACCTACAAGTTCATCAAGTCTATTTTCCACACCTATACAAGATCATATGTAATACACCATACACAGACTAACAAAGTTCTTATTAAAGTGTAAATGTGAAAAGTTGCTAATGAAAGATCAGTTCCCACTGCCTTTGAAAAACTGCTACTGCTGCACCTCTGCACTATAAACAGTAGGGGGAGACGGCTTCCATTTTAGTTTCATAGCTGGTAGTTAAAAAAAGCCACATGCACATTCCAGAAACTGGGTCACAGACTGTTCATTGTAAACAGTCTGTGAACCTAGTTACATTCAAACCCTATTAGAAAAAGCTTATGTATGGTTATTTTGCCATTTCTAAGGAAAACTCTAAGAAACAGATTAGTCTAACAGATGGTAAATATTGCTAATACATACCACAGATATTATATAATTTATTTATACATATCCCTTATATCACTGAATTTAATTCTTTTGATAAACTGGACTTCTATTAGTCAAAAGTTTCTATTTTTGAAAAATTTTGAAAAAAGGCATTTGCATCTAGGGTCATCTATATTTAAGCTTTATTCATAAAAAAGTGAGATGGAATTGTTCGGTTCTTGCTTCTGTGGCTCAAAGCAGAAAAATAAATCAAATAGTATTTCCCTCTAAAATGTAATGTCCTAGATGAAATGCAATATTGTCCCTTCAGATTCAGAGTTCTGAATTCAGTTTTGTATCACAAATATCTTAAGTGTCAGATATGAAATAATTCATTCTGTTTAAAGTTGTAACTCTGGTAACAAAGTTCATGCTGATATAAACATCGCAGAAACAACTACTTAAGCATTTCAGATCAGTCACAAACAAAACATGGTTATATGTTTTTTCCACTGACATGCTCCTCTGTTCTTGCCAGTGAAAACTACTAACTCCTTGTACTATATCTATCACCATAAATCTGAATACCATCTAGCTGGAATTCTGTAATTTACATTATTAGTCTGCAGCACTGCGATATTCATGCTAAAACGTACTCTACAAAAAGCACACGGAAGATAGGGTTTGGAAAAATAGATTATCCCTCCATCTTTTGTTTACCCTATAATGCCTATATCTGTGAAATTAATTAAACAGTAAGATCACAGGCAGTATATTTGTGTGAAATTATTGCACATGCCATAAGTGATGTTACAAGGTTGAACAGCTTTAAATGCTAACAAAGAAGAAACAATTCCTATAAATGGAATGTTCCTATAACTCTGTAAGAGAAACAAGAGGGAAAAGAGTCTGGATTCATACATTTACTGGGCATTATTATAATTGGGGCCTTCAGATGAAATTTATCTATTCTCACAAAGCCTAAGAGTGTGAATTCACAGGGGTAGAATTCATCCATCCAACCAACCGACAGGCTGCTATTCCATCCCAGAGGTTAGAATAGCAGCAGCTGCACATCTTTATCATCTGGCCTATTCCACAGAATCTATGTAAACAATGATCCCATCCTTGTTTCCAAGACATCCTTGATTATGGTTTATCCAGAACCAGCATGGAAACTTCCTCTTTGGCCTGGAGGTCCCTGGTGTCTTACAGTTTCCGTTGACATCACCTGTATTGAAAATGGCTGTTGACCAGAGCACACAGTATTTGTGACATAGTAAAATAAAAATGCACGCACCTTTTGGTGATGAGAAGCAAACATTGCACGGGACAAGTGTGTTGAACTTCCTTACCTTGCATTTTCTTTTGGTGTGAGAGAAACTTCCCCATCTAATGCAATGTCAATCTCACAGTGCTCTGGTTGGATCCCTATACCAAACAGCTGTATGTCCTGAGAGGTATCTGCACCAACCCTGGTGTGATCCTGTTTCAAAGGTTATTAATAAAATATCAATGAAAATCAAGAAAACAGCTTCCCTTTATATAACTTATCAGATACAACTTACAACAAAAATATTAACATAACAAGAATGGAAAATATATAACCAACACTCTGAAATCCTACGCTGAGGACTTCCACACAGCAAAAAATGATGCTGGTCTGACAGAGGTAAGACTAAAAGAGGCAACTGACCAATTCTTCTATGCAGCATTTCATCTTAGTAGTTTTGTTCTATAAATCATTAAACACCACAGAAACAATTTAATTCTGATTTAAAATGTTCACAAGTCTCTGTGGTGCCTATGCATTACTGCACATGGTAAGGAAAATGAGTTGTGTCCCGCAGTCCATAAGAGAGGACAACATGGGCTGCAAAAGTTGGGCAAACTAGAACTGAGGTAAGCATACTGTATTAGTCAACTAAGTTCCATAGCTTTTGTCTCTTAGAATCTGACCCAAATTGAGAGGTTACTCATCTTGGGCAGTAACTGGCGTTTCAACTGTGTCCCCCGATAGGTGCTCCATTTCAGATGCACTTGCATCCCACGTGCCTTTGATCCAAGAATTTTGGTATTAATGGCCGTTTGTCCCATGCATGTGCACTACGCATCCTTGTGCCCCATATTCCGAGGGTACATAGGGCTGTACGGATGCACTGCCCTCAGTTCCTTCTCCACCATAAAGTCACACAGAGGAAACTCTGAAGCAGAGGGGAAGGAGGGCAAGTTGTGGAGTACCCATAGAGACACACATCTCAAAGAACATTTGCTGCCCAAAGTGAGTAACCTTTACTACTTCTAGTACTGTCCCTATGAGTGTGCCACTTCAAGTGACTTCTGAGCAGAAGCCTCATGAGGAGGAGAGAGCTTTGGAGCCAAGTCCAACACTGAACAAAAGACTGGATTCCCAAGCACAGCTTCTCATCTAGAAGAATGAATAACCGCTTAGTGCTTGGAAAAAGTATGTATTAAAGTCCAAGCTGCAGCCTTGCAGATCTCAGTAAAGAGGATGTGTTTGAGTAATGCCATAGAGATAGAAAGAGACTTCATGAAATGGGCTAATACCCTAGAAGGGGGCTGTATATTGGCAGCTTCATAACAAGAAAAAAATACATCCAGAAATCTACCTCAAGAGTCTCTGGGTAGAAACTGTGGTACCTTTGGGTCTGATGGCAATTGAAACAGTATGGGAAACTTCTAAATAATCTGGTTCTTTCCAAATAGAAGACTAGTTCCCTCCTGTTGTCTAAATTATGGAAAGCAAAATTTACCTGGTCTGACATGGTTTGGGGAAAAAAACTGGAGATTGATGCCTTGATTGATGTGGAATTCAGACACTGTCTTAGATAGAAACTTAGGATGCAGACTAATTTTTTGTTCTTGGAAAACACTGTAAAGGGAGAGTCTGCCATTAAAGCTCCTATTTCCCCAATTCTTTGAGCAGAAGTGATGCCCACCAAAAATGCTGTTTTCATTGCTAGGTGAAGAAGGGAACAGGTGGCTCTCTGTTCCAAAGCGGGTTTTATAAGACATTTGAATACGAAATTTAAATCCTATACATGGATGGGATCTCTAATGTGAGGAAAAAAGCTCCTCAACCCCCGAATGAATCTCACTGTGGCGGGATGATCAAATACTGAGAATCCCTCAACCGGGGAACAAAAGCCATTATAGTAACCAAGTGAACCCAATGTAACTCATAAATAATCCTGACTTTAATGCCAGCAGATAGTTGAGGACAGCAAAGAAGGAAGACAAAACAGATGAAAGATGTCACTGGTCACACTAGTGGTGAAATCTTTTCCATTTTTGCAGGTAGATATTTCGCATAGACTTTTCCTACTGTTTAATAACACTTACTGTACCTCTGCAGAGCAGGAAGTCTCTATTCCTGTGAACCTTTGAGTAACCAAGCCTTGAGGCAAAGGATTCCTTGGTTGGGATGGAGAGTCTGAACAGTGTCTTGACACAGAAGACTGGGCATTGACAGAAGACTCATCACTAGACAAACGGAGGGAAGAATCAAGTAAGGATACTAGGTCTGCCTGGGCCACACTAGAATGATTAAATATGATCTTGGCTTTCTCTTGCTTGATCTTCTTCACCACTCTCAATATCAGGGGCACTGGAGGAAATACAAACAGAAGGCCTCTTGTCCACAGAACAAGGAAACATCTTCCAGTGTGTGAGGGCCTAAACCCTCCTCTTGAGTAAAACTGCCTGTTGGTAAGGGTGATAAAGAGATCCACTTCCGGAAATCCTCAAGTCAGAAATATATGATTGAGCGTCTAGAAGTCTAACTCCCCATTTGTAATCTTGAAGGAAGCATCTGCTTAGATTGTCAGTTATGATGTTTTGTAGGTCTGGAAGGTAAGTTGCTGAAATAAGGATGTGATTGGCTATATACAAATCCCATAGCTTTATTGCTTCTGCAAAAAGGGAAGGGGATCTCCTCCCCCCTCACTCTCCCATCGGTTGATGTAGAACATACAGGCTACTTTGTCTGTTGTGATTTTGATGGATTTGTCCCAGATTAATGGAAGGAAGTGAGACCAGTCAATCCAGACTGCCCTTGAGGTTGAGGTGTAATAATGCAGACAATTTGCTTTGAATGGTGTGGTTCCCTAAATGCCCCCTCCCCCAACCTACCAAGGAGGCATCTGCCATTATGGTGATAGTTGGGGAGGACTGGTTAATGAAACACCTGCACATACATTGCTTAGGTTCTTCCACCAATTGACAGTCTCTCTGACACCAGTCTGTTCAGGCACATACATTGTTTGGGGGTATCAACTGTCCTGAGCCATCCCTGGAAACAGCGCAGCATAATCTGTCATCTCGCATCACAAAGGTAGAAGCTGTCCCCACAGTTGAAGGCAATTTCTTGTTGATGTCTGTGGACTGCCTTGAATTTTTGAAATGAGGTTTGTTAATATCATGAACCTGTCCATGGGAAGGTAAGCTCTGACTGATACTGCATCTGAGGGGACCCCTTTGAATTCTATCATTTGCACAGGGCTCAAAGTGGATTTCTCAATGTTGCACTGAAGACCTAGCCTGAAGAACCAGGACATTGCTGTCTTTATGGCAGAGAGAACCTTGTTGTAAGACCAGTCCTCGAGCAGCCAATCATCAACATATGGAAAAACAATTATCCCCAATTGCAGATAAGCGGTGACCACGGCCAATACATTCAATACCACCGTTGGGACAGAAAAAAGTCTAAAAGGAAGCACTTGATACTGGAAGTGATCTTGACCAACCAGAAAACTGAAGGAATCTCTTGTGAGAAAAATGAATCATGACACGAAAATATGAATCCTGAAAGCCAAGGACCAAAAATGAATCTTCTGGCTCCAACTACGGAATTATAGCTGCAAGAGTCACCACCTTGAATTTTTGTATTGTCACAAAGTTGTTTTAGAGTCTTAGATGTACAATCAGTCTCCAGCCCCTGTACTTTTTTGGGACCATAAAATACTTGGACTAAAATCTCTTCCCCCTGTGGTGAGCTGGAACTGGTTCTATGACTCCAATGCATAGAAGGGAATCTATCTCCCATATCAGAACTGCTCATGAGAGAAGTCCCTGAAAAGGGACAGGGAAGGGAAGTTAAATGGATGGAGTAACCTGATCTTAGAACCTCAACACCCATGATGTAATCTTCTGCCACGCAGAATGAAAATGGTGGAGACAGATTCCAAAGTGGGAAGAGGCAGGTAGAACGGTGTGGTTGCAGCTCCATGATGTGAGATTGTTCCAAACCCTCAACCAATCTGTCAAAACTGTCATTTTGATGTTGTAGATGCAAACAAAGTAGGCAGCCTCTGTCTTCGCAACCTCAGCTTCTTTATGAGGAGCTCTGAAATCCTGAAAATTTAATAGGACAGGATCTCTGTGCCGTTTGAAACCTGCTAAACTTTTGTTTGCTTGCAGGTGTATACATTTCAAGGAAGCACAAGGTGACCCTGGAATCCTTTAGGTTGTGCAAGGATTCATCAGTGGATTCAGCAAAGAGTTTTAATAGCTCATAGGGGAGGTACTCTACCATATTTTGGACCTTTCTCTGGAACCCAGACAGTTAAAGCCAGGATGCTCAAAACATGACCACTGCTGTAGACATAGAACAAGCCGCAGTATCAACTGTATCGTCACTTGCAATGAGGTCCTAGCTAGCAGCTGACCCTCATTAATAATGGATTGGAATTGTTCACGATCTTCTGCCAGAACGTGCTCAATAAAGGTAGTAAACTTAAAATAATTTGATGGTTATATTTTGCCATAAGAGCCTGGAAATATGCAATTCTAAACTGAAGCTTTCCAGATGAGGAGGTCTTATGGCCGAACAGGTCAAGATGTTTTTGGTCTTTATCATAAGGTGTGGATTCAGTGTGTTGCTGTCTACCACATTTACTCACTGCTTCTACAACAAGACAGTTAAGTGCAGGATGGGACAATAAAAATGCAGAGTTCTTGGTTGGGACGTAATTTATTTTTAATTGGCACACTTGCATGTCAATGGTATTGTTGCTGGGCTCTGCCAAATGGTCTTGGCAGGATCCAGCAGGGCTTTATTGATGACCATGTGTCCACTGTAGAATATCCAGGACTTATTCTGTGACTTTCTGACCTCCTCTACAGGAATCTGTAAGTAGTTTGCAATATATTTAATTAAGTCCTGGAATTGTCTGAAGTCATCTGCCAGAGAAGGCATCTTCTCATCTGGAGAAGATGAGGAAATAGTCATTTGTGGAATAGCCTCCTTACGTGCTCTGACCCCCCACTCTTCAAAGGATTCCTCTGGTTCACATCGTGGAGGAGGTGAAGTAGGAGAATGTTTCCTTCTATGGTCCCCACAAAAAGAACTAAGGACCCGTGAAAACTGCTAGCTATATGCACCCCAAGCACCCCAGTATGGTCACTGAAGAGGTCCATAAGTTATGGGTGGTGGCATCCAATGCTGCTCAAACCAGCATGAAGGGGGACAAGTCCATACTGGGTGTAGCTTCTCCCTTTCCCCAGAAGGGTCAGATGCAAGGTCCCTTGCTTGGTTTAAGTAAGGGAATCCTGCACGGAGATCTGGGAGTCGGAAGAGAACCTCTCCTCATCTAAAGGAGGAGCTCTACCAATCTCAGAAGGAGTTGGAGAACAAGCTGTACCGGAGGAAATACTAACTTTGGTGACCATGTCAATGTCTGTACCAACAGATATTCACCCACTAGCTGGGAAGACTCTGGCTCATCTGAGACAAATAAGTCTCTGGAGTATCTAAATTCCTGTGATAGTGTATGGGTGTGAGCTGGCAAGGGGCAACATTCCACAGTCAGCCCTGAGGGCACAGACTGTTCGGGTGAGTCTTGTCCAATGGAGGTTGAGGGTACTGAAGAAGATGGTTGCTTGGGAGGAGCCAAGAATGCATGAGAAGTGTGGCATCTCCTTGGTACCACAGGTGTCTGGGTGAGCAGCTTAGGTATGGAAAGGGTTGTAGGTGTCACCCTTTAAGAAGCAGAGTACTTAGATGTCTTCGCTAAAGGGTCTTGGTTCTGCAAGTACGGAGGACAACCCAGGTACCAAGGCATGTCTGGAGCCTTTAGTCTTAAAGGAGCTCGAAGTCCTTAGCATAAGGTTGGTACCAACAGAGCCTGGAGCCTCAGTGATACCCATATTGAGATGTGCGGTCTCCAATGCGGTCTAATGTTGAGGAGACTGAGGCGCTTTCAAAGTGAATTCTTTATGAGGAGAATGAGTCCTCTTTTTATGGGTCTCTCCTGAACAGGTCTGGGCAAACGTGCAGATATTGATGGGGCTATGCTCACTCAGAGGCAGATGACTGGGGTGCGGTCTCCTGGCTTGGATCTGAGGCCGGACAGAGAGAATCTTGCATCATTAAGAACTTAAGTTTTATCTCCCAATTCTTCCTACCTCTGATTTTAAATGCTGAGCAGATGCTACACTTCTGAGAGATATGCATTTTCCCCAAGAAACAGATACACCAAGAATGCAGACCCCTGACTGGGAGAGCTCCCTGGCAAGCGAGGCAACATTTGAAGCCTACCCCAGGACAACTGGGATCTTGCAAGTAAAAACTCCTGGAAGGGAAGGGATTATAAACAAACTCTTCTACAAAATGGACCAGGTATAAGAAAAAGTTAAGGAAAAAAAAAGATAACTAGATCCAAGAAAAAGCTTTGAACAATATAAGAGGGCACATTAAATGCTCTGTCTCAGGCTGAGGCAGCTGAGAATATACTGAGGGTGGTTTACCCACCCTGCCCTATATATCCTTGGTACAGGGCACAAGGACGTGGCTCAGTACCAATGTGGACACAAGAACAAATGGATATAAACCGGCCATCTAGAAGTTTAGACTTGAAATTAGACAAAGGTTTCTAACCGTCAAAAGAGTGAAGTTCTGGAACAGCCTTCCAAGGGAAGCAGTGGGGGCAAAAGACATATCTGGCTTCAAGACTAAGCTTGAGAAGTTTACGGAAGGGATGATATGATGGGATAGCCTAATTTTGGCAATTAATTCAACTATTAGCGGTAAATATGGCTGGTGGCCTGTGATGGGATGTTAGATGGGGTGGGACCTGAGTTACTACAGAGAATTCTTTCCTGGGTGGCTGGCTGGCGAGTCTTGCCCACATGCTCAGAGTTTAGCTGATTGCCATATTTGGGGTCGGGAAGGAATTTTCTTCCAGAGCAGATTGGCAGAGGTCCTGGGGGTTTTTCGCCTTCCTCTGCGGTGTGGGGCACAGGTCACTTGCTGGAGGATTCTCTGCACCTCAAAGTCTTTAAACCACGATTTCAGGACTTCAATAGCTCAGACATAGGTTAGAGGTTTGTTACAGGAGTGGGTGGGTGAGATTCTGTGGCCTGCGTTGTGCAGGAGGTCAGACTAGACAATCATAATGGCCCCTTCTGACTTTGAAGTCTATGATTCTATAACATATAGAGCACACATGTGAGCTGAATAGGCACTGCTACAAAAAAATCTCTGATCCAAGGCACATAGGGTCTACACACACCTCAAGTGGAGCACCAATAGAGACATTACTCGAAGAAGGTGGGTACATTTCTGGAGCAACATGCCAACACCTAACGACACAGCTGATGTTAATGTGAGCTGCATGGATAAAGCTAGGGCTGGAAAGAACCTTGTGGATAGTCTAGTCCAGAGTTTCTCAACCTGTTAGATACTAGGGACTGGCTTGCTGTCTTCCTCAACTGTGTCGGGGAGATCTCAGGGACCGAAGCTGGTAACCGGAATGGGCAGAAGTTAGTGCCATGAAGAAAAAAGTAAGGAAAAATGTATTACTCTGATGTTTAACAGCTTTATTATGTTACATTTAAAGTGTGTTTTTACTCTTAAGAGTGACTACCAAAAATGGCCCTTTCATACTGATTAGACTGGCTTTCTGTATTTTAAATGTTTATCATGATGTAATATTTTAAATGATATAAGGCTATTAAGAGCTACATGACTAGAAGTTTTTCTGTAATCGGAAACTGAAAATGAAGTTTGAAAAAAAAAATCAGATTTGCCCCCTGTATGTATTCAGAATTATATTTGCTCACTTTAGAGAGCAAAAGTACATTTTTACTGCCTTTTGCTCCTGTTAGCCAACACTGCTAAAAGAAAGAAAGCTAGACTCTATTTCTTCTTTAGCATCAACACACTTGCTTATTAAGGCTATGTCTACATTACGAAATTAGGTCGATTTTATAGAAGACGATTTTTTACAGTGGGATTGCGTATGTCCACACTAAGCGCATTAAGTCGGTGGAGTGTGTCCTCATTACTGTGGCTAGCATCGACTTACGGAGCGGTGCACTGTGGGTAGCTATCCCACAGTTCCTGCAGTCTCCGCCGCCCATTGGAATTCTGGGTTAAGCTCGCAATGCCTGATGGGGCAAAAACATTGTTGTGGGTGGTTTTGGGTATATGTCGTCAGCCACCCCTCCCTCCGTGAAAGCAACAGCAGACAATTGTTTCGCGCCTTTCTTCCGTGCAGACGCCATACCACGGCAAGCATGGAGCCCGCTCAGCTCAGCTCGCCATCACCGATGCTGTTGTGTCCTGGGTGCTGCTGTCAGCAGACAGCGCAGTACAACTGCTAACCGTCATCGTCCATCGCTTCTGCTGCAACTCTGCTCTCCTGCTCTTGTAAATGAGCTCAGTCTCAATAGCTAATTTCTCCATGTTGTCATCATCCACGGCTTCCGCTGCAACTCTGCTCTCCTGGTGCCATGAATTCACCTCGCAGGTCCTCTCGTCGTCTGTATAAATATCTATTCTCGTGGCATTCATCGTCATCCACCGCTTCCGCCGCAACTCTGCTCTCCTGCAGACGCCATACCACGGCAAGCATGGAGCCTGCTCACCTCACCGCTGCTGTTGTGAGCATTGTAAACACCTCACAAATTATCCTGGAGTATATGCAGAACCAGGCTAAGAGATGCCACCACGAGGATGACTTTGATGAGGTCATCGACCCAGACGTTCCTGAAAGCATGGGCTGTGGCAATTGGGACATCCTGGTGGCAGTGGGGCCGGTTGATACAGTGGAATGCCAATTCTGGGGCCAGCAAACAAAAACAGACTGGTCTGACCACATAGTGTTGCAGGTCTGGGATGATTCCCAGTGGCTGTGAAACTTTTGCATGCGTAAGGCCACTTTCCTGGAACTCTGTGAGTTGCTTTCCCCCACCCTGAAGTGCAGGAATACCAAGATGAGAGCTGCCCTGACGGTTGAGAAGCAAGTGCCGATAGCCCTGTGGAAGCTTGCTACACCTGACTGATACCGGTCAGTAGGGAATCAATTTACTGTGGGGGCTGCTGTGATCCAAGTAGCCAACGCAGTCACTGAGCTGCTGCTATCAAGGGTAGTGACTCTGGGAAATGTGCAGGTCATAGTGGATGGCTTTGATGCAATGAGGTTCCCTAACTGGTGGGGCGATAGACAGAACACATATCCCTATCCTGGCACCAGACCACCTTGCCAACCAGTACGTAAAGCGCAAGGGGTACTTCCCAATGGTGCTGCAAGCACTGGTGGATCACAAGGGACATTTCACCAACATCAACGTGGGATAGCCGGGAAAGGTGCATGACGCTCGCATCTTTAGGAACTCCGCGCTGTTCGAGCAGCTGCAAGAAGGGACTTACTTCCCAGACCAGAAAATTACCATTGGGGATGTTGAAATAGTTATCCTTGAGGACCCAGCCTACCCCTTGCTCCCATGGCTCATGAAGCCATACACAGGCAGCCTGGACAGTAGTAAGGAGCAGTTCAACTATAGGCTGAGTAAGTGCAGAATGGTGGTAGAATGCACCTTTGGACATTTAAAAGCTCGCTGGGGCTGTCTGCTGACTAGGTCAGACCTCAGTGCAACCAACATTCCCATTATTATTGCTGCTTGCTGTGTGCTCCATAATATCTGTGAGAGTAAGGGGGAGATGTTTATGGCAGGGTGGGGGGTTGAGGCAAATCGCCTGGTGTCAGATTTTGAGCAGCCAGACACCAGGGCAATTAGAAGAGCACAGCAAGGAGTACTGCACATCAGAGAGGTTTTGAAAACCAGTTTTATGACTGGCCAGGCTTCGGTGTGACAGTTGTATGTATTTCTCCTTGATGCAAATCCGCCCCCTTTGTTGATTTTAATTCCCTGTAAGCCAACCACCCGCCCCCCTTCGAAATAAAGTAACTATTGTTTTGAAACCATACATTCTTTCTTTATTAATTAAAAAAAAAAAAAGGGAGATAACTAACAAGTTAGCCTGGGTGGGGTGGGGTGCAGGAGGAGGGAAGGACAAGGCCACATTTCTTACTGTAGACACACTACAAATCAAACTGTTTGAATAACAGCCTTCTGTTGCTTGGGCCATCCTCTGGAGTGTAGTGGCTGGGTGCCCGGAGCCTCCCCCTCCCGCAAGTTCTTGGGCGTCTGGGTGAGGAGGATATGGAACTTGGGGAGGAGGGCAGGCGGTTGTACAATGGATGCAGCGGGGGTCTGTGCTCTTGTTGGCTTTCCTGCAGCTGCACCAGACGCTTCATCATGTCCGTTTGCTCCCCCATTAGCCTTAGCATTGCCTCCTGCCTCTACTCTTTGAGTTCACTTAACGCTTTCATAGCCTCTAACACTGAATGCCTCCATGCATTCAGCTGTGCCCTATCAGTGTGGGAGGACTGCATGAGCTCAGAAAACATGTCATGGCAAGTGTGTTTTTTTTCGCCTTCTAATCTGTGATAACCTCAGGGACGGAGATGATGGGGGAGCCTAGAAACATTTGCACCTGGGAGGAGATAAAAAGGGAGAGTAAAATTTAAGATGATACATTTCTGAGAAAAAAGGGAGACTCTTTCATAGTGAATCAAGCAATTCACAGCAGACAGCACATGTGCTTTGGGTACAAGAACGCATTTTGCCTTTTATATTGAGCGCCTGCCGGTATGGTGACATCACACACGGCTGGGCAACAGAATTCAGTTTCCATGCAGCCATGGTAAGGCAAAGGGTACGCAGGGTTGGCTTCTTACGCATAACACGTGGGAATGGTTTCAAACTGCAGCACCATCCTTTCCCATAGCAAGCAATGGATTGGGTTTCACATTTAAAAGGAGGGGCTGCAGTTTTCGGGTGGATGTGCAGCACACACCTCTCCCCACCCCACGGTGTGGCTTTTCTCCGGGATGACCCCTTTTAGTCAAGCGCGAACAGCCCAGCATGAATGGGGTCCTTTTACTGTTCCCTTACAAAAATTCCCCTATTTCAACCAGGTGACCATGAATGATATCACTCTCCTGATGCTAACACAGAAAGATATAGACCGAATGTTGCTTGAATGCAACCAAAACCCAGGACCATTCGCTGCCATGCTTTGTGCTGCAATGATCCCAGAATACTTTCAGAGTACCTCCAGGAGAGCTTCATGGAGATATCCCTGGAGGATTCCCGCTCCATCCCCAGACATGTGAACAGACTTTTCCAGTAGCTGTACTGGCCACGAATGCATCCCAATTCTTCAGGGCAAATCAAATATTAAACACTATTGCTTTTAAACCCTGTACTGTAGTTACAAATGTGCACTCGCCAGAGGTGCCTTCTCCAGCTTCAGGGTTGGGGATCCTGCCTTCGGAGGGTATTGGCTCCAGGGTGATGAAAAGGTCGTAGGTGCTGGGGAGAACGAATTCACGGCTTGCCTGTTGCGAATTCTCCTCCTCCTCCACAAAATCCTCCTCCCTGTTGCATAAGACTCCCCCCTTGCAGGTGTCCACGGATAGTGGTGGGGTAGTGGTCGGGTCCCCTCCTAGAATGGCATGCAGCTGATCATAGAAGTGGCATGTATGGGGCTCTGACCCAGAGCGACCGTTTGCCTCCTTTGTCTTTTGGTAGGCTTGCCTCAGCTCCTTAACTTTCACGCGGCACTGCTGTTTGTCCCTGTTGTAGCCTCTATCCAACATTCCCTGTGAGATTTTGGCAAATATATTTGCATTTCTTCTTTTTGATCAGAGTTCTGCCTGCACAGATGCTTCTCCCCATACAGCAATCAGATCCAGTGTCTCCCTTTTGGTCCATGCTGGAGCTCGTTTGCGATTCTGGGGGGACTGCCTGGTCACCTGTGCTGCTGAGTTCGCCATGCTGACCAAACAGGAAATTAAATTCAAAAGTTCCCAGGGCTTTTCTTGTGTACCTGGCTAGTGCATCAGAGTTCAAAGTGCTGTCCAGAGCGGTCACAATGGAGCACTCTAGGATAGCTCCTGGAAGCCAATACCGTCGATTTGCGTCCGCACTACCCCAAATTCAACCCAGCAAGGTCGATTTTAGCGCTACTCCCCTCGCTGGGGAGGAGTACAGAAATCTATTTTAAGAGCTCTTTAAGTCGATGGAACGGGGTTGGTTGTGTGGACACATTCATTTGAAAATCGACCTAACATGGCTAAATTCGACCTAACCCCGTAGTGTAGACCAGGCCTAAGGGACAGATTCTTACACATACTGGGTAGTACATTACTCCATGAGTACTCCCATTAGAATCAATGGGACAATTTAGGAAGTACAGTACTATACAGCGTGAGTGAGGGTGATGGAATCCAGCACCAAGTTTCTATCAGGTACACTGTGCAAATCTACTGAAGACAGTGGAGTTGCACAGGTGTAACTGGGGGCTTAATTTGGCCTGCAAAAACTTTATTATGGGTTAAAATGCATAAGGAAAGGACCCCCGCTTGGCTCTCTGAGCACATATGATGTGTCTGACAGTGAAAACAAAAATAACCCTAAAACCTATTTTACTTGTCAGTTGAGGTTATCTGATAGTCATTGAATGAATTATGGAACCATTTGTTCAGAATACTTGAATTGTTTCTTAGAACTAGCCCATGCTAATATGGTATAGAAATCAAACACTGTGGGGCTAGACAGATGGTAGTTTCCAGATTTGATCCCTGGAATCCAATTCTCACTTCATGGGTAGGAAGGAATTGCAAGTGCTGTGCAGGAGTGCCTCACATCAACCTCTTGGGAGCAGTGCTGATGGAGTCCAAAGGGGAGTCACAACTAGCCTTCAGTTGGAAAAACTGAGGCTGCAATACAGGACCAGGCTTGCACACACTAAGCCTGGTTCTCCTGTTCAGCATCGTGAATCAGGAGTTATCCCATTGAAGTCAATGGAGCTAAAGTGCCAGTGAAAATATAAGTCTACACAATTGAGGGGAAAATCAGGACAACTCTATTTTGCTGTCACCAATACTATACATCCATCACTCTAAATTCCAAATTCTTTCAGAAATTAAAAACAAGATTGGTCTTCAATATGATTTGTTAAATATGTCAGTGTCCTGTTTGCATTCTTACCTTTAAATAATAAACCAAGAGCTCATTGAGTGCAGGGTCTGCATTCAGATTAACCAGGTAACACTTGTCATCCCCAACCTTGATACCAGAGGACTCTAGGGAAATTCCCATGCTTTCTAGTTGCCTTTGCCTCTCCTACAAACACATAAAAAGGTTGAACTCACATATTATAGTTTGCTGAGACAATAAAATAACTAAATGAAAGCAAGGAGTAAAGCTGAATACTAATCTACCTACAGGACACGGCTACTAAAAGTATTATCACATAAGTTACAGTAAAAGGATTAAAATAGACAATGATCATACCCTGTATTCTTTTCTAGATTTTAATGTTATGCACCATGACCTACTCCTTTAATGTTCACTCACTTTGAAAAGCACTTATTTAGGCAAGTAGTCCTACCAACTTCAGTGGGACTGCTCACATGAGTAACTACTATGCACCATATGGGTTGCAGAATCAGGTTCCGACTCATCATGTCCATTGCAAATTTGTCACATTACATGCAAATACTAGAAAGATAAGCATACTAGCAGCCATAGGCGCCAACTTCCCCTCTTTCCCATGGGTGCTCGACCCCTTCTTGACCCCCACCCCCATTCCAAACCCTTCCCCAAAGTCCCCGCCCCAACTCCGCCCCTCCCTGCCAATATTCCAACTCCTTCCCCAAATATCAGCCCCAGCCCCGCCTCTTCCCGAGTGCACCATGTTCCCGCTCCTCCCCCTCGCTCCCAGAGCGTGCTAACGCTGCCAAACAGCTGTTTGGCAGTGGCCGGAAGGGAAACGCTGGGAGGTAGGCAGAGGAGTGGGGACGCAGCGCACTCAGGGGAGGAGGAAGAGGTGGGGCAAGGGGTGAGGTGAGCTTGGCTGCCAGTGGGAGCAGAGCACCCACTACTTTTTCCCCACGGGTGCTCCAGCCCCGGAGCACCCACAGAGTCGGTGCCTATACTAGCAGCTATGATTTCAGGTTTAGGGGCATGCCATAAAGTAGCTTGGGCTCAAAGTTTTATTTTGTTTTTAAAAAGCTACAAAGTACTTAATACTAATGGAAACATTTCCCCAATTTTGTAAGTAATTCAGCAAAACTGTTTGTGTTTAGATCTAAATGTTATTTTGTAGTGGTTGCAACCCAAACATCATAACACACTGCTGATGCGTGAGAACTTTAAAGTGTAACTGACTCATTCACTCTACAACCCACAAAGAACAAACAACATAAATGATGGCAAATAAATCAATCTAAAAATTCTGTAAATTCTAATCAAAGGTAATATTAGGGTTGTCTACAACGGGACACTCAGAAAAATTTATCCAAATTAGCTAAGGCTGCATCCGATGAAGTGAGCTGTAGCTCATGAAAGCTTATGCGCTAATAAACTTGTTAGTCTCTAAGGTGCCACAAGTACTCCTTTTCTTTTTAATTAAAAGTGGATCAGTTAAACTGTAGTAAACCCTTGTGTAGACACATTCAGAACTGAATTGGCCTTCATTTAGGTTATCTTAGTTCAGAATTAAGATAAACTGAATTAAGGCCACTTTAATTCTGAATGTATCCACTCAGGAGTTCAATGAAGTTTAAATAATCCATTTTTAATTCGCACCTTTAGCTAATTCGGAATAATTTTCCCAAGTGCCCTTGGGTAGACAAGCCCTTAATGACACCAGTAAGTTAATTTGTTTTTACACAATTTTTTTCCTTTACTTTACAGAGTCACTTCATGTTTAAGAACTGTTTTATAGTAGCACACATGGATGAATTCAGTGATGAAATCCTGGCCGTTCTGAAGTCAATTTGAATTTTTTTTCATTGATTTCAATGAAGCTATGATTTCACCCATTGTATTCATGTTCCTACTTTGGTCTTACAAATCTGAAGTGGCCTGTACACACTGCCATTTGTTTTAAGTACATATCATGGCAGCGATCCCATTAAATCTATTCTAATGAAACTGTCAGTGTCGGCAAATTACACTGTACTCTGGATACAAGGTTGAATGAAATGGTAAAAAAAATGGAAAATACAGAGAAAGGATGAAAGACCAAGAGAGGGTGCCCCACAGAAGTAAAGGAGTAGGAAACAGCAATATCCATGGCCAGACTCTCAGCTATTGTAAGTCAGCAAAGATCCATTAAAGTTTATAGAGTTATGTTGATTTACACCAGCTGAGGATCCAGATCTCAGTAGTTAAAGTATCTGGACTACCTGTGCAATTTCTTCTGTTTTCCTTAGCTTTTCCTCCCAGGTGACTGTAAGTTCTTTTATCAGTTTTTCAGATTCTTCCAATTTTTCCTTCAGCTCTGGTGCCTTCAAGGCCTTAATGTTGAGAAGAAGAAAATTATTACAATTTTAAAATATCATCATACATAAAATAACTCTGCTCAAGCTGGTTTTAGCAAGCTGCTGGCCACAATAGGAATAAATTACTAATCGAGCCATGACAGGACTTTTCCTTTTTTTGTTGAGTTAATTTTACAGGGGAAACTGTGAATATGTGACATAGATCCCTAGTTGAGCACTGAAAGAACAGTTGACAATAATGGGACAATTTTTCAGCTGGTGTAAATCTAGGTCGCTCCATCAGAGTCAACAGAGCTATGCAGATTTATCAAAGCTGAAGATCTGACCCAATATATTTATGCAAAAACTGGGTGACTATATGCAAACAAAAATATCTAACAAGTTATTCCTTTGTACTTGGATATTCTCAATCACCCTTCTTTAATTTATTCTTCTTATAACTATTTGAATTAAATGCCTTCACTAGATTGAGGACACATGTGGCGTTCCTAATATTTTGCCTATTCTGATTTTGTAGGTGTCCTAGCCAATTATAGAAAAATTGAGGATTGAAGATGAAAACTGAGACAGGCAGTGGGTATAAAGCAATATCAGATGTGCTCTAGGACTAGGAGAGGTTTCTCACCCTAATAATTGTCAAAAAGAAATTAAATAAGGTGGTGAGACCATCCATGTGGGTATTCAGTAGGTATTTTTGTTTCTCATGATTCTTTGGTGTCAGTAAAAGGGTAGGAGAACAGTAAGCTTGAAAGTTTTACATAATTTAGTCAGACAGACAAGACAACAGGTAATTTTGGGTAAATTCAGAGCATTTTTAGGTAGCTTCAAATACATCCCTGACAACAGTAGAGAGACAGAGTGGGTGAGGTAATATATTTTATTAGACCAACTTCTGCGGATGAGAGAGACAAGCTGTCGAGTTTACACAAAGCTCTTCTTCAGGTCTGGGAAATGTCCTGAGAGGGTACGTGCACACTACAATTAGACACCCACGGCTGGCCCATGCCAGCCAAGTCAGGCTCATGGGGTTTGTGCTAAGGGGCTGTTTAACTGCAATGTAGATATTCAAGCTGCAGCCTGAGCTCTGTAGCCCTCCCATCTTGCAGGGTTCTAGAGCCTGGGCTTCAACCCAAGCACAAACATCTACTCTGCAATTAAGTAGCCCCTTATCCCAAGTCAGCTGGCATGGGCCAGCCATGGGGTTTTTGTTGTAGTATAGACATACCCAGAGTCCCACAGCTAAATACCAGGTGGAACAGATTGTTTAGCATAAGTAGTTAATATATATTAAAGGACCATTCAAGGTAAGTGGCCCATTAACACATCTCCAATCATAGGGGTGAAAGGAAAAAAAAATGGTGGAGGGGTTAAGTGGGTTATAGATTGCTGTAATAAGCCATAAATCCAGTTTCTCCATTCAGTCAATGATTTTTAGTGTCTAGTAAAGTTATAAATTTAAGCTCCATGGCTCATCTTTTGAAGGTGTTGTACAGGTTTCCTTTGAGGAAACCCATATTTCAAGGGACCATTCAAAATGAAGTAAATGTTAACCACTTATGCTAAACAATCTGTTCCACCTTGTATTTAGTTGTGACACACTGAGTACATTTCCCAGACCTGAAGGAGCAATCTATGCAAGCTTGAAAGCTCATCTCATCGGATCATTTTGAAGCTGATCCAATAAAAGATATTACCTCACTCACCTTGTCTCTCTAATATCCTGGGACCAATGCGGCTATACCAACACTGCTTGACAACAGTATTCAGCCAGAGGTCGCCCACATACCATGAACACAAATGACAGTTTAATACAGAAACAACTAATATAACCTGGTTTTTTTTTTAAATGGTTAGAAGAATAGGTAAAATTAGGCATTTCTTTAATTTATGGAACAGAATTAATAGTCTACATTGCAAAGAAAAACAGAAATTCATGGAAACTTTGCCATTTCAGCCTCATATAGCTTCTTTAACAACCTCTATACTAGCTTCTCTTTCTTGCTTACACTACACAAATCCATCCTCACATTCATCTCTAATCTCATCTCCTACTCTTTATGCTTGTCCAAAGCAGCTCTCAGAGAGCTCAGTAATCAGAACCTAAATGCCATAAGGCCAGTGGTACGCATACTCCCGCTGGTACGCAGAGGTCTTCCAGGGGGCACATCAACTCATCTAGATATTTGCCTAGTTTTACAACAGGCTACATAAAAAGCACTAGCAAAGTCAGCACAAACTAAAATTTCATATAATTACTTGTTTATACTACTCTATATACTATACACTGAAATGTAAGTACAATATTAATATTCCAATTGATTTATTTTATAATTATATAGTAAAAATTAGAAAGCCAGCAATTTTCAATAACCGTGTGCTGCGACACTTTTGTATTTTTAGATCTGATTTTGTAAGCAAGTAGTTTTTAAGTGAGGTGAAACTTGAGGTACGCAAGACACATCAGACTCCTGAAAAGGGTATAGTAGTCTGGAAAGGGTCACTCACACTCAGACACACAGGAAGGACAACCTCTGTCGTACAGAGCTTACAATCTATGTGGGAGACAAGAGGTGAAAACATCATATAGATGGGGGAAAATAAGGTTAACAGGGAGACCATTACTATTAGCATAATAGGCAGCGGTCACAGCAAACCAGTTCCCTTAGTGTTTTTGTCTCCTGACTCTGTGTCTTTTACTGCCCCATTTAACTTAACCAAGCTACATCCCACTCCTTCCAAAAAACCCAAAATATACCAAAAAAAACCCCCACAACACAATAAAAAGTTGAAAACCTACTATGCAGTTATGATCACAGGTCACAGACTGTTCTATGCTGTACTACAGAGTATCTACTTGTGCCTTTAGATTAAGTTCTTCAGGAAAGGATCTAGTTTGGCAAGGTACACCTTCTGTACAACCCAGTGTATGCTTACAAGAGGCTCATGAACCATCAGATATTTCAGCTTATTTCAAGAAACAAAGTTAATGACTTACAATGTAATTAACATAGCAATCTCACTTCCGAACTTTGTTGTAAGAACTACACATAGAAGGAAATTCCTATCAAAACACTTGATATTTCCTTATAGAACTCTAGATACACAGAGCTCCAAATAACTTTACCTCAGCTTGCGAGAGCTGTTCTTTCAATTTTTCCACTTCTTCACGTAGTTCTCGAATGACCCTGGCATTTGGATCTTCATTTACCACAGCATGATTAACTATCCTTTTGGCTCTGTCTGCATATCTCAGCGTAGAGAGCGTTTCTTCATAATTGTCAGCTGATGGGCTAATTGTGGCTATCATGGCAGTTTGGCTGTTTCCTCCCAAGTTGTCCTGTAAAGCATAATCTTCGAAAGTTTGAGGAATACAGGACATATTAAAATGTACCCCATTCTCTCTGTAGTCATAATGTGCCCTTGTAAAGAACAGATTTGAAATATATATGACATCTATTTAGACACCAAAGTGCACTGATTAATTTGAATCTGATCTATAACTCAAACAATTTCTAGGTCTCAGTGCATTAGACATGATCCCACTACAGATTAGTACCGTAGGTCATAAGATATCACTGCAGGCAGAGCAAAAACAGCAGCAGAGAATCTGTTCCTAGTAGTATAGAAAGAAGTTTGTAGCAGCAGCCACCCCACAGCTCATTAAAAATCAAAACTGTATGCTTCGATCCCACAACACATCATGCTTACAGTTTGTCTACAGCAGAGGTTTTCAAACTGTGGGGCGCATCTCTCCAGAGAAGTGCGGAGGAATGTTCGGGGGGGTCCAGCGCAGGGCTGGCCCCTCCCGATACCCAACCCCCTCTTGAGGTGGCTCAGGAAGGCAGGCTCAACCGGCCACATGTAGGAGACCTGTGTCTTTTTGCTCATGACTGTCATGCAGAGGAGCAGGCAGTGGCAAGATCAACAATGCACTTCTGCCTGGGCTGGGAATGGACAGCAACTCCTCCAACCCGCACACAGATCCCACCCCTTCCCCACTCACGTGACAAGGATGGCTGTACTCCAATAGCTGCCCTCGTGATGACTTCACACTCCTCCCCTCATGGCATTTAGAGCCAGTGTCAAACAGGCTGCCATTTTGAGCCACAGATAAGTGTGGGGACAGAGGAAGTGCCAGGGGACTGTGTGGACAGTGGCTCCTGGGACCAAAGGTGAGGGGTGGGGAATGGGGCTTGTATTGTTCCAGAGCTGCATGAGGCGCCCAAAGCGCTGTGGGGAGCTTCGCTCTGCCTACAGGTTCCTGCCACTCGAGGTGTGTCTGAGGCTGGCCCTGGCGCAGGGGATGAGTGGATTGCAGGCAGCCTTCCCAGGCCAGATCAGGGTGGCGTGGCTCCCCCAGGGGGATGGAATCTGTCAACCTTCAAACAGCATAAAGAAGCCCGAAAAGGGACCTCCAGGCCAGTGCTGAGGCAGAGGGATGGGATCTTCACCCACTGCGGGCAGCCGCATGTGCCCTGGAAGATTACTCCCTGCCCATGACTGCAGCTGTCCTGGGAAGCCACAGGCAGCCCGGCGCAGCCCAGGAAGGAGACGCTGTCAGTACCACCCAAGCTGTGTTACTTCGGGATCACTGTGGCTCCTTCTCCACCCCTGCTGTAGCCAAACCCCGAAGCAGGAGTCACGGTGGGGTGCAAAGCCAGGGCGCCCAGTGGCTCACTGTGTAGAAGATGGCTTGCTCAGCTGTCTGCCTGTTCACAGCCTGGCATTCACAGGGTCACTGTACACTTTCCTGGGTGCAGCTCAGAGTCCCATTCCTCTATGTGTGACCATAATGCCCCTCGCAGGGCTCCCTCCCCCCCAACCAGGGCAGCAGCGGAGGCTTGGATGAGCCCCACATGGCAAGGCTTGGGGCAGCCCTGCATGGCGGGGCTTGGAGACAGAGCGCCACCTCCACCCCTGACTCACCTGAGGGGGCCACCCAGCCTGTGGGTCTGTTTTGTCTGGGTTGGGGGCTGGGGCAACTAAAAATTGTAAATCAACAGGGGGGCTCAGCTCATAAAGTTTGAAAACCACTGGTCTACAGGGTGAAATGAGACCATGCGTTACCTTGAGAAGCCAAGTGAGTACAGAATCTCTATAAGGCACAAACTTGTTTTTCCCCTTTCCTGCTGCTTGGTCAGCAAGTGATGATATAACCAACCCCAGTGTTGAGAGTGACCTAAGAAAACAGCAAAACATTAAACAGCTTTGTGTATATATTCCAAACAATATGATTTGGTAAAATGCAGAAGAGGAGGAGGACTTGAAAGAGAACTAGACTTTGTGGTTTGCAGTTGTTCATATGTTTCGAAAGATGCCTGTTAAAGTAACCATATTTATAAAAAGAGAATTGGATTCAGAGAGCAGTCTAAGTGGCTGCCTAGGATTTCATACTGCAACCTGATGAGACTAAACCAGAAAGTTTGGAACTCAGTTAAAATATTACAATATTTCAAATACTTCAGCATGTGAGGTTGCAGCGTCTTATGTACCCCTCCTCAGAGGCTAAAGTCCAAAGGTAAGAGACCTTTTGCCTCAACACTTATTCATTAAGCACTGCTGACGGCACTGTAGAGCTGAGTAAGAGAGACTGCAGTCAACAGAACTACTCACACACTTAAGCATGTTCATAAATGTATGCAGGTTCAGGGTCTAAATTAGATTGACAAAATAGCTGATGCACCAGGTTAAAGGAAGTTAGTCTTGTTTTAAAGCAAAGATTCTTACTCCCCGCGCCCCCACGTTTCCAATCCACACTTAAAATCTTTACAAAGAATCAACTAATTAATGCTGATTGGATTGAGGAGCAAGTGGGAATAGTTGGACCTTTATATATTCTACTTATATTTACATATTTTAATATACTATATAGATACATTTTTACATTTGTACTTATACATATGTGTAGGCAGCGCCATCACTATACGCTACAGCACTGTAAGTGTAAATAAGCCCTTAGATGCAGGGACAGTGGGTCTTGGCACAGTGCCTATCAGAATGAGGCCATGACCCTGATTGGGGCTTTTGAGTGCTATTGCAATAAATAATGGTCAAAAGATGTTGCATAGAAGTGTTTTAATGAGAGATCTGAAGGATTCCAGCTGTTACAACTCTTACAGAAGATATTGCAGTATCGTATAGCAGAAGGACATACTCGGATGTTATGAGAGGAGGCATGGATGGAGTGTAGACAAGGAAGCAGAAGGAAATAAAATTTAGGGAGGGGCATGTCAATTTGTCCTTATGATCACACATGCTAGCACAGGGGTGGCCAACCTGTGGCTCTTCAGAAGTTAATATGCGGCTCCTTGTATAGGCACCAACTCCAGGGCTGGAGCTACAGGCGCCAACTTTACAATGTGCCGGGGAGTGCTCACTGCTCTACCCCTGGCTCTGCCACAGGCCCTGCCCCCACTCCACCCCTTCCCACTCCCTCCCCTGAGCCTGCCATGCCCTTGCTCCTACCCTACCCCCCAGAGCCTCCTGCATGCCATGAAACAGCTGATCGGAAGGTGTGGGGAGGGAGGGGGAGGCGCTGATTGGTGGGACTGCCGGTGGGCGGGAGGCGCTGGGAGCAGGGGGCGAGGAGGGAGCTGATGCGGGACTACTGACTTATTACTGTGGCTCTTTGACAATGTACATTGGTAAATTCTGGCTCCTTCTCAGGCTCAGGGTGGCTACCCCTGTCCTAGCTTGTATATTGCCTATCTGTATATAGAATACCATGTATGAATGATCATACTATACAGCACAAAGGGGTATTTTAATTTTAAATTGTTGTATAAGTGAAAGTACATCAGCCTTTGCAGTACAGTCAGGAATAACTGATTGCTGGATCCCCAATCTCTCATTTCCAGAGGCTGTGAAGATGGCAAATATTGGGGTGCCACACATTGCTCCAGTCCAGACCAACCTCCCAAGACAATTAAGGAGTACCAATAGCAGACTCTTAAAGGTGTGCTGTTGAATATCCATCAGCTAGAGGAACAGTGGCAAAAACAGAAGATCCCTAGGAATAGAAGAAATGTAAAAACAAGAGAAAGTGGGGAAAGTTTCACACAAGGAAAAAACTAAAGCAACCTCTGCACCCAAAACTGCTCCTCAAAGGCCCCATGTAAAGCCAACTAATTTAACTGTATAGACCAGGTTTTAATAAAGGGGCACTTATTTTAGTGAAACAATAGTCGTTTGTTAACACAGCATTAAAGATTTAACTATGGCTTTAACTAGGCAGTGTGGTCTAGTGGACAAAGCACCAAACTGACTTGGGAGCTCTGGTTCTATTCCCAGATCTGCCAGTGACCTGCTGGGTAGGTCACTTCACCTCTGTACCTGAGTTTCCACATCTGTAAAATGGGGATAGCGATAGTGACCTCTTTTGTAAGAAGCTTTGAGATTTACTGATGAATATTGCTGTACAAGAGCTAGGTATTATTAATTATTATTATTATTAATAAAATACAATCTGTTTTATACAGCTAATTGTTAACAAATGTAACAATACCAAAATGAACATCCCTTAAAAATACAAATGAAGAAATTGTAACAAAAGCCATTGTCTAAACATTGTAAGGGAAGTATTATGAGAAATGGCTGCAATAAAATAATTACACGATTCCAGTGTCTACTTTGCCTCATAACTCATAATGCACCGGAGATGTGTAATTACTTTAATCTAATCTACATACTGTTCTCTGATATTGCTTACATAATGCCCTTTAACAAAAGCCACTTCCAGCACCCAATAAGCTGGGACAGTTCAGAAAGAGTAAGTTTACTTGGCAGCCTGGCGCAGAATACATGAAAGAGAATCGCTTCTGTGGGTTTCACATTTTCAACATCACTTTTTCCTTATGCATGACTGGGCTCACTTGTTATTGTGCAGTTGGAGGCCTGCACATTCCAAACAAGTGCCTGAGTCAGCAGTTGTAAAGGTGGTGCTTGCTTATCAGAGTGGAGAACACTGCACTGAATGGCATAGTTTCAGCCCATTTTCATAGGGTTTTCACTGACATCTAGTAAATAGAACCCAGCTACTGCTCCTAGTATTATGAAAGCTACTCAGATCACAGTATTGTGGGCAATATTAATTTTGTTTTCAAAGGCTTGCTTAGTAGTTACAATTATGATAGCAACAACTGTGGTTTATTAAAAAGCATCAAAATTACAGCCTGTTTAAGAAGAATGCTTTAACTCTTGGTAGGCACTAATCAATGGCTGATTTAGTCTGTGCCTCGTATTATGTGTTTTGTAGAGATTCCCCAGATACATTGCAAAGGACTGTGGGGTACCGCTGCCCCTATGGTCAGTATGGTAGCCAGTACTCTACTGGGAGAGAAGCAGGCACATTTAGCTCTTCTGAAAATATTTGCAAGGACCGAGGAAGACAGTTATGGTGCAGGTCCCTTGAAAACCCTGATGGAGGGGAGACGAGTAGCCACCCAACACCCTCTGGAAGGAAGGTTGGAGAGGGCCATCTTCTTATGTTTTTTTACGTACAAAGAGAAGCCATATGTCTGGATGACTGTAAGCCTGAATGACTTATTTTAGGTTAAGGTAAATAACTAGAGAAAACAAACAAAATATCAATGAGAGCGCACAATGTGTGCATCTCCTTTAAAAGGAGTAGCACTACCTCTGAGAACAAAACAAAAGCGCTCTCTGCAGATAAAGCAGACTCCTCGGTCTAATACACTGATAGCAAGATCTAAGACTTACATAGTGCAAGTCATTTCTGGAGCTGACTGGGATGGAGCAAACTATCCCTTCCCTCCAAAGCATTCCCAAGTGGAGTGCCTGAGGTAGGATGAGCTGTGGGGGAGAGAAGGGGAGTATATAACTGGAGAAGAGTCTATTTCATCCACAGTATTTGCTTTTATGAAGAAACTGAACTTCCAAGCAAATCTGCAGGAACTGGTTAGATGCCACGGAAGTCATCCTGCAAAATTTGTGGTTTATTTAGTTGTACTGTATAGTTTGCCCAGCCCTGTAAATGCACAAGTCAGACTGCTTTGCCTTCCTTTATTTTCACATTCTCATCCAAAGCAGTTACATATAGCAATCAATATGGATTATATTCTAATGGATTTTTCCATTTCAAGCAACTATAGCCACTCTGCTTTTGACCTCATGATAAAAAAACCTGGGATACTTTACAAGTCAGTCAAATTCACTGTCCACAATGTTATAAAATATGTTGATCATCATAAAATGGTGTGTTGCTAAAATTTTCAGTGCCACTTTGGAAATCTCAACTATTGTCTCTGCCCCGAGAGCTCAGTATCTATTTCAGAGATATACTATTCTGAGTGACAATACAAAGTATGTGTGATACACATTATTCACACATTTTAATGGGAGTTGTTCTGTGAAAATCAGTTCTAGTAGCACAACTTCTAGAAACAAACTTTGATTATTGGTTGCAATGCACTTTTAGAACAAAAGGGAAAAATCCACCTCTCTCAAAATAAAAATGCCTTTTTTCCCCAAGTGCATATCAAATACAAGTTCTGTGGCTTCTTGTAAGTGAAAGAGTTAGACAATTCTACAAGGTGTGGGAAAAGAGAGGTAAAGGACACCACAGTACAGCACTAAGGGAATTCTCTTCAGCATTCAAGCATCAAGTGGAGTTCCAAATGGAGAGCAGTGAATAAATGGATAAAGGGGATACAAACTTATACCATACAAGAACTTAACTTGGGGTAAATGTACCTATAGAAATGAATCAAGATGGATTTTTTTTCTATTCTCTTTTTAGAAATGTTTCAAAGTAAAATTTAGTACTCATGAAAGATTTGAACTATCTGTATCTGAAGACATCTATCCACAGAAAATATACAGCATGGACAGAGCAAGATTCCAATGCTGCCACCACAATAAAGGATGTAAAGCCTGACTTGACGGGATAAGGTTATAGGGAAAAGTGAGGAGAGTTCACTCTCAATGCCCATTTCGTTCTTGGTATATATGCCGAGACTGCCAGCATGAATGGCAATTAGCGGCTGTTGTGGCAACGGTCTTGTGATGTGACACTTTTCCACGAGGAGTTAGACTGAGACAACCAACTCATTTCCCATAGGCCTGTACCAACCATGAGATTCCGAGAGACCAGAAACTAAAACTAACAGCTGGATTTGAATCAGTGACCTTGAGAGTTAAGACTCCACATACCACACTACCAACCTAAAGCCATCCAGTTTACCATCACATGTAGTGATTCTTAACCCTACTGTGCCGATCTGTGCATGTAACTGTGCATGTAAACTTTTTAACATGACACACTGATGCAAAGTAGATTGGTGTTTACTGAAGCATCTCTGGACCTGTCCAGCTTCTAAAAGAGGTTAGGTTTTTAATATTCTAGTATAAATGTTGTTGAAATATACCTCTGCTGTCCTGCTCACCTTACAGAGAACCAAAAAAAGGTTTATGGAAACTTTTAAAATTGGTAATTGAAAAAAGTGCTAGGTTTGGATGCTGCATTTTATCTCATTTTTCCCAAGGAAATTAGTATATTTAAGACAATGGTGATATCATGCTAAGTATTTGTTTTGTGGAGTAACACAGTAGTTATGGTAGCAAAATGCCCTATAAATTGTTATTGCTTGAGTTACAGATGCCCCTAGGCAGCCTTAAACTTATGCACCTTCATTGTGACCTATTTTTCTTAAACTGTGAACTATACTCTTACATATTTTTAGCACATGTAGGAGCAAAGCCACTCAGTTTTCACCAAATTTTTTATGGTTTGTATTCTTCCTTTTATGGCTTACACTCTTTCAATAATGAGATTGCTACATGTGTCTGAAGAAAGGGTGTGTAAATGAATCACAAAGGTTTATTCTTTAAAGAGTGCTGTTGTCACTTTTTCCAAATAAGCAGCACAAAAATCTCATCTGAATCATGTAAGAATCAGGTTCCCTGCGTCAATGTATAATGTTGTGTTCAGCACATAGTTGCTGAAAAAGCATAATTAAATTGCTTGTTGACCAGAAGCATCACTTGAAGTGATTTATGACAAGTGATTCCAGGCAGGCAATGAAACACTAACCTTGGAAGATTAATTTTTACACTTCGTATTTGCCAATGTCCTTACTTGTTTATGTTGCTGCCTTCTTTCAGACGTTCTCCTGCAGCTCCTGTTTTAGACACTCTCTCACTACCAGCCAAATCCACCAGGCTGACCTTGCTGACCTTCTCGCCAGAATTCTAGAAGAATGAAAAATAGGAGACAAATAGCCAAGAAATGTGAATACAAAATGCTAAAGAACCAGATATACTTGCAGTACTTAAATCCTGCTGTTTTATGAGCAGTGCATTATGAACAGTGACAAATCAGAGGTGTAAGAGAGCCTGAAGAAAAAGGAATTCCCATAAGGCTTTTTAATTTTTTTAAACAGTTACTCTCATATCACTTTATCCCTAAGGGTTGCACCACTTATGAAATAGCATTAACTATGGTATAAGTTCAATAACTTTACTGGCATGGTAAGCTATTAAAGTGTTGCCAATGCTAATACAGCAAAAATCATCTGTCTAGGACAGGTTTTACAGTAGTCAGTCTTAAACAGCATGCTCATCTCTCATTTGGCAACTGGCTGCTTCCGTAGTTTTTCTTGTACATTAAATTTCAATCTGAATCATCCTCTCTACTAGATGAGCTAAGGGAATCATAAAAATGTTTCAATTTAACTCAAAAAAATATTTGAGGCTGGATTCCCTTTTAGGTACCAATGGAAAATAGTTCAAGTTACAATAAAGACAGGATATGTTTACACTGCAATCAGCATGTGTAGTTAACACTAGCTTGGGTTCGCCTACACATACTGCAATCTAGCTACTGTGAGTACAATTAGCATGTGCTTCAGTGATGGCTGTACAAGCCCGCCCAGGATGCTGGGAACTTATTTGAGTGGCTACCCTGGGCCTAAAGCCTTGTGCTGTAGCTTCACTGCTATTGGTAACCCGTGCTAGCTAGCTCAGATATAGCTACACATGCTGCAATCACACTTCCAACTGCAGTGTACTCATACTCTTAAAGACAAAAGAAAAGGCAAACCAAGAGAATACTCATGTGTTCTACCTTCCCACATAAATAATAACCACTAATGGGATCAAAGGAAAGGGTCATGCAATATCATACAGGAAACTGTGTCCCCAGGTGACATTATAACTCTTAAGGCAGAGGTGAAAAACTCTACTCCCTAGGAGTCAAGGCAGCTTAAGTTTTAAAATGGTAGGCCATTTGGTCTCCTTATCCCAAATTAAGCAGTGCTACTTATAGATGCATAACAGTATGCATTCTGACAGTGGACTTCAATTGTGTTCTCCAAGTTTCCTTTAAATTTATCACCCCTGAAATGTAAATCCCGGATGGTGAGTGGCTGAAAGGAGAAAAATGGCAGCAAGTGCCTCTTATTTCAAACAAGGACCACCACAAACACACACTTACACCAGACTGCAGGTCATAAAGTGTCTGAGTTACTACAATATTGAATACAGCATGAGAGCGGCTACTTTCCTCATTCATGTTGGTTGCAGCAACCGTTCGAGATTTGTTTCCCTCCGACATCAGGGACTCAATATCCTGGAGCATAACATATAGTAAAAAGGGATGTTAAGATAAAAGTGGGAGAAACTGTTCTTCCCACTAAACAAAATTCTCATTACCATAGAAAAGATGAGGACCTTCTCCATACATTTTCAAATGTATAGTGTACAAAGGGTGCATAATTTGATAGGCTGCAGTTATTCAGACCCCTTAAATTTCTAAGTGCTGTACTTAAACACAGTTCTGACACACAAGCTACAATCTCTACTCATCTGTAGATGAGAACATGCTGACAACATCCACATTACAAGTCATATTTGTTTAATGCCAGTAATTAGGCCAATAGAAAACCATTTAGACAGATGAACACAATGTGTTTCTTCAGTGAGCTGCACTAATACTATCTTCACTTAATTGGCTCAAAGGGTTACCTCACTTAGAGACTGTACCTTTCTACATGTATAAAACCAAAGGCAATTATGTTGAGTTTGATACATGTGCTTGCTAACTCTCCTGAGAAAATGTGCATAAAAAAAAAGCTGTGAAAATTCACACTAGCAAAATGTTCTTTTAAAGATCGGGGTAGGAGAGGATTGACTGCATTTGGTTTTCCCTTAGCTAACACAATTCATAAAAGTTGGAACCAGAGAAACTGCAATCTGTCAATGACTGAAAGAAACTGCTTCTTTCATTTACTTGAGCTTTAATATTATATTCAACCCATACTATCTAAGTGAACTAGAAGGTAGTTTTCATGCTTACGTCGTGCACATCTGCCTCAGAAGTATACAAGTCTTTGAAAAGAGTAGTCTTTCCTCCTCTAGTAGTACATGAAAAATATTAGTGAAGATTTTCTGCCATTTTTAAAAAATACTTAAACGGGTTTTTCCATCCAATTTCCTTTATAAAGAAAACTCCATGCAGTGTGTAAAGCACTTCTTTAAATATTACCTTTTATTGTCTTTTATAAACCCTAAAAACATAACATTTTCAAAGGAGTCAGAGTTACTCAAATGGGCCCTTCTGCAGCTATGATAAACTCTGATACAACTAATAAGCATAGTACAAGAAGACTGTAACCAATGGATAGAAAACAATCAAAATAAAGAAGTATTGGCAAACTTAGCACTGGCTACATATACACTGTAATCTCCACAAACAAAGAGCCTGATACTGCTGCCACTAAAGTCAACAAGAATTTTTCCATTGACTTCCATAGGAAAAAAAGATCAGGCCAAAAGCTTTTAACTGAAATAAATAGTTCTGAGTCTTCAGGCAGACATCTTTGTGACTGTCAATAATGAAGTCAAATATTAGAACATATAAATCACCTCAAAGAACCAAAACATTGAGTAGATACTGGTTTACATAGTACAAAATTCCTATCACCCTGTTTACAGAAATGTTATTTAGTTATTTGTCATCAGTTTATATTTACCTCAAAGTTAGTAACAGCCAGTTGAGACAAGCCATCTACATATGGCCCCAATACTTTGTGCTCTCGAACCTTAAGGGACTGCCGGCTCCTTAGGAACAAAGCAGGGTGTTATTCAAAACCTTCCCATAGCAATTTATTATGAACTGTACTGGTTAAAAAAGAAATCCATGAAAGCAATTGTTTGAATTGCCAACACATCAGCTATAGAACTTAGAGATCCATTTTTAAAATTCTGGCTGTTTTTTTAAAATGATTAAAGTAATAGAAAAACCACCCTCCAGATAAACTCTGGATTTGTTTTGATCTTATTTCTATTGTTAATCTACCAACCAGGTTTTAATCATTATAATCTCAATTTTTTTTTAAATGCACACACTTGTTGGGGGGAAGAGGGGCAGTTTAGAACAGACCCTGAAATGCTTCATGTTATTTTTTCTATAGACAAAAATGGAAAACAAACAAAAATCCAGGATGTGATAGAGCAAATCAAGGAAGACTCTAACTTTTATATTTTTTCACACTTTATCCAAATGTAACAGTCTAATCTTTAAATTGTATCTGTTAGTTGACATATACAATTCTGTATATATTGGACACATATTCATAGTCAGTGATTTAAAAAACAAACAAAAAGAAACAAAAACAAAACAGAAACCTAGTCAGAGACCTAAACCCACCTGCCGAGACAAATACCAAGTATAAGTGATGGCAGGTGGCTCTCAGTGAAGTCCAGGAGACAATGCCTTATTGAGAAGCTCAGCCCCTATCCGTAGCTGCTGGGATGGGGGAGGGTTCTAGGATTTATCATTCAATAAATACAATTAAGTCAACCACTACATATTTAGGGTTTGTCTACACTTAAAAGGCTATAGTGGCACAGCTGCACTGCTGTAGTGCTTCAGTGTAGACATACCTACACCTATAGGAGGGATTCTCCCATGGGCGTAGGTAATCTACCTCTCCACGAGGCAGTAGCTTGGTCGACAGAAGAATTCTTCCATTGATCTAGTGTTATCTACACAGGGACTTAGGCCAGTTTAACTACATTGATCAGGAGTGTGGATTTTTCACACCCCTGACCGATGTAGTTAACCTGACCTAATTTTCTATTGTAGATCAAGCCTTAGGCTTTACAAACCTTCTTCCAAGACTCCCTCCTGTATATCAGTCTCATTGTGACTACCAGGAGAAGGTATCTTCCAACTCCAGAATTCCCTCACTACTTCTCCAGCTGCTTCTGGTGTTCCAGTCCTCTTCCCCTATGAATACCTGTAGAACTTGCCTCATAGCTTTCCCAAACAGAGTGAAAGTGACAGGATTTCTCATTTCACTGCTATACAGGGTTTTCAATAGAAGAAATTGACCAGAGTCAGTTACAGAGGGAATGGAGGTTGTTTGTAACTGAAATGTTCCGTAACTCTAGACGTTACAGATGTCAGCCATGGGGGGATTGGGGCTGCAGCCAGAGGGTGGGGGGCTCAGGGTTTCTGCTCTGCAGGAGCACTAGGACTCAGGGCTTTAGACCTGGGCGAGTACTGGGGCTCAGAGCTTCAGCCCCGCGGCTCCGCTCCTGGTTTCAGCTTGCAGAGGGCACCATGACTCAGGGCTTCAGCCTTGCAGCACCAATCCTGGCTTCTGCCCCGCGGGGGCGCTCCAGGACTCCCCACAGTTCCACTTCTAGTTTCAGCTGGTGGGGGGGGGGACGGCACGGAGGCTCAAGGCTTAAGCTATGGGGAGAGCGCTGAGGCTGAAACAGGTACTCCCCTCGTAGCTAAAGCCCCAAGCTTTGGCACCCTCTGCAGGGCTGAAGCCCCGAGCTCCAGTGCCCCCCATGGGGCCAAAGCTCCAAGCCCTGACTCCCCTCATACTGTGGCAAAGCCCCAACCCCCACCCCTGTGGCTGAAGCCCTGAGCCCCAGAGCTAAAGCCCCAAGGTAGTACAGTATTTGCTGGATTGGGGGGGTGTCTCTGCTGCTGCCTAATTGATTACTTCCAGTTCCACATGGTTTCCAGTTGACCAGTAAGTCCGTAACTCTGGGTGTTCATATCTTTGAGGTTCTACTGTACTTTCATTCTGATGCACTATGAGCATTAAACAGGACACTTAAGCTATCTGCATACTCAGAAGTCAGCACTGCATTGGTTTACATTGACAAGGTTATTTCTGGAACCATAAGAGACAGAAACTGATGGTTTAGGTCTCCTCTACTTGCCACAGAAAGCTTCACATTTGACATTGGAGAGTATGACTGGATTTTTCATTTGTTGCCCATATCTAATTCTACACAAATGAAGGATAATGCTCTGAACAAAATGTCTCTATTTTGTTTTTTAGTTTTCTCATAAGTATTCACTCTTTTAAATCCAGCAAACTAGGAGAGAAAGATTCAAGGACCATCACTGAAGTCTAGTTATAGGGAATGGGTGGATAGACATGCAATATGTAACACATAATAAGTGCTTATATTAGTTTATGTCTGATTTTTTGTTTTATTTTGTTTTGAGGGAGTACAGTGGGGAGGAGAGACAAAAGTCATCTAATGGGTTTTTGGCCTAATCCGACATTCCTATCACAATCAGAACTCCTAACAAAATAATTAGGCGTACGGGGTGTGTAATGAAGGATGCAAGATTGGGCTTTGTAAGGCTTCCACAAGCACTGCAAGCTGCTAAGAGAAATTGTGAGTCAAATCTTTCTATAAAATAATGACATATGTTAGCTAGTATATCAGGAATTGCCATATATCACACAGCCACAAATAAGGAAGAATCAAGTTGCCCTAATGTACTGATTAATTTGATATTCTTTTTTAGTTTTCTGTATTTCCCCCACCCCTACAATCATATATTTACTCTGGTTAGTGTTCTCGGTCCTTTAAAATTAATCCTACATTTTCTAAAAAGAAAATACTTCTCTATAAAAACATTTATCTTTCAAAATATACAAAATCCGAGAATGCTGCTGGTATTCCAGGTTACACTTCTGCAACTATGGCAATAAATATTCTTACATCAAATACATTCATCCCTTCTTCCCCATGTAAAAGGGAAGTATTCTTTTCCTGTCCTAAACTGATGTATATAGAGATATTGTGTGTTGTTCAACAGCTGTACTAAGCTGAACCAAAAGTGACTGCATTTATTCAGTTACGTGACTAGTTAGAAGGTGCTATTTTAAGCATCTATTCAAATAGATACAAGTAAGGTTATGTCTACACTTAAAAAAATACAGCGGCACAGCTGCAGTGTTTCTGTGTAGATACTACCTATGATAACAGGAGGGTTCTCCCATTGGCATAGGTAATCCACCTCCACAAGAGGCGGTAGCTAGGTAAGCAGAAGAAATCTTCCGCCATCCTAGCGCTGTCCTCACAGGGAGTTAAGGTCGACATAACTACATTGCTCAGGGATGTAAAAAATCCACACTCTTGATTGGATTAGTTATGCCAACCTAATTTTCTGTATAGTCCAAGCCTAAATCAACAACATCACGTTCACGCTTTACAAACTTGGTATTATTTGAGAACTGTTCACTCTAACGTTTTGGGCATGTGATCCCTTCTGAACAAGTTTTATACACATACAAGTTCACAAAAGCTTCACAAACCCTTCCAAAGTGGGTAGTTCTATGTTGCAGTTTCAACTAATATAAAAAAAAAACTACTCACCCTTTAGGGTCTAACAGATCTCTGACCTTCTCATTATAGATTTCCATATAGGACACTTCAACTTTAAAGGTCTGAGATTCATTTTCTTCTACAGAGATTCTCTGAAATAAAGCACAGCAGAGCCGTGGGATCAGGCCGAGCTGCTCTGCATTGCCCATCATCGAGAAGGATTTTCCTGAACCTAGAGAAAAGCAAAGGGGAAGAGAAATGGAATATTTTAAAGCACCCTGCAATTTCTCAAATAGTCACTAAATTATTCACACAATGTATGTCTTCCTCTGCCTTTTATTCTTCAAGAAGCACCTAAGACAACAAAGTGACTTGGAGGACACCAAGCAGTCAGCAAGTTCATCTGAGTACTAAAGAAAAGAAATAGGTAAATCAATACAGGATTCTTTCACAACACCTCTACCACAACTGCTATTTATTGGCAACCCTTGTTGTCAGTCTCACCTGACACACACAAAAGAATGAATGGGCACAGGATATGAATTTTCCATTCAATCCTAGACGATGGCTCCTGCAGGTAGAAACTAAACATACATTTACAACTGTGTAAGGAATATTGCACTGCCACCGGCCTTGCTGAACCCGTTCTGTGTTTAAATAGAGGATGAGTTCAATCTCCAGAGCTGTCAATCAAGTACTTAATTAAAAATGAAACAGAAAATATAATACTGTAGTAATACAATGGTGTTTGAAGGATTTTTTAATTTTCACTGTTTTCCCACAGAATTTTTAGATTCTCTTCTTTTAGTTCTATTATTTTTGTTTGTTCTGCCCCCCTCCGCCCCCACCACACACACAAAGCAGCCTTCTCCACCTTTTCCTCAGATCAACAGAAGACCCTCTCACCTGTCTGTCCATAGGCAAAAATACAAGCATTATATCCCTGAAAGGCCTTTTCAAGAATTCCTTCTCCAAGGCACTTAAACACCATTTCTTGATCTAAAACAAACAAAAACAAAACAGCAAATCACAAAGAAACACCACAGTTTATTTAAAATAAAGGAGCAAGATTCTTAAACCTTGAGTAAATTGTGATTTTACTGACATGGAAATCTAAAAGGAAATTTTTGTTCTTCTGAGTGCATTGCTAAGGAAGAAAAACATTGTTAACACACAAAAATCAAAATGACCAAGATTTGAAGCCCGGTTGCCTAAAACTGGCACTGCAAGCTACATTTAAGTATTTAAAAAAAGTTGCCCAGTTTTCATAGGTGCTGAGCACTTCACATTTACTTCAGTGAGAACTACACCATCTCTGAAAATCAAGCAACTAAAATTAGGTGCCTAGAAAAGAATATAGGTGGCTAAACTTTAAGGCAACCAAGTGTGAAAATTTTAGCCAGTATGCATTCTTGAATTACAAAAATACACGTGGAGTAGCAAAATTGTTAATTACTGCAACATCACTATTATAATGTGTTAGTTTCCCAGTTTAAAGAACACTTACTAGAGATTGTCCCAGCTATTCACTCTTGTGATCTGGTTCTCAAGTTTCAATAAAAGCCAGTTATTTTTCTTTCCATATCAAGGTGACACCTTGACCAAAATGAAAGAATTGAGATTCTGTCTAGGGATGGTATGTATATTATTGAGTTGAATGGCTTATCTTAGCATACACTCCAGCCTATCTTTTTTTTCTTTTTTTCTGGTAAGTACAGTATTAGTTTGAAAATCTAGATACAGAGACCCCATATGAAAATCCTCTGTTGAGTGTAACAGTCATAGAAGATTTTAAGTATGCTTTAAGCTCTATGAGCCAAGATATGAAAGTAGGAACAGTGGATGTCACCCAAAAGTTCAGACTCTGTGCACCACCAACAGGGCAAGTATGTTGTGTATTTTGAGCTCTGCTCTGGGAAGTGTGCCATCTACATCGACTCCCAAAATAAGCGGCGCTGAGTTAAGGGTGGGGTTTGTACCTAGTTTTGGGGGGAAGAGGGTGTTTTTAACCTTTTACATATTGCATAGTGATTTTGTAGAATATTTGATGTTTATTGCTGCTTATCTCTTATTTAAGTCTGAGCTGTTAAAACATTAAAGTGCAACTAGCCAAACTTTTCCTAGGCTTAGGGCAGGGGTGGGTAAACTTTTTGGCCCAAGGGCCACATCAGGGTGTGAAACTGTATGGAGGGTCAGGTAGGGAAGGCTGTGTCCAACAAACAGCCTGGCCTCCGCTGCCTATCCGCCCCCTCCCACTTCCTGTCCCTTGACTGCCCCCCTCAGAACCACCGACCCATCTAACCCCCCCCCCCCCCCAGCTCCTTGTCCCCTGACCGCCCCCTCCCAGGACCCCCCACCCCAAACCGTCTAGATTAGGATTTTAAAACGTTAGTTTAAACAAGTTTTTTAATAATACATCTCTGATTCTTTTTTAAACACACCCTTAAAGTTTGCCTTGACTAGAATGTAACGGTGTGGTGTTAGAACATGTTCTAACTATTGCACCCTGAAGCTCTACTGTTGATGAGGCAATGTTGCTTTTAACATAGGCCAAACTGGTAGAGATGAAGAGTAGGCTCCTTCCCTTGACCAGTTTAGCATGTACTAAAGTAAAATTTGTCTCATCCAGTTTTAGGATGAAATGTTATTGCTAGCTAATAGGTTGTAACAATCAGGGGCAACTCTAGGGAGGGGCAGGAATGGTCACATGCCCCTCCCCAGACACCCTGGAGTAGGCACATTCCAGAGAAGCTGTCCCTGTCCTGTCCTGCCCACCCAGTTACAGCTGTGCTCAGGTATGTGCCAAGGAGAGGAGCTCGCTGGAGTCGCTTTGCTTGCCGCTGCCTGCCCGGTAAGCAAAAAGGGGAGCTTCTTTCTTGCAGTGACGGGGCAAAATGGGAGGGCTCAGGGGAGGGAGGGATCAGGGAGGAAGTGGGGGCCCCCCCCGGGGACACTGGATGATCATGGAGAAGGGGAGGCAGCATAGGCCAGGGCTGCAAACCTGGGGGGGTGGGAGGGAGGTGTGGCCGCAGCAAAGAAAGAGAAGAGCCATGTGGCCTGGATGGGCATCTGGGGGGGCAGCAGGGCCAGGGGATAGCGATGGGGGAGGGGGAGGGCTGGGGGGAGAAATAAACTATCACATTTTTCAATACAACCTATTTCCTAGTCTAGACAGGGTGGGTCAATGTCATATCCCCACATTCCATTCTTCCCTCAGGTATAGGCTTTAAAGAGGGAAATTGCTCTATTGTACAGTAAGCAGAGCTGTAGGTGTATTTTCCAGAAACGTGTCTTTTGGCTTTCATTATTCACCCTCTCTCATAGCCTTGAGAGCCTAGGCTCCTCAGAGAGCCACAAACCCCTCTCCTGTTTTTGCTGGGAGTGTGATTTGTATCTAATGCTGGAAGAGCTGTACAGCATGTTTAGCTGATGGCCTCCTTTCACGCTATGCCCTTAGCAGCACATTCGGAGGTGGCACCTCATTATATTGGTTTGCTGTAGGTCCACAGCATATGCACCCTATTCCCAGGGTAGCATTTTGGTGGTCTTGCTATGTAACGAGAGAGCCACTTCCAGCTCACATTGGAAATACAGAAAGTAGCACTGATGCAAATGTTTTCACTGCAAAGAGATTGCCAAGAAAGGATAAGGACAAAGTGTTATTAGCTGCTCTCTCCCACCAGGTGCAAAGTACACAACAGGTGTGCAGTGATCCTGAATGTCACTTTACTGCAACCAACCCTGCACTGGCTGAGCGCTACATGGATACATACTTCAATATTATTTCTGTTACAATACGTGGATACCTAATAGGGGATTATAAATTACAAGATCTAAAATACTGCATACAGAGTGGGGTATGAGAAGGTGTGCTGTATTGGGTTGGAAAGTATGGCATATTTGTGTACAGTGGGGTATTGGAAGGTATGCTATAGTGTATTGGGTACAGTGGGGTATTGGAAGGTATGGCATATTGTTGCACTTTGAAAGCTAGGTGTATAATTAATCTGTTGTAATTTCACTGACTCCAGTGAAATTATACCAAGGATAAAATTGGCCTCGTAGATGTAATTCTTTTTCTGTACTGCTGCAAAAATATCTTATGGCTTACATTGTTCCAGAAATCCTCAGCAAACATATATTAGTTATTGTTTGTTCCCTTCACTTTAGTGTAACAAGAACTAAAATGAAAAGAGAAATGTAAGGCTTAAGACATAAAGCAAGTAAGTCAAATGTATAATTGAAGTGACTGAACAATGCAATAGGTGTTCTATTGGAACTGAGCACATGCTCTCCTAACCTTCGCAAAGCACATTTTGAATGTGTCTCTTGAGAAGGTAAAATACAAATACGTATTCCGGGTGTCATTTAATTACACCAGATGGTACCCTGGCAGATAGTCAGTAATTGTGCAATCTATCATTGCTGAGTGTTATGAAAAAACAATGCAAAAAACCCTAATAAATAATCCTCATAATAAACAACATGGCCCTTTACCAGATAGCAGCTTGTTCATAGGAGTGCAACAGGCAGCAGAACAAGCCTTGGTAACAGACACGGAGCGGGACAGACCACTGAATCACTACGTTTAGCAAATTAGCGAGTAAGTGAACCAACACAATAATCATAACAAACAAGCATGAGTAGTGCCTGACAAAATGTACTTTATTCATTTATTTGCCAAGTGCAGTTTTAATTATAATAATAGTTGCTAGTACGGTAGTAAGTGTTTTGTAGCGTGCATAAGGCTTTAAAAGCAATGAGATGAGAACATGCAACAGTGAGATGTCTGCGAAAAGCAGGGAGAAATCTTTTTTTTTTTTTTTATGGCAGTGAGCTAAGTGTGGATTAGCGAGATTGTACTGTAGTTACCAAAAGCTGGGCTGCTAAGGAGAACCTGGTGTCTGGTGGAGAGATGCAATAGATCTGCTCTGCTCCCAAAGCCAAAGAGAAAGTAACAGGTCAGTGGTGACAGAGGAGGTAAACCTGGTCTAAGATGATCACACCACTGTCTGTTCCTGGCATTACAGACCTAAAGGGATAGTTCTCTGCTTATGCAGCAGAGAGCGAAACTTGAAAGACACAAAGGAATCTCTCCACTGGCAGTGATGGTTCTGCTGCCTTCTGCAACTGTCGTCTACTGCGTTAGAACCCACTGCGTGGCATAAGGGAAAGCAAAGTCTTCTCAGAGGCAAGGAGGAGACAGAACATTTGAGGGAAGGGGAGGAGGCAGAGCTAGGCTCTGATATACCCAGTTCTCAGCTAGCTTAAGGTCTTTGGGGGATCTTTCCACTTGGGCACAGTGGAGAATTAAGCCCAAATCTCTGAAATAGACCAGAGTAATGGATCACTGAAATAAGGGTCTTGGCCCGGTATCCCCATTTATATAGCTGCTGTTACAGGAAAACGGTTTCTTACATTTATAGTCAATGGCTAGTCTTTTTAAATAAGTAATACAGAAGTAAAGGTGGATCAGCTGTCTCATTGGTTTGATGGGGATCAGCAGCTCAAGGGCATAAAAATCTCATTCACTTTCGAAGGTTCAAAGCCAGCTAGATAACAAATCAATGACACATTTTTGTGCACTGTCTGAGCAAGACCTTGCTAACTTGCTTTTAAGTCCCCATTCTATTGTCCAATTTGCTGGGTGTTCTCCCCGGACAAACTTTGCCTTGCAGCGTACTTCGCTGTCTGCTTGCACGCTGCAAGACAGTGTATGTCTCTTGGCAGCCATCTTCCACTGAATTTCTCTAAACCACAAAAGTGCAGGTAGAACAACCGTATCTCTGAGAAGCTGCAGGAATTTTTCTGGGAAATGTAACCTTGTTGGAGGGCTAAGCTGTAACAGTTATTCAGAGCTTTCATCCCAATGGCAACACTTGCATTCCGTTCTGTTTAATGGTCTGCTTGCATCTTTCCCACTAGAATCAGGAAAATTCCTTGACGCTGCCTATGAAATTAATAGGCATCCAGTGCGCTAATATAAATCATTTGATATCTGAGTGCTTGGGAATGTGAACGAGGGATAGGACTTCACTCCAAACGATGTTTTTTATTAAAATAAAGATGGATTTTTTTTTCTTATCAGAACCTCACTTGGTTTGGTTGTAATTATAAAGCTGTATGCAGTTGTGTTGGGATTATATTTATTCACAAGACTGATTCTGGCACTTTATTCTAGGGTAGCAGTGAGCACACCAAAGAAGCAAATGACAGAATGCAGAAGAATTTTTGCGAGTGCTCCTTTTTTTAAGAATCGCAAGTGTCAGAGCCAGCAACGTACAAATCAGCCTAATGCTAGCCATATATTAGGACAACTTTCTTAAGATTTTTAATGCACATACAAAACATACAATCACAGTTTTCTTCATGTGTAGCTCTCTTTTAGAACAGTCTCTTTCTGCTAGTATCATAAAACATGACATCAAAAATAGCGCTAGAAACTAAAACTCCTTTGTCTCATGAGTACCTGCCTTGAACCCTGCTGCATACCACCATAACCTTTAAATTGTGCCCCCTTACTATCAGCAGTTACTAGTCGCCTATAGTAACAATAAACTAAGGGTATGTCTACACTTGCAGAGTTTTTGCACTCTACGTTTCATCGGTGATAGTGAACCGGTGAAAGTAAAGCGCTGGTTTGTGTATTCATTTAATTCCTCAGGCTTCAGAGAGTGATTACATTTGCAGCACTTCCATCGCTGATGAGAGCAGCGCTCTAGGGCAGCTATCCCACAGTACACCTCTCTCTAGTTTGATGATGGGTCTTGTTAGGGTGACCTGACAGCAAGTGTGAAAAATCGGGACAGAGGGTGGGGGGTAACAGGAGCCTATATAAGAAAAAGACCCAAAAATTAGGACTGTCGCTATAAAATCGGGACATCTGGTCACCCTAGGTCTTGTGGAAAGGGGGCCGGGGAGGAAGGGGAGGTGACTGCAGGGCATCCTGGGTCGCTGCACAGCCTCCTCTCCAGAAACACTGATAAGCTCCAGTCGTTCAGCATTGCTCTAAGCAGGGGATGTTTGCTCCGTGGAACAGGCATTGTCACCTGGTCAGATGATAAGTGAGCACTTGCCAAGAAAACAGGAAGGGGAGTTTCAAAGCTCCAGGGGCTTTACAGGGGGAGGGGTGCATGTCTGTTTATCTGGAGTCAGAGCAGCAGAGCTGCTGGCTAGAGTGGTCACCTCGACACTGTGGGATATCCTCCAGAGGCTAAAAGTTGTGTAAACAGGAAGAACATGTCTTCACTTGCACATCACTGGTAAGAACGGTACGCCTCTCCTAGAGGTGGTTTTCTTTTTGCGGTGAAACTTCTGAGTTTCACCGCAAAAAGTCATTGGCAAGTGTAGATGCTCCCACGGTTTTTGCACAAAAAAGGGACTTTTCCCGCTTTAAATGGCAAGTGTAGACATGCCCTAAATCCTAATCGAAATAACCCACCTAGAAAGGGATACTGACTGACAATCTAGGCCACCTTTCTCCACCCTACCCCCCTTTGTTCCACAGATGCAGCCTCAAGCAGCACGGAAGTGGTTAGGCTGCACTTAACATTAATTGCAGGGGAGAAAGTATAACACACGGGTCAAGAAGTGCATTCTTTTTCTCTCTCTCTCTCTCTCCTTTTCTCAAAATCCATTTCTTTCCAGATTTCTGAAATGCTACTGCAGTTTACACACTTGTAAAATTGTCCTTACTTTGTTCTCATTGCTGTGAGTCTCTCAGTGCCCTCCCTTTGCCAAAATGCTGTGCCATGACTTGTATGGTCTCTGTCTATAAAGTGTAAGCTTTTCAGGGCAGGGAATGTGTTTCCACCCATGGATCTGCTCTCGGACATATTGACATCAATGGGAAAACTCCCACTGATGTTAATAGGGGCTGCATCAAACCCTTCTGCCCATGCTCCAGATGCTTTTCCCTTAATCCATTAGCACTATTTGTCCTTTGTCGAGTTTAAGCATCAACTTCTTTGACCTCAACCAATCTCAGCCAGGCAAATGGAAAGCACAGGTACCACATTATCTGGGTCAGAATATTATTTTCAAAAAGTTCAAAATTTAAATATACAAGTATTTTGCTGAAAAAGTTCCATTTTTCAACCAGCTCTGTTATTTAGCTCTTATGTGACATCCAAAGTGTTCTAGGTGTTTTACAGAACAAAAAGACACAAACCCAGTGCCATAAACTTTACAATTTACATTTACAATGCAAACATATTCAGATAAGCCCACACACCAAAGGGAAAGGGCAACAACAATCAAGTCGTGTGGCTGCATAGGTTGGGTAGCCAGGTATATTAATGGTCAATGTAAACAAACGGTCTCATGGCCCGCCAGCGGATTACCCTAACGGGCTGCATGTGGCCTGCAGGCCGTAGGTTGCCCACCACTGCTGTAGAGACTCCTGTGTGACACTGCACTCCATATTCTTCATAGTGATATTATTATATGATTTGATTTTGACATAATTATGATGCATTTTATGCAAGATAAGTCATGTGAGGGGTCATTGTAAAAGTTATGATTTGCTGAATATGATTATCCTATTTGTATTCATGTAGCATTTTTGTATCTGAAGTTATGAATATTGACTATGCATCTGTATTTCAAATGTAGTTACACCTGGGTAACGCTCACTAGACAAGATACTTTCAGTCTAGACAGTGAGTGGGAAAGGGCCTATTCAGGGCAATAGGACATTAGGGGGAAAAAATAGGCCTTAGGAGAAGCTTATCTCCCACCTGGTGATGACCCTTCCTGAGAACGCACCAAACAGCCTGTGAGTAATGGCTGCTATGACTCTACAAGGACATGTGATCATAATGCTGGACATCATCTTGAGATGTCATTATTTTTGCATAGACTGGTCTGGAAACCAAGCTTGGAAACAAAGGGTTTCCACCATATGCAAAAGCTATATAAGGGAGGGAGTGTCATCACCTTGCGATCTTCATTCCTCTAACAAGGCTCCTGGAAACACTGAGGAACAAAGACTGAACTGGGGGAAGTGCTGGACCCAGGCTAAAGGGATTTCCAGACTGTGAATAACATACCTGGGGATTCCAAGCTGTAAAGCATGTTCAGCTTGCTCCTTAAGAATCTGCAGCCCGCTTGTATCATCACTTAGGGTGAGAATCTGCTAATTCATATCCAATCTATTTAGTATATTAAGCTTAGTTTGTATTTTTTGGTGATTTGCTAGGTAACCTGCTTTGAGCTGTTTACTACCAATAATCCCTTAACATCTATCTTTTGTAGTTAATAAACTTGTTTTTGCTTTACCTAACCAGTGAGTTGGAGTGAAGTGTATGGGAATCATAGCTCAGGGGCAAAGGTGTTACATATTCTTCTCTACATCGAGGGAGGGGGTGAACTTTCTGAGCTTACACTGCACAATTCCCTGTGCAGCGCAAGACGGTTTAATTTTGTGTTTATACTCCAAAGGAGGTGAGTGCCTGGGGAGCTGGGAGTTGCCTTAGCTGTAGCCTTTCTGTTGTTGGTTCATTGCAGGAGCTGGATAGAGAGTCTGCATGTAACTGCAGCTGGGTGTGTCCCTACCTGTATGAATGCTGACGAAAGTGCAGGCTGGAGGGCTCTACAGCTTGTCACAGCAGTACAGTGTGAGAAGGAGCCCAGGCTGGTGGGTCAAGGGGCTCAGTGGTACCCCAGTTCCAGGTGGCACCCCAGGGGGGAACCCATCACATCATGTTTTTAGCACTGGAGGATCCCCAGTTCAGTCTTCGGTGTTGGACAAGATGTACATTTGTACAGTGCCTAGCACAATGGGGACCTTAGCCCATGACTGGAGGCCTAGGTGCTACCACAATACAAATAATAAATCAGCAACCACAACAAATAAGATGATCTAGGCAAAGCTATAAATCCATTAAAAGCAACTAAATAGTGAAGATATCAAAAAAGGAAAAAAATATCGATTCCACTGAAAAGAAGGGAATTTTAAGAGTTCTGATCACTTCTGCACTCAGCTGTTTGGCATTAAAACAAGGTATATTATTGTAGGACATGGAATAGAGTCAGTTAACACAAGATTGATTTAGCCAGCCAAAAGCCCAGTCACTTTATGTTAGAGCAGATAAAAGAAAATCTTTTATCCTCCCCCAAAATTTATTATGTTCTAGTGCACACCATCTGTTTAAAACAATTAAGACAGTCACAAGATAACTCCAGCAATGTACAAAATCAAATTAACTGATAAGGGATGGTAAAAGCATCTTTTTTCATCAAGAATATCTTGAAAAGGCCTTTGGTTGGTTGTTTTTTTTGCTAACGAGAGGGATCAAAAGAAGTATCACCATTCTACAGTCTGATCAGACTGAGCAGGGTTGTATATAAGTTCAGTTCTCAAGCTAAAAAAAGTCAATAGAACTTTTTTTGGATGTATTTGAGGAAATTTGGGTGTAACTCAGAGATCCAAGTGGGCTGCAGAGGGGTAGGGTTGAGTTAACTCCCATTAAATTAATTTGGGGTGGGGTTTTGCTGAGACAACAAATGGGTTTAAATTTAGTTGCTCATTTGGTTCCAGGCTCTCTCCTTGGTCCTATTGAAGTCAATGAAAAGACTCACACTAACTTCACTGGGAGAAGTTTGCTACATAAAAAAGGCATCATCCAGATTAGGCAGGTAAGTGACACAGTAGAATCCACTGAATTGATTACCACCGCTGGAATTCAGATCTGATAACAATGGTCTGCAACAAGAAAACAAGAAAACCTCTCCAACGCATCATTAAGGATCTACAACCTATCCTGAAGGACGACCTATCACTCTCACAGATCTTAGGAGACAGGCCAGTCCTTGCTTACAGACAGCCCCCCAACCTGAAGCAAATACTCACCAGCAACTACACAACAGAACCACTAACCCAGGAACCTATCCTTGCAACTAAGCCCATTGCCAACTGTGTCCACATATCTATTCAGGGGACACATCATAGGGCCTAATCACATCAGCAACACTATCAGAGGCTCGTTCACCTGCACATCTACCAATGTGATATATGCCATGTGCCAGCAATGCCCCTCTGCCATATACATTGGCCAAACTGGACAGTCTCTACGGAAAAGAATAAATGGACACAAATCAGACGTCAAGAATTATAACATTCAAAAACCAATCGGAGAACAATTCAATCTCTTTGGTCACTTGATTACAGACCTAAAAGTAGTAATTCTTCAACAAAAAAAAAAACTTGAAAAGCAGACTCCAACGAGAGACTGCTGAATTGGAATTAATTTGCAAACTGGATACAATTAACTTAGGCTTGAATAGAGACTGGGAGTGGATGGGTCATTACACAAAGTAAAACTATTTCCCCATGTTTTTCCCCCCCTTCACCCCCCACTGTTCCTCAGGCGTTCTTGTCAACTGTTGGAAATGGCCCACCTTGATTATCACTACAAAAGGCTCCCCCGCCCATGCTCTCCTGCTGGTAATAGCTCACCTTAAGTGATCACACTCTTGTTACAGTGTGTATGGTAACACCCATTGTTTCATGTTCTCTGTGTATATAAATCTCCCCACTGTATTTTCCACTGAATGCATCCGATGAAGTAAGCTGTAGCTCACGAAAGCTTATGCTCAAATAAATTTGTTAGTCTCTAAGGTGCCACAAGTACTCCTTTTTTTTTTTTTTTTTAACAATAAAAGGCACATTCTGTAAGAGGTAGCATAGCTAAAGCTAGTTCATGTCATTAGACCATCCCCTAATGCCATTGTCTTCTGAAGATACAAATAATGTCTATCAAAATGGTTCCTTTTTCAGATATTAGAAGTTTTAAGGTAATAAAAATAAGAAGTTATATGACAAGAGGCAGTAGTGACTGGCCTGACAGTCTGACATTGAACATCAAGCTACTAGAGAAGGGTACAAGTTGGAAATTTGACCTGTCATCTGCTTACTAGGGTTTGAGTGACGATGATTAAATGTTTTGATGAAGAGAGATTTTTCCTCTTTGCAGCAGTCAGTGGGTTCTGCCTCAATCTTGGTGTGGGGCATGGAAAACACATAGTCTCACGACTAGTATTAGGACCCAGAAGTAATTTCTGCTAGAGAACTGAAATTTCACCTTAATTGAAAGAATCATTCCTCAAAGGAGGCTAGAAGGGAGTGAAAGAAGGAAGAAAACATTAAAGCTTATAGGTTTAAAAAAAAGCCTCCTTTCGTAACATTATAGTGGGCCCCATAAATTTTGTATTCTTTTGAGCTGAGGAGAATCCACTATGGTGGGCCTAGTCCACTGAAAGGCCAAAAGTCTGTTTTAATGAGAAAAAAGTCAGTGGATCAGCCAAAGAAACAGAAAATTATCCATTTTCAAAGCATTTATTCACTGCCAAATATGGTGAAAATCAGTGACTTACCTGCATATTTTGTGGTGTTTGATTCATCCATGGACCAGAAGCAGTAATCAAAGGCAAACACCTGCATAAGAGTGTAAAAGACAAATGAAGAGCTTCCAACACACAAAACATCCATCCCTGAAGCAATAGCTCACCTTAAGTGATCACTCTGGTTACAGTGTGTATGGTAACACCCAAAATTTTTGTTTTAAAAATATTTAAGTTACCATAATACTTAATATAAGTAAAACAACGCAAAAATGTGAGAGAGCCACATTTGTCTTCCTATGTTGAACAGTTTTCCCAGAGTTCTATGAATTCAGTTCATAGCATTGGGGGTGGGAGAAGGGGGGTAGTTATTACAGGGAGGGCCGGTAGCACCATTATTAAGGTTGCCCCACACTTTCCATTATAAGACTGTTTTCAGTTGCATATAAGACTTTGCCATCTTTAAGTATCTGAGCTGAAATATTCCATGTCAGGTGTCCACCTAAAGCTAATTTTTTTTGGAACGTTTCAGCCAAAGCAGTTCAGCCTTTTCTGAGAAAGAGGGTAGGGAGAAATAAGTTTAGCCATGTTAAAAAATTCTTAGAACCGTTTCTTTGAGAAGCTATAGCATCAGCATACTTTGCAGCCAAGTCTTGAAATTTGTCAGGGCCTGAGACTGTTGCTATTACTGGGGAAATCTGCCCAACTTTGGCCAAGTTACAAGCCTTTCAAAAATCTGCATTTGCACATGCTAAGAAGAGATTTTGGAGATTTGTAACTACTAATATCTAAGAAGATTTGGTACACAGTGAGCATGCTCTAACCCGGGAGTGGGCAATAATTTTCGCAGGGAGGCCACTCCAAGAATTTTGGTAAGTCGTCACTGGCTGCACATTTCTATATTAATAGAAGGGGTGTGGGCTCTGGGAGGGAGTTTGGTGCAGGAAGGGGTTCTGGGCTGGGGATTGGAGTGAAAGAGGGGTACATGGTCTGGGAGGGAATCTGGGTGCAGGAGGGGGTTCTGACCTGGGGCAGAGGGCTGGGGGACGGAAGGGGTGCGAGGTGCAGGCTCTGGCCAGGAGGTGCTTACCACAGGCGGCTCCCAGCCAGCGGTGCATTCAGGCACGCTGCCTGAATGCTGTGGCCCCACGCCGCTCCTGGAAGCTGCCGGTTGCTGGCACCGTGGCATGTCTCTGCATGCCCCTTGGGGGCAGAAGGGCAGTGAGTCTCCATGCACTGCCTGTGCCCACAAGCACCAGCCTCACAGCTCCCATTGGCCGAAACCAGCCAATGGGAGCTGTGAGAATGGTACTGGAGGCGGGAGCAGCGCGCAGAGCCACCTTCCAGCCCTCCCCTGCCAGGGGCGCACAGGGACATGCCAGCAGCAGCCATCTGCTTCTGGGAATGGTGTGGAGCCACAGCAGGCAGGCAGCCTGCCTGAGTGCCCCGCAAGACTTTTAGCTGCCTGGAGATTGCAAGGAGGCAGCCAAAGAGCCTGGTGGACTGGACAGAAATGTTAGATGGGCTAGATTCAGCCCGTGGGCTGTATTTTGCCCACCCCTGCTTTAACCCCTCACAGCTCCTAGTGCTGACCACATTGCACACATGCCATCCCCAAAAAACAAGTGGGCATGCTCCAGTCCAGGTCTACAAAGCTGGACTTTCCCCAAAACTGACCACTTTGGGCAGGGTAAGGCACCAGAACTGAGAAGAGGAAGCCTGTCTCTCCTGTGCTCTCAATGATCTACCTGTCCCTGGCACCTAAGCAGCATGGATGACAACACCTGACTTGGAGGCTGGGGAGAGAGGAAAGGAAGCAGATAGGGACAAGAAGCCTGATGAAACTGGAACTGGAGGCTCTGGTAACAGGGGAACTGACTGGGTGTTGTAGGTGGCCAGGCAAGAAGACGGGGAATGGAGAGGCTGGTGTGGGGCACAAACAGATGGATACATGATGACTAATTGCATACCTACACTATAGACTTAAGTTGACCTATGTTAGGTCACCTTACAGCCATTGCAGTAATTATGTCCACACTACTCTCCTTCTGTCAATGGTGCGTGTCCTCACCGGGGGGGGGGGTGAGAGGGGGGGGCGGGAGAGAAGGAGAGAGAGAGAGAGAGAGAGAGAGAGAGGGCTGAGAGCCAAAGCTCACAGCTCCCAACCAGGAGTCGGGGGGCAGCAGCCTGGGCTTCTCACCTCCCTGAGTGGAGAGCAAGGTGGGTGCAGCCTGGTTGGGAGCAGGGAGCTGGGGCCCAGCTTTCTTGTCAATTTCAAGGCTACAGAGCCCTGAAATTGTCAAGACAGCTAACAGGTGATGTAAGTCATGCATTGTCTACACAGATACTGTGTCTCCCTAACTACACCGACATAAGCCCTGCACCTCTCGTGCAAGTGGAGTTATGATGGTGCAGTACGGCACTTACATCGGCGAGACAAGGCTGTAGTGTGTACACTGACATAATTAGGTTGCGGTAAGCTGTCTTAGGTTGACCTAACTGTGTAGTGTAGACCAGGCCTAAGACTAGCCAGGCAAGGAAACTGGGACCGGGAGCTGGGAGACAATGAGTGGACACGGGGATGGTGGAAACACAGATTGGAGAAGGAGCCTGCTGAGTGGAGGTAACATCGCTAGACAAGGAAACTAGGGGTCTCAAAAAGGACACTGAGAATTAGTGTACATTTTTGACTTTGACCTCTCTCTGTGCCTCAGCTCCCCATCCATAAAGTAGGGACAATATCACCCTTCTCTCATAGGGATACTGGTGAAGTCCTTGAACACTAATGATCAGCGTGATAAAACTTATGAGGAAATTAATAATTCTGTCTTCAGAGAAGGGTTTGAACAGTGTGCAGTAAATGAGGACTAGGACCACATATTGAACAATGAGAGTAAAGCAAAATATTGAATAGATGCTCACTGAGTAACATCATCCCTCCGGCACACTGAATGAGGCAGGGATCTAATGAAGAAAGTAGTATAAAGCCATGTAAACACTATTATAACAATCCGACCCCTTTGTGCATATGCAACGTTTCACGGACAACCTTGATTCTAGCATTCCCTAACTTTTGCATAATTGTCTTTACACCTTAATATTCTTTTAAAGTTATTTTTGTATGTGTAATATAAAAATAACACACTCTTTATAACATTCAAGTCAGAACCCCCTCCTACGATAGGCAAAGAACCCTCCTTTGCCCTACAATAGGCAAAGACTGGAAACAGACAATTATTCTATATGAAGTCTACTAAAATTCAGATGTTTAGAAATACAAATTGTTAAAGGTATATAAGGCATCTGGGTACACATCCCTCGTTTTTAGTTATATGCAACTTTGAAATACAAAGACAAATTCTAGTCTATTAATCTTTGATTGTACAACACTCAGTACAATGGGGCCAAACCTGATTAGGTCATCTGAGCTAATACATTCATCCAACATCGCATCATAGGAGTTTATTCAATGATGATGCAAGCTCCGAGTTCAATAATTATATTCATATAGTCAGTGATGAGCTGCCAAAATCTTAACAACCAGTCCCTCCTCACCCCAAGAGGGGGTCGTGGCCCGCCCCCGCCACTCCTGCCCCATCCAACCCCCCATGTTCCTTGACGCCCCCCCCCGCCCCACTTCCCTGTCCCCTGACTGCCCCTGGAACCAGGCAGGAGGGTCTCATGGGCCACCGTAGTGGGTGCCCACCCCACCCCACCCCTAAGAGCCAGAGGGCGAGGTGGGGAGTCCCGGTGGGGCTTACCTGGGGCGGCTCCCGGGAAGCATCCGGCCAGTCCCTCTGGCTCCTAGGGGCGGGGTAGCAAAACTAGGGGGGGAACAGGGGGAGCAACCGACTCTGTAGGTGCTCCGGGGCTGGAGCACCCACGGGAAAATTTGGTGGGTGCAGAGCACGCACCAGCAGCTCCCCGTCTGGCCCCAGCTCACCTCACCTCCGCCTCCTCCCCTGAACGCACCACCATGCTCTGCTTCTCTGCCCCCCGCCGCGGTTTCCCACGAATGAGCTGTTCACGTGGGAAGCCAGAGATGGCTGAGAAGCAGGCGGCGGCTTCGCGCTCAAGCCCAGGGAGGCAGAGGTGAGCTGGGGTGGGGAGCGGTTCCCCTGTGCACCCTCCCTCGGGTTACCTGCTGTGGCGTGGACGGCCCTCCTCGCACCCTCCTGCCCCAGCTCACCTCTGCCTCTGCGGGCCTGAGTGCAAAGCCACCGCTTGCTTCTCAGCCCTCCCAGGCTTCCCGCTCGAACAACTGATTTGCGGGAAGTGGGGGGGAGGGGGAGGGGTTGGAGAAGCAGAGCGGGGCAGCGCGTTCAGGGGAGAAGGCAGAGGCGAGGTGAGCTGGGGCGGGGAACTGTCGGTGGGTGCTGTGCTCTTTCCTGTGGGTGTTCCAGCCCCGGGGCACCAATGGGATTGGCGCCTAAGGCGCCACTTTTGGCCGGTTGTTAAATTTAGAATCCCTTTTAGAACAGATTGTCCCTCGCAGGACAACCAGTTCTAAAAGGGCTTCTAAATTTAACAACCGGTTCCAGTGAACCGGTGCGAACTGGCTCCAGTTCACCACTACATATAGTTACCAAGCAACAGCCATATACATGAAGATCAGGCAGGAAACTCAGTTCTGGTACCCTTAACTCAGCTCACCATGTGAATACATTACATTAAGATCTTTCAATACACAAAAGACGTGCAGAATTTTGTGTTTCTGCATATAGTGTATGTATACCTGAGGCTCTAGTGGCTCTGCTTTGCTAAGCATCTAAATGAACCTTAAATTTGGCCTGTTTCACTGCTGGTATTCAGAACCCTTTCAGCAGCACAAAAACTGATAATTACATTAGTCTCACTCTGTTATTGCATGGGAAAACAATCAGCAGCAACAGAAGGACTGACATTATTCATGGGGAGGATGACCTAGAAAAAGAGGCTGGAAGAGAGGGTTCAGCGACAAAGACAACCTCTCCCTCTTTAGAGAGGCAAGTAGGAGACTGGAGTTCACTGCCCAACGTTCATGTGTTGGGAACAAGGGAGGAAGAAAAAAATCCCTTCTCTCCTTCCATCAGCCAAACGAAAAACAGAAATCCTACTAGGCAGAGACTGTCATGCAAGATGAAGTCCACCTCCTGGTAGTATGGGACAATACCCTAGTAGCATCTGCCATATTCCAAACAGGGAGAGGTGGGGTTTGTATTATCAGCAGAGAATTGCCCCTGGAGCTCAATGACTGGGTCCCCACTTATCTTTCATACTGTCTTCTGGCAAGTAGGTGTTTGATAGTTTATAATAGGAGTGCAATCTCCACCTCACTATATGGTACATTAAGAAACACAATTAAGACGATTGTTCAGGACTACATTTTCTTTGAGAGATTTTTTACCTACGAGTTGGCCTGTATGTTATAAATGATTCATTTGAAAACTGTATATTTTGTTCTTCCAAAGAAAGGAACTGTCCACATCAGTGGTTTTAATATCATATTATCATGTAAAATATTTCCCACTTCTTATGGCTTCTGTAGTTTGGTAGGTCCCTTGCCAGTTTTCACTGGATTGGATGCCGTTTTTAAGAATTAGTCACTTTACAATTGACTGGACTTCCACGCTACTAAGGCAATTAAAAGTGTTCAAACAGACTACACTTTACATACACAGTTAAGATTCCACCTACCCCATGCTCCAACATAATATGCATCTTTCAATAGTGCTAAATTGCAGTGGGTGGAGATCAGGGCAGGTGGACAGTTCGGGACTCCCCACAGTGGCCCGGGTGGCTCTTACCACTGCCCAGCTCTGGCTTCTGGCCTGGCCGAGAAAAGGGACTGAGTGGGAAGAGGAGGAGCAGAGGGCGGGGCCACAGAGAAGGGTGGGACCTCGTGCCCCCCTTTCTACCGAGGTTCTGGCACTGTTGCCCTTGGGGCTGGGGAGGAAGGCACCTGAAGGGGTTACTCCTAGAGACTGTTCCAAAAGTGAGGGCATAGCACTGATCCTGTGGATCCGTGACACCATATCATTCAAAGAAAGATAAACATGGATAAATTTTCCTATTCATGCTAACATTCTCAGATCCACTACAATGAGATTTTCATAAAAGTATGCCTCCCAAGTGGGAAGCAGCATCATCTTTTAAATATGGGCTTCCAAAACAAACATTTTATATACAAATATTTCCTCCAGTTTCCCGAGGCACTAATACAAAAGAATCTGACAAAAGAAATGAAATGGCATTGGCCAATATGCAGAATTTGGTGAACTAAAAGCCATCTAGCAGATCTTAATACAGGACACATGATAACTCCACCTTGCAGTTATTAATGCTCCTAAGGACTAGTCTTTGATGCTTAACTAAAGAAGGAATATTTCTTGAATTTATTTAAGGAATGAACGCTATGACAGTTGTGAGGACTACCTGTCTGCATTAAAATTACAAATCTTGTCTCAGAGAACGCCATACATTTCAAATAAAACACTCATCTGACTGGAGATAGTAGCCCTCAGGAGGTCTACTTTAATGGATAAGAAGTATAATGACACTTCCTGCAGGGGTTCACTCTGGGCAGTTCTGTAAGAAGAAGGTTCCAAGGTCACGCTCTATGACCTTGCAGGGTTGGAATAAGGCTGATGACCTAAGGAAGCACTTAATGTTCGGATTTGTGCAAAAACGTCCTTTTATTGAACATGCTGAGGACATTATGCTACCGCATTGTCCTTGGGTCAGGCTCTGAAGAGGGATTTATCTCCTTCTTGAGGAGAAATTCCCTTTGCTTTTTCATTCTTGTTGGGAAGGAGGTATAAATAGGACATTAATCGCTCACATGTCCCTCACCTAAACAGATTAGATAATTTTTATGCTTGTCACTAACAGGGATTACAGCACTGCAGGTGGCACATTTGAAACCTGGAGATTTCTGCATGGTAGCCCAACCTAAGTTCTCCAAATTACAAACTACTCTAAAGCTAAAACTAGGCTAAGCTAGAACTATATACAGAAGGAGAATTTTCCTAAAGGCTGGCTAAACTGGAGCTCAAAGACTGATGGGGAGCTCTAACACTCATCACAGACAGTAAGAAGGAACTGAGAGGAACTGATCACACCCCTTTATAAACTGGGCTCAGCGCATGAGGATTGTGGAAGCACGTGTCACCTGCTGGTACAGTGCCAAAAGTCTGTGATTTGAGTGCACTGGGTGCACGTACACCTACAGAGGAGTGTACAATACACAATCACTTGTAGCAGAACAAAAATTTCCTTCTGCCTCCAACAAATAGGGGAACCTTATACACATGTTAAAAGTTTTGCATTATAGTGTGAAGATTAATTAAAATCTCAGTAACACGACCACAGTTCAAGTTTGACATATGCACAAGTTTTTACATTATAATGTGAGGCAGATTACTGTGTTTTATCTCCAAATGATAAGGAAAGACCACACAAGGAGATGTGACTGTATTTTTGTAAAATTATAAAATTAAATGTTAAATAATTGTAATTTTTATGATGATCAATAGTCCTATTTTGCATTAGATATGTCACAATGTTACATAAGAGTACAGAAAGCTTCTCTATCAATTCACACTAATATAACAGAGGCATATAATAAGACTTTGTAGCTAGTATGGGCAACATGAAAAAGTTAATTTTTTTCCCAAACACAAATACAAGGTCTAATATTTTCCTTTCTTTTCTATGTAGAACACACAGCATTTCCTCTTTAAAACCAACTTAGCATCCCATTTACCTTCACCTGCCCAAGACCTAATTAAAATTTGAAATTTTAGATTAAAATTTTGCTTTATATTTCAAATACCTTAACAACTGAATGCTTTACTGCATTACAGTACTCTGTCCCATCCTCCTTTGCTTGATGAAATCTTCAGAATGACACACAGCATTACTATTTAACTGCAGACATTTTTAATTTTCAGAAGAGTTGGTAAGGTTTGTCAAAACACCTAATCTTGTAGTTAGATGGCTATTTTTATTAAAATATACATCAATCACTATTCTTTGATGACCTAGACAAGTGTTTTGTGCTGTTGTACTCCCTTTGCAGAAGCAACTAAAGCCCAATTCCAGATTCCTTCACACTCCCACCACCATAAAGAATTATGGTACAAAAATCAAGGAAGTAACACAAAAGAAGAACCCAGACATGGTAATTCCACCTCCGTCTGGAGTACAGAAATAAAAGTAGTCCAATGTTTGCCAAACAGAAGAAGGATAACAAAAACGTTAGAAGCCTGAAAATGAAATGGCAGGTGGCTTGATCCGTCTCACACATGCTTACACAAGCTATATTTTAGAAAGTAGTGTTCTAACTTATCACTGGTACCTACACTTTATAGCTGATTCTACCTTCAACATTAAGAGAAGAAAAATAAACAAAAATAACACTAAAGAACAAGGTGGTGACTATTTATCATTAAAGCAGTGTTGTCACCTGTCCCTGTCCCCCCCACTTTTTTTAAAAAAGATAGTTCAGAAAATCCTCTCTAGGGTATTTACTGTGTCAGGCGCTCACAGGCTGCTTTGTCAGATAATCAAACCTGAAGAATGCCCATTACAAAAAAGGACAATTTGCTTCTTATCAAATCCATTTCCTGCATTTTAGTACTTTTAAAATATAGGATTTTTTTTTAAAAAGCAACATTATGTGTAATGATGTATTATTCTGCATGGAGCACTTATTTCCACCTACAAAAGAATTTTCAAAAAACGTACTAAAATAACAGCATCTCCTGGCTGCACAATTTTAAGAAGCAGTGTTGCTTTATCTTTCTGTATATTTTAATCTAATTAACATGCAATTTAAGTTTGATCTAAGAAACCTGTAATTTGAACATAATACATGAAACAAGTGTTTCTTTAATAGATTTTCCTTTAACGGCAACATTCACATAACATCCTAATAGGAGATACTGGGCATTTCTTCAATATTCAGCATTTTTGAAGTCAATATATTTACAAAATGAGACATCACACACTTACCTTTGGTGGTTTTCTAGATGTTGGAGAATCAGCAATGGCCGCAAAGAGGATTGCCAACACATCAGGCAGATCACAGGAAGGCAATAAAAAGGAACAAATACAAACAAGGTGAACGTCTAGCATACTTTTGAACTTTTCATATTAAATGCTTCGTACATAAAGTAAAATCAAGTGTACAAGGTATTGGTATCTAATACTAATTAGGTAATATTATATATATTTAATCTGAAATGTAAGATGACCACTTGCTGTGGCAGGGCATAGCCCAATTGACTTCAACGGGGTTTAGCATCAGCCCAGAAGTCCAACATGTTACATACGTTGCAGGATTAGAATTTAAGCAAATCTACACATTTACTACTTTGGCAGAGCAAGTTTGGTTATTAAATGAGGAAGAACAAAAAAGACTGAACATTTTCATCTTGAGGTTTGCTTAGAACTGGGAAATATCTATTTTTTATAAATATCAGTTGCATCTCAGTTTAGTTGTGTGATATTATCCTGATAGAATGCATAGAGTTAGATCAAAGGAACTTGTAAGGGGGAAACAAAATGATGGCACAGACATGACATGTACAGTAAATAGTTTCAAAGGAGTTAAAATAACAAGGACTGAGCTATCAACTGAGAAGAAGCTACCTGCTTAACTCTGGGCTAGTCTACACTGGCAATGTTAAAGCGCTGCCATGGCAGCGCCGTGACTTATGTACTCATGGCAGAGCGCTGGGAGACCTCCCAGCGCTCTAAAAAAAACCCACCTCCACGAGGGGCGTAGCTCCCAGCATTGGTGCACTGTCTACACTGGTGCTTTACAGCACTGAAACTTGCTGCGCTCATAGGGGTGTTTTTTCACACCACTGAGCGAGAAAGTTGCAGCCCTGTAAAGTGCCAGTGTAGACAAACCCTCTATCAAGGCTACAAAGGTTTACTCTTCCCAAGGCTATGCCTAGGGTCAAAAGAAGATACAAAGCCATTCTAGGAACCCAGTCCTAGAAAAGGGTGGGGTTGAGTGAGTTCCTGGGGGCTACTCAGAGAGTGTCAGTAAGAGCTGAAAGACATACAAGCTGGGGGGAGGAGGAAATGGGACAAAATACACACACAAATTCTAGCAAAGCACTCTGCTTCTCCCTAGCCAGAGATGGAAGAAATGCACCAAGGCTCGCAAAGAATGAATAAGGCTTAGGCAAAGGGAAATATGTGTATAGACCTTTACTATTTTTACTCTTTTGTTCTGTATGCTTTGTACCTTTGGGTGAATGAATAAATAATCTTTTGTTTTGAAGAAATGATTTTTGAGTCACTTTAATCAGCGGCTGTCACAGGTCTCAGGTTTTTGCCATTATTTTGTTTCCTGTTGGTTTCCCCCTTGCAGCTTCTTTTGATTTAATTCTATGCATTCAGCCAGAATCATATCACACAGATAATATCAGATACACGTCAGTTTATAAACTCTGTTCAGCCTATAGTGTTAACACTGTTGGGAAAGAAGTGGACTGCCACCCACAGATCCAGTCCTGGAGCAGTTAAACAGCATAGTTCCACCCAGAGATGGGTGAAGGTAGTGAGGCCTAATCCTCAAAGGGGCACACCTGCAATGGACTAAAGGGATCTACAAAAACAACAAGGAGTCCGTGGCACCTTAAAGACTAGCAAATTTATTTGGGGTCATAAGCTTTCGTGGGTAAAAACGCACTTCTTCAGATGCATGGAGCGAAAATTACAGATGCGGGCATTATTATACTACACATGAAGAGAAGAGAGTTACCATACAAGTGGAGAACCAGTGTTGACAGGGCCAATTTAATCAGGGTAGATGTGGTCCACTCCCAATAATTGAAGAGGAGAGGTTAATACCAAGAAAGAGAAAGCTGCTTTCGTAGTGAGCCAGCCACTCCCAGTCTCTATTCAAGCCCAAATTAATGGTGTTAAATTTGCAAAGGAATTTTAGTTCTGTAGTTTCTCCTTAACGTTTGTTTTTGAAGTTTTTTTTTGTTGTTGTTGAAGTGTGGCTACTTTTAAATCTGTTATAGAATGTCCAGGGAGATTGAAGTGTTCTCCTACTGGCTTTTGCATGTTACCATTCCTGATGTCTGATTTGTGTCCATTTATTCTTTTACGTAGAGACTGTCTGGTTTGGTCAATGCACATGGCAGAGGGGCATTGCTGGCACATGATGGTATATATCACATTGGTAGATGTGCCGGTGAATGAGTCCCTGATGGTGTGGCTGATGTGGTTGGGTCCTCTGATGGTGTCGCTAGAGTAGATATGGGGACAGAGTAGGCAATGGGGTTTGTTACAGGGATTGGTTCCTGGGTTAGTGTTTCTGTGGTGTGGTGTGCAGTTGCTGATGAGAATTTGCTTCAGGTTGGGGGTCTGTCTGTAAGCGAGGACTGGCCTGCCTCCCAAGGTCTGTGAGAGTGAGGGATCATTTTCCAGGATAGGTTGTAGATCGTTGATGATGTGCTGGAGAGGTTTTAGCTGGGGGCTGTACGTGATGGCCAGTGGTGTTCCGTTATTTTCCTTGTTGGGCTTGTCCTGTAGTAGGTGACTGCTGGGTACCAGTCTCGCTCTGTCAATCTGTTTCCTCACTTCCCCAGGTGGGTATTGTAGTTTTAAGAATGCTTGATAAAGATCTTGTAGGTGTTTGTCTCTGTCTGAGGGATTGGAGCAAATTCGGTTGTATCTTAGGGTTTGGCTGTAGACAACGGATTGTGTGATGTGCCCTGGATGGAAGCTGGAGGCATGTAGGTAAGTGTAGCCATCAGTAGGTTTCTGGTATAGGGTGGTGTTTATGTGACCATCACTTATTTGTACTGTAGTGTCCAGGAAGTGAATCTCTTGTGTGGACTGGTCCAGGCTGAGGCTGATGGTGGGGTGGAAATTGTTGAAACCCAGGTGGAATTCAAGGGCCTCCTTCCCATGTGTCCATATGATGAAGATGTCATCAATGTAGTGGAAGCAGAGGAGGGCAACTAGGGGACGAGAGCTGAGGAAGCATTGTTCTAAGTAAGCCATTGTTCTAAGTCAGTCATGCGGTTACCCATAGCAGTGCCCATACCTGCATCTGTAATTTTCACTCCATGCATCTGAAGAAGTGGTTTTTTTACCCACGAAAACTTATGCCCAAATAAATTTGTTAGTCTTTAGGGTGCCACTGGACTCCTCATTGTTTTTGTGTATACAGACTAACACGGCTACCCATCTGATACTTGACACCATAAAGGGATCTAAAGTGCAGTTCACCCTGTAATGACGGCAGTTGTGTCTACAACTTCTTGTACAACTAACTACAGGGTCTCCCAACCTGAGGAACTAGACTGATCTAGGTTCATAAGGGTAGACAATAGAAATAGAAACAGTGGAGATGGGAAAAGTTTTGCGACTCGGGGGGGGGGGAATAAAGAGAGAGAGAAAGAAAGAAATCCACAGCTCCCCTTGCATTTGGGAAAAGTAGGGGAGCAGCTGATTGAAAACTCTGCCCTTTCACAAGCTGCTCCAACTAATGTTATCATCGAGTATAAAGAAAGCAAGCAAAAATTAATGCCACAGTTCAAAGCAAAGTGCTTAAGTGAGTGCTTAACTTTAAGAAGATGATTGAGTCCGATTGATATCAATGGGATTTACGTGCATAAGCGCTTTTATGATTCAGGATGGCCTTAGGCATATGCTTTAAGTGCTTTGCCAAATCAGAGCCCAAAACAAAGCCACAGGGGCTCCTATTTTGTTTTTAGAAAAAACAGAAAAGAAAGACAAGAAAATACGTATAGGTGACTGTGTGACAATCAGGGAAGAAATAGGAAAGGATAGCAGAGAACATGGACAGAAAGAGGGAAAGACTGTAGCAAAGGGGCTAGGGCATTGATGAGGGGATTCATCTATCCAACCACCACTGATGGGGGCGCCAACAAAAAAAATTCCGAACCACCTGGTTACTGAGGGTATGTCTACACTACGGAATAAGGTCGAATTTATAGAAGTCGGTTTTTTAGAAATCGGTTTTATATATTCGAGTGTGTGTGTCCCCACAGAAAATGCTCTAAGTGCATTAAGTGCGTTAACTCGGCGGAGCGCTTCCACAGTACCGAGGCTAGAGTCGACTTCCGGAGCGTTGCACTGTGGGTAGCTATCCCACAGTTCCCGCAGTCTCCGCTGCCCATTGGAATTCTGGGTTGAGATCCCAATGCCTGATGGGGCTAAAACATTGTCGCGGGTGGTTCTGGGTACGTATCGTCAGGCCCCCGTTCCTTCCCTCCCTCCCTCCGTGAAAGCAAGGGCAGACAATCGTTTCGCGCCTTTTTTCCTGAGTTACCTGTGCAGACGCCATACCACGGCAAGCATGGAGCCCGCTCAGGTAACCGTCACCCTATGTCTCCTGGGTGCTGACAGACGCGGTACGGCATTGCTACACAGTAGCAGCAACTGCTTGCCTTGTGGAAGCAGACGGTACAGTACGACTGGTAGCCGTCATCGTCATGTCCGAGGTGCTCCTGGCCACGTCGGCTGGGAGCGTCTGGGCAGACATGGGCACAGGGACTAAATTTGGAGTGACTTGACCAGGTCACTCTCTTTAGTCCTGCAGTCAGTCCTATTGAACCGTCTTATGGTGAGCGGGCAGGCGATACGGACTGCTAGCAGTCGTACTGTACCATCTTCTGCCGAGCAGCCATGAGATGTGGATGGCATGCAGTCCTTCTGCACCGTCTGCTTCCAGCCAAAGGTGTAAAAGATAGATGGAGTGGATCAAAACAAGAAATAGACCAGATTTGTTTTGTACTCATTTGCTTCCCCCCCTCCCCTGTCTAGGGGACTCATTCTTCTAGGTCACACTGCAGTCACTCACAGAGAAGGTGCAGCGAGGTAAATCTAGCCATGTATCAATCAGAGGCCAGGCTAACCTACTTGTTCCAATAAGAACGATAACTTAGGTGCACCATTTCTTATTGGAACCCTCCGTGAAGTCCTGCCTGAAATACTCCTTGATGTAAAGACACCCCCTTTGTTGATTTTAGCTCCCTGAAGCCAACCCTGTAAGCCGTGTCCTCAGTCGCCCCTCCCGGCGTCAGAGCAACGGCAAACAATTGGGCATCTGAGAGTGCTGTCCAGAGCAGTCACAATGGAGCACTCTGATGGGGCTAAAACATTGTCGCGGGTGGTTCTGGGTACGTATCGTCAGGCCCCCGTTCCCTCCCTCCCTCCGTGAAAGCAAGGGCAGACAATCATTTTGCGCCTTTTTTCCTGAGTTACCTGTGCAGACGCCATACCACAGCAAGCATGGAGCCCGCTCAGGTAACCGTCACCCTATGTCTCCTGGGTGCTGGCAGACGCGGTACGGCTTTGCTACACAGAAGCAGCAACCCATTGCCTTCTGGCAGCAGACGGTGCAATACGACTGGTAGTCGTCCTCGTCGTGTCCGAGGTGCTCCTGGCCACGTCGGCTGGGAGCGCCTGGGCAGACATGGGCGCAGGGACTAAATTTGGAGTGACTTCACCAGGTCATTCTCTTTAGTCCTGCAGTCAGTCCTATTGAACCGTCTTATGGCAAGCGGGCAGGCGATACGGACTGCTAGTAGTCGTACTGTACCATCTTCTGCCAGGCAGGCAAGAGATGAGGATGGCTAGCAGTCATACTGTACCATCTTCTGCCGAGCAGCCATGAGATGTGGATGACATGCAGTCCTTCTGCACCGTCTGCTGCCAGCCAAAGATGTAAAAGATAGATGGAGTGGGTCAAAACAAGAAATAGACCAGATTTGTTTTGTACTCATTTGCCTCCTCCCCTGTCTAGGGGACTCATTCCTCTAGGTCACACTGCAGTCACTCACAGAGAAGGTGCAGCGAGGTAAATCTAGCCATGTATCAATCAGAGGCCAGGCTAACCTCCTTGTTCCAATAAGAACAATTACTTAGGTGCACCATTTCTTATTGGAACCCTCCGTGAAGTCCTGCCTGAAATACTCCTTGATGTAAAGACACCCCCTTTGTTGATTTTAGCTCCCTGAAGCCAACCCTGTAAGCCGTGTCGTCAGTCGCCCCTCCCTCCGTCAGAGCAACGGCAGACAATCGTTCCGCGCCTTTTTTCTGTGCGGACGCCATACCAAGGCAAGCATGGAGGCCGCTCAGCTCACTTTGGCAATTAGGAGCACATTAAACACCACACGCATTATCCAGCAGTATATGCAGCACCAGAACCTGGCAAAGCGATACCGGGCGAGGAGGCGACGTCAGCGCGGTCACATGAGTGATCAGGACATGGACACAGATTTCTCTGAAAGCATGGGCCCTGACAATGCATGCATCATGGTGCTAATGGGGCAGGTTCATGCTGTGGAACGCCGATTCTGGGCTCGGGAAACAAGCACAGACTGGTGGGACCGCATAGTGTTGCAGGTCTGGGACGATTCCCAGTGGCTGAGAAACTTTCGCATGCGTAAGGGCACTTTCATGGAACTTTGTGACTTGCTTTCCCCTGCCCTGAGGCGCATGAATACCAAGATGAGAGCAGCCCTCACAGTTGAGAAGCGAGTGGCGATAGCCCTGTGGAAGCTTGCAACGCCAGACAGCTACCGGTCAGCTGGGAATCAATTTGGAGTGGGCAAATCTATTGTGGGGGCTGCTGTGATGCAAGTAGCCCACGCAATCAAAGATCTGCTGATATCAAGGGTAGTGACCCTGGGAAATGTGCAGGTCATAGTGGATGGCTTTGCTGCAATGGGGTTCCCTAACTGTGGTGGGGCTATAGACGGAACCCATATCCCTATCTTGGCACCGGAGCACCAAGCCGCCGAGTACATAAACCGCAAGGGGTACTTTTCGATAGTGCTGCAAGCTCTGGTGGATCACAAGGGACGTTTCACCAACATCAACGTGGGATGGCCGGGAAAGGTGCATGATGCTCGCATCTTCAGGAACTCTGGTCTGTTTCAAAAGCTGCAGGAAGGGACTTTATTCCCAGACCAGAAAATAACTGTTGGGGATGTTGAAATGCCTATATGTATCCTTGGGGACCCAGCCTACCCCTTAATGCCATGGCTCATGAAGCTGTACACAGGCAGCCTGGACAGTAGTCAGGAGCTGTTCAACTACAGGCTGAGCAAATGCAGAATGGTGGTAGAATGTGCATTTGGACGTTTAAAGGCGCGCTGGCGCAGTTTACTGACTCGCTTAGACCTCAGCGAAACCAATATTCCCACTGTTATTACTGCTTGCTGTGTGCTCCACAATATCTGTGAGAGTAAGGGGGAGACGTTTATGGCGGGGTGGGAGGTTGAGGCAAATCGCCTGGCTGCTGGTTACGCGCAGCCAGACACCAGGGCGGTTAGAAGAGCACAGGAGGGCGCGGTACGCATCAGAGAAGCTTTGAAAACCAGTTTCATGACTGGCCAGGCTACGGTGTGAAAGTTCTGTTTGTTTCTCCTTGATGAAACCCCCCGCCCCTTGGTTCACTCTACTTCCCTGTAAGCTAACCACCCGCCCCTCCTCCCTTCAATCACCGCTTGCAGAGGCAATAAAGTCGTTGTTGCTTCACATTCATGCATTCTTTATTCATTCATCACACAAATAGGGGGATGACTACCAAGGTAGCCCAGGAGGGGTGGTGGAGGAGGGAAGGAAAATGCCACACAGCACTTTAAGCACAGCACTTTAAAAGTTTACAACTTTAAAATTTATTGAATGACAGCCTTCTTTTTTTTGGGCAATCCTCTGTGGTGGAGTGGCTGGTTGGCCGGAGGCCCCCCCACCGCGTTCTTGGGCGTCTGGGTGTGGAGGCTATGGAACTTGGGGAGGAGGGCGGTTGGTTACAGAGGGGCAGCAGTGGCAGTCTGTGCTCCAGCTGCCTTTGCTGCAGCTCAACCATACACTGGAGCATACTGGTTTGGTCCTGCAGCAGCCTCAGCATTGAATCCTTCCTCCTCTCATCACGCTGCCACCACATTTGAGCTTCAGCCCTCTCTTCAGCCCGCCACTTACTCTCTTCAGCCCGCCACCTCTCCTCCCGGTCATTTTGTGCTTTCCTGCACTCTGACATTAATTGCCTCCACGCATTCGTCTGTGCTCTGTCAGTGTGGGAGGACAGCATGAGCTCGGAGAACATTTCATCACGAGTGTGTTTTTTTTTCTTTCTAATCTTCACTAGCCTCTGGGAAGGAGAAGATCCTGTGATCATTGAAACACATGCAGCTGGTGGAGAAAAAAAAAGGGACAGCGGTATTTAAAAAGACACATTTTATAAAACAGTGGCTACACTCTTTCAGGGTAAACCTTGCTGTTAACATTACATACATAGCACAAGTGCTTTCGTTACAAGGTCGCATTTTGCCTCCTCCCACCGCGTGACTACCCCCTCAACCTTCCCCCCTCCCTGTGGCTAACAGCGGGGAACATTTCTGTTTAGCCACAGGCAAACAGCCCAGCAGGAATGGGCTCCTCTGAGTGTCCCCTGAAGAAAAGCACTCTATTTCAACCAGGTGACCATGAATTATATCTCACTCTCCTGAGGATAACACAGAGAGATAAAGAACGGATGTTGTTTGAATGCCAGCAAACATACACTGCAATGCTTTGTTCTACAATGATTCCCGAGTACGTGTTACTGGCCTGGAGTGGTAAAGTGTCCTACCATGAAGGACGCAATAAGGCTGCCCTCCCTAGAAACCTTTTGCAAAGGTTTTAGGACTACATCTAGGAGAACCGCAAATGCCAGGGCAAAGTAATCCTTTCACATGCTTGCTTTTAAACCATGTATAGTATTTTAAAAGGTACACTCACCAGAGGTCCCTTCTCCGCCTGCTGGGTCCAGGAGGCAGCCTTGGGTGGGTTCGGGGGGTACTGGCTCCAGGTCTAGGGTGAGAAACAGTTCCTGGCTGTCGGGAAAACCGGTTTCTCCGCTTGCTTGCTGTGAGCTATCTTCTTCGTCCCCAAAACCTGCTTCCGTATTGCCTCCATCTCCATTGAAGGAGTCAAACAACACGGCTGGGGTAGTGGTGGCTGAACCCCCTAAAATGGCATGCAGCTCATCATAGAAGCGGCATGTTTGGGGCTCTGACCCAGAGCGGCCGTTCGCCTCTCTGGTTTTCTGGTAGGCTTGCCTCAGCTCCTTCAGTTTCACACGGCACTGCTTCGGGTCCCTGTTATGGCCTCTGTCCTTCATGCCCTGGGAGATTTTCACAAAGGTTTTGGCATTTCGAAAACTGGAACGGAGTTCTGATAGCACGGATTCCTCTCCCCAAACAGCGATCAGATCCCGTACCTTCCGTTCGGTCCATGCTGGAGCTCTTTTGCAATTCTGGGACTCCATCATGGTCACCTGTGCTGATGAGCTCTGCATGGTCACCTGCAGCTTGCCACGCTGGCCAAACAGGAAATGAGATTCAAAAGTTCGCGGTTCTTTTCCTGTCTACCTGGCCAGTGCATCTGAGTTGAGAGTGCTGTCCAGAGCGGTCATAATGGAGCACTCTGGGATAGCTCCCGGAGGCCAATACCATCGAATTGTGTCCACAGTACCCCAAATTCGAGCTGGCAACGTCGATTTAAGCGCTAATCCACTTGTCAGGGGTGGAGTAAGGAAATCGATTTTAAGAGCCCTTTAAGTCGAAATAAAGGGCTTCATTGTGTGGACGGGTGCAGGTTTACATCGATTTAACGCTGCTAAATTCGACCTAAAGTCCTAGTGTAGACCAGGGCTCAGTTCCCAACCAGTAAGCTCATGGGGCCAAATCTTGCTCTCATATACATGCTGCAACTCCAGAAGTCTACTTTTGTTGAAGACAAAACAATTTTCAATGGTGTTACAGAGCAGCTGTCTGATCACCTCCTACTGCAGGAAGTCCTGGCAGACGGAGTTAAGGGAAAGGAAGTGTGAGGGAGCAGACAGAATTTGTTCCCTATGAGAGTTCCCCTGAGACCTCTTCCACTCAGTTCCCCAAGAATTCAGTTAGACTCCAGTCTCAATGCTCAGGTTCCTTTATTTGGCATACAGCAAAGCTACACTGAGTTGATCAGACTCAAGTGTAGGGGGTGGGTATAGGGCACTGGTTTTCAACCTTTTTTCATTTACAGACCCCTAAAATTTTCAAATGGGGGTGCAGATTCCTTTGGAAATTGTAGACAGTCTGCGGCCCCCAACTGGTCCGCAGACCACAGTTGAAAAGCACTGCTCTATAGTAACAACAACCTTTTGCAGACTCAGACACTGCAGACCAACAACAGGTTGAAAACTACTAGCCTAGGGCATATCACACATCTACAGTTACACAGAAAACCTCTTTCTTTATATATATTTACACATTACATTGCATTACACGCTTTGGGATAGGGTTCATCACTTTGTAGGAACCAATCTCTGTACAACACACACATTCTGTGTACTACTTATTAGTCACCTCTTTTTATGCTTTATCCATTGTTATCTTGTCCATTGTAAATGTTCTCTGGATGTTCCCCCTTATTTTAGCTAGTACAGACATTCTATTTCCAGCCTGCTGATCCATTTACTTCCTTAATCCTGTCTCCCGAGAAATGAGGCTTCACCCATGTCCAATTACTCATATCAAGACAGGCATACATTCAAAGAAATACTCAGGCATGTCAGGAGACCAGCAGGAGAATGGAGCTCTCTGTACACTGACCCTGCACCAGCTCAACACCCTCCAACCTTACTCAACAGCACAGCTGCTGTGGAAAGGAGTGCTCCACTGTTTCTTAAAGGACAGCCTCACACCCAATGGTTTTGAGGAGGAGGCAAAATTAACAGTCTGGGGATATATTAACTTTACAGGGAAATTCTCTGCAGGGCTGATGGGCAGACCACACATGTCCCTCCTTGACCCTCCACAGGATCACCAAACACACTGAGTATCCAGTTGAGGAAAGGGGAGACAGATGCCATGTGGAGTCACTTAATTGTCTTTCTGAGCAAAACAATCCTGAGTGTATAACCCTCACATCAATAGTCCTATGTGAAGTGGATCTACTGAGGTGCAATTGTATCCAGAAGGTTTTCTTAAGGAACAAATAGTTTTATACATCCTCTGTAAAATATTTCCTTAAATTTATGCAGATATGATTGGGTAATTTTTTCCTGTTATTCTCTGAAACCTACTTTATATTTTTTCTTAAACAGTGAAATTTTTATTGGTGGTGGGCAGATGCAAGCTCCCAACTGCCAATTTCATCCAGCAAGATGCTCATCACTCCAGCAGATTTTCTTGATTTCAAACCACAGGGATTAGCTACTTCCTATTGTTCCAAAATTCTTTTCTTGACAGCAAGCCCAAACTAGCAACTCAACAACAAGAACACCTGCTGGTTCCACCAGCAGCAACAAGGGCAAAGGGTCTCCAGAATCATTCTACTATCTTAGATAACTAAAAAGAAAAATATATATTGTAATTTGGAACTTTCTGCCAATTCACGGTAATCATCATCCTGGCAATAATTCAGAAGGAGAAGAACCACAAGATTTATTATGATCTAAGGACTTGCTTTTTATTTATTTATTTATTTATTTTAGCATATGCAATTTAATTGATATTTCAAAAGACAATAATCTGGAGATGTGTTATGATTTACCAGTATTAAATTCCTTCAGTGCAACTAGATTTTCACGTCAATGTATATCACTGTTTTGAAAGATGTGCCAAACAACACACAGACCCCAAGCCCTGTATCCATTAGTACTGTAATCCATTTAGTAATGTATTATCTCATTCAAGATGAGAAAAATGATTCTGTAGCTGTAAACCCAGCAGAACACATGCTGAAAAAAATTGTGTCTCCACTTCAAAAAAGCACAAGAATCAGAAAACAAGCAAAGATTAGCATACGGTTCAGTTACAGCAAACAGTATAACTGTCTTCGCTTTACACTACAGGCACTTGCAAGATCCAAAACATGGAAAAAATGATCAATTGTAGATGTGCGTATTTCAGTGTCGAGTTTAAACTTACTGAAAACCAAAACTCTAGATGTCACAAGATGATGCCCCCTAAAGAGAAAAACGTGGAGGACTTCAAGAAACATTGCAAAACATTATCTAATTTTGTAAACTGGACAGACAACAGTGGCTTTAGTTTCAATCTGTTTGATGTGGAGAGTTATAGAATAACCCAGTTCCAAGAATAACCTGTCCACTACCAGTTCAGGCCAAGTGATTCTCTAGGTCAAAGATCTCAAAACTGTCCTGTCTGAATACCTTGAGGAGCGTGAAAAATTTGTTTACAAAACCAGAACAAACATGACCAAATTCCAGTGGTTTTGTTTTTTAATCTTCAGAAATTAAAAGCTATTCACACTCATTCTTATAGCCTACTCAAAGACATACTTTCACATCAGCACTTCAACTGTTTGGTTAACTTCACTGAGGTATACCAAGATTTTAGGATGCATAAACCATTTCCCTCAAATTTTCCTTCAGTTAAAGAAAACCAAGTTGTAAAAACATTTACAAATGTTTGTTTGTGTTGCTACTCCATAATTTATGTTCTATCTTGTTAAAATCATATTCACAATACACTTCTGATTTACTGAAAGCAGTAAGGAATTAACTGCAAAAGGTATACTTGGTTTGGGCTTGAACTCATGCGCATTTCATCTTCACACAGCTACATGCCATTCACCACTGGAAACAGCAGCAAGTGAAGGTGTGTAACCAGAGTGCATTTACCTACCCAGTTGTCTACTAATGACACTGCACATTGATTTGTATTGCAATAATACTTTGTTTTCTTATTAAAGAAAACAAATCCTATATCACACTTTTTAGCAGCTTCAAAATGTTGTCTCTTTACCATACAGAATATTTTGCATAGAAGAATGCCAGTTAGTTTTTCTATATTCTGACTATAATGCTACTTCTGTGTAATGGAAAGCAGTTTAACATTTACTTATACTACGGCCCACACAGCTTAATCTTGTTCACATTGACTTTCATAGGAACACAGGCTGGCTCACAGGGAGAATTGTTCCAATATTTCCATTCAAGCTTCAGATCAACCAGAAGAGAAGCTCTTCATTTTAAAAAAAATGTACACTGCAAAAACCCATCTAGTATCTTTTCCTTCCACTCTATAAGTAGCATTAACAAATTGACTTCAATTAGAGTTTTCAACATCTTTGAAAATGAAAAAGTAGTGTAAAATTAGGTACTCAAAAATGGAGAATCAAAAGTAGAGGGACCTTTTGAGAAACTGGTCTTGACTCCACTAAATAACCAGTGATTTCACAGTAATTCCACTATAGTTATTTTACGTTTTAGTAACTATTCTGTGGATCATTCTCATTTCACAGAATTAGTTTAAGATGACTAAGCAATCAAATATGAAGATTCTAGATGATGTATAAACTATGGGGCCTTCACCTCATTTTCAAGCTGACTACAGCTAAACTTATTTTTTTAAGAGTCATAACATGGTGGGAGCATTTAATGACCAATATAATTTTTAATGGCCAAAATAATTTTTTACCAAAAGAGATGAGGTGGTTGTGATGGGCTGGACCCCTTGGGAAGTCACCTGATGTGCTGAGATACCACTGAGTCTACCTGTTCTGACAGCATGGGCCCCCTGTAACCAGTCTTCCTGAGCCAGGCTCTTAAAATCTCCTCTCACACACACACACACACACAGGCAGGGCCACACCCAGCTGGAAATCAGCTCTGGGAAGACTCAGCTTAAGGGACTTGCTCCAGCACTCAGATGTCCACCTCCTTTGGAGTACAGATCCAAAGGCATATTATATTTGCCTCTTCGACCCTCCATGTGGAAGAGGGCATGCACAATTTCTCACCCCCCTCCCAGTTAGAAATCACATAAACTGGGTTAAATTATAAACCAGAAATAAATTTATTAACTATAACAGATGTATTTTAAGTAGTTAAGGAGGTAGCAGACAGAACAAGGCAGATTACTAAGGGTTTGGCTACACTTGCAAGTTAGAGCGCAATAAAGCAGCCCCAGGCGCCCTAACTCACGACCCGTCCACACTGACAAGGCACTTAGAGTGCCTGGACTCTGCAGCTGAAGCACTCCTGGTGATCCACCTCCATGAGAAGCATAATGCTCGCTGCACCTCAGCTGAAACACCCCAGCGTCAGTCTGAATGAGGTGTTGCATTATTGTACTCTGATCGGCCTCTGGAAATGTCCCATAATCCCCTTAAGTCAAGTGGCCACTCTGGTCATTATTCTGGAATCGGCTGTAGAAATGCAGATATGCCCTTTTGAAGCTCCGTTTCTGACAGCCGGCATGCTTATCTGCTCCGGGACAAAGCAAGCCATTACTGTGGAATGTTGCTTGCTGTGAGTGTGTGTGTGGGGGGGGGGGAATTGCTGCTGTCTAAACTTACAATACAGCATGCTGACACGCTCTCAGCTCCCCAAAAACCCACTCTCTCTCCCCCCACATATACACAAACGCACTCCCTGTCACACTCCACTCCACCCCCCCCCCCCCCCCCCCCATTTGTAAAGCAGTTTGCAGGCAATTGAATACTGGGATAGCTACCACCATACATTGCTCTCTGTGGCATTGCAAGAGCTGCTAATGTGGCCACGCCAGTGCACTTGAATCTGACACTTTCCCTACTGCGCTCTCCAAGGGCTGGTTTAACTCACAGTGCTTTACATTTGCAAGTGTAGCCATGCCCTAAGAAAACAGAACAGAGCACACAAACTAAGCTTAATACACTAAAGAAACTGGTTTAGGGGGAGAACTCACATGTAATGTGGTTTTAATAATCTTCTTCACAGGCCAGGTGCCCTTCCAGCCTGGGCGAAGTTGTTTCCCCTTGTTCAGTCTTAGGGCTTGGCTACACTTGTGAGTTAGAGCGCTTTAAAGGAGCCTTGGGCACATTAGCTCACTACCCCTCCACACTGGCAAGGCACGTAGAGCGCTTTGACTCCGCAGCTAGAGAGCTCCTGGTACTCCACCTCGGCGAGTGGAATAACGTTTTGTGCGCCTCCGCTGGAGTGCCACGTGGATGCCCTGGTCTGTTAGTGAGCTCTGATCGGCCTCCAGAAGTGTCCCACAATGCCTGTTCTAGCCACTCTGGTCATCACTTTGAACTCTACTGCCCTGCCCTCGGATGAGGCGTGGAGTGCTCTCAGCGAATCTTTCCAGGTGACCATGCCTCCACTTGCCAGGCGATTCCCAGTATGGAGCAATGGCAAAGTGCTGGACATCATCAGTGTTTGGGGGGAAGAAGCTGTCCAGTCCCAGCTGCATTCCAGCCATAGGAATTACGATACTTTTGGGCAGATATCAAGGGATACCATGGAAAGGGGCCATGACCGGGACGCACTGTAGTGCAGGGTTAAAGTGCAGGAGCTGCGGAATGCCTACCACAAAGCCCGCAAGGCATACAGCCACTCCGGTGTTGCCCCTGCAACCTGCCGTTTCTACAAAGAGCTGAACGCAAAACTTGGGGGTGACCTCACCTCCACTCCGAGTACCACCATGGACACTTCAGAGCCTAGTTCAACAAGGAGGAGGAGAAGCAGCAAAGCGGGAGCGAGGGTGCTGAAGCGGAGGAAGATACCCCAGAATCTCTAGATGCATGCAGCCAGGAGCTGTTCTCAAGCCAGGAGGAAGGTAGCCAGTCATGGCGGCTGGTGCTTGGGGAAGGACAAACACCAGAGGCTCCCATGGGTTGTGTGTGCTCGCTTTGGGACGGGCAAATTATGCTCTTGTGTAGACTGCTTGCCCTTAGTATGGGGGAATCATTGCTCTGTCTGGTGTGAACAATGCTGCTTCTGTTAAGTGTTGCATTTTGCCTTTACAGATGTAACCCTGAGATCTCAGCCATCCGTGTTATCACTGGCTGAAAGACTCCAAAAAATCAGAAAGAGGCCACGTAGAAGCAAGGAAGATATGTTGCATGAAGTAATGCAGCATTCAAATAATGAAAATCAAAAAGTGCAGGAGTGGCAGGACAGTGAAAGTAGGATCCGCCAGCAGAATGAGGAGTGCCGGCACAAAAGCACGGTGCTCCGGCAGCAAAGCATGGAGCGGCTGATAAGCATCATGGAGCGCCAAGCGGACTCTATCCAGGTGCTCGTAGCCATGCAGGTGGAGCACTACCCATCATCCGGGTTCTTACCGCCACCTGCTGCCTCCAACACCTGTAGCTTCATCTCCCAGCCCTACGACCCTTACCCACTGCATTCAACTCCCATCACCATGCAGTATAGCCATCCTGAAGTGCAGCACTCATTGCACAGCACTCCAGACAGGAAGGCTGAGTATAACAGGACATACGCAAATACGTGATTGTACCATTCCCCACCCCACCCCCTTGCTCTTTCTGTTTCCCAAGCAGTTGTGTTTCTTTTCAATAAATGCATTTTCTTTTCAATAAATGGATTTTTTGGCTTTGAAAACATTCTTTATTATTGCATAAAGTAAAAGATACCTTAGTCCAGGAAAGAAACAGGCACTGCAAGTCAGCGTAGCAAACACAGATTCCTACGAACACTGGCACTACTGCACTTCACTCCCATGCAGGGCACCAGACATTACTGGTGGCTTTCAGCCTCAAATTGCTCCCTCAAGGCATCCCTAATCCTTGCAGCCCCGTGCTGGGCCCCTCTAATAGCCCTGCTCTCTGGCTGTTCAAATTCAGCCTCCAGGTGTTGAATCTCCGAGTTCCATGCCTGAGTGAATCATTCACCCTTCCCTTCACAAATGTTATGGAGGGTACAGCACGCGGATATAACCACGGGGATGCTGTGATCAGCCAGGTCCAGCTTCCCACACAGAGGGTGCCAGCGGCCCTTTACACGGCCAAAAGCATACTCCACAGTCATTCTGCACTGGCTCAGCCTGTTGTTGAACTGCTCCTTGTTGCTGTCAAGGCTCCCTGTGTAGGGTTTCATGAACCACAGCATTAAAGGGTAAGTGGGGTCTCCAAGGATCACAATGGGCATTTTGACTTCCCCTGCGGTGATCTTCTGGTCTGGGAAAAAAAGGCCCGGCTTGCAGCTTCCCAAACAGGCCAGTGTTCCAAAAGATGTGTGCATCATGCACCTTTCCGGGCCAGCCTGCATTAATGTCGATGGAACGCCCACAGTGATCCACAAGCGTCTGGAGAACCATAGAGAAATACCCCTTCTGACTAATGTACTCTGAGACGAGGTGGGTTGGTGCCAGAATTGGAATGTGTGTGCCATCTATCGCTCCTCTGCAGTTAGGGAAACCCATTTGTGCAAAGCCATCTACAATGTCATGCATGTTACCCAGAGTCATGGCTCTTCTGAGCAGGATGCAATTAATGGCCCTGAAACTTGCATCAACACAATTCCAACGGTCGACTTTCCCACTCCAAACTGGTTAGCGACCGATCGGTAGCTGTCTGGAGTTGCCAGCTTCCAGGATGCACTAGCCACCTGCTTCTCCACCATCAGGGCAGCTCTCAATCTTGTGTCCTTGTGCCGCAGGGTGGCGGCAAGCTCCTCACACATTCCCATGAAAGTGGCTTTTCTCATCCGAAAGTTCTGCAGCCACTGCTCGTCATCCCAGACTTGCATGACTATGTGATCCCACCACTCAGTGCTTGTTTCCCGAGCCCAAAAGCGGCATTCTATGGTGGTGAGCATGTCCGTGAATGCCACAAGCAAACTCGTTTCATACGTGTTACTCGAGTCAATATCATCGTCGGAGCCCTCACTGTCACTTTGGATCATAAGGAATAACTCGACTGCCAAACGTGACATGCTGGCGAGACTCGTCAGCATACTCTTCAGCAGTTCAGGCTCCATTCCCACAGTTCAAAAGGGAAGACAGAGCATGCAGTACAAAAAATGTTGAAAGATGGCGCCAAATGTGGACGGAAGTACAAGGATTGCTGGGATGCGAACTGATGCATCATGAGGTGCTGAGACAGGACCCAGAACGCCCCGCACCCCAATGAGTTCCAATCTTAAGTTTCAAAAGGTAACAAACTTCTGTAATAAGCAAGCTCTATATATCCTGTAGGGCTAACCCAGGCAATGCACCGGGGACCTTTTGCTTATACCTAGTAATCCTTGCCCCTCCAAATAAAAGCAGCATAAAGATACAGTTCCTCCTTGTTAAGGGTTTTTATCCCTTCCCCCATTCTACTTTGCCCTGCAAACTCAGTTGACGGGAGGAATTCACTTGCATATCTCTTTATTGTGGAAGGGTAGAAGGGAGGGGGCAGGAAGCAAGCAACAAAGTCTTTTGTCCTCTTCAAGGATCCATGCTAGTTCATCTGGTGCCAATGGGCTGTCCCTGTGGGGCAGGACATAACGCATTGAGGCCAGCACTTCACACTAATTAATGTTTCTCTCCTGTCTGGTGATTTACACAGTTACAGAGGCTTACAATGCAAATACTCAAATATTTCCTTACCATATGGGATACAATTATTATATATGAGATTAATACATACAGCAACTTACAAGCATTCAATAAAGTCGAAACACCAAGCACATTCTTATCATTCTAACACCTATTTTAATAATACTAACACACAGGGGAGCCAGACTGATTCCAGCTATGTATTTATCAGTATTCAAGTGAGGCACAGGGACCTCGGCATAGGCTGGCTCCTGGTGTGCCAGCGTCACCTCTTATGACAACAAAGAAAGTAGGCATGCAACTGAACAGTGTGAACTGTGTAGGGAGCAGAGACACAAGGGTTCCCCCTTCCGCCCCGACAAACAGAGAAATTACGTAGGATTATATTGCTTAACAATCCTATATTGTCCACTGTTTTATTGTTTATTACTACAGACTGCCATTTGCAAGTCTGAAACCAAACACTTTAAAAATTCATGCTCTCACATGGTCAATGACCACTTTATTTTCAACCATGGTCAATGACCACTTTATTTCCTCACAGTAACTCAGCAGTCGATCTGCGTTAAAAATTACCTGCAGCATACAACTTTCTTCAAAGAGAATACAGCACCGAGGAATTTAGCTGCCCACATCTCCTCTCCCCCTTAACAGGGTAAAGGAGAGGCACTGGTCTGAACTGGAACACCATGGTAAACAGCCATAGCTGAACTTTCATTTATTTGTTCAGTTGGGGCACCTCTTGTGGAGCTAACTGGTTATGAAATCAGCATATCAATTTGGTAATAGATTCCCAGGCCAATAACCTTATATGTCACATAAACACAGGATGTAAGAATGCAAAAAAACAGTCCTTGGAAGAGTAGAAAAAGAAAAAGCTTTCTAACACATCAGGTAGATTTTTAAGGACTTGAATGAACAGTACACTGATCCTCATCAGAAACCACGCTGCCAAAAACACATACACAGCTCCCCTCTCAATTTCCATGTAAACCCTACTTAAATGATAACCTGCACAACATACTGCCACATCTGTCACATGCAGCAAGATGAAGGCAGTTATAGTGATCGTAATGAGGAAAATGGAGCCAACACAAAGTTAAATAAGGTAGCTAGTACAATGCCATAGTGGACTAAATCCTACTGCCAAAAGTTCCTGCAAAATATAGGGGGGGAAATTATTAAAATCTGAATCTGAATCTCTAGAATAGAAAAGGAAAACCAAGCAAACAATCTCAAGAATCTAAGCCATCATTGTGGTAAGCAGGGACCATGGAGGACAAAAGAGTTATACAGCTTATGGCTCAACAGGCACAAATTAATTCAAATTAGAGATGTGTCCTAGTACCTATGGAAAGGGAGAGGAGAAAATGACAATAGCCCTGAACCACTACTGTTCCAAACACCTCTTCACTACAAGACTTGCATGTGCTAACTGCCCCAGGAGTCCATGATTCCAAGCCAGTAATCCCATAAACTAGTGTGTGAAGAACTACAGCTTGGCACAGAGAACTTGGGTGCTCCGATGAAGCAAACTCCCATTGGCACGAGGTGGGATGATGCCTAATCTGCAGGTAACAGCATCTCCTTACTTTCCAAACCACCATGGGTTGGGAGAATCAGAACTCACACACCCAAAAGGCTAATCTATAAGGTTAGTAAAAAAAAAACAAAAAAACACCCACCTCTTAAAAATAGCTTTTTCATCCAAATAAATTTCGAAGGGATGGGTCCCTTTCCAATTAAATTTTTCAGGCTTTTGTTGAAAAGCCAAAAGCTAAAATATTTTCAGCAACGGAAAACTGAAAACAATTGGCTGGTTTTTCTATTAAAAAAAACCCCAAATTTTTTCATGAGAATGGAAACTCACTGTTTTTTGTGGGCATAAAGAATATTTTCCAAACAACTCTGCTAATCTGCCCCTGTTGCTGGATGCTGTGATTATGTGAAATGGGAAATAAATTTTGAACTTAAAGAAATTTGTGCTCATGGTCCTAAATCCACACCCACTCAAGCTGAGTATGCAAGCCCAACACCTGAGTAATCTAAATGGAAACCACTACACTTACCTAAAACGCAAACAAACAGAACCATACACACATTCAGACTAGGAAAGAATCTCTATATAAAAGTACAACTACACTCATAATATAGTCTGAACTTGTGGGAATGCTGGCAGAATACTGCTGCAGGTGGTTGTGGGAGCAAGAAGGAAAAGGGCATTCATCTACCTATCGCTTTTTCTGTGCGTGATTCTCAAACAACCAACAATCCTGGCTCCCAGTACAGGCACTGAGACTGACCAATGGCAGCACTCTTAAACAGGGAGGTCCCATCACTGGCCAGCAGGTGCTGCAACCCTATTGCAGGTCCTCTGGTCTAATCCTGACAATTCAGCACTATTTTGCATGGCCAACACTCCTGCACATCATCTTGTAAGAAATATAAAAAACATTTTCATTTAACTGATTCACTATTTCCACATGTACTGAAAATTTCATATTTGGGTTTACCAGAAATAAGCTATTTTAAATGCCTGGTATATCACAGAATTGACAAACTACATTTATGCCATCCTCCAGAGTCTTTTAAAAAGCAAGCAGGGACTTATTTTTTCTCACTTCTGAAACTAACCAATTTTAGTTAGACAGCACTACCAGTGCTCAGGTCTTTTGATGTTTGCACACATGCACACAAAATTTGACCTACTCTACCCTCTGACGTGATTACATGCCCTAACAATTTAAATACTACTTTTTATTTTTTAAAGAGAGGAAGAGGGAAAGAACTCAGTGATCAGAACAGGAAATACTATCTCCCCAGACCGGAGATTACTTCCTTTAAAGGCTAGTCTTAAATTTTAAAGGGATAGCTATTTGGAGAGTGGGATATTAATTCTGCATATTTAAAATAATTTTATAAACAAAATGTTTGTAGACTCCTTAGTTGTTCACAACTCTTATTTCATTGCCAGTTACTGTCCTCTTCTCTGTAAAAGATTTTCTGGATTAAAACCCACAGCACAGGCTCTTGAGACCAATATAACCAAGCAACCAGTTCAGTTGGTTAGCAGCTCTCAGCTGACTCTTAAATACTGTACCTCTTGAATATTACCATCTCTGTGGAAGAAATCCCTTGCCAGACTTTGCTGACTCCAGAAACTCTAATCACCAAGGTTACAATTCCCAACCTGACAATTAGTACAGACGGACTAATTGGGACAATCAAAATACCAGACTACTCAAGTTATACTCCTTCTGTATAGGGTCCACAGCCCTTTTATTAAAAAAAAAAAAAAAGGCACCACAAGTAAAACACAAGGAAGGATCATTGCTATAAAGAGGGGGAAACAAAACCTGTTAAGCTTCATAAATTAAATTTCATCCTTTTAGTAAAAGCACACTTAAAAGCTAAATATTACAATCTGCTACACCGATATGAACTATAATAACTGACAGGAATAATGTCTCCCTCCTCCCCTGCATTTTAGAGTGAAAATGTGGTAAGTAATCTTGTCAATAATACTAAAAATTGAGAATGTCCTAGTAGTATAGCTGTTTAGAAACCTTCAAAGTGCTATAAATCACGACCTAGAAAAAGTAAATGGTGATGTTCAATGAAAAACAACAAATAAAAGGTTTCAGAGTAGCAGCCGTGTTAGTCTGTATTCGCAAAAAGAAAAGGAGTACTTGTGGCACCCTAGAGACTAACAAATTTGAGCATAAGCTTTCGTGAGCTACAGCTCACTTCACTGGATGCGTTCAGTGGAAAATACAGTGGGGAGATTTATATACAGAGAGAACATGAAACAATGCGTGTTACCATACACACTGTAACCAGAGTGATCACTTAAGGTGAGCTATTACCAGCGGGAGAGTGGGGGAGGGAACCCCTCCCCGGCTCTTTCATGTTCTCTCTGTATATAAATCTCCCCACTGTATTTTCCACTGAATGCATCCGATGAAGTGAGCTGTAGCTCACGAAAGCTTATGCTCAAATAAATGTGTTAGTCTCTAAGGTGCCACAAGTCCTCCTGTTCTTTTAACAAACAAAAGGTAACAATACTTTGAGCGGTGACAGCATGCTTAGTGCAGATTGAGAGAAAATAACCTAATCCTTTCCACTTTACAATAAATAGGAGGTGTGCACTAACTAAAATAAACTAGATCCAGACCTTTTTCCATTTTGGTCACAACATTTAATTTGCTCATTGATTTAACATGAGCAGAAGAGTCACTACCAACCCCATGTTGGGACATGGGCATACATCAGCAGCCAAATCTCATAAGGCAAAGACACAGTTGTGAAGTTTAAGATTTTATTTTCTATCTTGTATAAGCATTCTTTGCTCAGCAGCATGTTCCAACTGTAGGCAACAAGCAAGAACCCCTGAGTTTCATTGTCACATTCAATTACAATGCTGGAGAAAAATCACCATTCAATTTTCATTCAATTTATGTTACTAATGAGATTTCAAGAGATGCTAATCAGGCATGGCACCACATCCTTTCACATGGCCATATAACCATACATTAACATTCTCTAAATGTAACTGGTAGTTAAAAATTAGTCTGTCAAAGACTATGTTACAGCAAAATTCACACCAGTTTTCCGCTTTATATTGAGATCACTACTCAAAAGCATAAAAGTATCCATTCATTTGATATGGTTGATCAGAAATAAAATATTGTGTTTGCTGATCAGCATATTTTTTAAAACATCACTTAATTTTAATGGTAACACACTAATTCAACAATTTCCACTGACTCACTAGAAAGAATTCTGTAGGAGAAAAGTGTGTCATGTGTCAGCAAGTGTTTGAGAAGTTATATTAATTGCCTTAATAGATAAAAGTGTGAACATGCTACCAACTGCCACAGAGTAGAAACTTCAAAAGACAACAATAAGCTGATGCACTAGAAGAAAAGGATAAGATGATACACTTTCAAGTCACAAGAACCCCAAATGGAAGTAAACAGCAAGAAAAATGGGTTCAAAGAACAATCTATTAAATAACTGCCACATGTAGAAACATTATGCCAGTTTCTTGCACAAGTAAAAGTCTGAAACTTATGTTTATTTTTTTCAGGGGAAACCTTAAACACAACATTTCTGAAATATATATTGTCTTCTAATATCTAGAACTAAATGCATATTGCATTTATACTGTTGATATCCATATGGTAACTGAGTGAAACGTGATACATTTTGTATCTTTGATCTCTCCTCTGCACTGTCCACCCTTTCTATCCACTAGAGCAGGGGTCTCCAAACTTTATGAGATGAGGGCCATATTAGATTTTTGAAGGGGCTTCGTGGGCCGAAGCGACTGTGAAAAAATTATATATGCAAATATATGCAAATTGTTAAAAACAACACTACTCTGTCAGTGTGCATTAAATTCTAAATCATGTATAAAAGTTAAATCGATGCAGGTACTGTGAAATCACACAAAATATTTGCCAATACATTAAAAATCATTTCACATATTTTTATTTCTAAAAACTCACATTTGTATCATACAAATACACATATTCAAAAATAAAGAAATATTATTTTAGAATTAGTTAGCAGTATGGTACTGATTTTTTTCTGACAAAATTGCACTTTGCAGTGGTTCAAAGCTGGTGCTCCCTATCATCAAAATTGATTGTAAATGTTCATCAGACAATTAAGCATCTGCCTTGTATTTTTACTCTAAGACAGGGCGGACCCGTGCCTGCTCAGCTGCTGCAGCAGCAACTCTCCCCTAAGTTTCAGAGTAACAGCCATGTTAGTCTATATTCGCAAAAAGAAAAGGAGCTCCCCTTTTGGGAGGACAGCCCCCAACCCCACTAGCTGCCAGCAGCCCCTCCCCCCTGCCTGCTCGCAGCCTGCCTTCTTTGTGTTGATGTGTATCTGTGCCTGCCTGTTTGCTTCTCCTGCTCGGCTGCAGCAACGACTCTCCCCTAAGTTGGCTCCCCTTTTGGGGGGACACAGGCTCCAGGGGGCACTCACCCCCCCGCCCTCAGCTCAGCTGTACTGCCGCCCCGCGTGAGCTGCTGCCGGCGGCCCCTCACCCTGCCTGCTCGGCGTGCCTACTCAGCTGTTTGCCGCTTCTCCCCTGTTGGTTGGAGGGCCGGACCCGGCCCGCGGGCCATAGTTTGCAGACCGCTGCACGAGAGTACCAGTATTCAAAACTCCTAAGCATCTGTCAGAACAGCCACCTGTATTTTTTTTTTTTTAATAATTTGCTGCAAACAATGTCTCACCAGCCTTTCCTCTTACACAGAGATGGAATTTTTTTTTCCTAAGAGGTACACTTGTCTGAGATACAGGATAGGCAACATTTAGCTCTATAACAGCAACAGGATTTAACAGTCTAATATCTTATAAGCCATCAGGGCTAAAAATGGATGTAATATCACATTCAAAATGAGCTGGAAATCCTTCTTTCCATGGGAATTTTACAGGTTAAATATAATGAAAGTTAGATTTATAGAATCACTATTTTAGACAAATTTCTACCTAGTATACTCCCCCTCTCCCGGGACTCACCTGCTGCCTGCAGAGCCAGGCCAGGAGGAGCTGAAGTGGAGCCTGTCTGCCTGCCCAATCGGGGCATAGTGGGGTGGGGTCAGCCCCCAGAGTGAAGGGCAGGGGCTCAGCGGGACAAAGCAGGGGCCGGTCCCCATAGCAAGGAGCCAGGCCTGGGGCAATCGGGGCACGGTGGAGCAGAAGAGGAGGCAGACAGGATGGATCCCCACCCCCACCCGGGCGCCGGCACCTACCTCTTAGAGCCCATTCCAGAAACCACCCACTGCTCTCTGTCAGGTGTTAGCAGCTGAGCAGAGAACAGTTCCTCCATGTGGTTCCAGCGCAGTGTTGTCACGTCTCAAGAAAAAAAAGTGGCACTACCTTTCTAAACAAGCCCAACCCATTTTAGAGAGAGGGGAGTGGGGGTGAATTTGCTGTTAATAGTGGAGGTCTTTCCTTTCAGGGTATTGCTAAGTCATCCCTAGCAGATCTGATTTATCCCTACCGTTATCCCTGGCCGCAGCTCCCCCAAACGGTCCTCCACGCCTCCCCACAGTTCGGGGACCTCTGCTGTAGTTAACAAACATATCTTATTGTTTTATCTTAACCAGTGTGTGTTTGGATTAAAACGTGCGGGGAACCTCTACCTGATAAACAAGGCCAGTGCACAATCATTACCTAGTTTTGGAATGACAGACTTACTACGAGCTAACACTGTACTAAGCATAACGTGCTTGGTATTAGGTTACACTCTTGAGGTATTTTAAAAGAACAATTATATAGATTTTTCCAGACTTTTAAAGGTGGTAAATCTACAACAACTGATGTCTTGGTTTGCACTAGGAACCTTCAACAATGGATGACATAGGCAAGGGACTGACACCTAACAATTTTTAAAAATCAAAACTTTGTCTAACAGAAATTCTGTTGCAGTTGAGCAAAGATGGTTTAAATTGCTAGCTCAGACAAACGCAATTGCTGAAATGTCTATTGTGGAACTGATCTAGAGATATTTATGGGACTGTTAAACTGTTTGGAAAAACTAATTCAAATTTAATAAAGTTCAAGAAGTCCTCAAGGGAATCTCTGGTAAATATCATCAGGCATTAGGAAGACAGATATTTAGGCATTTAAGCCTCTCTCAACACTAATCATTATTACAATTTTAAAATATGATGATTTAAGTATTCTGGTTGCACTGTATCTGTAGATACATCTTCCAAAGTAATTGGTACACAGCTTATGCAGGAACACTTACAGGAGTGGTTCTCAAACTTTTGTACTGGTGACCCCTTTCACATAGCAAGACCCTGAGTGTGACCCCCCTCATATAAATTAAGAACACTTTAAAAAATATTTAACGCTATTATAAATGCTGGAGGCGAAGCAGGGTTTGGGGATGCAGGCCAACAGCTTGCAACACCCACCCCATGTAAAAACGTTGCAACCAGTTTGAGAACCCCTGATGTACAGTATCTGTATAGGTTTCAGAGGAACAGCCGTGTTAGTCTGTATTCGCAAAAAGAAAAGGAGTACTTGTGGCACCTTAGAGACTAACGAATTTATTTGAGCATGAGCTTTCGTGAGCTACAGCTCACTTCATCAGATGTTTACCGTGGAAACTGCAGCAGACTTTATATACACACAGAGAATATGAAACAATACCTCCTCCCACCCCACTGTCCTGCTGGTAATAGCTTATCTAAAGTGATCAACAGGTGGGCCATTTCCAGCACAAATCCAGGTTTTCTCACCCTCCACCCCCCACACAAATTCACTCTCCTGCTGGTGCTAGCCCATCCAAAGTGACAACTCTTTGCATAATCAAGTCGGGCTATTTCCTGCATAGATCAAGGTTTTCTCACATCCCCCCCACCCCCATACACACACAAACTCACTCTCCTGCTGGTAATAGCTCATCTAAACTGACCACTCTCCAAGTTTAAATCCAAGTTAAACCAGAACATCTGGGGGGGGGGGGGGGGGGTAGGAAAAACAAGAAGAAACAGGCTACCTTGCATAATGACTTAGCCACTCCCAGTCTCTATTTAAGCCTAAATTAATAGTATCCAATTTGCAAATGAATTCCAATTCAGCAGTTTCTCGCTGGAGTCTGGATTTGAAGTTTTTTTGTTTTAAGATAGCGACCTTCATGTCTGTGATTGCGTGACCAGAGAGATTGAAGTGTTCTCCGACTGGTTTATGAATGTTATAATTCTTGACATCTGATTTGTGTCCATTTATTCTTTTACGTAGAGACTGTCCAGTTTGACCGATGTACATGGCAGAGGGGCATTGCTGGCACATGATGGCATATATCACATTGGTGGATGTGCAGGTGAACGAGCCTCTGATAGTGTGGCTGATGTTATTAGGCCCTGTGATGGTGTCCCCTGAATAGATATGTGGGCACAATTGGCAACGGGCTTTGTTGCAAGGATAAGTTCCTGGGTTAGTGGTTCTGTTGTGTGGTATGTGGTTGTTGGTGAGTATTTGCTTCAGGTTGCGGGGCTGTCTGTAGGCAAGGACTGGCCTGTCTCCCAAGACTTGTGAGAGTGTTGGGTCATCCTTTAGGATAGGTTGTAGATCCTTAATAATGCGCTGGAGGGGTTTTAGTTGGGGGCTGAAGGTGACCGCTAGTGGCGTTCTGTTATTTTCTTTGTTAGGCCTGTCCTGTAGTAGGTAACTTCTGGGAACTCTTCTGGCTCTATCAATCTGTTTCTTTACTTCTGCAGGTGGGTATTGTAGTTGTAAGAAAGCTTGACAGAGATCTTGTAGGTGTTTGTCTCTGTCTGAGGGGTTGGAGCAAATGCGGTTGTATCGCAGAGCTTGGCTGTAGACGATGGATCGTGTGGTGTGGTCAGGGTGAAAGCTGGAGGCATGCAGGTAGGAATAGCGGTCAGTAGGTTTCCGGTATAGGGTGGTGTTTATGTGGCCATTGTTTATTAGCACTGTAGTGTCCAGGAAGTGGATCTCTTGTGTGGACTGGACCAGGCTGAGGTTGGTGGTGGGATGGAAATTGTTGAAATCGTGGTGGAATTCCTCAAGAGCTTCTTTTCCATGGGTCCAGATGATGAAGATGTCATCAATATAGCGCAAGTAGAGTAGGGGCTTTAGGGGACGAGAGCTGAGGAAGCGTTGTTCTAAATGGCTGATTTAGAACAACGCTTCCTCAGCTCTCGTCCCCTAAAGCCCCTACTCTACTTGCGCTATATTGATGACATCTTCATCATCTGGACCCATGGAAAAGAAGCTCTTGAGGAATTCCACCACGATTTCAACAATTTCCATCCCACCACCAACCTCAGCCTGGTCCAGTCCACACAAGAGATCCACTTCCTGGACACTACAGTGCTAATAAACAATGGCCACATAAACACCACCCTATACCGGAAACCTACTGACCGCTATTCCTACCTGCATGCCTCCAGCTTTCACCCTGACCACACCACACGATCCATCGTCTACAGCCAAGCTCTGCGATACAACCGCATTTGCTCCAACCCCTCAGACAGAGACAAACACCTACAAGATCTCTGTCAAGCTTTCTTACAACTACAATACCCACCTGCAGAAGTAAAGAAACAGATTGATAGAGCCAGAAGAGTTCCCAGAAGTTACCTACTACAGGACAGGCCTAACAAAGAAAATAACAGAACGCCACTAGCGGTCACCTTCAGCCCCCAACTAAAACCCCTCCAACGCATTATTAAGGATCTACAACCTATCCTAAAGGATGACCCAACACTCTCACAAGTCTTGGGAGACAGGCCAGTCCTTGCCTACAGACAGCCCCGCAACCTGAAGCAAATACTCACCAACAACCACATACCACACAACAGAACCACTAACCCAGGAACTTATCCTTGCAACAAAGCCCGTTGCCAATTGTGCCCACATATCTATTCAGGGGACACCATCACAGGGCCTAATAACATCAGCCACACTATCAGAGGCTCGTTCACCTGCACATCCACCAATGTGATATATGCCATCATGTGCCAGCAATGCCCCTCTGCCATGTACATCGGTCAAACTGGACAGTCTCTACGTAAAAGAATAAATGGACACAAATCAGATGTCAAGAATTATAACATTCATAAACCAGTCGGAGAACACTTCAATCTCTCTGGTCACGCAATCACAGACATGAAGGTCGCTATCTTAAAACAAAAAAACTTCAAATCCAGACTCCAGCGAGAAACTGCTGAATTGGAATTCATTTGCAAATTGGATACTATTAATTTAGGCTTAAATAGAGACTGGGAGTGGCTAAGTCATTATGCAAGGTAGCCTGTTTCTTCTTGTTTTTCCTACCCCCCCCCCCCCCCCAGATGTTCTGGTTTAACTTGGATTTAAACTTGGAGAGTGGTCAGTTTAGATGAGCTATTACCAGCAGGAGAGTGAGTTTGTGTGTGTATGGGGGTGGGGGGGATGTGAGAAAACCTTGATCTATGCAGGAAATAGCCCGACTTGATTATGCAAAGAGTTGTCACTTTGGATGGGCTAGCACCAGCAGGAGAGTGAATTTGTGTGGGGGGTGGAGGGTGAGAAAACCTGGATTTGTGCTGGAAATGGCCCACCTGTTGATCACTTTAGATAAGCTATTACCAGCAGGACAGTGGGGTGGGAGGAGGTATTGTTTCATATTCTCTGTGTGTATATAAAGTCTGCTGCAGTTTCCACGGTAAACATCTGATGAAGTGAGCTGTAGCTCACGAAAGCTCATGCTCAAATAAATTCGTTAGTCTCTAAGGTGCCACAAGTACTCCTTTTCTTTTTAGTATCTGTATACTATCAGAGCGAAAATATTTAAAATCACATTTACTCATCACTACTTACTAGCATTTCTTTCAGATAGGAAAATGAAAATCAATTTCATTTTAGGTTCTTATTCCTCTGCAGTACCTGAAACTCAAATATTGCTGCACTAGTTTTAAAAACTTAACTGGAATTTTTAAAAAATTGTAATAATATTTCTATTATTCTTACATTTTCTAAAATTTTTTATTACATTTTGTTTACAAATGTAATAAAAAAATTAGGAAATCAACAGAAAGGGTAAGGAAAGCCAAAGCAAATACAGACAGGGTTACAAATGCAGATCCTGTAGCTGATCTACCTACTTATAGTGAATTGGGAATATAATTCATGTAGGAAGGAATTCCGGAAGAGAGCTTTAGAAAAGGTTTCAAAAGTCTAACTCTATACACAATATTATTTCACTCTGGTTTCTAGACCTGCTTTTAAGAGAAACTAATTTCCTTGAAACTTTGTGATAAATTAATTTGCTATATATGACCTCTATCACACTTTTCCAAAAAGCCAGTCTACAGTCTTACGTACTGTACATATTTTTGTTGTTAAAACATTGCTATTCTTTCCCTTTGAAGAAATAGCTACAGATAACATGAGAAAATGACACAAAGTCTAAAGCAGAACTGGCAGTCATAAGACGAAACACACCAAAAATGTTGAGGTGTTCCATAAGTAAGTTATCCTTTCAGGTTCACTAGATCACACCAATGTCCCTTCCTTGTCGTAGCATTTTATTTTTCTTTTATACTTTCACTAGTTTGCAATACAGTAACCAATCTTATTGTTCCCCTCTTAAAAGGCTCTCAGGGCAGAAAGCCATCAGACAAATATGCATTAGTGCAGTGAGACTGATATGAGATTCACCATCTTCCTGCATGAAACTGATTATAAAGTTAAATTTTGGGCTTTAAAACTTCATAAGCCCAGTCCTGCTCTGACTGAAGTCAACTGCAAATTCCCATTGAAGTAGCCTCAGAATTAGGTCGCATGAAGCAATTTTTAATACATTACAAATTCAGTGAATAGGTATGATTTACAATTGAAAGGCTACAGCTAAGCAATAACGTCTGAGGCAAAGTATGGCCAGGCGCCATGTTTCTGTTTTCACCATCCAAAGGACCGAAAATATCTGCTCTCTCCACTTAGTAGGCTGCAATGGAAAAATTTTTAAGTGTCTTAGCTTTTCTACCCCACATATTCTAAATACTAAGAAACAAGACAAATGGAACACAAATGCTTATATATACACACTATTCTCTGACTCTATTATAGTACTATAAACTAAGCAGCTACATTTTGGGGGCAATGGTTGAGCTCCCACTTACACAGTGCCTTTTTAAATGATAGGCATAGATCAGGAAGCCTCATCTTCATGATATACAAATCATTCACCAAGTCATATGAAACATTCTGCCTAACCTACATATTTCTCCATGCAAAAAGTCTAGCTAGCTAATAGCCATGAAAGCAGTGTAGCAATCAGTCATTTCATGCTCTTGCCATTTATCCGATACCTTTAATTATCTGAAGATAACTTGTCCCTTACTGGATCTGATCAGGGCTCATAGCTCAATATAACATTTCTTTAGTATAAGGCTAGGCATCTGACTGGTCAAATTTTGTCAAAAATGGTCAATATTTTAAAAACACTAATTAGAATACTAATAAGACTAACAGAAAAGAAGAAGAGTTTAGGGTCTGCAATAGGTTGAGCCTACACTAGAAACACTATGCTGCTGTAGCATAGATACTAACTGCAGCAACACAAGGAGGCTCTTCCATCTCTGCAGTAAACCCATCTCTGAGAGGCAGTAGAGAGTCTGACAGAAGAATTCTTCCACTGACCTAACAATGTCTACACTGCAGCTTAGAATGGCTTAACAACATTGCACAGAGCATGAAATTTTTCACAGCCCTGAACAATGTAGTTAAGCCAACCTAACTTTGTAGTCGAGACCAGCCCTCAGATAGATACTTATGCTTAACTACAAAAAACAAGTTAATGAGTTATTTTAACTCAGAAAAACATGAGACACAATGAAATGAAGTTCTAAAAAATGAAAGATTACCTATTTAGCAAAGTTAGGTTAGCATTTAAATGTGAATGTTATTCAAGGCTGAATAGTTACAAAAGAAAAATGAAATGAAATCTAAAAAAACATAGCAATTATAAAAGAAAAGTAATTTTTAAATGCATTTAAGCTAGGTATCCAGCAGGCCAACTCTTCAAACAGCTTAATAGCTGTGCATCTTCTCACTGTGTTAGGAGGAGGCTTAATGATTGTGAACCCTCCTCTCCTCTTCCACACAGCTTGTCTAGTCAGTTCAAAATGTAAACTCTTAGGGGCAGGGTCTGTCTCTTAACTTGTTTAATGTGTAAACCCCCTTTCCTTCCTGGGTTACTTGGGAGTAGGCAACCTGTGTCCCTGGGTGCCTGATGTTGCAACAGAAAAAGAAATCTTGAGTATCCCACTGGTGATGATGGATAGGTGGGGATCCTCAATCCACTCTTCTGCTGTTGTCCTTTTACTTATAAAGGAAATTAATCTTGGCAGTGCCTCCACACTCACTGGCGTGCCTTGGGAGCTTCCAGGAGTAAACCTGAGCTAATCTATGCAATGGATCTAACGCAAAAGTACCAATTATAAACAATATACAACCAATATACTCTTAGACTGGAGTTAACACACCTTTACTTAACAATAGAGAAACACATGATATAACAGGTTGAGATTAATTAAAATGCAACAACCAATTTAATTCAACAGGTGGCACTTCAATTAATCTAATAAATACTGTTCACTGTAGTAAATGAGGCTCAATCAACTTACATTCATCTTGGCATTATTTATTCCACCAGTGAGCATGCACAACTCTGAAATTCAGAGTTCTAGATGTGTGGAAGAGCCTGAAGATCTTGGAAGTGGGGGACAGCACTCTGTTGGTCCAGAAAAGCAGTCCAGCCAAGGCAACAAGAGCCAGAGCAATTGTAACTTGGGATCATTCCAAGACGCACAACCCCTCTGAAGATGGGAGTTGTTATAATCAGAAGTCAGTAACCTTGGATCCTGGTTAGACAATAAGACCACTTCTCTCCTCAGATTCAGGGAAACCCCTTAAAAGTCTCTTTGCTGTCCCCTTTCCCCTACAATCATTTTCCCACACAAAAGTGGTGGTTACTCATGCTGCCTTCACTGCATGCCAACCTCAGTCAGTTCTGGACACAGTAACAGTCTCTGCCCTGGCACCAGTGAAGCCTTGCAATAGCTTCCATAGCTCACTGCTTGGTCAAAGCCCTAACAGTTTCTCAGCAACAGCTTCCGTCTGTCCAGCAGCAGCTCCTTGCTTGGACAGAGCTCCAGAAAGCAATCTCAGCTTCTCCTCTATACCCTTGAAGCAAAAGTCTCACTCTTCCCCCAAAACATCATGGGAGTCATAGTCTCCAAGGCTGGATTGCAGCACTCAGGATCTTCCCAAATGAAACATTCTCAATTAAGTTCAGAGGCCCCTCCAGTAGAGAGTGCCTACAAATGTGCTTTGTAAGCCACCCTGTACACTTATGGTTTGGTATACAAATAATATACACATATAATGTTCATTCTAGAAGATTCCAGCCAATCAAGATGCTCAGTTTTCAATTAGTTCACCTTTTCCCCCGCAAACAGATGGCATCAGTATGTATCAAAGTAAGTGATCAAGACATTTAAATAGGCTTACTAAAGATGGCACCATGATGCAATTTAAAAAGGTAGGCACCACCTACATCAGGGCATTCTCACTGCATTAGGTGATCAACTGAGCAGTCGACTGACATTATTTGATGGGTGAATTGAATAGTGTGTCAAGCCTAAATACATATAAATTCAAAAAATGTGCTCTGTTATATAAAATATAAAATAAATTAAATGCAACAAACATACGCACATATATATGAACTGTCAAATGTGCAAAAGTCAGAAAAATGTAACAAATAAGGTTCAATAATGTAATATATTATATATAGGAACAACAACATTAACTCACTTATATGACATATTTGATTATTAGGAAGAATAATTTATACTGAAATATTTACAACAGGCACTATTATGGGCAAACTGATTACTATGAGAACCTTAACTGTTTCTTTATGTTTGTGCAATCATATTTTAAAATTTTATTGGTGTATCATTTATAGCATGTAATTTATTTGGGCATTTTCTTTAAAGCCTATATGGGCCATAGGCAGTTCTATTTTAAGTTCAAATCAAACTTTACTGAGGAGAACAAAGTGCATGTGTTCACATGCTGTTGTTGCCATTGTTTGACTGGAACCAGTTTGGAGATTTTTTGGTTTACTTTTATTTTATTTATTTACTGTACAAGACTGGGTCAATTGGACATCAGCACATGAGGAGAGCTGTAACTTTCAAGGAAAAGATAGTGTTTTATTACTGGGTTTTGAAATAAAATTCAGAAATTACACAACACCACAGGAGGCACCATAAACTTGCCTTCAGTGCCAATGATTCCTCTCAGCAAGGCAATTTTATGGAAGACCTTGCATTTACCACTGCCATACAGGTTGCCCCAGCAGTAGCTCCTTCGCATGTCAGGCTGGAAAATGCATGCAGTCCTTCCAGCCCCCTTCTAGGGGATGACTATTTCATTAGCAAGTTAAAATCTTAACATATATCCACTGAACAAGATCAGATCAGAAGGAATTTCCCAACTTTTAGTTTTTTAATCAACTTTAGTGAAGAAATTATTGTTGGAAGAACCAATCACACTATAGATTTAAAGGGTTTTGTTCAACCATTTTTCAGGAAATTTTTCAGAAAATTTTTCAGAAAATTACATGAACAAGAGCAAACAGTGTTATGAGACAATTTAATTAACCTCCTTAAATTCTCCTTTGCAGTGATGCCAACAAAAAACTTACCAATGATTTGGTTGCTGGTGTGCAGAGACCACTGCTTACCATGCTGACCAATATCATTACATTGACTCCTCGTACTTCTCAGTCTGTACTCAACTGTTGTCTCGTCTTATACTTTGATTGTAAGCAACTTGGGGCAGGAACCATCTTTTTGTTCTGCTTGTAAGTGCCTAGCACAGTGGGGATCCTGGTCCATAACTAGGACTCCTAGAGGCTACACTAATACAAATATTATAATAGAACTGTAAACATTACAGTATTTACTAGCACAAATGCTTTCATATCATGAAATTAAGTTTTTTCCCACCTCCACTTGCACTGACAGCTAAGTAACTGCAACATCCAACTGTTATGTTTCAAGAACACCCGGGACAGTAGCTTTTTACATCACTTTGATGGGCCACAATCTCTTGAAGGAAAAACCCATTTCACATTCATTTAACTTGGACTAACGTAAATTGCAGAAGCTCTCTGGCAGAAGCTAACCTCCTAAAGTGACTGACTAGAAGAGTTCATATTCTCACCATTTTGACCTTAAATGTGAACTTTACTTGCTCAATTGATACAACCAATTAAACAGAAACACTCATGGCTAGAAATGTGACTATTCTCTGATCCTTTGGGAACAGTGAAAGCATTTCTGAATTGCCCTGTAAACTCAAAGTTGAATACATTACATTCTTTTTATGGCCAGTGTCCAAATGAAGCTGGAAGTCAGCACGCTGCTGTCTCACAAAAAAATAACTGTTCTTAAAAACAGTGAGCCTTATGTTAATTTTTTGAAGTATTTATAGCACCCTTACATGAAGGAAAAACACTACTCTCCCAGTGGTATTTTCACCTCTGGTATTCAGCAGAACCAATGGAAACATTTGCCTCAGATCTTGCCTCAAAGATCTGAAGACTGAACAGCAAGGTTAATTTGTATTTTTTGGTTCTTATATATTTACACACATATCCACATCAAGAGTCATACTTAGTCTGTGGTTTGCAGAGCACTTCCAGGTGGTTTGCAGATCTGTTCCTTTCACAATGAGGAAGCAGCTGTCAGACATCAAGGAGAAATACTTCTGCTAACAGTGGCCATTCAAGACAGTCAGAGTAATTCCCAGTATAGACAGACAAACTCGCAGTACCTCAGTTAGAGCCAGTGTGAGGACACTACGGCACTGGTGGTGGTTCAGGCTAGCCACCTGAGTCCAAGCCCACCCAACACCCCGTGTCTTAGGCTCCAATAGCCAACCCCAGCTGCCACTACTGCCGGAACAGTACTGCTATTTTTAGCTCAAGCTGAACTAGCCTGAGTCAGTCTACTCATAATGGGAATCACATCTCCTAGTTGCAATGTAGACATAAAGCACCTCTCTCTGCACCTCTGCAGCTGCTTCGTATTTGGGGTAAATACAGCTGTGATCAAAATTTTCTGGTAAAAAACTGCAAGGATAGCAAATGCACAGCTGCACAGAATTAAACTGCAAAGACTTCACACTACAAACTTGTGGAGAGCTTAGAGCAGTCAGCCAATAATTTTGAAGTCCTATATACTGAGAGAGAAAATGACCAGCTGAGATAGAAGGGGGATTGGGTGGGCAGGGAGAGATTTAACTGAGCAGCTGCTCCCCTAGCGTTGAAAGAAACTGATTTTCACCTTGTTTCCTTAAAGCATTTATTATGATGTCTTCATATAACCACGCTGGAAGGAAGACAGTCAATAAGTAGATCTCTAGTTTAAGAAGAAATCCCTAATATGGGAATATTTGAGAACAGCAGTACTACAATGTTTTTTCTAAAGCTGTATACAAAATTTCAAAAATACAAGTCTCCCTAAAATCTATTGTATTTCTAAACATTTCTAGGCTAGGGTTGCTAGTCTAACCTTCAGCACACAATACACATTAACTGTAGCTGAATTAACAAGATATGTGGTGATGGCTGCGATGTTTTAGAGGACACTATCATTCCCTTTACCTACTACAATTGTTTTCGTTTCCAAAGATTCCCCTCAACTCCAAATAAATTTCCAAAAGGTGTCGTCTAAGAATTACTGCCCCTTTGGTCTTACCAGCATGAACATGTAGCTAGCTTCTTTTTCCATATGAAAATTCTAAATGAGAGATTTAAGAGAGAGAGTTTAATACACGCCTTCTGAAATTTCAAAGTAGATAACATACTAAAAAATTCCACAGAAAGGGGAAGTCCTCGTCCCACCTGGAGGATAGCTAACATGACACCTATTTTTTAAAAAGGCTCCCGAAGCAATCCAAGCAATTACAGGCTGGTAAGCCTAACTTCAGTACAGGGCAAATTGGTTGAAACTATAGTAAAGAACAGAATCATCAAACACATAAATGAACACGATTTGTAAAGGGAAATCATGGTTCACCAACCTACTAGAATTCTTTGAAGGGGTCAACAAGCATGTGGACAAGGGGGATCTAGTGGATATAGTGTACTTAGATTTTCAGAAAGCCTTTGACAAGGTCCCTCACCAAAGGCTCTTAAACAAAGTCAGCTGTCATGGGATAAGAGGGAAGATCCTCTCATGGATCAGTAACTAGTTAAAAGACAGGAAACAAAGGGTAGGAATAAATGGTCAGTTTTCAGAACCGAGAGCAGTAAATAGTGGTGTCTCCCAGGGGTCTGTACTGGGACCAGTACTGTTCAAGATATTCATAAATGATCTGGAAAAGGTGGTAAATGGTGAGGTGGCAAAGTTTGCAGATGATACAAAGCTCTTCAAGATAGTTAAGTCCAAAGCAGACTGTTACTCCTGGGGGAATTCTATGTCACTGCGTGTGTGCAGAATTCATGTCCCCTGCAGATTTCTTTGCTTCCCCGCAGAAAAATACATACCAGCCATATACTGTACAGTTGATACCTCCATTTTAAAAGGATATCTAGCTGTTAAGAACCCTAACTACTACGGATCAGATTTTTTTAAATTAGGAAAAAAATCCTCATGACTTTCACTAAAAAGCACATAGAATTCAAGGCACAAACTTCAGATCAGAACAAAAAGTGCGTTAGAATGAAATTCTTCACTGGACTTCATCTTTAACTAAAATAAGATTAATTTATGGATAACACTCCAGTTCCAACCTGTAGCACCACATACTGTGTGGTCTTCTATGAAGGGGTGTGGCATATAGCAGAGAGTGGTCTCACATTCCATATGTTATTGAATTTCCTTGATTGTTTCATTTTAGATCTATTCTTTAATGGTCTTTTTTTCACAGCCAGATTTTTTAAATTATATTTTAACATCGAGGTGTTTTAATGTGATTTGTCATAACAATGGTCACACAGAAATAACATTGTACAAACAAGTAATTAAAAATACTCAAACAATTGTGACATTAAAACATAAGGAAAGTATTTATCAAGGCTGCTGATTAAGCATATCCAATTCATATGCCAAGTTTCAGCTTAGTGACATTTGAAATGGCCAAGGTACATGGCTTGAAAATAAAACTGTATAATGGAAATGCTGAGAGAGTCTTTACCATAGTGTCACTGGCACTATAAATAACTATGATAACAAACAATATGATCGTTTGCACATTCCAGGGCAATCTACACAGTAATTCAAAAGGAACCATTTTCTCCTACAACCACCATAGTTGCTTCAAGGCAATACACATTTGCTACAGATTTTCATTTATACAGATCTTAAATGATTTATGATGACAGTTAATATAAATTGATTATTAGGACCAAACTGCCTTGTTCAAATGACCTGGATTAAACTGCCTCTGGTATTTTAATCCCCTACCCCACTTATCAAGCAGACCAATAACTAAAAACTCCCAAAATTGTCACAAAGGGTAATAACTGAAAGGAGAAATACAATATTGTGGATAAATGTGTACACACGTCATTTACTTAAGAATATGCATGTCTTATTTTCACAATTTTTTAAAAAATTGTAACCTATTTGAGACCTTTTGTAAAAGCAGTTACACTAATTACTAAAGTGAGACAATAAAAAGGGATTATAGTTGGCTTGGTACTTTCATTTTTACTAGAACTTCTTATGACTTGAGAATTACCAATATCAGATTTTCAGCACCAAAGCAATGGTGAATGCCTCACATGCTACAGAGTTGAAATAAGATTTGTGAGTGCATAGTTTAGCTATATTTACATAGTTACAATGCTTTTAAAATTACACACACACATCCCACTCCTTTTCACAGGGGATTATCATTCTACATATAGAACTAACTACAATTTTCATGCTGTTAATTATTTTTCCAGAAGTGGCATATTGAACAACAAAGCGTCATGTTGAAGGGTCACAACATGTGCTTATTCAATAAAGGCAGTGGACAAATTCCTCAGGTAAGAGATCAGTCACAGACAAGGTCTCAAGTTGCCACAGCAACAATCAAAAACTTCCTGAGAGAGAATAATGGAAAGGATACTTCATGTTAGACACATTCACAGGAATTTTGCTTTGCCAGAAAAGGAGGGTCTGAGATCACTGCTAAAGAAAATAACAAATCTCTATAAAGAGGGCTAATTCGTCCAAGGACAGAACTCATCAAAGCCTGTAAGATTCAGATTTTAACTATGAACATGAACATTTAGAATATATGGCCGTAGAAAGTTTCCACCATAAGCAACATATACAGTCATATTGCCAAAATCTGTTTTCAGCCTCTCTCTACCCTTCAAAATCCATCCTTCTCTTTCCCACTCTCCATCCCCTTTCTTTCTCCTCCTCTACCACAATTTTATTCTTCTTTTCTCACAGCTTCACAAAATTTAAAAAAAAAAAAAAAAAAAAAAGATGGGATTAACATGTTTGCCCATGACCACCCCGATCACTTTGGCCTGGGATCTATGAACAGTTACACATGGAAGTAACATGGTTAAGTTCAGACCTGCTTTATGCAGCATAAAGCAGCAAATAAAAGGACACAAACCCAATATTTCTGAAAAAAGAAAAGGAGTACTTGTGGCACCTTAGAGACTAACCAATTTATTTGAGCATGAGCTTTCGTGAGCTACAGCTCACTTCATCAGATGTATACCGTGGAAACTGCAGCAGACTTTATATACACACAGAGAATATGAAACAATACCTCCTCCCACCCCACTGTCCTGCTGGTAATAGCTTATCTAAAGTGATCAACAGGTGGGCCATTTCCAGCACAAATCCAGGTTTTCTCACCCTCCACCCCCCCACACAAATTCACTCTCCTGCTGGTGCTAGCCCATCCAAAGTGACAACTCTTTACATAATCAAGTCGGGCTATTTCCTGCATAGATCCAGGTTTTCTCACATCCCCCCCACCCCCATACACACACAAACTCACTCTCCTGCTGGTAATAGCTCATCTAAACTGACCACTCTCCAAGTTTAAATCCAAGTTAAACCAGAACATCGGGGGGGGGGGGGGGGTAGGAAAAAACAAGAGGAAACAGGCTACCTTGCATAATGACTTAGCCACTCCCAGTCTCTATTTAAGCCTAAATTAATAGTATCCAATTTGCAAATGAATTCCAATTCAGCAGTTTCTCGCTGGAGTCTGGATTTGAAGTTTTTTTGTTTTAAGATAGCGACCTTCATGTCTGTGATTGCGTGACCAGAGAGATATTTCTGCTCTTTGCAGTTCACCTACAATGTGTATACAAAAGAATGTGCTAGTCTTTTAAGATACTTACAGAGCTGTTACTGATTTCATCCCTTAATGGAAGCTGGGACAGAATGATGGTGGGGAGCAATACAAACGAGTTTCCTTCCCTCACAAGCAGCAGCCGCAGCTCCTCCTCTATACTGAAATGACAGAATCTGGGTAGAACCTAAAGCAAGCAGCTTGGCAGAGGCTGGGGAAAGAAACGCGTGAAAGGGCTTGGGAGAGAACACTAGGGCTGATTTTTCAAAATGCTCTAAAATTCATGTGCTTATGGAGATCGTCACAAACAACTGCCACAACAACAGCAGGAGTATAAAATGACACCACATAGACCAGAGTAAAAGTACTGGGCCAGATGAACTGGTTCTGTCCTAAGAGAGGCTTGCTGAACTTCTGCTAGGCAGCATTAGGTGAAACATAGAATCATAGGACTGGAAGGGACCTTGAGAGGTCATCCAGTCCAGTCCCCTGCACTCATGGCAGGACCAAGTATTATCTAGACCATTCCTGACAGGTGTTTGTTTAACCTGCTCTTAAAAACCTTCAATAATGGAAATTCCACAATCTCCCTAGGCAATTTATTCCACTGCTTAACCACCCTGACAGTTAGGAAGAATGACTTCTCGTGTCTTGCTTACAACACTCCTGCTAATACATCCCAGAATGGTTAGCTTTTTTTGCAACAGCGTTACACTGTTGACTCATATTTAGCTTGTGGTCCACTTTCACCCCCAGATCCCTTTCCGCAGAACTCCTTCCTAGGCAGTCACTTCCCAATTTGTATGTGTGCAACTGATTGTTCCTTCCTAAGTGGAGTACTTTGCCTTTGTCCTTACTGAATTTCATCCTGTTTACTTCAGACAATTTCTCCAGTTTGTCCAGATCATTTTGAATTTTAATCCTATCCTCCAAAGCACTTGCAACCCGTCCCAGCTTCGTATCGTCCGCAAACTTTGTAAGTGTACTCTCTGTGCCATTATCTAAATCATTGATGAAGATATTGAAGCAGAACCAGACCTAGAAACGATCCCTGTGGGACCCCATTTGTTCCGCCCTTCCAGCATGACTGTGAACCACTGATAACTACTCTCCAGGAACGGTTTTCCAACCAGTTTTGCACCCACCTTATAGTAGCTCCATCTAGGTTGCATTTCCCTAGTTTATGAGGAGAGGTCATGCAAGAGAGTATCAAAAGCTTTACTAAAGTCAGATATACCACGTCTACTGCTTCCCCCCACCCACAAGGCTTGTTACCTTGTCAAAGAAGGCTATCAGGTTGGTTTGACACGATTTGTTCTTGACAAATCCATGCTGACTGTTACTTATCACCTTATAATCTTCTAGATGTTTGCAAATTGATTGCTTAATTATTTGCTCCATTATCTTTCCTAGCACAGAATTTAAACTGGTCTGTGTCAGGAGCTGGAGACAAGCATAAAGTTCTGACAAGAGGGTGGGGAACTGATAACTAGCATACTCAGTTCATGACAAAGGCACAAAGAGATGCGATCACCAGAGGATGGAAGAGAACATCCATTTAAATAAATGGAGTAGCTCACATTTTTCATAGTTGTTTCAGGTTCTATTCACCCCACTGGGGTGTTCCAATTCAGATGAGAACATCCCATTAAGCCTCCTCTTCTAGAAATCCACGTGCAGAGCCACTTTCCTCTATACTAGCCTCTGAACTGGAGTAAGGACTCTGGACTCTGAGCCTTCTTCCTTTCTGTTTCCATCTGGTTTACAATGGGCTATGAAAGCACATCTACCATCACTTTCTTTAAAACAAGGGAAATTCACTGTCCAAGAGCTTAATGCACTAAGCACTACCTCATGTTCTTGCAGAACATACAGATGATTAAACTTAAACCTCTGAAAACCAGAAAACAAAATTATGATAATGCTTTCCATACCACTCTTCTACACGACCTTAACTCTGCACCCTTGGAACTGGCAACTGGCAGTGGGCCAAACCAAACCTAATAAAATCTGCCAATCTCTGTGTGGTGTCCAACACAGATCTGTACCTTCTTTCTTCTTCATACACTCATTCACCCTCATTGTTTGATCTAGTGATTAGTTGCAGCAGGTTTCAGACCCCACTCTGCCATTTGAGGACAGGTGCAGCTGTAGGTAGAGGGAACAGACATCCGATGAAGTGAGCTGTAGCTCACGAAATCTTATGCTCAAATAAATTGGTTATCTCTAAGGTGCCACAAGTACTCCTTTTCTTTTTGCGAATACAGACCGACACGGCTGTTACTCTGAAACCAGACATCACTTGGCTCTCTTAGCTCCAGCATCTATGTATGACAGTTTTAAGAACATCTAGCGTTTCAGAGAAACTAGTACAGCTGTCAGTCACATCCACATGTAACATTTAATTAGATATGTTAAAAAAAAAACATAACCACCACGTCGGGGTGGGGAGAGTGAGGTGGGACTTAGGCCCCCTTTGCCATGAGGCCCCGCCCCTTGCTCCTCCGCTCCCCCCCCCAAGGCCCCACCAGTGACCAGGCCAAAGGCCAGACAGTAGTAAGAGCTGCCTAGGGACCCTGGGCCGCTGTGGGGAGCCCTGGACCCTCCACCTGCCTTGGGTGGCATGCCCTGGGCGGTGGGGACATGGGCCGGGGGCTGCTTTTTGTGGTCACCCTAACTGTGGGTGGAGACAATCTTGTGAACTGAGCTAATCAGAGTTCAGGTATGGAGAAGCCATAAAACAGGAGTAGGAAACCACCCAGGCAGAATCTGTGGATGATCCTGATAAGACATATTATTGGAGTTAAAGGCCACGTTCAATGCCTGTGATGACTTTGCCAGTCTCTTCCACCCAGTAACACAGTCCCTAAGATCAAACCCTGAGTACAATACACGCCCTATTGCACCATATTTATAAAGCTTAACTTCAGAAGTTAGATGGTTTTCCTCTGATTCTGTCTTTATATAGAAAAGCAGCCATTAACTCCAAGTTTTTCATAGAAGCTCACAGATGAAGCATATTTATTTTTTAGTTAATTTAGTGTATTTATTTATGTTTGAAGAGATGATAAAAAGGTTAGGCCTTAACATACTTTATATTTAACACAAAATTTCATTTTCTACAGGTTTATTTTTTAAAAGAAAAAACAATTAAAACAAAATTAAAAAATGCAATTTTAATAAAAATTGGATTTTTAATTTTTTCAAAAAATCATTTTTTATCCAACCTGTGTGCTAGTGAGGCATAAAGTGTGCGCACTCTACACATTGCCAGAAGTGCAGACATAGCCTTATGTTAAGTCAACGCTATGAAGTCAAGTCAACTTAAGCCGTATCAACATTCATCCACCGCTATAATTAAAAAAACGCTTTTGCACGGCCACACATCACTCCTTGTGACAGGGGAGCATGTCCCCAGTTAGTACACTTGCATCAACAGAGAGTAGTGCACTGTGGGTAGCTATCTCACTGTGCAATTCACTACCGTCTGCCCCTGGGGATTCTGGGAAGGGATCGCTGTGCCTCATGGGGGTGGGCTCAGCGTCCCATGATGTAGTTTCCTCAATCCCATCATTCCATGTGCTTCCAACTATATTTCACACTGCTTTTCAACAGCCCTTGTAAACTGCCCACCCCGCCATCTCTGTCTGAAAACATGGATTCTGCACTGCTTTGTAGTATTGTGATGAGCACTATGAACACAATGTGGCTGATCCTGCAATATTGCATGAGCTGCAAATCTGATGATGACTCCATGGTGTCTGCCCTGCTTCGTGCCATAGACAAACAATTCAAGATTGTTTTTGGTATTCATAGAGCAACTGCACATGGAAGACCCTCAGTTCTGGGTGTGGGAAACAAGCACCGAGTGGTGGGATCGCATCGTTATGCAGGGATGGGATGACAAGCAGAGGCTGTAGAACTTTCAGAAGTGCAAAGCCACCTTCCTGGAACAGTGTGCAGAGCTTGTCCCTGCACTGCAGCACAAGGAAACCAAAATGAGAGCTGTCCACAATGGTGGAGAAGCAAATGGTGATTGCTGTGTGGAAGCTGGCAATTCCAGACTGCTACCAATCAGTCACAAATCAGTTTGGAGTGGGGAAGTCCAGAGTGGGGCTGCAGTGATGCAAATGTATAGGGCCATTAATTGCCTCTTGATACGAAGGACTGTGATTGTGGGCAATGTGCATGAAATAGTGGATGGCTTTGCAACAAAAGGATTCCCTAACTGCGGTGGTGTGCTAGATGGAGCGTATATTCCCATTTTGGCCCCAGACCACCTTGCGTTGGAGTACAACAACAGAAAAGGCTACTTTTCTATTGTATTGCAAGCTCTAATGAATCACTGGGGTCATTTCACTGACAGCAACTTGAGGTGGTCAGGGAAGGTGCATGACACATGCATCTTCAGGAACAGAGGCCTGTACAGAATGCTGCAAATCAGGAACTTTCTTTCCAGACCAGAAGATTCCAATTGGGGATGTGGAAAAACCTTGGAGACCCCACCTACACCTTGCTCCCGTGGCTCATGAAGCCTTACACTGGCAACCCTGACTGCAGCAAGGAGCGCTTTAACAACAGGCTCAGCAGGTGAAGAATGACTATTGAATGTGCCTTTGGCCATTTAAAGGGGCTCTGGCACTGCCTTTTTGTCAGGTTAGACCAGCGGTTCTCAAACGGTGGGTCAGGACCCCAAAGTGGGTCACGACCCCTTTTTAATGGGGTCGCCAGAGCTGGCGTTAGACTTGCTGTGGCCCGGGGCCAAAGCCAAAGCCCGAGCCCTCCACCTGGTGCCAAAGCCGAAGACGTGGCAGGGCTCAGGTTACAGGCTCCCGCCTGGCGCTGAAGCCCTTGGACTTTGGCCGTGCACCCGCCTCCCACCCGGAGCACCAGGGCTCAGGCAGGCTCAGGCTTCAGTCCCCCCTCCTGGCATTGTATAGTAATTTTTGTTGTCAGAAGGGTGTCGCGGAGCAATGAAATTTGAGAACCCTTGGGTTAGACCTTTATGAGGAAAATATTCCCATGGTCATAGCAACCTATTGTGCCTCTGCATAACATTTGTAAAGGTAAAGGGAAGAAGTTTCTGCAGGGGTTGAGAGTTGGGGTGGATCAGGTAGCTGCTGCTTTTGAGCAGCCAGATACCAGGACTGTAAGAGGGGCACAATGGGGAGCTATTTGAATCAGGGAAGCTTTAAAGGAGCATTTTGACAATGAGCCACAGTAATGTGGGTTTCTGTGATGCATTGAACCAGGCATTATTTTCTTGTACCACAGCATGAATTGTGTAATGCAGTGGTATCCAAACATTTTACATCACGCCCTCCTTACCCCAGTATGGGGCTGGAGCTGTGGGTGGATGTAGGGCCACAGTAGAGGGCTGAGGCCAGGGTTGGGTCTGGGAGCAGGGCTGGGAGCAGAGTCATGGCCAGGCTGGTTGGGGCCAGCAGCAGAGCCACAGCCAGGGCCAGCAGCCAGAGCCACAGCCAGGTGTGGAGCTGCAGCCAGGCCAGGAGCCGAGGCTGCAGCTGTGGGCAGAGCTGCAGCCAGGGTTGGGGGTGGAGCAGAGCTGGGGGCAGAGCAGGGTGAGTGGCGTTCCCTCTCCCTGGGGGCTGGCCCAGCCCCACCACGCCCTCCTGTTTGGGGACCACTGTTGTAATGATTGCTGTGTATGCATTAATTTTACAGTATAAATGCACCAATTACCACTGTGTATAAATTTCAGCAGCAACCACCATATCTAGGAGACAAAGATTCTCTCTTTCAGGAAATACATTTTTATTCAACGCTAATGCAAACATTTCTGTGTTCTGCAAGGAACTAGAAAACAAGAGCACGTTTTTAATTGAGGCTCTCACAGCTAGGTTTATGTCCAGCTGTCATTCTGAAACACATCACTCAGGGCGGAGTGTATGAGGTACTCGAAGAATTGGGAGGGGTGGAGGGGAAAGAGGAGTGTGGCGAGGGCATGGAAGGCAGTTCTGTATGGGCTGAACAGGGGAGCAAGTACAGATGTGTTCTGCCTGCAGTTCAATCAGGGACCTCAGCATGTCTGTTTGGTCCTGGAGCAGCTGTATCACCCGCTCCTGCCTGTTTCCTATCCTGGCTATCCATTTGCAGTTTCTCATTGATAGCCTCTCTCCATGCTCTCTGTTCACAATCCAGAGTATCAGAGGATTGCAGCACCTCCTGGAATAGGTCTTCTTTACTTCTTCTGTTTCATCTCCTATCAGAGGGAGCCATTCCGCTGGTATGCAGGAGGAGACCCTCAAGGGCACATTTACAGAAGCTAAAGAAACAACAGACAGAGCCACTATTGTGAGTGTACTCACAGACGTGCTCCAAACAAGTTAGAAACACCACTTTTTCACTTTCTCTTAGCAAGCACGGTGAGAGCCCCAGTCATGGTGAGTTTGGCCCAAGGGAGAATGGGGAAGATGGGACAAAGGGTGGGGGGGAATTTCAGACGGTTATCACTACAAGCGCCATGGGCCACGATTCTGAACACGGGCACTGTTTTACACAGGCAGGGGTGATAGCAGCTATCATCTCGCTCCTGAGGTTAACAGAGGATGCAAGGGTGCAGCTCCTGCATGCATGCAGCTGCAGACCAAATCTGTATGGTACTTGCCTATGTGCTGCTTTGGTGCCTGCAGAAATAGTCGATTGGCGCGGCAAAGTTTCCCACCATGGGAAAAGAAAGAAACAGCACTCCCAAGAAACCTGCAGCAGAGGATTGCAGAGTACCTCCAGGAAAGTTTCCTAGAGATCTTTGTGGAGGATTCCTGGGACATCCCGATATGCGTAAACAAACTTTTCTATAGGGCCCCCTCTGCCTAGCTGCATCGGGGAATGAGAAACAGATAACTAACACAGGCACAGTTTGTATTTCAATCTCTCTTCTACCCTGATTTAAAAAAGCATGTCTCCCTGTCTAGCTCATGTCTCCCTGCAGTACCAAAGCACAATGAGTACTTACCAGAGCTTCCCTCTCCTGCATCAGGTGGCTCCAGAGTTAAAAAGAGGTCCTGGCTTGCCATGCCACCAGATGTCCCTGTTGCCTGTCCCCCATCCTCTTCCACCATGTCATCCTGGAGTGTTCACTCCACATTGGCCACTGTCTCCAATCACCCCGAATTATCCACAGGGCTCTTGGCAGTGGAGGTGGGGTCGTTGCTGAGGATGGCGTGCAGCTCCTTGTAGAAGCAGCATGCCTTTGGCGACACACCAAACAGATGATTGTCTTCCTTTGCCTGCTTCAGCTCCTTGATCTTTGCACAGCCTATCATTCCCCTTTCTCCTCCATGCCATAAGCAATCTGCCCATAGGTATCAAAGTTCCTGTGGCTGGAGTGGAGCTGTGACTGCACAGCCTTCTCTCTCCACAGACCCACCAACTCCAGTGTACACCAGACAGGAGTGTGTTTGCTGCAGGGAGCCAGTATGGTCAGCTGGGAAGATGCTATGTGAACTGCCCACACCGCGCAAACAAGAAGATGAATTTCAAAAATTCCCAGGGTTTTCAAGGGGGAGGAGCATTGCAGTGTGTACACCTCCACAGTTAGGTCAATGTAAGCTGCCTTGTGTTGACTTAATGGTGTAGTGTTGACATGGCCTTACTGTCACGCACCCTCTCTGCCTTCTGAGATGCATCAGTGCTTTAATAAGCACTAGCTGTCTGGGAACACATCACAGTGCATCACAAAGTTCAGTCACTGCTAACCATAAGATGATGTCCCCAAAGAGAAATCCAAAGACAGGGACAAACAAGTGTTAACATCTAGTTGTTTGTCTGGACTAGGCAAAACGGATGAGTGTAGGATATGCCTCACTAGATCTTATTTGCTAAACCAGACCTAAACTCCGAGGCTCATCCCTAGGCTTTAAACTCAATCCGTTTAGCAAATAAAATGAAATACAACTTATCTACTTCAAAATTGTCAAATATGTACTAACAATCCACCTTTTATCCTCATATAGAGTTTCCCTTCATTACACTTGTGCACTTTCCCCCATTCTCTATATCTTCAGGAAGGATACACTCCTATGATCTGACGGAGGCATCACTCAAAAGGAGGACAGAGTTAGTACGTGTCACACAACCTCCTAACTTAACATTGTATTTCCTGATTTTCAGAGATTTAAATTTAGCCCCCTTCCAGAGTCTGCAAGGATAGTACTAGGAAATCATTACTCTGCATTAACAAAGTCTTTTAGAAGTGAATTAAGACTTATTTGGAATATAATACAATAGAAAAAAATACAGCATTTTAAAATTTTTGCGTGAAAAATGTGTGAACTGAAAAACAGCCTAAGGAACTGAGCAAGGCACAGAAAGGTATTTAGCTCAGTAACGATGACTCCCCAATGCCAAAATAATTTCTTGGCAGTCTGGTACAATTTATAACCTTCTGTTTGATTATAGTTACAAGCTGTTTCAGGGACTCCTGTGCTAGGTAGATCTTTGAGACAAATAGGAAGCAATTCCCAATGTCATGGAACACCAGAGCATTTGCAGCATAAAAAGATGATTAAGGCTCTGAAAAGGAGGATACACCTCAGCTTTCAAGTAAATGATCACCAGAAGTTCTTTTCTGACAAAGATCTATGTACCGCTTTCTATAGATTTTTAGAAAACACATCCTTACAACCAAGATACTATCTGAATATAAAGTCTATTTATAGCAAACATAGGTAACAGCTATTTGGAGTAGTGGATACCTAAATCTTATTGCAATTCAACAGAATAGAATATCTGTTGTCTACTGAAATCTAAATTGTTTTAAAACATTTAACAAGTCCACATTCCATGTGAGACATATTGAGGAACCAATCTAATATACTGGGAGACATTTTCCAGTTAACTTATTTTAGTTTGCTAGCTACCAAAGTTGTGTGCATCTAAACAATAACTTGTTCCTTCTCTGTCTATAGTCTCCTCTTATTTGATCACAGAGTGAAGTCACTTGTGATATCACAATAAGTGCCATAGCAACAATCAAAAGATTAGGATGGTGAAAGGGTAAGCTATGTCACCCTCTAGTGACTTTTCCAACCACCTTGGGATTAGTGCTGACTGGGTGAGAATGGAAGCACTTTCAGACTCCAGGTGACAGGATGGATAGCTTTGTATAAAAATAAAAAACATGAATTGCATTGAATCACAATACATCTCTATTTGAATTGCAACAATACTCCTTTTATAACTGGGATGTCATTAGTCGTATACCTACCACCTAACAACTTTAACAGAAAGTTAATGACACCATATACTATACATTCATGATTAACTCACAGCAGTCAAAAAACCTATACAATTCACAATTTTCCTCGGGTTGGTTTAAGCATGCTGAGGAACAGAACTTTAACCAATATACCATGGATAATGAATATATTTCCAGATGATTTTTAGAGAAGCAGCAGTACAAATATGCTGTAATTATTTCCAAACACCTCCTAAACAAATGGCCTTGAACACTCATCTGAAAGAATTGTTATCAGCAAGAGCAATTGTTTCCTTAATGGCATGACAAAAAAACTGGCATGAGAGAGAACCAGGAATCATGCCTCAACTTCAGACCAGTCTTCCAAGACCTTTTGTTCCCATAAAGGCTATGCAAGTCAGGCCAAACACAGACTGAACCGTGATTCAAGGGATGGTGGGGAAGGCTCCATGGAAATAGAAACTCAGCTAAAAATAAAGCAGTAAACACAAAGCTGGTAGGAAGCTTTGACTGTGACCAATATAAACAAGTGAACAAACTCTATTTTATTTTTTAAATATTTATACTATGGCAATTAGAAAATTGTAGGCAGTTTGACAGATTATTTTCTACTTCACTATTTAAAAATAATCAAAAATACTGAGAAGGATAAGATCTGAGTTCCAGGTGGTATGGCTAATGTGGACACATTGCATTGGTGCTGTTTACAATGGTGCTATCCTACTTGTACAAATAACAGTTGATTCCTCCCATGTAGAAGGGGTCAAACCACTTTCTAAAGAGCAAAACTTGGAGGAAAAGAAAAGGACAACAACTAGCTTCAAAATATGTCGTACCCTGTTTCAAACTGGATGAAAATGCTAAATTTAAAAACATACACATTGTATAAAAACATGTAACCCATTACGAACTATTACACTTTTATACACAGTTACATTATACTTGTGTATGTGAGAGAGGCAGACAAAAATCTACCCCAGGTGTGCCTCTTAGAGAATGGCAGTGTTTCCTATGTAACACTAATTTTTAGTGTGGCATATGATTAACCCCAATTTCCCAGTGCTCCTCCATTAACAAATTTTGAATCAAATAAAATACTTGAGTTTCTGATTTGGTTTTTTGGAAGGGATTTTTGTAAGGAGAGGTAGGAAGTGGGAGAAGAGTCATTTCTAATTTAAATTAAACCAGGGATTTTGCAAGCATCAATTCCCTGTAGCTTTTTTTTTTTTTTTTTGTAAAACAAAAGTTAGTTGAACCAATACCCTGCTTCAGAACAATATCAGCTTTTCTTAAATGTTTTAAAAATACACCTTATAGTTCATATTAAATACCAGCAACATTAATCTGATTTCATATTTATCTTTCTATGAGAAAAGAAGCAGCAACTATCATCCCACTGCACTTGGATTGTAACTGATCTCAGAAACCATGCTCTGACAGGTCTGGTTCTGCCTCTCAACAAGGTTCAACAGGAGAAGATCTATTATAAGGGGTCTGCAGACCTTCCATCCATAAAAGAATATGGTTCTCATATAGCTTGCTTTTGAAACAAAAGGTGGCCTAAACCAGGATTAAAATCTTTGTAAATGAACCAGGTTTAGAACACCATTCCACTATGGTTCCCAGACAACTCCAGAGGGGAGACAGACAGCAGTCATTTTAGAAAAGGTTATACACTAAAGCTTTGTCTACACTGAATATTTTTAGCAATTCTTCCATTGTTGGTCTAGAAAATTGTAAAACTACCTGCATCAAGTCTACACTAACAGGCCATATAGTGAGGCTCATTATTGTGTCATTCCATTCCAGCAAGACTGGCACGGCAACATATTCTATGCAATTGCAGGTAGGCAATAACCTGAGCAATCTTGTGTTAAAGGTTCTTTGCAAGAAACCCTGCAGTTTTCTATCATAGCACATCCAAAAGTTACCTGGCTGTCAACCAATTTTGACACCATACTGATTAAAGAATTTTTGGCTATAATTTCTACAATACTTACTTAATCTGGGGCCGAGATGGTTCAAAATGATTGACATATTCAAACATGTATTGAAATGATTAGTGAAAGAATCATACAGCTTATATGATACATGGGAGAAAACATGTTTAAAATGCTCAAAAAACTTGTATTTTATCTTTGAATTATAGTTGAAATTGTTTAAAAAGCCCAGAAGTCTGGTCCATCTAGTGGATATTATCACCAAAATTTTCCATATTGATCTTGCAAACATATAGTGTGTAATACTCAGCCATCTCTCTATTTTGGTAAAATGACTGGGGAAAAACATTACCCTACTCCTGATTTACCATCAGCAATGCTCACTGTTCAGTACAGCTGTTAATGTGTTCCTTTGTAACTCCAGGCAAAATATTTGGATTACAAATGCAAGATATTTTAAATTAATTTCTTCCTAAATATTCAAAGTTGCATGTGTTTTCATGACAAACAGTTTATTTTCCTTAGTTGTAGCACTGTAGAAAAATAGCACAAAGTCTTTACATCTTTCAGGGAGGTTTTGATGTCTCAAATGATGATAAATTTAATTTCAAGCAAAAGAGAGTATAAACACAATAAAGAAGTGTTTGTACCTAGCACCACCACATTTTCCTAGCAACAACAATTAGTGTTTACTGCTGTGCTTGCCGTATGCCATAAATATTATCAACTATTTAGCTTTTCAGGCAATGACTTTTCATTGCAGTTTCTAAGACGTGGTGTGATTTTTATTGTCTTTTGTTTACTTTTCAGCATCCAGTGTGCAAATATTGAAAAGTTGACCCAATACTGAGTCAGCCATAAGGAGACTGTAGCAAAGCTTGGAGGCTTTGGATTTGACTAATTAACAAATGCATTCATACACAACCAACATGGCCACGCTCAAGGATGGTGATGAAGACCAGGAAATCCCAATCAACCATCTATGAGTCAAAAGGAATCCAGTTTTTATAACTGGTTTGCATTGTTATTTGCATCTAGCCTCAATCAAGGAGTCCATTTAACCATTTACACACATCAGGTGGGATAAATACCATGAATAGGCTCAAGCACAGTTGGACTTCAATGGAGATAATCGATACATTGCTGATTCATTTCAAGAGCACCTGTCAAAAGAATATGACGACATCCCCAGTGATGCAGGTTTCCCCCCCACCTGCCATAGGCATTTTATAGACAAAAAGCGCATAGAGAGTGCAAGAAAACGCTGTGCTCAATAGTCAGTATTACAGGAAAAACAGAATGATGGACAGTCTACCTCCTCCCACACCACTTCCACACCTTTGCTCAGCCCCGGGAAGACACTAAGGTCAAGCTCTGGCCTTCCTATTCAGGCTTCTGAATCAGTCCTTCCTGCCATCTGCATCACATTCAAGAAAAGGGAATGATACACCATTGTGATCCATAAAAAGCAAGAAACTGTAGGTGCGGAAAAGCCAAAAGATCATCATAGCATTGTCATTCACATACAAGAACAACATCATGTGGTAGTTGAAGTTCAGTATCATAAAACATGTTACAGAAACTACACAAGATTTTTGACAAAGTCAGTAGATAAGAATAAGCCTACTTGTGCTGAGCAGATGTATAGCAAAGCCTATAAGATTTTTTGTGCCATTATAATACACCTAAGGTTCACTGTAGACTAGGAGGTGTTGTGAATGCGAAGATTTATCCAGATTTTCATCAAGCTTGGAAAAAAATATGAAGGTCTTGATGCTTCAAATTCTAGGTAAGTGAAACATTCCATAGGCTGACATTTTCATAATCATTTGCCCACAATTGTGGCAGAGAAAAATGGAAATTTAAACATCACAGCATTTTTCTAACCTTTAAGTTTGTAGTAAATTTTGAATACAATAGTAATACATAATTTAAAATACAGTAGCAAGACTCATGCCTTACAACTACAATCGATGTCCTTTAGAGACCCATTTTTAGAAATCATACATGTGTTTTTATTACACAGTTGACAAACTGAAATGTGACTTCCCTCAGCTCATCTTTCATGACACCACAAGAATGTTAGTGAGATAGTGTACACTGACAGACTCAACAAGTATGCTTATTAACAGATTTCCTTATCCAGTCAGAGGCAGGAACAGATACGGAGACAACTCGGAATGAAAAGGAGTGAATTCATTCTCAACCACAAGCTGATCTACCACCCCATGCATTATCAACAGTAAGTACACCAACTCCTGATGTGCAATCAACTGTTAAATGCTGCACTAATCATCAAGAGCACACTTAAATGAGCAGTTCTAGAATGAGTTGTCCCTGGCCACCAACATCAATTGATTTAACTGTTGATGCTGTAAAGTCAACTTTAAATTTTTGATGGCCTGGATTACTAGAGCATCAGAAGCACCAACACTGGCTGGCTATGTTGATCTTCCAGATGATGCGAACCTTAAACTCGTATCATTTTGCAAAGATGCTGTTTACCTTGTACCCAAGAGTCAAAAATAGACACCTAAATCCCTTTGCCTTGGATTGACAATTAGACACTTGACAGGATCAGCTGAAGTGGTCTTCATACCAAACAACCTGAAACACTGTGCACCTTGGAATACTATAATTAGCCATGACATCAGCCAAAGCTCAGCTCAGCTATAGCTTGTTAAATGTTCTGATGAGATTGTAATGCTGTCTGAAGCAGCTCACAACTGTGAGTGCCTAACTCAGGGGACACTTTCAGAGAACAGTTCAGATATCCCAAGTTGTATGGTTGTATGTTCTAAAATTTAATTTCACTAAAACAGTAACAAATGTGAACTTCTGAATCACTATACCAGTCTCACCAGGGAGTCACAAACAGTGCCCTTAGATTCTCCAGTCTATCTTACCACCCAGACAAGCTGGACTTTGTGATAAAAGGTTATTTAAACTAAAAAAAGAAAAAGAAACACACACACATCAGGTTGCTCCCAAGAAACCAGTCACTTACCCCAGATCAACTGGTACTCCAGAGCTTACACCAAAGACAACGCTGGCAGCCAATTCTATAGTAAACTAACTATGGGTTTATTAGCTAAGAAAAGGAAATGAGTGCTATTGAGAGGTTAAAGCAGGTAAAATATAACAGGTGAGTCACAGTTTGTACTTACAAATGGTGGCAGTGATGTAATAAACTGCCCGTTTCCCAGAAGTCTTTCAGGGTACCTAGACTGTCTCTGGGGATCTCCACTTTACATCTGGTACACTACCATGTAAGAGTTCAAACAGTTCAGAGATGAAGGTCTCTTCTGACAGAGGACAAGCTAACAGTGCCTCTACCCATGTGGGCTTCTTCTTTGATGATGATGATGAGTGAGAAATCCACTTAATCTTTTGACCTCCGACCATCATACATAATGGCCACTTGCTTTGAAATTAGCATTTCTATTGAAGTCCTTAAGTCCTTCATTAGCATTTCACAAGATTTCTTTGATGGGTGATTTAGTTACAGGCGTATACGCAATGTAAAGATTTGCTATTACATTGTAACAGGAATAGATAAGTGACAATACAAGTAACATTCCACTAGTTTTCATGAAGTTTAAACACCTGAATACACTCTTACATTTACACTCATTTTGATCTATACTAATACACAAGTGAATTGGCCTGGGGTGTTGGTGTGACCTGGTCTGCCAGCATCACAGAGGTTCTACTGGGCTTTGCCAAAAAGGCTCCACCAGTTCTAGTCTGGGTCAATATTGATTTTGGAGAAGAAACTATCTGGGCATGGCACCACACACCATACAAATGAAATAATGCTGCAGAGCCACTCTCTGACTCAACCCCAACATTAGGGAGAGTCCCACTACCAAAAAAGAGTGTGTTCTCTTAAAGCACTCCCTCATTTTGCAATAGAGCAACCATCAGAACATGAGGTCCACAACATTAAAGTCATCGTGCCCATAACCCAAGAGAGGCTGACAGGTACAGATCAAACCTGGAAGCAGCACTGAGCACTGAATTGGCATACATTTTTATGACACTCTCAATGCTGACTCATGTACACTCCCTGGCTGGACAAGTTTTCCTACTACTCTTCAACATGACTATACTCTCAAGAAGTCAGCTATCCATTGCTTTCTAGTCATTAAGACATCACCAATAGAGATGTCTACTGTTTATACTATTCTGAAATAAAGTACTGATATAGCTAATCATCTTGAAATTAAGCATGTAGTCTTGGCCTTTGACCAAGCAATATATGCTAAAGCACAACAAATCTGACAACTACACAAGATGTTTGATAGTGTGGCTTGGTGAATTCCATACTTGCATATCATTTCTAGGTGTCCTTGACAAAAGATTTGTGGATGCAAGACTTTGTGTCTTCTTGATAGAGTCAGAAGTTGTCACCCAAGGATCAATTAATGGTGCTCTGAATAGTTACCATTATAATCACAATACGAGGGCACACAAACTTCTACATGAAAGCATGTAGCGCCTGAGATTCCAGATTTTCCTTAAATCATTACCACTGGACTAAGCAAACAAATACCTAGAAGTCATCAAAAAATGAAGCTAGCATTCCTCACTGACTCATTTGATGTTCTGTATAGAGCTGATGAATTTGCCAATGTGGTCATGAAATACGAAGACTTTGTCCAGAGGAAGAGCAAAGAGAATCCAACATTCACCTTCTGGAGCTCTTACACTGATATGGTGCAAATCCTGTTCCTTTTTGTGAGAGCAACCGGTGACTATGACCTGCAGTTCCATCGTTCAGCTATCCACTTAAGAGAAGAACCAGGGCATGATGAATATTGGGTGAGCTATGCATGTGTCATCATCCGTATTACTGTCTGGAAATGCTGAAACATCCAGAACGCTACACAGAACTCAGCACTCAAGGACAGTGGACAGTTCAACATCAACACGGATATGGATTCTCTTCAACTGCACATGAACAGGCAATTGAACAAACCTGCAATAAAGATTTAAAAAAACAAAAAGTGGCTTGATTGGATTGACACAAAACTATTCAGCAGTTTAATTGCTGGATCTTTTAACAACTTTAAAGAGCTGCTATACGAGACAACGTGAAATAAAAGCAGGAATGATTCCAGAAGTATGCAAATGAAGATCTTGATAGCACAAGAATTTAGAATGATAAGATAGCTATCATAAGCATTCTATGCACTACTAAATGCATGACAGTCCTTCTTGATGCTTCTCAAGATGGACTATGTGATTAAGTTCAGGTGTTGTTGCCACTACTAAGACTGCAAATGACTTGCTTACTATTCAAGAGAAAGGTGAAATTGCACTGATGGATTTCTTGAATCACCAACTGCTTTCTGCTACCCAGGACATTTTTCTCCAATCAAAAGCCAGAAACAGAAAACATTCAATGATCAAGCCAAACAAAACACAAATATAAAAGTAGCTGGCAAAGATGTGATTCTTCATAATGACAAGACACTCTTTAAAAGACTTATTGTATTAGATCAAAGTAGGAAAACTGATAGAGTAATCTTGTCCTTCTCTTTGGTGAGTGCTAATGGTACTCTGGCAAAAACCAACAAGTCAGCTGGGCTTCATCTTGTTCAGTCCAAAGGCGGAGACTGCCTTATTGACCATGTTCCAGAATATGGTGCAGTAATCTTTGATGGAATGGATATCATCGAAGCACTGCGTGATGTTCCTTCACTACTTTAATACACTTCCATATATATTTCAATTATTTCCAGCCAATTTGGGGACTTTGCACACAAATGTTAATGAAGTTATGGACAAGAACCCTTCGTCAATATGTTGTCAAAATTAGTAACTTTGGATGTGCCATGACAGAAAGCTGCGGACTTTCTTGCAGAGAACTTTTAAACACAAGATGTCTCAGAGTGGGTGGATGAAGTTCTGTGGCCTGCAATGTGCAGGAGGTCAGATTAGATGATCATGATGGTCCCTTCTGGCCTTGAAGTCTATGAGTTTATTAGCTTTATAAACCTGCAGAGAATAAGCAGTGCCCCTGTTGTCAGAACGAAATTCATTTTCTAAGCTCAATAATGGACCTCATCATACAGCTTATATTGCTTCTTCGATTGCTAGCACCAGAGCTAGGCCATCGTTGGGAGGATTGGTAAAAATTCTCAGTGTAGATAAGACTTAAAAACTAGGAAGTATCTTCACTGCAGTCAAGCTGAATGTTCGGCACCCAGTTGGGAGCACCTGTGTTGATCCAGTCTGGATAAGAGTAGTCACACTGCAAAGCCATACTCAAGTTATGTCCACACAGATGCTGTACTCACTTGTCTGAGGGCATATCTCCTGTTTCTCAGAGCTGCAGTAAGCTGAACCACTCTATAATTCTTTCCCCATGAACTGTGGTAAAACATGTCTGTCCTTCTGGATACACGGGAAATTGTTGGAAGGCATTGGAGGACTATCAGCAATGAAATATTTAGTCTGCATCCACAGTGAGCTGAGAATTTTTTGCATGTGGATGGGAGCCAGATTGGGGCAACACCCATATAAAAACCCTGTTAACTCTACAGTGAAGACAACCCTAGAGTATTAAATAAAAAGGATTACTTGCCTTTGCCTGCCTATTGGATTTACAAAGCCATTCATGAGAGATCTAGAATTAAATTGGTTTCCCACCCCAATTTAAGCAGGTCTTGCTTAACTCAGCCATTTAAGAGTCTCCCTCTTACCAAATGAGACCATTCCAGACTGGTGGATACCAACAGTTAGAGGATGTGGGGGGAAAAAAGGAAAAGCATTTTCCCTTCTCTAAACTGGACCAGGGTGCTCTACTAGCATTTACTGTAATTGCTGGGAAGACTTTCATATTACCCTGTCTCTCTCTCTCTCCCCAAAAGGCTACTACAATAAATTTAATACTTCACTAACTGTGATCACCACTACTGCATCATGTGCCTATATGAGGAGCCTGCTGTGTAGCAACAAGTATTTTATGTGTAGGATTACAATTTTAGAAAATGCACTGACCGTATTAGAACAGTTGTGCCTAATTCATCTGTCTCTCACCCATGGAAGTCCCTTGCTGGATCAGTCCCATAGTTCGCCTAGTTCAGTATGTTGTCCCTGAAAATGGCCCAGCAAACAGGTTCTTCAAGAAGAGGTGCAAGAAACCCTGTGGTAGGCATATATAGGACAATCTGGCCCCATGAAAGTCTTTTCCTCACACTTAATAGAGAGAGGGTTACTTAAGCCCCTAAGCTTTCTTCCAAAACTACTTTCTTAGTATTAGCTAGATATAAACAACTCTGAATATTCTTGTTATCCATATAAACATCCAGTTCCTCTTTAAATCTTGCCAAGTTCTTGGCTTCAACTACCTAATGTGGCAATGAGTTCCACAACCTAATTAGTGATGTGTAAAAAAGTATTTCCTTTTATGAAGTTTCAACTGCCATCTTTCAAATAATTGAATATCATTGCCCAACTTCTGGATGAGACCTTTGAAGAGATCACTGAGGCAGATTACCATGATGTGAGAGACCACATCAATGCCCTATTCCACATCTAGGCACGCATGCAGCCCTAACCCTCCTCGCCCCAAGAGCCTGCACCGAATAACTTCCTTCCCAAAATAAAAGCTGCTTACCGGGAACCTCCTCTGGTGTTTGTCCTTCCTCAAGCACCGGTCACCGCGACTGGCTACCTTCCTCCTGGCTTGTGAACAGCTCCTGCCTGCATGCATGTAGGGATGCCAGGGTGTCTTCCTCCGCCTCAGCACCCTTGCTCCCGCTTTGCTCCTCCTCCTCCTGCCTTGTTGAACTGGGCTGTGAAGTGTCCATGGTGGTACTCGGAATGGAGGTGGGGCTGCCCCCCAGTATTGCGTCCAGCTCTTTGTAGAAATGGCAGGTCGTGGGGGCAGCACCGGACCAATGGTTTGCCTCGCGGGCTTTGTAGTAGGCATTCTGCAGCTCCTGCACTGCAGTGCGTCCCGGTCATGGCCCCTTTCCATGATGTCCCTTGATATCTGCCCAAAAGTATCGTAATTCGTACGGCTGGAGCGCAGTTGGGACTGCACAACTTCCTTCCCCAAAACACTGATGAGGTCCAGCACCTCGCCATTGCTCCATACTGGGGATCACCTGGCGTGTGGAGGCATGGTCACCTGGAAAGATTCACTGAGAGCACTCCACGCCTGGCTCAGCAAACAGGAAGGGGATTTTCAAAATTCCCAGAAAATTTAAAGGGCGGGTCTGACGGTTGATCATCTGAGGGCAGGGCAGCAGAGTTCAAAGTGATGACCAGAGTGGCTAGAACAGGTATTGTGGGACACTTCTGAAGGCCGATCAGAGCGCATTAACAGGCCAGGGCATCCACACTGGCGCTGCGGCACTCCAGGTGGGGGGCATCAAACGTTATTCCACTCGCTGAGGTGGATTACCAGGAGCACTCTAGCCGCGGAGTCAGTGCGCTCTACGTGCTTTACCAGTGTGGACACGTCATGAGGTAGAACGCATTAAAGCGGCCCCAGGCGCCCTAACTCGCAAGTGTAGCCATGCCCCCAGCACTGCAAAAAAAAAAACCCACCCACACAAGGGGAGTAGTGGTTCCCAGAACTGGTGCACTGTGTACACTGCCACTTTACATCGCTGAAACTTGCGGCACTAAGGGGAGGGTGTTTTTTCACACCCGTGAGCGAGAAAGTTGCAGTGCTGTAGTGCGGCAGTGTAGACAAGGCCTAAACTCAGTCAAACTCATTAATAAGGGTCTTGCATGACAAAGCCTCTGTTTATCTATCTCAGAGAAGTAAATAATTATCTCCAAGAATCATTTTAGCACTTTTCAAGGTGCAAAATTTTTACTCAGTTGCTACTTGCCTTTAATAATTTAGCCTTCATGTATCCTTTGAAGAGCCTTATAAATACTTATTCCTTTAAGTCACATCCGACAGAGTTAAAAATCATGGATAACACTATAAAGGTACTACACCCTGCAATATTCCATTTCATATATATTACAAATTGAAATATATTTCTGATGTCAGAGGGAATTCATAACCTACATTTTCAAGTAGACAACAATGTGTTCTGAAGCAAATCTCCATACAGCATTTTTGTGCATCTGAATTCCAATATTTAATTCAGCACAGATAATAAGATAGCTACATGATCTACCAGAGTGAGCAGGTTAGGAATTACAGGTATCACAAGTATATCATCAAGGACAAATCAGTTTAATATATCTTGTATTTAAATATTCTAAAACACGAGAAAAAGGCATATGCGTCTTAAGTACAATGCAGCTTTAAAAAAAACAACACAGCTGAATTATCATTAGAGGTATATAGAAGTAGTCTTATTTCTGTACTCTCTAAATCCTGCAACTCTCAATTTGGTAGTCTGAATGAGATGTTTAAAAATGGATTTTCCCCACATTTTAATAGTCTCCTGTAAGGTTATCTGATTAAACTATGACAATGTAGATCATTGTTGCTACCACTGTTATATAACTGCAAATCTTGAACAAAATGTGACATGTAAAATGTCTATGGAAAGGATATGATTCGCTGAATATGATTATGCTATTTCTATGCATGTATCATTTTTGTATCTGAAGTTATGAGTATTGGCTCTTTACCTGTATTTCTAAAGTGTTTGCTTCTGGGAAACACCAACCAAGTGTTTAGCCAGCACATTGTGAAGGAACTATTCAAGTTAAGTGGCTCATCGAAAGGACACTTAACTCACAATAGGAGATGCCCACCTACACTGAATGGACTGTCCTGTGAATGTTCTGTCTGGGGTATAGGTAATGGCTTCTCATGTGACTTGCCCATGTGTCTCCAAACTCCACCTTTTACATGTAATTTCCCACTAACTATGGTGAGGGCTTTGTTTGAAACAATGGAGTTCCCTCTACATAGCAGAAGCTATAAAAGGTGCTGGAAACATCTCAATTTTGCCTCTTTCCTGCTCAAGCCTCTGGACTATGGACTTTTACTAATGGGAGCATTCTAACCAAAGGACTGAGAATCTTCCAGTGATTTGGAAGCAACCAGAGACTTGACTTAAGTCAGCAGTTTATTCCATCACTGCTACAAGCCTGAACCAAGAACTTTGCAATTATTGTATGTATTTAATTCCTTTAACCAAATTTTAACTCTCACCTTTCTTTCTTTTAAATAAACCTTTAGATTTTAGATACTAAAGGATTGGCAACAGCATGATTTTTGGATAAGCTCAGAGTTATATACTGACCTGGGTATGTGGCTGGTCCTTTGGGATCAAAGGAACTCTTTTATTTAATTAAATTGGTTTTAAAAAGAACCACTCATCTTTAAGTCTAGTGCCTGGGCGTTGAATCCAGGACTGGAACGCCTCAGGAAACAGCTTTTCTGACTTCTTGTTAGCAAGTGTGGTGAAACAGAAGTTTACTTTTGTTGCTGGTTTGGTATATCTTAAGGGAGAATAACTGCCTGTTTTGGGGTGAGTCTGCCCTATTTCTCAGGGGTTTGTCCTGAATTTGGTATTATCAGTTGTGACCCACAAAGGCATGGTGACAGTTCTCCTCTCCTCGCTCTCTACTTTCTATGAAATTATACCACTTAAGAATGTAAGAACAGCCACACTGGGTCAGACTAATGGTTCATCTAGCCCAGTATCCGGTCTTCTGACAGTGGCCAATGCCAGGTGCTTTAGAGAGAATGAAGAGAACAGGCAGTCATTGAGTGATCCATCCCCTGCTGTCCACTTCCAGCTTCGGGAGATCAGCGCTTGGGGTTACTTCCCTGACCATCTTGGCTAATAGCCATTGATGGACCTATCCTCCATGAACTTATCTAATTCTTTTTTGAACCCTGTTATAGTCTTGGCCTTTACAAGATTGCCTGGTAACAAGTTCCACAGGCTGACTTTGCATTGTGTTAAGTAGTATTTCCTTTTGTTTTAAGCCTGCTGCCTATTAATTTCATTGGGTGATGCATGATTCTTGCATTATGTGAAGGAGTAAACACTTCATTTACTTTTTCCACACCAGTCATGATTTGATAAATCTCTTATATCCCTCCCCTTAGTCGTTTCTTTTCCAAGATGAAAAGACCCAGTCTTTGTAATCTCTCCTCACAAGGAAGCTGTGCCATACCCCTAAGAATTTTTGTTGCTCTTTTCTGTACCTTTTTCAATTCTAATGTATCTTTTTTGAGATGCGGTGACCAGAACTACATGCAGTATTCAAGGTCTGGGCATACCATGGATTTATATTGTGGAATTATATTTTCTGTCTTATTATCTATCCTTTTCCTAATGGTTCCTAACATGGTTAGCTTTTTTGACTGCACATTGAGCAGGTATTTTCAGAGAACTATCCACAATGTCTCCATGATCTCTTTATGGAGTGGTAACAACTAATTAAGAACCCACAATTTAGTATGTATAGTTGGGTTTATGTTTTCCAATGTGCATTACTTTGCATTTAACAACATTGAATTTCATCTGCCATTTTGTTGCCCAGTCACCCAGTTTTGTGAAATCCCTTTGTAACTCTTCGCAGTCTACTTTGGATTTAACTACACTGAGTAATTTTGTATCATCTGCCAATTTTGCCACCTCCCTGTTTACCCCTTTTTCAAGATCATTTATGATTATGTTGAACAGTACTGGTCCCAATACAGACCCCTGGGGGACACCGCAATTTACCTCTCCCCATTCTGAAAACTGGCCATTTATTTCTACCTTTTGTTTCCTGTCTTTTAACCAGTAACTGAACCCAGAGAGGACCTTCCCTCTTCTCCCATGACTGCTTACTGTGATTAAGAGCTTTTGGTGAGGGACCTTTTCAAAGGCTTTCTGAAAGTCCAAGTATACTATATCCACTGGATCACCCTGTCCATGTTTATTGCGCCCCCCCCTTCAAAGAATTCCAATAGATTGGAGAGGCGTGATTTCCCTGTACAAAAGCCAGGCTGACTCTTCCCCAACAAATCATGTTCATCCGTGTCTGATAATTCTGTTCTTTACTACAGTTTCAACCAATTTGCCTGGTACTGAAGTTAGGCTTACCAGCCACTAATTGACAGGATCACCTTTGGAGCAGGGATGTAAAAGGTTAACTGGTAAACATTAGGCTTACTGTTAAGTGATCTTAACCGTTTACCCCGGGTGGCACAACCTCGGTTAACGGTTAATCAGTTAAATGTTATAATTTTAATCATTTAACCGGTTAACTTTTTAAACCAATATTTACATCCCTACTCTGGAGCCTTTTTTAAAAACTGGTGTCACATTAGCTATCCTTCAGTCTCAGAAGCTGATTTAAATGATGGTTACATATGACAGTTGTTAGTTCTGCAATTGCATATGAGATTCTTCAGAACTTAAGTGAATACCATCTCATCCTGATGGCCTATTACTGTTTAATTTATCATATCTGCTCCAAAACCTCCTCTATTATAGAATCATAGAACTGGAAGGGACCTCGAGAGGTCATCTAGTCCAGACACCTGCGCTCATGGAAGGACTGTGTATTATCTAGACCATCCCTGACAGGTGTTTGTCGAACCAGCTCTTAAAAATCTCCAGTGATGGAGATTCCACAACCTCCCTAGGCAGTTTATTCCAGTGCTTAACCACCCTGACAGTTTTTTCCTAATATGCAACCTAAACCTCCCTTGCTGCAATTTAAGCCCATTGCTACTTGTCCTATCCCCAGAGGTTAAGCAAAACAATTTTTCTCCCTCCTCCTTTTAACAACCTTTTACATATTTGAAAACTGTTATGTCCCCTCTCAGTCTTCTCTTTTCCAGACTACACAAACCCCATTTTTTCAATCTTCCCTTATAGGTCAAGTTTTCTAGACCTCTAATCTTTGTGTCACTCTTGTCTGGATTCTCCCCAATTTGTCCAAACCCTTCCTGAAATGTGGCGCCCAGAACTGGACACAATACTCCAGTTGAGGCCTAATCAGCGCAGAGTAGAGCGGAAGAATGACTTCTCGTGCCTTGCTTACAACACTCCTGCTAATACGTCCCAGAATTATGTTCTCTTGTTTTGCAACAGCGTTACACTGTTGACTCATATTTAGCTTGTGGTCCACTTTCACCCCCAGATCCCTTTCTGCAGTGTTCCTTCCTCGGCAGTCATTTCCCATTTTGTATGTGTGCAACTGATTGTTCCTTCCTAAGTGGAGTACTTTGCTTTTGTCCTTACTGAATTTCATCCTGTTTACTTCAGACAATTTCTCCACTTTGTCCAGATCATTTTGAATTTTAATCCTATCCTCCAAAGCACTTGCAACCCCTCCCAGCTTGGTATCGTCCGCAAACTTTGTAAGTGTACTCTCTATGCCATTATCTAAATCATTGATGAAGATATTGAAGCAGAACCAGACCTAGAAACGATCCCTGCGGGACCCCATTTGTTCCGCCCTTCCAGCATGACTGTGAACCACTGATAACTACTCTCCGGGAACGGTTTTCCAACCAGTTTTGCACCCACCGTATAGTAGTTCCATCTAGGTTGCATTTCCCTAGTTTATGAGAAGAGGTCATGCGAGAGAGTATCAAAAGCTTTACTGAAGTCAAGATATACCACGTCTACTGCTTCCCCCCATCCACAAGGCTTGTTACCCTGTCAAAGAAGGCTATCAGGTTGGTTTGACACGATTTGTTCTTGACAAATCCATGCTGACTGTTACTTATCACCTTATGATCTCCTAGATGTTTGCAAATTGATTGCTTTATTATTTGCTTCATTATCTTTCTGGTTACAGAAGTTAAGCTGACTGGTCTATAATTACCCGGGTTGTCCTTATTTCCCTTTTTATAGATTGGCACTTTATTTGCCCTTTTCCAGTCTTCTGGAATCTCTCCCGTCTTCCATGACTTTTCAAAGAAAATCGCTAACGGCTCAGATTTCTCCGGTCAGCTCCTTGAGTATTCTAGGATGCACTTGATCAGGCCCTGGTGACTTGAAGACATCTAATTTGTTTTAGTAATTTTTAACTTGTTCTTTCCCTATTTTAGACTCTTCTGATCCTACCTCATTTTCACTGGCATTCACTATCTTAGATGTCCAACCACTACCAACTTTCTTGATGAAAACTGAAACAAAGAAGTCATTAAGCACCTCTCCCATTTCCACATTTTCTGATATTGTTTCCCCCCTTCATTAAGTAACAGGCCTAGCCTGTCCTTGGTCTTCCTCTTGCGTCTAATGTATTTGTAGAATGTTTTCTTGTTACCCTTTATGTCTCTAGCTAGTTTGATCGCATTTTGTGCCTTGGCCTTTCTAATTTTGTCTCTACATACTTGTGTTAGTGGTTTATATTCATCTTTTGTATTATGACCTCGTTTCCACTTTTTGTAGGACTCTTATTTTTAGATCATTGAAAATCTCCTGGTTAAGCCAGGATGGTCTCTTGCCATACTTCCTATCTTTCCTACGCAGTGGGATAGTTTGCTCTTGTGCCCTTAATGTCTCTTTGAAAAACTGTCAGCTGTGTTCAATTGTTTTTCTCCTATTGAATCTCAGCTTGGTACAGTTCCTCCGATGTCACCTAAAAAGAATGGTGAGGGTGTGGGAATCTCCCTCTCATCCTCTGCAGTGAAGGCTAATTCAAAAAAATGCATTTAGCTTCTCCACAATGACCTTATCTTCCTCGAATGCTCCCTTAGCACCTCATTCATCCAGTGGCCCCACTGAGTGTTTGGCAGACTTCCTGCTTCTGATGTACTTAAATTTTTTGCTGGTAGTCTGAGTCTTTGGCTAGTTGCTTTTCAAATTCTTTTTGAGGAGCATCACTGCATCATTCTTTTACTGACAGCAGAACAATGACTTTCAAATATGCACATACACATAACAGAAACCTTGATACTGTGTCATTGCTTAGAACCAATGCAATTTTCTATTACAGTATGTGCAGAGGGGGGCATGGATTAGCATTCACAACCTATTCCTTGTCAGTACCCAGCCCAGGCCAGAGAAGCTAATGATCCAACATGCCGACCAAATTTGGTGATGAATGCCACCTGAGGCACGTTGCACATATGCTAAGAAGTACGTGCAAAAACTTTTTAGAAGTAACTGTTTGGAAGACCATATTTGCTCAAATACAAGAAAAAAAAGGCATTAAACAAATTGTTTCTTGGTCAGCTGACCATAGGCTGACACAGTCTCTTAAACAGTAACTCAAACAGATCAATGTTCAAAATCCATTTTTATTCCGATTAACAGAGTGTATAATACCATACATAGAATATGCTATACAATTAGTTACCACTTAAATCTCTTGGATATTCACACAGATGAACCAGACATAGATTAACCATCTCTGCCTGTATATAAAGAACATGTGAGATTTAGAACAAAAGGTCTTAAATTATAAACACACACCAGCCTAGTGGAGTCCTCTGTATAGTCTACAGACTTTACTAACCCAATATAACTGAATCTTTACAAGCTATGTCAACATGTGATTTGTTTTTACTATTAGAAAAAAAATTGAAGTCTTTCATCCAGAAGGGTCTCAAAGTGTTTCACAAATCATGATTCCACCACAAAAGCTGGGGACATTTGTTGTTTATCTTGAGAGTCAAAAGCATGCAGGTTGGAAATAGGGTACTCAGAGAAGGCCCCAGAAATCTGGAAATCACTTTCCCACAGGGACCACCAAGGCTGTTGGCCTCATCTCTTTACTTGGTGTTTATGGAAGTACTATGTAGTTCCATGAGAAATGAGACTTCCCCAATGTTTTCACTGCTCAACAAGGTTTTATTTTACATATTGTTCATTATCCAGACACTACATAAAAGGGTTCATTCATAATTAAATAGATTGTTTGCATCTTGCTTTGTATGCGCCAAATGGTGCACATAGAAAGAACTATTTCATAAGCCACTCCTCACAGTTTATGGAAAATGTCCATAGAATTTAAAGAAAATATGGTAACCTTTCCATTCGTGTTGTAGACCAACCCACAGAATTTAACAGAGAATTGGATCTTAGGATGGTTCAAAAGCCCTATAAAATAATATTACTCTACTAAGTTGAATAGTAATTTCTATTGAACCCTAGGTAAGCCCTATTGGTTTCATCCCTACTAAATTCCCTAGGATTTTTCCAAAAGCACATGACAAATCCATCTCCTCAAGTTCAGCCCAGCTGTCAAACTCTCTTCACTCTATTTGCCCAAAGTAACAAGCCTCCAACCCATTTTCTAGCCAAACCCTCCTGGTCCACGTGACAAGCCCTAACCCACTCTCACCTGTCAAACTCCCTTATTTTCCACAAAGAAGCACTCATCCCCAGAAAGAGGTCAATCCCCTTGTGCTCATAGCAAGTGCTCAATCTTTCACAATTTCCGAACCACTCTTGACCCCCACCTCCCAAGGAACTCTTAAACCCAAATAAGCAGGGCAGTTGTAGGTAGTGGTTACAAAGTTAGTTTTGTAGGAAATACAACAGAACCTATATTTGGAAGATTGGTGCAAATACAGTGGGTTGCGGTAAGTTTTATGAAGGAAAAGCATTTTTTGTTTTGTGTTTGTGTTTGAATTTACAACCTTAAATCAACAGTAACCTCTTCTGTAGTGAATATTTACCACAACTAAAATACAAGTCACAATTTCCACAGACTAATGGAGTTCACTACAACCATTAATCATCATCTGAGGAACGTAACAGTGATTTATAATGTTGTGTCAACTGTCACATTTGCATCAGAAGAAAAAATAAAAGCACTGACAAGACCGCATAGAAATTTTGTTGTACAATTGTTTTGTTCAAGTCAAGAAACTCCATTATTCAAGTACTTTCATTGGCTATCCCCATTTTTAGATTTCTGTTTTATGAACATGACTCTTATTTAAGGTCAACCACTTGATTTCCACCTTATTTACAGGATTTCATTTCCATATATGTGCTTCCCTGAAATATATGTTTGTTTCTCTGTTTTTTTTGCTGTCTTAATAATTAATAAGTTAATACTATTAACTTCAGTACTGCAGCTTTGCCTACAATCGTCCCATGTTAGTAAAACTTCTCCTGTGAGGCCTGTTTTGATGACTTATTTTATCAGTTCAAAACAAAATTCTAATCTACTTTTCTAGGTCTTGTACCTACTACCTATTAAGGGTCATGTAAAGGACTCTGGTGCTTTTGGAGAGCACTTTATTAAATCCATAGTGAAGTGTTTTAAACATATTTCCAAAGTCAGTGGGATTTAGACTCAAGTGCCCAAATCCCTTTAAAAATGAGATTTAGGTGTTGCAATGCCAAGCACAGCAATACCTAAAAAAAAAAAAAACAACCAAAATCTTTAAAAGTCTGGACTAGGGTAATCTTTGACATTACCCTGTGTCAAGGTTCCTCCCCCACTCTGAACTCTAGGGTACAGATGTGGGGACCTGCATGAAAAACCTCCTAAGCTTATCTTTACCAGCTTAGGTCAAAACTTCCCCAAGGTACAAAATATTACACCCGTTGTCCTTGGACTGGCCGCTACCACCACCAAACTAATACTGGTTACTGGGGAAGAGCTGTTTGGACGCGTCCTTCCCCCCAAAATACTTCCCAAAACCTTGCACCCCACTTCCTGGACAAGGTTTGGTAAAAAGCCTCACCAATTTGCCTAGGTGACTACAGACCCAGACCCTTGGATCTTAAGAACAATGAACAATCCTCCCAACACTTGCACCCCCCCTTTCCTGGGAAATGTTGGATAAAAGGCCTCACCAATTTACATAGGCGACCACAGACCCAAATCCTTGGATCTGAGAACAATGAAAAAGCATTCAGTTTTCTTACAAGAAGACTTAATAAAAATAGAAGTAAATAGAAATAAAGAAATCCCCCCTGTAAAATCAGGATGGTAGATATCTTGCAGGGTAATTAGATTCAAAAACATAGAGAACCCCTCTAGGCAAAACCTTAAGTTACAAAAAAGATACACAGACAGAAATAGTTATTCTATTCAGCACAATTCTTTTCTCAGCCATTTAAAGAAATCATAATCTAACACATACCTAGCTAGATTACTTACTAAAAGTTCTAAGACTCCATTCCTGGTCTATCCCCAGTAAAGACCAGCATATAGACAGACAGACCCTTTGTTTCTCTCCCTCCTCCCAGCTTTTGAAAGAATCTTGTCTCCTCATTGATCATTTTGGTCAGGTGCCAGCGAGGTTACCTTTAGCTTCTTAACCCTTTACAGGTGAGAGGAGCTTTCCCCTGGCCAGGAAGGATTTCAAAGGGGTTTACCCTTCCCTTTATATTTATGACACACCCCCCAAATCTCAGCTAGGGTGAAACACTAGCTGGGATTTCTTCCTGGAGCTCTAGGAAAAACAGAGTTAATAAGACACATGCATCTCTAAATATACTACCAAGTACATAAAGACTAACAATATTTTCCACATCTCAAGGACGATTTTAACCAGTTGATTCTGGGAAACTTTCACGGGAGAGTGCATCAGCCACTTTGTTAGAAGCTCCTGAGATGTGTTGGATGTCGAAATCAAAATCTTGGAGAGCTAAACTCCACCGAAGAAGTTTTTTGTTAGTTTCCTTGACGGTGTGAAGCCACTTCAGTGCAGCATGGTCGGTTTGCAGGTGGAAACGCCGTCCCCAAACATATGGGCGTAGCTTTTCCAGAGCGTAGACAATGGCGTAACATTCTTTTTCAGTGACTGACCAGTTGCTTTCCCTCTCAGACAGTTTTTTGCTGAGAAACACTACAGGGTGGAATTCTTGATCAGGTCCTTTCTGCATTAAACCTGCTCCCACACCACGCTCGGACGCATCTGTGGTTACTAGGAACGGTTTGTCAAAGTCTGGGGCCCTTAGTACAGGGTCAGACATGAGTGTCGCTTTAAGCTTGTTAAAGGCCTTCTGACACTTTTCGGTCCACTGAACAGCATTTGTCTATTTCTTTTTGGTTAGGTCTGTCAGTGGGGCAGCGATTTGGCTGTAGTGCGGTACAAATCGTCTGTAATAACTGGCCAAGCCTAAGAAGGATTGAACCTGTTTCTTTGACTTTGGGACAGGCCACTTTTGGATAGCATCCACTTTGGCCTGTAGGGGGCTGATAGTTCCTTGACCCACCTGGTGTCCAAGGTAAGTCACTCTGTTTAGGCCTATTTGACACTTCTTAGCCTTAACCGTTAGTCCTGCCTCCCTTATGTGCTCAAGGACTTTTTGTAGATGTTCCAGGTGGTCTGCCCAGGAATCCGAAAATATGGCCACATCGTCAAGGTAGGCGACTGCATATTCTCCTAATCCCGCTAGGAGACCATCTACAAGTCTTTGGAAAGTGGCGGGTGCATTTCGCAGCCCGAAAGGGAGTACATTAAATTCATACAGCCCGAGATGTGTGGTGAAGGCTGACCTTTCCTTGGCAGATTCATCTAGCGGTACCTGCCAGTACCCCTTGGTTAAGTCCAAGGTAGAGATGAACTGGGCCCATCCCAGTTTCTCTAATAGTTCATCTGTGCGTGGCATTGGATAGTTGTCTGGGCGAGTTACAGCATTTAGCTTACGGTAGTCCACGCAAAAACGTATTTCCCCATCTGGTTTGGGAACGAGAACCACTGGAGATGCCCATGCACTTTCAGAGGGGCGGATTACCCCCATCTGTAACATATCCTGGATCTCCCGTTCTATAGCAGTTTTAGCTTGAGGAGACACCCGGTAAGGTTGGACCCTAATTGGGTGAGCATTACCTGTGTCAATGGAGTGGTATGCCCGTTCAGTCAGTCCTGGGGTGGCTGAGAACGTTGGCGCGTAGCTAGTGCACAGCTCCTGGATCTGCTGTCGCTGCATACGCCCAAGGGTCATGGAGACGTTCACCTCTTCCACACCACCACCACATTTCCCTTCGTAGTAGACACCTTCAGGCCACTCAGCATCGTCTCCTCCCTGGGCTATAAACTGACAAACCTTTAATTCTCTGGAATAAAAGGGCTTTAGAGAATTAATATGGTACACCTTAGGCTTTCGGTTGGAGGTGGGGAATGCTATGAGATAATTAACAGCTCCCAGGCGCTCCTGGACCGTGAATGGCCCTTCCCACGATGCTTCCATTTTATGGGCCTGGAGCGCCCTTAAGACCATGACCTGGTCTCCTACTTTGAAGGAACGCTCTCTGGCATGTTTATCATACCAGGCTTTTTGCTCTTTTTGAGCATCCTGTAAGTTTTCTCTAGCAAGGGCAAAAGAGGTTCGGAGGGTGTTTTGTAGGTTGGTTACAAAGTCCAGAATGTTAGTTCCTGGAGAAGGTGTAAATCCCTCCCATTGCTGCTTCACCAACTGCAATGGCCCCTTAACCTCACGGCCATATACAAGTTCAAATGGGGAAAACCCTAAACTGGGATGTGGTACAGCTCTGTAGGCAAAGAGCAACTGCTGCAACACTAGGTCCCAATCATTGGAGTGCTCATTTACGAATTTACGTATCATGGCCCCCAAAGTTCCATTAAACTTCTCCACCATGCCATTTGTTTGATGGTGGTAAGGAGTGGCAACCAAGTGATTTACCCCAGGAGCTTCCCAAAGGTTTTTCATAGTTCCTGCCAGGAAATTAGTCCCTGCATCGGTGAGGATGTCGGAGGGCCAACCTACCCTGGCAAAAATGTCTGCTAGTGCCTGACACACACTTTTAGCCCTGGTGTTGCTTAGAGCTACTGCTTCCGGCCATCGGGTGGCAAAATCCATGAAAGTCAGTATGTACTGCTTTCCTCTGGCTGTCTTTTTCAGAAAAGGACCCAGAATATCCACAGCTACTCGCTGAAATGGAACTTCAATGATGGGGAGTGGCTGGAGAGGGGCTTTGACCTGGTCTTGGGGTTTTCCCACTCTTTGGCACACCTCACAAGACTGGACATAGGTAGAAACATCCTTGCCCATTCCCCCCCCCCCAAACGGTCTTTGCTCCTGTTCACCCCAGCATGGCCACTAGGGTGATCGTGGGCTAAGCTCAAGAGCTTGGCCCGGTATTTAGTTGGAACTACCAACTGTCTCTGAGGATGCCAGTCTTCCTGGTGTCCACCAGAAAGAGTTTCCTTGTATAAAAGTCCTCTTTCTACAACAAACCTGGATCGATTAGAAGAGCTGAGAGGCGGTGGGTTGCTCCGTGCCGCCGTCCAAGCTCTCTGGAGGCTTTCATCTGCTTCCTGTTCGGTCTGGAACTGTTCCCTTGATGCTGGAGACATCAGTTCCTCATGGGATTGTGGACCTAGGCTTGGTCCCTCTGGAAGCGATATAGGGGATGGAGCTGTTTCTGTTGACTGTGAACCGCTCTCCGCTGGTGCACTATGTTGGGATTCAGGCTCCGGCTGAGCCTCTTGGGTCGGGTTATCGGCTGCTGCCAGTTCAGGTTCGGTGGGGCCCTCCGTTGTTGAGGTTGCAAGTACTGGATTCAGTGCTGACACGGGGTCTGGTGTTGGTTGTTCGGCTGGTTCCGGTTCTGGGACTGGTTCCGTCTGGGTCTCTGGGACTGGATCCACTACTGCTGTTGCAGACATTGGCCTGGGGTCTGGGTCCATCACCTCTGACTGGGTCCTGATAGAAGTTTCCGGAACAGAACTAGGCCTCACGGCTTGTTTAGCCTGGCTGCGGGTGACCGTTCCCACCCTCTTGGCCTGCTTCACATGCTTGGCCAAGTCTTTCCCCAACAGCATGGGGATGGGATAATCATCATAGACTGCAAAAGTCCACATTCCTGACCAGCCCTTGTACTGGACAGGCAACTTGGCTGTAGGCAAATTGAAAGAGTTGGACTTGAAGGGTTGAATCGTCACTTGGATCTCTGGGTTGATTAAATTGGGGTCCACTAAGGAAGCATGGATAGCTGACACTTGTGCTCCGGTGTCCCTCCACGCGGTGACCTTCTTCCCGCCCACACTCACAGTTTCCCTCCGCTCCAAGGGTATCTGGGAGGTATCTGGGCCTGCAGACCTCTGGGGTGATTCCGGTGCAATGAACTGTAATCTGTTGGGGTTCTTGGGGCAGTTGGCCTTTACATGCCCCAGCTCGTTACATTTAAAACATCGTCCAGCTGACGGGTCACTGGGGCGAGGAGGGTTGCTGGAGAACGGGGTGGTGGGACGATAAGGGGTCTGGAGGGTTCTTTGGGAGGTAGGTGGGGCTTTGGGCGGCCCCCGGTAATAGGGTGTTGTCTGGGGTGGTCCCTTCTGGTCTCCGCTCCAACTGCGACCAGTTTTCTTCTTCTCTGCCACCTCCACCCATCTGGCTCCAATCTCTCCTGCCTCGATTACAGTTTTGGGTTTCCCATCTAGGATGTATCTTTCTATTTCCTCAGGAACACCCTCTAAGAATTGTTCCATTTGCATTAGGAAGGGCAAATTTACTGGAGATTCAACACTTGCTCCTGATATCCAGGCATCCCAATGTTTCACAATGTGGTAGGCATGTCGGGTAAATGACATGTCTGGTTTCCACCTTAGGGCTCTGAACCTCAGACGAGACTGCTCAGGTGTTATCCCCATTCTGACTCTCGCCTTGGATTTAAACAGTTCATACTTGTTCATGTGTTCTTTAGGCATTTCAGCTGCCACCTCAGCTAAGGGTCCACTGAGCTGCGGCCTCAGCTCTACCATGTATTGGTCAGTAGAGATGTTGTACCCAAGGCAGGCCCTTTCGAAGTTTTCTAGGAAGGCCTCAGTATCATCGCCTGCCTTGTAGGTGGGGAACTTTCTGGGATGGGAAGTGGTACTTGGAGAAGGATTACTAGGGTTTGTTGGGATATTCTGCTGAGCCTTTATCTTCTCCATCTCCTCCACATACTTCCTCTCTTTTTCCTTCTCCTCCAGTTCTTTGTCCCTTGCTTCCATAGCTCTCCTGTGAGCAGCCACTTGGTGTTGTTCTGCTTCTCTCACTGCCTCCCTTTCTTGTTCCTTCTTCAGCCGCATGAGTTCTATCTGTCTTTCGTGTTCCCTTTGTCTTTCCTCAGGCTGAAATTTGGCTAATTCGAGCTGTAGTCGAGCCGCGGATTTTGTCATTCTAACCTCTCTGTTTTTAACTAACTTTACACCCGAGGTTTAGAAATAAACAAACAAAACTTGGCTGTAAAATTTTGCTGTGCTGGAATAGAATATCTATTCTCTGATAGTGATTGTCAGCCTACAGAAAAAGACAATTCCCTTGTCTCTGCTCTGGGCCCAAATTAAAGCAAAAAACCTCCAACTACTTGGAAACCTGCTTACCCAGCCCAAAGAAAAAGCAAATGGGTAGAACACCACCCCCCCCATTTACTTTTAAGGAAGAAAAAAAAAAACCTCTGGGTTGGAAGACTGTGAATTTCCCTGCAGGAGTTAAGTACCCTGCCTCCAGGCAAAGAAAACCTGCAATTCACAAAGATAATCCCCTTTTGTCTCTCCTTGGCCACAAAGCAGAGAAAAAACAAGCTGCTTTCAGTTTCAGCTGCTTTCTGGACTTCCTTTCCAAAGGAAAAAAAAAATTTCCTTTTTAAAATCTGTATTTCTAGTTCAAAAAATCTCAACTGGATCTCAAAATGATTTCAGGTTAATCCCACCACCATGCCACCATGTCAAGGTTCCTCCCCCACTCTGAACTCTAGGGTACAGATGTGGGGACCTGCATGAAAAACCTCCTAAGCTTATCTTTACCAGCTTAGGTCAAAACTTCCCCAAGGTACAAAATATTACACCCGTTGTCCTTGGACTGGCCGCTACCACCACCAAACTAATACTGGTTACTGGGGAAGAGCTGTTTGGACACGTCCTTCCCCCCAAAATACTTCCCAAAACCTTGCACCCCACTTCCTGGACAAGGTTTGGTAAAAAGCCTCACCAATTTGCCTAGGTGACTACAGACCCAGACCCTTGGATCTTAAGAACAATGAACAATCCTCCCAACACTTGCACCCCCCCTTTCCTGGGAAATGTTGGATAAAAGGCCTCACCAATTTACATAGGCGACCACAGACCCAAATCCTTGGATCTGAGAACAATGAAAAAGCATTCAGTTTTCTTACAAGAAGACTTAATAAAAATAGAAGTAAATAGAAATAAAGAAATCCCCCCTGTAAAATCAGGATGGTAGATATCTTGCAGGGTAATTAGATTCAAAAACATAGAGAACCCCTCTAGGCAAAACCTTAAGTTACAAAAAAGATACACAGACAGAAATAGTTATTCTATTCAGCACAATTCTTTTCTCAGCCATTTAAAGAAATCATAATCTAACACATACCTAGCTAGATTACTTACTAAAAGTTCTAAGACTCCATTCCTGGTCTATCCCCGGTAAAGACCAGCATATAGACAGACAGACCCTTTGTTTCTCTCCCTCCTCCCAGCTTTTGAAAGTATCTTGTCTCCTCATTGGTCATTTTGGTCAGGTGCCAGCAAGGTTACCTTTAGCTTCTTAACCCTTTACAGGTGAGAGGAGCTTTCCCCTGGCTAGGAGAGATTTCAAAGGGGTTTACCCTTCCCTTTATATTTATGACACCCTGTACATAAGAAGATCTTCAATAAGTATGGGACTCCCATGCTGTCCTATATACATTTATACAATTGTTTCTGTTACCCAAGATAAAATTATTTCTCTGAAGCAACGAATAACCCTTGAATGGAACAATTTTCAAGTACCCTGGCATAGTTTTAACATCTTTTAAATCATCACTTTCTGCTATGCTCTTTGAAGATTGAATATACACTGCCTTTTCCCAATCAGAAAAGACCATAGCCCTGCTCAACCGTACATAATGCAGGTGAACTGCATTGACTCTGCTGCTTAAGAGAGTACACACCACTAATTACATGTATCAGAGTAGCAGCCGAGTTAGTCTGTATCCGCGAAAAGAAAAGAAGTACTTGTGGCACCTTAGAGACTAACAAATTTATTTGAACATAAGCTTTCATGAGCTACAGCTCACTTCATTGGATGCATTCAGTGGAAAATACAGTGGGGAGATTTATATACACAGAGAACATGAAACAATGGGTGTTACCATACACACTAACGAGAGTGATCAGGTAAGTGAGCTATTACCAGCAAGAGAGCACGGGGGCGTGGGAGGGGGAGGGGGAGAGAGAACCTTTTGTAGTGATAATCAAGGTGGACCATTTCCAGCAGTTGACAAGAACGTCTGAGGAACGGTGGGGGGGGGGCGTGGAATAAACATGGGGAAATAGTTTCAGAACACAAACACCATCCACAGCCTCAGAAATAACTCTGACATCATAATCAAAAAGGCTGACAAAGGAGGTGCTGTCGTCATCATGAATAAGTTGGAATATGAACAAGAGGCTGCCAGGCAGCTCTCCAACACCACTTTCTACATGCCATTACCCTCTGATCCCACTGAGGGTTACCAAAAGAAACTACACCATTTGCTCAAAAAACTCCCTGAAAAAGCACAAGAACAAATCCACAGACACACACCCCTGGAACCCCGACCAGGGGTATTCTGTTACCCAAGATCCATAAACCTGCAAATCCTGGACGCCCCATCATCTCAGGCATTGGCACCCTGACAGCTGGATTGTCTGGCTATGTAAACTCCCTCCTAAGGCCCTACGCTACCAGCACTCCCAGCTATCGTCGAGACACCACCGACTTCCTGAGGAAACGACAAGCCATCGGTGATCTTCCTGAAAACACCATCCTGGCCACTATGGATGTAGAAGCCCTCCACACCAACATTCCACACAAAGATGGACTACAAGCCATCAGGAACAGTATCCCCGATAATGTCACGGCAAACCTGGTGGCTGAACTTTGTGACTTTGTCCTCACCCATAACTATTTCACATTTGGGGACAATGTATGCCTTCAAATCAGCAGCACTGCCATGGGTACCCGCATGGTCCCACAGTATGGCAACATTTTTATGGCTGACTTAGAACAATGCTTCCTCAGCTCTCGTCCCCTAATGCCCTTACTCTACTTGCGCTACATTGATGACATCATCATCTGGACCCATGGAAAAGACGCTCTTGAGGAATTCCACCATGATTTCAACAATTTCCATCCCACCATCAATCTCAGCCTGGACCAGTCCACACAAGAGATCCTCTTCCTGGACACTACAGTGCTAATAAGTGATAAGCACCACCCTATACTGGAAACCTACTGACCGCTATGCCTACCTACATGCCTCCAGCTTTCATCCAGACCACACCACACGATCCATTGTCTACAGCCAAGCTCTATGATACAACCGCATTTGCTCCAACCCTTCAGACAGAGACAAACACCTACAAGATCTCTATCAAGCATTCAGCTATACAGCTATTCAGGAGACACCATCATAGGGCCTAATCACATCAGCAACAGTATCAGAGGCTCGTTCACCTGCACGTCTACCAATGTGATATATGCCATCATGTGCCAGCAATGCCTCTCTGCTATGTACATTGGCCAAACTGGACAGTCTCTACGTAAAAGAATAAATGGACACAAATCAGTTGTCAAGAATTATAACATTCAAAAACCATTCTGAGAACACTTCAATCTCTTTGGTCACTCGATTACAGACCTCAAAGTGTTTTTGAAGTTTTTTTGTTGAAGAATTGCCAGACTCCAACAAGAGACTGCTGAATTGGAATTAATTTGTAAACTGGATACAATTAACTTAGGCTTGAATAAAGCCTGGGAGTGGATGGGTCATTACCTAAAGTAAAACTATTTCCCCATGTTTATTCCCCCCACCGCCGCTGTTCCTCAGACATTCTTGTCAACTGCTGGAAAACGGCCCACCTTGATCATCACTACAAAAGGTTCCCCCCCCCCACCCACCCACTCTCTGGCTGGTAATAGCTCACCTTACCTGATCACTCTCCTTACAGTACGTATGGTAACACCCATTGTTTCATGTTCTCTGTGTATATAAATCTCCCCACTGTATTTTCCACTGAATGCAACCGATGAAGTGAGCTGTAGCTCACGAAAGCTTGTGCTCAAATAAATTTGTTAGTCTCTAAGGTGCCACAAGTCCTCCTTTTCTAATTACATGTAGGTTATGAAGAGAGTAGTTTTTGTTTGTTTTTGTTTAATTATGGAGAATGTGTGTACATAAAGTGTTAAGAATTCAAATTATATATTATATCCTCACCCTGATCAAAATATTGATAGAACTTGAGGCCTTGAAGATAGTTTACAAAGTCCTTTCAGTTTTTTTAATTTTAATTCTTTTGATAATTACTGCAACAATTGTACTAAACTCATTTAATATTAAAATGTGAAAGTTATATGACTTTCAGAAGAGTTGAAATGTAAGATATAGCTTCTCGAAGCTAGATTCAGAACCAATTCCTTAATTACATCAAGACAGTCTGGTGTCTGGACAAAAGCCTATGCTTTTTAAAATCTCCTTCAGGTTTGGATCAAAAATCTGGAATCACCATTTTCTGAGTCAAACAAAAACTGCTTCCTGACTTGGGAATAAAGTAAGAGTAATTCTTTGGAGGAAAATAATTGGTGCCAGAATTGAAGTTTTTCCTGCCACTTAGGGCTCAACTTCTGGCAAATATTCAAGTATGCAAAGGTATTCATGCACTGACCTTTAAATTCCAGGAACCATCTGGGGAATTATTCTAACAGAGTTATTCAAACATGAGTTTGTTTGTGAAATTTCAAGTTATGAACAGAATTAACAAGAGAAATTGAGCCATGAAAGTGTTAAACATGATCCTCTTCAGAGAAGTGATTCAACTGGCAAATCTGCTTCTTATTCATGAGTTGATTAGGCAGCTTCCTCTAGCTAGCAGAGTAGAGTAGATACAGAAAATCTAAGAGTAAAGGTGGAAAAAACAACAATCTGGGATGTAAAAAGTGCTAAAGCATAGTTAGAAATTAATCTAACTATCCTGACCGAATTACTATATTCACTGAATCCAATGCTACCCACACAAAGAGTCAGGTCACCTACAGTATCCTAAAATAGAGAATAGTTTGATTGGGAAAACAGACCAAAAAACTGCCCCAAGTAACTAATCTAGTTACTTGACAGGTTTCAGAGTAACAGCCGTGTTAGTCTGTATCCGCAAAAAGAAAAGGAGGACTTGTGGCACCTTAGAGACTAACACATTTATTTGAGCATAAGCTTTTGTGAGCTACACCTCACTTCAGCTGAAGCTCACAAAAGCTTATGCTCAAATAAATGTGTTAGTCTCTACGGTGCCACAAGTCCTCCTTTTCTTTTTGCTAGTTACTTGAGTAACAAATTATAGACAACACAAAAAAGGCATGGAACTCTCAAAATCTTCCAAAGAGAAATCCAGAAGTTTCATAACAGGATGTGAACATTTTACACTTGGTTTCCATGCTTGCCAAAATACAATGACCACAGACTTCCTTTTCAGACCCCCAGGCAGCAGGAAGCAGAGAAGTGTTGCTCCTGAGTCAAGACAGTAATAGGAAATAGATGGCAGTTGCCCTATCTTAAGGCCAAGGAGAGAGTAAGTGAAGTCTCCATCTGAGCAACCATGGAGGGGCTTGCATTTGGGTGTACATTAAAGACTGATTTTTTTAACCTGAAATTATCTCTCACATTGGCAGAGGTATTGAGGGGAGTTAAAAAGCCAAAAGACATACTGAAAAATGTGATTTGATTGTTTGAAAAAAATCATGGTATCACCCCAAAAAATCATGAGTTCTTTTAATCTCTTTGCGGCGGGGTTATTTACAGTTTATCATCTCCGAGATTGCAGTACTGCCAGTGGGCTTTTCAGTCTAGCAAAGGAACAGCAAGATCCAATGGCTGGAAGTTGAAGCTGGACAAAATTCAGCCTACAGATTTTTAACAGTGAAGGTAATTAATCACTAGAGCAATTTACAAATGGTTGAGGTGGATTCTTCATCACTGGCAATTTTTAAATCAAGACCGGACCTTTTTCTAAGCGATATGCTCTAGTTCAGACAGGAATTACCTCCCTGAAGTTCTGTACCTCTTATAAAAAAAAAGAGATGTAATTTTTTCACAACTGTAGTGCAAGAGCCCAGTGAAAGAGATCATACAGTTTCTAACCTCCTTTAATATTGGTCTGTCAGAAGAAAGTTTCAGCATAATCTCTAAACTAAACATTTTATTTAAAATAAGCTCATTTTGAGATTCTTAAAAGGACACTGTCAAACTGAAATCGAGTCAGCTTTTAATTAAATTCTAAACCTGATCCTGAGTCCCCCTATCAGTTATTTCCATTTTTCAGTCACTTTTGTCTTTAGGAGTATGTCTACACTGCCTGCAGATAATGCCTCCCATCCCAGGTTGATAGACTTGGGCTAGTGGGGCTTACACTAGTGCTCTAGAAATAGCTTTACAGAAAGTACCCTGAAGTTGTGGTTCAGGCTAGAGCTCAGAGCTCTGAAATCCACCCTCCTCCCTAGGCTTCTGAGTCCAAGCTGCCACTTCAAAATGCTGTCTACACAGCAGTTTTTAGAGTGCTAGTGTGACCACCACAAACCCAAGTCTATGAACCGAGCTGAGAGGCTCGCTACCATGAACCGTATAGACATGCCCTAGATGTTTCTCTCACTACTACTCCTATGTGTGTGGCCTACACAGAGGGGAAAATTACTAGTGGTCCAATCCTGAAAGAGAATCTGTACAGACATCTTTCATTAGTATGATTCATTTAGTGGATTGCGGCCTGACTAATTGAGAAACTAACTTTACACAAAGTACTATTTCACATACCAAGTAGGACCATCAGAAATGAGATCTTCTTCTCAGATCTCTTTCTGTAATCTGACGTATTACTTCTAACAAGAACATGTACAAAATTTTCAGACAAATACTGCCTTTAAGCTGACACTGTCTATTATTCAGGGTGGATTTGATTTCAATCAAATTGATTTAAATCATGATTTAATCGATTTAATCATGGATTTCTACATAAAAGTGCATTCTTGTAGGTTGTTATAACCTTAATACATATTCTTCACAACTCAAGCAGATTTCATTTTTAAAAGGTTTTGTACACTATACATGTTTAAAGTGATTTATTTTGAAAAAAAAACTTTTCAGATTAGTTTTACAGCTATATCAGAAAATGAATGACTGTTTGGTTATTTCATTTACCAAAGGTAATTGAAGCAGATATTTATGAAGCCACTGGGAGGTGAACTATCTTTAATATTCAGAGGATTTTCTTGCCATGCTGTATTAGGAGGAGATCATCACCAGATAGACATTTAAATTGTTTTATTTAACTAAAACAACAACGTTATGTATTCTGGATTTTTTTCTTCAACAGCAAACAATATTTTAACAAAACAAGCATATGAATTTTTGAATTTAGTGAAACATTCAACTTTTTAAAAATCAGGTTGTTTTTTGTTAAAATTGTTTTTAACTAAAATAGTTAAATGAAATATTAAAAAAATTAAATCGATTATGTCAGCCAGGTCAACCAGAGAAACTTAAAATATTGGCTTCTGCAGCTAGCTCAGTCGTCTTCACCTTCATTTTCCTGTTTGTTCATAATCTGTAAAAAAACAAACACACAAGCTAGCTTTCCTGCCTTTTCAGGTCCCAAGAGATTTCTCAGTGTGGAATGAATTAGTCCAAAGAAAGAAAATACTCTTTCTACACTGGCAGAAGAAGCTACTGCTGTCCTTGTGCTGAAGTGACTTCCACCAGTTCACTGGTGTGACTTTCTTTAAATCATCAGCAAACATATTTCTTGAATGGTTTCACCCTTAGCTCTGAAGTTTATTACAGTTGGCATTATGGAGGGATGACTGCTGGAGGTCCATGTCATAGCTAGCTCCTCTTCTTCAGCAGTTAGGGTTTGAACCTGGTACCGAGTATTGAGAATATTTGCAAGAAAATGAGCTGGAGATAGTGCTTGTTCCATTCAGTTTTTTAATCCTGTAATTTAACTCTGTCATTGCATCTCTCTCTTTTTAAGATCTCACTCAGTTCCTTCCAAATTTCAAAAGCATCAGCAATAAAACAGCTATTTCCCTGCATTTTGTTCAAGGCTACAGAAATAGGATTCATGGCACTCAGCATGTGTTCCACATTTCTCTCAAGCCCAATGTTGAGAACTTTGTGACAGTGCCATCTATTCTTTCACAATTTTGTTCACAATCTCATCAGATTAGGCCAGTTCTTGATACATGCTCAAAACAGTCCACTACTGAGTTCCATCGCACGCCTTGTGGGAGAGTTAGCTTGATTCCTCCCACTTTTTTCAGAGCAGCTGCTGAAAAATGGTTGTTACAGAAGTATTTTGCAATTTCAACAACATTAACCTTTATTTCTGGAACACGGAAGTCTTTGTCTAGGAGGTGCATCAAATGAGCACAACAACCGTATGTTATTAGCTTGGGACTCTCTTCACTCTCTTCTGAATTTCTTCTCATCTTGGATATATTTGCAGCATGGTCTGTGACCAAGCTGCATACTAGACATTTGAATATTTCCCCCCACAGCTATAGCTTTTACTGCTACGTCTTGTAAGTATTCTGCTGTATGTGCATTTCCTGATGTACCAATTGTTTCTGTAAGGAAGATATTCCCTTCTTCTGTTGTCACACAAGCACATACAACATTACTCCACCCATCAAGGCTCAGGTTAACAATTTCACCCTCTAGACCTTTTACCCACTGCTCAATTTTTCCTTCATACACTTTATCCAGCAATTTGCCTGCGACATCTGTTCTGTTGGGTGGATTGTATCCTGGTCCTAATGACTGAGCCTTGTTAATGAAGTGTGGGTTCTCAATCATTCGGGCAACGAGGCCTTGCATTTCTTTGTTGCACTGTTTGCATTTTGCACACATGCCCGTCTTACACACAGGTACAGGAGCCTCATTAAAATATTCCCAAACTGGGTCTCTTTTACGGCCTGCTGCCATCATAGGTTTTCCCTTCTAGTGAGAGAATCATAGAATATCAGGGTTGGAAGGGACCTCAGGAGGTCATCTAGTCCAACCCCCTGCTCAAAGCAGGACCAATCCCCAATTAAATCATCCCAGCCAGGGCTTTGTCAAGCCTGACCTTAAAAACTTCTAAGGAAGGAGATTCCACCACCTCCCTAGGTAACGCATTCTAGTGTTTCACCACCCTCCTAGGGAAAAATTTTTCCTAATATCCAACCTAAATCTCCCCCACTGCAACTTGAGACCATTACTCCTTGTCCTGTCATCCGCTACCACTGAGAATAGTCTAGATCCATCCTCTTTGGAACCACCTTTCAGGTAGTTGAAAGAAGCTATCACATCTCCCCTCATTCTTCTCTTCTGTAGACTAAACAATCCCAGTTCCCTCAGCCTCTCCTCGTAAGTCATGTGTTCCAGACCCCTAATCATTTTTGTTGCCCTTCGCTGGACTCTCTCCAATTTATCCACATCCTTCTTGTAGTGTGGGGCCCAAAACTGGACACAGTACTCCAGATGAGGCCTCACCAATGTCGAATAGAGGGGAACGATCACATCCCTCGATCTGCTGGCAATGCCCCTACTTATACATCCCAAAATGCCATTGGCCTTCTTAGCAACAAGGCCACACTGTTGACTCATATCCAGCTTCTCGTCCACTGTAACCCCTAGGTCCTTTTCTGCAGAACTGCTGCCTAGCCATTCGGTCCCTAGTCTGTAGCGGTGCATTGGATTCTTCTGTCCTAAGTGCAGGACTCTGCACTTGTCCTTGTTGAACCTCATCAGATTTCTTTTGGCCCAATCCTCCAATTTGTCTAGGTCCCTCTGTATCCTATCCCTACCCTCCAGCGTATCTACCAATCCTCCCAGTTTAGTGTCATCCGCAAACTTGCTGAGGGTGCAATCCACACCATCCTCCAGATCATTAATGAAGATATTGAACAAAACCGGCCCCAGGACAGACCCTTGGGGGACTCCGCTTGATACTGGCTGCCAACTAGACACGGAGCCATTGATCATTACCCGTTGAGCCCAACAATCTAGCCAATTTTCTACCCACCTTATAGTGCATTCATCCAGCCCATACTTCTTTAACTTGCTGACATAGAATGCTATGGTAGATCTCAAATCAATGAAGTCTACACTCAAAGACCTCAAGACTTCTAGAATATGCTGCTCAAACAGTTTCACTTTTGTTTCTATTGCCTGTCCCTCCCTTCTCACATTTGTCTCCAGACTTCTTCTCCTTGTCCAGATCTATTCCACCCCCAACAATCTTCTGTTCATTGAACTTTTTGAAACTTTGCACTTTTAGCGAGAGGTAAGGGATTGACTGTGTACACAAATTTCTCACCTCTCTCTCTCTCTCTCTCTCTCTCTCTCTCTATATATATATATATATTTTTTTTAATTTTTGCTGTTAACAAGCATGTTATCTCTGGAGACACAAATCCACAGTTTGAGAACTGCAAAACTAAACAACTCTGATGGTATCTTCTAGACTGAGCACTGAGAGAAAGATTAACCTAAATAATCTATACAGAAGCCCCTTGAACCCCATAAAATTGGGTCCCTAATCCATGAACTATTGGAACTCATTTACAAAACTTTTCTTAAACATTACATGAATATATGGTCTCATACTATAGAATTAAAATTTATAATCCCTATTCCAGGATGAGATATCTTTGAGCTATAATGTATCTTAATTAAAACTATCTTTAAACATGCTTTTTGAGGGGAAAATTTTAAAAAATCCAATTTAAATTAAAAATTAGATTTTTTAATTTTTTTAAAATCAATGATTTGTATCCACCCTACTATTAATTTTATTATATTATTAATTATTATTATTATTAAAGTAAGATGTACACTAATTCGGAGTGCAGTTCTCTCAGCCCAGCTCACTTTCAGTAAAACCGTAGGCCCCACTCTGCAAAGATGTATGCAGGACTAGTCCCACTGAGCTGTATCTGAATAGTACTCAATATAAATAAGGGTAGCAGAATTGGTCAATCTCTTACAGTGAGTTCACGTATCGTTAGCATCACAAATGACAGCTATTCAGAAAAGCGGCCACCTCCAATAAGAGGCTCAGGAATGTCAAATGTAAGTCAAAGCTTGAAAAAAAAAAATGGCAGAGTATACTCACAGTGAGTAGTGCTTTTTACTGTATACACCCATCTCAAATTTGTTTTGCCTGCTCTTTAGCTTTTTCTTTTCAAAGAGGACAGGATTCTTCTGTACCATTCACAGTGCACAAAATTTCCCCTCTCACCTCCCTCTCACTTCATAGACTCTGCAGCAAAGAAGGGAAGGTCAGACCTAGCCCTCTCTGGAGCCAGTTAGTTCCATAAAGTCAGACATGACTTCAGTGGAAATTGAGAGTGATTAGCACCTTCAAAGAAGCACTCAGCACTTTGCAGGACTGAGTTCTTACTAAAAAAAAAAAAAAAGAACAGGAGTACTTGTGGCACCTTAGAGCCTTTTGGATTTGTTCTTGGAAAATACACAGTAATATTGGGGAGGGAGGGGGAAGCCAACAGCTATACATAGCCTATTGACAGCAGCTCCCCTTATCGGGTAACTGCCCAAAGCACTCCCTCAGTATTAAATTACTACAACATTAGCCAGACCTGTATGTCAACAGAAAAATCCTACAGCCTGAAGTGAACTCTGCAAGATTTGGCCCTCGAGTAGTCGAAAACATTCAGCTTATCACAATTTTCTGGATTTTTTACTCATTGCTTTCACTGAATGGGTAACTAAAGCAATTTTGAAGACTTAACAGAAAACAAGTGATATTGATTTTATCTTTTAATAAAAATGGACGTCATCTGACCCTTATTTTCTACCGTATTCTGCATGTTTCAAAGAGCGATTGTTACTGCTGTAGAACACACAGCTTATAGATTTTCATTCTGTTAACACATACACCAATTGTAATCACACAGTTCAATATTAATTTTACATCTCTGTTCTACTGTAAAGAGAAACATGCAAATGGCACACCCTAACACATGCTATTCTCATTAGTTTTAGCACTTTAAATTCTCTTCCAAGTAGTCTTTGGTTTAAATAAACAGGGCACGCTAGTAAATGAAGCCAGAATCTGCCTTCAGAAAGGAAGATACAGTTTCTAGATTTAAAACTATTAGAAAAAGATATGTGCAGCCATTATCATGAAACATCTTTTCTTAGAATGGGAACTGATGCATTCTGTACCTATGAAAGCAAAATTTGTGCACAAACAACTAATCCAGTAGCCAGACTCCGCTAGGATAGCAATAAAAGAATGTACTTTTTCTTTTCACAATCCTCTGAAGTTGCCATGAAAGCCAGGATGACAGGAGTAGCTCAGACTGCACTATCCAGCCTAAAAAGCCTTTTTAGAGCGTCTTCTTGAGGCTCTAGCACCAAGCCAGACTTCACACAGATAAGTTAAATACTTCCCCATATTGATCTAGCTTTGGCCACACCTACTCTTTTGCACAAGATGCACAGAATCCCACTTTGCTTGGCTTTGTCCATCACACTCAAGTAGGAAGACCATGGATGCTGATTCCAAGTGTAATATGCAAGTTTGAATCCTATGCACAAGGCCAAACATGAATGGAACTGCCAGCTAACACACTGACACTCAGTCACCTCCTTTTACTTCTTTGATGAGGATTTTCCAGAGAATCAGTGCTTCTTTGGGGCCATCAAGAAAAATTTACAAGGAAATCACAGCTTGCAACCACGCTGTAAAAATTTGCTAATGTCCTATGTTATGTATTGAAGGGGGAGTATCTAATGCAGTGGTTCTCAACCTGCGGCCCAGTCACCACAGAACTGCGGCCTATGTGACATCCTCAAGGCTATACTAGTAGTATTGGACGCAGCCCACAATGGTAAATCGATTGAGAACCACTTTCCTAATGGGAACTACTGATACGCAATTGAATTACTAACCCTATTTATTTGATCCAGAATTTATCTGAAACCCAGAATAAAGTAGGGAAAGAAATTAAACCTGGCCTAAAACATCCCCTAAGATTGTTAAACAGATAACTTCTGGATACCAGTAAAATGTTATATCTTCCATCTTCTAAAGAACACACATTTGGGAGTGAAAACTAGCAAGCGCCTATGAAGGGGAAAAGGATGGGTGACATCACAAGGTGTTTTTTTCTGTCCTCATCTGATGGGTTTGTTTGTTCCAACTTATTTCTTTGGGCTGGTACATGAAGATGAACAACAAACATTCAAAGGCAGTAATAATTTAACGGTAAAAGTTTGAATCAGTATCTTTATATTCTTAAATCCCATTGCATTGTTTATTTTAAAGAATTTATTGCATATAATTGTTAGGATATAGATATTCGGGCCTGTCTGTAAAGGCCTATACTCTAAGAATTTAGGTGTATTCTTATCACTTGGCTAGTGACAGAGGTATAAAAGAAAGAATCAAAACCACTGTCTGCCAGTGTAAGGGCCTTCTCTTACTGTGACAGTTTGTGGCCCTGTGCTTAGGCTCAGGCCTTTGGCTAAGCAGCAGAGGCAGCCATAAGCTGGGAAGCGACCGGTCACATCCTCACATTCCAAACTAGTCACATTGAAATAAGGTGCTATTGGGCTGTTAGGCACTATCAGGACAGGATTGTATTCCTATCACCTCCAGAGAAAGGGAAGTGCCTAGAAAATGTAAAAGGAAACTTAGTTTGATAGCATCCTGTCTGGCAAGAACTCACTTATCAATAGCTGGGATGTGAAATCCTCACTTCTGTATTGTTTTGTCATTGTAGTTCCCACTTTGCTATTGTTTGTCTGTATTATCTCTGTCTGGTTCTGTGATTGTTCCTGTCTACTGTATAATTAATTTTGCTGGGTGTAAACTAATTAAGGTGGTGGGATATAATTGGTTACATAATCATGTTACAGTATGTTAGGATTGGTTAGTTAAATTTCAGGAAAATGATTGGTTAAGGTATAGCTAAGCAGAACTCAAGTTTTACTATATAATCTGTAGTCAATGAGGAAGTGACTGGGGGTGGGTGTGGGTGGGCATGTGGGTATGTGAGATGGGAACAGGGAATGGGGGTAAGAAAATTGGAATCATGTTTTGCTAAAGGGGGAAATGGGAACAGGGAATGGGAGTAAGGAAGTTGGAATCATGTTTGGCTAAGGGTAGGAATGGGAACAGGGACACAGGTGTAAGGCTCTGTGGTGTCAGAGCTGGGAAGGAGGATACTAAGGAAGGAAACTGGAATCATGCTTGCTGGAAGTTCACCCCAATAAACATCGAATTGTTTGCACCTTTGGACTTCGGGTATTGTTGCTCTCTGTTCATGCGAGAAGGACCAGGGAAGTAAGTGGGTGAAGGAATAAGCCCCCTAACAATAATCAATCCAAACATGAGGATCAATGTACTATTAAATTTTTTGAAGTTGAACATGGGTCAAATTACTTTGGCCTAACAGCCAAAGCGCTCAATCCTCTGTACGAACAAATGCAAGGTTATTTAGCTAGGAACAAAGAAGGCAGACTGTATCTACAGAATGGGAGACTGTATTGCAGCCAATAAATTTAGGAGTCATAGTGGACTAGCAACGGAATAAGATCTTTCAGTGTGATGCTGTCACAAAAAGGGGCCAGTGCAATCCCAGGATATATAAACAACAAATCCTAGTGAGTAGGATTACAGGGGTAAGTTTACCCCCTGTGTATGGCATTGGTGAGACCGATCCATTTTAAAAATGACGCTGAAAAACTGAAGAGTGCAGAAAAGATTCATGAGGGGAAAATGCCTTATACTAAAAGAGACCAATCTGTTCAGTTTGTCAAAAAGAAAACTGAAAGGTATCTTGATTATGGCGTATAAATACCTTCACAGGGAAAATATACCAAGTACAACACCAGAAACTATGTATGGCCTTTATCAATCTGACCAAAGCCTTCGACTGTCAACTGCGAGGCTCTGTTGAAAATCATGTCAAAGTTTGGCTGCCCAAGCAAATCCATCACTATTGTAAGACTCTTCCATGACCAGATGACTGCTTCCATCCTGTGCAGTGGCTCTACCTCTGAACCTTTTGTCATCCCAACCAGCGTAAAACAAGGTTGTGTACTGATACCTACCCTTTTCTCTCCATTTTCTTAGCAGCTATGAAAATGTTAACCCAAGACAGTCTACCAAAAGACATTAGAATCCAATATCGGACTGATGGCAACCTCTTCAAAAACTTTCTTGTCTCTGTGCCAGAACTAAAGTAATACCGGCAACACTAACCAAACTCTAGCATGCAGATGATTGTGGTGTAGTTGCACACTCAAAGGAGTATCTACAAACAGCCCTTAATTGCTTCTCTGAAACTTACAAAAGTCTAGGGCTAACTCTGAACATTGGCAAAACAAAAGTTCTCCACCAGCCAGTTCCCAGTCAGTCATGAATCCCAGCAAGGAAGATCGACATTGACAGAGAACCGGAAAATGTGGAATTCTTGGCCTATTTTGGCAGCCATCTCTCACAGAGGGCAGACACAGACGTTGAGATTGAGTAGAGAATCCCCTGGGCCAGCCTTGACTTTGGCAGACCCTCACCAGGTGCTCAACAATCAAAACACCAGAACACACACTAGACTTAGTTTATAAAGCAGAGGTAATCCCAACTCTCCTCTATGCTTGTGAGACTTGGGTGACCTATAGAAAACACCTGAAAAACATGGAATGCAAGCACCTGCACTTTCTTCGAACGATCCTCAACAAAGTGAGAGGATCACCGCATTAATCTCAGTGTCCTCACAGAGGCCAACATCTTCTGCGTTAAGGCCCTGATTATCCATCACTTGCTGAGGTGGAGCTGGCACTGTGTGTGCAAGCCTGATGTACGCTTACCAAAACAATTGCTGTACACCAAACTCACCAAAGGAGAAAGGAAATGGGGAAGCCAAAAGAAATGCTTTAAAATACATCCTCAAGATAAACATCAAGAGATGTAGCATCAACACCACACACTGGGAGACAGTAGCCCAGGATAGTGATAACTGGCAAAGACTTGTCAGAGAAGGAACATCCACTTTTGAGGAAAATATCCTTGCCCTGGTCACAAAAAAACACCAGAAAAGAAAGGATAGACTGTCATGCAGCAATCGTGGCCCAACCCTGACTTCTATCATCATCTGCAATGTCTGCCAACAAGCCTGGGGCTCAATGATGGACTCCTCAGTCACCGAAGAACTCAAAAAAAGTAAAACGTGTCAAACAGATCATCCTCGACCTCAAGGGATCGCAGACAACGATGATGAATACCAGGTACTATAAGTAAGGCTACATTTTAGTCATGGGTATTTTTTTTTTAAATAAAGTCATAGACAGGTCACGGGCTGTAAACAAAAATTCACCCAAAAATACGCACCTTGACTAAAACTTGGGCAGGGAGGAGTGGTCCAGGGGCATTGCGAGTGGTGGGGGAGGTGGCCCAGGACCCCTGCTGGTGCTGAGGAGGCAGAGGTGTCAGGCTGCAGCGCACAGTCTGGGACCCATGCTGGTGATAGGGGGGTTGGCAGGGCTTCCTACCTAACTAGTTGTCCCTGCATCTCCTCGGCGGCGGAGGCAGGGGCTCTGCTCCTTCCGCCACAAGCAACGGCTGCCGAAGCTTCCATTGGGCATGACTTCCGTGACAGACTCACAGCCTTAACTATAAGCCTCAGAGGCGGGGTCTTTGACAGGAGGAGGAGCAGGGGGCGGGGCCTCATGGCGAAGTCAGAGCCTGGCGCCACTTCAGAGCCTCAGGCAGGTACAAAGCAGTGCCACAGGGAATCCAGGACAAATGCTGTCCCAGAGTCATTCAGTCTGGGACCAGGACTTGAAATGTACATTTTGGGACTGTCCCACTAAATTAGTGACAGGTGGCCCGGCCCGGTCACCTTACCCGCAATGGAAACTTACTTTCCAGATTATGGAAAAACACTGATCTGCCCAGTACCTTTATCTAATGCAGTAGTTCTCAAACAGGGGTCCGGGGGCCCAGGAACAGGTTTCAGGGGGTCCGCCAAGCAGAACCAGTTTTAGACTCTCTGGGGCCCAGGGCAGAAAGCCTAAGCCCTGCTGTGCAGGGCTGAAGCCCAGGGCCCTGAGCCCACCACCTGGGGCTGAAGCAGAAGCCTGATCAACTTAGCTTCGTGGGGTGCCCTGGGCAATTGCCCTGCTTGCTACCCCTTAATGCCAGCCCTAGCTTTTATATGTAGAAAACAGTTGTTGTGAAACAGGTGGGATGTGGAGTTTTTATAGCATGGGGGGGGGCCTCTGAAAGAAAAAGGTTGAGAACCCCGATCTAGTAAAAAAGCAATATCATTCACCATTTTCTAATGTACTAAAAATGTACAATTAAGAAGAATCTGAATATTAACTATATAAATTGTTTCAATAAATGTACCTTCCTAAGTAGCATAAAGATGTACCAAATCTAGGTTAAAGGCTCTATTTAGTTGTAAATCAACATGTTGAATGGTTATGTCAACCAATGAGAATGCACCTCTCTTTAGAAAATAACTGGAGTTCAAATGGAAAAGTTAATTAAAATCAATTATTTAAAACCAAGGCTTTCCACTTGATTTACATGCTGATTTAAATCACCTTCATTTAAATCAATCCACCCTGAGATCAGGCCTAAATTCTATAATGCTTTCACTCAGAAGCAGAAGTTTGACATACTTTTACAAGCCAGTCAAGCACTTTAGTGTATCTGTTTTCAAAATATCTCTATTTATTTATTTGCTAGAGCACATTTTGATTTACTTGCTATGTATTGTGACAAATGTGGAATGTTATATAAAAACTGGGGGAAAATGACTAAATTAAATGCATTTTTAAAACAGTGGCAAGTAGAGAACACTGAATTACTCCAGAGCTTGATTTAAAACAATTGACATGCTGTAGAGCTTAACATTTCATTTTTTTTAAAATGAAGGTAACATTTTAAACATGAACAAAAAGCAGTCAGCAATGTAGTCAGTAACCAACCCTTCACTCAAAAGATATCTCAATCTACACGGACCCTTCTATTCAGAGTTCATAATTTTCAGTAATTCTAAAGACATGAAGAAAGTCACTGTTTTGATCTTTCCACAATGGCACAAGCAACCACACCCTACATATGTGGAAAGAGGAGGATTTTTGAAATCCTACCTAGATATTCTCATCACTTTTTTAAAATCAGCTTATAGTTTTCTCTCTTCAAAAGCTGACAGTCTCATATAATGTTATTTTACACATGTACGCAATGGCATTTGAAAACAAAGTTATACTTTTATCTTCAATAGAAGACAAAACAAACAATAGGCTAGCCGACCACTGAAAGGTTCATCTTACAATGATATATGGTTGACAGCCGTGACCAGCTTCCCAGAAGTAGAGAAATTTTCAGTTAGCGTGCAAAGTTGAGGATAGGAAAGAAAGAGTCAGAAAGTGGTTTCAGGTGAGTTACTAGCATGACAGAACAACTTGGCTAAGGCAACAGGCACATGCCTGTTACACTGACCTCACTAGAGACTACTTTAAATCAAAAGCTTCCAGGTTATCAATTTACAATCCACAAAGGAAGAGCACTAAGAATTGCCAGCAGTACTTAATCTCTTCCCTTAACGTTCCCAAACTGACATTTTTGGAGATTTCATAATAGGTGTTAAATAGCATCTTCAAAAGCACAAGGAAGAGTGTGGCAAAGGGTCAGAAGGAAGAAAGCTATGTGTAAAAGGGGGGCTAAAAAAGGACAAGACCAGGAGAAGGGCAAAAGTTAAACAGTGTGTTTCAGTCTTTAAAATAAATGTGTATCCTCCCAACTTCCAATGGAAGACAAGCAATTTAGAAACTTTTCAGTTAACAAGATTAATCTGAAATTAAAATCCATTGTTACTTAAAACAGAAGCAGGCACATTTTTGGATGCCAGAGCCATCCACCTCCTTTGAAGGAAATTAAATAAAGGGGGTGAGACAAAGTGCAAACATTCTGTTGATGTTAAAGCAAGTAGGTGATGTACTTGATGTTAAATGGCTATGGTTTGGGGGACACACAAGTAAACAAAGAGAAGATATTTTCAAAATCTCTAGCATTTTTCAGGCCGCACTTATGTGTAGCCATGCAGTGGAACTAATCCTGTATTTCTCGCATACACAAGGCTCTGTACGAAGAAAACAAGAGTTTGGGGTATAGAAGTAATGCAGAATGTAGTCAACATCATGAAACGCCACAAACTACATAACAATTTGGCACAGAATCATCATACTTGCCATAGAAAATACCATCAGGTGATGCAGAATTAGAGAGGCTGTTATACAGGCCATTATTACAATCAAACATATATCCTTTAGGCAACATTTCCACAAAAGAAACCAGACCACAAGCATAGAAATAAATCACATTAATTGATTTGATCTGATTTGATTTTTAAAAACTGCAAGAGTGCCCTATAAATATTCTTCAAATAACAGAAATAAGGCTATATTTAGGTAGTTCACCATGTAACTATTAGGAGCCACATTTTTATTTTTAAATCACCCTGAAAAGAAAACTCCTACTGTCAGATACTGTCGGCCACATTAAATAGAGGATATCACTACATCTCAGCACCTATTTTCATTGGTCAGTTTCTTTTATAATTCTATGAGAGTTATTTGAACATGCTTGGTTTACATTTAGTTTAATTTTTTAAAACTTTCAGAAGCAAAGACATATCATGATCCCTAAAAGTAAGTTGTCTTAATAGGAAATTAATATTCCAAAACAACAACTTTGCAATGGAATATAAAATATGTATAACACATGCATCATTAAGTGTTATTATTCACTTAAAATTACTATTAAATCAAGAACAACCTGTGTTGATCATGGTGATTTCAAGAAAAATGCTAGCACTAACAATTTAGAAAATAGAAATAGTGCTCTCAGTCCTGTAAGGGGTTCTTCATAGACAGACTTGTGTCCAATTTACTTTTTACTGATTGTGCTTTTAACTTTTTGCATTTCACTCAGTTTGGACAATGAAAAATAGAGGAGGTGTATTAACTCGTTTATATGCAGTTCCACTGTTTCTTCCAGTTAACCCAATGTTGCAATGTTTGGGTAGCAACAACAGTAAGGTTACATTTAAATCCAAAACAAATTTTCCATTCAAGTTCAAAAATACATTTATTAGGTTTTTAAAAAATATTCACACAAACATTAATATTTGGAACGAAAGTACAACAGCATTCCTTTAAATTTAAAACCTAAATAGATAAGAATTTAAAAATAAGAGGTAACAAAAAATTCCTAAAATTTGTATTCAAAGTCATTTTTCTTAACAGAAGGAGCCAAATAGATGGTAGGAATATAGTTTACTTGGGAGCATTTGTGCAAGGTAAGCGAGGAAATCAGAAGCAACTGGCAACATAAGTTATGCTCTAGGACAACATCCTATTTCAAATTCTATTCTGCAGAGAGGTCTTACGTTTACATTCCATTTTTGAGCAAAAGTGAGCAGGGAAGCAACAGTCACTTGTGGGGCCTCAATTAACTCAGAGGAAATAGGGCATGGTTGAAAATACTGATCTGTTAGAACTAAGTTTTTACACTTAAACTCTCAAAATTGTAAAACCCTATGAAAACTTTAAGGCATCTATCTTCTTGAGGGGACATAACAGGTCAGTTTAAAGTGCTTTTGGTAAGACTGAAGCTGTGTCCACACTATGCAGCTTTTAGCAACACGGCTGTGCCACTACAGCAGTGCCGCTAAAAGATATGCAGCGTAGCTCTTTGCCAGCAGGAGAGCGCTCCTGCCGACAAAGAGCTGTTCACATCAGCGCTTGTTGTCGGCAAAACTTTTGTCTTCCTGTGCGTCTTTGTTTTTTTTTTAAACACCTCTGAAGGACGGAAGTTTTGCCTTTCACTTGCCAGTGTAGACAAAGCCTAACTTGCACTTGCAAAAAACTGACAGCTTTGGCAGAGACTGTTTGGCATAAACTTTGAAAATTAACAATTACATTCCTCATGGTGGCCAAGATCAAATGTTGTATAAGTTTAATACACTCCTATACTCCCATGAAGGAACTGCACTTGCAGAGAACTTAGGAAAGGTGATAGACTCTATAGTCTAAAAGAACTTTTCTATCTTCATAATTACACTAACTCACTTAATGTATAAATTAAGGCAGTTATCTAAAAGCTAAACTGTCAAGAGGAAGCTGAAATCTTTACTCACAACAATGAAATGCTTAAAGGCCAATTAAGCCATATTACACAACTTTTTAAAAGGAGAGAGAACACTCATGAAATCACCTTTTATAAAGGAACATTGCAACGTATAGCTACCATACCTTCTATTCTCAAATACAGTTTATCATCTTAAACAAAAAAGGCTTTCCAGCAAAGGAAGGTCCAAGAGATGGTATGAAGTCACATTTTATCCTCACTGTAGAACAGTTTACGAAATGTAAAACATAGTGCTAGCTAATTTCGTGGGTAAAACTATGATCTGTGTTTTGCAGAAGGTCAGACTTAGTTCCTCTGGCTGTAAAAATATGCTATTCAGTGAATTCATTAATTGAATTTTGTCAGGTTTTGGAAAGTAAATGTTTCTGGTATTTGTCCAAGTCTCTTTTAATTGAGTATTTTATTATTTAAAAACAAAAATTTAGGTCTTCAATTAACAACTGGATATCATTTTAAAGGATTAGTATTCAGGCAAAGTGATACTAGTACATAGCTATATTGCCACGTAATCTTGGGGGAAATAATTTTTCATTTACAGTCATGTGCACAATAGGGAGTATAGCAATGCATACCAACACAGTTCATGAAAAGCTCAGAATCCAAAAGATTTGGGCTCAAAGAGTGCAAAACATAGGGAAAACAAAGATTAATCAATTAAAGTACTGTGTTTTAGAAAAATGAAGTAAAATAAATCAAATAGTATATTTCGACATAAAAGTTGCACTTTTAATTGCAGGCAACTAAATCTCTCCAAAATAAATCTAAATTAAAAAAGAATACTTCAAAAATTATCACTGAGTATTTATCTGATACAAGTCAATGCACATTAAGTCTAACAATGTTTACTTCACAGGTTAAGAACTAGTGAGCTATTTCCTCCCCCCAGTAATTTTGAAAGATAAGCTTCATTTTAGGAAGTGGGTATCAACCATGTTGTGCAGGATTTCACTTTGACTCCAAAAATAGAAGGAAAAATGGAAAGCAAAACACTGCTCTTAAATTACTACAGAAAGATAATCCATGAAACCACAAGCTTTATCTACTCATTCAAAGATGTGACAGGCAGCAGCAATTCATCAGCATAATACTAAGCAAAATAGATTAGTTTACATATCTACATGCAGATAAAACAGATCTCAAATATGTCAGGAATCTATTCAGAATTATGAAGAAGTTGGAGAGGGGAAAGTGTCTGATTTCAGTGGATGCTTTCGAATATCACTTAATCCAAGTTTGTGTTTATATATCAGAACAAAAAAAAAAAAAAAAAAAACTAGTGACACCAAAAGAAAACTTAAGCACCCAAAAAAACGATAGTGTGTAATTACTTCATTCTACTTGAACTAAAGTTTCTAGAGGAGTTTCTTACCTGTCCAATAAACTATGTTCACCCATGTTTTTTATTTTTATATATGTTCGCGCGTACATATATATATACACACACACACATACAGAACCTATATCTATCTGTGTGTGCGCATACAGACACACACGCAGAGAAGGTTGTATTTTTGTATACATTATATTAAAATACTCAACCTACAGCAACAGATTTTTAAAGCAACTGTTCATATACTATCATTTATGTGCTGTAAATGTTTACTTTGAAAGGCGCTACATTAAAAGAAATTATGCATATTCAATATATTTTCAAAAAATGTTTTTCTGAATACATGTGCACATAGATAAAATTCCAGCCAAAGCAACTGGCTTAATTAATTAATGTTTATAAAGTGCTTTGAGAAGTCTTTAAGAGAAAGTGCTCAGTACTATTGCTGAATGAAAAGAACTCCATTTAAATAACTTTCAAGGTTTGATTTACCTTCACTCAAAAGAAGTTAGGAATTAATCTTTGTCCTATTACAACTCAACTAGTACTGTATAAACGCCATATCTCTAGATCATTAGTTCAAATCCAAGTCAGCTTAATAGTGATGAAAAGTTGTTTGTGACTATGTGAAGCCAGTAGCTTCAGATTAACTCCTAGTATACCTCACAAGCCATCAATATATCATTATTTGAGGGTGTGTCCCATTCAGTATTTCGGGCTGAAAAAAGTCTAAGGCTGATTACAAGTGAATTTATTGGCTCATAATATGTTTGTTATCAAATTAACAGGAAGTTCCATCAAGAGATATTTACGTTTTTAATATTCAAGTTTTAAATGGGGAAAAAAAAAAAAAACCTACCAGAATAGCAAGAGTCAAAATTACTGAGAGGTGAATTAGCGAAGTTGAACCAGGCCTACAGTATTGGAAGGGGGTTCATTTGCCTTCCAAATGGAACTGGAATAAAGGAGCACCCTCTCGAGCACTGGAAATACAGAATATGTCCCACTAATAGTTCTCCAGCACAGGCTTCTCTCACTCCTTTGCGCTGATCAGTTACTGTATGCTCAATAGTCAAGCTGTTAGCACCATCGCTCTCCTTAATTCATTAATTCCTTGAGTCATTAAGTGGTAAAGGCCTGTGCTTTTGGCAGTAAGAGTTCCCAATTCAATACCCACCAACAATCGATGGAGGGGTCCCTAAAGTTGTAAGCGGATTTGAAGGTCTGTAGACCTCAGGCTCTCAGGACAAGCTTCCTCTGACAGTGTGATGTCTAACACGCTGAATCTTATTTACTTCTACTGATTACTCCCTCTATGTAGAGGCAAAAAGAAAAGGAGTACTTGTGGCACCTTAGAGACTAACCAATTTATTTGAGCATAAGCTTTCGTGAGCTACAGCTCACTTCATCAGATGCAATGAAGTGAGCTGTAGCTCACAAAAGCTTATGCTCAAATAAATTGGTTAGTCTCTAAGATGCCACAAGTACTCCTTTTCTTTTTGCGAATACAGACTAACACGGCTGTTACTCTGAAATCTATGTAGAGGGTAAGAGACATTACTGCTGCTATCAGCTAATGGAGTTACTCCTTTAGTTAACATGGTATAGGCCTGTGCTTTTGTCCTGGAGGTCCCAAGTTCACTCCCAGCTGACCAACGAGGGCACAGATTGTTGCACGACGGCAGCCCTGGCTTTAATCTTTCACACGCTTAATGAATGCGTACAATTGTGTCTTTCACTTTACTGTAGTTCTGTATTTGCTATAGAGACATCATATTCTGAAGCCTGTAATACACACCCACATACAAAGGACAAGGAATTGCATAATCAGAAAAAATATTCAGTTATTTTATAGTGCCTGTACAGCATTCCTGCAGTGATTAGTTATTCAGTATTACTGGCACTAATTACTTCCATTAACAGGCTCAGAGAGGCAGGGGACAAATAAGCAGAGAGCTTGAGCTACTCGCTCACCTTTAAGCATAAAATGCGAGGCTCACTGACAGGGCAACCAATGAGGCTACCTCTACTTATCAACTTTTACCGAGGAAAGAAAAAAATTACTGTTTTTAAATTACAGGTCTTTTAAAAATATGTATTTCATTTCTTAAAGCAGGAAAATTCAGCAGTAATCCTAATCTCAAAACAAACATTTATATGGCTAAAATAATCAGCTGGTGTAAAAATAATCATTCAGACCAACCACAGGATTTAAGTATGTCTACAGGTTGCTAATCTCTTTAACAAACTACTTCAACATTTCATTGTCTGGGGTGTTCCTAACATTTTATGATAGATCTGCAAGAGAAACTTTTGACTCGTTCATCTTTTTTGACCTCTCACTTTATAAATTTTTCACCAATGGTCATATAAAGGAAGGCTGGAAAACTGGGAACAACCATTCAAGACAACACCAAGACCGGTTATCCTTTTTCCCCTCAAATGCTTCCTTTCTGTTCTTGTTCCGATATGCAGCCAAACTATTTCTTCTATTCAGAAAAGTTTGCTTATAATTCCAAGAGCCTCTAACATGAGCTTCCTCCAGCAGTGCCATTTATAGACCCAAGCACAAGGTACTTCTAGCTGTCTGGATTTTAAACTTATTAAAAGAACAATAGTTTTCCCCATTCACGCTGCTTCAGGCCACCTCAGAAACAGCACTGCCACATAGCCATAACCTGAACTCTAGGATTTTTAATGATGTGTAATTTGACAACAGCAGTCTTCTGGAACAGGACCTAGTCATGATTCAGGTAGGAAACTAAGTGAAATGCTGCTGAAACAGTTCTGAAATGCAATTTCCCACCTCATATATATATATTCCATAAAGCGACTGCACCTCTTCTTGGAAGAGGATTCAAAGCTAGTAGTTCACAACCTGAACACTGAGGCATAACAGGAAAACTAATTTACGAGAGGTCAAAGTCAGATTACTTTTACCATTTCTTATAGACAAAAGGCAGTGATCACTGTTATTCTATCCACTACCTCAGGCAGGTGATTATTTAGAGCACATGCATCCAAGCCTCTATCTGGTTGATAATTCCTTCAGACATGTGGAGAGTTAGCAGCTGTCTCATTTCACTTGACACTCCTTTCTGACAAGTTTCAGTTTAAAGCAGTGACTGTTACAACACACACAAACTCCCCAGAGCAGTGACCTTCTCCTCCCAGTCTCCTCTGATGCTCCAAATAGTGGTAAATCAAAACAAACTACAACCACTGAAGTTTATACAGATTCATGATCTCCCACTCCTCTGGAAACAGGAAGGAGCAGAAAGAAAAGCAGAATTATTGTTTAGGAAAGAAATGTATGGAATAATTGGTTTTTAAATATTAACTAGCTAGGAAATTAGTGACTCGAAGGTAATAAGCAGTCATTTAAAAAAAGCAGAGAGGCCTACAAAACTCCTAAAGAGGAGCCAGGAAACATTACAAAATACCACTCAGTATTATTCTATAGCTCTTATCAATCTACAATTACAATAAAAGTTTTGCTCAAGTAATGCTTTCAGGATTTAACCATTGATAAAAACTGGTAAGTAACACAAAGAGGTCAAGGGAGTAGGCAGAGCAGATGGTTTATTCATAAGAAACCTTACAAAATGCATGCAGAAAAGGTTAAGATGTCTGTAAAAAGAATTCCAGGACACTTTCTAATCTAAATAGTATATTTAAGTTCAGTTTCACATGCAAATAACCTTTTACTTAAGTTGGAAAGAAAGTATTTGAATAAAGATAAATTTGCACAAGAATATGCTTTAATGTAATAAATTTCCCAACAAATCTCCCTGGTTTCAGTCCTAGATTCTGCAGTTATATAGGAATATTTCAGTTCTGCAGGTTCCCTAGTTCCTCACTTATTTTAGTCAAGATGCAGATAATTTAGTAAATAAAAAAAAGACGACAGAGGATTAATGTGTGTACTAGAGTCATTAGGGAAATCAAAACAGGATTTGCTTTTCGAAATTCATATTCTTTAGAAAAGAAACTGGCAGTGATGGGGAGGGAGGGATTAGTCTATTCCAATTAGCAAGCAGAACCCTAGCACAAATGCAAAGGAAACTCCAGGAAAGTCCATTTTACATTACTTTACAATGGGATAGCAGTTCTAAATGCAAAGCAGTAGCTTATAATACTCCCAAAATGAGTTGGAAAATTTCAGAGGCAAGACAAAAATTTCATCAAAAATACCCAGAAACAAAATGTTTTCAACATGTTCAGAAACGTTTATTCCATTTCCTAATTGTCTCTGATCACTCGGTACTTCGACTGGCTATTGCAGCATTTATTTCAGGCAACAGGATGGAACTAGTTAGGAAGATATAAAGTAACAGAATATGCTTATAAATTCTGAAAGGCAATATCCATTTCTAACAAAATATTAGTTGAGATACAGTGTTTCATATCGTTAGTAATACAGAGAGAAGAGTTTAGTAGGGAATCTGATTTTCTTCCTCCAACTGAAGATGGACAAGTAATCTCGCCTGTGCATAGAGGAAAGACAAAAGGTATTCCTGATTTGTTCTCCATCCACAAAAAAGTATGGCTATCAGTTAAAGAGAAAGAAACAATTACAGCTATTACTAATTACACTTAGGCCTGATCTTCCTGCTAAAAGATCCCAATTCCAATGTTCTTCCCAACATTGAAGGGAGTGCAACTGATGCCTGTTAAATGGTTCCTTTTTACATTCACTTCCTGATGCGAGTCAAAAACTGAACCAAATAAGCTCTCCCTAGCTCAATGAGACTAAAATGCAGTTGGTTAACTTCTTCTAGGTTTTGATGTCCTTGCTGAATACAAAATTAGAAAATCATATGTTTGTGGGGGCAGGTAGGCTAGCCTGCTTTGGACAGTTCTCTAAATGAAGTAATTTAGACTGAGGTGTCTTTTGTGATTAAATTTTTTAAAAGGCAATGTGACGTGGTGGTTAGAGCAAGGGACCTGGAGTCAGGAAATGCTGGATCTACCCCACTACTCTGCCGCTGTCTCACTGTGATCTTAGGCAAGTCACAACTACTGCCTTGTTATCCTCACCTGTAAAATGGGGAAAATATTTACTCACCTGTGTAAACCACAAAAATCCTACCCTTGTGAAGATTAAGCCTAAAGTTTACAAAATTAAAAAAACTCTGCTGACATATTCGTTAGATATAATTCCAAAATAAAACCAACCACCCTTATGAAACAGACAAGTTTGTACAGCTCCACTGTTCATCACCTGAGAACTGTTTCCCAAAAGCTAATCTTCTAGAAATGAGTACCAGCATGTTTAATTATAAATGTGTACGAAAGTTCTGTCTGATCATTTTGTTTTACACAATCTGTTCTGTGCATTTTAAACTTCAGCTCTAGGAGGTCCTGAAACCTATTTTGCCATCACTGATTTCTTGGCCTTAATTCCATTAAGAAAAAGCAATTATGGAAGCCAAGCCTGCCTGCTTCCTTTAGTAGAAGCAACTTGCTCTTATTATGAATCACAGTATAAACTTTTACTTTCATTTAACTATAAAGCATTTTTTCCAATATTACATTTGCCAGCTTAAATGACAGCACAACAATATAAATTTTTAAAACACTATTTCCTACATTATCTCAACTGCCTCTCCCCTCCTCTTCTCTCACAAGTATGGACAACTCTGATTAAAAGAAAATGATTACACACACTTCAGGCCCAGTTGAGCTGTGCTTACTCACAATGAGTAAAAAGTAGTCCTACTGAACTCAAAGGGAATACATACACCACAACGAACTATCCAGCAAACATGACAAAATTAGGCCCCACCCAGTGCCCCAGGCGTTCCACATAAAAGTTAACTTTGGTAAGACATTTAGCTTTTCATCTTTAATATGCAACTACAAACAAAAGTAATGGTAAAATGATCAACCAGTAATCCAACGAGTGAAATTCTAATTCGGAAATAGATCTTTCTTTATAGCAATAGTGTAACAGAAATATGAAACCAAGCTACACAAAGAAAACCCAATCCCATTTGGTGCCTTTATCTCTGCTATGAAATTAATCCAAATACAAGCAGCACTGTTGCAATGATTCAGATTAAATTAATATCGACAATGTCTTTGGAAATGCATAAAAATATAAAGAATTCCTCCAGAATCAACAGTATTGACTATTCAGATGAGGGGAAAAAACCATATGATCCAATAATTTAATATTAAATTAACGGATTTTAAGTGGTTCTGCTAAACATCAGGAGGATCCAACAAGCTTCAGGAAAAAGCTATACATAAATTCCAGATTTGGAAGACAATGAATTACAATTTTATTTAGACCAAAACAAAAATGATCAATATTAACTGATCACAGTCCATTGCACATTACACACTTCAGGGGTATTTCCAATGCACTAAATCAGATACAGTTTTGCAAAGAAAACTACTAAATTAAATATTAACAATAAACTAAGACCCCAAAGCTGCACTGAGCTACAGGTGGGCAGATCCATGTTTGTTGAAGAACCCTATTTATGCCAGTGGGATTCCATGCTGCTGCAAGGGTCTGTACATGTGGTTATCAAGACAGAATTGGGTCCTAATTCAAGCAAGGTCAAAAAGGGATAGATATTTCTATACATAACAGACGATAAAGCAAGAAAAATACCCATACAGACAAACCAAATGTGGTCTTATATTACAGTAGCATTGTAACTTCTTCCCAAATATCTGCAACAATTTTCACAAAGAGGGTAACATTCCCACCTTAAGTTGATTACCAGTAATTTAGAAACAGTTTTTTCAGTTTTTTTTTTTTTTTACTGTAGACTTTTTATTTATTTGAACATTTATTTCTAAAACCTTGATTCTACTCTGGTATATTTGTACATTTGTTTCCTTTTTTTCAGAACTATATTCAGTTTATTTCTTCCTTTAGCTTTGTACAAAATCATGAAATACGTATGGAGAATAAATTTACAGTACCAAAGTTCCTTCAAGCCTACACATTTTAGAACATTGGCTCCAATCAAGATCAGGGTTTCACTGTGCTAGGCACTATACACACACATAGTAAGAAACAGTAAATAAGTAAATAAGAGACCAAGACAACATTTATTATTCCCATTTTACAGATGGGAACCAAGGCACAGAGAGATTACATGACTCTGCCAAGGTTGCACAGAAAGTCTGGCAAAGAACCAGGAAATGAACCCAGATCTTCCCAGTTCCAAAACAGTGCGTAAACCACAAGATGGGCCTTCCTTACGCTGTTATCAAAAGGATTAATGGCATAAAGCTAAACTTGAACACAACATTTATTACATCCCAATTCTGCAGTTGGATTAGTGTAAGTGGACCCTCATACGAAGTATCAGAATTTTTAAGATGTAAAGCATCATGAAAGTGTAAAATGTCTACAAAAAAAGCACCAACTCAAATAATTCAGATGGACATATGCAGTGAGTTCTGTTTCTTCACAAAGCCATGCCTATGAGATGTGCAAGCAGTCTTATGGGAAAATGGCCATAACTGATTATTTGCTTAACGTTCTGCTCTTAAGCAAAAAATATATTCAGAGCACCAAGTACAGAGATCATTTAACAGGTAACTGAACAGATCAGTACACAATGCTCTCCTCCTCATGCCCCCACCCTAAATGGGGTGGGGGGGGAAGATCTTTTCCTGCTCTGCTCTATTTTTACAATCTGGTGCATTGGTATTTTGGATGATTTCCAAAAGTATTCTTTACTGGGCTCCACAAGTAAGTGCCAGATTTCCAAATTATTTTAGTGCACTCTCTTACACTGCTTCACAGAACACCACAGAATTAATAAGGGATCCAGCAGTCACAACTTTTCAAATGCAAATATGTTGCAATCTGGTAAATACAGCCCTGAAAAATCCCTCCCCCAACATCTAAAATCCAGGACACAACTTTTGTTCCCACAAATCAAAACTGAAGGTTACAGCAACTCGTGAACAGAATCTCCTTAATGAAACTGCCAAAAATATTATGGACTTTTCAGTTTCTTGCATCCCACCACTAATCAATCTCATCTAACAGTTGAGGAAAGCATAAATCTTTAAACATATATGAAACTACTAATGATCTTTTGCCTCTAAAAGAGTAATGCTATTACCCCTAAATCCTCTAACAGGGTGTGGATAGAGAAACTTGGGGTCTGATTCTGATCTCCCACTGATACAACTTCATTGATGTTATTGGCATCTTACACAGTTGCAAGTGAAAGGAGAATCAGGCTACTGGACTTTTTTTTAAAGAGCTTCCAAAAGTAGAGGAGGCAACATTAAGACGCTGCTTGTCTCTTAAAAAAAGCACACAAACAACTCATTGTTTGAGCCCATGCTTAATCCAAAGTAGACAGGGTGGGGCAGGGATTTCAGGATAGGGATATTTTATTTGTACCTGTTATCTCCCTGTTTGATGTTTGAAGGGGGAGGGTGCAGCACAGTCTGATTCCCTTGCATCTCCACAATACATTTGCTGTTCAACTCCAACTCTAGAAGAGAACATGCCAGACGGCTTTACCTATCAGAATAGCCCCTCGTGCACAGAAGGGACCCACGTGCACCCCTCTCCATCCCGCCAAACTGGGCTTCCCCCAACGTCTCCCCAGAGCTACTTGCCGAACAACCCTTACCCCCACACTACTACTGGGGTATGTGTGTGGGGGGAGGAGAGTTTGGTATTTCTCCCCAGAGCCTGAAGCTCCCCTAGCTAATCCCCAGGGCTGTTTGGAGAACTGCCCTCCTTAGGAGGAGGTTCTCCAGGCAGCCCTGCGGAGAAGATGGGGGAGTCGCAGGCTCACCCTGGACCTCCACCAGCTGAGGGAAGGTGTGTGCACCCGGGGGGGGGGGGGGAGAGGGGAAGAGATGGGAGAGTGCTCAAAGTGGTCTGAAAAAGCAGGGTCCGCCCCCGCGGGAGCAGCGGCTGTGACAAGGGACGCTTCAGCCGCACCCCTGAAGGGTGACCTTTTGCTCACTGATTGTTGTGGGGTCCGTGAGCGCTGACAACCCCCCCTGACCCCCACCCGGCTTCGGGCGCTGGGGCGGGGGTGCGCCCGCTCAGCCACGGTGGGGAGAAGCAGCGGTGGGGGTGCCCAGCCGGGGGGGGGGGCGGCGGGCGCTCCCCGCGGGCAGCCGGCGGCTCGGTTTACCTCTGCGGTTCATGGGCCGGACCCTGACGGCCACCTTCACCTTGATCTCCGACATCTTCCCCGGCGGCGCCCAGCTCCCTCCGCGCTGCCGCCGCTGCTGCCCGGGGGCCGCTCACAGGGACGGGTCGCTGCCAGCCCCGCGCTGCCCGCGGCGAGGCGCAGCCCCAAGGTCCATCCCCAGTGCGCGGGGTGGGGGGGAGAAGGGGAGCGGCGGCCGAGCAGCCCCGGGCGGCCTCTGCCTGTCTGACTCCGCGTCTGTCCGCCTCTAGCCTCGTTTGCATAACAGCTCCCGCCGCTCCGCTCCCCTGCGCCGCCGCTGCTGCGGCTGCCGCCTCCCCGTCCCGACCGCCATCTTCCGCCCACAACGGCCAGCGGCTGCCTCGCCGAACAGACCGCAGCCGCCTAGGAGACGGGCGGGTTAACGCGGGGGAGGGGGGGGGAGAGGTTGTTCCGGAAAGACACGGAAACAGCCGAGTGTCTTCGAGGCAGGGGGAGTGGAAAGGAGTGTCCCAGGGTAACCCCGCCGCCGCCTAGGTATGCGTATATCCTTCGCGCCCCGAGTGCTTTGCGGTCCCCCCCCCCCGCGGACCCCTCAGCGCATGCGCAGAGGGAACAGCGCCATCGCAAAGAGCTGCCTGCCCGTACTTTGCCCCTGTGGCGCGCGCGTAGGGCGAGGTGGGAGGGAGCCGAGCGCTGCGCGCGCAGCCGCCGGGGCGGGTGAAACAGGGCGTGGCGGGTGTGAGGCGGAGAGGGGGGGGCGGTGGGACCAAAGGGTGGCAGAGCAGAGCAGTGGCTGGAGGCGCCTGGAGAAGACAGCGGAGAGCAGACCTCTCCGAGGCAGAAAGTCCCCCGTGAAGCGCCAGGCCCCCCACTCATAGATCGTGCAGGGTTTGACTTTGGGGGCTCCTTAGTGTCTGAGGAGTGGAAGGATCATCTGCTTGAGGAAAGGTGAAAGCTCCCAGGTGCTCTTGCTCCCCGGGTGGCATGGGAGACGCACCAAGGAAGCGGAGGACCAGACTTGACCTCTCGAGGGCCCTTCCATCTCAGGGTTCTGTGATAACATCAGACTGCAAGATTCACGAGCCCTTGGAGCCCTCTAGGAAGATTGCGCTCTTTGAGGTGATGCTGCGCGCTGTCATGCACTGCTTGTAAACCACATAGTCCATATGCTGATTGTGCTGGTCCAGAAGAGAAATGGGAAAATAAGGATGATTATAGACTACTCTACCTTAAGTAGATGCGCTGTGATTGATGAGTGCACCATGACTCTATGCCTTGAACCGTTTGCTAGGGAGCCAGTGGTTCTTGATGGTGAATCTTTGATGTGCATATTACCTCATCCCCCTGAGACAAGATGATAGAGAGAAAACCACATTCTCTGCCCTTTAGGTTTCTGTTTGAACACATGCCCCCAGGAATATCTGGAGTGCCTACCACATGCCACTGTCTTATAGAGAAAAGTTGTGGGAGACATGAACCTATTACAAGTATTAGTTTATTTATTTGGATGATGTGACTGTGTTTGGAAAAACTCTGGAGGAACAGGAAGAACGACTTCTAAAAGTGTTAGGCTGATTGGAAGCAGGACCTGCACTGAAGAGGAACAAATGTCAGGAATGCAGTTGTGGATGAGGAGGGAAGTGGCAGAGGGAAGCTGAGTGAGATCCAGGCTGATACAGTGCTTGGTTCCTGGCATAATACCTGTTTATATTTCTCCATCAAACATGGCTGCCATAAGAAATCCTTTAAATTTCTACTTTTGCTACTGGTAGTAAATTCAGATGCCAGTCACCCATCTTCTCCTGACAGGGAAGATAGTATACCACTCCAGGACAAAAAGGTACACACAAGAGACACTGGGAGTCAAGAGTCCAGATTGCCCTCATGTCCTGTATCTGGGGCACAATATCCCATGAACTCCCTGATGTTTTTCTGCCTATCTGATGGGAGAACTATTTTGGTGCCTGCTAGGAATAATAATCTTCTCAACAATTTCTCCACCAACATCTTGCTGTACCTGCTGCCCTGTCACCAGCCTCCCTGATTGCATCTCATTATTTCACAGAAGCCAGAAAAAAGGGAAAGTTTGCAGTGGTGAGAGGATGTGGAGCAGTTTTTTAATTTTAAAAGAAACAAAAAAATTTAAAATAGAGAATTTGATTGGAAAGACATAATTATTATTTGTATAGTGCCTTCAGTGCCAGAGTTGTTAAGCCTTAAATTTTTAAGGTAGTGTAAATAATAAAGCTAAGATTTTAATGATTTTAAAGAGATTATCAAACCAAATTTGACCCACATTTAGGTTTTATAAGAACAAGCTTTTAAAGAAAATCTAAGCTCAATATAACTGTTTGGATTTTAAAAAAAATCCAATGAAAACAAACTAAACCCCAACTTTTTGCAACTCAAACACATGGCAATGCTGAGTTAGAGTTAGTGCCTGAGTAAGTGAAATTGATTAACTTTAACCTCCAATCTGAGAAAAAGTAAACACACAGCAGCGTTTTCCCTGCTGTGGTGTCCAAAGGCTAGTTTAACGCCCAGCACTCTACATCTGCAAGTGTAGCCAAGCCCTTAGTGTGGTGAAAAGTACATTTAGATGTTTTTAAATGCCACCTTTAAAAACCGAAGATTTTATTTGTAACATAAGTAAAAACATGGGGTGAAATCATAGCTCTAATGAAATCAGTGTCAAAACTTTCATGTATTTCAGTGGGCCCAGCATCTCATACATTTTTTAAAAAGGTTATATTTTAACATTTGTGAAATCAATCTGTTGGGTGTGTTCTAGGGAGTCAGATTTTTGACATTGCAGGGACAAGAGAAGATGTGATTCCTTATACTCAAATGGTAAATTATCCAAATAAACCTTTCTTTAGCACAATGAGAGTAAAACATTGTTGAGAGGAGTGATGTAGACAAGTGGCCTTCCTGACGTTCTACACACTGAGCCAAAATTTACTTTCAGGTACATCAGTGGGGATCCACAATATCTCCATTGAAGAGGAATTTCTCTGAATTTACCACCAGTGTTTATGATAAAAGGTTTTTGTCCAGTGCTTTTAGAGGGGGTTTTAGATTTTCCTTTTGCTTCTAATTCCTAATTCACAGATACATGTTAGATGGCCTAGATGTTTTTCACCTCTCTTACTGATAGTTATTTTGATTGTGTCTGAAAAATCCTGCTGGGGGACTTGAAGATCATGGGTCTACATGTAACATATTTATAGAGACACTTTAAGACTAAAATGAGTTCAGGTTGAATGGTGTTATGAGCCCCAAATGTGGGGTGGGGGAAATCTTAAGCGTCAGTCCTCTGACCAAATGCAGAATAGATGTACCTAAACATTGTTTAATGTGGCTGATGACTGCTTATTTAGGTATCTTTCAAAAATGTCTACTTTTAAGTTAACCTGACAGATCAGAATGTCTCCTTTTAACATTGTGGATCAGTAGGGGAGAGTACCATTCACTGAGTTCAAGTTTTAAAAAATGGGTCATTTTTAATTCCCCTAAATCATTAGTTAATATATCTTCAATATTTAACAGCAACGCTATTTTTGAGTTGACTATAAAAAGTGTTTAAAGTTATTAAACCCCCTTTTCCCATCTGTTTTTAAAGTTTAAATGCTTAAGGGCTTGGTCCTACATTCAGTGGCAAAGCTCCCCTTTAATGAGGAGGAAGCTGAGTATCTGGCTCAGTGCTACAGCACCCTATGTTTTGGAGAGAACTAACCAGCAAAATCCATGACTCAAATTGTCCCACTAAAGTCAGTGTCACTACCAGTGTGTTAGAGAGAGTAGTATTTTTCCCCACACTCATTCCTGGAACAAAGAGAGGAATAAGGCAATTCATGTAAGTGACTTATGTGCCCTAATGTTGCTCACTAATTAGGAACCTTGTGATGGCTGATTTCAAAGCATAATTAGCATAATCTTGAAAAATACTATTGCCCACTCTCTTCAGATGTAGAAAGAACTTTTAAATCTTAACACTTTTAACATGTTTGATATGTGTGCCATTCTTGGAGCTGGAATCTGATCATATATCTGGAATGAAATCCTGGCCCTACTGAAGTGAGGGGGACTTTTCCCACAGACTTCATTGGGACCAGGATTTCACCCTTTTAGTGTAATGATTTCCAGCTACTACTACTTAATACAATATCTCTTTGTATCCTAATAGCATAACTTAAATTGTACAACTATTAAACATTTTGCCATAGTTTTCTTTAGTTATTTTGGATAAGGGTCTCCTACAATTTTTTGAAATATCAGGTGAAGTTTTTCAAACCCATATTTAGGCATCTACATGAAAGTGGCCAATTTTCAAAATTGCTGAGCATCTGCAGGGACCATCAATTTTCAACCAGAACTCGAGCTATTCTGCACATTTAGAAAGTAGGCCAGTTTAGCTTAGATGCATAAATATAAATATCCAACTTTGGACATGTTGGCTTAAATCTGTTTTTGAAAATGATATTTTAATTATGATACATGGGTAAAATTGTAACTGAAGCTAGGAGACTATGGGTCAGTATATATGCCACCTACCTTTGAAACGTGATTATTTTACCACCACCAGTCTTACAGCAACTGCACACACTTTCTTTAAAAGACTGATTGATAATCTCTCAATTCCAGTAAAATACTTAATGAAAAGACTAACATAGTAATACTTAGCTCTTCTATAGTGCTCTCCATAGGTAGATCTCAAAGTGTTTTTACAAAGGAGTCAGTATTATCCCCACTTTACAGATGGGGAAACTAGGGTATAGAAAGGGGAAGTGATTTGCCCAAGGTCATCCAGTAGACCAGTGGCAGAGCAAAGAATAGACCCCAAGTCTGAGTCCCAGTCCAGAACAATTGAACTTCAGTATTCTTTCCGAGTGTTAAGAATGTTGGGCCCAGAGCACTCTATGAAACTCTACACAGCTGGAGTAGTTCAAAAGGATTGTGACAGTAAGCACTTTACGCAATTCCCCCGCAATAGATAATGCAAACTAAAACCAGAATAGGAGTTTTCCTTGTCCATTCCTCCCTCATTTCTTTTTCTTCATGTTTAATTTCTAAAGATAAATCTGATTTTGTGCAATGTTGTTACTTTACTTTACTGTATATCATCATACTCACCACCTGTTTTATTGTTTATACCACATCCACAAGTGGGACAGGCAATTTCCAGACGAATTAATAAAAATAAGGTGTGGCGCCTCTGCCTCAAAAATCTTAGACTTCAAGGTCAGAAGGGACCATTATGATCGTCTAGTCTGACCTCCTGCACAAAACAGGCCACAGAATCTCACCCACCCACTCCTGTAATAAACCCCTCACCTATGTCTGAGCTATTGAAGTCCTCAAATCATAGTTTAAAGTCTTCGAGGTGCAGTGAATCCTCCAGCAAGTGACCCGTGCCCCACACGGCAGAGGAAGGCGAAAAACCCACAGGGCCTCTGCCAATCTGCCCTGGAGGAAAATTCCTTCCCAACCCCAAATATGGCGATCAGCTAAACCAGGGGTGGGCAAACTACGGCCCTGGGACCGCATCTGGCCCTCGAGTTCCTGCCTGGGAGTGGGGACTGGGGCTTGCCCCACTCCGGTGCTCCAGCTGGTTAGCGGGGTTGAGGGCTTGCCCCACTCCGCGCAGCTCCTGAAAGCAGTGGCATGTGCCCCCTCTGACTCCTACAGGTAGGGGCAACCAGGGGGATCCGCATGCTGCCCCACTCCAAGCGCCGCCCCTGCAGCTCCCACTGGCCAGGAACCACAGCCAATGGGAGCTACACAGGCGGTGCCTGCAGATGGGGCAGCGTGCTGAGCTCCCTGGCTGCACCACCGCATAAAATCTGGCTGGGGGACATGCCACTGCTTCTGGGAGCTTCTTGAGGTAAGTGCCATCCGGAGCCTGCACCCCTCCCGTGTCCCAACCCCCTGCCCCAGCCCTGATCCCCCTCCTGCTCTTGAACCCCTCAGTCCCAGCCCGGAGCACCCTCCTGCACTCCCAACTCCTCATCCACAGCCCCACCCCAGAGCCCACACCCCCAGCTGGAGCCCTCCCCCCCCCACACCCCAACCCCCAATTTTGTGAGCATTCATGGCGTGCCATACAATTTCCATACCCAGATGTGGCCCTTGGGCCAAAAAGTTTGCCCACCCTTGAGCTAAACCCTGAGCATGTGGGCAAGACTCACCAGCCAGACACCCAGGAAAGAATTCTCTCTAGTAACTCAGATCCCACCTCATCTAACATCCCATCATAGGCCATTGGGCATATTTACCGCTAATAGTCAAAGATCAATTAATAGCCAGAATTAGGCTATCCCATCATACCATCCCCTCCATAAACTTATCAAGCTTAGTCTTGAAGCCAGATATGTCTTTTGCCCCCACTGTTCCCCGTGGAAGGCTGTTCTAGAACTTCACTCTTCTGATGGTTAGAAACCTTTGTCTAATTTCAAGTCTAAACTTCCTGATGGCCAGAACACAGTTCTTGTGTCCACATTGGTACTGAGCTTAAATAATTCCTCTCCCTCCCTGGTATTTATGCCTCTGATACATTTATAGAGAGCAATCATATCTCCCCTCAGCCTTCTTTTGGTTGGGCTAAACAAGCCAAGCTCTTTGAGTCTCCTTTCATAAGACAGGTTTTCCATTCCTCAGATCTGCCTAGTAGCCCTTCTCTGGACCTGTTCCAGTTTGAGTTCATCCTTCTTAAACATAGGAGACCAGAACTGCACACAGTATTCCAGATGAGGTCTCACCAGTGCCTTGTATAATGGTACTAACACCGCCTTATCTCTACTGGAAATACCTTGCCTGATGCATCCCAAGATCGCATTAGCTTTATTCACGGTCACATCACATTGGCGGCTCATAGTCATCTTGTGATCAACCAATACTCCAAGGTCCTTCTCCTCCTCTGTTACTTCCAATTGATGAGGCCCCAGCTTATAACAAAAATTCTTGTTATTAATCCCTAAATGCATGACCTTGCACTTTTCACTATTAAATTAAACTATTGGTCCAGTTTACGAGGTCATCCAGATCTTCCTGTATGATATCCTGGTCCTTCTCTGTATTGGCAATACCTCCCAGCTTTGTGTCATCCGCAAACTTTATTAACACACACTCCCGCTTTTTGTGCCAAGGTCAGTAATAAAAAGAATAAATAAGATTGGTCCCAAAACCGATCCCTGAGGAACTCCATTAGTAACCTCCCTCTAGCCTGACAGTTCACCTTTCAGTGTGACCCATTGTTGTCTCCCCTTTAACCAGTTCCTTATCCACCTTTCAATTTTCATATTGATCCCCATCTTTTCCAATTTAACTAATAATTCCCCATGTGGAACAGTATCAAATGCCTTACTGAAGTCGAGGTAAATTAGATCCACTGCATCTCCTTTGTCTAAAAAACTGTTATCTTCTAAAAGAAGGAGATCCGGTTGGTTTGGCATGATCTACCTTTTGTAAAATGTTGTATTTTGTCCCAATTACCATTGACCTCAATGTCCCTAACTACTTTCTCCTTCAACATTTTTTCCAAGACCTTGCATACTACAGATGTCAAACTAACAGGCCTGTAGTTACCCGGATTGCTTTTTTTTCCTTTCTTAAAAATAGGAACTATGTTAGCAATCTCCAGTCATACAGTACAACCCCTGAGTTTACAGATTCATTAAAAAATTTTGCTAACGGGCTTGCAATTTCATGTGCCCATTCCTTTAATATTCTTGGATGAAGATTATTTGGGCCCCCCGATTTAGTCCCATTAAGCTGTTAGAGATTTTACAATCTAAAGCTCTGATTCTGTAATTAGATCTGCCTAGGCAGACCCCCATATGGCTCTATATGAATTTAGTGTGGGTCCACCTGCATGGCTCCAACTGCTAGATCAGGGCTTACATTTAGACAACAAACTATGAATGTAAGCAATAAACAGAATAGGGAAAGGAGACAAAAGTTACAAGAACAATGTCATGTGTTTACTTACACACATTAGGACAAACTGTCTGGAGGGATAATTTGGCACAGCTTCATTGACTTCAATAGAGTTGTGCCAGTTAACATCAGTAGAGTATGGTCCACCATGTTACAATTATGACTTCTCTGCAGAAGTATTTGATTGAATTAAAATCATATTGGGTCAAATTCATTCTTGCTGTATCTCCACTGCAGTAAACCAAGCCTGAATAAATTTAGAGTGAAATATCTAAAATAAGAACTCTTTCTTTGTTGTGAGGATTATTTAGTTGTTTATTCAATGCTTTGAAGATGAAAAGTATTATATAAAAGGTACATATGAAAAAGCAATTGCAGGTAAGAATAGTTATAAATTAGGACTGGGAGGTTTTTGGATCTGAAATTTCTGTCACTATGAATACCTGAATTTGGTGATATTTGTACTGATTACAAATAATCCTCAAGAATCTTGGATCCCAAAATATGGCCATTTACAATATGGCTGCAACAACAACTGTTAGCATACAGTTTTGCTATCTGCAGCTTCTTCCCACTGGCTAGGATCCTCTCCAAATCCTTCCATTGCTACACTAGCTGGCTGAAGAGGAATGAGGAGGACAGAGAGAGAGAGTGGTTTTCTGTGGCTCAAGGACTCACAGGGCTAAGGGCATGATGATTGCTGTGTAGTTGTTCGGGCTTGGACTGGAGCACAGGCTCTAGGACACTGTGAGGGAGGAGGGTCCCAGAGCTTGGGCTGCAGTCTGAGCCCAAACATCTACACTGCAATTAAACAGCCCCTTAGTCCGAGCCCAAGTCAGCTGGCACAGGCCAGCTGCAGATGTCTACTTTTAGTGTAGACATACCCCTGATGGTGCGTATTCACTCTCCCTGCATGATGGGGAGTGGTTATGACTCCTTAAAGCACAGTCCCCACTTAACCTCTCTTTGTGGTTGTGTGGCTCTGCACCTCCTCCCAGACAGGACAGTACATCAACAGTAAAATTAAGCTTGTACTTTGGTATTTTATGTTCATTAGATGGGACAATAACAGCTTATTTACTGTACTGTTGACCACTCCTAATGGGCTTTTCAAATTAAAAATTGACTGAAATATTCATACTCTGAAGTAGGGTGGATTTGATTTAAATCACTAGTCAGGAAGACTATTTAATCATGGATTTCTACATAAAAAGTGCATTCTTGTTGGTTGTTATAACTGTAATACATATTCTTCACAACTCAGAGATAGATGTAGGTTTCATTTTTAGAAGGTACTGTACACGCTATACATTTTAAGTGATTTATTTTGAAAACTTTTCAAATTAGTTTTATTGCTATATCAGAAAATGAATGATTGTTTGGTTATTTCATTTACCATAGGTAATTGAAGCAGATATTTATGAAGGCCCTGGGAGGTGAACTACCTCCAATTCAATAGGTTAATCATTAAAATTTGGAGGATTTTCTTGCCATGCTGAATTAGGAGGAGAACATCACCAGACAGACATTTAAATTGTTTTATTTAACTAAAACTACAACATTATGTATTCTGGATTTTTTTCTTCAACAGCAAACAATAATATTTTAACAAAACAAGCATATGAATTTTTGAATTTAATCATTCAAGTTTTTTAAAATCAGGTTTGCTTCTGTTAAAATTGTTTTTAATTAAAATAGTTAAATTAAACATTTAAAAAACAAAACAAAAATTAAATAGGCTATGTCACCAGGTCAACATGAGAAACTTAAAATATTGGATTCTGCAGCTAACTCAGTCGTCTTTACCTTCATTTTCCTGTTTGTTCATAATCTGGAAAAGAAAAACAAGCTTTCCTGCTTTTTCAGGTCCCAAATGATGTCTCAATTTGGAATGAATTAGTCCAAAGGAAGAAAATATTCTTTCTACACTGGCAGAAGAAGCTACTGCTGTTAAAAGTGAAATTATCACTTCAACAGTCTCTGAATCCAAGTGCTTAAGTGACTTCCACCAGTTCACTGGTGTGACTTTCTTTAAAATATCATCAGCAAAAATATATTTCTTAAATGGTTCACCCTTAGCTCTGAAGTTTATTATAGTTGGCATTATGGAGGGATGATTGCTGGAGGTCCATGTCATAGCCAGCTCCTCTTCTTCAGCAATTAAGGTTTGACCCTGGTACTGAGTATTGAGAATATTTGTAAGAAAATGAGCTGGAGATAGTGCTTGTCCCATTTGTTTTTTTTACTGCTTGTAATTTAACTCTGTCATTGCATATTTCTCTTTTTAAGATCTCACTCAGTTCCTTCCAAATTTCAACAGCATCAGCAATGAAACAGCTATTTCCCTGCATTTTGTTCAAGGCTTCAGGGTACTCACCATGTGTTCAACATTTCTCTTAAGCCCAATGTTGAGAACTTTGACTGTGACAGTGCCATCTATTTTTTCACAATTTTGTTCACAAACTGTCATCAGATTAGGCCAGTTCTTGATATAGTGCTCAAAACAGTCCACTACTGAGTTCCATCGCACATCTTGTGGGAGAGTTAGCTTGGTTCCTCCCACTTTTTTCAGAGCTGCAGCAAAGTGGTTATTACGAAAGTATTTTGCAATTCCAACGACATTAGCCTTTATTTCTGGAACACTGAAGTCTTTGTCTAGGAGGTGCATCAAATGAGCACTGCAACCCTATGTTATTAGCTTGGGACTCTCTTCTAAATTTCTTCTCATCTTGGATACATTTGCAGCATTGTCTGTGACCAAGCTGCGTACTAGACATTTGAATTTTTTCCCCACAGTTTGTTATAGCTTTTACTGTTACTTCTTGTAAGTATTGTGCGGTGTGTGCATTTCCTGATGTATTAACTGTTTCTGTAAGGAAGACATTCCCTTCTTCTGTTGTCACACAAGCACATACAACAGGATCATTGTGGACATTGCTCCACCCATCAAGACTCAGGTTAACAATTTTACCCTCTCGACCTTTTGCCCACTGCTCAATTTCTCTTTCATACACTTTGTCCAGCAATTTGCCAGCGACATCTGTTGGGTGGACTGTATCCTGGTCTTAATGACTGAACCATGTTAATGACGTGTGGGTTCTCAATCATACAGAAAGGAAAGGTTGTTGCATAAACAAAGAGAGCAATTTTTTCATCAGTTACCTCTTTTTGTAATCTGCTGGTTCTTATCATAAAGATATCTATGGTTGTTCCTGGATGATGGATATTTTTTTTCTCTTTTTGCTACAAGTGTTATCTTGTGGCTATGTGACATACGTGATGTGACAAACACTATCATTGGCAGATAACTCTGAAACTATAGAAAATGATGGTTATCTTGAAGGTAGATAGTCTCCAGAATCCTGTATATTGAGGATGGATTCTCCTAACAAAATAAGTCAATGCAGTTATTTAATTATTATTACCATACTGCTCATTTAGTATTACTCTTTGCATTCACTGACACTCAGTACTACTTTAAAGATGAAATTGTAAAAGGAAGATATACCTATTTCAGCTACTTATTTATTATCATAACTGCATCTAAAATGATAGTACCATAGAGAAACAACTATATTTTTTGCTCAAACATGAGTATTCAAGAATAGTCCAGAAGGAAAACAGGCAGTCCTTAAGAAAGAAGTATGAAATAAAAAAAGTTTACCAACCTGAAGATCCTGCATGTTCAGACATGTACCTTTCATCATCTTCAACGCAGCTTCTTCCTGAGAAGGAACACGTCTCATGATGATGTTTCATTTGGGGAACCGGGCCTTGCATTTCTTTGTTGCACTGTTTGCATTTTGTACACGTGCCTGTCTTACCCACAGGTAGAGGAACTTCATTAAAATATTCCCAAACTGGGTCTCTTTTACGGCCTGCTGCCATTATAGGTTTTCCCTTCTAGTGAGAGAATGGTACGGTAGATCTCAAATCAATGAAGGCTACACTCAGAAAGGCTACACTCTGGAATAGGCTGCTCAAAAAGTTTCACTTTTGTTTCTACTGCCTGCCCCTCCTGTCAAGGTTCCTCCCCCACTCTGAACTCTAGGGTACAGATGTGGGGACCTTTGTCCCTCTCCCTGCTCCCAGCTTTTGAAAGTATCTTGTCTCCTCATTGGTCATTTTGGTCAGGTGCCAGCGAGGTTACCTTTAGCTTCTTAACCCTTTACAGGTGAGAGGAGCTTTCCCCTGGCCAGGAGGGATTTCAAAGGGGTTTACCCTTCCCTTTATATTTATGACACGCCCCCCAAATCTCAGCTAGGGTGAAACACTGGCTGGGATTTCTTCCTGGAGCTCTAGGAAAACAGAGTTAATAAGACACATGCATCTCTAAATATACTACCAAGTACATAAAGACTAACAATATTTTCCACATCTCAAGGACGATTTTAACCAGTTGATTCTGGGAAACTTTCACGGGAGAGTGCATCAGCCACTTTGTTAGAAGCTCCTGAGATGTGTTGGATGTCGAAATCAAAATCTTGGAGAGCTAAACTCCACCGAAGAAGTTTTTTGTTAGTTTCTTTGACGGTGTGAAGCCACTTTAGTGCAGCATGGTCGGTTTGCAGGTGGAAACGCCGTCCCCAAACATATGGGCGTAGCTTTTCCAGAGCGTAGACAATGGCATAACATTCTTTTTCAGTGACTGACCAGTTGCTTTCCCTCTCAGACAGTTTTTTGCTGAGAAACACTACAGGGTGGAATTCTTGATCAGGTCCTTTCTGCATTAAAACTGCTCCCACACCACGCTCGGATGCATCTGTGGTTACTAGGAACGGTTTGTCAAAGTCTGGGGCCCTTAGTACAGGGTCAGACATGAGTGTCGCTTTAAGCTTGTTAAAGGCCTTCTGACACTTTCCGGTCCACTGAACAGCATTTGGCTGTTTCTTTTTGGTTAGGTCTGTCAGTGGGGCAGCGATTTGGCTGTAGTGCGGTACAAATCGTCTGTAATAACCGGCCAAGCCTAAGAAGGATTGAACCTGTTTCTTTGACTTTGGGACAGGCCACTTTTGGATAGCATCCACTTTGGCCTGTAGGGGGCTGATAGTTCCTTGACCCACCTGGTGTCCAAGGTAAGTCACTCTGTTTAGGCCTATTTGACACTTCTTAGCCTTAACAGTTAGTCCTGCCTCCCTTATGCGCTCAAGGACTTTTTGTAGATGTTCCAGGTGGTCTGCCCAGGAATCCGAAAATATGGCCACATCGTCAAGGTAGGCGACTGCATATTCTCCTAATCCCGCTAGGAGACCATCTACAAGTCTTTGGAAAGTGGCGGGTGCATTTCGCAGCCCGAAAGGGAGTACATTAAATTCATACAGCCCGAGATGTGTGATGAAGGCTGACCTTTCCTTGGCAGATTCGTCTAGCGGTACCTGCCAGTACCCCTTGGTTAAGTCCAAGGTAGAGATGAACTGGGCCCGTCCCAGTTTCTCTAATAGTTCATCTGTGCGTGGCATGGGATAGTTGTCTGGGCGAGTTACAGCATTTATCTTACGGTAGTCCACGCAAAAACGTATTTCCCCATCTGGTTTGGGGACTAGAACCACTGGAGATGCCCATGCACTTTCAGAGGGGCGGATTACCCCCATCTGTAACATATCCTGGATCTCCCGTTCTATAGCAGTTTTAGCTTGAGGAGACACCCGGTAAGGTTGGACCCTAATTGGGTGAGCATTACCTGTGTCAATGGAGTGGTATGCCCGTTCAGTCAGTCCTGGGGTGGCTGAGAACGTTGGCGCGTAGCTAGTGCACAGTTCCTGGATCTGCTGTCGCTGCATACGCCCAAGGGTCATGGAGAGGTTCACCTCTTCCACACCACCAGCACATTTCCCTTCGTAGTAAACACCTTCAGGCCACTCAGCGTCGTCTCCTCCCTGGGCTGTAAACTGACAAACCTTTAATTCTCTGGAATAAAAGGGCTTTAGAGAATTAATATGGTACACCTTAGGCTTCCGGTTGGAGGTGGGGAATGCTATGAGATAATTAACAGCTCCCAGGCGCTCCTGGACCGTGAATGGCCCTTCCCACGATGCTTCCATTTTATGGGCCTGGAGCGCCCTTAAGACCATGACCTGGTCTCCTACTTTGAAGGAACGCTCTCTGGCATGTTTATCATACCAGGCTTTTTGCTCTTTTTGAGCATCCTGTAAGTTTTCTCTAGCAAGGGCTAAAGAGGTTCGGAGGGTGTTTTGTAGGTTGGTTACAAAGTCCAGAATGTTAGTTCCTGGAGAAGGTGTAAATCCCTCCCATTGCTGCTTCACCAACTGCAATGGCCCCTTAACCTCACGGCCATATACAAGTTCAAATGGGGAAAACCCTAAACTGGGATGTGGTACAGCTCTGTAGGCAAAGAGCAACTGCTGCAACACTAGGTCCCAATCATTGGAGTGCTCATTTACAAATTTACGTATCATGGCCCCCAAAGTTCCATTAAACTTCTCCACCATGCCATTTGTTTGATGATGGTAAGGAGTGGCAACCAAGTGATTTACCCCATGAGCTTCCCAAAGGTTTTTCATAGTTCCTGCCAGGAAATTAGTCCCTGCATCGGTGAGGATGTCGGAGGGCCAACCTACCCTGGCAAAAATGTCTGCTAGTGCCTGGCACACACTTTTAGCCCTGGTGTTGCTTAGAGCTACTGCTTCTGGCCATCGGGTGGCAAAATCCATGAAAGTCAGTATGTACTGCTTTCCTCTGGGTGTCTTTTTCGGAAAAGGACCCAGAATATCCACAGCTACTCGCTGAAATGGAACTTCAATGATGGGGAGTGGCTGGAGAGGGGCTTTGACCTGGTCTTGGGGTTTTCCCACTCTTTGGCACACCTCACAAGACTGGACATAGGTAGAAACATCCTTGCCCATTCCCTCCCAGTGGAATGACCCCCCCAAACGGTCTTTGGTCCTGTTCACCCCAGCATGGCCACTAGGGTGATCGTGGGCTAAGCTCAAGAGCTTGGCCCGGTATTTAGTTGGAACTACCAACTGTCTCTGAGGATGCCAGTCTTCCTGGTGTCCACCAGAAAGAGTTTCCTTGTATAAAAGTCCTCTTTCTACAACAAACCTGGATCGATTAGAAGAGCTGAGAGGCGGTGGGTTGCTCCGTGCCGCCGTCCAAGCTCTCTGGAGGCTTTCATCTGCTTCCTGTTCGGTCTGGAACTGTTCCCTTGATGCTGGAGACATCAGTTCCTCATGGGATTGTGGACCTAGGCTTGGTCCCTCTGGAAGCGATATAGGGGATGGAGCTGTTTCTGTTGACTGTGAACCGCTCTCCGCTGGTGCACTATGTTGGGATTCAGGCTCCGGCTGAGCCTCTTGGGTCGGGTTATCGGCTGCTGCCAGTTCAGGTTCGGTGGGGCCCTCCGTTGTTGAGGTTGCAAGTACTGGATTCTGTGCTGACACGGGGTCTGGTGTTGGTTGTTCGGCTGGTTCCGGTTCTGGGACTGGTTCCGTCTGGGTCTCTGGGACTGGATCCACTACTGCTGTTGCAGACATTGGCCTGGGGTCTGGGTCCATCACCTCTGACTGGGTCCTGATAGAAGTTTCCGGAACAGAGCTAGGCCTCACGGCTTGTTTAGCCTGGCTGCGGGTGACCATTCCCACCCTCTTGGCCTGCTTCACATGATTGGCCAAGTCTTCCCCCAACAGCATGGGGATGGGATAATCATCATAGACTGCAAAAGTCCACATTCCTGACCAGCCCTTGTACTGGACAGGCAACTTGGCTGTAGGCAAATTGAAAGAGTTGGACTTGAAGGGTTGAATCGTCACTTGGATCTCTGAGTTGATTAAATTGGGGTCCACTAAGGAAGCATGGATAGCTGACACTTGTGCTCCGGTGTCCCTCCACGCGGTGACCTTCTTCCCGCCCACACTCACAGTTTCCCTCCGCTCCAAGGGTATCTGGGAGGTATCTGGGCCTGTGGACCTCTGGTGTGATTCCGGTGCAATGAACTGTAATCTGTTGGGGTTCTTGGGGCAGTTGGCCTTTACATGCCCCAGCTCGTTACATTTAAAACATCGTCCAGCTGACGGGTCACTGGGGCGAGGAGGGCTGCTGGAGAACGGGGTGGTGGGACGATAAGGGGTCTGGAGGGCTCTTTGGGAGGTAGGTGGGGCTTTGGGCGGCCCCCGGTAATAGGGTGTGGTCTGGGGTGGTCCCTTCTGGTCTCCGCTCCAACTGCGACCAGTTTTCTTCTTCTCTGCCACCTCCACCCATCTGGCTCCAATCTCTCCTGCCTCAATTACAGTTTTGGGTTTCCCATCTAGGATGTATCTTTCTATTTCCTCAGGAACACCCTCTAAGAATTGTTCCATTTGCATTAGGAAGGGCAAATTTACTGGAGATTCAACACTTGCTCCTGATATCCAGGCATCCCAATGTTTCACAATGTGGTAGGCATGTCGGGTAAATGACATGTCTGGTTTCCACCTTAGGGCTCTGAACCTCCGACGAGACTGCTCGGGTGTTATCCCCATTCTGACTCTCGCCTTGGATTTAAACAGTTCATACTTGTTCATGTGTTCTTTAGGCATTTCAGCTGCCACCTCAGCTAAGGGTCCACTGAGCTGCGGCCTCAGCTCTACCATGTATTGGTCAGCAGAGATGTTGTACCCAAGGCAGGCCCTTTCGAAGTTTTCTAAGAAGGCCTCAGTATCATCACCTGCCTTGTAGGTGGGGAACTTTCTGGGATGGGAAGTGGTACCTGGAGAAGGATTGCTAGGGTTTGTTGGTATATTCTGCTGGGCCTTTATCCTCTCCATCTCCTCCACATGCTTCCTCTCTTTTTCCCTCTCCTCCTCCACATGCTTCCTTGCCTCCATTTCTTGTTCCTTCTTCAGCTGCATGAGTTCTATCTGTCTTTCATGTTCCCTTTGTCTTTCCTCAGCCTGAAATTTGGCTAATTCGAGCTGTAGTCGAGCCGCGGATTTTGCCATTCTAACCTCTCTGTTTTTACTAACTTTACACCCGAGGTTTAGAAATAAACAAACAAAACTTGGCTGTAAAATTTTGCTGTGCTGGAATAGAATACCTATTCTCTGATAGTGATTGTCAGCCTACAGAAAAAGACAATTCCCTTGTCTCTGCTCTGGGCCCAAATTAAAGCAAAAAACCTCCAACTGCTTGGAAACCTGCTTACCCAGCCCAAAGAAAAAGCAAATGGGTAGAACACACACCCCCTATTTACTTTTAGGAAGAAAAGAAAAAAAAAAACCCTGGGTTGGAAGACTGTGAATTTCCCTGCTGGAGTTAAGTACCCTGCCTCCAGGCAAAGAAAACCTGCAATTCACAAGATAATCCCCTTTTGTCTCTGCTTGGCCACAAAGCAGAGAGAAACCAAGCTGCTTTCAGTTTCAAAGCTGCTTTCTGGACTTTCTTTCCAAAGAAAAAAAAATTTCCTTTTTAAAATCTGTATTTCTAGTTCAAAAAATCTCAACTGGATCTCAAATGATTTCAGGTTAATCCCACCACTGTGCCACCATGTCAAGGTTCCTCCCCCACTCTGAACTCTAGGGTACAGATGTGGGGACCTGCATGAAAAACCTCCTAAGCTTATCTTTACCAGCTTAGGTCAAAACTTCCCCAAGGTACAAAATATTACACCCGTTATCCTTGGAATGGCCGCTACCACCACCAAACAATTACTGGTTACTGGGGAAGAGCTGTTTGGACGCGTCTGTCCCCCCAAAATACTTCCCAAAACCTTGCACCCCACTTCCTGGACAAGGTTTGGTAAAAAGCCTCACCAATTTGCCTAGGTGACTACAGACCCAGACCCTTGGATCTTAAGGACAATGAACAATCCTCCCAACACTTGCACCCCCTCTTTCCTGGGAAATGTTGGATAAAAAGCCTCACCAATTTGCATAGGTGACCACAGACCCAAACCCTTGGATCTGAGAACAATGAAAAAGCATTCAGTTTTTACAAGAAGACCTTTAATAAAAAATAGAAGTAAATAGAAATAAAGAAATCCCCCCTGTAAAATCAGGATGGTAGATATCTTACAGGGTAATTAGATTCAAAACATAGAGAACCCCTCTAGGCAAAACCTTAAGTTACAAAAAAAGTACACAGACAGAAATAGTTATTCTATTCAGCACCATTCTTTTCTCAGCCATTTAAAGAAATCATAATCTAACACATACCTAGCTAGATTACTTACTAAAAGTTCTAAGACTCCATTCCTGTTCTGTCCCTGGCAAGAGCAGCACACAGACCCTTTGTCCCTCTCCCTGCTCCCAGCTTTTGAAAGTATCTTGTCTCCTCATTGGTCATTTTGGTCAGGTGCCAGCGAGGTTACCTTTAGCTTCTTAACCCTTTACAGGTGAGAGGAGCTTTCCCCTGGCCAGGAGGGATTTCAAAGGGGTTTACCCTTCCCTTTATATTTATGACACCTCCTTTCTCACATTTATCTCCAGACTTTTTCCTCCTTGTCCAGATCTATTCTGCCCCCAACAATCTTCTAGTCATTGAACTTTTTGAAACGTTGCACTTTTAGAGAGAGGTAAGGGATTGACTCTATATACACAAATTTGCAGAGGGACAACAGGGTTGAGGTCTGTTATTTCTCACCTCTATATATTATTTATTTTAAAACATTGTTGCTGTTAACAAGCATGTTATCTCTGGAGACACAAATCCACAGTTTGAGAACTGCAAAACGAAGCATCTCTGATGGTATCTTCTAGACTGATCACTGAGTCCCATTGGGTAGATAGAAAGATTAACCTAAATAATCTATACAGAAGCCCCTGGAACCCAATAAGATTGGGTCTGTAATCCATGAACTATTGGAACTAATTTACAAAACTTTTCTTAAACATTACATGAATATATTGTCTCATACTTTAGAATTTATAATCCCTATACCATGATGAGATATCTTTGAGCTATAATGTATCCTAATTAAAACTATCATTAGATAGGTTTTTTCCTCAAAAAGCATTTTATCAAAAAAATCCCATTGAAATAAAAAAATCATGGATTTTTAAACACCTTGCTCTGAAGTAGGGTTTGCTCATATGCATGTCTGAATCAGTGGAGATTCAGGCAGTCTGGAATTTTAAAGACAATGTTTCCAGGTGAGCACTTTCTTGTAAGCATTGCTGAGGCAGGATCCATCATGTTCCTGTCAGGCTGAAATGTTTCAGTGCTGATGGTACAATTAGATGTAATATCCTTGAACTGATTAAGTATATTGACATTTTGTCTGTGCCTCTAATCCCTATACTAACAGGTTTCAGAGTAGCAGCCGTGTTAGTCTGTATTCGCAAAAAGAAAAGGAGTACTTGTGGCACCTTAGAGACTAAATAAATGTTCGTCTCTAAGGTGCCACAAGTACTCCTTTCTTTTGTGAATCCCTATACTGTTTTGTAATGGTGTCCATAAAAAAGCTTAGTACACACGCGCAACACAAGAGAAAAGGGAAGTATGTGTAAAAATAACATATTAAACTGTATTAAAATTTTTCAGAGGATACTCCCTTCTCCAATGATCAAAGAGCAGGGGAGGGAGTCACATTGCCTTGCTCCCTACCTCCCACTGTTCAATTACTGTGGGAACTGTTAAGTGCCAATGCCACCTATAGATGAAAAACAGTATTGGTGAAAAGAAGTCATCTTGGAATCAGACGTTTTGTTATAAAGCAGGCATTACAAAGAAGTTGTCTGGAGGCAGATGAGGAGGTGGCAGATGCAGTAATGTCTTAAAGTTTGTAACAACTTTGCATGTTGACAAGCCTTAAAGTCAAAATAAACAAACTTTAGCTCACGTATTAGGAAATCTTTTCTTGTATAGTGGGAGCCTGACTGAAAGTATATTAAAGTCAAATGGAATCTTTCCATTGCCTTTAATGAGCTTTGGCTCAAGCCTATATGGTGGAAATGGGGAATTTAATATCCCTACAGTCTTAAGCTCAGAACCTAGTAATCTTTTTGCATCCAAGTTCAGAATCCTTTACAGCCAGTAAAAGAAAACATTTATGTGAACGGACTTTTGAGTATGCATGACCAAGATGGTTGGTTTTTACTTTGGTTAGCATCTACCCCAAATACTAAAGGGGAAATAAATTAACAGCACCTCACTTTTGGCTTCAAAAGAAATATATATTGGAATTCAAAGAGCTTCTTAAATGACTAACAGGAAAACTAGCACTGTAGGTTATCCGACCTGACTAGCAATGTTCACTGCAGTTAATAGGAATCACAGTACAGGGCTTCTGATACTGTTGGTATTACAAAATCAAAAGACCTAGTCTTCCTTCAATAATTCCACCAAAAAACCTCAAACATTACACACACCCCCTACAGTATGGGGGGAGAAAGAGAGGCAGATTTTCTTGGGTTCACTTTAATAAATGATCAAGATGCTCATTTACCACTGTGATAGGTGTATGGTAGGTAGAAAGGAAGAAAAGTGAAAACATAAAAAGTAAGCACTGTGATGAGAACAAAATAAAAATACTGAATCGCAGGCCTCAGATTTACTAATATTGGATATATACTGTTAATATAAATAGTAGTTCAACTTTTAAAATAGGATCAAATATTCATTTTCTTCTTTTGAGATTTTCCCAATAACCATATTAATTTTAGTGTTTACTCATTTGTAGTACTTAGTTGCACCACCTAACAATAGAGAAATTAGTTGCTCATCCCTAAGAAAAAATTAACTGCCCCAGTCTGTTCCTGACATTATCACAATGTAGATCAGCAGGGCAGGCCCCAGCAAACACTGTAAAGGACAACTCTTCCATTATTCCCCACCCCAGAAGGCCCTCACTTTCTTCATCATTACTATAAAGAATGTCTGGTATGCAAGTATGACTGAACAGATCCCTGCAGTTCTATTGTGAACGTGAATCCTGAATTGAGAGCCCCATGGCTCTTGGGAACAGAAAGCAGCAGGCCAGCTTACAAATACTGTCTGGTACATCAATACAGTTATTATATATATGTTTGCTTAGTGCAGATAATTTCCTTAGCACTGTTCAAAATATGTAAAGACAATCCTTTCCCTGAAGAGCGTGCAGTCTAACAGACTATAGAGTTAGCAGTAAAATATCACATCAAGTCTATTTAACATTCAGAAACCCTTATGTTCAGCTATAGAGAGATAGTTTCTGCTCTACAGGGGTAGACAAGAAATCGATAAAATATCCATTCTTTGTGATACAGTAAATGAAACTAGCCTTTTCAAAAATTAGTACAAGATTTTTATTAACCCTTTAAACTCAGTCACAATCTCCCTCTTGTGTCTGCTACAGAGAAAGAGTAAACTATGCCAGGTTGAAACCTGGTTGCAGATGGAGCCAAGGTTCTGCCCTGCCCATTCTGCCCCCTCTTGCCCAACTGCATAAGGAGGGCAGTGGGGCTATTGTGGCTCTGCAGAGCCTGCCTGAGGTGACAGCCAGACTCGCTGGCCACAATTGCGCCTTATAAAATTACTTCTCAACTGTGCATACAAATAGGTTTCCCTCTTTGTATCATATGCAAAATTGTATATCCCTATACAATGCAGTGGATAAATGCAACTATGTTGCTTGGAAGAGATAATTAAAGTCATTCATCAAAAGATTCCATCCAAACAAGCTGAATAAATCCTTGGCTTGAATAGTAGCAGAAGAGGGGGAGGGGATTCCCTTTGTTAAAAAGTAAGTGGGGTCCTGATCTAATGTCCATTGAAGTCAATGGAAAGAGTCCCAGGAACTTTAATGGGTTGGATCAGGCCCTACCTAAGTGCACACAAAAATGTTCAACTCATTAAAATTAGAGGGTCATGTCTCTCTGGAGTAACTTTAATATTACTCTTCTATATTAAAAATGATAAAATTGCTCTGAACTGTTGCAACTGCTAGTTGGATGTTCATGAATCTGAGATTAGATAAAATCAAAATGTCTAGCAGCCTTAAACACAAGTCCTATGCTCTACACAATAACCAGACCTTGCACAGTTATTCTTGCACAGAAAGTATCCTAAACCACCCACTCCCCCCCACCCAATAATAGGCCCTTCTATTCTCCTCCTCTTCAGAATTTGCAAGAGCCAGCCTGGTATTTATCTTGCACTGACTGCAATTGAGTCCATCTAGTTCCCATCTGTTGGTTGCTGAGCAACTACACATCCAAAAGTGAAGATATTCTACTGATCCACCTTAGGGCTGGGTGGGCTACTGTGACCTATCCAAGGGTTTGTTATGGTAAAAGGGGGAAATACATAATGAAAAATAAATTGTGTGTTTGGTGAAAATTTTTTGTTGAATGTTACAATAAATTATAACATGCCATAAATGTGCACAGCAGATTAGGCATGTAAGGATAGAAGTAACTGTCCCAAAAATCTTAAATTCTAAAGCTTGACCTCTGCAGTGAGAATTGTGCGATTTCAGTGCATCTAAAAGTCCAATCCTGGAGTATTTATATATGTGGGTAGTCCCATTTGGGATACTAAGGAGTATTTATATAAATACAGAAGGCAGAATGAACAAGGAATATTTAACAGAACATGGGCTCAAGCCCCCACTTAGACAAATTACTGTAAAGAGTTAAAAATCTTTTTAGTAACATATCTCAGCTCTACAAAACAATGTTGTAAAATTAATGCAAATTGGAGTACAGTTAGCAAAAGAGCTTGTGATTTAGGAAACATTTTCTTACAGAGATTTAAAATAATCTTTCCCTAATCTTTTACCTCTCCAACATCTTTCCTTAGATCTCTTAGGCTTGTTTCAAGATATCGTACTTCATCTTAGGTTACTATGCAGATTCCTTCTTGGATTTATGTATTGTCGTACAATACAATATAAGACTTCCCTTCTGCATTTTCTGCTTCAACCACACATTACTGAGCTCCATGGAGGAGTCATTGGGTTAAATTATATATCCCATGTTATACAACTGTATCATTGGGTAAACCGTGGTTTCATCTACTTTATACAACCTTAGGACTTAATGTGTCCCAGCACATGGAATGTCTTTCTAAAAGTTGGTTTGTTGGTTATTTCTCCCAGACTCTTTAATTACAACCATTGCTTGTATTTAAAATAAAATAAAATAAACAAAACTTTGTCCAGTCCTTTGTGAACTACATACTCTAACAATTTGTTTCCAAACAAATGTAGTGGCAGAATTCCCACTCCCTATAATTTCAGATCTTTGGTTCCCATGTAGATAGATCCCGTACATTTGTCTAACACACACACTGTGCAACTTCTATTTGGTTTTATTTTGAGTCCTGATCTCATGTTATAGCTGCATATAAACATACACTCTGGTATGTTTACAGTATGTGGCAGTAAAATATTTGGCTGGAGGAGTTTCAGAAATGCCAATTTTAGGTGCATCCTTAAAACATACCTTGTTTGGTTTATGCTTGTCAAAAAAGGATGTAGGTTCATGTCCTCTGTGTCTATGTTTATTCCCTCTTCAGTACCCCTTTGAGCAAACTTTCTGCCACCAAGGACTCTCAGCCCAGGTTTTCACTGCTAGAGCCTAAACAGTCTAACAATTGTATCCACACCACAGCCTACAGTGTATGAAAATTCCACACACAAAATTACGATTACAAACCTTTAAACTTGAAATATGGTATTTCAAAGAACAAAAGTAGTCCCTCACCCCCCTCCATCACACACTAATTTGGTAAAATACAAGTTAGAAGGAATAATTATCAATTCTAGATTTTTCCATCATCATAGGGCACCAGCTACTTCAACAATGTATTATATTTCCAACCTTTGAGTTAAGTGACATTGGTAACAAAAATATAGGTTTCAATAGAGAGCTCTCTCAATAAAACACAATCCTAGTTTTTATGGATGGTTTCAGAGTTATCCAAGGTAAGCAGTATAAAGTAAGTGGATGATGCAGTGCACTTTATACCATTTTCCATGCTTTAATCTCAGAGGTTTATAAATATTAATACATTAATTCTTCATCCCTGTGCGATAAGCAGGGAGGTAAATATTATGAGCCCCAAATTACAGGCACAGAGTTTATCCCAAAGTTACACAGGAGAGTCTTTGAGACTAGAACCCTGATTTCCCAGCTCCATGATTCATGTCTTAAAAAAGGGAGGAAGATTTTGTGGTTACTTATCTTTTTGTCTGGAAACTGCCTTACTGTTTTTAAAGGAGCTTTGACATTTCACTAATGATCTTGTCATTATTAATTCCTTTGGTATTCACTGGTGGAAATGCTTTAATCATGTGAATTAATACCCTTCTACATGTTACATTTTTAGATAATTGGAGCCAATGTACTCTCCCAGTCTGCAAAGTCTTTACAAATTGGAATGCACTCTAAAGGGATGTACTGCTGTGAAACTACTTTCTGGTGGGCAAATTCCTTTTTTTAAATTATTTTGGGGGTGGAAGAGAGGAGAACTGATTTAAGGTGAAGAGGAGTGAAAGATTTAGTGAATGGATGTTCATTGCTTAAGCACAAGGGGAGCCAATATCAATTCAAAGCACAGCCCAAGTGCCATTAAAGGGAAAACATTCTTAAGGCATGAAGTATTTCAGTTTGGAAAATTGACAAGATAAGGGCTCTGTCCTTTAGATTAGTATTGAATTTTGGAAGTTGGACAGCCCACTTTTGAGCAGGTGTGACTTCACAGCTAGAATATGGCCCTTCCCAGGCAGTAATAAGAGAATTATCAATCAATTTCAACTTAGTATTTGTAATAATAAATGTGTAGGACTTGAAGTTTTTGGACAAAGTAAGCACCCCTAGAGCTGCACACCCTCTACATATAAATAATCCTTCAAGAAAAATGAAGTATTCAAAAACAACCCCCCACCACCACCTTTTTAGCTTTGCCTCTACAATGTAATGTATTGTGAAAATACAAAATCTGTTTTCATTAAACATTTTTAAATAATGAAAATATTTCTAGCCATGAGACCTTTATTTATCTCTTTTATAAATTTTGGACCTAAATATAGTTGTCCCTTTTAACTATGGAAAATTAGAACTAAAGAATTTTAAGCAGAGGGTAGTCAGATGATAGTAAGACAATATATTATATGCTGCATATTTATCAGAATCTATTTTGAGGAAATTATAAAGATGTAATAATAGAAGAAGAGTGAAATGTCTATAGTAAAAGTTACTTTTGAAACATGTAATGCAAAGAAGGCCATCTGCAAAGAACTATCACATCTATATAATCAAACAAGCAATTTTGTAATAAGTGGATCACTGGAATTTTGTACCCAAGAATAAATAATTCATAGATTTAAGGCCAGATGGAACCATGACCTCTGAATTTGAATTCTTGTCCATTGCCATTCCTCTCCCTCAGAGCCAAATGTCTATCCTCTTGAAGTCTGTGTTAAAACTCGAACTGACTTCAATCAATGGGACCAGTATTTGATCATCAGGCCTTTGTAAAACAACCATCGTTATTGTCTCGTCTTTTAAACCAGTGGAAGACATATATAAAATATGCATGTGATAGTTCTGCTCTATGTATAAAGAAAAAGGAAAACACATGAGAAACAAAATCTAGGGCATTTCAGTTTATTACTTACATTACTAACACCTAATCTCAGGATATATTTAGTTACTGAAAATAATTTCTGCTTATTCCTGCATTTTTCCTAACAAATGGAACAAAATTCCAACAACACAGAGGATTCCCTCCCAAAAAAAATAGTGTTTTATTGATTAAGTTTTAGCACACATTTACAAAGAATAAAAGAGCAAACAGGAGGAGCAAAATGTACTGCAGTCATATGGCTGCACCACCACCCAATAACTCAGGCCAAAAGTTCCAAACGTGGGTGCCTAAAGTTGGTCACCTAAATCCATATTTATGCAGTTTCATAAGTCAGTGGGAGCTTCACGTAGTCAGCACTTTCATAGGACAGGACACTTATTTGGGTGCCTATATTTTAGGCACCCACCCTTAATAACTGAAGACAGAATTTTAAATGGTTTCTCTGCCCAGTGTTTTACAAGGCATAGCAATGAGATTCATAACAAACACAAAATATAATGCATCATTCAACGAAAGAACACACATTTGACACAAGCAAAAGTCAGTGTAGCCTGCAGCATTCTAGAATAGATCCTTCTGCTCCAGCCACCATCTTCCTACTACCGCAGGTTGGGAACAAAAGCAGTTTGTTTGTTTGTGAACTCAAACATCAAGCTATTTCTATTATCCATCAACAGAGAAATACAGAACAAGGATAATTTGTGTTTTGTGCTTGGATTTTAAAATGGCGTGAATTTATTTAAAAATTAAGTTCAGTATTTCAGCTCTTGGCTAGTTACCTTTGTGGCTCTAGGTGGTCCCAAGGTTGTTCATCCGTAAGTTAAAAAGAGTAAGGACAAACTCTGACTCTCTGTTGTGCTGGTGCACAACAGGGTGGGGTTTGGGGAAGGTGGGTGTGGGAAGGGGTTATGTTGGTTGAAAGGACAAGCCAGATGACGGATCGCAGCCTGAATGTCTAGCGCCCTAAACTTTACTTTTAACACTTTATTAATTCACATACTTCTAAGGTACCCTTCCCTATGCATTTAGAAGTACATCAATTCCCTGAAGGAAGAGGAAGACTGTGCCCTCTCTCTCTCCTCTATCAAATCAGTTTGGTATCCCCCCCAGACACCATAGTTAATAGTAAGCTTTTGCTGGCAGCAGGTAAAGAGGTTCTTTTTCCTACTCATAGAAGTAAAGTGCTCCCTGCATTCGTGTCCTGACCCACAGAGGAATCCTGTTGTGGCCAGCAGAATTCTTCTTACAGAGAATCCAAACCTTGTCACCCTCAGACCTGTTATTGCAGTGGTGCCCAAACTTTACCTGTCATGGCCCACCTTACCAGTAACGGAATCTGTCCGCGCCCCCATTACTGCGCTGTTGGCTCAGCAGATGAGCTTTTCTGGGGGGGCGGAGAAGGAATGAGGGCAGAGCTGGGCTGGGGATGGAGTGGAGCTGCAGCTGGGGCCAGAGCTGGGCTGGGGGGCACTCCATCCCCACCCACTGTGGGGCTAGCCTGAGCCCCCCAACATGCCCCACCGAACATTCCTCTGCACCCCCCGAGGGAGGCACATCTCACAGTTTGGAAACCACTGCCTTAGTGTGTGGCGGGTGGAGTTGGAAAAGATCTACAAACCAGATCCATAAAATCTCTAATATAATATATAAAGTTACTCTATAACAGATCTAGTGATACCAAAGAAAAATGAATATACTGAAGTAAAATAACAAACCCATAATAAATAAGTGCAGAAACTTCATGTTGCTTTCCAAACCCACAATTATTAATGTCCTGTTCACTAATCAGTAAAACTTTTTGAAAATAGCTTATTTAACGGTATTCTATCACTTTCAAACATTTTAATACAAGACAGGTACAAAGATACATTGAATCTGAAATGAGGTGCTGAAAGTGCCCCTGTCCTGTTTAAAATAAGGATCTGTCAATTATGGTAGGGGTACAATATTATGTAGTAATTATATGCTCTAAAAGCCTGATCAAGAGCCCACTAAACTTCATGGAAAGACTCCCTCTGACTTGAAAGGGCTTTGGTTCAGGGCATGTGGAAGTACGAAATATCTTATTGAGTCTGTGAGGCCAAATAAAAATAAAGGAAAATAAGAGGTATATATAATTTCAACCTACCTCTATCTACCTTACAAAGCATTTACACTTGTATCAAAACTGCCATCACTGTCAAACTACTTAATAATTCAAAGCTATCAAACAGCCTCTTTTTAGCAGCAGAGAAATCCAAATAGATTCAGTGAAGAGTCCAACTAAAGTAATATTATAATCCCTATTTAAGTCATAGTATTATCTCTTCAACTTTTGCTATCCAGTGAAGCAACAGAACCAGTGACAAGATGCAGCCAGATTGTCTTGGATAAAATAAGAACTGACCCAAAGTCTTTTTTGAAACTTGAGGGGAAAAAATGAGGTTCACCTCCTCACCTCCACCACATCTACACTTAGTTCTGGTTGGGTCTGGAAGCAGAAGTGCTAATATTTCATTAGAAAGGCCACCCAGAAGCACAAAGTACCAGAAATCTCATGAAGGTTTGTTTCTGTAAGATGCCCAATTCAGTTTGCAGAGCTGCAAACAAGTTTTTGACCAGATAACTGCCTAGACCTTTGAGCCATTGGAGTTCTGCTCATCACTGCTACTACCCAAATCACTGTCTATATCCATGTGGAGAAGCTGACTTTTATATCACTATCATTACACAGCTAGGCACTCTTAATGCAAGCACTCAAACTTCAGTGATGAGGTTAGTGTAAGAAACTATAAATAATAAATACAAGCCTGGCACACAGAAAAATGCATAACTGTGGTCAAACCGTAAGACAGTGTCTTTGTTACAAATTTTAGAACTTTATTTTTCAAAGTGAAGTTAGTGTTAATGAAGAAGCGGTGCACGATGGAAACCTGACTACCACAAAATAATTCTCTAAAGAAAATGTATGGCCCAGATAGTACAAGCTTCCAAACACTGCACCACCGCTATGTCTTAACTCTTCTGATAGGCCTACCTCTAGGAATGAGATGGTGGATCAGTCTCTAGGCCCATTCAATCATTGGCCTTTCATAATAGCAGTCTTCATGGTGGCTTTTGTAATGTGGAGAAACTACACTTTGACCACACAACTCATTTCAAACTGACCACTGAACAAGATAAGTATTTTGTCACTACTGACCTCAATTGGATTAAAGTAACCTTTGGAACTAAAACATTTCACTTACAGTTACTAGTCCTCTGAGCTAGAGAGTCTCCCTTCTAATAGAATTTCTGAAAATTGCTGCTTCTTTCTCATGAGATTCTCTCACCTTACCAAAAAAACACTGTGTAAGCTAGACTTCAATCAAGATAACCAAAAGGTGCAAGTCATTCTCTGTTTCACAATTGATTTAGGATCTTCCATTATCTAACACAAGACTATTGTTCATTTTAAGGAAAAAAAAAAGTAATAATCGTATAATGGTTTAGAAAAAATGCCAGGTCATCTGGTTGAGGTCTCTTTGTCTGGTGCTATTTAGAATACGCATGTTGTCTCTCACACATACTTAGTCAGAATTATTGATGAGCAAATGTCAAACACCATACAGCATGTTCATAAAAATGGTACGTTTCACACAAAATCATGGCAGAAAAAACCCACACATGCGTCTGATAAAACCATCATGACTTCTTTTAAAATCTGAAATGGAATGAAATTAGTAATCCAAAACAATTCAGCTAGCAGTATATACTTTAACTGAATGATCACCACTGTCTAAGACAATCAGAGAATTGCTTGCTGTGTAAGTCAATGCCACAGGATAAGAAAGCCCTTGGGTAATTATGGGCCTTAAGACAGGAAATTCCTCAGGTTTTCCTAAGCACAATACAACTTGGTTATAGGCATCTGCTACTATTATGTGTCCCTCTCTGTCGAAGGCCACAGCAGTGGCATATATTTTGAAGGGAAACACTAGGTTTAGACCAAAGCTATCCATCTGGCCAATGAGTTTCATGTCAGCACTGAATATCTTCACTCTTGTGCTGCTGTAGTTTGGTCCCTTAGCTATCAGGTGCTCTATTACAGCGATAATACCAGAAGTCTGAGAAACTGCCACCTCTCTTGGGTTGCATAAGTTAGACTGGATCTTCTGAACTTTCTTTAGTTCTCCTTTTTTAAAATTGGCTGTCAACCGAGAAAGAGCACCTGCCTCTGGATCAGACAGGATAACGTCATTCTCTGGGGTGGTATCCAAACCCCATGGTAAACAAAAGGATTCCCTGATAACTAGCTTGCCTATTCCGTTAAAATCAAACACTTTCACAGAGCGATCGCCGCTGTCCGTGACAACCACGTGGCCGTCCAATGTAACTGTCACGTCAAGTGGGTATTTAATATCATTGCCTGCATCTCCTCTTTCCCCAAACTGTTGTATACAGCTTCCACTCAAGCCAAACAGCTTAATCCTTTTCTTGCCATCGTGTGCCACTACTACACAGTCAGACCCTCGACACATTGCAATCCCAGTCGGATCGATCAGCGTCCCCCAGCCTCCGAAAGAAAGGTTGAACGTTAAGCCTAGAGATGCTGATACAGCTGCTTCATTGCCAGTCCCAGTTGTTGTTCTTGAAGCTAAAGAAATATTAGTTGCAGGGCTTAAGATCTCTATCAGGTGCAGCAATGGTAAGCAGTCACTTGTCTCTGAGGATTTGCAAGCTCTTCGACAGAAAGGGCACTCCAACCTAAAATTCCTTGGGTGTGCTAGAGAGAATACACACTCCAAGCACATAACATGTCCACAGGGCAAGTTCCTCGGCCTGTGTTTCTTCTTCTGGCTATATTTTTCAAAACACACTTTGCATTCAAGTAGACTGACCTCAGTTTCCTTCACCAGTTCGGTCATAATCTGCATTCTATCAGGGGCCGTGGCAGACATAGTTGCAGCTTTAACAGGATTGTTGATTATACTGTGCTAGCGATGTGACGCTGCCATCTGGTCACATTGGACAGTCACAGGACTGTGTTACATCAGAGGCCTTTCCATAAATGCTGATGGTATGTTCCGTTTCAAAGCATTTACTGTAGTCTCCTGCCCTCTAAAGGAAACTTGGGAAAATGCAATGGGCTCACCAAAATATATTTTAATATTTTCTTACTGTTATCTTCACTTTTTCCCTCAAATATTTTGTTTAAATTCATTTGGAATGAACATATATCTAAACTGTAAACTATAAATCCAGACTCATATCATTTAAATCATGGTAATTTAGCATAGCAAGAGTGGTTTCATAGTCCACATCAGTTTTCGAGAGTCAATACATGATTAAAGTCCAATAAACCACACAAAAGCAGGAGGAAGGAAGAGGAAGGGGGTAGTGGGCAATTGAGGGGTAGTTATTCAGGATGCAATGAGTGAACAGGGCTGCGTTTATCATTTTCAGGAGCCCAGGCAAGAGCAGGAGTTTAATCTGTTAGAGAGGCGGTTCAGACCACTGGTTTCTTCCACCTCTTATCCTGCTACTGGAGATGGGCTGGGAAGTTAGACTAGGTCACAAAGGTTTCCTGTTCTGACCTCCTGCTGTTAACATTCCTCCCACACCCACATTGCCCATCCGGGGAGGCCCTTCTCCACATGCTCAAAGAAAGTTAAAGGGTCCTTGGGGTTCTGCTGGAAGTGGACTAAAGCAATTAGAAAGTCTACCTACCTGTTCCTTTTAACACTATTTTACTGAACAATGCTATGACCAAGAGAACCATGTCTAATAGGATGTCTGATTGCATTTCTCATTGCTATTACCTGGCTGACCTGCAGCTAGAGGCCAAGTCAAACTTCACTCAGTCAGGAGCAACGCAGCCACCGCTGCCTGCCTCAGGTGTGTTTCTATTACAGAGGAGGTGAAATGGCTACATCATGCACTCTGGGTGCCTTTACAAAAGTATTATTACTTGGATTCAGCCTCCTGGGAATGCCGTTTCAGACTCACCATGTTCCAGAACTTGTTTCCAAGATAGATGGGATCAAACTTCCCCCACGCCCACAAAGTGTTGATTTTTATTTAGGGATGTCTCTTACATTCTTTGTATTGATTTTGTCCAATTAATGTCTTTTTTTTGGAAAACTTGAATGTTAGGTCCAACCCTGGGCTTTTAAGGAGTAACTTGCTCCTTTTTGTATTTTTTAAAACCTCCCTGTTCACACTGTTGGCCTTAGCCTTATTACTGCTGCTCACTTCAGCTTTACTTTCATTTTCAAATATCCCTTGAGTATCTCATGGCCCAGGAGTAAGAATCGCACAGAGATAGTATTATTGGAGATGAGAAAGAACTTCCTTCAACTTCTTCTCTGAAAATATACTGCAGGAGGACACTCACTTGCCTGCCTCACCTCAGTGCTTGGAGGTTGCTTTTTGAGAGTTACTTTTCTCTTGATCCTTGTTGTTTATTTTTCTTCAAAGCACATTGTTGATCCTCTGTAGTTGGTTTATTTTTCTGAGAAGACAGACTCTCTTGCAAACAAAGAAACGGACTGGGATGCTAGAAGAGCAGTATTTATATAGCCAGCCAGTAGGGGGTCCTACTTTGCTCTCTACCCTGTCACCACCAACTTCAATGGTTAAAAAACAACAACAAAAACCTTAAAGTTTCATTAAAGTGATCACTCACTACTGGCTACAACTACAAATATCCTGAAAGCATCAGACCTGAGTCTGCAGCTCTTTGAATACAATGTTTGCAATGAACATCAAAAGCTTGCCACAAACAGAAATGGAGGAAAATTGACATATATTTCTAAAGCTCTGCTAATCTGTGGATGTCTACAGACCGTGTTTGTAGATCACTGATCGGATGTGGATACAAATACACTTCAATGCGATATGAATGCACAGCTAAATCTTTTAAACTGGATAATCTCAATATTTTAAAACAACTATTTTAACTATACCTGCCTCAAAAAAAAAAAAAATTATGAGCAAGAGACACACACACTTGATACAAGACATTGCTTCTACTTCCAACTCTAATGTTCATAACCCCTGGGTGAAGGGGCATGCCCCCATCCCAATCAGGAGAAGGCTAATGAGCTCCTCTGGGTTCAAGCCCTACCAAACAAACATGCCTGCAAAGCCAACTTCAGCTGGAGGAAGCAAGCTTAACAAGGAGAGCTGCTAACAGGAAGGGGCAGCAACCAGAAGGAAAACTGCTGTGCCTCAGATTCATGTTATGGAGTAGGTGAGAGGAAAACATCTGACAAGACTTCACGGCCCAAAGACTTACCAAAACCCCAAAACACCCTTGAAAGGGGAAAAGGCCTTTGAAGCTGCCGGAGTGTGACCCCTGAGGAAGGCCTTACATATCACACCCTTTAAATGTCAGGTTGTAATACTGTAAATCAGCTTTGGTTTCAGAGACTCTTCTCCACATACGGTAATGCGGGATGGAGAAGGAAAGGGGTCTGAGAACCAACATTAGATTGTGTCAGCATCCTAGTGAATTTTAGGTTATTTTAAAAAATCTATTATTAGGGACTCAAAACTAAAATTCCCTTTTGCAAAGTTGTAATAGTGTCTATAAACTAGCGACGGGAGACCCTCAAAGGTTTGAGTTCAGATAAATATCCAAAAGCTCATATGCTTATCCAAACCGCAGAAGGGTCTCCATTAGGGCCCACAATCCACATTCCCCATACAACCCTTCTTCCTGTGGCCGGACTCCGGATTCATAATTGTTGTATTGAGGGGGAAGAATATCACAGTTATAGAAAATTTCAAGGGGCATCTACTCCCGGTGTCTTCTGCTCTCCTCTCAGTTGAGTCACTTTCCTTACCCCTCTTGGAGATCTATAGTTGACTGTGTCCCCCTCATCCAGTGATGGCTGCTGCTGAATATTCTGCTTTGCTCTCTGCTAGCCAGTCTCTACTCTGCACAGCACAGAGCAACAGAGGTAGGGAGAAAAAGACAGCAGCCGTCAAGCAGCCTCCTGCCTCTTCTATGCAGCAGTCACTAGTGGCAGGAGCTCAGAATTACAAAAACAAAAACTTTTCAAAAGCTGCAGCTGTCAGCACTGTGTAGCTCCTAGGACATGGGCTGGAACTATGAACACTTGGGATGGGACTGCAAAGCTCCAGACAGACAGACAATATTGGTAGCTATGGAGAACGGTCATGGTCATTTCTTTTTATACACACACACACACTCTGGACTGCACCCATCCCATCGAAGATGGAATCATGGACGCAGCCGACTTCGAGCAGTTCTTGCAGGAACAAATCAAAGTGAATGGAAAAGCTGGTAATCTGGGTGGAGGTGTGGTGACCATTGAGAGACGCAAGAGCAAAATTGCTGTAACTTCAGAGGTGCCATTTTCCCAGGGATATCTGAAGTACCTTTCTAAGAAATATCTGAAGAAAAACAACTTGTGTGACTGGCTGTGTGTAGTTGCCAATAGCAAGGAAAGCTATATAGAGAGAGACTTTTTAATTTTAATTATTTGAAATAATACAGGAGACGAACAAAGTTAAAATGATTGTTTATAAAAAGAGTTTCAATGTGGTTAAGTGCTACGCATCTTAAAATAGATACTGTAAGTCAAATCAGATGTACAGTGTAATTGACTTAGAAAGCATAAAGTCTTCAAAAGACAAAGATGTTCCATAACCCAGTTTTCATATACTGAGGTGTTTCAGAATTCCCAAATATCCAGCTCATTTCAAAGTGAGATCAATATAATTCTTCCCACCTTGCTAATAAATTTTGTGTTTCTTGTTTCATCAAGAAACAGACTTTAAGGTAAGCAGATATGTTACCTCCAGAAAATAATCTAGTCCCCAGGCTTTGTGCTGGTCTGAGAAGTCATCGACCTTCTCAAGACACTTAATTTCACAGACTTTTCCTGAAAAGGAAGAATAGCAAGTTACAGATATGATGAAGGATGATGATAGTTTGTTTTGCTTTTTTCAATCATGAATTTTTACACTATTAGGAAAAATCTCGCTGACTTAACTCATTTGTAGACTAGCATAAATAAAGTGAGCAGGATTTAGCCCTCTCTCATAATTGTATGCTACTGTTAATTAAGAATAATTCATGGTGTTTAGACACTTCAGAGGTTTCAGAATGGTGTAAACCACAGGATCTGTAGAACCAAAGCTTAACGTAAGGCATATCAAGGATGAAATGTCAACCTTAACTCAATTTTCTTGTTTCAGTAGCTTTAAGTTGGATCTTTAATTCCCTTAACATGGTGTTTTCCTATCATCATACTTTTTTTCCTGCAAGTTAACTTTGGTTTCAAAATTATAGCAGAAAGCACACAGATGGTGGGGAAGGTATCTGTGTTAAATCTGGGTAAAATGAGCAGATAATGGGGCTTGGAGGAAGGGGGGGGGGAGGGCGGGGCAAGAAACCAAGATGTTGGTACAGAAAGGACATGAGAAAGTGACTATAGGACCAAGAGTGAGAAGCTGTAGGAATAAGAATGAACATTGGGATCTAGTTTGAATTATTGGAGACTCAGCATGGAAAGAAAGTAACCTTGGGCCAAAAAGGGACTGTTTATGTCTTACTGGTAGCACAGGTTCAAATTTCCTTTACAATGTGTATTTAAACAATGAGTCTGTATACCTTTTAGGGAAGTGATGTTTTCCCCTGATATCAATAACCCTGGAGTGAAAAGGATATTTATTTTCAAACTATGTCTCTCCAGATTTTGTACAAGAAGCAAACATTTGCCTCAGGACGACTCAAAACACTACAATATGAACACATTTGTCTGTCACATGTTTTGAGAAAACTCATAACTGCAGTGGAGATAACTTACCAAATAAACTTTTAATTTCAGAATCAGGAACATAAAATGGTGGACCTGGAAAACAAAAAAGGAAAAGCTGAATCAGCAAAAGTCACGATGACCCGTCTAATATTACAATGAAGCAAACACTGACCAAATACAAGGAGAAATGTTAAAATATTAAAAAAGAATTATTATAGGTTATTAATTATAAGACTTTCTTTTAATAACAATTACTTAGAGAAGTTCAAAAAGCAGTGGAAAACTTATTTGTATTAAGTTAATAATTATCAAGGAAAACTTAAGGAGCTTCTGGGTTTAATAAAAATTAATCAATCCGCCTGATGTATGATACTTAACGCTTACATAGAGCTTTTCATCTTCAAAGCATTTTACAAACATTTATTAATGAATTATAACACCTGTGAGGTAGCCACGCTACAGTAAATTGGGCAATAATTCCTGATTTTAGGTCATGAGGTACTGAAAATCCTGAGTTAGTATCCATCAGAAATATAATAGGATTTTCAGATAATGAGGGTGCAAGTGAGGGAGCAATGCTAGGGTAAGGGAAGGGTGCCAAGGAGGTGGACATAGCAGAAGGGGATAAACAGGACACTCTCTATACATTATACAAAAAACAGCGAAGGCAACGTTATTTTGCATTTTGTTTCACAATTCACCTCTCCCCCACCCCCAAAAAAACAACCTTTCAATTGAGACCAAGCACGAAAAGTTTCTGCCTTGTAGGAATTTTTTTCCAAAACTGAGAAGCAAGTGGAAACAGGGTTATAAAGAAATTTACATACAAACAAACCCCTCTCCTTTCACCCCCCCCCAAAAAATTCACAAACTTTTGCTACTGTGAATGCCAAAATATAGTTAAATAGAAAAACATTAAATCTGAGCACCAAGCCTCTTGACACGAACTGAGGCAAAATTATTTTTTTATATATATATATAAATTAATTAGTGTAAAGGTAAAAAGTGATTTTACTTAACTTCTAAACAAAATGATTCAAAGTTCTTACCTTTATGTTTATTTGAATCATATAAAACACTAACCAAGAGATAACAACAGCTTCCCTCCATTAGAGACAACATCAAATTGGCATAGCTAAAAAGAAAAAAATATTTGCAGTCGTAATTATTTTGTAAGTATATGGTACAGAGTACTCAAAATGTTCAGCAAAAAAGATACGTAATGTATTCCTATGCAGAATAGTTCAAATGCACCCTTGAAATGCACATAAACTAATTTAACTGAGGTACTTCTCATGTAAAATTCCATGCAGTAAACATGCAACATATGAAATCCTAAATAAAATTAATAAAATTCTACCTTATACACATGCGTGCATGCACACACGCACACCATTTTTCATATGAACTAACAAAAACATGAAAATGTAAAGCTGACCTAGTATTTAAGTCTTCAATAATCTATAGTTACTGTAGAGGGGCCTATACAGTATTGATTTTGTTAATTCACAGCATTTTATTTTATTTTTACAAAGTAAAGGCCATGTATTCAACTTAACTTAATGTCCAGTAATAGGGGTAAAGTGAAGAGAGAGGGTCATCGGTAAGACTGGAGAGGGGACAGGAGAAAAAAGGAGAATAAAGAAGATGGAGTGAGGCAGAAAAAGGTGAAAATGGTAGAGACCAAAAACAAACATGGAAAGCAAAAAGTAATGGTAAAATTCAGATCTGCATATCTACCACTAGATGGGAACAGCAGCTTTAGGTATAGAACATAAGCAGCAACATACAGTAGAACCTCAGAGTCACGAACGAACACCTCCGGAATGGTGGTTGTTCATAAATCTGATATGTTCATAATTCTGAACAAAACATTATAGATGTTCTTTCAAAAGTTTACATCTGAACATAGACTTAATGCTGCTTTGAAACTTTACTGTGCAGAAGAAATATGCTGCTTTTAATAATCTTAATTTAAATTAAACGAGCACAGAAACAGTTTCCTTATCTTATAAGAAATGTTTTTAAACCTTCCCTTTTTTTAGTAGTTTAGGTTTAACACAGTACTGTACTGTATTTGGTTTTTTTTTTTTGTCTCTGCTGCTGCCTGATTGCATTCCTCTGTTCCAAATGAGGTGTGTGGTTGACTGATCAGTTCGTAACTCTGGTGATCATAACTCTGAGGTTCTACTGTACTGTCCTTATGCCAATGGTATTGTTTGCATTGGCAAGACCATTTCCGGAAGGAAACTCTGTTTCAGAACACAGTGTTCAGTGACTTTAGTTGCCACAGATGGCAAAGAAGGACTGGCTTGGATTACTCATGGTTTAAGGAAAGTGAGGGATGGCTGATTAGTCAGTGCCAGGAAGATATGTTGTGAAAGGTACCGCCTATCAGAAAGAAAACAGTCATAAAATAAATACATTACTTACTGTTCTCTATCACATGGGTTAATGGCTACTAGAGATCCTCTGTCCCAAATCCCATCAAACCTGCCAGCAATTGTGCTACAAATAGGGGGTGGAGAGAGGGAAAAGATTTTATATTAAAAACTAAAATGATCTCTCAGAGTGGTAGCCGTGTTAGTCTGTGTCGTGGGCTAAAATCCAAAAGCTTATGCTCAGATAAAGTTGTTAGTCTCTAAGGTGCCACAAATACTCCTCATTCTTTTCAAAATGATCTTGTTTTTTATAATTTGACTGAGATACTTTTGCAAAAGAAGTGAAAAATCTCTGATAGGCTGTGCATATGCACAGAGGGCTGATATGCTGCTATGGTCTGGCCCCTTTATGCTGTAAAACATTTTGAACAAGGAACATTTCCTGTGTAGAGGCCTTCTCTGGGTGCCACAGAAATGGTGGAATGAGTCTGTTGCCCTTTGGCAAGGGTGTGCAAGGGCAAGAAGAGCTCTAGTTTGAGCACAGCTGTTCTTGGTTATGAGGCAGTTTTTTCAGGCAGTCATAATTTATAGAAACTCTGGGGATACCACTAATTTATGCCAAGGACTGCAACAATCCTTGGACACTTCCAGATCCAAGAGGGTGAGAGAGAGATGGCTCAAGACAGCTCACTCCATTCTGCTCAATGTGCACTGAGCTCAGCTCACATGCAACTCAGACTCAAGACCCAAACATATACCTCAGATGTTTATTCTGAGGTATCTTTTCACTTGAGAAAAGCTAAAACTCATTGCTGCTTGCTTTAATCCAACAAATTGTTCGGGACTATTTTTGTTCCTAGTTGTGTTGGTTGATGTGGCATTGGTGCCCAAATTCAGTTTGATAAAGTCTACTGGTAAAGAGAACTGTCCTCACTGGTTGCCGGTGAGAATTAGGAGGGTGACATTAAGTAAGTTTTCCTTCTGGTAAATATGAAAACTGTGATTTAGTGTGCTGTGTAACAATGGAGTAAGTGACATAATTCCAAAGAAGAGTTTAAAATAAATTTGCCTTAAAACAAAAATGTGAGATACCCTGAAATTGTGCAGCAGCTTTCCACCTGATACTGGGCTTTATTTCAGAGTCCACTAACATTTAAATAAATAAATAAAATAAATAAATCACACTTTCTTCCGTTGTTTTAATCACAACATCATCATCAAGTTTTTGGCTTCTGACCTGTAACCCTGTCCTGTATTGTTCTGTCTGATGCAATGAGACATGAAACATTTTAAAAGCTCACGAAACTCACGAAAGCTTATGCTCAAATAAATGTGTTAGTCTCTAAGGTGTCACAAGTCCTCCTTTTAATTTTAAAAGCTTGTTTTCTTTTAAAGGTCTGCAAGGAGAGGAGATCCCACTACTTTGCCTTCTACATGCACTTACCACTGGCTTTTAAATATAACATTTCACAACCAAGACGTGATATTTAAGAGCCAATTTAAGTAGGGAGGTTGCATAGTCTGGTGAACAGGATCCTAGATTTGGGTTCCATTTCAACCTCTGCCACTGGCCTGCTGTATGGCCTTGGGGAAGCCACGTCACCTCGTTGTGCTTCTGTTTTTCCTCCCACCTCTTAACTGTACTGTCTAATTAGACAGTAAACTCTTTGGGGCAGGCGCTGTTTCCCACTGTGTTTGAACAGCACCTATCTGTGTAAGAGCCCTGATCTTAGTTGGGAATTCTAGGCACTACTGTAATACAAATAATAATAAATAAAACAATAGTTTATATCAGGGATGGGCAACATTAAGGGAGTAGAAGGCCATAAAAACCATTAAAACCCTGTGGGGTGATGGGGTATGTGACACAGGTATGTGTGTCGTGTCCTGCGCTGACCCTGGGAGCTGTGATGCTGGGAGGAGGAAGCGGGGTGAGGAGAGGAGTCTGGTCAGGTCCTGTCCCTGGAGGAATGTGACACAGGAGTCAGGGGGGTGGGGAGTAGGGTCCTGCCCCTTTGTGGTGAGAGGGTGGGTTGGAGAGTGAGCCTGCCCTCCACTCACCCTGGCAGAGGTGGCTCCTGTCCCACAGGGCTGGGCCTACCTCCTCGCTCCAGCCCACTGTTCTTGCCACAATGTTATGTTACGGAACCCTCCCCAGTGATGCCTTGCCCTCTTCCTGCCTTTGTCTCTGCTGGATCTCCTGCCCTAAGCTGTGTTGTGATGGGCCAAATAAAATAATGTTGCAGGCCAGATGTGACTCCTGGGCCAACAGTTGCCCATCCCTGGTTTAAATATTGTCGTTAGGCCAATCCTGCAGATCACACACAAACAAAAATCCCACTGATTTAAGGCAATATTTGCCTGAATCAGGGCTCAGAATTGGGCCCCAAGGGTGTGTTTAGTAAGTACACAGATTGTAAAAAATTTAGCCTAGCACTCATAACAATTCTGAGCCACAACTGATTGCTTAGTTTAACTGCTTTAGCTACAACACAGCATTCCTTCAAAGAGTAATAATTCCTGTTACTCATTAACTAGCAAAAAAAGTCTGAATTGTCTCATTCTGACACAGGGCATGAACACATCTAGGTTCCCCTGCTCAAATCATGTTCTGAATTTAGAACAAAAGTGACTGATCACAGGCCAGCCCAGGCAAGCGTGAAGTAAGCTTAACTGCCATAGTTACTAACCGAGTATTACCCATATTGTGTGTGGACAGAAGCCGCAACAGTATTGATGCATTTTTATACTCAAAGGAGGCTTCCAATTGTTCCATTGACAGAACGATGTTGACACTTTCACCACTCTTTTAGAACATTGCATAAGAGCGTCTTATTAAAAAAAAACAAAAACAAAACAGGAATGTAGAAGAAAATTTACAACACATGCATGTGACTCCTGTTTATTTTGTCCTCTAAATAAGACCACATCTCCTCACTATTTGGTCTAGCGATTCCCACTGGCAGCATTGCTAACGTGTTACATATTTTGTTTTACTTTGAAATATCATTCCATATTGGTATCATAGAGGTTTTAAATTTTGCCATGTTACTTACAACTATATTTAAAAATCATTAACTTTTTATAAAATTGCTGACAATAAGCTTGAACATTTCCGGGCTCTGCGTCCAATGATAGCTAGAAAGTTTTAAAGATGCCTGTTGTGCAAGCAGCAACATTGCCTGAATCTTTCTCTACCTTGTCACTTTGGATGGAATATAGAAATATCTTTTATATTAAAACTTCCATTCTTGCAAGGCCGCTTAATCACACAAACAAAAGAGAATCAGCTAAGTCAGCAAAAGGTTTAGTGACCATCTGTTATGTTAATAACTTTGGATATTTTACCCACAATATCTCAGAGCCAGCACCACATTCCTGTCTCCCCATCTACAAATTATACCCTCTCTCTAGTAGCTCTGATACTCTTATCATTTACAAAGATAAATGATTGATTTCCTCATAGTACTGTAAAGCTATGGGGCAATACTGCTCATATTAACAGCCTGCTCCTGCGGTTGATATTGAGGCAAAACTCACCAGCCCTAGAGGGAGTTTTATCTAAATAAGAACGGCAAGACTGGGACTATCCTGCAGATGCTGAGTGCCGTTAACGCCCTATGGGACAGATTTTCTGGTCTGGCTGAACTGTATTCAGGACGTGATCAGAGGCAAGGAAGGTGGTTTTAACATTCCTTTGTATCCCTCCCTATGCTGGAGTCTGGAGCGGCAAAGGTGGCTTTGTACCACCCAATAATTCACTGGCACAAAGGAAAGCCTCCACTGGCTGGATCTAGCAGCTTTGAGCCAGAAAACAGGGGCAAAGTCCCCTTAATGGACTGGTAAATCTGGCCCATTGACTGCTCTGGGTACTGAGAGCATTCAGCATTATGAAGGACTGAGCCTAGTCAGTAGCAAGCAGGCAGGGCTTGATTCTGAGAGATGCTTAATAACTGCATCTCCCACACAATATTGTGGTGGAGCAGACGACATGCCCCACTCCCACGGACAAGGCAAAGTTAAGGAACTCCTGTGGTCGCAATCAGCCTCAACCCCTCGCACTTGTGAGGTGTGTCATGCCTGGAAGCAGGCCCTTATAAGGGTGGAAATCAGTGCAGTCGTGGTGGCAAGCAGTGCCAGGGTTCAGAGCTCCCAGACTGGGAGTCCTGTAGCACTCACTGACCTATGGCTTTTATGTGCTGCCTGCCGAGCCCTCTGGAGAAGCAGATGGCCTGGGCTGGTTATCTTTATTACAATTCCATCATGATTAAGCCATAACCTTTACTCACATTAAGGAACTGAGAATGCCTGTAAGGCTTGAGAGACTACTTCCTTCTCTCTTGCACAACGAAGGGGGAGGGGTCAGGGAAGTATTTTCCTTTTGTATGGACTGCTTTATAGCCCCTGAAAGGGGGTAGATTCATACAAGGCACAGCTGCAGGGCTGTACTCTGTACCCCAGAAACAGACCACACGGTTGTGGCTGTCTGTAGAACACAGGAGGTAAACAAGGTGCCTGCTCTCACCCCTAGGCGGCAACCCCGAAATGTTAGCCTGCGACAGACATCTGTCAGAGTCGCAGATGTTCAGTGCTTCTTATGATTTGGTCCTTACTGCTCAAATGCTTTTGGCTAGTTCAGATAAAACATAACCTAACAATATTTGTTAAAAATTTGATTGGTGAAAAAATGCTGTTCATTCCTACCTGGACAAATCATAGATACTGCAACAATACAGAGAAATGTTCCCAGAGGTACTCTGCAATGAAAAGCAGGGAAACACCTTTTAGTGAACTACATATTTTAATATATATATATTTTAAAATAAAAAACCTGAGTGGGGGAGGAATTAGGAGGAATGTTCTTTCAGTTTTTCCTTATTGATGTATCTCAAAGCCCTGTGACTGCTGCTTCACCACTGTCATGTGGTATGGGCTTAAGGTTCAGAGAGAGAGAGAGAAAAAAGGTGGATGAGGTAATATCTTTTACTTAAGACACTAGATTTACTGCTTGTTACAACAATCACTAACCCCCCTTTTTGTCCTACCAGGACAGGAGTGTTAACAGGCCACTTCACCTTGACTGGTCCCTTAGACAATGTGCTAACTACTTATGCTAAACTATCTGTTTGACCCTGCATTTAGTTGTGACACTGTGAGTACCTTTTCCAGGCCTGAAGAAGAGCTCGGAGTGGCTTGAAAGCTTGTCTTTCTCACCAACAGAAGTCGGTCCAATAAAAGATATTACCTCAACCACTTTCTCTCTCTAATCTCCTGGGACCAACATGGCTACAACACCACTGTATACAACTGATTCATCAGGGCATTTACGCAAGTGTCTAATTTTAAGCATGGGAGTTGTCCCATTGACTTCAAAGTGTTTAAAGTTAGGCACTTAAATACCTTGCTGAATGAGGGCCAAACTAAATAACAGCTTGAGGATAATTACCCAGTACAAAATTCAACTTTGATGCTTCTTTCTCAGAATCCTCTTTAGAACAGGTGAAAGATGAAAGGCAAGACAAAGAAGCGCTACATGACTAAAGAATGGTTTGGCCTGCTCAGCTGTCCCTGAATTGCATCATTAAGTATAGAAAAAGATTTGACTATGCAAGCACAAAACAAACCTTAAAAACTTTGGCTCCAGAAATCCCTGGGACTGGTTCTTCAGAATAAGAAAGATTGTGTTCTGTGAAAAATTCCTTCAGTGCACATTCGCTGAGTTCCACACCAACTACACAGTGTCCCATGTCAGCTAACCTATGCACAGCAATAAAAGTTTTCATGTTTACTTGTGATTCACTGTTCTTATTACATAATTTTGATTTATACTGATCATTCTCTACCTCAAGATGAGGCTTTGGTACATATGTATCTCCTACAGAACAGTAGTTTATTACAGCAGTTTTTTTCAGAATCCAGGCTCTTGTGAGATAGGGTATATATAGAGGTATTTTTAATCTTGGAGTTTTCACACTTTATTGGAAAAAAAAACACAGTATCTGATTTTAATGCAATTTTGCATGGTTATTTGAGTAGATCTTGATATGAACTAAGGAATGCACTTTGTTTGAACTTGAGAAGCTTTACATGCAATTGATTATTCATTTTTACTATATTAATGGAAAATATGGGGGCACTACAATGACCAGTAATAATACTTCCCTCCCATGGTGGATGACCAAGGATTCAGTCACCTAGTGGATAAAGTGTTTGCTTGATATTTCACATCCTGTTAACGTTATTACAACATCAATGTTTGAAAAACCGCAAAAGCTGTTGAATAGCAAGAAACTTTCTCTGGCAAGTGAGGAGCTAGACTATCACTTTCTCAAACACTTATAAGGCTTTCATTTCGTGGTTACAAAGAAAATTTTCCAAATTTGAACTGAAGATGGATGCTGACCCATGCCAAGTGAAATCTCTAATAACTGTGATCCATATTAATACATGACATGAGTTTTTAGATAAAGAGCAATCTTATACTGCATGCCTGAATGACTCAGCATTACTACACTTTACACATTATTACTACTATACTGTTCTCTTGTGTCTCAAGATACACAGCTCAAAACCTATGCTGCTGCCTGGCTTTGCCAAACAGCAGCAGAATGAAATTAACAACACACTGGTCAGGTTCACTGCAACAGAACTCTTATCAGTTAACTGCAGAATCACATTTCTTTCACACTGCTGCTGTTTGGCAAAACAGAGAAGGTACTAACCAAGAGCCTATGTTGATACAGAGTAGCAGCAGAGACACTCTCCCCTCAACCTTTTTTTTTGGGGGGAGGGGCGGGGGGAGGAGGACATGATGGAAGGAAGCTAAGACAGAGATTGAAAAGCTTAAAGTTAAACAAACATCTACTAATCAGCAGATAGTACATACTCTTGAAGTAGGCTCCCAGGAGAAAAGGAGTACTTGTGGCACCTTAGAGACTAACCAATTTATTTGAGTATAAGCTTTCGTGAGCTACAGCTCACTTCATCAGATGCATACTGGGGAAACTCTCCCAGGAGAGTACCCTGGTAGGAATCCCAGCACCCTCCCACTTCCTAGCAGCCAGGACGTAAGGTATTGGGCTTCTTAACAGGTCATTTTCCTTGAAGCTCACTGGTGCCTACTCTCCCTATTTGGATAATAGGTGCCTGGCAAATTTTTCTAGCTCTCAATCAACTTACCATACCAAAAATCTTAAACATCTTACTCTTTCATAACCTAGCTGCTTTTGTATACATCAAATTTTTATATAGCTGAACTGTTCTTTTTCCTACATGAATGTTTTCTAACTGTTTGTTACTATTACCTCATCACTGGAAAACCTGGAAGAATTAAATGCTGCCTTCTTTTAAAATATCTAGTGAGCATGTAAAAGCAAAGGAACTATACTTTATGGTGAAAATAAAGGAATGACTATTATATTCACTAACTTACAGAGATGCAGACAGGATAATACATTTTCCAAGAAAAATAAGTTAGAAGATTTCTACTCTTAAGGGCTGTATTTTACCATTTCATTTCTACTGCTTTGCCACAAAGTGGAAAAAATATCCTGAGTCCACTCCTGCCATTAAGAAGAACATCCAGATACTTCCTTAAAATCCTGCAGAAGAAAAAAAATAAATAACTATTTAATATTGGAATTGTTTCATGTTCATAGCTGAAAAGCAAGTGTAGTCAAGAATAAAAGGTATCAGGTATTTATATGATATAAAGGTGAAATATAAGTATTAATTAATGATTTAACATAGGGTCTACAGGCCTTCGGCTGTAAATTATTTAGTTTAGCCAAATTAGGCTTTAGGCTAAGTTATGCTAACTTATCTTTACAATAGAGCTAAGTAAGCTAATAATAAACTCACTGAGCTTGTGTCTATGTTTGTGATGCACTGATTTTTGAAAAGAAGTGCTGAGTTTGGATAAAAAAGTCTATGAGAGCTCAGCAGACGCTACAAGATGACCGCTGGCAGCCTGGGTGAAATATTAGAGACTTTCTGTTACTATGGTGATAAGGGGACGTAAATGTTAACGAGTATAAGAGGAACTAACAAGTTAGACTATGGAAAATGTGACACCACAGAAGTAAAAAGAAAAGGAGTACTTGTGGCACCTTAGAGACTAACCAATTTATTTGAGCATAAGCTTTTGTGAGCTACAGCTCACTTCATCGGATGCATACTGTGGAAAATACAGATGATGTTCTTATACACACAAACCATGAAAAAATGGGTGTTTATCACCCCAAAAGTAGTGAAGTATGTAAAGTCAAATAAGGAAAAGGGGCTCCTAAAACCATCATAAATATGTATGAACCCCAGTGGGCATCAGCACAACTGATTATAAAAGCTGCATTGTGGCCTAACTGCCGGGTAGTGGAGGGGGAGAAACCAGGATGACGACCACTGGTGGTGGCGAGGATGACTAGCACTTCAGGTTTTTCCACAAGGCATGGTGTTAGTAATACAAATACTGTGTGTTCTGTATTGGTCTCTCTCTCTCCTTTAACAGATTGCAGTGTAAGTAATTATTATAGAAAGAGCACTATGCAGTCTCTATTATTCACCTTGGGGGTCCTCTTTCTATTGATAACCTCTTTACTGTAGTCATTCTTGGGGGCTGAACTTTCAGAGATTAAGGTATAGGTATAAACCCTCACCTTGAGATGGGTAATTGGTTAAAGTAACCCATAGCTATAGGTAAGTCTATGCCAGACATAATGCAATAGCCCAGCTAAAATCTTCCACCCAACCTCAAGTGTACTATACTTTGGTGTTTCAAACTGTCTCCATTAATTTACAATATAACATCCACTTTTTAACAGACATTTAATTAAATTTAAAAAAGGAAATTCAATTACCGTTATAATTGGGCACAGCCTACTACTCGGGCAAAAGAATTACCCACCTCTGAAACGGCTACTTTAGATTATTAAAACTGAACGAACCTAAAACATCTGAATTTACTCTACACTATTTACTTCTTGTATTTAACTCAACTTGGGCAATGTAACCAGAATAATTAGTTTTGTTTTCTAAGTCTCCAATCCTGTAAGGTGCAGCATGTGGGTAAACTGCTGTGCACATGCACTACATACTGCAAGACTGGGGTCTAAAACAATTCATAAATACTGTAGAAGTGTTTCACATCAGAGAACACACACCATATCTAAGTTTTGTGGCCTAAAGATTTCATTTAAGATGTAAAAGTTTGACAAGCAAGGTGATCTTTCCATCTCTCCACTATCCTTGTGATGGCAACTTAAACATCCAAAATTATAGAAGCTCTGAACAAGGCTAGTACAAAACACTTCGATGTTTGTACCCAGGCTGCATTTTTGGGACAGGCCTTATGAAAGTCATATTATCCAATTATCATTCATTACAGCTTAGGTAGAAGAAAGAGTTACATACCGATGTCCTTGTTCCTTATGAAATCCAATTTTTCTCATTTGCCATTTCTGCAGCCATTCCTCTTCAGTCACCACTCTGTATTGTTGTTGCCCAATATCAGAGCTTTCTTTTATTCTTGGTACATCTGTAAAGCTGTCCATGGTCTCATATACTTATGTTAAGGGTAAAAATATATATTCCCCAAGCAATATTTTGTACCATGTACGGAGGTCCTGATCCTGCAATCAGGGAGAACTTTCATTAATTGCTATTATTAGCTTCAATTGGAATTCTGTCTGAATAACAACACTATTAAAAACAACTGGCATTTTAAAAGATCATGAAAATATTTTATTCATATCAGGTTTGCCTTTAATTTATTAACAGAATTGAAATGTGGGTCCTAACATATTGACAATATTTCTGTCACCTCAGATCATTTTATTTTGAGCAAATATCATCTATGGGACAATCCAGAATTCCTGCACGGATAGATCTTAAAGGAATTTTGTTCTATATTCTTAAACAAATCTTTACATACCATTTTATGCATTATTCTTATGTTCCATTCATGCACAGCATAACACACTTGCAATGAGATTCCAAAGAAATATACAAGGATTTAATTGGGGTTGGTTAGAATGTTTTAAGATAAATTTCCACACTTTATTTTTAAATTCCCTTTTCACAACACATGGTGGGACTGAAGAGGGGCAAGAATGGTTTCCATTTTCCTGAAAGGAGGTTCAGCTTTCAGAAATGTGGAAACCACTAGGACAAGGGAATTCATTATAAAGAATAGAAAACATTATAGCAGGGCTGCTCTTTTCAAAATTTTCTCCTTTTTCTAGGTGTGGTCCCAGAAGTTTCTCAGTCTGTACTTAATTTCAGTTTGCTGACCGAGCTCTGTAGGAAGCAGCTCTATTTAAATGGGGAGGGGGAGGTTAATATTAAAAAGGGGACATTCACGCATTTCCCCCATTGGGGACAGAGGGATATACTTTTAGACTGATACCTTCCTCTCCAAAGCACAGTTAAAACGCCCTTCTCCCCTGCTCTGTTCCCCAAAACTGAGATTTAACAGCTTGCTGACATTATATGCCAAATAAATTAACATGCAAAATCATATTTAATGCAATATTAATGTTGCAAGTTTAAAATATACAAAGGTCATGAAATTAATAACCTAAGGTTTCAGAGAAAAAGGATATCTCATTTTAAATTACTTTTTAGTGAGAAGAAAAAAATTAGTTTTAGTTTTTCCTGGAAAATAAAAATACTGAACAGCAAATGATAGTTCCAGATTGTACCAATCTTATAAACAAGAAGTTAAATAATTAATTTCCTAAAGAGTGATCCAAAATACCACATGTGAGCAAGTTACCATCTCACAATGACTTATTTCAGTTATGTACTTTTTTCCGGGGTGGGAGAATCCAAGGAAATAAACAAACAGAAATAAAACGGGGAGAAAGAGAAGAGACTGAGAAACTGTATTGTACAACACTAGGAGACTCTGAGATTACACAATCCGTTAATTTGGCTCCTCTGTGCCAGGGCCAATTACAGGAAAAGGCTATGTTATGCAATCACTCCACCCTGCTTTAACGCCTTAGAACAATGCGATTTCTCCACACCTCACCTGGTCCCTGATGCTCCAAACATGTTCATGCTTAACTTAAAGCCCAAAAAGAAAAGGAGGACTTGTGGCACTCTAGAGGCTAACAATTTATTAGAGCATAAGCTTTCGTGGGCTACAGCCCACTTCATCGGATGCACAGAATGGAACATAGAGTAAGAACAGTGCCAGGATGGACGGCAAGGACAGGAAATTTACTCTCCAGGGTTAAAATAAAGCGGGCGCTCAAGCGTTTGCAGGATCAGGGCTTTAGTGACTCGCGTCCATATACTGATGATTAAAGAGCACAACAGGAGCACCCTAGGGGACAGCCAGTGCCAGGGCGATGGAGGCTGCAGAGCGCCCGAGGGAGCCCTCCAGAATCTTTTCCGTCAGCAGGGCCAGGCTGGGGAGCCAGACATGCCACCAGGGCCCCGCGCACACACACACACTGGGAACTCCGACCCCCGCTGCTGGAGCTCAGCCAGCCCCTCTAGCTCCTTTGGGGCAGGGACCCCGCAGCGTCTTTCCCTCTCCCAACGCCAACGCCAAAGCCCCGGCCCCCAGCAGAGACCCAGACCCGGCCCCGGCCCCGGCCCCGAGCGAGCGCCCCGTCCTGACCTGGCCTGGGCGCGGCCCGCGGAGCTCCCAGCCGGCCAAGCCGCCTCCAGGCTGCGGAGTCCAGCCCGCCCGGGCCGCGGGGGGAGGAACCCGCTGTCCCCGCCCCCTGCCCCGCACGCTACGCGCCGAGCAGAGCGGAAGCGGCAGCGGAGGGAGGGAGGCAGGCGGGCGGGGGGTGAGAGGTGAGCGGCGGCCGCCCCGGGAGGAGGATGGTGGGAGCGGCGGCGCCCTGCGGTGAGTGAGCGCCCCTGGCCGGACGCCGCCGGGGCGGGCGCTTGGCCGCGGCAGCCCCTGCCTCCTTGCCCTGGGGCAGGCGGTGCTGCTGCTGCCGCCGCCGCCTGGGGCGGGGATGTGGTGACAGCGCCGCACAAAGCGGACCCAGCAGCCCCCTGAACGGGGCTTTCTTCTGCGGGGGGCGGGTCCCTCAGGAATCTTTTCCTTTGCCGGGGGGAGGGTCTGTGTGCGTGGGAGCTTTGGCGCGCTCTTGGCATCGGGGATTTGGGGCTCCCTGGGGGTTATATTTTTTTGGGGGGGGTGGGATTTTTACCGGGGGGAGGGTGTATCTGGGAGTCTGGTGTCTTCCTACCTGGCAGGCCGTGGGGAGGAGTGTCTCTATGGGGAGTAGGGAGCGTCTGGGTGGGAGCAGCAGCGCTAGGGGGTGGTGAGCAGGTGTCCGGGGGTTTGTCTCCAGAGCGCAGCAGGGATCATTTGCCGGGAGGGTCTATCGCTTGACCTTACCATGGTTTCTCTTTATTGCAGCTCTGGTTGGAAGTGCTTTGGACACATTAGTTTAATATCCGGCTCCTGGGTGATTTGGATCCAAGGTGAGCAGAAACCAGCTCCCACAGAGCACAGATAGATTTCTCTTCTTGCAGTTCCCACCTGTGCTCTGTAGCTTCGGGATTCTTTTGGAGCCTGTGGGACCCCAAGGTTTAGAAGAGAAACCTCAAATTGGCTATCCCCAGCTGGTGCAGGGACCCTTGACACATTGCCTTACAGCTGCTTATGTTGTCATGTCTCTAAAAGGGGACTTCTCTTGCAAAATACTTGCAGATAATGACATAACATTTAAAATATGCTAATTTTACCATTTTATGGTTAATGGGTTGAAATATTCTGTCAAATGGTTTTGTTGACATGTTTTAGTTAAAACTCCATTTGAATGTTTTTCTTAAATAGTTTATTTTAAAAACAACTTTTCAATAATGGATACATTTAAATGTGTGCATGTATATACCATTTTTGATTATCCAAAATCTTGTTTATCATATTAATGTCATGATCCCCATGTCATTCAGATGAATTAGTTGTCACTGTATGTTTAAACTCTGAAATATTTTCCCAAGTAGTAGTATGTAACATACTTTGTCACATCATGTGACATTTTTAATGTATCATAAATGTCTCCTTTTCAGAATTACTTTAGCAGCCAAAAGGCTACTATTAATAATAATAATAATAAGATAAATGTAAAGTCTAGCATAGAATAATAGAACAATTTGCTACTGGAAATGAAGTTTTGTTTTGGGGTTTTTTTGGGGTGGTGCGTACGCCCTCCCCACCCCCAGGATCCAGTAGGGTAGCTGAGGGTAAATGTGAGTAAACAGAGTTTACCCACTTCTCGTTTGGGGAAAATGGAGTTTTGACTAGCTTACTCACCTTTTTTTTTTTTTTTTTTTAAACCTTTTCACCAGTGGCAAGATCCAATAAGCAGCAGACTGTATAACCAGAAGTATGAGTTCTTTTTATATCTTAACAGATTGCTTTTTTTCCTCCTTGATACTTGATATAAATATGCCAGCCATTCTGTAACAGTAACCTTGTACCCTTCAGGTGTGAAGGGTTATCTGTGCCCTAAATGGTCTTCCCAAACAGTTCAGCAGAGGATAACCGCAGCCGCCTTCTCCATATCTGTGACCCTGTATATCAGAGGTGGGCAAACTACGGCCCGCGGGACCGTCCTACCTGGCCCCTGAGCTCCCGGCCAGGGAGGGTAGCCCCCGGCCCCTCCCCTGCTGGCCCCTCTTCCCAGCAGCCACACTGCCATGCGGGCAGCATGGCTTGTGCTCGCCCACCTCCCAGACTTTCCAATAAGCCTGTCCTGCTTCTCTGAGCAGCCTTGTGGGGGGAGGGGGGGTTGGATAAGGGGCAGGAGGTCCTGGGGGGCAGTCAGAGGACAGGGGGTGGTTGGATGGGGTGGAGGTTCGGGGAGGGGGGCAGTCAGGAGGGAGGGAGCAGGGGGGTTGGATAGGGGGTAGGGTCCTAGGGGGGCAGTTAGGGCCGGGGGTCCTGGAAGGGGGCGGTCAGGGGACAAAAAGACAGGTGTGGGTGGGTCGGGGGTCCCGGGGGGCCTGTCAGGGGGCAGGGGTGTAGATAGGGGGCAGGGCAGTCAGGGAGCAGGGGAGTTGGATGGGGGTGGAGTTCCAGGGGGGCGGTTAGGGGCAGGGGGTCCCAGGAGAGGGTGGTCAGGGAACAAGGAGCGGGGTGGGGGTTGGATGGGTGGGGGTTCTGGAGGGGTGGGGGCCAGGCTGTTTGCGGGGGCACAGCCTTCCCTACTCGGCCCTCCATACCGTTTCGCAACCCCGATGTGGCCCTCGGGCCAAAAAGTTTGCCCACCCCTGCTGTATACAGAAAGAATTACCTTCTCTTCTCTTTGTCTCTTCTGGTCCACTAGTCAGCAGTTGTCCGGCTGACAATAGTCAAGTACCCAGTTCAAATCAGGTTCACCAAACTCAATGTATATTGGTAATTTTTCTTCAGAATAATATAGTTTATAAACAGACATGTCTAGCCATGTATGACAAAGGCTTCTCGGCTAAGGAATTACGCTTTGTTACCAAGTAAGGCCGTACAAAGGATATACAAGTCTCACCCCACTCCTGAAAGCAGGTGGCAGGAAAAAACAGCACCATGTCACAGAGAGGTGTGTGCCTACCCTTGGAAAAGCCCCATAAAATACAGACTGTTTTTTTTCTATATGCAGGTGTGATGTTACCCAGCTCAGTACACCTGTGGTGTGGTGACATTGTTCTTCAATTCACTACAGATCACCAAGCTTCTATTTATCTTATTCTAATTGATTAGGTTAGACTACATTTCTACATAAACAAAAGGAGGATAATACCTTGGTTTGTCTAAACTCCTTTCCCTTTCCATTTACACAGATATCTTAGTGTGATTTTCCTCACTTCAGTCTAATCCTTTCACCTCAGGGTGAGGTCAGTGTGTTGGTTTAGTTGATCACATCAAGTTTACTTAGTAATAAACAAATCTCATTGTATGAACACCCATTGTCTTTTCCTGTTGTCTAACTAAACTTTCTACACTGCCACTTTCAGCACTAAAACTTTAGTTGTTCAGGGGTGTGAAAAAACACCCCCTGAGCGACAAAAGTTTTAGGGCTGAAAAGCGCCAGTACTTTAACACCAGGAGCCGTGCTTCCAGCGTTAAAACTACCACCCCTCGTTCAGGGTGGATTTTTTTTTCTCTCGGCAATAAAGCGTGTCTCCACTGCCCACATTGCAGCACTGCCGCACCCGCACTGTAATATGGGCTGTCATAAATATAAAGGGAAGGGTAAACCCCTTTGAAATCCCTCCTGGCCAGGGGAAAGCTCCTCTCACCTGTAAAGGGTTAAGAAGCTAAAGGTAACCTCGCTGGCACCTGACCAAAATGACCAATGAGGAGACAAGATACTTTCAAAAGCTGGGAGGAGGGAGAGAAACAAAGGGTCTGTGTGTCTGTCTATATGCTGGTTTCTGCCGGGGATAGACCAGGAATGGAGTCTTAGAACTTTTAGTAAGTAATCTAGCTAGGTATGTGTTAGATTATGATTTCTTTAAATGGCTGAGAAAAGAATTGTGCTGAATAGAATAACTATTTCTGTCTGTGTATCTTTTTTGTAACTTAAGGTTTTGCCTAGAGGGGTTCTCTATGTTTTTGAATCTAATTACCCTGTAAGATATCTACCATCCTGATTTTACAGGGGGGATTTCTTTATTTCTGTTTACTTCTATTTTTATTAAAAGTCTTCTTGTAAGAAAACTGAATGCTTTTTCATTGTTCTCAGATCCAAGAGTTTGGGTCTGTGGTCACCTATGCAAATTGGTGAGGCTTTTTATCCAACATTTCCCAGGAAAGGGGGGGTGCAAGTATTGGGAGGATTGTTCATTGTTCTTAAGATCCAAGGGTCTGGGTCTGTAGTCACCTAGGCACATTGGTGAGGCTTTTTACCAAACCTGGTCCAGGAAGTGGGGTGCAAGGTTTTGGGAAGTATTTTGGGGGGAAAGACGCGTCCAAACAGCTCTTCCCCAGTAACCAGTATTAGTTTGGTGGTGGTAGCGGCCAATCCAAGGACAACGGGTGTAATATTTTGTACCTTGGGGAAGTTTTGACCTAAGCTGGTAAAGATAAGCTTAGGAGGTTTTTCATGCAGGTCCCCACATCTGTACCCTAGAGTTCAGAGTGGGGGAGGAACCTTGACATGGGCAGTGTAGACATACCCACAGCCTTAAATGCCTTCGAAAAAGGAAATTGCTATGAGCATTTCAGTGGCAATTAGTGCCTCATAATAAGATAATATAAAAATGGTAGATATAGAAATGGCAGTGATTGATCATTGGAAAGGCTCACAAGTATAGATATTATGAACTGCATAGGGTTATAGTTGATTGTCACATTTATATCTCAGTAATACAGACCGAGTTCTTGGTCAGTGGATTAATATAGATATCTTTCTATGGTACCACTTCCCCTTTGTGTCTTTTTCTTTTTCAGTTCTTTTCCTGTGTTCCCTCTTGTTTGTACTTCACTCCCTGGAGAAAAGTACATATTTGACAATAGCATATTTTAAAATCTTTTGCAGCATGTTTTTATACACCAAGATCTGCACATCTTATAACTTGTGCAATAAATGGTGGTTTCTTCCCCACTTCCAATCAAAGATTTAATCAGGGAGAATTATAGTGAAGCCTCAAGATACTAAGACTTTATTATTTTTATAATGTATTCTACAATGCATTTACTGGTAAAGTATAAAGTATTATAACTACATATAATTACAACGCAACTACAATTTTCTAGACGCTAAATGAACAAGTACGTTCATAGGAAGGTGTGCAAGTCTCGGAATACATTTAATTTTTCCTTGACTTGAGATTAAATAAGAGTTCAAATACATTATGTTAAAAGTTACTATACAATCCAAATTCCTCAGCCCCCCATAAATCAGTAGGTAGGACCAGTGTCACTGAGAGTAACAGTATAAGGCTTGCATTATGAGCTTATGCTTATTCACTTTCTAAACTATAATTATCAGCTAAGTCTTCAGGTGGTGCAAATCAGCTTAAGTCCAATGAAATCAATACAGCTGTAGAAATGAAGGCCTGGAAGTGCACTCAACAGGTCATCTAATCAGTCCCCCTGTACAGAGGTAGTATTAAGTAATGCCTGAGTAAGACCGTCCCTATGCTGATTTACACTATTTGAGGAACTGCTCTTATATGTTCACATTGAGCTTAGTTTAAAATAAAGTTACTGTTTCTCTTTCCTGCCCACCCACTTTTTCTTTTCTTTTTTCATTAATGGATATAAAGGCGTGTAGCTTGACTAACTCTCGCTGACCAATGTGGTGGTTGATGGTGGTGAATGTTCATGTAATATCTAATTAGTCCACTCTCTCAAACCAAACCATTTTGTCATATTACTTAACAATCTTCTGACTTCATTTTGCAGATCCTATAATACAATGTCAACTGGAAGGGTACGAACAAAAAAAAAGTCATCCTCATTGGACCAGTCTCCAGATAACCTTCCTTTGAGGAGTTCTGGGAGACAGGTACTTAAGTGTTAAAAATTATATCTTTAAAGCTTCATAGAAATGATTTTTGGCGTATGCATTTGTTTAACATTTATTATAAAAGGACTCCCCTATGTAACCCTTTTGGGCAGTACCCAGTTATCACAAACAGAGGAGAAGTATTTGGAATTGTCCAAAGAGACGGTGAGAGCATTTTAATACTCCAGAAAAAGACAGGAAGGGGGCACTTATGAAGTATTGGACAAGACAAGATGTAAATTTAGGCAAAGGCTCTGATGTTGCAGTGGGCTCCACCTCCATGGGGGGTGGGACGGGTCAGACCATTTGGAGTTCATCCACTTGTTGTAAAGCTGTTTGAATAATTACTTGAAAATAATTAATTGAAAGTAAAGTCAATTGATCTTTGGGATACAGCCATACAGAGTAGTTAGCAGGATTGAGACCTAGACAGACCGTACAAATTGGACACACAATGCCCAGAGTGACCAGGAGGATGGTTCTGTACTGGAGTTTTGTTATTTTAAAAATTAATTTATAAATTTTAGGAGTAGAATACAATATCTTTATTAACGTAGATTAACATGGATTGGCTTTGTGCAATAAAATAATTTTAAAGAGAGATTGGAATGATGGTGCTAGAAACACTGGGATCCAAAGGAATGAAAATATTAATTTAAACTGGAAGCCCTGTTTTATAAATTATTTAAGGGAGTCAATTAAAAGACTAAATCAAGAAGCCTTTAAATTAAATGAACATTGCGAGATTGTTGGATCTTTAAAACAGACCTTCCTTGACAGTTTTCAAGTTGTCCCTCGCTGCTATGGATTCCAGAGATCTGATTTATATTATTTTAGCCATTGCTGTGCCCTGAATGATGAAACAATGGAATCTTTGGGTGTTGCACTGTAAAAAATTCAGCGCCATTGTTGTTTCCAGTCACTGATCCTATGAGAGTTCAATTCTAACTGTTCTTTATTAGGTGAAGAAGAAGGCGGCTGAAGCAGCAGAGGATGATGATGACGCATCAGAGAAGAAATATAGAAAATGTGAAAAAGCTGGGTGCACTGCAACATGTCCTGTTTGCTTTGCAAGTGCTGCTGAAAGGTTTGTCGTTCTGTACTTGCATACCTATGACAAAATCTCTTAAATCTACAGGCAAAACTGAGAGGTACAGATGTAATGCTGGTTGTAGACTGAGAGTGCTAGTGAATCATCACAAATGGCATCTTTTGCAGATGACTTTTTGCAATGTATTGCCAATCCTGAATTAACGTTTCTCAAGGACAAGGGTTGTCAGTGCAGCATGTCGGCTGTTTTCTGGCACAAATTTTGTTTTTCTGAAATTAAGGGTGTGTTTATGAAACATACACAGAAGAGCTTCCCTATCAAAACACAAAATGAAACCATCATATACTCTCCTATACTATTACTGTGTTGTTATAGAGTTCTCTAATCTGTCATTAATGTGCTGAGTCTGCAGGATTGGCTCTGAAGCTTACAAAACTATTTTCATTATAACATCCTGTTTTCACTCAGGGATAACTTCCTGTTCAACTTTTATATAAGTACTTTTTTAATTTAACATTCTGAATTTAGAGGTATGTGGAAATAAAGCATTACTATATGGGCAGGGCTTATAATATGCAGCATGTCTCTAAATGTATGTGGCACTGTCCCCTCCCTCTTTAATATTGTGCAGTTAATTTGGCTATTATGTACAATTATTTTATGCTGCCTCCAAGTTTTAAATTGTGTATGTATTGCATCTTTTTATATTGAAAGGGAATATCTGCATTATAAACGTTGTCACAGGAAAGCTGGAAGTTTTGGCAACTGAGAACGTGGCATATGGGACTTTTGATACCCAGGAAACCATGGGAAGTGATTTTAAATGCTGCAGGAGGCAATTAAGACAATTTAATCATTTTTAAGTCTTATTTTGTAGGTGTTATTTTTTAAAAATACTTCCATATGATTACTTATGGGAAATTAGATAATTTCATGGCTAGCCAGCTCAGACACCATTGTGCTTTGCTACCACATAATTTTAATTTTAGAGGAATATTTAATTGACTTAATTGGGTTTGTTGCTTGAATAAGGAATGCAGGATTAATTGCTTTGTCTAATGAATGTAATTCTTATATAAATGTGACAATAAAAGAGAACGAACACTTACAATGTGTAATTATATAGATTTTTGTCTTAGGTTAAAATAGCAACCAAATCAGTAATTTTATATAATTGAAAATAATTGGACAATAGATATTTCACGTACACAGACCTAGACCTAGCAGCAAATAGTTCTATATTTTTGGTTTAATCAACCTATGAATTTGGGCTTTTAGAAGGAAATGCCCAATGCTTTTTTTTTTTGCTTTTTTTAAAAAAAAATAAATTGTAAGCTCCTTGAGGCTGGGACTATGTTTTCCTGCGTGTAAGTAAATGGGTGTTGCCACAGTATAAATAAGAGTAATAATTATCAATGTCCAGCAACCTTCTCTGAGATCTGGCTCAGAGCATGCCCAATTGACCATACTAAACAGAAGCTGCTGCAATCTCAGAGAAGTTATAAAATTGTACATGACATAGATTTTGCCACCTTTGCATCTTGTATTGCTCATGATGAAATCTGAGATCTTTTATACAGTTAAAATTATTTTTATTATTACTCTTTCTGTTATTGCAGTGCTTAGAGGCCAGGGCCCATTGTGCAAAGCTCTGTACAAACATAAAAAGAAACAGCAGAGTATCAAACTCTCTTCTGCCATGCCCTGGCCTTAACATTTCTTTAAATTTTAAAATGAAGCAGAGTCCATGGGATTTTTTTTTTTAAGTGTCATAATGCAGTCTACATGTTTTCTTGTGTCCTAGGTGTGCTAAAAATGGCTACACATCTAGATGGTATCATCTCTCCTGTGGGGAACATTTCTGCAATGAGTGTTTTGATCACTATTATCGAAGGTATACTTACTGAGACCATGTTTTGTTTACAGAAGTCTTGGAGAGATTGATTGGATATTAAAAATGTACAGTCTCATTTACTGAAACAAATATTTTAAACTTTTTCCTCTCTACTGACTTTATTTTGAAGTGAGACTTAGCGACTGCTGAGTGTAAGTTGCACAAACTGCAGCTGATGTGTGGGCCACCTATGAACCAAAAAGTGACAATCTGAGCCGTATGTCAGTTCTTCTGTGACTTTTTTAAAAAAGTGTTCAGGGCTTTTTGAAAAGAGTGTAAATAAACAAAACAAAACCAAACCAACAAATAATGAGTTGTGAATCTGTTCTTTCGGAAAATAACTCAAGATCTTCCTTATTTTTAAAGGTACGCTGTAGGCTTGGAAGAATTAGATTTTTATCTGTAAGTGTTAGTAAATGTCAATTTCACCATACACACACAAATGGATGAAAAACTGTTTGTGTCAATGGGAGTCAAAATTTACAGATAAGCAGAGTAAGGCTCATGCTGCTTGAGAACTTGTTAGAGTTTGGTTTAAGGATATTTATTTTGTATATTTTGACATGAGATGTTAAAACACAAATTGTCAACAGTTATAAAGCTTTAACTTTTTTAAATCTGTGTCTATTGTCATTAATTAATTATTGTCTAACCATCCTATAATTTCCCACAACTGTGAAAATTTATAACCAATAAAAATAGAAAAAAGTACTTAATAAACATTGATATTATCTGTCAAAATTACCACAAAAAATAGACTTGAATTCTGTCAAGCCTAATTATAAGCAAGCCCAATTTTAACTTGAGTAAATCTAGATGAGGGTGGTAGGAATTTAGTTTTACAAAGTGCCTTTCAGATTCAAAGTATCCCAAATCAGTCAAAGAATTTGATGCTTGAAGTTTACTGACTAGAAAGACTAATATGGCAGTTATATGCTGAGCTGTAGTTCACCTCAACCTTGCATATTAGCCCCTGTATTTATTATCGAAAGGAAATGTAGGCCTACACACTTCCCTGATTGCTATCGCATTTGTGTCTTTAAAAAAGTGCTATCCTCAGCCTTATGTGTGTGTGTGTCTGTCTCTCTCTTTTTAAACGTGATTTTTTGGAATAAGTATTGTTCTTTAAAATAGACTGGACCAGCCCACTTGCTAACTGCTTGCCATTTACTTTAACTTTCTTCTTAGTCATAAAGATGGTTATGAGAAATACACTGCTTGGAAAAGGATTTGGACCAGTAATGGTAAAAGTGAGCCCAGTCCTAAAGCTTTCATGGCTGATCAACAACTTCCTTACTGGGTAAGGAATATAGTGGGGTGTGTGTGTTTTGAGTAGTTTCTAGTGTTTGAAGATCAAGTAGCAGGTTCTGCTCTGGGACTCTAGGAGGATTTCTTGTATTAGGGAGGCGGGATAAAGCAGACTCCAGATAACAATCCTGATCAGTATCTCCACTGTCAGAAATCTTTCCCAATCCTTGGCTAAGTGCTCTCTATGCAGTACTCTGTTTGTCAGTCTAATTACTGAGGCAGCAGGAAGCATTTAGGATGTAGTTCAGGTGGAAGCAGATGTCAGGAGTGGGCAGGTGGTGATGGCGAAGAGGATGGTAGCACTAGGGAAAATAGAGAGAGAGGGAGAAAACCAGCCATAAGGGAGCGGAAGGTAAGTAAAATGGACGGGAAGGGAGTACACCTTCACTGGATGGGAGTGGAATGGAAGGGAGAGTTCAGGCAGCAATGGACAATACAGATTTAATCCTGAGACATACTGCATACTTCCAAACCCCAATGAAATAAGTGGGAATTGTGTGTTCAATACATCGTGGAATTAAGTCCTATGAGTGAAATTCACCCTCATGCAGAAGACCAGTACAAAGTCTATGCGCAGCTTAAGTCTTATTTACGCCCTGTGGGCTTAGGTGGCTCATAGGCCTTGTCCTAGCCATCTGCATCAAACCCATAGGGAGTAAGTAGGCTTAAACTGTGTATAACCTTTGTACTGGTCCTCTGCATGAGGGCGAATTTCACCTTATGTGAATAATGTATTTAATAACTCCCTTGCATCTTCCTTCTTCCCTACCCATTAGTTATGGTCCCAAAGTAGATTTCCTATCACATTCCTTTGCCGGTGTTTGCTGCATCATGTAATTGACTCTGATTATAGATCAAGCTCAAGTTAAAACATGTTTGTTCTTTTACTTCTAGGTGCAGTGCACAAAACCAGAGTGTGGGAAATGGCGTCAGCTGACAAAGGAAATTCAGCTTACATCACAAATAGCAAAAACGTACCGATGTGGTATGAAACTGAACAATTCTACTAAGGTAAAAGCAACACTGTTTGTCCCTACTTAAGCTGCAGTTAAGGTGGTTCTCTTGTTACAGTCATTAACTTGGCTTTTTTTTTTTCTTTTAACATTTATATTTGTTAGAATGATGAGTTGATGATCGTAGGAGCTGTATAGTTTGTATTCTACAGCAATTTAAATGTTTCCCTCAGGAAAGTGATGAAAGTGCAATATCCAAAACATCATTTGTAGAAATGCTCATGCAATTAGTTGTAAAATCATGTTTCAAAATGCTAAGAGATCAGTCTCCACAAAAGTTGCTGCTTCCAAAATGTATATGCCTTTCCAATTCCTTTTTGGTTTGATTTTTTCTTTTACTAGTCAAAACATCTGAAATGTCCAATGGTCCTTTTTTCTTTTTTAGTTTTTTAATGTGCATCTGTGCTTGACAACTGAAATGAAAGGATTAAGATTTAATAGGAAGATAGTGAACTCCTAAAAGTCATTGTAGTATCTTACTAGCAGCCCTAGAGTTATGGTTGAGGAAGGACTTCTGTCGCGAGTTTGTTTTCAGACATTTAAGGTGAAGTTCTGGCGCTACTCATGTCAATGGGACCAGGAGTTCACCCTTTAATTCTTTGGACAAGAGAATTTTCTCATGGAATCTTCCTGGAATATCTGATAAAATTACATCTGGCTGTTTTTTGTTTTGTTTTGTGGAATTTTAACGTGAAACACTTTTTTCACTTGCAGAGACACTTTTAGATGTCTCTGAAATTGCTATTCAAACAAACAACTTGCAATTGACATAGTGCTCATTGTGGACAAGTGCCTTTAGTAGACATATGAAAGTAGTATACTGTGCATGTACAGGAAATGATTTTATTGAATGTTTATGCAATGCTGCAGATACTTGCCTCTTCACATATGCATGTATCTGTATTGTTGAGCACTGAAATGCATTGTTGAGCACTGAAATGCAGTGTAAGCCGAAACTCCTCTGTTTCCACTCAACCCCCCAGCTATGTATATGTTAATGTGGGATCATTAGATAGCCAAGGCCATTTGGTTCAGTCAGCCAGGAACTTTATCTGTGGTGTTTGGCTTTTTAGTATTTTTTAATATTATGTACTGTAAAAAAATAATTACCATATGGTAATATTTTAGTTATCTGTGCCATGAAAGCTTAAAATAGAGCACTCTTTTTTAAAAAAATACATTTTTAAGTCTAAAGGAGTTGTACCAGAGTCTGTTTGCTTCTTTTATGTAATATTCGTGTGTGGCTTTAGATAGTTAAATTTCTCTTTCAGATTGAGGGCTCGGACCAGTGTTCCATGCCTGAGGATCTGGTGAGTTGTCTGTACATGACGGTTCATTTGCTCTATAGTGTAAAAGTGGGATGAAAAATTGGGAATGGGGTAGGTGGTTTTTTCCCCTTTCTTGGCCAGAGATCACAACTGCAGCGTTGTCTTTTGGCATGTGTGCATTTCAGCCTCAGGAATTGAGATTGCCTGTGCCTCATCTGGAGAAGGATCCATTTTAATAATGGGGAAGGGCTGACACTTCAATCTTCTAATCTTTCTTCCCTCTTAGTATAAATGTTGGTGTGGTTTTCATAGTCTCTGACTTAAGGCCCTGATTCTAGGTCTGCTCCTGATTCTGGGATCTAATCGGGCAAAAATGGCATACAGTACCTGCACTAACCATCCAGATTTAGGCAGAAAATTCCCTGTTTTTTTTGGGGGGGGGGGTCCTCCATTTTCTTTCAGGCTAGTGTCCTGTTTCGTAAACTGTCTTCGTACTATGTGAAAAACTAAACTGTAATTTTTCACAATTATTACAAAGGTTTGACTGTTTTGAAGTGTGGCGTTATATTTTGGTTAGACTGGGATGCCATCACGAATGGCATGACAGTGCATTGCAGTTTCTCTGCACAACATCATGTGCTATAAGCCAAAGGTGGCAAGTGTATGAACAGTTCCTTTATGCCACACAGTTTGTTCAGGTTAATTCTTGTTAACACTTGTGTAAGCTTGCCTACATATTTAAGCTTTTTGATCTGTATTTGTTTTGCATTGTAACTATAGATCTGCAAGACAAGGTTCATTGTTGCAGGGAGGGAAGAATGTAAATGAAACTGATCAAGTATGTATTGCCATGAGCCTCTTAAGTTTCCTAAATTCAGCTGTCTTGAATCAGAAACAATTAAAAATGCCTAGTCTGGATGAAGTGGTGAAGTATGTCTCCTTTTTTTAGCTTGCAAAATGGATGCTGTGTTGTGGCTCTTGGCAGATTCATTTCTGATGCACATGGCAACAGTTCACGCTTTCTAAGTCAGGCACAAGAGGGAGAGAAAGGGAAGAAAAATGTCTGTGTGATTTAAACTGTCTTGTCTCTGAGGCTGGTGCTTTTAGTGCTCTCAGGTCTGAGTTTTGAGGGGTAAAATGGAAAAACCAAGTCAAATGTGTTCAGAGTATTGATGCTTGTTCTCTTCTGCCTTCTCTCCTCCATCCAGAGAGTTGCTGAAGTTTCAGACCATTGGTGGTACTCCATGCTCATCCTCCCTCCTTTGCTTAAAGACAGTGTGGCAGCTCCTTTGCTGTCTGCATACTATCCAGACTGCGTAGGCATGAGTCCCTCCTGTACCAGCACTAACCGATTACTTGGTGAATCCAACGCTGTGAAGTTAGAGCACATAAAGAGTGCACCTAATGTAGCTGGTAAGGGCTGTTCGTGTGTCTATTTCAGGGATTCTCAAACTTCCTTGTACTGCGACCCCCTTCTGACAACAAAAATTACTACATGACCCCAGGAGGGGGGACCAAAGCCTGAACCTGCCCTGGATGGAGGGCCAAGGCCAAAGCCCTCTCCCCCCAGGCAGGGGGATCAAAACTGAAGCCCAAGGGCTACAGCCCCAGGCAGGGGGCATGTACCCTGAGCCCCACAGCCCAGGGCTAAAGTCCTTGGGCTTCAGTTTTAGCCACAGGAGGTGGCGCTCAGGCTTCGGCCCCAGGCCCCAGCAAGTCCAAGCCAATCATGGTGACCCCGTTAAAACAGGGTCGTGACCCACATTTTGAAAACTGGTGGTCTGTTTACATGACGCAGCTCTGCAAAGATTTGTGTCCTTTTCTTGAATGTTACATGTTCAGTTACTTTAACTGAATCATTATACTGCACATTAGGTTGAAGGATGGTCTTGAGGTTAATGCTGTGTGGTGCTGAGACAAGAAATCTGGGTTCTGGTCCCAACTCTGATATAGATTTTTCCATGTGACCTTTGCAAATCACTTCATCTCTCTATAAGATTAGAAACTTGACAGCATTTCTGTGAGGCTTACATCATTAATGTTTGTAAAGTGCTTTGAGATTCTTGGATAAGATGGTGCTTTAGAAATGTAAAAGATCATTATTAGCAACAATTCAGAAAACACAAGGGTTTCAATCATTTATGAATAAAGAGTTTATTTTCATATTAGCTGTCTGTGATAGTTCTAAAATTCATGTACTCAGAATTGCTGATGTCAGAGACTGTCTAGCAACTTACTCTTCTTCAATGTATTCTGCATTTCAAGAGGATGCTTTATTTCAGAGAGAACAAAGAATTTTCTGAATGTTAGACTAGAACATCTATTGACCTGGATTCTTTCTACTACATCCATTTGTCCCACCTGGGTGTGTTACCCAGAGAGCCAAAAAACCACTCTAACCTGGATAGGTCCAGATCTCTTCAGCTGGAAGGACAATGTCTGCATTGCAGGACTTGGAGGGTGGAGGAGGGAATAAAGCAGTGAAAACTTGGGACAATCCTTAGAGTTGCCAGAGGTTTGAGGACTTCCTCACTACCACCCCGAGGATGGTCATTGGGCATGCTCAGTGTATAATCTTAGACTGGCCAGGAACTGACTAGTAGATACAGCAGAGTATGACTGATTCACGGCCTGTCTTTATTCCATTTCAGGGATGAATAGATACTTCCAGCCCTTCTACCAGCCCAATGAATGTGGTAAAGCACTCTGTGTGAGACCAGATGTCATGGAATTAGATGAGCTCTATGAGTTCCCAGAATATTCACGAGATCCTACAATGTACCTAGCTTTGAGAAACCTCATCCTGTCTTTGTGGTACACAAATTGCAAAGTAAGCAAGGCTGAGAGTTAATGGTATAGTTTTATATTTACAAATAATGTGCTCTAAGGCACTGCCTCCAAGAAGTATAGGCAGAAGAGCCCTCCTGGAGTCTGTGTTCTATGAAGAATCTTCATTAGACACAGTAATTGCACTTTTAAAAATTGTAAAAAAAACAAAACAAAACAACCAGCACTAAACAAAAAATTACTTATACTTAATAATGCCAAGAAACTTCCTTTAAAGTGATCTTCAAATGTTTTTGAAACACTCCAACTTTAAGATGAAAGCCCTGTACAAGCTTGGTAAAGGGAAACTTCAGAATATTTCTAAATGGCTTTTTAGGGCACTTCAGTACTTTTTGTTTATGTGAATGTTAGGTAAGTACTGACACCTGGGTAAGCGTGAGAACAGGCTTATGGCAAAACTACAGCTGAGGATGACTAAGGAGGAAAAGTAGAATATCAAAGCTTCTAGCAGTTTAGAAACTTAGTCCAGATTGAGCATGTTATTTGCAACACAAACACCATGTAGTGAATAGGAGTCTCACAGCCACCTTCTAGTATATCTGCAGGGGCACAAGTGACCGCAGACATGGTTGTAGGCTTGATTCTCTTTGTTTATACTGATTTAACTCAGTTGACTTCACTGGAGTTACTCCTGATTTATAGTAGTATAAATGAGATCAGAAGCCCTATTGGTTTTCTCAAAACTAAGACTTCTCGACTTGGGTCTCTTAATACAAATTTTTGAATATGATCCTGTTTTTATTTTGGCTGGAGTAGCATACAACTTGCACAAACCTCTACTGTGTGGATCCACAGGACATTCAGTGGAAAAGCTTGACTATCTAGCATCGCTGCGATATCTAAATGTACTTGGCAGGCATGGATGTAGCTGAGGTCCGTTGTACTCTTATCTCGTTTGTTCTGTGTTAATTCACTCTGTTTGGTTTTGGGAGAATTGGAAGAATCAAATGGTCTAGAGTTCTCTCCCTGCAGTTGGCTGGGACACAAAATTGACCTTTACTCTTTGTTAATCTCTCTTAGTAACCTGTTTGATTAGAGGTTAGGCTTCAGCATCTGAATTACGGTTGAAATGTGTTTTAAACATGGGAAAGCATGGAACATTTTGTATGAACACATCTTTATTTTTTTTTTGTTTCCCTAAATGCAGGAAGCTCTGACCCCTCACAAATGTACTCATCGCATCATTGTGCGGGGGCTTGTGCGTATTCGCTGTGTGCAAGAGATGGAGAGGATACTTTATTTTATGGCAAGAAAAGGGCTGATTAATACAGGGATTTTGTCAGTCAGTCCTGACCAACATCTTCTTCCCAAAGAATACCACAATGTAGGTAACCATAATATTCTCATTAATTAGTAGATAGAATATGCTGCTGCTTAATTTCTGTTTTCACATTTGGGCTCTTGTTTCAATCTGTAATTCCAACCATATTAGCCAGGATCATGTTTAAACCTAGCTTAGTTCTTGGTAGCAAAGTGTTGACTCCCATTGACTTCCGTGGACACATCAGGCCTATGGTTTCCGTGGCTATTATGGACAGGGATGAACTACTTTGTGACCTGTTTTATAAACCCATGGTATACACTCTGCTTTCCTCCACATCCTAGCATAGCAATTCAACCCTGTTTACCCACGCTAGAAAACATGGCTTTCAAGAACTGTCGTTGTCTTAGTGTATGCGCAACATGCCTCAGGTGCACATGACCAGGATTCATCACCGAATTTGGTCTGCTGGTTTGATCATTAGCTTCCCTGGCCGGACCAGGTGCTCACAGGGAGCATGACATGAATGCTGATTCATTGCCCTCCCCCTCCCCCCCTTCAAGAACTGTGATCAAAGAGTGCTTGTATCGGACTATCAATTTGTGTGACACAACACTGAAATGTAGATCAGAAATGAATATGTGCTGTAATGTCTGTATTTCTAGGAGATACGCCAAGTACAATTTTATGCTACATGTAAATGAAAAGTGTGTGTGTGTATTTTAAACTAGTTTTCGTTATTTAATGCCTTTTGTGATCAAAGATGCTTACAAGATACATGGTGCGTCTGATCTAGGTCACTTAACTTGCTTGACTTTTTATCAGCACTGTTTTAGTCAAAGTAAATTGAGACAAATGCTTTTAAAGGCCTCAAATAAACCAGTTAGTATCCCCAAAGAAATAACTGGCCTTCCGCTGACACTAAATGAACCCTAACAAATCATGCCTTTCAAAGTTATCATTGACTATTTTAGAGTACACAGGCATGATCCCACACCACTGAAATCAGTGGGAGCACAGATTTCACCCATAATGTGCAATGATTGATTTTTGGTTTTGCACCAACTGATTTCTTCTGTAAGAACATTTGCTACTTTCCTTCTCTCTCTCTCTCTCTCTCTCTCTCTTTTTAAAAACAAAAAAGAAATCTGTCATTATTGTTGGGGCTGGTCCAGCAGGATTAGCAGCTGCAAGACAACTGCACAACTTTGGAATTAAGGTAAGAAGCTTTAGGATAAATATCTTTATTCAACACTTAAAAACAGCAGACCTCCTACTACATAGAAACCTGTCCTTCAGTAATGGAAAAATAATATTCCTAATACAGATGCCTCCATAGAACAGCCCAATAAATGTACAAAATCTCAGGTTTAATTAGGTGAGGTAATATCTGTTGGTTGTTTTAGTTCAGGTCAAACAACAAAGCAAAACAGCAGTACATTTAGTACATATTTTACATACTATTTTAAAAAATGACATATGAGAACAGTGTCCAGAACAGAGGGACCCTGATCCTTGACTGCAGTTCTTAGGGGTTGTAATAATGTAATAAAGTAAATAATAAGGGAAAAATTAACTCTTGTTTATTAAATTAACTTTACCAGAATTAAAAATAATTGACGTGATCTATTTATAATAAACAAGTGTACATAAATTGCATACATTTGATTGTATCCCTCTCCCCCAGTCATCTTGATTCTGCAATACTTTGCACACATGAATAGTCCCATTAAAATCAGGGGAAATACTTCCAGGTGTAAATGTTTGCAGGATTGGAGATTGAATGGGAGTTGAGCACCTAGCTTCTCGATTTCTTTTGAAAATCCTTGTGATCAGATTCCTGGATGGGTCACACTGAGAAGTTCAACGCTCAGGGCAGACTGCAAGAAATAGGGCAGACCATCCCCAAAGCTGGTGGTTTACTCTATAATTAGATTCCCCAAGCCAGTAACAAAAAAGCTTCTGCAGTACCATACTGGTTAACCGGAAGCCAAACACAGTCCCCTTTGGGCATTCCAGCCCGTGGCTCCCATCCAGACAACCAAGTCTAATATAGTTAGAGGTTATTGAAAACCTATTTCACCATATGTGAGGTTCTTACTGATCCCAAAGGATCAGACACTTACCCCACATCAGGATGTATCTGAGATCCTACCCAAATATCATGCTGTCAGTCAATCCTTAGTAAATGAACTAAAGATTTATTAATAAAAGAAAAGAGAGGTATAAAGGTTACCATTGCAAAGTCCTTATGTCAGGTTCGTAGCAGTGATGGAAAAGACTGCTGGCTTGCAAAAGTCTCTCTGGTAACTTCCAAAAGATTGGAAGGGCCTCAGTCCAGAGTTCAAGATATTCCTTTTAGCTGTAAATCCACAGTCCAGGGAATTAGAGCAGCAAAGAGGCAACATGGAGGTGTCTCAGGTGTCTTTTTATATTCTTTGCCAGGTGCATAGAAATGTTTGGTCCCAAGATGGAGTCCAGGTCACGTCATTATCACATGTGCTCGCATGCTTTGCTGACTCATGCAGCTATTTGCCATATTGTTTCTGAGGTGTCCACAGGAAAGGCTTACTGGGCAGGATGAATTTCTTCAATGACCCATTGTGAGCTGAGTGTCCTTAATGGCCATCAACACATAGCTGTCTAGCCCTGATGTAAATCTATCTGGAGGGTGTCACCCAGGAACAAAACACATATTGGAGATGCAAATACATAACCAATATTCATAACTTTAGATACAAAGATCAAATGTGGATTTAATCAGGATAATCATATTCAATAGCTTGTAACTTTTCCATTGACACCTTACATGATACACTTTGTGCAAGACTTATGGAAATTGTGTAACAGAGTAACAGCCGTGTTAGTCTGTATTCGCAAAAAGAAAAGGAGTACTTGTGGCACCTTAGAGACTAACCAATTTATTTGAGCATAAGCTTTCGTGAGCTACAGCTCACTTCATCGGATGCATACTGTGGAAAGTGTAGAATATCTTTTTATACACACAAAGCATGAAAAAATACCTCCCGCCAACCCCGCTCTCCTGCTGGTAATAGCTTATCTAAAGTGATCACGCTCCTTACAATGTGTATGATAATCAAGTTGGGCCATTTCCAGCACAAATCCAGGTTTTCTCTCCCCCCACACACACACACAGTTTGTGGGGGGGGGAGAGAAAACCTGGATTTGTGCTGGAAATGGCCCAACTTGATTATCATACACATTGTAAGGAGAGTGATCACTTTAGATAAGCTATTACCAGCAGGAGAGCGGGGTTGGCGGGAGGTATTTTTTCATGCTTTGTGTGTATAAAAAGATATTCTACACTTTCCACAGTATGCATCCGATGAAGTGAGCTGTAGCTCACGAAAGCTTATGCGCCAATAAATTGGTTAGTCTCTAAGGTGCCACAAGTCCTCCTTTTCTTTTTGCGGATACAGACTAACATGGCTGCTACTCTGAAACAGTGATATAAATGGTCAACTTTCTTATACACAGCATCACAATCCAGAAGGCTGGAATTCTGCCTCATTTTCAGCCCATTCCATGATTGCTGAATCACGGAATGCATGTTGTCCTCCAGCTGCATTGTTTCAGTCATGCAGAAATGTATCTTGCAATGAATTATATTAATATCAAACAGCAAAAACAGTTTTAATTGAAAATATTGCTTATCGCTTTAGAAAATATTTATTTTCAGTATGTGAAATGTACATTAAATGTATTTTAAAAGAAGCAGCAAAAGGTCAACATATATTAACTTGGAGCACCTTTCCCTAAACCTGAAAAATTGGAAGTTTTTTCACCTTGTAGATGTTGAAAAAAGCAAATGATAATATGCTTAAGCCTAGTTTTATTAAGGTATTAATTTTGGCTAAAGTGTAAATGAGCCTTTGTTTTATAACTGTGTGAGTGTGTATGTATCTCTTTAAAGTAACCTTTAAATGACAATTTGAGAAACATGAATGGAAGGTCTGCTCCATTAGTGTCCATTTATCAACAAAGTAAAGTATTAAGCTCAATAACATAACTAAGCAGCTTAATTTTGTCTTTATCCTGGAGCCTAGATAAGTGTTTTTAAAATATCTTCTCTGACAGCTTCCTAAGCTATGTTTGTGTTACAGGTCATTGTGCTAGAAGCAAAAGACAGAATTGGCGGGCGTGTGTGGGACGATAAGACTTTCAAAGGAGTCACCGTAGGAAAAGGAGCACAGATTGTCAATGGCTGTGTCAACAACCCGATAGCACTAATGTGTGAGCAAGTGGGTTTCTTCCCTGCAATGGTTATGCATTATTGTCAGTGAAAATGGACTAATTACAAAGCCATGTAGGCATGTATATATGTGTGAGTGCCGTGGTTTTGCTCCACATGAGTTAATATTTCTGAATATAAAAGTTTCCTTCCAGGAATTAGGTGGGTCAACCTCTTATAATCAGAGTAATGACTGAGCTAACCTTAAAATAATTTGTTTCTTTAAAATATCTCCGTTTTAACATTAGTCATCTTAAAAAAACAACCAAACAAACCAAATGCTCCCTCACAATAGAATTCCTTGTGGTAAGGCTGCTCTTATTTATGATTGTAATTATTTCTCTGGTACATTTAAGTTCTATATGAATTCTAAAGAATAGGAAAAATCCTTAGTTTCAAGTACTACCTTTCAGACAGAGTACTATATATGTATTTATTGTCTTGAATGGCTCTTTAAATACAATTAAGTTGGATCTATGCCACGTTTTAACTATAAATGAAACTAAAGACAAAAGTGTTTTCAGAGTACAAATTTTTAATTGAAGATCTTGCAGTACACAATTCAAATGAAATTATTGTCCACACTGATTCAGGAAAGGAGGTGAAGAAATAACTAGCTCAGAGATGTTCTGCTCAAAGTATCTGTAGTCCATCTCTTAGGTGAACCAAGTTAATAGAGAAAGTTCTCAACTTAATGGGTGAGAACAAGAGATTCTGATGAAATGCTATTCTAACTCATAGCAACCAAATTGACCTCCATAGAAAAACATCACTTTCATAACAATCCTTAGTAGTACTAATCCATATATAGAGAAATGGTCAGTCTGAAAAGCATAAGAGTTTATCAAGTTTGAGAACGTTAGGGCCCATCTGTATTGCAATAACAACCACATCTGGTGACCCAATTTATGACATGGTTGGTGTGATTAAAACATAATTCTGTCTTGTAAGTGACATCTGTATGGTAACCATGTCTTTGATTAGTGCTACAACCTTGGACAGAGCAGGGTATTAGCACGGTGTCAGGCATATAGCTAAAATAAAAATGGCTAGGCACCACCTGCAAGAAGCAGCCATGGTTTTTGCCTGCAACTGCGGATAATGTTGTAAGAGTCCCCAGCAGCTTGGTGGTTGTAGTAGAGATAAGCCCTTATACTGGAGTTGGCAATAGTTTTCAACTATAAGCCCCAACTGACCTTAATGTGTGGTTTTATGGCATTGTGGGGATTCATGGATACTGTCTCTCAGTGACTTCCAGATGAAATCCACACAGGCTACCAGTAAAAAGGTGTTTTCTCACTGCCAGCATTGCAAACTCCAAGGCAGCTTTATGTTCAGATCCCAGACTGAGTTTTTGCAAGTGGAACTTAGCAAACTAGTCTTCTGGAGACCCAGAGCCAGGAGAAAATCCAGCTCATTTTCCTGTAACTATCCAATGCTCTATGGCACTGGGAAGAATAATGGGGGAAATAGCAAAACCTTATTTTAATTAGAAAAGTATGGCCTCTGAATACCCAGAGGGAGCTCATATGTGGAGTAATAGTGTGTGATCATTTATTTAGGGTATTTTTTACTTTTTAAAAAATAGATCTGTATTTTGAAAAGAGACCTGCAGTGGGAAGCAGCCCAGGGTCTCACAGGATAAGTGGGTAAAATGGGGAAATCTTAGGCCATATCTCTGATTAGGTAAAAGTGCATTGAAAAGAATTTGTGCTACATCTCCAAGTAACTGTTTCACTTGGACTCTGTGAAACATGTCAACTCTTTACTCTGACTTTAAAAAAAAATATTGGCCAAGCAAAGCAAGGTTTAACACTCAACTCAATGGCATCTCTGTCTGTCTTTCTGTCTATAATGCAATAATTATTGAATTATTGAACATCTGATCAATTCCAGAACATTCAGGGAATGTTTTAGTCCTCTATGGGCAAAACCATATTGATATTGGTGAAAACTGGAAGGGGAAAATGGTGGACACACGGAGCCCCTGGCTTCTGGTTGGCAGACTCAGCAGCATGGAGGACACACGGAGCCCCTGGCATGAGGGAAGGGGCCAAGAGGTTGCTGTGAGTCTCTGAAATAGAGTGGGATGGAAGGGTGGGACACAGAGTTTGTGGGGTATATGTTGAGGAACAGAAGGAGCTCCTGCTGTGTGCAGTGTACTCTGCCTACAGAAGCAACAAAGTGTGCGACTCTTTAGTTTTACCATTTCCTAATCTTTGGATTTTTGTACTGCCTTTGATGTATTGTTGCTTAAAAGTCATAGGCTTGGTTTAACTGCTGAGTTTCAAGTTCCATTCAGAACTAAATTTTTGTATTATTTTAAGAGGTTGAGATTCATGTCTAACCTGACCAGTTGTTTAAAGTGTGCAAAAACTCCATGTTAGCAACAGTGCCTTATTCCTAAGGATTTACCCTTCTTTTTAATATGTACTTGAGCAGCTTAGAAAGTGAAGTTTTCCCCATAGAAATTTTACGCTTATTCATTTTTAACTTTCTTTTGAAGCTTGGTATTAAAATGCACAAACTAGGGGAGAGATGTGATTTGATCCAAGAAGGTGGAAGGATAACTGACCCTACTATAGATAAGCGCATGGACTTTCATTTCAATGCCATCCTGGATGTTGTCTCAGAATGGAGAAAAGATAAGACCCAACATCAAGATGTCCCTCTTGGAGGTAAGGGAGGAGTTGTCCTGGACACCAGAGGTGTTGACAGTTTTCATAACCATAAAAATAAGGGGGCTTTTATGCTAATTTGCCTTTCATTTTGTACATAATTTGGGGATTCTGAATATTTGTATGTATGGTTGGCCTTAAACTTTGAGGCTCCATTGAAGTAAATGGGAGCTTTGTCACTGAATTCAGTGGAGCCAGGATTTCACCCTCGAGTTGTAGGCCATACCATATCTCATTTGAAGGGTGATTTTTTTTTCCCTACATTGATAGTAACATAGGAGATTAGATCAGTTGTTTTCATAGTTTGGCCATTTTTAATATACTTGTCCTTGGCTTTGGTACTACCACTAGTTTGTCTCTAAGGGTATGTCTACACTGCAGTTACACACCCACGACTGATCCGTGCCATCTGACTTGGGCTCATGGGGCTCAAGTTAATGGGATTTTTAATTGTGGTGTAGACGTTGAGCCAACCTCTGGGACCTTCCTACATCATGGGGTCCTAGAGTATGGGCTCCAGCCCGATCTTGAATGTCTACACTGCAGCTAAACAGCCCCTTAGCACGAACCCAAGACAGCTGGCATAGGCCAGCCGCGGGTGTCTAATTGCAGTGTAGACATACCCTAAGTAGCTGAAGCAGTTTCGGTTGGATAGAGACGGTCAGGGCAGCTGTGATTTTATTTTTTTAATTACATTTTCAGAATATAGTTCTGCTCTTTTTTTCTATGATGAGTACACACAGAGTAAGGGCCTGATCCAAAGCCCACTGGAAAACAATGAAGAGAATCCATTGGCTTCAGTGAGCTTTGAATCAGGCCCCAAGGCTCTCAAATCTTTTGCTATAGTGAAAATTACACAGAATGCTATAGAAGGTGGCATTCGGAGTAGTATTCATGAGTTGTTGTTTTCTGTTTGTTTTGGGGTTTTCTATTTATTTATTTATTTTGGATGAATTAGCCTTGGGGAATGAGTGTCATTTAAACCACATCACTGCAGCATGTTGTACTGATGATAGCTGAACAATGAATTTCTCTGCTGTCTATGTTGGTTATCCCACATGGCTCCTATTTTTAACCAGATTTTTTTCTGAGGTTGACAGTAACGTCTACTCTCTCTTTTTGAGAGCAGTTCTTGGGAAACATACACTCCCTTGAGATCTGTGTCTGAAATCAAATTTATTTTAATCTGAACTCAAATTTAGGGTTTCATCTGATCACATGAGAGAGATCTTGCTGGCATATATTCTGTAGCAGCTTTTTTCACGACATAAGAAGTAAATTTGGATGAGTATTAATAGCTAACTTGCAAACTTGTGAGAGTCGGAGAACAATGAACTGCGATCATCTATTTTACATTTTTATTGTAAATCTGTTCCTGTACAGAGAAGATACAGGAGATCTATAAGGCTTTTATTCAGGAGTCAGGTATCCAGTTCAGTGACCTGGAGGAAAAGGTACTACAGTTCCACCTCAGTAACTTGGAGTACGCCTGTGGCAGTGACCTCCATCAGGTGAGTGCATGATTGATTAAATATGTGATGTAACTTAGAAATAGAGAGAAGGGAAGGATAATCTAATGTCTAGGGCACTATCCTGGAATTTAGGAAACAAGGAGTTCAGTTCCCTGCTCCACCTCAGACCTCCTGGGTAACTTCTGTGTGCCTCAGTTCTCACCACTAAAACTGAGATAATAGCACTCCCCTCTCAAAGAAATTCACCTCCAGTTTGAACCTTACACCCAAGTGGTCACTGCAAAATGTGAGGTAAATTCCTCTGCTATAGTGGAAACTGGGTTTTGAAAAGTAGCTTTTGATCCACATACCCAAATGATTACTGCAAGTGGTGATCACAGAATGCAAATTTCACTGTGATGCTAAGGTCCCTCTAAGCCATGGCCCTCCCCGCTGGCCGCTGCAGGTCCGTGCTGGGACCAGCGGGGAGAAGCGCCCCTCCCCACCAGCCTCAGCATGGATCTGCCACAGACTTGCTGCGGCTGGGGGAAAGGAGCCCCTCCCTCAGCCTGGCCCATCCACGCTGGAGCTGCTGCAGCCGGGGGAGAGACTCCCCCGGCCCCGAGCTGCTGCAGCGAGAGAGGGTTGGGGGGAGTCTGTTCTCTCCCCACTGCAGCCTGGGGACAGCCTGCACCCCGAATCCCTCATCCCCTCACACCCCAAACCTCTGCCCCATATTGATGCACATAATAAAATTCATTCCGCACATGGACGTAAAAAATTAGAGGGAACACTGCTGTGTTGTACTGGCAATATAGTGTATGTGATGCACATATGTATTTACATGTATCATTTTACCTGCAGTAGTCAGTTTTCTAGTGTTGTATTAGTTGCTGTGAAATATTATTGGACAAATTATCTGTAGCACCTGAGAATACAATAGAACCTCAGAGTTATGAACATCTTGGGAATGGAGGTTGTTCGTAACTGAACAAAACGTTGTGGTTCTTTCAAAAGTTTACAACTGAACATTGAGTTAATACAGCTTTGAAACTTTACAATGCAGAAGAAAAATGCTGCTTTCCCTTTATTTTTTTACTAGTTTACATATAACACAGTACTGTACTGTATTTGGTTTTTTTTGTTTTGTTTTGTCTGTGCTGCTGCCTGATTGTGTACTTCGGGTTCCAAATGAGGTGTGTGGTCGACTGATCAGTTCTTAACTCTGGCGTTCATAACTGAGGTTCTACTTTATTGTGATATTAAAAGTGATAATAATTAACATAGCTGCTGCATTATATTTTTATTCTTTTAGTAGTAGAATACTTTCATTTTCAATGGGAACCCAATGGATGACGTACGTTTACTTTTACTTCCTGTCCAGTTTGCTGAGAACCATTTCATACCTCTTTCCCTCCCCCTAGTATTTTTCAGCCATATGTTTTGGGAGTTTTGCTGTTGACTTCAAAGGAGTCAACAATTTCACCCTGTGTTTTTAAATCTCATGTAATCATGCTTGTTAACTTTGTAGTGGCACCAATCCACTGACCTTAAAAGCAGACCCCAGAGATTTATTCATTACCTCTCTTAGGACAAAGTTTGCCATTTCAAGCATCTTTCAAGCATCTTTGATATGAGTGGTTTTTAGAATCGCACACTTGCATTCTGTTTAGCCTTTCACTCTGCAGGCAGGCCAGTCCTCGCTTACAGACAGCCCCCCAACCTGAAGCAAATACTCACCAGCAACCACACAACAAAAACGCTAACCCAGGAACCTATCCTTGCAACAAAGCCCGCTGCCAACTGTGTCCACATATCTATTCAGGGGACACCATCATAGGGCCTAATCACATCAACCACACTATCAGAGGCTCGTTCACCTGCACATCTATCAATGTGATATATGCCATCAGGTGCCAGCAATGCCCCTCTGCCATGTACATTGGCCAAATCGGACAGTCTCTACGTAAAAGAATAAATGGACACAAATCAGACGTCAAGAATTATAACATTCAAAAACCAGTGGGAGAACACTTCAATCTCTTTGGTCACTCGATTACAGACCTAAAAGTGGCAATTCTTCAACATAAAAAACTTGAAAAACAGACTCCAACGAGAGACTGCTGAATTGGAATTAATTTGCAAACTGGACACCATTACATTAGGCTTGAATAAAGACTGGGAGTGGATGTGTCATTACACAAAGTAAAACTATTTCCCCTTGTTTATTTCCCTCCTAATGTTCTTGTAAACTGCTGGAAATGGCCCACCTTGATTATCACTCCAAAAGGTTCCCCACGCCCACCCCACGCTCTCCTGCTGGTAATTGCTCACCTTTCCTGATCACACTTGTTACAGTCTGTATGGTAACACCAATTGTTTCATGTTCTCTGTGTATATAAAATCTCCCCACTATATTTTCCACTGTATGCGTCCGATGAAGTGAGCTGTAGCTCATGAAAGCTTATGCTCCAATAAATGTGTTAGTCTCTAAGGTGCCAAAAGTACTCCTTTTCTTTATATTCTGTTATCTGAGTGTTAATGCTTAAAAACCCTTACCGGTATAATAACACTGTAGCATCTAATCATTTGAGAGATTGGATAGCTGTATACCCTTGTTTCGGTCGGAAAACACCTTTTACTGGTATCTAAAATGTTTTATGCCTATACACCAATCTTTTTCACAGTGCTGCTCTTGCACTGTGCCAAATGATGTTCTCAGTAGGGTATCGCCTAGTAACCTATCCAGATTGTGTCATTTTGCTTAATTAGACGATTTGCATAGCGTAGCCTCATTTAAATAAAAAATTTGCTGGCATCTGATCCCCTGGTATGGAAGAAACCACTTTGGCTTCCTCTACATGTATGGCTTTTATAAAGCTTACATGTTGTCTCCCGACTGGTAGACACAACCTGTTGTATTCTGTCCACAGGTATCTGCACGCTCATGGGACCACAATGAATTTTTTGCCCAGTTTGCTGGAGATCACACCCTTTTAACGCCAGGGTATTCTACCATCATAGATAAACTGGCTGAAGGTGTTGACATTCGACTTAAGCTTCCGGTGAGTTGTAAAGTGATGGTGTCAGGGGATTGGTCAGACTCACATCATCATAAGAGGCACAGCTCCTAAGCTACAACCAAGGAGAGGGAGGGAGGGAGCAGGCGGGAGGGGTGGGGAGGAACTAACTGGAGATAAAGAGGCTTTTGAAATGCCTAGGCTAGTTTAAATGGGGGAAGAGGAGCACCTGGCAATCAATCAGCTGGCTTTGCCCAGCCAGTGATTAAGCAGAGGACTGAAGAAGGTATTGAAGAGAGGCACCTCACATCCTGCTGTACGTATGCTCTGGGTTTCTCTCATTCCCTGTTGTCCAGTCAAGGTTGTCCCGCAGTGAAGGTAATGAGAGAGTATTAGCTTTGAAGCATACAAGCATCTCTTCATATTCCACAAACAAATCTGGTTTTGAGATAACTATAACTTTTTTTGATGTGACGGAACAGGAAGAAGCTTTATTTTTTAATTATTTCTGTATAATTTCAGTGTTTAGATTTCATCTCAATTGTTAGCAAGTGATTCTATTTATAGCAAACCTGTGATACTGGAAATGTAGTTGGATATCTGCATCCTAGAGGCATAGTCTAAACCCTCAGGGCTTTGGATCTGCCCGCAGGATTGCCCCCCATGGTGCAGCAGGCCCTGCGCCGCTCTCAGAAGTGGCCGGCACCACATCCCTGGGGCGCTGGGGGTGTGGGGGCAGAGGGCTCTGTGCATTGCCCTTGCCTCCAGGCACCGCCTCCCCAGCTCCCATTGGCCAGGAACAAGGAACCGTGACCAATAGGAGCTTTGGGGGAAGTACCTGGAGGCATGGCAAGGGCAGCGCGCGAAGCTCTGTGCTTTAGGTAAGTGGCGACGGGCCGGAGCCCGAACCCCTCCTGCACCCTGCCCCCCAACTCCCTGCCTGCACCTCGCACCCCTCCTGCACCCCAACTCCCTGCCCTGAGCCCCCTGCTGCACCCCGCACTCCCTCCTGCACCCCAACCCCCTGCCCCAGCCCTGCATACAATTTCCCCAACCAGATGTGGCCCTTGGCCCAAAAAGTTTACCCACCCCGGTCTAAAATGTCTGACTAAGCTAATCATAATATTTAGCAAGTACATAAAGTTTGGTCTTGAAAAAGTCACGTTTGTAACTAACTTGACTTTAAAAACATATATTTTCCCTTCTTTCATGTATCAGACTCCTTAGTGTTAGCATTCGTACTAATAAACTGTTTGACTTCTACCCTTACCATTTCTGGGAACGCAGGGATAATCTTGAGAGAACTGTGTATAACATAGTTATCCCCCTTATCATATTATGAATTGCTTCATTTGAACAGTGAACAACTGTTTCAGGTTCCCTTTTTCCACAGTGGCTAGTTTTTCTAATTAACGTGCTCTTCTGCATCAAATACGGGAGCTAACGTATCCGGAAGTGACGTTTATAGACTTGTAATAATTTGCTATCCTCTGAATGTGGACTGTATAATTTCATAGAATTTTTGGTGTATCACCATTACTTTCCCTTTGCAAACCAGGTACACAGTATAGACTATTCTGGGGAAGAAGTCCAGGTCACTACAGCAGATGGAACTGTGTGGACAGCACAAAAGGTAACAAGTATGTTTCAAGTTATCTATATTTAGATCATAGATTCTTTAGAGGTTAAAAAAAAAATCTGTATATTTTTACAACTTAATTGTTCAGTGACCCATGTTTGGTTAATATAGTGACCGTTTTTCACTGGGCATGTTTAAGTTTGGAATGCTAATTTATATATACTGTGGAAACTCGCTCATTTGAACAAATGACCTATTCAGAATTACCTGAATTTTGCAAATAAGTGAAACACACAGTTTTAAAAATATCTAAGATTAACGGCTGATGAAGCGTCCTCTGTTTGCTTATTTTCATGGTTGTTTTAATAACACTGATATTTCATAATGCACTAGTAAGAGGAGTATATTTTTATTTAGACTTAAATAACTATTTGTAAGAGTCAATCTAATATTCTGATGTCAGTATTAGGACAATATAAAAGAGACCAGATGAAAATCAGCTTGCTTTAGTGACAGCTGTTTGGTTACATTCCCCACTCCAACCTCCCTCCTATTTTTACATTTATATTTCACCCAGATACATATATATCTAGCGTTTTTACTCCCTTTCTCTGGGAATAGGACTTTACACTTTACTACTGACTCTCCCCTCATTTCCTATCGCTCCAACTGCTCTAATCTGCCCAGGCTTGCTTCTTCTCAAATTTTGAGGGCGTGTGCTTTGATCAAGGCTGAATTTACACCCAGCCCAGAAGAATAAGACATGAAGCTGTTGTGCAGGGTGTAGAGAAAAGTAATCGAAAAAGCCACTTGGAAACTCTAGAACTATAACTATCAGGAAGCATTACTACTGTTAGCATAGTGACAGGTTTCAGAGGGGTAGCTGTGTTAGTCTCTGTGAGCAAAAACGAGGAGTCCTTGTGGCATCTTAGAGACTAACCAATTTATTTGGGCATAAGCTTTCATGGGGTAAAACCATAAATTGGTTAGTCTCTAAGGTGCCACAAAGACTCCTCGTTGTTTTTACTGTTAGCATAGTTCAACACTGTGTTGTAAGTCACTCTCCAGACTACATCTTGAGAACCACTGTACTGAGGAGTCTGTTCTCCCCTGAATGTGTGACATGGCTGCCATTAATGTGCAGTGACAGTAGACACTAACCCCGAGTTGCCCTGGGAGAATTGTGCCTCCTCATCTTTGTTCTGTTACAAGAACAATGAGTTTCAGAGTAGCAGCCGTGTTAGTCTGTATCCGCAAAAAGAAAAGGAGGGCTTGTGGCGCCTTAGAGACTAGCAAATTTATTAGAGCATAAGCTTCTGTGAGCTACAGCTCACTTCATTGGATGTATGCAGTCCGATGAAGTGAGCTGTAGCTCACGAAAGCTTATGCTCTAATAAATTTGTTAGTCTCTAAGGTGCCACAAGTCCTCCTTTTCTTTTTAAGAACAATGGGTACTTTCAATGAGAGATTAGTCTTAATGCTTTGTAAAGCTTTTGCTATTGTTGTGATCATGATTCTTTATTCTTCCATAGGTTTTGGTTACTGTGCCACTGGCCCTTCTTCAGAAAAATGCCATTCAGTTTAATCCACCACTGCCAGAAAGAAAAATGAAAGCCATTAACAGTTTGGGAGCAGGAGTCATTGAGAAGGTACATAATTAAAATTACTTTTTAGTTATGGGAAAGAAAATGAGCATCAAGTGCTTTGAGCCTCTTAGTAGGATGATTCTGACTTGCATCCTATAGCATAATTTACTTTCATGCTATAAGCATAGAGCTGCTGTGGGTATGCCTAAGTATGTTTATTGTGATATTTACTTTCTTAATTTTTTTTTAACCTGCACAACATACATTTTAAATAAATAAATCAAGCATAGAAGAGCAAAATGGTATCTGGATCCTATATATACATTTTTCTTTCCCTTTCGTTTTCCATCCTAATTTAACCATGTTTTTTTAAACAAATTATTTTGTAGAAAATCACTGCTGGTCTTTAAACTTTTTGCCTATATTTGAACAATGTGTATGTTAGAGTACTAAGTCTAACAGACATAAGGGGTGATATCCACCCACTCCAGTTCCTTTGTCAGGCAAAAGGGCCAGAGTGGCATAAAGAGACACTAAAAGCCCCGTATTTGCCCTGGGGAGGATTCTCCCTTCCCCCACTAGTGCGTAAAACTATCTCTGAGGTTCCCTTCACATTCACCAATCTTTGTGTGCTGGGGGTGGGGCTGGCAGGAGGACTGTGCCAAGGGCACACAGCATTGCAGAACTTCCAGGCATTGCTGCACCCTACACTCATCCCTCTGGGCTATGAGTTCTGTGTAGTGCCTCATAAGAGCACAGTATCTTGCCCAAGGTTTTCTGTAGCCAAATGGATTACCAACATTACTCAGATTTGTGCTTTTTTAATCTGAGATAGCAAAAGTTTTATACCACTCTTCTTTCTTGATAAAGAAAAAGACCCAAATATCCTACCTAGCATATTTGGGTACCTGAGGTTGAGGGGAAAGAGAGAGAAACGTTTTAAATACGGAGGTACGAGGCAGGTTACAAATTCTGTAATGTGAAATTCTCTCTGACTGAATCTTTTCTCTCTCTCTAGGTTGCCTTGCAGTTTCCTTATAGATTCTGGGACAGCAAAATTCAAGGAGCTGATTTTTTTGGTCACGTTCCACCTAGTTCCAGCAAACGTGGGCTCTTCAGTGTCTTCTATGACATGGATCCACAGGTACCATATGCTGTATATGGTGGAATGTCAGTATTTTCAATTGTCTCTTAACAAATTTCAGTTTGAAACCCAAGTGCAATAATGGAGGTTTTCTTTGCTGTTTGCTCCCTTGCTATTAGAAAAATGGGACCGGTATTTTTCTGTAGGAGAAGAACAGATTGTGAATTGACAAGACTCTTTTTAAAGCATTGCTTTGTAGTAAGTAGGAGACACTTTTCAAGACTGGCTGCAGAGCGATCCTTATGCAACTAGGCTGTCCTTGTTTTAGGTCTGAAAGATTTGGGCTTCTTGAGCCAGATAAAGGCACTGGGGTGATATATACTGAAGTGCTGTTCCACAGCCAAGTCTATGGAATTTGAATACAGATTGTTGTAATGAATGGTGTAGAAAGAATGAGGAATTCAGTTTTCATCTTAGGAACATAAGTCTTGGTTCTCTGTTTTCCCTACACCTTGTGTAATCATTTTAAACCAGTAAGGGGGATAGAGAATCAGGCTCATAGATTGGACCTGTAGGCTGACACCACTGCAGTCAGATTGGCTTCACCCATAACAATAATAAGGCTGTAAGGTCAGTTCAAAGCTATGGATTTTGATACCAACTCCAGCCTGTGGTTTGACAGCATGTCTACCCCCTCCACCCTCCCCTTTTACTCTCAGTGTACCTTGCCCTTTTATCTACTACTTTTTGTGAACAAGAGCTTTCTGTAACTTGCTGGCTTTTCCAAGAGACCCTATGAAGACAATGTCCTGTAATCATGTGTTCCTGGCTGACCTTTAGAAAAGGCACCTGCCAGTATTTGAGAAGTTACTCCTGCAGAAAGATTCAGTGTGCTGGTGGAGGGGTTTTTTGAGGATAAATAGGAGCTTCTGGAGTAATTCTTACCTAGCAAATTGTTCTCTAGGTTAGTAATGATGGTAGGTTAATTGCCCCATAAAGAGGAGAGGGAGGAATGGCACACTGTGAGCGAGATGAGGCCTTCTGCGATATTCTGTAGCCACTGCTCTTTCACTTTTGAAACTCCTAACTGATAGCTGAGTTTTGTGGTAACAGGTAAGCAGGACCACAGCTGTTTTAGAGCAGAACATTTGGTGCCTGAGCCAAACCCCGGTCAAGTAAATATAAAGACTTCCGTGGACTTCAGTGGGCTTTGTCTCAGACCCATAATGACTAGCATCCTAGTGGGGCCTCTTCTTGTTTCCGTCTCATGAAGTTGGTAGTGGAGCGTTAGCATTGAACAGGAGATCAGATCTGGCACTGAAAATGTGACTTTTATGCATGAATGTAAGCATGTTAACATCCTTTGTGTATTATTTAGGCTGACAAATATATGTGTTCCAGTTAATTCTGCACTATTTTAAAAAGGACTAACTCTACCTAATAAATTTCTATATTATCCTCTGACTTCTAGTTTTTTCATATCTGAGAGTAAAAACTACAGAGGATGAACTTTCTTTGGGATCATAACTGACTTGGTCCAAAAAAAAAGTTAATTTTCCCCACTGACTGTCTGTCTGTTGGGGACAGTAGTAATTTAAGTGACTTTCTAGACATTCTTAGTATTTCTGAAATGATATCAAATGTTAATGTTTTGATTCTAGGGTAAATATAGTGTTCTAATGTCAGTAGTTACTGGAGATGCCGTGACAACCATTAAGAATTTAGATGACAAACAAGTACTACAACTGTGCATGACTGTACTTCGAGAACTGTTTAAGGAGCAGGTAAGAGAAGTCTGTTTCCGTCAAAGAAGAATTAACTTGCCAGAGATTTAAAGAGGGACCTGCAAAGAAACAAAAAGTTTGCGCCCTTTTATTACTTCTCTATGATGTATAAAGAAGGTCTGAAACATGTGTATGTGTGTGTTTTTCTGCCTGTCTTTTGTCTGAGAAATATCAGGATTGTCAAGTCTGATCTTCTGTGATCACAGAAAGGGAAATTGGGAGCTATCATGGGCCTGAATTGAAGAAGTAGGGTTGGTAAAATGTAAACCAAAGGGAAGTTTTTCTTCCACATGTTTTGGTTAGAGGCATTAAGAAAAACCAAACAAAGTTTAAACAGTCTGAGTAAAAATCGCTTCTCAGTTAATCAGGTGTCATGTCCTTGATCTTTCCGATGTTATCATCCCACTAGTTCACCATCCATACAGAAAGTTGTATAGGCTAGTCAAGAGCTGGCTTTCTGATGTGAAAACCAAGCAGAATAAACCCCCACCTCCCCACACACAAAAGAGGCACGCCTTCCTTGTATATCTGTTGGGTACAAGTCCTCTTTGCTCTCTTTTTCTTAGCAGGTCACCTTTGAGATAATAACTAATATCTACATTTGTTATAAACACTATTTGCCAATTCTGGGGAAGCAGGAGATCATTACTTAGCAATACCATTTGCACCCAACCCTGGAGGGCTGAACTTTCCTCTCACGATATTCTAGAGTGGCTCTGATTTTTAACAGCTGGATGCTAAGGAAGACTGAGGGCATGGCTACACTTGCAGATGTAGAGCGCTTTGAGTTAAACCCACCTTCGTAGAGCGCAGTAGGGGAAAGCCCTGCAGTCTGTCCATATTGACAGCTTCAAGCGCACTGGCGAGGCCATATTTGCAGCACTTGCATTGGCACTGGGCACAGTGCGTTATGGGCAGCTATCCCAGCATGCAAGTGACACAACGTGCTTTTCAAATGTGGGGGGTGGGGTGGAGTGTGTTGTGGCTATGTGGGGGGAGAGAGAGTGGGTTTGGTGGGCGGGGCTGAGAGCATGTCAGCATGCTGTCTTGTAAGTTCAGAAAGCAGCAGACCCCTCTCCCTCCGCCGCCTCTCTCTCTCTCACACAGCATTCCACAGTAATGGTTGCTTTGCCTCGGAGGAGATAAGCAGCCGGCTGTCAGAAACAGCTTTCAACGGGCATTTCCGCATTCCTACAGCCGATTCAAAAACAATGACAAGAGTGGCCACTTGACTTAAGGGGATTATGAGCCATTTCTGGAGGCTGATCAGAGCGCAGTAAAGCAACACCTCGTTCACACTGGTGCCACAACACTCCAGCGAGGGCGCAGCAAACGGTTATTCCACTCGCCGAGGTGGAGTACCAGGAGCTCTCTAGCTGCGGAGTCAAAGCGCTCTACATGCCTTGCCAGTGTGGAGGGGTAGTGAGCTAGTGTGCCCAGGGAGTCTTTATTGCGCTGTAACTCGCAAGTGTAGCCAAGCCAGTAGTGGCTAAACTGACCTCTGGATTCTTTGAGTTGAGTAAACTTTGAGTAAAACAAATGTTGCCACTGTTTTGTCATATTTGTATTATTTTGAAATTTGGATCTTGTTTGGAGCTTTCTAGTCTGAATTAGTCACTCAGTTCAGGTGTTGTGTAATGCATGATGTACATTGGTGGCTCTAATGCTTTGTGTGAGCCCTTCCTTATAGTTGGTGCATACAGAGTCCATGCTTACTTCCAGCCCCCCACCCCTTAGATGGGAGAGATTTTAATGAAGCTGGCAGACACCAGCAAGGATGAGGCTAATGGCCTCAACAGAAATAACACTGATAGCTAACTTTTAAGTGATTCACTTAAAGAAATCCTGAGTTTTCAGTTGTTCCTCAGAAAATATACTTGAGTGAGCAGCTGTTATAACAAATTATATTCATATTAAAAGTTCACCTACTTGCTATTCTGACCTCTCAAGAACTTACAGGTGGCAAATTAATATTTGGTCTCCATGCCAGTCTGATTGTTTTCTCCCCATCTTATACAACCAGAAGAACTTATCTGTAAAACTTCTTTCATGGTGGACCAGTTACTACAGTTTATAAAGACAAGCTGCACCAGGAGTCCTTTCTAAGATGTACCCCACTATTGTAGAAATCTCAGCATTATTTCACAAAGTTGATCTTTGGTTGCAGAAAGTTTTGTGCATAGTAATGTTGACCCTGAGGTTATCACTAGTAAACTGATGCTTCTTGTACCTGTTCAGAAGAATATACAAAGCATATCGTCTGGGGGAAGAAGAGTTTCTTCTCCAAATATAGCTGTATGCAGCATTACAACCCTTGTATTATGCAGACTCTCAAATTTCCTAAGTTCAAAGCTGCATGAGTATACCCTGAATATTTCAAACATTAGGTTAAGCATTTTAACAAATATAATTCTTCACTGGAGGTTCCTATAAACTCTCTCCATTATACTGCATAACTTATTTCCTTGATAATTCAGGAAGTTCCAGACCCAGTAAAGTACTTTGTTACACGATGGAACAAAGATCCCTGGATCCAGATGGCATATAGTTTTGTAAAGACAGGTGGCAGTGGTGAGGCTTATGATGTTATAGCTGAAGACATTCAAGGAACAATCTTCTTTGCTGGCGAGGTAAATGTCTTCATTATTATTCTAAAATTGGTTCAAGAATTTAGTTTTTATTTGTTGTAAAAAAGAGATTAAGTGCTGGGTAGAGAAAGATATAGAGTGGACAGACATTTTGTAAATATCCCCTTTGCCAATGCACCTTGATTCTGACGTACAGCACTTCCTAGCTTGTTTTGCACTGGCACTGCCAGTTGTACCAAATTGAAGGGTGGCTTTGTGAAGTGGATAAATGCAGAGTAGGATGAGGCCACAAAATCCACTTACGCTTTCGATGTAATTGTGATTTGAACTTCTCTTTGCAGAAGTGTGTGTAGTTTTAATCTGCTTAGCCATATGAGCCAGAGCCTCTAGTTTTGAAAATCTGCACCAAAATGTATACCCAAAACAAGATGCAAAATGGAAAATTGTTACGCTGGTGTGGATATAACTTATATAACTGACTTCAGTCCCTGTGGACATGTTTTTCCATTAGGGATGTACAGTAACTATCATCTTGCCCTATGGAAGACAGAAGAGCAATAAGCTCTTTAAAAGACAAGCCCCTGCCTATGTATGGAGGAATGTCTCAAGTAGTTAATAATGATAAATTGTAGTTCTTCAAAAACGACTCTCCAGGCATGCCCTTTATCGTAGTTATGTTTTGCATAATTGTATCTGGATACATATGGTCAATTGCTGATTTTATAAAGACAAAACGCATGTTCATATTATAGATTGAGACTCATAATTGCCCACCGCACTTCAGATGAACTGCATAATTGACTGACTATTTCTCCATTGGTCACTAATGCAGCTGTTACAAACTCATACCATTGATACTATTGTGTATTGATATACAAAACTGTACAAACAACCTCTCTGAAGTAATGTCCAAACTAGCAAAAATGACTACCTCTGCCAAGAGTCCAATTTCTTCGCTTTAATGGATATGACTTCAGAGTTTACCTTTTTGCTAAATTCAATACCTGTTGCCTTTTTTTTAAAAGGCTTTTCTTTGGTTCATCTTTTTAACAAGCTATTTTTAAAATTTGAGAGCATTTAATAGTTTGAAAATACCTGTGTAAAAGCATATGTCAAACACTCTTGCACTACACAGAACTTTGTTTTGGAGCAGAATTTTATTTTTGTTCTTCTATAGCTGTTTCAGAAATTATGCAATTTTTATTTTATTATAGGCCACAAACAGGCACTTTCCACAGACCGTTACAGGAGCCTACTTGAGTGGCGTTCGAGAAGCAAGCAAAATAGCAGCATTTTGAATACTGACATTTGTGTCTATATATTTTTTAATTGTTTTCTGTGGGTAAGACTTTCTTCAATTTCCCCTTTGCTATCATTCCCCCAAGTGGTACTTAAAACAGTATATGGTATCTGAAGATAAAATCTTCATCTTTAACTTTCCTTTTCTTTCAAACCCTGGTGCTACATGAAGTCATAGTTTTTCTTAATGTCATTTTTCCAACAAAGATGATATTAACATGTCAGCACTGACATTGGAGTCTCTTGCTACTGTGGTGCACACAGGTCTACTACCAGAGCCTGCTGTGTGAGGCCTTTTTCTATATGGTTCAGCCCACACTATTGTTGTAAACCACCTGCATTGAAGAAGTTCAGAATAACAGAGCAATTGATTTCTATACAGTATTAGAGCATGGTGGATTATTTAGTGGTGGAGCTCCTAAATTCATTTTGTTCTCAGGTTGATCATGATCAGAGTAGTACTTGAACAAACAAGCCAAATCATGGAATGCCAATGGAGATGGTTGTAAGAGAGAACAAAATCAGTTACATCTACCCCACCCTACTCCTAATAACCTCTTCTGACATTTTTTCAGTGTATTTACTGTCCACCAGTCAGGCTTTGGCATCTCAAATGTGTTCCTTTTAAATAAAAACTGCTGGAACAGTTTATAGTGCAATCATCAAAGGGTTATTGAAGCTAAAGGATTTTTCAAAAGGAAAAAAGCTTTTGTTACAGTAAAAATGTCTCTGAAATGTTCTCTGTGCTGCATATTCAGAGTTGTAAAGGAATAATCTTTATGATAAGAGTAAGTTTAGGTTTGCTCAGTGTTGATCATGCAAGTAGGGTAGCACAAAAAAATTGTATGGGTTTAGATGTTTTTCCTTTGAAAGTGAACTTCCAAATTCATTTGAGCTGAGTAGGTGAATCACTTACACACATAATTATGAGAGCTTAATTGGGGATAAAGGGGGAGTGTAAGTTATTAGTGACTCATTCAGCTTTTGTATTTAAAATAGGTGAAGATGAATGAGGTAAAATATGCTTTTTATGAAGGGCTGAAATAAGGTGGCTTGCACTTTGATTTAGTTTATTATTTGAAGGTATTATAAAAAATGATTCTGGAGTAATTCAGTAAAAGATAAGTAGATACTTAAGTTCTTCCCACAGGGGAAGGCAGCAAGAAATAAAACACACAGCATCCACACCTGCCTTAACATCCCATAGAACAGGGTAAATGGAAAATGTTTTAAATTAAAAAAAAAAACCAAAACACTTTTTTCCTCCTGTGATGTTACTGCAGAGTTCTGTGTGATTCTGGAAGGAAAATAAGCACTTAATTATTTTTCTTAGTCTCTAGAATGCTGTGTGTGTGTGACAAAGCAAGTCTTCTTGAGTTACAGTGCTTAACTCCAGAAAGGTTACCTTTAGAAAAGAAGCCTGCTGAAGAAAAAACAATTTACTCTTCTTCGATACCTAATTTGTTTTCTAGAGTAGATGTGATGTTCAGATATGTTAAATATTTTTATTTAATCTTTAATTTACAAGGTTGAAGATGTTTATATGTAACTAGATCTGTTTTTCAGCTAAATATTCTGCTTTTTAAAACTGAACTGAGGATGTGACTGAAAGTGTAAGTGTTCCTAATTTTTTTTGCTCTAAAGAATGCTAATATCTCTAGTTCTGAAATACTTCAAGTACTAAATTGTAAGTGGCTTAAAGGTTAGAGAGCAAGGCTTGAAATCCTTTGCTTGTAGAAGAAATGGTAATCAAGGTTTAAATTTTGCTAAATCATTGCTACTTTGATTATTCCATGTTTTATAGACCAATTTATAATGGAAGTGAGAGAGATTTCAATAGGAAATGAAAAGTGTCCATAGTGGGCAAAAGTGAAAGGAAGAACTCCCTGCCTCTCTCAATGTACTAGATAAGATACCAAAATTTTAATAGGAAAGAAGCTTAGAAACAGAGTTAAATAAAAGAATCATTGGTACAAGCTCAGAATATACATTCTGTTTACAGCCCACATCTACAGGCTTTGGTCAAAGCTCCAATCAGCTTCGTAATAACATGGAAACAGTTAATCCTTAGTGTCTTAGATCCCAATTCAACAGTCTATCCCTCTTCAGCAAAGCATTTCTGTACATGCTGAACTTTAAGCATAGACCCAAGTCCTGTTGACAACTGCATTGGAATTTATATACATTCTTAACAGTGGGCACATGTTTAAATGCTTTGCTGAATTAAGGCCTCATTAAAAAGGCAAGAATGGGGGATAATAAATGCAGAGCATATGGTAAATTTTAAACTGTTTACCAAAGTAATAAGACATTTATTATGGACTAAGCAGGCATTTAAACTGTTTTGTGCTACACTTCATATGTGGAGAAACAAGCATAAAATGAGACTATTCCATTTTGTTTATACTTATTTAAGACTTTTAAAAAGTTAAGAGCCTCAGAATTGGCCCAACTTAAAGCACTGGAGAAGTTCTTGGGGACTAATAATTATGTCATTTAATTAAGCATGCCAGTTTTTCTAACTTGTGTACAGTTTATTCCCTGTAAATAAACAACGGGAGAATGGCTTTAAGTAAATTTGTTTAAAATATGACCAAAATGTCTGAAGGCAGAGCATGATCTGTTACACTTCAACTCTTCTGTGTGACTGTTATGGCAGCAGAATAAAACTGGAAAGTGTCCACTGGATGTTGCACATTGTTTTTGAAATTGATGCTAAGCACATACTGAGCAACATGACAACATGCTTGACTAATATCTAGAGGTAGAATCTTATAGTTGCTGTTCTATAACTATCTCTGAATTGCAAGTCCTGATTCTATTATCTGTACAATAATGGATCCAGCGTCTTTCAAAGGATCACACAACATTTCACCAAGCACTGACTGTGGTGGGGACAAGAGATGATACTCTACACACAAGCTTCACCCCTAGACCATACCCTTGGTTGAGAACCAGTGGGGTAGGAGTTAGATCATAGTGTCAACACTTATGCACTCTAGCTTTCATTAGCATTTTCCTACATGAGGAAAAGCATTTGAGAAGAAATTCAGTAACTTTGATCTTGTCCACCTCATTCAAATAAGGTGGTGACTTGGCCATGAGTGTTATTTACAGAAGCTTTAGAAGTACAATTTAAAAATAACCTATTGTAGTACTACCCAAGGACAAAACAAGATTCAGTGACAAGTAACTTACTGCTTTACCAGGATTTTGAAATTGTTTAAATGCCTTTGTTAAAGTTGATAAGATTGTTCAAAGCAATTGCACAAGGGGTCGGTCATTTGTTGTAGTCATATTTTGATGGCAGGACATGTTATGGCACAGATCACACCTCTAAAGCACAGAAACCTTTTCCAGAGTTTTCTCTAGATGATTAAGTGCACATCTGTGGCTGTAGAGTTTTACTGTACAGGTAAGTGAATATCAAAATTGATTTGTTTTTCTGAAAGACATTTATTGAGTACAAAACTGAAACATTCAGCCTTTTTAAAGAAAGGATTACATGCAAAGAAATCATAAAAAGGTAAAGGTTAATTAACATCCTGACTGGCTGAACATTTTCAGAATTTAAATAATCTGACTCCTAATTTTGCAAACACAGAATACTAAAATTTTAAAAATGTTTTGCTCTTGAATACTGGAGTCATTAGAGGATTTGTTTTTCATAGCATTGATAGCAACACTTTTTGTTTGGCCTGTGTTAGTATTTTACATAAATTATAAGTGACTTTCTATAATAGCACAAAGGTATAATATGGTGGGCAAAAACAACTTACATGAAAATTTCCACTTTGAACCAAAAGCAGTTGGCCAAAGTTTGAGATGTGATTCTAGAGTACCATAAACCATATTTATGCTTGAATTTAGAAAACTATTCCTATTCAGAATAGCACTTAAGTAAATGATTAAGTACTATCCTGCTTGGGCTCCTAGATTTGGGGCATGATTTTCAGTTGTTAAGCCTGCCAGGTGTTCATCACTTTAGGCACCCACTTCTGAAAGTTTTGGCCACAGAGTCCAACACCCAAATAAGCATTATCAAGTCAATTACTTTTCCCCCTATAGCCTTCACTTTGAACTTTATTAATGTATTAGGTCAAGCCATTGGAACAAATACAGCTGTAGCCTTTTATATAAAGTTAAACACTGAAAAGCTTAAGTATAAAATTACAGGCGAATCTTCCTTACAAGGCAAGATTGGACAAACAGTAAAACTTCAACTCTTTTGTATAAACTTTTATGGAGCTTCCCACTTTTCATCCCAGCATCACTGCTGAACACTGACATAAGTCCTAAGATAACTAGAGATTTAAAAAACTGATTTGCACAACAAATCTGCAATAACTTTATATACAGTCTTTAAAAGTACAAAAATAATATCTGCCAATTAGTTACCATACTTTGATGGTTCTCAGTGCATACACATGCAAGACAGTAATGTAGATTGAGCATTCTGAATTTATAGCATGTAAATCAGAATATAAACACTAGCATGACTGATCTTCAGAATATGCATTCAAATATTTCTATAACCCAATACTGCAATATTCCAGACAATTTCTGCATGTATGTATGCGAACACAAACTTTTATCCTACTTGAGTCTTAAAAAAAATTATGCAAGGTATTAAAGCACATTAAAAGCTATGATGTCTTAATGAATCTACTACTACAAAGCAATTCAAAATGTACAAAACTATAAAAAGGGAACATTTATTGCCATGCAAAAAAAAGTAAGCAAGTTAACTAAAACCTGCATCAAATGCAATTATTAAAAAGGTACACAAAGCAATTTACACTGATACTCGGTCCGCAGAATCAGCGCTGACTAAACATAATATATCAAACATTCTTTTTGCTGGTGTCTATCATCTTCAAATCCATGGGAACATAAGTCAGCAGTTTTCATTTCCTCCAGTCAAATTAGATCATGAAATCAACTGAAATGAGACAGTTTCTCCTTTAGCCTTAATCAATTCCATACCAGTCTAACATTAAGATAAAGGCTGTTCAAGAACAGGTACAAAAATGCTAGTTAAGAAATGATTATGCTCTTCTCTCAACCATCCCATTTACATGGGAGTACCACCACAAATCAAATTGTTCAGTACCATCTCATGTTAGAATATTCCACTGTGTTTTAGCTGGCATACACAACATTTGAGGTGTATGCATTATTTTTTATTAGAGGGTTTGAAGTAAAATAGAGACATTCACTTACAATTTTTCTGCAGTCTGACTAACAAGTACTGGTTCCCTTACATCATCCCTTTTTTATTTTAGGGAGTAGCAAAATGAATTCACTTGAAATTATTCTTAAGCATTACTAGCTACAGACTGGATCATGAGCTCTACATTAAGGGTGGCATGTTGCTGTAGCAGCTAAAGAAAGCAAGATTGCAATTCACGGAGTCAGTTTCCTTCCTGTTTCCCCTACTGCTGCAGGGAGGGAGTATGGGGTCTACATCAGATGCAGTGTACTCTCTTCAAGGCAGCATCATAACTCTCCCAACCAGGTGTGTGACTGGAGATATGTGCTGAGCCAAGGCTCTGCCTGCTCTCTCCCCACTCCCACACAGCTGCATGAAGAGGGAACAGAGCAGCTCAGCTTGTGTTCTCTCCTCATAGAATCATAGAATATCAGGGTTGGAAGGGACCTCAGGAGGTCATCTAGTCCAACCTCCTGCTCAAAGCAGGACCAATCCCCAATTTTTGCCCCATATCCCTAAATGGCCCCCTCAAGGATTGAACTCACAACCCTGGGTTTAGCAGGCCAAAGCTCAATACTGAGCTATCCCTCCCCGCTGTATTACCTGTGCTATTACCTGTGATGCAAGTAGCCAGTGCTTTGCATCCCTAAATTGCTGTGTAGCCTAGGCCATGATTTGGCTCTTTCAAAGCTGTGCATTAATTATGCTAGTTAGATTAATAGAGGCCATGGTAGCTTTACTATTTTAGTTCTTCCTGAATAGTAACTCATATTTCCTAAAGATAAAAAAATTACTGAACCCACATGTGAGTGGCATTCAGGTTTGACTAATGTTAAGAAAAAAAACCTATCAGCTTTTAGATGAAGAGCACATAGGGCAAAGATCCAGCTCCTGAATCAAGGTTGGCCTGAAAAACGTTTGTGGTCACTTCCCATACAAAAAAACCAAGCTTTCTGAAACTAGTACTAGTACAACCATATTTGCTCCAACCCTTCAGACAGAGACCAACACCTACAAGATCTTCACCAAGCACTCTCAAAACTATGATACCCATACGAGGAAATAAGGAAACAGATCAACAGAGCCAGACGTGTACCCAGAAGCCTCCTGCTGCAAGACAAGCCCAAGAAAGAACCAATAGAACTCCACTGGCCATCACATACAGTCCTCAGCTAAAACCTCTCCAACACATCATCACTGATCTACAACCCATCCTGGACAGCGATCCCTCACTTTCACAGGCCTTAGGAGTCAGGCCAATCCTTGTCCACAGACAACCTGAAGCATATTCTCACCAGCAACTACACACCACAGCAGAGTAACTAACTCAGGAACCAATCCATGCAACAAACCTCGATGCCAACTCTGCCCACACATATCTACACCAGCGACACCATCACAGGACCTAACCAGATCAGTCACATCATCACTGATTCATTCACCTGCACGTCCACCAATGTAATAGACGCCATCATGTGCCAGCAATGCCCCTCTGCTATGTACATTGTCCAAACTGGACAGTCCCTATGTAAAAGGATAAATGGACACAAATCAGATATTAGGAATGGCAATATGCAAAATCCTGTAGGAGAACACTTCAACCTCCCTGGACACACAATAGCAGATTGAAAGGTAGCCATCCTGCAGCAAAAAAACTTCAGGACCAGACTTCAAAGAGAAATTGCTGAGCTTCAGTTCATTTGCGAATTTGACACCATCAACTCAGGATTAAACGAAGACTGTGAATGGCTAGCCAACTACAAAAGCAGTTTCTCCTCCCCTGGTGTTCACACCTCAACTGCTAGAAAAGGTCCTCATCCTCCCTGATTGAACTAACCTCATTATCCCTAGCCTGATTCTTGCTTGCATATTTATACCTGCCTCTGGAAATTTCCACTACATTCGTCCGACGAAGTGGGTATTCACCCACGAAAGCTTATGCTCCAATACGTCTGTTAGTCTATAAAGTGCCACAGGACTCTTTGCGGCTTTTACAGATCCAGACTAACATGGCTACCCCTCTGATACTTAGTATTATATAGTGTCCCAACCTCTGATGTTTAAAAATATACCATTTACTTTTTCAGATAAGTTTACCTCTTTAACTGTCTTTTTGATGAAATCTTTTCTTTCAGACAAGTCATAACTGGGATAATTTTCATATACCTAAAGCAAGCAATAAAAAAGAGCTAGTTGAGTGAGAAGTCTGTTACTTTTAGTTTTCAGAACATTAACTTCATGATTTTAGTGCAGAGGAGCTGGAGTTGTAGAATCCAAATGTAAGTTGTACAATGTCATTTGAAGTGTCAAACCTTTTATTTCCCTCATTTTGCCTAAACTCAGTTTTTGAAAGTTTGTGTAGCAGTTATTTTTAATGACAACAGGAGTTACAGTTTTCACATTAATAAAGCACAACATGTGGGTGACAGAATACCCTGGAGTCAAGCAATTCATGCTGTTTACCAGTGGGTGTGTTGTATCCTCTGGACCAGTGGTTCTCAACCTTTTCTCATTTGTGGACCCCTAAGAAATTTTAAATAGAGATGTGGACCCCATGAAGTGTTTTTTTACACACACACACACACACAGCGAGAGCGCACTGAAATCTTTTCAGTTTAAGGCTTTCACGGACCACATGTTGAGAACCACTACTCTAGACCGGCAGCTGCATTCCCCGTAAGTATGAAAGAGACTAAAAGAACAAAGACCAGGTCCACAGTAAGTACAGTTTTGGGTCCTTTAAATCAATCAATGACAGTACTGTTTTTAAAAACAGATACTGTTTTACCACTATCAGTAGCCAAATTGGGGGGGGAGGTAGGGGGGAAATGGGAGAGAGATGATCACTAAACTGGCAAATAATGGATTTTTTGACTTGCTGGCAATTCTGAAAAATTTAAAAAAAGTTTAGTTTCAGGTCCAGCTGAAAACAAAATTTTGGGCAAGTCAAAAAATACTTTGACTCAAATGTGTTTTATTTTATGCATTTTGACAAAAAGCAAATGAGGACTAAATTCACAAAACAGCCAGGTAGATGTGTGGGGTAGAGGAGGCTGAGGGGAAGTGTTAACCCTCTGTTAACCTCTAGCACCCTGAGGCTTTCCAGCAAAGTGCTGACAAGATTCAATGCAGCCTAGTTCAAGATCAAAGCCTTAAGTGGTACAGCTTTAGACATTCACACATTTCTTTGAGTATAATTAGTATATGAAATATTTACATTTTCACACATTTACAATTTACAAAACAAAATTAGGAATATCGAAGTTAGTTTTTAAACAAAACTTTAAACAAAAGCTGTAGAATTTTTATACATACCTCTTTGCAAATCTGTTTCATTGTGACTTCCTCCAAATTTGCATTGGCCAATAACTTCTTGACAGTTTCCTTAAGATCTTCATCTGTAGGTGGTTTCTTCAACTTTTTAATTAAAGGTTCATCATCTGAACTATCCTCAGACTCACTTTCTAAATCTGGAAGATTTACTTTATTAGAATTCAAATGTTTGACATCTCCCTGCTGCTTCCTTCCTCCAGAAAAGAACACAGGACAATTATGTCCCACCCTGTCCCACATTATTCCTTGACAATCTGACAGATCATGTTTTGCTGATTTTGTTTATAAAATACCAAGTGTTTAAAACTATCTAGTATTAATTTCTGCCCTAACCCAGAATACTGCAATTCAGCTTCTCCCATCAATCAGGCTGAAGTATGGCTGCAGACCAGGTTATAAAATTCTGTTAAATCACTCTACAGGTCCTGTTAAAGATCTTGCCAAGGCCCCCCAGCAGAGAGGGGGTCTCATCCTGCTATTTCAAATATAAATTAGCAAAACAAACTTGTGATTTCTACATCAGAGAAGCAATAAAAAGTATGCAATGTTTTGCTGCACAGTTAAGGTTAAGACTCATCTTCTAAATTAAGCAACACAGTGAAAACAAGACTAAAACCTTTACCTTTTTTTGAACTGTTCTGATTCTTCTTTGTAGTGCTGCTATCTGCTTTCTTGACATTAGCACTTTTCACAGCTTTCTTGTTTTTAGAAGGCATCTTCTGTTTAGGTTTTTCTTTTTTAGATGCTTTCTTAGGTTGCTGTAGGAGAGAAAAGAATGGATTGAATCCTGACTTCTAGCACAACAGCTCTCAATCCCCACCAATATGCTACATGGGTGTGAGAAACATGTCATTGCAAACTGAATTATTACATTCAGATGTGAAATACTGGCTATTTATAGCTGTGTACTATAGTGGATGGTAGTGAGGAAAATGCATAGGTACTGTGAAGTTAAAATCTGGACTCTTCAAGATTAGATTTTAATTTTGCATAAACTCTGGAGCTCAAACCAAGACAATCAAATTCTTGACTGTTTTAACAAACAGCTGGAACTTTTTCTAGCCTTATGGGTGATTGTACTAAGTATCTCCATTCATAATTATGTCTGATGTTATTAGAGAGCATTTTTCCCCCAGGAGGTAGGTATCTTCATAGGCCTGGTTAAAGTGAAATTCTACTCTGAAAAGGGACTACAATGGCAGAGGGTTCAATGATTATTGTAACCTGAATTTATCCATGAAGCAAGATGCATTTTCTAACCGCCAATCCTACAAACATACCCAGGACTCATTCCACCTTGGAAAATTATGAAAGTTACATTTTTTCGTGCTCACATAGCATCATAAGTAATAAAGCTTTTGCCAGCCAAGTTTCAACCCCCCATACCTGCACAACCCCATTAGTCTTAAACAAGATTGTATGGGTGTAACTGAGGATCTAATTTGGTGTACAAAATATTTTATTGGTGACGAATCACCAGAAGGAAAGAGTCCTGATTACATTTGTAGGTATGGCAGTTAGAAAGTGTGACATATGGGATCAGTTCACAATAAATGATAGACACTGGAATTAAAAGGTGCCATTTTAAATAATTTTAGAGTAGAATTACACTTAATACAATAGTGTCCCATCAATAACTATTCCAAAGCAGATTCTGTTTTTCCTATAAGTAGCGACTATCCTTTAAGACAAAACCAGAAGTACGCATAATTGCTCCAGTCTGCCAAAAATAAGCAGAGGTGCACCTAGAAAGCAATCCACTACTAACAGAATGCCAACTCTTATCCCTTCCACAATGTTCTACTTACCTTCCTTTTATTTTGTCAGTTTTATCATCCCAAAACTTTAGTCAGTTTATTTTAGCGGAGCACCAATAACTGACTGCTATGTCATCTGATTTCTAGAATACCCTAGGCACCATTTGCCCTACAACAGAACCCTTGAGAGTCTGATTAAAACTGAACAAGCAAACCATGGTATTCTATAAACAATCTAGTTTTAGTTTCCATCCTTGCCCACAATACTGCAACTTAGCATCCCTTCAGTCAGGCAGAAGTATGACTGCATGGCCTCTAACTATTACACATGGGTGAATTTTTACTAGTAGAAGTGAACTACATTAATGAATGCACACAACTGGCTCAGTTATGATGCTTTAAAAATAGACAAACTACAACATATTTGATGAAGTCAAAATCAACTGATAAATAGAAGATACAGGATACATAAACTAGACATGTTTGCTTTATTTACACAAGTTAAACGTATTTAAGTCTACAGGATCAGAGTCTGTTTAACTGCCAGCCCTAGAAACTTCCTCTGAAAGTTACTGAGGCAAGCATAGAACTCCACAACACTGTTTAGCATCAAATGATACTGCAAAAAATAAGAACTTGGGAATTTCTCAAAAGGAAAAGTCAAAAGTTAAGCATGTGCTTAAGTCCTGTAAATCGTAACTAGTAAATAGTGCAAAACAATTTGACATGAAAAAAAAACCAAATTGGATTTTGACTCACATTACCAGTAACTACTTTCATTTACACTTGTGCAACCCATAAAACTTAGTTAATTGTGTTGGTGCCCCAGTCAGACTAGAATCCAGCTCACTGCTTCAGAGCTGTTGGCTTTTCAGAGGCAACAGAAGCACTGAGAACTTTGTCACTGTAGTCAGCAGGAAATACACACAGATCATATTCTTAAGTAGTTACTTTTCAAACTAGAGTGCTTTGGTGTTTTAAGTGTTTGGCTACAGAGCAAGGTTAGAAGTTTAAATGGAAGTCAGTCTGCCTTATAACGTATAGGAAGTGTTCTTTCCTCAGAATCCAGATTGTTTTCTAAAAATTGTCTTTGAATCCTTAATTCTAAGAAGCTGTCTTTTTGGAATCTCAATCAAGAGAAGCATGCAGGTGTTTGCATCTGTCCCAACCATTCCTCACCCACGACTCCAACAGTTAGCTCAACAGAGAGCAGAATAGCCTAACTAAATGAGGGCTGTCTAGCTAGTTTTTATTGTGCTGTTGCTGAAGGACTGTTAAGCACATGGCAAAAAAATAATAATTTTTGCTGTTTTAAATATATAGGCAGTTCTTGCCTACCTTTTGCCATTTGCCACAACTGAGCTAAAGAGACATCCAGTTTTCAGTTGTCAATAAGCTTCTGTTCCAAGCAGGTTCATAATTTCAATTTATTTTCAATAACTTCATACATTATAGCCTACAGATATTCATCTATAGATTGTCTGTGAAAGTTTGATCTTCAAGTTGATTGTAAATTAAGTGTCTGACTTCTCACTGTTCGGACAACTCTGGTCTGAACCTTCATGGAATTTGGGATAACTTGAGTGAGTTTACTTGGGTCTGGTCTACAATATGAAATTATGTCGGTATAACATCGCTCAGGGGTGTGAAAAATCCAGTTAAACCTATCCAGTTAAACCCCAGTGTAGACAGCCTGTCGGGGAGGTGGATTACCTGTGCTGAAATGAGAACCCCTCTGTCAGCATTTTAAATGTACACAAGCCCTTGGTTTGCTGAAACTTTTCCTTTAAGACCCTCAGTCAGGAGAATTGCCTGTACAGGGCATAAGAGGTAGAATGTTTTAAGAGCAGGGTAGTTTTTCCACGAACTAATCAAGTTTCCTTTGAAGTTCTCTAACATTATAGTCCCTCTGAGGTGGGTCTGTAAACACTCCTTAGGAGTGTCAGACATCTAAAAGTTTTCAGGTTTTACCTGACAGCTCGGAAGGAACAGAGGGTTTAACTCCTACCTCTTGAAGAAAGGCAAAAAACTGAGGTGAGTGGGGCTTACCTATCTTTTATAGGCAGCTCAGCTCTTGGAAAAAGGATTTCTAAAGAAGACTCCTGACACAGAGAGCCAGATTCCTCTCCTCACAGCAGAAAGACTGTACTGGTGAACAGATGAACAAAATATAAAATTAGCTTTTAATACTCTAGTCCTCTTTCAACTCACCAGCTGTGAGTACCACCAAAAAATGGCAAGTTAAGAATGTGTGGTTCCAATCTTGTTTTATGGAGAATGGTGGTGAAATATCATTTGGCGTTTTATGACATTTTCATTTTGAAGTTACATGAATTTGCCTTCCAACAAAAAGTTTTCACGATTAACTACCTTCCATAGCTCAGACAATTCAAATATATGGCCTACCACACTTGTAAATCATAAGTGGAAGTGCAGCCCAGGTCAATAGTGGCTGACGTTTTATCACAACCTGTAGTTCAGTGGCTTATATGAAATGCTGGTCTCAGTCCTGTAATTAGTGAATTGGACACGTCCACATCACAAAACCCACAGCCATAACTGCAGGTAATAAACGATCTCATCTAAGAGATCAAGATGTCAAAGGATACGAAGCCTGAAGTCTCTTCACTGGTATAGTATAGGGTTGAGTCAATGTGAAGATGCTTGTATTGCCACTCCACATTTTGTAACTTTTGTGAGAATAGGGGAAAGAAAGGGATGAGGGGAAGCTCAAGCTGTGAATGTATGAGGAAAAATGCTAGTGTTTGAAGAAAAAAAATTAAGTTTATGGAAAAATAAGGTTCTGAAAAGAACGAACAAACAAAAAGGAGTAGAAAATTGAGTGTAGTGGGACTATCACCTCTTGAAAATCTGCAGAAAACCATTTAAGGTTGCTTAGTTTTGTACTAATAAATATTTGAGGGACCACCAAAGAACTACACAAGAATCTGGGAACTGATGTCCCAAGACCAGTGCTAGATAGGTAGAAGTGACTTTACTTACTGAATTCTACAATTCTTACTTCAACTGTAGCTCACTAAAAGTAATCCCTAGTCAAAAAGCAATGGTGTTTTACTAGAAAATGTCACCAGGAGATATAAGAAAGGCAATGCTTAAATTTCAGCTCTTGGCTGCACTGCTTGTTAGAGATGTTTAAAAAACAGTCCATCACATGCAGCAACTGATTTTACAAGACTCACAAGCATCTGAGATCAGAACCAGGTCCTCTGATTTCTGTTTCTTCATCCCTCAAAGTTTTAGTTCTTGGATCACACCATATTTCTGACACTGGAAGAAGTCAGGTCTTCCTGATATATAGTACCTTATGAATTTTTGTCTCAAGTTGTCCACATGTGAACCAATCCTTTCCACTAACTAAAGCTTACTTTCCACCTTTAAAAAAAACCCACCACCAAAACAATAACACTATATTGAAACCCCCTTCCAGTAATGTAGCCAGTTAGTTACAAACTAAGCAAGACAAACTCATTCATCTTTCCTGAAAATGAAGTTTTGTTATATTTACCTCCTCTTCACTCTCTTTATCTTCTTCAGAAGATTCAGCTTTCTCTTTCTTTTCATCCTCCTCCTCACTACTAGATTCATCCGACAAAATCTCAGGACATTTGGTGTGTTTTACTTTTCGTGCAGTTCCTGAGCTACTGCGTTCTTTTTTGCCGCCTTTGCTGGGTGTTTTTTTGGACTTTGGCAATGGCTGTTTAAGATAAAAGTATGGGTTTAAAAGAGTAACAAAATTTAATAATTTTTTAAATTTCAATTTCAGTCAAGTCATATGAATCAAGAATAAGCAGAGGTAGAGCCACCACTGACCCATAAAACTTAAAAGTATGTGCTTTTGGCAACCACCAGATGCCCGTTACTAGGGACCGTCATTTTAAAGTGAAGAGTTTACACTACTTTAAAAAAATTCAAGGGATTGTTTTATTTAAGTTCATGACAAAAATCACAATTTAGGGCACAATGAAACAATTAAAATTGTAGCCACATAGTTATCAGTGTCTGTGGTATGGGGGAAGTCAGGTGGACGCTGAGTTTATAGTTTGTTGTGTCTATTTCCTCCCTATCCCCCAAAAAAGACACTGTCATTCATTGTGGATGAACATGTTGCCCTCCAATCACTTCAACCCATTATCTCAAAAATGGACTCAAGTTAGAGGCTTATCTTTTCAGATCTAAAAAGCTGAGAATCTTAATCTTAAGTATTGCTCCATTATTTAGAAATACAAACATTTTTGACAAGGGCACCCTGGATTCTTTCAGAGTCTCCACCCTAACAAAAATGTCTAGATGGCTATTGTCTAATTTTTTTCTGCCAATCATATTAAAAAATGCCTCATCTTTTTCTTGCCAGTAGAGACATTACCAAGCATACTGGCTCATTCTGGAGGTGAGAAAGGTATATAGTGTACTGTATTTTAGAACTATCGTTGAAAACCATTCTGAAGCCTCAGCTAATACAGACTGAGACAACCCTCTTGCCTTAGAAGGGGGTTAGTATAAGCACAACATACCTGCACTTCATTTGCTACATTGAACTTCCAGCTGATTTAAATGCGAATCTAAATATTGGTTATAATCTAAATCCCTAGACTGATTGTGAATTGGCATTAAAGGCTGCCTCTCCCCTTGAGTCACAAAAATAACAAAGAATCCTGTAAGCGTTCTGCTGACAGCATTTAACTGTGACACTGACTACATTTCCCAGACTTGAAGAACTTTGTGTAAGATCAAAATCTTGTCTCTCACACTAACAGGGGTTGGTCCAATAAAGAATTGCCACCTCACCTGACTTGACTCTTTAAGTGCTCATATAAGCATTATGAGAGCCAGAGATGAACACATTCAGTAGATGGTCCCCTAATCAAACAATTTTCCTTCTGGCAGTCTGGTCAGCATTTAATAGCTTTCAGAGTATTATGTAATCTTCATTTTTAGATAGAGCTTTGCCTGATGGGTTTAGGTCAGAGGTGGACAATCTACGGCCCGTCAGGGCTTTGGATCCGGCCCACGGGATTGCCACCCCCGTGGGGCTAAAGCAGGCTCCCTGCCTGCTCTGGCCCCGCGCCACTCCTGAAAGTGGCCAGCACCACAACCCTGCGGCCCCGGGGAGGGCGGGGGAAGGAAGACAGAGGGCTCCATGTGCTGCCCTTGCCTGCAGGCACCGCCCCCCACAGTTCCCATTGGCTGGGAACGAGGAACCGCCACCAATGGGAGCTTCGGGGGAGGTACCTGCAGGTGAGGGCAGCACACAGAGCCCTCTGTCCCCCTCTCCCCCAGGGGCTGCAGGGACATGGTGCCAGCAGCTTCCGGGAGCGGTCTTAGCCCCACTGCACGCCGCTGTCATCCTGGAGCTGCTCAAGGTAAGCGGCACTGGGCCGGAGCCTGCACCCCAAACCCCTCCTGCACCCCAACCCAGAGCCCCCTGCCACACCCCTCCTGCACCTTAACGCCCTGCCCTAAGTCCCTGCCACACCCCACACCCCTCCTGCACCCCAACCCCCTGCCCTGAGCCCCTTCCTGCACACCGCACCCCTCCCGCACTCCAACCCCCTGCCCCAGCCCTACATTCATGGCCCTGCATGCAATTTCCCCTCCCAGATGTGGCCCTCAGGCCAAGAAGTTTGCCCACCCCTGGTTTAGGTAAACATCTGTATTCCATAAGAAAGGGTTACTGTTGCTGCCTAATGTGAACAGTTTTAGAGCTTATGTTTGGTGAAGCTACTTTGATGGGTGTTGCTGTAAGTTATTTTACCACCTACACGTTTCTCCAAATATGTCCATCCAATAATCTACATTAGTGTTTCTCAACCAGGTGTATATGTTCTCCTGGGGGTATGCTGAATTCTTCCAGAGGACACATCAACTCATCTACATATTTGCCTAGTTTTACAACAGGCTACAGGAAAAGCACTACTGAAGTCAGTACAAAACTAAAGTTTCATACAGTAAATGACTTGTTTGTACTGCTTTACATTCTATATCAGTGTTTCTCAACCTGGGGGGTCATGATTTATTTTATGATTATATGGTAAAAGTAAGAAAGTAAGCAATTTTTCAGTAATCGTGTATTGTGACATTTCTGTCTTTTTATGTCTGATTTTGTAAACCAGTAGCTTTTAAGTAAGGTGAAACTTGGGGGTATGCAAGACAAATCAGCCTCCTGAAAGGGGTACAGTAGTCAGGAAAGGTTAAGAGAAACACTGATCTACACTGTAGAATCACATGCAAACAGCAATAAATGTTGGCTATATAATGGAAGTTCCTCAAGTTGGACAAAACTCCAGATACATATTTTACCTATACATATTCCTCCCCCACACAAACTGAGGCAAAGTTCATTTAATTCCTCAGCCATAATTCTACAAAAGCCCAACTTCAGTTATTGTTGCGTTTTTGTTCTCACTGTTAAGACTAAAACCAAACTTCACAACGCCTGCTAACACAATGACACCAATCAGCTCATTTAACAGGTGATTATGTGTGTAGAAAGATGTCAACAGGGGAGGGGAAAAATTTTGATCCCTATTAATATGCAGCCCTCTAAAGTTGAGCATTGTGAGGCTGAAAGTACACACAGTACATTTTAGTGATGTCTGCTTCATTTTAGATTGACCTCTCCAATTGTCAAAAAACACTTGTCTTTGAAGACTAAAAACATGGTCATTTAAAGTTTATTAGGAAGAGCTCCATATTTTCTGCTTTAAATAACAAACATCTCTGTATGGGACACTCAAGTAGTCTCTCCTTATTTAACTTATAATCTCTTCTAGTGCTTCTACCCTGGAAAAGCAACTTTGAAAATGGCATCGGGGGAGTCCATGTTTCTTTTAAAAGCCTTCCGTGTAACTGCACAAAAGTAACTCAAAGCAGATTATTATTATTACTGGAGATGACGCATGAGAAGGAAAGAACCTAGACTGACTTGTAGGTCTGGAAGCTATTAGAAGATAGTTTCTTCATAAACTGAGCAAATTAAATCTATAGAGACACAAACTAACTCCCCAATGAGGATAACTTTCCAGGGTAGAAGAGCACTTCAATAAGTTAAGTGTTGACAGAAATGGATGTCTGGGTTGCTTCCCCAAACAAAAAAAGCAGCATAAACAGAGACATTCCTTATTCACTTCTGTATACGACTTCACATTTGTAGCAATTATGATAAAAGGAATTTTGATAAGCAATGACAGCCTTTGACCATTTCTGTATTGCTCTTAGGTTAAAAAAAATAAGGTGGAATACAGGAGCCTAATTAAGTATTTTGTGCAGCTGGTTTTAATGCATTGTTACACACTCCAGTTCCAATAAAGCTGTGATCTGGTGATCCCACCCTTCCCCTCCCCACTGTGTGATGAATGGGTTGAAAGGTGTTTCCACCTACAATGAGCCCTCATACCATTCCCTGATACAGTTGCCACCCTTTTTCTGTCCATTTTCATCTTCCTCCCTTCCCTCACCTCATTTCTATTTTTTTTCTTTTTGGCTCACATTTCACAGCTCCCTTTTTGTTCCTCAAAGCAAAAAGACTACATGCTGCTTGGGTAGAGATGTCCACTGGTAACTCCATGAGCTGGATACATATGCTTTTGCAGCCTAGCTGAGCATGATGGGAAAAGAGAACAGAAGATCAAGCTTGTGGCTTCTGCCTAAGCCTGCAGCCCTATACATGTGATCTGCTATGGTCAGCTACACTGAGTCACCGCGGGAGCAGATTTAGAAAGACATTCACTTTCGAGGAGCCACCCACATACTTAGCTATGGTAGCAGAAGCATATCTGGAAGGGGGAGCAAACCGCTTAAGGCAACATTGTATGTCCCCATTGTTTTTTTCTGCCCACATCCCACCCCAAGTTGAAATCATAACAATGAATAAGTATAATAAAATTGTGCCTCACCTTGCCTGAAGGTTTTGGATGCATTAAGAAGTTTAAGATTCTGGTAACCAGTTCATTATTAACTCCCGATCTTTCCAAATCAAGGACCTCACAGATACTTTTCAACATGGCATTCCTGAATCTGAGCAGAAACAAAATTCAATTATCTTAACAGGTTATTTAAAAAAGTCAACATTTAAGTATTGAGAGTTTGAGACACTTTTGGTTAGACATTGATCCTACAAACACATGCAGGTGTAGGCAATTTAAGTACTCCTATTTGCATCTGTACCTATCTGTAGATGCTTACAAACACAGTTACATACAATAGGTCAGCATCAAGAATCAATGAAAGTAAGTCTCCCTTCTCAACAATTTCCCTAAACCCAACTCAAAGCTATATACTGTGGGATATAAATACACCTACAGTATAAGCAGCAGTTCCCTCAGAAAAGTCTCCCTAGTTACAATGTAAATAACTTTTTTTCCCCCAGATTTGAAGTTATCCACTCCAGGACAAGTCTGGTGAACATGACTTATTTAAACACAACCTTGCAGGCAACCCCACCAAAAATGCTAATATTTTAGCCTCTACTATTTCTTCTGGTTGCTCCTGCCTTTCCATCCAGCCATCTAGTAGTTACTGTATATTTGGGGCATGGATAGACACTGGGACACATCGTCTACTTTATCAGCAGTTTTGGATAAAGGGAAACTAGAGCTGGGTGTCATGTTACAATTTAGGGTTTGCAGGATCAGAAACAAAATGTTTTGCCTTTTTAAAACATAGTGGTGAATGAAATTTTGTATCCAGAAACTGCAACTAGATTAATGCAAAATAACCAAAGTGAAATTCATTGTTCTAGCTTCATTGTACAAGATGAGCAAAGAGAAGAGTAATACCCAATGAAGATAGATTTGAGCCGAGAATTTCTTTGAACCTAACAAGGTCCCTTTAATTTGGCTCCCAAAGTCCTTAAGGTAACAGGAAAAACAGTATTATTTCCCACAATACTTACTGAGTTTTGGATGACAGCCAAGAACAGATCATGGCTAGATCATATTGGGAGAGACAACAGAAAGTGTCTGTTGCTGCCTTTGCAACATTCATTCCAAATCCTTCACCCGCTAGACAAGATGGTAAGTAGATACACATATGCACCTAATTACTACTGCTGAGAGAATTCTAAGAGTTTGGGTGTTGGGGCTCCTACCAATACCTCTAAACCAGGGATAATCTATTTTTTGTCAAGGTCCAAATTTGGCCCCCGGTCCACCCACTGACTTCCCCTGCTCTAAGCTATTACTACAGGGCTAAAGAGAAGTATATTTATGAAAGGGTTGACTTAAGTTCTCTAGTTGATATGCTGTACTGCTAAGGAAAACATGAGTAGATATGGCGTAAATACACTTCTTGTTGCATTAGTGTTGATTTTTTTAGCCTCACAAAAGTTGGAAAACTGATGAAGGCTTCTATGGCAATAAGCAATGTTACTGTTGCTATGCATCACGTTAGAGCCTTTCATGGTATGATCAAAAACCTCAACAACATATTGCCAAATATTTCATCAACATGGGTTTAAATGGTCTGCTATGAAATGATTCTGAATACGTGTAAACAAGGGTTGCTTTCATGCAAAACTTCCACATTACTTATGAATTACATAACTCCATATAAGTGTTTATACTGCACTGGAAGAGGTATCTCTGGCTAAAGTAATTATGTTTGGTAGGGTGCAAGTATTAAAGTGCAGTTGTATTATGAAGAGGTCACTGAGGGATTCTATGCTTGTATCAGTACCTTCCATATCAAGTTAAGCTTATAAGTAAAAATTCCAGTTGCTTGTACTGTCAAACTCAATATTCTGTTTGAAGCTCAAGCTCATTCTTTCTGTTTTACTCTTCTTCACCATAAGAAATTCTGCAGACCAAATATTGTACTCAGTTATGCTTGTCCAACCCTGTTGAAAATAGTGAGGTTGCAAAGATGTACGGAAGGCAGAGTTTAGTCCTGCAGTCAGAATGTAATTAATACTACAGCAGAATTTCCCCACAGTGTTATATGTATAGACTCTTCAGTGCTGAAGGGGGCAAAAAGCAGTAAAGCAAACAGATAGTCAGATGTACTAAGACCTAAAACAACATATGTGCAATTGCTTTTGCAGAGAAGGAAGATTTTAAGAATTAACATGGAAATTTTGTTGAAGAGGATTAGCACAGCAGATCAAACGTACATCAGCTGCTTTTCATATTAGTTACGAGTCTGAATATGCAAAAGTATTTAAGTATACCCTATAATATTTTGCATATCAAGGGTAATGCAAATGTTCTTCAACTCAACCTGTTAAAGATTAAGATTTTCATCTTTAGATAGTTTGCCATGATTTGTTATGTAGGTCTATGAATATTTGATAAGTACTAACTTTTAAAATTAAACTCCTGGAAATCTTCGTGTCCTAGGGAACTAGGAATAGAGAGAGAGAACAAAACTCTGCAAGTTCTGGGAGTCCTTCCACTGATTTTCAGTAGACTGAAGGGCAAAACTTTAAATTTAAAAAGTCTGCTTGCTCTTTCCACTTGCCATAACTAACTTCAAAATGTAAGCCAGTAAATTGTCTTGAATTTGAAACCAGACTGAAATAGCAGCACAAAGTAGGTGTGAACTTCTCCCATTCTTAACAGGAGTTAATTACAAATTTAAGTGCTAAAAATTAATTATTTTACAGTTACATTTCCAGCAGAAAGATGCAGCTACTGTTCTTATTTGCATATCTTTTCAGGTCTTGGCATACATTTGAAAGGAGTAAGGCTGCAATTAAATATGCAGATGAGAAATATTTTTTTAGCCCTCAAAATGACTTCCTCATTCAGACGCAGAAGGATGAATGGGGATTCCCTTTCAAGCCAAGGGAGTTCCTTGCTCAACTATAAGGGCCAGTACACAATATAGGTGTACCCCTTGTCATGAGTTGCATGTGGTGCCCTCAAAGCATTTTACTTAACCTTGGGAATTAAATCCGAGTTTCTCACTGGTCAGAGCAACATGCTACCCACCGGAGTCTTGCCATTCCTCGTGAAGTAATTAGGTGGAGTGGAGACCACTGGGGCCAACTAGACCTAGAAATGTGGGGGCTGCATTGTCCAAACCCAGCATTTACAAGTGGTACAGCAAAAGGAAGATCAGAGATACAGAAAACTAAGGATGGCTGTTCTGCTTCTTGGTAGACATTTGCTAACATCCAGAGATTACATAAAATACAAGAGGAAATTATTTAAAGCCTTCTACATGAAGTTCAAGCCACTCTGGTGTTGGAACTTCATTAAATATGTTTTTTCTAACCTCTAGAAAAAAATTACAATACGTAACAGCAATTGCTTTCCAGTACAATCCTGCACCATTAAGATTAAACCTACATCTGAAGTTAGAGAGAGCACATGTCTAATGAAACTAGTTCTTTAGAAATGTTTAAATGTGATTTGAAATAATATTTAGAACATATTAAGAAATAAAATTGTTTAAGTTGAGCTCAAGGACAAAAAGCAAAGCTCTAGAAAATAATCCCTCATCCTAAAATTTAGATTACCTGGAGCAAACATTAGAAAATAAGTGTAACCAGCATGATTTAGCTATATTAAGTAGTTATAGAAGTCATTACTTTTTTAACATTTCTTCCTTTTTTTTATATTGATCACTTCCTTTTTCAAATGGAAACCCGCTGAACTGACCCACGTTCTTCTTTAGTGAGGCAACCTAAAACAGAACACATTGATTATGTCTCATTGGAAACAGTTTAATAGATTACATCCAGCAATGTTTATTCAGCTAATTGTTATTAGTATATGAGAAAGTTTGTTCAGATGCTTACATTTGAAAGGGCATACAGAATTAGGACATTATGATCAGCCATTGTATAGTGTGGTAAAATGTACGAAAATACTTTAGTAGTCATGTATTTGAGAAAATGTGGGTGAGGTAATATCTTTTATTGGACAAATTCCTGTTACTGAGACAAGCTTTCAAGCTTATACAGAGCTCTTCTTCAGGTCTGGGAAATTTACTCAGGCCAGGTCTACACTACACACTTATATCAGTAATAACTACGTCGCTCAGAAGTGTGAAAATCCAAGTTAGATTTAGGCTTATGTTAGAGGAGGTCAGATGAGATGGATCTGATGGTCCCTACTGGCCTTCAGCTTTATGAAGTACCACTGTAGTGGTTCCAACCCCAACATCTGCAGCCTTTTGCCAGTGCCTAAGAGGCAGATACTGGCTAGTCTGGTTTATTGCATAAGTTGAGTAAGCAGCATAAAAAGTAAAGAACAGACTGGTTTTGAGTGTGTGGTTTTACTTTTTTAGTATCACCTTACCTCTGCCCTCTTTGAGAAATGCCACAATATGTGCACACACACGCTGGCCCTTGGCACCATAATATTCAGGAGTTTCCGGATCCTGGTGTAGCTACACTCACAGACTTAGACAACTCCCCAGAAAGAATACATGTACAGTGTACATACTGGGTGGTGTGATTCTGCTTGAGCTAGCATGCTAAAGATCTCAGTACAGCAAGAGTAGCACAGGCAGCGGCTTATGGTAGCCGCCTGAGTACAAACCCACCCAGACTTCCTGGATACGTACTTGGGCGGCTATCTCAATCAGCCGCCTCTGCTATTGCAGTTATATTGATATTTTTAGCATGCTAGCTTGTGTACATCTACATGAGCTAGGAATCAGATCTGCCACCTCAAACGTAGACATACCATCTCAACCTACACTTCCACTTAACCATCATGACTTAATTGCCATCAAAGACAATTCCTAATGAATTGGGATGAATCTAATATTGGAATATTGGTATAGAGGGGTACATATTGTTCGGGAAGAACACACAGGTAAAGAGAGGTGCTGTTGCATTATACATCCAGTGTGCGTGTATGTATACACACACACACACACACACTTGTTCCGATGTCCAGAAGATGAGAGGCAGACCAGTTGAAAGTCTCTGGGTAAAGATAAATGGGGAAAAAAAGAGGTGATATCACAACAGACATCTGCAGACCCTCAGAACAGGAAGAGGAGTTGGACAAGGCATTTCTAGAACAAACAACAAATATCCAAAACACAAGATCAGGTAGTAATCGGGAATGTTAACTACCCAGACACCTTTTGGGAAAGGAATATGGAAAAAACACAAGATGGTCAATAAGTTCCTGTAATGTACTGGTGGCAACTTCTGGTCTCAGAAGGTGGACCAAGTAACCAGGGGAACTGCAATTTTAGACTTGAATCTGACCAGAAGGGAGAAAATGGTTGCAAATCTGATGCTGGAAGGTAATTTGGGTGAAAGTGATAATGAAATGATAGATTTCCTGAGTCCAAGGAAAGGAAGGAATGAGAGCAGCAAAATAAGGACAACAAACTCCAGAAAAGCAGACTTGAACAAACTCTGAGAACTCGTAGATAGATCCATGGGGAAAAAACACCTATCTAAAGATAGTTTTAATTAAGATACATTATAGCTCAAAGATAGCTCATCATAGAATAGGGATTATAAATTCTAATTCTATAGTGTGAGACAATATAGTCATGTAATATTTTGTAAATGAGTTCCAATAGATCACTATGAGGGTGGCGAAACACTGGAATGCGTTACCCAGGGAGGTGGTAGAATCTCCTTCCTTAGAGGTTTTTAAGGTCAGGCTTGACAAAGCCCTGGCTGGGATGATTTAACTGGGAATTGGTCCTGCTTCGAGCAGGGGGTTGGACTAGATGACCTTCTGGGGTCCCTTCCAACCCTGATATTCTATGGATTAGGGACCCAAACTTATGAGATTCCAGGGGCTTCTGTATAGATTATTTAGGTTAATCTTTCTATCTACCCAGTGGGACTCAGTGATCAGTCTAGAAGATACCATCAGAGATGCTTAGTTTTGCAGTCCTCAGTTTGGGTCTCCAGAGATAACATGCTTGTTAACAGCAAAAATGATTTAAAATAAAATAAATAATAGAGGTGAGAAATAACAGACCTCAAACCTATTGTCCCTCTGTAAATTTGTGTACAGAGTCAATGCCTTACCTCTCTCTAAAAGTGCAAAGTTTCAAAAAGTTCAATGAATAGAAGATTGTTGGGGGTGGAACAGATCTGGACAAGGAGAAGAAGTCTGGAGATAAATGTGAGAAGAGAGGGACAGGCAGTAGAAACAAAAGTGAAACATTTTGAGCAGCATATTCCAGAAGTCTTGAGGTCTTTCTGAGTGTAGCCTTCATTCATTTGAGATCTACCATACCATTCTCTCACTAGAAGGGAAAATCTATAATGGCAGCAGGCCGTAAAAGGGACTCAGTTTGGGAATATTTTAATGAAGTTCTTCTACCTGTGGGTAAGACACGCATGCATGCAAAATGCAAACAGTGCAACAAAGAAATGAAAGGCCTGGTTGCCCGAATGAAACAACATCATGAGACATGTCCCTTCTCAGGAGGAAGCTGCGTTGAAGAGGATGAAAGGAACAGTCCAAACATGCGGTATTTTCAGGTTGGTATACTGTTTTATTTCATACTTCTTTCTTAAGGACTGCCTGTCTTCCTTCTGGACTATTCTTGAATTCTCATGTTTGAGCAAAAAAAATAGTTGTTACTCTATGGTACTATAATTTTAGATGCAGTTTTGATAAAAAAATAGCTGAAATAGGCAGATCTTCCTTTTACAATTTCACATTTAAAGTAGTACTGAGTGTCAGTGAATGCAATGAGTAATACTAAATCAGCAGTATGGTAATAATAATTAAATAACTGAACTGACTTATTTTGTTTAGGAGACTCCATCTTCAACATTCAGGATTCTGAAGACTATCTACCTTCAAGATCACCATCATTTTCTATAGTTTCAGAGTTATCTGCCAATGATAGTATTTCAGTCACATCATGCATGTCACATAGCCACAGTAAAACACCTGCAGCAAAAAGAAAAAAAAAATCTCCATCATCCAGAAACAGCCATAGATAAGTTTGTAATAAGAACCAGCAGATTACAAAAAGAGGTAATTGATGAAAAAATTGCCCGGTTTGTTTATACAACAAGCTCTCCTTTCCGTATGATTGAGAACCCATACTTCATTAACGTGGTTCAGTCATTAAGACCAGGATACAGTCCACCCAACAGAGCAGATGTCACAGGCCAATTGCTGGACAAAGCATATGAAAGAGAAATTGAGCAGTGTGCAAAAGGTCCAGAGGGTGAAATTGTTAACCTGAGTTTTGATGGGTGGAGCAATGTTCACAATCATCCTGTTGTATGTGCTTGTGTGGAATGTCTTTCTTACAGAAAGAACTGATACATCAGGAAATGCACACACAGCAGAATACTTATAAGACGTACCAGTAAAAGCTATAACAAACAGTGAAAAAAAATTCAAATGTCTAGTATGCAGCTTGGTCACAGACAATGCTGCAAATGTATCCAAGATGAGAATAAATTATTTAGAAGAGAGTCCCAAGCTAATAACAGAGTTGCAGTGCTCATTTGATGCACCTCCTAGACAAATACTTCAGTGTTCCAGAAATAAAGGCTAATGTTGTTGAAATTGCAAAATACTTCCGTAACAACCACTTTGCAGCAGCTGCTCTGAAAAAAGTGGGAGGAACCAAGCTAACTCTCCACAAGATGTGCGATGGAACTCAGTAGTGGACTGTTTTGAGCACCATATCAAGAACTGGCCTAATCTGATGACAGTTTGTGAACAAAATTGTGAAAAAGTAGATGGCACTGTCACAGCCAAAGTTCTCAACATTGGGCTTCAGAGAAATGTTGAATACACGCTAATTACCCTGAAGCCTGTTTCTGTAACCTTGAACAAAATGCAGGGAAATAGCTGTTTTATTGCTGATGCTGTTGAAATTTGGAAGGAACTGAGCGAGATCTTAAAAAGAGAGAGATGCAATGACAGAGTTAAATTACAAACATTAAAAAACCAAATAAATGGAACATGCACTATCACCAGCTTGTTTTTTTGCAAATATTCTCAATACTCGGTACCAGGGTCAAACCCTAACTGCTGAAGAAGAGAAACTGGCTATGACATGGATCTCCAGCAATCATTCCTTCATAATGCCAACTATAATAAATTTCAGAGCTAAGGGTGAACCATTTAAGAAATATGTTTGCTGATGATGTTTTAAAGAAAGTAACACCAGTGAATTGGTGGAAGTCACTTAAGCACTTGGATTCAGAGACTGTTGAAGTGATAATCTCACTTAATAGCAGTAGCTTCTTCTGCCGGTACAGAAAGTATATTTTCTTCCTTTGGACTAATTCATTCCAAATTGAGAAATCATTTGGGACCTGAAAAGCAGGAAAGCTTGTTTTTCTTTTCCAGATTATGAACAAACAGGAAAATGAAGGTGAAGACGACTGAGTTAGCTGCAGAAGCCAATATTTTAAGTTTCTCATGTTGACTTGGCTGACACTCGATTTAATTTGTTTTTTAAAAAAAACATTTCATTTAACTATTTTAGTTAACACAATTTTAACAAAAACAAACCTGATTTGAAAACACTGGAATGTTTCACTAAATTCAAAAATTCATAATATTTTTAACAAAACAAGCATATGTTTGCTGTTGAAGAAAAAAATCCAGAATACATAATGTTGTTTTAGGTAGAGACCTTAACAAATTTAAATGTCTGTCTGGTGATGTTCTCCTCCTAATACAGCACAGCAAGAAAATCCTCCAAATTTTAATGATTAACCTGTTGAACTGAAGATAGTTTACCTCCTAATGACTTCATAAATATCTGCTTCAATTACCTTTGGTAAATGAAATAACCAATCATTCATTTTCTGATATAGCTGTAAAACTAATTTTCAAAATAAATCACTTTACAAATGTATAGTGTGTACCTTCTAAAAATTAAACCTACATCTATCTCTGAGTTGTGAAGAATATGTATTAAGGTTATGACAACCAACAAGAATGTACTTTTATATAGAAATCCATGATTAAATCGAGTCTTCCTGACTAGTGATTTAAATTCATGATTTAAATCAAATCCATCCTGAAAGAGAAGAAGAATAGTAAGAGGCCAATATGGCTCCATTAGGCACTCTTTAATAACCTGAAAAATCAAAGAGAATCCTACAAAAAGTGGAAACATGGATGAATTGCTAAGGAGGAGTACAAAAGAATAGTGCAAACATATAGGCACAAAATCAGGAAGCCTATGGCACAAAAAGAGTTATACCTAGAAAGGCACATAAAAAGCAGTAAAAGCTTCTTTAAATACATTAGGAACAAGAGAAAGATGAGAGAAAGTGTAGGTCTTCCACTTAGCGGGGAAAGAGAGCCAACTAATATCAGGAAGGCTGAAGTGTTCAGTGCCTATTTTGCTTCAGTCTTCACTAACAAGGTTAACAGTGAACAGATACTCGACGCAATTAACAATGGGGAAGTATGACCCAGGAACCTCTTGATTCCAATTGAGAGAAGGCACAGGGGATGCACACAGTTTTACAGGGACCCCCCTGGATTAGATATATAAATAATAATTCATGAAAGGGTGGCAAATAAATGGCTCTTGGAAGAGACCTTAACAACTGATCATCACAATCACTTGTGAAACTATGTATGGATAACAATTAAGAAGTTACATCTCTAAACTGAAAATTATGTTTGTAAGGCAGATAAGCAAGTGAGACCTAGCTAAGGAACAGCTGTTTCAGGCAGGGGGTAACAGACATTTATTTCCCTGTCTGGTGTAGCAGGTATTGCCCACCTCACAATGCATGTCTATTTGCATTCTGAGCCAAAGGCTAATCAGGAGTTTGCAATTTCAATAAGATAGGAAAACTACAGAAACCGCGGCAATACTATTTATAAATAAGGACAATGGATTGTTCTGATATATCTTGGGGTGTAGACACCCAGAATATTTCACCTAGCAGGCAAACTGACATCATCTTTGTCTCATGAATGGAAGGACCTGGCTGTAAAACACTAGGACTTTGGGATGAGTATTGCTCTATGACACGGAAGCATCTAGTTATCATTCGAATCTCTATATTTTGTTAAGTAAACTACTTGTTTTCCACTACAGAATTATCTAAGTGCTGTGTGTGTAAAACAGGGTGTACTGGGACATTGATGGAAGAGGGCAGAGTAAGGTGGCATGGGCAACCTTAACTTTGCATTTCCTGGTCTTTTGTAGTTTGAGTTCTGCTCAACAAAACGTTCTGTGAGGGATGACATACCAAGCAATCTTAATTCTGTGTTAATGCATTTTTATGCCATTAAAGGTTGGCAAGTTTTAGACTTGTATTTTTAGATTCCTGGATTCATGTAAGTATTTTTCATATACTTCCTTGCCCTTTAAAATAGCATTGAGTTTGACTTTCAAACTTCCATTAGTAGCATTGTCTTCACTAATGAATTTTTGCAAACATTTCCCACCATTGCTAACACCAGCTCAGCTACACCACTGGTTACAGCATTGAGAGCTCTACTTTAGACCAGAAGCTGGTCTTCTAAACATTTGATCATCACATTTGCTTGAAGCAGTTGTAGTCAACAGGGTGCTTAAAACTACATCATCTTGTCCACACTAGGGCTTCTTCAACATTGGTACCATCAATGAAGCTGACCCCAATGTTAGCAATGATAAGAAATCTTTGCAAAAATTTCCCTAATGCACATGAGGCTTAAGAATAAGTGCCTCTTCCATATTTCAAAACATCTCCTTTAGAAATAAAGTCTAAAGAATTAGATTGATCTCCCTTCTTACGTTCTCTGGATGCTCCCCACAACATGAGCCATGACCCAAGCCTCTTCCCACCCCCATATCAAAACAATGTATGCTCATTAGCACATAAATGGTTCAGAAACAAGTTTGCTATTGATGAAAGTTAAGATCATTTGGAACATATTCTGCACTAGCAAATTATTTTTCAAATTTCAAATTTTACTTTTATATTTTATCCCTTTAAAGAGATTAGTCATGTAAGTGACATTAGTTTAAAGGGGTAACACATCAGCTTGAAGTGTGATCAGCCTCAAGTTAAGTTGTTTCAGGTACTTCATCTATCCAAGTCCTGCCAGTTTTTGTGGTTTTTCAAACATATTGGGGGGGGGGGCGGGGGGGGGGGAGACAGACTAGGGTTCTGTTTTGTTTTAAATAAAGCAGTGTCCTCCTCCCCTCAGTTGCATATGAAAATGTCACAAAATATGCAGAGACCACAGTGAAACCGACTATGTATGTAGTGCTGTCAAACACACGGGGTAAACAATTCGAAGAAGTGAGAAAAAAATTATTTTCTCTGTTAGTAATCTTAGATGTTATTGTAACAATGGTAGATAAAGGATTTCACGTGTAATTATAATTAAGTGCTTGTCTATCTTAATGCTAACGTTCTGTAGGCAGGCACTGTAACTATGTTGCTTTTAAAAAGACACACATTTCCACTTGGAAAAGTGATGATACACTATACATTTTTTACTCTACCAAAAGAGTGTTAATATCATGCAAAAGATGGACTTACTGTGCCTGGCCTGTTGTAAAGGAGTTTGTGTAGATTTCTGAGTTCATCTGTTTTCTTCTTACTCAAAAAAAACTGTATCCTTTCAATTTCGCAAAGCTTTTGTCCCTTTCCTGAAAGAGTTAAAGCAAGTTATGTTGTGTCTCTCATTCATATTCTTCAAAATGACATATTTGTTTATAACTTCTAGTATCTGTTTTTAAGTACAGCAAGTGTTTGAAATATTTTTGAGGTAGAGGAATAAAGTTATTTTACTCCTAGACCAAAAACTTCAGACGGCAGATGACTGCCTGTTTACCATGTTTATCATAATTAAATAACTTGCTAGCCACCTTTATATTATTCCTTTGTTACCTGATGTGCAAGTATATTTGGACACAGAGCATTTATTCCCAGCAGTTCTTGCTTTCACAAATGGTCGCTATACATCATGTGCCTGCCTGAGATCAGGTAAAAATGTACTTTGTTCAAGCACTTCAACATTGTTGATTGACAGTTACACAAACCTCTCCACATCTGTAATTTTAATAGCCTTTCCGTAAAAAGAAATCAGCAACCTATTTTAAGATTTATGGTGGCTCAGTTATCCTATCTAGGATTCATACTTTAGTCAACTTAAGAAGTTTCACTATTCACTACTAGTTAGAACAATTATAGTTCTGAAATAAGTGGACAAACTTGCCTGGTGCAATTGTAAAAGGTTCCCTTTGTAACGAGGATACCTGCATGGTCAATCTCTCTACTTTTTTCTTCTCTCTCTTCCCTTCAACAATGAGACTCTTTTCTGCAAAAGACAGTTTCCCTTAAGTATAACAACATTTCACAAATAGTGAGACAAACACTGTAACTGCACTGCTATCATATGGAGAGAAGGGGGAGAATTTCAAAATATCTCAAGGTATCAGCTATAGTATCCTAACATGCAGTAGAAGTACCTAATTAACTTGAGACATTGCGCAAAATTTTAGTGTAAAATGCTAGTCTGAACTAACAAGAGCCCCAAACAACATCTTATAATTTATGTAACCAAGAGAAGTACAGAACTGATTTACAACTAACTGGAGCCACATCTGCTGAAAACTGAGCTGAACTATACATATACAGCTATAAATAAAGTAGGTTTGGATATAATCTCTATACAAGCATATTGATGAGATCCTATTTTAATTAAGTTGTAGCATCCCAGGATTTAGACTCCCTGTCTTGTACAGTAACTCCTCACTGAACATTGTCCTGGTTAACGTTGTTGATCAATTAGAGAACATGCTCCCTTATAACATTGTTTGGCAGCCACCTGCTTGGTCCACTGCAAGCAGAAAGAGCAGCCCGATGGAGCTAGCCAATGTGAGCTTGGAACCAGGGTGGGCCGGCAGCTCCCTAAGTTCCCTGGGCAACAGCCGCCCAGCAGGCTATCAATTGCCTGGTAGTTCAGGCATCCCTCCCTCCACCCCACTGCTGTATGCTGCTCTTGCTCTCTGCTTTGGAGCTGCTCCCAGGAGCCTCCTGCTTGCTGTGAGGGGTAGGGGAAGAGGGGAAAGAAGGGTGCTAATAACAGGGTGTCCCCCTCCCCTGTACCCCTTCTCCACAGCCACGGGGTTGGGGAAGGAAGGACACAATAGGGCTCAGAACGGAGGGAGCTTGCTGGCAGCAGCTGCTGCTGCCTCAACTTGCTAATCGACTTAAAAAGGCAGGTTTTAGAGTAACAGCCGTGTTAGTCTGTATTCGCAAAAAGAAAAGGAGTACTTGTGGCACCTTACAGACTAACCAATTTATTTGAGCATAAGCTTTCGTGAGCTACAGCTCACTTCATCCGACGAAGTGAGCTGTAGCTCACGAAAGCTTATGCTCAAATAAATTGGTTAGTCTGTAAGGTGCCACAAGTACTCCTTTTCTTTTTAAAAAGGCAGTGTACTTTGAGTAGAGTCAGCATACTTAAAGGGGCAATGCACGTGTCTCTCTCTCACACATGGTGAGAGTCTGTCCCGCCCTTCCTTCCTCTCTCCCTCTCACTTTCTCACACACACACACACACACACACACACAGTGTCTCCTCCTTCCATTCATGCTGCCTTGTAGAGCGTGAAGCTATCTTAACAACAGTGTGTCAACCCTTGAGAGCTCAGCCGAGTGCTAGATCATCATTTAGCAGTAAGGCATTCCTTGGAAAATATCCCACCCTCTGACTCCACCACCTCAACCAAGCTTCACAATCATCATTGCTGTGTACAGTATTAAATTGTTTGTTTAAAACTTATATTGAGAGAGAGTTTTTTATATGTTTTTTGTCTGGCAAAAAAAGTTTCCCTGGAACCTAACTCCCTCCCCCCCCCAATTTACATTAATTCTTATGGGGAAACTGGATTCACTTAACATCGTTTCGGTTAAAGTAGCACTTTTCAGGAACATAACTACAACATTAAGCAAGGAGTTACTGTACATCCTCTTAGGATGTGGAGCCCTGTAGCACAAGGCCCCATAGAACCAGTGCTGACCTCCCAAGAGTCTCCCTAGAGGTCCAACCATATGGCACTACTGTTTAACTGTTCAGAGATCACATGATAGTCAAAGCAAGGAATTAATAGCCTTTGCAAAGGAACTTATTAATCATATACACTTTGTTCAAAGTACAAGAGTTACAGATTTATGGATAAACAACAAATATCTGAATGCAAATCCCTCCCATCCAGTGTCCCCACCACTCCCAAGACTTTTGGGTTTTTGGTCAGTGTCCCCTAGGGGATCCCCAGCATCTTTTTCTCTTCTAGCAATGGTGTTTCCCCCACTTAGAAAGCCTCTCTCTTAAAGCCAACCTGAAACATATTTTACTTTCTCACGCAGTGATTTTCTATTATCCAACCCTTGAGTGGAACTTACACACTCAACCCTGCGTGGGCTGCTGGTTTAACAGTTCTGCTGGTAGCCTCCATTGTCCTGCCAGGGTAATGCCATTGAATAGTTAATGGCCAGTGATGACTCTCTCATTCAGGGTTAAACTCAGAGGCACATGCTCTGCCTAACACAAAAGGATTGATGCAGTCCCACATGACAGTTACATTATACAGTGAAGCACATAATCAAGTTGACACTCAAAATGAAGGCTGAAATACAACACGGTATTCACAAAATCAGACTGGAGAACCACAAAACCTTCAAACTGTCAGATTTCAAATGCTAGCACAGTCTGACACATGCTTCAAATGAAATTGTTGATTTTTTTAAAATTATGTCTATGTCATTTTAGTTACTGCTCCTCCTGCTAATTCCCCATGCTAATTTGTGATTTTGCAACATACTGAAGAAATATTCCACTTGGAATTATCAGTCCTTGTAGAAGGCTTCTAAGATGCAAAGAGGATATAAGCTAACTCCTCAGAGACCTCGTGCCTACAGAGCTCTACCTTGTCAGAAAACAAGCAGTGAGGTAAAATGCTCTCCAGTTTGGGATGGAGTGAGGTGCCCTGGTTCTGAAAGATTATCCGAGGCCAGATTTCCAGTCTGACTGTATCAATATTGGCCATCTACAACAGAGTTGAGGAACACACTGCTCTGGACCAGTATAGAACTATTAGGATTGAGCCTTGGTCAATACCTATCATAGCACAGGTAGTAGTGGTGGGTGGACACACAGGAACTTTCTTTTTTGTTCAGGTGAGTTGCTCCTTATAGCTTCCACTGGATTACCAGAATAGAAACTACTTGTGAGGCTCCATCATGGAAAGACTCAGTCTGTCTTCAACTGTAATCTCCTTCTCTGCCAAGTACAGAGCAACCAGGAATTTCTTATCCCTGGACTGCCCACCACAATAACATCCATTACATGGATACAGTGTAAGCATCCATGTGATGCTTGCTTCCATTGCAACAACAGGGTCCACTGAGACTCCTCATGTCAAGATGTGCCACAGGTATTACAAATACAGTTAGTCACATTAAAAAAGGAAATTACTTCCTAAAATTAAGTGCTGAAGCTTAATAAAATAAACTTAGATTTTCATGTGTTAGACATTAGGAAATATCTGCACATAGAGCCATGCCCCCTCTTTCATTCCCAAAGATATTCTAGTTTGTTACATCTCACTCATCCTTGAACACTGATTACACCAAAGAATTACTGCTGAATAGTCTGATACTCTGACACTTAATTCAGCCCTTATTTTTAAATCTTCCCTTTCTTTGCATGTATACCTACCTTTTTCTTCTTCCTCCTCCTCCTCCTCATCACTTTCCTCAACTTTGTTTTCAGTTTCAGGTTCTCTCTCATCTGTTTGTTCAGCAGACATTGTATCTTCTTTTGAGGAAGACATGGTGGGTGGTTCTGTGGAACACAAGGGAACTGTCATTGCTATTACAACATCTAAGAAAAATTCTTGAATCTACATAGGCGTGGCAGAACTGTTTTTTTATAATTTTTATACACAATATTGGGGGTTTTAAGCTTTAGTTTAAACATGTTCAGTTGTGGGAAATTATGGAGAGAGTCAGACAATTATTTATTGACAGATTCAAAAAGTTAAAGCTTTGTAACCATTACAAGACAAACTGTCAGCATTGTGTCAAAATATACATAGTAAATAGCCTTAAATCAAACTCTAGTAGATTTTCAAGCAACATTTTTCTTACTTTGCCTATCTGTAAATTTAAATTATTATTGATGGAAATATGTTTTCATCCCTGTATGTTTGTACAGTGCAACTGATGTTTACTAACATTTACCAGTAAAACTCATTTGTCCAAGTCTAAATATATCTACCAGACATCTTTGTTGGATAAAAGTCCTGTCACAATATTACTGTGAATACTTCAGACTGACTATTTGATGCTATAAACACAAATTCAGGAAACCTAAAGAGGAATATGAACAATTTTTCACATCCTCCTCATGCAAGTCTGGCCATTTTTTGTGACTTTGCGAATACCCCACTAAAGAACAGTGCATTTTAAAGTAAAAGTTTTAGTTAGAACAGATGGCAATGTTATCAAATCCATCCAGACATGAAGGTCTCATAGTCTGCATCCTGAACTATACAGCCATACCTACTGAAAGCAACAACACTGCATTAACATAGCTTAAAGCTCCTGACAAAATATCAAGAGTCAGAAAATACAAGTGTTTAAAAAACCCACAATCTTCATTATGCCACACTTCAGATAGGGAATATTCTACTTCTGCTTTTGGTTAAACATGCATATTGATTTAAGTTTATGTTGTCATATAGTAAGTACACATTCACATAATGTACGAACAAAAAACAACTTAGAGGAGTACACACTGCTTTTGGAACAAGGATAACTGGATGAAATTCTAGATGGCATGTGCTATATACAAAAGATCAGATGAGATGATCTAGTCTGATCCTTCTGGCCATAAAATCTGGAACATCAATCATGTATTAGTGCTTTGAATGAATGTCTTTATTTAAAAAAAAGTCTTGCTTAATAGCATTAATATTTAAAATGGCTCAAATCTTGCTTTGAAGTTAAAAATCTCATTTCTGTGAAGGGGGGGGGGGAGGAGAAGACATTCCCTTGAAGACAAAGTAACGCAATGGTTATCAGGGGGACAGAAGAAAATCTGTCTATAAGTTCAGTGATTGTATCTTTGAAAAAGTGATCACAATTTACAAAAAAAAAACCAAAATGAAACAAAACACAGCTGTCCTAGAGCTCCTACAAGTCACATGATTATTGTTTCCTGTTCCTAATGTTAAGCAAATAGATTAAGAAAAGGTCAGCTGTTCCAATAAGATATTTATAATCAACCTCATGTAATGTGTCCTGACAAATGCTTTAGAACAGGGGTCTTCAATCATACAGAACAGAGAGGTTTCAGGAGATACACGTCAACTCATCTAGATATTTGCCTAGTTTTACAACAAGCTACATAAAAAGCACTAGCAAAGTCAGTACAAACTAAAATGTCATACAATGACTTATGTATACTGTTCTATATACTACATCAGCTGTTTTCAAGCAGTGGGTGAGTTCGTTTTAATTGGGTCACTAGGGCCAGTGGCTGCGGCCCAGGGCAGAAGGCCAAAGCCCCACTAGGTGAGGCTGAAGCCTGAGTTTTTAAAGTGAGGTGAAACTTGGGGTAGGCAAGACAAATCAGACTCCTGAAAGGGTACAGTAGTCTGGAAAGGTTGAGAACCATTCCTACTCTGGGAGGATGTGGCCTGCGATTTCAAGCAGGGAAGGGAAAGAGGAGAAAAGGGTTTTCACACTGTTTGCCAAATGAGATGCCTAATAAGCACATTCAGAAGTAACTTTTCAATCATTTGTGCTGTTACTCCAATTCCAAACAGAAAACAAAAACTGAACTTGGCCCTGAACTCAGCTGTTAAGTTTGTTCACACGACTCAAAAGTAGCAGCAATTTTAAAGACGTAGCCAAGCTTCCCCCTCAGCAACACTCAAGGCACTGAAGGTTACCTTGCTTAACCGACGGGACTCAGCTTTGGACAGCGACCAGCGTCCGGGGGTGGAGAATTAGCTACGCGAACTAACACGGCGGGGTGGCCGCCGCAGCGTGTGCGCTGCACAGCAAGACTGACGACCCTGGCCACGGGGATGCGTCCGCTCTGCAGGGCGGGATGCGGGGGCTGCCCGGAAGCGCGGGTCGGCCCGCGCTGTGGCTGGGGAAAGCAGCGACCCCGAGCGGGACGGGGCCCCCGCCAGGACTGGGGCCCCCAGGAAACCCTGCAGGCGGGAAACAACTCGCCGCGGGCAGCAGGGAGCGGAGCCGGGAAAATCAGAGATCCTGGCGCGGGGGTGGCAGCGGGCTCAGGCGGGGGACGGGGCTGGCGGCTCACTCTGCCCTGGGCCTGGCGCCCGCCGCGCCCGGCTCTCCCAGGCTCCCGCGCAGGGAACAGGCCTGGCCGGGCTCGGTCCCTGGAGGGCCGGACAGCCGGAGTGACTCCGCCCACGCTAGGGATCCGGGGCTCCTACAGGCCTCTGGCCCCGGAGCCCCTCCGCCGTGGCATCACAGCGGCCGCAGCCCCCCGCCGGAGTCGCGGTTCACCCACCTCGGCTCGGCGCTGCCCGGCGGGGCCCGGCTCCTCTCGCCCGTGTGGGCGGCGGCTGAAGGCGACAGTTCACAGTGACCGGGATGGGGGTGGGGACAGGCGCGCGCTCCACGTCTCGCGCTTACACTCTCCCCGGGCCGGAATCAACAAGGTTTTCAAAATGGCGGGTTCTCGCAGGAGGGGAAGGAAGCGGGAAGGCAGCAGCCAATCAGCGCCCAGAACCCAAGTCGCGGCTGGAGGCTGTGAGGCGAACGAAAGGCGTGCGCGCCCTGCAGAGGGAGCGCGCGCGCGCTGGGGAGGGGTGGGGGTGTGTCGGGATGCCGGCTGTTCAGAGCGCGAGGGCGCCTGCTCCTTGCTGTAGAGGGAGGGGGACGGGAGCTGAGCAGTGTGTCTGGTGCTTCTCCCATTAACATCTGGGGGGATTTGCCACTAGTTTAATAGAAGCAAAGAAATTGTGACTGTCTGTGTAGAGCAGGTTTCAGAGGCGCAGCAGTGCTAGTCTGTATCCGCAAAAAGAAAAGGAGGACTTGTGGCACCACAGAGACTAACAAATTTATTTGCGCATAAGCTTTTGTGAGCTACAGCTCACTTCATCGGAGGTATGCAGTGGAAAAGACAGTGGGGAGCAGGGCTCTCAAACTCAAATCACCAAGAGGGCCACATGAAGACTAGTACATTGGCCCGCGGGCCGCATCACTCAAAACTTTTCATACAACCATACAAAAGTATAGTCAAAAATGAAGAGTAATATAGTATGCTATAAAAAGTCAATGTATTAACTTTTTAAAAGCTGTAATGCAAAAAGTCAATGCTAATTTTGTCATTTCATTTTTGGCCACTTAGCTGGCAAGCTCATGCTCAAATAAATTGGTTAGTCTCTAAGGTGCCACAAGTACTCCTTTTCTTTTTGCGAATACAGACTAACACGGCTGTTCCTCTGAAACTTAGCTGGCAGTGTTTTGCATCAACCAGGGCATCAATATTAGGTTTGATATCCTGAGACGAAACCAATCTCAAGCGTTGCTTGCAAATATTCATCAGTGAGCCCTTTGAAGATTTGTTAATCTTCATGGAAGAGAAAAACTGTTCACATATATATGTAGTTCCAAACATTGCCATTTACCCTTGCGGAGGTAGAGGGAGCTGTCATGGGGACTGGTGGGCTAAGAGCCATTGGCAGTGAGCATGCGCTGAACCTCACAGAAGGCAGCTGGTATCCCCTTTCAGCTTGAGGTCACAGCCCAGAACAGCAAGGGGCTGGGACGCAGGTTTTGACTACTCCCCCCCCCCCCCAAATTGGGTCATCTCTCTGTTAGAACTTCCTTTGTGCAGAGCTGAGGTGCCTTCTCCTCCCACTGAGACCAGTGGGATCTCAGGGTGCTTAGCACCTTTCAGAACAGGCTCCCATAGCATGTGCATTGCAACAAAGCCTTAAAGCCAAGGGGAATGACAGGTATGATTCAAATCACACCACAGATGCCCAAATAAACAATCCCCTCTCCCAAACTGCTCCAGGTTAGTCCCCGCTCTGGGTCTTCCTGTGCATCCTGGCTCCTGTGTATCTCTGCTAGACTTTAAGCTGTTTGAGGTCTTACCAAACACATTGCTGGCACCTAATGAAAAGAGGTGTGTTACCATAGCCACAAGAGGTATCTAGCTGCACAAGGCTTGTGTAACGAGGGAGCAGAAGGAAACAGAGGGGCCAGTGGAACTCACGGCTTGGAAACACCGCCCCGCCCCCAGTTTGCAAATCATGCTTGTTTCTAAGGGAGGAGTGAGGAGTTGGGGGCTGTTTTCAAATGTGAAAACTCTGCAATGCCCCGAGAAACTAGCAAGGGGCTGACTGAGAAAAAAAACACAACCCCCCCCCCCCCCACCCGTCAGCCCAGCACGGTAATACAGCCTCAGCGGCCCCGCGGGTCCCCTGCTCAGCCTGTTGCTCTCCCTCCCTTCTGCTGCTCGCAGCTCTACAGCGCCCGGCTCCGCTTAGCCCTGCTGCAGCCAGCGCACGTTTTTGTGTGGCCGGGAGGGTGACGGGAGAGCCTCGCGCTGCCCTATGCTCCTGCCACTCCACTTGCCTGGCTTGGCACAAGTTGGCAGCCTGGCGCTGGGCAGGCGGAGGAGGAAGCCCCCGGGGCTGGGGAGACGAAAGGGGCAGCCCGGGTTTCTTTGCCTCTAGCAACACTTCAGTACATGCCCCACCCCTTCCCCAAAGTCCCTGCCCCAACTCCACCCCCTCCCTGCCCCATTCCAACCCCTTCCACAAATCCCCGCCCCGGCCCCGCCTCCTCCGCTGAGAGTGCTGCGTCCCCGCTCCTCCCCCCTCCCTCCTGGAAAGTCCTAAACACCAGGAGGTAGGCAGAGGAGTGGGGACGCGGCGTGCTCGGGGGGGATGTGAGGAGAGGGGCGGGGGTGAGGGGCAGAGTGGGGGAGTCGGCGCTTATGGCATGCAGGAAATAAGTCCGCGAGCTGCGTGTTTGAGACCCCTGGTGTAGAGCCTGTGGAGATTCTCAGAGAAAGGAATGATGTGGGTCCACAGTACAAGGAGAGCCTATCAAGGGTGCACACTTCCCCCTCTCATAATCATTCACTCTAATACTCCTATCCCAGGACTAGTGAGGTGGAGCAATATATTCATCCCCCTTTTAAGCCTGGATAAACACAGACGTAGAAAGAGGTCGTGCTTTTCCTAAGATCCCGCAGTCAGTCAGTGTAGAGCTGGGAACAGAAGCTGAGCTCACAGTCCTATACCTTAGCCACAAATCCAGCCTTTCTTCTTTATTGGTATCTGTAGTTTTCAAACTCTTTTCTTTCCTCTCTCTCTTTCCCAATTTCTTTTGTCTTTACCTTCCACTTGCTTGTTTCCCCCTTTTCAACTGGCCGTTTTACCTACAATGGTTCTGTTTCCCATCCACCATGGTTGCTTCCTTGGGATAGACTGTGCTGCTACTCAGAGCCAAAAAGCAGTCATATTTTACATCCTAGTTTCTGCCCTAAATGTGCTGTATTGTTGGCTCAGGTGACCAGGCAATATGTGCAGTATTGGGGGTGGGATGTGCTTCCTATAAGAGGGAGACAAAGAAAGATGTAAGAGCAAAGCACCTACCTCATGTCCAGAGGGCTGTGGGGAAGAAGTTCTCCATAGCAGCCAAAGGGAAAAGCCTGGCTGGATCTATCTGTAGCCACGGTAGGATCAAGCTCCTTAAGGAGGAATAAGTAGCCTGGACAGGACAGTGCAAGTGCTACTCCTGAGGGCATTCTGTGCCAAATATTTTAAAATTCTGCAATATTTTTCAAATTTTATTTGTCAAATAAATGTGGAGGCTCCAGCATGTCATTGGGGTACAGAGCACTGGCTGCACAGAGGTGGGAGATCACTGTGCAGCTCCCCCTCTCCCCCCTAGGACATGGATTCAGCGGAAAGGCTGCACCCAACCCTGACCCAGCGGAAGGACTGGACCTGCCCCAGAAACACCCAAGAGCCCTGCCCCCCTGTGCCAGGTACACCATGTGTGTGCAGGCAGGCTCAGCAAGACAGGATCCAAATGTGGAAGGGCTTTGTGTGGGGGGAATTCAGGTGTGGGTTGAGAGGGTTCTGTGTGGGGCAATGTGAGTGGAGGTGGCTCAGTGTGGGATCTGGGTGTGGGGGGTATCTGGATGCACAGGAGCTTGTTGGGGGGTTCTGGATGCAACAGTAATGGGACTTTGCAGGGAGGTCCAGGTGAAGGTGGTTGGAGCTCAACAGTGGGGGTCTGAGTGCGGGAGGGATAGAGCTCAGCAGGGGGATCTGGGTGTGGAGGGAGCCAGATGCTGGGGGAGTGAGGCTCAGTGAGGTTGGGATCCAGGTGCAGCTGGTTGGGACTCGATAGAGTGGGGATCTGGGTGGCTCATCAGGGTGGTCTAGGTGCAGGGGGAGTGAGGCTCGGGGGCATTATAGGTGCAGGGTGGGTGAGACTTGGTGGGAGGGTCTGGATGCACGGGGTTTGGACAGTGATCCCTCCCCCTGCAACTGAGGAGTGATGGGTGCAGGAAGTGCTGGGGTGGGGTGGAGGAAGTTTGCAGAGCTTCCTACAGCCTGGGGAGAAATCTGGAAGTGGGTCTGACCTGGCCCCAGATGCCATGCAGAGGAAGAAGAAGTTCCGTCTGCCCCAGCCCAGCAGGGACTAGCAGCTGAGCCCAGTGCAGGATAGGAGCCACCAGCCATGTCTTCCCTAGTCCCGCCCCTGCCCCACAGTGATTGACCTCTCTGCTGGCTGCCCTGAGCACCTGACACATACTGCTGAGGAGGGTCACATGACCACTTTTGTGGATTCCCTTTGCTTCCCAGTCAGAAAGTAATTTTTCTGCAGGAAAACAAAGAAACCTGTGGGGGGACATAAATTGTGCGCATATGCAGTGGTACAGAATTTCCCGGGGAGTAAAGTGCTAATGAGTGTCAAAGTGAACTGACATTTGTGCTTGCTTAGGGTAGAAGGAAGTCAGCTTTCCATTGCTCTGCTCCAACAGGGCAAACAGACTGCTGAGCTCCACAGGATCTTAATGAGCTGTTGAGTCCAAATTACTAGGGGAGCAGGAATGTATAGCATTAAGTTAAACTATTTCAATGTTAATAAACCAGACCCCCAAAGGGGTGTTATTGACTAGCATGAGAGCTTGGATGCAGTTATTGGGAAGACCAGAATAGGAAAACTGAGGCAGGAGTTGTCACAAATATTGCAACCCATGAAGTATGTTTGGGGGGCATTGTGTTACATTTATAAATAAGACAGTAAGAAAGTTGTGGCCAGTCTGTTAAAGTTGTGCTTGGATTGAAGGTGCATATTGGCAGCTGGAGGGACAGGCTCCAGGGGATGGTGCAGGACCTAAACTCTTGTAACTGAATAGATATCAAGTTGGTAGCAGGTTCTTTACCCTCCCACAGGGGCTGCATAATCCTAGTCAAACCTTCAACACTCAAGGCAGAATGTGGGCCCCAACGCCCCTGATCCCTAGAGGCGGCCCCAGCTCAGAGACTGGAGAGGGCTGGCATTACCCGGGCTCCCCTGTCCCAGCCCCACACCGTATGGGAGGCATAAGCCACAGCTTCTGCCCAGCCCCGCTCACTGGGGCCTCCCTGAACCTGTGCACCAGCACAGCCAGGCAGCCACAAAAGATGAAGTCCTCAAAGTTGCACAAGAGCCACTGTTGTTCAGTGGCCCAGCCCACACAATCTGAAGGAGATGAAATTGCACCTGACCGAAGGGTGAGGCCAGCACCATCAGGGCTAAGTGCAGATGGTGGCACTTGGTGCAGAGTCGGGGCAGCCAGTGGGACAAGCCCACATGTGTCCTGGCCCCATCATCCTCTTAGATTATGTCAGATGGGTGGCCAGGCCAAATTTGAGTGAATGGCATTGTGAAAAATTTGCAGTGAACGTTGACAGTGCTGGTTTCTGCAACAAAATCATGGCCCACAATTTTCTTACTGCCTTATTTGTTAATGGTTTATGTATGATTATGTTCTTCTCCATGAAAGTGGGTTACCGCAGCTTCTCCAGGAATGAAAAACTATGCAGATGATCCAGGTAAGTTGCTCAGACTGTAAACAACTCCAGAGAAGAACCCTCTGGGTTGGTTCAAACTAGGTTTTCCAGACACTCAGGGACAAAGAAAGTGCTAAAAGGATAAGTTTAAACAGACACAGGGCCTTCATTTTCAGTGAGGAAATGGACAGGACGTTGTGGTCAATCCTTCTGAACAGTTGGAAAGACTTTGGCCTACTAGGACCCATAAGACTGATGGGCAATTTATAGTACATTTATTAGTAAGTGTGTAGGACCTGTTGTTTATGTTTTCTCTGTGTGCTTTTATCCTAAGAATAATGTACTCTGCTGATAAAGAGCCCTGTGGTAACTTGTAAGTGTTGGTACACACTAATCATAGCCAGTGCTTAATTTGTGCCAGGACTGAGCCCTGGCACCTCTAGTCTTGGCAGTTCATAGCCCCAGCACCTCTGGGCTTGCTGCACCAGTTATGAAAGTAAAACTATTGCACCTCTTTCATTACAAATTACGCACTGATAATAGCCCTTGCAGAAAAAGCAAATCTCAGGAGCTGGCCTTAAGGCAGACTGGATTACTGGGAATATCACACTTATGGCAGGGGGCTGTGAAGCCTTGAAACCCTGCCCAGACACAGGTGGTGGCTGGAGATCTGAGACCTAACTGGGGACTCCTGGAATGGACCACTGAGGGGGGATACAGGTGCAGTTACTCTGAAATTGTGACGGGGCAATAGCTGGTGGTGGGAATGGGGACACCACTGTTACAGGATGACATTTTAGCCGACATTAAATGATAGCAGAGGAAAGCATATGATTGTCACTTTAGACGGACACTTTGCAGTTATGGGGATAGTGAAGTTCAAAGAGGGGAAATGACTTGTCCACCATAAAAGCCTCCATCTTATATTTTTATTTTAATTATCCATATTTTAAATGTGCATACTGTAACTAATGCAAAGAGTCAATCATAAAAGTAGATCAAACCAGAAAAACAAATATATAATTGTAAAATATGACAAGGTCATAGCAGCTAGAGATGGAAGAAACCTGTGAAATAATAAGATTCACCCACCAGCAGGTACAAGAGATGGGATCCTGAGAAAGGATCCCCATCAGGAAATTTCCCCATCAGGAAATTTAAACTGCTATTTAAATTGCCAAAAGGGGATACAAATTCTGTTCTCAATTATACCTGTGCAATCCCAAAGCTTATTTTCTCATTTAAGAGAAAAATGTGAATTGTTCACCCATAATACAGTACTTGAAAACTGTGAAATGATTAATAAAAAAATAACAAGAGTTTTCAATCTGATCTTGTTTGGAGATGTACACCCTGAGTGCTAGGTGAGAAAGCATGATGAAGCAGCAGAAAGAAGAATGTTCTGAAGAGTGTTGAAAACAAAACACATCCCTGTTTGAGACTGCTGCGAATTTCAAAGCTGTCAGATTGATTGTCATTGTTTTAGACTGTAGCCTTCATGTCATCGCAGAAGGATTGAATCAGTCTGAGGCCTGGGGGGAAACCCATGCTTTCTAGCAATTGGAAAAGGCCCTTTCTGCTGACCAGGTCAAAAGCCTTTGTAAGATCTATAAAGGCCATGTGGAGAGGCCTTGTTCTTGATGCTTTTCTTGAAGTTACCTTAGAGTGAAGAATATATCAAAAGCTGATGTGCTGGCATGGAAGGCATACTGACTCTGGATATACACTCTTTTGAAAATGACCCTGTGAAAGTAGAATGAATTATATTGAAATTATAATTCATTAAAGAAATGCTACTTGAAGGGTTTGTTGAAATATAGTTGTCAGGAAGAGAAACATTAAGGAGTGTGAGACAATGGGTCCTCAAACTAATTAACTTAGAGCTCCTACTGAGCTAGGAGATTGGTAAACGTTAGTATGCAAATAAGATATGTTTGTATATTTGTCAGTTTCTGCTTCCTTTTGTCTCTTATGTTAAATTGGCTTTGGCTTATTTGTATAAACAAGTTAGCTTGAGCCTCAGAGAGGGGCTCACATATCTGGGTGCATTGGCAAAGTGCTTTGCTAATAAACAGAGTGGTCTGACAAATTATGTGAGTCCTGAATCTGACTTTGACAACCCATACAAATGACATGCCAATTACACTGAGAGAGATTCCTCTGTAGTTGTTGCAATCACTCTGATATCCTTTGTTTTTATATAATGTTATGATGTTGGCATCCTTCTTGTCTTGTGATGCCCCTCCATCCCTGCAGCAGGCAAGCAAGATATTGTGCAGACAGTTAGTCATAACTCTCCTCCCTGTTTCAGTACTCCAGAGGGAATTCCATCTTTTCCTATAGCAAATCCTGGTGCTAGGGAAGTGATTGCCTCTAGAGCCTTGGGATCACATATAGTGCTACTTTAGAAACAGTGGTTTCATGTGAATAGAGTTAACAATAGTGTTCCACCTAGTGTTGCATGTGTTTGCTTCTCTCGATGATGTCTCCATTAAGAAATTTGAATCGGGCAGTCTTCTCGACTGAAGGACCTGTTGCTTTCTTGATTTCATCATACATTCCTCTTAGATCTCCATTCTCAAAGGAAGTTTGTATTTTCTTGCATAAATCGATCCAGTATGATTGAGCACATTGCCTTGCTGTTCATTGCAATGCCCTCTTGGACACATGTCTCCAGAGAGGGTCATGTTGTGGTGGAAATATGCTATGCCTTTTGCTTCAGTAAGAATTTCTTCAATTTGCTGCAAACCAGTCTTTCTCTTGTACAGTAGTCTAAGCAGAGTCAGGATGAGCTCCACCCTGTGGTGAGTTGTGGCAAGTTGTGGAAAAGAACTTCAGGGGCTGATCTCATTTGCATAGGCACACCCACCCTGCCTAGCATGAGCCCATAGCTACCCAAATGGTCACTTTGGCTGCTGTGGGATCCCCAGTTTCTCTGTTATTGGGACAGGAAGAATAAATTATTATTATCCTGATTATGTGAATCAAGGACAGTGGAACTGTACTTGGCCTTTTGTTATGATGGAGGGACTCACCATCAACTAAGTAGCGCTAGGCAAGGGACATGGGTTCCAAAACTCAGTGAATTGAGAGAGGCTGGGGACAGGTATTAATATGGTGGTATGGACCCCCCTGGTAAGGGCCTTACATGCTAATTGCAGTTTCTCCACTGTGGAATATCCTAGCTAATTTTGATTCCATTCGGAGTCTAGTTACAGGCTGCTGAGCTGAATTCACTTTGGGCCAATGGTGCAGCACTGAGGCTCCCATACTACAAGCTGAAATCACAAAAGAGCTAAACTTACTAAGAGCTGAAATTACTGAGTGTTGCGTTAAGTAGTGGGGGAAGCCTGAAGATATATTGCGGAGCAGTTTGTGGGGTGGCTGGCAGAGCAGAGCAGTTTGCAGGACAGCTGGAGTGGCTCATGGGATGGCTGGCAGAGCAGAGTGGCTGGTGGAATGGAGCAGTTTGTGGGATGGCTGGTGGAGCGGAGCGGAGCCCCATGGAGAGGTGGGACAATCGGGTTTGGACCCCTTAACCCCCCCATCTCTGTTGGATCATATTAAAGAAGTTCTGTATTAAAATCACAAATGAGTTTGATTCCCCATAGTTTAAATTCCAGGGTATTACTAATTAAGAGGTCTCTTGGTTTTTGGTACTGTTTCTCTCCCTCTATGTGTGAAACTTGCAAGCTGCTAATTGTGTTAGTACATTCTAAGACAGAGTCTGTTCTCAAACCAATTCTTTGTAACAACAACTACTCACACAGAGAGAGACTCAAAGCAATACCCTGTAACAACAGATACAGCACCCAGAGACTCCCCGCCCTTTTGTTGTATTCATCTTGCTTTGTTAACAATTGTGATTAAAATAGAGATAGAGGATGTATGTGGATGGATGCTTGGTGTGGATAATAACTGAACGATCAGGGAGGTGCCAGCCTAAGAATCCAGTGTCCATCAGCTGAAGAAAAGTGTTAAGTGAAAATAACCAGAGGACCCCCGGAGGGCAGACTGGAATCCACCCAACAGCCTCAAGAATGGGGGAACCAAAGAACAAGATAACATCTGGCAGCACAGAGCCGCCAGGAATGTGCCATCTGCTGATTGATTCAGCAACAGCGTGATGAAGCTATTCCCATAGACTGGCATAGGAATAAATTCCTATAAAAATGGACTCTAGAAAGTGAGAACTTTGGGGTCAGATGAGCATCTGACAAGGCCCTGCTCCCTCCTCATGTCCAGGCCACCTGGCCAGTGGCTTGGCATGAGCAACTGTAAGGCTGGTAACTATGATAATAACCTTGCAGAACCTGTGTGTGTGTGTCTGTGTATGAATGAATATGAGAATAAATATGAAATTGAATGGAATGTTATAGCTATAACTAACTGCTTACTATGATTCTTTCTGTATTCACAATAAATGTGGCATTTTGCCTTTTCCCCTTTAATAAGATCCTGCTGGTTTTTATTTTATTGGTATAACATCTCCACCCAGGTTGGGAGGTAAAACTCTGCAGATAAACTTTCAAACTCTGGTGCTGCACTGACCAGGGACAGAGACTTTTGCGTTGTTGGACTTTTGGGACTTTGGGTTGCTGGACTCAAGAACCAAAGGGAAAGGACATGGCCCAATTTGCTTGGGGTGGGTTTTTTGCTCATGGGTTATGTTATGAATCCTGTTGGTGGTGTTTCCCCAACATAATGCCACATTGTTTCTCTCTGTTATTAAAAGGCTTTTGCTACACTCAGACTCTGTGCTTGTGAGAGGGGAAGTATTGCCTCTTGGAGGCACCCAGCGAGTATATATTTGTCCCAGGTCACTGGGTGGGGGCTCAAGCCGGTTTTGCATTGTGTTATTGGAATGGAATCCCTAGATATTGAACCCGGCCCTTGTTGCTGCCAACTCTGATGGGCAGAAGGGTTACAGTAGTTTTACCAAAAGCTAAGGTTGCAGCTATATAGATGCTTATTCTGAGTGAGTTCCATGCTGCATCAGCATTCAGGGGAGAGACAAATGACAGTAGCGAAGTTCCAAGGGAGACTGTGGAATCCCCATCACTGGAGGTTTTTAAGAATAGGTTGGATAATTTCAGGGGTGGTCTAGGTTTACTTGGTTCTGCCTCAGTACAGGGAGCTGTACTTCATAACCTCTCAAGATCCCTTCTAGCTCTATATTTCTATAAGAAATGAAAGGCAGAAGTACCTCATTATTAAGCCATAGGCCACACAAATGGTAGGGAGAGATGATTGAAACTAATGTAACACTTTCCATTTATTGTAGGATGAGCAGGTTTGGACTTGATCTGAACTACGATGGAGAACTTCTAAGTGAGGTGCTCCAGAAAGTGTGACAATTTAGGCTCTAGTGCTGTAAACATACATATAATTATTCAACTCACTTGAGTAGGGCAGTGGGAGTGATCCACCCATGTCTTCCCCTCCCGGCTTCTGGTAGTCAGAGGTTTATGGTCGCTGCAAGCATAGGGATGCATCCCTGAACATCTTGGCTAATAGTCATTGATGGACCTATCCTCCATGAATTTACCTAGAACTTTTTTGAACCCAGTTATACTTGTAGCCTTCACAACACCTCTGGCAATGAGTTCCACAGGTTGACTGTGTAAAAAAGTACTTCCTCTTGTTTGTATTATACCTGCTGCTTATTAATTTCATCAGGTGGGCCTCTTGAACCTGGTGTGAAGCAGTACATGCAATTTATCCCAGAGGGTGGTACTTCTCTGGAGTTGTTTACCAACACCATTACTTGTGACATGACATTTAAATGTCACTTAATTGTTATACAGGTTATAACATAACTGTTATGTGTACTACTAACATAACTGTTATACAGGTTATGTTGCTATAACTGTTTTAAATACAGTAAATCAATACCATTTATTTTTGTACATAAGAGGTAGATGGGAATGTTGTGAAATGGTCTAGGAAAAATATTTGGCCTTCATTATAAAAACTGCCTGCCTGAAGTTCAGCTCCTAAATCCATATTTAGATACTAGAATAAATGGCCAGATTTTCAAAATACTAAAGTACCCATCAGTTCCTACTCGGAGCTTTATGTATAGAGTGGAAACCTGCTGCAGTGGGCGGAGTGATACTACTTTTTAATAATATGCATACAATAAATACCTTTACTCTTTTGTCTGACACTGATCTCCTTTGTGTCCTTGTGTGAGTCACTTAATCTCCCCTCCATCAGTTTCCCATCTTTAAAACAGGAATACAAATACTTGCTCATTTACCTCACAGAGGTGTTAAGATAATTAATTAGTTCATGTCTGTTAAGTGCTGAAAAAATTTAAAGCCTCATATAAATGCTAAGTATTATTATTAACATTAGAAGCTTTATACAGCTTTTAAACCTAAATGTCAAAATTGTTGCCAGAATAAAAATCTAAAACTGAAAAAGATAATTGGTTGACTTAATAACACAAATAATTTTCAAAACAGTAGAAAACAGAAAATTATTGATACACTAGGCAATTACTTTATATCATGGTTAATCAAGAATTGCCTAATCTTATAGCACAACTGCTCACTGCAGGTTTATACAGGATAATTTAAACTTGCTTTGATTGTCAAGAATAATTGATTTGTGAAGTGTTTCCTCATGAGATTCTCCTGGACACTAACAACATCCTGACAATATCCTGTGTTTTTCTTCTACATCTATTGTATATTTGTAGAACAGCAGAATATAGTTGCATTCAAACTGTTCATATATATTTAGGTATTATCATTTATACGAAATAGTAGTAAAACATAAACTGATCTAAATAGTTCCAGCTGCAGCTGCTCCTTCTACTGCAAAGGGCAAAACATAGATATGTATTATATTTCCAACCAAGCACATGCAAAGATCAAACTACATCCTAAAGCTGTAAGATACCCCAGATATAGACCATGACTCAAAACTGAAATTGAACTGGACATTTTCTAAGTAGATGCTACAAACCTTTCATTAGATGATATGCTCCATACATTGAAAATGAATGACAGCACTGAATTCTGGCAACCTTAGCTATCTGTGCTTGGGTGGTACCAGAAAGTGGCTATATATAATGTAACTGGCTCTTGTAGGATAAAGTGAAATTCAATCATATACTCTGAAGTTTGGAGATTACTGCATCGTGTGTATTTCAAAATGTACACAAATTAAAGTAAAACCTCTGAAACTGTGTATTCAGGGAAAGCACATAAAGGTGTTATTCAGCAGGTCTGATATTTACAGATAAATCTACTGTCAAAGAGCTCTGCACACAGATCTCAGTACAGCTCTCTTAAGAAATGCAGAGCAGTGGAAATTATTCTGAATCCCTCTTTGTTTGCTGCAAAGATCTGGGTGATGTGGATATGGCTGAGAAATTGGTTTCTAGATCTGCATGGTTCAACACATGGGATCAAATTCTGTTCTCAGGTGCATTGGTGCAACATCACTGCAAACAATGAGGTTTGATTAATGCAACTATTATAGGAGCAGAATGTGGCCCAGGATGAGCTTTCAGACAATTGCTAGCCCCTTGTCACCTTTGGCATAGTTTTTGTAATGAATAGTGTGTTTGTAGGTGAGTCACTTGTGCAAACATTATGTAATTTGTATTTAAGATAAAGGGACACTGTCACTTTACATTTCCCCCTTCATTTAGGGGTATTTTCCCTGATTCTGCAAACCTTTATTCACAGATACTAGGCCTTTAGATTTTCTTACACAATTATAATAAAACAAGGTTTTACTAAATCTAACAGCAATAGAAAAGTTTCCATACTTATTACTGTAATCAAACAATTCAGCGCTGAGAATCATTACACCAGCTGTAATTCAAAGTGAAATTCACCAAATTAATTTTCATTGTCCAAAATGAAAGACATACATGAAGTAAACAGTGTAAGGAGTGACAATCTGGATTTTAAAAAAGTTTTTAACATTTATAATCTAAGGTCTGATTAGTAACAGGGACAATAATAAGTGGTTTGTTGACAATACATGATTTAAGTTGACGTTCTCCAGAATACAAAAGGCTTTTCTTTTCAGAGTGAGCCTCTTTCTTTCTGCTCCCCCTCAAACATTCAATAGCTGTGGGACTCCTCAGACACTGACTCCTGGCCTGGTTTCTATACTGTACTCATGAAATGTAAAAATGAATTTTCCCTTTGTAAGAAGAGAAGGAGGAGGAGGAGGCGGTGCTTTCAGACACACACTGCATGTATGAATTGCAATGAGGAGACTTTGGGTTGTGTATCCCTTCCCCAGACTTGCTCAGGGCACAATCTTAGTCCAAGCCGGAAAGATGTATGTGGGCAGAGGTGGTCCTGCAGCTGCCCACCCCAGCTCCTGTCAACTGAGATCCTGAACTTGCTGCTGTTGCTGCTAACATCCTCCTCTGGAGAGGAGAAGAGAGAAGGGGGGAGCTGAGTTAGGGAATGATAGAGGAGAGAAAGAAGTGAACAGAATAGAGGAGTGAGGGAGAAGGAGGGGTATCTGCAAGAGTGAGGTTTTTCTTTTATTACCTGAAGCTGTTGTCAGTTCTCTCCTGTTGTTACACATCAAGCAACTATTGAAATTGCAAGATAACAGGAGCTGGGTTAAGGAAGAAACAGCCTCAAAGCTTAAAACTTCATGCCATCCCCTAACTGCTGGGATAGAGGAAGAAAGGTAAGAAACTAACTGGGGTTATCCCTATGCAGCTGGGCATTTTGTTCTAATCTAGACCTTTATACAGGCTTTTCCAGAGCTGCTGTAGTATGACCCCCCCGCCCCGTCTGGAAAGCTCCCTTTTGCAGCATGTCCGTTTCACACGGCATCGGAAGACATTGCATTCATATTTGTGGCGAAGTGAGTTCGTGTGGCGGAGGGGTGCAGCGGCTTGTTACTGTTACACCACTGACTTAGTGCTGCAGCTGCACCCACAAGCGCCTGCCGCCTGTGGTGTCAGCGTTTCCATTATAGGCCATGGCTGCTACTCAGCACACACACAGCGTCAAGCCAGGATTTTCTCATGAATTGGTTGAAGGTAGGTAGGAAGCCAGGGAAATTTCTCTCTTCATTCTTCCCCCCAACAAACAAACAACTTTCCCCAGGCTTGTAAGTAAATAGTCAGTGATTTCCTATTGAAGGAACGTGTGTTCCCCCCCCCCCTCGGCCCCGAGATTTCTCAGTGGTTTGCATTATTAGCAAAATATGTGTCTTTTCTATGGTCTGCAGCTTGGCGATCTTTGCACAGCTTCCCCCTACTCTAGGAATTTTGCAAATAAAAGATGGATTTTCGTTATTTCTCTTATGAATGCCTCTATAGGCTCTTTCTTTTTTAAACCAGTATACTGATTTGGCGATTTTATTCAGGTGGGAATTTTATTTTACATATTTATAACAAAATATTTACATTTTACATTTAAGTTCAGTTTAAAAATAGCTTTGATTTAAAGTCCAGTTACATTTTGAAACACACATTTAAAAACATAAAAGACAGGTATTTTAAATGTGGTTGGGTATGCACTCCCTGCCTTTTCAGAATGCCTTTGTTACTGCATGCACAGTGCCAAGTTAGGACCTAATCCTGCAAACACTTCCTATCTGGGTGAGCAGCAGACACCACTGTTTTGGTCTGCTTAATGTATCCTCTCTACACATATGCACACCATATATGATTTGAAAGCTTATTGTGTCTATTTTAAGATGATGGTGGAGTTGTTAACTGGTGCTGCTACCACAGAAACGGGGGTAAACAATGAAACCATCAACATGTTAAAAATGACCATTTTGAAATATTTGCATACATTTCCATTACTTTAATGACTACATATATTTCAGGACATAAAATTGGATTTCTTTGTGACCCCAAAATACCACAACAATATAAAGGCTAAAAAAAAAATTAAATAATAAATTTGTATTGGTATCATTGAATGTATTAGTGCTGGTAACATTGCTAGTCAACATCATTATCATCATCTAGTTCATCATTATGATCTCTGCCAAGAATGCGTGGGTTACCACAGTTTTCATTGTCTTGGCACGTACACAGTTCTGTGCACAGAAGATTGAACTGACTACAGCAACAGTTGACTGTGCAGTGATCCCTACTTGCAGAGGCACAAAAAGGGTCTTGTAGAGGCTCAGAGGCCATTGGGCCTTGAACAATACAGCAAGTAGCTCATCATCCACATTTTCCCATCCGAGTTGAAATGGTGATCCAATATCTGGCTTACTTATGGCAAGAACATCCAAATCTTTGTTTGCCAAGATAGTCTTTTGACATGCTCTTCAAAACTGTCCTCACGCAGTGGGTGTTTGGCCACTTTCTTGTCCTTTTTGATAGTTAGATTGAGATGCAAACAATTCAGGTCTCTGTGGGGCTCCTTTTTTTCTCATTCTGGGCATACAGCACTGCTACCAACTTCCTTGCTGGAGAAATTGCAGTTTGTCAGTTACCCTCTCCCAGTTTGGCAAGATCTCTAAAGAGGTAAGTTCCCTTCATTGTGACAACATTAAACACATTTTTTTTTCCAGTACCAAATAGGGATGACACAGAGTCAAATGCTGTTAATGAGTGTACAGCAGGAAGTATGTTACAGTAGTCAGGAGTGAGTGCATCACAAATTGCATGCACAGGTATGAAGCAATGCTTGTCAGTTGTGCTGGTAATGGTGCCTGTTTCAGTCCACATGTTATCTAAGTGTTCCATATTTGAAAAATAGTGAACAGCAAAGACCAACATCTTTCTAAGCTGATCTAATTATAGGGTGACCAGATAGCATGTGTGAAATATTGGGATGGGGGTGGGGTGTAATAGGTGCTGTATAAGACAAAGCCCTGAATATTGGGACTGTCCCTATAAAATCGGGACATCTGGTCACCCTACCTAATTACTATGGTTCCTTTGACACCAAGAGCCCCAAAAGCCATATCGGCACATCCCGCAGGCAGAAGCATCCTTATATCCGCTTTCTCTTGAGTATTGTACAAGTCTTGGGCTTCTTCAGCATCTCTACTGGTGATGGACTTTGCTACTGCACCATTAGAAAAGCCTCCAGCAAGAAGGAGTGTCTATGCTGGGAGTGCTCACCTGTTCTCAGATGCATTTTGAACATATATTCACAGAAGAATTTTACAGCAGACTGCTTATTGGATGTCAAGTTTAGAAACTTTTTCCATGGAGACACAGGGTGTCCGTCAATCACCTGGCATTTCTTCCGTCCAACCTTAGATCCTAACCGGTGCTGTCTTTCTTCAGTTTTCACTAACAGTTGTCATATCTGTCAAAAACTTCAGTTACAGAATTAGCTTTGTGAAATCCTTTAGGACCTGCCTCAAGAACTCAGCAGCCAAATTCAAATGTGTGGAATTTGCTTCCAGCCATCATCATGGCACTTCTGATGTACACTGTGGTTTCTTTGTTACATACTCTTAGCTCATGGATTCTTTCAGTTTGAGCTTCTAGCTGATGCCCTAATTCAGCTTGGTCTGTTCCTCTCATTGTTCCATCAGCATGGAAGAGGGACATAGGCACAGGTCCTTTTGGGTAACTAATAACACTTGTCACTGAAACATCATTTCTGTATCTTGCGAAGGAAAAGTTTATGGAGTGATAGCTGTTCTGATTGTCCTTCCCTTGTTGTTGTGTTTAGATGTTGCTTGTAATTATTAGAATTGGGAGCACTAGCTGTTGGGAGTCTGGAAGGACAGAAAACAGGAAGGAGAAGGGAGGAGTTGAGAGGCTGGGAGAAAGCTACAGAGGGTGCAGCGGCAGCTTGGTAAAGAGGTTTCCACTTTGAAAATAAAGTCCTGATGAAGCTTGTTAGTACCTTGCCTGGTTGAGAGGCATTTTGAAGACGAGGATGGATCTTCTGCCTCTGAACCCACCTGCACCCTTTCTGCAAAGCCCAGGTAAGCCTCCAATTGCTTTTACACCTGGATCCATGTGTTTGAGACTTAGCTGCTTGCAATTAGTGCTACAGAGATTTCTGAAGTAAGAAAGCGTGCTTTGCTAATCCACTGTCTTGGAGCTACACTTTTCCCCTTGCAGATGATAAATATGAGACTGCACTCACTGCATTAAAAATTTTTTTTGTGCCAAAAGTGAATGTAGTAGCTAATCGCTACAGATTTCACCAGTGTGGGCAGAAAAAAGGGGAAACTATAATACAGTATATTGCTTCTCTGAGGAGTCTGACTGTAATTTGTGACTTTGGAAATATGGCAGATGAGATGATTAGAGACCAGCTCATTGAGAAAACAACCATGCTTCACGTAAGAGAATGCTTACTTCTAGAACCACAACTTGCACTGGAAAAAGCAATAACCATTGCTACTCAGATTGAGCCAGCTACAGCTGAAGCCAAAATAATGAGCATGGATACAGGAGGCACAGTCCAGGCTGTGACTCCTTTGAAGAAAAGTTCACTATCACCTCAGACAAACAATTGCAAGAGGAAAAGTAATGAAAAACCACCAAATCAGCAAATTCAAAATACAGTAAAAGCATGTTTCCACTGTGGATCCCCACAACACCTTGCAAGCTACACAGGATGTCCAGCAAAAGTAGCTCAGTGCAATCATTGCAAAAAGATTGGACATTTTGCTAAAGTATGTCGCAGTAGCCAGTTCAATCAACAGGTGCATGCAGTTAAAATACCAGATGTTACTGTGCTGAGCGTGGACAAAATCACTACTGCACATATTTCAGAACAGATAAAGTGCACGGTAAACGTTTCTGCTACACCCTCAAGCAAACCACACTCTATTCAGCTAATGTTGGACACTGGCTCAGCAGTATCTATACTACCTGATTCCATCTATTTGCATTACTTTAAAGATGTGCCTCTTACTGAACCCAAACTTCATGTGGTGTGCTATTTGAAAAACCATATTCCAGTACATGGCTGCCTGCCAGTAATAGTTACTTTTGGTGATTGCTGTGTAACTGCAGAGTTCTACATTGTCCACAAAGGCACTCCTATCCTTGGCAGAGATTTATTGGCTGCTTTAAATCTCAGGGTAGTTAATGGATGAATTGATCTTCCTCAGCAAAGCACTGTTGCGGTACACGCACCAGTTTCAGCTGGGACCCAACACCAAGTTGAGAAGAAACTCGGCTGTGCTTATGGGTTTCTGCATAAAGTTAAATGTGGAATAATGTGATGCCTGCATGACAGAAGTTACGGCACTTACCATTTTCAGTTAGGGAAGCTGTTTCAGAGGAACTTAGAAAACTTGTTCAAAAGGACATTATTGAAGAGATCGACTCCTTGGAATGGGTTTCACCTATGGTAGTGACGCAGAAGAAGGGTGGAGGCATTCGCCTTTGTGTGGACTTAAGGGAGCCAAATAAAGCTATTGTAATTGACAGTCATCCTCTTCTTCACATAGAAGAAGTATTTGCAGAACTCCGTGGAGCAAAGATGTTTTCTACTCTTGATTTGCAGAGCGCATACCATCAGGTTATGTTGCATGAAGATAGCAGACACCTTACAGCATTTATTACACATGAGGGACTATTTCGTTTTAAACATGTTCCATACGGTCTCACATCTGCCCCAAGTGCCTTTCAAAAAATGATGTAATTGATTCTGAAGAATCAACATGGAGTTCAGTGCTATCTGGATGATAGTATCGTGTTTGGAAATACTTCTGAGGAGCATGACAATAACCTGCAGTCTGTACTAAACTGCATCAGCACAGCAGGCCTCCAGCTCCATAGGTCCAAATGCAAATTTAGACAAACCGAACTCTCCTTTCTGGGACATACTATTTCACAGACTGGACAAAAACCTGATCCAGATCATATCCTGGCAATTTCAAATGCTCCTCCTCCAACAGATTTGCAAACCTTACATTCCTTCTTCGGTCTTACCTCCTGGTATGCAAAATTAATTCCCAATTATGCTTCTGTCATTGAACCGTTACGGGAATTACTAAGAGAAGTTCAACCTTAGTGTGGACAACAGATGCACAAGCTAGTTTCAAAACGGTGAAAGACTTGATTGTACATAGTCCAGTACTTGCACTATTCGGTCCTGCATTGCCCACAATTATAACTACTGATGCTTCTGATTATGGACTTGGGGTTGTTCTCACACAACTGCATGAGGATAACACAGAGAGGACTGTTCCATTTGCTTCAAGGACACTAAGTAATGCTGAGAGAAAATATTCTACAGTCGGAAAAGAAGCACTTGCTTGTGTCTGGGCTACTGAAAAATGGAGAACTTACCTGTGGGGCCGCACGTTGAAGTTGCGCACAGACCACAGCCCTTTGACGACGTTGCTCACCATGAAAGGACTGGGAAGAGAAGGATACTATATTGCTCGATGGTCTGCAAGACTACTCACTTTCAATTATCAACTGGAATATAAGCCTGGAAACCAAAATGTGGACGCTGATTGCCTTTCTCGCCTGCCTTTGCCTTCACCAGATGGTCCACTGGAGGATGAGGATGTAGTGGTTGCACTTATTACAAGCACTCTCACTGCAGTTACAAGAGAACAATCTCAAGCTGCTTGTTCAGCGTGTCCAATTCAACAAAAACTATGGGAATTTCTGACAAAGAGATGGCCCAGTCACCCTAAAAACCATGACCCAGTCTTGCTGCCTTACTTTAGAGTTTGGGATGAACTTTCTTTGTTTGATGGCTGTGTGCTACGAGGTACACACCGGCTCCTTGTGCCAGAAGAATTACAGTCATAACTCATACACCTGGCACACGATACTCATCAAGGAATTGTCCAAACCAAACAATGACTACGGGATCTGTATTGGTGGCCAGGGATAGACTCTCAAACTGAAGCACTCATAAAATCCTGTTTCAGAGAAACAGCCGTGTTAGTCTGTATTCGCAAAATGAAAAGGAGTACTTGTGGCACCTTAGAGACTAACCAGTTTATTTGAGCATGAGCTTTCGTGAGCTACAGCTCACTTCATCGGATGCATCACGAAAGCTTATGCTCAAATAAATTGGTTAGTCTCTAAGGTGCCACAAGTACTCCTTTTCTTTTTATAAAATCCTGTGTCACTTGCCAAATGCATGATAAGACAGCAGTGACATGTACCTCTCCATTACAGCCTGTTCCTCTTCCTGAATCTACATGGGAAAAAGTGGCGATTGACATTGTAGGACCCTTTGACACTGCTCCTATTGACTGCCGTTATGCCATCACTTTAATAGACTATTTCAGTAAATGGCCTGAGGTAGCATTTACATTGCAAATCTCTTCTGCTACAGTAATTAAGTTCCTCTCTTCAGTTTTTAGCAGAGAAGGTAACCCCAAAGAACTGGTTTCAGATAATGGGAGTCAATTTACTTCCCTGGAGTTTGAAACTTTTCTAGCACAGAGGAACATTTTACACAGAAGGTCATCCCTATATTCCCCTCAAGCCAATGGGGAAATCGAACAGTTTAACAGAAGTTTGAAAGAGAGTTTGCAAACGGCTAAACTGGAAGGGCGATTTTGGATACCCTTCAGTACTGATTTCTTGCAAGCATACCGGGCTACACGACATGCCACAATGCAAAGATCACCCACAGAGTTACTGCATGGGAAACAGATGAATACTAAACTGACCATTGCTGGATTGTTAAAGGCACAACCTGATGCCCCAAACGAGGATGATGTGAGAAAAACAGTTGAACAGAACCAAGCAAAGTCTAAGGCTTTCACAGACAAGCAGCGGGGTGCTAAGGAACCAAAGTTTGAGTGTGGTTCCTTCGTTAGAATATGAAAACCTGGAATTTTACGCAAAGGGGACCATAAATTCACAGCTCCTCTTAAAATCATAGAGAAGAAGGGACCTTAAACCTATCGACTTTCTGATGGGTGGGTATGGAATGCTTCTTATCTTGCACCTGACTATGCGCCAAGAGGAGATTATACCAACACCCAGTCTGCATTGGATGACTTCACCGTAGTACCAACATAACAAGACATTGCACTGGACCCGGGGCTTGAGAGACAGCCTGTCAGACCCAGACGACCACCTGTCTGGACTAGAGACTATGTTATGTAGTATCTACAGTGTTTTCAGTGTAATATTTCTGCCAACAGTATAGTGTCTTGTTTCATATTTGTTTCTGTGGTTAGAACAATAATGTTTATTTTAATTGGGAGAGTTTCTTAAGAGAGCAGGGAATGTGGTGTTTAGATGTTGCTTGTAATTGTTAGAATGATGTAAGCAGTGTCAGGATGAGATCCACCCTGACATCTGGTGGTGAGGTGTGGCAAGTTGTGGAAAAGAACTTCAGGGGCCAATCTCATTTGCATAGGCACACCCACCCCGCCTAGAATGAGGCCATAGCTGCCCAAATGGTCACTTTGGCTGCTGTGGGATCCCCAGTGTCTCTGTTATTGGGGCAGGAAGAATAAATTGTTATTACCCTGATTATGGGAACTGTGCTTGGAACTGTACTTGGCCTTTTGTTACGATGGAGGGACTCACCATCAACTAAGTAGCACTCGCTAGGCAAGGGTCATGGGTTCCAAAACTCTGTGAATGGAGAGAGGTTGGGGACAAGTATTAATACTTGGTGGTATGGGCCCCTTGGTGAGGGCCTTACATGCTAATTGCACTTCCTCCTCTCTCCACTGTGGAATATCAGAGCTAATTTTGATTCCATTAGGAGTCTAGTTACAGGCTGCTGAGCTCACTTTGGGCTAATGGTGCACCAGCACTGAGGCTCCCCACTACAAGCTGAACTCACCAAAGAGCTGAACTGACTAAGAGCTGAAATCACTGAGCATTGTGTTAAGTAGTGGGGGAGCCTGAAGATATATTGTGGAGAAGTTTGCGGGACGGCTGGAGTGCCTTGTGGACAGGCTGGTGGAGCAGTTCATAGGATGTCGGGAGCTGCTGGTGGGACGCGGAGCGGAACAGTTCGTGGACCGGCTGGTGGAGCAGTTCGTGGGACGGCGGGAGCTGCTGGTGGGCCGCGGAGCGGAGCGAAGCAGTTTGTGGGGCGGCTGGTGGAGTGGAGCGGAGCAGAGCGGAGCGGAGTGGAGGCCTATGGAGCTGTGGGGCTGTCAGCTTCAGATCATGTAAGGTGCCTTTTACCCCTGCCCCCATCTCCACCCAGGTTGGGAGGTAAAGCTCTGCAGAAAAACTTTTGAACTCTGGGGCTGCCCTGACCAGGGACAGAGACTTTTGGGTCATTGGACTTTTGGGACTTTGGGTGATTTGGGGTTGCTGGACTCAAGAACCAAAGGGAAAGGGCATGCCCCAATTTGCTTGGGGTGGGTTTTTGCTCATGGGTTGTGTTATGAATCCTATTGATGGTGTTTCCCCAACATAATGCCACATTGTTTCTCTCTGTTATTAAAAGGCTTTTTGCTACACTCAGACTAGGTGCTTGCGAGAGGGGAAGTATTGCCTCTTGGAGGCGCCCAGCAGGGGTGGTATATATTTGTCCCAGGTCACTGGGTGGGGGCTCGAGCCGGTTTGCTTTTTGTTATGGAATGGATTCCCTAGATATTGAACCCGGCCCTTGTTGCTGCCAACTCTGACGGGCAGAAGGGTTACAATTGGGAGCACTGGCTGTTGGGAGTCTGAAAGGACAGGAAACAGGAAGTGGGGGGGAGGAGTTGAGAGGCTGGGAGAAAGCTACAGAGGGTGCAGCAGCACCTTGGTAAAGAGGTTTCCATTTTGAAAATAAAGTCATGTTGAAGCTTGTTAGTACCTTGCCTGGTTGATACAACACTTGTCAGACTTAAATTTGGTCTTCTTGGCCATCTCAGCAAATGTTTTTATGCCAGATTTCTTGGCTGGGCTGAAGAAGCTACATGTCCTATCAGAATCAAGTGCACCACTCACAAATGTCTCCATTTGTTCTTCACCAACATCTGCTATTTTCACTAGACACTCTTGTACATCTGATGTTACAGGCAGTCCAGTAGGTATGTTGACAAGTACCTCTGGATGGGATTCAGGGTCTGGGTTTGTCCAGTGGCGGATTAACACATAGGCCCGTGGGCCATGCCCAGGGGCCCCAGCCAATTTGGGGGCCCCCACAGGACTGCCAGAACCTATGTAGAAGTGTGTGTGAGGGGTCACTGCACCAGAGCTTTGGCCCCAGCCACACTCCTCGACCTCTTCTTATCCTGGGACCCTGCCCCAGCTCCTCCTCTTCCTCCCAAGACCCCACCACCAGGCCAGAAGTTGGAGTCAGGTGGGGGGCTGGGGTGCCCAAGAGTAGCCCCTTGCCTGTGTCCCTGCCTCCTGAGGCATGCCGCCCAGGACAAGTGGAGGGTCTGGGGCACCTCACAGCAGTCCGGGGTCCCTGGGTGGCTCTTAACACACAACCTTGCTCCAGCTTCCAGTCTGGCCAGGGAGTGGGGCTTCAGGAGGAAGAAGAGGAACAGGGGGTGGGGCTCCAAGGCAAGAGCATTGTGAGGGGCCCAAAAGTTCTTTGTGCCTAGAGCCCCAATAAATCTTAATTCCCCTCTGGGTTTGTCATATTGTTGATGAGATCTGTAACATGCTCCTCATCCCTTTTCAGTGCACAGGCAAAGAATTGCTTATTGACTTTGTCTTTGCTACTTGTTGTTAGGCCACTTCTGTCTCTCATAACATTTTTCATATTCATAATATAAAGCTGTGTATTCCCATCTGTAACATTAATACTGACCTGTGCATAAGTATTACTAAATTAAAAAAATAGTTTCTAGAATATTTCAAAGGCTAATACTGCATGCAAAGGCAATTACAAATGAAAACAGTGTATGTTCAAAAGCTTACAAATGGAGAAGCATTACGTTAAGAATTCACATACATTTATATCTACCCACTATGCAATATAAACTATGGGCATGCAATCTACCGCTGCTGGTGCACACCCTTCAGTGTGAGCCTGATCTGATCAGCAAATTTCAATTGAAAATGTAGAAAACTATTATAATCACTTGTGAGATACTTTAACATTTAAGAAAATGTGATGTGAAAAAACTTAATGGTAGTATTTTGCAAAATGTTGATATACACCATTTTTGCCACATGCCAAAAAGCTTAATTGTTTCTGAAAAAAATACCTGCCCATGCAAATTCGATCAATTTTTTTAATATATAGTTGTTTGATAGCTTTAACCAATAAACACCATATTAAGGTATTGAAATGAACTTAAACTCTAGTCATAGTCATGTTGCAGTGTGTCTGGAACTGTGCAAAAAATGACATTTTCTCATTTTGGGTTCCATTGTTTCACCTCTCCTACAGGCTTACAGTACCATTTGACAGCTCCACTTCATCTAAACATACATAAAACAAGCTTTCAAATTATATATGATTTAGATGTGTGTAAGGTGGATACATTAAACTCCAAAGATTTTTGGAGAATTGCCACATACGTACTCAGGCAAAGAGTTTAGTGCTATGACTAGTTCCAATGATTTTGCAGGACTGGGCTCTTTGTGTGCATTCAGAAATATATAAACAATAGATAGTGACAGATGTTACAGTCTCTTAGTGTTTAGTGTCAACATTCTGAATAAAAAATGCTTACTAAGATTGTCTAAAGGCACACAATATGTATATAATACCTATATATGATAGATTGTACATGCTTCTTTAGTAACGTCATGGCCTGTCATATACATTTTCATCTGAGTCTTTTTTTTAAATTAATGCAGTTTCCCAGTGGATCTGTGTTCACTCACATACTAAAGTAATTTTAATGGTTTGGCAAAGAAGTCAAAACAGTGTCCTTAACTTACCTTTTTGTACTATACCTAAGATTTTGTTTTTAATATATTATGTAAAGTTATCCATTGTTTGATGACCCTTTCAGTACTTAGATTCAGTGAAGTAAACTAAGGGTAGTCAGACAAATTCTGCTCTCACTTCCCATGGTATAAATCTGAAATACTGTAACTCCATTGGTTTCAGTGGAATAACTCTGGATTTACATTGATGTAACTGAGTGCAGAATCTGGCCCAGAGCTTTCTGGATTTTTGTCAGTTTAAGCCAGACTCTTGACATTATTTTAATATAGGATTTATCTGTAAATTGAGTAATCCATGAGTTGACTGGTTCTCCTCTTTGGTAGTCTGGAACTTACATAATTGTGAGTACACATGCAACACATGGTTTTAATAGGGACAAAAAAACACGATATTGTTTTGTGTGGCTAAAAGCTACAAGCATTCTTTTCTGAATACTTTTCTTCAATGGAAACTCTGATATGACAGGACTAAACGCTTTAGGGAAACTATTATATATATTTTTGTCTGAAGGGAAAAAAGCCTTGGCAAATCCACATCTAGCAAATCAAAATGAGATGAACTCTTAAAATATAAGAGGTTCTTGGAGAATTATTATAATAAGATCCTAGAATAGAGAAGTACCTGAATATAAGGAGGGCCACATTTGCCTTGGTAACTGCTGCACCTCAAAAGCTTCACAAATTTCTGACATCTCACTGCCTCATGGGCCTCTCTCTATTTTGGAAGCAGTAGAGTTTCTCAAACAGTGGATCAGCATCCCCAAGGATGTTATGGTGGGTCTCCAGGGACCTGGATCGTGAGATAAAGTCGCAGAGTTTAGAGTCTTAGAAATCAGATCCACTTTTTGGTTCCTGTTCTATATTAGTTTGTCTTTAAGAAGTGCTCAGATACTACAGTGATAGTACCAGATAAGAACCTACATAGGATATAGGACTAGAAAGGATTTCCTGGGTCATCAAGTCCAGTGAGCTGCTATCACAGGCAACCCTGCCATATAATCCTGTTTGAAAATGTGTCAGGATCCATCTTAAAACTAGTTAGGTTCTTTGCCCCCACTATGCCTATTTGGAGGCTGTTCCAGAACTTCAGTCTTCTAATTTCCAGCCTACATTTATTCATAGCCAGTTTCTACTTGTTCTTGTGTGAATATTGTCCTTAGGCTTAAATAGCTCTTCTCCATTCCTGGTGTTTATTCTCCTGGTGTATTTAAAGAGAGCAATCATATCCCCTCTCAACCTTCATTCTGGTAGACTAAACAAGCCAAGCTCTTTTAGTCTCTCCTTGTAAGATCTCCATTCCCCTGGTCATCCTAGTACCCTGTCTCTGCACCTGTTCCAATGTGAAATACTCTCTCTTGAACATGGGTCATGAGAACTGTAGACAGAATTCCAGATGAGGTTTTACCAGTGCTTTGTACAATGGTAGTACCACTTCCCTATCTCAATTGGAAATACCTCTGATGATACCTCCTAGAATCACATTTGCTCTTTTTATAGCCACATGACTTGTGTTCGACTAATACATCCAGGTCACTCTCTTCCTCTGTCATTTCCAATTGATAAGTTCCCAGTTTATAGCAAAAATCTTATTAGTCCCTATGTGCATAACCTTGCACATTGTACCATTAGATTTTATCCCATTTCTATTATTCCATTTCTCTAGGCCATCCAGTTCTTCCTGTATAATATCCTATCCTTCTCTGAGTAGATAATGCCTTCCAACTTTGTGATATTAGCATATTTAATGAGCACACTCCTATTTTTTGTGTAAATGTCATTAAAGGAAATATTAAGTAAGATTGGTCCCAAGACCAATCCTTGATGAACTCCACTAATAACTTCCCTCCAGATAATTTTTTCTTTTTTAAAGGAGAATCTAATTTATACTTTATTTAGAAAATGAGATATGTGACCTTACTTGGCACAGAAGATCACAGATATTGGCTCTTCATCAGGCCAAATAATTCATTTGAAAACTGGACCTAGTGAATGAACCGTCTTTGTCATTGCTATGAACTCTGTACAAAAACATTAGCCTGGAAATGCAGTCATTGTACACTTCTTCATAAGACCCTGCTTGCCTGATGGATTAGTGCTAAAAATTGCTTCTGTCTTCACTGAACTTTATTAGGGAACTCAAATTAAAACTGGATTAACTGCAATTTCTGTCTGCAGATTGAGAAACACTGGACTGTTCTCACCTGAAAAACACAAAAAAATATAAGTTTCATTATTTTTTTTTTAAAAACTAAGTACGTGTTCTCCTGACACAGTGAATCTTTCTCTATTCATTCAGGGGCAATATGCCCTTGAATATCATTACAGTATTTCTAAATACTTTGAAAGCCCTTTAAGAATGTCCTTGGCTAGTCATTAGCTGACTTGCTATCTGCCTCAGGATACTCTTTTTCCTGGTGTTGCTATCACTGAGGTCATCAAAGGCGTTCATTTGGGGAGACCGTTCTGCAGATATTTTTTTATTAGTGACAGTAGTGCACAGAAGAGGGAATCCCAAATGCATTTGATGGTGTAGTAAAGGGAAACACTTTTCCTCTCTGACACTGTGATTAAGTTCCACGCCTGCTGATTTGGGGAAAACTGTGGCGCTTCCATGGCCAGAACCCACACAGCTATAAAAAATTTGTACTTTTCAAAATCGGTATGTATTACCACTACCTCAAAATCCTTCATAACCTTGATGTAGGCAGACATAATCTTACTGTCTTTTAGCATTCTATTTGAATCCAGCCCTAATCTTCTGGAATTGGTCACAGCCTTTGTCAATTTTGAGAGCTATAAAATAAACTGCAAAAAGTCCAGATTTATGTCACGTTAAGAATTTCTGACGCTTCTCAGATAAAATACTTTCTCTGAATTAGCCAAACAGATCACATTCTTTGGCATAAAAACTTATTCCTCATCTCAAAAAACCTTCTTTCTATCAACATCAACTCCCACTTAAAAATAAAGCTATACGGCCTGGGGCTGAAGTGGGCTCTGTAGCTGTGCCAGAAGATGTTGGTTTGCACCTTCTTCAGATGGTGCCTGGCTTTTCTGCAGCAGGTAGCTTTTGTGTTCATCTAGAAGAACCACATGCAGTATGACTGCAGTAATCAGAGTTATTTTTTGTTCCTGTCAATAACATTTCTCAACCTTTCAATAGGAATGAACTTTTATTTCACATCAACTTTTTTTTTTTTTAAATCACTCTGGTACGCATTAGGTCACATTCTGCCTTCATTTACACCCTATGCAGCCTAAAGTGAGAGGAGAATTTGGCCCATTTTCTCTTTCTACAGACTATTTGTCAATAATTTTGTATACTTAAGTAATTAGATTTTAGTTTTCTTATTATTTGAAAAATACTTGTTTCATGTATAGGTTATTTTAAAATACATGTACTGTTGCTTATTATTTGTATTACAGTAGGGCCTGGAGGCCCTAACCAAGAATAGAGACCCATTGTGTTAGGCCCTGTATATATACAGAGCAAGAGGCAGCCGATGCCCTAAAGAGCCTACTGTCTAAATAGACAAGACAAAGTTGGGAGAGGAAGCAGCCACAGAGAGGTGAAGTGATTTGCCCAAGATCACATAGCAGCAGATCCAGGAAAATAACTCAGGTCTCCTAACCCCTAGTCTAGTGCCCTGTGCACTGGATTAGGTTTTTCATTTACATTTTTAGTGAAAAGTACGAGTAATATTAAACTGTCCCCAAAGTGGGAGAATTTAAAATATAAAAACAAAAATATACAGTGGAGGACTGCTAATCCACTGCAAAAATACACTAAGCTACATTTTTCTGATGACTGGCACATTATCTGAACTTGTCGTATGCAAGACAAGTCTTGCTGATTTTTCATCTATTCTCCTTCATTGCTCACATTTACCAGTCTACTTAGGCACATCTATCTATCTCTGCCACCTTCATCACTGGAGTATCTGAGTCGCTCCCAAATACTTAAAAATAGAAATAATTAATATGAGTAAAATGGCAGTTAAAATGGGCCTTTTCCCGCTTCACAGTTGGAATTTCTTGATTATAAAGTAGCCTTCTTTCTCCCCACATAGTGGTAAATGAGAAACAGAGTGAAAAATCAGAGTTCTGAAGCAAACATTAATAATATAAAAATGATAAAACATGATCTTTGGAGCTATTCAACCATTTGATGTTTCAGTTTTTTACCTCTGTTATGAAACGTTTCCTTTTATTCTCTGTAAAATCAAGGTTTGTGCCTGAAATGTTAGGAGTACAACATTTTGCAATGTGCAAACAGATTTTAAAATGCATTTTGACTCTCTGGGCTGACTTTTCAGGGCTTCACAAAGAACCTGAATCAAATAATTCTGATTTCTATTTTGTTCATTCAGATTTTGAAATGACATATTTGAGACTTTTTTATTACTTTTTTAAAAAAGAAAACTGATTTTTAATGCAAATCATAACAACATTTATGATTTCTGAATAGGTTTATATTACACGTTAACTGATTCATAGGCTTATCAAACTTAGTGACTATCCCTGCTGAGTAGTAAGTAAACAAAATTACAGTTGCAAAATACTACAAAATATGTGTATTTAAAAAAGTAATACAGTAGAAAAAGTAAAAGCTTGCGGTGTGTGCTCAACTTCAGCACTGATTTGGATTGCTTTATTCATCACCTCTCAGTTTTCTCATTTTGTTTGTATACAAGGCTCCTGTCCTATAAAGACTTATGCATATGAATCAGTGGAATTACTCACAGGCCCATTTCAGGAATGCACTTAAGCATGGGCTTAAATCCATCCTTATTTGGAAAGGCGTTTATGCTGAAGCGTTTTCCTAAATGTGGATGCTTTGCTGAATTAGGGACACAGGATGTGAAGTTAAGCCTATGCGTAAGATTTTTGCATGGTCTTTGTCAACTCTTTAGAGTAGGGCTCTTGTCTTCATACCTTCTGTAAATCACCTAGCACTATATGAACATAAGGTATCCAATTTCTGATTTCCCTGCCCTTTCACAGTTTTGCCTACATTTGGGTCTATTTCAACATCACTGAAAAACCCTCCAGAAACAAAGAACATTCCCTTTTTGGAGACTTTTTAGAGAAAATGTTCATTTTTAAATTCTTAACTAAAGTTTTCCTTTTGAACCAATAGGAAAATTACAGTTCCCAAAATTCTCAGCACCAATATAACTCACTGTAAAAACTGATTAAAAAACAAAACAACTTTGTTCAAGAAGATGTCAGGTTGCTGTTACAAGAGAGTCCTGTTAACAACCCAAAAAAGTATGCATTCTTTATAAAAATTTTACTCCTTTTAGAAAAACCCCATACACTAGAATGTCTGGAAATGAAGAGTTAAGGGATCCAGCCTGGTCCCCATTGTCATATAATCCACATCACTCACTGTCACCCAACTTGAAGAATAATAAGGTTCTGACAGCCCTTTGTTCTCCCTTGGTACTGATAGGCCTTTGTTCTCCCTTACGTGGAGCCTCATGATTCTGGTTTTCATCCTCTGGTTTTTCAACATGTATATGAGGTCGCTAGAGCACAAGATATGTGTGTGCGTGGAGTTACCATTAGTAAGCTGATAGTTCTATGCCTTCATTAGTACCAGTTTGTTGTGTGTCTCTTTCTGGTTCTCTGACAGGGTAGCAGACATTTTTGCTTGAATGTAGAACAGTTGGCTCCTGCTCCACTCAGATAAATCTGAGTTAATGGTAGGGAAAAGTGTTTTGAGAAACTAATGAGTAGCTTGTTCGCTACCATTATTCAGCGGCTGGCGCTAATTCTAGTACAATGTATTAGTACCAGTGTAGAGAGGGCCAGTGTTGTTTTTAGCACAAATTTTTGAGGCTGGTGTTTTTTGCTGTGCTGTGGGAAAAGAGGCAGCTTCCCTAGTGTATTGCTGCTACAGAAAACTGAGGGATTTATGTTGTGATTCAATAATGAATAGCTCTGTTATAAAAAAAAATCACCATGTCAGCATGGGATACAGAAATACCCAAAGAAGTTACTGTGAAACTAGACAACTTTTCAGACCACGTATTGCACTTTTCATTTCAAGGCATAAAACAGTAACTTTTGAGCAGAGAAAGCCAATCTGTATCAAGAATACTTTAACAAATAACATTATTAATAGCAAATGTCACTTGCTGAGGTTCATTAGTTTTAAGTTATAACATATTGCAGCTACTGGACATTTTTTCTTTCAGATCATATCAGTGTTAATAAATGTGTGCTTTGAAAACAGGAACATAAAACCCAGACATAAAGGTTTGAGCACATTTTTACAAGAAGTACAAATATAAACACAAGGATGTTATCAGGCCTTGCAGCATTATTTAAAATTTAGAGACTGTGTCATATATTGCCCCATATGTCATATACTGCCATGAGGAGGAACATTGTGTATGAAGGGAATGAAAATTACACTGATCTGAAATCTGTACCCTGCTCTAGTCAGCCTCTGGACCAGTGCTAAAAACCATAGCTGGACCAAGAAGCAGGGACCATTTAGAAGACTGATACCACACGCACACCTTCTGAGACAGAAGGCTTTGATTTATAGAATCCCAGGGGCATATCATTATTATTATAAGCCTTAGAAGATCATAAGATGTTAAGTTTTAAAATCACTTATTTCGTTCTTATTTCAGAATTCCCACTTGAATTCTGCTAAGGGTTAGTGGCTGCTGATTCAAGAGCTGCTATGAATAGAAATGAATGCTCTGTATCATTGGAAAGCTGGTATCTGGAGTTTCTCATGATATCAAACGTTTCATAAAATATCTGTTGCTAGAATTATGTTTCAACAGAAATGGGAAGAACTACCCCACCTCCCCAAGTTGGTAATCAGAATAACATGCTTTTAAAATACTATGTGGTCTTTAGGGGGGTAGGAACATTTGAGAACACCAGTGTAAATGCTCATAGGACCAGTAAACTTTTTCTAGAATTGGTCCTGGATCACTGATAGGAAAGAAAATATTCTGACCCCTGAAATGTCTTTCGGAAAGAGGGGAATGAAAAACACAGTATGACTCATGTTGTATTTGGGGTTTGAAACACATAGTAGTGGGTTTAGATCTGGACAATGACTTCTACTTAAATGTATTTCAAAATAATTAAAGAGTGGAGCACTATTTATCTTTGTAGTACTCATATTACTGCTGGTTTTCTCTTTACATTATAAACAACTTACTTACACTATTCATCCTAAATTGATTTCATTTTTAAGATGAAAGAAATCTGCTTGCTTACTTTATTTGCTGGTTCAAAAAACACCTTGCACGGATCTCTAAAACATGTATTTCCATCTTTTCCCAGTCTGTTATATTTGAGAGGAGAATAGCATCATGTATTTATTTAAAATTCTTCATATTCCAAGGTACAAACTAGGTGATAATTCTGGGCTATGTCAAATTTAAAATGAAACCTGCATTTGTGACATGTGACTTGTAACAGGTGTATGATATCAAGTCATAGAAGGTATTTGAAAATGTTCCTTTCAAATACTACCTTGCAGAGTTCATTCCTGACCTTAGAGAATAATATGTATTTTAACAGCATATGCATCTTGCTTCTACAACCTCATGAAGGAGGATCAATATAACCCTTCAAAGTCAATCTGTGAAACCCTTCTAAATTTTCTTTTTAGACAGGATTAATCATAACTAAAAAAAACTCTTTAATGTTCCTTAGAATTTCAAGGAGGTGGGGGGTGTTGATATTATAACAATTCTGTTGCTTACCTCCTACAATTTTTTAATTTACTTAATCTTTTGTTAGTTTTGTGTAAATTCTCTTAATTTCACAGCAGCTGTTTGATACTATGATTTGTGATCTTTGCTATATTTGTAGCATAAATCAAGTGTTTTAACATTAAACAAATTATTGCAAAAGAAAGACAATGGCACCATTATTATTGAAAGCATTAAACTAAAAGCTTCACTGAACTTGATCTTTTCTTTCCTGTTTAATCTATGAAATATTTGGTTTCACAATCAACAAGAGAAGATCTTGGAACGAGAAGGTAAAGATTGTGACCCTTCTTCACTGATTTACTTAATATCTATCTTCACTAACTGGTAATAGATTAAGCCCCTATTCACCAAGCATTTAAACCTATGCTTAGGGGTCGGGTCCATGGAACAATTTAAGCATGTGCTTAAATTAAGCATGTGCCTAAGTACTGTGCTGAATAAAGATGGATTGCTGAACTGGAGCCTTGCAGAATAAAGTATTTTATTAATTAATCGTTGTTTAATGATTTTGTCCCTGCTTCAAGTATTCATTTGCTTAAGATCCAATTCGTGGTTTCATAAAGGTACAGTTGAGGCTCTGGAATCTTTATAATTTCTTTTGGCATTGTAGTCACCTCCATTAAATATGCATCTCCATGGTATGGATTTATCTGTATTTTATTTCCACTGAAGCTACTTGATTTTACCAGCTTGGAAGCACTTAGCTGAGCTGTACTAACATCTCCATGGCACTACACAGGCAACTCACTTGAATGGAGAATGGGGCAGCAGCGCAGGGTAAAAAAAGTGGCTGTGAAGACGTACTGCTCATTTTTGAAGGGTCTCTGTGGCTTTCCACCCTCAGAATATTTTTTCTCCGATAGGACTTATTTCAAACAGTGAATACTTTAAATACACTTCTTTTTTTCTTCATCTGTAGAACAATAAATATTGAAAACCAATTCTTGTAAATTATTCTCTCCTTCTGAAAAGCTACTGTTAATTCTTCTTTAAATATGTAATATATAAGTGGAATGTTAGCCATTACAATTTTTCACCATAAAAGAGAGTTATTTTCCTCCTTTTTATATCCTGACCTTTAGAGAATTAAAAGCTAATAGAAAGTAATAGTTCATATAATAAAACAGAAATTCTGATCTATCATGTGGAAACATCATAATTCTTTTGTTCTAGCATCACTCGACATTCTCCCACACTCATACTACTCTTTCATTTTCCAGCAGAGATTTCAGGACTAGCATCATAACATGAATCTGTTAGCTCTACCATAATTTACATTGTAAAAATATAATAGTTATAAAGTAGAACTGAATTTCCTCTGGGTATACAAGCTTACTTTTTTGGTTCTATAGCCATTCATAAATTTTGTGAGCTCTGACCTTGTGGTTAATGACCACAGCAGAGCCCTCTCACAGATTCGTAATCACTCCAGGGCTACATATATTATTCTTGCATGTTATGCTATGATAAATATTTTTATACTGGCGGGAAACATAAATTTGGTTTACATTTTGATAGTGAACTTGCATTAAATCTAGGAAGATGAAAGTCTGAAAGCTATTGTAGAAGTGCTACATAATCCAGGTAATTGAATTCCCATTTTCCACACTAAAATGAGTCAAATCCTACTTAAAGCACAAGCAGCACACATGTAGCCTTCCAGATCCCTGCAGTTAGAATCCTTTAAACAAATGCCTGGGTGTTAAGATACTATCTCTCTTTTTCACTGTCCCTGATGGAAGAATGAGCAAGTAGTTATTTAAATACCCTTCATGTCTCTGGCTTACTGAACAGGAGCAAGATGAAGGCTCATGTTATGTTACTAATCCCATGATTTTAGCTATATTGCTGGTCATGCATAATGTATCATTAGGCTGTACTGAATTCTAAAGGATATTTGCTCCCGAGCAGTAATCTTCAATATACTATAAAGCATCCTGGAGGGAAATATTCTTGTCATGGGGATATCTTTGTCATCAGACTTTTAGACTCAAAACCTCTTACCATGGTAAAAAAAAAAAAAGTAGTTAGAATAACCGATCATCAATCTTTATATCACTATTAAAGGCGTGAAATTTTATTTCACTGCAAGGTCACAATTCTTATTCATTCACAGCTGCGAGTAGCATGCAATGGGAGTTAAGAAATAGTAAACATTATAAGGAAGAGTGGAAAGATGAGTTTAAAAGCCACCCTTGCTATTTCCTGAATTATCTTATTAAAGAACAACCTTTGATGCAGCCAGAGAAATGACCCTTGTGCTGGGAAGCCACAAGGACACAGAAAGAGTGATTAAGTTCATCATAGGTGAGGATTCCAAGTAAAGGCATTACATCATACTCATAATATAGATAAGAATCCTAGAGGGAAAAAAAAAAGGTTAATGCAAAGTTAAGGTTGAGAATTTAAATTTAAATCTGTACTAGTGAATTTGAACTGTTCCTAATTAGACTGGAGGGATAGTATTGGTGTGTAAGCATTGTGTCCATACTGGCCATGTTGTTCCAGGACACTACAGTTTTTGACCTCTGCAGACACTGTTGCTCTTCACTGTTTCAGCTGCCCTGCTCTCTAAGTACAAATATGATACAGTTCCAGGCACAGCTCCCGGAAGCAATGGCTTCTGGGAGGTTTCAAAATGAACTGTGGTATACCTCATGGCACCCAGGGGAATTGTGACAGAAGAGGTAAAACTCCCATGTTCTCCTGGGAAACTTCCATAATTCCCCTGCGGATGCTACTTCCAAGCCTTTTTCTCAGAATGGAGGCCAAGGTTAATGTTCAGCTCATGCTTCTTTCTCAGTAAGAAAACTTTCTTCTGGAGTTTTTGAAAAGCTATTGTGAGGCATTTGAAGTGTGTGCGGCCAGGCAGTGGAATGTTCCACAGTGCCTGCGGAGAGCCAGAAAATAAGATGAGCTCATCCGGGCTGTATTTGTAAGTGAAGTGCACCAAGTGGACCATTACCACAGACTAGGAATCTGCTGCCTCTCGGGTGAGTGCTCCAACCAGTGGGCTACAGAATCTCTCTAACAATGTGTCTGGCTCAACTAATATTTAATTATTCAAGTGTGTAATTAAAGTGGAACAACTTCAACAGGAGACACTAAGAGAGACTCACATCAGAATATCCCATACCTGAGTGGTTAAGGCACTTGCCTGGGAGGTGACAGAGCCTAGGGCAAATCCTTTCTCCTCATTAGCTAGAGGGAGGCATTGAACTGACAGGGGCTTTCTCCCACATCCCAGGTGAGTTCCCTAACTACTGGGCTAAAGATTTTAAGGGAGGTCCTCCTTCCACAGCTCTTATGTGGAGTTAGGAGGCCTCTGATTGCACCGACTGGATTGGGCCCCACGTGGAACTTAGGTGGCCAAACCCTTATCTTCCCCTAGTTCATGGATTGCTAGCAGAGGGAGGTGCTGAATTCGGAGGGGGCAGGGCTTAGCACACACCCCTCTCACCAGCAGGGCCGGATTTACACCTTACACGTCCCTAGGCACAGCATCTGCAGCGCCCCATTGCCTACAGCTGACCTTCATGTTACACTCAGTTTTAGAGAGGTAAGGCTGGCGCCCTCGGCATGTGCCTACTGTGCCTAAATGGAAATCTGGCCCTACTCAACAGCATCTTCCATTGGGTAGCTTAGGCAGCTCCCTGCCTGGTGTGCTGGTTTTGTGGATCACAGTGTAGGCACTATCTCTTCTCGTTCATTGTATAGGGAGCCTAGGGTGGCCAGGTGTCCGGTTTTCAGTGTCTGGTCAGATCAACTGACTGGACACCCAGAGTTTGGTTACTGCTAGCAGGAAAGATGGGAGGTACCGCATCATCACCCATGGCAGCCCCTACTCAGCTAGGGCCGCCTTCTGCCTTGGTTGGGAGGGGAAAAGCAGCGAGTGATGGGCGGAGAGGGGAAGAGGAGTGGATGGGGTTGGGACCTCAGGGGAAGAGGCAGGGCAGGGGTGCCGGCTCAGGGGAAGAGGTGGGGCAGGGGAGGTTCCAGCACTCCTGCTGGAGTGTCTGGTTTTTAAATGTTACCAAGTTGTCAACCCTAAGGGAGCTTAGGCAATGAACTCAGGCTTTGTGGATCACTTAGGTTTGCCAACCTTCCAGGATTGTCCTGGAGTCTCCAGAAATTAAAGATTAATCTTTAATTAAATATTATGTCATGTGATGAAAGCTCCAGCAATATGTCCAACCAAAATTGGCAACCCTAGCATTGTTCCTGTGATTTTCTAGGTGCCTAAAAATTAGGTGTTGCAAGACATTTAGTGTCAGAATACCTAAGTTCCTTTTGTGGGTCTGGGCTCTAGTGACTAGGCGAGAGAAAGGCCTACAGGGAAGTCTTAGGAATAACCAAGCTTGGGGGAGAGAAAGCTTAGGTTGAGGTTTATGTTTTGTTATACTGTCTGTATGTATTATACAGTCTGTATATATATTATATATTTTAATATCTTTCCTTTCATGAACATTAAAGTACCTGGTGTGGCCATATTTGTTGTCAGAGGGCTTCCCCTGGTCCTCTGTACAAGTACTCTTTGAAAGAGACTTATTAGGCCTCTCTCTCCCTGCCACCTTAGGGATTCTTGTTGGGAAATGACTATGCCTTTTCCCCTTTAAGAGAGTTTATGCGGTAAGACCTGGAAATCAGCATTATTTGTTCTAATTTTGTCCTGGTAGGAGACCTCTCAGGTGATCACTCTAACTACTGGGGTTCAGGGATATTCTGATGTGGGACTTTCCCAATCTTTCTTGTTCAAGATGTTCCACTTTGTATAAATCATTAATATGCATTGGGCCAGACAAAAAGTAAAAATGAGTTTGTATCAGTGGTGTAGCCAGCATGGGACATTTGGGTGGGCCCTAACTTCAGGTGGGCAGGCAATGACAGGGGGTCAGAAAGGATCAGGGGGCCAGGATGGATCAGGGGGCCCACCTCCCTCCTTAGCCCCCTCCAGCTGGCCTTGTGGGGGGCAATGGATGCGTTAGCCAGGCCCCCCCCGTGGCCCTGCATGCACACCCAGCTCCAGGAGGAGACACCACTCTCCAGGGCGCATGGGTCCTGGGACCCGTCCTCATCTCACCGTCCCACGCTGGGCCCGGCTCCTCCTGCTGTGGTGTGCATGCATGTACGGCGTGCTTGTCTAGCCCTCTAATGCTGTGCCGCTGCTGTCCCTCCCCCTCCAGTTGGGCCGGGGGTGTGACATCCTCCAGTCTGGGCAGGGCTAGCATTGGGGCCAGAGCAGAATTGGGTTGGGGTTGGGCCTGGCTGCTAAGTGAGTGGGCCGTGGCCCACCAGGCCCACCCGTGGCTACGCTTCTGTTCTGTATTCCAGTGGTTAGAGTAATCACCTAAGAGGTGTGAAACGCATGGTCCTCATCAGGCAGAGGGGGGAACTGAACTGTAGTCTCCCCAGAGCCTGGATGAGTATCCTTATCACTAGCCTAAAGGTCATGAGGGGAGTTGTTCTCCTTCTCTTCCCCCAGCCAGGCCATTATATGTGGAGTTAGGCCTGCACCGCTGCCAATCTTGCTAAGGTGCCTGACTCCAAGAGAGGGTTTGTGGCTCTGGATCCCAAATGGAGATAGGTGTTTTGATTAAGGTCCACTTTTAATCCTATAATTATATAGTCTTGGGTATGATTTTGAACATGGGCACTATCACAGTGTCCATGAAATCATATACAATAGGAATATATAATATTCTGGGGTACAGATAGCCTCCATGATTTCATGATTTAAGGTGAGACCAGTCTAGTCTTGCAAAATCATTATTCAAATTTATCATCACCCAATGTTTACAATCTACTTTCCCTCCCTTAAACTAAGGATACTTTCCTCACTTCAAGAGAACGAGTAAGTACAAATTTGCAAGGAGGTTGTAGTTTACCATTTGAAATGGTTGATAAAGAACTCTATATGTGACCACTAGAGGGCTCTTTAGACTAATAGAAAGTAGTAGAATGCAGTGTTTGCATGTAAAACTCTAACACTCAGAAAGAAAAGGAGTACTTGTGGCACCTTAGAGACTAACCAATTTATTTGAGCATGAGCTTTCGTGAGCTACAGCTCACTTCATCGGATGCATGCTGTGGAAAGTGTAGAAGTGAGCTGTAGCTCACGAAAGCTCATGCTCAAATAAATTGGTTAGTCTCTAAGGTGCCACAAGTACTCCTTTTCTTTTTGCGAATACAGACTAACACGGCTGTTACTCTGATATCTAACACTCAGGTGACACTCTGAGTACTGTACTTTTCCCAGACCTGAAGAAAACCTCTGCATAAGTTCAAAAGCTTGTCTCTTTTTCACCAATAGAAGTTGGTCCAATAAAAGATATTACCTCACTCACCTTGTCTAAGAAAAATCTAAGGCATTTTCTCTCTTGCATATTACTCTCAATAATTCAATAGCTAAATGATAATGTAATTAGCCATCTATACTGATATATAATTATCGTCTTTCATTTTCAATAAAAACAAAATCATGGTATTTGAGTAAAGGAAAGAATGGACTTTGTTGTCCTGTAAACAAATTATTTTGGGGATGTTAGAGCCACTATATATGCTAACGGATTTATTTGGACATAAGCTTTCATGGGTAAAAAACCCACAGGAGCCAGGAGGAGCACTGTGCCAGGGAGGAATTGCCCGAGAAGGACAGGCTGGAGCTGGACCCAGTATCACTGCTGCCCAGAGCTGCATGGGGCTGTGAGTACTGGGGCTTGCAACTCTGCATTGAGAATAAGGAGGGAGGCTGCTAGTTAGTTAAGTGGGGAGGTTGTCGCTCTGTGTGGCTTTGCAGAGAGCTGCAGAAGAGGGCACCGGCGGGGTTTGTTGGGGAAAGTTCACTGGCGCCGAAGACGACCAGGAGCACCCAAGACTCACCATTGGACTGGAACTTTGCTCAGGACTCCTGAACTCTGCGTGCAGACACATTGTGCAGTGTCTGCCCTTCCAGACTGTGCTACCACTGGGCCTGTGGGGCTTTTGTTTGGATGCACCCCTGTTCTACTGCTCCCCCTACCTTTCCCCTTGTTGTTTTTCTCCTCTCATCCCTCTGCAAATAAATATCTCCCTTTGTTATATCCATTGTACTTTTCCTGTGGGTGTGTGTGTTCACTCTGGGGGTTTGGAACAGGTGCCCCTCGGGTGGAAGGGATTTTTCTTGCTGCATTCCTGCGCGCGCCATCTCTTGGCCAGAGCTGCCTGCAGGAGCAGTCTCCATCTTGGCCCCAAGGGCGCTAAAGTTACACACATGATAGGAGTTGTAGAGGATCATTTTGCATTGAGGCCCTGGACACGTTTGTGTGTGTAGACATCTAACCTGCAAATGGCCCCATTCAGAGTCCACCATAACAATTATTCCTGCTGGTGTGTGTATGTGGCAGATTAGTGCCAGACTATACTGCTTTTGCAGTGTAAACCTGAGTTCATTTGGGGATGTGGCTAAACCCTTTTCCTTGCATTGGCTGACATTTTTCTTTAAATCCGACTAGCATTCTTATACAGGCCTTTTTCGTAACAGTCTGACAAATCACATTCATCCATTCTGTAACTGAGTGGTTAAAGGGTAGCATTAGTTTAGATTGTTAACAGTATATTTCCTCACAGTGCTAGAATTGCAGTAAAAGCTGTGATTATTGAGATCTTCTTATAGCAGCGGGTTTCCTTGTTTCATTTTTATAACAGTAAATATGTAAGGGGACTGTTGCCCCCTTACTAACATTCAGTGGGGGTGTTTTAGTTGCTAGCTCCCAGTACTAAAAAGGGGGAAGGGTCGATGGGGAATCAGGACACTGAGACTGAAAGCCCCCAGGAACAATGAGGAGAGGCCAATGCTCCAGGTCAGCCTGAATGACAGGGAGGGCAGGCTAATCAGGGAGTCAGGAGGCCAGGGAGGTCCCGTCCTCCGTGTGAGCTGGATTTGCCTGGGTCAGACAGAGAGGGGCTGAGCTAAGGAGAAAGCAGGGGCCCAAGCTAAGCTGGGGAGCAGAGCTGTGTCAGATCCAGAGGGACCAGAAAAGCAGCCCAGAGAGAGCAGACCCTGTCCTGGGAGCAGAGCTGCAGCCCGAAAGCCAGATGCACAGCCCAGAGAGAGCAGACTTGCCCTGGGAGCAGAGCTGCAGCAACCAGAGCCAGAGGGGCCAGACAAGCCGCCCACGAAGCAGGTCAGTGCTGGGAGCAGAGTCACAGAAGCAGCCTGCAGAGCAGACCTGTCCTGGGAGCAGAGCTGCAGCAACCAGAGCCACAGGGGCCAAAGAAGCAGCCCAGGGAGGTGGGGGCAGAGCAGCAGCAGCAGTGCAGAGACCGAGTGGTGGAGCTGAGGCAGGAGCAGTCCGGAGCTGGGTGCGGTGAGCAGCTGGGGAGAGCGAGGGGGACCCTGGGCAGCGGGCCCAGCACACAGAGACGCCTCAGCCAAGAGGCTCTGCAGGCCAGGCTTGGATCGTAACCCCGACAGGGCGGGGGCGATACTGGGAAGAAGGGTCCTACCACTTAGAGCCTGAGAGCGTGTGGCCACCACCAGAGCAAGTGTCTAACCCACAGCATCCCTGCAGCAAAGCCAGGGCCTGAGAAGAAGGCCTGGGACTTACAAGGAACAGACTGTGAACTGCCCTGACATTCCAGAGACACTGTTTGTGATGTTCCCTGCACAGAGCAGGTTGATTTGTTTCCCTTAACCTTTCCCATTTTTCCTTATTCTTTTTAAAATTAATTGTTGATTAAATAACTTGCATTTGCTTTAACTTGTATGTAATGGTCAGTGGGTCAGAGAAGTGCCCAGTGCAGAGAGAGTACCCCGGAGTGGGGACTCCCTAGCCCCTGTCCTAGGTGACCACAGCAGGATTGGGGGTCAAGCCCCCAAGGAATCCTGGGCCCAGCCTTGTTGGGGTTATGAATACTCTATCAGACAGAAGAGTGGAAGGGGAGTCCTCCAGGGCAGGGAGGCCACTGGGTAAAGGAATTGGGAGCGAGGACTCAGATCCTTTTGCTAGCCCACTTCACTGGGGTAGTGCAGAAGCCAGGAAAGTTCCCCACAACAGCGGGTCTATGCCCCCGCTTACAAATAGTTGATTACCGAGGTCATTACAATTTCTCTTTCCCTATATACAATTGAGGTCATGCCTGACAATTTCCACCTACAAAGCACTTTCATTTCTCTTAAACAATTAGTGCAGGGGGTGTGGGTATGTGTAAAATACACTTTACTGGAACCAAAAGGATTCAAGATATCATTCTTTGTTTTTTTGGTTATGAAGTCATATGAAAACTGTAGGATCACAAATTTGATTCAGCCTGTACCAAGAGAAGGGCAGCTGTTATATTTCTACTTGTCCCCAAATGATTAAATGTGGAGCAAGTGATGACTTAGATTAGAAAATGACAGGCTTGGGTCTGTCTCAGATGGTTCTTCTAGCCGTCACAGAACCAAAATAGTATGCATTCTGATACAGTTCATAAAGCTGTATAAAACCCCAAACAACAAACAAACAAACAAAAACTTGCCTAGTGAAAATGCCAATCAGTATCAATCATTTGGCAAGTTGAGGCCTCTGTGGCATAATCAATGGTTGGTCCCATGAATGCTTAGGCCAGGATTTAGAGAGACCCTTTGAGGATACAAAATTTGTATCCATATCCGATTTGCAAACATGGTCTGCAGATATCTGCAGATGTAAAGCAGGTATCCACAGATTTGCAGGGCTCCTCTACCTGTGTGGTCATATTAGACAGGAAAAAACAACCAGCAGGGGGCATCGTGTTTATGAGTGAAGACAATGGATGTGGGGGGGTATACCCTGGATCCTTCACCTAGAGGACAAGCTGCCAAGATGCTTTTCTTAGGATTGGATGTCACAGCCAGTGGCCCATGGATTGGGGAGCTGACCTAGCTCTATTTGATTAGCTTTAGATTGAATACAATAGGTAGAGGTTTTGGAAAGCTTGAGCTCAGAGAGTTTAACCCTTTTCAAGTTTTGCTAATGTCAACTAAAATACACACTCTCCATTTGAAATATTTAAATAACTTTATTTTTTGCACTTGTATAACTCAACAATCAGCCTCAGGAATAGATTTTAAAATTGGCAGGAATTGTACTTTTCTCCAGGAGGAATGTAAATCAAGCCATGATTGGAAAAAATGTTTAGAAATTTTTAAATGATCATTTTAAATTACATGGTCAGAATGAAGAGCCATGTAATTATAATCTGCTAATTTGTTCCAGGACTAGTTAACAAACCTACTGTGCATCATGATTTGGCACAAATTACTTATCATGCATTAAGTAATGCCCAGTCTCCCTTCATGGAGGAAGAGGAGTCTCTGCACTGTTTCTTCCAAACCTGGGATCACATCTCAAAAAAGTTTAAAAGTTATTTTAAAAAAGCACCTCTCCACCGACTATGACAATTCCCCATCTAGGGAATCCATGCCCACTTGTGCGGAATGGAAGAAAAGCTCCTCTGTGACAGTTTTCCTAACCATTGACACAAGTGGTATAAACATACAGAATATGGAGGGATGGTAGTGGGGTGCATGAGTCCTGCCCAGATAAATAGGATAGTATGAAGCTACCCTTATTCTCCCAAGAGGTTGTAACTATGAGTGAGTTAATCACCTGGCTGACACCAATAGGTTTGGCTCAATCATCAGCATAAGGAAAAATGACAAGCATTCTAGGAGGTCTGTGAAATTCATTAGGAGCCTTTTTTTAAAAGTTAGGGAATCTCTGTTTTTTCCTCTCTAAATTGTAACACAACTTAACCTTTAATCTTTTGATTTTCAGGACAACTATTACTACCGTTGTCTTTTGAGAACATGTCTTTCTTGAGCAGGCAAGTTAATGCGTTCTACAATTGCAGAAAAAGAGTCAGGAAGACAGTTTGTGTCTTGGTTTTGATGCATGTATGGTGCAAAGCAATGTGTTCAAATTGGGCCCTGACTACGTGCCTACAAAACTGGAGGTAGCTGTCAAAAAAGATTTCCTATTACTTTCATATTTACCAGCGGGAATGGAAAGGCTAAATGAGTTCTGTGGTTTTGATGATGTTCGTCAAATCTATCAGTATCCACTGGGTCATATGAACAGCAATGATTAGCACTAACCCTTCACCACTCAAATGCAGCTTTTTGAGGCTCTTAAGAAGTGAGTGTTGGCTTCTTTATGTAGGAGCTAGGGGAGTGAGCCACAAATGTAGGCACCACTGTGATCTACCAAAATTCTACTCAGCTGCTTCCTAACCCTGTAGGCACCTAGCCTCCTAAGGCTATGTCTACGCTGCAGTTAGACATCCATGGTTGGCCTGTGGCAGCTGACTTGGGCTCCCGGGGCTTGGGCTAAGGGCTGCTTAATTACAATGTAGATGTTCGGGCTTGGGCTGCAGCCTCAGCTTTGCGACGCTCTCACCTCACAGAGTCCTAGAGCCTGGGCCCCAACCTGAGCCTGAATTTTTGCCTCTGGGCGTGCACCATAGGCGCTGACTTAGTGGAAAAAAATTAGTGGGTGCTTAGCACCCACTGGGAGCCAACTCCCTTCCCTCCCACCCCAGCGCCTCCCACCCGCTGGCGGCCCTGCCAATCAACTTCTCCCTGGCCCTCCCAGCGCTTCCCACCTGCCGCAGATCAGCTGTTCTGCAGCATGCAGGAGGTGCAGGAATGGAGGGGGAGGAGCGAGGACAGGGCGCACTCAGGGGAGGGTACTGAACAGGCTGGGAAGAGGCAGGGCAGGGGCAGAGTGGGAGCGGGAAGAGGTGGGGTGGGGTGGGTCTTTAGCGGAAGGGGTGGAGTGGGGGCGAGGCCTGGGACTGAGCTGGGGTTGAGCACCCCCGGGGAAAGTTGGAAGCCGCTGCCTGTGATCCTCTCAGTGCAAAGCTGTGCAGGCACTTGTCCTATCTAAGGCTGGGAGTGGCCTCTGTGGCCATTTCTCTGCTCTTGCCTTCTCCCACCCACTACTTCCTCTTTGAGGGATGAGTTGGCCAAGCAAACCAAGTAATGCTGGATTCCTCTGACCTCTCCCCCAAGTGGCCATTATATATGACTGTGCCAAAAACACGTTTGTTTATTTTGACCTACATTCTCATTCCACAGAGAAGCCCCTCTCCTTTGCCCTAGGCATTCCTTGGTCCAGTTTAAAAATGCAAATATAACACCTGACTATTCCAAGAACCCCTTTGATTGACAGTTAACATATATCATAATGCAGGAGTCAAAAATGTGTTAAAGATCTTTATAACCTCCATGCACCGTTCTCCCAATCTGTCAGAGCCACGGAGGAAAAAACAGGCTTTTTCAGGAAGCCCTGAATCCTCGAGGGACTGTGCAATCCTCCTTCTCCCATGCAACCACAGCTATTCCATCATACTGGGGCCATTCACCGTCTGTGGAAGATGAGGCGGAGGACTTGAGTCATAATGAATGCACAGCAGTGTGCAGCTGGTCTTAAGGTATGTCTACACTACGAAATTAGGTGGAATTTATAGAAATCATTTTTTTAGAAATCGTTTTTATATAGTTGATTGTGTGTGTCCTCTGAGGGCATTAAGTGCATTAACTTGGTGGAGTGCTTCCACAGTACCAAGGCTAGCGTCGACTTCCGGAGTGTTGCATTGTGGGTGGCTATCCCACAGTTCCCGCAGTCTCCACTACCCATTCTGGAATTCTGGGTTGAGATCCCTTTGCCTGATAGGGCAAAAAACATGGTCGTGGGTGGTTCTGGGTACATGTCATCAGGCCCTCCCTTTCTCCCTCCCTCTGTGAAAGCAACAGCAGACAATCGTTTTGCGCCTTTTTTCCTGAGTTACCTGTGCAGACGCCATACCACGGCAAGCATGGAGCCCGCTCAGCTCACTGTCACCGTATGTCTCCTGGGTGCTGGCAGACGCAATACTGCATTGCTACACAGCAGCAGCAACCCATTGCCTTGTGGCAGCAGACTGTGCAATAGGCCTGAAAACCATCCTCATCATGTCCGAGGTGCTCCTGGTCGCCTCGGTAAGGTCGGTCAGATATGGGCATTTATGGGCGCAGGGACTAAATTAGGAGTGACTCGACCAGGTCATTCTCTTTAGTCCTGTAGGCAGTCCTATTGTACCATCTTATGGTGAGCAGGCAGGAGATGAGGATGGCTTGCAGTCCTACTGCACTGTCTGCTGCCAGCCGAAGATGTAAAAGATAGATGAAGTAGATCAAAACAAGAAATAGACCAGATTTGTTTTTTATTCATTTGTTCCCCGCTCCCTTCTTCCCTCCATCCCTCTGTGAAATCAACGGCCGACAATCATTTTGGTGAGGTCTGTCAGGGGCACCTTGAAAACTTTAATGGAGATTCAGTCCTGCCTGAAATACCAGAGGGAGGGATAGCTTAGTGGGTTGAGAATTGGCCTGCTAAATCCAGGGTTTTGAGTTCAATCCTTGAGGGGGCCATTCTGTGTGACAGTTGTTTTTGTTTCTCCTTGATGTAAACCCACCCCCTTTGTTGATTTTAATACCCTGTAAGCCAACCCTGTAAGCCATGTCGTCAGTCGCCCCTCCCTCCGTCAGAGCAATGGCAGACAATCGTTCTGTGCCTTTTTTTCTGTGCAGACGCCATACCACGGCAAGCATGGAGCCTGCTCAGCTCACTTTGGCAATTAGGAGCACATTGAACACCACGTGCATTGTCCAGCAGTATATGCAGTAGCAGAACCTGACAAAGCGAAACCGGATGAGTAGGCGACGTCAGCGCGATGATGAGAGTGATTTCTTATTGGAACCCTCTGTGAAGTGATTTCTTATTGGAACCCTCTGTGAAGTCCTGCCTAAAATACTCATTGCTGTAAAGCCACCCCCTTTGTTGATTTCTTATTGGAACCCTCTGTGAAGTCCTGCCTAAAATACTCATTGCTGTAAAGCCACCCCCTTTGTTGATTTCTTTATTGGAACCCTCTGTGAAGTCCTGCCTAAAATACTCATTGCTGTAAAGCCACCCCCTTTGTTGATTTTAATTCCCTGTAAGCCAACCCTGTAAGCCATGTCTTATTGGCTTATAAGCCATGTCTTATTGGAACCCTCTGTGAAGTGATTTCTTATTGGAACCCTCTGTGAAGTCCTGCCTAAAATACTCATTGCTGTAAAGCCACCCCCTTTGTTGATTTCTTATTGGAACCCTCTGTGAAGTCCTGCCTAAAATACTCATTGCTGTAAAGCCACCCCCTTTGTTGATTTTAATTCCCTGTAAGCCAACCCTGTAAGCCATGTCGTCAGTCGCCCCTCCCTCCGTCAGAGCAACGACAGACAATCGTTCCGCGCCTTTTTTCTGTGCGGACATCATACCAAGGCGAGCATGGAGGCCGCTCAGCTCACTTTGGCAATTAGGAGCACATTAAACACTACACGCATTATCCAGCAGTATATGCAGCACCAGAACCTGGCAGAGCGATACCGGGCGAGGAGGCGACATCAGCGCGGTCACGTGAGTGATCAGGACATGGACACAGACTTCTCTCAAAGCATGGGCCCTGGGAATGTGGGCATCATGGTGCTAATGGGGCAGGTTCATGCGGTGGAACGCCGATTCTGGGCCCGGGAAACAAGCACAGATTGGTGGGACCTCATAGTGTTGCAGATCTGGGACGATTCCCAGTGGCTGCGAAACTTTCGCATGCGTAAGGGCACTTTCATGGAACTTTGTGACTTGCTTTCCCCTGCCCTGAAGCGCATGAATACCAAGATGAGAGCAGCCCTCACAGTTGAGAAGCAAGTGGCGATACCCTGTGGAAGCTTGCAACGCCAGACAGCTACCGGTCAGTCGGGAATCAATTTGGAGTGGGCAATTCTACTGTGGGGGCTGCTGTGATCCAAGTAGCCAATGCAATCAAAGGTCTGCTGATCTCAAGGGTAGTGACCCTGGGAAATGTGCAGGTCATAGTGGATGGCTTTGCTGCAATGGAATTCCCTAACTGTGGTGGGGCCATAGATAGAACCCATATCCCTATCTTGGCACCGGAGCACCAAGCCAGCGAGTACATAAACCGCAAGGGGTACTTTTCAATAGTGCTGCAAGCACTGGTGGATCACAAGGGACGTTTCACCAACATCAACGTGGGATGGCCGGGAAAGGTCATGACGTTCGCACCTTCAGGAACTCTGGTCTGTTTCAAAAGCTGCAGGAAGGGACTTTATTCCCAGACCAGAAAATAACCGTTCGGGATGTTGAAATGCCTATAGTTATCCTTGGGGACCCAGCCTACCCCTTAATGCCCTGGCTCATGAAGCCGTACACAGGCAGCCTGGACAGTAGTTTGGAGCTGTTCAACTACAGGCTGAGCAAGTGCAGAATGGTGGTAGAATGTGCATTTGGACGTTTAAAGGCGCGCTGGCGCAGTTTACTGACTCGCTTAGACCTCAGCGAAACCAATATTCCCACACTTATTACTGCTTGCTGTGCGCTCTGCAATATCTGTGAGAGTAAGGGGGAGACCTTTATGGTGGGGTGGGAGGTTGAGGCAAATCACCTGGCCACTGGTTACGCGCAGCCAGACACGAGGGCGGTTAGAAGAGCACAGGAGGGTGTGGTGTGCATCAGAGAAGCTTTGAAAACCAGTTTCATGACTGGCCAGGCTATGGTGTGAAAGTTCTGTTTGTTTCTCCTTGATGAAACCCCCCCGCCCCTTGGTTCACTCTACTTCCCTGTAAGCTAACCACCCTTCCCTCCTCCCTTCGATCACCACTTGCAGAGGCAATAAAGTCATCGTTGCTTCACATTCATGCATTCTTTATTAATTCATCACACAAATAGGGGGATGACTACCAAGGTAGCCCGGGAGGGGTGGTGGAGGAGAGAAGCACCAGGAGGGGTTGTGGAGGAGGGAAGGACAAGGCCACACAGCACTTTAAAAGTTTAAAACTTTAAAACTTATTGAATGCCAGCCTTCTGTTGCTTGGGCAATCCTCTGGGATGGAGTGGCTGAGTGGCCGAAGGCCCCCCCACCGCGTTCTTGGGCGTCTGGGTGTGGAGGCTGTGGAACTTGGGGAGGAGAGCGGTTGGTTACACAGGGGCTGTAGAGGCGGCCTGTGCTCCAGCTGCCTTTCCTGCAGCTCAACCATATGCTGGAGCACATTAGTTTGGTCCTCCAGCAGCCTCAGCATTGAATCCTGCCTCCTCTCCTCATGCTGCCGCCACCTTTCAGCTTCAGCCCTCTCTTCAGCCCGCCACTTACTCTCCTCAGCCTGCCACCTCTCCTCCCGGTCATTTTGTGCTTTCCTGCACTCTGACATTATTTGCCTCCACGCATTCATCTGTGCTCTGTCAGTGTGGGAGGACAGCATGAGCTCAGAGAACATTTCATCGCGAGTGCATTTTTTCCACCTTCTAATTTTCCCTAGCCTCTGGGAAGGAGAAGATCCTGTGATCCTTGAAACACATGCAGCCGGTGGAAAAAAAAAAGGGACAGTGCTATTTAAAAAGACACATTTTATAGAACAATGGGTACACTCTTTCACGGTAAACCTTGCTGTTAACATTACATACACAGCACATGTGCTTTTGTTCCAAGGTCGCATTTTGCCGCCCCCCACCATGTGGCTAACCCCTCACCCATTCCCCCTCACCGTGGCTACCCTACCCCCTCAACCCTCCCTCCTCCCCGTGGCTAACAGCGGGGAACATTTCTGTTCAGCCACAGGCAAACAGCCCAGCAGGAACGGGCACCTCTGAAAGTCCCCTTGAGAAAAGCACCCTATTTCAACCAGGTGACCATGAATGATATCACTCTCCTGAGGATAACACAGAGAGATAAAGAACGGATGTTGTTTGAACGCCAGAAAACATACACTGCAATGCTTTGTTGTACAGTGGTTCCCGAATATGTGCTACTGGCCTGGAGTGGTAAAGTGTCCTACCATGGTGGACGGAATAAGGCTGCCCTCCCCAGAAACCTTTTGCAAAGGAGAGCCGCAAATGCCAGGACAAATTAATCATTAAACATGCTTGCTTTTAAACCATGTATACTATTCGAAAAGGCACACTCACCAGAGGTCCCTTCTCCACCTGGCGGGTCCGGGAGGCAGCTTTGGGTAGGTTTGGGGGGTACTGGCTCCAGGTCCAGGGTGAGAAACAGTTCCTGGCTGTTGGGAAAACCGGTTTCTCTGCTTGCTTGCTGTGAGCTATCTACAATTTCATCATCATCATCCTCTTCGTCCCCAAAATCTGCTTCTGTGTAGCCTCCATCTCCATTGAAGGAGTCAAACAACACGGCTGGGGTAGTGGTGGCTGAACCCCCTAAAGTGGCATGCAGCTCATCATAGAAGCGGCATGTTTGGGGCTCTGACCCGGAGTGGCCGTTTGCCTCTCTGGTTTTCTGGTAGGTTTGCCTCAGCTCCTTAAGTTTCACACGGCACTGCTTTGGGTCCCTGTTACGGCCTCTGTCCTTCATGCCCTGGGAGATTTTGACAAATGTTTTGGCATTTCGAAAACTGGAACGGAGTTCTGATAGCACGGATTCCTCTCCCCATACAGCGATCAGCTCCTGTACCTCCCATTCGGTCCATGCTGGAGCTCTTTTGTGATTCTGGGACTCCATCATGGTCACCTCTGCTGATGAGCTCTGCATGGTCACCTCTGCTGATGAGCTCTGCACTCACCTGCAGCTTGCCACGCTGGCCAAACAGGATATTGAAATTCAAAAGTTTGCGGGCCTTTTCCTGTCTACCTGGTATCTGAGTTGAGAGTGCTGTCCAGAGCGGTCACAATGGAGCACTCTGGGATAGCTTCTGGAGGCCAATACGTCTAATTGCGTCCACAGTACCCCAAATTCGACCTGAAAAGGCCGATTTCAGCACTAATCCCCTTGTTGGGGGTGGAGTAAGGAAATCGATTTTAAGAGCCCTTTAAGTCGAAAAAAAGGGCTTCGTCATGTGGACGGGTGCAGGGTTAAATCGATTTAATGCTGCTAAATTCGACCTCAACTCCTAGTGTAGACCAGGGCTTAGGCAGCACACTAGTGACTTCAGATGACTTTTGGAAGACTGTCATAAGCAACCCTCATCCAGGGTTCCTAACTGAGTTGGTAATGCCCAGAACTCATCACATGCTCATTGGCCATTTTTTCTAAAGTCAAGCATGAGCACAAGCCTCCTGAGATAGCTGTGGGCCAACACAAAGTCATTGCATTATGACACTGAAATGCAGATGTCCTGATAACTTTGTGATGCTGATGTGATTCCCTATATGGCATTCTGAATAGGGAAATGTTTTTACTACATTTTAAAATTTCCATTGCATGTCTGAATGACATTGTATGTTTTGTTTGGCCTTGTAGAAAAGTTTACTTGGGGTCACTGAGCGCATGAGCTGGTATAGAGACCCTAGGGATTATTTAAGAAACTGCACTGGTACTTCATGTAATCTGTCTAATACATATATCTAATCTATTGGCATTAGCATTTCAAAGACAACAAAGTTAAAAGTCTACCCAGATGCATTGGTGATCTAAAGGAACCTACTGTTAAAGCACTAAATTAATTTTTCAAACATTTGCATGTTTCCTAAGATCTGTTGCCCACATAAAATATATGTAATTGCCTTAACATAAAACAAACTATACCCAGCTGTATGATATGATTGTAATTTAGTTAAATGTATCTGAAGCCAATATACAAAAAACTTAGCTTCACATTCTCAGTTATTGACAACATCTGTTGTATGATTCAGCATTCTGATCATCTTATTGGTTACCCAAACAAGTACATAAACAAAAACATGTTCTTTATTCTCCTGTTCTGACTCACTGGTTACTCTGTAACTCACTCCTGAACAACTAGACAGTGTTATCGAACTGTTAGCAGGCTCCAAGGGTTTTAAACCTGAAGTTCCTCTTCTCTGTGATGAAAACAGTTATTTACTTTAGTCAACAGAAGCCAGATGATGTTATTTCAAACACAACATTTATGTACAAAGTCTCAAATATCTATTTAGGAAAAGTTATAACGTGCTCAAACGTGTTTGATCTTCTTCTTGCCTGACAGACTTCCCTGTGTTATGTGTTTGATCATCATTTCCCCCCCTCAGTAAACACATATTGTATATTTATTTGATCTCCGGTTTCACTGGCAATATAATATGCTTGGCTGAAATATGTTCCTGCTAGTCATTACTGTATATGTGGGGGATTATTTGAAATGATCTCCGTTAACTAATACCTTTTTGGCAAACCTTTCATATCTGTTGGATTTTGTGTTGAAACTCCTACTGTAAAAATGGAACCAGTGACATAGTACATAGCAAATTATGAAGTTGTGAGAAAGTAAATGAAATAGGACACATATACTCGGGATGGTTATTACCATTATTTATTATTTTATATTTATCGTAAGGGTTTTCTTTGGGCCCCAAGTGCTAGGGTTCACACAAACATATAAGAAGCCATAATCTGTGTCCTGAAGAGCTTACAGTCTAAATTACAAGCAGAGGCAACAAGGGAATTTAACAAACAACAGGAGACCAAGGGGATGGGAGGAAAAGTGTAACCGTAATAAGATTAACCAATTTATTTGAGCATGAGCTTTCGTGAGCTACAGCTCACTTCATCGGATGCATACCGTGGAAACTACAGCAGACTTTATATATACACAGAGAATATGAAACAATACCTCCTCCCACCCCACTGTCCTGCTGGTAATAGCTTATCTAAAGTGATCATCAGGTGGGCCATTTCCAGCACAACAGAACCACTAACCCAGGAACTTATCCTTGCAACAAAGCCCGTTGCCAATTGTGCCCACATATCTATTCAGGGGACACCATCACAGGGCCTAATAACATCAGCCACACTATCAGAGGCTCGTTCACCTGCACATCCACCAATGTGATATATGCCATCATGTGCCAGCAATGCCCCTCTGCCATGTACATTGGTCAAACTGGACAGTCTCTACGTAAAAGAATAAATGGACACAAATCAGATGTCAAGAATGATAACATTCATAAACCAGTCGGAGAACACTTCAATCTCTCTGGTCACGCAATCACAGACATGAAGGTCGCTATCTTAAAACAAAAAAACTTCAAATCCAGACTCCAGCGATAAACTGCTGAATTGGAATTCATTTGCAAATTGGATACTATTAATTTAGGCTTAAATAGAGACTGGGAGTGGCTAAGTCATTATGCAAGGTAGCCTGTTTCCTCTTGTTTTTTCCTACCCCCCCCCCCCCAGATGTTCTGGTTTAACTTGGATTTAAACTTGGAGAGTGGTCAGTTTGGATGAGCTATTACCAGCAGGAGAGTGAGTTTGTGTGTGTATGGGGGTGGGGGGGATGTGAGAAAACCTGGATTTGTGCAGGAAATAGCCCGACTTGATTATGTAAAGAGTTGTCACTTTGGATGGGCTAGCACCAGCAAGAGAGTGAATTTGTGTGGGGGGGTGGAGGGTGAGAAAACCTGGATTTGTGCTGGAAATGGCCCACCTGATGATCACTTTAGATAAGCTATTACCAGCAGGACAGTGGGGTGGGAGGAGGTATTGTTTCATATTCTCTGTGTATATATAAAGTCTGCTGTAGTTTCCACGGTATGCATCCGATGAAGTGAGCTGTAGCTCACGAAAGCTCATGCTCAAATAAATTGGTTAGTCTCTAAGGTGCCACAAGTACTCCTTTTCTTTTTGCGAATACAGACTAACATGGCTGTTACTCTGAAACCCGTAATAAGATTGTATGTTTCCATAGACTAGCTTTGTGCAGAGAGTAATGGTTCAAATGATTTGGAATTTGTTGTCACCTACTAAAAAATAAATAGCCTCTCTCTTTGATTGCTGCTCAATCTAGTTATCCTTGTTGGCTGACTTTTTGTAGGCATCACACTAAAAATGAAGGATTTGAAGGAAGAGATGGTATTGGCTTTATGAATTAGTATTGAGAGGGTGCTTGCATAAGGGACAGTTTAGAAAAAAGCTTGTAACCATGGGAAGGGTGGACAAATGGGAGTTCAAGGCAGGCATCACTGGTGAAGAGGGCAGCAATGAGTTGTGAAGGACCTTGAAAGTGACAACGAGAAGCACAAATTCAATGCAGTGGAAAACAGGAGGCCAATGGAGGGATGTAAAGATTGTGTTGGTAGGGGTATGTCATGAGGTCAGAGAGACGAAGTGTAGGTTTCTCTGCTGAGCGTTACCTGTAAGCTGATGGAAAGACTAATCCTGATGCTGATGGATGAGGTAGTTGAACCTCAGCTGCCTTGTGTTCAGATTAGATTCAGGTGGAGTTGTTGCACCCGAGATCAGGTATGTCGCCTGACTTGAGACATAGAAGATGTATTTGAGTGAGGAAATAAAGTTGCCATGGTCTTTATTGATCTGACAGCATCTTATGACGCTGTGTGGCACATCAGGCTGACTACCAAGATGTTGCAAGTTATTCTTTGTAGGCTGGTGGTGTAGTTCATCCAAGAAATGACTAGCAACCAAAGTTTCATCCTGAAAGACTGGGAGAAAATCAGTCACCTTAAACGACCCCACAGTGGCTGTCTATAAGGGTTGGTTTTGGCTCCCCTTTTGTTCCATATATACACAAATGACCTTCCTGAAATATAGGCCAAGAAGTATATGTATGTTGATGACATCTGTATTGTTGACAATGGAAACGACATCCACAGGATCAAAGGGAATCTCAGACAAGATATGGCTACTTTGATCACTTACTTCCACCAATGGAGACTAATTCTCAATGAAACCGAAACAGTGGCAACTGGTTTCCAGCAAAACAATCATCTTGCCCATGAGCCCATCTCGATCCGTGTCCAAGAACAGCTATTGCCATTCCATCAAGTTTTGTTACATACTTGGAAGTAAAACTCAACTGTAGCCTGACATACCAGCCTCACCTGGAACACCTGAAAATGAAGATTTCCTCCCGTACCACCTTGCTTCAAAAACTACCTGGAACCTCCTAGGAACAGACCCTTCAGTGCTTCGTACACCTGAACTTGCCCCCCAAAAACCTGGAAAGTTTTAGAGTTTAATGTACATTTCTGTACACATAAGCAATATTTTCAAAAGTGATTAATGATTTTGGAGGCCTCCATTTTTTTGTGTATTCCCAGCTTGAAATACCTTTAAAAATGTCTAATTTTCAGAGGGTGAGTGCTGAGCACTTTGTGAAAATCCAGGCCCCTTTTAAGGCATCTCAAGTATCTTTCCATGGGTCTCTTGGTACTTTCAGGCTCTTGGACTCTCCCACAAGCCCCAATGTGGGATACTTCTTCCCACCTAACTAGAGATCCCACTGTCTGCTTCATCCAAAGAGCCATACTTCCTGCTTTCCCATCCTGTGTCACTGAGACTTACCCTTCCTAAAACCCTCACTCCTTTCCACCAATCCACAGACCTATAGAAACAAAGTCAAATCACTGAATAGTTCAGATATGGAACACTCTTTTTAAAAAAAAAAACACCTTGTTTTAAATAACAAATATAGTATTGCTTTGCATTTGTTTGTTGCATTGTCTTCCTGTGGTGGGGTGTATCAACCCCGCACTGGTGATGCAGGGGTTGGCAAACTGCTTTGGGCTCAAGAGGTCACACCCCCTTGCCCTTGCTGGGCATGCTCCCAGTGGAAAGAGCATATAAAAGGAAGTCTGGGCTGACTGAGGAGGAGAGCAGACATGTGCTGCAGGCTCCTGATGAGAAGCTGATGGAACTCCAAACCACGCAGGGTGAGCACCTTGACTATGCTGCAGGAGCCCAGTCAACCACGGGGACTGAAGGAGATAACCAGCTGCTACCTGCAGAGGAGATTCCAGAGCAAAGACTAAGGGTAGGAAGCGACCCAAAAGACACGTTTGGGGATATGGAGCCCTGCAACGTGGTAACTGGTTTTGAAGGGCCCTGGGTTAGAACCCGGTGGAGTAGTTTGTGCCAGGGTTCCCCTACCTTCCCCGCTATTGCCATCAGGCACGACTGCCATTAGAGGGGGCAGCTCTTTGGACTAGTGCTATGAGGCACTACTGCCACTAGAGAGCGCGGCTTCTTGGACTATTGCCATCAGGCACTACTGCTGTTAGGGAGGGCGAATTTTTGGACTTTTGCAAGTAGGCACTGCTGCTGCCAGAGAGAAGGCAGCTCCTTGGACTCTTGCCACTAGGCATGGCCGCCGCCAGAGAGAATGCGGCTCTAGAGACCTTCGCTACTTACCCTGCCAGAAAAGGTGCCCTCTTAGATTCCCGCTGCTGGGGCGCTGATGTCCCAAAGCCACTCAGCGTCTCGGACCCCCACTGACCCCCTGACACTTCCAGCCAAGAATTTCAGAGTAATTTACAATCATTAGTTAAATGAGCTTCACAATGCCCTTGTGTGGCAGGTGAGTATTATTATAACCATTTATAGATAAGAAAACCAGATCATCAGGGAAACGCAAGCTCTGCTTCTTTGCTTATTATACGGCGACTATATGTGCAAAACCCAAGTACAAATACCCAACATAATAGCTATGTGCATAAATAGCTACAAGTCTAGTCAGCACTCCCTTCAGTAAAGATTACTACATTACAAAATCACTTAGCTTTTTCATCTTTATTAGCAATGCCAAATCATTTGCTTAAATCAACCTTAGGATCAAGCCCTTAAAAATTGTGAAACTGTATTGTTGTTGATATTTAGTTTTATAGAAAAGTAACTACATCATCAATAAATCTTCAAGCCTGAGGGAAATACCTTCTGAAGGAGGAAACTCTTGTTCATTTCTTTTACTGCCACATTTCCAAAAACGCTTGGATGCAAAAATATTAAAGGGTTTGATTTAATTTTGTTAGCATTTTGTACCATTTTTTCCCCTGGGAACTTCAAATCTGAAAGATAAAAATGCTGAGCCACCCTCTCTGAAAATGGTGCAAAGGAAGCAGAAACTCTCTATAGTTCTCTAGCTGGGGATAACTCACATGGGGAAATTCTCAGCAAGTTTAGAGCCACTGCAGGTGCCAGGTGGCATGGTCTGGGACAGGAAGACTAGTGGCTGGAGTGGAGTCTGGTATCACCAGCTGGCAGATGGTTCTTTAGGGACTGTTGCCAGTTGAAACAAGTTAGAATAGTCCCAAGGCTGTTCTAACCTGCACTAGGGCTGGGGATGGGACAGAGAATCAAAGAGCTGTAAGTAGTTTCCTCCAGTCACCCCTGTTCTGCTGTGTTCAGTGGAAATTGATTGCTGTCCTTTAAAACGGACATTTTATTTGTTTTCCATACTATATTCTTCAATTCCCTTCCTCTTTACCAGTCTCATTCATATCAACTTGACTGACACAAAGAATTGACTGTTTTATGTATGTTATATACCACATTACATCAAAATGGTGAGTCCCTAGCAATTAATGGGATTTCCACAATAAACATACAAAAATATCCACCCAGGTTATAAAAAGAAGCATGTATGACAGTAAGCACAAAGGAAGTTATGTCAATATTCAAGTGGTTTTGTTCCACCCTTCTTGTCATTTTGCTTCAAAGGAGAGAAATGTATGTTTTCTCCTAAAAGAGAAAAGAATGAATTGAGGAGTTTCAAAAGCTGTTCTATGCCTCTCAGCCACCAAAACTGTTAGAGGATATGATCAAGAAAAGCACAAATGGATTGGTTCAATTTTTAAAAAAAACCTGTTTTTAATGTAATTGCACAGTATTCAGACACTAAATAACTAATCATACCGCATTGTTCTTTTAGCCTGAAGAAAATAATTCAGTACTGCAGTTAATACCATTTCTATGGCACGTTCTGATCTAAAGCATGATTGGAAAAGGTCTAGGCTATTTGTAGAGGCTAGCTGTTGCTAGAGAACACCATTGAACAAATAATAGACAGTAGTTTGCAATGTTATCTGTAGAACGGTCAAAAAATGGAAAAAACACTTAGCAAAATAATTGAACTGTCAAAGTTGTTTCCATTTTACAGGAGTTGAAATAGAACAGCTTTTCATTTTGGGTAATTTTTCACAAAATATTAATTCAGATTTTTTTGAAAATTTGAATATATAATTTTCCTCCCTTGTCTTCCTCTCTTCTTCCCCCACCTTTGATGAATATCAGAGTTTAATTTTTCCTTTTGCCGTTTTGTATCTTTTCCAGAGTGTATGTGTGTGGGGGAATTACATCATTCATTTTATTGCATTACGAGGTAGAAGGGAATAAAGGAAAAATGAGGGGAAAGAAGCAAAAAGACCTTGAATATTCAAAATTTTTAAAATGTCAAAATTTGAAATGTTTTAATTTGGGGTTCTGATGAGAAACAGTAAATAGTGAAAATTTTGCTTAAAAAAGGCCATTTTTCATCAAAAAATTTAAAAGAAAAATTTCAACCAGCTCTAGTTATTTGTATCAGGAAACAGTGCCTTGAGTGCTGGACAGATAATTGCATATTTCAGGGGGGTTCTACTGTAAAATCTTCTGTTGAGCCATATCTCCTGTAGAAAAGTACAGAAGAGTTAGACATAGCTAGCATGGATTTTCAAAAGTGAAGTCATGCTTCACCAACAGATTAATTCCCAAGTCACTTCCTCAATGACAGCCGTCAGTCGTGATGCAGAAACATTCTTTGCTTGGACTTAAGCGGTGCTTGAACAGGAAAAGTAAATGTTATGCCTCCTGCGCTTTTGTTCCACTGGGCCTCATACAGCTCCAGCCCCGCTCATGTCACCTTCGCTCAGCTTCAAGAACCTCTCTTTACCCACTAGGACAGCCACTGACTTAAAAGAAGAAATTTTTTAAACATACCATGTAAAGACTGGCATTCTTTATGAAATCCAGTAGATTGAACTCAATGGTAGCTAGACTGTACTTAGGGTATGTCTACACTACGAAATTAGGTCGAATTTATAGAAGTCATTTTTTTAGAAATCGGTTTTATATATTCGAGTGTGTGTGTCCCCACAGAAAATGCTCTAAGTGCATTAAGTGCATTAACTTGGTGGAGTGCTTCCACAGTACCGAAGCAAGCATCGACTTCCGGAGTGTTGCACTGTGGGTAGCTATTCCACAATTCCTGCAGTCTCCGCTGCCCATTGGAATTCTGGGTTGAGATCCCAATGCCTGATGGGGCTAAAACATTGTCGCGGGTGGTTCTGGGTACATATCGTCAGGCCCCCGTTCCCTCCCTCCCTCCGTGAAAGCAGCAGCAAACAATTGTTTCACGCCTTTTTTCTTGAGTTACCTGTGCAGATGCCATCCCACGGCAAGTATGGAGCCCGCTCAGGTAACTGTCACTGTATGTCTCCTGGGTACTGGCAAACGTGGTACTGCATTGCTACACAGCAGCATCAACCCATTGCCTTGTGGCAGCAGACGGTACAGTAGGACTGGCAGCCGTCATCGTCATGTCCGAGGTGCTCCTGGCCACGTCGGCCAGGAGCACCTGGGCAGACATGGGCACAGGGACTAAATTTGGAGTGACTTGACCAGGTCATTCTCTTTAGTCCTGCAGTCAGTCCTATTGAACCATCTTATGGTGAGTAGGCAGGCGATACAGATTGTTAGCAGTCCTACTGTACCATCTTCTGCCAGGCAGGCAAGAGATGAGGATGGCTAGCAGTCCTACTGCACCATCTTCTGCCGAGCAGCCATGAGATGTGGATGGCTTGCAGTCCTTCTGCACCATATGCTGCCAGCCAAAGATGTAAAATATAGATGGAGCGGATCAAAACAAGAAATAGACCAGATTTGTTTTGTACTCATTTGCTTCCCCCCTCCCCCATCTAGGGGACTCATTCCTCTAGGTCACATTGCAGTCACTCACAGAGAAGGTGCAGCAAGGTAAATCTAGCCATGTATCAATTAGAGGCCAGATCAACCTGCTTGTTCCAATAAGAACAATTACTTAGGTGCACCATTTCTTATTGGAACCCTCTGTGAAGTCCTGCCTAAAATACTCATTGCTGTAAAGCCACCCCCTTTGTTGATTTTAATTCCCTGTAAGCCAACCCTGTAAGCCATGTCGTCAGTCGCCCCTCCCTCCGTCAGAGCAACGACAGACAATCGTTCCGCGCCTTTTTTCTGTGCGGACATCATACCAAGGCGAGCATGGAGGCCGCTCAGCTCACTTTGGCAATTAGGAGCACATTAAACACTACACGCATTATCCAGCAGTATATGCAGCACCAGAACCTGGCAGAGCGATACCGGGCGAGGAGGCGACGTCAGTGCGGTCACGTGAGTGATCAGGACATGGACACAGATTTCTCTGAAAGCATGGGCCCTGCCAATGCATGCATCATGTTGCTAATGGGGCAGGTTCATGCAGTGGAACGCCGATTCTGGGCTCGGGAAACAAGCACAGACTGGTGGGATTGCATAGTGTTGCAGGTCTGGGACGATTCCCAGTGGCTGCGAAACTTTCGCATGTGTAAGGGCACTTTCATGGAACTTTGTGACTTGCTTTCCCCTGCCCTGAAGCACATGAATACCAAGATGAGAGCAGCCCTCACAGTTGAGAAGCGAGTGGTGATAGCCCTGTGGAAGCTTGCAACGCCAGACAGCTACCGGTCAGTTGGGAATCAATTTGGAGTGGGCAAATCTACTGTGGGGGCTGCTGTGATGCAAGTAACCCACGCAATCAAAGATCTGCTGATATCAAGGGTAGTGACCCTGGAAACGTACAGGTCATAGTGGATGGCTTTGCTGCAATGGGATTCCCTAACTGTGGTGGGGCCATAGACGGAACCCATATCCCTATCTTGGCACCGGAGCACCAAGCCGGCGAGTACATAAACCGCAAGGGGTACTTTTCAATGGTGCTGCAAGCTCTGGTGGATCACAAGGAACGTTTCACCAACATCAACGAGGGATGGCTGGGAAAGGTACATGACGCTCGCATCTTCAGGAACTCTGGTCTGTTTCAAAAGCTGCAGGAAGGGACTTTATTCCCAGACCAAATAATAACCATTCAGGATGTTGAAATGCCTATAGTTATCCTTGGGGACCCAGCCTACCCCTTAATGCCCTGGCTCATGAAGCCGTACACAGGCAGCCTGGACAGCCCAGGAGAGGTAGTGGAGGAGAGAAGGAAAATGCCACACAGAACTTTAAAAGTTTACAACTTTAAAATTTATTGAATGCCAGCCTTCTGTTTTTTGGGCAATCCTCTGTGGTGGAGTGGCTGGTTGGCAGGAGGCCCCCCCACCGCGTTCTTGGGCGTCTGGGTGTGGAGACTATGGAACTTGGGGAGGAGGGCGGTTGGTTACACAGGAGCTGTAGTGGCAGTCTGTGCTCCAGCTGCCTTTGCTGCAGCTCAACCATACACTGGAACATACTGGTTTGATCCTCCAGCAGCCTCAGCATTGAATCCTGCCTCCTCTCATCACGCTGCCGCCACATTTGAGCTTCAGCCCTGTCTTCAGCCCGTCATTAACTCTCTTCAGCCCGCCACCTCTCCTCCCGGTCATTTTGTGCTTTCCTGCACTCTGACATTGTCTGCCTCCACGCATTCGTCTGTGCTCTGTGAGTGTGGGAGGACAGCATGAGCTCAGAGAACATTTCATCACGAGTGCGTTTTTTTTTCTTTCTAATCTTCCCTAGCCTCTGGGAAGGAGAAGATCCTGTGATCATTGAAACACATTCAGCTGGTGGAGGAAAAAAAAAGGGACAGCAGTATTTAAAAAGACACATTTTATAAAACAGTGGCTACACTCTTTCAGGGTAAACCTTGCTGTTAACATTACATACATAGCACATGTGCTTTCGTTACAAGGTCGCATTTTGCCTCCCTCCACTGCGTGGCTATCCCCTCAACCCTCCCTCCTCCCCGTGGCTAACAGCGGGGAACATTTCTGTTCAGCCACAGGCAAACAGCCCAGCAGGAACGGGCACCTCTGAGTATCCCTTGAAGAAAAGCACCCTATTTCAACCAGGTGACCATGAATGATATCTCACTCTCCTGAGGATAACACAGAGAGATAAAGAACGGATGTTGTTTGAATGCCAGCAAACATACACTGCAATACTTTGTTGTACAATGATTCCCGAGTATGTGTTACTGGCCTGGAGTGGTAAAGTGTCCTACCATGGAGGACGCAATAAGGCTGCCCTCCCCAGAAACCTTTTGCAAAGGCTTTGGGAGTACATCCAGGAGAGCTGCGAATTCCAGGGCAAATTAATCCTTTCACATGCTTGCTTTTAAACCATGTATACTATTTTAAAAGGTACGCTCACCAGAGGTCCCTTCTCCACCTGGCGGGTCCGGGAGGCAGCTTTGGGTAGGTTTGGGGGGGTACTGGCTCCAGGTCCAGGGTGAGAAACAGTTCCTGGCTGTCGGGAAAACCTGTTTCTCCACTTGCTTGCTGTGAGCTATCTACAACCTCATCATCATCATCTTCTTCGTCCCCAAAATCTGCTTCCGTGTAGCCTCCATCTCCATTGAAGGAGTCAAACAACATGGCTGGGGTAGTGGTGGCTGAACCCCTTAAAGTGGCATGCAGCTCATCATAGAAGCGGCATGTTTGGGGCTCTGACCCGGAGCGGCCGTTCGCTTCTCTGGTTTTCTGGTAGGCTTGCCTCAGCTCCTTAAGTTTCACGTGGCACTGCTTCAGGTCCCTGTTATGGCCTCTGTCCTTCAAGCCCTGGGAGATTTTGACAAATGTTTTGGCATTTCGAAAAATGGAACGGAGTTCTGATAGCACGGATTCCTCTCCCCATACAGCGATCAGATCCCGTACCTCCCGTTCAGTCCATGCTGGAGCTCTTTTGCGATTCTGGGACTCCATCATGTTCACCTGTGCTGATGAGCTCTGCATGGTCACCTGCAGCTTGCCACGCTGGCCAAACAGGAAATGAGATTCAAAAGTTCGCGGTTCTTTTCCTGTCTACCTGGCCAGTGCATCTGAGTTGAGAGTGCTGTCCAGAGTGGTCACAATGGAGCACTCTGGGATAGCTCCCGGAGGCCAATACCGTCGAATTGTGTCCACAGTACCCCAAATTCGATCCGGCAAGGCCGATTTAAGCGCTAATCCACTTGTCAGGGGTGGAGTAAGGAAATCGATTTTAAGAGCCCTTTAAGTCAAAATAAAGGGCTTCATTGTGTGGACGGGTGCAGGTTTACATCTATTTAACGCTGCTAAATTCGACCTGAAGTCCTAGTGTAGACCAGGGCTTAGTGTGAAGTGAAACTCCCACATTGCTTCAGTGCAATTGAAAGGGTCCTCACTCAATTTACAGCGAAGCTTCCATCTGCTTGATTGTGAGCTTCCACTGTGGTAATTTTAGAAATGCAGCATTTACCACCCACCTGCCAGGTAGTGGGTGTTAAGTGTCTCATTTCAAGGAGATTTAGCATAATTTCCCCCTCCTCTGAGCAGGGGCAGGGAAGAGAAGTTACCATCACCCAGCTGGGGACGGAGTAATGATAAATCCCTGGATCCTGTTCTTGCGACAGTTAGTCCCAGAGGGGAGTGAAGAGTAGCTGGGTTAATCTTGTCACATCTGCTTTCAGTATAACTGAGTTGAGGGAAAGTAGGGGGTGGGGGAAGGAGGACTGAGGGAGTGCAATAAGGGAGAGGGCAAGTGTGGGAGAGACAAAATGGGAATCAAATGAGAAGAGGAAGCTTGGGTGAGATGGGGAAAATCCTCAATTTTCTGGTTGGGGTGCATCCTCAGCCCCAGCTCTTCAAGCCAAACTCACTTCTGTGACAAACGACATTCAAGGAGCTCCTCAAAACTTGGCAGCTATGTCCAATAATAATGAATTACAGATTTGGTCCCTGTTCAGAACTGGATACCAGAGAAACAGCATCACTCATAGGTGACTCAAAGATTTGTTATGTCCTGGTCCTGCCCCAATGAAGTTCGTGGGGAATCTGCAACTGGTTTTAATGAACACAGAATCAGGTCTCTAATTTCTGCCCCCTGGAGGTATTGATATGGACAAAGTGGCAAAATGAAGAAAGACACATACATGGAATTAAGTGGCAGGCTTCAACTTTTATTAAACTTTAACACAGGGGAAGGGCGCTACCAGCCCATCACCCATACTCTCCTATTATACTAGGCATTTAATTGATTCCAGTGCGGGGTTTACTGGGCTCCTTACCATATGATCCGTTAACTGGTGCCAGGGTTACAGGGCTCTGTACCATATAACCCAGGGTTACAGGGCTCTGTACCATATTACCCAGGCTCTCCTCAGCATACCCTGCCCCAAAGGACTCAGCTCTTTCTGAGTTCTAGCACCCTTTCCCCAGTAATGGGGACAGAGGGTACAGGAGAGTGGGGACTTTGGCCTATGAGGGACACAAGGTCCCTCAGCCTGCAAAGGCCACAAGGTCTCACACTATCACATGAGCCCAAAGCCCATCACCTCTGGGAACCATTCATTGTATTCTCTTAACTGCACTGGAAACCATCCACAAGTTGTGATGAATAAACACCACCACCCCAGTACCTTAGTTAAGTTCTAAATTTGTTCCTACTGTGGCTTGAAGGTGCTACAAAGAAGGCAAAAAACAACAACCCCTCCCTGGTCTTCTGCCAATTGGCCCATGGGAGAAAAAATACCATCCTGAGCACTATACGGATGTTACAGATGAAGCTACCTGTCTCCCTATGCTACCTATATATTTTGCTCTTCCAGTTTTTAAATGCAATTTAACTTCACTGTTTGGAATCACTACAACTCTAGGTAGGTTGCGAAATCACTTAATGAATAGTCAACAGGAGAGCAGGAGAGCGGGGCGGGGGAAGGAGGGGAACCTTCTGTGGTGATAATCAAGGTGGGCGATTTCCAGCAGTTGACAGGAACAGCAGGGGGAGGAGGGGAAGAAACACAGGAAAATAGTTTTACTTTGTGTAATGACCCATCCACTCCCAGTCTTTATTCAAGCCTAAGTTAATTGTATCCAGTTTGCAAATTAATTCTAATTCAGCAGTCGCTCGTTGGAGTCTGTTTTTGAAGTTTTTTTGTTGAAGAATTGCCACTTTTGAGGTCTGTAATCGAGTGACCAAAGAGATTGAAGTGTTCTCCAACTGGTTTTTGAACGTTATAATTCTTGATGTCTAATTTGTGTCCATTTATTCTTTTATGTAGAGACTATCCAGTTTGGCCAATGTACATGGCAGAGGGGCATTGCTGGCAGATGATGGCATATATCACATTGGTAGATGTGCAGGTGAACAAGCCTCTGATAGTGTGGCTGATGTGATTAGGCCCTATGATGGTGTTCCCTGAATAGTTATGTGGACACAGTTGGCAACGGGCTTTGTTGCAAGGATAAGTTCCTGGATTAGTGGTTTTGTTGTGTGGTGTGTGGTTGCCGGTGAGTATTTGCTTCAGGTTGGGGGGGCTCTCTGTAAGCAAGGACTGTCCTGTCTCCCAAGATCTGTGAGAGTGATGGGTCGTCCTTCAGGATAGGTTGTAGATCCTTGATGATGCATTGGAGAGGTTTTAGTTGGGGGCTGAAGGTGATAGCTAGTGGTGTTCTGTTATTTTCTTTGTTGGGCCTGTCCTGTAGTAGGTAACTTCTGGGTACTCTTCTGGCTCTGTCAGTCTGTTTCTTCACTTCAGCAGGTGGGTATTGTAATTGTAAGAACGCTTGATAGAGATCTTGTAGGTGTTTGTCTCTGTCTGAGGGGTTGGAGCAAATGTGGTTGTATCGTAGAGCTTGGCTGTAGACAATGGATCATGTGGTGTGGTCTGGATGAAAGCTGGAGGCATGTAGGTAGGCATAGCGGTCAGTAGGTTTCCGGTATAGGGTGGTGTTTATGTGACCATCGCTTATTAGCACTGTAGTTTCCCCATGTTTATTCACCCCCTCCCCTGCTGTTCCTGTCAACTGCTGGAAATGGCCCACCTTGATTATCACTACAAAAGGTCCCCCCCCTCCCCCCGGCTCTCCTGCTGGTAATAGCTCACCATACCTGATCACTCTCGTTACAGTGTGTATGGTAACACCCATTGTTTCATGTTCTCTGTGTATATAAATCTCCCCACTGTATTTTCCACTGAATGCATCCGATGAAGTGAGCTGTAGCTCACAAAAGCTTACGCTCAAATAAATTTGTTAGTCTCTAAGATGCCACAAGTCCTCCTTTTCTTTTTGCGGATACAGACTAACATGGCTGCTACTCTGAAACCAGTCAACAGCTTGTATCACTTTGGGAGCATAATCAAAACGAGAAGACAAAAACTACATAAATTAAGGCCCAAGCTCTGAATTTAGCTGTGAACATAGTTAATAAGGAATAAGAATTCCTATTACTCAACCTGGAATCTTCACTGTGTTGGTCTGTTACCAGTGCACACTTGCTGCCCTTAGGTTTCTATTTTTAAAAGTTAGAAAAACTTTAGTGAGTCCTTATTGCAAGAATACGTGTGACACCCTGAATGCTAGAGATTACAAATTGTTCTTTCCATCTGCCTTAAGCTTGTAGATACATGTTCTTATAGTAGATTTCATTTATGTTTATTGGACAGTTACAGGTCTGTGATCCAATATGGATGAATACATGTCTATAAACAGGTCACATTTCCACTCCAGAACAAACTATACACACTGTACAGAGTCAACACTCACCCCTTTCCTTGTATTTGGCTTTATTAATGTGGCAACACAAAACTAACAACTTAAACTCCAGCCCAAGCCTTTGTGCCAGGCTTGGTTGTCTGTAGGGTTGCTGTCTTGTGACATATCAGCACCACTGCCTAGGGGACCAATCCCTTCTCTTCAGAACTATTATAGAATTACATATTGACAAGCCAAAGTGAGTCAACAGGGCTCAGTCAGCAACTCCCTTCAGGGTTTCAACACCTGCTCTTAGGGTGAGTCCACAGAAGAACCCAGCAACTCTATAACAGTGTGTATTACATGTTTGTGTTAGAGCTGAACAAACAATGTGATGATTCTAGCCCATTTTTCTGTTGGCAAACTGTTCATGAAAAACACGTGATTTTCAGGAAATAATGTTTAGTCATTAACTGAAAACTCATTAGCATTTTATTTATGGCAGTTCCATCCTAGCTTGGTTTGTTTTCCCCTCTTGCTAACTCTTCATACTGCTGAACAGTCATTAAGAGGAGCTAGGTTAAAAATCACAGAGGGATCTTGCAGAGCTGTTGAGTTGCTGAGGACAAAGTTGCCCGAACCTGCAAATACCTACTACCATAAGTATTCCCAAGGGGACTTCTAATGGAAATAAGTACACTTGTAAGTCCCTGCAGGATCCAGCCCCAAAATTTGAATGGAATCCCGGTATTGTGGTTTCAGTCTCTACACTGGATGCCAAGATTTCTGTGAATCTGTCTCTGGAGCAAGCATTCCACATACAGGTGTCCCTAGTTGCTGATGGAGGTTTTACCCTTTACAAATGCTAACTCTGACCACTTTCTAGCAAGACCTCTCACTGGCTTCTTCTTTGGCTACATCTCTTCTCTATTTGACAGATACCAATAATTAATATCTTCTGTGTGAGAAAGTTCTCAAAGTGGTATTTGTCACATCCTTAGGAGAAATACTGGTTCTTGTGGGAGTTACACAACTGTGTTATGTTTGCATGGGGCCCCACAGACCAACATCTCATAACAAGTAATGCATTTGGGTTTATTTATGGAGCTGGGTGATTTACAATCACTTCTTCCTATTCTTCATTGTGTCCATGTGAGGCACATCCACATATTTTGAGGTCCTATGGATCATAAAGGTTGAGAAGGAAACTGCAGTCACTTTTTAATCAGATGAGGAATAACCATGCTGTCAATGGCAGAATGCCAAGCCCTTTCACTCACATTTTTCACTGTAGGTATGTTTCTTTCCCTGTTTGTTTTTTTTACCAGTATTTAAAAAAAGTCTACTTGATTGTATTATACTTCACCACCAAACATTTTTATTATAAAGTCTGATTATGTTTTAGCCAAAGAGAATTAAGATTTCAAGCCTAGTATATCAGTGAGGGACCTGCATACCAACTCAGAGTTGCAGAACAATCTAACAGGAAAAGACAGGATCTCGATTTTCTTGTAATGAATCAAAATAAGCCTTGGTATGCAAAAATGCTTACAAAAATATACCATGAAGCTTTGCATTTTTTTGTGCGGTCATCTGATTTCTAGCACCACCTGCATGATACATATATATAGCATAGAACCTCATGATAAGGTGAATAAAGCCACTGCTTTTGCACAATAACTATTAGGATGAAATCTCTCTTCTGAAAACTTTTTCTGTTGCTGTTTTGCAAAGGACCATTATCATCCAATGACACTATGAGCACTGCTCTTGCAACTACATAAAATACACTTCTACCTATTTTGCACACAAAAGGCATTTGTTTTCTTAAAAATTGATAGTAATGTCACATATAAGCACCACATTTCCTTGTGAAATTGCCCCTTTTGCATATATAAATACTTTTTGTGCATGCAAATGTAAGATTTACATATTCAGTGGGTGAAATACATGAAGACACTTTTTCTTTTGTGTGTGTGTGTGTAAGTGAGAGTTAGGTTCTGGCATTAAAAACTTTTACCATAACATGACATTGTTTTTTATAACGAGTGGTAAGCCATTCATTTTTTTTGCCGTTCTTAATTTATTGGTTGTACAATTCTCAGTCAGTCTGAGAACTGGAAGCAGCATTTATTTTTGCAGTCTGATCCTGGCTCTTTATGCAGAGTTATAATAAGGCTTTTAGTATCACACTAACTTGACATATTCATTTGCTCTTAATGGGATTGTGGTTATGGTACTTGAAAAATGGTCAGTGGTCATGTTATTGCTTTGTGGCTAGGCTACCTTATAAATGAATAATTAGTAATTGAAGTGACATGTTTGTGCACTGATAGTTCAGTGATGGACATGTTAGAAATACTTACAGTAGATGGAAAGAGAGACCTGGTAGCTGTTTATAGTTCAACTGTGTTAACATTTACTCTTCTAGAAGTTTCAAACTCATCTAAAAATTCACTTGGAGACTTATCTTGGCATATAACATCTCAGTTAAGAGCCTTTTTTCTTTTCAAATTTAAAAGGTTAGTGTGACACTCCATGCTTGTGTGACTCCATCATCATAATTTAAAAAGAAATCTAATTTAGGAAGCATTTAGTTTGTGAGAGCTGACATATGACATGACATGCCTTTGTGATTTTTTTCTTTTTCAATGAACAAAAAAAAAATACTGAATCTATGTGGGTTGCTGTGGGAGACAGGGGAATCCAGCTGGGTAGCAATTTTAGCATGACTTATTACAGTTCACAAAATTAGCTTGACCTAGAAGATGGGTTTCTTTACAGCTCTTATGCGCTGTACTAGCAGACTTGAGGAATAGCTGGTAGGGACTGTAATTCTATAAAATAGACCACAAGTATTTGAGAAGGATGGTACAGTGGGATAAATTTGGACTTTCACTGGTGGCATTTGAAAGAGTCACCATGACATCTCAAAAATTCCGTGCCTGAGCAAATATACTGTCTAAGATGCTGTATGTGAAATCATCTCATGGACACCTTTTCTCTCACATTCATGTGGACCACCTCCCTTTCTATGTAGCTATGCAAAACGTAATATTAGGAAAGTATTTATGCGTGTTAGTTGTCTTTTATGCTTTTTTCCTGGAAAAATGTAATCATATTGTCTCATTTTGCTCTTTATTTAATCTTATCCTTTTCTATTCTTCTTATACAATAGTCTGATGGACACAATTTTAGTTGACATACACCACAGATTGAACCAACAACCCCCAAATCTGAAAGCACGAGCTGTTACACTTGAGCTAAGGCTCCTAAGCTAGGGCTGTAACAGACTTACCTCTTCTGTCAACCGGACACACAGATACATACAGTTATCAGGCTATGGGGGCTTTCGTGTATGTTATATATATATACACATGTGATGACGGGGCCTGACAGAGTTGCCAACTGAGTTGTGTGTGTGTGTAATGTCTTGTGATCTAGGGATAATTAGGAACACACTTGTAAAGTTTTGCCTTTTTCAAAATGGCCACCCAGCCATACCTCCCAACAGTCCTGGGTTTCATGGGACTGTCCTGCTTTAACCCACAAAACGTCCTCTCCTGGTTAAGTAGAACACTTTCTACATTCAGTGGTGCCCACAGACATATGCATATTATGCACAATGTGTACCACTGAGAGGGGCAAACCTAGGGAGGCACAGGTGCTGACTTTCGTTTTTGCTGGTGGGTGCTTTTGAAGAGGTGTGTGTGTTTGGGGGGGGAAGGAGCTCTGCCAGTTTTGGGGGGAGGTTATTTTCAGCATATTTATATACTTCTTTCATATTCTAGTTTTTTAATATGTGTCTATTCTTGGTATCTTAACAATTTAATCATTATTAAAATAGTAATGAACTACATAATTACATTATGAATTACAGTATATTAAAATCATTGTACTCACCTACAAGCTGACTTCATTAACGTCCCAGTTTAAAGACATTACATCTGACTGTAGCCTTCTGGATGAAACTGTCAGCAATACTGTGGCTTGTGGGTGCTCGTACCAGGTTTAAAATGGCACCAATGGCGCTGTGGGGCCGCGCCCACATGCAGAAGGGGCCCTGGCATCTGGACCATGGCCCAGCCCCACTGCTGCACCTGTGCTCCACCCCGAAGCCTCACCCTCGCTTGGCTTCTTCCCCCAGAGGCCCTGCCTGTGCTCCTCTCCGAGGCCCTGCCTGTGCTCGGCTCTTCCCTGCCCCGAGGCCTTGCCCACCACTCGCTCCTCCCCAACCCCTCATCTCAGCTCGCTCTTCTCCACCCTCCCCCACCATGCAAGTGGTGGGCGGGGCCTCAGGGGAAAGAGGCTGAGCGTGAGGCAGGGCCTTGGGGCAGAGCACGGGTGAAGTGGGGGGTGGAGCCATGGTCCAGGTCCACAAGAGATTAGTCTAACCTTGCAGATTAATCTAACCTCCAGGGCTCAAGCACCTTGGTGGGTTTAGCTTCTCCTGGGCACGCTCAGTGCCTGGCAGGAGAGCTCAGGGTGGGGACTAACATTGGACCTGGGTGGGCTGGACTGAAAGGTGGGAGCTGAGCATGGCACAGACTTGGAAGGTGAGGTGCTGGGACCAGCAGTGGGGATGGCTCCACAGGCATTAGCGGTGACCAATTGCATACCACTTTAGCTACTTGAAATATGGGGTGGTATGCCCATCACCCATGATTTTCAATGGGATTTAAGCCACAGAATGCCCATAGTGAAGATGACCACTATTTCCCTATAGACTTTACAGGTGGCAGGTAGTCTGCCCTAGTAAAGGTGGATGCCATCTTGCTTTGTTTCCTATGCAAATGGTGGCCAGGCTGTCAGGAGACAGGCAGGAACACTGTGAGGGCCAGGTGACTATGAGGCACAGGGAGGGTAAACAAGATCAGGTGATAATGGGTGGGGATAGGGAGCGAAGCTGAGAGGACAGGAGGTGAGAATGTCACTTGAAGAAGGATTGGAAGTTAGAAGGTTTCTTATCATCAGAGTGGTGAGATTCTGGAACAGCCTCCAAATAGGAGTTGTGGGGCTAAACAACTTAATAAGGGGGTCAGGGAGGAATTTTTCCCCAGGTCAGATTGGCAGTGACCTTGGTATTTTTTCTCTGCAGTGTGTGTGTGTGCGCGTGCCAGTTGCCAGCATTGTCTGGGAATATCTCACCTAATCATTTCTCTGCCATTTCAGGGGCCTTGAGCCCTGGTGAACCTTGGTTCCTTCTGTGCTCTGCCTGTGGCACATAATAGTCTAGTCCAGTGGTTCTCAACCAGGGGTCTGGGGCTCCCTGGGGGCCTGTGAGCAGGTTTCAGGGGGTCCATCAAGCAGGGCCAGCGTCAGACTTGCTGGGGCCCAGGGCAGAAAGCCGAAGCCCCACCGTATGGGGCTGAAGCCCAGAGCCCTGCCACCTGGGGTTGAAGCCAAATCCTGAGCAACTTAGCTTCGTGGGGGCCCCTGTCGCGTGGGGCCCCAGGCAATTGCCCTGTTTGCTACCTCCTAATGCCAGCCCTGACTTTTATATGCAGAAAATCAGTTGTGACACAGGTGGGCCATGGAGGTTTTATAGCATGCTGGAGGTGAGGGGGCTCAGAAAGAAAAAGGTGGAGAACCGGATAGAAAGGAGCATAAACTCTGGCAAGTCAAGTGTAAAAGTATAAATAGTCAGGTCAAAAGAGAATTTGAAGAACAACTAGCAAAAGACTCAAAAACTAACAGCAATTTTTTTAAAGTATATCAGAATCAGGAAACTGCCAAATAATCAATGGGGCCAATTGACTATCAGGGTGCTAACGGAGCACTCAAAGAACACAAGGCCATTGTGGGGAAGCTAAATGAATTCTTTGCATTGGTCTTCACTACAAAGAATGTGAGGGAGGTTCCCACACCCAGTCCATTCTTTTTAGATGACAACCTGTCCCAGATTCAGTTATCAATAGAGGAGATTTTGGAACAAATTGATAAATTAAATAATAATAAGTCATCAGGACCAGATGGTATTCCACAAGAGTTCTGAAGGAACTCAAATATGAAATCGCAGAACTACTAACTATGGAATGTAACCTATCACTTAAATCAGCTTCTGTACCAGATGACTGGAGGATAGCTAATGTGACACCAGATTTTAAAAAGGCTGCAGAGGTGATCCTGGCAATTACAGGCCAGTAAGCCTAACTTCAGTACCAGGAAAATTGGTTGACACTATAGTAAAGAACAGAATTATCAGACACATAGGTGAACACAATTTGTTGGGGAATAGTCAACATGGCTTTTGTAAAAGTAAATCATGCCTCACCTATGTATTAGAGTTTTCTGAGGGGGGGGGGTGTCAACAAACAGCTGAACAAGGGTGATCCCGTAGATGTAGTGTACTTGGACTTTCAGAAAGCTTTTTACGTGATCCCTCACCAAAGGCTCCTAGGCAAGTAAGCAATCGTGGGAGAAGAGGGAAAGTCCTCTCCTGGTTCAGTAACTGGTTAAAAGACAGGAAACAAAGGGAAGGAATAAATGGTCAGTTTTTAGAATGGAGAAAGGTAAATAGTGGTACTGGGATTAGTGATTTGCAACATATTCATAAATGATCTGGAAAAATAGGTAAACAGGAAGGTGGCAAAGTTTCCAGACAATAAATAATTACTCAAGGTAGTTAAGTCTAAAGCAGACTGTGAAGAGTTACAAAGGGACTTCACAAAATCGGGTGACTGGGCAACAAAATGGCAGATGAAATTCAATGTTGATAAATGCAAAGTAATGCACATTGGAAAACAATCCCACCTATGCATACAAAATAATGGGGTCTAAATTAGCTGTTACTATTCAAGAAAGAGATCTTGAAGTCACGGTGGGATAATTCTCTGAAAACATCCACTCAATGTGCAGTGGCAATCAAAAAAGCTAACAGAATGCTGGAAACCATTAGCAAAGGGATAGATAACAAGACAGTAATATCATAATTACACTATATAAATCCATGGTATGCCTACAGCTTGAATACTGCATGCTGTTCTGGTTCCCCCATCTCAAAAAAGATATATTAGAACTGGAAAAGATACAGAGAGGGGCATCAAAAATGATTAAGGAAAAGCTTCTATATGAGGCAAGATTAAAAAGAGTGGGACTTTTCAGCGAAGACTAAAAGGGATATGACAGAGGTCTATAAACTCATGAATGGAATGGAGGAAGTGAATAAAGAAGTCTTATTTACACCTTCACATAACACAAGAACCAGGGGTCACCCAGTGAAATTAATAGGCAAAAAGAAGTACTTAACTCATCACACAGGCAATTTGTGGAATTCATTGCCGGGGATGTTGTGAAGGCCAAAATTATAGCTGGGTTCAAAAAAGATTTAGATATGTTCATGGAGGGTGGATTCATCAATGGCTATTCATCTGTCCATCAATGGTCAGGGATGCAACCCCATGCTCTGGGTGTCCCTAAGCCTCTGACTGTCTTTGCAACCTTAATAATGTAATTTTAACATGATTTTTTTTGTATGCATAGGTATACATTTATAAATGTACAGAAACCCACAACTGTATTAGCTTTTAAAATTTGAAAGTTAATCTTTATAAATTTTTATAAAAATTCATAGGATGAAGTATAACTCTGAAAATCAACTCTGAAAAGCCCAGCAATGAGAGAGATACACAAAAGGAGAATGAGCATACATTCAACAGTCCTCCCAAATAAGTATGAAGGCATATTGCCATCCTGAATTACATGATGTACAACACATTTCATCATAAAGAGAAGATTGCAGATTAACTTTGATTAATGTCCCTAGCTTTTCTTTCTCAATTTTTTTTTCACACCCATTAAGACATATGGAAATGCCATACCAGATCTCATCTGTGGTCTGGCACTTTTCCTTCAGCAGGCAGAGAAGAGTACTAACTGGCTCTACGTCACAAACACCTGTCAGGGATGGTCTAGATCAGGGGTGGGCAAACTACGGCCTGCAGGATGGTCCTGTCCAGCTTCATAGCTCCCGGCCGGGGAGGCTCACCGCCAGCCCCTCCCCCACTGTATCCCCCTCCCCTGTAGTAATGCCGCCACGCGGCTTGCGCCCGCCCACCTCCCAGGCTTTCAAATAAGTGTGTCCTGCCGCTCTGAGAATCAGGGTAAGGGTAAGAGTAGGGTAAGGGGGTGGGGGGAAGAGGGGTTGGATAAGGGGCAGTTGGCCCCAGGGGGCAGTCAGGGGGCGGTTGGATAGGGCGGAGGTTCGGGAGGGGGCAGTCAGGAGATAGGGAATGGGGTGGGTTGGAGAGGGGGTGGGGTCCCGGGGGGTTGGGTGGGACAGGGAACAGGGGGGTTGGATAGGGGGTGGAGTCCTGGGGGGCCTGTCAGGGGGCGGGGGTGTGATGGGGGCAGGGCAGTCAGGGGACAGGGAGTGGGGGGGGTTGGATAGGGGGTGGGATCCTGGGAGAGGGCAGTCAGGGGACAAGGAGCAGGGGGGGTTGGATGGGTCAGGGGTTCTGAGGGGAGCAGTCAGGAGGCGGGAAGTGGGAGGAGGCGGATAGGGGGCAGGGGCCAGGCTGTTTGGGGAGGCACAGCCTTCCCTACCCGGCCCTCCATACTGTTGCACAACCCTGATGTGGCCCTCGGGCCAAAAAGTTTGCCTACCCCTGGTCTAGATAATACTTAGTCCTGCTATGAGTGCAGGGGACTGGACTAGATGACCTCTCGAGGTCCCCTCCAGTCCTATGATTCTATATGGTACAGTATGTACCACTGCTGGTTCACTAGATGAACAGAGCACTCGTGCAAGGAGAATGGATCCTCTGAATTCATCACCTCTGTTGCATACAACCTCAGATTAAGGAGTCAGAATCTAGTTTTGCAGCCTTCTTTTCTGCAGCACTGTCATACCCTTAGTTGTCCTAATGACGCAAGCTGAATAAAATCAACAGCGCAATAAGATTCAGATTTGAAGTTGCACCTGCAATTTATATTTGTAATTTGTGATTTCCTCATGGGGAAATCACTTCATATTCAAAACATTTCATTCATGTGAGGGGATGAGCAGAAAGCAGTAACATTTCAGGCAACGTGCCAACAGGTCAGCTGCTATACAATCCACTGTCCTAGAGCTGGTTAAGTGACAACTGGAGGGCTATGTATAAGTGTCACATACACCATTATATCTCTCTTACTTTTACCTTGTCAGGACTCAGATGGGAATTATAATTACAAATAGCAGAGATGTCAAAATAAGAAGATTGGGATATGTATTGGTTGGAATTTGATGGTTTAAAGCAATCACCTGCAGTTCAACTGAGACTCAGATGGGAAGTAGGAAGTGCTGTGCTCAAGCTTCCTGTTTAAATAAATGCAGCTTTCCCACAGCTACTGCATACAAGGTCTGACGTGCTTTTTAAGATATAATGGTAACATGCTCTTAATAGCAGGGAGGAGATTATTCATCAGAGTGGTGAAAGGGCTGGGAGACAAGTCCTGTTACAGTCCTAACAAAGTGTAACACTGTCAGCTGCACAGAGAAAGAGAGGAAGGGTGAGAGAGAGAAATCTGTTTCTGCTTCAAATTGTAAGTCCACAGTGATTGTGACATTATGAATCTTGGGAGCACTGAAGTGTGAGTGAAGGTATTGAAAAGTCAAACAGCTGGGAGTGAACAGTACTCTCCTTGCAAGGTATGTTGGAAGATAGCTCTCTTACTCTTTCTTTTTTAACCTACTTTTCCTTATAGTGAGAGACTGAAAAGGCTAAATGATTCTGTATATAGTGCTTGTCAAACAAGAGAGAGAGGAAAGAAAAGGGAAAGGTTAAATAACTAGAAAACATTTATACATGATTTTAACTGAAATGTGTAACCATGTGGTACACAGAGCCACCTGAAGCAAAGAGAATTCTTGGATTCTTGGCTATTAAAAGCATAGAAAATTAAATATGCATTTGGTTTGCTACAAAAGAATGAAATTAGTTTTTATAGTATAACTTTTTTAAGCATCTGCATGATGGGTTTGTTTGAAAATGCTGCAGTATTAGGACATATTTGTGTATGTGAAAGCAGTGGAGAAAATTGCATGATATCCTTTAGGCTTATCTACAGTTGCTTACATACAATAACTCATTTTACATCAGAAACATACATCTGAATGAGCTGAAGGGAGGGTGGGCTTGAAATGCACAGATTTCCTGCTGGTTTAAAAACATTCCGTATGTCACGGCATCATGTAACTCCTATCGGGAAAACAGACTACAGATCTGAATGCTCAGTATTGGTATAGTCTTCTAATTCCATTCAGAGTTTAAGGATACCGAGATTAAGCACATAAATACTAAATGAACAATACATTTGATTCTTAAGGTGGATCAGGTTTTTGACACTGAACAGACAGGAAAACTGTATGTTTACCAATATAAAAATATAGTGTTCTCCTTTTCTCAGTACAAGGGTTTCTCAGTACATGGCTACCTCAAAAATAAGGGTGCTGCACTCTAACGTCTCATTATAAGGCTCCGTATTATAAAAAAAAATGAAGGCATTCTGCCTTCTTACTGTGTGTACAATCTTTATAGCAAACCCTTCACTGTAGAATCCACTGCAAAAATCCACCTCCAGGGAGCACTATAGGTAGTTAAATATTTAGAAGGACTATAATTAAGGAAATAGTGTAGCATGGCTTGCCACTCTTTTGGTAAATAGACACTGAATATTTTTGAGGAAATGGATTTAGCATAGACACAGGTCAGGACTGAAATACCTACATGTACCAAAATAACCTACCAGGAGTAGGTGCAGTAACATGACCTGTCAGGTAACCCTCAAGATGAAGGTGAGTGCTTTGGTTGGGGATGGCTTGCCTTAGAAGTCTAAGCATTAGGTTTGGAGTATCTAGATACCTTGAAACAAAAGTTTCAAAATCTGGCTGAGTTGGTGCAGCCCTTTATCTCTTCTGAACTAGACACATTAATGTGATTCTTCTCTCACTTAGGGTTTGCCTACATAGGAAACTGTATAACCCCCTCCCCCACTGTCTGGACACTCTTATTCCAGTGTAAAAGTGGCTTTTTTGGTACAGCTTAACCCCCTTAAGCCCTCCCAAATGACATAAGCTAAATAAAAAAACAAAGCACTTTTTTATCAGAATTAGAGTGCCCACATTGCAGGGGCTGGGAGTGAGTGAGTGTGTGTGTGGGCGAGGGGTTATACCAGTGTAACTCTAGCGATTTTCATTCACAACTTGGATTATAGTGAAAATTTTTTCCCATGTAGAAAATGCCTGAAACTGTTGTAAATGAGGAGTTACTCCATTAAAGTAAATAGAATTATACCCATGTCAAGCCAGTGTGAGAGAAGAATTAGGCTCATTTTGTTCCATGCAGTTTACTATTGGTAGGATGTTAAAAAACAAGACCCTGTCAACTCTGCATGATTTTATAGAAGTTTGGAGCCTAAATACCTTTAAGGATCTGGCCTAAGTGCCTCACAAGTATTAGAAAACTGAAAGAGCAGTTTATCAGTGTTTTTCCTCCTGTTGGGAGAAGTAATTTCTCCTTATTATGATCCTAATACATTCAAAATAGTCCTATGGGAAGAAGTGAGTCACTTCATAAAGAAACAGAAAGAGCTATCATTTTAAACATGACTCCCAGTTCAATAGAGCACCTCATACAATACCCATAACATGAGTTCTTGTGGCTTCTTCCTGTGAGTGTCCATGTAGGGAACTGCCATTGATTTCAGTGGGAGTTCCAAACACAGAGTGCCTAGAAGAGCAAGCCTGTGGAGTGAGGCCTCAATTGTCCTTAGAGCTTTAACTTCCCCCCTTTTATGTTCTTTGCGGGTCGGGGGAAATGGAATGTGGGGGATAAATATTTACTTAAATATGTCTAAAACTACATAATGTCTAGATACGATCCGGCTCAGATACACAAATACCTCCTGAGCCGGTAGCATAATGAAACCTAAAGCTATTATTGCAGCCTCACAGTCATACTTTGTTCACCTGTTCTTGTGGCATCCATCTACAATGTGGAGTTGTCTCCGACGTGGAGCTGGCCTGTATTCAAAGGGACTCCCCTGCACAAATCAAAACAGAGGCTACCTTACCTTTCACAAGATTGTGAAAATGGCATCCACTGTACTCCCTCTTCTCCTTGAGGAACCCCTGAGGAATGGGACAACTTGTGCTTGCAGGCTCCATGCTTGCCTAAGTCTGACTGGGCAGTGCACTTTGCTATGGTGAGGAAAACCTGTAGGGCTAGGAACCTAGTTTAAAAATAAGCTGCTTTTTGCAAATAAAGGGAAACATCAAGCTAAACAAAGCTGAATAGGTCATATAAGAAAAAAATTACCAGTGACATTGGATGCAGCCTGTATCAATATGTTTCCTATTACAGCATTACTGAGCACCAGCACTGGATTTATGAGCCTCCACACCACAGAGGGGGAAGTACAAGCTTGAGGGCCATCATACATGGCAAATTTACTCACTGTTTCACAAATATTTGCAGAGTTGCCTGTGCCAAATAATTTTGTGCTGATCCACAAAGAAAATTCAGTGTTCAGTATTCCCTCTCTACTTCTCTCTCAGATAACTGGATTCAGTTCAGAGGGAACAGAGTGGGCATCAGTGTCAGCAGACATTAAAACACTCATTAAAAATAATACCGTACATGATCTCAATGCATAAAGGACCTGCTCCGGCAGTCCTTACTCTAGCAATACTTCAGTTCATCTGAGGTAAAACTCTCATCAATGTCAATGGGAACAGAGTTAACCAGACCTGAGTGCTTTTGAATATTCCACCCCAAAGTGGAAATTTCCACTAATTAAGGAATGTGGGGTCAGACCAAAGGCATTGCAAACACAATTACATTCTAAATTAAAATTTCTGAACACCTGTTCCTGCTTTGCTGAGTTTGTTTCCTCAATATATAAGAATCTGCACATTCAAATACACCGTGAGATTACTATACTCTGTTTCTGGTTTCTTTAATTGTATTGTATTTTCTTAATTATAACAGACTAGGGTTATTGAAGGAGCAGGTAGATTGTATTGTATCTCTGTTTAACAACCAACCAACCAACCACCACCTCTGCAGAACAAGTGGTTAGATAAGCACTGTAATTAGAAAGCAATTCTGGCTTTAGATGCAATTCTTTAAAAGTACTGTGAACCTATGTGTGCTACTAATCCTTGCAGTTTTAATTTATGTACAGTTTTGTATATCTAATTGTTAACATCCTCAAAGCATGCTGTAATCTAGGGGCTGTATTTTTATATAAACATAACTATAGACTTCAGCATTGCTCTGGCTCACTGTGCCTTTCAAATAAGATTTTGGGACTGATCCTACAGTGTTTAGTTATGACTTCAGTGGGATCACTCATGTGAGGGCTCCAGGATCGTGACCCATTGGGTAGGATTTTCAGAAGAACCCAGCGTTGCTCTAATTTGACTCCCAATGAAGTTAATGGTAAAACTCCTGTTGATTTTAGTGGGAGCAGAGTTGGGCCACAATGCTGAGGAAAACCCAAACTTCTATGTGTTTATACCCTGCTATTAAAGTACATCAGTGTGATGCTGTAACTAAGTAGGCTTCCTTCCTGGAGGGATCTCTGACATGCCAGGCAGAGGGAGTTGTTCTGCAGGCTGTCTCTGAGTCTGAGGGCGACATGATCAGAGTATACAATTACTTTTGCAAGAAAAAAAAAATCATTGAGCTGTCATGCCCACATTCACTCCTACTTACACTGAAAGTCAGGCCTGGTAGAAAAGCTCACAACAGATTTACTTGCACCCTTATTAATCTGCACTAGTAATGAGAATAAACTGAGGAAAGCATCTAGGAGTACAAGACATGAGTCATTAATAAAAGAAAGAACTTTCTCTGGATGTGTGATGGAAGCTTTTATCTTGGTGGTGCATGATTTTTATTGTAATACAGATTATTATTTCATGACTTCAAGTGTGTAACTTTAAAGCCTTGAAAACCCTGTGTTTATGACATGATATGATGTATTATTACATGTTTGCAATGACTTCTCCTTTTAAAACCAAAGAGCCGAACCCAGTGTTGTCAGGGCTGAATTTTGTTCCGTGAGGCTGTCTCTATTTATGCTTTAATATGGTGCCTATCACCATGGCTAAGGGGCAAAATTCTTTGTTCTTGTAATTATGGTTGCAGACAATCAAATTAAACAATCAAATTAAAATATCATTGCAGTTTCCAAGACCCTATCTGTATACATTAAAACAAAAATACAAATTTTGAAACAATTAGGGTAGATGCTAATCATTTTTGGACAAAAAAAATTCCTAGGCTATTTAAAAATTATAAATGTAGGGACAGATCATCAATGACACAGATTACTCCCAGAGAGGGGATGGGAAACTCCATGAGATTGTTCTTGTGGAAACTTGGAAACATTCTGATTGTGGGGGGAGGATGTGGTTTACAGGGATTAAACTGGGGCAAAATGAGCAAATCCTGGGGACCATTTACCTTTACACTCCCTTCCCAGCACAGCCCCATTCTGCTAAAGTATTTCCTGCTAGCCACTGACCCTGAAACCTTCCCCAGTGGATTTCCACAATATGGAGGAAGACAGGATAAGATAACATTAACAGAATGCCAGTCATAGTCAGACAGTTGCAAAGAAAGGTGTTTCTATGGAAAGAGATGGATGCTTAACTTTCTGATGATCAGGGATTTGGGCTGGATCCTTGAAATGAGCATGCTCCCTTAACTTTGTTCACGTGAGTATTCCCATTGAAGCCGATGGGAATACTTTTGTGCACAATGTTTACTATGCTCACACAAGCTTGCAGAAGCTGGCTCTTAGTTAACAAACACTGGTGAGGCTTTCAAAGATGGAACCTAGCATGTGCAAATATGTACATCTTTCTGTTTTCCTTTGATACTAGGTTTCTAGTGTACCCACGATTTGTTATTTATTTGCATTGCAGTAGCAACTTGGAGCCCAAATCATGGACCAGGATCCCATTGTGCTAGGCACTGTACAAACCCAGAACAGAAAGACTGTCCCTGTCCCAAAGAGCTTACAACCTAAGTTCAAGACAGGAGACAACAGTTGGATAAAGACACAGATGGGGAGCACAAGGAAACAATGTTGGTCGCATGCTCAGCAGTGCTCTTAGCACACCAGCTTCCTAATCATTGTCAAAGTTCTCTAGGTGAAGTCTGATAGGAAAATGTCAGGCCTTTCTGTATAGCTGAAAAAATGCAGAGCAAAGCGTGTCCTGCCCTGTAAAAGTAAATATATAAAGGCAAGAAATTACAATGTTACCATAGTACAGTATTTATCAGACTTACCAAAGAATAACTGCTGTTAGGATATGCATGTTTAATCTACCAGTTAACGTCTCTTTAGACATTCTGTGTTTTTTTTCAGAATCACAGCATCCTTCCACCAATGGCCTGCGTATGCAGCTCCTCCCAGAGATTAAAGATGCCTTGCCTTTGCAGAACTGCTGAGGGAGGGTGATGGATCAAACCATGTTCCTAGGAAGCCGGGGTGCTGGAACAATTTGTATGGTGGGGGTGCTGAGAGCCATTGAACCAAACTGTAAACCTGGTATATGATGGATACCACTTCAAGCCAGGGGGTGCGGGAGCACCCCAAACCTGTAGTTCCAGCACCCCACTTCCTGTGCTAGGAAGCATGGGGGTGAGTGCTGGGTCTCAGAATTGATGCACAATTGATGCCTCTACCAAAACAATCTCCTTCCCTCTCCCTAGCATCCATGGGGTTTGAGGGCTGGACCCATGGTTCATTCCATAGGCAGGCTGGGAGGGAAAGGGAGAAAACTGCAACTCAAATGCCTGATGGAACAATGAGAGGGAAGCCTTAGTGAGGGGGGGCCTTACTGAATTTTCCTCCTCTCATCTCTTCCTGCAGATTTTACCACAGAAGGGACTGATCCCTCTCTCTCTCTCATCATGTATTTTTTACTTAAGCAAATTCCTGTTGAAATTGGTAAGAGATTGATTGAGGAAAGATTTCAGGATTTCCTAAGAGCTGTTACAAGAATCGTGGGGGGGTGACACTGGTTGTTTCCATAAATGCTCAAACATTTAATAGAACAACATTTTGTAGATATCTCAGGGCCAAAGCTTACAACAGCAACCCCTTTTAATGGGCTTAATTCATTCCCAGTCAAATTCCACCGTGGTCAATGGAGTGACCCCAGGGGTGAAAGTAAGTTGAGTGACTTACCGGTACACTGGGGCCAGCTCTGGCCCCTGGAAGGGGTGGTGCTAGGGGGTCAGAGCCAGCTCCAGCCCACCCTGTGCCCCTCCTCCTCCCCCCCGCCCCCCCCCCACCGGGGCAGCAGCAGCAGCCCGGGGATCCGGTGGCTATTTAAAGGGCCCAGGGCTCCCCTGCTTCTACTGCCCCAGTCCTTTAATTAGCTGCCAGAGCCCTGGGGAAGCGGTGGGGTTCCAGCAGCTATTTTAAAGGACTGGGGCGGCAGAGGCAGCTGGAGCCCCGGCCTTTTAAATAGCCCCTGGAGCTCCCACTACCCCAGGGCTCTGGGGGCTATTTAAATGGCCTGCGGCTCCCCTGCTTCTACCACCGCGGTCCTTTAAATAGCCCCCGGAGCCCTGGAGTAGCAGCGGCGGGGCTCCGGCGGCTATTTAAATGACCGCGGCAGTAGAAGCAGGGGAGCCCCGGGACCTTTAAATAGCCGCCGGAGCCCTGCAGCCGCTACCCCAGGGCTTCAGCAGTGGGGCTCTGGAGGCAATTTATAGGGCCTGGGGCACTGGCTCTTGTCGGTATGCTGTACTGCGGCATACCGGCTTACTTTCACCTCTGAGTGACCCCACATTTTTGGTATAAAATTTTCATAAGTGCTCCCTATCTCCCATTTTCAAAAGTGAATTAGGCATTTAGGAGCCAAAGTTTCACTGAATGTCAATAAGACTTAAGCTCCTAAGTGTCTAAGGGTATTTTCGCACTTCAGTTAAATACCTGTGTCTGCACCCCATGAGGGTGAAGGGTCCCAGAGCTTGGGCTCCGGCCTGGGCTGAAAGTGTACACTGTGGTTAAACAGCCCCTTAGCCCGAGATCCACAAGCCAGAGTCAGCTGACACGGGTCAACTGTGGGTTTTGAATTGCAGTGTAGACATAGCATAAGTCACTTTGGCACTCTTGAAAATGTTGCCCTTGATCCAGTGTGTTTACATATAAATTAAAACTTCCTAAATTACCTTGAACAGCATCCTTTTGTCTAAAATGATGAGTGGTATATTTTAATATATTATGGAAAACTGTCATTTGCTTTTGTTAATTATAAAAATGTATGGTGAGTTCTTTGGGTAGTGAAGTGTTTTTCTTGTTTTGTTCTTAACACTCTGAGTACATTAAAATAATTGTTTGGGAAGTCATTGTAGTTTAGCATTAACAAATATTAGATGGTATCAGTCTGGATTCATTTAGTTTTAATTTTTAGATTTGACATATTCCTATGAGTTAGGATTAGAATTCCTGTTATTATGAATTTGTTGTTAGAAAATGCTTGGAAATGTTATGTGTATACATTCGTTTTCCCTGTTTGCTGTGTATCCTTCTGCTCTTGCTTCTTAGTCACTGAAATACAGGCTGTAGGAATAGCATGAAATGCGATGGACTTCCCCACCTAGAAGCCGGACCTGCTGCTGGCCGCTTCTGGGGCACAGCGCGGTGTCAGAACAGATAAGAACTAGCCTGCCTTAGCTGGGCAGCACCGCCAATGGGACTTTTAACGGCCTGGTCGGTGGTGTGGTCCAGAGCCACTGTGACCCAGTACTGGGTCGAGACCTGCAGTTTGAAAACCACTGCTCTAGTTCAACCACAAGGTTATTGGTCTCCATTCAGGAATTACTGGATGAAATTCAGTGGCCTGTGTGTTGGATGAGATGATTGTAATGCTCTCTTCTGGGCTTAAAATCTGTGAAGACTGCTGTTTCGTGACTGTCCAGTAGGGAGATGTCATAAAGCCCATTTTCCGGATATGCAATTCAGTTTAGTAATAAAAAGAAGCCTCATTTTCTTCTGGCCAGTTACAGATGGGGCAGATGTTGTGGGGCAGTGATCTGGAGGAGCTTCTCTTAGCTTTCTCTCAATTGCATAATGGCAGCTCTCTTTTAGTGATAAGCTACTGATTAGTTTTAAAAATCTTAAATAAAAATAGGAACATAAAACCAAACTGCCTAGGTTTTTCCTCTGATTCCTAGTGGCAGGTATGATAAAAGACACCCTAACCATCATTATAATGAGCATTAGCTGGTACCTGTGCCGTTGCATTTGTTATATGAATGCTGAATTTGGTTCATTATGGTCAGTCAAGATCAATTATCCCCTTCTCCAAGTAGGTCTTGAAGTAAGGAGTTGTTACTATGAAGAATCAGTGTTCTAAAATCTCCCACATTATGGACTCCCTTATAGAAATGCTAAAGTACTCTACAGTTATGCCCACAAACACTGCAGCAACACCGTTGTGGACTACAGTGATTTGGATAAATACTGTATTACTCTTTCATTTTAATTAAAGTATATCTACGTGTTTGCAAGGAGGCCACATCCCATTGGGATTTGCCGTGATGAGGGTGATGATATCTATTTGTTCACAATGGCTCTGAAACCAGGAAACTTATGAATGCATGCTTCAGGTATCCTAAAATGCTAATAGAACAATAGAAGAACTGATTATCTATCTTATATTGATTTTATATTTTATACTTTCAGGAAGCTAGTTAATGTAACAGACGGTGAGTGAACTAATTCAAAACACTTTCGGTGTCCGAGCTTTCCCACCCACTGCATTCTTTTTGAAGTATTTTATTTATTTTTGGTTGCCAGCACGATATGAAAATACTTTGTATATCTAGTGCCTCATGAACAGCAGCTGAAGTGCTTAATTTTTCAACCGTTCCCAATGGAAACAAATGAGATAAATTGCTCTTGTTGTATTATTTTATACCAGACAGTATGTTTTCGCAAGCTGCTTGATCTTTAAACATCTTTTCTTAAAATAAAATTTTTACAGAGCAAAAGACCCATTATGAAAGAGATTACAGATGTGCTAGCTTTGATTTCCTAGGACTGCATAATAAGAAGAGGTTTAGAACAATTTCTTTTCCTTTTTTTTTTTTTAAACATTGCCATGTTCTCAGTGGCATTTTACAGTATCCAGAAAAGGAGTTGTTATGTATCAATACTTGCTGTATTCCCAAGGCACAGATTTAAGATGCTAAATCAGTCTGAATGCAGTAGTTTACAGTTTAAATCCGACCTTCAATCTGTGATGTCAATTGTCTTTTTTGAGGCCCTCATTCAGCAAAGCACTCATTTAACTTTAAGTAGGTCAGGGCATGTCTACCCTTGAAAGCTGTTGCAGGTTCTGTGAATCTGTTATATGAGCAGTGCACCCACACCACATAGTTATCCCTAGTTAAGCTACTTCCCTTGGTGATCATTGCATCCACAAAGCTCTGTGTTGTTTCAGATTAAGTGCTCAGCATTCTGGGCAGTCTTTCCATGGTGCATTGCTCAGCAGCTAGGCTGTATGGGTTACCTACTGGAACGCAGTGGACTGGAATTGTGGGACTTGGGGCCAAAGTAAATAGTTCCTATGATTACTCTTGTTTCAGCTCAGCATCTTGTTGTTACAAGCCAGCACCATTTTCAAAGTGCTGTCAGGCAGCATGGAGGAAACATTGCTGAGTGTTCTGATCCTTATGGTGCCTAATTCAAACAGGCTGCTGCGATATATCTCAAGCTGTACAATGACTTTAGAACCAGCACTTGAGAAGGTGGTGGCTGAAATTAAGCAGACGCTTTTGCTTGAACTTTTCCTTGAGCAGCTTCACTCTTTGGACCATTGCTTTTGGTTTCAGACAACTAGCAGTGACTGGTGGGACACGGTAGTGCTGCAGACCTGGGATGACTAGCATTGGTGGCAAAACTAAGATGTCAAAAGCTACTTTTCCTAGAGATTTGTGCAGTGCATGCCCTGGCACTGCAGTGGTGGAACAGTTACATGAGAGCTACTGGTTAGTGTCTAACCAGTTTGGTGTTGGTAGATCAACCATTGGGGTTGTTGTAATGGAGGTGTGCACTTTGCTATCAAGAAGGTGATGTTTCCCTGGCTCATAAGTCATGACAATGCATAGAATATTTTTGATAGATTTGCACGGTTGGGGTTCCTGAATTGCAGTGGAGCCCTTGATGTGACACACATGCCTTTTCTTTGCTCCCCCACCAGACTCAGGGTTCATCAACAGAAAGGGCTATTTCTGTAGGGTGCTACAAGGCCTGGTTGATCACCATGGAAGGTTCACCAATACTAATGTGGGGTGATCTGGAAATGTCCTTGATGCCAGGATCTTTAGAAACTGTGGACTGTTTTCTGCAATGAAAAATGGAATTCGTTCTCTGAGGATCACTATGGACATTGAGGGTGTTGCCCTTCTTCCTGTCATTCTGGGAGATGGAGGTGCCTGATGTCAAGACTGGAGACTGATGAGCAATATCTGCCTTGTATGCTAGGTTGTACAAAACACAGCAAGCAGCTATGTGAGAGTGAGGAAGAGAACCTTGCTGATGGATGGGAAGAGGAAGTGGACAGACTTGCTGAATGTTTTGAACAACCAGAGAGGTGGCCTTTATGAAACACTGCAACTCGTCAGGGACACAGGTTCAGGGATGTGTTAGGGCCCTACACTGTTTGGTCCTCTGCCTGTGATTCGGGAGAGTCTGGGGTCTCCAGCACTGTGTCTGCTTCAGACTTCAGTGAGTTGTGCAGGTCTACAAGATCCTGAGTTTCAGGATCAACCTTCTTTGGCTCGGTCCTGGTCGGCATCTATGGAGATGTCCTTGGTTGCGTCCACAAGATACCATGATTTAGTGGTGGCATCTCTGCCAAAAATAGAGTCCAGCTTCTCCTCATAGTGTAGACCATGCTGACAAAAACATGACTACCACTTTCTGTGTAGTTAACCGTTCCTGGAGCCTCATTTCTCCTGTTTCCTTATTTCCCTTTCTTGACACCCTTTAACTGCAACCCTGGGCAAACACATACAGCTCTACTGACTTCAGTGGAATAATGTCTGCATACACAGGGTCCTGTTTAGGTCCTGGTTTTGGACATTGAATGTAAAAGATGGACAAATGACTTATATACATGAGTATAATCCATTTATGCAATCAGCGTCAAGGCAGAAGGCTTCACAGTTCTCCATGATGTCCCTCAGTGCTGGAGGTTGCATTTGGATCTCTGATGTAGTGGAAAGATGTATAAAATCACATGTGTGCAGGAAACTCCCTATTGACAATGAATTTGAGGAGACTTTTTTTGTGGATTGTTTATTTCATGATGCATATGGAATACGATGCACTCAAGAAATTTGGAGTCTGAAGGTCCTGGTTTGTGATAGCAGACTCTGAACATTTGGGATATATGATTAAGGTTGCTCATGTGAAGTCAAACACATTATTTGGGATGGATTTTAATTATTCTAATGTACAATTTTTAGGAGTTGAGGACCCCTCAGTTGAGTGTGTTCATCTGTGTGGCTCTTTCAAAACACTGATTGTTCCACTTCATGGTGATATCCATGTGCATATCCAAACCCAGCATTTGACCTGATAAATAAATACTGGACTATTAACAGTAATATGCTTATATAGTCTTTAAAAATGGAATATATTTATTTTTATTTTTTATCATTTGTTTTTAGCTTTTTTTCAAATTTGCATTGATTTAAATTTCACAGTTGCAGGAAATTAGGACATAAGAATGACCATACTGGGTGAGACCAATGGTCCATCTAGCCCAGTATCCCATCTCTGCCAGTGGCCAATGCCAGATGCTTCAGAGGGAATGAACTGAACAGGGCAATTTCATACTGTAATACTGTAATTTCAACTGATCCATCTCCTGTTGTCCAGTTCCAGCTCCTGGCAGTTGGATGCTTAGGGACACCTGAAGCATGGGGTTGCATCCCATCTTGGCTAATAGCCTTTGATGACCTATCCTTTAAATTATTGGTAGTCAGATAATGGGAGGGGGAGGAGCTCAGACAATAATTATTTAATAACTGCAGATGTTGAGATTAAAAAAAGTCAAAGCTTTATAACGGTGAAACCACAAATTGTTAACCTCGCATGTCAAATATATACAATCCTTAAATCAAACTCTTATTTCTTAAGCAGGATTTTTCTTACTTTGCCTATCGATGGACATATTTTTTTATCTGTTTGTTTCAGGATGGTGAAATCAACCTTTATCAATGTCAAGGTTCCTTCCCCACTCTGAACTCTAGGGTACAGATTTGGGGACCTGCATGAAACCCCCCCTAAGCTTATTTTTACCAGCGTAGGTTAAAACTTCCCCAAGGTACAAACTATTTTACCTTTTTGTCCTGGACTTTATTGCTGCCACCACCAAGCATCTAACAAATAAATATAGCAGGGAAAGAGCCCACTTGGAAACGTCTTTTCCCCCAAAATCCCCCCAAGCCCTACACCCCCTTTCCTGGGGAAGGCTTGATAAAAATCCTCACCAATTTGCATAGGTGAACACAGACCCAAACCCTTGGATCTTAAGAACAAGGAAAAAGTAATCAGGTTCTTAAAAGAAGAATGTTAATTGAAGAAAAAGTAAAAGAATCACCTCTGTAAAATCAGGATGGTAAATACCTTACAGGGTAATCAGATTCAAAACTTAGAGAATCCCTCTAGGCAAAACCTTAAGTTACAAAAAGACACAAAAAAATGCATTCCATTCAGCACAACTTCTTTTATCAGCCATTTAAACAAAACCGAATCTAACGCATATCTAACTAGATTGCTTACTAACCCTTAACAGGAGTTCTGACCTGCATTCCTGCTCTGGTCCTGGCAAAAGCAACACACAGACAAAGAGAACCCTTTGTTTCCCCACCCCTCCAGCTTTGAAAGTATCTTGTCTCCTCATTGGTCATTTTGGTCAGGTGCCAGCGAGGTTGTCTTTAGCTTCTTAACCCTTTACAGGTGAAAGGGTTTTTCCTCTGGCCAGGAGGGATTTAAAGGTGTTTACCCTTCACTTTATATTTATGACAATCAACATTTATCAGTAAAAATAGAATTAAATCCTGTGAATATGAACTGCATATGTTATGGTGAATCAGATGCTGAAATGTGACATCATATTTGTTGTTCCTACCTTTTCGTCTGAGAAATAGAAGCTTCTGTTCTTTTCTGTGATTTGGATCAGATGTCTTTTTCAAATTTATATTGATTCCAGAATAGAGTGTTTGAAAATAATTATTATTGATAATACTTCTTAGCTTTATATAGTGAAATTGAGAGGGACACATTATTGGTTGTGATAACGATGAAGTTGGTCCAATAAAAGATATTACCTCACCTACCTGGTTACGACAAGTCACGCAATAGATGTTTTTGACATATTAATACAGAGCCAGATTCACCCCTGGACTACACCAACATTAGGCTTTAATTGTGGAGTTCCTACTAACACAATTTGAAGCTTCTATCCTGTAACCCTACAGGGTAAAAACCATTGAGGTAGGGCAGTAGTGCAAATGTTATCTGTCCTCTCCTTGTGGTGAATTCTTTATGTGAGGTGACATTAGTAGCAGATAATGTAATTTGCACTGCTCTGTGCCCACAGGGGTGAATAGAGCCCAGAGAGTATGCCTCCAGTGATTATTCTCCACCCCCGCCCCCTCCAAACACTACTATCAAGACTTGCACTGGCAACTAAGTCAGGAAACAGACACCAGGCAGGCTAGGTAAATTCCTGAGAGCAGTTGGTCGATTTAAAATTATTTTTTCCTTGAAAATTATTTTTTGCACCAAACTCAGACAGTTTTCTAAGAACAGGACACCTCATTGCCAGAAAATCCCCAGGACAAACAACAACTATGCACCCCTCGAATGCTTCTGTTTGTTTGTTTGTTTTATTATGAACTCCTCTACTATTTTTTTTGTCTGTATTCATTCATTCACCTCCAGGCCATCTGTGTTCTGCATTGAGAATGCCTTTCTGTTTTCTTGCTTATGGGTTGCGTTGAGACATTTCAGTGTTGCTTTGAAGCACAAAGCTCTGTCACATCCCAGAGACAAGTGAAAGTGTCTGCAGGCAATTGAATGGAACGGACAAAAACATTGACTGTACTGACCACTCAGTGAATTGCACTCCTGGTGACTATGCAGTTTACCCTCCCCTGAGCTGACCTTTTCTATAGGACCTCCATTCAGATTCATTGCATTTTCAGGACATACCTGGTCATGTGGCACCAAAGCTGTTACTCTTAGAGACGCACAGTTATGGAAATGTGAGCACATCTCACAAAGCTGGTGCAATTTAAGAAAACACACCATACGTCTTGAAAAGTACGTACAGTCTAAAGAGAATAGACAATGACTTAAAAAAATAGTCTCGATCCCTTGCCTTTTCAACTTGTGAGGCAGCCATTGCATATACCTGCTCAAATACATCCCTGGGATAATGCCTCTGAGTTACATCAAGGAAGAATTTAATGTAGAATCTCTCTTGGGGTTAGAGTGTTTCTGGAATACTATAACTGTGTTCAGAAAACAGCAAATAGTCTTTATTGTTCAGTGAAGAAGTTTATTGCACAGTTATGCCCTGTACTCTAGTACACTCAGCTTTCAGTGATACTGTTATGAGCTGGGTGAAACCTTGTAATGGGGTTGATTTAAGATTGGCAGGTGTGAACATATTCTTCAATTAACATAACACTAAGTCTAAGCCCCACCTAAAACAAAAGGGTGTGTGAACCCACCCAGGATTTTTTGGCTGAGTATTGTTTTCAGTAGGTGTGTATGTGTGTGGGAAGAGAGATCTCACAGAATCTGAGGTCAGACAAGAACAGACAAAGTGAGAGAGACAGCCAGAAGGAACAGCTAAAAGGCTGTCTCTGGAAGAAACCTGGGGAGAAGGTTTTTTTTTTTTAGTCAGAGATTCAAGCTGAACAGAGTGTTTTTGGTGCTGTGAGCAAAATAAACTGTTTCCTGCTACTTTATTCCTTCTGTGGTCAGTGACACAGGGCTTGTACATTCTTTGTAAATAAACAAAATTACATCAAAGAATTACCTGACTACTACCCATTTGTACTCCCAACTGGAACACCATCTACAGGTCCCCAAACTTTGACTAGGCCTCCAGTAAAAGGGGTAACAATACATTTCATATTGATTTGAGTATCCTATTTTAAATGGGTTAAAGCATTGTGGAAGATAAAGGCAAGAAAAGAAAAGTTGGGACGATAGAATGGATCATAGTGCTTACAGATTTGTTAAGTCTTGTAAAATCAGTTTTCAAAGACATTGTTTGGGTGAATGACATTGAATTGGTGACAGCAGGTCTTCTGAATTTCTTCAGATAGCTATATTTAACATTTTTATTGACCAAAACATGGGGCACCGTCTTTTTCTTCCATCTATTTTTTTTTTCATTCCAGACATGTGTAGCTGTTGGTTAATTTATTTGTGTTGAACTTGAATTTTTGGCATGTGCTTAAAATAGACTTGGGAGCAGTCTACTTATTGATTATAATGTGAATTTTAATCTTTTGTAAAGGCACTTCGACAGGCCTCTGTTATTGTTTAATTAAAATAAGCCTACAAAACGTTCATTGTTTCCAGTTTACCTGTGTCCCAATTAGAAGATTGTTTGTGGATTGACTGCTCTGTGGAGGCCTAAATGTTGCATAGCAGGAATGTTGTAGGTCAGGATTGAGGTGTATCATCAGGGCTGTCTGAGGAAAGCTTGCACAGTGTGGATGTGGACACTGGATGAAATCCTGCTTCCTTTACTCACTTGCAGAGTCCCACTGCAGTGGGACTATGTGCTAAGCAAGGTAAAATGGATTTGACCTCATTATGAGCCAGACTCTCTAGTCCACCACCAAGTTCACTTTGCGTCACTGGCCGGAAATCCTCACAGGAGAATTCTCCCCATGTATTGGGAATCTCTGCCTCAGCTGTTGCTCTACCCGTGGTGTAAGGGGTGGAGTAATAGGGAGCAGTAGTAGAGCCATGGTCTACCAAGCCTTATCTGCAAATTGGCAGAGTAGGTCTCATGCTACTTGAGTGCGCACCTGAGCGAGGCAGCTGGGAACCAGGGAGCCACAACCAGCTCCTTGTGGCTTCCATTCTCTACTACATCCAAGCCCAGCTCAGACAAAGCTGAGAATCAGGACTGGTGTGTTTACAGTCACTAGTGCTACTTGTCTGTCACTTTGCCAAATTTTGACCATCTTTAAAATTAATAAAAAAATCTGTCAACTCCATGACCCACATGGAGTCTTATTAACCTCTTTACTGTTTCATTCATACACAGTGCAAATCCAGCAACACAGCCCCCTTAGAGCTTGTTGGAAATCTGACCCTGGAAAAGATGAACAGCCATTTGTGTCTTGAAATCCCAAACCTAAAATATTCCCCCTCTTCTTTTCCCCTTCTAGTTCCTATTTCCAGCCACATCTCTTACATAGGTACCCCCAAAATTGGAAATTCTGCATGGCACTGAAGTGAATAACATAGTGCTTCATAGCATATGGTAAGAGTGTAATACTGTGAAGGTACAGCTGCAGTAGAAGTGAGTGTGTATATATCTGAGTAAACATATGTTGTAATTCTTTATATATTGGGTTAAGATCTAAAATGTAGAACTAAATAACAGATAGATAGTTCTTGATCCACTATTACAGTTCCAGTGACTCACTGACACATCACTGTTGCAGCAATTACAGAACAGCGTATTATAGATTCTGACTCAGAGAGGTGTTTTATTCCAAAGGCTTCTGGCAATTGCTATAGTTCTTGCTCTACCGTTATAAGGAACTCATTGTTATGGATGGCATAGTACCATAAAGAGACTGAGCTAAGGATAATGGAATGAGGTTTGGACTTAGTGAACCTGTAAAGGAGAGCTTTGCTTTGGATGAGCACCCGGAAATTTGGATGCATGAACCTTAGCCACATTGCTTGGGTCTGCAAAAGTGGGCCCACAGCCTAACAAGAAAGGCTCTTCTTATGGTATTTCAGGACTTCACTGCCAGGCACAACCAGGAAGTATAGAGGAGTCTAGAAATTAAAAATAATTTATAAAATAACCTAGACTTTTTATATCTCCAAAAAGGTTTTGTATGGGTTCAGTTCCATCTGGAGAAATATATTTCTTTCTCATTCACACATGCACACATGAATACTGGACCTGATTCTCCATTACTGTAGTGATTTCCACCTTTGTAAAGTGAGTGCATAATGGTGTCATTCTGATTTGCCAAAGTTTTACCATTGCTTTTCTCTGGTGAAAATGACTACACACATTGCAGGCCAACAGACAATCAGGCTTCTAGTTCTGGGAACACTCTCTAATGTATACTGTGTATAGACCTGCACCCAGGGTTGCATAACAAATCAGTTCAGAACTCTGAATAGATTCCAGACCTTCTGACTCTCTGTCCTGTGCCTTAATCGCTGCACTCTATTTAGAAAATGGTAAGAAGCTCTGAATAAAATTGGTATATTTACTTTCCACCATTTCACATTTCAGAATCTGAAATGCTTCATTTAACATGAGGATCATGAAACAGAACAGTCAAATGAAATTATCCCCAGTATTGTGCAGTATTTTTTAAATGCCCCAGTCTGAAAACATGCACAAAACTTAGAAGGTTTTCAATCAACATCTTGCAGTTCAGCTGAGAAGGGTTTTCATCCAGATATACAATACACAACTCCAACATGAACTAGGAACTACAGGTAGGTTAGAGGAAGCTCACTAAACCAAACCCCTTAGATGGCTTTACATTGGATTATTATGTAAACTTTTTTGCTACTGGCATTGCTTTTGGGGAGTTTCAGCTGTTTTCTTTTTGCAGGTTGAGTGGACCAGAGTAAGATATTAATGAACGGATGGATTCTGCTGGTAAGATCGGCCATCCCACCATGACCACTGATGTGTCAGAAGCTGGGGAATTGTGTCTGGAACCTCTAGTCACTTGCAAGCTATGCCTCTGTGAACATTCTCTTGATAAGATGACCACTCTTCAAGAATGCAGCTGCATCTTCTGTACAGCGGTAAGCAGTGACAGCACCTTAACCAAGAAATAGAGTAATAGACTATGGAGGTACAAGGGACCTATTATATTGTTATGGCACAAGTCAGGCAGTGATGTCATTTACTCCCATCCATGCCAATACAGATAGTTTCCTGGCATATTCTTGCTACTGCTTTGTCCGGTCTTGCTTAAAAGAATGTTGACGTTAATGAGGCTTTCATCAGCTTGGAATTCTAATGAAGATACTCCCATAGCCAATAAAATGCATATTGGTGGAATCATAAATTACAGTAGGACACCTTCTCTTTTTATGGTTAGCTGAGCAAGTAAACAATTCATATTCAATCAGCATCTTTATTTTTCCTGAAGAAAAATATTAATACCACCATAGAGTTCTGTAGAATCTTCTTAAAATGTTTCTTCCCCATAAATATTTTATAGATGCTCTAAAGAAAATAGCCCTCAAACTCTTCCGGTGCAGTCATACTGTGGAGGTCCCAGGTAGCATTTTTTGTCAATTAAGTGTTGTTGTTGTTGTTTTAAAAACCTAATTTGTCAGTAAGGCTGATTGAGGTATAAGGGCATAAGATTAAGTGGTATAAGGTTAAGTGACTTGATAAAGGTCATACAGTGGCCAACCCAAAATTAGACCTCAGTATTTGACTGGCTTTCATTTCACCTCATGAACCAGATTCTGATCTCTGTTTTGTTGTGTGAATCCAGAATAACTCTAGTAACTTCAACTGAGCTAGTCTACATTTATGCCAGGGTAAATAAGATCAGCATCTAGCTGCATGTTTTAAAATGGACAATATTCAATGGATTGAAATAGAATCTGTGAATGTGGTTTTTAATTTTGACCTTTATTATGATTTAATTGCCTATTGATTAAACAGAGCGTTCAAGCTATCCAACTTATATCTTTTGTTTTCAAATTTTTCTCTAGAATGTAATATGAAAACATGGTTTTGACTATTGTAAATTTAAGATTGTGGAATTTCTGTAGAACACATGGGAAAGTTCTACTCAGCCTTGGTTAGTATAATTTTTATCAAATCCTTTTTGGATAGTCTTTACATAAGTAGACCCCAATCTTTAATCACAGAACGACTAAGTTGAACGGATCTTCAACTGATGTAAATCATCCTCTTTCTTTTAAGTTCAGAGGAGCAATGCCAATTTACACCAGCTAGGAATCTGTATCTAGTACTCACATACTTAGCAGAATGTGTCCAAATGTCTCTCTCATTTCAATGGACTTTTAAATGTTTGAATAGCTCTTAAGCCTTGTGTTTAAGCTTTGTCTCACTTTTGGTGTCTGTCTACCTTTGTCTTTATGCCTTGTTGTTATATATATGTCAGTCCCAGGATATTAGCAAGACAAGGTGGGTGAGGTAAGACAAAGGTTGTCTCTCTTACCAACAGAAGTTGGTCTAATAAAAGACATTACTTCCCCCACCTTGTCTCTCTGGTACCTTTGTCTTTCATGCTTATTCTGTTTCCTTCTCTCTCTCTTACTTGTTCTGTGCATGTCTTGTATGCGGTGTCAGGGATGGACAAGGAAGGAACACTTCCCATTTTCCTGTTAACTGGTCGATTTTACAGAAACAAGGCTATTGTGGCAATATGTGACTCAGGTTATGGAGGGTTGAGTCACTGATTGCACAGAATGCTGTGTTCATTCATGTTGCTCCTCCTTGCTATCTTCCTGCCACTTATTTGAGATTGCTGAGAGCCAGATACATCTATATAAGCTAGTCGTGATGCAAGTTCTAATGTTTCCATTGTACATATCTTATCTAAGAGCAGGTAATCCTTCTCAGTACAGTGAAGGACTACTCTGCACGAAGCCAAACGGCTCTCAAACTGCATGTGCAACTTTTGACCACAGTGGGAGTTCTCCTGTAGATGAAGAACATGCTTTAGCACTCAGATTTCCCTTCAAAGAAGAAATAGATAAGTTCATGAAGGATAGGTCCATCAATGGCTATTAACCGAGATGATCAGGGATGCAACCCCGTGTTCTGGGTGTCCCTAAGCCTCTGACTGCCAGATGCTGGGACAGGAAAATGGGATGGATCACTTGAGAATTGCCCTGTTCTATTCTTTCTCTCTGAAGCATTTGGCACTGGCCACTGTTGGAAGACAGGATACTGGGCTAGATGGACCATTGGTCTGACCCAGTATGGCCATGCTTATGTTATCTTGCCTTGTTCCCTGCTGTCTCATCCTGACCCCAGTTACTGACTCTGGCTTTGACCCTGGGCGTAGTTTCTGCCTCTTACTCTGTGACCCTTGGTGTGACCCCTGACCACAACGCTAATCTAGGTTTTAACCATTAGGTTGGACTGCCTATGTATGGGCCTGAAGGCATCTTCACTGGTAATTACAGCACATGCCTCATTAGCATTATCTGCTTTTAAATAGATAATTTTCTTCTGGGGTAAAATTCTGTGTTGCTTTTCTAAGAGGTGCAGCACAAAACTCATGGCCCAGAAAGCAGGGGCAGGTAGGTTTGGTGGCTTTAAGCCACTTACATGCACTCCTGATTTTGGGCTACTGTGGGGGTTGATGTGACCTCTGGTGTAACTTAACCTAAGTTACAGCAGCCTAGGAGCAGCAGTTCTGCCCAGAATCTCCTCCCCAGTACTATGTGCTGTGCCTCTGTGCCTGATATGTCCCTCCCACCACAGTCCTGACCCTGGCACAGCTCCTACAACCGAGGGGGTGGGGAGGGCAGTCCCCTGAAGCAGACGCTGCAATCCCGGCAATCACAGACTGGTAAGTCTAATGTCAGTACCGGGCAAATTAGTTGAAACAATAATAAAGAATAAAATGATCAGACACACAGAAGAACATAAATTGTTGAGCAAAAGTCAACATGGTTTCTGCAAAAGGGAAATCAAAGAACTCTAATAGATTAGTAAGACACGAAGGGGTCAACAAACATGTGGACAAGGGGGATCCAGTGGACATGGTGTAGTTAGATTTCCAGAAAGCCTTTGACAAGGTCCCTCACCAAAGGCTCTTATGTAAATTAAGTTGTCATGGGATAAGAGGGAAGATCCTTTCATGGACTGAGAACTGGTTAAAAGACAGGGAATAGAGGGTAGGAATAAATGGTAAATTTTCAGAATGGAGAGGGGTAACTAGTGGTGTTCCTCAAGGGTCAGTCCTATGACCAATCCTATTCAACTTATTCATAACTGATCTGGAGAAAGGGTAAACAGTGAGGTGGCAAAGTTTGTAGATGATACTAAACTGCTCAAGATAATTAAGACCAAAGCAGATTGTGAAGAACTTCAAAAAGATCTCACAAAACTAAGGGATTGGGCAACAAAATGGCAAATGAAATGTAATGTGGATACATGTAAAGTAATGCACATTGGAAAAAATAACCCCAACTATACTGTAAAGTTGCACTCTATATGATTTTATAAAAATATGCTAATGAGTGTGAATATAATGTAACTGGAATATGCTTCATGCAAAAGGTCTCTTGTAAGGTATCATTACAAAGCTTATAATCTACTGAGTGTGGTCATCTTATTTGTATAAATGTATCACTCTTGTATCTGAAACTAGAAATATGAAATATAACTCTGAGGTCCTGTTGTAGTTATGCAAAGTGTGGGCCATTATGGTGGTCTGGAATCTTAATGGCTTCCATTAACTAGGACAATTACCTGTAGATGGCTCTGTTTTATTTGTAAGTCTTCCTGTATACCTGTGGGCTGGCAAGTGGGTAATGAAATCTTACAGTGACATGTGATCATGTCACCTGAACTGGAATCCATCTTTAACCTGGTGCTTTTCCATTGAGAAGAGGGGTGGGAACCTAGAGGGACAAAGGATTCCAGCCTTATGCAAAAGATATATAAGTGGGTGGAATAGAACAAAGGGAGCAGCTATGACGAGAAATGCCCTTGCTGCCACCTGAGCTGGAACAAGGGCTGAACCAGGGGAAAGAATTGTGCTCAGACTAGGAAGGCATCCAGGCTGTGAAAGAAACTTATTGAAACATCTCTGAGGGTGAGATTTATATCTGTATTCAGTTTCTTACTATATTAGACATAGACTTGCGTGTTCTATTTTATTTTACTTGGTAATTCACTTTGTTCTCTCTGTTACTACTTGGAACCACTTAAATCCTACTTTCTGTATTTAATAAAATCACTGTTTACTTCATTAACCCAGAGTATGTATTAATACCTCGGGGGGATGCAAACAGCTGTGTATATCTCTCTATCAGTGTTATAGAGGGTGAACAATTTGAGTTTACCCTGTATAAGCTTTATACAAGGTAAAATGGATTTATTTGGGGTTTGGACCCCATTGGGAGTTGGGCATCTGAGTGTTAAAGACAGGAACACTTCAGTAAGTTGCTTTCAGTTAAGTCTGCAGCTTTGTGGCACGTGGTTCAGACCCTGCATCTGTGTTGGAGCAGACTGGCGTGTCTGGCTCAGCAAGACAGGGTGCTGGAGTCCCAAGCTGGCAGGGAAAGCAGGACAGAAGTAGTCTTGGCACATCAGTTGGCAGCCCCAAGGGGATTTCTGTGATCCAATCCATCACATATCCATACAATATGATGGGGGCTAATGTAGCTACAACTAATCAGGAAAGAGATCTTGGAGTCATCGTGGTTAGTTCTCTGAAGACGTCCACGCAGTGTGCAGCGGCAGTCAAAAAAGCAAACAGGATGCTTTAATGATTTAGGAATCATTAAAAAGGGATAGAGAATAAGACGGAGAATATCTTATTGCCCTTATATAAACCCATGGTATGCCCACATCTTGAATACTGAGTACAGATGTGGTCTCCTCATCTCAAAAAAGATATACTGGCATTAGAAAAGGTTCAGGGAAGGGCAACTAAAATGATTAGGGGTTTGGAACGGGTCCCATATGAGGAGAGATTAGAGGCCTAGGACTTTTCAGCTTGGAAAAGAGGAGACTAAGGGGGGATATGATAGAGGCATATAAAATCATGAGTGGTGTGGAGAAAGTGATAAGGAAAAGTTATTTACTTGTTCCCATAATATAAGAACTAGGGGCCACCAAATGAAATGAGTGGGCAGCAGGTTTAAAACAAATAAAAGGAAGTTCTTCTTCACACAGTCAGCCTGTGGAACTCCTTGCCTGAGGGGGTTGTGAAGGCTAGGACTATAACAGGGTTTAAAAGAGAACTGGATAAATTCATGGAAATTAAGTCCATTAATGGCTATTAGCCAAGATGGATAAGGAATGGTGTCCCTAGCCTCTGTTTGTCAGAGGGTGGAGATGGATGGCAGGAGAGAGATCACTTGATCCTTACCTATTAGGTTCACTCCCTCTGGGGCACCTGGCACCGGCCACTGTCGGCAGACAGGATACTGGGCTGGATGGACCTTTGCTCTCACCCAGTATGGCCATTCTTATGCAGCTGGTTTCCTCAGTTCCTGCACTGAAGTATAATTCTATGCCTGCTGCCTCCACGGCTGTAAGATCCCCTCTTTACCCAGCTCTGAGCCTTTTATCTGTATGAAAAGATTGAAGCTGGGGTAAGAATCTCAGCCTTAGTATCTGGAATGAAGACATAAACAGTCTTTGGGGTGCTGATGCTTTAAGCAAGTCTAGTTTGTTTTGTTTTCCATAACAAGGTTATCCATGCAGAGCCAAGGATAACATTAAGCCTGATGTAGCAGGTAGGCTCAACATGGAGAGTGTGTGTCCTATGCAAAGCTGTTACTATGGGTTTCTGTTGTTTTCACATACATGTTGTCAGCTGACAATTACCTTGGCTCTGTATTTCCAAATGCTCCAAAGCACAATTGTTTTCCTCTACATCATTACTAACTTTGAGGGCTAATGGAAATTTAATTATTCAGGCATCGAGGTTTATGTTTCTCCCCATCATTTGTGATCTGTAAAACAAAAAAGTTAAATGGGTTAGTATTGTGCATCTGGTATTCTTCCAGCTTAGTGTTGTTGTAATAAACATTATCCCTCCTAAAACCTGTATTCCAACCAAAGTAAATTTTATTGGAGTGTGTGTATCTGCATTTGAGTAGAACGGTGCTATTAAGACTGGAGATTTCAACTAGAAATATTTGATTTCAGCTGTTTAAAGGAAAAACCTAATGGATTTGTACATGGACTTTTCACTTTGGACCTGTGCTTAAGTTCAAATAAGATGGCATCAGCCAGATATCCCTGCAATGTTTGTTGCTGTTCAAGTAAGCCTACAGTAAAAACTCATGAGCTCAAGCCCAAAGTAATCATTCTCTGCAGCTTCTTGGGATCTGTGAGAAAGTATATGGTGACTTGGCTGAGTCTGAATTGTGTTAGTTTAAAATGAGAACGTGGATGAGTCTCACAACAAACTGTGCATTGGTAATAATCATGTTTATTATGGTAATGCCTAAGGGCCAGCTCATTGTGACAGGCACTGTACAAACAGACGAGTAGACAATCCCTGCCATGAAGAGCTCAATATCTAAATAGACAAGACAGATACAGGGTGGGGGAAGGGGTAGAACACACCATCAGAGTGAACTACGTGATGGCAGCAAACGTCAAGTTAATTTCACAGTGGTAGATCGGGTTAGTTAGGGAGGGCTATGATAAATGGCAAGCAAAGTGAAGGGAACGGGGACATTGAAGGGCAGGAAAGAAAGGGGGAGGGGAGAAGAGGGCCAGGGGCAGGTGTGGAGTGAAGCTGAGATGAAGAGACAATGAGGGAGAAGGACGATTGGAGCAACTAGCCAATCAGCACAGGGTAGAGAAAGTCCTATCAAAACTGTAGAAAGTTGTTTGAATGTCCAGAGGTCTCTGCTTTGGCTGCTTCTGCACCTCCTGGTGTCCTGTCTGGAGTCTCTGTCTGGCTAATGGTGACCAGATAGCAAGTGTGAAAAATCAGGACGGGAGTAGTGGGGGGATTATAGGCACCTATATAAGACAAAGCCCCAAATATCAGAACTGTCCCTATAAAATCGGGACATCTGGTCATCCTAGTCTGACTCATCTCTGCAGATTTCCTCCAAGGCCACGTAGGGACAAAGGGAAGCACCAACTGGGTCCTAGTGCTCCCAGAGTATACAGTTCTGGGTCTGGGATAGTGGTAGGCAGATGAGTGGCCCTCACTGCAGCAGTCCCTGCTCTGGCTCCTTCTGGTCCTCCTGTCTGGAGTCTCTGCCTGGCTCCTCTGTGTGTACTATAAATCTATACTATACATATGGGGACTATATGATGATGTAGTGTGGTGTAAAGATTTTATTAGCATGTGTTTGGGATGGTTCTCTTGTATAATGGAGTTCATCCAAACAAGTGCTAATAAAATATTTAGAGGGCACCATGCTAACATATATTGTACTCTATAGGCCACACACTACAGAAGAACTACTTTAGAAATAAAAACAAGGAGTCCTTGTGGCATCTTAGAGACTGACACATTTATTTGGGCATAAGCTTTTGTGGGCTAAAACCCACTTCATTGGATGCATGCAGTGGAAAATACAGTAGGAAGATATATATACACAGAGAAATGTTTTACACAGTTTTGAAATAACAGCATTGGGACATTTTTTATTTTTCTGCTTGTAAAGCCAGGTGTCTGTTACCAAAAGTCCAACTGTCCAGGGCTCAGAAGGAACTATAGAAACTTCTAAAAATGATGATTACTGTATCTCAAAATGTTACTTCAAATTCCAATGTCAGATGTTTCAGGGGCTAGAAGTGATTTCCACATCCAGTTGGGAATGTGGGATTGCCCCTTCCCAGGGCTATAAAACTCCTGTGTCTAGTTCTGAAGGGATATAAGATACCAGATTTCAAAATGGATTTTTCTCTTTTAGATGTAGAAAAGCTGCTAATAGCTGAGTACCAACAAAGTCGTCCTACAATGCTACACTGTAGCGAGGCAACGATTCACCGGTGCAGCGCCTCCTGCTGGTCGTCTCAGGAATTAGCTCTTTTCTAGCCTCGGCGCACCCCTCTACAGGCTGGTGTCTCACCTGCCTCTGGCCCTGTGTCCATCCCGGACCCTGGTGCCTCCTCACCCTGAGGTGCTGCCCCCTGGCAGTGTCCCCACACTCTGTGTCTCCCCTCCCAGGGGACCCACCTTGCCTCAGTGGCTACTGCCAGTCACCATCTAGTCCTTGCTCACTGGGGCTGACTGCAGTGTAATGGCCACTCATCATTGGCAAGGGGTTAGGACCTGCTGCCTTTGCCTATCATCAGGCTGCGCCTCTGCAGCCCCTGTACCTTTCTGGGCCTTGCACAAGGCCTGCAGCCTGGGGGTTTATTATCAAGGATCTACAACCTATCCTGAAGGACGACCCATCACTCTCACAGATCTTGGGAGACAGGCCAGTCCTTGCTTACAGACAGCCCCCCAACCTGAAGCAAATACTCACCAGCAACCACATACCACACAACAAAAACACTAACCCAGGAACCTATCCCTGTAACAAAGCCCGCTGCCAACTGTGTCCACATATCTATTCAGGGGACACCATCATAGGGCCTAATCACATCAGCCACGCTATCAGAGGCTCGTTCACCTGCACATCTATCAATGTGATATATGTCATCATGTGCCAGCAATGCCCCTCTGCCATGTACATTGGCCAAACCAGACAGTCTCTACGTAAAAGAATAAATGGACACAAATCAGACGTCAGGAAATATAACATTCAAAAACCTGTTGGAGAACACTTCAATCTCTCTGGTCACTCGATTACAGACCTAAAAGTGGCAATTCTTCAACAAAAAAACTTGAAAAACAGACTCCAATGAGAGACTGCTGAATTGGAATTAATTTGCAAACTGGACACCATTACATTAGGCTTGAATAAGGACTGGGAGTGGATGTGTCATTACACAAAGTAAAACTATTTCCCCATGTTTATTCTCCCCCCCCACCATTTCTCACACGTTCTTGTCAACTGCTGGAATTGGCCCACCTTGATTATCACTACAAAAGATTTTTTTTCTCTCCTGCTGGTAATAGCTCACCTTATCTGATCACTCTTGTTACAGTGTGTATGGTAACACCCATTGTTTCATGTTTTCTGTGTATATAAAATCTCCCCACTGTATTTTCCACTGCATGCATCCGATGAAGTGAGCTGTAGCTCACGAAAGCTTATGCTCAAATAAATTTATTAGTCTCTAAGGTGCCACAAGTACTTGTTTTCTTTTTATAGGAACAGACTCCCGAAACTCTTACCAGTCCACAAAAGTGGTCTATAATCATGCAAATAGTCCCATTGTCTTCAATGAGATTGATCAAATGATTAAGGGTTTACAGGATTAGGTTCCAAATTTGTAAATTATTCTGTGTGAAACTAACAATGCCTGAGCTGTCATATTAGAAGGAGCTTCATTCGAATAAAGGTGGGCAGATGTGTGATAAGTCTTAGCTCCATTGCTAAGATGAGGAGCATATTTTCAGCAAAGTTCTTGACAGATTCCTGAGGCAGCTGGTTTAAGGCCATCAGTGTCCAGCATTATAATCTTCACTTATAGTTCTCTCACCCACAAGCTGAAACATGAGGCATTTGTTTTCTTTGTTTTGCTGCTCCAGTTCCAGTTAACAAAATGCATGTTAGACTAGTTTGGCTGCAAAGAAGGATTCTGTGTACACTGGGGACAACACCTGATTCCTGTAAGGCTGCAGAACTGGGCTGACATCGGAATCCAAACATCCTCTGGTCAGTGCAAGCAGAGGCATTCCTCTAATGATTTGGACTTGATGTGATGCAGTATGGATTTCATGGATAATTCAGACCAATGGGGAGAAACAGAGTCAAAAACACTGTTTAAACACCTTCCGCCCCCACACCCCCTTCCCTCTGGAGGACTCCGGACCAACGTAACAGCACAATACATATGCTAACAAACAAATCCTTTGTTTAAGTTTGTTAGCTTATGTATTGTGCTGTGAAAGCCATTTAAATAATGAATGCCCTCCCTAGCCACGTTCTGCTCCTTTAAGGAGCAGAGTGCAGCCCCACCCTACCCCCCCTCCAAAGGTGGGGGGCTAGCCCCAAGTCTTTCCGGTAGCCCATACCAGCTAAAATCTCTTGTCGGTAATGTGTACTGGTGGATACCACTCTACTTGCACTCCTGCTAATAGGAATGTCAGAATATCAATGCCAAATCCTGCTCCAATCTCCTCTTCAACTTTTTTTTCCAAATACTCTGATCTTCAGTATTATATGAGTGAGTTTAACTGCAAGTGACATGCCTGCTGAAGTCACCAACCAGCAATTAATTTCAAGTTGTATGTTACTCACCAGAACAAGGTTTGAGCTGTCTAATATCATGTACAATAACAGACCAATCTTGCAAAAACAAAAGACAATTTCACATCCTAGCTTCTGGGTGTTGGCACATGTTTATGCAGCAATGGTATGACTCATCATTCATGTGGTCTTATGTTTTTGAGAAGTGTGTGAATTAACTACAATGGAAAATGCATGAAACAAATGCCACTATAACAATCCATGTGTCATCACACACACTGGTACAATAGTTCTGTGTAAAGGAGAATAAGATTTCCCTTTCTTAGGTCTGGGTGACTTTAATAGACAATGCCATGCTAGCAGGGCAAGTGAGAGTACATTTAACCTCTCAACTTTTTTGAACTATAGTGAGAAGAGCCTTCTACTTTGAGTTTCATTTCAAAGGGTGTAGTGAGAGCCCAGCTTGAGACAGGCCCTGAAGCCATTCTGCCCTGTTGTCTTTCCCCAATCTCAGTTTCCTCCACGATACTGCTGCTGCATGCCACTAAGCGTGTGCGAGTTACTGCGGAGACAAAGGGGCCAGCCATTTTCCCAGGACTCAGCACACAGACATGGAGACACCTTGATTTATGAAACACTCTGTGCATCTGTTGCTTTATCTGCAGGTGCTTGAGAGAGGACAATTTTCTGCTGTACCTAGTGCATCCCAGGCAGCACTGAGCAGCACAATAGAGGAAACGGATGTGAGAAGACAGCATTGTGTGTGTGTGAGACGGAGAGAGAGAGAGAGTAGAGTGGGAGGGAGACAACTTTAAAACAGGTGAGAGACAACCAAAAGGTGGAGGTGAAAAATGAAGAGGAGGAGGAAAGAGACAACACAGGGCAAGGGAAGATTCCTACCTGGGCCAGTGTTGATCCTCAGTCACGCTCTCTTTTCCACATGTTGTTTCTCTCTCACAAGAAAATAATGGCCCATCTCCAAAATCAACACACCTGTGCCCCAGTGAGATAATAGTTTTCAGTTCATAGCGGTAGTTAAGGGTCTGATTTCCTCTTGCACCAGTGTAAATCTGGAACAATTCCATTAAAGTTAATGGAGTTTACATGATGTAAAACCAGTGTAAGATGCAAATTAGATTAAAAAAAAATCCAATTATTAAAGGCCATCCTCTTTCCTCTTGCTAATTTCAAGAAAAGATTCATTCCCTCTCCCCATGCACCACTTTCTTATACTCCTCTCTTTAAGTGTAGGCAGATCAAACATTCAGTCCTGGTGCTGCAACGCCCCAATGATTTTAAATAAAGCTCACTTCAGATTGTTTTCCATGTCTACCCACCAACTGTCATGTTGTGGCATTTGGGTTTCTTTCCAAGCTTGAAGAACAGGAGTACTTTTGGCACCTTAGAGACTAACAAATTTATTTGAGCATAAGCTTTCATGGGCTACAGCCCACTTCATCGGATGCATAGAATGGAACATATAGTAAGAAGATATATATATATATATACCTATAGAGAACATGAAAAGATGGAGTAAGAGGCTAATTAATTTAGATGAGCTCATAAAAAACATGATAAAATTGGCATATATAAAATAATACGTAGCACATGTTCAAAGCACTTTACGTATTCAAAGAACTTCTCAATGCTCCTTTGAAGTAGGTATTATCCATTTTATATGTGGTGAAACTGAGACAGAGACATAAGTAAATTGCCCAGTACCCAGCAGTAAATCAGTAACGGAGCCAGGCCTAACAGAACACAGGTGTCTGGACTCAGTCCTTAGTCCAGAACACACTGGGACCAGCTCTAATGTGACATGTCACTTTGTTTATGGCTTCGGGTATATTCACTCTCTGGTGCTTAATGATAGCGATCCCACGACATTTGGGGTACCAGAAGCCAATATGTATTTTATTTTAATTTTTACAATATGGCTCTTCAGACTTTGAGTAGCATAAGCCAATCAATTTAAAATTGCACATAAGAATGGTGATTACCAATACTATAAGCAGATCCAATGAAGGAACAAATCCCAATAACTGCATTTATCATGTTGGGTGTGAGAAAGAGCCACTAAATCAAATACTTCTTGTTATGGAATGATGAGCTAGAAAGCAGTATACACTGCCCTGTGGTCACACTTGCCTGTTGACACTCAATTGCTTTCAACAGTTGGTGCGCCATTTGTGGCCATATGGTCACCAAAAAAATGTACACAGCCACTGATTTTTCTGACCACAAGACCACAACACGCTCATCAAACTATAAAAGGATTTTTCACTCTTTTTCCATGTGTCTTACTTTTATAGGGCCTCATCCCTTGTCCAATGGAGATGTTACCAACAACTTGAATGAGCATTGTATCAGGCCCTTAAATGTTAAGCTACAGAGGTGGAAAATGAAATGGTGCTGATTTTTTAACCACACTTGGTAAATCTATCTTGACAAATACTTTAAGCTGTGTATTTTATAATAGCTGACCATATATATACCAGGCACTTGAATAACATGATGACAAGCACATTATAAAACCTTAGATAAATATACCTATTATTCCACACACTGCAAGTACTTTTTGAATGTAAGTGTACATGCACCGGCACTGACCAGGCACTTCTGGTGCCAGGCTGCAAATCTGTATTCACTGTGGTGAATATTCATAGAGCTCACATGAGTAGACCCATTGACGTCAATTGCACTGCACATGGGTATGTATTGAACAACTGGGCTCTTTATGAACGGAAAGAATTAAAGAAAGAAGCATTATGTCCTACATGATAAAAATAGATAGTGAGTACAATGGAACCTTGCTCCCTGATTAAAGCCTCTACATGCTACCACTATAGAAATAGTAAATAAATTGTAACTTGTGGAGCTGGTTGGGAAGTTACTCCCCCCCCCCCCTTTTTTTTGTGTTTGCTGAAAACTTTGTCTTTTTTTTTTTTTTTGGTTTTAATCAAAAGACTACAAACTAAAATAATAATAATAATAATAATTTTAAAAAATCAGTTTTTGGCATATAAAAATCGAAACATTTTAGTTTAAAATGAAAAATGTCAGTTTTGTGGGTTTTTGATGAAAAATTGATTTTTTTTTCATGAAATTGTAAGTTTAGTTGAAAAATCATTTTCAGTCTAAATTGTTCTGGCAGAGCATGTTCAGGGAGCTCTCCTAGTTCTTTTGCATTTCCACTACCTTACTCTCATATTAAGCACTGGTCATACTTTGATCCCAATCACAACCTACTGCTTTTGCCTTTTAAATGATATAATAATTGCAGTGAAATGTTAACTAGATACAGGGCTCAACTGTCAACAGTACTGCCTATAGGACATATTATTGAAAGGGCTGACCTGATTTCCTTTCCACCCTCATTCTTTAACTGACTGTCTCCTTTATTTTTCTTAATCAAAAACTAGATATTAAAATTTGTCACATCAGGTTTGTGGTTTCCTTTCATATTTTCTACCAAAAGCAATAAAAGTTACAATTAGTGAGCTGGAAAGCTTTGTACAAAATTGGAGTTGAGAAAGTTAATAGAACACACTGAATGCACTTGATGTACTTGAAAAAGCAATATGCAGTAATGACTGAGACCAGTCTTTTGTCTGTGGCAAGGAGAAGATTATTTGAAAGTGGCCTTGAATAGAAATATGGATTTGTAGTGAGAGGAGTACAAGTGCCCTTGTCGTGTCATTGCCTAGCAACATGAGATTTAAATACATTGCCTGAACTAATTTAAAAATCAAGAGGTAAAAATGTGCAATTGTGCTAATGCCGTATATAGACTAAATCCTACACTAAAAACCTTTATCTCTGGCAATATTTTGTTTAATCCTGTTGTATATATTAGTGAAATCAGTGAAGTTAGAACAGTTCCTACTGGAAGTGCTGTACTTATTCATAGTTACTATATAAGCACCTATTTCCAGAGTTAGATTAAGAATGTTATCATAACAACTCCCTTTAGGCTGAAGCTTGCATGAAATGTTTTACTGCAAATGAAATTTTGTATGCTGTTAGTCCAGGACAGATCTTTTCAGTGTATCTCTTAGCAGTTTCTTCCTTTTCTGAAAATGTCATATTGTCTCTACTTGAGCTGTAGATATATAATGAGTATGTGTCTGAGTCTATATGCGCCCTCTCATTCCTTATCTCTATGTATATATATAATAGAATATAGTGGAGTGTTTATATTAGACATTGTGACAGGGTCGGGCCAGATGGCTAAAGGAGAGTGATTTTGGGGACGGGGGGGTTAAAGCCTTTTATTGTGTATTGAAAGACATTAGTTCTCCTTCTCCTGCACAGTCTTGGTTCCACGCAGTCTACCAGTACGACGGGCAGCAATGAGACTGACCTTGCGACCAACTGGAGCATCTCTCCTGATGGTTGAAGGCTTACCAATATGTTGATGGTTACCATCACCAAAGGGATGTTCTACAGGATTCATAGCCACACCACGGACATGTGGCCAGCAGTTTTGCTTTGCCTTGTATTTGTGATAGGCATGACCTGCCTTTAGGATAGGCATGTCAATACAACCTCCACCTGCAACAATGCCACCAACAGCTCTGTTTGCAGAAGAGATCACCTTCTCAGAACCAGAAGGCAGCTTCACGCAGGTTTTCTTAGTTTCAAGATAGTGGGAGATAACTGTGGCATAGTTTCCAGAAGCACGGGCCAATTTGCCACCGTCACCAGGCTTTTCTTCAAGGCAACAGACAATGGAAGGCAGATATATTAGCCCCAGGTTAGGTAGGTCCCTTTTCCCTGGGTAAGGTAATAGGGAAGGTTCCAGAACAATCAGGAACGTTCTGGAAACAATTAAGACAGGCTGATTAGAACACCTGCAGCCAATCAAGAAGCTGCTAGAATCAATGAAGGCAGGCTAATCAGGGTACCTGGGTTTAAAAAGGAGCTCACTTCAGTTTGTGGTGCGTGTGTGAGGAGCAGGGAGCAAGAGGCACTAGGAGCTGAGAGTGAGAAAGCGTACTGTTGGAGGACTGAGGAGTACAAGCATTATCAGACACCAGGAGGAAGGTCCTATGGTGAGGATAAAGAAGGTGTTGGGAGGAGGCCATGGGGAAGTAACCCAGGGAGTTGTAGCCGTCGCACAGCTGTTCCAGGAGGCACTCTAGACAGCTGCATTCCACAGGGCCCTGGGCTGGAACCCGGAGTAGAGGGCGGGCCCGGGTTCCCCCCAAACCTCCCAACTCCTGGTCAGACACAGGAGAAGTTGACCTGGACTGTGGGTTCACGAAAACGGCCAAACTGACGGCTGCCGTGAATCTCCAAGGCGAGCAAATCCGCCAATAAGCGCAAGACTCATCAAGGTAGAGGAGGAACTTTGTCACAACATATATATCGTAATATAATCTCTCTCTCTCTCTCTGTATATATGTACATAAAACAATATATTTCATCAAAGCATTCTTATAAACTTTAACTAATTAAGCCTCACAACATCCTGGGAGGTAGGTAAATATTTATTATCCCCATTTTGTAGATAAGAAATCTGAGGGAATGACAGGCTGAAATGCATTTATGGGCAGAAGAGTGGCTCTGCAAAAATGGCACATCTTGCTCAATAAATTTGCTTGGTATCTATGTGTGTTTTGAGCCATAGCTACTTGCTTTAATGAGAAAATATTTTTCCCCTTTCTTTTTTGGGTAAGATTTTTCCAAAGCACTCAGCATTGGCCTAACTCTGTTTCCACTGAAGTTAATGGAAGTTCCATTGACTTCAGTCGGAGCAGTTACGTTAGCAGCGAATTCTTTGAATAATCCCACTCTTAAAATTTATCTTATTTCTGTCACCACTGCAAAATTATGGGAGAAGGAACAAGATTTTATTCTGGCTCATGTACCATGAACATACACGTCTAAATTCCATTTCCTGTTGGTAATATGCAAGCCAGGAAGAACACAACTTGACCAGGGTGAATTTGCAGGTCTGGCAGTTCACATTTTTTCATTAAATTGTCTCTTGCTGAGAAACAATACTATTCTTAGGCAGTTACTTTTAGACTAGAAGGTAAACATGCTTTGTGACTTGCTAATGTCACACACAGGGAGAAAGTGGCAGAGCCATGAATACAACCCAGAACTCTTGCCTACATGTCATGTGCACATCTCTAACCACTGTTTCCTGTGTTTCTGAAATGATCCTATCTTTAAAGAACTGTATTTACTTGCACGCACTCTTTCTCTGTGTAAGATGCCTTAAAGGGTTCTAATTTTCAAAAGGGGTTGGGTGCCCACTTCCCACTACTGAAAATCTGGGTCATAGTTTCTGTACACAGGAAATTGTATGTATCAATAGATTTTCATTACTGTGGTGTATGTCTAAGCAAAAAGTGCAATTTTTCAATGCTTTTGTCAACTTTTGATGTGTTTCTGGGGTGTGGAAATGTTTGTATGATGCTGCAAATGCAAATAAGAATTTTACTGTATAAATTTATAATTCTCTTTGCCCTGTCTTCACCACAGTCACGGCTTGCATCAGTGCTTCATTTTCAGCTACTTTATAATTAAACTAAATTAGTGTCTGTGTTTTTAAATAAATAATAATAATAAAAGCTTAAAGCAGTTCTGCTGTGCTAAAAGCTACAGTACTTTTTTTTTTTTTTAATTTCTTTACTGCTAATTTTGGGAAGAGGAGAGGTGAGGTTCTATTCCTGGTTCCCAGACAGACTGATGTGTGATCTTTAGGCAAGTCACTTAAGGCTTTGTCCTGGAATGTGCTGTGTGTCACCTGGGTAGCACTCAGCACCTTCAGCTCTCCTCAGCACCTGACTGAATTGGGCCCATAGTCCCTCAGCGTCAGTTCTGTAATATGTAAAAGATTTAATGTTTGTAAAATTTATGTCACAGGGCTGTTGTTTGTAAAGTACTTTTGAGATCCTCAGCTACTGGCTTCTGATCCAAAGCTTGTTGAACTCAGTCTGTGAAACTACAACATAAAGGACACACTAGCCTTTGTTAACCTGATCTGGATTTGAACCAGCAAACTAGAGGAGAAAGGTTTCATATTATGGTATCAAGCTTTTGAGCCATCTAGTCCCTTGAAGGTGTATTCCTAAAGCTGCACGCACATTCTTCCACAGGAAAATAATTGTTAGTGCTGAGGTCAACTGCCCTAGCAGGGTAAAGTAAGAAAAAGCCTTTGGGCTTCCATAAGTCCTGCAGTAACTTCTTAGCCTTTGTCCTCGCTCTTTAATGGGGTGGCCTGAACTGATCTTAGAATCTGAGTCTACTGTATCCTACTGTCAAAGTAAATTACTAAACATAGTCACCCATCCCAAAAGGGACAGGAGCCGGGGTTGCAGTCAAAGAAAAGGATTGTTCTCCAACACTAACTGAGAGACACACTGAGGAGGAAAATCTACACTCCCCAAAGGGTACGGTGGGCTCTGAACAATGGGAGCAGGATGCAGGGAGCATGTGTTGGGCCCACAGGCACCACCATCTTCCTTTCCCCAGGAGTGCTCAGCTCCTGCTCAACCCCAGACCACACCCAACTCCACCTCTTCCCCCAAGGCCCCACCCTGACCCGCCTCTTCCAGCCCAGTTCCTGCCCCTCCCCTGAGCACACCCCATCCCCGCTCCTCCCCTTCCGCCTCAGCCCCTCCTGCATACTGTGGAACAGCTAATCCGTGGCAGGTAGGAGGCGCTGCGGGGCGGGGGAGTTGATTGGTGGGGCCTCTGGTGGGTGAGAGGTGCTGAGGGAGGGAGAGGGGAGGAACTGGCTGCAGGTGGATGCTAAGCACACTCTAATTTTTTTCCATGGGTGCTCCAGGGCTGGAGCACTCACGGAGTTGGCACCTATTGCTGGGCTGTCCTACCCTTATGAGCTATGCAGCCTTCCTCCACTGCATTGCATGTGGATTTTTGGGGGCAGACTTTGGAGTAGAGCATTTCCTGTTGGGATCAATCATGACTATGTTACTTCCTCTGTTTCCATTTACTTTTCTATGCAGATGGGAGGTGTCTTTTGTAGCTAGGCCATTAAACCCACTTTATGTTTCAATTACTGACTCTTTCTCGTGTTGTTTCTAGGTTCCTTTTGGAAAGGAGCATTAACTACATTGTTTGAATGAATAAAGGGACAGCATCTGGTTAAGTTTCACTAAATTCCTTGTGTTACTAATAACACCTGAAGTTATTAAAATTGTTAGAATAGTTATACTGCTTATTTACTTTTTGCCCTTTGCTCATCTTGGAATGTGAAAATAGACTGGCCAGTTCTATTCTTATATCTACTAGTATCACTTTCTAGTTCTCATGTAGGGAACTGTTTAAATGTAAACAAATAAAAGTTGATTGAAATTTAAAACGTAAGTCATAAACATATGGGGCTGGACTGAAACCCGGGAGCAAGGCAAAACCAGAGTGTCTCCCCCAGGGTCACATCTAGTCCCTTCTTTCCCTTTGATCGGGGGCAACCTATTGCTGGCACAGATTACTTCATCATCTGTGCCAGCTCAGCTGTGCTTACCAGAGCATTGGAGGGGCAGAGCCAAGACTCCCACCTGATGGGTGGGGGAATAACAGTCCAGTGGTGGCCTACCCTACAGGCGCTGGAAATGCAGGGAGTCCACGCAGGGACTTAAAGGGGCTCCTTATACCTTATTACACTCCTGCAGGGGCATGTGGCAGGGCTTATAGTTTAACCTGTTGGTTTTAAAATTAGGCTTTTGAAACTCTTAAAAAATTAAATCCCTAAATTTTGGTAATAAATTACCTGATGATCTCCCTTTAAATACAATTTTTTTTAAAAAATAAACATCTTATTGGAAATCAGATGTTATTTTAAATGCCATGCCATTTGGTGGAAGATATATTCATTTTCCTTTAAAATAAACTGTTTAAGTGACCACAAGGATTTGGCAGGTGTACATTTTGCTGGCATGCACGGTAGAGTTGAATTACATCATTTTGCAGTATACATTGTTACATCACTTTTACCTGGAATATTGGTCAATATTTTTTTTCACAGGACCCTTTGGGTTCACTACTTCCTGTGTATTTTAGAATTAGAAACCTCTGTTACACCAGTTTCATACTGCTTTAAATTCTTTGACTTCAGTGCAGTTGCATGGGCATAAAACTAGTGTAACGGGCTGGAGAATAGGGCCCTTAAAATCCAAATTGGATGTGTCATAATGGGGACGAAACATTGGGGATCTGCTTTTTCTCATCCCAAGAAAAAATACTACACAATTATTTTTGTGCAGTGAAGTGATGTGGACACATGCAGGAGGGCCTCTCTGTTGGAAATGGACTTTGAACACTTGCTCAGTAGGCCAGTGGTTGATGGCAATTCATGGAAATGACACAATCTATTTGGAGGAAAGTTGATAGCCTCACTGTTTCCAGATCCGTGCTCTGCTAGCCAATCTATAAGCTGCCTTCATTGCAGATTGCTGAGAAAGCAACTCTCCTGCTTGTAAGTGAGGCCCTATAATGGTGGCCACCAGGTGAGAGACTGAATTAAGAAAACATGAAGGGAAAATAGAAGAGCAAAACCTGTTTTAATTAGAGTGAAATATAGCCTGTTCTTTTCCAAGTCTAGGCTTAATATAGAGAAAATGTATTAGCACAGGCCTTGACTTGCTGACTTGAGTAAACTCAATATGTGATGGATGAAGTCATACATAATTAATTGTTCTTTGCTGCATTCTTCCCAAAGTAATGGTTCTTAGCATCCACACGTATGATAATTTATGTTTTCCCTAGTGCTCTAGGACAGCCAATTAAGGAAGTGGAGGTGGCACCTGTGTAGTGCAGTGTTAACATCTACGTTTCCCTATCGTGTGGGTTGCAACTTTCCATCATTTTTTTTCTTTTCTCCTTTCTAGTGCCTAAAGCAGTATATGCAGCTGGCAATTCGAGAAGGCTGTGGTTCTCCCATCACTTGTCCAGACATGGTATGCTTGAACCATGGGATCCTACAAGAAGCAGAGGTAGTGACACTTGTCTTCTCTCCTCTTTTTAGTTCCACCTTTATTTATAATAATAAATTATTATAAATAATAATTCATAATAAATTAATAAATAACTAATAAATCCACCATAATAAATACAATATTGTTCTGTTTCCTCCTCTTAATTACCTCTCATGAGTCTGTGACAGGAAGCCTGCCTGACCATAGGAACTAGAGACAAATAGATGTTTTTCTTTTCTGTCTTGAGAAAATGCTTACTTGGGATCCAGACAATTTCTGAATTACCCAGGCAGGTGATTTAACCAAAATATTCTGCATCCAGGAACCACTAAACATTCATTAGCAATGACTGTTGGAATGGCTTTGATATGGATACCTACGGTGGGTGAAATCCTGTCTCCACTGAAGTAAATGGCAAATCTCCCACTAGTTTAAGTGGGGTAAGGATTTAACCCGGTGTGTTTATATTGGGGTGAAGCAGGAAAAATGAGGACAGTTTCTTGTGTGTCAGTCTTTCTATAAATTGTAAGGGAAAGCTGGGTGGGAGTTGGATTTGACAGATGAGAAGAGTGAGAGTCTCAAAACCCAAAACAGAGAACTTTCCAATAGATGAGACTTTGGGAGCCCTGAGGCTGAACAAGGAGGTTACACTAGTGTGTGCACACACATACACACGTGTGTATACACACACAGATATGTATAACACACATGCAGAGGAACATGCATATATACTTCTAAGGTTTGAAATAAAGAAACTGAGGTAGCATCCAATTCTCAGTTATATTATGTCCCCTTTATGCCATTTAGTCTGGGTAAAGTGGTCAGAAATAGCCCCTAGTCAAATGGCCTGCCTGGCTATTGTAGAAAGGATGTAAAGTTCCTAGATGGCCCCACTCTCAACCATGGCACACGAGATGGGTCGCTAGTATGGCTGGAGTGTACTACACTGCAGCAATTCTCTGCTTCCCAGAGGCCATGAAAAACAGAGTGTCAGAGAGAGCAGCCCCAAGGCTGGTCTTGCTTACATGGCAAATAGAGGGAGAATGTAGGGAGTGCAAAGGTGGCTAAAAGCATTAAACGACCTTTGCCCTCACTCCTTTTCTCTCATCCCCAAGTGCAGGAATGAAATAAATGAGACCCAAGCCCTGAATTTTCTTCCCCTGAATTGCACAAAAGCAAATACTTATTTGTTATCCTGTGGGCCTCCTACAGCCCTGTATTCAAAGATGGCATAGCTGTGCTCACTATAACCCAGTTCAAACGTGGGCATTGCCAGCGGAATTCTGTTGTGAATCCCCCAGTGAATGTGACCTGTGAGTATCTTTGTTCAGAATGTTTGCACTGTACAATAGCCAAGGTAGTGACCCCTGCATCCTAGGCTAAGCCATTTTAACAACTGTTTTAAATGTGGTTTATTTTGTAATGTAGACAAGGCATTAAAGTAAACTTCACTCTAGCTGTGGTGAAATGTCATTCTGTAGTAAGCTGCTATTCTCGACCTCTTGGAATGCAGAATGGCTGTGGCACCCTTCCCCCGCACCAATTCAGAGTAAGCAAAGGAAGCAGAAGAGAAGGCTTGGGGCTATGGGGCAATATGAAGAAGACCTAATTCTATGACAGGGGTAGGCAACCTATGGTATGTGTGCCAAAGGCGGTACGTGAGCTGATTTTCAGTGGTACTCACACTGCCCAGGTCCTGGCCACCAGTCCGGGGGGCTCTGTATTTTAATTTAATTTTAAATGAAGCTTCTTAAACATTTAAAAAATCTTATTTACTTTACATACAACAATAGTTTAGTTATATATTAAGGACTTATGGAAAAAGACCTTCTAAAAACGTTAAAATGTATTATTGGCATGCAAAACCTTAAATTAGAGTGAATAAATGAAGACTTGGCACACCACTTCTGAAAGGTTGCCGACCCCTGCTCTATGATGATGCTTCCCTGATGAGGGAGGTATGGAGAGGAGCCTGCACCCGGTGGATGAAAGAAAAAGAGCTGTGCTCACTGCTGAGGAGTGAAGAAAAGACTCAGAGGGTATGGCTCTCCTATAACTCCTTCTCACTCCTGTAGGAAATGAGGATGAGCCAACCTCGTTCTGTGACTGCCCTCTCCTACTAGCAGACTGGAGATGGTATCCCAGGTCTGCTTTCCTCTCGTTTGAAAAGCCAGCATGTGCATATTGTAATAGGAGCATGTTGCAAGGCCCCAGGTCAGCAAAGCACTTAAGCACCTGGTTAAGTCCCAGTACATGCTTAAATTAAGCATGTGCTTAAGTACTTTGGTGAACTGGGGCCTGAGAACCACATCTGGGGTTCTTACAGCACATGGGCATATGATGGAGTTATTCTTCACCTTCCACAGCATCTCCTCTTCTCCTCCTTTACTCTGCATGGAAATTGGTGAGAAACTAGTGGGCATTCTCTCATCTTGGGAAGTAGGCAACCAGCCTTGAACAGAAAAGAATGTTTGCTTTAGTTGTATCATAACACTTAACAAATGTTACAAAGAGTTTTACTCTATTAAGCTATGTTTGTGGAGCTGCAGAAATTCTAAAGACTTATTTCCCATTAGCTAATCAAGAGGCCACTCCAGGGCATGCATTAATGGCCATTAATGTATTCCTTGGGTGCTTTCTGGGGCTAAAGGCTGAGTGACTACACAGCCCAAGAAGTGCATTAATGACCCATGAATGAAAGAATGTTCTGAAACTCCCTATTGGCATTGCTACTAGAAAAATGAAACTTTTGCATTTTAAAAGTCTGTTAAAATGAAATGTTTTATGGGTTTCATTGAATATATCTTTTTACTATGAAAAATAGTTCACAACAGATAGCAGAAAATAGTAAAACCATTCTCCTGTTTTCTTTAGTGATCTAAAAAGTTATTTTGTAAAACGTGTCAGTTATATGCAGAAACTTTTATTTCTGTTTCTCTTTCTCCTCTACAGGACTGCACCACTTAAAAAAATAAATAAATAAAAATAGTTAATTTGTGTAGCGGGGTGGATACCCCACTCCTAAAATAGAAGGGGGTTAAAAGCAGCCCTGGAGAGGGCTGTGGCTGGGGATGGCTGATTGGGGAAGCAGCCGCAGCTGGGCCATGCCCCATCAGGCCCGAGTAGGCCTGTTTAAAAAGGCTGTGAGCCAGAGGCCCAAGGAGTCTCTCTCCAGGCTGGGAGAGAGTAGGGCTTACCTGCCTGACAGGGTACTGAGGGTGGTGCAGTGCTGGGGAAGGAACAGGCTGGCAACTCCCCAGGCTGTAAGGCCTGGTCCAAGGCCCATAGAAGTACTTGGAGGCAGAGGAAGGCAACAGGTCCGAACCCCCTTGCCTATGATGAGTGGCCTTTACACTGCAGTCTGCCCCAGGAAGCAGGGGCTTGGTGATGACTGGCAGTAGCCCAGACTGAGGCAAGGTGGGGATAGTGGGTTGGGGGTTCCCCAGGAAGGGGAGACCCAGAGGAAGAGTGTGGGGGTACTGCCAGGGGGCAGAACCCCAGAGAAAGGGGCACCAGGGTCTGTGAGGGATACGGGGGCCAGAGTGTGTGGATCACTGGCTTTCAGAGGGTGCTCTGTGCTGGAAAGAGCTAATTCCCCAATGACCAGCAGGAGGCACTACAGGGGTGAGTCCAAACCTTTACAATTTGGATAGTATAGAATGTTTTTATTCCAAATTGCATGCTATGTATTTAAATAGATGACAGTATAAGGGCATTGTACAAACAAGAATATTGAAGGTGTTTGGCATAGAAATATTAATTAAACATTATACATGATTCAGTACAGGATCTAAAATGCAAGTTCCCATTTCAGGCAGAAAAATGATAACATTATAATATTCCACTTTGTGAATTCATGAGACAGTTGATCTCCAACTTTTGCCTATAAAGACTCAACTCTGATATAACTTCATTACGTGAGACCACGTGACTCAGTTGGCCACACCCTCTCTGCCATTTGGTGGAATAGACCTTCATATGATTTATTTCTTATTTGAGTATATGCTTCTTTAAAAGGACCAATAAAAGACAAATGAAAACAAACAATGTTTCAGTTTTATTGAACACTTGAATATCCTTTGTCTAAACCAGGAAAAAGGATTTAAAATCAATCATGTTAGTGGACATTTGAAACACCATTTAATACCTAATTTAAACACAAGTTTAACCTCACAATCCTCTAACCTGGTTTTAAACACATTAAACTGTGCCTACACTAGAGGCCAAGTAAGATTTCTAGTTGTGTTAGCTAACAATTAACCGCTCTACCCCCCACCTTTTATTATATACAAGGTCACGGGGTGAATTTAGGATCCTTTCCAAAGCCAACTGATGGGAGTCTTTCCATTGACTTCAATGAGCGTTGACTGAAGCCCTGAATGCTCATGAAATGGAAGGACTCCATAAAACAAGATATAACTTGGCATAGTGCAGGCTAGTGTTATGAATGTGTCACACACCCCTTTGTCAAGGTACTTTATCTTCTTGGTGTGCAGCATTTCTATTCTTCTACTCCATAGCCTATTCTGTTTTTCAGTATAAATAAGATATCTGTTTTATATTTCAGTAAAACTCTCCAGGGTGTCTAACTATATTTTTAGATGCATTTACAGGCTTAATCTTTGTTCTGAGCTGCATTCTGAAGCCTACGCCCTGTTGTGTTTTGTTGCTTTCTATTCCGGCAAAAGCTAAACGTTGTATTCCAGTAAAGTGTTAAACAATGTTGCATTACTTGCTGCTCAGGGACTGTATATGTGCCATACTAGCTTAAAAAAAACAAATGAAAATAGGAACATGTCTTTTTTAAAGCACAGCTGAGCATTTCAGGTATGTTTGGGTAGAATGTACTGCTTGCTCCCAGCCTGAGGAAGGTGTTGGGAATTAGATGTAGGGTGAAATGGAGCTCATTGGGAGGAAATCAGGGAAGAGTAGCTTTCATGCAGGAAAGAGGTGTAGCCGAGAGGATTCGTTACAGATCTATCCCCGCCCACCTTTGACCAAAAGCCTTACTTCTTCTCTGACACAGCGTTCCCTATTGCCCCAAATCTGGAAATTCACCTAATAATCCTCAGTATTAACAGCTTTCCAAAGGGTTGACGTCAATATAAGGTTTACAGCTAATTGATATGCTGACAAAAATGTTCAGATTTCCAAGAGAATGATTTTTATTCATTCCAGCCTAAGTGGCATGGGAAGTATGCAGTTTATAGAAATTATAGCAAGCACTGTTTTGCTGATGGGCTAGGGATACTAAATCCAAAATGGATCGGAAGTGAATCATTTTTCAAGATAAATAGTGTTGTGTGAATTGTTATTCTGGATGAATACTTAAAAAGATTGTTCAAAATTTTGCCTGTAGTTTATCACACAAGAAGGCCATCGGCAGCCTGGAAGTACAGGCCATGGAATCCAAAGGATAATCCTGATGGCTATTTAAGTATGTTGTCATAGTATAGTCAGCAAGTAGGACACTTGCAATTTGAAATGTTACTTTTAGGCAGCTTGCTCTCTGCTCTCATTGGTATAACGATGTTGTGGTAGTGGTGATGGAACTGGTGCTCTGGAAAACAAGAACTTTAATTTTATTATCCAAATAACCAATTTTCGCCATGACATAAAGTACATAAATATTTGGCCATATTTTGTCATAAGGTATGTTGTAGGTAGATCTATGCTGGAACAGGAATTTTTATCCATGAAAAATGTCGAGACATTTGATTTTTTTTTTGTTTTTTGTTTTTTGATTTGGAAACTTGAATTTTTCTGCAAAACAAAATTTTAAAGTATTTTTGTTTTGGGTTGCTTGGAACATTCTGATTTAATAAAATGGGAATACTTCATTCTGACTTTCTAAAAAACTTTGAAATGAAAAGTCATTTCAAAATAAAAAATTGATGTTTAGTTTTGACCTTATTTAACTGCTTTTAAAGTTTTTTTTTTTTCTCCTAAATGAAATTTCATGTAAATCAACAGTCTCTCAAGTTCTGATTTTGATGAAATGGCACTTTCTGACAGAATAGAATAATGTTCTGTTGGAAAATTTTCTACCAGCTCTAGTCCTAGGTCAAATCCTGGGTATTGTGTTAAATCAACAGTTGCTCGTAGTGTAGCCATTTTAAAAGCATACATATATGAAAAGGCAATATTTGATGAAGGAAGGTCTGTTTCAAGATAAAAAGCATTTTAAAAAGCAAACCAGTTATCTTCTCAAACAAGACGTTTTATTCTTTAAGAACCAATTTTGAATTGGATTCATAGGTGTTAGAGATGGAAAGGACCTAGTATGTTATCCAGTTATTCTCTCTGCTGATGCAGAATTGTCCCATACCGAATGGCCTTGACTGTGCTGGGGATTTGCCCTGAAATACACCAGTGAGTGACTGAGCTGCATTAGTGCACAACCTCCGGTGTAGACATAAGCCACAGTTTGCATTTATGCAGCTGATGGTGCTGATCACAGCTTGCACTGATGACCAGAATCAGAGCAAATCCCCAGTGCAGGCAAGACCTATATTTTCTAGTGCAGGAGCTCTCCAACTAGAGTGTCTGAGGGATTGTCCTTCTTCTCTCCCAGCCCTGCTGCCTTCTCTTCCATTTGTCCTCATGTAGCATTCCTCTGCCAACTACAGCAATCACTTATGTTGAAAAGTAATATTAGGAAAGTACTTATGGTATCATTAGTTGTCTTTTAATGAAGTTTAGCAGCTGAAACAAGGAGGAGAGCCAGCATCATATGACCAGCTAGCTCTGCACAGACTGCCAGCGAGTGGTCAACTGGCCACAATTAGTCCACAGCCTCTCTGTTCATGATTTGTCTGTTACTTCTGATTCCTATATAGCATGAAGTGTGTAGCACTTGGTATCTGTAGGCCTCATGTATATATGATTTAGATCTGTAAGTGTCCTGTTTTCATTGCAGGCATAAATATAAATCTGGCCTGACTCTCCTCTCTCTCTTTAGTTTTGCACCACATCACTCCATTGATTTCAGTAGAGTTCTGATTTACATGATTGACACCAGTATAACTGAGAGCTGACTCAGGCACATCATCTGTCTTGTAAAGAGATGCAGGGATGGTCTGAATGATTTTTTTTTTTTTAACATTGGCCCAAATCTTTAAAGTTCTTACTGATTGTATATCAGTTCTTATTTGGGCAAAAATCCAATTAGCATGCATTTTAAAAAGGTTAATTATTTTCTTTCTTTTTAATTTGAAAACTGGTTGGTCATTCACTAGAAGTGAAGTGTAAGAAGGTAGAGATCCACTGCCATCAGATCTTTGTTTTCCAGCATCCAAATTATTTTATTTTCCTCTTTGTCATCCACTGGTGCTTTCAATAAACGCGAAGGGAGCAAGTAAGCAAGTTCTATTTGAAATGAGCGAGCTCCTTAACGGTGAAGATAAATATTTTATGATGAAACTAGTGAATGCTGTATCTGGTGGTGGGAGGAGTGAGGTTAGCCTCCGACACTGAGGAGGCTGAAACCTCCCTCTGCCCATGAAAACCAAACCCAACCTACGCTGTTTGGTCTTGACTTATCAAAGTGTTTCCTGTTGCTGTGGTGTCAATAACGTTCTGCCATAAATGCAAAGCCATACAATTTGTGCTTTTAAATATTTAAGGTGTGGGATTTTTAGGTGAATTTTCTGTAGAAGTGAAGTCTGCATGTTGGAAGGCTATGAGGAATGATTTTTCAACTTTTCTCATATACAAAAGTATATGTGTAAGGGGACTTGTAGCGGAGTGGACATCCGCTCGGGCCCAGAGGGGTTTAAGATAGCCCTGGGAGAGGGCTGGGGCAGGGGAAGAGCTGGGCTGATTGGCAGAGCATCCACAGCTGGGGGCCATGCCCCAAAAGACCCAGCGGGCCTTATAAAAGCCAGGGAAGGCGGGAGCGGAAGAGTGTGCGCTCGCGCTCTCTCTCTCGCGCTCTGAGAGGAGGGACCTGGCTGCAGAAACCTGAATAGAGGACCTAGTTTGGAGCAGGGCTGGGGAAAGGCCAAGGGAGCTGTGGAGCTCTGGCCTAGGAAAGCCCCAGGCTGCAGGCCTGGGAAGGCCAATTAGGTACAGGGGTTGCAGGGGCAGCCATGGGTAGGCAGAGGCAGCAGGTCCAAACCCAGCCTTGCCAGTGATGAGTGGCTCATACTGCAGCCTGCCCCAGGGTGTGGGGGCTAGCTGGTGACTGGCAGGAGCCTACGACTGAGGTGAGGTAGGGATAGTGGGTGGGGGAGGCTCCCCTGGGAGGGGAGACCCAGAACTGTGGGGTACTGCCAGGGGACAGCACCCAGCGAAAGGGGCACTGGGGTCCTGGGAGGGACACGGGAGCCAGCAGCAGCAAGGCGAGACACCGGCCTGAAGAGAGCACTCCGGAGGCTGGAACGCTAATTCCCTGAGACGACCAGCATGAGGGGCCACCGGTGAGTCTGCGCCCAGTTACAGGACTGTTGCCCCCTTACTAACATTCAATGGGGGTGTCTTGGTTGGCTAGCTCCCAGTACTAAAAGGGGAAGGGTCGATGGGAAATCAGGACCCTGAGACTGACAGTCCCCAGGAACAATGGGGAGAGGCCAATGGTCCAGGTCAGCCTGAATGACAGGGCGGGCAGGCTAATCAGGGAGTCAGGAGGCCAGGAAGGTCCCATCCTCCCTGTGAGCTGGAATTGCCTGGGTCAGACAGAGAGGGGCCGAGCTAAGGTGAGAGCAGGGCACCGTGCTGAGCTGGAGAGCAGAGCCGTACCAGATCCAGAGGGACCAGAAAAGCAGCCTAGGAAGCAGGTCAGAGTTGGGAGCAGAGTCACAGAAACAGCCCAGGGAGAGGAGACCCTGTGCTGGGAGCAGAGCTGCAGCCACAGAACCAGGTGTGGTGAGCAAGGGGGGACCCTGGGCAAAGGGCCCAGCGCAGAAAGACACCAGCAGCCAAGGGTCCTTGCAGGCCAGACTGGGAGGGGGATCTTAACCCAACAGGGGGCTGACGCTGGGAAGAAGGGTCCCACCACCCAAAGCCTGGAGGTGTGTGGCCACCACCAGAGCAAGTGTCCAACACGCAGCATCCCTGCAGCACAGCCAGGGCCTGAGAAGGAGGCCTGGGACCTACAAGGAACAGACTGTGAACTGCCCTGACATTCCAGAGACACTGTTTGTGATGTTCCCTGCCACAGAGCGGGGTGATGTATTTTCCTTTAACCTTTCCCATTTTTCCTTCTTCTTTTTTAAATTAATTGTTGATTAAACAACTTGTATTTTCTTTAAATTGTATGTAGTGATCAGTGGGTCAGGGAAGTGCCCAGTGCGGAGAGTACCCTGGAGTGGGGACACCCTAGCCCCTATCCTAAGTGACCACAGCAGGTTTTGGGGTTGAGCCCCCCAGGAATCCTGGGCCCAGCCTTGTTGGGGTTGCGAGGACTCTGCCAGGCAGGAGAGTGGAAGGGGAGCCCTCAAGGACAGGGAGGCCTCTGGGTAAAGGAACTGGGAGCGAGGACTCGGATCCTTTCACTAGCCCACTTCACCGGTGTAATGCAGAAGCCAGGAAAGTTTCCCCCACAATAGCTGGACCATTCCCCCGCTTACATATGCTGCCTCCAGGCATGGATTTAGGGGTTTTGGCAGAGGAGGTTACTGGCTGGTGCAGCTCCCTGTGGTAGCCTGGTTCATGGTGTTTGTGGTGGTCTCACTTATTCAAACATCCATTTTACTAGAACATCATCTGTTGTGAGGAACCTCCCTCTCTATGGGCAAGATTATGGCATGGTCCACATGGCTGCTCAGGGACATAAATGGATGTAAGATCCATTCCCCTCTGTGACCTCCCTGACTCTCCATTGCAAGCATGAGGATTTAAGCAGCGGCTGTGTGTCCAGTACGCTCCCTCTCTGGTGCATCTCTTGGGAGAGTAGATGGAGCTTTTTGGCTCTGCCGCCTCCAATGTGCTGGCCACTAGAGTAGTGGGTGAGCAAGTGAGGGAGGGCACAAGAAAGGACTAATTCCTAGCTGCTTCCATGTGCTACCCTGTACTGAGGGCTGTAAATAAATGGACAGTCTAGCCTTGTGTGCATTGAACCTCATTCCTTTCATCCTCCTTTATTTGTTTCTTTGCCTCAGGGACCTACAGTGTCTCCCAGTTACTGTAACCTTTATAGAACTCATTAAGAATCCTATTGTTGGACACTGTGCAAGGGCGTCACTGGGCGTTCTGAGTTACAGCATCTCCATATGTTTACTGGGATTTCTTATAAGTCTTTATGCTTTGTGAGAAAGGCGCTATCCCCACTACAGTTATATTTTTTTATAACGATATTGTAGAAGTGCCTAATGTGTACAAAATCTAAAACTTATTTAAAAGCCAAAACGTATGATAAATCGCAAATGTAATGCCTGACAGCTTTTCAGAGGAGAAGAGCATTTGTCCTCTTGTTATCCATGTACATTTTCGCTAGACCTTTAACATAATTAAAAACAGCTCTGAAATATTTCCTTTGGCATTTGTCAACCAGCCTCCTTAAATTGTTCTTAGCCTGGAACAAGCTTTGGTATTTTCCTTTCTGTCACATACCTGCTCTCCTTCCTTTGTCACTTTTTAATCAAACTTGGTACAGCTTTGATTCCGAACCCTGATTCCCAATGGCTTTGGAAGCTCTGGGTGTGTGGATATAGTGGATGGGATTATCAGGAGAGTGGGGGGTAGAAATGTAACAGACGTGTAAGGGAGCCGTTAAAAGTCAGCCTGAAAAAATGCCAGGATAGGAGGAGACAAACATTTAATCTCACAATGATCCTATCCAATGCTTGTCATCTTTGCTTTATTAAATGTAACTGAGATTAAAAACGTCTTGTGTCAGGGATGTGCCACTTTTATTTCCCTATGAAGTGCCAAGGGCTGAATAAATAATAATTATGATTTCATCGCTCTTTTTAATTCACAGCACTAGCAGCTATTAAGGTGTCATATACACAAGCAATGATGATATTTCTTTAAGAAACACTCAAATAGAGTCTTTTAAGGCACCTGGAAATCTGGGGAAATTGTGGGATAGATCCTTGGTCCTATTTTTGCCAGCTTTGTGGTGCAAAGGAGCCAGAAATTTGGTGGGTCTGTCAGAGTGAGGATTTCATGGAATGGGGAATTAGCTGTATGCCACCCACTTTCCAGGCCAGTCCTGCAATCCCCAGTTGCTAGAAAGGCCCATTGAACTAGTCAGCTGGATGTAATTAAGTTATCTCAAGGGCTGGGCATCGACTCACCAGTCCCAGGGTCAGGGTGTCATAAAGTAGACATAAAGACATCCTTGCTACTTCCCTGCCTGTTAAATGTATCTTAGTCACAGCTGAGGATCTAGCCCTGTTTACATAACCAATAGGTTTATGTTTTTGTTTGCAAAGTAAAGAGTGACATTTTCTTATGTAAGGAAATTTCCAATGGTCAATATGCAGAAACTTTTTTTATTTTGTACTTCTGTATCACATTTCATTTAAATGCACTGAGTCTCTGTGTGTATATAATGTCTTCTGCAGTTTCCACAGTATGCATCCGATGAAGTGAGCTGTAGCTCACGAAAGCTTATGCTCAAATAAATTGGTTAGTCTCTAAGGTGCCACAAGTCCTCCTTTTCTTTTTGCGAATACAGACTAACACGGCTGTTACTCTGAAATGAGTCTCACAAGACTCCTGAGAAAATGTTATCTCCATTTTAAAGATGGCAAAACTGGTAGAGGTTACATGAGTTGCCGAAGATCTGAATGAGCCAGTAACAGCTGGAAATGTAACTCAGGCTTTCTGACTCCTTAACCCATAATGTAGCTACAAGATTTCTCTCTTCCCCCCCTTATAACATAGGGCATGAGTCAAACCCTTTGAAACCAATAGGATCAGGCCCACATTGCAATTTTTCTCTGAATTTACTCTAAAGAAATTTCTTGTACTTTATATTTTCTACAGGATGAACCTTTTAACTATAGTATTTGTTAAAGTTTTAACACATTTTCTTCTCAGAGTTAGGATTTTTTTTCCGAAAGAACAAATATTTATGTATTGCATGGAAGGAGTAAAGTCTACAATGAACTTTGGCCTATTGTGCACTTCACTGTATATTCATTAACTTTAAGTGCAGCTATTAAAACAGCTTTTTGTTTTGTTTGGTTTTGTTTTTTATTTATTTTTTGTTCAGAGGTTCTTGTGAACAGGGGGCAGCTGGCCTTTAAGACTAGTAGGGATAATCCCCTCAAATATTGCCATCCCTACCAGCCACACTGTAGATGCAATACCGTCTGCTGGGACTCCTGGTGGAGCTAATACTGCTCCAGTCCCTGGAATAAGCAGAACCCTCCCTGCGTTGCCACTGGTGTCTTCTGGAGCTGCAATCCTGGAAATCCCTGCAGCATATAGACTGCAGACAGCAGAGGGAGGAGGCACAAAACCAGGATTACAGGCTTGTATGGGGCTATTTCCCGTTAACTCCATAGAGGCAGAATATGGGGCTCCCCGAATACATTCCCTGAAGTCATCACCTGTCCAGGTTACCTCTGCTCCTAATTCTCCAGCACCAGCAATTTATGAGCCTAGCGGTGTTAGATATCAGAGATGAGGGGGAAGGGTTAGCCATGGTTCTTTAGCTCAGGCTGTAGCAATTCATGTCTTTCCTACCTTCCCAGGGTGTATTGAGGACAAATACAGTAAAAGACTGTGAGCTGCTCAGATACTGTGACAACAGGGGTCATATTAGTACCTAAGATCTGAAGGGTTCTAAGCCTAGAGATGGGTTTTCAAAGTCCTGAAGGGTTTATGCAGTGATGAGCTGCCAAAATATTAACAGGTTCCCTCCTCACCCTACGAGGGGGTCGTTGCCCACCCCCAGGGACTCCTGCCCCATTCACCCCCTTCCCCTGTCCCCTGACTGCCCCCAGAACCAGGCAGGAGGGTCTCGTGGGCCACCGTAGTGGGTGCCCACCCCACCCCTAAGAGCCAGAGGCACCTGCCGGGGGGCGAGGTGGGGAGTCCTGGCGGTGCTTACCTGGGGCAGCTCCCAGGAAGCATCCGGCAGGTCCCTCTGGCTCCTAGGGGCCGGGGAGCATAGCAAGGGGGGAGCAGGGGGAGCAGCATCTCCCCCACTAATCACATCAAAAGTGGCGCCTTAGGTGCCAACTCCCTGGGTGTTCCAGGGCTGGAGCACCCACTCTGAACCCATGGGGAAAATTTGGTGGGTGCAGAGCACCCACCAGCAGCTCCCTGCCCGGCCCCAGCTCACCTCCACTCCGCCTCCTCCCCTGAACGCACTGCCCCGATCTGCTTCTCCGCACCCCCCACCAGCTTCCCACGAATCAGCTGTTCGGCGGGAAGCCAGGGAGAACTGAGAAGCAGGTCACGGCTTCCCGCTCAGGCCGAGGGTGGCGGAGGTGAGCTGGGGCAGGGAGCAGTTCCCCTGTGCACCCTCCCCCCCCACCCCAGGTTACCTACTGCGGCGCGCGCAGCCCTCCCCCAGCCCAAGCTCACCTCTGCTCTGCCTCCCTGGGCCTGAGCGGGAAGCTGCAGCTTGCTTCTCAGCCCCCCCGGCTTCCTGCATGAACAGCTGATTCGCAGGAAGCCTGGGGGGCGGAGAAGCAGAGTGGGGGCAGTGTGTTCAGGGGAGGAGGCGGAGGTGAGCTGGGGCCAGGGGTGGGGCGGGGAGCTGCTGGTGGGTGGTCTGCACCCACCAAATTTTCCGCTTGGGAGCTCCAGGGCTGGAACACCTGTGGAGTTGGCGCCTAAGGCGTCACTTTTGGCCAGTTAAATTTAGAAGCCCTTTTAGAACCGGTTGTCCCTCGTGGAACAACGGGTTCTAAAAGGGCTTCTAAATTTAACAACCGGTTCTAGCGAAGTGGTGCGAACCAGCTCCAGCTCACCACTGGGTTTATGTGTACAGGGGTGTGCTAGTAGGGGTTCTGAGCTGAGAAGTGATGGGAGGGAGAGATTTCAGAGCTGAGGGAGGTGGTTCTGAGCCATGGAGAGGTTAGATAGGAAAAGAGGGGCTGATTAGATGGAAGGCTGTGTTTGTGGGTGCATATATTTAAACAGTCAGCTCTCATCTTTGATTTAACTCTGCTCCTGCTGAAATCAGTGGTAAAATTCTCATTGATTTCAACAGAAGCAGCGTAAGGCCAATGTTGAATGCATTTGAAAATCCCAACCTCAATTAAAATCGCACACTCTAGCACTGAGGATTTTTTGACAAATAGTTTCTTGAGTAGTAAAGGGCATGCTTAGGAATCCCCAATTAATGCATTAGTGATGCCACACATTTTAAAATACAGTAGCTGTCAGAGCCTGAATGACTAGAAAGGAGCAGCTGGATTAACTCTTACTTTCTCCAAACTCTGTTCAGATTTCAAGGCAACCAGGAGGAATATGGACAATGCTGAAATTGCACCTTTCTTTTTTCACTCTTTGGCTTCATTCTTTACTGAAATTCCTCAGCTCCTTTTTTTTTTTCAAGTTCGATTACTGTTGTGTTTCTAAGAATGTTTCAAACTAATTTTTAATGAACAGATGAAAATGTCTTGAAGCTCATATTACCCTAGAGAGCTGTCAGAGGAAAGAGGTTTGTCCCTTGAAAAGACAGTGTATAGTAATTTCTGTTCAATCTCTGAACTAGAAAGAAAAAATATTTTGAACCTTAAGACTGTGACTGATTAAGCTAAGAATGTGTCCTGTGAAAACTTGCTAATGTTTCTAAGTCTGACATAAAATCCTTTGATTTCCTCAGTTATAAATCTTTTAAGCATCTTTAAAACACTTAAATCCTGATGTCAGTGGCATTATTTTTTGTATAACATGGGTTAGATCAAATAAATGATCCAAACGTCTGCCTTTGAAATGCAACTTTATATTCCAGACTGCTTAATTTTTGTACCTTGAGTAAAATGAGTTATGTACAAATGACTTTGCTCCTTCCCAGTGGCAAAACCAATCCAAATTACAAGCAGGATAACTTGTATTGTATTTTTGTCTGTATTCTAATACTTTTCATACTGGCGCAACAGAGGGCGAGGCAACCAAGAGTTTTACTGCTTCAGTGAGTACTGGAGAGGGCTAAATTCTGGGGGTGTAATGCTGTAGGGCCTCATGTGAAGTGCAGAGAGCCATCAACTCCCTCTGAAACTGTTCATTTGTATCAGTGGGAGTTGAGGCACCTCAGAAAACAGGTCCTAATTTAACAGGAAAATTTAGGAAGGTGGGTTTATTCTCAGGAGAAAAGAGAAGAGACTGAGGTGGACTAATACCATTTTTCAGAATGATGGAAGAGTATTTACAGTGACGGATAAATATAGGTGATGGGTTCAAAATCTAAGATCCAAAGGGCCATATCTTCATCTGGTATAAATCAATGTAACTTCGTTGACTCAAATGAACCATGCTGACTTGCACCAGATGAGGCTCTGGCTAATAATCTTAAAAAAATTAGGGTGACTGAATGTCTTTATAGGGTAGATAATGGAGGATACAGCCCTTCAGCACCTCTGTCACCAGTTCAAATCCAGCCATGGTTGGTAGTGACTCAGACATACCAGCTAACGTCTATGTGGTTGCCTATATGAAATGAGTTGGTAATTTCAGTCCAGTTCACAGTGGACAAGGGTGCACATCACAAAATCCAGCAACACTGTTGTCGTCAATCTTAGCCAAAATGACAACGAAGGGAGACTAAACTCCCCTCTCAGTACCCTAGAGGTGACTCCTGTCACCAAGATTGAAGGACACTGGCAGAGGGAAGCTTTCCTTGTTTTACTTCTGTACATAAATAAAACAGGGCTGGCAATCTATCACCTTTCATTAATAATAAATCCACATGAAATACATGGGGAAGCTAGAAGTAAATAAAGCACCCAGGAAGAACTATTTCTTGTGAAGGATAATAAACATAGGGACTAAGTTACTGGAATGTGTGACCTGAAATACAGGTGGTCTGGAATTACGTAGACTTGCATCTGGAGAAGGAAGGGATTGAGGAGAATGGGGGGGAAGGGGAAACTAGTAAAGGAAGGTTGGTTGAAATGAGACTCAAAAGAGCAGGCATATGGGGCTGGCTGGTTTTTTTTTTTTTTCTTTTCCTAACATTTCTTCTATTCTTATGTTTCATTTCAGATTGCCTGTTTGGTACCTGTTGATCAGTTTCAGTTATACCAACGACTGAAATTTGAACGAGGTGTGAACCATTTATTTTATATTTATCCTACCATGGCTTAAAATATGGGGTTACGGGGTTCTACTGATTACTAGAAGGCCCTCTCCCCTAGGGAGGGAAAAGGCCTTCCTTTTAACATAACTTAACTACAAAGAGTCGGCTGGATTCTATTCCTCCTCAAGTCAGTAACAAAACTCCCATGGACATAAGCAGGAGCAGGACCAACAAGGCAATTTTTTAAAATTAAATTTATTAGCGAAAATATTCAAACTTGTGTGCCTGAGATTAGATTACCTTTCCTGCAGAATCCCCCATACTGGGTCCTTGGGAGAGCTGCAGTGAGGCGGCATCCATGATAGAATGGGTGTAGCTGTGCTGCAAGGGACCAGGTGGCATTTGCATTAGGTTAGGATGCCAGGGGCTGGCATTGGTATGGAGGCATGGAGCGTCCAAGTGGATGTCCTTGGCCTTCCATGATCCTAGAGGATCTGCAATGTTTGGGTTTTTCCATGTGAGCAAACCCAGTTTGCATGATAGGACAATAAAGGGAAAGTGGGGAGACCTCTGCAATGGAACCCTCACCAAGATTTTCTCCCCTGGTTTTTACCATGGGAGGGGATCTGGCTCATTATTGACTACAGCAGAGGTCCCCAAACTGTGAGGCCCACCTCTCTAGTGGGGTTCCAAGGAACATTTGGGAGACATGGGTGGGGTCCTGGGCAAGTCCCCATGGGACTGCCACCCAGCTCTGCTCCTGGCCGTGGCCGTCAGCCCCGTATCCGGGGCCCCAGCTTCTGGCCTCAGCCCCCAGCCTCAGCTCCACTTCCACCCCCAGCTGTGGCCCCATCCTCAGCTCTCTTAACCCTGTCTGTATCCCCCCTCACTCCTGGAGCGACAACCCCACTCCTGGCCCCAGCTTGGGGAAGGGCAGATAGGGGTAAGGAGGGGCGTGAGGTAAAAAGTTAGGGGACCACTGGACTACAGCTTTTGTCATAAAGAAGCCGATAACATTAAGAACATAAGAATGACATATGGGTGAGACCCGTGGTCCATCTAGCCTAGTATCCTGTCTTCCAACAGTGGTCAGTGCCAGGTGCCCCAGAGAGAATGGACAGAACCAGGGCAATTGTCAAGTGATCCATCCCCTGTCATCCAGTCCCAGCTTCTGGCAGTAGGAGGTGTAGAGACACCTGGAGCTAGGGGGTTAATGGCCACTATCCTCCATGGTTTCTTGAATGCTGTTATACTTTTGGCCTTCACAACATCCACTGGCAATGAGCTCTGCAGGCTAACGATGCATTGTGTGAAGAAGTACTTCCTTATGTTTGTGTTAAACCTGCTGCCTATTAATTTTTCATTGGGTGACCCCTGGTTTTTGTTTTTAATGAAGGGGCAAATAATACATCCCTGTTCGCTTTCTCTATACCATAATTTTATAGACCACTATAATATCCCCCCTCAGTCATCTTTTTTCTAAACTGAACAGTTCCAGCCTTTTTAATCTTTCTGTACAGAAGCTGTTCTGTACCCCCAAATCATTTTGTTGCCCTTCTCTGTACCTTTTCCAATTCTAATCTTTTTTTGAGATGGGATGACCATCAAGCTACCTGTGCTCACCTTTCATAATTCTGCCCCTGCCAAGTGGTCTGTTTTAGTTTTACGTAGTCCCACCTTCCTCCACCATCATCTCCACTCAGCCAACAATGTTGACCTCATCACAAGTTTTTTTTTTTTTTTTTTTTACACGAAACCTTTCTGCATCTTCTTCCATGCTGCCCCTTAGGAATGGAACACCTATTCTGGAATGACTGGCAAGGCCACTACGCTTTTGTCCTTTGAATTGCTTCTCAGGGCTCATCTCTGCCATGGCATATGTAAGAAATCAGACAGTTATGTTGACTTGAGTGACAGGTTGGATTATTTGGCATATACATAATTTTAAATATTATGTATAAGTGTATCTAATGAGTCAAGTTTATTAATAGTGACTTAACCGTAGGCCAGTGTGCCAAAACCAAGCTATATTACAATAAACCTTAATTTTTTTTACAATATTAATACATATAAATACAAATTAACAGCATAAAACCAATTAAAGCATATAAAATCATGTGCCATTTGCCTTTTCCCTCAGTCTAGTGACTGACCATGGAAGTACAGCAACTGCTCAGATCAGATGCATTGTCAGTGCCTAATAAACATTTTATTTTCTGAGAGGTCGTAGGAAAAAGGCATCTGATACCAAAACCAGGGACAGCCATTTTGACCTCAAGTGGCAATACAAATTACAATATAATGGGGTAGGTCTTCTGCCTGCCCAGAGCCACATAGACAGAGGCGGTTACATTTCTCCATGCCAGTATGGCTGCCTTCTAAGTAAACTGTCTGCATAGATTGAAAACAGAGCTGTAAAGACTGTCCATAACTTGCTATTGAACAAGCTGTCTAAATAATTGGCATACCCATGAATCTTTTTAACAAGAGGGAACCAAGGAGACATCTTTGTAATGGAAAGAACTGCCATGTCTAATTGCTTTTTAGTATCCTCTAATCTCAATTTGATTTGAAATTTTAAAATGTGAAATCACTAGTCTAATCTTTTTCCAATTCTGAGGCCTAGAGAATGCAAATAGTTCTGAATATACCCTAACCAAGGAAATTTATATGGAAAAGCCCTACTGAGCTGTTCCTCTAAGCATAGCCTTGGCAAATGTTGTTGTGGATGCATACTATGAATGTGAAGTCAAAAATTGATATTACACTTTAGACAATAGAATTCATGCCTGTCTCGGCTCTAAGAAGAGCAGTTGAGGTATTATTTGGGAGACCAAGTATCTTCCTCAAACACTTTGTTTTGGATCATTCCAATCCCATGGGATCAGTCCATTCCCATGTTTCTGCACCATACAAAATTTGAGCACATACCTTGGCCTCAAACTCTCTTAAGGCAGTGGTTTTCAAACTGCAGGTCACAACCCAGTACTAGGTTGTGGAATGTAAGGCACTGGGTTGTGGCGGCTCTGGTCAGCACTGCCGACTGGGCCGTTAAAAGTCTCGTCAGTGGTGCTGCCCAGCTAAGGCAGGCTAGTCCCAACCTGTTCTGACACTGCGCTGCACCCCAGAACTGGCCAGCAGCAGGTCCAGCTCCTAGGCAGATAGGCCACGCGGCTCTGTGTGCTGCCCCCGCCCCAAGCACCGGCTCCACGCTCCCATTGGTCGGTGTTGGTAAAGTGCCCCTTCATGTCCTTACTATGCCTACCTTAGAAACTTCCCACCTGAATCTATCAAAAAATCACTAAAAGTTTTTGGATTGCTCAATTTATTATTTTATCTGTAGTATTTCTCGAGGGCAGAGCAAACAACCAGTCACTGTATGAAGAATGATACATTTCATATTTCCTTATCTTCTACACCCAATTGAGCATTAAAATGATCTAAAAATAAAGCTTGCTGATGGATAATTTATTAATCAATATGTCAATAAAAGATTCTAGCTCTGTCCATAAGGATTTGTTATAATAGGAGGATCCCGATGGTGGCAAATAAGCATATTCAAAGCAACTAAAGTAATATTATAAAGGAAATAGGGATTACCTGGAACTAATACATTAACTGTAGCATTTAATTTGACTGAAATTAAAAGGGCCAGTCCACTGAATGGTCTTCCCTTCTTAGCACATATGATAAATTTCAAAACAAAATTCATAATTGGGGAGATAAAAAGATCCATCTTTGGTGAGCCAAGTTCCTTGTAAAAAAAAAAATTAAATCAAATAGAGATGAGATTTTAAAGGTTTTTCACAACAAATAATTCTTAAATTCCAAATCAAGGGCTTTGCTTTTGAGGCTGTTGAATTCATTTCATGAATTCATCAATAACTATCATGGATCCAGAGGGAAACTTCTAGTCAAGTCAATTCCTTAACTTACTAATTGAGAATCCTGATATCAGTACAAATCACCCCATTAGATTTACAGTTATGGTTAGATTTCCCAATTGTTCCCTCTTCAATCCTTTGATTGCATGTTAACTCCTGTATATTAAAATCTAAGACTGACCCCCCTGGATGTACTTATACCACAGGATAAAGACCAACTGAATTTTTAGGAGATCTTTTTATGCTTGTTTTTATCACTTAACCAAGGAGGAGAGGAGTTCAAGTAATCATTCCCAAACTATCAGAGGGGTAGCTGTGTTGGTCTGGATCTGTAAAAGCAGCAAAGAGTCCTGTGGCACCTTATAGACTAACAGACGAAGTGGGATGCATGCATCCGATGAAGTGGGTATTTACCCACAAAAGCTTATGCTCCAATACGTCTGTTAGACTATAAAGTGCCACAAGACTCTTTGCTGCTATTCCCAAACTAGTTAATTTTAACCTTATTTATTCTGTATCGTCTGAAACTAAAGGGACTTGTCTTCACAACCGGGGAAATCAATGCTGTTGCAATCGATGCAGTGGGTGTCGATTTAGCAGTTCTAGTAAAGACCCACTAAATGGATGGCAGAGCGCTCTCCGGTTGACTCTGGTACTCCACTGGAATGAGAGGAATAAGGGAAGTTGACTGGAGAGCATCTCCCGTCAACATACCCCAGTGTCTTCACTGCGCTAAGTCGACCTCAGCTATGTTGACTCTAGCTACATTATTCATGTAGCTAGAGTAGCATAACTTAGGTCAACTTACCCCAGTAGTGAAGACAAGACTATCCGGGGAATGGAGGGCTTAACTGCCCCACCAGTTTTTAAATGCTAACTACACACATTCTTGTAGACGTAGGTTAAAGTCTATTATCCACAGATCTGATTTGTAAAGATTAAAGTATACAGTGCTGCTCTCTCAGTATATAAATCTGGTGTCACAAATGAGCCAGAGTCTCTGCCCTTTCTGTAGGAATATTTTTGAAAATACTATTAGTCAAAACTCTTTAAGCCAGAGCCATTGTATTGATTACGTGCATGGAGGAAATCCAGCCCTCTTTTCAGCTTTGTAGCTATTGAAGATGCACAATCAGTTAAACAATTTTCTTAGAGTCTAAACTCTTGCCATATCTGCCATAGGCTTCCCAAAGTGATACAGAAATCAAAGAAAGATTCTTTTATTTCAGAAATGTCTAAACATTTTACCAATAAGCTTTCCCAACTTATACATTGATGACAACCAGGGGCAGTGTCTGATGAAAAATTCATGGAAAAGATTGTGTTTGATTCTGTAGATTTGAAATCTACCAAGTATTTTACAGAGAATTCAAAAGTCTGGCCAAGTAATTGTCCTGTGAAAACCATCCTGGGCCTGATTCCTGTCGGGCACCAGTCTTTGTATAAGAGTGGGAACAGAGTCCCAAAGGGCCTAGACCAGAAGCAGGGTGGTCACCAAACTCCATTTCCACTGAAGATATGTCCATACCACATCCTCTTCCCTGGGCAGGAGGGTTATAAAGTCTGTAGTTTTATAATGAGCAAAGAAACAGGTAGGTGCAATTGTGGTGGAGGCAGAGTTGCTGCACAACCAAGATTTATGGGCTTGCTGACAGGTTTTAACTGTTGCTAGGATATTTAGTTAATTCAGCCCAGCTCCTTCTGCCCTCAAGCCACTCTTTCAGCCTATGACCTTTTGCTGTAACCAGCATTTGCTCATGAGCAAGGATACAATTTAGTCACAGATTCCATGACTTTAAGACTCTGCCGTGACTTCTTCGGTTTCAGTCCCTGCAGCTGCAGCTGGAATGCCACCCCCCAGGGAGCAGGCCTCGGGCTTCACCCCGTTCCCCCCAACCTTCCTATGGGGCTCAGCCTTCAGTCTTCCGCAGAGGTCAGCTCACCTCCAGTTATTTTTAGTAAAAGTCACAGACAGGTTGCTGGTTTCAGTGACTTATTGTTTATTGTCCACGACCTGTCCGTGACTTTTACTAAATATAACTGTGATAAAATCTTAACCTTACTCACGAGCAGTCACCCATCACCTAGGTTCTTACTCTTATACCAGGCACAAACACTCTAACTCCCACACTCCAGTCAAATCTGTATCTCTCCAACCAGGAACAAACAAATCCTCTACTGCCACGAGCAGGACCCAGGCTCAGAGAAGAGGAACCACCATTTCACACTGACAACTGCATTCCACTTCTCTGGCACAAGGACTCACCACCTCCTTCTAGGGGCCCACTTCACTGCTCAGTGGGCCCAGGAGCTCACAGGTGGTGGTCCTGTGCAATCTGCCAGTGCCACTCCACTGGCCCTGGCCAGGGGCTCTTCTCTCCCATTGGTTACACCAAGCAGGGGTCTGGCTCCCTTCATAGCACCAGGAAGCTTCCCTGCTCACTGGACCTGCTCCCAATGCTGCTGTTGCCTCAGTTTCATCCCTTCCCATGTTGTAGCCATGCTCTCCAAGCTCCTTCTCCGCAACAGCCAAGGATCTGAGTTACTCAAGGCTGCCCCATGCTGCTGTCTCCTTCTTGCGCTGCTCCTATTTCTGGTGCTGGCTCTGCTTTATATTAATATCATATTTTTGATTGTATCCCTATCACTCTACTCTTCCTCCTGGATTGTCTTCTTATATTGTAAGGTCTTCAGGGCCGAGAGTGGGTCTTCATATATATTTGTACAGCACCTAGCACAGCGGGCTCCCAGTCTTGATCCAGGCACTACTAAATTTTTAATGATACTCAAAAAACAAATCCACCACTTGAGTGCAGCCGCCTTTGCAGTGAAAGGCAGCTGCTGTTTTATAGTGCATAGTAACGCTATGCAACAGCTTAGGACATGAATTAAAGAATATTGTATCCCAACTGAGGTAGGCAGAATGCAATTGGCTGAATGGAATTTGGCCAGGACAAATGGGTTTTGCTTCTATTTCTGTGAAAATTACCATGGGATCTTTAATGACCCCAAGAGACCAAAACCTCCATTTTATGTCTAATCCAAAGCATGGGACTTTTAACAGTACGCTGTCCCCAAATACCATGTGAAAGGCATTGGTTTAGTACCAATTCAGAAGAAAAAGTATTACCCGCAGAATCAAAAACACTATTCTGCATTTTCTTAGGCTGTTTTCCAGATAACATCTGACTGTGCATATTGTGAGAACTGACTAGAGCACAGCCTCTGGTGGTATGGCTGGTATGCAGTTTAGAGAAGACCTCTCTGCTTAGAGCTGAATCTAGTTGGCTGCCTAGGTTGTGGCAAGTCAGAGGAAAGGTGGAGGAGACCAGGAGAGGGACCACCACCTCAATAGAAGTATTCAACAACCCTTTAGAGTTGTTTGCATCATATTTTTAGCTGCAACTTTCTAGGCTTGGTGGGCATTTCTGGTTTCATTGTGCTCTGTGCTAAAGCAAATAGCACATCACAGCAATGACTGAATAGTACCATCTGTATGTTCTTTGTATACTGGGTGGGCAGGGATTTACATTTCATGCATCATTTATATCTTGCTGCAAAGATACCACAAAGCCAATAAGCTTTAAAAACAGTGAATGACAAAGACAGGCATTCTTCTATCTCTTTCTCCCATCTTATTTTTGAAAGAACTCAAGTTTCCAGAGTTGGGTACATTACAAGACACTGCAACTTGTTTTGCTGTCTCTGCACTACAATGCTAGAAGAAAACACTTTTGTGTTACATTTCTGTAGTGGCAAAGGCTAGATGCATTGGACAATAGGTCAGTATCTACTAGGGACTGATTTTATCCTGTGCTGAGCCCAACTTATGAAGTGCTGAGCGCTCAGCTGCCAATGAATTCCATGGAAGTTGAGAATGCTCAGCCTCCTGTGGCATCAGGACTCCAGTGATGCAGCTTTCATGACAACATCATTTATTCTTAACCAAAATAGAATAGACAAAAATGTTTGTTTTCCACTAGAGATGGGCATGGATTGCAAAATTCAGATCCCAGTTGAAATTCAGATCTCCAAAATTCAGGGGTGTTCAGATATAAGACTCTGGTTTGGCTCATTAGAAAGATGGGAGCTGTGTGAGAAATCCCCACAGTTTGTAGAAGGTTCTACCCCAGGGGTTTATTTCTAGTTGCACATTTTTAGGCTCTGGATATCTGGGACCCAAATTAATTTCACTGCATAATATCAAGCTCTCTCAGTAATTGCCTCACTGAGGATTCTACCATTTGGAGTCCCACCAGTAGAGGCTTCCCATGAGATGTGATGAATGAGATCTCACAACTGGGCAAAATCCCACCCATTTGTGGGCCATCCACATCCCCTCTCTGTGGTTGTATCAGAGCAGTGGTGGGCAATCTGCGGCCTGCAGGCCTCACGTGGCCTGTCAGGGTAATCTGCCACCAGACAGTTTGTTTACATTTGCACGGCCTCCCACAGCTCCCAATGGCCACGCTTGGCTGTTCCCAGCCAATGGGAGCTGCAGGAAGCAGTGGCCAGCATGTCCCTGAGGCTTGTGCAGCTTCCCGCAACTCCCATTGCCTGGGAATGGTGAACCGCGGCCACTGGGAGCTGCGGGTGGGCACGCAAAGGTAAACAAACTGTCTGGCAGCCCACCAGCGGATTACTCTGATGCACCATGTGAGGCCTGCATGCCTCAGGTTGCCCACCACTGTATCAGAGGCTCCCAGAGGAGCAGGAGTTGCAGGTGACTAGCAGTTGCACCCTGCTCCTAATAGACATTTTGCATATCAGACCTGGCTTCCTCCAATTTGTGCTGGAAAGCAGTGAAATCAAATCAAATATATCACAGAGTGAAACTCTGTCAGCATGATCATATTTTAGCTGGGTTCTCATTGAAATTTCTCTAGTCAACTCAGGGGCACAGTAGCAAAAGTCAACATTTGTCACTCATTACCAAATGATAGTGTGTATGAGATACCACATCAATGCCTGGGTGATAATGGTGACATCACAGAAGCTATTATGTGGTAACAGCTGACCAATGTTTTTTTAGTGATGACCACTTAGTGAGGAGAATAGGTATCGCTCTTCTTAGTTAATAGATATGGGGGGCGGGAGGGGGATGAGGCCCAGGTAAGTGACTTTACTCAGACTTCAGTGGAGCTACTCCTGATATAAGTGCAAGATCATAATTGCTTATATTTTTAGAGGGATATTAGGTACATATTCATGTTGACGTGTAAAAATGTCCCACTTTAACAGACCTGTTAGCTAGCTGTATTTATTCCTATTTTTGTAATTCAGTCCTGTTGCCTAAGACTTGAAGGACAGGGCTTACGAGCAGTTTAAATTTAGAATCACAGCAGTACAAACGTGGCAAAGTATTTATTTATTTTTTGAAGGAGTATCATTCCAGCCCTTAAGGAAGAAAAGTTTTTCATATCATTTGCTTTTCCAGAGACTACCTTAAATGGATAAGCCAGCTATTCAGCAGGGGCCTGTAATAGTGCAACAGCTAATGTTGTTCTAGGCCATTGATTCTCAAACTTTTGTACTGGTGACCCCTTCCACATAGCAAGCCTCTGAGTGTGACCCCTCCCCCCCAATAAATTAAAAACACTTTAAAATGTATTTAATACCAGGCAGAGCAGGGTTTGGGGGGAGGCTGACAGCTCGCAACGCCCCTTCCCCATATAATAACCTCCCAACCCCCTGAGGGCTCCCGACCCCCACTTTGAGAACTCCTGTTCTAGGCTCTTCTAGAGAGAGATGGGGAGACTATCTAACATTCACTCATTAACTTATCACCAGCCTCTTATGGCAAAAGACTGAAGTTTGTCTGACAGTGTCTGACAAATTCTCATCTTAATTATGTGTCCAGTGCAACACTGTTTGCACAATGTCCATAGTGTTAGCAATGTAGAATCCTTTAAAGATCTAAGTGGGCATCGGATCAGGCCTTGTATGACTAGAGAAATGGTAATCGGAGTGAAAAAAAGGAGTGTATAATGAATGCAGATTTAAACAGTTTTCTTTCCGTATTTACATTTCAGAAGTCCACTTGGACCCATGCAGAACGTGGTGCCCTGCTGCTGACTGCCAGACCATGTGCCATGTTGAACTGATTGATTCAGGGCAAGCAGTGCCTGTAGAATGCCCAGCTTGTCACCTGAAATTCTGTTCATCCTGCAAAGAAGTGTGGCACCCAGAGCACTTGTGCCAGGAAAACCAACCCATTGTAATACCAACTGAGCAGGGGTAAGAGCAGAATTCAGCTAGGCTGTGCCATCTTTCAGCTCTGCTAGTGGTACAAAATGGGTGTCCAGTGCCACATCTACTTCATGGACCTGCCTTCTCCGTATTTTAGACTTATTTCTAATACATCATTGCAGATGTGTTTCTAAATATAATTCACATGCTGCTGTTAGTCCTGCATTAAGCAGCTACTTATGGAGTTGGAAGCTCCACTGGTCCTCAGTCTGGGTTATCCAGTGCTTTGCACCTTTGTGTGTGTCATTCAGGCCTTGTCTACACACACAGATTATACTACTTTAATGATATCAGTGTAGTTAAAGTGATGCAACCTCCCTACTGTGGATGCAGTTACTGTATAGCGATACAAAGGTGATTTATACCAATATAGCTATTTCCACAGGGAAGGGTGTCACCGCTTTGCTCCCCACTAGTGCGCCTGCTCCTGGTCACTCTGGAGATTAGCTGATTCCAGGTCCAATGCCTCTTTTTCATCTCACTGCACCTCTTACCTTCTCTTCCTAGCTCTCAGTAAGGCAAGATGCTCTGTGTTCATGGCTTAGTCTTCCAGCCAAGTCATGTGTGTAAGGCAGTCTTCCCATTCACAGCCTAGCTAGTGCCACTTTCCCAATGGCTGGTAGGGAACCTGGGCCCACTCTCTACTCAAAGTTCCATCTCAGGGACCCTCTGATCAGTAGCTAAGGTCTACTTCACTTCAGATTTTACTGCCTTTTCCCTGAGCCTTTCCTAACCTTCTGGCTCCCCCACTGCTCTGGATTTGCCCACCCCAAAACTCCCTTCTCCCAGAAAGCAACTCCAGTTACTCTTCTCTATTGCCAACTTCCTGCCTTTATAAAACACAGCTCAGCTCATTCCTCCTCAGCTGGGCTCCCTCGTTATTCAGGCTGTGGCCTGTCTGGTTAATTGGCCCCCTTCTTAGCCTACCCCTTCAGGCCAGAGTTGGGGTGAACAACCTGTCACAAAGGGGAATAAACTATACCATCATAAGGCACCTTTAAAACGACATAACTGTGTCTATACTAGGTATTACACCAATTTAACTATTTTGGTAGAGAAATCGTACCCCTTAACCATAATAGTTGAACTGGTATAAAAACGGTACATAGACTAGGCCTAACTCTTGTGCTAAGTAGGTGCAAAATTCTTCCACTGGTGTGAGTGGAGAATTCTCATTTGGTAGCCATTTACACTCACTTTGCATGGATGAAAATGACTGCACTAGGTGTGTGCTTACAACAGCCTATTAGTGGGGATGCGTAGTTCTGGCAATGGCTGTATGTCTCTGAATTCTGTAAATACTCTTATGCTTACATCACACCAGTTCTCTGGCTAGCCTGTGCTTACAGAAACAGAACAGCATTCACTGGCATGCACAGTGTCATCTTTAAACTCTCTATTGTGCTCTGTGGCTTCCACCACTGTGAATATTTTTGCACGAGTTGAAAGAGTTACAACTAAGCATTCTGGTGAGCAGGAGGTGTTTCATCAAACTGGAATTGCCTGTGAGGTCTTCATATGATTTTGATCTTCAAACTAGATCTTTGGCTTTGCTTGCGGTTAAAGCTGTCATGCAGAAGCAAGGACAGTACTTTGAGTTACACAGTCCAGTCATCTTAACAAAATACAGAAGCTCTTTTCCACATTGTCCAGTGCCATTCTTTTAATGTTATATCTGTTACATGCATGGCTGTAGTGGGTGTTTACTTTGTACATTGTGTAAAATCAGTGGAATTGAACATTTAATTTGTCTCTATGCTGCATGAGCAGGTTTTTTTTTTGCTCTTAGTATATGTTTTAATGCATTCCCTTGAATATGAGATTTTACACTTCCAGTACATTGCCTGATGTTAGCTTCTTAATCTTGAAACTCACGGACCGTGCCAGACTATGGAGTTGAGTGCAAACTAGAGGCCCTAAAGAACCTAATGATGCATATTTGATAGCTGCTTTCAACTACCTGAAAGGGGGTTCCAAAGAGGATGGCTCTAGACTGTTCTCAATGGTAGCAGATGACAGAACGAGGAGTAATGGTCTCAAGTTGCAGTGGGGGAGGTTTAGATTGGATATTAGGAAAAACTTTTTCACTAAGAGGGTGGTGAAACACTGGAATGCGTTACCTAGGGAGGTGGTAGAATCTCCTTCCTTTAGAGGTTTTTAAGGTCAGGCTTGACAAAGCCCTGGCTGGGATGATTTAACTGGGAATTGGTCCTGCTTCGAGCAGGGGGTTGGACTAGATGACCTTCAGGGGTCCCTTCCAACCCTGATATTCTATGATTCTATGATATACTACTTGACATTGGTACTCCAGTCATACAGCCACAGGTTTTGCACTGAAATTTCATCTTTCATATATTTCCTTACCCTTCTAGAGCACTTACCAGGACGGACACAGAGGCTCCAATTAAACAGTGCCCAGTGTGCCGGATCTATATTGAACGAAATGAAGGCTGCGCTCAAATGATGTGTAGGAACTGCAAGCATACATTTTGCTGGTACTGCCTACAGAACTTGGATGTAAGTGCCATGTGATGAAGCTTCTAGAACAAGGCTAGTTTGGGATTTGGGGGATAAGTTCCATATGTCATAACTGGAATCATGTATGTTCTAGTTCTGTTCCTTTATGCTAAGGATAAAAGGATCTTTACTTGAGTGAATGCTCTTATATTTAAATGGATCCTCATGGTGGCCAAAGCTTAAGTTACTTCTGCCTCCAATGAGCCTCAAAGAGATTTTTCTTTTTTTCCTAAATTGAAGTGGATTGTAGCCATATCCCTTGGTCCAATGCTAATTCTCTTGAGGAAGAGGGATTTTCCAATACTATAGCTAAAGATAGTTGGGTTGAGAGCTAAGGACAGCAAATTTAATTGTGTTCCCCCTTCGCCCCCCCAATTCATTGGATTCCAACCTGTTAAAAATGTTCGGATTCGGTCTGGCACAGATAAAGGCTACAGTTTCAAATTGGGGTCAATTCAGAGCTCATTTAAACTAGGTCACTTCTCCATAGTCAGTCTCTAGTGCTGTATTAGCAGAAGAGAATGATCCAGTTAATAAGTTTGAGGATGAAAGTGTTTTGGAAACTACTTTCCATGTTCACAATCTTATTAGGGATACAAAGAGCCCAAGAGGAGGGGAGAACAGGAAGTCTGAACTTGAGGGACACTATCATCATTAAAAAGTGCTCAGATCTGCAAGTTGCCAAGCACTGCCACCAAAACATCAAATATTCTCCACTTGCACTGACTTTGAATTCCTCACAGGATTAGGTCCTGTGGAACATACTGGTGTACAATGATAACATCAGTTTTTGGCACAGTGAGTAGTAATACTTGTGGGAGGTGAGGAAAAGAACTCTTTGTACCAGCACTTGAGGTAAAATAAAGTTAAATGGGTTTTTGCTACACAGTTTGGAAATGGTGAAACTTCCTTGTTCCTCTTTATTCTCTATACATTAAACAGGGTGTGCTCAACTTTCTGTTCAGTCTGTTTACGGGTGCTGGTTTTTTCAAGTCTGTTTTGGAGTACACAGAGTACACAATGATTGTGTAACTCTATGAAAAATTGGAGGGGTGTCAAGTTTCCATAGTAGTCTAAACATGTGAAGCTGTGATAGTTGTCTGTAGATATGCCCTTAGCTGGTTTTAATCAGTTAAAGATAAGGCAATTAAATGATTTCTTTGACAAGGTGTAGTCATTGCATGGTTACAATATAGCTCTTATAAACCCCCTAAAGATTCAGGTATTCAAACTTTACTGCAAGGTAATGCTTATATAACAATAAAGTTAGGTTAAAGAATGAATGGAAAAAGCAGGGCTCAAGCTACAGGGGAACTGTCAGGGGGAGGGTGTTTGGAAACTGAGTGCCCCTCATCTTTTTGAGATAAAGTAATTAGTTTGATAAATATTAGTTTGATGTTGGAGAAAAGTGGGGACTTTCTATTTTAAAGAGCAGCCTATTAACCCCATGGAAGAACTGACTAGAGAACCGAGAAAAATTAGGAATACAGAAGATAAATATTAGGGATATGAAATACCTTAGACAGTGTGTCTTATAGATCTAAAGTTTCCTATTTAATTTCTCAAAGTAATTAAGTAACAGGCAAGCAAACTTCTCTGCCAGAACAGTTAATTTTACTGCACTGTCAGAAATGTGGCAGTTCTACTCCTGTCCTGTTAATCTCCCCACATTAGTGTGACCTGCTCAGTACAGTTTTTCTTTTATCTTTCAGAATGATATCTTCTTACGACATTATGACAGAGGCCCCTGCAGAAACAAACTGGGCCATTCTCGAGCCTCAGTTATGTGGAACAGAACACAGGTATGCTGATAACCAGCTCAAACAGAGCAATGACAAACATTAAGGGAAAGGTGAAATCTCCTTCACCACAATCATCTGTCAAGATTGCAACTCACACATACACACTTTTTATTTTCCTGTTGGTTAATTTTTTTCCCTTTAAACTTTGCAGGTTGTGGGGATCCTGGTGGGATTGGGTATCATAGCGCTGGTGACTTCTCCCTTGCTGCTTGTGGCATCTCCATGCATCATCTGCTGTGTCTGCAAATCCTGCAGGGGCAAAAAGAAAAAGCATGCCCCACCGACAACCTAAAACTCTGTCTGTTTCTTCCTCAGTCTATATAGTAGATGTATGTGAGAAAGCACAAAGATTGGGTTTTGGTGCCATACGTACCAAATAATTCTCCCTCTACTTGCCAACTTTGAGGCTAAGTGCCTATTGTTTTCAGACCACTATATTGCTTGCAAACCACAGTTCAGGAAATGACTGGGGGATTGTAGTGTGTAAATGTAATTTTTAAAAAAAGGTCACTGTCAAGTAATTCAGCCACAAATATGATCCACCTTTAAAACTGTTAAAATCTTGTAGAAAGAGGGATCTTCCAGAATCTGAGCATGTATTTATTATGCAATATTGGTCTTCTGCTTCTGCAGAACCAGTCATGCAGCCAGTAGAGGGAGTACAGGCAAATGAACAAGCCCACTTCTTAGTACTCTGCTGATTTATAAAGTAAAAGAAGAAAAAGCATGTTGCCATTATCTGTTGGCTTGTGACCTATTTAAAATAACATATATATTTGATAACTTCCCTTCAACCAGATGCCACAGCAGGTGGGGGCAGGGGAATACTAGAGAAATAATGAAGAGGATATTTACCAAGAATGGATTCTGGTAATTATCGTTTCATAGCTAAACTATTGTATTGTATGGATTGTACTACAGTGAACACACTCACTTATGCCACACCAGTGATTTTTGGTGTATTACAAAATTACCAATGATCTACACCACACTAAACTATGTTTAAATTATATTATTTAGGTGTATTACCTAACAACTGTGAAAATACCATGTGCATCTCACAATCGGCACAAATATAAAACCAGATGATCTAGCTATTGCACACTCTGATCTTAATTGGATATTCATAACTATGAAAAAGGGGCCAAACTAGCTGCTGTTGATGTCAATGGTATTTTTACTATTGATTTCAGTGGGAGCAGTAGCAACCAATAAAATATTCTTTCCTATTTAAAAAAAAAAAACAAAAACCTCATTTGCCAATGCCTCAGTGGAAATCACTGTCTTGTATATGCTGTGTTAAAAGGTGATGTTACAAGTCAACCATGGCACATCTTTCTTGAAATGTTAGGTTTATATACATGGCTCTTCATTCTTGGGCTGACTGCTCTACCTACTTGTGGCTCCATTTCCCTCTGCCTTTTGTGAGTACTGTGGATGTTGTAAACTTCTGGAAACAAATCTAATGTTTTAGCGAAGGCCATGCTACATCTCCCATAGGATATGCAGGAAACCATATACGATGCATGTATGTATATGTATGGTGTGTGTATGTATGTATCCACACAAAGTACATAATTAATAATTATGCACGCGCACACACACAGAGTTCTTTATACATTTTAAACAGGTTATACAGGGTAGCAACAAGAAACTTGTAAAAATTACTCATACAGGTTTCAGATGTGGCCAACCCAACCCACCAAGTAACCCTTTTAGAATTATTGCAACTAACACAAATCCCTGGATAAATATTAGCTGTATTCATTGGTAGTTATTATTTCTATCCCCCAAAAGGGTAAAGAGCACTGTTATTAATTTATTAGTTACTTTATGTCTCTAAAAGGCTGTTATTTAATGTTCTAGTTTAATTTGGTTCTTCACTGCAAGCATGATTCAGATCCTGATCTGAACTATGCCAATGTAAATTCAGAATAACTCTTCTGAAGCTCATGGACTTCACTCCGGATTTGCATGGGAATAACTGAGATCAAATTCTGATCCATGGTGTTTATACCACCATTAGTTGGTGCTTACTTGTGTTATGGGATCCTGTTTGTGCATTTGATATTTGTGGCAATTTACATGCATTTTCTCTACAATCAGTAGTAATTCCAACCCCAGTTGGCAAGGGCTGTAAGGAGAATGAAATGTGATGCAAAGTCAGAAAAAGGTATGCAATCCTCTAGCCTACCCTCCCTCCCAGAGTACAAAGAGAAAACTAAAGTGAACATCAATTTTATTTTGTTTGGCTAAGCCTCAGGAACTTTGCCTTCTTGGCAGCTGTAAATGTGACCTTTTCGTTCAACTTCGCTCTCTGGCTGCTGAAACAGTGGTAAACATCTTATTTTAAGGAAGCATAGTCTGCAGAACAGACTAACAGGGACAAAGGCCTTAAATAATAGTGTCTGCTTCTCTTTGAAAAAAATTAATGTTGAATGTATTTGCTACCAATAATGACTGGAAGGTAGACAGTGTACTAGTCTGAAAGACTGTATTTATTCTTCATCCAGAGCTTCTAAGTGAAGCAGGAAGGTAGTCAGTACATTCTAAACATAGAGTACAATGCAGGCCAATGTGATTTATGATAAGCTGAGAGTATTTTATGTATGTGTTTTCTTTAGGAGTGGTAATGGTAGTGTTGGGGGTTACTCATGACAAATTAAAATGTTCAGCCTTTGGCCTTGCACTGTTTTTCTACCTACACTTTTACAGCACCACTGTCATTTCCAGTTTATCCATGAACTTCTAGTAGAGAAACTCACTTGAACAAACTCCCAAGGGCAAATTGCTGGAGAGTTGTAAAGTCTTTTTAATCATAACCAATGGCATGATATTCAATATCCCTCACCTGTTAAACCTCATGGTGTTTTTCATATTTTGTATGTATTCATTCTGTCCAAACAACTGTCCACTCAGTGGGGTTGGTACACTTCTTCCCCTCTTGTTATGCTGGAAGCCAGTGTTGCCTAACAAATGAAGTTCCTTTCTTAATTATAAAAGTTTTTTGTCATTAATGCTGCAGTTACAAACCAGGGGCTAAATTCTGCTCTCAGTTATACAGACGTAACCGAGGGCAGAATTTTTCCCAATGTACATTGATGGCTATAAGGTAATTGCATTCCTCAGTTTTGTTAACAGCATGCAAATTCTGTCCCTTTTCAGTGTTATAGAATTATCTAAATTTTAATGTGAATCTCTGGTTATTTAACAAACATCAGATTTTTATAAAATGGTTCAGAATCTAAAGTTTGATTTCCTTATGATGCAAATTCAGAATACTAGATTTAGTTTAATTTAAATAAACACGCACGCCACAGCACTGAAAAAACAGATGATAGAATTTCGTTTTACTTTGCGTGCATTATTTTAGAATCAAGGTAGTTTTTCTGAAGCAATGTTTTACACAGTACTCTAATTACCCTAGAACAGTATTTTAAAACTTAAAACTATGAACCTTACCAGCCTGGTTTTCCTTAAAAAGGGTATGTGTGCTGCATCAACCCATCCTGGTTTTTGAAAGCACAGTTTATCTGAGGCTGTGCAACAACCTAAGAACTGATGCTGCCAGCTGTTAGCCCATGTGCTAACTTTACGTGAACGCTTAAGTACTGGTAACATTGGGGCTCTTTTGCTTGATGCAGCTGTTGCTTAGTTATTCTGCACCACTGGCCAGATAATCAAGCAGTCACAATGAATCTGTTCCGGGATTCCAAAGAAATAACTTGAGGCAGAAGATTTTTTAAAGTGTTTGCAAATGCAGCAAGTTATGTAAGCAAGATAATAGTGCCAAAAGTCCAAAGGGTCCTGGGACACAGGGTACATATACCTTCTTTAAGTAATGCCACCGTGAATCTCTTACAACCGCTTACAACGCCAAAAACTCTCAATGAGTGTTGGACATCAGAACCAGATTTGATTCATACTGTGCCAGAATTTACTTCGCTTATTATTGTCAATCTACAGTTTGTTTTTTTTTCCCCAGTGCTTTTGATCTTGTAGTGACTAACATGAAGGCTAGCATATTCAGAAGGATTATGGATTAATAGACTGAGCCTGGGATTTATGGGATGAGCTTTTCTCCATTCAAGTCCCAACTATAACACTGACTTGCTTTGTGGCCTTGGGAAAATCAGTGTAGTTGGTCACCTAAAATTACTTGTCACTTCTGAGAACATAGGCCCTGGAGCCTGAGCTTCAAAGGTGCCAACATGGAGTTCGGTTTAAATTTTGGTTGCTCAGCATCTCTGAAATTAGGCTCTAGATGTCTGAAGAGTGGCACCTAAAATTAGAGGCCACATTCAGAAAATTGACTCTTAACTTCAGTGGGCCAAATCTTCAGATCATGTAAATTTTCATAGTTCTACTGCAGACAATGGAGCTATGCCATATACACCAGATGAGAATCTCCCGCTGTGACTCTCAGATCCCAATTATAAAATGAGATAATACCTGGTTACAATAAGCACCATTAAATGGTAAATATTTACCATGTTTATGGTATAAATGCTTCTCTGCAGTATCTGTTTTAACTTAGACGATACATAGTCAATGCTGCAGTAACTGATTATTTTTAATGGTGTATGTTTTATTTACCTCACAGAAGGGGATGAGGATTAACAGTAGTTAATGTTAGTACAGTGCTTTGAAGACGTTAAGTGGTTCATGCTGCTATTTGTCCAGTAACATAACATAGAATAAGAAGTCCAAAGAAAATCTAAAGTGTACATAATGTTTACATGATTAAATTAAAATGAATGTTAAACCATATTTTCTTATTGTATGTGAAAATACGTAAATTAGCAAAGATCAGTTTCACCTCTCAGTTGTTACAAAGAGGTGTGATAATATGAACATCTGGCTGACATGTATTTGGGTATCAATGGGTGGTTGCATGGTAGTGCCTGCTACTTTTTTGTTAAGCTTGAGTTCCAGCTTCCATTGTAGTTCTTCCTTTTCAGTTGCTCTTATCTTTCTCAGGCAGGTTTCTTTTTTGCACTTTGTTTGAGGCCAGATATCTTAGAACAAAATAAGTGAAGCTGTTTAGCTACATGAGGATGAAAACCCCCAGCATGATATCATAAGTTATAATCAGAACTTCTATATTCAGCTAATGATTGAAGCTAGAAATTTCATACTTGGATTGTTTTGTAAATCTTATTAAAACTTAAAATTCGGTAATGGAATGCGTAGACTAACTGCTCTGATAGAGATATCAGGGATAGAAGCCCGTGGTGCTTATGAGCTTCAGATGAGAGACAGTTGTCTTTAGTCTTTGGGGATTATGATGGAAAAAAATCCAGATAGATATTCATGTTAAATACATGCAAACATGGTTATACTCCGCTGCTGAACATCCTAGGATTCCAATTCCCTATAAATGTACTTGGAGTTCTGGTAAACTTACACAGAAGATTGAAGTCTGATCCTGCATACACTCACAAATGCAAGTGACATTACTCGCAAGTAGCACTATAAAATACTACATAATTTTTAAAATAAGCAGCTTATGAAAGACATAAAAATACCTCTCTCTTGGAAGTGTCAGCTCTCACGCCATTGCAAACACTGCTGTATGATAAACTTACTGCTAAGATTTTGGAGAACTTCAGTATACATTTAATTTTTAAATAAAACTAGTCCTTAATCAGCAAAACATTTAGGCATATGCTTAAGTGCTTTGCTGAACAGGGATAGACTGCTGAATTGAGGCCTCAACAATTTATTGAGTTGTGGCATGGAGCTCAGTTATTCATGATGAACACAAACTAAAGGTCTGATTCCACAAACACTTACACTCATAATAATCTCATACACACATCATACAGCAAGTTCCTTACTCTAATCATTCATCATGGGACAAATATTTTATTTTCTGTGTAAATGGTCTTTAACTTGGGTACATTTAGCAACAAGTTAAAATACAGTAGCATGTAAACATGTTTTGTTTAGGGCTGTCAAGCAGTTAAAAATTAATCGCAATTAATCGTGCTGTTAATAATAGAATACCATTTATTTAAATATTTTTGGATGTTTTCAACATTTCAAATATATTTATTTCAATTACAACAAAGAATACAAAGTGTACAATGCTCACTTTGTTCTATTTTTGAATGCAATTATTTTTTGTACGTAATTCTACATTTGTAAGTTCAACTTTCATGATAAAGAGATTGCACTAGAGTATTAAGTGAATTGAAAAATACAATTTCTTTTGTTTATCATTTTTCAGTGCAAATATTTGTAATCAAAAATAAATATAATGTAAAACTTTAAAGCCTATGAGTCCACTCAGTCCTACTTGTTCAGCCAATCGCTCAGACCAACAAGTTTGTTTACATTTGCAGGAGATAATGCTGTCCCCTTCTTGTTTACAATGTCACCTGAAAGTGAGAGCAGGCTTTTGCATGGCACTGCTGTAGCTGGCATCGCAAGATATTTACATGCAGATGTGCTAACGAGTCACATGTCCATTCATGCTTCAACCACCATTCCAGGGGACATGCATCCATGCTGATGATGGGTTCTGCTTGATAACAGTCCAAAGCCATGTGGACTGACACGTGTTCATTTTCATCCTCCGAGTCAGATGCCACCAACAGAAGGTTGATTTTCTTTTTTTGGTGGTTCGGGTTCTGTAGTTTCCGCATTGGATTGATGCTCTTTTAAGACTTCTGAAATCATGCTCCAGACTTCGTTCCTCTCAGATTTTTGGAAGGCACTTCGGATTCTTAAACCTTGGCTCGAGTGCTGTAGCGATCTTTAGAAATCTCACATTGGTACCTTCTTTGCTATAACATGAAACACATGTCAGAACGTGGGTAAAACAAAGCAAGGGACATACAATTCTCCCCCAAGGAGTTCAGTCTTAAATTTAATTAACACATTAATTTTTTTAACAAGTGTCATCACCATGGAAGCATGTCCTTCAGAATGGTGGCCGAGGCATGAAGGGGCATATGAATGTTTAGCATATCTGGCACGTAAATACCTTGCAATATTGGCTACAAAAGTGTCACGTGAATGCATGTTCTCACTTTCAGGTGACATTGTAAATAAGAAGCAGGCAGCATTATCGCCCGTAAATGTAAACTACCTTATCTTACCAATTGGCTGAACAAGAAGTAGGCCTGAGTGGACTTGTAGGCTCTAAAGTTTGCATTGTTTTGTTTCTTGAGTGCAATTATGTAACAAACACGATATTTGTAAATTGCACTTTCATGATACAAGTACTGTAGTGCAATGTATTTATGAGATGAATTGAAAGACTTTCTTTTATCATTTTTACAGTGCAAATATTTGTAATAAACAAAGTATAAAGTGAGGACTCTACACTTTTTTTGTATTCTGTGTTGTAATTAAAACAGGAGTACTTGTGGCACCTTAGAAACTAACAAATTTATTTGAGCATAAGTTTTTGTGGGTTACAGCCCACTTCATTGGATGCATAGAATGGAACATATAGTGAGAGATTTTTATATATATCAGTAATGTGAATTGACACCAGTCCTGCAACGATTTATGCATGTAATTACCTTTACACAATGTGAATAGTACCATTGATTTTGATGGGGCCATTCACAATGCATAAAGCTAATTCTGCAAAACTCTTTGTAGGATTGAGGTCTCATATTGGGACATGAGGCACAATACTTTATTTTCATATCCATCATAACGTAAATGAAAACATCTTAAAAATCTGTTGGATAAGGGCAGGAAATGGGGCACTTGATTATTGTATATGATAAATAGTATGTTAGAGAGGAGTAGTTTCAGAAATTAGGGGTAAAATTCAGCCAATAGTAGCCCACCCACTACTTAAGCCCACTGAAGTCTCAGGATGTGTTGGCTTTTTGCTGGCCTTTTGCCTGAGGCTGAATTTCACCGAAGATGACTAGATACTGTTTCTTTGGTACCTGTTTGAAGTTGTATTTTGTTTTTCTAAATAATACACTTTCTTCACCATCCTTAACTTGGTGAAGGGTGAAAGGCTTTGATCTTTGTAAGATTCACTAAACTATTTTTATGTTTAAAAGAAGGTCAACATGTATAAAGAAATTATAAATGCTTTTGTAAATTTTGTTTCGGCATTTAAATGATTTACAAATGCAATGTGCTGCACTCTGTGCATATATTCATACACTCTGTATTTATATTCTGCCTCTGAGGCTTACTTCTTTGTTTCCCCGCCTCCTTCTAATGTCATAAAATGCAACATTAAAAATGTAATGTACAGACATTTGGCTCACTTTGTTTTACTCCTCAGCTAACTGTTTTTTAACAAATTCTATGAACGTTTGGTTAAAGAAAAAATGGAAACAGTTTAAACCCATCTGTGCTATTTAATGGGCATTGTGGGGATGTGGGTAACAGACTATAGATAAAAGAGACAGGCTCAGATATAGATCTTGAATCTTAGTTGGCTTCTTTAACAGAAAATAAACAAATGTGTCACCACAGAGTCCTCTACTGGGTTATAGAAAACAGTACGACTTTGATATAACAAACTCTATAACAGAAAAGGGCAGGTTCTGTTTCCTGACCCTATACATGATGCAGTGGTGTACAGAAGTAGGGAATATGGCGCAAGAATCCCCTGTAAAGGCAGCGCATAGAATTGCAGGGGTCATGCAGAGGCAGGGACATATCAGGAGCTGAGTGGATGATTCTGGGCTACTCCAGACAGTGGAGCAGCTCAAAGAGTCCATGGGAGGTTGCTATAAATTAGCACAACTGGTTTAAAGCCACGTTTATTCCCACTCTCCTGGAGCTGCACCTTCCGTACTGTGGCTCCTGGAGGCACAGTACAGCACTTCAATCAATCTGTGTTGAGGGAGGACCTTACTTGCACCTGGCTACGTAATCTCAAGTCTATGTGCCTATGACAGTGAATAGCCTTAGGCTAACTCATCACTCTGTGTACTTTGGAAGTCTCCTCACATGAGGTAAATTGCTGAGGTAGCAGTTTAAGTATAAAGTGATTAACCAATTAACAAGAAGAAAAGGACTACTAGTGGCACATTAGAGACTAAAAATTTATTTGAGCATAAGCTTTCATGAGCTACAGCTCACTTCATTGGATGCATACTGTGGAAAATATAGTGGGGAGACTTATATACTCAGAGAACATGAAACAATGGGTGTTACCATATACACTGTAACGAGAGTGATCAGGCTAAGGTGAGCTGCTATTAGGAAGAGAGCGGGGGTGGGGAATGGGGGGGAACCTTTTGTAGTGATCAAGATGGGCCATTTCCAGCAGTTTACAAGAACGTCTGAGGAACAGCGGGGGGGGGGGGGGGGAAGGGGGAAATAGTTTTACTTTGTGTAATGACCCATCCACTCCCAGTCTCCATTCAAGCCTAAGTTAATTGTATCCAGTTTGCAAATTAATTCCAATTCAGCAGTTTCTCGTTGGAGTCTGTTTTTGAAGTTTTTTTGTTGAATAATTGCCACTTTTAGGCCTGTAATCGAGTGACCAAAGAGTACAAAAAAGGATTCTGGGTGGACTCCTCCTGAAGGTCAAAACAGCAGACTGGACTTCTACATAGAGTGCTTGCGCCGACGTGCACGGGCTGAAATTGTGGAAAAGCAGCATCACTTGCCCCACAACCTCAGCCGTGCAGAACACAATGCCATCCACAGCCTCAGAAACAACTCTGACATCATAATCAAAAAGGCTGACAAGGGAGGTGCTGTCGTCGTCATGAATAGGTCGGAATTTGAACAAGAGGCTGCTAGGCAGCTCTCCAACACCACTTTCTACAAGCTATTGCCCTCTGATCCCCCTGAGGCCTCCAAAAGAAACCACACCATTTGCTCAAGAAACTCCCTGAAAAAGCACAAGAACAAATCGCAGAGACACACCCCTGGAACCCCGATCAGGGGTATTCTATCTGCTACCCAAGATCCATAAACCTGGAAATCCTGGATGCCCGATCATCTCAGGCATTAGCACCCTGACAGCAGGATTGTCTGGCTATGTAGACTCCCTCCTCAGGCCATACACTACCAGCACTCCCAGCTATCTTCAAGACACCACTGACTTCCTGAGGAAACTACTATCCATCAGTGATCTTCCTGAAAACGCCATCCTGGCCACTATGGATGTAGAAGCCCTCCACACCAACATTCCACACAAAGATGGACTACAAGCCATTAGGAACACTATTCCCCAATAATGTCACAGCAAACTTGGTGGCTGAACTTTGACTTTGTCCTCACCTATAACTATTTCACATTTGGGAACAATGTATACCTTCAAATCCGTGGCACTGCTATGGGTACCCGCATGGCCCCACAGTATGCCAACATTTTTATGGCTGACTTAGAACAACGCTTCCTCAGCTCTCGTCCCCTAATGCCCCTACTCTACTTGCGCTACATTGATATCTTTTTCATCTGGACCCATGGAAAAGAAGCCCTTGAGGAATTAAACCATGATTTCAACAATTTCCATCCCACCATCAACCTCAGCCTGGACCAGTCCACACGAGATCCAGTTCTTGGACACTATGGTGCTAATAAGCGATGGTCACATAAACACCACCCTATACCGGAAACCTACTGACCGCTATGCCTACCTACATGCCTCCAGCTTTCATCCAGACCACACCACACGATCCATTGTCTACAGCCAAGCTCTACGATACAACCACATTTGCTCCAACTCCTCTGACAGAGACAAACACTTACAAGATCTCTATCAAGCATTCTTACAACTACAATACCCACCTGCTGAAGTGAAGAAACAGACTGACAGACCCAGAAGTCACCTACTACAGGACAGGCCCAACAAAGAAAATAACAGAACGCCACTAGCTATCACCTGCAGCCCCCAACTAAAACCTCTCCAACACATCATCAAGGATCTACAACCTATCCTGAAGGACGACCCATCACTCTCACAGATCTTGGGAAACAAGCCAGTCCTTGTTTACAGACAGCCCCCCAACCTGAAGCAAATACTCACCAGCAACCACACAACAGAACCACTAACCCAGGAACCTATCCTTGCAACAAAGCCCGTTACCAACTGTGCCCACATATCTATTCAGGGGACACCATCATAGGGCCTAATCACATCAGCCACACTATAGGCTTGTTCACCTGCACATCTACCAATGTGATATATACCATCATGTGCCAGCAATGTCCCTCTGCCATGTACATTGGCCAAACTGGACAGTCTCTACGTAAAAGAATAAATGGACACAAATCAGACGTCAAGAATTATAACATTCAAAAACCCGTCGGAGAACACTTCAATCTCTTTGGTTACTCGATTACAGACCTCAAAGTGGCAATTTTTCAACAAAAAAACTTCAAAAAGAGACTCCAAGGAGAGACTGCTGAATTGGAATTTAATTTGCAAACTGGATACAATTAATTTAGGCTTGAATAAAGATTGGGAGTGGATGGGTCATTACATAAAGTAAAACTATTTCCCCATGTTTATTCCCCCCTCCCGCACCTCACCGTTCCTCAGATGTTCTTGTCAACTGCTGGAAATGGCCCATCTTGATTATCACTACAAAAGGTTTCTTCCCCCCCACCCCACCCCCGGCTCTCTTGCTGGTAATAGCTCACCTTACATGATCACCCTGGTTACAGTGTGCATGATAACACCCATTGTTTCATGTTCTTTGTGTATATAAATCTCCCCACTATATTTTCTACTGAATGCATCCGATGAAGTGAGCTGTAGCTCACGAAAGCTTATGCTCAAATAAATTTGTTAGTCTCTAAGGTGCCACAAGTTCTCTCTTTCTTTTGTGGATACAGACTAACACGGCTGCTACTCTGAAACCAATTAACAAGGTGGCTCAGCTCATCAGCTGAGGAAAGTTAAGAGGGACAGGAGGAGGAAGAGAGGATGGGTAGTCTGGAAGAAGGGACTAGTGAAGATCTAGATTTCAGAGTGGTGAGACCCTCCGCCCCACCCCTTGGGACAATGTAACTGTGGGGATTTGCTGTTATAGTCACATTGTAAATAAAGCACTTGGTACTAAGTTTGTCATGAGGATTGTTTGCAGTAAGGAATCCAGGCCGTCCTGCTCTGACAGTGCCTTTTAACTCAGATCTCCTATAGCACAGCCAGATATATGCCCTACTTTTAAAGTCATTCATAAATACGCTCATGATCAGACACTAGAACATATTCACTTTTACACGCTTCTACAAGTCTCTCCCAACATCACAACATAGGATTTATCATAGAAGCTATTCATCCTGGTAAAGTAAACTTGTAAATTCAACACGTTTGAGTCTTTTCTCTCAGTGTGAAACCTGAGAGGGCTTCTGTCTGTTGGAAACACATGCAACAAATCTGCTCCCTGTGTATTCAGCACCGCATCTTCTTAGTTCAGTGATCAGATACATTTCACACAAAAAATGCTTAAAACAGTGGCAACGTTGAGCACTCAAAAGTTATGAAGTGCCCATATTAAGGTAGCCCAGGGATAGCTTCCCGAGAAGCCCATCTACGAGAGGATACTGAGGCAGCAGACACAGCTCCATGTTGGAGGTGGAAGACGGCTGTTATAGAAAGGATTAACTATTGGCACTGCATCAGCTTTGCATATACTTTTAATTCTGTTAGCAGTGCAGAGGAAACTGCTATGACAAAGTGAGGGTATTTTATTCCTTCTTACTAGGGCAAACAAACAAAAATGCCTTTTGTAATGGGAAAATGTTTTTTGAAGTTTAGTTGTGGTTTGTTTTTTTTTCACAAAAAAACCCCAAAATGTTCTGGGTTTTGAAAAACTGAAATCAACTGAAAACCAGAAAAAAAAAATCTGTGAATAATTTAAAAAAATTGTCATTTAAAAAAACCCCTGTAGAAAATATTTATTAGCGCTACATCTCACATATCGACAGCATTGTTAACTATCACAGGACTGAATTTGATCCTCATTTACTTGCCTAACCCCACTGAAGACAATTTATTACACCTGAATGCAATGGGTATAAGGGAGAGCATAGTTTGAAGTAGGGGTTGCACAGATGTAATTAAAAGCAAAATTAGGTCTACAGCACTCTTATTACGGTTGTTGATGTAGGACAAGGAAAGACCCTCCCATCTTGACTTTGCTAGATTGAGTTTTGTCAGAGCTAGCAATTAGGATAGGGTGAGGTGTTTTTGTTGTTTTTCTTTGGTAAGTAAGCAGATATGATGAGTAAAAGTCCTAGTTTTACTTCTACTCATTGATATGTGCCCTTATTTTATCTGAAAGGTGAAAACAGTAATTCTGCCTTCTAAAACTGACCCTTCAGATTGCTTTTTCTGGACAGGGATTAAGTGAAACCTCTTAGCAAAAGTATTTGCCCTTTTCACCCTCTGCAGAAGATTTCATTTTCCTTAATACTATCATGTAATCCTTAAAGAAAAACTCATGCTTTATGCCAAATTCATGTACTATCAATACCAGGAGTGTGACTCCTTGGCAGACATACTATGATTTGGCAGTCTCACCTCTCTGACATCCAGGGAGTGACAAAACGTGAGACTTGGGGAAAGCTTTGAGAACTGGTCAATTAGTGAGCAATACAATTTTTATATACATATATAAATAAAAGTAGGGTGCATGGGCCTGTCTAACAATGTGTGCTGGCCTTTTTAAGCTAGGCCTAGTATCTTTCTTTACCTCATTGTGCAGCAGGGCATCCTGGAAACTAGTTCCAAGGGATGCTTAGGAGTTCTAGGCCTCACACCAGGAAGTATTTCAAGGTACGCCATCGTGCAGATGACTGACAGACCAGGATTTGCAGGTGAGGCACACCACGAAGGACTATGGATAAAATGTTCGTAGAGACACCAGAGAAGGAAAAATCCCGGCAAGGAAGTGTGGTTTATTTTTGGACTTTGTTTAGCAATAGAGTTAGCTGGAACATGTGTTTTAAAATGTCGGGTTTTTTTTCTTTCCTGATTGAAAAATGCTGAATTTCAAAAATTTCTGATCAGCTGTATTTGGGAACCCCAGCAAGGGGCAAATACATTTAGGTGAGGTAAGGGACCTTACCTGGGGAAATTGTGGGCGGAAAGGGTTGTCAGTTGCATCCTTTCAGGGGTGCATAGTTGGAGCCTATAGGAGAGGCTATGTTGAAACTTTCATCGGCTTCCTCCACTGCAGCAGGAAGGGAGTTCATTAAACCTCTTGGTGGAAAGCCTAGGTCAGCTGGCTATAGACGGACCTGATCTTAATTGCATCTTTGGATGTTTTGTTTATGATGTTTGTTTCCCTGGGAGGGGCAGAGTTTCTGATGAGCTGGGGAGCTTAACCATTCAATGACCTTGGGGAACTTAGGCAGCAGCTCCATTCCTATGATAGAAAGTTTAAACCTCTGCTACAGGATCACTGGAATCCAGTGAAGACTTTTGTTCTATTTCTTTAAAATTTTTAAAGTAATGGTCATTCCAACCGAACGTATACGGCTGCTGTGTGTGTGTTAGGACACGTGACCGTGAGACCAGCCTCTCTTCTAGTACTTCAGCAATTGTGGCTTGAACTGCAGAGATGTAGGTGTTTTTTCCATGGTGTGCCTCCCTGTTTAAGGTCAGCATGCCCCAAACTGGAAACATTAATAATGCTAATCAAAGAATTGTGTGATGTGATGTTTTAGATGTACAGCCATATCACCCCCGATAGATAATACAAGAATAGTGTTAGACTGGCCATCTAAGATACGGGAAGATTATCTGAGGCAGTGTTACAGAGTCAGAAACAATGGGGTACTCTGCATTAGCAGACTGAAAAAAAAAAGTTACAACTACAGTTTAAACTAGTCTTTTATAGAACAAAGAATCTAAGAGCTGAAGAAACCTGGGGTAAAATCCTCGCCACAGTAAAATCAATGAGAGTTTTGCCGTTGACTTCGCTGGGGCCAGAATTACAGCCTTAGAGCACACGGGAAGCAGCTTGCACTTCTTTACTTCGGGACTGCATCCCTTCGGCACCTCCCAGCTGCACACCTCCTCCTATGGGGCTTCTCAGGGGCACCTGGTTTTACGGTTGTTTTAACCTTTTGTTTGGGACCATACAGGAATGTGTTGTCTGCCCCATTTACCTTGGTGTTCTAACACTGCTGAGTGACCTGCCTCCTTATGGGGTCCCTGCATCAATGCATCAGATTAAACCTGCATCAATGTCGTCTTCCATTCCACTGTTCAGCTGGGCCATGTTAGCCGCCCGGCGCTTTCAGAAGATGTACGGAGGCATTAAAACGGCATTGGTTGCACAAAAGGTAGACTGTTCATTTACTGCTCCTTGGACATGGGGTGCCGCAGCAGGTCTCAACCCGGGGTAGGCGTTCTCCCGTGGGTATGCAGAGCTCTTCCTGGGGGCACATCACCTCATCTAGACACTGGCCTAGTTTTACAACAGGCTACATGAAAAGGTCATCTAGCAAAGTCAGTTCAGCCTGAAATTTCAGACAATGACTTGTTTATACTGCTCTCTATACTATACACGGAAATAAAGTACAATATTTATATTCCAATTGATTTATTTTATAATGATATGGTAAAAAGGAAAAAGTCAGCAATTCTTCAGTAACAGTGTGCTGCGACATTTTTGTATTTTTTTTTATGTCTGATTTTATAAGCAAGTAGTTTTTAAGTGAGGTGAAACTTGAGGGTATGTGAGACAAATCAGACTCCTGAATGGGGTACAGTAGTCTGGAAAGGTTGAGAGCCACTGAGTACTGCATTTCTGAGTGGGCACAGTGCCCCGTAAAGGTAGTCATGCAAGAGAGTTAGACTGCATCGAGCTTGAGTATTATGGGGAGGATTACCTGCAAAACTTCCATGCCTCTGGTTAAGGAGACATGCCTGGGAGACTTCAGAGCTGAATTAGTTTGGCAATAATTATAAAACTAGCTTTGCTGGCTTGCTACTGTAGACTTTTTTTAAAATCTCTGCTGAATCAGGAGCAGTTTCTCTTATGTGGGGGAGGTGACAGGTAGAAACTGCCTAATGAAGTTCTCTCTCCTTTTGGCTCTCAGTGGGAGGCACCCCCAGAACACTGTAGAAATGATACACAGCTGAGCTCTTGCGTAACAGCATGACCAAGTGTGGAAGGTATATTTACAACCTTCGTGGTGCTTATGCAGATCGGACCTCTTAAGTAATGCACTAACTGGGCTGTGTGCCAAATCTAAATCTTGAAGCATTGCAAATTTGAAACTCTTCACAGATGGCATCTCTCCAGCCCCAATCACATTTAAGTTCAGTGCTCCCTTCACCCTGACTTCCTTCAGCAGAGCATCAAAGGTCAGAATAATCCACAAATAGCTGAACAATGGGTTGCTGGAGATGCTTTCTTTCTTTTTTTTTTCTTCCCTCTCCCCCCGCCCAAAAAAAAAAAAAAAAAAAAGATTAACCTGCCGAACCATGGCATTAATTTCATTACTCTGGTCTGCATAAACATTCCTAATCTGCAGATTTATTAAATGAATTTTGGTAGTCACAAAAAAACCAACCATTCCTATCTGCTTATGGAGTATATATCTTTAATCCTGCTCTCAAAAAGCAATGAATTGAATCAAGAAATTTAAACTGGGGGAGAATGAGAGAGGTAGAATGAGTGAGCAAAGTAAAAATAATAGCCCAGGAGAATAAGGTTTTGTAACAAACTGGCCTGAAACAACCCCAAACTTTGGGAGCACTGGAAATTTTAACAACGCTGATCTGCATGCCCTTGACCTCTGAAGGTATGTCTACATTGAACTAAAACACCCATGGCTGGCCCATGTCAGCTGACTCAGGCTTGTGGGGCTTGGTCTGCAGGGCTATACATTTGCAATATAGACTTTCAGGCTTGGGCTGGAGCCTAGCTCCAGGACTCTCTCCCTTTGCAGGTGTGGGAGGGTAGAACACACCAGCAGAGCGAACAGTGTAATGGCAGCAAACAGCCTGTTCGTTCCAGGATCTCTGGGGGAAGGTTGTATGAATTGTCTCTTCATTGTTCCCTAAGTCCCAGTGGTTGGTACTGTCATCATCTTCCTTTAGGGCAGCCATGGGAGCCCCACTGGCAGAGGCTGCTGAGGGGATACTTGGAATCATTGCATTATGCCAGCTCCCCTAGCAATGCCTTTTTGCTGGCGGCACCCGCTTTCAGGCTATCTTGGCCTCCTACAGTGCTTTGTGGCAGGTGAGTGATGGTGAACACCTCCTTCTGCATAGCTAGGTCCTGTGCCCTGTCTACATTGACAAAGCCAGCATAAAGCCAAGCTGTTCCTGATCCCAGGGGTTGGGCAGCATCTCGGCAATTCATATTTGGAGGATCTTTCACGTTATAAGAGAAAAGAATTTGTTGGTCTCAGCTGTATGAATCTCTCATGGGCGCCTACTTGCCTCACAGAATTACCATACAGTCTGCCTCTACTTGGGATGTTAGGCAGTCTGAGCTTTGGCAATGCCTTGGAATAGTACACATACCATTTTCTAGCACTGAGGGTAGTTTACATGGATGCATCACGGCATGCCAGATCAGGATCGGCCATAAGTTTGACTCTGAGCATTAAAATTCATGTAATCTGCCAGTGAAATAGGAATAAGTCAGATGTATTTGTGGAGCTAAGCAAATAGCTCTCATTGGCCTAGTTAATCCACCTCCATGAGAGATGGTAGCTACGACAACAGAAGAAGCCCCACTGTTGGCTTAGCGCTGCCTATACCTGGGGCTAGGTCGGTATAACTGCATTGCTCAGGGGTGTGGATTTTTCATACTCCCGAGCAACATAGCTATACCAATTTAAGTTGTAATGTAGAGCTGGCCTGTCTGTGTGTCCTATGTGACATTGTGCACTAAAAAAAGGCTACTTCACTTGCTCATATCATTCAGACCCCCCGACTCTGTCCTCCCCTTATTAACCTCTGAGTCCATCATTCAGCCACTTTCTCTGTTCCTACCTGTCCCTGTTTACACCATCACTGCCTTCTCTGGCTCCTTGAGGCTCCATACTGGCCAGGTCCCACTGTATCCTCCAGTGCTCAGCCATGGAAGTGAACCTGTTGTGTGCAGCCCATCTCAATACATGAGGATCCAGCTGTGCTGCAGGTACTTACAACATGCCTGACACAAGATGACTGACTCTTGGCAGCCATGTGCCCAGAGAAGCTGACAAACGCTATCTTGTTGGTTTTCTTTTTCCTTTTCAAAGGTAAATTTCTGGAAAATTGATCCTCATTAGAGTGATAACAGCTAGGAAAATATAATTTTGTTGGGATGCAGATTTTGAAGTCCAAACTCCAAATTGAATTTTTCAGCCATCCCTTTTCATAGAATCATAGAATCATAGAATATAAGGGTTGGAAGGGACCCCAGAAGGTCATCTAGTCCAACCCCCTGCTCGAAGCAGGACCAATTCCCAGTTAAATCATCCCAGCCAGGGCTTTGTCAAGCCTGACCTTAAAAACCTCTAAGGAAGGAGATTCTACCACCTCCCTAGGTAACGCATTCCAGTGTTTCACCACCCTCTTAGTGAAAAAGTTTTTCCTAATATCCAATCTAAACCTCCCCCACTGCAGCTTGAGACCATTACTCCTCGTTCTGTCATCTGATACCATTGAGAACAGTCTAGAGCCATCCTCTTTGGAACCCCCTTTCAGGTAGTTGAAAGCAGCTATCAAATCCCCCCTCATTCTTCTCTTCTGCAGGCTAAACAATTCCAGCTCCCTCAGCCTCTCCTCATAACTCATGTGTTCCAGACCCCTAATCATTTTTGTTGCCCTTCGCTGGACTCTCTCCAATTTATCCACATCCTTCTTGAAGTGTGGGGCCCAAAACTGGACACAGTACTCCAGATGAGGCCTCACCAATGTCGAATAGAGGGGAACGATCACATCCCTCGATCTGCTCGCTATGTCCCTACTTATACATCCCAAAATGCCATTGGCCTTCTTGGCAACAAGGGCACACTGCTGACTCATATCCAGCTTCTCGTCCACTGTCACCCCTAGGTCCTTTTCCGCAGAACTGCTGCCTTTCTTTTATTATAGGCTGAACAAAATCCCTTGTATCCAAATATTAAATGTTGTGGTGATCGGTCCACATCATAGTCTGAATCGTAGTCAAACACATAGTTGTGTTTGAAGCTCATTTGTGTTTCCCTGCACAAAACAATACAGACTCCATCTATGGGGCTTTGTCTTGTAGCAGTTATTTGGGAATATGGACTTTCAGATGTGAATTTCGAGCACAGAGTTTCCTCTCTCCTTATTACTTTTTAAAGGTATGCCTACACTGTGTGCTTCTTTTGGAGTACATACACTGCATACATATGGAGTACATACCCTACACACTGCTCTTGCCTGGGTAAAAATAACAGTGTAGATGGTAAGGTACTGCTTAGGCAAGTAGAAAAAAGACACATCTGAAGCCTCTGGATATATACCCTACATGGCTCTCTCTTGCCCAAACAGTGCCTTTGCAGATATACTGCTATTTTTAGCAGTGTAGTGTCTTCTGCCTCCCCATTGCCAGAGCCTTTCCCTGCAGGAAGGCTCTGGCAGGGTGGAGGCAGAGGGGAAATGATTCAGCAGCTCCCTCCCTCCCTCCCTCCTATAGCCTATCCTCATTGCAGAGAAAGGCCCTGTTGCCAGAGACTTTTCCCTCTGCCTCACCGCTGCCAAAACCTTTCAATGACCCATGTATCTACACACAGCAATGTGGATGCAATCTGCTTTCCACTCTGGTGTGTAGCTACACATACCCTATATGCGACCACCACTCATGTGCACTGTGGCTGTAGCCTAAAAGAGTTTGCTTCAGTGAATCCATTTTTAATATAGGTCAAGTCCTCTGTGGGCATAAGCCCTATTTGAAGTCAATGAAGATATCTGATTTACACCAGCTAAGGTCCTGGTCCATTTTCTCTAGAGTATTAGTGCTTCACAAGGGGCACTGTAGAGAAGCAACACAATGGTGGAGCACTGATAGGTGCATGAATCAAACAACCTTCCAACTCAAGCTTGTGAAAACCATTGCCACGGTGGAGCCATGCTGATGTCATCTTCTGGGTCTTCTCTTCATTTTATTCTCCCTCCTATTCTAGTTCTGCTGCCAAAACACATCCCACATGGCAAAAAATATAATCCCTCTTTTAAGTGGCATTGTTAAAATGAAACCGAAATTAAAACAGCTGTTAAATATAAACAAAAATGGTATAAGGCAATGGGTTAAAGATAAAAATATACAGAGGGTAAAAAGGGTGACAAAAATAAATTTAAAATATCAGAGATTAGGGTTAGATGTGGTTTAAGAAAAAGCAAGGTTTACATATTTTTTTTAAGACATGAAAAATTACAATGAAGCATAATTATTTTTGTAAAAGTCCAGGGTTAAAATACCAAACAAGAAATATTAGCCCGGGTTTGGTAATATAAATGAGGGTGGCAGAAAAATGGAGGTGGGAAGGCTTAGTACCAAAGGTGACAATTCAGCATGGGTCACTTATGCATTTTGCTTAATTAAAATCAAAACCAGAACGTAGGACTGAGCAGTTGGGTCCCCATTAGTCCCATTCAGCATTTGGCTAATTTTTCCCACTCTTGATCTGTTTTATTTTCTTTTTAGGCCCTGATCACACGAAGATTTGTGCATGTGCTTAGTTTTACACACATGTATAACCCCAGTGAAAGCAGTGGGAATACTCACCTGTGTAAAGTTTGTCTCTGTGTAAGTACTGTAGAGTGTAAGCTCTTTGGTGTGGAATTGTCTTCCGAGATGATGGTACAGCACCAAGAACATTTTGGACTCTAGTGGCATAGATATAAGGGCCTGATCTTACTCTCACTAAAAGCAAAGGAAAGATTACCATTAACTTTAATGGGAATTAGATGAAGCCTTAACTAATAATCATGAAACAATGAAAGCAAGAAAAAAAACACCCCCTTTACTCCCCATCAGAATCAAACTAATTCTTCTACCATAGGATGGGAAGGAAGAAAGAGTTAGAGAGTATTATTATTAGTTTGGTTTTAACTCCTTAGGGCACATTGAGATATTATGTAAGATATTATGTAAAACTACCTAGAAGGAGAGAACAGGATATATTATTATGCAAGTATCTATAAAACCCCAAAGGAAATTACGTGCATATGCAAGACATAAATATGAAGAGGCTTTTGCATTCTAAACTGATTTGCATAGTAGCAGTAAAATATTGTGACCTTTAATGTAATAGAAAAATAGAGATGTAGGTTCAAACGACCGAAGGAGTTAATGTCAAACGTGCTTGGAAGAATCAGGAGAACACCATAGTCTTCCTTGTCATGTGGAAAACATTATCTTGGTTTCCTTTTTTGTTCCCACAGTCCAAAGCTGAAGACTATTGTCTAAGTTCTGTCTCCGTGATGCACGTGCAACTTGAGTGAAGTCAAAATAGTTGGAAGGGTGTAACTGAGAAGTGAACAGGAGTCTATACATTTATTAAACTTATTATATGTTTGTTTACAAGTGCTTCGAAATCGACATAAAGAAAAGCACTGAATTAAGAATATGACACAGACTTGTAACCTTCACTAACCTAATGAAAAACACTAACAGGGCAGTATTTACTTATAGTTCCAGGTGACTTATTATAAATAATTTTATATATATATATATACACACATCTGTAAATGGTACTTCCAAAATATCTGAGATGACAAGGCCCCTTTCCTGAGGAGCTTATAATGTAACAGAAAAAACAAAAACACACAGGACAACAGTTCAGTGGGGGTGGAGACAATAAAATATTCTTTCTAAATTGTATTTACACACACACACACACACAAACCTGGTAAAGACAGGTTTCAGAGTAGCAGCCGTATTAGTCTGCATCCGCAGAAAGAAAAGGAGTACTTGTGGCACCTTAGAGATTAACCAATTACTAAGGTTACAGAATCAAGCACACAAAAGTTAGGAAATGCCAGAATGAATGTTGCCCGTGCAACCTTAATTTGGACCCTTCGTGCGGCTGCATTATGACAGTCTTGAAAAGTTAAAGCTTTCCAAAGAAACATCACCAGAATTTATTTTACATTGTAAAACACCATGTATTTTCCCCAAGCCTTGTTCTGGGAAATGGCTGAACCATTCTGGCTGATATTTTCCAAAAATCCCCTTTTCTATATCTGATACATATATTCTACTAGGTTGAACACAGTTCCGAGTGCCTGTAAATTGGCTAGATGAGGTTCAGGAAACAGTCTTGCTGCTGGTGAACCACAGCATTCCTGGGGAAGATTAAACAAGAGAAAAAGCTGCTTTATATTGTGTGTGGCCAGCATGCCATAGTGTTTAATTTTCCAACAATATTTGTTTTAGAAAGTGGAAGCCGTTAAACAGAGGTGGACAGACTGTTTATTTTTAAACAGAGTTTTTGCCAGAAATGATTTGCTTGGTCTCCCAAAGCATTATTTTTATCTCGGTCATCTCACATGTTACAGTGAAGTAACCAGTAAAAGAAATATTAAGTGTAAGTAAAATATGGCAAAACATTGCATCTGAGATAAATAACTGTATAATTAATCTGTGGCCGCTGAGGACTTGACAGCTACACTATGTTGCATATTATGGTCCTTTTCATGGTGATGTTGAGGATAGAATTCAGATTCTCCTCCTCCAAAAGGTACAGACCCCCAACCATCTGAGCTGAAGGAGAATCTCAGCATCCTTCAGCAGCATGAGGCCTACGACACACAGTTGAGCTGTTCGGATTCTGTCCTGTAGAGGCATAGGAACACCTGCACACTAGTTAGCTCAGTGCAATGGAAAATAGTGGCTATTGGGCTGTGTGTGTGTGTGAGATTTCAGATTCCTAGCTCTAAAAATTCTTCGCACCCTGTTAGCCAACGGCCAAGGATGTTTGGTGAGGTGCCAGCTATGCCCGTTTATACCATCCGTGACTTTAACCGCTAGGACGCACTGTCCCTTCGCGGCGGGCAGCCCGGGCTAGGCTGACGGATGCCCCAAGGTCCTAACCACCCGTGACTTTAACTGCTAGAGCTCAGAGCTCCTTCGCAGCGGGCAGTCAATACTGACTGACAGGTGCCCCAATGGCAGCACTAAGAGCCTCTCCACACCCGTGACTTTAACTGCTAGAGCTCAGAGCTCCTTCGCAGCGGGCAGCCAGGATTGACTGACAGGTGCCCCAAGAGTTTGCCCCATGGAGGCGGCACAACTCAACGCTAGGCTCTTAGTACTCTCACCTAATGGCCAGGCTTTAGAGCCAAAACGGCTGAGGTTCTTTAATTGTGTTGGCTGCTTTACAGTAAACCAGGGAAAACAAGTCAGGCTTATGCACAAATGGTTACCAAAATTTATAAAGCTAGATTCTAATCATGTGGTTACAAAATTGCTAGTGCCTACTTATTTAAATGTAGAGATGTTACACACACAAACAAGTTACAAAACTGAAGCCACAATCCCAAAGAAAGAAAACAAAGTATAGAGCTCTATTTCAAAATATGTGTACACTAAAGATAGGAGATCAGGTGTGGGTGCTTCTTACCCTCCTTGCGTCTCTCGATTCCAGCGGTGCCAAGCCAGGATCGGTCACTCAATTCCGCGGAAAGACGAATAAGGGACAAGGCTTAGGGACCCTCTTAGCTGCAGAAGCCTTGGGAGGCTGTCACTTATCTGACCAGCAGATAGATAGTGAAAAGCACTCAAAAATCATGGTGCTGTAGGTCCCCTACTTATACCTCTGTACTCCTTTATTCTCTTTCTCCTTTCTTATGCCAAATTGAGGCTGGTCTGTCTGGGTGACGCCAGCTTTCGCAAGAGTAGTTTACACTTGCAAGGGAGAGAAACAATAAGTGTCAACTACTGGACATTTCTTTTATCAGGGTAAATATTTTCCCACCTAGGATGTTGGTGTGTGTGCATCACGCTACTTAGTAGGGGCTAAGAGCCATGTCTGTCACAGGGCCTCTGCCTGCTGTGAGCTTAATCGTTGTATATGTTCCCAGAGGCACATTGTAGCAGCACACCTGTGCTTTTCACAGCTTCAAAGGCTGTGCTGGAATATATGTTAAGTGCCCTGTTCCGGCTTCCTCCTGTGTTTCCAGCAATGCTGGTCTGGGGGGGGGGGGGGGGGCTGGCTGTCTCGCTACACACCCACTCCTGATATAATGCCTCAAAGCTCTTTGATTGTTCTACTAGAGGCAGATCAGCACAGAACAGTACTTCTGCACATATAGGCATAAGTTCAGTCATATAGGCATAATGTCACATATAGGCATAATGTCACAGCACTTTGTGATATTGCAAGTCATCCTAAAGCATCCATGCTTCTGGAAGATGGTTGGATTCCCAGAAATGTTTCAGACCAGGGGTTACTGATTGCTGGACAAGCTCAGTTCCAAGAACTGCTCCCTACATCACCATATGAAATCAGCTTTTGGGTGAATGAACAGACAGACTGATGGCTGGACAAGGGACAAAGAAATGAAATCGGGTTGAAATAAAAAGCAATCTGAAACCATAGAGCTGATTTCATGAGGTAAATTAGCTGTTTGGATTTTTTTGTCCTGGAAATTGCACAGCCTCTTCTGGGACACAATGAAGCTGATTTGTCATTCTTGTTCCAGGACAGAATGGAGATGTTCTTTGGAGAGTCTGCAGAGATGTTGCGGGGAGAGGGTTGAGAGACACGCTGCATTATATGTACCTGACAATGAACTGGAGTAGGGATTGCCTCCAGCCACTCTCTTTAAGGAGGATGCCTGCAATAGCGTAGGCTCCACAGAAACAATATTACAGCTTGTGGCTGTATTTTATTTCGTTTTGAATCCTTGCAGAGCTGTGGATATTAATCTGTTCCTACCTCTTCTCTAGACCACTCCGTCCTCCTTTGTCCCACCCAGCCCCCACTCCCTTGGGCCCCCTCCCGCACAAATCACCTTCTGCTGGTTGTGAGGGAAGTGTGGGTGCAGTAGAAGTGTGCCCCAACTTCCATGAAGCGTGTGTGTGTCGGGGGAGGTGGGATGGGGAATGGTACATGGAGGGTTCTCTTTGTAGGCAGACACGTGGATGGATGGACTTTAGAGAACACTTGCTTTCATTGTAAGGCAGCCAATAAACATCATACACTCTCTCCTCAAGTCCTCAGCAAATGCTGTGGTGGAAATTACAACAGAGACCCATGAGACTTGTGCATACATTGACTCAGCAACAGCAGAGTACCCTACCACCAAAGCAAAGGGAAGAATAAAAGCTAGGTCACTGTCTAGCTGAAGTTCATTCCCAGCTCACCTTACCAATTTCGTTAGGATGGTAGATTCATCACAGATAGTGAATTTGTATACAGCTAATGAGAATAGGTCACAGTCTCCAAGTCATTTATTTTGTACAGTGCATAAGCAGCTTTCAGTTAATGTAGTTATTGTCACACACCTCTTGAGCTTTTCTTATTGCAAAATATTTACCTCTCCATATGCAAAGCATGGTTCATTCTTATTTTTTTAATAATTAAAGGGAGACTCTCAAGAACATTTAATATATTACTTCACTTTTGTGCTTCCTCCATTGTTCACAGGAACGAGCCCTTTAGAAGTCTGAAAATAACATTCCTTTCTCATCTGCTTTTTTCCTTCTGCATTCGGAGGCTGCTCTTAGTTTTTTTCCCCCATCTTTGTTTTCATTGAGCATAAGACAGCCTGGAAGCACTGATTAGCCAAAGGTCTTGACACTTGCATAGCTCATCCACACAGGGCACACAGCCAAGACTATATAACCCATTTTTCAATAACGGAGAGTTTTAGTTAAACAGAAATTTACAGAGTTTGGAACATCCCAAATACCACCTGAAGTCAAGGAGGGTCACCTGTACTTAGGGCCTGGTTTTCAGAAGTGCTAAAGGGTCTCAAACTGAGCACCCAAAACCTATTTTTATTTCCTTGTTTGATCGGACTCTCAGAACCTGGTAATGGCAGTGACTTGGTCCCCTAGGTGATGGGGTTGGGGGTGGGTCTCCTTTGGCCTGTCATAATATTAAAAAGGAGGTAGAGGTACAACAGAATTATTCTCTCTGTCAAGCAACACATGACAAATATTTGTGTACTCAAGCTGCAGCAGGGAATATTTAGGTAACCTAATAGGGTGGAAAGACCCTGAAGGGTGAAATCCTGGCCCCATTGTAGTCAATGGGAATTTTGTCATTGACTTCAACAGAGCCAGGATTTCACCCACCATTTTAAGTCAATGGCAAAATTTCTATCCGCTTCAATGTGGTGAGGATTTCACCCGATAACTATAGGAGCCATTAAGAGAAAGGACCACCCTGCCAATAAAAATATGAAATTGCTGCCAATGAAATATTAAATTGTTGCCAATACCTATGATTGCACTCTCAATCTTCCAATGAGAATGCTTTGGGCTAATTAATTTTATCCTGCAGCAGTAATGGACTAGATGGCTCAAATCAGAGGTCCCTTGCAACCCAAATTATTCGGCAGTAAAAGACAAGCTCTTCCTGGGAGACTTTGACTTTATTTTGTTTCAGTTCCTTGAGTCCACAATATTCTAAATACTCTTTGGGGCCCTATAGCTCCTGCATTCAGGTATAAGTCCCAGTGCCTGAAAACTTAGATGAGTGGACCTCTCTGCTCTCTCTTTAAGGAAGAAATAGAAAAGACAGCTTTGGCCAGGTTCATTTACATGTATTATAACTAGGGCCAGTCAAATTTCCAATGGAATGTTTTTCTGACCAAAAATGCTGATTCGTCAAAATTCTGCAGGAATGTGTTGATTTTGAACAAAATTAATTGGACAAAAATTTGAAATGAAGCATTTCGATAAAGTCGATGCATTCTTTGTTGAACTCATTGGAACAGAATAGTTTGATTATTTTTAGTTTTGAAATGTATTTTATATTGTATTATAAATTACAATATACCATGGAAAAACAAGTCAAACTTGACTAAGCTGCAGGCACACTTAGTTCTGGCACATCCTGACTTTTGAGAGCTTGACCTTTTAGCCTTAATGATGTTAATTTAATGCAGGGGTTTCTCTTTGTGTAATATCCTAGGGTTTTTTAAAAAAATAAATTGAACAAACAAAATCTATGATGTGGCATCCCATGGTTCATCAGCGGAATTAGAACCTTTAGATCCACTGCACTGACTTCTGCCCCTTGAGCTAAAAAAGTAACTGTTAGCAGTTGTAGGTGGATCTCCTCTAAGTGGGCCAGCACTAAGGAGGGATGAGAAAGTTTGCCAGTAGATTTCACAAATATTTGCTGACAGCAGAGATGAGACTCAGGAATCTTGGATTCCTATTCTATGCTCTCTGCTTTAGTGGGCATAGAGTTTTCAGACCATTTCCCTCCAAGTGTGGCTCCCTTCTGCCTTGTCCCCTCCAACCTGTCCCAGTCTTGTCTCTTCCCTATTCCTTGGTTCCTCATCTGAGTTCCATTCTCCACTCCTAGCCATTCTCAATCTCTTCTCTTCAGATTTCTGATCCAGGTACCAGTCTCCTTGCCCAGCAAATTCTAGTTTCACCCCTGCAGACTCCCCATCCCAGTCTCCCCCTCATTCCCAATCTCACACTCTTTGCCCAGCCAGTCACAGTTCTCTCCCACTTCTCCAGCACCTGGTCCCCAGTCTCCTTTTCCAGTGAGTCCCAATTTCATCCTTTCTGGCTCCTTATACAATCTGTCTTTCTCCCCCAGCCTGGCCTCCAGTCATCTACCCCACCCATGTTCCTCATTCCCACTGGCTCCCAGTCTCTTTGCTCAGCCAGTCACAGTTCTTCCCCTTGTCAGATCTATCTCCTCTTCCCCCTTCCTCTAGTTCCCAGTTTCAGTCTCCTTGCACAACCAGGCCCAGGCTCCTCATCTGATCTCAGTCTTGCTCCCCACCACTGGCTCTCATTCCTCCCTACCTATTTACTTCCCTGCTTTCCTGTCACAGTTTCCTTGCACAGCCCATCCAAGTCTTCCCTCCCCAGCTCCCAGTTTTCCTTGCCACACCCTGCCATCTTCCAGGCCCAGTTTACACCCCAGATTCCTTGTCCTAATCTACTCCAGTCACCTCCCTCTGCAGGTCTAGCTCTTGTCCCCTCTGCTTTTGACTCAGGCAGCTTCCTCTTTCACGTTGCCTGGGTACCAGCTGTGGCAGGCGTGGGGGCATTGAGAGCACAGGAGTTACAGGATCCTTGCTGTAAGTTCAGGTGCCCAGACCTGGCACTGTCCAAAGCAGCCAAGAGCTACAATTGCAAAGAAAGGCTCACTCAGCCACAGCCTGACCATGCTCAGTGAAGTCAGAATCTTTGGGGGATTTGCCTGATGAAGTCTAAGAATGTGCATGTGCCAAGTGAAGTTTTCCAAAGGATTATAACTCGGCGAAATTTGGCCAGATTTTCATGGGGATGTCAAAAGGTGCAACCTTGACACAAATGACACCCTCCTTACTCCAAAGCACGAGGGTGAGCTATTGATCTTCAAAGTGAAGGTTGTCAGAATTTTTTAACATGGGCAAAAAACATATTTCTCCTGAGCTTCATTCTCAGTTGTGGCTAAACTTTTTTGGCTGAATTTTTCCAAAAGAAAAAGGACCCTTAGACATACTAAAACTGGCCCTTGTTGCTTCCATTGTCGCTTGGCAGTAGTGTTCCACATGGAAATCCTAATGAGAAAGATGGGCGTTATGAGCCGCTGTGCACTTGGGCCCATGGACAGCACTGAATTTACTGCCTTATTGGTGAGCTAGTTGAGGCAAACCTCTTGTTTTGTATGCTCTCTTATATTAATGGCTTTATTCTGATAGTAACAGAGCTGTGCTAGACTCTCTTCACACATATGGGAAGGCACAGTCCCTGCCCCAAAGAGCTTATAGTCTAAGCACAGATGTAATGCAATGAACAGGCGAGAGCCACAACAATGTCTAGGATGTGACAGACAAGGGTACCAAAACTAGGATTACATGATTATTTAGTTGTTTTGGCACTTGCAACTCTTGCAATTTTGTCACAAGAGTTGCAATATTTGGGTTTTTTTGTAAACCCTCAGCTTCTGGGGGCATGTGATTACATGAGACTCTCAGCTTACATTTAAAATAATGTAAGTTTATAATCCTCATTTTGCAGGAAAAACCTTGAAAATTTAGCCTTCAGGATGCACTCAGGTTAAAAAACCCAAAGGCAAGGAAACAGAACTTAATATTTATTTGATCAAAGCTCATGATTATAAAGCCAATCTGATTTTTTCAGGGCCTGACTCATAATTTGTCTATGCTTGGGGTTGGCAATACTGGGCTTTGCCCATGTCAACTTACAAAGTGCAGGTCTATCTGGTCTCCTCTTCCTGATTAAAATGAGCTTCTGGGGAAAGTGCAACCTTACGCCAGCCCACCCTCCCTCACTAACTAATACCCCCATTATCTACTGCCCACAAACTAATCTATCCTCCTCTCCAGCACCCTTCCCTCTGCCCATACTAACCAACTGCCCTCCATCCTCATTACATATGGCAACCCCCAGCAAGTCATCCTATGAATCATAGAATCATAGAATATCAGGGTTGGAAGGGACCTCAGGAGGTCATCTAGTCCAACCCCCTGCTCAAACAGGAAAGCTCCCTACACCTTACCCTGGCAATCAATCCCCTCACTTAGTAGAAGTTCCCTTCCTTTCCCCATCACTTCTTTGTTTGCTTGTCACATAAAAAAGAAAAGGAGGTGGGAACTGCCTTGTGCCTAGTAGAAGAGATGGATATTCAGTCTTCTTTCCTCTCTTGTATAACATGGATCCTTAAAATAGCTATTCGAGCTAGACAATGTGTTGTCATTATTTTGAGATGCATGCAAAGCATAATCTGATGTAACACGCTATATACGTTCAGCCTTTGTGGTAATTTTGTAAAAATTGATATGTGGTGTAAGCAGATGTATGCATACGGGCAAGCGGGGGAGGACAAAACAAACCAGGCCAGGAAAGTAAACCTGTGAGCAGTCTCATAGTTCTGAAACCTTAGTGCCACTTGAGAGTTAGTCAGCTAGCTCATTATGATTTTTAAATAGTTTCATTCCTTGTTTCTATTTATGAGGCTGGCTAGAATGTGCAGAATGCATTAGCAAAGACAGGATGTATGGGAGGGCTCAGTGGCACTGATGTAACCTACACAGCTTTTCAGAAGAGATTTGTAATGGGATATCATTTGGCAAAAGGCTGCCTAATGCATTGTCTCCCAGGCTGCAAAAGGCATCAAGGTGAATAAATAACCCCTGAAAATACAGTCAAACAAAATGATTTCACTATTCTAATTATTGCCTCTCCCTCCAGCCCCCAAATCTTGTGTAGTTACTTAGGTGTGTGCCAAAAAGTCTTATGTTTCTTAACCTAGCAGAAAAATCCTTCCACTAGGTGTAGTCCAGTAGTATGAGCAGAAGTTTGGTGAAAGGTCCAGGGAGGGCTGACAAAATCCTAGCACAAGGCATAGCTTGGTAATGAGAAAAGAAGGGGCGTTTTGGTACACGGCATAAGTCAGTGGGGAGTGAGGGAAAAGTCTAGTACAAGGCATAATCCCTATTTCTCAGAGACAAAGAGGGTGGTTGTAAAAGGGGAAGGGTAAGATGGAGGAAAGCCTGGTACAAAGCAATGGCCTATGAGATGAAGGAGGAGGGGAAAGTCTGGGACAAAGCGTGCGTCAGGAAGTGTATGGAAAAAAGCCATTCAAAATATATATCTGGAGAAAATGAGGCACAAGGAATAGCGCAGTGAGGGGAAAAAGAGGGGAGACTTGTTACAAGGCAAAGGCCTGTCATGGAAAGGGAAAAAGCCTGGCAAGAGGTATAGGTTAGGAAGGGCAAGGTGAAACTCCTAGTGCAAGGCTTATAGTAAGTCAGGCAGGGAAAACCTGATGATACGTGTAGTTCAGAAGAAAAAACAAAGCAGCTTTCTAATTAATGCTATTTTATTGTGAATGTGACCTCCTGTCTTCTTTGCACACAGCATAGAAAACCTGGTTAATTAAATAGACATCCATAGTAGAAAAATGAAGTCTAGGGTGATATTTCTGGCAGGAGGTATTGCTCTGGCTGTGGGGGGAAAAGGCTTTCTGCAGTTTGCACAATTTGTGTTGAGTACAGCTAGAGAGCAGTTACAGAAGGTGCTTGCCCTTATGTTAGTGCACACACCTTACCGTACAAGGGCAATCCTTTTGGAACAGCAGACAGATGAGGGAGGTAAGGAGAGGATAACTGGACAGAAACAGAGTGATACTGAAATAGGGTCTGATTCTCCTATTACTCAGATCAGCTATATACTGGTATGACTCCAGTAACTTCAATGGAGTTACTCCAGATCTACTCTCCTGCAAGTGAGACGAGAATCAGGTTCATAGATTTTATATTAAATGTACACATGAGACCAAGCCAAAACCTTGGTCCTGAACATCTCTAACTGTGCTGATTTTCAGAATCTCAATCTGTCCTGAGAGACTGGGCCATTTCTACACTGAATCCCGCCCTCCCTCTCCTGTCTGATTTATAAGGGATTTGAAATCTGGATATAAATTATGTGATTTGGGACTATCTACTTATACTCTGTGTACATGAAGTATCCAATTAGTTTTAGATGACTGACAGAATAAAGCATAAAGAAAAGGAGTACTTGTGGCACCTTAGAGACTAACCAATTTATTTGAGCATGAGCTTTCGTGAGCTACAGCTCACTTCATCAGATGATGAAGTGAGCTGTAGCTCACGAAAGCTCATGCTCAAATAAATTGGTTAGTCTCTAAGGTGCCACAAGTACTCCTTTTCTTTTTGTGAATACAGACTAACACGGCTGTTACTCTGAAACCTGTCAGAATAAAGCATCTGGTAGCCACTGGACTTTGAAGCATAGATTCTTGCTGCCATCTAGTGACTTCTAGAGGTAACTAAAAACAGGCTCTTGTGGGCCATTGTCCAGTACCCAGCGAAGACATTTATAATCCAGGAGTCTGGCTGTATTATCAGAGGAAATGTAGGGCCACCAGAATGGCAGAACAAAATAGCAAAGAAAAAAAAATGCCGTCCTTCTTTCTCAACAAGAGCACTGGCAAAATAATTGTGGGAATTGTGCTAGCTTAATTACAATGAGGCTCTAACAGGTAATATCCATGGACTCCGTGTATCACTGAGTAATGCTATTTGCATCCTAGAGAAAAAAAATAAAAACTACCTTTTCCCTCCCTAGAACTTGTACTCCAAATTGGATGAATTATTTTGTGAGTGCGCACATTGCTCTGCTGTACGAATGGCTCTTTCTGCATCCTCATGCACAGGGCAAGAGGACCCTGAAAATGTTTTTGACAGTTGAGAACCATTTATTTAAATTTTAATAGTTCCATTAAAAATGAAAGAAGTATAAATAGAGCTAGAGCTATTCCAACAATGACAGTCCACCACCCATTAAATTATAAATCTTCCATATAGCAGTGTAAAGAAGGCTAACAATACAAATATAGCGTTAATCAATTATTTGCATGTGATGCCATTATACAAAAGGATTTTTCTGCTACCCTAATATTGTAAGAAATTAAATGAAGTGAAATAAAAATCCTATTGAAAATCTACACTTTCCAAGCTTTAAAGTAACAAAAGGTTCCAGGTAAAATTCTGGCCCACTGAAGGGAGAAATTCCTGGATTTCCATTGGGCCTGGATTTCACCCTAACATTCTTGAGTCTGTCAGTTCACTCAGAGACAATAAATCAATGGAGAAGAACTTGGATGTATCTCTTGATTTTAGAACCCGTCCCAGAAAGCCTGCTGAGCTGATATCCATTTGTGTGTAAATTCGACCCAGAGTGAACACAGTATCCATATACAAATCATTCCCCCATTCTTCTTGACCTTCTGTACAGCAGCCCCTGAGCCCTGGCAGACTTCAGCACCTCTACTTTCAGCCAATAATTAAAGTACACGTGGCTTTCAGCAGCAGTGATTAAAAAAACGGCTACAAATCATTATTTCCTTATCTCCCCCTTACTCCTTCCGTGGCATAGGTTTCCCTAGGAATCGCAATATGAAGACCACAGCTTCTGGGAGGAATAGACTGGAAATACCATAGGACTCCCGTTCCCATTCCGTCACTCTCATTCTTGAGAGTTTGCTCTTCTCTTCATTTCTGCTCTTCATTTCTTCAGGACAATGGCTGTAAATTACTTTGAATGGCCCCCACTTCCACCATCATGGAAGCTTTGCCATGATTCCATGAGACAGGTTAAATCCTTGACCACGCTGGACCCAAAGCAGCATGTAGACGCACTAGAGTACAGTGCTGAGCCCACTACCCACCGACCCAGGGCTTTATAAAACAAGGCTAATGATTTTTTTAAAAGAACAAATGTGCAATTTTCTTTAAAATATGATGTCACTTTAGTTGTTTTTTAAAAAGACTATTAGCTGGAAATCAATGATGATGGTCCCTTTAGAGGACTCTACACTGAAGGCTAGGTTTCTTTCTCAAAACATGCTCATATGCATGCTACATGGGAGAGTTTACAGTGCAATTCAGTGAAATTGGGAGCCAGGTATCAGGGACATTCCTGGAGCAGATAGCCTCATAATAAGGCAGTGGGGTAATATTTCCTCTCTCTAAAGGTGAATCCATCTTCCCAATGACAGGTTTGCTGTCCCTTTTGAACTCTGTGGATGTACAAAGCAAAAGTGATTCAAAGTCAAAAAGCTCCTGCAGGTTTGCAGACTATCCTTAGGTGGTGAAACTCAAATTAAAAATTGCAGTGCCAGTGTGCTCTCTCCAAAGAGTAATATTCTTGCACAAGGTGAATGGTTTTCCCATTACTGTGCATTCAGGAAAACTGTGTAGTGTAATTTGTGTTCAGACCCTGCCGCTTGCAAGCAGATTGCCCTTGTCTTCCCTTGGTACATATTAAGATAATATACAAATAATGAAGCCCTTTGCTGTTTGATGAATTCCTGCTTTGTTCTGGGTTTTTAACAACAGAAACAGCAGGAGATGATGCTGTAGCCTTTTGGGGGCATTGCACTCTGTTTACAAGGGCTAGTCCTTAAACTGTATTGTCAACAAGCAGAGGAGCCCAGGGCAAAAAAATGTTATGAAGGACAATCCATTAACTGCAGGATGTTCCCTTAAAAAATAATTGCACTTAGCCATTTGTATTAGATTTGGATTGAAGTGCCAAAGGCTTTATGATCCACAATATTCAAGAACACCATCTACAGGGATTACTGTGGAACCTAGAAGTTTACAAGCTTTGTTGGTCTCCACATATAGGAAGGTGCTGTGTGAGCAGCCATAGACAATGATCAAAATAATTTTCCTGTTTGATAGTCACTGCTGGGTAGTGTGGAGAAATCTAGTCCATGAAGGGCTAAACTATGGGAATACACTGCCCAAAATATTTAATTAACTGTGACTGATCAGTGGAAAGGTCTTTTCTTCTAGTAGAACTCTTCACAAATTGCACACACAGTTTTGCATATTCATGCTACAAGTTCACACTGGAAATGAGATACAAATTTTTAACAGTGATGGTAATTAACTGTTGGAACAAGTTACCAAGGGATGTGGTAAATTCTTTATCACTTGGAGTCTTCCAATCAAGATGGAATGTCATTCTGAAAAATATGCTGTAGTTCAACCCCAAGTGGTTGGACTCAGTTCATGAATCGTTGAGAGAAAGCTAGGCCTTTGTTATGCAGGAGGTCAGACTAGATCAGAGGTTCTCAACCACCACACGGTGGGGTCTTGGGTCCTGGCAGGGTCCAGGGTTGGGGTCTTGGCTGCCTCCCAGTCCCACATGGTGGGGGTCGGGGTTCCCGCACAGCAGGGTCTGGGGTTGGGGTCTCTGCCCCATGCCCAGCTCTCCTCTCCTGGTCCCACTCTGTGGAGGGGTCTCTGGGCAGAGGGTGCTGAGCATAGGGGTTTGTGGAAGTGTTTAGGTGGGCGGCACTGTGGTTCTCAACCTGTGGCCTAGCTAAGACTTTGTGGCCCACAATGATAAATAGGTTGGGAACCACTGGACTAGATGATCCCTGTTGGCTTGAAAATCTATGACTCTATTATGGCAACAACAAGAGTACATAATGCAAGCTCATTAGCAGATTGTCCAAAAGTCTCACATGTTGGTGATGTCCAATCCCATTGTTCACAAATTCTTCCTGGCAGTTTATTTTCAAAACCCTAAAATTCTTTGGATTTCAAAAGTTATTTCTCTTTCCCTTTTTAATATTTTGTTAAAATAAAGGCCTGCAGGAGGTCCTTGGGATCAGACCCTAGAAGAGGTCATGCTTCACAAAAAAATCCCCACAACCTGAGACAAATACTTATGGACATAAAAAGATAAATAACTAGTTCCAATGAGTTAAAATAGATCAATTCTATTCTATTCTCACGATGACCTTATTCACTAACTGAAGTGAAGGAACATTTCAGGAAAAAAGAATAGGTCTATCTGTCCTGATTATCTTAGATTTGAACTTCCATAAAGCTTTCTTCTGTGTTAGCAAACAAGCAAATAGAAAGCTTGTAGATCAGCCTGTGACAAATTGGTGTTAGATTGAATGTGGGTTTAAAAAAAAACAACCCTCCAGAAAAGATTTTGCTTGCCTTGTATGACAGGCAGGGAAGTGCATGTGTAGTAAAGGCAAAATATTGCTAATTAAAATTGTGGCAACTTGGTGGACAGATGAAAGAAGCAGACAGGTGTTTTATTTTTTTTAATGATGGCAGTACATGAAATCCATTAGGAAAATCATAAAATAAAGTACCTGCAGGTACACAAGACCATGTTTTTAAGTTCCATGTTGTAAAGTTTCTGCCAGTCCTTCTTCACAGATGATTCAAATATGAAGACCTTTTACAGAAATGCGTATTTACAGAATTTGATTTTTGTAGTGTTGTTGTAATTGGCATGTAATTGGTGCCATCTTCTCTGTTGAAAAAGGCATATAATGACCTCTAGTGGTAAATATGTGCAAGAGAAAACATCACTGTTTGTTACACGTCCTTAAATTTATTGGTCGATTTATCCCATGGTACAGCATTCATATAACAAAAAGATTTCTCCACTGTGTCCATGTGCAACAAAAATCAAACAAGAAAGCTCTCTTTCAAGAAATCATTTCTTCACTCGGTTAGCACTTTGTTTCCAAATACATGATTCACTTTTGTCTTCTACCTAGTGATAAGCAGGCTGACCAGATAGCAAGTGTCAAACATTGGGACAGTAGGGGTGTGCGTGCGTGTGTGTGTGTGTGTGTGGGGGGGGTAATAGGTGCCTATGTGAGAAAAAGACCCACAAATCAGGACTGTCCCCATAAAATCGGGACATCTGGTCATCCTAGTGATAAGGGACCAAATAAAAGTTTGGAGGATCAGTTCTCTCTGGATGTTATATATACCATTTTGGTCTAGAAACTGTACTGAAATCACATATGAAAAGTCAGGGCTAGACAAGCCAATGCAAGTAGCCTCATCAATATATTTCAAACAGTCCCAAACTGTAGTAGATTACTGAAAAAGGAGGAGGGGAGAGATCGGAATGAAAAGGGAGAAAATAAAAACATTCTTTCTCTGTGTGTAATATAATAAAGGAACTAGATGTAACCCAGAAGCAAAAATATTTTATTTTCAGTAATAGCATATTAAGCCTTTATAGCAACATATAAACCATTTGTGAAGCGTTTAGTAGTATCAATAGAGGGGAATAAACTCTACCCTAATATGTGTGGCCAATTTTCCCTTTCAATTTTAATATAATCAGGTATTATTATTATGTAGCAGTGGCATTCAGCTTTCAGATAAACACATGTTAACAGTGTCAATGCTTTAAATAGGTTTTTGCAAAGATTTCTACACAAAATTGCAATCAGGCAACTTTTCAATCTAAACAAAAAAATACTATGAGTACTAACAAACCGAGACATTGAGATCAACCCACTAATGAAGAGAAGGCCACAACAGATTTTGAAACAAGTGGTTTAGCTCCGTTTCATACTTTGTAGTACAATGAGAAGGTGTTGATCCTTTACCAAGAAACTTTTAAGTAGACCCCTTCCATCAAAGTCAATGGGGCTCCGTGTTGGTGCATGAGATTATCCATTTGGTTCCCTGTCCAAGATCAAGGCCTAACTGGGAACATTTATTAATATTAAGCTATAAAATAATCAAAATATTTCTCCCAATAAGACAGGGTAAAATCTTATTAAAATGATGTAGTTCATTCAATTTGTAACCAATAGATGACATCTTTCTGTATAAGATGATTTACTGTTCTCAAAAGTTATAATATCACTGTTAAATTCTGGAGTGCAATCCAGACCAGTGAGCAGCTGTGTTATTGCCTGCCCTGTAGCTCTGGGTGCCTTAAATGCTCTGATGCTGTGGCTCATAGCCTGGACATCAACAACCAGCAGACAAGCATGCAGCAGCTAGCAGACAAGTATGCTGATTATCTGTGTGCCTTGCAGCCCTGGTTCACCACTATGACCCAGCAGCCTGGTTGCAACACAATAACTCTGCTCTCGTCTCTCTCACCCAATTACCTAGTGCTGGGGGTGACCCCAACACATTCCCAGACCCAAAGTTTTCCCTAAACCATCTGCCTTGAAATGTCCAGCCTTTCCCAGAACACTCAGAGAAATAATAAGGTTGTTTGCTCCTCTAAAGAGACAAAATGCATTGCTTATCACTTTAATCAGAATTAATTATCATTTCAGTTCAAACACAGCACTGGGTTGGTTTAGATCGCAAGTAAAACAAGTTAATCAACAAAAGGAGATAGGAGTGAGTTCAAGTATAAGGGACAGAGTTAGATATGGTTACAAGGAAATAAAAATGAAAAACAAAACCAGTTTCTAGAGGTGAAGACTTAACAAATGAAGCTATAACCTTTGTTCAAGGTAGTTTCCTTACCAATCTACCTTCCAGCAAGATGGCTGACCACCTCTCTTGTCAGGATCATCCACAAAGTCCAAAGTACGGTTCCTTTGTCATCTTAGATGAAAGATCACTTGGGGTTAATTGTCCTTCTCTTTTATAGTCCAGTGAACCTTTGAAATGGATTCTTCTGAAGGCTATTCCCTCAACGTAAAGTTCAGTCAGTCTGTGAGGAAGGAGAAATGGAATCTCATGTTGAAGGAAGTTCTGTGTTGGTGTTGGCTAAAATGCAGATTGATCGGTTACTGCAATCTCCTCCCCCTGCTGTGATGTTGAGTGGTTATCTCCTTCCCTTGTTGCCTCGATGGTCCTGTTTATCTTTTATGCAAATTGCATTCCTTTTGTCTCTTATTGTATATTGGAGTAACTTTGGCATTGCCTGGCAGACACATTTAAAGAACATAATTCCTAGTGTGTTTGTAATTTTGAATTTGTCCTTCATGTATACAACACACAATAATATTAATGATTAGTATGGTATTAGCTTTCTATTGATATCTTATGTGACACATTTTAGATACAGGTTATGACATTAGTGAGTTGGGGTATGCTGAACGGTCAGGCCAGCTGAAACTCACTACCAGATAGCAGGGAGCCCTTTACCCTTTTACACTGGGAGGCTGTTAGGGTCACAGTCACACAGCAAATCAATGACAGAGCAGAAATAGAACCCATGTCCTCTCTGACCAGTTCAGTGGTCTGTCCGTTGGGTCATGCTGCCTTGCGGGTATTTATGTGGTTTGTAAAATTCAGTACGAAGTACAATATCTAAGAATGATAATAAGATTTTCCATTATTCTATCACCTTTTATTCCATAAGGTCTGAAAGGGCTTTACAAAATTTGGAGTAACCCTAGTGTAGATAAAGGGACAACTCACATGGGTAGCTATATGTGTCCTTAAATATTTGAAGGAACACTAGAGAGACAAGATGGGTGAGGTAATATATTTTATTGGACCAACTTCTGTTGGTGAGAGAGACAAGCTTTCAAGGATACACAGAGATCTTCAAGGAACACTGGTCTTTATGCTTGAACCAGAGAAGCTTGCCCCTTGAAGGGCTAAAGGTGTAGGGTCAGCCAACCTTAGTTACTAATTAGACACACCTGAGCCTGGATCAGCTGGTTCACCTATAAAGAGCAGCAGGAAGTTATATGAAGAGTTCTTAGGGAGACAAGAGTGGAGAACAGAGCCTGCTAAGGGTAAGTCAGCTTTAGCAGAGAAACGTGGGACTTGGGGGCAGTCTCAGGAAGACCAGAGTAGAACATAGTGGTACTGAAAGCAAGTAGAGAAACCCGGAACTTGGGGAGTGAGACACAGGCAGGAAAGGCCCAGGAGTGACCTGATGAGGTAATAGCTAGACTTGAAGAGGAATTTGATAAGTTTATTTTGAATGTGTGTTCATTTAATAAACCAGAACCTGAGAGAGGCTGTGAATGGACAAGGGTCTATGAGTTATTGAAGGAGCCCCCTGAAGGGGGAAACTGTGGCAGGGGGTCTGCTTGCAGAGCTGCTCTTGGGTCATGAGGGGGTGCAAAGAGGCAGCTTGCCCTCTGACAATGCACACGAGACTTATTTCACTCACTGCTGGTGTGCAGTTCTTATGCCTTTGGGGTGAAAGGTAGTAGTTATTGAACAGTGAGCCACACCACAACAGCATTTTAGAAGACAGTGAAGGATCCTATATCTGGCTGACACTACTGAGGGGATTTAGATTGGCTGGATGTTAACCAGTTTTGGATTTTGGCCTGAACACCAGTATGAGTTTTTCTTTTCTTCCAATGAGTACCATGGGACAGTGAGGGAAAAATTTTCACTCAGATGTAAATCTGTACTTAGTGGTCTAAATACAAAGTGGTCTGGTTTTCAGGTGTGCTGGCTATCCAGAAATTCCATGAAAGAATTGGGTGCTGCACTTTTTGAAAATCAGGCTACTTTTATTTAGGTGCCTAAATATGAGCTAAGGGGCTTAATTTGGGTTGGAAAGGTTGGCCTTGATGACCAGGAGTGGGTGCAACCTAAAATGCATCTCTCATCAAAGGCAGCACCTGCAGGCGTACATCATACCCCAATGTCAAAAGTTGGGTCATAGGCTTGATAAGGCTTAGAGGAAACTCTGCCACCTATTAAGTAAACATTACCACCTCCCTATTTAATTAACTAGCTTGAAAAGCTAAATAATTTGATAAAGATAGCTATGTTTGTAGCATTACTAAAAATGTCCTGTAAAAAGGTCCCAGGCCGGCCACCATTAAACTAAGCAGAGCTCTGCATGATAAATTTTTAATTCCAGAATCTTCCACAGTCCTCTTCTACTCCTGTTCACTTTGTTTTCTTTTTCATACAAGAACTGAATCCCATACTGAATTAGAGGGCAGTAAATCAATCCACCCTTTCTGCTGTAAGGCATTCGTATTATCAGCATGCACAGTACATCACTTGCAGTGTCAAAATATACTTTAAACATAGGCCTGGCAGTGGACAAATAAAGTAAGAGACACATTCATGCTTTTAGACAATGTAATGAGAGCGCTGTTTTGAATAATCAAGCTTTATTTGACTGTCCACTTGCACAATCAGGCAGTTCAGGAGATGACAGAGAAATCTGCGAGAGGCCTGTTTGGAGGTTTATGATAGAGAAATAGGACTCCTAGTTGGGATCAGACCTAGAGATTTTGAGAACAAGAACTCTGTAGTGGCTTGAAACTAGCAAAATTAATATGGATCATAGTGATGATATTACGAATAGAGATGGTCCCATCCACGACTCATTACCTGACAAACCCAGACATTAGTGAAGGGTGAATCTAAAAACTTGAATTTAGATTTGGTTCAGATATGGATCTGTACATTGAGATGCTTATTTGAACTTTATCCAAGTTATCTATGCCTGCAAAATGGGGCTGGAATCTAGTGATACCAGGTTGGTTTGCAACACAGCCCTGCTTCTGCATGCTCATATATACAGGAAGACTCAGTGAGTCATGATTAAGGGGGGCCCTGAGAAGCTATACGGGTCTACCTATATACACAAATTTACAGGATCAGGACCTTAATTTGAACTTCTGCATTTTGCATTGGCTGGCATTCAGAATGGCAGAGGGACACAAACATGAAACCCAAAGGGATAAAATGTTACCATTATTTATTTGAATTTCAATAAAGATGCCATGTGAATTCATTGGAGTTTAGGGAATTAGTTCAAGGAGGGATTGTTCATATCTTATCCAAAATGGTTTATCTACCCTTACTGGACACCCGAAGGCACCATGAAAATATGCACTGCAAGTTAGAGTAGGTTTGAAAAGAAATGCATGGAAAATGTTGACACTTCCAATTTTTTTTTCCATTTTGCAGGGTTGAAAACAGACCCTTTTTTTTCTTTTACAAAAATATTTGTGAAAGTTTTATAGAAACTATTACAGAAATGGAGGACTTGTGGCACCTTAGAGACAAACAAATTTATCTGAGCATAAGCTTTCGTGAGCTACAGCTCACTTCATCGGATGCATTCAGTGGAAATCCACTGAATGCATCCGATGAAGTGAGCTGTAGCTCACGAAAGCTTATGCTCAAATAAATTTGTTAGTCTCTAAGGTGCCACAAGTCCTCCTTTTCTTTTTGCAGATATAGACTAACACGGCTGCTACTCTGAAACCTGTTATTACAGAAATGTTTCATAAACACTATTTTGATAACTAGTTCAATAGATTTTTTATCAAAGTTTTGCATTTTTTTGTGAAAAACCAAAAACTTTTTAAAAAGTCAGTATCTTTTTGTTATCTGTTGTTTTTTTTTTAAACCTCATGGAAGTCATAGTTCAGGTGCCTGATGTCCCCATTTTTCTTATGGGCCAGGCTCCATGACCAGACTATATCTCCCATGACGCAACATAGTCTCCCCTCTGATTGAACTCTGTGATGGATCATGGGATTCAAATGACTGTGGTTTTAGTCCAGCCAGGGATCCCAGGCCACAGGGGAAAACAGGACCATCAGGCACCTGAATTACAGCTCCACTGAAGCAGTATGGCACTGCTGGGAGATACAGTTTAATGCTGAAATGACTTGAAACAAAGCATTTCAAGTCAGGCCAACAACATTTTTTAACATGAAAATTTTTTAAAAAATAGAATTAAAGGAAATTTTTGAAATGGAAAATTATTTAGAATCCACAAACTTCTCATTTCAAAATGTCATTTCAATTTTTTCTTTTTCTCTTCTTCTTTTCTTTTTTTTTTTACTGAAACAATTTTGCAAAATTGACACAAATTCATGAAATGTTTTGATGTCATTCAACCTGAATATTTTTTGCTGGAAAATTTCACTGAAATTTTGCCCAGTGCTAGTAGGCATGTAGATCTTGAGTCAGCCAATATGCCTGCATGCTGTTTGATTACAACAGAGTGGTCTACCTCTGAAGTAAAAATGTGTCATACTCCACTATGAAATGGGGCTTCTCCAGGGGCCGCCAGGAGACAAGGACTCTGTGAATTTTTGGGCTGCAGCATTGACTGACATTTCTCTTTCTCACTGGCTATGTTTTTGGTCGAGCAGGAATCCAGCAATAATGATCTTCCCTTTTTTCTCAACATGTTTTGTTAGCAGGGTTCAGATGAGGCACAGCCAGTCTCAGTGACACAGAATAAGAGCATATCCCAAGTGACTGTTAGAAAGGGTACTGTGAAATAATTCAGGCATCTTCCATCATTGTTCAGTTGCTCTGCTGTCATGCCAACCATATGCTCTGACCAGTAAGCACAGGCTGCCTTCATACGTTCTAACAGAAGGTGAAGAATATCAGAAATTGTACTGGTCATACATCTTGCTCCAGCTTTTGGCAGGGCAAATTGCAATTTGGTTCAAATGGAGTTAAGATATGTCTGGCTCCCTGAAAGTGACAAATATAGGTCATTATGTTCTTCGCAAAGCCTACCATTTTTTGCATGAGTCTGTGAATCTGTAGAATAATAATTCTGCTACACTAGCTACTAACAATTAACAAATGCAAGATATTTTGTGAGGGGGAGATCATAAATCTTCTGTCCTTGGTGGCTTTGCTCATTATTAGTCCCAGCACGGCGAGAGACAACAAGCCTTACCTTCAATCTCACTGTGGCCCGGAGGCGTATTAACACCTAGGCCGACAAGGCCTAGGCCTAGGGTGGCAAATTTGCAGGGGCAGCAAATTTATAATAGCAGCCAGAGGCTGCTTCCCCCCGTGCCGGTTTGCGCCCTCTGGCCCTGCCCCAACTCCACCCCTTCCCCGCCCTCCTTCCCTACCTCCTCCCTGCCCCTATTGGTCCCCCTTCCCAAGGGGGGCATTCTCCCCCTTTCCCCTTCCTTCGCAAAGCTGTTTTGCACACAAGCACTGGCAAGGAGCAGGAAGAAGTAGGACCCTGCGGTGTGCTCAGGGGAGGAGGCAGAGCGGAGCTGAGCTGGGGTGGGGGAGCTGCTTGGGGGGGGGGGGGGGCTGCAATTATTTCTGGGCCTAGGGGCGGCAAAATCATTAATCTGCCACTGTGTAGCCTTCTAAAATTGGTCCTCCCAAAGTTATCTGCTCACTTTCCTGTGCCCAATAACCACTCTGAGGCATAAAGATGTCTGTTCCTGTGTTTCAAAACTTATTTCTGGCCCCTCCTTAATTTGACTGCTGCCCTGATATATGTTTAAAGATTAGGCACTCCCTAATATATTCAGTAGCTCTTCAGCTTTATGTGAATCTGTTTTTATATACGGGCCTAGATAGTATGGCCTTTGGCTTCCTTGGAGCCAGGCAGCTGGAGGAGACTTGTGGAGTTGGGTCCAATCTTCCCTGTGCTGCTGGGAGTGCCCCAGCAAAGGGGGCTCCTAGCTCGGGCTGGGCTGGGGAGGGACAGGACTTGTCCATCCCCTGCACAGCTGCTCTAGAGGGTTGGGGGGATCAGACCCACCTCCACGTCCGGAAACCTCCTGGAGCTGCAGAGAGCTCTGCAGTTGCTGCCCAGCACAGAAGTGAGGGTGGCAATCCCATGACCCCCCCAGAACAAGTTTGTGGACCCCTTACTATCAGGACCCCCCACAATCCCCTTTTGGGTCGGGACCCCCATGGTTACAACACCATGAAATTTCAGATTTAAACATCTGAAAATGTGAAATTTACCAATTTTCAAATCCGATGGCCGTGAAATTGTCCATAATGGACCATGAATTGGGTAGGGTCCTAATTATAATGATTAAAAGAGTATATCTACCACTCCCCATTCTGACAGTTATCTTATGAGACATGCTGTCCATTCTTCCTAAGGCCCCTATCACCTTGATACCCAAGCACCAACATTAGCAGTGTATATCAACATAAGAACATTACACATTTCTTCTCCATAGAACACTCAGAACATCCCTCCTTCAGTACAGACTGTGCAATTCTAGGCACACTCACAGCACAATATCAAGGGGTAAAATTGCCAGCTGGTGTGCACAGGATTGATACCGGCTGTGTGAACGATGCCTATTGCTGTTAATGAGCAAATCCACAGGTGCAGCTTTGACAATTTGCTGCTACGCTGCAAAACAAATAAACAAAAACCATCCCACAATGGGCAATATGCTGGGTTCCCCTTGAGAAAAATGAATGGATTCAATGATTTCTGTGAGATAAAGGGTTAAAAAAAGTCTCTCTTTTACTACATCCTTCCTAACCCGAAGTTCTGTACATGAACAGTTTCCTATTTGACTTATATGACTTTCCCATGCAGTCATGTTGCCCCAGCTCTGAAAGATAGTTTAGGATTTTTTAATGTTCTGAAAGCAGAGATTAGGGTGGGTTGTGTGGTTAAGACACTGGATTGGGACTCAGGGGATCTTGGTTCAATTCGAGCCTGTCAGGAATCTTGGATAAATAATGCAGTGTACATTGGGCCAGACTGAGAGAGAGATTGCCTCTATAGCCTGGTGTTCGGAGCACTCACCTGTGATGGGGGTGAGCCAAGGTCAAGTCCTTTCTTGTGAATACCTAATTCTTTATACACAGTGGAACAGCTTCAACAGGAGAGACTGAGAGAAGCCCACCGCAGATTAGCCAATAACCTGGTGGTTAGGTTACTGATGGCTTCAGGTCCCTGCTCCAAATCAGATACAGCAGAGATTTAAAACCAGGACTCCTGCATCCCACGTGAGTGCCTTAACCACTGGGCTATTGGCTACAGTGGGGACTTTGTTTCATGAAAAATGCTGAAAGGTCACAGGTTCCTTCTGATGGTAAAATGGGACTTTAAAAAAAAAACCTCAAGTTTTCATGGGATGGGAAAAGACATTTCCCAGTTCTGCTACAGATTTCCTGTGTGGCCTAAGGCAAGTCTCTAGGAGTGGGATACACCAAGGTATTTAGGTCGTTAACTCCCATTGATTTCAACAGAACTTGGGCTCCTAAATACGTTGGTGAATCCCACCCTTAGTTTCTTTATACCTCGGTTTCCCATTTGCTCTTTCTACCATGCTTTGTCTCTTACTGGCTTAGATATTCAAGGCAGAGATGGCATATTACCATATATTTGTACAGTGTCTAGGACAGTGGGGCCCTGAACTTGGTTGGGGGTCTCTAGACACTACTGTAATATAAACAATAAGTGTACAGCCTTTGCAAAACAGAAGGGGAAATCTCACACTCACTGGGGCAGGTGGCCACTTTCCTTCTGGCTCTGAGTCACAGGGAAAGCAAACCAAAGTCAGCAACACAATAACATATTACTGTACAGTTAAGTCAGTAAAATAAAGACTATGTATTTGATATAAAAATTAGAAGGAAGTCATAAACTAAATGACTCCTGCCAAACATCTTGGTCAACATTATAACTATCTTGGTGGCCACTGCAAAGGGAGAACACGTTTCCTCCACTTTGTGTAGTAAGGAGCTCATTATTCCTTATTAATTAGGCCTTCACTCACTAATCTGTTATGTACCTTACCAGCAACTGTTTACAGATAAGTGTTGTAGGTTCTAATTGATGGGGGATAATTAGCTCCTCCCTAATTAGAGTGAAGTGTGTTTCTTTTACTCTGTGGATTATCGCTTATGGATGAAGGGCCAGAGAGGGAAAGCCCAGGATGTTCAATATGGCAGGAACTAATTTGTTTAACCTGTTATGAAAGGCTTATTTAACTAACATTTGTGTAGTGAGTTTGTTTGTGTTTTTACTGGCCTCAACTCTGCACAAACACATGGTTGTCATGGATTGGGTAACTGATCATTCATGATGTGATGACCTGGGGCTGCATGAAGTATGAGCACAGGTCCCATGATCATCAGCCAAAATTACACATATGGCATTAGTAGCTGAAAACAAAACCTTTGGCCTTCCTTGCACACAGCTTCATCACCTCACCCAAGAGAGGGCACCTCAGGTTAGAAGAGACGCATGAAATCATAGCCGTCAGGAGGCTGTAGCAAAAAAATATGTCAGGCTTTTGAAAAGGCACTAGTGGTTTGGGAATACCTAACTTGAGAAACCTTAGAGTCCTGATTTTCAGAGAGCCGGTACTCAGCACTTCCTGAAAATCAGACCCATTTCATCTAAGGTTTCGCAAGTTGGCCATCCCAACTCATTAGTCGTTTTTCAAAATCTTGACCATAAGGATTATTATTTTTTCTCACCATCATTGGCAATGAGACTGGATCTCTGCCATGCCACTTCTCTGTACAGTTAAAAATGTGAATGCCTCGTCATAGTCTATGTAAGACAATGACATGCTGGGTGCAAAAGGTATGTTTTCTTTTATGTGATTGCATGAAAACAGGTGTGCCACTCCCCATTCATGTGACATACACAGCAAGAGGGAAGAATCAAGATTTTGGAATAACCTTGTATCAGAACCTTTTGAGGTTTGCTCATTACTAGTTAAGATGAGTCATCCAAAAACTTATAACAGAGGATGCGGGGTTTATGAGATCACAAAATGTCAAGTCAGGTGTAAACTCATAAAACAATGGTATACAGCCACAGGCACATGCATACATATGGTTATCAGTCAGCTTCTCTTGAGAAGTAGGAGAAGTCAGAAGGATGACTAGAAATTCTAATGGTCTGCTGACAAAGCTCATTGAAATTAATAGTGTTATATCTATATCCGGAAGAGAAGGAAATACAGAGAGGAGCTCATTTAAGCACAGTTAGCTGCTGTGCAAAGGTTTATTGTTCTGGCTACCAAACTGAAGCCACCATGAAAATGAGGCATTTCACTGGGGAGGGTGAGAGTGCTCAAACCTTAAAGGGACAGGACATCACATTTCTCCACCTTTTTTTAAAAATCTTTCCAAATATATATACATTATCATTTACATAGAATCATAGAATATCAGGGTTGGAAGGGACCTCAGGAGGTCATCTAGTCCAACCCCCTGCTCAAAAGCAGGACCAATCCCCAATTAAATCATCCCAGCCAGGGGTTTGTCAAGCCTGACCTTAAAAACTTCTAAGGAAGGAGATTCCACCACCTCCCTAGGCAACGCATTCCAGTGTTTCACCACCCTCCTAGTGAAAAAGTTTTTCCTAATATACAACCTAAACCTCCCCCACTGCAACTTGAGACCATTACTCCTTGTCCTGTCCTCTTCCACCACTGAGAATAGTTTAGAACCATCCTCTCTGGAACTACCTCTCAGGTAGTTGAAAGCAGCTATCAAATCCCCCCTCATTCTTCTCTTCCGCAGACTAAACAATCCCAGTTCCCTCAGCCTCTCCTCATAACACATGTGTTCCAGACCCCTAATACTTTTTGTTGCCCTTCGCTGGACTCTCTCCAATTTATCCACATCCTTCTTGTAGTGTGGGGCCCAAAACTGGACACAGTACTCCAGATGAGGCCTCACCAATGTCGAATAGAGGGGGACGAACATGTCCCTCGATCTGCTCGCTATGCCCCTACTTATACATCCCAAAATGCCATTGGCCTTCTTGGCAACACTGCTGACTCATATCCAGCTTCTTGTCCACTGTCACCCCTAGGTCCTTTTCCGCAGAACTGCTGCCTACCATTCGGTCCCTAGTCTGTAGCTGTGCATTGGGTTCTTCCGTCCTAAGTGCAGGACCCTGCACTTATCCTTATTGAACCTCATCAGATTTCTTTTGGCCCAATCCTCCAATTTGTCTAGGTCCCTCTGTATCCTATCCCTGCCCTCCAGCATATCTACCACTCCTCCCAGTTTAGTATCATCCGCAAATTTGCTGAGAGTGCAATCCACACCATCCTCCAGATCATTTATGAAGATATTGAACAAAACCGGCCCCGGGACCGACCCCTGGGGCACTCCACTTGACACCGGCTGCCAACTAGACATGGAGCCATTGATCACTACCCGTTGAGCCCGACAATCTAGTCAACTTTCTACCCACCTTATAGTGCATTCATCAGCCCATACTTCCTTAACTTGCTGACAAGAATACTGTGGGAGACCTTAGCGAAAGCTTTGCTAAAGTCAAGAAACAATACATCCACTGTTTTCCCTTCATCCAGAGAACCAGTAATCTCATCATAGAAGGCGATTAGATTAGTCAGGCATGACCTTCCCTTGGTGAATCCATGCTGACTGTTCCTGATCACTTTCCTCTCATGTAAGTGCTTCAGGATTGATTCTTTGAGGACCTGCTCCATGATTTTTCCGGGGCTGACTGGCTTCCGGAGGTGAGGCTGACTGGCCTGTAGTTCCCAGGATCCTCCTTCTTCCCTTTTTTAAAGATTGGCACTACATTAGCCTTTTTCCAGTTATCCGGGACTTCCCCCGTTCGCCACGAGTTTTCAAAGATAATGGCCAATGGCTCTGCAATCACAGCCGCCAGTTCCTTTAGCACTCTCGGATGCAACTCGTCCGGCCCCATGGACTTGTGCACGTCCAGCTTTTCTAAATAGTCCCTAACCACCTCTTTCTCCATAGAGGGCTGGCCATCTATTCCCCATGTTGTGATGCCCAGCACAGCAGTCTGGGAGCTGACCTTGTTCATGAAGACAGAGGCAAAAAAAGCACTGAGTACATTAGCTTTTTCCACATCCTCTGTCACTAGGTTGCCTCCCTCATTCATTAAGGGGCCCACACTTTCCTTGGCTTTCTTCTTGTTGCCAACATACCTGAAGAAACCCTTCTTGTTACTCTTAACATCTCTCGCTAGCTGCAGCTAACATGGCTAACATGAAACACTAGATAACCTAACTAGAAGTTGGGGGTGGACTTTTGCAAATTCTCAGGTTGCAAGGGATTATTCTGCACTGGAATAGCAATTCACTAACTGGATAACTTAAGTTCAGATGCACAACTGGTTTTGCACTCTTTTGAGATAACATGTTGATGGTGGTGCAGTAGGATCCTGAACAACAGGAACACTTGGTGGTATGGAATCAACTGGATCTGGTACCAAAGTTTCTCCCAACAAGTTGTAACAGAAGGAGGGTCAATTGGAGACACAGAAAGTCTTATTAGCACATTCCCAGACTCTGCTACTTGTTGAGGTTGCAACTGGTCCATTTGCTGTTTTCATAAAAAACTGTTGGATAGTTTTTCCACAAATGAAACAGGTCCAGTGCATTTTACAAGTTTCCCAAGTACTCATTTCACTCAACAAGTGTGGTTGAGAGTCCACACTAAGTCTTCTATTTGAAAAGAATGATGATGAGTCTCTCATCATTGATCAATTTGCATAGCATGAGATTTGGCTACACGTGAAGCTACATCAGGATGTAGCAGGTATGCAAAGATCTCTTTAAGAAAAGAGTTGCATGTGACTCCTGGGTTGTAACATGTAGTGTGTTCCTATAAACAAGCAAGAAATTGTCCAATTTCTGCTGACGACTCAAAAATAGACTTGTTAACTTCTAAGGCGTGTTTAAGTGTTTCTACAAAGCAGTCTGCCACTCTGTTGGTCGCAGGATGGTATGGAGCAGAACGTACCTGCTGAATTCAATTTGAAGCTGGGAGCCTCTGAAATTCTTCAGAACACAACTGAGGGCCATTGTCACTATAATGGTAAGCCAAACTGGCTAAACATGGTACAGAGATGTCCAAAGGTCTAGGTAGCTCTTTCTCTTTTTGGCGACTTCCTTAAGTCCATGGCATCAATTATGTGTCCAAGGTATTCAGCTGAAGGTTTGAAAAACTCACTTTTTTTTTTTACGTACTCTGTCCACGGTCTTCCAAACATTACAAAACAGTATCCATATTTTGAATATGAGCCTCTTGACCCTTTACGATAACCAGGGTGTCATCCAAATAGGACTGAACTCCATTCAGTCCCTTCAGAATCTCATCCACGGCTTTCTGGAGCAGGGCCGACATAGAAGTGATACAGAAAGGCAACTTATTATAACAAAATAAGCCTTTTTGCGTGTTGATTGCGAGAAAGCAGATCCATCTCCATTTATAGGTATGCACTGAGACACTGTCCCCCACTAAAAATAGCAAACAATCTTTCACATGAGGTAGTGGATACTAGTCTGCACCATAGGTACTAACTCCGTGGATGCTCTAGGGCTGAAGTACCCATGGAAAAAATAGTGGGTGCTCAGCACCCACCAGCCACAGCTGTTTGGCATCTGGGGGAGGGTGGAGAGCAGGAAGAGGCACAGTGAAGACTGGGCCTTGGGCGAGCGGGTGGAGTGAGAGTGGGGCCTTGGGGCAGAGCAAGAGTTGAACACTCCAAGTGAAAAATAAAAGTCAGCGCCTATGGTCTGCACATAAAACTGGATTCAGTGTCACTTTGAAATCTCCACAAATTTGGACAGAGCCATCCTTCTTAATCACTGGTACGATGGTATGATGGTAATACTCACCGTGTGAAACTGGTGAGCAAACTCCGATGTTCACTGAATGGCCCATATCAGCTTGCACCAGAGGCTTCAGAGCATAAGGCCCGTCTCTGAGCTTGCAATATTTTGGTTGGCTGTCAGACTTAACAGTGAGCTTCACTGACACGTTTCTCATCTGTCCAAGTTCTTTTTCAAAAACTTTGGAATGTCTGGCCAGTATTTCTTGAAGACGTTGAGTCATCTTTGTGATCGCCTTGAGCTTCTCAAGATAAGATCTGCTAAATAATGGTGGATATTTTCCTTCAGTCACATACAAGGGTGAAATAGGTAATTGTCCGTCTAGTTGAACTTTCACTTGGAGTAACTCTTCTGGAACTAACTTTTCTCTAGTATAAGTGTTAAAAACCCTGGATGTTTCTTTCAGAGGAACTTGTGTCAGCATCTGGTGATAGGTATATTTAAAAATCCATGAGACAGCAAGCTCCCGTAGCAAGCTCCATTCATGTAGGAACTCCTTTGATCAAGGGTGTCACCAAGATGCCATCTCTTACTCCAGCGTCTGATAACACTAGGTCTAGATCAGTGTCAGTTGAGTTCTTGTCTCTTTCCACATGATCAATTCCCAGCTTCCATCCTTTTTTTAGATTTAGTCTTCATAGTTGTCTTCTTGGATGGACAATTACTGTGTTGATCATTGAACTGTGTGACAGGTCATGGCAATCCTTTCTTCTGGCACTTTCAGCAAATAACCTGGTATGCCCAGCACTCCTTCTCAGCATACATAGTTTGTGAACAGTGGCCACAGGTTCCTGTGCACCTCTGTCTTGCTGATGCAGGAAGTGAACTTCTTGGTTCACATTAAATTACAGAGAATCCTTCTTTGTGGTTTCCATTGTAAGAGCCATTACAACAGCCTTCTTGAATGTAAGTGCTGATACAGTCAATAACTTCTTCCGGACCTGGTCATTACATAATCCAGAGACTAACTGGTCACGCAGGGCATCATTTGATGTTTGTCCAAACTGACAATGCTCTGACAACTTCCTTAAAGCAGCAACGGACTGTGCTACCAACTCTCCACTTCCTTGGTGTCACTGATGGAACTAGTATTGTTCAGCTATCGTCAATGCGGTTGGAGAAAAATGTTCTTGCATTGCTGCTATAACTGCGGTGTACGTGGAAGTTCCAGACACAGATGGAGACAATAGGTTATGAGCCGTCTGTACGCCTTCAGACCCATCACTGTCAGCAAGGTTGGAACTCTTTGTACATCTGGAATGGAGCTGCAAACTACAAATTGCTCAAAACATCCGAGGTACATCACCCATGATTTGCCATAGTGCAGGCTGAAAGATGTTTGCCTGCCTGCTTGAACGTGGTCAGCCAAGAGAGCTGCTTGCTTCCCCCTCACTCTTTTGTTTGCAGTAGCTGGGGAGCAGCCTATCCCTTTGTTCTATTTTTAAAAGCCAGTTCCCCCTCTCTAGCTGGCAGGTTCATGCTGCCCAAGCAGCAAAAGCAGGTGTCTGTCCCCTTGTGCCTCTAAGTGACCTCTCCCCCTTTTTTACAGTCTTATTTGCTTGCTTTGTCATCTTCTTGCGCAGGCAGAGGCAGCCCTGGACCCTTGTGGGTTAGAAATCCTTTGACTCCAAATGGTATATCAGGACCCAGCAGAGAAGAAGATACAGACACAGAGGAGCTCATTTAAGCACAACGAGGTGCTGTGCAAAGGTTTATTGTCACTGGGGAAGGGTGGGAGAGTGCTCAAACCCTGAAATGGATAGGACATCACAAATAGACTCCATTGGCTTCTATGAGCTTTGGATCATGCCCCAACAGTGTAGTCCTTTACCAAGCAAACTAAGAGAGCAGCTAGAAATAAGTCTACCAGAGGAAGACCAGACTGGGATGGTTCCTTAGTCAATGGTGTTTGGGTGGTCCTGATTTCCCTCTGAGAGGCTCCCCGAAGCTCATAGTTAGAAGCTCTCACTGTACTGCTTTGTCAGGTCTATTCCTGAGGAGGGGGCTTTGATCTATACTCCTGTTTTGCCTATAGTACATCCAGAGTGGAAAGAAAAGTGCGAGCCATGGGGGTTAACCAAGAGCTGTTGAAGCAGCACAGAGACAGAGTCCCCAGCACAGGTCAGGATAAATTATGAAGTGCTATGCCATACTACTCAGAAAGCTTCATGTTATAATTTTTGGTGATGAGAAAGGGAAGGGCTCCTGACTTGGATTGTATCATGAGTCTTGTGATCTTTGAGGGTTTTCTTGAAGTCCCAGCTGCTGGAGTCAAGTGACTACATGAAAATCTCAGCACTAATATGAAAAGAAAAGCACTAGCCCTAGCAGTTGCAGAAAGAAGCTTTTTCAATATGTGGGGTTGACAATACTGAGACAAAACACAGGAAGAGAGAGACAAAGGACATGGATTGGGATAGGATTCCCTGGGCCTGGAAATACTTTTAGTAGCCCTGGCTATATTCCCTAGAAGTCTGGTATTATGAGTCAGTGGGGAGAGAAAGTAAGAGATTTCTTTTTACTGAATCATTATTAGGAACAGCAGAAACTCAAGGAAGTTACTTGAGTCTCATTATCAGATAAAGTTAAATAAAGATGCCAATAAGAAAGAAAACTTTTACACTCTCAATTGAAGAGCAATTTATTTTCCTAGCATAGATTTTAATAGAGAGAGAGAATACAATAGAATGGAACAAAACCCATGTACAACAGATCTGCTTTGAGACAGTAACAGTGAACAGGGATTCTATGTCTTTTTTATCTTTACTATAAGAGTTTAGTGTGATATAGTGGTTACTTTAACATGGCACCTCCTGGCTTTTGTTAGTCTGCTGCTAGTCCCCACTTGTGGCTTCTAACAAGTAATAGAACGTGGCAGCCTGAAAAGAATTGTTACTGTATCTGGTATGTTGTTGTTACCATACCGTTATGATGGACAGCACTGTTGGTGTGTATTGCCCAGCATGTCTGGTACATGAAACAGTGCTCAAGGGCTGGCCAACAGCCATACAATCCAATTTGACTAAGGGACAGCATGTAGATTCTCTGCCCCAGGAGCAAAGCAGGAACCAGACTGTGAATCTGAGTTGTGATCTGGTCTTTATTTCCCCCTTGCAATGGGGGGACTAATCTCTGCCAAACCTTTCACTGGTGCAGATGACTTCCCTTCTGTGTTAGCTCTGGTGTGTGAGCTGAAGTGTTGGGGGGTGGAACTTTGGCTGCATTGGCTCCCCATCCATGCACGATTACTCCCCACCTACTCCCTGCCCACCTGTGTGGGAAGGGACATAGCTGCCCAGCAGAGGCTGCCCTCCCCCTCTATGCAGGCTCTGGCAATCCAGTTATTTCCTTACACCCTCATACCCCACTGCATGGGTATGAAGCTGGGCTCATTTAGTCAGGCTGTGCGTAGTATCTGAATCTGATTTATTGTGTTTCCAGGTTCCAGTGCTGCATAAACCATACCTCTAAAATTGTACAACATAAGAATACAACCCCTGCTCCCAGTCCTCTAAATATTTTCTCCTGGGGAGATCTCTGTGACTAAAAAAGAGCTGAATAGCTCAGTTACATTCTGAGGAATGGCTAATTTCCAGTGGCATTCTGAGGCCAAGGTTCAAAGATTTTTCTTTTTTCTTAAAAACACAGCTCAGCTCGACTAACTTTGCCTAGTTATACGCAGAAAGTTTTAAAGAAACAAGATATGCCAACAGGGATGACAGCACAAGCGTCCCATCTCCCTTATCCCATTAAAGAGAAACGCAGCTGCCACCTAAGGTGTTCCCAATCTGTGAACACAAAGCATGCCCTGAACAAAAGAGAAGCCCAGACGGGAGTTCTTGTTTTTGTATTAAATAACGTACTGACTTCTTCATAAAAACCTTTGGGAGCAGAGTCCCAATGGGGAAATTCAAAACCTTCCTGCCCTCATTAGTCCCTAGCCACAATCAAGCAAGAGTATTTCTTAACATATTGATATCTTGGTGTAAACTGCAACATGCTAACTGGGAAATGTTGTAAACTATATTCTGCCACTGTATTCAAACTTTCTTTCTTATAATTTGAAAGTGTGGGGCAGGGGAGACTTTGCTGAAAACAACTGACTGGAGTTTCAGTGTTAATTGAAAAGAATGATTGATTTTACTGTTGTTTATTTATCTACCTAATGGATTGCTGGCTGATTGCTGGTGTCATGCTCTGTCATGCTGAATTCTGTTTTGTGTGTGAGTAGTAGAGAGGGGTTTGAACTAAACCCACAGCTATGCCCATCGCTAATTGGTGGCAGCCAGCACTGATAACTAACTGCAGTCGTCAAGATTACATTTCCTGTTTTTCAGCTGAGACCACAACAAATCTAGAGCTGTGTATGCACAGACATGATCACCAACTAAACCACATATCCTTGATACCAACGATACAACTCAGGACTGGAGTTGGGATGGACACAGTTTTCCTTCTTGGGAAAATATTTGAGATTTCAAAAAAATGTCCTGGCTGGAATTGGGACAAAAAGTCAAAATATCACTCTTTTTTTTTTTTTTTTTTTTTTTGTGAAGTGAAAAACTTGTGGGCGGGGGGGAAGGTTCTGGTCAATCAAAACATTTTGTTTTGATCATTTCAAAACATTTTATTTTTAGTTCAACCATTTTAATTTTAAATTTTTTACTATAATTAGCTTTAAAGTTTCAAAATGAAATGTGCTTTGAACTGTAAAACCAAAATGTCTCATTTTGAAATGCTGAAATGGGATGTTCTGAAAAATTTCTAAGCTTAAACTCAAAAATTAAGTCAAGGAATTCATTGAAACAGTCCTCCCCTCACTTCTCCCAGTACAATTTTGGTTTAGATGAACTGCCATTTTTCCTCAGGAAGACATCTCAGAAAAGTCCTGACGAGCTTAGGACCTGTTGTTCCAAACACAAAGGCTCCTATCCCCTGAGCTGAAGAAGACTCAGCAGCTGTTTGCCAGAGTAGTAGTAGGGCTTTTATCTTCCGTAGGCCAGTAAACAATCAGTGAAACTACGGCTTGTCTATATGAACATTTAGTTTCCGGCAATCTGTGGTGTGAAATCTGCCCCTCAATAGTCTGCTTCTGCTCTCATTGTCCATGTGCCCCCTGCTGATGCGCATTAATAGTTTGCTCGGACACTTTGATCTTGTCTCATTTGGACTCGGAATGCTTTCATGAACTGTTAATTCATGTCAGCAGGATCCACACAGACAGTTAGAGCACCACAGGCTAGTGTGGAGTAAATTTGCACCTCAGCTTGCCATGAACTAAATGTTCATGTAGACAAACCCTAACTAGTCTATTTTTGCTATCCAAGCTGGGTACAGTGCAAAAAAATAAAGCAGCAGCATACATTTCAAAAAGTACATTAGGTTTTTATCTTTTTCATATAGTTTCATTAACCTTAGGTGAGTACATTGCTCAACTGTACACACACATTTATATTTGAATATGTGATTTTTAACTTTACAGTGTCCTTTTGCCACGGGACAGAGGGAGGTCTTGAACATTGGCAAACGCATGTCTCTTTCCCATAGGACATAGCTCATTGCACTTCCTACATCTTGTAGCTCTTCACCGCAACTTTTCCCGAGATTCAGATGGCGTTTTCTAAACTAAGCAACCACTGCTTTCTGGAGTAGTCCAGATGAGATCAAAACTGTACTCTGTAAAATGGAATTATTCTATTCTTTGGTTAAATGTAGTTCTGCTTCAGTATCTATTTACATGTATCAGAGCCCTGTGGGCTTTCTCTTGCTGCAGATGCACGCTGTGCCCACACTGTCCTGGTACTGTTCACAGCAGGGGCTGGAACCAGGCTGGGAGTGGGAAGCTAGGCAAACAGTGAGGCTAGAGTGTGTCAGTCTTGTGAGCGTATGAATGAATATGTGCATTATACGTTTCTAATATCTATGCCCTAATTTTATTGCTGCCACTGGAATGTTAGGGATGATGACATTTACAAATTGAAGACACTGACCACAAGAGTAGCCTTTCAGTAGGCAAACAGAGGTGTCTCTCTTTGGCAGGGGCAGCTTTAGTGTGGGTTCATGGGCTCGATTGCACCTACAGCAATCATGAAACCAAGGGTGCAAAAACGGTCACAGATACACTTCTCCTGGCCCAGTGCGGAGGGGGAAGCCTGGGCGTGGGTGGGTTGGGGGGTGAGGCTGGAGAATGAGCCCCCCCTACACTTTCCCTGCAGCAGCAGCTCCTGTCCCTCGGTGCTGGACCCAGCTCCCTGCTCCAGAGTTGCATGCTGGTATCAGGGGTCACAGTGCCACTCACTCAAATTCAGCCCAGCTGCCTCTCCATCATGACAGAAGGGTGTCTGGGCCAAGCCTGAGCATCAGGTTGGGCTTAGTGTTGTGGTGCCAGGGCGAAGGGTGCTGCTGCAGGTGATCAGTGCCCCCTCAGCAGTTGGGTATAATGCACCCATTGAATCAGGAGGCCACCTCTGTCCCTACTCTTTGGCAATAGCAAGTAATTGGCTTCTATTTGATTGTCTCTGAAGATTTGTTTTTGAACACACAAGGTGCAAATGAAAGGCAAACAATGTGGGTCAGGTGTAATAATCTTGGATAATTAACAGCTGGAAGTAATTACATACTACTAGAAAGAAGAATGATGGATGGAAGGAACGAGCAGCTGCTCAGTATTTGGTGGTACCTTTGACTGACTGATGCTGTATAGATAGGATGAGAAATGCCATGAGAAAATGGTTGACAGAGCTCTATGGTTCTCCGCTCTAAGGGAATGTGTGTCATAGGCAGTGCAAATGCACTGGGCGTCGCAAATGGTTTGCAAACAGTCTCCTGGGGAAACCTTCTAGTGAAATTTCCATCCTTGGTGTGAGACCTTCTGTGCTTCACTTTAGAAAACCTAAAACTAGCCTTGGCTTCCAGAAAGCCATATAATTTTCTACCAGATCCTGAGATGCTGCTCCTGCCGCATTCTTCTTATCCTGGATTTACTGGCTGAACTTCTCCACTGACTTTTATTGGTGTAAAATGCTGCTATGCTTATTTGGTGATATTTCACATCCACTTTGCATAGCAATAAATGGCTGTACAAGGTGCCAGGTAGTGGAGAATCAGGCTTCATAGAATATCATGTTTGGAAGGGACCTCAGGAGGTCATCTAGTCCAACCCCCTGCTCAAAGAAGGACCAATCCCCCAAAATCTACTCTTGTAAACCAGAACTTTACTACAGTAAGGGAGGTTGTGCCATCTGATTATGCCTTGGGGAATGGTACATTGGAGAGCCTAGTTCCATGGAAAACATTACTAAACTATCCTCTCATTAAAACTGTGTCTGTTATGGAAAGATTTACTATAAGGACCTTCCCCCAAGCAGCCAAAATTTGGGTATAGCTATTTCCATGCAAGCATGGCGGAGGCGGGGGGGGGGGGGTCTGAGGAGGGGAACTGTAGTTACAAACCAAGGAATTTCCACAGCCAGGAGGCAAGTGATGATCCCAGGAAACTGTTCCCCTTAAATAGTTAAACGGCTGCCTCTCAACTTGCACAATGTCACATTGAATTGGAAACAGGGAACTTTTTATATTTTCCCCCTGATTGTGCTGGCACCTGGCAGATGCCTATTTACCACAGGCATCAATACACATAGTAATCAAAGGAAATCAGAGGCACAGATTAGCAACAGCTGCAAGTCATTAGTGGCAGACATGGGAAAGCACAGCTCTGCACCAACTTTGAAATAACCAATATGAGTATTTGAAAGCATGAGGGTTAACACAGGGCACTTTGTGAACATGAGAGAAGGCAAACAATTGCCTTGCTTGTCTCAAGATAGCTCCCTCCCTTCCCAAAGGCTACTCAACACACTTTGTATTATAAATCAATCAATCACATTTTATTGGTCAGTTGAGTGTTAGCTCTTTGAAGGAGCATGTTTACTGATCAAAAACTGCCCAAGCTGGAAAATAACACTCCACCTTCATGAATCTTTTTTATCTCTTATTTTTTAATTTGTATGTTTCCCGTTATGTTGTGTTCTGGTGTCTTAGGCATAGCCTTGATATAAGAAAGGGTTGTTGGAAGATATGATCTCATCTGTTTTCTTTGCAAATGGGAGGATTAATGTTAATTTTACAGTAATCGTATATTTTTATTGCAGATTCTGTCTAGTAACTGACAAACTATTCAAATTTGAAATTGTTTTAATCAATTAATTTTGAATCAGAATAGTATTCAAGTTTTATTTTAAACCTTGCCATTAATTGAAATTTTCCATTGCAAATTTTAGCCAGCTTTGTATTTCTATGTTGGTCAGTCTCTGGAAAAGCTGATTTTACTTGAAAACATTTCAAAGTCTAACAGGAGAAGGATTGAATGAGCAGAATCCAGCACCAACAACATATTAGAAATATCTAGCAATACCGAGATGTCTGTATGGCACTTTGCACAGTGGGGCCCCTCTTGCTGGTTGAGAACTCTAGTCACTATTGCAATATTATTAATAATAATAAATAATTAATAATACATTATCATGATATTTATTTGTTGTGGCTTACACTACATAATGCCTTGAAGTACAGCTGAGGCTGTGAGTTCTTCATGACCCTTTTATGATCCTTGTCCATGACTGGAGCTCTTAGGCACTCCAATACTGCTACTAATTAATAATTTCCAAGTCCAAACTTTGTTTCTTAAAACAAAAAAAAATTTAAAAAAGCGTCCCAATACAGAATGTGCAATCAGAATGCTAAAGATGATGAAAGGTAATTCACTTTTCAGATGAAATATAAGTGAACAAATTTAAAGCCGCATGTATAGTGGAAAAAGTTTCATATCTCCCCACAACAGGATGAAAGGTAGCAAAAAAGATAGGCAGAGAACAAAGAGAGCAGGTGTGGAGGAGTGGTAACTGTGCCACTCCCTCACTAGCTCAACTGGCTGGAATGAATACTTATCCCTCCATAGATTGATTAATCCAGTGTCATAAAGGTCTGCCAAGAGGAAGACTGAAAGGGTTTTATAATAGACTTACAGGGTATGACTGCACAGCAAAACACCTTTGCGAGAAGTGAGTCTCAGAGCCAGGTCAACCGATTTAGGCTCACGGGGCTTGTGCTGTTTTTAATTTTTTTATAGAAGTTTAGATGTCTGTGTTTGGGAGCCTGGGCTCCAAGACCTGCTCCCCTTGTTGGGTTTCAGAGCCCAGGCTCCTCCCCAAGCCCAAACAACTCTGACTATTTTTAGCCCCACAGTATAAGCTGGAATCAGTTAACCTGGGTTCCAAGACTTGCTGCCTTGTTTGTTTGTTTTTGGCTGAGTAGATGTACCCACAGAAGCTTATAGTTAGTCATGTACAGCATATATCTGTGTACAGGCTAGTAAACAGTGACAGCAGAACACTTTGGGGGTAAAGCCCCAAAAGTGATCAATTTTAAAAGTGAGTTTTCTATCTGGCTGCCAGTAAATTAGGAGAAGGAGCTATAGACCATTAGCTCTGCCCAGTTCTAACATTAACTGTACATAAATGAGGCTAAAGGGGCTTGAGGAAGCTCTTGAAGTTTCATGTTTTCTTAAGGAAACTTTGGTTTGCTGATAGCTCTGTTTTTATACTTGTCTAAACACCTGTTCACTCGTTTCTTTAATATCACCATTAAAAGCTGTAGTCATTTTGGTTTAATGTTGGTGGGCAAGTTTCTCCTCATCTGGTGCAGTTCTACGGTGTCTTGCTGAGTGGCATATAGAGTGTGCCATGCTCGCTTGTGCTCTAGGCCGTCAAGTTGATCTACACCTTTTTCCTCTGACACCCCATAACATATTCATGCCATACTATAGCACTTAGCGTCAGCATAACCATCCCAAACCATGTTTTGTATACAATGCAAAACAATGTACCCTCTTTCATACAAAGGCATCACAAAGTGCTTCACAGTGGATTAGTCTATATTATATACGGATCCTGGCAATTTGTGTCGGTTATACTATATCCTACAAGTAGCTTCTATGGATGGCTACGGTAGGATCCTGTGAAGAAGAACACAAAGGTTACATTTAGGGGGAAAGTACTGATCATGGTGAAACTGGGAGACTGAGGTAGAATGATTTGTTTATTGCACTAGAAAGAAGATTAAGTACCATAGGACAGGGAGAAGAGAGCAATCTTGAAATGGGCTCTGGAGAGAGTCAAGGGGCCACATTTTCCTTTTACCTATCCCAGTTTAACTCCACTGAGAGCAGTAGAGTTATTCCTGACATTATACCAACTGAAAGTAAGTGGTGAATCAGGCACAAGGAATCACTAAGAGAGAGCAAGGGGCCCGTAGATTTAGTGCTCATAGCTTTTAGTTGCTCTTCTTTGATGAAAGCAAATAGATTAAAACATCATCATCAGGTGATCAGCTCTAGGATTAGAAATCCAATTTAAGGCCTCAAATTTAATTTGTTGGTATGATGTCAGGAACAGAGGGGCTATTACATGACCTCACAAAACCACTTCACGTAATGGGGATAGTTGGCAGTCTCTGCTCAGGAGGGCCTTGGATGGAGCTTGTGCACTGGCTTAACTGCTTCTCACTCCTCCTAACCTCTGCCAGGCCAAGAATGGGTGATTTTTTTTGTTAAATGGCATATTTCAGATGCTCAGCTGTGCTTCACTTGTGGATTTAAAAAAATTAAAAAGATTTCAGTTACCATATCTGACACCCCTTTACAGCCTTCACAAATATTCACTGAGAATATATATATAATTTTTGAAAACAAAAGTCCATCTCGTTCCTACAAAACAACTGTAGTTTTTGTCAGATCATAGCTTCCTCCTTTGAGCGAAGCCCAGGGGTGCTTAGAAAGATGCTTTCTGTTCTGAGTGTGTTTGTGTGTGCACACACCAGGGAAAGGAGGCTTTGCTTCTGGTAGTCCCAGAGGTATCATTAAATTGTGATGTGTGGTGTCACATTTCAAACCCCTTTGTGATTTTTTGTTGTCCCTATTTTAGAACTAGATACAAATTATGAGTAAATATGGTCCAGAAGTCTTTACAAGAAAGGCATAACATTGAGGGCCAAAATTATCCAGCTAGAATGTCACTAGATCTGACCTTGTTCTGTAATATCCCTGGAATCTGCATTTGTGATTGTTGCCCATCAAATAAATGGTATCATCATAAGTGTTAGCAGAGAAAAGAGTGGCTGTACTTGTCTGATGAAGGTCAATGCCTGTGTATAATGATTTGACTTGTACAAAATGCACCAGCAATGTCAGTATAATTTTCAGATCTGATAGGACAATTTGCAATGAACAGGTAATTTAAATTTTGCTTGTGTTTCTGTTTGTGAATTGACCACAAGCAGATCATGAAGTTTGCTAATTATCTGATATTCAAAATGACTTAATTTATTCAGCAAATAATTTTAGGCCTCCCAGATAGGGGGAATCCTGGAGTGGGGTAAAGCTGGCATGGCTTCTGTGTAAAGGGGATGGGGTTGGGAGGAGGCATGTCGGGGCAGGGATGGACAGAGTGCATAGCAATCATGGACTAGAGCTGGTTCGTGTGAGGCCACTACAGCTATCATACTTTACAGCCGCACTTAGACTGCTCTAAATTATGCCAAAGGCCATCTTGGCCCCTGGCTGACTCTGGATTGGGAGAATTTAGAGCTACATTTCCTCCCCGCTCTCTGCAGCTGTGTGAAGTCCAAACTACACTGCTGGGAATCCAGACTGTAGTACTTTCACTTCGCACAGATGTAAATCACTGCAGACGGTGCAAGGCAGTAGAGGATCAGGCCCCAGCTGTTAGTCCAGAAGAAACTATTTCTTTGCCCATTCATTAGCAAGAAATCACCTCTGTTCAGTCACTTTAAAAAAACCCAAGATCTTGGTGTTCTTTCTTTTCACAGAGAACATATTATATAGTGACTCTATATTTACTGTATGTAGCAAAGCCAATATTAATTCCTGGGTACAATGGTATGTATTCTTGCACGTTGTGTGAAAAATATACATAGAGTTACTAAGTAGTTCAAGTGACCAGGTAATTGTCCATTTTTAGAACCTGATGACTCAGATTTACAGGGAAGGTTCACATAATAACTCTGCAATTACATGGTTCTTACTACATTCTTGCTAGTGGTACAAGGAATAAATACAGGCCACAGCAGAGTATATTTTTCTGCATAACTCCTACTAGCATTAATGAAGGAAACAATATACGTTAATTAAATGAAGCATTGGTATGGTAGGCAGCATTTGTTCTGTCTAGTCATTAGAACACAGAACTTAGAGTCAAGATTTCAGACCTATCCCACACAGCTTTTAAGTATGTGCTTTAAGCATTCCGGGAGCAGTCTCTCTGAAAAAAGAAATGTAAAAATTGTATTTCTACACATGGATTACTCATAGTGATCAGCCTCAAATACAGGTTTATTTACATATGACATTTAAACAAAAATAGGGAGGTTATATATTTTTTCTGCTAAACTAGATAGTCTGTACATTATTGCCAAGAAGCAGAATAAGAAGTACTTGACCAATTTTTTTTTTACAGTGAAATGATAAATATATTAACTGGTAAAATTTCAAACTTAACAATATCACTCAAAAGAAAATATTTAGCTACCAAAAATAATTGAATAAAAAACAAATAGATAAGAGTTTATATTATGAGATACGCATTTCTTTGTACTTGATAAGAAAATTCCCATATAGGCAGTGTTAAATTTTTATAATCTCCTTAGCTATTTATTTCCTTGCTTTTAAGACCTTGAGTTCTATAGATCTAATAGTTACTTACTAACCTGAACTGTTTTTTAAAACTCTGTCTTGCTCTGGAATTTATATTTATAGAGCACTTTACAAACAAGTAAGGTATAAGCCTCTGCTCCAATGTAATATAAACTTAACACATCAAGGGGTGATATATAGAGTTTTGGGTTCAATCCAGAAAGAACAAGGGACACAACAGTTAACCAACTGATCATACATTGTTGAGAATCAACTGTTAGATATTTACAGAATATATGTTTTGATCAAAGATTATGCTACCTGGAAAATAACCCTTCACCTGCATGAATGTCTTTAATTTTGTTTGCACACTATATGGTTAAGTGGGTTTGAGATTTCTTCAGCATATTGTGGGGAGACTGCCAGAGGAAAAGATGAGTCTTTCCTTATTGGCTTACTCTCTCCTCCGCTAAGAGAATCACTTCTAATTGATACTGTTTCCATTTAATTACATATAATTTTTCTGTTTTGCTACCAAGGGAGCCAGGAGAAGAAAACAATACTCTGTCTACATACAAATCTTCCAATCAACTCTTTAAAAGTTTTCTGCTCTGGAATTTGACTTTATATTTTGAAATGTAAATGTTTACACAGGTCCTTTACAACTGTTCAGCTCTTGGGGATGTTTACAGTTAAGTTCAGACCTGTGGTTTAATGCAGGAAGACCGCCCCCCCCACTTCCCTTTCAGTCAGCTCACAGTATGGGGTTCATTGTATAAGTTCAGCGCCTATGGAGGTGCTTCCAGTTCCCAAATTTTTGAAAGTGGAGTTCCCTTTCATGAAAACAAAACCAGTCGTGCATCCCTTGTAACCCTGCCCTGTATTGTTAAACAGCCATTTCAACTGATGCATCTTCCATGCCTTGGGTGCATTTCACACTTTTAGGAAACACTGGCCTACAGTTCTCTGCTCAGGCTGGGTTGAGGGTACCAGCATCCTTTTAGATGGCCATGAAGGAGACAAAGGACAAGAGCAAACAGGAGTGGGCTGTAGTTTGGGAGCAGGGACATAGCATTATACCCTTCACCACTGAAGTCAATGACTTTTTCCTTTCGCTGGAATGGGAACAGGACTGGGCCATTATACAGTGAATATGTTCAATTTCTTGGGGGGACTGGAGAAGGATGTGTTAAGGAGAAGGCTTCATTACTTGCTACTGACTAGTGAAAGGAGACCCATAAGGGAGGACTACTTCTGGATGGAAGGTGCATGGCATGAAGTGAGGGAGAAAAGAAGTAGGGAGAAGGGTTAGGAAATAGATTAGAAGAAAATCACCATCTCTCCGTGCAGAATGACAGTGAGCTCTGCTCACTCACATTCCTAGAGGTAAGGGTTAGGTGAGCCGTTCCGTCAACAAAGAAACTGGCAGTTCTAAAATAACCATGACCCTTGATGAGTTTCCTCATTCCCATGTGGACAAGCAATGGGCTCAGTCCCCAGCTGCATTTAACTCACGCTTGGTTCAGCTGAGGGCCTGGGGAGAAAGGGAAGGCAAAACTAGTTCTGAGCCCTCTTTATGCTTCCTGGAGCAGCTGGGCAGCCCCCAACACAACCGAAGGATCATGCCCTAAGTGAAAGGTTATTCATAAATAGTTGGGTATGCTTCTTCATGACACGGGATCTAAAGCCATGGCTCCCTCGTGACAAAGTTTTGAGCTTTTAAAAGAACTTTTATTTAAAAATCTTTGTAAGGAACGTATTTTAGATAGAAATTTTATGGTCATTAATGATCAGTTTGGGTTATTTGAAGCAAAAATATGGTCTCCAGATTTGATCTGGTCAGAACGTAGAGGGGGAACAAACCTTTCTGAAGAAGTCAAATGCCTTGCCAGTCTGTTGTATCTCCCTGGATTCTGTTTGCAGCATGAGTATATCATGAAGTAGGGGCTTATCTTCTGAGGGGGCAAATATCTCCACCTCTTACCTTCTGACAAAGGGAAGTTCTTCTGCCCTGGGCATGTAACCAGGATGGGTGGCATGTCTCATTTATTTTTCTATTTGAATCCTTACAACTCCATCTGTTCCTCCCAGGCCTGGTGACTAATGTAGTAACTCTTATTAGGTCAAAATAGCTGAAATCATACAGCAATTACACACATATATATACACATATGCACACAGAGGGTTTTTCTTTCTCTTTGGAACAAAACATTCCCTCACTGTTCACATGGCCAGAGCAGCTGTCCAGCTGGCAGGAGCTGAGATGTTAATGTTGTCAGTGAAAGGATGAGTCACTCTGCAGAAGTTATTTAGGATGGTCTTTCCCCCGCCTCTTCTTCTTGGGTTCACTCTGGAGCTTTTCATTAGCCACAGCCTTCTGGGAGTGCACAATGTAGGTCTTTCAGGGTAGGAAGGCTCTTAATAGAAGTCACAAAGCTTGCAAGTCCCAGGCTCAGTGGAGCTGTAGGTCTAGTTTAAAAAGCTTCCATCCGTCTCTGAGTATGAGATACTAGCCCCAAACCATCTGCCCCTGTGGTATGTATTGCTAGCCCTAAGGTCTGCTTTAATTTTTAGAAGATTTAAAAAAAAAATCAGTGTGTAGGGAAAAAGCAGAAAATGGTGAGGGATGATGGGAGAATAAGAAATTATTATTATTTATTTACCTACAGAGTGTTTATTTTTGACAAACTATTAGTTTTTAGAGTAACAGCCGTGTTAGTCTGTATTCGCAAAAAGAAAAGGAGTACTTGTGGCATCTTAGAGACTAACCAATTTATTTGAGCATAAGCTTTCGTGAGCTACAGCTCACTTCATCGGATGCTGTTTTAGTGTTCCATTTTGGTAATGGATTGCAATCCAGTGGACACATTCTGTCTCTCTTTCTATGAGATTCCTGCTTCTTCAAGCTCCCAGTGATGTCTTGAACTCCTGTGTCCATTGTCCTTTCATTTCCCTCTCTCTAAGGCCTGGTCTACACCTAAATTTTAGGCTGACTTAGCTACGTTGCTCAAGGCTGTGAAAAATGTTGTACCCTGAGCATTGTAGTTATGTCAGCCTAACCCTGGGTGTAGACGTGGCTCAGTTGACAGAAGAATTCTTCCATTGACCAACCTACCGTCTCTTGGAGAGGTGGATTAACTACAGTGATGAAAAAACCTCTCCCATTGATATAGGAAGCATTTACACTATGGCATAGCTGTGCCACTGGTCCATAGACATACTTTTATTCTGAGTTTTTCTGTCTTCTGACACTCTCCTCTCTGGTGATGCCTGAGTTCTGATTATCTGTTCAGGCCCCTGCTGGACCAGAGAGAGTGAGAAGAGCTAAACCTGGAACAGCTGCCATCTTGCCCCTACAGATGGAGATTCACAATGAGCCCTTGAGTGTTGACCTAGTTATGTCGCTCAGCGGTGTGAAAAATCTACAACCCTGAGCAGCGTAGTTAAGCTGATCTAGCCCCTAGGTAGACAGAGCTGGGTCAATGGAAGAATTCTTCCATCGACCTAACTACTGCCTTCTGGGGAGGTAGATTACCTACACTGATGGGGGAAACCCTCCTGTCAGTGTAGGTAGTGTCTACACTGAAGCATTACAGTGGCACAATTGCAGCACTGCACCATTGTAGTATTTCAAGCATAGACAAGCCCTCAGCTGGCACTTGGTTTGCCACGGGCCAAACAGCTGGTTCCAGCTTTTGACTGGCAAAAGCTTGGCTTCCTTCATTACTAAAATGATGGATTTCCCCCAACCTCACCACAGCACATCAAACTCCCCTGGACGTTATATGGATCAGAAATACTGTTGTATGTGACAACTATGGGCATTTTATTCATAAAGATACTCTTAGGTTACAATTAAAAGGGATCGTTGAAAAAACTGGGTTTGTTTAGTATGGAAAAGAGAAGGGACGTACCAGTTTTCAAGTATATAAAAGGTTGTTACAAGGAGGAGGGAGAAGAATTGTTCTTCTTAACCTCTGAGGATGAGGACAAGAAGTAATGGGCTTAAATGCAGGAAGGGAGGTTTAGGTTCGATATTAGGAAAAACTAAAATTGTCAGCACTGGAATAAATTGCCTAGGGAAGTTGTGGAATCTCCATCATTGGAGATTTTTAAGAGCAGATTAGACAAACACCTGCCAGGGATGGTCTAGATAATACTTAGTCCTGCCATGAGTGCAGGGGACTGGACTAGAAGACCTCTTGAGGTCCCTTCCAGTTCTTTGATTTTTCTCATAGACAGGGCACAAAATTCCACTCTGGAGTGAGCAAGCACAATTTGAAGTGAAGTCAATGGGAGTTGGGCTTGGTTTACCGCAGGGCAGAATTTGACCCCTTGAGTTTCCCATCCAGTCCTTGCAAAGGTCAGCTTCAAAAGCCTAATGGAACATATTGCAGAAAGGCACCCTGTCGCCTTGGTGCTAACAGTAGATTCCTTAATTTTCTTAGATTGTAAATTCTTTGGTAAATGGATTGTCCTTTCACTCTGTGTGTACAATGCCTAGCTCAGGGGATAGGTAAGGGAAGGCAAAGGACAGATCCTGACTTGAATTGGGGCCTCTGGATACTAATATAATACAAATAATTAACAACAATAACAACAAAATCTCAACTGCTGGGTTTAAGCACAACTTCCAGTGGCAAGATGTAACATGGAAAAGCAGATGCAATCTAGAGGCAATTATAAAAGACCCTTGGAAAATATAGTAACTTTGTTTTTCTTAAACATATGTGTGTATGAATTCAGTGCTGGTGAAAGATGCTGGATACATGGCCCTGAATATTTAAATGTTATATTACCCCATAGGTATAGTCCAGACAGTGGCCCAAGCTTACACACACTGCCCTGCTAGTATGTGCTGAAGGGATTCATGTTTAGCCACGAGAAAAAAAAAGTTAGTCTCCATTCTAGCCCATGCAGTCCTTGGCATCTCTTCTAAGACTGCCATCCTGGGTGCTAACTGGTGCCAACTCTAGTCCTAGTTTTATTGTGTGGCTAATTGTGCACTGGGAACTGGACTGAAATGACCTTACTTCTTAGCAACAGGACTGAATTTTTTGGAGCAAGATAAATATGCAATCACATTTTGGGCCACACAAATGATATATGACTGGAAACAGTCTGAATCTCTTCGGCTGGGAAGTATGTGAAAATAGAATTGATTACAAGATGTTAAGTAAAAGTTATTAAAATCCAAACAATATTTGAATGGATTGAAACTGAAGCATTTTAATGAACTGTGGTTCAGCCTGTTTTGACTGCAGTTCTCAGCATTTGTAGCCTCAATGCATAAAATAGTCAAAAAATCATCATGTGACCCTTTTGCATCCTTTTCAGCATCAGAAGATTTAGGCTGTGGGAAGAAACAAGGGAAGGATTATGAGACTGGGTTATTCTTGCTGTGGTGGGTTGGAGGCTGCACCACATTATCAATTGCCTTAGCTAAAAATCAAAACATAAAAATATATGTAGTGTAGAGAATCACAGTTTAAAGTTCCAGATTACATTGGAACTGGGGAAGTGGAGGTGGGGGAAAAAGAGAAAAAGGGGGAAAAAATCTCAGTTAAGCACCCTTTCAAGTCTTTTGCACTATATTTTAAAAATTGTCATGGAATTTTTCATCTATACATTAGTCATTTCCCAGTGTGCCCTAGCTGTGATCCAGTCAAGACAGATGGGTATGTAACCACTCTGAAGTCACCCCAGAAGCTAAAAAACATTGGATTAGAGCCTAGCTGGGGCCGAGACTTAAACTGGTTACTTATGTCCAGTTCCTTATCTAGGATCCTAGGTCCTTATTTCAAAGCTAAAATTGACTTATTCCCACAATTAATTTGTCAATCTTTAGATTTTTCCCTACTTAAATGATCTGAAATTTTATTTTGAGTAATACTTTGTTCATGTTTTCACAACACAGCATTCAGAAACACTTCTCATTCCACATTGCGTTAATCTGAGTATGTAACTGGGGTTTCAGCACTGAAAGGGAGAAAATAACCAGTTTGTGCAATGTTAGTTACTCTAAAATGACCAGTGAAAAATGATCTTTCTGTGGTATTTTAATGAATTTTTCCATTAGAGAATTTATTTTTTGCCAAAACATACTACTAAATTGACAATCAAATAACAAGTGACTAACTGTACCAGAAGAAAAAATACAAAACCAACATATACAGTGATAGCAACATGGTTTTATATAATTTTGTGGGTGTCTAATTGGCCTGATATAAAATATCAAATTAGGTTTGAATATTCAAATTAGAAGGTTTAAATAGTCTCTTCACTAGTTTGTTCTATTCTCTGATATTTTGTCCTATTTTTAACCTCCACAGAGGTGACACATCCCCCCTCAGTGTTACTGGCTGCTTATTGTCAGTCTGTAGTACTGACACCCCATCTGTGTGCTCCAGCTAGCAGCAGGTACTGTAAATCAAAGAGATTTATGACAAGGCTTTGAAGTTTTCTGAAGGACAAATCACATGTGTAGAAAATAACTGTGTCTGGTACCCAGTGATGTCGCACAGTTTACTAAATATTGTTGGGATCAGATAATTTTGTTAAGGAACCTAAAGAAAAATGAAATAAATATATAGAAACACATGGGCACATTTCCATGTTTTTCAGTCCCTATACACCTCCAGGATACCCCTCCTGCATGTTTGTACACTCACATTCTTAAACACACCCATTGTCACAGAGAGAGCTGGGCCTTTATGGAGTTCATGTCCCAGCTTTGACTTATACCTGGGGTTTCTCTTAAAGTGGAGAACTGGAAGCAGAGGGTCATGCAACTGCTAGTCTATTTAAGGTTACCTCCAAATCAGTCAAGAGAGAGATCCCCACCCAGCACATTCTAATCTCTCTGGAGTAGCCCAGTGAGAAGGAAGGAAACCTGGACAGAAGCTTGGCCTAGAAACCCAACAGCAGAGAAGTCCAGAGTCAATAGTAGTTAACTGGGATCAAGGGCTCCAGAGTGAGACAAGTGGTGATTCCCTGGCTGAGCAGGAACAGCAAAGGAGCCTGGGTAGATCTGTCTATAAAGGCTGAGGAGGCAAACCTCAAATAGGAAGTAGCCTGGGAAATGGTGGAGCAGGGCAGTATGGGCTTGTGACTGACTATGCTTTATGCGTATCTGGGCTGGTATGCATACTAGAAGGAGGACACAGGTCCCTCTTATGATGCCATCTAGAGAGATCGTAGGAAAACTTCTGTATAAGGAGAAAATAACTGGTAAGTGCAGAGAGCCATAGGACTATTGAACTGTCTGTGGAGGGACTTGTTTCATCTGAATGAATGTTTTGTTCAATTTTTGTTCTGAAGAGGAGTCCTTTTCTTTTTTTTGCCAGAGGGCCAATACACCAAATTGATGGAAATCTACCCAACCAGCCATAGGAAAACTGAAGCACATCAGCAACAAATGTTGAAAGGTAAGCCACTTCCCCACAGCCATAGATGATCCCTCAGACTTATAGGTGGAGCTGGTAGCACCACCTATTATTAAGGTTGCCTGACACTTCCCATTATAAACCCCTTCAGTTGCTTGTATCCTGCCATACTTTGTATATTTGAGGTTAAATTTCACATGCAGGTTGTCTGCCTTATGCTGAACTTTTTTTATTTTGGAAGATTTCAGCCAAAATGATTCAAGAACAAGGGTAGAGAAAAATATCTGTTGTGTCCATGTTAAAAAGTTCTGATGACCTTTTCTTTGAGAAGCTCTAGCACTCCCAGACTTTGGAGTAGGGACTTGACATTTGGCTAGGAGGTACACTTTGCATCAGGAATGTGCCTCTTGCTGTCCCTGTGAAAATCTACCCAAATTTAGCCAAGTTATAAACATTTGAAAAATCAGTTTGCACATGCTCATTAGAGAGTTGCTAGAACTATGGAGTTAAATTTCCTGAAGATTCCCTCCACACTGGGCATGTTCCAGACTTTCCCTGCAAGTACAATTTCTGATTGCTTTGGGTTGTTTTGATCCATGTCTAGGCACTGGAACTGAAAGTAGAGATATTCATAGAATCATAGAATATCAGGGTTGGAAGGGACCTCAGGAGGTCATCTAGTCCAACCCCCTGCTCAAAGCAGGACCAATTCCCAGTTTTTTTTTTGCCCCAGTTCCCTAAATGGCCCCGTCAAGGATTGAACTCACAACCCTGGGTTTAGCAGGCCAATGCTCAAACCACTGAGCTATCCCTCCCCCCCCTGTTATTCTGTTATCCCTGTTATCCCTCCCCCCCTGTTATCCCCTATATTCTCTTCTGTGCTCTCAATGCCACCTCCTACTCCCACACCATTGATGCGCAGGTAGTGTGGAGGAGTCAAGAGCCAGACCTGGGGTTGGTGGGGTAGATTGGGAGAAGGAGGTGGGAGGAAGACTGGAATTGAGGGAGAAGGAGATGGAACTAGCCTGGCAAGGAGATTGGGACTGGAAGCCAGTAGAGAGAGAGGGGGTGAAAGAGGCAGATCTGCCTCTGCAACCTTAATTCAAACACATTGTGCATATGCAGATACAGTCTTCAGTTACATGAGTACATAATCATACAGATACACTAAACAGCTTTCATAATATGGCTGTACACAAGTGCCTACCTTCTCACGATCTCACACTTGTCCCTGACACACTCATATGTGCATATGCTCATCATACATATGTTTCCTGTTCTTCAATTAAGTCTCATGGTAGACAAAATGAAGATATCCCCAAAACTCTTTGGTGCAGTTAAATTCCTTTCCCTTTATTTTGGCAAACTTTCATTTGCTTCTTTTGTGTCAGTCCCATGTTACCGTGACTCTAAGAGCATTCCAGAGCCAGAGAGCAAGGGATTCATTGGTATCAGGTAATGAGTTTCAGCTGGACTGTCAAATTCAGTGTAATGCAACTCACTCTGGTTATAATTTGTATCTAAAAGGTGTCATGTAATACGCCATTGGAAAACGAATAGCTCACTGATCATTAATATTCTTGTGTACTGTATGTATGCAGTGTGCATCGAGTTATGAATATATGCTGAAGTGATGATTAAAATGTGTTTAAGCCAGGCATGTCAGGAGGCGTTGATAAACAGGTCTGCCCTAGACAGAAGAATGCATATTTGCTTCTCTGATCAGCCTGATTGTCAGGCAGAGACAATGAAGGTCTATTTTCATATTAGGTAAACAAAGCTATCAAGCTAACAAGTGGGGGAGGAGACAGCATGGCAGGAGAGAAAAACTTGGACTGGGTTTTACTTTTCAAAGAAAACATTGCAAAGGTTTACTGGTCTATAAAGACAAAGGGAGGGGCTGAACCTCAACTGCTAAGCAATTGAATCAAATGATTGTATAGAATATTGCTGTATTATAAAAGTGTATAGAGTGAGGATTTTTATAAAAGCCTGTGACACTGGTGATAATATCATTGTGAATTGTACATATTAACACCACATAAGGAATTATGGATACTCATTGATATTATGCTTTACAGTCTGTGACCAAACAAAGGGAGAAACAGGTCTCTGGAAGGTAGGAGGGAATGTCACAGCTATCTACCTGTCTGCAATGAAATTAAGCAAGGTGTGATTAAAAAAAACAATGGCAGCCTCTCTTGCATTCAAATACAGGAGGGTGGGAAGTCCACAGGAAGAAAAACAGCATGAGGTCATCCTGCCTCTTGAAACAAGATCATTGAACTTTGGAAAATATAAGCAAGGACGGAAGCCATCTTTGGCATCCATCCCTAGACAGATACAAGGGAACAGGACTCTTGCAAGCTGAGAAAGATGGATCCTTCAACCAAGCGGGGTTGAGGTCTTTCGAAACAGAATATAGGTAAGAAACCTGCTCAGGCAGAGATCTTTCACCTAGGAAGACAAGGGAAACCAGCCCCTTGTGCTTCTCTGGAAGGTCCTGACAGAGTCAGCCATGGCTGGAAAGAAGAAAGAGTGGTAAGAAACCATCTTGATCAAAGCCTGTACTTTGATTAAGTTTTAGAAATGTGCTTTTTACTTTTATTTGCTTGTAACCCTTTCTAACTTTATTCCTCTTACTTGGCATCACTTATATCCTATTGTTAATAATTTTTTTTTGTTTTTACTATAAACCAGCACAGTGCTGTGTTTGAAGGAAAAAGTGTATTTACAGCTTATTAACTTAACTGGGGTAATGTGCTTTTGTCTCTTTAAAGGACCAACAAACATTATTTCTCTGAGTGGTTCAGGGGAGGACTGGACACTTCAGGGCACATGGTTTTGGGGAAATTTGGGACTGGGAGTGTGTTGGGGTCACCCTGCTGGTTATAACTGCTGGAAGGCAGAGTGGGGCTGTAGACAGGCTGCTGGGGTCAGAGCTGTTGCACCAGGGCTGTCCAACACACAGACACTCAGTCTGTGATTTGCATGCTTGTCGTCTGGCCGTGAGCATCCCAGGCTGTTAGCTACAGCTGCAAAGTTTTATAAGGCACACAGGGTTGCAGGGCAAGTGGTGGAACAACCCTTTACTGGTCTGAATAGCACCCCCCAAGTGTGACAGTTACTTTGCTTTCAAAGAAGGTTTTCAAACTTGTTTTGGAGAGCTCTGGGATCTCCTTTTCTTTTTGCTAGTGTGTCTACTTCTGCACTTGCTCACATTGCTACAAATGGGGTACAAAAGTCTCTGCATGCATTATTTCCTATACAAAGGATAGGTGCGGATGTCAATTTACAGGCAAATAAAAGGATTTACAAAGTAGGCTAGATAGAATACAACTAGTGATGACAGCAAACAAAATGGAGGGAGCAAGGGCATGAGAGAGTAAGGGCTGTGACTGTCATAAGATGAGCTCAGTGTTATGTATATAACTTGTTGCTCTTTGGTGATTTAAAAAAATAGTTTGTAAATTTAATATGTAAAGATTTTTGGGTAGAATCTGAAATACAGGGCAGGGTGGAGGCCAATGACATATTTGAGTTGTAAGTAATTTATCTTGGTTTCATTTTCATGGCTTACTATAATGCCAGTTCAAAGCCTGGGAACCAAAGACAATGCAGAACGCTGAGATATAAAAACAAAGAATGGTGAGTGCACGGAATCTCCTTCCAACTAGTCAGTGTTCCTATTATTCTGCGTGGATTACCTTCATGCAAAGTATATATGTGCCCTTGGAATGACTGCTATGGCATTCTTGAAAACTGGAGAGATGCATAACCCCTCTGAGTCTGGCTTCAGTCCAAATTTCCTAGAGCCACAGGAGCTGACTCACCACCGCTGAGCATTGTTGTTAATTTTTTCTGGCATCAACACATGTGCAGTGACGTTTTTCCCCACCAAAGAGCACATAGTCACATCAGAGGAAACATTTTCTCCTACCAGTAAACACTCACTAACACACTGCAGTCAAGATTTTTCATAGGCTCCAACTATGCCCAGGACTGCCACATTTTTGAGACTTACTTCCCCTTGCATGTAGTTTGAGAAATGAGCATTCTGGCTCCAATTCAGGAAAACACCCGTATTTAGGGCAGCACTTTAGCACATGTTTTAGTCCAGCTGAAGTCAACGGTACTTAGGCACATGCTTAAAGTAAAGAATATACAGGGCCAGATTCAGTTCTCATTTCACTAGTGCAAATCCTGTGGAGATCAGAATTTGGCTAAAATATTTAAGTGATTAATAGTAACAAAGTTACAGTAGGCCTGATTCTCCTCACATGCACTGTTGTAATTCACGAGTAACTAGGCTGAAAATCACTGTGGTGTCAAATCAGTGAGAGAGGAAAAACCTGGGATTTCTAGATTATCTACCTCAGTAAATTTATAAGATCCATATGAAGTTAAAGATGGGCTTAAGACATGTTTTCTGGATGATGTTCATAAGTGCTCCTGGAGCTCTGGGGCTGGATCTGGCCTATTATAGGGATAGGCAGTGCAAAATGACTTTATGGCGGGTGGGCAAAGATGCTCTTATAGTCGTAGCAGCTTTACACTCCCTACTTCCAGCATAGTGGGTCTCTTGTTGCCACCTGAGGACAGATGTGTGACAGGGACCAGAGGGATAGAACTAGAACACAATGTGATCTGCTGATCCCTGGTTGGCACCATGGTCCTCCTGAGGCATCTATTCTGGCCAGAGTAGGGTAGAGCAACTCTGTGGCTACTTGTGACAGGGTCTGTTTGGCTCCCTAAGTCAGCCCAGATTAAGAGGAGGCCTAAAGGTTGCTTACAGCCACCTTTGCTTCCCTCTACCCCAAATAGCTGCAATGAACATGAGTTCAGTGAAGTTTGGGATTGACTTGTGGGTGTGGATCAGTATAGATAATCATTAGATGTGAAGAGCAAATCCAAGTTCCCTCAGAGTTTGAGAGTGTTTGTTTGAATCTGGAGTTTTGGTTCATGCCTTTCTGGACCTGAAACATTATGTGGTCAAAACAGTAATATTTTTCCTACAAAAGGCAAGTATGGGAAAGGTTTCCAGCTAGACAATTTGATTTTTAAATAAGTGTTCCTGCTTTTAATGAATCATTTAAACAAAAGTGAGTGTGTAAGGAATAGAATACAGGTCGTGACACACTTTTGGTTTCTTAAAATGCTCAGTTTTCATTGAACCAAATAGTTCTTAAAATAACAGCATCTGAGAATCTTGGCAATCTGTTTCCCTGTCTCTTACCCTTTTTACAAGAACTGAGAAGTCTTTCAGCATTATGCAGGAGGGCTGCTAAATAACAGCCAGAACAAGAGCGCCTCAGTTTCTACTGCTCTATCTGGGGACCTATTGGACTATTATTAGCATGGCATACAAAATAGATTTTGTAAATATTTGAAAAGCCTTGCCAAGCTGTGTTGCAAGGACACATGCTCTTTTATAAGTTCCACGATCATTAAACACAGACAAAAAGGAATGAAAGGGCTGATGGCAATTCACATTTATCACTCTGTTTTATCCTTTCTGTATAATAAGATGGGTCCTTATTTCTTGGATCAAAATTTCAAATGCTGTCTCTGAAACACTGGAAGGGAATTTTGTTGCAAGTTCTAATCAGAACATCTAAGTCCCCAGTTTTAGTTTGCAGGGGCCCCCTTGTTTTCTGTGCTCAATTTGGAGGGTTAGTTTGAAAATTCAGCCCCTCTGCTTTAATGTAGCTTGAGATGCAGAACATTTATTGCAAAGGATTTCCCTTGTATCTGCTGTGGCTTATACAAATATATAAGTAGTGAATTGTAATCTTTATTTTAGTCACTAGAGGGAGGGCAACTACATGGAATTATTCACCTGTCATACTTTTTTTATCATCTACTCATCTGTGCATTCACCTCAAGCAAGAAAGTAAATGCTCTTTTTGGTGGTTTTGGTGAGAAAACTGTGTTCTATTGCGCCCACCCCCCCCAAAAAAAAAGAGAGAGAGATTTTACTAGTGTTATATGGGAAACTTTTATCATTGTCTTTTGTGGGGCAAAGGGACACATCCTTTCAGAGTAGCAGCCGTGTTAATCTGTATCCACAAAAAGAACAGGAGTACTTGCGGCACCTTAGAGACTAACAAGTTTATTGGAGTTGTCTTTTGGAAAGGACCTTTATTGTAGCTGTAGTTCCACTGAGTAGCCGATGAATGTGGAACAGCAAGGGATAGGAAAGCTGTCCCTTTAAAGCATCTGGAGTCAGTCAACAAGTGCTAGCCATGTTCCTTGGGAGCTGGGGAATTTTTGTGAGAAGTGACCTCCTGCTTTGTTGGCGAAGAAACTGGGTTCCATCACTAATGTGTTTGCCTGGTAAGTGATGTGGGGGTGGGGGGCAAGAAGGTATTTCATGCCAACCAAATGCTGATGGTCATGCTAAAATTTCAACTGTGTACATCTCTGCTCTGGGAAGGAGAAGCTACAGCCAAGCCAGGTAGTGGTGCCCAAGATACAAGACCCAGAGCTGTTCCAAAGAGACACTGACTCGATCTCATGTAGATCCTTAGCTCTCAAATTTCTTCATGTTAAGACAGTAATGCTAAGTAAAACAGAAAATGATGACTGTGAAGAGAGCTCTAACATTCGTGGGGAGGGTTGATTAAATGTGGAACTGAAGTATGTTGTAATATACTCCAGAGAGAGGAACTGTTTTGACTTTCTAGTGTGTACCAAGAAATGAAAGATTGGAACCACAAAATTCCATGCTGGTAGACAGACAGAGTGGGCCAAGTTAACCCATGGATCTGCCAAAGAGCAGCATACCCTTCAGCTATTTTTTTTTCTACATCGGAGTATATGATGATTCTCCATGTAATCCAGGAGGATGGTTACAACAGTTTGAAATTAGCTACTAGCATTCCTGATGGTGAAGAATATTTCAAGGGTGTTACAGTGCCTCTCAGAAGTGAGAGACAAGAACTTTTTGTTGTCTTTGCTTATTAAGGACATATGAAGAGTCTAACATTTGGCTATTCATCTGCATAGTGGGCTGCAAACATCACGAGCCAGGTTCACCATTACACTCTAGTTACTGTGTGCTGCTCTAGTGATGCAAGTTAGCGATAAACTTGTTTTTAGTGGCCATCTGTGTTCTCAGCTGCTTTGCATCACCAGAAATGGTACAAACTAGCCAAGGAATCTGACCCTGCCCCACTGCAGAGGGATCATACCTCTCTCTTTCTTCACACAGTTTGGAAGAGGGATCAGAGTCCTGACAGCATGAGCCATTGGGTCTTCAAGAAGAGCAAGGAGCCAAAGTCCCTATACCTCTGACAGCTAGAAGCTGGGACTGGATGACATGGGATGGATAAGTCAATAAATTGCCCTGTTCTGTTCACTCCTTCTGAAGCATCTGGCACTAGCCACTGTCGGAAGACAGGATACTGGGATAGATGGACCATAGTTCTGACCCAGTATGGCCAGTCTTATGTTCTTATGTCTCTCCCTCTTTAATTAAATATAAAAGTAAAACAAACATGTAACAAAATGTTAATTCTGAAAAGTTAGAAAGATGAAACTTTAAACAATAGTTTTAAATGAAATTTCTGAAGTCCTAACTAGACGAGACAGCCAAAATAGTTGTAATCCACTGAATCATCGCCAGTGAGGGAAGAGGATGAAGTATAACAACATAGGGGAGCTCACCCCTCTCTTCTTTGTCTAAGTAAAATGCCTTTATCCACTATATGCAGTGTAGTTGTAGCCACTCTACTTTGAATGGTCCCTTACAATATGTGCTAACTACTTATGCTAAACAATCTGTTTCGCCCTGGACTTTGCTATGAGGCTGGGAGTTCCTGTCCCAGACCTGAAGAAGAGCTCTGTGTTGCTCACAAGCTTCTCTCTCTCTCTCTCTCTCTCTCACCAATAGAAGTTGGTCAAATAAATATTACCTCATCCACCTTGTCTCGCTCTTATCCACTATGGGTGGAAATGCTATGCATATGTGGGTTGTCACAAAAACTGAACAATAGGTGGAGGGGACTGTATTATGGACATATAATATCGGGGAATATGAAGGTTAGTGAAAGACCAGAACTGGATAGTGCTGCAAGGATTTAGCATTCCCAGTGGAAGGTCTAAAAGATCTGTAACACTCCGTGAAAAAGAGTCAGCAGAAAAGATTCTAAGAACATGATGATCTACTTCCAGGTCAGCTTGGGTCTCAAGCACAGACTGTGGGTCAGAGTCCCAGGTGGTGCTTTTACAGAGCTTTTTAAGTGACTTTGGTTTGTGGAGGAAATGAGGTGGTTTTGTTGGCCAGAGGCCTAACTGAATATTGCCAGTGGCCTGGAAGAGAGGATGGATTCTAGGAAAGGAAGAGTGCCAAGAAGATCTTGCTGGCAGTGGAGCAGCTGGCCTCCATTGCTCAGTCAGATTGGCCGACCCATGAGGATCCTAATTGCAGTACAACTGCTGCCTCCATTATCATTGCAACAGGAGCAGTCAGGCCAGAAAGCTTGGAAAGGACCCTGGATGCTGCTTCAGAGGCTATTAGATTTACTGCACTCTGCCCTAGCCATTGAGTAGCAGAGAAATTGTCAGATGGCAGCAGGGAAGAAATGGGTGATAATCAAGGTACATTTACACAAGTAGTCCATTGACTACTCATATGAGTAAGTGCTTAGCAATGTGAGCAAAAGTTGCACAGTTACCTTTGTATTCTAGTGAGTGTGATTATAGAGACAGAATTGGAAATGGGATGAGCTCTGCTCTTGGCAGCAGGATGTGAACTGGAAAGCACGCGCCACTTGTGAGGCCAATATCTGCCGTAAATAACATGAGCTGCTCAGGTGGAATCCCAAAGAAGGAATGAAGCTGTAGGGGATATTCCTCTACAGGTAGTGATGGCTGCATACACACCTAGCATAGGAGATTCATCCCTAACAAAACAGAGAAAGGAGGAAAAAATTGTGCTGAAAGATTAAGAAGGGCTATAATGAGTGGCAAGGAAATAGTGATTCAGACATAAATGGTCCCCAGAGGCTTGATGGCTTATTCCCAAAGCCAGCTTCTTTAGGAATAGAACAAAATCAAGTGAGCAAGTCCAGGCAATAAGAGTTCAAAGATTTATCACAGAGCTCCAAGTCTAACATAGGTAGATGATACTGTCATCTGGCTATCTGTGTACTTGGACCAGGAAAAAGCATAATAGTTATACAGTAAAATGGTTTTAGTGATACTTCCCCTTCCCCACCCATCCCTCCTACTTTGTTTTCATTTGGTTTCTCTTCATCTAAGTCCAAGAGTTATTTAGTCTCAAGTGGTTAGCAAAAAGTCAGACAAAAAGAACCTGGGAGATTGGGTCTTTTCTGTCATCATCAGGTGCCACAGAAACCCAGGAAAGCTTTTTCACTCTGTTTTATTTCCAATGTGTCCACAGGAAGGTAAATGTCTCAGGGGCAGGGATCGTCCTTTTCTCAATTTCAGTTTGCACAGATGTGTGCAATACAGGTACTGATCTAAACCAAAACAGGTATGAAAAAGCATGAGCTAACAGTAAAATGGGGATAGTAACACTCACCTTTGTAAAGTGCTTTGAGATCATAGGCTAAAAATCATTACATGTGTGCAAAGCAGTCATAGATTCCAAGGCCAGAAAGGGGCAATGTGATCATCTAGTCTGACCTCCTGTATAACATAGGTCATAGAACTTCCCCAAAATAATTCCTACAGAAGAGCTCTTAGAAAAAAAAATCCAATATTGATTTAAAAATCCACAAAGACCCTTGGTAAATTGTTCCAAATGTTAATTGCCCTCACAGTTAAAAATGTACGCCTTATTTCCAGTCTGATTTTATCTTGCTTCAACTTCCAGCCATTGGATCATGTTATACTTTTCTCTGCTAGATTGAAGAGCCTCTTATTAAATACTTCTTCCCTTTATAGGTGCATATATGCTGTAATCAAGACACCCCTTAACTCCTCTTTTGTTAAGCCAAATAGATTGAACTCCTTGTGTCTATCACTATAAGGCATGTTTTCTCATCCCTTTAATCATTCTCATAGCTTTTCTCAGAACCCTCTCCAATCTATCAACATCCTTGGTGAACAGTGGGCGCCAGACCTGGACACTGTATTCCAGCAGTGGTCATGCCTTAGGTTCTAGGGGAGAAAGGGAAGCTTCCATTTTTTCCACCATCTCTTTGTCAGAGAGAAGAAGCTGGGAAGATGACCCTTGTAGAAAAAAGTATTTGAGTGTGTATACATGTCCTTAAAGTATGAGTGTGAGCACTATAATGACAGCAATAGCATTACTTTCTGCTTCTGATGAGCTTGCTTTCCCACATTTAGCATTTTAGCTCTTATTCACCAGTCTACTGTCCTACAGGACAGACTGCAGTATTGGTTTCATTATTGCACAAGATGTTGTTCATATGACATAGTCTGTCCAGTAGCCAGGCCAATCATTTTGATCTTAAACAGTGATGCATGACTAACATTTGTTTTATTTAGATCTGTTCATATCGTTAGATCTTTCCTTGCCAATGACAGTGTGGCAGAGGGAGATATAAGAGGAAAGTATGAAACCACGCCAAGGTGACAAGCTATTTTGCATTGGCATCTGATGGCACTAATCAGTAATGATATACTCTAGAAGGTGTCTTTGATAACATGCTTTCATAATGTAAAATCATATTTTCATAATTTGGGTATATAATTTGTGTAGAGATTACAACCTGAATCTCTTTAGGTACCTCGGGTTTCTGATACAGCAGCCTTTGAATCAGTGAGTGTCTGCTCTTGCTGCTTAATCTCTGAGGCAGCCAATTTGAGGACAGAAGGAGTTTTTACTTTATCTGCTCCAAACACACTTGTACTTTATCCCTTTGTATTGGAAAACAGCAAAAGCTCTCTGTGTATGTACACATGTGTGCACGTTTATGTAGTATAGGAGACAGAGACAAAACTGAACAAGTGTGGGAAGGTGAGAACCTTCATTGTGCAACAAACTGGTGGCACCAAATATGCTGCATTTGTTGTGAGTTAAAACGCTTATACAAAGATTTTCTTAGTAATGTCTAAGCTTTTAATAGGGTAATTAATCTTTCTAAGTGTTAGTGCCAGATTATGGGATCAGCTATTACCCCTGGCTACAGAGTACTCTTTTGTGTGTTGCTATGAACAGGACTCGGTGATGAGAATACTCCATTTGCCAAACAAAGATATGGTTGCAGCTAGCTTATGTTTGAAATGCATTTTCTGGTGCAGTAAAAGAAGAAGCCATCCTTTCCCTGGGAATATTGGTGCCCTTTAAAGAGTCCAATTAAGAGAAGGAGGAGATGGGGCTTTGTAGAATATCCATAGTTTACAAAAATGATTTTTGATAATGGTGGTTTGCATGCCTGGCCTTCCCTTTTTTCTTAGTAGAAAGAAGGAGCTGTGTGGATAGGAGCAAAAGACATCTATGCTTTCTCAGATGTTCTGATGGAAGTAGGGGATGAAAGAGATAAGAGGGGCACTTTAATTGAGAAATTAAAATCTAAATTTATTCCAGTAAACCAAACGGACAGGAAATAAAACTAAGTGACCAAATGTTTCTGAGTAAGATAGATAGCTTTGAGCAAACCTGATGACTCCATATGGCTAGTCAAAGTTATTGATTTTTTTTAAAGAAACAAGTAGCTAAAGGCTTTTTTCCATGACATTAAGTAAAAATATACAATGAATGTACAGCTCAAGGTAGGTACTGTAGATACAGTGGATTTCAGTGGGCTTACTCTGATGCAGATTTGGCTCAATTGTGATTATTTCCATACTGCTGAGTGAACAATCTCTAATCTGATCTTGATCAAACTACACTGTCTACAGAGTTAGAGTCTCTGGTCTAGTGAAAACTGCGAGTTTGAGGGTTAGGTCAGTGATCTGGAATATATATTGATTTCTACATCAACTATAGGGCCTGATTCTCTACTAGCTTGCCCATTGTGTAGCCCTTTACACCTGAGCAAAGGGCCTTTTTCACTCACTTTGCACAAATGCAAGGCAGTGGCCAGCCAGGCTGGGTAGTCTTTCATTCTAAATAACTAACCTATGATGAATTTACCTTGTGGTGGGGGGAATAGTGATAACACTGTTTATTCATCAGGTGTCCAACAGCTGATTAGTTATGAATAGAGCATAATCAAGGTCTCAATTAACGTGACTGTGCCCATATCTGTCTGTTTAACCCCTGCTCTGCCAGGAGGCCTGGAGTTTGTTGGCAGCCCTTGAAAACTAGGTGGAGTCAGATGAAGATGGGATAGGGCTATGGCATGTGGGAAACAAACTGATTCAGTGAACCTTTCAAGAAGCTTCTGCCATTGAGGATGCTGTGAAACCTTAAATGAAGTTTAGTTTTCTTTCACCAGGACTGAATCCTTCCCCAAGTGTAGCTGCCAGTTGCCCATGTCAGTGTTAATTGTCACCCTGTACAGGTGGAGATTTTCAAAAGTGCCCAAGGGGGTTAGGAGCACAAGTCACAGTGGGTTTTCTGATGGACTTGTGCTCCTACATTCCTTATGTGCTATTGAAAAACTTCTCCATAGTGAATAATATGCTCCTGGTATGAATTTGTGGGACTGGTACGTCTCTTAAATGTTTTAATGACTACTGTATGCAATGTTGTTGTAGCTGTGTCAGTCCCAGGATATTAGAGAGACCAGTAGGTGAGATAATATCTTTTATTGGACCAACTTCTGTTGGTGAGAGAGAGATTACCTCACCTACCTTGTCTATTTAATGACTACCATCAGCCAACTGAATATTCATCAGTAATGAACAGTCTGAGCCCATGAATTTGTCTCTCTGGCCAGGTACTTACATAGCCCTGAACATTTACCATTAGTATCCTCCCAATAACAGTCTGTGAAATTGAAGTCATTTATTTGGAAATCTGTGTTTTCAGTAGGTGATCAGTTTTAGTGCTTTCAGACATCATATCCCATTGTCAGTAACTCTTTCAATTCAGATTCTGTACTTTGCCATTATACATTCCAGTTCCACACTATAGATAATATACTGCATGAGAAACTAAAAACTCTGAGGCAAAGCCCTCAAAAATAATTCCATCAGTCCTAACACAAGGAAGTTCCTAGTATTATAAATAATATACTCAGATATTCCATAACCTTTATTTTCAACATACACATAATAGTAGACAATTGTAATAATCAAATAGTAACTTTATTCCAAGAACCAGCTATAAAATGCCCCTGAGAAAGAAGTGACTAATTAAGAAGTAATGGAACTTTTGCATGCCTCAGGCAATGTTTTCAAACTCTTGCTCTCAAAACCAGTCATTATAATCATACCACTTCCCAAAGAGAAAAGAACAATGTGGGAAATGCATCTAATGCAGTATCACAGGTCTGAGCCTTGGAGCAGAATAAAATAGGTTATTGAGACATTATAGTGAAATAGGTGTGACTGCAACATAACAGGTCAAAGCAAATTCTCAGATGAGTAATTAATTCTTGTTCTCTTACTCGTTCTGTTACATCCTTATGTACTTAATTATACATTTTATTTTTTTCATCTGTCCTAACATACTGCATGTTTATTTTTTTTCTTTGTGCCTGGGAAACAGTAAAAATGATGTGCTGGTACAGAGCTACTCTCCTAAAAATAAAGCTCAGGGGAATGCGTTTCTGAAATGTCTGAGAAGTGGTAGGACAAGAATTGTCATTATATTTGTTTGTATTATGGTGGCACACAGAGGACTCAAGTGAGATCAGAGCCTTGTTCTAGTGGGTGGTATACAAATGTACATTAAGTCAGGAGGTTAAAAACTGAGGTCCCAATTCAGCCACGCACTTAAACGTGTACTTTAAACAAATACTTAAAGCCCATTGACTTCAATAGCACTTAAGCACGTTTAAAGTTATGTATATGCTATGGTGTTTTGCAGAATAACTAAGCATGGGTTTATGTATTTTGCCTAATTGGAGCCTAAATAAAGACAAGGGTCCAAATTCTGCTTTGATTTAGATACTGCACAATCCACTGACATCAGTGTAGTTACAGATGGGGAACTGAAGAACAGAAAACCTGCTCTAATCTTAAGTCAATCAAAAGACTTCAGTGGGCATTGGATCAAGTCAAGGTAAGACAACACATGGCGGGGTCATGTGGGGTCACGTGCCCCCCAGATATAACTGCTTGGCGTGTAATGAGCATACTCACACGGACTGAGCATGCTCAGTAACATCTGCTGACGACGCTGCCCTTACTTGTGCCCCCCGCGTTTTCGGCAGGCATGGGTCATCCAGGCCACATAAAGTCTGTGGCAAAATTGGAACTGAAGCCTCATCCCATTCCTTAACTACAAGACCATTCTTCCCTCTCAGCATAGTCTCTGAGCACCTAGCCATCATTTCCTATACTGTGATACTGAGCCCCAAACCTTGATAAGGGAGTGGTGCAGCTCTGCAGGGCTCCATAAAGAGCACTTGGGAGATGACATCTCCTGCTGCTGCTCCCTGTGAATGAAGAGTATGCATTTGGTACCAGTATTAAGCAGTAAAAACGAGTGCACTAGTAGGATTGCCCTGGAGTCTCCAGGAATGAAAGATTAATCTTGCATTAAAGATCATGTCATGTGATGAAACCTCCAGGAATACGTCCCATCAAAATTGGCAACCCAAACTGTGTGCTGCTGTGTGTGTGTGTGTGTGTTGGTTCAAAGTCAGGGTGTGTCTACATGGCAATCGGAGATGTGACTGCAGCCTGTGTAGGAATACCCACATTACCTTTAATCTAGCTAGCGCTGCTCAACTAACAGTGAAAAAGCGGTGCATGGATCCTGGCAAGGGCTACCAACGCAAGTACATACCCAGGGTTCCAGGCAGGCTTGTCCAAGCTGCTCCATCTTCCCTGCTAGTTTTAACCTCGCTAGCTAGATGAAAGCTAGCATGGGTGCGCCTATCGGAGCTACAATCACACCGAAGACAAGGTGGTTAAAATGCCAATGACCAGTGATGCCTTACCTATCCTAGCATTTCTGCTGTTGCTATTGCCAAAGGCTTTCAAAAGTTCTGGGCACTGGAGTAAGTCTGCTCCCACTGAATTTAGTGGTAAAGAAACTCCCAGTGACTTCCGTGGGAGCAGCCTTCTGCCCAAAGTGGTGATTTTGAAAATTCTATGCTTAGGTAGGTAAGGTCTTATTGACTATTATTCTTTTATATTCTTCACAGTATTTTAAGCCTAACCACAGTGGCGTTCTACAGCAAAACTATAGTTTGCATCATACTTAGCCCTGATTGAACCACACTTTTGTGGAGCTACATTTTATTTTTAATAAAATTGCTGTATTTTCCTTATATTACTTCTGGTTTACTAAGATGGTAAAAGAGAACCCGAGTAAATTTTTTGTTTTAAACATTCTCTATTTAGGTACTTATATGGCTTCTGTTGTAGTATTTCAACACTGCTGCTGCTCCAGATTTTCAGCTGATTCCACTAAGTAAATTGAGTCTCTGCTAGCTGTTTTCCTCCCATTGGTTAATATTAATAATCTAATATTAATTTGACTCTTGCAATCACAGTGGTTCTTTTTGTAAAGTGTGTGGTGGTAAGAGGCTAAAATTGTTAGATTTTAAGAGCATTGATTATAGGCCTGATCCAAAACCCATTGACATCAGTACAAGAACTCCCATTGACTTCAATAGACATTGAATCAGACCCTATACTAATTACTGTAAATTTCTTAGAGTCTGGTAAAGTACTAACGTTTTTCAGAGTTCACTTAAACAAATGCAGTGCACCAACCTTGCTGTCACCTCTTAGTTTTTGTTAATTTTCTTCCTTTTCTGATAATGTTTTCCCCTTTAGTGTTTCTGTGTGAGGTTTTTTTTTTTTTTAAAGTGCTCTTACATCAGCCCTAAATGATCTTCCTATTAGTACAGGAAGCTGGCAGCAGCCAATCTGCAGCCTTTAGATAGCCAACCAATTAAGGGAAAAGCAGGTGTGGATGGATCTATTCAGTCTATAAATAAGTGCCAAAAATTAAAGTTATTGGTCTGTGAGTGTTAGCAGGTGGAGCGCACTGTTTTGTACCTTTAATGGAGAGGGGAAAAGGGGTTTAGAGGGAAAAATGACTTTTTTATGATTTAAAAGCTCCTCACAAATACAATGCTTCTATTTTCCAAATCATTGTCTTCTGTGGGATTAATACTGAAGAGATATAATTGCATGTGCTGGGGTGTTATGTTCACTGAACTGGGCTTGATGATGAACTACATGGTCTGTCCAGAAATAATTCATATTCTCAGATTGATACTTAGAAACATAACTCACGAGTGACTACAGATGTAAGTGCCTATTGTTCTTTTACAGGTCTGTTTATTTATAAACTCGCCCTGCCTTCCCTCAAATACTCAAAATGTTCTGATTTGCAAAAACTCTCCCCTAAGTGAAAAGAAAAATACAATCCCCTAAAGAAAAATACAATCTACTGAAGAAAGTATTATGCAAGGGAGTTCATCTCTAAGAATATATTCTCTCCTCATACTGATTTCTCCTCCTCCCCGATTTCTTTGCTTGCTGTTTTTCCTTTGTGTTGGATTTACTAATTTATTCAAACATTTTTAACCAAGGGGCATTTTTCACCAGGATGCTGTGGCAAGAGACCACAAATGCTTTACATATAATAAACACATTCAAAATACATTCATACACATTCAGAGTATACACCATACAATAGAAGGATGGGATTGTAAATTCATGGAAAATATTGGTTTCATTAATTTTGATCCGACTGGTATAAAACTATTCTGCATGAATGCCTAGTTAATCACTCTTATATTTAGATGTTGTATGTAATGTCAGTGAAAAAAAGTATAGCACTGAAGCCTCCATGTGTAAATCTGGGGGATGGAAGGAAAGCATTGGATTCAAACACAGACATTCACTGGTTTCAAGTCAACAAAATTCTCAGAACATTTATAGTCAAAATTTGACTAAAGAGATGTAATTATTACAATGTAGTCAGGTTAGGGTGACCAAATATCCTGATTTTATTGGGCCAGTCCTGATATTCATAGCTTTGTCTGATATAGACACCTATTACTGTTCACCCCTCCCGTCCCAATTTTTTACACTTGCTATCCGGTCACTCTAAGTCAGGTGGAGGCACAGAGGGCCAAGACTTTTAAGAGTAAGTACTGATTTTTGGGTGCCCCAACTGAGGTACCCTAAAGGGCCTGACTTTCAGAAAGCGCTGAGCACTCAGCGTCTGAAAAATCTAAGATAGCATAAATTGGGCATCCAGAATCATTAGTCACTCTTTAGAATCTTGGCCTGGAAGTGTAAAAGGGATATTGAATGTGGGACCAAGACATTCAACATTAACACAAACTCCTCAATACAAGTTTTTAGGGGACTGATTCTGCAAGGTGCTGGGCAAGTCTCCTTTGGGGCACTAAGCATAATCAATTCCCCTTGTTTTCAGATGAGCCTTAGGTGAGTTGTTCTAGTATAAGAAACGTTTTACTTACAGGGTGAGGGCAGAATACCATTACCTCACCCCAAAGCACAGACAGAGCTCCCACCTGTGAGATTTTAAGAGGGCTATTCATGTGTGTATGGTTATTCCCATGTGTAAGTGTTAGCAGAATCAGGCCCTAAATTCCTCCCCAGTATCATTCTAAAGCATACACAGATTCCTCATATAGGACCTGAGTTGCAGGAGCTCAAAAATAAGATTGGGACTAGAGCTAAGGGCAGGGGCTGGAGGAAGAAGCTTAAAATGCCAATAGAAAATCCCACCCTTTCTAGAAGTTTCTCTTTTTAAAAATTTTTTTACACGGATTTTACAAAACTTTAACAAGTCAGTTTCTGAAGACCTGGGTCCCACTTCTATGTGTAGCATAATTTACTACAGTCTGGGCACTGAGGTCACAGTAAATTAGGTCCTTGATATTTGTTAATGATTCACTGAATAAATAAATCTGTATAAATCGACTCGTAATTTGTCTGTGTTACAAAAATAAACAGTTTTGATTTCCTATGTGAACAATATGGCAAACATTTGTGCACGTTTCTTTAAGAACTATGAATGTTTACCTGTCTAGAAGGAAAAAAATAGTCAGGGCTATGTACAACAGGATTCAGGAGTGATTAGTGGAAGAGTCTAGAGATTCTCCTCTCACTTGGACCCTCAGAAATCAGGAATGCCTCCATCAAGCCAGTGGAGTGACACCAGTGTAACTGCATAGAGAATTGGGCACTCAGAATTTTCAGTTCTCATCTTGTGTTAAATTTTGCCTTACTTGCTTCCAACTGAATGAGAATAGCAAAAAACTGAAGCCAGAAATACCTGACACAAATTTCAAGGAGGCTCTTTGGTATGTAGGATTAGAGCCTCAGGGTGCTAAGTGCTGTAGGAGAAAGACATTGCCTGCATGGAATAGTTTATAAATGAATGCAATAGGAGGGAAGACAATGGAACCAGTAATAAGAATATGGGTTCATGTAAGCTAGACAGTGTGGTTAAGGAGGAGAAAAGAGCAGAGTGTGGGTCTTCTAAGTATAGTAGTCTGAGTAAAGGATCCAAAGGGAATGCACCTAAAAAGAATGAGCCAAACTTTGCTCAGTTAAAACACCAATGGTCCTGTCCCAGGACTTCAACAGTGGTTTTGCGTGAATAAGGATCTCAGCATTTGGCCCAATGATGAGTCTTCTTGGACCATGCAATGCATTAGCTTGAAGGTTGTATTTTAACACTGGATGCAATCATATAATTTCAGCCTTCCAGAAACAGCTATCTGTATTTGGCATTAGGTCATTTCCAAACGTTTCAGAAGATGTTACCAGCAATAGACAAGTGACCCTATTGACATGTCTTTCTCCATATCTAGGGGCTGTGATGTGTCACACTGATATAAATTTTCACCTTGATGCTCATTCCATAGCAGCTGAAAGTAAAATAGCAGCTTTGTGGTGTGATAGTGTTTCCCTAATGTATAAAGAGCTACAGAAATGTACGCATGTGCCTTTGCTGCTCTTATTCATATAGTTTACATGACAAAATGAAAATACTCCCATATCATAAATATGCAAGTGGTTATGATGTTACACAGAAATCCACACACCAGTGCCTGTAGTGTCGTTGTACAGCAAAGGTTCTAATTCACGCATTTATTCTGGAGATCAGACAGTAAATCAGTGTCTAGAAACGGATGAGTTAAACAGTTAGTTACCATATATAATAAATATTGTGTAAGTGCAGTAAAAGTGAAAGAACATTAATCAATTTGCAGGTATGATTTTAGTGGCTTCATTGAACTGCTGGTGCCCTTCAAAGGGACCTGGGAAGTTTTCACTGTTTGAAGCTTACTGTTTAATATGGCAAAGCTGAGGATTTCCCTAGGTTAAACCTTGTTTCATATTCTCTGTGTATATATAAAGTCTGCTGCAGTTTCCACGGTATGCATCCGATGAAGTGAGCTGTAGCTCACGAAAGCTCATGCTCAAATAAATTGGTTAGTCGCTAAGGTGCCACAAGTACTCCTTTCCTTTCAGACTGGAAGTCAAGACAGAACTAGAGCTTAATGAACCAGTCCTGTGGTAACAAACTGTGATTAGTATAAGAGGATTTTTAATTTCATGTCAAATTATTCAATAAAATTATACATTTCTCCGAAAAGTTAAGAGAAGACTCTATAATTAACATATTGTGTGTAATATGTGCACAACATATAGTGCGAGAATTTATAAACACCAAGTCAATGGGACTCTACACAGGAAGGGTCCAGTGAGAGACTGAGGCTTGTGGATTTATAAGATCTTAAAAATTGTATAAACACACTTGATAATTTGCAGAGGCCAAAATGTGCAAAGTAAGGTGTCTAAAGTTAAGCTTCTAAATTCATATTTAGGCACCTAATTAAGAGATCTGATTTTTCTGAGCACCCCACGCTTCCCATTGATGTTACTTGGAGTCAGCATGGCTACAAGGGGCTGGAGTAGTAGATCCCAATGCAAGGCTGGGGCCTAAGACTGCACTGCATTTGCACTGCACTGTATTCTATAGATAATTGCGCCCAAGTTTTGGCTCACTTTAATGACTGTTTTGTGCTGAGTCCATATTCATTCTCAAATATTAATGCAATGCTGACATGAATTGACAGCAACATCATGAAACTTCTTATCCTTGTGTATTTCCAGGGTGAAAGTGCTCTAAACACCCTGAGAAAGGCAGCCTTGGCATTTTCCCTAATGAACTGGTATTGACCTGATTGATCATTGCAGTTTCTTCCATGAAATGGCAAAAGCTTGGTTACATAGGGAAGAAAGAAAAGCTGTGGGAGAATGGGATATACTAAACCCATGCTGGGCAACACAGGGTTAATGTGGGATCAGGTGGCTTCAACCCATCACACCTGTAAGAGAAGAGCTTAAGAGAGAAGCATTCTTCACACAATACACAGTCAACTTGTGGAACTCATTGTCAGGAGACTTTGTCGGTTCAAAAAAGAATTAGATATGTTCATGGAGGATAAATCCATCAATGGTTATTAGCCTAGATGGTAGGGACACAACCCCATGCTGTGGGTGGTCTTAAACTTCCAACTGCCAGAAGGTGGGACTGGACAACAGGGGATGGATCACTCTAGAATTGTCCTGTTCTATTAATTCCCTCTGAAGCATCTGGCACTGACCAATGTTGGAAGACAGGATACTGAGCTAGATGGACCATTGGTTTGACCCATTATGGCCATTTTTATGTATGACCAGCTCAGTTGATGGCAGACCGGGGAGGAGAGCAGACCTTCAGTCCTCAGCCCCTGGAGGGAAGGCTGACCGAAGGCAGGAGCTCCCCAGATGGCTGTTTCCCAAGGCCTCACCTGATGGAAGGGAGGAGCAGATGCTACCTCACGCTGAGTATGTCTACACAGCAACTAGACACCTGCGACTGGCCCATGCCAGTCAACTTGGTCTTGTGGGGCTTGGGCTGTGGAGCTGTTTCATTGCTGTGTAGATGTCTGGGCTTGGGCTTGGGCTTGGGCTGGGAGGATCCCAGAGCTCAGGCTCTTGTCCAAGCCCAGAAGTCTACACAGCAATGAAACAGACCCACAACCTGAGCCTCTTGAGCCCAAGTCAGGGGGCATGGGCCAACCATGGGTTCTTCTTTGCTGTGTAGACATACCCTTTGAGAAGGAATCATTTCCCTCTACTACCTATGAACTCAGTGTAGGGACCACAGCCTGAGATGCGCCCTCTGAAGGAAGAGTCTTAACTCAAGTTTGGGATGAATGATTTGTTCCCCTTGAATAATTAATTCCCCTTATTTCTGTTCATTGACTGCCCTGGAAGGGGAGAGACTTTAAAGTGACCTTGCCAGAGGGCTAAGTCACAGCAAGAGGGAGACTATCCCAGTGCTGGAGTGACTGTTGGCAGGAGGTACCTGGGGAGGAGTGAACTGATACACCAGTCCTGGCCACCAGGAGGCATTAGTTGTGAGAGAGATCCAAGCCTGTTTAATATCACTACAGTATTTTAATAAATATCCTCCCACCAAGAGGCTGTGGATGGTGCTGTAAAATATACTTAAAACCCATTTCTAAAAATACACTAAAATATTAACACAAAAAGCCACCCTATGTTAAATTAACAAGTCAAACAAACTGAATGGAGTCCCATACAAAAGATAAAAAGGGAGAAAAGGCAAAGGTAGGAAAGAAGATATCTACAGATGCGGCCAACAATTGTTTTCTACAAACACCTTTTCTGTGGGTATGTATACGGTGGGAAAATGTAATGAGATAGATTGCAGGTGAGAGAGAGTTCTACACCCTAGGGCCTGTCCATAGAAAGGCACAATTGGCTGCTGACCTCACGTGTGATGACACCAGCTTGATGTGGATTTCCAAAACCTTGCCTCAGCCATGATGTGTGCCCTAGAAAGCTTGCATGACCCTGATGCCTGAGGCACAATCTGGAAAGCCTTCCATTAACGCTTTTATAAATTCTGTATGTCCCCGATACAGATGGCTAGGCTGGAGGGAGCAGCAGGCAAGGAACCACCTGGGCTGTCAGTGCTGGTCTGGAGAGAATGGGGCAGAAAGAGAGAGACACGCACAAGGGGAGTAAGAGTGTCCATGTGGCAGATGGAAGGAAGGGGAAAGGCAGATGGGGAGATCATCAGCAGTCATTGCAGAGGTGGGAGCAGGTTTCAACCTGGCACAGCTTCAGCTCCGCCTGAGTCCTATGCAATTTGTAAGCTCCCAGATGGACTCCTGTCACAGAGACCTACTGGGACACTTGCAAAAAACCAAAACAAAACCAAAAAAATCTAAAGAGAACTTCCCTCTTTATCATTAAAAAAGAAGGAAACCATCCTCTTTTCCCCTCCTTTTCAGCTGACCTTTAAGATATTTCCCTGAAGTAAATTTTTCAGTCTTAACTCCACATTACCAAAGATTTTTTTTTGCCTTGCATTGGAGAAGGCTTCTTATGAATAACAGCCTAATTCTCACACTAAACGTTGTGTGTATTTTATTATCAACATTTTTGGGGCTGCACTTGGAGATAAGGGGATGTATGTTTTCCTTTTTGCCTCCATTTATCAGACTAGGGATGATTCTAGAGATGCTGTTAGGGAACCCGGATAGGACTTGGGTGATGAACGGAACATGTTCTAAAACCCATCCGCCCATCTTGTTTCCTTAAGTGAATAAGCAGACTGATGTTTCATATCAAAACACATAACATACGTTGTAAGCCCACTGGAACAAGGATTGTGGGGCTGATTGTGCACTGCCTAGCTCCTGTGTACTCATTAACACCAGCGCAATGCATAACTTGGTGAATATTATTTGTATTACAGTAGTGCCGAGATGCTCTGATTGAGATTGGTCCCTCATTGTGCTAGGCACTGTACAAACATAGTTTTGTCCAGATCAGGCAAAAATGTCGGCGTTCACTAACTCTACCTTCTTAGTGGAATGTGAACAAATCTTAGTAGGACAGTTCCTGTGCCAAAGAGTTTATAATGTAAATAGAGAAGCTGGACAAAGAGTGCAAAAAAGGAAGTTTTTTTTTCCAGAAAAATAGTGAACTGATGCTCTGAGATCATAGGTAATTTAGCCAACGGCACACAGGAAGGCTGTGGCAGAGCAAGGAATTGAACCCAGGTCTCCCAAAGTCCCAGTATATCAACTACAAGATGATCCCGTACCCCCAGATCAGAATCGCAGTTTGCACCTGCTTTGCAAAGGCTTAAGATGCAAGGCACTGGAGAACGGGACCCCCAGCCTTCTGCCACTCGAAGACAGCACTTTTCAGGGTTATTTAGCTGTTACATCTATTGCCTAACTCCCGTTCTCCAGCGCAATGTAGTTCAGAGTATCCCACTGGTCTGTGGTATTCATTCCACACCTCAGCTTTGAGGAGCACAGGGAGGGTTCATGGATGGACCAATCACACCATTCATCAGAGCCACAGAAAAGAGCCCTTCTTCATTGGCTCTAGCTTCTCCATACCCCTGCTATTGGTGGCTGCAGCAATAAAATGGCTGGACCTTTCCTACCACACAGAGAAAGGGGGAGGAGAACAGATGAGGGGGACCACGCAGTGACTAGTAGTGCCTGGTTAAGCTGCCAGTGGGTGCCCTCCTGGTCAGAAGTTATATCGTGGCTTCCTTAAACTGCTTAAAAACCATTTCTTAAATAAACCCAGTTGGGATTTTTTTTATTAAGAGTTTTTTAATATCTGAAAAGTGTTCTTGGGAGGGTGAGCCCCCTCCCACTTATTAGAGAGGCAGAAAACTGCTGCAGTCAATACTGAGACTGCAAAAGCACTGTGCAAAACAAAATGTTATAGAATGAGACGTACAACACAAATCAATATTACAGGGACTTTGAAATACTGTGTAAAGATATATTATAGACCACAGAGACTCAGGAATGCTGCTGACTTGGTTGTAGAAATCAATACATGAGGGTGATTATGAAATACGTTTCATTTCCAAAACACTAACTATAGGTCCCAGTCTTCCCAGGAGATCAGCTAGTGTGGACTGTTGCAGAGTTGTGCAGAAATTAGTGAAGCTCTTGAGGGGTCCATGCTACTGGATTGGATTGTACGTCTAGGGCCTCAATTAAGATACAGATAAGGTTGTAGAGAAGTGTCCATTACTTCTGGCTATTTGGTAGAAAAAACCTGTGTGAAAGCAAGGCAATTCTAAGATGAGGATAAATGTATAGAGAAACAAATGCTTGAAATTCAGGAAAATCAGAATTGAGGTTTCACAAATAACCATAATTGACCCCCCCCATCCCCTCCAAATTTTCTTCTTAACACTAATTGTGGAAAGCTTCAGGTCAGAAGGAGGTGTGTGTGTGTGTGACACAGAGAGAGAGAGAGAGAGAGAGAGTGTGTGCGTGCACGCATGTGCATGCTGAAGTTATTAGCGGAGTAGGCATGGACAGACTGGCCCAGGATTCTTAGGCTGCTAAAATCATTACAGGCTGTCCGGTAAATGGCCTGTATTTTTGTCTGGCTAGGCACTGTTGCTAATTTTTAATAGTGCTCAGCCATTAAATAATAGCTATTTGCCATACTGATGAAGAGGACAATGGAAAATTTTCATTGGAGAGAAGGCTGATGGAGGATACTAAATGAATACTGATCTGCCCTTGGAAGAGGTGCCTGCTGTAGCCTGTGCCTTTAGCATCGGGACCTGAGACACAGTGAGTTGCCCAAGGGTGAGAGTGGAAATGGTCAAAATCAGATTTAGAATGGAAATGGTCTTACTACTGTATCATTCCAGGACGGAGAAAGCGCTGTTGATGTTCACACTGGCATTCTGCTAGGTGGCGTCAGGCTAAACACAGTCAGAGCCCTCTGCAGGCAAGTTCATTTGGGACCTCCAACCATGTTGTCATTTGTCCCCAGCCTTCATCTGTTACTGAAAGTGAATGGAATTTTAAGAATCTTAACCTGATCATGATTGTTCACAACATAGCTTGTTTACAAAACTCCCCCTACAATGGATCACATGATTTACACGTTAAATTCTGAAGGGAAATTGACTTTTACTCAGACTTGTGCAGTCCAGCATCGTCTTAGACAAGTAGGATCTAACTCTAAATGTTGGCAGGATGTGAAGTGGGTTGAATTTCACACATATTCAATACTTCGGCTCACACAGTGAGTGTGGTGGTACAGTCTTGATGACTTGCTTTGCTTTTAGTGGTTGGATTTACTGCAGCATATCTTCCTGATATTAAGGATCAAAAAGAGCATTCTCAAAGGGAGGAGGGGCAATCTGGAGGGTTTCCTAAAAACCTGATCTTGTAATTCCACTGAGCGATGCTAGAAATGCACGTCAGAGATGATCCGGGGGGCATCAGGGATAAAGGCTGCTAGGCTTTCTCCAAAAATGGCTACAGGCAGTAGCTGACTGGCAATATACACTAGAACCCTTAATAGACTCTTAAGTTTTTGGTGCTTTCTGAGAGAGAATTAGCACCCTTTGGTTTCTTCTGAGGCTGAATGAGGACCCTGTGCTGTGTGGTACAGAGGCCTCCTTCAACCAGCTGTTGATATGAAGGAGCACTTCTAAGTGAAGGCTTTTCCTAGTGGGAGAGGTGAAAGGGGCAGCACAGGGATGTGAGAGGACACAGTGTGGTCTTAGACTCCTATTCTTTCGCTATAGATAACTCTATCTGTGCCCAAACAGTTTTTCCCTGGTGAAGGGTAGGTCCTCAAAATTCTTCTAGACTTTCTCATGGAATACAGAGGCCTACAGCCACACAGGTATAGGGAATCTACCCTGACGCAGTAGGTGTTACCCACAGCAAAGTCTGCCAACACCCAATCAAAAGGCCCTCCAATTGCACAAAGGGACTCAACAACATCTGGCAGGGAGAGAGCAGAACTGTGAAGGCAGTATCAGAGATAAGTGAGTAACCTGCCCAGTGTCCCTGAACACACCCTGTCATTCAGGATTTCTGTCTGTCTCCATGCCCAGAACCTGAAGCGAAGGGTGGAGTGTTGGTGGTCCCTGAAGGCCTCAATTTTAAAGTTACGTGAAGTGGTGCTTCACTAGCAATGCATCATAGGGCATCTCCTACTGTTGCTGCTTACTCAGAAGTGCTCTTTCATCAGATGAGCCAGAGCTCAGTTTCACCAGCTTCAGGCACTGAGATACAGAAGGTGTGCTGGAGTCTCCAGTTCTGAGGGGAATGATGCGGGCTGATTCAGTGATGAAGCTCCCATACTGGGCATAGAGGAAAGTTGGTGCTCTGTTGACACAAGTGGTACTAACAGAATCCTGGTGGTGAAAGCTGAGTCACTTGTATGCTGTGAAGGTTTGTCCTTGAAGCCCTGTGTGCCAGCCTTGTGGCAAACTTACAGGGATCTCCTGGTGGTGCCTTGAGTAGGGACTGAAGGTGTTTCCCATGATGCTATAATGCTAAAAGTCCCATCGTCAAGCAGAATGGTCATCTGTGGACTGCATGCCGGACCTCCAGCCAGATGATGCAATGAATGGTACTCCGTTACTAGTGTTCTGATGCTACACTGTAAGCACCCAACCCTCCATTTCTGTCCTTAGAGGCCAAAAGTATAGAACTTAAAGAGTTCCACTTTTCTCATGCTGGGAGTGCAAGATGCTGGAATGAGAATCCTGTCTAGAAGGTATTTCAAAAGAATTTCATCCCTAGTTTACAGGGGCAAACCGTCAAATAAAAAATCCAAAAGGCATGGTGGGATGGTGGGTGGGGAAACAGGCTTTGTATCCTGTCAAACTGAAATAGCACCTGTCCTCTTTATGTGGTGGATGAACAAGGAAAAGTTACAGCAGAACCTTTAGGTTTGGGAGCTGCCAAGAAAGAAATGCCAAAGAATCTGGAGGCAGCAGAAGCTAAGTTTGCAGTAGCACCAGAGCCCTGGTCAACCCAGCCGAAGCATATTGTTGCTGTTTTATTAAAAAGGTTGATTTGGAGAATGTTGTGTTTGAGATTCAGCGTCGTGCCTCTGAGCCTAGATTTCAAGCCTTTATTTATATGCCTAATTGTTGCTATGGCAATTCAATATTTAAAGAGGTAATTATTGCTGATCTTGTTGCATGTGTCCATTTCTGATGTCCAGCTGTTAGCTCTTTAGCTCCAGACTAGCAGATTAATTACTGCTATTGATTACTTTGAGCTTCTCTCTTCACACCTGCAGTCTGTGTAATTAGCCAGTGGCCTCCTCTGAAAATTAGGAGCAGTTTCATTCTGGCACCTTGCCATTTCCCAGCCATGTGCATTGCACTGATGAACAAAAGCAAATCTACTTTAAATAGAGATATCTGGGTAATGTACTCTTTGTGTTTTGAACTATCCAGGGATAATCCAAATTACCCTATGTTAGCAAATATTACACCTCATTTGAAGACCATCTACAAAAAAAATTCCAAAACATTGGTGTTTATTCCTATAACCACCAGTAAATGTGCTCTTGGCTTCCTTAATTTTGTTGTTGTTGTGCTTTTGCAACAGATGCGACCCAGCCATCTAGGCATGGGCTCTTCTGCTGCAGACCTGCTTTCCTGATGCGGGGTATCCTTTCTTCTTCATTCCCATGCATGTAGTTTTCACCATTGGTAGTGGATGTTACGCATGCACATCCAAAGACCAAGCCCATTAAAGGTAAGTGGGTAAAGGTGTCCTTACCTTCCTAAGGCAGAGAATAGGGATATTAGGTTAGTATGAAATGGTTCATGACCCCTCCCTTTATGCAACAAGTTTTTCTCTGGTGTCCATTCTCCCCTTCCTGGTCATCTCATCATGGGCTGCCAAAAGCTACTCATAGTCAGTGCCCTCCCCTGTAAAGGAAAATCTGTTGAAGAAGTTGCCATTGTGACACTTTCTGCTCCTGTTGAGTCAAGGAGTGATGGTTTCAAAGCTGGATTTGCAAGTAGTAAAGGTGTGCTCCACTATCAACCGGGCCAGCTGATTCATCCGATCCAAAAGGAAAACCTTTTGTTTATTTAACTGCTATTGCAGGTGTAGGGCTTGGTAACATGTAAGTCGACATAAACAGTGTTTCTGCTGCACACATAAAATCTAGGTTTATAGCAGACCCAGGACAGCCAAAAACCATAGTCCTGGGGGTCTATGAAGTGAAGACCACTGAAGATCCGTGAATCTGAATTTATTTTTGTACAAAGTCTGTGTGTTTGTATTATGCTGAACCTTTCCACTTGCTGTCAGTGAATAGTATGCTTTGAGCTCATGGGTGAGTAGTGACAGAATCTAGGTGCTGCCTGCTTCTTAGGTCAAATGCAGTGTTGCTGTAGCCATGTTGGTCCCAGGATATTAGAAAGATAAGGTGGGTGAGGTAATATCTTTTATTGGACCCATTTCTGTTGGTGAGAGAGACAAGTTTGGACCTCACGCAGAGCTGAAGAAGAGCTCAGCATAAGCTTGAAAGCTTGTCTCTCTCACCAACAGAAATGGATCCAAATAAAGATATTACCTCACCCGCCTTGTCTTTCTCAGGTCAAAGACAGCCTGGTTGGAGCCAAAGTTATTGTGAAGATAGTGATCAGAAGACAGGCGTCTACTCACTGATCCAGTGCAAATGTTGCTTTAGAGTGTTTGGTACAGCACTGGCCTTTAGACCAGAAGGTCCCCAGCTGGAATCTCATCACTGCCACTTGTTCCTAGATTAAATTCTAAATTGCGTACTGTCATTTGGAGGCCTTCTGTGCAGGGTCTCATTGAGTCACCAGTTATTAGAAATGCCTCCTATTATCACAACCCTAAAAGCTATTTGAACAGAAGCCTAATGTGACTGTGATTTCCAAGGACCATTTGCTCTTATTGCAACTCTGCTTTTTTTGTGAGCGAGAGAAGCAAACCAAAGTTGCTTTCACGTAGCATGGGGGGGAGGGACGGAGAAGCAGTGGCACTGGAGTGACATTCTGCTGGCAATAAATGTAAATTCACCAAAAGTAAACAATAGCCTTCCTCTTCTTTTTCTTTTTAACTACAGCAGGGTCATCATTACTACTGGAAAACAAACATGTTCATTTTATTAAAAGAGCTACATTTGCAGGATTGTGTAATCTTCCTTATTTCAGTTTGACTTTGGCTAAATATATATTTTTAAAAGTAGCTTTAAAAGCTAGTTGCTAAAGACATGAATAGAAGCTATTCCCTGTGCTGCCCTTGCTGGGCTGGAAAGGGATTACTGCTGTGTAAAGAGGAATACCTGACATCAAGGTTAGAAATCCAGACTGGAGCTGAAACTGCACCCCCAAAATGTACGCAAGTCAAGCAGTAATTTGTGTGCACAAAATGGGATGCTGCAAGCACACCCCGAAATGCACATGTGGGAGTAGAAGTCTAAATTTGATGGGGATATGAATAATAGAGCAAAGGTGCTTAGCACTGAACCAGCTCTGCCATACTATGGACCCCAGTGGAAATAGAACTAAGAGCTTTTGAAAAATCCCACTCTAAAGCCTTACTCTGTTAAATCCCTCAGTGAATGTCAAATGAGAGTATTGACTGGGGAAAGGACTTCAGGATTTGGCCTGTTTCTTTAAAAAAAATTGTCCTTACTCTAGTAGCTATATTTTTATAACACGTTAAATGGGTTCTGCTGTGTGTACAACTCCAGCTGGTATAAAATGGACGTACTTCACTGAAGTGAATGGTTCGATGCTGATCTACACCAGCTGAGGATATGGCCCAAGATTTTGTATTATTCCTGCATAATACAGTAGTGCACATAAAACTTTCAGCCCTGGCTTTCTTTAATATACCCCATGGCCCTTAGTGGTGATAAGCCTGTCCAGAGGGGTATTTTAGGCATAAGGTGACAGGTTCCTTCAGATTCTTACAAAGCTCCCTAGTAGCAGGAGGCCAGCAAGGTGTGGCAGCACCTCCCCAAGACAGTCTCCCCCGGCGTGGCATGTATGGAGCCTTGAGCACAACTTAAAGCTGGAGCCCTGGAAGGAAGATAGTGGTGCAGCACGCTGCCCTCCCCACTCAGGCTTCTGGCCAGCCTGAGGGGTGGGGGGAAGGCACTACTTGCCATCATTGTCTTCTGGGAATCCAAGAGCAGCAACTAATTCAATACAATTCAGAGGCAGCAAATAGTCCAGTTACAGCACGGACACATCCAACAGACAACGTACATGGCTCAACGTACATGGCTATAAATATTTTGACCTACCTATTGGCATTGCTCAGTCTTATATAGATTGAGCCTAGGACAAATTGTTCTCATCCACGTTCCTAATTTTGGTAGACACTAAAAACAAAGACACCATAGGATCTGGATTCAATAAAAAGGAGCAACTGATCATGCTTCAAGCAAAACCACCTTACTGTCCTGCCCATGATTACATTGATTCACTAAGCCATGACAAGTTGGAAACCCTGGTGGTGCGACTCCCCTTCTGTGTGAAGACTCTTGTGGGGGAAAATGTAAATCCTAATGTAACAGCCTATAGTGTCTCTTGAAGAGGAAGGAATGAACCTATTAAAAGACCACTGCCTCCATTCTTGCAAGAATCTATCTGGCATGCAACAACACTTGTGATCACTGTTATCAAAGGCCCCTGGTCAATCTAGTAAAAGTGTCACTTATCCTGTACTTCTCAGAGTAAGCATACCTGCTACTAAACCACTTAAAGGTGCTTTGATTTATAGCTAGCCAGCTCTGCTGACTCTCCTGGAGAGGGGTCAGGGCAGGAACCTGCCTTCCCTCAATTTAGGCACTTAATTACTATGGTGGTGGGCAGTGTATAAGGCCTGAACAGAACAGAAACTGCTCCTTCCCCTTTTGTGATGGCAAGCACCCATGTGGGTGTGTGGTAGGAGTGAACCCGCACATTGTACATGCTACATACCATACCTTCCCATCACTGCTACTGTCATCCTGCTTCTTCCATTCCCCCCCTTGGTTGTTACTTTAATTTGTGTTTTCTTTTTAAAATTTAGATCATGAGCTCTTTGGTACAGGGGCTATCTTTCCACTATGTGTTTGTACAGGGCCTAGCACAATAGGAGTCTGATCTGATTCCATTGTAATACAAGTAAATATTAATGAGAGTGGGAAAGAGGGCAACATGTTGTGACACAGATTAGGAATGTGCACACTTAGCAGGTTTCATGTCAAATGGATCTGCTTTGTGTTCTAGGTTTAAAATACCAGTGATTCCTTGTTTATTTATAGCAGTATATTGACTTATTTGAAGTTATACCTGGTATGAATTTGGACTATAGGCCCACATTCAGCCTTGGCATAAGCAGACCCACAACTACCATTGACTTCAAGTAGAGCTGCACTCACTTACTACACCAGGTTTGAATTTGTTCCATTATATTTACGATACTTGTATTCGTGTGTGATTTATTCTCCCCTTTAATGACTTAGCGATTACACTTTCCTTTATAGTATCCTGAAGTTTTCCTTTTAAATAGGTGCAATTGGGAACTGATTTAGAGCCTTTTACTAGCCCAGTGAGACCATACTGAGCCATTACTGGATTACACCATATCAAATGCAGAGGCACTCAGATTATACTTTAAGATTTGCTCTGCATACATGGTATGTTGTGTTTCATTCTGTCACAGAATCTTGATCCACTATCCTACCAACCTGCCTGCAAGAATAGGACTGAAGATAAAGAGTGAGGTGAATGATCCATTTCAGGCTGTAATAGAGCATCAACTGAGATTAATACTGTATCTGTTTAATACCATGGTATTAATATCATATCTGCGTGAGCTGAATGATTCATTCCAGTTGCAGTAGAGCATCAGCTGATTAATACCATATCTGTTACAAAACCGACCCCTAATACCACACTATTGCCGTCTCCTGTGTACAAATTGCCCTGCATGTGTCTCATGTGCCAGAGTATTACTTTGTAGGTAAAGGGGCCAATCTAACCAAAGTGTCTTTTGATATCCATTACTAACTAATGCAGTATCTGCACCGTTCATGGGCTAATGAAAAAAATGCTACATTATAAAGACCTTGTGCAGTACAGCTGCACTGGGTTTTCTATGTGGCTAAGTGTCTTCAAAGAGCATTTGAAATCCTCATTGTATCCCCCTGATACAAGATTCCTTTTCTCAGGGGACTTCTTTTTAGATTTGCTGTATAATCTGTGATCTACCAAAATTACTCCAAAAATAGAGAAAACATGGTTTGATCTGGATTTGTGTGTCCCATCCATACTATCCACTCTCACCATAATGAGCTGAAACTACATTAGCAGAATCTTAGGCAGATAAATTGACTTTAAACCTTGGTTTGATGATCCTACTAAGACATTCAATTAATTCTATTTTGCTACAAGCTAATTTATGACTTTGTGTTTATTCAGAAAAAATGTTGAACATACAAATCAGTAGGAGACAAGGTAATGAATTATTCTACCTTCCTTCATGCTCTTCTCTTCACACTTCACTACAGTGGGAATGGAAGAGGGAATACGAAATAAGTGTTTTTTGATGTATGAAATGTGGGTATTTTCTCATACTGAGCAGTATCTAACTGGTGTAAATACATAATCAGGCCCTCTAGGAGATGCTAATTAGTGCAGTAATGTTAGTTTATTAATTGCCATTACATTTCTCTTTGTTTCACCAGTAAACGTGTCTTTTCAGGAGAACAGATTTGGTATGACATGTCGACAGAATTTATTTGTCTTCTTGGCATATGAAGACAAGTAGCCTGGTAAAGCTGTGATGTATTAACAGTGGTCTGTGAGATCAATGTTTCTGTAACAAAGTCCACAAAGAGCATGTGCTGTTGCAAGATCTGGACTTGGGGGGTAGGGGGGTGAAGAACCCACAGAGGTTTTGATAGCAATTTATTGCTCCATCCCCTTACTCAGTGTGTTTTTAATGAGCGCTCCAAAATCACAGGTAGTAAAACTTTCCTTTTTTTGATGTGGCAGAATACATTGACAAGACATACTGCAGGAGAGTTAGTTCAAAGGAAAACAGCCAGAGAATACAATCGCATTAGGTGAGGCTGCTGTGTATAATTGAGTTCCTCCCATCTTTGGAAAGTGATAGAAGACAGAGTTGAGAGGAAACTGTCCCTTAACAATTCCCTCTTCCTGCATCTCCTCCTGCATCTCCATCTTAATAATATAAATCAATACTCTCCCTGTGTTGTTCACATTTTTAAACTATAATTATCACTTGCTGTATTGCCTGTGCCAGAGTATGAAGAGCCAGAAATATATATTTCCGTAAATAAGGACCTATTTGTGCAACCCTCCTGCACCCACTGGCTGGGGTGGGTTGTAAGTAGGCAAGCAGCAGTGGGGGTGGGGGGGAGGAGAAGAGGATGTAGAATTCTGCAGAGATAAATCAATTTGCTCCTTGTTGCAGGCTGGCAGCAGTTGCTTAAAACATACTACTACCCTTCTAGGTGTTGCTCCTGCTGGAAAAAGCTTGAGTGGGTTCTGCTGGCTCACTGAAACAAGTAGCTCATTACCCGAACTGGATATAAGGAGGTGGGAGTCACTTTCTAGATAGAGAGGACCTAGGGTGCAGGCTGATCAGATCTCAGGTAAGAACCCTAGTTGCAGCCAAGTTTTTGGAGAAAGTCTGAGTTTCTTTGTTAATAAAGCCACACCATGGGAAGAAGTTTTTGACCCTACACAGTGTGTGGAATCCTGGCATGTCTTATTTTGACTTTGTCTTGGATCAGTCTAATAAAGGTGCACACATACCTTCCTGCACAAGTGGACTAGCCCAGGGGCTCTAGGTAGGAAATCACGAATATCTTTCTCTCAGACATGTACATACTTTTGCACAATTTTCTTTAATTATATTGTGGGTAAATTTAGTGCTCATAAAAATCTGGGACTAATAAACTCCACTTAGAGTTTTAATTCCTTAAAATCAGGACTGTGTTTTAATATGTCTTTGAACAGCTCCTGGCACAATGACACTGATCCTGTTTGGGGCAACTGATGGGCACCATTATACAAATAATAATGTGGCTGACTTGAATTAGGTGTAGCATGACTATGTGGTACCAAAGCATTTCCACATACCCTACAGTCCTGACCAGCAACATTCTCATTGCTTCAATTAAATGGGGCTCATTTCAGAAGAGACTGCAAATGATTGTGTTGTGTGTGTTAGTTTTGTGAAGTGGGCAAATGGGGCACCAAGCCGAGATGACTACATTCATTTTCACATATGTCCCCCAAAGTGGGGGCGGGGCTGAGCTTAGATGTAAGGTTAGTCCCTTATTCATATATGGCATTATATCTATGCATGTGTATGAAGCGTTCTTGGCTCACTGCTGGCTCTGGCCACCTTCAGAGCTGTCCTTTGGGTAGGGCAAATCAGGGTGACTGCTGCAGGCCCCGTGCTTTGGGGGCTCCTGCAGGCTGGTGTGACTGGCCAGTGCAGTCGGTTCTGGAAGAGACGAATCTGTCACTTCTACCCTGGGCTCCACACCCCTATAGGGATGGCCCTGGCCACCTTGTTGACCTCTTTATTTTGTTAGTCCTACTGTACTGTGACACTTCCTGTGAATTTCGGAAAGGCAGTGCATCCACGTAGACAATGCTGGGTAGTTAATAATGTGTTATGGGAAGTAAAAATATGGGCTGATTGTCTTCGTTCAGGGGATGTGTAAATTTGGCCATAGTGACTGCATGCTTAATATATATTAAGTTCATGATCCCAAATAAGGATCTGCTTTCTTGGCCCTCTGCACATGTGTAGAGTCCCACTGGAATTTTGCATATATGGAACACATCTCAGAAGTCATAATTCATTCCCCTATTACACACTACATAGTGACAATGAGTCACACTAACAGATCCTAGTATTAGATTGAGGACTCAATTTCTATTAAAGGAATTTATAGCATAGACAATAACATTAACTAATTAGATTTATTTTCATATATAAGTAATCATAACATTAGTTTTACCCAGGAACTCAGCGTTTGAAGATTCTGTCCAAAGATTGCACTCATATGAAAAATTGGATGTTGTGCCTCTGTAAGTGGGGTTTCCTTATTTCAGGGTTATAAGCAAAATGTGATTTTTGCATTCAGTTTACAGCTCCAGCACAGGTTTAGGGAGCACGGAGAAAGTTTCATCCCTTTAGTTAAATGGATTGCTGAATTTGGTTGCAGAAATATGATGGAAAGTGGACACTAGCTTTGAAATTTGTTAGAAATCTGGAGACAGAGAAAATAGTATGTCCTCTGAGACATGCTCCATATATGAAGAATCCATCTGAATAAATGAGCCCCTTATTTAACTGGGAACGTACTGTATATTCCATCTGCAGATTGAATGATTGCTCCATTTCAAGCCTCCTGACTCCCATGGAGCCATCTGGTATGTGCTAGTTTGTATGAAGAGGTGAGGATTCCTGCTAATACAACAGCCTTTAAGTAGTCAGAGTTCTGATATGTAGCACTCCCTTTCACATCTGTGTACAAAGCCATAACAAAATCTCAACACTTTCTCCATTTTTTTTAAATTTAAATGAACCTTACTTTTCTCTAGAAAGCCAGTTGGGACTGGAAAAAATAATTAAATTACATCAGAAGGGTTGAATTATTAATATGTCGGCTAAGAAGAGACTTCATGTTATCTGGTGTTTGTGAATTTTTCACCCACTGTTTGCTTAGAGCTGGGGGTGGGTGGGAAATGCTTTGTGTTGATTTTTTTTTTTTTTTTAATGTTGCTTTGAGGCATCCTCAAGTAAGGAATCTTGTGATCTACTTAATGTTTGTGAGCACCGGAGAGTTGGAACTCAGTGCAGCAATAAGTGCTAGGTGAAGGTGGACAGAACAAAAGGAATGGAAAAGGAGTCTGGGAGAGAGGGGGCATCTGAGAATGAAGAGGAAGGCTGGCAGCTTGATCAAATTGCTTTAGTATCTAAAAGACCAGTGAGACTTAGTTATTTAGAGTGAAGAAAAACAAGCACATTTAATTTTAGCTTTCTGAAAAATGATCTAGTATCAACAATGTGATTTTAGGGTTTCTCCCCAATATTGTTCAGAGAATAGATTAGCTTAAACTCATTGTCTGAGGGCTGGTCTACACTGAAAACTTACGTTTGGCATAGCTATGTCTGAAAAAAATCCACCCTCCTCTTCCCCCCGAGAGAGGCAGCTAAGCCAACCTAACCTCTGGTATAGACAGAGCCAGCTCGATGGAAGAATTCTTCAGTTGACCTAGCTGCCACCTCTTGGGGGAGCTGGATTAACTATAGTGATGGGAGAACCCCTCCTGTTGCCGTAGTGAGTGTCTACATGGAAGTGCTACAGCTTTCCATCGGTATAGGGCACTTGGCTGCCATCTCTTTACTTCTCTTCTTTTACGGCTTTTGTGTGGCTGCTGAAAATGATGGCAAACCTTTCCAACAGAAGGATCTTTCGTTCAAACATCATGATGGCCGCAGTTTTTGACACATCCTGACTGAACTGAAGTCACTTCTGAATACTGCAAAGGTTCAGGATTACTAGTAATGCAATAAGTATGTTGTTTACTGATGCAGCATCATAGCAAAGCATATTTCTACAGTACATGTCAGCATAATTTCACTTTGTTTTAGCAAAGTGTTGCCCCACAGACATGGGATCACTGCTCAGACATCTATTGCACAATATAGCATACTGAAAACAGCTGTAAGGAGCTCCCTTTGTCTGGCTGGGGTTCTTCACTTAAGTGCTTGTGGTGCCTGATTAAATTAGTAATCAGAGATATAGTCATGCTATTTTGTGACTGAGAGCCTTGATTGTAGATTATATTTACAGACTGCAATTTCTTTCTAAATGGAGCCCTTTGTATTCAAGGACCTTAAGAGTCTTTCAGTCTGAAAAAAATCCAGTTTACTTCATAGATCAGCTTTTGCTGTGATGCCAAGATCTCGGTCAGGGCAAGCTGTGTGAAATACTTTTCAGTTTTCACAATAAATATAGCTATGGAAAGTTCATGTTTGGTGTGGTGGTTTTGTTGACCCTTTACTCTGAAAAATTACACCATGTTGGATAGACTGTGGCACCAAATGTCTTAACCTCATATAGCCTCAAAACAACAGCATTTCTGTTATTGTCAAAACTAGAGAGGCTTGAACAAAAACCACATACATGATAACACCAAACTTTGCAGTGTTCAAAATCCATGCGCAGCTCCAAATTCAGTGGCCTGTCTCTAGTCAAAACAAAAGAGCTGGAGAGTTACCCAGTTCAAAGGGCATGTTTAAATTATATATTGCTCATTAATATAATCAGACTTGTGTCAAAAGTGATTTCTTTGGCATGTAATGATGTTTTTTTTAACTACCAGAGCTGGTTGAATACTATATGTTTGAATATGTTATATAGTGAACAATGCAGGGGTCAGTGGATAGGACACTGAGCTGGGACTAAGGAGACCTGATTCTATTCCAAGCTCTGCCATTCACATGTTGTATGACCTTGGCCATGCTTAATCTCCGTGCCTCTCTTCTCCTTGCATCCATTGCCTGTCTTCTTCAGTTAGACTTAAACTCTTCAGACCACAGACTGTCTTACTGTGTGTTTGTACATGTCAGAGTTCATTACTCATTGCTGGGGCACCTCCTTGAGGATCATCTGGGGATTAGCTCTCCACCAGTCTGATGCCCCCCTCCTTCAGTTGCTTGCCACAAGGTGTCTTTCTCTCTGGAGTTAGATTACTCCCTCCTCATAACTCCCTCTTCTTGGGTTGGCCCTCCAGTTTTCCCCTTCCAGGGTATCAGAGTCCCACTGGATGGACGATCTCGGGCAGTCTTCCTGTTCACTGCCCAGACTGTGCCACTTCCCCAATGGCTGGTAGGGGAACCCAGGCCCTCCTACTACTCAGGGTTCCAGCCAAGGGATCCTATGACTAGCCACTGTAGTCTCTGAAATCCTAGACTCTGTTGTTTCCCTGGCCTGCTTCCTACCTTTTTCTACTCCAACCCCCCTCTGGGTTACCACTGAAGCTTCCTCTGCAGGAATCCCTGCAGCTATTTCACCCTTCTCAGGTGCTTGCTGGAGTCTGTAGTCCAAGGTAGGATCCCAGGGTTTGCTCTTCCCTAGGACTCTTCCTTGTCTTTTACTAATTCTCCTCCTTTCTGGGAAGTGACTGTAGCATTCCTTCCTGCAGCCCCCTTCTTGCTCTCCATTTCCTGGTTTTATACCAGCTCAGCCTGCCCCTGCCCAGCTGGGCTTCATCATCAGTTAGACTTTATCAGCCCTGATTCTCCTCCAGGTGCCGCCTGTCTCAGGGTTAATTGGCCCTTTTTACTTACTCTGGTCTTGTGTGGGATAAACACCCCATCACAGTACAGTGTCCAGAAAATGAAGCCCTGATCAGGGTTACCTCCTCTAGGTGCTACTAGAAAATAACAACAAACAATAAATAATAATACTTAATACTAAATGTATTGAATGTACAAAATGTATTGAATATTTTCACAAAATATTTTTGACTATGCTTGCTGCTCTAACAATTCCTTAACCATTTTAGAAATGAAATAGTTTAATCCCATTCTGAAATCCCTAGATTACCATTATTAATGACCCCAGGGAGTGGATATGACCCACACATTTGTAATACTAATTTTTTATTTGGACAGAATTATAGCTGTCTCATAAGAACCATTATAGCTCTCAATAATTAACATCCCACACTCCAGACCAGGGGGGAAAAACCCAAACGAACAAAATGCTACCCTCTTTGAAACAGCCAAACACAAATAAACTGGAAATGCACCAGAACCTCAAATGTGGTGAATTTATGGAGGTTTACGTTCAAACTCCTGTATCTGAATCTGCCTCTCTGGTTTCTGTTTGAGGTTGGATGCAGCTGAGAACTTGTTAAAGCAACCGTTCTCACAAGATTTCAGCCCAAGATGGTGTAACTCTCACAAATCAGCTGCTTTTACGAGAACTCCATTATTTTGGTCTTTGATCTCATGAGACCACAACTGATGAATGTTTGGCATTGTCAGATCTGAACCCAAAACTCAGCCTGGAGTTGTCCTCAAAACTACAGGCTGAACCACTAGCCTGAACCTAATCAAATCCAATCATCACCACCCCTTCTCATCTCAAATGCTATCATTTGGTCAAGGTGAAATTTATTATACATCAATGAGTAGATCCCTAATGCCATGTGCCTCATTTGGTGCACTGTATGTGTGATAATATCCAGTGCAATGAGGCCCTTGGGGTTGCAGAAATGAGTATTAGGTCATTGTTCTATAAAGGAACATTACGTACTGAGGAGCAGCGGAACGGCCATAATTTCAGTATAGACCACTTTAAGATTGGACCTCCTTGGTGTGTTTGATTTGGGTTCTCTTTGGAATTCACTCTGTTATACATCATGGGTCTGGCAGACTTGCCATACCATAGTCAACCCCTGGATACAGCAAACTACATTCCCACCTAGATGCATTCCCACCTAGTTCCTATCTCAGGTGGTGACAGGTTTCAATCGGTCCACTGAGCCTCTAGGGGGCAATGGAGAGCTACTGTCCCACTGGCAGGCCTTAGTCACAGCTTTCGGTCACTGGGGAATTAGCGGAGAATGTGTGCCGGCACGCGTCCGCAGCATTCGGGATTCTGCTACCCGAGGCGGGTTGGCCGGGGTCGGGCAATGCAGGCCCACCCAACTCCTCTGCGTTCTAGCCCAGGGCTCTGACAGTGGCAGGAGGAGAGGGTCCTGCCACTGGGTCAGCAGGGAGCCATCTGCGCCCTGCTGACCAAATACACCCACCACACAGTGCAGTTCTGCCCCTGGGCTACTTCCTACCCAGTCTCTCAAGCGGGCCTCTCCAGCTCATCCGGGTATTCAGCTGCTGGCAGCTCCCGCTCCCCCTCTGCGTCAGGCTCACGCTGGCCCGGCTTACAGTCTGGCCCCTCCAGGTCCTCAGTGGCTGGCAGTCCTGGTAGCCCCAGTCATTCCTCCAGGCCCAGGGCCTTCCCTGGGTCAGTAGCAGGGTCTGGAGAGAAAAGCCTGTGTCTCCCTCCCTCCCTGGGCTAAGGGCCCTGCCCTTTGTACTTCCTGTTCCACCCCTCCCCTTCTGGGGATTGGAGTAAACTTGGTCTGGCCCCGCCCACTCAGGCGGAGAGGGTGGCTCTTTACCCTCTGGTTCGGAGGGAAGCCACCCTGGCTCCCTACACAGGACGTATGCTCTGGCTATGATCCAAATGTACCCTCTTCCTAGAATTTCCCTTTATTGTTTAACTTAAATTCCAACAAATCATAAACCTCAGCCTAGGCTTTCTCCTCAGACTGACAGTTCCTTGAAGGAGCTTATTGTCCCTCAGCCACAGCAGGTAGGTCTATACAGCTGCTGGGAACGAGTCTTGGAGCCTGGATTGATGGACTTGTGCTAGCTGGGCTCAGGCTAGCTTACTAAAAATAGCTATGTTGACATTGCTTGGATGCTTAGGCTGGAGTTTGGGCTCTGAAGCCCACCACCCCCCTTAGGCCTGAGAGCCCAAGCACCAGCCCAAGCCAGAACACTTATACGGCTGTTTTTAGCACACGAGTGTGAGCCCCGCTACCTCAGATCTGTTGAACAAGATGCAAGACTTGCTCCCTGCTGCTGTGTGGACATACCCAGTGAGGCTCAAATCCTCTTCTATTCCTTGGTTGTAGTTAATGGGACCCACCTGGTTTGGCTGCTAGAATGAATCAGCAGAATAGCATGGCATCTCTGTGCTGTACTCTAGCACTTCACATCTTGCAATAACAGGGACTGAAGAATTGTTTTAAAGTGGCAATGTACATTAATAGTTTTTATTACTTTCACGGGGACCACTCTTCTCATTTTTGTTCATTTGGTTTTTGAGGGGAGTTTATTACCGCAACAATAGAAGTGGTATGGTGGCTTATGTGACACAAATAAAGCAAGACTAAAACTATGACTGTAAAAGTTAAAAGGACTGTATTTGCTAATGCTATTTTTGTATAAGGATAGCAGCTGCTTTTCTTTTCTTTTTTAACAGATGGAGTTATTTCTCATGTAGTGTTTCAGTAATGACCAACATGACACAGAAGGAAAATTCTCTGACAATATGTTAGGTAAGATGTTATTGACAGCTCCACTTGGTTGTAATTTGTAAGGTTACATTGTTGTTCTATTCTTTTTTTTTTTCCCATCTCCCAAATGCTCTCTGTCTTTTCTGCTTTGTAGAACCAGATTTTACACTGAATGGAAAAACTTAATTTTAAGGATTTCAAGTAAAACCATTGGAGGTTAAAAATGATTAACAGAATCTACATATAATCTTAAATTAAAATGAATTGCATTTTAAAATAATCTAATTAAAAATCAGTGCCTCTTTCACTTATCTGCCAAGAGTTCAGGATTTTTGATTTCCCCTGTAAGTGTTGATGACTTGGGTATCACAAATGCAGGAGATATTCTGTTTGGATAAGGGAGTCCAGCAGAGATACTGGAAGCTAGAATGACCAAGGAGACTAGAACATCATGAAAACTCAGAATGCCAAGGGAAGCCACATAACTAGAATAAATGCTTAATTAGAAGTAGATCAGTCATGGATTTGTTATAAAGCGTGTTTTTCTGGGAATAGCCTGAACACATTAGTTAAAACTGACTTTTTTTTTTGTTGTCAGTTCATCTCATCCTTTCTCACCTGGCTCCACTGAAAAATTCACAATCCATTCCTCTGACAACTCTAGGAATTCACATGTGCATAAATAAACCTTCACAAAGCTGCCTCCACTCTCGTGGATCTCTAATTTCATTGTTGTTGGAAATAAGTGATAGGAAGATATGATTTTGGGCTCTGATTGAATGTTGTTAGTCTGAGACAGAGAAGAGACCTTAGCTCAGCAAGTCTTTTATTCAAACTTACTTCAATGGTTAGACCAATGTGTCTGGTAGCAGTGTGTCTCAATATAATACAAAACAATAGTGAGCAAAAGAACCCTGAAAAAAAGCCAAGAATCATGCTTCTAGGGAGTGGAAAGGAACTGCAGGGAGGCCATGTAGCTGATTCAAAGACACACAGGTCTCCTAGGATAGGATCCTTTTAAATCTGTGGATATCATAGAATCCACAAGTCTGGGGACCAGACTGGCTGCTGCTTCAATGAATGGAGGTGGGAGGGACAAATGCCACCATCCTCTCATGCAATAATATGGAGGAATCTCCACCTGGAGAACTTCACTGTTTTCCTTCCTCGAGGGACACAATGTAGCTTCTGTGTCACCATGTGTATTTCCGTTAGCATGTTCTATGCTATTTTGGCTGCAGTTGGTAGAAGACTGCTAGCGGCTTACCAGGGTTCTCTATAAATCTGTACATGACCAATATGTCACAAGGCATTGTGTATGTAGCACCTTGGCTACCTGGTATTTCTGGGTCCACCTTGCCTTGAGTCTTGTAAATCTGGAACATATTCTCAAAGAACACACCAGCTGTAGATCAGCAACTAAAGTTAAAATTCATTGTGTTGCTTTTTTACAGGAAGACTTAAAATGACTGCTGCCATTCCATATTTTTTTAGCTATTCTCAAGGTCGATTTATTTTAAGGTGTTCTGTGCTGTCTACCATAGAACGAATACTGCTATACTGACTCTTGCCAGACCCTTCAGAGGAGGAGTTGTCCCTGAAAAAAATCTGCTTCTACCTGTCCATTACACATACTTTTGTGTACGCCACCCACTCTCACAGTACGTCTACTGTATTTTTATAGAAGTAAAACTTTTGCAGATGAATATCTGAAAAGGGTGAATTGAATAAAAGTCCCATAATAAAATGAAAAAATATAATGGCTATTAAGGGGCTGGAAGAAAAAATCCCGTTAATCTGTCTGAGCTAATTAATATAGTCTTTTTTTTTTTTTTAATTTACTTATATAAGACAGAATCTTGGTAAATGAATACCAGATAAATATGAAACGGATGTACTCTATATCAAAGAAGTGCTTTAAAAAAAGTTTCAGTAAAGTTAAATAGGGAACTTAGCATAACATTAATAATAATAATTTATAATAAATTAATAAATTATACTCCTTTGTGCTACCCTCCACCTCCCTTATCTCCCCTCATCTTGGACAAGATTAATCAAATATATATTTGCAGGATTTGGGTCCCGTTGGAAGTACGTGTTGCCTTCCTTTAATGAGTTTCCACTCTGCTTTCCACTGAGGCTGTCTCTGCAGTGAATCAAAATGACTTTTTTTTAATCGACAAGTGCCACACCGAAAAGCAGAGCTTGTTACATTGGTTCCAAATTGTTAATGCACAAGCTGGGAGACCCACCAAGACTCCCAGCCTGAACCCAGACCTCTCTGCTCTTCGTCTTCTTTCTACTTCGACCATTTAAAAGAAATAATAAAGTTACCATCTTTATAGAGGGCTTTGCATTTTAAGAGTGCTGTGCAAACATTAAAGAGTCCTAACAACATCCCTGAAGAAGAGCTCTGTGTAGCTTGAAAGCTTGTATCTTTCAGAAACAGAAGTTGGTCCAATAAAAGATATTACCTTACCCACCTTGTCTTTCTAGCATTGTTAACATCCCTGAGAGGGAATTTAGTAAATAATATGGTCCTGGGGAAAATGACAGAGAGAGGTTAAGGATGTGCCTAAGGCCACACGTTTAATAGGTGGCAAAGTTGAGATTAGAACAAAAGTAGGGCTGTCAAACAATTAAAAAAATTAATCGTGTGATTAATCGCACTGTTAAACAATGATAGAATACCATTTATATAAATATTTTTGGATGTTTTCTACATTTTCAAATATATTGATTTCAATGACAACACAGAATACAAAGTGTATAGTGCTCACTTCATATTTATTTTTGATTACAAGTACTTGCACTGCAAAAACACAAAAGAAATTGTATTTTTCAATTCACCTAATACACGTACTGTAGTGCAATCTTTTTATCATGAAAGTTAAACTTACAAATGTAGAATTATGTACAAAAACCTTGCATTCAAAAATAAAACAATGTAAAATTTTAGAGCCTGCAAGTCCACTTAGTCCTACTTCTTGTTCAGCCAATCACTCAGACAGACACATTTGTTTACATTTTCAGGAGATAATGCTGCCCACTTCTTGTTTACAATATCAGCTGGAAGTGAGAACAGGCGTTCTCATGGCACTGTTGTAGCCGGCGTTGCAAGATATTTACATGCCAGATGTGCTAAAATTCGTATGTCCCTTCATGCTTTGATCAGCATTCCAGAGGACATGCGTCCATGCTGATGATGGGTTCTGCTCGATAACAATCCAAAGCAGTGAGGACCAATGCATGTTCATTTTCATTATCTGAGTCAGATGCCACCAGAAAGTTGATTTTCTTTTCTAGTAGTTCAGGTTCTGTAGTTTCTGCATTGGAGTGTTGCTCTTTTCAGACTTCTGAAAGCATGCTCCACACCTCGTCCCTCTCAAATTTAGGAAGGCACTTCAGATTCTTAAACCTTGTGTCAAGTGCTGTAGCTATTTTTAGAAAGCTCACATTGGTACTTTCTTTGCGTTTTGTGAACTCTGCAGTGAAAGTGTTCTTAAAATGAACAACATGTGCTGGGTCATCATCCGAGACTGCTATAACATGAAATATATGGCAGAATGTGGGTAAAACAGAACAGGGGACATACTATTCTCCCCCAAGGAGTTCAGTCACAAATTTAATTAGCGCATTATTTTTTTAATGAACGTCATCAGCATGGAAGCATGTTCCCTGGAATGGTGGCCGAAGCATGAAGGGACATATGAATGTTTAGCATATCTGGCATGTAAATAACTTGCAATGCTGGCCACAAAAGTGCCATGCAAATACCTGTTCTCACTTTCTGGTGACATTATAAATAAGAAGAAGGCAGCATTATCCCTTATAAATGTAAACAAACTTGTTTGTCTTTGTGATTGGCTGAACAAGAAGTAGGACTGAGTGGACTTGTAGGCTCTGAAGTTTTACATTGTTTTGTTTTTGAGTGTAGTTATGTAACAAAAAAAAATTCTACATCTGTAAGTTGCACTTTCACGACAAAGAGATTGCACTACAGCACTTGTATGAGGTGAATTGAAAAATACTATTTCTTTTGTTTATCCTTATGAAAATGTAGAAAAACATCCAAAATATTTAATAAATTTCAATTGGTATTCTATTGTTCAACAGTGCGATTAAAACTGTGATTAATCGCGATTAATTTTTTTGAGTTAATCGCATGAGTTAACTGTGATTAATCGACAGCCCTAAACAAAAGAGTTTTTGGTTCCTAGCCCAAGAGGCTGAATGGTCCAAAGGAAAGAGCCCAAGGCTGGGATTCAAGAGCTTAGCCCATCTGTGCCACTGACTTGCTTTGTGGCCTTGCACAAATCACTGAAGGCAACATTTTGAACCCTTGGATCTAAAATTAAGCATGTAAGTGGCTTGATCTTTCAAAAGTGTTGATCACAGGACATTTATTTAATTGCTTAAATACAAAATTAAGTTCCTACTTTTAGGCATCAAAGTTTAAAAGTGTTGGTCTTAACCTCCCTGCTTCAGTTTCCCCATCTGTAAAAGGGAGGTATTATGACTTACATATTTCTCACCAGAGTATCATTTAGCTTATTATTTATTTATTTACAGTAATACTCACTTTGTGCCAGGTGTTTTCCAAACATTCAAGAAGGATACTGGGGTACTGTCTGCTCGGAAGAGCTCCAAAGCCTAAGAAAAGGTCGTCAGAAGTTAGTGGAAAGGGAACAAACATTAGGCAATTTATATACAAGTCAACTTGACTCACTATGAACAGCATGGCAGAAGTGGGTTTTTAAGAGGAATGTATGTGTGGGCATGGTAGGGGTTATTAACACACTTTTGGCTGGGAAGAGCGAGGAGGATAGCAGGTAGGTGAAATCACAGAATACCAAGTTCAGAAACAGCATGATACAGAACTGCAGGGGATATAGTCTATTGTACCTCTAGGACGACATGTGGAGTTTATGCACATCGTAATTTTGACCTTCAATGCACATTTCTGACTAGCTTTCATGGTCCACCTGCATTTGCTTTTGAGATTTGTAGAACAGAGAATTCTATTGTTGGAGGCTGATCCTTAAGAAATAGTTCCCAGGTAGCATATCAAATTAGTTTTCAGGCTTGCCACTAACTGCCCTTCACTTACAATCTTTTTACACGCAGTATAAGTTGCAGAGCATAGAATTTTCTTGATAATTGGAGGGAAAAAATCCCTACGAGAGACATTTCTCTTTACAATCCAAATGCAGTGCACAGTGTGTGCTGTGTCCTGCAGGAAGATATTAAATGGGGCTGTTTTAATCTCTGTACCAGATTTACCTTTCATTTCTGGAACTGGTGGGACCTGTGGTAGTGTTTTTCAGGAGGTTGGGTGGAATATAGAGAGATTAGAGTGCTTCTGTATTCAGTATTAACTGCCTTTTAAAATTTTTCTCAGTGAAGGGCTACCAGCCTGCTGCTCAGTGACTAATAAATTTGATTCATCCTCACTCCCCACAGGGCTATCCTCCTTCTTACTAATGTTTGACATTTTACATTTTAATTAAGCTCACCCTCCAAGCAGCAAACCACTAAGAGAATGACAGATTTTCTTACTGCAACAAGATACCAGCAAAAGGGCAGTTCACCAAATATACATCTGATGGTAACACCCACTAATGCTCTAGTCTACACGACCACCTAAAGGGTATATGTGTGATAGAGAAAAAGAAATGACACCTTTTGAAATATCCAGGCGATATGAGTTCCTGCTGCTCCTGCCTCCACAACAAGATCAGTCAATATTTATATCACAGTAGGAGCCAGAATTCCAATGAGGATCCAGGGGGCCATTGTGCTAGGTGCTGTACAAACACATATGAAGTCACAGTTCCAACCATGAAAAGCATAGTCTAAGAAGGTAAGTTACATATAAAAGGTGGGAAAGAAGAGGACTGTAAATAAATATACAGTTCGTATATGCATTTGCCATTAAAAAAAGTGACAACTGACCCCCCCGCATCTGCTTAAGCCATTATTAAATGGTTGATTTTGTATAGGCATCATTGCAGAGGTGTGCCTTGAGCAGCCATTTGAAGGAGGTCTTGCAGATCAGGGAGGGTGTTCCATGTGTAAGGGCAGCACTGAAGAATGTGTTAAGATGTCTGTGTGACAAGAAATGGGGCAAGCTGGCGTCTCTGGCAAAGCAGAGGAGGTGGTGGGTGGCAGACCAGGGAACAGATTAGAATAGGCAACTAGAGTTGTTGTCAAGTGCCTTGATGGTGAAGACTAAAAGCTTGAACTTGATGTGGTGGAACAAGGGGAGACAATGGAGTCAATGCCTTAGAGTGGTGAGGGACAGCAGAGGACGCTTGCTGCCGCCTGTTGTATGGACCTGCAGGGGCTGAGAATGAAGTCACAGCAATCAGGAAGGGAGATAACTCATGGATAACGATTTTGACTGCCTGGACAGAAAGAAATAGATCTTAGCAACATTGTGAAGGAAGATTTGGATACAGCCTGGATGTGTGGGGCAGGAGAAAGGAAGGAGTTGAAGATGATGCCCAACTTACAGAGCTTGGTGACAGAAGGATGGTAATACTGTCAATAGTGACAGAGGATGCAGGGCATAGAGAGAATTTAGGAGGGCTAGCAGTGGAAAGCAGAGGGAGCATACCAATGAGTCTGGCACTAGGAGTTCAGCTGGTAGTTGAAAATGAGCATATGAGATAGGGGAGAGAGACAGAGAGACTCACAGTGAAAAGGAGAGGTTATGCGGGCACAGTTGTGTCAGCCTGGAGGTGTGATTTTTTTCTTCACATTCCTAGTCAACATAACTATGCTAGCAAAACTCTATAGTGTAAACTAAATCTTAGACTGTAATGAAAGCAATTCAACTACCCACTGATAACTAGACACATTCCAAAATAGTATGGACACATGCAGACCCCCCATACATGGGGTACCACTGATGCCATTTCCAGATACAATTCTCCTAGGAGGCAATATTTCTGGGAAAGACTTCAGAACATCAGGCAGGTTTCTGGTGCCACAATGACGTCCTTGTTTCCAAGAAAGAATTTAGAAGAATAGTGCTGAAATCTTGGCTGTGCCACTACCGTTAAGGATTTTGATATATGCAGCGTTATTGTAGCCGTGTTGGTCCCAGAATATTAAAGAGATAAGGTGAGTGAGCTATAGGCTATGGGCTATAATCAGGTTGCCCCTTACCCTTCTATTTGTTAAACTAAATAAATTGAGCTCCTTGAGTCTATCAGTATAAGGCATGTTCTTTAATCCTTAATCATTCTCATGCTCTTCTCTGAACCCTCTCCAATTTATCAATATCCATCTTGAACTGTGGGCACCAGAACTGGAAACAGTATTCCAGCAGCAGTTGCACCAGTGCCAAATACAGAGGTAAAATGACCTCTCAACTGCTACTCGGGATTCCCCTCTTTGTGCATCCCAAGGAAGACCTTAGAAGAATGGCACTGAAACCTTGACTGTACTATTACTTTTAAGGGATTTGATAGGAGAATGAAGGCATTTTGTTAACTAACACCAGGAGAGGAGTCCACTAATAAGTTTGCCTGGTTTTGTTTAGTGTACATGGGCAGGGGGGTTGTGGTGGGTGTGTGACTGTTGTTTTTTTTTGTCCCTACCCTGGTGTAGCATGTTCTTGGGCTAAATCCTGCTCTCCTTATTCATACACATATTATTCATACATGTAGTCTGACTGAGTGAGCGAGATCTAGCCCCTCATGTTTTCTTCCTTCTTTTAAAGGGAGTTTAAGCTGAATTATTGATTTTAAAATATTTTACAAGCAATAACTTACAGGAAAATGGGAGATCAAGAATAAATAATAAGGTGCATAGGTGCGAAGAGAAAACAGTCGTACGTATTTAAATTATCGTTAAGAACTCAGTCATATGCTAAAAGAAAAGAGATAAACATGTAGATGACTAAACCAATAGGTGTGCAAAGAAATAACAATCTACAATGAATTAAAAATGCAAGTATTGGGGACTAAATTGCTTTTAGTACTCAATACATTTTGTTTAAGTGCCTAAATGCCTTCAGGTATGAGTGTTAAAATAGAAAAATTATTCTGATGGCTTTTTGGGGGGCAGATAAGTGGAATTCTGTGAAGTCTCCTGTGCCCTAATTCAGTTCCTTATGGTTAAATGTGATGGGCCAAATTTATCTCTAGTCTGCTATATTTACTGCTGGAAGCACTTATGGCATATTAAAGATATTTATAAAGAAGCACTGGATTCCAAACCGACACTCATTTTCAAGCTACAGAGCAAGAAAATAAAATGGAATATGATCTCTCAGGTCAGTTCAGTTTTTGGTAGGAGGAAATGGTTGCTTAGTCATATTAGTCTATTGATTCTGAAACAACAAAGCATGAAATCTACAGTGGCAAAATACATTTATGTGTGGTGAATCACTGGCAATACTGAGCCTGGTCTTTGTTGCTCCTCAGTTTTCTCTGACAGATTTCATCCTCATTAGCTCATTGATCACCTTTGCCCCTTTAACTGCTAATGCCAGGATCTCTCTTCACCAGTCACAGTGTGGTGACATCTGTTCCTTAAGGCGACTATCATTCATGTTCTGTAGTATTTGTGGCAGAATATACTGAAAGGGCCTAATCCAAAGACAAGTGAAGTCAGTGGTAGTCTTTGCATTGACTTCATTAGGCACTGGGTTGAACCCTAGACAAGGACACCATGATCCTGCCTGATCTGCACCAACTTTGGGGGAGTTACTGCCTAAGAGGTGCCTCAGGAATCCCCATCTTCCATATAACTGACCTTCCACCGCTGCTACTACTGCACTGACTTGGGCAATGCTTACGTGAGGACATCTGCAGCTTTCCGGTGGCCCTGGTACTGCCAGTGATTACAGCAGAATAGGCAGATTCTGTGCTTTTTCGCACGTTTGTGATCCATCTCCCACTGGCTCGAGTGCGCTGGGCCATTAATGAAGAATCTGCCTGACTGTAATAGAATGCAACAAATACTAGATTAAGGAAAAGGGAGAAAACTTACTTGGCATTTGTATTTTTTCTGTGCTGAACTAATTTTTGTCCAGCTATGCAAAGCTGATAGCCATGTCTTTAATTGGAGAATCTTATTTCTTCTGCAATCATGGGTGTGACTGGCATCTGGCATACACATTGGCCAATCTGTTGCCCTTTGCCACATTATACTCAGAATCTCCTGTGATAGACACGCCACTGCATACAATCTGATCGCTAACACAGCAGGTGCAGTGTCTGATATAGAACAAAAAGAACCATCCAGTTGCGGCATGAAATGTTGCCCAAAGGAAATTAAAAACTGTATGAGGCAGTGTGCATGGCACGGCGGTGTGTATGGTATATTTGCTTATACCCCTGCTTGTCATTATTCTAAAGCAGGAATATAAGAGAACTATCTGAATACTTAATATATTTGAAAATAGAATTTAATCCAGTGTTTTTTATCATTTTCTTCTTTATGTTTTGGCAGAATTTGATGTAGTTTGGAGAGCAGAATTTGGCAGCTACTGGCTGCATGTCTAAAAACCTTAATTTGTAAATTGGAAAAAAAGGGCTTGCTTTCTGTTTGCAAGCCCGGTTATTCATTTTACATGTGCAGAATGGAATTTCGTGTGCAGTGAGTTCACTTATAATACTGATCATGAAGTTTAAAGGCTTAATCCTGCAGGCTGCTAAATTTTGCTGACAGAGCTCAGCACAGTCTTTGCTCAGCACCTGTGGAAACACATTTTCGTCACAGGAAAATGAACACAGTGCTGCATGCATCTGTGTATGCCTGCGCCCAGGCAAGTAGCGGGGGAAGTGAATGTGGGATAGGGACGAATACAGGACACTGAATTTAGACTTGTTGAATATGGCGAGAGAGAAGGTGGACATGATGGGGTGGATACAGGAAGAAGTTAATGTACTGAAGTTGTGACATGAGACTGGTCTTTATTTCCCAGACCCAGACACATGACATGGATCAGAGTTACAAAAGTTTATGTCCCTCCTCCATAGTGTTATAACTTTAGTCACTGACTCTGGTGGCTACTATAAGAGATTTTGTAAATGCATATGAAATTTGAAGCAGCCATTTTAATGATTCTCAGTTATATTATTGCCATCCAGCAGAAGTGATTCATTTGAGTATGCTTAAGAGCTGCACTTAGCAGACACTAAGGGCAAGGGCCAGACAGCGTGCTGTCTGACCAGTCCACCCTAACCACATCACAGTGGTAACTAAGCACCTCGAATGTGGAAGACACAGAAATGTGTTTGAGAAAAGAGTTATCCCTCATAGCCAGCCGCTCTTAGCCTTGTGACGTATGCCTGGCAGAGTGTTCTTGCTGGTCCACTAGCCTGCAATACTGATCTTCATCAGCTTTCTTCAATTTTTCTAGATTAGAAGGAAATAAAGTATCATGCTTGGTAGCACTACTAGATACGGTGTAAGTAGCTCGTATCTGTCATGACTTGTTGTCTTGGTACTGCACCTTTATAGGGAGAGAAGTCCCTGTCCCTACTGCAGAGGCAGTGTCCACGTTGTGTTGGGATGCAGCCTAATAAAGAGGGGACAAATGCAAGGGGACCTTAGGGTCCTATTTATTTTTAAATATTAAAATAATTGAAACAGGCCTTATATAGTTGCTTTTTGTGTAAACGAAAATATAACTGTGATTCAGTGCTGTTTCCTCAGGACCCTCCTCTATCTTCCTGGAGGATTGGGCCCTATGGGACAGGATTTCCCCCCTACCTCAAACTTGTCCCATAGCACCTCTAATTACACTTGATAAGGGCTAAATTCTTCTCCTATTGAAGTCAATGGTAAAACTCCCACTGACTTCAATGGTGCACGATGAGGCACTAAAAGAGGTGTGCAAACACTTTGCACATAAATTGTAAAATGACTTCAGGTGATTATTTTTTCATATTTCATTACTAACAAGGAAATGGGGCTGTTCTCCCAGAAAACCTAGTTAAGTTATGCCAATTTTTCAAGCAAAAGTTCTTCCTTTTTGTAATGAAAACTGTCAATTTTAGTATAAAAATTGCCCCAATTTCTGAGGGGAGAGAGAGATGGCAAATCAAAAACATGCATTCTGGTATGCACTAATAGCAAAGCACTTTTATTAAAACTGTGAGTAAAGCAGTTACAAAAATAATGTTGAACAAAACCATGCAAATTTCCATTCAAAACGTTGTGAAACAAATGTGATTCTTGCAGAGTGCTATGCCTGGTCAAGCTCACATCTCCTCAGAAGCAAACCCTTTATTGTTTTATCTGCTTTTGACTCAATAAGGTGCTCATGAAAGTGTGAGACAGAACATTGACTAAGGCCAGGCATAATGTAGGCAGGTGCTGTGTAAACTCCATATGCTGCTCTGTCAGCGTGCCTCAGTCCCGACCTGCCAGCTATTCTCTGTCCTGGGGCATCTCCTCAGCAGCGACAGCCAATCATACTGGCATGTATGAAAGCACACAGTGGGTTTGTATTCAGGTCAAATTGGACAACCCTTCTAGTACGTTTGAACCCAGATATCCAGAGCAAAAGAAACTAGTCATTCCACAGTGCTACCCAACCAATACGTAACTATTTTTTTTCCCTGTGCAAACAGAGCAGGTAACTACAAACAATCTTTCTCAAATAATTACTGTTTACAGAGACATTTTTCTTGGTTCCCAGAGGTTTTTAGCTTGAGGGTGGTGGGGTGGGGGTGGCGAAAGGAATGGAAGGAAGACATTTGTGGTCGCAGCCAACCAAAAGTTCCTGGAACCATTCTGCCTGCATAGGGCAGATGCAGGCAGTATGGCTTAATGTAGCCCAGGGGAAAAGCACACTCAGCAGGAATTCTTACACCTGCTTCTGTATGGAGCACTCTGTGTTTCCCTCCAGCCCTTCTGCTGCCAGATGCCAGGTGGCATGCAGAGGGATGTAGAGGGCCAATCTGGCTGGCCATGTTCCCTTGGGACTCAGCAATCCTGCTGAGCATGATAGCCAGCCCAACAGCCTGGTGTTCCAGGGAGAGTAAGTCTAAATTCTGAGTGGCTCTTAACACATTGGTTCTTCTATGCTGGGGTAGCCAGAATTGATCCCTTAATATGCAGAAGAGAAAGGTAGGCCCAGGGAGGTAGGGCTGAGATAAACTGAGTTTACAAAATGTCATGTGGTAGAATCTTGACATAAACCCTGTAGTAAAATATGCAGGGAATTGGTTGTTCAATTAATTTGAAGTTCTTAGGGACCTTTTCCCTTAGAGTTGCTCTCTCCCAAGAGACTTTACCCTTAATCAACATGCCTGGGAATTCTCCTACTTATCATTGTTGTCCTCAGAAAAGGCTGCTGCTCTCCTTTCACCCACAGCTTCCTTGGTTTCTCATACCATTGTGCATTTTTGGGTGGGAACAGCCAAGCAGGGCCATTTCGCTTCCAAATTCAAAGTGTCTTCTACCCGATTGATTGCAGATTGATACTCTCCATAGGACAGCAAGCGAGGGAAATCCTCTGTTTCACTCCAGGTGACTGCTCTGCTATAACAATTAGAGGAACCCTAGCTGTAACCCATCTCCCTCACCTTTACCGATCCCCCACCCCTGTAACTTTTATTTCTATTGTACTGCAGCTACTCTACCACAATGAGAAATGACACATGATCAAATTAAAATGTATGCTGTTGTAAGACAGTGGGAATCACACAGCAGGGTTAAAAAGAAGGAAAACAAGGTTCTGATTCTGCTTGTACCCTACCTCCTTGCACTCAGTTCTGAACACAGAAATTGGACCAAGGAACTCTGATGCTTTGCTCCTAGCTCTGGCAATGAGCTCTTTTGTGGTCATTGGCGAGAACCATTCTGAACAGTTTCCCCTTCTGTAAAATGGAGGATACTTCTTTACCAACCTCACGGCGATATTGTGCGAATTAATTGGTTAATGATTATAAACAACGTTGAAAAAGAAAAGTACTATGGGCCTGCTTTTCAGAGATGCTGAGTACCTATTCCTCAAGCTGAATTTAAAAGCAGCTGTGGGTGCTCAGCATCCCTACAAATCGGAACCGAGGTCTTGGCTACAGAATGCCATGATATTGCAAAAGAGCACACAGACAGTAGAGGGAGGCAGCAGCACACCCAGATTGCCCTCTTGGGTCGTCATAGCCCCTGCAGGCTGGAGAGAAACTCTTAGCCCTGGTCTACACTAGGACTTTAGGTCGAATTTAGCAGCGTTAAATCGATTTAAACCTGCACCCGTCCACACAATGAAGCCCTTTATTTCGACTTAAAGGGCTCTTAAAATCGATTTCCTTACTCCACCCCTGACAAGTGGATTAGCGCTTAAATCGACGTTGCCGGCTCGAATTTGGGGTACTGTGGACACAATTCGATGGTATTGGCCTCCGGGAGCTATCCCAGAGTGCTCCATTATGACCGCTCTGGACAGCGCTCTCAACTCAGATGCACTGGCCAGGTAGACAGGAAAAGAACCGCGAACTTTTGAATCTCATTTCCTGTTTGGCCAGCGTGGCAAGCTGCAGGTGACCATGCAGAGCTCATCAGCACAGGTGACCATGATGGAGTCCCAGAATCGCAAAAGAGCTCCAGCATGGACCGAACGGGAGGTACGGGATCTGATCGCTGTTTGGGGAGAGGAATCCGTGCTATCAGAACTCCGTTCCAGTTTTTGAAATGCCAAAACCTTTCTGAAAATCTCCCAGGGCATGAAGGACAGAGGCCATAACAGGGACCCGAAGCAGTGCCGCGTGAAACTGAAGGAGCTGAGGCAAGCCTACCAGAGAGGCGAACAGCCGCTCTGGGTCAGAGCCCCAAACATGCCGCTTCTATGATGAGCTGCATGCCATTTTAGGGGGTTCAGCCACCACTACCCCAGCCGTGTTGTTTGACTCCTTCAATGGAGATGGAGGCAATATGGAAGTAGGTTTTGGGGACGAAGAAGATGATGATGATGAGGAGGCTGTAGATAGCTCACAGCAAGCAAGCGGAGAAACCGGTTTTCACGACAGCCAGGAACTGTTTCTCACCCTAGACCTGGAGCCAGTACCCCCCGAACCCACCCAAGGCTGCCTCCTGGACCCAGCAGGCGGAGAAGGGACCTCTGGTGAGTGTACCTTTTAAAATGCTATACATGGTTTAAAAGCAAGCATGTGAAAGGATTACTTTGCCCTGGCATTTGCGGTTCTCCTAGACGTAGTCCTAAAGCCTTTGCAAAAGGTTTCTGGGGAGGGCAGCCTTATTTCGTCCTTCATGGTAGGACACTTTACCACTCCAGGCCAATAACACGTACTCGGGAATCACTGTAGAACAAAGAATTGCAGTGTATGTTTGCTGGCATTCAACCAAAATCCGTTCTTTATCTCTCTGTGTTATCCTCAGGAGAGTGAGATATAATTCATGGTCACCTGGTTGAAATAGAGTGCTTTTCTTCAGGGGACACTCAGAGGAGCCCATTCCTGCTGGGCTGTTTGCCTGTGGCTAAACAGAAATGTTCCCCGCTGTTAGCCACAGGGAGGGGAGAAGGTTGAGGGGGTAGTCACGCGGTGGGAGGAGGCAAAATGCGACCTTGTAACGAAAGCACATGTGCTATGTATGTAATGTTAACAGCAAGGTTTACCCTGAAAGAGTGTAGCGACTGTTTTATAAAATGTGTCTTTTTAAATACTGCTGTCCCTTTTTTTTTCTCCACCAGCTGCATGTGTTTCAATGATCACAGGATCTTCTCCTTCCCAGAGGCTAGTGAAGCTTAGAAAGAAAAAAAAACGCACTCACGATGAAATGTTCTCCGAGCTCATGCTGTCCTCCCACACTGACAGAGCACAGACGAATGCGTGGAGGCAAATAATGTCAGAGTGCAGGAAAGCACAAAATGACCGGGAGGAGAGGTGGAGGGCTGAAGAGAGTAAGTGGCGGGCTGAAGACAGGGCTGAAGCTCAAATGTGGCGGCAGCGTGATGAGAGGAGGCAGGATTCAATGCTGAGGCTGCTGCAGGACCAAACCAGTATGCTCCAGTGTATGGTTGAGCTGCAGCAAAGGCAGCTGGAGCACAGACTGCCACTGCTGCCCCTCTGTAACCAACCGCCCTCCTCCCCAAGTTCCATAGTCTCCACACCCAGACGCCCAAGAACGCGGTGGGGGGGCCTCCGGCCAACCAGCCACTCCACCACAGAGGATTGCCCCAAAAAAAGAAGGCTGGCATTCAATAAATTTTAAAGTTGTAAACTTTTAAAGTGCTGTGCTTAAAGTGCTGTGTGGCATTTTCCTTCCCTCCTCCACCACCCCTCCTGGGATACCTTGGTAGTCATCTCCCTATTTGTGTGATGAATGAATAACGAATGCATGACTGTGAAGCAACGATGACTTTATTGCCTCTGCAAGTGGTGATCGAAGGGAGGAGGGAAGGGTGGTTAGCTTACAGGGAAGTAGAGTGAACCAAGGGGCGGGGGGTTTCATCAAGGAGAAACAAACAGAACTTTCACACCGTAGCCTGGCCAGTCATGAAACTGGTTTTCAAAGCTTCTCTGATGCGTACCGCGCCCTCCTGTGCTCTTCTAACCGCCCTGGTGTCTGGCTGCGCGTAACCAGCAGCTAGGCGATTTGCCTCAACCTCCCACCCCGCCATAAACGTCTCCCCCTTACTCTCACAGATATTGTGGAGCACACAGCAAGCAGTAATAACAGTGGGAATATTGGTTTCGCTGAGGTCTAAGCGAGTCAGTAAACTGCGCCAGCGCGCCTTTAAACGTCCAAATGCACATTCTACCACCATTCTGCACTTGCTCAGCCTGTAGTTGAACAGCTCCTGACTACTGTCCAGGCTGCCTGTGTACGGCTTCATGAGCCATGGCATTAAGGGGTAGGCTGGGTCCCCAAGGATACATATAGGCATTTCAACATCCCCAACAGTTATTTTCTGGTCTGGGAATAAAGTCCCTTCCTGCAGCTTTTGAAACAGACCAGAGTTCCTGAAGATGCGAGCATCATGCACCTTTCCCGGCCATCCCACGTTGATGTTGGTGAAACGTTCCTTGTGATCCACCAGAGCTTGCAGCACTATCGAAAAGTACCCCTTGCGGTTTATGTACTCGGCGGCTTGGTGCTCCGGTGCCAAGATAGGGATATGGGTTCCGTCTATAGCCCCACCACAGTTAGGGAATCCCATTGCAGCAAAGCCATCCACTATGACCTGCACATTTCCCAGGGTCACTACCCTTGATATCAGCAGATCTTTGATTGCGTGGGCTACTTGCATCACAGCAGCCCCCACAGTAGATTTGCCCACTCCAAATTGATTCCCAACTGACCGGTAGCTGTCTGGCGTTGCAAGCTTCCACAGGGCTATCGCCACTTGCTTCTCAACTGTGAGGGCTGCTCTCATCTTGGTATTCATGCGCTTCAGGGCAGGGGAAAGCAAGTCACAAAGTTCCATGAAAGTGCCCCTACGCATGCGAAAGTTTCGCAGCCACTGGGAATCGTCCCAGACCTGCAACACTATGCAGTCCCACCAGTCTGTGCTTGTTTCCCGAGCCCAGAATCGGCGTTCCACAGCATGAACCTGCCCCATTAGCACCATGATGCATGCATTGTCAGGGCCCATGCTTTCAGAGAAATCTGTGTCCATGTCCTGATCACTCACGGGACCGTGCTGACGTCGCCTCCTCGCCCGGTATCGCGTTGCCATGTTCTGGTGCTGCATATACTGCTGGATAATGCGTGTGGTGGTTAATGTGCTCCTAATTGCCAAAGTGAGCTGAGCGGCCTCCATGCTTGCCTTGGTATGGCGTCCGCACAGAAAAAAGGCGCGGTACGATTGTCTGCCGTTGCTCTGACGGAGGGAGGGGCGACTGACGACACGGCTTACAGGGTTGGCTTCAGGGAGCTAAAATCAACAAAGGGTGTGCCTGTACATCAAGGAGTATTTCAGGCAGGACTGCACGGAGGGTTCCAATAAGAAATGGTGCACCTAAGTTATCGTTGTTATTGGAACAAGGAGGTTAGCCTGGCCTCTGATTGATACATGGCTAGATTTACCTCGCTGCACCTTCTCTGTGAGTGACTGCAGTGTGATCTAGACAGGGGAGGAGGCAAATGAGTACAAAACAAATCTGGTCTATTTCTTGTTCTGACCCACTCCATCTATCTTTTACATCTTTGGCTGGCAGCAGACGGTGCAGAAGGACTGCATGCCATCCACATCTCATGGCTGCTCGGCAGAAGATGGTACAGTACGACTGCTAGCCATCCTCATCTCTTGCCTGCCTGGCAGAAGATGGTACAGTACGACTGCTAGCAGTCCGTATCGCCTGCCCGCTCACCATAAGACGGTTCAATAGGACTGACTGCAGGACTAAAGAGAATGACCTGCTCAAGTCACTCCAAATTTAGTCCCTGCGCTCATGTCTGCCCAGGCGCTCCCAGCCGATGTGGCCAGGAGCACCTCGGACACGACGAGGACGACTACCAATCGTATTGCACCGTCTGCTGCCAGAAGGCAAGGGGTTGCTGCTACTGTGCAGCAAAGCCGTACCGCGTCTGCCAGCACCCAGGAGACATAGGGTGACGGTTACCTGAGCTGGCTCCATGCTTGCCGTGGTATGGCGTCTGCACAGGTAACTCAGGAAAAAAGGCGCGAAATGATTGTCTGCCCTTGCTTTCACGGAGGGAGGGAGGGAACGGGGGCCTGACGACACGTACCCAGAACCACCCGCGACAATGTTTTAGCCCCATCAGAGTGCTCCATTGTGACTGCTCTGGACAGCACTCTCAGATGCCCGATTGTTTGCCATTGCTCTGACGCTGGGAGGGGCGCTTACAGGGTTGGCTTCAGGGAGCTAAAATCAACAAAGGGGGTGGCTTTACATCAAGGAGTATTTCAGGCAGGACTTCACGGAGGGTTCCAATAAGAAATGGTGCACCTAAGTTATTGTCCTTATTGGAACAAGAAAGTTAGCCTGGCCTCTGATTGATACATGGCTAGATTTACCTCGCTGCACCTTCTCTGTAAGTGACTGCAGTGTGATCTAGAAGAATGAGTCCCCTAGACAGGGGAGGGGGGGAAGCAAATGAGTACAAAACAAATCTGGTCTATTTCTTGTTTTGATCCACTCCATCTATCTTTTACATCTTTGGCTGGCAGCAGACAGTGCAGAAGGACTGCCTGCCATCCACATCTCATGGCTGCTCGGCAGAAGATGGTACAGTAGGACTGCTAGCAGTCCGTATCGCCTGCCCGCTCACCATGAGATGGTTCAATAGGACTGACTGCAGGACTAAAGAGAATGACCTGCTCAAGTCACTCCAAATTTAGTCCCTGCGCCCATGTCTGCCCAGGCGCTCCTGATTGACCTCACAGAGGCGACCAGGAGCACCTCAGACATGACGATGACGGCTACCAGTCGTACTGTACCGTCTGCTGCCACAAGGCAAGGGGTTGCTGCTACTGTGTAGCAATGCCGTACCGCGTCTGCCAGCACCCAGGAGACATAGGGTGACGGTTACCTGAGCGGGCTCCATGCTTGCCGTGGTATGGCGTCTGCACAGGTAACTCAGGAAAAAAGGCGCGAAATGATTGTCTGCCTTGCTTTCACGGGGGGAGGGAGGGAACGGGGGGCTGACGATATGTACCCAGAACCACCCGCGACAATGTTTTAGCCCCATCAGGCATTGGGATCTCAACCCAGAATTCCAATGGGCAGCGGAGACTGCGGGAACTGTGGGATAGCTATCCACAGTGCAACGCTCCGGAAGTCGACGCTTGCCTCGGTACTGTGGAAGCGCTCCGCCGAGTTAATGCACTTAATGCACTTAGAGCATTTTCTGTGGGGACACACACACTCGAATATATAAAACCGATTTCTAAAAAACCGACTTCTATAAATTCGACCTAATTTCGTAGTGTAGACATACCCTTAGGAAAATATACCTCCATGTGTTGGCTGGATCTAGGGGTTTGCTTGTAGAAGAGAGGAAAAGTTTACATTTGTCAAAGCAAACTGAAGACGCATGGGAGAGGAGAACACTGGGTGCTGGGAAGATAAGCACCATATCCCCCAGTGCAATGAGTAATCGAGTCATTAATTCTGCTGATTAACTTGGCCCTGGGGTTCATGGAAATGACATCCACCTTTTTTTTTTTTAAGCTCAAACTGTGGAACCAGGGAGCATAGAAAAACAAGCTAATTAGAGGGAAATCAGGAGAAAAGAAGCAGGGAGAAACGAAAGACAGTCTAAGCATTAATGAGACTTGTTTGGGGAGAGGATGTGACAAGCTCTTCAAAAGCATTATTGTCAAATGTGTCACTGTTTCATAGATGGCTAGAGCTACCTTTGAGCGTCATGCTGATAGTTAATGATTTGAAACTATAAAAAGATTGAAAAGGTAAAAGGGAAAATGTCAGACTCGACTGGATTTTAATGAGCCCCTTTCTTTCCACGTGAAACAGCCTTAGAAAGTACAGAAAGTTTACTTTCACCCTGTCTCCAGTTCTCTCCCTTTTTCAGTGTCTCCTGGGAATAATTGTTTATAAAGGAACAGTGGGAGAAAGAAATCAAAGGTCCACCTCCTCCTAATCACACCCCTCCACCCAAAATCCACTGACTTTACTTTTGCTGGAAGGTGGTTGGTGGAATCAGGGCTGCGCAAGGATGTGGATGACAACAATAAGCAGAGATTGATGGAGGAGACGGCAATAGCTCTTGTTTGTTTTTTTGTGACGTGCTGAGCAGAAGCTGTCTTCACACTGTGAAATGTAACAAAGAAATCTAAAGTGATTACGCAGGTTCATTTGTCAGTATCACTGCTCTAGCTATTGCTGGGTGCGACAATGAGATGACAAGGCATTTATTGCTGATGGTTGGTTATTAGTATCATTATAGGAAACATTAGCGCAGTCTAGGATACATAGACCAGGGAGACAATAGCTTTCTGGGCTCCAAACTCAGCGGGGTAGCCTTGTCATTAAATTTGGCAGTACCAATTTAATTTTTTTTAAATAAATTGAAAGGAAACTTTGAAAACGAAATCAGTAACCCTACATTTACCTTAAGAAACTGATCAGTGGCTTTCCTCCAGAATATCAGAAGAGGTTACGCAGATCAGAAGCCAAATGAATCACATAAAAATAAACATGAGTGAGCAAAACCTTAAAATATGACACCTCTTTGCAGATCTTATCCCTTCATTCTGTTAGCTCTGCAGTACTGACCTCCACCACACCACCACTGGCCTCCTGATGGGCTTTTTCCTCTCAAATGGTACATCTAATAACATATTAAGAGGAAATATAAGATCCATATGCAAAAGAGACACATCTCACGACCTCATATAGCTGTAACCTTTGTGCTTCCCCTAATTACCCACACTGCACCCCACCCCCTTTGTTCGTCTTCTCTTGTGTTTGGTCCAATTTGGGACCTGACACTGAAACTCTTACTTTTGTGAATAGCCTCATTTAAGTTAATGGAACTAATTGAGTGAGTAAGGACTACTTGAGAGAGTAAGTATTTGGCCTTAGACTCTAAGCACTTTGGTGGATTGACCTGTCATTTTTTATTTGTCTGTAAATCTTATTTGCTCTGTGGTAGCAAGCCAGTCCTAAATTCTGCAGCAAAGTGCTGTTTTTTTGGTAGCTCTCAGATGCTGAATTCAGTAGCAAACTGGAAATTCTGTAGCAACTTAAAGTGAATTAAAAGGTGGAGTTTTTTATCGAATTAAATAGGAAGATGATTCGTACAATCAGTGCATAATTCCCTGTAACATTTATTTTAATATGAAATTCAATTTATTTTATGCATATTTTTAAAATGCTCCATATTTTTGCATTGACAGTGCTCAAATACACTGGAACAGTTCTTCTGGGGAAGTAGGAGGTTTTGACTGCCGTGTAAAGGACTTCAGATAATAGTTACTTGCCTTGTACTTGTATTTTATTACAACTTATTTTAAATCTAAGTATTACTAAGTAACATTGCAGATAGTAAAAGAAGTTGTCTCCTGTGTGTTCTGACTACAGCCAAGTGAACAAAACCTTCTTTGTGTATATCCTGAACATTCAAAAGTGAATTTTGATTCGACTATATTCATGACTAGAGCTGGGAGAATAAAGAGGAAAATTATTTGTAGGTCTTTTTTCCCCAAAAAATGTGACATAATTCCTCAAATTTTTTTACCAATATGTTGGTGAATTATTTCCCCAGCCCCCTAGTTAAGACTAAAATCTAACTAGCCATGAATTTAATTGTTTGTTTTAAATGCAACTTAATCACTTAAGAGCCAGTTCAGAAAAGCAACCCTATTCAGGCTTCACAAGCCCATCCATGACCCCCGGATAGTTGGGGGGCTAGCCCAACCTGAAGTCCATACTAGCACAGTTTCATTGCTATTGGTACCCAAGCTAGGTTGGGTATGTCTACATGTGCTGCAGTCACACCCCTTGACTGCATTGTAGCCATCCCTCTAGCTCTTAAGTCACTTAGGCACTTTTGAACATTTTACCCCAGACCTTCATGTGGAATATAAATCTGGTAAGAAACCACACAGAGTGATCACAGTTAGCAGGGCAATAACAAATGAATACCACCTGAAAGTGATAGTGATACAATATGAAATTTACTGAGTGAGGCATATACCTATTACTACTTCAAAATGAGCAGAATTTTAAATTGAACCAGGAAGAGACCAAGCTGAATATTTGTGACCTAAACTAAGAACAGAGTTAGATGCCAAACTGAGGACAACTTTTACTAAAAATTATTTTACTAGCAGTGCTGAGAAAAAAATGCTTTCTGAAATGCATAGCAGTCATCTAAGTATTGAAAAATCCAAGCAAAGGATAGGAGAAAATGTCTGATTTGGGATGAGTACTTAGCTGACAAACAGGCTACTGCATTGTGATACGTGTAGTCACTTCTGAAGAGCACAATAAAAGAGCCAATGGTTAGAAAATCCCAGGAAGACAATGACCGAGGATAGGAGAGGGGCTGTCTTTAAATTAGAAATCTATTTACTTTAAACTGAATACCACTCTAAATTTATGGAAATTTCCAAGCTATGAAGTATAAGCATAGCCATATCAAATCACAATATGGAAGGCATGGAATGACAACAGACCTAATTTTTCAAGTACTGAATTTCAGGAATTTGCTAAGTCCTACAAGTTTATGCATATAATTTCCTTGCCAAAATATCCACAAAGAAATGGGATGGCTGAGAAAGCTGTTCAGACACCAAAAAAAAAAAAATCTCTTAAAGGAAACTAAATATGACAATAATAATTCATGTATAAATTTGCCGAGTCTTATAAATTCACCAGTAGAAGGACTGATGTCCCTAGTAAAGATACAAATGGACAGAAAACCAGAACTTTTCCACAATAACTCATTTGCTCAAAGTTTAACAAATACCAAACTTACAAATGCAACTAGAACAAAGGTAAAAGTAACAAATTCTACCATGACAGACATAGCAGCTGATGCTCCAGAACCAAAGTATCTTTCTGCACATTTTCTTGTGTTTTTCAGAGCAAGTGACACCAAGCTTGATCATGTGTTGAGAATAGGGACAATCCTACTCCCCAATCCCATCTCTGCTGTGGGCGTTCCAGACTAGAATAAACGACTAGGCTGCTAGAACAGATAGACAAGCACAGAGAAGCAGTGCTTGGTCCACTATTTCACATGTTGCATCTGGATAGGCAAAGTTCTGGATTAATCACTTAATTAAAACTTGTAGGTAGAGGCAGAATTGACAAAATTATGTAGGGAAAACAAAGCTGGAAGGATATTTAACTAGTACTGGCATTGCCATCTAAGAGACTCAAGTGCAAGAACAGACCATGGTAATTATATTTCACCAAAAGATGTTCTCAGCTTATGGGGAGGGAGTTATTCCTTTACTTCTGGCCTTACACTAAACTCTCTTAAAGCCCAATCAATGGGAGTTGGGATGAAAAGAAAATAAAGGGAGGATGTGAGTTGTTATTTATTTCTATAGTGCCGTACATGTGCCTGGTGCCTTAGAGGCAAATATAAGACGACACAGTCCCTGCCCCAAAGAGTTCACAATAGGTTATATGATATGTGGACAAAGGTGATGGGGAGGGACTATAACATATTCGTGAGACATGTACTGTGGTAGTTAGGCATGTTTCCCTGGGTTTTTGTTTGTTTGTATCAGAGAGGCAAGCACAGGAGAAGACAGTTATTGGTGGAAGTCTGGCTCACAGAAGTGAGTTTTCAGGAAGGATTCAAATAAAGGAAATGGCTAGTAGCTCTTATCTGGGACACTGTCCAGGGCGTGTGGGGCAGCATGAATTGGGGAGTAACTACAAGTCTTTCACATCACTATGGTGGAGAACATGCAGTGTAGTGGTAATTCTTCTTGTTCCCATGGGGGAAAAAGTTTGCAGCCCCCATGGCTCTGAGCAACCAGACAATTCAGGAGTCATCTTGTGGTTAGGGCAGTGGATTGGGACTCACTTAGATTCCCTAAGATCTCTCAGTGCCTCACTTTCCAATGTGTAAGATTGGGATAGTATTTCCCTACTTCACAGGGGAGAGCATCCAGTCATTAATGGCTATGTAGTGTTTGGGTGCTATAGAGTTTGTGGGCCATAGAAATCCTGACCCAGATAACGATATCACAATGCTTTCTGGAGTTGGAAAGATTGAAAATGTCCCCAAAAGGAAAAAAGCATCCAAGATCTGGTTAGCCAGCTTGAATGCAATCCTTTCCATCAGAGACAGGAGTGGGGTGGTGCAATGTTAACATACACTGAGCCATAAGTAAATTCAGAGTGAGCTGGTGGCAATGTATTTTACAACTGGGAATCCTCTGTTTTTTTTACACAAACAGTTTGAAATATTTACATTTTGCACCTTTCCCAAAATGATCCCACTATTTACAGAAGTAGCAAGGTGTGAGGTGGGGAGACTCAAAGAGTGATTTTTCTTGCAGGGCAATACTCTGCCAGAAATAGAAAAACTGAGGCAGTTACTCACTCAAACCAATTTGTGACAATATGCAGAGAGAGAAGAATGAAGAGAGAACAAGGGAAACCACCCCTGTGTGTCATCAAACAGATGAAGAACATGCTGTACAGGAGCTTTGATTTAGGTAGGATTCAGCACATCTGGGCTCTGCTCTTTGGAATGCAAGGGAGCTTTGTCCTTTTATGGAGCAAAGTAAAACCTTTTACTGGCATGGTAACAGGCAGCTTTCTTGATGAGCTGAAGAATAATACAGTGTCTTAGTAACACATGAGCCAAACAAATGATTTTTAAAATGTAACGTCTGCCAAAGTCTTGCCAGTGTTGCTGAACAGGCAAATTATTTAACAGTCACAGCAGGGATTTTGCAACTGGGATCTGTGCATATGCAAAATCTTGGTTATAGCCTAGCATGATTTTACAATGCCATTGGCTGTAATCACTTTTAAATAGAAATATCATTGAACTTCATTTGTGTGTGTGTGTCTGTGTGTGTGTAACTGTAAATTGGTATTGTTTGCAGCAGCATGAAATCCTTACTAGGCTTCCTGGTGATGAATTAACCTCATTGGACTGAGAGGTTTTTTAGGGCACTACAAAAACAAAACAACAATAAAACAATCTCGAAGCACTCACAGCAAGTTATCCGCACATGGAATGGTAACAAAATGGAGATAGATGAAAGTTATAGAACAAAGTAAAAGAACGTGCAGCAGAATTGTGTTGTTTCAATTAGCATGGGATAAAGTGAGTACAAAAGTATAATGCAGGTATTATATTATATTATACTATATTATATATTAAAAGTATAATACCAAACCTGCACATGGATCAAGGTAATCATCTGCACTGGTATCCTTTCTCCATTTGGATGTAGTGTAAAGTATGCAGTGCATTATTTCTCACCAAATTGCAGACTTTATCCTATATATGTACTTACGCTGCCATGTAATAAAACATACACACTGGTTTTCCCTTCAGCTCCAACTAGTGCTTGTTTTGCTTCAGATATTAACTTTCAGATGTTAACAGTAGAATTAATCATGGCTTGAATCCTTATGACAATAGACGTTGTGTAGTCTATTACTTTATGCAGCCACCACTGAGAGGGTTGGCTATTATTAGGAGAAACAATATCTGTTTAATAATTGGTTAAGCAAGTTCTGATTAATTCCCTGAGATAGTATTGTACTTGAACCTCTTTGGCAATATCCCCTTTTTTTGTCATCTGGAGAGAACTGCCAGTTAGGCCTCAATTTTCTAACCATCATTCCAATGCAGGCAGCAATTTATTTATTCATTCAAATTTCTGTAACCATAGGACACCCTTCAGTGCTCCGTGTGCCTATTCTGTAAATGACACAGTATTGTTATTACTGCAAGTAAAAACAGTGACCTAGAGTCTTGCTTGAAGGTTGAATTATGACCTAAACAGTCATGAGCGTGGGACATCATTAAACTGTAGTTGATCCTTGTTTATGAGTGACCATGAAATGTGTATTAGTTTGCACAAGCTATAGACTTCCTTCCACTTCAGAAAGACTAAGGTGATGTGAGATGTTTGCAATGAAATTAAAAAAAAAAAACACCTTGAAATGTGAGACATCTTCATGTCTTTTCAAACAAGCTAAATAATCTTGGTTCTGTCCCTTTATATAAAAGTGGCTAAAGAGTCTCAGCCATTTTTTGCGGTCTTGCGCAGTTTTGAATTTTTTAAAAAAGGATACATATATGAGGGATTTAATTTTCTCAGATTCTTCAGTAACAAGGAACCATATTCAAAGTTTTTTCTGAGAATGGAGGATTAAGCAATTCAGGACCGAAAATATATCTCTGTGCTCCCAGTCTTGGGCCAGCCACCTGCCTATCAAGAGTAGCTAGATGTTTGCAACTTACTAAGGGTTAAGATGCAATGTAAGGATGTCTGCTGTGCAGACCGCCACATGGGCAGCAGGTTGCCTTCGTAATAGGGAGCATGGTACCCTTAGCAGTGGTTTGCATTGTGGTCTTGCTTTGAGAAGTGGTCACCAAGTATATTCACCTACTTGTGGTAGTTGCTACCTTCTGTGATGCATGAGACAAAGCACAAAAAGCAAAACACCAGACCCGCAAACCTTTAGCTTTCTGTTTTCAACCCTACATTAACATTGTATTCTGAACCCTTCCCTAGATGATGTTTCCCCTGTTCCCCTATATCTTCATTACTCATTCTCAGGCTCTTTGTACTCCCTTCCTCTCTTCTATCCCACCTCTCCCCTTGTGTCTGCTGTTGATCTCTTTCCCCCCCTCTCTTCTTCCGTGCAGGTGGCTCTGATGGAACTCTTTTGATTTGGTTCTGAGCCCTAATGCCTTTGTAGAGTGTGTTTCTTTCCCTTTATCCTGATGCTCTAACATAGATTTGCGTTCACATTCATTCATTCACATTTGTTTGCTAGCTCAATTTGGGAACAGTTTCACTCTCTCTTGCTACGTAGTGGCTGTACGCCCCTTACCGTCAGCCTGAAATGACTTTGGATGCCTCAGGTGAAGCAAGTCCACTGGCGTGTGGAGTGAGCTGAATTGCCACTGCTTCCTGCTGTTCCAGTGATAGATAATACCATACAATGGCGGTGACGTGGTTCTCAGGCTGGGGGCTGGTTCATACTGAGCTGTATTGATTGGAGTTGTTCAGTGCCTGCTACCTATTTCATCAATTGAACCTTCCAGACTGTGTTCCTGCTTTGCTTCTTTTGCTTCTAATTCGGCTTTATCTCCTGCTTTTCTTTTAGTTGATTTTTGTGGCATATTTCTTTCGTTTTCTATTATGCAGAAGGACTTTTCTAATGAAACCGCACTTTCTCTCACCCAGTATTTGTTTATTTTTACAGATCTAGTCTGCTCTTTTCTGGTATGTCAATTCCATTACAAGACTCTGGTTTTTCTAAAACAGTTCAGTCCTTAGCAGGATTGAAACTGAGGTGCTATCTGATGAAGCTCATGGGTTCAGAATCCAGGTTTACAGTTGAGCTGTCAAACAGAATTTGTAGAACAAAACAATTCAATAAAATTAGGCCATCACGAACTGTTCCTAAGGCCATATCCTCAGTTGGTGTAAGTATAGTTGTACAACTGAGCTGCACTGGCTGAGGATCTGGCCCCTGATTTCTAAGCATGTATTAGTTATTTGTAAGCATTCACTGAATAGCCTGGAGGAATAATCACAACCAAATGCATTTCACTATTTGCAATTCATGATGTGTAATCAGTATGTGCAATTCATGATGTGCATTGTTTATAGACCCAGACAGAAGAACTAGAAAGGCAGTCTGGTTTAGTGTATAGGGCATTGGATTGGTAGGAAAACGAGGCAGAGAGGTTACACACAGTGGGGCTTTAGGCAAGATGCTTAAGTAGCACAGCTAGGACTAGAAGTAAGGAATGCTGGGCTCCCAGCTCCAAGCACAATCCATCAGACCACACTACCTACATTGTTGCCAGAGGCTTGACATAGAGATTTGCTTGGTCAAAATAAGGGATTAAGGTGTCAGGAATACAAGGGATAATTTGAAGAAATGGAAGGCAAATATCAAATAGCTCATTCAGAATTTGTTGTTTATTTAAATATAAGGGCCAAGACAATGCAAACCTATGGAGCCAGCTATGTGGCAGTCAGCTGTAGACAAGCAGAAAGGGGACAAACAGGTTTTCTAGCCTTTCTGTACAAATGGTTAATTGAGGGGACAGACAGAAAATGTCTGGACACGTGAATTTATGGAGTATAGGTGTAGGGTTAATCCACACAGATACGAATTGGGATTGTCTAGAGAGCTCAAATGTAAAATAGTAAAAATTGGTGGAAGACAAGCTGCTGAATTATAAACTACTTCAGAAGACGTTTTTACCAACCCAGGTCATTAACGAATTTGCAGCTCATTTCCCTGTAGAATGTTGGTAATGTCAAAGGGTGACAGTAATTTTGAAATATTTAGTGCGTAACTGTGAAAAGGTACTTGTGATTTCTCTTGGAAATTGTCCTCTATGGTCATTCAGGACATGATCTCTGCAGAGGTGGAGGTAACTTCAAAGCTAGCATTGTTGTGTTGGATAAAAATGCCTGTAATGGTCCCTCACACTCCCACTCGGAGGGAGGCCACTCAGTCCGGTCCTGTCTGGCCAGGACCAGAGTCCGCAGGACAGTCAAGAGTCCACACAATAGGGTTGGGTGACCAATAGTCACAGTCAGGCTTCTGCCTGAGTTTGGGCAGCTCAAGCTGCCAGCCCTTAAACGGAGTCTACAACTGAGCTGGGGGCCTGGGCCTGGGCTTGAGGAGGCTCAGGCAGCCAGCAACAAAACAGTCTCAGGGCTGGCTTTAGCCTGAGTGGAGCCCAGGCAGCCAGCAAAGCCACAGTCTACAGATGGGCTGGGACCTTGGCTTGAGGTGGCTCAGGCTTCCAGCAAGGAAACAGTCTTAAGGCTGGCTCGGAGGGAGGCCACTCGGCCTCACTGCAATGCCGTGTGTAAACAAAAATACAAAACAATGAGATGTTAAACTAAGATTTGCATGTGAAATTCTGTTCCGTTTAAGTCAATAGGAATTTTGTCATCGACAATCAATGGGGCCAGGCTTTTACCCTGTATATTTTCTTATAAGTAGGGCTTCTGTTTTTCAGGGTTTATTAATTTCATTTTTTCAGGGTTTATTTTTAGCAATTTTTGAGTTTTATATAGATGTCTAAAATTGGGAGTTTTTCAAGGCTTTCTTTTTGAATATACTGGAAGGAGTAATGGATAAACACTGATTTCACTTTTGGGATCTGGGGTGTTTATCGGTTAAAACCATAAATTCAGGAGCCCTGCTTATAAGGTACAGGAAAAAAGTGTTCCGGTACTAGAGTGGTAGGGGACATAAAAATAGATAAATATCTCTATGGTGCCAAATGCAGCAGTACAAAGACAACCTCCAAGTCTATATCTCCTTCACAGCAAATGCCAACAGCACAGCCTCCTTTTGCTTGTCCAGCATTGGTGTCAAAATGAAGAACAACTGACTAAAGCTAAAGCAAGTCAAAATGCAAGGGATATTGGTGGGACGAGGGAACCACTGTAAGGAGCTGGCTAAAACCCTGGCATCCCCTCATTTGAAGTTATCTGCCCTCCAACTGAGAAACGTTTCACAGTACTAGGCCATCCTGGACTCTCTGCTTCTAAGGGATTCCCCAATAGCAATAGCTGCCACCCGGTGGACAGCTGACGTACCACAGTGAATTTCGAGGCTCAACTACTGCACCACATTCTACCTGGGAATGACAATTGTAAGCAGAGTCAGGATGAGCTCTACCCTGACATCTGGTGGTGAGTCATGGTGGGTTGTGGAAAAGAACTTCAGGGGCTGATCTCATTTGCATAGGCACACCCACCCTGCCTAGATGGTCACTTTGGCTGCTGTAGGAGCCCCAGTTTCTCTGTTATTGGGGCAGGAATAAACTGTTATTATCCTGATTATGTGAATCAGGAACAGTGGAACTGTACTTGGCCTTTTGTTATGATGGAGAGACTCACCATCAACTAAGCAGCAGTCACTAGGCAAGGGTCATGGGTTCCAAAACCCAGTGAATAGAGAGAGACTGGGGACAGGTATTAATACTTGGTGGTATGGCCTCCCTGGTGAGGGCCTTACATGCTACTTGTACTTCCTCCTCTCTCCACTGTGGAATATCAGAGCTAATTTTGATTCTATTAGGAGTCTAGTTAGAGGCTGAAGAGCTGAATTCACTTTGGGCTAATGGTGCACCAGCACTGAAGCTCCCTTACTACAAGCTGAAATCATAAAAGAGCTAAACTTACTAAGAGCTGAAATCACTGAGTGTTGTGTTAAGTAGTGGGGCAAGTAGCCTGAAGATATATTGCAGAGCAGTTTGCAGGACGGCTGGCAGAGCAGAGTGACTGGTGGAGCAGAGCAGTTTGTCAGATGACTGGAGCAGCTCATGAGGGCGGCTGGCAGAGTGGAGCCCCATGGATAGGTGGGACAATCAGCTTTGGACCATGTAAGGTGCCCTTTAACTTCCCCCCCTCAGCTCCACCCAGGTTGGGAGGTAAAACTCTGCAGATAAACTTTTGAACTCTGGGGCTGCCCTGATCAGGGACAGAGACTTTTGGGTTGTTGGACTTTTGGGACTTCGGGTGATTTTGGGTTGCTGGACTCAAGAACCAAAGGGAAAGGACATGCCCCAATTTGCTTGGAGTGGGTTTTTTGCTAATGGGTTGTGTTATGAATCCCAACATAATGCCACATTGTTTCTCTCTGTTATTAAAAGGCTTTTTGCTACACTCAGACTCTGTGCTTGCAAGAGGGGAAGTATGCCTCTTGGAGACACCCAGCAGGGGTGGTATATATTTGTCCCAGGTCACTGGGTGGGGGCTCGAGCCGGTTTTGCATTGTGTTATTGGAATGGAACCCCTAGATACTGAGCCCGGCCCTTGTTGCTGCCAGCTCTGATTGGCAGAAGGGTTACACAATAATAGCCCTGAAAAAATACCAGCTAGTTCAAGAGACAATCTCTCTCAAGATTAGCAGTTCTTGAGAGATTTCTGCTGCCTTCAGCCATATTTGAACCAGATTAGGCTAACAAATCCCTCTTGGTTTTGCCTTTGAATTGAGTACAAAAGTGTGGGGTAAGGTTCAGAATAGAGTATCTGATCCTGAGCCCCTCTGAAATTTGGGATGGAGGCTGGCTTGGATGTGAGATGCTAGTTCAAGACCATCTCTACTAACACTAATATTGAAGATAAAAGACACATATCTGAGAAATTGCCTCCATTCAATACATTAATATACAATATGTTTTTGACTCCTCTTTAGAAGTGCCTTTTAAAAAATCCTATTTCAATTATCTCTAAGAAGATCAGCCTGTCTGATAGTGATGCAATATGAAGGCAGAGCAAGTAATACTTTCACAGCCAACTCATGCTTCAGAAAACCGTTATGGTCCATTTTCTTAGAACTACCTTTATGCGATGAGTCTTATTTGTCTTTTTTACTTCCCTGCGCATTAGAGGCAAGCCAGCCATTAGTAATAAATCATTCAGCTTTTAAAGGAATATTGTAATGGACACTGGAGGGTTTTATTATAACCTCCCTTTTGTGGTTGTTTTTACATTTTGCAAATGTACATTTTCCCTCAGTCTCATTCACTGCCATACATTTCAAACGTCAATTATTTCACAGTTTCAGTTTCAACTCAAACCTGAAACTTTTTAGGTTCAGGTCAAGACTAAGGCCAGGTCTACATTACTGCTAAAGTTGATCTAACTTATGTTGCCCAGGGGTGCGAAAAAGGCTGTCCCTGAGCGATGCAAGTTTTGTGCTGTCCATACCGGTGCTCTGTTGGCTGGAGACGCTCTCCTGCCGACATAACTTCTGCTTCTTGCTGAGGTGGAGTAATTTTGCCGACGGGAGAGCACTCTTCCATTGGTATAGCGCATCTTCACCAGACGCACTATAGCGGCGCAGCTGCATTGATGTAGCTCTGTAGTGTAGACTTGCCCATAGTCACAGATTCAGTTTCTAAAGCCAGAAAGGACCATTCTGGTTACCTAGTCTGACCTCTGACATAACAAGCAAATCACAGATTTTCATACACTCTCAATACTTAGCGTAAAGAAATCCATCTTGGGGTCTCAGCAGATTTCTTAAACTCTGCTGGGCCATCTGCTTTCTTTATATCATAGACTTTAAGATCAGAAGGGACCATTATGATTGTCTAGTCTGACTTCCTGCAAAATGTAGGCCACGGAATCTCACCCACCAACTCCTGTCACAAACCCCTAACTTATGTCTGAGCTATTGCAGTCCTCAAATCGTGGTTTATAGACTTCAAGGTGCAGAGAATCCTCCAGCAAGTGACCCGTACCCCACGCTGCAGAGGAAGGTGAAAAACCCCCAGGGCCTCTGCCAATCTTCCCTGGGGGAAAATTCCTTTCCTACCCCAAATATGGTGATCAGCTAATCCCTGAGCAAGTGGGCAAGACTCACCAGCCAGACACCCAGGAAAGAATTCCCTATAGTAACTCAGATCCCACCTCATCTAACATCCCATCACAGGCCATTGGGCATATCTACTGCTAGTAGTCGAAGATCAATTAATTGCCAAAATTAGGCTATCCCATCATATCATCTCCTCCATAAACTTATTAAGCTTTGTCTTGAAGCCAAATATGTCTTTTGCCCCCACTGCTTCCCTTGAAAGGCTGTTCCAGAACTTCACTCCTCGGATGGTTCGAAACTTTCATCTAATTTCAAGTCTATATGTCACAAGTTCCAGAGCTTCCTTGGGGTCAGAACTTTTCTTGATGTACTTGCCTTGATTTTTATGACTAGATCCTCTGAACTTTTTGAGTTTTGCCCATCACTAGCAGTAACTAACTGCAAATAGTTTTAATGTTAAGATTGATTTGAAATGATTATTTTCAGCTATGATTAATTTCATTCAGTTCTTTACAACATGAAATTCAATGTAAAATTCTTCTGTTGCAAAGCAGCATTGGAAAGGGAACACTGATATATTGTAATTTTTGTCAGCTAAGGGCTGCTGCCAAGCTTTTGCAAATAGAGGGGTATGACATTTTTGGCGCAGTTCTTGTAAGCAAGCAAAAATGCTGAAACTTTCATCCCACGAACTCCCAAATTACTTTGTGATATTTCATGATGTTAAAAAACAAAACAACAACCTCCACAGCCCAACACTTTGCCAGGATTAAAACTACTTTTTGTGACCACAGTGTCACCTTTCCCAATGCCTCAGAAAATGACTGTAGAGATCCAAGTTTGGAGTTCACTGTATCTTTGGTATATTTTTCTGTAATTCTAAAACCATTACAATTAAAACAAAAACAAAACAGTAACCTGAAAATAGGCCATGCATGCTGTCCTGTTGGTGGAGAAGAAGGGCCTAAAATGCAGAAGTTGATTTCATGGCCAGATACAGCACTTGGAGCTTAGCTATTAAAAAAAAATGAAAATGAATGTTTAAACATACCTTACTTCTCTATAAATCTAAAGGAGGCCAGACACTTGTTCTGTATGCATGTGTGTTTGTGTCTATCTATTTCTTTACAGAAGACATATTTCCTGCAGTGGCGGGTAGTAGAACTGATGAGTACAAGATGGGAAAATGCTTTGGTGATGAATGATCAAATTTTCAGAAACATCTCACTTCATTTGATTTGTCCATAAAAGCCATTACAAGAATAAATAGTGTTTCCCTACCTCAGGCATTCTGCAGCTCTTGGTCACAGGGTGATGGTTTCTGCAGTATGTAGAGTTGGAGGTTTGTTGCTTTTTTAAAAAAAGTATGTCGTCTGAACAAATACCGTTATAGTTTAAAAAAAACCACAACACTGTGGCACTGGGAAGGTGGTAGCATTATCAAACAGAGCAGTGGAGTTTAGGTGAGGAATTTATATGGAGAACTACTGTACACTGACCTAGCTAGTGTGATCTCCTTAAAAACCAAGGATGGGAGAAGGAGGGGTAAAAAAGCCAGACAAGTGATTGTGCTGATATAAATTTTTCTCTCTTAATTTTCCTTCCCTGAAAGAGGTAAGATGCTTTGCACCCTTGATTCACATTGACTTCAGTGAAAGTTGAGTTGAGGGTTCTCAGTGATTCAAAGGAAGGTGCTCAGCCATTCACAAGATCAGGACCAACGTGTGAAGTTCTCTGCAAATAGTGGTTTCTCTTCTCAATTGCAGAAATGTACACTTTTTGCTGCTTTTCCCCCCATATTCCCCATCCAAGTACATTTCCCATTTCATGTGGAATTCTCCCGCCTTTGGAACATGCTCTCTTTTCTGTTCCATCACCTGTCACCAGTCTAAAAGGAAGGCTCATGAAGTTTCAACATTCATGTTCGAGTGTAAACCTGGAAGGTGCAGTCTTGAGTTTCCTTAGCTACTGCTTAGGCACTAGAGTAGTCAATATTTGTGCTATTGAGTACATTAATTAATTGAGCCCTGATCCTGCAAAGATTTACAATTTTTCTGAACTTTAGGCACTGTAAGTGGTCCTGTTAACATATGTAAGTCTTTATCCCTAATTCTAAGATGTGCTTAAAACTGTCACTTGTTAAATGTCTGAGAAAATAAGACAAGTATATTTTTAAAAAATCAAGCATGGTAATATATTCATAAAATGGAAAATAACAGGATATTTCTTTGGACTCCGTGGAAAAACTCCTACTGACTTCGGTGGACTTCACATTAGGCCCTTTGTGTGTATTACTATTTATAACATTTTAAAAACCTCTTTTTTTTTCTTTTAAAGGTAAATTTATCCTGGAGAATAAAGTCCTCTATTTTCCAAAGAGTAGGTAAGCTCAGATAGTGGCAGTACAAACTTCTCCAGTCAGCCCCAACCAATGTGCCTGAGTCCTGCAGAAATTACTTCTGGTAGTGAGAGGGTACCACAGTTTAGTCTTCATGCGTGTTCAGTCCTTGGTCTCTCTGCTGAGTCTACCAAACCGGGCACCAGTGAGGTCCAGTTACACAGCTGGATTTTGATTTGAACTGTGACCTGGAGGTGAGAAGCTCGCTACTCTGAGGCTACTTCTTTTCTTTTGACGAGACATGTGAGAAGCTGTATTACTAATGCTGTTGTTGTAAACTATTATTCTAGGTTTAGGGTTTCACTTCTGGCAGTACACATGTATCCTTTGTTAATGAAAAGCAAATGTGCACACAAGGAATGCAGCACTTTACATCTGAAGTTCACTCATTGTGAAACAGAATAAGAATAATCGGAGGCAGCTACAGACCTGCAAGTTAAAATATTTTAAATCTCTTGATATATGGCTGCTACTCTTCTTGGACCATGCAGACAGCAGGGACAGCAACCTCTAAAAAGCAAAGGAGCTGTACTCTAATTTTTTACTTATTTCTTTTTGGCAATAGCTTCAAGAAAACACATCTGCTACCCTTGGCAATTAAAGACACCTTAATTTTCAGATAGATTCTGTGTAAATATCAACTAAACATGTTATAGACACCTGGCTTGGACTTAGTGTAAAATTTGTTTGCCTCCTAAACTGCCTTCTTTCTTTTCCCCTTAGATTTCTGTATGCTGATTGATGGTACTGTACAAATGTATGAACCCCATTTAGCTGATGCTTTCATAAGCAATTTAGACAATTGGCATACTAGGCCCAATCCTACAGTCCTTGCTTATATGCGTATAATAAGCAGAATGAGATCCATAGTAAATACAGTACTACATTTCTTCTTATAGTTGTTATTATGATAGCACCTATAGGTCCCAGCCAAGCATCAAAGCCCCATTGTACTGGGCACTATGCACACATAACAAGTGATGGTCCCTGCCCTAAAGAGCTTAAGCTCTAAGTTTAAGACTAGAGACAACAGCAAACCAGACAGAGAGGTGGGAGGAGCACAAGGAAACAGGGAGGTGATTAGGTTAAGTGTAATAAACAATTAAGTAATTTCTTCAGTTTCCTTTTTATTTTTCAAACAATCTATATATATTTTTAAAAAACATTTTACCTTGTATCACACCACTCTTGCTTTAGGTCCAGAACCAATCCCCATTGAACTCAATGGAAAGACTGCTGTTGACCTGGAGCAGGTCTGTAATACACTCCCCTATTTGGAAGATGTCAAGGGCAGACCTTCCTCCTGACCAGAGTTGAATAAATAACTGGCAATGAATAATTTACATGATGAATTTCACTCCCCTTTTCAGTTTTTGAATGACCAATGAACACATCAGGATTTTATCTATGTGTTCCTCATTTCTCTGAAGGATTCTTTGTCCGCAGATTGTTGTTAAAATGTAAGCATCTGATTGGAGACAAAGGTTATATGGTAAGTTTCTATTCCTTGATTAGATTAGTGGAACTCTTAGAATATGATTTCTGGGGTAAATATTTGGGGTTACAAATAGGGAAAAAGCTTTTCACAAATATTTGTTTACAATTGGCAGGTTTAGTGACTGTTTCTTCAGTAAACATATTTGCTGGAATATTTGCAGAAATTAAATGCAAAACAGGTGTGAACACAAAGTGAGCTCATTTAAAATATCAAAATAATATCTATGGGTGTGTTTCTAGTTGTTTGTTTTTGTTTTCTTTCAGTATTTGCCCAGTTCTAATCCTGACACACACCCCTCCCCGCAGAGGTCTTTGTGGGTATCTCCACATGGCAAAAAAATCCCATATGGGAGAGTCTCAGAGCCCAGGTCTACAGACTTGGGCTTGTGTCACCGTGCTAAAAATAGCCATGTAGACATTCTGGCACAGTGTGGAGAGGGGTGGGGTTCAGAGGCCAAGCGGGAATGTTCACACATTGTTCAGTGCTGTAGCATCAGTCCTGCAAGCCCAAGTGTTTCTATCTGGGCTCTGAGACTTGCTGCTGCAGGGTTTTTTTGCTGTGTAGATATGCCCTGTGTGTGTGCGGGGGGGCCCTTTCTGCAGCCATCTCATCAGGACCCTGCTGGGGTAAGGCTGGCAAGCTCTTCCACATACAGATGAGCCGGTGGAGATTGGGTAGATCCCAGCCCACCCAAACTGAGAGGGGGCAACGGTCTGAGGACAGGGAAGCTCAGCCTGCCTACAGATAAGAAGTGATGGCTCCCTGTCAGGTCAGCAGATGGCTCTTGTGTAGAGTGGCCCTGCTATGGCCACTGTAGCTATGGGTAGGACTACAGTACAGAGAGTGGGGCATGCCCCATGGTGCATGGGTAAGGGGGCTTCCATGGGGAATGTTATTAGGGACTGGGATTGCCTTAATTTGGCCCTAAACAGACACTGCTGCTTTTTTTTTCAAATCCTTTCCTTGAATTTTTCCTATATATCTTCCACTGTCAGATGATAAGGAAAATGTTCCCCAGTTCACTCATACACTATGTTATATAGACAGAATCAAAAGAACTCAAACTTATGGCAGAAGTGGTGCTGTTGCAAATAGTCTTACTTTTTCCTTAGCATGCAATCACAATTCAGTCTTTAAAGAAAAGCTGCAGTGGTATTAGTTTTGTGAGGTGGTTTCTTTTGGGGCGAACTGTGACAAGCAGCTGGGGCATTTGCTCTTTGCCTTAATCTCTGTAACTAGAGTAAATTCTTAGGGCAGGTTTGTTTCCTGGGTACTAGGTATTGGTATTTTGTTTGAGATTGGTGAAGGAAAGATTTGCCCACAAGCTGTTTGCTCGAATCTGTTCAAGGACTGATGTATATAGTATAAAACAGTTGCACCAGATTCTTGTCACTTTCTCCTGCAATAGGAAACTGACCTGCAAGGCCCTGGACATCTGCTATTGTTTGGCAGAGAGGTGATGTTATTATTCTTATTAGTAGCAGTGGTACTAGATCAAATCCTGCGGTCCTTACTACCATTGAGAGTTTGCTGCCATATTTCAGTTAAGAAGTCTTTTGAACCTGGCCTGATAATATGTTTCATTGGATCAAAGGTACATCCAATCTGCGTTACATCATTACAAACAGGAGTTAGAAATCTTATTTCCATCATTGGAAGCACTCCATGGCTTGTCAGCATTGCTGAAGATAATCAAAACCCCATCTTATTAAAAACCCTTTTCTTGATCAGTATGCTGTCCACTGGCAAAGTGGGAGGCTCATTCAGTGATACCAGAGGAGACTGAAGGTTCACAGAGAACTAAGAGAAGCTAATTACATTTTTTCTTTTCAGCACTGAAAGGATAGTTGTGAATAAATTGGGAAAAGGGAGGGGGAGAAGTGCTGATTAATATTCATATTTATCCACAAGTATACAGAAAAGGTGAGAAGGAGCTAGCTCCCCAGAAACCTATGCACCTTGGCAGTAGATAGAAATTTTCATTTAATTATAGCCACCATTAGCTTAGCACCTAATGAGCATGTTTGAAACCATGCAGGGTTACAGTGTACTAAAGAAAGATCCAAGAATCAAATAGAAAATGAAAACCTTTCCTTCTCTTCTGCTCTGCTGAATTTAAAATAACTCTGCTGGGCCCCGGAGATCAAGTGGACTTTTATTCTTGATTTCTCAGATATTGTCACAGAAACCCATCCAACAAAAAATAAATAAAGTGAAATGGTCTGTAGGGGGTATCAGCACATTTTAATGGAGAGCAAAAAAATGGGTACTTTTCCATTTTCACTTTGGCTGGTGAGCATTATTAAGGTCTCAGTGTTTTCTTTGCCTTTCCCAGTGGGCTATCTAGCCCCTAGTAGCTCTCAGCATTTCTATGCTTTTATTTTTTGGTCAGTGTTATATGATTTTATTACATTTTTACACCTGGAAATGTAGCTGAGAAGCACAGTGGCCAACCAGGTTTCTTCTTACCACGTTGCTTACAGCAACTTTCATTTGCCGGTTCACACAGCAACTTTAATGCCATCGGGCCAAATTCTGCTTTCCGGTGCACCAGCACAAGCAGAGATTGAAGCTAGTTGAGTGGCATGAATTTAAAGGTTTCAGAGTAGCAGCCGTGTTAGTCTGTATCCGCAAAAAGAAAAGGAGTACTTGTGGCACCTTAGAGACTAACAAATTTATTTGAGCATAAGCTTTCATGAGCTACATCTGTGCATCTGATGAAGTGAGCTGTAGCTCACGAAAGCTTATACTCAAATAAATTTGTTAGTCTCTAAGGTGACACAAGTCCTCCTGTTCTTTTTATGAATTTAAAGGAAAGAAGAACTTGGCCCTTCCTTGTCAGTAGTCTAATGAATTTTGTCCCCTTCCAAAATCTCCTTTAAACAAACATTTAAAGCTGCTTTAAACATGACAGTGATAAGCCATGGATTGTAGAACAAACAGAACAAAGACTACGGTTTTCATTTCAGTGGCACAGACAGAGAAGTACTCCGTATGTTTTTAGCACATATTAAGTTTTGGGTTTTTTATTCCAATCAAGGCTTATGGACCTGAGGTGCTGATATTGACTAGATATGGAGTCTTTGTCCAACGTGAGTCAAACCTTAAAAGTTTCCTAAACTGAAATTTCATGTACGCTTAGTGGCAGGTCACAGTTCTGAGATCCATAAGTTGAATCTTGAATTCATATTACTTTTCAAATCAAATAACCGCTAAGCTGGGAGAGAGAGTCTAATTTTCAATAAGGCTCCTGTTCTCATTATATAACTACTCTAATGCACACCATTTCCCCACCTATGTAAACACATCTGATTGACTACCTCCTGTCCTATAAGATGGGCAGAAACTGGTGTGTGTGTGGCACCTGAGGGAAAAGTTGAAGAACAGCCACTCTGCATCGTATGTTCCCTGACTTCAGCTGGCACAACAGATGTTGGAAAACCCCACATTACATGAATCAGCCTTAGGGCCATGCACATGAAGTGGTGGGGTGAGACAAGCAATGGCAGCCTACAAACTTTGTTACCATAGTAACTTTGTTAGCCATACCACAAATGGTGAGGAGGGGGATGAAGGTATCTGAGATGGGCACAAGACTAGAAAGGGTGTACACTTGTGACCTTGGATCTGTGAGGGTTTTATCCAATATTCCTCTGGGTGTTTGGGAAGTACAGCCTCTGTTTCTTCCTGGCTCCTGCTGGCTCTGCCTTGATTGGGGAGAACGTGGTGGACCTTGCAGGAAAGAAAAAGTGAGTAGTTTTCATTGTTCTCCTTTTTTTGTGGTTTTGTGAAGAAGGGGAGTTCAGGGACCCAAGAGAGCAGTGTGCTTTTGCTTAAATAACTCTAAGCTCCTAGCAAACAAATAAATGGGCTTTTAAAAGATTCTCACAATAAACGTGTTAAGGACACACAATTGTTATTAAATCCACAGTCATATTTTTTCCCTTCCTGCTTATGTGGCATGCATCAGTGATTTGTTGGTTTGTAGGGACTACTCTCAGGTTCCGAACTCACCTGTATCTTTTATTCTTTCCCCATTGTGGACATTTTCTTCTGCTCCTTCTTGTTCGAATCATATCACCAGCAGTATTAAAAGCTATTTTGGGTGATTTTAAAATGGGACAGCTAGAAATGCAGAAACACTCTTCTGTGACGAATAAATGAACACAGATATACTTTGCACATAGTTTAAAATATTTTTAACCATTATTCCCAGGCGGGCCATTATGTGATCATAATGTCCTTCATCTTACTGTTCCTTTAATTTGATCAGCGTTGCCTTGTTACTTCTCCCCCTTCCCTTGTAAGCGTAGAATCACATTTTCAAAAGTTTGCAGATAGTGCAGGTATAAAGGTGCAGATAGATGCCTAGTGGGATTTTCAAAAGCATCAAGGCACTTAACTCCCATGTAGGCACCAAGGCACTTTTAAAAATCTCACTGAATGTCTATCTGCAGCTGTAGGCACCTAAATACCTTTAAAAATCTGGTCCTTAGTCATCATTGCTCTGTGAACTGAAGACAAGAGGGACCTTGGCTAATGTCAGTAGGGTTTTAGTAAACCATAGAGTTCTGTGTTAAAGGGAAACATACAGATCTATGGCTAGGTGCATTTGTCAGAAACTCTCTTCCCTTCCTTCTGATTATTAGGTTGAAGGCATTTAATAAGCTGTCAATCAAGTATGAGAGGCATATAGAGTGGGCCGCAAATATGTACAGACTTCTTAACCTGTCCCAGGGCCCAAATGTGGCACACAATGTGTGACAGAGATCCAAAACAAAGGGGCATCAAATATTTACTCACTCATGGAAGTTAAAATGCTGTGAGATTCCTTTCTTTAGCATAAACAGCTCCTACCTGGAGAGACCTGAGTGTGTGCAGATAGCTTTGAAGAGCTCTGCAGGGAGTAGACCAGTCACTGCTTGGTTCTTAATCTGTTTGTGTTCAGATTAGGTAAACAGATGGTATCTTGTAGTTTGGGAATGAGTGTAAATTTAGGAGAAAACTCTGAGACAATAAATACTTTAAAAGAGAAAATATATGTTTGTTTGCATTCCATCTGTGATTGGCATAGTCATTCTAATACACTGTGAGTTGTATTGTACGTAGCTACAAACTCATGTGGGAAATGGGGATTGATAACTCACTGAGTTGCCAGTCGGTGCAGAGAGGCTGGAAGAATGGGAGTGGAAATGAATAGAGCTGTTTGAAAAATTGGCAGGTTTTTGTAGATTTTTTTCTTTTTGGTGAAAATTTGAATACTGAAAAATATTTCAGCTAAAAACTAAAGAATTTTAATTTGGAAGTGCTGATGTGGTGCCACATGGGAGTTGTAATTCATGCTTCCATTCTCTTCTATATCTCAGGATCCCCGGACCAACTACATTGGACAGAATGTGCATGGCATGCACCACAGTAGCAATAGGAAAATATGGTTATGTTAGGGGTGACAATGATTTTGCGTGCATAATGCATTCAGCCTCCAGGTACATTTACCCACATGTTTGGATGATGGGTTTTTTGCATTGCTATTTTAAAGATATTTTAAGTAGGTGGCTAACAAGTGTTTGTTAGATGGCACAGCATGAGTGTTGATGCAACCTGGCCTCAAGAAAAAGGGCCTGAAATTTATCTGTGGAACAGTAAAGGGGTGCATGTTGTCTAGGCTTTTCCTTTTAATTGTCATTTGCTTTAGCTCAGAGCAGACCTTCATATTTCATTGAAAGACTAGTTTCTCCTATTCAGCCTTAGGGCTAAAACAAGGGGCTGTATTGTTTATAAGAATAGGCTCTGCTTTGACACTTGGTATAGAAAGCCCATCGGCAGGAGTTATTTTTAAAAACTTAAAATACTTTAATTGGCAATGATTATTTTACAAACAGAATTTTTTTTAACCAGTCTCAAAGTGCTACTCGTTAGTAAAAGAAAAAAATGCCCTTGAGTTTCTCAGACCTGTGGAAAAGCTCAAAAGCTTGTCTCTCTCACCAACAGAAGTTGGTCCAATAAAAAAAATTACCTCACATGCATTGTCCTCCTTGAGTTGAAATGACATTTGACAGTTAAAACACATTTTGGACCAGACTGTGCCATTAAAGCTCAGTACTGTGATGGGGCACAGCCCTGGGGAAATATCTCTCTCCCTAGCAAGGCAGCCAGGAAGAACCAGGAAGAGACGGAGGCTGTACTTTCCCAAACACCCAGAGGGATACTGGGTAAAACCCCCATAGATCCACTGCACCACCATTTATAATAGTGTGAATTTTCCTCTGTGCCTAGCCAGGACTGCTGGCCCTATGTCCTCCCACCTTTCATAACTATGCAAGGGATGGCCACAGTCTTGCACTTCGAAAAGAAAGGGCAAACCCCAGGCAGGATAAACAGTTTTAAGAAAAAAGAAAAGGAGTACTTGTGGTACCTTAGAGACTAACGAATTTATTTGAGCATAAGCTTTCGTGAGCTACAGCTCACTTCATCGGATGCATGCAGTGGAAAATACAGTGGGGAGATTTTATATACACAGAGAACATGAAACAATGGGTGTTACCATACACACTGTAACAAGAAGAAAAGGAGTACTTGTGGCACCTTAGAGACTAACCAATTTATTTGAGCATGAGCTTTCGTGAGCTACAGCTCACTTCATCAGATGCATACTGTGGAAACTGCAGCAGACTTTATATATACACAGAGAATATGAAACAATACCTCCTCCCACCCCACTGTCCTGCTGGTAATAGCTTATCTAAAGTGATCATCAGGTGGGCCATTTCCAGCACAAATCCAGGTTTTCTCACCCTCCACCCCCCCCACACAAATTCACTCTCCTGCTGGTGCTAGCCCATCCAAAGTGACAACTCTTTACATAATCAAGTCGGGCTATTTCCTGCACAAATCCAGGTTTTCTCACATCCCCCCCACCCCCATACACACACAAACTCACTCTCCTGCTGGTAATAGCTCATCTAAACTGACCACTCTCCAAGTTTAAATCCAAGTTAAACCAGAACATCTGGGGGGGGGGTAGGAAAAAACAAGAGGAAACAGGCTACCTTGCATAATGACTTAGCCACTCCCAGTCTCTATTTAAGCCTAAATTAATAGTATCCAATTTGCAAATGAATTCCAATTCAGCAGTTTCTCGCTGGAGTCTGGATTTGAAGTTTTTTTGTTTTAAGATAGCGACCTTCATGTCTGTGATTGCGTGACTAGAGAGATTGAAGTGTTCTCCAACTGGTTTATGAATGTTATAATTCTTGACATCTGATTTGTGTCCATTTATTCTTTTACGTAGAGACTGTCCAGTTTGACCAATGTACATGGCAGAGGGGCATTGCTGGCACATGATGGCATATATCACATTGGTGGATGTGCAGGTGAACGAGCCTCTGATAGTGTGGCTGATGTTATTAGGCCCTGTGATGGTGTCCCCTGAATAGATATGTGGGCACAATTGGCAACGGGCTTTGTTGCAAGGATAAGTTCCTGGGTTAGTGGTTCTGTTGTGTGGTATGTGGTTGTTGGTGAGTATTTGCTTCAGGTTGCGGGGCTGTCTGTAGGCAAGGACTGGCCTGTCTCCCAAGACTTGTGAGAGTGTAGGGTCATCCTTTAGGATAGGTTGTAGATCCTTAATAATGCGTTGGAGGGGTTTTAGTTGGGGGCTGACAAAGGAGGTGCTGTTGTCATCATGAATAGGTCGGAATATGAACAAGAGGCTGCTCGGCAGCTCTCCAACACGAGTTTCTACAAGTCATTACCCTATGATCCCACTGAGAGTTACCAAAAGCAACTACAGCATTTGCTCAAGAAACTTCCTGAAAAAGCACAAGATCAAATCCGCACAGACACACCCCTGGAACCCCGACCTGGGATATTCTATCTACTACCCAGGATCCATAAACCTGGAAATCCTGGGCGCCCCATCATCTCAGGCATTGGCACCCTGACAGCAGGATTGTCTGGCTATGTAGACTCCCTCCTCAGGCCCTACGCTACCAGCACTCCCAGCTACCTTCGAGACACCACTGACTTCCTGAGGAAACTTCAATCCATCGGTGATCTTCCTGATAACACCATCCTGGCTACTATGGATGGAGAAGCCCTCTACACCAACATTCCACACAAAGATGGACTACAAGCCGTCAAGAACACTATCCCCGATAATGTCACGGCTAACCTGGTGGCTGAACTTTGTGACTTTGTCCTTACCCATAACTATTTCACATTTGGGGACAATGTATACCTTCAGATCAGCGGCACTGCTATGGGTACCCGCATGGCCCCACAGTATGCCAACATTTTTATGGCTGATTTAGAACAACGCTTCCTCAGCTCTCTTCCCCTAAAGCCCCTACTCTACTTGCGCTATATTGATGACATCTTCATCATCTGGACCCATGGAAAAGAAGCCCTTGAGGAATTCCACCATGATTTCAACAATTTCCATCCCACCACCAACCTCAGCCTGGTCCAGTCCACACAAGAGATCCACTTCCTGGACACTACAGTGCTAATAAACAATGGCCACATAAACACCACCCTATACCGGAAACCTACTGACCGCTATTCCTACCTGCATGCCTCCAGCTTTCACCCTGACCACACCACACGATCCATCGTCTACAGCCAAGCTCTGCGATACAACCGCATTTGCTCCAACCCCTCAGACAGAGACAAACACCTACAAGATCTCTGTCAAGCTTTCTTACAACTACAATACCCACCTGCAGAAGTAAAGAAACAGATTGATAGAGCCAGAAGAGTTCCCAGAAGTTACCTACTACAGGACAGGCCTAACAAAGAAAATAACAGAACGCCACTAGCGGTCACCTTCAGCCCCCAACTAAAACCCCTCCAACGCATTATTAAGGATCTACAACCTATCCTAAAGGATGACCCTACACTCTCACAAGTCTTGGGAGACAGGCCAGTCCTTGCCTACAGACAGCCCTGCAACCTGAAGCAAATACTCACCAACAACCACATACCACACAACAGAACCACTAACCCAGGAACTTATCCTTGCAACAAAGCCCGTTGCCAATTGTGCCCACATATCTATTCAGGGGACACCATCACAGGGCCTAATAACATCAGCCACACTATCAGAGGCTCGTTCACCTGCACATCCACCAATGTGATATATGCCATCATGTGCCAGCAATGCCCCTCTGCCATGTACATTGGCCAAACCAGACAGTCTCTACGTAAAAGAATAAATGGACACAAATCAGATGTCAAGAATTATAACATTCATAAACCAGTTGGAGAACACTTCAATCTCTCTGGTCACGCAATCACAGACATGAAGGTCGCTATCTTACAACAAAAAAACTTCAAATCCAGACTCCAGCGAGAAACTGCTGAATTGGAATTCATTTGCAAATTGGATACTATTAATTTAGGCTTAAATAGAGACTGGGAGTGGCTAAGTCATTATGCAAGGTAGCCTGTTTCCTCTTGTTTTTTCCTACCCCCCCCCCCAGATGTTCTGGTTTAACTTGGATTTAAACTTGGAGAGTGGTCAGTTTAGATGAGCTATTACCAGCAGGAGAGTGAGTTTGTGTGTGTATGGGGGTGGGGGGGATGTGAGAAAACCTGGATTTGTGCAGGAAATAGCCCGACTTGATTATGTAAAGAGTTGTCACTTTGGATGGGCTAGCACCAGCAGGAGAGTGAATTTGTGTGGGGGGGGTGGAGGGTGAGAAAACCTGGATTTGTGCTGGAAATGGCCCACCTGATGATCACTTTAGATAAGCTATTACCAGCAGGACAGTGGGGTGGGAGGAGGTATTGTTTCATATTCTCTGTGTATATATAAAGTCTGCTGCAGTTTCCACGGTATGCATCTGATGAAGTGAGCTGTAGCTCACGAAAGCTCATGCTCAAATAAATTGGTTAGTCTCTAAGGTGCCACAAGTACTCCTTTTCTTTTTGCGAATACAGACTAACACGGCTGTTACTCTGAAAACTGTAACAAGAGTGATCAGAGAAGGTGAGCCATTACCAGCAGGAGAGAAAAAAAACCTTTTGTAGTGATAATCAAGGTGGACCATTTCCAGCAGTTGACAAGAACGTGTAAAGAACAGCGGGGGGTGAGAATAAACATGGGGAAATAGTTTTACTTTGTGTAACGACACATCCACTCCCAGTCTTTATTCAAGCCTAATGTAATGGTGTCCAGTTTGCAAATTAATTCCAATTCAGGTGTCTCTTTGGAGTCTGTTTTTGAAGTTTTTTTGTTGAAGAATTGCCACTCCTAGCTCTGTAATCAAGTGACCAGAGAGATTGAAGTGTTCTCTGACTGGTTTTTGAATGTTGTTATTCTTGACGTCTGATTTGTGTCCATTTATTCTTTTACGTAGAGACTATCCAGTTTGGCCAATGTACATGGCAGAGGGGCATTGCTGGCACACAATGGCATATATCACATTGGTAGATTTGCAGGTGAACGAGCCTCTGATAGTGTGACCGATGTGATTAGGCCCTATGATGGTGTCCCCTGAACAGATATGTGGACAGAGTTGGCAACGGGCTTTGTTGCAAGGATAGGTTCCTGGGTTAGTGTTTTCATTGTGTGGTGTGTGGCTGCTGGTGATATTTTATTTTTCTATTTACTTTTTCCTCTCCTGCTGGTAATAGCTCACCGTACCTGATCACTCTCGTCACAGTGTGTATGGTAACACCCATTGTTTCATGTTCTCTGTGTATATAAAATCTCCCCACTGTATTTTCCACTACATGCATCTGATGAAGTGAGCTGTAGCTCACGAAAGCTTATGGTCAGATTAATTTGTTAGTCTCTAAGGTGCCACAAGTCCTCCTTTTCTTTTTTGTGGATACAGACTAACACAGCTGCTTCTCTGAATCCTGTCATTATGCAAGTTTTAAGAAAGTGGATAATGGTAATGTACAATAAGAACTGTGCTTTTCCAGAAGGATTTTTGGAGCTAATACACAACATACTCAAGATCCAAGATTGTTCCACACAGAAAGGTATCCAAGTGACTAAACATCAAAGGAAGGATTGTCATTATTTGTGAAGGACCCATTCTAGCAAGTAGTTGAACTGTGAACTTTTTATCCTAAAGCTGTAAAGCTACCTATTAAGCTCAAGGAGAACCGATTTTTTTTTTTTTGGTTAGTAGTACAGTTGCACTGTAGATGGACTGTAGGTAAAAAATACCAAAACACATACATACACTACTGACCTCTTTTTTACTTGATCTGCTATCCAAGCACTGATCAGGCTAGAACTGTTCAGCTTCTAAAACAAGAGAAGTGCAAGTTTCTTCAGACCAGCCGAGACTTTTACTTTCAAGTATGTAATAAGTGATTCTTTAATTACAACTTTTTGTTACTCCTGTAATATTCATTCTAAGATTCGTTTAAACTGTGAAAAATAATTTGGATGTAGGTTTGCTAGATCATTAACTATGAAATTGTAGAACCTATTGTATGGGTAATGTGTGAGACAGGTTAGTTAAAGAGGCTATTGCTTCAGGAAATGGAAGAGTAGTGATGGCATGTAGGCTGAGAGTGGGATTCAGAGGATACTGGTGTTAAGATAAAATTCAGATGATATACAGACCCCTAAATCAAATATTATAAATAGAATCTCTCCCCATGATGGAGGAATTCTCAGCTGGCCAATCTTGCTACTTTCTGAACCCTGCCACTCAGGCAGTGCAAAAGAGCTGGAACACAACTGAGAATCTGGCCCAAAATGTCAGCACAAATACCTCATCCCCGTGCTGTGTATATCTGACCTGATCCAAGAATACATGTGTGGTTTTAGGATTGGACAATACCAGCGTTTTTTAAACTGTGGGTTGGGACCCCAAAGTGGGTAAGGACCCCTTTTTCAATGGGGTCACCAGGGCTGGCATTAGACTTGCTGGGGCCCAGGGCTGAAGCTGAAGCCTGAGCACCACTGCCTGGGGCCAAAGCTGAAGTCTGAGGGACTCAGCTTTGGGTGGCGGGGCTCAGGTTACAGGCCCCCTGTGTGGGGCTGAAGCCTGGGACTTTGGCCCCCACACCCAGGGGCAAGGGCTCGGGTTTTCTCTTTGTCTCTCCCACCCCCACAGGGCAGCAGGGCTCAGGCTTTGGTCCCCCCTCCCAGGGTCAGTTAGTAATTTTTTTTGTCAGAAGGGGGTCGCAGGGCAATGAAGTTTGAGAACCCCTGGACTATTCAATCTGTTATTTAAACTTAAAGTTCCCTGGGCTAGGGACTTTGCCTTCTCTGGTCTGAACAGCACTGAGCACATTGTCAGGACTTTATTGTTTTTATGGTTATTTACATAATCTTTCATTAGTCAACCCCCTTTCCGCCCTCCCCCCATCCGGAAAATAAATACAACTAGACTGCAGTTATGAAAATGACTGAGACAAAGGTTACACTGAGTTAAAGCTGGCACTGGAACTCTCGGCCAGATAAACAACTGGTGTAAATCACTGTAGCTCTGTTGAAGTCAATGGAGCCAGGCCAGTTTACACCAAATGAGGATCTCGTCTTCCATCTCTAACTCACAGAGTTGCCCCCTTTCTACACTGGTGTGTGTTTAAAGGATGGAGGTTGATTCCTTAACTTTGGCATTTCCAGCCTTCTTTCCTGACCCTAACGTTATAGAACTGTAGTGTTTCGTTTTGGGTATCTAGCTATTGAACTGACACAAACACGTACACAGCTGCACGTAGCCACATCATGTATGTATTAGTCATTTTGTCATTCTGTGCTTTGAACCTCTCCCCTTGTAGACTCCGGCTAGTTCTGGTTTTTGTGCGGTTCCGACGGATGTTGAGGCTGTGTTGTGCTGCAAAAACTCTTAAATCTTGACACACACAGTCCGACATTATCAAACACTGTCGTTAGAATGTTCGCCATTTCTTCTCATTAATGATGTGAAATGTAAAAAGCTTGCCTTCAATTTCTTGAAGACAGTGGTAACGAAGCTCTGAAGAAATAGTCAGGGGACTGGAGCTAATTAAAATGCAGCAGGGTGTAGAAGTAAAGGTAGCAGCAGCTCGCTATGCCATGTCTCTGGTAATCAGCAGTCCCTAGTTTACCCACACTAATTGACAGGAGATGCAGTGCTACTGAGTGCGTACACAGCTAACGTTAATGGAGTCAGCACACGCTGCTCTTCCTGCCTGACTTGTCTCATTATCGACCTTGAACTGGCAAAGGTCAGTCGATGGTGCTGCTTTCATCAAGATGACAGGTGTCTAAGGATCTTCTTTTTGTAATATAATAATTTGGCAGTTGCCTTATCCTGTATGTGCATTAGTGATCTGATTCTTAAGATAAGATGGATAAAAAAGGACTCCCCTATCATGGTGAAGAGCTGAGCCCCTGTGTGTTTTACAAATTCCAGGCAGATGAGGCTGGAAGTCTGGAAGACAAAAAGTGAAGCTGTTATTTACAATTACCCTTTGAGGAGACAATGGCAAAAGAAGCAAATGGTTAACATTTCACAAAGTGGAAAGTTAATTGGCCACCGCATTGGTAAAAATCAACAGCTTGCTTCTTTCTATTGGGCAGACATTGAGCATTGGGAGCACTGTTGGCACAAAACAAATATAAAATATTAATAATAATGACAGAGGACACTTCTCTGAAGCTCATTGATTTTGGGGAGACCTCCAGTGGTAAAATAATAACAATAATACATCACGCTTTGGTCATCTCTCGTGTACTTCGTTTAAATCCGTTTATAACAAAAGATAGGGAGGGTAAGAGTGGGAAAAGTTTTTTTTTTTACCATTCTACCTTTCAAGATCAAGGGTAATTTCTTCTTAAAGCTCAGGTCTATGGGCAAATAGGGGATTTTATTAACTGGATATTCTCTGTAGCGCTCATTCCAAATTTTGTCTGGCAAATGTTCCAGTTGTATCAAAATGAGGCCTGCTGCTTTCCATATAACTGTGCACTTGCTGAAAAGAAATGGAGCTTGCTTGAGAGTAGGTCTGGTTCTCCTCTCCTTTATACCTTCTGTAGCCATATTCACCCATCTAACGAAGGTTTTGATTTGAAGCACAAGGTACAAAGCTATGGAGAAGCAGGCCCTTGTTCAGGAGACTGTGGTTGGAAGCTGCCCATTCTCCACTGTACACCAGAGGCAGGAAGTACTTGTTCCCTACAGTCCAGCACAGAGACCCGTCACTGAAGTGCTGAAGTGGAGTCTAGTCTACCCGTCACAAAAACCTGATTCACAGAGCCCAGCGAGATTGTGTCATTTGGAATTTCTCACTAGAGCTGACCACACCACACGATCCATCGTCTACAGCCAAGCTGTGTGATACAACCGCATTTGCTCCAACCCCTCAGACAGAGACAAACACCTACAAGATCTCTATCAAGCATTCTTACAACTACAATACCCACCTGCAGAAGTGAAGAAATAGATTGATAGAGCCAGAAGACTTCCCAGAAGTCACCTACTACAGGACAGGCCTACCAAAGAAAATAACAGAACGCTACTGGCCGTCACCTTCAGCCCCCAACTAAAACCTCTCCAATGCATTATTAAGGATCTACAACCTATCCTGAAGGATGACCCAACACTCTCACAAATCTTGGGAGACAGGCCAGTCCTTGCCTACAGACAGCCCCCCAACCTGAAGCAAATACTCACCAACAACCACATACCACACAACAGAACCACTAACCCAGGAACCTATCCTTGCAACAAAGCCTGTTGCCAACTGTGCCCACATATCTATTCAGGGGACACCATCAAAGGGCCTAATAACATCAGCCACACTATCAGAGGCTCGTTCACCTGCACATCCACCAATGTGATATATGCCATCATGTGCCAGCAATGCCCCTCTGCCATGTACATTGGCCAAACCAGACAGTCTCTACGTAAAAGAATAAATGGACACAAATCAGATGTCAAGAATTATAACATTCATAAACCAGTTGGAGAACACTTCAATCTCTCTGGTCACGCAATCACAGACATGAAGGTCGCTATCTTACAACAAAAAAACTTCAAATCCAGACTCCAGCGAGAAACTGCTGAATTGGAATTCATTTGCAAATTGGATACTATTAATTTAGGCTTAAATAGAGACTGGGAGTGGCTATTTCCCCTTGTTTTTTTCTCCCCCCCCCCCCGACGTTCTGGTTAAACTTGGATTTAAACTTGGAGAGTGGTCAGTTTGGATGAGCTATTGCCAGCAGGAGAGTGAGTTTGTGTGTGTGTGTGTGTGTGTGTGTGTTTCGGGGCAGGGGGGTGAGAAAGCCTGGATTTGTGCTGGAAATGGCCCACCTTGATTACCATGCACGTTGTAGGGAGAGTGGTCACTTTGGATACGCTATTACCAGCAGGAGAGTGAGTTTGTGTGTGTGGTTTTTGGAGGGGGGTGAGGGAATGAGAGAACCTGGATTTGTGCTGGAAATGGCCCAACTTGATGATCACTTTAGATAAGCTATTACCAGCAGTGGGGTGGGAGGAGGTATTGTTTCATAGTCTCTGTGTGTATATAATGTCTTCTGCAGTTTCCACGGTATGCATCCGATGAAGTGAGCTGTAGCTCACGAAAGCTCATGCTCAAATAAATTGGTTAGTCTCTAAGGTGCCACAAGTACTCCTTTTCTTTTTGCGAATACAGACTAACACGGCTGTTACTCTGAAACCTGTCACTAGAGCTGGCATTCTAAGTAAAGGATTCAGTCAGATGTTGCTTCCCATGATCTTTTTATAATACACTAGGTCTGACAGCAGTAGCCAATTGTAGTAACTATGACTACCTAACTTCATTTTGTTTGCAAAAAGAAAAGGAGTACTTGTGGCACCTTAGAGACTAACCAATTTATTTGAGCATAAGCTTTCGTGAGCTACAGCTCACTTCATCGGATGCATCGTATTCGCAAAAAGAAAAGGAGTACTTGTGGCACCTTAGAGACTAACCAATTTATTTGTATTAGTCTCTAAGGTTAGTCTCTAAGGTGCCACAAGTACTCCTTTTCTTTTTGCGAATACAGACTAACACGGCTGCTACTCTGAAACCTTTCATTTTGTTTGTGATTATAGGACACTACTAGAGCCATCAGGTGGGAAACAAAATATTCTCTGATATTTGCAAAAAGTTTATTAAAGGTTATTCTTTTTTGAAGTCTATAAGAATGCAGTGGGAGCATATGAGCATGTCTAGGTATGCATGTATGTACATAGATAGTCCAGATAATGTTTTCTGAGAAGAGGGAGCAGACAGGAGGCTTGGTGATAGCTGCAAGTTAGGGGTTGCTGATAGAATTAATATTTTTGTAAGTAGAAACTCAACTTAGTCTCTCGAGTTCATCACCTCTGAGATGAATACCGAACACAAACATGATCACAGCAGAACAGGGACTTTACATCACTTTCTCTAGGCCTGGTCCTTCAAGCCCCTATCCCTGCCACATCACATAGACCTCCCCTTTCAGTCTAGTAGCTTTGCATGATCAGCCCTTCTATCTTCTCTTTGGGCACTGAGCAGTTTTCCTTCTACCCACACCTGCTGCAGTCATGCCACAAAGTCAGTACATACAGAATTCTTAAGTGTAGATGTGGCAACCCTTCATCTTTGTGATAGTAAACTAAACCAAAAATAAATAGTTGATACCTAAGTGCTTTTGTGAGATCAATAAGTTATGTGGTTCCAGGCTTGTACAGTTTAGGGTTGTGACAGTCTCTCTCCCATCTAGGATATGGATGTCTGAAAGAGGATGTCTGGACTACTGTAACTGATAGAAAATGGAAATTCCACATTAATTCAACAGATGGAGCTAGCACATTTGTGTCCAGAGGTCTCTGGTTCTTCTTCCAGTTGTGATGGGATTTTTACCAGGGACAACTGAAGAAATACTATATGAGAAAAATATTGATAAAGCAAACCTTATGATTTTAGGCTTTTATACCATTTATGATGGAAAAAGCATCATACTTCACAGTTTCCATCAATGGCTGTTTTCTTGGTTTTGCTGGGAAAGAGAGGGAATAGTTTTTCTTTTACGGGAGAAAGAGGAAATCCTCCCATCTTCTCCCAAACATAACCATGGGAAAGATCAAGGGTAATTTCTTCTTAAATCAAGAAACTCAGACAGAGGCCATTAATGCCACAGTAACTATAGCACTCGTGTTTCTGGTCCCCTTAAATGAAGTTGGTGCCTAGAGTAACATACCTGTGATTGGCTTTTGGTTGGATTTATGTCCTTTTGGCTCCCAGAATACTTTCACTTATTGAAAAACAAGAATGATAAGAAGCTATTCAAGTATCAACCTTGTTGCATTTAAGGTGCAGGTGGTTGTTTGCAGTGGAGGAGTAACGGAAGCCACCACAACGTTATATATTATAGGAATTATAATTTGGTCTGTCCCTAAAGTTAGAACATTAAAAAAAAGATCTGGGTTTAAACAAGGGTCTAAAAAAGATCTGGGTTTAAACAAGGGTGTCCAACCTGGGGCCCACTGAGAGGATCTATGTTCAGAATATTTGTATTTTTGATTAAAAGTGAAAATGTGTTTTCCTGATATTTTGTTTGTTCCTGGAGGGGAGGGGAAATGAAGAGCTGCTGAACCTTTAAGAGAAGAGGAGCAGGTGGTGAGAGATCGGGGGTTAGGATAGTTGGGGAAGATGGCAGGCATGGCTGTATTTCTGAGGGGTGGGGGCTTTCTTTTGGTGCTCTGAAAACATAGCTGAGAGCTTTGAACCTGGAGTTTGGTATTAGGGACCTGAATTGGGAGCTGCTGTTAGGCACCCAGTTCAGTTTCTTAAGACCATAGGTGAGAGGAGAGTGAGGATGGAGCTCAGGTGGAAAAACTAGCAGCTTTAAACTGCCCCGTAGCCTTCATTCCTGACTGTGGATCTTTGAAAAAATATTCACGGCCATTGGGCTGAAAAGGTTGGACACCAGTGTTCTAAAAGAGGCTCTTGCTCAACCACAAGCTGTTAAGCTAGAAGCAGGAACTACTGGGTGAAATATGTGGCCTGTGTTACAAAGGAGGTCAGACTAGATGATCATAAGGTCACTTCTGGCTTTAGTACCTAAGAATTTATGAACTTAGTTACCCCTTGAGCCTCTTAGACAGGAAAAAAGGATGGTTTAACTTTTGGTCCCTCTGTTCCCATCACTCTTCCTGGTCCTCCGCCTTTCCCAGTGTACCTTCAATCAGCTTTTTGGTTACACATATGGGGAACTGACTTTAGCAGAGTGCTCCAAGTCAGATACCTGTTGTCCAGCATCGGCCTCTCGCCAGAGATGAGAAGTTTGTTTCCCTGTTTCTCAGAATAGACTCCAGTGAATTAGCCCAGAAGCAGGATAAGACAGAGAAGTGTCTTAAATTAAATCAAGTTAATTAGAAAACTGAAAGAAGTTCAAAATGATATTAGAAATAAACAGTACCAAAACCATTTCTGTGTCGAAGGCTCCGAGGCTCCCTCAAGAAGGCCCAAATCCCTAGTTGCAGTCCAATTGAGCTAAATAATATGATGCTCCCACTTCAACCTTCTGCATCTCAGTTTCTTAGGGCCTGTTAGAGGGCTTTCCCTTCACCCTCTCCCCTGGTTCTTGTCACGTGGACAGAAAGCAGAAGACCAGAAGTCTGAAGCGTAGACAGTGTGATGTTTATTGGGGTTAGTTTCCAGCAAACATGTTCCATAACTCTGACGCTGCAGAGCCTTGTTTCCCAGTGTCTCATCCCCTCCCCAGCCTCTCAGGAGGCATAATTATACCGAAATGCACGCCCACAGTCCCACCCCTTACAGTTTAGGGTCACGTTCCAGTTTGGATCTGCGGTCTTCATCCCATCTCTTTTGTACCCCATGGGAGGCGGGGAGAGGAGTGAGGTTGTGTTCTGGTCAGGGACGGGCATTTCTTTGGTCTTTTAGTGTTTTATACCTCCCCCACAATCCTGTTTGCCCCTTCCGACTGGTTGCTGGATTTTGCTTTGACACAGGGGTTGAGGCAATTTTAAAGTGTGCTCTGAGTAACATTTTAACTGCTCTTATCTATTCCCATTGTACTAACAAATCCATCAGAAGCAACATCACAGTGTCTTTGTCCTTTGTTTACGCATATTAGTATAAGAGTATCAAAAAGTCAAACCCAAAATTCTATCCCAGGCTAATAAACAGACCTATATACTAACAGGGCCTTTCTCATCTCAGGGCCTTTCTCATCCCAGTATCTCCAAGCTACAGTTCATTCAGTATGAGTGATCATGTCTTGCTGTGGAGGCCTATCATTGATACTTATGCACAGATTTGAATCTGTGTTACCATATTAATCATGCAGTTATCTGTCATATTCATATTTCAGAAATTATGTTTGTGCAGGTGCTCTGTCTCGGGCATTGAATTAATCTTGGTCCCTTTTCCCAGTACAATAGCCAGTTAACCCTCTCTAGGATAGTAATTTTTTTCTAGTTCTCTCTTATCCCCTCTCACTTGGAAACCTCCTTTGACTTTGTTACATCTATAATTACCTTTTCTTTGCATATAGTTGGGTCAGAGTAAAGCTTGTTTGTATGTTAACACTTCTCTCTTGTGGGGGAGGGCAGGGTTTCTGCATTTCCTTCTTAGACAAGAAACAAGACATTGTCTGTTAGTCATAGTCTTAAAGTTCCCATATTTCAGTAATTCCATATTTCTCAATAATCTCATTCATATCAACTGAGTCTTCAACTGGCTGTATCTGTCATAGATAGTTTCTTTTCTAATCTGGGAAGAATTAAAAAGAAAGCAATGTAGAGTGGGGCTGAATGAAGGATATTTAAGTACCATTCTTATTCCATCCACATAACATATATATTTTAGGACAGTGGTTTTCAAAGTTTTTCATTCGCAGACCCCTAAAATATTTCAGTTGGAGGTGTGGGCCCCTTTGGAAATACAGTGGTCCGCAGACCACAGGTTGAAAACCATTGTTCTATGGTAACAACAATCTTTCACAGACCCCTTAGACATAGACTGCGGACCTCCAGGTTGAAAACCACTGTTTTAGGGCATTCTAGCTAAGGGTTTTGTGCCAATGCCCATCACTGTAACATAACAGAAAGGGTTTCCAAAGCAGAAGATACCGTGAAATTTATAGAATAAAATATCAGGGTTGGAAGGGACCTCAGGAGGTCATCTAGTCCAATCCCCTGCTCAAAGCATGACCAATCCCCAACTAAATCATGCGAGCCAGGGCTTTGTCAAGCCAGACCTTAAAAACCTCAAAGGAAGGAGATTCTGCCACCTCCCTAGGTAATGCATTCCAGTGCTTCACCATCCTTCTAGTGAAAAAGTTTTTCCTAATATCCAACCTAAACCTCCCCCACTGCAACTTGAGACCATTACTCCTTGTTCTGTCATCTGCTACCACTGAGAACAGTCTAGATCCGTCCTCTTTAGAACCCCCTTTCAGGTAGTTGAATGCAGCTATCAAATCCCCCCTCATTCTTCTCTTCTGCAGACTAAACAATCCCAGTTCCCTCAGCCTCTCCTCATAAGTCATGTGTTCCAGTCTCCTAATAATTTTTGTTGCCCTCCGCTGGATGCTTTCCAATTTTTCCACATCCTTCTTCTAGTGTGGGGCCCAAAACTGAACACAGTACTCCAGATGAGGCCTCACCAATGTTGAATAGAGGGGAACGATCACATCCCTCGATCTGCTGGCAATGCCCCTACTTGTACAGCCCCAAATGCCATTAGCCTTCTTGGCTACAAGGGCACACTGTTGACTCATATCCAGCTTCTCATCCACTGTAACCCCTAGGTCCTTTTCTGCAGAACTGCTGCCTAGCCATTCGGTCCCTAGTCTGTAGCTGTGCATGGGATTCTTCCGTCCCAAGTGCAGGACTCTGCACTTGTCCTTGTTGAACCTCATGAGATTTCTTTTGGCCCAATCCTCCAATTTGTCTAGGTCCCTCTGTATCCTATCACTACCCTCCAGCGTATCTACCACTCCTCCCAGTTTAGTGTCATCTGCAAACTTGCTGACAGTTCAGTGCATGCCATCCCCCAGATCATTAATGAATTAGATGGATACATCCCTGGAATTGTAGGCCTTGTCTACACTGGGAATTTGCCTGGGTTCCAGCAATCAGTATCCAGCCACTGATGTAACTGCACCATTGCAAAGCCCAGCTCCAGTCAAGCTAGTCATCAATTGCTGGAAATCCAGGCAAATTCCCAGTGAAGACAAAGTCTTGGAAGGGATAAAGAATGAAGCTCACACCTTCTCTTCAGGAACTCCATATCAAGAGATCTGTACACAAGCAAATATGGACATTCTCTACCAGTAAAGTTCCCTCAGAGTCCTCCTTTCCAAGACTCCCAACAAACTAAAGGAGGAGGTAGGGAAGGATATCACAGTATGAGCTGTGTCTTTGCATTGAGAGTGAAGGTACCATAACATTGTACAAAGCTGTTCTCACAAGATTTCTATGTCAGTTTTTCAGACCCAAGACATTCAGATTGTTTGGATTTTCTGTAGATAAGCATCAGAACCAGACAAAACAGCTAGTAGTAAGAAAGTCACGTTAGTAATAGATTTATTTATTCTACCTCATCACATGTCTTTACTGGTATAAAAGACATCTACTGCATTCCATTTTTTCTTGAGTTTTTGTAAATAATTTTCACTACATAGGCTTACTTATCTAATCACATAACACACCAAAAACTGTTTCATAGGAGCCATTTTAATCTATTCATTAACTAAAACTATCTTTTTAAAAAGTGTCTAATTACATAATTACAATACCAGACAGATGAGAATGACAGGTATAGGGAATATCTTTGGAGCCAGAGGGAAACTTTTATGGTCTTATGGATATAAAGTATATGTTAAAAAAAATAATAACATTGCCATTACGTAGTTAGGCGATTTTACATATCGGCAAAGGAACAATTGCTGGCTGCATGATAAGCACTCCACTATTTTCATTTTCTTAGCTTATATTCATGTATATGTCTTTTCCCCACACTATGAAATGAAATCTGTATTTGAATAGCATTAAAGTCATGACACAAAAGCATAAAAAAACCCAGGAAATTCATAGATAATTGGAGAAACTTTTAAAGAAAAATAATTTCTTAAAACTGTTTGATGTGGAGGTTGGAATTGCCCCTTGTTGTTTTCCTGCCCCTACAGCCTGAACCTGATGTGCTCTCAGACTCAAAGAGAGAGTCATAATGTCATCACTACTATTTGTTGTGCCATCACCCTCTTTTACAACGCTGACGGAATCTTTCAGAGACTTTCTTCTTATCTTGCACATACTGTTAAAGTGGTTCAGCTTGTCACATTCCTTGCAATATTGTCCTAGTACAGGACACTTCTCCTTTACTGCTCATGTTGTCTCCCACAGTAAACGCATCTCAATATCCATATGGAACCCTGACCAATGGCTCTTCTTTGCTTTTGTCTCATTACATGTACTTTTGGAGGTATTGTGTCTCCTAGGGCTTTCATCCTTTCTCTTGAGGCTTCTGCTCCATGCCCCCATTTGTCTAAAGTGAGATCACCTTTCTGGAGCAGCCCCTCCTACAGGTGGCAGTCCCAGGTGCTTCAGACTATCCTATCACAAATTAGGAGTCTGTTAAATCCTCAAAATGTCATGTATCAGCTAGTGTTTAATCAAGACTCAAGGTATCCAGCAGTCGCTTTCTTGAAACATCCTAACGCATCATTTATGGGGAAAGCGTGCAAGAAGAAAAGGAATTGGTGGCATGACTACTTCTTTCTTTTTTTCCCATCAACTGGAGTCAGGTCATCGTGCAAGCATCTTGGTCTGTCCATGTCAGCACTAAGGTCCACCTGATTATAAACTTCTTTGATACAATCCATCCATCACATATTCGGTTCGCTGATGAACTTCCTCGGCTTTCCTTGGTGTCTCTTTCCTACCACCTCCTCCTATCATGCTATCTTCACCAGGTCACCTTCATTCATTCTCTGCATGTGTCCAAATCAGTGAAGTCGTGCTTCCTGGATTTTGTCAGCCACATCACAGACTTTGACTTCCATGCTAATTCTTTCATTTGGAAATCTGTCTCTTCATGTAACTCCTCGTACAGCATGAGGATATTTCATTTAAAACACCTAAAGGCAATGAACCTGCCATCTCTTTATTACCAAAGCTTCTGCACCATCTAGCATTGTTAGGCACACCATTGTTTTATACAGTGAGGCTTTCAGTCTCCATGCATATGCTTGTCCTATGAAACCCTGGAGATGTTATTCCACACTCTTCCAGCACTCTCTAATCTGGACTGTATATCATGTTGCAGCTCACCATCTCCTGTGACCCAGCTGCCAAGCTACTTGAACTAGTCAGTTTGAGTTAGTCATGCTCCATTAGTCTTTACATCCAGTTTCCCTGTGGAATCTTTTCCGTCCCACATGACTGCAATTTTAGTCACAATCACTTTCATTCCATGCCAGTTTAGCTGGTCATACCACTGGTTTACTATTTCCTCTAGGTCGTCTTTTGAGGATGGCCCTTATATGCAGACAACTTAGCAACAGCAGCTTCTCACCTTTTCACAGTAGGATCTTCCCGCTGATGTTTTCTATCAATATGGTAAACAGCAGTGGACTGAGGTTGACCCCAAGTGCAGTCCAACTTTCATTTCAGAGGAGCTTGTCATTCCAAAACACATACTGTCAAGGTTCCTCCCGCACTCTGAACTCTAGGGTACAGATATGGGGACCTGCATGAAAAACCTCCTAAGCTTATCTTTACCAGCTTAGGTCAAAACTTCCCCAAGGTACAAAATATTCCACCCGTCGTCCTTGGATTGGCCGCTACCACCACCAAACTAATACTGGTTACTGGGGAAGAGCTGTTTGGACACGTCTTTCCCCCCAAAATATTTTCCAAAACCTTGCACCCCACTTCCTGGACAAGGTTTGGTAAAAAGCCTCACCAATGTGCCTAGGTGACTACAGACCCAGACCCTTGGATCTTAAGAACAATGAACAATCCTCGCAACACTTGCACCCCCCCTTTCCTGGGAAATGTTGGATAAAAAGCCTCACCAATTTGCATAGGTGACCACAGACCCAAACCCTTGGATCTGAGAACAATGAAAAAGCATTCAGTTTTCTTACAAGAAGACTTTTAATAAAAATAGAAGTAAATAGAAATAAAGAAATCCCCCCTGTAAAATCAGGATGGTAGATACCTTCCAGGGTAATTAGATTCAAAACATAGAGAACCCCTCTAGGCAAAACCTTAAGTTACAAAAAAGATACACAGACAGAAATAGTTATTCTATTCAGCACAGTTCTTTTCTCAGCCATTTAAAGAAATCCTAATCTAACACGTATTTAGCTAGATTACTTACTAAAAGTTCTAAGACTCCATTCCTGGTCTATCCCCGGCAAAGACAGACTATAGATAGACACACAGACCCTTTGTTTCTCTCCCTCCTCCCAGCTTTTGAAAGTATCTTGTCTCCTCATTGGTCATTTTGGTCAGGTGCCAGCGAGGTTACCTTTAGCTTCTTAACCCTTTACAGGTGAGAGGAGCTTTCCCCTGGCCAGGAGGGATTTCAAAGGGGTTTACCTTCCCTTTATATTTATGACACGTACAGATCAGTGTTTTAGGTGATCTATATAGTGCATTCACCATAGATCCAGACTAGATCCCCAGACATTCTGTATTTCCTGAGAACTGGTGTGAACATCCTTCTGTCCACTTCATATGCCTACGTCTATAAAAGCACAGAAACTCTCATAGAATCATAGAATCATAGAATATAAGGGTTGGAAGGGACCCCAGAAGGTCATCTAGTCCAACCCCCTGCTTGAAGCAGGACCAAATCCCAGTTAAATCATCCCAGCCAAGGCTTTGTCAAGCCTGACCTTAAAAACCTCTAAGGAAGGAGATTCTACCACCTCCCTAGGTAACACATTCCAGTGTTTCACCACCCTCTTAGTGAAAAAGTTTTTCCTAATATCCAATCTAAACCTCCCCCACTGCAACTTGAGACCATTACTCCTCGTTCTGTCATCTGCTACCATTGAGAATAGTCTAGAGCCATCCTCTTTGGAACCCCCTTTCAGGTAGTTGAAAGCAGCTATCAAATCCCCCCTCATTCTTCTCTTCTGCAGGCTAAACAATCCCAGCTCCCTCAGCCTCTCCTCATAACTCATGTGTTCCAGACCCCTAATCATTTTTGTTGCCCTTCGCTGGACTCTCTCCAATTTATCCACATCCTTCTTGAAGTGTGGGGCCCAAAACTGGACACAGTATTCCAGATGAGACCTCACCAATGTCGAATAGAGGGGAACGATCACGTCCCTCGATCTGCTCGCTATGCCCCTACTTATACATCCCAAAATGCCATTGGCCTTCTTGGCAACAAGGGCACACTGCTGACTCATATCCAGCTTCTCGTCCACTGTCACCCCTAGGTCCTTTTCCGCAGAACTGCTGCCTAGCCATTCGGTCCCTAGTCTGTAGCTGTGCATTGGGTTCTTCCGTCCTAAGTGCAGGACCCTGCACTTATCCTTATTGAACCTCATGAGATTTCTTTTGGCCCAATCCTCCAATTTGTCTAGGTCCTTCTGTATCCTATCCCTCCCCTCCAGCGTATCTACCACTCCTCCCAGTTTAGTATCATCCGCAAATTTGCTGAGAGTGCAATCCACACCATCCTCCAGATCATTTATGAAGATATTGAACAAAACCGGCCCCAGGACCGACCCTTGGGGCACTCCACTTGATACCGACTGCCAACTAGACATGGAGCCATTGATAACTACCCGTTGAGCCCGACAATCTAGCCAGCTTTCTACCCACCTTATAGTGCATTCTTCCAGCCCATACTTCCTTAACTTGCTGACAAGAATACTGTGGGAGACCGTGTCAAAAGCTTTGCTAAAGTCAAGAAACAATACATCCACTGCTTTCCCTGCTTTTCCACTCTCCTGTTGGTCCTCTAGCTGCTTCTCTATCACTTGCCGAATTACAAACATGGCGTCTGTGGTTCCTCGTCCTTTCCTAAAGCCAAACTGTTCTTGTTCGAGGAGGGGTTCCACCATTCTCCTAATCCTAGCATCCAGGATACGTTCCAGAATATTCATCCCATGCCAGGGGTGCTGGAGCCTTCCCCAAAATGGCGGGGGGGGGGCTAGGAGCCTCTGCCCCTTCCATGGTCTTTCCCTTACTCCTCCTCTTTCCCCTGAGACCCCACCCCCAGCCAAGCTGTAATCCGGAGCAGGGCTGGGGAGCCCAGGTCCCTCCACCTGCCTGGGGTCGGGGGGGCCAAGTGCAGCCTCCAGCCCATGTCCCCATCCCCTGGGCTCCCCACCCAGGGGACATGGAGGGCCCTCAGCTCCCCACAGCTGCCCATGTGGCTCTTGCCCCGACCCAACTCTGACTGGGGGGGCGGGGCCTAAGAGCCACAGCCCAGCCATGGTAAAAGCCACACTGACAGCTATGGGGAGCTGAAGACCCTCCATCTCCCTGAGCAGGAGGCCTGTGGGGTGGGGACACAGGCCAGAGGCTGCTCTCAGCCCCTGCACTCAGGGCAGTTGGAGGGTCTGCAACTCCCTACAGCTGCCTGAGGTCCCTGGCTGGGCTCCCTCCAGCTACCAGCCTGGATCGGGGACAGGGCCTTGTGGGGAAAAGGAGGGGCAGGGGTGGGGCCATGGCAAAAGTGGATGAGCCAGGCCTATCCACCTTCAAAAAGTGGGAGGGCCATGGCCCCTGCCCCTCCCCACTTCCAGTGGCCCTGTCCTATGCAACAGTAACTTTATCCCTCAACAGTTTCCACATTCATACATGCTTCCTTTCTTATGTATTTGGACCAGGGTAGACTTGCACCAATCATCAGGGATTCTCTTGTCTTGCCATACAGCTTTAACCACTCTGCTCATCTATTTTATGCCTCTCTGATCCAGGAATTCCACCAGATCCATTGTCACTTCTTCAGGTATCACTGCTTTACCGTTCTCCATTTCCTTGACTGCATTTCTTATCTCCTCCTCTGGTATGTGAGTTTCAGGTGCCACATTAGGATTACATGTTGGCATTATGTGTTGGGATTTGTCTCATTTAAGAGACTCTCAAATTATTGTTTCCACCTCTCTTTCACTTGCTCAGATGTCACTAGCAGTTGCCCTGATCATCATTTAGAAGGGGTGTTACAAATCCTTCTCCTTCCCTTTGCATCTCATTTTTGCAATGTAATAGGTAGGGTGTGAAGACAAGCAACACATCCCAACACATGTCATTACTAGTTCAGTGGGGAAAGTGTGCAAGAAGAGAGAGCATGTTGTGGTAGGTGTTGCTAGCATGAATACAATGGATTTTTTGCTTATTTCTTGTCATGTGTCACAGCTTCAGGTAGGCTTGTAGCGAATTACTGTAGGGCCATAGAATTACTTGGATAGCATTTTCATTGGTAAATACTTTTTGTAAAAGGGTGAGTGGGTGTTGCAAGATTTCCCCTGCTGTCTACACATCAATATTTCATTTCCCACTCTCTGTTCCCTGTCTCTAAGGTCTTGCATCCAGCTGGGTCCAGTTTCTGTTTTATTAACAACATGTGATGTTGCAGGCAGGCAGAGTTATAAGGAATGTTCTGATGCTGTGCTGTTGTCTCCCACCATCCAGCCACAGCTTGCATTCCTGAGCCTTGGGTCTTTCACCAGTCTAGGTCCCTCCTGAAACCAAATGATATTTTCTGTCCTGTTCCTTCTACCAGAGCCAGTGTCAACTACTTTCCTGAGTCAGTGGGTGGGATGGTGACTGTAAAACGTGACTCTACGATGTCCATTCACCCAGGTGTTGAGAAAGCTAGTTGGATTAGGGAGAGCAGATCAAACAGTCCCTTAAACAGAGCCAGTGTAAGGGTAAAATTACAACAGGAAATGTTATAATATCAGTCAACAAAAAAAAAAATTTAGACCAGATTCTGCTCTCATTTGTACCTGTGAAACTCCTCATTTGTACCTGTGAAAGCAATGGGTTTTGCATGGGTATAAATGATGAACAGTATTGTCCCTTTAACTTTGAAGGATGTCATAGGGTGACTTAAAAGGCTGATATTAGTTAATAAGGTTCCATAAACTGATAGTGTGTCCAGAGTCTGGACTAGATTCTCTGCTCCTCCCTGTTTCCACTGCATTACAGGAGAGCCAGTCATGGCTTTCTGATCCCGGGGCCTGTTGCAAACTGGCTGGCTGGGGAGTACTGGAGATCCAGTTAGTTTCTGGAGTGGCACAAACTGGAGGGAGGAGGTTGGAGACCCTGCCCTTTTAGCTCATCCTTCATTCATTTGGGGACATTACTTAGTGAGGAATATCTTGATTATGTTGTTCTTCTACCATGCTGTGCCTCAATAATCCTATGAATTGAACTCTTTACTCTGGAGAATATGAAGATTGGAAAAAAAGCCTACCTTCACCTACAGCTTGACTCTAGATCAGTGTCTCTCTGAGATAAAAAAAACAGCTGATGAATTTCTGTCATGAACTAGGAAGAATTATAATGAAGACAGGAGTGTGTGTGTGTGTGTGTGTGTGTGCACACGTGTGTGCATGCTGGAACTTGAGCTTCATTGCTCCTCCATCCATAACCCTCAACACAAAAACAGAATTCAAGTGACTTCAGCTTCTAGTGGTTTTCTCAAAGTTTTTTTTTTTCTTCCCCTTTTTAAGATTCCCACTCATAAACTCAGGTAACCATTTCATTTCTTTACTGGTATAATATCGCCCTGGAAAAAGCCTTGGGGCCAGATAGAATTGCTGCATGTGTTGAAAATCACACTTGGATACTCTTAGGGACAGTTCTGTTTTTCTGTGATTCAGTCCAGCAGCTCCGTCAACTAAGAATCATGATCTTTGATTCTAATGGGCTAAGATGCCTAATGTGGTACTTTTGGTGCTGGTTGCTATTTGCTGTCTTGTGTGAACAGTAGATAGATACCATACCTGTGTATCTGCAAGAGCAATTTCCTATCATTCCTCTTTGGTGTTAGCACATGGTTGTGTTAGATAAGGAGGCTATTTTAGTCAAACGTATAAACAATTTAAATGTGGTGAAAATGCTTAAGATTTCGTGTAAACTAAAAACAAAACAACCTGATGACTCATATAGAACAAAAAAAGTAAATATTAATTTAAATCATGTATGTTGGCTAATAGCAAAAACCTAATACCACCAAACAAAAAATGAATAAGGGGACTGAAGGAAATTCAGATGGAGAAAGTTCAGCTAATGTAAAATCAAGTAACCAAGCCTTGCCTGTGCTAGCCTTTGTTTTTCTTAAAATAACCCACTCTTGTTTTCACTAGTGCAGCTCCTTTGGGGGTAACCGTGATGGGGCCACTAGTGGAGACCGGCTGCGGTGGTGCTTGGTGCATCAACTGCTGTGTCATCTGCTTTGTTCCGAACAGAGCAGGCAAGCGGCAAGCAGCCTATGCTACAACTCATATCCTCGTTACCACTGGTGGCGCTACCTCCGTAGTAGTGGTGGTGGGAAACTTAAAGAATAAAAATGAGTGTTAGACAAGGCCTCAGACAGGCTCTCACTGTTGCTGCATCCATCCCCCAAGGCAAGTTGGAGCTTCATTCTGAGAAAAGTATTTGTACTTGAGGAGTGGTGAGCGAAGTTGCCCAAGATGAGGTAGGGAATGTTCTTTGGGCGAATTCTGAACTACGTTACGCCTCCCGCCACACTGTAAAAATCAATGGAAGTGCAAAGGTGTGAATCAGTAAAGAATTTGGGCCCTATGTGTTTATTCCTGTGCTAACTTTTCTTTTAAGCTAGTTCATTTTTCAGCTCATTGCATTTCCTGTCCCATCACGACTTGCCTCCTGGGATCTCTCATTGTCAGACACTTCCATGACCATTAAAACATTTCTAAACAAACTAACTAAATAAAAAGGGAATCTTTTCCAAGAACCTTCCCCAACACTTCCCTCATTGTCGCACCACTTGCAACAAATGTGTTGGTGTCTTTACTCATGTTATCTGTATGCAATAGATTGTAATATCCTCAGCTCACGACACGGACAGAGGGATGACATTTTCCATTAGAGCTATGGCAATTTACACCAATTGAAGATCTGCTCCCTTGTCTTTCTGTACAATGGCGGTGATTACACAATGATTGGTTTTCATAATATTCTTTTTCTTGTTCTATCTGTGGTACTTATATAGTCCCCTTCACTATAATATCTGAGCACCACACAATCTTGAACATATTTATCCTTACAACATACAGTCCTATGAGGTAGGGAGGTTCTATTATCCCCATTTTACAGATAGGGAACTGAGGCACAAAGCAACTAAGTAATGTGCTTAAGTTCACACAGGAAGTCTGTGGCAGAGCAGGAAACAAAAACATGGTCCTGAGCCATAAGCTAGTTCCTGAAGCACTGGATCATTCTTCCTTTCTATTGTTCTTCTCTTCCACTGAGTGTTCAGGTACACAGTGACAGGGGAATACATTTTTTTATGCTGAACTTGCTTGATTCCTTCAGGATTAAAGCCTAATGGCTGAGGAAAATCTGTCTCCTATCAGGTTTCTCATCTTTACAACATTAGCCATTCACAGAATCATAGAATATCAGGGTTGGAAGGGACCTCAAAAGGTCATCTAGTCCAACCCCCTGCTCAAAGCAGGACCGATCCCTGACTAAATCATCCCAGCCAGGGTTTTGTCAAGCCTGACCTTAAAAACTTCTAGGGAAGGAGATTCCACCACCTCCCTAGGTAACGCATTCCAGTGTTTCACCACCCTCATAGTGAAAAAGTTTTTCCTAACATCCAACCTAAATCTCCCCCACTGCAACTTGAGACCATTACTCCTTGTTCTGTCATCTGCTACCACTGAGAACAGTCTAGAGCCATCCTCTTTGGAACCCCCTTTCAGGTAGTTGAAAGCAGCTATCAAATCTCCCCTCATTCTTCTCTTCTGAAGACTAAACATCCCCAGTTCCCCCATTCTTAGGACAGGAAGGGAAAGCATGAGGAATGAAATTTCCATATCTTTCAGAACTGCCCCTTGCATTGGTTCTGTGATGTACCTCACTGAACCAGTTCAGTGGGAAGAAGTTCAGCGTTGCACCTCATCTTGGTATTCTATTTGCTTGGACAGTGTGGTGATAGGTCATCATCCTGTGTTCATGTTGCTGATAGTTATCCCTTATATTTTGGGATGCTACTATAATGATCTTGGTAGTCAAAGAAAGGTTGAATATGGGATGGGGACATCATTTTGAATCCACAGTATCTGCTAAGAACCAAACTCTATCCCTGCTGGTTATAGAAGGTCTGGTTTACCCAGGGGAACTGATAGGGTTTTGCAGAGAAAGCAGTTGGAAGGAGCAGGATATAAGGACCCCATGCAGTTTACCTTCATAATACTTAATCCTGCCATGAGTGCAGGGGACTGCACTGACAAGATGACCTATTAAGGTCCCTTACAGTCCTATGCTTCTAAGATTAATCTACTGTACTGTGCTTCACAGGGACATCTCCACTGCTGTGTCCAGTGTTGGGGGAGCAAGGGTGGAGCTAATGGATCCACAACTACATCAAAACCCATGGTCATTCTCCCTCATGGAAGTGGAGTACACCAGCTGTTGTCTCTATGCTAGAGGTCCAGGCGTTGGCTCTCGAGGCAGGAAGGTTTTTCCAGAATGTAGGTTTCGTTAGGGTGGCTTCTTTTGTTGTTCTTGCTATATTTCCAACATCATATTTTGAGCCCCTTTAGGATCTTGCACCCTAGCCAAGATCTGCACTTTGCATCATTCTTTGATCAATAGAAATAGTTGGATGAAGCATTAAAGCATCATATTTCCAAAAGGAAAACAAAAAGGGTCCGATCATTTTTTTTTTTTCTTTGGGTCTGATTGTCTCTGCTTGTTTATGGCTGCAACTAATTTGCTCGTTTGCTTGCTGGAAAATAGCTAATTAAAACCTACTTCAGCTAACAAGCTGACTGGGACCATGCAAATGTCACTCTGTGCTGTCTGCTATTTCCGTTTATACTTTACATTATTAGTGTTGTTTTTCCTCCCTCCATAGCAATAAATGCAGGGATAGATTTAGTGCCCTCTTCACAGGTGTGTGCTTGTACATCAGCACATCAACCCGAGAAAGTGCTGCGTTTTTACTGCACTTCAGTACTTTGAGTGTTATTACCCCTGACAGTTAATGGTTTCAGACTACATTGCTTGTTAGCACTAGATTCTGAACAGCTTCATCTATCTTTTTGTTTTTACAGTGACTGGTCACATTAAGTATATGTGTCTGAGCTATTAGTCCCGTCTGTTCATTGCATGCATTTCATTTGGTAGGTTTTTTTGCTAAAATTAGTATGTATTGTCATCCATATACTTCAACACATCGACTTTTGTTATAATTATGCTGTCATCATTGTGCTTCCACACACTTGCTAATTTATTGTAGCTAAATTAGACCTAATATTAGCAATTTTGCAGCTGTTCCCATAGACCGCGTGCAGCCATATATTTGTACATTGTTTGGTAATTGGATTTCGAGGCCTAGGAATGGACTGCAGCACTCATAGAAATAAGGGAAAGATTTGAAGAAAAGTGAAACAATAAAAATACAGGCCCAAAAAGGATTTCAGGGGATTAGCTTCCTGAGCCAGCATAAAAGGGAATGTTTACTTTTTCCAGGACCAAGTTAAAAAAAAAAAAGAGAGCTAGCACACCAGATTTGAGACACCCCCGCAAAGCATAATCTTTCTGGGCGCGGATTTACACTGCCACTTCCCTTGATAAGTCTTGATGGTTTTTATCCAGTGGTTGAACAAAGCAAAGCTTCTTGAACTGATGTAGGGCCTTGGGGAAATGCTTCTTATTGTATTGCATTAGAGATGCCTAGGAAAAATTCTCAACATTAGTGGGGAACAACATTCCAAATGCAAATGTTGGACTTTTCTGAAATGAATTCTTTGTATGTACATGTGTGTGTGTAAGGGGAATGGAAATTTTTGTTGTACTTTGTTTAAACACTCTCCCGTGCTCTCTCCTCCTCCTCCCTATCATCTCCCCCTGTGATAAATGAAGTGGGGTTGGAGGGGTGGTGGTGGTAAGCTCCCTTTTATGGACACTCAGCCAGCCAGATAGCTATAAAGTCCCTCTTGGTGGCTGTCCTCTGCTTGCTTTACCTGTAAAGGGTTAACAAAGTCCCCTAGGTAAAGGAAAAGGAGTGGGCACCTGACCAAAAGAGCCAATGGGAGGGCTAGAACTTTTTAAAATGGGGGGGAAAAAACTTCCCTTTGTCTGTGTGTTGTGGTTCTCTGGAGAGCAGAGACACAGAGCAGCAATGCTGTAAGTAGCTTTAAGCTAGGTATGATCACAGATCATTAATTCATACCTCAAACCTACTTATCTGAAGCCTCAGATATGTAAGTAAATTAGGGAATGTCTAGAAAGATGTGATTAGGGTTATTTCTTTTATTTCTTATTGGCTTGTGGACTCCTCTGAGCTAACCCCAGATGCTTTTGTTTTGCTTGTAATCTTTAAACTGAAACTCAAGAAAGCTATCTTGATGCTTAATTTTTGTAATTGTTTCTTTTAAGATCTAGCAAAAAGCCTAAGTTCCAAACGTATTTCCTTTCTTTTTGGGTTTAATAAAATTTACCTTTTTTAAGAACAGGATTTGTGTCCCTAAGAGGTGTGTGCATATGTTGTTTAATTAGCTGGTGGCAACAGCTGATTTCCTTTTTTTTCCCCCTCAGCTCTTCCCGGGAAGGGGGGTGAAAGGGCTTGAGGGCAACCCACAGGAAGGTATTCCAAGTGTTTCTTCATGGGTTCTCAAAAGGGGTTGGGTTTTTTTGCACTTGGGTGGTGGCAACATCTACCCATCCAAGGTCACAGAAAAGCTGTGACCTTGGGAGTTTAAAACCAGCCTGGAGTGGCCAGCATTAATTTTTTTAGAATCCTTGCGGGCCCCCATCTTCTGCACTCGAAGTGCCAGAGTGGGGAATCAGCCTTGTCACCTCCAATAGTGCCTGGTTCTCAAAGCTTACTCATCTCATCTCCATTTGATGTTAACATAGGCAAAGAACAAGAGGGCTGGCTTTTAAAATAAGCTGTTAAAATAAGGAAGGCAGAACAAAATTCCGTTCTTGAGAAGCAACCCTATCCAGAAGCAACCTATTCCTTGCCTAAGCTAGGCCACATGCAATTTTAGCTCTGGAGTTAGCCATTGATGAGAGCACTTCTTCAACAAAAGAAATGCCCTTCCTTGAATTCTCTGTGTCTTTTCCTTGAACAACCTTGTGATACAATGGAAGAAGAGTTAAGAAAGCAAAATGTTAATAAAAACTCAACACAAAACAATATCACAAAGCAATTATTTTAATTTCTGAAACAATGGAAGAAGAAATAAATAATTTAAAAGTTTAAAGTAATTAAATATCCTTTAATCAAAGCTGCATACACCATGCTTACTATCTATCCACCAGCTTAATAAGGATATTCTAATTAGATATTAACATTGCTGGCAAATACATATCTGAGTTAAAAAATAACAAAAAGAATATTTATTCAGTTACAATATATAACAAAGAGTTCCTTCACAACTCACTGCAAGCTGTTGCACCAGGCTCTTTCTGTTCCACTTCCCATAGTCCAATCCTTGATTTCTTTTTAAAAAAGAATATAGGAAACTGATCTGTGGAAAAGTAATCTTGCATAGGGCAGATCAAGTGAGAAGACAAAACTCAGCGCCTAAGAATGGCTTGTGCAGGAAAATCTAACTAAGCAGTAGGCAGTTTAACAAATTTTAAACTGACAATTCACACAAAATATTTGAAATAATAAACCCACCCCAGAACAATCTACCCCCTGACATACCACAATAAATAACCAAACAGCTGCCAGATAACATTCAACTATCCTTAAAGATTCCAACCACCTCTCAACCTTCCCTGAAAGCCTGGAAAAATATATATCCCTTTAGTATGTAAGGGATATTTGTATTTCAAGCCAGTTCTCTGCAACCTAGTTAGTAGACACAGATGTGACTATACCTGGTGTAGAGATTGTTCCCAGTTGCAACGACACCCCAGTGGGGAAAACAGGAGAAGTTTGTCATTGTTTAATTTTTAGCTCAGTTTGTTTTTGTTTTTAGTTATATCCCTGCTTTCCCTCTGAGATACCCCCACCCCACCCTATCCCACCACCACCTCTTTTCCTTTGCCATGCAGACCCAACCACTTCATCCCCTTCTTTTAGATGCTATTCACTACTCCCCCACACACTGCATATCCCTTCCTTTGGTCTGATTTCTCACTACCTTCTTTTCTCACACCAGCTGAGATTACCTATCATCTGGCAGAAGACAATGGTGTTAAAGGAACTCCCTTTCTTTAGCCACTTTGCATCATGCTCTACATTCCTCATTCACACATGATTACACAAGGAGCACCCGCTATACAAGTGGCCAGCTGTTGAAATCCTGAGCATAAAAAGATAAGGGAGATTATCCATTAAATATATGAAAGCTAAGACAATTTGTGCATTTTAATTTCTTATTTTTATTGTTTAAAACAGCATCTTTATATTAAGATACTAAAGACCTGATATATGCATGCAAAACAAGTTCAGCACCAGGTCCAGAAGCTTGTCTTAGGACACATCTACACCCATGTATACTCCTCAAGTAGCTGGCTGGCCAGTTGCTGTGATTCTCTTACTTAGGAGTGGGGATGCTAAATGCCATACCATGGGCCAATTGGCTGTAATCACATTTAGCAGGTTGAACAGACTTGTGAAAATATTTTCTTTATGTGAAGGGAGACGCTGTGCACTTTGCCACAGCAGAAGTTGCTAAACCTAATGTAAAATGACAAGTCCTTTGGCAGCAAAAGTCACTTCTAATAGATGCACTGTCTATGAAATGGGAGAGAAACAAAAGCAGTTTTCTAGACAAATGTTGTCTCTTGTCTATCGTATCATTTCCCTCCTCCTCAGGCTCCAGTGATGCCAACTCTGATGCTACATTAGTTTCTCTCTCCCATGCCTGTCTTCTTCTGTGCTGCCCCCTGTGCATGGAACAATCTCCTGAATCGAATACGTCAGGTTCCTTCCCCTTCTGATTCAAATCCTTCCTAAAGATCCTCAGCCCAACATTCCATCACTCTTTTGCTGTATTTGTAGAGAGCTTTCCACTCTGGTGTTTGGGAACTCCCTTAGGGAGGTGAGAGTGAGATCAGGAAAAGACAAAGAAAAAAACCCCAACCCTCTCATCTTATACTCTCCTCTGAGTCTCCTTGTGCACTGTATATCATGAATGTCTATATCTCAGACTATAACATTACTGTCTTTCTATCTATGTATTTATATGACCCCATCACCATAGCACCAGAGCTCTTCACAGAGACTAGCAAATGTAACCTCACAGCACTCCTGTGAGGTAAAGTATTATTCCCCCCATTTTACAGATGGAGAATGGAGAGAGAGAGGTTTAGGGCCAGATTGTTAACTTTCCTGCATCAATGAGCAGTTATGGACATCAACAATTCCTCTCACTTCAGTGTGACTACTTGTGTAATAGGTTCACAGTCAGACCACGGCGATTGCCTAAGACCACATAGGAAGTCTGAGCTGATCTGGGAATCAAACCCAAATCCAATGTCTTTACCACACCACTATCCTTCCCTCCTCTTTATATTTGTGCCTTGTACAGTGCTGAATGCAGTGTCGGTGCTTAAATAAAATGATACTATATACAATAGTGACAAACACCTTCCTAGCCAAAGCTGACATCCCTGGGACAGACCGAGGAGAAATCATCTTTAGTTCAAAGGCAGTAGGTGAATTGTAGCTTTCCATATCCAAACAAAATCTGAGTACAGAGCTGTGTGACTGGATGCCATGATACATTTCTCTAAATACATTGGGTCTGATTCTCCACTGCCTTGCACTTTGTGAAAAATGGATATAAATGTTGCCATATCAGAATTCTTCACTTACAGCTCTGGGAGAATTAAAACTCGAGACAGGGACAAAGTGCCTGAAGGCAGTTTAAGGATGATTGAAAGAGATGCTGTAGCAGGCTCTAGTTTGCTTTCTCTTGACTCTTTCACCTGTGTGTTATGGTGTGAAAGAATGCTGTAGTGGCAATTTCAGAAGCAAATATAGCATCTGCAGTACTGCAAATGCCCATCTCTAACATGCACTTTGTATGAGATCTCAGAGTTCATATAGCAACAAATGTGAGGATATGTGCTCTGTTTCTTTAAAGCTGTAGCAGGAACCCAGGCAGGAGGGGGCTAGGGAAGGTTCTAGGCAGAAGCACTATACAGAAGCAAAGAAATGTAACCCTTCTGCGAGATGGAGCTGGCAACAACCAGAGCCGGGTTCAATATCTAGGGATTCCTTTCTACCCAGTAACCAGGGAAAATTATACACCACCCCTGCGCGCCTCTGAGAGGCAATACTTCCCCTCTCGCAAGCACAGAGTCCGAGTGTAGGAAAGAAACTTTTAATGAAAGGAGGGAAGTCACTGGTCATCAATTAGAGAAAATGCCAGAAGCAACATTCATAATCATAGAACTGTGAGCAGGACACCACCCCAGAATGTGGGGCAGTGCCTTCTGCCTCATGTTTTTGAGATCTACAACCAAAAGTTGCTTTTCTGTGCTGCTCTCTGCTCCCTCACCATACCCCATTCACAGTGATTGTCCTTGGTCACTGAGGACCCATGGTTCAGAGGTGCATTTGGGTGAGTTCACCTCCCACCTGGGGAAGAAGGCACCTTGCTTGCTCTACCATCTGAGTATTTGTGCTGGCTGGCCACGCCGCCAGCTGCTCATCCCTCTCCGCTGGCCGCCCCGCCAGCTGCTCATCCATCTCCACTCGCCAGCCGCGCATTTGCCGGCCGACTGCCAGTCACCTTCTGCTGCCACCTGCCTCTCTGCTGTGACCTCTGCAGGTCAGTCTCTGAGTGATTTTCAGGTCTTTGCAGGCTGAGCAGAAATGCTGTCCCACAAGCAATTTCAGTTCTCATTTGAGCACTTTAGAATAACTAAAGGCTCCTAATAAAGCCTATTTCGCTCTATCTTTTGAACAGTGGAGAGGAACAGGTTAAACCAGACCGGGAACCCTTAGGGAGCATCCTCATCTCCTGGCTGGGACACCTGTCCCCAACTGTCTTACTTTCACAGGGGTCTGGCATTCGAGATGCTGGCTTAACTAGGTCCTTTCAGCTGAGGACCTAGGTCCTTTCAGCTTTATTCATACAATAAAGACAACAATGTTGATGATAACATTTCACTACCCCTGCATTCAATACTAAAGTGATTTGTAACCCAACACCAGCCAAAGTTGATCACTTGAACAACACAGATCTATCTGCTGGATATCTTGGCAGAGTAGGTGTGTTCACGTAAACACAGTTTGCTCCTGAAGTCTCTCTCCCTCCCCAACTAGCTGTCAGAGGTGAGTTCGTTCACACCCGCTTACATCGACATTAGGGTAAATAGTGTTTTGCTTATTCTAATAAAATTCCCTGTTCAGTGTTTAAAGCAAATGACTGTGATTCTTTACCATTGCCACGTGGCAGTGGACAGAACTTAAAATATTCAAATTCCCACCTCAAGTGTTATCTGAAATCAGTTTATTTGATTTCCGTGTTTAAAAATCAGCATGCAGGCCTGCCAAGATCTGATTTTCTCACAACAGATTTCTGTTTTCATCTCAGCTGGAAGTACAGAGTGCTGAGTCTCCGCTGCCTTGCACCTTGCACAGTCATTCACACTTGTGCAAATGGGTGTGAAATACAACTATTTTGATTTGACAGCATTTTACACTGACACAAGGCAGTGGGGAATCAGACACTTGGAGAAGAGTCTCTCTTGGAGTTCGTATTACTGTGTCCAGTCTCAGCTGACACTGGAAGCTGAAAGTCCAGAGGCATGGGAAAAATAGGTTGGAAGTGATTCTTACTAGTTTTAAATCCGTATGTCTTGGTGTACTTTTCACACCTTTGCTTTCCTCCTCATCACTCCTTAAAGAGCATCTAAAAATATTCCCTTAGTCCACTGCCTCAGATTGGAAAGACATTTTCAGCAAGGCTTCTGATCCCTTTCACTGTACATATAGATTTATAGTATATACATCTATATGTACAGTGACTATTCTTAAAATAGTCTTTTTTCTTAAAATTCAGGTGGTCCCTGAAAATATTTCACCTGCTGAACTGGTTAACAGTGGCATTAATGTTTTCATCACATTATTTAGAAGAGCAACAATTGTATCTTTTAAAATATAAATATGATATGGATATGAAAAAAAAATTAAATATATATTTGTTTGGTGATACCAGGCTGTAACAAGCTTATTTAAGAACAAAACAACACAAAATACTGAATGACTGAAACAGTGTAGTTAATTGGAATCGATCTTACTTTTTAGCACCAGGAAGTGCATAATGGAGGATAAGATTGATTGTAATGCTGGATCACTTCATTTAAACAGTGCTAATAGACTAAAATGACAGAACCAATTTAAAATGATAATTTCAGAATCAATATAATTTTTATAACATTGTCAAATCTGAAAAATTAATCTAAATGTATGCTGTGAAACCAATGAATCCTTTTTAGCTATATAATGAAACGAACCACCATTTTCTTATATTACTTCAGTTGTGCTTTTTTTTTTTAAAAAAAGGATTCTTTATGGAATGGGTGGTGAAGTCCTTTATCTAACCAGCCTTTTAGCTATGGCGATCTCTGTTCATTTTCTGCTTTGGGCACAAGAGCAAATGGATTATATGCTCCCATTGTAGACCCGGTTTATCTGCATTATGAAATCACCGCAATAATAGTATATTAGGCCCCATTTAAAAGAGGGTCCCATGACTGAAAGGGTACTACTATTTCAGAACAGAACTGATGTGAATTAGTTGGTCTACTAGTCCCTCACTGTCCTAAGCAACATAAACTCACCAACGAAAATGAGAGAAATGTGCATTAGTGACAGCTAAAAGGAGAACATTTTCCTTTTCTCACTAAAATCCCACTAGGTCTCAATGTGGGAGTCAGGTCTTGTTAAGAATTGTATTGCCATTTTGGCTGTCGCTATATAAAGACAGAGTTGTTTCTTTTAAATGTTTATTTATTGTTCATGAACATGCTTGGGTACAAAGTCGTACAGTATTCAGCAGAAAAGATCCAACAGAAATGATCCATCACCTTTTGCAAAGTCAAAGGCTGTGAAGTCTTTGGATTATGCTTCCTTCAGTCTAGCCAACTGGCCCAGCATTCTTTCCTAAGATTCCCTGGTGTCCCTGCCAGAGGCAGTGCTAGCCCATTGGTGGCCCTAAGCAGGAATATTTTGCCCCCCAACACATAATAAAAAGCGAATAGGGGGCTCCCTTAAGCTGCTCAGGGCCCTAAGCAATTGCTTAGTCTGCTTATCCCTAGTGCTGGCTCTGGTCCCCACTATGAAGAATCATGAAATACTAACCCTGGTTCAGAAGCATCTGAAAAGGTCCCTCCCCTGCCATGGGATGACTTTAAAGAAATTAACCTACCCAAATTCAGGTTACCACCTGATCACAAAATTCTCTGTGTGCTTTTAACAGTCTCAACATTCTTTGTAGTAGCTTGGGTCCTCCTCTCTTTTGCTGATAGTATTGTACCATCTTGGGGCAAGGTTTCTTTTTCAGTGACAATCATGCTGCAAAGTCTTCCTCACACTCACTTTAGAGACTAGAGACCTGTCTGAAGTCAATATTTTCTTCTGACAGCACAAATAGCAGCGAACTGCTTCGCCCCTTTGATTAACAAACCAGGGTAAAACCTTGGCCCCATTGAAGGCAAAGGGAGTCTTGCCATTGCTGACCTTGTCAGAGGGTGGACTAAGAGGTGTACATCAAAGTTAGCCTGAATGCCTCTGTTATTATTGCATACCTGAAAAGAAGTGTGAGCCTAAAAGGCAGGTCAACACACTGCTTCACCTGAGGCAGTGAGCATGTTACAGTTTTGCCAGCAAAACAGCGGTGGCAGCATAAGAATCATTCTAAGTGAATTTATTGAGTAGTCATCTCACTGTGAACATGAGTGATTTGGGGTTATTTTCCTGGTGTGTGTGTGGTGTGAGCTGACCCTAAGACAGGAATAATTACAATGAGAGTGAGAGAACACATGTACGGAGACACCAAAGAGCACTTTGGAGTGCTTTGTATTTCCTAGAGATTTAATGAATTATATGATTTGGCACAAACTGATTGGGGAATAAAAGAGAAATGCAGAAAGACTAATGATTTGGCATGCAAGGGGAAGCGGAAAGAAAACAGCACTTTTTAAGTGCATTTTTTTCCCTTTTTGCGTAAGATCTGACTAGGTCCAGGCAGAGCAAGCGATAGACTTCTGTGAGTTAACACAAACGTAAAACAGCACTTTAAAGGGGTTTTATTCACTCCTTGGAGTCTTCGTTTGTATTGTAATATCTCAGACCTGTCAGGCAGAGAACAGACAAAGATGTTAGATTCTGAGTCTTGAGTAAAGCTCAGTGACTGGAGACTTAAAAAAGAAAAAAAAAGTGCATCAAGAAAAAGTTCATGGTCTTGCCATGAGTGCTGCTTCCACAGGCACAACTGAGAAACATCAAACAGGAGTGAGAGAAACAAGCTCTTGTCTCCACTGCTGCAAACTCCAGGCCAATGGGAGCTGCTGGAAGCGGCAGCCAGTACGTCTCTCGGCCTGCGCCGCTTCCAGCAGCTCCCATTGGCCTGGAGCAGCGAACTGTGGCCACTGGGAGCTGTGATCGGCCGAACCTGCGGACGCGGCAGGTAAACAAACTGGTGCGGCCCACCAGGGGCTTTCCCTGCACAAGCGGCGGAACAAATCTGGGAACCACTGCACTAGATAGACCCCAACCCACCCCTCCAGAGAATGCTGTATGGATGGGAGAACCAGGAAATAACAAGACCGTAGCAGCTGCAATGGAACATAAAAGAAAATGGCAATCTCGCAGATAATTGGGTCCCAAACCATTTAGGGCTTTGGCAACCTTAGACAACACCATGAAAGCAAATAGCAGCCAGTGCAGTGAGCTCAAAAGGTATGCTGCTGTGTTCTGTGCCATCTGATGCTACTGAATGCTCTGCAAAGGTAGCCTTGAGAGCACGTTAAAATAACTTTTGAGAGCACGTTAAAATAACCTAGCCTGGCGATGACAAAGATGTGGGTCACTTTGGTGAGGTTCATGTTACAGAGGAAAGGTCTCAGCCTCTAGACCACCCACTTGGGAAAAATACATTGCATGCTACTGCAGTCAACTTGGAGTCCAAGAGCAGTGGCACAATTTGCACAATATGACGAAAGCAAGAGCTAGACCGCCGACAGAAAGTGCAGCCCCATGTCGCTGAAACAGCAGGTCTCAACCTTTTCCATACACAAACCCCATGTTGCAACAGAAGTTTCAGGACACCTTCTCCACATCAAGCCACGAAGAAAGAGAGTGTGGTCATGATGCCCTAAAATCTATTTGTGATCCCCAGGCTGAGAACCTCTGTTCTAGGTGTTTTCTTCTAATGATAAGAACGTAACAAGAACCAATGCCTGGAAGTTAATGTCAAACAAATTCAAGTTAGAAATAAGGTGCACATTCGTAACGGTAAGTGGGAGTAACCATTGGAATGAGCTGCCAAAGGAAATGATGAATTCGCTTTCACTTGATGTTTTCAGATCAAGACTAGAGGCCTTTCTGGAAGATATGCTTTAGTCAAACAAGTTATTGGGCTCGATATAGGAGTAACTGGGTGAAATAATTTGTTTCCTCTGATATACAGGAGGTCAGACTAGATGGTCCCTTCTGGCCTTAAACACTATGAATCTGTAAGGGTCACTTGTTTTATCCAGGCTGATCTTAAGCCAATATATTCCCACCCTTGCCTCCTTCTCCTCTGTGCAAAATTTCATACTATCCTTTTTGGTGATAGGAAATTGTAAATCTAAAAGTTAACCACATATTAACACTAGTGCAAGGCAAAATGCCTGTATATCCCCAGAAGCTTTATGTAGAGGTAATATATGATGTAGGTTCTAGTGAGTACTAATTATCAAGCTTTGCAATCTCCTCCCCACCCCCGACCCCCAAGAAAACTGGATACACTGTAGTTCTGTCCTCGCGGTATTCCACCAGCATGTCAACAAAAGCTCCTGGCCAATTGCTGCGGAAGGCTCCTCAGTCAGAAAAATCATCACATGCACTTCACCTGTGGCTGGCCTCTGATAGGAGATTGTCAATCAAGGATAAGATGTTTGTGTGTTCTGATCTCATGTCTGAAAGCAGGCCAATAAAGTAGGAGGTCACCTGTGTAATTTATCATCTTCCCAAAAAATCACTCCTTGCAGATTTTTTAAGAAGAGGTAAAATATTTGCTCCCCTCCATTCTCCCTCATAGTAGCTGTTTTAATGAAGGGCTGCATATTTTTTGTTAGCAGCTAAGCCACTTAATTCTTAACTTGCTTCAAAACTCTCAGCTGTATGCCATCTGGTCATGGTGACTTGTTGCTCTTTAATTTGTGAATTTGTTCCAGCACTTCCAGTTTTGACACCTCAATCTCTGACAGAGTCTCATCTTTATTACTTGAAAAGAGTAGGTCTGAGGTATGTCTCTACCAGCATCTTCTTGCAAGACAGATTTAATTAATACTATTTTAACTTAAATTAAAGCAAAATTTACAGCTTTTCTAAAATATACCATCTCCCTGCCTCCCACCCTTCTTGCAACATATCACTGTACTTCTATATTCTTACTAAAAGAGAATAAGTTTTATGGCTATGTGAAACTAGGCAGATTGGCAACCAGTGCCTTCTGTACCTTTTTAAAATGGCTTAAAGTGGTACCAAAGGTGTATCCAGTCTATCATTGTCCACTCAGGGCATATTATTAATTCTTAACAAAACTTTGGGGGAGAGGGGTGGGTTGGACAGCCTGTTTAAATACAGCTATCATCTTCATGGTCCATTATTTATTTATCCTCTGGTAGCACCTAGAAGCTTTAACTAAATTGGAGCCTCGTTGTTCTAGATACTGTGCAAACATAGTTATAGGCAGTCCCTGCTCTGGTGAATGTACAATCTAACTAGAGAAGATAGATAAACAGATATGCACAGACAACATGCAAAGGAATTGTCAATGATGTTTGTGGTATTAGTTACATTTTTAAAATTGTGTTTTAAATATACAGCATCCTCAATTCCCCTCTGTTTCTCCAGACATCCCAGCTAGCCTGCTTCACCAGTGGGTCCCCAAAATGCCCTATTTTCACCCTTCCCAACCTGGAGAGAGATGCAACAGCAAAACCCCCACTAAGAGTATGTGAAGGCAGCTGCTCTTTCTTAGTGTATGTGTGATGTGCCTCAGGTGGCACATGACCAGGATTCATCAACAAATTTTGTCCCTGGTTGGATCATTAGGGGTGTGTGTGTGTGTGTGTGGGGGGGGGGGGGTTCTTGTCTCCTGTCTCCAGTATTTTCTGGGGGGTGGAGACAGGGGATTGCACAGCTTCTCCTGTGGCACCTGCTGCTTTCCTCCACACAGAGGGGGTGTGAAGAAGCTCCTGCTTGATGCTGATGACTTTTAGCCTAACCAGGCTTCATTCAATTCTGGTTTCCCAGAAGATGTATTACACAGAACTAAATCTTACCAGAAGGAAAGGACACTGCAGAAAAATTTCCTCTTACTGCAAAAAGTAATACTATGGGCCATAATGATGGGATCGCTGACTTGCTGCTGGCCATTAATGTATTCTCAAGTACTCAGAAAACTTTTTCTCTGCTGTCCTTTGTAAGCCTCACCCAGCACATGGGAAGGAACGGGCTGCAGAAAGAGCCACTGGGGATGGACATGTGGGAGGGGAGCAACTTAAAAACAATTCTCACTTCTTTATAGTGCCAGCAGAATGACAGAAGCACACTCCGCTCCTCACAAAGTTTGAGGGTCTCCAGTGACATTTATGTCACTGGAAAGGCATATAATATGTGTTCTGTGATTTAATTTTATCTTAATGAAACAATATACATATAAAACTATCCATTAAATATAAAACAGTGAAGTAATTTGCAAATTTTCCTACGGCATAATAAATTAAGCATGGAGAGCACTAGGAATGCAATTTGCAGTCATTTATAATGCAGTGTTTTATGTTAATAATTCAAAATCACATGCTATTTGGAGACACTTCTAATTAATGTATTTATGAAATAGTGAACTGTGACTGTTTTGGTTCCATTTAGCTAAACATTTCAACAGAATGTGCTTGTTGTTGTTTTGTGTTTGCTTGATGGCACCAGCAAACATCAGACGCACAACTGGGGAAAGCTGGGGCCAGAGGTGCTCCTTGTTGTGTTTTTTTTTCTTGTATGTGTGTACGTGCACGCTATTACCAAAAGGGGAAAAAAGTCCTGTAATATCTTGTTTAGATTTTTTAAAAAGGAGGGAGAGGAGTTTCATAGATAAATAATTAACAGGGAGAAAAGTTCAGTACTTTGTTAAAGAATTTCTTAAATATTAAGTATTTTTTGCATGGCAAATCTATATATGCTGACATTTCTCCAAGAATTAATCATGACTGATATAACCAGTAAATTTGTGTTCTTATTGTTTTTTGGATATCATTCAGTATAAGTACTGGACTAAATATTTATCAGGCTGCTACTTTATCAGTTTTATAATGGCTGGCTTCAATCCAGCAAAACAGTTGAATTCCTGAGAGGAGACTTCTAGTATTTTTTTTTTTATACAAAACACGGTATGCCATTAAATAATTGCAAATGTAGGCCCCCAATCCTACAACTGGCTTGGCATGAGTGGACCCCAATGCCTGCACAGAACCAGCTGTGGATTAGAGCCTAAATTGCTCTATTGCAGCTGTGTAAAGGAAAGTGGAAGAAAAATACCTGAAATAATTTTCTCTCTCTGCCATCTCTGCTTTCTATACTAAAGCAAAGGAAAGGAGTAAATACAGGCCAGTATTCCTGGTAACCTTCTCCCCTCCAGGCTAAAATATCCTTTACACATCTCTGAGGAGATTTCTGCATTCTGTATGAACTAAATAGTTATGTCTACTGATAATTTCAAAGCAAACTCTGCAAGTAATAACTCCTTGTGAACACTTAACATCACATATGTGCTTACTGCATAATTATTCTTTATTTTTTAAAAAAAAGCATAGGCCAACATGTATATGTCTGGGAAAATATTTTAAAAATTCTCATGGCCTTTAGCTGTCATTTTGGAAATCAACCAATATAATGGTTAGACTGAGATTGAAAGCTGGATCCTGACTGCATAGTGTGATTTATTTGATACACAGTGAAGAAACTGTTGTTATTTATGATGGAAGTACAGAGGGCTAGAACCTTGGGAGTGCTACAGTTTGAGATAATATATGGGTGTCTGTTGAGACTTTTTACTTCCTTAGTAATTGCAATGTCAAATAACAAACTTGTCCAGCCAATCAGATTACTGACGGGATGATCCTTATGGCACTTATTTCTTGATAAAAGGAGAAATATATTGGTATCTTACACACACGTATTCAGCATGGTACAATCAGATACCAATTTGCCCCAAAAATCCAGTATATTTCATAAAAATAGCTTTCCTTATAGTGTTTTGGTAATTCTGCTTCTAGTCCTGGGAAAAATTTTGAGTTTAGAATAATAAAGGTTCAGACTTGGTTCAAGTTTTAAGGCATGGGCTAATTATTATTTTATTTGAACCTCTTGGCCTGTCCCTAATTTTAACTAGAGCTGGGCCCAGACTAATGCCTCTAATCTGAATTTTAGAGTGAAAGTGGCAATTTAAAAACCGAACCTAAAAGTTCAGGATGCAAATTTTTCATCCAAACCAAAGCTCAGGTTGGACACCCCTAAATTTAGAGAGTGTTTCAAATATGGATCTGCATTTTGTGCCTTGGGTCTGTCTCTAATATTAACTTACTGTAAATTGGAAAGGAAGGTTTTTGCTGTTTGTTTATTTTTTCTTCACCTCCATTACATAACTTTTCATTTCATTGGAAGACTCCACTGCTGCTTACAGCAGATGTCTTCAGCAGTTGTGGTGTTTCTGAGTTCAAAAGTTAGTGGAAGTCTTGTTTTAAAATCCCTTCATCAGTGGTGGAAAAAAGACAAGATTTATGAATAGGTGCACTTTTATGTTTTTTCTTTCTGACTTCTTTGGCCGGATCCCACATGATTTACATACCTAAACCTTGATCTGCTTGTACGTAGATACTATGGGCATATAAAGGACTTCTAAAAACCTCGTAGCTCTTTTGGGTGCACCATTAACAATATTATTGCCCTTGATGGTCTTTACTCATTTGTTCTAAAAATGATGCTTTTCTAATACACAGGGGTGAAAATCAGGAGTAACTCCAGTGAAGTTAAATGTGCTGTGAGTGGACAAACAGGCCCTATAATTTCCTTATACACAACATCAGATGAAATGCTGTTTTGTTTCAGGTCTTTCTTAACCTGTTATCAAATGGTGTTTGTGTATCTGAATATGTATACTTCAGTGTGTATATCTGGTTACACTGGGCAGACAAACAGTAACAAATGGGTACTGAAAAGGCTCCAATAAACAAGCAGATGTAACCATATAAAACATCCATTAGCACTTAGCACATAAAGATAACCTTTATACAGCAGTTTCAAAGCGACTTAAAGAATCCTACAATAGGTATATAATTCTCTATTAAATGCCATAGGTTGGTTTGAAAATCCAGAAGAAAATATCATTCCTTTACATGCTAATTCTATTAAATGTCTTCTAAAGAAATTCTAACAATTTGCTAATAAAAGTTTTCAGAACCCTATTCAGTTTCTAGAGAACCCAATAGGCTACGTTCTTAATTTCTTTATGGAAAAGACATACGCAGTAATGACTATTTTCTAAATCTTATGCAGTCTTGAATTAAACCAAAACTACATGATGCCACATATAAAAGAATGATGGGAAACAGGAAAGGTTTATGAATCTGCATATGTAACTACCTGTTTATGCAGTGTAGTTGTGGCTGTGTTGGTTCCAGGATATTAGAGAAACAAGATGGGTGAGGTAATATCTTTTTTTGGACCAACTTCTATTGGTGAGAGAGTTAATCTTTCAAAGAAGAGCTGAAAATCTGAAGAAGAGCCCTGTGTAAGCTCGAGAGCTTGTCTCCCTCACCAACAGAAGTTGGTCCAATAAAAGATATTACCTCCCCCGCCTTGTCTCTCTACCCCTTTATAATAGTTGCCTGTATTTCTACTTCTGTATATAGATGTTTATTGACCTGTGCACCCAATTAGAAATGTACTCATGTATCTAACAGTAAATAGCTTTTAATAATATAAATACATTGGTTAAATACTTTGCATTATTTGGGTTTCAAATAAGCACTTTATTCATAAAGTATGTTCCTTTATATTCATCTATTTTTTTAACCGGTTAACACGACAGTTTCCATCCAAGATTGTAGCCCTGATAGCAAGGTATGTTGGGAAAGGGGTAAGGATATAAGCAGCTCTTCTTGCTCAGTGGAGAGGGAGCAAGATATGCCCTGGCTCTCCCTGGTACGAGAACCTGGTGAGGAATAGCTTACAGTAGAGAAACCGGAAGAGTAAGTACTGGTGGGAGCCTAGGAAAGAAACAGAAACTCTGGGCCTCTCCCTTAAAAGGGCCCAAGAAAGACCCTAGGTCAGGGAAGAACTGGTGAAAGGACCTGCTATGAGGAGGCCTACGAGGCACACAAGCAGGGAAGTTCACTTTATTTCAGGCTGGATAGAGCTGGGTCCTGGCAATAAGGAGCTTTCCTGGAATACTCTGAGGAAAAAGTTGTGAGGCTAAAGAACGAGACAGGGTCAGATTTTAAGGTGGAAGATAACCGTGGTGGAGTCAATGATAGGTTTGCCAACCCTCTAGGATTGGTCTGGAGTCTCCTAGAATCGGCATCGATCTCCCGGTGACTACTGAAAGAAATCCAGGAGATTTTAATAGGATATTTTAAGAAAATGACATTACATCATGTTGGGAAAAAAAATCTCCTGGAATAGCTTCAGTCAGAGTTGGCAACCTTAGTCAAGGAATAAGTCTTGGAGAAGGAAATAGAGGGTTTGGGATGTAAACTGGGCATTAACTTTCTTTTTCGGGCCCAAGGTTAGAGTTTCTGAGAGAGGACAGGTGGAAGCTCCTTTCCAAGGGAAGAAAGATTTGTACAGACCTTTGAGGATGTGCTGCAGCCCAGAATGGGTGAGAAACTAGGTGAAGAATGGTATTTTAAACTATTGTTTGTTAGTGAATTTCATCGAGCTTTTGTTCCTTTAGAATTCTTTTACCCCAGAAGGGGTTGTGTTTTGTTTTAACTACATAAGTGAGGCAAACTGAGGCAACTGTTGCATTTGCATGGTGAGAGGTAGGAGATATTGCTATGGAACCTAATCCAATGCCAGTGACAGATGAACTGGATCTTTTACAGTCAGAGCCAAAGAAAATGTTCAAGCTGTCGTGGATATTGTTATTGCCATGAACAAAGCATGGACAAGCATAAAAAACCCAAACATCTAGCAATCGTTAGCAGTGTAAGAGGTTCTGTAGCAGGAGACATTGCTAACTACAGCTGGACAAATACTGTGATAACAAATCTACACATGCTCAAATGAATAGTTAAACATTTACTTCAGCCATGTTTGTGGAAAGCAGGGCAAAAGAGGCACAAACATTTGTGTGATTGAATTGAACTAGCACAAACTTTGAGCTCTCCAGATTTCATATTTTTGAAAACAGAATTTCAGAACCTTGATTATAAGATTTATGGGCCAGATTTTCAAATGTATTAAAACCTACATCTCCCATTGGAGACAATGGCAGCTGGAGATGTTCAGCACTTCTGGAAATTAGACCTAAAAGTAATACCCCAAGAAAACAGATGAATAACATGTGACTTAGTGTGACCCATTTCAGCTAAGCCACACATCTTGAATAGCAAACCACAGAGTAAATAAAATTTTCTCAAATATCACTGAATAACAAATACATTTGAGAAAATAATGCAAAAAGAAAAGGAGTACTAGTGGCACCTTAGAGACTAACCAATTTATTTGAGCATAAGCTTACTTTTGCGAATACAGACTAACACGGCTGCTACTCTGAAACCTGAGAAAATAATGATTACTCATTATTCATTGAATACATTGCTAGTTACAGATTATTTCCTCAGCACTTTTCTCTAAAGCTTATTGAAATAGAACTTGGTGTACATTTTAAAAAAAAAAACATTCTCTATCTCCCTCCTCTGGGCTGTCTGCATTTTCAATTTAAGGAAAAGCCAGATGTTGCTGGGAATTAATAACTAAGCCAGGTGATGAACTTCTGTGACTTGAAATTCAAGGAGAAAAAACCTCTTGCATTGCAACTGCACTAATCAATAGTGCAGAAGGGTTAACTGCAGTTGGACACAACTGAGATAATAGAATAATCTTCGGCAATGTACTGGGAGAAACCAGACTGGATGACTCTCCAGGGCATTTAAACTGCCGTGGAACTTATTTTACTTCCAGCAATGATGTGAGTAAGTTGTGAAATGTAACTTTTTTGTTAAGTCGATGTGTTATTTATTTCACGGGGAAAGGGAAATGGCACAGATACAATCCCCCATAAAACAAAGGAATGTCTTTCATGGAATTATTTGCAAAGGCTCTCATCAAACTAACTGCATTTTCTTACTAAATGAAAATTTCTAGTGAGGCACTTTCAGTGTTGCTGCTGTGCAATCCTTGAACAAAGTGTGTGTATGTGCATCTCTTCTTTGTGTTAGCTCACTTAGGCCTTGTCCATACTTGCAGCGGCATGCAGGGTATGAATAGCTACATGTCACAGCGAAAGGCTCTGACAGGGAGCAAGCAGGAGAGAAAGGCTCAGGCAGCTCCCTGCCGCCTTTCCTCACCAAACCCTCTCCCCAGTTCCAGAGTCTTTCAAGGCGGTGGGGAAAGGCTCTGGCAGCAGGGAGTCAGCAGGACACTACGCTGCCAAAAGTAGCAGTGTAGATGTGAGAGGCACTGCTCGGGTGTGTAAAGAGCTGTGGAGGGTATGTACCCGAGGGTTCTGGTCTGTTTCCACTCTATTTGCCTAAGCTGTGCTTCACCATCTATACTGCTATTTATACCTGTGCCAGCTGGGTGTGCAGGGTCTGTACTCCACATGCCACCGCACGCGTAGCCGATAGAAGATAACACCCTCATTCTGACGCTCGTTGCTTCTTGACCTCAAATGAAAGAGGTCTGTGCTATGGATCTGAAAGTCCTGGGTTAAACCCTGGTTATAACCCCTGCAGGAATGTATGTGGGTATGTAATTAAAGACTGTATCATAATGCAGATACACAAGAGGGCAGATGGAAGGTTGTACACGTAATTAGAGCTGGGTGAAAACTGGAATTTCCATTCTGCTTAAAATTCTCATATTTCAATATCTGTTTTCATCCTGAATTGTGACAAAAAGCTGAAGGCAGCAACCAAGGAGCTTTCTGCAGCCGCTGGAGGTTTTCAGAGCTGGAGGTGGATCTAGCTCCCTCACAGAGCGGCTGTTCAGGGGATGGACAAGTCCTGTCCCTCCCCAGCCCAGCCAGAGCTAGGAGACCCCTGGTTGGGGTGCTCCTAGCAATAGGGATAGATCAGACCCACCTCCACAAGCCTTCTCCAGATGCAGGAACCTCTGGGGCTGCTGCCCAGTCCCAGAGCATCCTGCAGCAGGGGGAGGCACCTGGAGGTGGGTCTGTGCTCCCCCTGAGAGAAGCTGTGCAGGGTATGGACAAGTCCTAGCAGCAGGGGGAGATCAGATTTCACGGGGAAAGGCTTATTTCACAGTCTGTGACACGTTTTTCACAGATGTGAAATTGGTAGGGACCTACCTATAGCCATGTGGCTCCCATGATGCACCACACAATTCAGATAGGATATGTAGTCTGGCCACAGAGCCCAGTCTATAGGAAAGAATTAGGACCCAAACTTTAACTCCTATGAGGCAATGTGCCACCATAAGGAAATGAAGTTTAATTTTGAACTGACTTGAAATGAAAACTTTCAGGTCAGTTCAACAATCCAAAATATTTCAATTCAGGTCAATTCCACCTGAAATAAAATACCTTGTTTTGATTTTTCCAAAAGAAAATCAATTATTTTTTTTTTTGGCCAAATCAATCTTTTCCCATTGACAATTTTGATTGTGGAAACTGTTTTTCACTGGAATAATCATTCTGATGGAAAATTTCTGACTAGCTCTAAAGATAACCTTAAAGTTGGCAATTCCTAACTTTTGGATTCTTGATCGTACAACTTTAAGGTTCTTTTAGAATAGTTTTTCTGCACAAATTGTATGTGGGGCTGGTTAATAGCAGCTGTTCCTGTAAGAACAAAAATGGGGCACTTGACTATAGTGTATGTGTTTGCAGGAGACTCAGTATGCTGGAGATTTTGCCATTGTCTGGAAGGTGGAAGACAGATCCTGTCTACGTAAGCTCCAAAAAGTACAAAGCTTGATTTAAAAATCTTGTCTTTTAAGAAAGTGATCCACATTTTTGAGCATTCACAGTATTTAGTGGGGGACTGGAAGCTTCAGGGCCTTATCATCTATACTGCTATAGTTATACTCATAGATGTTTGATGGCCCTCATGTAGGACTAGTTTGATGGATTTCAGCTGTAGACCCCCACACCACAAACTCACCACCATGCTTTGTGCTAATTGGCAGACTCAGCAGAGAGGCCAAAAACTCCAGGGACCAAGGATACTAAACTATCTCTAAAGGAAGCTTCCCTCAGATCAGCATCCAGGCAAGCTGGCAGTGTGTTGTGTGCAGAAAGCTTTACCTGGTGCTACCATGTAGATAAACAAAGGATGGCATTCACCAGGGATCTCAAGCCAGTGCCTTTCAACAGCACTGTCCTTTTGAACTGAAGTTTATGGGTATATGCAGATTGGTCCATTAAATCTGCATAAGAAGTATCACGTGGAGCTGCACAAAACTTGACAACTATAGGAAACATGGAGCATCAGTTATATGACTATGCTGATGAAGTTCAGTCAGCATTATCTTGCTCATGCTCCCACTCTGAACTCCTAAATCCCCTTTTAAATGGGGAATCAACGGCAACGGCAGCAGTAGCAGCAAGCGAGGGAATCTGCAGGGGTCCGAGAGAGACCCACGAGGCAAAGCGAAGGCACGGGTTTCATAATAAATGGCCCTGGTCTGTACCATATATCTCAGCTCAGTGTAATTCCCCAAAGTTCTGTGAGGTGCTGGATCTGAATGGCCTTTTTGTTTTGAGCCTTGGGAAGGGGCAAACCCTGCTCTACTAAGTGAATAACTTAAAGGAAAGTCTATGAGTTTCTACTTATGTTTCCAATCTTTTATATGGGGAAAATCCCAATAAAGAATGACCATGCCCCTTAAAATAAAATCCAATGCTCCATACCCAAGAAATTCAAAGGACACAGCACAGTACTTCTTGTTTCAATTATTTTCTTACTCTCCATTGTTTTTACATATTCTACTCCTGGGGGAATTGCTCACCAAAAAATTAAAAATTCTGCACATAATATTTTAAAATTATGCAAAATTCAGCAAATCTTATTTGTCAAAATAACACTATATAATCACACCAGTTTCAATTATTTTGGTAATTTATTTCAAAATACCCTGTCAGCAAGTATGTCCATAACAATACGGTCACACACAAAAATTCCCCAGGAGTAGAGAGTTAAAGAAACCCCTATGACAACCGAGTTCCCATTTCTGTCCCCTCCCCCCCCAGAGCCCAGCCGGGGAGCCAGACACTCACACCCCCTCTCCCTACAGACCTCAGCCATGCCCTCCAGCCCAGACACACACACGCTACCCTCAAAAGGCCAGCTGTGGGCCCCCAGCCTAGAGACTCACATCACCTACCCTCCAGAGACCGGCTGTGGGGCTCCCCCAGCCCAGCTACTCACACCCCATCCCCATTCCCCAGAACCCAGAGATCCAGAGAAACAGCCTGATACTGGGTCCTAGGCTTGCATGGAGTTTCCTGTGCACAACTACCTCCTTCCTTCAGGGCGTGCTGGGAACTAAAGCTGCTAGGAACCCTCCAGTTCCTGCCCTCTCCCTGCAGCCTTGTCTTTTATTTGTGAGCTGGGTTCTGCCAGGTCCAGCAGCCACTAGTGGTGCCCAACATCTCTGCAGCCCATTTCCGTACAGGAAAAAAGGAAATTCTGTGTGCACAACATTAATTTCTGCAAAATTCTGCATTGCACAGTGGTGCAGAATTCCCCCAGGAGTAATATTCTCTTGGAAGCATTTAGTTTCCTAATGTTTTTTTTTTTCTATTTTGTAAGTTCATATTTCTTTTTCTTGTGAGTTATATAGAGCGTAAGTCAGCTTGGCTTTTTATAGTTAGCTTGTCAAGCATGGCTCTGAGAATATATTTGGGAATAGGACTCGTTAGGTAACCTGTGTTGCTTCTGCTGGAATTGCAGTAGCTTCAGCAGAAAACACTGTAGGTCCTACAGAAACCTTAGTTAGTGGGTTGAAGGTATTTCTAAAAATGGAGAATTAAAAAGAAAAGAAAAAAAGGCCTTCATATAGAAGAAATCTGTGCAGGGGTTTGGGGAAACTCTGCATTGCACTCCTGGGGGCTTGGTTCACCACTGCGTTGCATTTTGTGCAGTCATTTATATCTGTGTAAAGTGGATGGAAAACTACCAAATCAGAATGGCTGCATTTTACACTCCATTTGTACAGCTGTAAATGATTGAATGAGATACAAGGCAGTGGAGAATCAGGCCTAAGGAGATGGCTCTCCTGAGGTTTTATCTCCTGCAGAAATGGCAGGCCCACAGAACACAGTGATACTCGGGGAATCTGCTCTAGGCCCCGGGCCTTCGCATGGGTTCTTGTTCTTCCTTAGCCCTTGGGCAGTGCAGTCTGGTAGAACATCGCTGCCATGTGCTCCCCTTCTGCATCTGTTTGTTCAGACTCTGTTTCCCTTGTGTAACTGAACAATTCCCCCCCCCCAATATTATGTAGTCCTTTAATTTCAGAGTTTTGAAAGAAAAGCAAGATCAATGCTGCTTACAACACATTCAGTCTCTTCAGCAAAGATATTTAGCAGAGAAAAATTCTGATTTCTGAGAACTGATGAAAAACATGTATTCATACTAATTGGCTAAGAGTGCGAAGTTTTATGCAACTCTCTGATAGGGGTTTAGCTGTGATCTGTTCACAAGCTAAAATAAATATGTGGTGTGTTTCTTCTAGGCAAATATGCAGTTTGGGCCACATCCTCAGTTGGTATAAATTGGCATGGCTTTACTGAAATCAGTGAAGTGATGCCAATTTACATCAGCTGAGGATATGGTTCTCTGCATTTTGGTTTGGTGTAAGGCCCTGATTCTGCAGTGAGTTCCATGTGAGATGTCCTGTGTCAGCAGTTCTCTGTGCAGACATCAGTTTTTGTTTAAAAAAAAAAAAAGAAGCCAGCTGTCCAGAGCCCCTTATCAGGAAAGGGAATTGAATTCACACAGACATTGGAACTTAAACCCAAGACTTTAACCACTCAGCCATTCTGGTGAGCTGTAGACATTGCTTTAGCTAAAAGACTATGGGGTAGATCCTCAGCTGGTGTCAATTATCACCTATCTTTTGACGTCAGTGGGACTGTGGATATTTAGAGCAGCTGAGGATCTGCCCCTACAGACTCTATTGAAGCAGTAGCAGCCTCAGACTTCTCATTTGGATCAGCTACTAGAGACAGATACAAGGTCCACACTCTCCTAGTATGGGTTAGACAAGAAAAATGTTCAATCAAAACCACCAGAGCTTTTTTTGATCCACCAAGCTACTTAGAAAATTTTTATCTCAGTAAAAATGTTTGGAGGGGAAGAGTGAATACAGCATTTAAATAAAATAAAAAAATTCAGCCTTTGAATACTCATGTGTTTCTTCTGTTACCTGGGCTACCAGGAAGGCCAGTGAAGAATGGGGGTTTGAATTGTGTTCATTGTCTCTCTGATCTGAAGAAATGCAGTATCTTCTGATGAATGCCTTCAAGAAGAAAGGTGAGAGCTCATTCATTTTACTGCATAACACTTCAGGCTCCTTTCAACACTGTCCACCCAAGCCAAGGAATTTGAGTACTGTGAATATAGGCTGTTACCTTGTGAGTGATTATACTTGGATTTAATGTAGCTGTAAGCCAAGGTACAGTGGCCTTATAGAAGAGTTTCACTCAGTCATATTAAGAGAGTGTCATGTGTACACAGAGACTGAAGTTTCCTTTTCTGTGAACAAATCCATTGTAATTCTCATTAAAGAAAATAACATAGAATTTGTTCCAGAATAAAAGCCTTGACTTTTAATTGACTATAGAAATCAGTCTGACCTTGTATAAGGAATAGATTTGTTCATTTGAGCCAAAGTGAAAATCAATGACAGTTTCAGCCCTTTGTCGCCAAGGTTACTGTACAGGTCCCTATTCCTCCCAGGGCTTTATATACATGCCCCAACCCATCAGCCCAAGTGTTACCAATAGCATTCCAGTGTACACGCCTCCTCTTGTCTGAACATCCAGCTCAAATTACTGAACTTATTTTGCTGTTGCTGTCTCGTCTTCCATGTTGTTTGGGGACGGTGGAGGGGTCCAAGATGGTGGTGATGAGGGGGTCATCCACAAAGCATGAAGCGCCTCACAGAGAAGGGAAGGTATCACAGGCTGGCAAGTGAGGTCAGAGGTAGTCAGTCACGAGTAGGTGGAGTCTCGGAGACAGGCAAATCACAGGTAGGAGAGGAGCTGCAGTGGGCCCAGCATATCTTGCTTTACATTGAATCCTATGAAACTAAGATCAGCCTTGGTCAGACCTAGCTGTTTTTATAAAGGTTCCTCTCTCTCTATTTTTTGGCTCAAGTGAGCACTAATTTTTCTTCAAAATGTTCAGCTCCCAGTTTTGCTGATAACCTTGAACAGCGTATGATTTAGACTTCCCAAATCAGACCTTTCCTGAATCCCTTTATCTCATGAAACCTGGACATTGATGGCAAATCCTTGTCAGGCACTTCATCGGGTAATGAAAACCACTGATTTTAGACAGTGAATAGGTGAGCAGGACAGATGGAAACAAAACCATTCAAGCTTCCTGATGAGGGTGTAAATTATAAACTTGGCTTTTACCAGGCCAGCAGAAGATGGAGAGGGGATTATTTACAATTATTTACGTTATTTCATTACTGCTCTTTTCTTTTTTGTGTGTGTACACACGTGCCTGTGTTAACATGGATCAGATAATGTTTACATTTAAAATATCCACAGAGGAGACCCAAACTGAATCATTAGATCCAAACACCTTCCAGATTTGGGGAAGACTGGATCCAAATTTGGATCTAACCTTAATTTTGTAAGTTGATGTCCATCTCTGTAAAGATTTTGGGCTAAAACTTTTAAACCTGCGTGACTAAAGTTTTGCTTCTAATTCCATGAGGTCTAATTTTCAGAGGTACCAATAGTGTCCATTGACTTCAGTAGGATTTATGGAAGCTTAGGACCTCAGAAGATCAAGCCACTTTTTATATATATGGCTAAATAGGGTTTTAGGAACCTAACTGTAGGTACCCCAACTTTGAAAATGCTGGCCTTAATTCAAGGAATTGTATTGAACTTCTGACTTTAGGTGCCTGTTTCCTTTGCCTGCCTAAAAGTGGCACTGTAGACATTGCTGTGGAGCCATTTTTTCTCCTCCTCCCTTGTTTAACAGCATCCTAAGTGGTGCTTTTGAAAAGAAATAGTCTTCAGAGCAGTGGGTTGCAGCTTTATGACACCAGAAAGGCAAGTGATTATGTTAAAAAACTTTCAATTAAGAGTTAAGATATACAATTGTCATTGCCATCTTTTCCCTATTACATGACTGTCTTGCAACTTTTGAATGTTTTCTTAATAACTATGTGCATCAGCATAAGTAAAACAACTGGGCTACTTAGGTAGCTTTCTCTCAATGCAGAAACACAAGATTATAGCTGTTGAATACTGTACTGGTGTAACTGTGCTATGCCACATGATGCAAAATGGCTGCTGCCAACAATGCTGCAAAGCTGTTTTGTAGTGGAACGCTGATGTTTTGTTTTGTTTTTTGTTTTTAAATGTGGTTTGATAGCCTTGACTCACTTGGATTAAACTATTGATTTACCAACCCTCTTCGTATGTTGACCCAAGAGGGCACAGTTGATGCTATTTAGAATATTACAAACCCTCTGCCATATGCATATTGTCTAGCCTATATTTCAACCCCATCACCTTTCAGCAGATTGCTTTAGACAAGAGATCTCATGGGCAGGGAATCTGCAATGCATATAAGCCTACTAGCTCATTTAATACAGGAGAGTCCTAGACATTGACCTTGTCTTCAGCTTCCAGCTTGGCAGGGCTGTAACATTGCAAAGACCTACAAATCCCTTTTTAACAAGACTACCTGAACCCAAGTCCAAATAAATGAAAACTTAAAGATGTCCAACAGATCAGTTGCTTATACAGTTAAATAGAAAATAGACTGACTCTGCACTTGCCTTGTAGCTGCTTACCTAGCACAGTACCAGCTCTTTGGATAATAACTTGTCTGTAATCAGTTCTAAAACACTGTACACATTGTTAGTTCATTAGTGAACCATGGAAAGGTATTTTATGTAAAGATAGGGAAGCCCAGGAACATACCCTATGTGTCTGATTATATGAAGGAAAAGATATTTTCCTTTAAGGTGCATTTAATTTTTTTTAAAACAGATAATGGTTCCAATTTTGGGCTGAGTGGTATAAAAGAGACATCGTATAAGAGAATGAAGCCCGTTATCTATGACATTGTAGCTTCAGACTATATATACCACGGGAGTTTACAAGCTAATAAACTAAAAAACATTTAAATAAGAAGCATCACCTCAAGTGCTGTTTCATCTTCCACTGCACTATACCTTTTCTTCCACTTTCTAGGAATCATATGTACAATATACAACAGAGGGAAACTGAATCTATAAGACAGTACTTTGGAGACAGTGATCAGCCTGACTTAAATCTAGGTTTCAGTAAGCCTTAGAGCTCTATTCCCCACATGTGTTATTCTTGTATGTATAGTACTTGAGGAGTAATATAAGCTGAATTGGTGAAGTCATTCTGAGTACTAAAGTACCCTGTTATATTAATTATATTAATCTCGTGTTCACAACCATCTCACAGGAATTAGCTAGTAAGTGTTTACTTTATGGAATACTGAGATTCTTCTCCCACTGAAGTCAGTAGCAAAACTGCAAGGGACTTCAGTGGGAACAGGATGTGTCCTAATGTTTATGGATGTATTGTACCTAGTCTAGCTATGCTTTCAAACCAGGCCCATCACTGTGGTACATGAGTCATTGAGAAGAAGTACAAAACTTAAAAGGGGGCTTTTGGGGCCTGTGGGCTTAGAAGTACAGATAGACCCCAAAACCTAGCCTTATGGGGCTACTGTTTATAGTTTTACAGAACCAAAACCAAAGATAATCTTGGATCTGACTTCTATTTTATCCAAACAACAAAGTTCAGGGAAGGGTGTGAGAGAGGCGTAGGTGATTTCCAATAAAAGGCTTCAGTTTTGTCCCATCTCTGAATATAAACTGGTTCAATGTAAGCTATTCCATTTTTTTACTTCACCTATGGTATGATGTGCATGCTTCTTACAACAACAACAACAAAAAGAAATAGGGGTAAATGCAATAGTGAGCTAGACTAGTTGTCGCTCTAAAGACTTGATCCTGCAAAGATTTAAGCATCCGTGTAACTTTATGCAGAGGAGTAGACCCAGTGGGACTACTCTCCCGTATCAATTACACATATACTTAAATCTTTGCAGGATCAGGGCTAAGTTACAGGACTCTGCTTCACAGCTTAAAAACTGGGTTGCACTATTGGGAAAATTCACCACATTGCTCTCTCTGTAGAGTATATACCTTGCCCCTCAAACTGTGAGACGTTGTCAAATGATGTCATGACATGTGACATGATGCTCTCTGATGATGCAATATAATAACCTCTTCAGTTTTTAAATAGAAAAAGACAAGTATTCTTGATTAGTGGCTCTTTTGCTGCATTATTAAAGATTTTTCGTTTGCCTGTTGACATAGCAGTTAGCCATATATTCAGACTACAAATTTAAAAACAATAAATCATACAAAACCACCACCCACAGTGGATGCAATTAAAACCACTATCCTTTTGTTAGCAGAAATTCAGACGAAGTATAAAAACAAATGAAATCCCTTCAGAATCAGACAAGCGCTAAATCAAATGAACTCTTTTAACATTATGCTCTGAAACTCATCATGCTGGGCTCTGGTAGATGCTTCACAGGGAGTGAATTAAGATAGAAGCCCACGCATGAGAAAGTATTGCCACGGGTCCTGGGATGTTTAACCCCAGGAACTGGCAGGAAGAGCCAGCCAGCTGGCCTGTCTGGTCTTACCTGTGAAGTGGGATATAGGCCTTCATGCTGCTTGCACACTGAGTGGATTTAAGTAGGAGGGGTTTGTGTATTGGCCCATCCCACTCTTTCATCCCAGTCAGACAAATGTCCAGCTGGTACAGAAAATAGCAACAAGCAGTGTGACTGGCAGAAATGCAGCTATTTAACCCACAGCTGGGGGTTAATTTGCCACTTTGAGAAGTTGTACTTCTGTGTGCCGAAGGATAGCCTTCACAATTTAATCCATGGTTGGTACTATTTACCCATAGCTGGAGCATGGTAAGTGAGCACCAGGGCATAGCCACATGCCAGTGGGCCTGCTAACTGCCACCCCCGCCCCCCGGGGCCCATGCTACTCCAAGATCCCTTGCACGTTGAGCCTGAAACTGCAAGACGCAGTCAGTTTCCAGCTGGTGCCACCAAGAGGCACTGTGAGAGCCTTGTCCATGGAGACACTATGTACCTGCCAGAAGGACTTACGTACTCTGCCGTCCTTTCACCAAAGCTAGCTGGTGGCTGAATGCAAAGCAAGAAGCAGAAGGCAATCACACTAAGCAGCTCTAGATGCATCACGCGGTCCTGTGCCAAAGCACCACTGACTGACCATCATGCAGCAGGGTCCCAAATCATTCATAACTTTATACCAGGAATAGCACCCAGAAGTGAACAGAAAGCGCATGCAAATGCAAAGACCTGAGCTTGTAACATCGGTGTTCCCAGTAAGCCTATGGTAGATGTGAGTGGTCATGGGTTCTACATCAGCGACACGCTCATATTGTGAATACAGAAATGGAACACTTACACTTACCCAGATCAACAAACTGAAAAGAATAGAAAGCACTTCTCTGTTTGTGAATCCTATTTCACACTCAGTGATTTTATAATGTAATACACGCTCAGTGTTGTGGCCTGTAAGCATCTTATATAAAAACAAAATACCCAACTGAATGTGTTAGGTTAGAATTAGAACCATCCACCATCCACTATTCAAATCAAACCTTATTTTTAAAAATTGAATAAAAAAGATCAGTCACTTGAACTGTTGGCTGTGTAACCAGCAGGACTTACTGTTGATGGCCCAGAAGAAAATTATATTAATCTTTCGTCCACAACCATAGACATAAGTTTTACAAGCACCCTCCTTCCTGACGTCAGCCTTGCAAGTTGCCTTTTTCTACAGATATCCTGAGACAGTTGATACAAGAAGAAAGATGGGCACAGTGGCAAAGGCTCACTCTAAGTAATTTATTGGAACAAAGTTTTTGAAAATTAATGCAGTGGATAATGCAAAAAGCAAAGAAAAGTGTTCTGTGTGGGCACAACAGTGGCAGCAAAGTCTGATTGAAGGACATGTCTGGGAGGTGGGCAGCTTTGTGAGTCAACACTTTCCCCCATTAGGTGGTGAAGTTAAATATTTCTCACGTTAAGGAGCTGTCATTGTACTTCATGGCTAAGACTGCTCTGATTTGGACTGAGTTTTCACCTTTCATGGGTGCAGAGCCATGGACAAACACAGGGTCTTCTTTGATTGAGATTCAGATGTATTCAGTGAAGTTCTAGAGGTGTTGGGAGACCTTAGACCATTATGTGCAAAATGGAGCCATATCCCCATGTGGTCGGTAAATACAATGGAAAGAGACAACCAGTCCATTGTTGGAACAGATTATCAAAGCCACCCTTTGGGAAGAGAGGGTGCCAGCTTCTCTTAAGAAAAAGATGTTAGACCCTTATTCAAGCAACCATTTATTGATGCTGAAAATCATGATAATGATCACTTAGAGTCAGATTTCTAAATTGGAGTAAGGTGCATAGGTTCTTTGGAAAATCCCACTCGGCATCTATCTGCACCTTTAGAGAATGCCTACGCTGCAGCTGAGAGTGAGCCTTCCAGCTCAGTTAGACAGACTCATGTTATGGGGGCTCATGCTAGTACACCAACAATAGTGGGGATGTTGTAGCACCAGCGGAGGCTCAGGCTAGCCACCTGAGCTCAGACCCGGGAGGTAGGGTGGGCCTGAGCTCAGGTGCTAGCCCGAGACTCACTAGTGCTTCAATGTCCACACTGCCAACACAAATGTGTCTTTACAGTCATAATCTAGAATGAATTTTTTTATAAATTTGGCTTGGGAGAAAAATGTTTTTGCCTTAATTGTGAACTCCCATTAATTGTGTTGCAGAAAAAATAATTAGTCTCAAAATGTCTTCCTATCTGGGGATATAGTATATGTTTATTGTACACTGAGTACGGAATTCTCTCATGTTCATATTTCAACAGTCTTTTGTGAACATGGCTGAAATGGGCGGGGATCTGATGCTATCTAAGGAGTCTAGAATAGGAATTTTTTTAGTTAAAGGTGGCCTGAAACAAAGGGGAAAAATATCCTTATGCCCTTTTTTGTTTCTTTCAAAGGTCTGAAGATGCCCTGGAAGGATTTTTAAAAACTCTGCTTCTTTGTACGAGTATATTTTGAGGCCTATCTAGGCAGAAAGACTCAGGTTATTTTTAGACCATTAGGATTCATTGGAGTGGAGACTGGAACACAGATGTTCCTCCTCTCAGGTAAGTGCCTCAACCAGCGGGCATTAGAGTCATTCTCTCCTTACCAAATAATTATTTCTGTGTTTTATACAAAGGGGGACAGCTGCAGCAGGAGAGATTGAAAGAACACCCCCGAATAGCCCGGTGGTTAGGGCACTCACTGAAAAGGGGGAAGACGTGGTTCAAGGCCCTGCTCTAGAGCGATTCAAATCTGGGTCTCCTGTATCTCAGGTGAGTGCCCTAACCACCGACCTATTGGTAAAACGGGGTGTGTGTGTCCTTTTGTTAATCTAGCCTTTCATTTCCTTTGTTTTTATTAAAAATGCCAGTAGCGAAAAACTTTGTTTGACCCAAAACATTTTTCTGACTTTTCTGATACACTGAAAAATGTCGTGTTTGGGTTGAACCAAACCACTTTTTTGGCTGCCAGCAAACCAAAAAATCAGTTATTTGCCCAACTCTACTTTACACATGTTGTTTGCATCCTAATATTAACCAAATTATAACTCAGCATGTGATTTGTTTATATGCTTGGATTTTTACAGTTTATCTTTTATACTCCTTTTTCTTTTCTACTGTTGTTTCAGAATCCTTGTTTGTGAACACAAGTATACTATCTTCCCTTTGTTTAACGCTCTCTGTTCGTCTAGTTATTGATTCCTGGAGTGACACATACTGTTACATAATTGCTGTTTTAGAAAGTTGTGTATGCACCGTCCCTTGTGTAATTAGGAAAGAAGCCATAGAATGACAGGTCTACTACATCTATCATTAACTCAGCTGAATGAGACAAATTATAAGCACTACTGTCTTCACACTGGACCCATTCTCTTGCCCATGGTGGGGACGAGCAAGGGTTACATAAAGAACCACTTTTTAGGGTGGTCTTTCCAGTTGTGTTGATATGTGGAATCTTTGATGGTGTCATCCTACTCATTGTCACTTGTCACCTAAGACAGGATTTTGACTCAAGTCTTCAGTGGTCAAAAACACTAACCCAGTTTCACTTTAAAAAACGAAAGTGAAAAGAATCTTATTAATTCAGGACCATTGTGATAGGTCTCCTGAGGAATTTCTTCCTGTAAGTTAGACTCAGGCAGTTACAAATGCTACTGATAAGGAAGACACACATCCTATGGTTGGTATCTGTGGCAGTTGCCCTTTATTCAATTACCCACAGCTGGAATAATTGGATATTTAGGAACAGGTTAATGGGATAAGTAGGCAAACCAGATTCAACTTGTATACTATGTGGAAATGGATGATTGCTGTCTCACGGGCACCTTTTGTACACTGCTTGTGCTACCAGTTCTTATGTGGGCAATACAGGAGGAGATGAATTAGCTATAAGTGATGGTCTGTTTGTAATTATAAGTGTGATTTTATTGGAATGATATTTTAAGATGGAAGTGGATTAGAAGTTATACCTGTCCCTTGCTGTTGTTGTCCTTAGGCACCAAAGAATTTCAGGCCAAGTACTCTAAACAATCCCTATTTGATGCCATTTCTGGAGAGGTCTCATGGTAGAACCGAATAAGCTGAACCCCCGAAGTAGCACTGTGCACTTACTTCATTTTACATTAATTTATAACAAGAATAAAATAAATAGTGATTGGCCAAAAAGTTTGGGTTTGGATTCAAATTTCTCTGTAGTTCATAGCAAGAACATTACAGTGAGGGGGACAGCTATAGATTCAGATCTGAATTTCCACAAAGTTTGGGAGAGGAGATATTGTATTTTGATTTGGGTCTCTAATAACAATACTTTGTATCTCTGAGTCGCTTTTTTATCTGAGGACTTTAAAGTGCTTTAGAAACCTGAATAAAATTAGTCTTACAAAACTGCTATCAGAGGTATTGTTATCCATAGTTTAACAGATGGGAAAACTGAGGATGAGTGATTTTACTCAAGATCACACAGAAACTTGTGGTGGTATTGGGATTGGAACCCAGCTCTTCAGACCTTTAATCCTCTGTCAAAAGACCAGCCTCAATAAACTGAATATTTCATATACTGTAACTTGAAAAGAAAATGTGTTGTTCAACTTTATGAATAAAGCTGTAGAGTTGTCATAGTCATGATGCTTGTAACTAAAATCACAAATGTACGGCTTTTTCATAATAAAATCATCGGCTTTATAACTTTTTCAGTGAGATCACTTCATGAACTTTATGGGAGGATATTTATATCCAGTGTATGGGAAAGAAGCCTGTTTTGGCTTGTTTTTCATTTTATTCAATTAGTTAATTATTACTAAATAGCTTTAAATTTATATTCCAGAATAGATGATATTTTGTTTTTAGACAATGTGAATTTTTGCCTTTTAAAAAACAAATTTGTAACTCTAGACTTTTTGCCATGACAAAGTCAAGATTTCCCCCCTTTTCTGCCATTACAAAAACTAGCCTTATTCATGGGTAGTCATGGGTGAGCCAGAAATAATATGGTATAACTTGGACATATGCATCCTTAAACTTATCTAGTTGATTTGAGCCCACAAAACAGACAGAACAGGCTTTCTTGCTAAAATCTCAGTGCTTCCTGTCCCAGTCCCAACAAGAATCTGGAAGTGCAAAGATATTTGGAAAAAAGGGTTGGAGAGAACTTTAGAATCTTCAAAAAGCTTCCGACTGAGTTCATGTCTGGAAATAGACAAAGGATTTATTAGGTGGAAAGGTAGTAGGAGTGTTGGAACTGAGAAGTTTCTTTCAGAACTGGTTCATCCCTCACCTGCAAGGTACTGAGAAATCTATGGGAAGTGAGGACTTTCCGCATCTGATAGGAGGTGATCAGTATCTAGCAGGATAAGATCCATGATATGTTTGTACAGTAATTCTAAATGGGTGGAAGTGTTAATTACATTACATAGTGGCAACCTCAGTGACTTGGCAGACAGATATCTGAAACCTTGGTTAATCAGAGATTCAGATAAATGAATTTCAATTTCTATATGTATTTTGGATTCAGGGAGATGAAATATTGTTTTGAGCGACCCAGTACTTGAGAAATTGGCATTTGGAGAATTGAGGTTCACCTCTATTAGAATAGCTGATGAACACGAATAAATGAGTTTTCCCTAACTAAACGTGATTCACAACACAACTGATGCAATGTGTTTTGCTTAATCAACCATTTTATAGAAGCAGAACAGAGGAAAGCAAACAAACTTGTAAAACATACATTTATCCAAGGAATCCAACTTTAGTTGAACAAGAAATTAAAAAAAGAAAAGAAAAAGAATCAATCTTGATAAGGGCTGGAAAATCTCCTTGTCAGCAAAAAATAGACTTGTTACTTAATAAGGTTAATAATAGATAAAGTCCCCTAAAGTTGTATTATCACAGTTGACGATCATTTTATTAAAATGTTAATGGCCTGAGGCTAAGCAAACTGTTCCCTTAATCTGCCAGAAGAACTGCTTTCTCAGGAATTATGTACGCCAGAGCACTTGGGATCTGAGCAAATTATAATGAGTGTATTTGAAATTTGGAGCATCCACTGTTTGTGAGATCTTAACTTGACTAAATGGGATGAATTTCACATTTCTTAAAATGACTAAGTGTCCTTTAATTACAAATAAAACTCACACAGATATTTTTAAATGAATATTTAAAATTAATGCTTGGCTTGGGTTGCTGCATTTGAAATAGCTTAAATTTCAGTGGTTGAAAGAAAACTGTAGTAAAGGAAATATTTTTCCTTCTTCCCATGATAAGCAAGTGAAGGGTATAGTTTAGTAAATACATTTGCTGTAGTCACACAATGCCCTGTTTCAGTAGCAGATGGAATGAAAATAAGTATTCATCAGCATCTTTAAGAATGGCAATTGTTTGAGTCAACATAGAGTAGGCTTAAGCATTCATTGAATTGTGGTGGATTGCATTATGATTTGTTTGGGATTACAACAAAAAACATAAGGTTTGAAAAAAGACCAGCTGTATAGAGAGACTTATTTCTATAGATGCAATATCAGCTCAAAACACAAAGGGGCCAATCGTGGGGAGTACACATTCTATCTTTCCTCAAGACACGTGGGAATCCATTTCTCTCAGAAACTTTCAGACATAGAAAATCTGAAAGGAAGTATAAAACAAAAAGGATCTGCAATGCTGAATGTTGTATTTTTTCTGGATTTATTTGAGTGGCAAAGGTAAAAATGCTATACTACAAAATATAGGCATGAAATCAAATCTTTTCTACCAAAAGATCAAATGAGATAACAACGTGAAAGATAAAAAGCAATCCAAAACAGAATAGATTGCTTCCACAAATGTGGAAGCAGGGGCATTTCTGATTTTTCAAGACATATCAGTATGGGATGGGCCAGGGAACCTGGGGAAATGTTATGGTGATTTTAGTCTACAATGTAATCTTATGATGAGTTTTCTTTACATTGGTTGCTGGCATTAAGGCTCCATGGACGAATGTACTCTGGTCCTTGAGAGAGGAGTCTGCGTTCATTTCACCTCACCCAGCTAAATTACGAATGGCATTATTTAAAATGAAGCTTTCTCCCCTCTTTCTTCTCTGTATAACAACAAGAATGCAAAGGTGCCAGAGATAGATATATTTATCTTATTTAATATTTATTATGACACTTTTATAGTGCCCTTCACTGAAATAACTATATGTCAATAACAGCAAAAAGGAGACATTTGGGATATTTTAGTGTACAAACATAACAGAAGATTTGTAATGCTGCTGTGTCTGTGACTCAGAGACAGACAAACAAAAAATTATATTCCTTCAGTGTATTTTTTTCAGCCCACCTTTAACCTGGCCTATCTAATTTTCTGGGCACTTTGATGACATTTAGTCATGTAACTATCTTACTACATCTGCATTTCAGGTAGTTATTTTCATCCACATCAGGGATCAGTTTTCATACACCGTGCTATCATCAGACTCATTGAAAAATTATGATTGTTGTCAAATCCTAAATCATTGATAGCAATTCCAGACTTTCTTTTCGATCACTGCTCTAACAAAAAGCAGCCCTGTGTGGTTTTTTTCTATAAGGTCGTCGTTACCACTAACACAACTTTTTTGTAGATACATTAATGTGGAAACATTATCCAAATAATTGATTTTGCTAGGTAAACATCGGGAGTAGAAAGGAGGCTCTCTGCCTGTCTATCTAGCATGGCTGTCATGCTTTTACTGTCAGCGTGGGCCTGGAAGCCCTTGTCTCCAACCAAGAGGTGAAGACTGAGGTTGCAAAATAGGGAATCCCCATGTAAAATTTAACGAATAAAATAATGTTTTTTATAAAGAACAGCTGAATTTGGGGGGTTATTATAAATAATCTTTATAATTTATTAATAGTTTTTTTGGGGGGAGGAACTGGGGAGAAAAATGATGAGTTAACACGGTTAACTCTTTTTGCCATCATCCTCTCCTCAGCTGGCTACTGCCTTCAGACGCTGCGCAGGATTCAGAAATGCTTTTGTTTGGTGTTAGCTGGTGAGGTGAGATGAGGCGAGTGCTACTGTAGAATGCTTTGTTACAGCTAAGCACCTGAAAGCTGAATCAACAAGAAATGGGGCCAACTACCCCATACCGCTGATTGTATTTCCTGTTGAAGAAAGAGAAAGTTGGCTCCACATAAATAATACTGCACGTACAGGAGTGGTCCACTTTGCTCTTGTAATGACAAAAGGTTATCAATGCAATTTTGCGATAGTTCTGATCATTCAGAAGAAACAGCTCGATGGATGCTATCTGATAGACCTCCACCACTTAACGAAACCTCTCCAGTGATGTTAAAGCAAGCCAAGTGCTCAGATACTGTATAAACCTGAGTTTATGCCAGAATTTGAACTCTCTGGCAAAGGTACTGCCTAGCTAAATACAGAACATCTTTATGATGAGCAATAACAGAGCATATAAAATAACAGTAGGACTGAGGAATAGCAATTACACCTCTTTCCTTCCAAATTGAATTGTGCACTTCTCTGCAATAAGAAATAATTGTCATGTTTATTGTGTTTATCTGAATTAGGCTGTAATCTTCTTTTTACATGTCTGTAAAGCACTGTGTATGTTTATGGCCCTGTGTAAATAATAATAATGGTTTTGCTAGTGTGTAGTTGTTGTAACCGTCCTTATTAAAGTAGAAGATACATATTAGGATTAATTCCCCAGTCTTCCCTTTAGTAGTCTTATCCAGTTAAAACTTGCTAGTAAACTGAAGGAAAGAAAGGGAAGAGATGATCATGCTGCTACAAAGGGCTGTCCTGAGTGCATTTGGAGATTAAAAATGCATAATTAGTCCATGGAACTCATTGCCACAAAATATTCTTGAGGTCAAGAGCTAAAAGGATTAAAAAGTGTTTGCCTTGAGGCCAAGTGGCATATGTATGCATCCACTGCAAGCGGCTCATGGCACTCAAGGCTACTTACAGTATCTTGAGATCAGAGTTGCTGAAATAGCACAGCCAGAGAGAGAGGTTTATAGGGACCATGTGTCCAGACACAGTAGAACAGACCTATCTCAAAACAATCGGTCCTGATCCTCCAATTGAGGAAGCCAGTCTCATGATAGGAGGGGACTAAGGAGGAATGGAGGCAGAAACTGAGCCAGTTTCCAATAGAGGTAGAGGACTTTGATCATTCCTCATGCATGCCGGAAATCACTCCAGGAGTTAGTTACATTTGTGCAACTTAGGATGACTGTGGTGATAAGTCATTTGATCATTAAAAACAATAGCTGAGTATGTTGTGGCAACCAGAATGATTCAGTGACTTACCTACTCGATCTCATCCTACTTCTAAGGAATGCTGGGAAGAGTTGTTGCTCATGGTATGCATGTTTACTAATAATTGATGGAAGTGGAGGAGAAAGGTCTTGGAAGCTAAACTTAGATTATTAGGGAAAAGATATAAATCCAATTCCTTTTATTTCTCTGAACTGCTTCCATTTCCACAGGCAAGAACAGCTAGGCACAGGGAACCTCAAAATCTCAACATGTGAATACAACAATGAAATAAAGAGAGGGGTGTTTAAATTTAACCAGACACTGGGAAACTTTTTTGGGAAGAGGTGAGCTTCACTTAACCAAAGTGGATCCCGAGTGTTGGCACAGAAATTAAACAAGATATTAGGGATATGCTGATAAGTGCTGAGGAGCACCCAGATGAGAGAGAGACATGGGCTGCGGAGATCAGTAATAGAAAGACATTTCTGTATCTAGTAAAGGATAGGGCAAAAATTACAACTGAACTGAAGTTGAGACAGGATGAGATCAGAGAGATATATTCTGAAATGAGAACAGTTTGTTAGACTGCAGTATCAGCCAAGAAATGAAATGGATACAAGTGAAATCCTGGTGTCATTGAAGTCAATGGCAAAACTCTGACTTCAGTGGAGCCAAGATTTCACCCAACATTTTGTATGTACCCATCCTGACGGTTGCATTTAAGTTCACTTTTTAAAAAATAAATTACAAGAAATTTACCATTAAAAAATGAAGTATTGCGTTTGGAACTACAAAGAAGTGGCAATTTCTGGAACATACACTCAAAAATACAATCACATTTTCCCCTCCAGTGTACAAGACTCATGGGCATAACCACAGGTTTAATCCTCCGTTGACCATAATAATGTTTCCAGTTCCTTTTTGAAAAGTATTTGTGCCACAATTTCTGGAGCTCTGAAAGTTTTTGATCACAAGAAAAATGTGCACTGTGCCTCAGTGGAGCTGGATCGGTCCTCAAGTGTAGGAACTGGTGAAGTTTAAAGGCACAGAGATTCCGTTACGTGCTTAATGCAGGCATATAGGGAGTTCTTGGCAACACTAATGGTGGGTCTTAAATTCTTCTTCACTACTTTGGGGTTTTGATTATTCTTTTGTGCTCAGTTGGAAACATTACTTATGAGAATTGGGACATTTTAATTTGGCTGTGCTACCACTTTATTAATATTTGAACATCCCACTGTTTTCTGGCCTGGCACAGTGGGAACCACAAAAAGAGGTTAAAAGATCAAATGTTCCCCTCCCTGGCATCAGATGCCTTTTCTCCCTTCCCTTTCATATTTAAACATTTCTGGAACTTTTTATAAAAGCTTTTATTTTATAGAATCAAGATATCTTAATCTTTGTGTCTAGAAGGAAAGACTGTAGATGAAGGCAGGCAAATGTGCCTTTATCCAGAGACTGCATCAGAGACATATAAGGGATAAAGACTTGCCAATTTATCCATTACAACCTGGCATAACAATTATCCATTATCATGCGTAAAGTCTGTGTGAACTGTGAGCACATCTGGCTAGCTCCAGTTCATTTATTTAGCCTCTGGTATGCTCTGGATTAAAGCATGTGCTCATTAGAGAATAACATTTCTGTGGATGCTGATTTTCATCATTTGAAAGAAGTGAGTGAAGATTTTTTATAAACCTCTGATATTTAGGGATGAGAGATCTCTTATCCATGTAAATATTCATCCTGGATACAGTATGTCTTAACTAATTAACAGATTCTCTAGAAGGGAAGAATAGTCTTGTGGCTAAAGGATAGGACTGGGAGTCATGAGATCTAGGCATCTGTAACTGGCTCTGCCACAGACGTACTATTTTACATTGGGACATGTCACTTAATTGCTTTGGGCCTCCTTTCCCTATCTGTGAAATGGGTTAATACCGTCATACCTTAAAAGGGTGAGCCTTGAAAGTTTAACTCACTAATATTTCTAAAACAATTTGAGATCCTTGAATAAGACATTTGTCTATATTTTCTCCCTCTCTCATACAACAGAATTAGATTATTATTTTTTTTAGTTTCAGAGTAACAGCCATGTTAGTCTGTATTCGCAAAAAGAAAAGGAGTACTTGTGGCACCTTAGAGACTAACCAATTTATTTGAACATGAGCTTTCGTGAGCTACAGCTCACTTCATCGGATGCATACCGTGGAAACTGCAGAAGACATTATATACACACACAGACCATGAAACAATACCTCCTCCCACCCCACTGTCCTGCTGGTAATAGCTTATCTAAAGTGATCATCAAGTTGGGCTATTTCCAGCACAAATCCAGGTTTTCTCACCCTCCGCCCCTCCACACACAAACTCACTCTCCTGCTGGTAATAGCCCATCCTAAGTGACCACTCTCTTCACAATGTGTATGATAATCAAGGTGGGCCATTTCCTGCACAAATCCAGGTTCTCTCACTCCCTCATCCCCCTCCAAAAACCACACACACAAACTCACTCTCCTGCTGGTAATAGCTTATCCAAAGTGACCACTCTCCCTACAATGTGCATGATAATCAAGGTGGGCCATTTCCAGCACAAATCCAGGTTTTCTCACCCCCCCACCCCCATACACTTGATGATCACTTTAGATAACCTATTACAGTGTGTGTATGGGGCTGGGGGGGCGAGAAAACCTGGATTTGTGCTGGAAATGGCCCACCTTGATTATCATGCACATTGTAGGGAGAGTGGTCACTTTGGATAAGCTATTACCAGCAGGAGAGTGAGTTTGTGTGTGTGGTTTTTGGAGGGGGGTGAGGGAGTGAGAGAACCTGGATTTGTGCAGGAAATGGCCCACCTTGATTACCATACACATTGTGAAGAGAGTGGTCACTTTGGATGGGCTATTACCAGCAGGACACTGGGGTGGGAGGAGGTATTGTTTCATAGTCTCTGTGTGTATATAATGTCTTCTGCAGTTTCCACGGTATGCATCCGATGAAGTGAGCTGTAGCTCATGAAAGCTCATGCTCAAATAAATTGGTTAGTCTCTAAGGTGCCACAAGTACTCCTTTTCATTTTTTTTAGTATAGATTTCCAGGATGATTTAATAACAAACTATTTTTTTGCATATTATTTGATAATTTTTTGAAATAAAAATGCATGGGGCCTAATTCTAAGTAACACTAAAGCCTCTTTACACTCCTCTAACAGTGGAAAGCGACCTTAAAGTGAATGTAAAGTATGGTTACACTGCTTACATGACTAGAGCGCTGTGAAGGCCATACTGTAAATGAGAATCAGGCCCATAATATCTATTTCTCTAAAGACTTGGAAAGAAAAACATACAAAATATCTGTCACCTGAGAGAATTATTATTATTAATTATGTTAACAGTACTCAAAAATGCAATAATGTTCTGGTATGGATAGAAGACATGGGGTGAAATCCTGGCCCCATGGAAATTAATGGGAGTTTTGAAGTTGACTTCAATGGTGCGATGATTTGACCCATTACCCTTGCCCTGAGGAGCTCAGATGTCATAAAGGACGTCACTGTGAACTCAAGTGGAAGCAGTGACTTTTATGTTAAACGATCAAATTTATTCCACATGTAACCCTATTGCTCTGACTCAGGTGGGCAACTTGCGGCCCGCAGGCCGCACACAGCCCATCAGGGTCATCCGCTGGCGGGCCATGAGACAGTTTGTTTACATTAACCGTCTGCAGGCACGGTTACCCATAGCTCCCAGGGGCCGCGGTTTGCCATTCCTGGCCAATGGAAACTGCGGGAAGCAGCGGCCGGCACGTCTCTGCAGCCCACACCTCTTCCCACAGCTCCCATTGGCTGGGAACGGTGAATCATGGCTACTGGGAGCTGCAGGCGGCTGTGCCTGCGGATGGCGAATGTAAACAAACTGTCCCGTGGCCCACCAGCGGATTACCCTGACCTGGTTGCCCACCACTGCTCTGACTGGAGTTACCTGGAGTGAGCAGAGAGTGAGTACTATGTCATATACATATACAAAGCATCACAAGATCAGCTTAGACAATATTCACTGAATTGGAGCAATTTCTAATTGCCTTTGTCCTTTACACCGAGATTCAATAATTTGATGGGGATTTTTCATAGGCACTAAATATATCTAGTTTTGGAGGCAGATGATCTGTAGACAGAGACCATATAAACATTCCTAAGAGGAGCTACATTTCAGTTTAAGCCAGCTGCTCACCAAGAGGCCACTGACATTGTACTCTTTCCTTCAATCCAGGGTACAAAGGCTTGGAATGCACACACCATATCATGAACATATTTTAGGGTGAGAAGGGTCAAGCTGTGGGAAGATTACTTTCTTGAGTATCAGGGTTTGGTTATACATATACAATATTTTTTTAAAGTACTGTATTACTTTCCTTTCAGATTTGCCACTTGACTGTGCTATAGCAAAGCTTCCTGATAGTAAAGAAAATACCAGGTGCAGCCTGTACCTAGAACTCAGGGGAAATTACTAGGCAAGAGCATTTGAGACAGTGGAGGCAGCAGGGTCAAGTCAAGGGTTAAGTGAAAAAGAGCTGCATTTGATTAGCAAATAGACTGCTTTAAAACCCACTGTGTCACAGGTGTCAGAGTTTGTATGATCAGAAAAAAGAAATATTGTAGGTATCTTATTTAATTAGTAGTTCATTTTGACTTGTTAAAATGTGCTCATCTAATGTCATGGGCTTGTGCACCATCTTTATCATACAAAAAAAGTAACAGTTAAAACCAAATTAAAAACTAAAACTCTCCCACAACTCCCCCAAAACTAAAGCTCTCTCTTCTCCACCACTCAGACCTTCCTACCCTAGAGATGCTGGGTATTACAGAATGTTCTAATCTTTGCAAAGTAACCTGACCATCAAGAGATTTGGCCCTGGGAGGTAGGAATAGAATTCCACAGTCAGGAACCCCTCTCTAAGTGCACACCTCCACCAGCAGCCTCCTTTTGGCTATGTCAGGGGGCTGTTACCTTGAGCACCTCAGCTGATCTCAACTGCTGCTGTATCACAAAAAGAGACATTTTCTGGGGTAACCTAGATCAAACCCTTTTGAGATTTCATAGGCTTAAAAAACCCCAACAAATTGCGCTCACAAACAAACTGGAAGCCCATGTGGATTATGAAGCACTGGCATAGCATGTGCCCTGTAATAAATGCCCTTCAGCATGTCTCGTACCAGCTGAACTATCTAAGTGGTCCTTGTGTGGAGCCCTAAGAAGAGTGCAGAGTGTTTAATGGAGTTTCAAATTTATAAAACTGTAGATCTTTATGATAAGCTCCACATCTGAAATACACGGCTGCAATCCCTGGCCAGAAGAACTCTTGTACACTGCTACTACCTGGACATCCCAAAACAGATCAGGGTCCAATAAGAACATCAGATAGTGAATCTGAGTATAAAAAAATAAAGGCAAGCAAACTTAGTTGGTCATAGAGTTTAAGGCCAGACTGGACCATCACATCATCTAGTCTGACCTCCTGTATATCACCCAGCATCAACATCACCGAGCACTCACACTCTACACCCAACAACCAAGTTTAGACCAAAGTATAACAGCCCATAGGAAATTAATCTATTATGTGCCACAGGCAGAGCATAGGAGGGACAGAGGCACACCAGTACCCGAGGTCCCCTCAATGACAGAGAAATGATTAAAGGAGAGAGATGCAGATAATCCTGGCAAGTGACCTGTACCCACATGCTGCAGAGAAAGGCAATCCCCATCCCACCCCCCAGATCACTGGCAATGTGACCTGGGGGGAAAAATCCTTCCTTAACTGATGGAGCTGATATCGCCTTTGCTATTTCTTCCAGTTGTTACTACCAAACTACTAGCATAATCTCAGCCTGAGCTATGAACCTGCCCTCCTATACCCAAGCCCTGAAACCAGCAAGATATTGATCTGTTGCAATGGTTGGCTCTAAATAAAGATCCATTTAGAGGCTCATACTGCCTTGCTCTCTCTCCTGTGGCCTTGTACATTGAACAGCAGGGACCAAAGAACCCTGCATCACCCCGTGCGAGAGAAGTCTTTGGCTAGACAAGCTGTCATTTAGCACTATCAGAGCAGAGAATGGGGCTCCTGAACAGCAATGCCATCTATCCCTGCAAGATCAGCAACACTCTATAGTATCAAATACAGCTGACAATCTAAAAGGACAGTAGTAACTTTATTAGCCACCTATCTTGCATTGAGCAGCTTACTGGAAATTGTGAATAACTGAAACATCCCATGGGTTTATTTGACATGGTTTGTTTTGTAAGGGGGAAAACAATTGTGAATTTCATGCACAGATGAGCTGACAGGTTTACTCAACATTGCTGGTACAGCAGAAACAAGAGTTTCTGTTGGATAAAATTTCTATCAAATATTGCTTGGGCCGTAGGCAAAATGACTCTTGAACTTAAAGGCAGTGCTCAAACAGCCGTGTGTGTGTGTGCTTGCGTGCATGAGAGCTAATTGTTGACGTCGGTGATTGCAGAATTGTTCCCAAAATGAGCAGGAGTGTGTCAGGAATTGTGATCTGTTATTTCCTCACCAGATACCGAATAATGACAGTTCTCATTAATTTATGTAATTATCTTGTTCTGATGTGGTGTAAATGGAATGTAAGTAGTGCACAGGCCTTAATCTCACCCTTAGGCTCGGCTCCAAAGCCATCTGAAGTCAGTGGGAGGCTTTCCGTTGACTTCAGCAGGAGTCTTTTGGATCAGGAGCTCAGTCTGACGCAGAATCCTACAGCAATGTGTCTGCTTACCTTAGAGATGTGGCGCTTCTCTCTTTGTGCCACACAATACTGAATACAGAAAGACAGACATCTCACACAATTGGCTTAAAAGGCCCTATCCTACAATGGCACTATAATTACAAGCCTGCAGGGGAAATCTCTGTGCTTTTGTGAAGAGGGGAGCCAAGATGAACACAAAAAGACTTCATTTACTTACCATCCCAGGTTTCAGTTTCCAGTTCTATAGGAAAGCCAATAAGAGGACTTAACTGGAAATATATCACAGCACCAGGGAAGCATATAAAATAGGCTGAGAAACAGTGACAGGATAGGAGGCAAAAGTCAGAGCAGGAAAGGAGAAGGGTGCTGTAAAACATTAACAACTTTGTTTGAATTCAGAATCCCCATGGAGTTCTATCTCAGGGCTGGTAAGCAACAGGGAGACTTTTGTGTACAGATAAAGGTGGTGTATGGATTCCCAAATTTAAATAAATAAATACATGAAGCTGCCAGGAGGAGCTTGGGCCAGAGAAAGCAACAAAGCCCTGGTTTTAATTTTTTTTTTTTGCCAGTGAAAATCAAATGATAAAATGGGCTGGAGAAATGAAGCAATTGGGAATGGCTGAAGAGGATTCCCAGCTGTGTCTGTAATCAGTGCAATTCATGGCTCACAACGTGTTGGACATACTGTTTTCATGATCTAGGCATTCCACGATGAAAGGGCAAACAATTAAATGGGAGAGAATCTTTAAGATTTTATTTATTATTCTTGCTTTGAAATTATCTCGGAAGCAGAATGTTGCTTTGAGGGCCAGGCCTGCAGACCCATAGTTGCCTTAGGCTTGATCACAACAATCTCTCTGTGATTTGGCAGGCTTTTGGGTTCTCTCCCTGTCACCATGCCCCTTTTAAGAGCTGCTGCAGTGTCTGGGAGAAGAACAAAGCTGTTTTTCCTCATCTGGTCAAACTCATGAGTTTAAAATGAAATTAGTCACTTGAGAAACAGCTCTTTTCTCTCCCAAGTCCCAATGGGGTTTACTGCTAATGTGAAGAAATGGATGAGAGTCAATTAATTTAAACACACACGCACACACCCACACACCCTTGGTAATTCTCACTTTGTTGGTCTACAAATAGGTGGATTCCATTATAAACCTGTAGTTTTAGGCCAATTTTCAGCACAGATTCAATAGCAGGGCCCTATGTGAAGCTCATATTGACAACTATTTTGGCTATTATCTTTACAAATATAATACAGAATATATACTAACACACTAGGAAGTGCTTCATCATTATGCATAATTACTATGATGTGACACTGTTAAAAGAAATAAACAAGATACATTTTGTGTGGCGTACCCTTGATTTGATCATGATTGTTCACTTATTTGCTAATTCCCCAAATTCAGTAATTGGCAAAAGGCTTCCCAGGGCTTGATCCTGTCCCCATTCAAATAAATGGAAAATCTCCCATTAATTTTAATGGTACAGGATTGAGCACCTAGTCACTAGTGCCACACAGTCAGATGCTATCCTAAATTCCTAGCTTCTCGAAAGCTCTTTCTCACCAACAGGCACGTGTGAGAGAGCATGAGTGAGAATCTTGGGAGGCAGGGGGTTTATTACAAGAACTGGTCAGAAAACGCAATTTCTGTCCCTCGGAAAATGGCAATATTTTGAGATTTGTTTTTGTTCTTAATTATGGAGAGTAGTAATTTCAATATTTACCACAGAATTAATGTTCTGGAAAATTTTTATTCAGAAACAACAAAATGTTTTGATTCAATAAGATAAAAAGATTTCATTTTGATAACATTGAAACATTATAATATTCAGTATATTTCAATCTTTTATACATATTGTGTATTGTATTTAATGTTATATATAGATATATTTAAATACAATATTAATTGTAACACTAAAAATGAAACAAAACAAGACTTTCAAATTAGAGTAATTTTGATTTCAACATAAAACTCATCCATTAAAAATTTTAGACCTGCTCTAGTTGTTACTGTGTCTAAGTAAAAGCCATTTATGAGCTGTCAGAGTGTAAAATTCTACCCTTGCCTACTTTGTGTTTGTGTGTAGCTAAGAGTAATTCAGGATGTTGCTGAGGGCTCTCCACAACTACAGGTTTCAATGGGAACTGAGAGATCTCTCAGGGGGTACAATGTGTGTGGAGGAGAGAATGCAGTTTTTTGGTTTTTTTTTAAACTCTGCTCATGCTGTGGAGGTATACAGTATTAAGGAAAGTTTTTGTATTGTTTTAGTAACATTATGTTAAAGTAGATGCCAGAAAATTACAGGACTGGTGTCAAGGTTCCTCCCCCACTCTGAACTCTAGGGTACAGATATGGGGACCTGCATGAAAAAAACCTCCTAAGCTTATCTTTACCAGCTTAGGTCAAAACTTCCCCAAGGTACAAAATATTCCACCCGTCGTCCTTGGATTGGCCGCTACCACCACCAAACTAATACTGGTTACTGGGGAAGAGCTGTTTGGACGCGTCCTTCCCCCCAAAATACTTCCCAAAACCTTGCACCCCACTTCCTGGACAAGGTTTGGTAAAAAGCCTCACCAATTTGCCTAGGTGACTACAGACCCAGACCCTTGGATCTTAAGAACAATGAACAATCCTCCCAACACTTGCACCCCCCCCTCTCCTGGGAAATGTTGGATAAAAAGCCTCACCAATTTGCATAGGTGACCACAGACCCAAACCCTTGGATCTGAGAACAATGAAAAAGCATTCAGTTTTCTTACAAGAAGACTTTTAATAAAAATAGAAGTAAATAGAAATAAAGAAATCCCCCCTGTAAAATCAGGATGGTAGATACCTTCCAGGGTAATTAGATTCAAAAACATAGAGAACCCCTCTAGGCAAAACCTTAAGTTACAAAAAAGATACACAGACAGAAATAGTTATTCTATTCAGCACAATTCTTTTCTCAGCCATTTAAAGAAATCATAATCTAACATGTACCTAGCTAGATTACTTACTAAAAGTTCTAAGACTCCATTCCTGGTCTATCCCCGACAAAGACAGACTATAGACAGACACACAGACCCTTTGTTTCTCTCCCTCCTCCCAGCTTTTGAAAGTATCTTGTCTCCTCATTGGTCATTTTGGTCAGGTGCCAGCGAGGTTACCTTTAGCTTCTTAACCCTTTACAGGTGAGAGGAGCTTTCCCCTGGCCAGGAGGGATTTCAAAGGGGTTTACCCTTCCCTTTATATTTATGACAGCTGGTTATTCTGTGCTCTGTAACCATAGCTGCTGGAACTAGGGGTGCTGAGGATGCAGCAGGACCCCCTGGATTGAAGTGGTTTCCATCATATACAAGGTTCACAGTTTGGTTCAATGGCTCTCAGCACCCCCACTATACAAATTGTCCCAGAACCCCTAACTATAACTGAGCCATATATCTTAAATATGTGCTGTAAAAATATAAACTCAGTTGGCCAATTTAGTCCTTGGAGTAACACCAATGAATTCATTGATAGTACATCAGAGATGAATTAGACTGAAAGTACTTGGAGAGATTGTAAAACTATTTATTGTCACCATAACATGGGTATTAATAAAACCCCAGCAAAACAATGAAATAAGGAAACTTTTGTTTGCACTGGACCACTCGTATAGGTAACTGCTCCTCACAGCAACCAAGCTGGGACCAAGGGACTCCTGGAAACCCTGCCCCTTTACAAGGAAGCAGTTTCCCAGAATTTCCTCTTATAGAGTCTTAGTGATAAATTAAAAGTTAGTGTAAGTGGGTGAAACTCTGGTGAATTTTCCCCTACGGGCCTCGTTTTCAAGTTGCTGAGCACTCCAGATGAAGTTGCCGGGACACACTGTGATAGTCGTCTCTTCTGAACACCAGGCCCTTCAGGCTTAGCTTTTGATTTCAGACTACATCTTAAAAAGTGGGAATCACGTGAATCTGAGAACAGACTATGACCCTTGCAAGGGTCAATGCCAGTAACAAGTGTCTCACAGTTTCAAGAGACCAAGTTCCCCTCCCTCAAACAGAAAAGCCAGCCCAACCCAACCACAATAACAAAAACTAATTTTCCTGTTGCTGAGAGTTTTCATTAAAGCATTCCATAAAATATCTACAAGTCTGTTGTTTTTTGCCTCTGAATTTCTTGTGATACACAATTCAATTGGTGTGTTTAGTTCACTTGGCAGAGACCGAAATATATCAGCTATTCTGGGTACCTGCAATAACCCTCACAGCAGCATTTGGATAAGTTTGAACTGATGGAACAGTATGGCACAGTTTGGAAGTCTCACACACAGAGAATTACAGTATTAAATGCTGAGCCACAACAGAAGCAAGGAACTAATGTTTCAATATCAGCATGAGAGAGGGGAGGTCTCAGTCTAGCAATATTTATGAGATGGTTAAAAGCTGTTTATGTCACCATGCTCATATGTTCCGTGATTGCTAAGTCAGAATCAACAATCTCACTGAAATCTGACCCTGGTGGGCAGAGCATGTGAGAATTGGACATTCTCCAAGCTAACCTTTGGAGGCAAGAAACAGCAAGCAATTGATGAGGAGCTGTCAATATAACCTCCGTTTTGTCTCAGTTCAATTTCAAGTAATTGCTAGACATCTGAGATTGAATCTCTGACAGATATGAAGAGTCAGGGCTAATGTTGGGTATTGGCAGTGAAAAGCAGGTTTGTGTCTCCTTTACTAGAACACAATGGGATTTCGTATTGGAATGGCCAGAAAAAAGAAAGGATTTTGCTGCCTAAAAGAAAGGATTTTGCTGCTGGTGACATTAGCAGTTCTCAAAGGGAGGGGTGGTGGGAAATGGAACTAATGTGCTCTGGAACTTTATAACCCAAAAGTGCATTTTAAGACATAAATTGTATGAAGGCTACAAAATGCCTTTCTTAATTTTAAGGCTATGGTTTGCAAAGTATTTTAGTACATGCTTAACTTCAAGCATGTGAGTAATGGCAGCATGTGTTCAAGTGTTTTGCAGAATCAGGGCTTTTTATTATCTGCTTCAGTAGATGAATTATTGGGTCCCCACTGTACTAGAACAGAGAAGCAAGCCACCTGGCTTCTCATTGAAGAAGAGAGAGAGAGAGAGTGTTGGAGAAGAGAGGGCAGGTTGCCTCATGAAAAGGTAATGTGGTGGAGATGGTGGCTTTTGCTGGGATCAGTGGCTTTAGCCAAAGGTCTAGTTGGAGTGAGGGGGATAAGAACTTTGAGGGTAGGAGGTGGAAATTCACATCCTGGTTTGGGATTCAGCTTATATTGAATAGACCAGAACAGAAAGCATTCGTATCCCTTTAAAATAGAGAGGGAAAACGCTGTTCCTGCCCCTGCTCTCACTGAAGGCCATAGAAAAAGTCTAACTGACTTCAGTGCAAGAATCATTCTCCTGCTTCTATCTGAGTTTATTTTTGTCAGAGAGAAGCCTGGGGGCTAAGCGCAAAAAATGCCCTCAGTTTAATAGGTTTTGTTTTAAATACTACACTAGGATTAAGGAAAGAAAAACGGAAGAGTGTTTTTTTCTTGATTGAGAAGAGAACTCAACATTGTTGCGATTTGAGTTCCATTTGGCTCTGACATAACAAAAGTCCTGGGCTGCTGCCTGCTTGCTGTTTGTTTTATTCCCTGCATAGTTCCAGAAGAGTTCCTGTCGAACAGGAATTGTTATGATTTGCATTGCTCAGGCTAGGTAGTTGTATAGAGGTAAGAAATAAAACAACGGTTGAAATGAATGAAAACATGTTTCATGGAACTGAGAAAATGTTTCACAAAATCAAAAACTTAAAAAATGTCTAGGGTTCAAATTCTGAGTTAACATACATCCTCATGCAGCTCCATTTAAGTCCAGGAGGTGTAAGTAAGCACAGAATTTTGCAAAACCCAGCCACCCCTATGTTTACTCATCCCTAATAACATGTATTACGGAGACCAAATAGTCCAGAATGTTGCAAGCCTGAAATACAGAGAGGAGGAAAAATTTGGCAGAACTGTTTCAATTATTCATTCTGAATATTATTCGCTGTGAAATTACATATTTTCTGTTTCAAACAACATGTAAAACTGATTCTGATTGCTACAAAATGTACTTGTTATCCACAGCAAAACAACACTGACAACGGATTGCTCTTCTCATCAGTAGATCTTAAAGTGTTTTATAAAAGCAGATCACTATCATTACCGTCATTTTACAGATGGAGAAACTGAGGCTACCCAAGGTCACCCAGCCAGCCCGCCAAGAATAGAACCCAGGTCTCCTAAACAGTGCTCGAGCCACACTGCCGCCTCAGTGCTCATGAACTATTCACTGAGGCTGTATGTTAGTCATTATTTATGGTGAACGATTGCTTACGTAAGTCACCTGGTGGGTCTGTTCTCTTATTGGATGGCTGAATCAGGATTGTTCCAAAATTTTCTAACTGTTTTTTGACAGAAAGCTAGGTTTGGGACTAAATTAAATGTTTCATGAAAAGTGACTGCTTTCTGTGGAAAAATTTCACTTAATTGAAAACTCCCCAAACCTGAAAACTTTTGGCTGAAAACTTCAGTTTGGTGATGTCACTGTGATGCCTGATGGGAATTGTAGTTCAGGTGCTTTCATGCCCCCATTTCCCTGCATGGGCTGGATCCCCAGCCATACTGTGTCTCCCACAATGCCCTAGGGCTGCTCAGTGGGAGGGAGATCATGGTACATCATGGCAGATGTAACCTAACCAGGGCACCAAACCAACAGAGAATGGAGGCATGAGAGATCCAAACCTACAACTTCTCTGAGGTACTGTTGTGGCAATTCCAAATAGAAATGTTTGATTTTTGGTGGAAAATGTTTTTTTTTTTCAACTTTTGGCTGAAAAAGTCAATTTTCCTAGGGAAGTGGGGAGGTTGGACACATGTTCTGACCAGTTTTAATTGAAGCCTCTTCAATGAAGAATAACAAATAATGAATAGAAAATAATAACTAATTAACAGCAAAAACAGACCATGATCTTCCAATATGAATTTTCAGAGGAATAATTGTTTGTGTTAAACTTGTGAAACTCCCAGGATTCACAAATATTTTCACAAATACCCAGTAGCCATTTAAATACTATCAAACAACAAATACTATGTTAGTTAACACTAACAGTTCTCACCATTTTTATGTGGGAAAATATTACTGAATCATTTTTTTTGTATTATTTAACCTGCTCTATAAAACCATTTGTCATAAGAGTCTTTTGGGAGTGCATAATTTGGGGAAATGAATCATAAAAAAGAAATGCTTGCCTCTTTTCTCAGATGCTGCTAGCTATAAAGTTCTGCAAAAATTAGAACTTGCAGAATGCAAACTTTTTGCAGAAATGATAATGAACTTATAATAGCACCGAAATCAGTGAAGGAAATTATACTCTTCAAGGGTCTGTCAGTTCCCATGGGCAGCTCCACATCACTTTTTCAGTGGAGTTCCATTATACTTTGATCCAAAAACATTGTAGGAGAGATGGGTTGAGGCAGTGATGTTTAGTATACAGATATGGTTCAGGCTAGTGATTGGTTTTGAGGCTTAATCAGGACTAGGTTATGTACTGGATACAAGAGTGCCAAAATCTCAAACTGTTCATACACCTTGAATTGTGGAAGCTTTGTGAGATTCAGTAAGGTTTTCCCCACTGAGTCTCAATCTGCTCATATGTGAGATCAGCTTTGTGAGATTCACTGAGTCTCAAGCTGCTCATATGACATTACAGCTGTGTCTGGAAACTAGGCCTCTTCCATTTTGGATGAAAGCCAGGACCAAAACTATAGGCAAGAAAAGGGGCATGGCAATTCAAATCTGAATTCCCATTCTCGCCTCCTTTCCCCCAAATTTGAAAGGGTTTGGATTAAAGGTTCTGTTGTGGCCTGTCTCTACTCTGTAGTACACAATTCTCTCCCAAACTGATTTGTGCTTAGTTTGTAGTAGGTGCAGCCACACCATTACTCATGTTGGGAACAACATTTTTCTAGTTGTTTCCTATAATGTCAAAGTTGCTCCTTCCCTATGGTGCTAGCTAATTCTCTAGTGATGGGGCCCCAAACTAAGGGATCTCCTTAGGTTTTTCCATGGCTTACACTTTGTGTCCCTGCTTGTGCTCTATGGCCAGGCTCCCAGGTGGTGATCACTTTGCTAACTTGGGCATGGGCTTGTGACATGTACGGAGAGGGACAGTTCCCCAGCTCAAATGTAGCCAGCATGCAGGTGAGTTTAAATTTAGATTTGCTTGAACCATTCACCCAGCACTCATTACAAAGCCTGAGTTCAGATTTATTGTGGAGGATGGACAAAAACTCGGGCTGGTTCTTATTTCACCCTACCCTTGCTCTGGCACTGAGATACATTGTCAACAACAAGGCTGATACCATGGTTGTCAGACACACGCTATACAAGACTTATGTTTCCCAAACACATCTCTCTCTCTACCCTTCATCTGCTTGTGTGTATAATACACAAAAGCTGCTGACAGGACAAGTGTTCCTGGAAGTGAAGTGAGTTTGTTCTATGGGTTCCCACACTCTTCCCCTCCCCTAACGAATTCCTGTGTTTGTTTTCCCTGTTCCACACAAGCCTCATTTCCAGTGCTTTGGAAACACTTAGCTGAAAAGTGCATCTGAGGAGCTATATTTGTGAGCGTGTGTGGCTATTTTTGCCCTTTGTTTTTATTTATAGCTAAGCTTGTCTGATGTATTTAAAGGGATAGTTCAAGAATCACCAGTTTTCTTTTCTGTAATCTATCCAGGCATTTCTACTATAATATCTGAGCACCTTACATCTCCATCTTTTCCACAGGGATCAAACTCTCATGCATATGGGCTAAAGTCTGCAAACACTTAAACTCAAGCCCAAGGCTAAATTTGGATGCACATGTTCAACACAGACAAGGCGGGTGAGGTAATATCTTTTATTGGACCTTCAGTTGGTAAAAGAGACAATATTTTGAGCTTAGAGACCTGAAGAGCAGCTCTGTGTGTGTAAGCTCAAAAGCTTGTCTCTTGCACCAACAGAAGCTGATCCAATGAAAGATATTACCTCACCCGCCTTGTCTCTCTAATATCCTGGGACCAGCACAGGTACAACAACACTGCATATTCAACACAGCTATGTTGGGATGTCAGTGCTTTTTGAGAGCTAGAAATTCATTAAATGTGAATCCTTCATGATGTGCACAAGGTTTATGTTCAGAATATTCTATTTCCCTTGTACATATTTGTGACTGAAAATGAATAACTGATTCATTTATGTTGTCAGCATTGCCAGTTTGCATTCACCTCTTCAGTTCAGGGGGTAGGAGAGGGACATTCTGTTGCACTTGTGCTTTTGGCAGCTGGAGCTTCGGTTCCCCATCTTCCTTCTGGCATAGCCAGAGGCACACATTTTTCTGTAAAAATCACTGCAGTAAAATCTTTGGTTACTTTTAGGGCCAACTGACCTAATGTAAACGCAGACCTGCTTCCAGTCGTTCATTTTGTGAACATGCTGTGCTAAAAACATATAAAAGGGCAAACGCTGGAGCCTTTGAAAGATTTTAAAAAGCAAAAAAGAGAGCTTGGTGAAATAATGCTGTGTGTGACAGAAAAATAGATTTCCTTTGTGCAAGATGCTCAGCATTTGTAATTAAAGGGAGGAGAAATGGTGCTTTTGTCATAATGGCTCAATTAGTAGCACTCTTGCCTCTGGGTTCAAGTCCCCCTCCAGGACTTGGACACATGCTGACGTTGCAGTGTGGTACTAGATGGAGGTGTTGCATTACTAGAGGAACTGTCCTTCAGAGGAGAAATCAGATGTCCCTTCTGCCTGTATCTGGCGGCCGTCCAGGTGGAAAGTTTAAATCCTATACGGGCACTTCTCCAAAGTGTTCCAGATAACACTTGTGTCATGGCCAATATAACCTCTGTAAATAATACAGGTACTAGTGTGTAAAGTATTGGCTATTTATCAGTTCCTAATGGCTATCATGATTTGTCTGCCTAGTCACTGTGCCACCAGCATCTAACATTACTTTGGAAAACACTTTGAGATGCTGGGGCCATGACTACACTACAAACTTTGGTCGACACAAGGTACGTCGGAATACAGCTGCCGCAGTTAGCTCATGCACATGCATACTTGGCTCCTTGCATCAGCACTGTGCGTATTCAGCAGAAGTGCTTGTGTCGAGGCACAGCGCAGTGTGCCATGGGTACGTATCTCAGTGTGGAGCTTGCCATCACCTGGGGCACTGTCTTTTGGGAAATTTTGGCAATACATGGTAGGACACAAATGAGTTGCATAAGTGTGACTGGGAGCAAGGGATCATGCAACTTTCTCCATCACATAATGCCACCCATAATTTTTGTGTCTTTTTAAAAAATCCCACAAAACTGCATTGCATGTCTCACTGTCCATCATCTCTGACTGAAGCATGGAGCCTGCACATCTCTGCATCATTATCATTAGCATTGCAAACACAGGGCAAACAATCCTCTGGTATTTGCAGAACGGCAGAAGACCCACTGCAGCGGGGGATGTGACTGTTTCATGGAGGAGAGATTACTGTGGGACACAGTGAAAACCAATTCAAGGTTGTTGGTGGTGGTCACGGAGCAGCTGCAGATGGTGGAGTGCCACTTCTGGGCCTAGAGAAATGAGCACTGACTAGTGAGATTGCATCATAATGCAGGTTTGGGATGACAAGCAGTAGCTACAGAACTTTCAGATATGCAAGGCTGCGTTCCTAGATCTGTGTGCAGAGCTTGCCCCAGCCCTCCACCACAGGGACACCGGAGTGAGAGCTGACCGTTGAGAAGCAAGTGGTCAGCACACTGTGGAAACCTGCAACCTGGGATTGCCACTGGTCAGTGGGAAATCATTTCAGAGCTGGAAAATCCACAGGGTGGGCTGTTGTCATGCAAGTGTACAGGACTGTGACTCTCAGCAATATGCAGAACATAGTGGATGCAACTGCAGCAATGGGGTTCCTGAACTGCAGTGGAGCGATTGGTGGTGCACAAATCCCTATTTTGGCACCAGCCCACTTTGTCACAGAGTACATCAACAGAAAGGGCTACTTTTCTATGGTTATGGAAGTGCTGGTGGATCACTGGGGAAGCTTCACTGACATCACTCTTGGCTGGTCATGGAAGGAGCATAATGTTCATATCTTTAAGAACACAGACCTGTTCAGAAAGCTACAAACGGGGGTGTTCTTTCCTGACCAGTGAATTGCCTTGTCAAAACTGAAATGCCAGTAGTGATCCTGGGGGACCCAGCTTACCCCTTGTCCCACTGGCTCATGAAGCTATATCCTGGCCCCCTCAACAGCACCAAGGAAAGATTCAGCTACCAGCTCAGCAGGTGCAGAATGACAGCTGAATGTGCTTTGGTAGACGGAAGGGACCCTGGCATTGTTTACTCAGTGAGGAAAATATCCTTGTTGTGAGGCAGAGTGGCCTCCCTCTGAGTCTGAGGCCGAGGTACCACTGCACTCCCCCGGTGGGCGGAGCCAAACCAGCCCTGCCCCCCATGCCTGAAGCACAGGGGCAGAACAGGAAGTATAGACAGGGCCCTACAGTTCAGTTGGGGCTGAGTCAGGGAAGGAGGCAGACATCTCAAGCCTTCTGCAGGACTCTGGACCAGACACTGAGCTGAGACACACCGTGCCATGCCCTGCCACCGAAAGAGACCAAGAGTGGAGAGGAGTTATTGGGACTGCCGTCGGCCATCTACCCAGAAGCAACTGAAGACTTGCTGACTACCCAGCCACACCAATGGAGGGGGTTAGATCAGGTTGTGCTGCTGGGAAGTGAGACAGCAAGCTCCAGTGGTTTTCCTGCTGACCCAGTGACGGGACCACCTATCACTGTTAGGGCCCTGGGCTGGGACCCGGTGGAGTAAGAAGGGCCTGGTTCTCCCTACTCCCTTCATCACCAACCCCACAGCTGGGGATTGGCCACACACTACCCTTAGGCCTGAAGGCCTGTGATCTTGCTTGTAGGTCAGTGAGAACATCGGTGTTTGCTACTGGAGAAGTCCTATTGTGTCCTGTTGCATATTCCTCTCTGACTCCTGGGCCTTTCTCCTGTCTGATCTTTCCCTCTCCACACTGTCTGCAATATTCTCCCTTCAAGCCCTCTGGTCATGGACTGATACAGCACTGGCTTGTGGGACCTTGCTGAACACATCCTCCCTTGTCCTCTTTTTATCTCCTTATCATGGCCAGGCATTTTGCAGGTGTGAAGGGGGACCCCTCCAGGCTACAATGGCAGCAGCTACTCATACAACACACAGAGGTATCACTGTATGCATAGTCACAGTGGACAATGACCGTTAGTTTCAGACCTCCTTCTCTCTAAGTTTGACTGCTCCTAAGGTTCCTTCCTCAGGATTGCTCAACCTGCATCCTCTTTCTCCTGCTACAATCACTCTTATATTCAGGTGGGGGTACTAAATCACCTGCTTGGTTGAGTAGGCAGAATGCACTCAACATATTCCCCAGCAAGATTAATGCCACGAATAAGGTGGGCTCTTCTAGATAATCACTGCTAGGCTGCTTCTGAGGCTATTTATTATTCATTCCTTTTTGACTCCAAGACGTTTTCCCATTATCATCCTCTTCTCACTCCCTTCCTCCAGTTAGCAAGCTGCAATTTGTTAAGGTGTGATCCTTGAAATCATTTAGAATTTTGCTGGTGTAAGGGGCTTGGGCCTTGCCTCTGGAAAGCTGACGGAAGAACTTTAATATAATGGCTTAGCATGAGGACTATTTGTAGAATAGACTATTCTGTGGGAAGACATGTTTGGCATGATATATCCTTAGAGTGCCATTAACATCCAACACTTTTTCTTACTGCACAGTTGTGAAGGTTTATGATCAGGTTATAAACAAGAAAAGGGAGATAATGTTAATGAGGTCAAAACCATTTAGTATGGTACCATCAACGTATTAAACATCCCACAGAAGGGAATATGTTTCCAAACGGGGACTAAAACAGAGCAGCGTAAGTTTTATAGATTCAATGCTTGAACTTCAACTGAGGTCACATTGTTTGTAGGAAAAGGAAATGGTAGAATTGGGCAAGCTTTATATTGGGCTCAGTGCAATTTCCCTCCTGACTGTAAATTTAATAGCATGACCTGCTAATGATGCCACTGAATTACCACAAGCAGTGTCCAGGGTTAGCTTCATGACTATCGTAAACATGAATGGGCATGTGTGTTGTGTAGTGTTGCTGTTTCTGTGCACTGTTAAACAGCTGCCACATTCCACATCAGAAATGACAACACTTCAGTGGTGGGTGAAGTGATTCCTGTGTACAATGTATCTAGAACTCTCCCTCTCTTTCTATATATCTATATACATACATATAGATAGACATCACATCTCTCTCTCTCTCTGTCTATATATATCTTTAAAAAGATACATCTAGAAAGAGAATGTGTGTTATAGTTTGTAAGTGCTTTAGAATTCTATCAAATGAAATAATAATATTGTTACATCATTATTATGGGAATCATTTAGTTAAAATCCAGTGTACCACTTTCAAAATGTAATAGAGAATATTAAAAGCATCTGTCTTATTAAATCAACACATTGGTCCAAATCTTTCCCTTAGTTCTCACTGGACTTCAGTAGGATTATCTGGATGTAACCCAGGGTAGAATCTGTGCCACTGTCTCTTGAAATCACTTTAAATATCTTTTCTCTTAGCTTTGCTAGGATATGTGCTACAAGCCCATTTGAGCCTCCGCTACATCATTTCAGCTTTACCTGAATTGTAGGCTGATGTGATACTACATACTGCTGCAGAGGTTAGTAACTTCAAAGTATAGCTTGAAGAAAAAGCTTAAGTTAGATTCAATTTGATTAAATTATTGCCAACATTGCTAAAGGTTTTATTTTTGTTGAAATTTCAGTAAAACTCTGAATTTTAGGCGAAAGGAGATAATTTCCCCTCTTCACAAGAACTTGAGTTTAATGCCATTTTTTCATATTTTGGCAGCTTAAGGGAAACAGTCTGCATGCAATGGGAGTAAAATTACTCCTGTAGTAGAGGATAAGTTGGTATTTACTTCTCCTTGCCTACAGCTTACTGATCCTAGTGCATTATGTATGGAGGATCAAATTCAGAGGTGACATAAATGGAGGGATAAATTACACATTGATATGATAAATGTATGTAAATTAGTGGAATTCAGCATATGAGTGTAAAATGGTTTAATTAGATAAAAGAGAGGGTGGAATGGCAGAGTTAGAGCCGAAACAACTCTTGCAGAAATGCTTCTGTTATCATATTCTTTCTTTCTATTGGCTGCTAAGTCTCCGATACCATACACTTCGACCCATCCACATATAAATTACCCCGATTGTGCTCACTTCTGTCAATTTACTGAAATGTAATTTACACCACTATTTATGTCCCATCAGATAAGGCTCAGAATGTTCATGACCCATCATTTCTAGGGAACATAAAATACTACAAGTAACTGGTTGCTGAAGCCAAATAGGGATGACAATTCTCTGTTCACATGTACATGCAGCTTTGTTTTCCTTTTTACTAGTTTCTTCTACAGATGAAGTAAAATAGGTTCGGGCAGTGATTTTGAAGGTTGGGGGTTGAACCTTGCTCATGATCCATATGGGGGTGAAAAAAAGTAAATATAGGTATAAAAGTTAGCATAAGGGCCCTGGGGTAATTGCTGGCATGTTTTATACTGCAAAATATAATTTCCTTTAGAAGTGGATTTGGATGTTGTGGTAATATTTTTTTTTTTACTGCTTCACTTTTTTATTATTTGACTTTGGTTAATGGAAGCTGTCTTTTAAGAAGAAAGTAAGAGTATGTTTGAGACAAAAAGGAAGGATGTATGGGATTTTGCTTATGTGTTCAGGGAGTGGAAGATTCTGGCTGTGTAAGCTCCAAAAAGGTTAGAACTTGAGTTGATAAACTTCTCAGTAAACAAGCCAGATTCTCAAAAATGTAACATTAGCAGTTGGGGAACAGGGATGCCTTTGGCATTGCTAATCAACTTTCCACCTGTAGGTCACCAGTTGGAGTCTTGTGCATCTGAGCTAATGGATGTTTGGTAGCCCTTATGGAAGATGAATTTGATGAATCCCAGTTCCAACTCCCATGTCACAAACTCACCACTTTGCTTTGCACTAGATTATAACCTCTTCAGAGCAGGAAGTGTCTCTCACTATATATTTGTACAGTAGCTAGGACAGTGAGGCCACGATCAATAGGGGCTAGTAGAGAGTAGCAGTAGCCAAGATTGCTCTACTCACTATAAACATGCAAGAGGGCTACATTGTAATTATCTCACACATAAGGGTGGTGGTATGGTGATCTTAAAAATCAGAAAACGTACAAATATGCAATGTGATTGTTTGTTTTTTAAAATTTCATCATTTGGAGGTCAATGCCATGATATTTAGTGTCTGAATAATAAGATTTTGAACTTTTGGGGCAGGTAATACTAGGTTCACTCCAACATAGGTTCATGGTTAGGGTTAAAGTCTCCTAGGTTTCCATTCATGATAAGCTATTGGTCATTTCCACTGAAGTTTTGTGGGTAATCACAGAATTGGAGATGTTACAGGTGAAAAAGACTTATTAGATCAAACAGGCATTCTCCTTGTCCAAAGAAGGGCAATATGTTTGGGTCTTGAATTTGAGGTCATTGCAGGTGACTATATGAATTAAAGTTACCCTGGGCAAGGGGTATCTATTGGCCCGTTGATGAGGTATCTAAGCATCTGCCAAATATTTAAAAATAAAGATAATAATCTTTCAGTACTTCCTGTTTTTTTTTCTACAGAAAAGTTGTCAGATCTCATTTTCCTGTTGATAAAATATGTGGGGTAATTAACAGACATAAGCAACTACACTTCCAGTCAATCAGGGTTAATTGACTTTTATGGTTCCATAGCACTAAAAACAATTAATATTGACTTCCTTGTCCTTCAGTTACAACTTTCAGCCATGATTCAAGATTATAAAACCTTGTGTTGCTGATGTTTCAATCAAGAATTACCAATCAGTTGGAACAGCAGTAAAAGGATGTTACTTACCACACCTGTGATGCAGTAAGCCTAGGTGAGAATTGCACAGTAGCTTTAATGCTCCTCCTCTGATGTGCTTCTGCTACAGCTTGCTCAAATGCTTGAGGAAAAATTGCCAGTAGCTCATCACCACAGCAAGTTTCGATATAAATTAAGCAGCAGCTAAGTATTGATGCTGGACTGTTTGTAATCTGGAATCAGGGAACCAGTCACATCTTAGATGCTGTAAAGTTTGTATGAATGTTCAAGTTGCAGGCAAACAAACAACGTACATTAAACTTTTGTAAAGCTGCGTTTGAATTTGGATGAAATTAAGAGGTATTTCCTGTCACTCTTACTTTTAGAGAAGTCTGCCACTTATTGCTTACTGCTGGTGATTCTTAGTACAGTCACTAGGGATGCTGATTGCCATTTGCTGAGAAATACTGGAGCAACAAGAGTATTAGAGAAATGGCAAGAGTAAACTGATCAAACTGCATTCCAGTAGTGGACACACTTCTGGCCAGCATGAATTAATCTTACCTTGCATTTTGCCACCAAGTGTTTTGTAGCTCTCAGTCCAAGCCATGATACAATACCACATGAATCAACTGAAACATGTGTAAGTGGGAGATGACAATAATTGGGGACTCTTTATGACTAAATAGTTAGTCGTATAGGGACTGCTGATGAATAATCCTACCATCTGGCCATCCATTCAGATGCCAGCTGTGAAGGCTCTGCATTTAAAATGGTGTCACCTACTATCCAGTAAAGAAGCAGCCACTTGAGGATCAAGTTCCAAAGTAGACTGAATGAGAGGCTCCAATCAAGTAAATACTGCCCTTTCACATGGATAAAAATAGGATATATGGGGGAAATAACGTTTCAAGACAGAGCTTCCTGCAGTAGCTAACCAACAGCATTCTCTGCATCCATGGGATCCAAGAAAAAGTGGAGAGACAGCAGGAACACTTAATCCCAGTACCAGGTGATGCCAGAGGAACAAGACATCATACCTCTCCCCTCTAAACACATGCAGACACACTGCTTTTTTTAATGAGGCATGGGGGAGGACCCCAGGAAAATTCTCACATACAGACAATGAACTGGGTAAAGGGCACTGCCAAACATTTAATTTGACAAACAATCATATTATAAAATGGGTTTGCTTAGGTAATTCTACAGGTATAATGTGGGAATTAAATAAGGGTCTAACCTGGCCTGAAGAATCACCACTGGTGATGATGTGTGAAACAGAAAAACTCAGCTTGACTCTCAGGCCTGGTCTACACTATGGGGTTAGGTCGAATTTAGCTGCGTTAGGTCGATTTAAAAATGACTACATCCACACAACCAGCCCTGTTCCATCGACCTACAGGGCTCTTAAAATTGACTTATGTACTCCTCCCCAACAAGGGGAGTAGTGTTAAAATCGACCTTGCTGGGTTGAATTTGGGGTAGTGCGGACGCAAATCGACGGTATTGGCCTCCAGGAGCTATCCCAGAGTGCTCCATTGTGACCACTCTGGACAGCACTTTGAACTCCTGTGCACTAGCCAGGTACACAGGAAAAGCCCCAGGAACTTTTGAATTTCATTTCCTGTTTGGTCAGTGTGGCGAACTCAGCAGTACAGGTGACCATGCAGTCCCCCCAGAATCATAGAGCATAGAATGTTTCTACGCTCCCCCTATCATCTCTGTCCTTGAGGTTATCGCAGATTAGAAGACAAATAAACGCACTCACAATGACATATTTTCTGAGCTTTTGCAGTCCTCCTGCACTGATAGGGCACAGCCTAATGCATGGAGGCATTCAGGGGCAGAGGCCAGGAAAGAATTAAGTGAGCACGAAGAGCGGAGGCAGGACATGATGCTGAGACTAATGGGGGAGCAAATGGACATGATGAAGCATCTGTTGCGGGAGCAAATGAACATGATGAAGTGTCTGTTGGAGCTACAGGAAAGCCAACAAGAGCACAGACCCCCCCACTGCATCCACTCTTTCCTATGTTCCATAGCCTCCTCACCCAGATGCCCAAGAACGTGGGGGTGGGGAAGGCTCCGGGCACCCAGCCACTCCACTCCAGAGGATGGCCCAAGCAACAGAAGGCTGTCATTCAAACAGTTTGATTTTTAGTGTGGCTACAATAAGCAATGTGGCCTTGTCCTTCCCTCCTCCGCCACCCCACCTGGGCTACCATGTCCGTTATCTCATTTTTTTTAATTAATAAAGAAAGAATGCATGGTTTCTAAACAATAGTTACTTTATTTCAAAGGGGGGAGGGTGGTGGGCTTACAGGGAACTAAAATCAACAAAGGGGGCGGGTTTGCATCAAGGAGAAACACACAAAACTGTCACACCCGAAGCCTGGCCAGTCATGAAACTGGTTTTCAAAGCCTCTGTGTTGCGCAGCGTGCCTTGCTGTGCTCTTCTAATTGCCCTGGTGTCTGACTGCTCAAAATCGGACGTCAGACGATTAGCCTCAGCCTCCCACCCCGCCATAAATGTCTCCCCGCTTACTCTCCCAGATATTATGGAGCACATAGCAAGCAGGAATAACAATGGGAATGTTAGGTTTCAGAGTAGCAGCCGTGTTAGTCTGTATTTGCAAAAAGAAAAGGAGTACTTGTGGCACCTTAGAGACTAACAAATTATGTGAGTATAAGCTTTCGAAAGCTTATACTCAAATAAATTTGTTAGTCTCTAAGGTGCCACAAGTACTCCTTTTCTTAATGGGAATGTTGGTTGTGCTGAGGTCTGACCTAGTCAGCAAACAGCATCAGCGAGCTTTTAAACGTCCAAAGGCACATTCTGCACTTGTTCAGCCTATAGCTGAACTGCTCCTTACTACTGTCCAGGCTTCTTGAGCCATGGAAGCAAGGGGCAGGCTGGAGTAGGTGTGACCGTGTGGTGCTGCCAGCTGGGAGAGCAGCCCAAGGCAGAAGCCTCCAGCTTGCATGATATTCCAGGCAGGACCGAATCTCCATGAGACGAAACTTAAAGGAAAAGCATAACCTGGAGTCTCTGGCTCCCATTTGGTGCTCTAAGAGGAGAATAGCCATGTCTGTCCAGGTGCCCCGATCGACCTCACCAAGGTCTGCCAGGAGCACCCAGGAGACATATGACGGCTATCAGTCCTACTGCACGGTCTGCCGCGAAGGCAAGGAGCTGCTGCTGTGTAGCAATGCAGTACCGCATCTGCCAGCAGCACCCAGGAGACATACTGTGAGCTGAGCAGGCTCCATGCTTGCCGTGATATGGCGTCTGCACATGTAACCCAGGAAAAAAGGCGTGAAATGATTGTCTGCCGTTGCTTTCACGGAGGGAGGGAGGAAGGGGGGCCTGAGAACATGTACCCAAAACCACCCATGACAATGTTTTTGCCCCATCAGGCATTGGGAGCTTAACCCAGAATTCCAGTGGGCAGCGGAGACTGCGGGAACTGTGGGATAGCTACCCACAGTGCACCGCTCTGTAAGTTGATGCTAGCCACGGTAGTGAGGATGCACTTAATGTGCTTAGAGTGGACATAAGCAATCGACTGTATAAAATCAGTTTCTAAAAATCGACTTCTATAAAATTGACCTAATTTCATAGTGTAGACCTACCCTTAGATCCTAGGTTAAATTGGCAGGAATGACAAAGACATATTTTTACTTGTAAACTCAAAACGTTTGATATGGAATCACTGAGACACAATGAACACTCTACCATTTTCCAGAACTGCTTTTGAGAGAAGAACTACATTTCCCTATTTAGAACAGTCTCTCAATGTTGGGTAAAGTTGGTGTAAGCTGGCAGCAAGTGCTTTAGGTGCCTATGTTCTTGTCTTTAGACATGTGCACCATTGCATCCCTCCTGGCATCTGAATGCCTATCTCCCACCTAAGCCCCAGAGCGATCCACAAATCAGGGGAAGACAAGTGGACAAACATCTAAGCCATGTGTGAGGCCCAATCAACTAGATGTTCTCCGAAAGAGTGGGAATGACTATAGTCCAGTGGTTAGGGCACATACGTGGGAGATCCAGGATCCAGTCCCTCTGCTCCAATCACTTTTCCATTATTTATCCAGTGAAACATCTTCAACAGGAGAAACTGAATAAGCCCCACATCAGAATATCCCAGAGCTGAATGTTTAGAGCAACTCCTGAGAAGTGAGAGATCCCTTGTTCAACTCTTTTCTACCTCTCTGGCAGGTGAGTGCTCTAACCCAGTGGTTCTCAACCAGCAGTATGCGTACCACCTAGGGTACACAGAGGTCTTCCAGGGGGTACATCAACTCATCTTGTTATTTGCCTAGTTTTACAACAGGCAACATAAAGTCTAGCAAAGTCAGTCAATACTAAAATTTCATACAGATGATGACTTCTTTATGCTGATCTATATACTGTATGCTGAAATGTAAGGACAATATTTATATTCCAATTGATTTTATAATATGGTAAAAATGAGAATGTAAGCAATTTTTCAGTAATAATGTGCTGTGAAACTTGTATTTTTATGCCTGATTTTGTAAGCAAGTAGTTTTTAAGTGAGGGAAACTTGGGTTAGGCAAGATAAATCAGACTCCTGAAAGGGGTTTGGTAGTCTGGAAAGGTTGAGAGCCACTGCTCTAACCACTGGGCTGAAAGTTATAAAATGGGCATATCCTCTTCTGGCCACGTTGTGTGGAGCGAGGCAGGCACCTAACTCATTCCCACAAGAAACTACGTAGGCACCTAAGCTGCCCAACTCCAGGCAATGGGTTCCAATTTGTGAGTCACTAAGCAAAGATAGGCATCTCTTCGATAGACACCTCTCTAGAGCTTGGACTTAGACACCTATCTCCATGAGAGGGACAGGGCTCAGGAAACACCCCTCTGGTTGACATCTCCCATTGCTTAGCTGAGGCAGCTTCCTGACTAGCAGGCTGGTTTTTGTGGTTTTGTCTAAGGCGCCTATCTCTCAATACTCAGCGTATAGGAATATAGGCACCCAACTCAGGTTTTGTGGATCGCAGAGGTGGTCCTGTGATTTTTCTAGGCACCTAAAATTTAACGCAACACTCCATTGCAACTCTGTTTCATTGCAATACCTAAGCCCTTTTCTGGATCTGGGCTTTTGCTATAGATTTGACATGGAAGCCCCTCAGAGTCTCTGGTGTTGCATGGCAGTATGAAAGGCAAAAATAGATAGATAATGTCACTTACCATGGACAGTTGATTGCATATCTCCTGGTTTTATTAGAGATAGCCCTGGAGGAGACTCAGAAAAAGAATTAACAAGGGAAACTTCCACTCTTATACATCCAAGTACAAAAGTCAAACACAGAGAATGAAAGAGAGAGTCTTCAGATCCTGCCATCTAGCCTAGGGCAGCTGCACAGCACAGTAGCAGACATTTCTTTCACCCACACTAGTTTCATGAGTTAATTCCATTCTGTCACAAGCTCACATTATGGGTGCATCATATGAGTGCCCACTGCCTCAAGCTATTATTTCTAGTAAAAACAGGCATCATATGAGCCCTCACAAAGATATTAAACCAAGTTGTTTTGTACCATGGTACAGCTTGTCACAGAATGTGCACTGGCTACTTACACAGAAAGTTACATAAAAACCTATTTGGCAAACAGGCTCATTGTTTTAAAAGTTCCACAGACCTGCCAAATTAAGGGGGAAAGGTTCACTGTTTCTTGCTAGTGCACAGTGATACCTGAACCTGCAAGGTGCTGGGCACCCTTAACTCTCAGTATGATTTGTCACAGGAACCAGCATGCTACTGTGCTGGGTGGGAGATGTTGAGGTGCACTGCCCCTGAGTTCTGGCCAGAATTGTGCCTCAGATGGAAGGGGTGCCGTGCAAACTGCACCCTTCTGGGTCTGTGTTAACTATTCCCATTCCTGTGAGATAGAGATATAAAATAGTAAATGCTCTGCTCTTTTTAGTCCATGGATCGGCAACCTTTGGCACACGGCCTGCCAGGGTAAGCCCCCGGACGGGACGGTACGGTTTGTTTAGCTGCCGCGTCCACAGATTTGTCCGATCGCAGCTCCTACTGGCCGTGGTTTGCTGCTCGAGGCCAATGGGGGCTGCAGGAAGAGGTGGCCAGAACATCCCTCGGCCCATGCTGCTTCCTGCAGCCCCCACTGGCCTGGAGCAGCAAACCGTGGCCAATGGGAGCTACAATGTGCCGAACCTGTGGAAGTGGCAGGTAGACAAACTGTCCCGTCCCGTCAGGGGCTTACCCTGGCAGGCCGCATTCTAAAGGTTGCCAATCCCTGTTTTAGACCATGATGTCATCAGCAAAGAGAGTGGATTTAGTGTGTATTATTTCAGGCTGTCAAGGAATGACATGGCTTTTTTTTGGGTTGTCTTCTAAGTTTTGATACTTGCATTTGGCAGTTCTACCACTGGCCAGTTGGAAAATGTAATTTTAAAATGATGTTTTATGTATAGATGGGGTTTTCTATGGCACTTGTTACCCAAATAAGAATGTCAATACCATACTATCTGAGCATCGTGTCACACTTTGTTGCATCACTGTTCTGCCTTCACTTCCTAAATGGGCTGATGTGTTCCCTTGGGGAGAAAATTCAGAGAGACAAGGTAGGTGAGGTAATATCTCTTACTAGGCCAGCCTTACCTCACTACCTCACTCACATTCTCTTGCTAATATCCTGGGACCAACACAGCTATAACAACACTGCATACAACATTGGAGAAACGTCAGACATTTCTGCCCTAGTACGCTTTCCGGTATTTCTCTAGTATGAAAAATACTTCTCCTTCCTCCTCAAAGGTAGCAATAGAATGTAGGTAAGTTCTCTGAGTCTTAACTTGTTATTAGAAACTAATGAAATTTCATCAGTGACCATGACAAACCCAGGAGCTCTTTAAGACCTGACTGTTGACCATGAAGAAGTAAGTAAAGCAAAGTTGTTTGGCTTTTGTTCCATAACAGAGGAACTAAATCAGTGTTTTTTCCAAGTGGGGGAGAAAAAGGATAAAATCATGTGGAACAAGTTTAAGGTTCAAGTTTTTAGGAAGCTATTTAAAAGCAATGGGCATTTTTTGTGAGAGGGAAGTTCAATACCAAAATTTTCAAATTTGGTTGCCTAAAATCCATATTGTGGATTTAACTGTGTATTTAGGTGCTTACCAGTAGGCATCCAAGTCTGCAAATTTAACTTTTTCCTGCTTGATTTCCCATTTTTCCTTTCATTTCTTTGAATTGCCAAATTTTTTTGTTTTGTTTTTGTTTTTCTTCTGGGTTAGTTTAAGCTATATTATAAGCCAAAACAAAATTCCAGGGGTGAGAAAAAGCACTTAATAGCATTTTTTTCAGTTCATCAAACTTTTTTTGCCTTTGCTGATTATGTCTATTCGTTTGCAGCATACTTAAATTCTCATTAAAATACAAGTTACAAAGTGCTCTTTTCCGGCCCGCCTACCTCCTTTTTCTCCCCTTTATCTCTTGAATACTTTAAACATTTTTTTTAAAAGCAGCTACAATACACTGTTCAGACTGTTATAACAAAAGGTTATAACTAGATACAACTTCCTATGCATTCACTTGGCTGGAAGTGTGTGAACTCAAGGGGCTTGATTCTAATATACTTGGCAATAAATTGTGAGCATAAATTTAAACAGTATTGTCAATTCCAGGCATTCAAAAATCAGAGTTGGGGCCTGGAAAAAAACCAACATAAAATTGACTTAAGATCATGTGATTTTTAAACATAACACATTTTAGTTTCTTTTTAATTTGCCTTCTTGGTTTTTCAGTCTTTTCTCTACAACCATGAGGGCTAGAAACTTACTTTTGAAAGAAAGAGATTTGAGATTGTCATGTTAATCATATGACACTGTGACTTGAGGCTTTAAGCAAAAAAATAAATTACTAAATATCATGAGACTTTCAATGAAAGTGTGAGAGCTGACAACACTATTTAGGCTCAGTCTTCATCATGAGCTAGGGGTGTGATTGTCAGCTTGTGTACACATACTCGCGTTAGCGTCATCAAGCTAGCATGAGTATAAACAGCTGTGTAGTGGCAGTAGCCTGGACAGCGGCAGCATGGGCAGGCCTCCCCGAATGCATACCCTCCGGTTTCTGGCAGGTTTGTACTTGGCATTGCTAAGCTATGCCGCTGCTGCCCATGCTACTGCAGCTATGCTACTATTTATACTTGTGCTAGCTCAATGAAACCTACCACAAGCATGTGTCCAGGAGCAGGGGACTCACGCTTGCAGCTCATAGTGTAGATGTAGCCTCAAGTTCACTTTAGGCTTCCAAAGTGGTTAGTGAATATGAGGATCAGGCTCTATGAAATTAAACTGCGAGATTCACATTGGAGCGCATCAGTTCCAGTTCTGAAAAGCACACATAGAAAGCTGCTTTAAAGCTGAGCTGTGTCCTTTGCCATGCCATGCTTAAGGTTCAGAAAGAACACTTTCTTCCCCCCTCCCACCCACAACTCAAGTACTCATTCGTCCTTTGGGGGTTACATATGCCCTTGCAAAAAGGTATATGGAAGTGTGGGGGAGGGTGTGCCTTCATACAGTACCCTATAGTTAAATAACAGACTGAGAAGGGGAGTGATGAGTCTCTCAAGGAAACATAAACACTATGTACTCATTAGAAGACTCATTATAAATAAAGTGCAGGGAAGGTGCTCTGAGAGCAAGCTCTTTCACTAGTATTTATTAGGACAAAGAGCTTCTTTAATAGAGCTACTGAAAAGCACTCTGCTGCAATCATTAATAGGCATTACCACTTTTACTGACTTCTTGGGAACAGCTTTGCCCTTCTCTCTGCCTTTGTATTAAAGGGACAAGTTCTTTATTCCATGCTTGTTCCAGAAATAAAAATCAGGCCTCAAATGCTGACAGCGGGGAGCGAAAGCCCCAGAGGTTTTGCACTTCAGCTTAAAGCCAAGGTTTGCAGCATGTATCGAAGTGGCAGACGGCTAATAGAAATGGAGATGCACTTCTTCTCCTTGGTTCCTTCTGTTTATAAGCTCCAACTGGATGCATCATCCCACCAGAGCAAAGTAAAGGGAATGGGGGGATGAAGTGGGGGGAAATAAAAAAAGAGAAGAGCTCTCTGATTAAAGTTGTGCATATGCTTTATTACCTTTGCCAAGCTGGAGGCCCGACTGGCCTTTTCCAAACAACGTTTTGTTTACCAGTCTTCAAATCTTAAGGATGGTGGTAGCTTAGCAGCTGAACATTGCAAACACTTTATTTGTTAGGCTAGTATGACTCTGCTGGAGCACTGTGCAACTACCAAATTCTGTAACACAACCAAGGAAACATTGCAAGGTTGTTTTTTTCCCTTTGACGAAGCCTCACAGGATGGAAAATGCTGTTTTCAGCTGAGATTCTTTCCCATTTGTGGTAAAATTTACAACGTTCTGTGTGTCCTTATGTGTGAGGAAGGCCGAGTTTAATGGATAATTTGAACTTTCTACATTATGTGATTTTGATCCAGCTAATACCCATGTGATCAGCACCTGGAAGGAGAAACAAAAATAATAACAAGAGGGGGAAAAAGGCAAACATTGGCGTTTTTAAAAAACAAAAATTAGAAACACAGTAGTAGTACTATCATAGTGCCCAGTTCTCATGCATGTTAAACCCCAGCTTAAAGCTAGGGTTTGCAGCATGTATTGAAAAATGGCAGGCAACTAATAGACATGGAGATGCACTTCTTCTGCCTTGATTCCTTCTGGTTTTTTTAGCTCAGCCGAGTTGGTGGAATTTCTGCCAAGATCCAGTGCCTGCAATTATGAATGGTAACATTGCCTTAGGGTGCAGTCTATTCAGGGCTGCACTGGAGGCATGAGGGCCCAGCAGGATAGTTTTCAAGTTGACTCAGCAAAGCTACACTCGAAAATGCCACTTTTAAACTGAAATAGGAGTATCCTTACAGGGATTTGCTTTAGTTTAAAAACTGGTTTCAAAACCCAGTTAAGTTTAACTGATGCGATTTTCTCATGTAGACAAGGCCTTGCTCTGCTCCCACCAAAGTCAACCATTGACTTTAGTGGGAACAGCTAGGCCCACCCTGAGTGCTTTTGAAAATGCCATGTCACTTGTCTTTCTCTCCACATGTACCTCTCTATAGCTTTCAAATGTTAGCAGATATAGGACGGCCAGACTCCTTCATTCCATTGCCTGGAGGATTAACCACAGCTCAAAGGTGTTAAGATGAAAACATACTAGATGTCAGCTTTTCATTTTTAAAATCATGTTAAAACGACTTAAAAGTATATCAAAACCAAATCATTCTTGTACATGTCTAAGACAAGTTTATAATGATAGTTCCATGACCAGAGGCTGTTTGTCGGTGTTTTACAGTTTTGTATTGTAAGAGACCCAAAAAAGATAGAAATAAAATGAGCAAGCAGCACTGCTATTAGCTACCATCAAGTTCTTTCCAAATAATGCCTGTAGCAGCACTGTCCCCCCCTAGGTAATTCTCCACTCAGATTCCAGTATGGGAAGCTAGGGTTTGCTTATGATATTAGATCACTGGGTGTTCTGTCTCTGGCAGAGGCACACACCTAGAACCAAGTCCCACCTAGCATTACAGACTTCATTGGCATTCCAGAATATGAGTGAGAGCTGAGTCCCATTGATTCAGCCATCCATGTCTCTGCCCCAGCACATTTTGGTTGCTGTGCTCATGGGACTGGCCACAGAGCATTTTTCACCACACTGTGCAGTTGCTGCACAGCTCAGTAATGCCTAATTCAAAAGCCATTGAAATAAGTGGAAAGTCTCCCGCAGATTTCACTGACTCTTCGATCAAGACCCGAGCACGCATCTTTCTTCGGTAACCACTAACGGGTTACGGGACTTAGCCCTATTTTGTATGGATGGTTTAGCTTTTTGTTTTGCAAAGCCTCATTGATTGGACTTCAGTTTGCAGAACTGAAAACAAAACTAGGAACTGCTGAACTTTGAGTCCCGTTTTATCTGAACTCCCCACAGCTTGGGGATTAGGCTGCATGGTTCCAATCTTGGCCTTCCAGTGCTGCCTCTGGCACTGTGACAAACCAAAACGCCTTGCTTATGGCAGGCCTGTGCTGAGTGTCTAACTTCCTTGAAAATGAATCTGGACAACTTCCCAGATAACATATCTGTGCCTCTAATTCATATCTCAAGGATGAAGTTGATCAGGGAAGAATTGCGGAGGACGGGTGAGTTATTCTCGGTATTTATCAGTGTAACACCTGGAGGTGATCTGATCTTCCTGCCTCCTCAGAAAAATAAATCTGTCTTCTTAGCTAGCAAATCTGCACTCAGACACTTGTGTGCCAAACATGCAGGTTTACAGTGTGCGTACTACTACCGTGCCATCTGTAGCCTCCCCTGCATGACAGTTGTTTTATTTGGGGCTGGCCTCCACTAGCAAGCATAAGTCCAGGAAACAGTTATGCAGTGGTACGTGTTAAAAAGATAAAGCTTTATCTCACTAAGATCAGCTCAGCATGAGATCACATTGCAGAAACAGGAGCTTTACCCGTCTTACTACTTAATAAGGGAAATATCATGGTAAGAAAAAAGGTAACATTGTATAGTCACGCAAACCCTTCATTCTGTACATAGTACGTACCCGCACAAGCAGTCCCACTGAACGCCACTAGCTCCTGTGGTTGATTTGCTCCTTGGAAGGGTTTGGCCAGTTGTTCCAGAAAGTCATGGATCACCTCAGCCCTTTTTGGCCCATAGCACTTCCCAATCCTCCTTCCTACGGAAGCATGGGGAACCTCACTGAAGGCTTTACTCTAAACTTACTCCAACAGTGGAATCGTACCCATTCCCAGGGCCAACCGTAGCGTTTGTTGTCAGACCTATGACAATTTTTGCCACCAAACCCTCTCCCCACCCGACCCCCGCAAAATACCTGACCCCTTCCCAGCTTCTCCTGAAACTAAATTAATTGACATTTGCCCATTATACTCTGCCTTACTATGAATGAACAACACAGTCTCAGTTTTTGTAAGTAAAGAGGCTCACAATGGGTCTACAAAACCAGGAACATATTTTTATATGTTCTGTTGTTATAACTGAAAACAGCATCCTGGTCTGCTTTATGTAAACCCAAAGGAGCTGCCAGCCAGCATGATGAGCCGGTGAATTGACAGCAGACTGGACAAGCACTTCAGAAACCTCCCCCAGGAGTGTCATTTGAGAGCGTTGTCCCTTTCCCTTTACTGCCATGGAGTTGACCAGAGAGCCAGCTGTCCCCCATACATCGATTCAGATCCAGGTCAAGTCTGAATTGAAGGTACAAAAACAGCTAGGAGACTTGTCCTAGTGCCAACAGGGCACAGCTTGCACAACACAATCTGGGGCCTTTCCAAGTATCCAGGGATCAATGATTTGATTTTTTTTCTGGACCCTAGAGCCCCTCTGGATGACGATGAGGAGGCCTATGAAAAATCAGTGGCAAGTTTTCAGTCATAGTGCTCAGAGGCCTCAGTTTACAACATTTTATATTCTCAAGGATGAGGGGTAGAAGCTTCTCTTTATTTATTTTTAGATTTTCCTTTGACATTTCTTGATGCTGAATTAGGTAGGCCCATCAGCTTTATAGGCATGCAAAGATCAAGTCTACCAATTCCACTGCTGTCAGGGCTCTCTGACCACATGAAGGTAGGCAGAATTTGCCACTAGAAATTGCTGCCAATTATATAAACATTACTTCCAAACATTTCTCAACTGCACAAATTTCCTTTCTGCTCCTCATATTTTCAAGCATTAATTTTATTTCATTATAACGTTTTCTCATGCCACAATCTTCTATCTTGGACAGTAGTAGTACAAAAGTTTACCTGGTCCAACCCTATTCAACTACTCTAGGGTGAGTACTTGGCTTACTACACTCTCACTCCAGACTTTGGTGGACTTGATTCAGCCAGTCCCTTACATGCAAAACTCCCATTAATTTGAGTGAGAGTTCCACTCACGGAGCACTTGAAGGAGCAAGTTCAATTGAAATACCTAAGTGTTTTTACCTACCACTGATGAATACTATGGGTGTGCTATGCTTGGAGGTGGTGTATATTTACATTCTGGCCCTCTCTGAAGGCAATAGTCTTTGTCTTCTTTGAGGTCTACCCCACTGAAGTACAGTACAATATCAAGTATTCTAATGCCATTACGACTACTGAATAAATGTAGACGATCAGAGTTCTGGATAGCTGAGGGAATGTTGACTAAAATTAATAGATTTTGGGTGACACTATTCTTTTATAAATGACAGGGAGATTCTGATAACGGAAGCTTGGATAATTGAACTTGTGTACAGTAGAACCTCAATTTTATGAATACCAATCTTACAAATGACTGGTTGTATGAACCATTTTCCCTGATTGGGTGGAGGGGAGAGGGAAGGGAAATCACAAAACAAAAGTAATATCAGTGAAGAACAACTTGACATCCCTTCACGTTCCTGTGCCTTCAGTGCATTGGAAATCACTTGGCAGTGGTTTGAAGGTCAAGAAGAAAGCAACGTAGTGCACCAGCCTGCAACATATGCGCTACATCTACTGTAATTTTCAAATGGTTAATTATATGAATGTTTTGGTTTTATGAACTCAATTCATTCATAAAACAGGCATTCAGCTCTATATTGGTTAGACAACCAGACAATCCCCCAGACATTTCTGAATTAAAGTAATAGTATTTAGAATTTGGTGTTAAAAAACCCAAACCTTATAAATGGGGCACATTGTGCTTTCCTGAACACTCCTTCATGTTGAGCAAAATTGGCTAGAAAAGGGACTGAGGCCATCTTTTTTCTGTGACGTTTAATTTACCTCCAGGGCACAATAGTTAGTGTAAGAGTCAAACAGTCTAAAAGTTAGCCCGAGTTGCATGAAACTATATGACTGTATGCTACACTGTTAGAAAATGCTGCCTTTATCTGGTAAAACAATGCACCAGCAGCTCTATTTTTGCTTCTCTGTAGCCTGGTAAGATGAAACATTAATTTGATGGAAAGTGCGATCAAATTAGCCAAAGGAGCCAAAGGGTATGTTTACACTACGAAATTAGGTCAAATTTATAGAAGTCGATTTTTTAGAAAGTGATTTTATACAGTCAGTTGTGTGTGTCCCCACTTAAGACCATTAAGTCGGTGGAGTGAGTCTACAGTACCGAGGCTCGCATCAACTTCTGGAGTGTTGCACTGTGGGTAGCTATCCCACAGTTCCCACAGTCTCTGCCGCCCATTGGAATTCTGGGTTGAGATCCCAATGCCTGATGGGGCAAAAAACATTGTTGCGGGTGGTTCTGGGTACATGTTATCAGGCCCCCCACTCTCCTCCCCGCCCCCGTGAAAGCAACAGCAGACAATCGTTTCGCGCCTTTTTTCCTGGGTTACCCATGCAGACGCCATACCACGGCAAGCATGGAGCCTGCTCAGCTCACCATCACCGTATGTCTCCTGGGTGCTGGCAGACATGGGACTGCATTGCTACACAGCAGCAGCTCATTGCCTTGTGGCAGCAGATGGTGCAATATGACTGGTAGCCATCTTCGTCATCTTCTGGGTGCTCTTGGCCAGCCTCCGTGAGGTCGGTCGGGGCGTTTGGACATAAATGGGAGTGACTCAGGTCATTCTCTTCTTTAATTTTTGTCTAATGAAGATTCAGTCCTGCCTGGAATATTGGCAGAGGGATAGCTCAGTGGTTTGAGCATTGGCCTGCTAAACCCAGGGTTGTGAGCTTAATCCTTGAGGGGGCCATTCTGCCTCGGGCTACTCTCCCAGCCAGCAACACCACAAGTACCCTGGGAAACAATAACAGCTAGCAGTTGTACTGTATCGTCTGCTGCCAGCCTACTCCTCCCTCCGTGAAAGCAATGGCCGACAATCATTTCATGCCTTTTTCTGTGCAGGCGCCATATTGCTGTCAGCATCGTCATCCACCCGCCGCTTCTGCTGCCACTCTGCTCTCCTGCTCACGCTATACCATGGCAAGCATTGAGCCTGCTCAGATCACCACGGCAATTGTGACCGCTCTAAACACCATGCGCATTATACAGCAGTATATCCAGAACCAGAACCTGCAAAAGCAGGCGAGTCAGTGATGGCAGCGTGGTGAGGAGAGTGATGAGGACATGGACACAGACTTCTCTCAAAGTATGGGCCCTGGCAATTTGGCCATCCTGGTGGCAATGGGGCAGGCTCATGCCATGGAATGCCGATTCTGGGCCCGGGAAACAAGCACAGACTAGTGGGACCGCATAGTGTTGCAAGTCTGGGACGATTCCCCATGGCTGCGAAACTTTCGCATGCGTAAGGGCACTTTTATGGAACTTTGTGACTTGCTTTCCCCTGCCCTGAAACGCCAGAATACCAAGTGAACCTCACAGTTCACAAGCGAGTGGTGATAGCCCTGTGGAAGCTTGCAATGCCAGACAGCTACCGGTCAGTCAGGAATCAGTTTGGAGTGGGCAAATCTACTGTGGGGACTGCTGTGATCCAAGTAGCCAACATGATTACTGACCTGCTGCTATCAAGGGTAGTGACTCTGGGAAATGTGTAGATCATAGTGAATGGCTTTGCTGCAATGGGATTCCTTAACTGTGGTGGGGCAATAGACGGAACGCATATCCCTATCTTGGGACCGGACCACCAAGGCAGCCAGTACATAAACCGAAAGGGGTACTTTTCAATGGTGCTGCAAGCACTGTTGGATCACAAGGGACGTTTCACCAACATTAACGCGGGGATGATTTCTGTTCAGCCACAGGCAAACAGCCCAGCAGGAATGGCCACCCCTGAATGTCCTCTTAATAAAATCCACCTATTTCAACCGGGTGACCATGAATGATATCACTCTCCTGAGGATAACACAGAGAGATAAAGAACGGATGTTGCTTGAATGCCAACAAACACTGGGACCATACGCTGCCATGCTTTGTTATGCAATGACTCCAGACTATGTGCTGCTGGCCTGCCGTGGTAAAGTGTCCTACCATGGAGGACGGAATAAGGCTGCTCTCCCCAGAAACCTTTTTCAAAGGCTTTGGGAGTACATCCAAGAGAGCTTCATGGAGATGTCCCTGGAGGATTTCCACTCCATCCCCATACATGTTAACAGACTTGTCCAGTAGCTGTACTGGCCGCGAAAGCATCCCAAGTCTTCAAGGGAAATTAATAATTAAACACCCTTGCTTTTAAACCATGTGTTATATTTACAAAGGTACACTCACCAGGTCCCTTCTCTGCCTTCTAGGTCCGGGAGCCCGCCTTCGGTGGGTTGGGAGGGTACTAGATCCAGGGTGAAAAACAGTTCCTGGCTGTCAGGGAAAATGGTTTCTCCGCTTGCTTGCTGCGCTTCAACCTCCTCCTGCTCCTCATCTTCCTCGTCCCCAAAATCCGAATCCCTGTTGCATGAGAGTCCATTGACAGAGTCCACGCACAGGGGTAGGGTAGTTGTAGGGGCACCCCTTAGAATGGCATGCAGCTCATCATAGAAACAGCATGTCTGGGGCTTTGACCTGGAGTGGCCGTTTGCCTGTCTGGTTCTTTGGTAGGCTTGCCTGAACTCCTTAAGTTTCATGCGGCACTGCAGTGGGTCCCTGTTATAGCCTCTGTCCTTAATGCCCTTGGAGATTTTTGCAAATATTTTTGCATTTCGTCTTTTTGAACGGAGTTCTGATAGCACGGATTCGTCTCCCCATACAGCGATTAGATCCAGTACCTCCTGTTCGGTCCATGCTGGAGCTCTTTTGCGATTCTGAGACTGCATGGTCACCTCTGCTGATGAGCTCTGCACGGTCACCTGGACTGAAGAGCTCTGCATGGTCACCTGTGCAGATCAGCTCGCCACGCTGGCCAAACAGGAAATGAAATTCAAAAGTTCGTGGGGCCTTTCCTGTCTACCTGGCCAGTGCATCTGAGTTGAGAGTGCTGTCCAGAGCAGTCACAATGGAGCACTCTGGGATAGCTCCCGGAGGCCAATGCCATCAAATTGTGTCAACACTATCCCAAATTGGATCCAGCAAGGTCAATTACAGCGCTAATCCACTCGTCGGGAAGGAATACAGAAACCGGTTTTAAGAGCCCTTAAAGTCGGAAAAAATGGCTTCGTAGTGTGAACAGGTGCAGGGCTAAACCGATCTAATGCTGCTAAATCTGACTTAAACTTGTAGTGTAGACCAGGGCCAACTGTGACTGATAGAATCTCAATGGATCTGTTTATAGTTTACTATAGCAAAAGGGTTGTGGGGGAATGTGGATGCTGACAAAAGAGCATACCTTTCCAAGCTGTTTTTGAAAAGAATGTCAGCTCCCTAGTTTACGAGATATAGCCTTTGCACAAGAGGTTGATAGGAGCTGGCAGTTTTTGAATCAAGCAGTTGGTGTGGTGCTCTGAGGAAAGAACCACTGCCAGCATTTAGACTGAAATGACCATGTTTGCTGAGAGTCAAAATGGGTGTCCTCATCCATGGATAGATGACACATTAGATAAGTGCTAGAACAAGGTGATTGACAGCAAACAAATACATGTGGCAAGATCCGGTACCCTCTAGATCATATAGAATTCAAATATCATATTAGCTATAGCCTAGTAAGAAAAATCACCAAAACATACAGTCAACTGCTGTAATGGATTCAGGGAGCAGTTTAATGGAAATCTCAAGAAGGAATGTAATTAGACTGTGTCAATTAGGCTGCTTGGGGATATCTAGCTTCTGCTATTGCTAGCTCAGAACCCTAACAGGACGATTAGGATGAACTGAAATCAGCCTGATTGATTAGGGTATATAAACCGACATATGCCAAATTCTGGGGAAGATGGTGTGTTGGAGTTTGAATCCATCTGGAGCTATGTGAGTCAGGAGAATGACTTTGCTTTGCTGGCCTTGGAGAAAGTGGCAGATCAAGATGAAAGGTAAACAATATAAGAGTCAGGAGGTGGCACAAAGAAGCTATTGAGGAAAAGTACTGAATACATCTGCTGTGATACTGTGCTAAAACTATCAGTTTTATGAACTTTGTCATTAGTCTTTGGAATTAATATTAAACAGTTTTTTACAAGGATTTCAAAACTCTTTATTTACTGTACTATTTTTAGGTGCAAATTCTGAAGTCCCCACTCAGTCCATCTGAAAAATTCCTGAGGACATCAGAATTTTGCTATCACTGGGTGCAAAAGTGTGTGCACAAATCCTTGCATGTCTTTGTGTCTCTGTGTGCAAACTGGTGGTTTTGTGCAGAGATAAGGCACTAGGCATGAGGTTTACATTTGCACTGCAGTTACCTGAAATGTGGACACAAATGCCTATTTGTGTGTAACTTTCAGCCTGGTTATGAAACATCAAAGATCCAATCTACACCATACACTGGAACCATGTTTAAAATCTGGTTTTAGGACAATTGAATTGACATGGTTTTATTTGCTGTCTAGAAATAGCTTTAAAATCACTAACTAATTTGTAGAGTAAAGACTGAAAACCCCCCAACAACGCGGTATTATTAAAAGATACTACTCTAGAGCAAGGCAAAGCAGTCCAGCAGGAGCCAGCAGGACCTGATCCTAGTCATTACCACTCATGCAAGGGAGAGGAGGGTCAAGGGTAGGGAATGTCTTGCGGGACCAACAATATGGCAACTTACTTTCAGCTAAGTAGAGTACAGCAGTTATGGATGTACACTTGAATAATGGTCTAGGCCACTTTGTGCATTGGCAGGGATGCTAATATACAGCAACCTCTCACAGTTCCTAAAGAATCCTGCAATATTTCCTCCTGTCCCTGGTCCACACTTTAGAGAAAAATTATTGTTGCAGAAATGATTTTTAAAACACTTTCACATTTGAAACCACTCATTTCTTCACTATGATTTCTCTTCAGTTTGAGACTATGATGTGAGACTCTTTCTGAATACAGCCCTTAGTACCTGGCGCTTGCTGAAGCTCCTTTCTTTGCAAAATGTGAAGGTTCTTGTGGATTTAGAACTCGTAGCCCAAATTTTTCACATTTTCCTATTATCACTATGTTGTTGATGTTAAAACCCATCCTCGCCTGAGCTTCCAACACAGTGCAGTTTGCTCACTCTAACTTCCAGTAGAGGACTATGCTGTATTGTCAAGTGTGGAACATGTTGGTGTGAGTTTTGATTTGGGATAAATGAAAGTGATCATATTGTATTAAATTTACTAGACTGAATTATGTATTATTATTGTTTATAGGGTGAAATTTCATTGGGTAACATTCTTATTTCCATTGATTGCAGTGGGAGTTTGCCTGAGTCAAAAAAAAAACCAACAACAAAAAACGGAGCAAGGACTTCAGGACTTGATTTAGCACTCGTCAGAATTAGTACCTAATTAAATTAACTTGATATTATTAATTATTATTATTTTTATTAGTTTACAGAACGCCCATTAAGCAAACACTTACAACAAGAAAACAGGTAGCACTGTAGTAATTGAGTGCCATAATTATATACACAAGACTTTAATTATGTTCACTTAGTTACTCGTTGACTTGTCAAAGCAGTTTGCTTTATTTTATTGGGGACATTTTGTGTGATTATAGGTCATGGAGTTTTTCTCCCCTTGCCCCTGCCTCCACTCTGACCCTTTACATCACATTAGTAGGGCAGCTCATGTCTACACTAGAGCCAGTCAAATTTTTTTCCAATGTTTCCAAGTTTTTTCACTGCAAAATGGCTTTTTTTCAAAAATGGAAAATATTCAAAAATGTTTTGTTTCTATTGAAATTTCTGTATTAATAGTTTTATCTAAACGTTTATCAGAAATGTTTATAGAAATCATTATTGAAGTGGCTATTAAAATTTGGTGTTTATCCAAAATCTGGTTTTCACTAAACACAAATATTTGATAATGTTTCCTGTAACATTTCTGATAAAAAAAAAATCCAGTGAAATTTTTTGATAAAAATCAGAAATATGGTTCTGTTTTGAACCTTCCAACACAGAAATGACTTTGAAATTTTGATTTTTTTCACAATTATTAAGGAAATAATTTTGATCAGCTGTAGTCTACAGGTTTGCTTTCTGGTAGCTGTTGTATATTTCTAGTTCTTTCATTGAGATTGATCATCTTTCTGAAGGCACATTTCATTGTGTCTGGCCTTCTATTAAAAAAAGTTAGCAAATACTATCCTTAGTTGGGATTATTGTGCATATATTCTTCTTTGTGCAGATATTTTGATAATTGTTCCTTTGATAACCTACTTTGTGTTAAATGGTTTTTTTTTCTTCAATGGGCTTGCAGGTATATTTCTCCACTATACATGGATATATTTCTCCACTATACATATAGTGCATAGGCCTCCCACCATTTTTATATTACAAAAATCTAATCACCAATTTTCATGTAAGTATTTAACATTATTTTCTTTACTATGATTTCTCAGTATCCAAACTATCCATGGTAATCAAAAGATGTAGCATTTAGCACCACCCTCTATCAATAGGCTGCTCCACAATTTTGCTCGGTTACAATATGTTCTGTACAAGTTTTGATGGAAAGTCTGTGAGACTTGGGAAAAATAAAAAATGCTCTTAAGATGATGGCATTTCACCAAAGGGAAAAAATGATTGAAAGTCAAAAGTGTAATACAGGCTGGAAATTCTTGAACAGATGTAGCAGGTGTAAACATGTTTTCTTATCTTGGTTCCTGGATTTTACATCCTCCTACAAGACTTCTATGTACTCAAAAAAAAGGTTATATGTACAGATGGTAAACTGCTAAAATGCCCAGAAGGTTCAAAACTCATCTGTGCTCGTGAAGACAGGGAGAATTTCCCATCGACTGACTCACAGGTGTTTGGAAAGCTCCGAATTAGATTCAGAGTCTGCCGTTCTGTTTCGTTTGAGCAGATGCCTTGGGTGATATGCTGGAAACAGGCAGACCATTTTTTCTTATGATGTCCAAGTAGTTAAGAACATGATGAGAAATCCTTAGAGTGAGGAGGTGGAGACAAACTTTTTGGCAGGTAGGGCACACAGTCATTACAAATTGCGGCTGTGGGCCACTAATGTCCCTCAGCTTCTGTTCTCTCTTACTGACACATTGTTCTGCCTCAGGTCACTGACTCACTGCTTGCCTGCCCATTGCAGTCCTAATCATGCATTCCCTTTTGGCACAAAACAGTTATTTTTTGCATTGTGCAGGGTTGTCTTCCTGTTTCTGCCCCTATTAGTCCATGGCAAGAACAGAAGCTAAATGAACCCAGTGTCTCAAACACTTGGCTGGTGCAACAGAATAAGGACATGCAAGTGACAATTTCTACTGTGAGAGTACCATGCTGGTATTGTGCTTTTGCCACCCCGCCTCATATTAAACCAAAAGTAAACAAAATTCCGTGCAGCACCTATTAATAATAAATAATTAACTAATATGAAATTTATACTGTGATTTACTTGCAGAGCCCTGATTTTACAAAGGTCTTGAGATACTCCTTGAACTTTTAAAATTGCGGCAATTGCTTGACAGTTTATTTCACAAGAGAACAGGACACATAGGGTCCTGCATAGAGCCTTACTATCTCTCCTTTATAGATCAGTGCTACCTCTCTCCTCTTCAATACCTGAGACCACTTAACGATGGTGTGATATGTCATGAGCTTGGTGACTGGCCAGCACTGCTCTATTGACACCAAAATTTAGACCAGATCCAGAGCTGGTGTAAATTGGTTACATCAGCTGTGGGTCTGGCCAGTGATGAGCTGCCAAATCTGAAAAACTGGTTCCTTCAGTCGCTCCGGGTCTTTGGCGGCACTTCGGCGGCAGGTTCTTCAGTCGCTCCGGGTCTTCAGCGGAACTGAAGGACATGCCAACGAAGTGTCGCCAAAGACCCGGAGGGAGTAAAGGACCACCGCCGAAGTGCCGCCGAAGACCTGGAACACCACTGGGTGAGTAAAAATTAAAAAGGGATTCTCAGGGGAGCCTCCCCAGCCGAGAGCTCAGGCGGGCCAGACAGGACAGTCCTGTGGGGCGGATGTGGCCCGCGGTCCGGAGTTTGCCCACTCCTTTAACAACTGGTTCTAAACCGGCTTCAAAATTTAACGACTGGTTCACGCAAATCGGCTCCAGCTCACCACTGGATCTGGCCCTTTTGTATTCTTAATATTTGTGACCACCATCCTCACAAATATGCTGCAGTGCCTGCAAGAGCCTGCTAGCACCTAGATGAAGAGCAGCTGGTTCAGACTGAATCCAGGCAAGATAGAAATGGTGCTAGCAAGAAGAGGAGAACATTTAAAGAACTGGCAAGACACTAACCACCTCCTCCTTTCAAGGCACCTACCCTCTTTTTGTTAAAGTAGTATGTAGCAATGGAATCCACCTGGATACCCAAGCAGCAACCATGCTGAGAGATGAATTCCTTTACCCTCTAGTTTTCCAGAAGCGATAGCCTTCCTCTCAGGTGGGATCTGGGCAATGTAATTCGTGAATTTGTCAGGTTAGACTACTGTAACTCAGTGTACTGGGGTTGAAGGTTGAGGCAACACAGAAACACCAATCTGTGCAGAAGGCAGCATCCCACCTCCTTAGCAAGAAAGACAGCAGAGAACATACCATGTAGGATACTCCTCACCCTCCAGTGGCTTCCGGATCCCTAACAGTGCTAATTTACAACCCTGTTCTTAATCTTCAAAGCCCTAAATGTGTTGAGGCTGGACTACATATGAAACCACCTCTGCATTCACAATCCACCGAGGCAGCTGTACTTTTGTGGGACAATGCAACTAATAGTGCCCAGGTAGAGGCTTGTGAGAGCTAAAGATAGCATTTTCTTAGTCAGGGGACCCTGTCTATGTAATAACGTACTGAAAGAGATAAAACTGAGCCAAAGCCTGCATCTTATCATACACTTTTTATCTCCTCACCTGCACTCTGCCCACAAGTCCATCTCACTGGGGCTACATTAACGTTCAAAACATCAGATAGCTTCCTCTCCCTGAAGTCAAAATTTTATTGTGAGAGAATTACAGAACTGGACTCTTAGGGGAAAACCACGTTCCAGCTGCTAGGTGTGTGTTTGCCAGCGATCGTGCTCTATGCTATATTTTATGTTGTCACGTACACACTTGTGACTTGCTGAAGAGTGCTGGCCATGCAATTATTACTGATTTGCCTTTTCAGCTTTTAATATATATATTTCATTTAAGCTTTATTGCCCTCACACCTGGGACTGAATATCCTGGCTTGGGTAAGGTGCAGTGCAGGTCGCACTCCCAGGAGAGCTCTGCCAAGGTACCTCAGTCCTGGCCTACAACATCCCTGTCATAATCTTGCTTCTTTCATATGAGCAGAAACTGCATTTTCATGCCCAGTGGGGCTAAACTGTGTCCACAGGTCACCAAACTAATTTCTCTCACGACCTAAGCTACGTTTGAATGCAGATGGCCTTGAATGGTGAAATGTTAGGCCATTTAATTACTTTTACTCCAGATTTTTTCACAGATACAACTCTTAAATGTCACTGCACTTTTAAAAATAATAAGAAGGTGCCACATAGGGAAATAAGAGAAGGAAAACAATGAAAAACAGCATCTGAAAGTTTGTTCGGTAGGGTGAGAATTAAGTCCCTGGTTGAGTGGTTCACAGCAGTCCAGCAAGAACAGTGTCAATGACTCGTAGTACACTGAGGTAGTGCTGACAAGAAGCTACAAAACAAAGCAAAATTCTCTGCTTGTGTTTTTCTGTCAGAACAAACCGTGGGGCTTGTTTCCTGGCAACATGCCACAGCTCCTTCCTTTCACTCCACTGAGGCTCAGCTACCCCTAGGGGGAGCCCATTGGCTGTCATCTTCCGGCAGAGCTGCTGTTTAACTAGCTCCTTCTGGGATGTGGACCAGCTCTCTGCAAGCACAATTAGCGTGTCTGCCAGGAGAAGACGAACTACTGCAAGGCAGGTAAATGTTTGGTGATTCGGAGCTGTGGTCTTAAAGCTAAATCACTGACAAGTGCAGATGGGCCAGTTCGAATAACTTCTTCTCTTTTTTTAAAAGGAAAGGCCTCTGCATAGAAAGCGCCACTAATCCTCTTAGTACATTATATCTTTCCTTCTTGTCAAAGGCTTCAAGTGAATGAAATAACAGTTCTCGCTAGAGGATGATATTGTAACCTAAAGTGGTTTAAAAACAACAGCAACTGGGGAATCTACTGAACATTTTATTTTTTATAAAGTGATGGAATAAAACTTAGCACTTCATATGCTCAGAGCAGCATGTGGACTCTAATTCTCAGGACACCACTGTGAGATAGATGTGACTATTATTATCCCCATTTTACAGATGGGGAAACTGAAATCGATGAAGTGACTTGACCCAACCCAGAGTTGACGCAGTGGCAGAGCCCAGATTAGAAGTCAGGACCACCTGATTCTTAGCCCCATGCTCACTCCTCCAGTCTGCACTGCCTTATCATAGTATGTGTTATCATTATAGAGTATGTTTATGTATGTGCTTGTGTGTGTGTATGGTTGTCTGATAAACCAACACTTTGGGTAAGTAGTGAGGAATGAGGACAAAGACCTTCAGCAGTCACAATACTTACAATCACCTAAGGAGAGAAACCACTAGTGATTTTAAAGGTATATTCCATTCCACTTTCAGCCATGTACCTGCCAATGCTTGACTCTGAGGAGAATAGAAGTGTGGTCAATTTAAAAAAATATTGTAATTTATTAGTTTCCATTTTCTCTCTTTAGTCAGTTGGGATCTAAGAGCTTTTAGGGCCAAACTTTGGGCCTGACACATTCACAGGCATTCATAGAGGCATACTGAAATCCTGAGGGAGCAACCATGTTCCAAGGCAGCCATCTAGTTCTGACACAGCTGCTAATTTTGCTTTTTTGCAAGAAACTTCAGCATGCAGATGTGTAGTAACACTGTGATTGTGCCATGCCAAGTATGCATTGACATTTGATCCAGCTGCATAGGCTCAACTGGCTAGTGAGATCCTTCAGTTTTCCATGACCCTCTTGCTCAGGCAATGCCCCACAAGACACCAAGAATCACATCTTGTTGTCTTAACAACAATGTATCTATTTTTTTGGTGTGACAGGATGAATCTACCCTGCACTGATCCAGCTGGAGTTAACCACACAGTGTGAGCTGAAGAGCCCACACCCCTTCACTCCTGCTAGACATGCTGGAGACAGGATATAAAAGGGAGTGTCCCAGCTCAGTTTGGGCTGGTTGAGGAGGAGAGTGGATCCACTCTGCAGGATCCTACCAGGGAGTGGCTGGAGCTATACACCATGGAGGCTGAGCCAGTGGGATTGACGTCAGTACCCCTGCTGACCCCAGAGGATGAGAGTGAGCTGGAAAGCCGACACCGCCAGGAGATCTGACAGAACAGAAACCAAGGGTAGGAAGTGGCCCCGGGAATGTGACTGTTAAAATAGGAAACTGAGCTGCAGCCGTGGACCACACTCCCAGTTTCACAGGGCCCCGGGTTGGGACCTGGTGGGGTAGCATGGGCCCAGGTCTCTCTACCCTACCCCACACCTACCGCTGGGTGTGGGCACTGCCCAAGGACTCTGGTCATTGGACCATGCTGCCCTGAAGCATTACCCTGCTTTATAGGTTAGGACAGCAGTACCTACTCTAACCACTTGAGCCATAATCCCTTATTTGCCACATGCAACCCGACAGCCCATGAGGGGGTGTATCTACCCATGACACATTGGCTCATCGCTGAGGGAAAGTGACACTCTTATAATACCACACCCCTCTGGAATATGTCCCTTTTGTTTACCTGTCATGTATACCTACAAGTACAGTAGCAACAGAAGGATTTGACGTTCCCTACCTTTAGCAAAACATGCAAATAAAGACTACATTAGTGTTCTTTCATCGAGAGCTCCAATCATCAGCAGACAAGCTCCAATCAAGATTTTCATTCTACCCTAGACCCCACTGTTGCCTCAAGTAGTGTATCATTAAAATGATTGGGTAACAGATCCATGTACAATGCTGAAACAGATCTTGACCTGCCTAATCATACCATAAATAGTGACACTGGTTTTTTTTCAGCTGTCAACAATGGATTCTGTCTCTAAAGTGTTGGAGCTGTAAATATTGGGCAGGTGGAAGGAAGGTTGTAATCTGGGAGAGGAGGAAATGTTATTAGAAAAGCTGTACAGAATCTGAAGTTGCACAAATGATTTAATCATCTTCTCCCTGAATATGCTGAAGTAAATGTTATGGGCAGTTCCTGGGAAAAGAGTTGGCTATTTGATTAAATTTCAATAGATGAAGGCCAGATTCTGGAAGGTGTTGAACACCAATGCCCACTGATTTTTAGAACATCCTAATATCCCTCAGTACTTCTTATGAGGCGAACAAGGAATTTGAGGAAATGAACTTGCCAAAAAATACTTGGGAAATATCACATCCTATTGAAGGGCAAAAGGGAATGTATTTCTTAGTACAACTGTTCTCAAACTGTGGGTTGGGACCCCAAAGTGGGATGTGATCCCCTTTGAATGGGGTCACCAGGGCTGGCTTAGACTTGCTGGGGCCTGGGGCTGAAGCCTGAGCCCATCTGCCCAGGGTCAAAGCCAAAGCGCGAGGGCTTCAGCCCTAGACAGAAGGGCTCAGGTTGCAGGCCCCCTGACTAGGAGCTGAAGCCCTTGAGCTTCAGCTTTGCCTTCTTCTCTTCTTACCCCCCTCCCCCCGCAGCGGTGGGGCTTGGGCTTTGCTCTCCCCCCCTCCCCAGGGCAGTGCGGCTTGGGCAGACTCAGGCTTTGGTCCTCTCTCCTGGGGTTGCAAAGTAATTTTTGTTGTCAGAAGGGAATCACGGTGCAATGAAGTTTGAGAACCCTTGTTTTTAGTGGAACCATTGGAGTCCTACCATAAGATGTGATATTCCCCAAGTATTTTTGGCATCAAATTTCTTAGGCCTTCTTGCAAGCTTCATTATTTTGGTTATAATACATTTGATTAAGATATCATTGATAGACAGTTTATTGTGTTTGGTTTGGTTATTGGCCTACCAATATATGACTTGTACATGCATCAGGATCCATTTGGGCACCAGCTACACATTGTCAAAGATTAACTAAGCTGTTTGTAGGGTGCTACATTTTTTTTTTTTTTGCACTATTGGCAAGTGTGACACTTCTTATGGCTCCTCACTAAGAACTTGGGTTAATTTTATGGGGAAATAGAGTAGCACCTAATTCCCCAGCTATTTGTGGCAAGAGATTTCACTATTAACAATTGCCAACAGTTACGACACAACCTGAGGTGCAATCTCCCTTTGTAACCAAAACAGGAAATAACTGTGCTGTCTTTCATACCACTGTTTAGTAACTTGGTAAATATTGACTTTTGGAATAGAGATGACTGTATAAGGTCCACTGATTCTATGTAGACTTAAGGGAGAGAGCCATGTGGAAGAGTGAAGGGTTCACAAAATCCTATGTTAAATAAACAAATAAGCTACATAATAGTCTGGAAAAAAACCCAAAAATAAATGGCCTTTGCCTAAAATCCAAAACTGAGCCAAGGGCTGAGAGCCAGGGTGTGAAAAAACTGGTACTGTGCAGGGGAACTTGCTAGCAGTCCACAGGGGCCATGGAAAGATGTATAATAGGTTTCCCATTGAAACCCCTGCCAAGGGTTTAGGAGCAAGGAAGTCAGTGAGATAACTCTGAGACTGCAACATAAGTAGTAGCTTTCATTTGATTCCCTCTAAGTTAATTACGATAAAAATGCAGTGAGGTTAAAACAGAGATAGGATGCACCAAATTCTTTGACTTTTATAATGTAAAATCCCCCTGACTTTAGTGGGTTTTCAGGAGACACAAATACTCACTGAAATTAGCCTGATATGTAATTCAGAATGAAATGCTGAAGTAACACAGATGAACACACACAGGGAACCATGAAGAAAACAAGCATTGAATGTGGTCATACGAAGTTATCAAGAAACTGGTGAAAAACATGGCTATATGTGATTATTTCCCCCCCTTTCCCAAAGTTGGGGGGGTCTTTTTGAAATAAAGCCCTGTGCCAAACGCTGCTTTGCTGGACCCAAGAATTGGGCCCTGAATGTGCATGGAAACTGAAAGACCCTCTCACTTCCCGTGGGGGTTTTTCACCTTCCTCTTCAGCATGGGCACAGGTCACTTGCTGGAGGATTCTCTGCACCTTGAAGTCTTTAAACCATGATTTGAAGACTTCAGTAACTCAGACACAGGTTAGGGGTTTTTTACAGGAGTTGGTGGGTGAGATTCTGCGGCCTGCGTTGTGCAGGAGGTCAGACTAGATGATCATAATGGTCCCTTCTGACTTTAAAATCTGTGATTCTAAATTACAGTTGGAACACACTGGCAGAACAGCATGGAAACTGATATCCTTTATAATTAAGTTCAGTTCACTTTGAAAACTGAAGATATTTTTTTAAAGGAAAGAAATAAAATGTAAACGATACTATTATTAAGGCACTGCAAATTATGTATTCTCCTAGAGTATGCCTGGTCTAAGATAACAACCTTAATAATAAGATAATAAGATACCTGGACATTCCAACACTAGACCCAGCAGAAGTACATTCATGAGGCTGAGTCTCTTCTCACTTACATCTATTTTACACTGATTTTGATGGAGTTACTCTTGTTTTGCATTGACATAGGTGAGTGGAGAATCAGATCCAGAGTTTAACTCACTTGATCCCAATTATCACTACTGGAAAATTTCATTGACTGAAGAATCCTTTTATCTTTTGAACTTCTTTGGGGGACAGCCTGTTTTTTTCATTGTGTAGGTACAGTGCCAAGCACAGTGTGGCCTCAGTCCACAGTTGGGGTCGTAAACCACTACCACATGCAAATATTAAACCATAGTAATGATCCAACCTGTCAAATTTCCATTCCTCAGATTCATGTATTTATAACTTGCATATGGAACAAACAGTACACAGGAGAGAGAGTATATTACAAGTGCTCAGACAACACAAAAGAAATGACTTACATTAGTGTGTGATCTATATATAGTGAAAGAGAATCAGATACCAAGCTTAGACTAAAACAGATTAATTTAAAGTTCAGCCAATAAAAAGTAAGTTCTTAGAATATATTCTAAGCTAGCAAGGCTGGAATCCACACAAATTAGTTAGCCTTTAGAGAAATAGATGTGCTACAGCGAGAAGAGTTGTAGCATTTTACAGAGAAATTGCATACAGTTCCAGGAAAAAAATCATACAAAATATATCTGTCTTGACAACACATTCAGAGAGCAACTCAAGAGGGATACTGCCTCTGAATAAAAGCCTTCAGAAAACACTAAAATCAGCACTCAGAGACAGAGATGAAAAGGCTCTAAATTACTATGGTATGTCACAACCTGTCAATTTATTAGTAGATGGTTCTAAATGAGGATTAGGAGCAAAACATCAAAAACTTCGACAGTGGCATAAAAAAACTATGCTTAAAATGGAAAAAGTATTTGTAATGATGCTGGTTCTGGTGGGACCCAACTGAGAGTGCCAATTCAGGACAAATTGCTTAAAACAGGGCAGTTACAGCCCAAGGCTGGGGGTTTTATGCACACCAAACCAGCCAGACAGAGAGGACTCTGGTTTTTATCCCACTGCCTAACCACAAGCCACACAAGCAATTCCCTTAGACACTCCAGTTTCCCAGTATCATCACCAGTGCCACTCGTTATGGGGACAAATGGTTATGAAAACCAATACTCCAGTAAAAGAAAAAAGGTTTGATCCCAAAGGACCAAGCCCCAGACCCAGGTGAATATACAAATCAGAACTTACCCACAAATCATGCTGTTGCCAATCCTTTAGAATCTAAAAACTAGAGGTTTATTCATAAAAGGAAAAAGATATAGATGAGAGCTAGAATTGGTTAAATGGAATCAATTACATACAGTAATGGCAAAGTTCTTGGTTCAGGCTTGTAGCAGTGATGGAATAAACTGCAGGTTCAAATCAAGTCTCTGGAGTACATCCACAGCTGGGAATGGGTCATCATTCCTTTGTTTAGAGCTTCCGTTTGTAGCAAAGTCCCTCCAGAGGTATGAAGCAGGATTGAAGACAAGATGGAGGAGCTGCAGCAGCTTTTTATATTCTCTTGCCATGTGGTCTCTCTTTCTTTGTCCCAAGGACAAGCTGTCCATCACATGATAACACCCATTGTTTCATGTTCTCTATGTATATAAATCTCCCCACTCTATTTTCCACTGAATGCATCGATGAAGTGAGCTGTAGCTCACGAAAGCTTATGCTCAAATAAATTGGTTAGTCTCTAAGGTGCCACAAGTACTCCTTTTCTTTTTGCAAATACAGACTAACACGGCTGCTACTCTGAAATCTGAAAATGGTTGATTCAAAGTGAGGGATACCAAAGATCTGAATTAGTGTGAAGGCTTCAGACATATTGCTGCTTCATGGTAAGTCACCAACCAATAATATGGCTGATTTCGAGGTAAAGCGTGTAAGAGCTGCTATATTACATCTAAGTCCTCCTCTACTGCCAAGCTCTGCCAGCTGTAGGGCTACTTGGTGCTGGTAGAGCAGGGAAGATTCCAGCCTGATAGGTTAACTCTATACATTCAATAATAAGCTATTCAGAACTAAGGCTAGTCCTCTGACTCGGGAGGGGGGACCTGTGCAAAGATGTGAGGAAGTCTTACACTAACCGCCATAAATAGAATAGTACATTTGTGCAGAGAACGTTTCGCAGTTAGGGATAGGTGAGTGTTGGAGTTTGTATTTCAGTACACAGCCCCCGTCACAGACCAGACACCACTGAGCAAAGTGGGTACAAAGACAGAACACAAAGTTGGTCCCATCCCTAAAGCTCTAACGGAGGTGAGGGGAAAGAGGTTGAGGAAACAATGAGGTCATTTTGGTCAGCATAATAAGCAGCAGTCACAGCACAGCAGCGTCCTAATCGTTGTTAAGGTTTTTGTAGGCATCACAGCAAAGGTTATGGTGTTTTATCAGAGGAGTTCTGTCATCTGTGCTCTCCATTCCTCACAGATTTAATAATTTTATTAAGATGTTAAAATAAAAAGAAAATGGTACAGAGTTTAAGCATAGAAGTTTCTGGTTATCAGGGAATAAGGTACAGATTATCAAGGGGTGCAAAGTTTGGTTTAGGAACAGATGGCTTACGGAATACATAATCTGCAATCTCCCCAATTGGGGGTAAAAGTTAAGTACAGACAATGAGATATGGGGGTATGTTATTCATATAATGGCTATGTTCAGGTGTGGAGTATAATTAGTAGGTAGTAACATACAGTGATAGCCCTTACAAGTAAGATCCCTCTGTAACTGCCATATATCCTTGTACTTTCCTATACTTACCATAGGAAATATCTTGAATCTTTCCAATACCATAGTTATCTAAGGCAAGTGGCAAGTTTCTAAGGGCTACCACAATAAGTGTATGCAGTGATGAGCTGCCAAAATCTTAACAACGGGTTCCCTTCTCACCCCACGAGGGGGTCGTTGCCCACCCCCGCCCCCTGGGACTCCTGCCCCATCCAACCCCCCCCCCCCGCGTTCCTTGACGTGCCCCCCCCAGGACCTCTGCCCCACCCAGCCCCCTCCCCTGTCTCCTGACTACCCTCAGAACCGGGCAGGAGGGTCTCATGGGCCACAGTAGTGGGTGCCCACCCCACCCCTAAGAGCCAGAGGCACCTGCTGGGGGGCAAGGTTGGGAGTCCCGGCGGTGCTTACCTGGGGCAGCTCCCAGGAAGCATCCAGCAGGTCCCTCTGGCTCCTAGGGGTGGGGGAGTGTAGCTGGCGGGGGTGGGGGAGCAGCCGCTCCCCCATTGATCACATCAAAAGTAGTGCCTTAGGTGCCGACCCCCTGAGTGCTCCGGGGCTGGAGCACCCACGGGGAAAATTGGTGGGTGCAGAGCCCCCATCGGCAGCTTCCCGCCCAACCCCAGCTCACCTCACCTCACCTCCGCTCCGCCTCCTCCCCTGAACGCGCCGCCCCGCTCTGCTTCTCCACCCCCCTTCCCACCGGCTTCCCGCGAATCAGCTGTTTGGCGGGAAGCCGGGGAGGACTGAGAAGCAGGCCGTGGCTTCCCGCACAGGCCGAGGGTGGCGGAGGTGAGCTGGGGCAGGGAGCGGTTCCCCTGTGCACCCCCCCCCCCCGGGTTACCTGCTGCGGCGCAGGCGGCCCTCCTCGCGCCCCCCCCGGCCTCTTGGGCCTGAGCAGGAAGCCGCGGCTTGCTTCTCAGCCTGCCCTGGCTTCCTGCGCGAACAGCTGATTCGCGGGAAGCCGGGGGTGGGGTGGAGAAGCAGAGCGGGGCGGCGCGTTCAGGGAGGAGGAAGAGGCGGAGCGGAGGTGAGGTGAGGTGAGCTGGGGGTGGGGCGGGGAGCTGCTGGTGGGTGCTGTGCACCCACCAAATTTTCCCCTTGGGTGTTCCAGGGCTGGAGCACCCATGGAGTCGGCACCTAAGGCGTCACTTTTGGCCAGTTAAATTTAGAAGCCCTTTTAGTACCGGTTGTCCCTCGTGGAACAATCGGTTCTAAAAGGGCTTCTAAATTTAACAACCGGTTCTAGCGAACTGGTGTGAACTGGCTCCAACTCACCACTGGGTGTATGCTGCGAGGTCGTACCAGGAGTTGCTCTACTGCTGTGTTTCTTCTAGTTGCTGTACTGAAATATTTCAATCAAAATACTTTCTCAGTGGCAAATGGCATTTTCCCCTAAATGAACATTTTTTTCAGAAAATTACCTTTTTGTTCAAAATGCTTAGGTTTTTTTCCCAACCACAAAAAATATTCAGTTTAGTTTATGGTTTTGGTTCCCCATTTTTCTTTCTCCCCTTTCCTGGCCACTGGAAAAGGGGTGGGGGGAGGGAAGGAGAGAGAGGTTCAGAAAGTGAAAATAAGAACAAAATTCAAGAAGTGAATCTTTTTGTGGAAATTTAAAAAAAATTTCCCTGGAGCTTTCTGTGAAAAACAATTAACATATTTCAAACAGTTCTGGTGCTAAGTGTGGTAGTTGCTACACTGCCAGGTGGTGGTGTTGCATTAAAAAGCAGCTTAATAGAAATGGCCAGCTAATGCAAAGTCTGTGCATTTAAATAACATACAAATTGATCCATAAGACATGAAAGACACACTACTAATTGCTATAACCTACTAAAAATCAAATTACGCCTTTGAAAGAATGTGTAGTGCTGTGTGAAAAGGTGCAATTCCATACATCCATTCAAAGCTATCTAGATTACAAGACATGGAGTAAATTGAGGGGGATCAGAGCTAACTTGGGCTGAATCAAGCACTGTGTTAACATTCCTTGTGATCCTGTCTGGATGGTCTATGTAAAGGGCTGCTAACCTTTCCAGTTCTTGAAGAAAGTTTGCCCTCTCTCTCAAAGGCTAAACTGAACATATACTGTTCACTGTATGTTAATTAAGAAATAATGATCTCGACAAAGGACATTTCTTGGGGCTTAATGACTGGCTGGGTGAGCTTATGGCCTGAGACTTTTAATTAAAAATGCAGGTTTCCTCTGTTCCGTAATGGGGAACTTATATTTGCATTAGGTTCCTGTTGAATGCAGTGGTTTGTATGGCATGAAACCCACAAGTACTTGCAGGTTCCCCCTCACATTGTAAGGGGTATCGATGCATATTGGAAACATAGGTTTCAGAGTAGCAGTCATGTTAGTCTGTATCCACAAAAAGAAAAGGAGTACTTGTGGCACCTTAGAGACTAACAAATTGATCTGAGCATAAGTTACAGCTCATTAATATTTCATCCATGTGAAAATCTTACCCCACAGATGCAGCCATGGAGCCTATGTGCTGTCTGCCATGTTGGGGCCTTTGGACAACTTCAGCCAGCAGAAATTTAATTCAATTTAATTAATAATTAAATAATTAAATAATAATTAATTTAATAATTTAAATTCAGAAATTTAAAAGATGTTTTCTAAGTTTCCTGTGTGTGGATTCACACATTAGGAAGGAGGAACATTCTCCCTCTCTTTCCCAATCCCTTCAGGATACACCTTACCTCTGACCCTCCACTGAATGGAGACAAAAAAAAATATGAAGATGACTGAATGTGGGTATGTGAACTAGAGATATGAATTCATGATATGATGTAAATCCATCTATTATCTGAGAAGCACTCAGATACCGTGGTGATGTGACTGGTAATACACACCTAGATACCTGAGATAGAGATAAGGATCCTAAGGGCTACATTTCTTTAAGAACAGAACAATTTCTGTTATATACATTTACACTTGAGGATTAAGTATAAGTTAAGGGTCAAATCCTGCCCTGAGTGACACAATGATTGAGAGTGGAGATTCAGCCCACGTCTACACTATGGGTGCTACAGCGGCACAGCTGCAGTGCCCTAGCACCATAGTGTAGATGCCTACCATAGTGATGGAAGAGATTTCCCCATCCCTGTAGTAACTCTACCTCCTGGAGCTTCTGTTAATGTAGCTGCAGCTACACTGGGGGTTGAAGTCAGCATAGCTGTGGGGCTCAGGGGTTTGGATTTTTCACACCCCTGAGTGCTGTAGCAATATCACCCTAAATGTAGACCAGACCTCATCTTGGTGCATCCTTTGTAACTGGGCTGCAGCCATCCAGGATGAATTTCCACAAGGATGGCCATGGAAAACTTTAGTGCTCCCCAGAGCAGTAGCAATGTCGCTCCTCTGGACCCTGATCTAACTGCCTTTGACCCCAATGAGCTAGTTAGTTCCAGGGGAAGTGGGGGGAACATCACGTAATCTGCACACGGTGCCTCTTTGGGTCATGGCTGCTGGGTTGGTGCATTAGCACTGTGTTATGAAGGGATGCTGCCCTGCTGCTGTGGCTCAGGTGTACTATATCCTCCCTTTTGTACACTAGGAAAGCAAAAGCAGGATAGAGCATTACATTAAAGCAGAGAAATTAAATGCTGCCTAATACATTTTACTCCTGCAGGCTTCACAACTTTTAACATCGCAGTTTTGTGTTCATTTGTTATGAAACAGTAACAGAATTTCTGCCCCCTTGCAGTACTAATATAAAGTAATGGTGGTCTGACTGGGAGCTAAAAGGCTATAGTCACCATTGAGGATACTAATTCTTCATGCACTAACATCCCTAAAAACAACTTTTAGAAAATATACTGTGATAATGGGGGATTATATGAAACCTTGTTGAAGGTAGTAGGCAAAACAGCCACCCTTCATACAGGGTAAATGTAAGAAGCAATTAAGTTCATTTATGGAATGAGATACCTGAAACAATAGGAGGTACCATCCAAAATATAGGACACATGCAATGCCAGTCAGTAATCTAAGTTATGCGGGCAGTGGGGGTTTCACTGGGGACTGAATGCTGATGTAGGAGGTTGAGGATTGAGAATTGTTTGGGGTGGTGTGTGTGTGTGTGTGTGAGAGAGAGAGAGAGCAGAAATACCACAGAAGCAGACAGATTAAGGCAGCAGGCAAGCACTATAGACAGCCAGAGAGGCACCTGTAGCACAATCCTGAGAAAAAGCTGAGAGAAGGCTTTTGGGTAGTGTGTGGCTGGAAAGAGGCTTAGAATGGTTAGAAATCAACTCCTGCTGTTTGAATCCTACTGTGTTCAGGGAAACAGGACTTTGTGTACCTTCTTTGTAAATAAACAGGATTGCACCAAAAAAAATACCCACCTACATCATCAATTTCTCCTCTAATAGAAACAACCTGCAAGACCCTGAATACTGGCTAACTGCTCTGGTCAAAAGCGGGTAAGAATAAATATAAATAAAGAGGAAACTTTCTCCTTATAGCCCATTTTTCTTTTCTTCCCTCTAGAAGGAGTTCTTAATCATGCTGTTTGTGACATCATAATTATTATTGCCATAGCAACTGATAAACACAGAGAAGGAGATGTGTAACTTTTTTTTGACAGTCCAAATGTCTCTCTAACTAGTAATTTAGCAAACTAGTTGCACAGTAAATGGGTTTATCTTTAAACATAATGCTCTTTTCCATTTTAACTGAGCATAAAATTATATCTTTAAAGGATCTGCAAGCAGGGAAGGCTTGATGCCTCTTGAGCAGTTCAGTGTGACATATGGTCTTTCTAAGCAACAGTTTTATCTATTGCATACAGTAGCTGCAAATTTGAGCTAATGTTCCTGTGAAAACAAGTAGGGATTTATGCCCAAAATTTGAAGAGGAAAAAAATATATCTTTGCTCTGTGGTATGTAGAAAACAGAACATTGTCTTATTCTGGATATACTATACACATATACACACACACATATTTATATCCATGCACACTGACACAAGCTCTTAGTAAAATCCTGCCCTATCTTCAACACATGCACTGAGTGGGGTAGAAGAGGGCTCAGTGAGTCTATTGCCATGAGTTGTGTTGTTATGGATTGAGTTAAAATCTCATTCAAACAAATGTGAACATAAGAATGGCCATACTGAGTCAGACCAAAGGACCATCTAGCCCAGTATCCTGTGTTCCGACAATGGCCAAAGCCACGTGGTCCAGAGGGAGTGAACAGAGCAGGTAATCATCAAGCGATTCATCCCCCTGTCGCCCATTTCCAGCTTCTGGCAAACAGAGGCTAGGAACACCATCCCTGCCCATCTTGGCTAATAGCCATTGATGGACCTATCCTCCATGAATTTATCTAGTTCTTTTCTGAACCCTTCTATAGTCTTAGCCTTCCCAACATCCTCTGGCAAAGAGTTCCACAGGTTGACTGTGCATTGTGTGAAGAAATACTTCCTTTTGTTTGTTTAAAACCCGCTCCCTATTAATTTCATTTGGTGACCCCTAGTTCTTGCGTTATGAGGAGTAAATAACACTTCCTTATTTACTTTCTTCACACCAGTCATGATTTTATAGACCTCTATCGTATTCCCCTTCAGTCATCTCTTTTCCAAGCTGAAAAGTCCCAATTTTATTAATCTCACCTCATATAGCAGCCACTCCATACCCCTAATAATTTTTGTTGCCCTTTTCTGAACCTTTTCCAATTCCAATATATTTTTATTGAAATGAGGCAACCATATCTCTATGCAGTATTCAAGATGTGGATGTACCATGGATTTATATAGAGGCATTATGATATTTTCTGTCTTATTATCTATCCCTTTCCTAATGATTCCCAACTTTCTGTTAGCTTTTTTGACTGCCTGTAATGGGGTGGACTAGGCCCAAAGGCACCCTGCTGGGGGCCTCAGGGGCCTGCCATGCCCATCCCAAGAAAAGAGCAGTGGAGAGATCCTCCAAGTGGGCTAGAGTGGCTGCAGGAGAAGCAGTCAATCAGAGATGCTTCAGGTAGCAGCCAGTGAGGGCCCAGCAGGCTCACATAAAAGGAACTGCAGGGCCAGAGTAAGGGCAATCTGTTTGCAGGACCTGGGGAGGAAGAGGTTCTCCTAGCTATCTGCAGGAGCTGAAAGGGCCTGGCTAGATCAGTCTCCTAGCAGGGAGTGGGGGATCAAAAGGCTGTCTTAACTCCTGGCTGGCTGCAAGGGCTAAGACAGGTAGTTGCTGGCAGGGACCATGGAAGTGAGAAAATAGCTTCTGGCTGGCTTCCAGGACTCACTGAAGACATGAAAAGGGGTTGATCTAGTTTGACCCCTGGAAGTGGGTTGATCTAGTTTGACCCAGCTAGAAAGTTGGGGTCAGAGGACTAACGGGCAGGCAATGAGCCCCCAGGAAGGAAGCCTTGGGGGGGGGGGGGTGCTGCTCCACACCAGAGCGGGAGTTTTCACACATAAGCTGGCCAATTAGGGTACTGAGATAGGCCATGTTGGTCAGACTTGAAGACCAGAGCCTGGGAAGGGCTACAGGGACAGTCTAGGCGGTTCACCCTGAGGACTGAGTCACTGAAGACCCGGTGAGAATCCATAGACCAGAGGGGGGCGCTAATGAGAGGTGGGTGCTGCCCCACTGAAAAAAACAGAAAGGATGCAGACACACCCAATCAGAAGGGACACTTGCAAGAGGTAGGTGCTGACCCTGTATTGCACACTGAGCAGGTGTTTTCAGAGAACTATCCACAATGACTCCAAAATCTTTCTTGAGTAGTAACAGCTAATTTAGACCCCATCATTTTATATGTCTAGTTGGGATTGTTTTCCATTGTGCAAACATGGCCTTCATTTAAGATAGTTGTAAGACAGTTAAGGGGCTGCACCTAAAACAAGGCCTCCCTGGAAACTAGCACCATGTTGCAGGCAGGGAGTTTCCACTGAGTATTGTGCCCAGGCACACGTGTGTGAGAGAGAGAATGCACAAACTGACAATAGATGAGAACTGAGATAGGCAGAGGCAAAAAGCAAGAAAGCCAAGCAGTAGCCTGTGAGCACAGTGTGATCCTGAGGAAAGCTACAGGGAGCACTTCTGGGTCTGTTGGTGAAAGAGGCTTGGGGCTGTAAGCCAAAAAACTGCTCCTTTTGTTCTTGGTTTCTCGTGCATTTGGAGAAGCAGAACTTTGTATAGTTGTTATTATAATGAAACAAGATTTCTGTGACTGGTTCCCCCCAGGGTGCCATCTGGAACTAGGGTACCACTGAGCCCTCTGACCCACCAGCCCGGGTTCCTTCTCACACTGTATTGCTGTGACAAGCTGCAAAACCCTCCAGCCTGCATTTTCACCAGCATTCCCACAGGTAGAGACAAACACAGCTGCAGTTACATCTAGGCTCTCTAACCACCACCTTCCCAGCCTAGGATCCCAGAGCAGTGCCATCCTGCCCTGATCAAATCTGGACAGTATATGGGTTTAATAGTTGGTATGTGAAGAGAACAATGCACACTTGTGGTAACCAAGCAGAGATTTTCCCCAAACACCTTAGTCAAACACACACTGGTTTGGATTAAAACAAAATAAATTTAACTATAAAAGGCGGGGAGGGATAGCTCAGTGGTTTGAGCTTTGGCCTGCTAAACCCAGGGTTGTGAGTTCAATCCTTGAGGGGGCCGTTTAGGGATCTGGGGCAAAAATTGGGGATTGGTCCTGCTTTGAGCAGGGGGTTGGACTAGATGACCTCCTGAGGTCCCTTCCAACCCTGAGATTCTATGATCTATGACAGATTTTAAGTGATAGCAAACAGATCAAAGCAGATTACCTAGCAAATAAACAAAAACGCATCCTAAGCTTAATTATGTTAGATAGGGTGAGAATCTGCTATTCATAACCAATCTAAGTGATGGTACGGGCAGACTTGTAGATTGTTAAGGCACAAACTACACTTGCTTTGCAGCTTGGAATCCCCAGGTGTTTCATAAAAATCCCTTTACTCAGGGTCTGGCACTTCCCCAGTTCAGTCTTTGTTCCTCAGGTGTGTTCAAGAGTCATCTTGTGTGGGACGTGAAGAGCCACAGATGATGTCACTCCCTGCCTTATATAGGTTTAGCATATGGTGGGAACCTTTTGGTTTCAAAACTTGGTTCCCAGACTGGTTTGTGGAAAAATACTGACATCCCAAGATGGAGTCCAACATTATGTGGTCTGATCGTATGTCCTTGTAGAGTCAGAGCAGCCATTACTCACAGGTTGTCTGTAGCATTCACGGGAAGGCTCACCAGGTGGGAGATAAGCTTCTCCTAAGGCCTATCGTTTTCCCTAATGGCCCATTACCCTGAATAGGCCCTTCCCATCCAGCTATCTAGATTGAAAGAATCTTGTCTACTGGTCGTTACCCAGGTGTCACTACATTTGAAATACAGATACACAGTCAATATTCATAACTTCAGATACAAAAATGCTACATGAATACAAATAGGATAATCATATTCAACAAATCATAACTTTTTCAGTGACCCCTCCCATGACTTATCTTGTACAAAATGCTCATAATTGTCACAATCATATCATAATATTACTGTGAAGAATATGGGGCGCAGTGTCACAACTGCATCAACAAAAACACTGGACTCCCTCAATTTCTGCTTCCAAGTGGACCATCTCCAAAGCCCTGTGATTTGGCTAGCTGCTCAGGTTGAAAAGAGGCAACACTATTAATTCTCTAGCACACCTGTGCAGCTGTGAGGCAGACTTAGCACTCCCCAGAGTATTGTGGTGAAGGGGGTGGCTAATTGGACCTGACAGTGCTTCATAGCCCAGAAGGGATGTGGTCCACAGCCTCTCAGGAATGACCAGGCCTCCAGCCATTACTACATACACAATGTCATTGGCTGTAGGCATTGGAGAGAGCGCACACTGCTTGTTTTCAGAGGATCAGTAAAGGGCTCTGCAGAGTGCAATTCTTCCAGACTCCTGAGCCATCCTGCCCTGTGCAGGGAAGACAGTTCAGGGCCCCTGTATTTAGAAATTGCTGTTCTACATCATCATAAGAACAGGATTTTGCCCTCTATACAAACACTGTAGAATACTCTGGTCACATATTTGCCTAAAGCTATTTTCAAGCCACCCAACCATCTCAGTTAGGGAGCAATACTACTTGCCTGGTGCTAGAAATAGTCTCTGTAAATTAGCTGTTGTTGGCTTTTCAAACCCACAAAGAAAGCAAAAATTACTTTATTGCAAATATTTCCAGTTCTACAGTACTTTGTCATATAGATACATGCACAGAGTAATATAAACAAACACATGAATATGTGTGTACACATACACACCATAACTACATACTAAATTATAGGCAGGATGGACTTTAAATTTAATTTTCTTTTTTGAAAAACAGAAAAGGAGGAGAAAATTAATTAGAGGGAAAAGAGAATAAAGGAAACAATCTATGGGTCAGAACTTAAGCTCGAGTAAGTTGTGACAGATCCATTGAACAAATTTTTTTAAAAAAACTTCCCTTCCCTTCAATGGAGCTATGACATACACCAGCTATGTGATGAGATGGAACTCTGTATTTGTGTTGTGTGCACTCCAAGGGTGGGATTCTACAAGCCCTGTGTGCAAAGAGGGTGAATTCCATGCTATTTTGACGGCTTTAACAGCCCTTGTGCTATCGGTTTCACCAAGACTCTCAGTGAAGGCAAGGAGACTTTCTGGGAAATTGATTGAGATCTGTGCCTGGAGGACTTCACCTTCAGTTCTCAGGGATTTCTTTTAAAGTAGTTTCAGCTCCTTTCCAGTTAATTACACAAGAAAAAATATACTTCTCCAATTTAAAGACAATTGAGAATTCTTTGTACAAAAATAATGCCTAAAGGGCTTCACTTTAAACTTTCAGTATTTGCATGATGGTGCATGTTACTAAGGAAGAATCATCTAGTATATCTAGTTAAGTTATAAGTAGGGCTGTCAAGCGATTAAAAATTAATCATGATTAATCGTGCACTTATTGCACTGTTAATAATAGAATATCATTTATTTAAATATTTTTGGATGTTTTCTACATTTTCAAATATATTGATTTCAGTTACAACACAATACAAAGTGTACAGTGCTCACTTTATATTTATTTTTGATTACAAGTATTTGCACTGTAAAAAAACAAAAGAAATAATATTTTTCAATTCACCTAATACAAGTACTGTAGTGCAATCTCTTTATCATGAAAGTTGAACTTACAAATGTAGAATTATGTACAAAAAAACTGCATTAATAATAAAACTATGTAAAATTTTAGAGCCTGCAAGTCCACTCAGTCCTACTGCTTGTTCAGCCAATCACTCAGACAAGCACATTTGTTTACATTTGCAGGAGATAATGCTGCTCGTTTCTTGTTTACAATATCACCTGGAAGTGAGAACAGGCATTCTCATGGCACTGTTGTAGCCGGAGTCCCAAGATATTTACATGCCAGATGTGCTAAAATTCGTATGTCCCTTCATGCTTTGATCACCATTCCAGGGGACGTGCATCCATGCTGATGATGGGTTCTGCTCGATAACAATCCAAAGCAATGCGGACTGACACAAGTTCATTTCATTATCTGAGTCAGGTGCTACCAGTAGAAGGTTGATTTTCTTTTTTGGTGGTTCAGGTTCTGTAGTTTCTGCATCGGAGTGTTGTTCTTTTAAGATTTCTGAAAGCATGCTCCACACCTCATCGCTCTCAGATTTTGGAAGGCACTTCAGATTCTTAAACCTTAGGTTGAGTGCTGTAGCTATCTTTAGAAATCTCATATTGCGTTTTGCTTCTTTGCGTTTTGTCAGATCTGCAGTGAAAGTGTTCTTAAAATGAACAACATGTGCTGGGTCGTCATCATCCAAGACTGCTATAACATGAAATATATGGCAGAATGTGGGTAAAAAACAGAGCAGGAGACATACAATTCTCCCCAAAGAGTTCAGTCACAAATTTAATTAACACATTATTTTCTTAATGAGCCTTATCAGCATGGAAGTGTCCTCTGGAATGGTGGCAGAAGCATGAAGGGGCATACAAATGTTTAGCGTATCTGGTATGTAAATACCTTGCAATGCTGGCTACAAAAGTGCCATACAAATGCCTGTTCTCACTTTCTGGTGACATTGTAAATAAGAAGAGGACAGCATTATCTCCTGTAAATGTGAAGAAACTTGTTTGTCTTAGTGATTGGCTGAACAAGAAGTAGGACTGAGTGGACTTGTAGGCTCTGAAGTTTTACATTGTTTTGTTTTTGAGTGCAGTTATGTAACAAAAATTTTCATTTGTAAATTGCACTTTCACAACAAAGATTTGCACTACAGTACTTGTATGAGATGAATTGAAAAATACAATTTCTTTTGTTTATCATTTTTACAGTGCAAATATTTATAATAAGAAATAATATACTCTTTGATTTCAATTACAATACAGAATACAATATATGTGAAAATGTAAAAAAAAATCCAAAATGTCATAATTTTTCAATTTGTATTCTATTGTTTAAAAGTGCAATTAAAACTGATTAATCATGATTAATTTTTTTAATCACGATTAATTTTTTTGAATTAATTGCATGAGTTAACTGTGATTAATTGACAGCCCTAGTTATAAGTGAATGCAGAGGAGAGAGCAGGCTCTGCATGCCCAGTACTTCAGCCTCTGCACATGTGTGTGTGGAGTGAACGGGGAAGGAAGGAATGGATGGAACCATGGACTCTGCTCCACTTCTCAATAGCTGAGTAGATGTGTGTACATGTATGTGTGAGAGCGAGAGGGGAGGGTAGTAAAGTAATCAGCTTCTGCCAGCAGCAACTTACTGCCCCTGAAGAACTGGAAATGAATTATACAGTTCCTTCTCTGGGTTTTTCCTGGGGCAATATAACTACACATGGTCATTGACAAGGGAATAGGCAGTCATGCCTAGTGGTAGGAGCAGGAGTCAAGCTAAGGGAACCAAGAATCCACCTAAAGGTCAGAGCCAGAGCCAGAACCAAGAAGTCAGGCCAAGTAGGGAAGCTAGACTGGAGCAGAACAGGAAAAAGACTGGAGCAATGGTGGGGAAAGGATGGGTACACGGGTGATCACAAATGCATGCAGAAGCATTAAGCAGTCTGTGACCTGCTGCTGAGCATAAAAGCAGGCCTGCTGGCTCCCTTCAGTCAGTCAGTCAGGCTGGCCAATCAGGTGGTTCTACTGCAACCCAGCTGAGCTTGTTACTCTGCCTGGAGGCTGACTAGTCCTCAGACCCAGGAGCTTATTGCTGACCTGCCCCATTTCTTACCCTGGATAGAAGTAAAGGGCTAGTCCAGCCCTTCAGTATCCCATGCACGGAGAACACTGTAATATACATACAGCATGTGGTAAACTCTGCAGCAGAGAAAATAGAGCTTCTTGCTGCCTCATCAGAAAGAAATAACAAATGCAGCTTTCAAAATAGCTCCTTTCCACTGAAGGGCAATTGCCTTCTCTCATTGTACGATATGTAGTGTAGATTTGCATTGTTACTGAGCGCTCTGTGAAGCTGATGAAGTAAGGAGCAGGAGAAAGTAATAATGTGTACCAGGTGAACATGTGATAAAGTTGTAACTTCAGCTCATGTGTTAAGAAAATGCTGTTAAGCTGATACATTTTAGGGGAAAGCGCTGGTTGCATAGGACAGCCTTAGAGTGAAAATATCATTCAGAATATCCATGTGTGACCCTAGGAGCCCCCACAATGCCTACTGGCAAGGGGTTCCTGTCATGTAACAGCCTGACAAACTCACTATACCTAACACGTTGCTGTCATGGCATTTATCTATTTTGTCATGTAAGTATCAAATGAAAACTTGTAATACACTGATCATTAATATCATTGTGAAATAATGTATTAACACTGTAGGAGGAATTATGGATGCTCGCTGACATTATGCTTTAAACTCTGTAACCAAGCAAAGGGGAAAACAGGTTTTCCCCCCAGACAGGAGGGAATGTAGTTATTTCCCTGTCTCTAATGTTAATTGAGCAGGGTTAGCCAAAGATAATGGAGATTATATTTGCATATTGAGGTATCAGGAAAAAGCAAATGATCAGAACAACAACACAGACAGTATGCTGTCAACACCTCCGAAGAACAGACAGCGGGGGAGAGGAACTTTGTTTGGAGGTATGCTTCCAAGGATACATTTTGAAGGTGTACTGGACTATAAGAAAAGGGGGGAAAGTTACGATATTTATCCCTTTACTGAGGAAACCCTTTGTAGGGCATAGGGTAATTATGAAAATCTGGATTTTGATATGCCTGAATACCAGTAAGATCTATAGAAAAGTTTTAGGTGAGAGACTGTTTTTCCTAAGATTAGCTTGCTAGAGTTAAATTCTAGTCTTGTAAAAGTATGTTTGTTTGTAACCATATCTGGTTCCATAATCTTTGCTTGGTATTACTTAAATCTCTGTTCTTTATTAATAAATTTATTCTTGGTTTTATTATAAGTTCTTCTCAGTGTTATAACACTAAAGAGTGAATCCTCTGCTGCTCTAATAGGCTGGTGTGTCTCTTTGGAGACAGCAGACTGGGTAATTTCTGTGAGTGTCCAGTGACTGGTGCTGGATACTGCAGAGGAACACTCTTCCGGAGGGCTTGGGAACTAGGGTGCATCAGTTGTTAAGTGCTAGGCAAAGCAAAAGCTGGCACAGCTTTGGAAGAGGTTGGTTGGCTAACAGACTGGGTTGACAGGGAGCTGTTACCTAGTTTAGCCTCCAGCAAGGCTCTTTTTTGTTAAGGCAGAGGGGTAACAAGATGAGCCATAGTTCTGGGCTCCCTGGAAAAGCATCACACAATGTGCTAAATGTAAGATATACAATAAGATTTCTAGCTAAGACAACTTTAGCATAACTCCTGCTGGTGTGGCCAGAGGGAGGTGAATAATTTGTATTAATTTTGACTGCTGTTCTGTTCACAAATTGTCCCAGAGCAGACTTGATTTTTTTCAGATGTCTTTGTTGTTTTTAGCAGAATAACTTCTTGGAATAGTTGCTTGGTCTGCACATCATTTGTGACTAACTAGTGGCAATTTTTTCAACTAATCATGATTTGGATAAAAATACAGGGGTCAGGTTTAAGGAATTTCCAAAGTCAAAAAAGTATTTAGAAAAAGGTTTTGAAATTGTTGAAACTTTTCATTTTGACATTTTCTTAACCAAAAATTGTCTGGGTTTTTAGTTCAAAATGACTTTTCATTTTGAAATTTAAGCTAATTACACAGAAAAGGTTTTAAAACAAAGAACAAAAAGTTGAAATTGATCCAAAAGAAAAACCTTTTGGATTGTCAATTCACAAATATTTTTGAGATGTTGACGTTGTGTCCTGATTCGAGTCAGGAAAACATTTCAAACTCCCAAATATTTGCAGGATGAAAAAACTGTTTCCCAGCTCTATTTGTGAGCAGTTCATTGTGAGAACCTAATGTCTGAAATTTCAGCTGTTTTGATTGGACACAGAGAAACATATTATGTGGCCTGTTTCTTGATTAAATGAGCATAACTTTTAGAATGTAATTTCAGGTGCAAATACTTGCATCTGGGAATGAAAAATTGGCTTCCTTCAAATATTCATTAACATTCACTAAAAAATGCATTGTTTCACAAACATTCCTGGCAGTAAACTCATTTGGTGGAATATCCAGTGAAAGAAGGCAAATGGGGTATGAGCACATTGAAGAAATCTATTTAAAAATTTGAACTAACATAAAATGTTTGAAATATTAACTTAGGTCAAATATTTAATCCAATAAAAAGTCATTGGTGTGAGACTATGATGTGTAGGTCTTTAAACTGCCCAAATTCTTCACATTACTGTACACCTCCTTTGATATGCTGAACGCTGGGTGCTCCCGTGTGCACTCTGCACCTAGTTGGAGACATTTAGCATCGGGCAGGAGTGGATTGTTAGAATAAACAGAAAATTAATGTTGACCCATAGTCAAATTATTTGGCATACCACATGCTGTTCCAGGGACCTTGCCGAGAAAGAACTGAATAGTCAAACTCTGAAACTCTTGCCGGTCCACCCCAATCGGAGTTAGCGGATCTCTCTTCTCTGCTTCTCCAACCTTTGCCTGAAGTCAATGGCATTTTGTTTGGGGTGAATTAGACAGGGAAAGGTAGAAACATCTGCTGAATATCCTTTAGTTCTTGTTTTCTTCACAATAGCTGTCAACTTTGGTTTGTTCACAGATCATTCAGTTAAGGAAAAGCAAGAAGATGAAGGGACATTCGACTCAATGTTGTTAGCATTGTCAACTTTGACAATTAGAATGAGGGTGATTTCAGAAGTTTACAAGAGAGATTTTAAATGTTGTGTTGGAACACACTGCAAAATCTTTCACTGTCAGCCGTCACGTTTGTTGGTGGGAGGGCACAGCAGACTGCTCTGAGCTGCAGCAGCACTCAGCTCACTATGAGTTTGATCAGGCTTCTGGAAATATCGAATTCACACTGAGCATGCTCAGAGGCGTCACGCATATATGAGCAGTGTAAGCAGGGTCTGAATGAACTCTCTCCTGACATTTAGTGGAGATCTGCGGGGGAAAGACTTCAGGAAAAGACTGTGGTTGCAGAGACGCCTACTCTGCCTAGGCATGTAACAGATGGACTGGCTTTGCCAAAATGATCAATTTTGCCTGGTTTTTGGTTACAAATCACTAGTATTTGAATGCAGGATAATGAAATGTTGTTAATCGTATCATACCAGTAAAGGGCAGCAGAACTGTGCTTAGCCTGCCCTGCTTGAGGAGGTCACCCTAAACTGAACCTCACTGGCTAAGCAGTGGGTAGGGATGCCATAATCCAATGAGGAGGAGAATGGGTGGGAACAGGTGTTGCCACCTGGTGTGTGGATGCTGCCTAAAGAGTCCTAGACACCGTTGGACCTGCTGCTCTCCAGTGTTTAATGAAAGAGCTGTTAAGACTCACTTGAGAGTCTGTGTTTCTGGTTGGTGATTCCTAAAGCTGACAGCACTGCTGAGTGAGGCTAGGGGCTAAGGCTTGTGTGCGGACAGTGAAAGACAATCCAGAGATTGCACATGCTGTGAGGTTCTCTGCTGCCTGCTGCAGTCACTAAGAGCTGGGTTAAGTGGTAGAACCTTGGAGCACGAGGTTGTGGGAGCAGCGAGCTGCGGCAGCAGAGAGATGACAGTAGCTGTGCACCAGTTGCAGAGGCAGCAGCAGAGGCATTGCTCGACACCCTGCTCCCCCAGCCGTGGCAGGTGAACCCCTGTGACCTCACCTCTGGACTAAGGCCAGCCAACTGTGAGTGGGGTGCAGCGGAGGCAGAGGGGAGTGATGTGTTAAAGGGGCAGTTGTTCGCTGGACTTTCCCACTGCAAGGTAGGAAATTGAGGCAAAGGACACTGTCCAATGCACTGTGGGGTCGGGTTTGCTTAGGGTCACATGCTTTTTGAATGTGGTTGTGGTGTTTTCCCAAATTAATGTTGGGTTCCCTTTCCCCTTTTAATCATTTTGTTTTGTTATACACAGTCTCAGTGCGTGCGAGTGGGAAAGAATTGCCTCCAAAGGCACTCCAGGGAGGTGTTTGTTTACCCAGATTGCTGGGTGGAGGCTTGAGCAGGTTCTGTTTTGTATTGTTAAGAGGAACCCAGAGGTACTGAACCTTGGTTTTGCCAACTCCGCCTGGCAGAAGAGTTACAGCCATTTTTCCCTGTGGGTACTCCACCACCGCTCAGCCCCGAAGCCCTGCCCTCTTTCCCAATGCCCCCGCCCACCACTCACTGCTCTTCACCCTCCCTCAAGCACCTCCCACCAGCTGCCAAACAGTTGCACCTGATGGATGAGCACCCATTTTTCCCCCCATGAGTGCTTGAGCCACGGAACACCCCTGGAGTCGGTGCCTGTGGTTTCAGCATAGTCACTCACATGCTAGCATAAGACCATCTCATTAGTATGGTGATTCCCATACTCATAGCATGATCCCTAGCGTTACAGTAAGAGGGGAGACAGTTTCAAAAATGTTTCTCAAGATGAAACAGTCTCCCTCAGGCAGAACAGGTAAATCTTGGTCCGTATCCGTATCACTGATTTTCTCAGATGGGCAACATATTGCAGTGAACGCATTGTTTGTACTCTGTGTGCCACTGGAATGCAGAGATGGCCAGGTGGATTCTTGGTGACATCTTATTATCGAAACAGCAAATAGCCTGGATGTATCTTTTGTAATAACCTCTTATTAAGACCACATCCTGGCCTGAGAATTTTTTTCTGCAAAGACTAGTCTAAATACTAGCTCAAGTAAGTGGTCTGCACAGTGGGAAATTCCACAAGAATTCAGGGGGGAGCTGCAGAGCAGCTCAGCAAGCCACTACTGCAGCATCAGGGCTGCAGAACTGCGTATGGTAATTATGTTCCCTCTCCACTGGCCAATCAATCTTAGACACAGATCCATTGCTGTCTCTCCCCCTCCTCTGGCCTGCTTCTTTTCATGCCCCAGCCTCTCTGTTAAGTTGTACCAGCTTCAGGTGCAACTGTGCAGGCTTTTCAAATTCTGCCCTTCTTTGCACATCAAAAGTGCACAATAGTTTCTCTCTATTAGACTGTAAACTCAGAACAGGAAGCTTGATCTTCCTACAGTACATACTTGTGGTGCCAGACAGATCTGTTGTGCTATATGAATAACAGTCATAATAAACTGGAAATAGTTTTGCTTCAGGTGACGAAGGTGGATGTTTTGGGAACTATTGCCACAACTAGCTGCAAGAGTCTCCTGTACTGTTAACCCAGTAATCCATCAGAACATAGGCCGCAATTCAGCAAAGCACTAAGGCACCTGGTTAACTTTCAGATCATGTTTAAATACCATGTGTTTAAAGTTCAAAGTGTGTATAAGTGCCTTGCTGAATCATTGCCCTAGGGAATAAGATAAAGCAAGTATAACTGTGTATAGTTCATGGTTAATTATAGTGTAATTGGTAGGGCAAATACAGCAATCCTTTTTCTGATTGGCAGTGAAGTTTCTTTTTTGGTATAACATAATGTAAGCAATAGTACATGGTTATGTAATATTGGTGTCACATTTTATGGAGTATAGGAGACTATACCACTTACGCTAGATGTTCAAAGAGGCTTATTAAATGGTTATTTTAAGGCAATCCTTTTAACCACTGAGGATAAGTTTTCCTTAATTATACAGCTCAAAATCTTCTAGAAACAGTCATAGTTCTCCTATTATTGCAAGTTGTTTTAGAAACAGAAAAATATATACTTTCCTAATCTCTTATTCTGTCGTTCTCGACCATTCTTTGTAGTTTACATTCTTTTCCATCCTCAGGAGTAAACCTGCTTTCTATATGAGTGTCAGAATATTCTTCTACCACACATACTTCTGCTTCAAGCTCTTTTGTTCTAATACTCTTGACATTTAAACTTGGGCACTTTAAAGGTTCCTTCCTTTTACTTTATTCCACATTTTATTGATTGCTTCTAGCTCCTGTTTTTCCCTAAGTCTATTTCTTTTCCCTACTATTTCTTACTTCGTCTTTGAATACAAATAAAACACAATTATAGTTTTACAGTGGAAAGCACACAAGATTTTCTCTCACTGGGTTGGAATAGCAGAGTTTTTAAACACCGGTGCCCAAAAGCATTGTAAATGATTACAAGAGGTCATTGTTACAGATGGATATGTCATGAGGCCATACGCTCACAAAGGGAGCCTGATGAATAGTATTGTTCTCTGCAAGTAGAGTCATAGGGACTACTTGCAGCTCAAGGTACTAGTCAACATGAGTAAGAGTGGCATAATCAGGACCCACATTTAAATTGTGCTGAAAAGTCCCCGTTTAAAGTCTTAGGTGACTCCAACTAGCAAAGGTGTGTAATTGTAAGTATCTCTGTGAACAATCAGAAGTGGGTTTGTCATCAGTATATAGGATTATTTCACCTGCATTCAATGGCCCAAGTTCTTTGCTCACTTAGGGAATCCCCCATTGCAGTGAAAGATTTGGCTCCATCTGTGCAGCAGCACCTGGATAAGGTTTGACCTTCAGCTGCCCTTTTGCAATACATAATTTCATGTTAGTTTTGTCTATCAGTCAGTTGCCAGGCATTCAAGTGGATTTAATCAATTAGTAGAGTCCTTATTTGGTGGTGGAAGGATCTGTTTTGTGCGCTTCAAGTCAAGACTTGGAGCAGGACCTTGGTGATCCAAAAGGAGCAGTTCTAGCAGGATAAACAAGGGAGCATACTAGAACTGCAGGAGATGTGTTAAGTCCACCAAGCTCTGTCTGAGTCACTTAGCGAATGTGTGCAAGTTATATAACTTTGCCGTGCCTAAGTTTCCCACCTCTAAAATGGGGGTATTATTTACCTCCCTCTCTGTGGTGTTGTGAGTTTTCGGAAAATGTATGTGAAGCATTTTGAGATTCTCAGATGAGAGGCACAAGAGAAAGGTAAAGTTTTATTACTTCAGTGCAAAACAAAGTGCTACTATCCATCTGCCTTCCCCATCTCCTGTCTTGTCACAGGCATGGCCTGCTTTGGGACTGAGATCTTGGCAGCATCCCAGGCTGATATGGACTGAGGAGCCCTTGACAATAGTTCCCACTGCTTAATCCGATGATCCCTGACATCTCCCTTGTAAAATTGCTTAGGTCCAAGTCCTGGAATGAGCTCCATGCAGTGGACCCCTGTGCTCCTCAAGGCTCATTGCAGGATAGAGGCATTAGATATTATGGTGACTGGTGCTCTAGAAATACCTACAGTAAAATAGATTAGCTTCAACTTGACTCAACCAGAAGTAATTTTCTGTGCATCACTCACACAGGAAAGCTGCTGTGTACCTTAACTAAGCACCTAATCCCGTGTGGTACTGAGCCCTCCTGAGAAGTGCTGAGCACCCTCAAGGCCCTTGCTTTCATTGGGAATTGAGGGTGCTCAGCACCTTTAAGGAAGTGCATAGTACCCACCACAGACAAAGCTAGATCTTGTGTATTAACATTTTCTCATCTGTTCTACAAATTGTCCGCTCCCAATTCAGAAACAGGAAGATTGAGAGACAGGCTATAACTAATACTTACCAATAAAGGACACTTCTGACAACCACCTAGTGATTTTTCAGTCAGTCAGGATGCTTTGCATGTGAAGAAATATCATGGAGATGGATAATTATTTAGCTGAGCTGAAAAATGTGTCTTCTGCATGAGTGCCAAAGGAAATAAAGATACTATTTTTTAAAATCTAGCGGAATAAGAGGGACACGCTCTTTTCATTTTACTGTTTCAGCACAGAAAGAGAAGTAGATTGCCAATAAAATTTTACAAGAAAGAATACTGCTGCTAGAAACATTATCTTAGAATTTGATTTTGCTACTGCAAAGAAAGTTTCTGTTTAAAATTAAATAAATGAATGTGTGTGCAGAAGGGCAGACTCTTTGGTTTTAATTGTATGATTTCATTTAAAACCTTCCAACTCATAAAAAATATTAGTCAAACAAAGAAAAGAATGAAAGTAGGCAATATTCATATGACAAGAAAGAGCTGATTTCAGTCAGATGATATGATGAAGAGCTGGTCCTTTGGTTGCCTTAGTCTAAGAAAGGGAAATTTGAGTTAAAATATTATTATTCTGAGAGTTTAGAAGAATAAATCCTGGTCTGATTAATCAGCACATATGATGAATTTATCAGAAAGATGTTACTCTGATTCATTCTAGATGGTGCAGAGTAAAGATGTCTTAATGCTCCTGAGAACTTTAAAAGGTTCCTGCTTTATATTAAAAATCTAGACAAAAATGATTCACCCCAATTTACTGAACCTGAGAGATTTTTGGATAATGATAGCTTTTCTCATACTAAAGTCAGAAATGTTACAAATGCAAGAAAATATGTTTTCTTAAATAAGTGAATATTGGTTAAAGAGGACTCCATTATTTACGTATATGTAATCTATGTATATGCATATACAACTGTACACAGAAAAGACACAATATGTCAGTTTGGTGGAGAATAAAGCTTGTTTTTATAGGTAATTAGGGGCCTGCTATTCCCTATAGTCACTGGCAAAATCCCCATTGACTTCAGTGGGAGCAGGATTCAGACCCTTAATTTACTGAACAGGATTGGGGAGGGAATTCTTTATGGCCAACCCATTTTCCCCTTATTTCCCCCTCCCCCCAAAATCTCCATATTAGGACAATAAGCACACTAAAAATCAAAATCAATCAATCCTTTTCTGGCAGAGGAAGTGTTTCACCCTCCTGACAGTCAGTCAGTTCAAGTCCTAGGTTGTCTGGAGAGTTTCTCAAGAGGAACCAGAAGCACTCTCCTTTTCCCCCATGCTGAGCATACTCATTCCCCTCGGGTTCTGCTAGCTCAGGACATGGAAGCACAAGTGAAGGATTCAGTCTTGGATCCCCCAGGTGACAGAGCAATGCTTCTGAGAACTTTTTAACTGTTATCCTCAGATGAATTAAGTGGAACAGCCTCTCGAACTGACAAGCATAAGCAAATCTCCTAGTGAATGACCTGGCAAAGTGTGTATATATGTGTGTACATGTCCGTGTCCATATCCGTCCCTTCTTTCCTCGTTAATTGTATTTCAGGAATGGGATAGCATCTTGTGCTGTTGTGATTTTATTTTCTAATCTTTTCACAGATGCCTGTCGTTGTCAGGGGCTGGTAACTCAGGAAGAAGAGCTCATTCCAGTGACCAGATCCACAAGTTAGTTCTCACAAGCAATAGAAATTCAGGACAACAAAAGGTATCTGTGAAAGGTTCTTTTAGACTAAAATTTGGTGAAGATTAAAAGAGGGCAAAAGTTCAAATGAGAACGAGCCCCTGCCAAGTAAGCAGGAATCTTGGCAAAAGGGAAGGAAAAAGCACCATCGGTTTAAAAGGCAAGTAACCATGGCAAGCCAATAGCTCCATGCTAGAATCTGGTTAAGAAGTAATATCACACAGAGCTGCGATTGTTTATTCAAGACTAGCCCATGAGAGAACAGTTGTCTCCAATGAGTAGTCTCACAGCTTGGATCCAAAATTGTAAGTGCATTTTTTTAAGCATCCAGCTCTTCTTCGCAACCCATTTGGTGTTAGACAAAAGGAAAAGAAAGTACAAAGTTTATTTGAGTGTCCCTTGTGGGTTTAAGACATGGCTTTACATATGGAATGGTATTTCATGTCAGCTGTAGAACTGGTATCATGCTATTCTGCTGCAGTTGCCAGTGGAAACTGTTGATACATTTAAGTACCTATAACCCCCTTCCAAGATTCAGAAACTGGAAGCAAAGTGACCAGTTTTGGGGGGCGGCGTGCATGTGTGTTTTGTTTTTGCACCTATGTCTTCTACCAAGAAAATGATGGATTATAGCAGCTAACAGCTGTGGGAATTAAGACTAGACATGGAATAAAAAATAATGGCAAATCTCATCCGAAGTAATAAATTTACCAAAGAGGTTCTGTGGACTTCAACAAATTTCTCATACACAGATCCCCTACATAAATTGTGTATCTGTTGCCCTACGTACACATCAAAACAAAAAATGGAAGCTCCCTACATTTCTGTGGAAATAAAAGATGATTTTCATTATTATTACAGTGACATTGACAAACAGATATTAGCAAGACACGCAAAGAATGGGTGATTGTCATCTAATTTTTGTTTTAAAATGTAGATAGAATAGATTTGTAATAAATGTACAATGCTGTGTGGTAGAGCTGTTGCAGAACAAATGAGAAAGAGAGTGGATCCAATTCACCTCTGTTTCACTAGTGAAAATCTGGAATGATGCCAATGGAGTAAGTTAGGGTTTACATCAGTGTAAAGGACAGGTGAATCTGAGCTATTAAAAATTGGGATGACCTCATAGCCTACAACACTGAGAATCAGCCTGCACACATCTTGGGCTGATCTACAAATATTCCCAAATTCAGACTTAATGGCCCAGATCCTGCAAAGATAGATGTGTGGGCAGTCCCCTGCATTTGTGTGAAGCCCTACTGATTTCAGAGGCACTCCATGGCAGACCCTTCACCTCCAGTGTTTTTTTTTTCTTCCCCTCCAGGATCAGGGCATAATGTCCCTTTCCTTAAAACCTTCAGGCAACCCTAAGGATGAAGTGTAGACTAAGGGCCTGATTCCCCACTGCCTTGCAACTGATGTAGTTATTTACATCTGTGCGAAGAGGTTGTAAAATCCAGCCAAATAAGTAGCATAAACTTCCTTTTTGAATGTTGTTTTAGCTGTGGTTTTAAAGTCCATAGTGCTCAGGACAAGTGCTGTGCTGACAGCCCCAAAGTCCTCTGTTTACCTACAACCCAATGAAAGCATGTGCAATATCTTCCAGCTTTCCTACCTCAGAATGGCTGAATGGACTGTGGAGGTGATTTTTAGCCTGGAAGGATGGGGGAGTCAAGGGAGAATTGAAATACAGCCCACTCTACCAACCAAGACAAACTACTCCCCTCCCCACCTCTCCATTTCCCCCTCCCAGATCCTTTCCTCCAAAGTATGAAGTCACTAGAGTTTTTCCATGTTTGAAATACTTTTTAATTTGGACAGAACAGTGGTTTTTTTCCCCTCCCCACCATCTCATTCTCAGAAACAGCAGAACTGGTTTAGCTGAAATATTTAAAAAAAAAATCCACCAGAAGCAGCATGGAAAAATTCAGTTTGAACAAGTAACATTTGGCAAAATTATAAGCAACTTAAAACCAAGTCTTATAGAGGAAGGTTTTGGGCAGACTATTCGTGTTGCTACCTGTGCTTCAGTTTCCCCATCTGTCAAAATGGGGATAATTATTCTGTAAAGTGTAACCTTTGTAAAGTGCTTTGAGATCTACTGATGAAAAGCACTATAGTAAGATCCCACCCTGTACCAATCTGCTTAACATTTTCATATCAACTGCTTTAAGTTTTCCTGGTACGTGCAGAGAGAACAACATGTACCCCATCTCACTGATTCTCCAACCATAGAATTCTTAAAGCACACTGAGAAACTTTCTGAAGAGCCTGAGATAGAAGTGTAAATCACTAATGGACAGTGTGAAGCTCCCACTCCACAGCGTAGCAGTGCTATGGGACCTTGCTCTCAGAGCACTGACTGGGTAGGTGATGGACAGATAAGAGAAGTCAACCTCTACCCCTCAAATCCCTTGTAGGCTAAAGATCTAGCAGGAAACCCCATCCCTACTTCCTGCTGCCGCCTCTATCCTCTGATAAGAGGATGGGAATGCCATTCAAGAAGGTAATGCACAGGCTGCAGGAGAAAGGACGTGCTCATTCTGCAGGGACACAAGAGGTTGAGAGCCTGAGTTTGGAGTCAGGGAACAGGACAAGATAACAGCTTGATCATGTGGTCCCTATGAGCCTGCAGCAGACATAAGAATTGTCCATCACCCCAAGGGAGGAAGCAGAGATTCCTTTATATATCATGGGTTTACATCCAACCCTCATGGATAGATTGCTCTTCGTAATGATTGTCAGGTTTTGTACATGCTAATTAAGGTGTTGGGCTAGATCTGTGTTGGAGGGATTCCTGGGTAAATTCCTGCCTCCCCAAAGTTTGTGAGAGATTGGCTATGCTCTAAAAATAAAACAAAGTGATGATAGGGAAGCTGCTGCTGCACAATTGATGGGAGAAGCCAGGACTTAAACAATTAGAGCCTAGAGATGGGAGGGACAAAACTGAGAAATAGAAGTCTGAGAGGAAACTGATGGGTGACTGGAGAAAAAAAACCAAGCGGAAAGTGAAAAAAAAAGATGGGAGAGGGAATACTATAGCAAAGAGGACCAAACTAAAGTTTTGAAGAAGGGAGAGGAAGTAAGAGACAAGATGTCAGAAGCATGGGATATTACCGAAAGTAAAATTTAAAAAAAAAAAGAATAATGAAAGGAAGGAGTTGGTAAAGGATATTTTACTCATAGAAAAAGTTAGATTCTTGTAATGAAAGAAAACCCTAGCAATAAAATTCCAGTTTCTAAGATACTTAGTTCTTCTCTCTGAACCCTGCCCTGTACTTTACTCAGATGGTTCCAAAACTTCTAAGAACTGCAGCTCCCTTGCAGATATTTTAAGACTTGGGGGCTCTTAACAACCAAACAACATTTTTCTTTTTATTGTGTTTATGGACCCAGGACACTAGATTCAAGAGGGATACTAGATTTTGGATGGTTTGCAACTTTATTCAACTACATACAGTTTAATTATATAATCCAATCTAAGCCAAGTTTTTAAACTACACAGTTTGAAATTTTGGCTTTTTGGAGCCTATTCAGACACAACCTAAGATTTGAGAGAAGAATGGGCCTGGTTCAAATTGCAAGGTTGTGCAATGTTGGTTGAATCTCAGAGAGCACCAGATGTAAGTTGTTTTCCAAGTTTAAATGATTTCTGTTTAGTTTTCACAGAAATTACTGAAAACGCAGACTCACCGAGATAACAGGAAGTGAATGAAAGCAGCACTATCATAGCTTTGTTGCCTCAAAGAGGGGAAAGGTAACTCTTAGAATAAATCAGATGTGGTAGAGGGAAATAAAATGGATACCCTTTTTTCTCAGAAGTGCAGACATGACCCTCTCTGGTATCTAATCACCCAGTGGACAAATACCCCGATGTGGTGTATAAGGAAGAAGAGACAAGTAAGGTGAAAGCAAAAGGTGTATTAGGGATAAGAATACAATTGATAGGGAAGGGAGAAAACCACAAACACAAACCATATTACAACCAACAGTGACAGGGACTTCTAATGGGACATAAAGCCCAGACCCAGATAAATTCCTCCCTTGGCCAAATACCCTATAAACAGAGATTGGATTTCTTCCTACTTAATCTAGGTGCTGAATTGTGTGCGGTGGTGGTGCTCAGGACCTTAACTATCGGACTAGTGGAAAGTCGTCAAGGAGGAACTCTGAGGAGTCCAACGGATGGATGGTGATCTCTGTGGAAGAGAAGCCCTCCAGAGATGGAACAGCAGGATAAGGTAAGTGTTGAAGGTCTTCTCTGGTGTCTTTGAGATAGGTGTCACTCTCGTCGATATGGTCGGAACCATGATGAGACCAGTACTGCACTGCGCACAGGCGGCTGCTCAGATGGACAGCCCGGCATCCAGGCAGGAGTCAGTCTTTTATAGATGTTAAGGTGGGAAAAATTGGACCATTCCAAATAGCAATGCCAAGCAAGTCTGAGGTGATAGAACCTTCAAGGATTTGGGTGGGAAAAACAGATGGAATGTCCAGAGCCCAAAAGGTGGGGAAAAATCCAGTCCTAACCAGTTGGGGCTAGCTTTGATTCAGTGCCCCTCAGGTAAACAAGGATGGGGTTCTGAAGTCTGATGTCACAGACTCCATTTTGTATTTCTTTTTTCAGTTATCCCAACAGCTTCATCACTGAATTCTTTGTACTCTCCTTTAACAGAAATCCAGAATTCGTGGTTAGATTTGAAAACTTGATCTTCAGCATCTGATCACTTGACAATTCATCAAAGATTTTTCTTGATCAGAGATAATTAAGGTATGAATGGAACCAACTATTGCCACAATGGGGTTTTGAATGATCCAGTCAGGAGCTAGACATTCATGTTCAGCTCCAGAAAATTAGTCAAAAGTGTCTCTCTTCACACAGTGTACTAGCCCAATGTGTGTTCATTGCCTCGAGTTTTATAAAATTAATTTTAACAATGTTGAGGGCCTCATGTACTTCAGGTTGCAATTGCTTCGATGCCAAAGCTTGGTGATGAATTATGCAGTGTGTCCAAATTGCTGCTGGTACCACTTTGTTTACTCCCCTGTTCTTTCCTGTCATAGCTACTGCTCCATCAGTGCATAGCCCCACACACACAGCCCAATTAAGACTTTCATGCACTATACTTTTATCAGTGGTCTTGAATATTTCCTCACAGGTTGTTCAGATTGGGATCCGTTTTGCAAAATAAGTTTTTCCACTATTGTAACTGCTTTAACAAATTTCACATAACACAGAAGCCGAGCCATGTTGACTATGTCTGTGAACTCATCAAGCTGCACTGCAATATACTGACTCTTCTTAGCTTGTTCTATCAGCTGGTCCTGGATGTTTTCTGCCAGGTCATCAGAAGATTGAGGGATGATATTATTTGATGTAGGAATTCAGTGCCTTGGCTCCTTGTTCCCCCATTATAATTCTACAGATGTCTTTTGCTGCTGGAAGTAGAAGGCATGTGCTTGTTTGCCATTTACAATTTGCATGGCTACAACATATGATGTTTCTAAGGCTTTCTGAGGCTGCTCCTTTAGACATGACTTTCTTTGCTACTTTAATTCTTATTTCTGAAGGAAAAAATTGTGGTTCTTGAGTCTGGATTTCCTGATGTTTGGTTTCTAAATGCATCTGTAGTTTCCTTGGCTTCATATTTTCATTTACTAACACCTGAAAACAAATGACAAGTTATGGCTATGGACTTTCCACAGTAATAATGACACAAGTCCAAACAATTTAACTATCCTTGTAATGTCTACTTTTCTTCCTTTTCAGTTTTAAAAGCATTTTCTTCTTTAGCCAAATGTTTGCTACATATAGGCTTAGCACTTGGTAAAAATTGTCCCTTTATAAAGATAAGACACACCTGTGTCTCCCTCTGCCCCCTTCCCCTATCTGCTTGGGCTGCTGCTAGAGACTTCTGCTGAATACCCCCACAGGGAATCTCTCTGTGGAAGGCCCTTACAGGAGCTGAGGGCACAGAAAGGTTTCCAGTGCTAGCAGCAGTAGCAGACCCATAGATAACAGGTGAGTTTTAAACCTGGTTTAGTAACCTCTTAATCAGAAAACACAAAAAACATCAGGCATGAACCTTTCCTGGTTCCCAGTTTGGGAAGCACTGTTTTATGCTACAAGAAAGCAATAGACACATCTCTTGGCTCTTTGACCTTTATATTTCAAATAAAAGTATGTTTCACCTGAATACTGCTTGGGGGTGTGGGGGGTGGGGAGACAGTAACAGAGGGAGAGGTTTCGGAGGAATTGTGTCAATCAGTTTCAATGGCAGCTGTGGCTGGTCAGTACCTTTGGAAAATCAGGCCACTTATTGAGAAAAATACATTTGGATTTAGGAGACTGATTTTAGGCACCTACTGATGAATTTGGAAAGTTTAGCCTTGACTTTAAGACTTCAAAAATTTCATTGAGCTGTTTGCCAGAGATGTCATTGCTGGTGAACAATCCTTGATAGGCTCACAGGATAAAATAAGGTCTGCTGGTTTTTTTCCTTTTAGCTTTTGTCCAGCTTGCATTACTGCTTCAAGCTGGGTTGTTGCGATTGATGTGAGCTGTCTCTTTGCCACACTAAAGCAGTCAGAGTTCAGGTCCATAGTTCTGTGCACAAGCAGCAAGTTAAATCCACACCAAATAAAGACAGTGGGTGAAGGGAAGGTTCCCCCACAGGAACATTTTGGTGACTTAGGTCTGGAAATAAAAATGAGATATGGGGGTGGGGAAGCAGCTGCAGCTGGGGAAAGGCAGAAGGAGATGAGTTTTATTTTATACATATGTGCTGTATTAATGATCATGACTCATTAAGGCAGAGAATCTGCAAATGGGAATGAAAGAGTAAAGGGAAATCATAGGTTTTATTATTATTTAGATTTCTATTGACTTTTCTTTTAAACTCTCACTAAACAGATTTCTTGATCACAAGCAATAATGGGATTGTTCAAGTCACTTTTGTATTTAACAGTGATTGTATATATAGAAGAGTTGTCTGTAATAAGAGAGGTTGGTAGGTTCAGCAGAGCAGTAATGGAACACAGGTTGAATCCAGACCAGCTTAGTAATGACTGAAAGTTACTACCACCATATAGCGGTTGTGCTGGTCTGTTTGCGTTTGGCAGTTGCAGTTCCCTATGGCCAGGTGTTCACATCACAAAATCCAAACCCACAATTCACACCCCTCTTGGCAGTCTTTGTAGAGAAACCACAGATAGAACGGACATGGGAGCGCAAATCCTGCACTACGAAGTGCCTGCTTTGCATTGCCCCACCTTCAGGCGGAGCAGCCTTAAATTCAGCATCGACCGCAACAGAAGCATCAGTGTAGGGGGATCCTCTGATAGCATGGCTCCTTTGTCACTCAGCATGGAGGAAAGGAGAATGTCCTACACTTATGTCTTGCCGATCACTGGGTACAGTATCGGTCCCTTGGGGCTATTAGGAGCCACTGCAACTTAAGGCAGCCTTCAGATTGCTCTAATTTATGCACCCCACCAGCACAGGATCTGCAGGCCACAAAGGTACTTTCAGGAACGTATTCTCCTCTGTACACTGTAATGCTTCTTGGTGGTAGCTGAGGATAATGGCTGGAGGATAAACAACTACTTACCACTAAAGGACAGGGTTGAGGCACTCTGGTGGGGTTCTGTAGTGAAGCAATATAGGCAGTACCGGCTGCCCATGTCTTTGCTTTATCTGTTCTGGGGCTAAGAAGAGCATCTTTCCTCACTCACTTTTCCACAATTTTATATTATAATAATTTAGGCTGGTTATTCTGGGTACATTTGGACAAAAGAGAACAATCGATATCAGAAGGAGGACTGCACAAGACCACTAATTTTCTCACTAAGCATTTGTCTATGGAAATAGGTATTTCCATATTTCATCAAGAGTGAAGGGGAAACACAGAATTTCCATGTAAATAATTGGAAAATTCTACCCTCTAGGTAAAAATCATCATTTTGCAGCTGAAAACAGTCTTGTGAAAAAATGTTAATGAAAAATGTTTTGCTTTTTGGCAAACAAATCTGAAGCCCCTTATTTAGGGTTTGATCCTGTCCCATTTAAGTTGATAGAAATATTGGGAGCAGGATTTCTCTGAATTCAAATATTTTCAATAAAATAATAAAAGGACTCTTATTCCTGGAACTTTGTCTAAATGCTCTAATAATGCATGGTGATGTGTTTATTCTTCATGTGGTGCCATTATGGCCAGGGAAAGTTCTATAGCCACTGTTCCTGCTAGGGGGAAATGTGTCTTAGTGTGGCAAGCCCAGTGTTTTCCTGAAGCCTTATTCCACTGAACAGCTTGTGTGTCTGTATTGACTTAGTAGTATAGTCTCCCATTGAGGATCCACAGTTCTTTGAAATACATGTTGCAATAAACCCTGCAGGAAAATCTTTGTCATAGATTTAATCCAGAGGGAAAGCCTCATATTAATCCAATGAGGTTTTAAAAGAGGTTTCATTATTAATAAATACTAAATAGATGGTGCCTTTCATCTGCAGACCTGAAAGCACTTTACACATGAAAATTTATTAAATCTCACTCAACCCTGGCAAAATTCTGTAAGTGGATATTCCATATAAATTGCTATACCATGCTCATCTGTAGCGCTTTGAGCAATGTAACATACGTATGACTGGTTCTCTTTCGTCCTTGCTCCAGGGGTTGAATTGTGTTTTGTTGGGGTTTGTTTTGTTTTTTTAAAATTTACACACTTCTCCATGTTTATATTCGAGAAGGTCAGGTTGAAGAAGTGTGTGCTCGGAGTGGAAGGTGGTGAGATTTGTGATGGGCCTTAGTTCCTACTGGAATTTGTTCTAGAGTCTCAGACCGGCCTGTGAGAAAGCGGTGTTTCCTGCATAGACAAGATTGATAAACGGGGGCACAAAGACCTTAAGTGACCTATACCAGGTCATAAATCAAATTGATGTGGCAGAGTTTGAGCCCATCGTATCCAGGATTTCCGAGTTCTCAGCTCTAACCACTAGACACACAGCCCACATCACAAAAGTACGTATTAAATCATAGCATCAAATGGGAAAGGAGAGGAAGGCCAAGGAGAAAGGGTGTCTTCTGAATTGGTCTCATTTAACCCATATTTCACACTTCTATAGCACCTTCCTTCAGAGGATTGCAAAGCACTTTCCAGCACAAATAGTATTGACAGAAGTCTTATGACATTGCTGTGACATTCTGTAGATCTAGATTATCTTGTTTATTTTTTTTCTGGTAGGGAAACCAAAACTCATTATTAGGCTGTGACATCCTAGATTTTAATGAAAGTTGAGGGTACTGAATATCTTACACCACCACTTCACAAGACTACGATTTATGGTTACAGTAAGCAAAGCACTTAATTTTTCCCTTAGCTTGCACCTACCCCTCTGGCCACTTTGCATGAACCTCGCTGATGCAAATGGGCCATAGGGCAACAATGGATCAGGTGGAGAGTATGGGGAAAGAAACTCTGTGCCCGTCTCCGGACACAGGATACCATACAGATGACGACAAAATATGTCAGCTTGTAAAAAACCAAGATAATGTAATCTAGTGGTGAAAGCAGAAGACATTCCCAGCTCTGCTACTAGCTTGCTGTCTAACTTTGGGCAAGTGACTTAATGCCTCTTTGCTTCAGTTTCTCTCCATGTAAAATTATACTAATATTTACCTACCTCACAACCATCTTGTTTGCTTGGAATTGATGCTCACTGTGCAAATCTGAACAGCATTTTCCCTTGTCATTCATCTCTTTAATTGGTGATGGGCTCAAACCTGAAAATTAATTAGAGTTCGTAAAAATCTTTGAGCTCATCATAAAAGTGCCAGGGATTATGATGCTGAAGAAAAACTGGATCTGTGCTCACCTCTTCTTCCATGTGTACTTGTGTGGGATAGGAAGCATCACACTAGCACTATATTATCTGTGTAGTAGTTAATGCTCTGCAAATTTATGCACAGCTACCTATCTCATTATCACTGCTGCAGTGAGATTGATATCTCTTGTATTATCTTTCTGCTCTGGTCACCTATAAGATGTGTCTAGTAATAGTAAATGTTAGAGAGCTGTGTGTTATCCTGCTGTATTTTTAAGCCAAACTTCAGTCAGGTTCCTGATAATACTTGACTCCGCTTTTTCTCTTATTCATTTTTTAAATTGGTGATGGGCTCAAACTAGAAAAATCTAGCTGTGAATGTAGGGCCCAATCACTCATGAGATGTATGCATTCTACTACCACTGAAGGTAATGGAAGCTGTGGACAGGCCCCTCCTGAGATGACTGGATCCCTGAGGCCCTATTCCCCCTCTCCCAGCCACAGGATAAGAGGCACTTCTAGTAATTCCCATGGGAGAAGACTATTTTGTGTCCCATGGAGGGATCATATGGCCCCAACCCCAAGCTTCATATCCAGTATATCCATTCAGCCCATTCGAATGATAGAGGTAATTTGCCAAAGGTAAAACCTCATCTGGGTCTGGATGAAAAAGTTCAGCTGTTAGCACATATCAAACTCCATCAAGCCAGTCCCCATCACCAACCTATTCAAGCATTTTGCTGGATCTGATCTCACTGGAATGGACACATCAAAATGGAGCTAAATGGATTTCGTTCTCCTATTCTCCCCAACCATGGAAGGTTCTGATGGAGTGGAACCCCTGTGCAGGGATAGGCAGAATGCAGGGAGACCCTAGAGAGGGACTGTACTTCCCAAGGCTGTGGATTACAGCTTTGCAGGTGCTCCCTGTACCCTAGCAGGCAGGGGGAACTTACAGCTGGAGAACAGTCTGAATCCACAGTAGCTGCAGGGGTTCCAGCAATTGTGAGCAGTGGTCAGAGAGACTCTGCTACCCATCAGCAACCTGGGGAATTGGTGCTCCTTACTAAAGTTCCTTCTCCTGGTTGTTCCATTGTCATTATTAATTTGGTTTTATTTAAAATAATTAGATGTTGTAAAGGTTCAGACTCACCCAGCAGCACCTCCTGCTGATAGTCATCAGGAATTAGCAGGTCCAGCCACTGAAGTACCCTCTGCAGGGCAGCAATCCACCTTACCGCTGGCCCCCATGTCCCTCCCAGGACTCAGTGCCCCTTTCTCTGGGGTGCTGCCCCCCATACTCTCAAGTTCTGGGTCCCCCCACCCAGGGGAACCCCCACCTCACCTCAGTCTGGGCTACTGCCAGTCCCCACTTAGCCCCTTGTATCAGGGACAGACTGCAGTGTATACTCAACACAGGCAAGGGGGTTTTGGACCTGCTGCCTCCACCTACCTATAGGCTGCCCCTCTGCAACCCTGCATCTCTATTCAGCCTGAGGCTTTCCAGGCCAGAGCTCCCAGCTCCTCTGACCTTTCCCCAGCCCTGCTCCAATCTAGGTGTCCTGCTCAACACCTTGCAGCCAGGCCCTTCTCCCTCTACAGGCAGAGAGAGGCTGAGTGGGTTCCTGGCTCACAGCCTCTTATAGGGGCCAGCTGGGCCTGATTGAGCTGGCCACAGCTGCGACTCCCCACAGCCCCAGCCCTCTCCCAGGGCTGGCCTTATCCCTGTCAGGGCCGGAGCGGGTAACCACCCTGCTACAGATGTCCATTCCAATGGTACCTTGACACCATAAGCCAAACTAAGAATATATATTATATCAGATACTACCTGAAACTGCCCCCACCTGCTAGCAAACCAAACCCACCCAACTACTAAACCTCACCATTTGCAGTAAACTAAACCAAGGAGGTGTCTTGCATCACAGCCTGAAAGGAGGCAGCTACAGGCTCTGATGGACTGGCTGAGGAAATGCATTCAGTGCAAACAGACCCTCTCTTGAGAACACTCTGCCTCCAGCAGTTTGCTTTTTATCCTGGGGACTGACAGCAGGCGCTCCCAGCTGATTGCAAGTGCTGTGATGGGATATAGGGTGAGAAGCAGTCTTAGGGTTAAAAGAATTAAAGAATCATTTAGGGTTGGCATCTCTTGCTGGTTAAATTCATATATCACATTTTAATATCAATATATCAAGTTTTAATTAAAAATGATCAATTGCTGCCAGGCAAGGCTTTTTTTCCTAGGCATTTGGTTTGCATGTTTACTGTGCTAAAAACAGTTACAAGCAGTCTGTGTAGCCCTCTGTTCACTGTGATGAAAACACATTCTCTAATGTCTGATGGTGCCTGCCACTGAGAGAGCATGAAAAGTACTATAGCTAGATGGATAATCAGACTTGATTTCTAAAAATCCTACACTCAGGGTTCAGTTCTGGCTTTTGGAACCAGAGATGGTTGGGGCTGTGTTGCAGCAGGAGAACCTGGTGCAGAATTCTGGATCACTCAGAGAGGGGGGGTCTCCCAAGCATCACACACTGCAGCCAACCTTTCACTGGTTCCAGTCCAGTGTATTTTCCCCTATCTCTGCTGGCTGGTGCAGGGTAGGGAGTGACCATGGCCCCACCCTCCCAGGGGTGGCCCTAGACAAAATGGTGCCACAGGCAAGCAGCATCTTTGGCGCCCTGCCTCCATTTGTTAAACTTTTTAATACCTTATTTTTTATTGCTTCTGTAGCCCATTTCATGAGTTTATTGCATGATTTGCATGCATGATTTATCCCCCTTATAGAAGATGATAAATTTGCACGCTAGGATCTGTAAATCTGCATGCTCAGTGCCAGGGGCGGCTCTACCAATTTTGCTGCCCCAAGCAGTCACCGCCGAATTGCCACTGCACCTGGAAGAGCAGCAGAGCTGCCGCCGAATTGCCGCCACGGGACACGGACTGCCGCCCCATTCTGAATGCCGCCCCAAGCACCTACTTGGAAAGCTGGTGCGTGGAGCCGTCCCTGCTCAGTGCCCCCCAAGCTCCCCACCCCAGGCAGTTGCCTGGGTCGCCTGCCCCTAAATCCGGCCATGCTCCCTCCACTACTCTCCGCCACTTTCAGCTAGCTAGTGCTGGGGTTGTAGTGCTCACCATCAAGTGATACTGCTGCAGCAATTTCTTGGTACTGCCTAGTGATTACCTCACACTCCAGGTTGAGGGGTGGGTTCTTGATCAGGTAGGCCTCCCCAGCTTGAGTGCTCTATGGATACAGTATTACTCTTCAGTGCTCTAACTACCATACACACAAAAACCCTCCAAGCTTAAAAACAAAACTCCCACAGCAATATTATTCCTCCCAGAGGGCTCAACATAGCCCGAGCTTACAGACCAGGGAGGCCTTCTGCCTCAAGGAGGGGAAACTGTTCACAAAATGCCCCAATGAGCCTGCTATCACATCCCTTTAATCTATGGGGTACAATTTACCACTGTTGTCAACCAGCAATCAGATGGTGGGGTGAGAGCGAAGATACATTTATTTCTATCATTCTTTAGTAGAGCTGTGTGAATAGCAGATTTTTGAAAATTAAAAAAAAAAATTACAAATTTTTCGGTGAAGTGAAAAAGTTTTAAACATGATTTTGTATCTTACAAAACATTTCAGTCAGCCCAAAACAAAATGTTTTCTTTGGTCTGATGTTTACCTCTTTAAAAAATAACATTGAAGTAAAATTAGAAACAAAAAAAGTAATTTTGAATTGAAAAATCAAAATGTGTCAATGTCCTTCAGAAATTGTTTATTTTTACCAAAACAACTTTGTGAATTTGTCCAAAAAAAAACACTCAGCTCTATTCCTTACGGGCCTGATGCTATCTTGATTACCCCCAGTGTGCTGAGAATAAGTTTTTAGTGTTGGGTGGAGCTACTCTCGTGAGTAAGTGCTACTCAACATGGGAAAGGAAGGCAGAACTGGGCCCTATGGTACAAATACATTTTTGGCTGCTGAGAAAAAACAAATGGAACTGCTCAGCAGTCGATGATCAAAGCATCACCAACAATTTCTATAAAGAGCTGCAGCAGTGCTGTTTCCATCTAGTTTGTTTGCAGCCATTTAATTATTGCATAAGAATTTTCCTGCCTCCCCCTCACACACACGCAAACATGTTGTTAAATCCGTTGATATTCTTTTGTTAGGCATTGGTGGTTCCCAGTAAAAGGATATACTCACAAGGCAAAACTACTTTATTGTCAGTTTTGAAAGGCACTCCTGTCCATCATTATCAAATATCCTAAGTGCCCATGTTCTGTAACATTCTGCTGCTACTTAGATTATGAGTCACTGGGTAATTTAGCCCTGCAAGGGATATTGTAGCCTTTTCTCCCCCTGTCTTTCCCAGAGTATGGATGCCGGTGGGGGACCTTCATTAATATTCACTGTAATGAATTTGTTTGCCCCCTTGGCCACTATATGGCATGCACACAGAAAGGGGGAAGAGCACAGGGAACCTTCAGAATGTTTGCATCTGAGAGAGAAACCTAGTGAAGCACCCCAAGCTGTTTCTGTCAGTCTAACAGGGCTGGCAAACATTTACCCTCTTCTTTGAGCTTTATAATCATGAATGCATTTGAAAGACGAAATAATTTTTTCTCACTGAGAAATGGTTATAAATATGGCTTGGGTAGATAATTCCACTCAATAGACCAGTGTTAGAACTGGATCTGGATGCATATAGAGTGACCCACTTAAGATATTTGTTGTTGTTGTTGTTCAAAAACCTCACATTCTACCTTTTTAGCCCATTGAGACTCAGCTACAACAGTCATATTTCATATTCATCTATAGGAACATCTGGCCCATGTCTAACATTTAATTTCCACACCATTAGAGTCAAACAATACATGTACATCAGTAGATAATGTAATGCATTATCACGCCAGGCAGAGAGCAGCAATTTATTAGCCTAATTTAAAAAAGCCTTCAGCAAAAAATAGTGCATCTTAATTCTTTTCAGATCCATGAATTACGTATTTTCCTGTAAAATGTAAAGGTATGGACTGTGACATGCATTTTCACTTTACTGCATATATTACTTTTTTTATCCTTTAAAAAATGAAATATCAGTCCTCTGTACTAAAAAAAAGAAAAGTTCAAAACCAAGGTACATCCGTAATAATACAAAAGGAGAGATCACTCTAAGGGGAGGAGAAAAGAAAGGAATGCCCTGGAACACAAGTAGAAGTGACCTTTCTTTCACAGAGAAGTTGTGATTTGAATTTAAAGATTGCTCAGAAATTCCTTGTCTGCATTTGAACAATCCATGGTCTTAAAGTGTATTTCAAGTATTTCCTATCCCTTTATTCTAGGTAAGGATGTTTGCTAGATGTGAACAAAATTATCTAAACAAATAAAGAATCTATGCCAGCCCATAAAACATATTTAGGCACATTTCACTAACTAATACCCTTTATTTGGTTAAAGACAGAGAAATTTGTCACATTGCCACAAGAGGGAAATTCACTTCCTCTGCAGAGGATCAGCACAAGGCTTATGCTCCACTTAATTCCCTCTTAAATGCTTTGAAGGGGTGTGAATTCCATCCACTCCTGATTAAAAATTCAAGACGGGCATCAGCCACAAAATTCAGATTTTGATTTGAGCTTTCCCAAGTTCAGGATCCAAGGTTTTTGTCCAGGCTCATGTCTCAAAAAATTGATATCTTTCCTGTCCAAAGAGCTGCATCCTTCTTTTCATAAGTGGATACAATGAGCATACACAGGAACCAACATGAACATCACTAGCCACAAGAGAGGAATCAACATGTTAGTAAATATGTTCTTCCACACAAAAAGGGCAAAACAAGCCTACGTGGCTTTTGTATCAGATTTAAGGAAAACTGAATAGAAAGAACAAATACGCAGTCTCCAGGAGAATGTGAATACAATGACTCAGTCTGAACTGCCACCCCTTGACAAGGAGTCAAACTTCTTAGGCCAGATCCTCAGTGAAAGTCAGTGTTGCTCCACTGAAATCTTGATTTACACCAGTTGATGATGTGGCCTCTTATATGTTATGGCATAATGCATAGAAATCGGAATGATAGACGTTAAAAGCTAACATAAAGAGCAGTCAGAGCCATAGAGCACTCTTGTAACAGTAGTTACATGCATCACATTTACCAACATTGAAAATGTACTGAAGGCCTTTGCATACTAAACACACACACAGGGACTATTATCTACTTGGAACCCAAGTTAAAGTAAGCCTTACACTTCTGAAAAGTTTTATCAGAAGGCTGACTTTCCTGAAAACACCCAGATAAATATTTGATATAGCCCAAGACAGAGGATGTAGGATGCTGCCCATGCAGATTATATTCTATTTTTATTGCTACCTGTAAAAGCACAACATTAAGAAGGGAGCTCATATTATAAGACAGTAAAAAGAACAGGAGTACTTGTGGCACCTTAGAGACTAACAAATTTATTAGAGCATAAGCTTTCGTGGGCAACAGCCCACTTCATCGGATGCATAGAATGGAACATATAGTAAGATATATATATACAGATAAGTTGGAAGTTACCATACAAACTGTGAGAGGCTAATTAGTTAAGATGAGCTATTATCAGCAGGAGAAAAAAAACTTTTGTAGTGATAATCAAGATGGCCCATTTAGACAGTTGACAAGAAGGTGTGAGGATACTTAACTTAAGGAAATAGATTCAATATGTGTAATGACCCAGCCACTCCCAGTCTCTATTCAAACCCAAGTTAATGGTATCTAGTTTGCATATTAATTCAAGCTCAGCAGTTTCTCCTTGGAGTTTGTTTTTGAAGCTTTTCTGTTGTAAAATTGCCACCCTTAAATCTTTTACTGAATGGCCAGAGAGGTTGAAGTGTTCTCCTACTGGTTTTTGAATGTTATGATTCCTGATGTCAGATTTGTGTCCGTTTATTCTTTTGCGTAGACTGTCTGGTTTGGCTAGTGTACATGGCCGGCCCTTACTATAAGTTCCATTCTATGCATCCGATGAAGTGGGCTGTAGCCCACGAAAGCTTATGCTTTAATAAATTTCAGAGTAGCAGCCGTGTTAGTCTGTATCTGCAAAAAGAACAGGAGTACTTGTGGCACCTTAGAGACTAAGAAATAAATTTTTTAGTCTGTAAGGTGCCACAAGTATGCCTTTTCTTTTTAATAAATTTGTTAGTCTCTCTTTTTGTGGATACAGACTAACACAGCTGCTACTCTGAAACCTGTCATAAGATAGTGTAGCTCTGTATTTTGTAATTCAATTTCAAAATCAACCAAAGATTATGGAGCATTTTACATTGTATTTAGTTAACAGTATTTGTTGTTAGGTACAGAAATAACAGGCTTAACTTAGAAGTTTCTTATTGTGTTATGTAAGTAAGATGTTAGAACAAGTTACTTAACAGTTATTCTATATTTTTACACACACACATTGTCCTGCCTATACCAAAAAAAAAAAATCACTCACATTGTTGAGTTTGGCAAGCAAAAATTACCATGTAAATAATAAGGGATAATATTCAGGCCTGGTCTCTAATTGAGTGTGTCCACTTTTGTAAGCTGTGGGCACTGCACTGGGCATATAAAAGCAGAAGGCAACTTAAGGCTAGCTGAAAATTTGGCCCTAAATATTTACTTTTCTATTTAAAGTAAAGTTTCTCCTCATGATTCAGTTATTCTTAAAGTGGTATGTGTTTATAGATAGCATTTTATTTTTCAGTTAAATCAAATCACTTGCTTCTTGCTACCGTTGCCATTATAGAGCGTTCAAAAGCAGAAATGTTCATTGGCTATTTCTGAAGTAAAAGTAAAAATAAAGTCCCTCACTGAAATAGTCAATGAAAAATGTTCACAAATGACCCTGGTTGAGTCAACTGCAGGAACTTAAACTCTGACCTCAAAGCCTCAGTTGCCTGACTGAAGTACCTGAGCCCAGATCTTCAAAAGTATTTAGGTACCTAGTTCCCATTGATTTCAATGGGAGTTATGTGCCTAAATGCCTTTGAGGGTCTAGGCCCAGGTCCCTTAGTAGAGGGGCAGTAGCAAACTCAAACTACTATATATGGTCTGACCACTAGTCGGGGACAAAGACACACACTGGGATGGGTTAACATAGTTAAAGAGAGAAACTTTCACAATAAGTTATTATATGTTACTACTTATGGTTGGACATGGGACATATGTCTTTAGATAAGAATGTCATTGCAATTGTGGTAGGGATGGAAGATTCATTCAGCTTTCCATTGTTGTTCTCCTACCTACTTGATGTTCATAAGACAACACACTCAAGTAATAAGGTGTGTCCACTACCTTTATGTATTCATATGTATAGGGTGAAACTCACCCAATCTAAGTATATGTATCATTTAAGCCCTATCTTGAAATGAATTTCACTCCCTGTGTACTCTTTTGAATGACACTCTCCCTTCCTGCTTCAAACTTCCACTGGTTACAGTGGCCAGAGCCCAATTCCTCAGCTCAGATAAATGCAAAATGATCTGACTTTACGACGAGGATCCTGACTCTGTTTCTTGAGGACATCCCGCATCCTGCTGACAGTGCTCTCATGTTGAGAAAAATAACACATGACAGTGCTGTCACTGGCAAAGGAAAGCATGGGGTACAGCATAAACAGGATCCAAGTGGTGGATCCCCCTCAACAGCCAAACAGGCCACTGCTGTTCTAAGAATAAGAAGGGGCTATGTGATCAGAAAACATTTAAGGTTTAGAGAATGTAGTTATTGATATAAGGAGTAGCTCACGAAAGCTTATGCTCAAATAAATTGGTTAGTCTCTAAAGTACCACAAGTACTCCTTTTCTTTTTGTGAATACAGACTAACGCGGCTGCTACTCTGAAACTAGTTATTGGTATGTGTCCTGTAAGAGAGAGAATAATCCTCTCATCGGTCAAAAGGGTCATCTGCCCTGTCCCTGAGCTCTGTTTTCCAGAAGTTTCTATTTTGCATGATTTATTAATTAATTTCAGATTGCTGTTTGGGGCTGGATTTGCATTTGATTTTCAAAAAAGAAAAGAAAAAAGTAAAGGTGGAGCAATGACCTCTGAAGTCAATGCATACCAGTCCTGCCTTTCGTAACCCTGATCCATGCCATGTAACTGGGCCAGGAAACAAAGACCAATTCTCTTACCTACACTCTTGTCATGTCAGAACTTTAGTACAGGTACACTTTGCCATGAAAATCTCTGCCCTAGTATCACCCTTGGAAGCAGGTAGCTTATGCTTAGGTACCTGCGTGTCTTGGGGGTGGGTGGGGGAGGTTGGGGTAGGGAGGGAAAGACAGAGAAAAGGTGCTTGAGTTAAAGCTGCCTCAGGGCACCAGCAAGTTACGGGTTGGTGGGTTTTACAAGACTACTTACTATGCTATTCAATTAAAAAAAAGAGCAGTTACCATAGCAACACCCACATCTAATGGCTCTTATGCTACCTCTGAGATGCAAAACACCTTCTTACAGAGATCCATTGACCAATACAGCATGTCGTGGGAAGTTTTATGCTTCTAGCACTGGTTTAAGGGGGAGAAATGTGTGTTCCAATAACCAGACATATTTATATCCTCAGGTTGTAATATTAATTTGAAACAAATTGTTTTGATTCCTTGAAATCTATTTTCATCTCATTACCATTTCCTTTTTAGTAGCTGCCTTCTTATTTTTCAATGGTTGTCTGAATAATATTTTATTAAATACAGCAAAAGTTTTCATTTGGGAGCTGTGTACCAGATCCAAATGGTAGCTAGGCAGTATCTAGCTGTTTGTCTAACTCATAGGTAGGAAATGCCACCATTTTGTCACAACTGAGCGACCCTGGCAGAGTGGAAGCCAGGAGGTAGGAATATCCTATGGAATATATTTTGAATTTGTCAGCGGTCAATATTGCTTTGTATTCCTGAAAAGAAACTAGAGCACAATTTTGATTTGTCTTGCTTGGGGTAGGAGTTAGGGGCCGGAAGTCTCTTTCCTCTCCTCATGTATCAGTGGTGCAGAATTCAGGCAACACAACCCCTTGACATGGGAAGAACCAAGCTAATGTGCCTGGAGGCAACCCGTAATTCCAAGAGCAGTTGTCAGCTGGCTGGGGGTGAGGGGGCAGCTAAACCCCAGCATGCCATCCCCCCACCTATGCCCCCCTCAGAGGCATATTCAATTGTTAGCAACAAGTACCCCAGAGGAGTACCCACACGGTTTCTAGACAAACAGTAAGGAGCACAGCATGCTCTCCCAATCAAGTACAAATCACTTTCCCAATGTGTGTGGTATGTTCCTGGGCAGTTCTCCTCTGTGCAGACAGGAATGAATTCTGTCCTATGCAGACCTCAAGGGAGCCTGGAAGGAATATGTTCTGCAGAGCTTGTTATTTTAACTTGGGCAAACAGGATAGCTCAGAGGTCCTCTGCTCAGTGGCTCCTACCCACCCCCCACCTTTCTTCCTCCCCAATATTTGACCATTAGCATTCAAAAACATAAAGAAGGAAAGTACATCCTAGATAACTTGCAATTTGCAGCCTCTTAACTGTATTGCCTGGGAGGGGAGGAAATGTAAGTTTGTTAAAAACCACATCATCTTTCAGGAACCTCTCCCCCCTCCCCTCCCCCCCCCCAGCACCCAAACCATCTCATCTACTGATTAAAACAGGTAGTTAAAGAGCTAGACAAAGATTCATCCCCATCATCATGATATTTAGATACAGACTATCTAGATACGTGGTTTATATTATTACTGTTAGTGCAGTACTACCCAAAATCTCCACGTTTAGAAATACATCACTAATATTGGTTCTGTGTTATTTTTCCAGAAATACAGGACTCCATGTATTATTTGCAATGCTCCTAAATTTTAATTACCCCCAAATTAAGATAATTGGAAAGATATATGGTGAGTGAAACCAAGCATACGTTAAAAATGTCTAAACAGTTTTACCTGGGAAAATGAACAGAAACATAAATTGCTAGCATTGCATATTTAAAAATTCAACGGCAGGCTAAAATTATCATTTGCATTAATGTATTCTGAAATATGAATTATTAAGTAATTCACATTGACACAACAAAAGCCAGTTTGGAGAACCTAGTTTAGCCTGAAGCATTCTGCATCCTTTTCTTCTTAGTCTCCTCTAAATACTGTTAAAAATATAAAGGGGATTTTTCTAATTGGAAAAATGAATACACAACACCTGTATGAAAAATGCATCTTCACACTGCCTTTCTAACAATGCTCATCAAACAAATGCAATTCAAATATTTGATACTATTCAAATCTTCCCCAGCTTTCCCTTTTTCTTTTTCCTTTTTAACCCCTTTGTATTGTGCACCCTTTTAATTTTTTTCCCTTTGCTTTGTATCCCATGGATTGCTTTTTATCACTCAGTTCTTTAAATACAGTTCCATTGTGTCGAGGTCAAGGAAATGACCTGCCACAAGAAAGAATGGAGATATAATGCACATGCAGTGCTGTAAGATCCACCTTTGGAGCGGAGGGGCCACCATGTCGTTGGCCCAGTGGCACAACAGCAGCAGAATATAGAACTGCCAGACAGTGGGCTGAGGAGAGCTCTCTCTCCATGGGGCCAGAGATCTTTCTTTCATTTGTACAGTGTTACAGCAGAGGGGAGAAAGAGGCAAGCAATTCAGATACATTATAGGGTCTGAGCCAGCAACACCCTTATTCACAAGACTAATACTTATTCCCATGAGCAGTCCCTTTGACTTGCATGAGAAAGGATTTCTCATATGTAGGAGGTATTCCAGAATTGGCTCCTAAATTTGCATCAATCAGGATCCTTTTAATTGAGAGCCTTTTTTTCTTTTGCATTTTACTGAGGCAAATTCTACATTCATTCTGCCTTGATTTATACAACATGCAACCATACTGAAGGCAACAGAGCAGTACAGGATGTAAATTAGAACAGAATTTTTCCCCAGGTAGTTAAGTTAGCCCATTAGCAAAAAGCAGTAATGTCTGTTCAGGAGGTGTTTCTGAAGTACTAATCTCAGACCAGTGGAGGCACTTGAGCTAGTACCTCCTTTGTCTAAAAGGGAGGGTGTTGCTGGTGGGGCATTCTCTGAGATGGCTTATCAGCTTTACAACCTGCTCCTCTCCCTTTGGCTGGCCAAATCTCACATTTTGCTATTAAGGGATAGCTCAGTGGTTTGAGCATTGGCCTGCTAAACCCAGGGTTGTGAGTTCAATCCTTGAGGGGGCCATTTGGGATCTGGGGCAAAAATTGAGTAGTCATGGGGTGAGAGATAAAGGTCTCTCCAAGATTAGAAAGGGCTGAGAGAGAGAGACAGCAACAGCAGAATTTAAAGGTCAGTTTTTAACATAGCAGGAGGGTAACAGTGGGGTGCCCTGTGCCGAACACTATAAGAGGGCAGTGGTAGCATCTGGGCACTCATTTGGCATTTTCAAAAGCACTTAGAAGTCCCTATGTACTATTCAGCCAGCTGCACAACTAAGCCAGGAGGTGCAAGTTCAGTCACTGAGGCAGCAGCTACTCATTGCTTGCGCTGGGCACCACACACATATGAGAGCTTCATTCCAGACTAATTTAAAAGACTTCCAAACATACAAGTTCTGGGTGTGTGAAAGAGGGAGGGAGACAGATGCAGACGGACACAGACGGAGAGAGAGCAAGTAATAGTGAAGGAGGTATCAGGATAGGGCAGTGCTGGAAAGGCACCCCAAACCACTTTCTTTGAGTAGACCCCTGCAAGTGATTTGCCCAAGATCAAACAGCAAGTAAGTGGCAGAACCAGGGCTAGTAGCCAAATTCCCTGATTCCAAATTCTATGCTTTAACCACTAGCACCGGCTTTTCAAAAGTGCTGAGCTCCCACAGCTCCAGTGATTTTTCAGTCAGAGGAAGCTGAGAAAATCAGGTCCCAGATGAGATGCCTTCTCACAATAGCTCCTCATTAGGTTTGGAAGAAATAGATTATTATTGGTAAATGTAGGTAAACATTGACTTCATCTACACACACACAAACTGATGGTGAAAAAAAATCCAGTGACGATAACTGAAATTTACAGCTAGGCAAAGTAAGAAAAATGCTGCTTGAATACTTCTTGGAGTTTGATTTAAGGATCGTTGCTTTGTATATTTTGACATGCGATGCTGACAATTTTGTGATTTTAATGGCTATAAAGCTTTGGCTCTTTTAATCTCATTGTCTACGGTCATTAAATAATTGTCCGATCCTCTCATTGTCTGATAGCCCCATCATAATTTGTCACATCTGTGAAAACTTAAATTGATAAACATTGAAAAACATGCTTAAAATCCATAATTTTATGCAACTATGAATAATTAAATGGATAAAAATAAACATTGATATTATACATTGAAATTAGAAAATAAAAATCAAATTCTGCCAAACCTACTCATCATTCATAAATGCCATGGTAACACCATGGTCCATAAAGGGAGTTTTTAGTATTACTTCTGGATTCATACCGCAAAACTCTTTCTGAAACAATGAATTTCCATTTGTGAGTATAGATTTACTCACTGTCTTTGTTTCTGTTTTGCATTCACAATAGAAAAAAATACCCAGAAAAAGCTCTGTAGCCTTATTTCTGCAATAATTAATTTCAAATACAAGGCAGTTCACTGCTCTGGGAAAAGTGACAGTGAAGGACTGATGTGTAATTATATCTATGTGTTATGCATACATAAACACACATACACATCTCTTATTGAGATTTAGTAATGAACATGCGCGCGCGCACACACACACATGCACAAGGGCATGTGGTATTTATCCAGACCAAGAAACACAGGTCAGTAAATAAGTTGGCATGGAATCACTAGGAACTGCTACAACCAGTCTGACCAGTCATCCTTCTGATCCAATATGCTGTCACCAGCAGTTGTCAGTTTCAGATGAGGTTCAAGAAATCCTGCAGTAAGCAGTTATAGGTGACTTGCTCCCAAAGAAAGTTTCTTCCTATCTTCCACTTCTTATAAGTTGGTTTAATACCTGAGGCAAAAGGGTTTATATCTCTCCCCAAAATCTTGTAGGTTATTTTAATTTACTATTATAACTGGCTATTCTTATTAGCCATGTAGGTGTCTAATCCTTTTTTAAATATTAAGTTCTTGGTCTCAGTGGTATCCTGTAGTAATGAGTTCCACAGGCTAACTGTGTGTTGTGTGAAAGAGTATTTTCTTTTATAAATTTTGAATTTTTCCCCTTTATAATGTTCCCTGGTTCTTTTATTATGATGAGACAGGATGAATAGAAGTTCCTGATCTATCCGCTCTATGAACCATTCATTATTTTGTTTATTTTCATCATGTCTTCTCTTATTCATCTCTCATCTCAGTTAGGCAGTCCGTCTCTTCAATCTCTATCTAAGAGTTTCTCCATGTCTTTAACCATCTTGTCACCTGTCTCTCAACCATTCTGATTCTGCCATATTCTTTTTAAGATAACATGCACACAGCTGAATGCAGAATAGACTATATGCCTGATAGAGGAAACTGATGTAGAGGATTCCAAAACAAAATGTATATTTGAACATGATGGTGGAAGGTAATTTACACTCTAAAAATATAGGACCTAATCCAGCAACCCTCACCCATGTGAGCTGTCCTTGCTCAAACAAATAGTCCTGTTGTGGGAACACTTGCTTGAGTATGGACTGTTCAGGTGGGGTGCAGGAAAATCCGAATGTGTTTAAAATGCGTCTTGATTCATATCACTCTGAACCAGACTCGACGCTTTACTTGGAACCAGTGATGAGCTGGAGCTGGTTCGCACCGGTTCACGCGAACCGGTTGTTAAATTTAGAAGCCGTTTTAGAACCGGTTGTTAGGGCTCCCTGAGCTCCCAGCCGGGGAGGCTACCCCGGCTCCTCCCCCGCCTTCTCCCATCTCGCAGAGCCTCAGCCTGCTGCACCGCTGTCGCCAGCGCTCTGGACCGCTCCTGGGCAGCTCTGCAGCGCCCGCCGCTTTGAGCGGCCTGGTACGGGGGTGGGGCTGCGAGCTCCAGCGGGCCATGCGGCATCCAGACACGCTGCCCTGAGCAGCATGGTAAGGGGGCTGGGCTGGGGCTGGGAGGAGGGGTTGGATAAGGGGCAGGGAGCGGTTAGAGGGGGCAGAGGTTCCGGGGGGGGCAGTCAGGGGACGGAGAACGGAGGGTGGGAGGGGTTGTGTAGGCAGTCGCCACCCCAGAAAGTCCCAGCCAGGCTGGGGCTCGGCTGGGGCAGCTCCCCAGGCCAAGGGGGCCCTGACTCGCGGCGCTAGGGAGGGTGCATGTATAGGGCTCAGTGTTATAGAAGGGGGCTGTTGGAGACAGGGCCGGCTCTAGGCACCAGCAAAACAAGCAGGTGCTTGGGGCGGCACATTTCTAGGGGCGGCATCCCGGCGCTGGCCATGCCGCCCCTCGAAATGTGCCCTCGCTTGTCTCCGGTCTGTCTCCGCCGGCTCCCCTGAGCGCACTGCCGCTGCTCCGCTTCTCCCCCCTCCCTCCCAGGCTTGCCGCATGCCAAACAGCTGTTTCGTGTGGCAAGCCTGAGAGGGAGGAAGGAGAAGCTGAGCAGCAGCGCGCTCGGGAGAGGCGGTGGAGGTGGAGCGGAGGTGAGCTGGGGTGGGAGCGGTTCCTCTACCCCCCCCGTTACTTCCTGCACTCCCCCCCTCACCTCCACTCCGCCTGCTCCCCTGAACATGCTGTCTCTCCCTCGCCTGAGAGGGAGGGGGGAGAAGCGGAGCGGCGGCGTGTTCAGGGGAGCAGGCAGAGCGGAGGTGAGCTAGGGCAGTGGGCTGCAGGGGGAGCCACACGAAGCAAGGGGGGGGGAAATGCGGCACGCCCCAGGGAGGAGGCAGGGCCAGAGATTTGGGGAAGGGGTTGGGAAGGAGCAGAGCCAGGGGCGGGCACGAAAAAAAAGTGGGGGCGGCCAAAAATGTTTTTGCCTGGTGCAGCAAAAATCCTAGAGCCAGCGCTGGTTGGAAAAGGGGCTCGGTGCTGGGGGTGGTGGTGCATGGAGTACGCCGTTTGGGCGTCTATGGAAGGGCTGCGGGGCTCCACGTCCTGTCTCTGGGCAGGGGCCACACTGCGGCTGGTACCTGCGCTGAGCAGCCATCTGGGCAGCCACTCCGGGGCCCCGCACGCAAAGGCCGATCCGATGCCGCCTCGCTCAGCAGCTGCGGCCAAGCTCCATGCTGCTTCCTGCCCAGCACAGGAAGTGCGACCAGCTGCGCTGGGTAGGGAGATCAGGCACCATGTGACTGAGCGCTGCGTAGGGCCGGAGAGCCCCAGGAGCTGGGCAGGGCCGGCTGGTGCCATGGCTGGGGGCTGCCTTGGGCGTGCTGGGGCGAGCCCCCCCCGCCAGTCTCTCCCACTCCTGTGCTGTGGGGCTGTCCAGCCTCCGCCGCTCGGGGGCACTCACATCCCGCAATGCGGAGTCGGGCAGACGGCAGCCTTTGCCTGCAGGGAGCCACCGCCCCACATGCTGGGAGTGACCCCACTAATGCAAGGGCTGCAGGACTCCTGCGCCACCAGCAGGCACCTGGGATGGAGAACGGGCCTGGGGGGCAGGACAGAGCCTGGGGGGCAGGATGGAGCCTGGGGGCAGGGGCGGGAGGGGGCAGGACAGAGGCACATCCCTTAAATCAGAACTTTTTATCAGGAACCGGTTGTTAAGATTGTGGCAGCTCATCACTGCATGGAACTATGGTGTGCACATGCCCATGTGGTGGTGGTTGTGAAAAATGTGGGGCTCTCCTGGGAAGTGGTGTTGTCACTCACAAGACCAACCTTTTACATACCAACTCCATCCAGGTAAATACTCCCTTCGATGATGTTTTAGCTACAAGTTGTAAAGCTTCTGTTGGGTAAAATTTCTTTGTAGTGGCTGTCAGAGCAAAAAATAGAAAGATATTTTGAAAAAAATCTTCAAGTGTCAGGAAAATCCAGTATTGTAATTGATGCTGAATGTTGCACGATTTCAGTTTGCATCATTTCTAGGTAGCACGGTTTTTTCTTGCGGAACAGGCTGGGAGCATTCTTTACTTTAAGGAAACATGTAGACATGGGGAAGAGGTAAAGTTCTGTCAAGGATTAGGAACTGGCTAAGGGACAGAAAGCAAAGAGTGGGAATAAAAGGTCAGCTTTTAACATGGTAGGGAGTTCACAGTGGTCTGCCCAATGCTGAGTGTTCCAGGAGGGCAGTGCTGAGGATGAGGCATGTAATCAGCATTTTCAGAAACCCTCTGCAATCATTCAGAAGCTGCTGACTTAGTTTTTGGTTCAGATTCTGGTCTCCCATAAGGCTGCTTTATGCCACTCTGGTTTAAGAAAGAGTACGTGCAGGTTTGCTGTATCTTGCACCAGGGACCAAGTTGGTGCCCAGCAGGCCGCAGACTGGGATTGCCAATTTTGGGCACCCCAAAACTGTGCCAGGTGCAGCCTTGCTGGTCCCCACAATCTGTCTCCTTGCATTTATCTGGAGAGCATAACCAAGGGAGCAGAAATTGCGGCAGCTGCTTAAATCTCTTCACAGAAATGGATCACTCCCACTTACTGAGGATGGGTTCTCCAGCAGGGAGCCAGGGGGCATGCTTGCCCATTTTCTCCATGTTGTTTCAAATTAAATTAAAAACAAAAGCTGTCAATAATTAACAAAGCCTGAGATATTTGTAAAGCCAGATTTGTCTAGCTGCTTTTTTAGCAAATCACAATGGATTTCCTGCCAAAATTATTTTTCCCTCCTCTGAAATAAGTGATGCACTGTGAAATTAAAAAAAAAATACTGGAAAAAAAATGAGGTTCACAAAGGGTTGCCGTTTTCAGTCTTTTCTACTGCCAGTGGGAGATATGCCTTATAAAAGAAAGGGCCTAGTCCTACAATTTATTATGGCTTTGAGTCCCCCTTACTGACTGAGTTATAATAATACCCAACTCTTATCTAGTTCTTTTCATCAATAAGTCTCAAAGCCCTTTACAAATGAATGTGGTATCATTACTCCCATTTTACAGAGGAGGAAACTGAGGCACGGAGAGGTAAAGTGACTTGCTCAAGTCACCAACAAAACCAGGAATAGAGCCTTCAGAGTCCCAGTCCGGAGCTCTATCTACTAGGCAGCGCTGACTTAGTGCCATTGTCTTCAGTGGGACTACTTGTGAGTGTAAGCGTTTGCAGGACCAATCCCTTACATCCGTACTTAATGGAGGGCCTGATTCTGCAAAGTGTTGATGGCATCCTAAGAAGTACTGAGCTCCCTCAGCTTTCATAGGCTTTAGTGGGAACTGAGGGCTCTCAGCGCCTCTCAGAAGAATATTAGTATGTTGTAATAATGGGCCCTGTCTCCTTAAACCTTATTGCTTAGCCAGTATGGGTACCTACATTTGTATTCATGTAAACTAAATTTAGTGCCAAATCCACCAGCCCTTCAGTAAAATGCCTTGTCGAGTAATGGATGTTTTGCCTGACTCATGGGTGCATACGTTGTTCTGTAGTTTGTTTGTAATAGCTGATGCACTTGTTATACTAGGAAAGACAGAACACAAGTATTCTCTAAAGCTTGAGGCCTCTCCCTCTGAAATCACTAGGAGTTTTGCCAGAAGAGCAGGATTGTATGTAGTTATGTATTTAATGGAGAAAACATTTCATGATGGCCCCTGATCCAACTCCATTGAAATCAGTGCGAGGCTTCTCATTGACGTCGATGGGCATTGGATCAGACTATACAAGGGCATTGGCATTGCACAGTTAAGCATTCAAAATTCAGGATATGTTAAAGTTCAGATTGAATGTACAACCTTCACTCTGTCCCTTTGTGTTTTGATAGCATTTAATTACATGATCACATACTAGTTCTCCTATGATGCAATAAAACATGCTACAATGAATCTTAAAGTCACACATATATATTTAACATCTTCTAATTATTTTTCTCTTGTATGCTTACACTAATGTCATTGGCATAGCCTGGTATCTCTTTGTTAATTTAGGATGGAATTTTCCAAAGCACCTAAGTGACTCAGAAGGATAAATCCCTTTGAAAATTAATGTAGTTGCTTTTGGTGCTTTGAATATCTGACCCTTGGACTTTCTGAAAATCTTGTTTTATATAAACCTCCTAAAACATTTGGATGCCCATCTCCAATTAGAAATTAGTGGCAATTGGCTGTCAACATCCCCTAAGCAGCTTTGAAAATCCCAACCTAAATCCTTTTCTCTCTACAGTATGTATTTTAATAATTGTGTCCTATCACATATAGTTAGTTTTACTAACACAGCCATTGCATGTGTTGTTCCAACACTGCTTCTTTTACCACATTATAAAAATACAACAATGCCTGTGATATCATTACACCTCTTTCACTGATACACCAATTGCAGCATGCAAATTTCTCAGCACGTTAGATAACCTATATCCAACATATCAGATGGAATTGACTGGAACTACATTAGCTATTCATTCTCAAGGATTTATTTTATGACTAACCATGAAAATTGCTATGGAAGAAATTATTTCAATCTGTTGTTTGTTCTTCATCCTCCATCCACTGTGAGGAATTTCTTATTGCTCTCCTGCTGGTTGGCTGCTACCACAGGCAGCACTATAAAATCAAACTGTGCAATACCCATACAGTAACAAAGAATTGTTCTGTTAGCCCCAGTGGTGACAATTTTAGGAGGTATTTAGATGGGCTGAGTACTATGCTAAAAAGTAGCCAATCTTCATCTCAGCATCCATGTTCAATCTGAATCATATACATATCTAGTTGCTCATGTATTATTAGTATTGACATTGGTGTTTATTATTAATCTGAACCTCTGACAAGAGGATATTTTTCTGCTTCTAGGGGATCCCCCTAATAATATGTTGATGTCACAGGCCTTCCCCTGTTGTACACCTCATATACTTCCTTATATTTCCCATGTACTGTAGGTTCAAGTCCCAACAGCATCCAGCAAATTTGTTTGTGCCATTAGTCATATCCTGTTTATGTCATCGATATTGTCTTTTATTCCTTACCATTTAAACTAGAGGAATCGGACCCCTTTTGTCCGCTTTCTTTTTAATTGTGATGTAATTTGTCATCTTTAGCGTGTTTAATAAAAACATTACAATATGATTACACTTAGTTGTCAGTTGTACGGGGACAAGGAAAAAATGTAGTGAGGATTTTAAAAAAATTGGTTTACTACTATTAGTGCATTGTTTCATTACTAGGGCCCTACCAAATCACAGCCACGAAAAACACGTCACAGACTGTGAAATCTGGTCTTCCCCTGTGAAATCTGGTCTTTTGTGTGCTTTTACACAAGACTATACAGATTTCATGGGGGAGACCAGAGTTTCTCAAACTGGGGATCCTGACCCAGAAGGGAGTTGCAGGGGGTTGGAAGGTTATTTTAGGGAGGTCGTGGTATTGCCACCCTTTCTTCTGCGCTGCCTTCAGAGCTGGATGGCCGGAGAGTGGCGGCTGCTGACTGAGGGCCCATCTCTGCAGGCAGCAGCACAGAAGTAAAGGTGGCAATACCATACCATGTCATCCTTAATTCTGTGCTGCTGCTGGCAGCGGCTCTGCTTTCAGAGCTGGGCTCTCCAGCTGCCCAGCTCTGAAGGCAGTGCTGCTGCCAGCAGCAATGCAGAAGTAAGGGTAGCAGTACCGCAACCCCCATTAAAATAACCTTGTGATCACCTCACAACTGATTTTTGGGTCAGGACCTCTACAGTTACAACACTGAAATTTCAAATTTAAATAGCTGAAATCATGAAATTTAGGATTTTAAAAATCTTATGATCGTGAACAATTGACCAAATTGGACGGTGAATTTGGTAGGGCCCTATTCATTACTAGAGACAATACTGAATCAGGTCCCTACTATGAGCTGCTTTTTGCATCGTAACCAACCAGTGATTCCCCTACCCTGCCCCATCTCATTGACTTTCAATGAGACTTAGGCTCCAATGACCCAGATCCTTACAGATATTTAGGCCTCTAACTCTCATTGATTTCAATGGGTCCTAAGTCTCATTTGAAAATGGGAATTAGCTGTCTGAGTCACTTGCAGGACCACAGTGGAGAAATGCCAACGTATCTTGAAAAATTTGGGCCAAAGTGACTTACCCAATGTCACACAGGAAGTCTGCGGAGGAACAGGGACTTGAATCCAGGTCTCCAGCCAGTTCCCTACCCCCTGGACTATCCTTCCTCATTCTTCTGATCTGGAAGAAAAGTGAGACGGTTCCTCATGAACAGAGCTAATTGGTTTATAGTGCTGCATATGGTGATTTTACTCAGTACCCAGATGCTTCTGGCTCGGGAAGAGACACTTTGACTTAGCATACACCTCAACTCTTCAATTTTTTATGTAGTTTTCTACATTTATTTTTCATAGAATCATAGAATATCAGGGTTGGAAGGGACCTCAGGAGATCATCTAGTCCTGTGCAATACCCGGTCCCCAATTAAATCATCCCAGCCAGGGCTTTGTCAAGCCTGACCTTAAAAACTTCTAAGGAAGGAGATTCCACTACCTCCCTAGGTAACACATTCCAGTGTTTCGCCACCCTCCTAGGGAAAAAGTTTTTCCTAATATCCAACCTAAATCTCCCCCACTGCAACTTGAGACCATTACTCCTTGTCCTGTCATCCACTACCACTGAGAATAGTCTAGATCCATCCTCTTTGGAACCACCTTTCAGGTAGTTGAAAGCAGCTATCAAATCTCCCCTCATTCCTCTCTTCTGTAGACTAAACAATCCCAGTTCCCTCAGCCTCTCCTCGTAAGTCATGTGTTCCAGTCCCCTAATCATTTTTGTTGCCCTCCGCTGGACTCTCTCCAATTTTTCCACATCCTTCTTGTAGTGTGGGGCCCAAAACTGGACACAGTACTCCAGATGAGGCCTCACCAATGTCGAATAGAGGGGAATGATCACATCCCTCGATCTGCTGGCAATGCCCCTACTTATACATCCCAAAATGCCATTGGCCTTCTTGGCTACAAGGGCACACTGTTGACTCATATCCAGCTTCTCGTCCACTGTAACCCCTACGTCCTTTTCTGCAGAACTGCTGCCTAGCCATTCGGTCCCAAATCTGTAGCGGTGCATTGGATTCTTCCATCCTAAGTGCAGGACTCTGCACTTGTCCTTGTTGAACCTCATCAGATTTCTTTTGGCCCAATCCTCCAATTTGTCTAGGTCCCTCTGTATCCTATCCCTACCCTCCAGCGTATCTACCACTCCTCCCAGTTTAGTGTCGTCTGCAAACTTGCTGAGGGTGCAATCCACACGATCCTCCAGATCATTAATGAAGATATTGAACAAAACCGGCCCCAGGACCGACCCTTGGGGCACTCTGCTTGATACTGGCTGCCAACTAGACATGGAGCCATTGATCACTACCTGTTGAGCCCAACGATCTAGCCAATTTTCTACCCACTTTATAGTGCATTCATCCAGCCCATACTTCTTTAACTTGCTGACAAGAATACTGTGGGAGACAGTGTCAAAAGCTTTGCTAAAGTCAAGGAACACCATGTCCACTGCTTTCCCTTCATCCACAGAACCAGTTATCTTGTCACAGAAGGCAATTAGATTAGTCAGGTATGACTTGCCCTTGGTGAATCCATGCTGACTGTTCCTGATCACTTTCTTCTCATCTAAGTGCTTCAGAACTGATTCCTTGAGGACCTGCTCCATGATTTTTCCGGGGACTGAGGTGAGGCTGACTGGCCTGTAGTTCCCAGGATCCTCCTCCTTCCCTTTTTTAAAGATGGGCACTACATTAGCCTTTTTCCAGCCGTCCGGGACTTCCCCCAATTGCCATGAGTTTTCAAAGATAATGGACAATGGCTCTGCAATCACATCCGCCAACTCCTTTAGCACTCTCAGATGCAACGCATCCGGCCCCATGGACTTGTGCACGTCCAGCTTTTCTAAATAGTCCCGAACCACTTCTTTCTCCACAGAGGGCTGGTCACCTCCTCCCCATGCTGTGCTGCCCAGTGCAGTAGTCTGGGAGCTGACCTTGTTCGTGAAGACAGAGGCAAAAAAAGCATTGAGTACATTAGCTTTTTCCACATCCTCTGTCACTAGGTTGCCTCCCTCATTCAGTAAGGGGCCCACACTTTCCTTGACTTTCTTCTTGTTGCCAACATACCTGAAGAAACCCTTCTTCTTCTCTAAACATCTCCTGCTAGCTGCAACTCCAGGGGTGATTTGGCCTTCCTTATTTCACTCTTGCATGCCTGAGCAATATTTTTATACTCATCCCTGGTCGTTTGTCCAATCTTCCACTTCTTGTAAGCTTCTTTTTTGTGTTTAAGATCAGCAAGGATTTCACTGTTAAGCCAAGCTGGCCGCCTGCCATATTTACTATTCTTTCTACACATCGGGATGGTTTGCCCCTGTAATGTCAATAAGGATTCTTTAAAATACAGCCAGCTCTCCTGGACTCCTTTTCCCCTCATGTTATTCTCCCAAGGGATCTTCCTCAGGGAACTGATGGGCGAGTCAAAGTCTGCTTTTCTGAAGTCCAGGGTCTGTATTCTGCCGCTTTCCTTTCTTCCTTGTGTCAGGATCCTGAACTCGACCATCTCATGGTCACTGCCTCCCAGATTCCCATCCACTTTTGCTTCCCCTACTAATTTTTCCTGGTTTGTGAGCAGCAGGTCAAGAAGAGCTCTGCCCCTAGTTGGTCCCTCCAGCACTTGCACCAGGAAATTGTCCCCTACACTTTCCAAAAACTTCCTGGATTGTCTGTGCACCGCTGTATTGCTCTCCCAGCAGATATCAGGGTGATTGAAGTCTCCCACGAGAACCACGGCGTGCGATCTAGTAGCTTCTGCGAGTTGCCGGAAGAAAGCCTCATCCACCTCATGCCCCTGGTCCGGTGGTCTTTTCTTGATGGGATATTAATTTCCCTCTTCTCTGACTGAGCCCAGAGCCTATCTTTACCTCTCTTTACAAACTATCATTCTGCACCCCATTTGCCCACTCCTCATATCTTCTTCTTTCCCCACAAGAAGTGTTGGTAGGAAAGTACTGCTGATCTTGCTGGGAAACTGATAGAATATTCCACTCTCTTCCAAGCAACACTTGTTGAGATGCGGAGCAGTCAGAATACCTGCTGCTATTTACAAACTCGGCCAATAATGTTGCACTCTCTACCTGTACAAGTAGAAATATAGGACGATGGGAACAGGTCCCCCGAGGATGAATGCTGGGAAATTTGATTTAGCGAGAGAAATCCACTTGCCAAGGGAAAGAATAGGAGGTTGAAGAAATCATTTGCTCTCTGACTGCCCTCAGCCACTTAGATATACAACAAAGATATTCCTTATTGCTCCTGCCCAGGCACTTTGGAGATATGAGATGGACGATTCCAATCTGGCATCATTCCACTCCAATTACCCACTATTTTTATATAACTTTTTAAAAATTTAAATAGATCAGGAGACTCCTTTTAGTAAGTTGTGTTTGTCTTGGCAAACTCTTTATAACTCTGAAAATCTCAAGCTATTTTAAAAATTAATCCTTAATATGAGCTTCATGCAGCTGCTAACAGAAGAATCAGCCAAATTCATCCCTTGTGTAACTTCAGTGAGTTTCCCCAGGGATGTATATATTTTGTTGGATTTGTCCCACTCATTCTCTTTCCTAAAGACAAAACCAGTAAAGCATGTTTGTATTTTGTTAATGCAATGCATTCCCTGTATATGGTATATATTTAATCCCCCGCATTTTTCTTCATTGGTGACCATTTCACATGCTGGTTAATATTAATTATTTTCATATTTATATATCTGTACAATTATGAATAATTCCATTTTTAAATGCCATTAAAATACTGTTAAGTTTGCATTGAGAAGCACTCAGAAGTCTGAAAATTCTACATTTAATTTTGTCCTTTGCCCATCTGCAGCTCCATGTTTTATGTGGGTCTGTTGCAAAACTGGTATATAGAGGTTGTGGCCACTATTCCAGCCCAGCAGCTGGAGTGGAGACTATGGGAGGTGGGGGCAAGAAGGAGGACGATGCAGCAGCCTTATATGCTATCCCTGGACTGGGGATGGATAGGCAGGGTTCGTAAGGAGCACCCTCTTCATTGAATGCAAACAACAGTATATCATACTGCATGTACTGTTCCATCAGTGCATTATTAGGATTCCTCACTGGAGTGATGGGTCCATCAGGGATCAGGAAATATGCAACTTCAAACTGTATACAGAATGAGCACTGGTTCCAAAGGAGTCTTGCCTAATTCTATACAGATCATATTGCACTTGCATCTAAACCTCAAGAGTGAAATTCCACTCAACTTTCTTATGCAAAAACATCCCAGAAAGTAGTTACCAGTGGTTCACAGTTATGCTCGAAGGGCATAACGGTTGGGGTCTTGCAGGGATCAGTTCTGGATCTGGTTCTGTTCAATATCTTCATCAATGATTTAGATAATGGCATAGAGAGTGCACTTATAGAGTTTGCAGATGATAGCAATCTGGGAGGGGTTGCAAGTGCTTTGGAGGATAGGATTATAATTCAAAATTATCTGGACAAACTGGAGAAATGGTCTGAAGTAAATAGGATGACATTCAATAAGCACGAATGCAAGAAACTTAGAAAGGAACAATCAAATTCCCACATACAAAATGGGAAATGACTGCCTAGGAAGGAGAAGTGCAGAAAGGGATCTGGGAGTCATAGTGGACCACAAGCTAAATATAAGTCAACAGTGTAACACTGTAGAAAAAAAAGTGAACATCATTCTGGGATGTATTAGCAGGAGTATTGTAAGCAAGACACGAGAAGTAATTCTTCCACTCTACTCTGCACTGATTAGGCCTCAACTGGAGTATTGTGTCCAGTTCTGGGCACCACATTTCAGGAAAGATGTGGACAAACTGGAGAAGGTCCAGAGAAGAGCAATAAAAATGATTACAGGTCTAGAAAACATGACCTATGAGGGAAGATTGAAAGATTGGGTTTGTTTAGTCTGGAAAAGAGAAGACTGAGAGGGGACATGATAACAGTTTTCAAGTACATAAAAGGTTGTTACAAGGAGGAAGGAGAAAAAGTGTTGTTCTTAACTGCTGAGGATAGGACAAGAAATGATGGACTAAATTGCAGCAAGGGAGGTTTAGGTTGGACATTAGAAAAAACTTCCTAACTGTCAGGGTGGTTAAGCACTGGAATAAATTGCCTAAGGAAGTTGTGGAATCTCCATCATTGGAGATTTTTAAGTGCAGGTTAGGCAAACACCTGTCAGGGTTGTCTAGATAATACTTAGTCCCGCCATGAGTGCAGGGGACTGGACTAGATGACCTCTCGAGGTCCCTTCCAGTCCTATGATTCTATGCACTGGGCAATTTGAACATGAAGAGAGTGTACACGTGCAATGCCAATGAGATGTTGGGCAATCATTAGTTTAAAAAAAACCCTCTTGTTACTGTATAAATGAAAAACTTTGGATACATAGTATTTATATTGGGTTGTTAAAGTTATCCACAAAGACATTAAAAATGAACTACAAGTATTCACACAACCAAAAGAGACAGTTGTGACTAGGGACCATGTATGTGCCAAAGTTCAGATGGAAGCCATTCCCACTGACTTCAATGGATGTTTGATGAGGCCCAAGCACTTTTGGTGGATAGGCAGTTAATGTTTGTTCTGGCTGTAATATTGCTTTTAAATGCTCTGTATTGCAATGCCTGGATACAACACTAACGACTGCACTAGAAACTGTGGGAAGAAAGATATTTTTATGTTCTTGTAACCTGACTAAAAGTATTCCATTTTTAGGTCTGTGGATAACATTAAATGCCAAAACAATAAAAAAGAAGAAGAAATGCATTAGCAGAAAGACAAAAGAAATCTCTATCCAAGAGGACAATTATGTTTTAAAAGAGATTCAAGTTAAGTTTTGGTGAGGGTCAAACTCGGATTTTAGTGCCAGTCACATTACAATGCAGTTCTTATTTGCAGATTTTAGAGGTGTTTATTTCTCTGCTCCAAGCTCAAGAGGGATGAGAGAAGATGAATCATGTTTCCTAGACCTGAACAAAACTGCAGTGCTAAGCCCATTTGGCATATGAGCCCATTAGGCTACACACTGCAGTCACGACTCTCCAATGAAAACATGTTGCTTTCTTCTTGTCTCAGTAGTGGCTGTACTTTTCTACTAGGAGGTTTATTTCTGGGTACTCCATTTGTGGTTCTCTAACATCATAAAAGTCCCTTCAGGAACCTACTCCAAAGGACTGCAGGCTACTTTGAATAAAGTTCATCAGGAAGCCTGATGACTCTTGTCTAGGGTTGAAAACTGTGAGGGCTGAATGTTCTCTTTCATCTGTCCAGATCCTCAGCTGATGTTAATTGGTGTCTCTCCACCAGTTTCACACAGATCCCATCATCTGTAGGTTTCAGCAGAGCTGGTTTTGGTACACAGAAATTCACCTCAGTTCAACCCCCTTTTTCTTTTTCTCATCCAACCAGCACCAACACTAGGATGAGACCTGGCTTCCTTAGGAGATATTTTAATAAGGTAGCTTCTAAAGTCAGAAACATCACAAGAATAGCTGTTCTCAGAGCATTTTGCCACTGCAGCTTCTGATCAAAACCTAAAAGGGCAGTGTCATACAAAAATGGTCTTAACAATTAAACGAAGTATTTCCAATCTCAAAGAGAGACTACTTCAGTTTGAGTTTGGGGGGATGGTTTGGGATGACTCTTATTTGGATGGATTCATCCATTCTGAGTCATGGCATGGATTCTGGCCACAGTGTCCCCTGTGGAAGTGTGTGTCCTATTTTTATTTTGAGGTTATTTTAATTCCCACTTCATATTCTTGTGCTTTCTCATAAGTAGAGTTTATCAGAATATTTACCCTGCTCCTGCTGTTTTGTTCTTTTCCAGTCAGCTACATTTCTGAGGTGCAGCTACATGGAAGAGCATGGAAATGCCTCCAGAGTAATCTGGCTGACAAGACAAATAGCAAGAGTAAGGAGTGAACACAAACAGGGACGTTTTCAGAGACTGTGCTAGTGAATCAGTCCAATCAGTTGCCGTGGGTGACACATTTGAACAAATTGAAGCTGACACAGTGAATAGTTTGACTGGGGGAAGTATAATTTTGGATTAAGAGTGAGCACTTTTAATCTGTCAGTGGTGGCACTCTTATACTTGTAATTGAAAGAGCACAGCACTGGTTTTGCTCCAGATGTCAATCATACCCATTCATCCTTTTGATCACTGATCAGTTCACAATCTACTCTGCATGTTTTAATATCCTTCTGCCGGTAATTTCTGTACAATTGCTCTCTATAAATACATCAGAGGAATAAATAGCAGGGAGGGTGAGGAGTTATTTTAAGTGCCAGAGTGGACACAAGAGCAAATGGCTATAAACTGTCCATCAACAAGTTTAGGCTCGAAATCAGATGAAGGTTTCTAACCATCAGAAGAGTTTCAGAGTAACAGCCGTGTTAGTCTGTATTCGCAAAAAGAAAAGGAGTACTTGTGGCACCTTAGAGACTAACCAATTTATTTGAGCATGAGCTTTCGTGAGCTACAGCTCACTTCATCGGATGCATACTGTGGAAACTGCAGAAGACATTATATACACAGAGACCATGAAACAATACCTCCTCCCACCCCACTCTCCTGCTGGTAATAGCTTATCTAAAGTGATCATCAAGTTGGGCCATTTCCAGCACAAATCCAGGTTTTCTCACCCTCCGCGCCCCCCCCCCCCCCCCACACACACAAACTCACTCTCCTGCTGGTAATAGCCCATCCAAAGTGACCACTCTCTTTAAAATGTGTATGATAATCAAGGTGGGCCATTTCCAGCACAAATCCAGCTTAGAAAAGTCCAGCTTGGACTCTCCTGCTGGAAATGGCCCAACTTGATGATCACTTTAGATAAGCTATTACCAGCAGGAGAGTGGGGTGGGAGGAGGTATTGTTTCATGGTCTCTGTGTATATAATGTCTTCTGCAGTTTCCAGAGTATGCATCCGATGAAGTGAGCTGTAGCTCACGAAAGCTCATGCTCAAATAAATTGGTTAGTCTCTAAGGTGCCACAAGTACTCCTTTTCTTTCATTAGAAGAGTGAAGTTCTGGAACAGCCTTCCAAGGGGAGCAGTGTGGGTAAAAACCTAACTGGCTTCGAGACTGGGCTTGATAAGTTTATGGAGGGGATGGTATGATGGGGCTGCCAACAATGGCATGTGACTACCAGTAGCAAAAATCCCCAATGGACAGAGACAGCACAATACATGGGAATGACTCTGCATTACTACAGAGAATTATTTCCCAGGTATCTGCCTTGTGGGTCTTGCTCACATGCTCAGGGTCTAAGTGATCGCCATATTTTGGGTTGGGAAGGTATTTCCACACAGCACAGATTGACAGAGACCTTGGGGGGTAGGGGGGTGGGAGGGTGAGTTCACCTTCCTCCACAGCATGGGGCAAGGGTCAATTGCATGTTTAAACTAGTGTAAATGGTAAATTCTCTGTGCCCTGGTCTACACTACGAGTTTAGGTCGTATTTAGCAGCGTTAGATTGGTTTAACCCTGCACCCATCCACACGACGAAGCCATTTTTTTCAACTTAAAGGGCTCTTAAAATCAATTTCTGTACTCCTCTCCCGATGAGGGGATTAGGACTGAAATCAACCTTGCTGGGTCGAATTTAGGGTAGTGTGGTCGCAATTCGATGGTATTGGCCTCCGGGAGCTATCCCAGAGTGCTCCATTGTGACCGCTCTGGACAGCACTCTCAACTCAGATGCACTGGCCAGGTAGACAGAAAAAGGCCCGCGAACTTTTGAATCTCACTTCCTGTTTGGCCAGTGTGGCAAGCTGCAGGTGAGTGCAAATCTCATCAGCAGAGGTGCCCATGATGGAGTCCCAGAATCGCCAAAAAGCTCCAGCATGGAGCGAATGGGAGGTATGGGATCTGATCGCTGTATGGGGAGACGAATCCGTGCTATCAGAACTCCATTCCAAAAGACGAAATGCCCAAACATTTGAAAAAAAATCTCCAAGCGCTTGAAGGACAGAGGCTATAACAGGGACCCGCAGCAGTGCCGCATGAAACTTAAGGAGCTCAGGCAAGCCTACCAAAAAAACAGAGAGGCAAACGGCCGCTCGGGGTCAGAGCCCCAGACATGCCACTTCTGTGATGAGCTGCATGCCATTCTAGGGGGTGCAGCCACCACTACCCCATCCCTGTGCTTTGACTCCAATTATCATGCAACAGGGATGCACATTTTGGGGACGAGGAAGATGAGGAGGAGGAGAAGGAGGTTGAAGATAGCGCACAGAAAGCAAGCGGAGAAACTGTTTTCCCCGAGAGCCAGGAACTGTTTCTCACCCTGGACCTGGAGCCAGTACCCCCCGAACCCACCCAAGGCGGGCTCCTGGACCCACCAGGCAGAGAAGGGACCTCTGGTGAGTGTACCTTTGTAAATATAATACATGGTTTAAAAGCAAGCGTGTTTAATGATTAATTTGCCCTGAAGACTTGGGATGCATTTGCGGCCAGTACAGCTACTGGAAAAGTCTGTTAACGTGTCTGGGGATGGAGTGGAAATCCTCCAGGGACATCTCCATAAAGCTCTCCTGGATGGTCACTCCTCATGGTCACCTGGTTGAAATAGGATAATATTATTAAGGGGACATTCAGAGGTGGCCATTCCTGCTGGGCTGTGTGCCTGAAAAGAAATATTCCCTGCTATTATTCACATGGTGGGGGGAGGGGTGAAGTGATCATCCCAGAGAATTGGGTGTGTGTGTGGGAGTGGGAGGGGGAGTTAGTTGGGTTTGTGCTGCATGTTAACCCGAAAACCGCAGCCCCTCCTTTTAAATGGCCAACCCATTTTAAATGGCCAACCCAACGGATGCTTGGTATGGGAAAGCAGAGCGCTGCTGTTTGAAACCATTCCCACACGTTATTAAGGTTAAAGAAGCCAAAAGACTGTAGCTTACCATGGCTGCCTGCAAGCCGAATTCTGTTGCCCAGTCCTGCGTGTGTGATCTCTCACACCAAACCAGCAGACCCTCAATATAAGAGGCAAAATGTGACCTTGTACCAAAAGCACACGTGCTATGTTAACAGCAAGGTTCAACATGAAAGAGTCTACCCATTGTTCTCTAAAATGTGTTTTTTTTTAAATACTACTCTCCCTTTTTTTCCCTCCTGCAGCTGCAAATGTTTCAGCGCTCACACTATCATCTCCGTCCCAGAGGCTAGCGAAGATTAGAAGGCAAAAAAAACGCACTCGCGATGAAATGTTCTCTGAGCTCATGCAGTCCTCCCACACTGAAAGATCCCAGCAGAGTGCGTGGAGGCAAGCAACGTCAGAGTCCAGGAAAGCACAATATGAACGCGAGGACAGGTGGTGGGTTGAAGATGATGGGTGGCGTCAGCTTGTTGACAGAAGGCAGGAAACAATGCTGAGGCTACTGTAGGATCAAAGTATATGCTCCAGCGTATGGTTGAGATGCAGGAAAGGCAGGAGCACAGACCGCTGCTACAGCCCCTGTGTAACCAACTGCGCTCCTCCCCAAGTTGCATAGCCTCCTCACCCGGACACCCAAGAACGCGGTGCGGGGGCCTCCGGCCACCCAGCCACTCCACCCCAGAGGACTGCCCAAGCAACAGAAAGTTGGCATTCAATAAGTTTTAAAGTGCAGTGTGGCCTTGTCCTTCCCTCCGCCCTGATCCCTCCTGGGCTACCTTGGCAGTTATCCCCCTATTTGTGTGATGAATTAATAAAGAATGCATGCATTTGAAACAACAATGAATTTATTGCCTCTGCAAGCAGTGATCGAAGGGGGGAGGGGAGGGCGGTTACAGGGAAGTAGAGTGAACCAAGGAGGCGGGTTTTCATCAAGGAGAAACAAACAGAACTTTCACACTGTAGCCTGGCCAGTCATGAAACTAGTTTTCAAAGTTTCTCTGATGCGCACTGCGCCCTCCTGTGTTCTTCTAACCACCCTGGTGTCTGGCTGCGTGTAATCAGTGGCCAGGCGATTTGCCTCAACCTCCCACCCCACCATAAACATCTCCCCCTTACTCTCACAGATATTGTGGAGCGCACAGCAAGCAGTAATAACAATGGGAATATTGGTTTCGCTGAGGTCTAAACGACTATGCACTTTTAAATGTCCAAATGCACATTCTACCACCATTCTGCACTTGCTCAGGCTGTAGTTGAACAGCTCCTGACTACTGTCTAGGCTGCCTGTGTATGGTTTCATGAGCCATGGGAGCAAGGGGTAGGCTGGGTCCCCAAAGATAACTATAGGCATTTCAACACCCCCAACGGTTATTTTCTAGTCTAGGAAGAAAGTCCTTTGCTGTAGCTGTTGAAACAGACCAGAATTCCTGAAGATGCGAGTGTCATGTACCTTTCCCGGCCATCCCATGTTGATGTTGGTGAAACATCCCTTGTGATCCACCAGTGCTTGCAGCACCATTGAAAAGGAACCCTTTCAGTTTATGTACTCGCTGCCTTGGTGGTCCGGTGCCAAGATAGGGATATGGGTTCCGTCTATGGCCCCACCACAGTTAGGGAATCCCATTGCAGCAGAGCCATCCACTATGACCTGCACATTTCCCAGAGTCACTGCCCTTGATAGCAGCAGTTCAGTGATTGCGTTGGCTACTTGGATCACAGCAACCCCCACAGTAGAATTGCCCACCCCAAATTGATTCCCGACTGACCAGTAGCTGTCTGGTGTTGCAAGCTTCCACAGGGCTATCACCACTCGCTTGTGAACTGTAAGGGCTGCTCTCATCTTGGTATTCTTGCGCTTCAGAGCAGGGGAAAGCAAGTCACAAAGTTCCATGAAAGTGCCCTTACGCATGCGAAAGTTTCGCAGCCACTGGGAATCGTCCCAGTCCTGCAACACTATGTGGTCCCACCAGTCTGTGCTTGTTTCCTGGGCCCATAATCTGCATTCCACGGCATGAACCTGCCCCATTACCACCATGATGTCCAAATTGCTGGGGCCCGTACTTTGAGAGAAGTCTGTGTCCATGTCCTCATCACTCTCGTCACCGTGCTGCCGGCACCTCCTTGCCTGCTTTTGCAGGTTCTGGTTCTGCATATACTGCTGGATAACGCTCATAACTGCTGTGGTGATCTGAGCAGGTTCCATGCTTGCCGTGATATGGCGTCTGCAGGAGAGCAGAGTGGCAGCAGAAGCGGCGGGTGGATGACGATGCTGACAGCAATATGGCGCCCGCATGGAAAAAGGCGCAAAACTATTGTCAGCCGTTGCTTTGAGGGAGGGAGGGAGGGAGGGGGGCCTGATGACATGTACCCCAGAACCACCCATGACAATGTTTTTGCCCCATTTGGCATTGGGATCTCAACCCAGAACCCAATGGGCTGTGGAGACTGCGGGAACTGTGGGATAGCTACCCACAGTGCAACGCTCCTGAAGTCGACGCTAGTCTTGGTACTGTGGATGCACTCCGCCGACTTAATGGTCTTAAGTGGGGACACACACAATCTACTGTATAAAATCGACTTCTATAAATTCACCATAATTTTGTAGTGTAGACATACCCTGTGATTTGAAGTCTTTACACCATGAAAGGAGGACTTCAGTAACTCAGCCAGATATTAGGGGCCTATTACAGGAGGGGGTGAGTGAGGTTCTCTGACCTGCAATGTGCAGGAGGTCAGACTAGATGATCAGGATGGTCCCTTCTGACCTTAAAGTCTATGAGTCTTCATTTTATCCTTCAACTCCCTGCTGGTTCTGCCTTAAAGGGCCAGGGCCAATTAAGTGACTGGGGCTTTTTGTGATACAGATGTCTGTTCATGAGAAGCTGGACTCAGACCACTGACGTGAAGAAGAGCTCTGTGTGAGCTCGAAAGCTTGTCTCTCTCACCAACAAAAGCAGGATCAAACAACAGCTCAATTTTCATTGAACACTGAACTAGCAATAAATGAACCACCTTTGTAACCAAGTTATTTGTGTTATAAGAGGATACTTGCAGTTTTCCCACTATCCCAGTCAAATACAAGAAGTTTTTCTCTTATCTTTCTTCAGTCTGAAGGTGAGACATAATGCATGCATCATGTTTAAATTCTGTTTCTGAATCTCTTTTCTTTTGTGCCTTGAAATCTAGCTTTGTTACCTCTTTGGATGTAGCAGATTTGATCTTTCAGTGTTTGCTGGGTCCCTGCTGTAGCAGTCTTTGGGGTAGAAGGAGAAGGGAGTAGCCTCTTAACAATAACATTGTCTCTCTCTACGCTGCTTCCCATTAAAACACATTGAAGAGGAAAGCTAGATTCCCCAGCACAGGGTTAAATGGGCTAATCAAACACATCCCCTCCCCAGTTGAGGTTGAAATAAATGGGCATGTAACCATCCCACCATGTGAAGTTTCTCAAGTGTAAATCAGCCAAACTGTTAGTTATCTGTCCTCTACTTTGTCATTATTCTTGAGAAACTTGTCAACCCCTAATAAGGGCTATCGGTCCATCATTCTCTTGTGTTGTTATGGTTGCTATGTCGTCCTCTCAGCAGCTTCTAACCGTATAACCAACAAGGGTGTGTGTGTGTGTGTGTGTGCATGTGACAGTAGCGGGGGGTGGTGGTGGTGATTAAATTCCCAAATTATCAGGAGTGAAAAAAACAACAGCAAAAAATTTTGTAATCTGTAGATGATTTCTGCTTCTGGGATCACATTAGTCATTAAGATTTATAGGTCAATCCAAGGCTTAAATAACAGATGTTTTCCCATTATTTATCTTCCTGGCTACGGCATGAGATTAGTTTTTAAGGAGATATGCATAGCACATGCAATGAAAATAGACCAGGTCCGAGAATCAGGCCTCCTAACAGCTCATAAAGGATGAACTTAAACACCAGTCAAAGAAAAGTTTTATTGTACCCTTCTAGAAATGCCAAGGGAAAGAAAATGTGCTTATCAAGGAGTGATCTTGTGGACCTGAAAATGTCACATAATAGAACTGGATTTTACCCCTTAGCCAGCTATTCAGTGTTTTTATAGTTGGGGATATTTTAAGAGTTTCTTAGATGACCCGCTAACTGGATGACATCTCAGCAGGCTCTGACTTTTAGGGTTTTTTGTTAGAGACAAGGTGGGTGAGGTAATAGCTGTTAGTGGACCAACTTTTGGTGGTGAGAGAGAGAGAGAAGCTTTTTTGTTTTGTTTTTGTAACAAGAGAGTTAGGGTGTGCTGCTGACCTTCTGTCAACAGTTGGCTTGACAAATATTAGTCTGAAAAAAAACAACATCCTGTACATCTTCCTTACAATGCACAACCTGCTAGTGCCTGTGTATGTACTGATGTTTAATAATTTCATGTGTAACTAGAAAGAGACGTATGTGTGCATATCATAAAGAGCAACATCTCAAATAGCAGAAGAAAAGGATCATAAACCAACCTCAGCCAAAACAAATACTAATTAATGTGCTTCCTCTAGCCTTTACATGCAAAGTCACTATTGACTTCAGTTCAAAATTAGGGTTGCAAGAGCAGGCTCTTTCACCTTACCATGTGCACTAGATGTGACTGGTGGTACTATTCCTATGGCGGGAACTTCTAATCTGTGAAGTAGGCAACTGTTGCCCCTCCCTCCTGACTATTACAATAATTTCTGTGCCAGGGTATAAGGACTTAGGCCCAGACACGCAAAAGGAGTTAAATAGGCAATTAAAGTCCCTGTTTTAGGTGCATGAGTCAATTTTGGTTCCACTGTGATGCTCAAAATGCCTACCGAACCCCCATAGGCACCTAAACTCACTCAGCACCCAAGTGTTCAGAGTAAAATTTCCCTAGGCACCTAAGTTTCTGCCTCTGATCATGTGCACAGCTGCCTCAATCTAGGCCTCTGTATTCCTACCTCCCAACTAAGCCCCAGAGCAATTCACAAACCAGGAGAAGATAGGCATTCAGCTACCTAAATCATGGGTGGGGGCAGTCCAGTAGGCTTGCTCAGAGGTTACTTATCCATTCAAAATCTGGCCACCAGACAAGGGGGCATCACTCATCTTATAACTTTTAGCCCAGTGGTTAGAGCACTCACCTGGGATATGGGAGACCCCAATTCAATTCTCCCCTCCCTGGCTGAGGGGAAGAGAGGATCTGAACAGGTTTCTCCTACCTCTCGGGAGGTGGCTCTTGCACCTGAGCTATAGGATAGTCTGATGCAGGCCTTACTCAATCGCTGCATTTGAATCTGTTCGACTCTGGATAAATAATGAAGGCATCATTGCAACAGGGGGACTAGAAGTAGGGTCTCCCACCTTCGAGGTGAATGCCCTCAGCACTGGGCTATAAAGGTCACACACTCCCACTGTCTGGCCCCATGACTGTTGTACTATGGCTAGATACTTAAGTATTCATGGTATCAGAGCGAGAGAGAGATTTATGACCTAATGAGTGTTGGGTCACATTGTAATCTGGCAGCTTTTACATGTGTTACAGACCTGGCTGAATCCCTCTCGTGGATGGGCATGAGTCTGTTATAATTGGGCCCACCTGTGGATCCCATGTTCTTCCTAGCCTTCTGGATCTGGGTGGCATTAGTCAGTGTCTAACTGTGGCCTTTAAAGCACATTCCAGGTACAGACCTCCTGTTTGGCCCCCTTTCTTGGGATGTAGGGCTCTGCGGTCCAACTGGCCCAGGCCCTGAAACCAGTCACAGCCTCCCCAGTCACTGAGGTACGTGCCCCAAGAATTCCACCTCAAGGGCTGCTCTGGAATATAGCTTCAGCAACCACATGGAAGGTCAAGTAGGGCACACAGGATTTGCACAGAAATGTCTGAACTCACAGTGATTTCCAATGTCGTCGCATACAAGAATTACAGCTCTTAAGGTGAAACAACAGAAACCAAGTTGTTCTCTTGGCCTGGTGTATGCTCGCCCCTTCTTGTGAGTCCATGGGACCAGTCTGTGTGTTAGGCAGGTAGGCCCCTCCTAGCCTTTGTCACCAGTAAGCCTTCTGTTGTTGGCCATTGAAACAGAGCAGGAGCTAAGATCATGTCTTGTGCTTAAATAAGGTTTCAGTCCCCTCTGTCATGTGATCCACTAATCACCTTCAGAGCCTCACTCAACATCCCAGCCCCCTTAGAGACAAGCTGGGAGAACCAGTTTCCTTTAGCCTGGTCACTCTCTTTAGCAAACTCTTTGTTCTAACAAGTGCTACTGTTACCCCCACACTTTCGGGGTGTGGTGTGCTGCCCCATCTAGTGGCACCAAGACCACTTAAAGAGAGAGAGATTGAGTCTGCGCTACAGCCTTAACTACCAGGCAGTTGGCTTTTAGCTCATGCAGTAGAGGCTCACGCATTAAGCTCCAGAGGTCCCAGGTTTGATCCTGGCCACCAATGACTCGGGTCTGTCAGTATTACACTACTGCAGTGTTGTAACTCACTTGTGGGAGGTGTCCAGTATTACAATAAGCTGCTGTGGTCTCTTTGCCGTCTATAGGCAGTGACAGCTACATATGCAGAATGCAAGTCACATTCTTCAAAATGTGTACAATGTCACGTGAAGGTCACCAGTTGATACAGACTTGTACAACCTGATACAGCTCAGTCACAAGATGTATGTGATGTTATTTCCTCTTCTGTAAGAGCTAGATTTTGACTTTAGGTACAAGCCTCAGCAAGTGGTGCTGCTAGGAGTAGCTTTGGGAGACATGGTTACTCAAGAGTCCCATTTCTTTTCCTTCCTCTGGGGGAAATGGGAGAGCGGGGGTTAGTAATTTGCTGCTGACCCATATCAGCAGTGTATTACAACATGCCTTTCACTGGTTTAGCTGCGCTGCCAAGCACATAGGCCTTTTAGTCTTGCATGCCTGGACCAAAGGTAGAGGTATTCCAGGTATGGGTGCAAGAGGGGCTCTGATACCTTTCCACAGCCATGTAGTCCAATTCCCAATCTAGACCTAAGTTGCTTCCCTGAAACTCAGAGCACTGCATGAGCAAATGGACAGAAATCACAGCCCCAGCATGAAGCCGCTGTTGTGCAACAGGGCTTCTACCAGAAAGAAGCAGGGAGAAGGACATGCTGTTCATCCTCTACAGGGTTTTTTAACTCTGTTGGACTGATTGTGGACTCAACACACCCACTCACCCCCATTTTTGTCACCACTGAGCTCTCTTCTATTCTGCTCAGGCTAGTTGCTAGAGAGCCCTATAGTGTAAACAAATAGAGTAGTATCCCTTTACATAGTTCACGAGCCTGCTGGCTGCACTCACTTGCTATTTAGAGCGACACTAAACTAGGCTTATATTTTACAGGCTCCTTCAAAGAATCTCCACTGAGAGCTGGTTCAACTCTGTGTAGGAGAATCATGGTATTTCTACTGTGATTTGGCCCTACTGGATAAACTGCACAGGACTTGGCCCTAAACTGTGCATTGTCTTCCAATGCTACATGCTCCCTTCTCGACATCATCCAAAGTTTGCTCAGTCATTCTCAGACCAACCAGCCTCTGATTTCTGCTCTCCTTTATTTATTTACTTTGCCATATCACTATGTACATTTGTAGTACTCCTGTATTTCTCCTGCAATGTCTGCCCTGTCCCAGTGTTTAGTTCTGTTATTTCTTGAACAAAGTAAATGCAAGGTGGTTAAAAAACAAAAACTGTGATCTGTGCGAACTGACCATGGCCCTGGATGAATATTTTCCCTATTAATTATTAACATAAAAGTGCTCTTCATGATTCATATACCAACTTTTAGCACTCCAGAATTCTTCTTTTCTCCTACAGCTGTGATGAAATGTTTAATGCAGTCTAGTGTGAATGTTAAACTCTGAGCTGAAGCCTGGCATTTTTCTTTATTGGGATAAAATGTTGTTTTGATTACAGATCTTAGTCCACCAAAACAAAATCCCAACCACTAAATTTTTTTTCTCATAAAGTCCGTGCAACATAAATGATCACTCCAGGTCCTGGGAACTCCAGCCAGGACACACATGGGCTGAACCACAATAGCATCAGCTCATAGCGGTCAGTCCGGGGCACAATGGGAACATGTTCACATTGAGGGACAGATGGTATCTATTTAGCTAAAAATTCTTCCACTCTGGCTGTTATATCACCCAGCTCATTTTTATTGGCTTCTTATCACATTTGGGAGCCAGCATACTTCTTCTAAAAAGTCTGTGTCAAGAATTCCTGTAGTTTCAGGGTTCAAGGCAATGTATCAAAGTGAAGGGGGAATAAAAGCAATTGAGTGTCACATTCACTGATTTGCATTTTAAAATGTTCTCAGAAGAATGTCCCAGTAGAATATGGAGAAATTAACGGAAGACGTTTCAGTCCCTCCTTATTACTCTATTTTGATATACAATCAGGGCCCAATTGTGATCCCTGCACTCATATAGAATAGCACCTGATTCCACAAGCAGGATTATTTGAGGCATAAGGTACTACTCAACTTGAACAAGTGTATCACAATTTCATCTCTTAAAATTAAGAGGTACACGTCAAGAGGTGTCTGGAGTAGGTAGATGATGTAGTCCTGTGTCAGTCCTAATGCAAAACATGACACCAAAGCACCATGTTTCCAGAGTCCAGCACCCAGCACACTTCCTGGAAGTGAGGAAGAATTGAAGAGGGTCTTAAAGGACCAGAAGGAGGGGAGTGTGAGATACCTATGAAGGGAAAAGGGAAGTCTCTCTCCTTCTCTGTTGGGGAACTGGTTCACACACTGCTACAATAACAGACGCTGGCAGATTGCCCAGCACCACTGTACTTACCATCAAACGCGAACTGTAAGGCTCAAGCAATCTTTTGGGAAAAATTCACACCCAAAATACTGTATATTGTGTTTTCCCTGGCTGTATTTTTTTTAAAATCCAACCAGTTTCTTTTATTTCTTCCCCATTGCATTATAGATTCTTTAGGGACTCAATGAACTGCCCTTTTGAAAACTGATGCTTGATTAATCAAACAGATCTTTTTTTAAAGCACCAGAGATAAAGTGGTAATCTTTCCCCTCAAAGTAAAACCAGAGCACAACTTGTTAAACAGCTGGTTTTTATAAAAAGCCAAGAAGTTGAGAGCAATAGAGAGAAATATGATATCATTATCTATATGATGCACATCTTCAATGGAATGGGGAGCCAAAGGACAGCAGACTTTACGACACCAGAGAAGTAAAGAGGGAAAAACATTCAATGAGCTTGTTCTGTATTTACTATGTGGCTTTAGAAACAACCTTCTACGTGGTTTTAAACTTTGGTCCTGTTCACCTTACAGGATGTCACCTTACAGCTCACAGTGTAAAGTCTATAGGGCAGGGAAGGATGTTATTAGAAATGCATGCATCTGTTAATGGTTCAGTAAGTTAATGGAAGAGTTGCTTGTTCCATGCTATGGTGTGTGCAGTGGCGGATTACCGCATGGGCCGATGGGGCCCTGGCCAATTTGGGGGCCCCTAGCAGGATCGCCGGAACTCTGGCCCTGCCTCCTGCTCCTCCTCTCCCCCGACTCGGAGCCCCTCTATCCTACTCCTCCTCTTCCCCCGGAGGCCCTGGCCAGGCCAGAAGGAAGCCCCAGTCCAAGCCCAAATTCCAGCCCACCCTCCCACACACAGAGCTGGCACAGCCACTTGCCAGAGCCCCTCTCTCTCCTCCCCTCCCCCATCCATGGAGCTGCTGGCCAGAGCCCAGCTCTCCGCCCCACGCTCTACACCTGCCCCCTGCATGGAGCCAGCCCAAGATCCTCTCTCCCTCCTCCCCTGGTGTGGAGTTGGCCCAAGTCCCACTCCTCCCCAGAACAGGGTTGGCCCAAAGCCTGCCACCCGCCCCAACCCCTCCACCCATCCCTGTGCAACTCTTACCACAGCCTGACGTCTGGCCAGGTCAGGGGGCAGGGCCTGGGAGAAGGAGAGGAGCAGGGTGTGAGGCCCTGTTGGGGGGGGGGGGGGGGAAGGGGTTGGGTGGTGGGCCCAAATGTTCTTTATGCCCAGGGCCCCAGTAAATCTTAATCTGCTTCTGGGTGTATGACTAAGATGCATTAATTTTTTATATTAGACTGTCTCCAAACACGGCTTTTATGGCCTAATAAAAAAGCAAATTTGATAAGTTCACAAACACAATGAACATGGTGGACTTGTGTCATAAATATAAAGGGAAGGGTAATCACCTTTCTGTATACAGAACTATAAAATCCCTCCTGGCCAGAGGCAAAACCCTTTCACCTGTAAAGGGTTAAGAAGCTAGGATAACCTTGCTGGCACCTGACCAAAATGACCAATGAGGAGACAAGTTACTTTCAAAGCTGGAGGCGGGGGGACGGGAACAAAGGGTCTGTCTGTCTGTGTGATGCTTTTGCTGGGAAAAGAACAGGAATGGAGTATTAGAACTTGTTAGTAAGTAATCTAGCTAGAAATGCATTAGATTTCCTTTTGTTTAAATGGCTGGTAAATAAGTTGTGCTGAATGGAATGTATATTCCTGTTTTTGTGTCTTTTTGTAACTTAAGGTTTTGCCTAGAGGGATTCTCTATGTTTTGAATCTGATTACCCTGTAAGGTATTTACCATCCTGATTTTACAAAGGTGATTCTTTTATTTTTTCTTTAATTAAAATTCTTCTTTTAAGATCTTGATTGTTTTTTCATTGTTCTTAAGATCCAAGGGTTTGGGTCTGTGTTCACCTATGCAAATTGGTGAGGATTTTTATCAAGCCTTCCCCAGCCATTCTCCATGACCCCACGAATGCAGATTCTATGAATTTATTACTGTTGTCAAATAATTTGGTTACATTAGCATCTAGCTGCCCCTGCAGAGATCTGGGCTGGGCACTGTAAACACACATAGTAAGAGAAAGTCCCTGCCCCCCCAAAAAAGCTTAGGATCTGAATATAGAGTCTCTCTACACATGTGGTTGTCTTCTACAGAAGCCAACCTCACAATAAAACATTTACAAATTAATCTGGGCTTGATTTACAGAGGTACTGAGTACATGCAGTTCTCATTGATCTCAATAGGAGTTTTGATTGCTCAGAATTTCTAAAAATCAGTTGTGAAGTTTCTTGCTCTGCGTCTTACAATAAGACCATAGAAATGAAAGACAGAAAAGACTTACTAGGTTATCAGGCCAAACGCATCCCTGGAGTAATTCCATTGAAGTCAATGGAGTTTCATCAAGGAAGAATTTGGTTAAAAACGATTGTTCCTAATAGTATATTTTGTAGTGTTTTGTCCTATCCAGTTTTAATTAGCTCTCCATTAGTCAAGGAACCGTAGGGTTGTTTCAATAAGCTAACCTCGCAGAAAACTGTCTGTACCTAGCCTGGTCCCCCTGTTTTTCTCACCCCCTCATTATGTCATGTCTAATTTAGCTAGTAAGTTCCTCAAAGCTGGCATTATGTCGTCTTTCTGTTTTGGGAAGCACCTAGTACACGTTTGGCTTATGCTAGAAATACTAAATAACAGTACTAACAACAAACACATTATGACATCTGTAAAAGCAGATGTGTCAAATAATTTGTGAAATACATTGTGTTCATTCATTACTTCATCAATAGTTGTATTTCCAGGATAGGCCCTTTTGCCACATGTTCTTCAAGAAGAAGGAAGCTGGGGATTTGTGTCTTGATACTACAGTGTCAGCTTGTAGTTAGAGTAGCAGTTTTCAGGACTTTTGGATTTTCCTACTGGCTGCACCATTGACACACTGTGATGCTTTGGGCAAGTCACTTAACCTTTAAATCTCATCTATCCAAAGGCTATAGTAATACATTCCTAACCTTGCAAGGGTTCTCAGCTTATTTTGTTAAATTTTAGAAAGCACCTTAAGATTCTTGGTTGACCAGCACCATCCCAAGGTGCAAAGTGTCATTTTTCATTTATGTTATTATCAGTCTTTCTGCCCCATTTTAACTGGTTCTTCCCTCACTTTTGTCTGAGTCTTGTCCCAGTTTTTGACCGTCTCTGGTTGCTGTGCTAATAAGATTACCAAGAATTTGTGCTAGGTGTTATCATATCAGTCATCCAAAATGCAACCCAAACAATTTGGTTACAAATCCCCACAATAACTGTGGCTTCAACCCTGCTAAAATAATAATCAAGTTTCTATAGCTAACAAGCAGACACCCACCCCCCCAGCCCATATTTGCTCAACTGCCAAACCCACACATCTGGTCAGCTGTTTGTGTGTCTGTTGTGAGCTATCAGTTGTACATGCCACTTGTGAAACGGTTTGCTTGAGGTGTGTCAGGAATGTCAGAGTATCATTAAAAATATTTTTTGTACCTGCCTTAATTCTACAAACACACACACAGATACACACCTTAAAATTCACCATTGAGCTTAATTAAGCTCTCTCTCTAGTCTTGCCAGGAGGGTTCCATGTTGTGTCATTGAGGCCATTTCATCAGCCAGGTCTTTTCATAAAAGATCTCATTACATACATTTCACAGTGTGGGATCTCAGCACACCCCATGAGCACAGATTTCATCCCCTAAAAGGGTATCACAAGGGTATGTAGCTACAAATACAGGCAACTTTTAGCTTGTATGCGTGTCAGTACACAGACCATGACTTTATTTGTGTTATGAGGTTCCTAGCACACTTCTCAATTATCAAAATATAAATGAATAATAAATAATGCTTAATAAAGATGAGACAGAGAAACCAAAAGCTATTTTGTTTCTACTTCAGCAATGCATGTATTACCACATCATTCAAACACACTGAGCAACACCAGCAAAATCCAATCATGGACCAAAATAACATACAGCTAAATGAAATACTATGTAGTATATCCTGAAAGCAACCACTATACTTGCATTCTCATTGTCCACAGTAACACCTGCAATTCTTTGATCATGGTTCTTTAATGTGCTATATTGTGTAGCGAGGGGACCAAGCCAGCAATTAGCTATTCTCTCATTGGATCCTGAAATCACAGTGTGCTTTTCAGCTCCTTAATAAATTCCCCAAAAGGGGGAAGTTGCATACAAAGTTCAGCTTGTGTATTTTAATGCCAGGTTCCCACAGCATTGTGGGTTCTTGGAACTCAGTTAAAGACATTCACATCCTGTATGTGTTCCAGATTTTTAATGGAAACTTTACTGGTCACTTACCATTCTGACATCATTTAGGCTAATGGCCTTAGAATATTGTGCAACCTACTCAGCCTTTGGTAAGAAACGACATTTGCCTTAGCTACTGTAAATGACTCAACCATAACAATGTAAGGAACAAAAGCCAAAAACCAGATTCACATATTATTTAAGGTCATCACGTGTGGATTTCCGTTGCAATTCAACACACTAAATATAAAACTGAACTGACTGATGAAAATGAAAACCAAAACCTAGTATACCAGCATTTGGGAACTCTGCCACTGCTCCTAATTTAAATTCTGTACTCATTGCTGTGGGGAATCCAGGGAATTCTTTCAGTGTATGGAACATTAGTCTATGCCCTTCTTGCAGCTTATGCAGTAACAATGAATATACCCTGGCCTCTGTACCAGCAGACATATATCTATGAACAATATAATATTGATAAGACAGGGCTAGAGCTTCAGAAAAAATGCCATCTACAAACAAACAAAAATTGGAATTCCTTCTTGAATGCTGCCCCAATGCATGTGCAATTTACTGTGCAATGAGGTATTGCTCCAGAGATGACTGAAGTCAATGGCAAGACTTGAATTGACGTCAATGGTTTTTGACCAGGTCCTGAACGAGGTAGTTTGTGAAAAACTACAATGCATGCACGATGCGATTTTTCAAAGGCTCCAAGCAAAACAAATTTTCATTGTAACATTCAAAGGCACTTCTGTCCGATGGGGGCAATTTCTCTGAAAACTTTCATCCATCCCAGCACTAAGCATTGTTCAAAGAAGGTGTCTATATACATATATAGAGCAAGAGAGTATGGATTAAAGAGTATTTTTGTCGCACTCTTTTCTCACTCACAAATGGGCTGAACCATTTGGTTCAAAATTCCCAACCCAATTCACCCTCACACAGAGGCCAAAGCTAGAAAACCCAGGCTGGTGGATGAAATTATAAACAACTGAAAATAGGGAGTTCTGCTGGAAATAAGTAAACATACACTGTGTTAGGGGACTGGAAAGACCCCATGCAGTCTTCACCTTTAAACACTCCTGTATCTTGGCAGAGGGGAGGGGGAGGCATCTTGTTTTAATGTTTAATGTTTATTTAATGTTTATTTCATTGCCATCTTAGCATATGTTTTGTTTAATGTTGTACTCATAGGCGTGCGCAGCACATTTCATTAGGGTGTGCACCCAGGGAGCCCCGCCCTAGCCCCACCCCACTCTGCCCTAGCCCTGCCCCCACCCACTCCCTCCCACTTCCCACCCCCTGACTGACCCCCTCAGAATCCCCAACACCCCCGCTCCTTGTCCCCTGACTGCCCCCTCCTGAGACCCCTCCCACTGTAACTCCTCCCTAGGACCCTACCCCCACCTGTCCCCTGACTGCCCCGACCCTTATCCACACCCCTGTCCCCAGACAGACCCCCGGGACTCCCACACCCATCCAACCGCTCCCCGCCCCCTGACAGGACCCATCCAACTCCCCCTGTTCTCTGCCTGCCACGACCCCTCTCCACACCCGCACCCCAACAGGCACCCCCCAGAACCCCCGACCCATCCAACCCCCCCTGCTCCTTGTCCCCTGATCACCCCCTCCAGAGACCCCCACCCCCTAATTATCCCCCCCAGGACTCCACCAACTATCCAACCCCCCTGTCCCGACTGCCCCAACCCCTAGCCACACCCCACCCCTGACAGGCACCCTGGGACTCCCACGCCCTATCCAACGCCCCCGTTCCCCATCCCCTGACTGTCCCCAAGACCTCTGGCCCGTATCCAACCCCCCCGTCCCGGCCCAGCCCCCTTACCACACCACCGCTGAGAACAGAGTCCCCACCAAATCCCACCCTGTCAGGGTTCCCTCCCCACTCTGAACTCTAGGGTACAGACATGGGGACCCGCACGAAAGACCCCCTAAACTTATTCTACCAGCTTAGGTTAAAAACTCCCCAGGCACAAATTCTCCCTTGTACCTTGGGTTTAAGTAATGCTGCCACCACCAAGTGATTTTAACAAAGAACCAGGGGAAAGGACCACTTGGAGTTCCTCTTCCCCTAGCAATCCCCCCAAACCCTTTCACCTCCCTTTCCTTGGGAGGCTTGAGAATAATATCCTAACCAATTGGTTACAAAATGATCAAAGATCCAAACCCCTGGGTCTTGGAACAATGGAAAAATCAGTCAGGGTCTTAAAAGAAGGATTTTATTTAAATAAAAGGTAAAAGAATCACCTCTGTAAAATCAGGATGGTAAATACTTTACATGGTAATCAAATTCAAAACACAGAGGATTCCCCTCTAGGCAAAACTTTAAAGTTACAAAAAACCAGGATAAACCTCCCTCTAGCAAAGGAAAAATTCACAAGTTGAAAACAAAAGGTAATCTAACGGCCTTGCCTTATTTACTTACTCTTTTTGTAATATCAGAGACTTGTACAGGATGGTTTATAGGAGAAGTTTTTTTGACCTGATGCTTCTCTGCTTTCCCCAGAGAACACACCACAAAGCCTCCGCCCACCCAAGATCTGAAAGTATCTTCTTTCCCCATTGGTGCCTTTGGTCAGGTGCCAACCAGGTTATTTGAGCTTCTTAACCCCTTACAGGTAAGGAGGAATTCTAGGCTACCCTTAGCTATATGGTCCCTGGACATCCCCTTGACCAATGACGTGATGGCACTTACGGGGCAGGTGCAAAGAGCGCCAACCAAGCTGGAACACAGCGGTGAAAAAGTGCTATGACTGATGTAAGTCAACAAAGGTCATGTGTAGTGCTGGGGAGGTGGCGATTGGCTGGGCGGGCGTGGGGGCCAAGGAGGGTCACAGTAGCAGCATGGGGTTCGCTGTGTGACGCAATTACAACAAGTTTGTGCAGCTGCTGGGGAAGTTTGTACAGGCAACAAATACACCATGTGCGGGTGGGACCCTGTCACCAGGGGTGGCAGGTTTGAAGAAATTTTGGTGGTGCCCTGAACCCACCCCCACCCAAACTCTGCCTCCCACCTGCCTAAGGCTCTGGGAGGGAGTTTGGGTGGGGGAGGTCTGGGGCAGGGGATTGGGGTGCAGAGGTGAGGGGTGTGGCTGCAGATGAGGGGTTTGGGTGTGGGAGAGGCTCAGGGTGCGAGTAGGAGTGTAGGGGGTGAGGGCTCTGTCTGGGGCTGGAAATGAGGGGTTTGGGGTGTGGGAGGGGCTCAAGGCGAGAGTATGAGTGTGGGGGCTGAGGACTCTGCTCCAGGGCCCAGGGAGGTGTGAGGGGGTAGCAAAAGGGGGCTGGGGGAGGCACGGGGAGGCAGCAGGTGGGGCCTGGGGAGACACCCAGCCCCAAATATTGGTGGAGCTGGGCCCCTGGGCCAACTCCACTCACCCCGCGCTGCTGGGGCCAGCAGCGCAGCAGCGATGTAAACATGGCTCCGCCGCCATCACTGCCTGCAACTCTTGTGGCCTCCTCCTCTTCCTCCTCCCGCCCCCCCCCCCGAGCCTCCAGCGGGGGAGAGGGGAGGAGCAGCCTTCCCAGCTGGAGCTCAGAGCATTAGGGTGTGCCTGGGCACACCCAGCACACCCTGTGCTCATGCCTATGGGTGTAATATGTGTTTGGGTTCCCCCTTTTTCCACAGTAGGGGGAGCTGTGGATGGGTCTGTCTGGCAGGCTGTGTATGGGACCATTACAAGGTGCAGGCATAACCTTAAGGTTGGGGTGAAGAGCTTCTTGGTGCGGAAAGGTGACAGACTGAACAGTGAGGAAGATTCGTCTGGCTGTAATCAGTATGCCTCACCAGACAACCTAGCAGGGAGTGAGACTGCTTGCTGTACTGTAGCCTGGGATCATTCATTTGGCTTCTATTGTGGTTTTCAGTACATGGTTAAAATCCACCTGGTCTCTCAAACTTAATTGAATTGCTCTAGGGGAAAGGGCAGTTCATGACAACCCCTCCTCCCTCAATTCCCTTCTGGCCTTAAAATCTATGAGTGAAATCCTGGTCCGATTGAAGTCAATAGGAGTTTTTCCCTTGCCTTCAATAGGGACAGGATTTAACCCAATGAATCTCAGAACATGCATAATTAGTCAAAATATTTTTATATTGTGCCCTTCAAACGCTGATTTTTCACATGAAGCATATGAATGCCAGAAAAGTAGTGCGTTCCAAAGGACAACTTGAATGACTAGAACTAAACATTCTAGTAATAACCATACCTGAGTCCCCCTGTCACAACCCAAAGGACAGAACAGATTTTTCACATAAGTGTTCAGATTGCAGGGGAGAATGAAATGCCACTACCATGGCAAAAGACTCACATACCTTATTTTCTCCATGTACAAATACAAATCATTACATGAGGGGAGCTGCATTTTATTACTTTGCTTTATGTTCCAGACTTTAATAACCAACCCTACTTCATGGCAACTCTGCATGTGCTACACCAATATGTTTTGGTAGCTGATACTCCAATGTGTGTACTACAAGCTCAGAGGCAAAAGTTGCTGTCACTCCAAAATCAGCTTCCAAAAAGATTCTCACCCTGGCAAGATTCCTAATAAACACTCACACAGAGCTTTTAAGTAAAATAAAATGACCTATTAGGATGGCCTGGCAAAGACGGCTGCAGATACCCTAGGTAGGAGTCTTAGGGTATGGCTACACTGCAAGCCGAGGTGTGATTGTAGCACAGATAGGTATACCCTTACTAGCTTTACCAGCACTAGCATGGCTAAAAATAGAAGTGTAGCTGCAGCAAGCTTCATCACCATGAGGGGGTCCCCACAGGGCTTGAACAGCCCGCACCAAAGGCTGTGTCACTGCATCTACGCTGATATTTTTAGCAATACTAGCATAGGTATGTTTACTCTAGTTGCATTATACGTCAGATTGCAGTGTAGCAATACCCTTAGAGGATTAGCTGCAAAATGGAGGTAGAAAACGTGCAAGATATACCTCTAGAGTCGCCCCAAAAGAGTGAAAGGCTCTTTTCAGGATTTCTTGGGTCTGCTTACCAAAATTGCCTTTTTAATCACAACACTCTCTGGAAAGCGAGCATATCCTAGGCCTTTGGTTTCACTGGATGATCTTCCTCTTACTCTGGCATTCTCAGCATCTCCTGATGCTCATTTCGGAAGGAAGTATCATTAGCCCATTTTTTAGATGGGGAAAATGAGGCACAGCCAACAAGAAAATCCAGATCCCCTGACTTCCCCAAAATAATCTAAATTATTTAGTTTGTTGTTCAGCTCTACACAATGTGTTGGTCATTCTATGACTATTTCTATGAATTACGTCCAGATACTGAAGATTTCTGGGTAGCTCAACAGCACTAAAAATCAGCTGTTTTATCAGGACACCCTGACTATATTTGAATAGAAAAGTGGCTGAAGAACCATAACTAATGGGAAAATTGCAATGTGTCAGCTTGGCATGTAGCACAAGGATACATGATAGGTTTGTGTGATGTTCCCCTCTGGTGTTATCTGGACTGGTGATCTGCTAGGTCACTCCAGTCTTTGATTCTGTGAGCCAGCCTTACCCTGCTCTGCTGTGAGAACCCCCACTCGTGGACTGTTCATGTACAGCGTCTGGCATGTAAGCTGCTCCCAGTTACTTGCAACCGAATGACACTAGCCAATATCTCCGGTCCCAAACGCAACCCGAGGAGCCTCCATCTTGCAGTGTCCAGTTATGCCCACTGGACACTGCAAGCTTATATGAGTTTGTCAATTTAACAAAGAAATTGATATGTACCAGGCTTGTTATCCCATGGGGAGTCTCGGACACGCTTCAAACCAAACACACTGCTTCAGGTAGAATAAACAAACTGCTTATTAACTACAAACATAGATTTTAAGTGATTATAAGTCAAAGCATAACAAGTCAGATTTGGTCAAATAAATGAAAGCAAAACGCATTCTAAGCTGATCTTAACACTTTCAGTGCCCTTACAAACTTAGATGCTTCTCACCACAGGCTGGCTGGTTGCCCTTCAGCCAGGCTCTCCCCTTTGATCAGCACTTCAGTCGCTTGGTGGTGATGTCTGTAGATGGAGGTGGAAGAGAGAGGAAGAGCATGGCAAAGTCTCTTCCTTTTATCATGTTTTTTCTTCCCTCTTGGCTTTGCCCCCCTCTTAAGAGTCAACTGAGCATGACCTCATTGCAGTCCCAAACTGACCAAAGGAATGGGGGTCCCTTGTTGTTACCTAGGCCAGTGTCCTTTGTTCCCAGTGAGGCTGGGCTGGGTTTATCTCATACATGCCCTGATGAGGTGTGAACTGCCCCTCTGCTTCTGGAGAGTTTTTGCTGGGATTGCTTTTCAGCCTCATAACTATATACATGAAATTACAACCTATAACATAACATAACTATAACAACGATTACTATAACATTAACATAACAACAATGCTCAGTGCATCATGAACCTTCCGAAGACACCTGACATGATAAACTTTGCATTAGATACCACACAATCATATGATAAGGATGAACATGGGGTGCTAGGTGTTCCCCCAAGGTACAGAATGTCACAGTTTGGTCTTATGTATCATTGTAGTAATGATCTAAACTAGGGATTAAACAATATGCTAAGGAAAATCATTGCTGATCCTTGTACTGGAGATGTTGTACACATTTGGAGATTTGGTTAGTTGTAGCCACCAGTGCTGGGTGTTGTTTAGAGGAAGCAGGCTCTATTTTTCCTTTCCTCTCCCTCTCTTTGGATTGCCCTTTGTTTTCTATACTGAGCAGAACTGGGTGGAGAGTGGTAATTCCATTTCATGGAGGATTTTTATAGTTCAACATTTGGCTTTGTTCTAGTTCAGAATGAAAACCAAAAGGGAATGGAGACCTGGCTATGGGGCAGTGAGTCAGGGATCCTGGAAGCCTAGACTGCCAAGGAACCATGAGCCCAGGAGCTGGGGTTTACAGGCTGTCAGCTCCCTGTCAGCCTACCAGGCAGGCTGCCAAGGAGCCTGGCAAGTAAGGGCAGGAACCCAGACAGGTTTCTATTGAAACTTTGTCATAATGGTACCATCTCTGCGAATGTTTCAATTTCAACGAATTGGCAAATTCTGATGAAAAAATGTTGAGTCTGAATTTTTCTGACCCGCTCTAATATGGAGGTTACTACTAGCGGCAGGGGTTGTGGCTGAGTTTGACATGACTAGAACATTAGTCAACATTTTGGTCTAATTTCAATTGTTGTGGGTGCTGGGTGGTGTTGGTGGCCTGTGATATACAAGCAGTGAAACTAGATGAACTGGTGGTTCCTTCTGGCCTTAAACTCCATGAAACTATGAGAAAAAATAGGTTTATATATCAGGAAAATTTTCCTGACAAGTGAGATCCAAGTGGCTGTGGAATAGTCTCCCAAGGGAAGTGCTTAGCCTTCTTAAAACCAGACTGGACATATGAAATAATTAGAGCTGATCGAAAAATGGAGTTTCTGTCCTTTAGCAAATTGTGATATTCAAACATTTGTTTTCATTCCAAACTGGGTGGAAGCACTGAACAAACAAGATGCTCCAGAGCAGCTCAGATACAGAATGAGCCTGCTGCCCATGGTGGAAAATGGAGTTGAGCTGGGGAGTAGGACCTGTATGGGAGAATGGAGTCATGCAGGACTAGGGTTGTCAACCCTCCAGGATTGGCCTGGAGTCTCCAGGAATTAAAGATTAATCTTTAATTAAAGATTGTGTCATGTGTTAAAATTTCCAGGAATACATCCAACCAAAATTGGCAGCCCTATGTAGGACCCAGAACTAGAACTTGCATGAGGCACTGGGGCAGTTGTGTCCTGGAGCGTCACATCAACCTGAATGCTTAGTTTCAGGTTGACAAACTGAAACATAAAATTTTGGATTGAAATGAAACATATTTTGCTTAGACTTTCCTGGCAAAAAAATTCCACCGACATAAATATTTTGTCACTGAAAATTTATACTTAGGCTAAACCCCATTTTCCAGGAAAATGTTTCATCTAGAACTTTCCAACCAGCCCTAGCAATACTGTACAGTAGGAATAACCTTAGATTGTTACATTATTTTCCATTTCTAACATCTAGGGTCTGTGATTCTAACCTTGCTATGATCCTACATATTTTGGATCACGTTTTCTTTATCTTTACTACTTGAGCTAGTGGACAACCACAAGATGTTGTCCTATACCGTATACACATTGAGTTACGCAAGGGTTTCACTTGACATTTGTTTTTTGCTACAATGTCAGATTCAACATGGGAAAGAAACTGGATCTACATGTGATCTAACGCAAAATTTATGTGACACTGTTCAGTTTACATAAAAAAACTGATTCTGCCTGATTTTGATCTAACAGTGGTGTAACTCCATTGACTTCAGTGAAGTTACTCTTGTTTTATGCCAGTGTAAGCAACATTGGAATCAGGCTTATAAATTCTTAACAACTTTGCTACAGTGTGTTGTGCAATGACAGTAGAGATGCAGCTGAGCCCCACAGTTCATCTGTTTTGATCTGATCTTGCCCTTAGTTTGGGGTATTCAAATCCAGGGTTTGGTTCAGCATTTATGCAGATTTAGAGCCTGATTCTCAACTATCTTGCACCTTGTGTAGTCATTTACAACTATACAAAGTGGGTGAAATGATACCAAATTGGAACCGCAGTGTTCTGCACTCTCTTTGCACAGGTGTAAATGACTATATGCAGGGCAGGGCAGTGGAAAATCAGGTCCAGAGGCTAGTGGAAAGTTTATTTGGGGAGGGGAGTTTGGTGGGGAGGAAGGATGTCTGCTTCTGAACTTCCCCCAAATTTGGATTTTGGTTAAGGTCTACCTCTAATTTGAACAGCATTTTCCCAGCATGGAAACGTACAACTCCATTTGCTGACTTTTGTTCAAAGGCTCTTTCTGTGGCTAAGCCATTTATGTGTCTATATTACATGTAAATCTTTGATACCATATGAGATAACAGGGATAATCCTCCTAAAGGATTTGTGGTATTTCATATTAGAGCTTCCATTTGTAATCATATGCATTGCCTTTAGGAGTCCTTGAGTGATGATATATCATCACCGTATTCAATTGCACTATATTAACATAAGTTTAGAAGCACCAGTAACCTATGGGTCCAGAACTATGGATCCTGCTGCCCTTTCTCAGATTTATAAACACAAAATTCCATTATAGTTAATGGGCGTTTTATCTGAATACCAATAACGTGATTTAGGCCATTTTGCTTTTGAAGCTTCATCTGCTATCTTTGTATTAAATGATGTGGTTACTTCCAACACAGAGTAATAGTTGCCAAATAAAGTCACTTTTATTCTGGGATAGAAATGCCAACGCACGGAGTTATTCCAGAGTAGCTATAGCATAATAATTATTCCAGAACAGCTGTGTCTGTCAATTTCTCCATGTAGACAAGGCCTTAATGTTCCTGGGTGGTGATGAGCAATGAGAAGAACTTTAATTACTTTGCTGCTGAGAATTGCAACCTATGATGGAGCAACTGAGTAATTTGGGGGAACAAGTTCAAAGATAAGAATAGCTATGTCCACCAAGCCTTATAGTGTGGCAATACTGCTTTTATATAGCACCGCAGACACTGTATCTATTATGGCAACATAATACAGAAGATGGTCATGCTTCTAGAGACAATTATTTTTGAAATTAATATAAAATTAAGGATTTACAGAAGTGTATCTCTACAAAGAATTGTTTGTTTATTCACAGCACTATTGGGGATATTGACTCAAAATGTCTAGCATAGAATTTTTAAGGCCTCATGATGATCTCACTGTGATGTTACACCACATATTCTTCATAGAAATATTGTTATGATATGATATGGCATAACTAAGATATGTTTTATGCAAGATGGTCATGTGAGATATCATGGAAAGGTTATGATTTACTGAATGTGATTATCCAATGTGTCTGCATGTATCATTTCTGTATCTAGAGTTAGGAATATTGACTATGTAACAACTACAACTGTGTGTGTACTTGGGAAACACCCACCAGATGGCAGGCCATCAGCCTTGATGAGTCATTAGGAAGAAACAATAAGACTTGAAAGATACTAATCTCTCTCCTTCCTGAGAAGCTTCCTGGGTTGCTGCTTTTACACTACAAGGTCAGGTGATCATGTCACCTTGTACAGGTTCCCATCTTGAGCTGGTATTTTTCCACTGGAAGGGTCTGGGAAACAAAAGATTCCCACCTTATGTAAATCTTATTTGAGGCTGGGGAGTAAGTTGATCTTGGTTCACTCTTCACTGAATTTCTCACCCAGGATGACTGCTGGAAACACCTAAGTAACAAGGACAAACGGAAAGGGGAGGAGTACTGAACCCAGGCTGGAAAAGGGATCTGGTCTGTGAATAAGATACCTGAAGATGTAAGCTGAAAGCAGAGTAGCTGACCTTCAAGAATTTCTGCAACCTGTCCAAAAACAACATTTAGGGTGAGAAATGGCTACTTGTAACCAGTTTCTTTGAGATCTTAAGCTTAGTATGCATGTTTTGTTTTATTTGCTTGGTAATCTGCTTTAATCTGTTTGCTATCCCTTATAATCACTTAAAATCTGCCTTTTGTAGTTAATAAACTCATTTTTGTTTACTATGAAACCCAGTTTGTGCAATTTATAACTGGGGGAGCGGGGCAAGAAGCTGTGCATATCTTCCTCCACATTGAGTTTATGAACTTACACTGTATAGATTTCTCTACAGGAACAATAACGTCAGTGGATTTTGGATCAGGTCCTTAGTGCCCAAGATTCTATTCTGCAACTTTTTTTCAACAAACTGGGAAGCTGGATTTTGATGGCCAAGACGTATAATTGCCCAGAATTGTAATGGGAAATAAAGGCACTTGGGTAAGTTTGCTTACTTTCGACAGCAGCGGAGTTATGATTGTTCTAGCTGCCCTCGCTTTACTTAGTGATTATGGAAAGATTGGGGTGATGTATGAGCAGCCTGCCTGCCTGATAACAATGACACCTAGTTGTGTGATACAATATTTACACAAAGATATATCCTGCATAGCGCACACTGAATATTCATTGGCACAATGTGGCTCATGATAAATTCAGGTGACATTAATATAGAAGTCACGTACAATGCGTTATTGTGTAATTTTTAGTGTATTTACATTCTATTGAACCTTGCAATGATCAATTTAATTTCCTCTCCTGTGAGAGTATTCAGCAGCGCTGTTGAAATTTACATGTTTGCTCTTCTTTAATGACACTTCAATCTTGGTGGAGAAAATTCTGTGTTTTCTAGCCTAACCTGTTCTGACATTTTGTCTGTTTAACTTTAGTTATTGAATAGAACAGCAGAGCTCAACCAGCAACATTGTAAGGAACAAAATACTTCATCCATACTGTATTGCTTATCTAAAAACAAATGCTATCCCTCTGCTCTTCCTTCCCATATATAGTGGCTCATTTATTGAATCCCAAAGGTCCAACCCATTTGAAAATGATACTGACATACCTTGGTACATATAAGAATCCATAAATACCATAAATCCATGTTAGTGCCCAAGGAATGAGTGCAGGTTACTCACTTCAGTTTAGGGCCTGATCACTAAAATCACCATTGGCGATGCATGACATCAGTCCCCACTGAAAGAATGGCTCCTTGAGAACTATTCTAACCATTATAAATTAGAACAGCCCTGTGGCTGCTTCAGTAGATTCTGTGTGTCGAAACAGGACAGTGTGTCTGGGTAAATATTGTATAGCACAGTGGATGTTGTTGATATCAGGCATATGACCACGCTTGGGAGACAGCCATACTTTTCATACATCACACCAACATTCTGTAAACTGAATAAAGTGAGTTTAGGACAGCCATCTCTCTGCTGCTGGACATCTTAAGTAAACAGAGACTTCAGCAAGTCCTTTTATTTTCCTTCTTTAAAGGTCAAAGTGAACTGTACTGGAGGCACTTTGAAGTGGTCTCAAGTCAGTGAGTGGTGGAGGTGGTCCTGAGAGGAGGTTTAGTTGTACAGGGGTAAATGGATAACTTAACCAATAGTTAATGATATCCATGAGATCACAGTTGTGTATTGCAATGTACAACTGCACCAGTCTTTATTTACTGATTTCATAGCACTAGTGACTACATTCATTCTGGGTAGAGAGAGTGCACACCTGCCCACAGATATAGAATTTTAGGACTTTGAGAGGTCATCTAGTCCAGTCCCCTGCACTCATGGCAGGACTAAGTATTATCTAGACCGTCCCTGACAGGTGTTTGTCTAACCTGCTCTTAAAAATCTCCAATGATGGAGATTTCACACCTCTCTAGGCAATTTATTCTAGTGCTTAACCACCCTGACAGAAAGTTTTTCCTAATGTCCAACCTCAACTGCCCTTGCTGCAATTTAAGCTCATTGCTTCTTGTCCCATCCTCAGAGGTTAAGGAGAACAATTTTTCTCCCGCCTGCTTGTAACAACCTTTTATTACTTGAAAACTGTTATCATGTCTCTTCTCAGTCTTCTATTCTCGAGACTAAACAAACCCAATTCTTTCAATCTTTCCTCAAAGGTCGAGTTTTCTAGACCTTTAATCATTTTTGTTCCTCTTGTCTGGACTTTCTCCAGTTTGTCCACATCTTTCCTGAAATGTAGTGCCCAGAACTGGACACAATACTCCAGTTGAGGCTTAACATCTTCGCTTGGCTACACAGAGGTTTTGCCAGCCTTCACCATGCATTCTCTCCGGGAGTGACAGAAATTCCCTAGAAGTGGGGAGGAGGCCACTGGTGCCCGAGCGGTAGTCCTTCCTCCCCCCCTGCACCCCTTCTGCCGGAGCCACTGCCTCTCCCCACCCCCCAGGCCCAACTCCTGCACTGCCTCTTCCCCCCAAGACCCTGTTTCCTGCTCGCTCCTCTTTGCCCCCTCCCCTTGTTGCTTTCCCTTACAGCCGGTAAAAAGTGATGGGGCCCCCTGTTCCAGCACCCCTGGTTGTATCATCAAATGAATCATGTCCATTAAAGAGAGAGTAGTAAGAAGGAACGTCTTCTACCTATCTGCAGTTCCCACTTGGCAGGTACAAATAAAGAAAATCAGCACACACACAGGCACACCAAAATCACATGGTTTGTTTTCTGAGTTCTGATGCTCGGAACAGTTGCAAAGGGAAGTTAAGATAATGGCATGGAGAGAACACTTATAAAGTTTGATGATACCAGGCTGGGAGGGGTTGCAAGATAATGGCATGGAGAGTACACTTATAACGTTTGTGGATGATACCAAGCTGGGAGGGGTTGCAAGTGCTTTGGAGGATAGAATTAAAATTCAAAATGATCTGGAAAAACTGGAGAAATGGGCTGAAGTAAATAGGATGAAATTCAATAAGGACAAATGCAAAGTGCTCCATTTAGGAAGGAACAATCAGTTGCACACGTACAAATTGGGAAATGACTGCCTAGGAAGGAGTTCTGCGGAAAGGGATCTGAGGATCATAGTGGACCACAAGCTAAATATGAGTGACCAGTATAACACTGTTTCAAAAAAAGCAAACATCATTCTGGGATGCATTAGCAGGAGTGTTGTAAGCAAGACACAAGAAGTAAATCTTCCTCTCGACACTGCTGTTGAAAGATGCGGATAGGTGCATAGTGACATTTTCAAGGGTGCTTTGGTGCCTCACCCACACGGGAAAATTGAAAGTCTCCCCAAATTTGGCCATGTTATAAGCCTATGAAAAAAAATCACAATTCACACGTGCTGAAAAGCCTTGCTAGAGCTTCGCAGCTAAATTCCCCAAAGATTCTGTTCACACGGGGCATGCTCAAGCATGGTCCTGAGTAGGACTTTCCTAGCGATTGCAATTCTGATCAGATTGGAGCTGGGCACAGGAGCTGAGAGCAGAGAGACTTGCTCTCCTGTGTTCTAAGTGACCCCCTCTACATGCCTCACGCAGTATGGAGGAGGAAGTTGCCTGGTCTGAGCAGAGAGGACAAGAGCCAGACTTGGAGGGGGAAACTAGACTGGGACAAGGAGCCTGGGTAGAAGGAGACTGGGACTGGAGGCTAGTTGGGGGGGATGGGAGGGAAAAAGATTGGGAGATCAGGTATGGGGAAGATTGGGACTAGATGCACAAGGAGACTAGGACTGGGAGCAGGAGAGAGAGAATGGGACTATCTGGGCAAGGATCTTGCTTCTGCATTTTATTTCCAAGCAAGAGCAGAGCACCAGCACTGTATTGTATCTCCCAACCTTCCAGCACCAAAATGTGGTGCACAATGAAAAACAAAGATAAAAAGAAGAAGTCTACTATTTCCACTTCCACCTGCATGTTCACAGCATGCATTGTTCACAGAATGCAAATACAAATGGCTGGCTTCTAATTTGCTAAAAGGTTTGCGAGGTGTCCTGTTGCAGGACCTGATCTTACACCCTTGAAGTCACCAATGGTGATGCACTACATCAATCCCCAGCTAGCAGAATAGACCACAGGGAATCATTCTAGCCTGTGCAAGTTAGAAAAGTCCTGTGGCTGCTCTAACTTGCACCCTCAGCCCTATGGCTGCTCTAACTTATGCCAGGGACCAGTTTGGCTCCCTGGCTGGCTCAGAATTGAGAAAAGTGTATAGATTGTTTGTAGCCAGTTTTGCTCCCTGTCCCTTTCACATGCACTGAATGTGAGCTCAGTGCAGTTGAGCATTGAGGTCACTTGTCTTAATTATGGCTGTAAATAGATGTCAAAATATCCTTCTGGGTATAGCCTCAACAAGAGCCCCACCTACACTACCAGTAGGCACAAACAGAAGCTTTTACCATCTTACCTGGGTTTTTTTCAACCATGCAATTGGTCTCTACCATTTACCCATGTACACAAAGATGTGGCAGAAGCACCTACAGTAAATAAATAAAGCAAATTAGCAAAGCAACAAGGACAAGCCTCAAATCCTTGGAAGTAATGACAGAGATGATAGTCGCTGTTTGCAATACCCAGCGTCTGAAATCATCGGTGATCACTTGATTGACAGCAATTTTGTGATGACAGATGGGAGAGAAAGCCAGGCTTAGACTCACAGTCAGACTTGTAGCTATACCAGCAGTAGCATGATGGGTCATGAGCCCAGTTTGGATGGGGAGGTTGATTCCAGATGAAAACACCCATCGTCCTCTTTAACAAAGAGGAGGTGAGAGCTAAAAGGGGTGGATAATAAAGAAAATAAAAAGGACATACTTTAAAAAATAAATATACATTACTTTATGATGGGATATACGAATATAGTTTTTAGCTACTGTATAAGTCTACAGAGAAACTGCCGTTTTATGATCAAATTGCAAACACTATTAAGAAGAGAAATACAATTGATAAGTAAACCACAATTTCTTCATCTTCTTTACATGTTAGGTCCTTTAAAAGAACACTATATATCTATATTTGTATATCTGTAGATCCATCTATCTATACATGTACACACACCCCTTGACTAACATAGGAGCATAGATGTTGTAGAAACAAACAAGCTATATATCCCTGACATATTAAATCATTATCCTAATATGGGATATAAATATACATATATTTTGTATACATGGTGTTAAAATTAAAAGATATGCTTTCCTATGTGAGTCCCCTAGTATTAATTAGGATTTTCCCCCATTAGAGCTGTAAGTTTTGCTGGGAAAAAAACCATACATGGTGCCCTCTTCCATGTAACATACACAATATGGCTATAGTAATGGTGCTAGAAGAGCCCAGTGCCTCACATGGAATCATAAGGTATGAAAACAACAAAAAATAAGCTACAGAAAAAACAAACAAACAAAAAAGAATTTTCTGAAAACACACTCATAAGCTAGATTCAAGGAAGTACTAATTCAGGCCATCAGTACTTGCTCAACAGATCACCCAAAATTAGAGCCGACTGAAGGATTACAAAAACTGATTCATAGATACCAAGGCCAGAAGGGAGCATTGTGATCACTTAGTCTGACCTCCATAGGGCTTTTCCCACATTAATTCTCATTTGAACTAGAGCATAGCTTTCATTATTCATTATTTCTTATTCCTGTTGAAAAAGTTTCAGTCATCCAGTCACAGAGCAGAAACACCGTATGACTCAAGTGACCAGTCACATGACACAAATAATGTAGCATTGAACCGCACTGTTAACGAACAATTCAGCCCATCACTATAGTATCTGAGAGTGTACTGCTTTGTATCAGAAATCAAATAACATGTAACTTTTATTTAATGACACTGCAGCATTATCCATTTTATATGAAAACTGAAACACTCCCTTTATTTTGGCTTATATGAGTTCTATGCTCCCAGATGAATACACTCTTATCCCTGCATATGGACTTAGCTCTGTGTGTATCAAATACATTCTCAGATGCTGGATCCACTGGAATATACACCTGGAAAGTCAATCATGTTTTCCTTTACTCTCAGTTACAACCATCATTCCTGTTAAGTATTGCTGGGATGACAGACACCTGCCACATTTTTTTAATAACACCATGTGCAAATGTTAGTTGATGTAACAAGACCTTGCTCCATTGAAGTCAACTGAGTTGACCCTGACTTACTCAGCAGAGGATCTGGCCCATATCCGGAAATAATCAAGTTTTGATTGTACTAGAGAGATGGCCAAAGCTGCAAAGTTTGAATCTGAGTCTGGATTCAAACAGTCTCAGCCTTCAGGTGTTCAGATTTGAGGTTTTAGTCCAGGTTCCCCACTACATGGTACCAGAAACAGCTATGCTCTGTTCTCATCTCCTTTTCCTTGTCATTTTGCACTTTTTCTCAAGACAAGAGGCACTGAATTAAATTCCATAAATGTCCATTTTAAGTATAAAATCTAAACTTGCCTGTAGAGCATTTTATTCTGAGCACATTGTACTGTTCTTCCATCTCTTTAGATAGTAATTGATGCAGAGCATCATAGTGCCTTGAAGTCAAAGGGAATATTTCTCCCAGCAGTGCCCTTTGTGTCCTTTAGGCAGACTTATCCAGCCATTGTGTTGGCAGTTTGGCATTCGTCCCAGGATCTTCTCTGACTAGGGATGCCATTGGCCATCTTACTAAATGTCAGTGCTCATTGCTGATTAACTTTGAAAATCAGCCTTATAATCTTTATTTGCCATTTCCCCCATGTTCTGCAGAGCCTCCAAAGGAACATAGGCTTAAAGTACTCTCTTGGGGTTCTTTCTTTAGGAATAAAATGGTCTATGGCCACGGTGTCAGTGACCCTTTGCACCAATATTCCATCTTTTGGGGCGTGAAATTAACCGTCCTTGTCATTCAAGACTACAGCAATGTGACAGTCACTATTGCTGCCCCGGGCCAATCTGTCTTTCACTGCAGGATCAGCATCTACCGCAAATCCCGAAATGCTGATTCCAGTGGGTAAATGGTTAATCAGCACCAGAAAATGCATGAAAAGGTCTGATAATATGTAACCTTTTCTCTGCTAATGTGGGGGATGAGAAGAGAGAGAGGAAGAACCAGCAATAGTGTTGGGAAATGGAGTTCAGGTAGATTTGACAAGACAATAAGAATTCAAGATTCCTGCTCTCCAGCCATATAAACTCATGTGGTCCATCCACAGGACAGATCCAGAATTGTGTAATAGCTGTGGGTACCTCTTTGGAAGATCAGATCTTTTCTGTTATGAATCTGAAGAAGTCAACACTGAAGCCGGTATTGTTTAATGCATGTGGCCTGCTCAAAGATGAGTGAAACAGGTTTCAGAAAAACAGTGCCAGTCTTACTCTACAGCCCTCAAAATATATCTTGTGTTCCTATGTGTTTTGTAAAGTCCTGTCAACACTCTGTAAATACACAATGATAATAACTGTTCACATTCATCTCTGATTCAGTTCCTGTATAAATGTATGGTAATATGTATGCAGATTAGGACTGCACCTCACTAACCCTTGGGATCTGGAAAGTTACGATTGTGACCCATGGCGCAACAAAAGTTGTGTACAACTGATTTACGTTCTTTTCTGTATTATTCAATAACTTATAAATCTACAAATATAGATTTAGCATGTTTGTGAATCTTTTCTGATGAATAAATTATTGTAGTCTTGAAGACAGAGTTCAAAAAGACAGCTACAACAGGATTTCTATGAACATCTCTGTCTCCTTCTCTCCCTCTCATTCTCTTTTTTCAGAAATGTTTTCAGACTCCTACTTAGTTCTCTCCCCAGTGACTTTGCTGCTTCCTTATCAGTCTTCAGCAGTGATATTTCCACATGACAAAATGCATGCAGCATTTTGCTTGCAATAAACCAGTCTTTAACATGGCAATGCATTGACTTTCCTAGCTTCAGTACCACACATATATCTAGAACTACTCTTCTGAGCCGCAGGGTCACGCCAGTACTTAGGCTGTTGGAGTATTATAGTGTTGGTGCTGGTTAGCCGTTAGAGATGTCTGGTTCTAACACTGTCTGCTGTTTTGTAGCATATAGAAACTAATCTCTAGTTTGGCTCTATAAACATTACTGTGCACATTCTCTAATTTTCTCTAGCCAATAGTACCATGCTCCACTAAAGCATCATTTGCAAACTATATTAGAAAGACAAGGCGGGTGAGGTAATATCTTTTATTGGACCAACTTTTGTTGGTGAGAGAGAGAAACTTGCAAGCTGCACAGAGCTCTTCCTCAGCTTGTCTTTCTCATCAACTAAAGATGATCCAATAAAAGATACTACCTCACTCACATTGGCTCCCTAATATCCTGGGGCCAACATGGCTACAACACCACTTACAAATTATATGTGATTCACAACCAGAACTTTTTAGCCAAATGGCTTTGAACATTGATTGTGCAACAGGAACCGCTAGAGCTTAGTGATTCAGATCAAATGGAACTTGGACCCAAACCAATCCTACTAAGAGGGTTAAGCCAAAAATTCAAACCACGTCTATTGTAATTATTACTGACAGGAAGAGACAATCACCCCTGTATAGAGGCTATGCACTACTTAACTAATCAAAACAGGGCTTAAATGGGACTTACATGGTGCATAGACGTTGTTCTGGCCCTCTGCACAGGGCTGAATTTCACCCATAATCCATTGGGGGATGGGAAACACTAAAGAGAAAGAGCAGTATCCACAGTCATTATTCCAGAACTTGCTATGAAGACATGCCAGAAAACAAATGCCCGATTGCCAGAAGATATTTAGTCCTGCAGTTAGTACACAACTTAAGACGTGATCCTGACCTACAATACACAGCATGGATTTGCTCTGCATGTTGGAAAACCAGTTGCTGCATTGTGCATTGAGGTCCCTTTTCTGCTAATGCTAAGAGCTAACTCATCCATTCTGAAGTAAAGCAGCAATTCCCGACCGAAACTGATACAACTCCATTTCCACTCTAACAACACTTAAGGGTCCTAGAGGGCAGGTGATTTTTATGAACAACAAGTAATAGCAATATAACTGCACCTCATGCAGTGATAAGAAACTTCTGCCATCATGAACACATTTGATCACAAGCCTATCAGCTGATTTTCAGGCTAGTGTCTGGGAAGATCCTTTGTGCTCCCAACTCTCCTCTCTTGCCCATTTTTTAAAGAGACAGTATTTCTCTTTATTTATCTGTCTCATTTTGTCCAAAGCAATCACGGCCCCAAGTGCAAAAGAAGTAAAATAAAAGTAATTAAAGCCTGGAAGACATACGAAATTCTCATTTGAAGCAATACCCACATCAGATGACTTTTTACATGCTTTGTTCAGTGGAAGGCCCTGAGTGGCCTCTCATGAGGCCTATTCCAAAATCAAGCCAGGTTGAAAAACTGTTGTGGATGGGATCCCAAAGTGCCTTTCTTCCTGCAGACTCAGTGGAGGTCATGATTTCATCTCCATCATCCTCTCTCTGTCCACCCCCATGTAGCTGTCTGCCTGTCTCACAGCCCCAAAGCATAGCTCATAGAATCTATATGATAGCAAAAATAGTTAGTTCTGCTGAAAAATTGATTTAATTCCTTTCCAAACCTGTGTGGCTTGCCAACTGGAGGTGTAAAACCAGCTGGCAAAAGATGCATTCATTTCAATTTCATAATCTGCACATAGTGTAACTTCCTGATTTTAAGTGGTTTTCCCCCACTTTCATGAGAGTAGCATGGCCTCAGCTTTACTTTAAACAAAGTTTAGAAATGGCTTTGTTCTGATGTAACTTTTTGGTGGATGGCTGATGGCATGCTTGATCCAGGAGAGTCTAATGCCTTTGTCTTCCCAGCTTAAGCATTTGCCATAGAAAATAGTGAAGGTCTGTTCCAGTGTGAGCTTCACAAGCAACTAGGATATGAAGAGGTGGCTAGAAAGGTTTAAATTAGAGCTGATCAGAAAATACAAATCTAGTTTCATGACAAATTTCAAAATTTAAGAAGTCGCAGGGTTTGAAATGGACCCCTTTTTCTTTTCATTTTTTCAACCACCTCCCTTCAATTTTTATTGAACAAAATATCAAAAACACTATCACAATGGTGACAGGTTTCAGAGTGGTAGCTGTCCAAGACTGTATCAGCAAAAATAATGGGGAGTCCTTGTGGCACTTTAGAGACTAAGGTGATTTAGTCTCTAAGGTGCCACAAGGACTCCTCGTCGTGTTTATTATCACAATGGTTTTCTATAGTTTTCACTTAGTGAAAACCCAGTTTCAGTAAATGAAAAATTAAAACAAATATATATATAATGGTTGGGGGGTGGTGGAATTGAAAGACAGGCATAATGTCTTTTTGAAAAATAATTAATAATGTTGGTGATTTTAAAAAATCATTTTAAAAAAAGATCATTTGGTTGGAAAAGATTCCAGTATCTCAGGTATAATTACTTTGGACCAGAACCTGCAAACTTGACATTGTGTAATACTTTCCCAGGTGAATAGTTCTATTGAAATCAGTGGGGTTATTCATGGAGAAAGTACTACTTACCGTGAATACTGAATGCAGATTCTGGCCTTTGGAGATGATCCAAAAGTCCACTGAAATCAATGGGAATCTTCCCTTTAGGTCCAATTATTATTTAGGGCTTGTCTACACTTATGATGCTGCAGCTGTACCACTGTAGCACATAGTGAAGACACTACTATGCCAATGGAAGAGCATCTCCTGTTGATGTAGTTGAGAGGTGGTAGGTGGTAGCTATATTGACAGGAGAAGCCCTCCCATTGAAACAGCGCTGTCTACACCGGGGGTGAGGTTGGTGTGGATTTTCCACACCCCTGAGCGATGTAGTTATACTGACATAAGTTTGTGGTGTAGATCAGTTCTTAATCTCTGAAGTTGCTCTGAAGGAACAAGTAACAATAGCCACTAGAACTTTCAGGGACTGCCATGTGATTTTGCAGCACAGCCAACGGGGGCAGCACCTTTAAAGTGTAAGGTCATGCATTTAGGGATTAATAACAAGAATTTTTGTTATAAGCTGGGGAGGTATCAATTAGAAATAACGGAGGAGTTGAAGGACCTTGGAGGTTGATCATAGGATGACTATGAGCCGCCAATGTGATATGGCTGTGAAAAAAGCTAATGCAGTCTTGGGATGCATCAGGAGAGGTATTTTCAGTAGGGATAAGGAGGTTTTAGTACCGTTATACAAGGCACTGATGAGACCTCACCTGGAATACTGTGTGCAGTTCTGGTCTCCCATGTTTAAGAAGGATGAATTCAAACCGGAACAGGTACAGAGAAGGGCTACTAGGATGATCCGAGGAATGGAAAACTTGTCTTCTGAAAAGAGACTCAAGGAGCTTGGCTTGTTTAGCCTAACTAAAAGAAGGTTGAGGGGAGATATGATTGCTCTCTATAAATATATCAGAGGGATAAATACTGGAGAGGGAGAGGAATTATTTACGCTCAGTACCAATGTGAACACAAGAACAAATGGATATAAACTGGCCACCGGGAAGTTTAGACTTGAAATTAGACTAAGGTTTCTAACCATCAGAGGCATGAAGTTTTGGAATAGCCTTCCAAGGGAAGCAGTGGGGGCAAAAGATCTATCTGGCTTTAAGATTAAACTCGGTAAGTTTATGGAGGAGATGGTATGATGGGATAACATGATTTTTGTAATTAATTGATCTTTAAATATTCATGGTAAATAGGCCTAATGGCCTGCGATGGGATGTTAGATGGGGTGGGATCTGAGTTACCCAGGAAAGAATTTTCTGTAGTATCTGGCTGGTGAATCTTGCCCATATGCTCAGGGTTTAGCTGATCGCCATATTTGGGGTAGGGAAGGAATTTTCCTCCAGGGCAGATTGGAAGAGGCCCTGGAGGTTTTTCGCCTTCCTCTGTAGCATGGGGCACGGGTCACTTGTTGGAGGATTCTCTGCTCCTTGAAGTCTTTAAACCACGATTTGAGGACTTCAATACCTCAGGCATAGGTGAGGTTTTTCGCAGGAGTGGGTGGGTGAGATTCTGTGGCCTGCGTTGTGCAAGAGGTCAGACTAGATGATCATAATGGTCCCTTCTGACCTTAGTATCTATGAATCTATGACCTAAAACACACAGAATTGCTCTGGCGCTAGGAAAGCTGGTTGATTTGCTCCCCTTTAGCCAGGGCATCTCCTCGTCACTGTGCCCCCTCAGGAGATGGGAGACCAGTAAGCTTCACCAGTGCCAGCTTGGCCTCTTCACTGTACTTGTGTCTGGAGAAACCAGAGCATACTGAAACATACTGTACATCCCCAAATGACAAGCTTTGGTTATCCCAGAGTTTTTGTTTAATGTTTAAATGAAGTTTTGCAGAGATACTGTTCAGTTATAGGACTGCTTTTGGCAGGCAGAAAGCTTCATTTAAATTCAGCCAAAGTGTGAAAGGAAACACCAAGAGGAGGAAAAATAAACCCTAAACAAAAGCTCTCATGAAGTTGATAGCATCACCAGACTAGCAAAGCAAGTGAAAAAGAGTCAGAAATTCAAGGCACAGAATTTAAAAGCCACAGTTCTTGTCTGTGGCAGGAACATATTGCATCTCATTTCTGTTCTGCCTAGCGATAAGATCTATAGAAAATCCATCACCAGTTGCAAGAGGGGTGCATTGATTGCCAACATGCTCTGTAGTTAGTGTTCAAACCTTCATGGATTTGTTGTATGCAGAGTCATAGACTTTTCTATGAAAGAGAAAGACAGTACAAGCTCCTTTGTTGTTGCCTTATGTAACCATTAGGAATTTTTTAGCTCTGTACAATGAGACTTTTTTCCTCTGTTATTGTCTCGATGATCAGTAATTTCTATAAACTGACCTTAACATGTACTCCAGCATTATACATATATATATATATATATATAAAGATCCACAGTGAATAGCCGGGAGGTTTATAGAAACGAGAAAACTAGCATTATATAGTCATAGAAATGTAGAAGGGATCTTGAGAAATTATCAAATCCAGCCCTCTATGCTGAGGCAAGACCAAGTAAACCTAGACCATCCCTGACACGTGTTTGTCCAACCTGTTCTTAAATATCTCCAATGACGGGGATTCCACAACCTCCCTTGGAAGCCTATTCCAGTCCTTAATTATCCTTATTGTTAGAAAGTTTTTCCTAATATCTAACCCATATCTCCCTGCTGCAGGTTAAGCCCTTACTTCTTGTCCTAGCTTCAATGGACATGGGGAACAACTGATCACTTTCCTCTTTACAACAGCCCTTAACATATTTGAAGACTGGTATCAGTCTTCTTTTCTCAAGACTAAACACACCCAGTTTGTTTGACCATTCCAAGTAGGTCAGATTTTCTAAACCTTTTATCATTTTTGTTGCTCTCCTCTGTCCAATCTGACCTCATCTTTCCTAAAGTGTGGTGCCCATAATTGTACACAGTACTCCAGCTGAGGTGTCACCAGTACCAAGTAGAGTGGGACAATTACCTCCAGTGTCTTACATACTAGACCCCTGTTAATAACCACAATGTTAATACACACTCCTGTTAATACACCGCAGTGGCATTCGCTTTTTTCACAATTGTTGATTCATATTCAGTTTGTGATCCACTATATCCCCCAGATCCTTCTCAGCAAGACTGCCATCTAGCCAGTTATTCCCCATTTTGTGGTTGTACATTTCATGTTTCCTTCCTAAGTGAAGTATTTTGCATTTGTCTTTATTTAATTTCATCTTGTTGAATACCGACCGATTCTCCAGTTTGTCAAGGTCCTTTTGAATTTGTGACCAGGGTCCTAGTGGGGAGCCAGCTGTGGTCACTCAATTAGGGTGAACTGCAAAGAATGGGGCAGATAATTCCCCAAAAGCTGGTGGATATTCCAATCCTTGGATTTACCAAGCCACCATAAAACAGCTTCTTTATTACCTTACTGGTTACTCAGAAGTCCAAACAACACAGTTCCCTTAAAGTGATCCAGCCTCATGCCTCCATCCAGGTACCCATGTCAAATATGATGATTTCTAAAAATCTTATTTCACCATATAAAAGAAAAGGTTCTACCAATCCCAAAGGATTGGACTCATTACCTCCCAGGTTAATGAATGTTTCAGATCTTACCCAAATACACGCTACAGCCAATTCTTATTAACTAAACTAAAATGTATTAAAAAACAAAAGAGAGAGTATGGTTAAAAGATCAATATACATACAGACATGAGTTCAATCCATTGAACTTCAGATTCATAGCAGGGATGGTGAGCTTTGTAGTTGCAAAGAGTTCCTTTAGAATTCAGTTCGTAGGTCATAGTCCAATGTCCAAATATACTCAGGGAATACCAGCATAACTGGGACCTCAGTCTTGCAACTCAAACTTCCCCTGTGAAGCCTAAGCAGATCTGAGATGACAGAATCAGGATCCAAGGATCTTTTATACAATTTCATGTCTTTTGACACGTTGGAGTTCCTAAGGGAACAAAAGGTAATTAGGATGACTTTGAAGGAGGTCCCTCACTGGTACTTAGCTATACGAATTAACATAAGGCCATTTGCTTGTTCCTCCACCATTTACAGTACATTTCAAAGAGAGATGAATACCAAGATATCCTGTGTTTACAATTCATTTAAAAGCTAGGATCTTCTTTTAACCTCTGAATTATCAGAATACAGTATAGATAGGGACTGTTGATTACATTGTCGCCCCTACTCATACATATGTAAATACACAAAAACACAAACATTATCTCCCCACATGTCTTTTGAGGGTTATTTATTTTGCAGGCTGTTTAACCCTTTCTAGTCATGTGTCACAGAATTCTAATCCTGTCCTCCAAAGTGGTTTCAACCCTTCCTCCCTCTCCCCCGCAGCTTGGTAAATCTGCAGATTTTAGAAGTATACTCTCCACTCCATTATCCAAGTCATTAATGAAAATATTGAATAGTATTGGACCCAGGATGGACTCTTGAGGGGCCTCCTCAGATCTGACCTCCCAGTTTGACAGCAAACCCTTGCTAGCTGCTCTTTGAGTAGAAAGAAAAGGAGTACTTGTGGCACCTTAGAGACTAACCAGTTTATTTGAGCATGCTCAAATAAATTGGTTAGTCTCTAAGGTGCCACAAGTACTCCTTTTCTTTTTGCAAAGACAGACTAACATGGCTGTTACTCTGAAACGTGTCTTTGAGTAGAGACTTTCAATCAGTTGTGCATCCCCTTATAGTGAGTTCATCTAGACCACATTTCTCTAAGACATCTGAGAACTATGTAAAAAGCCTTACTAAAATCCAGATATATCACATCTACTGTTTCCCTGCATCCACTAGGCCAGTAACTCTGTCAAAGAAGGAAATTATATTTAGAAAGAGGAGAGAACTAATATTTGAGTATACAGTGTGAGGTTTTCAATATTAGATGTCCTTTATATTTCTTCTGCTATAATTCTATTCCCCAGTACTTTTATTATAGCCTACAGCAAACCTAATTTCAGGTGGGAATTAACTCAAAGAAAATGACTGGGAAAAATTTTATTTGGAAAAATTAGATCTGGAATCAGGTTGTAGTAATGAACACCTAAGGGTCAGATACTGGCCTTACTGTTTTGAGGTATACTGCAGAAAAATGCGGTAGTGGCTGTGGAGAGCCTCTGAGCAATGGTCCTCGGGCAAAAGGAATAAATGGGTGGAGGACTAAGGGCCTGTTCCGAAGCTCAGTCAAGTCAGTGGAAAGATTCCCATTGACTACAGTGGGCTTCAGATCAGGCCTGAAGTGCTCGGCAGTGCTGTTTACTACAGCTCTCAAAAAGAGCAACGTGTTTTCCCACTCTAGCACTTACTTCCAATATCAATGTGCATGCGTTTGACTTGGTGGGGTCTGAAAGCTGGCTGACCATGTCCCTCTCTTGGGACTCGGCGGTTTTGCCAGCCACCATCCCCAGCACACAAGAGAATGTTCGGTCCCTAGGCATCTTGAACAACTATAATCTCTTGGGATTTGAAGTCATGTATTTTTACAATAGAAGTGGGAGGAATTACTTCATTTTCAATTGACCTAAATCAAACAAAACCAGCAATTAACTGAAAGTGAAGCAAATCATATGCCAGTATTTCAGTACATCATAAATGTTGCTCAGTCACAATAAACAAAAAATACCCAGTAAGTCACTTAAAAAAAAAATACCACCAGTCTTTTTACCTGGAAAACTCCCACAACACAACTGGGTAATGCTGTCCATTATATACCCTTCAGCACTAACTTCCTGCCTAACATTCTGAGCGCTGAGGAATGAGGACCAAGAGTTGGGGAGGAACAGCTCCCAAATCGCATTTACACACACACACATGAGTTAAAGATTTTTGCATTTTACCAGGGGTACTGAGTGGGGGATGGTGCAAGTCTTCTCTCTCCCAGAATTCACACTAGGGAGATTATGTCCTAGGAGCGCATAATCTTTGTTGCACTCTGTAGTGGGCTGGTCACCCTGCCCCGGCCCTGAAGAGGTTAAAACAGCCCTGGGAGATGGCTTCCTGGGGGAGCCAATAGTAAAAGCAGCCCTGGAGAGGGCTGCGGCTGGGAAAAGCTAGGCTGATTGGGGGAAGCGGCCACATCTGGGGCCACGCCCTAATCAGGCCACAGCTGGCCCTATAAGCAGGCTGAAGGCCAGAAGCTCTAGGACGCTCACTCTAGCCCTGGAATGGGAAGGGCTAGCTGCCTGGGAGCAAGGCACGTGAAGTGGAACAGTGCTCGGGAAGGGCAAAAGGGAGCTGGGGAGCTCCAGCCTGGTAAACCCCCAGGCTGCAGGCCTTGTTGAAAGCCTATGAAAGGTACTGGGGCTGCAGAGGGGCAGCCCAGGGATAGGCAGAGGCAGCTGGTCCTAACCCCTTGCCAGTGATGAGTGGCCATTACAGACTGCAGTCTGCCCCGGTGAACAGGGTCTAGATGATGACTGGCAGTAGCCACTGAGGCAAGGTGGGTTTAGAGGGTGGGGGTTCCCCTTGAAGGGGAAACCCAGAGTGTGGGGTACTACTGGAGCAGAACCCCAGGGTAAACAGGCACTGGGGTCCATGAGGGCCAGCGGCAGGCGAGACACTGGCCTACAGAGGGTGCTCCGTAAGCTGGGAAAGAGCTAATTCCCAGATGACCAGCAGGAGGCACCGCACCGGTGAGTCCTCGCATTGCTACACACTCCCATCCAGTGGGTAGATGATGTAGAGATGTTGACGCAGAGAGGCTGTGGTCACTCACATTCTGGCCTCAGGCTATGTCCAGTGTTTCCTACTGAATTTCATATTTAATATTTAGATAATAATAATAGAAAGGAGGGTTAAAATGACAAGTGACCCCAGAAACTGATTCAGACTGAAACGTTAGCCTATTTGGCATGTATCACAAGAGTCTAACTTGGGGTAAAATAAAACTGTAAATCTTTCAGAAGAAAAGGAAATTAAATATTAAACTGGTAATTGAAGTCATATTTCTAGGGACTTCTCCCTGAAGTCAATGGGAGATCCTCATCATCTTTGGATGGAGAATACATCTCAAGAGTTCTGTGTCCACTCAAGTGTTTGTAATATAACCAGGAAAAACTGGTACTCCTCTGCCCCCACACAGAATCACCTTCACGTCTGAAGATGTTACTGGACAGGTTTTAAGTAGACTGAGTAATCAACACTAGCCACATTGCCTGTTTACCCATTTTTTTCTTCCCCAGTTACTAAATCTCAAACCTGACTAAAGGATTGCTTGTCTCCTGCTGAACTGAATGAGATTTCCATTGGGAATGGAAATTTTCCTTGCCTTCATTGTGAGCATGAGGAGACTCCTGTCATGAAAATTACATGCTGGAAGGATCCACTTCACAAACAGTACTTTATATAGCCAGTTATGGAATCTGTGATCCTGAGCATCTCAATATTTGATATATAAAATAGCTCAATATTCTTGGCACATATTTTGTTCTTTCTATAAAGTTCTTTATAATCCTGCTGGAAGTCATTAAAGAATGAAACAATGAGCCATGATCCTGTACAGTTGGCTTGAGCACGACAATTTTAGCATGTATATCAAAATGTTTTTTTTCATGTCTAAGAGCATAGCACCAATTTCTGTAATGCCTTCATGGAAGGGATCAAATACTTTGTTGATGGTCTCATTATTAGCAGTGAAAAGGGCAGTAAGCATCCAGAATTCAAAGAGTTTCTGAGATGATGCAGGTCCCAGAGCTTGATGACTCATTTTGACCCGAAGCTTTGAAATATCACTTGCTGTTTGGGTTATTCCTGCTTGCTGCCTGGCATTTCAAAGTCTCTCTCTCTCTCTTCTTTTTTCTCTCTCTCAAGTCATCACAGCAACAAGTTTGCCAGAACAAGAGAAATGAAGAATAAAAAAAAGTAAGAAAAATGTGAATGGGAGCCAAACTGGTGCGCATCTGCCTTGCAAAACTTAAATGGAAACCAATCTTGTTACTCTGTCCGGTACTTATTCGGTTGAGTTTAGTTATTGTATCGCCCAGACTAGACAATGGACACGTACTGGGCTTAGCTTGGTTTTCAAAATGGATACTGCAGGTGGAATCTTAAATCCGCCACTCCCTAATTAAAGGGTTTTTTCAATGCTTGCGTGCTAATTTGAGCATTCAAGTATATCCTCATGGAAAAAGGTTTACAGAGTACTTCACGTACAAGATTGTCACTAATGTTGAGACTCCTACAAACCCCCTACAATTTAAATGAAATTCACAATGTCCTATTCATCTAGGTTCTGGGTTAAATTATTCACATTTTCACCCCATTGCCTATTTTTCTGATGAAACCTCCAAGTGTGCTGTTTAACAGATGGTTTAAGTAGTTGGCCACATATTCAAATTTTTTGGGGGGGATAATTAGAAGATGATGCAGTTAATATTTATTAGTCATGAAGAGTTTGACAGCATGGATATTTTTCTTCCCACACCATCTTTACTGGGAAAATAAAACCCCCTTCTCTCACATTGCACATGAATCAAGTCATATTTCTGAGACAAGAAGGAAAGGAATAAAATTCACAGACCTCTGTCAGATGTGGCACTGAGATGAGGGACTGCTGCTTAAGGCAAGAACAGGCCAAATAGGAACATGGGAATACATGGGAAGATAGTTTTCAAACCCATGATATTAAAAGACTAGGGAAATGCACACAAAGCACTCAGGGAACCAGGCAAGATCTTAAGGATTGGCTCATCTCCACCATTGCACTTTTCTGATCTTCCCATGACTATAAGTTGTGCTTGCCGTGCTGCTGTAGTTGTTTTGGTCCCAGGATATTAGTTATGCTGGCTCTGGGGTCTTTGCAACATAGACCCACTCTGACCATGCCTTCTATAACTGTGGCCAAAAGAGGGGGCTGCTGAGCCCAACTGGGGGCTCCCCTTACACAAAGGAAATCCTCAGGAGAGCTGGGCAAAAATTTTCAGCTGACATTTTTTTCAGTAAAAAAATGCAAATTCAGCACGCTTCATGAATTCATGTTGGTTTCGCCAAATTGCTCTGGTCAGAAACAAACAATTCTTAAAAAATTGAAATGTTTTGTTTTGTCAATGTCAAAATGGGATTTTGATTTTATTTTTTGGTTCAAAATGAGCTTTTATATTTAATTTCCTTTAATTGTATCTTTAAAGCAATAAAAAATGTTTGAAATGGTCAAAATCAAAACAAACCATTCCAATTCAAAACAAAACAAAACAGAAGATTTGTTTGATCCAAAACATTTTTTTTTTTACTTTTCAATTGACCAAAATGTATATAATATTTTCTTTTTAGTTAATGGAAAACAACTTTTTTCAATTTTTCACAGTTGCCAGCAAACCAAAAAATCCTCAGTCCTCAAGTGGGTGGTTAAGCTGGCTGAGCTGACTTTGTGATTTTAAAAAAAGGGGGCTCTGCCTTTTCTGCCCCCCCCCCTTTTTAAGCGTTTCTTTTTTTCTTCTGTTTTTTTTTAATAGGAATTCATGCCTTGTTTGTCTCACTTCTCCTGAGATACTCTATGGATGACAGGAGAACTGGCAGGATTATAACCTCAGAGATACCATAAAAGTGGACCCTGTTTAATTTAAAGGAAAAGTTATTTTTGTTTAGACATTTCAAACTTTGGGGGGTTTCTTTGGTTTTATTAATACATATTAGACTCAAATGCCTGAGAAACATGAGAAAAATGTCTTTGTTAAAGCTTCAACATCTTGTCCCTTCAAAAAGAAGCTGATGGAGCTCACAGACCTCATCCCTAAAACCAGCAGCAAGTCCTCTAGCAAAACCAGGGAAGACAAGACAAGACTAGCAAACAAGCAGGAAAAAACCAACAAGATCTTAAAAATCAGAATTGCTTTACACATCATAAAGAAGCAAAAAGACAACAAACCCAGACTGTCAGCATCAGAAAAGCCTGCACCTTCATAAAGCTTGTTAGCTTGACCTCAATATAGAGCTATCATGCAAAAATTCTAGGATTTTGGAAACTTGTGTTTTTTCTGGAGAAATGCCCAGATTCTGTAATAAATCTTGAATGTATCTGTTTTTCTTGCTTTTATCAATGCAGAAAATGCTCTTTTGGAGAAACCTAAGCACTTTGACACTTCGGTGGTGGGCCCTCTTTAAATGCTTCAGCTAGTTAGCTATATACACAAACAGATGTAATATTTCCTGGATATAGGCCATGGCTGCTGCTCTGGAGGTGCTTGTGGTATGGGATTCTATTGTAAACATGTCCTGAGACGCTAGGAAGGAAAGTGTCTGTCCTATTTGTAGATTCAGTATTATTGCCAGCCAGGATCTCTGTTTTGTGTTTTTATTTTCTTCAGGGTTTTTTTAATTAGTAGCACTGTCTGCAATTTATATCCCAGTTGAAATATTTATTTAAATAAAAATACATCTACTTCCCCACACTGTTGCTGCACAGCATCTGCTTTGATAGATGTTCAGTTTTCTGTGGTCACTTGAGGCAAACAAATCCACCAACAGTTTGGTCCATTGAGTGACTATTAATAGGAACTGAAATTGTTTCAGAGGCTATGTTCCTGGCCTGGACGGATTGTTCTTTCACAAGCTCATCTGAGGCTCCATTCCTAGTCCTGTACAGGCTGAGCTTCTGTCGAGGTTACATACCACTCAGACCACTGGAATAGGATTATAGATTTTTCCGAAGTAAACTGCGGTGCATACCTCCTGGCTTATTTCTCTAGGATTCTATAGAGGAACTGTCCAAATATATCAGACCTTCCTCCATGCCATCCCTTATTAGTTCATTGGGGGCTCTCCTAGCACATTTTCACATTCAGGTTCATTGAAAGGGCAAAGATGAGATTAGATTTTTTTTCTCCTGAAAATTTCTTTTTTTTTTGGTGCAGCCACTTCTTCCCAAAATCAGCGGAAGGATGGAATGGTAAAAGAACAATTTCACTTTATTAACCACTCTAAAGTTAATTCCTACAATATTTTATCAAGCAATTTGTCTTGAGAGAAAATTTTCCCCTAAGAAACATGCATAAGGCATGTACTGTTTGCGGCTGCGAAAGGAAAGCTATTCCTCCCCCACCTTCCAATGTTTGCTCAGGTGCAGTTTGATTTCCATGTGAACGGATTCATAAGAACCTGCCTGGACCAGTGAGTGAACAGAAATCACCAACCAACTAGTACGGATTTTGCAAAGAAAGAAAGAGACTGTTACATAAACGCACATTCAATAAATTCATCTTTGTATTTGTGACTTATTGTAAGTCCTTGGGTGATTTGCCTTTAAGGATGAATACATTTTTAATCAAGCAAAAACGGCATACAGTATGTAAAGTTCACCCTAGCTTGAGCAGCAGTGGACTGTGTTTTTTTCCCTGGTGAACAAGCCCTTCTAGCCCGTGAGCTTTAGCTGGTGAGCTTACTACAGTCTGCCCATTAGGATTGCTCTCAATCATATGCCTGACTGCACACTTATGTCTCACAGTGAGGAGTAAACTTTAAAGGAACCCTGTCAACAAACTTTAAGACCAAGACTTAGATTTGATTTATCTTCTCATTCTGGCTATTTTATTTTTACATTCACTAGAGACTGTTTTTAATTTATTTTGAATATTAAAAAGCATATATTCTAAAGCGAAGCAGCAAGTAACGCTAACTAGAGTTTAAAGGCAGGCTGACTGGCTGGCTGAGATGCATTGCCCATTGTCTAAGCTGAATTTTGTGCAAACAGTAAATACATTTAAATCAGTGGTGAAAAAGTAAATCAGATTTCAAAATGTTTCACGTTTCAATAACCTCAAGTGTCATAGGCTTGTTTTGTAGATCTCACTGAGACTGCAGTGTCAGGGCTGGTGTATTACCCAGAAGGGGCAAAGACGCAAGTGAGTCGTGGAGGCTCTCTGAAATGAGTTCCAGTGAAAGCTTTATATCACATCATATTTCATATATACTACGTAGAACACCAACTAACTATTTTAGGAATGAGTTAGGGAGCTTTATAGAATTTACTGGAACTATTTCTTGTATCCCTCTAGTTGAAAAGCTTAACTAATTTAGGGCCTGATTCAGAAAAAGCACGTATGATCCCATTGATTTCAACGGGACATAAGCACATGCTTAAAACCTAAGCATATGCTTAAGTGCTATGATGAATGGGTCCTAAATATCGTGAGTTTAACTGTATGGAGGCAGCTATACAAACCCATTAAATTATCGGAGAGAGCATTTCTAGACTCAAAATGTCTCAATTTTAAAGACCAATATCTTAGGCCTTTCAAAGCTTGGAAGCTTGGGGTCCCTTTGGGAATCACCCGCTTTATTGGAGTTAAGTCCCCAATTCTTGTCTTGCAGGGTTGTGAGATATCTGACATTAAAGCTGTGACATATTTATCCAGACAGAAGTTGTCACTATCTTGGGACTGTCCTGAGCCTCTGGCAGGTGCACTTTGTGTTTGTGGCACTTTGTGTTTGTTCCCACATTTTTGAGGGAAAGGAATAAACTTGTAAAGGTTTTAGAGTGTTTTTAATCACCATAGGTTGATTTTAAAAGTATGGTGGTTGTTAGATGCTGCTTATAAGCTTGAAATGTTAGAATAAATTCACAGGAGAGGGATTAATGGGTACAGGGCAGATGATGAAATCAAAGATGCTTGATACCATTTGTCTCTGCAATCCTTCACAAAGAATATAAGATTTGATTTATGTGGAATTTTAAAAGATGTCTAAGATCAGCCAGTGCCCATTCAATGCTCTGGGTGTCCTTAAAATTAATATTTCAATCTCATCTAGGATGACCAGATGTCCCAATTTTATAGGGACAGTCCCAAGTTTTGGGTCTTTTTCTTATATAAGCTCCTATAACCCCCCACTCCCCGTCCCGATTTTTCACATTTGCTGTCTGGTCACCCTAATCTCATCTAAAATCTTGTTAGTAATTCGCGACAGATTGCTCATCCTGCCATGACAGCCTCAGTCAATCAAGAAAACTTCTCCCTGCCATGCCTGGGAAAGAAGATGGGTCTTGCAGCATGTTTGGGAAGCTAGTTAATCTGGGTTCTTGCAGACCAATGGGGAAAATTAATTTTTAGAGAAATAGGGCCCTGCTGGTGAACGATCTTCTTGCAGTCATTTCCTGTTTATGGCAAGTAAACTCCAGCATGAGCACTTCAGCTAATCACTAATCTGTGGCAGTATTACAAAAGAGAGAGATGATTTTGCAGGTAACTGGGTCGCAAAACATTTGGGGCTTTAAAAAGAAAAATCAGCACCTTTCCTTCCACCCAGAAATCCAGCAGTAGCCAGTGTGGGTCCTGGTGTTATGTGCTCTCAGCCTGGAACTCCATTTAATTAGAAAGTGGACACATACTGCGCCAGCTTCAGTTTCAGAGTGGTGTCGTGACGTAGCAAAGTGCTTTATAGAAGTCTAATGTGACAATGGCATGCATAATGTAGCATAATCTGCATCCAAAACAAATGGTTCTATACTCACCTCACCATATATGGATAAAAAACGGCATTCTTGACTACAGCTGCTACCTGTGCATTCAGAAGCAGACTCCGGTCTAACTTTAACTCTGCATTTTGAATTTGTGCCTCAAATGGCAACCACATTCCTTCAGTTTGCAGTGCCATTCCTTGCGAATTCTTATGGTTGCTTCCCACATCCTACCATCTCATTTGGACTGAGCCATAGTCAGTTAGCCTCCATCCAGGCCCAGTCTCAAGTAGACATTGTGCCACCCATTTCACTGCATCAACAGATTTTGATGAGATCAATCTCATCAGCATATTAATGGCACCTCACCCAAAGTCACCTCACTAACCCTCCTAGTGGTATCTCATACCTGAAGAACAAGAGATTTAACGAAGTGGAACCTGGTAGCACTCTGCAGATGAACTATTGCCTACAAGTGCCTTCTAGGTCCTCTCAGACAAATAGGCATAGAGCCACTCCAATGTGAGCCCAACTATTCCTACTAGGGATTGCCAGCATGTCAACAGTTCCTTATGGTCAATAGTATCAAATGTATCTGACAGAGCCAATAAAATCAGCACAGTCACTTTATTTATTGCTATGCAGAGATTAACACTCAAGGCTGCCAAAATAGTCTCCATCACAGCCCCGATCCAAAATCGGACGAGAAGAAGAAGAGTCAAAGAAGACACTAAATATTGCAAGAGCTCCTTTGCCATCCCCTCCCCAGTAGTCACCTAAAAATGTGTGATTTAATATGGGCCAGTAATTGGCAAGATAGTCAAGTGATGATTTCTTGAAGGGAGGTCTCACTGGTACATTCTTGAAACACCAGGTACTCTACCTTGACAAAGACAGATACTGAGAACTCCTGCCAACAAAGGTCCAATGTCTCCCCACAGGCTTCAACCTACCAAGATGAATATGGGTCCAATGAGCAAGTGGTGGCCTTACATGCCCACAGCACTTCCAGTGTCTGAGAAACCATTCCTGGTCATAAGGTAAGCAGTGAATGCTTTGCATTTTTCCTCTCATGGTATTTCTCTGTTACCAAGGAAGCAGAATAGTTGGTCCCATTCCTACTGATTTTATCGGTAAAGTAGCCTGAAAATTACTAACACTGGAAAAAAATTCAACTCTGTAAGCTGGTGGAGGCAGCCCAGATTAACCATTAAGCAAGTGTTTAAGTGCTTTGCTGGATATGGGACTTTGCCTTCTGCATAACCATGATACAGACTTTAAAAACGTTAGATGCTGCAGTTGATCAAGCTCAGCACCAGGCTTACACCACTCCCATTCCATCTGCTTTCCTTCTAGTTTCATCCATCGTGGGTCACCTGCAAATCATGGCAACCTGTGAGAGCTATGCCAAAGGAGAGGGTGTTTCTCACATAGCCATGTGATAAATTGCAGAGCGATCACCCTCACTTGCAAGGGGGCTGTGTGTGTGTGTGTGTGTGTGTGTAGTGTACATATTTTATATGAGTATATATATTTATATATAATAATTATTTCACAGTTTCTGAAACTTTTTTTTTCTTTACAGCTGTTTCACAATATCTTGGCCCTAGGAGCTATATATGAGTGACACCCTTGGCTCTTTTTACAGCTCCTGCTTTGTGTCAATTTAAGCATCTTTCCTACACCTGGAGGAGTTCAACAAACATCAGCTCACAGGTGTCACCCTCCACTGGCTGAAGGCTGGCTCCACAGAGTCTAGCCAATATCTGCTTTCGCTATTAACAGTCTTGGATTGGCCAAGTGGGGAGGGAGAAGAGGGCAGAAGAAGGAGGGAAGGGTGTGTGTGCATGTGTGTGTGTGTGTGTGTGTGTGCACGTTTGCCTGCTGCTTTAACTTTCCATCCATTTAAGAGTTTAAATACTAGTCAAGCACTTAAAATAACACATTCCAGCTTTCTCTGCCAGTCCAGGGGGGTGGGGGGAGGAGATCTTTGAAACCGGGCATCTCAGCATCCTAAAGGTTTTATGATTTGTTAGGTTTAGTAGTTCAGGGGATTAAAAAGACAGAAATATTAGTAGAAAAAGAAGGGGAGGAAAGTCAATGTATTCACTGAAGCAAATATAATGGGTTGCTGGGCCAGAGGAGAAATGGTTCTACTACCTGAGTGAACCTTATTTAGAATGCTTGCTCCACAATAAAAAAAAATAGACATTTTTTCTTTTCATTTTTTGCTTTCATTTTTTGCTATGCTAGTCACATTTCCTAAATCCTTTATCAACGGCTGCTCTGCATATGAATGGGCTGTAATTGAACTGTCACATTCATGAAGGTCAGTAACCTTTCATTAGGAAGAATGTGTCTTTCTTGATAAATTGGAAAGTCCCTGAGGATTTGAAAGCATTTTTTTTAAAATTTCATTCTTTCAAACATACCTTAAAATCTAATACAGATCTCTCTCTTCCCTTCTTTCGCTTCCTTTTCATAATGCTCTGACAAACCCTTCTTCTTTGTCTTTGTCATAGGCAGCTTCATGAAAAATATTCAATCGCATGATTTCACCATGACCTTCTCATAAGCAAAATGAAAAGCACGAACCCCCTGTGCTTTGAATTATAGATAGTCAATACGTCTGCCTAAAAAAAATATATATAAAAACTTGAAATTACAGCTATTGCTGTGCTTTCGATGTACTTCAGCACCGACTGAGAAAATAACCTATGTCATAGACTGCCAGTGAAAGAAATGGCCTCACTGAAGTAACACATTCTTAGGGCTTGTCTACACTTGAAATGCTCACGTCAGCATAGGTGTGGATGGCCAGATAATGCAAGTGGTAACATACATTATAGAAAACTACAGGACTGATAGTGCTCTGTGATTCTGCTATCTTTGCCAAGGAACTTGTTCCAAGAATACTTTAGTTCTGATCATAGATTTCAATCTCTGGCACAGAGTGCCTCCACATGACTTGGATCCCTCTCCAAAGAAAATAGGATCTTGGTAAGAGTCTTCTGATGCCTTAATCCTATCTGCAGAGAGCAGGCTCTTAGGACGAGGTTGCTGGTTGCCCAAGTCTCATATGGATGCAACAGAATCTTCATATGGCACTATGCTACTAGTCACTCCATCCCTCCTTCGGGTTTTGGCTAGAGAGCATGCAGAAGAATTTTCAGCTTCATGGAGAAGATGCATCGAGGTTGCCAAGGAACAAGGATTTTAAGATGCAGCAGCATGGCAAGCACTAATTAGAGAGACTATAACAGTACCATGGATTCATAGATATTATTAATTGTAAAGAGTGCTTTGTTCAAAGAGCACTTCCCCGTATCTCCCAGAGTAAGAAGCACCCATTGCAATCTACATTACCTTTGACCAGGGAAAGGCCTACAGAGTGCACTATTGGAACAGAACTTCTTGGCTTGGCACATCAAAGGTGCTGATAAGACATTGTGTTGGGCATATCATTAGTCAGGAGATTTGTGGAGGCTGGGGAGAAGGAGTAAGGCTGTTGGAAGGTAAGAAAGTTGGCGGTTATAGGAAGGGAAACATGTAATCTGGAAGAACACCTGGCTGATCTGGAAAAAATAATGTTGTTCAGAGAAGAGGGTGGGAAAAGAAGGCGGCAGGCTTGCTCCAGAAATGAGAGAATAGTATTGCATCTCAGGGGGATTAAATCAACAGTGGGTGTCTTTGAAAATATATGCCTGAGGTCAGCCCCAACTGATATCACTGGGTGAGGTTCTTTGGCCTGTGTTATACAGGAGGTCAGAGTAGATCATCATAACGGTCCCGTCTAGCTTCAAAATCTGTGAAAACAACCCTCAGAGCACTCCTGACATGAAGAGATCTCTGATATAAGCTTTCAATGGGAATTAAGAGAGAGGAAGCTGGTACCCGTTGAAGGCCATCTGAGCAGTCTATTCTTCTCATCACATGGATTACTGCCGTGCAACAAAATGGCCCCTGCAGTGCACAGCAAACACTACAGCATACTGCTCATGTTTGTAACAGGTTTCAAACTCTTTGTAACTCTCACCCTTCGCTGGCTGTAAGGATTAATAAATGAAATAAGAAATAAGTGCCCGGGCAGTGGTTGCCATCTTCAGCTAAGCAGATAGGCCCTAATCGTACATCTACACTGTTTTAAAAAATCTGCAGCACTCAGTCTCAGTGCCTGTGTCAGCTGATTTGGGCTTATGGGGCTGGGGCTGCAAGGTTAAAAATAGCAACGTAGCTGTTTGGGCTCAGAATGGAGCCCAGGCTCTGAACCCCTGCAATGGGTGAGGGCCTCAGAGCCCAGACATCTACACAGCTATACTACCAAGTTCCGCAAACCCAAGTCACTGGCCTTGGGCCAGCCACAGCTGTGCAGCACGTCTTTTATCACAATGTAGCTGTACCCTAGGATCCCCACAACAGGGTCTGGAGTCACCATAAACAGTCCTAAAGGAACCCTTGCTGTTGTTTGGTAAGTTTCTTGCCCCTAGCCTATCCGTGGACCTACCTGAAGAGTAGGCATTGACTAGCAATAGCCTGGCTGTTGGTGCCAGAAGATGGTTGCTAAAATAAAAGGCAAAGAAGGGAAAGAAAAGCTATATTACATATAAAATATAGCTTTATAGGACTAATTTTACCAAGAGGTAATTTGGAAAGCTGTACACTTCTAATTCTATGTTGAGCGTATGCAGGTGAACCTCAAAGATCTGGAAACTGGTTTCGCATAAGCACCCAAATGGTCAGATACTTTTGATTGCTGAACCTAACAGAGCTAACTGACAATGAAACTCATTAAGGCCTGCACATTTGGGAAGGAAATCACATAAGAATAAGTGCTCTTGTGAGATTTCTAGCACTTGTTGCTTCTAGGCAGGCTGAAAATATGTTCAGGTCCTATTCATGTTATATATTTGGCTTCTGGTCCCAGCCAAAAGTTTAAAGGGCAGAAACATCTGAAGGTGGGGAAGGGGAGGAGCAAAGAGAGAAAAAACTTTTATGAGCCTCCAAAGAGGTTCTGTTCTGGTTGGAGCTTTGGTTTCTCCTATTTTATCCAAACAGTTTTTCCTCTCTTAATTGGAGATAGGCCCTGAATCTCAGAGATTGGATCCAGATGCAGATAAACTTCCCCATATTTCAAAGATCTTTGGATCCAGGATTTTGGTTCAAGCCCATTTCTACCCCTGGTATGAAGATTCAACAACCACAAATGGAAAGATCATCGAAATGCTGTATATCACCTCATTATTTATCCCCATCCCAAAACATTAAGGCTTCCAAAGCACTCTGCAGTGTGTATAGAGTAAAAGTAGTTAAAGAATTTGTTTAGAAGTATATTAAGTATTTTCTAGGCCACGACTGAATAAATCCACGTTAGCAGTTCTTGGCTTTACAAAGAAGCGCATCCATTAACATGGGAAACCTCTTGTTTGCATTTCTTAACAGCTGACATTTGTACCTTTGGAAAGAAAGTGAAGGGCATCTCATTGCTTCCTCTTTAAATCAGTGTGGAAATAATAGGGATGATAGGGAATTGGAGCTAATTTCCTTTGTCTTCTATTCAGCAGATAATAGTGGTATGTGTGGGATGTTAAAGGCCAGGCAGGGGAGGTGACCTGGAGATGACTTAATTCTTCTGAGGTTTATCAAAGGCTCCTGTCAGTCAAACACATGCTGGGAGATTGGGGACTGGCCATCTGGTCCAAAGTTAATCAAAGAAGAGAAAGGAGGGTAAGGAAGTGAAAAATCCCCCTGTCAGCTTTGTGCCAGGTGGAGAGAGATATATGCAGAGGAGGGAACTTCCCTTGCAGCACCAGCATATGGGCAGGGTGGCACTGGTTTGTGCATGCATGTGCTGTGGAGGGGGAGGGATAGAGGAGAGGGTTTATTTTTTCATTTGGCATAGACAGTGTGAAGATCTTGAGTTAGTTTTAAGTGGCAAGACTGAAGGTCAGTCACACTGCTAACCATGCAGAGAAACAACGGAATTGTTTCACTTGCACTAGGAAACAAAGGAAGTAAGTGGCCAACTGCAGGGAACGGATTGAATTTGAAACACACCATTTTCTGTTCTACAGCCAGAATCCTTTCATCACAGTCATATTTATTACAGGTTTCAGAGTAGCAGCCGTGTTAGTCTGTATTCGCAAAAAGAAAAGGAGTATTTGTGGCGCCTTAGAGACTAACCAATTTATTTGAGCGTAAGCTTATATTTATTACAAGAAGTAACCACGCTCTACAAGAGGCACGGCCACAAAAACACCTTCTCCAGCGTCTCTTCCTCCTCTACGCCCCACCCATGCAAACTCCCCACTCGCCGGCTACTAAGTTTAAAACCTGGTACCTGGTAAGCTGCAGCCACCTCTGAGCTGTTAAAAGATTTGTTAAATTGACTGGCAATGGATTTGCTGGTTCATCCACACTTCTACTTTGTATACAGCAAAGGTACAGAGAGCTGGGGATTTAACAACACATAGAGTAAGTGTCTAACCTTTTTCACATTGAAAAGAACTCACAGGATGTTTGGAAATGAGACTGAAACAAAGCACTAATCAGGCAAATGAAATACTAGTAAAGTGTGTGTGCACGCTATATATGCTGTACACACACCCAAATGCTTATCTGTCACCTTAGATTGCTTCAGGCTACACCCTATTTTCCCCTTCCCTAGTGAAACAGCCTTTTGATCTGATTTTATACTACACACCAAGTATCATTCAGCTGCAGTGATCATTTCAATAGTTGGAAAAATGCACAGGCCAGACTGTTAACCCTATACTCACACTGGTAGGTTCTTCCTCGCACAGATTAGTCCCATTGACTCCAGTGGAACAGTCCCTCTCAGTAATGGCTGACTAACAGGAATAAGGGGCTCACAATCCTGCACCTAAGAATTTATAAAAAAAATAATCAACTTGATTGGTTTAAATATAGTGGCGGGAGACCCTGGAAGTTTCATTTGAGGGACTGCAAATTAAAGTCAAGTGCTAAGAGATGGCTTAGGACTTACATAGGTCAGGATGAAGAATGTGCCTCTTTTAACGCCCCCCCCGAAAAAATATATTTAGCCACAGAGAGCCCTGGGACAAAAGAGTTTGGCTCCCTTATATAGTTGGGGGTTAGACTAGTTTCCTTTTCGAGTCAAGGTTTAGTCAAGCCCTGTAGAGGGGATATATGGAAGAAAGGGGCTGTACACCCTGTTCCACCTGCAGCTCTGCTGTGCTGAGTGTCTTCTGATGAGCTGTCCTGGAGCGCTGCTGCGCATGCCCGAGTACAGTAAAACAGAGCTGGGATTACTGGGAGGAAAAGCAGACAAAGCTGCTGTTTATTTTTAAAACTTGTACAAAAAGCCTAACCCTAAAGCCCTCTGTTGAACAGTAGATCTCAGCTGAGAACACAAGGTTCTGCCCTTGGCATTAGAGAATACTGCAGACAGAGCTCCTCACTGACTGGTGCCTTCATACTTTAATAACCTTTTGCAACAGAATCAGCCTGTCAGAGACTGAGATCACTCGGCAGCTCAAAACATGGACAACCAAAAGTTACTAAAGAGGTGCGTCTCTTGCTGCTGTAGACTGGCATGCCCCCTATGTGTGGAGGTTTAAGGTTGATGGAGAATCTGACCAACCCTGAACATGCTGTCGTGTTATTTACTTTAACCTTGTATCTGCTTATCACTCGGTTTGCTTAGCTGAGCTGTGTTGCTGTACTGACTTCTAGAATGAGGGGTACAAGGAGGGAGTGTAGTTGTTTGCACTTCTCTAATAACACAATAGAGTCTTTAGACTATAGAGAGATGTGAATAAGAAAGCACTTCCAAATATACAGCAATAATACACACAACTCCATGGATTCCTACACAAAAACAGCAACTAATATGCCCCAAATCATTTGTCTGGCATAACTAGAATTCACAGGCAACCACAGAACAGCAATAAAAAAAAAATGAAAAAAGGCATCTAACTAACAGAAGTTAAACTGGGCTATTCCAGTGCTGACAGAGAAAACTCAGCAGTGAAATTCCATCAGACCTGAGCCAGCTATCTGCAGTGTGAATTGGAGCTTTTATCAGTCAGAGTTGTATACATTTCTGGAAAGAGCAAAAAGTGGAAAGCTGCAGTACAGTGCAGACATTTATAGTTCCCCACTCCTAGTTTCTGTTGGACTTCACATAAGGAAAAAGCTTCAGTCTATTCTGTGTGTGAGTCACTGCACAGATTCCAAGCCTTACTAGCCCCCCATGCCCGTCTGATACATTGATGTGAATTTTCTACCTCCAACAACATGTTCTCTTTCTTCTAATCTCCCCTAGCTTTGAAATAGCTTTGATGAGCTGCGTCGGAGACTTCTTTAAAACAAACAATGGCTCCAGTAGAGAAGGTGGTTGACATTTTCGAAGCTGAGGAGGGATTCTGGAAGTTTCGGAGTTGTGTGGTTCAATCCCCTGGGTGGCTCTGAGAAGAACCTCAGCCTGCGTGCCTTCTTCACAAACTGCTTTTAAGCAAAAATTGTTTCATTGCAAATGTGACACTGGCAAACTCTAGAAGGGAACCTTCTTGGTTCTCTTTTCTTACACTGAATGGCCAACGTCAAGCCCACTGAACCGATGAGCTCCACAGCCACAATTCAACAAAACTGGTTTCCTTTCAAAAATACCACCCAATAGCAAGGCTTTGGGTGGAGGAAAGGTAGCAGGATGCTACAAAACACTGATTCCATTTCTTAGACAAACCCTATATGGATTCAATAGCAGGTCTGCTATCCAAGGCAAAAACCTTCAGGCATTTTACATCCCATAATCCCAAAGCCTGGCTTTGCAGATACCCTGCCGGTCATGAATCACTGGCTATAGCATGCAAAATCCCCTATTTAAGTAATTACAGTAGAATACACGAATCTGCACATTGGCTGATGTTATATAAACTAGTCTGAGGCAGTTTCCAAACCCACAGGCTAATCAAACCCTTCACAGAGAGCATGCGTTTGTGAAGCATTGGGTTATCAGATCTTATCACATCAGGTCAGTCTTCTAGACTCGTTGAGTGGAAAATGTATGGGCTTTGTCCCAGAGCCAAATGTGAGGCTTATGCTAGAAACCTGATCTCTGTGTTGGCAAAGAATGGTTGTTCTCTGCAGGTGCAAACGTTTGCATTTGCCTCACTTTGGATTCTTCTTGGGACTTAATGGGTTATCACATGGGTTTCAGTATTTCCTATTTTCTTCTATTTTTAATCCCCCCCCCCTTCCATCCCTGTTTTTAAGATGTAGTTTGCTGATTTTGGTATTGCCATCCTAATTCTCAGGCGCCAACAAACTAGGGATGTCCCTAAACTGAAACCCTGGAGCTGAATACTCTGTGCACTTACGGATAGTTCAAATGGGAGTCTAAGCTCTGGGGTTGGCCTCTACTTCGATAGCAGAATGAGCCAAAACCCTGATTCTGAACACCCCTAAACTTCATCCAGATAGGTACTGTGCATCTTGGGCCCATGCCTGCACAGAACTCGCATTATCTCCAGCCCCAGGTGTGCAGATTCTGTCCCGATTCGGCATTCAGCAGTGAAGCCTTCTAGTGGTAGACACTGTTTGCCCTGCTCTGTGTCCGATACATGATCATCTTTGGCTGCTCTTTAATGATTCTGAGTGTCCCATTTAGGTGGCATTTTTGACATCCCACTTTCAGATGGCACCAATGACCTTCAGTTACACCCAAGCAACTGCAATGAGGTCAGAGAGGTAGAAATGAGGGAAGAATTTGTATTACCGTATATATATATATATCAGAATATGCGCACAGTACTGAATCGTTACATCATATGCCCTGCTCTTTCTTTAAAACCCAATAGACTGCGGCGGTTGGGGTTTGCTATGGAGAGTTACAGTAGAGACTCAAGATGAATTGGAAGATGAGCACTCCTTTTACTGTGTCTACAGAACCATACATGCCAGGGTTTCTGGGCTGTTGTCCTGGCAATGGCAAGCATTACAACTGTGGGGTTTGAAACATGTTTGCACATACCTAGACAGGACCAGCATTGGAGTGTGAGGAGCCTGCATGTTATGCTGGAGTTGCATCCATCTCTTCAATTCATTCTCTTCTCCCTGTAATTCCCTTCAAGTATCTTATTTCTCCCTTCCCAATCAGGTTTAATCCATTTACTCTATTTCTGCCCGTGGAGGAGAGGACAAGGCAGCAGATCTTCTCTCTCCCCCATCCTGCTTCACAGAAGGTTTGGAGGAAGGAGAAGGCCTTATGGGGGCTTTATTCCCCTAGAGGTGGTTAGAGAGAGCACATTGATCTTCGCTCTGCACTTTAGACAGCAGCAGATCTGATAGTCCCATGTTAAATTTCGGGCTGTACCATAGACTAGAAGGATCCCCTTTCAGAAATGTGTTTCAGGAACATTACACAATGTTACCATGCCTGCACCTAATCACTCTAGCATTGCATACAAAAATCTCTTGCATTGGTATCTTGTTTACGAAGGCACTTACAGCTGACATTTAGGTAATGGATAATCCAGTGGTTATAATGCTACCATGTGACTCGGGAGACCTGCGTTAAATTACCTGCAGTGCTAGTCTTCCTGTGTGACCTTGGGCAAGTCACTTAGACTCTCTGTGTCTTAGTTTCCCATCAGTAAAATAGGGATAATAGTGCTTCCTTTCCTCACAGGGGTTTTGTGAGCATAAATATATTAAAGATTGTGAGGTGCTCAGACACTGTGGTAGTGGGGGTCAGAGAAGTACCAACGACAGAAAGAAAACTACTGCTAGCCAATCACAGGATAACTACCTGGTTACCTTACTAATTTGTTGTTCCCCTTTCCCCTCCCTTCCATCTCTCAGTCTGTTAGTTTTGCTGTTTAGAATGTCACCTGTCTAAGGCAAGTACTGTGTCTTCAGTTGTGTCAGTACAGAGGCTAGCTTATGGGCACTGTCAGAAATAAATAGTGAATAAGAATAATTAGTAATAGATATTGATAAGATGATTGGCCTGGTTCATTGTATTCAGAACTGTCACTGCGGTCAAATTGTATACCACAAGCTTAGCTCTATATGAAAGGTTAGGAAATCTTTGGCACATCATTTTCTAGACCGATAAACTTGTTTTCATAATCCCACCTTCATTCAATAGCTCTGTTTGTTATGACCCTGCAGCTTCCACAGATTTTTGTAACAAGGTTTATTTTTCGTCCAGCCATTCAGTACCAACTCTTTCTTCCAGATTTCTGTGCAATGAATCTGGAGAGCTCTTGAAATGGTTTCACACAAAAATGCCATAGATAGAAATGATAATGGCCCCTCAATGTAAAAAGTTTATCATGTTTTGAAAGCGTTTTATGAACTGGAAACCTTTCTGTGAAGTATTTCACCACAGCCCAATAAAACATTACATGCTGCTGGAATTTCATCCTGTTAAACTTGGCACCATTTTCTTCCTCAGGCAATGAGTTCAGTCCCTACTTCAATTTAATTTCATACCCTAATAAAAATCAATGTCACTGCTCCAGGCATAGACTCACAGGCTTCCAGGATACTCTGAGCTGAAGAACCCATGGCTATGAAGGAGCAAAGGTCAACTTCATGGATTAAAAGTAGGGCTGTCTGGTAATTACAGTCTCTTGCCAAATGTGGTCAGATCTACATGGAGCTGCCGGGATAGACTGTTAAGTTGGACCTGTGCTACTGTTTTGATAGAAGGCAGCACCTAAATATAGAAAACCCTTTTTGATTAGCTCTGTATTATTCTACAAAATCAATCCTCTCTATTAAAAAAAAAGAAGATTCAAGAGCACACATGGTTCAGGTTAAAGACTTGATGAAGAGCTTGGAAGGAATTTGGACTGCTCTGTACATGGGATATTGTGACTCTTCCCCCCCCTAATTCCCTGGGAAAACTTTCACCTGGTGAACACCTAGCAGGAAATATGGAGTACGTAGTAAGTGTTCTTGAATAGAAAATTACGACAGAGGAGGGTTTACAACAACAACAAAGAAAAAATGAGGAAAGTTCTACACATCTTAGATTCTAGAGATCTAGGATGAAATCCTGGCTCCAGAGAAGTCAATGGAATTTTTGCCATGTTCTTCAATGGGACCAGGATTTTACCAGATTCTAGAGATGGGGTCCTTTTCCTTTATAAATGTTTACCCTGACTTGTTTCCTAGCACCTACGGGGCGGGGAAGGGAGAAGGTTGCTTCAGTCACACAGGAGCTACAGCACTCAATAGGTGACATGATGGGAAATTATTTGGTTTACATAGTTTACTCAGTTCAACACTGCAGGTGAACATGTAACAACAAGGAGGATGTTTTCCCCTCCACATGCTCATATAACAATCCTTAGCATTTATGGGAGTCATTTGCATGTGTGGGGCGATACAGACCTTTGAGTGTCCTTCTGACATAGCTGATTTGCTTATTCACTTTTGTTGATGTTTTTCTCTCTCTGGGGATTTTGGTTTAACATGGTACCAAAGCTCTGGGGGAGTTAATTCCAGGGTATTTTTTACCAGAGTGTGACAAGTGGGTGTTAAATTGCTCTACTATGTCAGAGAGAGATTTGTATCATGAGCATTGAACCATCCTTTCAATTTTTTTAATTTTTTGTTTAACTTAAAGGTGGGGTAACCCTCAATCCAGAACTGGAGCCGAAGAGATGACCTTTCTAAAAAGGCCAATTTTGTCAAAGATCTCATCTAGATGTTTTACTATGAAAACTGCCTCAGCATCAGTTAACAGGCAATCAGGGAACTGGAGCGCCTGACTCACCATGACATTTCTGCTGAAATAAAGTAAAATGGCCCAAAATAGGGCTAAAATTAATGAATAGGGAGAGCAAGGGACCAATCAGCCCCTTTCCTCCCCAGCTGGCCAATGAATAGATAGAGCCTCTGGAGAGGTAGGGGCCACCCCTGCATCCCACAGCAAGCAAGTGCTCTTCCCCCTCCCTTCTACTGGCTTGTTCCAGTCATCACCAGTCCAATCAAGTTTTCGACCCATTGAAATGGGTGGGTGGCATTACTCCTGCTTTATGACAATTGCACAATAGCGGAACTCCACTGATTACAATGGCACGAAACTGGAGTCACACAGTGGTGAGTCAGAACCAGATTCCCCCCCCTCCCCCCGCATATCCACAGCATCCTAAACAAACAGCTCTAACAAATTAAAGAGTGGATAAACTTTTCAGGCAGCCAGTACAACTCTAGAGATTGCCCTCCTACCTCTGCCTGTTACTGGGTGTAAGTCACTAACCAGAACTACCATTGAAGTGTTTATCTTCTAGGGATGGCCAAATGACCATTCATGAATCAGTTCAGAATGAGTTTCCATAAAATTTGGGGGTGGGTCTGTATCTGGTGTTCCACTTGGGACCATTTCCAGTATTCTCCTTCAGAGACTACAAAACCAGCAGGATCCAGCAGCTGCAGGAAGAAAACAACATTACAAAAACCCTGAAACTTTTCTAATTGCTTGGAGTTTTCTTGCCATAAGCACTGAGTGAAGTGGGGATCTTTGGTCTACTGTAATATGCTAAGTGATTTCAAGAAGTAAAATGGGAAGGCAAATACAAAGCAGGATTTAGCAAGACTGAGAGAGAGGTACAAAAATTCACACAGTTGACAGTAGAAAAGGAGGGTGGCACTCCTACAGAGCTAGAGGAGGTCAATAAATCACCACCCTTATCTTGCAAACAGAGCCTGTGACTGCAAAAATTAGCTCATTTATTCTGCACAATTAAATGTATTGAAGTGTGACAGAAAAGTTTAGCAAGCACTGAAGCAGAAAGCCAGCAGCAACAGAGGCAAGCATCTGAGTGAATGACACGATTAGTTGATTTTCATTTTATTTATCAATATAATTATTGAATTGTATTTATCCTATTTCACAGATTTTTACCATTATTACAGCCTGCGCCTTGGGGGAAGGAATTAGTTCAAATTTTCAGTCTAACTTAATGTGATTATAGAGCTGCTAATAAAAGAAAAGTTCTATAAAGTGCTACACAGTCTTGTATTCAATGTCACCCACTCATCTGACTCTGAAATCCAGTCTCCTTTCATGTGAAGGCAATAAATTGAATATGAATTGTGAATGCAATGAAGTCCCTAGATGGGGATTGAATTTATGTCAGCTGGATACCACCTTTATGCTGCATTACAGGAATTCCTTCCTATCTTTAAACTTAGGGATATATTTCTTCTGTTTAAAAAAAATTCAGATCAAATCTGTATTGCAAGTTTTCAGCTAAATCCTGATTTCAGGTTTTACTGATCTCAGATGGGGATAAGTGAAGCTTCACCTGGGGTAGATAATGTGGCAACAGGATTTTATTAGATTAGTGTTTTATCTACTTTCTTTTGGGTCATGATATATGGTGATTCTATTTGAACATGTTCGAAGAGGAAGTTAGAGATTTGTGGGAGGCCAACTCACCCCAATGAAACAGCTGAGGAATATGCTTCCAGCCTTCAGCATGGATGCTGGAACAATTTTTATAGTGGGAGTGCTGAGAGCCATTGAGCCAAACTGTAAACCCGGTATATGATGGAAACCATTTCAAGCCAGCACCCCTAATTCCAGTGCCTACAGCCTTTAGGATCCTCTGCTCCTGACAAACAGAGTGATGTGTGTGAGGTAAAACACCCATTACATGAAGGCAGAAAAAAAGTCACCTACATCTTGCAGGTAACTCCAGACCATTCTTCATCTACAATGATTTAGGCGAAGAGTCAAGATCTGAACATTTGGGAGATGTCAGAGGTTTCCTTGTGGCTTGAAGAACAGCAAGAGAGAGGGCACAAGATGAGTTAATTTGATACGTTGTGTTAGATCAGAGGATTCACATCCCAAGTGAGCAGCTTTGGGAGGGGGCAGACCAGCAGTTTGAACTATGACCCTTGGGACCTCTCTAAAACTCAGCAAAATCAAACAGGGGTCAAAAGACTTTTGCTCCTCAGAGGTGGTAGATCCCAAAAAGAATTCAGACAGTGGAAGTAGGGACCCTGTAGGAGATTTGAGACTAGATCATTTGAAAGAAACCTCAAATGAAGTTTGATATGGTAAAATAAAAATAATGAGACCAATTCTCAAACCTGGGCAAAACAAGCCTTTGTGCACACAAATCAGATATTGGCTCATGAAAGCACATAGCCCATTAGTGGGTACAATTACTGAGTTCGCACACCGTATGCCTCTTTTAAGGTACCAACATGAGGTTTTGCAGGCACACCCAATACCACCCAATTTTGAACATTTGGCCTTTATGTCTCAAAGAAAGAATTCACCATTTGAGTTTCATTTTATAACTTCTAACCCTAGACTCCTATGTGTTGGTTTAGTACTTGCCCTGCCTACTATGACCAGGAGTCAGGATTCATGAAAATCTATGTTAAAATATGTGTAACCTTGTTACTAGTGGCAGCAACAGGGGCCAGGTTCAGTCTGTCTCAGGGTTTTTTCTTCTAAAATAAACAGAATTATGGCTAGAGGCCCCACTGAGAACTGTACTCGTATTTCTCACTCTGGGAAATTAAAATAAAACCTTCGTGGCCATCTTTGCAGGTGGTTCTTCCCCACTTGCAAGCACTCCAGGTCCTTTGAGAACATGGAACCTCAAGCACCTATTTATTTAGCTTGGCTTGTTTAGCCTAACCAAAAGAAGGCTGAGGGGAGATATGGTTGCTCTCTATAAATATATCAGAGGGATAAATACCAGGGAGGGAGAGGAATTATTTAAACTCAGTACCAATGTGGACACAAGAACAAATGGATATAAACTGGCCATCAGGAAGCTTAGACTTGAAATTAGACAAAGGTTTCTAACCATCAGAGGAGTGAAGTTCTGGAACAGCCTTCCAAGGGGAGCAGTGGGGGCAAAAGACCAATCTGGCTTCAAGACTAAGCTTGATAAGTTTATGGAAGGGATGATATGATGTGATAGCCTAATTTTGGCAATTAATTGATCTTCAACTGTTAGCGGTAGATATGCCCAATGGCCTGTGATGGGATGTTAGATGGAGTGGGATCTGAGTTCCTACAGAGAATTCTTTCCTGGGTGTCTGGCTGGTGAGTCTTGTCCACATGCTCAGGGTTTAGCTGATGGCCATATTTGGGGTTGGGAAGGAATTTTCCTACAGGGCAGATTGGCAGAGGCCCTGGGGGTTTTTCGCCTTCCTCTGCAGCGTGGGGCACGGGTCACTTACTGGAGGATTCTGTGCACCTCAAAGTCTTTAAATCACGATTTAAGGACTTCAGTAGCTCAGACATAGGTTAGAGGATTGTTACAGGAGTGGGTGGGTGAGATTCTGTGGCCTGCGTTGTGCAGGAGGTCAGACGAGATTATCATAATGGTCCCTTCTGACCTTATAGTCTATGTTTCTATGATTCTATGATCTGGGGAAAAGGAAAAACAATCAAATGAAACATTAAAACCATCTCTCTATATTTACACATAAGAAAATAATCAGGAATTTGGTCCACCCCACAGCTCCAAATAATAACTGTCTGACTTACGGAGGTCCAGAACTCTTAGTCCCACCACAAAGCCCACCCACCTAAAACCTCACATTCACAGATCCAATTAGACCCAGTGGTAGTCAACAAATGGCTCTCCTCCACTGGTTTCCTCCATTACAGAGAAGACAACCTGCACAGCTTCACTGTGCACCTACCTGGTCCAGTTCTGTGATCGGTGTCTTCCCGGCCTACTGGGCCAGAGCACTGTAAAGTCAGCTTAGAACTGCTGCCATCTATCAGGTCACTGTGCAATCAGCTCTGTATTGCTGCTGGTCCAGCCAGATCTTGGTAGAAAGTCATCTCTTCACTGCCACTTTCACTAGGCCAGGCCAGCCTCACTGCAAATTCACCTCTGCATTATCATCATCGCCCACCACCACCACCACCACATCGGTCAGCTCTGCAATGCCTTCACTCCCACAGCATCTCCACGTGGTGGAACCCAGAGCAAAATAGGACCCTTGGTCTCAGCTCCTTAGAATAACTCTTCTGACCTCCAGGACAGAGTCTTTTCTTTCTTTTCTACTGATCATAATTTTCATCATCAAACTAAAATCCACGCCCTGTAATCTCAAAGTGACACTCTCTTTCCCACCCACACCCCAGGCATATCCTGCAAAATTTCATGCCATTTTATGATTACAATTACAATAATAATCTATCATCACTCACACAGGCTAAACAGGAAAATTTCAACCAAAGCAACAAAACGCAGTAGGTAGAATGATGGGTAGAGCAACATTATAATTCATGCAAATGAAGCTGGACAGAACTGTTGTTTCTCGTTCTCCCCTATAACAGGAGCAGAGTGTTCCATCGCTCTAAGTCTTCTGACCCTGTGGTTACTTAAACTTCTTTTTAAGTTAATTCTTTATTTAAGTTTTGGTTATTTTTACGAAAATGCTAAAAAGTTGTACAGGGGATGGACCAGCTCCTTTGGCTAAAATAGGAATCAGCTAAAACCTTTGCTCAAAACTAACACCAAACACCTTGATTTATTAGCTGTTTTGTTACTTTGGGGCATGCCTTTATACCTCCTGGTTCTGACCAAGACTGAAAGCAATAGCTGGAAAATACATGAGAAAGGCTATCCCAGGAAACACTAGAAATTCAGGAGAAACCCTGATTTCCATCTCAGTTTTGCAGGTCTAAGAGGTTCAGATACTTTAGATAAGCTTCATAAGCATTTGAACAGTTATACAGCTGCTGTGGTTTCCCCCCAAAGGTGGCTGCATTTTAATGTGAGAGAGTGATCCAAATATAACCCACACCCACCTTGCAGGTGCATTGTGAAGCTCAGTTAGTATGTACATGGAAAGCACTTTGAAATCATCAGCTGAAAAGATATAACATTTCAATTGTACCATGCATTGTTGGTATTATGCATCTGGGGTTATGCTTGGTTTGCTTTCTGGATCTTGACTGGGCCGAGCCATTTCTGATGTACTAGTGACTCCACATGAACTTGGAAACCATACTTCTTAATGTGGGCTGAAAGCCCTTTGAGTTTTCAGTTTGGATCATTCAAACTTCACATGCTCTGGTGAGGTCAAGATCTTATTCAGAACTGCAGCATTCCCCAATGACATGTATCACGGACAAAAATAAATCCAGAAGCCCTTGAAAAATATTTTTTTAAAACAAAAGTAAAAACAATGAAAAAAGTTTGTAGTTTTTTTAAAACCATAGTGCTAAAAATACAGAGAAATTGACTAAATTACGGCAATAGACGGGAATATGGTAACTGGCTACAATTACTTAAGTCTTTAAAAACCCAAAGCAGGAGAGAAACTATTGTCCAAGACAGCATATATAACAGATATAGGGGGAAAGGACGTTTAAGATAGGATCTTTCCCATCTATTCTATCAATGATGTCTGCTAGATTTTGGAATAACCCCCACATGGGAAGCAGTGGTAGCCTCCCCCACTTCGCTACGTAATTTACATCTATAATATACAAAGCACTCAGTATACTCTAGGGAGTAATCTTGCATTAGCAAGGGATGGCCTACTGCAGATGACGTAATAGGTCTTCTTCATCTATAATGCCTGAAAATCTGTGATTCAGTTTAAATGGCACTCTTTTTGTAAAGCAATATTCTAGGTGTGCAGGAAGTATTATAACCAGCTTTTACTGTAGCATGCAGACTAGAAAACAATGTTTAACACTGAAAGCTGGTTGTACACAATAAGATATTACACACAGTACAGATTTTTGCTATATTGACCACTAAAACAAAGAATTTAGGCCCAAGAAAAATTAAGTAGCTTCTGTTATCACTGTGGCTATTCAAATAACCAGGGTTCCATCACTTTCTTTTGGCTTAGCACCATCTCCCGTGCATATTTTTGGGATGAGAACATAAGTAAGTGCCGTTCCTTTTAAAGATAAATTATTCTATAACTGTAACTACTTCTGAGACCTAAGTACTGTTTGTTCTCCTTATAGCCGCTTAATATTCACAAATAGCTCAGATGAAGACAAATGAAGAGAGCCCAAGCTAAAATTTTGCTTGAAACCCTAGATAAGATCATAAACATTTGAGTACTTTTTTTACCTAAGTCCAAAAGAGCTCTGGACATTTTCATATCTATACAATACAGCACAGTGATGATTTCTAACCCTTCACATGTAATATCATTTGTGTCAGACGTTCAGTGTGAATATTTCTGCAATGAATATCAAATCTCTCACAAATATTTGTCTGCTTCTTAGTTTCCAAACAGACAGAATATAGTTCAGGTAAATACAAGTGAGCTCTGTGGCAGCACATGTTAGTTAACATTTAAATGATATGGGCCACATTCTGAGAGGCATTGAGCACTTGCAATCCTCATTACAGTCAGAATAGCAGGTGCTCAGCTACAGGCAGGTGTTGGCTCATTAAATCTATTTAAACAGCAAATTTAATAAAAACGCCTTAAAAACAAAAAAAATTACTATTCAAATTAAATCAACACGACACACGTGAAACATACAACGCACACAATCTGCTATCAATGGAGAAATGCCAGTTCCCTTTCCCACCATCTTTATTTTGCTATCCTTGTCCCAACATATGTAAGCCTATATAACATGTTATGGATGTAACGGGATCCTCCCGGGGTGCAGCCTGGGACTGTGGGACCACTGTGCCCCCTGAACTCTCTCCAGCCTTGGCTCTCTCGCACAATGCTTTGCTAGTGACCAGCAGCAAACCCCTCCAGGTGCTGTGATCACTCAGCACAACAGCACGTGGAGCCCCACACCCAGCTAGATTGCATGAATGCTCCCAGAGCCACTCATGAATCACCCAGAGAAAGGCACCAGAGCCAAATCCCCCCAGCTCCCAGTACAGTACCTCACGAATATACTGTCCTGCACTGCTTAAGACGAGCAATGCTGATTTATTAATTGGTTCTCCACTTCATCAATGGAAAGTGGACATACACCAGCCTTTGTACCCTGAGCAGATTTGCCAACCACTTCATACAAACTCACTGGTAAAGATAAACAGTTAAACAAATGCATTGACTATAAATGAAAGATTTTAAGTGATAGGCAAAAAGTCAGAGTTAGTTACCAACAGAAATAAAATATAAACACACAGTCTAAATTCTCAACCCTATTAGGCTGGGCAACATCCGGATTAAGCAGTTTTTCTCACCCCACTGAATATTGCAGTTCTTAATATACAGGTTTGTCCAATCTGCTCTGTTGGAGTCTTGTCCTCTTCTCAGTGTCTTAGTTGCTTACACCGTAGGTGGGGGCAGGAGATGGGCCAAGCATATGGCCACTCTGTCTGTTTTATACCCTCAGTCCATGTGCTTGGAAAACACAAGTCCAGGCATGTCTGGGGCAATGCTGAGTCTCTCCAAGCAAGGTTGAGCAATTCCCCAGGTGAGTCATTGCATTGTAGCTCCCTTGCTGGACAATGGCTGTTGATGGGTTGTTTGACCCCCCCCCCAACTGGGCCTTGGTTACTTTCCTTGCTGTTGCCTCTGGGGAGCTAACATCTGGCTGATTCCCCAACTTACAGCATGTTTTAGTGACCACCAGACAACACAATTCTCATAACTTCATATGCATTAATGATCTACATCTATGGATAGAGAAATGACTTTCAGCAGATCATAACCTTTCCCCTGATACCTTACAAGGCATGCTTTATATGCAAGATCTCGATTATATAAAAATGAGGAATATGGGGTTCCAGGACGCTCCCCCAAGGTATAGAATGTCACAATCGACATTGAGATAACTAAGTAAAGGAGATGATGTGAAGTTAGTATGTGAGTGACTACATTACTTCCCAGGCTAGGGGTCAAAGCATGCCCCATTGAAGTCAATGGAAGTTAGGCACCTTAATACCTTTGAGGATCTGGGCCAGAAGCTTTAACAGTCAGATGGAGCTGGATGGCCATGGAATAAATCAAAGCGTTTACTAACCAACCTGATTTCTGAAGGCTGATTGATAAGCAACATACCATTGTCTATTTTCCTTTTTATTGTGTTTTTTATTGTGACAGATTTTAAGATCCATGGGGCAGGGCTCACATCTTTTTGCCTATAGCTGTAGTACTGTGTGCACATCCATGGCCCTTTGGTCAATGATTTAATAAGTCATCATCATGGCTACTTACCAGTGTCACAAGGGACCCACTTTTTGTCCTCAGTTACCCAAGTGCAATTCCCAATGACTTCCAGAGGAGTTGCACCTGTGTTGCGGAGGGCAGGTTTGGACCCAGGAACTCTATGAATGAGAAGTGAGGTAAGGTGATCTCTGAAGTAGTTATTGTGACTAGTGGTAAAAATTTCAAAAATACCTAACTGATTTAGGAGCTTAAGTCCTATTTTCAAAATTGATTTAGGCATTTAGGAGCCTAAATCTCAATGAAATTCAAAAGAATTTGAACTCAATAGGATTTAGGCACTGATCTGCATTTTTTGGCACGTAAATACCTTTAAAAATGGGGCTTTAGCCTCCTAAATTCCTAAGTTCCTTTTGAAAATGGGACTTTGTTGCCTCTGAACATTTTACTCTTGAACTTCAAGCAGTTCTATTTTTAATACCCAGATAAATCTTCTCAGCCACATTTGGAATTACTTTCAGACCCCATATAAGTGGTTTTTATGAGTTTAGAGCAACTCACTTTTTAGATGCCAAATCCTTTTAGTGGCAAGTTTTCAGATAATAAGATCTTTCTTTATTATATTAAGTTCCTTTAGCAATTCTGTTATATTTAAAAAATAATTTCAACATCAAATAGGTGCTGATCAGATTCTTAATTCAATTATTGTACTTTAAAAAAAATAAATACAGGCCTCAGTTAAAGGAAAGGAAAAAGTTGGTCACAGAACTGGAAAAGCTGCCTAATAAAAAAGGATTTCTTTACAGTAAATTTATATTTGTATTAATATATTTATATAGAGGCATGTTCACAACCAATTTGCATGGCATTGTGACGAAGTGGGGATTTCCCCTTGTTATGTTGTGTGTGTCTTGCTGTTTTGCATGGATGCTGTGTGCGACTTTTGTGGAGGCTGCTCTAGCTGCCTGTACGGATGCTATGGCAGCCCCTTCATAACCTGAGACCCAGGAGAGGGATGCAATCAGGTGACTCTGGCCTGGGAAGCGAGACAAAGGCTGGAGGAGGAGCAATGGGCAGGGCAGGGGCCAGGCAACTGGAAGCAAGTCAGTCGCAGCTGGCTTAGGGCACAGGAGGAGGGCCAGAGCTTTGGCTCTGGGCTCCCGTCCTCCCAAGATGCTCCTGTCGACTAATAAACCTTCTGTTTTACCAGCTGGCTGAGAGTCACGTCTGACTGCGGAGTTGGGGTGCAGAGCCCTCTGGCTTCCCCCGGAGCCCCGCCCAGGTGGACTTGCTTTGGGAAGTGCATGGTGTAGAAGGGGATGCTGAATGCTCCGAGGTCAGACCCAGGAAGTAATATTAAGATTTCCCAACACTTCCCACTTTTTTGGTTGCTTTCAACTTCACCAAACTAACTATTTGGACTAAAATTTTCCATGTCGGGTGTCTGCCTCAGGATGAACACTTTGGAAAATGTTAGCCAGAATAGTTCAGCCATTTCTGAGAATTAGGCTAGTGAAAAATACATGGTTGTTCCCATACTGTGAAAATTAATATTTGTGAAGCACTCTGCTACTATAATGATGAGAGACAAAGAAAAGTCCATGAGGAAATTAATATTTCTGTCCTTAGAGCATGGTTTGCAATAAATATGGCCTGGGGCCACACATTGGACAATGAGGACCAAACAAAATCTTGAATAGCTGTTTACCGAGTACCATCCATCCCGTGTACCGAATGCGGTGGGTGTCCTGTGGAAAACATAGCATGTGATCACGTAGTTAAAGACTATCATAATGCAGATGCACAAGGGAGCCAAATGAAAAGGGCACAAGCAACCTTAATTCTGGCATTTCCTAACTTATGAGTGCCTGACTGTGTAACTTCAATAAATGTCCTTTTAACATAGGGGTTTTTTTGTATGAAATTATATATACAGTTTCAGTATGGACACTTGGTGGGAGTGGAGGGAGATTTTCAAAGGCATAAGTGAGAGTAAGGCACCAAACTCCCAATGAAATTCAGTGGGAGTTAGGCATGTAAGTGCTTTGAAAATCTTCCCCTAGATCTTTGTTCATCACTGAAAGGTAATTGTCCCCCAGATCAAATGGCTTGTAAAGATAACAGGTGCACCATTGCAGACACGTGAAAAAGATATGGAATATAGTAGTCCTTTCCCAGGTGAGGATTGGATTGGGTTGCCGGGTGTGAATGCAGGGAGGAAAGGAAGTCAATTGATGACAGAGAATTTGGGTGAATTGGTGGCATGCACTGGGGAAGGGATGCTGAGGGAGAAGATAGTTAGGTAGCAGCTAGATTGGATGAGTTGAAATTGGTTTTAGGAGAGAACAGTGAACAGAGGGATTAATATTGTTTCCCCCCCCCCCCCCGACCTTGACTGTAAAGTGTCTTAATATTTAATTCTGAAAGAGGGGGAGAGGAAAGAGGGAACCCCTTTTTCTTCTACTTCCCTGTGGCCCAGTGTTGCACTTTGAAAATATGACCATGCTGCAGTAAAAGTACAACCTGTGTGCACAAGCCAGCTTCCCACCTGCAGCCCAACCCATTCTTTTGGGCACCAGCCACCACTATCAAAACCCACTGAAGGCACTGGGAGTCCTTCTACTGATTGAATGGGATTCAGATTGGGCCCTAGGTCCCTGATTCTAGCAAGGTTCTTAAGCATCCTGGCTAACTTCAAGCATGATTTCAATGGGATTACTCACATGCTGAAAGTTGGATACATGCTTAAGGAGTCTGCTGGATCAGGGGGTCTGTACACAGTTCTGCTCCCAAGCATTCTAGTTTGAATTTTTCTTTACAGCCCTTTGCTAATAAAGAGCATCCACCGACCTCCACTGGGCTAGCTTATCTGTCTGTCTCCATGCCTTCATTTTCTTCCCTCAGTTTCCAAACTCCAGCTGCAGCGGAGGGGAAAGTAGGAGGTTGCAAGGAGCTGGGCTGCAGCAAAACCCAACACGACCATTTAAAATAAATATTAATTTTCAACTGAAATGTCTTTTATTTTATTTATTTATTTATTTTTAGAATAGTAAAACACATGAAGCCTGGAGGTTTCAAGCACTTCCCTGCTGGGTTGGTGACTTACCGGTAATTTATTTCTTTAATTTGTTACAACCCCACAAAAAATGTTATTCTTTGGAGCTTTGCTAGCTCAAGTTTTGCATGTATTATTTGCGGTAAAAGATTAATGAGCTAGCAGAAGCAATTTCTAATGGAGTCCCTTGGTTTTCTCTCTCTCTCTCTCTCTTTTAAAACTTATATGCCAATCAAGGACCATGAATCTGCTAAGTGCTCTTGGCACACGGGATAAGGGGGAAAAGAAAGTAATGAAATCAAGAGGACCTTTCATAACCTCTCCCCTCCTGCATCACTTCTCAGAAATAACATGTTAATCAACATACTACACCAACCTCACGGAGATCAAACTTCTGTGGAAATCACACACTTTGCAAGAATTTGCGGAGTGTATGAATCTGCCTATCATGAGCTTGCAGGAAGTCGGCTTGTGTAAGAGAAGCTAATCCTACACATATTTCAGAGATGATGCTGGCAAGCAAAGGCAATACACTTAGGCCTTTCTCCTGGCTTCTGTTAGAATTCTGCTGACACTCCCATGGAATATCAGTCAATAACCTCATCATGACTTGGCTCTTTACCTCATGCTAAAATCACTCTGGGATCTGATTTTCAAAAGGCTTCCAGTTTGTGCGCACACACTTGCATGCACAAGCTAACAGGTATTTGCATGCACTTATCAGGTAACTACACACTTAAGTGCCCAACTTCAATAAAGTGCCAGTTTTGAATACATACAAATCGGAGAGGTCCTTTGAAAATCTGGCCCTTAGGCACATTAATCAAATACATCCCCCCTAGAGACACACTTACAGTCATTTTATCATCCTTTTCTTTTCTTTTTAAATTACAGCATGTAACATTTGGTAGAAAAACAAAACAAACCCAGTGAGGAGAGAGAGAGAGAGAGAGAGAGAGGAAAAGGTCTTCCTAGAAAAGCAGATTCAAACACTACAATATACAATAAATAACAAGCAACTGTTATTAATAGGGGCTCAAATTCTATGCAGGGGTTTATCATAAACCACAAGAGGGATACTCTGAAACCTGTCAGATGTTTGAGGACCCCAAGACGGAATTACAGCACCATATATTATAACTTGTTTTATTATTTTATAGCTCCAGCTTCCTGCTCCACTTCTGCTCTCACCTTCCCATTCCCTCCAATGGCTCCCCAATAACTCCTATTCAACCTCTCTGCTTTCTACTGCATCTTTATTGTGCCTTCTGCCATCTCTGCATGGAAAAGAGACTTCTGTGTACTGAAAATAGAGGGACTCGCCGCTGGAGCTGTGCGAATAACCATATTTTGGTTTGGTGGCTGAACTGAAAAATAAAATTAAAAGAATCACTGAAGGTTAAACTGAAATGAAAACATTTTGAATTTTCTGGCAAAACAAAATGTTTTTTAAAAGTTTTGTTTTGTGTCCCCCAACAAATTTCAGTCAACCCAAAACTAAATATTTTGTTTCAATCTTGAGGGGTTTTTTAAAACATTTTTTTTAAAATAGAATTGAGAAAAATGCCAAAACAAAACATCTTTCCAAAATGAAAAGTCCGAATATTTCATTTTGGAAATGCCAATATATACACTTTTGAAATTTTTCAGGTCCCCCCCAACTAAAACAATTTGTCCTAATCAACCTAAATCTGCATTTTTGGTGACATTTTTGTGTGTGTGCTGGTAGCCACACTCTGAGAAGGGATAAAATGTTTCTTCTTATTGACAGGGTTTTGAAACGTATGACAACAGTCTCACACCCATGAACATAAATGAAAGCATTTGATCAATTACAGACATGTCACTTGGAGCTGAGAGTCATCAGGATTTCTTTTCTAAAAGGGATGAAGAGTGATTAACATCACAACGTCTGCATAGCAAAGTGTTTAAATGCTCATGCAGTGCAGACTCCCTGTAAAGGTGTGGGCAGTCCCTGTGCACCCCTAGCACTCCAGTACTGTGGGCTATGGTTCAAACAAAGCCTCTGGTTAGGCTGGTCTCCTACAGTATGTCTACACTGCAATCAAAAACCCGCAGCACCGTGTCTCAGAGCCCAAGTCAGCGGATCTGGGTTCGCAGAGCTCAGGCTCTGGGGCTAAAAAAGCAATGTAGATGTTCCGGCTTGGGCTGGAGACCCCCTCCCTCACCCTGCCAATGGGGTCTCAGAGCCCAGGCTCCAGCCCAAGCCAGCCACAGCCTTGCTGCAGGTCTGCAGTGTAGGCCTAGAGCCTGAGAGAAAACAGCCACTGCAGCCTGCAGGTTTTCTTCTCCCCTCTCTCTCCCCCTCAGCTTCCTGTACTTCTTCCTATTTATATAGCCCAGCTCTAGGGCAGGGCAAGGCCTCCTTGATTACACCCCAGGCTCCAGCCTGTCCCGTGAAGGTGTAAAAATTGTATTAAAGCTAATGTTAAAATTATATAATACATAGGTTGAGAAAAGAGTGTCTGTGCATCTGGGTTAGTGCTTAGATTATCCACAAATACAAAGTTTGTTTTTAAAAGTCATGATACACAGAGTACATAATCAGCAATAACCCAAATTTAGGTGAATAAATTTAAGAATACAGTTTAGATATTAGCATCCCAGTATTCAGGTACATCACTCATGAGAAGTTGTACAGAGATTTGGTTGTGGAAAGCAAAATATATCAATGAGTGGAGATTGTACCTCAGGAATTGAGAATTAGGGTAGGTTGTCCATTTAGAAAATACAATCTATCAGGGAAGTATTTCAGTTACTTTCCCCACTGTCCTTCTCACTCCTTCACACTCCCATACACATTTATTTAAAGTTAGGCAGCAGCAAACCAAATATACAAACAATTAGAGTTTTGTAGGCATGCCAAGCAATATTCACGCAGCAAATCGGCTCAAGAGAAAACTGAATAACGATTAAGAATATTATTGGCACGTATACGGAGATCATTGCGTATGATGGATTTAAATTTGAGCTTCCTGGGGAAACTACAGAAAGAAGAACCTGTGGCCACTGTAATGACATTTACGCAGGGCTTAATTTGTGCCAGAGCAGAGCCAGAGCAGAGCCCCGGCACCTCTAGGCTTGGCAGTTCATAGCCCCAGCACCTCTGGGCCTGCCACAGCAGTTATGAAAGTAAAAAATTTGCACCTAATTGCTTGAGTACCGGCATCTGTTTCATTACATATTAAGCACTGCATTTACCTACACCTATAAAATGCTGTACTACAACTGGAGTTAAGTGCCTCAGACCAAAGGATCTGCGAAACAAGGTTCTGTTTTCCTTGTCATGTTACACAACTGCTAGACCCACCTTACCCATGATAAATTCTTTTGCTTCACTTTCATCCCAGGTAAACTTCTAGGTAAGAGACCTTTCTAATTATGAAAAAAAAGAAAATAAAAAAAAATCTGGAAGAAACCCATTTAGAAACTGTACTAAACAAGGGTTCTTATGCCTTCTGCATTAAAACATACTCTGTATTACTCAAGAATGAGAAAGTTCTTGCTGGCTATGGACATCATTGGTCACTCATAAGTATTATTGTAGTCAGGCAGTAAGCACAAATGTATCTTTCTGCATTTCTACTGCAAAGGCAGTAAGACCGGTGTCAAGGCTGATTCCCCACTCTGGCACTCTGAGTGCAGAAGGTGGGGGCCTGCAAGGATTCTAAAAATTAATACTGGCCACTCCAGGCTCGTATTAAACTCCCAAGGTTACAGCTTTTCTCTGACCTTGGATGGGTAGATGATGCCACCACCCAAGTGCAAAAACCCTCTTTTTAGAACCCAGGAAGGCGCATTTGGGAATTCCTTCCTCTGGGGTACCCTCAAGCCTTTTCACCCCCCAGTCCAGGGAAGAGCTGAGAAAGAAAACAAAGGAAATCAGCTATTGCCACCAGCTAATTAAACAACATGTGCACGCACCTCTTAGGACACCAAAAATCCAATCCTGTTCTTAAAAAAGGTAAATTTTATTAAAAACAAAAAGAAAGAAAATACATCTGGAACTTGGGCTTTTTCTAGATTTTAAAAGAGCAAATACAAAAATTAAGAATCAAGAATAGCTCTCTTGAGGTCCAGCTTAAAGGTTACAAGCAAAACAAAAGCACCTGGGGTTAGCACAGAGGAATTCACAAGCCATAAAGAAATAAAAGAAATAAACCTAATCACGTCTTCCTAGACATTTCCTGATCTACTTACATATCTGGGAAAAAGAAAAGGAGTACTCGTGGCACCTTAGAGACTAACCAATTTATTTGAGCATAAGCTTTCGTGAGCTACAGCTCACTTCATTGGATGCATACTGTGGAAAGTGTAGAAGATCTTTTTATACACACAAAGCATGAAAAAATACCTCCCCCCACCCCACTCTCCTGCTGGTAATAGCTTATCTAAAGTGACCACTCTCCTTACAATGTGTATGATAATCAAGGTGGGCCATTTCCAGCACAAATCCATGGTTTAACAAGAACGTCTTGCGGGGGGGGGGGGGTAGGAAAAAACAAGGGAAAACAGGTTACCTTGCATAATGACTTAGCCACTCCCAGTCTCTATTCAAGCCTAAGTTAATTGTATCCAATTTGCAAATGAATTCCAATTCAGCAGTCTCTCGCTGGAGTCTGGATTTGAAGTTTTTTTGTTGTAATATCGCAACTTTCATGTCTGTGATTGCGTGACCAGAGAGACTGAAGTGTTCTCCGACTGGTTTATGAATGTTAGAATTCTTGACATCTGATTTGTGTCCATTTATTCTTTTACGTAGAGACTGTCCAGTTTGACCAATGTACATGGCAGAGGGGCATTGCTGGCACATGATGGCATATATCACATTGGTGGATGTGCAGGTGAACGAGCCTCTGATAGTGTGGCTGATGTTACTAGGCCCTGTGATGGTGTCCCCTGAATAGATATGTGGGCACAGTTGGCAACGGGCTTTGTTGCAAGGATAGGTTCCTGGGTTAGTGATTCTGTTGTGTGGTATGTGGTATGGGGGGGGGGCAGAGAAAACCTGGATTTGTGCTGGAAATGGCCCAACTTGATTATCATACACATTGTAAGGAGAGTGATCACTTTAGATAAGCTATTACCAGCAGGAGAGTGGGGTGGGGGGAGGTATTTTTTCATGCTTTGTGTGTATAAAAAGATCTTCTACACTTTCCACAGTATGCATCCGATGAAGTGAGCTGTGGCTCACGAAAGCTTATGCTCAAATAAATTGGTTAGTCTCTAAGGTGCCACAAGTACTCCTTTTCTTTTTGCGAATACAGACTGACACGGCTGTTACTCTGATACATATCTGGGGTTTCAAATGAGTAGTTTTTCTAGGTATGATCTGATGATTTTCATACCTGGCCCTAGGCCTTTTACTGCATAGTTCCAGCCCTGTCTCTGCTCTCCAGGAGAACAACAGAGAGAGACAAAGGGGAAGATTTTTCCCAATTTTAAAAGGTTCTAGCCTTCCCATTGGCTGTTTTGGTCAGGTGCCCACTCCCTCCCTTTTACCTATGGACTTTTTAACCCTTTACAGGTAAAGCAAGTGGAGAACAGCTGCTAACAGGGATTTTATAGCTAACTGGCTGGCTGGGTGTCCATAAAAGGGAGCTACCCTCCCCCCTCCCTTCATTTATCACAGCCTGAATCTAGGAAAGTATTTAAGCATATGGTTAACTTTAAACACATAAATAGTCCCAGTGATTTCAATAGGATTACTTGCATGCTTAAAATCAGACACGTGCTTAAGTATCTTGCTGGATCAGGTCCTAAATGACATCCTTCTAAACATGCAGCAATTGTATTACACTTGTGCTTGTGCCCGTTTCCATTTTCTTTACAATTTTTGTCAGAGAAAAGGCTTTCCAAACTCTGTCATTTTTTGTTCCCAACACAATCTTTGGCACACAGAAGAGACAGCATCAGAAGTGTCAATGTTTTCATATTCAGATTCAAGGTGCAAATGCAGGCGACACAGCAGAACTGTATACGCCGGGGTCAGCAACCTTTGGCACCCAGCCCATCAGGGTAAAGCCGCTGGGGGGCCAGGCTGGTTTGTTTATCTGGAGCTTCCGCAGGCACGGAGCCCCGCAGCTCCCACTGGCCATGGTTCACCGTTCCTGGCCAATGGGAGCTGCGGGAAGCAGTGGCTAGCATGTCCCTCTGCCTGTGCCGCTTCCTGCAGCTCCCATTGGCCAGGAATGGCGAACTACGGCCAGTGGGAGCTGCGGGGCTTTGTGCCTGCGGATGCTCCAGATAAACAAAGCAGCCCGGCCTGCCAAGGGCTTTACCCTGATAGGCCAGGTGCCAAAGGTTGCCAACCCCTGGTATACGCTGTCTACAGCACGCTGCTTCTAGGCAGATGCAAGGACACAACCTGACTTCATGTTTGCCACCTATGCAATCTACGACTGCCATTCTGACCCCGCAAGGAAGCCCCTGGCTTTAACATTCAGTTCCTTTTCCTATTAAAGTGACATCACTCACACCGTTATACCTAGTGTTTAAATAGCAGTAGTTGGACTGAATGTTGGCTCTGGGGAATCCTCTTACAGAAATTAGAAATAGCAAACAGAAGAGGTTCAATACAGCCCTTTCCTCCTGAGTTCTGAAATGATCAGCAGCACTACATTAGCACCCAGGTCAGGCCCCATTGTCCTGGGCACTGCACATACACAAAAAGTGATTACTGTCCTGAACAAACCAACTCAAGAGCTACCTGCTGCTGACACAGAGGTGATTCCTTCAAGCAGGTGCTGATGGGGGAGCCAACTGGCAGTGCTGGTTCACGAATTGTTCTGCTGCTGTGCCCAAGGCCATCCCAAAGTGTACGTCAGCACAAGGGAGCCCTGTAATGGGGGTGTGATGGTGATCCAATGGGAGGCTGGCCAACGTCAGCTGTTTAAACTGCCTTGCTGAACTCTCTGCTGTGTCCCCAACATGTTGTGCAGGCAAACAGGAGACAGCTGAGTGCTGGGTGCAGAAGCAGGTCTCCATTGTTCAGTGCCGGGGGAAACCTTGTCTGCTAGAGGAATGTCCTTCAAGTGGTACCCGCCATTCCAAATGCAAATTTCTTCTTCCGAGTGTGTGTGTGGGGGGGTGGGGGGGCAGGAGCCCTTTGACGTGGCTACTTTGGCTGCCCAATTTCTGCAGCAGCTATTGCTAAGTAATGGGAGTCTCCCAGCCCTCTCCAGGGTGCTTCAGTGAAGCTCCTCTCCCTTCCAAATGGAAGCCACGTGGTGGGATAAAGTTAACAGGGGAAAATATAATGGGAATTTTATTTTCCAAAGGGGAAGGATAAGTTGCAAAAGGCTCTCATATAGAGAGCAGAAGAAGAGAGCACTAATCTTCTCCATGGAGGCAAAGAGACCAGGGAGGTTCAGCAAACATGCCAGCAGAGAGAACTGTCATTAAAAAGAAAAGTCCAATAATTTGATTTCATTCACCTGGTCAGAAAGATCCCTGGGTTATGACTGTCCAGAGCAGCACATCCATCCCAGGAGAATAGGGGTATGAAGCTATAATTATTCCCTCAACACCAGTGAGCCTCTCCACTTCAGCGGGAGGCTGAATAACTGATCTGTAAACGAATTCATTGACTTTTTAAATTTTATTTTCTTGCTAAGTTCTGGAAACAGTCCACCTTAAAGAAATAAGTTAGGAAAATCAAATAAATGGAAGGAGAGCGCAGATAAGATTCCCTTACTTATTGTGTCAAGTAGTTTTAGAACGAGCCTCTGAAGAAAAAAGAATGTAATGCTGAATTTGGCTTCCACTATCCAAAGAACAGCTGGTGCATTTCTGCATGACTTAGCTTAATGTAACAAGATTGGAATTTTTAAGTTTCCAAGAAAAAATAATGAAGTGAAGTTAGTGTTAGCTTTCTGCTATCTGTACCAGTTACCCTTTGACACCTAGGAGCCAGCCATTTGAAAATCAGGATAATTAATTAGTAACAAAACAAAGGGAAGCATCAGCAGCATGGCACAATACATTAATGTTCCCGTCTGTGAACCATCTGCACTCCAGTCCTGGCCTTTGGAAGGGAGAGGGGCATTTCTTGACTCAGAAGGTCCCACAGCATCAGTATTGCATCAACATGGGAAAAAAAAATTCAGGAGAGACTTCTTCCGGACTGACTCTCCTGTGGGCCTGGTGCTATTAGATTTTGTGAGGCCCCTGGGGGTTTGGAGTGGGGGAGTGGGCTCAGGGCTGGGGATGGCAGTGCGGGAGGGGGTGTGGGGTGCAGGCTCCGGCCGGGAGGAGCTTACCTCAGGCGGCTTCCAGTCAGCGGTGCAGCAGGGCTAAGGCAGGATCCCTGCCTGCCCTGGCTCCGTGCTGCTCTGCTCCCCAAGGTGGCCAGCATGTCCGGCCTCTAGGCAGAATTGCCAGGCTGCTCTGTGCGGTACGCGCTTCCCGTGCCCGCAGGTGCCACCCCCGCACCTCCCATTGGCCGGGGTACATGGCCAGTGGGAGCTGTGGAGCAAGCACTGGGGGCGGGAGCAGCACGCAAAGATTCCCTGAACGCCCCTTGCCTAAGGGCCACAGGGGTACATCAGCGAGCCAGTGCTTGCAGCTCCAGGGCTGGGGGGGCTTGCCGCAGGCCAGATCAAAAGAAGCAGCATGCCACATGCGGCCTGCGGGGCCCCTCTTAGCCCAAGGCCTTGGGCTGCAGCCCCTAAAACCACTGCATTAATCCGGCCCTGCTCCCACCACATCGGGGGCCATTCTCCAGCTCGCCTCCTCACCATTGTGCTTAGCTGTGTTGCTGAAGTGTGAATATCTGCAGGCAGAAAGGGAGTGATTTAATCCAGACCATTATCAGATTGGTGTGTGGCAAAGACCAATCCAGAATCCTTTTCATGCAGACTCAACAATCCAGCATAGAGCCAGCTCATGACAGTCATAGGTATATAAAAAACGTGCCACACAACAAATGTTTGCCATTTGGTACCCATACAGACATGATGGAATCCTGGTCTGGGGTAGAATTCTAGGTCTATTCAAATTGCAAAACCGTCACTGACTTGTATAAGGCCAGGATTTTACCAAGTCCAATTCGGCAACCACTCCATGTGTAGAACTTCTGCTGAAGAGTTTCCTGCATAGAACAACTGCAGACTCAAACACAAGTTGACCAATAAATAACCTAACTCATAGAAAGGTGCCTGAAGAAGATTTAATTTGTAGAAAGACTGTTTAATAAGTACAGTCCTAATCTGTGCAGGTTCTTATACCTTGCCTATCACTGGGGTGTCTGAGCACCTTCTCCGGTCCATGTCAAAGTACTGCTTCGTGGCAGGACCAGATATATTTTATTTCAGGAATTCAGCCTGCAGAGCAGTAAATCTGCTGTCGGGAAAAATGACTTTTACGTTGACAGGGCTATATGTGTTTAATAGAACACTTAACTATTTTTTTAAAAAAGACAGACAGACAGACAGAAGAAAGTACCTGATCTGGATTTTTTCTGTACCTTGTTGAAACAAATTCCCCCTTCAGGTAAGATGATTGAGAAGATTGTGTCAAAGCAGTCACTTATGATATTATCTAGAGCCCTACAACTCATTTGACACCTTTTAAGCCTGAGCATGGCATAGACACTTCAATATCTTGTTGGTTGATGATCTCCTGTTGGACAAAAGGGTCATGTCAATTCTACAGCACTGTCAGCAGCCTTCAGTACATGGCCCAAGAAGTTGAACACATTTGGGATGTTGCCCAGCCGCTCATTCTTATACTTAGGAGCCCCAGAGTTTATTTTCTGAAAGAAGTAATGTGCTGACTTTCAGAAGTGCTGAGACCCCACAACCCCAGAAAAAATCAATGGGAATAGTGAGTGTGACATTACACACCATATTCTTTATGTAAATGTGCATATGATATGGATATGACACTACTGAGATGTACTTTATGCAAGATGGCTCATGTAAGATATCATTGGATAGGTTATGGTTTACAGAATGTGATTATCCAACTTGTATGCCTGGATCATTTCTGTATCTGAAGTTAGGAATATTGACTGTGTATCTGTATTTCAAATGGGTTAATTTGGGTGTCACCCCCAACTAGCCCTTGAGGTACAACAATGAGAAAACCAGACAGTGCTAATGGCCCATTAGCAAAGACAATGGACTGTAAAAGAGCTTAGTCTTCCTGTGGATGCTCAAGACAGCCTACGAGTAATGGCTGCCACAGCCTTGCAGAGACGTGGGTCTGAGTCACCTGGTACTGGACACCACTCCTCCCCTTTTGGAATGCCAGCGTTTTCCCACTGGAAGACAAAGGGTTCCTGCCTCACACAAGAGCTATATAAGGCAGGGGAGCGACATCGTCGAGGTTCTCCTCTGCCTCCACACCCAAAGAGACACTGGAAAACACCTGGAAGCAAGAACTGAACGGGGGAAAGAACAGTTGAGCCCAAGCTGGAAGGGCGTCTAGCTTGTGAGTAATAATACCTGAAGTCTGAAGCTGCAGGCCAGTGCAGCTGCCTTTCAAGACTTTCTGTAATCTGCCTGTAACAATATCTAGGGTGAGAAATTACTATTTGTAACCAATTTCTTTAATGAAACAAGTTTAGTTTGAATGTTTTGTTTTATTTGCTTAGTAATCCGCTTTGTTCTGTTTGCTATCTCCTTAACCACTTCAGATCGAGCTTTTGCAGTTAATAAACCTATTTCTTGTTTATAATATAACCCAGTTTGTGCAATTCATAATTGGGTGGGGGAGGGGAGGAATAAGAGGCTGTGCATACCCTTCTTCCACATTGAGGGAGGAGGCGGATTTCATAATATACCTTTGGATCTGCACTCCCAGGGAGGTGGACACCTGAGTGCTGGGGCAAGTCCCTTAGGCTGAGTCTTCCCAGAGCTGATCTCAGTGTCTGTGTCATTCTGCAGTTGGGTGTGGCCCTGCCTGTGTCTGTGCTAGAGGAGGCTTAAGAGCCTGGCTCAGCAAGGCAGGTAAAAAGGGGTCTCATGTTGGCAGAACAGGCGGGCTCAGTGGTATCTCAGCACATCAGTTGGCATCTTAAAGGGGGGCAACCCGTGAAGGTGAGTGCTCAACAACTCTGACAATCATGCCCTACAAGCAGTGCTTAAATTGTAAAGACAGAGGTGCCGGGGTTCAAGTAATTAGGTGCCTGGGCTCAAGCAATATTTTACTTTTATAACTGATGTGGCAAGCCCAGAGGTGCCGGGGCACTGACCTGCTGAAGTCTAGAAGAGCCAAGGCTCAGCTCTGGCATAAATTGAGCACTACCTACAAGTGAGCAGCACTGGGTAATTGTTATCCCTCCTAGAGAATTTTCTGATGCAGAGGTCTACTTTGATGAACCTCTTGTCTGATGTATGAAATTCCCTTTTGAATGGCAGTGTACTCAGTATCTGGGGACACTTACTTCTATGTCCCCTTTTCTTCATGGAGCTGGGCTTTACTGTTTTTCAGACTTCAGTAGGATTGCTTGTGAGAGTGAGTGTTGCAGGATCAGGCTCATAGACAATATGACCCAGAATATGTAATCCACACATGCAAAAGTGCAGTAAATAAAACATCAGCATTGCTGCCACTACAAACATGTAATTTTGTATTGCTACCGGAGCACGAAAGGGCTTATCCATGGAACTGCAGAGTTCTAAGATTGTGTACAAAAATAATAAGAAATAAAAACTGCACTGCACCACAGTGAAAAATCACTTATGTGAGTGAAACAATTTAACTGAAAAGCATAAGCAATGGCTAAGTACAGGGAAAAGTTCACTTGAGTCCCTCACTAGTGCACATGTCAGTGTAAGGAGTACAATTTAAGGAGACCATTATATTTTTCCAGTAAGAGAGACACTTGAGTAACTAACTCCTGGCTATGACACTCCCATCCAAGGGCCACACTATTAAAAAAGAAAGCAAACTAAACAAACTAACCTGCCATAGCTGATCCACGGTGATTACTGTTTCTTGGAAGAGTGGGAGAGCCCTTGAAACTTTAACTTATCTAATGCAAAATCCTCCAGTGACATGGATAGAGGAATCATGTGCATCCACTTGCCCTTGCTTCTGCTTGGCTTTTTGATTAAGAACCACTAGAGTATCAGTTTAATATCTGGTATGTCCGATCTCTAGGAAACTGAATGAGCTAAGAAACCTTCTATCTCCAACAGTTAAGATCTTGATGCAGAAAAAGAAACTGCTTTCCTCAGACAGTACAGCTGGGTAAGAACAGAGATTCTCGCCACTGTTTAAACCTGGGCAGGCTGGGAAAAAAAGAAATAATACTCAAAAATAAACCCTCCCAGTAATTTAAGAAATTATTCTTTCCTTATTTCCATTATAAAGAGCAAATGAGCCAAATTAAACATGAACCTTTTTGCAAAGTGCAGAGGATCCTACTGTACTCAGAACAGGGCAACTAGGGAGCTGACAAATAATTAAAAGTTAGGCCCCAGTCCTTTAAACCCTTAGACCCACAATTTCATGCAAGTGAGTAGAGTCCCACATAAGCATTGCAGGAACCTAGGCTGCAAGCTCCTTTTGCAGGAACTATGACCTGTGTTTGCATAATACCTAGCACAATGGTGCCTAAGTCCTGATTGGGACTCTCTTGGCACTACCATAATACAAATACATAATAACTGATATCATATATATGTTTTCATTTATTTATATGGTTTTTAAGGCGCTGGTCACTATCTGTTCATCTGAGCACCTAACAAAAATTAACACATTTATTCTTTCAACACAGATCAAAAAGTATCATGATCCCCATTTTACAGAAAGGGAACTGAGGCATAAAAATATTAAAGGAAGAGGAAATATGTAGCAGAGCTAGAAATCAAACTCAGCTCTTCTGAGTCCTATTTCAGTACCTTAAAGACAAGCCCATCCTTCCTTTCCTTCTTTTTCTACCATCTTTCCTCAAAATTTGCCATTTTTCTACCAGGGATGCTCGACAACACAAATAAGGCGTAGTACACATGTCAGGACCATACCTGGACACATTCTGCAAACATGTATTTGTGATCATTCACTTGACTACATCCACAAATTCCATTTAATGATATTTGTGTCTCCTCTGAGTCACTTTCCATGAACAATTGAAAACAAGGGAATTTTTGTTTGCAAAAATATCTGCAGACAAAGAGCATGTTGCAAATATGTATTTGAGCAAATATTCACCCCAGACATAAGTGTGCTACCTTCTTGGAGGCAATTTATGGGTTTGGGGATCACACAATTGGGAAGAATAAACAATGCATGACTGTATTCATGGATAATTTCATGAAAAGAAAAAAGGGCTACATTAATTTAATACATTGTTCACTTTCAAGAGAGCATAGATTTTTCAAGCCAGAAGGGATCTTTATGATAATCTAGTCTAGCCTCCTATAAAACACAGGCCAGAGAATTTCACCAAATGACTCCTGCATCAGGCCCATAGTTTTTAGCTGACCTACAGCATATCTTTTAGAAAGACATCCAATCTTGATTTAAACATTTCAGGTGACAGAGAATGGATCACATCCCTATATGTAAGTTGTTACAATCTTTAAATTATCCTTACTGTTAAAAATGTTCTCCTTATTTATAATCTGAATTTATCTCACTTCACCTTCCAGCCCTGATCTAGTCCAGTAACCTGCTCTGTTTAGAACTTTCAGTTGACTTTGAGATGAAAATTATCTGTTGCTCTAGAACAAAGGTTGAGTAAACCCAGTTTAATTAAAGATTTTTAATGATGAAGGAAGGAAGCTCCATAGACTGATGGAACATGTAGTCAAGTTCCTACTCAGCATACCACTGAGTGTGCAAACAACGTGAGTCTATTTCTAACATTCCTTCTTGAGTAATCAAAGGCTTTCCAAACAAGTAGAGTAGGGCTTTGAGTGGGAAAAGTCTTCCTTGTGTCCTTTTCCCCCGATTTAGCTTTTGATACGGTATCCCACAGTATTCTTGCCAGCAAGTTAAAGATGTATGGATGAATGGACTATAAGGTGGATAGAAAGCTGGCTAGATCGGGCTTAACGGGTAGTGATCAATGGCTCCATGCCTAGTTGGCAGCTGGTATCAAGTGGAGTGCCCGAAGGGTCGGTCCTGGGGCCAGTTTTGTTCAATATCTTCATTAATGATCTGCAGGACGGCGTGGACTGCACCCTCAGCAAGTTTGCAGATGACACTAAACTGGGTGGAGTTGTAGATACGCTGGAGGGTAGGCATAGGATACAGAGGGACCTAGACAAATTAGAGGATTGGGCCAAAAGAAATCTAATGAGGTTCAACAAGGACAAGTGCAGTGTCCTGCACTTAGGACAGAAGAATCCCATGCACAGCTACAGACTAGGGACCGAGTGGCTAGGCAGCAGTTCTGCAGAAAAGGACCTAAGGCTTCAGTGGACGAGAAGCTGGATATGAATCAACAGTGTACTCTTGTTGCCAAGAAGGCTAACGGCATTTTGGGCTGTGTAAGTAGGAGCACGGCCAGCAGATCGAGAGACGTGATCATTCCTCTCTATTCGGCATTGGTGAGGCCTCATCTGGAGTACTGTGTCCAGTTTTGGGCCCCACACTACAAGAAGGATGTGGAAAAATTAGAGTCCAGCGGAGGGCAACAAAAATGATTAGGGGGCTGGAGCACATGACTTATGAGGAGAGGCTGAGGGAACTGGGATTGTATAGTCTGCAGAAGAGAAGAATGAGGGGGGATTTGATAGCTGCTTTCAACTACCTGAAAGGGCGTTCCAAAGAGGATGGATCTAGACTGTTCTCCTTGGTACCAGATGACAGAACGAGGAGTAATGGTCTCAAGTTACAGTGGGGGAGGTTTAGATTGGATATTAGGAAAAACTTTTTCACTATGAGGGTGGTGAAACACTGGAATGGGTTACCTAGGGAGGTGGTGGAATCTCTTTCCTTAGAGGTTTTTAAGGTCAGAAAGAGAAAGCCCTGGCTGGGATGATTTAGTTGGAGATTGGTCCTGCTTTGAGCAGGGGGTTGGACTAGATGACCGCCTAAGGTCCCTTCTAAACCTGATGTTCTATGATTCTATGATTTGGGCTTTTAAAAGGCTTCTCTTAGACCTGTTACATCCAAGCCACACAGAATTTTTCAGCAAATATGCAACTGTTCACCAGTAGAGAGTTGCACCAAATTTCAGCTGCTGAAGAACCATGAATTCTTTCCTAATATGACTGTGCTTCTTCCACCAGGCATCAATGGCAGTAACAAGGGCTGGGTTCATTAATCAGAATTTGATTGAATTTGGACTGAATTTGGATTCCCTTATTGAATTTGGATTCCCTACCCTGCCAAAGGCCAGCTGAGGGTGACCAACTTTATACACAATTCATGTCCCCTTTCTTGAATGCATCTGATGAAGTGAACTGTAGCTCACAAAAGCTTATGCTCAAATAGATTTGTTAGTCTCTAAGGTGCCACAAGTACTCCTTTTCTTTTTGCGGATACAGATTAACACGGCTGCTACTCTGAAACCTTCTTGAATACGGTTATATTAAATAACTATTAGCATTCATCAGATCAGAACATAAACTCAAAAGAATGCAACGGAACACACTACATGCAACTTTGGGTATGCAAAATTATGATTTGTGTAAATAAAGCCTGCCAGCAGCTAGACTTTCCCCTTCCTCCTATAGGGGGAAGCATTGAGTTCTGTCCCTGTAATCCTTCTAGCTCTGGGGCTTACACTAACTACAGTACTGCTACCAGTGTTGCTGCCAGTCTCTTCTTCTTAGCATTAGCCGCTGTGCTTCTGATGTCACTACTTTGGCATAACCATTACTGCACCACCCCCATAATATTCTCATTTCCTCTACTTAGGTAATTCCAGGGTGTCCACATTACCATCCTTATGTATCTCAGTGAATTAAAATGACAATTGCCACAACCATAATGCCACTATCAGGAGACAGAATTGCAGTCATTTCCACCAAGCCTCCTTTTGAAGCATGCTATACAAGAGCAAATATGTGCAATCCCACTTCACTACACAGGAGGGATAATTCAATAGACTGGGGAAATAGTGAGCCAAATTCTGGGTTGGCTTTCTGGTTACTCCATGCAAACTCACTGATGTCAGTGGAGTAAATCAATCATTGATGTAAGTCAGCGCAGAATTTAGTCCAAATGCTTTCGGTCTACAGGCCTCCTTAATGGCAGCAGGTACTGGTTTCACATCAAGACAAACACTCACTACACACTGTGCACAGGGCTGGCTCCAGGCACCAGTGAAGGAAGCAGGTGCCTGGGGCGGCCAGTAGAAAGGGGCAGCACTCCGTCAGTTATTGGGGGCTGCACGTCCGGGTCTTCGGCGGCAATTCGGCAGCGGGTCCTTCATTCCCTCTCTTCCCCTTCAGCAGCAGCTCAATCAGGTTTTTCTTTTCTTTTTCACCGCTTGGGGCGGCAAAAAATCTGGAGCCAGCCCTGACTGTGCACTTGATTCTGTAGCTGCCCTGTACCCCATCTATGTCTGTAAATCAAAATCAATCAAACTTCACTGCATCAGCAACAAATTAATCACTGTGGACTCTACTTGAGTATAAAACAAGGATCCTATGGCTAAAGTAACTGCCCTGATAAGGCAACTAAGTGTGACGCATGTGGATGAGAGAAAGAGAAGGAGGATTTATTTTCATATATGTTGGCTATATTTCATAGAGAAGGAATATTTTATTTCCTAAGATTTTTCCTAATCACAGTCACTTTGTATTGGACTGCACACATCTGAGGTTTGCAGAAAGGATGTACAAGTGGAAAATAACATTTCCCACATGCCAGAGTTATCCAAAAGTGAATCAAAGCATTACAATCCTCTTTCCTTATTATTTCCATGCGTTTTATACTATATTAATAATCATACCTTTTCTGAATACAAATGAATGCAAATGTCAGAACCGAAATACAAATGTCAGGGCATATAGTATGTAACTTGTGCTTCTTATAACACTGGATTATAATACAAATATCCCTCCAGCCTTCACCCATTTGCCCCCAAAGAAACAGAAACTAAACAACTCAGACTTTTCACAAAGCCTGCTATTCCCTTCAGGTCTAGTAGGTAGGCAAAGGATTCAGTTCTTTTGTTTCCTTTTCTATCGTTCAGTTTTTTTAATTGTGTTGTTGTTACTGTAAAACTGAAGTGTTACACAAGACAGAGAGCTTGGCAGCCTTCCCACAATCCTCAGCATGTGGGAATAGAAAGTAACAAAGTGTTAACACCTGCCAACTGGTGGTTAGGTGTAAATGTCTCTGTTAACAACAAACACTGCTGCTAGCAGTCATCAGAGCAAAGCAGCAAATCTGTTCCCTTCTCCTATGTGGAAAACACCAAACAATAACAAAAAAATGTCACCTAATTGCTTGATTAAGATGTATCAATCCTGGAAACTGCTGATCTAGAACATTGAATTTCTGCCATTTACTTCACTCTTGATTAAACAGAATTGTTTAAAACCAGCCATTGTGTAGGCAGAATCTCAGAGCAAAGCACTCCATCCAGAGAGTTGCGACACTGAAACTTTTTACAGAGAAGAAATGAAATCAGGGCCAAATCCTGTCAGCTGTTTCACAAATGCTTGAGTTGCTAAAACCCTCTGGCTAAGAAGATGATGAGAGGGGAGAAAAGCAGGAAAGGGGTTAGGGATTTGGCAACACCTTGATATATAGATTAAAAAAGTGACGTGGTTTTCTGAAACATTTGAGATCTTTTACTCTGAAAAAAAAAGTTGTTGGATGGGGAAGGGAATGGGGTGAGGAAGTCCTCTTTTAAGGAAATGAGGACTATGAATGCAATTAAAATAGATGTTTCTAACAACTATTTTATGGGCGGACACTCAGCAGGTGTAAAATGGCACAGCTCTACTGGCTGCACTGATTTACACCCACGGAAGATCTGGACCTTCATCATTCCTCATGTTAAAGGTCAATCAGTAATGCTTATTCTCAGACTTTACTGTCCCCTAGGCTAAATTAATGTTAGGCTTTGTTCCTTGGGCGATACTCTCGCTTTTTCTCCTCAGGATCCCCTCTCTATTTCTTGCCCAATAATTTCCCAGCCTGCAGTGGGGTGAGCCATGATCACTGACACCAAGAGATTAAATGACACTAAAAAGCTCTAAGAAGGCTTAGTTGCCTGAGTGAAATCCTGAACGTGTAAATGAAATCATACTTCCCTCAGATATATTCCTACTATCCATTTCTGCCTCAATGTAACTAGGTATTCTGTAGAGTTGGCTGAAAAATTCTCATAATTTTCCATGATAAATTTTTATTTTAATCCTCCCCCCCCCTACATTTCCCATGAATATGCTTTGGTTTCTCATTGAAATAAAAATCAAAACCCAAAACATTTGCCGTTTCCAAAACCATTTTTGGTTTAAAAAGAAAATTACTTTTTGATTTAAAAAAGTTTTTGAAAACCAAAAACTGAACATTTTTATTAAAAAAACTCAAGTATGCAAATTTCAACTGGAAAAAAAAAAACTAAAAACTTTGCTGAAATAAATTTAAAAAAAGTTTCAGGGGAAAAATGTCAACCAGCTTTAGTATTTGGCCTAAATTTTCAAAAAAGGAGTATGTTATTCCTCAGACAACCAGTGGCATCTAGCTGATCATTTGCTTTCACAATCACAGTGCCTGCAATTAATAATTGCATACACAAATTGAGTAATTACAGGCAAATCACGGCCACCGGGAGCTGCATGTGGCCATGCCTGCAGATGGCCAATGAAAGTAAACTGTCTCATGGCCCGCCAGTGGATTACCCTGATGGGCCGCGTGCGTCCCGCGGGCCACAGGCTCCCCACCACTACTTTATAGCATTCCGCATACTTTTAGTGCTCTACAGCTAATAAATAAATAAATACTTAATGGCAATACAGTTCCTTCTGCACAATTCCTTGCACTCTACTAACATCATTCACCACATTGTCATGGTTAAGACTTCAGTAAACACCTGATTACAGTTCCATACCAAAGCTTATATGAAGAGAGAACAAAGAAGCAATTATTTAGCTAAGCCAATGCCCCTTTTTTTCCTCCAGCAGGAATGGGTGAGTCAAGTAATACATTTGCCTCCCAGCATGAACATTACCCCTATTTAGTGAGCTGAATATTTCCCAATAGCAAATCAGAAAAATCTTTGCCTGACAGACTTTTAGAACCGCCTGCACCAGAATGGGATTAGAGGAAATGATCCAGGTTTTTTGAGAGCCTTATATAGCCCCGCAGTTGCTGGATTTAGACTCTCAGTCATGTGGCCTGTGTGACTCTGGATTTGGTAGTCCATTGTATCTGCCCATTGTATCTCATGGAAGTTCTATATACCCATAATTAGAAAAAAAATCAGGAAATCCCCCCATTTCTGCTCTGCTCTTGTGATTGTGTGATGCTGCTCTCCCTCCATTGCCTCCGATAACACATATTTAAATTCATTACAATTTTTCCAGTGCTGATACCAACCTTGTAGCCAGACTCATCTGATTTTCTCATAACTGTTTCTGCATAACTTTTTCAATGCCACCCTCATACATAGAACAATTTCCCCTCTCGTCATTCATATCCCCCACAAGACTCATTTCTACTAAGAAGCCTTGGTCTCCTTCCATGCTCCTCCTCTTTCTCTCTCCCTCTTACACTGGCGGCCTTCACAGGCCCAGTCTGTGATCCCCTGCTCTTCTCTCTCTACTCCCTATTTCTAGGTGCTCTTAACACAAACATGGCTGTCACAGTTCAGGGCAAATGCACCTGTACTCCCCTACCATGCGCCACCAAGCACACCCACTTTTAGGTTTCTGGCTTTCAGATATTCCTCTCTTGGGCAGAGACCCTCATCTCTCTCCCTCCTGTCCTTTCCAGCTGCACAATACTCTGCCTACACTGTGATATACCCAGCAAGCTAGATGGCATTACACTGTTCATAGCCTTTGGAGAGAAAGCAAAGCTCAGATTCTAGCCTAGTGTAATGAACAGTGTAATGGCCCTCAGTTATGTTACCATACAGCTCTTTATAAGCGAGCATATTTATTCTTAAGATGAAAGCATTACAGAGAAAACATTAAACACAATAAAAGAACCTACATGCATGTTAAAAAAAACCTACCAGAAATCACCCCAATTCCAGCCTCAGGCTCTGATAGGTGTCTCTCTACTGAAGACCTGTCTCCATCCATTCACTACCACATCTTGGCCTGTTTTTCTGATATTTCTTTATGGATCTCCAGTGGGTAACTTAACCTCATCAGGGCTAACCCTAATCTTCTGATCTTCCCCCACAAAAGCTTCACCTCCCCTCAATTTCTTCACCACCATCCTCCAGTTCTCTGAGGACCAAAACATGGGCATGATCTTTGATTTAGGTCTCTCTTTTGACCCTCTGCCTACATAATATTACAAAGATTTGGCCTTTCCATCACTTGTTCAGGCTGGGATCTACTCACTCTTTGACAGCTGTAATCTTCTCTCTGGCCTTTACTCATCATCTTAGCTCTGGGCACATCAACCCCTCTTTGTATCCCTCTACTGCAGGGGTGGGCAAACTATGGCCGTGAGCCATTTTAAACGAGCCCCTGAGCTGCACCATGTGACTCGGCCCCGCTCCAGGGGGCGCTGGGTCGGGGGCCACACCCCTGAGCCTCTCCCCACACTCCAACCTGCTGCCCCACACCGATCCCCCTCCCACTCACCAGATCCCTCTATCCCAGCCCAGAGCACCCTCCTCCACCCCAAATCTCTCATCCACAGCCCCACCCCAGAGCCCGCACCCCCAGCCAAAACCTGAACCCCTCCCCGCACCCTTGCCTCAGACCTGATTCCCCCCCCCCCCTCTGAACCCTTTGGTCCCAACCCAGAGCACCTTCCTACACCCCAAATTCCTCCTCCACAGCCCCACCCCAGAGCCCACACACCCACCCCAGTTTTGTGAGCTTTCCTCCATATAATTTCTATTCCCTGATGTGGCCCTCGGGCCAAGAAGTTTGCGCACCCCCTGCTCTACTGGGTCCTTCTCTCCGCTGCATCAAACAAAAGTTCCTTGTCTTTATCTTTAAGGCACTTCTCCATCTAGCCCCACCTTATCTAACAGATCTACTAGTTGATCAAGCTATCAACAGCCACCTGTCATAGAGAGCAGCAACAAGCTCTCACCAGTCTGCTTCTCCTTCATGCATCTCTATGTTTTCTTCTATCTGCCTCTCTTTCATGGAAAAAAACTCTCCATCAAAATTTGTAAAGCTACCATCATAGCCTCCTATAAATTCCTCCTTAAAACCTACCTCTGCTGTGATGCCCACCAAATCACACCCATCTAGTATTGGCTAGGCAAATGGCGAGATGTCACCTCTACTTTTTTCTGTCACCTCTGCCATTGTTCTGTCCCACTCGTACTCTGTCCATTTTGTCAGCTTGTTGTGTCCTGTTTGCCATCTAGGCGAGGAGCTCTCTGGGGTATGGACTGTTACGTTTATCACTTGTCTGTACAGCACCTAGCACAATGAAACCCTGATGCTTGATGGCGATTCTTAGGTGCTATTGTAAAACATATAGTCAATGTAAAAAACAAAACAAAGTGGAAATGCTAGTAGAGTGGTCAGAGTGATGGCTGGCATACCTACTATCATGTTATATTCCTTTCCCCAACTCTGTATCCTTCCCCCTCCTCCCCCCAATGACAAATGCTTTGGGGCAGAGAAAGTTTTGTTTTCTCTGTGTTTGGAAAGCACACTATAGACACTGTTACATTCTAAATAATAACTCAACTAATAATCCAGAGTGCGAGTATCTGGAGGCAGAGGATCTAAATCCAAACAAAGAGAGAACGTATGGGCTAGTGGTTAAAACACAGGCCTGGAGATCTGGGTTCTACCTCTGATTGACACTGAATTTCTGTGACCCTAGCAAGTCACGTGGGAGGATTTCTTAAAGGAACAAAGAGCTATCAGGTGCCCAAAATGTCACTGGGTGTTAAGTATCCAACAGGCATGTGAAAGTCTTCCTATTATCCCTTTTTGTGTGTCAGTCACTGTCTGCAATTTGGGCTAATGATAAAGCTGAATTCATAACACTGTGCCTGGCTCAAATTGGTGTTATCAGTCCTTCACTTTCACAAACTCTAATCCATTGACTTTTTAAAAAAATCCTTTCCCAGAGGAAAAAAATCAGCATTTTCTTTTTTAACAAGGGCAGCTTTAATCGTGATCTCTTGTATGGGGATCCACAGATGGTGACTTAGATCTACACCTACACATTACTTTCCCATTAGGTCAACAGCAGCCAATCTAGAAATGTTTGCTACTGTTATTTATCTGGGCAGAAGCAAGTCACAACTGGCACAATATCAACCCCGAAGTGAAAAAATAAAAATAGAGCATTTGAAACATACTGCAGACAGAGTGAACATCAGCAAAGAGGGGACAAGAAATCACTGTGCTGTATCCCATTCACCCTGCTCTCTAGCTAACTACAGAAAGTATATGCATCTGATGAAGTGAGCTGTAGTTCACGAAAGCTTATGCTCAAATAAATGAGTTAGTCTCTAAGGTGCCACAAGTCCTCCTTTTCTTTTTGCGAATACAGACTAACACAGCTGCTACTCTGAAATATATCTACACTGCAATTAGACACCCGCACTGGCCCATGCCAGCTGACTCAGGCTCATGGGGCTCAAGCCAATAGTCTGTTTAATTGCAGTGGAGCTATTTGGGTTTAAGCTGCAGCCCATGGTCTGGGACCTTCCCCTTCACAGGGTCCTAGAGCCCAGCCTCCACACTGAGCCGAAATGTCTACACCGCAGTTAAACAGCTCCTTCGCCCGAGCCTTATGAGCCCAGCTTGGCTACCACGGGCTAGTTGCGGGTGTCTAATTGCAGTATAGACATTCCCTGGGTGTCTTGTATTTAATGGGCTAGATTGTACATTTCACAAACCCCTGCAGATGGGTCACTGTGAGGTTGCACTTTCCTTTGGGGAAGCATCCTGAGAGATTATGCTTCTGGAGATAATCTTCCCAAGACTGGGGCACAGGGGGTGATGTACTCTGCTCCACTCCAATCCTCTACTACATGACATACCTTTAGAGAGCTTTGCCTGACCTTGCCATAGCATTATAAAGGCCAATAGTGAATGTTATTCTATTAGTAGCCTGGGCATTGGTAAAGAGCAGATGTGAAATGCACATGCTGGCTGATGATGAGATGAAGACCCACATGTCTACTCACCTCAATAAAATTCAACCAGATACTGAATGCACAAATTAATAACATTTGAAAGGATGTTTTTTTAAGTAGTGCTGATGAGGGCACTAGATACTAATGGATGTCTGTTAAGGCCTCTTGGTACTTCTCCTTTGTGCACCCCACTGACTTGTCTGATGAGGAGTCGTTCTTGGCAATCTGTTGCTAGGAGCAATAAAATAACTAGTCCCACTCCCGATCCATTTACTTTATCCAGTTCTTGAGAACATAGCACATTTTATTATGAGGCAGTGGAGGGATAGTCTTGTGGTTAACGCACTGGGCTAGGACTCAGGAGATCTGGCTTCTATTCTTGGTTCTGCAACAGATTTCCTCTGTGACCTCTGAAGTAAGGCCTCTTTTTCTATGGACTTGTCTACACTTACTGCACTGCAGCTGTGCCACTGTAGCTCTTAGTGAAGATGCTACCTACACTGACGGGAGAACTTCTCCCATTGGTGTAGGTACTCCATCTCCCCGAGAGGCGGTAGCTACGTTGACAGGAGAAGCCCACCCATTAACATAGCACTGTCTATACCAGGAGTTAGGTTCTAACTGCTTTGCTCAGTAACATAGTTATACGCACCTACATTTGTAGCGTAGACCAGGGCCTTACCTGTTAAATGGGAGCAACACCCAGCTCAAAGGAGTGCTGTGAAGATGAACTCATTTGTATTTGTAAATTGCTTTAAGAGGGTTGAGTGGGAAGTTTGAATGAAGTGGAGCGTGGGGGTGTTTCATGGTTGGTTTGTTTCAGCTAAAAACGCTGCCCACCACAGGCATAAATTGTAAATACTCACCCCCTTTGTAAAGTGCTGAGATCTGTGGATGAAAATGCTGAGGGCTAGACTGTAACTGACCCTAATTCAGGGGAGTGAGAGACAATAACACTCTTTTCCCTAATGCCCTTGTATGGCTTCATCCATTTTGGGTCTAGGGAAGGACAGTGAGAAAACAAGTTCCTTGCAGCTGCTGTGAGCAAGCAGGTACGGCGAAGGCAGGAGGGGAAGTGAAGGCTTGTTTCTGCCCCTTCCCCTCTGCTATAACGTACCATGCAGAAGAGTTGAGCTGGCCTGAAACAAATAATTCTTCCCATGGAGCAGGGGAGGTATTGTGGCTCAGCGAGCTAGGGATCCTCCTGGGGTGGCCCAGATATGCCCTGTGCCTTACACAGAACAACATGCAAAGTCACAGCATAGCCCTAAGTATGTGCTAAATCAAAACATGTTCCCATTTAACTGGCACTAAAATATACACTGTCTCACACTGGGAAAGAAGCACTCTCAGTCTAAACACTTAGCCACAGAGACATATCAGGTCTGATCTTCCCAAGAAATAGACTAGCTCTGCACAGGAAACCCTTCACCACATGTGAGCGATCGTTCCATTGCTTGGGAAGAAGGAGCCTGTTATGTCCCTATAACCTATTGATCAGAATAGGCACTGTTCCACACAGTCTTTCCATTCTAGTCTATTAAGGTTCTTCATGTGTACCCGTCACCATCTGTCCAAAGGAAGCATAACCCTTCTTGTCAGCCTCTGACATTGTGCCTTCCTTATATTTAAAATGAACATGGTGTTGAGTTTCTTAATCGAATATGGAATAAATAGAAATGCTACATCTAAGTTCTTAACATCTGAGAGGAAAATTCTGCCCGAAGCACTACTCTGGGCTACACTAGAGGGCACAAAGTAGCCCAGCAGTTTCTAGGAGCCATCCTGCTAGCACTCAGTGTAACACTGACAGACCCCGGTTGTCATTGGGCAGGATTGAACTGGGGATCTCTGGAGCTTAGTGCATGAGCCTCTACCGCGTGAGCTAAAAGCCAACCGGCTGTTAGCTAAGGCTGTAGAGCAGACTCATTTTATCTCTCTATCTTTAAGTGGTCTCAGTGCCACTAGATGGGACCGAACACCACACCCAGAACATCGCACCCGGGTGGATCTGGGGAGACAATACACTTTGCAGCAGCCCCGAGTGGAGCAGTATATGCTCTGCCTAATGGCTGAAGAATGGACCCAGGGGAGGGACAAAAGCCTGACTATGCACTACAAATCCTCTTGCCTGTGTAGTTAGAGCCCCCATGCCACAACTTGAGCAGGTGTGTTAGCCAGAGCCTCTGCCTAGCACTCAAGGAAGCCCTGAGTTGGAATCCTGCCCAATTACTGTGCATGTCGGCAAAATGGGGTGGATGCTCCTTTCCAGGGCTGACTCCAGGCACCAGTGAAGTTCTAAGTTCTTAACGTCGGAGAGGAAAATTCTGCAAAGGAAGCAGGTGCCTGGGGCGGCCAATAGAAAGGGGCGGCACTCCATCCGTCATTGGGGCGGCACGTCTGGGTCTTCGGCGGCGGACCCTGTAGTCCCTCTCTTTCTCTTCGGCGGCAACTCAACCAGTTGGTTTTTTGTTTTTTTTTTCCTTAGTTGGAGCCGGCCCTGCTCCTTTCATATCCCCCCACGCAGTGTACCAGAAGTCAGTGATGTCCCACACAGGCATGTGGCTCAAACTATTGGATTGGGGGCTTAGTTGAATAATTTCAAGGCAGTGGGGGATCTAGATACCAAAGGAAAAGTCTGTTTAAAGAAAGACCCCCTGGTAGTTAGTATCTTTTGGGGCTCTAAGCGCCTTGGGGGAGAGGTTGGGCCTGATTAAAGGAAAAGGTTCCAATCCATGCCCGTGCCAAGAGGCTGACTAATGCAATTATTTCCTTGTGAAGCAGCATTTCTTAAAGTGCTGATTCTTATTAAGAAAAGGAACGGATTTGGAGCCCACATTTTGACTCAATGCCCAGACTTATTTGGAAAGTCTGTTTCCTGGAATGAGACATTTTATTCCAAATTCCTCCATGGTGGGGAGAGAGGGTTTCCTGGGTAGAAGTAGAATAATTATTCTATCCTGTACACAATGGGCTCTAACTCCTGTGAAACTCCAAAATGTGTTTGGTGGCTTCATCAAAAACAGGAGTCTCATTTAACCAGAAGGATGACAACACATGGAAATAGCCCATTTTCATATTTTCTCACAATTTGAAATGTCACATTTACTATAGATCACTCATGTCCATTACACCTAAATTAATTTTGGCTGTATTTGTATATACTACACACTATGCGGCTTTATTAGCAAATACTGATGCATCACCATTGATGAAACAGAGCTTCCTTTCAAAGATGTTTAAATAGCACGAGGAGTTACTCTGGCTAAATATGATTGTCAATACAATAAGGATTGCATGCAGTCTCTGTGTCAGCATTGTGTGTTCCCCAGTGCAGGATATGTAAGGTACAGCTAATGCTACACACAAAGCCTGTTGTTTATTGAAGGGATGATGGTGGTAACATTATTGTTCCATGTCTAAATCTTAACCACTTCCCTTAGTTACATAATTATAAGAACAAACATATAGTTTACTCAATGGATGAATAAGATTCCAGCAGTGTGATTGATTAGAAAGTAGAATTGCTAGGTGCGTACATGAAACAGATATGGCTTGTTTTAACACAGATGGCCTATCTTGTCTTTTGTGCACTTTCCAAATGAAGCTCTTACAAATGAAGGACCTCACTCTCCACTCACTTAGGCTTTTTTTATGTAATGAAATGAAGAATCAGCCCCCAAGTGCTGAATCTGTCATCACTTACATTAAACCTCAAAACAGTTACTCCCATTTTACACTAATGTAAACACGCAGGTAATCAGGCCCAAAGTATTTATAAAAACACAGGAAACAGAAGGTCTCTCTCAAACCTTTCATGTTTCTCAGACTGGAACCCTACTATATCTGTGACTCTATGCTGAATGTGATCAGCAGTCTTGCTAAATGAAAGATACTGTGTTAGGCTAAAACATGTAAGATTTTCAATGGGCCTTCTCATTGAGGACATACACTTAACAGAATATTTTCTAGGTTTTTCCTTCTTCATTCAAAGGAGCAGCAGCAATCTGGGAGTGTGTAGGAACGGTGGTAATCTTGCTGCAAAGTGACTTATATTGGAATTTGCCCTAAATGTAAATTATATATTATATTATAATTTCCTAGTAAGATCTTTGGGTAAAGAAAACACATTCCTTCCCACCCATACTCTGGGAGAGAAATAAGAACAACAGAGACCTTGAAGATTCAATAAATCAGCTAATATCCTAGGTTTGAAAAATCTATTCCTTGACAGTTACTTGCCCTAGGATTAAGTGTACTTGCCCAACTGAAAAATACCTCTGGGCTGCCACATTTCCACTCAAAATGCCATATGCACATCCCCCGCATCATTCTGCTGCACCAAAAACATAATGATGTTGCCCCTGACCCCCAAATAAAGCAGTTTTTTTTCTTTCCAATCAATGCAGTTCTCTTCTTGTGGAAATCAATCTGCTGTCTTCCCTCAAATCAATCAGTTCTGCCCCCTCCACAACAGTGCTGGTGCCACTGTTACTCTCCTTGGCATGCAGGAAGCCCTCAGATGCTGCATTCCTCCTCTCCACGGCTGTTCCTCATGACTCTTCCCACTTCTTAAAGGAGCAGTCACTCAACACCTCTCTGCTCCTCACTCCTCTTTCCCATTCCATGAAAAATGAAGCAGCTTCTGAGCCACTCTGCTCTTTTCTGGATGTTTATTGACTGGGGTCCTGGAGTAGGAGATGCACCTATCCTGAAGGATGCTAGCACTCTACAGCGAGTGTTAGGGCTTGTCCACATGGGCAAGTTATTCCAAAACAAGGCCAGATGTTAATTTAAAGCACAACAGCGATTCCAGTATAATGCCCAAGTGGACACCCTTATTGCAGAAAAGGGCACTTTCATTCCAGCATGAGTAGGGCCTGACCAAATCATGGTCCATTTTGGTAAATTTCACAGCCATAGCATTTTAAAAATCTTGAATTTCACAGTTTCAGATATTTCAATCTTAAATCTCATGGTGTTGTAACAAAACATGAATATGTATTTGAAAAAGGCAGTTTGAGAAATGCTGTGTACTTTTGTATACTTTTAGCCTATACTATAGGGTGCTTTTATAGTATAGGGTAAAAGTACATAAAAGACCAGATTTCACCATCCATAACATGTTTTTCATGGCCGTGAATTTCATAGGGCCCTAAACAGAAGAGTATCCACACAGGGAATTATACTGGAATAGCTATAGGGGAATAGTTATTCAATTTCCCACAGTAGACAAGCCCTTAGACTGCTCATCAGCACATGAATATTTTCTTGATAAGGCAATGTGAATCTGGTGTATATTATTAGATATTCTGCTTCATATTCTTCCTTCCTCTCTCGCTCTCCTCCTTTCTCTTCAATAAAATATTTATATTAAGAAAAAAAAACTCCTCTGCAATTCATAACAAACGGAGATAGTTGCATTAGATACAGCACATAACACATCTTTAAAAATCCTGGTTGTTTTATATTTAATAAACTGAATGCATTGTAATAAATGAATAAACAAATTTTTGAGATGAAGGAAGAAGGAATGGGGATTGGTGGCACTAGTATCCTGTAAGCCAATCAACCACGCTCACTCTGTCTTTCTTCTTCCTCGTTGCTTATTACTTCTTGGCCCAGCATCACTGTGCCACCCTGTTTCTCTTTTAAGGTTTCGCATGTCTTGTTTCATTCGCCTTCACTAAAGAAAAGCTCCAAGATATTCTAATCACTACAGCTAATTATAAAGAAGAGTTAAGAATAAAACTATTATAGTATAAAAGTGTATAATAAAAAAAGAGTAATTAATAATCACACAGGAGCCACCATCTTGGCAATTGGATGCGCCAGTTATCTTCCCCATTAAATAGACTGGAGAACCAGAACGTTTCAAAGCTGATGTGAGGTAAACTGTGTCGGTTAGAAGGCTGGGCCTCTCTGACAGTTGGACCAATCGATATTAACCATGATTTTTCTTTTTTTTTTTTCTTTCTTTTTTTTTACTTTAAATAACTTATTTTACACTGTTGAAACTTTTCGATTTCCACTGCTTGCTAACCTGAAAGCTTATTCTTACAGCTACTTATGGGGCTTGATCCTCCAATTCCTCTCATTCTCAGACCTCTGACTGAAGTCAGTGGGAGCCCATTAAAGGCACTGGGCCAATATCTGCCTCCTGTCACAACTCAATGGGAGGTTTTGGTACATATGAAATGCAGGATTTGGCCTAAATGGGCAGCCTGCAGAGGGGCTCAGGGGTGGAATGGAGATGAGGAAGTGGCGGGGTAGAGAAAGAAATGAAGAGAGATCCTACAACAGAGGCAAGTATTTCTAAAACTGGTCACTACTGCTCAGAGTACTAGTAATACTACAGAACCTTCCACCCCAAGGTCTCCTTTTGTAGCCTGTGGGAACTGGAAGTTCTCAGCACCTTGCACATCACCAGCAACAGAAATCGGACAGATTTTCACTTGTATTTCTTTGGAGAGAAAGCAGACTTACTTCCTGGCAGACTCTCAGGGCCAAGGTCAGATCCTGAGAGGGGCTCAGCATCTTCAAGCCCCATTCATTTTAATGTAAGTTGAAGGCAGAACGGGAATTTCTACAGAGAAATTCAGCATCGAGACCATAAAAATATATACTGATGTATGGGGAGGCAAATGCTCAGCAAGGCTGTCCTTGAGGCTGGTTTGCCAGCAGATGAATTATGATTGTTTTAAGATGAGGTATAAAGTTTACCTTCAAGCTTTGTGATTCTACAGGTGTACATCCACCTGAGGTCATGTGAGTTTCCCTACATAGTTAGTAGGGCTATGTGCATGTAAGGCAAATTTAGCAATGGGCAGAAATTTACTAAATCGAGATAACAATGATTATCAGAAAATACATGGGACAGTTTTGATGTGTTTTTATTCATTTGCTTCTCTGAAGCTTTTGAAATAATTGCAAATAGATATTGCTTTCCTGAATGACAAAAGGCAGATGAAAAATAATACTTCACATAAAAAAATTGTGCATAAAAAAATCAGTCTCTGTTTAGGTGCCTTATTATTTCCAGCTTGATTTTGCAGAAGTGACTATAAACGGTTCTAATGACAGTACAATTTTGCAGCAATGGAGAAGTCTTTAAAGGGATGCAAATGTTTTCATTATATTCAGAGCAGGGTCTGTTGCAAACAAATGGCTAAAATGATAACATGTGAATGGTAAAGTCCTCCCCTAATCTGAAAATTTGTTGATTTAATGAAGTTATATATATAACTTCTATTTTGCCACACATTAACATCTCAGGGCATATCCTCAACTTTTATGTCAGTTAAGGCTCTGCCCCTCCGTGTAATAAGATTTGGAGGCTTTAGTACATAAAGCACATAAAATATCCTTTCCCTTACCATCAATCTTTTTTTTTCCAGATCTATACTTAATTATCCTACATTTACAATTTCATCTGAAACAAAATCTAACTCAGACAAGTAAAATTTCCATTTACCAGATATTCACTGCAGAAAAAAAACTCATCTTCATCGAGATGTTTAGAAGCAGACTGTGGTGTAGAACTAAAATCAGATTTCTGGTCTGCTTATCTAATTGCTTCTAAAGCAGATGCAGACAATAGGGATCTCAGAGAAGAGTTGGGAAAAAGAACAAGTGTATCCCTCAAGTATATGGTGTGTTATACTGTATTTGTCTTCCAGGGATTCAGTTGTTAAACCCTATAGAGGTTTTCAGTCATGTTTTGATTTGGCTCTGCATTATATGTCTGTATACCTACATACTATTGCATGTCTCATTCAAATATAAAACTAATGAATAAGGATTGTGGGATGTGCAAAACCTGATCACCTCTAAAGACTTGATCCAAAGCCCTCTCAAGTCACAGGAAAGAGTCCTCTTAATTTCAGTAAGCTTCAGATCAGCCCCTTGAGACCATGCTATTGTATGGGAAGTCTCAACTTTTCTCTCTTCTGCTCCAGTAAGTGCATGCTACAGCTAAGTAGTGCATGCAGCTAAGTAGTGCTCAGAGGGGATGGCCTTTCATTGTGGAAAAGTTATTCCAAGAAATAAGGGATCCTGATTTACCAAGAGCTAATGCATTGGGAGTTGCATGTGCTCAGCACCTATCTGGAGCAGATCTTAAGTCTTCAAAGACCTAATGAATCACCTCGTTCTAAACAAACCCCTGAGCATTCCATCTACTCTGTTTTGAAGCACTGATGAGTTCAAGAAGTGAAGAGCTTGTCAAATGCTGCATGGTTATTGCATTGGCAGCCTGATATGCTTCTAAATTCTGTATGAAGGACAGAGTTAATTCTTTTAAAACCCTGGAAAGTTCATGCACTCATTTCCTGATACTTCCAGGACAATTCAAGGGCAAAGAGACTAGTAATCCCGGGCCCTTTTTATGGTGCAAAACATCTGATGGAGAGGCCTCTAAAACAGTCCTGAGAACCCAGCTGCAGAGATAGATCACATTGTTACTGAAAATACTTTTAAATATAAGACTCCATGGGATAGCATCAAAACTCTTAAAGTTATAAAAATATAATTATGTCCCACTGTTAGCTAGCTGGGCTACTGTTTCAACATGACAATAAACAAAACAACCCTTCATAACAACATACAGTATTTAAACCCCAGAATATTTGCACTCCTTTTCAACACAACAGGGCCTTTTTGTATATGCACTTTTAAAAAATATATCCATGTAAAATTAAAGTGTTTTAAGAACAGCTAGGACATGGCTCAGGTACATATTGGGTGAATTAGCAACATGTTTACAAAGCAAATTAATTAATTAAGTTACTGTGACTGGGTGTGATGTCTACTTGCATGCTGAGCACACATTTTTACCTATACAATTGTGCATCTGACTTTTTAAAAATCTAATTTTTGTGGCATATTTAAGATACAGTATCACAGATCACATAGAAAGAGTATTAGTCATTAGCAATAGAGAAAATTAACATTTAAAGGCAAATTGTATATAAAATGAGAAACTGATTTAGTGGCTTAGAAGGGAGGCTAGAGAAAGTTCCAGATACATGTAGCACCATAAATAAAAACCAACCATCCAGTTGAGGAGACTTGTCTCAGGACATGGAAAGAGAGGGAGGCCAAGACTGGAGGAACAGAGAAACTGGCCCAGCAAGTAGGTTGAGCTCTGGGAGGTAAGGAGGAGTGAATCTGTGAAGAGTTTTGACTACAAGGAGGGCAATTTCAATGAGATTCAATGATAGACAGGAAGTTAGTGAAGGTCAAAGAGGATGTGAATGTGTGGGAGCCACCTTCTTAATCTACACCTAGCTTTCTGAACCCTCTGAAGTTTAAAGAGCAGAGATTTGGAAAGATCATAAAAGACAGAGTTGTGATAGCTAAGATAGGACACAACCGTCATGGTAAGTAACAATAGAATCAGAAACATGAAGACTTTTACCCAAAAGATGTTCATTTTTTAAATTATTCAGTGCAAGGGAATTATGGTGTGACCAACAGCTGTTCAGTGGGATCACTTATATGTATTTAATGATCCCAGTGATTATGGAACTAGAAGGAAGAGACCAATAATGGTGACAAATTCTGGGAAATCCCGAAGAAAACATCTATTGTATTGAGGTGGCTTAGAAATTATAGAGAGTTTTGGATAGGACAGCAATGAAAGGGAAGAAGGTGCTCAAAGGAAGAATAGATCAATATGGCTGCAGGTTTTGGTGATGATGGCTGCCACACCTTCCTCTAGAGGCACATGATTTCTCAATATCTCAAGGGAAGAGAGAGGTTGAGTGACAAATCCCACAGATCCTCGCGAGGCCTGGAATATCACTTTTGCCACCAAGTTCATGTACCAGTAGAGATTTCTCATTACTGACTCAAACACGGATGAGTGATTTTAATGGTGGTCCTGGGCCAGCAGGAGGTAGTGAGCCTGATGGCTGGGATTGCTAATGGCTTGTCAGTATCACAGGACAGAGCTGCTGGTGGGTAATGCCCAGTGAAGTGGGGTCAAGTCGAGAAGCAAGGTAGGCTTCTGGAGAGAACAGGAATTGAGCAAGAAAGGGGTTAGCTAGTACTGTGGAGAAAGGAAGTTGCTAGGAGCGGGGGATTGGGTGTCTGAGTGAGCGTATGCCTTGGAAGGAAGGTGAGAGAGTTCCTGTTTTTTAATATACCTCCCAACTCCATGGGCCACATTGTGACCTCAGTTATACCAATTATAATATAGAGTTACTCCTTTGGCTTCAAGGAGTACTTGTGACACCTTAGAGACTAACAAATTTATTTGAGTATAAGCTTTCGTGAGCTACAGTGCAGTTGCTGTAGATAAATGCTGGGGTAGCTAAGCACACAATCTAGCACTAATTTGAGACTAGACACAATACCCCCATCCCATTCAGAGAATTACTTTTTTCTCTTTTACAAAATGCATTTTATGTTAGAAGTGCTGCATATGCCACTGAATTTAGGCAATACAAATCAGGCTAAAGAAATGAACCTCCCCTTATCTTTCACTTCCTCCCCCATTTGGGAATCTCACCTATCGAAAAAGTCACTGTGGTACATTTGGGCCTCAGGAGGCTGACACAGATATGTTCTTGACATTCCAACATATTCAAAGTCCTAAAACTTGTGCTCGTTCTACTGCCAGATAGAGAGGGAAGAAAACTCAGCTTAAGTGGGCTGCACTTCACTAGTTTGGTGAAGCAAAGCAGAGGAAAAGGCTATTAGGAGTGGGAGAATACATTTTCCCCATAGCCATAAATGGGTCCTCCAGTCAAACAAAGCACAAACAGCATTATGGGAGCATGGCTGACTAGAAAAAGCTAAGAAGTCGCTGCTGTACATGGCATGAGCCCCATCCAAATTCATCTTAAAGAACATAGAAAAACGCTGCATAAATGAATTATGCTCATTGTAATTTTAATTTCCAGCCCATGGCTACTATGCCTCCCAGAGGGGAAGATAATTAGAGCTGGAGTGGGGATTCCTTGACAGCAGGATCACCATGCTCAACTTGTGGGGAGAGAAGGGAAAGGGAGCAGGACAGCAGCCTCATTGTACAAATGTTCCAAAATTCACAGGGATTGCGGAGAAGTTATAGAGTTCTGGGTCCTCCACAGTTACCAGAGAGGACCAGGATGTGTTGGCATGGGGAACTTAATAAATGTAGGAACTTCCTGGTTAGGGAGTTCTCTAATTGCTACTTTTTCTAGTTTTTGTGTGTGTGTTTATGTCCTTACACTACAGGTATCAGGCCAAGATTTCCCCCAGGTCCTTGGGCTGTGGACGAGTGGGTCAGCCATGCCTCTTCCCCTTCCACACCACTGCTAATCCTTCCCACAAGAGGGGAGGATAAGGTGTGGTTTCTCTAAAATTGACCATACAATTTTTAATGTAATTCTTTCCTCTTCCATAGCTATTTCTTTGGAACAGGATGAGATAGTTTTAATTCTAGAAATGCCTCTGAGTTTTAAAAACTCCTTCACACTTATCATAGGTGGTCACAGGACTCAGTCATAAGATCTGGATTTATACACCAGCACCACAAGAGGAGCTCTTGTGATACCAGAATAATCCATCCCAGGTTCATGGTACTGATGAAAATGATCGGGGCCACTGAAATTAAGAGAAATTATTCCACATTGGAGATTGAGCTACATTATTACATTACTACATTAACAATCTTAGACAACTGATGACAGGGTAGTCTTAATTTGTTGTTCAGGAGAATAATACACAATCACCAAGGTACCTCGGAATTATCCTGTGATTTTTATTACATCAACTGGAATCACATTTTTCCAAGAGGGAACTTTAGAGAGTGCATAAACCAAGAGAAACATCTGTAGCCCTTTCTCCCCCACTCAGTAAACTCAGGGAGTGCACCCTATTGCCTGAAAACAAAGATTTTTGTAAGATAAGAGTCATAAAGGATGGTAAAAACTCCAACATTTAAGGGCTTGTTTATACGGAAAATGGGATCAAAGTAACTGAATCCATTGCAATTCACACCCTTAGTTAATTCAGTGCAAGCCTGTGTATGAGACACAGATTTCAGAGTAGTCCTATTTCAATATAATTTATACTGATTTTTTTACAAACTTAAATTATATCAAAATAGGCACTCTTATTCCAAAATCAGAGTGTCTACACACAGACTTGCATCAGAATACCCAATGATGTGAATTACAACTGATTTAGTTACTTTGGCTCCAATTACCATGTACAGAAACTTTAAGACTTTATACATATACTCACATACACGGAGGAACCTCAGCAAATCACTGGGAAGGCACTTTGCAAATTACTAAATGTTGTTAATTAGTAAATAAGTGGTGGGCAGGGAAGATAACCCCACCAACAGAAATGAAGCATAATATATCACAAAATGTACTCCATTCCTTTAAGTGCAGTTAAATTATTTGTACTCCATTTGATGAGTCTAATTAAATTATTTCAAATAATACTTCATAATAAAATACTAACAGACTAGTAAACATGCTTTGGTTTAAATTAGAGAAGTTAAAGGAATCCTCACAACTGCGCTCTGCTAGTCAGTCTTTACTAAAGATTTTCAAAAGAGACCTTTTCTTCAAGTGCAAATTATGGCTCACCAACTGCATATTAATGAGATTTTACTCTCTTTATAAAGATAGCAGAACTCAGGAATATTGCAAAAAAACCTTTCTGTAGCCACACAAATTTTTAAATAAATTCACTGCAGTCATACAGCTCTTTTGTGTTCACTTTCTGCCAACATCCCTGTGACTGAGTTAACTAGCCCCAAATGTTTGGGAGAGCAATTTTTTTACCCTGAGTACTCCCAGCATGTGAATTTTAAAATAACTTTCTCTAAGGATTCACACCTGAAACCTGATCATGAGAGTTATACTCATCCAATCAGGGAACAGAAACAGTACCACGTGACCAATCTCAGCTAAGTGTAAAATTTCATATTTTGAATTTCAAACATTACCATGAGTCACAGAGTATACACAATTCACAACAAATGTCACTGAATGACCAATACATTTGAGAAAACTGCAATCAGTTCAGAGCCATTACACCAAGAGAATTCTAGGCATAATTTGAATAAGTGATTGACTCAACCATAATACATACACAGCTATATACACACACATGCTAATGCAGTGTTTGGATTGCCCTTACTATCATGTCAGCTAGTTGGATTGTTTTCCAAGGAGCATATAAAGCAGCCGTGGGCAAACCACGGCCTGCGGGCCGCTTCCGGCCATCAGACGTTTTTATCTGGCCCTTGAGCTCCTACCGGGGAGCAGGGTCGGGGGCTTGCCCTGCTCCGCCCACCTGGCGCTCCTCAGCCCCCGACTCACAATTCCACCATCTTCCAGCACGTGCAGAGACACAGTGCGCAGGCGAGAGTTCACCGCGCTGCTCCGGGATGGGAACCCTGCCCCTACGCAGCAGCCCCGCCACGTGACAGTGCACCCAATCCCCTCCTGGTCATCCTTGAGAGCCTCAAAACCACCCAGGGGCTGCACCCATCCCAGCTAGGGTGCCTCCGCCGTGGCAGTACCTGGTACTGCTGCCTTGGTGACACTGCCAGCAGGGCCCCTAGGAGTCCTCGGTGCTGCCCCTGTACAGCCCCCCTGCCCTGCACCACACCCCATGAGTCCCACCTCCTGGCATCTCGGGAACATCCCTTATAGAGTGTTTCCTCCTCTCCCCCCATGCTACACCCTATAGAGTCCACCTCCGCCACCAGGCATTCATGGCCCACCATACAATTTCTTTACCCAGATGTGGCCCTCATGGCAAAAAGTTTGCCCAACCCGATGTAAAGCATGAGCTCTAGTAGGGAGGAGCTCTCTGTAATTTGGAATCCTATTCATTGCTCTGCATGTGAGTACAGCTGGCAATACAAAGACAGCTTTGCAAAGTTAGTGTCACCATGCTACTATTGGAATCCAAATCCTGGAGACACAAAATATTACAGTCCCAGTCAAGAAGACTTGAAGTAGCCGCCATATCTGCTCTGTCCAAGGGGCTGAACATAAAAGTGTCAAGATTGTTTTTTGCCATATCACCAATCATATAGTGTCAGATCTCGGCTACGTAACAAAAATATTATGAAAGCGACAAGGTGGGTGAGGTAATATCTTTTATTGGACTGACTTCTGTTGGTGAGAGAGACAAGATTTCAAGTTTACCCCAGAGCTCTTCTTCAGGACTGGGAAACTTACTCAGAGTGTCACAGCTAAATAAACCTCACCCACTTTGTGTCTCTAACATCCTGGGATCGACATGGCTACAACAACACTGCATACAAGAATATTATGAGGCTTTATAGGGGAAGTTATTTTTTCTTGTAAAAGATTACCCAGTGAGAAGCTTAACATAAGTAATTGCATTATAATATTGGTCACTGCCTTTTCAAAACATAGGCATGCTGTTGTCATGCAGCTATTAGGAAGAAATCACACTGTGAAGTGAAAAGCTTCCCCGCCCTCTGGGACGGGAAGCACAGAATCAGCTGTAGCTTCTTCACTGCAGGGGTTTCTGCAAAGGGAAAAAAAACTGATCATCAGTTGTGTGAGCATTAAGAAAAGGTGTCTCTGCACGACACTCAGTTTGCAAACAATGAACATCTTTCATGTTCAGTGTTGGCAAAGCAATCGATTCTAGTTAGAGATTGGACCTGGGCCACTGCACAAGCAGTCTGTCTTTTCTGTTCTGAAACGTACAGTAATGAAGAGCTTCAACAGAGGCTTTTCTATTATTATATGCAGGCTATAATTTTGTTCCATCTCTTTCACTTCAGGTAACAAAATGTGTGGAATCCATCATTCAAACGTATCAGGGAATGAAATATCTTCTGTAAAACTGCAGAAAATGTTAGAGGTTTTTTTTTTTTTAAACTTTAAATACTTTTCATATATTCTTTTATTTCCTTAGTGACTGGGTTTTTTACCAACATACAGGGGTGCATTATCAAAACATGGCTTCCGTTTGCATGCACACAAACATGTGTTCAAGTTTCATCAGATTTTAGAGTTGAAGTTTTCTCCCCACAGCTTCAGAGGCCAAGATTAAGGGCCCTATTTTCCAACAGGTCTGAACCTCCTCTCTCTTTGTTTGCACACTACATTTTGCATAACACTTGTGCATGCAAATAATGGCACTTATCCAGGAAAAAACCTTGGGCCTATACAAAGAGAGAATAAATTGGGTGCAAATGAATTTTTCTTGTGTATCCTGTGTGTATGTAAGTGTTAGTGCTTGAAAAAACTTTGCACGTACAAAGTGGAGGACGGATCCACTTGAATAAACAAAGCTGCATCTTTGGCTATGCTTACACTGCCCCAGACTACATCGGCATGAACAGAAGTACACTGCAAAGTGCTGCACTGTAACTGTGTGTGGACACTCCGGGAGTGAACTAAAAGGTTCCTAGTTTGTATTAATATTGTCCTGTCTAAAGTGGACTACGTTAACGTGAACTAGGAACCTCTTTGTTCATGCCTGCAGCGTCCACACAGGGGAGTTGCAGAACAGCACTTTGGTGAGCAATGCCATTCCTGCTTCTGTGGTCTGAACTGTGGGGCAGTGTAGACAAGCCCACGGTGTCTGAAACTGTGACATGCATTAAAAAAACAACACCACCTCACAACCTTAAAACTTGACAGACACGTCTTTCTAACACCTTGTTACACAAAAGCAATAACAGCAGGTAGTAAACCAACACTGTGACACAGCATGGTTTCGGAAGGAAGTGCTATAAACCTATCACAAGCCTTTCAGTGAAAAACAAGACCATCATTAGTGCTGTATTGATCAATCTCCCCTCCCATCTCTACTGTTTGGAAATCCAGTCACATTATTATTGCAGTTCCAGACTGTATTATTATAACAGACCTACATTATACAATAAGAGACTTTGGTATAATTGACATTTGAAGCATCAGGGAGCTTGAATGTTTGCCACTGGTTAGGATGTGGTCTCCAGAGAGATACTTTCCTTCTCACAAAAGAGACTATCACATAGTCATTGCAGTGTGTAAATCAAATCCTCAGTGACTGCTGGTTTTTCATTATTTAGCTGTGACCTGGAACTAAATCTCTGCAGTATTTCACTACTTATTATTCACCTTTGGAACTCAAAATAATACAATAAACCCACACCAACAAACAAGGTGATGTAGATGGACTACCTTGGTGAAAACCATGGGGGTTTGTTTATTCTCATTTCCGTTACATGTTAATCTGAAAAATATAACCCTTCTGGTTTGGCTCCATGTGTCATGAGAAATTACTGACACACATGCTCAGTGGTGCACTGGCCAAAACAGGAAGAAGAGATAGGCTTTAGCCACAAATGTTCCCCAAATTAAGCGGTTGCCAGAAGTGATTTTAACTTGGGTTCATCTCAAACTTCAAAATAATATATATTGCACATGAAGAGGCAGCGACAAAAGAGGTGATAATTCCAGTCGGGGCAGAGACACTATGTTGATGACTGTGGTGTAAATGCATGTCCAGAAAGACAGACAGGGCTCACTCTTTCAAGAAGCTGAGCATTCTGGCCTGATCAAACAAAGCACATAGAGTCCCATTAAAGACTACTCACATACTTTACGTTAAGTATACTCACATGCTTTGCTGGATCAAGCCAGAGCTTTCAGTACCTTGCAGGACTGAATCACAGACACATCACATTAGGAAGGGATAATGTTTTCATGGATGTGCGTGTATAACTCCCATTTACACTAGTGGGAATGACTGACTACAAGGAAGCGAGTCTATAGCTTTAACCTCTAAATTTCAAGTTTTTCTGTAAAGATTTAGCCATGTGACTCCAATTAAAATCAATACATCTCATGCAGAATATACTCTCAAAGTGGCATGATCAATCTTGAGAGCCAAATCTTTATTACCCCTCCCCCCCACCACACACACACACTTTCTTTGCATAGCTTCAGACATGCAAATGCCTCCAAAAACTGACTTAAACAGGCAGCTAGGGATACCCCTCTACTAGGAGGCAAAGCCAGCTCTGCATCTCCCTTTCCTCTGTCTGCTATTCAGTGGAGGAGGCCTGGTCAGACGGTGTTGCACACCTTTTATCCTCAGCTGGCATAACAGCCAAAGGCTGCCACAAGCTGGTACAAGTTAGAACAGCTCATATTTGTGCCAATGCCCAAACCATCCTCTGACCAGCAACTCTCCAGCTGTGCTGAGATGGGACTGCTTCAGCGCACCTGAAGATTCAGGTCAATGTCTACCCAAATTAAGCTGATGCAGAATTCGTCACTATACTGAGGCCTAGTTTACACTTCATGGTTAGGTCGACATAAGTTGCTTTGAGTTGATCTAGCTGTGGAAGGGTCATCACTTAAATTTGGCTACCACCAACGTATGTGCCTTTCTGTGCCGATTTAATAAGACCATCTCCCTGAGTGGTGTAAAGTCACAGTCAATGTAATTAGGTCAATGCAGTGTCACTGTAGACACTGTGTTGCTTACGTTGACTGTTACTGGCCTTCAGGAGCCATCCTACAATGCCCCACACTGACAATACAATCGATACAGGTACTCCTGGTGAGAACGGGCACCGCCCACCGCAGGAACCAAATGTGAACACATACAAGTGATTTAATAACTATGGCGGCTGTATGCCAATGGAAATTAGGTCGACATAATTTTGTAGTGTAAACATGGCCTGAATTACCATGTGGATATTTCTTAGGAACAACAAACTATGGACATTTTCAGACTCTAGAACATATGTTTAAATCAAACAGGGTAGTTTTCTGATCGTTCAAACCATCATGACTATTTAATACCCTTTTAAAGTAAGTCATACACCTTCCTGGGATTTGCTAAATTGGGAGGTGAATTTATTCCTGTGAAACTGAAATAAGAAACATGTAAACATGTAAATGATGCTAATGGTGCAACGGTGGGGTGGGGAAGGAAGGAAGGACTTTGGGCTCAATCATGCAAAGCACTGGCTGATCATCCTTAGCTCCCATTGAAAGCAATGCAGCTAAGGGTGCTCAGACACCTCGAGAGAATCCTGCAAGCTGCAGTGTGTGAGCCTGCACTGTTAATATAGTGTCAGCATTACAGGGAATCATGCAGCTAGATGTCTGTACGTTGTACTGAAAACGTACCCCAGAAATACAGTTGTGTTTTTCTGCAATCATTCAAACAGAGGCACCTCTTACGTTCCTGCATTTGTTCTTGGCATGGTGCGGGTGAACTTAATTGCTGTCTGTGATGTCTGGATAGGACACTGTCATAATTCTTGTCTTTCTTTTTTGCTAGCGGTTGCATACCTTTGATTAAAACCTGCATGGTGCATTCAAAGCTAAAATAGTTGATGAATGCCGAGTAGCACTTTACGTTAGATCAGAGTTGATTAGAATTTTTGATGATCCGGCAGCTAGCAAATTAAACTGCATGAGCAGTGAAAACATTCAGCTGTTACCATTGTAGGAGGCAATGGCTTTTGTGCAACACAAGAGACAAAACAGTAGCTAAATGGACTATATTTTCTGTTGGGCAGTGAGTGGCTTTCAATAGCAAATGAGTTCTGGAAATTAAAGTCTAGTGACTGATTGAGTCCAAATATTTATAAGGTCTTTTCCCTTATTTTCAAGTGGAAGAAAACACCATTTCAAGTATGGTTTTATACTCATATGCTGGTTGGTTTATTTTTCATAACTGAAAATATTACCTGGGAATATGTTTGAAATTAAGTAATTTTATTGCACAGTTTTCTTATTTTAAAAAGAAGCTGGACCCATGTGTATATCACTGTTGCATCTGCACAGATACATTTACTAATTACTCTCAGCAGTCCAGTGAAATAAAACACCAAGCCAACTTTGAGCAAAAGAAGAACTTTGTTGTCACTGCCAGCTAAAAGGTTTGGTTAAAAATAGGCAAGACAGACTAGCTGCAGTGAACAAATTTATCTGACTTAAACTGGCAAGAAGCAGTTGAAAATCAGAGCTGGCATTTAAAGCATGCAAACCTTGTGATGGAGGGGCCATTTTGCAAAGTAGTCCCAAATTTAATGTGAGACTGTGTCAACCGAGTGCAGTGATCAGGAAGAAAGAAGAGAGAGAAAAGATTTGTGAGAGAGGAGAAAGAGAGGAGGAAAGAAATGGAAGTACTTTTAAGTTATGGTGTAAAACAACAATATCAATTTCACATGGTTTGGTCTAATTAATCAAGAACAACTTCACTTTTTTTAAAATTAAGTTTTGAGACTTTTTAACCCCATCAAGGAGATTTGGGAATCCTGACATTTTAAAAAATTGAATCTGTCTGCTTATTTGATCTATCTACCAAAATATACGTAGTTCCACTGATTTCAATGGGACTTTGTGCAGGTGTACAAGGGGCTGCTGGTGTAGATACCATTGCCAGCTTGGACTCTAAGTTATTAGTGTACTATTTGTAAATCAGTTGCTGAATGTGATCAATGACCTTTGTAACACAGCTCTGTTTTAGTAACTATTGTGATCTTTCCAGTCCCTGCAACAAACTAATTTTTCTTTTTCAGCTGATTTCTAGGCTGCATCCCCAGATTGTCTCAGATAAATGGAGAGAAGAACATTCAAGGTATTTTTTGAACAGTATTAAATCCTGGGATATCCCTATTTCCATAGGCATTGGGAGTGGGGTTTTATGTATGAAGAACCCTATCATTTTTAAAAAGTGCCTCTTACCAAGGTCTCTAAGTGCTTCATACAGAACCAGATTAAGGCACAGGCACTAGAGGCCATGCCTAGAGTCATGTGTTCAGGACAGAATCTCAGGTTGGTTCACACCAAGTCTGACACAAGAGAGGCACCAAGAAGAGGAAGGGAATTTACAAATGTGTTCACCCTTTCAAGGTACTCAGAGGAGGGCTCCCCAGCCAGTAAGGCAGAATCTTTAACTAGGTTCTTTGAATATTAGCCCGAGCCTGAATACATAATATATAATGTAGTATGTTAATGGTTTTTTGTAACTTTGCCTTAATTTAAATAAAAAAAGGAATCCTAGCTTGCATTAAAAAGAGAAAAGTAAGTTTCTAGCCCTTGTTGTAAAGCAAAGCTGAAAAATGTGACCTGAGTGTAACAGTGTGGTGATCTCTGCCTGAATCTGACATGCATCTCTGGGATGCTGCCCCAGACCAACAGCCCTGGTGGTCCCACCAACACCACCCCAGCAGAGTACTCTGTGTGTGGAGGAGAAGAGTGAAAATGGGCCCCACCACCGCCTCTGCCATCAAGCAGATACAGCCTGGCTACTGGGCTAAGAATTAGGGGGACCCTCTGTATTTCAGTAAGGGTGAATGGGGACTTCTGTTGCTAACACTACTGCTCCCATGAGGGAGGTGGGCCTGCTCCTGTTCCTGGGAAGAAGAGGGGACCACATGCAACTGGGGCGGGGGGAAGTAGAGCCCACCTGCCCCTGCTGGGAGTTGTGCCAAGCACAGCCTCATGGCATGATGTGTGCTGAAGGCTCCTAATTGAATTCAGCCCGGGCCTTGTGTGACACTGGGAGTTACACCTATCAACCCCTCCTACTTTCTGGAAAAAAGAACCCCATCCATTGCCTAGACATCTCTCGCCAATAGGATTTAGAGCTAGAGGATTGCTACAAGTGCAGTGGGGCAAAGGGAACACCCTGTGCAGCCCAGTCGTAATGGATGGAGGCATTTAGGTCTGTAGAAGCCATAATCCCTCCAAGCGGCACCAGGGGAGCCTGGGAAGGAGCAGGTGTGTGTACACCCCTGGGAAAGCTGTAACTTGCTCTCCCACGCATCCACATTCCCTTGCTGGGGTCTGATCCAAAACCCATTGCAATCAGTAGAAGACCCTTCCCCCATATACTTCACTGAGCTTCAAATCAGGCCCTTAAATTCCAATCCTCAAATGCACATGCTTGACTTTAAGCACACAATTATTCCTGTTCATCCCAGTGGGACTACTGCCATCATTAAAGTTAAGCACATACTTGAGTGATTTGCTGGAGTGGGGCCTTGGTGCACAGAGGGGGCATGGTCATGGACCTGGCATTCTGCTCTGCCCAAACCCACCTGGCTTGCACTGGCTAGCAGTGACAGCAATGTTAGCCATTCCATACACCCACTGTACTCAGCTGCACGTGAAGCCAAGTAATGGCTGCCTCCAGAGTGAGTGCACTGTGATCTCTCCTGCTTATAATACACCAATAGACAGATAGTCATGATTTGGCCCTTAAATTTGAGATGTTATTGTCCCATTTGCTAGTCAGTTGCTATTTTTCCCTCTCTGCCAAGGAAATCTGAACAACACTGAAACAAAAAAAACAAAACAAAAACAAACAAACAAACAAACCCCCTGTGTATGACTCACGCTAACAAAGGAAATTCAGAGTTAAGGAACCCCTAACTCAAATTGCTGTTCTCAATTTCCTGCACATGTGTACAGTTTGAGAGGATTCTATATCAACCTTAATTCTCAATTTGATGACTTTGTGCAGTTTGTTCCACAAACCTGTAATTATTTAAACGTCATTCTCTACGTTTCCTATGCCTGACATACATTCTCATTCTCTCCCGCCCTGTGATAATAGTTTCTATCAGAGCCACATTGTTGATTCAAAGCTTTAGTAGCATACAAGCAACTATATTAAATCTCAGTGTAAATACCTTTATTTCAGCACTACCTCTTTAAAATATGGGAAACGAGTATCTTTGGGGGCTAGAGCTATAATAAAAAAATGAGAATTAGTCAATGTTTTACTCAGCTCTTTACGTTTTCAAAGTGCTGTAGAAAGAGATAAGTATCATTATTACTTTAGCAACTCATCTTTCTCAAACCCTATGTTTCTTCAACACGATGCTTCATTTCTCATGAATCCCCACTTTCCAAATGCACTTTGCATACTAGTAACTAACAGACAGAAATAGCACTTCATTAATGTGCAGGTTTTTCTTTTTTCCAATTGCAGGCAAACAATTCAGCTAAAAGAAACTGGGCTGAAGACTGTGCATAACATATACACACTATGTACTTATCACTCGGTTCATTACTGGAGTTATTATCACTTTTCCGTCATTGTTACCTGAAAGATCTATTGTCACTGAGTACACCATTAATGCAAACCAGGCTCACAACTGCTGATTAGGGTTGAACACAGTGGGAGGAGATGGATGCATCTCTTCCTTTCAGACATTCACAGTGGTATCTCTAAGCAAGCATCCTTTTCCAATTCCTGCTACCCTGAACTCTTCAACAGAGCAGATTATTGTGCATAAGGTGCATAAATGATGTACTTTAAAAGAAAGAAAAGGAGAGTGTGGGCCTTGAAAGCTATAAATATGGAAGAAAGTTTTCAAAGTACACAAGATACTTCATAGAAATTACCTGATAGCTTTAAACAAGCAAGCCAGAAGAGCCAAAGGAAGTAACAACATAATTTCATCTGTTATGGAGATAATTGTTTTTTATTCCAAAAACTGTATCAAATTTTGGATGTATTTGCACTGTATGATGATTAAGTGTCCTTTCCCCTTAGGGTTTGAAAGGGAGTATACTCAAAAGGCATGCTATCTAGATTATATTGATACATTATGAGTTTCACAAGCTTGAGAGTCTCCTCCTTTGATCTCACAACAAGTTGATTGTTAAAGAATTCCTGCAGAGCTGAAAAGACAGCACAGGAGGGTTTTTTAACTGATGCACACATAAGGAAAAATTTATGAGATTTCTATGAATTGCTTTGGTTTAGAATTTTTCCTCAAGTGTTTCATTTCAACTATAAATAGAAAATAGAAACTCATGACTAAGATGTAGTTGACATAGTATGCAATTTATCATCTGGGAGCACATTTTAGAATACAAGTCTCAAAGTTGACATGCTGTGTGGACTGTGGAATAGAACTATTTTAGGCAAATGGGAGGCAACAATCCACAAAGAAAACTCCCAATTGATATTTCCTGAGGGTCTTTGCAATAAATATATTCTGTGAAGCCGAAATGGTCTTGCACTATAAACAGAACATGAGTTTTCTCTGTGACTCACCACCTACAAACCTTTCACCATGGAAGTAATGAACGGCTCATGGAAGTGCCTGGCTAAATATATTTTGACTTTTTCTTTATCTACCAAAATAACACACAATTACAAATTATCATTAACAGTTATCAAAGTCAATGAAGTTATTTCATATTTATATCAGTAAAAATGGAAGCAGAATTTGACCTTACAATTACAATTCTTTTCTCTGCTTTTCACTCATGGGGGTGGGGATGTGTCATTTGTTTCAAGGAGAAAGAACAGCACCATGTACAAATTGTGATGCTCCCTAAGGGCACACAGGGTTGTGAGGTACCTTGTCACTACCTGCTTTTAGCATGAAGCAGTCTTGTGTATGCTGGCTGCAGTTCAACTCCCTGAAACCAAGATCCTCTGGCCCCACCATCACCGACTTACAGGTCTCTGCAGACCTCACCCTCTCTGTGTAGTGACATACACACATCAACCCCCAAGCTCCACTGTCAGCATCTGTCAAGGTTCCTTCCCCAATCTGAACTCTAGGGTACAGATGAGGGGACCTGCATGAAAAACCCCCTAAACTTATTTTTACCAGCTAAGGTTAAAACTTCCCCAAGGTACAAACTATTTTTACCTTTTGTCCCTGGACTTTATTGCTGCCACCACCAAGCGTCTAACAAATATAACCAGGAAAGAGCCCACTTGAAAACGCCTTTCCCCCAAAAATCCCCCCAAGCCCTACACCCCCTTTCCTGCGGAAGGCTTGATAAAAATCCTCACCAATTTGCATAGGTGAACACAGACCCAAACCCTTGGATCTTAAGAACAAGGAAAAAGCAATCAGGTTCTTAAAAGAAGAATGTTAATTGAAGAAAAAGTAAAAGAATCACCTCTGAAAAATCAGGATGGTAAATACCTTACAGGGTAATCAGATTCAAAACAGAGAATCCCTCTAGGCAAAACCTTAAGTTACAAAAAGACACAAAAACAGGAATATACATTCCATTCAGCACAACTTATTTTATCAGCCATTTAAACAAAACAGAATCTAATGCATATCTAACTAGATTGCTTATTAAACCTTTACAGGAGTTCTGACCTGCATTCCTGCTCTGGTCCCGGCAAAAGACAACACACAGACAGAGAGAGAACCCTTTATTTCCCCCCCCCCTCCAGCTTTGAAAGTATCTTGTCTCCTCATTGGTCGTTTTGGTCAGGTGCCAGCAAGGTTATCTTTAGCTTCTTAACCCTTTACAGGTGAAAGGGTTTTTCCTCTGGCCAGGAGGGATTTAAAGGTGGTTAGCCTTCCCTTTATATTTATGACAGCATCCCCCACAATAGTATCCAGCCCCGGTCACTGGACACTGACAGTAACAATCAAGTGAGTTGTCTGAAGAGACAGTGCACATACAGCTTGACTGATTCAGCTCAGGATCTGGTTCTTTATACAAACACAGCACTGTAATCTATTTATAGTAAAAACCAATCTAAGTTTATTAACAAAAGTAAAGATTTAAGAGTGAGTGAGCAAGGGTAGTAAGAATAACAGGTTACAAAAAACCCTGCAAAAGTATATAAGACATTTCTACTAGACTATGACAAGGATCAGCAACCTTTGGCAAGGATCAGCCCCCTGGCAGGCTGGGCCAGTTTGTTTACCTGCCATGTCTGCAGGTTCAGTCGATTGCAGCTCCCACTGGCCACGGTTCGCCGCTCCAGGCTAATGGAGGCTGTGGGAAGCGATGCGGGCTGAGGGATGTACTGGCCGTCACTTTCTGCAGCCCCCATTGGCCTGGAGCGGTGAACCGTGGCCAGTGGGCGCTGCGATCGGCTGAACCTGTGGACGCAGCAGTTAAACAAACTGACCCAGCCTGCCAGGGGGTTTACCCTGGTGGGCCGCATGCCAAAGGTTGCTGATCCCTGCTACAAAGTAACGAAGCCAATCCCAACACATGTGATGCAATAGATAATAATAAATGCAACATAATGTGAAAATGTATATAAAGGAAGTGGTTTTCTGGGTAACTTTGGATGTGTGGTACGCCCTATGCCCACTCCCTATGCTTAGTCTGAGCAACTCAGCATAGCTTTGCTGTATGCCAAATGATGATACCTACGTGACGAAAACTGGAGTTGAACTGAGTTCTTGGAAAGCTGCCCACTGACTTCAAGGGGCTTTGGATCCGGCCCAAGATGAGAAAACATACAAACTACACGTGTGGACATTCTATATACTCAAAGGACTATACAGGACACACACAGGGCCAGATTCCGATCTCACTCACCATAGTTCAACTCTATTGACATCAGGTCTTCATTTACATTAGTGAGAGATGAGAATCATGCCCACAGTATTTAGCTTTCCATGAATCCATCCCTCCTTTTTGTGCACAACTCTAGGGCCTGCTCCTGTGAGTTGGTGAAGTCAATGGGAATTGAGAGCTTTCAGAACCTCACACGATCAGGTTCCCAACCACTTTTTCCCCACTCCGCCCAACCACATTCTGCATAGTGTTTCAAAGGTAAAGAGCCAGAGCAGGAAGACTGTTTCATTGGGGGGGGGGGGGGGGGAATCTTCTGTCATTAACAAAAGCTTTTTAAAAGTGTGTTGGCTGTTTACCAGACATATAGTTTACACTGAATTCCAGGGCTGGGCCAATAGGCTAGATTAAATTTTTAGACCATTAGAACTAATCACTCAGTCTCACCACCAGAGATTTGCAGAACTGCGGAGGCTGCATGTTCAGCACCTGAGAAGCAAAGATGCCCCTTTTATTGCTGTCTAGCAGGTGCATAAAGTAAATGGAGGATGAGGATGAGAAGAGGATGTTTCCATACCCTTCGTTATTGGTTGGAGAGTAGGTCAGTAATGTGAGTGCTTTGGTATGAAAAAAACCAGGGGCTTGGAAAATGCTTCTAATGGTGATCGGGGGGGGGGGGGGGAATAAAGAAAGGGATGGTTTGGAGGACTGGACAAGAGATGGAGAGGCTTGGAGAGTTGTGGCGGGGAGGGGAGGAGAGAGAGAGAGATTGAACTGGGACTGGGATTTAGAACAAGTTACCATAAATATTACTTTATGTATAAATTTGAGAGCAGAGTAAACAACATATTAAATCCTCCTGGAATATCTGCACAAAAGACAGCAGCACAAGTCAGATCTGCCCCACATGGACACTGTTTATGAAGCAATCTCTTTGGAAATGTTTCCAAGACTTAACATATGAACTTTCTGTAGGTTGTACATTTGAACACAAAATGCTTATTGTTTCCACCTGCCCTTGGCTTTTGTAGGTCCATGGGAGCTTAATACAGAGACAGACACTGAGTTGAAAGAAGGGTTTAAGTGAGTGGCAAAACCACATTCTACTATACAAGGGGAAAAAACCCAAACAACCCCACAGATGGGTTCTACAGAAGAGAAACCTCCACAGAAGAAAATGCTTTAGAAAAAGTGCATCCATTTTTCATAGATTGAGCCCTAAGCACTTATTTATATTTCATCTCAGTATGACACAGTTTCGCTCTTCTAATTCCATTTAGAACATTACAATTTTTGTTTCAAATGTCTCTGCACTGAAACGTATTCTCTAAAGTGCCCCTGAGCTGTTGATATTGTGAATGTTATCTAAATGACTCATTCATATTTTTAAGGACAACTCAGCTAAGAAATATTTGGTTCTATTTTCAATTATTTTTAATTAAAGTTTTCAGTTCTGGGTACTGACAAAAAAGACGCGGAATGACAGATAGCATGGGATGACATCACTAAATTGCTGCTGGTTTTTACCTTACTGAATTAAGCCAAACAGTGCGTAGGTTATGTGGTTTCTCCTGATATGCATGGGGTGAGCTTTGATTGCTTATTGTGCACCTGCAAAGGCTTCTTCATGTGAAATACAAATGTATTTATCTATGAGATAAAGAAGTAAAAGGCAGCCAGAAAACACTGCTTCTTATTTGAAAACCTGTTTCTATTGTGCTCTCAGATGTTTTGTAAATACCAGAATTTAAACCTCTATCTATTAGAATTATCTATTTTATATGCTCACACTATTTATACACACACACACACACACACTATATATATATAGATGGTGAAATCCTGGTGTCATTGACGCCAATGGGAATTTTGCCCTTGACTTCAATAGGGCTAGGATTTCACCCTTAGTATATACCTTTACCCACATATACATACACATACATATATTCATGCATGCTTCCACGTATAGTAGGTCGGACTCTGTCTCATTTACACTACTAAGAGACCCCCAACTCAGGAAAGCATCCATATTAAGCATCTGTGGAGCTGCTTTGCTGAATAAGGATAGATTTGAGCATGTGCTTAAGTGCTTTCCAGAAATGGGGCCTAAATTCAGAATAACTCCATTGCCTTCAGTAGAGCTACTCTGGGTATGCCCAGGTGTAACCGAGTTCAGAATTTGGCTCAATATCATTAGAGAGGTGGCACACACAATAAAAATTGAAATTATTTAGGGATTGATTGGTCAGTGTAACTACAACACAGATCTATTCCAGGGTAATCATCACCCCACCCCTCTGCCCCTCACACACAGACTGTGCAATTGCGAAATGGTGGAGTGAACTGAGAAAGATGTTCTTTAAAACAATCGATTCCTTCCCTCCCGGAGTTCTGTTTCCCTGTCCACCAGCCAGGATGACCTCTGGCACAGTAAAGGGAACCTGCCCATTTTCAGAACCAAACCACATGCCTGACGACTCAGCTCACAGCAAGATACAGGAGAATGACTGGCTGACCATCACTGCTGCTGTTGTGAGCAAGAATTTGTGAGGCACCTTGCTACCACCTGCCCTTGGGGTAGAGAAGCCTTGTCTGTGTCTGCCACAGGATAGCGCCCCAACTCCACCAGCTATGGGCAACATGAACACCTCCCTCTAGGCCTAGGCAGGCCCTACGGTCTCTTAATAGGTTAGCAATTAGGACACTCCAACCCTGAGCTCTGTAAGCGTTTCCCCTGAGTGTCCAGCCACTGGACACTCACAATATTCACAGATTCACTGCTTCCAAAGCAACAGCACACCCCAGCTTACAAGTTCCACCTCAGATCGCTGCTCTACTTAACACCCAGCCTGAAAGGAGCATTTCTGAGGTTTGTCACCTCCTGGTGATCAGCCTTAACTCCAAGACCTTAAGAACATAGTCTTTAGTACAGATACATAACTCCTTACATATTATCTGTACAAACATTTCACAGTGATTATGATGACCAGTGGGCTGCTGGCTCTCTGTAGAGACCTACGATGCCAACCTTTGGTGACCTGTTATGCAGACATCCAACCGAGAGGATCCCTGTAAAACCTTATGCACCGTGGGCCATTTGGAGGTTAGTTTCAATGTGTCCCTTGGTCACAGCTTTGTCAGATAGAATAGCCATCTAAAGGAGCTTCCATCAGGTAGCAAGAAAAGTTGAGAGGGGCTAGGCCAAAGGATGGGGTGTGTATAGAAATTTTGGAGGGGGACAAGTATGGAATTAATGAATATTTGGGACAGAGGGGAGAATGTGAAACTGAGGGACTTTGGCGGGGTGTAATAAAGGAGGAATATTTTACCTAGGGAATGTCAGATGCATTGCTGATTGAAGTGGAAAATGTTTGCAGGAAACCCTTGTTAAAATTATTGGCAGTGTATCACCAAGCACTGTACATGCTTTCAGTGCCCTACGTAGGGATTTTTCATTTCATATATCATTCAGAACGTGCTGTAACCCTTCCAAAAGTCACATTACATTGGTAATACACTCACACTGAGACAAGGAATTTCATTTCATGTGGAAGAGTGCTGTTTTGGAACAAGTGTGTATATAAGTGAGTGTTACAGGTGGGCTTCCCATGCAGAGACTCTTTATGGACACTGCTACATTGGGCAGGTATTCTTGCAGGATACGCTACTACACAGCCTGACCCTTGTGGTATTTCATCCAGATTTTTTTATTCTGTACATCTCCTCTTCTCATCTCCTCCACCCTCCAGAATGTGCTAATGGTCAAAGAGGGAAAACTCAAACTGGAAAATTACTGCCCAAAAATTTTTTTTTGCTTGGGGCGGCAAAAAGCCTAGAGCTGGCCCTGCCCTTAGCTAAAGACAGATTTTTTTTTTAAGGCAGACCTGATAGGCAAAATATCCCAAACAGACTTTAAATAATCTCTCTATATGTGGGTAACAACTTTTCTAAACATATTTGATTCATCTCCAGTTGGCATGGAAGGTGGAGGAAAATACACTGTATTTGGCCACTGTTTTCCTTTAATCTTCTCTAGCTTCCGCACATTTGACTTCGATTATGGTGTTAAATGTTGACATTGGCCAAACCCAGATAGAAATTATCAAGGAAGGTGTTTGGATGCCAAACACCTAAGCCCTAGTTTTCTGGGCATAAATGGCATGAGGAGGAAAGAAAGAAGTTGGGTTAGTTAGCCATTTGTTCTGTATAGGTGGATAACTATATAGCCACAGAAGAATTACCAGTAGATTTTTAATGATTTAACTGTTGGTAATTGTTAATCACATTATCTATCCAAAATAAACTAATCATTAGATCAAAATTTACAGAAAGGGAAAGTTAATTAAAAATATATAACATGAACATAGTTGTATAATTGTGTGTGTGCTAATGGATCTATCACAAATACAACATTCCATTATGCCCCAAGGTTAAATATTTTATATTAATTAGTATTGAAAAATATTGATCTTATTTATGAACTAGTTTAGTTTATTAATCTTGACTCTGAAGTCATTACAATTTTAGGCCCTGATACTGCTACACAATCCTCCCCTCCTTTCCTCTCCCCCCCAAAAAACCTTCCATGGGGAACTTTATAATACTAATGTTCTGTTCACAGATATGAACCCTAATGTTTACAGATGAAGAAAGGACGTGAGTCCAACACCTGCGTAGGTGAATGCAGAATTTATATCTATAATGGCCATATCAGGAAGTATATGCTCTGTTGTCTCAACAAGGCCTCACCAGAAAACTTTAGTTTGAGCCATAGGACAATGGGTTCTCTCTCTTTTTCTATACATCCATTCTGTGTTCTGTGACTGTATAATCATGTGTTTTGGTGCCACAAATCCGATCAGGTGCTACAGGAACTGAAGCATTTTAGGAATTGATTCTAAGGGCCCGATTCTTTACTTTGCCGAGTTAATACTCGGCAAAGAGAAGGAAGGAAAGACATCAGTTATGGCTCCCTGATTCTCTGCCCAGTATGTAGAATCAGTGCAGGCATAGTAGCTGGCAATGGTCTGCAAGGGATTGTCTGCCAGCTATGAGTAGCTAGGGTAGAGCATGCTCTAGCTATCTGCTTTTCCTCCCCAATCCAACATGCTCGCTTGTATCAGGACTAGTGGGGAGGATGGTTGGGAGTGGGGCAGAGAACCCATGTCCATAGCCTACAACAGGATTGTTTCATGCAGATAATTCACATTTCCTACATTATGGTTTATTCCATTAAATGCCAAGAACATTGCACATTATCACACTAAAATGGGAGAGGATACGGTAGCATCTGGGCAAAGAACTGAAACAATTGCACTGAGGTGTTTTTGGTTTAAAAGCCTCTCTTTTTCCTTTCTGAATATCCCTTTACAGAATAATGAAGGGAGGAAATTACTAAGACAAAATGTGATATTTACAGCAGATGCTGTGAGTGTGGCCACAGGATGACCAGCTGCTGGCCCGCTCTGAAAAAGAATTAATCAATTGCGAGTCCAATAGCCCCATCCATCTCCCCAAAAGCAGATGAAAACTAAGAAAATGCAACATTTATCGCTGCCATATCGCACACGCATTGCTGAGTGCGATGTGTGGGGGTTCTCTTTCACCTCTCACTGAAGGCTAGTATGTGACTTGGACCACACAAATAAAAAGGGGTTTCAGAAGTGAGAACGAGTGTCCCCTCTCCGCATATGCCCCATACATACTACTTGGACCTCATGAGCGATAGTCACATGAGTGGTAGGGAAGGTCAGCATAAGGCCCTCTGCACATCTTGAGACCTCAGAGTGGTCATCTGGTGGATCAGCCACACAGTACTGCCTGTATAACCCACTGGTCAACATCTCTCTCTATCCCACTGTGCCCAACCACAAAGATGAGTCTGTTATAGCTCTCAGCTCTTTAGCTCTAGCTTTAGAAATTCATGCTTTCAGTTAAGTCCCTGGTTCAATCCCCTGTATAGTGGGCAATGCATTTGTGCACCCCATGTACTGCAGAAAGGGTCTCACTGTGGATCACAATGGGTGTGGGTTAGAACTGGGTCTGGGCAGGGTTTCCAGACCTACCTTGCAAAAGATCCAATTGCTGTAGTACCCTACACAACTGGCATGGACGAGCTCTCACAGCCTATAGAAATCATTGCTGTATATGTAGGATATTAAGTGGCAATACTGTATTCCTGAAGAGACACCGACTGTTTGTCTTTGGGGGAAGGAATGTAAATAGTCTCTTTCTTGCTTGCTACTTGTCACTTTTCTCTCTTTCCTACTCATTTTACCCACATTACAGCTGTAAGTAAATAAATGACAGGCAGTGGCCTACAATTAGGTGACAGATCATCCTGCATCAGCTCTGAAAAATGGAGAAGTTGTCATCTGTCTGGTTCTCCTCGCTTTCCCTGTCAGCTTCACTGCATTCGGGTTGCATGTCACAGTCATCTGAGCAAGATGAATACAACAGCGTAAACATCAGCTTGGGAGCCAAGTCAATCAAACATGTGACTAACCACACAGAAGAAAATCAAACAGAGTTTCCAATGCCCTTCACGTGCTTCTACTGGTAGTTCTTAATTAATTATAAATAATTGTTTAAGTTAGGTGGAAAAAAAACAGAGGGGGGAAAGAGGCGTTATCACTGTTTGTTCTAAACTGAAACGAGGGAGGAGGGGAGTCTAAGCAGGTTTTGATTCCCCCCCACACGTGCAACCTTTATCTCATCATGGTGGAAGCACAGGCGATGACTCTGTGGGTGCTCCGGGGCTCGAGCACCCATGGGAAAAAATTAGTGGGTGCTCTGCACTCACCAGCAGCCAAGCTCCCCTAACCCCCCACCCCACCTACTACCCTCCTGAGCGCGCCATGTCCCCGCTCCTCTGCCTACCTCCCACAGTGCTTCCTGCCACCAAACAGCTGTTTGCTGGCACTTAGGACTTTCCAGGAGGGAGGAGCGGGGACACGGCGCACTCAGGGAAGGAGGAGGAGAAGAGGCGGGGCAGGGACTTGGGGGAAGGGTGTTGAATGGGGGCGGGGCCAGGGGTTGGGTCGAGCACCCACCAGGAACAGTGGAAGTCGGCGCCTATGGGTGGAGGGGTGTAACATCTGAAGTAGGGGATTGCTCGTTGGAGCTGTGATATCAGCGATGAAGGCTGATCTGAAATATCACCTTGGGTGGTGGACAGGTCCAACAAGAACCCTGAAAATGATGGCTGACATGGGCAACGAAGACACAGGACAGCAGCTACACCTAGCTACTCGAGGGGAAGGAAGTCACTGAGAATGGACTCAACAGCTCAGGTTGCATAGTGTGAAGCCAGAACTTGTAGACCAGGAAAAGTTTTGCATTACCTTGCCTCTGTCTCATCCAAGTGGGACAAGGTATTGTTTGGGAGAATCGTTTGCGCTTGTTTTTGATCAACATGAACAACTTCACACTCAGCACCAGGGTTAAAGCCCCTTCTTTACTCTCAGCTGCAGATGCCCTGCCGGTGCTGTCTTCCCCAGGTGCACTTGTGACAGGCTCATGCCAAAGCCCCCCTGGGGACGTGCGTCCTCCGATGTCGGCAGGCTCATCTGCAGTATACCATGACAGAGTGTTCCATCACAGCTGGGATATCCGCCAATCCCTCAAAATTGCAACCTGGAATGTTGCAACTCTTTACAGGCATGGTCATCCAATTGCAGTCTCACATGAAGTAGACCATCTCAGCATATCAATCTCAGGCCTAATGGAAGCAAGGCTGATAGATCATGGATGCCACAAGGTGGAAAATTCATTACTTCTGTATTCTGGGGGTCCTACCCACTTACATGAGGTAGCATTATTACTGTGAGGTGAGGCCAGGTTCTCCTTGATAAATCGGATGCCCATGTCCTTGACTGATTATGTACATCTTAAACATAGGCATGGTCACCTTGCTGTCATAGTAGCCTATGCACTGACAGAGGAATCTGCTGATTTAGTCACAGATCATTTCTACGACCAATTGGAATCTCTAGTGTGCACCCCCCTCCACATGATAATCTCATGATCCTGAGTGACCTAAATGCAGTTACTGACACCCTGCAAATTGGGCTTGAACAGGTCATTGGCCATTACAGTTTGGATCTACCCACCAATAACTCGTGCTGCTTGCTCACATTCTGCACCTCTCAGAATCTTTCCATTCCTGGGTTTTGGTTCAAGCAGTGATGCATACACCAGATGGCCTGGATCTCTCACAACAGCCCCATTCAGAAGGAGTTGGACCACATCATCACACGTGACAGGCATCTCTGCAGAGTATATTGCAGGGCAGAATGTGCAGCGAACACGGATTACCACCTAGTGGGTTGCCTGCATGGTGCTGACACTTTGATGAGCAAGTAAACTCTCTGTGATGAAGAAGTTAGACATTGACACACTTCTCTGCATGCCGAGTTTAGCCAACAAATTTTGTATAGATGTAAGCAATAGATTCTCGGCCCTAGCCAACATGCCAGACAACATCGAGGTCGCCTGGTTTCTCTGGTTCGCCTCCATCCTCTGCCAATCTGCCTAGCAGACAATCGGCTGTAGGCACCCAGCATGTCAACCATGGCTATCAGAGGAGGCTTTCCAGACAATTACATTGAAGGCCACAGCCCGCCAATGAGCAATACGTGTATCCGTATTCAGCTGAAATGAAAGTCCAATGCCCTAGCACTTGGCGATCACAAGGCACATTGTAACCAAATGACAGGTTTCAGAGTAACAGCCGTGTTAGTCTGTATTCGCAAAAAGAAAAGGAGTACTTGTGGCACCTTAGAGACTAACCAATTTATTTGAGCATGAGCTTTCGTGAGCTACAGCTCACTTCATCAGCATCTGATGAAGTGAGCTGTAGCTCACGAAAGCTCATGCTCAAATAAATTGGTTAGTCTCTAAGGTGCCACAAGTACTCCTTTTCTTTTTGTAACCAAATGGTGGGTGATGTTGAATGTGGCTTACCCAGGGGAGAATTAAATCTGGCATTCTGCGCAATCTGCAAACTCAGCGGTCAAGAGGTAGTTGCTATGAACAGCATTTTGAACAGCCAAGGCATTCATGTAAATCAGATGATGACATCCTCTCATGCTGGGTGGAACACCACCACAACACCGTGAACCACCCTCCAGCTGACACTTGCTCAGAGCTGGATGATTTGGCTGCCGCTTTGGTTTCAGACCCAGACATTTGTACCAACACATCAATGTTGGATGAGGTGAAGCGTGCCATCTGCAAACTGAAAAACGGATGTGCAGTCGGTGCTGACGGCATCCCCCAGAGCTGCTAAAATGTGCTATGGACCTTGTAGTGGAATCTCTTCTGGCTATCTTTTGCTTGTTGTGCAGAATCACCTGGAAGAACAAACCGCCTGGAAGGATGGTGTTATGACCTCACTTTAAAAGGACAAGGGACTGCGCAGTGAAAGTAAGAGCTACAGGCCGATCACCTTGTTGTCCATGCCAGGGAAGGTGCTTGCACATGTTCTCCTGGAGCATTTGGAGCCCCTGCTACATTGGAAGCATCGCTCCCAACAGTCAGGCTTCACCAGGAAAAGGGCCACATTAGACACCATTTTGGCCCTCTGCTTGTTGTCAGAGATACACCATGAGTTCATGAAGCTTCTGCATGTGGCGTATGTTGATTTTAAGGCTGCATTTGATTCAGTTGACTGAGTCATGCTATGGAAGGCCTTAAAGGACATAGTGTCCCAACCACTCCGCTAGACTTGATTAGCCAGCTGCATAATGGAACCACTGCTTGTGTATATCTGGGAAATTGGATGTTGGCACCTTTTAAATCAGTATCTGGCATAAGGCAGGACTGTGTGTTGGCCTCTGCACTCTTTTGTCAAACAATGGATTTCATAATGCAGCGTTCCACCAGTTCCATAGGCATTAAGATCTGTGATCTCTTGCTGTCTGATCTTGACTATGCTGATGACATTGTTCTTCTAGTACAGAGCCCCAACAGGTTTCTCAAGGCACTCCAACCAATGGAGGAGTCAGCTAAGGCTGGTATCCATGCTTTGTGGTCAAAGACAAAGCTGCAAAATCTAGGATCAGGTCCACCTGCGACTCCACTCTCTTTGAATAATGAAACTATCAAAGCAGTCTACAGCTTTTGCTATTTGGGTTCTATACTCACCAGTTCCTCCAACTCTCACATGGAGGCTCTCCATAGGATTGGCATCACAGTGTCTGCCATTGGTTGCTTACAACAAATATGGAATCAACATCATTTCAGCATGACAACTAAGTTCAGGATCTATTCGAGCTGTATCCTGTCCGTACTGCTCTATGGTTGTGAAACATGGACACTACGCCTCTCAGATTGGGCAAAACTGAAACTTTTCCACACAAAATGCCAGTGCTGTACATTGGGCATAAAGTGGAATGACTTCATTTGTAATGCAGATGTTTATGGTTGCTCCGTTCTACAGACTACCAGCCACTGTCGCTTTTCGGACATGTTGCGAGAATGCCACAAGACATTCTGGCGAACGCCGTTCTCCAGGTGAAACATCCAAGATAAAATTCCACCAACTGAGGGGTGAAGATGGTCCAGAGGCAGACCCCCTATTACATGGGTGCATCAAGTCTGTTCCAACATTGGACTCTCAGCCCGTCAAGCCCTCGTGGCTGCACGGGAACCAACCAAATGGTGAACAATCACTACGGCCCACCATTCAGCTAAGTGTTGAAGAAGAAGAAGGTGGTATTGATTCTGTGAACAGCCACTACATTGACTGATGTTACTAGACCCCAGCTGGCCACCCTTACTCACACTGGGCTCAGTTGTAAGTCCTCCCTCATTCCCCTGCACTGCCCCCACCCCAACATTGCCAGACCTTGCAGAGACGCAGACCAGCTCCTCCTGCTCCTGCATAAGTGGGTGGGAAAGACCAGAGAATTGGCACTGCCCTCCCCTCCCCCCCCTCCCCCCGTCAACATAGCCTCTAGCACATGCTGAGCCAGTGAGTGTGGGAGGTGAATTTAAGTATGCCTGGAAAAGGGCAGGCACAACTTCATTCTTCTGTGGAACCAGGAAAAGCAGGGTCTGAACTGTGACCTTCAGAGTCATAATTCAATTCCTCTCCTCTCCCGGGGCAACACAGCTTTGTACTGCTCCTTACTCAGACTTGACTGTAAGGTTTCAATTTAGTCCACTGAATAGTACCTTACTCCACAAAGAGTGCTCTTGAAATGAATGGTACTTCTTGCTGGAACAGTACTACTCAACAGGAGCAAGGGTGGCAGAAACAGAGCTGAGATAAATAAGAAAAAAAGATCAAAATCCCCATGTATGATCTTTAACCTGTTGTGTTCTGCGCCGAAATTGGTTCAACACTGTTGGACAGAACACAAAGATCTGAAAAAGCAACAGAAGTGCCCAGGGCAATGTGAATGATAAAATGTAGCATTCACCCAACTGAAGTGGCATTTATGGGAATATTTTTGAGCCCTGTACCAAAATGAATATCTTACAGTACATTAAAATAAATAATGCCATAAAACTGTCAGGAAAAATGCCAAAACTGTAATGACTTTGTAGCAGTTATAGAAAAGTCTTTGAAGGATAACAAAACTTCATCCCAAACAAAAGCAGACTATTCAGCTTGCTCCGCGTGGTATGTTTAACCACTGGGGCCATTTGAACAGTCTGTGGGAACTGCTTTTTGGCGACTGCCACAATTGTAGGATAATTGTCTGGGATGATAGGTCTTCTGATTCCTGGTAATGCTGGAGTTGCATTTGTATCAGTCATGTAAAGCACCAACTCTCTCTACCCTCTCATGGAAAATCCAGGTTAGGTGGTCTATTTGGCATATTTTGAAGGATAAAGCTTCCATTTAAATTAAAGTGATTTCCCAATGGTTATCTCAACATCTAGCACCTTGCCATTAGGACTTCTCAGATGGCTTCTGTTTCCCTGACCTGTGTTACCAACTCTTGACCCAATTCTGCCACTCTTACCCTTAGCAGTACCATACTCTGCAAGTATTCCCATAGTTTTCAGTGCAGCAGTCAGTGCAGATTTCCTAAAGAATGCAGAAATTGTCTGTTGAAATCCTTAAGACTCTGTCATCCTCTCTGGTGATAAGACTGGGATTACAAAGTAAGGGTGTCTTCTTGAGTATCTGCAGATATGAAATTAAGTGTAGAAGACAGTCCCTTGAATATATTCCAAAAATGTACCTGCCACTCCTCTGTGATTAGTGCCCCCTTCTTTTCTCTAACAGGTGTATTTATTTATTCAAATAGTCACCTGTGGTGATGTACAGCCCAAAGAGCATTATTTCACTTTCTGGTTTTCATGCACCAACATAAACTAGGAACTGAAGTGAAACTGTTTTGTTCAGTTTTATTGCTCAAGACGACCAGGGAAAAAATCATAAATGGTCAAAAGTATATTGACTTTTATTTCTTTAACATGCAGAATAAAAGACTGAAGCTAGACCAGGAGCAGGAGACACTCATTTCTGATATCAAGAACTCATTCTATGTCAATTTATCCCAAAGAGATATGCATGAGCCCATAAGAAAAATGACAATGTTCATCCCCACAGACAAAAACAGAATGGATGAAATCCTGGACTCATTAAAGCCAATAGGAAAACACCTACTGAGTTCACTGCAGGGCCAGGAATTTCATTCCATGCATATAAAAAGAAATGTTTACAGCTACTGAAACTTCAAAACAAGCTTTCTTTGAAGAACTAATTCTAACAAGGTTCTAACAAGCCAGACTTGTACTTGTATCAAGGTGTGACCATTTAAAACAAAATAGAAAATTTTAAAATTAGAACATAAAACATAAACATAAGAATGGATCAGACCAATGGTCCATCTAGCCCAGTATCCTGTCTTCTGACAGTGGCCAACGCCAGACATTTCAGAGGGAATTAATGGAACAGGGCAATTATCAAGTGATCCTTCCCCTGTCGTCCAGTCCCAGCATCTGACAGTCAGAGACTCAGGGACACCCAGGGCAAGGGATTGCATCCCTGACCATCTTGACTAATGGCCATTGACGGATCTATTCTCCAAAAAAATAAAAAAATATAAATCTGATACTAAAATACAGAGCTTCTTCTGCCAGAGTATGAATAATGTACTGGTCCATTCATCGACCTTTTTGTACAATCAGAGATAAAGGACTTTCTTTCAACACAAGCAGACACATTCTTGCTTTGTTAAAACTTCTCAGTTGTCATCTACAGTAAAGGCAATAGAATCATCTAAAAAACAAATAACTCTCCAAGGAATGATGGATTGAAAAAAGCAAATTTATTGCAAATCCCCTAATGATAAGGCATTGTCTAAACACAGAGTGAAACAGAAATGGGAACACAAAACCTTCTTCCCGTGTGGGGAAAAAAAGAGAGGGAAATACATAAAATGTGGTAAAACTATATTGCCAAATGTTACCATTTCCCACCGGAGCTATTCTAAAAACATGTAGAATTCACAGATAGAAATTAAGTGTGATCCTGCTTTTTGCAGACAGCAATACAGTTTGTGACCAATTATACAGTATGTGGATAAGCTGACAATACTACCAGAGATTTAATTAGTTCAATGGAATTTACTTCACTACGTTCATCACTTGTTTTCCAAACTGTCAGAAAAATTGTAGCACTTTCTATACAAGTCTTAGCAAAAACAAAACCCACACCTTTTGAAACTGCGTTAAATAAACTAAGAATAGATGACAGAATGGTTAAACTCACAGGAATTGAGTTTTTTTTCTTGTCTTTGAGCCTCAATTTTCAAGATTTCTCATGAAAGGCACGCCTTTCCATATACTAAATTTTTCTATTGATGATTTTTGTTAGAAAGTTTCCTCAAGTCTCAGATGTGTGTGCAATTGCCCAGAACATAGTAGACGTCAATTTCATCAAAAATGTTATGATTTACCTGAATGGTCAAACAGAACCTAAACAGGCAACTTTGTGCCATATTACAGAATGCAATGTTGGACCAGTGGAACTGGTACCCAACTGACTGAAAACGTTCAGGGTGGAGGTAACGGGGGAGGAAGTGGGGGGGAGGGCTCTTCTCTTCCATAGTTTATATACAGTGTTGATTTAAAAGAACTTAACTTAGCTGTGGATATCATCTTAAGGACCAGATTCTAAGCTGGTATAAATTGATATAGTGCAAATAGAGATATACTGATTTATGCAAGCTGAGAATTGGGCCTTATTTTTGTGGTGTATTGAAAACTGTAAAAATTACAAGCTGTCACTTTAAATCCTGATCCTGCTTTCAGGCAAGGAGCTCTGTAGGGAATTGGGTGGTCTGAGCCTTGCCATCACAGACTCATTTTCCAAGCAGCAAGCTAGCATAAGGCGGAGTACCTCCCTGTTTTAGGAAGCAGCCTGTTTTGTTTCTCTCTGTTTTGGATTTCTTGTGTGTTCTGAATTCTAAGCAAAAGTAGTGTTATTTTTAGGGCCCTACCAAATTCACAGTCCATTTTGGTCGATTTTATGGTCATAGGATTTTAAAATCATAAATGTCACGATTTCAGCTATTTAAATCTGAAATTTCACAGTGTTGTAATTGTAGGGATCCTAACCCAAAAAAGGAGCCGGCGTGGGGGGGTCACAAGGTTATTGTAGGGGGGGTTGCGGTGCTGCTACCCTTACTTCTGCGTTGCTGCTGGTGGTGGTCCTGCCTTCGGAGCTGGGCAGCTGGAGAGCAGCAGCTGCTGGCCGGGAGCCCAGCTCTGAAGGCAGAGTCGCTGCCACCAGCAGCTGTGCAGAAGTAAGGATGGCCTGGTATGATATTGCCACCCTTAATTCTGCGCTGCTGTCTGCAGAGCTGGGCCCTCAGGCAGCAGCCGCCACTCTCTGGCCATCCAACTCTGAAGGCAGCAGTGCAGAAGTAAGAGTGGCCTGCTATGGTATTGCCACCCTTACTTCTGTGGTGCTGGCGGCAGCTCTGCCTTCAGAGCTGGGGAGCTGGAGAGCAGGGGCTGCTGGCCGGGAGCCCAGCTCTGCAGACAGAGCCGCCACCAACAGCAGCACAGAAGTAAGGATGCCACAGTATGGTATTACCACTCTTACTTCTGCACTGCTGCTTGCAGAGCTGGGCCCTCAGTCAGCAGCCGCGGCTCTCTGGCCACCCAGCTCTGAAGGCAGTGCAGAAGTAAGGGTGGCAATACCCCCTAAAATAACCTTGTGACCTCCCCTGCAACTCCCTTGTTGGTCCCTAATTTGAGAAATGCTGGTCTCCCCCATGAAATCTGTACAGTATAACATAAAAGCACACCAAAAACCAGATTTCATAGGGGGAGACCAGATTTCAGGGTCTGTGATGCATTTTTCATGGCCGAGAATTTGGTAGGGCCCTAGTCATGTTGCAACCTTAAAGCAAGGGTATGTGATTTTTCTTACATAATTTCTCTGTTTGTATGCTATGAAACATAACAAATTTGTTTGGGAGGACCTGATTCTCCTACCATTTACACCCCTGTGTAATTCAGGACAATTCTATTGACTTCAGTGGAGTCAGACCAGTGTTTGTAAGTAAAGGAGAATCAGCCTAAAGCAACTACTGCTTGGGTAACATAAGCAGAGCACGTCAAACACCATGCAGAGCAATTCACAAATATTTTCACAAATAAGTTATCAGGTGAATGAGCTCAGTTGTTATTCATGGAATTATATTGTTCACTGTACTGGAAAATTGCCAAGTTATTTGAAACAATGTTCAGGACTCCTGAAAGTTTTAGCATGAATTTTAGTACTCATTCTCCTGTTTAATAAAATTCAGTAATGCAATCTAGTAACAGAAACAATACCATGTGACTTACACAATTAATCGCACATCAAGACCAGCATCTATTTGAAATGAACCATTCATGAATAAACTAAAACTTATTCACACAAGCTATGTCATGAATACTTATAAACCAACATATCCATAGAAATCAGGTTTGCTTTGGAAACAAAAAAGATTGGATAACAAATAATTCACCCAGACCTGAGTATAGGCATTCTCTTTTTATAGAATTAACACATGTAAACTTAGTAGGACTTGTTTCAATGTGATACATGAAAATTAAAATATAAAAACGATATACTTGATACTAACTCAAAGGAACTGACAAATAGTTTATAGTTAAGAAGAGAAGAGAAAGGATTGATTTACATGAGCTCTTCATGTCGATTGTAAATCCCTTTTTCCTCTGCTGGTCTTCAATGTGTTAATTAATTTAATAGTTTGCTGAAAATGAAGCCATACATCCCTGACCAGCAGAAGATAACCCAATGCATGTCATTTTTCTCCTCAAGTTTTACGCTTAGAACACAGTCAGGCATCTTGCTACACATACTTGACCATCTCAACAGCTACCTAAACAAGTATTTCAGTAGTTAGCATATCAAGCAAAAGTAAGGAAAAAATTGAAATGTAAAAAATTCACTGTGTCCAATAATCCTTCACCACTACTAATGCAGTAGTGTTTTACTGTTGTTTTAATTACACAGTCACTTCAGGCTGTGATCTCATCCAATGTCATAGGCTAAGGAGAAATGGGCCTTAAAAATACTTGGGAGATCACTAGCAAAAAATTAAGAGGTTATGGGAAAGAGCCCAGATGATTCAGATACTGTACCAAAATTCCACACTGGAATTAGAGGACACTGTGCTGCTGGAGGTGGTATTTTTAGAATCATTAAAAAAAACGGATGCCCTGGCCACTTTCATCCTTTAAATAGCCCATCATTCTTTTCTGAAGGAAACGGGCATTAACCACAGCATTCTAGCCATATTCTAACTCAAGCCATTTCAGTCCACCTCTGTAAATTCTTCCCAGGACTTTAATTTGAGAAGATTTTCTATCAAACCGTAAAGTACCAAGTTAAGATAGCTATTGTGCATTACCTCAGAAGAAGCTGAACATTAGAAGTGGATGAAGTGATACATGCACACTTTATGTAGAGGCCCCAATCCTGCAACCTCTTACTCACATGAGTAGTTCTTACTACTATTGGTGGGAAATTGTCAAAGGCAAGAAGGGTAGTTAGGCACCCAATGTTCACTGAAGATCACTGGGGCCCTGTCTACCAGTGGGGGCAGAAGCTCACTTTAAATGGACGGATGGAGCAGAGGTGCTTTGCATGGGGAGTGAGAGGACACACTGAGACTCAACAAGGGGCCTCCTACCTGCAACCTATCCTGATACCAGACACCACACTGGCAGCTCCAGCCTCTCCAGGTCCCACTCTCTAGGTCCCCACCCTCCATGCGTGTGCACAGTTTACAGGGAGAGACACATGGGAGCAGAAACATAGATCAGCCCTGGTACTATGTCCACTGTGGGGGTGCTAGTCCCCACTGCCCCACCACCAAATTCTGCCAGCCCTGCTTTCTATTGTAGTTATAGGGCCCTATTACCCTAAGAGCTGAGCACCTAATAATCTTTAATGTATTTATCCTCACAACACTCCTGTGAGGTAGGGAGATGTCATTATCCCATTTTACAGATGAGAAACAGAGATTAAGTGACCACCTAAGGTCACACAGAAAGTCTGTGGCAAAGCAGGTATTGCACACAGGTCTTCCAAGTACCAGGATAGCACTCTAACTATGGAACCATCCTTTCTTTCACCTAATTGTCTGCCGTGCCTTGGAAAACATCCCCCTATGTAGGCACTATTCAGAAACATATTCCTATTCACGAAAGCCCTGAAGCAAGTGCTTAACTTCAAAGTGCATGCTTAAGTCAAGCACCTACTTAAGTGCTTAACTGATGAGTGATAGACAAACAAACATGCTTAGAGAGTTCCTGAATTGGTGTCTTGAATAGGTAGATGAGATCTTCGGCCTGTCTCCCTTTAAGTCTGTCTATGTAGCTTTCCTGGTTTGAGGTAGCAGATGAATAGAGTTATGTTTTACACTCATCATTTGTAGTGGGTATTTTGCCTATGGCCTGGCTCTTCCTTTTACAACCTGTTATGGTTTTAGAAAAATTCTGGAAAATGTAGCTATTTTTTGTCTAAAAACTAGTTTCCCTTAACACTGTTTTTTTAACATTGTTCTCCATGCCATGTCCCATTGGGCTGTATGAGTTATACCCACAACCATTTGATGTGAATAATGCATTGTAATGTAGCAACGGGAAGATACGGACAATAAACATTTCAGAAAATTGTACCTGAGAAATAAAAAATAGTTTCAGGTAAACCTAACAAAAATGAAAAACTCTCCCCCCGTCCCTTTGATTGGGCAAGTGCCTCTACTTAACCCCAGGGGTTGCCCCCCAGAAGCTGTCTGAGCAACCACACAGACATTGACCTGCTGCAATGCCAGACTTTCCCTCATCTCCTGATCTCTGGTCTCTGACTCCAGCCTGACTTTCACCTCGATTCCTGCCTCTTGATTCTAACCTGGTCCTACCTCTGATCTCTGACCCCGGCCTGACTCTGACCATGACCTGGCCTTGCGATTCCTCCAACTCCAGCTAAATGACTCCCGTCCCTGGTGGGTAGGCCTCAGCCAGCAGCTGTGAGTGCTAGGCCAGATTGCCTACACCCGGTCCCTTACACTTACTAAATAAATTGCTTACAGAAAGGCTCATCATTCACATTGTTTTTGGTGCCAGAATTAATTGCCTGTTCCTAATGAAGTCAACAACAAAATTCCCATGGACTTCCATAGCATTAGAGTCAGCCTCCTGGGGACAGTCTCAGCTGGGGTAAACTATCATAGCTCAGGATCTGTCCCTTAGTCTTGCCTCCTGTCCCAGTTAAATTGCTTCCTGCCTTCTCACTCCTAATATTTATTTTAAACACAAGGTGAGTTATGTACTGATGTCTTAGCCACTGTTTGATCATGAACCGACTGCCCCATTGCTTGTGTCACTGAGAATATATGTAGGTTTTCATAGTAAGTCATTATTTCACTATGCAGACTTACATTTGGAATCCACGTGTACCGCCATGTAATGGACAAAGACTGTTTTAAAAAGATGCATTTTATGCTGATGTTTATTTGCCAGTTAAATCACTAATTGGCGTTGGCTGGGGGTGGGGGTGGGGGGAAACACTACCATGTTACTGTACAGATTCCTTGATGATCCATAATGATATAGAAAGCAAAGAAATTGTATATCACACACACACACACCTTCTTAAAAGTGTCTCAGGGGCAACACGCTATATGCATTAACAGCCAAAGCAACCGCATAATCTGGCTCATTAATAAACTAGAATACGTCAATTTGTTTTCACACAAGATTTATCATAAAAAATGACCTTTTTCCCCCGACAAAAAATTCTGTGAAAAAACTGTCAACTCTTAAAATTTTCTATTTCTCATGAAATTATATGAGTTACTTTGTACTGAAAACTATATTGAAATATGTTTTAAGCATATTATTTAAAATGTTTGGTGTTTTTCGTTTTACCAAAAAATGTCTTTTAGTTTTCAGTGTAAAACCAAAAAAAAGGTGCCATTTTTTGTTAATTAATATTTTCAGCAATTATTTTGAAAATGATTGAGTAAAACAGAGCATGGAATATTTGACACAGAATGTAAAATTGGTCTATTTCAAACCATGCAACATGGAAGCAACTTTGATATTTTTCACAAAATTCTTTTCCCCTTTTGCAACCAGCTCTTTCATTAATTCATTGCGTCTGTTTGTTATTTTTGTTGGAAGGTTCTGTATGAATAATGGATATGAAACTTGACTCCAAACCTCACCAGCTTCAATAGGAGTTGAAAGCACTCAATGCGTAGCATGACTGGGCCTTTAAAGCAATGTTCCCCAGGGAACATTGTCTATGATAAAATTCCATCTCGCTAGTCTGTAAAATCCTTCTAGTTTGTTCAGTATACATTTGCAGTACAGCTATTTTTCCTCAAGATTTAATACACAGCTTTCAAAAATGGATATAAAAGTGTTTGCCTCAAAGCCTGTAATCTGTTATTTGGCAAATTGCATGTGAAGTTTATAGAGTTGTCTACAGACCAATGGATTATCATCCTGTGATAAGTCACTGCTCTGTCCTAAGTAATACAGTTCTGTGGGCAAACAAAAAAGCTATTCTTTTGACAAAAGAAGCAGCTAGTTATTGGCTACACAATATAAAAAGATTTTTGAAAGTCTGGAAGTGAGGATTTGAGCCAAGTTTCAGATCCATTATTCACACAGACTCTTCCAACAACAACAGTAAAAAAAAAATCATATAAATTGCACTGATAAAACGAATTTTCTTGTAGAAGTATCACAGCTGCAGATGGTAAAGATTTGAAAATAACTGCAAAAATGAAAATAATTACAAAGGGATAAATATATTAATGCTGGACAGCATTGGATGTGTGGGAAAATATGCTCTGATGCATTCCTGGGGTCCCAAATTCATCACTCAACTATATGAAGCAACCACTATTACACACAAAGCCATTGTCTCACTTCTTAGTCGGTGGGATTATTTTTTATTTTGTTTTTGTGTGTGATGTGTGTAGGCTGAGATGGTGAAAACGATTTCTAAATTCCGGATTTCTGAATCACTCCTCAAAGTTGCCTTTTGTCAAAATTATCTCCCAGCTGCAGACTTTAATCAAAGGTCATGAGATCACTGATTTCTGTCAAACATCCAGTGTCACTTCTTCCAAGAAAATACCTACTGTTTTGGAACTTTAAAGTTCAAGGAAATGCAACATAATCCCAGTTTTTCCAAAATAAATGTCATTCCCAGGATGCTAAAGAGGAAGTGAAAAAAATCTTGGATGACTCTACAGAGGGGTGGAGCACAAACGCAGTCCTTGCATTTGAGGGAGGCCCAGGGCTGCTTCAGGCCAGGATGACTGCCAGTACTATCTTACCCAGAAGAGAAAGGGAGAGGCTGAGAGGGGACAGGATAATGGTTTTGAGGGCTGTGGCTTTACACTTTTGTCACTCTTGAACAGGCAAGTACAGCCAATAACAATGCAGAATTCTCTAGTGCCAGCTCTGGTTGTCCAGTTTCCTGGGAACTTTCCTAATCACAACTGTCTTGATTGGAAGAAAATGCATTAGAGACATAAAACAATTTTATTCAAGCACAGCGAAAGAGTATCTAGAACGTATCTAGAAAAGAGTGAACTTCAGTATATTCACAGTGACTTCCCTTAAAGGGAGATGTATTCTTTAGCTGTGCTGTTGCTGACATGTAACTGATTATGTAACTTTACACAGTTTACAAAATAGCCTCAGGGGACAATATAATAAAGAAATACCTCCTACAGGTAAAATCTGCTGTTTTCCACTGTGAACAAAGTCAGATTATCCAGAAGGGATCTGTACACAAATTCTCTCTGCGGAAGAGTGTGTAATGAATAGCAGGTAGGACAGCTGTAGATAAAGAAATTCAAGCTCTGATTACTTTAAGGGCAATTTATATCTCCATGTGAGGAAGGGCTTGTCTACACTTACAGCACTGCAGCTGCGCCACTATAGCACTTACTGAAGACACTACCTATCCGGAGTTTCTCCTGTTGGCATAGATACTCCACTTCCCTGAGAGACGGTAGCTATGGTGACCAGGGAAGCCCCCATTGATATAGCGCTTACTACACCAGGAGTTATGTCAGTATAACTGTGTTGCTCAGGGGTATGGATTTTCCACATCCCTGAGAGACCCGGGCTAAGAAACTGCACTCTTGCAAACAAGTGCCGATTTCTAATGCATCTACAGTTTGAAGAGAAAGTAATTGGGCTCATATGAACTTTCTCCATTCTCAAGGTGCTTTTACTATTTTACAGCTCATTGGTTGGCATTGTTTGTCCACAAGCTTCTCTCCTCACAATGTTGCTTAGTTACTAATATATTACATTAAGATATTCTTAAAGTTTGGGTAATCTTCCCTAAAGCAAAACCCTCTGGGCATAAGAATAAAGAGGGATTCAGAGCAAGTTATTCTTCCCAATCATTTCTACCTGTCTTACTAAGTACAGTATGTCAACCAAACCCACACCCTGGATTTAAATTTATAATCCTCAGCGCACCAGCAGGATTTACCTTTGCCGGCTGAGGTCTGTTTGGATGCATCTTAATCCCTGAATCATTTTCAGAAAAAAAAAACTGAATTGATCATGCAAATTAAGGTGAATAGTATTAAGAAATAGATCTTCGTGTTTTGAATTGTAACTGCAAAGGTTGGGTTTAGTAAATATTTCCTTTTTCAGTCAAAGAACAATGCTAGACACTACAGTACTGTTAGTATTGACCACTTAACACAACGATGGAAGGAGGCACTGCTATTGATCCAAAGAGACCTAATCTAGTTTCTTCATTTGTTTTCCCTCTTCCCATTTCCCCCAAAAAATCCCCCATGAAAGGGTAATATTCGTAGGATTTGGATTATACCCATAGTCTTACATTTTAATCTCCTGGATGCTAAACACCACTCACAGGAAAGCATGCAATGTTCTCAAGGTGTTTACTGAACACAGCCTCATTGAACGGACATAATTAATATGAATCCAAATGATAACTCAGTAGGCAGACAGGAGTGCACGGTCAACACACAGCAAAATGCAACTGGGATTTCACTGTGTGTGTAAATAAAGAAAAAACACTTTCATAAAAGAAATCGAAGGGTTTAGCAGAAGTGGAAACAGGAAGCTTTTTTTGCACACTACCAAAAATGAAAGTTTTTCGTCACTTTTGAAAAATGTAGGCCTTACACATGCACCTCTATAAGCTAAGTTCAGTCACACAAGTAGGTGTCTATTTATGTGGACTATCTACTTGCAGTATTGAATAGATAAACAGGTAGGTAGGCCTAGAATCATGGCTCTGTGTCCTAATGTAAGGTATTCAGTGTTTTGGGGTTTGACTTCAGTGGGTCTGCAAAAGAAAGTAGTTGGTGTTTTATGGTTGCATTGACATCAGTAGGAGTTGATGATGTCAAACGTCTTAGCACCTTCTAAGGCCCATAATTACCAGTTGTAGGTCTGCAATTTAGGTCTGATTTTTTAAAAAAATGTAACCCACCTAGTACCACTATAACAATGTTGATTTTTGGTGCAGACCCCAAAAAATGGGACTCTGTGCAGGCACAGAATGCAATGAAATTCATTTGCAGGATTGCAGTTTAAAATTGTTGCTACAAGAAAAACACCTAATCAAGGCAGTGCCTTTTAAACTTTGGCAGGTAATGCAAACTGAATCATGAGTAACTGAGGGTCAGCCTGCAAAAGATTTCATAGAATATCAGGGTTGGAAGGGACCTCAGGAGGTCATCTAGTCCAACCCCAAACCAGGACCAATCCCCAATTTTTGCCCCAGATCCCTAAATGGCCCCCTCAAGGATTAAACTCACAACCCTGGATTTAGCAGGCCAATGCTCAAACCACTGAGCTATCCCTCTCCCCCTCCCCCTCTGAGAATAAACTGCATAGAATGATATATAGTTAAAACTTTTGTCACAGAGGCATAAGGTGGCTGGAGCTGAGAGACTAGGCTTCCCCAGTTGGCCCCTAAGAGACAGAACCCCTTCTGAACCTCAGGCAACTGCAGCTCTTACTAATTCCTACAATTAATATTCCAAGGTCTGACTCTGAACATCTGACTAGGAATCTGGAATTCACAGATTCATTGATTTTTAAAGCCAGAAGGGACCACTGTGATCACCTAGTCTTACTGACTGCATAACAAAGGCTAGATCTTCTAATATGCATGAGTGCAAGTTATTTAGTCTTAGAAATTTAAAAATGTCTAACTTTAATAGTTGCTGTTTTCATTCACCCTAGTTACTATGGGAATAGAAAGTATTTTATGAGTTCTCAGCTCAGCTCTGTCACTGACTCCCTCTAAAGATTTTTTTAGAATCTCTCTGCCATAGTTTCTCCATCTGTAAAATTTGAATAATAATGATTACCTACATACCTCATAGTGGTGTTGTGGAGATTAATTAATATTTGTTAGTAACTTTTCAGAGTGCTATTAATGTGCCTGTGAGAACTCAAAGTTCAAAAATGATGGGGATTTTCCTTTCTAAATCCACACAAAGTAAGAAATTAGAGTTAATTAATTTACCCACTGAATAATAATTTTCCTACCTGTGTGTTCAATTAGACAGCTTCATCCCTGAACAATGAACAAACAGTAAAAAAAAATATTTCAGGATAACAGTTTATTCTGTAAGTATACAACAATGGCTAGATCCAGAAGTCCTCTCTCAGGCAAGACTCCTCATTGATTTCTATTGTACAGGATCAGGCCCCTACTCAGACTAAGTTCAAATAAATTGGAATTAATATAATCTACTCTACAGACTAAAGTACGCATTTACATTCTCAGAACCTGGTGGAGTGGATTTGGACATGAGTTATTCATTCAATGATCTGCTAGAGCTAGCAATCAACCATAACCTTTTCGCTATGGCAACTGCATGATTTATATAGTAAACAACAGCACGTCAAACTTGACGGCTTTATGACTGTATCTTAAGCTATTCATCAAACTAGTTTCTGAAGGATCTGTACTTGCTCTATTTTTATTTAGACTTCATTTCAGATATGGTAAGTCAGAAATAAGTAAGGTTGCATCTCATCTGCATGCAGCAGAAAAAGTAGTTGAACTGTATATTCCATCTGCAGAAAACAAATTTTAAAAACCATTGTCACCAAAGATAAACAAGTTCATGTAAAAACATATTTCTGGTTATTCTTATTATCAAAGCAGAGGACAGTGATGGATAATTCCAGTTTAATTTATGCCCCAGACCCATCACCAAGATGACAGTAAGGCTGCAATATATAATTACTATTATTGAATTAATTATTAAATACAGCTATATTTCCTACTTTAACTATGTCACTGTGACGCTAGCAGGCCAGCTTCTTGCCCAATCTACAGGCATTAGCTAAAAACAGACAAAGTCATCGCTAGAGATCAGATCAGTTCACCTGTACATTAGTTTTACTAAAAATAGGTATTAGTCTTATAAGAATGTACTCAGCATTGAGACGCTATGAAATGCTTATAAATTGCTGCATGCATTAATCTCACTTGTCATGTCTGTGTTCCATGCTGTAAGAAAATATGTAAATTTTGCTTTATAATTTTGAAAATGTTTGCTCTGAACTTGTGAACCCAAGCATGGGAATCGTCTCCCCGCCCCCTGCCCTCCCCACCCAATCCAGGAGAACTATCAAAGTTTGAGTGGGCCATTATAATACAAAAGCATTGTTAACTGACCCATCCACCCACAAAGAAGTATGTACATAAGGTCTCATCCCATCACTTTGAATGTTGGAAGAGGGAAATAAAAATAGTTGTGAAGATTTTTCATCTCTTTGCTCTTTAAACTCTTACAGGGCCAGAGAAACGAAACTGAAGCCAGAGATCCCCAGGGGTTATCTCCTGGGTCTGCCCTGAAAGACACTTTGAATTGACAGATCCCTACAACTCTGTCATTCTTAGGATTTAGATGGCAACTCATTTGTGTGTATATGTTTGCTCATTTCCTTTTCCTCGTTAATAAACCTTTAGATAGTTAATATCAGGATTGGCTAAAGCCATTGTCTTTAGTATAAGATCTAGTACCAGACGATCTGGGATAAGTTACTGGTCTCTTGGGACGGGAAGCAACCTGAATATGGTGTAATTTTTGGTGCAAGTGACCATTTATCATGAAGTCCAGTCTGCCTGGGTAGCAAGATAGACTGGAGAATCTGTGATTCCATGGTAAGACTATGACAGTGATCTGGGAGTTTACGTTTGTTACTGGCTTGGTGAAATCGAATTATAGAACACATCACCAGATTGGAGCATCTGCCCTGTTTTTGACATCCTGTCCTCAGGTAGGCACTCACGGTAGTGAGCAACTCCAGACAGCATGACAGCCGCTTTGCGCTATGGTACTATCAGTCTCATCAATGAAGCAGGGTTGATCCAGGTCAGTACTGGAATGGGATAGGATAGGAGATCCAAAAAGGCGTAGCTAAGTGCGTCAGGAAGTGACACTTGTGACTCAGGAGGTGGAACTGTTCCTCTTCCATCTGTATTGCACTAATGCCCAGTTATGTTGTTCAGTGCTGTTGGAGATCATAACTTTCAGGAAGATGTTAAATTGATGTCCTGACCCCCTGTGGCACTTTTTGTATGAGTGTGGATGTTAATCCTGGTGTCACAACCAAATTCCAACTCAGGTAATTACATTCTGCCATTCTAAATATTCCCTGGCAGTTTCAGTTATGGCATTATTCTCCTCAACTGTTGTCTCATGTTACTGAACACCAGTTGTGTCCCCCAGAAGTGGCTACATTTCAGTGATGGGTAAAATGATGCTTATAGATTCCTTATCTACTCCATAGTAGGAGGGTATAATCAATGGTGTCAAAAAGAAGAGGAGGATGGAGAGGAGGTCCCAGATTTGGTGAGGGAGGAAGAAAGATCTTGCTGTTAAGACACTGGACTTGGGAGTCAGGAGATGTGCTCAGTTCTGGGCTGTCACAGAAAGTGATCTTGGGCATGTCACTAAATATTTTTGTTTCAGTTCTCCAGTGACAATATGAGAATTGTGATTTCTTGTGAGGACAAATTAATAAATACCTGGGAGGCCCTGGGATGCTACTCTGAAGAAGGCATTATAGGCTATATAAGCTGTATTTTAAAAGGATCTAAGGATGAAGTTGGATCAGGTTTCTTTGTGCCAAAATGCAATTTTAATTTAGTATCACTAGGTGCTTATTTCTAGCTTCAGAATACTTTGTATCATGTTCATGACTGTTTTAAAAAATCCCCAGTGAAAAACTAATCTTTTTTTAAAAGTTAAACTGATTAGAGTAATTCATGTATGCAGTGCAGCTGTAGCCCTGTCGGCCCCAGGATATTAGAGAAGCCAGGTGGGTAATATCTTTTATTAGACAGAAGCTGGTCGAATAAAAGATATTACCACACACACACACACACACACACACACACACACACACACCTAAAGTAATTCATGGCAGGGACGGTTTTGCAGTGTCCAGAGATCGGGATGAATGCCACCAGAGACAGGGTTTTCCACTGTGAATGTTCAACTGTTCGGTTCAAACACTATTCAGAGATTTCCCTTTCTAAAATGTTTTCATGCACTTGGGTAGATTACACTGAGACTTAACGGATTTCAATGCACCATACCTATCACTAGTTCAGAAATTCTTTCCAGGGCTTATTGAAATTAATGAACTGGTTGGTTTGATTCTCAAAAGGATTCTCAAAAGGGAAAGGCAGGGGTAGATTAGCCTCAGCTATACACAGTCTTGCATCAGTTTAACCAAAGGAGTGTTTTTAAACTTATGTAACTGCATAATAGGGTGACCAGATAGCAAGTGTGAAAAACTGGGATGGGGGTGGGGTGTAATAGGCGCCTGTATAAGACAAAGCCCTGAATATCAGGACTGTCCCTATAAAATCAGGACATCTGGTCACCCTACTCCATAATTCTGCACAGACATTTTTATTTTGGTTTAAGAGTGGTTTATATTGATCCAGCTTAGGTCAACTCCTTACTGACTGAAACTAAAGCAAAATAAGCCACTCTTAGGGCTTGTCTACACAGGGAAAGTAGCTGGCATTGCCATAGCAGAATAACTATTGTATTATAGCTATTCTGGTAAATCTCCCTGTAGACACTCTATTCCAGAATAAAGTCAATTTTATTCTGGAATAATTTCATTATTCTGAAATAGTCATTTTTATTCTGGACTAGAGTGCCCACTGGGAGAGTTATATTGGAATAGCTCTGGTGCAAATAATAGTCCCTGTGTAGACAAGCCCTTAAACTGAAATCAGAGTGCCTATGCAAGGTTTTTCACTGGTTTATTTAAATTCAACTGGTACAACTTTCTCACATTGGGCAAACCCTTACTTCCGCTCCATCCCCAGACACGTTAACAGACTTTTCCAGTAGCGGTACTTGCTGCAGATGCATCCCAAGTCTTCAGGGCAAATTAATCATTAAACACACTTGCTTTTAAACCATGTATTATATTTACAAAGGTACACTCACCAGAGGTGTCTTCTCCAGCTTCATGGTCTGGGAGCCCACCTTGGGAGGGTTGGGAGGGTATTGGATCCAGGGGGATAAACAGTTCCTGGCTGTTGAGGAGAACAGTTTCTCCACTTGCCTGTTGTGCGCTATCCTCCTCCTCATCTTCCTCATCCCCAAAATGCGCATCCCTGTTGCGCGAGACTCCCCCCTTGCAGGTGTCCACGGACAGGGGTGGGGTAGTGGTAGGGGCATCCCCTAGAATTGCATTCAGCTCATCATAGAATCAGCATGTCTGGGGCTCTGACCCGGAGTGGCCGTTTGCCTCTTTAGTTTTTTGGTAGGCTTGCCTGAGCGCCTTAATTTTCACATGGACTGCTGCGGGTCCCTGTTATAGCCTCTGTCCACCATTCCCTTGGAGATTTTTTCAAATGTATTGGCATTTCGTCTTCTGGAATGGAGCTCTGATAGGACGGATTCATCTCCCCATACAGCAATCAGATCCAGTACCTCCCGTTCGGTCCATGCTGGAGCTCTTTTGCAATTCTGGGACTGCATGGTCACTCGTGCTGATGAGCTCTGCATGGTCACCTCTGCTGATGAGCTCGCCACGCTGGCCAAACAGGAAATTAAATTCAAAAGTTCCCGGTACTTTTCCTGTGTACCTGGCTAGTGCATCTGAGTTGAAAGTGCTGTCCAGAGTGTTCACAATGGAGCCCTCTGGGATAGCTCCCGGAGGCTAATGCCGTCGAATTGCATCCACACTACCCCAAATTCGACCCGGCAATGTCGATTTCAGCGCTAATCCCCTCATCGGGGAGGAGTACAGAAATCGATTTTAAGAGCCCTTTAAGTCGACAAAAATGGCTTCGTCGTGTGGACGTGTGCAGGGTCAAATCGATCTAATGCTGCTAAATTCGACTTAAACTCGTAGTGTAGACCAGGGCTCAGGATGAAGGATCCCAAGAGATAATAGCACTCACGATCACTAACTATTTGGCAAGAACCCTTGGGAATGTTATGCTCCTTGGACATTCAACACTCAAAGGGAAGTGTTACAACTACTGAAAGGCTATTAAGACAAGTTAAAAGAAAATAAACCTCTGTGGAAAAATGCACAGGTGTTTGACTGGCTAGGGCTTATTATTGCTTCTCCTTAATCTTTTTCCTTGTTTCAGCTGTCCATATTTTTATTAAAAGGACATTATTTAAAAAGGGCACTGTGCCCAAGAGAATGGCTCTTACCTGGCTGATTTACTTCTAGAACATATACAAAATAGACTTTACACTGCAGTCAGCAACAGCACAACTTCTAATGAAGGATACTGCATTATACAGAAATCTATTAAACCATTACCTAAACCCATCAAAGAGTTCCAGTTGTTACTCACCACTTACAAAGGTGTAGGATTTAATCATATAGCAACTTGTATTCATAAAATACACACACACCAAACAAACTGCTGTTTGTTACTAATCTCTTAAAACACAACCAACATACATTAATGGACAAATCTTCAAAATTGCACGTACAAAAATGAAGACACACAAATATTCTAATTTATATGTGCACAAATACACTGGCCAGGCACATCAAAACAGTATATAGATTCGTGGATTTTTAAGGCCAGAAGGGACAATTATGATAATCTGCATAATGTAAGCCATAGGACGTCACCTAATAATTCCTACATCAAGCCTGAACCATTTGAGAGTCACTGTGCCTGAGCAACAAACCACTTCAAGGACAACTGATGCAACCAGTGTTATGTAGTCACCACAGCAACAGTTCACTCGCCGAGTGCAGATGTACCCATCGTCACAAGACACAATCTGAGCATACTTCCTGATGACCACTACTGGTGACATGACATCAGGCACTAGGATGATGTGATAGAAGAAAGCAAAGACAGGCACACCTGCAGTACAGCACCCAGGTAAATATTTTGCTGTGCCTCCTTAACAAAGAAGGTAGTTCCCCCTAACCAGTACCAAGGAACAGTGTGTTCCCTGTATAACCCACACACCTTCTGGGTGTGTTGTTCTGGCCCATCGGGGGTGGGGGGGACAAGAGGGGGAGAGAGAGAGAGAGAGAAGAAAAAAAAAAGAAAAAACCACCACCGTGCACAAGCCATGTGGCTTTTAGCTAATGCAGTAGAGGCTCATTCTCTCAGCTCCAGAGGTCCCAGGTTCGATCCTGCCCGCCAACAACCAGGGTCACCAACACCCCCACCAATAGCTTATTTCTGTCTACAACTACTTCTCTCACATCTCTTCAGTATCCTTCTTCTCCTACGCCAGCAGGCCCATCTATGCCCAGAAACGCTAAATCTGGTAACAGCAGAAGCAGCAGCAGCATCTTTTCAGTGGGAGAGTCTGCACCTCAGCCTCTGACCAGTGGCTCCCCAATTACCTAGTTCTGTCTCTTAAATTTAATCCATTAGACCGACATTTTGAGGACACACCTCTAGGAGGTTTTCAGGCAGAACAGCCCGGTCAAGAGATGGCCAGTGCAGAAGAGCCCGTCTATGGCTCTCAATCCCTATGTCTGGCTATGACCCCTGGATAATGACATCTGTTGTATGAAGAACCACCTCTGCTACCTGACCCCCTTCACTTTTTGGGGAAAGTCCTTTTATGCCATAAGAGAACCAATGAGAACTCTGAGCTTTTTCAGGGGGCTGGATTAATCTTTTTTAAAAATGCAAAGCTTAATTAGAATCTCCAACAAATGCTGGCGAAAGAAACAGTTCCCAGGCTATTTAGTGAAGGACTCAAACAGGGTAGTAGCCTAAAGGAGCTCAGGCCTCAATAAGTAGATTGACACGAGGCGTTTGATGCCACAACACAGCAGATTCCCAGAAGGCTGTTCCCCTTGTAAAATGGAGCTAATAATTAACGTAAGGCTTAATTAGACTCTTGAATACAGGGAAGAGGGGGAACAGTTCCCAGGCTGTACAATTATTTAGAATCTCAAATGCTGGAAAAATAACCAAGACCAGTGTGGACTGATTCTCAGCAGTGCTCAGCAAATGCAACATGCAGTCAGGGTTATACTTGCTGGCAGAGAAATGAATTTTAAAGAGTTTGTAGCCATTCAATTGCATCCACTGGGTATAGATATATACCTACAACTAGTCAAATCATTCCCCAGCTTAGCAGACTTTCAGGACTTCACCCTGGCCCCAGGGCCGTCCTTACCCATACGCAAAGCACACAACTGCGTAGGGCACCAGGAAATTGCCCTGCGCAGCTGCGTGCTGCTCCAGCTCTTCCCAACACCCCGCCCCTGCTCTGCCCCGGCCCCGCCCCCACTCCCCTGAAGATTGCAGCCAGGCCCTACCCTGCACTCACAGCATGGTAAGTGGAGCGACCTGGCCCCAGCCTGCTCCCAGAGGAGTGGAGCAGGATGGGGCGCGGCATGGCTGGGAGCTGGGGAAGCGGAGCAGGCTGGGGCTGGGTCACTCCACTTCCTGCAGGAAGTGGCCAGCCCCTCTCACTCCCCCCTGTGGAGGCCTGAGGCCCCATACAGCCCCCCCCACGGGGGGGCTACGTAGGGCACCAAAATAGCTAGGGACAGCCCTGCCTAGCCCCAAGCTCTCTCACAGCAGTGTCTACAAGAAACACATTCAGTCTACCATCTCGGTCTGCCAGGAGACCGGCCTCAATAATATACATCTTTGGTACCTCCTGGCTGGGTAACAATGCTGAGCACAGTTGGGCATAAAAGCTACAGCCCAGAGTTACCTACAACTGGTACAGCATGCAGCAGTGAATCTCAGCAATGGTGGTTACCGTGAGAACATCAAAGCTGTGCTCCGTTGGTCCTAGAAACACTTAGAAGTCAGTAATATGCAGCATTGTTCAGTCTCCTAGCACATTATCTATTAATTATTTACATAGATAGAGACATTTTTTGTCCATCACTCTTGTAACACTTTCAGCCATGTTCTTCAAACTCCCTTAGTCTCAGGGGCTCTATGTAAATTCCCATATTCATAATGCCAACATTCTAAGGGATCATCTGTCCATGAACAATGTACAGAAACTGCTGCATTATGAGCACAATTAATAATCATCATACTTAGCATTTACAGACCACTTACGTACTCAGTGTACACAGACACTAAACTCCCCGCCTCCCCCATTTGTAATATGCTTCGAGATACACAGATGAAAAGTACTAGGTATTATTATTATGATTAGGTCACTAATTCTCAAAACACCATAGGAGGTATGAAAAATGTGAGAGAGAGGTAGAGCGACTTACCCAAGGCCACATTGCAAGCCCGTGGCACTGCCATGATTAGAACTCAAGAGCTCTCAACTCAGAGACTATCACAGATATATCACAGGTGGTAGAGATGGGCAGACAGATACTGGTGAGACTGTATCTTGTGCTCTGATAGTTTAGATCACTTTTATGTAAGCAGGGATCCAAAGGCAAGGAAAGTACTTCAGCAATACTTGTAAAGGAGCTGAGATGTCAATATGGGAAAGAAAATACATTTGCATTCTCAGGAAAGAAGGAAGTTTTGATGGATTCTCTGGGGAAGGAATAATAATTTCTAGCTCTAGTTCAGTGCTTTTCATCGTAGATATCAGATAGAGAATGAAGAATTTAAATACCAGCAGTAGTGAGTCTCCAGGTCATTCCAAGAATTATGTTGGCAGAGCAGAGATAAGAACCGAACAGGCAAATGGCATGGCTGGATCCAGATTTATTGTGATAGTGCTTATGATGGAGAGGGTCAACTCACCATGCTAGCGCCTTCTGCTGGTCATCTTGCAGATCAGCTGCACAGGTCGGTATGCCGACTCTCAGTGGTGTCTTGCCTGCCATCAGTCCTGCTCCTGGACCCGTGTCACTCTAAAGACTGCAGCGTCCTCTCGGGACACAGCCCTCCAGCTGTGCCACACTCTGTGTTCCCCCTTCCGGGGTACAGTACTGCAGTCTGACAGTCCAGCCACTTCCTCAGTGGCGAGTGGGGGAGGAGGGGACCCAGCCCTGCCCCCTGCTCTAGGTCCCAGCCCAGGGACCCTGTAGATGGCAGCCACGTGCTGCGCCCCCTCAAACCTCTCAGTCTACTTCCCCGCAGCCTCAGCACCTTCTCTGCCCTTATCTCAGGGCCTCAGCATGCCAGTCTTAGCCGCCAGGCAGGAACTCGCCCTCACTCCCCTAATCCTGCCCAGCACTGCTCTGTTCAAGGTTCTAGCATTCTCCCTCCTCAAGCCCTAGGGAGCAACTGAACCTGCTCTGCAGCTCTTCTTATATGGGCCTGCCTGGCTGCTCCTCACAGCTCCTCTCTTATTGGCTGCTTTCTGCGCTGCCTCCCTAGCATGCCATTAACCCCTTAACAGGCCAGTGTGGGGTGGACACCCCATCACAGTGCTAGTGGTTGCAGCTGTAGTATCTCTGCAGGATGTTGTGCAGGAACACAGGTGCAGAGAATGTGGTTAAGTGCTGTGAGGTCAAACCACCTTGTCTCAAAAGACTAGTATTTTATTAAAATGATGGACATGGAGTTTTGCTTATATATCAACTGCCTCACATCTTCAGATTCTCTGCTTCTGTGACTTAGGCAAAAGATAGCCAAGTAAGCTTCTTCCTCTTACTCAGTTTGAGATTTAAAGCTATACTAACTATTTGAAAACTAGAAGCAAACAACAATATCCCATCATCTATCATTTCTACATCAATGCTCAAATCAAATGCTCGGCCTTCATGAAAGCACTGGTTCTGTATTAGGAACTAGAATGCTGCCAACTCTCTATGTCCTTGGTCACCGTCCAGTTAGTCCCTCACTGTGGAGTGGTACCATATCTTAGCCCAGTAGTAGTAATGCTTTACATCTGGTTTCCCCCCTCCTCCATTCATTTCCTTTTCCAGGCCAACATGCTTTGGTGAGGATGTCTAGCATATTTTTCCATTTTTTAATGGTTTAAAGAAAACAGATATATTTCATGAAACAAAAACTCTCAAGAAAGAACCAATAACGAGCCAGAAAAAACTTGTATCTTTCTCCTGGAGTGTCAGTTTCGTAGAGCATTAAATTTATAATTTGAGGTCTCTAACGTTACTAAATTTAGAAAGCCAAGTAATAGCACTTCTGTGTGTGCCAAAGGATGATCTAAGGATGAGAGAAGCAATATATCTTGTTAACAATTGAAGGAGTTGGGAACATTCCCATACTGAGAACATGCTTTGTAAATTTCAGTTTGAGTAGCAGGCTTAGATGTATGGAATATTTCAGCTACAACAGCAATACCTCTGTGTTCTGTACTCACAGCAGAGATTATCCTTAAGGGAATTATATAGACATACCGTCAGACAAAGCTGACACATCAGGGAATAGCTCTACACACAAATAAAATGCCAAGAAATTTGGAAGTTATTGTGACTGATGCCACAACGATTCCTTTTTCCTTCTCTTCCGTATGCCTCTCATTCACAAAGATATTTGCAAGTTAGATGTCATGCTATTTTAAAATAGCAAATCTTTCATTCCTTCTCCTGTCTTCCTGGTTAGGGGCTAATTTGCACAAACAACATCAAGTTGGCCCCCAGTAAGCAGCAAACTGACTGAAAGGATTTAGAAGTTCTTTTCTGGGCTCTGTTTAAGACCAACTTTCAGATGGTCTTGAGTTACAAATGCACCAATGCAAACGTCCCTGAAGACAAGGGGTCTTGGGATCCAGGAGTCACATCTTCAGTTGGTGTAAACCAGTCTAGCTCAACTTTAGTCGGTGGAGCTATGTTCATTTACCCCAGCACCCAAAGTTTCAGGAAGAATGGCAGACTGGTGACATGCTGTTCTCCCGTCATTCTCTGTACATGAGGTGATGGCTTTACCCAATTATTGCATCTCTGCTTTGGCATCAGTGCACTTTGCTTTCAGTGTAATCTCTGGCTTCTTCATGCATGTGCTCAGAGTTTAGGATTTGCTGCTGGGGCTTTTCCCAGGGAGAGCTTTCTCCTGCCAGAGAAGGACATACCTGTTTAACCTCCTTTTCTGTTCTCTTTCTCTCACTATTTTTTGTTGTGTTTCAGATCGTCATTTTGGATTTTTTGCCCCTTTTCTATAGAGCTTTTGGAGGAAATTCCCCACATCACTAATTGTTTCTCCACCTTCTCTGAGAATTTTTGGATTATTTTATTCAAGTTTGATTTTGTTATTTCGCTGTCCTGTGCATATGCCCAAAGATTTCCATGTCAGACCTAACAGCAACCCACAGTTGGAGCTGTTAAGGGGGCACACCATAGTTGGATGATATTTAGTTATGCTGGAACCTACTAGCTAGAGTTGGCCTACTTGCCGCTGAGATCTGTTTCTCTCAGGGGATCATTCCTTTCCAACAGCCACCATTTGTTCCTTATCTCAGCTGCTGGGTATAAGGCAGCTATATTTCCCCGATCCTCCTTTCCCAGCATGCCACATATCTAACCCAATAACCTGTGGGGGTCCCTCCTTAGTGGTATCTACTCCTTGTTTTGGTGTGATGAGACCAGCTGCTAATCATCAGGTGCAAGACAGCTGCGAAAGCTCTCACAGCCTGAAACTTGTTCTGTACTGAGGCCCCTACATCAACCTCACTCACACAGTCTCTTAGTGCATGGGTTGTTTTTCACAATGCCCTTGCTGCCATCAGTTAGATGTGCAGCCTTTGCTGAACTTGCTTTTGCAATCTGCCTGCTACATTTTTCAAACATCTAGGTGCTCTTCAAATAAGATGGGCGACAAGTACTCTTTGGTGTGCACAGAACATCTACCTCTCCTCATTCACATCTCTGTGAAAATTTACTCTGCCATGTCACCTATCAGAAGAGAGTTAACATTACATGATAATATACTGTCAAGATGTGTACATCTGACCTAGTGACCATGTGATATTACTACAACCTTTGTTCTACCTGAGGGGTGGGCAAACTATGGCCCAAGGGCCATATCTGGCCCTCCAGACATTTTAATCTGGCCCTCAAGCTCCCACCAGGGAGCGGGGTTGGGGGCTTGCCCTGCTCCACGCAGCTCCTGGAAGCAGTAGCCTGTCCCCCCTCTGGCTCCTACGTGTAGGGGCATCCAAGGGGCTCCGCACGCTGCCCCTACCCCAAGTGCCGCCCCTGCAGCTCCCACTGTCTGGGAACCATGCCAATGGGAGCTGCAGGGGCAGTGCCTGTGAACAGGGCAGCACGCAGAGCCACCTGGCTGCACCATCACGTAGGAGCTGGAGGGTGAACATGCCACTGCTTCCAGGAGCTGCTTCAGGTAAGTGCCACCCGGAGCCTGCACCCCTGACCCTCTCCTGCAACCCAACCCCCTGCCCCAGCCCTGATCCTCCCTGCTACCCCCCAATCCCCTGCCCCAGCCTGGAGCCCCCTCCCTCACCCTGAACTCCTCATTTCTGGCCCCACCCCAGAGCCTACACCTCCAGCTGGAGCCCTCACCCCCTCCTGCACCCCAACCCCCAATTTTGTGAGCATTCATGGCCCGCGATACAATTTCCATACCCAGATGTGGCCCTCGAGCCAAAACATTTGCCCACCCCTGTTCTACTTATTTCCTTCCTCTACATACAAAGGAGGAACATGTATATCTGTTTATAACCCGCAGCCTTCGAACCACATCTGAACTTAGACCCTGATCCTGCAATTGGATCCCCACAGGTGAACGCTTGTGCCTACAGGGAGTCTTGTTGATTACAAGGAAGCTCTGCATCTGCAGGGTTCACAAGTTGGATTGGTTCAGGGCCTCAGTCTCTAAACTCAGTGTTAGGGAAAGGACTGTTTTTGTTTTGGTGCAAGACCTACCACACTTCTGGGCACTCATAACAAACCAACAACTGTGCTCCCACTACTTTTTGGTCTTTGCCCTTTTGCAGATTTGTCCTTATTGGAACATAGTTTTTGGCTGAGAGTCCAATGGAAACTTCCGCCTCTCCACACTCAGCAGAGGCATAAGCCCAGGTGAACTTTCATTCAGATCAGGCTCAGGGGGCAGCAATGGTCAAGCACAGGCTGAAGCTTGTTCTGTTTCTTTAATTCTTGACTCCGAGGCAAAGCGCATGAAAAAGTAACTTGAGACTGACGTTATGTTGGCTTCCGGGGAGCACCACAGTCATGGCTCATTTGGTTTCCCACCCTTTTGTCCCTTCCCCCACAATACCAGACCTCTTCTTATGACATCCAACAACAATTACTCTTTTATAAATAGTACAGTGTTAAAAACCCTTTGAGTCCTGAGGCTGAAATGATATTTCCTTTGAAAAAGAAAATTCACAACTAGCCTTACTCATGTTTACCATAACCACAGAGCAAGAACAGGAGCAGGAATGCAATCAGGATCTAGAATCATTCCAGCCACATGAAGGACTTCAATCATAACCTACTACTGCTTTTACTCACAGTAATTTCAAGTAATCCAGAATCTGTTTTGCAGCAACATCTTGCGGTTATTTACATTTACAACAATATTGTGTAAAGTACAGGAAAGTCAAATAGCTTAACCAAAAATCACACGATGAGACAGTGGCTCCGCCTGAATTTGAACCTCAGGGCCTGGCACTCTTATTTTTGCGAGTAGTATAGGCCAAAAGAACCCTAAGCAAATTAATGATAGTTTATTAACTTGTACTTGTATGGATTGTATTCATTACTAGGTGAAAACTGTTGGATAGGTGTAAAGTGTAAAAGACTGAAAATGGCTGGAGAATTTAAAAACTGGAAAGTAACAGACTATGAACCAGGTGATATTCTAAACAAAAAGAGCTCTCAACATGCCTGCAGTTGTTTCCATCACTTCAGACTGACTCAATTGACATTCTAGGCCTCAGAATGATACACAGACAGTGACAATCCTGGAATCTTATTATATAGCTATATTTGTAGAACATTTTATTAACAGGGAGACAACAAGTTAGAACAGGAGGTTGGAAATCAGGACACTTGGGTTCTATTCCTGGCTTTGCACAGACTTGCTACACGACCTTGGGAAAGTCAGGTAACTGTTCTGCAGTTAATCCATTTGTAAAATGGATGCAATAGCTATTCATCTCGGAGGTGAATCAGGGCGTCTAAAGTATTTTGAGATCTTCAGACAAAAGGTACTGCATGGGTGCAAAGTATTTAACTATAACTGGGAACCAGAAACAGAAAAATGACTGTTATTACTAGGATATAAATTGCATAGACATTTACAGGAAAGAAAGGACAAAAGGAGCAGGGGAGTCAGGATTTAGCAAGCGTAGTGCCAGTAGGTGATCTGTACTGAGCCAGTCTTTGTTCCAGGCTGGCTGGAGAGCCTTAGCTTGACTGCAAATTCAAATGAGGGGCAGCTGTTCACTGGGCCAGGAAATCCAAAGGATGATGTTAGCCAGGGATCTTGGGGTTTTATTCGGTACCAGATGGTGACAGCATCGCTGGACATTGAGAGCACGTGAAAGCCTGCAGACGTGATTTCTGTGCTGATTGCTGAACAAAAAAAGATAGTTTCAATTCTGAACTCCAAGAGCCTTCAGACACAAGGCTGTGGCACAAGTTCTAGCAAGATATCCTGAACCAAATGTATTCAGTTCATTGGAACAGAAAGTAACATTTTGAGTTTCTTTCACAAAATGTATCTAGTTATGTCCTCACAAACTACAAAGGTTGTCAGAACACATGCTGGAGCTAATATCTTGATGATATGCACACAAGCTTATGTATCACAAAATCTTACAAGTGCGAGAAAAATATCTTTGTATAATAACAAACAAACTATGCTATTTTTACTGCACTGAAACTTGTTTGGTATAAGTAGATACTTTAAAAAAATCCCTATTCATAAGAATATGATTTGTGCATAGTATAATGATAACTTCCAGTTGCTGATTACTTCACTTTTCGTCCCAAAGGATCTCAAATTGCTTTACAAACTTTATATACAGTATATTCTCTATTTTTTAAAAATATTGCCCATATATAAATAAGAATATGGTACAGAGAGCTGGGGAAATACCTCAAAAATGTGCCAAGAATATTTATGAAAAATTGGAATGTACTTCACCTGCATCAGCACTGCTTTTGTGTGTGCTTTCTGCAAATAACTTTTCATGGACAAGTTTTCCAGCAGGACTATTTGCAGAAACAGTGAATGATATGTGAATATTAGGGAATGTTTGTGGAAAACAAATTTTGAACTTGAAAACATGAGCATATACCCCAGATTCTTGATCCTAGGAACAACATTTATCCAATCAAAATTAACCAACAGAGCTCAGACTCTGGCTTCTAAATAGTCATAACATGCTGCTTGAGAACAATCTCCAGACCAACATATAATTTCAAATCATGAATAAATTCATGAAACCCATAAATGGCTCAGAGACAATCCAAGAACTGAAAAGGGGGCCAAATTTATCAAATATTCCCTAGAAATTATTTGCTGAGATAACAGTGATTTAAGTATTAATAAAATCTTATAATACAGTTCAAATAATATGGCTAAATCTGAACAGCCCCCAATAGCAACTTTACCTCTGCTCCTTTAACCCTTATAACCTCTAACTAAGAGTTGGAAATCCTCACAAAAGTTAAATCTACCCTCTGTATGAATCCCAAAGGTACAGTCTTGAGTTGTGTGCTGACATAACCTGCACTAGCCTATGTCTGTGATCTGTGGGAGACTTCCACTATGTGTTATGAAGACAGAGATTAAAGGTAAATCCTTAGTATCAAACCCCCGTCCATGAAAAGTTGCCCAAATTTATCAGCAGGCGATGCACGGATGATAGGTGATGTGTAGCTTCCTGATGCCAGTGCAACAGGCAGGACCTGTACTGAATGGACAAATGAAGAGAATATGTGCTGGGTTTATCTCAGTCCCCTCCATCAAATGATGTGAGCAACTGACCTTAACGAAGGGAACACAAGCAGGATCTGCACTTGTGCACACACACACACACACCCCAGCTCCCTTCTCCCCTCTAGAGGAAGACGAACCAAAGATAGTTATCCACTTGGGTGTATTGCATACTCAGCGACTAGCAGTCCCTGTGCATAGACGAGATAAAGATGTATTTCTGCACTATATCTAGGGGGCAGGGCTTCAGAACTATATTTGGGGAGTGGTTAGGGCAGGTAGAGAGGGGTTTCCAGGCAGGCCATTAAAAAAGGTGCAGTCATTCCCTCAGCTCACCTTGGGACAACATAGCTCTGTGGCACTCCCAACACAGGGGTCAGCTTAAAAGGCACAATGTAGCCCTTAGGACAGCGATAACTCAATAGGCGGCCCATGGGCAAAATTTGTCCCACCAAGGCTTCCTGTGTGGCCCACCCAGCTCACCTTAAAAATATGTTTGTCGTTCAATTTACGAACAGTGATGCACTGCCTATCATTTGCCTATTACTTCCTCAGTACACAACTTACTGGCACTGCTTAATTTGTAATGAAAAAGGTGCCCGGGCACAAATTAAGCATTAGCTGGGCAGCCAGAGAGGAGCGATTACTGCTTTCTGGCCACCCAGCTCTGAAGGCAGAGCCTCCCCCAGCAGCCGCGCAGAAGTAAGGGTGGCATGAGGTGGCCCAGACCACATCCGAATTTAGACTTAGGATGTAGCAGAGTCAGTTGTGGCAAGTCAGCCGGAACTGCAGGTGTGGGTCAGTGTTCCCCCAAATTTTTCCCACCCATGTGCGGAACGAAGTTTGTTATATGCACCAATATGGAGGTGATGTGTGACACGTCATCTTCATATTGATGCACATAATAAAATTCATGTGGTGGGGGTGGGGCCAAGGGGTTCGGAGTGTGGGAGGGGGGCTCAGGGCTGGGGCAGAGGGTTAGAGTGCAGGAGTGTGAGAACTCTACCTGGGTCCGGGCCGCGCCTGAGCCTGGGCCGCCCCATGCCACCCTTACTTCTGCACTGCTGCTGGGGGCGGCTCTGCCTTCAGAGCTGGGTGGCCAGAGAGCAGCAACTGCTGTCCAGGAGCGCAGAGGTGCTGGGAACTGATAAGCCTAGAGGTGCCAGGGCTCAGCCCCGGCAAGCCTCAGCTCAAATTAAGCCCTGCTTACTGGATCTTGAGTTCTTGCAATAGCACCAGCTACACTTGAGCTCCCCATTTTTGTATTAATGATGGAAAGGGAGTCAAAAATGAAAGCGAGTGGGAGTAACCATCACAGAGTTGACAGCAAAACCAGAGTTTTTACCCCAAACTGGACAGTGGATTTTCTTTTTATTATGCCACCTCATTTAATTGCAAAATCTGTGTGTTTAATATGACAAACCGTTGTATCCATCCGGAAGGCCACCAGCGTGAGGCGCCACTTTGAATCAAAGCACAGTAACTTCCAGGCAGCCTGTCCTACTGGCAGTGTTGCAAGACGTGACAAAATTGAAGATCTGAAGTCTTCATACCATACTTCAAATGTCATTCTCACCACATCAGCGACTGTACAGGAAAAAAGCAACAGCTGCTTCTCTTTGGATAAGGTTGGCACTACTAAAAAGAAAAAAAAAAGCCTTTCCTGGTTGCTGAGCTTGTGAAGGAGTGCACACTGGAAAAGATGGAGGAGCTTTTTGCCGGAGATAAAAACAAAGATGATATTGTGAACTGTGTGAAGAAAGTTCCCTTGTCTGATTCCATGGCAGTGCGAAGATTGTAGGTCAGCACTGCTTTTCAGTTTAAAAAAAAAGAAAATACATGTCTCTTGCAGTGGACAAATCAAGCGATTTAAGTGACACTGCTCAGCTATCGCTGTTTGTTAGATTTTATGATGGTGAAATTTTCCAGGAAGAATTTTTTGTGTTTAATACCATTAGAAGCCTATACCACAGAAGAGATCATCTTTGAAAAGGTAAAAGGCTTTTTTGAAAAAAATGGTTTAGATCGGCAGAAAGTAAACTGCTTGTTACAGACTGAGGTCCCTCCATGATAGGGAAAGAGCAGGGCTTTGCTTCATATTTGGCAGCGATATACCCTTCATTAAATACACTGCACTGCATCATTCACCAGACTGTCCTGTGCACTAAATTGTCTGGGGACTTGAAAAAAACAATGGGAATTGTGATGAGATTAGTGAAACACTCAACTTCTAGCTTGAAACATTGTCTTTTTAAAGCTCTTTTATATGACATTTCAGCCAAACACAGTGGCCTGTTGCAGCATAATGATGTTTGCTGGTTAAGCTGGAGGCATGTGTTAGAGAGCTTTTGTATGCTTCAAAAAGAAATAGACTTTCTTTCAAACAACAAGACCAACAAGGCTGGAATTTATGAATGATGTCCCCCTCTATGTCAGAGGTAGATTTTTCCTGTGTGATATTACTGGTCACTTGAATTCCCTCAACTTGCAGCTCCAAGGCTGTACAAACACGGTCAGGAATCTGTTTGAAAAAGTGTGTGTCTTTCAGAGGAATCTTGAAATCTTTCAGACAAACTGAACAGGAAAGATGTTACACTTTCCCACATTGCGTGTTGTCACTACCCATGGAATTTCAATGAAAATGATGCAAGAATTCCTAAACAATCTGAGCAAAAATTTTAAAATGCTATTTGAGAATTTTAAAATACCAAAGGATTTGCTCTTGTTTGTGAGTCGTTTGTTGTCTCTGCCGATGGATCTTGGCCTACTGAAGCAAGGAATGTTCTTGATTCAATTGATGAAGGTGCCTTTCAAATACAAATTGTAAGGCTCCAGAGCTCAGATATCTTAAAGGCAAAATTCCGAGAAGTGGGACTTTGTGATTTCTGGACTTAATATGCTAACCAGTTTCAAAATAGCCAGAATCTAGCCATCTATCTGTTAATGATGTTAAAAGATGAGAATCTGAGTTTTCTACCATGGACATTATAAAAAACCAACACAGCAATCGCCTGACAGAGAAGCATCTTTACCAGTGCATACATCTTGCCCTGACCTCCTACAAATTGCTGTTCACAAAGCTTGCCAGAGATTGATGTCACCTCTCCCATTAGAGGTTGCCACAAACACAAATAATGTTGATTTATAAACTTTGTTAAAAAATAGAAACAGCAATACTTATGCTGCAATCAAGGTCTTTATTTATTGGCAGCTGAAGTTTGTTTTTTTGATTTTGTCAGCCTTCTGTCCAAATCGTCCGCCTCTTGTCCTAAAATTCTCAAACAGGTCTGCAGGTAGATCTAATTGATTATTATCACTCTAAAATATAAAGACACTAGAAAGACTTCACTTAGCTAGTGTTTGAGTTAGAAGATGTCCAAGAAAAGTGAGACCATTTCTCGAAAAGTAAAAACAAAACCAAACAAAAACACCAACTCTTTCTAACATCTTTGAATTCCAGATTGGCTTGGATTGATAACCTCAAGCCACTACAGATATTCTGCTATGGACATGGAAAATACATAAGGAGTTTTTGCAATAGTGGCCACAACTTTGCATCTGAACAACTGCTTGGCCAATCAACCCCTTACAGTCTGTGTTGAGGATCATTCTCTCCCTTTCCAGCCAGTTGTCACTTAATTAGGAGTCATACTGGACCACAATCTAACATACCAGTCCCATCTACAACACTCAAATAAACAGATCACCTCCCAATCTGTCTTGATCCAGAAGCTAGTCTCCTGAGGAGCAGAGGCAAATGTTCTATGAACCTCAGTCCTGTGACTTCAAAATATTGTTCAGCCGTTTGGGGCAGAAGTCAGCACACACATCTCATTGGTTCGGATCTGAATACAGCCACCCGTATCATTAGCCACATATTAACATATGTGCTGGTTGATATCACTCCCCCAGAACTTCCACGACATACCATCACTCTTAAACCTACATGCAGGGCTATGACAGATGAAAATAACCTGCTGTACACAAGGCTGACAACAGTTCCAATAGGTGCAAATAAGCAACACACACTTCACACTTCCAGAAGAAAACACCTACACCTTAGTTCCTTGTAAGCTACATGACCATGCAGCAGCCTATTTAGTGCCATGTAGGCACTCAAGGAAGCTGCCTGGGGACCTGCTGTGGCTGGGGACTGCCCGGGGGAGAAGCACCGCTCTCCTGCCCCCACCTAGCCCAGTCACCAACCTGCCGGGGTGCCCCTTCCCCAACTTTGTTGTGGCCCGGACCTGTCACAGCCAGGGTGGCACGGTGTGGCCCAGGTGCGGCCTGGACTCAGGTAGAGTTCTCACAGTCCTGCACCCCAACCCTCTGCCCCAGCCCTGAGCCCCCCTCCCACACTCCGAACCCCTTGGCCCCACCCCCACCACAAGAATTTTATTATGTGCACCAATATGAAGATGACGTGTCACACATCCCCTCATATTGGTGCATATAACAAACTTCATTCCGCACATGGGTGGGAAAAATTTGAGGGAACACTGACCCACACCTGCAGTTCCTACTGACTTGCCACAACTGACTCTGCTACATCCTTTTGCAGCAGTCATTCATGCATTCATGTCCAGTGCTGCCCTCAGATTACATGACAGGCTCGCTGAGGGATTTCAAAAGCCCTAATTTACATTTACCAGTTTGCAACCTCGGAGGCAGATCCTGGACTAGGCATAACAGACAGCTGAGTGGAACAGCCAGAATTGCTGCCACAATGCAGAAATTTGGCTTAGCCCAATCTTCCCAGTGTGACTGCAAGACCGTGACACAGGTGGTCAAATGTGGTGGAGGAGTGCATAATTAGAAGATTGGAGGATGGGCTGCAAGACCTTACTTCCCTCAGTGTAGCAGCTAGATGGTTGAATAACCTAAATATCGACTTGTGAAGACAATGATGACTCAGAAGTGAGGTATAAGGAGGTGTAATTTACACATTAGTGAGTGTAAAAATCTGTAAGGCTAATATTCATTGACTTAGACATGCTCAGGGGCTGGACGATGATTTAAGAAAGCATAAGTTAAAGAGAAGGGGGGGGGGGCTATTTTAAGTTGTATCTTATCCTGTTAGATGTTTGTCTGGCTACAACCCCTCTCGTCCAGCCCCTTGGCATGCTTGATTCTATTCTGTTACCTAAATGTAAATCCACAGTAACTCTACTAAAGTTAATGGAGATACTGTGGATTTGCACCAAAGAAACTGAGATCAGAATTTGGCTCTTAGACTCCCAAGTCTTTTCTTTGATGCTCTTCCATCCAAGTACTGAGCAGGCCTGACTTTGCTTAGCTTGTAAGATGTGGTCAGAGGTGATATAGTTACATGTATTTGCAAAAGTACATAGAAGGTACCAGAAGAATATTCTACCTGATGTTGGTTCATTCTCCTTGAAATACCATATGCAGTGTTACACTGTTCTGTATGAGTAGCATGACATATTACCCTTTGAACTTTGTTACTGGATGGAAGTCTGACTGAAATTGGCTGGTTCTTCTGGCATAATAAGCTATCGGAGAACATACTGGTTTAAGTATTCAATCAAGCAGAAAAGTTTAGTATTTATTACATAAGCTGATGAATAGTTGTAACAGTGACCACTGGAGTCTGAATCACGTGACACGGTTAATAACCTTTTGCAAGCCTGATATAACCCTAACCCATATCAGGCACTGTTACATCTTACACCCTGCAATATATAACAATATTTGAAAATGGAGGAGAAAGATTGCTGCACACTAATAAGAGAGAAGGAGAAGGACACTAATGTATAAGAGCTGTTTGAGAATTCCTGCTGACAATCATACTAAACAGGTGTGTAGGAGAATATAAACATAAGAAAAGATAAACCTGGGAGCTTAAATTCATCACTTTGCTAGACACTAAAAATCATGGTCTTAATAAAAACCCTGGATTTATGACTTATGACAACACTCTGTAACCCACTTCCCACCCCACATACTTTTTGTCCTATGACTACAGGACTGATAATGGGCCACTCTACCTGGACTGGTGCCTTAAAATATGTGCTAACTACTTACGCTAAACTGTCTGTTTGTATTTAGCTTTGACACTAAAAGTACCTTTCCCAGTCCAGAGAATAGCTCTATGTAGCTGAAAAGCTTCTTTCTCTCACCAAGAGAAGTTGGTCCAATAAAAGATAGTACCTCCCCCACCTTGTCTCAAAAGAAAAGTGTGTCAGACAGAATCGTTCTATGAATATTCTGTAGGAGTGAAATTAAATCAGCAAAAGATTTGAGATAAAAAAAGTAACTCCCTGTATAGGAGAAATGTAGCAAATAGTGGGTTATTATTTAGTCTTTGATTCTATAACCACTCTGCAAGCAGAACTGCCACTAATTGCTAGTAATGTAGTTAATATTAATAACTGAACATACCATATAAGTATTTTTAAATCTTCCCCTTTTATCCACAGCAAGTAGCACATGCTCCACCAGAATGAAGGCTACTACAGAGACAAACAACTACCTCTTTATCTGAGCAACACAATGTAATTAACCACACAGGATACTGAATTTCTGCCACAGAATGATCAACATATCTGTAACTTTAAAAGGATGCATGACATGGTTACTTTCTCTGCCCTTGGGACCATCACAAACAGGCTGGATGCTTTCAAGTTTATAAGCACCACTGTGTTATTCATTAGGTCCCCTCCACCAGTTCATCAGAATGGCCTTGTGCAGCAGGACAAAAATGGACAGAACTTCTCCCTTAGCCCACTCTCACAGGAGGGAGGAGAAAAAGATCTCCTCATCCTGAGATCCTGCATTGATTCCTTGGCCCCTGCAAAACTTCCCCTTCATTTCAGTCCTGTCTTTAACTGTTCCCAGCTGATGGGTTGATTGCTCTCTTTAGCTCATCAGTCCCCTGCCTAAGTAAGTCATTGAGCATCCATCTCCCAATTAAGTCCATTCCAGGGGGTAGGAGAATAACTTGTAGTGACCAGAGGGCTAGGTCAGCTCTAGGCCCTGTGACAAAGTTCCTCCTCTGCCTTGGTGGGTCCTGCGCTTATTGGCGGATTTGCTCGCCTCAGAGGTTCACGGCAGCCCTCAGTTTGGCCACTTTTGCTAGTGGCTCAAATCTGCCATTCACTCAGTTAGCCTCATCACTGGCCAGCATGGGGAAAGGAAGAAGAACAATCCCCGCAGTCTCTGCTGATCCACCTAGTGGATCGGGGAACAGGCCAGAGACCTGGTGGGACCCACAGTCCAGTTCAACTCCTCCAGTATCAAGTAGGGAGTTGGGGGAACAGAGGGATGGGGGGAACCCAGGCCCGCCTCTACTCAGGGTTCCAGCCCAGGGCCCTGTGGATTGCAGCTGTCTACAGTGGCTCCTGTAACAGCTGTGTGACAGCTACAACTCCCTGGGCTACTTCCCCATGGCCTCCTCCCAACACCTTTATTCTCACCACAGGACCTTCCTCCTGATGTCTGATAATGCTTGCACTTCTCAGTCTTTCAGTAGTATGCCTACTCACTCTCAGCTTCTTGTGCCTCTTGCTCCCTGCTCCTCGTGTGCACACCACAAACTGAAGTGAGCTCCTTTTTAAACCCAGGTGCCCTGATTAGCCTGCCTGTCTTAATTGATTCTAGCAGCTTCTTGATTGGCTGCAGGTGTTCCAATCAGCCTGTCTGCCTTAATTGTTTCCAGAAAGTTCCTGATTGTTCTGGAACCTTCCCTGTTACCATACCCAGGGAAAAGGGACCTACTTAACCTGGGGCTAATATATCTGCCTTCTATCACTCTCCTGTAGCCATCTGATCTGACCCTGTCACAGCACCTAGCACTCTGTCACAGGAGGGACAAATGAATTTCCCTTTACTGCAATGGGTGCAGGGGGTGGATCAAGAGGACAGGAATAACTAAGCAAGTGTGGCATAGAAGTAGCACTATGAGGAAATGTGCTCTTGCCTACTAAATATCATGCAAGCCTCTTCTGGTGCTATAGATCTATTTTAATATGTAGCTGCATTTGTTGAAGCTAGAACACCCAACTTGTTTGCGGAAGTCTCGGAGCACTTGGTGTGTGCAGGGACAGCCGACTGAATAGAAATAGAAGGGAAGAGTTTGGTTGCTTTAGAGAGAGTTGAATTTGTTTGAGCTTCACTGAACTATGCAATTGTCATGGACACCTAAACATCGACCTCAGTGGACAAAAGACAAAGAAAGGACCGTGACATTGGCAATTGTGCTGTAACAGAGCAAACTGCAGTGAGTCATCTCCCTGCTCTGCTTGTCTGCTATGCTCTTGTGCGTATATATCACAATACCCTTGTCTGTCCACAAGCATAAAGGAAGTAGAAATGATACTACTAGACCAAATCCTGCAATCTTTACAGTCAGAACTCTCACTGAACTCAGAATTTTGATTGGGGTCTGCAGCATTTCACCCACTTACCATTTACATACCAAGTTACAAGTTACCTTATAACTTTAAAGCTCAGACATTAACTGAAGGAGAGTAGAAATACACAGATATATACCCATGAATCAGAATAAGCCTACCATTGTCTTGGTAGTGTCTCTGTAATCCATACTATTTAAATTATCCATACTATTTAAATACTGGATCTGGTGAGCCAATGCATCTGATGAAGTGAGCTGTAGCTCACGAAAGCTTATGCGCAAATAAATTTGTTAATCTCTAAAGCGCCACAAGTACTCCTTTTCTTTTTGTGGATACAGACTAACACGACTGCTACTCTGAAACCTGTCAATGGGTAGTGGTCATGCAGACTATAGGGCAACCACGAATGCTTCTTTCATAGAGTCCCTGTGCATTACTTTGGCATAATTTGGCCTAATGTTCAGAATTCAGGATCTATTCGAATAAACTCCCAAAAGGTCAGAAGTTTATCTTACCTGTCTCAACTGCCGGAGGTTGCAAAACAAAATACTTTTCTAGCACCTCAGCTCTTCTACTTCTGGCCTCAGCCAGAAGCTAGACAAGCAGAAACATGCAAAAAATAATAATAATTGGGAATGAAGAGGGTGGGGGAGTTGGCTAAACATTTAGGAACCTTCAAGAAGGTCCATCTGTAGTGAATTGACTCTTCCCTAACTGTCACATGTGGGAGGCAGTGTAGCCTAGTGGACAGCGCACTGGACTGGGACTCACCACACATGGGCTCTGTTCCTGGATCTACCACTGACTGGCAAATCACTTCACCTCTGTGTGATCAGATTCCCAATCTGCAAAATGGGTATAATGATAAGACCTTTGAGAACTAGTACAGATAGAGCTAGACATTAATTATTATTGTGACCGACCTGGTTTTCAGAGCACTGCGGTTACCTTGTCAGACTGAAGAGATAGGAACAATCATCTGACCATTATCTCATACACTGCAATAATACATACATATTTCCAAAGAACAGTTCAACATTTCACATTGTTTTAACCACATAGATGAATAAATACAACAACTTAGAGAACAACGAAACATCACTGAAATGTGGGAAATGGGTGAATTTTCCAGCGTTTCTCTCAAGAATGGTTTCTGGAGTGTTGATACACCTGGCTTCGCCAGGGAGGCCTGGTATTGAGAGTATTTTTCATGCTTAAAAGCTGAGTCATAAATTTAGCACACAGAAGCAAACCTAATGAAAGATTTTTTTCTGGCTACCCTTTACATGTTTCTGTTAAAATGCCCAGTTATTGGAACAACAAGTACAGGCACTGAGCATCCACTATCACACTCCAACTAATTAGACAGAGTTTGTGCCAATATGGGCTTTACTCAAACACATTTTTGTACCTGAACCATTTTGAGGAAGATCTGGGAAGCCTGATAACAGCAAAATTAAGGTTTATTCCTCTCATTCTTTCACAGACCTTATATTATGTCTTTCTTTCTCCTTTCTCTTGTCTGGCACACCCTGGGAATTGTAGTTCCTGAACCCAAAGCTACAGGAAACCCCTAGGAACAAATTTACAAACACAAATGGGGGTAGCTATCTGCAGTAGCTAGAAAAACAACACACTCCCCGTTCAGAATAATCATTGTAAAAGGTGAAGCAGTCTAGCCATCACTCAAGTCCAGTAACAAAATCTTCCAATCTTTTAGGCAACCTCCTTTGTCTCACACTTCTACCAATACCAGGAGAGTCGGGAACAAGAGTAGGCAGTGGAGCAATTGCTACTACTATGGATAGTCCATCATCACTGTCGGTGTCATCAGTGTCCTCTGGTCCAAGCTGGAAACCAGACTTATTCCTAATTGTCTTTCATGTGCCAGGTGAATCAAATCATACTCTCAGAAGTGTAGGTACAACATGAGGTCAGTTCTCAAAAATCTATTCATTACAAGGGACAGCTCATGTGATATGTGTCTATGTGGCGGCAAGTGTTCTGGTATCATTGTCTTGTAAGGCATGTGTTGGCTATGTAAGTCTTTAGATCCTGAAGTACTTTATCTTCTCTACAATACAGATGCTGCAGAGGCCAACCCAAATGGCATCCATTTGAATTGCAACAAACCTTCTGGAGTGATGAAAGCAGTGTACTTCTGGGATTCTTTCATTAAGGACATCTAGTGGTAAGCTGTGGATAAATCACTGCTCATAAACATTCTTGCCTCCCACAAGGTGAGCAGCATTTCACTGGCATTGTGTGGAGGATGACAATCCATAACAATGTTGAAGTTTAGATCTCTCAAGTTCACATACATTAGGCTTCCTGGTGAGAACAGGAGAAATCCATTCTGAGGAATCAGTCTGTTCAATAGTACCTGCTCTGAACAGTTTCCAAATCTCCTCAAGCAGTTGTCTCGGTGAAAATTGGTACATTTCACAGTTTATGTTCTACAGGCACCACATTGTTTTTTAGCTGGATATTGTGCTTGAACTTTTTTTGCAACATCTGTAATACCGGTGAAAACTTCTGGAAAATCCTGGTTGTAGTCTACCCTCAGTTTACAGGGTAGGTTCTGTACTATTTGCATTTAATATCATCGTTGATAATTCCATCCTAAAATAGAAACTCCCTTTGGGTTACATAGATTTTTTTTCCCTTGAGCATTACAGCCTTCATACTTGAGGGAAAATAGCCATTGATGGGGATGGGAGATCCACCATACCCTCTGACATATATGTCTGGAGGATCCAAGTCAGGTTGGGAGCTGGCAAATAGTGTAGAGTTGGATGGGAGTTATAGTGCAAGGCAAACCAGAATCTGCCAACATCCTCATCTCATGGGCATTGACTCACACTTGGCAATATGGAGTGGTATGGTGATCTCCTGTCACATTCACAACACCGTCAGGATTCACTTCGCCATCATTGTTATCTTTTAGAATTTCAAATACAACATTGATGACAGATTTATAGACTTTAGCAAAATGCCCTTTTTTGTTGCACTTCTTGCATACCGATTTCTTAGCAGGACACCCTTGAAAGCCTGTCTCACGAACAGGGTCATTATATCTGTAGCACTGGTAGCAATGTGGAGTGTGGGAGAGTAAAGGCACTGTGGATGTAGACTTAGGAGCTTTCTGGGTTGCAATCTTGTATCTGACTGCATTAACCTCTGCAGTCTGGAAGACATCTGATGTCATGGCAAGTGACTTAGCATAATGGATGGTGCTTTTCACTTGTGGGGCAGTTTCTATGATTTTCTCCAAGGTAAGGCCTTTTGCAGAGGTGAAAGTAAGCCAGTACACCCCGGTATGGCATACCGGCAAGAGCCGGTGCGCCGTACCGGGATGGATCGGCTTCCCCAGGCACAATTTAAAGGGCCTGCGGCTCCCAGCAGCGGCTGGAGCCCCCAGCCCTTTAAATTGCTGCCAGAGCCCCGCTGCGGGAACCCTGGGGTGGTAGTGGCGGGGGGGCTGGGGCGGCGATTTAAAGGGCCCTGGGAGGTAGCGGCGGCCGAGCCCTGGGCCCTTTAAATCATCCTCAGAGCCTCGCTGCCACTTTCCCAGGGCTCTGGCAGGCTCCAGGGATGATTTAAAGACCCCGGGGTAGTGGTGGCCGGAGCCCCATCCCCGGAGCCCTGCTGCTGGAGCCCTGGGGAAGTAGCAGCGGGGCTCCAGGGAGGATTTAAAGGGCCCAGGGCTCTGGCCACCGCTACTGCCCAGGGCCCTTAAAACCACTGCTAGAGGCCCCGGTTGCCGCTGTTACCCCAGGGAGGGGGAAGGAGGCACTTACCAATACAGGGTGGGCTGGAGCTGGCTCTGACCTCCCCCAGCCCTGCCCCTTCCGCCTGAGGCCCCGCCCCTTCCGGGGGCCAGTGTCGGCCCCAGCCCAGTCCCGTACCGGTAAGTCCCAAGACTTACTTTCATCCCTGGCCTTTTGTCATGAGGAGCTGTTCATGAATAGGGCTCTGTATGTGTCACAGATTTCGTGGCTTTTGCAGGGGCCAGTGTGGCTGACCCCAGAGCCAGATGCTCAGGTGGCCCCCAGGACAGCAACTGCTGCTCCAGTGGCCCTAGGCAGTGGTCCCCAACCAGCCAGCTGGAGCAGCCACGGTCCCTAGCCCCAGGCAGCTGGTGCTGCGGGCTCCGGCACCCCTCCAGCAGATTTAATCACAGGTATTTTTAGGATAAGTCATGGACAGGTCACAGGCCATGAATTTTTGTTTATTGCCCATGACCTGTCCATGACTTATCCTAAAAATACTCGTGACTAGATCATAGCCTTATTCATGAATCTTGGAACCTTTGGTCTTCATGACAATTTGTTCACAGGTTATACCCAACTCACATAATGGTCGATGGGCTTGTAAGGCATCTGCACACAGGAACAGAACTTGAAGTGTTAGGCAACAATATTTAGTAGAGGATTAAAATGATTGTCCAGGGCTCAGAGAGCAGCATCATATGGAGCTGCCTCTTGAGGTAAGTTTATAACAGGAGGAAGATTCGTTGCCCTTCAGAACCAAGGCAATGAAGCCGTAAGGCTTCTGTTTTGCTGGAGTGCAAGAAGAAGTTTCTATAGCAAGGATATAGTTGCTGAAGTCAGACTTCCATTGTTTCCAAGGGAGCACATGATCTTTTGGGGTAGGCATGAAAAACGGTGGAGGCAGAACTTGCATCATGGTAATAAGTGTGGAAGCAAGCTGGAGACATCCGATGAACTGAGCAAGAAGAATCAGCTGATAAGAAATGCTGCTTACAGAAATGGCTGGTTGGCCCTAGTACGGTTTGTGGTGCAGCTGGGATACTCAGACCTGCAGAGGAATATGCTGGCTGGGAAAAAGGAGCACTGTGAGAAAAGAGGCATTGCTCCTTTAAATTTCTCTTCTCCGCAAGCTTTAGTTGCAGATAGCAGCAGGCACTGGGCCTATGGAGTCTCCCTGGGGGCAGCAGCAGCAGGTCACAGCAGCAGGAATCATGAGGCACATGGGTAAGTTAGGTTTCTGTCTCTCTGTGGTTCTTTTATGCTCATCACCAATTTGTTTTGTATCTGAATCCCTTTGAGGAAGATTTGGGTAGTTTGATAACAGCAAAGGTAAAATTCATTCCCCTCACTCTTTCACAGAGCTCACATTCTTCCTTTCCTTCTCCTCTCTCACCTCCCTCTTCCCCTGGCACATCCTAGGGACTGTAGTCCCTGGACCCAATGCTACAGGAACAAACTGACAAACACAAACTTGGGTAGCGCTGTCTGCACCTAGCTAGATAGCTAGTTAAGTGTTTTCAAACTAAATGTGTCAGAATCATATAATGGTCTCCGGAATAAAAGAGTAAGAAAAGTAATGTAATAAGAAGATAGGCATTGTTATCCTGGATCAGACCCATAGTCCATCAAATCCACTCCAGTTCCTGTCTCCAGCAGTGGCAAGCATGAGGTGCTTCCAAAAACAAAATTAAAGAATCCTCCCCCTCCAGTGGAAAGATTTGGGATAGTCTGCCCCTTACAGTGGTCTTGTCATGATTCCTAAAAGTCAGAGACTGATTTAAACCCTTTTAAAATTTGTTAGCATTAACTACTGCAACTCTGGATATTCTTGTTATCCAGATAAATGTCCAGTCCCTTTTAAAATCCTGCTAAATCCTTGGTCTCCTTAGCATTCTGTAGCAATGGAGTCTCACAGTCAAATTACAAGTCTCTCTAGCTCTGTTACTCAACTCAGTACTGATACAATATGACAAGCAGAGAGTAAGGAGGCATAAACAGGTTAAACGTTGCCTGTAATACAAATGACTTCCTATCAGAAATGAATTCTGAGTGACTTATACTGTACCTAAAGCTTTAATAATGTATTGATATGGTAGGTGTCATTAGGTAGCACTGTTATACACAGGTTTCCAATCTTACAACCTTGTTAGTGCGCAAGCAAGTTTTTAGTCTTTGAAGAAATGCTTCTACTGCATTGTTTGTTTGGTTGTAAGGTTCACAATAAAAGAAAATGTTGCAAGCAGCAAGGTTTAGTCTGCTTGAACAAGTTATTGGTGCAGAGTTGTTTCCTCAGTGTGCGAACAGAAAGCATCTGGGAGAATTTCCACAACTTGTGATGAAGTTGCATACTAGTCATTGTGGTGGAGGAAGAGAATTTGAGAGAACTGAATACAGGAGACATATCTGAATGTATGATCCTCTTCCTGCTGCTGCTGTCCCTTTAGTAATTCTGGGCTAAGAGATGCTCAAGAGTGCACTAGGCCTAAGGAAATTCTATTCTTGCAGTTTTTAGAATTAAATGCTCATATTTAGGAATCTGAATATTACCCAGAGGGTATGCTCCCCACAAAATGAATTATCTCAGTCCAAATAATGGGCTAAATATGCCCATTATTTTAAAACGATCTCCACATGTCTATCTTACTTAAAACCCAACCATCCCCATGGTAACCTAGGCAAGCCTAGCTTCTTCTGCCACACCAGTGGGCACCTATCTCAGTCTGTACTCTGAACAACCTCCTGACCAACTCCCTGGTTTCTTGAGCAGGAATCCTGATTCAGAATGATTTTTTTTTAATTCCAGAGTTCTTGCACTGCTCTACTTACAACACTGCTGTTTAGCCTGAATGATAAAACCATTGTCTAATTTATTGTTTTCTTCTGATTATACACAAATATGATTTTAATTCTTTTTGACTTTCTCCATGTTTTATTTATACTGTTTCTCCCACTTCCTTCTTTTTTTTTTTACCAATTTTGTGCTGTTCCAACTTTCTCTGTGACCTTATCAAGAGCCCCAATCAGCAAAAATATACGTGCACACCTAAACTATGGTGTCTTACCTTCAGTTTTGCAAACTCAGATCAGACATCAGTATAATCATTTTCTAAATCTCTACCATGTCAGGAATTATTTGCCCAAAATATTACTTCCGTTACTCTCTTCAATTTACACAGAAACATTCCCAGAAAGATTAGGATTTAGTTTATTTTATTAAAGGTAAAAAGAATCATTGACTGCATAAAGCAGTCCATTTTTAAGTCAAGTCAACCTCTGCTGTTCAAAACAAGCCCAGGGATATGTGTGGAGGCCTTACAGTTCCTGAGCTATCATCAGTAATGTTGATCTATGGTTAGGCTATTTTTTTTTATATATATATATATTTATATATATATAACGTTGCTGCAGGCGGCATGCTGATGGGAGTTAGACTGCTTCTCAAGCTGTCCAGGTTTCAAGTCTTCTTTTTATAAATGAGACTCGTTTGTAGTTAGGGAGAGTTGGTAGTGGCAGCGCAAAACAATCCTGTCTCCTTTATAAAAGGAGTTTTCTGAAGAGAGCGGATAATGTTTGCAGAGGATGTTTCTATGTAGACAGCCCATCAGAGTCTCTGCAGCAAGCTTTAAACTAACACATCAAAGTGGACTCGCTGCTTTTAACAGTGTCTGGGACACTGGTGATTACAAACCTGCAATAAGATAAAGATTTTTCATATGGGGTATGTTTCATCACATCTACTGTGTAGAGCTTTACGTTTTGAGCCAAATTTCAAAACAAGGTGGTCCTAAACCTATGTGCACAAACGTTAGTGCAATTGTGTTTCTTATGTAGGTTGTGCATTTTACTGATTTGTATGCACAGTTTTTGCATCTGTGTATACAATATGTCTTTAGATTGTGTGTGCAACTGTAAGCACTATTTCAGTAAATGAGCATGTTAATTTAAGAGCACAGTTGTGTGTAAACTTTTTTATTACAAGTGTACCTCCACTCACTGAAAAATTTGCCCTCTAAATCTATGTGGTGATAATTATAGTGATCTATATCCTATCACCACTCTTCTTTTAACTCGATAACACTATCTTCAAACACTTCTCGTTCAGGCTGAAATTTTAGATATTTAATCTCAGGGCTTGTCTATGCTGACAGCACTGTAGAGATGCAATTGCACTGTTGCAACTGCTCTGCTGTAGTGCTTAGTCAAGATGCTACCTATGCTGACTGGAGAGCTTCTCCCATTGGCACAGGTACTCCACCTCAGGTTGAGAGGTAGGTGGTAGCTATGTTGACGGGAGAAGCCCTTCCATTGACATAGAGCTGCCTACACTGGGAGTTAGGTTGGTATAACTGTGTTGTTCAGGGGTGTGGATTTTCCACACACCTGAGTGATGTAGTTATACTGACATAAGTTTGTAGATCAGGGCTCGCTTTCAACTAACTATTGTTTCTACTGTTGTTTCAATGTGTTGTTTTCTACTGTTAAAATAAGCACTTGGGTTTGAAGAAGGTTGTCTATTCACCACTGGTCATGGACTCCTGAAGGGAAGAAACAGGTGCCAAACCCAGCTGGACCTCCTAGGTAAGCATGGTTGATACAGACGGTACTGCAGCCCAGGGTACAGTCTAAATGTGGGAGAACAACAGAATTCCACCACAGAGAGCTGAAGACACAAGGTCTGACACCTAAGGCAGTACACTCAGAGAGACCAGAGAGGTACAGAGTGGCAGCTAACCCTGTGATTGTGATGGCAGGCTTATATTTTTATATATAACATTTTATAGTGCCTAAGAGAGAGGAAGGTTGGTCTTGTGGTTAAAACATCGTACTGGGAATTAGTAGATGTGATGTCAGTTCCTACGTCTGCCACAGGTTTCTTGTGTGACCTTGGGCCTCAATTTCCTAAATTCTAAGATAAGAATAATCCTTGGGAGGTGAGGAAGTGAGTTGCGAGGATAAATTCATTAATTTTTGTGAGGTGTCCAGACAGTGCCATGATGTGAACATGAGAAAAGCCTATCAATAAATAATAATCCAAACCTTCTTAAAAACTGGAAAATTGAACCTGGCATGTCAAAATTTTCCAGGAGATGGCCCCTTTAAATGTTTATGTTGCTTTCTCAGAGCTCCTCAAACTTCCCTACTTTTATTTGAATATCTATGGACCTCAATCCCATCTCCCCAGACTTTGGGACATGCACCATGCCACCACTAGCCTTCTTGCCCGTTCAAAGAAATGCGCAAATATCTCATTTGCCAATGCCCAGTGTGGCCAACTCTTGCCATTTTATCAGCAGTCTCATGTTATTTGATTTTTTTCTTAAAGCCTGAACTTCTAGAGTGGGGTTATTATACAGAATTCTTGGCTTTCATTTAAAAAACGCTTCTAGTCTTCATGGTTGCAGAGAAAAACTTAAAAACCAAGAACCTTAAAGACTCCAAAATCGGAAGGCAAATAGAAAGAATCTAATTTTTATTTTTTAAAATCTCATAATTTTTAAGCCAGTTAATGGGGAGCTCGTGAGTTTTGAACATTTGGGGTTGGTAATACTGAACTCCACTGGCTTTCTCTTAGTTCAGACAGGAGCCAGTTCAAAACTGACTTCTTTGTTTTAAAAATTCTCCATGAACTTGCTCCCACCCACCTGATAAACCCTGTCCCTCCCTGCTCAGCAAGCACTAGTTTCCTTTCTGTCCCTTCCCACATTCCTAGGTCTGGTGGTGCAAAAGCTTTCTTCTCCTCACTTTCCTGAATCTCTCTGCCTCATCTGCTCTCCATCTCCTCCTGTGTGTGCACGTAACTTCTCTGAAAATATCTCTTATCTCCCTAGTGCTTGCACCTCTTAATTTTTCTCCCCCTCTATTAGTGTTTATTATTTGCTTTTGTAACCCTATTCTTCAACTCTGGAAAGCATTTTGGGATACTTTGTGTGAAGGAAGTTATTTTAAAAGTTCTATTATCTAATTGTTATGCTGGAATATAGCAAAAAGACAAAATAGTAAGAATAGAGAGCACTAAGAAGGAAAAAAAACAGCTATAAAACAGAACATTTTAATGCTTCCAGAAAATGCTGTTATAATATCTTCTTCCATTGACAAAATGTCATCAGCACAAACCTGCAGTATGGGGAAGTAAAAGGCTGGCAGCTTTACTTTGTTAAAAATACTGAACTTTAAACTCCCAACTGAACACTGCTTTGTTTAACTATTTATGAGGCGCTGGAAAAATACTCTAGCAAGTTCAAAATTTAGGAAATTTAAAAACTCTAGCAAGTTTACAGTTGTGTGCGGGATACTTCAAACCCCTACCCGTGGAAGCTCAGTGCAGATCCAGGCCCAGAAAGTAGATTGTTGAGGATTGTAGGCAGTGCAGAGAGCATGGAACCTGTAGGGTTTGCTAGTAAACCAATATCTGAACTAGCCAGCAAAAGACTAATTTCTTCTGCACAAATGTTACATTAGCAACCAACCGGTGGCTGGAAGAGGGCTAAGATATTGGAGAGTCAGCAGACAACAAAAGGCCCAACGTAAAAGCGAACAGGTTCTAGTACTTCCAGCTTTAAGACTGGCAACCCAGAGCATGATGGAAAACCTTACACTAGTTTCAAAAGCTTTCATGAAAAGGGTTACTGAGGCTGTTACCCTGTATTCAGGAAAACTGAGAATAAATGTATACAGTATAGTTATACAAAAGTGATTTTGTTATGATGATATTGTGGAATTCAGTGTTTATGGTCTTTCACTGACTTGTGCAATAAATGTGATCAGTTTACCTCTTAATTTAACAATTCCATGGATGATGCATGAGCTAGAGTAAAATCCACCTCATTCTCCCCCAGTTGACTCTGCACTACTCACAAAAATAAAATAGCTTATTTTTTCCAATAAAGCAAACAGATATGATACACAGACCAACTGGATGAGCAAGAAGGTGCACTTTTTATATAGTTACCATTCTGACTACGACCTCTAAAGGAGATTCACTTTCCAGGAGGAGAAGTCTGCCCCAAAACAGCTTGATAAACCAACTTCTGAGTCCTGAATAGATGGTGTAGGATTATTTTTAATAATTTGTTGTTGAGGATTTTAATTTGAAGGTTTGTATCCTGTTTTCTTCTTCAAGACATTCTTCTTGCACTAGTATAAATGTATTTTGTGGCCAGTCTCAGGTATCTGATGTTTTCTGTTCAATTTGTATTCACCTCTAAGTTACACATTTCTCAACTGAGAGAGTATGTTAGAAAAAAATAGTATCTCTGTGCCCAGTGTAAAAAGCCTGCTGTACAGCTGTTGCATAAAGATATTTATAGCCACACTGCATACATTGACCATGGTCATAATTACATCATGTGCTGTTGTGAATACTGGTTGTTTAGTATTCATTATTGCAGTTAGTGATCCTGAGTTTTACTGGCCTTGTAGTTATTTCAAATACAAATTTACCACTCCCCCCACTAAACAGACATGGACATTGCTGTATAGATGCTTGTACTTTTATTTTCATTTCCTCATATATTCAATCAACAATTGGAATCAAAATAAATCAATCCTTAGGCCACACTACTATGGAGCTCACATGATGTGGGGGAGGGATAGCTCAGTGGTTTGAGCATTGATGCCTGCTAAACCCAGGATTGTGAGTTAAATCCTTGAGGGGGCTATTTAGGGATCTGGGGCAAAAATTGGGGATTGGTCCTGCTTTGAACAGGGGGTCGGACTAGATGACCTCCTGAGGTCCCTTCCAACCCTGATATTCTATGATGCCATTTCAAAGTCCCTTCCTGTCCCATCACCATCACATCCAGCCATCATACTCAGAAAGGGCCAAAAAAGTGTCAACGTCTCTCCTCTTAAAAGCCACAGTCAGCTCTATAATCTCACAGAAGAAGAGGGAGAGTATTAGCCTCTATTTTGTAGGACTAGTTCCCAGGGACATTTTGCAGGGAACTTACATGTGGTTGGGAATAGGATACAGGACACTCAATAGCACCACTAAGGGGATGAACACAACATATGGGCTGTAGTGTGTGCCACCCTCTTGCTCCCCCTACATCAGGGTTTTTCTCAATTTATCTGCATAGGTACAAATCTGCTGGCCAAACCCTTAATCTTTTTCCAACCCATCCCCTTCTCACCCCCACCCGCAACTGTCTGTGGTCTTCTTCCTCTGCCCCTGCACTGCGGAAACTTGCCAGTTTGGGTGCCTTCTACTGCCCTGCCATGACTAGGGGGATGTCTCCACTCCTGTTTAGCACTGAGAACTTCTTAAGCAGAGGTGAGCCTGGACCAAAAGCCCGGATCTTAACACCCTGCACTTAGATGAAATTCCTATGTGGATCAAAACTTCACAGGTCAGGCCCATCTTTACTCTTAAGTATATTAAATATTAAAGTTAGTAACTTTTTAAACATAAAAAATTACAAACTTGGTACGTGACTGTTAATCACAAAGAACTAACAAGGGGCTGTGTTCAGGTCATCTTCACAAACCTATGCACAAGCGCTCCTACTATGCCATGGAGCTGGAATAACTCCTGCTGGATCTGGACTGTCGGGAGCAAGTCTTCCTGTTGGAGGGAGAGGCCAACTCTTACTACACATGATAAAGGAGCAGCTAATCCATAGCAAGAAGGCATAGATGGCAGTTTGCCCTGTCCAAAGCACAAGAGATGTAACAGACACCAGTGGTGTAAAGAGAGCTAAGTGGGAACTGGAAAAAGATCTGTTGCACATACAGTAAGGTATGGCGCCTGGACACAGCGGGCACTTTGGTCCTGATTCAAGAGAGCACTTAAGAACGTACTTAGGTCCCTCCTTGTTCAGGGCAGCACATAAGCATAGACTCCAATGGCACTTAAGCTGTCCTGAATAGAGATGCTATTCTTAAATCGGTGCCTGAAAGCGTGCGCAAGGCAACGATTTGCCAGGTACACTTGCCCGGCGTTCTCAGGGTACAATGTTCCCGTTTGGCTCTGGGAATTTAGCAGCAGCTAACAGATGTGTATGTTCTAAACCATATCGACAGAACCAAGCACAAAGTGGGAGTTGCCAGGCACTATCCTCTGTGTATTTAGTTCCCTAACGTCTGCCTGCAATGGGGATTGCGGTGTGGCCATCCCACAGGCAGAATGGATTGGTTATCTACTGCAATGGTGCCCATGCTCGCACAGGGGCTATGGGAACACAGAAAGCTCTGTGCAGTTCCTCTTATTCCAAGTCACTGGTTGGTGTGACTTTTCTGACCAAGGATCCTTGCTACCCAAGAAATAGGGTGTCTGGTGCCTGCATTCTCTGTCTCATCTCATTTTCCTGCCTATAAAGGTAAGAGCACTTCCTTCTATCTAGGGGGTGCAGAGGTGGCTGTGCATTCCTGTGGTGAAAGTGGATTACGGTTATTTCACTGGTTTCAGAGTAACAGCCATGTTAGTCTGTATCTGCAAAAAGAAAAGGAGGACTTGTGGCACTTTAGAGACTAACCAATTTATCTGAGCATAAGCTTTCGTGAGCTACAGCTCACTTCATCTGTAGCTCACGAAAGCTTATGCTCAAATAAATTTGATGGTCTCTAAGGTGCCACAAGTCCTCCTTTTCTTTTTGTGGTTATTTCACTGCCTTCCTGGAACAATGTGCATTTGAACAGCCTCAGGGAATGCAAAAGCTCGGCATCTGTGCATCTCTAAACTGACCTGGGCCCAAAGGTCAAAGAAAACAGCCTGTAAATAATTAGCAAAATCCTCTAAACACTGAGAGCATATGTAAAATAAGAAGCATTTATTTCTTTCCCTCTTCCAAAGAAAAAAGATAAATGATAATAAAGAGCCAACAATCATAAAAATTAATCCTTTGGCAAAAGATATTTTTAAAAATTAAAACAAAAATGCTACATTGTTTGCTGACCTGTCTCCAGAAGTATTACTGGAACAATCTCTTGCTACTTTCTTCATTGTTAGGTTTACATACTCTGTAATTGTAAACAAACAAGCCCGTTGTATGCTTTTAGATACTCTACATATAAAAAAAAATCAACAACAAATCATTAACTGAATGCAGAGTTAATAGCTTAAGAATATAAAGCATAAAATATTGCAACAGCAATAATAGAAAGGAAAAGATTTAAAGAGCATGGAACTATTACAACTAGTTTTGAGAGAGCTCAATGTGAAATCAACCAGAAAATGATCATTCCATGACTATAAATACCGAGCACTAAAACCAAAGCAAAGTCTCTCACATTGTGAAAATCCATAAATAAAAAAAACTTTCCCCAAAAGCATTTTAGGGGAAAGTATTTAATGTGGCTATAAAATAAAGAATTTGTTTTCTTTATATTAAGTGTAGCTTTGATTGACTCTGTAGAATTAAGTACTAATGTTATTGTAAGTAAAACACAAAGAACTGGAATTTGTGTTTGGCAAAAAATCAAGAAATAAGTGAGTCACAAAGTCTAAAGATGTGATATGCCTTTATATGGCTTAGTTAGGGTTACTTTTGATACACTGTAAAATGAAAGTATTCCTTACGCAAAGAAACAAAAATCTTTCCTCTTTAAATACACACAAAGAGAGAGGCCCACACTGCAGTGATCTGTATACATAAATTCTCTTTCCAAGTACAAACAGATTAACATATGTAACACATTTTAGGTTGGGGGTCAACATCTTGGATAGGCACGTCCGACTGATAAGTAAGTTCTCAAGTAGCTTGTAGTTTACTGTAAGTATATATCACCTCGTTTTATTTTATGTAACTTTTTAGAATGAATCAGTTCAATAATGATGGCTGTCTTTAAGCAGTGGTGCCAACTTCCCCAGTTCCCAAGGGGTGGTCAACCCCTGCTCCACCCCTGCTCCCCCTCTTCCCATCCCCACCCTGCCTCTTCCCACCCCTAACCCGTTTCACTCCCACCCCCGCCTCTTCCTGCCCCAGCTCCATCCCCTCCCTCCCCAACACCTCCTGCACACCGCTGAACAGCTGATTGTGGCGGATGAAAGGTGCTAGGAGGGGGAGGGGCTGATTGGCGGGACCCGCTGGTGGGCAGGAGGGCTGTGGGGTGAGGGGGAGCTGATCTGCAGGGCTGCTGATGAGTGCTGAGAACACACTATTTTTCTTCATGGGTGCTCCAGCTCTGAAGCACCCATGGAGTTGGAGCCTGTGTCTTTCAGACCTGTTGAGAAACTGACAGAACACAACCAGAGAGAGGCAGAACCCCATGCCAACGTTCACAATCGTATTATAAAAAGAACAGGACTACTTGTGGCACCTTAGAGACTAAGAAATTTATTAGAGCATAAGCTTTCATGGGCTACAGCCCACTTCATCGGATGCATAGAATGGAACATATAGTAAGAAGATATATATATAGAGAGATATATACATACATACACACACACAGAGAGAGAGAGAGAGAGAGAGAGAGAGAAGGTGGAAGCTGCCATACAAACTGTAAGAGGCTAATTAATTAAGATGAGCTATTATCAGCAGGAGAAAAAAACCTTTTGTAGTGATAATCAAGATGACCCATTTAGACAGTTGACAAGAAGGTGTGAGGACATTTAACATGGGGAAATAGATTCAATATGTGTAATGACCCAGCCACTCCCAGTCTCTATTCAAACCCCAGTTAATGGTATCTAGTTTGCATATTAATTCAAGCTCAGCAGTTTCTCGTTGGAGTCTGTTTTTGAAGCTTGTCTGTTGCAAAATTGCCACCCTTAAGTCTTTTACTGAGTGGCCAGAGATGTTGAAGTGTTCTCCTACTGGTTTTTGAATGTTATGATTCCTGATGTCAGATTTGTGTCCATTTATTCTTTTGCGTAGAGACTGTCCAGTTTGGCCAATGTACATGGCAGAGGGGCACTGCTGGCACATGATGGCATATATCACATTGGTAGATGTGCAGGTGAACGAGCCCCTGATGGCGTGGCTAGTGTGATTAGGTCCTATGATGGTGTCACTTGAATAAATATGTGGACAGAGTTGGCATCGGGCTTTGTTGCAAGGATAGGTTCCTGGGTTAGTGTTTTTGTTGTGTGGTGTTTGGTTGCTGGAGAGTATTTGCCTCAGGTTGGGGGGCTGTCTGTGAGCGAGGACTGGTTTGTCTCCCAAGATCTGTGAGAGTGAGGGATCATTTTTCAGGATAGGTTGTAGATCGTTGATGATGCGCTGGAGAGGTTTTAGTATTATATATGATGTTTTACTTAAAGTCCGAGCTCCTGAAAACTAGACAAGAATACAAGAATCACAGCTTTCATTTAACAACAATAGTTGCAAAGAAAATCTGGAAAATGTGACCTAAGTGCCCCCTGAAAGTTTCAAAAACCAGTAAGGAAAGAAAAAGGACCACAAATTTACTATTTTTGAAGTCTCATATTTAAGCCCATCTCATACTTTTTGGGGGCCTGACTCATGATTTTTTTATCTTTAGGGTTGGCAGTACTGAGACCCGTACCAAAAGAGGAAGTAATAGCAACACAATGCTACTATCCAAGGTTCAGATCTTGTGTGGTGGTGACAGGGCCGGCTCCAGGCACCAGCGAAGGAAGCAGGTGCCTGGGGCGGCCAATAGAAAGGGGCAGCACTCTGTCAGTTATTGGGGCAGCACGTCCGGGTCTTCGGCAGCAATTAGGAGGTCCTTAATTCCCTGTCTTCCACTTCGGCAGCAGCTCAATCGAGGGGGGGGGGGCAGGGCGAGTTCTTTCTTCTTTTTTTTTCGCTGCTTGGGGCAGCAAAAAAGCGGAGCTGGCTCTGGGTGGTGAGCACACTCTCTTCCCTTTGAAGCTAACAGCAGTGGGGGGTGCTCAGCATCTTGTAAATTTGGGCACCAACAATTTACACTGGTAACACTGTACTGACCTTAGCAAAACAGCAGCCCACAAATTCCAGTTTGCTGAGCCTTTGGAATAGATCCAGTTTAATCTCAGTCTGCTAGCTCTCTCCCAAGCCATGATTCTCATTCAGACACAGGGTCATTTGTTCCATAGCAGTGGCAGGATTGGATATAATGGATACATAGAGTTGGATACATAGAGCATATCTGAGACACTGCAGTCCATGTCTCCTTCCCAAGTCTCCCAGCAGTAATCAACCGGATAGATGACAAGATGGACTCCTGAGGCACCGTGCATAAGAGATCCCTATGGGGCAGAAGAGCAACTCCCCAGAACTATTTGCTGCGACATCCCATGTAAAAGAGGATCAAGTATATTTACAGGTTTCCAATACATGATCAGGTAATACCAGGACTAGAGCACTAACCAACAGGCTCTAGGCTATTTGGATGATGAAATACTTAACCAGTCTAAGTATGCACATGTATCACAGATGTAAGCAGTGTCAGGATGAGCTCCACCCTGACATCTGGTGGTGAGGTGTGGCAAGTTGTGGAAAAGAACTTCAGGGGCCAATCTCATTTGCATAGGCACACCCACCCCGCCTAGAATGAGGCCATAGCTGCCCAAATGGTCACTTTGGCTGCTGTGGGATCCCCAGTGTCTCTGTTATTGGGGCAGAAAGAATAAATTGTTATTATCCTGATTATGGGAACTGTGCTTGGAACTGTACTTGGCCTTTTGTTATGATGGAGGGACTCACCATCAACTAAGTAGCACTCGCTAGGCAAGGGTTCCAAAACTTTATGAATTGAGAGAGGCTGGGGACAAGTATTAATACTTGGTGGCATGAGCCCCTTGGTGAGGGCTTTACATGCTAATTGCACTTCCTCCTCTCGTCACTGTGGAATATCAGAGCTAATTTTGATTTCATTAGAAGTCTAGTTACAGACTGCTGAGCTCACTTTGAGCTAATAGTGCACCAGCACTGAGTCTCCCCTACTACAGGCTGAATTCACCAAAGAGCTGAACTGACTAAGAGCTGAAATCACTGAGCGTTGTGTTAAGTAGTGAGGGAGTCTGAAGATATATTGTGGAGCAGTTTATGGGACGGCTGGAGTGCCTTGGGGACAGGCTGGTGGAGCAGTTCATAGGACGGCAGGAGCTGCTGATGGGACGCGGAGCAGTTTGTGGGATGGTGGGAGCTGCTTGTGGGCCACAGAGCGGAGCTGAGCAAAGTAGTTTGTGGGGCGGCTGGTGGAGTGGAGCAAAGGCCTATGGAGCTGTGGGGCGGTCAGCTTCAGATCATGTAAGGTGCTTCTTACCCCCACCCCCATCTCCATCCAGGTTGGGAGGTAAAGCTCTGCAGATAAACTTTTGAACTCTGGGGCTGCCCTGACCAGGGACAGAGACTTTTGGGTCATTGGACTTTTGGGACTTTGGGTGATTTGGGGTTGCTGGACTCAAGAACCAAAGGGAAAGGGCATGCCCCAATTTGCTTGGGGTGGGTTTTTTTGCTCATGGGTTATGTTATGAATCCTGTTGGTGGTGTTTCCCCAACATAATGCCACATTGTTTCTCTCTGTTATTAAAAGGCTTTTTGCTACACTCAGACTCTGTGCTTGCGAGAGGGGAAGTATTGCCTCTTGGAGGCGCCCAGCAGGGGTGGTATATATTTCTCCCAGGTCACTGGGTGGGGGCTCGAGCCAGTTTGCATTGTGTTATTGGAATGGATCCCCTAGATATTGAACCCGGCCCTTGTTGCTGCCGACTCTGACGGGCAGAAGGGTTACACAGATGTACCCACAAGTAATCAAGCAGCTAATTATCTTGATCTCAGAACCAATGCAGCTTCAGCATTTGATAAACCCAATTTGCCACCTGAAAATGATTGGGGATAAAATAAGGACTGAATTGTCTTTTCAGCATTCATGATCAACTGCATTTGCACGAAGAAAGGAAGTGAGGGAAGTAGAGAGAGGACAGCCACGAACCATTAAGAAACTGAGATGAAAGAGGAGCTACAACAGAAAATAGGCATCCTTAGTTTGTGCTGAGGACTCGTACTCAGTCTAATGGAACCATCTTTGAACTCAGTTCAAATAATCGACAAGTTGTGATGGATCAGGAGTGGCATACATAAACGAACATATAACTGTACTGTACCTCCTCAATGTGGTGTCCTGGTGTTCACATTCATTTCTCCTCGCTAGGCATCCAGCAACTACATTTTTGCTTCACAGGGACCACTGTCTGCAGCTGTTGGCACTAATCAGAATTTGAAATGTCAGTGGCAAGGAGGTACCGGTAGACAGCTTGTGGTTAAGACAGTTTTGGTTTGGTGGTGCTGTGTGTGGCGCTTTAGGAATCTAGGTGGATCGTTGTGATGTTGTGAATTCAAAAATGATGCCTCAGAAGTCTGTGCGGAGGATTACAGATAATTAAACTATTTTTCTTTTAGGCTTAAGGGATGTGTAACTGACTGTGTTCTCAGTGCAGATAACTGTAAATAATGTAGTGTATTCAATGAACGATTCCTTCCTCGTACAGCTCTGATGCTAAAATAAAATCCTACCAAGCCAGGACATCTCAGTTTTATTATTTTAAATAGAACAAGTGGAGGAAGGAAAGTGAATCACTCAGGATTATGAATCTTTCTGCTCCTGGTTACCTGATTAAATCCACCCTTGATTAGTAGCGACCAAACTCACTTTGCCATCTGATTGCTGTTCTGTGGCCTGTATGGAATAAATTGGTTCACTTTCTTCTGGACAGGTTGTAGAGAATAAGGAAGATAACATCTGTACCTCAGTTTACCTGCTTGAGATTATTCTGTCTGACTACATGGAGCTGAATCAAAAAGGGCTGTTAGAAAGAGCAAGCAGGAAACAAAACAATGGTCAGAGATAAAATATCTCTGGGTAAAAAACTTCAAGGGAGCTAAGGGAACAACGGGTAGGCCATTAATTGGAAAGGTGCTCTCTTTCCAGGCACCTGCCAAAGGTTTCACGACTATTTTGCCAAGGCCAGAGACTAGAGATCTAAAGGACCATAAACAGTTAAAAGCACCCCTCAGAAAAAAGAAAGGGGAAAGAGGATGGAGTTGCAAGCAGCTGCCTGAGAGGAGATGCTGACAAAGAGAGACAGAGGGGCAGAGTAGGCAAGAGGGCAGTTGGGTACACACCCTGTGGGATGAGTCTGAGGCAAGACTAAGGCATGCAGACTTTTGCTAGTTCTGTTTAGTAGCACTGTTTGTTTTAACCCTTTTCTCTGCTTGCTATGTACTTGTGGGTGAATAGACAAGGTGTGTGTTTGGAAGGAGCTATTTTGAGTTACTTTAGTCAGCTACTGGTCACAAGCTCCTGGAGGAAAGTTTCTTGCAGGTACCAAATACAGCTGAATCTGTCCTGCTAACATGATTGGAGATGGCGGGCTGCCACCCCAGGACCCAGTCTAAGAGTGGTAGACCCACACATGCCCTAGATCAGTCTCATGAGCCCTCCAGACCAACAAGAGCTATTTAACACAGGCAACAATAGGATTTATGTTTACAGGGACTGGAATAATTTAGTTGTGCAGCTAAACATCATCAGTTTCGCTGTAGTACTATTAACTAAAATTAATGGAATAATATATGGTTTCATATAGCGCTATTCATGCCAAGTTATTCAAGATGTCCATTGGCAAGAGAAGGTGATAAGATAATAACAATGAATAAATAATTAAACAGATTAGATTAGATTGATCCCATCAAAGCTTGAAAAATTCAGTGATCCACTCACCTGTGGCAAGTAGGAAGCTTTTCCGGGTGATGGACTTCAACTTCTGCAGAATTTCATCTTTTATTGAAAAAAAGACACCCTGCCCCCCAAACACCCTGGTTGGAAAGAGAACTTTCCACATGTGAACTGATAAAGTGCTGGCTTCATTAATGTATAAGTGTGTCTGCTGCTACTCACAAAACAGCTGCTCTGGGCAAAATCTTGAGAACTCCAAGGATTCTGGGGCAGTTGAAGCAGGGTGAGCTCGAACCTGGGATATTTTTGGAGGGGAAAGGAAGAAAAAGGGAGAAAAACTTATGGGGTAAAGCAAGGAGCAGCTTCCCCCTCAGAGCGCTGGTGTGAGCAGGCCAAACAGGCGGCAGTGGAAATGGCTGGTGGAGTCTGGAGGGAGGCTGCTCAGAACTGGGCGAGAGAGATAAGCCAGTAGCAAGCAAGGCAGCAACTAGCAGCAGAAAAAAAGGATGTAGTAAGGGGGGAGCCAGTGGATAGGAGCCCTGGTAACAGAGACAACACATAACTGTGGATAGTGGGGTGTGGGCACAATTTAAAGTTTCTGGTTGTATGCAGCAGGGTTCAGGGCAGGGCATATAAACCCTGGCAGAAATCAGGGGGGCACCTGACCTCAGGTATCCCTCCCACGCATTGGCCACTGCCTGGCAGTGGCCAGAATGGCACCAGGAACAAAGCTGAGAGGAAGAAAGTTCAGGAGGGAGGGAGAGCAAAGACCGATAGTAGGAACAACAGGGGTAGCCACAAAAGGGACAGTCTCTAGAAAGAGGAAAGACAGTGGTAGAGGCGGAAAAGAGGGAAAGTTAAAGGAAGAACAGTACAGTTAAACAAGACGAAAAATAACCAAAGAGTCTCTAAGTAATCTAAGAAACTATTAGAAAAATGTTAGAAAATTGTGAGATGAGTAAAGAAAAATGAAACGTGAAGAAAATAAGCTGCAATTAAAGAAACTGTAATTAAAAAGAGAAGCAGACTTAAGTAATGAGGAAGTGAGCTGTAGTAGAAGAAAGAAAATAGCAAGGATTGTAAAACAAAACATCCGGACAGCATCTTAAGGTACACAAGATGAAGTGACAAGAATAGAGAAACTGCCAGAGACCAAAGGGACTGTAAGCCAGAAAGGAGCAGGGGGCGATAATTGTTCAGTCTGGAAGCCAACACATTGCATCAAGGAATATGTGAACTCAGAACAATCAACAAAGATTGCACAAGAGGAATCCTCAAGAGACAACTAAACACCCTAAGACCTTTTCCTCCAAACTCTGGGCTTACAGAGGCTGAAAAGTGAGAAACTGAAAAGTGAATGTACAGCAAAGGAGTTTATGTTCTAGTGCGTTCTATTTTCTAATTCAAAATTCTGTATTTCAGTAAATATAGTTACCTATAAAGTGAGTTTAATTAATATAACAGTTGTTAATATATAGTAGATACCCATAAAGCTACAGTAATTTACTGTGTATGCCTAAATGGCCATTCCTGCTTAAAACAACTAACTGATTTACTTGTGATTATTCCCCACTTAATTGATTTCTACTTCACCCCAACTGATTTGAGATAAAACACAATTTTGCCTCTCCTTATTGTTCTGATTCAGAACGCCCCCTCCATCGGGCTCATTACATTAGCCTCCTAGCAAAACGTCCTGTTATACTGTCCTATAGATATAAGTTTTCACCAGTTTCAGTAAGCCAAATTCAGATGTTAGTCTAATTCTAGAGGGAGTCTAAACTGATATAATTTAAGACTTGTCTACACAAGAAAATTGCACCAGTTTCATCTAAAGAAGTCTTCTGGAAATAAGTTTAAAGTGAAGAAGTGAGTCAGTCAAACTGAAATAAGACTGTCCATTCAGGAGTTTGCACCAGTTTAAAAGTCAGTTCAAGTTAAAAACTGATGCAATTTTCTTATGTAGACAAGGCCTTACATTTTCTTACAGCCCCGCACACTGAGTATCTTACATCAACTAATACTCCCTCTACATACACAGACTAATTTACTGAGGGTAAGATTTTTAAAAATATTTAGGTGCCTAGGTGCTTATTGGGGTTTCCAAAAGCACCTCGGCACCTAACTCCTATCGACGCATTTTTGTAAGTCCCGCGAGGCTCCTATCAGCATCTTCAGGCATCTCAATACATTTAAAAATCTGGCCCTTAGACTCACACCCGCTTACTATCATTTAATTTACAAACCTGTTTTCAACCACTTCTGAACTGGGCTGAGTCTAAGAGTATGTCTGCACTGCAATTAGACACCTGCAGCTGACCCATGCCACCGGTGTCAGGATAAGGGGCTGTTTATCTGTGGTGTAGATGTTCAGACTGAGACTGGAGCCCAGGTTCTAGGACCCTGCGAGGTGGGAGGGACCTAGACCTTGGGCTGCAGCATGAGCCGGAACATCTGCACCACAATTAAACAGCCCCACAAGCCCGAGTCAGCTGGCAGAGGCCAGCTGCAGATGTCTAGTTGCAATGTAAACATACCCCAACAGTTTTCAGAATAGCAGCCATGTTAGTCTGTATTCACAAAAAGAAAAGGAGGACTTGTGGCACCTTAGAGACTAACCAATTTATCTGAGCATAAGCTTTCGTGAGCTAAAGCTCACTTCATCGGATGCATTCAGTGGAAAATACAGTGAGGAGATTTATATACACACAGAACATGAAAAAATGGGTGTTATCATACACATTGTAAGGAGAGTGGTCACTTAAGATGAGCTATTACCAGCAGGAGAGCGGGGGGGTGGGTGGGGGAAGGGGGTCGCAAAAAGAAAAGGAGTATTTGCGGCTCCTTAGAGACTAACCAATTTATTTGAGCATAAGCTTTCGTGTGAAAGCATCTAAGTCTGAGTTAGCCACATGCCAGCAGCCAAGAAGCCACTGTGATGAATGTGGTATAGATGCTTATTGATTTGCATGGACTGGCAGACAAACAAATAGGAATTTGCAACTACTAGGGTTTTTAAGAATATGCAAGTTACAGGAGGTCTCCTCAGTTTTAGCTTACACTCTCTAACAGCTGCATTCAGCTACTCAGTATATAAGTTACACCAGCTGGAACTCTTTACACTCACTCACTTTGGGGCATGTGTGTAAGTACACCTAAGGGAGTCTAACTTACATAGTGCCTCTGAATTTGTCCCAGTATATTTAACACTACTAGTTAAAAATATCTCAATAGGTAACAGATGCATAAGTACACCTTGAGATTCCCCAGTGTTCTCCTGACACCCTGCAGAATATTTATCATGATTCAATAGACCCAAAAGCTCAACTTGCATTGGATGAGGAAGGTGGGTCTTATCCCTCTGCAGTAGATCCAGTTCAGAGTGGGAATAGTTATGGCATATCACCTTAACTACAGGCACATAAGCACAGGACAGACAGACGTTTCAACACTCTTGTCTAGGGATCCTGCCCTCAACACACATATTTGATGCTCATACATGGTCTCTTGACTGCCTCTAGTCCTGCCCATCTGTTGGGATGGCATTACGCCAGCTGACAAGGTAGCATGCCAACTTTGCTAACACAAATGAGCCAAATAAAGATAGAATGTTTTAGATGTACTGACTTCATAATGCTACAAGTCAAGTTTCTTATGAAGAAAGTTCCTACCCATCTCCTCAGCCCCTCTCTACTAGAAATATTTTATATGTGATCTCTCCTATTTGTCATCGGTATTCTAACACACACACCCAAACCATGAATACTGAACACAACGTTTATGGGTATTCAAGGTTGCCAAACAAGGCAGGTGGCATTGTAGCAGACACACAGGTAGGCCCATTAAAAGTCCACAGAGGTTCCATGAGCCAAAGAAATCTTTGAGGGGGGTTCCCTCCAAATCTGCACAATTTTTGCAAAGGGTTTTTTCTTTGTTTCTTCTTCTGCTTGGCTTCACTCCCTGACATTTTAATAACAGCTCTTATCATAAGACACAACTGAGGTTTTTCAAAATATATTTATTAGCTTATTAAATAGAACAGCATTTTCTGGTATCGGAATAAGCACATACAGTCCATCAAAATCCTACAGCTCCTATCATGTTTCTACAAACCTCAGTGTAGAAGCAGTGCACATGGCCAGCACTATAAATATAAAACCCAATTTTACCCCCACTAGCATATTCCATTATTATCTTAAGAAACTTTGGTATTTTTGTACCCAAAAGGGCAAGAATTTTTTTCTTCCTGTAAACTAATTCTGGACAATTCTGCAGAAATCCTCAGGCAGACCCTACGTTTTCTGAATTTATGGATTTTCCATGCTTACGCATTATATTCTCAGCTCTTCAAATCCATTAATAACCATGCACAGGGTGTCAAAACATATGTTAGGAACAAATCCATCCTATTGTTAAGCACTGTGAAAACAATAAAATCAGAGGGTGAACCCATTCAAAGAAGTCCAGGTGGTAAAGTTTAAACACAAGTTTGCATTTGCCCTGTAAAGAGGGCAATTGGCCAAAACTACATTTCACAGAAAAATGAGAATTTGCACAAGAAACTTCACCGAGACAAGGTTGGAACACAGAAAAGAAATCAAATGGTGTAAACAAAATTTAGTTTCTAAATAGAAGTAGTATAGATTATCACCCAGTAGGTTAACATTATGTCCATCATAAACCAGAGCCTGGATAGCAAAGGCAGACATAGAACAAAAACGCGTGTTCTCCTTTCAAGAGTAAAAGACTGTGACAATGCTATCAACCTGATTCAGAGCCTCTTTGCTGGTTTTTTCTCACAATGCATGTTCTGTTCACTGATTAGTACATCATTAGCATGGACCACCTTTTGTGTATTGGCATGAGTGTAATGTCTTTGCATTCCCGGGCACTCTGGTGAATAGCATTGGGAAGGTACAGAAAAGAGAACAGTGTGAGCCCTCACAGCAACTGAGCTATGCAAGCTGAATCTCCTTTATTTCTGTATGTTTATGGAGTTCCCAGAAACTTTACATCGGTACTAGACAATGAGTCATCATCATTTTCTAATGCTTGGAAGTCACTTGAGGGAGATTATACCCTCCAGAGGTTAAGTTGTTGCCACTAAGTCATGGAGGCTGTACTGAAGGCTGTGCTTGCCTCACTCTCTTATCTGCCTGGGTCACTCAGATGGCACTCTGTTCTGGATATTGGGGCACAACTAAGTTGGACACAGGTAGAGCCAGACAATGCCGCCTACTTTTTAACCCAATAAACCCAAAACGAGCAGTTTTTTTACCCCCATGGAGATTCTGTTCTAAGAAGAGTAAATAAGTGAAGAACCAGCTATGACCTCAGATTCTGGGATTTTATTTCACTTAATGTCCAAGGAAGGGACCAGGCCCTACAATCATTCCCTGAAGTATAAGTTCAGAGAGCATGTGTACACGTGCATGTAGCGCTGGGAAAGGTTTCTGGGAGTTATCATAGCCAAGATGAAAGTAACCATCTGTTGAGCGGTAATTCAGACAAACAAGATATTCAGCCAGTGTGACTGAAGAACTCCAAACATCTTTGGTTTGAAGAGGTTCCGTCTGTGGGCTGAACCCAATCAGGTCTGACCCCCTAGAAACTTTTATTTGAATTAGTGTCACCTTTTAATAACCTTTCACTGCACCTCCCAAAAGATAATGGGTTTCATTAAACGAGCTGTCACAACACCAATTTCTCTTCACACATCTATTTATTTTGATCTTTCAAGAGAAAAATAAATGAAATCAGTCATGTTGGTTTAGAGGGTGTCCAGGGACAATTACTTGATTGGCATCGCACACCAGTGTGTGAATCACCACAACACACTTGTAGAACAGAATATTTTCCTTGTAGTCTTGATGCTTTAGCATCTGAAAGGAATGTGTGTGTACATAGATTGACTTTTTTTTTTTTGGATGAACGATACTCTGTAAAATATCAGAGAGAAAAATGTCAGACATACATTGCATAGCAATCGAGGGCTAATGAAGATCCAGGTATTAAATCAATTAAGTAGTATCAAAAGCTACCTAATCATCAAGGAACAAAATTGGCACCACAATATGTAGTGAGTATGGGAAAGCCTAATTTACTAAACATACCCTGCAGTCACATAATTGCATGTAATTTTACCAGCATAATTAACTAATTTAATTACCACTTCTCAAGTGCATCAATTATTGACATTACAGAGTTTTCAGACAGCAGAATTACTGTGTGGTGCATTCAGAGAATGCAAAATGCTTTGTATGCCTATTTTCCAGTCACCGTCAATAACAGAGAGGGAATATGAGTGGCAAAAGGAAAAAAATTAAGTGAATCACACAGAGCACAGCTTGGTGGCCAGGTTTAAAAACTGAAACAGAAACCAATATGTTTATACAGGACTGAAATGTCAGAACAATTGGGCAAAGGTGAAGATTCAAGAGACAAAAGCTGAACAAGAAACTAAGACAGAGAGCTGCTATTTCTGAGTTTCTATAGCTGCTGCTGTTCTAGCCGAAGTCAAGTATGCCAGCCACCCTTCCTGGAATCTACTAGCAGAGCGCCTGCTCCTGCAATAAGCTCATGAGGATACCCACAGGGGTGCAAGGGTCCATCTGCACAGAGCTCCTGCTGGGATCAGAGCCAAGACAGGCCCAAGCCTTTGGGTCCTGATCTGAAGTTCCCTAAACTTCATAGGCGTTTGCATCCCGGGTTTTGGATCAAGCCCATCCCATCTTGTAATCACAGAAACACAGATGTAAAAAGATGAAAGATGAGCACAATGTATTAATTAAAAATTTAACGTTGTGGCATGGGATCATTATTTCAACATGATAACACACAATATTTATACACACTATGTAAATATTTGCACAAAACTATTTTGCTTTCGCTACGTGCTTTTCAAAGTCAAAAGAGATGTCAATGTCTGCTCCCTATGGAGTCCTAAGAGTCAGAGTCAGTAAAAAAAATGGACAGCGTCTGTAAAAATTACGCCTTGCGTCAGTAAATTTGTTAACAGGGTGGATGGAAACCCTGGGAGCTGTGGTATGATTTTCTTTTCACATTGCCCTCTTGCACTTGACCTTTGCACAGCTGTTTCACAGTAGCTGGAGGTGGCTGAACTGTGAAATAGTGATTACGGGAGAGGGGCATTTTAATGAGACAATACAATCTAGAACAAGGAGATGCAAGAAGAGGGCATTCTCTCTCATATGCCATCTGAGATCTTTAAATCCTGTTGTGTCAGAATTGCCCATTTTAAAATCTCATTCCAACATTTAAATACCTTTTTAAATAGAAATAAAAGCTTTTAGGGAATTTGCTATTGCAGCTCTTTTTAGTGGGTACACGGGGACATTAAAAATTTAAAATAAGTAATTCAACTAAATAATATGTCCGCAAGAAACCTAAAACAAATTAGAATTAGGAAAGAATTAGAATTATGTGTCAGATTCAACAGAAACTCTATGCTGCCTCAGTAGCATGCCTCTCCCATCCACGGTCTCACTAGTCCATTAGATCCATTTAGGCACAGCTGCCCTTTGGGAATGATGCACAGAGGCAGAATTCCTTCTGAAGTTCTCTGTTGTACAGGAGTGCAGCTGGTGCTACTACACCTGAAATAACCTACTCCCTCTGTGCACGCAGCTCGCTCTGCTGACCACTGTGTTTAGGTATGGGACCATGGCCCTGCCTCTGCCTACCCTCTTTGGAGTGTCTTGCACATGGGTCCCCATTCAGGAAAGCATTTAAGCATTTGCTTAAAGTCAAGCACTTGCTTAAGTCTCACTGGCTGAGATTTAGGGACAGTGCTTTCCTGAATCAGGGCAGAGGAGAGAGCAGTCCCGTGCTCCAAAGAACATGAGGAATGTGGCCATTCCCAGGAGCATGAAAGAGTGCTCCTTGCACCTTCACCCTTCTGCAGCGCACCTTGGAGCGCTCAGGCACAAAATATACCCCATTTGGGGGAAGGATTTGTGCCTGTGGTGCAGAAGATGTAGAGAGATTTCCCTAAACCCTGCCATAAAAATTCATGTTGATATATCATTTTTTTTAAATGCCATCACCTAAGTTGCCTCTAAGTTGTGCAGTCTATTAAGCCCCGCGCAGGGGCTCAGGGCTGCGGCGGGGAGAGATGCCTCTCCCCCACCACGGACCTGCTGCGGCGGGGAGTGGTGTCTCTCCCTGTCAGCCCCAACACGGACCTGCCCCGGACTTGCTGCTGCTGGGGGAGAGGTGCCTCTCCCCTCCCTCCCCCAGCCCAGGTGCTTCTGCAGGGAGAGAGAGCTGGGGGGGGAGTCCTCTCTCCCCACCATAGCCCCGGGGCAGCCTGCACCCCAAACCCCTCATCCCCGAGCCCGCACCCCCAACTGGAGCCCTCAGCCCCTGCACCACAACCCTCTGCCCCAGCCCTGAGCCCCTCATCCCCGGCCCCACCCCAGAGCTCTCACTCTCTACCCACCCCAATCCTCTGCCCCAGCCCTGAACCCCCTTCCACATTCCAAACTCCTTGGCCCCACTCCCACCACATGAATTTTATGTGCACCAGTATGGAGGTCAGTGGCCTGGGGGCGGGAGGGGAAAAGGGGCAATGACATTAAAGCACTGTCGCAGCAGCGCTTTAAAGTCAGCTGGGTACTGGCGGCCACTTTTTACCGGTACGCCGCAGCAGCCCATACCGGCTTACTTGCACCCCTGGTGCTACCGTAATACAAACAAAAAATAAGAATAAACAATTATTGGCCAGCATGTGCCAATCACTGCTTTGATCACATTACTTGTGTCTTTTCCCTCTAACCTTAGGCTGTTTTGTGTTTTCAGACTGTAAACTCTTCAAGGCAGAAACTGTATGTCCCTGTGTTTTGTACAGTGCACTGCATATTTGGGTGCTAGTTGAATATAAACAATAAAATAGATTGTAAGCCCCTTGGGAGAGGGACCAGCTTTTTGCTCTGTGTTTGTACAGCACCTAGCACACTGGGGTCCTAGTCCATGATTAGGGCTCCTTAGCTTGAAGGCAATACAAACAGTAAATAATACCAACACCACCCAATGACTCTTAATGTCACATGTAAATTTGACCCTTACTATTGGTTATATGCCTCCAGGGTATACAATCAGATTATGGAAAAATCCTATAGATAGAATTTACTGCTGTCTTACAAATATTTACAACCCACTAGCTATCTATGTATGTATTTTGTGGTCTATACCTGTATAGGATGAATCCAATTGTGATCTGGAGAAATTTTTCTAAAAACCTATAGATTGTAATAGAGAATGACAGAGAAGCACTTAGATGCTGCAGTGACAAGCGCTATAGAAAACCCAAAGTTAGACAGATAACCTCCCAGTAGGATTTTTTAAAACCAGTCTATAAAATTCCACAGTAGAGGTAAACTCCTTATTAAAATTCAATATGATGGCCCAAAAACTCTAGAGAAAAGTTATGATTTTCCATTATATTCTCTACAATTTTCCCATAAAGGAATGGGGAGGTTTGGGACCAATTGTTTATCAGTCTATAATTTTCTTCCTTGCCCACTGTAGGAGCCACTTTTTCCTATGACTTTTAGACCAGGTCTGTGCTCAAAAATTAAATCAACCCAGCTATGTCACTCAAGGGAATGAAAAATCCCTACCCCTGAACAACATCGTTAAGTTGATTCAACCTCCAACATAGACAGTGCTAGGTCAACGGATGTTCTTCCATCGACCTAGCTGTTGCCTCTTGAGGATGTGGAGTAACTCTGCCGAAAGAAGAACCCCTTCCATCACTGTAGCGAGTAGCTACATTGAAGTGCTACTATGGCACAGCTGCAGCGTTGCAGAATAGTAGATCAAATGAAGTATAAAACCGATCATCAGAAACACTTGTCATGAAGCTCTCCTGGCCTAGGGATTGGTCAATTGGCTAGGAAACAATAAGACAGGTCTCGAATGCTTTCCCATTCCGCCCCTTCTAAGTCCTCAAACAAGTTGCCCTTCCCCCCCCCCTCACTCCCCAGCCTCTTTTCTAGTTCAGATTGTTTTGGATACACCCTTCTTCCAAATACTTTGATATTTTAATAAATCTTTAATAAATAGTTTTGGTAGGGCCTACGACCTGCAGCAGTCTCTCTCTGGTGGGCCTTAGTGACAGTCTGAATGGAAATCTCACACTCTCCCCACTTAGGAAATCTCACACTCTCCCCAGCAGACTGATCATTGTTTGCAGACGCCACACCAGATTGATCACGGTTTGCCGTCTTTAGGCATAATTACACATTTCATATAACAAATTACTCTGATTTTTTCACTGTTATGTGTGTGTGCCTTGTAGATGCTTGGACACCCACTCAAGCATATCTACACATCTACAGTATTAGCACTGCACTCTATGTATTAAACACACAGCAGTTACTGCTGGGAACTCTGCAAGAAGGACAGCAGGATCAGTATATGGCCCAAGAACAATCCTGCTAGTATAGGATAGGACACCAGAGGGTGGGTGGGAAAGGAAAGTGTTGCCATGTGTGCCTTACTGCTTCTCCTAAAAGGAGGAGTGTGTGAACATGCTTCTGCCAGTTGGAGGCCTAGCTCTGATCCCTAACCAGAAGACTATGCCCCTGGGGCCATGATGGCCAACACCTCTCGCCCTCCTTCCCACCTTAGCATTTTCTTAAGTGCTAGATATAAATCTTGCCTGCTACCATATGAGAGCACTGCAGGATTCTTCATATCTTCTTCCCCCTGACCATTATACCCATCAAGCACACGGCAGGATTTGGCCCAGAGCATATAATGAGTGGTTAACAGTTAGCTGGCTAGCAGGGTAACAAAAAGTAACCCGAGCTCTGCTTTGATCTCTTCTAAAGTGCAGGGATCTTGGAAATTTGACTGCTACCAGTTCACCAGAATGGTGCAGCCGAGCACATCAGGGAATAGCAGACTGCACAACGCACACGTCTGCTACACAAAGTAAATAACAAGAAGAGACAATATTGGGTTTGCCAGCATTGACAACGTCTTTCAACTAACCCAAACCACTGCAGTTTGTTTTAAAATGAGCTTTATTCGGCTTTAGCAGGGAAAATCGCAATAAAATCAACTTTCCCCTTATCCTGTTCTCAAAATATTTGCTGACTAATGTGGGCCAAGGAGAGGATTTGACCCTACACGTTTGGGATCACTGTATTTTATTCCCATTCCTGCTTCCTTAAAAGAAAGATGGGGGGACTTAGAACTGTTTCCAAAGGTGCAGGTGCTCTGTGCAGTCCTGCTAGAGGGACGGCAGGTATTGGCAGGACCTTCTAAGTACTGGGTCCACCACACCCCCCCTTGGCTCATGAACCTACGGCCAGTGAGACCAGCGGCAGGAGAAACAGTTAGGAAGCTTCTCATATGCTAGTCCAGACGTTTCCTTTTCACTACCAATTAACTACCCGCACCACAGAATGCTTATCAGCTATGTCAAAGAATGCATTCCTCACCAACACACACACTACAGCAGATAACATCTCCGGCTGCATCAGATTTTCTAATTAAATGTGTTGGAGTGGAGGAAAAATGGGAGGGAGAGCAGGAAACAAAGCACAGAGAGCATTTTATTTTTTGTTAATACTTTGTACTTTAAACTGAAATATAGGTTCATTAGCAATTTGCTGTGTGCTGAGCTGCATGGCTGTGGGTCTTCCAATCCACTTTGCCTGTGTGTCTCTCCGGCCTCATGGAAGAGAGAAGTTAACATATAGACTCTCTTTTAATGACAAGGTCAAAGAAGAACAGCCCATACACTACAGAGAAGGTGCTCTCATTTCCATACCTCCCATCTCCTGGCAAAGATTGTAAAGAGATCAGCAAATGGAAAGATATTGATTCTTGTAACAAATATTGCTTTAAAAACAAAAACCAAGGGGAAATAGCAGAAACTAAATCCAGTCAAGTAATAAGCTACACTAATGTTATAAAGGGTTTGTTCAATTCCTAGTCTAATTATGGGATCCAAATAGAAACAGAGCTGAGCACATAATTCACAATGAGCCATTTACTGGATGAATTTAGCCTCTTCTGCTCATGGAAATTCTATGAGCGAATCACAATTCCTTCAAGTTCTTCTGTAAGCACTCAACCAATTTTAGGGCAACATTTTTTAACTCTATGCACTGTCCAATAATTGCTATTCTGTTGGATAATTGTGAGTGGTCATCTGGTATTATTTCTATTTCCAGAATGAATGAGTGCACAATCACTTCTGGCACAAATAATTGCGCGTGCAGATTCAAAATTTGGCTCCTCAAATGGCATGTGCATCTTTCAAATTTTCTTCCAGATGATATTTGTGCTGTCAAAACTTGATTGCAGGAATGTTCACAGAAAGCGAACACAGAGGACATGACCATGGATGATGGAAATCAATTTAAAAATCTGAATCTTTGAGGAAGACTTTGGCCAGCTGGAGCGAGAATATGATGCTGAGGTGTGAATGGTAAGAAATGCAATAAAAGCAATCTATGTAATGCTTGCAGTACAAGCCAGATCCTTAGCGGGTGTAGATCATCATACCTCTCTTGACATAAACAGCTATGTTAATTGCTCAGGCCCAGGTCCTTATAGTGTAAACTCTTCTCCAAAGAGACTGAGATTTCTCTTATTTCTGTAAGGCTCCACAAAAACTGATGGCTCTATATAAGTATTAACTAATTATGACCTTTTCCCACTCTTTCAATATCATTTCTGTTGAACTGATTTTGGAACTGATAACATTGTTTCATTGTTAGATGTAGGAGCTCTGGCATGTGCTGCTATTTATTATCTTTTTTAAAAATTATGTTAATATTTAACTAATTTGTTTGTATTTGCATGCTATTATGTATGTGATGAAAAAAAAATCAACAAGAAGCTGTTAAAAACCTAATCCAAGCTGATTAATCTTTTGCCATCTTGGGACTTCCAGTGCTGTGTTCTGTATTACAGCATCAGCTTTCTAAACAGCAGTGGATTTGTAAAGCAAACTTTCCACAACACTGTCATCTAAACACTGAATTGGTTCTACTGCCTCCTCCTGCTGTTGTGATCATCTCTTTTTTGTCTCTCTCCTCAGTCTCTTCTTGGATGTACTCCAGTATCCACAGATATACACAGGTGGTGCTTAGAATCTGCAGAAGTCTGATATCAAGCTTCGGGATATGTATTTTTCCCAACCCCGGCTGTCAGTTTACATAGCTTCCTGGGTGGCATAAGCAGCAGAAAACATGCCTTTTAGGAGTCAGAATACTGCTATACACTGTTTTTCTTTGAATTGTCTTTGATTCACGGAAATTAAGACGTAATGAATGTTTGGGAGTCAAACTCTACATCACTTCCTTGTTAGATCTGTGTTTGAGAGTCATAAGTGGTAAAATATACATAGTTCCAAAAATCTGTTTTTAATGTGGAAATGTGCATTCTGGGTTTAAAGCCACTGATCTGTCAGAGCTATATCCTCTGGCCAATTTACACATTGAAAATGGGTATGGAAGCACCACTCAATCTGGCTATCCACTAAGCCACCCAACTCTGAGGATAGTCAGGCCATGTGCAAATGTATGTTGAAGGGATCCACACCATCTGTGAAGACAGGAGCCACAGAGCGTCCCATCCACCAGCCCTTTATGGTTCCATGACCCGCTCTCTTTGTTGTGTACTAAAACTATTGAAGACAAGAGTTATGGCAGCCCTAAGGGGTTAGAAACCCTTATGTGATTGTAGGAGCTAGGAGGATCCCATCCCTTTCCTGTCAGACAGGCAGGGCAGTCTAGAGCAATGATCAATGGGTTGGAAGTAAAGAATTCCCAAGTGTTAATGTTGGCCCTCCCCTTAACTTTCTGTGTAGCTTTGAGCAAGTCACCACACCCCTGTGTTCCAGACTCCCCATGTGGATAATGGAGATAATTATATTTATCTATGTACATCACAGGGGAGTTGTGAGGATTAAGAACCGCCCTTTGCACATTGTGCTATAAAAGTGCTAAGTAATTTTACAATTATTTTATCATATGGAGCTCTTTTTTAAAACAAGATGTGAAAGGTACTTTTTTTTCTATGACAGGCCACCATCTTCTTTCTTTGGATAAAAGCACTTTTCAGAGCTGTTCACCAGGATAATGTTTTCAGACAGTCTCTGTAAGGTTCCCCAGGCTGCCTGTCACTCATGTGGAGGAGGAAATATGTCCCTTTCCTCACAGACCTTGGGGAATATGAGAGCATCTAGAAGACTACATCAGGTGGGTTCCTTTTTTCCCCAGAGAATGTGTACTAGTTTCCATGGCTGCAGAGCTCTAGTGGATCCAGAGTTCATGCAATGGCTCCACATAGCGAACATAGATGAGATTATTCCAGAAATTGGAATCCAAGCATCCATTGCCTAAATTTGATTATTCCATACTCCTGTATGTGGAATGAACCAGGTCTTTATTGCAAACAAAGAAAATCCTTTAAAAACCCATGTTTTTTGTTTTCATTCATTCTCAAAAACATTTCAGAGTTCAAAATATCATTTCCTTTCTACAATTTGAGGTTGTGCATATAGTTGATTTAAAAAAAATAAATAAACAGACAGATCACAGCAAATGCATCCAACATTTGTGGAAAGTTACTAATTTTGAAGTCACACTGTGTGCAGAAAAGGGTGCTAATGGATGCTATTCCTTCCACCTGAAGCTATAATCAGAATCACTTCAGTGGAGGCCATTAAAATCTGAATATGAATGTCTTTAAAAAGTCACAGACCAGCTCAGAAGATTATCAGTCATGATATTGAACACTCCAAGTACATTCACTTGCAAAAAGCCAGCACACCTGTCCAATATTTTTGTACATTAACATTTGATGGACATGCTGGGTCTGTTAAATGAGTGACATCTCTGATTACACAGTTTTATAAAATCACTAGAAAGGACATGGCATAGTGTTGTAGTGACGCTCAGACCTCTTAAGCAGACATCTGATTACTATATTCCTGTATAATGTCTCTTTAAACAACAGCTTACCGTTGTAATAATTGTCTTGTTTCTGATATTTACATAGCAAGGATTTGTAAACCTGTTAATACTTCCAAAAGAATGAACAAGACTTTAGCCACTTGAAGTGACTAAAATTCAGTCCCGTCAAAATAATCACTAATGAAAGGGATGAACTAACTGCTAAACAAGCACAGAGTCTCAGATAAGCATCCAGAAGTTAGAATGCTGATCTAAAACTTCTATAAACATTTACAGGCCCCTAACATCCATTCCCTGCAAATACTGCATCTCTAATGGGCCTAGGTTTCTAGGTTATGTGATTGAACTTCTATGTTCAGTCCTCTTTGCAGGGCCCAGAAGATAGTTGGCTACCACTCCCTTTTAGTGTTGCTGTTCTGTTGCCGAAAGTTGCTGGCCCAAGTCCACATATGTGTGCTGAAGAATTTGAGAATTGTCCATTCCCGGCTCTGTCATTGACCTGCTATTTGACCATGGGTAGGTCAATTCACCCTTCTGTCTCTCCTTTTCCCACTTTCCTTTGTCTGTCTTGTCTATTTAGACTGCTAGTTCTTTGGGGCAGAGACAGTCTCTCACCACGTGTGCACATGGTACCTAGTGCAATGGGACACAATCTCACAGTTGGGGTGTCTAGGCATTACTACAGTACCACTAACCACTCCACCTGGCATAATATGTGGCAGGGGTTCTGGAACAATTTTGATAGTGGGGGTGCTAAGACCCATTGAACCAAACTGTAAACCCTGTATATAATGGAAACCCCATCAAGCCAGGGGATGCTGCAGCATCCACCCCCTTCCCTCCCTCCCGCACCCCTAGTTCCAGCACCTATGATATGCGGTCTCATATAGCTATGGGGGGCATGGATCAGCATTCACGTAGCACTCCCAGTCTGTACCCGGTCCAGACCAGGGTAGCTTAATGGTCCAACCAGCAGACCAAATACGGTGATGAATCCTGGTCTCGTGCCACCTGAGGCATGTTGTGCATACACTAAGAAAAATATTTAGCTATGAATTTTCATAAAGCCTGCAAACCATGGCCAACAGTAAAATCAAAGCATCTCTATGAGGGTCTTTTACACATTCCACTTTAACGGTGTCTTTGGGCTGGAAAGGGTGAAAAGAGGTGTCCTTGGCCCAGGACCATCCTTAGGCATACGTGGCATACGCAGCTGCCTAGGGCACCCGAAAATTTTGGGCACTACTGGGACAGCAGGTAAGAGCAGGTCAGCTCCCACACACTCAGCATGCACTGCAGTCTCCTTAGGTAGGGGCCATATTCATAGAGCCGAATGTGCCAGCATGGGGCATTCTACATGAGGGAGAGGGTAGCAGGTGTCTCTGTGGGGAACTGTGACTCTCCGCTGCCATGAGGCAGGCCGGGTGGCTCGGTATCCTTTGCTGCCTCGTCCCTCTCTCCCAGGCTGCCGCAGCGTCTGCTGCACACGAAGTTCGGTATGTGTCAGCAATGGGGGAGATCTTTTGGGGGTCCGCAGGCAGGGGTGTTGGCTGTACTCCAAGTTGGGCATAGGGGCACCAGTTTAGTAATACTGCATAGGGCCCCATAAATCCTAAGGACGGCCCTGTCTTGGCCTGTTCACAATCAATCAGTTTACAGACACATTACAGTCTTGGAATATACTGTCAACTGTCTCTGCTGCACGATTGTGCCTGTGTGTCATGATTACAGCCACAGCAGAGACAGCAGGGGGGGGGGGGGGGAGGGGGAAGTGACTGAGAATAGAAGACTGTGTAAAACCCCTCAACTCACATGTGGCTGACCACAAAGCTCCTAACTCCAGGAAGCAAGAGCTCCCTTGCCAAATATTGCATCTTGGGTCTGTGGCATAGAATACCCCTATGTTCTCAGACACCTAGAACACCCACTGTTATAGAATCTAAATATGTTTTATTATGCAAAATATGATCTCTATCTTATCAGCTTTAGTTATGGTTAAGTTGAAGTCACGATCTTTCCTCAGAAACCCTCTCCATTTCCTCCCTTTCTTTCCGCACACTTGCAGACATGGACTATATCTTACCAATTCTGCTTACACTATGTTCCTACGCTCCAGCTTATTCTCCCTGTCCAAAGGCAATGCTCTAATCCATGCCCTCATCATATCCTATCCCAGCCGTTCTCAAACTGTGGTTTGGGACCCCAAAGTGGGTTGTGACCCCATTTTAATGGGGTCACCAGGGCCAGCATTAGACTTGCTGGGACCCATGGCTGAAGCTGAAGCCTGAGCTCAACTCCCACCCAGGGCAGCGGGGCTTGGGCTGCAGCCCCCTCTCCCCCAACCCGGGGTGGCAGGGCTCAGGCTCCAGTCCCCTCTCCCTCCACCCGGGGCAGCAGGGCTCGGGCTCAGGCCTTTCCCCTGGGGTCATGTAGTAACTTTGTTGTCAGAAGGGGGTCATGGTGCAATGAAGTTTGATAACCCCTATCTGATCCTAATTACCATGACCACCTCTCCTCTCTGGGTTCTGGACACTCTAACTGTCCCACTCCTATCCATATAAAATGCAGCCACTAAAATCATCTTCTGCTCACAGATCTGAATGTATCATGCCCTTTGTTGAACACTTTCACCAGCTTCCCATACTCCACAACAACAAATTCAAGCTTCTTGACATAGGGGCCTTCCTACTTATCTAGCTTCATTCCTTTTCATAATGACAGGTTTCAGAGTAACAGCCGTGTTAGTCTGTATTCGCAAAAAGAAAAGGAGTACTTGTGGCACCTTAGAGACTAACCAATTTATTTGAGCATGAGCTTTCGTGAGCTACAGCTCACGGTATGCATCCGATGAAGTGAGCTGTAGCTCATGAAAGCTCATGCTCAAATAAATTGGTTAGTCTCTAAGGTGCCACAAGTACTCCTTTTCTTATTCCTTTTCATGTCACCTTGCCACTGATGCCAACCTTGACATTGTCTTTACCAATTCTCCTCACAACCATCTCTGTCCCTTCTTCCAAGCATGGAACTTGCTTCCTGAGTTGTTCCACAAGGCCACAGTCCTCTCTTCTTAAATCCCCCTGAAGGGCCACTTCTTCTCCAATGCCTAAAGGAAAGTCACCAGCTCAGTGTAGTACTTATGCATTCTATCAATTTACCTCATTACATAAATTCTTGTGCCATCATGCTGAGCTCTAACCTTTGCTGAATAACCAAGTTACCACTGATACTATTCCTGTCCTACAACACACCTCATTTAGCCACATTCAGAATTAGTGTATAAACTCCTCAAGGTAAGAATTATGTCTCATTTTTCCTATACTGGGAGGTGTCTAGCACATTTTTGGGCGGTGTTAAAATAATAATCACTCATTTCTATTATATGCATACACGCAAATACACAAAGAAAGAATTCATTTACCAGAATGAGTCATTCATGTTTGCTGTGAATATGTGGGTTTTAGCCCCAAACCTCATAATCTACAAAAAAAAATGCATTATATTTTAAGGGTAATATTTTCACATTTGTTTGTTCTTTTTATTTGGTTTACCAGTTTGTCATTCATTTTGTCTTTCATTATGGAGATCAAAATGATTGGCATTAAAGAAAGCTCTAATCTGGGGGAGTAAATTCAGACTAGTTTTCAGAATGGGAAAAGAAAAAATGTCTCTGCAGTACAGCATAAAGGGCACCACTATCTTATCATCCTTTGTGTTAAGTGTGCTACTTATGCTTACCTCATCTGCGTTTAATAGGTTGCCTTCATACTCCCTCCAAGGAGCCACAGATTCTCATGTTAAACAAGGGAGCTCTTGACAGCTTCTCCTTCCCCCGGGCAAGATTGCTCAACTAACAATAACTAAGATACCTTTTGACAAGTGTAGCTAAGAGCTGGTAAATCTTAGTCAATCTCCATCAGCCTGGATGGCACCTTTAGATCTGAAACTGAAAGAAACTCTCCTAGATGCCAAAATATGCTTGCAATTATCATAGAAAATATAAAAATCTAGTGCAAAGGAAAAATGAATGCAAAAGCAGCAATCAGTGATCAGTTGAAGGAAAATACTTTTTCAACTACAATTGTGGCTGAAACCCATAAATTAGATGACTGAAGTAATAAGACACGTGAAATGGCTTTTAAGTCCACTACCAGCTCTGTGCAATAAATTTTAAATGACATCCAGGCTTTTAGTGGACGGGATGATTTATTGCTGTCTGCAGGAAGAGAGTTTTCATGGATTATCTCTAAAGTGGCAAAACTCCATTCTGAATTTTTCAAAATTAGTGCAGCTCATGAACGTTACTGACAAGCAAGCAGAAGAATACTTTTTAAAAAGACTTCTTCTAACAAACAGTGCATGTACTTCACAATATCCACATACCGTGACAGGCAAGAGGACTACTGTTTTATCTGTTTCTAAAGAAAAGCTTGCTTCAGGTGTTTCTTCACCTTGGCTTCCAATGTCAGCTATATTTTACTGGTAAAAAATGTAAGGTAGTGATCCTCAACCTGTGATTCTAAAGCTGTCTGCCAAATTGCTGCACACAACATGAAGCTCTTGCAAAGTCTACAAGTTGGAATGGATTCCTTTAATTGTACTTGGCCTCAGGTACAGTGATTGGAGCATTGGTCACAGAACTGCTCCCCTTTCTAGGGGGCCTAAGTAACAAACTGGAGTCAGTAATTGTCATGTTCCCTCTCCTTTCAAGAATCCAGAAATCGATTAGGAGGGAGAGAGAGAGAGACAAAAAGTACACCTCCTGTTGTCTTTCCACCTAGGAGGAATGGGGAAGGGCGATGTATCCCAAACGGAGTCACTGAGAGCCATAACATAAGCATGCCACGGCATCCTGATGTATGATGCAATGTTTGTGCTGTGGCATTGCGTCACAGTGATGTCAGGATGTTTCACCATGTTTATTTTGAGGCACTCTGCAATTCTAAAGTGATGCCCAGCTTCAAATTTGAATATTACTTTTCTCTGTTAAACACTTGATAGTGCCTGACGTGCTGCCAAATGGGCACCCAAATTTATATGCCATCATAGACTGTTATTCGCAGCCTGAGGGTATGTCTACACTACGGAATAAGGTCGAATTTATAGAAGTCGGTTTTTTAGAAATCGGTTTTATAAATTCGAGTGTGTGTGTCCCCACAGAAAATGCTCTAAGTGCATTAAGTGCATTAACTCGGCGGAGCGCTTCCACAGTACCGAGGCAAGCGTCGACTTCCGGAGCGTTGCACTGTGGGTAGCTATCCCACAGTTCCCGCAGTCTCCGCTGCCCATTGGAATTCTGGGTTGAGATCCCAATGCCTGATGGGGCTAAAACATTGTCGCGGGTGGTTCTGGGTACATATCGTCAGCCTCCCGTTCCCTCCCTCCCCCCGTGAAAGCAAGGGCAGACAATCATTTCGCGCCTTTTTTCCTGAGTTACCTGTGCAGACGCCATACCACAGCAAGCATGGAGCCCGCTCAGGTAACCGTCACCCTATGTCTCCTGGGTGCTGGCAGACGCGGTACGGCTTTGCTGCACAGTAGCAGTAACCCCTTGCCTTCTGGCAGCAGACGGTGCAATACGACTGGTAGTCGTCCTCATCGTGTCCGAGGTGCTCCTGGCCGCGTCGGCTGGGAGCGCCTGGGCAGACATGGGCGCAGGGACTACATTTGGAGTGACTTGACCAGGTCATTCTCTTTAGTCCTGCAGTCAGTCCTATTGAACCGTCTTATGGTGAGCAGGCAGGCGATACGGACTGCTAGCAGTCGTACTGTACCATCTTCTGCCAGGCAGGCAAGAGATGAGGATTGCTAGCAGTCGTATTGCACCATCTTCTGCCAGGCAGGCAAGAGATGGGGATGGCTAGCAGGCGTACTGTACCATCTTCTGCCGAGCAGCCATGAGATGTGGATGGCATGCAGTCCTTCTGCACCGTCTGCTGCCAGCCAAAGATGTAAAAGATAGATGGAGTGGGTCAAAACAAGAAATAGACCAGATTTGTTTTGTACTCATTTGCCTCCTCCCCTGTCTAGGGGACTCATTCCTCTAGGTCACACTGCAGTCACTCACAGAGAAGGTGCAGCGAGGTAAATCTAGCCATGTATCAATCAGAGGCCAGGCTAACCTCCTTGTTCCAATAACAACGATAACTTAGGTGCACCATTTCTTATTGGAACCCTCCGTGCAGTCCTGCCTGAAATACTCCTTGATGTACAGGCACCCCCTTTGTTGATTTTAGCTCCCTGAAGCCAACCCTGTAAGCCGTGTCGTCAGTCGCCCCTCCCTCCGTCAGAGCAACGGCAGACAATCGTTCCGCGCCTTTTTTCTGTGCGGACGCCATACCACGGCAAGCATGGAGCCCGCTCAGCTCACTTTGGCAATTAGGAGCACATTAACCACCACACGCATTATTCAGCAGTATATGCAGCACCAGAACATGGCAACGCGATACCGGGCGAGGAGGCGACGTCAGCGCGGTCCCGTGAGTGATCAGGACATGGACACAGATTTCTCTGAAAGCATGGGCCCTGACAATGCATGCATCATGGTGCTAATGGGGCAGGTTCATGCTGTGGAACGCCGATTCTGGGCTCGGGAAACAAGCACAGACTGGTGGGACCGCATAGTGTTGCAGGTCTGGGACGATTCCCAGTGGCTACGAAACTTTCGCATGCGTAAGGGCACTTTCATGGAACTTTGTGACTTGCTTTCCCCTGTCCTGAAGCGCATGAATACCAAGATGAGAGCAGCCCTCACAGTTGAGAAGCGAGTGGCGATAGCCCTGTGGAAGCTTGCAACGCCAGACAGCTACCGGTCAGTTGGGAATCAATTTGGAGTGGGCAAATCTACTGTGGGGGCTGCTGTGATGCAAGTAGCCCACGCAATCAAAGATCTGCTGATATCAAGGGTAGTGACCCTGGGAAATGTGCAGGTCATAGTGGATGGCTTTGCTGCAATGGGATTCCCTAACTGTGGTGGGGCTATAGATGGAACCCATATCCCTATCTTGGCACCGGAGCACCAAGCCGCCGAGTACATAAACCGCAAGGGGTACTTTTCGATAGTGCTGCAAGCTCTGGTGGATCACAAGGGACGTTTCACCAACATCAACGTGGGATGGCCGGGAAAGGTGCATGATGCTCGCATCTTCAGGAACTCTGGTCTGTTTCAAAAGCTGCAGGAAGGGACTTTATTCCCAGACCAGAAAATAACTGTTGGGGATGTTGAAATGCCTATATGTATCCTTGGGGACCCAGCCTACCCCTTAATGCCATGGCTCATGAAGCCGTACACAGGCAGCCTGGACAGTGGTCAGGAGCTGTTCAACTACAGGCTGAGCAAGTGCAGAATGGTGGTAGAATGTGCATTTGGACGTTTAAAGGCGCGCTGGCGCAGTTTATTGACTCGCTTAGACCTCAGCGAAACCAATATTCCCACTGTTATTACTGCTTGCTGTGTGCTCCACAATATCTGTGAGAGTAAGGGGGAGACGTTTATGGCGGGGTGGGAGGTTGAGGCAAATCGCCTGGCTGCTGGTTACGCGCAGCCAGACACCAGGGCGGTTAGAAGAGCACAGGAGGGCGCGGTACGCATCAGAGAAGCTTTGAAAAACAGTTTCATGACTGGCCAGGCTACAGTGTGAAAGTTCTGTTTGTTTCTCCTTGATGAACCCCCCCGCCCCTTGGTTCACTCTACTTCCCTGTAAGCTAACCACCCTCCCCTCCTCCCTTTAATCATTGCTTGCAGAGCCAATAAAGTCATTGCTGCTTCACAGTCATGCATTCGTTATTCATTCATCACACAAATAGGGGGATGACTACCAAGGTATCCCAGGAGGGGTGGTGGAGGAGGGAAGGAAAATGCCACACAGCACTTTAAGCACAGCACTTTAAAAGTTTACAACTTTAAAATTTATTGAATGACAGCCTTCTTTTTTTTGGGCAATCCTCTGTGGGGGAATGGCTGGTTGGCCGGAGGCCTCCCCACCGTGTTCTTGGGCGTCTGGGTGTGGAGGCTATGGAACTTGGGGAGGAGGGCGGTTGGTTACAGAGGGGCTGCAGTGGCAGTCTGTGCTCCAGCTGCCTTTGCTGCAGCTCAACCATACACTGGAGCATACTGGTTTGGTCCTGCAGCAGCCTCAGCATTGAATCCTGCCTCCTCTCATCACGCTGCCGCCACCTTTGAGCTTCAGCCCTGTCTTCAGCCCGCCACTTACTCTCTTCAGCCCGCCACTTACTCTCTTCAGCCCTCCACCTCTCCTCCCGGTCATTTTGTGCTTTCCTGCACTCTGACATTATTTGCCTCCACGCATTCGTCTGTGCTCTGTCAGTGTGGGAGGACAGCATGAGCTCGGAGAACATTTCATCGCGAGTGCGTTTTTTTTTCTTTCTAAGCTTCACTAGCCTCTGGGAAGGAGAAGATCCTGTGATCATTGAAACACATGCAGCTGGTGGAGAAAAAAAAAGGGACAGCGGTATTTAAAAAGACACATTTTATAAAACAGTGGCTACACTCTTTCAGGGTAAACCTTGAAAGTTAACATTACATACATAGCACATGTGCTTTCGTTACAAGGTCGCATTTTGCCTCCTCCCACCGCGTGAACGGATTTTGGTTGAATGCCAGCAAACATACACTGCAATGCTTTGTTCTACAGTGATTCCCCAGTACGTGTTGCTGGCCTGGAGTGGTAAAGTGTCCTACCATGAAGGACGAAATAAGGCTGCCCTCCCCAGAAACCTTTTGCAAAGGCAGAACCGCAAATGCCAGGGCAAAGTAATCCTTTCACATGCTTGCTTTTAAACCATGTATAGCATTTTAAAAGGTACACTCACCAGAGGTCCCTTCTCCGCCTGCTGAGTCCAGGAGGCAGCCTTGGGTGGGTTCGGGGGGTACTGGCTCCAGGTCTAGGGTGAGAAACAGTTCCTGGCTGTCGGGAAAACCGGTTTCTCCGCTTGCTTGCTGTGAGCTATCTACAACCTCCTCATCATCATCTTCTTCGTCCCCAAAACCTACTTCTGTATTGCCTCCATCTCCATTGAAGGAGTCAAACAACACGGCTGGGGTAGTGGTGGCTGAACCCCCTAAAATGGCATGCAGCTCATCATAGAAGCGGCATGTTTGGGGCTCTGACCCAGAGCGGCCGTTCGCCTCTCTGGTTTTCTGGTAGGCTTGCCTCAGCTCCTTCAGTTTCACGCGGCACTGCTTCGGGTCCCTGTTATGGCCTCTGTCCTTCATGCCCTGGGAGATTTTCAGAAAGGTTTTGGCATTTCGAAAACTGGAACGGAGTTCTGATAGCACGGATTCCTCTCCCCAAACAGCGATCAGATCCCGTACCTCCCGTTCAGTCCATGCTGGAGCTCTTTTGCGATTCTGGGACTCCATCATGGTCACCTCTGCTGATGAGCTCTGCATGGTCACCTGCAGCTTGCCACGCTGGCCAAACAGGAAATGAGATTCAAAAGTTCGCGGTTCTTTTCCTGTCTACCTGGCCAGTGCATCTGAGTTGAGAGCGCTGTCCAGAGCGGTCAGAATGGAGCACTCTGGGATAGCTCCCGGAGGCCAATACCATCGAATTGTGTCCACAGTACCCCAAATTCGAGCCGGCAACGTCGATTTAAGCGCTAATCCACTTGTCAGGGGTGGAGTAAGGAAATCGATTTTAAGAGCCCTTTAAGTCGAAATAAAGGGCTTCATTGTGTGGACGGGTGCAGGTTTAAATCGATTTAACGCTGCTAAATTCGATCTAAAGTCCTAGTGTAGACCAGGGCTGAGAGATGTTGGCTGTGTCACAGAAAAGATATTTCTAAAGTCCAGAGGGGGAAAATTTGAGGATAGGAGCTCTCCTTCCTGATAAAACAATGGCTTACACATGACAAAAGCTCATAGAAGCGACACTCCAGTGAGACCACTAACTGGCCTCTTTGCCAACGGGTGAGTCTCAATGCATGGGTCTTTGCCTTTGTTAATGTCCATAGCAATAGTTTTTAAGTTAGAAAACTCTGTATGAATTCGTAAAACCTTTACATGTATAAAAAACAGTATCTTACATTTCTGTAGCGCCTTTCATCTAGAGTATTCCCAAAGCATTTTTCAGACTACATATAGATACCCTTATGCCATTGTTTAGGGCAGAAAGTGAAGATTAATGTCTTGTCCAATTAAATTACTGGGGAAATTTATGCCAATAAAATTTAATTATCCAAGATGGAATTTGATGAGGACACAGAGACTAACACCTCCATTTTTATATGCAAAGCGTGCCATGTGATCTTTAATGACCACAAATGGATGTGGCCTTGATTTGACATCTGTACCAAAACAGTAACCTCTACTCAGATGATGAGATATTAGTTAAGTACTGAGTCAGTAGGAAGAACAGCACACTGACTCATCATCCCCACTTCCTATAGCCCCTAAATTGTCCTAGGCAGTCTATCCAATTACTACCCAGGCCCAATCTTGCTAAGTTTACAAAGTAAACAGGCAAGACCACAGGGAATGGTGAGATGGCTGCAGAAATGTTAATATAAACTAGTTTAAAAATATTTTAACTGAATTATATCCCACTTTTAAAAATTAAACTGGAAATTAATAATAGCAATAATAATACCACCTAGCTGTTATGTAGCATTTTTCATTAGCTGATCCCAAAGTGCTTTACAAAGGAGGTCAGTATCATGATCCTCTAATTTATTGAAGCATGGAGAGATGAAATGACTTGCCACGGGTCACCCAGCAGGCCAGCAGCCTAGCCAGGAATATAACCCAGGTTTCCTGAGTCCCAATCCAGTGCTCTATCCCCTAGGACACACTGCCTCCCCTATTAAATACATGAAGAGATTCTAAGGAAAATATTAACATTCTGGGAGTGGTAAAGCAATGCCAGGACTAGAAAGTGATCCAATATAGAAGACATCTTTGAATTTGACATAGGATTTTTACAGTTCTTCTAATTAGATTCAAGTGAGGCCAGGCACTTTTTTCTCCCCGCCAGCACCATGTCTCTCTAATCCAGTCTTGTTCTGCTCTCTGTAGCACAATCCACACAAGCACACTAGGGCTCACTCAAGTAATGGCAAATTGCATCATAAATACGGGCCTTTGTATTTAGGGAGAAACAACATGTTCCTCTCATTAGAATAATGAGTACATGTTTGTAAATATTCACACTTCAATGTATAGGACTCATCTCTATCCCTATATGGCTAATTAATAGTCTGCAGAAAGCACACAAGACATACTTTTGCTGCATAAACAAATCTTATACTTTTGGATATCAGCTGATCACTATACATTCAGTAGCTTGAATATCTAAGGTGTGTTTTCCCCTGGACTGAGGCCGCAAGAAATTTTAGTTCCTCAACCCACCGTTGTCCCCAGCAATAATACCAGCCATGACCACCCATTTGTTCCCTTCTCAACTCTCTTCATTCTTTCTTCCACACAGCCCCAGCCATGGAACATGCTCCAGGAACAGATCAGCAATGCAACTACCCTCTCCTCAAGACCCATTTCTCTTCTGTGAGGCCTACAAGAAGCTAGACCAACTAATGACAGACCATCTGAGGGCCAGTCAGTTGAAGCAGACATATATTTAATTAATAAAAAACAAACCAACCAATGTTGCACATATTTTGATTGTACCCCTCTGGGAAGAGTCTTCCCATGTACATGGACTGTGCCCAGCTCATTCTGGGCACAGCTTGAGTAGATGATAGGTTAGATAGATGAACCCTTGTATCCTTTTCACCCCTGGCTGCGTGTGGGCTCCATGCAGATGTGTTTCATATAAAACTGTATGAAGATATCTGTGCTGGCTAATCAGAAATTTTCAAATACAGTAGAAGCATGCACCATTTGCTCTTCTAATGAAAGAATGTGTTTATGAATGACAGGCAGAGAGATGGAGAAAGTACCTGCCTAAAGCTTAGGTGCATTGTTCTGAGTATTTACTTAATTGGTCTGGTAGCTAAAGCATGTAATAGTATTCCCTTTAATGTTATTCATCCAGTCCAAATGTTCCCCAATAAAGTACAGGAGATTAATGTGTGAAAAGATCCATCTTTTAGAGATACCCAGAGGAACCAATTGATATGGTGTATTTCTGTAGTGGTCTTGCTACACAGATTTAATTCTCCAAAACATATTAACAAAATACTCACCCACAGTCTTATTCGGTAGGTGGGACTGCATCTGCAGAAACATTACAGCAAGCAGACAATGGAGGGGTTTTGTTTGACACATGCGTATAACTCCTTTTACCGTTAATAGGAGATATGCCTGCTCCAACAGAAAAATATGCCTCAAAGTCTGTGATAAATCAGTCAGATGTGATCTACTCTATGTAAAATGCACTGCCAAGGCTGATTAAATGAGCAGTGTGGTGCTCTTTCAATAGTACATCAATGCCTTTCAGCACATAGGCACAGACAGACCAGAGCTCCAGATAAAGGAAAATCATGACTTACATTTTCAGTCACCAGAAGAATTCATTGTAAAACATTAATAGAAAGAAGAGGCATCTTTCCCCATTCCAGCAAGGTTGGTAGTAATGTTACTGTGTAAAACAGTTTCAGCTGTAGCGAGTTTTACATGCAGTTGGTGTGTCATTTTGAAATGCTTTTTCAAATGAGGCTGGGTTACAGTACAGTGCTATAGTTCATTTTTAATAAAGATTAAAAGTACTTCAAAAATAACAAGGGCTCTATCTGGATCCTATTATTTTCCCCTACAAAAATAAAGCTTGGTTAGGTTTGAGTTAAGGTTGCTCAAATGCATTTCCTTAAAGTTCACTCAAACTAAAAATCAAGAAAGTATCCAGCTGAGGTTATATTAACATCCAGGGCAACCTTAATTTATAGGCCTGACCACCCAATCATCATAACAGAAAATCCATACACACTCACAGACTTCGCCATCACAAACTTCTTATCACTTCTAGCCACCCACAATGGACACATCCAGTTTTTCTAACTCACACAGTGTCTCCCTCATCTCCCACTGATCTCATATAGTGTGATCATTAGACATATTAGTCTGAGAAACTTCCTGTTCACTCCTCTTCATCGGAACAGAGCTCCTCCTCTGGCAAACACTGGAAAATTCACCAGCCTCAGCAGCAAAGTTCAGAGTCCCATCTTTAAGGGCAATTTGTCTTTCTTTTCCCTGTCCTCACCACCTTCCCCTCCTTTTGCTGTTAAGGTCTAGGATACAGGGGATAAGGGAGAGAAGGAAACTTGCAAACGAGCTCCCCTGACAAATGGAGCTCAAAGCATCATAACTAAGGCAGCATGTGTTTGACAAACTTCCCATGTTCACCAAAGGGGGAGCTCTGCTCTGACAAGCCAGAGGGGGCTTGTAAGACAATGACTTTTGGCAAACTTTACCATGTACTCAACTGGGAGAGGGCCATGGCTAGGGGTGGTCATAAAGTCATCTCGAGTCAGGGGATGGCTGAGGGTCACTACATAACGAGTGGAGGTACAGAGTCCAACTGTGCAGTGCAGACAAGGAGGGTGCATCAGACAATGGATCCGAGTCATTCCACCAGCTAATCTTGGAGGAATTCAGTTAACTTATCCTCAATAGGAGGAATGTGTTTAATCTGAAAATTTCCAGAGTCTCCTGTGTCTGGGAAATTAATCCACAGAGTCCTCCCTACCAACACTACAAAAAGAAGGATTCCGGGTGGACTCCTCCTGAAGGTCGAGACAGCAGACTGGACTTCTACATAGAGTGCTTCCGCCGACGTGCACGGGCTGAAATTGTGGAAAAGCAGCATCACTTGCCCCACAACCTCAGCCGTGCAGAACGAAATGCCATCCACAGCCTCAGAAACAACTCTGACATCATAATCAAAAAGGCTGACAAAGGAGGTGCTGTTGTCATCATGAATAGGTCGGACTATGAACAAGAGGCTGCTCGGCAGCTCTCCAACACCACTTTCTACAAGCCATTACCCTCTGATCCCACTGAGAGTTACCAAAAGAAACTACAGCATTTGCTCAAGAAACTCCCTGAAAAAGCACAAGATCAAATCCGACACACCCCGGAAACCCTGACCTGGGATATTCTATCTACTAACCAAGATCCATAAACCTGGAAATCCTGGGCGCCCCATCATCTCAGGCATTGGCACCCTGACAGCAGGATTGTCTGGCTATGTAGACTCCCTCCTCAGGCCCTACGCTACCAGCACTCCCAGCTACCTTCGAGACACCACTGACTTCCTGAGGAAACTACAATCCATCGGTGATCTTCCTGATAACACCATCCTGGCCACTATGGATGTAGAAGCCCTCTACACCAACATTCCACACAAAGATGGACTACAAGCCGTCAAGAACACTATCCCAGATAATGTCACGGCTAACCTGGTGACTGAACTTTGTGACTTTGTCCTTACTCATAACTATTTTACATTTGGGGACAATGTATACCTTCAAATCAGCGGCACTGCTATGGGTACACGCATGGTCCCACAGTATGCCAACATTTTTATGGCTGACTTAGAACAACGCTTCCTCAGCTCTCGTCCCCTAACACCCCTACTCTACTTGCGCTATATTGATGACATCTTCATCATCTGGACCCATTGAAAAGAAGCTCTTGAGGAATTCTACCATGATTTCAACAATTTCCATCCCACCATCAACCTCAGCCTGGTCCAGTCCACACAAGAGATCCACTTCCTGGACACTACAGTGCTATAAACGATGGTCACATAAACACCACCCTATACCGGAAACCTACTGATGGCCATTCCTACCTACATGCCTCCAGCTTTCACCCTGACCACACCCCACGATCCATTGTCTACAGCCAAGCTCTGCGATACAACCACATTTGCTCCAACCCCTCAGACAGAGACAAACACCTACAAGATCTCTATCAAGCATTCTTACAACTACAGTACCCACCTGCGGAAGTGAAGAAACAGATTAATAGAGCCAGAAGAGTTCCCAGAAGTCACCTACTACAGAAGTCACCTTTCTGCAGTTCCCAGAAGTCACCTACTAACAAAGAAAATAACAGAACACCACTAGCCGTCACCTTCAGCCCCCAACTAAAACCCCTCCAACGCATTATCAAGGATCTACAACCTATCCTGAAGGATGACCCAACACTCTCACAAATCTTGGGAGACAGGCCAGTCCTTGCCTACAGACAGCCCACCAACCTGAAGCAAATACTCACCAGCAACCACATACCACACAACAGAACCACTAACCCAGGAACCTATCCTTGCAACAAAGCCCGTTGGCAACTGTGCCCACATATCTATTCAGGGGACACCATCACAGGGCCTAATAACATCAGCCACACTATCAGAGGCTCATTCACCTGCACATCTACCAATGTGATATATGCCATCATGTGCCAGCAATGCCCCTCTGCCATGTACATTGGTCAAACTGGACAGTCTCTACGTAAAAGAATAAATGGACACAAATCAGATGTCAAGAATTATAACGTTCATAAACCAGTCGGAGAACACTTCAATCTCTCTGGTCACGTGATTACAGACATGAAAGTTGCAATATTACAACAGAAAAACTTCAAATCCAGACTCCAGGGAGAGACTGCTGAATTGGAATTCATTTGCAAATTGGATACAATTAACTTAGGCTTGAATAGAGACTGGGAGTGGCTAAGTCATTATGCAAGGTAACCTATTTCCCCTTGTTTTCCTAACCCCCCTCTCCCCCCCTTAGACGTTCTTGTTAAACCCTGGATTTGTGCTGGAAATGGCCCACCTTGATTATCATACACATTGTTAGGAGAGTGATCACTTTACAGAAGCTATTACCATCAGGAGAGTGGGGTGGGGGGAGAGAAAACCTTTTGTAGTGATAAACACCCATTTTTTCATGATTTGTGTGTATAAAAACAAACATCTTCTGTATTTTCCACAGTATGCATCCAATGAAGTGAGCTGTAGCTCACGAAAGCTTATGCTCAAATAAATTGGTTAGTCTCTAAGGTGCCACAAGTACTCCTTTTCTTTTTGATATTATCACAGTATCTGTGTATGTACATGTGTGGAAGAGAGAGACAGAATTTTGGAGTTGATTGGGACTGTGACTGTTTAACTAGAGAATACTAAAGAAATGAGAGACAGTCAGAGCAAAATTTCAGGAGGGAGCTTGCATTTTTATATGTTATCTCTGAAAAAGTTAGGAAATATTTTGCCCTAGAAAATGCAATTGTCCCTTGAAAAGATACTGTACCAAATTCAGAGACTAATTTCCTTCAGAGATTAAAAGAGGGATTTAGTCCTGCTATAAGTGGAAATCACAATTCAGCCTCAACTACAGAGTTGCTACCAATACCTCCATAATTCAGATGTTCTAAATTAAGTTTCTCAGGAAATAGGTAGCAGGCAACACCTGAGAGACAGTTGCATTATCTTTAACTATACAATGTGCCCTTCACACAACACAAACTCTGCACATACAAGCTATGTGTTATTGTATTCAAATATCCTTGAAAGAAAATACATTTGATCAGAAGTAAAATGGGTCTCAATAAGGAAGAAAAGGTGCAACAAGTAAAATATATATATACTTAAAACAAAACAAACAAACCCACAATTCTAAAATTAAAATCTACTCACATGGTAATAAAATGATGTCTTTAGATCCTCATGACTTCAAAGTAGCATTCTTCAACTTCTTTGACCAAACAATCCAGTCAAGATTTGCAAACATTGTAATAAGTAAAGAGTTTTTGCATGTCAAAGCCCAAGACAGCCAAGCCATGGATTAGTGCAGGTTCTAGAAGAATAAACTGGTTAAAGTAGAGGTACGGAAGCTTTGTGATTGCCTTGTTGGTATTGTTGATATTGTTCAATAAAGACCAAGTTCAAAACACAATATACTGATATGAAAAAGGGAAGATGTTACAAAAACAAAAGAAAAAAAACTCTTGTAATTTAGTCTATCTGGATGTTTGTTTTCCCCACCACTAATACCCCTACCTAACAAACCTTAAACCTCATAAGACATGTATGCACTGATTTAGGGTTATGAAAAGTTCCATACAATATCACCTCTGGAAGATCCTCCAGGGTCGCTGTTAATGCTGAATCCCAACTCTGTCACCCCGAGTGCAGAAGTGGGGCCCACAAGGATTTTAAAAATACTGGCCACTCCAAGCTTGTATTAAACTCCCAAGGTTACAGCTTTTCTCTGACCGCAGCTTGGTAAATGCTGCCACCACCCAAGTGCCACAAAACTCTCTTTGAACCTAGGAAGGAGCACTTGGGAATTCCTCCCTGTGGGGTACCCTTAAGCCCTTTCACACACACCCCCTCCGGGGAAGAACTGAGAAAGGAAACAAAGGAAATTAGTTGTGGCTACCAGCTAATCAAACAACATGCACAAACCTCTTAGGACACCAAAAATCCAATCCTGTTCTTAAAAAAGGTAAATTTCATTAAAAACAAAAAGAAAGAAAATATATCTGGAACTTAGGCTTTTGCTAGATTTTAAAAGAGCAATTCCAAAAATCAAGCACCCAAAATAGCTTTCTTGGGTGTTCAGCTTAAAGGTTACAAGCAAACAAAAGCATCTGGGGTTAGCACAGAGGAGTCCACAAGCCAATAAAAAATAAAAGAAATAACCCTAATCGAGTCTAGCTAAACATTCTGATCTACTTACACATCTGAAGTTCAGATAAGTAGTTTTAGGCATGATTTGATAATTTATGATATACCTGGCTTAAGCTGCTTATAGCATGGCTATTCTCTCCCTCCAGCCCAGAGAACAACAGAAAAAGGGAAAGTTTCTTTCCCAATTTTAAAAAGTTCTACCTTCCCATTGGCTCCTTTGGTCAGGTGCCCACTTTTATTTTTTCTTTACCTGGGTGACTTTTTAACCCTTTACAGGTAAAGCAAGTAAAGAACAGCTACCAAGAGGGACTTTACAGCTAACTGACTGGCTGGGTGTCCATCAAAGAGAGCTATCCTCCCCCCCCCCCCCCACTTTATATATCACAGTCACTCACTGGGAATGTTATATTTGGCAAAAAGCTTGAGATTCCCAGAGGCCATGCTAAGTAGACTGAAAGAAATGCAAAGTTATCTTCCACCATCTGGGAACAGACTAAAGAGATACAGTAGATACAATTATCTTGTGTATCATATCCAGGGTCATAATATCCTTCTTTTTAGACAGCGACACGGTGATGTGCCACCACCCCTGTGTTGTTCAAATCTTATTCCATATTTTGGAAGCTGCCTCAAGTTTTATGCAACCACTCTCCCTCCCTTGCCTCTGGAAACAGCATTTCATCATAATAATACTTTCAGTTGATACATCCAGGATCACGTGAGCCCAGCACAAGGCTAGCTAGTGGAAGACCACTGAAAATAAATTATCTATTCCCCCAACAAGTAAGAGTTTAGGAAGGATCCAAAGAAAGGCGGAAGAGAGAAAATAGTCAAGAACAGGGAAAACAAATTATTTAGAATGGTACAAGAGAAAGTGTGGCTCGGAGTAATGGCGTGAAATTAAGAAAAAGAAAAGTTAGGTTGAATAATCAGGACAAATGGCCTGAGAGCAAGGTCTATTAGGGTATGTCTACACTACGGAATAAGGTCGAATTTATAGAAGTCGGTTTTTTAGAAATCGTTTTTATACAGTCGATTGTGTGTGTCCCCACACAAAATGCTCTAAGTGCATTAAGTGCATTAACTCAGCGGAGTGCTTCCACAGTACCGAGGCTAGAGTCGACTTCCGGAGCGTTGCACTGTGGATAGCTATCCCACAGTTCCAGCAGTCTCCGCTGCCCATTGGAATTCTGGGTTGAGATCCCAATGTCTGATGGGGCTAAAACATTGTCGCGGGTGGTTCTGGATACATATCGTCAGGCCCCCCTTCCCTCCCTCCCTCCGTGAAAGCAAGGGCAGACAATCGTTTCGCGCCTTTTTTCCTGAGTTACCTGTGCAGACGCCATACCACAGCAAGCATGGAGCCCGCTCAGGTAACCGTCACCGTATGTCTCCTGGGTGCTGGCAGACGCAGTACGGCATTGCTACACAGTAGCAGCAACCCATTGCCTTCTGGCAGCAGACGGTGCAGTACGACTGGTAGCCATTCTCGTCGTGTCCGAGGTGCTCCTGGCCACGTCGGCTGGGAGCGCCTGGGCAGACATGGGCGCAGGGACTAAATTTGGAGTGACTTGACCAGGTCATTCTCTTTAGTCCTGCAGTCAGTCCCATTGAACCGTCTTATGGTGAGCAGGCATGCGATACGGATTGCTAGCAGTCGTACTGTACCATCTTCTGCCAGGCAGGCAAGAGATGAGGATGGCTAGCAGTCCTACTGCACCATCTTCTGCCAAGCAGCCATGAGATGTGGATGGCATGCAGTCCTTCTGCACCGTCTGCTGCCAGCCAAAGATGTAAAAGATAGATGGAGTGGATCAAAACAAGAAATAGACCAGATTTGTTTTGTACTCATTTGCCTCCTCCCCTGTCTAGGGGACTCATTCCTCTAGGTCACGCTGCAGTCACTCACAGAGAAGGTGCAGCAAGGTAAATCTAGCCATGTATCAATCAGAGGCCAGGCTAACCTCCTTGTTCCAATAAGAACAATATGCACCATTTCTTATTGGAACCCTCCGTGAAGTCCTGCCTGAAATACTCCTTGATGTAAAGCCACCCCCTTTGTTGATTTTAGCTCCCTGAAGCCAACCCTGTAAGCCGTGTCGTCAGTCGCCCCTCCCTCCGTCAGAGCAACGGCAGACAACTGTTCCGCGCCTTTTTTCTGTGCGGACGCCATACCAAGGCCGCTCAGCTCACTTTGGCAATTAGGAGCACATTAAACACCACACACATTATCCAGCAGTATATGCAGCACCAGAACCTGGCAAAGCGATACCGGGCGAGGAGGCGACGTCAGCGCGGTCACGTGAGTGATCAGGACATGGACACAGATTTCTCTGAAAGCATGGGCCCTGCCAATGCATGCATCATGGTGCTAATGGGGCAGGTTCATGCTGTGGAACGCCGATTCTGGGCTCGGGAAACAAGCACAGACTGGTGGGACCGCATAGTGTTGCAGGTCTGGGATGATTCCCAGTGGCTGCGAAACTTTCGCATGCGTAAGGGCACTTTCATGGAACTTTGTGACTTGCTTTCCCCTGCCCTGAAGCGCATGAATACCAAGATGAGAGCAGCCCTCACAGTTGAGAAGCGAGTCGCGATAGCCCTGTGGAAGCTTGCAACGCCAGACAGCTACCGGTCAGTCAGGAATCAATTTGGAGTGGGCAAATCCACTGTGGGGGCTGCTGTGATGCAAGTAGCCCACGCAATCAAAGATCTGCTGATATCAAGGGTAGTGACCCTGGGAAATGTGCAGGTCATAGTGGATGGCTTTGCTGCAATGGGATTCCCTAACTGTGGTGGGGCCATAGACGGAACCCATATCCCTATCTTGGCACCGGAGCACCAAGCCGCCGAGTACATAAACCGCAAGGGGTACTTTTCAGTAGTGCTGCAAGCTCTGGTGGATCACAAGGGACGTTTCACCAACATCAACGTGGGATGGCCGGGAAAGGTACATGACGCTCGCATCTTCAGGAACTCTGGTCTGTTTCAAAAGCTGCAGGAAGGGACTTTATTCCCAGACCAGAAAATAACTGTTGGGGATGTTGAAATGCCTATATGTATCCTTGGGGACCCAGCCTACCCCTTAATGCCATGGCTCATGAAGCTGTACACAGGCAGCCTGGACAGTAGTCAGGAGCTGTTCAACTACAGGCTGAGCAAGTGCAGAATGGTGGTAGAATGTGCATTTGGACGTTTAAAGGCGCGCTGGTGCAGTTTACTGACTCACTTAGACCTCAGAGAAACCAATATTCCACTGTTATTACTGCTTGCTGTGTGCTCCACAATATCTGTGAGAGTAAGGGGGAGACGTTTATGGCGGGGTGGAAGGTTGAGGCAAATCGCCTAGCTGCTGGTTATGCGCAGCCAGACACCAGGGCAGTGAGAAGAGCACAGGAGGGCGCGGTGCGCATCAGAGAAGCTTTGAAAACCAGTTTCATGACTGGCCAGGCTACGGTGTGAAAGTTCTGTTTGTTTCTCCTTGATGAAACCCGCCGCCCCTTGGTTCACTCTACTTCCCTGTAAGTTAACCACCCTCCCCTCCTCCCTTCAATCACCGCTTGCAGAGGCAATAAAGTCATTGTTGCTTCACATTCATGCATTCTTTATTCATTCATCACACAAATAGGTGGATGACTACCAAGGTAGCCCAGGAGGGGTGGTGTAGGAGGGAAGGAAAATGCCACACAGCACTTTAAAAGTTTACAACTTTAAAATTTATTGAATGCCAGCCTTCTTTTTTTTGGGCAATCCTCTGTGGCGGAGTGGCTGGTTGGCCGGTGGCCCCCCCACCGCGTTCTTCGGCGTCTGGGTGTGGAGGCTATGGAACTTGGGGAGGAGGGCGGTTGGTTACACAGGGGCTGTAGTGGCAGTCTGTGCTCCAGCTGCCTTTGCTGCAGCTCAACCATACACTGGAGCATACTGGTTTGGTCCTCCAGCAGCCTCAGCATTGAATCCTGCCTCCTCTCATCACGCTGCCGCCACATTTGAGCTTCAGCCCTGTCTTCAGCCCGCCACTTACTCTCTTCAGCCCGCCACCTCGCCTCCCGGTCATTTTGTGCTTTCCTGCATTCTGACATTATTTGCCTCCACACATTCGTCTGTACTCTGTCAGTGTGGGAGGACAGCATGAGCTCGGAGAACATTTCATCGCGAGTGCGTTTTTTTTTCTTTCTAAGCTTCACTAGCCTCTGGGAAGGAGAAGATCCTGTGATCATTGAAACACATGCAGCTGGTGGAGAAAAAAAAGGGACAGCGGTATTTAAAAAGACACATTTTATAAAACAGTGGCTACACTCTTTCAGGGTAAACCTTGCTGTTAACATTACATACATAGCACATGTGCTTTCGTTACAAGGTTGCATTTTGCCTCCCCCCACCACGTGGCTACCCCCTCAACCCTTCCCCCTCCCTGTGGCTAACAGCGGGGAACATTTCTGTTTAGCCACAGGCAAACAGCCCAGCAGGAATGGGCTCCTCTGAGTGTCCCCTGAAGAAAAGCACTCTATTTCTATTTCAGGTGACCATGAATTATATCTCACTCTCCTGAGGATAACACAGAGAGATAAAGAACGGATGTTGTTTGAATGCCAGAAAACATACACTGCAATGCTTTGTTCTACAATGATTCCCGAGTACGTGCTATTGGCCTGGAGTGGTAAAGTGTCCTACCATGAAGAACGCAATAAGGCTGCCCTCCCCAGAAACCTTTTGCAAAGGCTTTGGGAGTACATCCAGGAGAGCCGCGAATGCCAGGGCAAAGTAATCCTTTCACATGCTTGCTTTTAAACCATGTATAGTATTTTAAAAGGTACACTCACCAGAGGTCCCTTCTCCGCCTGCTGGGTCCAGGAGGCAGCCTTGGGTGGGTTCGGGGGGGTACTGGCTCCAGTTCCAGGGTGAGAAACAGTTCCTGGCTGTCGGGAAAACCGGTTTCTCCGCTTGTTTGCTGTGAGCTATCTACAACCTCATCATCATCATCATCTTCTTCGTCCCCAAAACCTGCTTTCCGTATTGCCTCCATCTCCATTGAAGGAGTCAAACAACACGGCTGGGGTAATGGTGGCTGAACCCCCTAAAATGGCATGCAGCTCATCATAGAAGCGGCATGTTTGGGGCTCTGACCCGGAGCGGCCGTTCGCCTCTCTGGTTTTCTGGTAGGCTTGCCTCAGCTCCTTCAGTTTCCCGCGGCACTGCTTTGGGTCCTTGTTATGGCCTCTGTCCTTCATGCCCTGGGAGATTTTGACAAAGGTTTTGGCATTTCGAAAACTGGAACGGAGTTCTGATAGCACAGATTCCTCTCCCCATACAGCGATCAGATCCCGTACCTCCCATTCGCTCCATGCTGGAGCTCTTTTGCAATTCTGGGACTCCATCATGGTCACCTCTGCTGATGAGCTCTGCATGGTCACCTGCAGCTTGCCACGCTGGCCAAACAGGAAATGAGATTCAAAAGTTCGCGGTTCTTTTCCTGTCTACCTGGCCAGTGCATCTGAGTTGAGAGTGCTGTCCAGAGCGGTCACAATGGAGCACTCTGGGATAGCTCCCGGAGGCCAAATACCATCGAATTGTGTCCACAGTACCCCAAATTCGAGCCGGCAAGGCCGATTTAAGCGCTAATCCACTTGTCAGGGGTGGAGTAAGGAAATCGATTTTAAGAGCCCTTTAAGTCGAAATAAAGGGCTTCATCGTGCGGACGGGTGCAGGTTTACATCGATTTAATGCTGCTAAATTCAACCTAAAGTCCTAGTGTAGACCAGGGCTTAGACTGTGGAATAATCTCCCAAAAGAACTGGAGGGGGAAGGCCTATCACATGGAACAATTTTGTTCAGATGTCACTGTGATGAGTGCATTATAAAAGGGACAAACATCAAAAACTAACCTGGACCATAGCATTGGAGAATATACTGTAGGGAGCAATACTGCACCAGTGGAGTTAATGACTCCCTTTGACTTTGGATCAGGCCCTGTATGACTGTCTTTTTCCATGTCTCATTTCTACTATTAGAATATAAATTAACAAAGGTGAGGAAGAAAAAGGACAAAAAGCAGCAAGAGGAACCCATCTCCCTTTACATGAAGCAGTGAGTCTATTTTTCATCCTGCAAATGAAATATTGAAAATCTGTTCGAGCTGGTTAAATGGCATCCATGGTTCGTACTATGTTCTACTGAACAAAGAGATCCAGGTTCCATTTGCAGATTTAGGGTCTTAGTTTCTCATGAGCCCAACTCAGTTCCTACTGAAGACAAAAAAAGACCCCCATTGATTTAAATCCAAATTGGACAGGACCCTAGTAGAAACCAGAAAAGGAAGGGAGCAATCAAGAGCCTCCTATTTCTCTTCATTGCTTACTCTGTTCAGTTTGGAGAAAAGGTGGTGGGCTCCAAAGAGAGTCAGATCCAGCCTTCTTTGCCTAAAGGACAGTCATGTAACATAGAGGCTTCATCAAAATGGTGCAAGTCAAAGGGGAAGAATTGGGACCCTATGTTGGTGTGTGTGACACTGATTAGAGCCCTGCAAATCTGTGGATATCGCGGATGTGGATATCTGTGGACAGTTTATGCGGATCACAGCTCAGACCTGGAAAAAATTTTTTCTATCTATGCAGGACTCTAGCACTGACCCTCACAAAAATGAAATCTTGATTTTAGAGCTTCCCTCCTCCCCCATATCAGTCTTGTCCCACAAAGGGATACTTATTTCTGCTGAATTCAGACAAAAGAGCAGCAACAGCATCATTGAGGCTGGGAGACTACAACCACCTTTATAGTAATGCACTACATTCACATTTTACTTTGTGATCCATTCTAGGGGGAAGCCACATGCCAGAGGTCAAATTACCCACAGCATAAGACAAATAGACCATTTTTCAAATATCCCACCAGGCACAAACATAATAAAATTTAAGAAACCAGTCCACAGGAAAGTAACAGTCACAAAATAATGACCTGCAGTGCATTAAAAAGAAACAAAACCCTCAAGAATAAAGCCCAATCAGAAAACAGAATCCTGCCTGAAGGTGATGAACAGGAACTTGGAGGGAAATAACAGAATACTATCTAATCACACAATGCTGCCTCCTCCTTGAGTTTTCCAAGCTACCAAAGATCAACATCCTTTCCCAAATGAAAGCAACCCGCAAAAGCATATTCACAGCAACACAGTCATAAATGGAAGGTTTTTAGACCTGAATCAACTAAATGAAAAACTAAGTTACACAAACTGAAGAAAATTCAAGAAGTCAGATCTTTCAGAAAAGAATAAGGACTTATCAGTTGTTCTGCATTAGATACAAGAAAAAATAATCCACCACAGATTTGATGCCATATACACTGTATTTATCATTACTTTGTCATAAATACAGCAAAATATAGTGGAAGAAGAAAGTTTTTAAAACAATGGAAAAAGAGGTGTGCAGTGTAACAAGAAGGGTCTTGTCTGGGTAAGATACTTCCAGTAGCTCTAGTTGGGGTGTTAGCTATTGCTTTTTCATCCCACTGCAGCCTCAAAACTGCATTATTCTGGAGGTCTGGAAGAGGAAAGTTATGTGATACAGGAGCATAGTATGTGCAGAGTAAGTAGTTGACTAGGATTACAGCTACTTTAATTTACACAGTCTTGGACCTTATTCTGGCTCCTTAGTGTAAGTTAGATCAACTTAGACTCCTTAACGATGGTACAGTGGTTATACATAAATCTAAGTCAATTTAACAAAGTGTAAGGGAGTCCAATCGAGTTTAAATGGGTCTCACCTGCAACACTGTACACATCACCTCCGAATTTGACCTAATGTCCTCAAGACATGTTTGCAGAGTGATATCAGCACCTTCAACAACAATATAATTCCAAGGACAAAACAATGGCAATGTGACTGCTTACTGTTTACAGATGAAAGTCCATAGTTACATGCTAGGATCACATTGTTTTTTATGTGATTTACATTAGCCAAGACATCAGAAGCAAGTCATTTTAGTCAGTGGAGATCTAAGTGTCCAGGGAGGTTATGCCTTAATGGAGGAAAACACTTTCAGAATGAAAATCCTATCGAACGTCTTCGAATGACTGTGAATGACCTTTCTTAGGCTTTTAACAAGGAAAAAGAAGGGCATATTAACTGATCTCTTTTCCTCTATTGATTTAACAGCCAATCCTGACTTGACTGCAGTTGGAGAAACTAGTGGCATTTTTGTCTACTTGACCTTGTTTAGTTTGGTCTTAATATTAAATGGATTTATTTTATTTTTCTATGGGTAGTTCCTGCATCGTGTGATTTAATACCAGGAGGCTTTTAGTCTGCCAAATCCTGCTGCCCGTGCAAAGGTGATGAGTGCCCTAGACACAAAGAACTAGTTGTTCTTCAACTGAGTGGGACCCAGGGTCCTCACCATACAGAGATTACACAGACTGTTCTTCCTGTTCACTGTGGAGCAGTGCCTTTTTCTGAACCACCAAGCCAAACCAAGGGAGTTTGGGGTGCAATTCAGGAAATGCAGCCAGTTAACCTGTGACTATATGGACCAACTGCCCAAAACCATCCATAGATGCAGCACACCAGTGCCACTGCTGCCTTGAAGCTAAAGTAGCAACTGCTGAGCGGTTCCACTGGTTCTTAGCAGCCAGGAGTAGTGCGGGGCTAGAAGACATTCTGTTCTCCCTCAAATGAAGCAGGAATTGACATAAGAGTTAGGATTTAGCCTGAAATGGAATACATTAGACGTATGCAAATTGTTTTAAGTTTGTCTGCTGTTTTGCTATCTCTGGAATATCAATAACGTAACAAACACTCCTTCCAGACCTGTGCTCCACCTCTATGCTTTCCTTTCAGGTGGTTTGCACTATTGGCAAAAGTAGAATAGAGTCCTAAGTGCTGGGACCGTGATAGTACCCTGTGGGAAGGAATATAGAAAGGCTCCTTTGCCCCCTATCTTCCATCTCAAGGAAGAAGAATGTAACCAGACATGAAAGGACACCAGTGTTTTGTGACAACTTTTCATCATGTGCATGTTTTTGTTCGTTCCTTTTGAATTGTGTGGGAGACACAGTAAAAGAAGATTTTCAATCATAAATAATGTTGCGGCACCAGAAGGCACCATAGAGAAAATTAGGCAGATTTCTCAGGCAGAAATTGCATTTAAATTTCTGGGAGTTTGGATGAGGTAAATCTTGTACAGAATTGGGTGAATAAAAAAAATCTGTAAATATGTCTTTACATTTTTAAATGAATTCATTCCAGCTCTGTCTGTGTCCTGGTTATATTAATTTTATTCTAATGTTCAAGCAAATAAGTTCCTTAGAAGGAATGTTTGTGCAGAAAAAAAAGAAGTTCAAAATAATATTAAGGAATATTCACAGAAGTAAATTTTGAAGAAAAATTCCCCATCTAAATGAGTTTCACTCATACAGTTGTGCAACAGAATAGCACATACAGTGCTGATTGGAAATGTTTTGTCAAAACTTTTCTAATGTAATTTGTGTTCTCAATTAAATGAAGATTTCATGCACTCTGCTTTTCCTTAAAAAAAAATTTTATATAGATTTGTTGGAAAAATGAAAACCTGAAACTAAAATTTCAGCTGAAAATGAAAAATTCTCATTTACATCTAATTCTCCAAGGGAAAACAAATTTCTGACCAGCTCTCGCCACATGTCCCATACATCCAATCAAAATGAAATCTCACAGATCCAAGTTCCAGACATCTAATGCTTTCAAAGAGCTAGTCACAAACAGCCTCTGGAGTAAAAATTATTTGCCTAATTTATTAAGTGAATAATTTTGAATAAAGTATCAGTTCAACAAAATCATTAGCTGACACTGAAATTTGGCAAACAGAGGAGAAAAAATTTATCAAATTTGCTAAAAATTATTCTCCAAACTACTAGGCCCTACATATGTAGAAGATTTTAAAGCACACATCAGTATTAACTTGTGCTTCATGTGATGAATATGAGGAATAGATTAAGGCTTGCCAGACAGAAAAGGACAAAATTGTATAGGGGGGAAATGGTCAGGATTCCAAAAGGGTGCTACAATTAATGGAGTTTAAAAAAAAATCTCTACCCCCTTCCCCTCCCACATTATATATATATATACAGAGAGAGAGAGAGAGAGAGAGAGAGAGAACGAGAGACAGTGCAAGCAAGAGAGAAAGTGGATGATGTACTTTTAATTTCTCATTATGGCACCATTTATACCTCGTATATGTTTCATTGATTTCCCTCCATACAATCCACAATCAAAGCTACTGAGAAGGGGGTGTTGAGACATAACACATCAAAATTAAAACTTAAAGTCCCTAGTCTACCAGTGATAAAACCATTTATTTTTTTCATGTTAAAACTTTATGGGTACCTTGCACCTAGTAGTGGAGTGGCAACGGAAGAGCAGACACTGGTTCTCGCAAAACTAAAGTACTCTTTTTTTGTACCAATCTAACTATATCCATTTAGGAGCCACTATAGATAACTCTCCTGGTTTGGATGGATTTATATCAGTGTAAAGGTGTTTATAGCGGTAAAGCTTATTCCCATAAATTTACTGAAATAAGTTATACCAATATAAGTACTTTTATACCAGTATAACTGTGTCCACACAGAGGATTACACTGGTTTACTTATAGTGGTTTCTAAATCGATATAGTTAAATCAGTACCGAAAAATGTGCAGACAAGCGCTAAGGCAGTATCAGGAGAACTTTAGGAGGGCAGGTCACTGACTGGGTATGAGGCAGCCCTACAAATATTTAATTTAAAACTAAAATCTAAAAGCTTTGTCATACGGGAGGTTAATTTTTAATCTTATTGGGTTTGTTTCCTGGGGGCAGACAGGAAAGAGACAGAAGAAATTGGAGCGATACATGTGGCTATGGCAAAGGACTCCAAGCAAGGCTATATTCCGTGCTTCCAGAGTTTCTCTTAAACAGGTCTGCCCATAACTGACCATGGTAAACTGTAGCAGAAACATAAAATGCTAGGATGTGAAACTGCAGCACACAAAACTTCCCTCCAAGTTATTCAGCTGACTGACTTTTCAAGTACAAGGGCACTCATTGTAATATAGCTGCATATAAAGCAATACCATGATGAATAAGACATCCAGATTTTTTGCTGTTCAGCAGACAAAATCTTACTAAACTCAGTCATCCTAGCTTCTAGTCTTAGGAGTGATAAAAAATAGGCACATACCAGATCCTCTGTCCAGCTAAAAAAAAAAAAAAAAAAAGGTTAATGGCTTGGATCCCTATTGTAAATCCATTTTTTCTAGCATTCAGATTAAGCAACGTAGAACAACTCAATTTTTTAATACAGCGGATTTCATCCCAAATAGTCCCAAAGCACTTTACAAATGGATAATGCTGTTATGGGTTTGGTTAAACCTTGAAACTGGTGGATGTAACCGCTGCCCTTCATTTGGAAAAAACATAAGAAACAATTAAACTCCTTCATGGAACCACACAGCTGAAACAATAGCAACCTCTAACGAAAGCACAGGCATGTCACCACTGAAAACAAAGGCATATGCAAAATATATGTGAGTGGAGGGGTTTCACTGGCTATTCTTTTAGCAGCTATGTGCACGAGACCGAAAGCAGCAGCAAAAAACCACCACAACACAGAGAAGGAACAGAAAGTGAAGGACACAGCCTGGACAAGCTCTGGGAGTGTAGGCCTGAGAAAAAGCCTCCCAAAAGCAAGCTTTTTGGGCTGAGTGCTGGCTGATGGAGGCTTGGAACTGTGAACAAAGAAATTGCCTCATGTTCAGGGAAACAGGATTTATATGTTCTTCATAAATAAACAGGATTGCATCAAAAAAATACCTGACTCCACCATTCATTTCTCCAAACCAAAACAACCCCCAAGACCCCAAATGTTGGCTAAATCCATGGGTCAAAAAGTAGGAACAATACTAGCTATTTTATAAAAAAACACATTAAGAGAATTTTAAGCGTGTGAAAAAATTAAACACTATAGTTAGGCACACCCAGCTCTGTCCCTCTGGTGCATATGCATTACATTATATCTTTTAAACATACTATAATTACTGCCAGGCCTGTACCTCACTCACCTTTGGCCACACTGAGCACTGATTGAGAAATGAGTTTTGCAGAAATAATAGCATCTGATTATATAAAAGACTATTGTAACTTGTGAACCAGGGGACAGAGTTCATGTGGTGCATGTTGCCTTATCCTCCATATTTTCTGACTTCTGATGCTTCCACTTCCATCTCTAACAGAGTCTTTAGATACATTTTAAGAGGAATTTGCTGGGTTAATTTTTTTTAAAATACTCACTGGAACAAATGAAGTGGGAGCTAGATCAAGCCCTAAATGAGGCTAAAAAAAGGCTGTTGCTGAGCTCTGCCTTTTAGAAATGCACTTTTGCATACACTCATAGATGCCCGTGGGTATGTCTACGCTACGAAATTAGGTCGAATTTATAGAAGTCGTTTTTTTAGAAATCGGTTTTATACAGTCGATTGTGTGTGTCCCCACACAAAATGCTCTAAGTGCATTAAGTGCATTAACTCGGCGGAGTGCTTCCACAGTACTGAGGCTCGCGTCGACATCCGGAGCGTTGCACTGTGGGTAGCTATCCCACAGTTCCCGCAGTCTCTGCCGCCCATTGGAATTCTGGGTTGAGATCCCAATGCCTGATGGGGCAAAAAACATTGGCGTGGGTGGTTCTGGGTACATGTCGTCAGGCCCTCCCTCCGTGAAAGCAACGGCAGACAATCATTTTGCGCCTTTTTTCCGGAGTTACCTGTGCAGACGCCATACCACGGCAAGCATGGAGCCCGCTCAGCTCACTGTCACCGTATGTCTCCTAAGTGCTGGCAGACGTGGTACTGCATTGCTACACAGCAGCAGTAACCTTGTGGCAGCAGACGGTGCAATAGGCCTGAAAACCATCGTCATCGTGTCCGAGGTGCTCCTGGCCGCCTCGGTAAGGTCGGTCAGGAGCGCCTGGGCAGACATGGGCACAGGGACTAAATTAGGAGTGACTCGACTAGGTCATTCTCTTTAGTCCTGCAGGCAGTCCTATTGCACCATCTTATGGTGAGCAGGCAGGAGATGAGGATGGCTAGCAGTCCTATTGCACCATCTTCTGCCAGCCAAAGATGTAAAAGATAGATGGAGTGGATCAAAACAAGAAATAGACCAGATTTGTTTTGTATTCATTTGCTCCCCACTCCCTCCCTCTCTCTGTGAAATCAGTGACCGACAATCATTTTGGTGAGGTCTGTCAGGGGCACCTTGAAAACTTTAATGAATATTCAGTCCTTCCTGAAATACCAGAGGGAGGGATAGCTTAGTGGATTGACCATTGGCCTGCTAAACCCAGGGTTTTGAGTTCAATCCTTGAGGGGGCCATTCTGTGTAACAGTTGTTTTTGTTTCTCCTTGATGTAAAGCCACCCCCTTTGTTGATTTTAATACCCTGTAAGCCAACCCTGTAAGCCATGTCGTCATTCGCCCCTCCCTCTGTCAGAGCAACAGCAGACAATCATTCCATGCCTTTTTTCTGTGCAGATGCCATATCACAGCAAACATGGAGCCCACTCAGATCACTTTGGCAATTAGGAGCACATTGAACACTACGCACATTATCCAGCAGTATATGCAGCACCAGAACCTGGCAAAGCGAAACTGAGCGAGTAGGCGATGTTAGCGCGGTGATAAGAGTGATGAGGACATGGACACAGACTTCTCTCAAAGCACGGGCCCTGGCAATGCGGGCATCATGATGCTAATGGGGCAGGTTCATGCGGTGGAACGCCAATTCTGGGCCCGGGAAACAAGCACAGACTGGTGGGACCGCATAGTGTTGCAGGTCTGGGATGATTCCCAGTGGCTGCGAAACTTTCGCATGCATAAGGACACTTTCATGGAACTTTGTGACTTGCTCTCCCCTGCCCTGAAGCGCATGAATACCAAGATGAGAGCAGCCCTCAAAGTTGAGAAGTGAGTGGCAATAGCCCTGTGGAAGCTTGCAACGCCAGACAGCTACCGGTCAGTCAGGAATCAATTTGGAGTGGGTAAATCCACTGTGGGGGCTGCTGTGATGCAAGTAGCCCACGCAATCAAAGATCTGCTGATCTCAAGGGCAGTGACCCTGGGAAATGTGCAGGTCATAGTGGATGGCTTTGCTGCAATGGGATTCCCTAACTGTGGTGGGGCCACAGACGGAACCCATATCCCTATCTTGGCACCGGAGCACCAAGCCGGCGAGTACATAAACCGCAAGGGGTACTTTTCAAAAGTGCTGCAAGCACCGGTGGATCACAAGGGACGTTTCACCAACATCAACGTGGGATGGCCGGAAAGGTACATGACGCTCGCATCTTCAGGAACTCTGGTCTGTTTCAAAAGCTGCAGGAAGGGACTTTATTCCCAGACCAGAAAATCACTGTTGGGGATGTTGAAATGCCTATAGTTATCCTTGGGGTCCCAGACTACCCCTTAATGCCATGGCTCATGAAGCCATACACAGGCAGCCTGGACAGTAGTCAGAAGCTGTTCAACTACAGGCTGAGCAAGTGCAGAATGGTGGTAGAATGTGCAATTGAACATTTAAAAGCGCGCTGGCGCAGTTTACTGACTCGGTTAGACCTCAGCGAAACCAATATTCCCACACTTATTACTGCATGCTGTGCGCTCTGCCATATCTGTGAGAGTAAGGGGGAGACGTTTATGGCGGGGTCGGAGGTTGAGGCAAATCGGCTGGCTGCTGGTTACGCGCAACCAGACACCAGGGCGGTTAGAAGAACACAGGAGGGCGCGGTGCGCATCAGAGAAGCTTTGAAAACCAGTTTCATGACTGGCCAAGCTATGGTGTGAAAGTTATTTTGTTTCTCCTTGACGAAACCCCCCGCCCCTTGGTTCACTCTACTTCCCTGTAAGCTAATCACCCTCTCCTCCTCCCTTCGATCACTGCTTGCAGAGGCAATAAAGTCATTGTTGCTTCACATTCATGCATTCTTTATTAATTCATCACACAAATAGGGGGATGACTACCAAGGTATCCTGGGAGGGGTGGTGGAGGAGGGAAGGACAAGGCCACACAGCACTTTAAAAGTTTTAAACTTTAAAACTTATTGAATGCCAGCCTTCTGTTGCTTGGGCAATCCTCTGGGGTGGAGTGGCTGAGCGGCCAGGGGCCCCACCACCTCGTTCTTGGGCATCTGGGTGAGGAAGCTGTGGAACTTGGGGAGGAGGGTGGTTGGTTACACAGGGGCTGTAGCGGCGGTCTGTGCTCCAGCTGCCTTTCCTGCAGCGCAACCATATGCTGGAATATATTAGTTTGATCCTCCAGCAGCCTCAGCATTGAATTCTGCCTCCTCTCATCATGCTGCCGCCACCTTTCAGCTTCAGCCCTTTCTTCAGCCCGCTACTTACTCTCTTCAGCCTGCCACCTCTCCTCCCGGTCATTTTGTGCTTTCCTGCATTCTGACATTATTTGCCTCCACGCATTCGTCTGTGCTCTGTCAGTGTGGGAGGACAGCATGAGCTCAGAGAACATTTCATCACGAGTGCATTTTTTTTGCCTTCTAATCTTCACTAGCCTCTGGGAAGGAGAAGATCCTGTGATCCTTGAAACACATGCAACTGGTGGAGAAAAAAAAAGGGACAGTGGTATTTAAAAAGACACATTTTATAGAACAATGGGTACACTCTTTCACGTAAACCTTGCTGTTAACATTACATACACAGCACATGTGCTTTCGTTTCAAGGTCACATTTTGCCTCCCCCCACTGTGTGGCTAGCTCCTCCCACCTCCCCATGGCTAACAGCGGGGAACATTTCTGTTCAGCCACAGGCAAACAGCCCAGCAGGAACGGGCACCTCTGAATGTGCCCTTAAGAAAAGCACCCTACTTCAACCAGGTGACCATGAATGATATCACTCTCCTGAGGATAACAGAGAGAGCTAACGAACGGATGTTGTTTGAACGCCAGAAAACATACACTGCAATGCTTTGTTCTACAATGATTCCCGAGTACGTGCTATTGGCCTGGAGTGGTAAAGTGTCCTACCATGGTGGACGGAATAAGGCTGCCCTCCCCAGAAACCTTTTGCAAAGGCTTTGGGAGTACATCCAGGAGAGCCGCGAATGCCAGGGCAAATTAATCATTAAACATGCTTGCTTTTAAACCATGTATAGTATTTTAAAAGGTACACTCACCAGAGGTCCTTTCTCCGCCTGGCGGGTCCGGGAGGCAGCCTTGGGTGAGTTCGGGGGGTACTGGCTCCAGGTCCAGGGTGAGAAACAGTTCCTGGCTGTCGGGAAAACCAGTTTCTCCACTTGCTTGCTGTGAGCTATCTACAACCTCCTCCTCATCATCATCATCTTCCTTGTCCCCAAAACCTGCTTCTATGTTGCCTCCATCTCCATTGAAGGAGTCAAACAACATGGCTGGGGTAGTGGTGACTGAACCCCCTAAAATGGCATGCAGCTCATCATAGAAGCGGCATGTTTTGGGCTCTGACCCGGAGCGGCCGTTTGCCTCTCTGGTTTTCTGGTAGATTTGCCTCACCTCCTTAAGTTTCACACGGCACTGCTTCGGGTCCCTGTTATGGCCTCTGCCCTTCATGCCCTGGGAGATTTTGACAAAGGTTTTGGCATTTCGAAAACTGGAATGTAGTTCTGATAGCACGGATTCCTCTCCCCATACAGTGATCAGATCCTGTACCTCCCATTCGCTCCATGCTGGAGCTCTTTTGCAATTCTGGGACTCCATCCTGGTCACCTCTGCTGATGAGTTGAGAGCGCTGTCCAGAGCGGTCACAATGGAGCACTCTGGGATAGCTCCCAGAGGCCAAAACTGTCTAATTGCATCCACAGTACCCCAAACTCAATCCGGCAATGTCGATTTCAGCACTAATCCCCTTGTCGGGGGTGGAGTAAGGAAATCAATTTTAAGAGCCCTTTAAGTCGAAAAAAGGGCTTCGTGGTGTGGACGGGTGCAGGATTAAATCAATTTAATGTTGCTAAATTCGACCTCAAGTCCTAGTGTAGACCAGGGCTATGTGTGGACCCACTCACAGAATGTCCACCCGAGCCTCAGAGTGTGGGGTGGATGATCCAGCTGAGGTGTCTGATCTCCCTTTCACCTGGGGCTCCTCCAGGCAGAGATCTTGGAAAAATGATCCCCCACGAGCTTTCGGAAAGACACCGCAATTCCTCATAGATTATTTTTTAAAATGTTCAACATGTTTCAGTTTTTGTGCACACATGCATTTACACAACTTCAGATTGATTTTGAATTCATTCTTTTCATTGATAGAAAAAGAGGCAGCTCGAGAACTGCTCCCAGCTCTCTCCCTAAGTTCCCTGAGAAAAGATCATTTTAGGACCAGATCCTACACAGCCTCAGGCCCTTTGAAAGTGACCATCACCATAACCTTTTGCTACAATTCCATCTCACCCCACACATACTTGGAATAGTGCAATCAAATCCATATTAAAAAGGGTCATGAGATTTAGTCAAATGTTTTGGGCTCTCTTGTGATTTTGGAAGTAGACTTGTGCACATGTATGCAGTGTCAGGACATTCCCAATCAAGTTGGGACAGATACGGGTTTGATCATTCACTACCGATATCCTGAGTTCAGACTCCTTACATTTATTTTTGTGAGACTGGAACCATAATTATTTCATACAGAAGTAAAAAGTTAGTGTGTGAATAGCAAAACAGATACCTGAAGCAGTGAGTGTGATAATGGCTAATATTCAGCAGCACTCAGCAGCATTATTCACGCACCAGTTTGCTGATTTATGGGCATTCAAATCAATGGTACTTACAATTTATAACAACAAACCTTTCATTCTTCTGAACTAGAGAATGGTATTCAAAAATGTTCAGATCCTTCTCTGATACCCAGCTGGATACCATAAATTATTTAATTTCTTGGTTCCCTTTAGCTCCTTAAAAAGAAAACCACTAGTTTTCTTCCAGTTTGACAGCTATATCATACTGTATTTTTTCCCCAAAGCCTTCATGCAGTTCTTGACGTAAAAGCTTAGCTTTTTGTAGACAACTGTTATTCCAAATGAAAAGCAGCATGGGTTTTGTCAATATCAGTCTTACTCCATTAAATTTTCACTTCATAGTTCACAAAATGGCTATTCTAGAATACATTCCATGTTATTTCATAGAGAAGATTGCTTCTGCAGTATATACCCATATTAGTCTTCTTTCTCATCAACAAAACAAGTCGTTTGTAGCAGCCACACATCAACAGAACTTCTTCAAGCCTGTGACTGTTGCTTTTTCATAATTATATTTTATAATCCTCCTTTACACACGAGAGCTCAATTCACTTCCTTCTACAATGCATTAGCATCCTCTTCAAATCCATTAGCGGTATCACAAGCTTCACAGCATCATTCCCTCTTCAAAATATTTCATTATTAAGATACTGTACTGCAAGCTGAAGACTATGAATATTTAAGCGTACTATATGTACCATGTCAGGGAAATCAATCCTACTCTTTTACCACATTGGCAACATTTTGAAAGCTGCTCTGTGCTTTGTTAAATATATAAAACTTGCACAACAATATACAATACTTTTAATGATAAAGTTTAGCATGAGTTTGCATGGTGACAATGTAATTTTGCAATTATGTTTCAAAACATAATATTGGGAATTGTGGGGTCTCAGGAGCTCTCAAGATCAGACAAATGGCTCAAGTTTGTACAGTGGGACAAAATGGCATTATCATGAGGTCTGACAAGACCATACTATCAATATAATAAGATCTTGTGACAATATTACAAGATTCTCCATGTCACTAATGTAGCCCAGAAATGGACTGATTTATATGCTTTGTGGATATATTTGCAAACCTATTTCAAAACACTCAAGATATGTAACTTGAATTACGTAACTTGAACCAGTGCAGAAGCAGGCTCTAGCCAATCCCAGATTCCCCAGGTTCCACAAGGTCATAGGTAGGCCCCACGGTCATTTTCAATGGATTATAACAGATCTCCTCCTAGGGTCCCTCCACAGAAGGTGTGATCAAGGTCCAGAAGACTATTTACATAAGAAATGTTCTGAACAACCTAAGTAAGGGGGAGCGGCAGAATCAGCTCCTATTAACATTTACTCCAGAACATAGTGCCTGTTACTACAGGGCATAGTCCTGTTTTGCTACAGGGGACTACAGTTGGTAGTCAACACTACTCATGTAGTACGTATTTACAGATCAGGCCCCAATATGTCTTTCTAGAGGTAGAGCAACATTTCTCTCCAGGTTTGCAAGTGTGAACAATGTGAGAACCAGATCAAGAACGTATGCTACAGCATGTGGAATTTGTCCTTTGACCTTCATCTCCTCCCACCACCACGACACCTGTCCACTTCCTGCTTTATCTAAATATTGTCAGATCCAAATGGCTTTTACTGCAACTAGTAAAAAGCCACATTTTGTTGTTCATTTGAAATATGCTTGCAAAGCTCTAAATATGAAGCAAGCAAATATTTCTCTAAAACCTGCTTAAGCAGGACAACTCATCTTCAGGTGCAGAATCTATTTTTCAAAGCAGTCCTACTTTTTACTCAGTTTACAGCCAAGTTGTCTGAGGTAAAAGAAAATCGAAGCTATTTGTGATCATGGGCAAATTGCGTCTCTGGCTGAATTTGAATAATCCGGGTTTCCAGATGTCTGCTGTAACCACTAGTCCACATACATGGATTCTACATTCCTAAGGTTCCTGAAAAGCCGCAGTGCTTTTGCTGTACAAGAAGAACATTAGAAAAACAGAACTTGACATACTAAAAACAGCAAGAGTGCCTAAACTAAGAATAGCCAAATGATCTCATACAGAAGTTGCCTTCACAATGTTATCCTTCTTCTTCCTTGGCCTATAGCTTGAAGAAAGCTGATTTTGTTTATTCCCCAGTCTATTTATTTGGCTAGAAAAGTCTTTCATATCATATTTCAAATTATACTATTAATTGTATCTCATACTGAAAATAATTACTTAGCTGTGTAACATGATGTGAAACTCTTACCCCTTTATTAGCAACTTTACGCTATGTCATTTAGGAAAATTAACTGTGTGGAATAATGTAGCATATAGAGCTATAATTTAGAGAATCCACTAAGCCATAAAGTTAGAATCCAGATCCAGACTTTCCCCAGAAAATGTTTGGCTCCATGGTTTGCCTGAGCTCATCTCCACTATAATTTACTATGATAATTCCAAGTCCTTTCACTGATCACTTCTGAAAGGGAGAAGAAGAAACTAATATAGGTGTGCAGTGCTTTTGTAATCAAGAACTTCCCAGTAACCATGAAGAACAGCCCGTATCAGCTGCTATGAAGCCTCTCTACACTATCTCCCATGTTTTCTGCATGGGTGCTTTTACAAACCCATATCAAGACAGGAGTCGTAACAGGAGCATGAATCTTATTAGTTACTATTAATAAAGATCTGTGTGGAGAAACAGCTTCTCTTTCCCATCTCCCCAGGATGAAGACAAGAACCTTCACAAAGGAACTCTCCTTATTCAACCCCTAACATGTTACACAAAAGCAAGAAGTTAGAGAGTTAGAAGCAGTGAAGAGGAATATAGTGACTTCGGTTGTTTTTAGCAATGAGTTCTCAAATCCTTCTTAATAGGTAGCATGAGAGCCAGGTGACTCTTCAACTTTTAGTGCAGGGACTATTATGCTCATTGTGTTTCTGCATGTCTGTACAGAATACAGTAGACCTACTGCCTTCATATGTGCTAATGACTAGTGTGCTGTTCACAAAAGAACACCTGTTATTTTTATTTCTCTAATGTTTGTCTTTTATTTACAAACAACCTGCACCAGGAGAAGAATTAACTCACCGCAGTAAAGTGTACAGACAATTTAAGTAATAATTCAGACAGGATACAGTCTGACAAAGCTCCCACTGATTTCAATGGAATTTGGGCCAGTTAAACCAATGCTGAATTTGGTCTATATATTATTCAATAGACTATTGTTCATAATTTCTTAATGCTGCAAGAAGGAGCAACATACTGTAACATCATTTTGCACTTAGATTTGATCCTTTCATACTCTTTATTAATGCTAATTAATTAAAGTTCACACCATTGTTTTAAGGTAGATAAATATTAACCCCATATTACAGAGGGGTAAAATGTGGCATGAAATCACTTGCCCAAGGTCACTGCAAGTCAGTTTTAGAGCTGGGTATGGAACTCAGACATTCTGATGCCGTCTCCACTACTGTAACCCATAAATAATACTCACCTACTGCTCACTTATGGATACTGTACATTATTATTCCTAAAGACATGTAGTAGGATTCTAGCTAGAAGAACTTGTATCATTTAAAGAAAATCCGGCCTGGATCTATGAATTCTTGTTTTGTTTAAAAATGAATACATTTATTTTTACCCATACACTCTCCTGCTCTTGTTGCTAAGCAGATGAGTCATATTACTATGTGACATTTTGCACAATGACTTTTGATAATGACCAGAGGTCATGAAAACATAATTAAATACATGACACATAATGCACTTCTCTTTTTCAGGGGAAGTTACTACAAATGCAGTAAAACCATGTGTTTTCTGAAATAAATACATACATTACTTTTTGTCTTGTAGGCTGAAAAAAAAATTAACTTCTGAGTGACTCAATGGAGTGGGGAGATATTTTATATTCCTATCCCTTGATGACAGTCCATGACTTTAGCAGAAAGCTGGACAGTTCTTTTTTCAAAAGTTTAGAATGTCTACAGGTCTCGTGTACATTCTCACCCTCTCTGCATTCTGTGTCCCTTTTGGACTCTTCTCAATCCCTCCTTTCTCCTCCCCCCTAGGTCTTTCCAGTGCTATAAAGGCCCTCTTCTTTTTACAGATTCACCACCACTCATTGTCTGCACCCTGCTGTCCCTCCTCCATTATTGTCTCTCCTATTTCCTTCTGTAGTGCTGCTTGGCCTTCTACTCTATTCAAATTGGTTTGTATTAATAGAGAAAGGGAAGTCACTTGTCAATCAAAATGTTTCCAATTTCCAAACTATCCTGAAAACAGACTCCTAAAAGTTTCAAGTGGGTTTGAAATTTGGGACAAAATTCTCTCCATCCTGCAGTGCATAATTTACACTCATTCAACATATAAAGCAAATGAAGTTATGTGATGAATGGTCTAGATGATAGGGTTCTAGACAGGAAGTCAGGAGACCTGGGTTCTATACCCAGTTTTGTTACTGATCTGCTGCTTGGTTGGCTTGACTGAATGCTTGAGCAAATTAATTCACCCTCCACTTTGCTCCAAAATACCCTTTGTCTTGTCTAGACTGTAAGCTCTTCAGAGCAGGGACTGTCTCTAATTGTAAGTTTGTAAAGTGCCTAGCACTGGGACTCTGATGTTGGGTGGGGCTGCTAGGCAATACTGTAATGCAAAAAATATAAAAAGAACACAACCCTAGCTATGGATCTGAGAGAAAAAACGTTGACAGATGGAAGCTGGCTAGATCGTCGGGCTCAACAGATAGTGATCAATGGCTCCATGTCTAGTTAGCAGCTGGTATCAAGCAGAGTGCCCCAAGGGTAGGTCCTGGGGCCAGTTTCGTTCAATATCTTCATTAATGATCTGGAGGATGGCATGGATTGCACCCTCAGCAAGTTTGCAGATGACACTAAACTGGGAGGAGTGGTAGATACGCTGGAGGGTAGGGACAGGATACAGAGGGACCTAGACAAATTAGAGGATTGGGCCAAAAGAAATCTGATGACGTTCAACAAGGACAAGTGCAGAGTCCTGCACTTAGGACGGAAGAATCCCATGCACCACTACAGACTAGGGACCGGATGGCTAGGCAGCAGTTCTGCAGAAAAGGATCTAGGGGTTACAGTGGACGAGAAGCTGGATATGAGTCAATAGTGTGCCCTTCTTGCCAAGAAGGCTAATGGCATTTGCGGCTGTATAAGTGGGCGCATTGCCAGCAGACAGAGAGACATGATCATTCCCCTCTATTTGACATTGCTGAGGCCTCAACTGGAGTACTGTGTCCAGTTTTGGGCCCCTCACTACAAGAAGGATGTGAAAAAATTGGAAAGAGTCCAGCAGAGGGCAACGAAAATTATTAGGAGGCTGGAGCACACAACTTATGAGGAGAGGCTGAGGGAACTGGGATTGTTTAGTCTGCGGAAGAGAAGAATGAGGGGGGATTTGATAGCTGCTTTCAACTACCTGAAAGGGGGTTCCAAAGTGGATTGATCTAGCCTGTTCTCAGTGGTAGCAGATGACAGAACAAGGAGTAATGGTCTCAAGTTGCAGTGGGGGAGGTTTAGGTTGGATGTTAGGCAAAACTTTTTCATGAGGAGGGTGGTGAACCAGTGGATTGGATTACCTAGGGAGGTGGTGGAATCTCCTTCCTTAGAGGTTTTCAAGGTCAGGCTTGACAAAGCCCTGGCTGGGATGATTTAGTTGGGGATTGGTCCTGCTTTGAGCAGGGGGTTGGACTAGATGACCTCCTGAGGTCCCTTCCAACCCTGATATTCTAGGATTCTACGAAGATCGTGCTTTTTTCCCCATGTATTTCAGCAAACTGTGTGTGAGAGAGGAAGAGGCATACTCTAGTTGAATTCACATAGGTTTGTGCCCAAGAATTCTAGAGTTCTAATCCCTGCTCTAATACAGACCATTTTCAGCCCTAGTGTAAATCCTTTAACTTCTATCTCAGTACTCCCATTTGGAAAATAGGGATAATACATATTTATAGGGATGTTGGGATGATCATATAGGCCAGTGGTTCTCAACCAGGGATACACGTATCCCTGGAAGTACGCAGAGGTCTTTCAGGGGGTACGTCAACTCATCTTGATATTTGCCTAGTTTTACAATAGGCTACAGAAAAAGCACAACCGAAGTCAGTACAAACTAAAACGTCATACAGACTATGACTTATATATACTGTACACTGAAATGTAAGAACAATATTTATATTCCAATTGATTTATTTTATAACTATATGGTAAAAATGAGAAAGTCAGCAATTTTTCAGTAACAGTGTGCTGCGGCACCTTTCTATTTTTATGTCTGATTTTGTAAGCAAGTAGTTCTTAAATGAGGTAAAACTTGGGGGGTACACAAGACAAATCAGATTCCTGAAAGGATACAGGAGTCTGGAAAGGTTGAGAGCCATCGATATAGGCAGTGTTTGTAAAGCCCTTTGAAGACTAAGAGATTTATGCAAGTGTTCAATGCATTGTCTAGCTCTTATTTTCAATCGGCCATGGTGATGGTATCAAAACGCTTTTGTACCTGATCTCTGAACTCTGAAGATATATTTCTTGACCCAGATTTTTAAAGGTAATTATGTGTTGCTCTTGTCAGCATTGCAAGGACTAAATTACTGAGAAGCCTGAGTGTCAATGAAAGTCAAAGGGACTTGGGAGCCTAAGCTTTTGAAAATGAGACTTAAGACCATATTTTAAAAGGTATTTGGGATGCCTAACTCTCATTGAAATCAATGGGTGGGCCTCTAGGCACTACTGTAATGCAACAAATGTAAACCTAAGGTATTGTGGGACTATGTCTAAAGTGGTCCACAAGAGGTTGTTGTTACCATATAACCATAGTTTTCAACCTGTGGTCTGCAGACCCCTGGGGGTCAGCAGACCATGTCTAAGATTTCCAAAGGGATCCACGCTTCCTTTTGAAATTTTTTAGGGGTGTGCAAATGAAAAAAAAAGTTGAAAACTACTGCCTTAAAAATGCAGGTTCTGGTGCTTTAAGAAAAACACAAGATGGTGGGGGAGTGTATTTTTTTCTAAATGAAATCACAAACCTTGTCAAAACATGATTGTAGAAAATGGCACTGAAAGCATTTATACCACATTTCCAATGAAAAGTTCAACAGTTATAAACAACATTTTGCATGATGAATGAAACAACAGAGTCTGGTAAAGAAGAAATGAGAAAAAAAAACACAACCATCTTCCTCCTCTTCCCTTTCCCCTAACTTCTGTTTATATAAAATGAGAAACAAAAAAACAGGAAATATCAAGTCAAGAAAAGAAATCCCACATAATAACTCAATATTTTAGAGGGATTATTATTTCTCCTCTAAACTTCTGTGTTTAAGGACATAAACTGTCCTTAAATAATAAACAAAATATTACTCTTCAAGCTGCCTTACCATATAATCTGAACGTAATTGACACCAATGAATCTATCTATGCACAAGGAGCAGATACAATACAGGTGGACTAATTTTCACTGGGTTCATTTATTATGAGTGTACTACAATTATCAGCAAGGTGAATCAATAAGCATGAAGTACATTGGCCTCTGTATGACTAATATAGAGTAAGTGTTTTGACAGTAAGTGCAAAACAGTCACATTGTTGCCTAGTTCTTCTATTCCTTCCTCAACTGAGTGCTGAAAAGTTCCTCTCTTTGCAAAACCATGACTTATAAAAATGCAGTCACTGATGTCTACACAGATGGGTAGTTTCTTTATCTGGTAAATTCCTAAAGCAGTGCCTGAGGATTTAAGGCCTGATTGAAAGCCCACAGAGGTAAATGGGAGTTTCTTTCTCCACTGACTTCAATGGGCTTTGTATCAAACCCTTAATGGTGGACTAAGTTAAAATGAACTGCTTTGAAAATGACAGGTTTCAGACTAACAGCCGTATTAATCTGTATTCGCAAAAAGAAAAGGAGGACTTGTGGCACCTTAGAGACTAACCAATTTATTTGAGCATAAGCTTTCGTGAGCTACAGCTCACTTCATCGGATGCACACAATGAAGTGAGCTGTAGCTCACGAAAGCTTATGCTCAAATAAATTGGTTAGTCTCTAAGGTGCCACAAGTATTCCTTTTCTTTTTGCTTTGAAAATGTACCTTCTATGGCTATAATCTGGCTATGTAATATCAACTGACACATAACTAAGAATTGATTGAGATGTGAATTAAACAGTTCTTTTAAAATGAGCATGCTTCAAACAGAAGCACAGTAGATTTTAGGGTTTTCACTGGTCTAAGAACATGTGCTTTTGCTACTTCGAAGTTTTAATTTGGTATATTAATTTTAAAAATGTTACCTGCACTTGTAAGAGCAAAATTAAATATTTGTGTATTCAAATATTCTAAAAATATAGAAAATCTAGTTATCCTTGAAACAATTCATTTAAAAATGTAAATAGAAAAAAACACATAAAAATATAATTTACTTATTATGGTTGCAATCTACAGTCATTGATTTCAACAGTACAGCTCCCATTGTCTTCACTGGGAGAAGGTTTGAGTCTACCCTGTCTAATTTCAATACACCCTAAGATTTTGAGGCTTCATAGTATTTGGAGATTTTCAGAATTCACCACTAGAAAATTCAGAAATAAAGAGAGCAAGACTCATTTTTCATTAGAATTTTATTAATGGAACACACCTAAGGTCAGATCATCTCCTCCTGCATGGTAAAACCCCCATGAGAAAACCTCTGCAATAATCCCCCTTCAAATAATAAATAGCAATAAGGCTCTCCCTGTATCAGCTTCCTCCCAGGGAGGAAAGGAGTGCTCCAGGGAAAAGATAATACAACCTCAGGCTGTATTATCTTATCCAGCTAATGGACAGGATCAGTGGTGTGAAAACACACATTCCCCTCCCCACCCCCCAACAGCCCATTACTTGAATCTTTCCCCCAGAGCACCATTCATGAGATTTGTGGGGGAGGGGATGACAATGCCATGGTGGTAGCTGAGCTACTTTCCATGCAATCAGGCCCTAAAAATTATCACTCATTAATCCAGGCCAAAGTCACCAGAAGGTGAGTTGTGTGTGCAAACCACCATGCAATGTAATGTGATTTTGATCTCCTAGGACTGGTTTGACACTATAACATGTTTACAATAGCAATGTCATAATTGCATTACACTTGAGCCTTACATCCAAAATACACCAACTTGGATTCCCCAAGTTAAACATATCATTAAATATTTAGGTAAATGAATACAGTTGGCCTGATTTTCAAAGATATTGAGCATACACAATGCCAAATGAGGTCAATAAATCCTGTAGGTGCTCAGCTTCCCCGAAAATAATGACACTCATGTTCTCTGCCTGTGGCACACAATAGTTTAGTCCTCTGAGGGCTCTAATATTTTGGTATAATTCTGGTTGTTGGTGACCTGTGATATACAGGTCAGACTAAATGATCTGGTAGCCTCTTCTGGCATTAAAAAAAAAAGTCAGAGTTTAGGTGCCAAAAAGGCACCCAAGTATGAATATTTTGGTGTAATAGCCCAGTCATGCTACACTGAAGACAAAGAACTCTGGGGCAGGCCATAACTGTTCTTTCTTCACATGTTCCTCTGAGGTTCCTTCCTCAGATGGGGGAAATCTATCTGATTTGTATGTTTATCTACCAGAGTATTTATAAAGCACCCATCATGTCACTGAGCACTAATTCAAGATTGTTGCCAAGAGTAAGTCCCTGTTTCTCTCTTCAACTGTTAAGTGTTTCACCATTTTTTAAATGCTTGTCTGAACATAGTTAATGTAGCCTTTAAAGTTTCAAAAGTAGCCTTGTAGATTTCAGCCTCATGAGAGAAAATGTTAGGTATCCAAAAGGTTTACTGCACTGATACTCATACATTTAGGTCAGGTTTTGCTTTAATCTTGATCTTAGGCCCAGTCCTACAGTTGTCTCATGCAGGGAGTTCCTACTGACTGCAGAATTTGGTCCATTATAACTGAGCACACAGTGATTGGCTGGTGTCAGTTTGCATTCAGTGCACACTTAAAAAGCTAATATTTTCTGGGAATAAAAGAAATGGATCAAAGAATAGAAAAAGTTTTAGTTAAATGTTTTCCTTCAGTTGAGCCTTCTTTGTCTTAAGTGCAAAATTACTAATTATGCTTATTTGTGTTTGCTAAAAATAATTCAGGTATTTAGGGAGGAGTATGCTCAAGTATTGTTCATTGTTATCAACATTTGTTAGACGAATTATGGATATGTCTGAATTTTCATAAAGAACTTTTCTAAGAATGCATGTGTCTGATTCCCTTTTTCCAAATTTTGTGACACTTAATTCTGGATACAATTTACGAAGTACCACACAATACTGCTTTAATTGGGCAGTGACAGCCAAACATGCTACCAGGAACTCATGTTATTGGCTCCTTGTCCTAACTTTCTAAGAAGGGCTTTGTCATGAAATTTAGAGGTTTATCCATCTGTCTAAGTATTTATCCCACATTTTTCCTTGTAGCACATGTGAGTCCCTCAGGGGGTAAATGCTCTCATCTTGATCCACATGGAATGACATATGTACATTCCTGAATATTATGATACAAATCCATAGTATCCTCAGAGCTATTCATCAGCTAACCAAAACTAAATCTCCCAGTTTATATTATTATGATGACTTAAAGGTGCCCCCAAAGTGTGTTTGGTGCTTCACAGGAGAGATAGAGCACTGGACTTGTACTGAAATGTAATGGGGCCCAATTCTGCAAACATCAAACGTGTTAATTACTTTGCTCCCAGAAGCAATACCATGGAAGGCACTGGGACTAGTCACACAAGGCAAGTTACTCAAAGTAAGTATTTGCTGGACGTGGTCCTTTATCTCTGAGGACTAATGCCAAAAGCAAAAACCAAGCCTTAAAATAACACATCATCCAAGCTAGACTATGCCAGAGCAGTCTCAGGCAAATAAATGGGTTTTTAAGCTGCTGCTCCTATGCCTTTATTTCAGTGTTATGGACATATTTACTTCAGGTTAGACAGCCTGAGCTGTATTGAAAACTGTTAAAATTGTAAACTGTCACTTTAAATTTCAGGGGTTTTTCCTTGTCTTGCCTGCAAGTTAACAGGCTGCATAGGGAAGGAAAGGTGATCTGGTCTTAGCAGCAGTCAGTCTGCAGACAGACAGGCTAGAGTAAGATGGAATGGAATTGTGCCTCTCTGTTTTAGGGAGCAGCCTGTTTTGTCTCTCTCTGTTGTGGGATTCCTGTGGGTTTATCATTCTGAATTCTAAGAAATAAAGTAGTGTTACATTGCAACCTTCCTGTAACCTTCCAGCAAAAGTATTTTATGGTTTTATCTAACTTCTGTTTGTATGTTATGAAACATCACAGCCTGTATCATATCAATAATCTTATAAGTGGAACAGTTGGTTCAGCCAAAGATAGTAAAAACATCTGTGCACGTTCTTTTAAAATGTAGATTGTCTTATCACACGGCAGCTAGCCCCAGAAAAATATCCAGTGAGTAATGCAAAAATATTTATCTATTTTAATTTTTAGTGATGAGGGAACTTCAAAGAGGCTCAGAGGTTGGGTTCAGATAAGTATACGTTACTCAGATGCTTATATAAAAGCACAACCAAGCTTCCTGAGCCTCTTGGTAGCCTGTGCTGCTCCTACTATATGTTCCTGAAAGGTGTTCTTGTCCTATCCAGTTAAGTTTGTCTCAACCTACTTATTTTCAGTTGTCTTATATGATAGAAGGATACAGTTCACTCTGAAGAATAAAAACCTTACAAAAATTCTAGTACAGTCTTCAGTCCTCTGAACTATGCTATATCACTATCAAATGAATTACAAAGGTTATATGCAGCAACCTCACACAGGGGCATATATACTGCCCTTAATTTGCAAAAGGGGACTATATGACAGTGCCCCCCAAAAAACAACAATATGTTGCATAAATAAAATATGTGATGTAAGTTTTTATTGCTGCTTGTTTGGGAAGACCTGCTTCATTCACTTGTGCCTCTGCTATTCACAAGCACTAATGGCCCAAGCTTATAAAAAGCTTTTCAATGCCCTACATGACATATTCTATACAGATCCATCACACTGGTGTAAATGTGCAGTGCTGGTGAGGAATTCTATGCCTATCTGCTGCAGACATCTCAGCAGGCAGTGCTTCACCCTCCAGTAGCGTTCCACACCCCACTGGTCAATTTTTAATCTTTCATGCTGTACCAATATCCAGTGTTTTTCAGGTGCTCTTAATTGCTGTATTTTTAATAGCACAACACAACTTTTGACCCTGATTCTGTCTAAAACACATACAATGCCAAATTAGGAAAAGGGCACCATTCAATTTCTAATAGAGACTAACAACTCAAGTTAAAAAGTGGCTTTGCTTTAATGCTCCAGTACATGAATCTACCATAGCTGTGCAGTCAATGTACCGACAGGTTTAAAAAGAAAAGCAGAAACATTCCTAATGGATACTGTAATGAGCCCTGTGACTTGCCCTCTTACTTATCCAAAAGTCACACACATTTGAAAGGCCAATACCTTTCAGAAAATTAAGGTTGTGCTATGTTTCTAAACATTTATAGTAAAACACTGAAAAAAGCAAAGGGACAGATATTCAAGGTAGGCACATATGATTCTGCACATACATTTGCATACATCTAGGTTTAGCATGCAAATAGCTCATATGCATGTGCAAAAACAAACAAACAAACAAACCTGTTTGCACACACCCAGATAGGCATCCAAATGGTTGTGCATGCACAGACTCCTAATTTGTATGAATACATCACATTTTTATAAAAAAAGAAGACAGGAACATAGTATATAAACGTGTTTGTGTGCAGATTGAGTATATTGTAGTATACCATGGATTATGCTTAGAAAGTAATGTCAAACTGCAAATGGATGGGGCATTATTTCTGCTGCATTTTATATATATATATATATATACTATTATCGGCTTGTTTTTAATTTTAGTCGTCTTTATCAGCTGCTTCATGTCAAAATGGCAGGACAAGATTAGAAATAAAAATATTCTGAGCCAAACCAAGCAACAACTTCCATCAGCACTGTTTCAGTTTCCACTCGCTTTTTGGTATGGACACATTAGAATGGAAAACCCAAAAATTCTGAGGATTGTGCACCAAGGAATGCTGCTCCATGCCCGGCAATCACATGGCACCAAAAACTTTGGTGGCCCAGTAAGATTGACAGTGGGGACAAACTGAACAGACAGCTAAGCCACTTTAGGGCCTAGCCAGCGATCGATCCAGTTGGCGCTCACAAGGAGGCCACATCCCTTTGGGATTTGCCATGATGACTGTTATGGGCCAGTATGAATGAAATATTGTTATGTTAAAAAATTCCAAACTCATGTTCTAGTACTCCACATGCAATCAAAAGTATTGATTTTCCATTGATTCTGAGGAGGGAAAATAAAATTATCCTTTCCATGGTTAAGTCAAGTTGAAAAATTATAAATACATCAAAATATGCCTGATAAACATTATACAGCTCGCACATGCTCAGGCAGCAAACTGGTTAATATTTTATCATTTATCTGATAAAGTTAACAAAAGAATTTAGTCAGAGTGGAGCCATATACTGAATATTTCATCACCTTCTTAATTGCAGAATACAGACAAGACAACTTTCTCCTTTGGGAAAAATAAATGTTAAAACTTATTACGGATGGGAATCAGTTTGGCAATTAGGTTAAATCCAACTGAAACCAACCAGAATTTAAGCACAGAAAACATCACAGAGCTGAAACATTCAGCCAACCCTATTAATTTACATGATGAAGCAGAAATGTTGATAGCAAAGCTTGTGTAACTCAGCAAGCAAAGGTTACATTAACACAGAAGAATACACTGCTTTGTGCTTTTTTCTATAGTTAATTTGCAGTCTTCAGAAGCTGTCACTCTTTTGCCCAGCACACAATATGATATACCTAAGGCTTTTCATTCTGACTTCTGATTTAAAGGTCTTCAGCTTGTGCTACAGACCTTAGCCTTGAAGCCAAGTGCAAATTAGCTTTAAATCAATGAAGCTGATTAAAGCTTCATTGTCGCTGAGCCCTTAACAGAAGAACGAGGGGAGTGGGGAAAAAAAGACCCACTTGAACGCAGCAAAGGACTTGCCTCTCTTAACTTGGAACATATTAATGCTTTTCAGCTCTGGTTTACCCTGAGAAAACCATGAAGGGTTTAAAACTCTCTACCTACTGACAGGATGGAGCCAAAATTCCAATTCAGTGAAAGAGACCAATAACCAAAGATATTGCTGTGCAAGCACAGAAAGTAAAAAGTTGCTTAAAAAATAAAAAAAAAGGAGAGGGGGAGGGAAATGGACATCAGAACATCTTGCCAGGATGGAATAAGGGAACAAAGTTCCCACTCTGCTAAATCAGAGGGTTTTTTTTTTCTTTTTAATATAGAAGTGCCTATTTGGAGAGAAAGGCTGGAGGCAAATTGCAGTCCTATGAAGTAAACTACTTTTTTTCATAGTGACTCGTTATCCAGACAAGCTACTTGTCTGTTCACTTGGAATACAGATGACCTGCCAACGTTACCTTAAAAAAGATCTTTACACTGAGGGCTTGTCTACACTACCGCACGGGGTCGATCTAAGATATGCAACTTCAGCTACGTGAATAGCATAGCTGAAGTTGACATACTTAGTTCTACTTCACTGTGATAAGTCAACAGCTGATGTTCTCCCGTCGAATCTGCTTGTGCTTCTCATTCTGGTGGAGTACCGGAGTTGACAGGAGAGCGCTCAGCAGCTAGACGCGATAAATCGACCTCCACTGGATCGATTGCTGCCCACCCTGTCTTTACAACAGATAGCAGGTCTCCATTATAGGGATTATTCATATTGCATGAATGCTAGAATAGCTCTCTTTTAACCGCTAGTGATATTTAATACTACTTGTTTGATATGCAAAAAAACTCTAGCAAAGTGGGTTCCTTTTGATTGAGCATATGTCCTATAGGATCTTCAAAAAGGTTAAAATATTAAAATAAGAATGTAATGCAGGGGTGCCAGAACAGGGGAAGCCAGATAGCCATGGCCTCATCACTTTTTACCAGATGTAAGGGTGAGTGATAGGGGAGGGGAGCTGAAAAGAGGCAGCACGGGGGGGGGACTCTGGGGAAAGGGTAGCATGGCGGGAGGGAAGGGCCATGGTTCGGGCACTGGTGGTCTCCCCACTTTTAGGGAGCTTCCACCACAGGTGCCAACTTTCCTTGGCGCCAGAGGGCACTTCCACCCCCCCGCCACAGCCCCGGCCCTGCCCCTCACCGAATCCCCACTCCAGCCCCGCCTCTTCCCCGAGTGCACCGCATTCCTCCTCCTCCCCCCTCCCTCCCAGTGCTTGCTGCGCAAAACAGCTGTTTCGTGGTACAAGCACTGGGAGGGAGGGGGGAGAAGCAGCATTCTCAGCAGCATTCTCAGGGGAGGAGGTGGAGGTGAGCTGGGGGCGGGGTGGGGAGCTGCCGGTGGGTGCAGATTACCCACCAATTTTCCCTAGTGGGTGCTCCAGCCCCGGAGAACCCAGGGAGTCAGCGCCTATGGCTTCCACCACTTCTTATGTTGCATCTAGAGCTGGCAGAAATACAGAATTTCTAGTTTATAGGGATTTTTTTTTTTTGATATTTCAAAATTTGGTTTCAGTCCGATTTGGAACAAAACCAAATTTTTGGCAATTTCCTACAAACTAGAAATTGCCCCAAAAAAATGATTTCAGAAACACCAACACAGTATTTCCACAAGGGAAAGTGCTCTCTAAGACACCTGTGAGGGGCTGACTGAAATTGACACAAGTCTTGCCAATTTCAGTCAGCTACTATCCAGACTCCTACTATCCCAGGCAGCCCTGCCATGTGGGCTGCCCTGAGACCAGGGATCCCAGGGCTTCCAAGCACTTGGCAGTGAGCCTAGGAGCCCTAGAAGTCCCCAGTGTATCTTGATCAAGTGAAATTGGAGTCAGATGACTAGGGTGACCAGATGTCCCATTTTTAAAGGGACAGTCCCGTTTTTGGGGACTTTTTCTTATATAGGCGCCTATCACCCCCCACCCCATCCCATTTTTTCACAGTTGCTATCTGGTAATCCTACAACTGACCCTTGTTCCCTGGAGGGACTGTTATTGCGGGGACACCAGTGGAACTAAGAACACGGGGAGTCAGGCTGAAAGTAACTCAGCCATATGGACAGAGCAGTGCTGAGGTTTTAATAAAAGTTCCCCTTGTTCAACTTAACCTGTGCTCAGCTTCACGTTTTGTGAGTGAAACATAGTGGCAGCATCTGAGCTGTGATTTCTGTGCAGCAGCTGGTAGTATGAGCCATGGAACTTGGTCTGAAGACCCCTGGAGCCTTGGATTTTGCACACACAAACCTAGCCCAGCAAGGGACCCAGTGGAAGGAGGAGTTCGAGTTGTACACAGACCTGGCCATGCAGGAGGAAGACAGCAGAAAAGTAAAAAAACCTGTTACTATATCTTATTGGGGAACAAGGTAGAGAGGTCTGCAGCACTCTGAAGCTGATCCTTACCTCAAGCCTCACAACAGTGCTAGGAGCCCTGGGAACTATTGCTCCACAAAGCAGAACAAAAAGGTGGAGCGACACAGGTTTTTCACTGGATACCAACCCATAGGGGAAGGGATAGACCCCTCTGTGTTACTGCCTTACAAACAGGAAAGTCTGTGGCACTTGGGATCAACACCTGCAGAAGTGGCTACTTTGGGAACATGACTTCACGTTAGACAGGTGCTTAGACATGGGACATGTAATGGAAGCCTCAAGAGGAAGGATGAAAGCCCTAAGAGGCAAAAAACGCCCTAAAGTACATGCAGTGAGACAACAAGAATGGAAAGCAGGAGTTTAGGGTTCCATACCCATAGCAAGACAGCACGAATGGAAAGAGAAAAGCCTGGCTCTAGCAGAGCATAGCAAGGAATGTGGCAAGTTGAACTATTTTAGCAATGTGCAAGAGTCAAGGAAGGTCTCAGAAAGATTCAGTCACACTTGTACAAGAAGGGGATGGCACATCAGACAGCGGTGACGAGATCATGCCTCTCTTCTGGAGTCAGAGAGCACTTCAGGTTCAGGTTATCAGGACAGGAAAGCAAAAAGGGACCATACCAATCTCCAGGCATCCAACAATGTTAATAGGGAAACACCCAGTGTGATTTCAGCTAGAGAATGGGACCTTCTGCAGTGTGATTCCTCAGGATGAATGAGACTTGAACACATCCACTACAGAAAGCAGGTGCAATCTAATAAGGTATGAGAACGTAATGCAGCCCATAAGAACATGTGATGTCACAGTAACTAACCCAAAAAATAACAGATGGTGCCAACTGAAGTTTGTGGTGGTGGAACATGTGCACCACAGATCCCTCTTGGGGAATACAGCCATAAAAAGCCATTCACTGGATCAGGGTACGGAGTCAGAATTTTATAGCTGCAGTACAAGATACAAAAGAGGGAGTCCCAAGGACAACAGAGACCATTTTAAAAGCATATGGGGATGTTTTCAAAAGCAACAGAGGGCTGCCTTGAATGAAAGCTGTGACTGGAAGTAGACCCCACAGTGGAACCTGTGTAGTTATCATGAAGGAAAATTCCAGTGGCATTACGTAAGGAGCTTGAAAGTCTGCAGAGCTGTGGTATCATAGCCACTGCAGAGGCCATACAGCTGGATAAGCAGAATGGTGGAGGTAAAGGCAACATCAGGCAAATCACACATCTGGATAGACCCAATGAACTGGGCATTGAAAAGATGCCACTATCTACTGCCCACAATTGATGACATCTTGCCAGAACTTTCCAAAGCCAAAATCTTTACGATCTGTGGAATGGGCTTGGTACATATGCCTGGATAAAGAGTCCAGCATGATGTCAACCTTTTCAACACTATTTGGTCACCACAGATGACTTTGCATGCCTATGGGCATAAACCCAACACCAGAGGTGTTCCAGAGAAGACTCACCTGAGTGCTGGAAGAGTTGCCTAGGGTGAAAATAATTGCAGGTGATATCTTCATCATAGGTGAAGGGAGCAATGATACAAAAGCTGAATGAGACGGACAGAAAACTACAAGCTTTTCTCTACAGTGATGCAGGGAGACAGACGTGATGCATGGGGGGGGGGGGGCGGAGACGACCATGCTGGGTCACATGCCCCCCCAAATTTGCTGCTTGGCTTAGACTGAGCATACTCACATGGACTGAGCATTCTCAGTAACACAGCTGAAGCCAGCTACCTTCACTCTGCCCTCCCCCCACACTATTGGCAGACATGGGTCACCTCTGCAGGGAGAAGAACATGCAACTGAACCCGGGGGGGGGGAGGAAGGAAGTGACTCAAACAGCATGAGGTGGCATACGTTAGACATCTACTCACAACAGAGAGACTGAAAGTAGATCCCAACAAGATCAAAGCAGTCAGAGAAATGCCAGCTCCAGCAGATGTGAAAGTGGTATAGCACTTCATAGGAATGATACTTTTTCTGTCCAAATTCTGTCCACACCTGGCTGCAGTAGTCAAATCCATAGATTAGGTGACAAAACAAGATGTTGAATGGGAACAGGCAGGTCCCAACAGCAAGCATTTGACATGCTGAAACAAAGGATAACTGAAGCCCTTGAAATACAACCAGCCAGGAGACCCACTGACACTCCAGTGTGATGCACCAAAGAAAGGATTGGGCATAGCTCTTTTGGAGGAGCAGCTGGTCGCTTATGCCAGCACAACCTTGTCAGAGACTGATAAGGGATATCCCAAATAGAAAAAGAGCTTCTGATTGTGGTACTTGGAGTGGAGCAATTCTATCAGTACACTTATGTCTACCCAGTAACAGAGCAATCAGACCACAGACCTTTAGAGACAATTGTGGCAAAGCCCCTTCTTAGTGTTCCAAAGAGATTGCAGCACATGTTGATGCACCACCAGTGCTACCAGGAAGAGATCAGATATTGACCAGGATGATTAATAATGTTAGCAGATGCCCTCAACAAGGCGTATATACCCAGCATCAGTGAGTATGGTGAGAAGGAGGTGCCTTTACCACCATGATAGTTCACCATGTGAATGGATTCAGTGTCCCAGCTTCAGCAGCAAAGCTGATGGAAATCAAAGCTTTCCACCCAGAAAGCTAAAGGCAATGGAAAAGGACATCCAACTCCTGGTAGTCAAGAGAGCCATGCTAGTGGGGTGGCCAGAAGACAAAAGCCAAGTAGAGATACAAAAAGAACCATATTTTCAAATTAAAGATAGACAGGATGTAATAATTTTGAGGCTGGAGAGATGTCCCGTCCTCCCACCTTCATTATGTAAGGATGTCATGGGGGGGAAAAAAATACATGCCTCACACATGGGCACTGACAGCTCAGTCGGGCTCAGAAGCATGTGTACTGTTTGGAAATGAATACACGGTTCTGCCAGTCATATGATAACCATCAGCCACATGAGCTGCCCACTCAGCCATGGGAAAAGGTGAAAGCAAACTTATTTACTTTTAAGGAAAAGCAGTACTAGGCCATTACTCAAGTTTTTGGGAAGGTAACGGCTGGCCTGATACAAGAAGCAAGTCAGTGACTGGCAAACTGAGGGCCCACTTTATGATATGGTATTCCAGACACTGTATTCATGGACAACAGACTTCAACACGCCTCAGATTTCAATGGATTTGCACATAAATGGGAGTTTGACCACATCTCCTTCCCAGCACACCCAGAGTAATGGCAAGGTAGAATCATCTGTGAAAACAGCCAAGAGACTGTTATAGCAGGCTGTCTCTTCTGGTTCAGATCCCTTGTAAAGCATTCTTGGCACACAGGAATACCCATCACAGGGGTGTCAAAACAGTCCATCACAGTCACTGATGAGACAAAGGACAAAAACTCTGCTACCAATGAGGGGAGACCTGTTTCAGCCAGAAGGATGGAGAGAAAGGAGGCACTAGAGTATCACAGGTCAGCCAAGGATGTACCAGCCAAGGAGATGGGCACTCCTGTGAGGATCCAGTCATTGTAAAGACCCCAGAAGAAATGGACTAAAGGAGTTGGGGATGGGGGCAGTGACATCCAGGTCATATGAGGTGACTGCAAGAGGGACAAGTCTGAAGTCAGGAGGCACCTACAAGCCAGCAGACAACACCGAAAAAGTCCACAGAGATAAAGATGTCACAACAGAACCATCTGCAGGCCAACTCCACAGGGAGAGAGAAGACTTCACAGAGAGATAATTTGCTAGACTCTGAGACAGAGGCCAGAGACAGGAGATAGACCACTTGGTATGGTCGCCTACTGAGGAGGCCAAACTGCCTCAGAGACTATGTAACCAACTGAGCCTCTGATAAAGACAAAACGGCAACTGGGCTATGTGCTAGCAACCTCTAGCCATCAATTATTTGTTTTTAATGTTACTATTAAAAATGTTTGTAAAAATAGGGAGGATGTAACATGATCAGTGGAACTGGAGTCAGAGAGCCCATGTTCTCTGGAGGGACCGTTATTTCAGAAAAACAGAGAACACAGCAGTTAGGATGAAAGCAACTCAGCCACATGGACAAAGCAGATCATAGCGTTTAATAAAGTTTCACTTGTTCAACTTAAACTGCATTAAGCTTTACACATTCTGTGATTGAAACACCCAGGGCTTTCAGGTTCCCAGCTGCATGGGAAGGAACCTGGAACCCCTGATATGACACTTCTGCTCCAGAGTTGTGGAATCTGGAAGACCTTGGGTCCCCAGCCCTTAGGCAGTCTGCAAGTTTGGGATGCCCTTGTGACACAGAACCTGGAAACCTGAACCACCTAGCAGCCCTCAAGGTGAGCTGGCAGGAAACCAGGCAGGTTTCTGTTAGAAATCTGTCTGCGATTCCACAAAAAAAGTTCATGGAACCCAAAACATATCTGCAAAATATTTTTAGTTCAATAAATTGTTCTTCCTAATGGTTCACTGATTAACCAGCCAGACTAATTCCATTTAGTCTGGTGGGTGTTCCCCAGGTGCAAAGACTTTTGTAATTAATACATAGTTAATATTCCTAACTTCGGGTACAGAAATGATACACGCATCCAAATAGGATAATCACATTCAGTAAATCATAACCTTTCCAATGATATCTCACATGGCCCATTTTGCATAAAATACATCTTTGTTATGCCATATTCATATCATAAGCATATCTCTACGAAGAATATGGGGCATAGTGCCACAGCAATACTTTTTAAAAATACGGGGTAGGGGGTGGAGCAGAGAATGGTCTAAAGACTCAGGGATGCAGAGAAATGAGCACAAGGCTGGGAGCCTGAAATTCTTGAAAAGACTAGATTTTCAAAAGTGACTAATAATTTTAGGTTCCATACATGAGATACCTTAAAGGGACCTGATTTTCAAACGGTGCTGAGCATCTGCCCTCTGAAAATCAGGCCCAATTAAGATGCCCCAAATTGGGTATTAAAAAGTCAAAGACACTCAAAATCATTAGTCACTTTTGAAAATCTCAGCCTTGAATTCTAATTCCAGCTCCGATGCTGACTTCTTCTGTGACCTGGGGCAAGTCCATCAACCTCTGTACCTCAGTTTCCCCATATATAAAATGGGAGGAGATAACTCGTACCCTACAGTATTATCTCCTCCTATTTAGAAGGGGCTGGGAGAATGGATTAGTTTGTAAAATGCTTTGAAGATTAAAAATCAATATGTACAGTATAAGTGCTTCTAGTTATTAATAAAATGTTAGGGCAGGCATGAAATTAGCTATACATTTCCCTGTTTGAAATCCAGGTTTTGGAGTGGATGATATCAGAGAAGGAGGCCTGGAGAGATTTTGAGTAGCTGATTGGTTGCGGAAACATTATACTCCTATCCAGCACCATTTCACTTATATTTTTCTGACCTATTTATCGTAAAATGCTTCTGCACTAAATATCAACTTATCATCTGATTGCAAAGTAGTAACTTAAAACCATAATAGATAGTGATATGCTCTTGCAGGTCATTCAGATCCTTACATGAGGATTCTCTTTGTGAGTCTCTCTCACTTGTTAGAAGACCAGGCTCACTCAGAAATAGACCTGGACATCCAAAGAGTAGAACTGGGAATTCAGCTCTCTCAGAATACATAGCCCAAGCATGGACAGTCTGCCAAATGCAGGATGCAAATTTCTGAACTTCTCACATGTACCTTGCAGGTGGAAGACTTCCTAGATGTTATGTCATTACACATTGTCATGGGATACCAAAAAATCATGAATCTTTTGTTTCATTGACATCATTAAAACCCACCCCAAGTGATTCATAATACAAGGGCTCTCATGGGTTTGGAATGTAGGAATTCAGTGACTTTAATGGAAACAACATTTTCTTGGTGGTTTTGAGATAGAGACCTTTCCTTGTGGCATGTGAGCAGAGTCTCCATGGAGCAATGAGACAGGAAAGAAGTGATACTGCCAAACTGCAGAGCAAGGAGCTAGTTGTGTCTGAAGCTCATGGAAATGATTAATTTAATACCAATAATTGCAGGATCTACTTCCTTCATGATTTTTAGTACTGAAAGTTCTACACTCTGGGGAGTAAAAAAAGATTTGTTCTTCACTCCTATTCAGTGTTCTACTCAGCCTTTCTTCACATCCCTGAGAATGTGAAGAAAAAAGTCTCTTTCTCTAAACTGGCCAAAATTTAACACTTGGTAAAAAACAAAAATGGAAAAATTCTCATTGACTTGTTTGGTCTTGATCAAGCCCTTTGTATTCAAGCCACAAAAAACTGGAGGAATTGGGAAAAATAAATATTCCCAGACACTACAATGACTAAGCTTCATATGCATTTGAGGATAGAAGGAGCTATTACCTAGCTGAGACTGGTATCAATTCTGCTTCATCCTTTTATCCATTCCAGGTGGAATTCATCTCTGTGCCAAGGGTCTGCATAAGGTCTATGTATCACTTAAATCACATTTACAAACTCTCTAAATAGAGCATAAGTGAAACTTATGTGGTGCATAATCCTTTTGTCAGTGCTGGACCCTCTCTACAGCAGGGAATAAAATTCTGCTAAAATCCCATGTGAAATGATCTTTTTATGTAGTACCAAAATGTGCCCTAAATAGTCTGATCAATGACTGCTGCCTCTCATGAGACAGAAAATACCCTGAGAATTCCCTTTTATTCCTTCTGGTTCCCATTTTATGGCCCAGATTCTCCCTCACGTTAGGGCCACTTTACACCGAACAGAGCAGCCCTAAAGCCAACGTAGCCAGCCATGCCCTTGACAATCAGGCCTTATATTTAGGTGCTCATTGGTGAAGGGGTGATTTGATTGGAATTTATATTTGATTTGTAATTTAATGTAAGTGGCAAGGTGCTCAGAGGTTATATACAGACTTCTTTTCTGGTTCTCAGCTGAAATAGAGAGAGGATGTTGTAAGGTTTCTTATACCATCCACATCCATGCAGCTGGCATAGCAGGTATAGCTAAGGAAAGAGGCTGGGGCTTCTCTGTGCACTACCAATCCCTAGCTGCCATAACAGCTCCTTGGGACCCCTGGCAGCTAGTGTAAGCTGCCAGGATGTGGGGGAAGTGCAAAGATGGCTGCGTAACAGGACAGTCTGCTCCTTAAAGGGTTAGGGAGCCTGAGGCCAGCCAGCCCTGTTCAATTCTCTGACCCCACTGGGAAGGGAGCAAATGATTATAAAAGCCAGCAAGAGGCTCAGCTGAGAAATATTGCAGGTGGGAGATGGCTTCCTGCAGTAGGCCCAGGACCAGAGGAATTGAAGGCAAGGGTATGTCCTCCTTTCCAAGCTGAGAAACACAAGGGGAAAACCCAAGGTGAACAGGGGGCTGCTTTTGATTTGATATTTTGTCTGTTTTATATTTGAAAAATAAACTTGTGTCCTGAAAAAGATTTGGTTGTGCGAGTGAGTCCTTCCTGGGCTGGGGAGATAGGCCAGCAGCTTACAGGCTCACAGCTACTTTTGCACATACATTCCATTGAGAATTGTGCAGTGTGCTCCTTGGCTGCAGCCAAGATCTGGACCTATATCTGAGTTTGTTCATTAAAATATTTTGTTTGTTTGGTGGCAAGAGAGTGGGAAGACCAGAGGGCAGGGAGACAAGAGGGCATGCATAATCAGAAATATTTTCTTATAAAGAAATAGTAAATACAATAATTTGGCACACATCCCTTAAGCAATACTTGCAGTATATGGGATGACCCTATTAAAATTGGAAAAATCCTAAAAAATGCAGAATGGGTAATATACCCTCATTAAAAGTTCACTGTCAACTACCCATAGCCTGAGTTTTTAAACACTTTATGTAAAAAGCCTAAGGCGAACCGAAACATTTTCCAATTTTTTTTAAATTTCTCTGAAGACACTTCACACTTTGCCCTACAGTGTTGTAAACCCAAACACAACTACGTGCTAGCGCATCAGAACCAGAAAGTAAAACTGACTAGAGAGAAAAGGGTTCAAGTGAGATGAGTGAAATGTAAAACGTACTCAGCAAATACAGCAAAAAGAAAACGAGTTTTAAAATTCTTTCAGTTTTTATGATCTGTAGTATTATTAACAACAGAGGAGAAATACATATATGTGTTTTTATTGCTTTAAAGTGGTTCAAATCACTGATATCTAAAGATATGTTTCATAATGAATCTAATACATAAGTTTTCTCTTTGCTTGTTTTATTTTGACCATCCCTTTAAGTAAGAAGGTTGAGTGAACTTTCTATGAGAGGTTTCCAAAAGATGAGATACCCTAATTTCAGCACCAACCTGGCTGGAATTTGGGCTTTCTGAATATAAGGTACCAGTACTTCAATCCACAAATATGATTCATTTGATTTTTTAATGCCTTATATTTGGGCAACTTCATCTTTTCCTCCTCTTCTCCTATCCAGACTTACAGACGGGGGATGCTGACGGTGATGCTGTGTGTGTGGAAGAAGTCTGGATAGTGAGACAGAAATCACCACCATGGAGAAGGCCAGCAGTAGATCTACGCATGACTCAAGTCCTACTTAAACCCTAAAAATAGGGTTTAAATCAGATTTAAGCAGAACATGTGTGAATTTTCCTTGCCCGCTGCACATGGGTGAATTTCATTCATAGTACACAAAGCTGTAATAAAAACAAATCAGACTTGTGAAGTTTCAGCTCAAAAAGCGATTTAAAGATTAGTTTATTATGCAGTATAGGATGGTCTAAACTGTTGCCTACATACATTTATTTAAAAAGGAATAAAATAGAATAGATCAGGTGTGGCCAAACTTACTGACCCTCTGAGCCTCATAAGACAATCTTCAGAAGTTCATGTGCTGGGACACACCTACCAGAGCTCAGGGCTTCTGTCCCCGGAGGCACTTACTGGGGCTCAGGGCACTTATTAAACATGGAAAAAGCTTCCATTTGCTTTGCAAAGTACAAATTATCAATCCTAAAACAAAACCATCAAGAAATGTCATGTTCTGTGATGGCACAGGGAATGAGAAGAAGTTGACCTTGCTGTTGGTAGCAAAATCCACCCACATTCAAGAAAAGCAAAGGAATAATGGCACTTATTAAACTCATCAGGGCTTTTACTACTGAAAACCTAAAGGGGTAATAAATATGAATTGCAAGAAAAGTGCAATAAGCCATCTATTTGAAATTTGTTTTTCACACGTTTAGTGCAAAAACAACAGCTCTTGCAAGAAAGGTCAATCCACCCACACATTAATCTCCAATCAAGCAGCACTCTAAGAATCAAAATGCGATTGCAAATCTATCACATGCCAAGATGACGGGTTTTTTTAAATTTCAATCTATTACTACCAGCATTTTACATTCATTATGGTCAGGAGGTGAACTGAGCTGGTACTAGCTGATACTGAATGCCAGCACTCTCTTGATTTTACTGTTATAGAATTAACACAAAAAACCTGTGTTAAAGTAATATGAAGGGGCTCACTTAAACCCACATTCATCTTTCACACCAGCCTTGCACCACACCCTAGAATGCACCACCAGGGTAATAAAAACCACACTGTACTTTCTGACAGGTTTCAGAGTAACAGCCGTGTTAGTCTGTATTCGCAAAAAGAAAAGGAGTACTTGTGGCACCTTAGAGACTAACCAATTTATTTGAGCATGAGCTTTCGTGAGCTACAGCTCACTTCATCGGATGCATACCATGGAAACAGCAGCAGACTTTATATACACACAGAGAATATGAAACAATACCTCCTCCCACCCCACTGTCCTGCTGGTAATAGCTTATCTAAAGTGATCATCAAGTTGGGCCATTTCCAGCACAAATCCAGGTTTTCTCACCCTCCACCCCCCCACACAAATTCACTCTCCTGCTGGTGATAGCCCATCCAAAGTGACAACTCTCTACACAATGACAGGTTTCAGAGTAACAGCCGTGTTAGTCTGTATTCGCAAAAAGAAAAGGAGTACTTGTAGCACCTTAGAGACTAACCAATTTATTTGAGCATGAGCTTTCGTGAGCTACAGCTCACTTCATCAGATGCATACTGTGGAAAGTGTAGAAGATCTTTTTATACATACAAAGCATGAAAAAATACCTCCCCCCACCCCACTCTCCTGCTGGTAATAGCTTATTTAAAGTGATCACTCTCCTTACAATAAGAAAAGGAGTACTTGTAGCACCTTAGAGACTAACCAATTTATTTGAGCATGAGCTTTCGTGAGCTACAGCTCACTTCATCAGATGTATACCGTGGAAACTGCAGCAGACTTTATATATACACAGAGAATATGAAACAATATTCTGCTGCAGTTTCCACGGTATACATCTGATGAAGAGAGCTGTAGCTCACGAAAGCTCATGCTCAAATAAATTGGTTAGTCTCTAAGGTGCTACAAGTACTCCTTTTCTTATTGTAAGGAGAGTGATCACTTTAAATAAGCTATTACCAGCAGGAGAGTGGGGTGGGGGGAGGTATTTTTTCATGCTTTGTATGTATAAAAAGATCTTCTACACTTTCCACAGTATGCATCTGATGAAGTGAGCTGTAGCTCACGAAAGCTTATGCTCAAATAAATTGGTTAGTCTCTAAGGTGCTACAAGTACTCCTTTTCTCTCTACACAATGTGCATGATAATCAAGTTGGGCCATTTCCTGCACAAATCCAGGTTCTCTCACCCCCCCACCCCCATACACACACAAACTCACTCTCCTGCTGGTAATAGCTCATCCAAACTGACCACTCTCCAAGTTTAAATCCAAGTTAAACCAGAACATCTGGGGGGGGGGGTAGGAAAAAACAAGGGGAAACAGGCTACCTTGCATAATGACTTAGCCACTCCCAGTCTCTATTTAAGCCTAAATTAATAGTATCCAATTTGCAAATGAATTCCAATTCAGCAGTTTCTCGCTGGAGTCTGGATTTGAAGTTTTTTTGTTTTAAGATAGCGACCTTCATGTCTGTGATTGCGTGACCAGAGAGATTGAAGTGTTCTCCGACTGGTTTATGAATGTTATAATTCTTGACATCTGATTTGTGTCCATTTATTCTTTTACGTAGAGACTGTCCAGTTTGACCAATGTACATGGCAGAGGGGCATTGCTGGCACATGATGGCATATATCACATTGGTGGATGTGCAGGTGAACGAGCCTCTGATAGTGTGGCTGATGTTATTAGGCCCTGTGATGGTGTCCCCTGAATAGATATGTGGGCACAGTTGGCAATGGGCTTTGTTGCAAGGATAAGTTCCTGGGTTAGTGGTTCTGTTGTGTGGTATGTGGTTGTTGGTGAGTATTTGCTTCAGGTTGCGGGGCTGTCTGTAGGCAAGGACTGGCCTGTCTCCCAAGATTTGTGAGAGTGTTGGGTCATCCTTTAGGATAGGTTGTAGATCCTTAATAATGCGTTGGAGGGGTTTTAGTTGGGGGCTGAAGGTGACGGCTAGTGGCGTTCTGTTATTTTCTTTGTTAGGCCTGTCCTGTAGTAGGTAACTTTCTGTGGTCTGCTGCAATCAAAGGCACAACGGGGTAGGTTAGGGCAAAAAAACATTAAATAAGTTTGTCCTTGGTTTGGCCAATTTAAAGTCAGACACTAAGCATTACTTTAAAGATACGTTTTGTGTGCACTAGCTTCCTCTGTTTTTTCTAAAAGTAATCTGACAGAATAAAAAGATCATAATGAAATGTATACCCTTATAGCCCATGAGTCATTTACATGATAGGCTATAATGTCTCTGTCTAGTGAGTCAATGCATACAGTTACAGACCCTTAACTTAGAGATCATTGATGTGACAAACCATCATTGCTCCTAAGGAGCCATTACAATCTACAAATGCTGGAGAAGGTCCAGAAAAGAAATGCTAAATTGATCCCAGGTATAGGGGGTCTTATAACAGGATTAAGAACTTGCCTTGAGAGAAGATGAGACTAGAGTGGTTGGGATCTCATTGCAGTCACTGTAAGTACCTAAAGGAGGATCACAGACACTTAGGTATTATTATTAGTTATTTGCATTGCAGTAGCACTCAGGGACCCCAATCAGGGACAAGGTCCCATTGTCTTTGGCACTGTACAAACAAATAACGAAGATGGGTCTTGCATGAAGAGCTTAGGCGGAAGTATTTGAACTCAGCAGCAACAAGAAAACAGTGGGCTCTCATAAAAAATGAAAAAGCATTATATATATTATCACCTGCAAATATGCTTACGTTTGATTAGCCAGTTAATACTTCAGTGGAATCAATTATGTAAATATTATATCACAGAGAAGATAAGAACATGAACAGCAGATACATAGTTTATGTAAAATTTTGAAAAACACCTAAATGACTTGTCTTAGGAGCCCAAGTCCCCTCTTCAAAAGTGATTTAGGGCCCAGATCCTTAAACTATTTACACTGATTTCAGTGAAGTTAGGAGCCTAAATATGTTTGAATACCTGGACCTAGGAGCCTAAGTTCCATTGTCTTTCAGTGAGATTCAGGCCATGACTACACATAAAATGCTACACCAGCAAAGCTGCAGTGCTTCAGTGTCAACACTCTCTCCAGCGATGGGAGGGGCTCTCCTGTCCCTGTAGTGAATCCCCACCTCCTTGAGAGGCAGTAGCTAGATCAACAGAAGAATTCTTCCATTGACATAGCACTGTCTACACTGGGCGTTAGGTCGGCATAGCTGTGTGTCTCGGGGGATGTGGATTTTTCACACCCCTGACAAAAGCAGCTATGCCAATGTAACTTTTCAGTGTAGACCAGCCTTTAGGCTCTTAAGCACTTAAGGGCTGATCTACACTGGGAACTTACATCAGCCTAGCTACATCTCTCAGGAGTGTGAAAAATCAACACCCCTGAGAGACATAGCTAGGCCGACCTAACTCCCATTGTAGACCATGCTCTTTCCATCAACCTAGCTACTGCCTCTCGAGGAGGTAGTATCTACACGGGTCGATAGTATCTATTATCTACACGGGTAGGAGAACCCCTCCCCATGGCACAGGCAGCATCTCCACTGCAGCACTGCCGCTGTGCCACAACAGCGGTTTAAGTGCAAAGACACATTTAGACTTTTTAATTAGAACTTAGGTACTTTTGACAATTTTACTCTATATATTTTATGTCATTGAAATGTAGGGCTGGAATGGACCTTGAGAGGCCACAGAGATGCAAGATTAAATAGGATTTTTTTTACCTATATATCATAATATAGTTGTAGGGCCAGATCGTGATACTCTTGCACAAGTTGTACCTTACTCCTTGAGTGGTCCAACTGAAATCAATGGTACTTGATAAATACTTGGTATTTGCAGAGTAACATATTACTGACTGTGAATAAGGTTGGCAGAATCTGGCCCTTAGTGATCTTAAAAAATTGTTTAAAGCTCCCACACACTCACCTTCCCTTTTGTTTTACCACATACAACAAAAAAAACACATTTTACTCCAACTCAGCACTTTTTTTGTACCCACTTCCCTTAGACTACAAATGAGGTTTTTTTATTGGATTGCTGCTGATCATTACACCAAATTCTTATTTGTCACACTTTTAATAAAAGAAACAAAATCTAATAAAAACACTTTGCCGTGCCACAAATAAAAGTGTACAACAATTTTCAGTGTTAGAGATAAACACTTATCAACTAGTTATTTTTTTCCTTGCTATAAATGGGCATATTTCTTCTATGCAAATATCAAGCTCCCACTTTGCTATATTTGCGTATGAATAATGCCACACTAGCAAATGGTACAGGGAACAACAAGTGAATTACATAAAAGAGAAACATGACTTTTTGACTGATTGCCTGTAAGTTATCCAAAGCCAAGTTAAATGGCAGATGCTACACTGGCATCTGAATACATGGATGTCATTGGTAACACATTATTAAGGGGCAATATGTTTTTCTAAAATAGTGTGTTGCTTCTTTATTTCCTGACTGGAGGAATTTTCTGATTTGCAGACAGAGCACTGCAGGGTCCAAACTATGCTCAGAATAAAGCCCTGTGGTGAAAACTGGGAGCCAGACTGCCCCCTCCACGGAGGAACCCACAGAAGTGGGACCCCAAGGAAACACCATCTGGTTCTCCTTGCAGAGTCTCCTCCCAAGAATCCTTAAGCAGTTGGGAGTTTGAGGCCCCTGTCCCACCTTGAGGAAATCCCCCTTTCCCCAATACCATATCCACTGAGGCAGCAGTCATCTTTGTGGACAACTCCTCCCTCCACTGACTCCATTCCCCGTAGTAACATAGCTCCTCCTGGAGTCATACTGCCATTGGCTGGGTCCCCCCGCCATGGCTGCTCAGTAGTAGTAGTGCCAGAGACCCTTTAATAACATTAAATCCTGTTTAGCAATCTGTGGAATTAAACAAGATGTGGTGCAATAGGCTATTTACTCCTGAGGGCATTCTGTGCCAAAACAAACAAACAAACAAACAGAAATTCTGGGGCCGCCCCCCCAAAAATTCTGCGCACTATATTTTAAAATTCTGAAAAATTTTGCAAATTATATTGGTCAAATAAATGTGGAAGCTCCAGCATAGCCTTGGGGAGCACAGAGGTAAGAAATCACTGTGCAGCTCCACCCCCCGCACAGTCCCTGTGACACAGACTCAGCGGTGAGGCTGCACCCAACCCTGACACAGCACAAGAACCAGCCCTGCCCCAGAAACACCCCAGGGCCCGGCCCCTCTGTGCCAGGTGCACCAGGTGTGGGCAGGCAAGCTCAGCAAGGTGGGATCCAAGTATGGAGGGGCTTGGGGAGAGGGTCCAGGTGTGGGTTGAGAGAATTCTGTGTAGAGCAATCTGGGTGCGGGCAGCTCAGTGGGGGATCCAGATGCACAGGGGCTTGTTGTGGGGTTCTGGGTGCAATGGTAATGGGACTCTGCAGGGAGGTCCAGGTGAAGGTGGTTGGGCTCATTGGGAGGGGGGAGAATAGAGCTTGACAGGGGGGTCTGGGTGTGGGGGGCCCAGATGCTGGGTGAGTGAGGCTTAGTGGGGTGGGGATCCAGGTGCAGCTGGTTGGGGTTTGATGCAGTAGGGATCCGGGTGGCTCGTCAGGGTGGTCCAGGTGCAGGGGGAGTGGGGCTCATCAGCAGGAGTTCTGTGATGGGGTATCCCTACCCCACACCAGCCTCAAAAGGATTAACTGTGCTTTGCAGGCTGAGTGTGATAAATGAAAGCTCTGGGTGTGTGGGCAGCATGGACGCCATGCCCCCGGGCCCAGGGCTCCAGGCGGCCCCCAGCCCCGGGGGGTCAGGTGGCCATGTAGCAAGGCAGCATGGTCACCGCGCCCCCCTAGCCCCAGGGCTCCGGCAGCCCCCAGTCCTGGTGCTCAGGCGGCTAGTCCTGGAGCGCAGGGCAGGCAGTGCGACTCAGCACCAGCCGCCCTGGCGGCCCCAAGTCCCTGCAGGAGGCACACTGGCCTGGGGGCGGGGCAACAGTAGGCTGTTGGGGAGGCACAGCCTCCCCTTGTCTACGATATCCGCCGTCCATGAGTACAAGCACTGTGTATAGACCAGGCTTTATTCAATGAGTGACCTTAGGCAACAGGGCCAAATTAAGGTTATGAGGGGCCTAAGGCTAATGGGGGGGGGGAAATTATGAAGTCAAACATTTATATACATACATATTTATTTATATAAAATTAACAAGTTTATTCTACTCTCACTACACTCAATTCTTTTTTTTCCTAGTTTTAGCTGTGGCAAAGTCATGACTGATGTCACGGTAATTCAAAGACCTGACAATTTCATTCTCAGTGCTCAAGAGGGACAAAGCTTTGAGATGCTCTTGAGTCATGGTGGATCAGAGGACATTTTTGACCCTTGTTAGAAGAGAGCAGGAACGTTCTCCACTACAGTTAGTGATCAATAGTGACAAATACAGCTCTAATGCAGTTTCAATATTTGGGAAACATTCTATCACATTGGATTCAGTGATAACTCAGTACATCCAAATAGATTTGCTTTCATCATCTTTTCTCTCTATATCAGATTGATATGAATTCAACAAATGGAAGAAATTCTTTAGTAAAATCTACTGCGAGATCGTCTGGGTACTTTTGACACAGATGTTTGATACCTTCACTGACTTCGGAACTTGAAATGTTGTACTGACAATTTTTTTGCCTACTAAAGGTTTTGTCCATGTTTTCGTAAGCCTCAATCCGATGTGCTAATGAACTCTTCAGTTTGTTGATGATTATGATGAAAGTATTAGCTTTGAAAGGTTCCTTGTCACCGAATGAGTGGGCAGTTGCATCATCGCATGTATTCTGTCTTTTGTGGCGTTTGGCTGACTTATAGTTATCAGTCCTTGCAGTCCCCTGAATTTCATACTCATCAAAACTATCCCGCATTTGTTGAAGAACAGTTCCAAAACTCATTTGGTTTACAGAAGTGGAAAGGTCAATTTGAGCACTTTGCAAGCTTAGACTGCACTACATCTTGTCTTTGCCATCTTTCTTTGGCCTCCTTCAATTTCTGCCATCCTCCTTTCTTCAGAATGGTTTCTATTGTCCAGTGTGGGCCTACTGTGTACAAAGTTCAATATTGCTTGGGCCTACAAACGCTTACGTAGCCCACAAAGACAAAAATCACAACCACCATAAATTGAATTAACAGTCTTGATGGATTAATTTGTACAAAGCAATGTCCAACATGGAATGGAGGGCCTACAGTAGGGCCTAAAAATAGGAATGCCGAAAAATAAGGACCTAAAGTAGAGCCTAAAAGTAGGAGGGCCTAAGGCTATAGCCTTATTAGCCTATGGGTTAAACCAGCCCTGTTAGGCAAGTGAATAATGTGATGCTGGCATACCAGGTGCCAGGTCATGCCATGGCCTTCAACTGAACACTGACAAATGCATAGCTGGAAACCAGACTGGCTCACTTGTGTGTTAGTATTGTTAAAATAGGTAGTAGGTTTATGAAAATGTTTAGACTATGAAATGCTTGTAAGTTGCTGAATGCATTAATCTCACTTATAATATCTGTATCCCATGTTACAAGGTAATATTTAAGTGTTTGCTCTGTAACTGTAAGCCACCAGTCAGGAGAGATGCATTACCAAGTGTGAAATATTAGTTTGCCACAGGACGGGTCATCTCCTGCCCATCAAAAGAAGGTCCATAGACACCAGACAAACTACTGTGGAACATCAAAGGACAAAAAACTTTGATTGCTCCCCGACACCCACAAAGAGGCAACATGCATTGGGACTCATCCTGTCAGCTTCAACGCTGGGGGAGGGGAATAAAAATTCCTGACAGGAAGAAACTTTGTGTTGCTTGGACTCTGAGGGCAAAGATTACTAAGCACAAGGTCCGCAGTGCTTGGCCTGAGTTACCCTTAAAAGATATATAGAGCTTGCTTATTATAGAAGCTTCTACCACCTTTTGGAACCCAATTCTAACTCATTTGAATGTGTATGTTTACCTGGTTTAACCTTGTAAACAACTCATTTCCTTTTCTCAATTAATACATCTTTAGAAAGTTTATTATGGGATTGGCTACAAGTGTCTTTGGTGTAAGATCTGAAGTGCAATCTACCTGAGGCAAGTGACTGGTCCTTTGGGCCTGGGAGTAACCTGAATATTATTGTGATTTTTTTTTTTAAGCGTAAGAGACCATCTATCATAAAGGCAAGCTTGCATAGGAGGAAAGAGAGATCAGAGTACCCAAAGGGACTGTCTGTGACTCCAGGGTTAGGTTGTTATAGCACACAGATTTCACCAACTAAGTATCAAGTGTAAACTTAAGTATAGAATTCACAACCAGTTTGGGGTTTGGTGCCCTGCTGCTTAACCATCTGCCTTGAGGGTGGTACCCACACTTGAGCAACTCCAGCTTGACAAATGCCTCATTGATCCCACTCATTGTATTTACATCCCACAGAGGCATATCGTGAGGCTCAATTAATTATTATATGTAAAGCCCAATAAAAGTGCAAAATGTTATTTTCTTAAATCAAGAAATGATGGAAAGTGAGCTGTGCCACAAAATACTCATCCCGGACAGAAAAGAACAAAACATGGTGCCTTGACTGACTCTAATGATCTCAGTTGTCAAGATGACTAGAATTTTAGTTCTTCACTGCATGGAGTAGGGCACTGATACCAGACAGCAGAAAGGACACAGAACATTATTATGAGGAGCTAGATGAAACCTCGTTATGGGCTGAGTTAAAATCTTGTTCAAACTGATGTGTGAATAAGCCTCCCCCCCACCCCACCCTCATTTAAGAAAGTTGTAAGACAAACTTAAGGGCCCACACATGAGAAAAGCAGAAAGCATACAGGGAGTGGAAGGGAGGGATCAGCAAGGAAAGCTACCTTATTGAGGTCAGAACATGTAGGGATAAAGTGAGACAGGCTAAAAGTCAAGTAGAGTTGGACCTTGCAAAGAGAATTAAAACCAATAGTAAAAGGTTCTATAGCCATATAAATAAGAAGAAAACAAAGAAAGAAGCAGTGGGACCGCTAAACACTGAGGATGGAGTGGGGGTCAAGGATAATCTAGGCATGGCCCAATATCTAAACAAAAACTTTGCCTCAGACTTTAATAAGACTAAAGAGGATCTTAGGGATAATGGTAGCATGACAAATGGGAATGAGGATATGGAGGTAGACATTACCATATTTGAGGTAAAAGCGAAACTCAAACAGCTTAATGGGACTAAATCGGGGGGCCCAGATAATCTTCATCCAAGAATATTAAAGGAATTGGCACATGAAATTGCAAGCTCATTAGCAAGAATTTTTAATGAATCTGTAAACTCAGGGGTTGTACCGTATGATTGGAGAATTGCTAACATAGTTCCTATTTTTAAGAAAGGGAAAAAAAGTGATCCGGGTAATTATAGGCCTGTTGGTTTGACATCTGTAGTATGCAAGGTCTTGGAAAAAATCTTGAAGGAGAAGGTAGTTAAGGACATTGAAGTCAATGGTAAACGGGACAAAATACAACATGGTTTTACAAAAGGTAGACCGTGCCAAACCAACCTGATCTCCTTCTTTGAGAAAGTAACAGATTTTTTAGACAAAGGAAACGCAGTGGATCTAATTTACCTAGATTTTAGTAAGGCGTTTGATACCGTGCCACATGGGGAATTATTAGTTAAATTGGATATGATGGGGATCAATAGGAAAATTGAAAGGTGGATAAGGAATTGGTTAAAGGGGAGACTACAACGGGTCCTACTGAAAGATGAACTGTCAGGCTGGAGGGAGGTTACCAGTGGAGTTCCTCAAGGATCGGTTTTGGGACCAATCTTATTTAATCTTTTTATTACTGACCTCAGCACAAAAAGTGTGCTAATAAAGTTTGCGGATGATACAAAGCTGGGAGGTATTGCCAATTTAGAGAAGGACAGGGATATCCTACAGGAGGATCTGGATGACCTTGTAAACTGGAGTAATAGTAATAGGATGAAATTTAATAGTGAGAAGTGTAAGGTCATGCATTTAGGGATTAATAACAAGAATTTTAGTTATAAGCTAAGGACGCATCAATTAGAAGTAACGGAGGAGGAAAAGGACCTTGGAGTATTGGTTGATCATAGGATGACTATGAGCCGCCAATGTGATATGGCCGTGAAAAAAGCTAATGCCGTCTTGGGATGCATCAGGAGAGATATTTCCAGTAGGGATAAGCAGGTGTTAGTACCGTTATACAAGGCACTGGTGAGACCTCACCTGGAATACTGTGTGCAGTTCTGGTCTCCCATGTTTAAGAAGGATGAATTCAAACTGGAACAGGTACAGAGAAGGGCTACTAGGATGATCCGAGGAATGGAAAACTTGTCTTCTGAAAGGAGACTCAAAGAGCTTGGCTTGTTTAGCCTAACTAAAAGAAGGTTGAGGGGAGATATGATTGCTCTCTATAAATATATCAGAGGGATAAATACCGGAGAGGGAGAGGAATTATTTAAGCTCAGTACCAATGTGGACACAAGAACAAATGGATATAAACTGGCCACCAGGAAATTTAGACTTGAAATTAGACGAAGGTTTCTAACCATCAGAGGAGTGAACTTTTGGAATAGCCTTCCAAGAAAAGCAGTGGGGGCAAAAGATCTATCTGGCTTTAAGATTAAACTCGATAAGTTTATGGAGGAGATGGTATGATGGGATAACATGGTTTTGGTAATTAAACATTCATGGTAAATAGTCCCAATGGCCTGTGATGGGATATTAGATGTGGTGGGATCTGAGTTACCCAGGAAAGAATTTTCTGTAGTATCTGGCTGATGAATCTTGCCCATATGTTCAGGGTTTAGCTGATCACCATATTTCAGGTTGGGAAGGAATTTTCCTCCAGGGCAGATTGGAAGAGGCCCTGGAGGTTTTTCGCCTTCCTCTGTAGCATGGGGCATGGGTCACTTGCTGGAGGATTCTCTGCTCCTTGAAGTCTTTAAACTACGATTTGAGGACTCCAATAGCACAGATATAGGTGTGAGGTTTTTTGCAGGAGTGGTGGGTGAAATTCTGTGGCCTGCGTTGCGCAGGAGGTCGGACTAGATGATCATAATGGTCCCTTCTAACCTAAATATCTATGAATCTATGAATCTAAAAGCCTAATAGAGCTGTCTGGAAACTAGCATCAGGGGATGGAGGGTTCGAGTGGGTACTTTGACCAAGAGCTGGGGAGATGTGGGGAGGGGAGGAAGAAAAGGGTAGGAAAGGCTAGCAATAGCTTATGAGCACAATGTGACCTTGCAAAAACCTAGAGTGAGCTCTTAGAGCTGGTATTCACTGGGGAGGCTTGGAGGCTGTAAACTATAACTGCTCCTTTTGTTCTTGGGCCTTCCTTCTGTGTTCAGAGACACAGGACTTTGTACATCCTTTGTAAATAAACAAAAGTGCATCAAAGAAAATACCAGACTCCATCAACTTCTGGTTCCAGCTGGAACATCCCCATGGCCCTGTATTTTGACTAGCCACTCAGATCAAAAAGGGATATATATAGATATAGATACACACACACACACACACACACACACACACACGTGTCTGAGAAGAAGAGAGAGAAAAAACAAAGGGGGAAAGGTTTTTTTTAACAAGAAAAAAAAAAGTAAGGTGTGTTAAAATAATTCCTTGCAATTTTCTCCAATTGTCTTTAAAAAAAAACAAAAAAACAAAAAAACAAAAAAACGAGGAACATGTTAGAATGTTTCTGAAGGACTTCTGGACATGCTCATCACAACAAATTCAACAACAAGCTATTCAAGACACATCTGGAAGTAGCTCCTTTATAACCCAAGTCAAAAACAAAGAGGAAAGCTACAGTTAACCCCTTCAAGCCAATGCACCACACACATTCTGTACTCAGGATTCAGCCCAATTACACATCCTAATCTAACTTCGCATCCCAACCTGCCTCAACCCTGCACCAGACAGGCACCAGTGATCCAGCCATCATACTCTACCCCTCCATTGTCTCAGTCCTCCCATTATTCGCTGGCATACATCATCTCCCAGCTGCTTCTATTTGCATACTACTGCCTGCCCCTATTACCTGACAAGGGGATGTACCTCTCCAACCTCCCAGTCAACTTAATGCTCCATGAAACTGCAATCACTACTCAGACATGAGAATGCTTCATCCAATCACCTCCCCAAAAAATTCATGTGTGAAGAAGAAAACGAGATTACAACTGCTTTAGGACGTCAATGACTGAATGTATTAATTTAATCTTACCTCAGGAGTGAAGCCTGTTTACTGTACACAAAGAATTATCCCAAAGTAACTAACTCTGGGGGTAGATGGAGTAATAACAGACCAGACTTTTTAAAAATATGATCTTAAATTTATTCTCCTAAACCTTTGTTTAGGCATCTAAATAAGTGGCTTGATTTTCAGAAGTGCTGAGTGATTTTGAAAAAAAAAAAAATCAAGCCATTTATTTACATGCCTAAATATAGGCACTTGTTCATCCTTTTAAAAATTGGCCTACACCTTTATTTATAATCATAGTAATCAGAATTGCAGGTGTGACTTTACTAATCCTTACACTACAACAAACTGGAGAATTTAACATTTATTTGTATCAAAGCAGTCAGTTGCAGCTTTGGAGAAATCTATCAGCATAGAAAACTCCATGAAATCCATTGATTTAGGATCTTCCTGCAGATGTTACTGTTGAGTTTTTCAATGTTTTGATTTACTGTGCAGGCTTGGGACTTGCACTTAAGAGAAATTATGTCCATTCCTTCTTATTCTCAAGTACTGAAACAAAAGCACTAAGAATGGAATGAACTTTCCACAGTCATTTTAATGGGTTGTTAACAGCAAAGCCTAATCATAACAACATAAATGCTACTACTGTTGTCCCTTTCATTGCCAATTGACAAACACCCAGCAAATGCATTTATACAATTACGTGCCAGGTACCTATCACATCCAGTTGCTGAATTCATTCAAATTAAAGTGCCGTAGGAATACAGCTGCAGGTTTCATATGTACGGATACTGTATAGAAAAATCCAAATAGCCACTCCCCTGATAAATGACACATCTACTTAATTGGGATGATTGACAGATTCATTACAATGACTACAGACAGTGGATAAATGAATAAACATCAACAAATTCAGCCCTGGGCTCATCCAAGGACAACTCACACTAAAATCAACGGGAATTGCACCTGTTTATACCAAGGCAAAATCTGGCCCCTAGTGATTTCTCTAAGCTTGTCAGGTTAACAGGTGTAAACTGGAACAGGTTTGCTAACAATTTTCGCATTTTGTTATTTCACTGTTCATTACATGCTGTTTCCCTGGTCTTCTATGGCTACTAAATGAATCCATCTTTTATTAATGTACTGTAGCTTCTAAGTGTTGCATTACTTTGTATATTGTTTATTTTAAAAGCAACTTATGCAAAAAAATGCCACCAAGGCTAAACAGCAGAGTAAAAGAAGCCATTAGAGGCAAAGAGGCATCCTTAAAAATCTGAAGTCAAATCCTACTGAGGAAAATGGAAAGGACCATGAACTCTGACAAGTCAAGTGTAAAAGTATAATTAGGCATGCCAAAAAAAGAATCTGAAAAGCAACTAGCAGAAGATACAAAACAGCAATATATTAAATATATATGGACATCAGAAGCAGGAAGCCTGCCAAACAATCAATGGAGCCACAGGACAACTAAAGGAGCACTTAAGGAAGACAAGGTTGTTGCACAGGAGCTAAATGAATTCTTTGCACCTGTCTTCACTGTAGAGGATGTGAGAAAGTGTCCCACCCTTGAGCCATCCTTTTTAGGAGACAAATGTGAGGAATTGTCCCAGATTGAGGTGTCAATAGAGGAGGTTTGGGAACAAATAGATTAATTAAACAGTAATAAGTCACTAGATGTTCACCCAAGACTTCTGAAGGAACTCAAATGTGAAATTGCAGAACTTCTAACTGTGGTATGTAACTTATCACTTAAATCAGCCTCTGTATCAGATAACTGGAGGAGAGCTATTGTAATGCAGATTTCTAAAAAAGGTTCCAGAGGTGATCCTGGCAGTTACAAGCTGGTAAGCCTAACTTCATTACAAGGTAAATTGGTTGAAACTCTAGTAAAGAATAGAATTATCAGACATACAGATGAACACAATATTTTGGGGAAGAGTCAACATGGCTTTTGTAAAGGGAAATCGTGCCTCACCATTATATTAGAATTCTTTGAGGGTGTCAACAAGCATATGAACAAGGGTGATCCAGTTAATATAGTGTACTTGGACTTTCAGAAAGCCTTTGACAACGTCCCCCAACAAAGATTCTTACTTTGCTTAAACAGTCATGGGATAAGAGATTTTGTCATGGATCATGAACTGGTTAAAAAGATAGAAAACAAAAAGTAGGAATAAAATGGTCAGTTTTCACAATGGAGAGAGGAAATAGTGGGGTCTCCCAAAGATCTGTACTGGGACCAGAGCTGTTCAATCATAAATTATCTAGAAAAGCCGGCAAACAGTGAAATGGCAAAGTTTTCAGAAAATACTAAATTGCTCAAAATAGTTAAGTCCAAAGCAGACTGCAAAGAGTTACAGAGGAATCTCACAAAACTGGGTGACAAAATGGCAGATGAAATTCAATGTTGATAAATGCACAGTAATGCACATTGGAAAACTTAATCCCAACTGTATATATAAAACGGTGGGGGTCTAAAATAGGTGTTACCACTCAAGAAAGATCTTGGAATCATAGAGCATAGTTCTCTGAAAACACTGCTCCATATGCAGTGGAAGTCAAAACAATGGTTAGGAACCATTAGGAAAGTGATAGATAATAAGACAGAAAAATATCATAATGCCACTATATAAATCAATAGTACACCCACACCTTGAATACTGTGCACAGTTCTGGTCATCCAATCTCAATAAGGATATATTAGAATTGGAAAAGGTACAGAGAAAGGCAACACAAATTATTAGGGGTATGGCTTCCATACAAGGAGAAAGTAAGAAGACTGGTTCTTTTCATCTTAGAAAAAGATGACTGGGGCGGGGGGGGGGGGGGCAGGGAGCTATGCTAGAGCAGTGGCTCTCAACAAGGGGTATGCATAACCCTAGGGGTACACAGAAGTCTTCCTGGGGGGTACATCAACTCATCTAGATATTTGCTTAGTTTTACAACAGGCTACATAAAAAGCACTAGCAAAGTCAGTACAAACTAACATTTCATACATACAATGACTTGTTTATACTGCTCTATATACTGAAATGTAAGTAAAATGTTTATATTCCAATTATTTTATAATTATATGGTAAAAATGAGAAAGTAAGCAATTTTTCACTAATAGTATGCTGTGACGCTTTTGTATTTTTACATCTGATTTTGTAAGCAAGTAGTTTAAGTGAGGTGTAACTTGGGGGTACACAAGACAATTCAGACTCCTGAAAGAAGTACAGTCTGGAAAGGTTGAGAGCCACTGTAATAGAGATCTAGAAAATTATGAATGATGTGGAGAAAGTGAATAAGGAAGTGTTACCCCAATAACCAGAAGTCACCCTATGAAATTAATAGGAAGCAGGTTTAAAACAAACATAAGGAAGTACTCCTTCACACAATACACTGTCAACCCATGGAACTGGTTGTCTGAGGATGTTGTGAAGGCCAGAAGTATAACGGTTCAAAAAAAATTAGATTCGCTCATGGAGGTTAGGCCATCAATGGCTGTTATCCAAGACTGTCAGGAATGCAACCCCATGGTCTGGATATCCCATAATCTGTGACTGCCAGAAGCCAGGACTGGGCGACAGAATGGATTACTCAATAATTGCCCTGTTCTGTTTATTCTCTCTGATGCATCTGGCACCGGCCACTGTCAGAAGAGAGGATACTGGGCTCAATGAATCATAAGAATGGCCATTCTGGGTCAAACCTATGTTCTTAATAAAAAAGTGAATCAAAGAATCATAGAATATCAGGGATGGAAGGGACCTCAGGAGGTCATCTAGTCCAAACCCCTGCTCAAAGCAGGACCAATCCCCAACTAAATCATCCCAGCCAGGGCTTTGTCAAGCCTGACTTTAAAAACTTCTAAGGAAGGAGATTCCACCACCTCCCTAGGTAACCCATTCCAGTCCTTCACCACCCCCCTAGTGAAAAAGTTTTTCCTAATATCCAACCTAAACCTCCCCCACTGCAACTTGAGACCATTACTCCTTGTTCTATCATCTGCTACCACTGAGAACAGGCTAGATCCATTCTCTTTGGACCCCTCTTTCAGGTAGTTGAATACAGTTTAGGAACACATTGTATTAATAACTTCTGGTAGTCAGGGGTTGACTTATTCAACATGTGTCTACTTCCATCAGAGTGGGCAAGTCAAATCATCATTCAGGATGAGGACTGCACAGTAGTCAAATATCATTTCAGTTATTATCTGGATATCTGAGATATTTGCTACTCTCCTGATAATTTAGGAACTGTAAGCTAATAAGTGTGGGACTCCCATCCTCTGGTTTGTGGCATGAAGAACAGCATGTAGAATTTCCTACAAAATTTCATATGAGCATAAGCAGTCTCTAATTAATAAATAAACATTTTAAAGCTTCTTGTATCTTATTACAGTGATAGTTTAAGGGGATGTCCTAGTGTCCTGAGCATAAGTTTGGAATACCTAGATTCCCTGAAACTAGTGATTCAAACCACTGCCTTTTTTCATTCTGATAAATTAATACTAAGCAAGACAAAATCTTTAAAAAAAAAAAAAAAAAAAAAAAACCACAGAGGCCCTGTCTGGTTTCTGTTGTTGAAATCCCATGGCACTTTTCATAAGAATAGGTTTTGCCTGGTTATCCTTGGCCAAAATTACACCACCCATATTACAATGCACACTGAATGGTAGCTACTGTTTTCTATCCCAGAAGTGGCTGCATTTCATTGTTGCTATATGTATGACAAAGGGCAAGATTTTCAAATTTGCCTAAGTGATTTAAGTCAATGGGAATTGCGCGTCTAAATCCCTTATCACTTTGCAGGGGAGATTTTCAAAAGCACTTAGGTGCTGAATGGTACTATGTAACGCACAGTGTTAATTTGGCTTCAAGGTTGAGACGCATTGGCAGAACAGTACTGGAGAAACATGCACAGCTGCTGTCCATGCTGGACCAGTTCTAAGACTGAAATGAAATATTTCTATCTCCAGGCCTATCACTCTAACGTGTTTCACCAGCACAAAATGCACTTCAATGAATTTATTTTCTCTGAGAGAGAGAGAGAGAGAGACATGGACGGAGAAGCAAGTAAACCAGAAAAAACAAGACAGAAAAAAAATACTTCTTTTGGGAATTCTGCTGATTTGGGGGGGTTCCCTCCTGACACACTCATACCGAGTTTGGAGAAAAATCCACACACGCAATACTAGAGCTACATTGTCTTTGTCTGTCCCTAGTTATAAAGGCCTTGCTGAATGATCAGGAAAATCAAAGAGTTCAGGAGTCTCATTAAACATCAAGATGCAATGGGGGAAAAAAATCACTACTTTATTTCAGTAACACTTAAAAAACCCCACATCATTTATAGTGTACAACTCCCTCCAAAATTAGCTTACACGGTGATATAAATTGGTTTTCTTTGTGTTCTAAAATTGACTTGCAGTTCACTACTTAGAAAATAGCTCCTGAAAAGCCCTGGCCTCAGAGCTTTTGGACTGTGGACTCCTTTCATCATGTAAACAAATGCTTCAGATTTAAAGCTTTCCCATAATTGTTATGCTAACCTTGGAGCGAAACCTCTCCATTTGCATTTGAAGGAGCTAAATATTAGGCAGGAAAGAAAGTGCTCTTTTTAAAAGCATGAGAAAATGTTCCTTCCTTTTGGTCCTTAACCATCTGGGCAGGCTCTGCTTCTCTCTCTCTCTCTCTCTCTCTCTCCCTCTCTCTGGCAAAGGCAGAAAAAGAGGAAAAGGGGCATGGATGGCGGTAATCTTGCTGAAAGAGAATTAAGAAATTCCTTCAAAACATGAATGAATGGGACTTCCTATAGGGGAGGGAAGACTGTGTTCCAAGATGTAAGAGAGCAGGGGATGAGAGAGAGGGAGTGGAGATGTAAATAAAACTGTGGGCCAGTTGAGCAATGCAAGATCCATCTATGTTTTGTTGTATTTTTCTCTCAGGATATTCTAGAGTTCAAAGCCTGATTTCTTCAGAGACTGCACACTTGAAATGGCAAGTTAAGATTTCTTCCTTGGCTGTTCTGAAGCTGAAGAGGTGTGTGGGTACACACATATGCGTGTGTGTGTGTACGTACACACACAAGAAGGAGCATTCATGCCCATCCATATGCTCCTGGGAAATGGGATGTTTATCTCTGAGTTATGGAAACATGAGGTTGAATCAAGTTGATCATTTCCAAAATTCTCTCTCTCTCTCTCTCTCTCTCTCTCTTTTAATACACAAAATGAGGGAGAAAATTTTCATTCACATTTGCACAAAAGTTTTCAACAGCAAAAACAGGGACAAATATCCCCCCTTCCAAAATTCCCATTTTTCAACCAACTCTGCATGAGGATCAGTTCATTTATGACTGGGGTCTACTGATTTCTCAAGTACACTCATCTAAAGACAAAGCTGAGTTCAGGGAAAAAATATTTCTAATTATTATGCTAAGAATGTAACTGGAGAAAACACAAAACTGACAACCTTCCTCATAATATGGGCCAAATTTCTCTGCTGACTGAAGTCATTGGAGTTATGCCAGGGGAGAATTTGGTGCTATGTTTTTGAGTTACTAAAGAAAGGCATCACAACACATTTCCTCACAGCCAAAATTAATACAAGTAACTAAGTTACCAGGAAGTAATTCCAGTGAGGGTTTCTAGCTCATCATAAACCAGATGAGCAGTTTATGATGTTACTAGAATCTCAGGGTACTCATTTTCTTTAATCAATTTCCCTTTTTATTTTCAATTAAATATAAAGGTTTGAGAATAATTTTAATAAAATTACTATCACCTTCTGTAGGAGAGGATTTTTATTTTCCTATTTTACTCCAGTTTTAAATTTTCCTCATACTCCACTGCTTGGCAGTATAAATATAAAGCAAGAGAGACATTGGCCAGAAGGCCTCTGAGAAAATTCCCTGAGGCTGCTGGAAACCCCAATAGCCACAGATACTCCATTAACACACCAGGAAATCCAGAGCATCAAACAGGTTGATTTGTATTAATCATCATCATCTCTGGGTCTGGACATACAGAGTGAAAGTCATCCCTGTGCAAGGATCTACAGACCACTTAAATCCCACTTGAACTCTAATGGGAAGTTTTAAGTGGGACTTAAGTGATGCACAGAAATGGGCTGGCTCTCTACATAGGGGAGAACGTTACCTACAGTGACAAGAAAGTACCTAGATCCTGCTTAGCTGTGTTTATTTTGCGGGGGGGGGGTTGACGGGGGGACACAATTAGAGCTGGGGTAGTAGCCCAAGTACAAAATTTAGCTATTTGCATTGGGACCTAAGTCAAATTCATTACTTTTCATAAAACTCTGTTCCCCCCAACCCCCCCCCCCCACACACACACACGGTAACAAAGCAAAAATGAAGGTTTCTGACCAAATCTAATTGACATACAGATTCTCCGTATTTATATGCAGAATATAGGGAATTACATGATCTGAGCCCTTTTTTGCTGGGAAATAATCCTTTCCAACAATCTCTACTGAACACATTATACTCCAGTATCAAGGTCTTTGCTTCACTGAAAATTGCATTTAACCTTTGATTCTCATGTGCATGATAAATGATATTACCCTCAAAGTATGTATATCATATTATGTCTCAGATTATGCACACTTTAAGATTATACAAATACAGAATACCAGATAGTGTCAAAATTTCCACATTACTGGTGCTTTTATCATTTGCTCATTGCCTATGGGATTCTCAAAGAATTCTGGATATGACAGGATTGTAAAATGATCTCTCTTGGTCTCACTCAAGCTTTGTGAAACTATCACCAAAGGGGGGGGGGGGGAAATCCAATCATAATAGGTGGGAACGGTCATGTGCTTTACTTGCAGCTGTCAAGATCCAACTTAGACACAGCTGGATTTTAGAGTTCAAAGGATTTGAGAACCCAAAGTCTTACTGTAGCTGGCTTGTTGGTCTTAGGGAATGAGTCTCACCCAGAGTATGAGAGCTTACCTTCTCTAGGGTTGATTCAATTTCCTATGAAGACCTCCAAGAGAGTAAGTTTTCCAAAGAGATGGACTGCATGACTTAATAGACATTTTCTATTTGTAACTTTTGACTGAATAATGCATTTATAAGTCTACTCATGCTTTCACTAGAGAAGATTTTATTTGGTTAATACAGGGTTAAACCATGAGCTATTGTTAACCCCTTCTTCTTAAGAACTCACTTCTTGTCATTGTTCTCTAGTTCTGACCCTAACTGTATAATATTGTTTCTGCCAGCTGTAGGGTGAGGTGCTGCCGGTTAGCTGTCCATTTGGTTACTAATAAAGCCTTTTATTTTACTTGGTGCCTGTGTCTACTTTTTGACAAAAGGGAAATGATTTAACTTCTGAACCAAATACAGCTCAGTGTTACTTCACTGGACATAGTGTAATGGATCCATGGCTATGTCCATTGAGAAAACGTGATCGCAAGCCAAACTGCAAGGACCATCAGTCCCAAAAACACAAGCCTCTACAGTAGCTCATGCAATAAAGGAGTGTCTCTGTCACATACAGTCCTCTTTGTGACCGCCAGCTTCCCACCAGCTCCCCACGGTACTTGCTTTAGATGAAGACCCAGTCTCCTCAATGCCATTGATGTTGTTACTTTGGGAGTCGCCTACTCCATCCTCTGTTTCCTTTAAGGCCTGAGATCAGTTTTCCCCTGATGCACTAGCCAGCTGCTTACAAACCTAACAAGTGCCCAGTTTGGTTTATCTTAATCTAAAGACGTCATTATGGTAGCTTTACAGAAACACCATGAAATAAGAGATAGTTAAGCACAAACATGCTTTGATGAACACGACATCATAGACAGGCACCAAACATACAGAATATTGCAAAAAGTTGGAATTACAGCATGACTCAAGCTTGTCTAATCTCTCACACAACTCAAAGTGCTCTATTTTCCTATCAACACTATAAGGAAAGTCATATCCATCAGGAGAAATGTCCTTCTCTGGGAGAGACAGAGAGAAACACTTTGGGTATAGTTCCACTCATTAGAGAACAGGCCTTTCTCCTTTCATGAGGAGATGCTTGCCTTTATGCTACATGGTTACTTCCTTGATATGTCTGCTTGTTAACAGTGAGTTAAAGAATATATCCAGTTTCTGATACCAACTTATTGCAGTGTGTCTTGCTGCTTCCAACACATGGGACTAAGGCCATCTAAATAGGCTTTATCTGGCATCACTCACTCACCCATATAGTCATTTGTATCATTAATAGTTGTAACTCAATATCTTGTACAGTATCTCATTAGCATGCAGAGATAAGCACTTTTGTGAAGACTAGCTTAAAAACAGGCAAATTGTAGCCAAAAGTTTCAAATATGGGTGTCTAAAATTAGGCTCCTAAATCCATATTTATGTATCTAAATAAAAATCTACTGATTTTCAGAGATGCTGAGCAACCCCAGCTCCCACTGGAGTTAGTGGCATGTACAAAGGCATGTACTCACTGCCTTTGAGTGTGGATTTAGGGTCCTAACTTTAGACACCTAGCATAAAATTTTCAAAAGTGCCTGACGTAGGGCCAGGTTTTTAAAAAGTATTTATGCACCTAAAAATGTACATAGAGAAGCCACAAATTGTGTTTGTATGATTGAGGGCTCAGGCTCATGTCATGTAGTATTATATAACCTGGTCTGATTTGCCACATACATAATGTGGGTCCAAAAGGAAAATATCTGTTTCTTTACTTTGAAGAGGGAAGCACAGTATGTGCATAAGCAATATAATAGCTTTCATTATGGTGTATTTACCATAAAATCCTTCAGAGAAAAGGCAGCATGGTCCAGGGGACAGGATGCTGTACTGGATGTCACGAAACCTAGGATTCTATTCTTGACTCTGCTGCTGCCCTGTTTGTCCTTGGGCAAGTCACTTTGCCTCTGTTTCCCCTTCTACTCCTTGTATTTGTGGGCTGTAAGCTCTTTGGGACTGTTTCTCATTACACACTCCGCATAACAGGATTCTGAGGAAGGATGGTGCAGTGATTAGGGAGCTAGTCTGGGATTTGAGAGACCTGGCTTCATTCCCTGTCTGTCACAGACTTCATGTGTGACTGTAAGCATCTTTCTTAGGGCACTGAGGCACAGAGAGGCTATTTGTAAAATGGGGATAATAGCGCTTCCCTACCTCACAAGGATGTGAGAATAAATGCACTAAAAGATTGCAAGGAGATCAGATACTATGGAAATGGAGATAAAGTACCTAAGGTTGATTGATCTTGCTGAGGCCTCTAGATGAAAATTTAATAGGAGTAAAAACCTGGCCCCATTTGTTTCATATTTCACCCATTATCTCAAACACTAGCCATTTGGTAGCCCTCAAATCAGACTGTTATGGTCAGTTTCATTAGCTGGGCAGTAGATATGATAAAAATGCACAAGCAGATATCGCCGCATAAAGTAGCCATCTCTTCGGAGCAGTCAACAAACCTGGTAAGTAGGAAAATGCAATTAACTTTAATTCTAGGCCCAGAAGTTTTCCAGTTTATAATTTGTTAAGTAGAAATATTTTAGGGAGACATTCATCATCCCACCCAATGCGTGTTCTAGCCTTCCAGAGAAGGGCATCCTCTCCAGAAATCTCACTCTTTGCCAAGTTCTGAGTTGTAGGAATGATCTCTCTCTCTCTCTCTCTCTCTCTCTCACACACACACACACACACACACACACACACACACACACATTCAGTATCTGTCCTATCATTTACAAAAGGAACTCTAGTTGCGGTTTCCTCTAGATTTTCCATATGAACCATTGGTAAAATCTGGGGAGAACATAGGTTTTACAGGACAGTTGCTGTTTCCTATGTTTCCCTCCTCTCTCTATCCACACTACATTCACAAATGTAGATGTATGCTGCACAAAGCAAAACCTTGCTGCAGTGATATGATATGTATATCATTGCATTAGCCATATTTATGAGGCTATAAGCAAATTACAGTTTGCATCATAGCTGTGAAGACAAGTAGTAATGCAACCACATACCTTTCCAACCAGATGGAAATTTGCTAATGCAATAGGAAGTTGGTTATTAAATAGAATGAACTTCTGGTGTCAGGAAATGCAAACAGCCAGCACCACCAGATGAAGGGAAAATGTTAAATTCAAACACCAACCTCCTCTAAAGAAATATTTCTTCTTACGTTTGGAAAAAATGTCTGTGTTTCAGACCAGCTCCACCTGTTTTTTCGATTTGCATTTCTTAATTAAAAACAAACACTATTGTTTGTTTTTTCTTTTTACATTGTAGAACTTCATGCCAAACAGGAATACTCCACCCGGAGAGGCACAGAAAAAAGTATTGGCTTTAAACTTCCATGTATAATATGTTTAAAGTATTGAGAATATCCTCAACAAAACCTGCACATCAACCAACCACCCCTAAAGCAGTGACCGCTCTAGGCTTTCATGCACACATACCAGGAAGCCAAAGGAAGATCATGGAGCAGCAAAATACCTACTGTCATGATGCTCGTATTTTAAAAAGGGACTCCCAGAACAACAAGAAGAAAAATGTGCCATTGGCCTAGCACTAACTCTTATGTATTAGGGATGTATGAGCTGCAGAGAGGAGAAGGGCTGAGAGAGTGATCAATGTATTCATTTGTATTGCCACTCTCTCATACTCAAACCAAGGAGAGAAGCAGCACCTTTGAAGAAGCAAACATTTCAACTGCTCTGTTGGTTACTTTAGCCTTGAACAGAGACAATACAGCAATCATTGATTGTGAAGCAGTGTTCAAACCTGTGCCATTCAAAGTGCTTGGAGGAGTGAGAGGTAAAAATCTTAGGCCTATTTATGGCTTTTCTCCCTAGGGAAATTGCACCAAATGGCAGTTAATTTTCAAACAATCTGTTGCACTCCATCGGAAGAAAAGTTTGCTCTTTAGAAATATTTTATGAGCCCCAGGTGAGTCATCTCTGGCAGGGATGATTAAGCAGTTTAAAGAGAGGAGATGAACATAGTTGGAGGCAGGGAAATCATTTCAATGTGTTATTCAATTTGGAGGTAAAGTTTTGACAAGGCTTTCCCCAAGTGCCCCCTCTAGTACATCAATGAAAACAACAAGCCATTACTGCATGAATATTATTTTTTAAAATAGTGAAATGAATCAGCCAAACCCTATTCAGTACAACTACTGCTGTTTCCATTCTGTTTTTCTCTTCTATTTATGTCCTTGATACCATGTTCATAGTAGCTAAAAACCTAGTACTGTACAATGTGTATTACATGCTTTATTGAATGTTACATAGTGGATAAGCATTTAGGGTGAAACCCTATCTCCATTGAAATCAATAGCCAAATCTTCACTGAAGTCAATGGAACAGGATTTCAACCTTGAAAACTGGCCTCTTTAATATAGTGTATAATTTCAAGCCACTACATTTCAAAATATATTTCCATAGGCAATGTGACAGTTATGGGCATTGTGTGTTCACTATTTCAGAAAAATCAGAGTATTGGGTTTTAATTTCTTTGTGCACCAATTAACTATCTGTAAAATTGTCCCAACACGTACCATATAGTAGCACTGAGAGGGTTAACTGATTCCTGTTTGGAAAGTCCCAGAAATGCCTGTATGAAAGCTACTATATATATATATGCACAATGTCACATGGAGGTGCCAAGAGTGGCTCCATAATTAAGGGTGCACCAGCATTTTCCCCTTAATGGAAGCTTTGCAATTTTCTAGAACGTTTTTTTCCAAACAATAATCAAGACAAGTACTGGAAATGGTAAATCTTCACATATTTGAATTTTCTGAAGGGTACATTTGGGTGGAAATGTTATGTACTTGTTAAGCTACTTCCTTTTTAACAAACAAACAAAAATCACTTTCCCCAGATTTTCAAACTGAGAGTCTTAACTCTTTTTTTGAACCCTCTCATTTATAAACTAGGGCACACAGAAACCTCAGAATTCATGTTATTCATAAATAGACAAAAGTAACCAGCAAGAGCACAGAAACATTTTTTAAAAATGACAAGACCTCTTAGCCTCATTGATTGACAGTAGAGCTGGTGGGAGTATACATGTTACAACAGAAAGCTCTCAGCTCGAAAGTTGACATGCCAGAAGGTTTCAGGCAGACAGAAGATTTTCCAGACTCCTTTCCTCACAGTTCATTGAAGATCATACAACAACATGTGGTTGGCATATTAGTAACTAGGGCTGTTGATTAATCGCAGTTAACTCATGCGATTAACTCAAAAAAACTAAATCACAATTAGAAAAATTTATTGTGATTAATCGGTTTTAATCACACTGTTAAACAATAGAATACCGATTTAAATTTATTAAATATTTTGAATGTTTTTCTACATTTTCAAAAATACTGATTTCAATTACAGCACCAAATACAAAATGTACACTACTCACTATTTTTTTATTACCAACATTTACACTGTAAAAATGATAAAAGAAACAGCATTTTGCAATTCACCTCCTACAAGTTCTGTAGTGCAATCTCTTTATCATGAAAGTGCAACTTACAATGTAGATTTTTTTGTTACATAACTGCACTTAAAAACAAAACTTTAGTGCCTACAAGTCCACTCAGTCCTACTTCTTGTTCAGCCAATTGCTCAGACAAACAAGTTTGTTTACATGTGCAGGAGATAATGCTGCCCGATTCTTGTTTACAGTGTCACTGGAAAGTGAGAACAGGTGTTCCCATTGCACTGTTGTAGCCAGTGTTGCAAGATATTTACATGTCAGATGCGCTAAAGATTCATATGTCCCTTCATGCTTCAATCACCATTCCAGAGGACATGCATCCATGCTGATGACGGGTTGTTCGTGATAATAATCCAAAGCAGTACGGACTAACGCATGTTCATTGTCATCATCTGAGTCAGATGCCACCAGCAGAAGGTTGATTTTCTATTTTGGTGGTTCAGGCTTTGTAGTTTCCGCATCAGAGTGTTGTTCTTTTAAGATTTCTGAAAGCATGCTTCACACCTCATCCCTCTCAGATTTTGGAAGGCACTTCAGATTCTTAAACCTTGGGTCGAGTGCTGTAGCTATTTTTAGAAATCTCACATTGGCACCTTCTTTGTGTTTTGTCAAATCTGCTCTGAAAGTGTTCTTAAAATGAACAACATCATCTGAGACTGCTATAACATGAAATATATGGCAGAATGCAGGTAAAACAGAGCAGAAGATATACAATTCTCCCCCAAGGAATTTACACACAAATTTAATTAACACATTTTTTTTAATGAGGGTCATCAGCATGGACGCATGTCCTCTGGATTGATGGCCGAAGCATGAAGGGACATACAAATGTTTAGCATATCTGGCACAAATGCCTTGCAGTGCCGGCTACAAGAGTGCCATGAGAATGCCTGCTCTCACTTTCAGGTGACATTGTAAACAAGAATTAGGCAGCATTATCTCCTGCAAATGTAAACAAACTTGTTTGTCTGAGCGACTGGCTGAACAAGAAGTAGGACTGAGTGGACTTGTAGGCTCTAAAGTTTTACATTGTTTTATTTTCGAGTGCAGTTATTTTTTGTACATAATTCTACATTTGTAAATTCAACTTTCATGACAAAGATTGCACTACAGTACTTTTATTAGGTGAATTGAAAAATACTATTTCTTTTGTTTTTTACAGTGTAAATATTTGTAATAAAAATAATAATATAAAGTGAGCACTGTACACTTTGTATTCTGTATTGTAACTGAAATCAATGTATTTGAAAATGTAGAAAACATCCACAAATATTTAAATAAATGATACTCTATTATTGTTTAACAGCGCGATTAATAGCTATTAATTTTTTTAATTGCACAATTAATCATGATTACTTTTTTAATCGTTTGACAGCCCTATTAGTAACACAAGAGATTCCATAAATACAATGTGTTTAGAGACAAGAACCTATAAACAGAGCCTGTTAAGGCATAAGCACCATGTTTAGGGCTCCAGCTCATGGAGTCAGGCAATTACATCAGAATCTCAGCTTTCGTTAAAGAGAGTGTCTGCCATCATGGTTGCAAAGAAAACCTAGAAAATGTGACCTAAATGTAACCAAAGCAGAGATGTCAGCCTGGGTCCACAGACAGCCTGAAACCACAGCACTGAAAGGTGGGAACTGTCCATGCATCTATGTATGTGTTTACTCCAAGGTTTGCTGCAATCGGGTCTTCAGCAGAGGACCAGATATGCTAGCATACTTGACCCACCTATTCAGATACACCATAGCTGCTAAGTTAAGTATTGGGTGGGGCCCTAATGATGATGCTGCCCCATGTTGCTCCTGAGAAAGGGTCCTAAACTGCTGCTTCCCAACTATGGTGCATCTAGGGCCCCACATGGCCTAATTCAGCCCTGCTTGGAAGGAAGACAGGTTAGGACTGGAGCATGAGAAGGATCACAAAGATCTTCAACAGAGAGAAGGAGGCTCAGCTTGCTCCAGCCCTTACAGGTACAGCTCTTACCCTATGTATCAAAGAACAGCACATTCTCCATGAAGGCAGAGTTGTTACTTTGGATGACAATGAAAGTTACGCAATTGCAAATGGGAAAGGAGGAGGTCCATATGATTTTGAAGGAAACAGGGAATTCTCCATAGGATTGTAACTGGGGAGGGGACACACAAGAGAGTCTCTTTACTAACACTATGAAAGATAAATAAATTCATGTTTTATTTAGCAATATTTGTATTAAGCTATAGCAAAAAGAATAACACTAGTGTAGCGACAGAAAAGTACCATTTGTTTTGTTTTAAAGCTAGAGTGCAGTATGGCTATGACGTTGTAATAGTGGCACTTGCAAAAAAACACATTGCGCAAAGAGCCTTTCCCTTCTGCACAAAAATGCAGGAGGCAGCCATAAACGGGCTTCAGGGCTGTTGCACTGCCTGTCTCTCTAACAGCCCCAGAGGAGATGTGTCTGGGAGAAGAGCCATGTCACGCACAGCATAGCTGAGCTACCTCGTACTGTCAAGAGCACACCTTTTCCAGGGGGATGACAAAATTCTGCTTCCCACCATGCTGTCCCCAGCACCTGTGGGAGTCATTGTGCCTTTTAAAAGGCACAGATCCAAATTTTCAAAAAATTGCACAAAAAAGGTGCATGCATTAATTTCCTACACCTGAATCAGGTACATAATTGCCCCAATGCCCACAAATCAGGCAAAGTTGCTCACAAAACGTGTGTGTATGCATCTTTATACAACCTCCACCCAGGCAGGAGCAGCAGTCAATCGGGTGGGTGCATTGCCCCTTTAGGCCATAATGCTTCCAAAGGAACCACTGTATTGTACTTCCTTCCCCTCCTTAACATATCCATACCTGACAGGAGGCATAATTTTGCCGTTTTTTTAAATATTATTTCATTTGACTGTATGATTGTTATATTTTACTGTAACAGATGTGCTTTAACTATAGTTTAAGCAATACATTTTACATGTATTCTTGAATATGCCCATAAAAAAGTCTAAAGACTATATTTTTTAAGTACAATAGAATGATTCAGTGGAGGGACTCCTCTGTTAATGCCATTTAAAGACATACCTGTATTGATTTGAGAGACGGCTGCTGAAAACACATTTTCACTAATGAAGGTCTCTTTGCTTACAGTTACAAAAGCAGCAATAGATGGAACGATAAACGAACCAGGAGCCAGTCTCTCATAGGTTAAGTTTTTCCCCATTTTTGATTATTAACAGATGTAATTATCTAATAATAAAAAGAGTTGCTGCTAATTACTACAATACTGAAGAGATTTATTTTATCTTGTACCGCTTGAAAATTTGACATCATTCTTGGCTCCAGCATCATCCCCCCAATTATAGTCCCCTGGAAGAGTGAAAACAACGAGAGCCATTAAATATGTCACAACACAGAGTGAAGGGAAGAAGTGCTGGAAGTGGAGGGTTTTCAAAGAAAGCAGAGGAAATCGTGCAGCACAATGAGTTCAGAATATGTTTTTTCTTCTCTCCCTCCTCCCCCTCCCCATTTTATGACCTAAGAACTGGCGCAAAAGGGGTGTGTTCTTTCAGGTTTATAGCCTTGACTAATGGAATTGCTCTAAATAACATTTTGATCTTGTAAGGTCACACAGAGTGCTATACCTTTCCTTTAATGATTCAGGTCTGGACCAAGCATTTCCCAGAATTGAGATGGTAATGAAGTCATTAGTTTCTTCCTACTTGAAGCTCTAGTAAGAAAGGGGAATTCTATGGGTAAAGTCTGAGTGGGCTTTTTTCATAAAGCTCATACCCAGCTGAGCTGTAACACCTGTTACATTTTCCCAGGAGCTTGAGACACAGGGCATTTCCAATCTATTTGCTCTTCTTCTTCTACACCACATTGACAAAAGCTGGAGAACGGTTTCTAAGGCAGTGCTAATTGAAAATCTGACTGGTGCAAATGTTAACTCGAGTACCACAGAAGACACTGATTATTATTTCCTCATTGTCTTTCATAATGCAAGAAATGCAAAACTAAATTTAATTGATACACATTTGAGCCTCTCCCCCCATCCCAATAAATTGCATTTTTATCTGTAGTCTAAAAGAGGAAGGCCCAAGAAAATCAGTTTGAAAATTATTCTTACAGAACACTTTTTGATAGCAGAAATATAGGTCACTGTTCAGTTCAGAGGCACAGAACCAAGACACAATAATTAACCAGTATAGAGTTAACAAGAATATATTATTCTAACAGGAATATATTAATCTGCAAAGGGGAAATTGTAAGAAAATAAAGTTTCCTAAGAAAACCTAATAAAGAGAAATGTTCATTGCTCAAATGAGGGTCTGTGGAAACCGGTTATAGAACAAAAGCAAATTTGGAAGATATAGTTCTAAATCTGCCACTGATTTTCTTTAATAGATATAAATGAAGCATAAACAAACATACACGCATTTTAAGAAGACTCCTCTTGTCACAGAATTACCCTAGGCCATCACACTCACAAGTGCATGTAAATAGTGCAGTAACCATAAATTCATATAAATACCACAGTAACCCATAGGCAAAAACTGGCACATATCCTGCTATATCACCTCAGGACTGCCTCTTGCCAGATCTCCCAAAGTGAGTTGATGTGAAAGCTATGTTTTATATAGAACCATCCCCAATATGCTTTGCTCTATACTTGTAATATACTACTGCAGCTGAGGTCAGAGAAAGAACTCAAGCTGGAGTATCATCAGTTCAAGAAAAAGGAAGCTGCTGGCAGGGCTCTCTCAATAGGGTCTCCTTGACTTTGGAACTTGCTCCCTCCATTAAGCCAACACTGGCCAGTCTTATTGACCTTCAAGGCATGCAGCAAAACTTAGCTTTTCACTGGGGCTTTGGGAGTGAGGGGGTGTTTGTTTACCTTTTTGCTGAAGGGTTAGTTGGCTAATGTTGTAGCTGTATACAGCTTTATATCTGAATCAAAAGGCTTATTTTTTTAATTACCGACTCAGTCATACCCCCATTGCCTTAAAAACAACACATAATTCACAGAGCACCTAGAGTCAAAGCCAGAATTTCTACCACCTTGCACATTGGGGCCATCGTTTACATTGGTGCAAAGCAGTTGTAAAATGCTGCTAAATCAGAATTTGGCACAGGTGAGAATGCCTAATCAAAGTACAAAACAGCTGAGAATCAGGCACTTGGAATAGAACTGAAGTTCTTGCACAACTCAGGAACCTGTAGCAAGCCTATAGATAAGAGGGAGTCTGGATAATGCAAAGAACAATCCTGCATTTGCAGGAAGATGGACTGGACAAAGTAATTTTCCATGTCTAATTTCTATAGTTCTATTATGTATATGTATATAGAACAAAAATTCAGGGCTACACTGTCTGTTCTAGAGATATACAAAATGTTCATTGCTACAGTCTAAATTAAGGAAAACCCACACAAAAATATCAAGCTAGCTTGTTATTTATACTTATCTGAGCTTGTAAACCTTTTACTGGAACATTTTGCTCTACTAGACAGATGTAAATCATTAGAGACTGAGTACAAATCACACAGTAATTATTCTTGATCCCCGATTGGCCAAGTCTACCCCATGTGATTGGGAGGAGCCATCATAACAGTTGCAGGCAAGTATTCACAGAAATCAGCTAAGTGCAGCCTCTCTGTGAAATTTCAGTTTCCAAAACAAAACTATATAGTGTACATTTGTAATAAATCTTCATACACAAAATCATTGGACCAAATTCTTCCTCAGTTATATCCATGTGCAACCCATGGCAGACATTGGCCCACTGCCCTATGTAGTTAGGAAGGAAAACAATGTAGGAATTGAGACAGGATAATTTTGCTTTTGTGTTCCCACAGTTCCCTCTGCTTCACCACTTCTGCAAGCCTTGTTCCCTCCGACCCACAACATCCTGTTTGTCTTCTCCTCCAATAACTGTCTTCATGCTTTCTTCCACACTGCCCCTCCTGCATGGAATACCCTCTATAAACTAGGACACAAGGCAGGTCACTTGTTCTAAATCCTCCCAAACAACCAAACTCTACTAGGAAGACTACACGATCTAACCAACTAACAGTGGTTCAGGAGGGGGCCAGTTGGGGATGGTTATGTATCTGTTTAAGTGGTGATTGCATGTTCTATTCCTCTCCTCCACCCTTCATCCATCACTTTTCCTCTCCATCTCTAAGCTTTTGGGGCAGGGACTGTGTCTAATCACGAGCTCAACTGTGGCTTTGGCATCAGCCCCAAGTATGGCAGAGTGCATAGCTCCCAAGAGAAGACCAGGAACCAGATTTTGAATCAGGAATTCAGATCCCTTGTTTCCCAGCCTTGCTCTGGAATGGGGCAGAGATGTAATCAGTTCCAGACCTATGACTGGCACAGATTGCTTCCTTCTCTGTGCTAGCTCAGCTATGCTGGTTGGCACATTGTGGAAGATGGAAACAAATCTCCACGCATTCCTTGCCCATCTGTACCAGAAGGTAAGGAGCAGTCCCACACAGGCTACTCTCCCTCCCACTCTCCTACTCCCAACATATGTTGCCAGCCCCTGCATAGACATGTACAGCAGGTCACAAGCTGGCCCTATGTTTGAACAACATCTAGCACAATCATAATACAGAATAAGAAGAATCTTCAAATTGAAATTAGCATCATCATTGTATTTTGCCAGTCTCCTCACTGATACAGCCCAAAAATAAACAGAGGCCTAAGAATCTTTCATAGTTCATTCTGTCTGGAATTAATATGATTTCTTTGCACTTGTCCCAAAAAATAAGAAGAATGGGGTCAATAGCAATAGCATCAGTGGCCCCGCATCCCAGCCCCAACATACTATAGAAAAGTGTAAAGAGCACAAATGTCAGTGGCGTCTCCTAGTTAAGGTTTATAAAAATGTTTACAGTCTAACCTCATGTTTTCATTTGCTTATAACTTTTTGAAACTTTTATCACTCAAGTGAATTAATTATTATTTATTATTATTTTTGTAGATTTTATGTCTGGCCCAGGTTGATTTTTTCCAGAAGTATGGGCAAAAAATGGTTCAACAGATTGAGTAAGAAGAAAATAGTTTTCCCCATTATAAAAAATTATTTCAACTATTTTTTAAACAGATTGCAGCTTTCTCAACCTGCTCTTAAAAACACAGCACATACAGTTATTAAACTCCAAACACATCCCCTCCCTAGGTTTTGGCTTTATTATAAGAAACAAAAATAGTCTTCTGCCCAAGTTTAGCTGTTCTTAGAGTCTTCCTGCGGAACTGCAGAGCCCACACCCTAAAGAACCACTTCCTCTCCTTATCTTTAATAGAGTTAATGAGTTACCTGGGGAGTTGCCATAACCTACCAAACCCTCTCCCAGCAGGATCAACATCTGCTAACTGGGTGGTGTATTTCAGGCAAGGCAAATACTACTAGCATGTTACACAGCTTCACAGCCAAAACACCCTATTGACAAATCAAAGCATTAACATAAAATAAAAATATCATAAATCAGCCCCCCCCCAAAAATCAGATTGGATTAAAAAAAAAATCAGGAGATTTTTGTTTAATAAGTTGGATGTTACTATAAACCTTCTGGTGTGACTTTAGGATTTGCATTTGCAAGCATTTCTCCATAACCTTCACAGGTTAGAAATTAAAAAATGAAAGCTGAGATTCTCAAATAATCATGTGACTCCAAGCTTTGGGGATTTAAGAAAACCACCAAATCACTATGAGACTTGTGATAAGAATCATGAGATCTGACAAATGGCTTGAGATTGAAAATTGAAATGTGATGTGTGTACCAGACAAAATTGGTTTTGATTTGACCAAGTTATGACCCTTTGAAAATCATGTACCAAGAATATGCAACACATTTTCACAGCTCATGAAGCGTGCAGCTAGGGAAGAATAAAAGGATGTGAAAGAGTTAGGTAGTGCTGCTGCCTACACTGTAAGCTGTGAAGTGCCTTAGGAGGTGCATGGATGAGGAAGACACAAAGGTGCAAATTTTCACATAGGCTGCTAATTTTAGGTGCTTCAACTTCAGACAACCTAGACTTAAATTTCAGAGATAAGTACTTGCCATTCCCATTCACGTCAGTTGGAGTTGTGGATACTCAGCACCTTAAAATATCAGCCACAAGACTCTAAAACTGGGCACTCAGAAGTTGAGCCATCCAAAACCAACAGCCTCCTTTGAAAGTTTTGGCCAAGAGCCCGCCTTTCAGACAACTGAAGTCAGTGGGACCTGTGAGCAATCAGCACCTCTGAATATTAAGCCTTACATGTCTCAACTGGGTACATGAAAATGGAAGCACTCAAGATTAGTGGACACTTTTAAAAATATGGCACAAAGGGAATTAGGCACCTAACCTGCTTAGATGTTTTTGAAAGTCCCACTAGCTGCCTAGTCTACATCTTTAAACATTTAAATCTGGTTCATAGTTACTTGCACAGCTGCTGAAGATCACAGGAGATGGGTCCTCTGCTGAGGACTTACCGAGATATATACAGGACAGAGCCTCCCTCCTGCAGACATCAAAAGGCGAACTGAATAGGGTGGTCTGGTGGTATCTGACCATAGAGTTCCACTCTGTGATATTTACACAGACCAGAAAATTTCTGGAGTCCGAGAGGGTGAAACTCCTTTTTATGTTTTCTTCTTTCTCTCTCCTGCCTCCCCTTTATCCTTTTCTTTTAAAGAGACTTAACATAATTCTTTTGTATGAAATTTCCTAAGAGAATGTTATGGGGACATTCAAAATTCCAGAAATTCTAAAATTAATGTTGTGCACATGATATTAATTCCACTATCAACATGTAAATATATAAGGGGCAGATTTAACTGAATTTCACAATATTTTTCAAATAAAATCTCATTGTATTCAAATTCCTCTGAGGAACTTACTTCTGCTGAGTTGGCTAAGAAAAACAAGTTAAAACAAATCAAACCGCAGTTAACTGAAAGGGAACAAATTGAAGAGAGTCTACAGGAGAGCAACAAAAATAGGTTTAGGGAAAAATCACTTATGAGGAAAGATTGAAAGAATTGAGGATATTTAATCTGGAGAACAGAAGGCTGAGGAGGGCCCAGGATGAAATCCTCCAATATTAAAAAGGAAAAGGATGGTGATCAATTGTTCTCCATGTCCACTGAGAGTAGGACCAGAAGTAATCAGCTTTGTTTGTAGCAAGGGAGATTCAAGTTAGATACGAGGAAAAACTTTCTAATAGCAAAGAATAGTTAAGCACTGGAACAGGTTACCAAGGAAGGTTGTAGAATTCTTGTCATTGGAGGTTTTTAAGAACAGATTATAAAAAAACCTGTCATGGATGATCTAGGTTTATTGGTCCTGTCTCAGTACAAGGGAGACAGACTAAATGAGTTCTGAGGTCCCTTCCAGCCCTACATTTCTGTGTGATTTCTTCACTGAGATTTCCAGTACTACCCAATTGGACTAGTATGATGAGGAGTGATAGCCCACTCCTCTTATGATATCTGTGGGGTGATTGTGGTGAGTGAACAAGTTGACCTTCCCAGACTTCCTCCCAATTCAAACACCTCAAGAAGGAAGAGCAGGGTCAGCCACTCTCCTCCCCAATGATGTCAGGAAGAGGAAGGAGATCAATCAACATCCCACAAAGAACAGGGGGAGAGGAGGCAAACAACCACCTGCTGTCAGAAACATCAGAAGAGGGAGGGAGTCTGCAGGCCACTACCCCTCCTAGCACATAAAACAGCAAGAGAGAGAGAGAGACACACACACACACAGAGACCAGTATAGAGAGTAGTGGGGAAATTTAGAAATTGTACATGGTCTTGACCTAAACAAGGGCAAAATGTTTTCTATGGAGTTCATTTAAACCTGGAATCCAATGTGAATCTCATATACAAGACTGAAAAAACCTGAAGGACCCTATAAAGCAAAGTCACCGAAGGTATGTCTAAACTACAAAATTAGGTCGAATTTATAGAAGTCGATTTTTTTAAAAAGCTATTTTATACAGTCAATTGTGTGTGTCCCCCACTAAGCGCATTAAGTCAGCAGAGTGCATCCACAGTACCAAGGAGTGATACAGGAGGGCCAGGAAGCAGTGGGAGATTGCTAGAGGGGAAATATATAAGCTCAAGGCTAATTACAGCATGGTCCCCTGTAGACTAGGGAAGGTGGCTGCAGGTTAATTGGAGCACCTGCAGTCAATCAAGGCCCTGTTAGGAACCTAATAAAACCCTCTGCTTCAGGCAGACAGGGGAGGAGGAGGAGGAAGGAGAGAGGACTGGAGCTTGGAGGTGTGTTGAGAGATTTGGAAGACCTGAGTACTGAAGTAAGGAAGACCCTGCCCCAGCAGGACAGGGAGACTCCCTTCCCCACAGCTTCTAAGGACCGATGGTAACCCCACCTAAGGGGGACAAGGGTAAGAAACCCTCAGGTGTTGAGAGGGGCTGGGACTCAGAGTGAGGAGCAAACCCAGACCCCTCCCCTGCTTCCCTCCTATACCACCTTCCTGGGCTACTAGCGGGACTCTCAGCACCCAAGAGCAGGGCAAAGGGTGGCATTTTAGCTCCCCGCCAAGAAAAGCGCAGGACCCACCAGACTAACGCAATCACTGAGCTGCAGCTATCAAGGGTAGTGACTCTGGGAAATGTGCAGGTCATAGTGGATGACTTTGCTGCAATGGGATTCCCTAACTGTGGTGGGACGATAGATGGAACGCATATCCCTATCTTGGCACCGGATCACCAAGGCAGCGGGGACATAAACCGAAAGGGGTACTTTTCAATGGTGTTGCAAGCACTGATGGATCACAAGGGACGTTTCACCAACATCAACGTGGGATGGCCGGGAAAGGTACATGACGCTTGTATCTTTAGGAATTCTGATCTGTATGAACAGCTGCAGCAAGGAACTTATTTTCCAGACCAGAAAATAACCATTGAGGATGTTGAAATGCCTATCATTATCCTTGGGGTCCCAACCTACCCCTTAATGCCATGGCTCATGAAGCCATACACAGGCACCCTGGACAGTAGTCAGGAGCTGGTCAACTATAGGCTGAGCAAGTGCAGAATGGTGGTAGAATGTGCATTTGGACATTTAAAAGCACGCTGGTGCAGTTTACTGTCTCAGTCAGACCTCAGCAAAACCAATATTCCCATTGTTATTACTGCTTTCTGTGTGCTCCACAATATTTGTGAGAGTAAGGGGGGGACGTTTATGGTGGGGGGGGAAGTTGAGGGAAATTGCCTGGCCACTGATTATGCACAGCCAGACACCAGGGCGGTTAGAAGAGGACTGCAGGGCATGTTGCGCATCAGAGAAGCTTTGAAAACCAGTTTCATGGCTGACCAGGCTACAGAGTGACAGTTCTGTTTCATCCTCCTTGATGAAAAGCCTCCCCCTTGGTTCACTCTACTTCCCTGTAAGCCAACCGCCCTCCCCTCCCCCCATGGATCACCGCTTGCAGAGGCAATAAAGTCATCGTTGTTTCAAATTCATGCATTCTTTATTAATTTGTCACACAAATAGGAGGATAGCTGCCAAGGTAGCCTGGAAGGGGTGGGGGAGGAGGCAAGGACAAGCCTACATTGCACTTCAAAACTTATTGAATGCCAGCCTTCTGTTGCTTGGGCAGTCCTGTGGTTGGGTGCCTGGAGCCCTCTCCCTCCCCCCCACCTTCTTGGGTGTTTGGGTGAGGAGGCTGTGGAACTTGGGGAGGGCAGTTGATTACACAGGGGCTGCAGTGGCGGTCTCTGCTTTTCTTGCACCTCAACCATATGCCGGAGCATATCAGTTTGATCCTCCAGTAGCCTCAGCATTGCATCCTCCCTCCTCTCATCACACTGCTGCCACCTCTCCTGTTGCTCCAGCCATGTGTCCTCACATTCATTTTGTGCTTTCCTGGACTCTGCCTCCACGCATTCTGCTGGGCTCTTTCAGTTTGGGTGGACTGCATGAGCTCAGAGAACATTTCATCGCACATGCATTTTTTTCACCTTCTGATCTGCACTAGCCTCTGGCCTGGAGATGCTAGTGGCAGCGTTGAAACATTTGCAGCTGCGGGAGGAAAAAAAGGGAGAGTAAAATTGAAAAAGACACATTGTCATTTAAAAGGAGGGACTGATGTTTTTGCTTTAATGTGCAGCACAAACCCAACTAACCCCTACCCCCCCACACCCAATTCTCTGGGATGATCGCTTCACCCCTCCCCCCACCGCGTGGCTAACAGCGGGGATGATTTCTTTTCAGCCACAGGCAAACAGCCCAGCAGGAACGGCCACCTCTAAATGGCCCCTTAATAAAATTCTCCTATTTCAACCAGGTGACCATGAATGATATCACTCTCCTGAGAATAATACAGAGAGATAAAGAATGGATGTTGCTTGAATGCCAGCAAACACCAGGACTACACGCTGCCATGCTTTCTTATGCAATGATTCCAGACTCCACGCTACTGGCCTGCCGTGGTAAAGTGTCCTACCATGGAGGATGCAATAAGGCTGCCCTCCCTAGAAACCTTTTGCAAAGGCTTTGGGAGTACCTCCAGGAGAGCTTCAAGGAGGCTTTCCGCTCCATCCCCAGACACGTTAACACACTTTTCCAGTAGCTGTACTGGCCACAAATGCATCCCAAATCTTCGGGGCAAATTAATACTTAAACACGCTTGCATATAAACCGTGTATTATATTTACGAAAGTACACTCACCAGAGGTGCCTTCTCCACCTTCAAGGTCCGGGAGCCCAGGTTGGGAGGGTATTGGCTCCAGGGTGATGAACAGTTCCTGGCTGTCGGGGAGAATGGTTTCTCTGCTTGCCTGGTGTGCGCTATCATCTTCCTCGTCCCCAAAATCCTCATCCCTGTTGCGTGAGACTCCCTTGCAGGAGTCCACATACAGGTGTGGGGTAGTTGTAGGGGCACCCCTAGAATCGCATGCAGCTCATCATAAAAGTGGCATGTCTGGGGCTCTGAGCCCGAGTGGGCATTTGCCTCTTGGGTTTTTTGGTAGGCTTGCCTGAGCTCCTTAACTTTCATGCAGCACTGCTGCAGGTCCCTGTTATAGCCTCTGTCCTTCAAGCCCTTGGAGATTTTTTCAAATATTTTGGCATTTCGCCTTTTGGAACGGAGTTCTGATAGCACAGATTCATCTCCCCATACAGCGATCAGATCCCATACCTCCTGTTCAGTCCATGCTGGAGCTCTTTTGTGACTCTGGGACTGCATGGTCACCTCTGCTGATGAGATCTGCATGGTCACCTGTGATGATCAGCTCGCCATGCTGGCCAAACAGGAAATTAAATTCAAAAGTTCGCAGGGCTTTTCCTGTCTACCTGGTCAGTGCATCCAAGTTGAGAGTGCTGTCCAGAGCGGTCACAATGGAGCACTCTGGGATAGCTACTGGAGTCCAATACGATCGAATTGCATCCACACTACCTCAAAATTGACCTAGTGATGTCTATTTCAGCGCTAATCCCCTTGTCGGGGAGGAGTACAGAAATCGATTTTAAGAGCCCAGTTAAGTCAACAAAAATGGTTTAATTGTGTGGACAAGTGCAGGGTTAAATCCATGTAATGCTGCTAAATTTGACCTAAACTCATAGTGTAGACCAGGGCTGAGTTTCTTGCATTTTTCCTCTGTATCCTCCAGTCTGTGGACCTCACTGTCTTTGAGAGTCATCCATTTTAACATTAAGGCTAATGTAAAACTAGCATTCCAGCACTGGCACTAGCAAATTTCAAGTGAGATACTGTGAGAGCATCCCCAACTCTTCAGACATTTCTACTTATTATTACCATAGAGTCTATGAACCATACTCATGGACCAGGACCCTGTTGTGCTAGATTCTTTACCAAAAAAATGGTCCCTGCCCTAAAGAACTTACAATCTAGTTAAGTGCCTATATGATTGCCATTACTATAGTATCTGAGCACCTCACAATCTTTAATGGATTAATTTTCATGATACTCCTGTAAGGTCCAAGAGTTCTGAGGGAACTCAAATGTGAAATTGCAGAACTACTAACTGTAGTCTGTAACCTATCATTTAAAATGAGCTTCTGTACCAAATGACTGGAGGATAGCTAATGTGATACCAATTTTTTAAAAGGGCTCCAGAGATGACCCCGGCAATTGCAGGCAGGGAAGTTTGATTTCAGTATTGGGCAAACTGGTTGAAACTATAGTGAAGAACAAAATTGTCAGACACATAGATGAACGTAATTTGTTGGGGAAGAGTCAACATGGTTTTTGTAAAGGGAAATCATACCTCGCCAATCTAGTAAAATTCTTTGAGGGGGTCAACAAGCATGTGGACAAAGGGGATCCAGTGGATATAGTGTACTTAGATTTTCAGAAAGCCTTTGACAAGGTCCCTCACCAAAGGCTCTTAAGCTGTCATCGGATAAGGAAGGTAGGTCCTCTCATGGATTGATAACTGGTTAAAAGATAGGAAACAAAGGGTAGAAATAAATGGTCAGTTTTCAGAATGCAGAGAGGTAAATAGTGGTGTTCCCCAGGGGTCTGTACTGGGCCCAGTCCTATTCAATATATTCATAAATGATCTGGGAAAAGGGGTAAACAGTAAGGTGGCAAAATTTGCAGATGATACAAATTTGCTCAAGATAGTTAAGTCCCAGGCAGACTGCAAAGAGCTACAAACAGATCTCTCAGAACTGGGTGACTGGGCAACAAAATGGCTGATGAAATTCAATTCTGATAAATGCAAAGTAATGCACATTGGAAAACATAATCCCAACTATACGTACAAAATGATGGGGCCTAAACTAGCTGTTACTACTCAAGAAAGAGATCTTGGAGTCATTATGAATAGTTCTCTGAAAACATCCACGCAGTGTGCAGCGGCAGTCAAAAGAGCAAACAATGTTAGGAATCATTCAGAAAGGGATAGCTAAGACGACAGAAAAATAAATTGCCCCTATAAATCTATGGTATGCCCACATCTTGAATATTGCATGCAAATGTGGTCGCCCCATCTCAAAAAAGATATATTGGAATTGAAAAAGGTTCAGAAAAGGGCAACAAAAATGATTAGGGGTATGGAACAGCTGCCATATGAGGAGAGAATAATAAGACTGGGACTTTTCATTTTGGAAACGTGACAACTCACGGGGGATATGATGGACGTCTATAAACTCATTCCTGGTGTGGAGAAAGTAAATAAGGAAGTGTTATTTACTCCTTCTAGGGGTCACCAAATGAAATTAATAGGCAGCAGGTTTAAAGCAAACAAAAGGAAGTATTTTTTCACACAACGCACAGTCAATCTGTGGAACTCCTTCCCAGATGACGTTTTGAAGGCCAAGTCTATAACAGGGTTCAAATTAGAACTAGATAAGTTCATGGAGGATAGGTCCATCAATAGTTACTAGCCAGGATGGGCAGGATGTTTGCCAGAAGCTGGGAATTGGTGACAGGAGATGGATCACTTGATGATTACCTGTTCTGTTCATTCCCTCCGGGTTACATGGCATTGGCCACTGTTGGAAGACAGGATACTGGACTAGACGGACCTTTGGTCTGACCCAGTATGACCATTTTTATGTTCTTATGAGATACGGAAGTGCTACTGTCCCTATTTTACAGATAGGAACTGAGGCGTACAACAATTAAAATTGTCCAAGGTCACACAGACAGGCTGTGGTAGAACAGGGAATTGAAACCAAGTGCCCCAGGTTTCAAGCTTGTACCCTTACCCCAGGATAGCTTAATTATTTGTGCTTCAGGTTATTAGGAACTCTTTAATCAAGGTGAGAGGTACTGTTAGTTTGTTAAGTTAGCCATTAGCTTGTGTTTTATCTTATATTTCTTTTGTAACCAATCCTGACTTTTATGCATCATTACTTGTAACCACTTAAAATCTATCTTTCTGTAGCTAATAAACTTACATTTTTTATTTTAACCAGCATATTTGGATTAAGGTGTGTGGGAAACTCCATTTGGGATAATAAGGCTGGTGCATATGATTTTCCTTGAAATTATGAACTTTCTATGAGCTTGACTGTTCAGAATCATACTGATCAGTACAAGATGCACATTTCTGGGGGACAAGGCTGGGACTAGGAATTTGCAGATGTGGCCCTGTATGTAATTCATAAGTGATTGGTCAAAGCATTAATGTAACATACCTGGGAGTAGTTTTGCATGCTGAAGGCTGTGGAAACAGGCCAGGAGTGGAGGTTCTGACAACAAAACCGTGTAAAAGGCACCCTAGGCTAGAGAATTAAGGGGACACAGCTGTTCAACAGTCCAGATTGTACCCTGGGTGCAAGACCATAGTGAAAGGGTAGTTATCAGTGGTTCACAGTCAAACTGGGGGAAACTTGTCTAGTGGAGTCCCTCAGGGGTCAGTCTCGGGTTCAGTACTATTCAGTATTTTCATTAATGACTTGGGTAATACAGTGGAGAGTATGCCTATATAATTTATGGATAACACCAAGATGGTCAGTGTTGCAAGCACTTTAGAGGACAGGATTAGAATTCAAATTTACCTTAATAAATTGGAGACCTGGTCTGAAATCAACAAGATAAAATTCAATAAAGCAAAGTCCTACACTTAGGAAAGAAAAGTCAATTGTACAACTACAAAATGGGAATAACTGGCTTAGGGATAGTACTGCTGAAAAGGATCTGGGGGTTATAGTGGATCACAAACTGAACATAAGTGAACAATGTGATGCAGTAGTGAAAACTACTACTATCATGCTGGGGTGTACTAACAGGAGTGTTGTATGTAAGACAAACAGAGGTAACTGTCCTACTCTACTCATCACTGGTGAAGCCTCAGCTAGAGTACTGTGTCCAATTCTTGGTACCACACTTTAGGAAAGATGTGGACAAATTGGAGAGAGTCTAGAGGAGAGCAACAAAAAAAGATAAAAGGTTTTGAAAACTTGATCTAAGAGGAAGAGTTAAACACTGCACATGTTTAGTCTTTAGACAAGAAGACTGAGGGGAAACCTGATAACAGTCTTCAAATATGTTAAGGGCTGTTACAAAGTGGACAGTAATCCATTGAAAGCAGGACAAGCAGTAACAGGCTTAATCTGCAGCAAGCTAGATTTTAGTTAGATATTAGGAAAAACTTTCTATCTATAAAGGTAGTTAGACTCTAGAACAGGCTTCTAAGGAGGTTGTGGAATCCCCATCATTGGATCTGTGAGGTACAGTCAAAGTTTACTTGATCCTGCCTCAGAACAGGGGCTTGATGACCTCTTGTAGGTCTGGAAGGGACCTCAGTTCTATGATTCTATTCAGGAGTCAGATGAGATGAGCACAATGGTCCCTTCTGGCCTTTGACCCCATTATTCTCTGGGAGTCAGTCTCTACTTTAGCTGTTTCAAAGTCCTAGGCAAGAATTATGACAGACTAAAGGGAGCAACCATATTCCACTTGAAATTTTCTAAGGCCCTGTGTGAAGATGTTCAGATTTTGGAAATGCATGTAGTGTATTTGGGCATTGGGGAAGGATCTGGAAATGCTTGGCAATATGGAGGTTTTATTAACTGGGAGGGAAATCAAAGAGCTTCTCACTGGTATCTGTGATAGGCCAGGCACCAAAGATTATAAAATGTGGAGGAGGGGAAAGTTTTGACGGCAGGCCGAAAGAATGTGCCACGTTCACCTCCCCCCCCGCCAAAAAGCACAGTGCCCTATAAGGACACATATTGATGTTTCATGTGTCCATGGTCAAGTCAGCGTTATAGGCAACCAAAACAAATTATAGGGAAAAAGGGAGGAGGAGAGAGAATGAATTAGTTTTGGATGTCAAAGAAAGTAAGAACAGACTTTGTTCATATACTGTTCCTATCCTCATTCAAACAGGTAAGAGGGGGAAAAAACTCCCTAGAGAAAAAAAGTCCCTTTTTATTTTGCTATAGTGCCCCAGGGAAGGGCCTCTAGCACACAGGCCCTGCTTTTACAAATGCTTCCCTTTCCTTACATGGGTCTTTTACTAAGAGTAAAAAATCCACATTCCTCATTTGTTTAGCCTGAAATCCCCTGCACATTCCCACAAACTACTTCCTTTTCTCTCTTTTTAGCAAAACTCCCTCTCTTTTTAATGAAGAGAAGTTCAGAGAGTTTTTCCCATGAATAGATGGCAGGCACCTGGGAGTTATGAATTTTAAAGTGATCATTTTCTTTCAGCCATTCTGGACAATGGGGATCTCCTTTTGACTCACTTTCACAGCTTTGAGAGGCTCTCAGATCAGCCACATTCCAATCAGATTGGAGTCAGATCAGAGCTGTGCTGGACTGCATCAAGGTCTCTCACAGAAAGACAAGGAGCAGATGGCCAACACTGAGCTCTCCTCCCCTTTTCAAAGTGCAATGGAAGGCAATGTGGGAAAGCGTTCCCCCAGCATTGCCTATTGATTTCTGAATAGGACCACCACATGCCACCAGCCTGTAGGTATGAACCTCTGTTAACAGATGGTGAGATCATTATGAGCAATTAATTCCTTTAATGTATCAGTGGGAACATGTTGGAAAGGATGATGCAAGCACAGAATGAATAGTGAACTTCTCATTCCTGGGGGAGAGCAGCAGCTACATCACTGAAGGATGGGAATATTCTTTCAGGAGCTTCTGTACATACTGAGAACCAGAATTAGCTGTTTGGTTCACAGAAATGAGGCATGTTTTTTATTAACTAATCATCCCTCCCTTGTTGATACTGATTAATAACAGATTTATTTCTAGATCATTTTTAGACACACAAACATTCAAAACAATGGGGGGGGGGAATTTAAGACTGTCTACATGTGATAGGAACGTAGGGAATTTGGTCTAAAAATTGAGGGAATAATGCTATAAATGTTTTGTTACATAAATTTCATTTATGATGGTTATAAATGAATATAGAAAAAACTATTTTGAACACTATATAACACCACTGTTTATATATAAAAGAAATTCATGCTCTCTCTTAGCACTAAAAATATATGCATGCAAAATAAACCTTGAACAGTCTTGTCTGAAAGTTTAAAAGGACTAAAGTATTTTATATAGAAATTATATTTTCTTTAAATTATACAATCTGTATAGTAGCAATGCAGAAAAAACTACACAAACTAGTTAAAAACAAAAATACTCTATATATACACACACATTGTGGTCTGGCTACATTAAAATTCATGTTGTTAATCACTGTAAAGACTGGGACATTTCTAATTTTTTCTCCTTTTTTAAATGTATACAAGAATTATTTTTCATTTTAGAGACAGAAGATGCAACATAGATGGCTAGTTAATTTTTGTCTTTAAGATGACAGGAAAATGTAAACAGGAAATACAGACAACTATTCACTTATTCATATTTAAATTACACTTTTTGCTTGTAATTAAGACACTCGAGTAGTGGCTCTGTTCATGAAATTTACATAACTGTACAATAGCTTGCCTAAGTGAACATCAAATGGTAGTTAACCTTGAAGTGTATTATCTTAATTGAATAAATCTGGCTATCGTTCAATAAATTAAAACCGAAAGATAATATACCTTTACACTACTAAAATTATTTTTAAAAATAATCTGGTTTTGAATGTTAATATGGTTCACCGTTGCTTTTCCTCTAGGTTTTTATTTATGCTGTAACAGTAGTCCTTTCAAAAAAATCATAGTACCATAGACACACATACATGTTTGCTGCTTTTTCCACATTGTTTGCAGTTTGTGTCAGTGTCACATTCTGGAAAGCATTGATAAGAATATCAGAATATTGAATCAAAATGTATAATTTGCTTGTCTGAGATATTCCCTCCCCTACTTCCTCCATCCTTATTGGACTTCTGTCGCTCCCTTCCCCCACTGTGCACCAGCTGAGTATCCCATTGCACAGTAAGAAGTCTAGGTGGGAGAATATAGATTTTTGCATAGGTTAAATAGGAAAGCCACATTCCATCACATTCCCATTTAAATCAGATTTACATGGGGTGTAAATCCCCTCAGAATAGAGCCATTCACAAAGGGCTCAGAATATTCCCCTTACAATGTTGATTACATTAAATCAGTAACAATCATGTTTCGGTAATTATATAGTTAAGGCAAGAGAATTGTGCAGTGTATTTATATTTTCATGAAATAAGTTAACGAGGAGCCACCTGTGCCTTGTATCAGTTTTCAAGAGAAAATAGGAGAATACAGGTGTTCCAACAGTATATCTGTAGATTTTGTATATTAATTTGCAAACACTGAAACCTAACATATTGTAACTGAATGCAGCAACACACTGTTTAAAGGACAATATTTTGGGTTTTGTTTGGGTTTTTTTAACCACAAAAGACTATAGTTCCTTGGCTATCAAAAACAGCTGTAATTTGAGCTTCTCTCATTCTCACAATGTTCACCATTGTACCTTATGCAATATACATTGTACATGCTCAGCCCTAACCCATATGGGTAGACAAGAAGCATTCACACTGTGAATTACCATTTTTCCCAGCATCTAGTGCTAGTCAGACAGCACAATAATAAACTAGAAGCGCCTTTGTCTGTTAAAACATTGTTCTTCATTACTACATGAAAAGCAAATGGTCTTTGTACAGAGGAAGAGTGGCACACAACTGCTCTGGAAGTAGGGGAAGGAATTTGTATCATGAGCTGACCACCTCATAGATACAGATGCCAGTCATCAATCTTTTTCTCAGTAGCCCACCCATCTACGCCTTGGAAAAGATTTTGAGCAAGCATGTGTTCATTATTAGATTTAATGGAATAAGGGATTAGAGGGACTGCTTGCTTTCATACCCAGGGAGAACACCCCAAGCTTTCATCCACAGATGTTTTAGAAATCACTTCATCTGATTCCTTATTGATGCTTGGGTAAAGTGAAGTAAATCAGAAAGATCATTGTTTTTCTGGGACCATTTTAATAAGTATAATTATTCTAGCAATTTATCATGCAAATTTATAATAGATTACAATTGCTTAGCTGTTTTTATTGCAAAATAAATACAATTCCTAACTGGTTCTGTTTAGGTTCTTATATCATGCAATCACTATGGTACTGAAGCAGATAAGTTATGGGACATATCACGCCATGCACAAGCAACCCCTGGTTCCTCTCAGTTTTTTACATGAATTGTTCTCTATGAGAACAGAGTTTGCTCCTCTGCAGAACAGCCAGCAACACTGAAAACACACATCTTGGGGATCTGTGGAATCAGAAAGCTGCTACTTAGGGCCTTCTGCCTCTGCCCTGACTCTTGTCTCTTTTCTGCCCCTTCTGGCTCCTTGACAGTCTGACTCTTGCAGGATTTGTGCTACCAGGGGCCCCCTACAAGCTGTTGGGCTTGGAATGCTCCCATAAAGTGGGGTGTTAGGGCAGACACCTACCCTGGAGTGCCCCCTTGTGTCAAGGCTAATATGCCTCCTCACAGCCTGGTGCAGACCTGTGTGCACATCCCTGCCTCAGTTTCCCCTAGTGGGCTTTCAGTGAGATCAAGGAAGCTTTTATGTAGTGAACAATGCCCCCTTCTACCCCAAGCCTTCTACCCAATATCCTAGCTTGGGGGTGGGGAAGGAAGAAGTTAACTTTAGTCCATCCTCTCCACCTGAGTCCATCCATCTCCTTCTCCTCCATCCAGGCTCCTTACCAGTGAGGTGTTCTTGATCTGGGACTGCCCTCTGACCACCACCTGGAGGAAGGGTTCCCTCTCTGGAGTTCAGGATCCCTACAGAGGTCAAACCACTGCAGCTTTTCTCCCGATAGTATAGTTCATCTGGGATCAGACATGCCTGCTGCTGCCTGGTAAGGTCCTTCCACATCTCCCTAGGCCTACGGTTTGAAACTCTTAGCCCTTCCCTTTCAGAACCTCTTCCTTCTGTGTGTCTTCTTTCCTGGTGAGCTGCCTAATCAGCTCTCCTGAGAAGTCCCTCCGCTCAGGAGCATCCTGTTTTCTAGAACCTCCCAATTGAGATCTCATAACCCTCTATAAGGCCCAGGTGTTCTTTGGCTAATTAACTGGTGCCCAGCCACCTAGGCAATTAACTACTCACAGGTGATTCTGGATTGGCTTGTTCTCCTTAGCTAAGTCTGTCACAGACAGGTTGGGGGCCTGACCCCACCTCAGAGGGCCAGCTACCCTGAGGCATGGGGTTTCCACAGCATAAATAGAAAAGAGTAATTCACTGGAGTGACAGTGCTGACTCTACATCCATTCCCCAAGCCGTTCCGTCCTACTCCTGTCCACAGACAGATCCCATACCTCACAGGTTCTCTGCAGAGTCAAGGAACATTGAAAACAATGCAGCAATGGGCGCGGTGTCCCTTTTGGCATCTGGATCTGATGGACTCTTCTATCCTTTACTCATAGAAGCAGAAGGTACCATATGGCCCTGTGCCTCCAAATACAAAGATTACAATAGTCTGTTGTTACCAAGACAATTAAGCACTGGTAGATGGAAGTGGAGCTGCCTGCCAATGAACAGTTATAAATACATTCAGTGTAAATAAGTCATATTTTAGAATCTAATGAATTCTATTTACACTGTAGATTTACTAGGAAGTTATTAATTAGCTATAATAAATTAATATGATATGTTTGCCTGTATAAATAATACTGTATCTCATAATATTAAGGTCATAGGTCAGATACGAGACCTCACTACAGACATGGGAATTACGTTTTGAATTACATATGCCACAATCTTCAATTTTTAATACTCTAGAACAAGTTAATTTCTGATCTTTTATTGATTCAGGATGCCCATATTATAAGGAATAAGAACCAAGATTTTTCATTGATGGGTACCTAAAACTAGTCTCCTAAATCCCTGTTTAAGCACCAAAATAAATAGCCTGATTTTAAAAAATGTCTGAACCCAACAACTCCCATTAAAGTCACACTGAAATCAATGGTATTTAATACACAAAATTCAGGCCACTTTTTTAGGCAGCCATATTTGAAAATCTTGGACAATTTCTTACTACAAAAAGCAATTCAACCACGTGAGTCTTTCCAAGTTACATATGTTTCTCCCTTTAAAAGTTATTTACTAAAAAAGATAAGAGCCATTTCCAAATAGTTTTATTTACCTTGTTTAATTGACAGTTATGTTTCCCATTAATATTAGGCTTAGTATTTATTATTATTAAAACATCTGCTTTGTCTATATGCATTTTTCTGTCTTTGCCCATTTTTCTCTTCGTACATCACAAATGAGCTATATCTGGTTGAAAAAGAAAATCAGTTCCAATCTGGAAGCAGAGAACATTTTGGCAATTACACGATGCTAACAATACTTCAACAAGTTCCAAATCTGTTTCAGTGTTCAATCCAAGGGGTGGGAGCTCTCAGGCACTAAAAGCTTGCCTGGGATCACAGGTTGATCAGGTTCCTCATTTTACCAATACTCCATAACAAAAGGGGTTTTAGGATGGAACACAATTCTCTGACATGCAGCCACCCATTGATACTCTTATATACAACTCACTGATCTCAGAAGTGGTTGCACAACCTACACATATGGGCCATCACTGAGAAAGTGTCAAAGAAAGGGGAGCCATGCATGAGCAATTCAGTCCAGGTCTGTTGCTTGAGTGAAATGGCAAGCTTCAGATCACATGATCTGGTTTCAAGAGAAGAATATTATGTTACTTATACTGATCCACCATCCATTAAAAAATGTTGGGGAATGAAGTCACTCTTCATATTCATATTATTTGCTTTTAAAGAAGTTTGCAGGATCAGCTACTCTAACTTATAAGCAAAATCCATTAAAATATATATTCAGCTTGACTGGTCATACAATTCAAACCATGACAGCATTCAACCCCAAAATTCTTGGCAAACAGAATGATCCACCGCTTGTGTACCATACATACATAAATACTCCAGCATTCATCACCTCCTTGCTATCTCTTTAGTTTTTGTTATTCTTTTAGAAACGTGTAAGTACTGTGCCTAACCTCTAGTCCTACCAGCAATATCCAGCTCTCAGATCAATGTTCTAAAGAATTCTGCTTTACTGAAACTTTACCAGGTTGCAGAAGACACAGAAATACTAGATATTTACCCAAAGCAAGTCCTCAGATCCAAATTTAAGATCTGAGTTTGCAACTCAGATTGCTATAATGGACCAAATCCAAACTCAAATTCTAGGAAAGTTGAGAGTCAAACCTGACTGATGCTCAGGTTCAAGAAAGTTTGAACACAGGTTTTTGAATCTGTGCATTACAAAGCTATAAAGTTCAGATATGGTGTTTGGATACAGAGTTTTGGTTTGATTTCACTCCTAAGAAATACACAAGGTAAATGTGGAATAGAAATCTCTCTTTCAGACTGCACACAAACAAAGGGTCAATGGAAAAAGAACTGGAAGTAAACTCTTCCTCTGTTGCTTACATGGTTTACTTGTACTCATTGGTCCACCATTGCTGTCTACAAAAAGGCCTACACAGTAGCTTTAACAGACAAATTCAAGCTCCGAATGGCTGTTAAATCCAGCGCCTATCAAACCCAGGGAGAGTGAAGTAGTTATAACAGGAGTGTGTGTATGAGAGCAAGAGTCTACCGTTAGTGAGATTCTCTTTGTAAAAACCAAACAGAAAATCCAAATCATGAATAGGATGCTTTCTATTCTGAGAGTTTGCTTAAAAGGATACAATAGACTTGAATATTTTAGACTATTTTTGCTTTAAGATGTCAGAACCTACTATTTAAAAAATAGTATTTTATCATTTCATCTACATACCAGGACTATGGAGGATGCACCTACCTGCACATGATTTTGAACGGGTGCAACTGAACAGAGCAGCAAATGAAACAACAGCACATCAAGAAGGAAAAAGGAAGCATTTGTCTGGAAGGCCAGCAGCTGTTGACTTACTATTATACTCTTAGAGTTGCCACCTTTCCAGGTTAGGCAGGACAACAGGAAGGGCCAGTGAACACGGGGTTTGGTCTCGACCTTTGAGTAGCTACCTTTTGGCAAACGTAGGACATTTTGCAGAAGGAAGGAAAGAATGGAAAGAGAAAGCCAAATCACAGCCTGCCACGAATATTTCATCTCTCAGCAAATTAACAGCAGCAGTAACAATTCCAAAATAAATCACTTTCTATCCCATATCCTGCCCAGCATGGATCAGGTGCAAATGGCAACCAAACTTCCTCTCACCTTTATGCAGACTGCATGCAGCATACATGAATATGCTTTTCTTTCAAGTTACTTCCTTTCAGAATCCCTGAAGATATTAATTTCATTTTCATCATAATCAGCTATGACTATCCACTGGTGTGCTCTGCTCACCCTGTATCTATGCTATTGTCTATCTTTCCATGCATATGTCTGTGCTTCTCTCATGAATGTACTAGTCCTTTAAATTTTTTAATTAGAAAGCTGCTCTGTTTACTAAAAGCCAAAATGTATGAGTACATTTCTCAATTAGACTAATTAAGGTAAAAGTGATAGTCTTGTTGACATTGTTAAATCCAATGACGCAGTCTATTAGTAATTAAAGCACATTGGAAGTTACTTAATTTCAAGGCCCTCCACAAAAAAAAAAAAAAAAAGGAGAATACATATCTATATGCCTTTTTGCTCTAGAATTGCGATTGCTGATATAGTGTCAGAGCCAGTGGTTGCTGCAGAAAGCAATACCTATGTAATACAGATAGCCCTGTGAGCTTAATCTTACCCATATTTCAAAATAGGATTGTCTTGTATCCCCTGACAGACATTGAAAGTTTGAATTTGGCAAGTGGCATCTTCCTCTCACTTTCATGGAAGGATGTCAAAGCGAGAACTGATGTTAAATAACATCTTTTTCTGAAATCAACATGTACTGAAAGATTACAAAAGAGGCCCTCTTCTTCCTGAGCTGTGGCAACTTCAGACTTTTTGCCTATTAAGACTTGGGTTGAAATCCTGTCCCCACTAAAGTCGGTGGGAGTTTTGTTACTGACTTCAATTGGGCAAGGATTTCATCCTTGAAGTTTAGCTTCAGGCAGATAGATTTCTGAAGAAAGCTAAAGATTTCAGCTTCTTAACAGCCTGCAATGCATTTAAATTCCACTGCAATTAAACTGATGGGAGACAAAACTGTAAAACCACTGATGTGAGAATGGCTAATGACTGTTGGTGCATTTGTACCCAAGCATTGCTCTTATTTTTGTACAATACCAACAACATGACCAGACATGTGAGTATTTGAAATATAAACAAGCTTACTATATAGGGACTAAGCAGGTAGCTTTGTGATATGCAATGTCAATAAAGAATCCCCAATTTGATTTTCAGTCATTCACTCCCTGAGCAACTGGATGCTCAGAACGCTGGAGGACAATGGATTCAGCTCCTAAAAGGGGGAGATTTGCACACTTCTCATCAAGAACCATTCAGAATATCTGACAATAGCATTGATAGTCTAAGGGAGTCCCATCCAACTCCTTAGTTGACAAGACGGTAGCTGTGATGCATGGCTTCAGAGGTAGAGGATGGTTAAAACAAAGGAGAGTAATTCACCTTCTCTCTCTGCCTATCCTCTTCGAGCTGCCAATGGCCACCCATTCTTGTGTCTGGTTCTAATGAATGAAAACACTACATGGAAAAATCCACCTCTCTCACAGTGCTTGTTCCACATTGATTGTCAGCACTTCACCACAACTTACATGTGATTCAGGGTGAGACCAGTCCATGAAGAGCTAAGACAGTCTCTCTTTGTATCACCTGGTCTGAAGCAATTATACACATTCAGAGCAAAGAAGCCAGATGCACAAACCATGCAATGAGCTTCTAGCAGGAATCTTATTTGCAAGAGTTGAACCAATGGAAAACATCTCTCACACAACTCTGCAGGTTCACTATTACCTAACTGCCTATGATGTTCTTAGAATTAGACATTAGTCAGGGTCAGTGTAGACTGGGATATGTAGTTCTGGCTATTTTGGAATGTGTGTGGCGTATACAGTTATGAACTTAGGATGCCCTTTATTTTCTGAGTACTGCAGTTTTAAATTTCTAAGCTGTTTCCCTGTGTGAAGATTTCAGCAGCCATTTTGTTTTCTGGGTTCAATGCAGACTGTCAGAAAAGACGCATTCTGTGCTCTCATGAAGACATTGCTTTTATTCTCTCTGGTTCTGGTGTTCTCCTAATCTAAAATAAAGGTTTTTCTTACTGATGGAAAGCATACAATTAGAAACAGCTATTTAATTAAGAAGACTAAGCCTGGAAGCTGAAACACATGCAGACTTAGAATAATGTGTACATTTTATCAGTGAGGGTAGTTAACTGTTGGAACAGCTTACCTAGGGATGTGGGCCCAGATCAAAGGTATTTAGACTCCTAATTACCACTGAAGTCAATTGGAGGTAAGTGCCTAAACACCTTTGAAGATCTGGGCCACGGAGGATTCTCAGTCACTTGAATTCTTTAAAATCAAGATTGGATGCCCTTCTAAACATATGATCTAGTGAGTGAACTAGAAGTTTTAGGCTTGATGCAGTAATTAAATTATACTGTCTGTGTTATATAAAAAGGCCAGATCTTAAAATCGGTTTGCTCTTTACATGTAAAAACATAATATCTGAATGGAGTTCTCGCTATTCTCCTGGATTCTGGTATATTAGCAATTTACTAAATCCCTACTTAACAATTCACTGACCCTTCCTAAGGAAGAAGTTACACCTCTGAATGCATGTTCTGAGTCCATGTTAAGTTCCTTGGGAGACAGGCATGAGCCCATTTGAGGACTGAATTTGGCCCTTAGAGTTTACTGCAGTGATCCTGCCCTTTCTGATTCGTTGAAAAAAATAATTGATTATTTGCAATTTTTAACATTGTTTAGCATTCCCCCAGTTCTTACAACAAACTCACTGAAACTACAAATTCAGGTTTCTGACTGTGGAACATTAGGTGTTCTTGTCTTCAGTAAGTCAAAGGCTCCATGAATGTTTGATGGATTAGGACTGTTTGTCTATTGATACATAATGCACACAAGTGCACCTGGCCCAAAGGTGAAACAGGTGCATGAGCTGCTTCACTGCTACAAAATACTACAGTAGCTCCTGTCAAAAAAAAAAAAAAAAAGAAAGAAAGAAAGAAAAAGAAATGCTCAAGTGTATTTGAAAATCAAAATCTTTTCATACAGAAAATAGTGAATTCATATTGAATGGCATCTTATTAAAATCCTGTAACATACTATTGGGAAAGGCAGATTAAAATGGTATGTTTATTGACAACCATCTTCTATGGGGAAAAATACGAACAAATACTTTACAAATCTCCAGAGTCTCCTGCTGGTGCAGTATTTAGTGCTCTTATGTGCGTACTATGCTAGCATGCCTGCCATTATTATGGGCACTATTATACACTCTACTAGTTAAGTTTGCCACTAAGTTTCCATAGTATATCTGAGTTTGCCCACCTCACCCCATCCCACCCTGGCATCCCTTCTAAAAAAAAAAAAAAAAGAAAAGAAAAGAAAATCTATGCACAAAAAGTCACAGTATTTCAACATTGGTAGGTTAGATTTGGGGCTAAAGTAGAATTTTTCGATAAAATTTGAAGTGCTGTTCCTGAATTATAACATCCTAAAACTAGTGGTGTTCACCAGCAAAGATGTCGCACATGGCATCAAAATTTTGTTGATTAAAGTCTAGTTTCTGAAGCTATTGACTTGAATGTTAAACACTGCTGGGGATCATCCTCTCTGGCAATCTTGGTATAGCATGTCACACAACTGTTGGAAATTTTCTGTTCTATGCTACATACATTTTTATACCACGTTGATCACCGTATCTTCCAGTAGTGCAACACCAACAAAAGGCTTTTGCGGGAGATATCAGGGGATTCTTCTGGACCTACTGAAGTCTGGGACAACCAATAAGCCGGATGAGGTTCATCACCTCCCCCCTAACACACAAGTCTTAGGAGGCTCACCATGCCTCCTCCAACTCCCCACAACCTTATCAAGCTTCAGAGGGGTAGCCTTGTTAGTCTGGATTGGTAAAAGCAGCAAAGAGTTTTCTTTGCCACTCTTATCAAGCTTGTTAGTCCTAGAGAGCCTGCTCTGGCTTGTAAGTGGACAATATGGGTTGGAGGATGGTTTAGAGGCTTTTGGTTCATTTGGAGATCTGGATTCATGCGAGGCCTTGGGTGCCCCAAGGAGTCTACTAAAGTTAATGAGGGGGCTGGATGCCCTGATGAGCATTCTTAGACTCTTAGAAAGTTATAAGGCTCCTAAGCCCCTCAGTTGCGGGAATCAGAGGAGCAGGGAATGGAGTCTTCATTCCCTGGGACCCCATACATGGGGCCTGAAGAGCAGCAGAAATCACAAAGAGGTTCTTACCCTTGGTTCTGCTGACCCCCAATGTTTCTGCCAGACAAGTTTCTCTCTCAGACTCACACACCTCACTGCAGCTCTTAGGGTCACACCCCCCATCTTTGGGACATTCGGAAGTTGACAGGACCAGAGCAGTACTTTTATTCACCTCACAAACTTTACAGAAGAGCCCTGCTTCTGAGACCTTATAATATTTTGCAAGAGTGGGACTCCTTTTACAGACCATGGAAGTCTACAGCATCCAGGACTCCTCTTCACAGATGGGAGGTGGGAACTGTGATAAGCAGAATTTCATCATCAACAGGCCCTAGGGTATTCTCTCCCCATTAGACCACCTTAGGTCTTCTGGATCATGGTCTCCCTCTTGTTGACCTAATGTTTGCAGAAACTGGATTCTCCAACAGAATTAACAGTTAAAAAAAAAACAACCAAGAAATCACTCCACAAAAAACTTTTTTGGCTTGAAGTTAATTATTACAGGCTCATATCAGTGGCTTAAATGCATATCATTAAATTACCCCCCCTCCAACCCACAAATCAGAAACCTGGAAAACAAAGTTAGAGCTGAACTTCGCAAACAAATCATCCAAACTATCTTAGCTATGACTCCATACCAATGCCTGGTGGAGTCAGAAGACATATTAACTTATCTATCCATAAGAAACAGTTTCATTTTTATTTGTGAGCACCAAAACAAGAATGCCTTAATCATACTATGGTGGTATCTTTCTTAATAGACATGCCAGTGCTTAATTTGTAATAAAAGAGGTTCTGGTGCTCAAGCAATTTTTTTACATTCATAACTGATGCAGTGAGCCCAGAGGTGCCGGGGCTAAGAACTGCCAAGTGTAGAGGTGCCAGGGCTCAGCCCTGGCACAAATTAAGCCCTGGGACATTCACAATACACCTACAAGAATTTTACAAATTCCTGATTCGAAAAATAGAGTACTGAAAGTAATCATGCCTTTATTAAGGGTTAGATCCTGCAAGGTGTTGAGAGCACTAAGCTCCTATTGGAGGTGTTCAACATATAATAGGATTAGGCCCTACAATCCTATGTGGGAGTCATAGAATATGAGTGTTGAAGGGACCTCAGGAGGTCATCTAGTCCAACCCCCTGCTCAAAGCAGGACCAATCCCCAACTAAATCATCCAAGCCAGGGCTTTGTCAAGCCTGACCTTAAAAACTTCTAAGGAAGGAGATTCCACCATCTCCCTAGGTAACGCATTCCAGTGTTTCAACACCCTCCTAGTGAAAAAGTTTTGCCTAATATTCAACCTAAACCTCCCCCACTGCAACTTGAGATCACTACTCCTTGTTCTGCCATCTGCTACCGCTGAGAACAGTCTAGGTCCATCCTCTTTGGAACCCCCTTGCAGGTAGTTGAAAGCAGCTATCAAATCCCCCCTCATTCTTCTCTTCCGCAGACTAAACAATCCCAGTTCCCTCAGCCTCTCCTCATAACTCATGTGTTCCAATCCCCTAATCATTTTTGTTGCCCTCCGCTCGACGTTTGCCAATTTTTCCACATCCTTCTTGTAGTGTGGGGCCCAAAACTGGACACAGTACTCCAGATGAGGCCTCACCACTGTTGAATAGAGGGGATCTATCCCTCAATCTGCTGGCAATGCCCCTACATATACATCCCAAAATGCCATTGGCCTTCTTGGCAACAACAGCACACTGTTGACTCATATCCAGCTTCTCGTCCACTGTAACCCCTTGGTCCTTTTCTGAAGAACTGCTGCCTAGCCATTCAGTCCCTAGTTTGTAGCAGTGCATGGGATTCTTCTGTCCTAAGTGCAGGACTCTGCGCTTGTCCTTGTTGAACCTCATCAGATTTCTTTTGGCCCAATCCTCTAATTTGTCTTGGTCCCTCAGTTTCCTATCCCTACCCTCCAGTGTATCTACCTCTCCTCCCAGTTTAGTGTCATCTGCAAACTTGCTGAGGGTGCAATCCACACCATCCTCCAGATCATTGATGAAGATATTGAACAAAACCGGCCCGAGGACTGACCCTTGGGGCACTCCACTTGATACCTGCTGCCAACTAGACATGGAGCCATTGATCACTACCCATTGAGCCCGACAATCTAGCCAACTTTCTATCCACCTTACAGTCCATTCATCCAGCACATACTTCTTTAACTTGCTGGCAAGAACACTGTGGGAGACCATGTCAAAAGCTTTGCTGAAGTCAAGGAACAACACGTCCACTGCTTTCCCCTCATCCACAGAGCCAGTTATCTCGTCATAGAAGGCAATTAGATTACTCAGGCACGACTTGCCCTTGGTGAATCCAGGCTGACTGTTCCTGATCACTTTCCTCTCCTCTAAGTGCTTCAGCATTGATTCCTTGAGGACCTGCTCCATGATTTTTCCAGGGACTGAGGTGAGACTGACTGGCCTGTAGTCCCCAGGATCCTCCTTCTTCCCTTTTTTAAAGATGGGCACTACATTAGCCTTTTTCCAGCCGTCTGGGACTTCCCCCAATTGCCATGAGTTTTCAAAGATAATGGCCAATGGCTCTGCAATCACATCCGCCAACTCCTTTAGCACTCTCGGATGCAGCGCATCCAGCCCCATGGACTTGTGCTCGTCCATCTTTTCTAAATAGTCCCGAACCACTTCTTTCTCCACAGAGGGCTGGTCACCTCCTCCCCATGCTGTGCTGCCCAGTGCAGTAGTCTGGGAGCTGACCTTGTTTGTGAAGACAGAGGCAAAAAAAGCATTGAGTACATTAGCTTTTTCCACATCCTCTGTCACTAGGTTGCCTCCCTCGTTCAGTAAGGGGCCCACACTTTCCTTGACTTTCTTTCTATTGCTAACATACCTGAAGAAACCCTTCTTGTTACTCTTAAAATCTCTTGCTAGCTGCAACTCCAGTGTGATTTGGCCTTCCTGATTTCACTCCTGCATGCCCGAGCAATGTTTTTATACTCTTCCCTGGTCATTTGTCTAATCTTCCACTTCTTGTAAGCTTCTTTTTTGTGTTTAAGATCAGCAAGGATTTCACTGTTAAGCCAAGCTGGTCGCCTGCCATATTTACTATTCTTTCTACACATCGGGATGGTTCGTTCCTGTAACCTCAATAAGGATTCTTTAAAATACAGCCAGCTCTCCTGGGCTCCTTTCTCCCTCATGTTATTCTCCCAGGGAATCCTGCCTATCAGTTCTCTGAGGGAATCAAAGTCTGCTTTTCTGAAGTCCAAAGTCCATATTCTGCTGCTCTCCTTTCTTCCCTGTGTCAGGATCCTGAACTCGACCATCTCCCAGGTTCCCATCCACTTTTGCTTCCCCTACTAATTCTTCCCGGTTTGTGAGCAGCCGGTCAAGAAGAGCTGTGCCCCTAGTTGGTTCCTCCAGCACCTGCACCAGGAAATTGTCCCGTACACTTTCCAAAAACTTCCTGGATTGTCTGTGCACCGCTGTATTGCTCTCCCAGCAGATATCAGGGTGATTGAAGTCTCCCATGAGAAACAGGGCCTGCGATCTAGTAACTTCCGTGAGTTGCCGGAAGAAAGCCTCGTCCACCTCATCCCCCTGGTCCAGTGGTCTATAGCAGACTCCCGCCACGACATCACCCTTGTTGCTCACACTTCTAAACTTAATCCAGAGACTCTCAGGTTTTTCTGCAGTTTCATACTTGAGCTCTGAGCAGTCATTCTGCTCCCTTACATACAGTGCAACTCCCCCACCTTTTCTGCCCTGCCTGTCCTTCCTGAACAGTTTATATCCATCCATGACAGTACTCCAGTCATGTGAGTTATCCCACCAAGTCTCTGTTATTCCAATCACATCGTAATTCCTTGACTGTGCCAGGACTTCCAGTTCTCCCTGCTTGTTTCCCAGGCTTCTTGCATTTGTGTCAATTAACCAAACATCATCAAACACAGAGCAAGCATGTCCCCATATAGAACCCTAACAGGCCCAAATCGTTCTATTAGAGTAAAAATGTCAAGTGGCTCCATGGTTTCAGATCATGATTCTTAGTACTTGATATGTATGTATCAAACAAATTATAAATCCAGGTTTTGTGGTGCACATTTTCTATAATTTGTGTGCAAAGAAGGGAAAATAGTAGGTGGGCATTTCTATGGGACAGAGATAAAGTAGCTTGGATGTCTTGTTTGAAAAGTACAACCTTAACACTTCATTTTCTGTTTGTTTTTGTTTTTTACCAGGTGTTGATGGGGGTGGGGGTGGGAAGAGATGTATTTTTTTAAATTCTAACATTTTGAAGAGTAATTTGCTTGCAAATGACTGATATGTACGAGCAGCTTAACTTTGCTCTAAGATTTTTTGTAGGGAATCAATGCAGACCTTTGTCTGTGGCTTCTTTGTAGTTTTTGGTTAATCAGAGGGCAAATAGGACAGTTTATGAAAGATCAAGTGACCCTCAAGCAGGGTTGTCTGAGACTATCACAGGACTTGTTTTTCCAAAGTGTCTCAGCAAGGAGGTCAAATGGAGAGCTCAAGTCAGCCAGGGCATGTGTTTATTCTGCCAGTGTAAATTACATAAGCTCTGTACACTTGATTGCAGGCTCCAGGATTTACATACATTATGCTTATCTGTAAATTACAATATTGCCCTGTTCATGCAGAACAGGTATCTCTGGAGTATATTTCTGAAATTTTCAGGTGCACTGGGTCTTCTTCTGAGCCTTAATACCTTGCATAACCTAAAAGAATTGTAATAATAGTCTGAAGGTTCCCTCTCCCCCCACTAACTTGATGAAATACAGAGACTTTGAAACGTTTGAATGTGTATTTTATAGAAGAGACTCCTCCACTTATAGGTACTCCCTCACCTGACCTAATCCCAGATATATGATCTCTCTCCAACTCCACAGTACAGATTTAGACATATAGACCCAAGCAAACTGGATGAAGAAAGGTTAAGGAGCATTCATAAGACTTTTACTTTCATTTAGGGTAACTGCTTTGTTCCACAATAATTTATCAGTCCTTCCTCTCCCACACATCATGAACCTGCAGCTGCCAGGAGATACTCTATGGAATGCAAAGTATACTTTCCTCCCTAGACATACAGATTAAAATCTTCAAGCTGCTACCAGCTTTGGGAAGAGCAAATGTCCTGACTCCTGAAATAGCTTAGACACTTGACTTTTCTTCATAATAATGTGTTCAATATCTTGATTTCAGTAAGACTTTCACACAGCACCACGTGGGATTCTCATAAGCAAACTAGGGAAATGTGGTCTAGATGAAATTACTGTAAAGTGGGTGCATCACTGGTTGAAAGACTGTACTCAAGGAGCAGTTATCAATGGTTCACTGTCAAACTGGGTGGGGATGTACCTAGTGGGATCCCACAGTGGTCAATCCAGGGCCTGGTACTCTTCATTATTTAAGTCATTAATGAAAATTATTAGAGTGGAGAGTGATCTTATAAAATTTTCAGCTAATTCCAATCTGAGAGGGGGTTGCAAGCGCTATGGAGGCCAGGATTAAAATTCAAAATGAACTTGACAAATTGGAGAACTGGTCTGAATTCAACAAGATGAAATTTCATAAAGACAAGTGCAAAGTCCTACACTTAGGAAGGAAAAAAAAATCAAATGCACAGCTACAAAATAGGGAGTAACTGGCTGGGTAGGAGTACTACGGAAAAGGATCTGGGGATAATAATGGATCACTCATTGAATATGAATCAACAGAGTGATTGCAGCTGAAAAAAATGCTAATATTCTGGGCTGTATTAACAGGAGTGTCATATTTAATACACAGAAGGTAATTGTCCCACTCCACTTAGCACTGATTAGGCCTCAGCTGGAGTATTGTGTTCAAATCTGGGCACCACATTTTAGGAAAGATGTGGACAAATTGGAGAGAGTCCAGAGGAGAGAAACAAAAATGATAAAAGGTTTAGAGAATCTGACTTCTGAGGAAAGGTTAAACCGGGCATGGTTAGCCTTGGGAAAAGGAGACTGAGTGGGGACCTGATAACACCCTTCAAATACATTAAGGGATGCTATAAAGAAGACTGATCCATTGTTCTCCATGTCCACTGAAATAGGTAAGACAAGAAGTAATGTGCTTAATCTGAAGCCAGGGAGATGTAGGTTAGAAATTAGGAAAAAAATTCTAACTGTAAAAATAGTTAAGTTCTGGAATATGCTTCCAAGGGAGAATGTGAAAAGCTCACCACTGGAGGCTTTTGTCCAACCTGTATTTAAAAACACCTGTCAGGGATGATCTAGGTCAGTGGTGCGCAACCTGCAGCCCATCAGGGTAATCTGCTGATGGGCTGTGAGACAGTTTGTTTACATTGACCACCCGCAGCCATGGCCACCCGCAGCTCCGGTTCACTGTTCCCAGCCAATGGGAGCTGTGGGAAGCGGTGGCCAGCACATCCCTGTGGCCCACACCGCTTCCCACAGCTTCCATTGGCCATGCCTGTGGACGGTCAATGTAAACAAACTGTCTCACGGCCCACCAGCAGATTACCCTGATCAGCCGCATGCGGCCCACAGGTTGTCCACCACTGATCTAGCTTGACTTGCTCCTGCCACAGTGCAGTGGGGCTGGCCGTGATGACTTTGGGTATGTCTACACACAAAGAAAAGCCCACTGGGGCTGAGGCTGCAGGGCTGTTTCAGTGCTGTGTCGGCTTCTGGGCTCGGGTTGGAGCCTGGGCTCTAGGACTCTGCAGGGTGGGAGGGTCCCAGAGCCTGGACTCCATCCTAAGCCTAGAAGTCTATACGGCAACGACATAGCCCTGCAACCCAAGTCCTCCAAGCCTGAGCCAGCTGGCACAGGCCGGCTGTACATTTTTCTTTGCTGTGTAGACATACCCCTTGAGATCCCTTCCAGCCCTATATTGCTATGATTCCATAAGGTGAGCCTACCTGAGCTCCTAATTTGCAATTTGTGGCCTGATTTTCAGAGGTGCTGAGCAACTGAAATACCCATTGCAGTCTACTGACTTCTATCAGGTAGTCACCAACATTCAGAAAGAAATGCAATTTTTCTCCACACATTTAGTTAACATTTCCTACTGAAATTTGAATTAGTGATTTTTCTTCAGTGAACTTATTTCATAGAATGGCTGAAATTTTATTTCAGATCACAGTCAGCAATTATAGAAGCATTTTTGTCTCATACGAACAAGCATTTGATATGTTTACCATTTACCAAAAGGGAGATTATCTCCAGACCTCACCTTTCAAACCAGAAATGCAATTACCAAAACTGCAGCTGATATTTGTAATTAATAAATCCCCATATCTGCTGGGAACTGTTACACAAACTGTCATAAATCCGGACGACAGATGGAAGAAGTGTTCTTGAGAATGTTTAAATAAATCCTTAAACATCAGGGGAATTGGATCTCTCAGAGGATTAGTAATGGAATATGGAGCTTTTCACCTTTAGGTCATTCAAATTCAGCCCAGCTCAATAGTTACTGAAAGTCTTTGGACAAAATGATGTTTCCATTTACACCTGTACAATTGCAGTGACATAGGAATGCAGCATTTGGGCTGTTACTACAATATCTGATGGCTATTTGGTAGCATAAGAGAAATGAACAATCCCTAGTGGACAAGGCACACATGTTATAAGAACATGGACTATTGGAACCTGGGGCAGTCTCAGAGGACTGAACAGAGATTTAAGCGTTCTCTCAACGGGGGGTACCTCAAAGAAGGGAGTTGAGACACATGGGTGGGGAAGTCAAAGATGCTTGTGCTGCCTCCTACCATTTTGTAACTCTGTACAAACTGAAAACTTCATCGTCCAGTACTGTAGAGCAGACATGATTAATGAGCATGACATTCAGATTTCTGAAATGTAGAAGAGCGGGGATGGAAGAAATCTTTATATATGCAGGCTGTGTTTCTGAGGAAACCTTGAAAATCCCAGTCAGAATTCAACTGGACCAGCTGGGTAAAGGCACCAAAGATCAGAAAGCCAGAAGCTGCACAACTGGAAGCTAAACTAGAGTTATTACACAGCACGGGACCAGGGAGGGGCACAGCACCTTTTCTGTGTTTCACAATAGGTCTCCTCTTTTTCATCTTGCCTAATTACATGGCAACACTAGGAAACTATGAGGACAGTAACTTCTCTAAATTAATTGTCACTCAAAGCAATTCTGCAAGTATTTAGTGGTGATTTCCAAAGTAGGCTATTTGAAGACTGGGGAACGTAGTTCATGTCAGCATAATTGGCACATATACAATAGTCTGAGGAATTTTGTCTAATTCAGCTTTGCTTTTATTAAAAAAAGCTGCAACACCTGTTGGCTAGAACAACGTATGTGTGTTTTATTCATCTTCTGGATCAGCCCCGGGAAACCTGGCACTGACACTAAAACTAAGACTTTAAAAATTGGCTGAAGTTAACTCCAAGCAAGTTAACAGACTGTTTTCTTTGGGTAAGAAACAAGTTGAAAGCTGTGTTTCAGGTCTGAAACATAGGAGCCCTATGCTAAAGGATTCTAGCAGAATTAACCTAGAAGGTTGCTGGAAGTCTTTGAGACAGGGTTTAGAGAGCTAGCACAGGGTGCTGGGAGCCTATTAGTGGGGGGAATAATGGAGGAAGAGCTAGCTGTTGAGTGGGTGTGGATACTGGCAGCTGATAAAGTGTGGGTGGAAGAAGTTGCAAGATGGATCACTGAGTGGCTAGAGCTTTTGAGCAGAAAGTAGGTGAATGAAAGAACCAAAAATCTTTCAGGTTTTAGATAATCATCTGAATTTTAGGGTGACTCTGATCTGATCCAAATCTTCGGAGATTCATCCATCACTAGACATCACGTTCTTTAGCCTCTCTCCCCCACCATCGGAAAACATTTGAGTGTTATTTAATTTTCCTTAAGATTTGTCCTTCATATTGAAGCATTTCAGATACAATTTATGAGCACTATGAATATTGGCCACTCACAGTCTACCAGTTTAGTAAAAACATTATAGGACTCCCAAGTCTGATAGGACTTGTGGGCCTGATTGCCTTTACACACACACACAAAGATTTATATGGTGCCACATATTGGATTGTATAGGCATGTACCAGTATATATACTGACTGACTCCATAATTAAGATTACACAGAGGTTTGCGCTTAACCCAGGATAAAAAAAACTCATTCCGTTTAAACACACTATTCACTCCAAGTTGGGCAGTATAGCTATTCAGAAGATTTAAAAAAATATGGAAAAATAAGCAAAATATTTGTAAACATTATGCACTTTTCATGGTTGTCTCACACTTTGTTAGCTTCCCTTCTGCACCAATTAAAACTTCACTCTCATACTGTGGTAACATCTCAAACATAAGCCACTTTGAAATTCAACACATTCAAAGTTTATGCCCCTTTTTACAACACAACTGAATTGATCTTTGCCAAGAGACGCCATTGGAAGAATGCATGCTGTGAGTAGTGGAAGGGAGTTAGTCAGTACAAGGAGAGGTGGCATGTGTACTGTGAAGTGTAGAGGAAGGGGACCTAAACTGGCGAGTTCCTAGATTTTCAGAGATTTACATTGATGGGATTTGTACTTTAACAATTAAAGTAACAATGTTTTTTGTTTGTAGGACTATATATACACCCATATAGTATAAATACACATACTTATGGCCGGTTTATCTTTCATCTTCCAGGTCCTATTAAGAGAATTCCTACAGTTTGCTAGTATATTGGTCCTTCCAGGCTCAGGTTTAAACATGAAAATAAAGCCTCTGTGGAAGTGTCTTGTTCCAAAATTCTCTCCTCGAAGTCTGACCTAGCTCCCCTGTGACCAGCAGGCTGATACTAACTAGCAAAACAGTGTTTAAACCTTTACATCTCAGAGCTTTGCAACATATAAATGTACAGATTTGCCTACAGCATGTGTCCATGCTCCAACACGGTTCTGGAGATGATGCAACAACATACTGGTACATCTCAGAAGGAGAGAAAATTATTCTTTTGTGGACAGGAGGACATCACAGATCCTAAAAAAGGGGGGGGGGACATATTTTAAGTTTACTGTGTGCTGAATTTTGTTCTGAAGAAGAGCTCTGCGTAAACTCAAAAGCTTGTCTTTCTCAACAACAGAAGTTGATCCAATAAAAGATATCACCTGGGATTGACATGGCTACAGCAACACTGCAAACACTCTTACCCCTGGTTATTTGGAATATTCCAGATATAATTCTAACCTCACTGCTGTTCTTTTGCTTCCATGCCAGTCATCTGCAAATGCTTCCCTGAAAACAAAAGGGTGAAAATTCAAAATAGACAATATATTGGCAAATAAAACCAATAAGCTCCCATCGGCGCTGCTATAGCCAATAACAGCTATTGATAACTGAATTTCTCAAGCTTATTGTAGCATGATCCTGCAGGACTCACACAGGTAAAATTCTCACTGGCTTCAACAGAAGTCTAGCCTGTATGTATGGCCTGTAAGACTGGGCCCACTATACCTCATGCATAAATGTGTTGTGGTAGGACAAAAAGTACTGTACAGCAAATGACATAAAACTGCTGTTTTCCCTTTCAAAATAAAAGGCACATTCCCTCACTGTCTTGCTTACATGCAAAAGGAATGTGAAAATATTACCATTCTGATCCGAGAGCATTTCATGCCCACATTGCACAGGTACAAATGACAACAGAAGGTGCAAGGTAATAAAAAAAAAATTTAAAAAAAAAAGGCCAAAAGAATATAATCTTTAGTCCTACTTTTTTTACATAACACCTTAATAGTAGAATCTCTTAGGAGATGGACTGCTAATTGCCACTCACTTCAGCCATGGTTTTCACTTATTCCGTGTTTAGGTTTTAATATTAAGAAAGCTTTCAAGTGCTGTACTGGGGCAATCACACCAACATGCAGCTGTTTTGCAGTCAATCTTCCAGTTTGTCTTCGTAGTGGGTACCATGCTAGTGATTGCAAGTTACACAATTAATTCTCCAGTGGGAGAAAGTGCCAGAAATTCTGGTACATGCATTGCTTGGCAAAAATCCCCCTTGAAAAATAAGCAGGGGGGAGGAGGAAAGAAAAGCAGACACCTGAATCTCTGACACTTTTTCCTTGCACGGAATGAATCCTCTCCAGTGTGGAGAGGTGAAAACCAGAACCATGCAGGCGTAATGCCTCATGGCACAACAATAGAAGGGTTTAACTGTGGACACATCCTATGTTTTGATGTGATTACATCAAGATGAAACACGGCATTTTTGGCTAATATTAACTTTTTAACCTTTTAAAACAAATGAGCACTACAATTAAAATAGCTGCAAAAAAATCAAATGCAAGGTGTTTCTCTACCAGGCATAATGGTATCTGAAAAATATTAAGTTTCACTTTAAGTTTTTTTGTCTGGGAATTTATAAATGCAAAAACTTGCTCAGACACCACAATGTCAAGCATGGTAGAACAATCTAGGATAGATAGATTAGATCAAACAAGTTATTGTAGTGTTGCAGTAGCACTGCTGTAATTAATAAAGCCACTTTTAGTTTTATATACAACTTTCTGCAAACGTTTCCTTAAATTTCACATGCTTTCTCTAAACCCAAAATGATTTATAGGGGAGGTGTTATGGGAGGGAGCATTTTCAGAGACTCTGTTCTGTCATTTGTGAGTTTATTTTTTTCATGCTTTACGAAATATGTTAATATTCCCTGTGATGGAAGCATTCATTAATGAGCATGGCATATAAACTTAGATGGACAGACTTGATTCTTGTTTTGCTGCACGCAACAAAAAACTTTTAATTAAATCAACAAAAGTTGCTTGTATGTACTAGAGGAGGAATTTAGTCCTTTAGTGGTCATTGATTTTGATATTTTATCACTCTTCTAATTAACAGTAATTCTAGATGACATTACAGTGAAGAAGAAAAGTAATTCTCTCTGATCTGGTTTTCTGCTTTTACACTTCATTTTGAACATGTGACCTCAGTGGTAGAGGTTCTTATGGGCTATACCCTCCTAATAACCTGATTCATCTTCACTGGATGTTCAAGGGCTCAGAACAGGTATACTAAGATGGTGTTTTTAGAGTCAATGGATGTGATTCCTCAGTGTCCCAGAACCCCTTTATGCTGGTGCTAAGGGCAAAGAGCCAGCAAATCCAGTCACCTGAGAATTCCCCCAATATTGAAGGGATCCTTAGACCACGGGTTCTCACCCTTTTTCTTTCTGAGGCCTCCCCTACCGGCTATAAAAACTCCATGGCCCACCTGTGTCACAATAACTGGTTTTCTGCATATAAAAGCCAGGGCCAGCATTAGGGAGTAGCAAGAAGGGCAACTGCCTGAGCCCCATGCCACAGAAGCTCCCACAAAGCTACAATGCTCAGGCTTTGGCTTCAGCTCTGAGTGGCAGAGCTCAGGGCCCCTGGCTTAAGATCCATGCGGTGGAACTTCAGTTTTCTGCCCTAGGCCTTCATGAGTCGTATGCTTGCCCTATTTGGCGGACCCCCTGAAACCTGCTTGTGGACCCCTGGTTGAGAACCACTGTCTTAGAGCATAAAGGCTGTATACCACCCTTCTTGCAGCACTTGGCACAGGGGCATATATGGGCTATGGCCAGAGCCAGAGGTAATCAGGTAAAAATTAGAGCAGCCCTGAGACCACTCTGATCTGTGCTTGGATCCAAAGCAGCATCCCCACAAGTCCACAAATTGGGGAGATGTACTGATGGTATGAAGTCACCTTTGCCTTTCCTTCTCCCTCAGGCAGATCTTAGACAGACTTTGGGGATTTTTAAGTCTTTGTTTTTAATTATGTTTACCTTTACACAGTCATAATTACCTTTCTATGGTATCCTCTAGGACAGGGGTAGTCAATTTTATGTCATGGCCCAAATTTCTTGCTCAAGGTATAGTCAAGGTCTAGACTCCAGAGAAAAGTAAAGTAAATAAATAAAGATTTCAGGGCCTGCTCAAAAGTGTCTGATGGTCCGGATTTGGCCCATGCTCTGCCTGTTGACTACCCCTACTCTAGGGATACTGCATGGAATTTATCTTTCTTTAGGGAAGATACATTTTGATGGCTAGCAAGATTGACAGCATCCTTTAGGTTGTGTTCTCGGAGATTATACTGATCATTGGTAGAAGTGAGTAGGATCTTGGGAGTTAATAAGTGCTTGACCAGATGGTGCCTGTCCAAAGGTGTTGGCTTTTTAGACAACTGGAACTGCTCCTTGGGAATAAATCAGTGGTATAGAAGAGTCAGGCACCATTTCAGTCAAGCACAAGCAGACTATTAATAGAGATAATTACCTTGCTATTTTTTAAAATAATAGATGGAGAGAGAGGAGGAGGTTCATCAGGGCTAAAGACAACATTCTTACTAGTAAGTTTTTACAGGAAAAATTAAGAATGAACAAATGAGGGAGACGGTGAAAAGCAAGTGGCGAGTAAAAAGTTCAATTCTAGCAACATATATGAAAGAGCTGCTAAATTAGATGCCTATGTTATAATTAAAATATCTGAAATTTAAGGTAGGGGTTTGTCTTCACTACAGACTTTTACCATATCTGAACGCAGTTGTGAAGAATCACATCAGCTGAGACGTTGCAAACCACTTGGCAGTGAGTGTAGCCCAGGACAACTTGCGTCCAGCAGTGTGTCAGGAGAGGGTTAACTCGCAAATGCAAAATTGTGGTCAACATTGTGTCAGCTAACTCAGTTCTTCACCATAGTGTTCAAAGATGGTCAAATGTGTTCCTGTAGAGCCAGCCTAGATGATTGAACTACCTGGATACAGTGTTTACAAGTGAGACCAACCTAATAAAGCAGCAGGAGAAAGTGTGGCAACATAATTGCAAAAATATCAGAGGGGAAGCTGTGTTAGTCTGGATCTGTAAAAGTGGCAAAGGGTCCTGTGGCACCTTATAGACTAACAGACGTATTGGAGCATAAGCTTTCGTGGGTGAATACCCACTTTGTCGGATGCATGTCATATATTCACCCACGAAAGCTTATGCTCCAATACATCTGTTAGTCTATAAGGTGCCACAGGACCCTTTGCCATAATTGCAGAAAAGACTATTATGTCCACAGAAATAATGACTCCTTTAGTTTACAGTAGAGAGAAAGGGAGGGAGAGAGATTGTGGTGCCTCAGGACATAGGCCTTGTTGCCTATTGTGGCTTTGTTATTGGGGGGGGCATGAAAATCAGTGAAACCACCAACCACCCGTAGCATTTTCCTTCCTCTCAGGTAGCTAGAAGTGGCCAGGAGACTCATTACTACTTGGAAAGCCTCTGGAAGGGCAGTTTCTGTGTAAACCATAAGAGTAGACTATCTGGGAATAGCAACTTCTGGAGACAGAAATTTCCTCCAAGTTATTCAGTACAATATTAGATTATAAAAACTCTGGCTCCAGAGTCCAGTGCATTCCATATTCACATTGCTTCCTATTGCATCATGTATTTAGATTCCCACTTGTGGAGTCTAACTGCAGCATACACATGCTTCCAGGAGAAAGCTCACACACACTCTCTCTCCACTCTACTCTGATAACTTGACAAACATTCTAACTGCACAGACATTTGGGGGGGGGGAGGGTGAAGTTCCATTTTTTTCAATCAGTATTGAAGTGATATGAAATATTTTGGGCCTTTTAAGTATCAGCACTAAAAAAATTCATCAATCTGAAAGCTTCATTGTACTCAGTGGGAGAAATAATGCTTCTCATATTTCTATTTTCAGGTAAGGATCTCTATCCTTATTCAGGAAACTAGAATTCGGTTCAACCTGCCTTCTGAGTTTCTCGTGCAGGATTTATATTAGGAAAACATTGAGAATATCTCATTACTTTGAGATCTTAGACAGACTTTGGGGATTTTTAAGTCTTTGTTTTTAATTATGTTTACCTTTACACAGTCATAATTACCTTTCTATGGTATCCTCTAGGACAGGGGTAGTCAATTTTATGTCATGGCCCAAATTTCTTGCTCAAGGTATAGTCAAGGTCTAGACTCCAGAGAAAAGTAAAGTAAATAAATAAAGATTTCAGGGCCTGCTCAAAAGTGTCTGATGGTCCGGATTTGGCCCATGCTCTGCCTGTTGACTACCCCTCAACTGTGATCATCTACTGAAGTTATAACAGAAACATTCCTTATGTTATATGTAGGAAACACTGGTTTTGTAAAGTAAATGCTCTGTGCAGGTGATGACCTATGAACAATGCTATTTATAAAAAACATTGACATACTTTCCATACATTCATCTCTTGACATGCCTCTCATCATACTATCCCCTTATCTTGTCTAACGGCAATTACACCAGCATAACAATTCAAATATCTAAAGATCCTCAGAGTCTGCATATCAGAAATAATGTACGACTGCATTCATACATTACAAATCTGTGGCCCTCCCAACGCTGACAAATTGGATACGTCATATGTTCATTAATGTTATCTATACCATTTAAAAAGCTGCTAACAAACTCATCTGTTCTCTCAGCTCACAGTTACTTATAAACCTTTCACATAATATATGTCATGACCATTAAAAACCAAAATACAAGTGTCGGAAAAAAGATTACCATGAGTTACCTACAGACACAAACACAAGAGGATCAAAAGAAAGGCCTTACAACAAGGCCTATGTCCTGAGGCACCACAATCTTTCATACCCTGGGGTCCTATTCTCCCAACAAAGAATACAAGTAACTCCCTTGTCTTAATAAAATGATTTGGAAGATGATTAGCCTTGTGTCCTAGCATCTCTGAATTAGATAATGCGTTTTCTGATTCCACTTTCTCTGGAAAACCCTGCAGGTCTAAAATATCAGTGTAATAGGATGCGTTTGTGATGGGTTCAGTCATAGATACCCCCTTGGGACTGTCACCTGATGTTCTGAGACTACCTCTGAGCCCATTTTCTCTGCTAGTTTGGGCCTCTAGAACCCTGCCTTGTCAAGCCAGACATGCCAGTCTGCTCCAACACAGACCCAGGGTCTAAACCACACACCCCAAAGCTGCAGGCTTTAACTGAAAACCACTTAGCAGGTATTCCTGTCTCCAGCACCCAGATACAAAGATATAAAGCTTATACAGGGTAAACTCATAAATTGTCTGCCCTCTATAACACTGACAGAGAGATATGGACAGCTGTTTGCTCCCCCAGGTATTAGTCACTAACTCTGGGTTCAATAATAAGCAAAAGTGATTTTATTAAATATAAAAAGTAGGATTTAAGTGGTTCCAAGTAATAACAGGCAGAAAAAAGTAAGTTACCAAGCAAAATGAAACAAAACACACAAGTCTAATCCTAATACATTAAGACACTGATTGCAGATAAATCTCACCCTCAGAGATGTTCCAATAAGCTTCTTTCACAGACTAGATGCCTTTCTATTCTGGGCCCAATCCTTTCCCCGGTACAGTCCTTGTTCCAGCTCAGGTGGTAGCTAGGGGATTTCTCATGACCTCCTTTGTTCTGCTCCACCCCTTTATATAACTTTGGCACAAGGCGGTAATCTTTTGTCTCTCTGGGTCCCCACTCCACCTTCTAAATGGAAAAGCTCCAGGTTTAAAGATGGATTCCAGTACCAGGTGGCATGGTCACATGTCCTGGGAGACCCCAAGCCTTCATTCAGTTAGCCCTGTTGCTAGTACATAAAATGAAATTTAAAATAAATAAATAAATAAATCACAGCTCAGGTCACGTGTTGTGTTGGGCACTGCAGGTGCTAACAAGAGTAAAAAGAAGTTAAATCTTATTTTTGTCACTAACATCAGCGACTAATTTTGAGTAAACACTGAGTAACAAGGTGCCATTTTACACACTTTTCAGAGTAGAACCACACTTTATTAATCTAGAAACCAATCCTACCTCAGAACTATAACTTCTACTGTCTTTGATTTAATTCAAGAGCATAATATTCAGGAACTTAACTCCCAGTTGCTTCAAGTCCTCCTTAGTTTTGCTGACCAGCTTTAGCAGCAATTTGTAAAGACTGGTTTTCATTATAAGCTCACCATCAGACTGGGGAACTGTTAACAACATTTTTAGATAAGTAGCATGATTTTAGTACACTTCTGGTGGAATGTTGCTCAAGCCACAAGTGATACTTTTAGAACAAAATTAAAGTTCCTGTGGTACGCCCACATTACTAAATCATACTGTTAAAACAGGAAGAGTTCTTGTTGTCTACACTTTAGACATGGTTCAAAAGCCACTAAAAAAGCTGTGCTGAATTTATACTCAACACAGCTTTATGGAGAGAGACAATTGTGGTTTTAAGCCAGCTTTCTGCTGCCCTGATCATGAGACTGGTTGGGGGCTGAATGCGATGTTGGCATAAGTTAGAGCAGCCTGTAGGCTGCTCTAACTTATGCCAACTGGAATATGTAACGACCTTGGGGTTCATTAAATAACAAACCAGTGAATGTGAAAGGAATAAAAACTTTAACAAAACAAACTAGAGAGCATCTCTGGTGACCTGCTGCACAGAGCAATGTGGTGTTCCCAACCCCTGCCTTCAGGGCACATCTCTAAATTCCCATGTTCATAATACTGTCCCTTATGAGAGAATGTCTCTCAATTATAGATTCATACAGAATATATAGAATAGTGCCATTCCACTGGTCCAGAATCACATTGCACTCTAGCCCCAGTTCCTTCTTGCCCTGGCACAATGCTTTCCCATACCTTCCTGCCCCGATACCTGGTGATGTAAAACTGGCAATGCTGGAGACAAAGATGTAGCCCAAAGTTGGAACTGATACAAGAGCCCCAGATGGAAGCATTCTCCTTATATATCTATTTCAACCTGTACAAGAATATCAGTTGCTTTTCATGGTTATCTTTTACTTTGAGGTTTCAAAAGTGAGGAGCATATATTGATTTCTTATCTTTCTCACAAGAAACATTAGCATTGCCTCACAATTTAAAACAAACACCTAACTTGCATCTTGCTGAGAAAAGTTCATGTATTGACTAAAATGTTTTGAAGATGCAAGATCCAATTCATAAATGGTATATGAATACATGACTTGACACCAGTCACCTAATTACATATATTTTCTAATATATATGTCTATTGAATCTTTGATACACTGTATGGTGATTACCAAATTAGATGTCCCATGATATGCTTTATAAATGAGGTAGGTTCATCATCATCAGTGACTGGAATTTTAATTAACAAAATATATTAGTGTCTTATAATATTTACAGCATTTGGGATCCAACTTTGATCTCATCTCAGTTTTACACAAGAGTAATTACTGGATTTATACTGGAGTAGGTGAGAGCTGAATCAGAAGTGAGGGCAGGCTCTGTCATCTCAGAACTATATATGGGCTCAAGTGTGCTTTTAATGCATTAACTAGTGCTGGATTAGGTGAAAGCCATACCATCACCAGTAATTCTAGGAGACATTATGCCAGAGCAAACAGACATGCAAGAAGCACGCTCTCATTGCTACACTTTCTGGGTTGACTAGCATCATTATGCAAGAACAATCTTTCCACTTACGGGAGCTACAAAGGCTGCAATTGTCTTTAACTCCTGCTCAGGAGGTAATGCAAGCAGGCTACCTTCTTTTCTTATCTGAAAGCTATCTGCTACAATGCATACAGCAACCCTAGTTGCTCCCCTCACTCAACTGGATAAAAAAAAAATCAATTTAATTTCCCACAGTGCTTCACTAAGAGTTCTTCCATACTATAGGTGGATGCAGCTCATTCACATAGTTTGATCTCTATCTCCTATGCCTGAAACATTTGCAACTATACAGGTGTTGGCGCACCATTTGTTTGTATCTGATGCAAATGACACAAATTTACATCTGGACTCCTTGCAGCATTTCTGGAAGACTGGTATTTTTCACAGTTCTTATCCTGACAGACTGAGGAACCACCAGCCAAGTTCACTTCCAACACAAACCAAATTCAGTTGTTCAGTGAGTTATGTCTGCTTATTCCTGCGGTGAATTTTAGCCCATCACGTTCAGTAGTCTCTTGTCTCTTAATATGTGGTGGTTTTTTAATTAGTTTTTTACTCTGGATGGGGCAAACAGGAAATAAACCTTTTCTGAGTTGGGAAGAGGGCTTGCTTATGAAATGTGAGCCACACCCACACTCTATTCTCAATTCCATTCCAGTCAAACCTATCAAATATAAGGGTGGGAATCATGCACAGCTGGAAGTCCAGAAGTAACAACAACAACATTCAAATATTATTCTGGTCTATAATAAAACAGTTGTACATCGCTCATTGAGCTAACAATCCAATCAATCATATTCTGGGAAGGACAGCCAAATAGAACACACCACTGAGGGTAAAAAACAGTGTTCTAAACTCTGAGAAGCCCTTTGACTAGATGGAATGAAGAGTGATCTCAGAAGTACTGGAAGAGAAGTAGTAGTAGAAACATATGTACTGCAAGGACCCTGAAATACATTTATATTAATATTTAAGCTTGTCTGGAAAATGAAGCATCATGCTGAAGTATTTAATCAGACAAAGACACATTGCAGGCTCCAGCCAGGAGGCGCTTACTACAGGCGGCTCCCGACCAGTGGCGCAGCAGGGCTCAGGCAGGCTGCCTGCCTGCCATAGCCCCCGCTGCTCCCAGAAGCAGCTGGCTCCTAGCAAGTCTGTGGCCCCTGCGTGGGAGGGGGACAGTGCGTCTCCGTGCACTGCTAGCACTACCCTGGTAGCTCCCATTGGCCTGTTTCTTGCCAATGGGAGCTGTGAGGATGGTGCTGGGTGTGGGGCAGAGCATGGAGCCATCGTTCTCCCCCCACCAGGGGCTGCAGAGACATGCTAGCAGCCAGCTGCTTCTGGGAGCAGCATGGGGCCAAGGCATACAGGCAGCCTGCCTGAGTGCCCCTCTGCACCACAGGACTTTTAGTGGCCTGGAGTTGTAGATCGCTGCCTGTGATTTATTTTTGTGGGGCCCTCCTTGAGCCGGGGCCCTGGGCTGCAGCCCCTAAAGTCCCTGCCTTAATCCAGACCTGCCTCAGGGTAATAAATAAATTTCTGAAACATCAAACCAAGGTGAAGACTTTCTTGAATGATATAAAAAAAGCTGGAGGCAATGGACTGGTCATGTCAAAAGATGAAATGAAGAAAATGAACTATGCAGCATATGGGTCAATGAATGATAACTGAAGCAAAAGCTACAGCGAGATTAACTTATCTTTTTTTATGGCTTACACATATAGGGATGTTGGAGAACATCATATCTTCTGTGGAAAGAAAAAGGATGTGGTTCCTCTGCTGAGCAGTATCCATGGATTTCTCACTGTCCACCTTCTCCTTCAACCCCATTGACTCCATATTATCCACTTTTAACTGGTGCATCAGAACATGTCGGCTAGATTCTGTGCAACACTTCACAGGAGACAAGTGTAGGTGGGAGGGAGCCACCTTTGCACCACTGAGCTGCTCTAATTTGCAGTGACCTCTGTGACAATCAAGATACTGCAGGGTGAGAACATGGGGTCTGAACCCCAAAAAGTAAGCAATTGAATCGAGTGGCTGTATACAGCGTTATTGTGTATAAAAAATGTTGAGTAAGGTCTTTTATGAAAGAATTAGGAGATATGTAGATAGACTGGTTATGAGTTTAATATATTTGGGTATGTGTAGAGCTGTGCTCATGATTTGTGCTGCAACATTCATCTTTACCTCACAGCTGGGCAGTGAAGCAGTCAGGCGGGGAGGGGCTGCCTCGCCAACCAAATCAGACTAGCTCCAAGCACCTAGAATTATACAACCCAAGAAGAAACAAAAGTGAACCATTAAAGTTAATAGAAACATTAAAAGTGAAGAAAAAACCAAGTCTTAGAAAATTAAGAAAGGAGGGAGACAGTGTTCCCCATTCTGAATAACCATGCATCATCATGCTAGGAGAAAGAAAACATTTTTTTTTTAAAGCAGACTTGTGTTTGTTACCCAAAAAACTAAGGACCAGCATCTAGGCAGGGTGCTGTCTGCAAAATGCTTAATCCCCATTATGATAGAAGGCACATTGGGAAACTGTTCAAAGGCAGTAAGTAACTTGTATTAAAAAGGGGAATTTATCATAGAATCATAGGACTGGAAGGGACCTCGAGAGGTCATCTAGTCCAGTCCCCTGTACTCAATATATGCAAGTGTAAAACCTGAAGTTGCGTCTCATGTTTGTTTTCTATGTAACTTGTATACATTTGCTTCCTTTGCTGTTTCATCTGAGTCTGATTTTTCTATTAAATAGATCTTTTGTTTATTTTTGCCTCCACATAGATCTCTGTTGTGCAAACTGTGTTGAGTACGTGTGGAAAGTCAACTGATAACTGGGGACAGGTTTCATTCTGTCTAGGGTGATGAACCAGAAGAGTAAAGTCTGAGTGTCTGGTAGCTAAAAATGCAGAGTAGACAGTTTTGGGGAGACTCAGGACTGGAATGACTGTTGAGATCATCCTGAAGAAGAGTAACTAGCATAGCCAATTATTTTAGTTCATAGTTAATTATAAAAATCACACAATAAATGAACAAACATGTTATGTTTTATATACATACATATACACACACACACACATTAAGGCTGGTCAAGCGATTAAAAACAATCGCACAATTAAAAACATTAAATCGCATGATTAATTGCACTGATAAACAATAATAGAATACCATTTAAATATTTTTCAATGTTTTCTACATTTTCAATTATATTGATTTCAATTACAACTCAGAATACAAAGTGTACAGTGCTCACTTTACACTTTGTTTACAAATATTTGCACTGTAAAAATGAAACAAAAGAAACAGTATTTTTAATTCACCTCATACAAGTACTGTAGTGCAGTCTCTTTATCATGAATGTACAACTTACAAATGTAGAGTTTTATTTTGTTACATAACTACACTCCTGTCAAGGTTCCTTCCCCACTCTGAACTCTAGGGTACAGATGTGGGGACCTGCATGAAAACCTTCTAAGCTTACTTTCACCAGCTTAGGTTAAAACTTCCCCAAGGTACAAATTAATTTTATCCTTTGCCCCTGGATTTCCACTGCTACCACGAAACTTTAACTGGGTTTGCTGGGAAACGTAGTTTGGACACGTCTTTCCCCAAAAAATCCTCCCAACCCTTGCACCCCACTTCCTGGGGAAGGTTTGGTAAAAATCCTCACCAATTTGCATAGGTGACCACAGACCCGAACCCTTGGATCTTAGAAACAATGAAAAAGCATTCGGTTTTCTTACAAGAAGACGACTTTTAATAGAAGTAAAGGAATCACCTCTGTAAAATCAGGATGGTAGATACCTTACAGGGTAATTAGATTCAAAAACATAGAGAATCCCTCTAGGCAAAACCTTAAATCACAAAAAAGACACACAGACAGGAATAGTCATTCTATTCAGCACAGTTCTTTTCTCAGCCATTTAAAGAAATCATAATCTAACACATACCTAGCTAGATTACTTACTAAAGTTCTAAGACTCCATTCCTGTTCTATCCCCAGCAAAAGCAGCATACAGACAGACGCAGACCCTTTGTTTCTCTCCCTCCTCCCAGCTTTTGAAAGTATCTTGTCTCCTCATTGGTCATTTTGGTCAGGTGCCAGCGAGGTTACCTTTAGCTTCTTAACCCTTTACAGGTGAGAGGATTTTTCCTCTGACCAGGAGGGATTTTAAAGGGGTTTACCCTTCCCTTTATATTTATGACATCCAAACAAAACAATGCAAAACTTTAGAGCCTACAAGTCCACCCAGTCCTACTTCTTGTTCAGCCAATCACTAAGACAACGAGTTTGTTTACATTTACGGGAGACAATGCTGCCCACTTCTTATTTACAATGTCACCAAAAAGTGAGAACAGGCGTTCTCACGGGACTTTTGCAAGGTATTTACATGCCAGATATGCTAAACATTCATATGACCTCTTGAATGGTGGATGAAACATGAAGGAACATATGAATCTTTAGCACATCTGGCATGTAAATATCTTGTAATGCCAGCTGTAACAATGCCATGCAAACACCTGTTCTCACTTTCAGGTGACACTGTGAACAAGAAGCAGGCAGCATTATCTCCTGCAAATGTAAACAAACTTGTTTGTCTGAGCAATTGGCTGAACAAGAAATAGGACTGAGTGGACTTTGTTTTGTTTTTTTTAATGCAGTTATTTTTTGTACATAATTCTACATTTGAAAGTTCAACTTTCATGACAAAGAGACTACACTACAGTACTTGTATGAGGTGAATTAAAAATACTGTTTCTTTTATTTATCATTTTTACAGTGCAATATTTGTAATCAAAGTATAAAGTGAGCACTATACACTTTGTATTCTGAGTTGTAATTGAAATCAATATATTTGAAAATGTAGAAACATTGAAAAATATTTAATAAATTTCAAATTCAATAAATTCTATTGTTTAACAATGCAATTAAAACTGATTAATCACAATTAATTTGAGTTAATCATGTGAGTTAACTGCAATTAATTGACAACCCATATTTATATATAGTTGTATGCTAAATAGGGTGGAGTTGTAGAATTATAGAAGCATAAAATTGATCAATGGGTAGAGGGAATAATCATGTATTAGATATCTAAGTAAGCAGAGCTGAAACGCAAGGCCTACAGGCTGAGGCCTGTAAGATTTTCGTTTAGCCATACTAGGCCTTGGAGCTAAGAAATGCTAACATAAGTATGTGACCAAAGAATAACCAGATTCCCTAAGATTATGGGAGAAGAGGTACTAAAAAATTAGCTGGAAGATTAATTTTAAATCATAAAAAAATTCTGTAAAAGGTAATCTGTTCCAGCATGTGTCTTAACCAAAGGATACAGGATTCGTGTCAGTGCTAATGAGGGTAAAGAGAGCCTACGCAACCTTTACACAAGCCTAGAAATCAGGGCCCCGTAAGTTTCTAGGGAACATCAGACCAATAAGGAAAAAGAAGGTTGACATTTTTATGGACATGCGCAGAATGTAGGTATAGACAGAATCACATTATAAACGAGAGTGCCCCCAGAGCAGGAAAACTGAGCTCCCTATGGGAAACTCCAGCAGGAACCATCCTTCTATTGATGATCAATCCATGAGACGCATCAGACCCTAACACTATTGTTAAGGATGTAAGTATAATTATATTTGTAACTTGCTTGGGTAATCATAACTTCAATGGTAACTTTTATTAAAGTTATAAAACAGACTAAACCTTGTACTTGTGAATGTATGTGTGGTCACTACCCTTGGTCTTTATGTGTTCCTAGAGATTCTAAATCTAAAGCAAGTAGCAGAGGTGACTTTCACTGTTAAGCTTGAAACTGTAGCCGCCAGAGTCGAACCCAAAGTGGTGTAATACCACATTACAAAATTCACTTTAAATAAAATAAAAGGCTCCACTAGTTTGGTGGAAGCCAGGATGAGACCTTTATGTTGGTAGGCTGGCTACTGGCGTCAAGGCCGTGCGACATAATAGCATAGCATTAAGGCACCCAAAGATATAAGGTAGATGGTAAGAACCCCTTGCTGATCTGTGTAATTCCCAAAATGTCACAAGGTCCCCACAGCCTTTGGTAGGCATGATCTCCAAAACCAAAAGAGAATTCTCCATATATACAAAGCTAAGGGCTGTAGGATTATTGTGGATGTAATAGTTTCTAGTGAAATTTTGCATGTGAACTGATATTTCAGAAACTTCACTTTTTTGCCATAAAACAGTTTGTATGGCCAGAAGAACACTTATGAAAGGTTAATCCTGAGAATTACAAAAACTGCAATAAATACAAACCAGAAACAAGAAAGGTTATAGGAAATGAAGGGAAAGGCAGAGATTTTGCCTACAAATAAACCTATATACTGTAATTCTAACATGTCTCATACAAGATACCTTATACTCCAAAAACATGCTTAAAAGAGTCTCTGAACTGGGTCTCACTAAGTACCCGACCATATAAAATGGGACTAGTACTGCTGACAGCTAGCGCTGAAAATGTAATGAAAGACATTGCTCCAAAGCCACTATAGCCACAATAATAAGAATGAAAAGAGAGGATGCCTGCATTCCTGCAGAAAAATAGCATCCCCAAGATGCCAGGCAACCACAAAACATTCAATAAAGTATGCTGAACTGTTCCTAAAGTAAAAATAACATTCAGCAGCTTCACAGCAGTCCTAACTGCCGACAGTGAAATACTTCTGTGTACACAAAAAGCTACTAGACTTTTTAACACTCTTGTGCGCCTTATCACACTCCTCAACCCCCCACCCGCAGTAAAGTTACCATTCCCATAGAGTTAATATGGGAGTATATTTCTTCAGCTATAACAATAATATATTGAGGCCTAATTAAGTAATAGTTTTAAGATGCTTGGATGGTCTTAGGTGAAATGTAAACTACAGTTATTTCAATGTACTGATCCTGCAAACACATGCCTAACTTTACTCATATGAGTTGTTCTCTGAAGTCATGTAAGTATTTTCAGGACAGTGTGTGACCCAAGAACTCCTTTATTCCAAATAGTAAGGAGGTTACAAGAATATCCTGATTCCGGTATATACATTCTGGTTCACCACAGAATGTCATGTGAGGTCTTAAATGAAATCCAGGGTCACAATGGTATTGTTATGAATGTATGTACAGATACTATATAAGGAATGATTATGAATACTGAAAATAACTTCTTGGTTTCTGTATCTCAACAGAGATGGAGAAACTGGTTTCCTGTCAGACAAAAGATGTATATTCACCTGTCTCCCTGTCAGCATGTAAATTAAACATTGCAATCTAACACAATGGATGCACATTTACAACAGAGAGATATAAAGTTAATAGGGAAGAGCAAAGAGTAAAAACAAGCGATGGGAGTTACACTCTCTGAGTGCAGACAATGAACTTTGAGGATATAAGTAGAAGGGTAAAAAGACACCCTCTTATCCCGTATCGAGGAAGTAAACAGGCAGTGTGTTTACATTCATGAAAACAGAATCACAACCAGCCTTGGTTGAAGACAACATTGCAAAAAGCTTTGAGTGAGAGAAACTTCATTAGACAGGAAGCTTAACAGTTAAGTTTAGTCTCTAGAAAGCATATTATTATTTTGATTTACATATAACGTTTTGTTTCCATTATTCTTACTTGCTATCTCTTGAATCTTCAATCTTTGATAATAAACTTATTGTTTTCACTATAAATATATTTAAGTGCTGTGATATTAAGCTAGGTGCTGATCCTGAGTTGACTCTCACAGGCTCATGTGTGCACTGTTCCCCTGAAGACAACAAACCTGGTATTTCTGTGAGTGTTCAGTATATAGAGGGTAGAGCACTACAGGGGAATGCTTCAAAGCAGTGTGGGGCAACCTGCAGCCCATGGGCCGCATCCGGCCAGTCAGGGTAATCTGCTGGTGGGCCGTAAGACAGTTTGTTTACATTGACCGTCCACAGGCACGGCCACCCACAGCTCCCAGTGACCGCGGTTCGCCATTCCCAGCCAATGGGAGCTGTGGGCGGCCGTGCCTGTGGACAGTCAATATAAACAAACTGTCTGACGGCCCGCCAGCAGATTACCCTGACAGGCCGGATGTGGCCCATGGGCCGCAGTTGCCCCCCACTGCTTCAAGGACTCAGGGACTGGGTGCACAGATTGTTAACTTGCAAGGAAAAGTAGGGGCTGGCATAGCCCATAAGAGAGTGCCTGGGTGGCTAACAGGTTATGTCATGTCATGGAGCTCACACCCCGTTAGGCACCAGCAAGCCTTCCTCTTGCTGGAGACAGCGGAGAGAGGGCAACAAAAGGACTCTCAGTCCTGGGTAACCTGAAACCATCACACTGGAGTCTCAAGTTTGTTCATTAACCTTTTCCTCAGAGTGTATAAGAGATAGGAATTATAAATTAATATTTATATTTTTATTTACAATATTCAGGTCAAATCTTTGGTAAAACAGGCAAATTGTATTTAGGTTTCCACACTAAAACAGCCATGACTCTAATGGAAGTCTAGCTATCTTAGGTACACATATGTACCTCATTTCCACAACACCTGAGTCTTTAATGTATCTATCCTCAGGACACCCCTGTGAGGTAGGGAAGTGCCTCTTATCCTCATTTTTACAGATGGGAAACTGAGGCCCAGCAGCCCAGATCCTCAAGTACTTGGGTGCTACATCAACAGGAGTTAGATGCCTAAAAACCTTTGAGGATCTGGGCCAGAGAGGTTGTGATTTTCCCCAAGTAACAGAAGAAGCTAGTAGGGGAGCTGGGGATTGAACCCAGGGCTGCTGAGTTCAAAGGTAGCATCCTCAGCACTGACCAGGCTTCATGAGAGAATCACGCCCATGTAAGGGCAGGTAGATCTGGGGCTCTCCATTTTTATTTTGTAGCAGCATCTGATGAGTCTCTGGGATTCGGGATAAATCAGCCGGAGAAAGGCTTTCAGTTACACTCACCTCCTGAGGTGACCTGTGCCCTGCAACTGCCCAAGGGAGCTCCCCAGCTAGACTGGGCATCTTCTTGTTATTCCTGTGCTGTGGCTTGTATTGGTGCAGTCCCCACACCAGAAGGGCAGAAGTCACACAGGGCAGGAAGCCGAGACTGCCAGAGGTACCTGGTGCCCAGGGCTCAAGCCCCGCCGGAGTGCAGCAAGGTGCCCAGCACCTCACACCATTGAGCCGGTCCGTGCAAGGAGGGAGCGGTGTATCTCATCAGCAGGGGGCAAGCAGGTGGGAGCGGGGCTTTTCACAGCTTCCCGGTGCCTTCCAGAGACACCACGGAGCCCACGCACCTTTCCCGCGCAGCCAGCGCCCCACCCAGGGAGCCGCACGCGCTAGGCCGGCACGCGACAGCGGCCCCTCCTAGGTTCCCCCAGGGCTGCAGCCTCTCGCTCTGGCCGTGACTAGGTAGCGGAGGCTCAAACTTCCCCCTGATCAGCGGGAGCAGCAGCCTGCCCGCCCCCTTGCCATGCTTTTTGTAGTAGGGGCGTGACCGATCCCAGACCGCTTTCTGGGGTTCGCTTATTCTAAATCTAACGGGGATGAGGGGATTTTTTCCCCCCCTTGCAAAATTGGTCTAAGAATTTAAGGCAGGTTTCTTTGTTTAAGGCCAGCTCATCAGATTGCAAAATAATTTGCATGTGTGTGCAGTGAAACAGAGCAGACTGAAATGGGCTCTCAGCGTGGTGCGACTTTAAAAGCAACGGCTTAGAGGGTCGGTTTGTTTTACTTGAGCTTTTTTTTTTTTTTTTTTTTTTTTTTAAACAGCAGGTATTGTTTGCTTGATTTATGGGGACGGAATAAAGGTAGGGGTTAAAAAATTTTATTAACGAAGAGTGGGGAGGAAGAGACCAGGTCAGGCATCCAAATGTGAGAGTCCCTCCCCAGAAACAGAAAACGTATTAAATTGTAATGTCCATAGTGAGAAGCAGGCTTTAAAAGGCAGTGACAGCGATTAACAGTCCCAGCCAGGTGAGAGCAGAGCGCCTGATCCTGTGATCCTTATTTACATATTATACAAGGCTATCTGTGAAAGCATGTATGAGTGTAGATGGCAGGACTGAGCCCTAACTCCACAGTGAACTTGTCATTCAACCCCAGTCATGTAGGAAGAGCAGTACTCCCTAGTTAAGAGGGATAGGCCCTTCCCATTTCCAACACCCTTCTTAAAATACTTGTAGTCCACCTATGCATAGTTGAGTGTCCATTTTGATGAGGTAAAGTGCTAAAATTTATTACCCTCTGTCACTGATATCATACCGACTAAATGGGTTTTCATCCTCATTATCCGGGTGGGAGGTGAGATTGTTGGTTTTGTTTTGTAAAGAGGACTATGGAAGCCAAATCCTCACATTAAAGGGCAAAACCTCAATTGACTTGACTGGGCCTTCAGTTATACTCAAGTCAAACCCCCAAGACTGGATTCTCCACTGCCATGTATCTTGTGTAATTATTTACATATGTGCAAAGTGGGTAGAAAAAAATACTATTCTGATTGGTACCATCAGACTACACAAGGTGTAAGGCAGTCGAGAATCAGATTCTCAGTGCTTTTCATTTGACCTGACCAAGGACTAAAGACTACCTTCTCTCCACAGTTTCACTATGCAAACCCATGGGTTAATGGGGCATTGTATTGATGTAACACGACAGAATTTGAGCCTGAGTGAAGGACTTTAGAATTTTTTTTTTAAATAAAAAGTAATATTCTTAGTAGGTTCAAAGTTTTACTAAAGTAAGATTATGCAAGAGCACAGAATCTGCAGTCTCTTTAAAAAAAATTATACAAGATGTCATACCTACACAATCTGCCCAATGAGTTTACCATTAATTTGACATGTCTAGTGCAATACAGTGATGTGCATTTCTTGCATGCATCAAATCAAACTTTTAAAACTCTTGTTCCCAACATTTACCTATATAATTGTAAAAATGACTGCAACACTTGGAATTTTGTTATATTGAAAGGACTTTGGAATTATAGATACTTTATATACCAGTTACCACAAGCCATACAGGAGTGGCTTTTGGAACTGTCTAATGAGAGAAAATACTTTATAATCTCAGAATAAAAGAGGCAGGAGAGACCTTTAAAATACATTCAGTACTGAAATACAGACAAAATTTGAGTGATTCTAGTTTAAGGCCAGAAGGGGCCAACAGATGATCTAGTTCAACCTCTTATATATCACAGGCCACCACCACTAGCATCTACACACCCACACACAGTAAACTCAACAACTGAAATTAGACTGAACAATTACAGCCCACAGGAGACTAGATTAAATTTTAGCTATTTGGAAGTAAATTTATTTTTGTGAGCTTGAAGTAATTTAGTTTTTTTAACTCACCCCCTCTTCATTTAATTCAGTAATGGAACATCCTAAATGCTCAGTTTTTCTAGATGCTTCTTATCAGTGCCTATACTACTGCTCCTTTAATTTCTGCTCCCATTTACACATTAAGAACCAAGTCCTACAGTTCTCACTCAATTGTAATTTAGACAACTCTACCATGAATTGGAGTTCTGCCTCAGTGAGAACTATAGCACCTAATCCAAAAATTACAGTACAGGTTCCAATAGATCTAAGGAGAATAGGCAGCAGCAAAAAGGATAATTAGAGGATTGGTTTGTCCTTTGCTGTATTTGGTGAGCTGAGTTTCTGTGCTTTATAATGAGGATTAATGACCAGCTGGGGTTAATGGCCCTCAGCCACACCTCAGACCATTAACTCCTCCCTACCAGTTATTAATCCCCAGGAAATGCCATGCACCTCTATCTTTATGATTAAGCAATAAACAGTGAGGGATGATCAACCAGTTAAGTCCCTTGCATAGCTGAATATTCCTAGTTCTATATTTTTACATACAGCATTTCATGCGGTAGAAAAAACTGTTTAGATGTCATCACTTTAAGGTTATAGAAGGAAAAGTAAATGTATTTAAATTGAGTAGAAAAAAAAACAGTCTGTTCACTTTATTTATAACCCTTTATAATAAAAGCATGCTCTTTATTCCTTGTGGTATCTAAACACTTTATGGTATTACAAAAATCCATCATGTAATCCAAATGCCATTGAACTTTGGATTCTTCTCTCCCTTCAACCCCTGGATGCAGGGCAAGGATGTGTAATATTTTTGTTTAATTCTTAATATTGCTCTTAATGCAGGAAAGTTTCAGACAGGAAGGAAGGCTTATGTGGTCCCCTGACGATGGTAAGATCCATGGTCATTCTACCATACTGTGGAAGGGAGATCTAAAGCCCTGGGTCAGATGTTGTTTTGCTATGCGACACCTGTGGTCTTAATTTTTCCCTCATGAAAATCAGTGATAAAACTCCCATTGAAGTCAATGGAAGTAGGATTGGGTCCAATGCTATTCTATATATAGGGCCCTACCATATTCACGGCCATGAAAAATGTGTCACAGACTGAAATCTAGTCTCTCCCTCCCCAGTGAAATCTGGTCTTGTGTGCTTTTACCCTATACTATACAGATTTCACAGGAGGAGACCAGCGTTTCTCAAACTGGGGGTCCTGACTCAAAAAGGAGTTGCAGGGAGGTCACAGTTATTTGGGGGGTGGGGGTGTCACGGTATTGCCACCCTTGCTTCTACGCTGCCTTCAGAGCTGGGTGGCTGGAGAATGGTGGCTGTTGGCCGGACGCCCAGCTCTGACGGCAGCGCCCCACCAGCAGCAGCACAGAAGTAAGGGTGGCAACGCCATACAATACACGCCACCCTTACTTCTGTGCTGCTGCCTTCAGAGCTGGGCGAGCGGAGAGTCGTGGCTGCTGACTGAGGGCCCAGCACAGGAATAAGGGGGCAATACCATACCGTGCCATCCTTACTTCTGTGCTGCTGCTGGTGGCAGCTCTGCCTTCCGAGCTGGGCTCCCGGCCAGCAGCTGCCGCTCTCCAGCTGCTCAGCTCTGAAGGTAGCACCGCAGCCATCAGCAGCAGCACAGCAGTAAGGGTAGCAGTACCGCAAACACACCCCCAATAACCTTGTGACCCCCCCACACACACACCCCTCCTTTTTGGGTCAGGACCCCCACAATTACAACACTTAAATTTCAGATTTAAATAGCTGATATCATGAAATTTACGATTTTTAAAATCCTCTGACCATGAAATTGACCAAAATGGACTGTGAATTTGGTAGGTCCCTATCTATATATAGGTTCTTATACAGTGCTAATCAGTGTCCTCTATTCGTGTTTACAGGGTATCTGCTTTACCAGTACCCCAGCACAGAGACAGACACTTTTATCTTCACTTAGTATTTCTGTTAGTCTGGAAACAGAACTCAAGGTTCTCTCAGAATACTACATTAATTTAGAAGATGCTCTAGCTACAGAGAAACTTTCTTTGGTTAACATCTGTTATGAGTTCACCTGCTTTATAATGTGAACTACAAGTGCTTTGAAAAGTGGACAGAAGACTGGCTAGTTTTACTGTAGCTTTCTATCCTCTTATGCAATGCCATTTTGTAATGTTTTTACAGCAGTGCTCCTCAGTACACAGTATATTAGAGGATAACTGAAGACTACCTGTGTCACAAAAGCTGTAAGGGCCTGACTCTCTCTGAACATATTAATAAGTTATACACTTAGGTTATGATCCTGAGCAAACCCTTACCCATGTGAGAAATCCTTACTCACAAACTATAAGTAATCCCATTTACCTCAGTGGGAATAAATGTGCGAATAAGGACTACCTACATGTAGGACTGCAGCCTTTAGGACACGATCCTTCACCACAGACACCTATATGAGTTTTACTATTCACTTCAATGGAAGCAAAAAATCACATTAACATGCAGACATAAAAGAAGAGGCACTTACAGGTCACTTTCCCTAGTGATGCATGACATAACATAAATAAAAGCAGTAAAAGTGGATATTTTTACTGTCCTGCTTAAACATAATTATTTCTGTGTGTACAGTACCTACCCCCTCCATACTCTCTCCTTTCTGACAGGGTTATATTTTTCTTAGCTATTGATTGAATGCTATGTAGACATAGTCAACTTTTAAAATACTGTAAAGAACATGGTTTGAAGACTCAGTGTATCACAAGTACTATTTACCCAATGTGAAAGTTTGGTGCATCACAACTGAAAACTACAAACAATTTTTAAATCAAGATTAGATGTTTTTCTAAACAATCGCTCTAGGAATTATTTTAGGGAGGTTCTGTGGCCTGTGTTATGCAGGTCACAATGGCACCTTCTGACCTTGGACTCTATGAATCTATGACTTAACTCAAATGTCTGCTCATTAACTTTATTCCCCAGACAGGGTCTGATTCAAAGCCCACCGAAGTTAATGGTAATATTCTGATTGACATGAGTAGGCTTCGGATCAGACCCTTAGAATATATCTCCACTGAAATTAGAAACCTGTGGCTGTCCCATGCCAGCTGACTTGGGCTAAGAGGCTCACCCAGGCTAAGAGGCTGTTTAATTGCAGTGCAGATGTTTGGAGTGGAGCTTGGCCTCTAAAACCCTGTGATGTGGCAGGGTCCCAGAGCTCAGGCTGCAGCTCAAGCCTGAACATCTACGCTGCAGTTAAACAGCCACTCGCAGGGGTGCTGGAACTATTTGCATAGTGGAGGTACGGAAAAAACTGTTGAACCAAACTGTAAACCCTGTACATGATAGAAGCCACTTCAAGTTGGGGTGCTGCCACACCCCCAGCACCTCTAGTTCCAGCTCCACTGGCCACCTGAACTCCTAGAACCTGAGGCAGCTGGCACAGGCCAGCTGCAGGTGCCTAACTGCAGTGTATAATATCCTTACTGTACACATGATTTACATAGCATTAATAAGCAATAGAGAATTACCAAGCTGAAATTCGATTGAGTGGTTCTGTCACAACCATATCTATGAAAAAGTGAAAGCTGGGGTGGTTTGTTAAGTCACCAGAATGCTGACAGGGATAAGATGTGTGTATCTGTGATAGGGTGCAACTCACCACTGCGGCACCTCCTGCTGGCTGTCCCAGGGATTAGCTCTGCTAGCCAGTGCAGCCTCTTCTGGTGGTGTTTCGCTGCCATCACTTCTGCTCCAGGACCCACATCACTCCCAGGACCACAACATCCTCTTCATGACACAGCTCTCCGGCTATGTCACACTCTGTTCTCCCCCATTCCAGGGGAACTGCAGCCACTGTCCAGTCACTTCCTTCAGTGGCAACTGCAGCCAATTGCATAGCCACTTCCTCAATGGCAAGAAGGGTGTGGGGGAAGAGATCCAGGCCTGCCTACTACTCTAGGTCCCAGCCCAAGGACCCTGTAGATGGCAGCCATGTACTGCAACCCCTCCAACCTCTCAGTAACTATCCCTGGGGCACTTCCCCACAGCCCCCTCTTTGCCCTTGCCTCAGGATCTCAGCTTGGAAATTCCTGCAGCCAACCTAGAGCCATCTTTAGCACCCCCTCTGGTCACTGCTAGCAGCACTGCTCTGTCCAGGGTGCTAGCACTCCTTCCTCCTTCTAGGAGCCTGAGGTTCCCTCCTCAAGCTCTAGGCAGCTACTGAAGGTGCTTTACCCTGAAACTCTTCTTATATGGGCCTGCTGACCCTGATTGGCTGCTCCTCTTAGCCCTTATCTGATAGGCTGCCTCCTGCACAGCCTCCTGGGGGCTCTATTAACCCCTTAGAGCACAGTGTGGGGCAGGTGCCCCATCACAGTATCCTTTATAGTTTTACTGTTTGTACAAGCACCTGAAGCCTTTGTAAGCACTTTTTCCAAACAAATTTGGTAAGTAAATAAATTCTAGCCCTAAACTTCAAAATCTTCATACAGAGAGATGAACATGGGACCCTGTCTCAGTCATCTGCTTCGGACTCTTCCAAAATGTCACCCACATGAATCCTGGTGAGGAACCCTTATATTAGCTATCCTAAAACAATTTAACCTTTTTCAGACTAGCTGAATCTTGTACTTTAGGGCTATATCACACATTCATTACACTGTATTTAATTCTTATTTGTAATCTTGCACAACAGACAACACTGTGATTTTAAAGATGTTTTTCACACACAAAGCAGTTTTTAATGTCACATTCTATAAATTGTTCAGAACTAACTCATCAACCAATTGTATTGTGAAGTATTTCTTCACACAATGCACAGTCAACCTGTGGAACTCCTTGCCAGAGGATGTTCTGAAGTCCAAGACTATAACAGGGGTCAAAAAAGAACTAGATACATTCATGGAGGATAGATCCATCGATGGCTATTAGCCAGGATGGGCAGGGATGGTGTCCCTAGCCTCTGTTTGCCAGAAGCTGGGAATGGGCAACCTGGGATGGATCACTTGACAATTAACTGTTCTTTTCATTCCCTCTGAAGCACCTGGCATTGGCCACTGTCAGAAGACAGGATATTGGGCTAGATGGACCACTGGTCTGACCTAGTGTGGTCGTTCTTAACCTTACTTGAGATAACAGACTTAATTCTCCTCCCTGCCAATAAGAGATGGAGACTTGACCCTTCAGTGTATAAAAGTTTAAATTCATTTTGACATTGAAAATATGTATTGTTATTCCTATTTAAAAATAAGTAGCTGTTTGACTCAAAGTTTAAAGTGTTAGATAACACTAGCTACTAAAATGTTTCCACAAAACATACACAATACAGGCAGTGGCAAGCTTCTTTACGCCACCCAATTATTGTGCCTCCATTGTGACATGGAGAGGACACATAATTTAAGAGCAAGCAAGCCCTTTAGTGTTCATGTCCCGTATAGCTTATGGTCATTATACTAAACTTGTCTTCTAAAAATTAAGCTCTTGCTCAACCATGAGATATGGGCTATGGGGTGCTGGAACAATTTGTATAGTGGGTGTGCTGCGAGCCATTGAACCAAACTGTAAACCCTGGATCTGATGGAAACCACTTCCAGCGAAGGGGTGTGGGAGCCCTAGTTCCAGCACCTCTGTATGGGCTTGATGCAGAAAGTACTGAGTGAAATTTCTTGTCTTGTGTGGTACACAGGGACAGACTAGATTATCACAATGGTCCCATCTCGCCTTAAAGCCTATAAATCGGTGGAAACACTACCCAGAATAGTGGGGAGACAATAATACAAACAACTTTGCTTTTATATAGCCTATTTATTGTTTTTTTACATTGAGTGAATTTTGTGATGCACTTATCTGTGTGTTTGACTATAGACTGAGACCATCAATTCATTGAATATAGGCTACCAAAAAGCCATCTAATATAGCATCAATATTTGGTCACTACTGTCCATAATTCACCAAACCAAATAACTAAATTCAAATCGGTGACCTAGATGAATCATGTTCTAGAACAGTGGCTCTCAACCTTTCTAGACTACAGTACCCCTTTCAGGAGAATATAGGCTACCAAAAAGCCATCTAATATAGCATCAATATTTGGTCACTACTGTCCATAATTCACCAACCAACTAAATTCAAATCGGTGACCTAGATGAATCATGTTCTAGAACAGTGGCTCTCAACCTTTCTAGACTACAGTACCCCTTTCAGGAGTCTAATTTGTCTTGTATACCCCCAAGTTTCACCTCATTTAAAAACTACTTGCTTACAAAATCAAACATAAAAATACAAAAGTGTCACAGCATACTGTTACTGAAAAATTGCTTACTTTCTCATTTTTATAATTATTTATAATTATAAAATAAATCAAGTGGAATATAAAGATTGTATTTACATTTCAGTGCATAGTATATGAAGCTGTATAAACAAGTCATTGTCTGTATGACATTTTAGTTTGTACTGACTTTTTATGTAGCCTATTGTAAAACTAGACAAATCTCTAGATGAGTTGATGTAACCCGTGGAAGACCTCTATTACCCACATGAGTACACGTATCCCTGGTTGAGAACCACTGTTCTAGAAGCTATAGGAGGGAAATTTGAGGATCAGGAGCTCAAGTTTCTATTCCTGTTCATATCACTGATTTGCTATTTCACCTTGTGCAGATCACTTAACCTCTCCATATCTCAGCTTCCCCATATGTAAAAATATTAATAATCTTACCTACCTCACAGGGATCTTATGCGACTTCATTCATTAACGTTTGTAAAGAATTTCAGATCCTTGGATTGAAGGCACTATAGAACTAGTGAAGGAAAGACTCCATTGCCCATTACCAATTCCCTGAACTTCACAGCCCAATATCTTAGCTTTTGTCTAGCTTTGTGTTTTTCACGCATTTCTGTAGATGATGTTAATAAAAATGAAAAATACAGCACTAATAGAAAGCAGTATTAGAAATAAGTTATAATTCCAAAAATGTGTCTACATTTTTATCACCACAGATATGGATATCCGCAGTTCTTCAGAATCTAACTTCCATTTTCAGTATAAATTTGTCTTCCTTATACTCAAAGAGAAAGAAGAAAACTAATCAAATTCTTCTGAGTGTTTTCTCTGCTATAATTTAGTGGTAAAACTGGCAGGTTGCCTAACCATGTCAAAATGGGATACATTTGAAAAGCTGTAACTATAAAATAACAAGGAAGCTTTTAGCCATATTCATGTAGAGGAGACTATGAAAATGTTTACTTGAAAAGTGGTTAGCATATGAAAAGATTAATCTAACAAGAAAATACATTTTAAAGTTGTGAAATTGTCTTGCTTCATGTGTAAATATTTTATGTAAATAAAGCGGGATCCGAGACTCATATAACATTTAGATATTTTTAACACTAAAAGGCATAGCAACAGAATGCACATAACATTTTTCAGTAACACTCATCTTACCCTGCTATCTACACCAACGCCTTTATGTGTTTCCAGTAGCTTTTACTCTAATGAAGATGGCACCGGTGGTTCTGTCGGGGTAAGCTGCAAATAGAATGTCGTCAACCTCAATGGAAGACACTGAGTGAGAGCAGGTGATTGTTCTTCTCAGCAACTCTGAGTGAAGACAATGGTGAAAGGGAGCTGATGCCAATGGTTGGTATAAGCCAAGATGGCTTTGGTTAAGGGTATCGCTGGTGGTTGTTTGAGAATCTTGGGGTGACTTTTGTGTGTGGACACTTTTAATTACTTTGTAGTTTTGAGCTCAGTACCCTTGAGATTTTTTTTCTTTTTTGCCCTTTTGCTCACTAACCACCAGTTCATTAGAATGTAAAACCCTATGTTCTTGAAGATCTGGGGCCTGATTCTTATTAGAAGGACCCTTACATTGCCAGACTTGTGTAAATTGACCTTAATGTAAATGAAAATCAAGCCTTCTCTGTTTTAGTTTAGTTTTTGTAACCTAGTTACAATTTGTTTTTGTTATTTTGGGGTATTTGATATGCTGGCTCCTTAAAGAAGAAAAGCAGATGATTCCTGGGAAGGCTAATGGCCAACTGAAAGGTACCGATCTGTTTTTATGGTCAGCTGAGAGGCAAGCTGCTACTACAAGCCATGCATCTTCTGTAGCAGTGGCCTGCTCCTCTTATTGGTCCTCTGTTACTTTTGTGGCAGAGTTGACCCCTACCAAATTTGAGAGGAATCTTTAAAGATTATGTTGCAAGCAATGAACATTGAGTCGAGACATGAAGCAAACACTGAGGCATTTACTACTTCAGTGGCTCAAACTGTGACTGCATAGTGTGCTGCTTTGAACTCTGATCTTGAAGTCATTCAAACAATCTTTGGGAATATTGCTAAGGAAGATGCTTATCTTCTTTTTGAAATCAGATACCCATGTGGCTTAGTGAATAAAGCCCAGGACTTAGACTCAGGACAACTGGGCTCTATTCCCACCTCTACTACTGGGTAACCTTGGGGAAGTTACTTTGCCTTTCTGTGCCTAAGTTTCCCCATCTCTCAAATGGAGATTGGACATTAAGAAAAACTCCCATCAGTGTAGTTAAGCACTGGAACAAATTCCCTAGGGGGATTGTGGAATGTCAATCATTGGAGGATTTTAAGAACAGGTTAGACAGACACCTGTCAAGATTGCTCTAGTTATTACTTAGTCCTGCATTGAATACAGAAGACTGGACCAGATTACCTGTTGAGGTCCCTTCAAGTCCCACACTTCCATGATTCTATATGGTGCGATATAAAGGGTTTATCAGCAGGCTATTACCAGAGGCACTCTTCCCCTTATATAAGTAATTTAAAATATATATATAAAGTCCCACGTGCACATTTGCATCAGTTAAACTAAAGATCATTTTATTGTAAACCAGATATTGAAAGAATCTAAAATGTGGTAGTTTTTTTAAGATATCCAGTGCACTAAAACAGTTTATCGTTATGAAGGGTTTTTTTATGCTATACAGAATACCTATGATTCCACCTATGTTTCTAAAAACATAACCATTAAGAGAGTTGTTGCATATTTAATTTCATGCTCCACTCAGCATAAAGCAGTTGTGGGGATACCAGCCAGAGCAAATTAAGTAACCGGTTAGATAATTTCCTACTTAATTGAAAGCAGGTAGTTTTTAAAAGTAATAATTGATTTTGCTTCTAATGAACGTGTAGCTATTTCTTCCTTTTTTTCATTCCTGTTTTTAAACAAGATTGCACTCAGTCTCTGTACAAAGCTGATGACAGGCACATGAAGAACAGAACTGGGAAAATGATGTATAGTTGGTTGCTGTTCATTATGGATTTAGAGTTGCAGTAGAACTATCACATTCATCATGCAGAAGGAGAGCGGGGTGTTTTCATATTGATCCTTTCACTGACAGGTCATTGCTTCAGTTCTAACCCACATCAGTAGCGATCTGAAGTTCTTGCCATCTGACCACCATTCAGTGGCCGATATGAAATAAGCTAGGAGTCTCACTCCAATTGTTAGAAAACACGTAATATCCATCACCACTACAGACAACGATTGACCTGTCTTAGGATTCTCGGCAGAAAGAATGAATTGGTTTGTAGCCTATAATACCCTCTTACCCTTACGGTATGTCTATATTGCAGTCCAAGGTGTGACTGCAGCTCAGGTACACGTACCCAACACTAGCTTTAATCTAGCTAGCGCACCTAAAAATAGCAGTGAAGATGCAGAAGCATGGGCTATCAACACAAGTACACGTTCTGGGTTCCAGGCAGGCTTGTACAGCCCACTCTGAAGTCTGTGCCACGGTGTCTTCACTGCTATTCTTAGAAGTGCTAGATTAAAGACAGCGTGGGTATGGCTACCCAAACTGAAATCACACCTCCGATTGTAGTTTAAACTTTGAAATTGTGACTTGAGGACAGGGTTGTGATACATTAGATTGGTGCGGTGGTGAGGAGAAGCTTTGATTGCCATTTGTATCTATTTGGTGGATAAAAAGAGGGCTTCATTCTCCAAGCCTGTCAAAACAGCATCTTTCACAAGCCCTTAATTCATTTGGGGGGGAAATTAAAGAATAATTGTTCTGATAGATTTTTTTAAACAAAACATGTTCTGATTTAAAGAAACCAAAATGTGTCTGTCCATCTTTTTTAAACTTCTTTGAAAACTGACAAAAGGGAAAGCACATTCTGCACATTTAGAAAGTATTCATGCAAGCTTTGTATTAATAATCCCATGTTTTGACAAATGAACAGAAAACCTGTGACTACTCAAATTCCAGACTTACTCATTTTAGACTGGATCCTGCTTATTGCTGAGCACCCAGGAAGCCTGATTCACATTCATAGATGTAAATAAGGAATAACTCCAAGGTAAATGGTGTAAAACTGGTGTGAGACCAGAAGCAGGCTTATTTATTCTTAGGAACAAGCCCTTTATAAAAGTCAGGAACTATAATCTCCACAGCTTTCTTAGGTAAAACTCGCATTGATTTCAATGTGAGTTTTGTCAGATTACAGACTAGCAACTTTTCTCATACTACTGCTGACAGCTGCTATAAACCAGGGCTCCATGGGAAACTCCTCTAACCACCACAACTAAGTATCTATTTTTACAATACTCTCCCCTCTTACAGGTTCTCAAAAGTCTGCTACAAAACTTAGGCTGAGAGTTTGTTGGTAGTCCATCGCTGACAATATTGTCGCAGTTCTCATTTCTGACTACACATATGACTCTGAAGACCAAACCCTGATGGATAGAGTCGGCCACACTGAGAGCCTGGGAAATCTGTATCTATGTTTGATGATGTAGCTCTGTGGTGCCTTTCACATTCAGCCTGGAGATGATTTTGTCGAACCCATTCAAATATATTACATGTTATCAGAGGCTGCCAGTGAGTCCTGTTCTGAGCCATTTGCTCGAGTTCTTGGAGACTGATGCCAGCCCATTGGAGACCGCTCTTCAGGTTATCTTTGAAACACTTATATGGATGACCCTTCTTTCTTTTGCCCTGACTCAGCTTCCCATACAAGATCTGTTTTGGGGGACAGTGGTCTTCCATTCTGACTCAGCTTCCCATACAAGATCTGTTTTGGGGGACAGTGGTCTTCCATTCTGATGACATGTCCAGTTCACCTAAGATGTGCTCTCAGTAGCATTTCCTTAATGCTGGTTGTTTGCTCTTTCAAGGACCTTGGTGACCTATTGGTCACTCTGCCCTGCCAGCGAATGCTCATTATTGAGCAGAGGGAGCGCATGTGAAATTGCTCAAGCTGTTTAATGTGACGTCTATAAAGAGTCCACATCTCAGATCCATACAGGAGAGATGTTAGAACCACTGCACAGTAGATCTTCAATTTGGCGGAGAGATGGATGTTGCGTTGGTTAAGGACTTTTGTTCAGAGTCAGCCAAGGACCTGAATGGCTTTACTAATTCTGGAGGAAATTTTCTTATCAAGGGAACCATCACTCAAGATGGTGCTGCCCAAATACTTGAACTGATCCACATTTTTCAGCTGTGCACCTTTGATGAAGATGGCTGGCACTGGGGCATTGGAATGAGGTGCTGGTTGGAACAAGACCTCTGTCTTCCCGAGATTGATGGTGAGGCCAAAGAGCTGGGATGCTTCAGAAAATCTGTCAATGCTGACCTGAAGGTCATTGTCTCTACGGACCATCAAGACGCAGTCAGCTGCAAAAAGTGCCTCGACAAGAAACCTCTCCAGCAACTTGGTAATACACTGAGTCTTCAAAGAGCAGGAAGGGAGCCATTGGATCGGTAGCAGATGTATATCCCCTGGTCCAAGTCCCTCATGGTCTGGCTCAGGACACAAGCAAAGAACAAGTTTACTTAATCTGTAAATATCCTCTTGTGAGTAAATCTGAATTTAGAAGGACTCTTTGCAAGTCCTTAACTGCAGCTATTTCCCACACAAGCCTTAGATAGAAAAGGAGTAGTTAAAGATGACAAAAGTGTAACTATAGATTAAGATCTAATAAATCAATCACAGAGAGTAGGAACGGATATTCAACACATGTTCATAATTCCTTAGAAAAGGTTAGCTGATAAAAGTTACATGTATGAGCAAAATGAGATCTGAGGTTTAAAAGTTTTGGGGGGAAATTGGATATAAAAATTCTAATCTACGATCTTCCAAGAAAACAAATGTGCATTACTTGTCAATTATACCAGGCTTCCAATTTCAAGCCAAACTGAAATTTAGGTGATATGACACTTTGATTAAGGGGGTAACAAGAGGGCTTCTTGAAGAAAGAGAAACAACAGCACAGCCTTGATGCCGGATTCTTCACCACTCAACTCAATAGGAGTTTTGCCATTGACTCCAATGAGTGCTGGATCAACCCTGGGTGAATATAAAGACTATCTACAGAAAATGGGATTCAACCCTCTGATTTAAAAAAAGAAGAAGTAGTAGTTGTTTCAGAAGACTAGCCTGATCAGATGGGGAAAAAATGTTCAGCAGAAAGAAATTCCTTAAGAATCTTGGCAAAAAGGGACACCCAATCCAATGTTATGAATAAGCTGGCCTGGACAGGAATATGTGAAACCCGGAGGAGCATAGGTTAAGAAACAACTCAAGAAAATACAAGACCTAATAAAACTCCCACCAAGCGCAAATTCGTCAGCAAAAGATGAACACGCTTACAGCCACTATAGATGACCCTAAGACCAGATCTACACAACAGACCTATATCAGTATAACTATGTCACTCAGGAGAGAGAAAAATCCACACCCCTGAGCGACGTAGTTATACTGACCTAGTCCGCCCCATGTAGACAGCGCTATGTCAATAGGAAAGCTTCTCCCATCAACATAACTACCACCTCTCGTGGAGGTGGATTAACTATACTGATGGGAGAAGCTCTCCCATGGGTGTAGGAGTGTCTTCACTAAAGCACTACACTGCACCAGTGCAGATGCGCCACTGTAGCGCTGTACATGAATCACAGAACATTAGGGTTGGAAGGGATCTCAGGAGGTCATCTAGTCCAACCCCCTGCCCAAGGCAGGACTAATCCCCAACTCCCCAGATCCCTAAATGGTCCCCTCAAGGATTGAACTCACAACACTGGGTTTAGCAGGCCAATGCTCAAACCACTGAGCTATCCCTCCCCCCAAAGACAAGCCATAAGTGTTATCTAGGCTTTCATATCTCTCAATCTACTGATGTCAAACCAGAGCCGCTAAAATGTGAAAGAATAACCAACATGTGAAAAACAGAGGGATATTACTGCTGATTTAATATAGAAATCATAGGCAGACCACCCTCAATCAAATCATTTTAAAGGGTCCAATACAATTTTTAATGGAGTGGCCATAAAATTCAAATAAAACACTACTTGTTCTGGAAGAACAAGCTCCCCATGAAGGCTTTGATCCTACAAGTCCTTGAACGGTGCACGAGGCCCCACATTTAAGGACAAGTGTGAGTTAACGCTACTAAGGCAAATATAAAATTTAGCACTATGTGCAATCCTCATTGCTGGGTGGTTCTCAGTCTCACACCACCTGCACCCAACTCCTTTATGAATAAGTTCACAGGGTAAAAGAGGAGTGGCGTATGGGTGGAGAATGGGTAGATCTGCAGAGAAAGGACTTAAAACATAATATTCATCAACCAAATAAGGGGCTTGGTTACACAATCATTGCTTACCTTGTGCTTATTTGTGCAACTATTTGTACCTGTATTGGAAAGGATTATGCCCAAAGTGGCTTGTGCCACAGGGCTCTGCTGAAGAAAAAAGTATTGAAAGACTCTAGCTGAGCTTACACTGTCAGCCAGTCCCAGATCATTTAAATAGAGGTGCAGTATGAATGTTATTTCCTTCCCTGAATGGGTGGGCCAGATCTGGTGGATGGCAGAAATGCAAGGAAAATAACCAGTGAATACATTATCCTGTGGAAGCTTTATGTTTAAAAGTCATCTGGCCCCACAAATTGCAACCTTGTTGGCAGTCTCAGCAAAGGCCAAGGACGGAATGGACACGGAAACTGAATTACCCCTTTCAGTCTTAGTCCCTTTTGAACAGGACTGAGACACAGAGGCGTGTGGGTATGGGAAAGCTTATGCTGTTGCTATATCTTTTCTATGAATAACCAGAGGGCTTCAGTTTTCAGGGCATCCAAGCCATTACATTTCATGGACACAAAATTCACCCACACACAAATAGAGGTAAACAAAATGACACTGTGCAACTATCTGAACAAATTAAGCTATGATTCTCCTATCAAGTATGTGAAATTTGTGTGTATGCCTGCTTGTGTTTAACTTTGATGATATAATAGGAAACAGAAAAGGTTAGAGAGGCCTTTGAAAGATTTGTATTCCTAGTTGCATAGTCTTTTTGGGTCAACACTAAACATTCAAATTTTAACTATCACTGAGCCAAGGGACTAGCATTCAGATATGGACTCAGATCTGATTAGGTTTAAGGTTAGTTTCAGGGTTTGAGGTACAGTCAGATCTAGGCTTTAGGCCAGAAAGCACTGAGATTCAGGAGCTGTTATTATGAGATTTTGGCCTCAAATTGTCCTCACAATGATCTCCCAAAAATACAAAAAGAAAAGGAATACTTGTGGCACCTTAGAGACTAACCAATTTATTTGAGCATGAGCTTTCGTGAGCTACAGCTCACTTCATCGGATGCATACCGTGGAAACTGCAGCAGACTTTATATATACACAGAGAATATGAAACAATACCTCCTCCCACCCCACTGTCCTGCTGGTAATAGCTTATCTAAAGTGATCATCAGGTGGGCCATTTCCAGCACAAATCCAGGTTTTCTCACCCTCCACCCCCCCACACAAATTCACTCTCCTGCTGGTGCTAGCCCATCCAAAGTGACAACTCTTTACATAATCAAGTCGGGCTATTTCCTGCACAAATCCAGGTTTTCTCACATCCCCCCCACCCCCATACACACACAAACTCACTCTCCTGCTGGTAATAGCTCATCCAAACTGACCACTCTCCAAGTTTAAATCCAAGTTAAACCAGAACATCTGGGGGGGGGGGGGTAGGAAAAAACAAGAGGAAACAGGCTACCTTGCATAATGACTTAGCCACTCCCAGTCTCTATTTAAGCCTAAATTAATAGTATCCAATTTGCAAATGAATTCCAATTCAGCAGTTTCTCGCTGGAGTCTGGATTTGAAGTTTTTTTGTTTTAAGATAGCGACCTTCATGTCTGTGATTGCGTGACCAGAGAGATTGAAGTGTTCTCCGACTGGTTTATGAATGTTATAATTCTTGACATCTGATTTGTGTCCATTTATTCTTTTACGTAGAGACTGTCCAGTTTGACCAATGTACATGGCAGAGGGGCATTGCTGGCACATGATGGCATATATCACATTGGTGGATGTGCAGGTGAACGAGCCTCTGATAGTGTGGCTGATGTTATTAGGCCCTGTGATGGTGTCCCCTGAATAGATATGTGGGCACAATTGGCAACGGGCTTTGTTGCAAGGATAAGTTCCTGGGTTAGTGGTTCTGTTGTGTGGTATGTGGTTGTTGGTGAGTATTTGCTTCAGGTTGCGGGGCTGTCTGTAGGCAAGGACTGGCCTGTCTCCCAAGACTTGTGAGAGTGTTGGGTCATCCTTTAGGATAGGTTGTAGATCCTTAATAATGCGTTGGAGGGGTTTTAGTTGGGGGCTGAAGGTGACCGCTAGTGGCGTTCTGTTATTTTCTTTGTTAGGCCTGTCCTGTAGTAGGTAACTTCTGGGAACTCTTCTGGCTCTATCAATCTGTTTCTTTACTTCTGCAGGTGGGTATTGTAGTTGTAAGAAAGCTTGACAGAGATCTTGTAGGTGTTTGTCTCTGTCTGAGGGGTTGGAGCAAATGCGGTTGTATCGCAGAGCTTGGCTGTAGACGATGGATCGTGTGATGTGGCGCTATTACCAGCAGGACAGTGGGGTGGGAGGAGGTATTGTTTCATATTCTCTGTGTATGTATAAAGTCTGCTGCAGTTTCCACGGTATGCATCTGATGAAGTAAGCTGTAGCTCACGAAAGCTCATGCTCAAATATGGCCCACCTGATGATCACTTTAGATAAGCTATTACCAGCAGGACAGTGGGGTGGGAGGAGGTATTGTTTCATATTCTCTGTGTATATATAAAGTCTGCTGCAGTTTCCACGGTATGCATCCGATGAAGTGAGCTGTAGCTCACGAAAGCTCATGCTCAAATAAATTGGTTAGTCTCTAAGGTGCCACAAGTACTCCTTTTCTTTTTGCGAATACAGACTAACACGGCTGTTACTCTGAAACCCAAAAATACAGTCACATTTGAACCAGAATCCCAAAACTGACCCAAAACCAAAGCTATAGTGAAAAGTTCAGATCTTGGGACTTGCATTCAACTCCCCATGAGCCTCCAAAGTTCAAAGGCATTTGGATTTAAGGTTCTAAAGTTGGCCTCTACAGTTTTCACAAGTCTATCTTGTAAGTTTATATTACTAGACATTAAGTAACTTTGAGGCCGACTCATCTTTAACTCACGATGGCACTGTATTTTCACAATGGTGCAACTATCACACTATCGTTGCTGTGAAAACTTTGTTCATGGTCCCACAAGGCAAAATTTAAAAGATGACAACCTAAGTGAAGAGGAAGCACTCTTTAGAGCAAGGGGTAACGGAACCCAAGATACCTTGAGACAAAAAGAATTGCAGTTGAATTAATCACAACTAATGGCCAGACACCTTGAAATCATGAAGCTCACATGCTAGTCACTGGGGAACTCCATAAGGAAAAGATCCCCCCCCATCCCTGATTGTGGATCAAACCTGAAGCTGTTGCACAACCACTACCCCCAAACTAAAGTCTAGTGAAGACTTCTCAGCCATGAGCTACCCCCCACCAAGAGTGAGAAAGAACCAGAAGATCAGCATAGTGGCAGATCCTCCAACCCTTGCCCTGTCTACCTCAAATCCGCTGCACAATAGCACCCCCCGAGACCATGGGGTGCCAAACTCTATTCGTCACAGTGGTTGCACATCCCATGTACAGCAGACCCATATCTTTCCCTACAACCCAATAAGCAAACTCCTTGTGGATCCTACAAAATTTGGGGCAAACATATTTTGGGTGGCACTTACTAGTAAAGGGCTAGATGGCACTTTATGATCTGCCCTGAACAAGGGCAGCACCTAGCTCCACTGCCCCAGAGGCAAATTGTGGCTCAGAGTAACAATCTCCTCATTACTCCTGAGAGGATATAAATAGTGATGAGTCTTTACCTGGCACATGTAAGTTACTTGGTGTGCCAGAACAGCTATGTTGGCCAGCACATGGGGGGGGGGGGGTGGCAAAGCCAAGGCCACGCCCCACTCTGCCCCCTCTCACCCAGCTGCATGGGGGAAAAGAGGATTTGGAGGCTTTGCAGAGCCTGCCCTGCAACCCATCATATGAAAATAAGGGAGTGCCTTACTCCCTTATATGTGGCATGTAGAGCTAGTGACAATCTAGCCCAAAATAAAAGAATAATAATTAATAATTTTTGATTTACTGGCACTCAAGACCTCGATACCTTTACAAAAATTAACTACAAACGTATATCAGGATAAGGCAACCTGCTTGAATTCATTCCAGTTATCAGAAGCATGAGACATGAAACCCAATGATACAAACAAATCAAAAATAAAGAGAGAAAATCTTGAGCCCAGCTCAGACATCTGCCACTAACATATAATGGTGACTGTTTGATGTTACTGATGCCTGGGATGAGTACAGAGCAGTTTACAAATCAGTAAACAAATCATTTTAAAGTCTAAGCATTCTTAAATGTAGCTATATTTTTATATTTACATTAATGACAATATCTTGCTCTTTGAAGACAACATATCCTATAGGCCATGCTATATTATGTTAAGGAATGTGCTCACTGAATATGACACTTTCCACATTTTCTTATCTTAGTGTTGCCATAATTATAATATGGATAAGTCTGTTGTAGCAAATGTGAACTGTTTCTTAAGTGGATGTGAAGAAAAAGCATAAGAAAACCATGAACATTCCTAATAGGCATGTTTATGCACCAGACCCTGCCAGTGGAAGTGCTGAGTTCAAATGTGACTCCTGACACTGTATATGGGATATTCATCATTTCAATTCCTGGAGAATGGTCCAGATTACACTGAGTCACAATTGCTGCTGCCTGGCTATAGATCACCACAGGCTGCTGTAGGCCTTAATCTTGAAAGTACTGACATAGGCACTGATCCAGCAAAGCACTTAAGCATTTAGCAGATTTCCATATGAAGCTCTCCCCTGAAGCATAAGCAACAGTAAAGGCTTGATCATGCACAGTGCAGGTGTCAAGTGTTGCACATAAAAAAAGCGCAAGCTAAAAAGTGATGAATGGCACAGGGAGCAAGAGTGTGTCCCATATGGAAATCTGCTAAATGAAAACTAAGTTGTTTAGTAGGAAGGGAGGAGTAAACAACAGCACCTGCAGGCAGACCTCACCCTGAAACAGGTAAGCATGAGTTTGCTTTTGAATAAATGTTGAATCCTTGGGCTTAACAAACTCAAAATAATGTGGAGAAGATAATCAGTGATCATTATACACAGACTATTTATATCAAGATGCCAAATATGACAGACAGGCTCTTTCCCATCTAAACAATTTGGTTTCAATGTTATAAATTAAAGACACAAAAGAGCAATTATAATCCAATTTAAATAGTCCGTAATTTTTTTAAAGTAACATTTTGCTGCATTCCCAATTTTATTAAAAATCAGAATGGCAGTATTTTTAAATTGTGCAAAATACTATTATTAATTTTTTGAGTCACATGGAATGCAATTATTTCTTCTTAAATAGGGTTCTCATAGTTTAGTATTGCTGCCCATAATAAAGAATACTATTTGTAGTTGTTTTCAGTTATAAAGTGTGAATCAATAAATTGCAAGGCAACAGGTAACTACTATTCATTAGATGAAGAGAGTAGTTTGAGCTGGCTGAGTACAGTATTAAGAGCAAGGAAACACCCTGATTTGACACAGGCTCCTAGTGGTTTGGGAAAGTCACAGTACTGCTGACTTGAACCTTTAAAAAAAGAAAAGAGTCAGGCACCAGAAATTACGGGATTATGCTTGCTAAAAGTCTCATGATTTTTGGAACAATCAAGTAGGGATTCTTTTTATTTGGCCTCTTGATTTTTGAATCTTAGGTTACAGTCACATCAGGTTTTCAAGCTTTTCTCCACAACCACAAGGGTTAGAAAACTATCTACTTTCAAATGAAAGCTGTGGTTCTCAATCACTTGAGTTCAAGATCTAGGGCTTCAACAGAAACACTAAGTATCACAAAAGACAATAAAACTGTGAAAGTTGGAAACACTGAGATTTTCAAAAGGGGATTTTATTCCAGTAAAGCAGAAGTAGCTACATTTGTTTCTATTTAGGTTTTACAGTTTGGGCCCAAAAGTTGTAAAGATCCTGCAGTCACCTGATGCCAACTCCAGGGGTTTTGTGGTCCTCATTCACCTGGGTGCAACAAGGCCCAAAAGTTTTGGTGCAGCAGGAACAGCTACATCTGTTCTCTACTCGTGCCATGGAAATTTTGGGAGGAGAGGGCCAACAATTGGTTGGATCCAAGTGGCACAGCTGGCTTTATTGCAGCATTCATGTTCCAGGGTCTGGATTGTCTGCGTTGCGCTTCGTCCACAAGAGCAGCTAGACTCAGTCTCTGTTTTCTTCGTACTCTTCAGTAGCTTGGGGCCAAAAGCTGGCGAGAACCCTCAGACTCCAAGGAGATTCAAGCGTTGGCCTTTTCCCTCTGCAGCACACTTTCACGGGAACGCACTCGGCATTTCCAAAAGGCTTTGCAAAGATGAGTTAATTTGCGTTAGCATTATTATTTATTATTGCTGCAAACGCCTTTGACCCCACTCGCTCCTTTTAGCCTGACCAGGGCCACCACATTCGACGCCGCTGGGTGAGCGCGCTTCCCCCGTGCGGGGCTCATTTTGCACCGTCGCTGCGGCGCAGGGCAGGCACGACCCTAGGGGATGGGCCCCACAGCGAGCGCGCGCAGCCCCGAGCTTCCGCACGGGCAAAGCGCGCGCCAGCGGCGGCCGTGGAAGGCCGCGTCGGCGCCTGCGCTGTGGGCCCAGCGCCGCTCGCTGTGTGCAGCTGGAAGTCATTGTGCTGAGATTGGCGTCCGCGTCGCCACGGCGACCGCCCTGGCGGCGCCAGCTGGGCCGCAGTGTGAATGGATGATGTCACGCGCCCGGCGCCGGCCAGTCTGGGCAGTCACAGCCAATGAATCAGCTGGGGAGCTGGGGGAGGGATGAGCCGCGCGCGGGGAAGCCGCAGGCGCTGTGTGTCCCGCAGCGTTCTCTGGCTGTCGCTAGCCGTCCCGCCTTCCCGCGCGCTGCCACGGCCCCTGCTTTGCCCTCGCGCAGTGTCGCTCCCTGTAGGGTCCCGTCCCCTGCCTTGTGGGAGCCCGCAGCGTCCCTCAGGACATGCAAATTGCAAGCTCATCGAGGTGCACCTGGAAGGACGAATCGTTCATTTGCACATTGCAAACGCGTGTCTTGGTATTTTCTATTGTTCTGTTAATAGTCCAGCATGGGGGGGATTTGCCAGCTAAGGGCCCGATGTTGCAAACTTTTATTTCCTTGAGTAGCCCTGACAGATTAATTCCTACTGAAGTCAATGAACTACTTTCAGAGTAAAAAGAAAAGGAGTACTTGTGGCACCTTAGAGACTAACCAATTTATTTGAGCATAAGCTTTCCTGAGCTACAGCTCACTTCATCGTTATGCATACTGTGGAAACTGCAGAAGACATTATATACACAGAGACCATGAAACAATACCTCCTCCCACCCCACTCTCCTGCTGGTAATAGCTTATTGGTTAGTCTCTAAGGTGCCACAAGTACTCCTTTTCTTTTTGCGAATACAGACTAACACGGCTGTTACTCTGAAACCTCTCCTTACAATGTGTATGATAATCAAGGTGGGCCATTTCCAGCACAAATCCAGGTTTTCTCACCCCCCCCCCCTTTTTTTTTTCCAAAAACCACACACACACAAACTCACTCTCCTGCTGGTAATAGCTTATCCAAAGTGGCCACTCTCCTTACAATGTGTATGAAAAACAAGGTGGGCCATTTCCAGCACAAATCCAGGTCCCGTCCCCCCCCCCAACACACACAAACTCACTCTCCTGCTGGCAATAGCTCATCCAAACTGACCACTCTCCTTACAAGGTGTATGATAATCAAGGTGGGCCATTTCCAGCATAAATCCAAGTTTAACCAAAAAAGGGGGGGTGGGGGGGCGGGGTTAGGAAAAAACAAGGGGAAATAGGCTGCCTTGTATAATGACTTAGCCACTCCCAGTCTCTATTTAAGCCTAAATTAATAGTATCCAATTTGCAAATGAATTCCAATTCAGCAGTTTCTCGCTGGAGTCTGGATTTGAAGTTTTTTTGTTTTAAGATAGCGACCTTCATGTCTGTAATTGCGTGACCAGAGAGATTGAAGTGTTCTCCGACTGATTTTTGAATGTTATAATTCTTGACATCTGATTTGTGTCCATTTATTCTTTTACGTAGAGACTGCCCAGTTTGCCCAAAGTACACGGCAGAGGGGCATTGCTGGCACATGATGGCATATATCACATTGGTGGATGTGCAGGTGAACGAGCCTCTGATAGTGTGGCTGATGTAGAGTAGCAGCCGTGTTCGTCTGTATTCACTAAAAGAAAAGGAGTACTTGTGGCACCTTAGAGATTAACCAATTTATTTGAGCGTAAGCTTTTGTGAGCTACAGCTCACTTCATCAGATGCTGTAGCTCACGAAAGTTTATGCTCAAATAAATTTGTTAGTCTCTAAGGTTCCACAAGTACTCCTTTTCTTTTAATGAACTACTTGACTCAGTAAAGAAATGCAGGATTGGGCACTAAGCTTTTAGCTGCACATGTAAAAGCATTACTGAGCCAAATTTTGTTTTCAGTTACAGCCACACAGCCTCAGGTTGGAACTGCACATACGTAACTGCAGAATTTGGCCCCTTCACAGTTCCCCAATTGCACATATCAGACCATATCACATAGGTGTAGAATGCAAATATATGTAGTTACAACTGGTTATGCACAAGTGCATACTCAGTCTTAATGTGTTTGCACATCACCTAGTCCATTTTAAACAATACAGAATAATAAATAATAATTTGCCCTTACACTCACATTGACCTCTGTTTATGAGTTGAGGAAGGAATCCCTCCCCATCCAGTAGCTAAATTGTACCCAGGTTCATTGTCTTGTCTTCTTTCCCACTGCATATTTCCCCCATGTTATTTTTTCCCCATTATAGGTTTTATTTTATTTGTGGTGAATGGAGGTGAATTTGTTCCTCATGGTTTATTATATGCTTCTTAAAGTGATCACTACCATTTATCCCCCTTTAAATCTGTCAGTTGCTGGATGTTTTTGTTCCAAACCTACCAACTCTCAATCATTTGAATGCAGACTTCTTCATTTTTTATTAATTTAAAAACAATTTTCAAAGTATTTCACTCATGGGATAGAGGGTTTTTTTCACTTTTTCAATTAGATTTAAAATCTCAATATTTTTAAACTTTACTCCTTCAAATTGCCACAGTGTAGAGCCCTGTTAGCAACAAGATGCATCCTTCACTGCAAAAGTGGGAGAAACACAAAGAAATGCTAATTGTGAAGTGATAAATCTGGTTTTCAAAATGATACCCTGATTATATTTATTTAGGCTGATTCTGCAAACATGCACAGTAGCTTGCAATGTTCTGTTTATTTTGTTTTAGTATAACTTTCATCATTAATTCTTATTGTAATTCTTACTCTTTATCATGGGATAAATTCCTAAAGGAACAACTTGCTATCTGGTCACCTCATTAATATCAGGGGGCTTAGGCTGAGCACCATAATGCAAAATGTGTGCTAGGTGCTTCATAACCAATAAAGAGACAAAGGCCTGCCCTACACACAAAACTTGATTAGTGTTAGGCTTTGTCTACACTTTTGTTGCTCAGGGGTGTGAAAAAAATACCCCCTGAACGACAAAAATTTTAACAACAAAAAGCACTGGTGTGGACAGCACTTCGTCGGCAGGAGCCAGGCTCCTAGTTGGAGATGGTTTATTTTGACGCCAGGAGAACTCTTTCCTGGCGATAAAGAGCAGCTAAACTGTGCACCTTACGACGACACAACTGCAGCCATTGTAAGGTGTGCAGTGTAGACATAGCCTAAAGTAAAGAGGGATCCTAAACTGACTTAGTTAAACCAGTACAACTGTGTGTGTGGACACTCTTAAATCAATTTAAATGTAGCTTATAGCAGTTAAAGTATAAGCCACTTTTAAACCAATATAAGAATGTGCACACAAAAGGAAGTATTTTTTCACACAATGCACAGTCAACCTGTGGAACTCCTTGCCAGAAGATATTGTGAAGGCCAAGACTACAACAGGATAAAGAAAAGAACTAGATAAGTTCATAGAGGATAAGTCCATCAATGGCTATTAGCCAGATGGGCAGGGATGGTGTTCCTAGCCTCTGTTTGCCAGAAGCTGGGAATGGATGACAGGGGATGGATCACTTGATGATTACCTGTTCTGTTCATTCCCTCTGAGGCACCTGGCATTGGCCGCTGTTGGGACAGGATACTGGGCTGGGCTAGATGGACTTTTGGGCTGACCCAGTATGGCCGTTCTTATGTTCACACTTATGTGTACACTGATTTAACTAACTTTGTTTTTAAACTAATTTAAGTTAAACTGGTGCAACTTCTGTTTATATATAAGGCCAAAGTTATAGACTTGAAGAGTTTGCAATCAAGGCTCAGATCCTGCAAACATTTATACATGTGCTTAATCATGAGTAGTACCAGTGGTACTACTCACATACGTAAAGCTAATCATGTGAGTATTTGTAGAATCAGGTCCTGAGGAACTAATCCTGCAAACCCTTGCTTACCTGAAACCATTCATGTGAGCAAGGCTTTGCAGGACTGAGTCTTTACATCTTTCCAGTTTGCTGCTCATTTTTGGAATTTGAGAATGGCAATTAAACAACTATGTACATATGATTTCTTTTAATGTGAGAATCAAGTTAGAATATACCAGAAGGAACTTTTCCATTAGTGATCAATTTGAAACTTAAATCTAAATGATTTGTTCATTCAATTTGTATGGTTTAAAAGTGTTTTGATATTTTAATAATGCACTTTTTAATGACTATACTTAAGAAAATTAATCAGACCACAATCATTGACAGTCAGCTATCTCCACCAGGTAACCACAATAAATGAAATAAACTCCTTCTAATGAAGGAGGGTGGAAATGTCCTGAAAAACTCATTTCTCAGCTCCCATTGACCATCACCTGCACTGGACTTCAGACAGCAGTTTAATCCTATTCTCTCCCTCAAAAGTTTCTAGCCTCTGCAAGATCCTGACTGCTAGGAAACAAAGAGTGGTATGTGGTTCCCTCAAAGGTCAATCATTAACTTGCCCCAACAACAGTTTTAGGAAGATCAAGGCAATGAAGAAAAACTAAGTAAAAGCACTTTCATTTAGGAATGAATTGTTCAAAATGCCTTTATACATTGGATTTTATTCCTTTTCAGCACTTTTTAGTTCCTGCATGTATTTATTTCTCATCAAGAATAATGGCAAGATTTGTTCTCCCAGAGATTTGACCTTAAGTTTATTCTAGCCACAACACTATAGACCATTTCATCAATTATAAATGTACTTGTGTATAGAGGCACTACTAGGCCAGCACGGTAATGCTACCTTGTTCTGAAGACTTACCCTCATAAATAAATTAGTGAGATATCTTTGTGAAATGCCATTCGGGGGGGAAAACAACCACCACCACCTTGCTACTTAAAAGTCACCGTTTTTAAAAGATAAAAGGAATAACATCACAAGTCTTTTCCCTATGGTTTGCAGAGTATGTGTGTATGTGTAACAAAATATTGGATATGCACTGTGTTGAGTATCAATAAGACATTTATTTTCATGAGTTATTGATGACCTCATAGCTCACAAGTGACAGAGCAAAGTAGAGCTATGAGCAAGTTATGAAAGGTCATCAATAATAATTGGAAATAAATGATGTAACCAGAGTCTACACCATTGTGAGCTCTGTTTATGCAACCTCAGTTTAAGTTTCAAGTGGCATAAGTGAGCTTTTAAAAAATGTGTTATAGCAACATGGGTCTCTAGCTGAAGCAATTGGCTCTTTTAGCAGTGGAGGGAGAAAGAAACAGACACCCACTTTATGGGGTATATTTTGTCACAATGCAAGGAGATAAGCGTGCATCTCTCTCCACATCAAAATGAAACTGTACAGTAAAAGAGGGAAAGGAGAGACAATGTACCTCACTAAAACATCAAACACCACAGGGAGTGCTAACACCACACGTGCAAGACCGTTCACGAAAAAGAAGACACTAGAGGACAAGAAGGAGGAGGAGGTGAGGTGCAAGTTTTAAATAAAACATTCTGTACTTTAAATTGAGATTGTGTATATATAATAGTCTATTAATGAACTATACTAATTTACATTATACTCTGAGGGAGATTAATATATAATATGTTTTCTTATCAGTTGGAGGCAGAAGAAAGCTCTTTGCAGCAATGTGGACTCTGTTACTGTCAATGGAAATCCACTATGTGGGCACTGGGGTACAGTTAAGAGAGGACCTATAACTTGGTATTTCCTTGCTTTCTAGAGTGTGGCTTTAGGGCTGTCAAACCTAACCAATCTTAATCCCTTTTAAATTAAGTTTTTTTGTTTTTGGAATATATATAAGAAAATGTTTAAAAACTGTTCTCAAGTGCTCTTAAGATAATTACAATTACTTGAAGTGTTTAGCTTGAAACAGGCTAATGACTTAGTACATAATTCTGCAAACCATTACTCAGATGAGCAGTCCTTACTCATAGACCCATATTCAGGTAAGAAGTAGCATTAATTTAAAGAACAACTACCCAACTAAGGGTTTGTGTTGCTTCCTCAAGACAACCTCTCCCTAGAAGCCAAACCCTCCATTGAGAGCAGGATCAGTACTTTAAAGTCTCAAAGTATCAAGTTAATAGAGTGCAGGCATTGCTGAAACAACAATGCATTTAACACTTTAGGGTGATTTTTAGAAAATACTTATGAAGTGGAAATATTCACTGGTATTGCAAATATCTTGAAATATTTAGTTATCTAACATAGGCAGGCTGATTATTGAAATTTGCTAACTGCATACATATCATTTATAAGAAAATAAAGTCAAAGTTGTAAAATGGAGTCAGTTTGCATATGGGAGGGTTTTTTATGGGACAAGGAAATTTCAAATGTGTCCTTGAAACACATTGCAAAATCCTTCATTACAAAAGGGAAAACATTGAGGCCTGTCTTACACTTAAATTAAAATAACTGAATGTTCCTTCTAATAAGTGAAATTTGGTAAATCTGGTACATACATTTAATTTATGAAGAATCTCAGTTTACTGATCCTTATATCATCCTACGTTCTCTCCACTTTCTCCTTTCTTTATTATTCCCATTCTACCACTCCTAATTTATAATGCATCACTTGATTTTAATCCACTCACGTTTCTACCTCTGCTGCACTGCACAGAGATTTTCATTTGACAATCCTGTTGTCACTGATTAATTAAACAGACCATTTGAATGAAACAGTATTGGCAGACATTGCAACCAATGAGGTTGACCGTACCTATATGAAAGAGTCTCTCTCTCTCTCTCTCTCTCTGTACAACCATGACCTCCACAACAGCTAACTTAAACAAATGGGGGAAGCTCATGAGTTCAGGAGGCAGCACTTTCACGTGACCTGAATCTAGACTATGGACAATGACCAGAGAACTAACCACTATTACAATTCAATGCAACACTCATTTCTTTATTGTAGCTTTCTTTCAGTCATTTCTTCACAAGCTGTCTCTTCTACAGGAAAACAGAACTGTAAACCCAGACCTTTGGCAGGTAGATAAAAGAGGAGATAACTGTATACTATTTTGTTTTACTTTTTGTTGTTTTAAATCTACTAATATATTTTGTTTTAGATTTACTATGGTTATCTTGTCACCAACTGTTGTAGGAGAAACAGAAGAGACTGGTAATGTGTGAAAGTGAGTTGGTAAAACACACACATAAAGGGGCACTGAGAGCCAATTCATAACAACAGCTCAAGAACATTGTGCACTTGATTAAAATCATGGTGTGTAATATACACCCTGTATGCCTCAAGGACCCTACCTGCAGAGTCAAGTAAAGGTAGAAGCTTCCTTTTGGGGGAGGAAAGCTGAGATTCTGGAGAAAACAGTAAATACTCAAGGAGAACAGATTAATTAAAAAGTTAATGCTAACAGAGAGCTTTAAAAAATGCTATATAAGTGCTAAGTATTATTTTTATTTCTGCAGTTTTTTTGCAGCTTGAACTTAGTTGCCTTTACTGACAAAGCTGTACCTTTCCCAGGAAAATGGATTCTGATACACTTGATGTAGCTATAACATATACAGGTGAATATGTACACATCCAGGTACTTATTTAATTTAGGGCTATTTGCAGATTCTCCCTGCAGGATGAATTAAGTGTGTGATAAAATGAATCTTAATACAAACCCATAACAAACATATGAAAATAAAATGAGGCCATACCATGTTATCAGTTTACAAGCAGATCTTCCTATAGGTTTGCTGTGGAGTTCTGTTTTAAAACCAGTAGCATGATATAGCACATTGGACTGGTCTAAAACTACAAGAATTAAAATCAAAGTTAAGTTTGGATCTTCAACTTCAATCTGTTACTTTGTATTAGAATTTGGCATATTATTCTTACAGAAGTTGCTAGGAATACTCAGCTATTCTCTTAAATTCCTTTCCTCTCCTCTTCAATTAATTTGAATCCCCAAAACATGCACCTTGGAATTTTATATCTGACATTTAGAAGGATTTGTTTTCAGTACATTTCCTCAGAAAAAGGATGTTGATGCCTCATGTTCTACAATATTTTAAGGCAATGTGTACAAAATAGTATTGTTTAAAGAAATGGACATTCCTGTGCAATTATTAGACTAGTGCTCATTCTGTCACATGGAAGGACAAAAAATGATGGGAGAAGAAAAGGAAAGGAGAGAAGAAACAAGAAGGAGGAAGAAAATATTCTACTCCCACTACGAATTTTTTCTCCTCTCCATCCCATCAACTCATAAGGAATCAACCTTTTTAGTTATTTCAATGTATATCCAAAATTTCCCCCCAAAATTCAACCCGAGGCAGACAGCCAGGATTGTAAATTTCAGCCCAAATAGTTGTAGTTTGGGTGAAGTTATAAGCAACTGAAAACAGCATCTTATACTAGGAAGTATCAGGTAACCTTAATAATAGGTGTTACTGCCAGCCCCACCTATTTAAAAAAAAAAAAAAAAGCAACTGTCCAAATATCATGCTGTGGAGGAAACTTCCCCTACCTCTTCTGCTCACTGAAATGGTCACCCTTATTGTACTTATTCTGTACCTATTTGCAGAAGACAGAAACTGAAGGAAAAACACATGACAAGGTATATGACTGTATATAAGTATACTGCAACCTCTGATTTGTGATAAGGAAGGATGCTTTAAATTGAACAAATACCTCATCATCCAAAAAAAAATCTGTTGACTCTGAAATGTTGTAGTACTTTCAAAATGGAAATATAATGCAATATATGAAAGCGGTTATAAAGCAAGGTTATATTGTCCTTTTATTCTATCTTGGGCAAGTGGAACAAGCATATTATTTTAAGTCTGTATCCATGCCACCAGTGGAATGGGTGGTTGGAAACAGTAGGTATGTGTTCCCAGTATTCTAACAAGGGGTTCTCACAATTTTTTCCCTCTTTATTCTGTGATAAACTTCATGCATATGGTGGGAGATAGGGGAGGATGCTATAAAGAACAGAGGTGAAGGATTTGGAAATCTGTTTTTTGTTTAAAGGAAAAACAGCTTTTTTATTACCATAAACAGGGAAGGAGAAAACAAACTTATATTAAGTGAGTTTGTTGGCTATGTTTATGATTTTGTTCCTGAAACATATATAGAATAGCAGACTTTAATTAGTGTAATTTAAAGTGGCATCTGGAGGTGAGAAACTTGCTGGAGACAGGGTGTTCCAGGGTTTTCCTCTCCTAGAACATGTTTTTAAAACACCTTCCAGTTAATGTAACCTGGCAGATTCCAGAAGCAGAAAACTTGCTCAAAGAAGTAGTTTGAGGAGCCCACGGGATGAGTCATCTCTCTGGCAAGGATGGCAGAGCAGTATCCAGAAAAGGGATGAATTCCACCTGTCTCTTAGGAATTGCAGAAGTGGTGAACAATTGTACTGTACCATGATACTTTGCCCTCCTCCTGATTCTAAGGATCTTCACTGATCCCACCTTGTGAGTCCGGGAGGCAGCATGTCATTCTTACCACCTAATATGGGGATCCAAGTGGATATATGCATGTAGGAGTAATCATCCAATAATCATTTTTTTCATTTCCCCCCTTTCCCCTTTTTTTCATTTTACCTCACCCCTGCTGCCAGCAGGAGATTAGCTGTGGGGTTGGGTGGGAGAGCACAGTACACATTATTGTGTTATTATAAATGACATCACAACTAGCTAGATATTTTAATTGAAGTTAAATAACCAACATTATTGCCATTTAAGTGATAGCAATAATATACAGTAATAGCACCACTGAGGGATCAATTGCTATTATCCTGATAAACCATAAACCATTCAGAGATTTATAATGCTTTTTTAATGTTCAGTCCTGTGAGATGCTGAGTATCCTCATCCCCCATTGAAGTCAGTTTGCACTGGAGGTTCTCGATACCTTGTGCAGGAGGTGCTCAGCTCCTTGCAGGATTGGGCACACATCAGGATAAAACTCATTATACCACTTATCAGCCTTATGCAAAATAATTCTAATTAATGTTCTGGATTTCACTGAGCTGTTTAGAGACTGTGTCCAAAAAAAATAAAAAAAATAGAGCAGTTAACTAAGCCACTTCTTAAAATTCTTGTTAAGTAAGAATTGCACAATTTTCAAAAGCTATATCCCACAGCATCTTGTGTGCAGACAATACTCGCTGTGTGTCTATACAATTCTTTTTCTGTTTAAAAAAATGTAAATGGCTTAAATTATTTAACGGTTACTGCACACTACATGCATAAATGTGGGGTTTTTAATATTTTATATATAGGGTTGCCAATTTTGGTTGGACATTGGAGGTTTCATCACATGACAATCTTTAATTAAAGATTAATCTTTAATTCCTGGACAACCAGGACAATCCTGGAGGTTGGCAACCCTATTTATATATGCTGCAAATATTTTAAATAACATGTTACAATCCAATTCAGCAGTTGGTTCAACGGCATAGTATTGTATACAAAAGACCTGTGAATCAAGTATGATCTCAGTGGAAATGTCTCATTCATTCGGCTCTTGGAAGAATTGTAACTGTTCCTTGACACTGTATGAGGTCCTGAAGAGCCATGTGACCCTGATACACTGTCAATGGAAGGGTTTATTTTTCTATTGGAGTGAATCATATGTTCACATATTCAGAAATGTTTGACCAAATTCAACTTGCTTTGTTCACGAGAGAAGTCTCACTGATTTAAATGGCTCCATTCACGCAAGGAAGATTAGCCAGTAATGATGTTTACATTTTTAACTTGTTTTGTTTTTATATTTAAAGCAAAAGAAACTGTTATATTTAATATTAATGATCTGACTTGAATTTAGACATTCTCAAATAAGATGATCACTTCAAACACAAAATATACAGCCAGAGTTGGTAACACTGGGAATTGGGACTCTAATCCACGGAGTAACTCAGCCAACAGAGGAGAACTCCTCCAGCTAACCTGGAAGGGACCACTCATTTTAAGATATCCAGAGGAGTTTTTATAAATCCATAATTGGTATGGTTCAAAACAGGAGCAGTTAACGCCTATATATTCGAACATTGAAAAATATTGCTATTAATAGGACTAAGGAGTGAAAAGCAGTTACTGCCCCCTCTCTTCTTGTATGGATAAAGAGTTTCACTATGCTCAACTCAATGCATGATTCCTAACAGATTGAGGTTCCCAATACACTACTAGAGCAATTTAATTAACTTCTGGGGCACATCCAATCTAAACAGAAGAAACATTGGACCCAGCCCTGTTCCCATTGAAGTCAATGGCAAAACTGCCAATGACTTCAATGAGAGCAGAAGCAGGCCAATTGTTGACAGGGAACTGATGTCTGCTTGCTCATCCATGCACGGCAGACTATCATGTATCATTAGTATTATAGGGAGTTACCAGAGGGAGTTACCAGAGGAAGTCCCTGAATATTTATAGGACAAGTTTTTTTCACAATTTATATTGATAGGTCAGCAATGGGAACACATAACATTTTCCCATAAATTTTAGATGAGTCTGCAACAATGCACAAAAATCCATACAGTACCATTTGGCTCCTGTGTTATGGAAGTAGACTGATGAAAAAATAGATCTGTAACATATCAAGGTATCGCAAATTTCCAAAAATATTGACTAATCTTTAGGACCCAAATCAGTCTCAATGAAATTTCCATGATGCCAATGGGGTTTATTATATATATACACATCTGTTCACATCAGATCAGCTCCAGGAGAAATGGTTACATACTAGGATTTCCCACAAATTTTCAGTGAGATCAAATCAGCTCTGATTCTATACAAATAGACCAATTAAATTCTATAGTGTACCTAGTTTCACAGAGATTTTAATTAAGATCAGATCAGCAAGATTTTAGTCTACATACTTAACACTATCTACAGATTATTTTTTTTGAAAATGAAAAACCTTACGTCTGTCCATCTCATCAGGAGTCTGGGGAATAGACAAGGCATAACTATAATTTAGGGCCTGATGTATCACACTGATGAAAATCAGGAGTAACTTCACTGAAGTTCCTGGAGTTTCACGGTGTAAAACCAGTGTAAGGTATAGCAGAGTATATAGCTGATGACAATATGCCTGTCATGACATGGTCACTGTTTAGCTCCCTAATTTAGATCCCAGTCCTACAAAGATTTACACAGGTGCTTAATTTTATGCCCTGTAAGTAGCCCCATTGTACACACTACTCATAGTGTGTACAGTTAAGAATGTGCATAAGTCTTTGCAGGATTGGGGACTGATATTGTACCTTTTAGGGGGTGGAAAATATGCACTCTTTATACTGTTATGAAAAGATGACCCAACCTCTCCTCCCATTCAAGGTTCTAGGCTTAACTGTTTCCCTCTGTATCCTTTGTACATCACTCTGTGACTAGGTGTGGTGGGGGAATGCAATCATCAGTCACCATTAACTATGAATTTCTTTCCTTCTATTAAATTTTACTCACCAGTCTTGCAGCCCTTGCTCATTCAAACAGCACTGTACTCAAGTAAATAGTTCTATTGAAATAATTGAGACAGTTTACATGGGTAAGGAGTAAGGACTGTTCGTATGAGTTGCAAGATTGTGCCTTTTATTTCTTACTCTAATGTTCAGTTCACCTGCATCTGTTCTGAATCCTCATGAGGAGTTAATAGAAAGTTTAAGCAAGGCATGATTAAATTAAAAGGCTGCAATCCACCACACAATGACCTAGGCAGGACTCTGGAGTATGTGCCTGTTAATTTTAATGTGCTGTCTCAAAGTACAGAACTCTGGACGTTTCTAGCATCATATTTAAAACATGATACATTTACTAATACGTGATCTGATGCATTAATGGACCAAATTAATTTACAGGTATGAATTTTACATAAAATGGATTAATATTATATGTCATAGAGGAATTTAAAATACTCCATCTCCATGAATTTTTAATAATTATGTGCTCTAATTTAATGTTCCATAGCAATCGCTTTTCTTGATCTTCTACCCCTCCCCCCCGCACTCAAATTTGGATTATTTTTTTCTTTAAATCAACGTCCCTCAAAAGACTCTGTGTGTCTACGTGTAGGGGGAGGAAAGCAGTGAAAGGTTAAAAAAATACATTGAATGAGGCTAGAAATTGCAAACAGCATCCCCACCTCTGTTATTTGTAGAAATATTTGCTGGTGATGATTAAGCAGTCTGAAGAATAAATAGACAGCAAAAAAAAAAAGTGTGTACGGTAAAATGACATTTGCAATCTCCAATTGCTCCTTGCAGGCTTCAAGGATAGATCAGAGGAGGGGATGCCTACTGCTGGCACAGCCAGTTGTGAGTGCCGATGGGAATGGCAGGATTCAGCAGCCTCATTCAGCAGCAGAGTGAATTCCATTCGCATTCCCGCAGTTCTTCCTTCCTAGGAACTTCTCTCTCCTCCTCCTCCTCCCTCCGCTCCCTTGGGTTCAGCACTCTCCCCAGCCCGAGACCCCACAGCATTGACGGCATGGAGCGTCCTCGCCATTGGCCAGAGCGGCGTTCCATGGAGGGAGGAAGCGGCGGTGATTGGCCAAAACGCGGCGCTCCGCACCCCCTTCTCCCCTCTCCTTTGCACACATTTCCCCTCCCCCGCGCGCCTCTTACCTCCTCCTTTCCCCGGGCCAGGGCAGCGCGAGCCCCGCCTGTCTGTACCCCGTGCTATATATATAGGGCGGCGCTGCAAGCCGGGCTGAGCAGAGGCGGCTGGGCTGTAGTGGGAGCGAAGGGGAAGGGTAGTGAATGACTAGCCTGGGCGGGTGGCTTTTCTTCGCACGGTCTGGCATCCCCTCTGGCAAAGCCCGGAGATTGTATCCAGAGACGGGCTGCCCCTGCGTGGTTGCGTTAGGAAGGGATCGCTGCGTTGGCTGAGCGCTGCCTCTTGCTCTTGTTGCGTTGCGGGCGGTACGCGGTGTGCATCGGTGCCCGAGGGGACCTCTCCCTGTGCACCATGAAAGCGGTCAGCCCCGTCCGCCACCCCAGCAGGAAGGCACAGGCGGGCTGCTGCGGCGGCGCTGGGGGAGGCGGCGGCGGCGGAGGAGGCGGCGGAGGCGGGCAGTTGGCTCTGCGCTGCCTGGCCGAACACGGCTGCAAGGGGGCCCCGTCGGGCGAGGAGCCGGCGTCGCTGTGCCTGCAGTGCGATATGAATGACTGTTACAGCCGGCTCCGGAAGCTAGTGCCCACCATCCCGCCCAATAAGCGGGTCAGCAAAGTGGAGATCCTGCAGCATGTCATCGACTACATCCTCGACCTGCAGCTGGCTCTGGAGACGCACCCGGCTCTGCTCCGGCAGCAGCAACAGCAGCCACCCCCGCTGCACCCAGGGAGCTGTCCCGCAGCCACCCCCCGGACCCCGCTTACAGCCCTCAACACCGACCCGGTAAGCGCCGTGGCAGGGAAAACGCGAGGCGCTGCCCTGGCCGTGTTGCCCACGCTGGGCAGGGATGTGTACGTGTAGCGTTGGCCAGCCAGCTAGGGACTGCAGGGCTCATACTGGGCGCTCCGTGAAGGGTGTGTGGCCAGGGTACCCCGGACTCCGGCGTCGACAGAGATTCCCTTTAGGCGTGTGAGTGCTACACGGACGGTATCCGTGTGTTCGTGCTACGGGCGCCCGAGACCCGATCGGGAGTCAGCGGGAGTCTTGCCATTGACTTTAGTGCGAGCAGGATCTGTCCGCAAGTATGCACCGATAGCCGCTGTTCAGCGTACTTCCGTTGTGTGATCCATTCAGTGTGTGCATCTCACGCACACCTGTCTGTAGATGCACACACTTTGTACCGGGGCACACGCTTCCCCTTAAGAATGATGAGCTGTACGCTTGTGTGTATATAGACATACCCACACACATCTACCCTTCCTGTATAGTTACAGCCAGTCAGGAAAGTATATCTGATGTGTGTACACACAGGAATCCGTACAATGATTCTGGACACACGGGTACTATAGCTGATCTAAACACTTAAGGGGAGTGTGCACATTTAACTGTTTGAGGGTATATGTATATATGTATACACACACCCTGAAACCCTTTATAAACCCTTCTGTATATAAAAAAGGCTGTGGCTGGGAGCGGGAAGGATCTTTCTTCTCCAGGATCCACCCTTAGCAGCAGAAGGTGTTTGCTTCTGAGGGACAGAAAGGAACCTGTGACTCTCCAGCCGGGGGTGCCAGGGCGATGGGTCCGGCTGTGTGCTCGGAATGTGACACTCAGCAGCCCCTGGTGTCCCTGCCTGTGTTGGAGCCAGGAGGTGTCACGCTGAGAATCTAGCAACCTGCTGTGGGGTGCACTGATCTGTGGGCGGTAGGACTTGGCTGGCCCAGGCTGGCAGTCCTTGTGGCTTGCGCTCTCCATTGTGGAGCTTGTCACCTCTCTAGGCTGGTCTCTGCCCCTGTGCGTGATCCAGACACAAGCACAGGTATCATGGCCAAGCTAATTATTTGCACTCATTTTTTTTTTTTTTTTTTACTGGTGTTTTGTTGTGCAGGCTGGCGCTGTTAACAAGCAGGGGGACAGTATTCTGTGCCGCTGAACTGCACTCTCAAGGTGAGTCTCAGTTAATTATTGGGCATCTAGAGAAAAGGCTGCATCTCTGCCATCTGTAGGATTGTTACACCAGTGCCCTTTGCACTGTAAATGTTTCAGCTAGCTCTTTTTTTCAAAGGGGTTGGAGTCTTGCGCATTCCTTAGGAGTTAATTTCTTCTCCATTAAACGCATGAATCATGTATTATTCTAGAAGCACTAGTGCCTCTCTGACCTGAGTGCACCTACATTCTTTTCTAAAGAAAGTCTCTTTTCCTAGCATTGAGACCGTCTTTCCTTTTTGTCTCATCTGGAGTGCAGAAATGGGGTCTGGACTGAGCAAACAAGGTTTGCTGGAAGCCTATTTTATTATTATTATTTAAACCCCCTGTGTCAAGCGCTTATCACTGGGGCTTGCAGCTGTGTATTCCTCTGGTTTGGCCTAGCATGGGAGCTGAGGTTGTTGTTTGACCTGGTTTGTTTTGGGTTGTTGATCAAGCATGTCTTGTGTTTTGTTGGTGGCGCCACTCAGTCTGGAGCAAAAACGGTTCACACACCCCCTCTATTCATTCCTCTTCCACAGGTGTGCAGCAGGCAGACCCAGAGCCAGAGGAGCAGAGAAAAACACATTAGAGAGGGAGGGGGAAAAAGAAATATCAGCCATCAGATGAGAGGAAAAAATAATTCAACCCCAGAATCGTTTCCATGCTTCCTTCTGAGAGAGAACCTTTCACCGTTTTGCACGTTCATAGCATTTTAAACATGTCTTTTTTCTGTGCATTTTATAGCAGATGTGAATTGTTTGTTTATTTTGGTGGGATGAGACTTAAAACTTAAGCAGAAAAGTGTGACTCTTCTGTTGGATAGAAGATGGAGAGTAAATCAAACTTTAGAACTAGAACTGTAAGGGACCGAGCAGCTGAATTTTGAAGCTTTACTAATCTGCCAGAGCATTGTAGATATATTTGACATCTATTGTTTAAAATAGATGATTTTATTGGGGCCCAGGGAACTTTCTTCTCCCTGCAGGAATGTTACATATTGTATAGATAAATGAGTGACATTTCATACTGTGTATATAGAGAGGTGTTCTATAAGTGTAAGTGAGAAAAGTATATGCTTTAATAGACTACTGTAATTATAAAATATTTTTAATTAAATATTTTTTGTAAATATTATAAAGGTGTGTATGTTTTTTTTAATGTGTGGGAATATTTCTTTAGAACATTATTTACAGCTCAGGTTCAGAGCTGCTAATATGAAAATATCTTGACAGTTAAGGTTTTTGCCCAGTGTCTTTTTAGACTTGGAAGTTACAGCTATAGCTAGTGGTCCTGCATGATTGCATGAGATGTCTAATTGCAAATAAACTTGTGTTGAGTCCCTACAAACGTGTTTTTCTTCAATCTAGATTAAAATGTTGATAATTGTATTATACATTTTGAAACTACACTTTTGTCAATTAGGCACACGGGTTTTTAGTGCATTATATACAAGTAGTGTTAAGACAGTGTTTTTTTTTTTACTGAGATTAGAAAAACAAATTCTATCTACTTTTTCATATTGAAGGCAATGCTTTAGGTCTTTAATCAGCTTTTATAAAATCTGCTGTTGCATCAAAATCAAGAAACTTACTGTGGAACTTCGTTTAACAACAAAAGGCTTATTGTCACAAACTTTCATTCTTATTGCATATTACTTTTAAAAAGTGAAAACAGTTCTCTGCTTGCAACCAAAGGGCAAACCATTAACAAATGAACAGTTACTGTTTCGTCCAAAGAATATTGATATGGGATTGTGGAAAAGCACACAAGCAAAATCATTATGATCAGTGATGTAAATCCATTTTAAAATGAACTTAAGTAGACCAAAAATCAGATAACTGCATCAAGATTATTTTTCTAATACAAAATGACTTTCATTTCATTGCAGCTATGTTACAGTTAAAATCCTGTTTAATCTCTGTGATGTGTAAATTCTACATGTGAACATTAAACTAGATTTACGTGTCTTTGTACTGTGATTCTTCTGCTTATTTCTTCAATCCTCTAAATTTATACAATTGCTTCATTTTCTTATACGTGTTGCTTCATGGATGAGTTCATTTTATAGCAGTCTTATGTACAATAAAGTTTTACAGTCTGTAAAGTAATGTCCAAGCTATGAGAAAGTTATGCATTTTGTGTGATCAGTAGTCCACGGATCAGTGAGGTGGGATTTTCAGACAGTGGGAGAATTAAGCAGAATTTAATTGGGTGCTTTGTAAATAGTTAGCCAACTGTGTGTGTAACATGGTCTGTTTGATTTAAAAAGTGGGAGGATTTGTTTTAGATTATACAAGTGTCAAAAGTGTTAGGGCCCAAGGGACTTTTTTTATTATGTTAAATATTTATGAGGAAATCAACTGCTGTGGTGGCTAGCTAACAACTAAAGTGGTAATGTGTTAAGATGAATATTTTCTTAAAATAATTGCATTAAGATCAAACAAGCCAAAAAAACAGCAAACACTTATCTGCAAACATGCCACTGCATATCCATTAAAATCAATGGAGTTTCATACATGTAAAACTGGTTTAAGAGACAAGAAACAGGTTCTGAAACTTCCTATAGTCCCACCTTTGAAGTTGTAATACTGTTAGTTTAATAAACAAAATATAAGTGCTTGTAATATCAAGTAATGCTTCTCTGAAGTAAAAACATTTAATGCTGTTTTCTTCAAATAATGAAATGAGAGTAAGTAATAAAAACACTAATACTAGAATTTTGTACTGAAGTCTGTTTTTCTCATGTTACAGAAATAGGAAAATTCAAAAAACCCTTTACCTGCCCCATGGAGTTGTTTAATCTATTCATTTTGTGAGACAGGCTTGTTTTGTTTGTTGGATTTTTTTGTTGTTGTTTGTTGTTAAAATTTGGCATTTGTAGTGCCCACCTATTTTATCTTACATAGATGGACATACTATGTATGGGGTTTTTTCCCCCAGAAGTCAACAAGACTTAATTTTCAAGTCATATTTTTTGTTGCCAGTTAAACACTGTTCTGCTACTTCGGGGTAGTAGGAAGGAAAAAGCAAAACGAGCTGCCTCAAAAATATGAAACCACTTTGTAATGTTTGCACAAATAAAGAGTTTATTGGGAGAGCTCCTGCTGGAACCTGTACCCCTACGTCTCTTTAGCAATATAGAATGCACTCTTAAGTATCAAATTCTGGTGCCACGTTAAGGCAAATTCCCATGGAATTAAATGGGACAAGGCTTTGGCCGTAGCTTTTTAAAAAAATGGTGCTATGCAACAATTTAGATCAATTAGAAAAATTAATTTTTTTAAATGCCATGAGAAATCTTTTGTTGTTCTATAAATGTCCTTAACGCTCCAAATTTAAAGGCTTCAATGCAATGTTAAAAGGGAAAAATATTCCACACATAGGAGATGCTGTTCTTGGTTTATTTCTTATGCAATGTGTGAAACTGTAAACAAGGACAACTTAACAGCTTGTTTATGGATTATTAACATCAGTACACACCTAACTACTGGGGTTTTTTTACTTACAAAGTTTATTTGTCACCACTTTTAGCTTCTTACAAAATAACTTTTATTTAACCCTATACATAGTTTCACTTGCTCCACACCCCAATGAATATTCATAGAATTAAAAAATATCTTTCCCAAAATGTCTGATTTATTGTTAGACAGTACCTAAATTGTTCCTTAAAGGGAGCCATTTCATTGACAAAAGTTATGGTTGATCAGTGGAGTGGCTGTCAGATTAGGAATCGGGAGAACTGTGTTCTATTCCCTGCTCTGGAGCAAGCTGCTGTCTAACTTATTTTCTGTGTTTCAGTTTTCCACTTGTATGTCTTTACAAAGATAAGTACACATCATTAAAGTACATTGGGATGAATGGACAAACTCTTAGATATTATTATTTAATTAATCTTGCTGTGAGACAAAAGTTTCAGATATGGAAGGAAATTAACTTTAGGAAAATTTAGGCTGATTATCAGGATCAGTTAATTGATTCCAGAATGGATTCTTAAGGGAAGTCACAAGACACTGCTTCTCCGTTGCTTGAGACCATTTAAAACTACATTAGAAAAGGGGCTGGAAAATGCATTGGAAGGAGGGACAGATGAGGTGACTGCATAGGTCTTTTCTATCCTTAACTTATATAATATCCATTGAATGTCAATGATTATTAGATATGTCACACTGTGTGTGTTTTAGATTAGGTGCAATATTAAAGTTCTGATCACTTGCAGTCATTAAGGAGCCCTTTCCAATTTCATAAGCATGAAAGTGTTTACTGCAGTGTTCTAGTCAAATTCATCCTGTTTATTAATTATTATCTGCCATTTCAGATGGCTATGGCATTTGTTTTCACTTCCTAAATTGTCGTGTAGTGTTGTTAAACAGTTGAGGCATTTCAGTCATAGGAGAAGTGCTTGTAATATATTCCTTAGCTACCTTACAGGTGTGTTCTAATGCTTGATTAATTAAACATTTGAAAAGTACTTTGAGATCATAGAGTGAAAAGCATTATGTAAACATAAGATATTAGTTTACTATTTCTTTTTGAATGAATGAATAGTTGTGTGTGTTTAAATTTTACCTAAATCTTTATGGTATCAAAAAAAGTAATGGTATAAAAACAGTGATTTTAGTTGCAATACCATCTCATGGTTTGTTCTGTAGGAATGCAGACACCGTTACCTACATTATTCTCAAAGCAATATTAAATATCCTGTTTAAGACGCACTGAGCTAAATTTATGCCTGATGCATATACATATAAATTAATGGAGATATTCTAGATTTACACCAGTGAACCAACACTGTTTGGTCCATTTAATTGAAAAAGATTCACAAATGTATTTGTCTATATAAACTGCCTTCCTAATTTATTCTTGCATCTTACACTGAGCAGATCCACATTGTAATAAAACCACAAGACACATTAATGTTACAGATCTCTCCTAAATGCATAAAGGCAAGAAGAGTTAAGACTGACACTTGTGGTAAACACTGCTCTTACTTAACTCTTACTGTTGCCCTTATGTTGTGCAGTACATACAGAAGTCTGTTCTTCCAACACCACAAATAGGAGTTACATACAGTTTATGATCCATGGTACTGTTCTTAGACCCTGCAGTTTCTAGGCACAAGAGGGTGATTTAAGGACAAAAGCCCCTACGCTCCAACCAACATCACCCACCCAATCTAGTGCAGAGTAGAGCAAAACCGGATAAAAAGCAGTTTGGGGGAAAAAGCTGCGTTGTATGATGCTGTCCCCCACTCCCCTGTGTAACTAGCTAAATCCCTTCCACAACAGTCATGCAGTGAACAGAACATACAGAAAGGGGCATTGTCCTGGGAATGAACTCCACTAAGTGGTATGCTCCTATACGCAAAAATTAGGGGCCTGATCCAAAGCGTACTGAAGTCAATGCTAGGAGTCCTATTTATCTTAATGGGCTTTGGATAGGGTCCTATGTGTTGTAAGTTAATACTTTCCCCATCAGAGGTGTCAAAGAGTGCAACAGTGTGCCATTCAGCCAATGGCAGCAAAGTTAGCACGCCAGCTGTGCTGCTATGGCTAGTGGTCAATGTGGAAGATGGCATCCAGAGGGGGCCCCCTTTTTACAGCTGGCCACGATTGGCACAGTTAGGGTATTGGTGCATGGATCCTTAACCCTCAGTGGTTTTTGTAGCCCTACTCTCTGCTTATAACAAACACAGAGAGAGGATAAACACATCAGTGGGAAGAAAAACAAGTGTACCATAACTTTTACGAAGTCCGGGGGTGGCTGGTATGAGGGTGTTCCCATTTGCACTTTTGGCTTGAAAGGGGAAAATATGGCCCATAGGGCTTGTGTACACTGAGAAATACTAGCAACTCTTCCACTGGTGGTCTAGCACCAGTCCTAACAATGGTGGAAGAACCATTGTGTAGGATAGCGTAGGCCAGGAGCAGAGCCTAGACTCTTGCCTCTGCGGCTGTGTTTACATTGTAATTAAAAACCCACAGCTGGCCTGTGCCAGCTGACTTGGGCTCAGAGGGCTGTTTAATTGCAGTGTAGATGTTCAGGCTTGGGCTGCAGCCTGAGCTGTGGGACCCTCTCACCTCGCAGGGTCCAACAGCCCAGGTTCCAGCCCAAGCCTGAATGTCTACACCACAGTTAAACAGCCCCTTAGGCCGAGCCACAAGAGCTGGAGTCAGCTACCACGGGCAAGCCACGGGTGCGTAATTGCACTGTAGACATACCCTAATTTTCCTTCCTTTGATGGGCTGGAAACACCCTTTGACATGTTTTTCTGATTTCACCTCCTTTTAGCCTTGGGTTTGTTTTTTTCAAAAAAGTATGTGTTTATCAGCTGACATGATACACTAATGTCTGATAAAAGAAATGATTTGCTTAGACAATTTTTACACTGCATACCATTTACTTAAAGGCCATAATGGCTCCTTGTGAGCAGCATGTCATGTAAATAAGTATTTCAATGACTTCTAACATGCATATTATGTACTCCATAGATCAATGGCTCCTTTGAAGCCATTACACTTTATCTTGTAAATTCATATTTAGACTTTTTGAAAGTGTATTATTTATTCAACAGGCTACCACTTCATTCAGAGAGTCTACAGTCTATCATCTAAATATGTATTTACATCATTTAAAAATAAATATCACTCTATGTATTCAACAGATTGGAAGAGCTCCTCTGCAAACGTTAAAGAGGAGAAAACTTTCAAATGCAGCAGACTAACATAAACCTATTTAACTTTTCATGTCCTTTTCTTCAGAATTTTTTTTCCTTCTTGACAGTGTGTCCTGTTCTTCACTTACTGGCAGTAGAGTCATTGAGCTGCATTTGTGACATCTTGTGTAAACATGCTGACGTCAGAAATGCAGGATTACAGGCTAGAATGAACCCTATGCTTCCACAAGCAGAGGATATGGCAGATCCTGGCCTCAAGGGAGCAGAAGGACAGAGTGCTATATTCACATCATCATCTTTCCCTTTGACCCTGCTGAAGCTCCTATGGGCTAATTGGAGGATGGGCTTCACATGTAGAAAGCTTGCTGAGGAAATGGCCATGAGGGCAGCATCAGACTTCCCAGCCCTGTGTAACTTTAGTAGTTAAGGTAAATGATGACGGTATCAGTGTCAACTCACTTCCTTTCCCCAATTTATGATGCGGATGAGAAGTCAATGGGGACTGTGGGGCTAGTGGGGAGACCCACTGGACTGGATCTTTCAGGAACCATAGTGGGATGGGACTAGTTTGGGCAGAGAGGGGCCAGGAATCAGTGCACAGACACAGGGCCTCCATGTTGATGACTCTGTGCAACTTCAGATATTAAAGAATAACATTAGGGGCCACACACCCTTCTTTTTCAATTGGGTGGTTAACAGTTCCACCTAAATGGAAGAATGTGTAAGAAACTGTGAGGGGAATGTAACAGTTTCCAGTTCCTTAAACATGAGTGGCCCATATAGATAAGAGGATCCTATAACCTCAATGCAAGATCATGAAGGAAGCAAAGCTGGGCTGAGGGAGATAAAGTCCATTCAAACACAAATGGCTACAACAATAGGGATGGGAATGCTAAACATTACTGGCAGAGTAATTTACTTGTATGAATGTTCTGCCTCGCTTACCCAGTTTAAACAGTCTTACTTCTAGGTGTACCTTGTTTGTGTTAACCTCTTTGGGACTTCGTCATTTGCTACAGATGAGCAGAATAAAAACAATGAAAAGTTGCTGTACATGCATATATCTATTTTCAAATTGTTTAAAATTCAGCTGATCCATTCAAGAGGACCTAGACCCTCACCATCAATAAGCTGTTAGCATTCCATTTTGAAAGACAAAGTTGTTTTTGACTACAACAAAACATATGATCATGATAAACTTTTAAATTTTGTTTTGCACTTTCACAATTTAGTATGAAATTTACTGAACATACGCAAAAAATAAAAAATTCATAAAATATACTTCCTGCCTGGATAACAGTTTTATTATATAAGTTGCAGCCCAGAGGAAATGTTTATAGTCAATATATAAATCTCTGCCAAACTGGCAAGCATCAGTATAGTACACACTTTCCCAGAAATACAGGAACATCTTTTCACAGTCAAATATAAAGAAAATGATTCTAATTACAGTTGACCCTGGTTATAATGGACTCTGATATAGTAAGCTTCTTTTTATAGTGAAATAGAATATTTACGTCCTGCATAGTTTTCATTATTGAAATGGATAAATTGCTTATAATAATGTTTTCTGGGAAACAATTAGTTTCTAAAAAGAAAAGGAGTACTTGTGGCACCTTAGAGACTAACAAATTTATTTGAGCATAAGCTTTCGTGAGCTACAGCTCACTTTATCGGATGCATTCAGTTTTACTATTATTATTAGTTTCTAATATACCTGATTCTGCAGTTCCTTCAAGCTTTGGAATGCCTACAGACTTAGGCCCAAATCCCCAAAGGTATTTAGGCACCTAATTCCCGTTGAAATCAGTGGTACTTAAGTACCTAAATAACTTACAGAATCTGAGCTTAAAGACTATTTCAAAGCCCATTGAAGTCAGTAGGAGTCTTACCGTTGATTTCAAGGGGATTTGAAATCCTGGGGATTGGCCCTGCTTTGAGCAGGAGTTGGACTAGATGACCTCCTGAGGTCCCTTCCAACCCTGATATTCTATGATTCTATGATTCTATGAATCCAGCCATTAAATGGGAAATCCAAACATGGAGTGATTGAATGATAGCTTCTAAAGATATGGGCAAAATCCTTCCTTCCTTCCTTGCTCAGGCCCAGATTCTGATCTCTGTTTCATCATTTAAAATGGTGTCACCCCATTAAAGTTATTTGGATTTACACTGATAAATGGAGATCAGACTCTAAGTCACATTCCTTCCTCAGGCATAACTCCCAGTTGAGTCACAAACTTTTGTCTGAGTAATGATATCAGGATTTGGACTTCTATTTATTGTTATCTATTAATCTAAAATGACTATAATTCATTCTGGGTCAGATATTACATGCAGCTGTGGTGTCTCCTCTGATAGTTCTACAGCAAGAAGAAATGTAAAACAAATAGAATGGTATAATCTGAATCCTATAAACTACTTTTCTGTGAAGTTAGGCTCCCGATGACTTCAATAGGCATTTTGATTAAACCCTTTAAAAAGCCTTGCTTTTCAGATAGGCATTCACAGATATGCACCCACATTTATATGTGCCTGACTTAGATGTTCAAACACCCCAATGCACATGTGTAAGCTGGGAGTTGTGTCTGCATGCTGCTATGGATGCATGCAAACCTCAACTGAAGTGTTTGCACTTAGTATTTGTGCACCTAACTTAGATGTGTGGGAAAATATGTGTGCATTTCAACAGCACTCATTTGGAAATTTGGCCCATAACACAGATAAACATTTTTAAAGTTGTAAGATTCTGTTTCCCTTCAGAAGAGCCATTTAGGGCTTGATTTTGCTCCTATTGAAGTCAATGGGGGTTTGGCCACTAACTCAGTGATAGCAAGATCAGATGCTTGTTAAATTAGATTGTTTGGAATTGTTTTACTGTGTTAAGCTTGAATGCTAAATATAAACAGGGGTATCATTCTCTGTTTGTTTGGATTCACTGAAATATTACAACAAATGCTAGTGTCTATATTGCAGGGTGAGTTTGTCTTTTATCCTGCTAGGGGAATATCCATATTGAGACAAACTGTATTTTGTTTTCTTTCAGACAGGTGTGATGGAACACCTGCACAATTCAAAGTTGAATAGCAACTGGTTAACTTTGGGGGACAAATCCTGCTTAACAAGGATGTCAAACTGATCTTTGTTCAACTCTTGCTAGAAGTATCTGTGTCAACAAACTAGAGACAGGTAAACAATCATCTTCTGCTACCACTAGCTTTCAATTTACAGTTCCCCACGAGCTCTTATTATATGAAAGGAAAGGGTGGACTTGGTGTCAACACAAGGCAATAGTAATATTATTTGAACAGGTGTGTAGGGTGTTGCTAACATGAGAGAATGGGAAAGTGGTGGAGAGCAGTTAGTACAGAGCTGTGCTTGTAACAACCAGAGCTCAACAACGTTTATTATCATAACAGTCATAGACGACTAAAGGTTTCACAATGAATGGGTCTGATTTAGCAAATGTGTTAAACCAGTTTTGTTGTTTTCGTGCTTTCTACCTAGATCTCCTACAGAAAAGATCCCAAGAAAATGTGTACAATAAAAATGACATAAGCAGACTCACTGAACATGCAATTACAAAAAGCTAAGCAATCAGGGCACAATTCTCCTTCAGCTTACACCAATATCTCTCCACTGACTTTTTTTAAGTCACTCCTGATTTACCTCAGTTTAGGAAGAGCAAAATAAAAGTTGCCTGTGATAGGAAGGGACTGGGACTTGGTGACTCCTAGGTCCCTTCCAGTCATATGTCCTCAGTTCTTATAATGGCCTCAATATCTAACCTGACAGAGTCAGACAAACACCTTGGTATTAAAATCAAGGGGCCAATGGGATAAATGTGATTTTGTGCAAATCTGTGTGTGTGTGTGTGAGAGAGATTATGGGAGGGACATGTAAACCCATGTCTTTGTTTTTCGTTTTCAATAGTGATGATAGCATGTGTTAAAGCTTATACTTCATGGACATTTTGGTGGTGCTTTCCATATCTTATTATATCTGTCTCATCTGAAGGCATAGTCTACACTGACAAAACCAAATGCTGTATTCTTTGCTCTTTACAAACTCCCATTGGTATAACAAGAGCTTTGCCCTGTGTAAGGACTGGAGATGTTATTGTTATTATTGTATTATTAATTGCTTATTCAATATGCATATAAAGTTAATATTGAATATTTTACATTTGACAGCAAGATACAGTGTAACTTTTAAACACCCCTTTGTTGTCCATAGAAAGAGTCAATATTAGTATTGTTCACTGGAATCCATTCCCAGTGTGTAGCATCTCTTAGTGTTGAAATAAATGCATCTATGATTTAAAAAAACGTTATAATGGGATATATCCTTTTAGCAAGAAAATTATATGCCACCACAGGGAATGGAAGCAGTAGAAATAATCTTTTGGAGTCTGCATTTTAAGGACCTCTTGGTATCATTTTAGAAAGGATTAGTATGGCACATCCTTTAGTGAAGTATGTGGGCCTCCACCATGGGAGACAAAGGGAAAATATTTCTCTAGCAGGCTTTTGCAGTAGGGTTATCTGTTATGATTCACTGGGGAGAACAGCTATAAGAGGTTACAAAATCGTATTCAGCAGAGAATATAAATTACTTGAAGATTTTACAGACAATTAGACAACCCTTCAGTGCATTTATAAAAGTGCCTGAGCTCTTATTTCAAGGAAACTCAAAGAGTAGCAAATTCTAAGCCAGGAAAGTTAGGACTCTGCCCTGTTCCCAACTGAATTCAGTAGCAAAATACTATTTAACTTCAATGAGTATCCTGAGTATTTTCATAAAAAGCATCGCAGACCTATTGGCCTTTGCAAACACTAGTTTTATTATAATTAGGAATGAATTAATCTTTCAGGCTTCCATTTGTGTGGGCTACTCAAAGCTGAGGTTTATTTGCAGGGACTGACCCCAGATCCCTGCAGGTTTGTCTGGAGATGCTGTGCTAGATTCACCCCTGGCATTCAAACTTGCACCTCCCTAGAGCCAGAGAGGCACTACACTGTGGATAATTTCATGCAAGGGAAGAGCAGGAATATCTATCAATGGGACCCACCAGTGAATTGCACAGATTACTTCAGAGATACTCTAGCAAGTATATACTAAAGATTATGAAGTTTCAGTTCTTTAGGCTTCAAATCCATCTGTCCAGGTTCTCTATTCTTTGGCGAATGTGGACGCACATCTGAGGTGACACAAGAATCCTACTCCCACCTGATTTCAAGCACTGTTGTGCACATCCCTAACTGTTATACTCATGAACAGAACTGCCAGAACACAAGTATCCCCCATGTACTGATTTGGTTCTATTCCATAGTAAATGTTTAGTGTTAAAGCTGTTATTGGTTTAGGGTGTATATTTTAGAAATCCCTTCTCAGATGCATCAGATGTGCATCTTCAGTAGCGCAACATCTGTTATTTGCTAGATGTAAACAGAACAGAAAAATGGGTATTTGCATCGTCCAAGGTTCTTTAACGTTCCAAGCAAGCTGGCTGGTTGAGTGAAGCAAATGCAATGCTTAACAAAACAATTTTTTTCTGGAGAGCAACATTTTATTAAAAATTAAATGGGTAAACTGGGTGAAATGCATTTGCCTTATGTAAACCCTAATTTTTCTATGACCCAGTGCATCCTTTAAATGTACCTGTTCCCTAATTTACTATTTCTTTGTAAACAGTATGCAATTTTTAAAAAGGTACAGTAAATATTAATCTAAACCCTACACAAATAGAAGGCAAGTGATGGCTGGTCACAAAGAACTTACTCTGCGTCAAAACATTCCAGGTTTTTATTTTAATTTAGTATTTGTACTTTGTTCCCTTTTTGCACATATGATTTCTTCCCATTGAAATGGTACATTTCGTAGGACCATAAAGGAGAGAAGGAAAAATGAAACCAATAAATATCAAAAATAGACTCTGGCCCTGATTCAGCAAGTGTCTTAAGTTTACGCTTATCTAAGTCAATGGGACTAACTGCATGCTTTATTTAGGCATGTATTCAAGAACCTTGTTGAACTGGAGCCTTGATTTGGGAGAAGTGGATTCGATCATTTTTCTTTAGAACAGTTTAACATTTCTTTCAAATATCATGTCTACTTTGTGTACCTCAGTCAGTCCCTTCTTCATGTGACTATTCCAAGGCAATGCTTGACTTGGATGCATAGTCAGTTTTATATGTGTTCAGGACAATAAGAGTTATGGTTGGACAACAAGAAGAAATTATACAAATATTCCCTTGAAAAATGAAGTGTTAAAGTTGCTAATATCAATGATCAATTAATAGCATTTGTATGTAAATCTACACTTCTAGGAACAAATTCTTTGTAGATTAAATTTAATCTTTCAGAACATGATATGTGTATTTCATAACTGGTGATTTTTCAGTCATGACATTCTTCTACACGCTTGGATTCTTCTTTATTTCAAGCAGCATAAGTAAAATGCTGCCCTCTTTTGAATTTAGGGATGCACTGCACCCATATATGGGAGAATTGTCTAAGGAGTTGACTTGTAAGAGGGTTATAGAGTCTTTTTTTGGATTTGATCAGTGACAGCAAAGGCAAAGCTATTGTTTTGAATTGCTAACTAGAACGAACATAGTTCTTACTTGGACATTAAATCTTCCAAAATATTGTTTTTTTCCATTTATTTTTTTAAATAGTTTATCTTAAAAAAATGGACCTGTTCCTCCATTCTGTAACACTGTTTTTTGTACCAATGTGCCATCTGTGATGCTGTAATGGAGTGGAGAATCAGGCCCATTTTATGTTTTTGCCAGGTCTTGATTCAATTACATATTACCCATTTACTCTGGTGAAAGAATAACTATCTCTGGCAGTTGGGGGAAACCAAATTTTTGCCTGAAAACCTTCCCTGTTGGATCCCTTTGGTGGAGTGATGAGGATCAGGCTGAGACTGGTCCTATCCTGATTCTGTTCCCCAGTGAGGAAAGAATTATGGTCCTTATTTATTCTGTATTTATATTACGGTAACTGCCAGAGAGCCCCTATTGGTTTTGGGACTCTATTGTGTTAGGTGCTGTCCAAACCTATATGAAAATACAGCCCTGCCTTGAGCAGTTCAGGGTGGAAAGTTCCCACCGGCTGTTTCTCCTGTCCCGAGTAGGATTCAACATATTCTTTCCTACCTCGTGTCAGTGAGAGAGTGTAGGAGAGCTGGAGGGGAAATTCCACTGGAGGTTTCCCCGGCTCACTTCTTTTCTTCAGCAATGGTGTTGAGGAAATCACACGAATCTACACCTAGCCACACATACTGCTTCACTTTAAAAGAATAGATTCTAGGAGGCATCCAGCAATCTCTCTGATGGAGGCAATGGGTAAAAATGGCTACCACTTCATGTGTCACTGGGGAGTGCATATAAAGAGGTACACAAAAGGCTAGCATTCATGGTGGTGGCATACAGAAGAGGAGAACCAACATGTGAGAACTAGCTCTCATCTACAGAAAAATCCATGAGCAATTGGGCGTCTGGTAAGAGGAGTGTGAAAGGGGATATGTATTATGGAGGAATGTTGGGGGAGAGGAGCATACATTGGGGCAGGTGTCTCACAAGGGAGAGCAGCCTATCAGTGTTTTCCCAGTCATGACCATGCTGCTTCAGAGGGTTTCCTTTATGCATTATTATTTGTATTACAGTGGCACCCAGAATCCCCAGTCAGGACTGGGACCCCATTTCGCAGGGTATTGTACAAACACACATTCGCTGCTTCACAAACCCTACAATCTAAAAGGAGAAAGGTAGGGGTAAGGAATACAATATATACCCAAAGTGATCAGGCTGATGAGGCATGCATCTTATTGTGTATACACATGTACATATATATTGAGGGAGGGGATATTTCATAGTATTTATTTATATTGCTTTACAAAGTATGAAGCAGAAAAGCAGCTCAACAGCAGCTTTCCTTCAAACATCTTCTAGAATAAGATAGGTAGATAGATAGATTAGATAATGTACTGAACCACCATGAACTGTATATGCACACACACATATAAATACATTATATATATAATCTGACATACACAAAAATACATGATGATTTAATAAAACAAAACTATACAATATGGTTTCAATTGCAGTTTATATAGAAATAAAAATACTATCATAATTTTCCTTTTCCTTGTTGTATGGTGACTAGAAAGACCTGTAATGCATGTAAAACTCGTCTCTTCATTCATTCCCTAAAAAATAATAGATCAGTGAGTTCTCTGATGCTGTTTTAATAATGTAATTTACAATTCCTTGGTTACCAAGCACTCACAGTATAATTAATTTCACAGACCCTTTCTACAAATTTACATGGTCTAATACAATAAGGAAGGAAGGTAGGAAAACAATCTTCTTTCCCACCATCCCTTCAAAGTACCTGGGTCTTGAGCCAGCTGGGTGGTTTAGCAGGCAGTTGTTGTGTGTCGCTTTATGGGAGATGAGGTTTAATTTCCCAATCTTTCTCTCTCTCTCTCTCTCCCTACAAAGATATATGTTACTCTGAGCCAGCCCAGACTGCAGCACTGTAGACACTGCCCTCAGTGTCCTGGGAAGAGACCTGATCACAGCACATTCGTCTGGTGGCCAAATCACAGAGCTACATTAGCATCATTCTTTCAAGACACAGCTGTTCTACTCCTCCCGGATGCAAGATGTGTGTGGCCCACCCTGCTGGTCCCAAGATGTGTGTGGCAAATACTGGAGGACAAGCTGGGCTGAGGGAAGTGGAATTCTAAAGGATAAAAGGCAGGTTACAACCATTCAGTTTCCCTGACCAATTCCCTCCTTTCAGAGTCTCCGCCTGGGATAGCAGAGATTCCCAGGGATACATGCCTTGCTTTGGTCAGAATCAGCTGGCCAGTGGAGAGGTGCCTAGGCCCCCATCAGAAAATCAGATCATTAAAAGGGAAGGAAAAGAATCTGGGAGCTAACAGAATAAATACTCTTTATTTCTCAGTACAGTTAGCTTGTATATCACTTTGCAGTTATCTTTTTGCTGTGGTGGATCATTTAAATAATGCACTCTCTCTCCAGTTAGTGAAACTTCAGTCCCCGTGACATCCTGTCCATAGATGAGATTTTGTAAAATCTATTTTTATATATTCAGCATGTAAAAAAAGGCTGTCAAGAATCCAACCATTATAGAGTTCCTGGGGGCCTGCATATGCATCTGATACTCGCTTTGATTTGAGGTATATGCTCCCATTCAAGCGATTGCTGTGTGTCAAGAGAGGTCACATACTCCATTTATATTGTCAACCAAGCAGATTTTTCTTTGTATGGAATGTGTAATGCTTGCCACTTTCTTTTTAAACAAAAGTGTTTCTATATTATTAATCATTATTATTATTATTATTATTTAAAATTAACAATTTTATGTGAGAAAAAAGAAGAGGTTACTACTGAGGAGGAGGAAGAGAAGAGCAAGGGACAGTCAGGTGCCTGAAGGATTTAGGCTCCAATTCAGGAAGGTTCAGAAGCACATGAGTTATCTCACTGAAATCACATGCTTAAAGTTACACACATGCTGTAGAGCCTTGGGCAATCAGGGCCTTAGTTCCTTTCATTGCCACCATTTTGTAACATCAAGCAAAAAGTAACTATTTCTCCACTGATTGAAGATCACTGTAAATTACAGCCATGAATGTTTGGTTAGCACTGCCATAAGCTTGTGTGATTTTTTACAAGGCATTCACTGTTAGATATATCTCTTTCTCCAGTGTGCCATCGAACATTCTGCCACCTAGAGAATCAATAGGTTTCCTGGGCTGTCTCCTGATCAGTAACCTGGGGGGGCGTAGGAGGTCATGGAGCACAACACATGTCCCTTGAGCTAGAGTCACAGAAAGACTGTGGTGCCTAACTGCCTCTGTAGGCCAGAATCAGGCCCCAGTGGGAGTCTCAAAACCTCCCCTCAGCTGCCCCCGAACCTTGTAGGCACCTAAACTTGCTTGGTGCCTACATTTTTGCAGTAAAAGTTCCCTGTGTGCTTATAATTCTGCCTCTGTGCATATGTTCTGCAGCCTCAGGCCTGGCATCCAGTTGCCTAACGCCCAGAGTGATGCACAAACCAGGGGAAGAGAGGCATTCCTTCATCTATTTTGCCTGTGGGGTCCAATCCGGTAAGCAAGCTCAGACCTCGCCTACCAGATCAGGCCCCTATAGGTGAGCTTAAACAAAATGTTTGGGAGGGAAGAAGGAGGACAACCTCCATTGTAACTTTTAGTCCAGTGGTTAGGGGACTTAACCGGGTTGTGGGAGACCCACAGTACAAGTCTGCCCACCCGCCGAGGGTCAGAAGAGATTTGAACACAGAGCTGCCACATCTCAGGTGCTGGCCTAACCACTGGCTGTGCAATATTCTGATGGGAGGCTTCCTCAGTCTCTCCTGTTGAAGCTGTTTCATTGTGGATAAATAATGAAAGAATCACTGGGCCAGAGGCAAAGTGAGGGGAAAAAGCATAAGAAAGATTCTGTTGCCAGTGGCTAGAGCACTCATCTGGGAAGTGGGAGACCAGGCTCCAGTCCTGCTATTCAGTACCATAACCCTGGGCTAAAAAGTTGAAGGAAGGTCCTTCTCCTCTGCCCCACCCACTTCCAGCTCCTTGCTAAAACAGCATCGGCTCCTAATGCCAAGAGAGGGTTTGTAGCCATAGGTGCTGGAACTAGAGGTGCTGGGGGTGCTGCCTCACCCACTGGCTTGAAGTGGTTTCCATCATATACAGGGTTTACAGCTTAGTTCAATGGCTCTCAGCACCCCCACCATACAAATTGTTCCAGCACCCCTGTTTGTAGCTGAAAATCCCAAACAGAGAGAGGCACCTCCTTGCAGCCTGGACTTAGGTGCCTATCTCCAAGAGAAGGAGTGAGGTTTAGCGCACATCCGTTGGCTTGCCATCTCCCATTGACTATCTTAGGCTAGGAGCCACTTAGCTCGTTTCTGTGAACCCCATTCTGAGTCACCTCTCTCTCCCCATTCATTGCATAGGGAGCCTAGACGTTGAACTCAGGCTTTGTGAATCCCAGTGGTTTTCTACGCATCTAAAAGTTAGGTGTGGCAACACGCTGTGTCACTGTGCCTCTGGTTTTTTGCAAAGCTAGCCTCCTATGACTTAATTGCCTGATTTTCAGAGGCACTGAGTACCTTCAGCTCCCATGGATTTCAGTGGAAGTTGAGGATGCTTACCACCTCTGAAAGTCGGGCCACAAGTCTATAGATAAATTGCACCTAGATACTATGGTGATGGGCACCTCCTAACTTCTTGTAATAATAAAACAAACAAATGCTATAAATATTAATTATTAATAACAATAATGATTAATACTAGAGCAGTGCACATCCTGCCAGGCTAACTTCATGATGGAGCTTGTAAACACCACTCTGCAGTTCAGTTTACAGGGGATTAAAGTGAATCAGCCCTTCCATTTCACCTTGAGGTTCACGGAATTCCAGCCTTTAAAGACAGCATCCATCTTCTCCCTAACTCCCCAGCGACTTGCGCCATCCAAAAAGACTTGAAGGCAGCCTACAGTACTGCTTATGTTGATCTAACTTATGTCGCTCAAGGATGTGAAAAAACCCACCCCTCTGAGCGATGCAAGTTACAGAGACTTAAGCACTGTCCACACCAGTGCTATGTTAGTGGGAGATGCTCTCCTGCCAACATAGCTGCCACCTCTCACGGAGGTGGAGTCATTATGCCTATGGGAGAGCTCTCTCTTGTCGGCATAGAGCATCGTCACCAGACGTGCTACAGCAGCTGCGGCAATGTAGTGCTTCTAGTGTAGACTAGCCCCCAGGCATTCCGGAAAGAGTTCCCAGGGCTTCTTGTGTGGAAAGGAGCAGGAGGGAGGTCAGGTTGGAAGTAGTGTTTGCAGATTTCATAGCTCATAGACTTTAAGGCCAGAAGGGATCATCATGATCTCCTGCACATTGCAGGCATAGCTGAAATATAATGACCCTTGATAAAATTGAGTAGGTTCACGGATCAAAGTAAATGTTTTGCATAACTCTAATTATCTGCTATCTTTCCTTCCTTGCCCCGGCCCTGCCCACATATGCATGTGTCTTTGCATCCTTTCTCCTTCCAGTTAAACTACATACAAGTATTTTGCTTTGAATTAACTGGTGCTCATTCAAGATACGTTCTATTAACATGCTTTTATCCTCTTCATAAAACTCTCTTTTACTCCCATGGATCTGATTGCAAGATCAAGGCCCTTATGTAGAATCTACATTGAATTTCCAAGATCGAATCTATCTAATTAATATGAAGGGTATTTTTAGTATAAAGTTATTTTTGTTTTCAGCGTGACTGGCAATGTTGAAAACAAAGCTAAATCATATTTTAGAAGAGAAGTTTCAGAGTAGCAGCCATGTTAGTCTGTATTTGCAAAAAGAAAAGGAGTACTCGTGGCACCTTAGAGACTAACAAATTTCACTGTTTCCACTGAATGCATCTGATGAAGTGAGCTGTAGCTCACGAAAGCTTATGCTCAAATAAATTTGTTAGTCTCTAAGGTGCCACAAGTACTTCTTTTCTTTTTAGAAGAGAAGTTACAGGTGAAAATTATCAAAAACATCTTGGTTTAATAAAATTTTGGAAGTACTAGTAATGGAAATCTCATCTATCAGAAAAACACTGATCACAGTCTACTTCTTTTGGAGGACAAAATAGCTTTCCAGCAATCAAGTCTGCTGTTCTTTTGCAATAGTCTGCCAATTGTAGTGCTCTGTTAGGGCTTGTCTACATTACCCGCTGGATTGACAGGCAGCGATAGATCCAGCGGGGGTTGATTTATCGCATCAAGTCTAGATGTGATAAATCGACCTCCGAGCGCTCTCCCGTCGACTCTGGTACTCCACCAGGGCAAGAGGCGCAGGCGGAGTCAACAGGAGAGCATCAGCCATCGACTTACCGCGGTGAAGACACTGCGGTAAGTAGATCTAAGTATGTCGACTTCAGCTACGTTATTCACGTAGCTGAAGTTGCATAACTTAGATTGATCCCCATCCCTAATGTAGACCAGGCCTTAGAGAGCTATATCCTGCACTTGCAAAGAGATGGTACCTTGAAAGCACAGGTTGGGTGATCAACAAAAATGCTACAAAGACACCCTTAAGCAGAGAATTTCACCTCATGCAGCGTAAATACTGATAACTTCAAAGATACAGCCAAGGACAGACCTGAACGGAGAGCAACTATCAATAACGATTGTAACCACTTTGAAGACAGATGCAAAAAACTGACCAAAAAAGGGCTAAAGGTCATGCCAAGTATTCAGTGGGAGCCTGCATATTCTTCTGTGACATCTGTTGCTTCTCATGAATTGGACTATAGAGTCACATGAAGAATACACACGATTCTGTGACGTCATCATCATGTACAATGGGCAGCTATAATATGTACATTTCTAATTATTAAGGCCAAGATTGTCTCCCCTAGATCTACCTGACAGGTACCTTCCACACAGAGATCTCTCCCTTTTGTGCAGAAGGGAAGGTTCAGCCAACTGTGCCCACTGCTCTTTCCCCCTCCAAAAGATACAAAGGAATCTTCACAGGTTTTGGGTCCATCTTGGGCTAGGGGGAGAAACAGGGTAGGCTGTGGGGAGGAGAGTGTGGGTCAGAAACATAGTCTGGGTAGCGGCATCATCCCCATCTAGCTCTGTGAGATTTCCTCCCCTGTGAAACCCATCCCAAGGGTCTAGCATATGGCTCTGTATTGTGCACAATGTTCCCACTGAATGCTAATATTCATACTCACTACAGTATTACAGTAGTATTTATATACATTATATCAGCCACTGGATCCATGCCAGCTAAAAAGGTATCTTGACGTTTCAAGAACCAAATGGAGGCCTGTAGAGAAAGTTTATAGTTGAGCCAAGTAAAGCTTACCACAAGTAAGCCTGGGGGTTCTTAACTGGTTTATTTATAGTCTCCACTTGCTTTTGCACACTGAACACATCCACACACCTAGCACAAGACTCCACAGAAGGAATTCAAAGCAACCAAACAGAGCAGGCAGCAATGGTCCTTAGGGTCAAGGAAATAGTTATCATATCATTCAAGGTAGGCGAGCTTATCTAGTTTTGATTTTTCCAATGTAACTAACTGGCACTTTCAGTGATCAGGATAACCACAGCTGTAATCTAATGTGATCTGGAGCTTATTCACTGATCACAGCTGTGTAATTTCAGGTAACGTGCTTCTCTTGTTTAGTTTTGTTTAACGTTGTTAAATATATAGTCAGACCATCTGCACAGTATTTTTTTAAATTGGAAATTACTACCATAACTTCCTTTTTATATATCAATAAACTAAACAGCAAAATTTCAAAGGGATCCTTCTCTACCAAACACTGAAGCAGAATGTTTGTCCCACGCCACACCATTGCCTAATTGCACACTAATTGGACAAAAGTGATTAAATATTTCAAGATCTTTACTAATTGCCTCTATTTTAGCTTTAAAATTTGCTTGCCACCAACAAATTTAATGACACTGGTGTCTAGTCATCAGCAAAAAGCCCAAGAGTTGCTCTTTAAAATGTACCTAGTCAGAATATTTACTGATTGTGCATTGTTGTTTCCAATGTAGCTTAATTAGAAATCCAATCAGTTCTCTAAGTCTAATTATACTTGATTTGTAGATTCAGACTATGATACGTAATGACGCTAAGCAGCCAGCGATAAACGTGCTTGAAATGTAACAATTAGAGAAATATTTTAATGCATGTCTTATCATTTTAGAAACCCTAAGAAATATATGAGATCAAACACAAAAGGAAATGCAGAGATTTATGACAATAGATTTTTTTAAAAACATGTTTTCAATATTTCATCGTGGAGCAATACAACTAATATCGGTTTGGTACTGCAAAATATTTCCCATGTTTGTTAATTAGGGAAAAACAGAAACAGTGTGTATTTTGTGTATATTTAGAAATATAAAAAATGCTTGTCTATAATTTGAGGGCCACATATTACAGGAATGGTTCCCCATCAGTTTTAAATGGCATTATGCATTAGATAATACAGCCTGATTTAGAGAGAGTTGCAAAGATTAAAGGCAACACCATCAATTAGTTAAATTCCAAATTTGTACCCACTCTTAACTTGTTAAAATGTTATGAGAAATGTCCTTTAGAGTCCAAGGACCAATTGCTTCCCTCTATTCTGAGCCATGTAGGGAAGCAAACATGCATTAATGTTATTTTAGACCCCAATCCTTTGCTCACATCCATACACTCAGCAGATCAAGTTGCAGGATTAGGGCCTTCAACTATCAATTTTTGGGGGCTGGGATAACTTTTGGTTTGTACTTTGTACAGCACTAAGCACATTGATGACGCTTAACAAATAATAACTGTAACAATCGTTTAAAATATATAATAGTAATAATCATGCTACATTGATCCAAAAAGTATAGAAGCTGGAGGAGCTGAACAGCATGCCACAGTATCGCAAAGCCCACAATATCCTATCCACATTTGAGACTGCTAGAGTTTTCACAACTTGTCTCCCCTTCTGTCTCTCTGGAGGTAAGATAGTGGGCAGCTACAGACTTGGCACCTAAAGTATTATGATCCCAGACCTGAGGCAGAAAACAAAGCAGGAGGGCAACCGCCTCACATTGTTGCCCTGATTCCCTGCAGGATCTGAGTGATTAGGAAGTCATGTCCACTGATTCCTCCACACAGGGCTGCTAATCCTTCCCCTCTGAAAGGAAAATGCATTGAGTTTTCTACTGCTACTTTACCACCTCCCAACGTTTGGTTTGCTTTGGTTTTTCACTGGGGAGGAACATTTCCTGCCTAAATAAAAATCTACTACTTTGCGACAGAGAAAAAGTTCAAATAGCCAATCTCTGTTTGTGTGGGGTCTGCACAAGATAAATGTTGAGAACTCACCCTGCTAATTACAGCAGCTCTAGAAGCAACTCATTAATAAATCACTACACGAATAAAAGCTATTCCCAGAGTTCTGGTGACACTGCTGAAAATAGGGGCAGGACAAACAAGGAAGTAAACAAAAAGATTCATGTTAATTTCAGTTCAGTTAGAAACACAGAGGGTAAAATTAATGGTCATCAAGAAGGAAAGAATGAAGTTGGTAGTGACATAAATACCATTTTGAGAATACTTTAAGGCAGTGTGGCACAGTGGATAAAGCACTGTGCTGAGACTGGGTTCTATTCCTAGCTCCCCCAGTGACTGACCCTGGACAAATCACTTCAATGCTCTTTGCCTCAGTTTCCACATCTGCACAATGATACTTACTGCCTTGGTAAAGCACTATCAAATCTGTGGTTGAAAAGCCCTAAATAAGAGCTGCATATTATTATTTTCAAGCTTCCAAGATGGTATTGTTCCCTAAAGAGATTAAAAGAAAATTAAAAAGCATTTTAAAAAGTAATCAATCAGTGATGAAGTGTCCTTTAAAGAATAAATGGCATGACATGGAACTATAAAAAACAAACAGAATTTTCTTTGCTTTAACGGTTCTAATTTAAATAGACGATTTTTTTTTCGAACTCCACCTAATCCATATGGGTCTATTTTTTTTTCTTTCTTTCTTCCCTGCCCATAATATAGATAACTAGATAGGACAAATTATTAAAAACACAATGAAATAAAATATTTCATATATAGCTCCCCAAACCAGCCAATATTCAATATTTGATCTTTCTTTACTTTTTCAGCTGTGTGTAATCATCCTTGAACATTTATTTTGCCTTCACTTTTTTGTTCTTTGATATTATTCAAAGCATCTGCCTTGGCCCTTATTGCCACACAGCGTTCTATTTATTTGATCAAAATGCAGCATTGCTTTTCATTTTACTCTGTTCACAGGGTGTTGCTTTCATTGATTAATGTCTCAGGCTCAAATAAAATGCTAATCATATTGAATAAAAAAATGTATAAACTCAATACGCTCGTCTGTGGTGCTAGCATCAGAAGTAGCTTATTAACTGAGTTCTGATTTAGGTTTAAAATCCAAAGCATTCCCCCCCCACCCCTCCTAATGGGGGAGAATCTCTCTATTTGTAATCGGTCAATGTAGGGCAGTGGTTTTCAACCTTTTTTCATTTGCGGACCCCTTTGGAAATCTTAGACATAGTCTGCAGACCTCCATGGGTCCACGGACCACAGGTTGAAAACCACTGGTGTAGGCTACATGTGCCCGCTGTGCCTGAGCCATATAGGACGTAAAGCTGTTACACCCACCTGCTTCTTTCGCTCAAGCTGTAGAGACTCACGCTTTTAGCTCAGAAGGCTCCCCAATTCAATGTCAGCCAAGCTAGTGCTGATCCTATACTCATTTCTGAGGACTAGCCTGGCATCTACGAGTAAGTACTGGAGGTTGAAAAGATAAAGGGTGGGTTAATTCTAAAAAGAAATTTTCTGTTTAGACAAAATCAGCTGATGAGCCAGTTCTCCCATTTTATTCAAAGACCCAGCTAGTCTGGGTTGAGGGTGGAGGTTGTCAAAGTGGGGAGGATTAAAGCCTCCGTCTTCCCAGGATTTACCTACATGCTTAACTTTATTCACTGTGAGAGATCACACCGAAGTTAACAAGGCTTCACAGTGAGTAAAGTTAAGTACACATGTAAGTATCTGCAGGATCAGGGCCTTAATGATTAAGGCCTCAGTTAAGGAAAGCACTGAGCAGGTTCTTAAATCCATCAGGACAGCATGTCAGCATAAATTCAAATTAAAGCATGTGCTTAAATTCCATTGATTTCAGTGGAATGTAAGCATGTGCCTAAAATCAACTTCTATTTAAATACTATGCTAAACAGGAATGCTTTCCTGAACCAGGGCCTGAAAAAGAAACCACATAAACAATGTAATAAATTTCACAGTGGAAAATGCCCTATTGGTACAGCATGATTACCAGATTTTTTAACTTGAATTCTTTTTATCAAAATCTATAAATGCAGCAAGAACTGAGCTAAGATGACTTTAGAAATAGTCAAGAGCCTGGAACAATGCATTGACCAGTTTTCTCTAAAAGGAAGCTTTAATCATTTTAAAAAGATGTTATATATGTGTATATGTGCCATTACTTCCCAGTTTTATCTTTTTCTCTTATTAATAAGGTCTGGCCCTCTTTAACATGCAACAAGAGCCTAATGAGCCATGCAGCCTTCTGTAATTTCTTCACTGTTGAAAATGCCTGACACTAATCTATGTCATTTATACTAATAAGAGATGGATCAGCTGATATTTGGTGCAGTGAAAATATGCTAAATATACTTTATTGAATTGCATGTAGCAATTGCTCACCACGTTTACTGTATTATGGCAACAGATGCGCTATAATGTCACAGAGCTGTGTGTATTGCACAATACATTGAGAAAAATGAAAAAGAAGGCTGACATTCAATGATATATTTGCTTTATATTTTATGCAAACAGTGTGTCAAACAGATACTGCAGGAAAATCATATCCTTGGAGAGGTTTCAGTGTTCAAGTGCAGGATTTACAGTTTATATTAACAATGAAGTACTGACCTAAAATATGTCATCACATTTTATACTAAGTGGACATTAATTAACACTAAATGACAAAAGAATCAATCAGGAGTTTGTGCGTTATGTATGTCTGCATTCCAAAACAACCGAGCATTATTGATGCTAATAGCAAGGCTTTAATTATGGAATAACATGTCTGGGTGGCAGTTGGAGAGGAAGCATTCCTCAGTAGTTTATTTTTACAATTGTAATGCTTTATCTGAGTTATATCACTATCTGACATAATATTTAGTTCTCATGTAGCTCCGCTTATTCAAGTGTTTTAAAAAGAAAAGGTCAGTATTCTGTCTATGTTACAGACGGGAGAACATAGGAACAGACAGGTGGAGTGACTTTCCCACGGTCTCATAAGTCAGAAGCAGAGAGGGTAAGAGAATGACGGTCTGCTGACTCCCAGGCCAGGGCCCTGTCCATGGGACCATTGTGTTCCCTACACATGAAGACACGTAACACAAGACAGAGAACTGCAACAACTGTTTGTGTTTCTAAGCTGACACACACAAACACACACAAAGATAATTTTTGGTATTGGATATGGAAGTTCACACTCCCACTTGCACCTAATGGGAATTACATGAGTGCATTGTGGGGGCGGGCTCTGGTTTTGGTGGATGTGGGCATCATTTAGGTTACCGCTGGTGGCCACGTGTAATAAGTAGAGGTAGGAATTCTTTGCGGGCCTCAAACTCAGTCCTTGCAAAGGGGAGGAACACAAAAATCCTAAGACTATAACTTGCTCTGGAACATGGGCGTTGCAGGGGGCATGGCTAGCAGTTCTGTACAATGTGTCAATCGAGTGGGGGGGTATAATGTGGGTGTCTCAGCATGGATTTGCAAATGAGGTGGCAGGCTTTTGTCATTTGGCCAGGGTTTGACCTATTGTTAATAATACTAGGAGCATAGGAATTGGCACACTAGATCAGATCAGTGATCCATCTAGTCCATATCCTGTCACTGCCAATGGCTGTTATGAACTGTTTCAGAGGGAGATGCATGAAGCCATAATGGACAACTGTGGAATAATCTACCTATTGAGAAAGTTTCTTCTGAAAACCTATCAGCTAGTGCTTGGTATATGTCCTGAACCATGAGCATGAATGTCCCTTTTAAATATATTTTTATCCTAGTTAACATAACTGTGGATGTTCTCCATCTTCATATGGGTATCCTGATTCTTTTATGAATCCTGCTAAATTCTTGGCCTCAGTGATGACCTGTGGCAGTGATTTACAAGAGCTTATGTATTGTATAAAAAGGTATTTCCTTGTATTCTTTTTTAACGTGTTGCCTTTCAATTAGATTGAATGGCCTCTTGTTCTTGATTTATGAAAGCACCCAATCTACCTTATTATTGTATGGATTTATCTATCTTCTTGCATTCATTTCCTTTCTAGACAGTCCAAATCTTTGCAATCAATCTCACTATCTTCTTTATGTACTCAAAGAATTCTAGAAGATTAGGGAGGCACAAGCAAAAGCCATGCTCCTTCGTTTTTATACCATATTCATAGAGATGTTAAGGAATTCTACTTTTAATTATCACTTCATTCATTTATTTGGTACTGAGGTAAGTCTTACTGATCTGCAATTCCCAGGATCACTCCAGCACCATTTTTAAAGATAGCTACATCATTTGCCTCCAGTATAATAGCTGGTTTTATTGAAAGAGTGCATATTTTTGTTACTAACTCAACCGATTCAGAGATCTTGGATAGGTACCATCCAGTCCTGAAGACTTGTTCTGCAATATATCAGCTTGTTTCAAAACCAGACCAATCTGTCCCTGGCTCTGGTTTACCTTTACTATCTGCAAAGAGGATGTCTGGGTATATATTTCCCCAATATCATGTCCCTATCCTCCTTAATATTTTATTTATTATTTATTAATTATTAATTATTATTATTATTACTACTACTACTATTTATTCACACTCCAAAGCCATCACTCAGTTCTATTCACTTATGTGCCTTTGTATAAAAGGCTGATTACTGGAAGAGCAGATGTTGTAGGTCACCGCTGGCAGTTCCGTGAAGAAACCCTGCATAACATGTGCCTCCCTGATCGTTCATTACCCAGTGCTCTTCGTGTCTCTTTACTATATTTATTATTTATTTATTTGTTTGGATTGTGGTAATGTCTAGGACGTCAGTGTGCAAGGTGCTGTACAAACACCCAACAAAAAGGTAGTCCCTTCCCTAAGGAGATTAGAGTCTAAATATAAGACCAGAGACAAAAGGAGGATACAGAGAGAGGGGGGGAAACACAAGGAAACAATCAAAAATATTGGTCAGCATCACTGGCAGCAGTTTCATGATATTACATACTATGCCCCAACTTACTGAAAACCTATACCTGCAAATCTACATCTCTTAAAATAATACTAATCTCTAACGTTATGGTGCTTTCCCCTTCATTCATGTCTCTTTAACAATGCAGATATCACACTGACTCTGTATATACAGTTTTGTAACCTATTTTGAATTCTTCTTTTTGGTTGATTTGAATAGTATTTCTCAAATTCCAAGAAATGTCCCTTGATCTATCATCTCAGAGCTAGAAGCCCTAAGGGCAGATTGAATTGTGGGCTATCTCGATCTGTAATTCATCCCCTGGACAATTACTGGACATATATGTTCCAGCATCATTCTCCTCTTAACCTTCACCAGCATAAGCATGTTAACTCCCCAAGGAATTAACAATCTGTCTGAAGGTGTGACTGAAATGAGCTTGGCTTTTCCTTAGAATTCGGTGACCTATCCTACTACAGTATGACTTATAATTTTGTTGTGCAAAAACAAAATGATCTGCCAGGAAACACTAATAGTGCAATGTCATCACTGATGTCATGTGTGTTAATTGAACTATTACTTATTATTATTATTACTTAGCTTCATAAATTGAAGGAAGCTGCAGCTCTACCACGGCTGGAGACCAACATTAATTGGAAAGGATGGGTATAGATATGTGTATAAATATATATATACACACACAGAGAGACATTATGTAGCTGTAATTTAGTTCTATATGTACACACAGGCATGTGCTTGATTACGGACTAGCTTCATTTGCAAGTGTTACTCCATATTCCTGATCTGTCAATCAAAGACATGCAGGCATATGCCCTGTAAGTGTAGGTCTTATGCCCTGCATCTCGACATTTTCTGACAGATGTTAGCTAATGTGGTTGTAGAAGGTTCACTGTGGATGCAGTGAGCCCAATAAATCTTCCTCTTAAATGCAGGCACTCCACCATCCCAGCATCTTATACCTATAATACATTTTAATTACTTGGCTATTTAAATTACACTAAATTAGATTTACACAGAGCAGCATCATGGATTTCTCAATTTGCATTTAATCCACAGCAAACAAAATAAAAACGGCAAACACACTTTTATTGGAACGTGCAGCAGCTACCGACGTCTGATACCTTTAAAATTATTAAGTGACAAAGATTACTAGCACTAAGGTTCTACTTTGCTTCCCCATTAGCCATTTAGGTGACAGCTGCTGTATTACACATAAATATGAACCATTCCTTGAGGGATGATAGTGGTTCCGCTGTGACACTAGTGGCATAAAGCATTATCAGACCATAGCTGTGCGTAGAGCCATCACAGTCTCCTAGGCACCTATCAGTACCCTCATTATCTGCATCACAGAGTGTCTAGAAAGAACACTGCCAGGCTTCACAGCTTTGCAGCTCATTTGAGAAGCGGAAATTAAATGTCCCAGGAGAAAAAAACAGGCACATTGTAACAGCACCAGTGCTATACACGAATAACATGTTGACTGCTGTTGCACTGACTTCTGTCTCATTAATTTAATAGGCTCCTGGAATGGGGATGGGAAGGTAGAGAGGCAGCCTGTACAAGCAGATTACTGAACAGTGCTCTCATTGTATTCTTCGTGAGCTCATACCAGAGCGAGAACTTGCACTATGTATTGCAGCACTTCAGATAGTCATCTGGGCTTTTGGAGCTGCTGCATGGTGAAATAAAACAGAAAGCGACCACAGAACAGACACAAAATTAGCTGATCATAAACATAATCTATGTTCATATTATGCAGAATCCCTATGTGAAGAAAGCCGTACAAGGCTACAGACAAAATAAAAGCGTTATGTACAGCAAATGTAGCCCTATGCCTGTGATAGCATTAATTAGAAGCTTATTAAAGAGGGACTTGCTTCACTGATACCGTGTCCTTTTTGCAGGACTATCCTTTAAGAGTTTAATTTGACTCTGCTGCTTAACGGATGGTATTTTGGTTTGGTTCTCTACCAAATGGTGAAACTCACACCTGTGCTGAGGTGAAGCAAAAGGCTCCCACACCACTTCAGCGTCCGTGAGACTTCAATAGAGCATAGCCCTTTCACAGGCCTCAGTGCAGGGGAGAATTTCTCCACAAATTAGTGCCTTTAACAGATCTCACTCCCGCTGAAATCAATGGGAGTTTTGCCATTGATTTCAACTGGAGCCAGGCCTCTGTTCTCTGTCATTTTACGTTTAGATGCGACTGAAGGACCTTTGTTTTTCTTATTTTAACACATTTAGTCCGTTTCAGCTCTTTACTTACAAGGACTTCCATGGATTCCTCTCTGTGTTGCAGTTGGTATGAAATTCCTGTGGACTTTATTGGGAACAGGATTGATCCCACAATGTCTATGTTTTGATAGATATTCATGTGAGCGTCTTCTGCAATAATAGTCTGTGTGTGTGCGTGCATGTGTGCACATGCACAAATCTATGTGCATCTTTCTCTACACAGTATATCTAGATACAGGGTGACATCATTCCCACTGCCCCACATCCATGAATCAAGGGGGCTCTGGCCACACAACGGCAAGTCACCCACCTTTTCAGTGTTGTCCTTCCCCCTCCAGACTCCACAGAAGCTGTTCAATAGGTCCAGAGACCATGCTGAAATATGGGGCATAAGTGGCTAGGTGGAGAGGAGCTAACAGGGATGTATATCAGGCACCATTTTGGCCCTCTAGCCCCAGGGAGATTCTCTGGAGGAGAAGATATTACAGCCTGGGACAGCTGTACTATCTTTTATCTGAAAATACACACACAGAGAGACCCCTGGCAGCACTGGGAGCAGCTGGGTTCAGCAAAGTGCTGGAAGAATATTTCCCTATGGAGCACACTGCCGGGGGCTGATGGGAGCTAGAGTGCTAAGGCACAGGGCATCCACGCAGAGAGTCCTGGCTTGCTACAGATCCAAATTCCTGGGGATCTTGCAGGTTTGTGGGCAGGTCCCATGGCTTATTGTGTATGGAGGGAAAGCCTGCAAGGCAGTCCTCCTGTGGTCTTTTCCCCAGAAGAGGGTGAGAAGGATAATATATATAATTTGTACTATGATCATGGTTGAGAAGGCGTTTCTATGTAAGCTTTTAGGTGCTTTTAGGAGAAGTGCCTCTAAGATTTGCATATTTATTTTCTACTACATTTATCTTTGTCGCTGAAATTTCTCAGACGTCTTCTCAGCCCAAGAGTGAATTTTTTTTTTAACATTTTGTAAAATGATGTTTGGCTGTTTTTGAGTTAACCAAGCATGGAAAAAGCACATTTCATAAATTAAGATATTTTTCAGATGCTGTTCTTGCGCTCAGACGTCTCCCTCCTGCTTGCCTGTGACTTAACCCAGGGAACGGGGACAAGGTGCATAGGACACATCAGAAGAAATGGTTTAGAAATAATTAAATTATAGAAAGTGTTTACAACTTGTGCTCTGCACAAGTGTAGTACATGACTTTCCTTTAATCATTCCCCAGTGCTTTGAAGAGATGCACTCCAGACATGCACACACAGGGCTTCTGTTTGAATGTGCAACGATGCAGTCAGTCAGATAAATACACTCAGGGCCTGATCCTGTACCACAAAAATAGATGAAAATCATATTGATTCCAATGGGACCAGAGTCAGGCCCTTAATGGGCCAAATCCACCCTGGTGTAATTATACTGAAGTTAATGGTGGTACACGAGGGATGAATATAGTTCCACTGTTTATTTGACTCTCACATCATACAAAATTAGGAGAGGAAGTATTACATGTATTTGAATTTGGGATCATTTCAATCTCCAATCCTAAGCCTGATTCCACTCTAAGAGCAGTTTCAGCTCTGTGTAACTCCACCAACTTCAATGGAGTACTCCTTAACATACACAGGTGTGAATGAGATACAAATATGTCCCCATACCTTAAATGAATACTTGTTCATGAGTGCACTCATGAATTCCTTTATTTCAATGTGAAATCAAAGTTCTCTTCTTTTTTCCACAGTTTTCTATGGCATTTTAAATGAGGAAGTTCAACACAAAAAGCTGTGTTAATGATGCAAGTTGATGATCAAAATTTTCAAAGTACAAAAGTCAGGAAATAAATAGGAGCTATAAGTCTCCCATGTTACACATATCCACCCCAAGACATGTAAGCTTCTTCAGGGTCCTGTTTTCATACTTCTCCTATTCATTGTGTACATGGGGCAACTGTGAGCTGGAGGGAGCTGCAGTTTCACTGGTATGTGGATGATTTGCAGCTCTATTACTGTTTTCATAACAAATCTGTACAGTCTAGTGTCATTACTTTGTATTTGCCTAGCTGGGATAGAGACTGATTAAAAAAAAAAAGGTAACTTTCAATACAGATAAGACAGAAGTGATTCTGTTTGGTTGAGGACAGGATCTAGAGACAGTCTAGCAGGGATAGTGCCTGCCCTCATCAATGAGGAGGTATTTCTGTATCTTTGATTGCGCCTAGAGTCTCCAATGGGTTTGTTTGGCAGGAGTGTCTCGTTTCATCTACCTTGGTACAACAAGCCAAATTCATCCCTGATTTAACTCCATTGACTTCCATTGAACAGGCATAAATCACTACACAAAGTGCCAGGCAGTGAAGAATCCAGCCCAGAGTCGATACATCAAAGAGATATTAAAGTCTGCCATCTCTGTAGCCAGTTTCTTCATAGCCACAATACATCATACCAGAAAAGTTGCCCATCCTTTCTAAGACAAAGATGGGAGAATTTCCATTTGTTCACAATAGCATCTTGACAATTCTCTGGATTTTGTTATAAATTAAGGACCTGATGTACCTGTCTGGTTCTGCTGATTGAGCAAGTGCTGGATGGGGGTACAGGCTGGAGGAAACAGTGGATCAACAGAATACTGCCCCCTTTCCTCGTCATTGGGGATTGGTCCTGCTTTGAGCAGGGGGTTGGACTAGATGACCTCCTGCTGTCCCTTCCAACCCTGACATTCTATGATTCTATGATCATGGGGAAGCCATGATGCTCCAAGACCATACAATCAGGTTTCTACAGGCATGCCAGGTACATGCTGGGGAAGGGAAGGGAAAAAGGCAAGGAATCATCCTCTCCAATCCCATGTGGATATAGTGCATAAAAATGTACATTGACCCTTTCATCATCATCTTACATTGCTTCTCCTCCACATTATAACCATTACAACCAACCCTCCAAATTATAACCTCCAATTTATCCCTTCATTCTCTCCTCTCCCCAAAATGTTTGGGGCAATGGCTGGGAGGGAACCCATGAGAATATAGCTCCTGAGGGATCTGTACTCATATGATCACTACTCATATGATTTCGGAGGAGGGCTGGGAAGAGTATGAAGGCTATGGGCCTCCGTCCAAAACCTTCAGCTTTGTGTAGCTGTCCCTAAGGCTACCAGGACTTCCCTAGGCTTGGAAGGCCAACTCCCCTGCCTACTCTGTGGCAGTATGGATTCAAGTTATAGGGAATCTTTGATGATTTCAGCAAACCCTTCATATAGGAAAGAGAACAACCACCTCTCCTTTGTATAGTTGATGTAACTAAATCAAATGTGCTGCCATTAATTTGTTCTCCCAATATTTCAAACTTTCTGGGCAGAAGGTTTGGGGATTTGAGAGATATGGAAACAAAGGTTTATTTATGTCTAGCCTTTTCCTATTCACCCTCCAAATATGTGAGGTGGCTGGCAGTAAAGGCCAGTTTCTGATCTCAGTTACAAAGCTGTAAATCTGGAACAGCTCCATTGACTTACATTGAGTTAATGCAGATTTACACCAATAACTGAGAGCAGCATTTGTGATTCTTTTTATTTTAAGATGTCTGGAGGTCAGACCACGGAATAAGACCTGAGGGCATTAATATGCACTAGTCTCACCTCCATTAGTTTCCAATGACAGTTATCTTTACCACTGTTCCAGCATGCTATTATTAATAATGCAGTAAGTTTGGAAAGCCAAGTCCACTCATCTCAGAGGTAATTAAGTAACATTTTCTTAACTCTTGGTCATTTAAAGCCTCTAAAGAACTGGTTCATTGTTTTGTCCACCTTATCAAAGAATTCTTTAGGAATTTTGATAGAGAGGATATTGAAAACACTCTAGGCAACCAGTTTCTATGAAATGCACTTTGCCTGCCTAACCAACCAATATACAACCTGTTCCAAATAGGAGCTTCATTTTGCAATTTTCACAATAAAGGAAGAAAATTTGCCTCATCTAATCTCTCCATTGAATTTGTCACCTGAATCCCCAGATACTTTCTATGCTTTTCTACCCATATAAAACGACTCCGTCTTTGAAGAATTTCTTTTATATGAACTTAATCTCTACTGGGAGAAGTTCTGGGTTTTATAAATTTACTTTTTGCCAAAGCCCTTATTGAAACTATCTAATTCACTTATTTGGGTAATGATATTAGTGGGTTATAAATACACAGTAACACGTTTTTCTCATAATAGGACCAAAACCTGGACCCATCAAAGTCAACAGCAGTGATCCCACTGTCTTTGCTGGGACTAGATTAGGCCTGTAATGCAATAGTGTTTTTCCTTAATTGTTATGTTAATTCCTGAGATATTTTTAAAATTATTATTCCTGATATTTTTCACAGCTATATATTTCATTCCCCAATTGAAAGAGCCAGCCTTATCTGGACCCCTGTTTTAAATGTGCTTTCTGTAATATTTCAGTGTATTAGCACATTAGCCCCTGAAAGCCAGATTCTCCACTGTATTGCACTGTATTGCGTAGTTATGTATACTTGTGCAAGATGAGTGCTAGGTACATGTAAATACTATCAGTGTTCTTCACTCTCGTTGCTGGCAGCATTTTACACACATTTTACACAGGTGGAGAATCAGGCCTTGAGTCTTAATAATAATGCCTAGCTCTCATCATCCACTGGTTTCAAACTGCTTACAGAGACTATCAGAATCGATATACCCATGTTACAGATGAGGAAACTGAGGCAGAGGGGTGTAGTGACTTGCCCAGGGTCACCCACCAGGCTAGTGACAGAGCCAGGACTAAAACTCGGGTTTCTTCAGTCACAGTTCAGTGCTTTATCCACTCGGCCATACTATCTCCTTATAGATACTATCTCCAGTCTAAATTTGGATTTGAATCCATACTTTTTTATTCATTCAAATTTGTTCTGGTTTTAATGTATTAAATCAAATGTAACAGTTCAATGTAGGTCTTTTTAAAAAAAAGTTAAAAATTCTTGAACTTTCAGAAAAGACAAAAAATGTATGAAAGTATGACAAACTTTGCAGGCTCTTTATGGATGCTGGACTCTTCCAGACGCACAGCTACTAAAATGCCTTCTGCCACTTAGCAAAGAAGTTGTGCCCTATCCTGTGTGGTGACCAGAGCACCTGCCCAGAAAAATACACTTGTTCATAACAGATCAGCACCATTGGACACCAAAAGCACATCACTCCTCTGCTGTGCTCATTCTTCTGGATCCTGGGTCAAGTTTAAGATCTTGATCCTTCCCTTCAAGGTTCTCAGTGTATTGGGACCAGACAACATCCTTTCTCTCTGGGACATTGATTCTCCTTGACAGTGCCACTGCTCAGAAACAATGGAGGCCTCTAAATCAAAATGAACCTTTTCACAGCAACTGGCCAACAGCTACGGAACTGACTTCCGCACAAACCTCTCCACATACAGGCCCAAATATAAAATTGATACCCTCAATCTTACTTTCCCGCTTTTCATTTCACTTAGCATTTATGGGGGGGAGGGGAAGGCATCATAATTTAATTTAAGGGGAGGAAAGGAGAGAGCAATATCAAAGATAAATCATTCTGCTTAGATTATTTTTACTTTGTAAAACACTCCAACTAATTCAGTGATGACAGTAGTATATAAACTAAGATTGAATTGACTTTTTTTTTTAAGATCTCAAAAATGACTAGCCATATTTACAAAAATTTTGAATAGCACATTTCGCCTGTCGACGGAACCTTGCATACCAAGTTTCAGCGCAGCATATGTGGAAATAGCCAAGACATTAAATTGTGAAACTCTGGGTCCTCTCCAATCCCCAGTGAACATCACTATTTCAGAACCCATGTTTGTTCCATTAAACTCCCATCAGTGAGAGTTTAGCATGCAGAATGAGTGCAGAATACTCAGAAACGATTCACACTGAGGATAAGAGAGCTGCTGAGCAGATTGTAAAGGAAAATTCTGTCCTAATAACAGATATACTGACAGACTCTTAACTCAGTTCACAAGCCAGGATAGTCTAATATTATTAACCTGCTTCATTTCAAGGAATGGTCACTTTATGCAGAAACTATGTATAAAGTTTATATAGCTAAAAAGACCATTAGCAAAATACAAGCTTTGGAGGAACCAGCAGAATTCAGTCTACATACACACAGTAAGCACATTTTCTACTTTTCAGTCAAGAAGTCATTGGCAGTGTCAGTGCTTGAAAACTGCATGGCTCAGACATTTCTAAACCCTTTTAATGCATTACAAAGGGCACCCTTTATTGTTGCTTTGTTTTTCTTCTGCAGCCCCTCAGTATGGTTGCCAGTGTGTACTCCTGATAAGCAGTGAGCTATGCAGATGCTGTTAGGTTTCATTGCATACAGTACCACACAACGTGCCAATACCCGTATGTGGGACACAATGTGTCACAAACAACCAAAAAGGGTGATACACCCTCCTCCCCTTACAGCCCAGGAAACTTAAAAGCATACGAGATTAATTTTCATGGGCCATATTGTACCATCCGTAGAACTCCCTATTGAAATACATGGACAGTTCTGCTTTAAAATTGATGGTATCATGTGGCCTCACAGTATTAATCACACTTTTTATCTCCTTGGGTTCAGGATTCAGCACTGTTAATGCAAATCAATAAAAGTTAGAAAGTACCGGATCTGTACATTTGAACACATACGAAGAGCAGGGTTTAATTCATGGTGAAGAATATGGAGAGCTATGGCACAAGTGTTTTGCAGGACTGAAAGCCCAAAATGTTCCCTCCCAGTCCAGAAAGCCACACAAAAACTTGCAAAGGGCAGATTCAAAACAGTCACTGGACTGGAGAAAAAGAAGAGAGAAGATGTCAGGTCCTTAGCACAGCAGAAAAGTACCAGCTACAGTAAAATGGCATGTGAAGTTCCATTGCTATACCACGCTTGATATGAGTATATGTGCCCCAGGATTTAAAAAAGCAGGGAAGCAAAGAAACAGAGCTTGTGTTGCTTATTTTATGATCTTCCTTTAGGTTCAGGACCTTTCTCTCAAAAGCTGAATTTTGACCAACCCTCCCCCACCTTTTTTCCCCCATTGTGGTCAGTTTCTGTGTTAGAACTACAGAGCCAAATGTTGTGTTTCTGTATAATATCTCTACACCTGACAAGGTTGATAACCACCAGCCTTTCAGACACAGGTGAGGAGGAATCATTTTCAGCTTTTGTCCTACATAAGGCTGGTGTTCTGTCAATATAGAATCATAGAATATAAGGGTTGGAAGGGACCTTAGCAGGTCATCTAGTCCAACCCCCTGCTCAAAGCAGGACCACTCCCCAGTTTTTTGCCCCAAATGGCCCCCTCAAGGATTGAACTCACAACCCTGGGGTTAGCAGGCCAATGCTCAAACCACTGAGCTATCCCTCCCCCCAAATAAGGGTTTATATAACTTTTAGTGTTTGCTGGGCCCCCATAATGTACGTAGACCCAAAAGGTTCAGCTCGTTCAGTGAACCATCTAAATGTTGGCCTTACTCAAAGCAAATCTTTAAACCTTTCAGTCGCTTTGAAAAGAGAATGTATCTGTACCATTCAAGAACACCTAGAATTACTCGGATACAGGGGGCAATGGAAGGGGGGAAATCAGAAAAGTATCATCAGCAGTTGAATTGGACTTGCTTGTGTTAGTATGACATATCAACACATTTCTTGACCTAATCTGTCTTTTTCCCTTGCTCGCATATGTTTCTGCACTCCGCAGATTAGTAGAGCAAATATACAAAACTAAAGTACGGAAGAAAAATAATGGTGGCATTTCAGGAGATCTAGTTAACTTCACTTTCTTCTCCTCCACTTTCTATTCTGTTTTGCTGATTGGTTTGGTACACTGTGCTTCAAAGACTTAGTTTCACAGAACATTATGTGGGATCAGGAAAGAGGCATGTGAAGGGAATACACCAGGGGTTGGGGGGATTTAGGCACATGTAAAGGGGGCATTGAATTAGACAGAAATAAATGGAAACAGAAAAGAAAAAAAATAACAAGGAGAGATAAAATATGAGATGCTGAATAATGAATGTCCTGGCCAGAAGGGAATAGGTAATGAGCACGGGTGCAGTTGTGTATGTGGGGGAGAGGGGGCGGGGGGGACAGACTGAATAGCATTGTAAATAACTATAGAGAATGAGAAACAAATGAGTATGGATTAAATTTAAATAAATTAAAGACATTTTAATTTCACTGTTTTTACACTAGATTTTATATGTCTGACATTAGGAAGGAGAAACGGCCTCTGTATCAATTTTTAATAAATACTAATGATCTCTTAAATTAAATTTTGAAATTAAAAATATTACTAACATTAAATATTAAAGAACCGCATGAAGCCTTTTAAAAATATTTATTAAGCTCTTCAGTTCAGTACTTGTGATATTGAATTTTACGTATATTACCTGTTTACTTTACTCCTTGTGCACACGGCTTTACATTGGCCTACTTCTCACCTCCCATCCCTCCCCAGAGTGCACAGCCAGTTCAGCCCCAGCCTATACTTTGTTTCTCAACACATCTCGAGGACCCTGGGCTCTGCACAACATTGCCCCGGCCTACATTTCTGTAATGACATCATGAAGCAGGGGGGAGTATTTTAAATATCTGTGTTTTTAAAAATCAGTTTTGTCTAATCCAGGATCACAAGTACTAAAATGCTTTAATCCTGGCTGTGCATGACTACAGGACAGCGCTAAGTTTTTTTGTGCACCTTAATTGTACATCTCCACAACTTCACATGTGTAATTTCTTTTAAGTGTAACCTTAACTCTGAATTTCCCTGGTTTGTAATGCTTAGGATAATTAGTTTTTTACCCTTAAATTACTGATGTATGCTCTCAACCTTAATGCTATTTTAATGTCTTTTTTTTTTTTTTTTTTGGTCTTAGAATATCATGCTGTGACTGACACTGGGTCTGATTCTTCACTGCCTTGTAATTGACATAGTCTTTTACACCTGAATCTAGTAGGTGCAAAATGCTAGCAGCATCACTACATGAAGCACAATGCTGTGGAGAATCAGGCCAGCTCTCCATTTGTTTTAACCCTTGTCCTTTCCTATCCCTATTCCTCTGTCTGTTATTTCCTGTGTTTGCTTGATTTAGCTTGCAAGCTCTCTGAGACAGGAATGATGTGGTTTTTATTTCTGCAAAACACCATGGAAATGTAGGCTGCATTATAAAGAATAAGTAATGATAACATGAAACACAGCACGCTATATATAAATATGCAAAGTATAAGAGGACCTGACAAAGCAGAAGTGATGAAAGGAAGATGCTAGCACTTTAAGTGGGGCTTGTTGAGAAGAGGACTATACCACAATGTTTTCCACCGGCCTGACCAATGAGTATGGGCCAGAATAATTTAGTGTACTATTTCCCCTTCTCAATAATCAGACCAGTCTATGATCTTAAGAACCCTCTGGGCATATTTCTAGGCTCAAAATGAGAGTATTAAAGGAGTCATGTTGCTTTTTTATAACCTTCTAACCATCTCTTGAGGAAAAGCTACTAATCCACTTAAACAATTACCTTTTAGAGAAGAAGAGACTAAAATCTAAGCCTGTGAAATATATGAAAACCTCCTGTAGCAAGGAAGTGGAATGCAGCCATTACCAGACATGTAATGCCAATGAAAAAAATCATCACCAGACTGAATCTGCTCTGTATTTTTATTCATGTCACTGTTGTACAGGGGATGAAGCCTAAACCTAATGAAGGAAATAATATGCAATTGATCATGGTTTAGAAAGAGAAAGAGAGAACTCTTGACTCGTGTCATATTGTTGCATTTCAAACTTCCCTTTGCCATCTCTTTCAGTGAATTACTACACTCACTGTGCCACTTACCAGCCTTCTTTCAGCCATCTACAAAGACCAATATGCCAAAGTCCTGTTCTGATTGTGAACAGGTCAACCCCGCTTTTTATGACTCAGAGCACAAAAACAAAATTTGCCCTTTAGAAAAAGATTATCTGCAGTCATGCCCGATTTTAAATTAATGTTAATTTAAAATAGTTCTAGTAGCCAAGAGATATACGTTTGTACCATGGAAGCTTTTGATGCAGGCTTCCGTCATGCTTTTTAAGAGGTAACAGCACAATGGAATGATGTTTGGACTACTGAACTGCTGTTAGCTTGTCCTGTCTGTTTCTCCTACAGCAGAGATACTCAGACTGCAGCTCAAGAGCCGGAAGTGGCTCTTTAATGTGTCTCCTGCAGCTCTTTGCATCACATGATATTAAAACACCATGTGATTTAATTATTAACCAAACAGGGTGCTTTAATTATGCTATCAACCAATTGTAAAGGATCAGATAACACTACTTGGTCAATCATTTTGCTGTGAGAATGAGAGAGAGAGAGAGAGAGAGAGAGAGTAAATGAAACAACAAATTCACACTACTGTGGCTCATTTCTGTAATGTTGATCACTAATTTGACTCCTGAGGTCTGAGTATCCCTGTCCTAGAGAAATGCTTTCCTCCAAGGAGCCCAGCTGTTCAATAGCCATCACAGATTTTTCATCCCTGCTAGTGAGCCCCGGCAAAATCCTTTCCTCTGATCTTCCTTGCCCAGTGTGCCACATATCAGGCACTGTATGTTATAGGAGTTATTGTTCTGGCCTAGTGGGGAAAATAAGCCCTCTATCAGGTGTCCCCCTGTGACCTGATCTTTGCTGTTCTGGACTGAGAACGCTAATTTAACCTGCCTTGTACCATCTGCTAGTGCCTGCTATGTTTCTGAAAATGATTGTGCCATCACCACCTGTATAAACAAGCAACTGCTCAGTCTTCAGCACTCCTGCTTTTATTCAGGCAGATGCAATTCCTCATTTTCAGATCTTTTTTGCATTTTTTGTTAATTATTGGGGGCCACAATACACCTAGCTATTTTGACCACAGTGCACTTGTCTGAAGGTACACATGTGTTCTTTGGATTTTTTCAGTTGTGATTTCATCCAAGGTTCATATTTCCGAAATGGAGCAAAAACTCATAAAGCACAGATATAATGCATATAATACCAATTTGCTGAATGTCAGTGTACGCTGACCTTCTATTACAAACACTGGCAGATGGCCATTGCTTGAGTACTCAAGAGTTGCTTGAATAGAAAATCAAGCAATGGCTTAGCCTGTATTTTTGCCTCTGCATCAGTGCCCATAGCAACACTCAGTGGTAGCTGTATGAATCTGATGCCTCTGCTGCTACCAGTTACTTTCCAGCACAGTAAAGCCATTGGTGATCCCAAGGCTACCATATTCTGTTCTGTCAAAACTACAAAATATCAAGGCTGGCCTGCTGGTGAGAAGACAGGAGCACATTGGCTGCTTGGCGGGAAGCCTAGGTTCAGCAGCAGCTGACAGCTCACAGAAGCTGGGGAGATCTTCAGAGAACAGCAGTAGTAGTAGTTATTCTCATAGATCAACCACAGCTTTGTGAGCCATGAAGAGGGAAAGAAAGTCAGCCAGCTTCATATAAATTCCATGCAAAAATGACCATAAATGCATCATTATAACAAAGGAATCAAATGCTCAGAAGTCAGGAAAATGCAGGATCAGATGCTGATCCTGCAGTCAAATCTGTGCAGCCACCCATGGCAGCCCTTTTGACTTCACTGAGGCATTGTGAAGGCATAAACATTAATTATTATTGTGCATACAGACTACCATTTTTGTTTTGCAGGGGTTTGCGCTGAGCTGTCTTCTATGAACTGGTCTTTTTCCTGAATGTTTACAGTTATTTTTGATCCCAGTAATGTGAATGAATAGTTCAAATTATTCCCTCCAGTGTGCATTACCTGGGATAGCCACTCTTCTGTCATCTCTCTCACTTTGTGTAACAGATAATTTGGGAATTTCGGAAACTACAACTGCACATTCCGAGCACATTGTGGGTGCTACTGGAAAGCAGCAACAGTGTGGGGATGCTTCAGAGTCCAGTATTGACCTCTCCTTTTCTCCTGGTCCAAGTTTCTTCTCCCATATAGCACTCATACATATAGTGCTAAATTCTGCCCAGTCCGTGCACAGGTCAGAGTATATAATGTGTATATTTTCAGTTGGGTTGAACACCCACCTCCCTGCTTGTGGGTGCAGCTTGCATTTTTGTGCCTGCAAAATAAATTGTTGGCAGAAGGGAACAAAGCTGTGTAGTTGCCCTTCTACGTATCTGATTTGAACCTGCAACTGGATTGTGACTGCCATGATATGAATTCAACTTTTTAAACATTCTTTTCGTAATGGTTGGTTTTTAAAAGTGGCATTTGTTTTTATATATTTTTTTTACAATTTGTGAATTTTTGGACTGCACTCCTTAGATGTGCCTATGATATAACACACCTGCAAGTGCCTACCTCCACAACAAACATCATTTTGGAATGGGCATCTCCCTATATAATACAGATTAATTTTAACCCTAACAACAGCCTAATGGAAAGAGCGCGCTGCGCGCTAAATGCCAAACACTCGCTGAAAGCTTTCCTTTGTTAGAGTTCCATCGTTTAGTCAGCACCAGCTTCTAAAAAGATTCCACAGAGTTAATGTTTCCATTTCTTTTAATTCGTTAGTAATGATGACACAGCCATAACACAGCTGTGTTGCAGCTCCAAGGAGTGAGTGCAAATGTTGCCCAGTGTTCCTCTAGCTCTGTTCATTCTTCGGCTCGGAAGTGGGGCTGAACAGCATGTTGCTGTTCAAAGGATATGGTGACATTTTCCTTTCTTTGGTGGAGAAGTTCTTTTAAAGGAAGTCTTTTTTTTTTTAATGTGACATTTTCTCTGCAAAATGCTGACCTAATTTCCTCAGAATAATGTAAATGGTGACACAGTTGAAACATTCTGCTGGCAAATGTATAGATAAAGCGGAACTATTTTATGATTCAATTATCCCAAGGTAGTGATGGGTCCCTGTTGTGTTGCTCCTCCATGCACATAGTAGGGCTAGTTCTCCTTAGTTACCCTTTGTCGGTAGAACCTTCACTGCAGTTTTGTTACTAAGAAAGCATTTAGCATGGTTAGTTATAAGAGATACATTTAAGATATTATCCACGACTACTGTGTCTGGCCTAACTGTTCATAACAGCTACCCCCCACCCATGACTGTCTCAAGAGACCATGTTCCCTAGGAGGCAATAAATCTTTTACTCTGATGCAAGAGGATGGGATGCATCAAGGAACTGGTAGTGGGTCACCAAATTTGTCCTTTTCTTATCACTATTTCAAATCGAGCCTAGAAAAGTAGTGACCAAAACTTGTACCACCAAATGTCTGCCCAGTGGCTTGTGTGAAGTGGCTCTGTCTAGATTGGACATCTGTCCACATTACAAAATCACAAGCACAGTAGGCACCATTACTGGCAGTCTTAGAGAGGCCAAGGATTTAACAGGCAGGAAGAGTGAGCTCCATTCCCACCCTTACATAGGATCCCCCCTGACTAGGACTGAGACATGTTGCCAGGACTCTGCAAGGGAGGTTACACTGCAGCTAGCTGTGCTAGACCTATTCTGTAGATAAAGGACTTCGGGATCCAGGTTTGTCAATCCAGAACCTTCCAGTGTAATTATATTTCTTTCATTATTTACATAGGTAGCATAGCATCATTCCACCAATCTCCTTGAATACAAGCAAAGAAGAGTAACACACTGCTTAACTTTGCATTTTATGTACCATGCAGAGGCACTAAGCCCCACACTGGTATCCTAATCAATCAGATTCAAGAGCCACACAGACTAAATGTGATGTGACTCATATGAACCTCGTGTGGGTCTTCGACCTTCTCTAGTGATTGGACGATGTAATAGGCTTATTGGTCTGCCACTGCCTATCAACTAACAGAACTGGCCAATTTTAGCCCCAGAACCTCAGGTTCATTCCCCACAAATAGCCTCAACCAGTCGTGGTAGTTACAAAGTTTGTTAAAGTAGATTACACTGGGTTGAATCTGACTTCAGAATCTAAGAACCAAAGAAATCAATTGCCAGGTCTACTCTAATTATCAAGATGATGTTTGGGTGGTTATACAAACAAGCACACAATTCAGCCACTTATTATTCAGGGGAAATGAACATATTCAGACACAGCAACCTTTTTGATCTATGAATTCTGTTTTTCCTTTAGAGGGCCTCCTGTTACATTTTGTTATTCTGTATATTTCATGGAACAAAAAGTTCACCATTTAAAAATGACCCATTCTGAGTCTATGTTCTTTGAGGAAGGAAGAGTTTGTTGTTGTCCTGAAGATGGTGTATTTGTATGAGAATCTCCTGAGATTTCATATTTAACAGTGACAATGAGGATAACAACCTCACTGTGAAATCACATTCAGGAAAAGAATTGCAGCAAAATCAACACAAAATGAAAAGCAGAACCCAAGCAAAAACACAGTTTTATGCAGCAAGAAAAAAAACCTGCAATGCAAATACCTTTACCTATCTAACAGGGATTGTTGTAAGGAATCATTAGTTAATTGCAGTAAAATGCTTTGAAAGTGAAAATATATAGAAGAGGTAATTATTATTATTCCCAGGGATCTGGTAGATGAAACCATCTACTTTGCTGTCTGTTTCCACAAAGCTACATAGAAGAAAAGGAAAGTTTCTAAAATAAAAGGAGAAAAACATTCCTGATGGAAAGGAAAAAGGTGGGCGCCATTTCTGGAACAAAATAATAAAAAGCTACACATCAGAATAAAAAAATTAACCAACAGGAGTAGTGTGTGATTGAACAGATCCTAATGGGCCAGGGGGTTATTAGCAGTGAGTGGATGCTGCTGAGTTAACACTGAAGATATTAATTTAAATAAAAATCTCTAAATTACATTGTATAATTGCCCCTCTGGGCCATTTTGATGGGAATATGGATATGTCAACTTTCTGCACTGAATATTTCAACTATTTTGTGGCTCCAAATACAATACAGGAAGTCTGAAATGTATACGTCTGAACCTGATGGGAGGTAAAATGTTCACCTTATTACAGAGTTTGATACAACCACACAATTCCAAAGTGCTCAGGCATTTCAGTAATGAGGGTCCTGAGTTATGCCTGTAAACAGAACTACTCATGTGCTTTAAAGCTAAGTGTTTGCAGGATGACGCCGGGCCCTATTTTGTTGCACCATAAAGCATACTTCCTGCTTCCTCCTGAACTTCATCAAGATTCTTGATGAGTCTTCAGGGCTGCAACATTTCACATCTGGGGCTTAACCCCTCTAGCAAACTTAATTTTTCCTTAGGTTTTTTTTTTCCCCCTAATACAACAGGTAAATTATTACTTGCCTTAACTATGAATCATTTCATACCTCATTCTGTAAAGGAACCAAAAGTTCCCTCCAGTGTTTTGGCATAATTCCATTACATATTATTTCTGTTTAATATTAAAATCTTTTCCGGATGTTTAAATAAACTGGAAATCTCTTTGGAACTACATACTGGGGAAATAAGTACATGCACACAAATTGTCACTGTCCTATATACATTTCATTATGAATTGTCCTTCATGCAGAACTTGACACATTATACAAAGTGACTGTAGAACTGCATGTTTCTCTCTTGGACTACAGTTTATTTCTTTACTTGTGCATTATGTTCTCTTTTTATTTGTATTATTATTATTTACAATAAAAATGATAAATGAACACCACAGCCCCTTCCCAGGAAGCAAGCAAAAAGGGATTTCCAAAGATTCTAATTAAAAGCAGCTTTTCAGAGGTTAATCCAATAGACTACAGTATAAAAGAACTTGCATTTGGTTAGGCAAGTGGACGCACCAAGGTGATGGAGCTGGAGAATGTAATGGCACTCTGCTCCTACTTATTGTAATATATGTTCCTTCATTGTTTAAAATGGGAACTTTCCTTTCTTGTTGTGGCTGCTGTTGGCTAGTCCCTCTTTGGGACTGGGCAATTCCCTGGGCTTGTTCATGGGATGATGGTTCTAATTCAGACCATGGTGGCAGTAATACAAAATCATTACCATCTGACAACTTGTTTATTTGCCTGTGGGAAATGAATTGATGAGCTTAGTTCAGGTCCAAGCAGACAGGCACCCATATCACGACTGGTACTCTCAGAAAATCTCAGCAATGAATCTGCCAGGAACTGTATGTGCATGGAGACTTTAGGCCTGACTGAAAGCTCCTTGCAGTCAATGGAAAATTCGCTGGCTTCAGTGGGAGCTGGACAGGCCCTATGGGCACTATTGTCCTCAGAGGTGGTGTCCGTGGATTATGAGTGGGAGAGGTAGGGGGAAGCTTTGACATTCTCAGGCTTATGCCAGACAGGAGGTTTGATGTCTGTGCCTGTATTGGGGACTACAGTACTATCAATGGCCTCACTTTCTGAGAATTATATTTCACTTTAAAAAGAAAAGGAGGACTTGTGGCACCTTAGAGACTAACACATTTATTTGAGCATAAGCTTTCAAGAGCTACAGCTCACTTCATCGGATGCATGCAGTGGAAAATACAGTGGAGAGATTTTATATACACAGAGACCATGAAACAATGGGTGTTACCATACACACTGTAACAAGAGTGATCAGGTAAGGTGAGCTATTACCAGCGGGGGGCAGGAGGGGAACCTTTTGTAGTGATAATCAAGGTGGCCCATTTCCAGCAATTGACAAGAATGTGTGAGGAACAGTGGGGAGGAGGAGTGGAAATAAACATTGGGAAATAGTTTTACTTTGTGTAATGACCCATCCACTCCCAGTCTTTATTCAAGCCTAAGTTAATTGTATCCAGTTTGCAAATTAATTCCAATTCAGCAGTCTCTCGTTGGAGTCTGTTTCTGAAGTTTTTTTGTTGAAGAATTGCCACTTTTAGGTCTGTAATCGAGCGGCCAAAGAGATTGAAGTGTTCTCTGACTGGTTTTTGAATGTTATAATTCTTGACATCTGATTTGTGTCCATTTATTCTTTTACATAGAGACTGTCCAGTTTGACCAATGTACATGGCAGAGGGGCATTGCTTGCACATGATGGCATATATCACATTGGTAGATGTGCAGGTGAACGAGCCTCTGATAGTGTGGCTGATGTGATTAGGCCCTATGATGGTGTCCCCTGAATAGGTATGTGGACACAGTTGGCAACGGGCTTTGTTGCAAGGATAGGTTCCTGGGTTAGTGGTTCTGTTGTGTGGTGTGTGTTTGCTGGTGAGTATTTGCTTCAGGTTGGTGGGCTGTCTGTAAGCAAGGACTGGACTGTCTCCCAAGATCTGTGAGAGTGATGGGTCGTCCTTCAGGATAGGTTGTAGATCCTTGATGATGCATTGGAGAGGTTTTAGTTGGGGGCTGAAGGTGATGGCTAGTGGCGTTCTGTTATTTTCTTTGTTGGGCCTGTCCTGTGGTAGGTAACTTCTGGGTACTCTTCTGGCTCTGTCAATCTGTTTCTTCACTTCAGCAGGTGGGTATTGTAGTTGTAAGAACGCTTGATAGAGATCTTGTAGGTGTTTGTCTGAGGGGCTGGAGCAAATGCAGTTGCATCATAGAGCTTGGCTGTAGACAATGGATCGTGTGGTGTGGTCTGGATAAAAGCTGGAGGCATGTAGGTAAGCATAGTGGTCAGTAGGTTTCCGGTATAGAGTGGTGTTTATGTGACCATCACTTATTAGCACCGTAGTGTCCAGGAAATGGATCTCTTGTGTGGAGTGGTCCAGGTTGAGGTTGATGGTGGGATGATGCACATCTACAATGTGATAAATGCCATCATGTGCCAGCAATGCCCCTCTGCCATGTACATTGGCCAAACTGGACAGTCTCTATGTAAAAGAATAAATGGACACAAATCAGACGTCAAGAAGTATAACATTCAAAAACCAGTCGGAGAACACTTCAATCTCTTTGGTTACTCAATTACAGACCTAGGAGTGGCAATTCTTCAACAAAAAAACTTCAAAAACAGACTCCAACAAGAGACTGCTGAATTGGAATTAATTTGCAAACTGGATACAATTAACTTAGGCTTGAATAAAGACTGGGAGTGGATGGGTCATTACACAAAGTAAAACTATTTCCCCATGTTCATTCCGCCACCACCACTGTTCCTCAGACGTTCTTGTCAACTGCTGGAAACGGCCCACCTTGATTATCACTACAAAAGGTTTTTTTTTCTCTCCTGCTGGTAATAGCTCACCTTACCTGATCACTCTTGTTACAGTGTGTATGGTAACACCCATTGTTTCATGTTTTCTGTGTATATAAAATCTCCCCACTGTATTTTCCACTGCATGCGTCCGATGAAGTGAGCTGTAGCTCAGGAAAGCTTATGCTCAAATAAATGTGTTAGTCTCTAAGGTGCCACAAGTCCTCCTTTTCTTTTTGTGGATACAGACTAACACGGCTGCTCCTCTGAAACCGGTCATTTCACTTTAAATATAATGGCTCTTACCCTCTAGGCACAGCCATACTGTCGCATGCTCCCTTTGTAAGGCACATCAGGAATGCATTCTCAGGCTTATGCCAGACAGGAGGTTTGATGTCTATATTTATTATTCATTATTATTATTATTATGGTAGCTCTAAATTTTTTTTAAAGAAAGTGTTATTTTTTGAGGGTGCAGGGACAGAGGAGGAGCAGCAGCGGAGTGAGCTGATGCCATTTCAACCTTAACTCTTTTTTAATTCTTTTTTAATTATGTTTTTGTTTAGGATTTTCCCTCATTTTTTTGAATGGGTACCAAAAAATGTTTTATTGGGTTGGTGTATAAAGTCCACTGCTGACAACAATGGAGAACGGGACACAATTTAAGACAAACTGGCTACATGGACCGGACATGGGAAGGTTTGTAGGAAATGTAGGGGATGTAGGAAAATCCTCATACAGAATCTATAAGTACTAAGTATTATCTAAAGTACTTGCAGGGCTCCCATCACTACAGTATCTAAGTACCTCACAGACTTCAGTGTATTGAACCTCACAACAGCACTGTGAGATAAAGAGGTACTTCTATCCCCATTTTACAGCTCAGAAGCTGAGGCACAGAGAGGCTAAGTGACTTACCCAAGGTCACAAAGAAAGCCTGTGACAGAACAGGGACTTGATCCCAGTTCTTCAGAACTCTAGACTAGAGCTAGGACCATCCTTCCTCTCCTTTTGGAAAGTCAAATATCCGTGTCATGGACAGCAAGCTCCGATGAAAGAACATCAGTTTGGCAGAGGAGCCAGAAGGCAACAAAGTAGAAGAAATGTAAAGATTCTTGGATTAAAACAACCTTCTTGTAAAAGTTTATCAGACTGTGCCTGGTGCCTTGTGCAGTCTTGTTGCATTACATAGCTGTTGGCATAAAGGAAAACTGGCATATAAATCTGAGCGCACTTCTCAGACCTCAGAAATATTATTCTAACAAGGCAGCAACCGCAATCTCATTCAGAGTCCAAAGGCATCTGTCAAAGCAAGACTAAAATGGATGGCTCAGGAGTTTACATTGCTATGCACTCTTTTGGAGAAAATACAGTTGTTTATCTCTCTCCCAGGGATGCAATGCTGTATTTGGACAAGAGGGCCGCTGACAGTTTCCCAGCACTGGAAGAGATGCACTCAGAAGTTTCTCATGTTTGTATTTTCCATACCGTCTTTGACTATGATATATGAACTGTCTGCTTTCAGGATTTAGTCTGTGTTGACAATATTGGACTATAAAAAAGGACTCATGTATTGACATGAAGCTTTGCAATTGTCTTCCATGAGGAGCCACCTGCCTGGAAAAATACAGTTTACATGTTGTAACTAGCAAATGAGGCTGCTCTCTCCAATTAGCTAACGCCAACGAGAGATGCTACAGAAGGAAATAATATAAACAACATGGTCAAAATAGCTTTGTAAGGCAGTTAGGGGTTAGTCTGAAATATTTTGGTGACTGGGGTCAGTCTGTACAACTTCCTTACCAGATGCAAAAATCCCTTCCAACCAAATTATTATTGTTTATCAGCAGTATAACACAGACCTGGTAGTCTGAACAAATGGGTTCTATTTCCATCTTCAGAACTCCCTTGCTGTGAGACAAGAAATTAACTTCTTTTTGCCCCAGTTTATCCACCTGTAAAATGGGTATATTGTCTAAGAAGGCTGTTGGGAAGTTAAATTAATGACAACCATAAAGCTCTATGAGATTCTTGGAGTTAAAGGTGTTGTGTAAGCAATATTGCTCTTTATTATCATTAGGAGCAGTACTTGACTCACAAGAGACCGTGAAGGTTGTTGCTTCCACTGGTGGTGATGACCCTTATGGCAGGATTGCTGAAGAGGGGAACAATTTTAGTGACCTGTTAAAACTTAAGGGATGAAATCCTAGCTGCATTGAATTGCATGGCAAAACTCCCACTAAGTTCAATAGAGTCAGGATTTCACCTAAGGGGTGGACAAACCAAAGCCCCAACACACACACACACACACACATATACAGCCCCAGGGAGAAGATGTTAGTTAACATTACCCATTCGGAAGTATTTTTATCAGAAATAAACAGAAGAAGAAAAGAAACTGCTCATGGCAGTACACGGTGCAGCTGCGGGAGGAGTGGCCGCAAAAATGGCTTTGGGACCTTTCCATGAGCTGAGGTTCGGCACAGTGCTCTATCCCTTCCAGTCCATGTCACACCCTGCCATAGCCAACCTCAACACACGTCCTGTGCAGGGGAGGGAAGAACACTGTATCGGCAGCTATGCCAGTTTTATGCCAGCCCAGGATTCCCTCTGCTGCTCCTTAAAGGTTGCCTTATGGTGCTAAGTGACCTTAGTGTGGCCTGGTTATCTGGTCTTTTCAACTCTTTCCCAGATGTTTCAAGATATTTTGTCAAGCCTTGTCATACCACTGAATGACAGAAAACACTACGACTGGTAAGCACAGATCTGTTCACTTTAGGCAGAAAGCAATGTCCAGCATGCTGACAATTCCCCCCAAGTTTCCTCCATTGGATGTAACAGAGAGGGCTCTGGGGCATAAATATTTATTCTGAACATAGTCAGGAATTAGAGTTCATTATCTACAATTACACAAATATTTTAGACTCTAGGCACCATAATTCACCATAATTAAGCTGACACTTCATCTCCAAGTGCAACAAAAAAAATATAAACCTCCTTGGTTTACCAGCAGTGTCAGTTCCCCAAGCAAACAACAAGGAGTCCGGTGGCACCTCAAAGTCTAACCCATTTATTTGGGCATAAGCTTTCGTGGGTAAAAAACCTCTAAGGCAGAGGACAAGCAGAAAGAGCCTGAGTCCATAATCTTTCTGGGGAGGAAAAAGCTTGCTTACTGACAGTGGGTCAGTTAGCGAGAGAACTGCCTTCATGTCAGCTTTAGAATGGCCCACATATGCACCTTTCTGTCATTGGTGCAGGTGGTGACAATGACAGGTTGCCTTCACCGAGGGGAGAGAAGGAAGACTGCACAAAAATGGATGAACAAATAGCAAGATTGAAAGAGAAAAACAAAAACACTCCTGAGTGCAAAAACCCAGAGAAAAATGCATGCAGAAAGTCTGAGCCCAATGAAGCAAGGTGCTGGAGACTTTCAGCTTCCACTGATTCCAGTAGCAGTTTTGTGTGCCCAGCACCTAGCAAGATCAAGACCTAAATCTGGAAAATACAGTCATAGGATAAAGGCAGATTATTGACCAGACAAACCAAATTCAATGATCCTCTCTATGCTGCTTCTCTATTTCTGTAACTGAAAGGTTAGGCACCCTCTCTCTCTCTCTGTTTTTAATAGCTCTTCAAGCAATGCCTCTGTAAAACATTCAAAAAAAGTAAACACTAGCTTTAGGCCATTTGATTATCCGTTTCCCAGAACCCTGTGTTCTACCCTATTTTTCTCAGTATTCCTTTAATACTAAAAACAGGAGATGACTGAAATTGGTTTAATGAATCTGCACAGTGGAGATTCCCCCTTTCTGTCCCCAGTAATAACCCTGTTACTCACCCTAAGCTGCACTGTGGTGGCAGAAAAACAAGTGGCTCCAGAAAAAAAACAGGCATGTGGAAAAGTTTCCTTGAAACACAAACACTTCCCCCACCCCGTCCTAATTGTTAAAAAATTGCTTAGCAAGCCTCCCATCTGCAGCCACGTTAACAATTATTTTATTTTCCATGTGAGATTAGCATCTGAAATGGGAGGAGAACTGGCGATGAAAGTATCTTTGAACAGGTGAGGTAAACACTCTGCAGGATAAGAAGAAAGCTAGCACACTGCATAGAGTACAGTGACAGGCAGCACCCAGGAAGTTTCTTTTGTGCTTGTCTCTTTTCTGATATAGCTTGTTTACTTCAAGGTGTGTATTCATTCACATGGATTTTCCCTGAAGTTCCAAGAAGGTGACAGGAGTGTGACGTGTGGGTGTGTACACTAAGATGTATCAGGCCATACCTTTTGTGTGTGTGTGTGTGTGTACACGCGTGTGCGTGCGCTAAAGAGTATCAGACCATACCATGAGATCCAGGAGGTTGACAACTTATTATGATGAGCAGTGTCTATATTGTGTGGGAAGCTGCTATCTTTTTTTTTAATGTTAAACAAACACAGTGAGAAGCTTTTGCACAGGTGTTTGCCTTTACATCCTTCAAAGCAAGTGAGGAACAAAATTTGTTAGTGCTTTTTCAAACGCATTGCTGTGATGTGCTGAAGGAAGAGGTGAATGAAAGCAATAGCAATGGATAGCTATGCTCTTCAGAGCAGGGACTGCGTCTTCCTATGTGTGTTTACAGCACCCAGCACAAGAGTGGCCCACTCCTAATTGGAGTCTTTGGGATCTACTACAAGGTAAATAAATAAGGATAATAATGCTCAATAGATTTTTTCTTGTTCTATTGCAATGGTCTTAACATTGAACTTTCCATTCCAACTTCTTCTGACTGACTCAGACTCCTCTACTTCCATACCTGACAATAAAAGAGGAAGTTCAGCAGTAATAAATAGTATGACCCATAAATAAAGATTTATGGGGTAGAATCTCATCTTGATACATGGAGCTTTAGCTAGGAAAATGGGACCAAATTCTTCTCTCAGTTACACAAGTTCAATCCTTCTGAAGTCTACCCATCTGGGTATTTATATGGTCCCCTTTGCTGTGGAATCCGAGTTCTTGACACAAGGTAGCTGGTCCCTGTGAATAAACTAAGCCCAGCACCCTTGGACAAGAGCAGGTGAGTCCAATGCAGCCAATTAAAGGGGGCTGGACTATGAAGTGCTGCCAGTGGGCAGGAGGAAGGAGGGGATTGATTGAGACAGGAAGCCAGAGTAGAGTAGAATGCTAACTTCTGTGGTGTGTCCCCTGGAGCAATGGGCCAGGTGCTCAGGGAGGCAGCAGAGGTGGTCAGAACTGGCAAGCTGCCCGAGGCCCCTGAGATGGATGGTGCTGAAACCTCAAAGCAAGGACTGAGTTTTTCTGTTTGGTTACTTGCTTCGACTAAGAAAATAAACTTCCTTGCAAGAGACTGGGCATGGCAGAGTATATTTTGGAGTGGTGGAGAAGCCCTGCCCAGGGATAGCACCTCATAGACATGAATGAATTTATCCACATTACCCCACCTACGAGGTAGGGAAGAATTATTCCTGTTTTATGGATGGGAAACTGAGGTCCAGAGAGAGTAAATGACATGTCCAGGAAGTGTGTGGCTTAAGCTGGATGTCCTGAGGCTCAGTCCAGTGCCTTAACCTCAAGATTGTCCCTCCTCTTCTGCTTGCACACATGTAAATTTAAAAGAATTTGGCTCAGCAAATTTGCTATGATGAATCAAACCATTGATCCAACAACCGTAGTAACCTGCTTCCTGCAGTGTTCATTAGCTGATGCTTCAGATAAAGGCAAATTCCACTCGCCTGCTAACACTGTCTATCACACACACTCACACACAGGCATCGCATGCCCACACGCACCCATGTCCTGGCCATTTGTGAAGTGATACACACGGGTAGATATTCCTTCCTGCCCCACCTGGCTACAACCTTACACCCTGAAGAATAAAAATTGTCTGCCCCTGCCTCAATATGTGTAACTACAAGTGTTTAGTCATAATACCCAGCCTTTATTAAAATCCAAAACCAGTCTTTGGGCCAGATTCTCATTTGCACCAAGGTCCCTTTACACCACTCTGGCAATATAAAGGGAGAACCAATGCCTTTAACTAATACCTGCTGTGGCAGTGAATTCCAGAGGCTGACTACGTGGTGTATGAAGACCTATTCCTTTTTATTTGTTTTATGGTGGTATACATATAACTCTCATATTATCTACAGCTCAGTGACCTGACCCCCACATATTATATTGAAATCAGCTCTCCCTAATGTTAAATTGTTTCCACAGAAATGTTTGGTACTCAAGTCCAAAACATATTGTATATTTTCCAGGCATATGTTAATTTATTAAAATCATGAGATTTTATTACTTTATTTCACCACCTCTGATTAAAAATGTAGTAGAAATACATAGTTTGTACCATACATCCCCTTTGAAAGCAACCTTAGCAGCAAGAGTCCTAGGAATATAGGTAGATAGTATCAGGGCTGAGACATAGGCGGACAGGCCTAATGGTTAACATGGGACCGGAGGGCAGGTCCCTATGCCAGCCAGAGTTCAGAACCAGGAGCTGAAATTAGAAACAGAGACCAGATTCCAGAATCAGTCCAAGTCAGGAAACCAGGAAATCAGGATCAGGAGACAAGAGCTGGTAGTATTGAATGAGCAGGCCAACTCCAAAACAAGGTGGAATCCAATTATACAGACAACTTCCTGTTCATCCTTCTGATTTAAGGAGGAGAAGTGGACCAATCAGGAGCTCTTGTGTTTCACCAATTGGAGCCTTCTATCCGAGCTGGGCTTCAAGGAGTTCTGGTTCTAATCGTTCAGTAAACCATTGGGTGGAGTATTGGAGCGTGATGACCTCCCAGAAACCCTGTGGAGCCTGATTCGAGACCTACAAGTCATCACATAGTCCTTTGGAGCATATAGAGAGGTCCAGTAACCTGTAGGACAAGGCCCAGGGAAGAAACTCATGAATATCTACCATCTATAAGTGAGAGTGGTAGAAGGCTCTGGGAAAAGAAAGAGGGCTACATAGAAATAAAGCATTGTGAGCCAAAAAGAGGAGCAAGGAAACAACAAAGGGAGGATCCAGAATAGGAAGATGTTTCCAAGCAAGCGACTTGTCTGGGTGAGCTTGTATATTTGTATCTCAGCTCACATGCCCTAGGTAACTGAATAGAATGAATAATGTATGCAGAGTTGTTGTAGCCATGTGGGTCCCAGGGTATTAGAGAGACGAGGTGGGTGTCATAATATCTTTTATTGGACCAACTTCTGTTGAGAAGAGACACAGAGCTCTTCTTCAGGGCCTGAAGAAGAGCTCTGTGTAAGCTCAAAAGCTTGTCTCTCTCTCTCACCAACAGAAGTTGGTCCTATAAAAGATATTACCTCACCCACCTCATCTCTAGAATTAATAATGTCCTACTTGTATTACACTTACTGAGTTCTCCCACTTACTGCACTGGTACGTATTCTTTCAAAGAACTTAGCTGTGCATTATACACGCAGCCCTGTGCTGCAGGGGGTATAGACGGCATGGAAGGGAGGAGAAGTAATTTACTGCTGCCCAGTTGAGGGGTGTAACATGCTCTTGTTGGCATGGCAAGGAAGTTGATTAATAGCTCCACCTACTCCTTGTCCTTTTCTGCTCCTCTATACTCCCTTGCTGCCAGTGTGCTCCAGGGAGTAATATTGCATCAATAACCCCCATGCTGCCTCATGCTCTGGGGAAGGGATTTGGGGCACATGTTATACAAGCAATACAAAGAGGAGGAGGGAGTGGGGAGTCCTTTTTCCCCCTTCTGCCCCACCGCTTCATGGCTGTGTAAGGACACAAACTAACCCAAAGTGATTTTCAGTGAAAAAGCTAAAAAAATCTCGTTCATAAACAAACAAAATAGGCTGGATCCTCAGCTGATGTAAATCAGTTTAACTCCATTAAAGTCAATTGAGCTTTCCTGATTTACACTCATTAAGAATCTGGCCCCATATGTTGTATTCTGGGTAAATCCCCAATATTGTTTTCCTTTGTATCTTTGGTATTACACACTATTTTCATTACACAAAACATTTGAACAACAGAAGAGCTGTAGGACCTCTGACGGTTTTCCTGTCTAAAGTAGAGGAGATTATCCACAGCAGGAAATATGAACAAGCAAAGTCGCTTTACACAGTGACCATGATGTCACTTACACCAGTTTTACACTAGTGTAAGATCAGAATCAGACCCAACAAGCACAGGGATAAGCAATAGCTTAGATTTCAGAGTAGCAGCCGTGTTAGTCTGTATTTGCAAAAAGAAAAGGAGTACTTGTGGCACCTTAGAGGCTAACAAATTTATTTGAGCATAAGCTCATCTGATGAAGTGAGCTGTAGCTCACGAAAGCTTATGCTCCAATAAATTTGTTAGTTTTGAAGGTGCACTCCAATAGCTTAGAGTTATTTAAAAACATGCACTCAGGTCAGAAATACTTAGCACTCTATAGACAGCGGAGCTTACTGTCTGATAAACATATGTAGTGCTTGTTACTTTGGAGAGTACAAGCTACCTGCAAATCCAAAAAGAAAAAAATATGGATTTGGTACTGTTGTTTTGCCACTGAGTTTATCATAGTCCAGCTTCCCTCCTGGGAGCGACAAGTGATCATGAAATCAATAGTTTTCAGTGGTATTTTCACAACATTTTCTGCAGAATGTAAAAGGCTCTTTTCTTGTAGGCAGATGGACAGAGCCTGCAGGACCATGTTTACTGGAGAGAAACCAGCTTTGAAAAGTTTCGACAGCCGGCATGGTATCTGGTCCATTTCTATTGAAATGAGTTCATTATCATTAATTTTTTGCCAACTGCCAATCAATTCTTCAACCACTCTTCAAATTAGGATGTTACAAACAATCAAAATGTCTCTGCAGAGGGTTTGCAACATTTACAGGAATATTTTAGAAGCAATGAAAAGAGCTGACACCACATAATTAATGTATATAATAAACATGAGACGTAGTGGACTTTTGAGAAACATCCTTTTCTATGCGTTAGATGCACAAAGAATGCAGAATAAGAGCTCTATTCCTTCATCAAGTCATTTTCTAATATATTGTACTTTGTAGTACATGGCAGTTTATTCTCTTTAAAGGTTGTTTCGTTATTGGCCATCTATTTACTTCAAAGAGCTACATAGTTTTTCCGCCTGGGTTCCGGTTTTGTACACGGAAATTTATCCCTTTAATAGCTCTGTTTCTCTTAAACAAGCGTTTGTCAATGTATGATTGGCTCGAGAGATTGTCATACCCTCTTCCCAGAATAAGGTATTTGCTTGATTTCCTGCAAAGAAATCCATTGTTACAAGGGATTAATAGGAAATAAGGAAATCATTACTGAGCGTCAGAAATATGCTTTTGTGGTTTTCAGTGCAGATTTTAGCAGGTGAGCTTGTGACCTTCACCTATTGTATAATTTGTCTGCATTTGCTGATTAGTGAGTTTGTTAGTGTTAAAACAAGAACTTTTCTCACTTCCTTTCTCGCTTCCATAGCAGCAGAAACACTACTAAAATACAGGCATGTTTGTCACTTTTTAGTCCTTGCCATGAAAATAACAGTGACATATAATTATACCTACTCATCTGTCTAAAGTGCACTGAGGTCCATGGAAGAAAGATACCAAAGAAGCAACGCATAATGTTATTATCATATTGTATGATCTCACTATCTGAGCAGAAGGAAGGGATGAGAAAAAGCACAAAAATATTTATAATCATTTGGTGCCTAATTGATGCATTACAAGTGCAGCAAAACAGCACCCCTATGGACAGATAATCTATTGCCTCATGCAATGTAGGTATTAATCATGGGCATAGTTTGGGGGAAGTACAGTGGTATTGCCCACTGCAACTGCGAGCCTCAGGCAGGCATGTATTTTGCCCCCCACCCCCATGCACAGTCCCATTGGCCTGACTAGAGCTGCCTCCCCAGATACAGAAGTCAAACTACACCTATGATATTAGTGGCCTAAACTTTAAGTGCATGTTTAGGGCTTGTTCTCTGTTTGCAGAAATGAGTAACTGAAAAATAGGTGTATCACTGCATTGTCTACAGGCAGCATAACTATTTCTTTGGAGACATTTGTCATCAGTGTAGTATCGGCATGCCTTATACCGGATACTGCTCTGTTTGCTTTGGCAGATCCATGTTTGTGTATCTGGCACTGGGCTGGGTTTGTACAACAGGTGCAGAGAGGGAGTATGCTGCCCTCGCTTCAAGAGTAGTGCAGCTCCCATGTTGGTTTGCACTGCCTGGGAATCCTCTTCAGGGATTCTGACTGTGCCAGACAGATGTCTTGTTGGGGAATTTGGATGGCTCAACATTCTAAAGTGTGGGTTGGGCACAATCTAGTATGCAGTCAGTATCTGCTTATTTCTATGTGATAGGTGGGTCAGTATCTAGTACATTGTGGAACATTGTTTCAACAAGTGAAGGTCTGAGGTTTACATGCACCCACACTTCCATATACTTCTTAGCGTCCAAGTGTCCATTCACATATGCAGATTCATTCCATAACTATGTGAACGTGCATGTGGAGGGTGATTGGTTGGTTTTTGCAGCTTCAACCTGCTGAAAATTTGACTTCTCAGAATCCCATCATCCCATTCTGGCTATCTATTCAACATGGGATTCCTGCTCATGTTTGTGTGACAGATGGGCAGAAGTACAAGACCCTATGACAGATGGATAAGATTGAAATATGATTTTCCAACCAAGTATATTACTGAGTTTATTTTGAGAAATTAACAATCCTTTTCTGAAACTTCCAATAGCTGGCTGATGAAGTGATGAAGAAGAGTTGAAATCAATTTTCTACATCTGTAGATAATAGTTACTGGTTGAAATTTTTCATTCAGTCATTTTCTTTTCTTTCTTCCTTTCTAATTAAAAAAAGGCTTTTTTTAAAAAGTGAGCATTTTTATGGAAAATTTTCATTTTGTTTGAATTTTTCCAACAACCCCCTCCTCCCATCCTTAACGTTTCAGGATTTTTTCATTCCCCCTTGACCCATTTCTCTCTCTTTTTTTTTTCCTTCCCCTCTCTTCCACCTCCTGATTCCCCTGCCCTTTTTTCCATCTTCTCTCTGGAAAAAGGGGAGGGAGAAGGAAAAGGGAAAAAAGGAAAAAGACAAAGGAAAACGGGAGGGGGGACTTTTTTTGGTTTTAGTTTTTTGTTTTTGTTTTTAATCAAAAACAACAAATTTTGTGAGAACATTTTTAAAGGTTTTTTTTAATTTCTGCAAAAAAAATGTCAATCAGCTGAACATTACACTGATTAGCAAGAACAGTTGCAGTAGTTTTAAACACATATTGCAAGTTAACACTATCTCCATAGTATTATTTCCAAAGTTTAAAGTAGGGCCACAGCCTCTTTTTCCCATGTCATTATGTAGCAATGCAAAATGGTTTCCCCTGCTTTTGTTTTTTTTCCAATTGTCACATCAGTTTCGTTTTAATACGACGTTACCTGTGTTTGCCTTGTAAAGTGTAACCTTGGTGCCATCTATAGCATTCTCTTTATTTCCTCAGTTGTGCTAAGAACAAACATTTAGAAGCTGCTCCTTCCTAGACACGGCATTAACAACATTTGCCATCAAAGATTTGGCGGTTTTGACAAGTGACTTGGTGATCACAAATGTGAGGTTGGGTTGGAGGGAACCAGTGTGCTTGAAATGTGGGAGGTGAATTATCCCTGCATTTAAAAAAAAAAAAAAAAAAGAGCCAAGTTTGAGGAGTTCAAATTCACAGCAGAGCTTTTTAATATTTCCTGAGGTCCTAATCAAAGCAGCATCTTAACTGGTCCCCAAAGGAAATGTAAGATGAAAGAAGCTGACATTGATGCCCACTCTGCCTTGCCTGGTTGCTACTCCCCCCCCACCCCCTTTCCTTTTGCCTGTTACTAAAAACATCTCAGTGGATAAGAATTAGTGCTAGGATATTAAAGAAAAACCACAAACAAAAACCCATTGCAGAATGTACAACACCTTTAAAATTTTAACATCTATTAAATTAAAATCAAGGAAATTGACATAGATTGGATGAAAGAAGATACAGCACCTCTAGCTTATGCCAACTAAAAACAAGAATTATTAATGAAGCTAGGCTTTCTTCTGCTGTGCATATTAATTATTTATGATAATAATACTCTGCACTGCCATATTAAAGAATTTTCTGCACCCAGCTTCCCAGAAAATTCCATCTTCTGAAACTCTCAACATGTTAAAAACCACAAAAGAATGCTTTCCCTTCAGTGTATTTATTATACTGGAAGATGAATATAGTCTTGGGTTATTAAACTGGAATGAAAAACACATCTTATTAGAACTTACATAGTGATTTTTATTCTCACTAGTTTCATATAAACTTAATGATGCAGACTGCATTTTTATGCTCATCTATTTTAAAATGGTGCCTGGAGCAAAAAAAAAGCTTCCATTAATGCCAGTTTGGTATTTCAAATACAATTTGATGTAATTTACTTCAAATATATGTGAACAGAGAAGGATAATGTCGAGAGCATTTTCTGGATTCAGATGTGGATTAGCTCACGGCAGTGATTTGTTAAAACACACGTTTTCTGTCAAAAAAAATCTAAATTGCTTTTCATAGAACAAGGTAAAAACTGAATATCTTCATACAAAGTTTATATATATCTAAAACTTTGTATAACTTTGTATGAAGATATTCATTATATATTAAAATATTAAAAATATTCATTACAATATATTGTAGATTCAGCACAACATATAATAGATTAAAGTAACTGTCATTTTACCTGATATGTCAATTCTAAATTTGGCCCAATAGGAGTATTAAATGCATTTCACAGCATTCTTGTCTTATAAATATTTTGCTTCGATTAAAACACTTTCAGGATTAAATTTGAAATTTTTAAAAAAATACTAAACTTTATATGAAGATATTAAGATTTTGCCTTGTTCTATGAAATCATGTGTATATAAATTACAATATAAATTTCACATATAGAAATCTTGTGCTATCATAGTAATCTTTTCACAGCCTCATTTTGGTCCTGATCCTGCAAACACTGACTTTTGTGTTTCATTTTATTCACATGACCATTCCCACTGAAGTTTACTTTACTTATGCAAACAGTTTCATTGAATTGTGTGATTAATATTAAACATGTGCATAAACATTCAGAATTGGGGCCTGACATAGGACAAAGAGGTTTAGGTCAGCAAGAAGATAGTAAACAGCAGAGGAACTTGTAAGCAAAAAAGAACTTTTTATCATAAAAATATATGTATGTTGATGTGTGTGTGTAATATTAAGTGGGTACATAAACACATTCTTTGTGCGTACACACAGCTTTGTTTGAAATATATGTAGATACTTCTCAAGGAATCAGACTTTGAAAAATAAAATAAGTGTGTGTACAATATATCAGCTTTGCTTTTTTAGTTACACAGCTCTTGCTATTTTGAGGAATATGAGCTACTTTGTTGCTGTTATTGAATCTATATTTAGCTTCTTGTTTTGAGATCAATAAGTGATTGAGGGTGCCTGAGAGAATTATATGCCTGACTTTTATCAAACGTATATGGGAATTGAGTGCCTAAATCCCCTAAGCATATTTGAAAATCCCACCATCAATAATTCCCAGAAGTATTTTCACACATCTTTTTTCTCCAGTATGAAAGATTACTTCTACCAGAACTGGATATATTAACATGTACCAACTCAACTATCATGGCTCCTGCCTTCTTTCCATAATGTACTGTGGCCACGTTTGGCAAGTTCCCTGTTACCTGAAAGCACATCACTGTAATCAGCATTACAACTGGGTGATGAAGTTTAGAAATGTGGTCCTGTTGAAAAGTTAAATTCTGAAACAGGGATATGGTTGAGAACCACAAATGAGCTGGGATCAAGAACATACTGAGACATCATGGAAGAACTATTTAGTTACAATTCTTCTTAGATATTTTCTGTATTTGTTGAGAGGCAGATGTGGATGGTTTAACTGTTTATAATATTTGTAATTGCAAATATATAGGTTAAGTTTCATGCTGCACCTCCAGAGGGAGCTACCAAAGCTGACCAGCATGGCTCTAGTGCACTACAGCCTCACTCCCTTCTGCCTCTAACATGCTCCTATGCAGAAACTTGTAATGAGTCCTGTACTGGACAAACTGTCCCCTGGCTGACTAAGCAACTTATCCTCTGTATGCTGCCATAGCCCTGACAAGCTAGGTTTCAGGATGCAACAGTTGGACAAAACAAACCAATACGGTAGTGATGGTTTGGGTGAATGAGCCAATGATAACAAAGTTCAGCAGACAAGAAGTAGTCAACACTCATGTTGGTGCCAAAACACAGCCTTGCTGAACTCCCGTGGAGATAGGAACCCATGCAATGTGTCTTTCATCAGACATTACCATCAAGCATCCTCCATCTTCAGATTACAACAAGTTCAATATTAACCTGTTTGGAGGGCCATCAAGATGACAAATATTTGGGCAGCGTCATAGACAGTGCTGGAAGATGCTTGAAAGAGGTGAACACTTGTATAGCAGCAGCTGCTGCCATGGTTCGAGCCCTTCAGTAGCTTCTGTGGGAACCTGGCAACATCAAACTTGCCATAAAGCTGTAGATCTGTAGAACCATAATTATCCCAACTCTACTGTACAGAAATGAAACATGGGTACAGAGGAAGGCTGAAGAACACCAGGTTGACATTTTTGATCCTCGTTGTCTTTGTCAGCTGCTCCATATGAGGTGGCAAGACTGTCATAAAAATAAAGGGAAGGCTAACCACCTTTAAATCCCTCCTGGCCAGAGGAAAAACCCTTTCACCTGTAAAGGGGTAAGAAGCTAAGACAATCTCACTGGCACCTGACCAAAATGACCAATGAGGAGACAAGATACTTTCAAAGCTGGAGGGGGGGAAACAAAGGGTTCTCTCTCTGTGTGTTGTCTTTTGCCGGGACCAGAGCAGGAATGCAGTTCAGAACTCCTGTAAAGGGTTAATAAGCAATCTAGTTAGATATGCGTTAGAGTCTGTTTTGTTTAAATGGCTGATAAAATAAGTGGTGCTGAATGGAATGTATATTCCTGTTTTTATGTCTTTTTGTAACTTAAGGTTTTGCCTAGAGGGATTCTCTATGTTTTGAATCTGATTACCCTGTAAGGTATTTACCATCCTGATTTTACAGAGGTGATTCTTTTACTTTTTCTTCAATTAACATTCTTCTTTTAAGAACCTGATTGCTTTTTCCTTGTTCTTAAGATCCAAGGGTTTGGGTCTGTGTTCACCTATGCAAATTGGTGAGGATTTTTATCAAGCCTTCCTCAGGAAAGGGGGTGTAGGGCTTGGGGGGATTTTGGGGGAAAAGACGTTTCCAAGTGGGCTCTTCCCCTGTTATTTTGTTAGACGCTTGGTGGTGGCAGCAATAAGGTCCAGGGACAAAAGGTAAAATAGTTTGTACCTTGGGGAAGTTTTAACCTAAGCTGGTAAAAATAAGCTTAGGGGGTTTTTCATGCAGGTCCCCACATCTGTATCCTAGAGTTCAGAGTGGGGAAGGAACCTTGACAAAGACAAGATCAGAAATGAGGATATTTGAAGCCAAACCCAGAAACTGCCTCCATCAGCACTTATTTGGTTTAGACAGCTTTCTTGGTATGGATATAGTGTTAGAATGGAAGACAACAAAATTCCGAACCATGTGTATCAAAGAAAGCCACTAGCTGGCTGGCGATCACATGAGCACCAAAAGTTTCTGAGGTGCAATAAGATTGCCAGTGATGGGCATAGACTGAATATCTAGCCAGAATATTTTAAGGACCTAGCCAGAGATCAATCTGAGTAGCCCTCGATCTACAAGGAGGCCATGTCTCTGTGGGATTTGCCATAATGATGAAGTTATAGCCTTACTAAGATTAAGCACCACTTGCCTAACCTGCTGGGGCTCTCTGGTCAGTACAGTAATATAAATATTAATGATAGTTGCTGAGGAAATGGCTGCACTCCCACAAAAGGATCATGACTGCAAGTGAGAATTAAGGAGATAGATCCTAGAACGTGAACTGTCTGGGGCAGGGACCATCTTCTATACTACTTGCTTGTACAATGCTAAGGAAGACAGGGCTTGACCCTTGATGGGGTTGCTAGTCACTATTGTATTAGAAATAAATTAATAATAATGGACCCCTACACAATATGACATCATGAAAACATCCTTAGTAATTTTAAAAATTACAGTTAAACAGGAAATACTAAGAACTCTTTCTAAAAGGAAAGTATTAGAAAATTTTCCATGAGACATCTCTGACTCACTAAGATTTGGTTCACAAATGCTGCCTACAAAACCAAACTGTTGTAACAAAGAAAGTGAACAAACATATTCATGAGCCTATTGGCTTTCTCCTAAGGGACTTGTCTTCCTCTGTGCATCGTAGAATGATGATGAAAACTCAATGTGTGATGTTAGGTATTCTGTCTTGGTTATACAACAGATAAAAATCACAAGCATTTCTAGTTTTCCCATTAAAAATTGTTTGAATTCTCATTTCCCACACCTCCTCAAGCCAACCAATTCAGATACAATCCAGTTGTTTCTTTATAGATTTCTGTGAGTATCCTGTACAGCTTAGTAGATACAAAAGGCAGAGGAATCGTGAATATAGGAGAGATGTATGATGGGCCTTGCAGAGGTGAGGAGAGTCCAAAGGGAAAAAATGAAGGTTGCTGAAGCACAGGGGAATGCAGGGAGTTGAGTAAGAAGTTCAAGAGAACAAAAAAGGGCCTTCAAGTCTTTAGAGCAGAGAAAGGAACCTTGACACTGGAGTTGGGGGTGAGTGGGGTGTAGAGACTATTGCTGTGGAAAAATTGGGCCTTGTAACTAAGGCGAAAAAAAATTACTAAGAGGCACGCAGGTTTGTTTATATATTTTGTAATTATAAAAACTCTTTCCCAATCTATCCAAGTCTCCCCTTAATGTGTCCCATTGTGAAAAAACACGTTGCCAAAGAGAGGGGACACCATACTGTGTTGCATGCACACAAAAATAGCACGCACAGAAAAATGAAGTTTTATTCCCAAGTCAACAGGCAACCTAGGAACTCTGTGGACATTTCCAGCATAAGAAACTAGACTGTTTCAATAACTGCAGAGCCTTTGGAGAGTCAGGTGTAGAAAAATGTGTGGATGAAGTTGTTGGAGTCCGTCTGGCTCATGAAAGATCTTGTTTTACTGCCTCACAGCTGTTGTTGAAAATAGGTAATAAGTATGAGGGGATATTGGGCTTTTCCAATCTCGTGCTCTCTGTTTCTAATAAAAACAACCATTATGAGGTCTGCAGCAGAAGCCTCCCAATTTGATATTAAATTGACATAGTTATTGCTAGAGGGGCATGTCTCCTTTGATCTTCTCCACAACAACCAATTATGATTGGCCCTTGACAACACACTCTAACATGTATCAGGTGTGTCCATCACCTCAGACTTTGATACCCTGGAAGGAGTCAATAATAAGGAGCAGATTTGCTGATCCTTCAAACTATTGAGCCCTTCAGCTCCATCTCACATTGTTGAGGTCCCAAGATTGGTACAATGTCTGTAATATGTAAATGGAGCTACTTTTTAATCAATAGGATGGGAAACTCCCAAGGTATGTAACATCCCAAATAAAATCTATCATTACAAATACAGGCAACTCTGTTCCATATAAGATCAGCCATTGCTAAATTATATTGTAAACATACAGGGTCCGATCCTCAGCTGGTGTAACTCAACCTCGCTACACTGGCTCACACCAGCTGAGGAGCTGGCTCAATATCTATATTAACCCCATGAATACTGCTAGTTGCTCCAGATACATGTATGTTAAAATGCCTGCCATGCTGCAGAAGAAAAGAACCATTACCTGATACTCAACTGATTTCAGTAGAACAAATTATGACAGCGCAGGAGTGACCCAAAAGGCCAGCAGCAAAATAAATAAATGGAAATCAAGTTTGCTAACAAGAAAAAGTGTTCATAGTTGCAGGACAATTTGCACTGAGTCTATAGGAATGGATGCATTTATGGGCTTGATATTCTTCCTGCACTAAATTTACACTGGTGTAACTCGCTCTTTCAGGCCTTTCATGAATTATTCTGGTATAAGTAGAAAAAAAAAATCTGATTCCCCTCCCCATATTGCTTCCTCTTAATGTCCAGATCATTTTCCAGTCAAGCAACCTCCCAGCCTAGCAGTTTGTATTGGTTTTAACTTGTGTTGGGCCAGACCCTAAACCCTGGATCTGAACATCCCTGAGCTTTGGGAGATTCTAAATCCATACTTATATCTAAATGTGCACTTTGCAGCTTAGGATCATGTTTAGTGTCAATGCTAAGTTTTCTCTCTCAGCTTTGATGTTTGTAGAAGAACTGGAGAGCGGAAGGGAGGCATAGATCAGCTATCTCTGGCCTCTCACAAATCCCACAATATCTACATAGATCTCAGTGGAATTCATGTGACAAGGGATGGAAACACTGTTTTTTCCCCCAAGGGAAGAATTCCGAGGAAACTCCATGAGTTTCCTTTTCCCTTTGAGCGTTAATCCTGAGTAGTGGCCAATGGGACCCTGTGGCTGGGGGAAAAGTAGAACTCTGAACTTACATCCTAGGAGATAAATTAAGAAGGAAATTATTTCAAATATTTTGCTCTACAGATTCATGTGTAATTTAAGGCTGCTATGTGTTGTTAATGATTTCTGGTCTAAAACAATGCTTTATTAATTTAAAAAGAAATTTCATTTCATCTTTCATCTCCAGTATTTCCTCTTTACTGAGCGTGATCTGGTGAGAGTGAAACTCTTGCTGACATAGCCTGACAGGTTAAAAATATGGATGCTCCGTCCACTCCATTTTCCTGCTGCGGTGATTTAGTAAAAGACTAGTTGCTGTCAGATCCAGTAATTTGAGACTCATCTTACAACCAAGTATATATGCTGATGAAAAGCTGCTTTAGCAGCGGAGAGACTGCTAATTGTTTGATTATACAAGTCTTCACATTAATGAAGCACTATTCCGTGGATTTGGAGCATGGCGTGCAACCAAATTACCACCCCAGCACTCAAGCTGTGAAATCTGATTATTCATTAGCCAGTCAGTGAGTGGTACAAACATCTTTTCTTTTTTCAAACCGTCAAATGAGAGTGACTGCTTTTTCCCCCCCTTCTCTTCCCTTTAAGGATATGAGGGTTTAGATTTTATCAACAATCACAGCCAACTCAAGAGTTTAAGGATTAGCATGTTATAGGAAATAGGGTTCCATAAGGACACACATTTTTCTCCAAACTGTGCCCTTCTCATATCATTTATCCTCTGTTTGCTTAGTCTTGGCCTCCCCTGAGCCTGTCACTGACTGACAATTGTGGTGCACTCAATGAACTGAGAGTGGACTATGTCCTCCCTAATTGACAAGAGTTACTAAAAGATAAGGAATCAGTGAGGAAAGGTGATACTGCATCTGCCTTGACAAAATGGAGCGGATTTCAGATGGATAGTCCTGAAAAATTGTTTCAAGCCATTTTTAGAATTAATGTATAAATCTTGATCTTTTATAGCTGGGAAAATATCAAAAATTCCCGCTCTGCCTAAAGTAAATGATGAGTAATTTTACTCAGTTTAATTGCCCCCCCCCCCCCGAGACATTTCTGTAGAGCACAGACAGTTCCAACCTAAGGGAGAATCCAGCTACAGCTGGTCTATTTATTCAGTAAATGTATCTGGGATCCGTTACAAAATGAGATGAGTGGAAATCCTTCCTCACATAGAGGAGAAGTACTGACATCTCCAGCAAATGGGATTATCTGTAATGAGATTACACACAAAAAGATTAAGATGTGAACTGACACTCCTAGGAGATACAAAAGAGGCTCCTGAGACAACAGAGAAATGAGGTGTCAGAAGCAGAAGGTGGAATTGCTTCCTTGAGAAGGTTTTTCATGATAATGATAATGATCTTACAGTTATAATAGTATCTTTCATGCAGGAGGATCCCCAAAGAACCTTACAAACACTACACTGGAATCTCTTAGCCCATCACTGAAAGGCATCCACCTCTGGGTGAAATGCAGCAGCTTTTTAACAGTGCGCAACATCGCCATTTAACAGTAAATTAAGACAAATACCATATTAAATTGAAACTGCAGGGAGAGTTTAGGTCATCAGAATGAAATTACGCAAATATGAATTTTGGACACAGAGGCATATGACAGAGGCATCTTTTGTAGTTGTTTGCCACATACACTGCTATATTAGAATTAGTTAAATAAAAGTTCAGGGCCAAATGCACAAATTTCCCTAAAAAGGGGTACAAAATGAATGATGCAAAAGCAAATAAGAGAGAAGCTGTTGAATGTTCTGCTATTATGAAGCTTTAATAGTACACCTTGGCCTGGTCTACACTGTGTGGGGGGGTGGAAATCGATCTAAGTTACGCAACTTCAGCTATGTGAATAACATAGCTGAAGTCAACGTACTTAGATCTACCACGGTGTCTTCACTGCAGTAAGTCGACAGCTGATTCTCTCCCATTGACTCTGCCTGTGCCTCTCGCCCTGGTGGAGTACCGGAGTCAATAGGAGAGTGCTCGGCGGTCGATTTATCGCGTCTAGATTAGACGTGATAAATCAACCCCCGCTGGATCGATCACTGCCCGTCGATCCAGCAGATAATGTAGATAAGCCCACAACCACAACACAAGTTTTTCTTGAAAGCAGAGTGCATTCACTTCCATTGCAAAGCACACACACTGATACATAAGATTGACATACATATATTGAGATATATAATTTTGTGTGCCTGACCTCTTATATTAATTAAGAGTCCCATGGCACTTTTCATAAGAGTAGTGGTGTGACTTGTGTAGCCACACACAATTGCCATTCCATAGTGTACACTCACTGTATGAATGTAAACCATGACTTGTACTGCGGTGGCAAACTTCTCAGTCATTTAAGAAAGAGGGTCAGTCTAGCCATAGACTGCCAAGAATTGCCAAGCAAAGTATATACACACACACACACCACAATTCTCTGAAGGAGAATGAGTAGAGCAGCAGATGACTATTCTTTGTTCATCTTCAACTTAGAGAGCAATAGTTACAGTAGGAGAGATCTTTTGTACCTTCAATCATTCAAGCTATAAAGCGAAAATGGTGTTTGAATAGCATTACAGATTGTGCAAAAAAAAGGATAAAGGAAATCTTCCTTCCGAAGATGTTGTGTGCCAAGACTGAAATAACTGTCCAGATGAAGCTTAAGGTGTAGCTGGAAGAGGTTACTGATATGGATAAAATCCTCAGATACAAATTTTCTGTCTCAGCACGCTAAATTACCACCATTGTTCTCAGTAGACTTTATTAGTCGTCTTCTCAAAGTTATAAATGGAGCTGTGACGGCGTGTATCAGCCCCGATACAGCAGGGGTTAACCCTTCTCTCTTAGCCAAGGAGGCCATGCACCCCCAGCTCTGCTGGGCATGCTCCAGCTGGAAGCAGGATATAAAAGCCAGTAGAGCCTCTCAGTAGAGCCTCTCAGAACACCGGACCAGGGTTCAAGTGGCCGAAGCCATGGCCCTGAAACAATTTACCCAGATCCTGCCCACCAGGGGAAGGAATGGGTGTAATGGCATTGCCCGGTGACCCTTCGCAAAGTCGTCTCCCTGACGGAGGAGTACACGGCTGCTGAGGGAGTAGAGTGAGTGAGCCATAAATTGAGGGGCCTGGGAGACCGAGAGCAAACACCTGTTTGGGGGGCCTTGCAAAACTGAAGCATACCCACTGCTATGCCAGGCCACCAGCACCCACAGCAGTGTCCAGTGCAAGGGACCCAATTGGGGCAACCCCTATCTGGGGCAGAGACAACCCACTGGGTGGATGGAGCACACCCCAGCCCACCCCACCCACAGGGGGAAATTGTGACCGGTGTTATGAGTGTGGACAGGAATGGCACTTCTGGAGAGAGTGCCCTTACATGGACTGCATTTACGGGCAGGTCTGGGTGGCCGATCACTGCTCCCGGAAGAGGGAGCTGGGAAAGATCTTGGTTCCTGACCGGGTGGATGGGACGCCAGCAACGGCCCTGGTGAACTCAGGATGCAGCCAAACAATCATCCATGCCAGCCTGGTCAAGGCCACCAACCTGGCTGGAGCATCCATATGGCTGCAATGCATTCATGGGGACATGAAACCATACCCAACCATCTGGGTGCAAGTCGAGGCCGCACACCAGGAAGGACAGTGCCTAGTTGGGGCATCCCCGAAGCTAGCCTACCCGGTGGTCTTGGGGCACGACTGGCAGGGTTTCATTGGTCTCCTTCAAGAGTGTTGCACACACCTCTCGGGAGCTGGGGGGGCACACCCCATGAGGAGAGGGTTTCTGGGCCTTCCAAGGCCATACAACTCCACAGAAGGACCCTTGGGAAACCCTGGAACACTGGAGATAGGCTGCCCCCTGACTGAAGCCCCAATGAGGGAAAGGCAAGGATGGCTGGACATTGATGGAACTTCCTAGAAGAGCAAAGGGCAGACCCCACCCTCAGCCAGGCTTGAGAGCAGGTGGCAGGCTCCACCCGGAAGGAGGATCAACCTCAGCGCCTTCCCCAAGGACCCCGGTTTGAGATCCGCAAGGACCTTCTCTACTGGTTAGTCCAGGACCCACAGACCAAGGAAGACCTGTGTCAACTGCTAGTCCCACGGCAGTTCCAACGAGGCTTGCTACACCTGACCCACTCATTATTCTGGGCCAGGCACCTGGGGAGGGAGAAAACACTGCAGCAGGTGGCCCAAAGATTTTTTTGGCCTAGTATACGCCAAGAAGTGCGGGACCACTGCGCCTCTTGCCTGAGTGTCAGAAGGCTGGCCCGAAGGGGGTACCAAGGGTCCCCCCTGTGCCCTTACCCATGCTCATGATTCCCTTCAAGAGTATTGGCCTAGACTTGGTGGGGCCCCTGGAGAAGAGCAGCATGAGCCACAAGTATATTCTCATCGTGGTCAACTATGCAACGCAGTACCCGGAGGCTGTCCCGCTGAGGGCCGCCACTGCCCCCACTATCGCTAATGAACTCCTGCAGATCTTCTCCAGAGTGAGACTACCCTGCTAGATACTAACAGACCAAGGGACTAATGTACATCCAGGTTGATGGCGGAGCTGTGCAGCATGCTAAATATCCTTGCTCTCAAGACCTTGGTCTACCATCCCCAGATGGATGGGTTAGTGGAGTGATTTAACAGGACCCTGAAGTCAATGCTAAGAAAGTTCATGGAAGAAGATCCCCAGCACTGGGACAAGTTGCTCCCCGTGCTCCTCTTCGCCATGCAAGTGGTTCCACAGACCTCCAGTGGATTTTCCCCATTCAAACTCCTCTATGCGAGGCAGCCCAGGGGAATCCTAGACCTCCTGAGAGAGATGTGGGAAGAACAGGAAAGCCGGATCAGGGGATCTGTCCAGTACATACTACAGTTGCAGGAACATCTCCTAGAACGGGGTACCATGGCGTGGGAGAACCTGTTACGGGCCCAACATGCTCAAGAGAACCAGTACAACAGGGGAAAGAAGATGAGGGTCTTTGAGCCCCGAGACCGGGTCCTGTTGTTGTTACCCTACTCAGAGGGTAAGCTGCTGCCAAGTGGCAGGGCCTCTTCGAGGTGACCAGATGGGTAGGGCCCATTGACTGAGATTTGGATGCCAGGGCATCAGAGAGATGCACAGATCTACCACATGAACCTCTTCAAGGCCTGGAAGAAACATGAGGGCCTGATGATTGCCTCGTACCCCCCAGAGCCCGAGTTGGGGCCATTGGCCAATGAACCTGTGGAGCCAGGGCCAGTGGCAATCGGCCAGGAGCTCGATCCCAATCAACAGGAACAGGTATGGCAGTTAGTATCTGCCTTTCCCACCATCTTGTCAGCCTGACCAGGGGAAAAAAAATGTGATCAGTCATCACATTGCTACCATCCCCAGCCAGAAGGTGAGAGATAACCACCGTCCACACCCCAAGAAGATGTGTGGGGGTCATGCAGAAGGAACTAGAGATGATGCTAGCCCTAGGAGTGGTTGAGGAGTCCAGGACTGAGTGGTGGTCCCCAAGCCTGACAGATCAGTCAAGTTCTGCATTGACTTCAGAAAGGTGAATGCCACCTCCCGGTTTGACACATACCCCATGCAGCACTGCTCCCATCCCGTCCGTCAGTGGGATGGTGAGCATGGCAAAGTTGGCCACAAACTGTCCGAAATACCCTGCCGGACCTAAAAATTGCGGTACTTTCCTCTTCATCGTGGGGGTAGGCCTGCACCTTGTCCACTAAGAGACATAGTTTTTCCCTGCCCATGGTGTAGCCTAGGTAAGTCACCTCTCGCTGGCCCAAGTGACACTTGGCCAGGTTTGCGGTGAGGCCTGTGTTTCCCAGGGCTTGCAGCACGCTGGCAAGGTGTTGAAGATGTTCCTTCCAGCTGGCGCTATAGATGACAAAATTGTCAACGTACGCAGTGGCGTATGAATTATGGGGACTCAATATTTGGTTCATGAGCCGCTGGAAGGTGGCTGCAGCCCCCTGCAAGCCAAAAGGTATCATGGTAAATTGGTAGAGGCCAAAGGGTATAGGAAAGGCCGTCTTCTCCTGGGAGGCTGGTGTCAAAGGGATCTGCCAATACAGATTCATAGATATTTAGGTCAGAAGGGACCATTATGACCATCTAGTCCGACCTCCTGCACAACGCAGGCCACAGAATTTCACCTACCACTCCTGCAAAAAACCTCACACCTATATCTGTGCTATTGAAGTCCTCAAATCGTAGTTTAAAGACTTCAAGGAGCAGAGAATCCTCCAGGAAGTGACCCGTGCCGCATGCTACAGAGGAAGGCGAAAAACCTCCAGGGCCTCTTCCAATCTGCCTTGGAGGAAAATTCCTTCCCGACCCCAAATATGGCGATCAGCTAAACCCTGAGCATATGGGCAAGATTCATCAGCCAGATACTACAGAAAATTCTTTCCTGGGTAACTCAGATCCCACCCCATCTAATATCCCATCACAGGCCATTGGGCCTATTTACCATGAATATTTAATTACCAAACCCATGTTATCCCATCATACCAGCTCCTCCATAAACTTATCGAGTTTAATCTTAAAGCCAGATAGATCTTTTGCCCCCACTGCTTCCGTTGGAAGGCTATTCCAAAACATCACTCCTCTGATAGTTAGAAACCTTCGTCTAATTTCTAGTCTAAATTTCCTGGTGGCCAGTTTATATCCATTTGTTCTTGTGTCCACATTGGTACTGAGCTTAAATAATTCCTCTCCCTCTCCGGTATTTATCCCTCTGATATATTTATAGAGAGCAATCATATCTCCCCTCAACCTTCTTTTAGTTAGGCTAAACAAGCCAAGCTCTTTGAGTCTCCTTTCAGAAGACAAGTTTTCCATTCCTCGGATCATCCTAGTAGCCCTTCTCTGTACCTGTTCCAGTTTGAATTCATCCTTCTTAAACATGGGAGACCAGAACTGCACACAGTATTCCAGGTGAGGTCTCACCAGTGCCTTGTATAACGGTACTAACACCTGCTTATCCCTACTGGAAATATCTCTCCTGATGCATCCCAAGACGGCATTAGCTTTTTTCACGGCCATATCACATTGGCGGCTCATAGTCATCCTATGATCAACCAATACTCCAAGGTCCTTTTCCTCCTCCGTTACTTCTAATTGATGCGTCCTTAGCTTATAACTAAAATTCTTGTTATTAATCCCTAAATGCATGACCTTACACTTCTCACTATTAAATTTCATCCTATTACTATTACTCCAGTTTACAAGGTCATCCAGATCCTCCTGTAGGATATCCCTGTCCTTCTCTAAATTGGCAATACCTCCCAGCTTTGTATCATCCGCAAACTTTATTAGCACACTTTTTGTGCTGAGGTCAGTAATAAAAAGATTAAATAAGATTGGTCCCAAAACCGATCCTTGAGGAACTCCACTGGTAACCTCCCTCCAGCCTGACAGTTCACCTTTCAGTAGGACCCGTTGTAGTCTCCCCTTTAACCAATTCCTTATCCACCTTTCAATTTTCCTATCATATCCAATTTAACTAATAATTCCCCATGTGGCACGGTATCAAACGCCTTACTAAAATCTAGGTAAATTAGATCCACTGCATTTCCTTTGTCTAAAAAATCTGTTACTTTCTCAAAGAAGGAGATCAGGTTGGTTTGGCACGGTCTACCTTTTGTAAAACCATGTTGTATTTTGTCCCATTTACCATTGACTTCAATGTCCTTAACTACCTTCTCCTTCAAGATTTTTTCCAAGACCTTGCACACTACAGATGTCAAACCAACAGGCCTATAATTACCTGGATCACTTTTTTTCCCTTTCTTAAAAATAGGAACTATGTTAGCAATTCTCCAATCATACAGTACAACCCCTGAGTTTACAGATTCATTAAAAATTCTTGCTAATGGGCTTGCAATTTCATGTGCCAATTCCTTTAATATTCTTGGATGAAGATTATCTGGGCCCCCCGATTTAGTCCCATTAAGCTGATTGAGTTTCGCTTCTACCTCAAATATGGTAATGTCTACCTCCATATCCTCATTCCCATTTGTCATGCTACCATTATCCCTAAGATCCTCTTTAGTCTTATTAAAGACTGAGGCAAAGTATTTGTTTAGATATTGGGCCATGTCTAGATTATTCTTGACCTCCACTCCATCCTCAGTGTTTAGCGGTCCCACTTCTTTTTCTTTGTTTTCTTCTTATTTATATGGCTATAGAACCTTTTACTATTGGTTTTAATTCTCTTTGCACGGTCCAACTCTACTTGACTTTTAGCCTGTCTCACTTTATCCCTACATGTTCTGACCTCAATAAGGTAGCTTTCCTTGCTGATCCCTCCCTTCTTCCACTCCCTGTATGCTTTCTGCTTTTGCTTTATCACCTCTCTGAGATGCTTGCTCATCCAGCTTGGTCTACAACTCCTGCCTATGAATTTTTTCCCCTTTCTTGGGATGCAGGCTTCTGATAGCTTCTGCAGCTTTGATTTAAAATAATCCCAGGCCTCCTCTACCTTTAGATCTATAAATTCTTCAGTCCAATCCACTTCCCTAACTAATTTCCTTAATTTTTGAAAGTCAGCCCTTTTGAAATCAAAAACCCTAGTTGCAGATTTATTTTTGTTAATCCTTCCATTCAGTTTGAACTGAATTAGCTCATGATCACTTGAGCCAAGACTATCCCCTACAACCATTTCTTCTATGAGGTCCTCACTCCTCACCAAAACCAAATCTAAAATGGCATCCCTTGGTTAGGTCTAAGGTGGAGATAAATTCCGTGTCGCTCAGCCGCTTGAGCAGTTCATCCACTGAAGAGGAGTTTGTCCACCGAGAGCGGCTGACCCAGGAGTCAGTACTGGCCCAGCCTGACTTCACAAAACCCTTCACCCTCCAGACGGATGCTTTGGAGGTAGGGATGGGAGCAGTGCTGTCACAAGATTTAGAGGGGGAGGAGCACCCCATCCTTTACCTCAGCTGCAAGCTGTTCCCCCAGGAGACCCACTACTCCAGAATAGAACAGGAGCCCTTGCTGTTAAGTGGCGGTTGACACCTTAAGATATTACCTCTTGCGGAATCCCTTTTCTTTGGTAACTGACCGCGCACCCCTCCAATGGATTAATACTATGAAGGAAACTAATGCACGAATCATGCGTTGGTACCCATCACTCCAGCCCTACTCCTTCCGTGTGCTACACTGGCCAGGGAAGGCCCATGAGAATGTGGACTTCTTCTCCCGGGTGGGAGGAGGAGAAGGGGCACCGCTCCGGGATGCCATCTTAAGGGGGAGGGTGTGTGACGTAGCCCTGCACTGGTACAGCAGGGATAAACCCTTCTCTCTTAGCCAAGGAGGCTACACACCCCCAGCTCTGTTGGGCATACTCCAGCTGGAAGCAGGATATAAAAGCCAGCAAATCAGCTCAGTCTCGACTGACTGCCAGTGGGGAAGGAGGCATTGCCAGCTCCTGAGGGAGGTCTGCCTGCACTCCAAGACGGAGAGGCCAGCCAGTCAGACATGGACCTGGACACACTGGCACGGGACATCATGGAGAAGGGAGAGACCAGAGAATCCCAGAGATGGAGGACTCCAGAGCCTTGGCTAGGAAGTGACCCAGGGAGGTTTTGCAGGGAAACGGTGACAGAACCGGACAAAGGCTTGGCGTGTTTCGGTTGGACCCCTGCCGAGCTGGTGGTGGGCAAACCTGCCACCGACAGGGCCCTGCGTCGGGACTCACTGGAGAGGGCGGGCCTGGGTCCCCCTATCCTGACCACCACCCACCCTGGGCTGGTGGCCCAGCTTGCCAGTAGTACTGACTCTGGCCATTGGGCTGCACTGCCCAGACAGCAGGGGCTATATTATTGACTCTGGCCATTAGACAACGCTGCCCTGACAGCAAGGACTGTGGTATTGATTCTGGCTAATAGGCCACACTGCCCTGCTATCAAGGGCCACATTAAAGACTAAGGCCCCTGAGCTGCACAGCCCCAAGCCCCTGGGCACCCCTTCAAACTCGATTGCGGGGCTGTGACGCACCTCTTCCCCTACCCCGTGGGATGGCAGGGTGTATCAGACCCATGACAGGAGCTTAACAGAAAAACAAAATATATTTAGTCAATATGTCATTGCAACTAATGTCTGCAAGTCATATCCTTTGAACTTTCTGGCAATGAGGATAGTTAAACATTTTGCTCACTCCTCCACTCATCTGTTCCCTCTACCAAGCCAACTACAAGCATCAATGCCTACAGGGCAACCTGATCTCAGACTTATGTTCCTGTGGACCTGAGATTAGCATCAGATACTATTTATTTTGTTATACTGCCTTGGCCTAGAAGGCTAAGTCAAGTTCACTATATTACAGCTATTGCAATGGACTATAAAGTAGCTAATTGCCCACTGTAGACCCAAATATAATGTTCTCCAACATCACTTTTGGATAGCTGGGTTCTAGCCATGTCTCTGTCTGTGGTTCACTGTGTGACTCTGAGCAAGTTGTAAACTCTCGGTGGTTCAGTATCCCCATCTGCAGAATGGATAATGTTACATTACTTATCCTGGTAGGGGTGGATTTTATTTTTCGGGCACTCCACGGGGTGAAAAGGGAAAATACAGATCTTCCTAGCATCTCTCAGGCACCACGGGTTGTTGAAACCTCTACAAAATTAGAGCCATTTTATGTGCTGCTGCTGTTCAGCAACCCTCCTCCCAGCAATCTTTTGAGTGGCACATACCCACACTACTAGAAATTCTCTTCCTCATTTCTCTGCCATGTTTAAAACATCTTATGTCATGTAGATGCCACGTCAGCATGCTTGCTTGTTAACAGTGAAAGAAGCCCCTTTTTTCTTTTATTGAACTTATCAGCCAGTAGGACCAGCGCTACAAAATAATTTTTGCCAGCATAGCTGTGTTGATTAGGGGTGTAATTTTTTTTTTTTTGCGCCTGAGACCTGACATAACCGCAAAAGCACTTTTTTGTGTGTATAAGCTGCACCTACAGTAAGAGGGTTTTACCAGTGTAGTTATGAGGATATAGCTAGCCCTGCAAAACTTTGAAGGGGAGACTAGACCTAAGAGTGATGATTTCTGGTTCCAAACATTACCCAGTTAAATCCTGGACTGCCACTCTCTGCAAGGAGCCCAACGCAGATGCCTGCTTGCTCCCTTTAATATTTTTGTGGTCGTTAATGGAGGAAGTTCAATGAACTTAGATCCATATCAGATTCAGAGTTTAAGTCAGCAGAGGCAAAACAACAGCTTTAAAATGCTGATAACAGCACTTGCTATGTCATTTTCATGGATTTTCTTCACAAATTATCCTGCTGTGTTTTCACAATTCAACTTCATTGACACATGGACCTCTTTCCTTACTAAAACCAATGTTAGAAGTTCACTAAGTACCACCAACCAAATGATGACTTTAAAGCCAACACAGGGTGTTTACCTCAGGATAAACTTTGCAGCCATCAATAATCAGCCATCCTGAGCAAGTCCCACTGTGTCCCATTGTGGGCAAGTATCCATTTCCTATTTAAGAGAATCCTACCTATTGCCACTGCTCTGTAGCATTCAACAATTTTGATCTCTGGCTAGGCTACCAACCAGTGCTTGTAATCCAAACAGAAAGAATCCAGTAGCTTTCATCACCCAAACAGAGGCTTTCGTTTAAAAAGTAATGCCTTTCAATGTCAGCTTGGCCACCAGCTGCTTCTAGAAGATTAGAGCTTTTCTCTGCCTTCCCTGGCAACTGGCATGGATTTGTTTGCCTAGTTTACATTGTAGTGCATTATTCAGCTATCTGTAAGCATGATCAGTGCTGGCTTCCAATATTTCAAAGCCTGTGGCATCATCATCTAACACTGATTATGGAAAAAAGCTTCTTCTAAGAAGCAGCAGTTGAATTTCTAAGAGGTGCATTTTGTACATATGTACTTCATCAGTGAGGTTCAATGTGTTAAAGCTCCTGGGACACAGTGCTTCTAAATTAAAACAGAGGCATTACTTCTGTCTTATCAATATTAGGTATTTTTCCCTTGTGAAATGGTATCTAAAATGACACCTATGTATCATGGTCATAGAGGCTCCTTAGAAATACCTAAGTTAGAGAGAAATAACATCTCATGGTTGACCTCATTCCTTGGTAGACCCATCTATTATTTCCGATATATCTAGCCATCTTCTGCTCCACAGTGGCTGCAGAAAGTAAATTATTGGAATTGGACTGCTAAAGTGGCATTTAAGAATGGAAAAATCATGCAAACAATATTAGCAACCTTAACATGCTTTAGCTTCACACTCAGAGATATTGCTACCACATGATCACCAGCACTTGGAGCACTCCTGTCACATTCTCAGGGAGGAGTAGGCAGAACAGACTGAGGCACACAAAGTCCCAAACATTTGTGCCTAAGGTTAGGCATCTAAATCTGTATTTAGGGTCTAAGTTATCTGAACTTTGGAGCTGCTGAGTACCCATAACTCCTGTTCACTTCACACACAGCTTTCCCTGCCTGGCTTCTTTCACTAGAGCTTTTACAGTCCCATATTGCCTGGCCTACTTTCCTTAGCTTGTGTGTTAACCTGTGAGTGTTGACATATGTACTTATATAAGGATCACTTCATCTCAAGGGTGGACCGCCAAGTCTAGGTCACCCTGGCAGAAACATGGAATATCACAAATCGCTGTCACTTTACAGTTAGACAAGATACCCACAACAATACAAGCTTCCCTTAAGTCCAGCCTGTGTCACAACAAAGCTTTACAGCAAACCATCTGGCTTACACACAGCTCATTCAAGAAAACATTCCTCAACTTGCAGAAAATGAACAAACCTGTTGAATGTGCTTCCTTTGCAGAGAATTAATGTCAGAATATCAGCTTCGTTGTGATTCTTACAGTTCATCCTCATTTTGGACAGCCATTAAAAGTGGCTAATTTGCAACTACAAGAGGAAGATGTTGCGCAGTAGGTATAGCCCATCATGGGGTGTCATGTCACGTGTGGTCAAAAGAAAGGGCAGAGGCGGTGCCGCAGCCGGTTGGGTCTTATGCTGATGACTTTTACTATAAAATGTGGTGATATTGTCTAGTGACTGGAGTCAATAAAGTCACCCTTCCCCACAGGACAGCATGGCCTAATAGCTGGAGTCAATAAAGGCAGATCTTCCACTCAGGGCAGCATGGCCTAAAGGCCAGAGTCAACGCTTCTGGGGTGCCATGTGGCCTATTGGCTCGTTGGGGAAGTGGGGCACACCTAGGAGTGTGTGGCACCGAGGGTAGGGGAACTGAGGCCCTCCATGCTCCTCGAGTCTCAGCCCAAGGCCCTGGGGGTTGTGGGGGGGCTCATCACCAAGTCAGTGGGGAGCCTCCCAAAACACTCTGACTGGTTCACCAGTTCACTCACCAAAGAAAAGTCTAAGTCCTCTGGGCTGCTTCCTACCCATTCTCCCTCAGACATGCTCCATGGTGCCTTTGGATCTCTGGGGTCCTCAGGTGGCATAGCTCCTGCCAGTGAGGTCTCTTCTCTGGGCTCATCAGACAGCCTGGAGTCCATCTGGAGCTCTGCATGCCATGGCTCTGTAGTTGGGGCCTGTAGCAGCTCCCAGGAGACAGTCTGCATCATCCCCCCACTCCCCTTCAGCAGCCTGCCCAGACTGAGTTGGGCTGCTTCCTTTTATACTCTACCTCCAGGCTGAGCATGCCCAGCAGAGTAGGAGGGGCGGGGCTTCCTCAGCCTGAAAAGCACAGTTAACCTTTTTGGGGCTGGTGCAAGGTAGATACACCCTATCACGGAACATTTACATGTATGTGCATACAAGGTACTATCTATTCTGCACATGCAAAGGCAAGAAGGAAGAAAACACTTCCATGCCCACATTTGAAAAATAGGACCTATATAATGCCTGGTCCTCCAAAACAGGAATTTTCTTTTTTGGACAGAAATCAAATGACATGTTGGGGTGACATTTGTACTACCAGAAGTCATAAGGCTCGTCATTCCATTTTCCTTATGCTGTGTGGTACTATATCTGGCTCATGAAGACACCCTGTAAACCATCAGATTCGGACACAGGTGTTGGAATATTGTAAATCAGCCAAGGTCAGCATTAACCAGCTTTAAAGTTAGAATTCTAAAGCCTATCTCCATAGCCCAAAAGGTAATCAAATCCCTTTTCGTATCTCCGTAACCATTTCTATGGCCAGTTGTTACTGTGGTGACAGATGCCTTATCAAAAGCTGAGGTAGATGGTCAGACAAAATGGAGCTCATTCAGGTAGATCTGTGCATCACCACTTCAGAGATCTTTTTACAGCATACAACCTCAGTTCAAAGCAGTGGGAAGAATTAGGGTCTTTTAAACACTTCCTCTAGGAGTCCTCTCCAGGAGAGTTTATTTGCATGCTGAGGCCTGTCACATGTTTTCATAACAGATAATTTTTAGGCTTTTTTTAGGTTGGTTGTGGAAAATTATCAACAGCTGACATATCAGGAAGTGGGCTGTGATGAGCCAGAATAAAATCAGTGTGAATTATCTGATCTCCACCATAACTAAGTGGAGAAACATTATTATTTCCCTAATAAAAAAAATGATATTCCAAAACCAATCCTATTAGTTTAACAAAAGGTGGAAAAATTACCAAATAATAGCATGCAGACCGTGTCTATTTATCATCTATTTCCATGTGTTTGCAAGGCAGCTGAGATTTTTCTTGTCCTTGCAGTTACTGCATTTGGAGATGTGTCAAGAGTTTATTTAAAATCTAAAATAAGCACTGAAAAGCACAGAAGCAAATGGTGCACGGCCCTCTGTTTTGTCATGTGCTGAAGTAACTGCCAGCAATGGGAAAGAAAGGAGTAGGAATAGACTCAGGGATGGGAGAACCTGTGGCCCACACTGTTTGGCTCTATTCTACTCTGTAGGGTACATCAATTTGGTATCTAAGATTAAGTGTGCTAATCATTCAGAACCAACCAGGGCTTCTCTACGAGTAAACTGACTTGCAAATGTCCTAAATATTCAGCCAAAAGTTTATCTGACAAGGTGTGATACCCTGGCACAAAGGAAGGATACCTCCTTATAAGGATATGTTAGGATATGTTTTGCACAAAGTATGCCTTGTGAGGTATCATTCTAAAAGTTTTAATCTGCTAGACATTAATATCTCATTGGAGTATATGTGCTAATCATCGTCTGTGAAGTTATGAAGTTCAGCTATGTATATGTTACTGAAACATGTTGTGAGGTTGAAAACACCCACAAGCAGCCTTTCAGGTACAACAGTAAAATGGCCAAACAATGTTAATGGCTTATTGAGGAAATGCACACAAGCACAAGGATTGCCCCAGAAACTGTGTACAGTAGAAACCTCTCAGAGATAGCACTACACAATGGGAGCTGTTTGATCCAGGGCACAGCAAGTGGGAAGAAGATATAAAAGGGGGAAATGACATCATGATGGTACCTCACTCTCACTACAACAACACACCTGGAAACACCTGAGAAACAACTGGGGGAAGTGGGGGACTGAACTGGGGGAAGTGACGGTCCCAGGCTAAAGGGATTTCTAGCCTGTGTATGAAAACCTGGGAAACCCAAGCTGCACAGCAAAGGCAGCTTGTGCCTTAAGAAGAAGCCTGCCTGTTTATCACTCAGGGTAAGAATTTGTTAATTCATATCCTACCTATCTAGTATGTTAAGCTCAGTTTGCGTTTTTGTTTATTTACTAGGTAATCTGCTTTGATCTGTTTGCTATCACTTAAAATCTATCTTTTTGTAGTTAATAAACTTATTTTATGTTTTAATCCAAACCAGTGAGCTTTGACTGGAGTGCTTGGGGAAAATCTCTGCTTGGTTACCACAAGTGTGCATTGTTCTGTTCACATTGAGGGAGAGGCAGACCGGGTATTAAACCCATATACTGGCCAGATTTGACCAGGGCAGGATGGTACTGCTCTGGGGTCCTAGGCTGGGAAGCTGGTGATTAGAGAGCCTGCATGTAATTGCAGCTACATGTGTCCCTACCTGTGTGAATGCTTGTGAAAGTGCAGGCTGGAGGTTTTTTGCAGCTTGTCACGGCAGCACAGTATGAGAGGGAGCCCAGGCTGGTGGGTCAGAGGGCTCAATGGTACCCCAATTCCAGTTAGCACCCTGGGGGGAACCCGTCACACAAGGATTTCACAAATTTGATATTCCAAAGTAAAAATGTCAACATGGCTGAGATAACACCAAGTCAAGCAACTGTCTCAGTCCTGTAGAAGCAAAGTGGTTAACCACCACTTGTTGTTCACAGAGTTACTATGAATTACTGCATGGTACTGCTGCCTCCGTGTAACTAGGCTGTAAGTTTAAGGTCAACAGTGAAAAACAGTGGCAACTAACTACACAGTGCTGTATAGAAATACTATTCAGTTGTCTCTAAATTGCTGCAAATAATAGTTTGCTAGGAGGCTTCTTCCAGGGCAGTGCACAGTAATTGCTGCCAGACTCAGTGCAGTATCAGAGAGCTCCAAAGATAAAAACAGTCAAGTGAGAGGGAGCTCATTGAAGAAGAGCACCCAGCAACAGAATTTTAGGTGTGCTTTATGTCAGTCTTCTGCAAGTATATCCACAGTATGAAGAGAGTAAGCATGTTTGATATGCAAGACAAGGGAAAAATTACATTCTGTCCATCACAACTCCTTCTACAGCTGGGAAACAGCAAAATGTACAGTTGCAGACCTCACTTTAAGAGAGAAGGAAACTTTGAAAGACGAGTTAGTTCTTATAGCAAAAAGAGGGAAAGGTTATACTGACGATTGGGGGAAAAGTACCTTGGTAAAAATAACTCACCCTTTGCATTTATAAGTGTCAGTAGAGTTTGGTTAAAGGAATGCTTGCTAAAAACAACAACTCTTAAAAGATTATAGGCCAGATTCTGAACTGTAGCCAGCCTCAACAGCAGCCAGCTGAGGGGGTGCTCAAGGGAACTGGTTGCATCTCCCTGAACTTAATTCTATGCAGGCCCTAGCATAGATCAGACAGCCTGGAGACTGCTTTAATCTGTGCCATCTGGCGATGGCCTCCAAGGGGCCATTCGCCAACTAGTAGTGCTCTGACAACATATCCATCACAGTTAGTCATACCCCTATGCTGTGAGCTGAAAGGAGAAGGTGTAGGAGCCATCTAGGTGTGTCCTACACCCACCCACTGGGGATCCTGCCACACACCAGTGGCAGCTTTTTACTTCCTTTGTGCCATTGAGGGAGTAAAGGTGGCTAGAAAAACTGGCTTTCAGATTCCTATGCACCTAACCAAATGCTCTGTAGCCTAGTAATGCAGGAGCATCCTCTTGACTGAACACTAGTTGTTTAAGGAATAAACCTGCATTTCAAAATAAAACATTTTGAATTATACAGTCTTCAAAATGATAGAAGGAGCCATTGTTTCCTGCTCTCCTAAAGGGATAAGGTCCCCTTTGAAGGGATTTGGTTTTGCTGATGAGCAAATAGGCATCCCCCCCACGGTGAAATATCTTAGTATTGTAGTCAAAAATGCAGTCTGGAATATATCCAAGGATTTTAAACTGTGCCTGTGAGAATACAAGGAAAAGGTTACTTGAAAAATCTTGAATATCACATGTAAAGAGTGAAAGTTGTTCTGTAGATATAGATGTAAGAACATAGTGTTAGTCATACCATATCAGACCAATGATCCATCTAGTCCTCTGACAGTGACCAGTATCAGCTGCTTTAGAGAAAGGTGTAAGAAATCCTACAGTAGCTAGCAATGGACATAACATCTCTCCTCATTCCCCCACCCCCCTTTCATAAGGCTAAATATTACAACTAGCCAAAAAGAAAGAAGGACTGGGGGAAGGGTATGAGTCAACACGGAGTAAAAATGTAAACTTCTTTAACTTATTTAGCTTAAGTACTCTAGGGATATCTGAATAGTTGGTGACTTTACATACATTACTGTATGTGCTGCAGTATTGAGGCCAAAGGACCTACATCAACAATGGGGTTTCAACCTTCACTCAGAATTGTCCTGGCTTTTAGTGGATTAAGACAGATCTATAACTTTATTGTAACAGGATTTCTGTATTTAATTTTTACTGTTTTGCAACACTTTTTTGTTAAAAAGGAAAATAAATGGTCTTATAGAAACAAATGCAATGCCTCTAGCTGAAGTTTCATGTGTTGGTTTTGTTCTCATTTGAAAGTCTTACAAAGAGTTGGACAGTTTGAATTCTGTGAGGCTGCCCAGGAACCTCTCTCCAGCTCATGTAGTTAAGTTAAGCTCTTATTAAACTCAGTTGTTATTTTTCTAACGAATTCTTAATTACTACTTTTTGAAACAACAATCATCCTACACTTCACATTCACTTTGTCTTTCCCCCCCTCTTCAGGCAGTGCATTCCTGCCACATATGGGCAAAGCGTGGGAGGCTCTGAGATCTCAAGCAACTGAAAATTTATGTCACACTTTCAAATAAAGGAATGATCCTTATTATAAAGGGGAAAACAAAGTAACACACTGAGATAAACAAAGAATCACAAAAATGCAAGGAACCTAGTATTAGCAGATGTTGAGCTAGCCATTAATTCTCTGTTTTACATTTAAATCTATTGCTGGAAAGCAAGTGTTGGAGCACCAAGGAACAAGAAGGAAGCAAGGCAGCTTCTAAGCATTTTGTATTATCTCCCTGTATTATAACTTTTGAAAAGGGAACATAGTGCTGGCGGAAATGCTCATTTGATGCCCCAAGAAAGCAAAAGGCTCTGTTTCCAGAACAGGTATGGCCAGGAGTACCAATTTCCTTTTAAGGTGCCACAAGTACTCCTTTTCAATTTCCATTTGCGGTCACACACCAATGCGCCTCAGACTGAGGCCTGGAAGAAATGACTTGAGGAGAGGGTATTTCCATCTTTGCCCTCATTCATTCCTTAGCCTTTCTACTGAGCATGCCATGAAGAGACAGGTGGGTCCACTCTGGGGAACAGCACTGACACTATCAATTCACAAAAATGGCCCTCTGGTGGTAACTGTTTAGTTGCTGCAGATTTGAAATGGGGCTATAGAGGTACAATGCTCAATATCCTGGTTAAAACCAATCCCAGGAGCCATCTATTCTCCCCAGTTTATCATAATTTACAGAGAGAATATTTTTTGTGGGGATTTCCTGTGAAAATTCAAGTTTCTATAGTGCCTAACATATTTTTATTTGTGAGGTGTGGGGTCTGCTAGTTGCCATTTAGGCTGCACTCTACAGGTAGTGCAATATGCTGTGAGGAAACCTATACTTGTTGCTTGATCTGTGTATAGTTATTTGTTTCTCCATTTATATCTAATATCTGTAGGAGGGTAATACAGTTTTAAAAATGCTCTTGATGTTGTTACCCATTTTTCCCTGCAGAAAGACAGAATTTTCAAAACTGTGAATATGAAAATATTCAAGTAAAATGTGTGTGCCATGCACATCAGGTTCCCTACTGAACAATGATTTTAATAATGCTGGCCTATTCTTGGGACAAGAACCTATCAAACTTTAGAGTGTTAACAGGGTATTCTTAAGTAATCGAGACAATTAATACACAATACACAGATCATGCAACAAGGGTTCTGAAAAATCAAATCCATAGTTACTTGATACATCCTTGGCCATTGTATCTTAGGCACCAATTTTTGCAAATATCTGTGTGTGAACAGAAAGTCATGTAATGTCAAAGGAAACAGAAAGCAGATATGTGCTTTGAATATTGCATTCACCATAATGTAATAATACAGTGTCTGCAAGCCATAGCTGTGAATGTTACAATGTGGTTGTGATAATTAGGATAATAGTGCTGCATCCACGATATATTAATTACAGATGCATTTGTACAGATCCTTTTTTCCCACCACTTTTCCTCCCAATTTTAGAGATAATTAGTGAAAGTACATAAAATTAAAAAATTATACAAGTGAAAAACCAGTAAAGGCACTTAAAATGATGCAAAAAATGATCAATTGTCTAAAAGAAAATGTAAAAATCATTGCTGTTAAAGTTTGCAAATGACACAAATTGGTGGAGTGGTAAATGATTTAGACAGAGCAATCTGGATTGCATGGTAACCTAGGGTCACTTAAACATGTTTTAATATAGCTAAATCTGTCTTGGAGAAACGAATGTAGGTCACACATCGAGAGTGGTGGACCATATTTTGGAAAGTAGTGACTTGGAAAAGGACTTGGTAGATAATCAACTGAACATGAGCTTCCACTGTGATGCAGCAGCTGAGATAGCAAATGTACTCTTTGGATGTATAAGCAGGGGAATACTGAGCAGAAGTAGGAAGGTATTATTACCACTGTCTACAGCATTAGCAAGACCAGAAAGCTTCAAAAACAGACTCCAATGAGAAATTGCTGAGCTTGAATTAATATGTAAACTAGATACTATTAACTTGGGTTTGAATAGAGACTGGGAGTGGCTGGGTCATTACACATATTGAATCTATTTCCCCATGTTAAGTATCCTCACACCTTCTTGTCAACTGTCTAAATGGGCCATCTTGATTATCACTACAAAAAGTATTTTTTCTCCTGCTGATAATAGCTCATCTTAATTAATTAGCCTCTTACTCCACCTTTTCATATTCTTTGTATGTATATAACTTCTTACTACATGTCCCATTCTATGCATCCGATGAAGTGTAGCTCACAAAAGCTTATGCTCAAATAAATTTGTTAGTCTCTAAGGTTCCACAAGTACTCCTGTTCTTTTTGCGGATACAGACTAACACGGCTGCTACTCTGAAATACTGGAATATAGTGTCCAATTCTGGTATCCACACTTAAAAAATGATGTTGACAAATTGGAAAGATTTAGAAAAGAGTTACAAGAATAAGCCACGGCCTGGAAAACATGGCTTATGTGAGACTAAAGCTCAATGTATTTTGTTTACCCAAGAGAAAGTTAAATTGTAACTTGATCACAGTCTGTAAGTACCTACACAGGTACTTTCATTTAGGGACTGTCCAGTTTGGCCGATGTACATAGCAGAGGGGCATTGCTGGCACATGATGGCGTATATTACATTGGTGGACGTGCAGGTGAATGAACCGGTGATATTGTGGCTGATCTGGTTAGGTCCTGTGATGGTGTCGCTGGTGTAGATATGTGGGCAGAGTTGGCATCGAGGTTTGTTGCATGGATTGGTTCCTGAGTTAGAGTTACTATGGTGTGGTGTGTAGTTGCTGGTGAGAATATGCTTCAGGTTGGCAGGTTGTCTGTGGGCGAGGACTGGCCTGCCTCCCAAGGCCTGTGAAAGTGAGGGACTGTTATCCAGGATGCGCTGAAGATCATTGATGATGCGTTGGAGAGGTTTTAGCTGAGGACTGTATGTGATGGCCAGTGGAGTTCCGTTGGTTTCTTTCTTGGGCTTGCCTTGCAGCAGGAGGCTTCTGGGTACACGTCTGGCTCTGCTGATCTGTTTCCTTATTTCCTCATGTGGGTATCATAGTTTTGAGAATGCTTGGTGAAGATCTTGTAGGTGTTGGTCTCTTTCTGAGGGGTTGGAGCAAATGCGCTTGTACCTCAGCGCTTGGCTGTAGACAATGGATCGTGTGGTGTGTCTGGGGTGGAAGCTGGAGGCATGAAGGTAGGCATAGTGGTTTTCGGTATAGGGTGGTGTTAACGTGACTGTCACTTATTTGCACCATGGTGTCTAGGAAATGGATCTCCCATGTAGATTGGTCCAGGCTGAGGTTGATGGTGGGGTTGAAGCTGTTGAAATCGTGGTGGAATTCTTCCAGGGTTTCCTTCCCATGGGTCCAGATGATGATGTCATCAATGTAATGATTGTGAGTGGAAGAGAGCTGAGGAAGCGTTGTTCCAGGTCAGCCATAAAAATGTTGCCATATTGTGGGGCCATGCGGGTGCCCATAGCAGTGCTACTGCTCTGGAGGTATATATTGTCACCAAATTTGAAATAATTGTGCGTGAGGATAAAGTTACAGAGCTCAGCAATCAGTTGTGCTGTGGAATCATCAGGGATACTGTTCCTGACAGCTTGTATTCCATCTGTGTGTGGGATGTTTGTGTAGAGAGCCTCTACATCCATTGTGGCTAGGATGGTGTTTTCTGGAAGATCAGCAATGCATTGTAGTTTTCTAAGGAAATCAGTGGTGTCACAGAGATAGCTGGGAGTGCTGGTGGCGTAGGGTCTGAGTAGAGAGTCCACATATCCAGACAGTCCTTCAGTGAGAGTACCAATGCCCAAGATGATGGGGCGTCCAGGGTTTCCAGGTTTGTGGATCTTGGGTAGTAGATAGAATAACCCCAGTTGGGGCTCTAAGGGTATGTTGATTTGTTCCTGTGTTAGTGTAGGGAGTGTCCTGAGTAGATGGTGCAGTTTCTTAGTGTATTCCTCAGTGAGATCTGAGGAAAGTGGCCTGTAGAATTTGGTATTGGAGAGTTGTCTGGCAGCCTCCTTTTGGTAGTCAGACCTGTTCATGATGACAACAGCACCTCCTTTATCAGCCTCTTTGATTATAATGTCAGGGATGTTTCTGAGGCTGTGGATGGCATTGCATTCTGCACAACTTAGGTTATGAGGTGAGCAATGTTGTTTTTCGACAATTTCTGCCTGTGAATGTTGGCGGAAGCATCCTATGTATAGGTCCAGACTGTCAGGAGGAATCCATGTGGAGTTCTTCTTCTTGTGCTGTTGGTGGGAGGGTATCTGTGTATCAGTGTGCTGTTCAGTGTTATCTTGAAAGTATTCTTTGAGTCGGAGACGGCGAAAGTAGACTTCCAGATCACGCAGAACTGTATCACGTTTGTGGGGGTGGTGGGACAGAGAGTCCCCGAGATAGGACAGACTCTTCTGCCGGGCTGAGTGTGTAGCTGGATAGATTGACGATATTGCTGGGTGAGTTAGGGGTACCACTGTTGTGGCCTCATGTGTCAGGTAGGATTTTAGACAGCTTACAGTCCTTTTTCCTTTTTAGAGAGATGAAGTGTGTAATGTAGATCTCCTGTCTTATTTTAGTAAAGTCTGTTTGTATGGAAGGTTGGTTATTTATGAGAGTCTCCAGGTTGGAGAGCTCCTTTTGGATGTTGGTTTAATGGACACAAATCAGATATTAGGAATGGCAATATACAAAAACCTGTAGGAGAACACTTCAACCTCCCTGGACACACAATAGCAGATTGAAAGGTAGCCATTCTGCAGCAAAAAAACTTCAGGACCAGACTTCAAAGAGAAACTGCTGAGCTTCAGTTCATTTGCGAATTTGAGACCATCAGCTCAGGATTAAGCAAAGACTGTGAATGGCTAGCCAACTACAAAAGCAGTTTCTCCTCCCTTGGTGTTCACACCTCAACTGCTAGAAGAGGGCCTCATCCTCCCTGATTGAACTAACCTCGTTATCCCTAGCCTGATTCTCACTTGCATATTTATACCTGCCTCTGGAAATTTCCACTACATGCATCCGACGAAGTGGGTATTCACCCACGAAAGCTCATGCTCCAATACATCTGTTAGTCTATAAGGTGCCACAGGATTCTTTGCCGCTTTTACAGATCCAGAATAACATGGCTACCCCTCTGAAGCTTCGTGAAATTGTATGCCCTGTTTTATACAGGTCAGACTAGATAATCATTATCATCCTTTCTGGCCTTAATATCTACACATTTATGACATATGTATCAGTAGAACAAGTGATATGAATTATTCTAAGACATAGGGCCTGATTTCCCTCTCACTTACAATGGTGCCAACCAAGAGAAAATCCTGGAGTTACACCAGTGTAAAACTGGTATAAATAAGAGAAGAATCAGTCTCATATGCTGCATGAGCAAATTAGAAGCCATTGTAAAGGTCTGCAAATCTCCTTCTTACATTTCAGTGGATGGTAAAACACCTGCTAGCAAGCAGGTTTCTCACATTTGAAGGTAGAAGAGCTGTTTTATATAGTCTCTCTCGTTATTTATATTATTATAAAAGTCCTTTGCTTAACTCTCAACATCTTCAGAGCATTAATGTGGAATGAATGGTCAGAATGGCTAGCAATTAGCAGTGCACAGAACTCCCAATGTTGTGGAAATAATGCAAAAAGACTTCTATTTCATGAATCATTTTAGGTACACTATCCCATGTTTCTGAGGTTAATAAAGTACAGTATTAAAAGATGGAACAACACCAACATTACTCTGAGAGATGTAATTTAACTTTCATTATAAAAATGGGCAATTGAAAGAGGAATAGATTTTTATAAAGCTCTGCTATGATATTAGCATTAGATTATGGTATTAGCCTATTCAATCTCTCTCCTTTTCCTCAGGCCCCACGAACAAATACACATACCTATATTTCCTGCTGGATGAATCGAGGAGCTCCTGGATAAACTGCACACACTGAGGTCTTCAGATCAGTTTAATGAGGGATCATGACTAAATTTGGCAGGACTTCCTGTCTTGCTTCTTTGCTATGTCTCAAACTGTTTTGATCTATGTGTAAGAAATTCAGTTTTGGCAATTGAAAGTCCTTTATCACTGTAACTAATCTCCACGCTGACACATTCATTCAACCAGGATAAATCCAATATTGACATTTGTATCTTGGAGAAAAGAGGTTAAGTACTAGATGTAAAATAAACTCCTGGACCATGCCAAACACTGTACAATATCTAAATCAGGTGCAGGCTTATTTTAGTCTTTGAGAACACAGATGTTTCTTGATCACATCTGGATTCCACTATTAGTCCACTTAATCAGCCAAATGAACGCTGTTGTTAACATCTATTAGTGTCTGTGATAGTCTAATTCAGCTGTTCCAGCTTTTTTGTGGTCCATGGAGGACTGGCAGTTCACATGCTGCTTACTCTGTTCCTTGTTCCACGAGCTAAATGGCATTAAAAGACAGCTTGAAATACATTAAATACTGTCTTAGTGTTAATTTTCCATGTAAGCATTTACTGTTGTTGCCACAGGGATGGTTTGTAATCACCAGAGGGAGATACAATCATGAATGGGAGGGATGAGGTCCATGAGACAATCTCCTTATTAAAATGTAATCCTCATACGTGTCTCCTCCACCTCTTTTTAATCCACTTATCCAATTTCTAGAGGTGTACTAACAAAGGGCCAAATTTAATTACTGTTGCATACTGAATAGTACCTTCATCCATGGGTAATCCCAATGACTGGGCCTATTCTGCGAGATAAGATATTATTCAGCTTGAGTAAAAGTGGCAGAAACTGGTGCAAAATAAGTAGAGCAAAAACTGTGGAATGTACTTACAGGCTGCTTTTGTTTGAGTTGAAGGGCAAGGGAGGCATATAGGGAGATATTATACTGATGATGACACTATACTCATATCATACTGTTCTAATATAGAATAAGTTAAGACTGTGTTAAGGAATAAGTTTATGTATATCCACACAGGGATGAGAAATTTTTTAGGGGATGGTCACAATATTCAAGGCTAAGTTCCACCATTTCTACCCTTTGTTATGTTTTACTTTGTGAGTGGTCCCATTGAAAGTACCAGGACAACTCAAAGAGTATGGTACTTCTCAACAGGAGCCAACGTCGCAGAATAGGACATTCAGTTATTACCAGTATAGGCTAGATTTGAACCTATTACGGAGCGATGTAAAGGTCTTTATTTCATTTCAAAACATCTGAATGACCCACACACAAGTATTTTATGCCTTGTTTGACATTAGAAAATGAATATATCTAGGGACTTGGTACTGAAAGAACAGTCACTGCTTCAGATTTAACCAGGTATAGACAAAACCTGAAAATAAACCAAAATTGGGGAATATGTCAAGATGCATTGTCACTGCTTGTTCTGACCATCTGATAAATAGAAACCAATCATCTGCATACAAAGCTAATTTTGTAACATGAAAGCTACCTCTTTACCATAAACCAAGAAGCTCATCTATCATTAATAAGAACATTAGATATGCTATTATATAGACCATCTTTCCACAAGTTGAACTATCCACTCACAATGAACTTGAACTATTTGCCTAACTCCTTTTTTAAACTATTGACACCAGCTGCCCTAAATACTACCTACGTTATGGTTTGTATATTGGACACAAAGGTCTTATCCTAACAGAATGCAGAAGAAAATTAAGTTAGTAATGCTGTTTTGACCACTATACTATCTTGAGTAAATAGGAAGCTGGGTTAGAGAGACAACAAAGAAAATAGCGGTGAGTATAAGAAAAGTCCTAAGATCAGATACAGAATTAATGATAAAGAAAACAAACATCCTCACACCCATAAATTTGATTTCCATAATGGAGAAAATACTGGCAATATAAATTAGAGCTGGAGTAGTGGACTACATATTGAGACTGTCTGATCCAAAATAAGCAGCATATCTTTATTAAAGAAACACTGTGCCTAACAAGACTAATCAATTTGTCAAGGAAATAACACCAAGACTCAACAGGGAAAGCTGTGGGCATTATTTACCTAGCCAGCACCACATTAAAGCTTTTGATCCAGTACCACACAAAAGACTGATTTACAATAGCACATTATGACAATTTACACAAGTGAATTTTTTTAAAATTCTCATGTGAGAGTGATTTAACTGAGTACGCAAAGCATGAGCATGGAGGCCACAGAGTGCCAGCCTTTCAAGATGGAAAGAGGTGACAAGGGGATGCCACAAGGATTTCTATTAAGACTAGTTCATTGCAGCTCATTTGAATATATCTTGGACAATAGGAATGAGGAGAAAGCTGATCACATTTGCAACACACGAAGGGAGTGGAAATCAAAATTTTAAATGATTCAGATAAAGTACCATGGAGCCAGGGCAGTTAAGTAGTTTATAGAGATTAATGCATAGGGGGTGTGAGGTAATCCTGATATTAAGGATAAAAAACTAATAGACCACATACTTTTAAGGGTATTTTACTGCTAAACACTAGTGAGGAAATGGAATCAAGGTGAAACTGAACAGAACAATGAAACCTTGGCAAAAAGCTTTAAAAAAATAGTAAAATGTAAAGCACCACATAATATGGTAAGTGGGAGTTATGCTCACGGAAGAACCACAGAGATTGGGCCCAAAGGTCTTCTCTTCATGGACATTAACAATCCCATGACAGTTCTCATAAGAGTAGACGTCTGCCCTGGCGACAATGGCCATACTTCCCCTTGTCCCACACAACAAATTGTGAATCAGATGATTGCCCCATCCACTGCACAGGGGGCGACTTTTCAGTTATCCTTTATAAATATGTAATTGTAAAGTACTTTGTGATCTTCTGGGGTGAAAAAACCTATATAATTATTATTATAAACAGAAGGTTTGATTTAAAGTCAAAGGAAATTTTTCTAGCACTATAGTAGCAAAGGAATCATGTGTGGTACTTTAATACTGGTCTCCTTTAATGTGAAGGGTATTCCAGAGACAGGGAAGGGCAGGCAGACAGAATTATTCTGAGTCCTTAGTCACTCAAGGCTACTAGAACTATACTCTTTAGAAAGGATGAGAATAAGGCCTATACTGTCCCAGAATTTCCCTTAAATCAGGATGCAACTTTAGCTTTTTTCCACCTTTGATGTACCTCTTTTGTTTGCAATGAGCATTTTCCACTAGCAGTGCCTTCAAAATTCTGGAATGGAGTCCATCTGGGCCTGTTGCCTTCCCAATCTTCATTAACACTAATGTCATTATCACCTATCCTGCAGTGACCCTGAGTTCTTTCAGCATGTCATTTCCCAGAGGAATTTCAGTCTCTGGTCTGCCTTTGTGATCCCAGAGGCAAAGAATTCATGTCAGTAGTGTCCCCTTTATAGGTCACCAACCTGGACACCCCACACTGTCTTAAAAGCCTGACTGACTTCTTCACTCATCTTTTTTTTCCTGACATATGTTTTTAAAAGCTCTTAAATATATGTATTGCTTCTGTACTCTTCATTGTATCCCCTATGCTAGCATTTCTCAGATCTATATACTGCTTAATTTCATCCATTAAACTTCCCAGTCCTCACCCTCCTTTTTCTAAGCTGTTTAGTCTCTCTCAGATGTCTATTTCATGAATCAACAACGGATTTTCCAGTTAATTATTCAAACTCTTCTCATCTCTCTTTCCTTCAAACAAGAGCATCATTCTGATGGGCTCACAATGACAGAATATCACAAGGCAACAAAACAAACTGAACTGAGACCATTCCAGCTTTACAGGGGTATCTATCAAAAACCTCAGAGGCCCCACTGGTTGGAAAGAAAAAAGTTTAAAATAAAACCAACTCCCTCTCCTGTCAGCAGTAGGGGATGTTGTCTTCTGATAACATGGCAGGGCAATAACATTTTATTTCTGTCCTGTACCTAACTAATGGGAGTATTTGGCACTAAGCAGAAACAAACTAAGAAAGAAAAGTGGGGGGGATTCTTTCTTTAGCTCTGAGTCTTTGACAAACATGTGAGGTAATAAACAGGGAGTTTTATGGGCTAATTGCATTTTAATCAATTTGAGCTCTTAACTACATTGGAGAGGCTGCTAACTTATATTAGCATCATGTGTGGTTTTCCATGATTCCCCACCAATCACAGGTTTATTATAATGAAGTTACCACTGCTACCATCAACATAGGCTATTACTCCTGAGGAGTGTGCAAGTGAGAAAAACTCCCCTGACCAAAAACAAAAAAATTTTTTATTGCTTAAATAAAATAGAATGATTGTGCTTCTCAACAACATGAGCTCAAAGGGGAAGCACAGCTGCTGCCAGCAATCCCACACCCATAGAGCTCGGGAGAAGAGAACGTGGCAAAACACATTTAGAAAAATATTTATCTGTTAAAATGTAATTGTCCTCCTATATAGTCTTCAAGCAGACTTTCTTTCCAGGCCTTGTTCTTAAGCAGTAGATGCAGGAAACTCTCTCCTCGTGGCTGTGTATGTATGTATGCATCCCTAAGAATATGTTTAGCCTTTGAATGAACAACACTTGGCTGTGAAACAGCAGCTATGGCAATAGTCAGATATCTATAGATATAAATTTGTATACTGTATGTACAAGCAACATAGAAAAACTGTGTCTAAACTGGACTGGCAGCTGCTTGAAATTTTCCCTTCCACTTTCCCTAAGGTCTCAGGTGTGGGATTCATGAGCCAGGGTCTCAGCTAGAACAGGTGTCTATCGCTGTGTAAATAGCAATTAGGCCCAAATTTCAGACTTTTTTCAAATCCCTATCTGAGGAAAAGCCCAGGAATAAATAGTTGCTGTAACGGCCAGGGGTATTGTGTAGCATTATAGCCTCCAGCTGGGCTATTACATACTATAGACGGGTGAAGAATACAAGCACCTGACAGATGTGTTCTGTTAGCTTCATTAGAAAAGAAACAAAGAAACTCCTCAATTAATAGCAGTGGAGCCGAAGGGAAGGCGGGTGGGGGGAGAGAGGAATCATAGCCTGTTATTTAAACAGAGTTAGGGAGCCTTTCACTGGTGGCTTAATATGATTCATTAATAAAAACAGCTTTTTGAATGCCCAGTTTAAGTCAAAAGAAATCACTAGCATTTTTTTCCAGAAAAGGAAGGGCAAAATGACAAACTCCAGTTGTTAAATTCATTTCATATGGGATTGGTCCTTCTCAAAGATCTCTTTGAACAGGAAGGCTGGGTGTTTCTCACATTAAGAGGTAGAGCCGTCCTCAGAAATTGAGTGGGTCACATCAGGCTTCCAGATGAATGGCTTGCAGGGGTAATATAGTCATTTCCCAAGTCTTGACCAGGAAGCATTTACTGTTGCTTATGTGAACAATGGATCTGGAAACCACTGAAATGGAGCTCTTAATATAATGGAAATAAATCTGTCCACAGAGTCAGAGACCCCTTTTTTAAAATTATTGTAATTCCTGCTTTGAGGATTTGGAATACGGGTAAAGTCATATTTAACTGTAGTTCTGGGTAACAGCAATAGACTTCTGAAGCTCTTGTTTATTTAATACAATTTATATTAAAATACAGATAGATGTAGAATGTATTATAATCCCTCCTATACACACACACCCCCTTATATTAAGTGGAACGGAGTTCTACAGCCAGATATATAAATTGTCTCTTTTGTTCTTTTCCAAACATGAAATTGGGTAAAGCAGTAAACCTGTTTTTATCATAATGGCCCCAATTTCAAAAGCAATGTAATTCAGCTACAGTGCTTACTGCTATCAGTGAGCTACAAAGAATAATCAGTCCCCTATCCATTTGGAGGAATGCATGTGAGCACATCTTGAATCTATTCAAATGTTGTGAGTGTGAAGTTCAATGCTGACAGCACAAATGATGCTGGAGCATTTTCATTACAGAGGAGTCATCCTAGGATTTCTTTAGCTTTATGTATAACAAGAGGAAAAATGATGTTAAATAGGGGAGGAGAGGGGAAGATTTCATATCTCAGTACACATAAAAAGACCACACCCTGAAGCAAGAGAGAACACCCTGTGCAAAGAAGGTAATTTAAGCCCTGATACTGCAAGCTGATCCCACCTGCAGAGCCTCATTACATTTATTGGGACTTCATAAAGGCACGGGGGGCTCTTCACATGAATCTCCCTACAGGAACAGGGTCTTAAAGTATTGCGGGGATACATTTAACCAAAGATGCAGGAAATGTAACTGTGGGTTGATGGGTTATTTTAATACACAGAAATGTAACACTGGAATTATTAGGAAATAGAAAATACCTATTAAAGTAATCTTGTCCTTTTTTCTACCAATTGTTCCCTGCAGTATATTTATTAATATTTTGTCAAGCCTAGCTGTAAATGTACCAAATGATGGGTCTTCCATCACTTCCCTTGGGAGACTCTCCCACAACCTGATAGATCTTACTGTCAAGAAGATTTCCCTTTTATATTCAGCCTAAATTTTACTATTCTTAATTTCATCTCATTAGTCTTTGTTAAAACCCCTCGTATTATCTTAAATAATTCACCTCCCTCTGGAGTTTACACCCTTCACATATTTGTAGACCTTTATTTTGTTCCTCTGCAGTCTTCACTTAGTTAAGCTTTCTATATTTAATTTTTTAAATCTTTTCTCATAAATTAATCCCTCCAGCCAGGAGGAAAAGGACATATTGGAGATGCTAATGCTGGTTAATTAGGATGATCTGTTGGTTTCTAAAGCATGGCAAATGACTGGATAGAGTCCTAAACGTTCAGTTAAAAAACAAGGTCCCTATCCCTTTTCTGTACTATGTAGAGGTGTCAGTGGTATTTCTGAAGAAAAACAAAGAAATAAAATGCACAGCTCATCCACCTCCTTTCCTCCCCACTACTTTGCTGATCCTCTGTATTTTTATCCAATAACCCTATGACACAGAGACCCCTTGGTGGTTCACTACTCTGTGTCAGCAACTCTTGTCAGGCCTGACATACTCACTACACCTAACACGTGGTTGTCATAATATATACCCAAAAGGTATCTATCCTCACCAATGTAATATATCATTGGAAAACTAAAACTACTAACTAATTAGTATTCTTGCATGATGTATCTACGGTCAACCCACAAAGGATTATACAGATGTGCTGGAATTATGACTAAAATTGTTTGAACCAGCCATGTCAGGGGAGTGGATAAACAGGGTTTTTCCAGACAAAGAAATGCAGTTCTGCCTGCTTGGATGTGTCTTTCATGTAAATTGAGCAAGGTGTGCCAAAGAAAAGCATATTTGTATGACAGGCAAACAAAGTCCTTAGAAAAGCAAGTGGGGGAAAAGTGATCACTTTGCAATCTCGAGGAGGAAAGGAAACTGCACCCCCAGGAAGCCTTCCTGCTTCTTGAAGCATGGTCAATGAACTTTGAGAGAGATACTTTTCAATGGCTTGATTATAAAGAGAGAGGCAGAAAACCCCTAAGTGATCCTTCACCTGAGGAGACAAGGCAGACCAGAGCCTGGGACTCTGTGGGGATCCTGACTAAGAGTTAGTCAGTCATTGCTGGAAAAGGAAGATTGGAGAGAAAACTACCTTGAACAAAGAGTGTAGCTTGTTAAATTAGCTCTTAGCCATTAGAAAGCACATTTTTACTTTTGCATGTTTGTAATCCTTTTTGTGTTTATCCCCTATACTTTAACTCGCATGAATCCTCTCTCTTTTTGATTGAATAAATGTCTTACTTTTTATCTAAACCAACCCAGTGCTTTGACTGAATTGAAGTTATTGTTAACACCAGTCAAGATAACAAGCTGCCGTTTCTATCTCTTTAAAGGAGCAGCAAATGTAATAACTTTGGAGTACTCCAGAAGAGGGCTGGACACTGCAGGGAGACAGTTTGGGGAAAATTCAGGACTAGAGAGGTGCTGTTAGGGTCATTCTCCATACTCAGTGGTGGAAACCTGTCTGCTGGCTGTTAGTATCCCAGCTGTGAGTCACAGCAGCATAGCATTTAAGGCACCCAGAGTTTCAGGGCAGGCTGTGACAAAACTCCTTGCTGGTCTGGGTTGAACCCCAAGATGTCACAAAGCAGCAGCCAGAGCTCTTAACTCAGTGACCAGCTCTGCAATTTTTTCCTTCTTCCACACCCCATCAAAGTCCTGTATCAAGGATGAGAGGTAGGATGCAGACCAGTGGAGCTACTTTATACAACAGGCTACTCTAAAAAAAACCAGCACATTATAACCCATACATGGATTGCTTGTGAAGTGTAGCTTTCCCCACCAACATGTCTCCACAATGTTGTGACACAGGCTAAAAAGGTTGTTTAACTCCCATTCATTGCCTGGCTTCTCTGTTGAAACAATTAGTGCTACGTGTAAGGATAGTTTTTCTTATGTGGATAACTGCCCATGGAGCTGGACTGAGACCACTATCTCCTTTCACATAGTCTGCATAATCATCAGAAGGTAGCAAGTCTTGGTTATCACTAGCCTGAGCCAGATGTGAAGTAATGAGTTAAAGGCAAAATCTTATGCCAGACTCAATCCCCTGAATTGTGTTTTACCCAGCAGAGCCATGTCTTAGGCTCCCTACGTGCTGCTTCATTCGTACTGCCTTTTAAATGTGCCTCCTGGAAATGAGAGAAGTGCAGGTAACTAATCAGAGACTGTGTGCTCATATTAAAACTTCTAAAGGACAACGTTAATATGTCACAAGATGACTCGGGCCCCCTGAACAGCATCCCTATGGGGCAATATCAGCAGGAACTTTAAAAGTCTGGCAAAGTCCTGCAATAGAAAGGATTATAACTCTAGAGAAACAGATAGGCTTTTCTTTAGAAAGGAATGCAGATTTGGTTCTAGTGAGCTACCTAACCAAAAAAACCAATACACCTTCCCATGCACTAATTAGAAGCAAATGGTCTGAAGAGCCTATTTCTAAGAGCAAACAGCTGGAGTGTGCTCAGCTAACTTTGCAACAAAACAAGGATATTATTTGTCTATATTTTTGTTATTTAAACATTCCTTCCTATCAATAGGAATTTGGAGGATGGGTTAGGGGAGACTTCTCTCTTTTATAAAAACAAAGCACGCTTTTTTTCCCTTTATATTCATGTGTTGCATAGCATTGTGGGATCTGGAATGTTATAAAGCCCTGTCTCAAAGGCAACTGAAGTCAATCTAAGTTTACAATCTAAGTTTAAAACGTTAGGACTAGGAGGGGCATGTATGTGCAGTGGAGAGGTGAGAGGTTTTTTAGTGAGCGTGTAGGAGAGTGTTTTAGCAGCTCCTTATGTTGTTTTTCTTGGCTGAGCTTACAAAGGCTTTGCACTCAACTCAGCAGAATTTCTGTCTGTAATGCAATAATTTTTAATACTATATCTGATCAATTCCAAAATGTCAGGGAATGTTGTAGGCAGTAATGGGCAGAACCCTAATGACTTGGGGGAAAATCAGTAAATCTGAAGGGGAAAAATGGGAGACAGAATATCAGGGTTGGAAGGGACCTCAGAAGGTTATCTAGTCCAACCCCCTGCTCAAAGCAGGACCAATCCCCAATTTTTGCCCCAAATCCCTAAATGGCCCCCTCAAGGATTGAACTCTCAATCCTGGATTTAGCAGGCCAATGCTCAAATCACTGAGCTATCCCTCCCTCCTTGAAGCCTCTCATCATCTGATTAGCAGAGCAAAAGCTTTCAGCATCTTTGCGATGATCTATAGATCAAAAAACTGGTGGTTGGCACCCATTAATCCCTTCCAGCACAATAATATCCCATCTCATCCCTGCTTATCCTCCCAAGAGAGTTTAACATGTTGAAACTGTGAATGACACCAAACATGGCTGATTGCTGTTATCTCCAGAGTCCGTTAACACACAAGTTTCAGCCAGAGGACATCACTCAGGAGCTAGGAAAGACAGCCCCTCACATTCAGCACCCCAGGATCAAGTCCCCATTATAGTATCACACAGGATTTGAAATTTTTGTTTCAAGAGAGGGGAAAAGGGTTAAGAGGCAAATTTTCTAGAAAATGCTAATAACAGAGCCTTCGTTCACGTATTATGTTTATGGGTCAGCTTTGGTGCAAAGAGAGAATTTATATAGCCTGAAAAGTCTATTTTAATCTCTAGGTTTGTTATACTTTCCTCTTTCATCTTACTGCATTGCAAATGATTCTAGTTCTATTTCTCTGGCGTATTAAACTAGAGCATTGCCAAGTCTCAGCTCTCCAGTCAGGTTCTGGCATCAAAGCCTTAGGCCAATTTTATTTCATTTGTATTTGCTGTCAGAGCAATGTCTTTATTCCAAAATGCCCTTCTCATATCACTTCTCAGGTAGCTCGATGGAAGTTGCAAGCGGGAGGAGGAAAAAACACTTCCCCTCTTTTGATACACATTATTGCTTTTATGTTTTTCTCTCTCTGACCATGGAATGCACAACACACTTAGTTAAATGGCATCCTGACCTCCATTTTACAAATGAAGACTATGGGTTTTTTTAAAACCTCTGTAACACACCTGATTTCATGTAAGCCTTTGTAAGGACTTTTTTATTTTGTGTGTGTGTGTATTCACGTTACTGCTCTGCTCTACATTTTTAAGAGCATAATTTATTTCAGACTGCCGGTTGACACTTAATGATTCAATTTTATACAAAATTCTAGCAAAATAAAAAGTGAAAATCATTTAGACAGCTGACAAACCTATAGAATTCCATTATATCAAATTAATATCTGTAGCATTAGTACAGTGAAGCTGAGGGTTTTCCTTGTGGTTAGCAAACTGTAAGATCTATACACCAGAGCATTTTTTTAGTGGGTGGGTGGAGAAGAGGTGATATAAGCTTGGTAGCAGGTAGCTCAAAAAGTGTTGTCACAGTAAAGACTGCAAAGAATCCATCTAAGAATGACAGTGATCATTTCTAATACACAGAATTATAAGGAGTATGTCCAGAATTAAGCAAGCCACACTGTTAAGAATCAGAGTAAACTAGAAGTTTAAACCTAAGGATGAGGGGAGACATGGGAAAAGCTATAGTTTGACATTGTGTTTTAATCAATAAGTATGACTGATTATTTTGCTAATACTCTAGTAAAATATCAAACAGAACCAGCAATGAACATTCAAATGCTGGCATCTGTGTCTGTCAAACAAAAGAATGGAAACAAGGTTTCTGATATATACATATGTATATATATATAAAATATCACACACACACACATCATCACACATTAACTATACACATGCATACACATCTGCAGTATCCGTACATCCATGGCACTATGTACAGTGAAATCTCCCTACTGTCAATGGATCAGTTTATTACTGCTAAGAAAACCTTCATTACTAATAACACAATCCGTGGTGACTTTGCACTTCTCCAAATCTACAGTTTTCTCAAGCAAGTAATTTATCCTTTTTCCTCTCTGTAATTTGAGCTGTATAGGATATACAGCGAAACACACACTTCCCTAGAACATAATTTACAGCTTAATAAAATTCTTACTGTTGGATGGTTTAGTCTGTAGCCATCACACACCTACAGCAGACTAACGGATACCCAAAATCTGGGATGTGCATATGATGGAATCAGATTAGATTTCTATGCTCTGCACTAAATCTTACCGATGGGCTAAAATTAAATCAAATATGCAGACATCACTGCTGTTCCTACATCTAGGAACCTATCGAGTTTTATGTCATATTTACCAGGACATTTCATAAAGTTACTAAACAACCACATTATACCAGCACCTAAAGCCTTAAAACAAGAACTTCCACTGATTATATCAACAACTGAAGCCACAGCATGACTGCTCTTATATAAGCAATTATTCTTATTCGTAGAACTGGTCAGAAAATGGCAACAATCTTTTTGCAAATATTCTCATAATCATTGTTCCTTTTCAAAACCTTTTTGCATGAAAATTGTTTTAAAAATTTGTGCTTTGGTGGTTTTTTTTTTTTTTTTTACTTTTTTTCAACTTTGTCCTGTTTTTTTTTCTTTCTGCTTGTTTTCTTTGTTCAGTTTTGCTACTAGAAAAAGGTGGAGGGAAAGGAAAAAACAAAAATGGAAGAAAGGAAGGTTTTTTTAAGACTTCAGTCAAAAACTGAAAACTAGAAAAACGAAGTTGGGGACATTTTTCATTTTCATTTTCAAAAAGACCACTTTAACAGCAAAATGTTTAATATAAATAACACTAAAACATAAATAATGTTAGTAACAAAAAGTTTAGAAGATATAAGCAAAGTTTCCTAGAATCTGAAAAGAGTGAAGAGCAAGAACCTCTATGAAGTCTACTTGGATGTTACCATCCAGATAAAGTTTTACTGTTTATTGTTTAGATGGATATTATAGAAAAAGACAGATCTTTGCAAAGTAATTTATCTTCTGGTATCCTTACATGGAACAAGCTTTGGAAGTGCAAATCATTTATTTATTTAGATTTCTAGAAATACTAAAGTGGCACCTCTTCCTGCTACAATTTATTTATTTAGTATATTACAAAAACTGTACTTTGCTTTGCTGCAAACTGTATGAAACTTGCAATAATAAAAAAATCCATCCACTCATTTGTTTTCATACGTTGATGTGTCAAAAAAAACAACAACCCCAGACCCTTGTACATTCTGCATACTAATAGAGAAACATCCATCCCTCATTAGTCTCAAGAATTTTTCCAGTGGCCAGCAGAGAGCTTGCTTCTAGCTCTCATACCCTGCAATGTTGAGAATATGCTTCTGAAGATGCTTCTCCAGCCAGCTCCTCACAAATGTAGCACCCTTGGTCACACAGGCTCTGGGCCTGATGGTAAAATTCCTCTGTTCTGTCTCTGGAATTCTCACTTTTCATTTGGAGATATTCTTAAGAGGAAATTTGCATAATCTGAACTGTTTGTGTCCTTAGAAAGATATTACCATAAAAAATTACCTCATAAATAAAACTATTGAACACAGTCGCCATCACTTTAAATGGCTATAGCTGATACATTTTACTGGCATCATTGCATAAATTAGTGGAAACAATATATGGATAATGCAAACTTTCCGTTGTTATGCTGCCAGTCGAAAACCTCATTATGCATACGCTCAGTTTCATGCCTAGCAAACTTTCCTGCCTCCCTAGCAGGTTAGACATAAATTTGATGTACGCAGAACTAAGCTTTGATTGAAAGCTACGTTGTTTGGAACTTTTCAAAGGCCATTTTACATAAAATTCATTGATGCCGGAACCATGGCTTTTCTAGAAGCCAATTTTTATTCAGTTCAAGTGTGACATTTCTTGATTGTAAGCATCACTGCATGCTTGTTCCCTCTCCTTCCATAGGCATTTACACAAGGCCAGATCCTGATCAAGCAAAATGCAGAAGAAACCAACTAATAACAGCATCTCCACTGCTAGCTTGTCATTATCATCCTCCTGCTCCTAGTGGGGTAAGTGGGGCCTTGTAACTTGCCTTAGCTCTCCATGTGCTTATTAATTAAGTGCTTCGTGGTGGCTATCCAGTGACACCTTAATGCTAAGCTTTGGAGTCTTCTGCCTCTGAAGAAATGGGTTCCATAGCAGCTACGCCTGGGCCAAGCCTACATCTCTTACATTATCTGCTGTAAACAGAGCAGAGAATTGCCCCTTCCGGGCCATGGGAGCCAATATTTGGGAGATAACATTCTGGTTCCTCCAAAACCTTCTATGTATCTGAACTGTATGGTGAGAAGGTTAAGAACTGTTATAAAGAGCTGCACAAAGGAAGTCATTTGCAGTGCACAATTGGTCCTACAAAACCCATAAAATCAATGTGTGTATTTTCTTGAACGCCCCCTTAATTTTCTATTAAGTATTTACATGCATACAGACATAGAGCATTCTTGCAACAACAGGGAGATCCAGGGTTATTGTGGGAGGTACTCATGGCCCACTGAGGCGGGAAATTATTGTGGGGAAGGAGTCTGGCAGGGGGGTTGCTATGGGTGGCAGAGAGCCTGGAGCAGTACTGGACCAATGGGAGAGCTTGGCACAAGCTGGGAGAGTGGCTGAGGGCATAGGGAAGAGCTTACGAGAGTTGCTGAAGAGCAGCTTCCTTCCTTCTGCACCACTCACTATTCTGCCTCTTCCCCTACCCCTTTCCTCTGTCCTCTCATACTGTTCTCTTCCCAACATGCTGAGGCTCCATTTCGGGGAGCAGAGAGAAAGGAAGAAGGGCTGCACTACAGCAGGCCCCAGCAGCTGAGAGGGAGGGAGTGCAGCATTGTGCCTGCAGCCCAAGCAAATGTCTGTAAGAGTAACTGCACTGCCAGATGTGTGTCACATGAGTTGCATGATATTTGGTGGGTAGAAGCTGTCTTATCCACATGTCTGTCAGTGCGAAAAATCTTTCCTCTAACCTGGTGAGGTTACCATGTGCTGTGGTGACAGAACCCACTGTAATCCTACCATGGAGAAGAGACTCTGTTCTGCTCAGGCTACTTACTCTGGATCTGACGAGACAACCGAAGAAAAAGTGTGAGAGAGAAGATGAGGTGGGAGCAGAATGTAAGTGGCAAGTCTCAGCCTTCATTCTTTCACTTGCATCTCTCTAAAAAAGTGTAGTTAATGCTGTTTATGGGATCAAAAAATTCTTCCGTGGCTAGTGTTCTGCAAACCCTCAAAACACTGAGTTTCCACAGCTTTGTTTGTGGCTGCTGCATGGGCTCTCCCCAAATAGCTTGATTTGGCAGGAGACAGGAGTTAACAACTTCCACCCCAATTCAAACATTATATGGGTTTTGCTGTCTAAAAATTACAGATTTCGAAGCAATTTAGTGACTGTAAATTACTATTGATCTTTTATTAGACTGAGCATCTGGAGATGTTTAAGATGGTTTGATACAAGATATTTTACACATTTCTTCTAAAATAAAATATATATACACAAATCTAGCATTAGATTTCTCGAGACATCTTGTGAACTTGTTTCACTCTGTGGAGTACGATGTGTGTAAACCATTAACAGACAATAATCAGTTATCAGTAAATAATCTGGTCCCTAGCCATAAACTGGTGGTGATGATAATTTTCTCCTTAAAGGGGGTGTTTTGAAGATTAATTAATATTTTAATTGACTATAATTAATTGAAATAATGGGAGGATCTGAGTCTCAGATATAACAGTTAGTGAAGCCAAGTCAGTTCTTAGGTAAACTACACACATCATATACATAATTTTTCATCTATGACAGATATAAAAATATAGATCATTTTATTTAATTGTTTCAGATGTATTTATACTTCTAATGTGCCCTTACCAGGGTGTCTGTGCATCAAATATACAGATTAATGGTATTACTAAACATAAGGGCTTGGGTTCTGAAAAATGTTTAATTTTTAATTCCTGTTGTTTTGTATCCCTTAAGTTTCACTATTAATTTCATTTGCTAATTAAAATGAACCAAAAACTCAAAGCAAAAATCAGCTAGAACCAACAATATTTGTCTGGTTTATTGTTGGAATGTTGCAAAAATCACACAGTTTCTCATGATTGCTACCCAAAAATCACAAATTAGTGACCAGGTTCACTTAGAACTCAACCAAGTCCCACCAAAAGGGTCATGACTCATAGAAAATGTTTTGGGGAATCTTGCCCCAGTTTGGGGTCATAATAAAACCTGAATTTGTTAGCTTTTCTGCTTTGTTGGAAAATTTGCACATTTCTGCTCAAGACAAAAGATAGCCAACAAAGCCTGTTGATCAACAGTACCACAGACAGCAACAGGGCTAAATGAATTGGCATAGACACTGGATCTTCATCAACAAGAGATCATCAGCCAGTGAAATCGCTGTTTTATATTGGAATTGGAAAAGGTTCAGAAAAGGGCAACAAAAATGATAAGGCGTATGGAGCGGCTGCCATATGAGGAATGATTAATAAGACTGGGACTTTTCAGCTTGGAAAAGGGACAACTAAGGCGGGATACGATAGAGGTTTATAAAATCATGACTGGTGTGGAGAGAGTAAATAAGGAAGTGTTATTTACTCCTTTTCATAACATGAGAACTAGGGGCCACCAAATGAAATTAATAGGCAGCGGATTTAAAACCAATAAAAAGGAAGTATTTTTTCACACAACGCACAGTCAACCAGGGGAACTCCTTGCCAGAGGATGTTGTGAAGACCAATACTATAACAGGGTTCAAAAAAGAACTAGATAAGTTCATGAAGGATAGGTCCATCAATGGCTATTAGCCAGGATGGACAGGGATGGTGTCTCTAGCCTCTGTTTGCCAGAAGTGGGGAATGGGTGACAAGGAATGGATCACTTGATGATTGCCTGTTCTGTTCATTCCTTCTGGGGCGCCTGACATTGGCCACTGTTGGAAGACAGGATACTGGGCTGAATGGTCTTTTGGTCTGACCCAGTATGGCCATTCTTATGTTCTTATGTACTATTCCCGGACCAAACAACAAACTGACTGACTGGGTTTGTGGGCGACCGGAGGACTCCAGATATGATGGTGTTGCCTGCCCACAATAGGAAGATTAGAGACAGAGTGATAATTGGTGAGTTTGTCAGCAGCAAGAAATGATTTATTGAGAAAGGGTCTAACAATTGCTGCTTTCAAAGAAGCTGGCATCTTGCCCTCCCTAACAGTGAGGCTTACAATCAGCTCCCAAAATAGACCAAGCACATCCCTCCTGGCCTTCACCAGCCAGGAAGAGCACAAATCTAACACATACATGTACCCTGAACGCATAATGCTTGATATAAAGTGACAATTGATAGTCGATAGTATTGACAGACCCCTCGTTTAAGATAATTACTTAACAGGAAACTTCCTATATCAGTGAATCATTGCATAACTTTAATTTTTTGCTACATCAAGGCTCAGATAAATAACTCGTGGTTTTTTTTTTTCAATGAATTAACCCGGCAAATTTCTGTCAACAATTCTGACTATTTTAGTCAAAACGGATAACCTAAAAATTCAAAACTCACAATTAAGCCATATTTGCTCTGCTACATTGGCACACTACTATGATTCAGATAAGTAATAAATAAACAAACCAGGCTTTTTTCTATCCAGGATACTCTGTGGACATACTTTGTACCTTTCAAACTTTGCTCTCATGGTTGGTATCTCCAATACCCCTTGATGAAATCTGTAAGTTTTTTTTCTTAAAATTCGTGATTTGCCTAACATTTGATGTACTTTTTCCCCGATGTGAAAAAGCATTGTTTCCTGTATATCAGATATATTTATCACTATAACCATTTACATACACTTCAAGTTAACTTACTTTATAGTTACTCTAGTTACCACAGAGAAAGCACAATTCATACCTATCTGGCAGATGGACTGGACAGCCCAATACACTGCTAGCCCTTTTCCTATCTAATCATCCAGAAAATGTGGCCAAGCAATCCACTCCCAGTCTTGTAAAATTTTAATCTGAGGTTACAGCACCCTATAACTCATTGCTTGCCTAAATACCAAAAATGCCTGAGAGTGTATAGAAGGTCAACATAGTTGTTGTGGTGAAACACAGAAAAGAGGTCACTTGATCCCATGACCACCCTGCTGCCACCAGAAGATAGAGTGAACCCAACCAATTCAGTTGATGGAACTCTGATTCCATCTTCTATGCCAGTACAGTTTAGAACATCTTTGAACTGGAGGAGTTTGGCTGATGGAGCTTACATTTTCCACCACTACAGCTGTATACCAGCTCACCTTCTAAACTCTGCCAGACCTGGGGCCAAATTTATAGATTCAGCTGCGACCTGACTGAGTATTTTTAACATCAAATGTCAATAAGATACAAGTCCTAACATCTCCACCGTAGCCTCGTTTCTGAAGTCCTTTGTACCAGATTTTATCTTATATTCAAGAACAATACAATTTTAAGGTTTCTAGAACAAGCCATTTTTCAGAAATGGATTGAAAATGCAGGGAACCTTTCCCAAATATGAATTGCACTTCATTTTACAAAGTCCAGTCCTATGCAATGCTTTGTCTAATCAACCTCAACCTTTCCAAAACAATTCTACCCTTGTTTGCTAGCAACCACACTGTACATTTTCAGGTAGAAAGGAGTTTTTTCCAGGAAGTTGGACATAAGGAATATCAAAAACAGGCTTAGAATAGAAAGTGACTTATAACCTCAGCTGTGGAGTTACTGCTGTGACTCCATTATACACAGTATAAATATGCTTGTAAACATTCATTTTTGGTAAGAGCTGACGCTATAAATGTTAAGACAAACTTAAATTCAGAGAAGGAGGGGCTTATTGGATTTGGATGGGACCAGATCTATAAAGGTTAGCCTCCACTTTACCAGCCTGTTCAAAATAGATAAGAATAGTGAAACGTGATGGAATTTGTTTCCTGCTTTCAGAATTCTAGCAGCAGAACTCTGCATTAGCTACAGGGTTTGGTTCAGACTTCCCCAGATTGGCTTACAATTGTCATTACAATAGTCCAACCAAGCTGTTTTTCCAAAACCACAAATTAAAGTTTTAATGCCACGTATTCAAAAGGAAGAGAGAGGTACAACAGAACAATATTCGTAGCATGTTTTATTAGGGAGACTGATGCCAAGGCAACGTGTTTCTCGAAATGCCACCAAAACATGGTGAGACACACAGACTTCTTGTTACAACAGTAGGTATCTTTGATCAAAAGACTTTTAAATAAATGTATTGGATCTTGATTTAGCTTCCTTATGAACCACAATAAACAAAGCTCAGCCACGTTCCTTACTTCCCCTCCATTTTCTTTTGCATGGTCCAGCATCAGCAACTAACAAAACAGATGAACTGGAGAGTAATATGTATTATATAGAACTGCTGTTTTAGTCACACTATAGTTTTCAGTAATAGTGATGAAGCTATGGTACTTTATCATAATTTCATCCTGAAAGAAAAAGGAGATATTTTCCAATACACTTCACTTCCAGAAAGTGTATTGCTCAGCATTTTGATATTACACTTATGTTGTACTTATTTTATAGAGGAACATCCTTCAGGTACTTTAAAGTGGTCCCAAAAAGTACAAATTAAATACAGAATAATGTCCTGCCACTGATTTTTATGCAGAGTTCTTTATTATCAATTTTAATGGGGAGTGCCACATGGAGATCAGTGGCAAAATATGGCTCTAGCAAGTAAAGTGCACAGTAAGTGCATTTCAAGTGCATAAGAATGATACATTGATACACTTTTAACATATATTTACAGAACAGAGCACCATGTACCTTTTAATAAAGGTTTGTTTACCGAGAGCCCACTGAGGTTGAAGAACACAGAAACATAGGAACTGCCATGATGAATCAAACTAGTGGTCCATCTTCAGAAGAAGGTGCAAGGAAAACAGTAGTGAACAGTTATAAAATGACATGCCCGTTTGGAAAATTTCATCCTAACCCAGGCAGTGGGTGGTTGGGTTATGCCTTGAAGTAGAAGTGTTTATAGCCTTATATATATTTATCCTATCAAATGTAATGGTGAATGTTGTTAGCCATATAAATGTCTGACCCTTTTTTGAAACCTACTGAGTTTTTGCCTTCAATGACACCATGTGGAAATTAGCTCCATACGTGAATTATGTGTTGGGTAAAAAGTATTCCTTTTGTCAGTTTTCAATTGGTTGCTCTTCAGTTGCATTCAATATCCTCTTGTCCTTGGATTATGAGAAAAAGTAGACAGGAGCCCCCATCTACCTTGTCTAACCTATTCATTGTATTTTATACTGCTGATGTCCCTGTTGTTCATCTCCTCTCTAAACAAGAAGGCCTGGTCTTTTCACTCTCTCTTCATATGGAAGTCTTTTCTATGCCTCTAATAATTTTCATCACCCATCTCTGGACCTCTTCATATTCTGATCTTTTTTTGAAATGTGGTGAACTGAACACTGAGGACACCAGAGATTTGTATGACTATTAAAATATTTTCAGTACTATTTTCTATCCATCCTAACATTGTTTGCCTTTTTTTTTTTTTTTTTTTTTTTTTTACTACACAGAGTGAGCGGAGGTTTTCATTGAGCTGTCCATAATGTCTTTTTCCTGATGGTTAAAACCCAGTTGTGTGTATGAGTAATTCAAATTATTCCCTGAATTTCATCTGTTCTTGTGTAACCTATTCACTTAGCTTTGTTGGGTCCCTCTGGAGTTCCTCACGGTCTTCACTAGCCCTGAATAACCAAATAATCTGAGTTTGTGAACAGCAGAGAGTTTTCATTTCCCAGTACAAGAGGGCCTCTAAAGCACAGGAGTCTAACAAGAAGATTCCACTAGGTTAAGTGAAACAAACAGACAATCTCAGGCCAAGCAAAAACAGGCAAAACTCAAGGGAAGTTACTGGTGTTGATGTTAAGCCCTGCAAAGAGATTCAGTAGGTTGATTTTATGCTTATAGGCCCAATGATTATCCCAGGGACATCTTGTTGCGTGAATTGCTATGGTTCTTATCTGGAGAATCCACTGAATCCAACAGCTTGTAAAGTTACTTCCCCTTTCAAATTGTTCAAATCTACATAAGGGCTTGTCTGACTTCCTGCTAAGCACTGAGTAATGGGGGTGACATGGACTGCTGGGCCACCCCAAATGATACCACATAAAATTCAAGGTTACAGGCTTATCTTCAAGGGTGTGGCATATTGCAAAGGTTATCTAAAGCTCCAGGACAAGGACCGCAGTTGGCAGCTCTGCTCCTCAGGCGCAATGTAACTGTCCAGCACAAGGGTAAAGCTCCTCCGTGCGCGACAGAGCTTTCACAGCACCAGTCTGAGACTGTGGAATGAACACGTACAGGAATCACAAATCTCACCACCTTCCATTCCAAGTGCAAGGCACACTTCAGCCTTGCTTTTTCTGATATAAACCTAATGTAAACAGTGTGCATCTCATATATTATATTTAAAATCGCAGTTTCTCCTTAGGGACAGGAAGCGGGAGAGAACTAATCAGTTTACTCAAGACACTTCTGAAAGGTGCTCAGATACTTCAGTGATGAGGATGGTACAGGAAGCAGAGAAGAATAGAATAAAAGAGAGTAGAACTAACGCTCCTTCTGCCTTCCCGCTATACAATTGCTAGACATGGATAACAGCATGCCAGACAAACAGTTATACTGGACAGACACAGCCTTTAAAATCATGTAGAAAAGAATGGAAAGGAAGTAGTGCAAATTGTCCCATCTGGACAGCAAAACAAAAAAAGTACGGATAGAAGCCCTATATCCCTTCTGTCTTTCACCCTGTCCCGCCCAGAAAAATAATTCTATCCTCATTGATACACAGGCAGACACAAAGGGTTCAGTGTGAGCTGCCTGGATATAAATGAGAGCAGAACTTCACCCACAGTATTTATAAGATCTACTGCATTGCAGGTTATTGCCTTGATTTATTATGGCCCATTACAGGTTTTAGCTTCATCCTCTAGACAGTCAAATGATTTCAATGTCATTAATAAAAAATGACCACTAGTTGCACAAGTTCTGAGGAAAATGGGCAATGGAAGAAGATCAGCAAAGGGTTTCTTTTTTCCGCCCACCTATCTGTCTCAAATAGGAAAGCAGCAAAGAAGATAAAAATTGGGTCTGGAAGTTCCTTTTGAATTACAGTGTTCATAGGGATGCAAGTTAAAGCAAAATCAAAAAATACTTCCAAGCCCTTTTCGTGCAATGTTCCTGAGCCCCGGCCGCAATGGGACTGCAACAGAAAGATGACAGTGAAAGAGGCCACACGCGGAGTGACAGCACAAGATCATGAAATCGAAATAGGCAGTAATAAAAGCAAGCAACGCAAAATCTCTCTTAGAAAAGCAGTCGGAAAAGCCTTTCTTTCACTCTGCATCAGTAGCCGCACAATTCGGTGTTGATGTTCTCTTTTTTGTCTGGATGCGCACGTATCCTGATCCCCCCCCGCTTCCTCCTGATAAAAGAATGGATTCAGCACCGGTGGTAGCAGTGTTGGCACCAGCAGCCCGAGGGGCGGAATGATGAATACAGAAATGCAGTATCAGCAGCAAGATTAGGCTGTCAGCCTCCAGAGCACTTCCCTGCAAGAGAGCAGATAAGAGGGAAAAGGTGAATGAGAACACTTGTCACAGCAGATGGTGGGTTCGATTTGAAGAAGAAAGAGGAAAAAAGAGGAAAGGGGAGGTGGCGGGGGGAGGATGCTGTGTTAGACCTGATCTTTGCTGCACCACTGAGTGGCTGAGTCCTTGTCCTTGACTACTTGCATGTTACCTAGGACAATGGCTCCTGACATGAAGCGTGCATGTATATTCTGTACAGGACGGGTCCTTGGAAAACGGCAGAAGCCGTTGGAAGTGGGTATGCTCTGTTGACTACTGTTTAGCACAGACTTTGGTTCCGGGACTATAGCAGCACTGGAGACAGGTGCTCTTTTAAACCAATGGTAACCCTGCATCCGACCTCTCGCCGCTCAGCTGGTGCTTCAGAAGTATTTATTGACCTTTTCTGTTCACTTAATAAGACAAAGTAGAGGGGTTTGGTAATCCTGTCGACATTATACATTTTATTAACATTATGCTAATTAACTGAAAAGCCACCCATTGATTTTCTTGAAAGGATCAAATATCCATGAACAGAGCTAGCAAAACCTAATCTACTAATGGATTTAACTTAAGAGAAATAAAAAGAGAAATATGATTGTTTGGGGGCTACTTAATTAGCACTTATATTTAAAACACTTCTATAGAAGCAAAAGGAAATGTGGCTGTATTTTAAAACACACATTTGGTTAATAGCTCTGAACAATGTGTTTCTATTATTTTTTGTAAGCAGTTGATAGAGACTAACTCAAATGTTCTATTACGTGAATACTAGACCCCAAGCAGGGCCATCTTATAGTAGTTGGTATTAGCTACAGGGCATTTCTGTTACGAGTTGGGGGTCAAATTTTCTGTGTTTCCAGTATTTTAATGGTGTTTTGTCTATTTACACTAGCAGAGGATTTGGCCCTTAGTCTTTTCATGCCCAAGGGCAGCATTCAGTTTTTAGGCTACCCCTTCAAACTTAGCAATTCTATCTCAGATTATTATTATTGTTGTTTGTATTACTGTGGCAACTAGAAGAGAGCCCCGGTCATGGACCAGAACTCCATTGTGCTAGGTGCTGTACAAACACAGAATAAAAAGGCAATCCCTGCCCCACATTGCTTACCATTTAAGTATAAGACAAGACAGAGCAAGTGGATTCAGACAGATGGGGTAGCACAAGAACATAATCAGATAATATTGGTCAGCATAATAGGCAATAGTCTTAGCACACCAGCTACCTAGACAATGCCAAATTTTTGTAGACATTACATCAAAAGAGTTTTAATGTGGGATTTGAAGGAGGATAAGGCAGTTTTGCCGATGTTTACGGGGAGCTCCTCGCAAGCATGAGGAGCAGTATAAGAGAAAACACAAGGCACTTATTTGACAATTTAATGAGTGGGCAATGGAGTCTGGCATCACCAGCCAACTGGAGTTCGGAGCTGACATTTTGAGAGCATACAAACAATGATAGGTAGGCTGGCAATGGGCTGTGAAGGCCTTGAAAGTGAGGACAATTGGTTTACGTTTGATGCAATGGAAAAAAGAGAAGCCATTGGCAAAATGGGAAGAGAGGGCTGACATGGTCAAAGCAATGAAAAACTGAAATTCTAAAATTCTCACAGTAATTTTCAATTCTGGGGGATCCATGCTGATGAACTGATGGGTGACGGAGGGTCCCTCTCTGAAATTCCATGAGGCTGCAGAGTCCCCAAGTTATCAGAATTCTGGGATAAAGAGTGCCAACTTTATCTTGGGAGTACCTCCACTGAAATTATTTCAGTGTAGTTACACTGGAAACAGATTTGGCCTACCAAGGTACAAAACCATATGAGGTGTGTGTCAAGGGCACTAAATTAAAGTGAAGAGACACTTCAAGTGTGATTCTACCATAAAAAGTGACTGTAAGCGTGGCCTTGTGGAGTTCTCTCCCTGTCACTTTCTCTCATTAACTCCAAATAGAATGTGCCTAGTTTACCAGTAAAATGATAATTCTTCTAACTGCCAGTCCTGCAAACTTGGCTTGGGATCAGAAAGTCACACTGAGTTCTTTCTGGTTCATGCATCATCAGCAATTAAAGTTCTGCAACTGGAAATCAATTGACAATCCTGGGGATTATGCCTGTGCCAGAACAGAATCAGTCTCCCAGGGTGTAGAATAAATATGAAATTAAAGAATTAGAGTTATCTTAAATTTGGTTAAGGAAATATAGGTGCTGTAAAGACTAGCAAGTGAAAGAAAGGCCTTGAAAGTAATAAGTTATAAGGCCAAAAGGAATGAAGCAGGGAGGATGTCTGGTTCAAAGAATAACTAATGAGATAAGGGGAAGTTTCTAAAAAGAAGGCCTCTGACCGACTGGGGTGACTGCAGATGGTTTGAAATAAAAGAAAAGAGAATCTATCATAGAAGGAGTCAATGTGGACCTTCCCACCCCACATCCGAGTATTATTTTTAAAAGTAAGGCCTATGTGAGCCTAGGTGCAATGAAAAAGCTATTGGTCAGCAGGAAGAAGACGACTTGGGGATAAAGGTGGTCGTAAACCATATCTGAATTAAGACTGGACATAAGGGTGAACTGTCTCAAATCGGTTGTTGGATATAGTAGAAATTGGCTAGGATACCATTTGTTTGTTGAAGGGTATAAAAAGAGGCATGAATTTGAGAGTTCTTTGTCAGACCCTACCTGATCATGCTGGAGAATGCCAGGATGAGATGGTTTCCCTTAGGTTTGGCCTATTTGTAAGAATACTGATCATGTGCTTATGAATACTTATGAAAAACGGTATTGGGTATAGTGACTGCTTATTCTTTAGGCTGTTACGCAAGTTTAGAGCAATTGTATAAAATATCATTTGGATTTTGGACTTAATAAAGGAATTTATGGTTAAATCATTATTGTGGTAATAACTCTGTATTATTAATTAATAATTATAATTAATAATTCCAAATTATTACTAATACTTCCAACACAGGGCTGTGTTGGTTTTAGATGTTCTTAGGAGTAAGCGGAGTAGACATTGAATTTTAGTCAGCAAAGTAAGCCAATATGACTGAATACTCACCAGGGAGCAGAGCAGTTGGGTAAGTGTAAGAAGGTACCACTTTTTACATTATGGCTTTTCTACATACAACCCCCCACCCCATGCAAAAATCCAGAGCACACATGCAAATTGGCGCGCGCGTGCGCACACACACATACACACACACACACACACACACGGACTACTAAGAGTTATTTCATCACTCTTTCTATCTGGAGTGCACATGATGCTAATGAGGGAGATGGTATGACTGTTTGGGATGCACGGCCATCAAAATGCTGAAATACTCAGCTCTACAACTCCTGTTTCATTGGACCCAAACTTTATAGTTATTTGGCTTTCCCAGTAGCTATCTGAAGTCAGGGCTTGGAATACAAGTAGCTGATTGAGGCAACCCAGTTTACAGAGAGATGATGGTAGGACAGGAAAAACTACCAGCTGAGATGGCAAATGTTATGTTGACACCCCTGTAGTTGAAGATATATCCCTGCCCTTTGTTGCCAAGATACGCAGTCCAAAGGTCCTGTTGGATTTCCAGCTGCTTTTTGGTGTCCGGGTAGCAAAAATGGCTAAGGGTGCTTTTTTCATCTCATCTGTCCTTGGTGAGGACATCACAGCCTGTCTTCTTGGACTATATCAACAATGTCTATGCTTTTATCAGCTCCAGATTGAATATTATCATATGGTCTGCTTAGCACTGTATCTGAGGACCACTCTGAAACTTCAGCTAATTGCAGAATGCAGCTGTCTGCTTTCTTAGCAGTGTTTCACGTGTAGATCACATAGTACACAGATGACCCATAGACTGCACCAGTTTGCCATTGATTTCCGGGTGCAGTTTCAGTCTTGGGTTGGATTTCTAACTCTCCTTATGATGTAAGTCCTCCGTACCTTAGAGATTGCCTCTCTCTGCATACTTTTTGTTAGGAATTAGGCAATATTGCCTAATAGTCAGAGCAGTGATGGTCAGGCCTAGCGATCAGGGCAGTGGCAGTCAGAAGCCAGAAACAGCAATGAAGCAAAGAGCCTGGAACCAGGCATCCAAGCCGGAGTCAGGAGTAGAGCCAAAAGTCAGAGCCAGACTTGGGAATCAAGCCAAGGGTCAGAGTCAGATGTCAGGAGTGAGGCATAGGGCAGGAACCAGAGATGAGGCAAGAATAGGCACGGAGCAGGGCAGGAACACGGAATGAAGGCAAGAGTGAGACAGGAACCAGGAACAGGTCAGACCCAGGGCAGAAATCAGGATCAGGGTTGGATGTGATCACAGGAGCCAAGCAAAGAGCAGGGTCTGATGCAGCCGCAACGGGAAGTCTGCACGGTTGCTTGGACAGCCCACCCACATCACTTCCTGTCTTAAAAAGTAGATAAGAGGCAATCAAGTGACCCCTCCCCTGCCCAAGCCAACAGGAATTCCTGTAGGGCCTGACCTTCCAGGATCAGGGAGCTGCTGCTTCGTCTGTCTCCCTGGGAGTGTTGGACACCTAGGGCCCCCACAGAGTCACACTGAAGTAATGCATAATACTAGAGTCATGTAGTGGTGAATCAGGCCCTGTTTCTTGAAGAGGTTCCTTGGGATTGCAACCTTCCCAATCTATGAGGTACTGGAGGCAACCTCGTCATAGGCAGAAGTCAAGGATTTTCTGCACCACATATTCTTCATGCTCCTGAAGCTCAACTGGTGGAGGGGGTTGTTGAGACTGAGATGGAAAGGAATTCTCTATGTAAGGCTTGAAGAGCGATGCATGGAATAGTAGGTGGATGTGGAGGAACTGTGAACATTGCAATTTAAATAAAACTAGGCTGACCTGTTTGTAGATTTGGAAAGGACTGCGAAACTGAGGGTCCAACTTCTGAGAAGCCTGCTCATCCTAAGGTGTTTTGCAGTGAACCATACCAGGCCCACAGCAAACACTGAACTTTCTCAGTGGAAACAGGGGTAATATCCATAATTTCAAAAGAAGGGTCTCTGCCCTGGGGAGATGTGAGAGGCATTATTGTAAAAGAACTCAGCATATGGTAACAGGGAAACCCAGTTGTCTGGATGGAAGCTAATTAAGCATCACAAGTATTGGACAATACTTGACTGATCCTTTCTGACTGCCTGTCAGTCAGGGAGTGATATGCAGTAGAGATAGACTCATGAACATTCAGTAGGTGGAGTGTCTTCCCCCCAGAAGTGAGACACAAATTGTGGGTCACAGATTATTTGGTCTGGAAGCCTCTGGAGATGGACAATGTGAACCACCAGTATCTGGGGCATCACTTCGGCCAAACGCAGATGTTTTCAAGGAATGAAGTGGGCCATCTTAAATGGGTGGGTGAAGTGGGTCTATGACTGTTAGAACTATGATGTGACCCTCAAAGCTTGGGAGCTCCACAATGAAGTCCAGAGTGAATGAGTTCCAGGGTCAGGAAGAGTATCCGGGAGTTTTAGGGTCTCAAAAGGTTTCGCGTGAGGTGTCTTAGTAAGGGTACAGGAATCTACATAGGCCCAGACTTCAGCAAGCATATGGGGCTACCAGAAAAAATGAGCAATAGTGCAAAAAGTCTTGAGGACACCAAAGTGGCCCACAAGACGGGCATCATGGCACAAACATAGCATCTCTAATGGGGCACGCCCTGGCAGGATGTATATGTGTTGACAGTTTTGACAAGATCTGGTGTGCTCTTAGGCTGGGTTGGATGAGGTGTGAACTACCTTGGCAATGATTAAATTGTCTGCAGCCCCAGAATCAATCAGGGCCCATTTGAGGGGAATGGGCATCACCAGATCTAAGATGCGCATCTGTCTCAAAACCTGGAGATGCGGGGAAATCCCTTGGGTCTCACGTCCCATCTGGGTGGCTGGTCAAGAGGCAGCATCAGGGCGTGGAGAGTTAGCAATACCCAAGCTGGCTCCCCTTACTATGCCTGGGCCCATTTGTTTCCTGGTGGCTTTCTGATCAAGCGGGGGTAAGGGTGTGTCCAGGTGCCCAGCAATAGAAACACAAATTCTCACAACATCATCTCTCTCTTTCTTCCAGGATCAGGTGATGGGTGAGGTCAATCTGCATCAGCTCAGGGGCTGGTATGTAGGGCTTTGGTTTAATATACAATCATGTGGACCCGCACTGTTCTTCTCCTCCTTTCTCTCTCATAATCAGGCATCAATGAGGAGGACTAGGTCGATGAAAGCATCCAATCGGGAGGGGCTCTCAACACAGGTCATCAAATATAGCAGAGAATGCCAGCAAAAAGGCATCCCAGTTGGTCAAAACTAGACTGTCCTGCTCCAAGAGGGGCAAAATCCAGTCCAACACTTCCTCTGTAAGTAGGCTCATCACCTTCACCATCACCAGGGTACATGTGAGGATGGCATAAGAAAGGCAAAGAGCACCAATTCAGAAATCCCCTAAACTGCTGGCAATCACCATCAAAGGGTACAGGTAGGGGGACTGCAGGACCCTGCTCAGAAGAGGGAGGTCCTCTCTGAGCCTGGAGTGCAGCCACTTTTCCCTGTGAGCAAGCAAGTTGATTGCGAAGGGACCACACCCCAGCTGCAAGCTGAGCCACCTGCGTCCACAGCACTTGGTTTGGTGTCTGTTAACTTATTACTGCAGATCTCGTGCCAAGGAAGGCGGGACTGCTAAGTACTGGCAAGCCTGCCTCCTCCATTCCAGCCCTGCCAGGAGGAGGTCGTAAGTGGGTCCAAGCAACTGTTAGAAACTGGGATGTAGGTGGTCTGGCCTTATGGTCCGACACCAGGAACAGCACTGAAAGTCCGAGTCAAGAGTTGAACCAAAGTTCATTACTGGAGTTGGAGTCAGGAGTCGAACCAAGGGTCAGGAGTGAGGCATAGGGCAGGAACCATACCTGAGGCAAGGATTAGGCATGGAGTGGGATTAGAACAGGAATAGGGAATGAGGGTAAGCGTGAGACAGGAACCAGGACTGGATGCGATCAGAGGAGACAGGCAGAGAGCTGGGTCTACCACAGCAGCAACAGGTAGTCTGTATGGTTGCTCAGACAGCCCATCTGGCTCACTTCTTGGCTTAAGTAACAGGTGCGAGACAATCAGTGACCCCAAACTGACAGGACTTCCTGTGGAACCTGACCACCCAGGATTAGTGAGATGCTCTGTCATCTTTCTCCATTCATGGTGACAAAGGAGGGTCAGAGACCCAGGGCTCCTGCAGCCCTAGATTTTAGACCCACTCTGCTGGATCGTTACACCCTTGGTCAACAGTTAATATCAGCTGCGGCATTTGAGTTGACAGTTCACAGTGGAAGGCCCTAAGCTTTTGTAATATTTCTGCTCTGATCAACCTCCAGAGCATTTTCAAAGCTTGTCTCTTGCATCAAATGTTAGCGTATGATACTACGGTAGTCTAAGTGGGGATCTTTTGAGGGAGACTCTTTTAGTTTTGTTGTCCTTGTGTGGCAATGTAATTTGATGGGCAACATGGGTCTTTAACACTTAGTTAGTTCAATCAGAGATTCTACATAGCGCATAGTCTAAATTAAATCCAATCAATAAATAAAATAACTCCTGGACACTCCTGGATACCTAAGCATGAGATATTAAAGAAGAAAAAGGGTGTTGCTAAAAAAATATGGGAACGCAATGCAAACCACAACAGCATTAGATCCCAAAGACCATGTTGTCACTGAATTATCTTACCTTTCTTTCTCCTTCTCATCTTGGTTTTCCCCTCCCTTTGTGTGGCTGTCTCAGCTCATTTTCTCAGGTTCTTTTCAACTAGTACATTGTGGATTTGAACTCAGCAGTCAAACTGAATAATGCTTGAGGAGGGGAAGAAATGAAAAAACCTAGAGAGAAGAGAGACAGATTGTTAGGAAAAAAATCAAGAATCTCAGATGATATGGAATAAGACAAATTCTCTTTAAAAGCTTAATATATATATATTAAATGGACACTAACCAAAAAAAAAAAACCATTCTGCCTAGGCTAGTTGGTTAAAAATACACCCACTCCTTTTGTGGGCAGTTACATCTTCCGAGCTATAGATGTGTGTAGTTTAAAGTAGTCACTTCTCATGTCTACCCATGGGTATTTAATGCAGGATTTAAGTGTCCAGTTTAGACACCCACATGTGAAAGGTTATAGAGCTGACTCCCTGCTTAGAACTCACAAAGGTGTGCATGAATGAACAACAAGGCAGGCCTATCGATGAAACAGTGGTGGAAGCAGTATTATCCTACCTCTGTGTGTATCGCACTTGGGATGCTAGGGGGTCAGTTGGTGCAGGGAGGTCTACACCTTGGGTGAATTTGGCACACATAGTGATATGGAGAGGGATTACATTTTGGAAGTTTCCTAAGCCACTGAGGGGCTTTGCAAATTTGCAAATATTTCATGTTTATTTTCCATGTGACCTGGAATTTTTTGGAGATTGTTTCCGCTTCTCTCTGTTCAAATCTGGAAGTGGAGCCAATTCAAGCTTTCCCAAATTCCAGGAGGGTTTTTTTTTTTTTGATCCCTTATATTTTGGGCATTTCGCTTATAATGAATATGTTGCATTTATACAACATCGTTCACCACCAAAGGCTCTCAAAGTGCTTAACAAACATACTGCATGTGGATATGTACATTATCATATGCCCATTTCCCTGGAATCCACCCTAATATTCCAAATCCCTCAGCATCCTCAAACAATCACCATTTTTTATAAAAAGATCTACCCATCAAATAAATGTTTGTCCCTCTATCCCCATGGACTTTTCCCGCAGGCAAGATTCAGTCTTTGGACCAGTAACAGCTTTTCTAGTCATAAAAATGTCTCAGCATTAAATTTCATTATCTCAGCCTTGCAGGGCTCTAAATGGGACTTTATATCACTGGGCAGGAGAGATTTCCAGTTTCCCAAAGGGATCTAGCACTTGCATTTAGCCCAGGAATGACCTGAGATATCAGACTTTAAAGCTGTGACATTTTTATGTTTGGAAAGTGTCCTGGGTCCTTTGTGCTTAAGTGGCACAATGGGGACTTAAAGCTGCCTTCATGGGTGGTGCGTGAACTTCCCATTGGGGGAGGCTAGCCACTGGCCCTGCCCCTTCTGCCCGAGGCCCCTCCCCTCCTGAAGCCCAGAGCGCCCCACCCCCATGGCCACTTCCTGTCCATCCCAACCCCCAGGCCACCCGAGTGCCCCCAGCCCCGGACCACCAGCGGCCAGCAAGGCCCCAGCCCACCTGGCCCCAGCGCCCCCAGCAGGCAGCACAGCACTGGCCCTGGCTACCCCAAGTCCCAGCTGTAGGCAGCCCTAGCCCCAGGCAGGGGGGAGAGCAGGAAGCTGGAACGGGCCTGGGGGGTGAAGTGTGAGCGGGGCCACATCAGGCTGTTTGGGAAAGCTTAGCCTCTCCCGGCCTGTGATACCTGCACCCCTGGCTGCCTCAAACAGGAAGCAGAGGTTTCCTCTAGTGTGGAGACCGGGGTAGAGCTGGCAGAACGGGCTTTACACCACCCAGTTCCCACTTTGGATGAAAAGGGTGGGGAAGGAGCATAGCTAGGGCAGCGCAGGCCCAGAGCACCAGCCAGTACAGTGGTCCCTATGATAACACTCTAGCCATCATCATTTAGAACAAGACTTAGGGGTGGGCAAACTTTTTGGACTGAGAGCCACATCGGCATTGCAAAACTGTTTGGAGGGCTGGGTGGGGAAGGCTGTGCCTCTGCAAACAGCCTGGCCCCTGCCCCCTGACTGCCCCCCTCAGAATCCCCGACCCAGTAGGGGAGGGGCCGGGGGCTAGCCTCCCCAGCGGGAGCTCAAGAGCCAGGCCGGGCAGCCCTGCGGGCAGATGTGCCCCACAGGCCGAAGCTTGCCTACCTCTGATGTAGGGGCTGGTTTGGCCCCTGGCATTCCTAGGATTGGGGGAATAGAAAATATATTGGAGCCAATGTTCCATCCCTTCCTCAGCTGTGCCAGGCATAAGCTTGGTGCAGCTGAGGATCAAGTATATTGGTTTTAGTTTTTCTCACCTTCTGATCCCCACACATTTAGAATCAGGTGGTACCAAAGATACCTGGATTTAAAAGCAAAGAAATTTACGATACAGCCAAAATATAATTTTCAAACATTCTATAAACAGTTTCTCTGTAACATATTGTGACATAGACAGAATACCTAACAGTGTGAAGGTTTTAATTGGCATTCATTTGAGACGGCCTCACCACTCCTGAGTAACGTAACCATCTCAAACTCATACCAATAATCCTTTATGCCGCTTCAACAGGCATTCTCACTAGAACTAAAGTATAATCTGCGTGTAGATGTATCCATGTGTGTGGACATGCATGTATGTATGTATATCAATATGTTTGCTTTCACAGGGTTTCTAACATTTGTGGGTTTTGAGTAAAACCACTATATTTATTTGAAGAGATTTTTGGCTGAAGTAACTGCTCAAGCCTTTCAGTTTATTTCTAAGTTAACATTTTTTTGTCTGAGAATTTCCTTAGGTTTTTAAGTATTCAAAAATTTCTCAGTGGCAGTAGTCCGTGTAGATCTTGCATGATGTATGCGGACTGTGCTGGGCCTTTAAGCTATGCAGAGACTCTAACAGACCTTGCAATCCACTAAGACATGGATCTCACTTTTTTTCAGAAAGTCTCCCATGTTCCTGTCTCGCTCTTCATTTCCCATATCTGACGGCTTCTCCCCTACATGGCATTCCCTCTGCTGCTCCTGCCAGGCCAGATCTACATGTTCCTACCTTTCCTTTACCATGGCCACCTGCATCTGGGTTATGCATACTTTGAAAAGTTCCCACCTGCTCAGGCACACGTTGTAAACTGGGCATCAGACTGATGAATGTATATAATGCACAGATCAAGATATTTGCTAAGTACACAGTCAGGTTGCACTTTTGTATGCTCATGAAAATAACTTCAATTGACTCAGTATTTCCAACTGGTAACCCCTTAAAAAAACACTCAAAGGCACCTCTGCTTGTTAAGCCTAGTGAGAGAAGTGCACTTTTTTTATTTTACAGCAAAGCTGTTTTGGAGACATAAAGAGACAAATCAACATTAGAAAAATCACTCAAAAATGAACTCAGGATAAATATTTAAGCTTCTATATCGCCAAAAAGCTGTCTCTAGTTTATCCAAAACTTTGTAGATGAATTCTGCCCTGGAGTAGGGTGACCAGATGTCCCGATTTTATAAGGACAGGTTCCGATATTCAGGGCTTTGTCTTATAATAGGTGCTTATAACTCCCCACCCCCTGTCCCAGTTTTTCATGTTTGCTATCTGGTCACCCTGCCCTGGAGTGAGACGTGGTTTGTGACATTCTAGGGTGACTGGTTTGAAATTGGGGTGATGGTGTTGTCAGTCAGGCTTGTTATGGCAGGAGTGGTGCAAACACTTATACAATACGAGTATTTTGTAAGCAGAAATCATATGACCTCTGCAATTCTGTGACCATGCCAGTGCAAAGCCAACAACCAAGGCAAGTGCAGGAAGCATTTACTGTGTGGAGGGAAAATCACAGCCTGCATAACACTGACTACTGCTGCTGCTGCGTGGTGGTTCTCTGTGTTCATACCTGACCGCGCTGCTATGGCTGCTAGTTTAATCAAAGTGGCACATGACCAACCTAATCAGAAGTGAATGGCTGTCTCAAAATCATTTCACCATATACATAAAAGATAACAAAGAGCAAGTAAGGAAGCATAACACATAATGGAGGTCTTCCTTGATGACAAAGCAAACTGTTTCCAGCTTATATATACATTTGTGCCACCAAACTTGTCAAAGGTGTATTCTTTTGTGTTGGACCCTTACTGCCTAAATGGAGGGAGAATAAAACAAATCCCCAAGAAACAAGTGAAAGTATTGCAGCTTTGGCAGCCAAGGACCTTGTCTGGAGGTTGATATGCGTCAATCAGAGTTTGGGAGTTTGTTTTGTTTCGTGTGTGTGTGCGTTTTAACAGAGTAGCCTGTCAGCCCTCGATTTTCAATGATTCAAGTCTCCCCTAACTGATAACACTCTAAATAACAGGTGAGTGACTCCTGGCAGGAAGGAGATTGTCTGACCTCATTGTTTGCCTTTTTCCCCCCCTCTTTGTTCTTCACAAATAAAGGTTTTTTAATAAACTGAAAGGTCCTCCGCTCCTGCCTGATGATAAAATGAAAGGAACCAGTGAGGTATGGTGCAACGTGGCAGCAAAAAAAGAGAAGCTCATCAGAAAATAACAAAGGTGCAAGTTAAAGATAAGGCAGCTGTCAGAGATTAATCCTGCCGGCCTGATTGTTTTCTTTAATACCGAGGCCTGCAATAGCAAGCGATAAGTTTGCTGAGTAATTTGGTTTTTGGTGAGGAAATAAAATTCAGGTAGGCCTCATAATTGATTTCCTTTTCTTTAGGTTTCTAAACATTAAACAACCCCCCCCCCACTGCCGCCCCCCAAAAAAACCTGCTTCTCTACACTTTCCTTTTTTTCAGGCGGGCTCCCAAGCTGCGTGCGCACTGCTTTCCTGGCTGGGCCTGCATGAAGGTTAGGAAGTTAGATTTGAGAGGGAAAAGCACCCTCTCTTTCAACTGCATTCACATGGGAATAGTTTTGTTTGCTTCTAAAATGAATCCACAGCTTTTAAACGGAATCAATCTCCCTGAAGTCAGTTTCACTTTAGCGTCCAATATGCTCTTCATGAAATGCAAGGTAGAGGAGAGGGTCACAAAGTAAGCATCAAAGAAGCTTTAACTTATCACATGCCATCAGTCGGCTACACATAATTACGACAATAGGCCCAATCCTGCTCCCACTGAAGTCACTAGGAGTTTGGGCATTGCCATTAGTGGAATCGGTACTGCGCCCAGCACATACCAAGGAGCCAGTTGTGCAATCCTTATTGAGGTAGGGGAGCAATTACTCTTGCTGGCAGTCCCATTGAGATCACTAGGATTACCCAGGTGAGTAAAATTGGGATTACTCGCCTGAGTAAAGCTTGCACAATCAGACCCAAAGAAACTCTCAATCTCTTCACTAGGCTACAGACAGTAGACATTGGCTATACAGAGAGGTAAAGTTTACTGGATGGGATTTTCAAAAGCACTTGGGACAATGGGACTTGTCCTCCAAACTCACTTAGGCACTTTTGAAAATCCTGCCCATTACCTGTAACTGTCCAAAAGCTATCTACAACAGAACCTCAGAGTTATGAACATGTCGGGAATGGAGGTTGTTCGTAACTCTGAAATATTCTGTAACTCTGAACAAAACGTTATGGTGGTTTTTTCAAAAGTTTACAACTGAACATTGATGCCATACGGCTTTGAAACTTTACTATGCAGAAGAAAAATGCTGCTTTTAACCATCTTAATTTAAATGAAACAAGCACAGAAACAATTTCTTTACTTTGTCAAATCTTTTTTTAAACTTTCCCTTTTTTTTTTAGTAGTTTACATTTAACACAGTACTGTACTGTACAGTATTTGCTCCTTTTTTTCTTTTTTCTTTTGGTCTCTACTGCCTGATGGCATACTTCCGGTTCCAAACAAGCTATGTGCTTGACCGTTCAGTTTGTAACTCTGAGGTTCTACTGTATTTGATTGCTTGCATAGCTACAGCACCACATATGGCCCCGGAAAGTTCAAATGGCTTTGCAATCGTCTAGCAATTAAAACTGACAGAGAAAAAGTTACACAGGGAAAACCGTTTTTTTTCCATGAGAATCTGTAGCAATGAGGCAGAGCGACTCTCAGCTGGAAAGACTGTGTGTGTGTATGTATATACACACACACACATATACACACATACACACACACACGAGGCAGCAGCAGAGTCTTATTTATTGTGACAAAATGAACAGCCCCCAGGATGCTCATTGAGCAGCTAATTTCTCATCTTATCTATTATGTGAATGAGATGGGAAAACAGTTTCCTGTTTTTCACAGATATCGCTAACATGAAAGATACAGAATGAATTCCCTTGAAAGCCATGCAGTCAGATCCATCCTCAGACTCATTAGTTTCAGTGGGAAGAATTAATGCAGGCAGGGCTGCTCATTGATGGGAAACAAGTCTATAAACCTGTCTATAGAAGCAAACATGTTAACACCATCTCTAAAACAGCTGAAGAGCTTGGCAGACGCTTCTCTTTATATACATGTACACATATATACGTTTGTTTGTTTGGGGACTGAAAATACTGTTGCTGTTTCGCTAAGGGGAAAAAAAAGTCAGAATGCAGTTACCTTGGTTGAGAAGGGGAATTTACACTGTGGGGTTTCCTCTAGTGAAGGAATCCTTTATTTCAATTTTGTCAGGGGAAGAACTAATTAGGGGAAAGATAAGAAATTGTGGGCACAATGTTATGAGGTCTCAGCACTCTGGGTGTATAAGCGGGGCTTAAAAAAGCCACATGTCAAGGGCATTTTTTCATGCCATCAACTTCTGCAGAAGCTCAGCTTTCATTAAAAAATCCTTTTCTCTGGTATATATTTAAAAATAAACTTCCTACGTCTGCAGATGGGCAACTGTAATGACTCTGTGGCTGTTCACGGCTCTCCTGAGCTGCAGCAGAATGATAACTAAGTAGAGTCTTGGCAGCTTTTAGGGTATTCAGTCTATATTACTCTGCTTTGCACCTCCTTGCATTTCCCAGAAGAGGGAAGCATTATTATTTATAATTATTTGTATTACCGTACTGCCTCGGAGCCTTTGGGCATGTCTACACTTACCGGCAGATCGGCACTACTGCAATCGAGCGAGTGTCGATTTAGTGGGTCTGGTGAAGACACGCTAAATCGATGGGAGAGCACTCTGCCATCCATTTGTGTACTCTACCTCCCCGAGAAGCATAAGGGAAGTCGACGGGGGACACTCTCCCATCAACACAGCACAACGTAGCCACCACAGTAAGTGGATCTAACTACTTCGAATTCAGTTACATTATTCACGTAACTGAAGTTGCGTAAGTTAGATCGATTTACCACAGTAGTATAGACCAGCCCTTAGTCGTGGATCAGGACTCCCTTCCCCCCCCTCCCCACGATGGATGCTGTGCAAACACAGAACAAAAATATGGACCTAGGGGATACATAAGAGGAGAAGACATCTGTCTTGATGCAGAGAGCAATAAACTTGGAAATATCAGTCTTATGACAACTTCTGTACAGTGATCCCTTTCCCAAAAATAGATATTGTCAGTGACTCACAGTAAATTGTGTAATATAAATGAATTTTTTTGAGTCATGCACAGCATAAGAACAATAGATCCAGAATAAGCAACGGTAACAGGAGAAAAAAGGCAAAGCAGTCACTTCAGAATTATTCAGTAAACTTACATACTGACACAGTAGGCATCCTGTTTATTATTATTTTTCTTAGAGTGGATCGCTTCGGTGCCCCTATCTTATTATTACAGATCTTACATCAACCATCAGAAATAGAGAAGGCCAGATTCTCAGAGAATGCTCAGTGCCAACCGTTTCCATTGACATTACTGTAGCTGTGAATGGCTCTGAAAATCAGGCCTTTTCAGAAGTCCTTTACCCAAGATCTACAGAGGGGAAGTAAACTTTCTTTTTGCCTTCTTTCTGCCTCTAACACTGCTAGGCGGTATTGGAAAAGACTTAAGGGGGAGATTTTCAAAACCATAAATGGGAGCGGGACACCCATCTCCTATTGACTTTCAATGAAAGCTGGGCACCTATCTTTCTTAAGCTCCTTTGAAAATCTCAAGCTGAAGCAGAGGCTCAATGGAGGCTGGAACTGAAGCACTGTTCATTCTTTACCATATCAGGTCAAAAAGAAAAGGAGTACTTGTGGCACCTTAGAGACTAACCAATTTATTAGTCTCTAAGGTGCCACAAGTACTCCTTTTCTTTTTGCGAATACAGACTAACACGGCTGTTACTCTGAAACATATCAGGTCAGACGTTGCAGGAAAGTGCCAAGCCAGAATACACATTTTATTTCATGCAGAAATCCACTTCGGGCTCTTTTTCTCAACTGTTTCAAGTGGATTCCTAGGGCCAGATCATGGCCTCACTGGAGGAAATGGCTCTGCTCAGTGTCCACATCTAATTCCCTCATTTTAAACTTTTGACCCACCCACTCGCATTCCTATTTATCATTTGTTATCCTATGAAATCAGTTGTTTTCTGGGCTCTGTGGCCCCTGCCTTGATTGAGGGGCAGGCCTTTTATCCTAGGTGGATACCCTCCCCAAATGCAAATAGGCTGGACGAAATGGCAAAACACCAGTGAGATTAGTATTTGACCCATACACTTGAAAAAGTTATATTGCAAAGCAACCCTACTGCAGCATACTTCCTTAGCTGATACATTTTCATCTTTGACAGTCACTGGACTAATCCCAGGTTATAAACTGTATCTGGTTCTCCTTGGTGTCTGGGTAAATATTAGAAACAAATGAAGAGAAGAGGAAGAAGAAAGGGGGAAATAAGGTTAAGGAGATAAAATGAAAATCTCCATTCTGGTACACTAAAAACAGAAACCTCAGTACCATTGCAACAAACCACCCTGCAAATGTAAGAGAAATGAAAATAAATACATCTTCAAAGTCCACTGAAGACAATTCCAGAGTGTGTTGAGACCTTACCTGATATAAATGAGGATCATTATCTTCACTATTCAGCTCAGCATAGGACAAGAAGTGTGGAAAGAGGAGGAGATCACTGGGGATGTAACTGTGTGAAGTACAGCCTTGTCACTGGGAAACTGTCCCTTGACAAAGAGACTTATTTGAATGTCCAGTAATACAATCCTGCATGGACCACGAAAGCTGAGAACATCTGCACACTTCCAGCTGACCCAGTATAAGGAGAAGGCTTTCTGGATCTCACAGTAACAGAAGGAATGGTTCCTCTCTGGAGGAATTAAATTAGAATGGCTTTGTGCTGTTCTCACATACATACTTCCAGATCGCTGGCCAGCTGGACAGCATTAGAGAGCTGCTAAGGAAGCTTGTTCAGCCTCAGTAATCTTCCTCTCCTGTTCCTTACCTACTTATGCCTTTATGGTCTGTCAATGTCTCGGTGGAGTTTTGATTCAGCACTGGTAGCTCAGAAAAAACGAGTAAACAAGGAGCCTCGGGGCTTACAAAACAAAGCACTTATAATTTATGAAAAGTAAGGCTTTATTTATTGCTCAGATTGTGGGGGAATTTGGTGCACATGAAAGTGAAGAATCTATTATACTCCCAGGTCCTTATTTGTAAGAATGACACCACACATCCTGAAAAAGTTCCAACCAGTGCAAAATACAACAGTCCATCTTCTTAACAACTCAGGCCTTAACATCATGCCAGCGCTCCACTCTTTGCACAAGCTCCCCACTGAATACAAAAACTAGTTCAAGGTCTCTGTCATTTATGGGATTAATCCCCACCCACCTGAGAGATCACCTCTCCCTCTGTGATTCTCACTTCCCATGACAGTACCATTCCACTGTCAGTCAACGAGAGAGGCCTGTGATTGCAGTAGACAAAACGACGTCAAACCTTACCGCATTCAGAACGAAAAGCAAACTCTTTTTTTTCTTAGCTTTCCTTCAGGAAGTTCTTTTCACACCCACTGCTAAGATGATGGGCACTGTAACAGGGTGGCAGGGTTTTCCCATTGCTCCACTCTGTCAGTAGATGTTAGAACCCTTTGGCATGGTTCTTTGAGGCAGGTGTGGCTCATTAAACTCCATTCTGGCTATAAGAAGCGTGTAGCCCTTGGCTAAAGAGAGCTGGGCACCAAGACAGACAGAAAAAGTATGTCTTCACTTCAGCGTTAACCTCAGCTCTTACTCGGGTGTAGACTTTAACCCAGCTCCTGTCCACTCAAGACCTGAGTGCAGTGGTTGTGGTACTGTCTCTTTAAAATTAGTCATGTGTAATGTGTACAGTAAAATGGCTACTTTTAAGTGATCTGTTTTTATCTGCTCCTGAGGCTTTCATGTAGATGTGGAAGCATTGCTCCCATCTCCAGTTCTCAGCAGAATTACGAACTAAAGATAAAGGTGGGGGTGGCTTAGCCATGTTCCCATTTATTTTTCTTTTAATGCTGTATTCTAGTTTAACTGTTTACTTTGGGTTTCATTTGTGTGTGCTACTTACGGTGTCCTGTGTCTCACTGCTCTGTTCCTTTGGCTGGGTTCCGGCTGGTCTGTTAACTGCAGTTTCTTGTCTGTGTCACGTGTTGCAGTTTGCACCATTCACTGACACATTGTGCCCCTGGCAAAGCAGCTGCCACTTGCCTCATGCATAATGTGGTCACTTTTGACACCACATCTTGCTGTCTAACACAGCAGCCAAGAGTGTCTTCTCATTAGTATGCTGCAGCCTCTGTGCTTCAGGAACTCAGAAAGAGACCAGGGCCATACATTTCAAACCACAACTCTCTAGATTAGTTACATGTCAAGGGGGCTCCTACAGACTGTGCCGACATACTCAGGGTTTGCATGCTCAGAGTCTGTAGGAGCCATCTTGTTATGTAACTCATAAAGAGAGTTGTGGTTCAAATTTTATATCCTTGGTCTCATTCTGAGTTCCTGAAGCACAGAGACTGCAGCATACTCAGGAGAAGCCACTGTTGGCTGCCTGTGTTAGAAAGCACGACAGTGGAGCATTACCTGATTTAGCTGGCCCGGCCTGAAGAATAGGCCGAAAGCCCAAGTGATGCTTACCCTTAGGCTGGTGACCCATCCACTTTGCAGTGCAGCTAAACCACTTGTGTACTGATTGTCCTCCATTGCCTTCCTACAATTCCCCTCCCGTGCCCAACAGGACAGATAAATTTCCCCATAATTCACTGGGAAAGGATCGTAGAGCGGTTCAGTGTTCTGCAGTGCTAAGGACCATACCGCAGTGCTATACCCCCAGATGTCCCAGAGACACACACATGTAAGTGCAGCACCAGCATAGATGCAGTTGAGTGGACACCCTTAGCTATGGCCTTGCAGTACTGCTGTTCACACCCAAGGTAGGACAACCCATGTGCTCAAACGGTGCTGATCACCCACATTTAACTGCAGTGAAGAGTACCCTTAATCACAAGGAACAGGGTTAGGCTGGTGTTCATGTTGGATTTTGTTTTAAATACAGTTTTATCAGTAAAGTCAGAACAAAAGAGGAGTGGCTTTTTGTCTTTACAACAAACATAGAGGTTTAATTTGGAGTCTGATGGGGGCTCCTACATTTTACAGGGGTTATATAATTACCTAGACAGTCAGATAACTTGGCTAGAGCCAGGTACAGATCAGGCAAGGCCTATGCAATTTGACTTTCAATGCTACACACAATACTACTGACTCTCCTGAGCAGTAATTGTTCACTATGCCAGGGGGGTTTAGGGAAGTGTGAACAAGTCACCGGGAGGTACTAGGATGAAACCACAAAAGCCATTTGCACTTATGATGCAATCAAGATTATGAACCCAAGTCCCGGGTAACTTGATGTGACCCAGCTTTTGAAGCAATTCAAGAAACTGCCTCGCTAGCAGGCTCACACATCTTTACTACTTGCAATAACCTTTCTGGAGCATATTTCTGAAGAGATTTTCTGTAGGTGCTTGTACAAATCCTATTTACCAGCACTCTGTGGAGCTGTTAGCAGACCTTGAAGATCAAGCCTCTAAAGATCCATGATAATCAGTGCTAAAAGATTACAATGATCCAGAAATACAAGCTTGGAAAAGGAGATCCATGTGGACAAAGCCTTAGCTGGCATAAATCAGCATAGCTCCATTGAAGTCCGTGGAACTATGCTGACTCATAACAATTTACAGTCTGACCCTACAGACTGGACCTCACAGCCAGCATGTGATGTGAGGCCCTGCAGTGGCAGGAACCAACAGGGCTGCTGAAAGCAGAAGTTCACATTCAGAACAAGGTCTCTACATTCTGACCTCTGTTTGAACGTGACTTTGGTTTAGTTTTAAATACGTGAAAGGCAAATTTGCAGCCTACTTAATGAGAGCGAACCACACTGAGAAGAAAGGAAGAAGGGAGATGTCCAGTAAAGACCAGAACACGTTATTTTATTAATTATTGATATAGTTCCATACAGGTACATGGTAATTTACAAACATAGGAAGACAAGGTTCCTGCCCTGAGGAGCTTTATGATTTAAATTGGACAGAGACAGCACAAACAGGTCTGGAGAACAAGAACATCAAGAGTTAAAATAGTAAAAATTGGAGTGCGGGAATGAAAGGGATACGAACACTCATGCTTCAGGGCACAAGCCAACCTTTAACTAATGGGTTAGGAAGAAATTTTCCCTGGGGTAGGCTATTTCAGAATTGCTTATTGCAGAAGGTTTTGCATCTGGGAGTGGCTAGTGTTGGAGGCAGGACCAGCTGTTCTGATCCGTGATGGCAATTCCTCAATAAGATTCAGGTGTGACTAGACTAGAACAGGACACTGGACTGGGCTCAGGAGACCTGGATTCTGTTCCCAGCTCTGCCACTGACTTGATGTCTGACCTTGGACAAATCTCTTCACCTTTCTGGGCCTCTGTTTCCCTTCCCATCTTTTGATGGTCTTGTCTGCATAGCTTATGAACTCTTCAGGCCAGGGACTGTCTCTTGCTATGTGTCTGTATAGCATCAATCACAACAGGGAGCTGATCTTGGCTGGATCTCTGGGGCTACTGTAATACAAAATTATAAATACTACCCAGTAAGGATTCAGATATATATATAGAGAGAGAGAGAGGCCACTGGACTTCAGCAAAAGATTTCATCCTAAATGTTGCAATCAACCAGTATCAGCAACATGTATAAAACACTCTGGGTGGGTGTTGTGTATAGACAAAAACATTGTACAGACCTTTCAAGCTACCTGTAATACTTGAAGGTTTTTTAAGTTGAAAAATTGCCTTTTTCTAAAAAATTTAAAGTTTTTCAATAAAAATTTTAGATTTTTATCAAAATTTTCCAATTTTTGCAAACTTTCCCACTATATTTTTACTATAATTGTTACTGTAAATTTTTGCTTACTGAACTCTGGGTTTTCAGTAAATGGAAAATTTAAAAAATGATTTTGATACAAATTTCAGTAAAAAATATTGTGGCAAATTCAAAAGAAAATGGAAAAATAGACCATTTTGAACCTTGTAAAATTGGAAATAATATCAAAATTTCAAAGTTTTTCACAAAATCATTTTCCCATTTTTGGTTCAGCTCTGTTTTTCTTGTTGTGCAGATCAGGGTTAGATGAGAAGAAAATTCAGTTTCCATGATCCATCCAATGTCTTGTCTCTCTAAAGATTAACGAGCATGTCACTTATAATAGCAGGTGGTATGGACACCTGTCCAATAGAAACCGGACTGGAGACTATCAACTCATTTCACATCCAGCCAACAGGTGGTAATAACTATATAAGCATCCTGAGCTATTTTTGGACCAGTGACTTGATTGTAGAGTCTTGCAACCTGACAGGCCCTGACTACAGGTGTTGGCTTTGGGTCGGAAAACAACCTGATGCTCTCAGGCTGGGCTCACTTTGACTCTTCTTACCTTCTCCAGCCCGTGTGGTCGACATGGCAGTGGCCGCTTGCCCCACTCCTGCCAGCCCCTGCCACCTTGCTGTGCTGCAGGGTGCACGTGTCAGTGAATCACAGTGCCTCTCGCTCTGCACCACACACACAGAGCAGCAGGGGGTGATGGACCATGGACGTGAGGCACACAGCCACCACTACGCCAACCCCAGGGGGAGGAGGCGGCAGCACTGACAGGGTTGGTGGGGAAGGATCGGGGTCGGGTCAGAAAATGGCTCACCCTCTGGCTTGGGTCGGTTGGGCTGGGATCCAGATAGGCCTCTGCAGACCTCTGCTTGGAGATGAAAACTTCCATACCATTATTAAATTCTGAACCCAGTGTAGTCCCTCTGCCTTTTAAAATTGTTCTGTGTAATTTCCAGGGGATTAAGTAGGCTTCCAGGCAATGTAATACAAAGTCATTTCAGAGTGAATCCATCGCTAAGGACAATGGAATTAACCCAGGACTGAATCTGGCCCTCTCTTTCTGCAATATACTTTTTCCAGTGTAGAAAAAAGTTATGGGAGTGAAGTACAATATGTGCTCCTTCATTCGTCTATCATATTTCATACAATAACATCAATACAAAAACCTTCGCACCCCATGTGAAACTACAGATGAATTTCATGTGTGTACAAATCCCACCCATATTTCCTGGCTACTATCCAGAATACAAACCTGTCTCACTGTGTAGCAGAAACACAGGATAAACAAGAGTAAATAAGTATTGTGTGACAAATAAGACTAAGATACAGCCACCAATTTTAATGTATCTATGGGACTAATCCCCTCAGACAGTTTCCTCCAGTTTAGGGCTACACCAGCAGTTGACATTGTTGACTTTGGCAGCCATTAGACACAGCATAACAATCAGGAGATTCTAATGTGAAATAAGAGCCACGTTCTTCTTCTGTTATCAACTAGAAACAATCTGCTTGATTTAACAATCATTGCTGTTGTTCAACCAACTGCTCACCCATCTCTGCTTCCTATCAGCAATCCCCACTTCACTGTTCATAGGACACACAAACTGCTGAGCAAAATATAACATGGAGAGACAGAGCCAGCTCACACCTGCTGCTTTTGCCATAGCTCAGTATGACTACCCCCAATCAAGAAATACTTTAAATCCCAAACTTCTGCATGGTAAACAAAATATTTTCTTAATTTAAATATTATATATCCCTGAGCAACATGAGCAATCATGGTAAAAGTTGAGGGGCTAAATTCAGCTTCTGAAATTCAGATGAGTAAGTTAACCCAAGTAAGAATTTCTTAGCATTGTTCTGATTATTTAAATTTAGATTATTTTACAAAATGTTCTAAGAGAAGACTGGAGAGTCAGGGGATTGGTAATGACTGATATGGGGATGGAACCTTTCATCTCTGAACCTCTGATATGAGTTCAACCTACAATGCTAGTGACAAAAAGCCATTGCCTTCTGATGGCTGGTCAGTGACCTGTATGGAAACAATGGGTGGCCTCAGTCCAGTTCACGACAATTGTCAGGTAACCGTATCGTTAGGCCACCATTACAATGACACGAACTGGAATCCTTGTTTGTGGTCTCAGCAAAGCGGTCCAGGAATCAATGATCAGGAAGACTAAACTACTCTCTTGTCACCAGTTGTGTGCCCTCCAGGACACATATTTGCCATGCAGTGTGAGGGAGCTTCTATTGCTACTATGCTGGCTTTGAGAATAAATAGAGGGCTTTAGTCTTCAGGGCTACATTCAGCAGGGAGAAAAAAGAGACTATATTAAATGTAGGTTAGGTGGCAAGGTCCTTTCAATCTTGTCTCTCACAGATGTTTGTCATCCTCAAGAAACCTTCTGGAGCAGAATTTACCATGTTTGCGTTACCAACAGACCTGACACTAAGGTAAGAATCACGTAAGCTTATGCTCAAATAAATTTGTTAGTCTCTAAGGTGCCACAAGTACTCCTTTTCTTTTAATCAGAAATTAGGGCATCATCATAGGTGTGCAGAGGAGATTACACAGCCCCCACTCACATTATGCCAGATACCATTATCTAATGCCATCAGCATTTCACTTTCACACGTACAAGTTTCACATACACAAACACAAACACACACACACACAGAGAAAAACTAAAATGCAGGAAACTTCCAGGTAAACAATCTTAGAAAAAAATTCCGATACACTAACGTTTTCCAGTGCTGTTGAATAGGAACTCAAATATAGCCTTGGCATTCGAGTATTGCTTGAATGAAGCATTCAGATGTGTTTTGTAATCTAGACAATTTTCACTGTTCTCTTTTTTTCTGCTTCATCTTATTAAAATGCCTCTACCCCCTTTAAGCTTTCTTTTTAACCTTGACTGCACAAACAAAAAAGTAAAGGACAAAAAAAGCACCCAAAATTCACCAAAAAAAAAAAACAAAAAACCAACCCTTTCCACAAAAAATACCATGAGGTTTACATGAAGCTAAACAATCTCTGTGACTGGAGGAATTTACAGAAACAAACACAGTAGCCCCAGTAAATTTACCAGTAAATAAGCCTAGACTTAAAGTGAAGTATTATAAATACCATTTCACAACACCCTCCAAGAAATAGATTGATTGTATTTTATCTCCCTGCCAGTTTGCAACTCTAAGACATTTAAATACATGTTATATCTAATATGTTACTGGGCTGACATTCTGCTAAATAGAAAGATGAAAACTCTTTATTTTATCTGTCAGAACAGGAATAAGAAACAAAAAATGGGGTCCCATGCTCTGCCTTTATTATTTTTTAACTGTATCTTGTCATTTTGCTTCTGAATTTTAGTACTCTTCAAAATTCTTTAGGAAGTACTGCCACCTCCTGGACTACCCGCATAGCAGCAGCATCTAGAATTGTATCAGGGAACACGTAGTCCAATTTACATTGATTAGTACAGATGCAGGTTTGCTGTGGCCTGTTTTTTAATTATGCCTGCACAACATCAATATTTTACAGATATCTTTTACCCAGACAGCATCAAAGTATTAATTAGAAAAATAATGATACTACTAATAAATAATAATAGTAATAGTATAATACGGAGTACTTTGACCCAATTACGTGAGCCCTTCATTAGGAAAATATTTAATCCCCTCTGACAAGGATGGCCAGATGTCTGGTTTTGATTTTTTTTTCCAGTCTCAGACTTCCTACAGCCCAGAGTAACTGTTCCAGATTTCACAGTAATATAAGTACGTCTTCCCCTTCCTTCAAGGAGAGACATGTTTCTTCTATCTTTTGTTTCCTTCCTACATGCAATTCTGATTTTGTTAGGTTACATTTCCCCATATTTTCCTTGTTTTCTATGAAGCCTTGAATATCTTTGTAGTGCTTTCTACTGGTGAGAGTAGAACTGATCAGATACTTCTGGGATGGGTCCTGTAAGCACCTAAATAAATATATGAGCTTGAGCATCTGCTGCTGCCGCTGAACCACAGCACCTATAAAATAATATTGTATTACGCCTCCCTTCCAGTCTGTAGGTGACAGAATGGCCCTAATCCATATTAGGCTTCAGGTTGGGGAACAAAATGTAGGATTGGAAGATTAAGGTTATGTTGGGCCCTATGAAATATAGATCAAAGCGTGTATGGCAGAGGAATGAGTATAGCTAGGACCCTCTCTTTTACTTTTATCATCCACCTATTCAGCAACGCTCTGTTGAAACCCTGAGTGTAGGCTGGCATGCTACTGCATATGCAACTGAATACAATTTTTTGGTTGCCTTGGGGAACATTTCTTAGAGTAGCTAGCAGGTTCTCAATTCCCACCCCCGCAAATCAGCTACTCTGCTAGCCCTCCACATCACACTGCACCCACTGGAGTAGATGATGTAACGTCCTGGATGTACGCAGTGTAAATGGATGAGAGAATGATGTTGCTCTGTGGTGGCCGGCCCACAAAGAGGATACTATACCTCCTACAACTTTTAGTTCCCTTTCAGTTCAAGTGGCAGAGGCTTGCATTGGAAGAAGTAGGACAAGAGTTCTAAATCCAACTTCACGCGTGTGTGTGTTTCGGGGTAGGTAACAGAACAGTCAGTGGCAATATACATTTTGAATTCCTAGCTTCACCGTTGATTTATAAACACAACGTGAAACTTCAACCAGCTAGCACCAACTCAGTGGATTAAATATAAAATGATAGCTGAGATGACTGAAAATAAAATGTATACTTTTTAAAAGCTCTCTTTTTCGGAGTTGTTTAGCCTCTGGTATGGACACACACACACACACACACGTTCGTGCCCCATCGGCACTGCGCTAATCCGGGCCTGGGGGTGCTAAATTGATGCATAGTACTGCAGACGCCCAGGGGCAGATTATCTAAGGAAGGAATGGATTAATCATTGCTGCACCGCCATGCCAACCTGCATAAAGACTATTGCTCAGAGCAGCGATGATAACATGAACAATTCTAACCTTCCCACTGACCACACACAAAGAATCCCCCAGACACTTCGTGTCATTGTGCACTCTCTGTCTGTGTGTGCGGGTGAGCGTGTGTGCACCCACACACATGTGGGTCTTTGAAGCAATCCTGTGTTTCAAAATGGGTGTCAGATAGTTATAGGGTACGCTGAGGAAAGAAAGAGGTCTGCAATCATTATAAACGGACGTTCTCAGCAACAACAACAAAAAAAGGCTTTCAGGGAGAAAGAGAAAATAATGTTTTGCAATTACAGTCCACAGCTGCTGCAGTTCCAGTTTTCTTGCTATACACAGGTGCAGCCATTATAACAATGAATAGCACACATTAAAGGTGCCATCCATAAGGGAAATAATACGAGGGTTGAAAAGGTGTTTTCATTTGCAGCCTGATATTAGGAGAGGAAAAATATATCCAATAAAATAAAGCATTTCACAGCCAGCCCTACTGGCTCAGCTGCCACACACCAGACCCATGTCTCAGCCTAATCTCAGGCTCTGGTATATTAGGTGAGCAGGTAAGTGCTGGGAATGGGTCAGAGGTGATTCCTTCAGCAGCTGCGGGAGAGTGAAACCTAATGACTCACTCCCAGCCCAAGGGATGCTTGAGAGGCAATAGCCAGGCTAGACCTAGTGGAAATATTTGATGTGAAAACTTGTCCCATTTTTCATCATCAAAAATGTTGAAATTCGGAAGTTTTTCCAATCACTTCTGTGTCAGGCCCTGAGACTCCTGTACCTTGCACCGGTGTTACTTCATTCACAGCTATGGAGTTGCTCCTGGCTAACACAGGGACTAAGGAGAGAATCAGGCCCAAGCCCACCTTCCTGCCTATGGAATGTGCATAGGAAAGAGGGAGGAAACTTAGGGTATGTCTACACTACGGAATAAGGTCGAATTTATAGAAGTCGGTTTTTTAGAAATCGGTTTTATATATTCGAGTGTGTGTGTCCCCACAGAAAATGCTCTAAGTGCATTAAGTGCATTAACTCGGCGGAGCGCTTCCACAGTACCGAGGCTAGAGTCGACTTCCGGAGCGTTGCACTGTGGGTAGCTATCCCACAGTTCCCGCAGTCTCCGTTGCCCATTGGAATTCTGGGTTGAGATCCCAATGCCTGATGGGGCTAAAACATTGTCGCGGGTGGTTCTGGGTACATATCGTCAGGCCCCCCGTTCCCTCCCTCCCTCCGTGAAAGCAAGGACAGACAATCATTTCGCGCCTTTTTTCCTGAGTTACCTGTGCAGACGCCATACCACAGCAAGCATGGAGCCCGCTCAGGTAACCGTCACCCTATGTCTCCTGGGTGCTGGCAGACGCGGTATGGCTTTGCTGCACAGTAGCAGCAACCCCTTGCCTTCTGGCAGCAGACGGTACAGTACGACTGGTAGCCGTCATCGTCATGTCCGAGGTGCTCCTGGCCACGTCGGCTGGGAGCGCCTGGGCAGACATGGGCGCAGGGACTAAATTTGGAGTGACTTGACCAGGTCATTCTCTTTAGTCCTGCAGTCAGTCCTATTGAACCATCTTATGGTGAGCGAGCAGGCGATACGGACTGCTAGCAGTCGTACTGTACCATCTTCTGCCGGGCAGGCAAGAGATGAGGATGGCTAGCAGTCGTACTGTACCATCTTCTGCCGAGCAGCCATGAGATGTGGATGGCATGCAGTCCTTCTGCACCGTCTGCTGCCAGCCAAAGATGTAAAAGATAGATGGAGTGGATCAAAACAAGAAATAGACCAGATTTGTTTTGTACTCATTTGCCTCCTCCCCTGTCTAGGGGACTCATTCCTCTAGGTCACACTGCAGTCACTCACAGAGAAGGTGCAGCGAGGTAAATCTAGCCATGTATCAATCAGAGGCCAGGCTAACCTCCTTGTTCCAATAAGAACGATAACTTAGGTGCACCATTTCTTATTGGAACCCTCCGTGAAGTCCTGCCTGAAATACTCCTTGATGTACAGGCACCCCCTTTGTTGATTTTAGCTCCCTGAAGCCAACCCTGTAAGCCGTGTCGTCAGTCGCCCCTCCCTCCGTCAGAGCAACGGCAGACAATCGTTCTGCGCCTTTTTTCTGTGCGGACGCCATACCAAGGCAAGCATGGAGGCCACTCAGCTCACTTTGGCAATTAGGAGCACATTAAACACCACACGCATTATCCAGCAGTATATGCAGCACCAGAACCTGGCAAAGCGATACCGGGCGAGGAGGCGACGTCAGCGCGGTCACGTGAGTGATCAGGACATGGACACAGATTTCTCTGAAAGCATGGGCCCTGCCAATGCATGCATCATGGTGCTAATGGGGCAGGTTCATGCTGTGGAACGCCGATTCTGGGCTCGGGAAACAAGCACAGACTGGTGGGACCGCATAGTGTTGCAGGTCTGGGACGATTCCCAGTGGCTGCGAAACTTTCGCATGCGTAAGGGCACTTTCATGGAACTTTGTGACTTGCTTTCCCCTGCCCTGAGGCGCATGAATACCAAGATGAGAGCAGCCCTCACAGTTGAGAAGCGAGTGGCGATAGCCCTGTGGAAGCTTGCAATGCCAGACAGCTACCGGTCAGTTGGGAATCAATTTGGAGTGGGCAAATCTACTGTGGGGGCTGCTGTGATGCAAGTAGCCCACGCAATCAAAGATCTGCTGATATCAAGGGTAGTGACCCTGGGAAATGTGCAGGTCATAGTGGATGGCTTTGCTGCAATGGGATTCCCTAACTGTGGTGGGGCTATAGACGGAACCCATATCCCTATCTTGGCACCGGAGCACCAAGCCGCCGAGTACATAAACCGCAAGGGGTACTTTTCGATAGTGCTGCAAGCTCTGGTGGATCACAAGGGACGTTTCACCAACATCAACGTGGGATGGCCGGGAAAGGTGCATGATGCTCACATCTTCAGGAACTCTGGTCTGTTTCAAAAGCTGCAGGAAGGGACTTTATTCCCAGACCAGAAAATAACTGTTGGGGATGTTGAAATGCCTATATGTATCCTTGGGGACCCAGCCTACCCCTTAATGCCATGGCTCATGAAGCCATACACAGGCAGCCTGGACAGTAGTCAGAAGCTGTTCAACTACAGGCTGAGCAAGTGCAGAATGGTGGTAGAATGTGCATTTGGACGTTTAAAGGCGCGCTGGCGCAGTTTACTGACTCGCTTAGACCTCAGCGAAACCAATATTCCCACTGTTATTACTGCTTGCTGTGTGCTCCACAATATCTGTGAGAGTAAGGGGGAGACGTTTATGGCGGGGTGGGAGGTTGAGGCAAATCGCCTGGCTGCTGGTTACGCGCAGCCAGACACCAGGGCGGTTAGAAGAGCACAGGAGGGCGTGGTACGCATCAGAGAAGCTTTGAAAACCAGTTTCATGACTGGCCAGGCTACAGTGTGAAAGTTCTGTTTGTTTCTCCTTGATGAAACCCCCCGCCCCTTGCTTCACTCTACTTCCCTGTAAGCTAACCACCCGCCCCTCCTCCCTTCAATCACCGCTTGCAGAGGCAATAAAGTCATTGTTGCTTCACATTCATGCATTCTTTATTCATTCATCACACAAATAGGGGGATGACTACCAAGGTATCCCAGGAGGGGTGGTGGAGGAGGGAAGGAAAATGCCACACAGCACTTTAAGCACAGCACTTTAAAAGTTTACAACTTTAAAATTTATTGAATGACAGCCTTCTTTTTTTTGGGCAATCCTCTGTGGTGGAGTGGCTGGTTGGCCGGAGGCCCCCCCACCGCGTTCTTGGGCGTCTGGGTGTGGAAGCTATGGAACTTGGGGAGGAGGGCGGTTGGTTACAGAGGGGCTGCAGTGGCAGTCTGTGCTCCAGCTGCCTTTGCTGCAGCTCAACCATACACTGGAGCATACTGGTTTGGTCCTGCAGCAGCCTCAGCATTGAATCCTGCCTCCTCTCATCACGCTGCCGCCACATTTGAGCTTCAGCCCTGTCTTCAGCCCGCCACTTACTCTCTTCAGCCCGCCACCTCTCCTCCCGGTCATTTTGTGCTTTCCTGCACTCTGACATTATTTGCCTCCACGCATTCGTCTGTGCTCTGTCAGTGTGGGAGGACAGCATGAGCTCGGAGAACATTTCATCACGAGTGCGTTTTTTTTTCTTTCTAAGCTTCACTAGCCTCTGGGAAGGAGAAGATCCTGTGATCATTGAAACACATGCAGCTGGTGGAGAAAAAAAAAGGGACAGCGGTATTTAAAAAGACACATTTTATAAAACAGTGGCTACACTCTTTCAGGGTAAACCTTGCTGTTAACATTACATACATAGCACATGTGCTTTCGTTACAAGGTCGCATTTTGCCTCCTCCCACCGCGTGACTACCCCCTCAACCTTCCCCCCTCCCTGTGGCTAACAGCGGGGAACATTTCTATTTAGCCACAGGCAAACAGCCCAGCAGGAATGGGCTCCTCTGAGTGTCCCCTGAAGAAAAACACTCTATTTCAACCAGGTGACCATGAATTATATCTCACTCTCCTGAGGATAACACAGAGAGATAAAGAACGGATGTTGTTTGAATGCCAGCAAACATACACTGCAATGCTTTGTTCTACAATGATTCCCGAGTACGTGTTACTGGCCTGGAGTGGTAAAGTGTCCTACCATGAAGGACGCAATAAGGCTGCCCTCCCCAGAAACCTTTTGCAAAGGCTTTAGGACTACACCTAGGAGAACCGCAAATGCCAGGGCAAAGTAATCCTTTCACATGCTTGCTTTTAAACCATGTATAGTATTTTAAAAGGTACACTCACCAGAGGTCCCTTCTCCGCCTGCTGGGTCCAGGAGGCAGCCTTGGGTGGGTTCGGGGGGTACTGGCTCCAGGTCTAGGGTGAGAAACAGTTCCTGGCTGTCGGGAAAACCGGTTTCTCCGCTTGCTTGCTGTGAGCTATCTACAACCTCCTCCTCATCATCATCTTCTTCGTCCCCAAAACCTGCTTCTGTATTGCCTCCATCTCCATTGAAGGAGTCAAACAACACGGCTGGGGTAGTGGTGGCTGAACCCCCTAAAATGGCATGCAGCTCATCATAGAAGCGGCATGTTTGGGGCTCTGACCCAGAGCGGCTGTTCGCCTCTCTGGTTTTCTGGTAGGCTTGCCTCAGCTCCTTCAGTTTCACGCGGCACTGCTTCGGGTCCCTGTTATGGCCTCTGTCCTTCATGCCCTGGGAGATTTTCAGAAAGGTTTTGGCATTTCGAAAACTGGAACGGAGTTCTGATAGCACAGATTCCTCTCCCCAAACAGCGATCAGATCCCGTACCTCCCGTTCGGTCCATGCTGGAGCTCTTTTGCGATTCTGGGACTCCATCATGGTCACCTGTACTGATGAGCTCTGCATGGTCACCTGCAGCTTGCCACGCTGGCCAAACAGGAAATGAGATTCAAAAGTTCGCGGTTCTTTTCCTGTCTACCTGGCCAGTGCATCTGAGTTGAGAGTGCTGTCCAGAGCGGTCATAATGGAGCACTCTGGGATAGCTCCCGGAGGCCAATACCATTGAATTGTGTCCACAGTACCCCAAATTCGAGCTGGCAACGTCGATTTAAGCGCTAATCCACTTGTCAGGGGTGGAGTAAGGAAATCGATTTTAAGAGCCCTTTAAGTCGAAATAAAGGGCTTCATTGTGTGGACGGGTGCAGGTTTAAATCGATTTAACGCTGCTAAATTCGACCTAAAGTCCTAGTGTAGACCAGGGCTTACGGAGTGAAAGAAAGGAAAGCCAGTGTATGAAGGGTGCCTGAGAACTCTATAGATCTGGCTCACCATTGTGTAATCACTGACACTGGGCAAAGTGGCTGTGAAACATTGTCATTCTGGTTTTATATCCATTTGGCTCTGGTGTAAATGGTGACACCAGGGACAAAGCAATGGTGAATTGAGCCTCCTACCTGCAGCTTGTTCTGATTCCTTGAATCCCTGCCTCCCAGGCAGTGGGAGAGTCTTTGATACACATACTAAGGAGGAGGAAAGCCCATGGGCTTCAGCACCACTCTGTCACCAAAAAAATGATTTCCAGACCAGTTTACCTTACATATGGTGGCCTCCATTAGATGCTGGAGACATTAGTAAAGGGCTTACAAGTGTAAACACTAGAAAATGGGAAGGAAGGGGTTAATCAGCACATTCCTGAAATCTGCCCTCCCCCCCCCCCCCCCCGCCTTGGTCAGCAGCAATGCAGCCTAAGCTAGATTTCACTGGTTTTTTTGTTTTTTTTTTTATCACTTAGCATACAACAGAAGCAGTTTTCACACTTCAGGATATATCCACATGTGCAGCTCCTAATAAGACATACTAGTCATGCTTGTGGAAGGGAGAAATAATCAAAGACTTTATTTAACTCCTTACAGCCTGTTTAATAAATCAATCAAGTTTTTTATTCCCCCGTGTTAATTATATCTTTAATTCATGAGTACCTCACAAACATTGACAGGTTTCTCTGAATAACAGCCCTGTGAGGTAGGGAACTATTATTGTCCCCATTTTAGACATGCTAGCTGTCCAAAGGCACAGAAAGACTTGCTCAAGGTCATGTAGGAAGTCTGTGGCAGAGCTGAGAACAAATGCCAATCTCCTGAGTTTCAGAGTAGCAGCCGTGTTAGTCTGTATCCGCAAAAAGAAATGGAGTACTTGTGGCACCTTAGAGACTAACAAATTTATTTGAGCATAAGCTTTCATGAGCCACAGCTCACTTCATCGGATGCATGCAGTGGAAAATACAGTGGGGAGATTTTATATACACAGAGCACATGAAACAATGGGTGTTACCATACACACTGTAACGAGAGTGATCAGGTAAGGTGAGCTATTACCAGCAGGAGAGAGGGGAAAAAAACAAAAACCTTTTGTAGTGATAATCAAGGTGGGCCATTTCCAGCCATTGACAAGAACATGTGAGGAACAGTAAGGGGGGGAAATAAACATGGGGAAATAGTTTAACTTTATGTAATGACACATCCACTCCCAGTCTTTATTCAAGCCTAATGTAATGGTGTCCAGTTTGCAAATTAATTCCAATTCAGCAGTCTGTTGTTGGAGTCTGTTTGTTAGTCCAGTGTCTGAACTGCAAGACCAACCTATTCAAGACACTGCATAAACATAATTAGGGATAGTGACTTTTGTGAAAGAGACACTTTAAAGCTAAATCTAAAAGCCTGTGGTGCATTTGATTCCCCTTGGGGTTTTGGAGGGGAAGATGGGTTTGAATTTTATTGCAGATAGTTTCAGAAACTATATAAGTAACAACTGAAAGCCCTGGCTCTGGAAGCAAACGGAGGAAACAGTTAACCACACAGCATCAGCCAATCTGCAAAGCTGTATTCTGGACTCATGAACAGGCCCCAGTTCACCAAGGTAGGCAGAATCAATGCCTTTTTACAGGCCTTAAAAGTGAGGAAGGCATTAAAATTAATTTGAAATTTCGCAGGAAGCCAGCATAATGAAAACAAAAGTGGACTGATGTGCTGGCTGGCATACCCAAGCCCTGGGAAAGATCTTAGGCAGCTGAGTTCCAGATAGGCCAGTGCCTGCCGGAAAAAATACTGCTCAAGGAAACCTCACAGACAAAGCAGCAACATAGAAGAAATTATAATCATTAATATAGAGCCTGACGTGCTAGGAACTTCACAAAAGATAGAAAAGACTCAGGGCCCAATCTTCCATTGCCCTGCATCGCGTGTAGTTATTTATACCAAGGTGAGCATAAAATGCTACTAAAGCAGAATTGTAGTTTTGTACACCCCCTTTCACTCACTTTGTCCTGGTGCAGATGACAACATACTGCCCAGGGCAATGGCGAATCAAGCCCACAGTCCCTGACCTCAGGAGTTCGCCATCTGTGTTTGGACGTAGACAAATGATAACAGACAAAGGTAGAGTAGGGAGAAGCATGGGACCCTCTTAGAGAAGCAACCACATTTACCTGGATGAACCAAGGTTTGGGAATAAGAGTAAATCAGGGGCACAGACCAGCTACCAAAGAAGAGATAGATAAAAGAGTTACGGAGGCTACATTCCAAAACACACGAGTCAGCCACCCCAAAATTATGACTTAAAACAAAAAAGATTCTATTGTGGGTTTTTTGGTGTGTCTTTTGATTTTTGTGCCTCCCCTTCCCTCCGCCCATCCTCAGTGTGTGTGAGAAAGAAAGAGACAAATCCAGTTCACCTCATTTTATTGGGTTAGGTGATTCTGGACCCTGCTGCAGGTGTTTTCTCTGGCTGCCTGTCGGTGCCAAGCTTCCAGTCTCCCCAAACCTCAATATTCAAACTAATTATTTCAGTGTCCCCCAAACCCAGATCCGTCCATCCCCCTGCCCAGCAATTAATTCTGCTCCGCCAATTCCCAAATCAGTCCTGCCCCCCGCCCCTCTCAGCACTCATGTCAATTCTGCCCCCACCCCAGCTCTCACTGCAGCTCCTTCAGCTCTTCACCCCCATCTCCCAAGCCAGGGACAGGTCCCTGCTGCTTCTTCCCAGATGGGGTGTTGATGGGGGATGGAAGTGGAGGAGCTGTCCTATTGTTCTTAGGAGGGGAGGGAGCAGAGCTGCTGGGGTCTTCCTGATCCCCGCTCCCGTCCTGTGAGAATGGTGCCTGCTCCTAAGGGACCTCTGCTAGCCTCCTGAAGCAGCTCTGACAGGCTGCTCTACCTGAGGTGGTGGACAGATGGGCAAAGCACCCAAGCAGAGCGGGGGTTACCCCCAGGCAGGCTTGAAACTTCCCAGAGGACTGGAGATTTGTGTCAGCCCAAGACTGGCTCCAGCCCTGGTCAAACTCAGTCACTTGTGAGAGTTGGCAACACTATCCAGTGGCTCTAGTCCTGCTTTACACTGGTGTATGTTAGAATTGGGCTCGGTGCCTGTTACTTGTTGTCTTGCTTTTATTAACTTGTTTACATGTAATGAAATGATTTGCTGGAGCTAAGTGGGATACATTTTAGGAAGCTGCTCTAGCTTGTACAAGGTGGCTTCCCAGAGCTACCTGTGTGCTGCTCTGCAGCCTACAATACTCAGAATGCAGAGTTCGTGGGCCACAGCCCCAGCGTTCACCCGACACCTCCCCTCTGACTGGCCTCACATTGGTGGAAGAATCTTTGGGGAATGCCCCGCTGGGGAGCTCCAATTACTCCAGCAGCATAAAGGGCCTAAAATGCAGCAGAGAACTGGGGCCACTGTCTCCACTACTGAGCAAAGAGAAGCGTGTGTCTTCTGCTATAGGCTGGAACTCCGAGAACAAAATAGGTACTGTCTCTATACAGGCAGATTGCTTAGCAATGTAAAGGTGCCGTGTGCAGAAAGCTATGGCATCCATTTCATGGTTCCATACAGCGCAACAACGAAGAGTGGCATTGGCACCAAATTTGGTAAGTTGCCAAAATTTCCGATATATCAGTCATGAAGTTACCATGGTGTAAGAGAGAGCAGACTCAAACTGAGTAGCCAATAAAGCAGCATTTGATTAGCTAGGAGCTCCTGCCCCACCAGCACAATTGATCCTGTATATGGAAAAAATGAGCTAATGTTGCAAAACACTGAGAGACTTCATGCTGCTTTTCTAACTGACCAGACTTTGGTGCCTTCTAAGATTTTTGTAACATAACATATATATAAATACATTTAATACATAAAATACTTACAAGTTGGATGTTTACCAAAAAGCAATCATAATTACTTTAAAACATCTACATAATCTTATAACCCTTGTCCTTCCATTCATCTACCCTCCTATTGTGTGTTGTCACATGCTAAATCTTCCATTCTCTTAGACACCAGAACGGCAAATGCTTTCACATCTGGTTAACTTTAACCATCTGACTGATTGGCCATTGATTTTGAATTCCTCATACGCTTAAAGTTAAGTATTGACACTGTCAAAATTTAGGTTGCAATATCTTAAGGACGTGGGCCACATTCACCATTGTCCTGTCCCTTTATGCGAGAGTACAGTGGGCCAAAAATGAGGTCCTCCCAAATGAGAATGTAAGCATTCTGTACTGGTAAATGCTTGCACAGTGCTCAGAGCAACAGTAAATTGGGATCAGTCTCTTCTATATGTTCTGTAAGGCACCTCCTATATTTCAAGTGCTGTCATTTCTCCAGAATTTAGGTTGTAACCAGCTTCCATTTTAAAGATTTATTTTACACTCCCTATATATTTTTGCTTTGGAAAACTTGTTTGGCCTGGAAGTTGCCAGATTTGCATTGAATGAAGGGAGACTTTTTCTGCAAGGTCTGATTATTGGATCTTCTTCTCACGGTAGCGCCACTGAAGTCACAGTGTCCATTATTATATTATATACACCAGGTTAGGAAGGTCAAGCTGATTTGCTGACTTAAAACTAAGGTGGGCAAATTTCCCTTAGTAAGTGTAAAATCTACTTACATTCTGATTTGTACATGATCTTCGTTTTTATGTGAAGTCCAGAGCAGTTAAGTTTTGCATGTTGAGGTTTATTACCACAACAGATAGGGTTAATCAGAAACAGATCTGGTCAATCTATGGATGGCAAAACCTCCAAGGAAAACACAAGTGCTAGAAGACAGTGGCAAGAGGACCTGACCTCTTCCCTCGGGGTCAGGACTCAGCCAGTGCCCAAACATCATGCTGCTGGATGCACTATTCTTTGGCTGAAATAAAAACCTAAGATCGGATACTGTGCGATCATTAATAATCCCATGGCACTTTTCTCAAGAGGAGGGGAGCTCTGGGGTCCTAGTCAAAGTGTAGTTCTGGTAGCTACATTCTACCTATTCAACTCTTCTGCCTATCGTTTCAGCTAGACATAAGTATTCCTCACTTCTTGTTTTTCAGTTGTACTGTAACTTTGTTATTCATTGTTAAACAGATGCCATAGTTCCCTCCAGAGGTGGCTGCCTTCTAATGATGGCAAAGGAATTTCTATATATTTGAAGTCTGGGATTAAAGGTCCGATATAAACATACAGTAAAATGTGTTATCACTCTATAGTAAAGCTATGTCTACACTTAAAATGCTACAGCTGCACTTCTGTAGTGCTTCAGTGTAGCCACTCATGACAACAACGGGAGGGGGTTGTCCCATTGCCATAGTTTAATCCACTTCCTTGAGAGGCAGAAGCTAGGTCGATGGAAGAATTCTTCAGTCGACCTAGCGCGGTCTACACCAGAAGTTAGGTCAGCTTAACGACGTCACTCAGGGGTGTGGATTTTTCACACCCTTGAACAATGTAGCTGGGTCAATTTAACTTTGGAGTTTAGATCTGGCCTAAGATACTATATTATTGCTATGCCCCCTTTGGCCAAAGGTTTATAACAAAATTTAAATGACCAGTGCCTGAGGGAACAAGGTAACCCTCATTCCACTAAAAATACCAAACCAAAAAACCTACATATTGGGACAAAATATTAGACGTGGAATTTTTGAAGTAGAAGTGGGAGGCTTGACATGCACATACCAGCATGCTTTTCCGGCTCAGAAGTGTCTACAGAATCACAGTAATGTAGGGCTGGAAGGGACTTTGAGAGGCCATTTAATTCAGCCCCCCCACACTGAGGCAGGACCAAGTAAACCTTAATAATCCCTGAAGAGGTGTTTGTCTAAATTTTTCTGAAATCGTCCAATGACAGGGATTCCACAACCTCCCTTGTTAACCTATTCCAGTACTATCCTCATAGTTAGAAAGCTTTTCCCAAGAACTAACTAAATCTCATTTGCTACAGATGAAGCCAATCGTTTCTTGTCCTACCTTCAGTGGACTTGGAGAACAACTGATCACCACCATCTGCTATGTAACAGCCCTAAACATATTTGAAGACAGTTATTGGGTCCCCGCTGAGTCTTCTTTTCTCAAGACTAAACATGCCCAGTTTTTTCAACCTTTTCTCATAGGTTAGGTTTTCCAACCTTTTTAGCATTTTTGTTACTCTCTAGATACTTACATGGCTATTTAGCAAGTGTTACTAGCTAGATACGTAAATGGCTCTTGTCACCATAGCATCTGAATGCTTCACAATCATGAGTGAATTTTACCCTCCCTACATCCTTGGGAGGTAGAGAAATATTATCCCCATTTTACAGATGGTAAATTGAGGTATATAATAGACTAAGTAATTTGCCCAAAGTCACACAGCGACTCTTTGGCTATGCTAGGAATTGAACCGTCTCTTGTGTAAAGGCCACTTCCCCATCCATTCATGGCAGATAGACACCAAGTGGGATTTTCAAAAGCACCTAAGTGAGCTAGGTGCCTAACTCTCATTGAAGTCCCAATAGGAGTTAGGCACCTAACTTGTTTATGCATTTTCGTAATCCAACTGGGTGCCGATCTGCATCTTTAAGTGCCTAAATACCATTATACATCTGGCCCTATCCCACCCTTTTGTGCGCTAATTCAGCCTAAAGTTAGTTTCTAAAACCAAGGAGCAACCTGAAAAGCGCACGTGTGCAAGGCTGTTCCTTTGCCCTCACAAAGATGACAAAATTCTATACTATGGCCATGGGAAGCAAATTATTTTTCCATTCTGAGACTATTTTAACATCAAGCATTGGCAACCGGAGTTCTGGGACTGAGGGAATTAGTCTTCCTGGACCACGTGTTTACCAGAGAAGAAATTAAGCTCAAGATATGTTCCCTCTCCTTCTCCTAGCTGCCTTGCCCCCCTACCTCATATCTCTTGAATGCAGTTTTTCAAATAATTTAATAATATTCACTGGGACATTAGATTAATTGGATTTTAATTCCAAATGACCGTGAAAGCAGAGAAACGAGTCACCAGTCCATGCTAATGAGAAGATCTATTAAGGACCCTTCTCTGATAGCCACACAGAGCAGGGTTATAAATATTTCATATTCAATTAATTGAATTTGCCCCCGTATATGATGCTGCCTTGGAACATTAATCAACTGGGACCAAAGCTAGAAAGGAAGGAAAAAAATCTAAGAGAAGCTGGAAGACTCTTTAAACAATATCACACACACCCCAAAAAAGTCTCCCAATTTCCACACTGCTTGTAGATTACAATGGAGGCTTTAATACTGGGTGCATCCAGTTCCACACAGTGGGTAAATTAATGTTAATTAATCAGACGGTCATTTTATGAAGGGCTGTGTGCAGGTTATTTGAATCCTGCTGCAAATAGATTTATAGGAATAATTGCCATGTTGAATGACCCTTGTATAGATAGGCTCATTAAACTGGCCATCAGTCAAAAAGTCTAATTGAAGCAGGCCAGTAGCATGCCATTGGGACTGCATGGCTTTCTGCAAACCAACCTACACTGCAGAAGCTCACTTCCTGCAAGGTTTAGACAGTGCTACTTTCTATCCATTAGGCAATTTGGACCACGCTTTGCTATGCCAATGTAATATCTTTTCATGAAGGAGAAAGGAAAGAAGAGCCCTCCCACCCCCCGCAGCCCATCATTTCTTTCCATCATTTACGAAAGAGAACAGGGGACTGACAGGTTACCAATTCTCATGATTTTTTTAAAGGCTTCTAGCTCTTATGATTGAAAAGAAAAGTTTGAAAACATGTACCCTAAAGGCAAATAAAAAGAACCCAAAGTTTACTGTGTTTTACATTTCAGGATTTCTAAGACAATCTCATAATTTTGGGGGGAGGTGACTCATGTCTTTAAAAACTCTGGGTTGGAAATATTGGAACTGCACATGAGTCACTTTTATAGTGGCAGATGGATCTTTCTGTGGTCAAACAAGAGATGATCTGGTAGTTAGGGTACTGGCCTGGGCCTGCATTCCATTCCTGTCTCTGCTGCAGATTTTGTGCATGACGTTGGGCAAGTCTGTCTTAAGCCTTAAACTTCTGGGTGATAGGAACTGTCTCTTACTCTGAGCATGTACAGTGCCTAGAACAATGGGTGCCTCATCTCAGTAAGGCCTCTACGAGTCAACTAACACAAATAATGGCCAGTTTTCAAAAACACTTGGGACCAAATCCTCAGATAATGTAAATCAGCACCATGAAGTCAGTGGAGACCCTGATTTACACAAGCTGAGACTCTGGCCCACAATTTTCTGAAACCACTGTACACCCAAACATGGAAACTGACATGGAAAACAGAGAGAGAGAGAGAGAGCAGTATTGCCAAGCTGCAGTCACTCAGAATTCATGAGTGAGGCCCCCCACTAAAACATGAGACTGTTTTAAAAATCATGAGATTTTAAAAATAATAGGTAGGAGCTCTGTTTATTTGTTTCTGGCCTTTGAACCTTAACAGGTCACATTTTCAAGCTTTTCTCCACAGCCATGAGGGCTAAAACCTTAGTATTTATTTAAATGACAGCTGACATTCTATTGGAGTCATATGACTCCGGGATCTAAGGCTTTAAAAAAAAAAACACAAAATACTGCAAGACTTGTGATAAAAATCACAAGAGTTAGCAACACAGAGAGATTCATTCTCAATAATTATTTTTTAAAAGTGTCAAAAGAGCTGGGAATTAGGAGTACACGACAAAATTCCGCATAGAAAGGAGAGGGAGAGAGCAAGAAGGAGCAACAATATGTAGAGTAAGAGATACAGCTTTGCAATGCAAATTAACTGAGTAAGAGACCATGAACAGATGCACGGAGATCTCTCAATGCATTTACACACACACACACACACACACACTTTGATGCCCACCAACTTCCTACTTCCTACTTCCAGCTATAAAGAACCATTGGAGATGGAAGTACCAGGTATATTTCTCTAGGATGCCAATAAAGAATATTTCCTCATGATTTCCCCAAGGAAGCAGCTGGAGTGACTGAGTGAGAAGGAAAGATTAGAAGGACTAATGCAGAGTGTATAACTTGGTTAATAAGGAGAGGTCCAGCAATGCTGTCAGTTCTCATGAGTGTTATGATTTGGGGGAGGCCTATTGTGCTTCTGAGATAAGACAAAGGCAGCTCAGGAATTTCACTCATATCACTTTCAGTTTTCCCTTTAGGCTGCTAGAGATCTCTGTGCAGCAGGGGGCACCCGTGTGTGCTCTGAGCAGGGCACAGCCCTGGAGCAGGCATAGCATTTGGGACAGAGGTGGGCAAACTACGGCCTGCAGGCCCCATCCGGCTCACGGGACTCTCCTGCCTGGCCCCTGAGCTCTGGCCGGGGAGGCTAGCCCCCGCTGTCCCCGCTCCCCCACCGCCACGCGGGCAGCGCTCTGGGCGGTGGGGCTGCACGTTCCTGCAGGGCAGCGCAGCGGCATGTCTAGCTCTGGCTGGGCGGCGCAGCTGCCGGACATGCTGCTCTGAGCGGCGTGGTAAGGGGGCCAGGGCCGGGACCTTGGATAAGGGGCGGGGGATCCCGGGGGACAGTCAGGGGACAGGGAGTAGGGGGCGATTGGATGGGGCAGAGGTTCTGTGGGGGCAAGGCTAGATAGGGGGTGGGGTCCCGGGGGGCAGCGGTCCCAGGAGGGGGCAGTCAGGGGACAAGGAGCGGGGGGGGTGTTAGATTCTGAGGGGGGAAATCAGGGGACAGGGGCCAGGCTGTTTGGGGAGTCACAGCCTTACCTACCCGGCCCTCCATACAGTTTTGCACCCCGACGTGGCCCTCGGGCCAAAAAGTTTGCCCACCCCTGACTGAGGAGGCACCAAAGCTATTCATGGATTTGCAAAGAGTTTCAGCGAAAAAAAACACTATTCCGACCTTTCTTTTCAAAATTAACAGTTCCTGAAGGAAAAGTCCAGTTGATCTGGCCTTTTCAAAATGTTTCATTTTGAACCAAACAAATCTGAGGGGGGGGGGGGGGCGTTTATCCTGGCAAGAAAAAACAAAAAAATAAAAATCAGTTTAAGTTCTAAACAAACTGATTTTTTTGGAGGCGCCAAACCACAAAAATCAGCTGTTTGCTCAGCTCTAAATGGGATGATATTAAGGAAAGGGAAATTTCAGCTAAGTATCTAGGATATTTCAAAAGTGTGTGATGTGCGGTAATTATTTTTTATAATTAAAGCATTTATGTGGAGCTCTAAATGTGCACTGCACTTTACAAGCACATATACCCAACCGTGAAGTACTTTTCCAAAGGAAATAGTGGGTCCTCATAACTTAAAACTATACAGGACACAATACAGCAAACCATATGGTAGGAACCAATCCTTCACTGACAGCTGAAATGGCTTCAATGTCAGTCTACCCTTTTCCATCTTGAACTTCTGCGTATTCACCCTAGATGTCGCTGCTCCATACATTTGCAGAGCAAAGACTCAGTAGGACAATAAATCTGATTCACACAACATTAACGCAGTTCAGGTATCAAGAGTTCTAGTGAATCTGCCACATGTTTAGAAGTATAAAAAAGTATCTCCCATGTCAATGACATGTCTACTGCCAGACAATCTAAATCACAATACACACAGAACAGACTGTCAGGGGAGAGTTCACTGCTGGAATGAAAGAAGTGGCGGTTAATGATGGGAGAAGGAGAAGAAAGGCTCTTGACATAGGATGTGGGATGCTGAATGAAAGTACAAAATTAAGAGAAGACAAAGGAAGCAGATGTGAGAGAAGATAAAGAGGGAACATAAGGAAAAAGGGAATCTTAGGGTGATGTGACAGCCAAGGTGTAAGTGGGGCTGGAATGCATGATTTTATTATAAATTGAGACTGTGACTATTTTTTTTTAAAAAATGGCCTACAATCATTATGAAGTGCAGCGTTAATGCAGCAGGATGCAGACACAGAATAGGAGACTGATGGAGGGCATTTTGGTGGTAGCTAGTGGCCCTCAGAAGGTGGCAGTGGCAGATCTTGGAAAGGAGATTATGCAGGCTAGATGCTGCCACGGCAGAGTGGTGACAGATGATGCTAGTTGTGAAAACTGTGGATTCCCTCGATGGGGACTGTGCTTGTGGTCCTGCACCAGAACCACCAGCATGGTAGGACTGCACCGTCATGCAGAGCTGGGCTGGGCTGGGCCAGAGGATGCACCAGAATTTTTGCATGAGGAAGGCCACCTTCATGGAGCTGTCTGAAGTCCCTTCACCATCTGGACACATAGAGGAGGGAGGCCATGCCAACCCAGAAGCAGGCTGTGATTGCAGTCTGGAAGCTGCTGTAGTTCAGAGGCTGACCAATTTGACATTGACACGTCAACTGTCAGTGCTGTGGAGGTTTGTGAGGTGACTATCACTGTGTTTACCCAGCGGTGGTGGACATTGCTAATGTTCCCAAAATAATAGCTGGTTTTGACAGAATAGTGTTTCTGAACTATGCTGGGGCCATTGATTGCATTCACATGCCCATTGCTTGCCCACCATAAGGAGCTCATTACTATGTCAACCATAAAGGATACTGCTTCTTAATTGTTATGCAGGCCTTGGTTGACCAAAATGTTTGGTTCATGGACCTCAAATGTGGGATGCACTGGTAGCGTGCACGTTGCCGGAATGTTCAGGAGATCGGTGTTCTCCTGTTTCACCAGGAATGGGCTCAAGACACTGTTCGTTTTCAGGCCTTGTTCAGACAATCAGAAAGTGCACCTCTGATAGCTGGGGCTGGGTCCAGGACAGCAAGAGAAGCCTTGCGTGCCCACATCCTTGGATTACAGGGGGAGACGCATGGGGAAATGTCATGCTGTGATGGGGAAATGGCACGCTGTGTAGTGTTTTAGTACACATCACCATTTGCTATTGCTTTTACGTGGTTGTGGGTGACCTGTTAAAAGCTTCGGATAAAATTTCATGCCTCTTCCTTTTTTCCTCAGGCACTCACACATCTGTGCAGTGTACAATCACAACCTTTGTTAAAAATAAATGATCAAAGTAATAAAAAGTACTGTATTAAGAACCAATACAGGCAGCCCAGCTGCCAAGAGGTGAAGTGTGCAAATGGCAACAAAATTGAAAAGTGCTATGTGCAAGAAAAACTAACAGTGGTGCCAATCAGTGCAGTCTCACTGGTAATGGAATTGTACATTGTCAGCATGCCTTGTCGCCTTATCCCACAGTGGCCCAGAAGTTAAGTGAACAGGGTACATCTGCTCAGGCACACTTCCATGCCAGGAGAGCATTGACTGACTCATAGCCCACCCTGCCCCAGAACTGTCCCATGCTTACCATGGCTGCAAGACATGATAGTGTAGAAGAAAATCGACTGATGCTAGATACTTCTATTGCTGTCGGTCATGCTCAAGGTAGTCCACCACCAGTTTTTGTCTCCCTCTCCTGCTCCAGCTGTTGTGTGTGGAACTCAAGGTGCCTGGCTGGCCTACATCCAAAGTCATTATGCATTTCTTGCAGCAGGTTGTCCATGATCTTGTTTCTTTTCCCTGATAGTTCAGGGTTTTCTCCCCAGTAGGCCTTGGAGACTGAGTCACCCTAGCATAGGTGGAAGGTCCTGCCAAGATAATAAAAGAATAATTTGTAGTTTTGACCCTGGAAAGAAATAAAAAATAGCCCCTTTTACATTCTGTATCACAGCAAGGCCACAAGTTAATGTGTTTATGTACTTGGTTGCCCTTATTTTATCTCAACCCATTTGCCTAGTTAGAAGCAGCTGCATGCCAGGTTACCAGTCCTCGGAGACTATGGTAGGTATTTCATATTTCATCTATTTAAAACATTTTAAGAAATGTTTTGTGGGCCTGATTGGGGGATTATGATCTTAATACTATTTCAGACAGCAGTAGCATTGGAAGGTTGCAGGAGATTCCCCCAGACTGGAAGAGGGAAGAATTTTTCCAGGCTCTGGTTTAAAAAAAATAAAATAAAAAATAAACCCATTTAGGAGATAGTCATCACCTGGTGACTGATCAGCAAATCAATGACTGGAGTGGGCTAGTAAGCTACAGGGGCAGGCATGGGAAGTTTGCCGATCAACCACCTTGAATTTCTCCAGCATGAAAAATTCTCGAGCACCACAGCCAGGAGTGAGAAAAAATTTGGGCAAACATAAACAGAATGCTGAACTAGCATGCAGACGATTGCTAACAACGGATCTGCTTTTGCACACACGAGTCAGACAGCATGCTGCTAACCAAAAGCACCAGGAGGCCAAACATAGCCAACACCAACAGACTTTTTCCACTTAATATGTACTATAGAAAATGAAAAGCAAGAAATCAGAGAGAAAAGGTAAAGAGTGATACCTAGTGCACTGGTAACTAAAACCAGACGAAGAACCACATCCAAGGTGCAGGCATGAAATGTAATCAGTAAGGCCAATGCCAAATTGCAGGATAGAGTTTAAAAAACTCCCAAGTCATAACCTCTCACTGGGATCTACTCAACAAGTGTAATCTAGAAAGGTGGTCAGATCTGGCAATGTATACTTGTTTCATTTGTTGGATATTGCAAATGGAAGACTTTTTAATCTATCTATTTTCAGAATAGAATTAACTCGTTACTCTATCTGGAACATTGATATTGCTTTTCAGGGTGCCGTTTGAGAATTCACTGTTAAGGTAGGTCTGAGGAACCATTTGAACTCCAGATGCTAGAGTTGAAAAAGTAGAGATGTACTCCCTCAGTACAGACCTGTGCAATTAGGTGTCATATTTTGGAAGCTGAATCAGAAGAGCTGTCTATGTGACACAGCTTGAAGCATGTTGCACAGTGCTATGGGGACATCTGAGTATTTAGGATAATACAAAAATGCAGTTTTTCATCTGCAAATGTCACCATCACCATTATTGACATTAGTGGTGTGGAAGTATAACACTGTATAAGTATAACATTGTATAAGGGGACATGCTGGATACATTGTATATGAGAGGACATGCCAAAACATGTTACAAAGTATCTGAGGGAGCACACGTAGGGACAGTTAGCTTTTGAATGGAGAAGCAATTAAGATAGAGCCAGCACGTCTAAGAAGCAGGCATCAGAATGGAAGGTGTGAAGGGCAATTAGTTAAGTTAACTGGAAGCTGTTAAAGGAGATTGTTAAGGGTGGCAGGTAATTGAAGATACGTGACTGGTCTCAGGGATCTCGAAGGGTGGTGACTAAAATCTTTTTCTTCTTTTGTCTGTAACTTCTCTGTAACTTGTTCTCCAAAAAACTGTATAAATTAAAAGACACAAGCCCCACTCGGGGGCTCACTTCTAAATGTATTAGCAGAGCAGCTTTGCTAATAAAACAGAGTGGTCTGATAAATTGAGAGTCTGAGTCAAACTTTGACAGTGGTATTAATTAGTTAATATTTGCAACATGCATTGAAGATGTGACGTGCTATATAAGTATATGCTAAATACTGTTAATGTAATTTTCCCCTCTTCATCCAGCACCATTCATCTCACGCATTAAAGCTGATTGGCTGACTGAGATTGAGTGAACTAGGACTCAAAAGGGTATGTCTACAAGGCAGAAATTGTCTTGAAACTGATTCAGCAAAAACAAGTCAGACCACTTTAAACTGCCTAATCAATTCACTAAAACTTTCATCCATTTTGCATTGCTTCACTCACAGTATTATCACGTACAAGTAACTTAAAAGTTGCTTTAAAAAAAATAGTTGGCTTAAAGCAATTACTTTGCAAGACAAGGTCAGTTTCAAAACACATTTGGTGAAAATTGGAGTCATGCTGCTGTTTTTTTTCAGTCCACCATGTTTATTGACGTACCTTCTGCTGCTGTTTTACTCAGCATATTCATTAATAGATGAGTTCAGGGAAGATGAGGGATCACAGACGAGCAGAATGAAATCACACACCCACATTGAGTGGGGAGTATATTCTCAGCTTTCAGCCAACGGATATGCAATGTCAGTTAAAAGGTCTAAACTAGGAACTATCTGTTAGGTGCTGCTTTCTAAAATGAACCATGCCAGGATGGTACGTGAAGCAATGAAAAATGAATGGGGCTCAAGTATTATAGAATGATGAAAAACATACTGCCCACCATCACATACACTGGAAGTGAACTGCCAAGTGCCTTTTGTCTTTAAGAAGCTAAACTGCACTATCTTAATAAGAAACAAAGCACTTGGTTAGACTCCCCATTAAAGAAAATTGATCAACTGTCACAGCTGTTCACTGTGCTAAGAGCATAACAGGTTCACCCTGTGAATGAAGAAACGCACACAAATATTAATATATTGAAGATAGACCTTTGCAACTTTGTTCCTGCTTTCTTCAGTGCATTAAATGAGAAAATCATAAACATATATCTACAAGAGAAGGTTGCTTTGCAGTTTTGGGATTTATTTTAGAAATCTTCTTGAATATATATACCATCTCCAGCAATGGAAGATGTCACTTCAAAATTACATGGCAACAAAACACCTGAATCCCCAAGAAAGGTCAGATGGGGGCAGGGTGGGGGGGAGGTTAGTAAGAAGGAAAATCAGTTATTATTGTTATCCCTTTTTGAACCAAGCCGCTAGTCAAAGTTCAGAAGCCTGTAGGTTGGTACAGTTGGGAGTAGAAAATGATGAGGGAATCTGGTATTTTCTTTGATGCAGTCTTTTTTATTAAAAAGGAACATGGTTTCTCCTGCTTCTCCAAAGCAGGGAGAACTTCTTTGCTTATAGTCCGAAGGCTCTTTAGCCAGCATCAGATCAGAAGATCTTTCTGTAGCTTCTTCCAGGGTCATACATCATGCTTGGTCAGGCTGTTCCTCTGCCTGTCTCAGTCTTGTCTGCGCTATACACACTGCACTCCTGCTTTTCTCTCTCTCTCTCTCTCTCTCACACACACACACACACACACACACACAGAGTCAAAAGAATACCCAATGGAACCCTCTGCTCACCTGGTGCTATTTTCTGAGCATTTTGCCTTGTTTTAGTTTACGGCCCTTCGCTGTCTCTTACAGCTGTCTTAAATGAATGTGTTCACGCCCATCAGTTTAACAAGGTTTAACCTAACCTCAAAACAGGCATCTCAGAACATACTGCACAACAGTGAATAGGTTCCTCTGTTGACCTGACACACACACACTATGCCATTTTTTATCTTTAATTAGCATCCACTCACATTGTTTGTTAATCAGATAACAGACAGTTGCACAGATGGTTGTCGTTTTTCTGTAGAACAAAGAAAAAACTGAATAACCAAAGCTAAAATTTTACAATATGGAATCAAGTAAACCTCACTGCTTACAGTACCTTCAGAATACCTTTTGCATATCAATGGAAGTTTTGCCTGGATAAGGGCTGCGAGATTGGGCTCATCTCTGAGCTACCAGGTGACGAACATTTTTTATTCCGAATTCAGTGATCCTCATGAACCTTGCAAATTCAAGCTGTAGAGGGAAATAGGTTAACTTGATCTCCTAACTTCAGAACTGATTAGTTTATCTGATCAAAACTGAATCCAGTGCAAAATCTGCAAGATGTTCTACATTAGCTCATGGAAGATAGGAACTAAGCTCAAAATAAACGTTTTCTTTTAAATAAAACCCAATAAATGTGTTTCAAAGTAGCAAAGTATTCAACATTCAAAAAAATTTCTGGACAAGCATGCCACTAGACTCTTTCCCTCACAATTTGGGCCATTTTAGATGGCCCAGGCTGAGTCTCTCTCTCTCTCTCTCCCTGTCACATCTCAGTAATGGCTGGTTCAAGCTCAAAACACTCTCAGGTCTGTCCCCGGTGCCTCAAAACACATTGGCTCCATTACCACAATGGTGGTCGAGTGAAGCAGAAAATAACCAACACCACAAGTTTCCTGTACAAACTAGACCAATGGTTTTCAACCTATTTATCATTGTGGGCTGCATATGTGGCCCACAATGGGTTATCTAGGCCGCAGGTTGAGAACCACAGCGTGCCCCCTAGAGCCTTATGCGCAGTGCCTCCCACCCAGAGACCCCTCCACAAAGTGGGGCCAGTAGTGGAGCCCAGGGCGGGAGGGGTCCTGGACCCCACTGTGCAGGGCCAGGCAGCAGTCCTGACACTGAACTCAGCCACTTGGGTCTGGGTGGCAGGGCAGCCCCAAACCCTGCTGGACCCTGCAGGGCTGGCCAGGCAGCAGCCCTGACCCCGCCGCACACCACCACACGGGGCCAGCTCGTGACCCCTGCCGCACTGCACCCTGCCAAACCAGGCAGCCCAGACCCGGCGGCACAGGGCGGCCAGGCAGCCGTTAACCTGGCCCCATGGCTTTTAGCACACAGCTGGGCTGCACCTGTGTGCTAATTGGGCCGCATGCGGCCTACGGGCCACGGGTTGAGAACCACCGAACTAGACAAACACACACTTCCCTTTAGATCAATGGATAAGATTGTGAACATATTCCCTTTTGTGATTACTGGAGTAGCTTTCACATCTAACTGTCCCCCATAGCAAAAGATTGCAAAAATCCTTTACATAGAAAACATATGTGAAAACCACTCTGACTGCACTATTTGCTTGGTTGGATAGCTGCAAAATCATTCCTGCTTGATTTGCTGGGGTCACCCACTAACAACTAGCCAGGGTATTTGAGTTTCCACTTGTACACAAAGGCCCCTGTTCACAGAGGTCACTTACAGGCATATTTCCACTTTATTTAATTTCAGCACAAGATTAGATGGGTAGGCAGTTTTTTCCAAGAACAAATTCAAATACTCTATATTATCATTGTCCTCTCTATATTATCAATGTTCCCTAAAGTGCTTTAACTTAATACTGTTTCAAAGAGCACTACATTAAAGTGCACTGGGAAACCTTTTGTGTGCACCAGCAGGATCTACCTGAACCAATTAATGTGAAGACATCAGTCCACTTTAGAAATCACACCCTTGTAGAGCGAATTACTGTTTCAGGTAGACAAGATACACATAACAATTTCTGGTGTTTTTCTGGGGTGTATTAGATAAACTCTGATTTTTTTTTTTCTTGTTGTTTTGTTTTAAAATTGGGGTGCTTTGGTTAAAACTGAAAACAAAAAGCTCTAACTACAGCTGTTGAGAAAATCAGACAGGAACAGCTTTGTGTTAGGGTGGAATGGCTCTCACAACATCCTGTGTAAGTAAGTGTGAGGTGCACTGTTTCAAGTTGCCTTTGGGAAGCTTTAAATACATGCTGTACCACACTACTCAAGCAAATGCATTTCCTTTAATATTCTCTTCAATGTTAGTCAAAAAATTACCAGCAAATCAAGCCAATGTTGAATGGTGCTCACAAATATGAGATACATAGACAGGAAGGTGGTAAGTGCCTGGCCCCATGAAGTTAATGGGAATTTTTCCATTGACTAACTGGTGCCAGGATTTCACTTGATATTTCTAAAATAGAAGATGGATCCATTTCTTAGTTATAGCACCCAGACAGTTGCTGTGTTTCACAAGCACTTATCAGTAGGGTGAAATTTAAAGGATTTTAAAATCTGAAGTATGTGCAGCATACACATGCAGAAAGGAGCACTCAGAACAGGAGAGAAATAAGCATCACTTTTCTCCCACAGCATTCTGCCTTCCTGCCCTGGCATGCTACAAGAGAGCAAACACAAGTGGGGAGGGGAAAAAGGAAACATGCATATTGAATGGTAAATGAAGTACATTCGTGCCTCTAATATAGTGAGGAAATTGTTTCAGAAAAGTTAATTTCTTCCAGAAATGCCAGTTCCACAAGATTTTTATTCATGAGGCTATTTTTTTAATGTTCAGTTTACTGAACTTAAATGTCAGTTTCAGCCTTTTTTCTCCCTCCCCCTCCTAAGCATATCCCAGTTCTGTGCTAGGTTTTATGTAGAAGAGCATGTGCTGATGAATAGCAGTTGGAATTTGGGCTCCATCTAAGTTATTCATGAATAAGAACACTTGCTCATCCTCTAGGATCTAGTTTCTCTGTCTCCATTTCAGGGCTCCATATTTCTCTTGCTCTCCTACAAGTATCATCTGTCTCTGTCTTGAGGATCTCTTTACAATATCCATCTCTTTCTGCTTCCAGCACCAAACTGAGCCTAAAGAGTGATTACAGGCTACTAAAATATGACTTAGATCATAAACCTATTTAACAGCAGTATTTTTAAGACCACGCTCAATTTACATCCTTCTAATTAGAGACCAGCAATGCAAAGCCAATAACTAGGTTCAACAGATTTTCCAGTATTGTGCATTAATGATCTGATTCTCTACTGCCTTGCATATCATGCAGTAATTTACACTTGTGCAAATGGGGCATGAATTGCTAACTAAATGAGAATTCTCCACTTATTTATACCAGTGGTAGCCTTTTACATTGATTTGGCACAGATGTAAATGACAACAAACTTGCAAGGCAATGGAGAATCGGATCCTAAATCCGTAACCTGAAAAGAAATTAGGGAAGACAGAACGCACTGTATTTATAAGGCTATTTCCAGGGCCAATAAAAGTTCCTTTCAGCATGTATTAAAAAGGCAGATCTTACAGAACTATAAATCCACAGCTGGGTTAGCCATATCACATTGGTATGCTGAGCCAAGTGATCTGGCTAGTCTAGAGAGAATAACACAGCAGAGAAAAAGTTGTTTAAATGATTTCCAAGACATCATTCTTTTTGCTTTGCAGCTCTTGGACAAAATTCATGCAGCAAGGTTGCTTGCTTGTAATTCAACATTTTGAAAAGAACAATACAATTTTAATTTAGGAAACATATCCTAGGTAATCTCAAACCCACATGAATATTTTTCAGTAGAAGTGAAACCCCAGGGTTCAAGTTTTAGTCATGGTGCTGAATGTCTGAGGATGGACTATGACAGGAGAATGATGGTTTACGAACTAGCAAGAATACAGTGAGAAAGTAGTAGCAGATAAGCATTAGAGTTAAACAGCTTTTGCTTCATGAAGTGCTGAAAAAACCCAATGTGTGGTATATAGCATGCATTGAATGCTGAGTGAGATAAGGAGTATGGAACAGAGACACAGGGCCCTGAAGAGAGAACCCATTGCAAGGAGCATCAAAGGCAAACCAAGCAGTAGGCCAGCTGTCGAACTTCTTATTTATTTTTGAAGGACTTGGGGTGTTAAACTAACCTGTTTGGAAATGTTTACTCTGATCTAAGCCCAGTGCTTCCAAAAACTTTACCGGTTCTGTAAGCGTTTGCATTGATCCCGCCCCAAAGCCTTTCTAGGACTTAAGTGCAGGTGACACGTAATTTACTAAAATACTTTTTCTATATTCCCGTTAGTATAAACATCTCTCAATATGAACACAAAGCTTCAAAAAGCTCATACCAGGTATGTACCCAGGAGGGTCAGGCACGATGGTAAACCTAGGCTGGCTGTGACCCTGCAGCCATGCTGCTATACTTAGCATGCTAGATCAAGCATAGAGAGCATATGTATGTCCACCCATGCTGGGAGCACCCTCCCAGCAGCTGTGTGGACGTATTCAGCCCTGGATCAGCCCTATGTACTTACATCCTCCCTTTCTAGTGGGTCCTGGGCTAAACCCCCTGTAAGCTGCGTGGCCGCGTAGCTGCCTATTAGGCACCGTGCAGGCACTCAGGGCTGCAGTCCCAGACTTGTTGTGGCACCTAAGCTCTCCCCAAACCTGCCACGGCTGAGGGACAGGCACCCCTCTCCAAGCCCCTCCCCAGCCCGGCCTGGAACTGCCGTGGCCAGGGGACAGGCGCCCCCAACCCAGCCCAGCCCCAGCCCTGCCACAGCCAGGGGACAGGCGCCCCTCCTCCAGCCCTTACCCAGCCCAGCCTGGACCTGCCTTAACTGGGGGACAAATGTCTCTCCCCACAGCCCAGGTGCTGCTGTGGGGAAAGAAAACTAGTGGGGAGAGCGTCCTCTCTCTCCCCACTGTTGCCCTGAGGAGCCCCACTGTACCCCAAACCCCTCATCCTCAGCTCCACCCCAGAGCCCGCCCCCCAGTCGGAGCCCTCACCCCCCCCTGCACCCAACCCTCTGCCCCAGCCCCCTCCTACACTCCGAACCCCTCAGCCCCACCCCACATGTGAATTTTGTTATGTGCACCAATATGGAGGACACATCACCTCCATATTGGCACACATAACAAAATTCATTCCACACTTGGGTGGGAAAAATTAGAGGGAACACTGGTGGGGCCAGCTGCAGCAGCCCTGTCAGTGCAGCAAATTTGGAGTCATACTGCCAAGAAGCAGGAAGGCGAAGATCTGACGGGTATCCAGAAATCACACAAGGACACAGGGCCTCTGTAAGGATTCACCTTGTCTTCCTGCTTACTGGCTGGTTTTTGAGCTAGGACCTTTCTTACTTCCACAAAAGTCACCCCCTCCCTGACAGAAGAATGCCGAGGAAACTTTGCAAGGAGAACATCCTAATTCCTGTAGGGGTCTGATCTAGCTATGTAGGAACAGATTCACCACACCACAGAAATGTCACAGCAAGTTCTTAAATAAAAAGATGTAATACTGAAAAACAGAACAAAAAAAATGACAAAAAATAAACCAATTTAGGGATGAATCCTGCTCCCATTGAAATAAATGGGAGTTTTTAGCATGGATTTCAATAGCAGCAGCATCTGAACCACGCTGTGTTTGTAAAATGCGAGACTGAGAGATGTGATTAGTTCCCACCGTATCTGTAATGATCTTTCACCTTGCTCCAGGAGACACAGGCCCATTCTCTCCAGATTTTCATACTTCCCTCCCATTAATAAGGCCACAGAGTGACAAAAAACAGTTTGTTTATTCAGACCAATCTTAGTAATCCATCTCTTCTCCAAAAGAAATCACCAAATAAACTTTCCCATGAAATAGACACTATGCTAAAAGGCTGTTGGGGATTTGGAAGATGGTGGTGGAGGGGAGAAAATCAAAATCAGTCCATCAAGAAACATAAAGTGTAACTGTTTACATTCTTCAGTTTTGGTTTCTTACCTTTTTCTCCCCAAAGAAGGGATTCTGCAAAATTTGAATTTATTCTGATACAAAAACTAAAATAAAATAAATGTGGCAGACTCTTTGTTCATTTACACTTCAGACAGATGAAGAAAATCAATGGTATGTAAGGGAACTGCTTCATTTCTAAATGATTCTGAGAAAACCAACTTAGAAAACATTTAAAAATATTTACAGAATTATTTGGTGCACATTTTCATGTGTTCCTTTAAGAGGTCCTCTCTGACTATATCTAGTTTTTAAACTTACATAGCACTTTTTATCCTGTTCTCTTAAAGCGCTGTGTAAACGTTAATGGAACCTCACAACACTCCTGCGAGGTAGGTAAGTATTATTATCCCCATTTTACAGATGGGGAAACTGAAACATAAGAAGGTTAAGTGACTTGCCCAAGATCACACAGTGAGTCAGAAGCAGAGCTGCTGATTCTCAGTCCCTTGATCATATCACAATCCTTCTCTTGTATAGTTCTCTTTTAATTTTATTTTTAATGGATTGTTATCCTTGTGTGAACAAAATTCCTACTTGCCAATACATAATATTATGAGAAACAAGTTGATCTATTCCCAACCCTTCCTCCAGCTTTCGATCCGTGACTGACAGTTTTAAAGCACTAAATCTGCAAGGTTTCCCTATTGCTACATTATATTGATGATAAAAGTATCACATCAAAACATATCACTCCAAAGCTGCAGGGTAGTGCTGAACATCAGTCACATCCCAATTATCTTTGTCTCTCAGGCTTGGTCTAAATCTAAAACTTAGGTCAACCTAGCTATGTCACTCAAGGATGTGAAAAATCCACACCCTTGAGAGACGTAATTAAGATGACCTAACCCTGCTGTAGACACCACTATGTTGACAGCAGAATTCTTCTGTCAACCTAGCTACTGCCTCCCAAGGGGCTGTATTCACTACAGCAGTGGAAACCCCCTTCCGTCGCTGTAGCAAGTACCTACACTACAGCGGTTAGCTGCAGTGCTGCAGCTGTGCCATTGGAGCACTTGTAGTGTAGACGTAGCCTCAGCTAGAGAAGTTTCAATCTGCATATCATAGGATAGGATATTTTGATTTTTCCTTTTTTTAATATATATAATTTATTTATTTTTTATATTTTAGTTTGGCCAATCCAGTGGCCGATGTTCACAGAAATCTACTTGAATGGTTTCCAAGTCACTAATTTGCCCTCACACCAGCAGGTGTCACTGAGAGCAATTAGGAGTCTCCAAACTGCTGAACTCGGGCAGCAGGTCCCTGGTTCAGGACCACATGAGAAGCACTTGCACCCTGCGCTTTGGCCCTCCTCCTCCGCTGGAGTCAGTGCCAACAGTCTCAGGAGCCAAGGTTCTGTGGTTCTACACCCCGGAGCCCCTCTGGCCATAGCCAGGATAGGAAGCCAAACACTCAGAAGCCTAGAACACCCGTCTGCTAAGCTGCTGAGCTGACTCTTGCTAGGTTTTTTTTTAAATGATTAGTTTCTTAATCTCAAAATTTTTGTTTATCAAATGTACATTTCTGTAAAAGATCAAACACATCTGTACATGTGAAAAAAATTAAATATATAAAAACGCGCCATAAAAATAGTCCCTGTATTTATAAAATCAGAAGCACTGCTCCTCAAGCCTGTAAATCTTTGTTACTGGGTCATCTGGAATACAGTCCACCAAGCTCCAGTCTGTCCTTTCCAAAGCGTTTTAAATTAAGCAATAACAATGCCACTGTCTTTTTATTTTCTCCCTTTTGTTTTTGGTATGACACTTCACTTCCCAATATCAGTGGTTTTTCTTTGAGGTATCATTTTTCTTTCTTGTGTTTAACAGAGCTGTGTGTCACTTGATTCTGAAGCTGCCTCATGGTGTGGTCTTGAGGTTTGATTGGTAGGACCAGCAGCAGCAGGAGGCTTAGAATGTGCATGTGAAAGTACATTGACCTAGCAACGAAAAGAGAAAGAGATAACAGGCTTGTTAGTAACATATGAATGCTACAAATTGCATTAGTTCAGCACTACAACCAGCTCCATCTGATTCAAGAGGTTTAGACATAAAACAAAGCACCTGATAGTCATATACATGACAGGCTTTTATGCCCTGGGATTTTACAGCAGTATGTCACACTATAATATGGCGACATCCAACCCACTGAAGTCAATGGAAGTTTGGCATGGATTTCAACAGGGCCAGTATTTTCCCGTATATTGTAACATCAGACAAGGGGCCAAACCAAGAACCCTTTTCCCAATCCCTAGCCCCAAACTTTGACAATTCAGGTGAAATGGACTCAGAGGTGTACTACCCATGATTATGGTTTGAGAAACCCAACCCTGGCCTTCTCAGCTTATCTCCCACTGTTCAAGAATATACAGGGATACATTCTCAGAAAGCCTCCCTTTTGTGCAAGTACAACTTGTGCCTGAAAAAATGGCACCAGCAACTGAAGGACAGAAGAGTTTCCAGCCAAACTTCTGGTTGCTTATCTGAAATTAATTAAAACTCTGAACATTTTTTAGATTTGCTGATCATTAATAAAATAATAAAATATAATCATCATCATAAAATACATCATGATCGGAGAAACAATGGCACAATGTTAAATAAAGTAAAGACATCTTCCCTATATTTACTTCTATAACTGATAGTGTTCAGGGTCAACAGCTAGTTAAAATGGAAAATGGGATACCTATTTTGGTGGGCCCATAGCGTATGGGTTGAGGAAGGCCAGGGAGCTGTGCATGGGTCCAGCACCTGACCACTTAGCACTCAGCACCTGACCATCCTGGAATGGCCTAACTTTTCAGTGCCCCTGCTATGCTCCTTCCCTCATAGTTCTAAAATCCCTGGAAGGTGCCTGAACCCACAGACGTGTCCACAATGTCCTACTCCAAAGGCACACAGTCACCTTGCACTCAGCTCAAGTCGCCTTGTTTGAAAATCCCATGAATTCATACATTACCTTCCTATGCTCAGTCAGTGAAACACACAGAAATCATAGAATCATAGAATATCAGGGTTGGAAGGGACCTCAGGAGGTCATCTTGTCCAACCCCCTGCTCAAAGCAGGAACAATCTCCAGCTAAATCATCCCAGCCAGGGCTTTGTCAAGCCTGACCTTAAAAATATAATAATATGCTTCCCTGGATAATGAATTGAACATGTGGGGGATCCAGTGGGGAGTGCAAGATTTAAAAGACTGTTATACTGGGAGGTGTTAATGGCTACCATCCAGCCGTCTTTGATCCACGGATCAATCACAGACCTGATTAAAGTCAATAGGTGGGTAATTACCCTTCTTCAGGGCTAAAGGAAAGAAGTAATTAAGCCCCTTCATGGAGTGAGATAACTGGAGGCAATAGAAGCTATTTCCCAAGGCAATCTGTTGCATGGCAAAGCTTAAACAGGGTTAAACTGTGTAGTCGGAGGGATTTCCCTTGGACTGATTGCAAATGCAGGATCTAGAGCGGTGGTTTTCAAACTTTTTTTCTGGCAACCCAGCTGAAGAAAATTGTTAATACCCATGACCCAACGGAGCTGGGGATGAGGGGTTTGGGGTGTGGGAGGGGCTCAGGGCTGGGGCAGAGGGTTGGGGTGCGGGGATGGGGGCTGCAGGGTGGGTCTGGGAATGAGTGCTTCAGGGTGTGGGAGGGAGCTCTGGGCTGGGGCAGGGGGTTGGGGTCTGGGAGGGGGTCAGGGCTCTGGGTGCAGACTCTGAGGTGGGGCCAGGGATGAGGGGTTTGGGGTTCAAGAGGGGGCTCTGTGTTTGAGGGGGCTCAGGGCTGGGGCAGGGGATTGGGTCACGGGTTGGGGTGCGGGGCTTACCTCAGGCAACTCCCGGTCAGTGGCACAGCAGGGGTGCTAAGGCAGTTTTCCTGCCTATCCTGGCACTGCGGACCGCTCTGCACCCCAGAAGCGGCCGGCAGCAAGTCCAGCCCCTAGGCAGAGGCACGCAAGCAGCTCCGTGTGGCTCTCGCCCGCAGTCACCGACCCCCTCAGCTCAGTGCAGAGCCAGTGCTCGGGGTAGGGGCAGCACACACAGCCCCGTGCCCCCCTTCCCTCCCCCCCGCCTAGGAGCCGGACCTGCCACTGGCCACTTCTGGGGCGCAGCACGGTGTCTGAACAGGTAGGAACTATCCTGCCTTAGCTCAGCAGCACCGCTGACAGGACTTTAACGGACAGGTTGGTGATGCTGGTCAGAGCCACTGCGACCCAGTGCCTCCATATCATGTTGCCTCTATATAAATCCATGGTACGCCCACATCTTGAATAGTGTGTGCAGATGTGGAAGCCCCATCTAAAAAAAAGATGTATTGGAGCTGGAAAAGGTTCAGAGAAGGGCAACAAAAATGAATAGGGGTATAGAACAGCTTCCATATGAGGAGAGATTAATCAGACTGGGACTTTTCAGCTTGGAAAAGAGACGGCTAAGGGGAGATATGATTGAGGTCTATAAAATCATGATTGGTGTAGAGAAAGTAGATAAGGAAGTGTTGTTTACAACTTCTCATCACACAAGAACTAGGGGTCACCAAATGAAATTAATAGGCAGCAGGTTGTGTAGGTACCATCTATGGTCAGAGCTGTGCTAAACTAAAACTGACAGTTTTTCCTTCGCATGTATTGCATGGTAACTGCGATCTCTTTACAAGTATTTATTAACGGAATTTAGGTTAAGATGTTGGTATTTTGTCACCTCAAATGGCCCTTGGTGGCAAAAAGGGCAAAATTTTGCGCTTTGAGCAAATTCATAAGTGTTCATGAGTTTGTCACATTCAATATTTTTACACTGAGATAGCCCTTATCTTTTTTTATTTGTTGCTGTTGCTAAAGACAGAACAATGAGACATTAAAATGGCAGCCGGGAATGAATCTTGCCAACGTTGATACAAGCTTCAGATTGGTGTTGGCATTTTAATAGTTTTGTTTAAGTAAGGAGAAAACTTATCTAAACATTTTCATTTTTTTATAAAAAAGGACAGCATTCAAAACCCCTCAAACAGACTCACTCACAGCTGCTCTTTTGACTAACAGTTTTCAGTCTTTTATGATCAAGTAATGGAATGTCTCTTTTTTCAGCCAAAAACTGTTATTCTGTGTTAGACAAGGTTGACCATAAAATGGAAGAAAAGTAAAGTAATTTAGTCAAATCTCTCTTTTCAACTCATTTTATGCTTCACTATATATTATCTTCAGAACTACCCTTTTATCTCATTTTTAAAATACTTACAGAAGTAACTGCACATAAAATAAGAGTGCAAAGCAACAAAATTATTTTAATAGACAATGAATCAAGCATGTATCTTTATGTCCTGCTGATCAATTCAGAATCCCGTCTCATGAGCATTTTACAACTGGAAGTTAGTTGTTTTCTCACCTAGACATTTCCCAATATAAGGTTAATTTCATTCCTACCCACCCCGTCCTTTGGTCTTGTTAATAATTGGTACTGGGATGCTCTGAACAGGGCAGCAGCCAACACATGGAAAGTCAGGTCAAATATGAATTTAAAAAAAATAACCCTAAACTAAACTGAGAAAGAAAAGAAAAATTATTCTAGCATGGTTAAATGAATTCATCAAGTTATACAGATTAAATCACTCCTGATGTTATTAAATAACCTGTTGGATTCCCTCCAAATGATGGCAAAATTCTAATCAGCTCCCATGACAGGTTGGCTCATTAAACAAAGCTCCATGGCTACAGGTTTAAGGTATAAGAGTTAAAAGGAGAAAACTTACTTGTATAACTTAATCGTGGGCTCAACAGCCAGCATAACAAAAGGTGCAACAGTATAGCAGACAGCCAGTTGAGTGACAAACCATGTGACAATGTCATAGACCACCTTGAGCAACTTTGAAGACAGGAAGTAATGTCTGTAATTGTTCCTTATCTACAAATCAGGGAGAAGAGGATTAAAAAAAACCCAACCCTAGATTTCTTAGTAAACACATGCAGACTCACTTCACATCTATAAAACTCTTCATCCATGATTATTTATATTGTATTATTTGTATAACAATGATACTTAGAGGCCTCAACATACCACATACTTATGCTCCAAAGAATTTACGGTTTGGATAGACAGGACAGATTAAAAGTGGGAGAGGAAATGGAGGCACACAAATGCTCAAATGACATGCCCAGGGTCCCACAGCTGGTCAGTGATAGAACTGGGAATAGATCTCAGATCTCCTGAGTTCTATAACCACTGGACCAGGCTGTCTCTCCAATGGGCATCTATTGGCAATTTTGTTCTTTTTTGGATGAATCGGACCACTGCTTATAAAATGTACAACAGAGAGGAGTTACACTCTCTAGCAGTTGCTTATGCCTGCAAGCATTTTGGATTTCTACAGATGTTGGTTTATTTGGAGGGTTTTTTTTTTAATGTTTTTTTTTGGGGGGGGGGGTTATTTGTTTTGGAATGCATCTTCACAAGGAAGGATCAAATTAAGTGCAAAGTATTATTGTGGTACAGTATTATGGGAACTATTATTGATTGCCAGCTTTATTCACTTATGGAACTTAGTCAAACTGATATGGATATATACCCAAGGTCAGACTATAGGTAAAAGTGATGGTGCTCTCCAATCTCTTCACAGTGGATGTTTCCACTAGAATGACCAGCAGTGATACAGTTAGTAATGCTGTAAAATTAAATTGTCATCATTAGGATCCAAAGTTAACATTCTTCTGCAAGAAATGGGGCCAGTTCAAAGTTCTCAGACATACTGTTTTGTGTGATCTATCTGCAGATTTAGTCAACAATGCACTGCGGTCCCATTCAGAATTCTTTTTTTGCAACCATGAAGGGCAGAAGCTTTTCTTTTTTTAAAAAATGAATGTACATAGTTTGGAGAAACTGGTGTGGTCTACAAAGACATGCCTATATAGCCTGCAGCCAACTGTTGGCTCAATCCAGTCTATGAGGTCTGTACTTTACACAGAATAATCACAATACACAGATGAGATGGAGGCTCTTTCTACCTGACCAGGTCAATTATGAGACAAATGAACCTATGCACAAAGTGTATGACTGACCACTAGCATTTTGCATGGCACCTCACCTCTCTCTCTATGACTGTAGCCAAGTCCAGCGTCACAGTCCCTGCTCAGCTGAATCAATAGGAACAATGGCTGGTTGTAATTATAGGAAGCACCTACAATTATTGCAGTATAGATCAACATTTCAGTGAGGATCATCGCAACGGAAAAAGGTGTTACGTGGATTCATCCCTCGTGTACAGTCAACGGTGTTATACCAGGGATGAAAATGGCTCAGTATGTCAAAGGTACATAAACACCCAGCACTGAAGGCTTTACAGTAATCTAACATAAGCCTCTGAAGAGAACAATAAAGGCTACGTACTGCTCTGGATGCTAATGTCATAAGGATTCCGGTAATGAATGTAAAGTAATATCCAGGATAAACACCATGCCACAGGGCTGACAGGATAAATGTTAAGGCTGTGGGGTACCATGGAGCCCTGTCATAGCAAACACTGGGAAGAAATGAAACAAACAGAAAACAGCAGATTGAACAAGTAACAAATATTCATTGCAATGCAGATCTCCTTGAATCTTAAAGATACATTTCTGATCTCCTTTATGTATCAGGGGCCCAGTCCTGCAAACCTTCATTTACATGAGGGTCAACTGGATTACTTGCACGAGTAAGGCATTCTCTTGCGATTTAATTAATCATCATGGAATTTAAACTTATATATAGGCATGGTAAATGAGAACCCGCCTTATGCCATATTATTTATGCCCTCTCTGATATATAGAGAGGGCATAAATAATATGGCATAAGGCAGGTTCTCATTTACCATGCCAGCATTTTCCCATCTAGAACTCTGTATGTATCCTGAGAAACTTGACCGATATTCAAGAGTGGGTGGGAGTTTGAAAGCAACATACTCAGAGTTCCTTTTCTATTTCAATATTCTTTAGGCAGAATATTATCAGCCGCTGCCCGTACCCTACATCACAGCCAGCCAGTTCCTTAGCTAGTGTAAATCAATGGACCCATGCTGACTTACACTAGCAGCTAAGGAAGACGTAGCTGAATGGTTCCGTGTGTGTAGTTCAGAAACACAGCAACAGGACCATAAGAATCTTGCAACATCTGAGTTTTAACTCAAAATGCAATGGTCCTAAGAAATGATCATGGTAGTTTATTTACCCAAAAACATTGTTTACTTCACTCACGAAAAACAATAGAAACAGATTTTTCAGATCCATATTTTTACACCAAAAACAGTTAGGACAAACAGTATATAAACTCCTGTATTTTGGAGGTCACATCAGTTGACTTTAACCAGACTTTTCACATACCAAAGCATTGTTTTCACAGTACCACAGACAGGACTGAGCTACAAAATTTGGATTAATATTACTATTTACAGTAAGCCATAGTGATGACAGTCTGAAATCAAATTCCCTAGCGTTGGACAAAATTTACTTTGTGCTTCTCAAGTTGGCATATTATAAAGACAGACCTAAATTGGCACCTGAAGTATGTGGTGACTGGTGCCTGTGCAACAGATTATATTGAGGCTACGAAGTTTGAATCAGGACCCAAGGTTTCCCAAAGTTCCAACTGGAGAACGAGTTTAGACCCAATTCAGGCCTATCTCCAATAATAATAAATCAATTTCAAGTGCAAGGGAGAAAGAGATAAAATATGATAAACTCCTAGCAAAATAATACAGATGGGTAACGAAGACAAAATATGGACAGTGAGAGGTGCTATAAAAATGTTATTTAGGAAGACCTGTATAGCTCACTCATGGCTTTGCTGCTCTTGAGTAAATGTGGTCATTCCAAACATGTAGCAATAAGAACTTCAGAGCACCAAAAACATTGTAGCACACAAGTTCTTACAGTCACAGGGAGAAATGAAAGAGACCGAGAGGCTGTTTGTACATTTATCAGATTCACCAGTTAGAATTACTAGCCAACAGTACCACCTAAAAGTAACTGCGTCTCATGAGCAATTGACTGTTTTACTGTTCTTACCACTTTAGCCAGGCAGCTGTCTGAATGTTCCAGTTTTCAATGTACATTTTGAAACTTGTTGCAGTCTAGGAGAGAGAAGAAAGTTAACATCTCACACTGGCTTTGGAATGTACAGGACAATGCCAGTCTCTACCTGGATTTTAAACTGAGAGGTTTACATGCAGTATGCTAGTAGTAGTAGCTAGCTACAGTCAAGGGTGTGTCAACATTTCCATTATAAACATGTTTTGGGGTTTATAACTCAGCCATAAGAACTTACTCATGGCTGACACTTGCCACTCAATTTAAAAATCTCACTTTTTATTATAAAACAAAATAACAGTGTTTGGCTATCTTTCAAATTATGGAAAAAGCCAAAAAAGGTTTTCTAATTTCAGATATTCATACCAACCCAATCCTTCAACTTACAAACAACTGCTTTTTAATCTTTAAACCTTAGGTGGAATGGAAATTAGGTAAACTGGAAATCCCTAGAGTGCTATGAAAACAAAAGGTTTCTAAAATAAATGCCTTCTTGAGGGTAGGGAGACAGATAAATGAACTTGTTCTCAAGAAAAAATGGAAAGTATTTTTAGTACATGAACTTGGGGCCAAATCTTCAGCCCAGAGTGCACCTTGAGAAACTGAGCCGGGCTGTAGGGAGATACCAATGGGGAAAGGGGAGGCAAGCCCACAGAGCAGTTACATAAGCACTCTGCAGTGACTACTTCAATCTGTTGACTCAATAAGCCCTTTATGCCCCTCTCATGTTTGGAGGACCACAGGAAATTAGTGGAAATTAAACAGCCAGAAACCATACTAGAATGGGTTTAAGGTAAAGAGACGAATTAGGAAAAGCCAGGATATTCAGAGTTAAGACTGAAAAAGTCCAACTGTAACTCACCTTATTGTGATTAGATGTCAGAGAGGTCTCCAAATAATGGGTGATCTAATATACCAGACAGGCTGCCATACTTTAGCAAAACTGGCTGAGTTAAGCATGGCGTTTCAGTTTTGCTTTGTCGTTTAGGTTCATGTCAGAACTTGGAGGTTATTTATTTACTGTAGTTTCCTTGTGGCTTACTGTAATGAGAAGTGTACCCTTAAGGGAAACTCACTCCAGAAACAACGCTCCAAGTGAATTTTGGATCATTTTAATGTGTGCTATATTCTCAGTCCAGTTTTTCCTTTGTAATAAGTTGATAACCTAACATTCTGAACAAACCTTAAAGGTTTGCTTTGTTAATAAAAAGCACCAGAGAAGTCTCTTTACTGCTCACTGCTTGAATGCACTCTAAAGTGCAGCCCAGACTAAAAGGAGTGAAAGTCTCCCTTAGAAGTAATCCGACAGCACCAATGAAAATGCTGTGAAGTGGTTCTCAATATGGACTCTCCAAGGGAACTGCTGCTTTCTAGTTGCAAACATAAATCACATGAGGAGGTGGCTTTCTGCACCAGAGCTTCATAGATTCCAAGGCCAAAAGGGACCATTGTGATCATCAAATCTGATCTCCTGTAGAACACAAGCCATAGAATTTCCCTAAAATAATTCCTAGACAGATCTTTTAGAAAAACATCCAGTTTTGATTTAAAAATTGTCAGTGATGGACCATGCCCCTGGTAAATTGTTCCAATGGTTAAGTACTCTCACCGTCAAAAAATTATGCCTTATTTTCAGTCTCAATTTGTCTAGCTTCAATTTCCAGCCATGGAGCTTATTATACGTTTCTCTGCTAGACTGAAGAGCCCATTGTTAAATATTTGTTCCCCATGTAGATAATGAAGTCACCCCTTAACCTTCGTTTTGTTAAACTAAACAGATTGAGCTCTTTGAGTCTATCACTGGAAGGTATGTTTTCTAAACCTTTAATCATTCTTGTGGCTCTTCTCTGAACCCTCTCCAATTTATCAACATCCTTCGTGAACTGTGGGCACCAGAAATGGACACACTATTCCAGCAGCATTTGTACCAATGCCAGTATAGGGTCAAAGGGCTCTTCCAAAGCTCACAAGGTCTTCTAAGAGAGCCAAGGGAAGTGTGAACTGGAGTAGGGCAGGAGAGGGGCCCAAAAGTACTTGAGTGCTTTTGCACCTCAGTCCAAAATACTGGAGGTTAGAGCAATCTTCATCAGTGTTCTAAGAGTTAAATTAAAATAACCCTAATTGACAGACACAACTTAATTGCATTATAGTACCAGCTAGAGAAAGGAACTGTATTTCCTTGCTTCTATCAATGTTGTCCTTTTTCACTTGACAAGCATTGATTTTTCCCCTCTGTGTTTCCAAGAGAGCAGCCAGTCAAGCTGGCTGTCAAAATGGAAAGCTCCCTGGCAGGGTTCTCCTCAAACCTTCGGTTACAGATATTGCAGCCACAAGCAGTATCTTTTGGGGACTACTGTATTACCTTTGTGAAGGTTATACGGATCATTGTGAGCTAGGAAGTGTATTCCACTCCATGCAGAAAGGTTACAAAAGCGCCTCCAAAAACTAAAAACACTGGGGCATAATTACTGCAGTTCTTCGGACTAGAAATAGCTCCAGAGAAATACCACCCCCGGGAGTGGTTTGCATATACTGGATCAGGCAAATGCCAGAGGCAAGAGACACAGAAAGGGCCTTTGATGTAAAAGACTGAGTTTATCCTGACAGAAGAGCCTTGTTTTTGATTCAACAAACAGACACGAGCCTTTTGTCCAAAGGGGACCCCGCCCTGCTGAAGGGTTGGAAGGATTCTGATCTGGCAGACTCCCCCCAGGTACCCTTAGTATGTATTAGATCTTTTTATGTTTTCATCCTCAAATGTACTCTGCTGTGAAGGATCCATCTGCAACATATAATCCCTGGCCATAGCCCTTGGAGAGAAATCAAGTGCGGAGGCTGGACCTTTGGTCAGATCTGCTGAAGAGAATCACAGTGACCGCAAGGGGGCTGCTAACCTAAATCCCTGGTCAGAAGGGAGATGGATGTGGGTTTCTGCTCAGAGAGAGGTTCTGGCTACAGCCTGAGCCCTGAGAGGGCATTCTTTGGGCAGACCATAGAGGGGATCAATGATGAAGTTACCTCAAATCTTTGATGCCTTCCACACATACTTAGTCTTTCATTGTGCCTAAAAGACTTCACAACACTTCCTAATTGACAGTCTGCTACCTGCACTGAGTGTATTTTCACCTGGCCATGATCAAATGGTGCCAGCAGCAGCCACATTTAGCACTCGGCTCAAATGCAAAAGTGCTTTACGCATGTAGGTGGCTCTTACTATTTGACATGTATTGTACAGTACCTAAAAGAATCTCTCAGGAGGGGGTTTCCACGGTGACAGGTGACATACAAATATTCAGGAAAATGCTGTCCCAGCCCTGAAGAGCTCACAGTCCCATTAAAGGCAAGGTGCAACAAGTGAGCATTACAAACCAAAGGCAAGAAGCAAAAGGGAGGACTAGTAATGAGAGGACACTTATTTAGACTAACATCAAGAGCAATTAGGTGTCTTCTGAATCATTTATCTCCTCCCCCACCATAACCCCCAAGTCACCAGCTTATAAAAAAATCAGCCTTTTAAAATTTCCTATTCAACCACAATCCCATGGGCCCGTTTAATATTTAACCCTGCCTGCCCCACTCTGGGGGAAAAAAAATGAGCCTGCACCTTGTGGCCTCCCGTCGTTTCAGACCTCCCTCCATCCACCAGGGCCTCCCCCCGTGGGACTCTTCCTACAGGTTGTGCTCTTAGAGGAGCCTTCTCCATAAGGACAGCCAGACCAGACAGCATCAGTTCAAAGGGAAGTTCAAAATGGAAATGAGGCTGTGGCAACACAGAGGTTCTGGGGCTGATATGGCCTCATTGCTCCTATCCTGCTAAGGGAGTCCCCTCTCCAGACCCTCCCCCATAGCCCATATGACCCAGAGAGGGGAAGGGTGCATGAGGTCTACAGGATAGGCGAATGGGTTAAAGTACTGGGGAACTCACAGCTTCTCTTGCTTAGCGACATTCCTCCCCAGTTTCCCCTCCTCTCTGACTGATACAGTGAGCACTCCCATTCCTGTTTTCAATCTATTTTAGATTCCCCACTCAGGTCCTGGGGGCAAGGGGGAAGCTGAGTGCATTTCCATCTGCAATTGGCTGCGAGTGCTTCTACACTTGAGCTGTGCATCCACTGTGGGTGCTGCAAAAAAGGAGCAAGGAAAAATACTCCAAGAGTGATGGATGCAAGCTTGGGCAAGGGCTAAGACAAGCATAAAAAAGGGAAGATGAAAGGGAGAGGGTATAGTGATGGTTCTCAACTTTTCCACTGAGAATTATAGGGGCCCCTAAAATTTAGAGATGAGTTACCAGACTGTGTCTTTTGATAGATCACTAAGCTACAATGCAGTTAACTCATTGGTTTCCTCTGCTTTTCCTTCTAAAATAATAAATCATGAAGTGTAGATGGAGAGCTCCTGTTATTCTGTGAAAATAAATCTGTAGAAGGAGAAATTGGGAATGGCCTATTCCAGACTCCTAGACATTTTCTCATGCAATTAGCACTCAGAAGATATTTATCCTAGGCGACAAACTAACAGGAAATAAGTTGGTCACACTTTATGGTAAGGGTACCTTTATAAATATTTTGTAAGGGACTAATGCATGTTAAAAGCATGCCACTGACATGAAGAATACATTACAGATGTTCTGAGAAACAGTGTGGTCTAATGGAAGGGAACTGAGGTAGGAGTAATTCTTAATTCTATTTCTGTCTCGTTCCTTGACATATTCTGTGACTTTGGGCAGGTCACGTCACCGTTCTGTATCTGTTTCCTCTTCTGCCCTTTGTCTGTCTTTTCCATTTAGAACATATGCTCTTTGGGGCCTGCCCTGTCTCTTACAGTGTATTTGTACATCACCTAGCACAGACGAGCCCTAATCTCAGGTGCGTCCTCTACCTGCTTTTGCAATACAAATACTAAAAATAGTAACAACAGATTGTTACAAGCACATAAATAGAAGAGGCTATCATGGTTATAAATCATTGTTATAAGCAATCTATTGACCTGCTGAACTCTACAATAATTAATGGTTTATTAAAACATTATTAGCTCTTTAGAAACTATTTACAAATGTAACCTTCCTATGAAGTGTGACCAATACAATTTATATGTCCAAAAGATAAAATTCAAAATCACTAATTCTAGACACACCTTTGGCAGAGAAAAATGTATCCCGGTTACTAATGAACCACATCATAATCATCACTCCATAATTATACCATGATTTTGTTTCTTTTAACTCACCTCAATGTTCCATATATTTAAGTTGGATAGCAGATCCCAATGGAAATTGCCTTGCTCATCAACACCACTGAACCCATAGCCAGCTGCATTGTTGACTGCATCAGCTGTAACATCAATGCAAACTATTCAAATTAGACTGTGGCAGGCGTCATTTATTTTTACATGTCTGTCAGACACTGAACACAATGACAATGCTCAATAAACAATAAGAAAATTCTTAGGGTGGAAAAAAAATCTAGTAAAGAACAATGAACAGAAAGGGTTTTTCTAATTATTATGAAACTAAAACATACACATACCAGGGTTGCATTAAAATTAGGGCTGTCAAGTGATTAACATATTTAATCGAGATTAATCACACTGTTAAACAATAATAGAATACCATTTATTTAAATGTTTTTGGATGTTTCCCACATTTTCAAATATATTGATTTCAATTTCAACACAGAATACAAAGTGTACAGTGCTCACTTTATGTTTATTTTTATTATAAATATTTGCACTGTAAAAATAAAAGAAATAGTATTAAGTGAACTGAAAAACAGAAGTACTGTAGTACAATCTCTTTGTAAGTTCAACTTTCATGATAAATGTAGAATTATGCACAAAAAATAACTGCACTCAAGAACAAAACAACGTCAAACTTTAAAGCCTACAAGTCCACTCAGTCCTACTTCTTGTTCAGCCAATTGCTCAGACAAACAAGTTTGTTTACATGTGCAGGAGATAATGCTGCCCAATTCTTGTTTACAGTGTCACCTGAAAGTGAGAACAGGTGTTTGCATGGCACTGTTGTAGCCGGCTTTGCAAGATATTTATGTGCCAGGTGTGCTAAAGATTCATATGTCCCTTCATGCTTCAACCACCATTCCAGAAGACATGCGTCCATGCTGATAATGGGTTCTGCTCAATAAAGATCTAAAGCAGTGTGGACTGATGCATGTTCATTGTCATCATCTGAGTCAGATGCCACCAGCAGAAGGTTGATTTTCTTTTTTGGTGGTTCGGGTTCCGTAGTTTCTGCATCAGAGTGTTGCTTTTTTAAGACTTCTGAAAGCATGCTCCACACCTCATCCCTCTCAGCTTTTGGAAGGCACTTTAGATTCTTAAACCTTGGGTGGAGTGCTGTAGCCATCTTTAGAAATCTCACATTGCTGATGTGACAAAATGCAAAGAAGGTACCAGTGAAAGTGTTCTTAAAACGAACAACATGCTGAGTCATCATCCGAGCCTGCTCTAACATGAAATATATGGCAAAATGCGGGTAAAACACAGAGCTTCTCTCCCAAGTAGTTCAGTCACAAATTTAATGAACTAATTATTTTTTAACGAGTGTCATCAGTATGGAAGCATGTCCCCTGGAATGGTGGCCAAAGCATAAGGGGCATATGAATGTTTAGCATATCTGGCATGTAAATACCTTGTGCTGCTGGCTACAAAAGTGCCATGTGAACGCCTGTTCTCATTTTCGGGTGACATTTTAAACAAGAATCAGGCAGCATTATCTCCTATACATGTAAACAAACTTGTTTGTCTGAGAGACTGGCTGAACAAAAAGTAGGACTGAGTGGACTTGTCGGCTCTAAAGTTTGACATTGTTTCGTTTTTGAGTGCAGTTATGTAACAAAAAAAAAATCTACATTTGTAAGCTGCACTTTCAGAACAAAGAGATTGCACTACAGCACTTGTATGAGGTGAACTGAAAAATACTATTTCTTTTGTTTATTATTTTTACAGTGCAAATATTTGTAAGAAACATAATATAAAGTGAGCACTATACACTTTGAATTCTGTGTTATTGAAATCAATATATTTGAAAATGTATACAAACATCCAAAATATTTAATAAATTTCAATTGGTATTCTATTGTTTAACTGTGTGATTAAAATTGCGATTAATCGCGATTACTTTTTTTAATTGCGATTACTTTTTTTGAGTTACTCGTGTGAGTTAACTGCGATTAATCGACAGCCCTAATTAACATGTATCGGTATTTGCCACATAGTGCAGTATCACAGATAGAACCATTTCCTTATACTTGTGGGGAGGAACTACTGCAGTGTCTCAAATTCAAGTTTCTGTTTTTTTTATTAAGATTTAGTAAACGTTAAGTTTTAGTGATGACTTTTGAACACCCCCTATACAAAGTTCTGTGTTGATCTCACAGCTCAGTGCCTCACTTAATACCAGACTGTTTCTGCACATCAAATACTGAGATGTACAAACAACCTACAGAAATGGAGGCCTGGTTCATGTCAGGTTGGACACTCACCCAGCCCATCTTCACACACTATGCTCTTCCTAGAAGACTCATTGTTCTTCCTTATTCAGGAAGCCCAGTGGAATTCCATGGGCAGCAGCTCTTGCTGCATTCTTTCCCACGGAGCAAATCAGGGTTCTGTCTTGCTCTGGAACCCCTCTGATAATTGGGTCTGGATTTCAAAAATCCTGCTTTTAATCTGCCTCTGTCAAAAGCCCTTTCTCTGTGTACACTGAGAAGACAGGAAGGACTCATAACCTTTAGGTCTCTAAATACAGCCAAGCCTATAAATATTGGAAGGAAAAAATGAAAGTATAAACACTGCTAGATTTTTCTGCCTAGTTCCATTATAAATGACAAGCCTGATCAAGAAAACTGAAGATAAAGCTGAGCTTTTCATTTTTATAAAATGAAGTCAGCATTTCTGTCTCGAGATTCAAAATTGGTCTTGGTCTCTCTTACAAAGTGTTATGAGATTAGGTACAAATTCAGGGATAACCCTGAAGTACAACTCAGGGATGCAGTCTAATCTAAAAGCAGTATTCTAACCAGAAAAATATGGACCTTTCCCCTAACCTTCCACTTCACTGACAAGCTCCTGGAAACAGAGGCTTCCAAGTCTTGGTTTCAGATCCTAACAATCTAAAAACAACTCTGCTTGTTGTTTTACTTCTTTTATTGAATAAGAAAGTGTCTGCTACTAGATCAATAACAAGTGCTCACCGCTGGTGCCAGATTGCTAGAACTAAATAAGAAAACTTATATTTAGTCCCTTCTTGCCTTAATGTCTACTGCTGTTCGGGCTTTCTACATGCTACAATACCTTTCGGCTGCATGCTACAATACCATAGGCCCAAATCGTGAGATGAACAGCCAGCCCAGGTTGCTGGCTAGGTGTTAAGTATGTCCACAGGAAGGTCACAAATGTCCTTCCACAGGCTGGGGAGTTGACATGCCTGTAGACAATGGCTGAAGTAGCCTCTTTGCTGCCAGTGTATGCACAGGGCCAAGAACTGGAAGATCTGTATAGCTATAAATCTTCTGGCCCCATCCTGCCCTCTACGCTGCAGCCAGGGAACCCCTTAAAGAACTGTGCTCCATGCAATAGGGAATCCACTCCCACACATACACTTCAAACTGCAATGCTACTTCTTGATCCCAACACAATGCTGAGACCTTTAGACTCCACAGGCTGCAACGCCTAATTAAAGGCAAAGGTGGATAAAACCTGCATTCCAGTGTCTAGTATTAAAACAGGTCTGTTAGCCCCAGTGCAAAAGTGGTTTGGATGCAGCATAAAGTAGTCTGGAGTGCAGAAGAATTGCCACCTTCCAGTCATCAAATTACTGGTAAAATCCTGGACCTACTGAAGTCTAATGGGAGGTTTGCCATTAACTTTAGTGGGGCCAGAATTTAACCCTATTTGGTTAGTTGCTTATGTGGGATCCACCCCGTCTATCAGATTGTGGAATTCAGGTCTAAATGGTTTTTAATAATACGTATTTTAAGTCTTAGTCAAGTTTACAGCTAAGTTCCAGTGTTTAATGCTCCCAACCAGAATGCTTGAATTTTCTATCTTTTCATGAATCTGAAGGAATTCTGCACTGTGCCTCACACAATAACATGACTGTCCTTTTCTGGAAACAGCAACTGCTTATTGGCAGTTTTAGTAAATGATTATATAATGCCCTATTCCACACAACAGACAGCTTAACTGAAAAGGGTGGGGAGGAATCATGCCATTTTGTTGCTTGGATCTGCAACATAGATAATAGAAGCCTCGCTCACCACTAGACAGAGCATGCTTTCCCAAAACTCACTTACAAGATTTTTCCGCAGTCTCCAAGATTAAGTCACGTCATAAATCCAAAGGCAGTTTTTCTCTCTAATAATGTGTTTCTAGTTTACTACCCACATTTTTCCAGTTTTCTAATAATCTAAATCTATATCCAACTAAAATAAATTATTTCTCTGAATTATTTATTATCCCAAAGTCGTTTCTATTCCACATATACCAATCCCAACTATTTTCTTCCACTTATTATTTTCCTGCACTTTTTCACAGCTCTAGTCTGAATGCTCACAGTCCCTTTTCTAGCCCCTTCCATGATGCTCCTCTTCCATGTCCAGGTATTTGTGCCTCTGTGTAGCAGCCTCCAAACACTGGTGTGAGGTGGACAGGAATATGATCCCCACTTTTACATATAAGGAAGCTTTTGGTGATCTTCTCTATTCAGCAAACACAGTCTTTCTCACCCTTTCATTTCAGTATAGCCTGCCAAGGGATCGCCTCTGACACACAAATGAAGAAGATTAAAGAAAAGAAAAGTATATGTGGGGGTGCGGGCAACAGAGTGTCAGTCTGAAGTTATTTTTGGACACCAATCCAATTCACTCTCAATATTAAATAAATTGATAGCCAAAGAAACACATTCCCCACCCTAAAATCCAAGCCATTTACTACTTTCTTTTCTATAGGCCTCTCTAGCCTGCTCCCTTCTTGGAATGTTTGATTCTCCCTTTCCTTGCAGAAGTGTTTTAGATCCCCCTATCTCCTCCTAAGATTTCATCCCTCCCTCTCCCCACACCATTATCCATCCTATGCTTCCTTTGTGTGTGTCCTGCCTCATTTCCACATATATACCTAGCAGCAACACTGAAAGGACTTGTCTGTGCTCTTCCTGTGGCCCACTAGATATGAAGACTGAAACCCACTGACTGACATCAGTCCCACTTGGGAGCTGTTGTTCCAGTCAATGCTGTTGTTTCTATCCAACCGCAGAGAAAGATGGTATCCATTTTTCAGGGGGAAAATAAGAACACTTGTTTCACGTTCTCACTCAGTAAGAATGGTCAGAACGGGTTTAACTATCGATACATTAGAAGAGTTGGTAGAGAGTGATCTCAGTATAATGGTGTTTGCATTGCTGCATGGGGATATGAGGGTTATTGTAATATTTTGCAACACAGGCTACTTTTCTTGGGTGAACAGTCAGAAAACCCCTTTGCTTTTATTCTGCCTGGGATCTGCCCAATAGCCCTAAAGGCTAATGTCATTTAATAGAAGGAAGTAGTCTGTGGGTTAGAACCAAAATTTAGGTTTTGTTAAAGGAAACAATTTTAGGTGCGTGAATTGGTCTTCTGTGGGCAGTTTACATAAAATTTAATAGAGCTGTTTTTTTATTTCCTTTTAAAATATCATTGGAAATATGGTTTGGTTTCAAACACTCCCTAGCTGTGTTTGCACTTCAGTAGGGTAGCACTGGAATAAGGTTGTAAAAGAACAAGCAAGAACAAATGGTCTATTTTCATTATCCAAGAGTAAAGTGGGGGGGGGGGGGGGGGAAGGAACCAGTATAGTAGTGAAATAGTAAGGATGCTTTACACTTATAAAGTTCTTTCCATCTGAGCATCTCAGTGAGCTTCACTTCACTTAATTTAGCCTCCAAACACTGGTGTGAGGTGGACAGGAATATGATCCCCACTTTTACATATAAGGAAACTTAGCCACAGTAATAAGTGCTTGATTTTAAAAGGCTGAAGCCCAAGGTCTGCACAAATTCTTTGGCTGCACAAATTGCTCTAAATATGCACTAGGGCAAGCAAATGCCCAATTTATAGTAATAACTGGTGTGCACAAACACATGCAGACAATGGGTCTCAACCTTCTGAATAATCATGAGTGACTTGCTCAAGTTTATACAAGAAGTCTCAAGCAGCGCTGGGAACAGAGTCCTCCTGAGTCCAAGTCCAATGCCTGACCTACAGGATCAATCTTCCTCACCCTAATTGTTGGAAATTAAATTGTATTAAATATTCTCCAATTCAACAACTTAAGGTGTTACTAAGTAACACAGAGAGTTTCTTAAAAGCCTTGTATGTTTAGAGTAGCTCAAGGTTTGTAAGTGTATTCAGATACTGTCTCGCACCTATTGTTTGTCCCTATTATTTCCTTCTCTCAGTGTCACCTGATATTTTCCTCTTTGCGGAATTTTCTCTCAATAAAGACAAAACTGGAAGAAATATATTGAATATAGCCTTGCAAAACTGTTACAAGTAGAACAAGTCAGAGTTACGAACACCAGAGTTACTAACTGACTGGTCAACCACACACTTCATTTGGAACTAGAAGTACACAATCAGGCAGCAGAAAAGAAAAAGAAAAAAGCTAATACAGTACAGTACTGTGTTAAAAATAAACAGGTGAGTGGATGAGAAGAATTTTACAAGACTGATTAGCCAGGAAGTTTTACACCTGAGCAGCTGACAGTGCTACTCCTCGTCCCATGCAGGTGAGCTCTCTCTTCAGTATAGCGGACCAGACTCTTTTTCTGCCTTATGGCTGCTCTGTACCCAAGTGAATGGGGAGGGCAGGGTTAGGGGTCAATTCGCCCAATCCTGACCATCCTTATCTCCGCCCACACCCTGCTTCCCTTTCTCCCTTGCAAGTAAGTGTGTAGGATTGTCATCCACAGGAGATGGGGACTGAATGTGGCTAGGACCACATACAGATTTTGTACCAGTATAATTGGCAGTTAGGGGTGTGATTTTTTTTTTTTACCAATATAGTCATACCAATAATATGGGTGCAGCTATACTGGTATAAGGCGCCTTATGCTGGCATGGCATATTCCCTAGTATAATTAAAGCGGGACAACTTTCTAGTTACAAACAAGTCCATAAGCATGGTTGGACAGAGATTCCCAGCTTTGGATAGGCTGGTTCACATCTACAACGGCCTTGTAACTACTAGGGTGATCACAGGCTCCATAAGCCCCCATCTGCCCCACAAAAGTACAGGACTGGGGCCAGGGAATACAATCACGGCACAAAGGATACAATCTTTTCTTCTTAAAGTATTAAGAATACCAATAAAAGTAATTTAGGTACAATTAACACGGTGCAAGTGTAAGGGGGAGGTGTTACATACACCCATGATATTACACATCTAGATTCCAGAGGCCACATCCTCCTCACTGAGTTCAATGGAGTTATAATAATTGACATCAGCTGAGGATCTGCCCCCAGGTACGGGGGAGGAGGGACATTTGCTGCCAACTGACAACAGTTTTAAAGTAGATCAAACTTCTGGCCTACACTATTTGACAGTGTCCTTTTGAGATTTATAGTCAATATACCCACAGCACCCCAAATCTCTTTCCTTGTGCAACTAGCAGCGCACAGACGGACTGTGCACCCACACTGGTTTCAGTGGGGCTCTGCTCACATGCAGGGGTGCTGTGGAAATTGCAGGATTGGGCCCAAAATTAAAAAAAAAAGTAATTGTTTTATGACAATTTCATACACCCCACTGTTTATGTATTAAATTTATCTGGACACAAAATAAGCCATTTAGTCATCCTTACCTAATGTCCATGCAAAGTAATATTTTGGCTTCGATGCTTGCATAACGATATACAGGTAGCCAAGTCTTGACAAGAAGGATGTATTATTGATAAACTGGCTATCAACAATGTATGTAACAGGATAGGTCTTGGTAAGTGTCAAGAACAAAAGGAGAGATACAAATGTGATACACAGTTTGTATATCACAGCCCCCTGAAAAGCATAATGAATAATAAAACATTGATGTGATCATTTATCAGAATAGACTAAAGCAAAATAATGCTTCCCACTTACAAAAATAAATTGACTAAAGACCCAATAAGACTGGTAACAGCTAATAATAGCTTCTTTTTCCTCATAATTAATTTGTAACAAGGACCAGCTTGTATAATGAATCAGCTGATATATTTTCCTAATTAATCTTACAAATAGAAATTAAAGAATTATTCAGAACCAAAATGGGCCATGGTCCTTCACCTAAGCACCACACATGAACTGCTGGATGTGCCCTGAGGAGAACACAGAAGTAAGATGGGAAACAGAGAGTTTCCCCATCTGTGCAGTTAAGCACAGGAACTGATTACTGGATTCCTGCTGGAAGCACCAAATATTCTGATTTCCAGTACAATCAGACTGTTATAGATCTAGGTTCTTCCATCACACCCATCAAGGTGTCAAAGTGCCTCTCAAAATGACTTAGACAGATACTGTCCTGCACCTAACCTAACAAATATATATTTTAAAAATGCATAGTTAGTGCCCTAGCACTCCAGAAATCATAATTATAGGTGTAAGCTATGTGAATGCTTTGTAACTGGCTTTCACATATCCATCGTGAGTAAACAGATTCACTCATACGTTCATATTGCAAACAGGTGAATCCATAAGAGTAGACTCCAGATATCAGGAGCATAAAAAATATACCATTTATTATTTAAACACTGACGTAACTAACTCACTTTTAGCTCCTAAATATTTTTTCACATGCACTGAATATACACAGAAAAACTTTAATGTTTAATGTCATTTTAAAGCTTAACTTTTAAAAGAAAAATACTAATTTGTCTATCCTGCATATATATATAATTTATGCAAGTGACACAATGTGGGCCTGATTCTGACTTAACTTACACTGTCAGCAGATTACACCAGTGAGAGATCAGGATGAGGCCCTGTATACATACATATTCCACATTACAAAGAGAATATGCAGAACCAAATTCTGTTCTCAGTCAGTTACAAAGGTATAAATCCAGAGTCACTCCAATGTAACAGAGGAATCTGGCCCATGCATTTTTCTGCAATACATGAATGCCACTTGTGGAAGTATCAAGTTAATATTTAATAATACAAAACAAAAATGATAAAGTCCTTGCAATGGATTTATCTTTTTCAGACTTAAAAGATAGCTTCAAAGATACCTTAAGACAGTCACCAAGTTTCCTTGAAATGCATCTGGGCAACTTACAGTATTTAATCAATTATGATTCCTGCATCTAGCATGTCCTCTACAGTACAATAGTTTTTTCAGCTTTTCTCTTTTGTAAAATGTTCTCTCTCTTTTGTCTAAATCTGAATTACAATTCATAATAATCAGAATCTACAGTATGTTCCTACTGTGAACAGAGAGACTTACACATATGGTGTTCACCAACCAATGAGCCACTATGTACTCTTCTGAACAAAGGGATGATGCCAACTCCCTCCCCCCTAGCTTTGTTATCAACACAAACAGCAGAAAACAGATATATTTGCTGGCACAATACCCCAAGCAGTTTTCCTTGTTTGGTTTTAAACCAGGTGCCTTTATAGGAGTCAGACATGCAAAGCAGTATTCTCTAGCCCTTTGCAATAAATGCTTGGCTTTTCACAACTTACAGTTGGAGAAGGATCAGGAAGTCTGTCATAACCCTTTTGCTTCCAGTTCACTTCTAAAAGTTTCATATGCACATGCCTCCCTTCAATGAAGGCTATATAGTCCTTGTAATTGCTGCAAGGTCCAGCTATGACACTCATAAAATTGAGGAGATAGCTCAAATACTCCAGTAAGGAAGGTCTTATTCTGTCAAAACATCCACACACAAAACAAAACAAGGTAAAATATAGCAAAAAGTTTCATGAGTACTTTTGATAAGTTTTGGAATTACACAGTGTAACATACTATTTAGCCAGTTCCATCGAGTGTATTTAAAATTTTACATACAACAGAACGTCAATCATGAGTACTCTACATTTTTACAGCCAGCTGTGTACTAAATGATAAATGGAGACACAAAGCAATGGGTCTCTGTAGAAATGTTACATAAACCTCTCTACAAACTTTAGTTTCTCAAGAGATGACAATCATAGTTCCATCATCTAATAATTAGGTAAATTTTCCAATGGCTCACAGTTAAACCTTGAAAACTGAGGAACTAATTATTTTGCCTCTAAGCAAAGTTTCAAATGTATTAAGCTCGAGGATCAAAGTTAGTGACTGCTGTAACTTTCAGTCTATTCAAAAAAGATTTAACTTTCGTTCCACAATTAGAGTGGAATTAAAACAAGATTGGGTGGGGGGGAATGCTTGTAATAGATAAGCAGCATCAGTTGTCTTTTGGTAAACAGTATCAAAGTAGTATCAAAGTTTGTACTTGGAAGATTAAGAGTTGGAGGAGAAACATGCATCAGAGTCCAGAAACTGCTGGTAGAGGGTTTAAAAAAAAAACAAAAAAACCAGCAATATTTGAAGTGTCAGGGGCAAACTTCAGCCTTGCAGTTTTAACATGGATTAGTGCTTTGATGTAGTTATTGATGAGGGGCGGGGGGGAGAAGTATTCTAATGTGAAAAATAGCAGACCACAGTGAAAGGGTAGATGAAAACCTGAAGATCCAAAGAGCACAGCTTTATTAAAGGACCTGGTTCAGCAAAACACATAAGCAGTTGCTGCACTATAGGTACCCATTAAAGTTAATGGGATTTAAGCATGTGCTTAAGTACTTTGCTGAAACAGGGTCTAAACCCGGCCTTGGAGAAACGAGGGCTCTCTTGGTGTATGGTTCAGTCAGGGGGAAATAAAGAACTCATGTGTGGGTGGTTGGGACGCTAACTTCAGAACAAGAATTACCTTAATAAGTATTACAGTATCCACCTTTGGCACTGGGTGGATTGCAGGCAGTACCTACATTAACAATGATTTTTTTTTAAAAAGTCGCACATGACTGGGGAAAATCTGACTCCTGGTAATGACTCAGGGAGGAATTAAAAACCCCACAGACCATTATTACTTAGATGAGGTTAAAGACACACTGAGTGGGAGAAGTAAATTCTTACTTTACGGCAAGCCGATTTTGCTCAGCAGTGAGGTCCTCAGGTCGTCGGCCTATTCCTAGCAAGAATAAATAATAGGCATGACACAATAAAATCAAATTAGACTCTTCCAAAAATAACTGCAGAAAATTATCCCAAGCTCAGAGGTTATATGCTGTCGGCACTTTTTGGAGATTTTAAAGTCACAGGCCTTCCTGTGTTTCATTGTTACCAACAGTAATAATTTTATTTATTTTTCCATCCTTTAAGTCAAGCATGCTCATCCTCAGAAGACTGCACTGAAGTACTGAGAATGGGTACTTTAGGATAGGTTCCTCTCCCCTCTCCCTACAAGGCTCTCCTCCTCCTCTGGATCCATCTCCCTTCCTCATTCTCTCCTCTTCAACATGAGCTCTCCCCCATCTCACCTTCTCTGTACCTATTGAAACAGCTTTCCAAGTAGGCAGTGAGCTGCATAATACCCATCCACCAGCATACATCCCCAGTGACTATTATTATAGCTCTGTACCAGGAAATCCCTGTTCCCAGAAGATGCTGGTCCCCTTTGCCACAAGCTTCCTCCTTATTCCTGTGTGAGGAAAGGGGCAATTCACAGCAAGAAGACTGGCCAAGGGAAAGGAACTGGCTGCTGGCATGGGAAAGAAGGAGTTGCTCAGGTCTCGACTATAGTCGAGAGTTCCAACTGAGTTTCCTTCTGCCCAGGCACTGCACTCTAAACACTCAACTCCTGGGCACTGACTATACCCACCATTGTAAAACAGACACTTGACACTCGAGTAGTGTGCTTAAACTCTCTTTCTTATGTAAAAGCCCTGTGTGATTAACAGAACATTAATTATGTTATTTTGAACACTCAAATGCAAAAGTTAACATTAACTATGTAACATTGTATAGCCTGTATATTTCATAGCATGCATTTAACAACAAACACTGATACATTTAAGTGAACACCCATCATGGATGCACCAGCATATTTACCCTCTTTTTTTCCTTCTATTTTTGGAGAGGTTGGGGGCAGGGATTGGTTTCCTTTGGAAGGGAGTTGTATGTATTTTCTACAGATAAAGTCACAACTACTTGAAAATGGAAACTGCATCCATTTTATCCACTCCAATAGTATGACAGGTTTCAGAGTAGCAGCTGTGTTAGTCTGTATCCGCAAAAAGAACAGTAGTACTAGTGGCACCTTAGAGACTAACGAATTTACTAGAGCATAAGCTTTATTCAAGTGACACCATCATAGGACCTAATCTCATCAGCCATGCCATCAGGGGCTCGTTCACCTGCACATCTACCAATGTGATATATGCCATCATGTGCCAGCAATGCCCCTCTGCCATGTACATTGGCCAAATCGGACAGTCTCTATGCAAAAGAATAAATGGACACAAATCTGACATCAGGAATCATAACATTCAAAAACCGGTAGGAGAACACTTCAACCTCTCTGGCCACTCAGTAAAAGACTTAAGGGTGGCAATTTTGCAACAGAAGAGCTTCAAAAACAGACTCCAACGATAAACTGCAGAGCTTGGATTAATATGTATATTAGATACCATTAACTTGGGTTTGAATAGAGACTGGGAGTGGCTGGGTCATTACACATATTCAATCTACTTCCCCATGTTAAGTTTCCTCACACCTTCTTGTCAACTGTGTAAATGGGCCATCTTGATTGTCACTACAAAAGGTTTTTTCCTCCTGCTGATAATAGCTCATCTTAATTAATTAGCCTCTTACAGTTTGTATGGCAACTTCCACCTTCTCTGTGTATATATCTTCTTACTATATGTTCCATTCTATGCAGCCGACGAATTGGGCCGTCGCCCACGAAAGCTTATGCTCTAATAAATTTGTTAATCTCTAAGGTGCCACAAGTACTCCGTTCTTTTTAATAGTATGAAAGCTTGTAAGGTAATAAGCACTTACCACTACAATTAATCTGTAGGACTTTTTAAAAGATTAATTTCAAATTCATCCGCCTCTGCTGTTACCAAGTCCTCCCCCGTCATGTGTCTATTTACACTTGTTAGATATTACCTAAATCCTAGATTACTACTCTCCTGAAGCAGAGACTGTCTCTGTGTTATTTGTTTATACAGTGCTTAGCGCAGTGGGGCTCAGATCTCTGCGTGGAGTCCCCAGGTGAGGTTGCCAGGCGTCAGGTTTTCCAACGAAATGCCCAGTCGAAAAGAGACCCTGGTGGGTCTGGTCAGCATGGCTGACTAGGCCATTAAAAATCCGGTAGGCAGTGCAGCGGAGCTAAGGCAGGCTCCCTGCCTGTCCTATCTCCGTGTGGCTCCCGGAAGCAACCAGCATGTCCATGCGGCCTCTAGGCGCAGGGCCGGCTAGGGAAGCTCCATGCGCTGTCCCCGCCCCAAGTGCCGGCTCTGCAGCTCCCATTGGCCAGGAACTGCAGCCAATGGGAGCTGCATGAGCAGGGCATGCAGGCGCAGGCAGCACGCAGAGCTGCTTGGCTGTCCCTGTGCCTAGGGCCCACAGGGACATGCTGGCTGCTTCCAGGAGCCGCCTAAGATAAGCGCTCCCTGGAGCCCACACCCCTCACCCCTTCCTGCACCCCAATTCCCTGCCCCAGCCCTGAGCCCCCTCCCACACCCAAACTCTCTCCCAGAGCCCCCTCGCACACCCAAACTCTCTCCCAGAGCCTGCACCCGGCACCCCCTCCCACATCCCAACCTCCTGCCCCAGCCCGGGGCACCCTCCTGCACCCCAAACCCCTCATCCCCAGCCCGGAGACCCCTCCTGCATACCACACCCCTCAACCCCAGCCCCATGCCAGAGCTCACACCCCAGCCAGAACCCTCACCCTAACCCCTTGCCTCAGTCTTGTGAAAATGAGCAAGGGTGAGGGAGAGTGAGTGAGGGAGGGAGGCAGGAGGAAGTGGGGGGAGCCTTGGAGAAGGGGCAGGGAAGGGCCTCGGGGCAGGGCCTCAGGGAAGGGCGGGGCAGGAGCAAGGCAAAGGTATTCGGCTTTCTGCAATCAGGAAGTTGGCAACCCTAGTCACATATGCAACTGCTATAGAAATAAATAAATAAATAAATAATAAAACACTCATTACAATTGCAACATTTGAGCCTTTTATTGTACTGGAGGCAGGCATCTTTCTGGAAAATGATGCCATTTGTGACACTAGCAGTGTCAAAGAGACTTGGGCCAGGTAGGCATGGGCCCAGTTTGGGTCAGGGTCAGGCCAAAAAATTAGGCTCAAGCAGACTTCTGGTCTATGCAGACAGTTAGTCTGCAGCAGGCTAGCACAGGGTAGATTCATACCCCAACTTGCCGCAAATTAACTGTTTGTATAGACAAGTCCTTAAACTCATGCCTTGATCTCGCAAAGATTCAGGACTGAACATATTAAGTCATTGGGCCTGATTCTGATCTCACATCAGCAAGAATCAAGAGTAACTTGAGGGAAGTCTATGGAGTTACACAGGTGTCAAACAAATATTAAATTTGATCAGACTTAGGCCCATGGACTCCAAACCAGTGTAATTTTCAATGCCCTGGAGGTAATCTTCTCTGAGGTATAAAAGCATCTTTATTATAAAAAGAAGGTTTAGAATCAGGAAAAATGCAGCAAAATCTGTCTGTTTCTCCAAGCAAGGAAGGGCAGTGCTTTGAGAAAAACACACTGAACTAAATTCATCCCTGGGGTAACTCCACTAAAGACAATGGACTGGAATGGAAATACTCCCTTTAGGATATCAGGAGGCTTGTTAGCTTACCATCGTGCACTTGGAATGCAAGAGTTGTGATCTTCTGTGTAATAATCATCAGTGGGCTATAACGTAAAGATATAGAAAGTGATGAATGCCTTTTCATAATACAGTGCAAATCCTTCCTTCTTATTTTTATATGGATTATTGGATTGATTGATTGATGATAATAATGTTACACTTATATAAGGTCTTTCAGCTCAAAGGATCCCAATGCACTTAATTAGTCAATGAAATGCAACCACCTCTGGGGCAAAAGGTATTGTTGTAACAGTTTAGAACAAAAAGTGGAAAATGCCATATAAACACCAAAATTGCATGAGGAATTTAAGTAGGCAGAACATAATTATCCATGGTAGAAACTGGGCCAAAACAGCAAAGTTAACAACCCTACAGTAGAGTGCTGTGAAACCTTGAATTACCAAATGCAGTCAGAACCTTATTGTAGGTCTCATCCAAAAAACGGTACCTCAACCAGTACAGCGTACACTATACTAAGGGTGTCATTCTGGAATATATAATACCTCAGTATGAAATACCATCACCCTTGCTGCAGCTCATCTGGTTTTAATCTCTTTGGAGTGGGGACTGTGTCTAGCAAACATTTTTAGGCAGAATAAAACTACCACCTAGTTCTTATATGGAGCTTTTCATCAGTAATTCTCAAAGTGATTTATAAAGGAGACAAGCATAATTATTACCATTATCCAAACGGGGAAACTGAGGCACAGAGGGGATGTGACTTTCCCAGGGTCACCCAGTAGGCCAGCGGCAGAACAGAGAACAGAACTCAGGTCTCATGAGTCCCAGTTCATTGCTCTACCCACCAGGCAACACTGCTTTCCCATATGAATGTAATTACAATAATAATCATCATGGAAGTTGTATGTGACCGTGAAAATATATAATTACTTTAACAGCATTATTTATCATGGATATATATGGTGTTAATGATACAGAAGAAGTCTGGACTTAAGACAACATTCCTAGGTTTTATTGTAAATCAGTATTAACAAAGGACAAGTGTTACAGAGGACAAGTTTCCAGCCACATTGCAGAGTGCTTCTTTTTGCTACAAAAGTGCAATCTCTCCACACAGTTTCAGACACCATTGCTATATAAATTATGGTTGATGTTAACAGGTAATTGCTATTACCAGATTTTGACTGGTATATAGAACTTTCATACATATCTCAGTCAGTACACAAACATTTCTGGAAAAGAAAAAACCTACATCGAACTAGATGACTACTCTAAACAAAGCTTTTTGCTAGTTTAAAATGTTTCATCATATTTAACTGGATGTAATGAAAGAGGGAACAGCTGAATTTCTTCAGCTCAGTCCCTGCATCTTCCAATCCAATTTCTGCCTGAGGTAGGGAAAATGTTATTTTCCAGTGATATCGTTAGCTAAAATAAGCAAGTATTACTTTTCTCCATGAATTTTCCAAGAGATTCTGGAATGTATTGTTTCAGACTGTGCTAGTAGTTACATTACAAATTAAGTATTCAAAAATCTCCCAACTCAAAATCAGACCTGATGGTTAAGATTAACTATTTGCCTTTTGGTTGCCTCAATATAAAAGTTTGTGATTTCTAAACACTCATCGTGTTGAAAAAAGTGTCTAAAGTACAGTAGAATTCCAATTATCTGAACCACTCAAAAGATTATGTTCACATAATCAGGTTTCAATAGACCAGGGAGTCATGATGGCAGTTCAGTAGACTGAGAGGTTTAGATACTGTAGATTCAGATATCTGGAATTCAATTGTATTTTAAACCCTAAATGTATATCCATATCACTGTCATAATTTTATACACAAAGAATATGCTTTATCCTCATCCTCATCAGACATTGACATCCAAAGGGAATCCACAAGCAGGCACAGTTATCTGCAGTTAGTGGAAATCATAGAATCATAGGACAAGATTCGAAGGGACCTCGAGAGGTCATCTAGTCCAGTCTGCTGCACTCATGGCAGAACTAAATATTATCTAGATCAGGGATCGGAAACCTTTAGCATGCCCACGCTGCTTCCCACAGCCCCCATTGGCCTGGAACGGTGAACCGCGGCCAGTGGGAGCTGCAATCGGCCGAATCTGTGGACGCAGCAGGTAAACAAACCGTCCTGGCCTGCCAGCGGATTTCCCTGATGGGCCGCTTGCCAAAGGTTGCCAATCCCTGTTCTAGACCATCCCTGACAGGTATTTGTCTAACCTGCTCTTAAAAATCTCCAATGATGGAGATTTCCACAACCTCCCTGGGCAATTTATTCCAGTGCTTAACCACTCTGACAGAACGTTTTTCCTAATGTCCAACCTAAACCACCCTTGCTGCAAATTAAGTCCATTGCTTCTTATCCTAGCCTCAGAGGTTAAGAAGAAAATTCTTCTCCCTCCTCCTTGTAACAACCTTTTATGTACTTGAAAACCGTTATCATGTCCCTTCTCAGTCGTCTCTTTTCCACACTAAACAAACCCAGTTTTTTCAATCTTCCCTCATGGGTCACGTTTTCTAGACCTTTAATCATTTTTGTCACTCTTCTCTGGATCTTCTCCAATTTGTCCACATCTTTTCTGAAACGTGGCACCCAGAACTGGACACAATACTCCAGCTGAGGCCTAATCAGCATGGAGTAGAGCAGAAGAATGACTTCTCGTGTCTTGCTTACAACACTCCTGCTTACACATCCCAGAATGATGTTTGCTTTTTTTGCAACAGCTTTATACTGTTGACTCATATTTAGCTTGTGGTCCACTTCCACCAGATCCCTTTCTGCAGTACTCCTTCCTAGGTAGTCATTTCTGATTTTGTATGTGTGTAACTGATTGTTCCTTCTCAGTGGAGTACTTTGCATTTGTCCTTATTGAATTTCAACCTATTTACTTCAGACCATTTCTCCAGTTTGTCCAGATCATTTTTAGTTTTAATCCTATCCTCCAAAGCACTTGCAACCCCTCCTAGCTTGATATCAGTCGCAAACTTTATAAGCGTACTCTCTATGCCATTACCTAAATCACTGATTAAGATATTGAACAGAACAGGATCCATGTGGGACCCCACTGGTTATGCCCTTCCAGCATGACTGCGAGCCACTGATAACTACTCTCTGGGAACCAGTGGTGTAAGTAAAATCTATGTCTTACTGATATTGGGGGAGGGAGGGGAGCACATGACCTCCCCATGTGACCCTCCACGTGACTCCTCACCGCCCTGCCCACAACCCAGGGCCCCCACGTTCTCCCCGCCCCCTCCGCACATCCATCCCATGTTAGCTGGGGTGGGGGGCTCTGTCCTCCTCCTGCTGCGCCAAAGACAGGGCTGGGGAGGGGGAAGTACAGCTGCCAGAGGAGCTGTCAGCATTCTGCTTCTTTCCCTACTGCTGCCCCTCCCAGCGGGGAAAGGAGCAGAACTCCCAGCCTCAGCCCCACCCCCCAGCCCTCTCCTCCAGCAGGGCTGCTGCTGTGGTACACAGAGAGTGTACCACAGCTCCATGGAAGGGCAGGAGGCAGGGCTGGGAATTCTGCTCCTTTCCCTGCTGGTAGGGGCAGCGGGAAAAGGAGCAGAACCCCCAGCCCTGATCCCAGCCCTCTTCTCCGGTGGGGCTGCTGCTGTGTCTTTCCAGTATGCCATACCGGCTATAATTAGCTTGCTAGTACGGTGTACTGGAGCGTACCAGCTTACTTGCACTGCTGCTGGGAACGGTTTTCCAACCAGTTTTGCACCCACCTTATAGTTAGCTCCATCTAGGTTATATTTCCGTAGTTTGTTTATAAGACGGTCATGCGAGACAGTATCGAAAGCTTTACTAAAGTCAATTTATACCATGTCTACCACTTCCCCCCTATTCAGAAGGCTTGTTACCTTGTCAAAGAAAACGATCAGGTTGGTTTGACACGATTTGTACTTGACAAATCCACGCTGACTGTTACTTATCACCTTATTATCTTCTAGATGTTTGCAAATTGATTGCTTAATTATTTGCTCCATTATCTTTCCAGGTACAGAAGTTAAGATGTCTGGTCTGTAATTCCCTGGGTTGTCCTCATTTCCCTTTTTATAGATTGGCACTATATTCGCCCTTTCCAGTCTTCTGGAATCTCTCCTGTCTTCTATGACTTTTCAAAGATAATTGCTAATGGCTCAGATATCTCCTCAGTCAGCTCCTTGAGTATTCTAGGATGTATTTTATCAGGCGCTGGTGACTTGAAGACATCTGATTTGTCGAAGTAATTTTTAACTTGTTCTATTCCTATATTAGCCTCTGATCCTACCTCATTTTCACTGGCATTCACTATGTTAGACATCCAATCACCATCAACCTTCTTGGTGAAAACCGGAACAAAGAAGTCATTAAGCACCTCTGCCATTTCCACATTTTCTGTTATTATTTTTTCCCCTTATTGAGTAACGGTCCTAGCTTGTCCTTGGTCTTCCTCTTGCTTTTAATGTATTGTGGAATGTTTTCTTGTCACCCTTTATGTCGCTAGCTAGTTTAATCTCGTTTTGTGCCTTGGCCTTTCTAATTTTGTCCCTACATACCTGTGTTGTTCATATTTATCTTTTATAATTTGACCTAGTTTCCACTTTTTGTAGGACTATTTTTCTTTTTAGATCATTGAAGATCTCCTGGTTAAGCCAGGGTGGTCTCTTATCATACTTCCTATCTTTCCTACACAGTGGGATACTTTGCTCTTGTGCCCTTAATAATGTGTCTCTGAAAAACTGCCAACTGTCTTCAATTGTTTTTCTCTTTAGACTTGCTTTCCATAGAATCTTACCTACCAACTCCATGAGTTTTTCCTATAGTCTGCCCTCTTGAAATCCATTGTCTTGATTTTGCTGTTCTCCCTCCTACCATTCCTTAGAATCATGAACTCTATCATTTCATGATCACTTTCACCCAAGTTGCCTTCCACTTTCAAATTCTCAACCAATTCTTCCCTATCTGTCAAAAGGAAATCTAGAACAGCTTCTCCCCTATAACTTCTCCACCTTCTGAAATAAAAAATTGTCTCCAATACATTCCAAGAACTTGTTGGATAATCTGTGCCCTGCTGTGTTATTTTCCCAGCAGATGTAGGAATAGTTGAATTCCCCTATCACCACCAAGTCCTTTGCTTTGGATGATTTTGTTGGTTGTTTAAAAAAATCCTTATTTACCTCTTCTTCCTGGTTAGGTGGTCTGTAGTAGAGCCTACCATGACATCATCCTTGGTTTTTACCCCTTTTATCCTTACCCAGAGACTTTCAACAAGTCTGTCTCCTATTTCCATCTCAGCCTCAGTCCAAGTGTATACATTTTTGATATATAAGGCAACACCTCCTCCCTTTTTTCCCTGCCTGTCCTTCCTGAGCAAGCTGTACCCATCTATAACAATATTCCAGCCATGCCTATTATCCCACCACGTCTCTGTTAAATGTTATCAGAGTAAAAGCAAGTCAAAATGCAAAAAATAAAAAGAGGAAAAAGACAGATAATTTCTTTAAAAGTGACATCTGTTTTTAGATAATATGTGGCAGTATCTGGTGCATTTCCGAACAACACATTTAAATGTGCATAAGTGTATGGTTATCTGCATTTTTTTTAACCAAAAAAAGTAAATGTGCAAAAACAACTGTCAACTACATCCTAGGAAGTTATCTTCAGGTATCAGCTAATTTCATTAAAACACCTACACATAAAATGCAAAATAAACCCAGAGTTGGGATCTAATCATGCTAAAGGAATCATGTAGATTTTGCATAATCACTATCATTAAAATATCTAGGCCACTGACTCTACCTAACAGATTGTCATTATGGGATTCTTTCATTTTCAGGAGAGCACTAATGGCCTGAAACACCTCTTATTAAATTTTATTCTATGAAGTTCTCAACGGTATGAAAAGTTTCTCTTCCAATAGGAAGGGGAGTACGTTTTCTTGAACATCCTATGTCTTAGGGTAGTTTTTCCCCTTGTGGCAAAACTGCAGTCTTCCTTTCAAATATATATAAATCCCAGGGCTTTAAGCAGACAAAGCAGCAGACTCCTTAAAAAAAAACTCCTTAGGAGAGGCAGTGATTTGCAACGAAGAAGCAGGTCTACAATCATACAGAATTCTACTGCGATTGTTTGAGCCTTTCATTTTATGTGTGAACTCCACCAATTTGTTCATGTTGGTTCAGCAACAATTTTTCCTTTTAAAAGGCATGATTCTTGCTAATGACAAAACTGATGTGTTTTATTCTAATGTTTAAGTAAGTAACTTTAAACCAGAGAACCAAAGCCAAACTGATGTCCCTTTAATTGCCTGCAGATAGGCACCTGCATTTGAAAATTGTAAGCCAGTGAGTTGTACTGCTGTAAGCCAGTGAGCACTGATATGCAAACAATTCAGATGGACTGATTAGAAGGTCATGCACAAAACCAGCCTGCATTACAATACTACTATGATACATGAATGTAGAGAAAAAGAATGATTATTTATATCTATATTAGGTATTTATAGAGTACTCATCATAATATCTAGCAACCAAGTATAATTCTTAAGTCTTACATACCATTTAATCTGAAAAAACTAACATTCTCTCCCTTCCTTCCCAAATTTGAACTCTAAATAAGACAGAAAGATTCACAGAAATGACACTCCTGCAGACAAATACAACGTATCATAGAATCATAGAATATCAGGGTTGGAAGGGACCTCAGGAGGTCATCTAGTCCAACCCCCTGCTCAAAGCAGGACCAATCCCCAATTAAATCATCCCAGCCAGGGCTTTGTCAAGCCTGACCTTAAAAACTTCTAAGGAAGGAGATTCTACCACCTCCCTAGGTAATGCATTCCAGTGTTTCACCACCCTCTTAGTGAAGAAGTTTTTCCTAATATCCAACCTAAACCTCCCCCACTCCAACTTGAGACCATTACTGCTTGTCCTGTCCTCTTCTACCACTGAGAATAGTCTGGAACCATCCTCTCTGGAACCACCTCTCAGGTAGTTGAAAGCAGCTATCAAATCCCCTCTCATTCTTCTCTTCTGCAGACTAAACAATCCCCGTTCCCTCAGCCTCTCCTCATAAGTCATGTTCCAGACCCCTAATCATTTTTGTTGCCCTTCGCTGGACTCTCTCCAATTTTTCCACATCCTTCTTGTAATGTGGGGCCCAAAACTGGACACAGTACTCCAGATGAGGCCTCACCAATGTCAAATAGAGGGGAACGATCACGTCCCTTGATCTGCTCGCTATGCCCCTACTTATACATCCCAAAATGCCATTGGCCTTCTTGGCAACAAGGGCACACTGCTGACTCATATCCAGCTTCTCGTCCACTGTCACCCCTAGGTCCTTTTCCGCAGAACTGCTGCCTAGCCATTCGGTCCCTAGTCTGTAGTTGTGCATTGGGTTCTTCCGTCCTAAGTGCAGGACCCTGCACTTATCCTTATTGAACCTCATCAGATTTCTTTTGGCCCAATCCTCCAATTTGTCTAGGTCCCTCTGTATCCTATCCCTGCACTCCAGCGTATCAGCCACTCCTCCCAGCTTAGTATCATCCGCAAATTTGCTGAGAGTGCAATCCACACCATCCTCCAGATCATTTATGAAGATATTGAACAAAATCAGCCCCAGGACAGACCCCTGGGGCACTCCACTTGACACCGGCTGCCAACTAGACATGGAGCCATTGATCACTACCCGTTGAGCCCGACAATCTAGCCAATTTTCTACCCACCTTATAGTGCATTCATCCAGCCCGTACTTCTTTAACTTACTGACAAGAATACTGTGGGAGACCATGTCAAAAGCTTTGCTAAAGTCAAGAAACAATACATCCACTGCTTTCCCTTCATCCACAGAACCAGTAATCTCATCATAGAAGGCGATTAGATTAGTCAGGCATGACCTTCCCTTGGTGAATCCATGCTGACTGTTCCCGATCACTTTCCTCTCATGTAAGTGCTTCAGGATTGATTCCCTGAGGACCTGCTCCATGATTTTTCCGGGGACTGAGGTTAGGCTGACTTGCCTGTAGTTCCCAGGATCCTCCTCCTTCCCTTTTTTAAAGATTGGCACTACATTAGCCTTTTTCCAGTCATCTGGGACTTCCCCTGTTCGCCACGAGTTTTCAAAGATAATGACCAATGGCTCTGCAATCACAGCCGCCAATTCCTTTAGCACTCTCGGATGCAACTCGTCCGGCCCCATGGATTTGTGCACGTCCAGCTTTTCTAAATAGTCCCTAACCACCTCTTTCTCCACAGACGGTTGGCCATCTACTCCCCATGTTGTGATGCCCAGCGCAGCAGTCTGGGAGCTGTCCTTGTTAGTGAAGACAGAGGCAAAAAAAGCATTGAGCACATTAGCTTTTTCCACATCCTCTGTCACTAGGTTGCCTCCCTCATTCAGTAAGGGGCCCACACTTTCCTTGGCTTTCTTCTTGTTGCCAACATACCTGAAGAAACCCTTCTTGTTACTCTTGACATCTCTTGCTAGCTGCAGCTCCAGGTGCAATTTGGCTCTCCTGATTTCATTCCTATATGCCCGAGCAATATTTTTATACTCTTCCCTGGTCATATGTCCAACCTTCCACTTCTTGTGAGCTTTTTTTTTATGTTTAAGATCCGCTAGGATTTCACCGTTAAGCCAAGCTGGTCGCCTGCCATATTTACTATTCTTTCGACTCATCGGGATGGTTTGTCCCTGTAACCTCAACAGAGATTCCTTGAACTACAGCCAGCTCTCCTTGACTCCTTTCCCCTTCATGTTAATCCCCCAGGGGATCCTACCCATCCATTCCCTGAGGGAGTCGAAGTCTGCTTTCCTGAAGTCCAGGGTCCATATCCTGCTGCTTACCTTTCTTCCCTGTGTCAGGATCCTGAACTCAACCAACTCATGGTCACTGCCTCCCAGATTCCCGTCCACTTTTGCTTCCCCCACTAATTCTTCCCCGTTTGTGAGCAGCAGGTCAAGAAAAGCTCCCCCCATAGTTGGCTCCTCTAGCACTTGCACCAGGAAATTGTCCTCTATGCTTTCCAAAAACTTCCTGGATTGTCTATGCACTGCTGTATTGCTCTCCCAGCAGATATCAGGAAGATTAAAGTCACCCATGAGAACCAGGGCGTGCGATCTAGTAGCTTCTGTGAGTTGCCAGAAGAAAGCCTCATCCACCTCATCCCCCTGGTCCGGTGGTCTATAGCAGACTCCCACCACAACATCACTCTTGTTGCTCACACTTCTAAACTTAATCCAGAAACACTGAGGTTTTTCTGCAGTTTCGTACCGGAGCTCTGAGCAGTCATACTGCTCCCTGACATACAGTGCTACTCCCCCACCTTTTCTGCCCTGCCTGTCCTTCCTGAACAGTTTATAACCATCCATGACAGTACTCCAGTCATGTGAGTTATCCCACCAAGTCTCTGTTATTCCAATCACGTCATAATTCCTTGACATCACCAGGACCTCCAGTTCTCCCTGCTTGTTTCCAAGGCTTTGTGCATTCGTATATAAGCACTTGAGATAACCTGCTGATCGCCCCTCATTCTCAGTATGAGGCAGGAGCCCTCCCCTCCCAGACGTTCCTGCCTGTGCTTCCACCCGGTATCCCGCTTTCCCACTTACCTCAGGGCTTTGGTCTCCTTCCCCTGGTGAACCTAGTTTAAAGCCCTCCTCACTAGGTTAGCCAGCCTGCTCGCAAAGATGCTCTTCCCTCTCTTCGTAAGATGGAGCCCGTCTCTGCCCAGCACTCCTCCTTCATGGAACACCATCCCATGGTCAAAGAATCCAAAGCCTTCTCTCCGACACCACCTGCGTAGCCATTCGTTGACTTCCATGATTCGATGGTCCCTGCCCCGGCCTTTTCCTTCCACGGAGAGGATGGACGAGACCACCACTTGCACCTCAAACTCCTTTATCCTTCTTCCCAGAGCCACATAGTCCGCAGTGATCCGCTCAAGGTCATTCTTGGCAGTATCATTGGTGCCCACGTGGAGAAGCAGGAAGGGGTAGCGATCCGAGGGCTTGATGAGTCTCGGCAGTCTCTCCGTCACATCGCGAATCTTAGCCCCTGGCAAGCAGCAGACTTCTCGGTTTTCCCGGTCAGGGCGGCAGATAGATGACTCAGTCCAAGGGACTGAGTCTATCTATGAGAGGTATCATACAAAGCCAATTTTGAAAAACCAGTAGGAGTCTTTATTTTCCTCCTGGGTTCAATATGCTTCATATACAATGTCAGCAAGAGTGGGAATTAAGGATGCTAGAGAAGGAAAACAGTGGCATAGAATAACAGCTCAGCTAAAGTCTCCAATATTCAAACAGACTCAACTTGTCTAGTCTATTCTGTAACCTTCCTCAGGAAGGTGGAAAACTGTCTTGCAACGTCCCCTAAGCAGAAATCTGCCTATATCCTGTCCCAGCCAAGAAAAGAATCAGTCACTGTGGGCTCTTATGGGATATCAGCCTTTCCCATACGCACATGTGAAAGCACATGTCCATATTTCTGTAGTGCCTGGTACTGTAATCTCTCCTCTGGCTGTAAAAGTAGGATGAACAGGTCCGTTGTCCCTCTGCCCCTCCCACCCAGCCACCGACTTCATCTTGATGTCAGCTTAGGAAATTTACAGCTAATACAGAGTAACTGGAAACTTGGCATGTTTCACTTTGTGCCCTGAAATCCAAGTGCTTCACCTACATCATATGCTAAACCCTTCTGGCTTCCAACCTTCGAATCCATATGGTGCTCACACATCCTGGTGAGGGGTACCACATAGATTGCCACTCAGTTCCCAGAATGAGAAATCCTAACCAGACACCTAACTTGGCATACGGCAGCACATTATGCAACTTCTGTGTTATATGGGTCCACTATAGCACCTGGACAGACACTTCATACCTTCCTCCCACCTAAAATAGTTCTCTGTTTTAAAGCTGAAATGCTGAGTCAGGAGATGCTGGTATATTGAGATTTCAAGCTTAGTAATAAAATAGACAGTACAGCAGAGATCAGCAATCTCTCACTCTTGACACATACAGAGCTCTTTCAATGTGTCCTTGAAGATCAGCTTTGCAGGTAATGCCAGAACATTGTGTACAATATCTGTCAGCCTCCACTGTGTGTGATTAGTTGCCAAGTTAGATGTATGATTTGGATATTTAAAGTATTAAAAAGAAGTGTTGCCAACTCTCAGGATTTTATTTCAGGTGTTACGAGATTTGATTTTTTTTTAAAACCCCAGCTCCCTGAATCATGTGATTATATGAGAACCTCAGCTTTTGTTGTTTGTTTGGTTTTTTAAATAAATTCCGAGCCCTACTGACTGTAGAGAAAAGCTTGAAAACATGAATCCTCCAAGCTCAAAAAACAGAGCCAAAATAAAAAGAACCAAAAGCTTATTTTTAAAATCCCATGATTACTAAGTCAGACTCAGGATTTTTGAACACTTAGGAGTGGCAATACCGAAGGAATAAATTGCTATTTTTTTAAGCTTTCAGGGAACATCTAATTATAAATGGCACAAAAATGTTGACTAAATTAGCCTGTCAAACATGGTGCCCATGTCATGCAAGGTCACACGTTTCTGACATATAAGTAGTAAAAATGTGGCTCAGTTTGAGAAGGCTGCAGAAGGGTGCACAGAAATAGATCTTAATAAAATCTACTGTATACTCACAAGCCAAAGTCAGAACCTATTATTTTGTTCAAAATGTTGACAAAATGTTGACACAGTTTATTGAAAAGGGACGAAGAAGTAGGTAGACTTTAAAAGAAAATCACAATATTCCATGGGAATAAAGCCTACAGATGATACTTACATTTACAGAGGAAACCTAAAGGAAAAGATTTGAAATAAAGCCATTTATTCCCAAACCCCAGATCATTTGAGTTCTGTTTAACTGTGACTAAAAAGAGCTCCTCATGCTTTGTGGCTGCAAACTAAAGGATATTCACAGATTAGGCATTGTGGAATAATATCATACAAAATAAAACACCAACACTATTGCTAAAACCAGACCAGAGAAACAAACTTAATTTCCCCATGCTATGATTTATTTCTAATAATTTTGATACTTGTTGTGAATTCATTTCCTTGGTCTGGACATCAGTGTGGAAAACCTCACATGATTAAAAGCTCTGTCATAAAAATAAAGGGAAGGGTAACCACTTTTCTGTATACAGTGCTATAAAATCCCTCCTGGCCAAAGGCAAAATCCTTTCACCTGTAAAGGGTTAAGAAGCTAAGATAACCTTGCTGGCATCTGACCCAAAATGACCAATGAGGGGACAAGATACTTTCAAATCTGGAGGGGGGCAGAACAAAGGGTTCATCTGTCTGTGTGATGCTTTTGCCTGGAACAGATCAGGAATGCAGCCTTACATCTCCTGTTAAGTTAGTAAGTAATCTAGCTAGAAATGCGTTAGATTTCCTTTTGTTTAATGGCTGGTAAAATAAGCTGTGCTGGATGGAATGCATATTCCCGTTTTTGTGTTTTTTTGTAACTTAAGGTTTTGCCTAGAGGGATTCTCTATATTTTGAATCTGATTACCCTGTAAGGTATTTACCATCCTGATTTTACAGAGGTGATTCTTTTACCTTTTCTTTAATTAAAATTCTTCTAAGAACCTGATTGATTTTTCATTGTTCTTAAGATCCAAGGGTTTGGGTCTATGTTCACCCGTACAAATTGGTGAGGATCCTTATCAAGCCTTCCCCAGGAAAGGAGGTGTAGGGCTTGGGGGGATATTTTCATAGAACCATAGAATATCAGGGTTGGAAGGGACCTCAGGAGGTCATCTAGTCCAACCCCCTGCTCAAAGCAGGGCCAATCCCCAATTAAATCATCCCAGCCAGGGCTTTGTCAAGCCTGACCTTAAAAACTTCTTAAAAACACCACCTCCCTAGGTAACACATTCCAGCGTTTCACCACACTCCTAGTGAAAAAGTTTTTCCTAATATCCAACCTAAATCTCCCCCACTTCAACTTGAGACCATTACTCCTTGTTCTGTCGTCCGCTACCACTGAGAACAGTCTAGAGCCATCCTCTTTGGAACCACCTTTCAGGTAGTTGAAAGCAGCTATCAAATCCCCTCTCATTCTTCTCTTCCGTAAACATCCCCAGTTCCCTCAGCCTCTCCTCGTAACTCATGTGTTCCAGTCCCCTAATCATTTTTGTTGCCCTCCGCTGGACTCTTTCCAATTTTTCCACATCCTTCTTGTAGTGTGAAGCCCAAAACTGGACACAGTACTCCAGATGAGGCCTCACCACTGTCGAATAGAGGGGGACGATCCTGTCCCTCGATCTGCTGGCAATGCCCCTACTTATACATCCCAAAATGCCATTGGCCTTCTTGGCAACAAGGGCACACTGTTGACTCATATCCAGCTTCTCGTCCACTGTAACTCCTAGGTCCTTTTCTGCAGAATTGCTGCCGAGCCATTCGGTCCCTAGTCTGTAGCGGTGCATTGGATTCTTCCGTCCTAAGTGCAGCGTATTTACCTCTCCTCCCAGTTTAGTGTCATCTGCAAACTTGCTGAGGGTGCAATCCACACCATCCTCCAGATCATTTATGAAGATATTGAACAAAACCAGCCCCAAGACTGACCCTTGGGGCACTCCACTTGATACCAGCTGCCAACTAGACATGGAGCCATTGATCACTACCCGTTGAGCCCGACAATCTAGCCAGCTTTCTATCCACCTTATAGTCCATTCATCCAGCCCATACTTCTTTAACTTGCTGGCAAGAATACTGTGGGAGACCGTGTCAAAAGCTTTGCTAAAGTCAAGGAACAACATGTTCACTGCTTTCCCTTCATCCACAGAGCCAGTTATCTCATCATAGAAGGCAATTAGATTAGTCAGGCATGACTGGCCCTTGGTGAATCCATGCTGACTGTTCCTGATCACTTTCCTCTCCTCTAAGTCCTTCAGAATTGATTCCTTGAGGACCCGCTCCATGATTTTTCCAGGGACTGAGGTGAGGCTGACTGGCCTGTAGTTCTCAGGATCCTCCTTCTTCCCTTTTGGGGGAAGACGTCTCCATGTGGTCTCTTTCCCTGTTCTTTGTTTAAAACACTTGGTGGTGGCAGCATACGGTTCAAGGAAAAGGCAAAGTTTGTACCTTGGGGAAGTTTTTAACCTAAGCTGGTAAGAATAAGCTTACGGGGTCTTTCATGCAGGTCCCCACATCTGTGCCCTTGAGTTCAGAGTGGGGAGGGAACCTTGACAGGCTCTCATAAAATTATCCAGATTGTCTAAGTTTTTTATTATTGTACTAGAAACTCCATATCTTAACTCTCTTGCTGTATTTTGTTACTTCTGTTTTCAACAGAAACCAGGAAGTGCGGCAGCACACAGAAGAAGATACAAAACTGAAATTTACACACCTCAAATCAGTTTCCAGTTTGTTTCGTGTTTAGGCAGAAATGAAGTCACTTCCTAACTTAAAATCAGAACCACTTGCTTCACCCATCCCCATCTAAACAATATGTTCAGTTGGTGGCGTCATTACATAACTATTCTTTAGTGTTGAAAGTTTTCATTCAGAAAAATGTTTCTTTCTGAGGGAAATGCATGGGATATTAATGGGATATCAAGCTTTTCAACTCTGATTCACTGGTTTGAATTTAAGCTGATTGGTAGTTACCACCACGGTTCTTTATCAGCTTATGTGTAATCAGTTAGGGGTGTCCAGTTTCAAGTGGACAAATACTAAGCAGAGTAGTCAAGCAATGAATGAGTGTGTAGTGAATGAAAAGAGTGCTATCTTCACACTACAGAACAGAGGCTTATTGGCAGAGCCATGTCTTGCTCTACTACTACCCATGTTGTACCTGGTCTGTGGATACACAAAGGACTTCGGTCCCCAGAACTGTCATCCCATCACTTCCATTGCCAAAAAAGAATTTCCTTACTATATTTCCAAGGAAAACAAATGTTTCCATCTAACTCTTTGGAGTGCTTAATACTTCTGACTTTGTTCTGAATTGGTATAACAGTAAAAGAATACATTAGGTCAGTTTCCATTGTCAAATGTATTTTCTTTTTACAAATTGGCTATTCTACCATTGTTGCTAACTTTGGGGACTGAAATAAAACCACCAGGAGGAAAGAAAACACAGCAAAGCATTAAGCATTAGAAGATAAATCACTGCCTTCAGTGATGCTCCTTGCTAAAAAAATTGCTTATAAAGCTTTTCTAGATTTCACATTTGATTATGTTCATTTTTAGGGTGGTTTGCTAGAAATGCTGCCAATTTTCCTTTGGAGTAAAGTTAGTGTTGATGAAATGTTTTAGCCCAACAGCCCTGGAGAATGAAGTGCTCCATTTATCTACAGCAGAAATATGGCACATGCAGTAAAAAGTGCAAGATTGTGTATCTGTCAGCCAAAAGGCCCCGATTTACACATGGAAAACACCACCTTTCAGGGTGAAAAGGTGGGTCAGTCTCCAAGCCAATTCAAGCATTTGCCTCCCATATGAGACTATTAATAAGGGTGGGCAATTGGTGCCAATTTTATGATGATTTTTGTGCTGTGAATTTTTCCACTAGGAAAAGTGCAGAGGACCCTAGCATTTCACATAAGGCATCTGTGTCACCCACAGGCCTTCAGTGAATATTCTTCAAATGGTACTGTTTTTTGCTCATAACAAACTGGCTGAACTCAAACCCATAACCAAAAAATGAGAGGCGCCGTGGCCCCAGTCCAGCAAAGGATTTAAGCTTGTGCATAATTTAATGCACATGAGTCGTCACACTGACTTCAATCATACTGTTCACATGCACAAAGTTAGGCACACGTTTGAGTGGTTTGCTGGATTGGGACCCATGCCCATTACCAGCCTCCTGAGCTATCACATTCCTTTGATTTTTTCTTTTCAAACTAATCCATTTCTGGTAAAAACTATAATATTACTGCACTGACAGTCTACGTATGCTATAGAAGAAGATGATGTATTATTAGTAGTGCCATTCTTATAAAGTATTAAAAAACACCAAAAATCAACTCACCAGCATAATCCTCTTAGCATCAAGAAGAAGGAAAAAAATATGTAATTGGGGAAGAAAGAATTAAAAAACACTAAATAATCCTAAGAACAGTTTATAAATGCCAAAGCAAAGCAGTCAGAAAAGGACTTATAATAAAACATGCATGTTTCACTCTTTCAAAAATGGGATAAAACAGCTTTGCTGGTAGCTGGCCCTTTAAAGCTGGAAGAAACAACCAGCTACAGCTATTCTGGAAGCTCTCTCCCTTTCAGAGGGAGAGGGGCAGATGAAGGGTGACCAGATGTCCTGATAAAATCGGGACTGTCCCGATATTAAGCAGTTTGTCCTGCGTCCTGACCGAAGTATGGTTGATATGCCATTTGTCCCGATATTTTGTTTGGGGCGTGTCTTTCCCCGCCCCCCACCTCAGGCGGCAGTGACAGGCAGGGGGCATGCCTTTTTAATTGTTACACTCACCCTGCACATCCAGCTCTTCGGCAGCAGGTCCTTCAGTTGCTGACAGACTTTGGCAGCGGGTACTTCTTTCTTCGGTGGCAAGATTTATTTCCCGCCGCCGAACGTGCCAGGTGAGTGTAACAATTGAAAAGGCGCTCCCCCTGTGGCGGTCCTGATATTTTGTATTTAGCATCTGGTCACCCTAGCCAGAAGGCTCCTTTCACATTGTTTTCCCAGCTTGGCAAGAAAGGGCTTTGGGATAATCCAAGGACCGTCTCCCCCAGAGTAGAATCAGAATGAGGAAAGAGAAGGCTTGGGGCCACTCACCGGGACTGGTCTATTGCACTATCAAGAAAGGAATAAAGAGAGCAACAGTCTACCCCACCCAACCAGACAAACTTAAGGAAGAAGCAGCTTGGGCCAACCTGGCTTGCTGCTTCCTTGGACACTGAGGGATTGGCAGATAGGAAGATAACCTCAGACCCACTCTACCACCAAAGAGTAACTTTAGAACTTACTCCCCCAACCCCACTCAAGGTGAAGAAGGAGATAAGTAGACCCTCCCCACCTCTGGCAAGATGCTGTTGTGCAAGAACACACACAGGTACACCTCACTGGCTAATGGAGTCATTCTAACATTATGTATTATTTACTTTGAACAAGTACTTCTTGAAAGATTAAGTAAACAAGATTGCAAGACAACCCTTTGTGGCATTCTTTTAATTGTATTAAATTACAGTCCTAAAATAATTTAATAATAAATTATAATAATTGTTAGCCAATACATATATGGTAGGCTTAGTGTTAATATAAGTATTGGGAAGTTATGTCAACTGAATGTATTATACTCTCCCTACAATTCTGTCCACCCATGTCAGGTATCCCATAAGATGATGCACTAGTTGAAGTAAGCTTTGGCTTAAGGAGATAGGAAAACGGTCTGGGTCGGGACATATGAGTATTTTACCATATTAACAGGTAGGGAGTTATTCTCACAACTGAAATGTCCCAAAGGAAAAGGACAAGACATATGAATATTCTACCCTGGCATAAACCTAAGAGGTTCCTTCATGCTCCTTGATACCTGGAGTGCATGCGTTCAGAACAATGAGATAAGGGGTACATCATGTTACTGAAAAAACAAGGTAGAGGGCAGATTGGTTAAATCTAGTTTCAGATGATGTGCACAGTACCTTTTACTTGTCAACGGTTAGGGGATAAAAAGATGGCTTTAGAAGTGTAAATTTGGGAAGCACACCTTCTGTGTAAAGTGAAGGTAACAATACTACATGAGGTGGCTTCCCAGAACCTGGTATCATATTGAAAGTTTTTCCCTGTTCTTTATTATTATTGGCTTATATCAATAAACCTGAGTGATACTAGTTAATTTGCCTCTTGAATATATTTCATAATGAACCAAAGTGTGATCAAACAATTGACTATACAATTTATCAACAGACATAGTATATGAGCTGGATACTCACCCAGAGAAATCTGTAGTGAGAATACCATAATTAAATATGTAAATTCGGCTAATGTGACACAATGTGAGGTATCCCATGGCTACCACAAAGGAGTACCTAAACAGAACATACAAACAAACAGAACAGTTACCCACCGAAGCAGAGTCAAGACTTTACATTCAGTTCATACAGGCAAAACAAAAAATGAGGGTAAATTTATACATCAGAATGATAATCAAAATTGAGACACTCAAAATTACTAGTCACTTTGGAAAATTATGTCCTAGAAGTATTTGAAGCCAGATAACATTTAACATACTGCTGAGATTATCCATTCTCCTTTCTGTTCTGTGTACACACACACAGACCAGAAATACTTGAGACTCTCATATTGCAAATCTGTAGGAACCAGGGAGAGAGAGAGAATATAATTATGCTTTAAGAGTACATAGTAGCTGTACATTGTTTTCAGTGACATTTGGAAGACAATTTATTTTGGCTTTACATGCTCAAATAGGCTGTTATGCAAAGCTTTGCACACAGGAAGTATTCTTTAACTAGGGTTTGAAAAGTCCACTCTCTGGTTTGTGTCCTGAATGAATGTAAAATTAGGTTAGGCAGGATGGCTACTGGCACCCCGTATTCTGACATTCTAATGGTTTAAGGCAGTGATACTCAGACCTCAGTGGTTCAGGAGCCAGATTGGCAATCAGCAGTACCCAAAAGAGTCACAGTAGCATGAATTCATTGTTTCATTAAATATGAATAGTACTATAGTAAAACAGTATGAGAGGGGAAATAGTTCATACTACCATGGCTCTTTTGGGTACTGCTGATTCCTAATTTGGCTTCCGAACCACAGAGGTCTGCCATATCTATAATTCTTACAGCAAATAAGTTAGTAACTTAGTGCAAGTTCATAACTTATTGGTTAATAACATAGTAAAAGCATCCTGATTGGTTAACAATTAAATCACACTGTGTTTTGGTATCATGTGCTGCAAAGATATGCAGGAGACACGTTAAAGAGATCATGGGCCACATGGGAATGCGGCTCATGGACCGCAGTCTGAGTATCACTGGTTTAAGGAGTGCAGTGTTGCAGATCCTTGGTGCACAAGGAGGGGCGATACTCAAATCCTGTTACTTCCTCTACCTCTCCTCATTATCCCCATCCATAACAGAACAGGAAAGAGGCTGCTGGCAGAGGTAGGTTGCCAATGAGAGCCTGGAGACAGAGAAGAGCAGGAAGAAGACCAACAGAACCAAGATTCAGCAGAGCAGAAGGGAGCAGCAGAGCACCAGGAGGCTGAAACACCAAACTGAGAAGAGAACAGCAGGTGATCCTAAGAGCCGATCTAGAACTAAGGTCTTCAGGGTCCAACACCACATCAGCAAAACCAGCCAACTGGAGACCAGGACCACAGAGCCCAAGGGGGCAGGCAGGAACCTAATGATTGGGAAATCAAGGCCTTCACACCCAAACAGCAGTGGCACAAACTGACCAGCAGAAGACCAGGCAGGCAGACTGGCAAGTGTGAGGCTGTAGCCACCAGGCCCAAGTCAGGACGAACCAGAATGGGGAACAGAACAGAAGATGATATGACAAAAGAACTGGCCAGCTGTGGGGGGAGGGTGGGGCAGGCCTTTGTCCATTTAAGGGAGGTGCATTTAGGCTCACCAGTGACTAATTACTTACCACCCAGGTGATGGGTTTAAGGTGAGAGATCAGGTGACAGCCTGCAGGCTCACCTGGTTCTCAAATAAAAGGTCAGCAAGTAGCTTCAATAGGGAGAGAGACCTGCATGTAGCAGGACGGCTCCTGTAGGAGACCCAGTGTTAGGATGAAAGTCCTGGAAGGCGATTCTCCACACCAGCTAGTTGTAAAACCTGGCTGGAGACACCTGTTGTATGAGCAGGGCAAGAAACCTTATGTGGAAGAGGCTTTATGAGGAGCCAGGCAGCAGGACCTTATTTATCGGTTTTGAGTATTGATTTTAAAAAATAAACCTGTCCCTGGGTTTGACCCACTACAGCCCTCCTGGCTCAAACCAGTAGAGGAAGACAGAACACCAGCTGTGTCGGGGGTAGGCAGCCTATGCAGAAACTGGACTAATGGGGAATAAGAAGGGTGTAGATTAGATTCATTCATGTATTCATACTTTCGTTATTTCCCTTAGTCTCCTTTTTACCTCACTCCATGAGAAATCTCTCGCCTGAGAAAATATACTTTTTATATTCCTATTATTAATATTCTTGTACATTGCTGAAGGAATGGGGCAAGGCTTGGGGACCCAATGTATTAAAACTGTATGAATAGGCTCAGTCTTTAAACCAGCCGCTGTTGGCTACATTTTTCAAGCCCGTTTTAATCCATAACATTTATCATTTAAGTTACTTTTCACGTTACCTCAATTAATTTGAACATGCTATGTTTGAGCTACAAAACTATTGCTAAGAGTGGGGAATGGCTCTGTTCCAACTTCCCCAGCCCTGCTAAGATTTTCAGCATGTTCCATCACAATTTCAAACCAATGCAGTTCAAAGTATGACTCACTACTGCACTCCAATAGCCAACAATATTATGTAAACTGCCTTCATTTGTGCTGCAACATATGCTATTTTTTCCATCATGAATAATTGGCTAAACAGTAAGAGTGAGAGGAAAATCCTTTAACTTGAATGTATGCCAATTTCTTCTCATTCTCCTATGCAGGCATGAATAAATATTGGATTTCTAGCTGTAGATTTGGTTTCTACAACTTGGTCTACTGATCCAGAACAATAGATTGCTCCCTTCTTTCCCCAAGACACAGGCACCAGTACTGATCAAGAAACAAACAAAGCGTATTTTAGCATCTTTTCTCTCTGGTCCCTTTTCACACAGGCAGTGTAGTGCTAGTTATCAACTACATCAGGATTTCTGGGTTCTAGTTCTGGCTCTGCCTTCTGAATGTGCTAGGTAAACCCTCAGAGAGCCCCTACCAAATTATAAGCAAGCACAGGGATTCTGTCTTCAGGTACAACTGCAGTGACCACGGGCGTATGTCTAAGCCAATGAAGGTGAGTTCTAAAACTTGCACAAAGAGAGTAGACAAGAGGATATATATTACAAACCAACACTAGACCTAATGGGAGCATTAATCCAATAGTCTAAGCAATGCCCAAGTCAACCCAAAACAAAAAGGTGGAATAACTCTCAGGCTGCCAGCTGACCTGTTCCTCTGGATTACTTACATAAACCACTTTTCCAGGTAACATTACTACCTCCATATCCTCAACTAAGAGCTCAAAATAACAGCAAGTGAAAAGCAATTCCACATGCAGAGAGAGAAGGGATGAACACTAACAAAGAACTATCACTTGAAGAACTCTGAGACAATACATTATCTGTGATTATGTTTTGCAAAATATTGCAAAGAGAACTACTCTACTGCCCTGTAAATCTCTTCTACTGATGCTTCCTATCTTCGTACAAGAATCAGCTATGGTTTCAACACAGTTTGCCAATTCTGATCAAGGTACCATCTGCCCAATAAGGTTCAGTGAGACACTAAACATACACCTGGCTAAGGTAGTTTCAGAAACTCTAGGTACCTTTCTTTTTGACCCTAGCATAAGGAATAAATAAAATCTGACAGTCTATAACTTTTACTTTTGGGCTGGTGATGGTTCAATGCTCTCTTGTCATCAAGGCAATGGCATTTCCTGTATTTGCAGTTCTGGGAAGCTCTGTGTTCAGTACCAAAATACTGACTTGTTTCACAAAACACAGAGTTTGAACTGCCTGTGATCTTATTCTGACTGCCTAACTAACTCAGGGGTAAATGGGAAATGCATAAAGGCCAAACAGCAAGAGGGAAAAATTAAAAACAGGTTTTTTTTAAAACCCATCCTCCAGGACACAATACTGAAGAGAGTGTGGCTTGACATAATCTCCAACAACAACTTAAAGACAAGAGGTCTCCATGTAAATTGCTGAAGCTGCAGGAGGCTAAACTGGGCAAAGTACAAAACACCCTCCCTCTCTTTGGTACAGATGTGATACACTAACTAAAAATTCACAAAATTTAGACAATACAGTGGATACTCTAGTTAAATCCATAAAACTGCTGCAACTGAGTGGAGGTGGTGAGAACAGACAGATAAGATACAAAAATGAACTTCTGGGTTGCTGCCAGCCTCTGGATGGAACAGGGTAATTGAATTCTTGTCCCCATGTAACTTTACCTGTGGATGTTGGGAATACTCGCAATGTTCATGATGCCATAGCTCATCATCACCAGTACAAAAATATGGATTGAGTACCTTGAAAACAAAAAGATAAACATTTAGATAGTCTAAAAGTAAGACTGCAGGGCTGATGGGAAAAAAAATATCCCTTTTCTGCCATGTAACCTAACTAAATTTGAAATACAGCTGGTAAACATGGAACCACCCCACAATGCAGTTTTTACAGAGTGACTAGAACAGTCCTTCGAATAAGAATCCTGTCAACCAGTTTGGGTCTAAAATGTTCTTTTTTTAAAATAATCAAATTGAATACTCAACAATGGATGCATCTCCTCTAATGAAGATATATGTTTATGTCTTCTTAGGCGATGGTGTCTCTTTGATGCCTGCAGTAAACTTGCCATAGATAAATACAACATACATCTACAAGAGAGACAAGGGAATATCTTTTATTGGACCAGCATCTGTTGGTGAGAGAGACAAGTTTTTGAGCTACATAGAGCTCTTCTTCAGCTTGTCTCTCTCACCAACGGAAGTTGGACCAATAGCAGATATTACCTCACCCACCTTGTCTCTCTAATGTCGTGGGACCAACAGGGCTACAACAACACTGCAAATATACATCTGCAAGTCATTACAGTTTGTTCTGGGCTTTGGGGCGGTTAGGTGGTGGTTGTTTTGCAGGACTGCAACACACAAGTCGTCTCAGGACTGAACACAAATGATCTAGGAAAACTGACATGAAATAAAACATAATTGCTAGCATAATTTGTTTATCTGAAAGTTAAATACTCACCATCCAAAACAGAAAACAGCAAAGTATATTCCAAAGAGAGTGGCAAATGCATGACGAACAACAGAACTGACATTGCTGGGGCTCAAATAAATTCGAAACCAAAAAGCAGCGAACAAGGCAAACAGCTGACAGGCTACAAAATTGACCTAAAACAAAAACAAACAAAAAAAGAAATTTGGAATGTTACTTGGCCATAGGCTTCATTGTTGGAGATCACAACAGCTTCCTCTTGTGACTCTGGAAAAAGCTATATAGAATTTCTCACCTATGACAAGAAACCAGGGTAGATCCAGGAGGAAAAAGAATAAAGGAGTTGACCTTGTTTCATGGGCAAAGCTCCCAGTAAAGTCCCTTTGAAATGGGAGCTTTGCTTGACTCAGGCCAAAAGGATCAAACCCTATGGGCCAGAATGTGGGTCATTTAACAGTCCCATCCAGGAGTAACAGCAGCCCCTGCATGGCTGTTTTTTTATCCTTCCACACAGATGGGCAGGGATGGAAGTGGGTAGAATCTTGGTTCTTCCCCCCACTCACCATAATGCACCAACCTCCTTGAGGCCTCTCCTCCCGGTGCATGCCCAAACAGCAGTGGCTGGAAACAATAAGGCCCATAATAAGGAGCTCTGCTAATTAAAACAGAAATTAGCCACGGTAATGGGTACTGCCAACCTCAAGAGAGAGGCTTGTGAGTGCAGGAGACAGAGCCATCAAGTGGAATTCACTCTCAGAATAGCCACAAGCCTCCGTGCATTCAAAGCAAAACACAAAACTTGCTTCTGCCACTGCCCTTCCCCTCAGTTGCCCCCCAAAAACCCCACAGAGTTAAAACAAATAAAGCTCTTTTGTTTTTTCTAATAAATGTGTAAGGTGCTCAGATACCTCAGTGATGGACAGGATATGGAAACCTAGACAGATAAAATTAGATTTACTTTATTTTGCTGCACTCGTTTTCTTGAACATTCACCTCAGGCTCTTTGGCAACGTACTAAGCTGTGAATCTAGACCAAGTTAGCATATCACATTGGGAAATCCTTTAAACTAAGGCTGCCTAAGCACTGCTGGGTCTGACTTATTGTCCACATGAAAGTCACATATTAAATAAATAGTTCAGGGATGTCGTCTCTTACGGTATGTCTACACTGTAAAGTAAGCCCAGGGTTAGTAGAACTCAAGTTAGTAGACCCTGGGTTTGTTAACCTAGGGCTTGAGCATCTACACTCATTTGTAACTTCAGGTTAGGAATTGTTGAACCCTGAGACCCAACCTGGGGCTCCAATATCTACACCTCATTATGCATGCCCATCTCCAATCACCCATATCCCAGCCTTCCTAGCATCTCCCAAAATGTGGCCACTCTAGCCCTTTCTTTGTGGTACAGTGTGGGGAAACTTGACTGTCCAGAGAACAAAGAAAGTTGGCTTGTGTGGTTGTGAAATAATTTTGACAAACTCCCAGACTCTGAGTCCAATAGGGCTGTATCTACGTTGCAAATTCCTGGCTCGACTCAGGCTCAGACCCTCCACCCCCATGGGGTGCCAGGATCCTGCTCCAAGCCCTGGGCTAACACTATTTGTGTGTATACAGAAGGGGGGTTAGTCCTGAGCCTCAGTTTGAACCCTGGGCTTACACTGCAGTACAGACATACCTTTAAGGTCTTTGGCATGGCAGAGCACATTCATATTCAGCATGGTCCTGTTGCAGTGAAAGCTGTCTGTAAATATTTTTTGGTTCAGTTATTAAACAAAACTATTTATTTCAGTATTGATAAAACGGAAATTGCTGCCGGTCTAAAGTTCAAAACATGTAGGATTTCAGCCTCAAGCTCTTTGGAGCAGAGCCAGTCTCTTCTTGTGTCTTTTGCAACCTCGTAATACAGTCAACACTTAAACAATAAAAGGCATCATATGATTACAACTCAGGAGTAAATAGAGGAGCTTTCTCCCACCATGACAATACTTTAAGCCTGTCTGAATAAGGGAATTACTCCTCCCATCTGTATCAAGCATTAAAAGCAGATGTAAAGAGCATCTCAGAGAAAGCCATTTGCAGTGCACAACAAGATGACTTTATTGGTCGTACAAAACCCAGGAACTATTGTACAATTCTTGAGCACAGGTTGCTGTCACATTATGTATTAACAGACTGTTTAAATTTAGAGCACCAACCTCACATAGTCAGGCTTAGCACAGTGCGGGGGTCCAATGAGATCTGGAAGCAGAGGAGGACATCTGTTCCACAAGTCTGTAAAGTGGCAGTATAGCCACTCCATGGCCACTGCTACAGCCCAAAGGCTCAGGTTGTGCCCCATGTATGTGGGACCACATGGGTATGCCTACTTGGCAATGTACTTGCCCTCAAAGCCTGCCCCAACCCCTCTCGTTTGGGGCTGTACATAGGTAAGCTTTGATGGAGCTAAGCTGCATGGCAGGCTGGAATGCTGAGCCGCTATGCAGGCTTCTCAAAGCCCACCCCACCTACCCACAATGGACAGAGAGGGAGAGAATGTGGACTTTGACCTGCGTATCTGTTTAAAAGACAAAACAACAACACCCTGTTTTGTGGGAGCAGTAGTCATGGAAAACTCACCAGCAAAGGCAACAACAAAAAACATAGTATTTACTTTTCCCCCACTTTACTATTTCATTGACCATTCGATCCAAGATCTTGGTTGTGCCTTAGACCTTCAGAGTCACAATTCCCTCCCTGTGCTGCTTTTGGGGCAGTACAGCTACATGTTGCTCCTTACACTGGGATAAAAGTAAAAGCAAATTCCAGCCCTAACTTTCATTCTACTTTCAATGCTTAAAGGCAATTTCTTTATAAGAAACTCCAGTGCCATAGATCTAATTTACATGGAGAGTGATAATCTTGGAACTGTAATTTTCACTTAACCCTCTTGCCCTGAATTAAACTAACAGTAGCCTCCAGCACCATGGTTACAACATGCCATTAACGCAGGAAATCTAATTTAGAAAGCTAACAATTTAGAAGTAATTTACAGTACCTGAAAAGGAAGGTTAGAGTGAGGGAATCAAAGAAGAACAAATTGAAATAGCAGCGCCCCTGAAAGTCATTTTGAAAGTAAATGACTAAGTACTACTCTAAAGGGAATGAGAAAGCAGTATAAATTGGCATGGTTTTCAAGATCAAACACTGTTTTCTAACTGTTTCACAGAAGCATCAGGATGTGGTTTACAATGCTAAGAAACTGCCTCTTCACTGACTGAGGGCACACTCACCCCTACCCTGGTCATCTCCTCCTTCTTCTCACCGGCTATGACCCAAACGCTAATGCGCATTCAACATCCTTTCCTCCACATCCTTATCCAACTGATAAAGATACTCCAGCAAGAATATGCTTTATTTATGTATTTTTGTTTCATTTTGTTTAGTGCTAATGGGCATAATTATCTAAAATCTGTTCCTTACAGGTTTTCTATCAACCAAGAAACGAGTGTGCATAAATTACGCTTGAACCATTTTCTTCTTCTGCATCTTGGGCAATATGTAATGTGATGCCTTAAATATATCCATGGTTTTTCACCCCCTAACTATACCATGATAAGACATAACACTAAGCATTGTTTGCAATTTTATTAGAGAAAACACCCATGCAATTTATATATATATATTTAATACAGTAGAACCTCAGAATCACGAATGCCTCTGGAATGGAGGTTGTTTGTAACTCTGAAATATTTGTAACTCTGAACAAAACGTTATGCTTGTTCTTTCAAAAGTTTACAACTGAACATTGACTTATTACACCTCTGAAACTTTACTATGCAGAGGAAAAATGCTGCTTTATCCCTCCGCTCCCTTTTTAGTAGTTTATTTTTAACACAGTACTGTACTATATTTGCTTCTCCCCTACCCCACAGCTGCCTGATTGTGTACTTCCAGTTCCAAATGAGGTGTGTAGTTTACTGGTCAGTTCATAACTCTGGTGTTTGAAACTCTGATGTTCTACTGTACCTACACGAGTATGCACAACATGGTGTGGTATAAAGGTTTTATTCACATTGCAGGATCAGGGCCTTAGTTACCATAAGATTGATTTTCAGAGGTCCTGAATGCTCACAGCTCCCACTGACTGCCAGTGGAGTTGCAGGTGCTCAACACTTCTACAAATCACTACCCATAAGTTCAGCTGTGCAAGGCTCAAAAAAATCTAAACATTTATCCACAAGTCTTTTCTAAACATAAAATTGTCACAGATTTAAAGTCTTTTTTCACAGGATCTTCCAGGGCCTGATGCAAATGCTGGCCTCATTGGAAAGCTTTTCCCAGTGGTATAAAATTCCCATTTCTAACCATGTAGTGTGGTTTAAAGCTGCAGCTTTTTATTGTCGAGAAAAATTGGTTTTCATGACAGACCAAATCTTGTCCATTCTCTGCATCAGGGAAACTAATTCTGAGGGAGGGGAGAATTCTACATCTCAGGAGAAGAGGAAAAGAAACAGTCAACAGTGCATAATAAATTATCATATGCATATCATATGTTGTGTGTGTGTGTGTGTGTGTGTGAGTGAGTGAGTGAGTGAGAGAGAGTGTGGGTTATAACACAATAAGCATACTGCAGTTTATTATGCAGATTCCTTTGGGACCTTTTGCTTACCATACATATTTGAGGTAGTTAAGTAAGGTTGCTATGAAGAACAAACATTTCCCCTAATTTTCAAAACTGAGCACATGTCTATGCTTTAAAGTAACTTTATATGATACAATTTGTGTGCACTCAATGCTGGATCACAAAGAAGGAAAGTTCATTCCTTCTCCCTGACCCCAAAATCCCTGGCTGTGGGAATTGCCACATTGGCAGAAGAGCATAAAACCACCCTCCTTTTGATTCATACCATTTCTGTTGTTGGTGTTGCTAACAGCACAGTGGAAATAATGAATTAGGGGATTCTGAATGTTGACTTAGGAAAATAATTATTCACTTATCTTAAAAATGATCCCTTCCGTTTCAAGCCTACAATTATTTGTATATTACATAACCCATCTTTTAACTGCTCATGCCCATTCAATGTTGCCTTTGGATCCTTTCATTTCAAACTTCTTCAGCCTTGACAACATGAAAGAAATGCATTGGCTTTCTACAAAGCCGATTTCTACTGAATAAGATACAATAAATGAACCATCAGAGCACATAGTACGCCGCCAAGGCCAGCCTTGGAAAGATACCACCATCCCCTCAGTTTTCATTATTCAACTTGTCTCTTGGTCCATCAGTCAGCTGGTGAAGGCAGCAATATAATGCAGCAGCAAGGCACTCTGCCACTGAAGAAAGAGAGAAGTTGGGGCAACTCCAACCATGCAGTTAATAAAGGAATGGTACTGGATGGACTGCTACTGAGAGCTCCTCAACCAGAGAACAGTAGCTGCAAAGTTAAGCCTTAAGTCTGGGGAACCAGGTAGCTGACATAAGAACGGCCATACTAGGTCAGATCAAAGGTCCATCTAGCTCAGTATTCTGTCTTCCGACAGTGGCCAATGCCAGGTGCCCCAGAGGGAATGAACAGAACAGGTAATCATCAAGTGATCCATCCCCTTTCACCCATTCCCAGCTTCTGGCAAACAGAGGCTAGGGACACCATCCCTGCCCATCCTAGTTAATAGCCATTGATGGACCTATCCTCCATGAATTTATCTAGTTCTTCTTTGAACCCTGTTATAGTCTTGGTCTTCTCAACATCCTCTGACAAGGAGTTCCACAGGTTGATTGTGCATTGTGTAAAAAAATACTTCCTTTTGTTTGTTTTAAACCTGCTGCCTATTAATTTCATTTGGTGACCCCTAGTTTTTGCGCTATGAGAAGGAATAAATAACACTTCCTTATTTACTTTCTCTTTGACAGACCAAGGGAATCCTCACTGCATAGTGTTGTCGGTAGCTACCGGTGTGGGGCTCTGCTCTTGTTTGATGATGATAACAGTTGGCTGCGTGCGTGTTCCCTCTGTGTGCTGCCCCAGCTCTGCACAGATAGCTAATACAGCAGACCCCGAGAGAACCCCCAAAAACCACAGACTCTAGTAAGGTACGAAGGAACCTGAGCCAGGTTTATTGTCAAACGAAGCACAGTAATAGTTCCCTGTAGACTCTATAGGGCATACTACGAATTTGTGCTCCCTGGCAATGGACACAGCTCAGTCAGTGGCGGGACACTCCACTGCCCCCTAGGCTGGAAAATGATGTGTGCTCCCGGACCTATTTCTATACAGTTGCAGGACAGATTACTCATCATAGTTCAAATGAATCTACCCATCATGTTGTCTTTTTGACCCTGTCTTTAAGATGCACCTGCCTGTTGCTTGTTATGTCTGTGGAGTGTTCTGATGCCGTCTTGGCGCAAGTTCCTCTCATTAGCACTTATGTGCATGTGCTTCTAACAACCTTTTCTTGCCAACTTCTGTGAGTGGGACCTGCCTCTGGCTCACAGCCCAGCTTTGCTTAACACTGCCTGGAAGTACTTTGGTTCAGGCTTCAGGCCTCAGACTGGGCCTCTGATACAAGAGTTTATGTTTCAGGGCCTCCTCTTACTACACATAGCATGGATGGTGAAGAAAGGAATTAAATTTCATGTTTTTTTTCTATAGTCATTCTATTCTTCCTCATGAACAATTACTTATTGCATTTGTCATAGGGCCCTGAAATCCAAACTGCATCTGAAAACCTCCTAACCAAATCAAACCAAGCGACCAACAGCCCACTGTCTGGACTCTGTGAATGACATTATCTAAACATACTCCTATTGATTATATGATTCTCCTGTACTTACAATACTGTAGGTAGGTCATCATTACCAAAAAGAGGTCACCTTTAAAGGGCCCAGTCATCCCCACTTTATTTTTAATAAGAGGAGACAGTGATCTGGCAGATGTGGCTGATCGGCAAAAGGGGGAGAAGTGATCACTTCCAGGCATCAGCCCCCGACCCCCAGGTTTCAGAGCCCCTACGTGGGCATGTCTGAGAACAGAGAGGGCCTATGATACAAGAGGGCCACTCCCCACCTTATCATTCCCAGACACTCCGTAAGATAAAGCTGACCCCTTTTGCGCTACCCTGTATGTGTTTCCCTTACATTCAACACCCACAGCAGGACGCTTTTAGGGACAGCAGTCAATGGGCAGGGAACCAAAAGGAGGGTCCAAGACAGCAATGTGCAAAGACCCTGGCCTCAGACAGGTGTCCCAAGATCTCTACAGACCTCAGGACATTGGAGGATGTAGTAAACGGAACCTGCTGCCTCTCCCACCAAGAAACAAACCCAGCTCGCCCAATGGAATGATGAAACTGAAACAAAGCTAGAGGGAATCCAAAGTTTCCTGTTCCCTGCACAGTTTTTTCCAAAGTAGTGGACAAACTGGCCCCATGACCAGAATATTTAGTGATTCATCACATTCCTACAACAGGAGGAAAGCAACAGAAAGGTATGACAGCTCCACAGAGAAGTAAATAGTGTGTTGTCCTCTCTCTTGAAAACTATCATCGAAACCACAGAAAAACCTATATAGAAGAAGAGAGAAAATACTTTCCCTTGCTCGGAAATTCTTGGAACATTTAGAGTCAGGACACAGATGATTTAGAGCTGGTAATTCCCTGGCTTCACCCTTATAATAAATCACTAAAAATACTCCTGGTCACTGCTTCACCCAGGTTGTATTGGGTTACTCACCTCTCGCTTTAAAAAAAAAAAAAAAGAAAAAAAGAGTTTCTTTCCATTGATCCTGCAATAATCCTAGCATATGCAAATCGCCCACAAGTCTGACCACAAAATACCTTGCTTTTCCTTTATTATTCTTTCCCCTTATACTTGCTCAAAAACTGACCTCACTTGCCAAAATGTAGGAGAATGGACTAGATTGACAATAATTCTCTCCAAACTCAAAATGGCAGCACATAGTGGCACGTCTGGATAGAATCTGAACTTCAGTGATCTCTGGCTGCCAAAACAGTCCCAGCTAAACAGTGGCAATTAACTTTCAGGCTGGAGTCTGCTCTGAACTGGCCCAAGATTACAGGAATGCAAAAGTGGCAATAAGTCACTTTTACTTCTTGCCCGAAGGTCCTGTGCTGAGCAGTATTCAGCCAGACCTGAAGATCAGGCTCTAAATCTGTTTTACTTACTAAGCAAGTACAGCACAGTCAGCAGCAGAGCTGCCAGTATGCCTTCATCCTCAGGACAAGCAGGTAATCAAAGCTTCAAGACATATTAATATTAGCCCTGCCTACAAGGGAGCTATTTAGTCCCAAGTACTATGTTGATACCTGTCAACTGGAACCAGCATTGAATCTAGCAAGTAATTTCTCATAGGCCACCAAACAGATGTTCTCAGTGCTCAGGAAAGCATTAAGGATCAGTGATAGTGAATAAGACTAAAGGTTGCAGGGATTCATTCTTAACTCAAACTCCAGGCAGCATTGTTTGGTTAACATTTTAACAAGTGGCCCCCATAGAAATTTCCCCATTAGTCAGACATGTGTATTTCTGCAGAGGAAAAGAAAGAGATTTGGAAGTGTAATCATTTGTTTTCTCCATAAGGCTTATTATATACATAACCAAGAGTGCCACTTGGCAAACAAATACAATTAAGTGCACTTTGCTGAAAATGTTTATACTTTGATTCTGAAAATTAAACAGAATATTTTGATAGCATCGAACAACAGCCAAATTGTGATGTTTGAAATTGGATGTGTGTGCACGTGTCTGTGGAGTTACTATTGGGGGTGAGAGTTGGGAATATACCCAAAAGGAATTTCTGAAATATACCTGACACTTCCTGGAATCTAGGCCATTCCAAAGGCAACATTTTTGCTCTTCTGAAGCATTTTTATGAAGTCAAAGGACAAATTCTCTCCGGCAGGGATGATTTAACTCTATCCAGGGAGAGGGTGAACTCCACCCAAAGCAGGAAAATCACCATATCTGCCCCTGGGAGGGGCAATTTTAGGGCTGTGTGCACTAACAGGAGCTGTACAACTTATCTCCATGCACATCTCTCAAGAATATTGAACTGTGATACTGTTTTCATGAATAAATTCTGCTGATTTCCTACTTACAGGGTAAATAATCTTTGTTGTTTACACTCTAAAGTTGAAACAGATGTTCTTTCTGGATTACCTTTAAGAAGCCATTAAAGGAATAATCACTAGTAGGACATGTGATATAGCTGTGGAATAGATTAAATCTGTAGTCACTGGAAATTTAGAAAGGAAAATAATTAAATGAAAAGTAGTCTTGAAAAATCTAACCTGTAACTTAATTCTAGGTTAGAAATCATGCAAGCCTGTATGCTTACCTTTAACGGCTGATTGATCCACGGCTCTATTTTGCTCTCAACAACTCTTATACTGAACTGTAACTATTCTGTATACTGCACAGATGTTTAAATAGTGCTCAGTTATGAGCAATGATGTTCTGCCACAACCCAGTTCTCTCAATGGATAATACCAGTAACTTCCTATGATAGATACAAAGGAATTCCGAGATAGCCAGGAGTACTTAGAAAACTTCAGTAATTCAGGGGTTTTCTAATCACGACACCTTAAGAGATTAGCTATGAAGTACATTAGTAGCCCAGACTGTAATAATGCCAATGTTTTATACTGATAATAGAAACTTTCATCTTGAAAAGTGCTTTACAAATAAAATAAAATAATAACAATAATAAAAAAATAATATTAATTCCACGCGTCTCTGAAATGCTGCCACCTCTTATGGCAGATGTTTAAGAGCAATACTACAAGCCAATCCACAACACAGGATAGAAAGTGAACAATACTTGAAGGAATAACATAAGTGAAATATAATTATCCAAACTGGAACTGTGCCAGGAAAACAGGACTAACACCCTTACTTTTGCAAAAAGTGCTATAGGATTGTTAATGACCTCCCCCCCCCCCCAAGTGATTGGGACCTTGATTTCACAAATCACCTGAAAGATGGCATCTCACCTGCCTTCCTAACCATGGTGCTGGAACACTGGTTCAATGCTGAATCAGAGGGAAGTGTGCTACCTCCACTGGCTTTTCTCTGTCAGTCTCCTTTTAAAGTACTGATGACCAGACTTACCCTGCTTAAATGATGATGTGTAAATTGAAGTGAAATGGTTTTGGAATTGTGAAAAGGAAAAGAAAAAAGTGACAACTCAAGAGGATGTATCTACTTAGAAACGGCTCAAAGACTGCACCAGTGGCAGTCCTTGTCTTTCCAGAAAAGGAGAAGCTTTAATTTTACCCTCTTGGTAGTCACTTCCCCACCTTGCTAACTTAAAATTCATAAGCACCCACGTCTAGCAACCCTAACCAACAAAACACTTGTTATACAATATTTCATTTTACAACATAGTTTAGCTAGGTCATGAAAGCCCTTTCATCACTAGAAATGCATCTGAGTTGCATGAATGGAATTACAATGCCTGCTGAGATAGCCTTTCCCTAAATAACCTGAAGTACCAAATTTGAGTTTTAACCAAATTGTCCATGTTGTATTACAGAAATCCAAATCTGAGCCAAAGATTTAGAGAATATTATAGTAACCAACATACGTCTGAGAATCAGCATTTTTATCTATATACTTGCTTACCAGTAGAGCCCAACCCATGCCTCCTGATTAACAAGGATTAAAATACTACTACCAGGAAGCAATCAAAAGAAACATTGGGAGGTTTACTTTGTGGTATACACCCTGTAAATAATTCCTTTAGGTAAAAGGGCACAGAGCTTGGGTGGTGTGACAGGACCTCCCAGCTATGTGGATCCCCGCCGGGATTCAGAAGCAAGAGACAGCTGCACTGCCAGCAGCCGATGTGTAGTGCTCTGTTGCCCCTCATCCCCTCCCCGCACCGCCAAGGCAGCCTGGAACCCCCTCTTACTGCTCAGTAGCAATGCAGAGGAGATTTGTTCCAAGCTCTAACTTTTAACTGGTGGAAATCTAGGGGCTCGCAAGAGATAGTAACCTGAAGAGCAGTCAACTCTGCCTTGCCCCATCCTCAGCCTTCTCCAAAATCCCCCAGAGAATCCCGTGTGCTGGACAAACAGTGCCACCTTGTTCTTTTCCATGTGGTCAGAGGCAGACTTAGGCAGCAGCTGACGCTCTGACCCTTAGGGCTTGACTACACTGGCAAGTTTCTGCACAGTAAAGCAGCTTTTTGCGCTCAAACTGCAGACGTCTACACACTGCCATGCCACTTTGTGCGCAGAAACTCCTCAGTTGCAGCACTGCAAAAAAACCCACCTTGACGAGAGTCGTAAGGCTATTCGCACAGAGGCTCCAGTGCTCTATTGCCAGTGTAGACACTTGATTGCTTTCTGCGCTGTAATTGGCCTCCAGAGCTGTCCCATAATGCCTCAAGTGACCACTCTGCTCATTGTTTTGAACTCCGCTGCCCTAGAGACATGCACCCCTCCCCTTTCAAAGCACCGTTTCCGACAGCCATTGAGTGCTGTTTAGAGAGATTGGGCAGAGAGCCCAGGGAGGGAGGTGGGGGCTGATGTCATGGTTTCCCCCTTCCCCTGCCTCAGTTGCTTCCTGACACTGTCTGAACTTAGAAAACAGCATGCGGACACACACTGTCCCCCCCACATACACACTCCTGTCACACACTCTCCCCCCACCCACTTCAGTTGAAAAGCAAATGGCAATCTAGTAGGATGCCCATGGAACAATGGGATTGGGAAACCTGCATCATGTGATGCTGTGCCTGCCCCATGAGGCATTGCAAACTGATCCCAAAGCACCCTGCTGCCAGTGGCACAGTGGGAGAGCTACCACAGTGCCCTGCTGTCTTTGTCGTTGCAAGAGCTGCTAATGTGGATGCGCTCCAGTGTCACAAGGAGCACAGTGTGGACACGCAACAGTGGTTTAATTGCAGCATTTTAATAAAAGTGGTATAACTTGTGGCACAGAAACTTGCCAGTGTAGGCATACCCTTAAGATTACACAGGTCCTGGCTTGTTATAAAATTAAACAGATTTACCAGGCCATTTCCTATAAGTGAATACCTGGCTGGTAAATACAGTGCCTGAGTGGTCTCTTCACACCTTATAAGGTCTCCAACAAAGCAAAGGGCTTTTATCTTCATAGGAATCCTCAAAAGTGTTTACTTAATCCTGTTCCTCCATCACCACGGCCACAGGAGCCATCGCAACCAGGCAGCATTCAGTCCTGGTCTACACTACACAGATCCAGATTCAACCCAATTATGTCAGTGTACACACTACAGTCTTGTTCCGCCCATGTAAGTGACATCATAACTCCACCTCCATGAGAGGCATAGGGCATATGTCAGTGTACTTAGGGCAATGCAGTGTCTGTGTAGACACTGTATTACTTATAGGGGCTGTTGGCTGTCTTGTCAATTTCACGGCTCCATGCTAGAAATTGACAAGGAAGCCAGGTAGCTAGAGCCCAGCTGCCCCCAGGTTCCCCACTTCAAGCTGGGCTGCTACCTGGAGGCTCCCCACTAAGGGAGGCAAGAAGCCAGTGGGCAGCTGACCCACAGTTCCAGCTGGGAGTAGGGAGGCAAAAGCTGAAGAGACAAGGCAGCTGGGCTCCCAGCAGGGAGTCCTGGCTCTCAGCCCCCTCTCCCCGCCTCTCATCAGTCAGTGGAAGCGCTCCTGGTGAGGACGCACACCACCAACAGAAGAAGGGTAGTGTGGACATCAGCTATTGCAGTAATTAACACAGTGGCTGTACTTAGGGCTGTAGTGTAGTCATGCCCTCAATAATGAAAGGGAAACAGGCAGCCAAGCACTAGCTAGATATCTTGGACAGGTTTTGTCAGGTAAGGGCTTGACACAAGACAAACAGACTGAAGCTTCTTTAACTCCTAGAACCTAGAACTCTTGCCAGCCACACAAGTCCTTGGGAGGATTTTTATCTAAATACAGCCTCCAGAGGATTACCCTCTATGGTTTTTATTTTCTCAAGATTCTTTTATAAACAGTTATAAGTAACAATGCACTAACGTGGTAGTGCAAAAGAGATCTGCAATGTTTGTTCAGTATTAAGGGTTTATTTCGGACAGCAAGTTGGAGTTCGGCAAGTCAAATATTTCCTTGTAATATCTGACTATGCCACTCAGACAAGAATACAGCGTACACTTCGATTTTCTTTCAGAAGTGAACAACCAACATGCATTTGCCCCTCCCAGTTGGGGCCCATTCCTTTAGTTATGACTCAAATTAAATTCCCCAGGCACCAATGGGAGATACAGGTAAGGACTGCACAATCTTCCAAGTAATATTAGGCCCCAGTTCAGAAATGTGCCTAATTTTAAGCATATGTATAGTCTTATTGATTTCAATGAGATTATTCACATGCTTAAAAAGTTTAACCATAAAGTACATTCCTCAGCTGGGGCCTAAGTTGGTAAGTCTAAAGTTTTGTCTCCCATTTTCCTGTATTGCATCTGTTTTCAAAGTCAATGTAATTCTATTTGAATTTTTCTTCCTATAACAAATACTTTAATGTTCTTTTAAAAAAAACCCAAAAAACAACCACCAACGACCATCAATACCCAACACAGCAACACTCATTATCCTCCCTGCAACAGCCAACATGTGCACACAGCAGAGAGATCAGTAGAAAAAGCAGCATATTCAAGAGGTTGCTCTAAATCAGAGGTGGGCAAACTATGGCCCGAAGGCCGCATTCAGCCCACCAGCCATTTTAATCTGGCCCTTGAGCTCCTGCTGGGGAGCAGGGTCTGGGGCTTGCCTTGCTCCAGTGCTCCAGCTGGGGAGCAGGGTCAGGGGCTGCTCCGCATGGCTCCCGAAAGCAGCGGCATGTCCCCCTTCTGGCTCCTATGCGGAGGCGCAGTCAGGGGGCTCCGCATGCTGCCCCTGCCCCAAGTGCTGCCCCTGCAGCTCCCATTGGCTGGGAGCTGTGGCCAATGGGAACTGCAGGGTGGCGCCTGTGGACAGGGCAGCGCGCAGCAGAGCTGCCTAGCCACACCTCTGTGTAGGAGCCAGAGGGGAGACATGCCGCTGCTTCCAGGAGTCGCTTGAGGTAAGCACTGCCTGGAGCCTGCACCCCTAATCCACCCCCCCTGAACCCCAAACCCCTGCCCCAGCCCCTGACCCCCCTCCCACACTCCAGATCCCTCAGTCCCAGCCCGGAGCACCGTCCTACTCCCCCAAACCCCTCATCCCCAGCCCCACCCCAGAGCCCACACCCTTAGCCAGAGCCCTCAGCCCCCCGGTCCCAGCCCGGGGCCCCCTCCCGCACCCTGAACTCCTCATTTCTGGCCCCACCCTGGAGCCTGCATGCCCAGCCAGAGCCCTCAGCCCCCTCCTGCACCCCAACCCCAATTTTGTGAGCATTCATGGCCCGACATACAATTTCCATACCGAGATGTGGCCCTCGGGCCAAAAAGTTTGCCCACCCCTGCTCTAAACTGTGTAAATGATCTAAAATGATGAAGCTGTTGTCACTGTGTAAAATGTAAGCACACCATTCTGGAAAGAAAGTTATTTGATGAAAAATAAATCTCTGAGATGTGGTAAGGCTAGTAAATATGGATTTGTGAATCTGACTTTGGCTGTTGTTGTTTTCAAACCTTGGTCACAGTACATCAATCAGAAAAATGATGACTTTTAATTACTTAAAACATCAAGGCGAACGTTGCAAGAGTTAGCTGCTTAGAACACATTTTAAAGGGCTCAAGAGGGCTACACTCAAGGAAGGTTATAACACACTGCGTGTGTGTGAGCATTAACAGAAGCAAGGGAAGCAGCCACATTCTGCAGCATATTTCTTCAACTAAAATGTGAGTGCAAAGATTTTCAGAAATGACTGGTGATTTGGGGTGTCTCAATTTGGGGTAGTCAAACTGAGATACCTTAAAGGGGCCTGATTTTTCAGAGGCTGGTACTTTGCGCTTTCTAAAAATCAGGCCCATTTAAGGTATCTAAAAGGGCACCCAAAAATTGAGGAACCAAAATCACTAGTCACTTCTGAAAATCTTATCCAAGATAGCTTTGTCATGTGTTTTAAAATGTTCTGATCTGGTGGGTGTAGTCTACATGATCAACTTCCTGCATCTGCAATGAGAAGGCTTTGGTAAACCTCTAGCCTTCCTGTTCTCTCCACCGTTTCAATAGTCTTACTCCCCCAAAGACACAAACCAACAGAGTTTATGGAAGAAGCAGAGGAGGAGAACTCTCTTAAACAATGGTTTATAATTGAATTTTAAAGGCTGATTCAGAAATATTCCACAAAGAAGAACATTCTTGAAAACAGGGATTAAAATTTTACCAAACACCTTTCTAGCCTCAGAGAGAAAGCTTCTAGCTAGAAGCACATATGGACACAAGGGTATGGAGGAGCCTCCAGAGAGGGCCAGAGATAACATTCTAGTAAGGAGTGCCGCCATCCAGCCACAGGCGTAAGAAAGGGAAGGGCTATTGGTATTTTTGCCAGGGTCTTGTGATTCTGTTCCACCCTCATAATTCTAGTACATACCTTTGCTGCTGATTAGAGCCTTCCCAAAGTAGCAATGGGAAACAAGTGAACCTTGGCAGTTTCAATGAGGCCTTCAAAATGCTGAAAAGCAGCAGTAAAACTAACGTCAGACTTATTAATTTCCCTCTGCTGCACATGGCAAAGCTAAGAGCAAAGGCACCTGAGGTGTCTGGCATGCAAACTCCAAACGTCATACATCAGTTAACGTTTGGAAGGTTATCTTGGCAAACATAAGGGCTAGTAACTTTTTTTAATAACGGAAGCTTAAATTATCCCTAAATTGATGGTGCAGACCCTCACGCTCACTAAAGAAAGCTGCCTGCTCACCATTGGCAAGATAATTTTTTCAAGTCTTGAGTGCAAGCTTCTCTCTCAACAGTTTAACCCTCTTTTGAAGGGCCTCTTACATATCCTAGCAGCCATAGCTTTGTTTCATGCTTCCAATGTGATGGTGACTGTTCAGAATTAGTCAGCATCAGATGTCAGTCATAACTGCCAACATCAAGCAAATGTCTACAGAAGTGCTGGATAAAGCATCCAGGGTCTTAAAATATTACCCTTTCCTGTTGTCCTCTGGCTTAAGGATAAAATTATCTTGCTACTGCACTTAAAATGATACATCTTTGTTTATATTTTACTTATGCACCAGAGTTTACTTATGTACCAGTTTAACTATTTTTTTTTAACTCCTTTAGTACCATAGCGAAAAAGAAACCACTACAGAAGATGTGAACATCTGCAATATCCTGTTGTGGTTGGGGTTGTTTGGTTTTTTTTTTTCTTTCCTATTTCTGCTCATGATCTGACATTGCCAGCAGCATACCTTTCTTTTCTGGGCACACTCAGACTTTACAGCAGTTTACTCTAGATCTTGGCCCATCTTAGGGTACATCTACACTACCCGCCGGATCGGCGGGTAGCAATCGATCTATCGGGGATCAATTTATCATGTCTAGTGTAGACACAATAAATCGATCCCCAATCGCTCTGCCATCGACTCCTGTACTCCACCGCAGCGAGAGGCAGAAGCAGAATCGATGAGGGAGCAGTGGCAGTCGACCCCACGCCATGAGGACGTGAGGTAAGTCGACCTAAGATACATCGACTTCAGCTATTCTCGCAGCTGAAGTTGCGTATCTTAGGCTGATCCCTGCCCCTAGTGTAGACTAGGCCTAAGATTCCTAAGCTAAATTCAGTTAATAACACATTTACAATCCATCATTCTACCAAAAAAATAGGACAAAAAAAGAAAGGCTTAAAAAAAAAAAAAACCAGAAGAAAAGAATTTCAGAAGTGACTAGGGTTCCTCCACTTTTGGGTGCCCAACCTGATACACCTAAAAATAACCGGACTTTCACAGGCAGGTGCTCAGCTCTTTCTGAAAGCCAGGCCTCTTTTATGTATCTCAAGTTGCCCATCTCAGAATTATGAGTTGCTTTTGAAAAATCTTGTCTTAAATTATTTGTAGAATCTTACACAAAAAGATTCTTTGTTGTTGTTGTTGTTTAGGCAAAGAAAAAATCCACACTCTTTTCTGGTTTCAAACTTAGTAACCAAAATCATAGAGAAAAACAGGAAAACACACATCATGGGCAATAATCAGAAGCTGTTGGAGCGCAACAGCATGAAAAAAACAACTTAGAAATCCACATTTTATACTCTAAATTTGAAGGAAAGGGATTATTTTGCTTTTCATTTCTTTGACTACTTTAAAAATATGTTTGCACCTTGATTATCCATTGTATCACAATACAGCACAGGCACTGATTTATAATAAAAAACACCACCACCTATCTCTTGTCTAATATTTTCAATCGGTAGAACTCAAAGGCGGTAAGTATCATGATCCCCATTTTGCAGATAAGGAAACTGAGGCACCGGGACGTGAACCAACACACAGCAGGCCAGTGGCCAAGCCAGGAATAGAATCCAGGTCTCCCAAGTCCCAGTCCAGTGCTCTACCTACTAGATCACACTGCCTCCCTAAAAACAATACTCTGTACTTTTTATTTGTAATATGGCATAGCTTGAAGGTTACAACCCCGATATTGTACTTGTCAAATTAAAAATTGCCGTATCAGTAAAAAAATATCAAAAACAAACAAAGGTGTAGGTCTTTGCCTTTAGTGCAGTAGTGTACTTTTTCAAGGGGGACGTTATCTTTGCCACGTTTATCCAGATATAGAAGAAGCTATGCTCTCTTTTCCTTTGTATATGAACCAATCTCATTTTCTATTTCATGACTATTGAATAGTAAAAGATAACCCTTAAGTTTTAGGAGTACTTTTAAAGTGACCACTCTTAACCATTGAATAAAAACAACCTGTCCTGCCATGAACACACCAACAACATATGTACTAAGAGAAGGGCAGTCTGAGTCTATATTTTAGAAAGAGAAAATGTTGAAGGTAGTATTAGGATTCAACATCACAAACTCAGAACTGTACCTTTCCACTTCTTTCCTCAAACTATATCAAATTTGAACATATTGGAGAGAAAAAAGTATTGGGAGAGGAGTTTGTTATGCTTTAAGTTGCATGAATGATTTTAATGTTTCCTTCAAATAAGTCTTATCCACAATCATAAAAATATGCTTTAGAAGAGCTGGGACATCTCCTTTCTAAATACTTGGGTTGCCAACTTGAATTCTCTCTGTGTTTCCTTGTATAATAAGGCTTTAGACCAGGGATCGGCAACCTTTGGCACACGGCCTGTCAGGGAAACCCGCTAGCGGGCCAGGACAGTTTGTTTACCTGCAGCATCTGCAGGTTCGGCCGATTGCAGCTCCCACTGGCCATGGTTCGCCATTCCAGGCCAATGAAGGCTGTGGGACACAGTGGCCAGCACATCCCTCGGCCCACGCCGCTTCCTGCAGCCCTCATTGGCCTGGAACTGCGAACCGCGGTCAGTGGGAGCTGCGATCGGCCGAACCTGCGGACGTAGCAGGTAAACAAACCGGCCCGGCCTGCCAGCGGATTTCCCTGACAGGCTGCGTGCCAAAGGTTGCCGATCCCTGCTTTAGACCAACACCATCCAGTTATGACAAAAATTCCTTTTAATGGAATAATTCAGTTTTGATCTACAGTATAGGAATCTTTTAAAAGAGCCCTAAAATAACATGGACAAAATTTGCCATTGCTGAAAGGCTAACATAAGTATAGATTTGGGTCGCTACTTCAGTTTTTCCTACCATCCCTAAAATCAGTCTGAGCTGATTATATAACTGGTAGAATAGGTTTTTGTCATCAGGTGGAGACAGGAATTTGAGAAGTTCCTGCTTCTAGCTCCAGGACGATAAGCCAAATTTTTGAGTTCACTCTGGCTGCTCTGGGCCATTCCAATGGCACAAAGTAGCTGAGAACTAGACTGATCTAGATGAACTTTGAACTTGAGCCGCCCATCCTGCAATCAGCAATCAATAGACTCCCACACAGCCAGAAAGCAATATATATATAAAAATCAGATGAAGCGGCAAAGATCATCCTACTGTGAGGGATGTGACCTTACTAGAAGGTACACAGAAATAGCCACTGTAAGAACATAAGAGCTGCCATACTGGATCGGACTCATGGTCCAATATCCTGTCTCCAACAGTGACCAGCACAAGAAGCTTCAGGGGAAGGTGCAAGAAATAATCAGCCCTTCATTAAGGTCTCAACCTAATCACCAATATGGAGTTTTATGTCCTTCCCAATACTCTTTTTTTTTTTTTTTTTAGCATTAGCTAGTATAACTGGATGGTCTTGTTATCCCTCTTTGAATCCTGATAAGTCCTTAGCCTCAGTGACATCCTGTGGAAATGAGTTCCACATTCTAATGGACTGTTGTGTGGAAAAAGTACTTCCTTTTATCATGATTGAATTCACAACCTTTCAATTTCATTAAATATCCCCACATTCTTGTGTTATGAGACAGGAAGAACAGAAGTTCCTGGTCTACCTTTTCTACACCATTCATTATTTTATATAATTTCATCCTGTCCCCTTTCATTAGTCCCCCTTCTAAAGTAACAATCCAAATCCTTTCAATCTTTCTTTCTATGGTTAAGTAAAAAAAAAGTTTCCCATGTAATTGTTCCTCTTTTTGTTTACATTGATTGCCATAAAAATGAAATTTAAAAAATACGAAATAGGATATCAATTATTGTCATCTTTTAACTGACACTTCTGAAGAAAACAGTGACAGCTAGCAAAAATATCACCTTCTGAATAATAATACTGTTTCCATAGCTGACTGGAAAAAACTCTCTCAGAATGTAAAGAATGAGGATGCAAATCAACCCTTGTGTACCAGTTACAGCTCTGTTTGGTTTAATTATTACATCTTGACTTGCTCAACCAAATACTCCCAACTACATGAAGGAGAATTCAGCTGCTCCTTCAGAATGGAATGTCTTTCCTGAGCTGATCAGCAAAACCAACACCCTCTCCTCACCCAAAATGCTCTGGAAGTCCCACATCTTTTGTGATGCCTATAAGAAATTAGCTAACGAAGTTGTTGTTATAAAGCAACTGGGGATAGTCTCCATGTATGTGTGACCATGCATGGCTAAACAGATATAAAAATAATATCATTGAGACATGCCTAATCCTCACCTTGACCAGTTTCCTTCTATATTGGACCCATTCTTCTTACCCTTTGTCTTATGTCGTCTGCTATTTGCATTTACTTGTTGCATGAGTGATCCTTTCAAGTGTCCTTTTCTTTCTGAACTACTAACCCTACTTCCTTCCCTACATCATGGGTCTGCAAGCAGGAAGTAGGGCCCACAGTGGAAAAAAAGCGTAAAAAGTTTACACTTAAATAAAAACCCCACAAATTATTTAATCTCTTGGAAGCCTATTAAAGTTAACAGTGTAGGTAGGGAATATGACTAAATGTTAATATATTGCTTAGACTGTTAAAAGTACAAAGTAAACATTGAGTATAGTGTGGCCAAGTTAATGTTGTTGTAGGAATATTAGGCCAGATTTTCAAATCTGTGGTCCCAATTTAGCCAGCAGAGAATTATGAGAAAAAAGCATGAATGAGTTGTAGGTGAATAATAGTGCCCCCAATTCATTGTGAGTTCAAAAACTCTGCTATCAAAAGTGGAGGCTTCCCTTGAAGACTCAAAAATGGAGGCTTCCCTTGAAGACTAGGCCCTTCAAATTTCCAAATCACCTTACTTTTCTGCATTTAATTTCCTCATCCCTAGTGCTACATTAGTGTACAGTTTTTGCATTTAATGCAGTTTGCAGAGCATTTTGAAAGACTCTTCAGAATGAAAAGTGCTATGTAAAGGTAAGATAATTTAATAAAGTGAGAAGCTGCAGTACCAATGGGAGTTGCAGGGAGGAAAAATAGTGGTGGTAACATATAATCCCGATCGATGAATCACAGCTCCTCAGACTTGGTGTGAATGCTTATTACCAGCCTCAACAGGCTAGTGATAAGAAATAGTATGTATGTGAGAGATAAAGAAAGTCAGCATTGAACTATTCTTTAACACTCCTTGTGTCCATAATGGGGGGACACATAATGGGGGGGGAGGGGAACTACTCTTTAAAAGTACAGTTATCTGAGAAGATTTAAACTGATCATTAACCACATCTGTCTAAAAAATTTTTTTTTAAATACAGTGGAAAAGATATATATGAATGTCAATTCATGGAAGTTGTATTAAAAATGGTTCTTAAAAAATGTCCACTTTCATACCTCCCTACATCTTCCACATTGCTATCCTATGTACACACCAATGCCAAACACAGCCTTGGACAAGAGAATGGAAAAAAGAGCTCAGGTCCGATTAGAGCTTTCATCATGGGTCTCGGACATGCAGCGCACGGAAAATGTACACAACCAGTGGTTGAAGTTCCTTTCTGGGCCTGAATTAGCTACTTTTAATATTTTGTGTTTAAGCCAAACTCTGAAACAAATCCAAACCAGTTTTGTTAGATCATTAATCCAGATTCCTCAATTTCCATTTCAGCAATTGTATTTCCACTTATATAAAAACACCCCCTTCACTAAGAAGCCTGCCACACTGGCAGGCAGTACAGTGCTCAGTTTCACCGAGACCTGGAAATGCTACTGAGGCTCATTCCCAGGGGACAAGGAGCACTTTATTTCACACGTCAGAAACCCTCTCTCCCCAGCAATTAAAGCAGGTTTGACTGGCCCAAGAGGAAATCAGCAACCCTCCTCAGAAAAAGGGAGAGTGGCCTGAATGTCTGGTCTGGGATACAAAGAATACAAGAGAATGTTTTCCGGGAAGAAAATAAAGACTCACTAGAAAAATAATCCATTATGATGTCACAAAGCTACAAGCCTTCACGTATGGCTTTCAATGTAAAAAGTTTCATTCTCTCGCTAAGAATTCTTTTAAGCTGTTTAAGATCTCAGGCAACCCAGATGTAAAAATGGGCTAAACACAGGAATTCAGTGAAAAATGCAGATATGGAGGACAGGGTTACATTTAAAATGGAACTCTATAGTCAAAGCCCGCACTAGGGTTCAGGGTCTCTCTCTTTTTTCATACCACACGTGTCATAAATATAAAGGGAAGGATAAACCCCTTTGAAATCCCTCCTGGCCAGGGGAAAGCTCCTCTCACCTGTAAAGGGTTAAGAAGCTAAAGGTAACCTCGCTGGCACCTGACCAAAATGACCAATGAGGAGACAAGATACTTTCAAAAGCTGGGAGGAGGGAGAGAAACAAAGGGTCTGTGTGTCTGTCTATATGCTGGTTTCTGCTGGGGACAGACCAGGAATGGAGTCTTAGAACTTTTAGTAAGTAATCTAGCTAGGTATGTGTTAGATTATGATTTCTTTAAATGGCTGAGAAAAGAATTGTGCTGAATAGAATAACTATTTCTTTTGTGTATCTTTTTTGTAACTTAAGGTTTTGCCTAGAGGGGTTCTCTATGTTTTTGAATCTAATTACCCTGTAAGATATCTACCATCCTCATTTTACAGGGGGGGTTTCTTTATTTCTATTTACTTCTATTTTTATTAAAAGTCTTCTTGTAAGAAAACTGAATGCTTTTTCATTGTTCTCAGATCCAAGGGTTTGGGTCTGTGATCACCTATGCAAATTGGTGAGGCTTTTTATCCAACATTTCCCAGGAAAGGGGGGGGGTGCAAGTGTTGGGAGGATTGTTCATTGTTCTTAAGATCCAAGGGTCTGGGTCTGTAGTCACCTAGGCAAATTGGTGAGGCTTTTTACCAAACCTTGTCCAGGAAGTGGGGTGCAAGGTTTTGGGAAGTATTTTGGGGGGAAAGACGCGTTCAAACAGCTCTTCCCCAGTAACCAGTATTAGTTTGGTGGTGGTAGCGGCCAATCCAAGGACAACGGGTGGAATATTTTGTACCTTGGGGAAGTTTTGACCTAAGCTGGTAAAGATAAGCTTAGGAGGTTTTTCATGCAGGTCCCCACATCTGTACCCTAGAGTTCAGAGTGGGGGAGGAACCTTGACAACACGTAAGAACTGTAAAACACAAGGGCATCATGGGTCGCGAAGCCCCTAGTAAAACTTCGGAACAAGGGGCGGAGCATTTTCAGCAGAGGTCCCTTGCTCTGGAGTTTCCAGCCACTGGAAGCTAGGATATGTCTTTGGGCCCTAAAAGAGAGAAAGCCGAACGAAAGATAAGCGCACAGGCCTCCCTCAAGTAGGAAGAAATAATATGGCCAGTGAGTTTCTCTCTCCACCCACCCCAAGATGTCTTCCTCCACAACAACCCACAGATCTTTGATGTAACTGAGTGAAGACTGGAGAGAACAGTCTGATTCAGAACAGCAACGATGCTTTTTATAGTTTCTGTGTTTGGTGCCTAAATGTGTGGTGATGGTCACGGTCACGCTATATATAGACATTCTGATCAACCAACTCAGGGCTCCTCCAGCAAATCAAGCAAACTAAGGACTAGAGCTAGTTTTTCAGCTAAATGTTTTTTAATTGGAAAATGCCAATTAGTTGAAACTGAAACTATGTAAGGAAAAGGTAACTTTCCTGATGCAAAAAATTTATGAACAAAGTTTTGAAATTGTCAAAACACCCTATACTGACATTTTCAAAATGTCAATATTTTTCTCTTTGAAATTACTTTTTATTTTGAAATTTAAGTTAGTTTATACTAAAAAAAAATATAAACAAATGTTTAAAGGTCAAAATCAAAATATTTTCTAACGTTTCTATTGACCCAACACAAAACAAAGTTTTGGATTTTTGTGTCATGAAGATGCTTGAGATTTCAAATTTTCATCCCAATTTAGGATGGAAAAAATATTTTAAAATTTTGAAAATTCTTGTAGGATAAGAAAACCATTTCCCCACCTAGCTCTAGTAAGGGCACAACATATTTCAAGTGAGGAAAAAAGTAAAAAAAAAAAGTTTTCTTTTACAGTTTGAGTTTGTCCTTGTAGCTCAGAAGTGGCAAATTCAATTTTTTGTGCCTTCATTTTTGCTTCACACTTCACCTATATGATTGCAGAGCAGTTTAAAAATGTCCTAAGCCACAAAAGCAAAGATTACAGAAACAGAATTTTTCAAACTAAGATCAGCAATAGATTAGAAGAGCATGACTGGATGCCCTCTTGCTCTGGGGCAGGAAACATCTGATCAAGAGATTTCCCTGTAGTCATTTTTCAAAGTGACCCTGCAAATTGACAGTAAATTGCACAAGATGTATGGACCAAGTGAAACAATTTACAGGAGAGAGACTGAAATCCACCAGGTTGACAGAAGTAAAGTGAAAGATCAGCCAGTGAAATATTCTGAAGAAAGAGCTAAATGAATGTCAGAGGCGTTACTGAAGGACAATGGCAGCTTTCGTGCCAGAATATAATTGAACTTCTAGAATGTTAAGCATGCTCTTACAATTTAAGTACGCTTGATAGACTAGCTGGGCAAGGAGAAAGGGATCTAGTAAGCTTTGCATGTAAATAGTTTCCAGTAATTTTAAAACCGATTAGATCATATGGTACATTAGACATGGTATAGGCTTTCAGTTCCAAAAGAAAATCTAGTTTGTTGACATCAAGTTTGTACCTTGCAGCTGATTTTGTCGTTTTAGATAAGGATGGAGGGCTAGAGTCATCGCTGCACTGGTGGAGACCCTGGCGCAGGACCAGACTTGCACCTCCTTTATCCTGGGACTACTGGGAGCCAGTTTGGCTATGCTATCCTGAGAGCTGCCCATCCATATGGGTCTTGCAGAACCTGGGGATTAGGAGCATAGAAAAGCCACAACCAGGCCTCTTCCTGCACCCAACAAGTCCCCAGTATTGGCATCTCCTGTGGAAGTGGAGTGGGGAGCAGGGAAGGTATAGACAGCACTGTGCTTGTCACAGAGGCCCCTAGACTGAAGTAGGCTGTAGAGTGGCTTTGGGGCTACTTTGCACTGGTGAATCAGTCCCACTATGATTAACGTAGAGAGAAAACTTCAGGAAATTCTATACAAAATCCCTAACGTTTATTTTTCCAGATCTTATATAATACAAATGAGAAGGAAAGGAAAGTGCACAAAGTAGGAAAATTTATGAGAGGCTGTTTCCCAACTGCAATTTTGTCCCCTGCCAAATGGAAAATTTATCAGGACAAAAACTTTGTTTTCAGTTAACAAGGAGATGTAGAAATACTTACTTGCATAATATCAAGATGCTAAGAACTCTGAGGCCGAAATTGCCATCTGAATGAGAACAATGTAGAGATGGGGCACATATTTCTAAGCCAGAGAGAAGTCTGTAATATTATTACCTTATTATTACATCCTTCTCAAACTGATATTGGTGCACAGAGTGGAAATTAGTCTCTTCCATTCCTCTCTGTCATTTGCTGCTGTTTTCATCACCTCTGTGGTGTTGATATTGACTGTTATGCCCTCCCTGATAAGAGCTCTTCTTAAGGTTTCTCTTAGATGCCTTTGTTTCCTCACACCAGTTGGGTTTCCACTTGACAGCTTCATGCCGGAATCTGTTAATGTGTCTACACTGCAATTAGACACCCTTGGCTGGCCTCTGCAAGCTGATGGGCTCACAGGGCTGAGGCTAAGGGGCAGTTTAATTGCTGTGTAGACAGCTGGGCTCGGGCTAGAGCCGAGGCTCTGGGACCCCATGAGGAGGGAGGGTCCCAGAGCCCAGGCTCCAGCTCAAGCCTGAATGTTTACACCGCAATTAAAGAGCCCCTTAGCCTCAGCCCTGCAAGCCCGTCAGTTGGCACAGGCCAGCCGTGGGTTTTTAATTGCATAAACATATCCTGTGTGTTGGCATACAGAATACATAGCTCAAATAAATCCACCTTTTATCTCTGATTCTGGTGGAAATGAGCTTCTAGCTGGTGATTTTTTGTATCTCTTTGATGATGATTAAATCTTTCCAACAAATGCCCAGAATCTTCCATAGGCATTTATTTTTAAAGGCTTCTAGTCTTCTGTATAACATTTTATAACATTACAGAGGATTATATTGGCCTGCATAGGGAATAATGCTCAGGTGGTAACCTCAGTCCATGGCAGGGAACATAGCTTCATTCTTCCTGTAAAATGTTATATACCTGTATGGCATCATATAAACAATTAAACAATACTTCCATTTTAACTACATTAAAATAGCATCAAAAGCTAGCAAAGTTAAAGTTGTCCCATGAATGCTTAGCTGTACCCCTCTGTGAATATACATGCAGGATACAGTCTTTAGATTACATTAGCACAGACTGTTCCTCAAATAACTGAATATCAGACAACTTTTCTATAGCCAGTTCAGTGTGAGTCTTGCAATGAGGCAATAAATCTAACAGGGTGGATTTGATTTAAATCAAATTGATTTAAATCACTAGTCAGGAAGACTTGATTTAATCATGGTTTTCTACATAAAAGTCCATTCTTGTTGGTTGTTATAACCTTAATACATATTCTTCACAACTCAGAGATAGATGTAGGTTTCATTTTTAGAAGATACACACTATACATTTTTAAACAGTGATTTATTTTGAAAACTTTTCAGACTAGTTTTATAGCTATATCAGAAAATGAATGATTGTTTGGTTATTTCATTTACCAAATGTAAGTGAAGCAGGTATTTATGAAGTCATTGGAAGGTGAACTATCATTAATATTAACTATCTTTAGATAAAATGCTTTTTGAGGAAAAATCCTATCAAAAAAATCCGATTTAAATTAAAAAAATCTGATTTTTTTTAAATCATTGATTTTTATCCTAAAATCTAACAGTGCTACTGCTATTCAAAATAACAAATCAAGTTTTTCATTTTCAGAGTGCAGCACATTAAAGAATTAAATGAAATGTAACAGTTCAGGACAGACATTAACAATTATTCCTGTATTAAAAAAAAACAGCATTAAAATTTGTGTGTGGGCCATCTCATTCCCACTTGCACCCATTACAAAAATTTAATTTCTAGCCACAAAATGTAGTTGTATGTTTCAGGTTAAAGTCATCTACTAACTCACTTACTTCTCTGTCAAAAATCCTTGTCTGTTTAGGATTCTAAAGACACAAGGTGGGTGAGACAATTTTTATTGGACCAACTTCTGTTGGTGAAAGAGAGAAGCTTTCAAGCTACACAGAGCTCTTCTTCAGCTTGTCTCTTTCCCCCAACAGAAGTTGGGCCAATAAAAGATATTCCCTCATCTACCTTGTCTGTCTAATATCCTGGGAACAACCCTCCTACAACAAGACTAGAGTCCTAAACTCAGTTAATTTGATCAGTAATAAATTGTTGCATTTTTCTCGATTTACTCCTTGTTATGATACACAGCATCCCAATTAAGATTATTTTAGATTCATTTAGGAAAAAGAATCTCTAGTGGGTCATGGAGGGGGAGGGATAGCTCAGTGGTTTGAGCATTGGCCTGCTAAACCCAGGGTTGTGAGTTCAATCCTTCAGGGGTCCATTTAGGGATCTGGGGCAAAAATTGGGGATTGGTCTTGCTTTGAGCAGGGGGTTGGACTAGATGACCTTGAGGTCCCTTCCAACTCTGATATTCTATGATAATCTAGTCCATTCCATGGTATTAAGGCAGGATTCATTTCATTCTGCTCTATGCTACACAGCCTGGAAGAAAAATCTAAACAAATTAGTGACCGATGAACCTCAGAATATGGACAGTTCAGCTTGAATTTCAACAAACTTACCAAAGATTCTTACCCGGTCTCTTAGACCTGATTCTTATCTGGTCTCTTAGACCTTTTCAAAAGCTGGGCTACAAATGTCACATAAACAAGCTTGTGGATGATAATTCAGCTCACTCTCTTCTAGTCCTGGCAAGAACCAGGAAGAATAGGGCAAAACTGAAAACAGATAGCTACAGATTTAACTGAAGTTTTCTGAGCTTCCACAAAGATTTGGTATTACATTTGAGACCAAAGTTTAGGATGATTTATACTTTATCCAAATGGAAAATCTCTAACACACATCCTCCTCACAACTGATGCCTAAGCAGTTTTAGTGGAAAAGCCATTCAAATCACTGTCAGTAAGACGTCCCCAATACATTTTGTTCAGAGACTTAGATGAAAGTGTGCTTGGCCTGTAATCATTTGCGTGAATGTTCCATTTAAACTGCTGCCAAGACACAAACATGAAGTCCAGCTGCAGTGAATGAATTCAAGTAAAAAATAGGTGTGTTAATAACCATGTATAACACACATAGAAAACGTCAATCATTCATAGATACTAAGGTCAGAAGGGACCATTATGATCATCTAGTCCAACCTCCTGCACAATGCAGGCCACAGAATCTCACCACCCACTCCTGCGAAAAACCTTTCACCTGTCGGAGCTACTGAAGTCCTCAAATCGTAATTTAAAGACTTCAAGGAGCAGAGAATCCTCCAGCAAATGACCCGTGCCCCATGCTACAGAGGAAGGCGAAAAACCTCCAGGGCCTCTTCCAATCTGCCCTGGAGGAAAATTCCTTCCCTACCCCAAATATGGCGATCAGCTAAACCCTGAGCATATGGGCAAGATTCACCAGCCAGATACTACAGAAAATTCTTTCCTGGGTAACTCAGATCCCACCCCATCTAACATCCCACCACAGGCCATTAGGCCTATTTACCATGAATATTTAAAGATCAATTAATTACCAAAATCATGTTATCCCAGTATGTCCCTCGGCCCGCGCTGCTTCCTGCAGCTCCCATTGGCCTGCAGCGGCAAACCGCAGCCAGTGGGAGCCACGATCGGCCGAATCTGCGGACGCGGCAGGTAAACAAACCAGCCCTGCCCACCAGGGGCTTTCCCTGTACAAGCGGCGTCCCAAGTTTGGGAAACACCGCCATAGATAAAGGGACACAGTCAAATCCTAAACCGTTTGAACTCTGTCTGAAAGATCATCTTGCTTCCCTTGTGATATCACAGAAATTGCAGACAATGGAGGTACTCAAGCTAAAAGGCCCCTGGTTTAAAAGGGAGGGGAAGCTGTGGGAGTGCATTCTCTCTGAAGAGGCCTTGACACTGTAACTCACTTTGCTAAAAGTCAACAAATCCAGGCACTGTCAGACTAAGTTGGGGGCATGCTAAAACGCTCACCAGGGAGGATTAAACTGAGGTTTTGAGATGGGCATTTATGGTGGGTGGAGGGGGCTGCTGAAAAGGGAATTTGGGTTATCAAACAGACTATGCTGTGAAGGAGCCTTGAGTGGTAACGTTTTTTCTAATTTCAGAGTGGTAGCCATGTTAGTCTGTATCAGCAAAAACAAGGAGTCCAAGGACTCCTCGTTTTTTCTAATAAGATATTTATCTTTTGTTTGTATTTGTAACACTTGTACATGGGTTAAGCATTGCACATGGATAAAAATACACAGTCAAGTCCTTGCAGACATACTTGTACAGTGCAGTTAAGCACATCTACTTTTATAACTTAATATTGTCTAAAAGATTTCTATTACTCCAAGTCTGCTCTTTAATTTGATGTATCTGACTCCAATTTACGCTGCGGGGCTGTGGTAGAACTGGTGACTTTGAGCATATCAGGTGGAAGTGTTCTTTTGCCTTATATTACTGGAGGTGTATACTGTGGTGAGCCAATATTTTTAAAACAGAAATCAGCTATTCAAGGCTTGCTTTACTGGCTATAATGATGTCCTAAACACTGTATTATTTTTATCCTCTTTTGCATCTGGTACTCTTGCAGCTAAAGAAGTACTGCCACAGAATCATGCTCCAATTAATGAAAGGTTTGTTAAATAGAAGGATATGTTATCTAATTGAAACTTACAAGTAAAAAAAGAATATATACCATTTATGTGGAGACATGGCAACTCTTTATTACGTACGTAAACCAGCAAACCTTGCTAGCATCTCATATTAATATAATGTTTGGTCAGTAATAGTTTTAGTACTGTCTAATTTCTAGATGTGTTGACTAATTAGATGCTCTTTAGAACTCTACATTATTTTGAAACATGATTCATCTTTTCATTTTTAAAAAGGAGGAAAAAAAACTATGTAAAAATGTCACTCTCTTACTCTACACATATGCTCCACGCACTTGTTCAAGATGATTATTTTACCTACATACATTTTTCCCCTATTGTTGTTACAGCAGAGCCAATACAGCTATGAAAGAACACGCCAGATTCTATTTTAACTCAGGCTTCATCAACAGAATGGCCAGCTGAGGGCAGACTGCAGCATCTTTATTAGGAGTCATGTGAAAGTTAGAAAACAAACACATACAGCTTGATTTTTACATCCCCAGCTCAGCTTGTGGTCCTGGCATTTATCGCAGGGTGAAATTCTCCCAGAGGCAGATGGGCTAGGGAAGAGCCGCAATATAAAGAAACTATCACAATTCCATTGTGCTCTGGTGGGTGGATGCACAGCAGGCATGCAGGGTACTCCCAGAGCCCTTTTTAGTAGCAATACTGAGCTCCAGACAGGCACTAGGGGAGCAGGATGGGTGTGGACAGATTTCAAGATCTGCACTGAACCCACAGCCACAGATGCATGTAGACTAGAGGACACACAAGGTTAATTTCCCTTATAACAGGCAAGAGCCTGATTTAGAAGCCATGGAGGGACCATTAATATTTTAATAAAGGATTCCTACAAGATGTTTCCCTTTATACGCACGATTTATAATAAACGCTATGTTCTTTTAGCCAGAGAGGCAAGTTCTGCATAAAAAAGGGATTAAAAACTGAACAATCCATATTTATTTTTTCATTTAAACAAAAACCCCTCTCCCCCACCAAAGGAAGAAGGCAACACCACCTGGCAAACAAGCTTATATTTAGCACAAAGGTTGGAAGTGTTTGCATTTTGTTCCTATCTATATTGACTCTATTGCACAGAGCTTAATCTATGTCATTTGAAGTGAGGCTAGGTGTGTAAAGCTCTTGTGGGGAGCTCTGGGCATGTCCTACCTCAGGGAAATCTGAAAATCTTTGACACTTGGCACAAGCTGGTGCATTCCAAAGGCAAAAAAAAAAAAAAATCAGATCTTAGAAGTATTCTTATGAGTCCCATGAATCAGTCTTCTTGCAGAAATATTTAAGCAGATTCCATAAGAGGAAGGCACATCACCCCAATCTTTCTCAAAAATTCTGGAGGAATTATAACACAGGGCTTTCATAACTGTCACGAGCCCCTCTCATTACAGCTAATAGGGTGACCACCCAATTCCTTATTTAAAGGGACACTGACCATTTTACACATTCATTTGAAGCTTATGATAACTGCATTGTATTTTTCTGTTGCCCTAAAGTATATGCTTGAGAGACAAGTATATGATATGCTAAGAGAAATAGTGTGAAATAAAGTGGTGTCCCTTATTTTTCATGTGTTTTTTCTCTTATTTCCATCCAACAATTGTGGTCACCCTACCTGCTACCCCACTCCCTCTCGTGTGTATGTGTGTTTCATTATGTCCACTACAATCCCTATAAAGTTCCCTAAACAATGACCATTCAGGCTTTGGGCAATGAGGGGGATAAGTGGTGAATTTTGTCCATAGAGAATATAGTCTTTATGTCATCTTCACTGAAGGGAGGAATATATTTTTGAAAGCTATTCACTTTTCAGTCAGTCTGCCGAACACTCTTTGTACTGTACACTGATGTATGCCGTCCCGGCCAATACGTAGTGTTTGTATATGGTTCCTTTAACACTGTTTTAAAAATGTTTCCATCCCATAATACCTTTAAAAATACGAAAGGAAGAAAAAGAAAAAAACTCTTTGTCCTGCCTCTAAAGTAAGCAGACTGGACTAGCAGATACGTTCACAGATAGGTTTACAGGTAGAATTTACAATAAATCCTGTTTTTTCCTGTAGTTACTAAATACTAGAAATACCAATCTTTTAAAAATATTATTTTTTAGTAAAAAAACCCCACATTATCTGTACGCATGCACAAATTTAAAGTTGCATGTATAGCCTTAGGAGTTTAAGTTGAGGGGGAAGGGAGCAGGGGCTGAAAATTTCTTTTTTATTATTAATTTATAAAAACAATAGCCAAAACGGTGCATAGCTACTGAGTGAGTAAAAGAGAACAAGTCAATCTTAATATCCTGGTTTTTGTTGATTTCAACACCTACTCTAAATCTTTGTTGTCTTGGTTTATCTCACAGCACAATCTCAACTACTGAACACATCAGTCTGCTGATATAGCAAACTTCCAGGCTGAACTTCCTCATTGCTGAAAGAATGTAGAAAGGGCAGTAGGTGTGTGTATGCTTGAAAAATGATAAAGAGAAAAGACCAACCGATGTTTTCTCTACCTGTTAGAGGTCAATTTCACAATGAGCCTACAAATGAACATGTGATAGCACAACCCCATATATCATGCCATGCATGAGTGCTCTGAACACTCTTGCATTCCTGTAAGATGCTTTTCTAATATTTTTTTTATTTTGAGAATTGATTACACATCTCAGCACAGGTATTTTGGGGATCAACAGTCCCTTATTATTACGGAAGTCCCTTTTCCTAATCTCCCTTCCAAGGAGGTATAGTCTGGAACAACAGCTGAATTAATTGGCTACAATTTTATGAGCTACAACACTCAACCCCTGTCCCCTGACACAAAATGTATTCAAATAGCTGTTTTGGTTAGTCAGCTGCTAAGTGACTATGAGGCAAATACCACCATCGCCATCCCCCAAAAAACTGTTAAACTTTCCCTTATTTAGTTCAATATCACTACTTGTAGCAGCATTAATCCCTAAAGAATACTATGACTCTGAACAGTGGGAAGAGCCATGTATAGCTACCTAAGTAATAATAGCTCAAATAAGTGCTAACAAGACAGATAACAGAATTTATTTTTAAATATAAACAAAAATTGTGGAACTAACAAGACACCTGCTAACCTTCAGTGCTTGATCTCTTTGCTTTCTATTACACAGCATCCCCATCTTTCATTCGTACGTATCTATTTACCCTGTAAAATCTTCAGCGCAAGGACTTTGTCTTCAGGCTGTCTGTAAAATGCCTTTAACACATTTGATGTTATATAATTATAGTTGTAATTTATAACTAATAAAGCATTCTGAGTTCCTCAAAGTCTACAGGGGTTATGCCAGGGTTTTAAAAGTATGTTTTTATGCATGGACAAGAAATATCTTTTAAAATACAAACTGAATTTCAGAATCTAAAGCCATAAGTGGAGAAAAATAGTAGTGTCTGCTCTGCAATCTGTACACATGTTGTGCCCATTTTCCTTTTTTCTTAAAAATAAAATCACAAAGATTCTTGACTTTCTGATCTCTTCTGGCTGCCCTTTCAAATTAATCTTATCTGTCTTTTAACATATATGTCCATTACAAGTTATCTGATCTGTGCACTTTGACCTTGCATAGGTTTGTTTCTTGAGGTACCGAGACAGACCACCTTTGCAAAATGTCATACGAAATAACTGATCTGTGGCAAACCTCCTCTCTCACATACAGAGCCCTATGTAAAATATCCCATGCAATGTATCTAATAGGTCGCAAATTACTCTTGTACGGCGTGGTCTGACACACATGTCATATAAGCTTGCAAAATAAGCCTTGTCTAGCCCAGATCTCCAGTCCCGTCGCATCATACTGAAGGTTATTAGTTCCTCCCGACGTCTTCTCCCTCCCGTTCCCCAGGCACAACCGGCCCCTTGCTGGGGCACCCCTGATCCCCGTCATCTGTGTCGGTTTTACCTGGTCCAGCGGGATGCCCAGGAGCTGGCTGAGCGGGTGCAGCAAGGTGGAGCCCGTGGTTCGGTAGGGGACGCCGGGTGCCTCTGCCATCCTGCATCCCTCCCGCCTGGGCCTCCCTCCGCTCCTAGCCACCGCAGCGCCGGGGCCGGCCGGAGCCCCGCACACACACACACACACACGTGCGCCCGGCCGATGCAGCGGCGGCGGCGCCTAGGCTCTGCCCCTCCGGCGGCCGCGGGTTGGTTGCGATGCCCGCTCCCCGCTTCCTACTCGGCGGGGGGAACTGGGCGGCGGCCGAAGCAGCATCCTCCAGGCGGAGCCTCAAGACAACCGCCTTGAGGGGCTGGAGGGGGAGCCGGCTGGCGGCGGGGGCGTGCCCATAGGCGGAGCCGCCAGTCACTCGGCGCGCTGGGCGGAGGCCGGAGCGGGCGGGAGCTGGAGTCAGTGGAAGCGCGCGGAGGGCCGCGGGGGCCGCTGGGTGCGCGCGGGAAGCGAGCGGAGCCCCTGGGCGCGGGGCACTCGCCGGGCTCCTGCCCGTTACTCCGCCCGCTGAAACGTCACCTGCGCCGGCCCGCTTACTGCTGCGGGGGCTGCGCCCGCCTCTGGGGAAGCACAGACACTCCCGCCCCCCCCCGCGACGCCTTTTGAGAGCAGGGGCTGCCTGGCAGGCGTCTCTGGGCAGCTGGTCCGCACCTCGGCAAAATGATCCTGGAGCAGCGGCTGAGGGGTGAAGCGAGGGGAGCCCTTCACTTGGAAACTGGCATCTAATGCCCCCGCATCCCGTGTGAAACACCGAGTCATTAAAAAAAAACCCAAAAACCATTTTCTAGGACTAATCATGCCCATCACAACTTTATCAAGAATAAAACACTGGGGGAGGAGAGGGGGTGCCCCTGCCATATAAGGTTGTCCCATGCTGTTCGTACAGTTCTCTTTTTTTCTCTTGAAGGGTAAATGCTCACCTTGCAGCTGCCCAGGTTTGTGTCTGGCAAAAATCCCTAGGGAATGTGGGACCTGTAGAAACTGTCACACAATTTAGGTATATACGGCTGAAGAGTAGTCTTTCAGGATGGGAAATTGTACAAAAAACGCCAAGGGATTCCATTTTTTTGAATGGCATGGAGAGAATAACCAGGAAGAGCTATCTCCCACTTCTGCAAAAGTTAGTCGTTGTTGGTGTTTATTCACACCTACTGTCAGATGCCACTTCTACTTTTTGGGAAACAGCTGACACATTATGTATTTTTCTTGTTATTTCTTGTTACCCCTGACCTTATTAATGACACTAAGATTGTACTGATAAACAGCATGTGATCCACACATTCAACCCAGAATATAAATACAATTTTCAGCACATCTAGCCTATAGGAATGTAGAGCTGGAAGGGTCCTCAAAAGGTCATCTAGTACACACGCACATGCTGAGGTAGGACCACGTACACATACACACCACCCCGACGTGTTTTTCTAACCTGGTCTTTAAAACCTCCAGTGATGGGGATTCCACAAGCATCCCTCCTTCAATAAACTTTTCTAGTGCTTAACTATCCTTATAGTTAGTAAAAGCTTTCTAAGGAATATAGTTTCCTCTTCAGCTTAAGATAAGCTTTAGTACAGAGGTTCTCAAACTGTGATCCGTGGACCACCAGTGGTCCGCAAGCTGCATTCAGGTGCTCCAGGGATAGTTCCCTCCAAGGTGCACACCTGGGCAGCCGCACACGAGAGAATGAAGGGCCAGCCACCTAATTAGTGGAGCCACACAGGAGTGGTTCCACTAATTAGGTGCCTGGACCCTAGAGAAGACGCACATGTAGGTGAGGTGGTGGCCTTGGGGGGAATAAGGGGTAGGTGTGAGGTGGCAGTAGGGCGAGAAGAGAGGTTGCGGGGGGGGGGGGGATTTGGGATGTGCAGGGCTGCGGCGGCCAGAGAAAGAGGCAACTTTCCCCAGCTCCGGGGCTGCGGCTGCTGGGGAGAGATGGCCCTCCTTCCCAGCCTCAGCTCTGTGGCTGCTGCAGTGGGGGAGAGAGGGAGAAACCCCCCTCCTTCCTTGCCCCAGCTCATGGACTGCCGCAGTGGGGGAGAGAGGCACATTCATTACATTAGAAAGGTAAGACTACTGATATTAAAATATGAGTTGTATGCTTTTATTTGTAGAACAAAAAACGTTAATTACGAAGGGTTTTTTTATATAGCGCTTTTATCCAAAGTGCTTTACAATAGTTAGCTAACAGTACAGACAACATTTCGAGAGATCATTAAGTGGTCTGCCGAGACCCTCAGCAATTTTCAAATGGTCTGCGGAAAAAAAAGTTTGAGAACCACTGCTTTAGTATACTTGGTCAGACATATCAATGTATATATCAAATATCTTCTAAGTGCCTGGTCTCAGCAGCTATTTCCCCAAAGAAATGGCATAGCTTTTCCTCTCAAGTATTGCCTACTCTCCAGTTCTGTTAGCTCTCTAAATCTCAAATGAATCTGTATCAGCCACACTTTAGAATTCTCAAACAGCATATTTGAGGCAAGTCCTGTTAACATGTTAAATGTGCAGTCACTCCATCTGGTTCCCTAAAACAAGAAGTAACAGCAATGCACACACACTCTAACTGTAATAATAACTATATACATAATAAAATAGTAATAATGTATCGGAAGTATAGTAGGCACATTACGGACATATGAGGAGAGTAATTGAAGGATGCATAGTTTTGCATTGCTTTGACTGGCCAATGAACTCTTCCAGGCAGTCTCATTAACATATAAACCTTGTCTTTATTCAGATATTTAATCACTTAAACACAATTTGTAACATTCAAGTTAGGTGATGCAATGTTGATCATAACTGACAGAGAGGCAGGATGATCCAGTCATTAGGGTGCAAGCATTGCACATAGAGGGCTTGAGCTAAATTCCTTTCTCAATAAGTCTGTGTGACCTTGGGCAAGTCATTTACTGTCTGTGTGCCTCAGTTCTCCATTTGTAAAATAGGGATACAGTAGAACCTCAGGGTTAAGAATACCAGAGTTACAAACTGACCAGTCAACCAGACACCTCATCTGGAATGAGAAGTATACAATCAGGCAGCAGCAGAGACACACAAAAAAAGCAAATAAATACATTGTGTTAAACATAAACTACTGAAAAAAAAAAAAAGGGAAAGCAGCATTTTTTTCTGCATAGCAAAGTTTCAAAGCTGTGTTAAGTCAATGTTCAGTTGTAAACTTTTGAAAGAAAAACCATAATGTTTTGTTCAGAGTTACGAACATTTCAGAGTTACAAACAACCTCCCTTCCCCAAGGTGTTGTTAACTGTAGTAGCACTTCACTATCTCACAGGGGTGTTATGAGGATAAATACATTAAAGGTTGTGATGTGCTCAGATACTACGGCGTCGGGGGGCCACATAAGTAGTTAAGATAGATAGTCAGATACTGGTCCCAGTAGGATTTACTCACAACTAAGTGATTCAACGCTGAATACAACTTATCCTTGTTAAAACTGGAAATCTTCAAAGGAATTTACCTCTCTGTAATTTTCATAAATCAATCATGATCCACTTATCTGAAAGTGCTGAAAATTCTCTTTCTTAAGACTACAAAGATGGATCTGTTTTACTAGTCTTTTGTCATAAAAAGTTCTTTCAAGTCAAGCTTGACTTTTCCTCTTTAGGACATCTTCTACAATTTTCTGATATCCTCTGCTATGGCTGAACTGGGATGAGCATTTTGTAACAAACCCGAGAATTTAGTATTTGGAATATAAGAACCGTTTTCATGGACTTTTAAAATCAAATATTAATCATTCATACTGAACATTCAGTTTTGCATTTGCTCACTTTACCGTGTATTTTGTTAATGTATCAAAGTATATAATTCCATGTTGTATGTAATACAGACTACAATACATTTCAAGAATAGTAAAGCTCACAAGTAGATGTTTACCACATGCACCCTGTTAATTTCAATTAATACTGTAAGCATGGAAGGAATCCTTCTGTAGTTTGTATGTGTATTGTTTGTGACTATCATAATTTCATTACAGATCAGGAGATCACTTTCTCAGTGGGAGGGAAAGAAAAGAGTCTGCAAAATTAACTCAGTCTCCTAGAAGACAAAAGGCCTAATGCTTTTAGAGTGAGTCACATGCTATAAAGCCTATGCTCTGCTCAGTGATTTTGGATTTCTTTAATTTGGTATTATTAAATCCTGATTCCAATTCAGTATTATTTGAGAATATTAAAGATTATTCTTTAACCAGGATAAACTGCAGGGTGCAATCCACTTTTTACACTGGTACAGCCTGTCTATGCTTGGGATTTATGCCCGTGCAACTACACTGATGACTGATGCAAAAAAAAAAAAAAAACAGTGTACACAAGACCTAACAATCACTTCTCTCAGTTGCTCAACTTTCAGTTTCCTGTGAAGCCACAATCACATCACAAGTTCTGAAGTCATCGATAGGGCTTCAGAGCCAGAATTTCTAATATTAAAAAAGAAGCAAAATTTAGAAACCAAATAAAAACACAGCCTGCTTCATGCATCATAATGAAGCCAAAAAGGGCACCGTTCTTTGCCTGGACTTGTAAATGGTAGCACTCACACATTATAAAACAGGATTTTGAACATTGCATACCACCATTTTTAGGCCATTACTGCAGTTTCAGCTACCATGACTGGTAATTATTTCAAGAGGAGAAAATGATAGCCCATCACAGAGCCTGAAACTGAGTCAGCCAGGAACCTTTGCGGTATGTCAGGTTCTGAAAATGTGTCAGCAGAACAAAAACGAACAGCAAGTTCCCCTTTCAACACAGTACTGCATTGTCTAGTTACAGTGTAAATACTTCTTGTGGCAGCAGCCAATGTTCTTGGTAGCAGTATACTCGGTTGGGTATAAGCCAAACTTACAAGCCAAACACATCAATTATTACTTTTCTTCCTCCTCATACTCTCTCACTTTTTCTCTAAAAAGAAAATATATATCCCCTGGGAAGATGTTTCCCAAAACCACTTGCTATTTTGAGGTTTCCAGGAAATTAGATCTGCTGATTAATATGGCTATTTTGCATTTATCAACAGATTTGAATATTTTCCTTTAAAACAGCCTATGTAGAGTGTTAATTCGGTAGCCAGATCCTCACTAGCCTGCCTGCAAATGAGAATCATTTTCTGGTGGCAGTGATCTGCAGGTGTCCTGCTCAGGGCACACGGTCATTTTTACAGCATGTGCCCACATTGTCCTACAACGCCATGCCCCTAGATATCATTATCCTATGCTAATAACTATTAACATATGCAAATTGTTCCCAGACTTGCAGGAGAGGAATGATGGTCTGAGACTCAGGGTCCAATGCCCCACTCTGTCAAAGATTTCCTGTGTGAGCCTGGCAAGTCACTGAATTTCTGCATGCCTCAGTTTCCCATCTGCAAAATGGGGATAATAGTACTTCCTTTCTTCTTTTTGGTCTTTCTTGTCTATTTAGATTGTGATCTCTTCAAGGCAGGGACAGTCTCTTCCTATGTGTTTTTACACATAGACACTGCTGTAACACAAATAATACTGTAGAGCAAGGGTCGGCAACCTTTGAGAAGTGGCATGCCAAGTCTTCACTAATTTAAGGTTTAGCATGCCAGTAATAAATTTAACATTTACAGGGGCCCCCCGACGGAACCCCACACTGGCAGCGGGCTGAGCGGTGCCAGCGGCCGGGACCCCAGCTGGCAGGGGTCAGCGGCCGGAACCCCAGACCAGCAGCGCGGGCGGCAGATGGAACCCCAGACCGGCAGCAGGCTGAGTGGGGCTGGCGGCCAGGACCCCGGCTGGCAGGGGCCAGCGGACGGAACCCCGACCGGCAGCGTGCTGGGCTGCTCAGCCAACTGCCAGTCTGGGGTTCCGTCCTCCGGCCCCTGCCAGCTGGGGTCCTGGCCGCTGGCCCCACTCAGCCCGCTGCCGGCCCGGGGTTCCGTCCATCCAGGCCAGCAGCAGGCTGAGCGGGGCCAGTGGGCGGGACCCTGGCTGGCAGCAGAGTGCCACTAAAAATCAGCTCACGTGCTGCCTTTGGCATGCGTGATGCAGGTTGCCGACCCATGCTCTAGAGGTTGTTTTTTACTTCTATATCAAACGGAGCAGATAATAAAAAATCTGACAAGATAGCCTGCGGTGATGGTGGTGCTAAAGAGAGCAGCACAGGGGGAAGTGATTTGAAGATTAAAGCCAAACTTCAGCAACAAAGAGCTGAAGTTCTTAAAAACAGACATTTTGGAGAAGGAGCCAGGGTTTTAGAAAACATCTCCCATTAACTGAATGTCCCTCAGAAGGAAAGGATACAGGAGCAATAGAGCCAAAAAAGTCATCACAGAGGGTGATCAGCTCACATATCAGTAACGGTGAAAGTGAAGACATGAGAGGATGTCCACAGGCAGCTCAAAGGCAAGTAAAGGCTGCTCAGACTTGGCTATTCAGAACTGGTGAGGGAAACACACTGAGGGACAGCAAAATGCAGAGAAACTTTAAGATTGTTATTTTTTATTTCTAATTTACTCTCATGTGCACTAAACTGATGCTGGCACCTTCACCCTGGAAAAATGAATCCTGTGAAAAGTGGAATGTATTCTTACTGCATCTCCATTGACGTACACACAACTTTCAACCTCTTCGCATTGTGTTTTCATAGGTGAAGTTATTCTTCCTCCAGCCACTATGCCATCCTTCAGAAAACAGGCACCTTAGAGTTTGTTCTCTTCCACCATCTAGTGGTGAAACTGTAAAACATACAGGAAATAAATTTGAGCTTTGCAGGGCAAGTTTTCATCTTCACGTAGATGAATAACTCTTGTTCTTTGTAATGTTTATTAAGGGTTTTCTCAAAATGAATGAAAAGAAAGAACTGCATTAATAGAGTTCGTATGTGTGTTTGTGTATTTCTAGTGGCTATTCAGTAGTGGGTTGCATTTTTATTTGTTTTTCTGCAATATTATTTTCCATTGATTCCTTTTGCACCAATAGCAGTGGCTAAAGGATATTGAAATGCCTAAGTTTATATTTAGCAGAAATATATCCTGGTGGTTTCTTAAAATATGTGGTCATGTGAGTTATAGTATAACTTTAGAAAGGAAAACTGAAACTTTGGAAAACCAAATAAGAACAGGGTGTAACTGATAGCCATATCTGGGGTTGGGAAGGACTTTTCCCCCAGGTCAAATTGGCAGATTCTCCTTCCTCTGCAGCTTGGGGCGTGGGTCACTTTCAGGTTTAAACTGGTGTAAATGGCAGATTCTCTGTAACTTGAAGTCTTTAAACCATAAAGTAACTCAGCCAGAGGTTAGGTGTCTATTACAGGAGTGGGTAGGTGAGGTTCTGTGGCCTGCAATGTGCAGGAGTTCAGAATATAGATTATCACGATAATCTCTTCTGACCTTAAAGTCTATGAGTCTTATTTTCCCCCCACAAGCACTCTCTCGTATCTTCTTTCTTGATCACTGTAGACAATATCACCATCCTGTCCCTCACTCAGATCCGTAACCTGGCATCTTCGACTCAGACTTCTCTTGTCTAGGTACTCACATCCAAGCTATGGATAAAATTTTCAGATTGTTTCTGCATATCCTCTCTAAAATATAGCCTTTACTACCCATCCACACAGCCAAAACTCTTGTTCAGGCTCTCATTGTATCACATCTCGCTTACTGCAGCGTTCTTCACTCCGGCCTTGATAAATGCAGCCATGCCCCCACTTTGCATGCTGATGCAAAGACCATTTTCCTAGCTTGTTGCTTTGGCAATGCTCTCTCTTTGCATCCCTCCACTGACTCCCCCTTTTTAAAAATCACATCACACTCAGAAGTTACTTTTCTTCTCTTTGAAGGTCTTTCGCGGCCTATGCCAATCTCTCATTCACTATTAAGATATTGATTCCCAGCCTCCATCACCTGCTTGTTAAGTTTTCAAACAAGTGGGCACCTTTGTGCTTTCTTCCGTGCTGCCCTTCACACTTGGGAGGGGCTCCTAGTAAACATCCACAAAACTAACCCATTAACCTCCTTCGTGTCCTTCCTAAAAAACTCTCATTTCACATGATGCCTTTCAAAACGCTTGGCAAAGGGTAGGCTGCTGGCATGCTGAGACCCCCGAGTACCAGAGTGACCAATACGGTCTCATTTTAATTTGTACTCCCTCATTTGTCTGTAGCCATTTGTCTCTTGTCTTATACGTAGATTGTAAGTTTTTGGGGGTCTTTTTGTGCTGTATTTGTACAGAACCTAGCACAGTAGGGTCCTGGTCCGTGCCTGGGGCTCCTAAGCTCTCTGGAAATACAAATAAATAAATAAATAAAAGATTTAAAGCTTCTCAGGTATACATGAGTGGTGGAAGTCTGATTTTTTGGTTCAACAAACACCATTTGCTTTACTGGAAAGAATACAAGCACTTTAAATGAATTTAAGGCAGGACCTCAGCTGACTGATCTGTAAAATGATGATGTTGGTTTTAAAGGAAACGACTACACACTATCCTGAGCGGATCCATTGACTTTGCTATCTCAGACAGAGAGCATCAAAAGGAAGATCACAGATATTACAAGAAATAAATTGAAACCTTCATCTTCAAAGCTTCATATTAATGCTGTCTGTCAGGAGTTGCTCTGAGTTACCATACTAGCTGGCCATTTCTTGACACGTCCTTGGCAGCCTCCTGATGGCATGGTTCTTCCTCCTATATGGGAAAGGACACCTGGCTCAAGAAGTAAGTTTGAAAGAAAATCAGTCAGTCCAATAGCCAGCTGGCCTAGTAGTCAGGAAGTCGCTTCACAGTTCTTTTCAGGCTGCCTGTCCTGGAGGGGGCCCTGCCAGGTTGTATATGGTGGGCCTTAGTCTCTCCTGTGTCCCCCATCATTCCCCATTCAGGATTCTATCACAACAGAGAGGACAGGGAGCAGGGGAGGGGCATGCGGGCCCTCCCATTCCACCAAGTTCCAACCCAGGACCTAGGGTGACCAGATAGCAAAATCGGGATGCGGGTGGGGAGTAATAGGTGCCTATGTAAGAAAAAGCCCCAAATATCAGGACTGTCCCTATAAAATCGGGACATGTGGTCACCCTACCAGGGGGCCCTAAAGGGGTGTTGCAGTCTCTAGACCACTTGTTGGTTCATGCCAAGAAACTTACATTCCCTTGGGTCACTTCCTACCAGGCTGTGGCTCCTCCATTTGGGGCATGGTCACAGCCTTAGTAGTATCTGCTTTGTCTGCCACAGAATTATGTACCATTCTTTGGGGCCTCTCATGGGTTCTTGGCTCCAAAGGAAGATGGGGAGAACACAGATTACTGCTCTCGGAGAAATCTTACCATGGCTACAGTTGCTTTGCCTACAGCTCCAGGCATCAGCCTCACTTCCTGGTGCAGCCTGTAACTCATTTCCCCTCCAATTGGGCTACCAGTGTCCCTTTTAAACTGTCCATGCACCTGGAGCATGCCCTTCAGCTGGTGTGGGGCGGGGCCTCTCCAGCCCAGTATGGCTCTATGCCTTGCTCTACTTTAGTGTGGAGTCTGTAAAAGACATTGTGTATGTTCTACTGCTGCTCTGAGAGAAAATGCAAAAGTTATCAGCACTACCTGCAGCAATAGGTGAGCTGCCTGTGTCCTCTCTTCTAGCAGAGAAGACACGTCATTCTTTGGTTTAATTTTTCTGGGGACTGAGCCTCTTTGTGATAGTCCACCAATAACTAGACAGCAAGGTCATGTATCTGTTCCAAGCCTAGAAGCTGCTACACCATTCATTAAACCTGCATTATACCAGCCTGTTATTCATGTAGCAGCGAATGCTTTAAACCAAAGTGTTAAGAGCTGATGCAAAGAGTTGCACAAAGGAAACCATTTGCAGTGCACAACAAGAAGTTTTATTGGTCCTGCAAAACCCAGGAACTACTCTACATATACTCGTATGCCATCTACTGGCACCTTACCTATTAACTATTTACGATCTATCTCTTGGAACACATTGCAGAGTAATTCATTGATCTAAGGAGAAAGCATCATAGTTTGAGATGTGGTACAGTAGGCAGAAATAATTTCATCTTCTCAGTTATCTATGATCTGATCCAAGATATTTCACATGGTAAAAACAAAGATGCTAGAAAAAGAACAGCCAAGCCGTGTATTTATGTGATAGCTATAAAAACAGCTAAGAGCTAGCTGTAAATTCCACACCAGGGAATTCTCCTTACGTAGGTAGAGCCAGTATAGACAACTTCGCCCCTCCCTGCAATACTTTCCAAAGGGGCCCTGTACAGGGGAATGGGTGTGGCCAGAATATCATTACATGCTGGTTATTCTTGGCCGCTGCAGTGGCCCTTGGGGCCATGGGAAATCACCAAATTTCCCTAACTTATGCTGTGGGCCCAGTAAGTCGCAGAATACGGGCAAGTGCAAATGTAGCTCAAAGTCAACGTCTCTCCCTGCCTCCAGAGCAGAGTTTGGCTGGAATTGCTGATTGCGGGTGTGAAAGGTTCCCCCTGGGGTGCCACCTGGAACTGGGGTAACGCTGAGCCATCTGACCCACTGGTCTGGGCTCCCTCTCACACTGTGCTGCTGTGACAAGTTGCAAAGCCCTCCAAGCTTGCACCTTCACCAGCACTCACACTGGTAGGGACACATCCAGCTGCAGTCACATGCAGGCTGTCTAATCACCAGCCTCAGACCCCAGAGCAGTACCATCAAATCTGGCTAGTATATGGGTTTAACACCCGATCTGCCTCTCCCTCAATGTGAAGAGGACCATGCACACTTGTGGTAACCAAGCTGAGATTTTCCCCAGACACATTTGTCAAATGCAGACTTGTTTGGATTAAAACATAAAATAAGTTTATTAACTACAAAAGTACAGATTTTAAATGATTATAAGTGATAGCAAACAGATCAAAGCAGATTACCTAGTAAATAAACAAAAACGCAAACTGAGCTTAACATACTAGATAGGGTGAGAATTTGCTAATTCATATCCTACCTGAGTGATAACAGGCTGGCACATTCTTAAGGCACAAGCAGCCTTAGTTATGCAGCTTGGGTTTCCCAAGTTTTCATACACAGAAATCCCTTTAACCTGGGACCATCAATTTCCCCCTGTTCAGTCTTTATTCCTCAGGTGTTTCCAGGTGTGCTCTTGTAGGAAGAGTGAGGTCCCCCCATGATGTCATTTTCCCCCTTTTATATCTTCTGACTTGCTAGAAAGCTCTTTTGCTCTTACCTGGGTCAAACAGTTCCCATTGTGTAGCGCTATCTCTGAGAGGTTTCTATTGTACAGTTCTTGGGCTAATCCTTGTGCTTGTGTGCATCTCCTTAATAAGCCATTAACATTGTTTGGCCTTTTTACTGTTGTACCTGAAAGGCTGCTTGTGGGTGTTTTCAACCTCACAACATGTTTCAGTAACACATACATAGCCAAACTCCATAACTTCATATACGATGATAGCACATATATTCCAACAAGATATTAATGTCTAGCAGATCAAGACTTTTAGAACGATACCTCACAAGGCATACTTTGTGCAAAACATATCCTAATTATTTGACAGTGGTGAATAAGGGCATATCAGGGGGCCCCCCCATCAGATTTGAGGGGTGACTAGTCTATCCTGCTGGTCCTCACAAAAAAGCAGTCTGTCCACTCATAATTAACTCTTATTTTATCAAAAACTAGTTCGCTCAACCTTAACCAAAAGGAACCATCCCTCTGCCCAAGTCAGTAGGAATGCAGTGAGCTTGTCTCTGCTCTTTATTTTATAGGATCACCGGAAAAAGGATTGTTGAGTAGTGATGCAGCCTGCTGATTAGCTCCAACTTAACATGTTTCAGCAACTATTGCTTTATTAAAGCCATAATGCTATCACATACTTTGGGAATTAGAGAAATCTAGTGCATGAGAAAAGGGGATGGAACTGTCAAAATACTGACAAAACTGTAATACAGGTGTAGCAAATAAAGCTTTGTTCTGGAATCATTCCAACACTCTGTCTTCCCGTGATAGCATTTTTCACTAAACCACCTTTGGAATTAAGGTAGATTCTGAGAATGGGTGTTCCTTTTCAGTGCATGATCTTCAGCTGAGCTAGATGGTGCTACCCTTGCAGAAGAGGTAAAGTTTTGCAAAGCTTTTCAGTCTACTGTACACATTATTTGGAAAAAACCTGCATACATATATGCACAGACCTTATATTTTTATAGCTATCACTGACAAGCTATGGAGTTTCAGCACCCAACCCTCCCCCGCCACCTCCCAACCATCATCTAGTTTCTTTCTGCAAAGATGCCAAGTCACGAAGGACATCTTAGTGAGAGCTTTCTACAGCAGAAGTTCCCAAGAAGTTCTGGGGAGCACATTCTGTTCACACAGTGATGACCCTCTTTGTTTCCAGCTGAGAAAGTCAGAACAGATTGAAGGGGAAATGAACAACAGAAATAAACAGGCGGCCTGATTCTCTTCTCAAGCAGGTGTAAATCAGGAGCTATTCTACTGATGTCAATTGAGTTATATCTATGTAAAATTTGAGAAGAGAATCAGACCCTCTGTGTTTAACTCTTTTCACAAAGGACAGGATGCTTACCACCACCAAGCTGTCAAAAAATACACAAATTCTATCCCAATATAACTTTTCCATGTAAGCAATTGCTGGAGTTGACACAGGAATATTATGCAGCTACATACAAGGAGAGGTGATCTGAACACTTGTGAATAGAAGGTAGGTAGCCCACGAGACTGGCTTCCTAGAAAGTTGTGGTCCACAACATGAAAGAACTTGAGACCTTCTGTCCTAGAGCTTTTCTTCATCATAATTTTTTTTCCATGATCAAAATTTGTCCATGATAAAGCTGCCCAAATGGCTGACATAATTCTGTCAAATTTAGTCAATGTAATGGTAACAAAAATAAATGTCACAATTAAAAATCTTTTGTCTGAAATAGGCAGTCTTCATATAAGGTCATTGCTTTTATCACTCCAGAGGCAAAACAGCTTCTTCTGAAGTAGATGATCCCATTTCATAGTAACAGATGGCCAGTTCACAGTGCACTTGCCAGCTGACTATTATGAGACAATCTTCTGGGATATCGGAGAGGGTCTGGCTTTCATTTACAATGTGGCTCATAGTTTGGATTGTGGCTATGCCTTACAGATCACTGCTCTGGCTCACTGTTGAGAGTGCCACTGTGGGCAAAACTCCCTCTGGCTAAGTATATTTTCAAAGTGACTAGTGATTTTGGGTGTCCACCCTGAGGCACCATAAAGGTTTTCAGAACATGCTATGCACCCTGTTCCCAGTTGTATTAAGCTAAACAGTTCACAAAGGGGTTTACACCAGTTTAACTGTGTCAGTATAAATCGACACATTAGGTTATAACAGTGCAACTTTCCCATGTAGACAAGGTCAGACATGCCCTGCCTCCTGTGCGGAAACATGCAGAGGGTTGCTGTGACTGGGGTTGCAGTGGGGGCCAGCTGAGGTCACTCAATTAGGGTGAACTGCAAAGAATGGGGCAGATAATCCCCCAAACTGGTGGATATTTTCAATACTTAGATTTACCAAGCCAGCAGAGAACAGCTTCTTTATTACCTCACTGGTTCTCCAGAAACCAACAACACAGTTCCCTTAAAGTAACCCAGCCTCAGGCCTCCATCCAGGTACCCAAGTCAAATATGATGAAGATCTCTGAAAATCTTATTTCATCATATAAAAGAAAGGGTTCTACCAATCCTTTGGGATTGGAGACATTACCTCCCATCCTAATGAATATTCCAGATCTTACCCAAATACATGCTACAGCCAATTCTTATTAATGAAATTTGTTAATTTGTTAAAATTTGTTAAAAAAGAAAAGGGAGAGAGTATGATTAAAAGATCAATATACATACAGACATGAGTTCAGTTCTTGAGGGTCAGATACATAGCAGAGATGGTGAGCTTTGTAGTTGCAGAGTTCCTTTAGAATTTAGTTCATAGGTTATAGTCCAATGTCCAATATCATATCCAGGGTGTACCAGCTTAACTGGGATCTCATCTTGTGACTCAAACTTCCCCTGATGAAGCTTAAGCAGATCTGAGATAAAAAGGATCAGGACCCAAGGATCTTTTATACAATTTCAGGTCGTCTTTGACAAGTTGGAGTCTCTCGGGGAACAGTAGGCCCTTATTTCCTAAACATTGTTGTTAATTATTCACACAGATTAACATAAGGCAGTCTATCACTGGTACTTAGCTTTACGAATTAACATATGACAATAGCCTGTTTCTCCACCATTCACTGATGATTTGCTATACATTTCAAAGAGAGATGAATACAGAGATATCCTGTGCTTGCACTTCATTTAAATGTTAGCATGTTCTTTTGATCTTTGAATTATCAGAATACAGCATAGACAGGGACTGTTGATTACATTGTTAACCACTGCCCAAAGAGATGTAAATACACAAAAACACAAACATTATCTCCCCACGTGTCTTAAGGGTTGAATTTGAGTCATTTATTTTGCAGGATGTTTAACCCTTTCTGGTCATGCGTCACAGGTGCAAACTCTACAGCTCCAGTCTAGCTGCTGACTTAGCACATTCTTCTCTCCCACCCAGTCTGTAGAGGACTGGGAGAATAGGGAACAGGTGGGGTCAGGACGTGAAAAACAACAATGGGCATGGATTCTAGATCCTAATTGTAGAAACTCCAGGCAACGATGCAAAGTGCAATCCACAGCCCTCTCCCTAGCCACTGCACAACAGGATCTGTGACCATGTTGTCATTGCCTCACTGCCCCCTTGCGTACTCTGACTCCTAGGAGGGCTGTAAAAGAGCTTGCAGTGAAAAATTAGTGCTGCGCAAGGTACATTAACTCTGAGTTTTCCTACTTAGCAGCCCTGGCTCTTCCCCTATCATTGGTCTTGTCCACTTTTTCCAGCAATTGTAAGCCATTCTCACAAGAAGTGTATGGGGAGGAGGGACCAGAAAGAGCCCAGGAACTCGAGGCAGCTCTGTTCCCTCCTCCTCCCAATATAAGCAATGGAATAGCTCCTCTACTTCTCCCTGCAACACCCAGCCTGTGAAGGGAGCAGGTGGGAGGGGGGTGAAGATGCCTGGAGCTGCCCCCTCAGCCAAAAAGGGGGGAGAACAGAACCCCTGGGAGGGTGAAGGGCTCCAGGAGGAACAGAGGTGAGGTTGGCCAGCTGAACTGATGGGAGCCTGGGGAGATAGGATTGATTAGGAGGCTGGGGGCCAGAATTAATTGGTGGACAGGGGACAGGAGATGTGGGGTGAGAGCTCCTGCAGCAGGGGCCAAAATCACCTTACCCAATATATTTTGGAACACAAGCAGAACTAGTTGTCTCTCTCAGACAGGGATGGGCATGGAGAGTTTAAAACAAAAAAGAGAGGCCAAAAGCCACCATTTTTTTAATCTTGTGATTTTTGCGGGGGGACGGACTCATGTTTTTTGAACATCAGGGGTTGACAAATACTGACCTCACAATTTGGTTAACTTGTTTTACACAGTGCAGTGTTCTGTAGCTTGGATAAGATCTCTCTGCCATGCTTAAATTGCTAAGAATGTTTAGCTGCAATCCCCTTCTTGACAATGACATAATTACTGTACTCAGTAGTTCCTGGCTTTACAGAAAAAACTACCTCACCCACATAAAATGTCATGCTCTCACACAGACTCTGGCACATGCAGTACAACGCAAAGACTGTTTATCCAAAGAAACACAGATGCCAACGAAGTTAGAAAAAAGAATGGGACCTCGTAGAATTATTTACTCCTTTATTTTGATTCGTACATAACATTTAAACCTGCATCTTCAACACAGTGCATCTGACACTGGCAGGCATGCAAAGGTCCCCATGTCTGGACACTGACGGATATGTAGCTGCAATCAGTCTGGCTCACTTGCAGGTTAATATAGATAAAAAGCATTAGACTTATAAGGAAGTGTTTAATGTTTAGACTTATTTGAATGCTTGTGAGTTGCTGCATGCATTAATCTTACTTATAATAGCTGTGTTCCATACTGTAATGTAATATTTGAGTGGTTGCATTGTGAGCCTCTGTATGAATTGCCATACAGGAGAGGGATGTAATTAGTAGTACAAAGAGCTACTCTTCTGCAGAAATTGCTATGACACTCCCAAAAGAGGAGGCAGGCAATGAGGAGATCTTACAACTGGTAACTCCCTACAGTTGGATTGAGGAATTGCCAACAAAAGGACTAAAGATGCTTATTGTTGTTCTGTTTTCCTTCCTCTGAAGATGATTCACACAAGTGGACTCCTCCCAGCAGTGACTTTGCAGGTCAAAGCACATGGCAGGAGGGGGATTAAAAACAGGAATTAGGTATCTCTATGCTGCTTGGATTCTGATGGGGAGGGGAAGGCACAAGGTGTTTCCAGGCATGAGTAAGAGATCCCCAGCTGCTTAGCTTGGGTTAGCCCTAAAGGTCAAATAGCACTTGTTGATTATAAAGGCCTATAGTTTATTTTGAAACCTAAGCCTGTAACTAATTCATTTGTCTGTTTGCTTGCTTTAACCTTGTAAATAATTCTCTAATTCCCTTTTCCAATTTAATAAGTCTTCATATAGTTTACTATATGATTAGCTGCAAGCATTGTCTTTGGTGTGAGACCTGAAGTGCACTTGCCCTGGGTTAAGGGACTGGAGCTACATGAATATTGCTGTGATTCTTGCTGTAAGGCCCCCATCTGTCACAGAGATGCACTCAGCTGGGTGGCAAGACAGGCCGGAGTACCCACCCAAGGAGACTGTCTCTCTGCGTTACGGCTGGTAAGTGCCTGAGGAGTTTGCTCTTCATGCAGTTGGTTGATGAAATCTAAGTTTAGAACTCACAACCAATTAGAGGTTTGTGCCCTGGCTTTTAACAGTCTGCCTTGAGGTTGGTACTCACGTTCTTATGTCACTGTTGGGAGCATCAAAGCTCCAAACAAAAACTCCCCTTTCTTTTAGAAATAGCAAAAAGGGACCGATTATTTTTCTTATCTTTTTTGCTAGTGGAATTAAGATGGTATGTCTGGATTATTACCGATTAAATAAAATCTAACCAGTAGATGCCACTTAATGTTTTATGTTTTCAGAAGCCTGAAAAATGCTGGATTATTCCACCAAAATATAGAAAAAGCTATTTTACAGTTAAAACCCTGGGATGGACACCCTTTACATTAATGGTACATTTATTAACAGTTTATAAAGGGTTAATTAGTATTTAGGCCTCTGTGATATTTTATAGGTCAGCATCACCACTTGCTGCTCCACCACACACTGTTGGTGCTGCCATGAGATTGTCCGTGACTGCTTACTTGTCTGGTTTTCCTGTTTATAGCACAGCTGCCCTCCAGATATAAAGGGCATTCTACTACCCACAACCTGGGGATGCGCTGGTAGGCAGATAGTGCTGCTCCTAGGAAGGTGACCCAGAACCCAGAGGTAGGCTGCCATCAAATAAGCCTGCAGAGTACAGGGGCACGTAATTGCCATTCCAGAAGTAACTCTTTAAAGACAGAGAAACCATGAATGGTCAATAGCATCTGCTAGAACAAGGGACTCTGAACCTGAGCCTGAATCCGTGTTTGCTACCCTACTCATTACAGTTTCTACAGCCGCATGGTACCTGGCTTGTGTGGATGAGAGAGCGGACTGGACTGCACACACCTTTCCCACTATGATCCAGCACAGTGAAGGTGATTCAGCAACACAACACTGACTCTGCAACCTCTTAATCCAAGTTTTTTGGTGAGGTGATGGGAACAGGCAGAGGATACTGGTGAAGTCCTTTGTCACAATCCTGCACACAGGAGGCCCAGAATTAATGGTCATTCAGTGTCAACTGGAGCAGATCCCATATTCATATCTGTCAAAGTAGTCCTATCTAGGAACAGTGTTCCTCTTCTCAAATGGGAAAGGGGATGGAAAAAAAAATCCATAAAAAATGCTTACTCCACCCATACTTCTCAGGTGTGGTACTCCGAGTGGTCATTGTGCCTGTCTGCTGTCTAAATAGAAGGAAGACCCAAATACATCTTGCAACTTGGAATTTTCTCACACTCTTCAATGGAGGCAATGGACCTGAGCATAGAACTGCTATATTCTGTAGAGCAGTGATACTCAGACTGAGGCTCAGAAGCTGCAGGTGGGTCTTTAACAGGTCTCTTGTGGCTCTGTGCAGCACATGATATTAAAGCACTTTGTGATTTAATTATTAACCAATCTAAGTTATTAAGCAATCAGGATGCTTTTACTATGTTATCAACTCAAGCTAAGTTATTAACTTATTTGCTGTGATATATAAACTATTTCCTGTCATACTGTTTAAATATGAATATATAGTACTAATGTAGAACCTCAGAGTTCCAAACTCCTCTGGAATGGAGGTTGTTTGTGACTCTGAAACGTTCATAACTCAGAACAAAGGGTTATGGTTGTTATTTCAAAAGTTTACAACTGAACAGTGACTTAATACAGCTAAGAAATTTTATGATGCAGAAGAAAAATGCTGATTTTAACCATCTTAATTTAAATGAAACAAGGACAGAAAATTTCCTTACCTAGTCAAATCTTTTTTTAAAACTTTCCCTTTATTTTTTAGTAGTTTACAATTAACATAGTACTATACTGTATTTGTTTTTTGTTTTTGGTTTTTGTCTCTGCTGATGCCTGATGGAGTACTTCCAGTTCCAAATGAGGCTCTGTTCTGCCCTTTTTCCAGCTGTACTCACAACATTTCATGACATTGACAGGCATATTTATCCAGTTCTGCACTGATGGGAAGTTGTTCAATCTGCATTGCTTCTGTGCTCACAGATGTATTTACTCAAGAGCTTTTATTTGCTGAAGACTGCACACTGGTTGCTCACTCAATTGCTGACATTCAATGTACAACTGATTGACAGCCTAAAGAAAACTGAAGTTCTATACCAACCTGGACATGTCTGCCCAATTATTAAGATCAACAAAACTCTTCAAGTTTGTGGAGGAGTTTTGCCAGTTAGGGATTATGCTGTCACAAAATGCCACACTGGATTAGAAGATCACCCCTCACATAGCCAACGCCAGCTCTGAATTTGGAATGCTGTCACACTGCTGATGGAACGATAGCAGCACCAAAACCAGCACTAAGCTACATGTCTGTTGGTCAGTAATCCTTGTAACACTTCTGTGTGGTTGTGAGACATGAACAACATATTGCTGCCACGTTCGGAAACTTGATCAGGTCTCTATGTGCCAGCTTTGGTCTGTTTGCAGGGTCAAATGGTGGGACAAGATTCCCAATATCAAAATCTTTAATTATTGTCAGATGTAAAGTACTGGCCACCATGAAAACAATATAAAGATACACTGAAATCAAACTTCAAAGCCTGTCAGGTTGACCCAAGCAACTGGGAAGCTACAGTCCATGACAGAGCTAGGTAGTTTTAGATTTATTATGTTGCTGTTAACCAACCAGAAGCAAGGTACATTAACACCTTATGCGAAAAACATGAACAGTGCAAAACAAGCCTGCAATGGTCATAGACAATCTTGTCTGTCCCATATCTCACCATATTTGAGATTTTTGCATAGGTCTGACCTCATATATATGTTTTCTCTGCATCTTCATACATGAGACTCCCTCATAAAAGGTAAATAAATGATTAATAGATGTAACTATGTTACATACAAGTAGTATATGTAATAAATGGTTATGAGCTCATCAGTAGAGGATGTTATAGATGGTTAACAGAACCAATTGTAAGCAACTTGGATTCTATAATAACCAATAACAGTTGATTAAGTATTTATTTTAAATCTCTATTGATCATTTATTAAACCTTTATAAACTCAGTATAAATACAGCCTTTATATACAGTGTGATCAGCCTGAGTTTATTACATGTTACAATTGCATTCATTCACTCTGATATATGAAGAGTTTTATTTCTGCAGATTGTAGTGCCTTTCCAGCCAGTCATTCACCTACTGATATTTGGTGTAAAGCACTTTTGTTTTATATCACATTGTTTATGGGTATGAGACTGGGGCATCGTTTAAAAAAAGATATCAGTTAGTGGACAGGTAAGGCAAAGCAACAGCAGGCTGTTCACATTTCCAGACTGCTCCCTCTTAAGGCCCAGTTTCATTTAGAGTGAAGCCTGTTCAGGAAGCCACTTTTATTAAGAAACTTCCTGTGTTAAGAAACTGCTTCAACCATAAAGGGGCCAGAACCTCAGCTACTGTAAATCAACTTTAGTGGAGCTACACCAATTTAAAGAAGTTGAGGATCTGGCCCATGGTGTACAATTCTGCACCAGTTGTATGACAAGACCATGTCTGTTAAGCACTGGTCCCTTGTATAGTCACTTAAGGATAAGTTTTGCTGTATAAACTTTAACTAACACATGAACAGAGTAAAAATAGCTTTGGGAGACTGTCACCCTTGAAAGACTTTTTTGGGAGGAGTGGAGGAGAGGCATGAGCTGATCCAGTTTTGGAATTCAGTTCCAAAAGAAATGGAGTACAGTAGCATCAAACAGATTAAAATAAAGAGTGTGAGGATGCCTTCCCCAATGGCCCTATTAAATACATGAGAATCAAAAGGAGAAAATTACACAGGTGTAAATGGATTAGTGCAGCACATATGATTATCCCGCTCACAGATCCCGCTTCCCACCCCACCCTTCCTAGTATTGCCTCTAGCCAGAGACACTCATCTCTCGCCAGACAAAATTGTTTCCATCCCCAGTTCCCTCCAAGCCGCAGTTTTCCATTTGTACACCAAAGCTCCTGAGCCTGTTGAAATGCCCTGTCTGTTGATACTGGTTCCAATATACTTCAAAGGCATGTAAAATAGTTCTTATATAAGCAGAACACAAGGAACCAGCATGCCTCAGAAAATCCAAATCAAGAGTTTGTTACCTATTATACACCCACTTCACTGCCTGCTAACATCAGGCTTATTCCTACCATTTCCTTTATTTAAAGCTAAAGGTTGGTCTCCACTACAAAGTTAGGTCAGCTTAACTACATCACTCAAGGCTGTGAAAATGGTCACACCCTGTGTGATGTGTTTGGGGGTTACTTGCCGTGTGCTGAGCTTGTGTTTGTCTGTTTGTTTGTTTGAAGGACCGTTTGCTGTGGCTAGCAGTTGGAAGCTGTGAGCTTCTAAACAAGGTTTGAAATCTAGAAGCCTCTGTTCATTGGCTGAGCCTTAGTCAGCGGGAAGGGCTATCAAGAAAGCCAGGGCTTTATAAAGCAGTGAGCAAGCAACCAGGGAGCTTTGTGACCAGGGACCACTAATAGGGAGTTTCGAGAGGGAGTTGGGAAGCGGGCGAGGTACCCTTGCCATTCTTTAAAACCTTTAAACTATAATCAAAATGTCTTGAACAAAACCCCTATCATTAACCGAGGTAACTGTAGGAGAAAATGCAGTCAGAAGCCCAGCAGCAGAGTGGGGGACTATCCTGTTTATTGCACTCAGTGTAGCATGTATGATTACCTACCCTGTGGGCAGGTGGCATATGTGTGCATTCGGTGCAAGGAGCTCCTGGCCCTCAGAGACCGTGTACAGGCTTTGGAGGCCAGAGTGGTGGAACTGGAGGAGCTAAGGTATTTTGGTGAGGCTTTCCGGGACACTGTAGATGTGTCCCACCTCTGGTCAGACAGCCCCTGCGCTGTTAAGGAGGATGAAAGGCCCGGAGAAGGAGACCAGTCAATGGGAGCAGAGGGAAACCTTCCCATAATTGGGATCCTCCTTCCAGATGATGTTGGAGTATCCTCTCGCACTGAGGTTACCTCTCCAGGGGAGGGAACTCCAGTCATTAGGAAAAGGCAGCTGTTAGTAATGGGAGATTCGATCATTAGAAACATAGATAGCTGAGTTTGTGATGACCGGGAGAACCGTATGGTGACTTGCCTGTCTGGTGCGAAGGTTGCGGATCTCTTGAGGCATCTAGATAGACTTATATGTAGTGCTGGGCAGGAGCCGGTGGTTGTAGTACATGTAGGTACCAATGACGTAGGGAAGGGTAGGAGAGACATCCTGGAGGCCAAATTTAGGCTGCTAGGAAAGAGACTGAAATTCAGGACCTCTATGGTGGCATTCTCAGAAATGCTTCCAGTTCTACACGCAGGGCCAGGTAGGCAGGCAGAGCTTCAGAGTCTCAATGCATGGATGAGACGATGGTGTAGAGAGGAGGGGTTTAGATTTATTAGGAACTGGGGAAACTTTTCGGATAGGGGGAGCCTATACAGGGAGGATGGGCTCCACCTAAACCAGAGTGGATCCAGACTGCTGGCACTGAACATTAAAAAGGTTGCAGAGCAGTTTTTAAACTAAGAGATGGGGGAAAGCTGATTACTGCAGAGGAGCACATGGATCGGACAGAGACTTCTCTTAGAGGAGAGTCTATTGATAGAGATTCTCTAGGTTTTAGTCAGGAGGACAGGATGGAAGATGACAAAGTATGGGCCAGATCAGATGAGAAACATTCCCATAAATAATCTGACACATCAGAAAAGAGCAGACAAAAACAGTGACAAGTTTTTAAAGTGCTCGTACACAAATGCTAGAAGTCTAAATAATAAGATAGGTGAACTAGAGTGCCTCATGTTAAAGGAAGATATTGATATAATAGGCATCACAGAAATCTGGTGGAGGACGATCAATGGGACACAATCATTCTGGGGTACAAAATATATCGGAAGGACAGAACAGGTAGTGCGGGAGGGGAGGGGGAGGAAGAGTGGCACTATTACGTGAAAGAAATGTAGAATCAAATGAAATAAAAATCTTAAATGAATCCACATGTTCCATAGAATCTCTATGGATAGTAATTCCATGCTCTAATAAGAATATAACAGTAGGGATCTATTATCGACCACCTGACCAGGACAGTGATAGTGATGATGAAATGCTAAGGGAGATTAGAGCGGCTATCAAAATAAAAAACTCAATAATAGTGGGGGATTTCAATTATCCCCATGTTGACTGGGTACATGTCACCTCAGGACGAAATGCAGAGACAAAATTTCTCGATACTTTAAATGACTGCTTCTTGGAGCAGCTGATACAGGAACCCTCAAGGGGAGAGGCACCTCTTGATCTAGACCTGAGTGGAGTGCAGGATCTGGTCCAAGAGGTAACTATAACAGGCCCGCTTGGAAATAGTGACCATTATATAATAACATTTAACATTCCTGTGGTGGGAAGAACACCTCAACACTGTGGCATTTAATTTCAGAAAGGGGAACTATGCAAAAATGAGGAGGTTAGTTAAAAATTAAAAGGTACAGTGACTAGAGTGAAATCCCTGCAAGCTGCATGGACACTTTTCAAAGACACCATAATAGAGGCTCAACTTAAATGAATACCCCAAATTAAAAAACACAGTAAAGGAACTAAAAAAGAGCCACCGTGGCTTAACAACCTTGTAAAAGATGCAGTGAGAGATAAAAAGGCATCTTTTAAAAAGTGTAAGTCAAATCCTAGTGAGGTAAATAGAAAGGAGCATAAACACTGCCAAATTAAATGTAAAAATGTAATAAGAAAAGCCAAAAAGGAGTTTGAAGAACAGTGAGCCGAAAACTCAAAAGATAATAACAAAATGTTTTTTAAGTATATCAGAAGCCGGAAGCCTGCTAAACAACCAGTGGGGCCCCTGGACGATCGAGATACAAAAGGAGCACTTAAAGCTCAGTGGTTTGAACATTGGCCTGCTAAACCCAGGGTTGTGAGTTCAATTCTTGAGGGGGCCATTTAGGGATTGGTCCTGCTTTGAGCAGGGTGTTGGACTAGATGATCTCCTGAGGTCCCTTCCAACCCTGATATTGTGTGTGTGTGTGAAAGACGATAAAGTCATCGCGGAGAAACTAAACGAAATCTTTGCTTCAGTCTTCATGGCTGAGGATGTTAGGGAGATTCCCAAGCCTGAGCCATCTTTTGTAGGTGACAAATCTGAAGAATTGTCACAGATTGAAGTGTCACTAGAGGAGGTTTTGGAATTAATTATAAACTTAACAGTAACAAGTCACTGGGACCAGATGGCATTCACCCAAGAGTTCTGAAAGAACTCAAATGTGAAATTGCAGAACAATTAACTATGGTTTGTGACCTGTCCTTTAAATCAGCTACTGTACCCAATGACTGGAAGATAGCTAATGTAACGCCAATATTTAAGAAGGGCTCTAGAGGTGATCCTGGCAATTACAGACCAGTAAATCTAAAGTCAGTACCAGGCAAATTAGTTGAGACAATAGTAAATAAAATTGTCATATACATAGAAGAACATAAATTGTTGCACAAAAGTCAACATGGTTTCTGTAAAGGGAGATCGTGTTTTACTAATCTATTAGAGTTCTTTGTGGGGTTCAACAAACATGTGGATTTCCAGAAAGCCTTTGACAAGGTCCTGCACCAATTACGTAAATTAAGTTGTCATGAGATAAGAGGGAAGATCCTTTCATGGATTGAGAATTGGTTAAAAGAGAGGGAACAAAGGGTAGGAATAAATGGTAAATCTTCAGAATGGAGACGGGTAACTAGTGGTGTTCCCCAAGGGTCTTCTGACCAATCCTATTCAACTTATTCATAAATGACCTGGAGAAAGAGGTAAACAAGTGAGGCGGCAAAGTTTTCAGATGTTACTAAACTGCTTAATATAGTTAAGACCAAAGCAGACTGAAGAACTTCAAAAAGATCTCACAAAACTAAGCGAATGGGCAACAAAATGGCAAATGAAATTTAATGTGGATAAATGTAAAGTAATGCACATTGAAAAAAAACAACCCCAATTATACATACAATATGATGGGGGCTAATTTAGCTACAAGTAATCAGGAGAAAGATCTTGGAGTCATCATGGATAGTTCTCTGAAGACATCCACGCAGTGTGCAGCAGCAGTCTAAAAAGCAAATGGGATGTTAGGAATCATTAAAAAAGGCATAGAGAATGAGACGGAGACTATCTTATTGCCCTTATATAAGCCCATGGTACGCCCACATCTTGAATACTGTGTACAGATGTGGTCCCCTCATCTCAAAAAAAGATATACTGGCATTAAAAAAGGTTCAGAAAAGGGCAACTAAAATGATGAGGGGTTTGGAATGGGTCTCATCTGAGGAGAGATAAAAGAGGCTAGGACTTTTCATCTTGCAAAAGAGGAGACTAAGGGGGGATATGATAGAGGTATATAAAATCATGCGTGGTGTGGAGAAAGTGAATAAGGAAAAGTTATTTACTTGTTCCCATAATATAAGAACTAGGGGCCACCAAATTAAATTAATGGTTAGCAGGTTTAAAACAAATAAAAGGAAGTTCTTCTTCACTCAGTGCACAGTCAACCTGTGGAACTCCTTGCCTGAAGAGGTTGTGAAGGCTCGACTATAACAGGGTTTAAAAGAGAACTGGATACATTTATGGAGGTTAAGTCCATTAATGGCTATTAGCCAGGATGGGTAAGGAATGGTGTCCCTAGCCTCTGTTTGTCAGGGGGTGGAGATGGATGGCAGGAGGGAGATCACTTGATCATTACCCATTAGGTTCACTCCCTCTGGGGCACCTGGCATTGGCCACTGTCCGTAGACAGGATACTGGGCTGGATGGACCTTTGGTCTGACCCAGTATGGCCATTCTTATGTTCTTATGATGTAATTAAGCCTACCTAAGCCCTGGTATAGACTCTGCTTCTGTTAATTTGCCTCTCTGGACTAGTCAACACTAGAAACGCTACAGCACAGTGGCCAGCTGCTCATGCAGATGCTCTATGCTGGTGGGAGAGCTGTCCACACAGACGCTTAGTTCGGTGTAACTTATGTCACTTGGGGGGAGGTGTATGAGACCTATGTTCAGTGTCTGCTTTTCAGTGAGATTAGTTATATTGAAAGTGAAACAGATGTAAGAAGTGAATTTGAGGGTCAAGACAAGAACACATTTATATCCAGATATGGCTAAGTCAGACAACATACCTTGTTTGTTTAGAGATTTAGGGATTTAAAAGTCGCTTTAGGATAAGAGGAAAATTTCTGTTCTGTTAAATCTGATGTACGTAAAAGAAGCATCACAAGCCATTGACAATTTTTCAAAGTTCTGCCCAATACTCCTATAATTGTGATGTCCAATTTCTATAAAAATTCACATTAATCAAACAGTGTAGTTATGTAGGATATTTAATAGGATTGATTGTTATTCTAGGGACCAAATCCCAAGATCCTTTTGCAGAACCAGGGCAACCCCTACTGGGCACAGCAAACCCCTCCCCCATGCAGCAAAATTCTGTAAATCTCTGCACTAACTAAACCTCTTTCTTTGGATCATCTACCCCTAGTATCACAAAGCCACTGCTTGTCAGCCAACGTATTACTTGTCATTTTCTCCACTTGTCAATAATTCAGAGGAAAGCCTATGCAGTAGAGCAGTTCAGTTAATGTCATGATGTTGCAGTAGCTTGCTCAAGATCTTACCAACTCCAAAATTTTGGCAGAGCTGCCTGCAATTTTCCTTCTGGCCACTGTTCTGCTTAGAAAGTAAGCAACAGCTGTTGTCTGTAGTTACTTCCCATCCATCCTTAAGCTCGGAGAGTCTGACCAATGGGGCAGAGTCCACCCAGGGCAGACAAGAGCACCAGGGGAGCTGGACCTATAGAACCCTGGTAGCAGCAACTTTAAACTCACCTGTCCATTATTGTTCAGTAAAGGGAGAGTAATTCAGGTATTAAAGAACAAATCACACATGACAAATGCTCATCAAGTCATTTAATGCACTTTCTGGAAGGTGCTCATATACTACAGTGATGAAGGTTGTAAATATACCTGAATAAAATAGACTACTGGATAGAAATTGTGAAGGGGAAAGGGGAAATATCCAAAAAAGGGTATTAAGAATAATATTCCACAACAGTGGAAGATCCCAGTCAGGTATATGGATCCTGCACCAGACCACAGTTTTAAAGCCAGCTTTTCCCAGCTGGCTCCTTTAAATTAACCTCACCCACTGATTAAAAAAAGACTTTCACTGCCAAACAGAATTCAAACTTTTTTTAAAAATTAATAGAAATGTCCTTTCCTCTCGACATCTCTGCGAGGGTGCAATCTTCCTCCACTTCTGGAAGGTCAGGTCAAACCATCTCAATCCTTTCTCACCTGGGCTGGGAGAGGCAATCAATCCTTTTCCTGTTAATGTCTCTCCCCACTGTGAAGAAGAGGTAGATTATACATTGCCCTCCTTTACAGAACTTGTCCTGGTCAGCTGAGAGAGAGTAGAGCTTCGTCCCTACACTACAAGGCTTCTGGTTCCAGGCCTTTAAAGAAACAGTAGCCTGTTCCCTACTCCTCTTACCCCAATTATTACCCCAGGATCACTTCTCTCCCAGTATCTACTTCTGCTATTTCCTAGGCCCTACTCTGCTCCAGAATTTCTGGAATGGGATAGCCTGGCCTCTCAGACTTCCCCCTCTGCCTGGGCCAGTATAGCCCATTACAGATCCCATTTTGGTGCATACTATACATGCACACAATAAAAACCCCAACCCAAAGAGCATACAATCCATTCAAATAAGTGCAACCTCTCTATCCCTTGCCTAAAACAAACCTGTTCCCCAGCAGGCTGCAGATAGGGGGCTAAGGAAGCCAGCCCATTTGCTGAGGAAAGTTATCAAAAAATATTTGAAATTACTATACGTACTTTAGGTATTTCTGAGTACACCCAAAAAATATACCTTGCTGTTACACTATTGTTTGAGATTTGACATGCTGTCATATACAGGAGAACTAGGACTACAGTTACAAAATTGGTATTAACAAAATATATCAAACCAAAGAAAAACACTATGATATTTATATATTTAGACATAAGTAGCAAGAATATAAAGCTATGAAATACTATCACTTCAGTTTACAAACTCATTGCCACATGAAAGTTTGTGGACACAGATTATAAACAGAGTGTAGGAATGCCTATCAACAAGACTTACATGCAAAATCTTATGTGATCCAGACATGAACCTAACAAAATTTCTTGACACAAAATAAGTTTATGAGAGGCTAGAAACATAGAAAACCAAGCAATTCCTCTCCCGAAACTGCAATGGCAACAAAATTCAACTACAGACACTAGAAATTAAGAACTCCTTGCCCAAAAGGAAACCCATTGTAATTGTGGTGATACAACATACCCTCATGCAATTCAACGCCCCTCCAAAGAGCAAAACTATTGGTTACGGTTACCAGCAATCATTAGTAAATATAACCATTTTGCCAAAGTCTGAAAAATACAGAAGCAGCCTAAGAAGTCTATACGAAGCCATTCAGAGCATTATGAGAAGCAGATTCAGTGTACAGACTCCTCAAGCAATAGTGTACAGGCAACTCTCCAACACCACATTCTACAGGCCACTATCCTCTGACTGCACTGAGGAGTACCAAAAGAAACTACACCATCTGCTCAAGAAACTCCCTGCTACAGCACGGGAACAAATCTACACGGACACACCCTCAGAGCCCCGACCAGGGGTATTCTATCTGCTACCCAAGATCTATAAACCTGGAAACCCTGGACACCCCATCATCTCAGGCATCGGCACTCTTACAGCAGGATCATCTGGCTATTTGGACTCTCTCTTCAGACCCTACGCTAACAGCACTCCTAGCTATCTTCGAGACACCATCGACTTTCTGAGGAAACTACAATGCATTGGTGATCTTCCTGAAAACACCATCCTGGCCACCATGGATGTAGAAGCTCCTTATACAAATATTTCACATGAGGATGGACTACAAGCTGTCAAGAACAGTATCACCTGGTGGCTGAGCTTTGGGACTTTGTCCTCACCCACAACCATTTCAGATTTGGAGACAACTTATACCTTCAAGTCAGGGGCACGGCTATGGGTACCCACATGGCACCACAGTATGCCAACATTTTTATGGCTGAGTTAGCACAATGCTTCCTCAGCTCTCGTCCCCTAGAGCTCCTCTTCTACTTGCGCTACATTGATGACATCTTCATCATATGGACCCACAGGAAGGGGGCCCTTGAAGAATTCCACCTGGATTTCAACAATTTCCACCCACCATCAACCTCAGCCTGAACCAGCCCACATAAGAGATCCACTTCCTGGACACTACAGTGCAAGTAAGTGACGGTCACATAAACACCACCCTATACCGGAAACCTACTGACTGCTATACCTACCTACATGCCTCCAGCTTCCATCCAGGACACATCACACAATCCATTGTCTACAGCCAAGCCCTAAGATACAACCGAATTTGCTCCAATCCCTCAGACAGAGGCAAACACCTACAAAATCTTTATCAAGCATTCTTAAAACTACAATACCCACCTGGGGAAGTGAGGAAACAAATTGACAGAGCGGGTACCCAAAAATCACCTACTTCAGGACAGGCCCAACAAGGAAAATAACAGAACACCACTGGCCATGACGTACAGCCCCCAGCTAAAACCTCTCCAGCACATTATCAATGTGCTACAACCTATCCTGGAAAACAATCCCTCACTCTCCCAGACCTTGGGAGGCAGGCCAGTCCTTGCTTACAGACAGCCCCCAACCTGAAGCAAATACTCACCAGCAAATACACACCATACCACAGAAACACTAACCCAGGAACCAATCCCTGTAGCAAACCTCGACGCCTACTCTGTCCCCATATCTACTCTAGCGACACCATCAGAGGACCCAACCACATCAGCCACACCATCAGAGGCTCATTCACCTGCACGTCTACTAATGTTATATATGCCATCATGTGCCAGCAATACCCCTCTGCCATGTACATTGGCCAAACCGGACAGTCCCTACATAAAAGAATAAATGGACACAAATTGGACATCAGGAATGGTAACATACAAAAGCCAGTAGGAGAACACTTCAATCTCCCTGGACATTCTAGAACAGATTTGAAAGTAGCTATGCTTGAAAAAAAACAAACAAAAAACTTCATAAACACACTTCAAAGAGAAACAGCAGAACTAAAATTCATTTGCAAATTTAACACCATTAATTTGGGCTTGAATAGGGACTGGGAGTGGCTGGCTCATTACAAAAGCAGTTTTGCCTCTCCTGGAATTGACACCTCATCTATTATTGGGACTTCATCCACCCTGATCGAATTGGCCCGGTCAGAACTAGTTCTCCACTTGTGAGGTAACTCCCTTCTCTTCATGTGTCAGTATATTTATGTCTGCATCTGTAATTTTCACTCCATGCATCTGAAGAAGTGGGGTTTTTACCCACGAAAGCTTATGCTCAAATAAATCTCTTAGTCTTTAAGGTGCCACTGAATTCCTTGTTGTTTTTGTGGATACATGGTGTTGGTGTTACAGTACATACTTTATACAACAGAATAGTATAAGCCAGGCAAAGGGTTGTGCACTAATCCAACTGAAGTAACCAATAACATAAAACCTTCATTCCCACCTCCAAAAAACTTCAGAAACCTCCCACCATTTCCACTGCATACAGCTCCACAACATTTCCCATAGTTTTTGGGAGAAGAGGATAGACAAATATGACCCAACACTGAATCCTTCAACTGGATCACACATACACCCTTCTTTAGACAATTGGACAGGGTTCCATCTAAACCTGGCATAAGAAGAATACCTCCCTCCCCAATTATTGAGGAAAGGGCTAAATACGCTGCAATAGTGTGGGAAGAACTTTCTACTACAGTGGTTCCCAAACTTGTTCTATCGCTTGTGCAGGGAAAGCCCCTGGCAGGCCGGGACGGGTTGTTTACCTGCCGCATCCGCAGGTTCGGCTGACTGCGGCTCCCAGTGGCCGCAGTTCACTGCTTCAGGCCAATGGGAGCTGCTGGAAGTGGTGGCCAGTACGTCAATTTCAACATTATTAACATAAATTTCACTACAATTTACATATATTATACCCCAAACTAGCTGCTTATGAAAGTGAAGAGAACTCCTATTGTCCATGATTTCAAGTCCCAACAGTTTAAAAGAAACCTATGGTTTGAGGATGCCCAGTAATGCAAGCTGATGAAATTATATGAGCACAAGGTCTGCCTGCTCCATATTCTCACATGTATTCAAAGAGATAAATATGACATTAAATTTATAAATGTGACTTTATTTATTACCTGCACAAACAAACAAAGGAAATCTGGCCTCTCTCCTGTAGCAAGTCTGATTACATAAAGAACATCAAAAACATAATTCTTCCAGAAGAAGCTTATTACCCAGCTAGAGAAAATGAAACCCAGTTCACACAGAGATGGAACCCCTCTAACCATACAGCAGGGACAGCATTGGTACCAGCAATGCAAACTTCCTTACACCTCTTGCCAATGTGCTACAACTGTGACAGCATGTCTAGGAGCAAGACAAGAGTTTAGTCTCCATGCCCAATCTTCTGGGACAGCTAACAAGGGTCCCAGTTAGTACCCTGGTGTTTTGAGGTAGTGATTTTTGTGATATGGACATCTGCTGGACAGAGACCACCAGTTCAGTCCACCAGGAACTAAAACAAACTTACTGAATAAAACACTTGTTTTTAAAAACAAAATATACTCTCTTACTAGTGTCTAACAAGTGCCACTATAGTTTTGTTGCTGTTAAACATACCATATATACCAGATTTAAGTAGGCATATCAAAGCACACCCTTTTCTGATAGGCCATCTATCAAATAACATGCTTACTAATATATGGAGGTAACCAGGTATAGTAAGTAAACCTTTTTGAAGCTTGTATATACACTTAGTTGATTCTTATCACAGTTACGAGTAGTACAGTGATGAACTAGAGATTGCTATGTTTGACCATATAGAAATGTGAAATCTATAAAATAAGCCACATTAGAGAATAGGTGGCCATTTAAACTGTCAAGTGAAACACTACAATGCACACTTGCTCCCTAATTCAGAGCTGCATGTGTCAGTATATAAGCCTTAGGAGAAAAACAAAGTTAGCTCTCGTTTAACTGTTGATCACTGAAACAATTAACGCCTTTCAAAGCATGACATTTAATAGACATCACATCTTTCAGTGATTGTGTTCCCTCCCACCTTTCATTTTATTCTTTCTTTTCCCTTTAAAAAACAAACAAAACATATGAATTGTTTTGGTTCAGTTATTCTATTTTTTTATTTTAGAAATATGTTAAGAATGTATAGTCATATTGCAGGAAAACATTAATAGCAGGGTTAATAGAACTATAACCTTACTGGGATTTAAGCTCACTAACTTTGTATTATGAAGAAAACTATTCATCCTCTAGGCCAGTACTACTCAAAGTGGTGGTGCGCGGACTGGTGCCGGTCTGTGAGCTATCGGCTGCCGGTCTGCGCGCACATTGGAAAAAAAATTGCCGGTCCCCCTCATCAGATAGCTTGAGAAGCACAGCTTTAGGCTACACAGTCCTTGAGAAGGATAATCAGTGATTGCAATACAGGCAAACTGAGAAGAGAAGAGATGCCAACCAAGTGAAGCTCCACTAATTTCCCCCTCCATCCCTCCCTTCATTCAGCTCCATGTAATATCAATGCTTCTCCTGCACTGGAAAAAGAGTTTTCTTTGAACAATGATGCATCATCATCATCTATACTTCCCCGTCCTTAATGGCCCACTCCTTTCTCTGTATCCTTTTAAGAGCTTTCCCACTGTTGCCATTTAAGTACTAATTACACATATGAAAATTTTTGACAGCAAAGTGATGACATTTCAGTTGTGACAGCTTTCTGAAACAGATGTTTCCAGCATTTACAAGGTAAATATGCCCAATGACTGAAGTACACACTAAACATAGAATATACAGCTCTGTGTTCTCCAAGTACTAGGCAACATGAGTTCTCAACTATAAAATCAGAAAGTTAGTTTTTATTTGGTCTTTATCCAGGCAAAGCTCACAAGCATTTTACCTGACTAGAACCTGATCAAGGAATTCAGGATTTGTGTCTAAAGGCACTGTTAATTTCTAGGCATTCCCTTCATAGGGGCCCCGCTCTGTAAATCTTACATTGGCCTGTACTTCTTACACAAGTAGTCCCACTGAAAAAATAGTTCTCACTGAATAGTTCACATGCCAGTAAATGATACCCAAAAATATGCAGCATTGTTCATAAGTTTTCTGGGAGTAATAAAAATTGAAGTGTACTACAAATGGCTTTCTTTGTGCAACTCTTAATGCTACATACTTACATCACTACAACCAGAGGTGAATTTCAGGATAAGAGCCCTTCCTAAAGGCAAATGAACTAGATTATCCCATAGTCAGCAATGCTGAAATTTGAGCTCCATGCTTGCTACGCTAAATACAGTATCTCATTTCTTGCTACTCTAGTCTATTTGTTATCACTAAAGTTATGCTCTTGGCCTGCCATTTTAAACTATCATCACCATCTTCCTTCTCAAGCCTTTCTAGTAGTTTCCATGATACTACCTTTAACTACATACTAATATCTCATTGACTTTTACCAAACACTGATAGGGCATCCAGTGCATTAAAAAGAGCCTTCCAGCTACAGCATCCCCTACCTTTAAAACCACCTACTCCCTACTAACTCTCTTGATTACAGTGCTACCCACTTATAGGAAATTTTTTCCCAGCATGCCTCTCTGGGACTGACCCCTTAAATTTTGTAAAACTAAACACCTGTAGCTCTAAAAGGTGGTGATTTTACAAATAGCTGCTACTTAATACACTGCTTTCTCTTATAGTTAGTAAGTACCCTTAGTTCTTATTATTCATGAGGTAATAGTACACTTTTCTACGTTTTCTTTCTGAATTTATTTCTAGTGCAATTGAAGTGCACCTATTCATACCTCTGAGTGTAACAGGCTTTGCCTGCCTCTTGGAATCTTCTTTGAGTCTACTCTTTATGCTCAGCCTAGCCTTTTCTCTGTTTTTAGCAATCTCCAACTTTTCTTCAAATTCACTCTTTGACCATGATTCTACCACTAACTGCCCAGCCACTCCTATCATTCTGATTCAGACTTCTGATTTTGCTCATTTTATAGAGCAATAAGTTAATAAAAAACCTTGTAGCTAAGGAGCCATGTGTCCAGTTTAACTGCATAATCCCTTTGTGTTTGTTGTGTCCACCCTTTCCATTTGTTGACACTTTAACTATCCAGACTCTAGCCTTCCAACAGGGCTTCATGCAGATATACAGGGTCTGTCCATGCAGTTAAAGTATTAGTTGGTAAGCTCCTGGGGGCCAAGAACTTTTCTCCATATGTGTCTGAAATGCCTACTACACCAAGTGTGCTTTACAAAGAATAAATAGAGTAAAACTAGAAGCCTGAAACAATCCTGTTCTTCACCTCTCTGTTGATATGTGTTGCTCTTCTTTTTTTCCATTTCATTTATCTAGGCTTTTTGTCCTTCTTACTGTTGCTCTTTTCAATTTCTCTGGGCTCCCTCTTCCCTGCCTCTGGTGCCCCTCTCTACATGTGCCAATTTTCTTTTGTTTGCATGCTTTTCTCTTGTTTGTCCCTTTACCCCACTTTCCTCTACTAACACTGTTTTAATTCTCCTGCAGAGCCAGCATTGCTTTTCCCTTCTCCCTTTTGCAGGGCTCCCCAGATCTCTGTTCCTTTTTCAAGCCCCCCATCTCCATTCCAATCCTCTGATACTGTGGCAGGGTGATACTATTGTTAATGCCTCCTCTTAGGTTTTAAAGCCATCTTCATACATGCCCATAAGGACGCTCCTGCTCCCTACCTCCATAAACACATCTCCCCTTCTAGTGCTGGACTTTCTCTTCACACACACCCCTTCCCCTCTCATCTCTCTTTGGAATCTTCATTCCTCAATTTCTGCTCCCAATTCTCTCCTCAACATACATAAGAACAGCCATACTGGGTCAGATCAACAGCCCATCTAGCCCAGTATCGTCTCTTCCAACAGTGACCAATGCCAGGTGTCCCAGAGGGAATGAACAGAACAGGTAATCATCAAATGATCCATCTCCTGTCGCCCATCCTCACACTAACCCCACAAAGTCTGCCCCACCTACCCCCATTTCCTGGGCCCTCACTCTGGTCTCCCTTGTTCTCTGCTCCAGCAACTCACTTCCCTCTATTCTCCTAGTCCAAATTGTTTCTGCCCCTTCTGGAGCTCCACTTATCTGCTCCATGTGTTGTCACTTCCCTCCTAGTTCTGTTACCCTCACAATCCTCCCCCCACACCTCCTTTTGCCACCTCATGTTCTCTACCCTTCCCAACCTCTTGATTCCCTAGTTCCCTGCTCTCTTAGGAGTGCAGTTCTCTCTCCCCAATCTCTGAGGCTCCCATTTCTTTGCCTGCCTTCTGGTCCCTACACTGTACCCAAGTTCTCTATTCCTCCATGATAGTTCTATACTTACCCTGTTTTCTGACCTTCATTCTCCGTGTTCCTTCTGACCCGCCTTGTTTTCTGCTATTTGTTTTCCTTTCCATCCTTCTACCCCTTTAGTTCCTTTTCCCCTCCATGTGGAACTCCAAATTGCCTACCTTTCCTCCCCAGCTTTCTAGAGAGTCTATTGCTAGTCTGTCATTGACAGTGATGCAATCACTGTCCTTGGGTGGGGAAACAGGAGCTTCTTGGAAGAAGCCCAAACAGCAATGTGTGAGACCAAAATGCTGCAGTGGTGACAACAGCTGAAGTAGAGGGGCCCTATTGGTATTTGACAACTAGGTGCCCCTTAGATCTGCCCCGAAATAAAGCTATTTCATTGTAGTGCAAATAACATTCAACATTATCCACATGAAAACCTGGTTACCTAACAGTTAAGGTTACTCAAGTGCATTTCCTTTCAATCAAATGACTAATAATCAAAGAAAGCATCAGTTCAGGCAACATTAACATGCAGATTAACCACAATTTGTATCTCTAGCCACCCACCGAATTAAAATGCTCAAAACACAATCAGACTGTTCAGCTCCACAAAATACTCCCCAATTTAAGGTAGGGGAATTGGAATTTTTTACTGTCTGTATGGTGTTTAGCACAACTGGGCCCTGATCCTTGATAGGTGCTACTGTGATGCAAAAAAAAAAAAATTAGTATTTGATTAACTGGTCATTTCCTTTATTTTTAATAGTTGCACTGACAGGAAATGCAGCTGAGCACTGTGAGCGCTACATTAACCAAGTGTGGTTGGTTGGTTTGACTACTTTTTAAAAAAATGTTGGGGTAGTTTTGGAGCGTCTGAAGGGTGTGGAAGAGCCAGGGATACCAGGAGCTGGTGAGCAAGTCGGGGCGAGGGTAGAAGAAGTGGAGAGACCTGTAGTAGCAGGGAGTTGTGCACAGAGGATGGTTAGCAAGTGGTGTATGGTGGGGGAACATGGGGAAGGATGGCTATACAGGGGGGAGGAGAAGTAGGTTGGGGGATGGTGCATGGGTGGAATCAGTGCTCTGTGAAGCGAGGCATAGGGAGGGAGCTATGAGTTGGGAGTATCAGGAGTGAGAAGCAGTCTTCTGCTGGGCAGAAGCATGACAGGAGATAGGAGGCTTATGCTGGTAGAGCTAGAAAGAACCTGGCTTTCCTCTAGTGAACCTCCTAGAGGAAGCTTTCCCAAGAGGAGGTCTACTCCTATGGAGCTTTCTATCATCATCAGTCTGAGATTCCCATTGGCAAAGCTAATGAAGACTGTGGAGGAAAGCGGCGCTGTGTGAGAGGAAGGGAAGATGTGTGAGGGTGGCAACAGGTCCCCAGTCTGCCTCCCTGGCCCCTGAAGCTTAGCCCTACTGTCTATCTGAGCCCTACTGCCTCACCCAGTCTTTTAGCCCTTGCTGGTTAAACATCCCCAGTGACTGCCTTGCTTGGTTCCCTAGTTCCATGCCCCCCCTCAACCTCCTAACTCACTGAATACAGGAAAAATGTTTACATTTGTACGTCTGTGCAATAGGGCAAGGGACTGGGAGCCAGGCTGGGTACTGCAGCTGGGGAAATGGGCCAGGCAATGGGGCTCTGGGAGTTAATGAGGACAATTGCTGTCCAATCCCTGTGCATGTTGCATCCCTGGCTTCCTAACCCTGTTGCTCTCTCTGATTCCAGCCTCTGAGCATATCTCACCGTTTCAGTTCCATCTCCCACTGACAAATTAACCTGGGGCACAAGGACCTCTGGTCCAACAGACCGGGAGTCTGTTTTGGCCAGGGTTTGAATTGGAACGTGGAAAAGCGGTGGATCTTTCCCAAGCACCACCCACAAAATAAGCTTTGTCCAATAGACATGGTAAAATGACATACCACTCGCAACAGATTGTGCACATGTTCAACATATTATTACATGGACTCCCCTGGCTTGGCTGTCCCTCACTGAGGTCCAGATACACCATAGTTACAATAGACTTGTGTCTAGGGCCCTGGATCCTAGAGTCAGGTATTGATATCAGAATCTCATTTGAAATAATAGTTTTGAGTCCTCATGGTTGAGGAGAAAAGCTTGAAAAGGTGAATGGGGTGTGTCAAGGCTAATTTCCCCCTCTGGCACTTTGAGCGCAGAAGGTGGGAGCCCGCAAGGATTCTAAAAATGAATACTGGCCACTCCAGGCTTGTATTAAATTACCAAGGTTACAACTTTTCTCTGACCTTGAATTGGTAAATGCTGATACCACACAGGTGTAGAACCCCTTTGGTAGTCCAGGAAGGCCCCCTTGGGAATTCCTTCCTGTGGGATACCCTCAAGCCCTTTCACCCCCTCCTCCCGGTAAGAGCCGAGAAAGAAAAAAAGGAAATCAGCTGTTGCCATCAGCTAATTAAACAACATGTGCACAAACCTCTTAAGACACAAAAATCCAATTCTGTTCTTAAAAAAGGTAAATTTTATTTTTTTTAAAAAAAGGAAGAAAATATATCTGGGAACTCAGGCTATTGCTAGATTTTAAAAGAGCAACTACAATGATTAAGCACCAAGAATAGCTTCCTTGAGGTCCAGCTTAAAGGTTACAAGCAAAACAAAAGCACCTGGGGTTAGCTCAGAGGAATCCACAAGCTATAAAGAAATAAAAGGGATAAACCTAATTGCGTCTTCCTAGACGTTTCCTGATCTACTTACATATCTGGGGTTTTAAATGAGTAGTTTCTAGGTATGATACTGATGATAGTTTCATACCTGGCCCAAGCTTCTCACAGCATAGTTTCTGCCCTGTCCGCCTCTCCCTGGGAGAACAACAACAGACAGACAAAAGGGGAGTCGTTTTTCAATTTTAAAAAGTTCTAGCCTTCCCATTGGCTCTTTTGGCCAGGTGCCCACTCACTTCCCTTTTACCTAGGCATAGCAGTGAGACTTTTTAACCCTTTACAGGTAGAGCAATTAGACAACAGCTACTAAGAGGGATTTTAAAGCTACTGGCTGGCTGGGTATCCATAAAAGGGAGTTACCCCACCCCCCTTCATATGTATCTTCAGCAGAGGGAGATGCAGCAGCAGCTAAAACCAAGGAGGAAGCTGTCTGGGCTTACACCCATCACCGGACCCATCCTGCTCTTGTGGTAGAGGAGGAAACTGACTGGTTGAGGTCTTGGGTGTACCTTACTAGGCTGTGTGGGATGTGCTCCCCCTTACCAGGGCTTGAATTACCTACTGGGCTCTGAGACATTAGTTTCCCTATAAAGGGACTCAAATGCCCTCAGGCTCTACTCCTCTCATCTGGCCTTTTAGCTCCTCAGGTCAGGTGTGTGTATGTGGGGTGGGGTAAGAAGTGGTGCCCATCTCTTTGTGGTTCCAAAATGATGCCATTTACAATAGAATGTGGAGATCTGACTGCCTCCTTCATTACTACATCCTGTGACTGCAGTGAAATAAATAATGTTGACCTTTAATTCATCATGAGAGATCTGAGTTTCCCATTATTGGGCACTGAGAAGAATGCGGCATTCCCACCTCTGAGTTGCTCTTTCAAGTTCTGCTTCGACTTTGATGAACCAATGTCAATCTGTTTAGATTTCTTTAACATTTTCAGGGTTTTCTCCACAATCATAAGTGAAAGCTGAGATTCTGTAGAACAAGATGGCAGCCTCCTGCCTCCAAAAAAGTACTGGTTTGCAAACCCAGTCCAATTTCAGTCCCTGATTCTGATGAGCCACAAAGGTTCACCAGAGAAAGAAACTAATCTGCTCATCACACCACATCATAATCCTAGACTTTCAATGGAGACAAACTCTTGTGTATACAATGCCTACAACGAGGCCCTTACTGGGAATTCCAGGCACTACTGTAATATAATATAAATAAGGCCCCCTGCTCACTGTATATGCCTATTATTGATAGGGACAAAGCATGGGGGCAAAATTACTTGACAAACAAAACTAGCAGCTTCCAAATTTATCTGATTTCCTGAGGTTGGCCAAGAGTGTGAGCCCGTTCTGAGAGACTTCACCAGGTCTATTTGAATGGAACTTCTGTTCTTAAAGAGTGACATGCCAGGGAACATGATGTTTTTGTGTATGATGATTAACTCAGCAGGAAGCATAGAGGAAAATCAGATTTGGGGATGGAAAGTGCAGTAGCTAGGATCCCTGGAGGTGGCAGGGCAGAAGGTCCAGTAGTTAACATTAGACAATGGAAATAACTGCTGGACATAGTTCAACTTTTTTTAGTTAAACTAGATCATGATAAATAAAAGGAATATTTTTTGTTGTTGTGTAAAATTTAGAATGTGGTCTGTTTCTGAGACATTAGGAGATGAGTATAGGTGTGTGAAGTTTGGAGAAAATGGGAAATGTTTCTTTAGCAACAGGGATTTGGAAAAAATTACTGTTTGGGAAAATCTTTTAAAAGGGCTTACTTTTAAACCGCAAACGTTTAAATAGTTAACTGCACAAAGAAGAAAAGTTAGTTGGCCTCTGAAGAGCAGGTAGGTTTAAATTCAAACGCCAAATTTAATCAGTGTGAAACAAGGCAGTTTTAGTCCGTTTTCAATGCAAACCTCAACAGTTACTAGCAATGTCTCCATCACAGGATTTTCTTACTGCTCTGTAAAAGATTCGCCACCCCACTGAGTCCAGATGCGCCAGTTCCCTTCCAACCCAGTTACACTATTCTCCACAAGGATGCTTGCGGTGCCACTGTCCGCTGTGTCCTTTGCACTCATGTATTCCCGGCTGTATTCTTTGGACGGGTCTAGCAGGATTTCTCATTCCCATCTGCTAGGTGCGCCCTGCGGTCGCCGAAGGAATGCGGCGTTCACCTGCTAGTCTTCCTTGAGTTTAGCCTTCGCCCAGCCCTTTAAGCCGGCCGGACCAGAGCCGCTCCCCTGGCCGGGGTACGACCGCAGAGTCTCCCCCTGTGCCGCAGCAGCCGCGCTCGCGCTGGGGCGGCGGGAGGGGAACACACCGGGAACGGAACCTCCCGGGCACTTTCGAGAACGCGCAGACGCCGGCTGTCACTGTCACCGAGACGGCGCACCGGCATCCCGGCGGCTCAGAGGGGAATCCCCGGCCTCGCCTCCACAGCCAATGAATAGACCCTATGCAAATGAGGCAACTCCGCACCGCAGTGGGCCAATGGAAATCAGGCAGGGTGTCAACAGGGTTGGGCATTGGATGGGAGTGAGGAAGTAGCGGGCCAATGGGAGGGCCAGCCTTATGGGACGTACCTGCGGGGCGGAGCTATGCAAATGTCGTTTGAAAAGCGGGCGGGAAATCCGAGTTTCGCGGGAGGCCCTTGGCGCGTAACCCGTCTCCCTTCCCTTCATTCATTGTCAGCAGCCGCCGCTTCCTGGAGCCATTTTCCAGCCGGCCCCACACAGCGGGAGCGGCCCCGCTTCATCCGCCGCATCTGCCCGTCCCGCCGCTTTCATCCCCCCCTGGGACCCCGCATCCTGCAGCCGGATCCCCCCCGGCACCCGCCGCCCCCAGTATTTTGGGTCGGGCCTCGGCATTGAGGAGGAAAGCAGCCGGGAAGGCCGGGGGGGAGGGAGGTAGAGACTCGGCTACGGGGACAGACCCAGAGGGAAGGATGAGAAGGGGACTCCAGCCGGCGGCCCTAGCAGCGCAGCCACCCGCACCTTCCATGGACTCCCGGGTGACCCCCGCCAGCTTCCCAGCCCACTTCGCCGCTGGCACCTTCATCCAGATCCGCAGCGGCGCGGCGGCGGCGTCCTGTGTGTCCTCCTCCTCCCAGGTTCCCGGTGCCTTTGCCCTCACTGCGGAGGGGGGTCAGCCCGCTGGCGGCTCCCTGTACTGCACCCCGCACGGACCCGCCGGCAGGACGGCGCTGCTGCAGCCAGCACTTGGAGGAGGCGGAGGCCGCCCCCCGGTAATTCCCCCCCATCCCAGCGGGAGGGCGAAGGGGACACTCGGGTTGAGCCCCGGGCAGGGCCCCGCTGTCCCATCTCCAGCCGGGGTCGGGGGGCAGGAAGGGCTGGGACAACGTCGTGTTGCAATAAACTTTTGTCTCTTCCCCCCCCCCCCCCCACCGCCAACTCGGGCCCGCTCCAGGTGGTGCCTCCTCTCTGCAGCTGGGGCAGTGGTGCCCTGCCCCGGGTGCAGAGGATAAGGCGGGGGGAGGGGTGGTTGCAGCCTGTTCCCCTCTCACCGGCAGGGCCAGCGACCCCCACTGATATTTGTGGCTCCAACAAAGAGCCCGCTGAGGCCAGTGCTTGGCGCTGCAGGGAGTTCGCGGCGCTGGGGCATCCCCACTCACTGGGGGCGTCCTCAGCGGGGGGCGGCTGTGGCGACCCCTGCTCCAGGAGCTGGGTAGATGCAGGCTCCGCTGCTCCCCTGCCCGTGTCTGGGGGGAGCGGGGGGCTCTGCCCAGCTGGTGTCTCCGCTTCACCCCCGGACTCGCCGGTGACGTTTCGCACACGTGCGCGGAGGCCGCGTCTGTGACTGGGAGCCGGGCAGGAGGGAGGGGGCGCTGATCCGAGTGGGGGGAGGGGGACACCCGCTTCCTCCTCCTGCCGCTGGCCTGGGACTGTCCGTGTCCCCCCCCCAGTCACACGCGCGTGCGGCCTCCTTGCCTCCCGGAGGCTGCCCGGGGCGCTGCTGGGCTCGGAAATGCCCCTCCAGCAGGTTAGTGACCGGGCACGCAGGGGCCAGCAGTAAGAGCAACCCTCGCTTCTCCCCCGCCCCATAATGAGGAACCTGGGAGAAGCATCCCCCCACCGTCCTGCAATACCAGGGAGGTCCTCGCCTGCCCTTAGGCTCTGGCACTCCCCGAGCTGCGGTGACCCGGAGGGGGGGCACAATGGGGGAATAATTAAGGTTTCTCCTCCCCCCCGCCCTCTTCCTGAGTTTAGCCCCCCTCTTTTATCCCCCAGTCCCTCCCCCCAATTGCTTTCTCAGCCTGGGCCTGATCTCCCAGCCCTCTGCCCGCCTCGTGATGGCCCCCTGGAAGTGATTGGTCAGGTTCCTGCTTCAGGCCACTGGGTGCCTGGCCCATTTAATTTTTAAATCACTTCATCTACTTTGGTAGTTCCAGCTTCATCCCTCCCCTGGCCTGCTCTAGAGGCAGTTTGCCTCGTTCATAGCCTAACCCCCTTTCTGGAGGGAAAGCCGGACCTTGCCCTGCATTTCTAGTACTTGGAGCTGTCATTTCAGATGGGGGGGGGAGGGGGGATTTCTGGAGGACTCTGCATAATCAACTAAAAGTGTGGGAAGGTGGATGTTTTGGAATAATTAAACACACTGCACCCTCCTTACTGTCTTGTGAGCACTTCCTGGAGGCAAGCCTCACTTCTTTGTTACAACAAAGACTGGTGGTGTAGTTTGGGAGCCAAGATGAAGAAGTTTGGGTAACCTCATAAAGAGGGGGTCTGTAGTGAGAGAAAAACAGTCTTCTTTGTTTCCATAGATATAAAGGACTTTTGTCCTGCACTGGCTTGACCCAGGCATAAAATGGATGGGCAGGTGCAGTGGCGGAGCAAATTTAAATAAGCTACATGGTTTCTCTAAGGGATTTTAATAGTCCTGGTCCTGGCCCTGCAGGCATTCCAGCGCTGGGCCTTGCTCTGGCATTGTGATGTGGGCAAATGTCCACTAGGGTCTCAATGATGAGATTACCAAACTCACTTTCTTCACATGGTCTGAAACAGCAGTTCTCAAACTTCATTGCACTGTGATCTCCTCCTGACAACAAAACTTACTACAACATAACCCCAGTGCCCTGTGTTAATCTAGGATAGTTAATATTTTAAATAAAAAATGCATTGCAAGCAGGGCAATTGCCCAGTGCCCCATGCCACAGGGGGGCCCATGAGGCTTAATTGTTTGGGCTAACATAACAGTTGAGCCCAGCTCTCCAGACGTGAAATACTGGTGTTTTAAACTGCTGTGCACTACCCATGCACAAACTCCATCCCCCAGATCCATATCTTGTTTGCCCATGTTTTTAAAAGACTTTTCTATTAAAGTTAGTTGCCAGCCTATGTTAAATTATGAATTTTAAAAGTACAGACTACTGTTATAATTAAAAGAAACACATTCCTTAGGTAAGTGAGCAAGTGCTTAGTGCTGAGTACTGGCTGACACTGTGAAGAATCTAGAATTTCCAGGGAGGGTGGTCTAGATTTATTTTAATGAGATTTGCAATAAAAACTGAAGGAAATATGGGTTTTAATGCCATTATCATCAAGATATTCATACTTTGCACTGTGAAATGACCTAGAAACCGTCTTAAGTGTTGGTCAAAATGTAGCAGTTTTTTAATTAATAAGCTGTTCAGGTCACTGTCTTTAGTGCTACTGGCAAACCACAATGAGGACATAAGCTTCCTTTTTATACAATTGTTGCAGGTGTTCATTGCTGACATGGCGATGGAGGTTTCAGGAAGGTGCAGTATAGTCTCATCAAAAGATTATAATGAAAGTCATAGCCTATATTAAAAAACAAACTTGATTTGCTGTTGTCATATTTGTAAATCTTACTGTATTTTTTAACCCACCAGTTAAGCATGTGGTTTGGTACAGATTGCTCTGGAAACAGGATATCCAGTCCAGTGCTTTTGTTTTCCAGCATGACTTTGTTAAATGAATTCACTCACAGTCATATCTACAAGCATGATCGCAAGGGAACAATTCTGTGGGGCTTTCTACGTTTTTGGGAGAAAGGGGCATGATGTCATGGCCAGTATTAAACTTATACTTGATTAGAATTAAAAGTATTCAAACTTCAGTCTAGAGCAGCGTTTCTCAAACTGGGGTCCGTGGGCCCCACTGATCAATTCCTTCCCCCTCCCTCCCAGCGCCTCCTGCACGCCGGGGAATAGCTGTTCAGCGGCGTGCAGGAGGCGCTGGGAGGGAGGAGGAGGAGCGGGGATGGGGCGTGCTCGGGGAGGGGGCAGAAAGAAGTGGGGAAGAGGAGCAGGGGTGGGAAGAGGTGGGGTGGGGCCTTGGGGGAAGGGGTGGAGTTGGGGGCTTGGGGAGTCTGTGAAAAATTTTAAATCAAAATGTGGGTTCTCGGTTGCTAAAGTTTGAGAACCGCTGGTCTAGACAGTTCTTATAGTCCCATTTATAAATTTGCCCTAAAGAGTTAACAATATACTCACCACTGTCAACAAATAGCACAGTTGGTTGTGCCCGGTGTGTCTCTTTCTTAAACCCAGCCTCTGTTACATGGACTTTCCATCACCAGAGCCCTGTGCTCTGAGTTATAGAGTAATTGGGGGCGTACAGTATCTAAGCTATACCAGGTTTCAGAGTAACAGCCGTGTTAGTCTGTATTCGCAAAAAGAAAAGGAGTACTTGTGGCACCTTAGAGACTAACCAATTTATTTGAGCATGAGCTTTCGTGAGCTATAGCTCACTTCATCGGATGCATCCGATGAAGTGAGCTGTAGCTCACGAAAGCTCATGCTCAAATAAATTGGTTAGTCTCTAAGGTGCCACAAGTACTCCTTTTCTTTAAGCTATACCAGTGTCTACAGCACCACTCTATTGTAGTGGGGCCTGGCTTTTGGAGATGCTGAGCACTCAGTATGCCAAGAAATTCAGTGGAAGCTATGGCTGCTCAGCACTTGAAAATCAGTCCTTAGGCCTGGATTTGCACAACTCCTGTGGACTGTCAGAGGACAGAAATTAACCCTTATGGTGGTTATTCCTAATTCCATAAAGTTCATAAAGATTTAAACCTTCAGAAGAAGGTGTTAACTAAGGCTCTTATATTAATAGGGGAGATTATGGTGGGGGAATGGGGTGAGGGGGAAGTAATTCTTTAACATATAGTCCTGCACCCCTCTTACAGCTAACATTCTGTCTAAGACCATCTTCTATTACTTTCTATCTAAATCACAGTACTGGAAGACTGAACTACCATTAGAGACAGATGCTCAAAATATTTCCAGTGAAAATAGTGCAAAAATTCTTAGTGCCTTTTCATTGGAATGAGAAGTCTTTAAATAGAGGGCCATTTTTTTTTTGGCCTTAGAAAATGTTTAAATGGAGACACCACCCACGTGGTAAGTCCCTTTTAAAAGGGGCTAAATCCTCTTAAGAATATTTTGAGAGGACTCCTGTGGCCTTTTGATGACATGAACTCTAGGGAGTCTGGTTCAGCATGCTTCAGAAGGGGGCCGGAGGATTTACATTTCCAAACTCGGTGCATACCACTTCTTTCCCCTTCTTGTAGTTAAGAACAGATCTCTTCCGACCCTCAAAAAGTGTGTCTGGAATTGGAACAAAATGGGATAATTGCTTACTCTTAATAGTAGATGCTAGGTAAAGAAAAAGGCCAAATAGGACATACATGGTTGATAGTGAGATGAGGAATAGCAGAAAATGGCTAAAAGATGGACAAGTTACAAAAGTGAACTGGCAGTAAACTAACGGGTAACTTTTTCTTATTTAAAAAAAACAACAACAACAACAAAAACTTTGTCCATGGAAGCCATGTATGCAAATCAATCACCATCTTAATATTTCTCTGCTTGACTGTTACTGTTAACATGAAGAAATACTTAATAAAGCAGTCTATCTACTTCTTGAATACTTTTTTAAAGGAATATACTCAGTTAAGTACTTCAGATATTCTCCCAGGCTAGGACTCTGAATTTAAGAGTCAGATCTTTTGCTCTTCCACCCTCAAGAACCCTTTATCCCCAGGTTGCTTTCCAAAGAGGACTGGATGTGGTTCACTTTAGAGCCAGTCAGTGCCTTTCCTTGTTTGACCCCCGCTTGCTGATCAAGCAAAAAAAGGCACCTTCTTTCTCTTCACTGTACCCAGGGTTGAGCAAGCTTCTGCAGAACTGCTAACCTCCAGGGATCACTCATACGCTTTTTTGGGTTTAAATTAAAAAAAATATAAATAAATATTTTAAAATAAATATTTTAAATAAAAATAATAAATTCTTAAAATATAAAATAAAGCTATTGTTAAAATATAGCTTTCTTTTTAAAAACTCCATTGTTGTTACCACTATATTAAAGCTTGAAAACATGTTTCCCTAATAATTTTGTCTTTAACCAAAGCAACAAAAGGGGATTGAGGGGCCTAGTAGATGATGCTTCTTTGAGAATCCATTTGCTGATGCAAAAAAAGCACCCGGCCTTTCTCACAGGGTGCTATTTTTGGTGAGGGGCTCCATTTGTCACATCTGCATTGGCTTGTAGGTTCAAAGCATGAAGTGATCCACCCTTTTCAACCCTGTGGGTTAATTCCACTTTGCATATCTGTCTGGTTGAGTCAGGGACAGACATTCAGCCCTTTAGGGCGGTTAGAGACCCCATGGTGGAGGAGTCTGGCTCCCAAGATCTTAAACCACCTCAGGGGAATCTTGGGAAAGATGGGGCAGGGGTGGGGGTTGGTTCTGAAGTACTGTGCTGATAGACTCTTTAGAAATGCTTAGTGAAATGGAAAAAGAAAAGGAGCACTTAGAGACTAACAAATTTATTTGAGCATAAGCTTTTGTGAGCTACAGCTCACTTCATTGGATGCATTCAGTGGAAAATACAGTGGGGAGATTTGGAGTAAGTCAAAGAAAGGCAGATAAAGTAATACTTAAGCCCTTGGAGCCTCTTGTCCCCGAGAATATGGTGGGGTGGAAGGCTTGTGACAAAAGTGAACATATAAGCCCCCTCATCTCTTCAGAGGCATCTCCTCCCTCGTAGAACCGGAAACGGTATGCTCACAAGTATAACACTCTTCAGCTTATACATCCCACATTACCTAGGTCTTGTCTACAAGGGGAAATTGACTGGCATAGCTAAAGCAGAAATAGCTATGCTGGTCAATTTTCCTGTGCTGCAGACAAGTCCTTACTTTACAGCAGTGCTTCTCAAGCTATCTGATGTGGGGGACCAGCAATTTTTTTTCCAATATGTGCGCAGACTGGTAGCCGATAGCTCACGGACTGGCACCGGTCCGCGGACCACCACTTTGAGTAGCACTGCCTTACAGTTCATGTAAGAGGAGTGGTGAGTGAAATTCTGTGGCCTGCGTTGTGCAGGAGGTCAGACTAGATGATCATAATGGTCCCTTCTGACCTAAATATCTATGAATCTATGTACTAGAAAGCTGTCATTTCTGAATCCTGCAGTCTGAAATCTGAGGCAGAAAAACAACTCTGAAATTCGTTAAAGTGAAAGGTGAGTGAGCAGGAATTAATCATGGAAGTTGCCAGACAGTCTTGGAGACTGAAGTCTTCCCCAGAACTGTTATAACTGAGACGGCAGCACTGCATGCCTTCTCAGACATCTTTCAGGCTACTACAAGCACTACGGTGGTGTAGCTGGGGTGGTGCAGCCATGCCGTTTTTGCTGTAGCAAGTGTTTATGCGACGGAATTGGGTTTTCTGTCGCTGTAGTAAATCTATGCCCTCAAGAGGCTATCGCTAGGTCGACGGAAGAATTCTTTCGTTGACCTAGCTGTCTCTATGGTGGGGTTAGATCAACCTACTTACCTGGCACAGGGTGTGAAATTTTTTGTGGGCCTGAGCGATGTAGTTAGGTTAACGTAAGTTTTAGGTGTAGACCAGGCCTCAGTTTTGACCTGAAAGGATTACCTCTGGGGTGACAGGGTAGATCATGCTCTATGCCCATACAATTTTTGCCGTGGTGTTGGTGCACCTGTCTGTTGGTAACTAGACTGAGACTGCCAACTCATTTCACTTAGGCTTCTAAGCACCATCAGATGGTAACAACTCTGTTTAATACCAGTGTGGACCAGATTCAAACCAGGACCATATTGGCAAGCAAGCTTGGAGAATAAAAAATGCTCAGCTTATCTTCAATCTTTCTGTGTAGGGTGAACAATGGTGGATTTTGTTGATTTTGTTAGAATATTGCTAATTTACAGCTACAAGTATTCACCATTCATAACTTACAAGGGCATATGAAACTCTCTAGTGACTGAGGTGGGGACTCAATCAGGGCACCTTCAGTGTCTTGCCAGGATTTAATCTGATTTTTTGTACGACAATGTATAAGTCACTTAGGCCCATATATTTAAGTGTCCACTAGCTTTGATTGTCTCAATTTCTGGGTGCCCAACTTGACGCACCTCTGGGGCCTGATCTTCAGAGAGATGCTATGCATCCACACACCATTAACTTCAGTTGACTAGTAGATACTTTGGCCCTTGGTGTCTTGATTTGGATATCCAAAATTAGCTAACATTTTTTGAAAATGTGGGCCTTGCTCTCTGTCTTCATTTTCACATCTGTAAAATGGGTCTTATACTCTCTTCACAAAAGTGTTGCAAGGCTTTATGTTGTGAATCTCTCTCAAATCTTGTAGAACGCAAGTGCAATATATTTTCAGCAACTGAATTACAGTTTCTCTTGGTAAGAATAGTATTAGTGGTTTATTACGTAAGAGGGGGTCCATCTTAGTCTTGATTTTTCAGCTTTAACATTGTCTTATTGAGGAGTTACTGGATATATATATATATGTGTGTGTATCCAAAACGTTTTTTGCATCATCCTTCTTAATGTCCTATAAAGGAAAGAGTTTCTCTTGCAAGCAACAATAGGATTTGCTTCCTTGTCATACCTTTATTATTGGTTCAAAGGTCTTTTCTGGTATGTATTGCATAGTTTACAACCAGAAGGAAACAATTTTTAATTTAGCATTGGCAAGTTTCCTTTCTGCTTGATGATGTTGGTCCCAGTAAGAGGATTGCTAGAAAAGGGGGTGGTGGTGCTTGCTGCTGCTTTGTTTAGGGTTGTTGGAAGCGAGTAGTTTAAAGTTCTGATGCTTTGAGTGCCTAACTATCATCTTGCAAGAGTAAAATAATGGAACAGACAATAAGAAAAAAGTATATAGAGAGCGAGTGAGTAAGCAATACGCTTGATTTTTATTTTTAATTTTATTTTTACTCAAGTTAAAAATTAATAGCAATTAATGTAAGCTCTTTAGAGCAGGGACTAACTTTGTACAGTGCCTTGCACAATGAGGTCCTTCCTAGTCTGTAGGGGCTCCAACAATACAAATAATCAGGTGTCTGTCTTTTTACAATGTGTTCAACCTGAGGCAATACTGCTCCTTCATATAATCAATCAAGGGGAGTATGAAGCCGCTAAACTTGAACTTCATGCAAATTATTTTTCTTTTTAATGTGTATTTCAGGTTCATCAAGTAGGTGTGTAATTTTGCAGCTTCGTGGTGGTAAGGTGACAACTAAGGCTTTGTCCATAGATTGATCAGCTATGTTTGAAGGAAGAAAGGACAGCTGTGTAAAAAATATAGGATAGTGCTTTTTATGAGGGACATCCCACTACAGTGTGGTCTCATGACACACATTCATCCCATGTTGACTCATAATGGATGCAAGGCATTAGATATTAAACAAGAAGTTCAGAAAAATACTTAACCTCTGATTGCTCTACCTTGCGTGTGTTCTAAACGGCCAAAGTGCGGATTGTTTTTGCCATTGTTGGGGAGAGGAAATATTTGAGTAAACTTAGAAGAAGCATAACAAAAAGGTGCTGCTTACTTGTTGACTCCTTCTCTTTGCATCCAGACAAGCCAGTTCTAGTGTATTCTTTGCTCAGGGGCATGTTCCCTGTTAAATTTGTATATGAGAGAGCAGATATTCTAGGGGTGGCTCTTGAGTGACCAGAGAACCTTGCAAAGTTCTCTGAAACGTGCCTTGGGAATCCAAAGCTCGAAGTCATTCTTTGTGTCAGTATCATTTAGCACATCTATTAGTTGTAAAGCTATTTTTCCTAATCGGGGCACTGCAAACTTATACCTCGAGTGTTGCCAGCAGCCAAATATTCTCCTCATTGTTTTTTTTTCTACTGTAACTTGAATGAAATCGTAACTAGCATGCATATGTACTGGCTTTATTTTGACTTGCCAGTGTTGTAGACAGCATTGATCTCCCACATTGAGAGAGTCAATTTTTGTCCTGAAGCTCCAAATTTAGCATAATTAATGTTTTCACATACAGGAATTGACCTTACAGTTACAGCTCTGAATGTTAAACAAAAGTCTACTTTATCTGAAAGTTGTCTTGGTAGAACATGCTACTATTCTTATCAGGATTATTGCAGTGGAGGCTTTTATCCTGGCTTACGGTGGACATAGTATGCTTTGTAACTTTATAATACTGCTTTTTAAGTGTGTCGTTCTGGTAAAGTACGACAGTACTTGAATTATATGGAAATAATGCCAGAGATGGGACCCATATTTGTCACGTACTAGTAGTACTTTATTTCTTGTTACCACACTGAAGGGAAAAAGCCTCTTCAAAACAGAAGGGCTAGGGCAATCAGGCTTATCAGAAACCAGGAATAGTGTCTGGGTGTAAAATCAGCAGAGGAAAGCTTCATCTTCCATGGGAAGTCTTTATCAACCCATGCAAAGTAACCCAGTTACCATATACATATACTGTATAATCGTGTGATCCCTCATTTCCTTGTTTAATGCCTTTTTATGTGACACTGGATATGGCGTGAATGCCATGTGGGGAAGTCTGAGGGTTCACAACTATAAAAGGCACTTTAAAGCAGTGTTTCTCAAATGCGGCCACAGTCTCTTGGGCAGTGACTGGAGGGGGGTGACCACGCAAAGCAGTGCTTCACCCCCAGGGCCACCAAAAGGGTTTGGGCCCTACCACCCGCCCCCCCGGAGCCACAAAGGCTGGAAGAGGAGGCAGCCAGTGAGTTCCCCACCTTCCCAGGGGTGGTAAGGCTCAGGCTTCACCCCTGAGGCAGTGGGTGGCAGGCTCTGGTTGTTGGACTTTGGGCTCCAGCCCTGGACTCCAGCAACATGGCGGCAGATGCCGGCTCTGAGCTCAGCCCCTGCCCGCATTGTCCCTGGCCCCCATAGTGTCCCCAGGCTCTGGTCATGCAGTGGTGGGCTCCGGCCCTGAGCCACAGGGTTTCAGGCTCTGGCCCTGGGGTCACCGACCGCCCCCCATCCATCCACCCCTGGCCCCCCACTGTATCCTTACCCACCTCCCCATCCAGGGCTTAATTTGTCCTCTGGCTTGTCAAGGCTGAGTAAGTCGGCTGTGAAAATTGATATTTGTACAGTTGTTAATATCCCTTTTCACAGCCTCCCATTAGCTTTCCTGACTCTCCTATGAAAAGTGATATTAACAAACATACAAATATTACTTTTTGCAGCAGCAGACTTACTAGCTAGCAAGTCTTTTAAAAAAAAGAACAAGCAAAAACAAAAGAAGAAACAACAACGAAGAAGAATGTGCAAAGCACCTTGTTTGTGTTTCTATTCTGTTTTAGGTTGAGTAAAGAATAGAGAACTGCACATTATTTTTATTATTGAGTCTGCAATAAAACCCTACATAAATAAATTATAATGATTTGGACATGTATATGTGCATATTTATTTGTTTTTCCTAAAGTTAATTGAGTACTTTAAGAAAAATTGTCATAGTGGCCACCAGCAAGAATTGGTGCCCACACTCAGAGGCCACCAAAAAATTTATTGTGAGAGTCCCTGCTTTAAAGTATATAGCTTCATGAACCAGTACGAAATACAGCCTACTGATCAACATGCGGGCCATAGAGAAATCTTCATTGTCTCAGTTGTGTCAATAGTAGGCATCTTGGACTGGTGCTGATGTACATTTCAGGGAAAGGAGGTGAAGAAAGATGAAGTAGTGGTCAGTGTTATAGAAAATCATGATGTTTCAGTTAGGAAACTTAAATACTCTTAATTGAGAGCTGCCTTGTAAGGGCAAGCTTTGAACCTAATTTTGTTCTGGTAGATGACTTCTCCCACTCACATTAGCAACATATTTATATTATTAGTGTCCAATGTCCCCATCAGGACCAGAGCCCTGTTAGGTTGAAGCAATGCAGACATGGAGAATCTGCACCCTAAAAGGATGCAAAGTAGCCGAGGGGATAGAGCACCAGACAGGGTCTTTGGAGTTCTGGGTTCTAGTTCCAGTTCAGACACTGTTCTGCTGGGCAAAACTTCCCTGCCTCAGTTTCCCTGTCAGCTTTGTATAGCACTTTGAGATTGATTGATGGAAAGTGCTATATAAGAGCTAGGTATTCTTTAAAGAGCTTACACTCTAAAGATATGATGAGTGGGCAGGGGAAGTTTTTAATATTAAAAAGAAGATAAAAGTGGTGATATAGATGTTTTTATTTAGTGTCTCTTTATATAAACTCACCTGAAATTTCTCTCCAGTTCCAATTGCTAATTCTGGTTAACCTTTTTTATTTTTTAAACGTGGACATTGTCCCCATTTGGCATTCTAGCTACCCTTCTGTTCCTGGCTGGCACAATCCCAATAACAAATCTGTTGCTTCACTATCTCCCCGTCTAGAATCTTTGACTATAATTCCTTCCTTCCAAGGCCATGAGAATAATCTTTTAACAACCGTGCAGGCTTTACATTCTCTGAAGGAAGTTTCTCTCTGAGGTGGTCGGGGTATTGGGGACGCTCCTGCATGGTTACCCAGCCCTCTCCCTCAGTTTCAGTAGCTCCACCTGCCTGCTTGTGCTCTACAGGGAGTGACAAGTGTGAACATCAAAAGTATTAGTATGCAGAGTAGTTTCTGATGTCAACAGGGCTGAGAAGATAAGCACCAATGTGAGGAGGTAACTCTTCTTCCCACATGCACTGCACTTGACTTGGGGCCATGCAATCTGGGGGTTTCGGTGTCTGGTGTGCAGTAGAGGAGTCCCTAGTATAATGAGACTAGTTGGAAATCCCCTAAGTCAGTGATTCTTAACCTTTTCCATACTGACCATACAAGATCTCTGTCCCACTTAGCAATGTGGGAAGGGCAGAATGGTTGTGACCCCCCCAGGTGTTGAGTACCCCTGCACTGGCAGTTAATTCTGGTAGCCTCCCTCTTGGTCCATTCCATCGACCTCAGTCAATTGCTGAATGTACAGGAAGCAAGAGCAACCTTAATATGCCAGCTGCACATGCTTTTCCAGAAACTAAACACACCAAGATCATTCCATGTTCTGAAAGCAACACCTCTCTTCAGAGCAGAACTCCCCACTGTGAGGTGGTATACAAACAGGGAGCACGTGTGGTGCTGTCTAAAATAAGCATTTTCCCTTATTTAGAGAGAGCCCTGCATGCAGGACTTCCAGGATGTTTTCTCAGTACTAGACAGGAAAATTGCCAGTACAGAAAGGTGTCAGCACTTCAAGCTTCTTAAAGAGCTGTATAAGGCAGATCACATTGCCTCCCCTCCCCGCCCCCCGACATCCCAAAGAATGACAAACCGGGGGGAGGGGAAAGAGTTGGGGTATCCCTATCAGAAGCCAGGTTCTTCCCTGGAGGGCAGACTCAAAGCAAAGCAAGAGCTCCTGCTTTGTCCTCAGGAGATTGGGGTGGGCAGGAATGAGAATATCTTTCTGTGCCACTTTGTCTAGTTTTCTGTTTTGCGCTTTCCTTAATCAACTCTTCGATGATGCTGACTCTATTTTCACACTTCTCCCTGCTCCCTGAAAGCTCTCCTTGCCTCTTTTCTGTCTCCTCCTCAAAGGGGGGAGGTTATCCGCAGACAAGGTTGTGTCCGCTGTTGTTGTACTATTTCAGACCTCTGCTGTCTCCAACCATCCTTCCCAGCTGCTGAAGAACCCACAGGCTTCAGCATTCCTTTGTTCTCCTGTTAGAGAGATTGCCCCAAAATTCTGCTTGCCATAGAACTAGCGGTTGAGAGCAAAGGAATTGCTTCAGATGCTCCAAGAATATTTATAGAGGGAGGGCTCTAAACCTCTGTACAGTTAGTAAGTATCCACTTACTTTCAGCTAGCTTGTGGGATGAACTGTTACATCGGTGTTGGTACCTTGTTGAAATGAGGAAAATTAACAGCTCTGTGTTTCTTGAACTTTGCATCAATGGCCTTGTGAAGGTGTGTACCAGACCCTTTGAAGCCCCTTGCCGGAGGCACTGTAGTCCTACCACACCTCGCCCCAGAAAAGAAGCAGTGAAGGTGGGTCTTCCAGGCTGCCTAGAATGGCTTCTTCCGTGCAGCCTATCAGAGCTCAGCCAATTCAATTAAAAGCCACTGCAGGGCCCAAGCAGACCATTTGGTGGTTGGGACTAGAAGGGTGGAATAGAGTCATTATGGTCCCTGATGCAAATCTTGTTGAGGTGTCAGGCACACAGGCATGTCCCAAGGGGGCCCGGAAGAGGAAAGAGTGCGGGATTGTACCTGGCCAACTGGAGGCACTCATGGGAGGTGAGTGCACTCTATCAGAGGCTTAGTGTAATTGAGTGAAATACAAATCATGGTGTGAAGATCCAAGAAAACATTTCTTCCCCAGCTAGTGGCAGCCTGTTGATGGCTGAGGTTGTGCAAGAGAAATGGTCCAACTAAAAAGGATTAGTGGACTAATGTGCATCCAACATACCACAGGCTTAATGGCCATGAAGTACTTTCTGTCTTAAAGGGGAGGTGCTATTAAAGACTTTCTGAAATCCCTGTTCAGACGCAAGTCTCAGACTCCTAAGCTATGTCTACACTGTCGCTTTCAGCGCTAAAACTTTTGTCATTCAGGGGTGTGGAAAAACACCCGCTCGCTCGGGGTTTTTTTTTAATTGCTGGAAGAGCTCTCCCCCGGCGATAAAGTGTGCCTACAACCGCGTGTGCGCTGCCACAACCATGCTGTGATGTGGGTAGTGTAGACCTACCTCTACTGCAGCGCTGCTTAACAGGTGCAAATGTGTAACACCATTGGTCTGAAGCAATACCTAATTTCTTCCTCAGGTGTTTCCATTTCTATCAGCGGTACTCTCCTTCCACAAGTCACCATAGAGCTGCCTTTTTATGTACTTCCTGTGTCGTGTTTGAATCTCTCTCCACTAGTTATTTCATATTCCAGGGCACTAGACTGGAGATCTTTAACATCTGGAAATAAGCCTCAATCCTGAATTGAGAGGGAAAAATTTCAGGTTTCATAGCCTCCATTTTGTTCAAACTGTAAAACTAGAGCCCAGTTTAGTTTGATTAGCAGTGTGGACAGGAGCAGTGGCAGTCGTTGTAGGTGAGGGCTGATAAACTGGCAGAGTTGTGTGAGGAAGTTTTAGTTCCCACTTTCATGAATATTGAATTAATGTTTCAAGAATCTAAAAGTTCCTTTCATAAAGCATTTTCATCTGGAGATGCAAGTTGCATAACAAATTCAGTGTTAAGATCCTTCTGCATGAAGAGAGGTGTGGAAGCGAGATGGTTCTTATCAGATAATTTTAGAGTTGCAATATGGAACTTTTTTCAGAGTAGCAGCCGTGTTAGTCTGTATTCGCAAAAAGAAAAGGAGTACTTGTGGCACCTTAGAGACTAACCAATTTATTTGAGCATAAGCTTTCGTGAGCTACAGCTCACTTCATCAGAATTGTTAGTCTCTAAGGTGCCACAAGTACTCCTTTTCTTTTTGTGAATATGGAACTTGTGCTTTAAAGAGCTAGTATAGTGGTTCACATATAAACCAAATGCATTTCCATAGCTTTGATACTGCTGAACCACAGTGGAAATCTGGAACCTTAACTACACTACTTGTAGGAAGTTTAACTCCTGCAATTAACCACAATTGTGGTCAATCTTTGGAAAGGCAGTAACAAAAAGGAAGAAAGGTGGTGGTATTTGATCAGCTTTACTCCCTTCATTTGTTAGGGTTTGAGATAGGCAAAACTCTGGCTGTAATAATAGTATGATACTATTAGTGACTACCGCTTCAGTGAGGAGCTACGTATGTATGTATAACAATGAACAACTTGGAATTTAGGGTAGGAACAGTAAGGAATATTGAGGACTTGTATTTAATATTGATTAAAAATACCGAAATACTCAAATCCAATTAATAAATAGCTAGATTAGTTGGTAAACTTCAAGATAAATATTATTGGATAAATAGACGTACAAATATGAGGCTATGTCTTGGATCCACCAAATCAGAACAAGAGTGCTGCTCAAACCTGTTGATTTAAGGTAGTGTAGCTAGTCCCTCCTCAGGTTATATGCCCTGACAACTAAACTTCAAAAAGGCCTCCAGTTATTGTCAGTACAGTTTTGCATGCATAATTTTTGGGCATAATTTCTGTTCATGCCTGCGCCTATTTAAGTACAAGCTACCTGATCAATCCCTCTGTTCAGGTGGTGAGGGATTTCATCTGAGGGATAAATATCACACCTAAACGTTGTGCCTGCACTTAATTACGGGCACCAAATTGCATCTAAAATAATGAAAGCTAAAAATTGTGGGGTCAATTAGTGAGTCAACTTCAGTCCTTGTGCACTCCTAGTTAGACATTAGCAGCTGCTCATACTCAGTAACCCAAGCAGGCAACTTTTGTGCTATTGCTTGCTAGTTCTTACATGGCCATCTGTTAGTTTTTTGTTACAGTGAACCCCACATGTTTGAGATATACTAACACCATTCAGTCAGTTGGGGTCTTTCTACTGCATTCAGAAAGTCATCAAACATCTTGGTCAGGGTCATGAGAGAAAAGTACGATGCAGCAACAGCCTGCATCTCTGCACTTGTAACGTAAAGCACCTGTGAAACTCTCATAATTCTGTTCCAGGAAATCCTTTCCTGCAAAGGAAGTCTCATCTGGAGTACAGATCTGGTGAAACACTTGTAGCTAGCCATTTTATTCATTTCTTCTTCCTACCGCAACAAGTATTTAGTAGAGCTGGATGAAGTTTTTCAGACTAATAGTTTATTCATCCAAAAATGTAGTTTCAGTCAACTTGAAACTATTCCTGAGTTTGACATAAATTTGACCAATTGTTTTTTCCCCCAATTTTTTTTTTTTGGGGGGGACTTAAGTGCCATTCACAAAATGAGGTGACGGTAGCCTCCTAACTTTAGCCTTGTGGTTAGGACACTCCTCGGGTATATGGGAAACCCAGGTTCAGTCCTCCCCCCCTATGTGGAGAAGGGATTTGAACTTGGGTTGCCTACCTTTCAGGAGAGTGCTCTACTCACTGGGCTATGAGATATTTTCAGACAAGTCTATTTCTGTCTCTCCCATTGAAGCTGTTCCACTATGTATAAAAAAAATTAGACATCGAAGCAGTGATTTGAACTTGGGTCTCTCACATTCTGTGAGTGCCTTAACCTCCAGGCTATAAAGACACTTTTTCCCTGACCCGATGACCATTCATAGTCCTTCATAATTCATTAATAGTCATTTCATTCCATTATTGGATAGATGCACTCACACAAGTAGAACTTCGATCTGGTGCAAGTTTTTTTTCCTCTCTCTTTCTGCCCAGTCATCATCTAGCCCCCGCTCACTGGGGCAGACTGCAGTCTGTAATGGCCACTCATTCATTATTGGCAAAGGATTAGGACCTGCTGCCTTTGCCTGTCCTCGGGCTGCCCCTTTGCAGCCCCAGTACCTTTTAGCCTTAAACAAAGCCTGCAGTCTGGAGGCTTACCAGGCTGGAGCTCCCCAGCTCCCTTTGCCCTTCCCCAGCACTGCTCCACCTCAGGTACCTTGCTCCCAGGTAGCTAGCCCTTTCCACTCCAGGGCTAGAGTGAGACTTCTTGTCTCCTGGCCCCACAACCCTTCTTATCAAGGCCGCCTGGGCCCTAATTGAGCTGGCGACACCTGTGGCTGCTCTTAATCCCTTTTACCCAGCCTCAGCCCTCTCCAGGACTGCTTTTAACTCCTGTTCTGTGGGAGGGGGGCAGCAGCCCCACTACACACATCAATTATGAAAATCCCTTTAAGTCTGAAAATTACCTTGGGGGGGGGAGGGCAGAAGGATGACAATATTTTGCAAGGAAGCCTGCGCATAAAATTACCATCATGTAAGACTAATAGAGTCTTTGCTTGTGCTTCAGTTCAGTACATCTATTCTAGATCATGCCAGATGAATCCTTTACAGGGTTCAGTTGTCAGTATTGTCCAGACAGGGATAGAGGACTGTGTGCTATCTGCATTGTGTCTAACATTTATTGGAAATACTAGAGCAAGGGTACATTTCAGGGTGAGTCTAGATCCCTGTAGACCGTTAGCAAGTTAAACCCATAAACTGATCCTTCATTATGACCATAACTTGGTATTAAAGAGCTCCTGGAACCCCTCTTCAGACCAGTTTGGGTGTTAGTTTTCAGTCCGTTGCATATTTACTTCACCTGGAGAGTAGAGAAATAGTAAGCCCTGTTGTATAAAGGCCCTATACATTACTTGTAAGAACACAGCATTATTTGGAACTGGGTATGAATAAAACCAGATTTGGGGGCATCAGGAATGACTTTGAGGTTCTGTCCATTGCCCAAATATTAGTGAGGGTTATTTTTTAAAATTTAGGAAGCCCTGCCCTTGCTGCTGTCGTTGGTGTTCAGTTGACTGGACTTTACTGAATGGCCTGTTTCTTCCCCTCCCTCAATTGCTGCCACTGCCAAGGGAAGAGGATGGCGTCTTTATACATCCTTTCTCACTGATATGCTCTGGGGGGAGTACCTTTCTCCTCTTGCCAGCTGTATCCGTACTACCTCCTAATAATGGATTTTTTTTCTTGGAGTTTTCTGGAGGGACAGAACTCAGGTACTGTAGGAGGAAGAGTCCTGAAGTTAAGATTGGCCTTTATATCAAAGTGTAAAACTCACTACTTCAGCTGCAGAAGTAGAAGAGGATGGGGAAATCATGACCTACAAAGAAGGTGAAAGGAAAACAGACTTGACAATGGGAAGCATAGGAGTACCTTGAATGGCCATAATGAAAGTGCCCAGTTGCCTCTTGGTCAAATCAAAGTAAGTTATTGAAGATCCATAAGGAAGCTTCATGGCCAATTCATGAATAAGTTGCTGACTGTTAAAGTATAGAAGACTTTTCCAGTTCAGTCTTTGGCAGGTGTCCATTAAAGTGCTAGTCCCTTGTCTGAGAGAGTTCTGTACACTTTTGGAAAAATCCTATTATGCCATTTATTGCTTATACAGGTAGTTCCAGTAACATTACAGGACACAAAACAGAAAGGGGGTAAGCATGCTTTGCAAATGGCTGCTCAGAGTGATTTTTTTTATTTGATTTGTTTTTGACTGAACTTTAGCTACAAAGAGTAAAACCTGAAATTTGCTAACAAGCCCCTCTGCTTCCCCCTCCACCACATCTTCTTCCTGAGTATTGCCTCTTTCCCTCTTCCACTGGCATTCTGCTATCGAGAGATCTCTCCAGTATCCCGAGTTTCCTGCTGCCCTGTGAAGTCCTGAAGTTCCCAAATAAGTGTTTCTAGTGGCACAGGGTTTGCAAGGCCTCAATGGGCAGCCAGAAGATAGACATTCTTTTACACACCATGTATGGGATACTCAGACTCTTTTTTAAAGAGTTTGTGGATGGTTCTTTGCCAAAAAATGTTCAAGGACAAAGTTTTGTGATTCATATCTGGGAGTGAGAGAACAAGGACGTTTGACTTAATATCACATGACTTTCTGGATAAAACATTAGCACTACACTATCAGTAGAGCATACATTAAATAGATTCAGAACTGGAAGCTGACATTTTTAAAGTAGTTGTCAGTAGGCACCATCACTGAATCAGGGTGTTCTGCAGGGATGGGTTGTAGGCACATGGCTATTCAAGATTTTCATCAATGATCTGTAAGTAAACATAAAGTCACTGCTGATACAATTTGTGGATGACACGAAAGTTGGCAATGCAGTAAATAATCAGGATAAGGCAGTCATACAAAGTGATTTGGATTGCTTGGGCAACTGGGCAGCCAAATGCAAAACTACACCGCTAGAAACAAGGAATGCAGGTCGTACCTAAAAAATGGGGGATTGTATCTTGGAAAGCAGTGACTCTGAGAAGGATTAAGGAGTCATAGTGGACAAGCAACTGAACATTAGCTCCCAGGGCGAAGCTGTGGCAGAACAAGATAATGCTTGGATCCGCGAATGTGTAAACGGGGAATAGGGAGTGGGGAGGTGATTTTTACCTCCGCATATTTACTCCTGGAAGAATTCTGTGCCAAAAAATTAAAAATTCTGCACACAATATTTGAAAATTCTTCATATTTTAATTGTCAAAATAACCCTATATAATCATACCAGTTTCAATTAGTGTGGTAATTTATCTCAAAATACCTGTCAGCCACTATGTTTGTAACAATACAGACACAAAAAATTCCCCCATGAGTACAGAGTTAAAGAAACCCCTACAATAACGCTGTTCCTGTTTCTCTGCCCCCTCCCCTCCAGAGCCCAGCTGAGGGGCCAAACACCCACACTGCCTACCCTCCAGAGCCCAGCTGTGGGGTGCCCCCCCTGCCCAGATACCTGCATTGCGTACCCCCCAGACTCTACCTGTGGGGGCCCCCCTTCACCCCCTCCCACCCAGAGCCCAGCCACGGGGCACCCCCCAAGCCCAGACATCTGCACCCTCTACTCCCTAGAGCCCAGGGATCCAGAGGGAGAAAACACCAGATGCTGGGTCCTGGGCTTGTATGGTGTTTCCTGCACACTGTCTGCTTCCTTCAAGGTGTGCCAGGAACTGCTGCTGCTGGGAATGTTCCAGCTCTCTCCACCTGCCAGTGTCTTCTATCTGTGAGCTGGGGAGCTGGGCTCTGCCAGGTCTAGTGTCCCCTAGTTGCGGCCAGCAGCTCTGCAGTCCATTTGGGGGGGGAAGGAAGGGGGAGGAAATTCTGTGCAGAACATTAATTCTGTGCAAATACATTGCACAGTGGTGCAGAATTCCCCCAAGAGTAACATATTGCATTCGTGAGACTCATACTGTTCAATTCTGTGCAATTCTGGGTGTCAACATTTAAAAAAGGATGTTGAGACATTGGGGAAGATGCAGAAAGGAGCCACAGAAATGGGTTGGAGAACATACTTTGAACTCTGAGTCTCTGACCATAATCTGTTTAGTTTAGCAAAAAGAAGATTGAGAAGTGACTAGATCACAGTACATAAGTAACTTCACAGAGAGAAAATACTGTGTACTAAACGGCTCTTTAATTTAGCGGAGAACGGTATTACAAGAACCAGTGGCTAGAAGCTGAAGCCAGACAAATTCAAATTAGAAATTAGGCATAAGAACAGCCGTACTGGGGCAGACCAAAGGTCCATCTAGCTCAGTATCCTGTCTTCCGACAGTGGCCAATGCCAGGTGCCCCAGAGGGAATGAACAGAACAGGCAATCATCAAGTGATACATTCCTTGTCGCCCATTCCCAGCTTCTGGCAAATGGAGGCTAGGGACACCATCCCTGCCCATCCTGGCTCATAGCCATTGATGGATCTATCCTCCATGAATTTATCTAGTTCTTTTTTGAATCCTATTATAGTCTTGGTCTTCAAAACATCTTCTGGCAAGGAGTTCCACAGGCATGGACTGTGCGTTGTGTGAAAAAATACTTCCTTTTGTTTGTTTTAAACCTGCTGCCTGTTAATTTGTTTTGGTGACCCCTAGTTCTTGTGTTATAACAAGTGTTATAATAACACTTCCTTATTTACTTTCTCCACACCAGTCATGATTTTATAGACCTCTATCGTATGCCCCCTTAGTCGTCTTTTTTCCAAGCTGAAAAGTCCCAGTCTTATTAATCTCTCCTCATACGGCAGCCGTTCCATACCCCTAATCATTTTTGTTGCCCTTTTCTGAACCTTTTCCAATTCCAGTATATCTTTTTTGAGATGGAGTGACCATATCTGCACGCAGTATTCAAGATGTGGGTGTACCATGGATTTATATAGAGGCAATATATTTTCTGTCTTATTATTTATCCCTTTCTTAATGATTCCCAACATTCTGTTCGCTTTTTTGACTGCTGCTGCTCATTGAGTGGATGTTTTCAGAGAATTATCCACAATGACTCCAAGATCTCTTTCTTGAGTGGTCACCCAGTTTTGAGAGATGCTTTTGTAGTTCTTTGCAGTCTATTTGGGACTTAACTATTTTGAGTAGTTTTGTATCATCTGCAACAATTTTTAGTGGTGAGAATGATTAACCACTGGGGGACACGCTCAAGGGAAGTGATGGATTCTCCATGTCTTGATGTCTTCAAATCAAGACTGGATGCCTTTCTGAAAGATACGCTTTAGCCAAACACAACTTACTGGGCTCAATACATGAGTAACTGCGTGAAATGTAATGGCCTGTGAGATACAGGAGGTCCACCTAAACTCATGATGGTGGGGTGGGGGGAAAGGACAGACTCATTTCCTTGAAAAATGTAGGCTGATAGGAGTGGCCCATTTTCAGGCTTACCTATGCAATGATCTGGATTCAAAGCACCAACCGTAATTGCCAAGAAAAAAAAGAATAAACATTCTTACTATTCAAGTTAGCATTTCAGAAAAGAGACACGGTGCCCAGTTTAGAAATAAGTATTAGAGAACATAGAAAGTGGGTTGATTTGATTTTTCTGGGTCTGAGTCATTTTCTGAGTTGTCCTTGCTAATTCTGATGTGAATCTAGTAAGTGTTCTGCTTCATCTTTACAGAAGGAGTAATTTTATAAGTATGCTTCATGGTTCGAAATAAAATGGCCATTTTCCCCCAAAATGTATGTTCTTTTATGGTGACATCAACCACTTCTGGATATGTCCTGTGAATACGTCCATCCACATCAGTTACTGAGACAGCTCTGTCAATAAGATGCCTGACTATACTCCAGTGTAGCACACAGTTCTCCAGTCTACCTGCACCTGCTCACTTTCCTCATAAGCTGTCCTGTTGTATTTGTCTAGTTCTTGTCTTATTACTCTCTTTCCTTTGCTGGGACTACTATAAATCTTGCCATCTGAGCCAAAATTCTTATCTTTATTTTGTCAGCATCCTAAAACAGTTCAGCTATTTGTCCTGGATGGTAGAATAAGACTATTGGTTTAGAATGTGCATCATGGTGAAAACTTGGTGTTTTATTTATTCTGTGTGACATCACAAAGGAATAAAAACATCAACAGCTTTGCTCTGTACATGTCATTACAGTGATTTAAGCCAGCTATTGCCAAACTACTCAGTAAAGTAAGGCTACATAAAACAATTACTTATTTTGAAGCAGGAAAAAAGTGTTTAGCCTCTCAAATAACTACCCAAGGGGATTAAGCACATTCTATAAGATCAAGTTAACTTTGTGGTCTAAGAAATCTTCTTATGAATAAATCTGCTGGTTAGCAACATAGTTGTTTTACTGATGACACAAGGTGGATGTGGCTGTCAGCCAAAACTGTCTTCAGGGCCAAAGGTTCTGCTCACTAGAGTTACTTCTGGTTTTATGTGCTTTAGAGGAAAAACTTTATATTCCCTTATTCCCATCAGCATTAACTTCTAGACTGATGATTGTCAAGCCTGCTCTTAGGCTTATTTTGTGTAAGAGCTTCTCCAAGATATATAAATCATATTTCTCATTTCATAGGCACCAGTAATGTATCTTTTGTTTCCCTGGGGTTGATTTTGAGTAGGAGGACTAGGATGGTTGAGTCAGCTCCTTCAAGTTTGTATAGTTTCAAATCTTCCTTAATGTAACACTGTAGTAGTTTTAATTTTTAAAATTGCACCCGCTCAATGATCCAAGAGTCATACAGCTCTCTTAGCAAACCCAACTGTACAGTTATTGGAGGTGCAAATTTTGCTTCGTAGTTCTAAGTTGTAATGATATGGCTTTCTTGACGCAAAATAACCAATTAGAAACTCTGCTATAACTTGTAAAAAACCTTTCCTACAGCAATTGTCTCAACAACCCTCCACTCTGTCCTCTCCTCTTCTCTAGCTCTGTATTTGAAGTGGGAATCACTCATCTATGCCTAGTCTCCTTCCTGTATGTTTTTGATAAATTGCCCAATGTCCTTTGGAATCTATCATCTTTTTATTACTCTAAATGGATTCAAAGTATCTTTATTACTTTTGTGGAATAGCTGTACATCTTTCTGCTCTTGTGGACGTAGCTGAAGGTGGTATCTCAAAACAAAAAAAAACATACTTTTTGAGCTCTGACTTGTGACAACTATACTGGTTGCACAGGTAGTTAGATATCAGAAAAGGAATTTTTAAAAAAACTTGTCTAATTGGGAGTGCAAGGCCGTGACAAACTCAGTCTTACCTACAAACAATCAGTGTGCCTCAGGCAATACATTCTCTGGTCACAGCTTTGACAGAGTATTGTATTTTTACTCTTGGCTTTGAGTCTGGAAGTTTGTGACTTCTCTTAAAAAAGAAAACCCCTCCAACTGAGGGCTTGTCTAGACTAAAAAAACCCTTGAACTCATGTTAACCACATCAGTGTTGCTACAATGGTTCAAACCCCTGCACCAGTGCAAAATGGAACTGGTTGCACAGTGGCTTACCCTGGCAATGTAAATTGTACTGATGCAGGCCCTGTCTTGCACCATTGTAGTGCATCTACAGTGTGTTTACCCTAGTGTAGCTACAAGAGTGCAAAGGACCCAGATGACAGGGTCATATGTCTTGTAAGTATCAAATGTTGCTACTTCCATCTTTTTAAGTTTTCTGACTTCTACGATGTTACACCCCAGGCAATAGCTAGCAAGCTAGTGACTATCTTTCCTGAGAGTTCTGCTAAAGTGGTTAAGCGAAGTCACAAAGGGACAAATTCCTGCCTTCAGACTTGAGTGCCTGACCCACCAACTGACTTCAGTAGGAGTTGTGGGTTTATATCATTGGCCAACCAGTCCTCCATGACCTCCCACCATCTTCACAGAATTCCCCTGCATCAGAGGATCACCATCCTAGTAGAAAGTGTTGTAGGCAAGTGTGGGATGGGTTTTTAAAAAAAACTACTCTTAACAGAGTTGTGCTAATTTCTATTCATTTAGATAGAAGTCACATAGTGAAACAGATGGCGTTCACAAATTCATTTTGAGTTCACAAGTCCAAAGGGTAAAAATAAACTCACAGACCACTGTTTTGAAAAGGACTACTTCATGAATACAATTATTTTCTTGGGGCAAAACTAGATTAAAATTATGAAGTTAGTTTACCGTTATGAAAGTGTGGAAATATCGGTTGATGATGAATTTTTAAATGAGACATTGTAAGTAGTTGTTAGCCAATTGAGGCAATAGATACCACGTCCATAAAATGTGTAAATTAGTTTAACTATCACTTTCATATTCGGTTAACTTTTTATGTAATTGGGTGGGTTAAATTTAAAGCTAAACTATATCTTACTTTGATAGTTACATATCTCTAGAGTACTCAAATAAACTGCACCCAGTTTTTTTCATCATGCCATCTAATTGAAAGTTCACGGATAGGGCATGTTTGTTTCAGGGTTGATTCATGGTGACACATTTTTTATATTAATTACATTTGACACTCCTGAACTACTTCTGGAGGTAGCCATCTTTCTAAAGCGGTGTAATTTGGCAATTGCAGTGTGGGAGCTAAAAAAAAGATACACATTGCTTCGATATTGGCTCACCTGTTGGAAGAAAAACTTTAATGTTAGCCAATTCCAGCATGCTTTATGATTTAACAGCGTCCTAGGCTTAGCTCTGCCTACCAGTCATCTACAGGAGCTTTGTATCATACGTTATGTCTATGGTACATTGTAAACCTGAGCTCAGACTCCGGTTTGAGCCCAACTGCCCCCCTACTGTCCACACACACACCTGTCTGGCTCAGGTCCTAGGATCCACCTGGGGCATTGGGTCTGAGCCTGAGTTCCACTGAAACTCTTGTCTAAGCCTTGTCATTTTTCAGTGTGGATCATAGGGGCTGGAACTACAGGTGTGGGGGTGCTGCTCCACCGCTTGGCTTGAAGTGGTTTCCATTATATACAGGGTTTATAGTTTGGTTCAATGGCTCTCAGAACCCCCACTATAAAAATTGTTCCAGCACCCCTGGTGCAGATGCAGCTCAAGATGTAGACCCCAGTCAGAAGGTCTGCATAGTTCTGTTTCCACTTGTTAGCACGGTTGTGAGACCTGGGTCCAGCAATTGTAAGCCCATGTTTACAATGCAGTGTAGATGCTTAACTATAGGCTTGGGAAAACTGAGTCCACAAGCCCGGGTCCCACAGATCTGGGTTTACAATGCAGTGTAGACAGACTCATACTGGCCAATGGTCTTGGCTTTGCACTAGGGAATCCTGGGATACTGATACAGCCTTCAGGGAACAGCTGACCACACAGTTTCCCTCCTCCTTCCCAAATTGTCTCCCTGCATTCTTGTTGCCCCGCCCTCAACAATGGTTCATGGGGAGTGGAAAGAGAATGAGTAGTGCTGCTTTTTCCTCTCCCACCAGTAACCCAAGGTTTCTCAGCAAGGTGCTGGTTGGTGGCGTCTCCCCTTCTTTATCAGCCTTGCTATTCTGTGTTGATCAACTTTCTGAAAGCTCTGTCTCTAAGGCTCCCACCTTAATGGTGTCAAACATGATTTCATTGTCAGCAAGATTGGCAATAGAACTAGGCTAATATAGCAATTGCAGCATTGAACCATTTTCGTGATTATCCAGGATGACACCTGCTTCTCACCTTGGGCTGTTAGATAGTTGAGAACTGTGTGCAGCTTCCTGAAAACCAATTTTCAAATTTCAACACAGAGTGCTAACTGAAGTCTTTACACTTAGTATAATGGAGTACCAGGGCTTCCTGTAAGAATTAATTGTAACCCATTCTGTGGGGAAAAAAATGCAGTAGAAAACAGACTTCAGATGATTCATTTCCCGTGCAGCATAGGGTAAGTCCTATATGTGGGCCTGAAGCATTACTAGTACTTTGGTTTATTTATTGCATAACCACAGACTGGTAAGCTACATTGTCCCTCTTATTCTAGTGCTAATAATATTTTAATTGTTTATTACACACCTGCAATACAAGAAGGTACAATATACATTTTCGTAGTTACTAAGGCCTGGTGTACACTAGAAAATTAGGTCAGTTTATCTACCTCTGTCAGGGGTATGAAAAATCCACAACCCTGAGCGATGTAGTTAAGCTGATCTAACTCCCAGTGTAGACAGCTCTAGGTCAATGGAAGAACTCTTCCATCAGGTTAGCTGCCACCTCTTGGGGACGTTGATTACCTATCCTGATGAGAGAAACTCTTCCATCAGCATAGGTTGTGTCTACACTGAAGCTCTGCAGCGGTGCAGCTGTGCCACTGTAGTTTTAAGTGTAGACAAGGCTTAATATAATCTATCATGTTGGGGCAGAGCTTGCTCCCCTGGGCATCAGGAAGACCCATAAGCCAAAAAGTGGTTGACTTCCAATGAGTTTTCTGGCTACCTAAATGTTTGAGCTCTAGTAGTTGGCATGATCATGGGTGTTAAACTAAGGGAGAGAGACAGCTAAAAGAAGAGGGAGCCGTGCTGGTGCTTGCGGGGGTGGGGAGTGTTGGTGGGGCTGGCAGGCTCCCTACCCGGTTCCATGCCTCCCCGGAAGTGGTGACATCCCTCAGCTCCTAGGCGGAGGCATGGTCACGCAGCTCTGCGCACTGCCTTGTCCTTGAGTGCCAGCTCCACAGCTCCCATTGGCCGGGAACTGCGGCAGCGCACAGAACCCCCTGGCCACGCCTCCCCCTAGCAGCCGAGGGATGTCGCCACTCCCGGGGAGCCCCCCTGAGATAAGCACCACCCAGAGCTCTCACCCCCTCCTGTGCCCCAGCCCTGAGCCACCCACCTAAACTCCTGCTGCTGCTGGGATGGCGGTGGGAGGTGGGGCTGGAGGGCAGTGACCGCTGCAGAAGTCACGGAAAGTCATGAAATCCGTGACTTCCATGACAAACTCGCAGCCTTACTCATGAGGCAGGAGAATTGGAAGTGAGAGAAGCTGGTATTGGGGGGCGGGGTTTCTGGAGCTCCCATCCTTTCCTGCGAGCAGCAGTGTCCCATACAGGAAAGTAGTTACCCCAATAGAAACAAAGGATAGTTCTAGGTGCACATACCAGCTGACAGTACTGCAATCTAGGCAGTGTATTATGCTGGAAATCCAGGGCACATTAGTAGCCTCAGATTACAGAACTATCCAAGAAAATCACCAATTATAGGTCTAAAGTAAATGTAATCTTTTTAACATTCTTCACTACTATATTTCCATTTTAGTTTGCATACTATTCATCCATATTAAAAAAACTAAAATTCCTTTTTAGGCTGTCTTATGATGTGAAAAGTATACACTACCACATCAGGTTGAGATGCATATTGTCAATCTACAACAGAGATGATTACTGTAACTTCCTAGATATGACCAATCTGTATTGTATTGTAACAACTGTTTGACAGGTGGTCCTATCTGAAGCTAACTTATTCACTACTTTAGCGACTATGAAATGGAATTGTGAGGTTCTGTGGTTCTGAAGATAATCATACCAGACTTACTCATCTTGAAAGTATAAAGTTTTTTCGGATAGCCACCTCTGTAAATTCAACTTGGGAACCGAATGCCATTGTTGGGTTCTTCTGGCATATGTCTCGTTGCCATGAAGATTCTTTAGCTGAAATTTAGGATAAAATTCAAACCTATGTGCCAGAATTAGATGCCTAATTCCATATTTAGGCACCTACGGGCAGGTCTACACTACAGCCAGGATCGATGCTCTGAGATTGATCCACCAGTGATCGATTTAGTGGGTCTAGTAAAGACCCGCCAAATCAACTGCAGATTGCTCTCCAGTCGACCCCTGTACTCTACCCCCGAAGAGAAGAGTAAGATAAGTAGACAGGAGATTTTCTCCCGTCGATCCTCCGCGGTGTAGACTCCGCAGTAACTCGACCTAAGGTACATCGACTCCAGCTACGTCATTCACGTAGCTGGAGTCACGTAGCGTAGGTCGACTTACTGTGGTAGTGTAGACATAGCCTAAGTGGCCTCATTATCAGAGGTATTGTACAACCTTAGTTACTACTGATTTCTAAGATAATTACAGGTGTTAAAATTATGAAAATCAGGCCATTTTATCAGTGTAACTGCATGGATTTTTAGCTATATGAGGGCAACTGAAGATGGGCTGCAGCTGCTCAGTGTGGAATGTATACCAGTGTATCTTAATTTGGTAAATTACCTGTGGTGCCTGTATATGGAATTAGGAGTCTAATTTAGGCACACATGTTTGAAAACTTTGGCCTGAATTAACAGTTCCTTATATACAAGCTACAAAAGAATTCAGTTCCATCTGCCACAGCTGTGGTGACTCTGCAGCGTCAAAAGTAACTGATTGTTGTGAGAAATAAGCAAACGGCTTGGTCAGTACACAAAGGAGTTGTTGGAAGAGCCATTTTTATGGAGTCATGTCTGTGACCACAGTTTTACTTTGAAACACTCAGTTTTGTTTTCTCTTATTACTGAATGTATATTACTGAATGCAACAAAAGGTCTTGACAATTTTGTAAGCTGTATCTCTCTCAAAATATTTATCTTTAAATGCCTAGTGTTTGTCATTAAAACTGTCAGGCAAATCAGGTAGTTTGACTAATGTGTAATGATTTTAGCCTGGCTAGAGATCTGCCCTGTCTTACAAGGCATTTAATTTTGAAGGCACTCATTTTCTGTGGTTACCAGAAGTAACGCTGACTCATACTCATTTTCATGGCTGGACTACCTGCAAACCTTCATTATCAATATGTGATCTTTTTCCTAACTGAAGTGCCGTTTGCAGCTCCTTCCTTAAAATAACTGTATCTAGCAAATGTTTGGTAAATATTCCTTTCTCCCTATGCAATTCCTGCATAGACTCTAAATAGATATATTTCAGGACAAACAATTTAGTTTATGGAGTTTCGTGTGAAAACGATTGAGAAGTGTCCCAGCCAATTACATTTTACTTTCTACTTTTCTCATGATCCTTCTTTCTTACATTATCAGAATTGAAATTAAGGATAGCATGGTACCATTTATTTGTTGTACCTGTGACTGTACCTAAACTTGTGATTGTACATGGACCATTGAGAGAAACCCTTTCTGTAGGGGAATTGAAATAAAAATGACCTCTTCCTTCCAAGAGCTTGGAGTGTGAGATTTCAAATTTATCTCATACCTACGGAACAGAGGCCAATACAAAATATGGAGCCACCACTCAAAGGTCAAAGGCAGTAACTTGGTAGTCTTCTCTTGTCTCTCCACTAGCCCCGCAATATCTTTAACAGTTTTCCATTGAGCTTTGCTCATATTGGTTGAACTGTATAGCTAATGGATCACCTTAACTTCTTCTGGCGAAGGCTCCTTTCTCTCTCCCACCTCCCAGTGAACTCCTAAACACCCTGGGCCACTTACATATGTCACTTCTGCTTTTGTCTGTTAAATCAATTTTGCTGTCTGTGGCAGTGGTGGTCCTGCCTTTGTACAGGCTCTATTCTAGCCTGAAAGCTCTATTCTAAGCCCTCTGTTCCCTGTCTTTTCTGCCGCTGCATCTCTGCCCCCCATTTTATTTTCCTCTGTCCTCTTATTTGTTTTATGATGCTGTCTAGCTCCAACTTTTCTGTCTTGTCTTTCTCAGTTGCAAGGTGAGCAAGATCATTCAGCTGTGACTGTGATAGTGTTGAAGACATGTAGTTTTTGACATGTCTTAATGAGTTCATTGCAATTCAGCACTAGCCACCTCAATTGCTATGATAGAGAAAGAGTTGACACAACCTTCCATTTCTAATAAAACATCCTCAAAAGAACTTGACACTAAGAAATTCAAGTAGCTCTGGACTCCAAGTGGCAAACTGCCGCACCTCTATGTCCTTTGCAAAACAATACATCTTAAAAGACATAATTTCGTGAACCAAGTCTAAAGAAAATTTTTTATTTTCCAATGAGTTTAAGGACTTTCTCCTTTGGCTCTTGTAAAGTTGTATTTTTAAGTTGGCTAGGATGGAGGAAACCAAATAGAGTAGATACCTCCTGGAATCCCTCTCATAAAACTGAATCTTGAAAAGCGACTAATCAGATGGGAACTTCAAACGTACTTCAGCAGGAAGACTGCTTTGACCTGCTTCATTGTTGACCTGCTCATCTAGAGGGCCTTTGGTTTAGCTCCTTTCAAATTCATCTATAGTGTCCTTGAGGTTTTTTTTGTTTTAAGCTCATCTTTGGCATCTCTGGCTTTCTCTTGAAATACCATCAGCTACTACTACAGGTACAACTTTAGTGGTATGCACAAATCATTTTCCTGACTTAAGTGTGAGTCTGTCATTGTTTGCTGAACCCAGGTGCAATTCTTGACTTTATGCCAGACTTCAGGATTTGATCAGGAATCTTACAGTATGATCGCTTCTGCTGCTTAGAATCTTTGGAATAGTTTGTTAATAACAATCTTTTTCTTTCATTTTCTAAAACCAGACTTGCATTTGTGTTTATGGTTTTCATTTTCAAATACCTTCCAGTATGAGAATAACTAAGTTGGAAGTATAGGCCTAAATAAAGTGTATTTTTGTGCTGCTGAATTTTATCCTTCAGCTGTGAGGGTAATCGTAAAAAGGTTGGGTTTTTTTTTCCTGTGCAGAATCTAGTAGAGCTAGGCAGAACTAGAGTGGGGTGGGCTGGGGAGAAGAGCAGGCAGATACCTATCTCGGTGTTCCAGAGCAAGAGGAGGCTATGGAAACAAACTACTTTCCCAATAGCAGCCCCAGCAGTGCTGGAACATGCCCAGTGGCTATGACCCCTGCAGGATGGGGTAGGAAACTTCCATAGCTACCAGACACTGGGCTGGGCATGCTCAAATGCTGTGCGATTTTGCAAAGGCACTGCAGGACAGGTGGGTGTGGGTCCCCTGAAACTCCTACAGAAATGGGGGCTGATGTCCAGGGGTGGTGTTAGACACATGCAGCCTATGCAATTGTATCAACCCTGAGGCAGCGAGGGGACCCCTTGCTATGGTGACTGACTCAGTTACTGGCTTTCAAGGAGGCTGGAAGCGGAGAGGGGTAAGCTGGGAATAGGACTTGGTAAGGGAAATGGGGAGTGGAATAGAAGCCAGTTGGTTGGGGGTAACAGATGACAAGGATTCAGTGAGGTGGGGCCCCAGAATCAAGTGGGGGAGGAGATGGCAGTAGCAGGGGAATAGCTGGAGCTGCAGTTGAGGGGCCCATGAACTTTGGAGGGCCCCTGCAGGCTCGGAGCTGCTCAGACACACAATGGCTGCTGCCACCATTGTTTGCAGCCTGCTGCAGTGCACTGGTCCCCCCTGTTCACATTTGAATTTGCCCGGAAGTGGGGGTCTCCAAAACAGTGGTTCTGCCATGAATTCTGATGAGTGAGACAGCCATTGGCAGAGCTTCCATTTAGGTCAGAGGCCACTTCTCCCCTCCCACTGCCCAGGCATATTCCAATGCGGGCAGCAGGAATATGCCTGGGCAGTGGGAGGGGAGAAGGGGGACGGATAGCTCAGTGGTTTGAGCATTGGCATGCTAAACCCAGGGTTGTGAGTTCAATCCTTGAGGGGGCCATTTGAGATCTGGGGCAAAAATTGGGGATTGCCCCTGCTTTGAGCAGGGGGTTGGACTAGATGACCTTCTGAGGTCCCTTCCAACCCTGATATTCTATGATCTATTCTATGAATCGGTGCCCTACTCTTCCTGGCAACTCTGACTCTAGCTTCGGTGGCAGCAGCAGAGATGGTTTGCTGCTCTGCCTCCCGCAACAGCAGTTCTGACTTCGGCGGGAACAGTGGTGATGGCTCTAGTGACAGCAGCAATCGTGCGGGGCCTGGGCCAAAGAGAGCAAAAGCCACGGCCTGGAGCTTGGCTGGGAGGAGTGAGTTTATTTGAATGTGGGGCACTCAGGGGAGCCCATAAATAAAACCTACCCAAGGGCCCATCTTTTTGTTCTTCAGCCACTGGGAGAAGATGGCAGGGCTGTGCGTGGGAACCAGAAGGAACCCAAGTCAGCATTTGCTGACCCTGGTGACTGGTAAATCTGCCACTGCCCGATAGCTCTTGTTGAATCACTGTCTTCTATTTCTCTTCCCATCAACCAACTAGCTTCTGTTCCACTCCCCATTTCCCTTGCCAAGTCCTATTCCCAGCCTACACTCCCAGCTCCCAGCCTTCTTGCCCAGCAAGTTCCAGTATCTCTCCCTGCATCTGTCTCACCACACTCCTAGTCTACTCCTTTCCCTCTCCTTAATCTGGCTTTTGTCCCTTTTCTGATCGCATCAGACTACTAATTTGCTGTCAAACTCGTGGGATGTATCTAGTGGGGTTTTGCAGGAGTCTGTCCTGAGTTCACTACTATTCAATATTTTCATTAAGGACTTGGGTAATGGAAGGGACAGTATGCTTATAAAATTTGCACATGACACCAAACTGGGAGGGGTTGCTCCACTTTGGAGGACAGGATTAGATTTAAAAATGACCTTGGCAAATTGGAGAATTGGACTGAAATCAACAAGATGAAATTCAGTAAAGACAAGTCTAAAGTGTTACATGTAGGAAGTGCACAACTACAAAATGGGGAATAACTGGCTAGACAGTTCTACTATTGAAAAGGATGTGGGGGTTATAATGGTTCACAAAATGAGTCAGTAATGTGATGCAGTTGCTAAAAAGGCGAATAACATTCTGGGTTGAATTAACAAGACTGTCATATGTAAGACACAGGAAGTAATTGTCCCACTCTACTCAGCACTGGCAAGGCTTCTGCTGGAATATGGTTCCAGTTCTGAGCACCACACTTGGAAGACAGATTTGGTCAAATTGGAGAGAATCCAGAGGAGAGCAACAAAAGTGAAAAAAGGTTCAGAAAACCTGGTCTATGAGGAAAGGTCAAAACACTTGTCATATGTAGTCTTGAGAAAAGATGCAGGGGGTAGGGCCCTGATAAAGAAGATGGTGATCAGTTGTTCTCCATGTCCACTGGAGGTTGAACAAGAAATAATTTGCAGCAAGAGGGATTAAGGTTAGCCATTTGGAAAATGTTCTAAGTATAAGGATAGTTAAGCACTGGAATAGGCTTTCAGGGGAAGTTGTAGAATCCCCATCTTTGGAGGTGTTTAAGAACAGGTTGGACAAACACCTGTCACGGATGGTCTGGATATACTTGGTTCTGCCTCAGTGCAAGGGGCTGTTGTAGATGACCTCTCAAGGTCCCTTCCAGCCCTATGTCTCCATGATTCTATTCTATATGATTCTATATTTTCTTGTCCATGCTGCCTGAGTGCCAGTAGTCACTGAAAGCAAAGGAAAGACAAGCTCCCTGCTTTCCATTCTGATGTCCAGCCTGGAGCAGCAGTTACAGGGAAAATACTTCTGAGCCCTTGTAGCCCTAGGCTGGAGTGTGCTCAGTTGCTCTGTGGGGATGGTATGTGTGCAATACAGGTATATGCAGGAGCTGTGAGGGGATGGAGCATGCTCAGTGAGGGAATGTAGCTGCTAAAATCTGAAGTCTGTACTTAATGTATGTGAACTGAGTTTTTCAGAGGTTTATAATTTGGCCAAATTTGGGTGGATTTTCAGAGGGATGGCAAAAGGCACATCCCTGACAGAAAGGCCGCGCCCCTGCCAAATTTCATGTCCCTGCTTGAAAGCATGGGGGTATTAGAGCGTGCGTCTCTCTCTTTTTTTTTTTTTTAATTTTTTTATTTAACATGGGCAAAACATATTTTCCCTTAGCTTAATTCTTGGTAAAGGCTAAATTGTTTTGGCTGAAATTTTCCAAAACAATCCAGCCTTAGGCAGAAATCCCACATGTAAAATTTCAGAGCAAATGGCTAAAATTTGGCAAAGTTATAAATAACTGAAAAGGGGGGCTAATAATGGAAGTGTAAGGCAATTTTAATAATAGATGGTATTTGTGGGCCTGGCTATAATCTGCAGCATGGCACTAGAAATGTATCTTTCAGCTCAGAGTGCTCCTTGTTTTTTACTTTAGATGTATTACTGTACTTGATTTCTGTCCCCAGTGGATGCTGCTACTTTGTTTGCTTTGTTTTAAAAAAAAAAAAGGGGGGGGGGTAATTCCCCTTGCTCTGCCAGAGGCAGCACAGGCCCTTTCACGTATATTAATGCAGTAATATAACTATAACTAAATCCCTGTAATTCATTCTGGTGGATCTTTTTATGATAGAACTCCATGTAATCTCAGCCCCTAATGCCCTATTTCTTTCTGATCGGATCTGATGATGTTTTGGAAGGGCTCCACTGATCATTCAGGAACCCCACAGTGTGATAAATCTCAGTACTACCATGAGCCATGGCGGGGCAGGGGGCGGGAGGGATCATTTTACTTGTTTTTGAAAAAAAAGGATACAACCTTAGTCTAGCAGCTCTTCGTGTCTGTTCCCAACCTTAAAAGACCACTATGATGATAGTAACATCTGGAGTTTCTTTACCTAGCATCTTTCATCAGTTCTTTAACATTTCTTCATGTATTTTAATAATAAAATAAAGTATTTTAAGAATATCTAATATAGCAGTACCTCTTTGTGCTTTCCATTTGACTGTCTCAAAGTACCTGCAAAGCAAGCATGAATGATTTAGGGATGTCCGCATGCCTGTGTTATCTTCATTTTACAGATTGGGGAACAAGCATAAATATTAAGTAACTTGTGCAGTGTCACAAATGGAAATCTGTGGTAGAGCTGGGAATAGACCCCAGTGTAGAGATGCAAGTACTGTAGAATGAATATCTGTTGAATTTCTCTCCTGTGTGTTTGAACCACGCCTGAACAAGGACATCAGGGATCCAAATGTCTGTCTTTAACTCTCTTCTCCACCACTTCAATTAATTTCCCTTGATTTAATATATGCAGTTACATCAAGTCTTCCTTGCTTTCACTAGGATTCCTCGGGTGTTTCTTTGGGCTCCTGTACAACTTAAGTAGCACTCTATATACCTTATGTAAGCATCTATCAAAGCTGAAGACTTACTGACCAACTTTCAGAGGCTGATTCCTTTTTTCAAACAAGCAGTCTTTAGTTTATTTGCAGATCGATTAATAAGGTAATTAGAATCTACCTGGCTCTAACTGTGGCTGGAAACTGCTGCTTCAAAAAGAGAGGCCTGACTTAAAAAATAAAAATCTGTTCCCTCTGTGATTTTAGCAGGTCTATCCTATACTGGTTTCTCTGCATGCATGTCTCTTGGGAGAGTTCTCTTCAATAATACTGCTCAAAGAAGCTGACCAGGGTAGACATTTTATTGTTATCTGTGGATGTGTTGACTGAGACCTGATAAAATTGTGGCTGCTTTTTTACGCTCTGTCAATAGGAAAACTTCCGAGTTAAAAATTGGCCTACACTGAATTAGTAAGAAAGAAATGGGAAAAGCTATATGAAAAACAGTACAAGAGTATGCGCTTAGTATGATCTTGAAGGAAAACTGCCTTTTTCTAATTAGTCAAATATTATCTCCTTCACTTCTAAAACAAAGGACACAATTCTCGTCTCTTGCACAAAACCCAAGTATACAAGTTTTGTATGGAGGATGGCGGAAACAGTGTGTCCTCTGCCCCACTAAAGCTGAAGCGAAGGGTAGCTCTGGCGAGCTATGTATTGCTGGTCTTTGTAGTTTGTGAAGTAATGTAACTTCTTTACCAGAACTCCCTTCAATACAGCTTGAGGGAGCACTGCCCCACAGCATGTCCAATAGTGTACAGTGGGGCCAGTGTTTTGTACACATTCTCTTCTTGGCCTGTCCCTTGTAGTGGAACCATAGAGGTTCCAGTGCTCTGTGGACCTTGAATGCCCATGAAAGGATGGCAGGATTTGCCTGTTAACCAGATGAGACACAAAAACAGTTAAGTTTATTTAATTACAAAAAGGAGGTTTTAAGTGAGTACAAGTATAAGTATGAAAGTCAGAAATGGTTACAAGAAAAATAGGGATAAAACACTTTGTAGCTAAAACTTAACAAACTAGACTTGGTTCAAAGTCCGATCCTTACCAAAGGTTCCCAGCAACATGGACGACCAAATTCTCAGGTCAGGATCTCCACCCAAAGTCAAAGGGCTGGTTTCTTTGTTGTCTTAGGTGAAACAGAGAGAGACTGGGGTGTTTTTGGCCCTCACTTTTGTAGTCCAGTCACCCTTTTAAATGCATTTTCCCGTGGGTTACTCCTTGATAAAGTTAATTCCAGCTGTGAAGAAGGAGGCATGGAGTCTCTCGGTGAAAGAGGTTCCATGTTGTTGTTTGCTAAAATGCAGATCTATCTGTTTCTGCCCCTCTTTTTTGCCAAAGATTGGCCACTTGACTAGTGATTGCCAATTAACTTTAACACCTGACTAGAGGCACCAGCTTGTCCTTTGTTGTTGAGAAATCGGTTTAACTGCTCCCCAGACTTGTCTGGTAAACACATTGTAGTCATAATTTCAGCTCATGTTCATAACTTAATACGCATTTCGTACACACACAACACAAGAATATTGATGATCCATGTGTTAGCTTTTTCATACTTTACAAACCGTATTTTGCACAAAGATTATTACAATAATGCATAGGGTGTGAATATAATGGTGCTTTTGGTCACAATAGGTTTAAATTTTTTTTAGAAAAATAAACAGAAGGGAGTCCCTAAATGCTTAAGAAAAATTATTTCTTTTTATATGGAGCAGCTGAGAGGAGTGTCAGACTAATTATTAAAATTGTCTCAAGGTTTCTGATCTGGAAAAATATATGAAGAATCTGATTTTCAAAAGCAACTTCTGAATTAATCTGCCTCAATTGTTGAATGTCAATCTTGAGATTCCTCCAAAGGGCGCTTGATTTCAGAAAATGCTGAATACCTATCCTCTGAAAATTAGACTCCTTTAGGGTGTCTCAAGTTGGGGACACAAAATTGAAGGCATCCAAAATCAGTAGTCAAATGAAATGAGCAATGAAACCCTTGGCCTACAGACTTACTACAATAGAGGAAACTGAGAGAACACACTATTTCTACCACTTTTGGATCTTTATCAAATATGGGATATGCAAAAATAACTTCCCATCTGAAGTGTAATATGTCTGGCTCCCAATTAAAACAGTCTAAAGAGGATTTGCTGAAACTGCTTCTTAAAATACCTATTTACCAAGCTGTTTTACTCTTCTGAATATCCAGAAAATGTTCTTAAATGTCTTATTCCATATCCTATACAAATCTTTTGTGTTCTCCAAAATAACTCTCTGAAGTCGTATCTGTACTAATTGCCAGAGATCCATAGTTCTGCTCTGCCTTTGTATACATACAGTCCTATACAGTCAGTCTTAATGAAACTGACCAGACCATTCTGCTGTTTCAAACACCTCCTGAAAAACACAAACATGCAGTACTACCGGAAGCAGCTAAAAGATGCTGTTTGAATAATCATGGTTGGTACTTAGTCATATAAAGTTCATAGGAGAAGGTTGTAGGGTGTTAACAGGCAAGTCCTTAAAGAAAGCTCCTATTTGCTATATCTTCTTAGATATGCTTATGTAACCCTCCCGGTGGCTATGACCACTACAAATCTCTCAATTGTTTTTCCAAAAATATTTGCGAAATCTGTGGGGATGGGGAAGGAGAGAGAGGAGGATTAGTTAGCAAATTCATTCCACACAAAACATGTGTTGATGTTTAAAACTATTCAATAATATAATTACGTTATTTCATAAAGTGTTGTCTTTAAAAAAAAAAAAAATTCTCCCCACCACATATTCCTGAGATCTTTCATTCTTCTCTTAACACAATCCCTGTGGCCTGGTTTTCCTGTATCCTGAAGTGTCTCCCTTTCTCTCCCTGCCTGCCTCCCTCCATCCCAGAGTCCTTGGATGAAGAAACAAAAATTTTAAAAAACAAGTGAGTTTTATCTCATTTCTGTGTAATATCTTTGTCAAATCAATCCAGTCACACAGGCTAAAGTCTATTAGCGAGATGTTTCTGTTAACAACGACACTTTAAATGGCCAGGCTTGCATTGCAGAGTTAATGCCCTATTGAGATGAAGAGAGGTAACTAAGGGTATGTCTTCACTACCTGCTGGAACGGTGGGCAGTGATCGATCCAGCGGGGATCGATTTATTGCGTCTAGTCTAGATGCGATAAATCGACCCCCGAGCGCTCTTCCTTCGCCTCCTGTACTCCAGCACCGCGAAAGGCGCAGGCAGTTTTTGGGGCAGCGGCAGCAGTCAACTCACCATGGTGGGGACACTATGGTAAGTCGATCTAAGTATGTCAACTTCAGCTATGTTATTCACGTAGCTGAAGTTGCGTAACTTAGATCGACACTCTTCCCCCCCCCCCCAGTGTAGACCGGGCTAAGACTTTTTAGAGAGCTGTTGTTTCAGGATGTCTGGCTGCAGCAGCATAATTTTGTCTGTGCTTGTGAGGAAATGCAGGATAGCTCACTTGCAGTTATGTGATCTGTGAATTAGTCCCCTACCCTCTTAACTCAAAGATAAATATAACTCAGAGCAGCTTGTGAATTGTGGATCTGTGTTGTGGGGTAAGATGAACCTCTGTGCCTTGACTCTAATGTTAATGAACCTTAGGTTCACAAAGGGAGTCCAACACAAAGATGTCAGTTAGCAAAAAGTAAATACAAATTGAATATATTTAGAGCTCTCTGAGACAAACCAGTACAGTAATAAAATGTACACATTAAAAAAAACAGAAGAAATATTTCACTGTTTACAGCTCCATACCAGACCGATGTGCTGTCCTGCTTTGGCCCAGAGCAGATCTGACTAGTTCTTTGGTGTTAGATTATTTGTCTGTCTGTTTTAAATAAATAAAATAAAGTCCTCTGAATCATAAAATCTAGTTGCATTAGCCCCATTTTTCAGAAACAGATATGCAGGCAAATTTTGTTAGAAACGGGTTTTACCTTCCCATTTGTGTGTATTCAAGTTAATGCTCCTTTTATTGTTAGGATAATGAATCAACTATCCCCAGGTCCAATTTCAGTGGCTAATGGCATGACATGGAATTGCTTCCAAAATTAATAGTTCAGGTACCTAGGAACAGGATTCACACTGATGATGATGTTTTATGTTGTCTGTCTATCTCTATATTGCTATCTAATTCAGCAGATGAGTCTTGTAAGAGTTTCCGCCATCTCTCATTTCTTGCAAGGCTGTACACAGCTTTACTTCTTCATAAGTGAACACATTGGGTAGACAGTCTTCAAACAGCCTTTTTCTGATGCTGTCGCTGGTCCATTTTCTCCAGCCTGGGTTTCAGAATAAATTTTTATATATTCTAGTTCACTTGGTAGGCTAAACTGAATGGTTCTCTTCTTGATTAAGCCAAAAATAATCCAAGATGATGGCCAGACGCTTCCAAGATGGCCAGATTTCCTTCTTTCTCCCATGCTTGGACATTTTACTTCTTGGTGCCATGTTCATTGTAGCATTGCTGGAAGTTTATAATTGTTATTTATGAACTTCTCACAGCTACCAAGTCAGATGGTGCACATAAAATCTAATTTACACAAATATAACTTGGCGCTGTCTTCTGAAGATACACAGAATCCTAAAAAAACGTTTCACTAAAAATGTAGCTGTACAAGTAAGTCATTGTGTGTATTCGAGAGCTCAACCTTAATGTTACACTGTGTGCTATAACTAGGACTCTTAATACAATGGTAGGTGGAAATGTTTTTAGATCTTTGACATATAGTGCAAGAAAGTCAAATTTCGCTCCATACTATCCTAGAAATATGTCCCTAACTCAGTTTTCTTTTAAAATTAAAAGATCTACTTGATTATTCAAATGTAGCCATCATTGTGACCTTTAAGTAAAATATTAAAATAATTTTAAGGTGCCAGTAGACATTCATACCACAGTGATGAGTGTGGAATAAGAACCGAGATAGATAGGTTGCTGTGTAAAGTTCTCTTCTGTCTGTCCGTCCCCTACACTTCCCCAGTATTCTGTAAAGTGCAATGTATTTTTATGACACTCCATCAATACAAAATTTGCTTTTTAACAGGCAAAGCGAAGGCTGGAGCTAGGAGAAAGTGGTCACCAGTATCTTGCTGAAGGATTAAAAACCCCAAAAGGAAAAGGAAGAGCTGCAACAAGAAGTCCAGATAGTCCAAAAAGTAAGGAAACTTTTGTTATGCTCTGTGGTGTGGGGCTTAAAGCTATTTTGGACTTTCTTTATGATGTCTTTTCCTAAAAACCCAACAGTCAAAGGCCTTGACTGTAGAGGAACATTCAGGAAAATTAATCAAATTAACTAAAGGTGTGCCTTTAAATCAGATTTAGTTAAACCAGTGGCTCTCAACCTTTCCAGACTATTGTACCCCTTTCAGGAGTCTAATTTGTCTTGTATACCCCTAAGTTTCACCTCACTTAAAAACTACTGGGTTACAAAATCAAAGCATAAAAATACAAAAATGTCATAGCACACTGTTACTGAAGAATTGCTGACTTTCTCATTTTTACCGTATCATTATAAAATAAATCAATTGGAATACAAATATTGTACAGTACTTATTTCAATGTATAGAATATAGAGCAGTATAAACAAGTAATTGCCTATATGAAATTTTAGTTTGTACTGCCTTCACTAGTGTTTTTTATATAGCCTGTTGTAAAACTTGGCAAATATCTAGAGAGTTGATGTACTTCCTGGAAGACCTCTGCATACCCCCAATGGTATGCCTACCCCTGGTTGAGAACCACTGAGTTAAACCACATGAAACCTGTTTAGCTTCATTTAAACCAAATGAAGGCCTCTTTAATTCTGAATGAGACTGTCCACAAAGGGGTTTAATGTGGCTTATCTAATTTGCTTTAAATCCACATCTTTAGTTAATTTGGATTAGCTCTCCTTACTGTCCCTGTGTAGACCCTGAATCTGCCAAGGATTAGATACAAATTGCCTCCTTTTGTGAGTGGGTGGATGAATATATCTCTATAGGAAAGACACAATATTCTTCAAATTATTTCCGGATACTTCTAGTGCCCACTTCTAGGTTAGATTTCAGATTGACTAAGGGTTTGTCTACACTACCACTTTTGTTGGTAAAACTTCTGTTGGTCAGGGGTGTGAGAAAACACACTCCTGACCGATGTAAGTTTCACCGAAAAAGGTGCCGGTGTGGACAGTGCTATGTTGGCAGGAGAGAGTCTCCTGCAGACATAGATAATGCCGGTCATTGGGGTTTATTTGATTATGCCGTCAGGAGAGCTCTCTCCTGCCGGCGAAGAGCGGCTACAGGAGAGACCTTACAGCAGCAGAGCTGTAGCAGTACAGCTGTTCTGCCATAAGGTCCGTAGTGTAGACACAGCCTGACTTTTACAATTAGATGTGGGAACACAGACACTGCCATACTGAATCAGGCCAGTGATCCTTCTAGTGTAGAGCTTTCTCAGAGAGTAGCTGGTACTAGAAGCTTTGAAAGAACGTGCAAAAAACCCTATAATGGACAAATGTGGTATAATCTGCCCAGAGGGGAATCTTCTTCTTCTTAACCGATTTTGGTTACTGGCTGGCTTATTGCCCCGATGCAAGAGTTTGAAACGTTTTGTATTCTCTGTATCTTCAAAGATTACAAGACCAACAAAATTAGGGTGTGCAGCACCAAATATTAGAAATAGTTTGGAATACTACTTAGTAGTTCTTCAAGTGCTTGCTCACGTCAATTCCAAAGTAGGTGTGTGCTTGTCCTGAGCATGGCTGCTGGAAAGTTTTTCTCTCAGTGGTGTCTGTCAGCTCGAGCTCTGGTGCCCCCTGGGTTAGCACGCTCATAGTGCCAGTATAAAGGGGCCCGCCAAGCTGCATCTCCCTCAGTTCCTTCTTACCACCTGCGGCAGTTGCTGAAACTACCTCGTCCTTTGTATTTGCAAATATTCCTTCAGTGGACTTTATTTCTACTTGGTGTATATAGTTACCGTTATTGTAGTTGTTAAGTTTTGTTTGTTAGAACAGTTAGTTAATTAGTTAGGTTAACAAACCACACTTTGTGGCACTGAGTACTTCAGCCTCTGTTCGGAGTGCCCTGGTGATTCTTAGAGAGTCTCAGCACCTGTCTTCACCCCCAGCACCGAGAATGGATGTCGCTTCTGCTTCTCAGGAACCTCAGCACCCTACGTCATCTCCGGCACCAAAGAAAACCATTCCAGCCAGGGAGGTTCAGGTCTCCCCTTACCTCGACTGGCTGATCGGAAGTTGGACCAAGACCCAGATGGAGACAAATGTAAAGTTAATGCAGACAATTTTCCAGGACTTAGACCTGTTGATAAATATCCAGAAGTCTACTCTCTCCCCCGTTCAAAGGACAGAATTCTTCCTGGCAATCCTCAACTTGGGTCCAAGCCAGAGCCTTCCTCCTGGAAGCCCAGTTCTGAGCAATAGGGGTGCTCATAAAAGCCTCAGAAACCACCCCATCACCATGACAAAAAACTGTCTAAAGCTCCTAGCTCATATGGCTTCATGCATCTATGTGGTGCAACCTGTGAGGCCGCAGCTCAGACTTCTTCAGGCTTGGTTGGCCTATGCACTGGGCCGACCTCACATAGACATGGTCATCACACTTCCTCCACTAGTGATCGCTTCCCTTCTTTAGTGGTTGGTTCTATGGGCAGTGTGTGCAGGGGTCCCATTCTCGAGACCCCCAACTGTGAATGTCTCTCATCACAGACATTTCGGCGATGGGCTGGGGAGTTCATGTGGGGTCCTTTAGAATTCAGGGCCTCTCACTACACATCAACATCAGGGAGCTCAGGGAGCCTCGCCTTCCAGGCGTTCCAACCCCTCCTGAAGAGCAAGTGTGTTTTGGTTCTTACAGACAACACGGTAGCGATGTTTTATGTAAACAAGCAGGGTAGAGCACATTCCTCTCACCTGTGCCAGGAAGCTCTTTGCTTGTGGGAATTTTCAGTAGCCCACTTGATCCATCTCGAAGCTTCCTATCTCCTGGGGTTGCAGAACTAGCTAGTGGATCACCTCAGCAGATCCTTCTCCAATAGTCATCCGTCCAGATGTCGGGAAAGGCATCTTCCAGAAGTTGGGGACTTTACAGATAGATCTGTTCATGACGAGGCACAACAGGGCTTGGAGAGATTATACCCCCAGGTACAACCGCCGCTCCCTCCCCGGACCTCAACTTGGTGTTGGCCAGGCTAATGGAACCTCTGTTTGTACCGCTGACAACATGGGTGGCGGGTATAATAGGCCAGGGGAGGTTGCAGGATTTGGCGGGGGGAGTCCAGAGAGATTACTGATGAACCCAGGAAGCTGAGTACCAGATACCGCCTCTTCAGCCACTCTGAAACCTGTATGGGGCATAATAAAAGCACAGGTTCTTCTTTGGGAAGAGACCCTGCGGCTTTTCCCAGGCAGCTTAGAGTCTGGGGAGAAGAGAGGAGGGGAGGCGTGGCTGTGGCTGGCTCAGGGCTCCTCCAGGAAAGTGGAGGAGGCGCGCTTGGGGCTTCTCCAGGCGGGAAAGAGGCTCTTTGCTCCGGCTGCAGGGCCTTGAGGCTCCTGATGCAGGAGAGAGTGGGGGCTCAGGGCTATGGCCTGGTGTTTGTGTGTGTGTCGGGGGGGCATAGGCAGAAGAGATGAGCTGGGGTCTAGTGTTTCTGCTCTACCTATCCTGGAAGGTGGCCTTCCTGGTGGCCATTACTTCTTCCCAAAGGGTCATGGAGATCTGAGCCCTTTCATCAGAACCATATATGGTCATCTCTAAGGACAAGGTTCAATTGTGGCCACATATGGCCTTCCTTCCAAAGTGGGGGTCTAACAATTCCATAGTAACCAGGATGTCTCCCTACAAGTCTTCTATCCAAAGCCACAAGCCACAGAGAGGAACAGAGACTCCATTTGCTGGATGTCAGACATGCACTAGCTTTCTACATAGAAGGGACTAAGTCATTCTGGAAATCTACTCAGCTTTTTGCAGCTGTCGCCTTTCATTCCGTCTGCCTTCCAGTCTCAGCCCAGAGAATTTCTTTGTGAATCACTTCCTGTATCTGCACATGCTACAACCTGGCGAAGGTCCCTGCTCCCCTTACCCTGATGGTACATTTTACAAGGGCTCAAGCATCTTCAGCAGCATTTGTGGTTCAAGTTCCTATGCAGGATATTTGTAGAGCGGCAGCATGGTCGTGTCAGTCCACACCTTTGCCTCTCATTACGCCATCACCCAGCAGGCTAGAGACGACTCAGATTTCGACCGAGCGGTATTATAATCAGCATGCCAATGAACTCCGAACCCTCCACCTATGCAACTTTATCGGACCCTCGCTAGAACGTGGGATTTGGGATCCATGCCAAGTACCGCGTTATAGCTGGGACCGCGTTAAAATTAAATTATATTTTTGTGACCGAAATTTCAGTACAAGTATATGTAGTTGTGTATTTGCAGGTTATAGTGGGCTAACAATAGCATCAAATCTCGGGACTGTCGAGAAAAACGAGTCTACAAGATACAGTACTCACCACGGGCATCAGTGGAAATTGCATTTTGAAATGGAAGCGTTTTTAATTAATTCAGTTAAATGCTTTGTGTGCTTTGTTTTGATTGTCTGCTTTCAGGTGCCATGAGCTTCCGTCTTCGTGTATGGAATGCCATAGAGAAACTTATATACATTGTATATATACATATGTATATAGAAATTTTTGTCGCGCTAATTACCTTCACATCCATAAAGTATAGGAAACCTTAGAAAATAAACTCCTACTTGAAGGAAACAATAAACGAGAAAAAAAGTGTTGCTTTATTAGAGATTTAAAGTAGACATTATAATAAACTAGTCAAGTTTTTCTTTAAAAAGTCGGTGAGTTGCTTTTGCTTCTTACTGCTGTGCTGCTTCCACTTAGCAAACTGCAAAAGATTATGTAGCTGCATAATTTTTATAGGCTCAACGTCTTGCGTCTCAAACCATTTCAAAGCAGTCTCTAAGTCGTCTACGGTCGCAGTTGACGTTGGAAACGACGTCCACTTCATCTTCCTCTTCTTTTTCCACGGCAAAGGCCAATTCTTCAGCTTCTGGAATGTTGTTTGGTCATACTGCCTGAAGAATTTGGTCATCCGTTAGACTTTCAGCAACGGGACAAAATTCTTCTGCTTCATCGTCGCCTCTTATTCAGGACTCAATATTTTGTGGCAGAACAGTTATCCCGAGCCTGGACAGTTGCTGGGACAGCTCCTGCATCCATTCCATGTCTGTTCTTCCAACTTCCTCCTCTGTAAATCCCTCAGAGTCGAATTCCTCGTCAGACTGTGATATGGTATATGTGTCTTGCCTCCGATGATCTTGCATGAATGATAAGGTAGTGAACACCAAGGTCACCTAAAACTCAAAAAAATTGTACTGTACTTAAATTTGGGATCCATGGCTGCAACCACGTTATATCCGAATTTGCGTTCTATCGATGCGCATTTTAGCGATGGTCCGGTGTACTTGGGAATCACCTACTTAGGCATTGACATGAGCAATCACTCGAAGAAGAAAAAAGTGAATGACCTTCCATAACTTGTTCTTCGATATATGTTGTTCAGATCCATTCCACACACACACCCCACCCCCATGCCTGCCCCTCTGTCAGAGTTAACTGACAAGAAGGAACTAAGGGGGCTACAGGTCAGTGGGCCCCTTTGTACTGGTGCTATGAGCGCATGACCCCAGAGGGCATCAAAAGCTGACCTGACAGATACCATTGGGAGAGAAACTTTCTGGCGGCGATGCTCAGGGCGAGCACACACCTATTTTGGAATGGCCATGAGCAACACTTCTCCAAGAACAACAGTTATGGAAGGTTTGTGACACCTTTTTATTCTGGGCCACATATTTAAACTGGCCTCTGAAAACGCATCTATGAAATGAATAGATGCCGCCATTTGTTCATGGAAGAAACACTTTGTTATGTTCCTGTACAAATATAGATTTGTTTTGCAGTTACGATTGTATGCCACTGCAAAACTTGTCAATCGATAGAAAATATGCCCCTCTCGTTTTCCAGTGAGAGTAAGTTAGTTGCTGATTCATTGTTTAAGACCGGTAAAGTACAGCACTCTTCCCTAGTTTGCCCTCACTACCTTCACATCATTGTGAGGGTAGTGAGGGCAAATTGGGGAAAAACTCTGTACTTTACTGGTTTTAAGGAGTTGTTATAAGGTTAAGGAGAAATAATATACAGCCTTGGATGCATGATTATTAACTGTCTGTTGTGTAAATTTGGTGTAAATCTCATTGATTCATGTGAGTCATCTGTAAATTAGGGAAACTGTCATTTGGTACACCTACTGAGGAGCACCAAAGTTATGGTTAACTTAAGGGTTTCACAGGCAATTATCTGTTACCTTAAAAGAGGGATGATCAACCCATGAAGAAAACTGCCTAGCAGCCTGATTTGGGGTAGGTAATTGGTGTTGCTGCCAAGACAAAAGTATACCGAAATACTGTTAAAAAAATTAGGTTGCCATACTTTGCATAGTCTTAAACTTTTATCATGCATTATCCATTAAGCTAATGGGAAGTACACGTGTGTGTTTTTTTTTAAATTGAGTCCATGTGCCTTGATCTTTGGACAGATGCACTGTGAAACCATATAAATATCCAATGGTAGGTTTTGTGCTAATGCGAAAGTTTAAGAGCTTTCTGTAGTAAAATATGTAGGAAGTTTCTGCAAAACATATTTTGTTGCTTCAAATGCCTGTTTCAAAACTGAAATGGGAAAACTGATTTGAACAGCAGCTAACAAACTCATTTCTTTCCTCCTCGTTCCTTTTTTATATTCATTTTCCCTCCAAGCTCCAAAATCTCCTTCAGAAAAGACTCGGTATGATACATCACTTGGTCTTCTCACAAAGAAGTTCATTCAGCTGCTGAGCCAGTCCCCAGATGGGGTCGTGGATTTGAACAGAGCAGCAGAGGTCCTCAAGGTGCAGAAACGGAGGATTTATGATATCACCAATGTACTGGAAGGCATCCATCTCATTAAGAAGAAATCCAAAAACAACATTCAATGGATGTGAGTATTCACCATCCTTCTCCAGCTGATTGCACTGTTATAAAGTGGCAGTGTTTCCCGTCTCTGCTTCCAGTCTCACACTCCTGCTTCCAGCAGTCGTCCAACAGACTTTCCAAAAATAGAAAAGCCTTTTAATGTTATTTATTTAAGATAGTTTTTTAATATCTGAGAGGCCTCTTGTAAGGAAATTCTTGTATTAAATGGTGCCACAATACAAGGTGCCTTCTCTGAGAAGCTTGGTTTATATTGGCATCCTTTAAGCTGCTTTAGGGGATGAAGGCTGCAGTAATCAAGGCTTGTAACTTAAAGACATGCCTCTTTTTTTCCTTGCCCCCCTCCTCCTACAGTGTAGTTTTGAGTTGTAATAATGATTACAAACACCCTGCCTTCTTTGGATTTGTAGGGGCTGCAGTCTATCTGATGATGGGGGCACGCTGGCACAGTGTCAAGGCCTGTCAAAGGAGGTGACTGAACTCAGTCAGGAAGAGAAGAAACTGGATGAATTGATCCAAAGTTGCACCCTGGACCTCAAGTTGCTAACAGAGGATTCAGAGAATCAGAGATATCCTTTATGCCATCATTTCCAAAGGTGGTTAACCTCCCTGCTGCTAGAGTAAGAGTTAGGAAGACTCTTCAAAATAGAGATAAGTGACACACAGCACTGAACATTCATTCCAAAAAGTAACAGTTTACTGTGATTTAATGCAGATGTAGCTAAGAAAGCACTTACACCAATTATCAAATTATACATTTAACATTTCTGGAACATATAAGAAATATTAATGTATGAAGAGGTCCCAAAATATCCATCTTTAGATAAAGTAGTAGGACCAAGAGTTCAGCAGTTTCATTACAGTGCAGCGAAGACAAAACATTTAATTAAGTTCAGGCATGTCTTTTAAAACATTGTGCTCTTGTTTTACAATTCTGAAGCCAGATCAAAACCCACTTTTTGCAAAAACTCTAGGAAGGCAAGGGCTGAATCTGCTTTTGTTTGCAACTTACTTACTTTGTACTTACTTTGTACAACTTACTTAGCCTCTCGATACTACGGGGATAAATACCCAAACTAGATATATTTTAAATATAAGTTACTAATTTTAATAACAATGGTAAGCTGCAGAAGATTAATATATTTTCCAGTATTCATATGGCTGTGAAGAACAGGTTAATCCTAAAAAGTATCGTGGCTTTTACCAGACATCTCACCCATTGATATATGATGAAAATCTTTATTGCATACTGTAGTTGATTTTTCAAAAGTCAACATTTGATATCAGCGTCATATGAAAAACTGCACTTATTTCCTATCCTTAAAAAAAGGCTATAATGTTTACTGTGTCAATGGTGACTTTTTAACCATGACCACTGTGGAAACATCCACATTTGAATGTATTTGATCTGTGAATTGATAAGTCAGGAAATGTACCATGATATAAAATAGCAGTGCTACTGTAAACTAAATTCATTATTTCTTCCAATGGATATTGATGTGAAACCACAGAAACGCTTACCATAGGGTTGATCCTGACTTCGTCGCTGTAAAATCTGTTGCCTACCATGGTGCAGACTGACGAAGAATTACTGTTACTGTCTGCTCCTGCGGCTGAGAAGCTTGTTTTATTAGGTTTTCTCTTTTTGCTCTTAATCTCAGAGAAAAGATTTGTTTGTTTTTATTTTTTTTCTGTGAGGTGGTATCTGGACACCGTTCAAGTCCAGGCTGCATGGGTTCTCTACTTCCGTAGTGATGGCAGTAGAATTGGAGAGTAACTTAGTGATGTTATTACCTTAGGTTTATTGGAATAAGACCAGCCTTAGTTGGTTTTGTTTCTCCAACAAAGGAAATTGCATTCTTGCTTGTCAACTGTCCAAACTGTAAGAGAATTTTCAGATCTTCTTGAAAGTATTAAGAGGGTCTAGATGGCTTAGAAAATTGCTTAATGTGTTATATAGCCTTTCACCTGTAGGACGCCAGTTCAATTCCAGTACAAATCTATTGTGAAAGAAAGCTGATTTGGTGCTTTCATTTAAGTTTGCATCTGATACAAAACCACCATGCACTGTGCCTTTCCTGGAAATCTCAGTAGAGAGGCAAAGGATTTGAATGAGCATGATGGCTGACTTACCACCTCACTTCTACAGGTGTTCAGTCCAAGTTAGTTTTGAGATACGTTAGTGGTATGGAGTTGGGACGATTAGTACTGTTCTGCTGTGCTGCACAGTGGTAATAATTTAAGGTTCAGATCTACCAAAAAGTAACACACATTAGTAACTGTCATGATAAGACTTCACTTCTGCGGTACAAAGAGTGTGGCAGGTGCTTCACGGGCAAAAATGAAGACCCTGAAGCACTTGTACGCTGACAGTAGTTATTTCCTATACTGAGCAATGAGTAATATTGAGATATCACAGTGTGGTGACTTAGAAAAATGTATTAATGTTGACCACTGTAATATTCTATATATAAACAGCAAACTTCATTTCCCAGTGCTTAAATATGACACTTTTTATGTGCACTAAATTTAAACAAGTAAAATCAATTGTTTAAGTTATTTCCTTTTTACTTTCCTCCTTTCCAAAGGGGGATTAGATGAGATTGCGCTAAGCATTTTTATGCCTGGGAACACACAAAATGATGTGCACCACTTTATTATAACTTCCATCAACCTGGATGATTGCCTGGAAAACGCAGGATATAAAAACAAAATATATTGTCACAGTAATAAAAGAAAATTATAGATGCAACTCCTTGAGAAATAATTACCAACAAAATTAAATTAAAAAATTAACTGAAATTACAATATGGGTGATTGAATGTTACATTTAAAATTATTGGGGTGGGGAAGGGGGAGAGTGTGTGTGTGTGTCTGTATTTGCAAATTACCTTACATTTCTTTTGACGTTCCCAATTCTATGTAACTAGTTTGCAAGTATTTGAAATTTTCTGTGCGCGTGCATACACACACACAGCTGGAAACAGCAGCACCCAGATCCAAGTGAAAATATCTTTTGTCACTCAATAGTGGCCCCAGCTGTTTGATCGAGGCACAGTACTGACATGCTTTTCTTAGAATCTCAACTGGTCCTTATTTGCCTGAAAGTTAGTGGCTACAAAGAATGGTTTTCAGTGTCGGGGAGAATACTGAAATTAAAATAGGGGTGAGGAGGAACAATATGGAGATTAACTGGGAGCAAAGCTTTGTAGAATCAATTATTTTTTGCAGAAACATTTTTTTTCTTTTAATGTGAATATGCTGCATCTTTGATTGTAAGGACTCCTTAACACTGGTTACATTAGCTTATGTTACATATCAAGATATTCGAAAAATTAATGGCCTTAAAGACCAAACTGTTATAGTTGTGAAAGCACCCCCAGAAACCAGACTTGAAGTGCCTGACCCAGTGGAGGTAAGAGCACCGTAGCGTCTCTTGTTGCATAATGTAATTTTTTAACTACAAATGGAGGATGTGTGTCTGTGCTTGCCTGTGGCACCTGAAATGCTTGTCTTAAATTGGATGATGTTGATATGTCTTGAGCACTTTGGGGACGTTGTCAAAGATGACGAGAACTATATAATCAGAAACTGCCCTTTATATAACTCAGATACTAATCTTATATTTCTCCTCCTCTCCTGCACTCTTGCAGTTGTATCCTTAGATTCTCATACTCTCAAGTCCAACTCCCTCTTCAACTAATTCATGCTACTTTTGAATGCAGAACATGATTAGCATGAGGAACATTTTGTCTAATGGTGTAGTAGGTAACTTTAAAAGAAGGATGTCGAAGTGCATGATTCTGAATGTGCTAATGACCCTCAGCTTGCTAATAATGTACTGCAGCCTTGACCAGCTCCACTTGCCTGAGGGAAGTGATTCTTTTTCTATTGTGGAATTAATATTTGTGTTTTTCATCGTAATAGGAAGCGTGACTGACTAGGTACATTTTCACACACAAAAAAAAAAAAATCCTAGACTGATGTAATGAAAGAGAAAAATACTAACTTCTCAAGGTGTGGGAATTTTAATCTCAGAAGAAGGTTCCTACAGAATCAGTCTGGTATAAGACAGTGACATTTGCTTTGTTAAGAGGAGCAAGGGAATAGATCAATATGGAGATGAAATACAAGCTGAAAAACTTTTTTAAGATGTGAAAAGACATCTCTGCCATGTCCTTTAAGTCAGAACCATTTTAAATAAATCAAACCATAACACACTATTCTGTGACTATTGCACTGTAAATCCCATCCTATCATAAAGCAACAGGTTATAACTATTGGGACAAAGTATTAAGTGTCCAATCCCCTTTATATGTACCTCCTATAACATAACACAGAAATCGGTGAACTTCTAAGGCCTGGTCTACACTATAGAGTTAGGTTGATATAGGGCGGCTTACATCAATCTAACTCTGTAAGTGTCTACACTAAAATGTCCTTCCGCCAATATAAGTTACCTACTAAACCGACCTAATAACTCCACCTCTGCGAGAGGTGTAGCGTTTAAGTCGATATAGTTAGGTTGACGCAGTGTCTGTGTAGACACTGAGTTGTTTGTATTGCCTGTTGCTGCCCAGGAGCTGATGGCCGGAGCGCCGCCCGGGGGCTGATGGCTCAGGCTGTCAGTGCCCAACAATTCCCCACTTAAGTCGGTGCGAGCACTCCTGGTGAGGACGTGCACCACCTACAGAAGGAGCGTAGTGTGGACCTAAAGAGCCGATTTAGTTACTGCGTTGGCTGTAGGTTGATCTGACTTGAGACGATTTAAATTTGAAGTGTAGACATGCCCTAAGTTTGTTACAAAGAGGTGGGTAGGCTTAAATGCTCTCTTCCTAACTAAGGTTTGTCAGTAAAACCTTTCCCATGTTACAAAAATGAGGTGACATGTAAACACAGGGATTGATGTGGAATATGTAATGCCTCAGATCATTATACCGGAATTCAAACAGTGGCAACCAAAACATACCATATCATACAACCTCCAGTGGTGACAGAAAGGTCACTATTATAGTGCTTGTTAGCACAGAACTTTGCTTAAATTTGAAATCTTTTTGTTAGCAGAATGCGCTGATCCATTTATCTAGTACCGAAGGACCTATTGAGGTTTATCTATGTCCAGAAGAGAATGACAGCCTCAGTCCTATTAAAACATACAATCAGGACCACAACGGAAATATCTCAAAAACAATTTCCAAAGGTAAAATTCTCTTTCTGTTATGATGCACAAGGTCTTCAGAGTTTAACATGAAAGTTTAACTAAAAGAAGTAATCTGTACAGGTGCCTGGTTTTTTGGTTGGTTTATTGTCTAAGACAGAAAGATGTAAGGATTCTAGACTGCATATTAGAAAATGTATTTCCCCTGTTTGTCATTTGCTTATTATCAGGTTTGGTATTCACATGTGGTATGAAACTATATGTCCCTAATTTATCATAAATATATATAATATCGAAAATATATCTAGTTTATTATCACTTGCTGACATACAACAAAAAGCAGCAAACAAACATAATGTTTCTCATAATCGGAGGCAGAATTTTAAATTCACTTATTGTCATTTGCAGATAACCAATGTCAGACATTGATGACATTTTATATTTATTTAGAAAGCCTTAAACGTACTTAACTTTGAAATGGTCTCAGTCATTCTGTATGGCCTGCTAAGACTTTAATACATTAATAATAGGCTTACTTAGTGGGTCCTATTGAAGAATTAGTGTTTTTAATTTAATTTAAATATAAATAATTGCTGACAAATACCACTTTCTGCAGCATGATTTTGGTAAATTGATTAGTGAATCTTAAACTGCTGTGATGGACTTGTTACTGGACTTAGTGATATTTTTTTCTGACATGCTGTTTATTTTGTATAATCAGGTGGATCTAGAACAAGAGGGCCACTTTTTATTTGCTTTGTGTTTAAAGAACACGGTGAAAAACCCTCTTTGCAGCATTGAGTAACTTTATCTTATCCAGGCATAATATTTCCAATAGGATAAAATATCTTTTATTTTCACATCTTACAGATCTGGCTTCTGGTAACGCAGGACAAGGGGACTGCTCGGTAAATATGGCAAACCTCTCTCCATTGGCTTCTCCAGCCAACCTTTTGCAGCAAACAGAGGACCAAATTCCCTCTAACTTCGAAGGGCCATTTGTGAACTTGCTGCCTCCTCTGCTTCAGGAAGATTACCTGCTGAGCCTTGGGGAAGAAGAGGGCATCAGTGATCTCTTTGATGCTTATGATTTAGAAAAGCTTCCCTCATTGGTGGATGAATTTATATACAGCTGATTATATTTTGTTAATTATTTTCCATATAAACCATTTTTTTTTAAATGGAACCAGAAATCCTGCTGTGATTCTGCGTTGTCCCCTCCCTCCTACCTACTCCCAAGTGTAGCATTACAGAGTCAACCACAGACTCCTGAACAATGCTGACATTTTCATGAAATACTTCCTAGAATAGTATGAACACAACTGTAGGCTCTTGCAACAAAGCCTTGTTTAACCTTAGGCTCCAGGCCTTGTGCATCAGCAAATGGCACATCATGCAGGCAGGTGATCATAAATGGTTCCTCTCTCACCCCTCCCCCAAACTCTGCTTACTGTGTACAGTGGGCTTGTGGAGAAGGGCTCAATGAACTGGTTTAGTCACAAATAGTAATTTTTTAAATTGTATTTCAAGCTGTGCCTTCTGTGGAAAACACATGTCTTCTGAGTCTCACAATATGGATTGTACCTGCAGTAAATGTAAATAGGAAGTAATGCAAGAGTGTGTAATGGGTTTCTTGAACTCTTCCTGGGAATGTTTAAATTACTCTCATAATGCTCAGTTTGAGCAATGTATTTGTCTCAGTATGAGGTCAGATACTAATGTCCTTATAAGTTTTTAATAAAAAAATAAACTTTAAATATAGTGTATATTACAAATATGGACAAAGATTACAGTTCTGCCACTTCTCATAGTAACCACAGATTTTTAAAATGCTTACATATGTGTGTGAAAGTGTTTCTCTTTTTAAAATGAAACAAAGATGCACAGTTCAATTTTACTGCCCCCAGTGTGCACACTAGACCTGATACATAAATTTTTGTGGTACTAAGTGGGGCTTTGTGTTAAGTGCCTACTAGATATGCACTGTGTTATTCTCTCTATGGAAAATAATTTATACCAAGCTTTGTTTGTTCAGTATACCATATTTATAGCAGCGGGTAAGCTGCCTCTGCTTCCAGCTTTTATAATTCTCCTCGCCAGCAATGCAGAGCTTTTTTTCCCCAAAGCAAGAACTACATAACCGTAAGTACCACATTAACTGAATTAAGTTTATTTTTTGAAACTCTTTGGTAGTATAGTAAAGCACCAATATTTATTTTTTGAAAGTGAGAGGAATTCTAATAAGTCTTAAATATACCTTCTGCTTTTGTTTAAAGTGTTGCCACTTTATGGGCTAAATGTTGGTGTAGATGATGCCCCATATAAACTTTTTGTTTGTTTGTATTACTGTCGTGATTATCTGACACACATAGTAAATTAGTACTGTTTCGTATTGTAGTTTGCATATGATGTATGCAGGTTTTCTGGTACCATTGAGTTGCTGCTATAAAAGCTCACATATGAAATGACTAAAAGTAACAGTACTAGAATAAGAACGATATGACTGAGCTTTAGAATATAACAATGTATAAAGTGCAACACATTAAGAACTGTTAAACAGTGTTAAGTGTGTGTTTATATGTACAGATGTGTGCATAGTTCATTAAGTGGTTATATTTAAGTTGATATATGTTCTGTACTCACACTTTAGTTACGTAGCAGATTTGTACAATAGGAATTAATTTGTAAACACTGCCAGAATATTTTCTAGCTTATTCGTAATTTTTTAAGAGTTTTTTTTGTTAAATGATGTGGATCTGTAAATAAAATTGCAGTATTTAAATTTTAGTCTTGTGGAAGAGGAAAGTAAAAGTTGTGTAAGCATGACATTTTCTGAGAGACAAGGGGGCACTTTGTGAGAAGGATAAAATTGAGACTAATAGATTATATTATTGTCCTTTTTGTTATACTGTTTTGTATAAATTAAACACTTGTCCCAATGTGTGTGGGCAAAATACTAATCTAAATTAGCTTTGCATTGTATGCTAGTTGAGAAAAAAGAAACCCTGTAAAATAATGTTTAAAAAAAAAAAGCTTTTATGAGTTTTGTAAATAGATTTATTAAAGGGTGACCTGTTCTCTAGCTGTGATCTTACCACTTTAAATGGATGTAATTTGAATAAATTTTGTATGGTAATGAATCAATAAAAAGGATTTTTTAAAGAGTTTAGATTTGTATACAGGTGTTTATTTTTGAATATTTTTTAAATTCTTGTTACTCTTGGTACTTTTAGATCAATATCATTTGTCTTAAAGAAGTCCTTCATCAGGTACAGAAGTTACTGTTGTTGTTTTTTCCCCCTCTTTTATTTAATGAGAGAAACTTCTTCTATTTATGAAGAATTGCTTATTAATTAGTCAGGTTATACCATTCAACACCAGCAGTATTCCAGTAGATTACTTGTCTGTGTAGTGCTGACAATGTGCTCAGTGCTGTACAAGACAGAAAAACAAAGACAGACCTTTACAATCTAAAGAAAAGGCATGCATACAAGATGTGACACACTAGGAAATCGAGTGGTGGGATGACAATGTTTTATTTAATTTAACTTTAAGCATTAAGAATTCCTATTTATGGGCTTCACAGGAGAAATGTTTTTTAGGAGGTTGGTAACTTAAGGAACTGATGGGAAGACTCCCTGTCTGAATCAAGATTAATTACACTGAAGACATTGGGGGTATGTTTATACTACAAATGCAAACCCAGGCTTAGTAGAACTTGAGTTAGCAGACCCAGGGTTTGTTAACCTAGGGCTTGAGCATGTACAGCCATTTGTATCCCTGGTTATGAATTGTTGAACCCTGGGTTCCAATTTGGGTGTCTAGGATCCACAGAGCATGATGCAGGCTTCAGTCCAACCACCTATATCTCAGATTTCCTAGTGCCCTTCCAAAGTGTGGCCGCTCTAGCTCTAGCCCTCTGTTCATAGTGTAGTGGGGAAGAACTTGACGGTTCACCAACTTGACTGTCCAAAGAACAGAAGGAAAGTTAGCCCACGGGATTGTGAAATATTTTTGGTGGACTCCCAGAGCAAAGTCCATTTGGGCTTCTTCTACACTGCACAGGAATAGGGCTTGAAGCCTGGGTCCTGGCTTGACTCAGGCTCAAACCCTCCATTCCCATGGGGTTCTAGGACCCTGGGTCCAAACCCAGGGTTAGCAAGATTTGTGGGTAGACAGAATGGTGGTTAGGTTTGAGCCTGAGTTCAAACCCCAGGCTTACTGCAGTGTAGACATACGCTGGTGTGACACTGTCATAAAAACAAGGTAACTTAGAAGAGAATCAGGGTCTTTGCCTTACCTCCCCAGTCAAGGCAGGATCTGTCTGGATGCTAGAGCTGCACCCAGGCAGCTGATGGGCAGAATCCTGTGCGAAGTCTCTATCTGTGTAAAACAGGTATTTGTTCCTTCTGCCTTCCCCTTCTGAGACTCCAGCATGGCGGGCAAAGATGGAAAACTGAGCTTGTTGTCAGGGGAGACTGCCTACTTGACCAGAAGGGATTGCTGACAATCATGAACAGGGTTGGATACTCCTGATAATGACCTTCTGGTTTCTCCACAGTGGCAGGGAAATGGAGGAAGAATCTTTTCATTCTTTCAGTGCCTGGGTTTAGGGTACCAGCATCTTTCCCTGCCTGCAGCAGTTTATGAATACTATATCTACCAATGGTGGCAGTTTGCATGTTTTTTCCCCCTGATTCTCATAATCTCCTTTCTGGTCCAGAGATACATTATCCCGGAGAGAGGCCAGGACTACTAGCCCTTAAAGTTTGCAGAAGCACCACAAGTGACAGCAAGCAGGAGGAACTGGTTTCCGAACATCAGCACTCAAAATGAAAGGCTCCCTCCCAGTGCTCAGAAAACGCTTTGGAGAAGCCAGTAATCCAGCTAACAGTTACATCCATACTCTTTCCTACTTGAAGCTGTTAATCATCTCTTTCTCTCCTCCCTGGATTCCTAGATCTCTGTTCCTTCTATGTACTCCATGCTGGAGCTCTAGATGAGGGAGACAAAACAGGGAAAAAAGACCTCAGATTGAGGTTCTGCCTTATGTCCCTAAGTGCCATTCCTGTGACAGAAGAGCACCTGGACAAATCCTGCTTCAAGCGGGGTTGTTGGTTAAGCAGAATCTTAATTGCGACTAGCGTTGTTCATGCTCTGGAAGCCAGATTTCTTGGTGAAACATACCCTTTAATTACTTCTGAAGAAAGTGTGCAGTGTGCACTTCAGTGTGTCTTGTGCAGCAAGATTTAAGAAATTTATGAGGCACTACAAAAATGTATGAGGCACTTGCTTTTTTCCATCTGTTTGCAGCACCCCAATTCTGGGAAGTATACTAACAAAATTTCAAGACCAGAAAAGACCATTATGACAAGATGGCTATTGTAGTATAGATGAACCTGAACTAATCCAAAATTCAGATCCAACTTTGTAGATGGATTTGAAACCATCTCTAAAATGGCCTGAATTCATGATCTCATTGAAATTCCAGCGATAGCTACTGATGGTTTACTCCCAGAGTCAGATGAAGGTCTAGCATTTCTCTTGTGGGAGTCACTCTAGATCGTATCTGTCAAACCAATCCTTTCCAAAAGATTTACTAGGACCTTAGTAGGTTCTGAATCCAAACCTTTCAGCTTGGTTCTTTAACCAAGGTGTCCTTGTGTGCTGAAACATCCTTGGCACGGAAACCTTGGAAACTCATTCTCAAAACTCCACTGGGATATCTCTGGAACCTATTCATTCAGTGCTACCCCACTTACTGGCTCTGAAGATGGCTAAGACTTCTAATCTGAGACTAATGCCTGAATTTTTAAAAAACCCAGTGTATAATTGATTTAAATCATATAAGGTCCAAACATTGGCATTAATGCTTTGTTTCTGAAGTCTAGTCATAAGGCTTTCCTAGGGTCTGCTCCACTATCAGTTGCTAATGCTGAATCACTAGACCTGCAGTCTTGTTCTTTCTAAGTGAAGTCAATTGCACATTGACCTCCCCTGAGCTACCAGGGAACAACAATAAATAACTTTTGGCAGCTGCTCCAGGTACAACATTGTCTTGCAACAAAGGTCTTGGTTCTGATCAGAGTGGGCCCTTTGGTGATCTTCTCCCCCTCCACCCTTCCACCTCCCCGATGCTTTAGTCCTAGAACCTATTCTATTGCAATGCCAGGAAGACCTTGGACTTTCATCCTTCATTTGGGCATAGCAGACAATCTGCTTCAGGAGCAGATCCCTCAGGAGTTACTTACCTGAACCTGAGTACTCGGGTAGCAATAATGTCCAATGGGAAAGCACTTAATTGAGAATCCCATATTTACAAGTTGAGATAAACAGCACCAAGTTCTCAAAATTGTTGGTGTGTTAGTTCTATTGCTATGCCACAGCACTGGCTAATTTTCACCTATAAGATGACATGTCCAGACTAGGCCTCTTTATTACCAATGACAATGCCCATTCTCTCCAGTCCAGAGTCAAACAAGACTCACATTATTGACAAACTCTCTTTTCCTTAGACTGGAATTGGGAATTTCTCTCCGTTCTCTCTGATTCCATTGGTTCAGGAGAGCTGCCTGCATGTCAGTTGAGATGCAGCAAGACATTGTCATAGCCAAAATGGGTCTTGGCAGTTTGGTTCAAACATACTCTTTGTCTTCAAGTTGGGGTAAAACTCTCCACCTGATCCTGAATCATTTCAGGTTGACATCCTGACGTCTCAATTGCAACTGTGCATAATGGGGGCATTTTTCAAAAATCTTGTGGTTTCTTATAAAAAACAAAACAGGAGCTTTTGACGAAACATGCTCCTCTTACTTTAAGCATTGCCATCTGTTACACTTCAAACATTCAAAACCATGCTATTAGTTCTTCCAAGTTGCATGGGTTGTAACTTCAGCTTCTAGTCTCACATGCTTAGGGCCAACAGTCCTCACTCACCTTGCAATACTCTAGCTGTTAGAAGGATTGCTGCATGTACCATCAGGGCTACTTGAGGCAACTGCTTTGCCTTCATGGCTGCTCCAGAGGAATCTGGATTTCTTTATAGCAGTATGCATGGTTGTGTTGTGAGTGCCATGGGGTGGATGTATTCACTTACCTGGCCAGAGGTCAGGTATTTCCTGTAGTGCCTGTACCACTTTTGATTTAGGGTCAGAGTCTTGTTTCACAAAGCTCTTGGGATCTCTGGTCTGCTAGTTCTCAGAATATCATCTGTACTGTGGTACTGGGCTCTGTACCTTTAAGTACCTTAGGTTCAGAGACAGAAGTCTGTGGGAACGGTGCTGCAGAAGCCCATGTGTAGTTATGCAGAGGCAACTGGAACTGGCATCTGAATAAAGAGTATTTCTTTCAAGCACCTTGGGCTCAGAGTGATTCCTATACCATGTGTACAATACACCCGAGAAGAGGATATTTCTCATAGCCGCAGCTGAGATACAGACTGCATGGCCAGTCCTCTATAAACTTTAGTCCAGTGGCTCTCAAACTTTTGTACTGGTGACCCCTTTCACACAGCAAGCCTCTGAGTGCTACCTCCTCCCCCGTGCCCATATAAATTAAAAACACTTTTTAATATATTTAACACCATTATAAATGCTGGAGGCAAAGTAGGGGTTTGGGGTGGACGCTGACAGCTCACTACCCCCCATGTAATAACCTCGTGACCCCCTGAGAGGTCCTGACCCCCAGTTTGAGAACCCCTGCTTTAGTCCATATGAGAAATGTGATCGGGTCAGTCAGTACCTCAAATATCAATTTTCATTCTCAAATCATCTCTGTTTCCATCTCAAACAGGCCTCTAATTTACATGTATCTCCCCAACTCTCTTTTATACATCTTTCATTACCCGTAGTAAGACTTGGCAAGTGTTGAATCACCTGGCTATATCAAAAAGTTTACAACAAATTTGAAGACAACATCCATTGCAGGCCTTCTGCCTTGGTTGTAGAATTTGAAGAGCTGTTGCTTGAAGCTCTGCATTTGTACATATATAGGAAAAAAAAGAATGTCCCTCACTTAAGTTTGATGTGGGAGAGTGAAATTGTGGTCACTTCCAATATTCTCTTGAACTGCTTTCTGCAGCTGATTGCTTGTTTTGGCAAGCTCTTTCTGGGACTTCAGGCTTTGCAAGCACCTGATGGAACTCAACATGAGGTCTCGGTTGGACCTGAGACCTTCCCACTCCTTGCCTCATCAACTGGAGCTGTCAAGCACTGTCCTGCCAGTACCAACGGAATACTCCAGCACACCCAAGGATATCTCTGAAAAAAGGCATGATGAGGGTAGGGAGAAACACCCTTAGAGGAAGGAGGGCAAAACGACCCTCCTAAGAAGAGGGTGGCTTTCCCCCTTCCCTTGGGATCAAGTGAGACTCTGTTCCCCTGAGATGGCTCATCTGGAACTCATGGGGATCACGGGCCAGCACTGACAGTACCAAGAGCTTTTAATGCTCTGAAACCATCTGCAAAGGTGTGTCAGGACAGTATGAGCAGATTGCCTTTTGCACCAGTGGTTTCCACACTACACCAAAACAACTACATCCATACCAACATATCCAATTCCAAAGCCAGTTTTCCTCCTGCCTGACCTCAGTACACCCTGCTTGAGGATCTGGCAATTTACACGGATTCGGTGTCACTGATCCCGACAGACTTGGTGATAGAGACTTCCATATGTTGTCCACACGTCACTCTCTATCCTAAGCTCCAGTAGGGCCAGGGACACTCCCACATTGTCGGCATGCTATTCATAAGGCTATGCTTCCAGCTGAGCTACCAAAATGTGGAGCTGGTACCAATGGCTCCACCCTTTGAGTCCAATGATCCTTACTCTGAGGAAGAGCAGGTTCCATTGATGGTCTATACCTGGGCAGGCCAGGCAGTACCAAAAGCTGCTGAGAAGGATTGCTGACATTCTCCAGAGATCCTGCTGCTGGTTTGTGAAACCATTCAATGTCCATTCTCTGCAGACCTGAAACTTATGTAAGGGGACTGTTGCCCCCTTACTAACATTCAGTGGGAGTGTTTTGGTTTTCTAGCTCCCAGTACTAAAAAGGGGAAAGGGTTGATGGGGAATCAGGACCCTGAGACTGACAGTCCCCAGGAACAATGGGGAGAGGCCAATGCTCCAGCTCATCCTGAATGACAGGGCGAGCAGGCTAATCAGGGAGTCAGGCCAGGGAGGTCCCGTCCTCCATATGAGCTGGATTTGCCTGGGTCAGACAGACAGAGTGGGGCTGAGCTAAGGAGAAAGCAGGGGCCCAAGCTAAGCTGGGGAGCAGAGCTGTACCAGATCCAGAGAGAGCAGACTTGCCCTGGGAGCAGAGCTGCAGCAACCAGAGCCAGAGGGGCCAGAAAAGCAGCCCAGGAAGCAGGTCAGTGCTGGGAGCAGAGTCACAGAAGCAGCCTGCAGAGCAGACCTGTCCTGGGAGCAGAGCTGCAGCAACGAGAGCCACAGGGGCCAAAAAAGCAGCCCAGGGAGCTGGAGGCAGAGCAGCAGCAGTGCAGAGACCGAGTGGTGGAGCTGAGGCAGGAGCAGTCCGGAGCTGGGTGCGGTGAGCAGCTGGGGAGAGCGAGGGGGACCCTGGGCAGCGGGCCCAGCACAGGGAAACGCCTCAGCCAAGGGGCTCTGCAGGCCAGGCTTGGATCATAACCCTGACAGGGCGGGGGCGATACTGGGAAGAAGGGTCCTACCACTTAGAGCCTGAGAGCGTGTGGCCACCACCAGAGCAAGTGTCCAACCCACAGCATCCCTGCAGCAAAGCCAGGGCCTGAGAAGAAGGCCTGGGACTTACAAGGAATAGACTGTGAACTGCCCTGACATTCCAGAGACACTGTTTGTGATGTTCCCTGCACAGAGCAGGTTGATGTGTTTCCTTTAACCTTTCCCATTTTTCCTTATTCTTTTTAAAATTAATTGTTGATTAAATAACTTGCATTTGCTTTAACTTGTATGTAACGGTCAGTGGGTCAGAGAAGTGCCCAGTGCAGAGAGAGTACCCCGGAGTGGGGACTCCCTAGCCCCTGTCCTAGGTGACCACAGCAGGGTTGGGGGTCGAGCCCCCCAGGAATCCTGGGCCCAGCCTTGTTGGGGTTAGGAGGACTCTGCCAGACAGGAGAGTGGAAGGGGAGTCCTCAAGGGCAGGGAGACCACTGGGTAAAGGAAGTGGGACTCAGATCCTTTCGCTAGCCCACTTCACCAGGGTAGTGCAGAAGCCAGGAAAGTTCCCCACAAGAGCGGGACTATTCCACCGCTTACACTTAGAGAATGAGGATAGATTTTGTTTGCATTGCTTGTCCCTTGGGTGTTGAAGTATTTAGTAGCTGCGATGTGGAGCATTTGAGATCTAAAACTATCGTAATGGCCTGTGTCTTGTCTTTTTGTTGCTTTTCTCCAAGCAGTGGTTGCTCCTCCTTAGTTCTCAAGCCTTTTCAGCAGGGCCGGCTCCAGGCACCAGCTTTCCAAGAAGGTGCGTGGGGCGGCACCGAGAATGGGGTGGCAATCCGTGCCTCACGGTGGCAATTCGGCGGCAGCTCTGCCGCTCTTCCTGCTGCGGCGGCTTTTGGGCGGAAGCTCTGCCGCTCTTCCGGGCACAGCGGCAATTCAGCGGCAGCTCCGCCTCTGTTGCGGTGGCAGCAATTTGGCGGCGACTGCTTGGGGCGGCAAAATTGGTAGAGCCGCCTCTGCTTTTCAGTCTTCCTCTTCAACAAATGCAGAGGCACTAATTGAAAGACATGCTCTATTTCATTTATCAGACATTGGGCTTGATAATGATCACACATAGTATGGAAGAATAAGTTCCCCTACTACAAGAATCACTGAGTGAAATTCTATGGCCTGTGTTATGAAGGAGGTCAGTCTGGGCTTTAAAATCTATCATCATCTAAAGGGACCACTACTAAACAACATCAGTTATGAGGAAGGACATTGGAGAAGAGATTAGTACCATTCACTGCTGCAAGGTAGAGATGGGAGCAGTTAAAACTGACATACTGATGAGTTACTATCATCACTTTATGTTTCATGGGCAGGATCCCTGAACACTGTGTATGTGTTTACCACAGACTTTACATACAGACTCAACACAAACATATATGATATTTTAATCAACAGCAACAATGTTTCAATGTCTGATACCAGATAATGCACATGATACATACAGGCTCTCAGGAACCTGGCCTACACAGATTAGTTTTTAAAGACTGCTTCAACACTTCATGGTGTATTCTGTTAACTCTTGTCTCTCTTTGTCCTGTTCTAATTTTTCACGTCTCTCCAATTACTTTGCTCTCACTGATATCCTATTTTCCTGTAACTGGCCTCAGATAAAAATATTGTATAATTAGTTTAAGTGTAATAATATTCATAGATGGAGGAAGAGACTGCTAGGCTTTATCTGCTGTTAGATAAAAAGCTCCTATTAGTAGACCCATGGCTTTCACAACTTTTCTACTTGCTATAGGGAGAAAATCAGTTATTTTTAGAAAAAGGGATTCTAAGGCCACTGCAAAATGAATTAGCATGACATCCATAATGCAATTACAAAAAACTGTGTTTTTAATGTCCTGAAGGAGATACAGCCTGCTCCAAAATAAAACTGTGAATATATGCACTTTGAGATGTTTCAGATACATTATAATTCTCTTTTCTGCAAGTTAAAAAAAAATCAGTTTTGTTGTTGTTCTTTCCATCTGGTATCAGGAGGGGGTGGTCAGGGGACAAGGGGGGGGGGTTGGATAGGTCGGGGGTTCTGAGGGGGACAGTCAGAGGTGGGAGGCGGTGAATAGGGGGCAGGGGCCAGGCTGTTTGGAGACCTGTGCACAGCCTTCCCTACCTGGCCCTCCATACAGTTTTGCACCCTAATGTGCCCCTTGGGCCAAAAAGGTTGCCCAACCCGGACCTAAGCCATGTGCTGGGCCTTGGGGCAAACTCTGGACAGATTTGTCCTGGAGGCCGCATGTGAGCTGGAGCTGTTAGGCATATCACCCATTAAAACGCAGCCTTGGCAGGGCCCCTGGCCAGGTGCCTGTGCAACCCGAAGCGGGCCCTGTTATGGCCTCAGCAGCCCAAGGTGAGTGGCGCTAACTCCGGCGCTTTCAGCGCGAGCCTCCCAGGAGCCGGGGTGGGCTCGGAGCCCAAGCCGCCGGACTCCCTGCGAAGGTGCCACGCGCAGCCGGCAGGCAGGTTGCAGCCCCTGGCGGCGGAGAAAAGCAGGGACACGTGCCCCAGCGTCAGGGAGCGGCTCGGCCGCTAGGGGGCCGCCGGACAACGAACAATCTCCCCACAAACCCGGCCCCACCCTCCCGAGTGGAACGTTCGGCAGCCCCGCCTCCCTCCGCCCTGCGGGAGGGAGGTGGGAGGAGCCCGGGACTCAGAAGGCTCAGCCCAGGCCTGGGGGCGGGGCCAGCCTCGCTCTGGTAGGGGGTGTGTTTGTGCGGAGCTGAGGGCCCAAGGTACGGAATAGTTTGGCCGCCCTGGGAGCCCGTCGCGGCTGCGACGTTTGACGTGTGAAGGGGCGGGGCGGACGGCAGGCATCATGGTGGAGTCCAGCTGAGGGCGCGGGCTGGGAGGTGAGTCGTAACTGCCACCCTTCCCCCTCCCCCTCCCCGAGTCGTTTATTCAGCGTGTAGCCCCATCCCCTAGCGGGTCTCGCGGGGGCACAGCCCCCTCAGGCGCGTTTCTGGGGCTGCCGGGGGGCGCGGGCTGGCCCCTCAAGAGCAGCGCGGGGCGGTAACACTCCCCCGCCCCGGCCCCTTGTGGTGGCACATCCCCCCCCTTCCCCCGCCTGCGAGCGGCGGCCCCCCGGGTTAACGGGAGGTGGGGGCGGCTTGTGCGGAGCCCCTGGGGTGGCAGTGCCCGGGGCCCTGCGCGGAGCGCGCGGCTGTGCTCTGTCCCCCAGCGTGGGCAGCCCCTTGCCAGTAACGGTAACGTCGTAGCCGGCTCCCGCCTGGCGCTGCTGGTGCGCAGCTCTCCACGTGTGTGTGTGGGAGGGGGCAGGATCATGGTCCCCATTTTACAGATGGAGGAAACCGAGGAGGCACCTGCCCGGCAATCCTGGGGCTCGTGTGGCTTGTGGGGACTCCGTAAGCGAGCGAGCGCGGAGCTGCCTGGCTGGGGTCCTGGTACCGTGGCACCGCTGGCTACCTGTGCGAGGAATCACCCAGTGTCTCCAGCAGGCTCTGCAGCTTGTGCTGTCTTGGCTTTTTTGCTGCCTATACCTGAGCCAGCTAGCTGCAGAGGCGCTCTGTGATTGCAGTGTGCATATCCTGGAGCACAGAGGTGAAATTACTTGCCTGGTCACCCAGTACGCCCGAGGCCGCTGGGAATAAACCCAAGACTGAGTTCCAGTCTGTTCTAGCCATTAGGCAACACTGCTGGACCCATGTTCTAAGAATATGTTGGCTAAAGCTCAGCGTCTGGTTTTTTCTTCCCATGGTGTTTCAGTGTTATGAAAGATGACCAGATCTGTTAGTTCAGTCCACCATGATGCATTCAAACCAGAATCTTTTGAATGCCAAGGTTTGTCTATTCTTTCCTTTTAAAATATATATTTTTTTAATATGAAGATGAATCTGTGAGAAGGCCTGATGCAAATACTATCGTCTGTGATGTGTTGGAACAGAAGTGACTGAACAGACAGATTTCAGAGTAGCAGCTGTGTTAGTCTGTATCCGTAAAAAGAAAAGGAGTACTTGTGGCACCTTAGAGACTAACAAATTTATTAGAGCATAAGCTTTTGTGAGCTACAGCTCACTTCATTGGATGCATGAAGTTCACAGACAGAAGCTCACATTTACTAATCAGTGATACTTATGTGGTCTCAGCTCAGTTCCTTCTAGGGCATATGTGGATGTCAAAAATCACCACTTTGTTAGCACTCTGCAGCAAGGACTGAATGATCAATAAGAGAAAAGTACTGACTTAATCCCGAGATGTGGTCTCTCTCAATCATTTGCTGCATTGGTAGCGCAGTGTTCAGGAACTTGCATTATTACTGCATGTACTGTATTCTGGTGGATAAATCAGGATCTTCCATTTATAGAGCTCTGAGATTAGTACCTTTCCAAAACACTAACACTAACACTAAACACTCTTAAAGAAAATAACGCACTTCAGAGTCAATATGTAGCTCATAGTGGTCATATTGTGCAAACTCATTAGGGTGACCAGACAGCAAGTGTGAAAAATCGGGACAGGATGGGGGGTAATAGGAGACTATATAAGAAAAAGACCCCAAAATCGGGACTGTCCCTATAAAATTGGGACATCTGGTCACCCTAAAACTCATTAGTAAACAAAACTTTTATCAGTACACTTCTGCCACCTTAGACTTCTCTTTTTACACTGAATATTTATCCTTATCTGGAATAGCTGCCTTACTGCAGGAGTCTGTAAACGTGTTCCTCAGGTGCCAAATGCAGAGTGCAAGTACACAGCCAAAATTGAAGTGGTTACTAAGTTATGTATTTAAGAACACATAAATCAAATTCAATAACTGATATTCTATCTATGGCAGACTTGTGAGTATGTTTAGGTGAATCTTGTCTCTAAGAGCCTTTTCTACTTTTCAGATACTTTATTCAAGAGAACTTAAGACACGTTGCATAAATCAAGGTATGTTTTTAGTCTGGTCATGGTGTTTTAGTATGTTGCTTTAGAGCGATCTAATTTTTTTCATTTTATGAACCTGAAAATAGGGTTTGTCTAATTTTAAAATGCTTTGTTCCATAACTTGTCTCTCACTTCACCTAGACCTTACTTAAGAAAAGAGCAGTAGTGTCTTGGAGCAATTATTGTTTCCAAGGGCCTGTTTACCCCTCTCTTAGCATAGATTTTTGGTTTTCTGTTCATACAAGGTGGATTGGTTTAACTAAATCAATTTAAACATTTGTTTTTAAATTTAGTTAGATTGGTGCAGACTTCTACACAGATACTTAAATCAGTTTAACCCAGGCTTATACTGATTTAGCTAAGATGGTAAGGAATTGATTTAACACAGTCGTCGTAAGACAGGCTTAAATTGAGTTATGAGCGTTCACAGAGGGTTTTGTACCTGTTTGATTTTTAAATCACATGTTTAATTAAACCATTGCAGTATGGTGTGTATATTGGGCCTGTGTGGTGTTTTATTGCATGCTAGAGGAAGAAACTTCAGACTGGGGAAAATGAATAATATAAACTTAATTGATTACCTTTTATAACTTACTTCTGGAGTGTTTCATTCATGGTTAGTTATGTTCTCAGGTTAGCAGTATAAGTTGACTGCTAACATTATGTCCATCTTGTTTTTTATTAATTTATTGGCTTGCCAGCTTGAAATATTCATATACATGTGTGCCTGTATAATTTAGGTTTTAAAAGGATTGAGATATTGTTGATGAAACTTTCTGTTGCAGCTGGAAGGTCTCAAACTTGAAACTGAACTTCACTAACAAAATGTTTTGTCTACTGTGTGGAACCATGGATAGTGCATATTAGAATATTGGGCTGCTTGTAAAAAGTAAATAAGATTCCTGAGACACAGACTTAAAGGTGACCTGCAAAGGAAAAAAACAAAGATTCTGGCCCCATTTTAGCTTCTTTGTAATTTAATGCATATGCATACAGTATATCTGAAATGTTTTTGTTAGTGTTTTTTCTGTTTGATTTTGTACAGTAGCTCCTCACTTAAAGTCGTCCCAGTTAACGTTGTTTCGTTGCTATGTTGCTGATCAATTAGGGAACATGCTCGTTTAAAGTTGTGCAATGCTCCCTTCTGATGTTGTTTGGGAGCCACCTGATTTGTCCACTGCTTGCAGGAAGAGCAGCCCATTGCAGCTAGCTGGTGGGGGCTTGGAACCAGGGTGGACCAGAAGCCCTGCTCAGGGGGTGGCAGGTTTGTAGAAATTTTGGTGATGCTCTGAACCCGCCCCCCCAAACTCCATCCCCCACCTGCCCAAGGCTCTGGGAGGGAGTTTGGATGCGGGAGGAGGTCTGGGGTGCAGGCCCTAGGCTGGGGCAGGAGATTGGGGTGCAGGGTGCAGGCCCTGGGAGGGAGTTTGGGGATGGGAAGGGCTCAGGGCAAGAGTAGCGGTGTAGGGGGTGAGGGCTCTGGGGTTGGGAATGAGGGGTTTGGGGTGTGGGAGGGGCTCAGGGTGAGAGTAGGAGTGTGGGGGTGAGGGCTCTGTCTGGGGCTGGTGGGTTTGGGGTGTTAGAGAGGCTCAGGGCTGGGGCAGAGGGTTGGAGTGCAGGGGGATGAGGGCTCTGGCTGGGACTGGGGATAAGGTGTTTGGGGTGTTAGAGGGGCTCAGGGCTGGGGTAGAGGGTTGAGGGTGCGGTGGTGGGGTAAAAGCTCTGGCTGGGGGTGTGGGCTCTAGGGTGCGGCAGGGCTGGGGATGAATTTGGGGTACAGGCAGGCTGCTCTGGGACAGGGGCCAGAGAGGACGACTCCCCCCAGCCCTTTCCCTGCCGGTAGTAGCGAGCTCTGGGGCAGGAGCCTCTCTTTCCTGCCCCCCCAGCAGCACACTCACCCCCACCACTGTCACTGCATGTGCTTCTAGGGCCCCTCTCAGGTCCAGGAATCTCCCTTGCCTCCCCCTTGGTGGGTGCCGGGGGGTGCTGCGTGCGCCTCCTCCCCTGCTGTTGCCCCTGACTGTAGCCTCACTGGGGGGTGAGGGATGGGGCTGCCTCCTTGCCCAGCATGGGGCAGGAGCGGTGACTGTGGGCGGAGGGGTCCCCTCTGCTGGTGGAGGGTCCTGCCGGAAAAGGGAAGGGTCTGAGGTGGAAGGGCAAGCTCAGTCAGTATGCCTCAGGCAGTGGAGATAGGGGGCAATAGGACCCTGCAGCAGCAGTTGCTGCGGGGAGGCAACATAGAGCTTCAGGGAAAAGGCAGAGGCAGGGATGCTCTGCTCCGGGGAGGGGAGTGGGGGCAGCAAGAGAGGGCCGGGGGAACCTGCCCCCTTGTCAAGGTTCCTCCCCCACTCTGAACTCTAGGGTACAGATGTGGGGACCTGCATGAAAAACCTCCTAAGCTTATCTTTACCAGCTTAGGTCAAAACTTCCCCAAGGTACAAAATATTCCACCCTTTGTCCTTGGATTGGCCGCTACCACCACCAAACTAATATTGGTTACTGGGGAAGAGCTGTTTGGACGCGTCTTTCCCCCCAAAATACTTCCCAAAACCTTGCACCCCACTTCCTGGACAAGGTTTGGTAAAAAGCCTCACCAATTTGCCTAGGTGACTACAGACCCAGACCCTTGGATTTTAAGAACAATGAACAATCCTCCCAACACTTGCACCCCCCCTTTCCTGGGAAATGTTGGATAAAAAGCCTCACCAATTTGCATAGGTGACCACAGACCCAAACCCTTGGATCTGAGAACAATGAAAAAGCATTCAGTTTTCTTACAAGAAGACTTTTAATAAAAATAGAAGTAAATAGAAATAAAGAAATCCCCCCTGTAAAATCAGGATGGTAGATATCTTACAGGGTAATTAGATTCAAAAACATAGAGAACCCCTCTAGGCAAAACCTTAAGTTACAAAAAAGATACACAAAAGAAATAGTTATTCTATTCAGCACAATTCTTTTCTCAGCCATTTAAAGAAATCATAATCTAACACATACCTAGCTAGATTACTTACTAAAAGTTCTAAGACTCCATTCCTGGTCTATCCCCGGCCAAGACGACTACAGACAGACACAGACCCTTTGTTTCTCTCCCTCCTCCCAGCTTTTGAAAGTATCTTGTCTCCTCATTGGTCATTTTGGTCAGGTGCCAGCGAGGTTACCTTTAGCTTCTTAACCCTTTACAGGTGAGAGGAGCTTTCCCCTGGCCAGGAGGGATTTCAAAGGGGTTTACCCTTCCCTTTATATTTATGACACCCCCCCCAAACTTGGCCCCAAATATTGGTGGAGCTGGGCCCCTGGGCTCTGAATATTGCTGGTGCTAAGCCACCATGTGGAGATATAACTTGCCGCTAGCAGCTCCTGGCTCCCCTAAGTTCCCTGTGCAGCAGCCATCCAGCAGGCTACCAATTGCTAGCAGTTCAGCTGTGCCTCCCCCCACAGCCATGTGCTGCTCCTGTTATACCTATAAAATAAAAACCAGCAGGATCTTATGAAAGGGGAAAAGGCAAAATGCCACATTTGTTGTGAATACAAACTGCAAGATTTTTATCATAGTTACCAGCCTTAGAGTTGCTCATGCCAAGCCACTGGCCAGGTGGCCTGGACATGAGGAGGGAGCAAGGCCTTGTCAGTTGCTCATCTGATGCTCCTGGAAGTTGGTTTTCAGAATCAGACCCCAAAGTTCTCACTTTCTAGAGTCCATTTCTATAGGAATTTCTTCCTATGCTAGTTTATGGGAATTGCTTCATCATGCTGCTGCTGAATCAATCAGCAGATGGCACATTCCTGATGGCTCCGTGCTGCCAGATGTTATCTTGTTCTTTGGTTCTCCCATTCTGAGGCTGTTGAGTGGATTCCAGTCTGCCCTCCGGGGGTCCTCTGGTTATTTCCACTTGACGCCTTCTTCAGCCGATGGACACTGGATTCTTTGGCTGGCACCTCCCTGATCATTCAGTTGTTATCCACACCAAGCATCCATCCACATACATCCTCTATCTCTATTTTAATCACAATTGTTTAACAAAGCGAGATGAATACAACAAAAGGGTGTGGGGGAAGAAGGAGGCTAATGTCAGGGTGTCCCTCTCCCCCCTACTCCTGCCCCCCGCTTACCCCTTCTCCATATAGAGCAGGGTGGGGACAGGACAGGGCTCAGGACAGAGAGAGCTTGCTGGCCACAGCTGCTGTTTCAACTTCCTGATTTTTTTAAAGGCAATATACTTAGAATGGGGTCAGCATACTTAAAGGGGCAATGCACATCTCTGTCCCCCACACAAGGTGTGTGTCTCTATCTGCCATGCTGTTTCCCCTCCTTCCATTCGTGCTGCCTTGTAGAGTGTGAGGCTACATTAACAACAGTGTGTTAACCCTTGAGGGCTCAGTCAAATGATAGTTCATCATTTAGCAGTAAGGCATTCCCTGGGAAATATCCCACCCTCTGATTTCACCACTTTAACCAAGCTTCACAGTCATCATTGCTGTGTACAGTATTAAATTGTTTGTTTAAAATGTAGTGTGTGTGTGTGTATAAAAAAATAGGTTTTTGTCTGGTGAAAAAAATTTCCCTGGAACCTAACCCCCACCCCCATTTACATTAATTCGTATGGGGAAATTGGATTCACTTAACATCGTTTTGCTTAAAGTTGCATTTTTTTCAGAAGATAACTACAACGTTACGTGAGGAGTTATTGTACCTGAGAAATTCAGGTCTTATCTGTCATTGGTAACTTGGAAAATAGTGAAATTGGCATCAGGATAGATGGAAAGCTCAGCATATGAGGCTATGTCTACACTACAGCCTATGTCAGCATAACTTTCATTGTTTAAGGTGGTGATTAAGCCTCTCCCTTGAGCAACATAAGTTACACTGACATAAGCACTCATGTGCATAGGGCTAAGTCGGCGGGAGAGCTTCTCCTGCCGACTTAACTTCTGCTGATCGTGGAGGTGGGGTTTTTATGCTAATAGGCTGCTGGGGTTGGCCGGCCGCCGTGGGACTGCTGGGGGCTGGCTGGCCGACCCGGGGTTAACTGTTAAGGCGGGTTAACTGTTGCTTACCGGTTAACCTTTTACATCCGTTGCTCACATGGGGAGGGTTGACACACACACACACACACACTCGCTCACTCACACGGGGGTTGACCAACCCATCTGACCCTCTCTACCTGGTGCTCTGTCCTCCACGCCTGGCTGGACCCCCGGGACGGACCCGCCTTTCCTGGTGCTGTGTCTTCCTGAGGCAAGACATTGGCGGGGAAAGAAGGGTCATATGCCCCTCCTCTCCAGATTTCTGCCAGGGTTTGCACCAGAATGTGGCCAGCAGCAGCCTTTCAGCACTGTGTGGGAGGGAAGGGATGGGAGCTGCTTCCAGTGTCAGGGGAAGAGGGGGTGGAAGGGATGACCTGGCCTGTGTGTTTACAGAGCTCATCGCTTCTCCTCCCCACCCCATCCCAGGTTGGAAGCAGCTTGTTCCTGCATGCCTGCAGTATCAAAAGGCAGCTAACACCTCCAGACTGCTGCTGGCCATTGACAAAACCCAGCCACTTCCTGGCTACAGTGTGGGCAGGAAGGGGTTAAGCCCTCAGAATACATTGTCACCAGGAAACCTGACTGCAGCAAACTCGGCTGGAGAGGTGGCTCAGGAGGGGAGCGTGCCTAGGGGACGGAGCAACCCCTTGCTCCCTGGGGCGGGGGTGTGTGTGGAAAGGGTGCTGAGCCCCTGCTGCAGGAGCTGCTGTGGAGCCTGTAGGTTTGGGGCATGAACAGGCTGAAAATCGCTTCTACCCCCTGCCACTTTAGAGCTTAGCTGAGAGGCAGAGAGGCTTCCCCATGCCAGTGCTGTGTGGGGCTTTGGCACAGGCAGGGCTTGGCTCCTCCTGGCCAGTGTTCTGGGCTGGAGGGTCTTGGGCTTTCCTGGGGCACCAGCCCAGCCAGAGGCAGTGGGGGCAGGAAGGAGCCTGCTGGCCGGGCTGTTTGTGAGCTGAGTGCTCCAACCAGGGGCTGGTTCTCTGGGCCTGGGATGCACCCTGCCGGGGAGGACATGGAAGAACAGTGGGTTGCAGGGAGTTGTGAAGGGGCAAAGGAAGGAGAGGACAGCGAGAGGGGGAACGCTTAAAGGGCCGATTGGTGGGCAACATAGACGACACGTTACTGGCCACCATCTGGCGCCTGCCCGCACTCACTAGCCACCGCAGCTTGCAGTGCTCAGCCAGTGTTGGTTGGAAGTGGGATGGGGCTCTCCTGGCTGAGAGCTGGAACACAGCAGGGCCCGTGCTGACAGACCAGCAGGGGAGCGGCTGACCCTGCCAGCTGCATCTTCACCCTGCCACCAGCCTTGCACACCCTTCCCCCATCGTTGGCCACTGGAACCTCCAACTCACCGCTGGTGGAGGGGCGGCTGGCAAACAGGGGTCCAGCCAGCAGCTATAGGGGATCCGTCAGTAGTGATGGGGGAGACAGAAAATCTGGGACAGTTTGCCCGTTTTTAAGGAAATGTTGGGACAGTTGCAGGAGGGCTTAAAAACAGGACATCTGGTCACCCTACACTTATCCTGTGACACTCAGCATCCATTTAATCAGCAACAACATTTCCCAGGGTCAAAGATTCTAGTGCCTATAACGTTGCACACCAGTAGCAGATGACAGGTTAGCATACATCCTAAAACACCAAAATCCCCTCAATAGGTAATCAGCAGGATAACAAGTCTCTTGGGCCGCTATAGTGCATCAGGTAAAGAGAGATCTATGCTGATGGGAGAGAGCTCTCCTGTTGACATAAGAAAAACCCACCTCCATGAGCAGCAGAAGCTATGTTGCAGCAGAAGCTCTCCTGCTGACGTAGTACTGTGCGCATGAATGCTAATGTTGGTATAACTTAATGTTGTTCGCGGGGTGCTGCCATAGGCTGTAGTGTAGACACAGCCTTACTGTATTAGCCCTGCACAACCAAAACCCTCATCTGGGCAAGAAAATTTAAAAGAATATCAACTTAAACCCCACATTTCAGTTGGAATATTTTTTCATTCTCCCTATATCTTTAATGGAGAGTGCTGCTTTGCACTTCTAAAATGTCTTTCAAAGGATATCAAAGTATTTTATAAACATTAAGCTCCATAATTCCACACACACATTAGTATTTTCTCCTCTAAAATGAAGATGTTGAGGGCAGAGTTAGCGTTTGAAAAATGGCATTGTGGGGTTCCATATTTATTGCATCCTGATGATTCCACATCAGATTTGCTCAGTCTAAAAGTAAAAAGATGTTTTTTCTGACACCACTGAAAACTCAACCTGGAATCTCTAGAGCCTTGTACTTAGTCTTGAGCATCATCAATAGAAATAAAAGATTCAGTTGTAATGCTGCTGATGTATAAAAAATGATACAGAATCCAGCTTTGTGTCCCATAGCTATGTTGGTTCTACCAGTCTAGCCAGGATACAAAACATGTTATAACTTTTTTTTTTTTGTAATGACTGAATACACACACAGTGAAACAGATGTCAAGAAGAACAACATTGTTTTTACTCAGTCACTTTCTTAATCATAACCATACTGACTTGCTCAAAATCAGAGTGAGTTAGAAGCAGAGGCAGGAGTAGTACTAAAAACACTGATTCACAATTCCTTGGTATAACAAATTAGACACATTCCCTAACTCACTTCCAGTAGCAAGGATTCACCTGTAATGTACTCTGATACGAAGTACAGTACACTCCTGTTTATCCAAATTTTCTTGGGGACAGCCTAAATTTTCAGATAATCGGGCACTCACATAAACGTGAGTGCTACCAACCAACATAGGGAGCATGGGGGATGCACTCTGGATTCAGATAACCTAATTCCTTTTATCTGAAAATCCCAGTTAATTGAAATTATACTGTACTATAAGTGCCAGGTATTATTTTAAAATCATTTTATCTGACCTGCCTCCACCTCCTGATTGATGAACAATACGCCTCCACCTCCTGATTGATGAACAATACCAATGAACAATACAGGTGATGCCAGCCATGCTTAATTGGTTAACCATTTAAATGACATATTTTTTAATCGTTTAAACGGTTAACTTTTAAAATGGTATTTACATGCCTAGTGTGAACCCTGAAGTCTTAAAGATAAGAAGGTAAATATAAAGAATCCAACTATGCAGTATTTCTTCCTAAATGGGGGATCAGTCAACTTGATGTTAATTTGAACGATTGTACTGCATAGTTCTGATTGATTACCGTTGAACTCGCTTGAGTACGAGTAATTTTACCAGGTGTCCTATATTCAGCATAGGGAAATATGGTCACCCTATATAAGTGGCATTATAAAATTGTGGTTATCTTTTGAGTTTGTATATAGACTAGTTTTTTGAGGTGTTGAATTTGCTTGTCTGAATTGTATTTACCGAAGGGTTTGATTAATTTGGCAGTTACAGCTTCAATGTCATGTGTTAGTATTGTTGTCCTGAATAGACTAGGTTGCCAGCCACTATGAGCTCTTTCACAGAATTCGTGATGAATGTGTTATTTTCCTTTTGTACTTGTTGATAGCCCATGTGATCGTAAGTAGTATAAAAATATGTTAAGAATCAGACATGAGCTTTAAGCCAGAAAACTAGATGTTACTTGGTATGCCCAAGTATTGAATGTATTGCTGAAATGTGGTTGACTTACATTTCTTATGTGCAATACTTAAATACAGTGGGGATAAGATAAGGGTTAGTTTTCACTCTTACCCTTACGTTTTTTGGCTTTAATCTTAAACAAGCAGAAATAAAGGGAGAGAAATCATATGCAGGTTTATGAGTTGATACCATGGACCCCTTGCTGTTCAAGGGTCTGATCTTGCAAATCTTTATATGAGTAGTTTTATGGATTCTAGTGGGACCACTTGCAGGATAAGGTCCAAATTTGTACTTGATCTGTTCAGTTCTATACTGCTGGAATAAATAACCATGCATACCACACAGTGCATTGGAGAAATCTTGTTTCCCATGGCCAGAGACTTAAGGGTTTTTTTGTTTTGTTTGTTTTCGTTGGTTTTTCTTTTTTGACTCAATAGACCAGTGACCCCAAGACTATTTACCTCGTGCCCTCCCCAACCCCTCTCTGCATTCCCCCTGAGCTGTGGCTGGGAGTGGACCGTGGCTCTGGGGCGCGGGACGTGGACGGGGTAAGGGGGCTGGCAGCCGGGACCCTGGGCCAGGAGAGGAGCTGGGTGGTGCCTCCCCCGGCGGGAGCTGGCCTGGGCCCCAGCTGCGCCCCCCTGAATATTCTGCCCCACAGTTTGGGGACCTCTGCAATAGACTGATTTATTTAGGAGCATTTATGTTCTGTATCGGTTGGTCTTTGTAAGCTATATTGAAAAATCTTTATAAAATGTATTTGGAAGGTGGAAAGTGGTAACCATGGACAGTTACTAAAATTACAGTTTCTTTTTAGAGGCACTTGAATATGGTGATGGGCACAGTATAAGATTTTGTATTTAAAGGAGGTAACAATTTTGAGGGTCTTCTAATTGCAGTGGTTAAAACCCATATTTCAGCAGGTGGATGGAGTGAACTTTGTGTTCCTGAACATAGAGATCTGCAATGAAAAAATTGACAGCGGACTCATAACTAGGGCTCTACCAAATTCACAGCCATGAAAAACACGTCACGGACCGTGAAATATGGTCTTCTGTGTGCTTTTACCCTAAACTATACAGATTTCACAGGGAGACCAGCATTTCTTAAATTGAGGGGTCCTGACCCAAAAGGGAGTTGTGGGGGAGGGGCGCAAGGTTATTTTATGGGGCCCACGGTATTGCCACCCTTACTTCTGCTCTGCCTTCAGAGCTGGGTGGTTGGAGAACAGCAGCTGAAGAGTGGCAGCTGCTGACTGAGGGCTCGGTTCTGTAAGTAAGGGTGGCAATACCATATCATGCCATCATTACTTCTGCACTGCTGCTGGTCGTGGCTCTGCCTTCAGAGCTGGGTGACTGGCCAGCAGCCGCCGCTCTCCAGCTGCCCAGCTCTGAATGCGGCGCCGCCACCAGCAGGAGCAAGGGTAGCAGTGCAGCAACCCTCCCCCACGACTCCTTTTTGGGTTAGGACCTCTACAATTACAACACCGTGAAATTTTGGATTTAAATACCTGAAATGTCGTCTTTTTAAAATCTTATGACCGTGAAATTGACCACAATGCACCATGAATTTGGTAGGGCCCTACCCATAACCTGTTGGTGTCCCTCAACATTCCACTGCGATTTGAGAAGTAAGAGTTTGTCCTTTTCTCTTGTTCTTTTGCTCCCTGGCTTGTCAGGATGGGAGAGCACCATGGGGCTGCTGCGATCGATGTGGAGTACTTTCCTGCTAAATGTGGATTGTCCGACTAGCATAATTCTGGTTGTTACTGGAGAATGCTACTATGGATCTGGTCTCATTCAGAAAGGAGTTATAATGACCATGCTGGAACACTGCTTCCACATTTTACTTGTCAAGAATAATCCTCAATGTGTATGGGGGTGGGTGGGCGGGCAGGCAGAGAAAGGGAGAATGAAGATTGTTGTGAAGCTTCAAAGTTAAAGATTCTATGCCAGATTGAGTGCTGTAAATCTGTTCTATAGAACGGCGTCAATTTGTGTAACAGTTAAATGTTTAAATACAAAAATTCCAGGATGCTTCAAGTTGGGGCTGGTGTTGGTTGTGAGCATGGTCGGGTTTTCTTTCTTCTCCTGCGCTATCATAAACATGGGTTAAGAATGCCACTCCATCTTTTTCTCTGGGTTTCTCTGGACTGATACTTTATGTTTAAACATACAGTAGGACTTAGTGGTTTTCTTTTGGACTCTTACATATAAAAAAACCCTGTTAAATTTTATCCTAGTAGATGATAAAACATATTTATCTATAAAGGTTCATAAATGCCAGTTCAGGATTGTTTTTTCCATTAAACGAGACTTCTCTTTTTCCAAGGAACTGTGGAGAGTTTGCTTACAGTTTATGCTAACTCAGTAGATTAAATGACATTAAGCTATTACACTACTAGATTATTACTCCTTAGTTTTTTTTTTAAAAGATAACTGAATATTGGTATGTATGTTTGTTCAAGCCAAACTTACTTCAGGTTGAGGCCTTGTATAACCAGATCATGACTCAGGCCTTGATCCTGAAAAAGCGCTCAAGTGCTAAATTTACATATATGAATCATCCAGTGAAGCCAATGGAACTGTGTATTTGTCTAAGGCCTGGTTTACACTACGAGTTTAGGTCGAATTTAGCAGTGTTACCTCGATTTAACTCTGCACCCATCCACATGATGAAGCCCTTTTTTTCGACTTAAAGGGCTCTTAAAATTGATTTCTTTACTCCACCCCCGACGAGGGGATTAGCGCTGAAATCGGTCTTGCTGGGTCGAATTTGGGATAGTGTGGACGCAATTCGACGGTATTGGCTTCTGGGAGCTATCCCAGAGTGCTCAGTAGTGACCGCTCTGGACAGAGCTCTCAACTCAGATGCACTGGCCAGGTAGACAGGAAAAGGCCTGCGAACTTTTCAGTCTCATTTCCTATTTGGCCAGCATGGCGAGCTCACCTGCACAGGTCACCATGCAGAGCCCATCAGCGCAGGAAACCATGCAGTCCCAGAATCGCCGAAGAGCTCCAGCATGGACCGAACGGGAGGTACGGGATCTGATTGCTGTATGGGGAGACAAATCCGTGCTGGCAGAACTCAGTTCGAAAAAACGAAATGCCAAAACATTTGAAAAAATCTCCCAAGGGCATGAAGGACAGAGGCTATAACAGGGACCCTCAGCAGTGCTGCGTGAAAATTAAGGAGCTCAGGCAAGCCTACCAAAAAACCAGAGAGGCAAACGGCCGCTCCAATTCAGAGCCCAAGACATGCTGCTTCTATGATGAGCTGCATGCCATTCTAGGGGGTTCAGTCACCACTACCCCCAACCCTGTGCTTTGACTCCATCCAAGGAGTGGGAGTCAACACGGAAGTGGGTTTTGGGGGCGTGGAAGATGATGATGAGGAGGTTGTAGATAGCTGACAGCAAGGAAGCGGAGAAACTGGTTTCCCTAACAGCCAGGATCTGTTTATCACCCTGGACTGGAGCCACTACCCCCCGAACCAGACCCTGAAGGTGGAGAAGGAGCCTCTGGTGAGTGTACCTTTGTAAATATTATACATGGTTTAAAAGCAAGCATATTTAATGATTGATTTGCCCTTGAATTTGTGGCCAGTATAGCTACTGGAAAAGTCTGTTAACGTGTCTGGGAATGGAGCGGAAATCCTCCAGGGAACATCTCCATAAAGGTCTCCTGGATGTACTTCCAAAGCCTTTGCAAAAAGTTTCCGGGGAGGGCAGCCTTATTCCGTCCTTCATGGCAGGACACTTTACCACGCCAGGCCAGTAGCACGTAGTCGGGAATCATTGCAGAGCAAAGCATTGCAACGTATGGTCCCGGTGTTTGCTGGCATTCAAACAACATCCGTTCTTTATCTCTCTGTGTTACCCTCAGGAGAGTGATGTCATTCATGGTCACCTGGTTGAAATAGGGTGGTTTTAGTAAGCGGACATTCAGAGTTCCTGCTGGGCTGTTTGCCTGTGGCTGAACAGAAATCTTCCCTGCTTTTAGCCATGCAATGGAGGGAGGGGTGAAGCCATCATCCCAGAGAATTGGGTGTGTGTATGTGCGTGTGTGGTGGGGGGTTAGTTGGGTTTCTGCTGCATGTTAACCCGGAAACCACAACCCCTCCTTTTAAATTGCCAACCTATTTTAAATGGCCAACCCAACGGCTACTTTGTATGGGAAATGGGGGCGCTGCTGTTTGAAACCATTCCCACATGTTATGAAGGTTAAAGAAGCCAAAAGAGCGTGGCTTACCATGGCTGCCTGCAAGCCGAATTCTGTTGCACGGCCCTGCATGAGTGATCTCTCACACCAAACTGGCATACCCTCAATAAGAGGCAAAATGCGACCTTGTAATTAAAACACATGTTCTGTGTAATGTTAACAGCAAGGTTTACCGTGGAAGAGTGTACCCATAGTTCTATAAAATGTGTCTTTTTAACTACCACTTTCCCTTTTTTTTCCCTCCACCAGCTGCATATGTTTCTCCTTCCCAGAGGCTAGCGAAGATTAGAAGGCGAAAAAAACGCACTTGCGATGAAATGTTCTCTGACCTCATGCTGACCTCCCACACTGACCGAGCACAGCAAAATTTATGGAGGCAGACAGTCTCCGAGTGCAGGAAAGCACAATATGAACGCGAGGAGAGGTGGTGGGCTGAAGATGATAGGTTGCGTCAGCTTGCTGACAGAAGGCAGGAATCAATGCTCAGGCTGCTGGAGGATCAAACTCATATGCTCCAGCGTATGGTTGAGCTGCAGGAGAGGCAGCAGGACCACAGACCTCTGCTACAGCCCCTGTGTAACCAACCGCCCTCCACTCCAAGTTGCATAGCCTCCTCACCCAGACGCCCAAGAATGCAGTGGGGGGCCCTCCGGACACCCAGCCACTCCACCCCAGAGGATTGTCCAAGCAACAGAAGGCTGGCATTCAATAAGTTTTAAGTTTTAAACTTTTGAAGTGCTGTGTGCCCTTGTCCTTCCCTCCTCCACCACCCCACCCGGTGCTTCTCTCCTCCACCACCCCTCCCGGGCTACCTTGGCAGTTATCCCCCTGTTTGTGTGATGAATAAATAAAGAATGCATGAATGTGAAGCAACAATGGTTTATTGCTTCTGCAAGTGGTGATCGAAGGGGGGAGGGCAGGGTACTTAGCTTACAGGAAAGTAGAGTGAACCCGGGGCTGGCGGGGTTTCATCAAGGAGAAACCAATGGAACTTTCACACCGTAGCCGGGCCAGTCATGAAACTGGTTTTCAAAGCTTCTCTGATGCGCACCGCACCCTCCTGTGCTCTTCTAAATGCCCTGGTGTCTGGCTGCATTTGTAATCAGTGGCCAGACGATTTGCCTCAATGTCCCACCCCGCCATAAACGTCTCCTCTTTACTCTCACAGATATTGTGGAACACACAGCAAGCAGTAATAACAATCGGAATATTGGTTTCACTGAGGTCTAAACGACTCAGTAAACTGCGCCAGCGGGCTTTTAAACACCCAAATGCACATTCTACCGCCATTCTGCACTTGCTTAGCCTACAGTTGAACAGCTCCTGACTACTGTCCAGGCTGCCTGTGTATGGCTTTATGAGCCATGGCATTAAGGGGTAGGCTGGGACCCCAAGGATAACTATAGGCATTTCAACATCCCCAACGGTTATTTTCTGGTCTAGGAAGTAAATCCCTTCCTGCAGGTGTTCAAAGAGACCAGAGTTCCTGAAGATGCGAGCGTCATGTATCTTTCCCGGCCGTCCCACTTTGATGTCTGTGAAACGTCCCTTGTGATCCACCAGTGCTCGCAGCACCATTGAAAAGTACCCCTTTCGGTTTATGTACTCGCTGCCTTGGTGCTCCGGTGCCAAGATAGGGATATGGGTTCCGTCTGTCGCCCCACCACAGTTAGGGAATTCCATTGCAGCAAAGCTAGCCGCTATGACCTGCACATTTCCCAGAGTCACTACCCTTGATTTTAGCAGCTCAGTGATTGCGTTGGCTACTTGGATCACAGCAGCCCCCACAGTAGATTTGCCCACTCCAAATTGATTTCCGACTGACCAGTAGCTGTCTGGTGTTGCAAGCTTCCACAGGGCTATCACTACTTGCTTGTGAACTGTGAGGGCTGCTCTCATCTTGGTATTCTTGCGCTTCAGGGCAGGGGAAAGCAAGTCACAAAATTCCATGAAAGTGCCCTTATGCATGCGAAAGTTTCTCGGCTACTGGGAATTGTCCCAGACCCACAACACTATGCGGTCCCACCAGTCTGTGCTTGTTTCCTGGGCCCAAAATCGGCGTTCCATGGCATGAACCTGCCCAATTGATACCATGACATGCACATTGCAGGGGCCCGTACTTTGTGAGAAGTCTATGTCCATGTCCTCATCACTCTCCTCATCACGCTGCAGTCGCCTCCTCGCCTGGTTTCGCTTTTGTTGCAGGTTATGGTATTGCATATCCTACTGGATAATGCCCGCGGTGTTTATAGTGCTCATAATTGTGGCGGTGATCTGAGCGGGCTCCATGTTCCCTGTGTGATGGCATCTGTGCTGAAAAAAGGCGCAAAATGATTGTCTGCCGTTGCTCTTACAGAGGGAGGGGTGACTGATGACATGGGTTTACAGGGTTGGCTTACAGGGAATTAAAATCAACAAAGGGGGTGGCTTTGTATCAAGGAGAAACAGAATGGCCCCCTCAACAATAGAACTCAAAACCCTGGGTTTAGCAAGCCGTTGAATTCATGGAGGGAAGGAGAGGGGGGGAGAAAATGAATACAAATAAATATAAAACAAATCTGGTCTGTTTCTTGTTTTGATCCACATCATCTGTCTTTATACATCTTAGGCTGGCAGCAGACGGTGCAGTACTACTGCTAGCCATTGTCATCTCCTGGGTGCTTGCCAGAAGATAGTGCAGTAGGACTGCCGGCAGGACTGAATCTCCATGAGACTAAACTTAAAAAGGGAAATGACCTGGCTGAGTCACTCCCATGTTTGCCCAGGTGCCCCTGACCGACCTCACCGAGGTTAGCTAAAAGAGCACCCAGGAGTACAGAGTTGATGGCTACCAATCATAATGCACTGTCTGCTGCCAAAAGGCAATGAGCTGCTGCTGTGTAGCAATGCAGTACTGCGTCTGCCAGCACTCAGGAGACATACAGTGACGGTGAGCTGAGCGGGCTCCATGCTTGCCGTGGTATGGTGTCTGCACGGGTAATCCAGGAAAAAAGGCGCGAAATGATTGTCTGCTGTTGCTTTCACGGAGGGAGGGAAGGGGTGGCCTGACCATATGTACCCAGAACCACCTGCGGCAATGTTTTTGCCCCATCAGGCGTTGGGATTTCAACCCAGAATTCAAATGGGTGGCGGAGACTACAGGAACTGTGGGATAGCTACCCATAGTGCAACGCTCCGGAAGTCGACTGTAGCCTTGGTACTGTGGACACACTCTGCCGACTAAATGCACTTAGAGCATTTGTGTGGGGACACACACAATCGACTGTATAAAAAGGCTTTCTAAAAATCCGACTTCTATAAATTTGACCTAATTTTATAATGTAGACATGGTCTAAGTGTTTGCAGAACTCAAGGCTGAGTTTTCACTTTCTTGAGATTGGTGCTCATAAGAGACGTGGTACTGATAGATTGTTTATTATTCATGGTAGGTACTTTAACCAAGATAATTTTGTTTTCTTTACATGTGTATCTTTACAGTTGTAAACTCAATTAAATGGATGCAATTAATCTATTTGAGTTAATTTTGGGAAATTGTTTTTGTTTTGATATGCATGATAAACTCCTCAGTTTGGCATTTCAAACTTAGATATATGTGGAAGAAGAAAAATGTAAAAGTCATCATCTACTCTTTCTGCTGTCCGAAATAACTAAGTTTCATTTAGTTTATAATAGGTTATTTTCCTAATACAAATACATGATCCTGATTCTACTTTCAGATGTCAAGTGGATCTTATTGTTAACTTAGTCCCATTCTTCAAATTCTGTCTCACCTGAGAATAGTTCCTTTGATTTAATTGGAATTATTTCATTCAGGAAGAGTTTGCAGGATCAGGTCAATAGCTTGTATAGGGTCTTACACAATAGAGGATTATTAGGTGCACTGTGAGGTCATGTATATCTTTCTCTATTGCATGTGTATCTAGAAAAGTTAGCAGACTTTTCTCCAAAGAGTGCACACGATCAACACTAATATCTGACAATAGAATCTGATTTTGAATTTAAATATTTCTGTTCTTGAAGATGCCTGCTGCTTGTGATTCACTGCTTGAAGATATTGAGGATATTGTGTCAGCACAAGATGTGAAACCACATGACCGACAGTTTGCACGAAAAAATGTTGTTCCTAAAGTGCGAAAACGCAGTTCACAAAAAAATGTTCAGGCAGATGATGATCCACCAAGCGATAGGTAAGTTCTTTTTTTCAAAAAAGCCCTAGTATGTACACACTTCCAGTTTTTTAAAATAAAAATGTAATGTGGCATTGCCACATAGCTTTTAAGTTGTCTTCAGATTTGGTTGTAATAAAAACGTTGCTGCTTTTATTAAGCATGCTGATAATTTGGGGCCAGAGTTTCAAAAATACTCGGTACTCCCTATTGTGACCTAATTGCTAAAAAGCTCAGCAGCTCCCACGGAAATGCCTGAATGAAGTGACCAGATATACAATATTGGCCAGCACCTTGTATTATTTTCAGAGATAGTTGCTGGATACTGAGAAGTTCTGACAATTTGGACTTTTCATTTAGGGTGTGTAAATGGGAGCTGAGCTCTTGAAAATCTCGCTCTTGGATTCTAGTGTTTTTTTGGGGTTTAGGGGTGGGGAAGTAGAATTTAAAATGTTAAAAGTGGTGACAGTTTACTGTTAAGTCTTTCAGATTACCTATTCAGTAATGGAAATAACTGACTGTTAAATGGCATGGAAGAGTATCAGCGTCAGATAACATAAAACTGATATTCTGTAGAAAAAATGTTGGTTGTAACAGGAAAGCTGATGCATCTATGCTTCTTCTTTCAAGAATAAAAAGAGGGGGTAGAAGTAGGTCTTTGCATTAAAGTATCCCTTCAAAGTAATTTTGAAATTGAACGTAAGTTTTTAGAAAGCGCTAAAAAGACTTCAAGATATTAGAAATTAGATATTCTGCCCTCTAGTCCCACTGCCAATTTTTGTGATTGTACATCATTTTCTTATTTTGTTTTTCTTTTCCCTGTTGCTACCTGTGAAGCCCACATAAACAATAAAAAATGAACATATGCAAAGTGCTATCAAATGCACTAAGGAAACAAGAAAATAATCCATTACCAGTCTTTAATCTTTTAATCCTGGAATTTACAGGAAACATCATTTTTGCTTTATGCTTTACAGTCTACTAGAGATCTGCTGAATTTCAGACGCATAAGAGCATTTTTTTAATCATAAAGTCTGTAGAGTTAGCCCCATTCAAAGACAGTAGACACATTGATTCCATCATATCAAGAACGTATTATTTGTTGCTGTATCAAGGATCTGCAGCTATCCATATTTAGTAGTTCTCTCTGTTGGCCACTCACCATTACTGTGTGGTTTTCGGTGTTTTTTACTCTGGTAATTTACGTCCCTACAAAGGATGACCTTTTTGGAGCTTTATGTCTGGGATTTAGCCACGGAGGTTTAAGGACTACACATGTGTGTTTGCTTTTATGCTAGGCCGTGACTACACTACAGAGTTTTGTCAGGAAAACCTGCCTTTTTCCTACAAAACAGTTAAGGTATGCACACTTCAGAGCTACTTTTGGCCAAAAACTCTGCTGTTTTCCTGACAAAATAAAACCACCTGGACGAGAGGCATAAAGCATTTTGCGGAAAAGTTAAAGCTACAAGGCGTCAGTGTACATACTGCTGTTTGTTTTGTTGACATAACTGATTTCCACCAGTATCCCACAATGCCTGCCCTGACCGCTCTGCTCACTGTTTGATCTCTGCTGCCCTGCAGGCGTGTGCCCCTCCCCTTTCAAAGCGCCTGGAAATATCTGACAGCTGAGCATGCTGCTCTGTTCTGGGAACAAAGAGCAAATCATTAACTTGAAATGCTCCTGTTCTCCCGGGCACTAGGAAAGCATGGGCAGGCAGACTTTTGCTGTCGGGAGTGTGGGGGCAGATTGCTGTGCTGCTTTGACATTCCTCAACATGGAGAGCTCACAGAGCTGCTCAGAATGCTGCTCCCGGCAGCTGAGGAGGCTGTGGGAGAACTCGGAGAGAATCACAGAACCATAGGCAGGCAGAGCGGGCTGCTTCTGCCAGGAGTGTAGGGAGAGACTGCTGTGCGGAGCAGAGTCAGGGGCTGATGTGTGTGTGGGGTGTTCCCCTCCCCCTGCCTCAGGATAAGTTGGTCAGCCTGCTGTCTCCCTTTCCCTCCACACACACAACTCTCTTCTTCCTCCCTCCCCACACTTCAGTTGAAAAGTTGACAATCTACTAGGAAGCCCATGGAATGATGGGATTGAGAAACCTGCATCATGTGACACTGCACCTGCCCCATGAGGCATTGCAAATCCTTCCCAAAGCATCCTGCAGCTAGTTGCACAGTGGGAAAGCTACCACTGTGCACTGCTCTCTGAATCGATGCAAGAGCTGCTCGTATGGATGCACTCTGCTGACACAAGGAGAATAGTGTGGACACGCAACAGCGGTTTTAATTGAAGCGGCATAACTTTTTCTGACAAAACTTTGTAGTATAGACAAGATCCTACTAATTTTCTGCAAACGGGCATGATTCTTATCCATTGGCCATTCTTGACTCCTCAGTGTTTCTTAGGGCTTGTCTGCACTTACAGTGCTGCAGTGGCGCAGCTGCAGAGCCTTTTTGAAGACACTACCTAGCCTTCTCCCATCAGTGTCGGTACTCCACCTCCCCAAGAGGTGTTAACTACGTTGACGGGAGAAGCCCACCTTCCTGAGCAATGTACATAGAGCTTCAGAGTTACAAACACCTTGGGAATGGAGGTTGTTTGTAACTCTGAACAAAACGTTGTGGTTCTTTCAAAAATTTACAACTGAACATTGACTTAATACAGCTCTGAAACTTTACTATACGGAAGAAAAATGCTGCAATTAAGGATCTTAATTTAAATGAAAAAAGCACAGAAAGAGTTTCCTTACCTTATAAAATCTCTTTTTAAACTTTCCCTTTATTTTTTTTAGTAGTTTACGTTTAACACAGTACTGTACTGTTTGCTTTTTTTATTTTTTTTTCTCTTCTGCCTGATTGCATACTTCCGGTTCCAAATCGGGTGTGTGGTTGACCGGGCAGTTCGTAACTCTCAGGGTGTACTGTAGTTATACAGACGTAAATTGGTAGTGTAAGCCAAGCCTTGAGATTTCTGTTCTGTTCTTCTAGTGGGCTCTTTTGTATCATGGCTGTACCTCTGCAGAGGCTTTATTCTGGAGCAACCTTTTTTAGCCCAATTATAAATCTTCAAATAAGCTGGCATGCCCTCTACTACAGTGGTACAAATCTGCCACAATAATACTTTTTTCAAAGTAGCAGCTTTTTAATTCTTTAATTAATTTTTTTTCTTTTTAATAATACATTTGTAGCTCAGAAAGGTTGGGGTACAGAGCTTTTCATCCCTACCTCACTGGTCAGTAGCGGCTCTGGATTAGTAGTGATGTCTGATAGGTAGCCTGTGTGGAGTGAGTTGAAGGCACATAGGTGAGGCAGCATGAGAAGCTTGCAATTTAGCTGTACCTATTTCATGGATAGATGACTTATTTTTAGTGCTGCCAGTCTCGTATTGTGTATGAACATTGAAATCTCTATCTAAGAAAAAAAAATCGGGTTTGGTTTTTAGGTTTTTGATTCCATGTAGCCACAGAATATAGTCTTCTCTTTCCATATACCCTCTCTATTTTGAAGCTATCATTTCTTTCTTACCTTCCCCGCCCCCCATTAAAATACTGAATCTTTTCTTCCCTCTCCACCTCATTGAGGCTGGGTGGAGGGTTTACATGTGTGAGTCATTTAACATTCCAATGTATAGGGACCAAAACCTTTTGTTCCTGAGTGCCTGAAATGACTTCATGTTTTATTTTGTTTTTATCTCTAATTTGCTTTCCTGATTCTCTTCACTCAACAGCATTATTCCCGGTGCGCAAAAAATTTGGATACGCACATGGGGATGTTCTCATAATAATTCAGATGGAGAATACATGGCTGGACAGTTGGCTTCTTATGGGTACAAAATTACAGGTAATGATCTCAGTCAAACTACTTTCAGGTTTTTTGCTGATTTAATATTTAGATTGAACCAGTCTAGTCTTTTTAAATTAGATTTTACTACACCCACTTTCACCTCACCATGTTAGCTGGCTTGTTTGGCATGAGTAAACTGTATTTGGAAGTCCATTCAGTGATGTGAACCATATTTGTGGGCCTCAGAGAATTGTAGGACAGCAAGGGACTGCAAGAGGTCATCTAGTCCAGTCCCATGCATCTTTTGAGGCAGTTCTGATCTGTTATGTCAGATTGATGTTTGTATGTGATGAGTCCTGCTAAAAATTACTGAACTTAAGTTAAAATAGATTTTGGTGCAGATTCAGTAGTTCATTTTTACATCTCACTGTCTTGGGGATTTTTAAATCTCTACTTTAGTTAAAACCTGAACTAAATCTTATGTCAGTAAACTTCTGTGTTTTTCTTATATAACTATAAACAAATTCATTGTCTGTAGTCTTCAGATATATATATGTGTGTGTGTGTGTATATATATATAAAAACTTGGAGATTTTATATGCCAGATTTTAACTTGAACTTTTAAACCTGCTTTTTGAGGATGAATTTTACAGTAGAAACACTAAAAACCTTTAACTGCCTGTTGAGTTTTAGGAGACCTGCGGACTGCATATTATTTTGAATGCAACTGAGATCTAACTGGACAAAGAAAGATTTGGTGTGCTCAGCTGCAATTGGGGACACTAATTTGAAGCCTGTCTTTTTTTCTTTATGTGCTGGCAGATTCTGATCATGGTACAGAAGTAGCACACTTGTCCTTAGGGGCAAGAACACCATGTGACATAAAATAGTGCTCCCTCCTGACAAGTTAAGTACTGCATTGATAGGACCCAGAAGGAGAGTCCTGTTTCATTACCCTCCCCTGGAAAAAAATGGTGATCACTGATAGGAAGAAAAGAGAGAGAGAGACTTTTCCTCTGATCAAACGAAAGTGAACGGCTTCATAACCATTACGGTTGGCTTATAGGTTTCAGAGTAGCAGCCGTGTTAGTCTGTATTTGCAAAAAGAAAAGGAGTACTTGTGGCACCTTAGAGACTAACAAATTTATTTGAGCATAAGCTTTGGTGAGCTACAGCTCACTTCATCGGATGCATTCAGTGGAAAATACAGTGGGGAGATTTATATACATAGAGAACATGAAACAATGGGTTTTACCAATCACACTGTAACCAGAGTAATACTTTAAGGTGAACTATTATAGGGTAACATCTAACAGATAACAGCAAATTCTGTGATAATCCTGTGGGTTTGTTTTACTTCCAGTGGTTTCTGGTAGAGTAAGGTGTTTTGGTTTATTTTATTTTATTTTTGTTAAGCAGAACCCAACCATTGGCCTAAACATAAGGAAGCATGCTGTCATTTGAACACCTGGGTGAGGAGTGACTTGGAGGGAATGTCTTTTGTCACTTAACGACTTGTCTGTCAGACTTTGGAGCAGAATTGACCGACTTTGATGGGCACCATGTCAAGCTCTTTATTTCTGGAGGGGTAACTATTGTGATATGTAGACTTTGGGGCAGGATCTTCTGGATTCCAAGGAATATAAGACCCTACCTACTCCTGCTTCCCCTTTGAACAAGACTTTTTAACGTTCTCATCTGTTTGCCCTCCTCTCCTTTGCCACAAACAAGCATTACAACATGCCTAATACAGTGCTGAAAAGATCACGTAAGAAAACTGAAAACATCTGTAACATATTGAAATTAAAACCATAGCTCTTAACCAGTCAAAGTTGAGAATGAAGGACACAATGCAAAATAATAGCAAATGAGTTAAATTTTCATAGAGAGAGTTCCCCAGGTGATTGCTTCAGCATGTATCTGGATACTTTAACGCATTTATGCCTAAGGTTAGGCACTCAAATACTACAGTAATGTGTGATATAAAAACCTATATAGAATAGAGTAGGAGCGGGTCTTAATGGATGTTAAATGATGTGTGAACTTTCCCCACTCATCTTTAGTCTCTGCCCACACTCAGATTTGAAACTGTTAGTGACTTAGTGAAGACTATTCAAACATAGTTTTAGTTAGGAAGGTACTAATGTTTTCCCTACCTTGCGTAGATTGAGACTTTTTTGCAAAACTAAGTTAAATCTTGTTTACATAGGCCGTACAGCATTTCCCATCTAGCCAATGTGAAGTGGATCCAATTGTTCAAAAATGTGATTTAGCTCAGACAGAGCCTGCATTATTCATTTGTTGTCATAAATCTGGACTCCAAGGAAAGTGTGTGCAGTTTTGGAGTGTTGGACAGATATATTGGGCAGTAAGAGGTGTCCATCATCATATTTTCTAGTATACTTTGTATGGATTGGATTAAAGAACATATCTCACAAACAATATATGCTTCATATAAGCTCTAACTAGCCAGAGGAGATTGGTGCCAGCTGATTCCAGAGCCTACTGTTAGAGGCAGATCTGGACAAAAATGTTTTTAAATGTGCTTTAAAAGTGGCCACATTTAAAACATTTTTGACAAAATGTATTTTTTCAAAATATGCTCTTTTGACAAAGCTGGGAAGGTTTCTGGGGTCCAGGGTAGACTCTCTGGTCATTTCTGACCAGAGAAAGAACTAGAGATGTGAAAACAGCCGTCTAGAGACAACTTCATTTCATGGAAATGTTTGAAAGGTGGTTTGTGTGTAGTGTGTGTGTGTGTAATAAAAACACATTTCAAAACCTCAAAAGTTTTCACAAAATGGAATTGTTCTTTTGCCTGCTTGAGGACTCAAATGTATTTCCAGTGAGCAAATATGGGTCACTCCTCTGCTCAGTTTCCTTTGAAATAGTCAGATGGAGATTTCAAAGGAACAAGACTTTGTGCCCTCATGTCATTTTGCTGTTTGTTATCAAGCCTCCGCTTCCTGATGCCATTGGGGAATAACTGTATTTTCACTTTGTAATGAAAAGAGTAAATCCTGGTTATTTATGCTTGGGATATTGGTAGACTGAGTGGTAAATATTTTAAAAATGAAGGGTGAGAAATTCCTTTTTGCCTGAAATGTTTCAGGCCAGAAGTGATTTTTTTTTTTTAAGAAGTTTGAAATGCCAAACTGCATCTGTCATAAAGCCATAAAGATGTAACTTGCGGGACTATTTTGGGAAGCCAGGGCTCAAAAGCATTGTTTAAAACTTCTCTAACGCTGAGAACTAATGCATAGACTTTTTATGTAATTATTTGTAGAGCTAGTTTTCAAGTTGAATTCGCAAACTGTTTGGTTCTGTGCCTATTTCTGTGGTGATTGATAGAATTTGCATTAACCTTGTGTATAACTGAATGTCAGCAAATTTGAGGAACGGACTCTCACAATTTTCCACAACTGTCCAATTGTAGTGTATACCACACTTTGGCCCTACTGTTAGAGACATTTTCTGTCATCCTGGAGGAAAGTTCTAGAAGCCTTGTGTTAATGATTCCACTTAATGGAATTGCGGAGGTGGTGGAATAAAAGTATCTTCCAGGAAGTGAAATCTGAGCTCCTTCACTCCACCCTCAGTTTTTGATTTTGCATGACAGAAGCAGGGAATCTTAATTTCTGCCATCCCTCATCTCCAAAGAATCACGAGGGTAAAATTTTACAAAGAGGAAGTGAGAAAAGCCTCATAAGAATGACAGAGATGCATATATTTGATGTCCCTCCACCCTTGGTGCTGATTTGCAGTAATGTAGGAGGCAACAGCTGTTTCAGACAATTTGTCCTGCTGCAGCCTCCTCACCACCAAGTTTTTGATACTAGCAGGCAAAGTGAGCTTTTACCTACAGGCAATCCTGCTTCTTTCCTTCAGGGCAGAATTCATCATTTGCTCAATTCTCAAGCTGGGACGTATTCTTATTTACAATGGGAACTAGACAAGCTTTGGATTTTTATCATAGCTAGTCCCCATACCCCTATTCCCAGTTTTTTTGTTATATGACAAAAAAATCGTTGCTTTTCTAAATCAGGTGAATGTATTCCCTTGCTTTAAGTGTCTCTGGACATGGGTGAGTCTGCCTGGTTCTTAACAATTGCCCTTTTGAAGCCTATCTTAACTGGGCCTATATCTTTCTCTGTTCTATGTTACTTTCATAGTTGAAGTTTCTGAGACTTTGGAAGCAGGCCTGAGGGACTGAAAAATCTCACAAGCACATTATCCTCACTGACAGTTGGGTAATGCGTGTAAATCCAGGCATGCACACCTGTTTGGGGTTAATTTTTTTTTAGAAGCAGTCAGTCTGTTCCATACTCTAATGCTTGTGCACCAGACTAAATTCTGGCACTGCTGGCATTCTCAGATTACAGCATAATGGCTTTTAAGTGACACATTGTTCACAGGTCAGTTCATTTTCTAAGCACCTTGCTTCCTCATCTGAAAGTTGTGCATGCAGTAAAGGGTTAGGCCACTGGTAATTGAACCTGTGGGACTGCACCAGTATAAACTGCCAAGGTGAAATGTGTCTATGATAGCTGTCATCTTCTGGGTGATGTTCTGCTCTTATCCATGCAGAGCATGTTAATCAGCCATTGCAATTGGGCCTATCTCATAGTTCCCAGCATAGCACCCTTAAGCAGTGGTTTATGAGTGATTTTGAAAAGCTTGTGGGAAAACAGACCAGTTCCCATAACTCCCAGAGAAACTCAGGACATTGCTCAGGCATATCCTCAAAATGAAGGCCTGGATTTTCTCAGACTGTTTTCACCTGGAGAGCCTGAAATTCAATCACCAAATGTTTTAAGTGATCCAAGAGAAATAGAGAAGCGTTACTGGAATTTGTGCTATAACTTGGTAACAGTTCCATTTGCTGTCTAAAGATGAAGTTAAATATAGATAAGATATAGATAAGATAAGATAAAGTGCCACTCGATGTTTAGTATGCAGTTACAGACTAATACAATGGAGTTCTTGAGACCTGCGGTGAGCAGCAGTAGCTATAGAACTTTTGAATCAGGAAGGACTCTTTTCATTAACAGATTGGAAACAGTTGGGTGTTGGAAAGTCCAGAGTGGGTGCTTTTGTGCATGGTAGTGCAGTGATTGTTTTAGGGGCTTCTGATCAAGGTAGCAGGTGCAGGAGATGATTGAGAGTTTTGAACAGTTGGCCTCTTTGAACTGTACTGAATCTATAGATGCAGCCCACACACCCGGTCTGTGCTCGCATCATGAAGGCCGGGGTAATGGTTATGCAAACCTTCGTGGATAATTGTGTCTAGTTCCCAAATATTTACAAGTGTTGACCTGGCAAAGTGTGTAATGCTATAATTTTTTTAGGGGCAGGTACAAATGGCATTATCTTCCCACCCAACAACTCCTTAATTTAATGGTGTGTGTGTCTCCATGACAATTCTCCATGACTACTATGCAACAGTGCATATTCATACAAATCTGGAAACGTATTCTGTCAGCCCCTGCAAAACCAACCCAATCAGTACACAAAACAATAAAAAGCCACATATCTTGTGTAAAGGTTCCCCAGTCTCTGAAGACCGACTCTTCCTAAACTGTGTGTGTCTGCTGTCTCAAGAGTGAGAGACTTTCTTGAAGAGGTTATGGGTTCCTGGCATGGCCTCTATTGTCATTCTGGTTCTTGCCTAATTCCTTCATTTCTGACTAGCCCATGCTTGTGGAACTCACATCTTGATTCCTCACTAGCCACATGTCTTAGTGTTTGTACAGTAGTGTCACATAATATAATTTAAATACGGTAATATTTAAAAATATACTTTTCAAAATTGATATTTCATGCAACCCTAGTTGGCAATTAGTGATTATAAAACTGAAATCTTAATTTACAAAGTAAAGTTTTTTATCACATGCAATTGGTTGTTGGGTGTAGTGTGCGGATTCTGGACGGCGTTGGTGGCGTGTGACCTAGAACACGTCAGACTAGGTGCTCTGGAGGTCCCTTCTGGTTTTGAACCCTGATTATTAAAGGGATATGTGCTGTATCTCTGGTAGCCAACAGATGGCAGTATTGGATAACTAATACTGTACAATACTGTGTGTGTGTGTGTATGTACACACGTACAATGCTGTGTGTGTGTGAGAGACTCGATCAGCTTGGCTACACAATTTAGTAGTGTCAGGTTTTAATCACCTGAAATTGGATTAGTTGACTCTTTTGAATAAAAATTTTAATATTTTTTATCAGAATAGTTACAATGTAAATTTTTTGTGTTTGAGTTTCTGGATGATCTAATAAAAAAAGCATATTTGCGCAATATTAATTTGGGCTTAATTTAAATTGACAGTTACAAACTTAGTTCCTCCATTTAGAAACCCTTCCCCACTTGATTTTTACTGATTTAGGGGGAAAATATGTTAATGTTTGGTCTGAAACATTCCTGCAGGGCTGTGGACATATTTCTTTTATAACTAACCCTCCAGGTCTTTTTAATTATGAGTGAATGGATTTGAAGTTATTAAAAAACTTTTAAATCGATGTGTGTGTAAAGATGTGTGTTTTAACCATTTTAATAGTGTCTATAGTTGTAAAATATTTAAAATTGTAGAAATTGCTGAAATGCAGCTACCTGGTGTGGTGGAAATTAACAGCTGTTTGGCAGTACACAGTTGCTTACGACATATCTTAATATTGCAAAGGGAGGTAGAGTTTAGATAGAGGAAATGATAGTCTCAGTATTTTGGATAGGTTCTTTTTATTGTAGAAAGTAGCATAGGTTCTTGAGTTAGATGGTCAGGATCATGGTTTTATGATTCACTCAGGTAAATTCCATACACCAGGGGTTCTCAAACTTCATTACACCACAACCCCCTTCTGACAACAAAAATTACTACACAGCCCCAGAAGGTGGGACCTGAGCCTGCCCAAGCCCCACCACCCTGGGCAGGGGGGCCGAAGCCCAAGGGCTTCAGCTCCCAGCATGGGGCCTGTAGCCTGAGCCCCACCGCCCAGGGCTGAAGCCAAAGCCTGAGCCCCGTTGCCCAGGGCTTTGGCTTCAGCTTCGGCACTGGGCCACAGCAAGTCGTGACCCACAGGTTGAGAACTGCTGCCATACACCCATATTGGAGCTTTGGTTTAGTGCTGATTCAGAAAGAATGCCACCACCTACTGAATTACCAGCACCATTTCCATCATTTTCCTTTAAATAAAAAATCTATATAGTTGCGCGCAATCCTGCAAATGTGAAGAGAACAGGAACTGATACAATGTTGTATTTTTGAATACAGAAGACTGTTTGAAAGAGCAGAGGTGCATAGTGTCCAAGGCCCTAGTGCAAACTTGGAGTACTAAGCCACTCTGGAGCTGGAGGGGAAGGAACTGAAGTGCAGCTGAGCCATTCTGAATCCGCTATTCCAGCCATAGCTGTAATAAACTCCTGTGCTGCTTGTATCTGCCCCCACATGGGATGGAATGACTAGTGGATTTGCAGTCCTTCCATAACTCCCTGCTAGACAGCAATGCTCAGGAGCCCATTTTGAAAGCTTATAGATAGTGCACCTCTGCACAACAGAAATAGAAGCCCACTTGTTCTGTTATGATAGCCTTCCACTGCTGCAGAGATAGGAACAGCATTCGCTCCAAAGAGATGTGAAATGTATTTGCTCTTTTCAGTGAAGCTTTTTTTGACAGCAAAGCCCTGTGTGTGTGTATGTGTCTGTTTTACCCTTACTTACATAGCTGGAATGTTTAGGATGCTTCATCCATCTCCCTCCTAGTACCCCAAATCCAGTGCTCCTTTCAGATACTTGTGCCAACTAGCATAAATATTGTGGTTAGTGAATGACTAGACAACTTGTCAAGTGGGGATTACGGATTACAGTTGTCTTTTCAAATACAGTCCATGCTTGTTTGGAGGCTTACCTCCTAGTGGTATGCCTCCGTGGAAAATGCACATCTGTGAACCTTTTTAGCATTTATATGCTACCATTTGGAGCCATTATTAAATGTTATAGCTGAAGTGGAGGCTTCCGCTTTAAGTGGAAGACACTAACATTTGTTTTGTATGTCAAATCTCTGGCACTGAAATCTGCTTACAGAGAGAAACTAAACAGCAACTTTGTTTTGGATGACTATGAATAGGCTTTGACATAATCCAGCCAAAACTGATTTGCTGTTCATTGGTAAAATACATGGGTGTATAGAGAAGTGGTGATCTTTGGCTTGCAGTTTAATGGAAGACAGATCACTTGGCTGTTGATTTTATTAGGAATTTTGGATCTTGAGCTTCATTGGTCAGACTTTAGGGGCAAAAGCATGTGTATTACAGTTTCAGAGTAGCAGCCGTGTTAGTCTGTATCCTCAAAAAGAACAGGATTACTTGTGGCACCTTAGAGACTAACAAATTTATTAGAGCATAAGCTTTCGTGGGCTACAGCCCACTTCATCGGATGCACAGAATGGAATATATACATATTACAGTTCTTTGCCATGCTGTTCCCTAATTTACTTTTGAAATACTGCTGCTTGTTTATGGGCTTGCATAATTCTGTTTGTGTTCTTTGTTGGGGTTTGAAAAATCCACGTGCCCACACTGAAAGTAGAAATATTAAACTGTCAGTTTGTACAGAACTTAAGCTTCCAATTTTTTTAAATAGAGGTTTTAGTCTTTCTGGTTGCAAAGATAAAGGGACGCTGTCAATTTTTTTTTTTTTTTTTTGAGAGAGTCACCATGATATGTCCTGAATATTTTACAATATTCCTTTACATTATTTATAAGAGTTTTGTCCCCTGCAGTTAAAAGGATCTTTTTTGTAAGGGAGGAACTGACTATACAGCGGAAAGCTTGAAGCTTATTTAACACAATGCTGTCAAATGCAAAAAGAAAACAAAGTGGAAATCTAGGCAAATATTTTTTTAACTAACTTTCAGTTATAATTATTTTAGATGTTACTTATTAACTATGGAAGGTAAGCTGATAGAAATACGAATTTGCAAGTTGACTTTGGACCTATAAGTCAGTGTAAAAGTATTGTCTTCCTAAGTTGGCATACACCTCCGGTGCCTGTGCTATTGGCTGCTCCTACTTTAACAAAGCAGAAGCAGGATGAAATTAATAAGACCTGTGGCCAGTTTCACTTATGCAGTTTGTACCCCTGCGGGTAGTTTAAACCATCACGAACCATATCAACTTGACACTGCTCTTGCTGCCTAGGGAAGGTCTGAAGAGCAGAGGCAGAAAGTGGAGTTATTCATGGGGGAAGACGTCACCAATAGAGGAGGTTTGGAGGAGGAAGTTAAATTAGCAGAGCTCACTCCCCCTCTCAGCTTCTGGATGTAGGGATGGCTGAGCTTCACATCAGGATGTTGTACCTCACTGGTGCAGCCCCTCCATATTCATCTCATCTGCCTCTGTGTACTGGGTGTAGTTCTGCTAGTGCAGGGGTGGGGAACCTTTTTTCTATCAAGGGCCATTGACCCACAATAAAAATCAGTCGCGGGACACACACAGCACCATAGAGGGGGGAGGGGCACAGAGGCTCGTTCCCCTAGGCTCTGGGGTGGAGCCAGAAAGGAGATGTTCACGGTGTGGGAGGGGCTGAGGGCTTCAGCTGGGGGTGCAGGCTCTAGTGTGGGGCTGAGGATGAGGGGTTTGGGGCACAGGAGGGGGCTCCAGCCTGGGGCTAAGAGGTTTGGGGTGCAGGAGTGGGCTCTGGGCTGGGGCCAATGGGTTTGGAATGCGGAAGCGGGCTAAGGTCTGGGGGAGGAGGTTGTGGTGCAGGCTCTGGCCAGGCAGTGCTTACCTCAGGTGGCTCCCAGTTGGCAGCCCAGCAGGGCTAAGGCAGGTTCCCTGCCTGCCCTGGCTCCGCGCTGTTTCTGGAAGTGGCTGCCATGTCTGGCCCCTAGGCGGAGGGATCAGAGGGCTCTGCATGATGTGCGCTGCCCACATCCAGAGCTTCCCTGATCTCCCTTGCACCTAGGGGCTACAGGGACATGCTGGTCGCTTCCGGGGGCCGGAGCTGACCCTAGCTTCCTCCTGCAGGGGGGCGAGCCAGCGCTCGCGGCTCCAGCCCCTGTGGGGTTGCCGAGGCATGCCCTGGGCTGGATGAAATGAAGCAGTGGGCTGGATCCAGCCTGCGGGCCGTAGGTTCCCGACCCCTGTGCTTGTGGGTAATAGGTGGATTTTTCAAGTGCCATTTCTCATACTTATATGCAATACACATTTGAAGTCTTTAGACTTAGGTATCAAGACAGACTAAGACTAGATTTAATTACACTACTGAATTAATTCTGTATTGTGCTTAGTCTTTCATGCTGAGGTTAAACAGTGTTTAAAATTGAGTTGGAAATGTTTATGTGTTAACAGTGAGCTTAGTGCTGTATAAATACAGACACTGTCTATGCAGGAGAGCATACAATATTGATTTTTCTTCTGTGGTGCATAGCTGATGTGTAAATTGTGTTGCACCGTTTGCGTTCATAACTTGAACAACATTGATGTAGTAAAAATTAAATTAAATGTGCACTAATACCTTTAACTAGCCAATTTCAACATGTATGACACCCAGAACTATGCAGTGTAGTTGTATTAGAAGGACTAGGTGGCTGAGGTTATATTTTTTATTGGACCAACTTCTGTTGATGAGCGAGACAAGCTTTTGAGCGACTCCGAGCTCTTCAGGTGTGGGAAAGGAACTTCCAGCATCACAGCAAAATGCAAGGTGGAACAGATTGTATAGAATAAGTAGTTCGCACATACTGTAAGGGACCGTTCAAGGTAGAGTAGCCTGTTAACACCTCTGTAGTCATAGGACAGAAAGGGGGGGTGGGGTTTACTGATTGTTTTAATAAGCCATAAATCCAGTGTCTCTGCTTAAAAAAGGAGTACTTGTGGCACCTTAGAGACTAACAAATTTAAGCTTATGCTCAATAAATTTGTTAGTCTCTAAGGTGCCACAAGTACTCCTTTTCTTTTTGCGGATACAGACTAACACGGCTGCTACTCTGAAACCTGTCTCTGTTTAGTCCGTGATTTTTGGTGTCTAGCGGAGTAATCAATTTAAGCTCCCAGGCTTTTCTTTTGAAAGTATTTTGCAGGTTTCCTTTGATGAGGACTGATAGGTCAGGTATAGAGTGATCGCTTTGTGAAAAGTGTTCACCCACAACTAGTCAACTTTCAGTGTTTTCTTAAAAGGAGCTCCTATGGCAGAGAGGTGTTTTGGTTCCTGGTATGTGGTTTAGATGAGAACTCTTGAAAAGAACACACAGAATTCAAAGTTGTATACTCAGTTCTGCCACTGACTTGTTGGAGCAAATCATCTCACCTCTCAGTGCATCCATTTTTTCCATCTCTGAAATGGAGGTAGTACTTCCCAATCTGACTGTTTGGAAGCTTAATTGTTTTTGTAAAATATTAGAAGCACGGATGAAAAGTGGAATATTAGCATTAAAAACATTTGAGACTGGGGTAATTGACTTGTGAAGAAAGATTAGAGGAGTTAAACTTGGTCAAATGGCAGCTAATAGGGATGTAAACAGTAAACAAAAAAGAGAGTGAAATAGTTCAACTTCTGTTACTCTATGGAATTATCTTCCAGTAGAAGTAGCAGAAGTCTCATTGCTTGAGTAATGTTATTTATTATTAATAAAAATAATGGTAGCAAATTGAGGACAGCCAAGCTGGGGCTCCATTTTGCTGGGCACTGAAAGACATGAGGAAAATAAGTTGGTCCTGAAGAGTATACTGGAGGAAATAATGTAGTGAACAATCTTGAGGCAATGGACTGGGTGTATCTCATAGAAATTGGAGATGAAAGAGACAAGTCCTTCCAATTATTGGTATATTTTTTTCTAATTAAAATTGTTGCACATATCAAATGCCTTACACAAGGTCTTTTCAGAAATATTTTTCTTTGAAGATAACCTCTGAGCTGAAATCACTGACAATCTAGCAACCTATTAAGGTGTGGCAAATCAATTAACCATTTTGTGAAACGTTTCTTCTGTTATATCTCTTATGGAGGAATGTTACTTAGCTTCACGTTCTTTACTTAGAAAAAAATAGAGTCAATATAATTTACCTTATTCTTGAAGCAGGTTTTCTGCCTTTGCATACCTATGGGTGCATTATTTCTAGGTAGTAACTTAAAGATCAGTTCCTTACATGTTTGTGTTCCTTGCCTCTGTTGTTTTTTTTACACTGAAAGCATCTTGGCTTCATAGTCTTTCATACAATGATTCATGCTTTTCGTAATTTCTTTGAGTTTGTGGTGGATGATATCCATGTAGAAGTCCTGTGACTTTATTGCTGCATAAGAGACACCAGCTTGACCATGTAGTCCTCATTGCTCAAAGAAAGCATCTTGTTACATTAGTTCTTGCATATGAGCAAGCTCAGGTGTATTAGTGAATGTTCTAGCAGATGTCTGAGCAGTTTAGGATAAGAGGCAAACAATGGAACAGATTCTCCTTTTTTATGGCCATGGAGCTCCACTGAACCCTGAAGAAGAGAATTTGGCTAAATGTTACTTAAAATTTAAGTCACTGGTAACTTAGCAAGAATAAAATAATTTTGATTAGTGTCCTATGCAATGATATGAAATACTTGGGTATTTGATTTTAACAAAATTCGTAACTTTTAATTTGTCTAAACAGAATTCCTTAGGATTGTAAATCAATTTTCAATAACTATAAGTACAAAAAAACTTTGGATATTTCTAACCTGTGGTCAGAGGATGTATATACTTGGTCTGTGTTATCTGAATATCATTTAATTTTCAATTAAACTTCTCAGATTTTTAATAGCGAGCATAAAACTGCTTTAAGGTCCCAATCCTGGCACAAGCACTACGTGGAGCTCCATTTACATCACTGAGAAAGCCATTACTGACTTTTACTTGCTGTCTCAGCAAGGGGCTAATGAAGCATAAATGACAGCAATACTAAGAACAGCCTTTCAGTTTCTTGACCTAAATCTTTTAGTCCCCATCTACCCTAAATTTTTTCAGCAGTTTTGCTGCTGCTAGTCTGACACTCATGCTTATGGTGATGGAGGCAGTAATGTCATATGATGTGGTAAAAAGGGCTGTGCGCGATTTACACTAGTGCTTTCACCATTGCCAATGTAGATTAAGGGTAGGAGAACTGCAGATGAGTTTGTGTGGACTCAGCCTATGCATGAAAACCTTAAGATTACAATTGTAGAATCTTTAGTTTTTGAGTGTCTACTCATGCCAGTAGTTCTATTGACTTAATTGGGATTACTCAAGTGAGTAAAAGTTGCAGAATTGGGCCATTAATGTTTAACATGACAGGTTTAATATTTTTTGTATTAATTTGAAAGGAGTATCTGGACAGTTCTATGACTTGCCAAAAGATGGCACTGTTTAACTATGCTTACACCAAAAATACTGTAAAGGATATTTTTCCTGAAGTCTGGTTAAATACATTAACATTTAAGGTTAAAAAAATACATTTTATTAGATTTAATTTTGTCACATAAAGGATCACACTACAAATGGCTTTGTGGCTCAGGGACTAATTTTTGCTTTCTTTGAGTTCAGAATTTCAAAGGCAACACCTATTATGTGGAAGTAAGATTCTGCTGAGTTTCCCACACAATTAATAAAACAGAAGCATTTCTGTACATTATGCTTGTATAAATATCCTGGAAAATATTGTTGCTTTCTTAAGAACAGCTGAACTATTGTTAGTTTAAATATAGTCACCAAGAAAATAAACCAATGATTGATATAGAAGGTCTTCCAAGAGTAGAGAAATTTGTATGACCTTGCTTAGTTACTGATCCCTGTCGATGTGTTTTCATGCTTGTACCCTGACACCTTATTTTTAAAGCCTAAATAAACACTTAAATTGCAGTGGTTGTGGCATTTTTTTTTTCTTTGAGGAGCTATATACTAAGATGCGGAGAGCATGATGGCTGCCTTGCGTTACATGCAAGCTCAATAATTGTTCATTCATGAAAAAGATGATATCCAAATAAAGCTTGCTGGTGTTAAGATGTTAGCAACGCGATTCAGCTAGGGCTTTTTGTCCAATCAGCGTGGCATACGTTTTTTTTCATAATGATCAGCGTTAGCTAGTGGTTTTTCACTGTCGTACTAGAAGTAGAAAGTACTAAACTGTTCTGTTTTACAAACCATAATGGTTTGATGTCTTTTAACGTTTTTTGGCAAGGCAAATTTTCAGAATTTTCAGGTACGTACATTGTGAAATTTGCGTCTCTGAAGGATATGGTTTCTTCCAGCCAAGACAGGAAGAAAAAGCTGTTGAGCTGCAGCTGCTGCTATTTTTACTTTTACAAATACTCTCTAAAGGGACTATGTATTGCAAAGATGGAGTTTATGCATTTTTGTTACCAGAATGCCTGATTTTGGTGGGCGTGTTTGAATGTTTTGGCATTGTTCAATATATTTTCTTGCTTGCCGGAAGATCCCTGCTACTGCCAAATTTATTTTCTTTCTTACTGTAATGTGTACATGTATTTGTGTAACTGTGTATCAGGCGTTCATGTTTTCCTTATTCAAATGCTGCTTGTTTGCATAGCTTTGTTCATATCTGTAATAGTGTGTATATGAGTGAAGTTGGACTCCAGGGGACTCACCACCTAGGCACTAATTGAAATGGCTTAAAGGTAACTAAATGCTGTCTCCTGGAAGATAGCTAGCATGTGTTTAAAATTTTGACTCTTTACTTAGAGCTCCAGGTAATACCCATTTGGAATGAAGAGCAAAAAGAATTTAACACAGCATTTGATTTTCAGCAACTTAGTCAGTGGCAGTTGTACAGGGTGTTTTCATATAGGAAGGTGGATGGGAATTTACTCTTTCTAAAGAGGGCTCAGTCTATTACTGTAAATAAAATAACAATTGCTACCTGTATCTCTCAGATGTAGAAGACAATAAAGAAAACTTTCTCTGTATTGAAGAACTACTTTTGCCATCTTTACCAGTAAGAAACACAAAATGGGTGTATAGCAATAAATGATATCAGGCGTGGAATTACATTGGGCTAAATTCAGCTTTGTCACTTTACACTTGATGGCAAAAGCAAGAGGTTCAAATGTGTGAATTACGTACTAAAATTAAGGAAACTTACTGTTTAAAATCTCATTATTTACCTCTCTAAATCATAGGGTGAGGGATACAGGACACTTTCATAACTACTGCTTATATAGCCAGAAATCCTGATCCCCACACTTGACAATCTAGCGTGTCTTCAAGCTTCAGTTTAAAATTTAAAAGAATTGATTTAATGCAGCACTTTTTTTTTGCTTTTACAGGTTTTCACAGCCTTTGTGTTTGAAACAGAAAGGCAGCTTCTAGGACATTAATAACCTGTAGCTGATTCAAGTTAAGAATTAATTTTTTCATCGTATCTGGATTTGTACAGTTTTACAGGAAAATGGTTTAGTGTCCGGAATTGCATCTTTCCTTTGGACTGGTTTGCCAGTTTCTATTCATTCTTGGTCTACAACACTGGCCATCAAACTACAAAAATGGTGGGAGACCTGCAGGAGAACAATCTGTAGATGGGTCAACTTCTTTTTCGAGGGAAAAAAACCTGTGCTTCAAGAAAGAGTAGTGATTAAATGATTTCCATTCTCCTTAATGTGCCTGTATAATGCTAATAGGACATTAAGGGGAGGAGAATGGACTTCAGTACTGCAAATATTTAAAAAGAAAATACTTCAGTAAGAAAAAATGTTAAATTATCTGCTCTCATAGACTGAGATTGGGTTTGTTTTTTAAATATCGTAAAACACTGAAAAGTTCATGCTAACTAGCAACATCTAGTATTGCTTGTCTGTCTTCTTTCAGTTTGTATTTGATTAGTGTTTGCTGCACAAAAATGTGAGATCACAGAAATGGGAACCGGAAAAAGGAACATACATCCATTGTCTTACTGAACACATGCACAAAAAAAGGAGGTTTTAAACATAAGCCTTTTGTTTAAAATCTTAATGGAAACTGGAAGATTTTCTTAACATTTTGCAGTTAATACAGTTTACCTTTCTAAAAACAAGCACGTCTAACAAGTAAGTTCAGTCACTTAACTCTTACTTCAGACCTCAAGGACTGAATCCCATCTATCAGGAGAATTCTTTCTATTGCTTAAAGCCTGGAACTGTTCAGCCTCTCTCGAACATCCAGGGAGTGTTAATTTCAGAAGCATATTTCCTGTGGTACTTGGTATCAAGTTGGACTCTGTCACTTCATAGTCATAGTACTATTTCCTTCTTGCTGAAAATGGCCATAGCTTGTATAAACTTTCAGCAAGGTTGGTTCAACCCATAATTTCACTAAACAAATTCTTAAAATGAGAGAGAGAGAGAGATTTTCAGAAACATCACGGATACAAAATGGGATTCTTCTGTTTGCATTGAAGTAGAAATTGTATAAAGTATCTTTCACAAGCTACAACGTTCTCCTCAATCCTCACAGTACAGCAATAGGGTATATACTGATTTCATTCTTCAGCAGTGGTCTAGGACACTGTTTCCCAAATTTTGTCATAATCATCCCTTAAACATGAGAATATGAGTTTCGGGAATAAACAGTATAGTGCCTTCTTTGGCAAAGGCACCTAAATGCATTATAAACAAGGGAGAGCAGTCTGATGTTTTTTGCCTATGTCATCGTCCGCTTTGGTGCAGTAAATAAGGGACCATCTACAGAGTATTGAATATTCACTACTAAACTAGACGTTTAGTTTCTAAAACCATAAGCATAAATTTCTTTGTTACCCTGCTTTCTTGAACTTGCTTGAGTCCTCCTTAAGTTAATTAGCCTTGCAATTGTTGGGTTTTTAGTGGTTAATGGTGAGCATGTAAGATATATTTTTAACGAATGCATACAATTAATGTCTTATGTATTTAAAATCAGGCTAGCTTACCAGCATATCAGGTATCAGCTGACCTTTCAAGTCTGTACCCGTGTTGCTTTGCTGCCTGTAGTTGGACTTGTTGGGAGGTCTTAAGGTGGCAAAACATTATTTTAGAATTAGTTCGTTGACAACACTGGTCCTTTTAACATTTGTAAAGAATCCTTCTCATTATGGACTATACCATAAAGCCCCTCTGGCTCTCAACTATATTTTAGCACATGAAAACACTTCCTTTCCAGGACGTGCTACAATAAGAATGACACTTAAATCTTTGGATACCCAGAACCACAAAGCAGGAGTATTGTTCTTTGTTGGTTTCATACATATATATAATTTGCTGCTGGTTCCTCCAGGTACCTAATCCTGTGCAATAATCCTCTAGTCAACTGCTGTTGCAGCATGCTGCCTATATTTGGAGAGACATAGCTTTAGGTCAGTGCTACCTGCAGACTAACTGACATATTTTCCTAAAAGGAAACACAATGAGGATTATGGGAAGCCCAAAAGGGCGTGCTGCCAGTCTCTTGTTTCCTGTCTCCAGCATGTTAGTGTTATATGGTGGTGTTCTTAAGGTGCTTCTATGTCTGACTGTGGATGCTCTGTCATTGCCCAGTGTCGCATTTAAATGTACCAGTGATGTCACAATCCATATGTACCTGTTTTTTGTGTCTTGTTTTAATGAAAAAATCTGTTATTCTCCCAAAAATTATATACTGCACAGACTGTAAATGACACTTGCATACTTCAGGAAGTATATTGATTTGGCACTGAACTTGGGAGGACAAGAGAAAACAGTTTTATTATAAACTTTGGTGGTATGAGGTGCAGACAAAACACCAGTATTACTCTCTGATTTCTCACTAGTTTCACAAAGGAGAGATTTAAACATGGACTGAAGTGCTTTTTTATCAAATAAGCTGAGATCCTGCTTTATTCAGAAAAGGTGCTCATCTAACAAATTAAATATTTGTTTAAATAATTTTTAGTATTGAAGTTTTGTTGCGCACACACTTTGCATTGGGAACTAAATATCTGTCCTGTCTCATTCGTAATGAAATGAAGCTTCATTTATATTACTGTTGCAGTGAGAGTGAGAAAAACCACAAATCAAAAGAAAACAAAATATTCAAAAATATTTTTCTCTTTTGCTTGTACTTGCCAAAACCAGTTCCTTCTGCAAGAATTGATGACCTGACAAACATCTAAAGCTGAGTAGGGAGTTACCTTACTTGTGCTATCCAAATGAATGGCGATATCATCAACCACTGCAGGAAAATGCAGAATCTTACATTCAGATCCCAGCTGGTGGTCTTTTTTCTTCTTCTTCTAAGTCTTACTTTAAATTTATAATTTGAAAGCTGAACATGTGGTGATTATTTAATATATGCAATGGCACTGTTAATTTTGCTTTGATAACTTATGCATCTGCAGATCTTCCCTGAAAATGCGTTAGTAGATTTGCTCTTAAATGGAGAAGAAATGGATGAGATGGTCTTACAAGAGGGTGGGGACAGCACTGGTGATGTCATATTTCCTGCAGGCCATTGTAAAGTGCCATGTCAACTTGGTCTTTCCCCAGTGATCAGAAATTCTAGGGTACTTGCTACTGGATGGGACTGCATGTGGGGGAGGGGTGGGCCAGTCTCTTAAGTTCACATAGGGTTGTGCTGGGGCCTTCTTGTGAGTAAAGAGGAATGGATGAACTCTGGAGCAAGGAGAGAAGCCTTTAAAGATAGTCGCTCTACTTTCTTCTCTTTGTGGATAGCTCTTGAGCTTGCTGCAGCCTCACTGCTCTCTCTAGGTGAGTTCAGTGCATCTAAGGGGATGATATTAAAGAGATCCATTGCCTTCTCTCTGCTGACAGTAACAGGATGGCCCACTACTCTGTTTCCTCCCATTCCCTATCCTGTCACTCTTCATATAAGGAGCTAACAGTTTCGCTTCAGTGTCTTCACTGTGGCTATGCTGAACTCAGCTGTGGGTCACAATAGAGGGGCAACAGCAGCCTTGGAAGCCACTGTTACAAAGAGTGGTGTTGTAAGAGTTTCTCTTACAGGCTGTCCTCTCTGTTCCAGAGAGCTGTCCGTTTCCTCTTCACTCCAGCAGCCCTAGCAAATAACCACTTGGGTGCGACAAACCTGGCCACTGATCACAACTCCTAGCACCAGCAGGGAGGAGGAACAATGGTTAGTAAGCATTCGGTCTTATGTTTTAGGGCATTACTGATTTCTGGTGCTCTCCCATTGTTTTGCAAGGAATATGATAACACTATATGGACACTTGATGATCCAAAAACTACACTGATCATTACTGGAGTTCTGTCTATTATCGATAATTTGTAAGGTTCTGTCTTTTTTCTTTAAAAAAAAATCCCCAAACATTTCCCCCATTAATAAGGACTGAATTGATTTCTTATAATAGGTGCTGACTTTTGGCCAGATTTTGAGTTTAGTGTATTGTCAGGAGCTCTAATTATGAATAAATCCTATTTTGGCACTGGCAGCTTGGTGAGCTGTATGTTTAAACCCCTTTTTGTCCCTTTTGATTCCATCTCTCAGGTGACAGACCTGGCTTTCTGCATCTCTGGAGGGAATCCTTGTGGTCCAGCCACTCTTACACAGTATCTGCCTTTTTTTCCCCTGGGACCTGTGACAGCAACTGATTTAAAATGACTTGAAAACAGCATATTTAAAACAGTCGCATTTAAGTGCCAAAGGGAACACAGCATTGAGGAAAATGTTTTAACACAGCAGAGTCCTATATATATATTTCTTTACCTTACCTAAGCTTTTTTATCTAGCTCCGGTAGGTCCAGTTTATTCTCATCTCTGGCTTGTTGGAGCCATTCAACTTGCTGCAATTCCTGTGTCTTTGGCTTGGTCTACACTAGAAAATTAAGTCTGCTTATATGTCACTTTGAGGTGTGAAAATCCATGCTGTTGAGCGGCACACTGATGGTAGGGGTGGTGCAGCTATAGAGTTCTAAGTGCAGACATATCATTTGTTTGTCTCAGGCCTGGACTACACTGGGGGCAGGGGAGGTCGAACTAAGATATGCAACTTCAGCTACGCTATTTGCATAGCTGAAGTCGAAGTATCTTAGTTCGGCTTACTTGGCCGTCCTCACGGCAGTGAGTTGACCGCAGCAGCTCCCCCATCGACTCTGCTTACTCCTTCTGCCAAGGTGGAGTACAGGCATCGATTCGGGGATCGATTTATCGCGTCTAGACAAGATGTGATAAATCGATCCCCGATAGATTGATCACTACCCGCCGATCTGGTGGGTAGTGAAGACGTACCCTCTGTTGGTGTCAGCCTCAGTCTGTTGACAACCCTCTCAGTCCTCCTTCCTGAAGCCAGCATTTTACAGCTTTAGGATCCCTTTTGATCCTAGGTTTTGGTCTGGGAAGAATACTCATTGACAGACTATCTGGAGCTGGACGGGTGGTGGTGGTATCCCCAATCAATAGCTTCTACATTGTTTCCACAAGGATCCTTATATTTGTCCATTTTATTTCCCTTTGCGTTTTCCCCTTAGCCACTTTCTTTGATTTAACTCCTGGCAGTCAGGTGGGTTAAGAACAACAAAAAGAAGAAACCCGAAAAACCCTACGTATAATTCCCTCATTCTGCACAGGCACAAAATAGTTTGTGTAGCCAGTCCTTTTTGAAATGTGGAAGTTCAATCAAACATAGTGTAAAGTGAGATTGGGTGAAATTGTTAATGATCTTGAGGCAATACATAAAGATTGTCTGAAGAAATGTAATGTCCCTAATGGAGAAGCAGTCTTCCTTAGAGCTTCTCAATTGAAGTGATAAGGTAAGCTGCCTTGAAAATTGTTGGTGGCAGTCAAGGCTATCTAGGAGTCAAAAGTTCTGAGTCCGTCCAAGATGATGATGAAAGTTGCTAAATTAGTTTGTTCTGAGTTGGAGGCTTAGGGCAATTAAAGGTTGGTTCTAGCATATCTGATATTTAGGTTGCAAGGCTATCTCTGTTTGAGAGCTGTTTTTGAGAGAGAACCCATATTGAACCTTATAACATGCACATTTTAATAAGTATATTACTTTTACCACCTGCTGAAGTAGAGTTGGAATGACTACTGCCCTGAAATGAATGCATAGATTTGGTATAAATACTGCATGTCTGGACACAGACAGCAGTCTTTCGTTTTGACATGCCCATAGTCAAAGTAAATTAATGTTTAAAACCTGAATGCTTTAAGTTCAGTGAGAGAGTGCATTCATAGTAATCCTTCAGAAGCAATTTAAATAGAAATGCAGAGTGCTTTTTTATCCTTTATTTACAATATGTATAGATAGTTTTCAATATTAGTGGATAACCAGACTTATTTAAATTGGCAATATCCTTTTTTTCTAGTCTTCTGAAATTTCATTGTGAACGGTATTTGGTGAGGGTCCAGTCGCTAAAGGATGTATGGATTTTGCATGGGACAATTTAGCATCCACTGTGTGTACATTTTTATACATCTCAAATAATTGTTGCAAGAAGTCTGAGTGTCTCCCCCCACCCCCCTTTTACCACAGTGCCTGAGGCTGCATAGTGTACAGTCACTGTAGTGGGAGATGGCACTAGGGTACCTTGCTTGCTGCCCAGCAGCCTGGAATTAATTCCCCTCCGTCCCCACCAGTTTATCCTTTCACTTGAAACACTGGATTCCTTCAGCCAGGTCCACGTATATATTACCTTTGCTTTGGAGGATGGCCAAAGCCCTGTTGTGTATGTGTTTGGGCCTCAGAGTGTAGGATGCTATGTTTTGATCTTCATCAATAAAACCAACCACACATGTAGAATTCACCCCAATGCTCACTACTTAATGGAGATGCAGGAAGAGTTATAGGTTACCTGATGGCTTGAGTCTGTAGCTTGCAACTTTGCTGTTACCTGGCCGCTTGCATACACTTTTCTTTTCAGAAAATAATTTATAACAGTTGACATTAAAAGAAAGTAGCCTAGGAGTCCCAATTTCTACTTCTTTATTATGAATACTGAGGCCTATTACTGACTGAGGCCACTGCAACCTTTGTATTGTTTTTTCCGAATTGTGGTGTTTGTGTAGCATTTCATCAGGTACCTACCATTCGTGAAGACTTAAGCTATGGAGAACTGTAGAGCACCTTAATGCTTCATTATCATGTCATGTTTTAGGTTATGTCGTTATTGGGGGGGAAAAAAAGGCACGTTTTTTACATTGTTAGCTTTCTTGACGTAAAATTCTAGTGGAGACAAAGCACATGTAGTTTTTACCTTGATATAGCTAGTTGAGGTCAACCTTATATCCTTCATCAGGGATTTTCCTACATCGAGGTAAAACTACATTGCCTTGTCTCTACTTAAGACTTTACATCTCGCTATCTCAGCGTAAAAATGCACCTATTCTGCTGTGAAGAAAAATACTTTCATAGTAGTCTTTTTGTTAAGATTGAAGACAGCTTCCTATTCTAAGATCCATTTCCAAAACACTTGCCTGTAGGGAGGGTAGAGGTTGATGGGGGGAGAAAACAGCAGGAGACCTGCAAGACATGGAGAGGGAATGAAGGAGGTGATGCAGGGTTGGGAGAGGTAAGGTAAAAAAGGATGAGAGTAGGGAACTGAGGTAAGGATACAGGGACTGGGGAAGGAAAAACAGTGTTTTTAATCTGTATTACACTTCGGCATTTTTTATTTGGAAAATTTCAAATGTTTAAATTCTCTTCAGGTGAAAATCTGGCCCTAGTACCTTTGTTCTTTCTCTCATGCTGCCACTCAGACTTGGGAGGAGCTTCCCAAAAACATAAGCAAAGCTAACATGTTATCCTCCTTCAAATCCCTCCTTTGCTATTAAGCCTACAAAAATCTTGACCAACTAGGCCACCAGTGTGCTAAGATTACTTCTGAGGATGCCAACCAATACTGTCTTATTGTTTCCTTGTGCTCCCCTATCTGTCTGTCTGCATCAGTGTGGCTGTTGTCTTTTATTTAGATTGTAAGCTGTTTGAGGCAGGGAGTGTCTTTTGTTTTATGTTTATACAGCAACTAGCATGGTAATACAAATAAAAATATTGAAGTCAATGGAAGTTTTGCTGTTGACATCAATGGAATCAAGTTTTCTGTGTGGATTAAAGCTTCTCCCCTTTCCTTTCATTCCCCTTCACTGTTCATGACTTCCACTTCCAACCTATGTAAAACTTCCTTCTCCACAACTGCTGTCATCATGATGAAGTCTGTAGTACTTCACCCTTCTTTGATATCTTTTTATAAGATCTGTTGGAGTTTATACACTAAACTACTTTAAACATTTGGTGCTCATTCAAAATCTGGGAAATTGACCAACTGTTAAAAAGAAAATGTTAACTGTGGGTGAGTGGATGTTCGTCATCCAGTTAACCAAAAAATCTCAATTTCTTTACCAAAAAAGTACACCTTTAAAACATATATTGGAATATCTGGAAATGAACAATTAGGGAACTGAGTCAGTTCCCCACTTCCACATAATCCTTCATCACTCATTATCATCATATCTGACTTTATGCCCATCCAATTTTAAGGTTTCCCCATAAAATTTGCAGAAATTTATTCATGGCTTAAAAAGCAGATTACCTGGAGATGGTAAAATGTCATTTTTTTAATTCACAAGACCAATTTCCAATATGTTAAGTACTAACAAGGCTTGGAAATAGTTGATACTATTCACTGTACCACCACTTCTCTGAAGGTACTATTTTCTCTAGAGTCTCAACTTTTTTAAATGAAAGTCAGTCTCTCTCTCTCATGGCTGAAAAGAAATTCTCAAAAATGTGAACTGAAACTGAAGCAGTAATGGGTTTGTAGAGAGGCTGGAATGGTAGCACTCTTATGTGTGAACTTCCTGTTCATCTTCATGAGGGGTTAACTCATATGACCAACAGTGTTTTAAATGCGAATCGTATCTATTTCATTCCTCATGTAAGAAAGTAGAGAGAGTTGGATTAGGTGCCATTTTAGAGAGATCCCCACTTATTTTTTTTTCCCGATCAAGGAGGAGCCAAACCCAAGGAGTTTCATGGAGCCCAGTTGCAAATTCAAGCCTTATTAAGTGGAGCTGAGCTCAAGTAGCCCTTTTGAGCCACATGGCCACGTAATCATATTTTTGATATATATTTGACTGGGGAGTGGAGAGCTTGAGGCTTCTGCCCTGTGGCAGGGTGGTGGGGCTAGGGGCTCTGTGGGGGAGAGGCAGCAGCAAAAGCCGTGGCTCTCCCTGAAGGTCTCACCTGTTTGCCTCTGCCTCTCCCCATGACCGCAGCTCCTAGCTTGCTGGCTCCAGCAGCTGCCGTGCGGAGAGGGGGCCTGGCAGCGCTATGTGACTAAGCAGGGCCAGCAAACCCTGGGAAAAAATCCCTCCCCCCGCCCCTCCCCCCATGTCACCTTTGCTTTTGCTCAGCGGGATAGGGGCCTTGGACTTCAGCCCTGCGGGACAGGCCTGCTGAGTTGCACGGCACGCCTGCCGAGTCTCAAGGCTTTAGCCCCACAGGGTGTCCCTGGTGGGATTTGGGGCTTCAGCAGGAGCAGGGCAGAAGCCCCAAGCCCTGGCAGGCGCCTCCTTTGCAGCTGGAGCCCCGAGACCTACCTCCCCGTAGAGCTGAAGCCCGGAGCCCCAGGAGGTGTGCCCTGTGGGGCTGAACCCCAAGCTCCGGCAGGCATGTCTCGGCTCAAACTTCTGAAGATTGTCGTATGTGGCTCAGAGGGTCAGTAAGTTTGGCCACCCCTGCTATATAATGTAGTTGAATACAAACTTAAAAAGTCTACATTTACATAAACCTACTGCACCATATAAACAACATGCTTCAGAACAGATCAGTCGTTCATTAAATGTTCTTCTCCATCATTCTACATATTATTTACTCCAGATTTAATGTGCTATTTCGAATCAACAGGCTACAACCAACAGCATAGTTCCATTCATGAACAAAACAAGGGACAGTTTAAACCAGGTGGACAGTGTAAATTGGGTGGTGTGTTCATGAGTGACAAGGTTATATCCAAGGGAGAACTGGTTGGATCCTTTAACTTTTAATTTTCAGATGTTCTGATGCTTTATTAAAGACATGGAAGTTTTGTGAAATTGTAATAATATTTTGGGGCATGAGCTTGACTCCAAGACCCTTTTTGGGTTTTAGCTCTTCTAATGAAGTTTTGTGAGTAGGCATTATACTTGTGAGCAGGTTAGTCTGTGTTTTTCTTGTATAGTACTTTTGCTAGGATATTTCTTTTAAATGAAACAGCTATTTTATGTTAACATTCGATTTAATATATCAGACAGAAATAAACTTTTCATCTGTTTATGGAAAATAGGTTACATTTAATTCAAACTGCATCATTGTCTAATTGGGGCTGATGCGCTATGTTGTGTCCTGCAGTTAGTTACACATGCACTACAGGAATTCTTGGAATGATAGAGTATTAGAGACTGGAGCAAGAAATCAGGAGCTAAGAATTCTCCTGATTTTCAGATCTGGCTCTGCCACTGACTCCATTGTGGCCTTCGGCAAGGCACTTAGTTGGAATTTGAAGTGATTTGTTATAATTATCATAAAGTTTCATTTTTAAATGTTGATTTTAAGTCCACTGTTAAATGAACTGAAAATATTGTTTTGAAAAATAAATTTTAACTTGTTTGTGTTTACATGATCTTTCCTTTCAGTGGTATCTACTTGGGCTTGAATTTTCTGGGTTCTAATTTGCTTCATGGAGCCGTCTGTCTTTCAGTTTATAAATGTTGTTTTATTTACATGTTATAGTGACTTAATCCCTAATCAGTGGTGATCAGTTATGTCTATGGGGCTCTATTTAGGCATGGGGTCCAGGCATGCAAAGCTCATTGCAATATTGAGCTTGTACTATTTTTGTAATTAGATGAAGTGGTTAGGATATCTTGCAAACAACACTGCCATTTTCCTTTGTGCTCTCTGTTTGTCTGTGTAAAACCAAATATAGTTGCTTGCCTCAGAGTTGTTGAGAGGATTAATTAGCTAATATTTGTATAGTGCTTTGAAAAATATATTAAGTGCTTAGTATTAAAAATGTACACAGTTCAGGTCTTTTAAATGGGATAGTTTAACATATTTTGGAAAAAATATTTTTTCAAAAACTTAACATTTTTAGCCAATTTCTCCTTTGTTCTGGACATCAAATGTGCTATGCATTTGAACAATTATTTTTCTTTTGTATAATTTAAAAAAACATTACTAAGAGGAAGCCTATAAACGGCTGAACAATTGTATTTATCTCATGATAGTTATTTTTGAGTTCACTGCAACTATTTTATGTACTTTTTTCTGAAATGCCAGATAATGGTCATTACAAATACATAATTGTTAATATCTGCCTATGGAATACAATTTCTGCACAATAGTAACTCAGAGTTCTCTGTTTAATAAATGCTACTCACTGTGTCTTTGCCATGGTCTGGCAAGCATGACCTACATTAAAAAAGCCCTGTGGGTCTGTCTGGTGCATCATTATAGGCTTAGTTTCTTGTCAGCTTCCACTTTCTTGGTAAAGTTTTGGTACCATTGTAGTTTGCAAATGAATGGTGGCCAGCTGGAGTAGAATGAGGGAATTAGCTAACCCTGGTTTAAATCCTAGTAAAAGGCTCATCAGTGGTGCATTTTTAGACACACCTCTGTCTTTAGGATTGGGAAATTGGGAGTGTATTTAATTTTATTTTATTGAGGGTTGGCATGCTATGTATTGTTTTAATAGAGTCCATGTAAATGCTCCTGTCCACAGTTCATATTCCAAATCCAGTTTAAGGAGTCCAGTGTCAGTAAATTATAAGAGGTTGTCTGCACTGGCACTTTACAGGGCTGCAACTTTCTCGCTCGGGGAAAAAACACGCCCCTGAACGCAGCAAGTTTCAGCCCTGTAAAGCGCCAGTGTAGACAGTGCCCCAGCGCTGGGAGCCACGCCCCTTGTGGAGGTGGGTTTTTTTTATAGCGCTGGGAGAGCTCTTGTGTTGCAACTACACAAGCCACATTAAAGCGCTGCCGTGGCAATGCTTTAACATTGCCAGTGTAGACTAGCCCTTAGAAACCCTCTCAAGTTCACTTCCCAAGCCAGTAAGGCGAGCGTTTTCCTGGGATTAGGAGTGACTTTCTCCCACTTTCTTCTTCAATGGGAGCAGTTTGCTGTGATTGAAAAAACTTTATTTTCAGTCTAACCAATACTCTTTGAATTTGGAATGCTGCTGAAACAGACTGTGCAGTTTGTCCTGCATAATTCGTATTTACTTTTCTTGATATCTAACTTGCTTAGTAGTTAAAAGGTTAAGTAGTTCAAACAGTAAGAAAAAACAGTGTTGTGTCAATTTTCAACTTCTGCTATCAATAAATCATTGCTGCAGCCTCTTTATCAGTTGTTTGCACCAAAAAATAAAGCCTGTTAGAATTCTGTCTGAGAGGACCATCTGCTACAGTTCCCAGTGTTGTCAGTATGATAAGGGATAAGCTGTGTAAACACTGGTACCACAAAAAAAGGCAGGCCCCATTTAGGGAGGAAAAAGTGTGATTTGGATTTGGGTTGATAACTGCCACAGAGAAGTAGGGGACCTTTTCTCAAAGTCTGTCAGGGCAGAGGAGTAATATATTTAACTTGAAACACAAGAAGTAGGCTTATTATCCTGACTTGGTCTTCAGACTAACTTCTACAATTATCTTGATTGTTTGAACACCTACACACAGAAAATATACCCCTCTTTCAGTGGAATTACAAAGTATCATAGATTTTTCATATAGTGGAAACCTTTAAAACAGTGGTTCTCAAACTTTTGTACTGGTGACCCCTTTCACACAGCAAGCCTCTGAGTACAACCCCCCTTATAAGTTAAAAACACTTTTTTTATATTTAACACTATTATAAATGCTGGAGGTGAAGCGGGATTTGGGGTTGAGGCTGACAGCTCGTGACTCTTCACATAACCTCGTGACCCCCTGAGAGGTCATGACCTCCAGTTTGAAAACCCCTGCTTTAAAACATAAAATTTGTTTCAGTTAAACTTACCTCTTTTTGCTGATTAAATACGATTTGAATGAATAATTTTATGGATGTTATATTTCAGTTTTTCCCAAATCAGTCCAGAGGTCAATTTGGCATGACTAGTAGGCCCACATAAACAGAAACTGCCAAGGAGACAAGTTTCCTTTCAAAATCTGTAGCTGTTCCTCCTACCCTATCTAGCCGGTGTCTTGGAACCCTTGAAAGGACCACTGATCTAGATCCCAGGGAGAAGTCCTGAACTTTTTATTAAAGTGATCTTCTGAATGAAGACATGAGTTTTATATCTGAACATGGCAAGTTTGAGCTCAGCTATGTATTTTCAGCAGGACTGAATTCCAGATTGAGGGTCTGTCTCCACTACCCTGGCTCAGATTCCTGTAAGCTTCACCCTTGGAATGATTAGCCAGTTCCAGAGTGCATTAGTGAAGGTTGGGGAGTAGGATGTCTCCAGGCTAACTGGAACGCAGATCATTTAGAGCTTTAGTCTCCTGCCCCTTGACTCTCATCTGGAAGTGAACTGGCAACCAGTGCAGGGTATGGAGCACATTTGAGATACATCCTCTTTCTCTCTTCCTTGACTAAAAGAGAGATAGCTGGTGCTTTCTGTGTTAGCTGGAGTCTGAGCAGCCACCTGTTTAGCTCTAGGGAGAGCACATGGAAATAGTCCAGCTTTTGAGGTGACTGAGATATTGGGCAAGATCTGTATTGAAAAATGGTTAAAATCTCTTTACCAGCTAAATATTGATTAAGGCCATTGCTGTCATCTGTTAATCTAAGAGAGAGGAATCTACTAACGCCATGAGATTGTGTATTATTTTGACAATAGGTGGTTGAGCTCATTTGACTGAGGAAGCTGTATTTATTTTGGCCATATTTTTAAAATGTTTTCACCGAATGCCATGAAGCATTTGCATCAGTCTTTTATGTGGGTACTTATTTGGCCAATATCTTGGTAGTATGAGTACTTCATGCAGATTTGGGATGTGTTGGTTAGCTTTTTATTAAAATCCATATCTTCAATAGGCATTTGAAGACCAGAAAACAAGGACCACTGAGGAGACAGGATTGAGCATCACTGTATTGATGATACGACAGCCTATGCTTCATACTTATATTGAACAAGAGGGGTGATGAGACTTCTCCATAACTGAGAGCTCAAAGACTGGAAGTGCTGTGGCTCAGAACTACTCTGATTTCTCAAAGAATGAATTTAGCCACCCCAAGGAGAATCAGTCTTTGCCTAGATGACTGCCAGATGCTGGGACAGGAGATGAATTATTTGAACATTGCCCTGTTCTGTTCATGCCCTTTGAATCATCTAGCACTGGCCAGTGTCAGAAGACAGGATGCTGGGCTAGGAGGACCATTGGTCTGACCCACTATGGCCATTTTTATGTTCTGACTGAAGTCTAAAACATTTGGAGTGGCTGGGTCATTACACATATTGAATCTATTTCCTTAAGTTAAGTATCCTTACACCTTCTTGTCAACTGTCTAAATGGGCCATCTTGATTATCACTACAAAAGTTTTTTTTCTCCTGCTGATAATAGCTCATCTTAATTAATTAGCCTCTTACAGTTTGTATGGCAAATTCCACCTTCTCTCTCTCTCTCTCTCTCTCTGTGTGTGTGTGTATATATTCTTACTATATGTTCCATTCAGTGCATCCGATGAAGTGGGCTGTAGCCTACGAAAGCTTATGCTCTAATAAATTTGTTAGTCTCTAAGGTGCCACAAGTAGTCCTGTTTTGTTTTTCAGAGTAACAGCCGTGTTAGTCTGTATTCGCAAAAAGAAAAGGAGTACTTGTGGCACCTTAGAGACTAACCAATTTATTTTTTTCATGCTTTGTGTGTATATAATAAGATCTTCTAAACTTTCCACAGTATGCATCCGATGAAGTGAGCTGTAGCTCACGAAAGCTTATGCTCAAATAAATTGATTAGTCTCTAAGGTGCCACAAGTACTCCTTTTCTTTTTGTTTTGTTTTTGTTTATTTGGAGGATATCATGCTTCTGGAATTAGTCGATTATCATGGTTTCATTGAGTTTATGCAGAAAGGGAAGGTTACTGGATACTAGTTGGAAGGCCCACTGTCTCCACTGCTTCTAATAATCTGTGAGGGGTAAGGATTCATTTCACAGGTAGTTGGGCTCAGCTTTTCCAGGGCATCCAGAATCTCTAATTGTTAAATTTGGTGACATTAGCGGTGAGTTATCCGTTCATTCCACTGTTGACACTGCTGCTTTAGATTCAGCAGAATTACTCAAAATGTGATAATCTTTTCTGAGATAATGTTGAAAGCTCCTTGCACTGGGAGACTGAAATGTAGTGTATAGGATCTGGGTTAATCAGGCTGCTCATTCAGAGTTGTTCCACTGCTTTGGAGTTTCATCTACTTATAGATCCTTTGTCCTCCTTCATAGATGTGGCATAGGAATTGCACACACTCATTGTGATGCAGTTGATGGAATCAGTCCTTTGCCTGTGGGTTTCTGGTCTCCTCTCATTGTGCAGATCATCTGCAAATGAAGGTGCTTGAGGATTATAGGGAGGGTGAGAGTATTGTTCTTGATCACTTGTGACCTAAGTACTGGTATGATGATTGTAATAGTTCTCTAAGGCATCTATCCTGGTCTGGTTATAGTTGTAATAGCCCTCAGATCCTTCTGGAATCCTGCTAGATAAGGTGGTGAGAGTAGACCTTCTTTACAGATTCTTTGACTAGTTGTGAGGATTGAAATGCTGTGGCCTCCTTTACCAGTAAAGGGTAATTAAGACATTGATATGGTGCATTCATTGTGCCCCAGTCTTCTTTTCCATGCCAAAGATAAGCTCCAGTGTGAGTTCACTTGAATGTGGAAGAGGCAGGAGCTATCCTTAGCTTGACTATGGATCAAGATTGCAGCAAGAAAATTTTTGACAGGGATCAGGAGGTTGTGTGAGCCATACACAGGCAGACTTTTCAAGCAGGAACTTTCTATGCCAGGTTTGACTATTTTCCCCACTGCAAATTCAAATGGACTCTGCACTGTCAGTATGTGATAGGAGTGGGGCCAAAACTGGATGTGTGACTCCTTTTGGCTTACTCCTGAGGGCATTCTGCACCAAAAAATAAAAAATTATGCACACAATATTTTAAAATGCAGCAAAATTCTGCAATTTTTTTGTCAATAAATAAATGCAGAGGCTCCAGCATGGCAGTGGGGAGCACAGGCTACTGGCTGCACAAAGGTGGGAGATCACCCTGCAGCCACCTCACCCCGGGGACACAAACTTAGTGGTGAGGCTGCACCCGACCCTGACACAACACTAGGCCTGGGCCTGCCCCAGAAACACCCTGGGCCCCTTCCCCTCTGTGCCAGGTGCACCAGGTGTGGGTCAGGCAGGCTCAACCAGGCAGGATCCAAGTGTGGATGGGCTCAGTGTGTGTGGGGGGGGGATCCAGGTGTGGGGTGAGAGGATTCCATGTGAGACAATCTTTGTACAGGCAGCTCAGTGGGGGCTCTCGGTGTGGGGGGATCTGGTTGCACAGAGGCTCGTTGGGAGGTTCTAGGTGCAGGGGCAATGGGACTCTGGGGCTTCCAGGTAAAAGTGGTTGGGGCTCAGGGGGGCGGGGGGGGTCTGGGTGTGGGAGTCTCAGCAGGGGGGTCTGGGTGCTGGGGGAGTGGTGCTTGGGGTGGGGTCTGGGTGCGGCTAGTTGGCAATCAGTGGCCTGGAGATCTGGATGTGCTTGGGGTGGGGTCAGTCAGGGTGGTGCAGGGGGATGGGGCTCATCAGAGTGGGAGTTTGAGTGCAGGGAGCTCAGTGGGGGGTAGTCTGGGTGCAGGGGTGGGAGTCCAGAGGTGGAGGTATGGGTGCACCAGATGCAGGGGTTAAGGTTCAGTGGGGTAGGTTTCAGGTATTGAGAGCTAAGGGGGTTCTGGATGTACGGGGTGGGGCTTGGCAGGGATGTCTGGATATGGGAGGTCCGGATGCAAGGGGGTTGGGCGGATGTGAGAGCAGCTCCCTGCATGGTGACCCCTCCCCACGCAGCTGAGGAGCAATGGGGGCAGGCAGCAGGGGAGGATGCTGAGCTTCCTGCAGCTGGGGGAGGTTTTTGGGGGTGGGTCTGACACAGGCCGAGCCACTCCTTGCAGGGGAAGAGGAAGTCCCTTCCTTTCCTGCCTCCAGCCCAGCTGGGATTAGCAGCTGATCCCGGCTCAGGGTAGGAGCCACTGGCTGGGCTGTCCTCAGCCCTGCGGTGATTTACCTCTCTGCTGGCTGCTCCAGGTTCCTGAAACGGCTGTTCCTGTGCAACTAGGGAGTGGTACATGACTGCTCTTGCAGCTTCCCTTTGCTTCCCTGTCAGAAAGTCATTTTTCTGAGGGGAAGCAAAGAAATCTGTGGGGAACATAAATTCTATGCAAGCACAGTGGCGCAGAATTCCCCCAGGAGTATTGGCTCCCTGATATTGCAGAAGATGTTCCCAGTGGAGCGGAGTAGGGCAATTGGGAGGAAAAAGAGGCAGATCAATTTGTTCAGGTGTTTCCTGAAGTAATGAAGCTCTGAACGTAGTGCTGAGACACACAAATTGTTAAAACTTGCCTTTAATGTTTGTGCCTCTTTTTTCTGTCCGTGGATCTGTTTGTTGCTACCACTAGTTAGTAGCCTGTCTCAAACTCTTTGGAAGGGTGTGGGTGGAAGAAGAGATTTGTTTTTTCTGAGGCTATTTCCTTGCATAGAATCCTTTTTGTGCAGCCCTTCCTTGTGAAATTGAAGGAAGTGGGCACATTAACTCAAATTTCATCATACAGAACTCCTTGAACAAAGCTGATTTCAGTCCAGTTAATGGACTATAGCAAAAACTAGGTGTGTCTGACATATTTCATGGAAACAAAAACTAAGATCAGGACCTGGAAAAAGTGACAGATCAATTGGGGAAAGCTGGATAAGAAACAAGAAAATTGCTATTCTCCCGGCCGAAATACTAATTATACACAGTATGTATCTGGGAGACAAGAAAACTTGGCAAGTGTATGTAAGTATTGTAATTATCAAGTGAGTGAACTTTTCAAGAGTTTGAGAGTGACAGTTACTGTTAGGGGGGAGTTCAATTGAAAAAAGTTTTTTCCCCCCAAATATATGGAGATTGTTTTCTTCCCCCTATGAAGAGCTTTCCCCCCAACCCCCCCGCCATCTGCTTGGAGACCTCCATGATTGATACACTTACTGTTGGGCTGGAGTAATTGGCGGAGATTTGTCATCTCTTAATGCTTTAGCAGGGTAAAAATATATATAAAACCTTTTTTTGGGGAAAGAAATTGGGACCTAGGGGCATACTGTATATGACATTAGTTTTAGTCTGAGTGGAATTGGTTAATAGGATTCTAGCTATACAGTGGAATGTACTGCTTTTTCATGGTTATTGCCAGGAGGAGATATCTAGCATATAAACAACTAGCCTTTGCTATAGTGCAAAGTATGTATGTTTAGGAAGCGATGACAAGTCCATCCTTGATCTAATTCCACTGACATGAAGGGATTTAGATCAGGTGCAGAGAAATTGACCCAGAGAATTTAAGCTCTTGTACCTTGTCAGCATCAGAATAAGAATAGTTTACTTATTCTGTTAAATGGATGCATTTTTAATTTTTTTTTAAATACCCATTTAGTGTATTGTCTTTAACCAATGTCTTGTAAGCTAGAAGACTTGGGATATTGTGAAGATAAATATAAATATGAAAAGTTCATACTCTGGAGCTGTAAATGTAGAGCATTATATGGTGGATAAATTGGTGATTTAGTTAATGATGAAGTCTTAACAATTCTGACAGAATCTGGTTTCATGAGCTAAAGCAGCTGCAACTGAATTATATATGGAAAATATCATAGATTATGCTTGCCTTGTCTACTACATATATTTCATAATTTAGGACTTAATGTATTTTGGTCCCATTTTCTTTCGTATAGGAATTGAATTACTACTTAAATAATCTCTGGTATGATTTGGTGCAAATTGCATGTGTATATTATGACCGAATGGGGTCTGTTTCTTATCTATAAGAGGAAAGTACCTTGAGTGGTATATCTTTTCTCCTGTATTGCTATACTAAAACATTAAATAGTAGAAGAAAACTTTTATGTTTAAAGTGTAGATTTTTCAATCTGTTCTGTCATCTGAAGTACTAATGGTGAGCTTGAAAGTCTTTCTGCCTGCCACAACCTAAAATAAAAGTTTTTCTTTTGCAATATTTCTGAATGTCCTGAATATGCAGGGAGCTGTGTTACCTTCTTTCTACTGCTTTTCAGGGCAATAAATAAATAAAAAGAAACAGAAGCTTGAGTGCACGTCTTGGCAGGTAAGTGAATGGTGGAGCTAATTTTTCACATATTTTGTTTTTTAAAAAGTTTGCACAGGTCTTAACAAATTGAGACCTTATATAGTTTAAAAGCATTTCACTTCAGCTTTCCCTTCACCTTTCTCCATGGAAGGGAAGGAGATTCTGAAATGCCTTAATGAAATTTGCAATAGTCTATATACAAAACATTGGAACTTCTTAATTTGGGGACATTCTCCACATATTCAATTTCATTCTCTTTTCAAGCTGAATCACGAAATATATTGTGTTTGGAAGTTTTCTTGGTGCAAGATGTTTTTGTAATTTCTTAAAGGCATGGTCGTGATAGACTCTCATATAGATATCAGTAGTCATTAACTAAAACGTTACTGACCAGAATATGAACACCAGAATAATCTTGGTTATGAAGAAAGAAGAGATTCAGTAAGCCCTAAATCATATAAAACTCATAAATAGGAAGGCCACATTGTAAGAAAATCAGTTTACTATTGATCAATTTAAGTCCCCTGGAAAATCACTTTTAAAAAAATGAAGGTGTATAGTTTTTTGTTTTTTGTTTTTAAAAAAGCCTTGCTTAAATTAAAGTTGATTTAAAACACTTAGGTTAATAATACATCATAAGAAATAGAAGTTGTCTTAAAGGTGAACTGCAAAATAAAAAAGGAAATTGTTTTATGCACCATGTCTCCATTCAACTTTGCTGGAATGATTGAGTGTGTGTGGATGGAAATGCAAATCAGTAAAGTAGTAAATTTCAGCTGACCTATTTATAATTGTGTTTTCCCCTTTTGAAATATGCTTGGTACTTCCTGACTCTCAGAAGTGATCCTCCAAGTAACAGCACACATACCAGACATCTTCTCACAAAACATGGTTATTTGTGATATCCCAGAATGCAGCATTCTGTGGCAGCTTCAATAAACCAGGCAGTATCAATTGGATTTCAGAGAAGGAAGGAGGAATTTTAAACAAGTTAGTTAAAATTTATTTCTTTATTCAATGTCGTCACTGAATTTGGGTGTGAAAGGCACTGGGCACAGAAGTCTTTGCTTAACTCAGGTTTTGTTTTTCCTTGGCACTTGTCCTTTTAAAAGAAAGAGTTTCTAGGGGACTAATTTCTGTTGGTGAAAGAGACAAGCTTTGGACTTACCCAGAGTAGTTCTTCAGGTGTAGGAAAGGTACTCATAGTGTTATAGCTAAATACAAGGTGGAACAGACTTTTTGGCATAAGAGTCCATTCAAGGTGAAGTGGAAGTTAACGCTTCTGCAGTAGTAGGACAAAGGAGGGTGAGTGGGTTTCAGGTTGTTCTGATAAGCCATAAATCCAGTGTCTTTGAGTCCATGAGTTTTAGTGTCTAACAGCATTATGAATTTAAGCTCCCAGGTTCATCGTGTGCTGTTTTTGTCTTTTATCATTTTTCTGTGTGAGTGCCAGTAGGCATTGTTTGACAGGCATTAATATATTGAGCTAAAATGATACTTTATGAAGTTACTGAAAATGAAACTGCTGTTCTAACGCACTTTATTAGCCTTTGGACTAAAAAGAAATTATGCTTTTAAAACACTGAGAAATGGATTGTTCTAGACACAAGTTTGAAATACTAACTATTATCCTTAGCGATAAGTTCATATATTAAGCATATGGGCACAATCGAAAAAGGATAATCAGAGCATATGAACTTAAGTTTATGTATGGAGACGTGGGGGGAGCGGTGTTGAATTTCTCTTGCAAACCTGACTTTAGTGTTACTGCATAGCTGAACACACGTCATGATTTCACGTTGAAGAGGGAGAAAAGTTTTAATGGGACTTTCCTTTTCTTACAAAAGTAACAAATCAGAAATAAGTGAAATCTCTGAAAAAAGGCAAAGTGCTTAGCAACCATTATGTTAACTCCATGAAAGGAACAGATTGCACAGTGGTTGTTCTTTAGACACTTAACAAGACAGATGGGAGGACTACCAAATCTGAAAAAAAAGCCTTTTCTTGAACTACAGTCTTACGTCGACCTAAGTTATTTCGAAGTACAGCCACTGCAGTAATTAAATCGCTTTTGCATGTCCACGCTACGGTCCTTGTGTTGGTGGTATGTTTCTTCACTAACAGTGCTCGCATTGATTCAGATAGCAGTACACATTGGGTAGTTATCCTTGCAGGCTGCCTTGTTGAGGGCCACAGAAAAAAATAATTCAAAGTTGTTGGTGGCATTCACAGAGGAGTTGCAGATGGTGGAGCGCCAGTTCTGGGCCCAAGTAATGAGCACAGAGTAGTGGGATTGCATCGTTATGCAGGTTTGAATGATGAACAATGCTGCAGAACTTTTGGATGTACAAGGCCACATTCATGCAATTGTGTGCAGAGATTGTACCAGTCCTCCAGTGCATTAACACAAAAATGAGAGCTGCATTCACGGTGGAGAAGCAAGTGGCAATCGTTGTGTGGAAGCTGGTCACTCCAGATTTCTACCGATCAGTTGGGAATCAATTTGGAATTGGGAAATCCACTGTGGGGGTTGCTGTATGCAAGAGTGCAGGACCATTAATTGCATCCTGCTTGGAAGGACTGTGACTCTTGGCAACGTGCAGGACACTCTGAATGGTTTTGCAGCAATGGGGCTCCTGAATTGAGTTGGGGTGATAGATGGTATGCATATTCCTGTTTTGGCACCAGACTACCTTGCGAAGGAGTACATCAACAGAAAGAGCTAGTTTTCTTTGGCATTGCAAGCGCTGATGGATCACTGGGGACATTTCACCAACATCAATATGGGCTGGTCAGGGAAGGTGCATGATACACACATCTTTAAAAACACAGGCCTGTTCAGAAAGCTGTAAGCAAGGACTTATTTTCCAGACTGATGGATTACTATTCGGGATATGGAAATGCCAGAAGTGCCTTTGGCCGTTTGAAAGGGTGCTGATGCTGTCTACTCATGCGATTAGACTTTAGTGAAAAAGATATCTGTTATAGCTGCCTACTGTGCGCTTCATAATAACTGAAGCAAAGGGGAAAAGTTTGCTGGGGTGGAGCACAGAGGTGGAACACCTGGCTGCTGATTTTGAGCAGTCAGATACAGGGCCGTAAGAAGAGCTCAACGGAAAGCTAAACGGCTCAGGGAGGCTTTGAAAGACCATTTAACTAGTGAGTCACAGTAAAGTGCGGTGTTTGTAGTGTGCTTTGATTAGCATTGTTTTTAGCACCCCCATATGAACCTTGTAATGTGTGCCGTGTGTGGTAATATAACATTGCAAATGCACCTATTGCTATTATCTCTGAATGATGTCATCCCCAGCCACCGTATGTTTTGAACTAATAAAGATGAATTGTTTCCATGAATAGCTTTTATTCTGAACACATGCAAACAAAAATAATTGTAATTGAATGAAACTGTATAAATACAGAGAAAGGGGGCATCAGTTTCCAGTTCAAAACTAGAATGTTCTGGATAGTTCATCAACTGTGCCTTGACTACTTAAGCAGCATCTTTAGAGCTCTGACAGTACAAAGGCAGAAAATATGAAGTGAAGAGGATGTGCAATACGAGTTTTACTTCAATAGCATTTGGAAAATCATGACCTTCTTTCAGACTTATTCATTGTGGGTAAGGAGAAGAGAGAATTTACTTCAGAACAAGGAAAATTAAAGTTTGCACTGCATTTTAAAAGCATGTGGCATGCCCTAAGAGTTGAATGGACGAGTTTCTCTTTATTTTCATTGCTTGTATACAGTACCAGTGTAGGGAGGTCAGACAATTGTAGCAGCAGATGATAAATAGATCCCCTAATCGATTTCACATTCTGAACATTCTGGAATTCCTCTGAGCCTGTTCGGATTTGGGTTTGAGAGCTAGTTCTGCTAAGGCTATTTCAGCATTCTGTGGTGCTGTGGATCACTTTTTTTCTGCGGGTCTGCACGTGCTCAGCTGCCTGAAAGCTGTGGAAAAACATAAACAATTACTGAGGTAGGCTTCCCATCCATTACTACCTTGGTCCTTGGTATTTTCAGCCTCCTAAGGGAATTTCACTCTGCTTACTGTACCTCAAAGATTTATTTTTGTCCTAAAAGTTGGAGTCATTTATGCCCAATCCTGTTCAGGCGCAAAGACCACTAGGTCAAGGCTGTCCTCAGTATCATGTCTGAAGTCAGGCAGTGCCCAAACAGGAAACTTCAAAAGATTTGACTAAAGATTTGACTAGTATTGGCATAGCATTTAAAGCCCAGTCAACCAAGTGAATAGGGTCTTTATGAGAAGGAAGACCAGAGATCTCTTTGGAAATGTATAAAGTGGCCACAAGGCATCAGTGCATATCTTCACCGAGATCTCTTGCACAAGCATCACTGGACACAGAAGAGCAGGGAGCTGTAGTAAGCTAATCCTTTTTGAATATATTTTTGTGATGCTTTCAGAGATCCCAAACATCTAGATTGCTGCAGAAAATCAAAGTGAGATGAGGACATTCTTCTTACCTGTTGTTTTCCTTTTTTTGAGCTTTCTATGCCAGTCCAGACCCTCTTTCCTTCAAAGTGCCTTGAACTAGAAGATTACAAAGAAATTTAACGATTAAAGAGCAATTTATCATTTTCATTTGAAAGGAGGGATCCAATTGTTATCTGAAAGTATCTCAGAAATTGTGGGCTGTTTGTTTCTATTGGATTTAAACTAAAGTGCTTTTAAAAATTTCTAAGATTACAAATCATTAAATAGGTTTAGTTAAACCTATACAGTTACATTGCTTTACATTTTCAAAATAGCGAACAAACCTTAATTCTCTCACGCCACTGTGATACATCCCTAGTTTCAGGGATGACCACATGGTGGCATGAAGAGATTGATATCCCAATGCCATGCAGAAAGTCATTAGCATACTAGGCTTAGTATTTGAGTTCAGGTCTCCTGGCCCATTGTCTGAATACTTTACTGTTGCCTTTAAATATTTTAATAAAAAATGTCTGAAGTATTTTCAGACAGAAAGTAGAAAAGCATTTCCTCTTTCATTTACCTTCTATGAACTGATTAGTGTTCTGTTTCATCTGCTTCAGTGGATTACAGTTGAAATGGTGGGGTGTGGTGATTAACCATTCCCTAACGCAACAGTATACTGAATGACAGAAATTGTCAAGATCATGGGAAACTTTAAATAGTAGTCTTACCAAAGCAACTTAATGTATTAATAGATTTACTTAAGCACATCGATTCTTTTATTCCCTCTCCTTCTATCCAGCCCTCAGTACAAAACATGCTTAAAAATTACTCAGCTGTAGTTCTGTGGTATGAAGATTAGTACTGCAACTCAATGTGTTTATTATAAAACCATTTAGTATATATGTAAATAAACGTTATTAAACAAACACAAACATTTGAAGCCTTAAGAAAATACTTGCTATTCTTAACACTTTTTATGAATTGCTGTAATGTATGTAGTGTTGTACTGTGGGGAAAAATTTGCTTTACGCTTGAGTTTATAGTCTAAGGCAGTGATACTCAGACTGAGGTGCGGGAGCCACAAGGGCTCTTTAATGTGTCTCCTGCGGCTCTTTGCAGCACATAATATTAAAACACTACTGTGGGTCTTTTGGGTAATGTTGATAGTTAATTTGGCTCCTGAACCACTGAGGTCTACGTATCACTGGCTAAGGTATTAATGCAATACAGAACACTTACTGGTTGATGTGTACCTTCAGAGTACATACCACAGCTCAAAAAAGTCTATAGCGTGATATTTTAGTAATTATTTATTTATATTGTGAATTATATTAACTGTTCATAATAGTGACTGATATTTGTGGTCCAGACTTTTAACATATATTGTTTGTACAAGTTTCATGTCCCTTTTTGTGCTCTAATTCTAAACAGTTCTTACATAATAGTTTAAAACATGAATCAAATGTCGTTTCAGCTAAAATAATGTAAGCATACTTTTACTTCCACTTAGATCAGTTTTTAAACCAATTTGCTGGAACCACAGAATTTCAAATCGATTCAGCAGACGTCTAAAATGGGTTGAAATCACTTGACTATTTACCACATACAGAAACAAATTACATCAAGCCATGTTTCATATTCTTTAGTCTTAAATCTATTTTTGTTCTATGCAGAGAGGGGTGTGTGAACAAGACACTGGATAGACATATCCAGCTTCAAAAGTGTTGCCAACATAGGCTGGTGATTAGATTGTGAGTTCCTCTATACAGAGCGTAGTAGGAGGTAATGGTCTAACTTTTTTACACTAGACTGGAAAAAGAGGCCTTTTAAAAATCAATTATGTGCTGAGTATGAATTCCCCTCTTAGGCCTGATCTACACTGGGGGGGGAGGGGATCGATCTAAGTTACGCAACTTCAGCTACATGAATAACTTAGCTGAAGTCAACGTACTTAGATCTACTTACTGCGGTGTCTTCACTGTGGTAGGTCGACTGTTGGCTCTCCTCCATCGACTCTGCCTACGCATCTCGCTCCGGTAGAGTACCGGAGTCAACGGGAGAGCGCTTCTCGGTTGATTTATTGCGTCTTCATTAGACACGATAAATTGATCCCCGCTGGATCGATCGTTCCGGAGGTAAGTGTAGACTTGCCCTTCATCATCTCTTTGGAGTATTCAGCGTACCACCCTATATCTAGTTGACTTGCAGGCTCCTCCTAGAAATCAACCTTGTTAATTTTAATTTAGAATTTATAGGGGAAATCCCGCTTCTTATATGCGAGTGCAAACAGTGTACTCAGTGCTGTACAAGACATGGAGGAGACATTGTCCCTTACCTAAGAGGCACAGAAGACATCATCCCGCATACATGAATGGGTGTTGACAAGAAAAGAGAATCTGTATGTACAATGCAGCAGTTTTGGGCAATTTTTAAAGTACAGTCATGGGGAAGGTATAACAAATATCAAGAAGTAAAAAAGTGACAGAAGGTAGCATTGAGACACACATCTTAATATGGTTAAATGTGGAGGTTGCATCTTTTTAACAACTAATACCAAACTGGGGCAAATCACCCCAAACTGCTTTTCCCATCCAGTTCTCAGCTGGCACCAGTGACTCTAGATGTACAATAAACCTGAGAGTGGATGTGAAGGCTGTGCTCCCTCTGCACAGTCAGGCCTGCCACAGGTCCCTCAGTGAAAGCCATCTGGTGGTAGGAGAGAGATGAGATCATGAGAACTACAAGCTGCTCCAAATATACATGTACCCCCTCACCCATGCCATATGAGTGCCCACTGACAATGCCCAAGCAACACACTGGGTTTTAGTTTGTTCATTTGGACCTTCTAAACCCACCAACCACACTGGAATTTACCAAAGTTGGGACAATTGTAATTTAACCCATCCCTTGTTAGCACCAGTCTTCCTGAACACTGAGTGGATGGTGAGAAAACCCACACAGCAGTTCACCAGTTTTGCCACATTTGGGGTGAGGGGTAACTCTTACCAGACCCCAAAACTTGTTGATCAGCTGAACCCCCAGCACCTAGCAGTGCAAGAATTTTGAAAGATTGAGTTGAGATGTTTGTTGGTAATCCTGCATTTTGTAAATTGTATTTTTAATTCCCAAACACATTTAGTGTTTTTTTCTTCCAATACTAGTTCTGATAACATGTCTGCTAAAATATACCAGTTAATGGGGGAAAAGTGTTCAGAAATGATGTTATGTTGTTCATCTTCATGGGTGGGAATTTGGAATCTTACTGAGTACTAGCATTTTCTGTATAAACTAAATATTGTTTGGGAGTGGAGTTTTCAATTTTGGAACTTGTGCTAATGACTTTTCTATAATTCATGACAAAGGTCTTTTGAAACTATGGTTTTTATCCATTATGCGTTAAATAGATTATGCCACAGGATTTACTCCTTTCCATTAAATGCCTTAGGCAGCTTACTGGGGAGTCTCTCTTTAGCAATTCCACACAAAGGATTGTGTGGTTTTCATAAATATATCATAAATTAGCTTTCTTATTTGAAAAATTACATTACTTAAATAAGAAATCTGCCTTGGAGAGGTCATTTTTAGTGCAGCTTGTCTCGATAGTTCTTTAAGATCTTGGAGTAATTACATTTGAACAAGGTTATAAAATCAAGTAACAATTCTCATGTTATAGATCTATCTTTCTTTCTTTCTTGTTGATGTCACTTTTGCTTTTCAATCGAACTGTCTAAATCTTGAACTCCTTTTCTTAGGAGTGGTCAGATGATGACAGCATATAAGCTACTGCTGGAAATGTTGATGTCTTTTTAACAACATGCTGTCATATTTTTGACTAATACGTTGCCAGTGCTGTTTAAAGCAACCAAAGTTGTGAGGACTGTGAAGCAATTATAAATTTCCCCTGCACTTTTGGCAATGAGACATTAATGGCTTTTTTGCTAGAGGGGTGCTCTCCTCCCTTGCATCACCACAGCCCAAATTGTTTTATAGATAAATAGCCAATATCCTCATTAATTTTCAGTTGAATAAATATTTATTTAAATTACTAATGTTACTGGCTGTTTGAAGGAATTGCAATGCCCTAGTGAGAAAAGACTGCCACAAAATAATTCTATTAGATTGTTGTTTTAAACACAGTTTAAATATCAAAATGATTCATTGGTTTTAAAATGTAGTTCTTTAATTCCAACCAGATATAGGCTCACATACATTGAACGTCTGTGTTTAATAACCCCAAGAATTACTCAATAATATATTGCTTTAACAAGACAAACTTTTATCCCCATAGCTCAATTTCACGACAGCCCCTAGACTTACCCAAGTCTTTTTTCCCCTCAACCATCATCAAATCTTGTGGAGTGTTAGGTCCATATCTTGTGTGCAGCAGAGGTTGCTCTTCAAAGTTAAAACACCTGAAATACAAAATAGTAATAATGAGAGCTTTTGCCCACCACTGTCTGACAGCCAGCTGGTTGAATTGTTTTGATACACTTTTGATTTAGTTTGATATGGGAAAATTAATATTTGGAATATAAATCTCCAGATGTCTACAGTATGACTTGTCATCTCTCAGCAGCACATATCTTCTGATGTAGCACAAAGGGGTTTAGGAAAATGAATGTTTTGGTTTTTAACTTGATGTTGCTATGTCCTCAAAGAATCAATCCTGAAGCACTTACATGAGAGGAAAGTGATCAGGAACAGTCAGCATGGATTCACCTGACTAATCTAATCGCCTTCTGTGATGAAATTACTGGTTCTGTGGATGAAGGGAAAGCAGTGGATGTATTGTTTCTTGACTTTAGCAAAGCTTTTGACACGGTCTCCCACAGTATTCTTGTCAGCAAGTTAAAGTAGTATGGGCTGGATGAATGCACTATAAGGTGGGTAGAAAGTTGGCTAAATTGTCGGGCTCAACGGGTAGTGATCAATGGCTCCATGTCTAGTTGGCAGCCGGTGTCAAGTGGAGTGCCCCAGGGATCGGTCCTGGGGCCGGTTTTGTTCAATATCTTCATAAATGATCTGGAGGATGGTGTGGATTGCACTCTCAGCAAATTTGCGGATGATACTAAACTGGGAGGAGTGGTAGATACGCTGGAGGGCAGGGATAGGATACAGAGGGACCTAGACAAATTGGAGGATTGGGCCAAAAGAAATCTGATGAGGTTCAATAAGGATAAGTGCAGGGTCCTGCACTTAGGACGGAAGAACCCAATGCACAGCTACAGACTAGGGACCGAATGGCTAGGCAGCAGTTCTGCGGAAAAGGACCTAGGGGTGACAGTGGACGAGAAGCTGGATATGAGTCAGCAGTGTGCCCTTGTTGCCAAGAAGGCCAATGGCATTTTGGGATGTATAAGTAGGGGCATAGCGAGCAGATCGAGGGACGTGATAGTCCCCCTCTATTCGACATTGGTGAGGCCTCATCTGGAGTACTGTGTCCAGTTTTGGGCCCACACTACAAGAAGGATGTGGATAAATTGGAGAGAGTCCAGCGAAGGGCAACAAAAATGATTAGGGATCTGGAACACATGACTTATGAGGAGAGGCTGAGGGAACTGGGATTGTTTAGTCTGCAGAAGAGAAGAATGAGGGGGGATTTGATAGCTGCTTTCAGCTACCTGAGAGGAGGTTCCAGAGAGGATGGTTCTAGACTACTCTCAGTGGTAGAAGAGGACAGGACAAGGAGTAATGGTCTCAAGTTGCAGTGGGGGAGGTTTAGGTTGGATATTAGGAAAAACTTTTTCACTAGGAGGGTGGTGAAACACTGGAATGCGTTACCTAGGGAGGTGGTGGAATCTCCGTCCTTTGAGGTTTTTAAGGTCAGGCTTGACAAAGCCCTGGCTGGGATGATTTAATTGGGGATTGGTCCTGCTTTGAGCAGGGGGTTGGACTAGATGACCTCCTGAGGTCCCTTCCGACACTGATATTCTATGATTCTATGTACCAATGCTAGGATCCTGGGTAATAAACAAGAGAAATTGGAATTGCTCATTTATGAGCATAAATTCAATCTGTGTTCGTATTATTGAACTCTGGTGGGATGATTTACTCTATTGGAATGTTAAAATGGATAGTTACAAACTATTTAGGTGGGATCAAGTGGACATATGGGGAGGCGGAGCGGCACTTTGTCAAAAATGGTATTACTTGTTTCCGAGTCACTGATAACAAGGAAGAACATTATCTTGAATGCTTATGGGTCAATGTCCTAACAAATAAAGCACAAGATGGTTTATTACTACCAACCACCAAATCATGCAAGGGAAGAGAACCATCACCTCCTTACGCAGTTATCTATAATGTGTAGGAGGGACGAACTGCATGGTCATAGGAGACTTCAATTTGAGGGACAGATGCTGAAGGTCTCATGCAGCCAATACTAAAACATTCTTGGAATTTCTAAAGTTTATAGATAACAATTTCTTAACTCATAAGTGTTGAAGTCAACAAAGGAATTCTTTATTAGACTTCATGGATAAAGAGGAACTGGTAACAGAACTAAAAATTAATGTTAGCTTAGGTACAAGTGAGCATGACTTGATCACATTTATAATGTTTGTGCAAACAGAATAAAGTCCAAACCAGTAATATATATAGTTGGTGTTTTAATAGGGCCAGTTTCACAAAACTGAAAATAATTGATCAGATCAGCTGGGAGGAAGAATTTATTCAGGAAAATGTGATTAGTAATTGGGAATAATTTAAGAACACCTTACTATTGTCCCCAAAAGCCGCAATCCCACAATCGAGAAAGAAGGCCATATTAGTTTAAAAAACAGACCCAGTTTAGAGAGAGAATGAAGGCAGCTATAAAAAATAATAAAAAAATAACAAATGGAAGAAAGCGGAGGTTGATAGTAATGATTATTAATTAGAAATTGGGAATTTTAGAAATTGATAAGAGAAGCAAAGGGATACGAGGAGTAATTTATGACCAGGAGAGTTAAGGAGAGTAAGAAGTTTTTTAAGTGTATTGGGAACAAAAAGAAAAGGAATACTTGTGGCTCCTTAGAGACTAAGAAATTTATTTGAGCATAAGCTTTCGTGAGCTACAGCTCACTTCATTGGATGCATGTAGTGGAAAATACAGTGGTGAGATTTTATATACACAGAGAACATGAAACAATGGGTGTTACCATACAGACTGTAACAAGAGTGATCAGGTAAGGTGAGCTATTACCAGCAGGAGAGCCGGGGGGGAGGGGGATATTTTGTAGTGATAATCAAGGTGGGCCATTTCCAGCAGTTGACAAGAACTTGTGAAGAACAGTGTGGGGGTGAGGCGGGGGGGAGAGGAGAGGAAATAAACATTGGGACATAGTTTTACTTTGTGTAATGACACATCCACTCCCAGTCTTTATTCAAACCTTAGTTAATTGTATCTAGTTTGCAAATTAATTCCAATTCAGCAGTCTCTCGTTGGAGTCTGGTTTTGAAGTTTTTTTGTTGAAGAATTGCCACTTTTAGCAATTGAGTGACCAAAGAGATTGAAGTGTTCTCTGACTGGTTTTTGGATGTTATAATTCTTGATGTCTGATTTGTGTCCATTTATTCTTTTACGTAGAGACTGTCCAGTTTGGCCAATGGACATAGCAGAGGGGCATTGCTGGCACATGATGGCATATATCTCACAAAGTAAAACTATTTCCCCATGTTTATTCCCCTCCCCCCCCACTGTTCCTCACATGTTCTTGTCAACTGCTAGAAATGGCCCACCTTGATTATTACTACAAAAGGTTCCCCCCACTCACTCTCCTGCTTGTGATAGCTCACCTTACCTGATCACTCTTGTTACAGTCTGTATGGTAACACCCATTGTTTCATGTTCTCTGTGTACATAAAATCTCCCCACTGTATTTTCCACTACATGTATCCGATGAAGTGAGCTGTAGCTCACGAAAGCTTATGCTCAAATAAATTTGTTAGTCTCTAAGGAGCCACAAGTACTCCTTTTCTTTTTGCGGATACAGACTAACACGGCTGCTACTCTGAAACCTGTCATTATGCAAGGCACTGAATTTAGCCGTATGGAGTGGAAATCTATCAACTTCATGAAAAAACTCATACAGATACAGACAGACAGACAGACATCTTCCTTTCCAAATGCAAACAGATGGACATCATACCAAAAGGACAGAAGGTAAAAAATCCATTCCAATCTACATACCACACAGACTATGCTGACAGCTTGTGCCACACACACTCAAAGAAACTTCAGAACCACCTGATCAATATCCTCTACAGCAAACAGGGAAAGATTAAGAATGAGGTCTTATGGATACTCTCATAAAAACCAAGCTTCCCTACAAAATTCCTCGTGACTGGACTTTATAAAAACTAGACAAGCCATTTACAACACACACTTTGCTTCTCTGCAAAAGAAAAAGGACACTAAACTATCTTTACTACTACATGCCTAAGGGGCCACAACAGTGGTTCCCTTAACCCACCCAGCAATATTCTTAATCTATCCAACTATACTCTTTAGCCCAGCAGAAGAATCTGTCCTATCTTGGGGCCTCTTCTTCTGCCCCTCCACCCTCACAAACATGATACAGTTCTGTGGTGACCTAGAATCCTATTTTCGACATCTCCGACTCAAGGAATATTTCCAACGCACCTCTGAACAACAGAGACCTTCCTACCAACACTACAAAAAGGAGGATTCTGGGTGGACTCCTCCTGAAGGTCGAAACGACAGACTGGACTTCTACATAGAGTGCTTCTGCCGACGTGCACAGGCTGAAATTGTGGAAAAGCAGCATCACTTGCCCCATAACCTCAGCCGTGCAGAACACAATGCCATCCACAGCGTCAGAAACAACTCTGACATCATAATCAAAAAGGCTGCCAAAGGAGATGCTGTCGTCATCATGAATAGGTTGGAATATGAACAAGAAGCTGCTAGGCAGCTCTCCAACACCTCTTTCTACAAGCCATTACCCTGTGATCCCACTGAGGGTTACCAAAAGAAACTACGCCATCTGCTTAAGAAACTCCCTGAAAAAACACAAGAACAAATCTGCACAGACACCCCTAGAACCCCCGACCAGGACGCCCCATCATCTCAGGTATTGGCACCTTGACAGCAGGATTGTCTGGCTATATAGACTCCCTCCTCAGGTCCTACGCTACCAGCACTCCCAGCTATCTTCAAGACACCACTGAATTCTGAGGAAACTACAATCCATCGGTGATCTTCCTGAAAACACCATCCTAGCCACTATGGATGTAGAAGCCCTCTGCACCAATGTTACAAATGAAGATGGACTACAAGCCGTCAGGAACAGTATCCCCGATAATGTCACAGCAAACCTGGTGACTGAACTTTGTGACTTTGTCCTCACCCATAACTATTTCACATTTAGGGACAATGTATACCTTCAAATCAGCAGCACTGCTATGGGTACTCGCATGGCTCCACAGTATGCCAACATTTTTATGGCTGACTTAAAACAACGCTTCCTCAGCTCTCGTCCCCTAATGCCCCTACTCTACTTGCGCTACATTGATGACATCTTCATCATCTGGACCCATGGAAAAGAAGCCCTTGAGGAATTCCACCATGATTTCAACAATTTCCATCCCATCATCAACCTCAGCCTGGACCAGTCCACACAAGAGCGAGATCCACTTCCTGGACACTTCAGTGCTAATAAGCGATGGTCACATAAACACCACCCTATACCGGAAACTTACTGACCGCTATGCTTACCTACATGCTTTCATCCAGACCACACCACACAATCCATTGTCTACAGCCAAGCTGTACGATACAACCGCATTTGCTCCAACCCCTCAGACAGAGACAGACACCTACAAGATGTCTATCAAGTGTTCTTACAACTACAATACCCACCTGCTGAAGTGAAGAAACAGATTGACAGAGCCAGAAGAGTACCCAGAAGTTACCTACTACAGGACAGGCGCAACAAAGAAAATAACAGAAGGCCACTAGCCATCACCTTCAGCCCCCAACTAAAACCTCTCCAACGCATCATCAAGGATCTACAACCTATCCTGAAGGACGACCCATCACTCTCACAGATCTTGGGAGACAGATCAGTCCTTGCTTACATCCAGCCCCCGAACCTGAAGCAAATACTCACCAGCAACCACACAACAAAACCATTAACCCAGAAACCTATCCTTGCAACAAAGCCCGCTGCCAACTGTATCTACATATCTATTCAGAGGACACCATCATAGGGCCTAATCACATCAGCCACACTATCAGAGGCTCGTTCACCTGAGCATCTACCAGTGTGATATGTGCCAGCAGTGCCCCTCTGCCGTGTACATTGGCCAAACTGGACAGTCTCTACGTAAAAGAATAAATGGACACAAATCAGACGTCAAGAATTATAACATTAAAAGCCAGTAGGAGAACACTTCAGTCTCTTTGGTCACTCTGTTACAGATCTAAAAGTGGCAGTTCTTCAACAAAACGAGAGACTGCTGAATTGGAATTAATTTGCAAACTGGATACAATTAACTTAGGCTTGAATAAAGACTGGGAGTGGATGTGTCATTACACAAAGTAAAACTATTTCCCAATGTTTATTTCCCCTCCTCCTCCCCACTGTTCCTCACACATTCTTGTCAATTGCTGGAAATGGGCCACCTTGATTATCACTACAAAAGGTTCCCCTCCCGCCCCCCGCTGGTAATAGCTCACCTTACCTGATCACTCTTGTTACAGTCTGTATGATAATACCCATTGTTTCATGTTTTCTGTGTATATAAAATCTCTCCACTGTATTTTCCACTACATGCATCCGAAGAAGTGAGCTGTAGCTCACGAAAGCTTATGCTCAAATAAATGTGTTAGTCTCTAAGAAGCCACAAGTACTCCTTTTCTTTTTGCGGATACAGACTAACACGGCTGCTACTCTGAAACCTGTCATTATGATGGGAACAAAAATAATCCTGACAATGGTATTGGTCTACTACTAGAAGGAAATGGTAGACTTATCAATAATAATGCAGAAAAGGCACAATAATTCATTAAATATCTACTCTGTGTTTGGGGATGATATTGTCTCATCATATGTTGATAATTCTTTGCATTTCACAAGTATCTCTAAAGGTTGTTAAACGGGAGCTACCTAAATTAGACAGTTTTAAATCAGCAGGTCCAGATAAATTTATTCCAAGAGTTGTAATAGAGCTGGATGAAGTGTTTGCTGGACTATTAATATTGATTTTCAAGAAGTCTTGTAACACTGTGGAAGTTCCAGAAAGCTGGAAGAAAGCTAATATTATACGTTAGCATCTGTCCCACAGAAATTGTGAGAGCTGACATTGCTAGTTCACTAACTCAAGTGGTAGAGACCTGTATTTTTGGAATAGAAGGGGACTAGTACAGGCTCTCCAAGTAGTGTGTGATTTATCTTGTAATTCTGTCTTTACAAATCATATTTATTACATCCTCTTACTGTTCTTAGTCATTTTAGCAGTATCTCGCTCTAGTTTATCAGTATATTATTTTAATACATGGGCCACAATAGTTTAGGAATTGTCAGTCATGCCTCTCTACCTTATCAAACTAAAAGGCAAATTCCTGTACCAGTATGCTTACTGTAGGGCCCTTTGTATTCAAACAATACTTTAAAACCAGAAATTCTTCTTAAAATGGCTTTGAAAAGTCTATATTATTCTAAATTTATTTACTCCTTGTGTGCTAGTGTTGAGGCTGTAGCAAATTTTTGTGGTTGACATTGTTGAGAAATGCTTTGTAATCGAAACGCTAACACAATCTTACTGTGGCATGAATGGTATTATTAAAATAAGCATAATAAATGTTAGATTATTCTATCTAATCAGAAGCTTTTGTTCATACAATGCGAAGAAATCAGTTTTGCATGCTTGTCGCTTGAGAAAATGCTTATGGTTTAGTTTCCTTCACAGTGTTCTAAAGGCTTCACAACAAGAAAAGATAAGTTGATCTTCATTATATATTTTTAACCAGTTTTCTGTGCTCATTATGAAACATTCAATAAGCTTGTGAGATGTTAAAATTTCATTGGAGGGAGAGAAATGGACTTTGTTCTAAGGAATAAAATATCCACCCTTATGACTTTGTCACACACACAAATATAGTATATTTTGGTTTATGATTCATAATTTTCTTTTTAGGCTGATTTCAGTTTAACTTTGCTTCTATTTTAATGATTTAGAAGGGCTCACAGCAGAGCTGTGTGGAGAATGGAAATTCCATTTCATGAAGCTGCAGAACCAGAGGGGCGGTCGCATCTTTTTGCAGGACATCAAGAAACCAGATCGTGATGATTGGGAGAATGGGCTGACAGCAATGGAGTGTGCCTTGCACCTGGAAAAGAATGTGAACCAGTCACTCCTTGATCTGCACAAGCTGGCAACTGACAAGAATGACCCTCATTTGTGTGACTTCATTGAAAATGGAATTTCCATTCCATGGAGGATTTTGAGTTTTCCAAAGTTGCTTTCATTCTGTTTAGGAATTAAACACACAATTTCTTTACTTCTCCGTAAAATTTATTTTGGGTAGATCAAAGTGTTTTGCTTTGGTTTAGACTTTAAAATATAATACACATTTTTAAAAAAAGTCATTTCTAAAGAAAAGAATCAAAATGTTTCGTTTTGAACATGTCAAAATGGAATGTTTCAACTCTGTGAGAACTTTTCCCCCCTCTTTCTTCAAAATGAAATTTCAGCAACATCAACACGATTTCACAAAGCATTTAGATCTTGACAGAACTGCATTCTCTGATCGAAAATGGTTCGGTTGAAGTTTTTCTGAACATCTCTAGTATCAAACCACATTGATATACATTGATACAGAACTTGTTAATAAAACATATAAAGAATAGAATATGGTTTGGCTTTATAAAGCACCCTTTTTTCTTTAGACTTCCCCAAAGTACACTGTTTTGCAGAGCAGGTTTATAAATTAGTACCGGAGTGAGGCAAATAAAGTGGAGCTATTGCATACATATTGCATACAGTAAATTGTATGCAGTCTTGGATCTTGATTTTGACATGTGATCCACTAATGGGACCTCTTACACATGGATGGCATACCTTTTGAAGCTCATTGGCATGCCAAATAAGTGAATGGGTAGGTCTTAATTTTCAATTCCTGTTGCAAGATTGGGCTATAGGATATTAGAATTTGACCATTGAGGGAGACAGTTACATCGTACACTAAACTTATGTCCACTCCTTAAAAAGTGATAGGAGATTTCTAATTTCCATTTGGCCAGCCACCAGATGCCAAAAGAAGGGTACTTCTATTTGATGCTTAATCTGAATGGCAAAACCTTCAGCAGTGGTGTCAGTCTCATTGCTGAATGAATGGAAGTGGGATACGAATCTATGAATAGCTATTTCAGGTATTTATTGTTGTATGCAAAGCTACCTATGATCTCAAGGGATGGGAACTTGTTTTTCTTAGCTTAGTTTTCCAAAAATGTGTGCAGTTTTTAACGTTCCTAATACAGCATCTTCTGTTTGAGGATTTTCAGATCCTCAGGGTCATCCATTGCTAGAATGATTCACAGCAATATTGGTGATTTAGCTCCAATATGGGCCAATTTACCTAGTATTAGTCAAAGTTCTTTTGCATCTTTGTGAGGTAAAGGAAGCTGCAGTCTTCTGAGAATCTGTGAGGCAGCTGCCTACAAGTGAGTCCTTGTTCCTTTACACAGGCATAAACTTACCTTGGATCATCAACTATGCTGGGTTTGGAAGGTGGTTTGAATATAGCAGTTCACTAAATTGTAATTTCCTTCCGTCTTGGCTCTGACTTACTGCCTGTAAATCCTACAGCCTTTTAGTCCAGATTGCTGGAAGAGAATGAGCAGTGAGAGTTTTCCTACCTCTAAAATGGATTTCTGTGATTTGGCTACAACAATCTTATTGGTAACCCAAATAAATTGTTTTTAATTCTGATTCTTAATACGTTTCTAGTTTTACTACTGGGGAATGCTCTACGAGGCTTGCATACTACTCCAGGAATTTTAGTTGGGGAAATCAACTGACTTGTCTCTTTGACTGATACTGATTTTCCAGTGACCTTGGGAGAGTGGAACGCTTATTAGGGTATGTCTGCACAGCAAAGTAAGACCCGTGGCAGCGAGTTTCAGACCCCGGGTCAACCGACTTGAGCTCCTGAAGTTCATGCTGCGAAGCTAAAATTAGCAGCATAGACATTTGGGCTTGGGCTGGAGCCCAGGTTCTGAAACCTAGTGAGGTGGGGCTCTCAGAGCCTGGCTTTCAGCCTGAGCCTGAACTTCTATGATGATATTTTTAGCTCCATAGCATGAGCCCCAGAAACCTGAGTCAGTTGAACTGGGCTTTTAGACTCACTGCCATGTTTTGTTTTTGTTTATTTTTGTATATTTTTGTTTTGTTTTTGCCTGTGTAGACGTTTCAAACCCTTAGTTTTAATTGTTGCAGCTGAATAGCAGAGAATCCATTTTAGATATACTGTAGGAATAGGCTCCTTTTGCTCTCTCTCTAGTTACAGTTCTTTTGTTCAAATCAGTCACCAAGAAGCAGTTTTTTCTGATTCCATGATTGACACAATCTGAAATCCTTAGAGGGCCTGATAGTACTAATATTACTTTAAAAGTACATTAAAGATCCTTTCTGTCATAACTTTTGATAATGCTGTTTAGATTGTAAGCTGTTCAGGATGGAACCAACTTTCATTGTGTGTATATGTACGGTACCTAATGCAATGAGACCTCACTTCCTGTTTGGGCCCCCCGAGGTGTCACCACAATATAAATAATATGTTGAAAATTTTACAGTAATTAAGTAATTTGTACTTTAGATTGCTCTGGAATGGTGGCTTGGATTTTAAATGGAATTTTTAAATTTTTTCTGTTTAAAAAAAATCAGTAAATTTCCAGTGCAACAAATATCTGAATCTGTATCCCAGATATTGATTTAAAAAAAAGTGCCTGACAAGTCCTCCTCTTACAACAATAATTAATACATCAAGTAAAACAAAAGCATGCACGTTTAGCGCACTTGAAAATAAACTCTGCTCACTTCCAGTCTATTTGGTGACACTATGCAATGGTAACAGAAGGAAAAGCATTAAAAGATTGTTATATATGTGTAAATGCCAGTGCTTTTGACCATAGAAGTTCTAAAATACAACTGAAAATGACACAGGATGCAAGAGAGCCTTTGAGCCATAGGTTATAGCACAGCTCAGTATCCAGTTCTTCTTCGAGTAGTGTCCCTATGGGTTGGCCCACTATAAGTGTGGTAGCGTCCCTGCACTTGGGATTGGAAATCTTTGGTAGCAGTACCCATTGGACGGCACATGCGCTTGCCCCCGTCTCTCACTATGAGCGGCAACGATATAGTACAGTGCAGTCCAGCTGCCCTCAGTTCTTTCTCAACTGCCCTTGGTCTGGGATGGAATCCTTTGCAGAGCCCTGCATATGCCTTTACTGCCCTTAGTAATACAAAGTTTTTGTTACTATTCTTAGTAGCTGTTTCCTTTCGTTTTTCTTCCCTTTACCCACTAAACAAAAACAAAACTTTTTTTTCTTTTTCCTCCCTGTTACTTTTAGATTTGTTTAGGTTTTTTTTCTACACTCTTCCCGACCGAGAAACTCCCTTTATCCGGGAATATGCCTGGATCCAGTAGGAGAGGCACCTCAAACCCAGGGGATCCAGGCATATTCCCGGATAAAGGGAATTCCACTCACATATTCCGCTCACATATTCCACTCACAGTGCATCTATTGCCTGGGTGAGGGGAACATATCTCAAAAGTGCACCCACTGCCTCAAATTAAAGGCATGGTCTCATAAAGATTGGGAGCTGACTAAAACTTTTACTGATGGAGAGCTACTTGCAGCCAGCCTCTGACCCGAGTCTCTCCACTGGAGTGCTCACCATTGGCATGGTAATCTGCTGACCCCCATTCGCTATGTACCACGAAGAAGAGTTGGGCCCTGAGCTCACCCACCAAGGAGTCACCTTAGAAATGGGCATCCCCTGCAACGTCGGTAGCCTTGACATCTTTGGGGCCGAGACCTGGCTCCTGTGACCATCTGGATACCTCCAGTACCTGCACTGTTGAGAGGTCCAAGGACATAAGAGGACGGGACCACACGTAAGCACATAGTCTCTTGGCCAAGTCAGACAGATCAAAAGCTGCAATTTTGGTACTAACTCCCTCAACAACTTCAAGTACATCAGCGCTGACCAAGTCCTCGGCACTATCTACTGTCTGTTCGATGGAATGCACTGTAACAGTGGTACCATCGATATCCACTAGGTCCACCTCGCTATATACACACCACCAGTACTGATGAGGCTCCTAATGTTACCACAAGAGTTCTGGTACCTGAGAGACCTGATTGTCTCTGACAGCTCAGAATCGCTGCTCCTCTGTACTGACCTCCCAACGATCCATGCCTCTCCCCCAGAGACTCCACTTGTCATGCACTGCTCTCCTTCACCATCAAGGACTGCTTCACCTTTCCCCAGCGAGGAAGAAGAGTATTCTACCACACGTCACACCCCATGATCCTCCCAAAGAGCTCCACACAGAGAACCATACTATCGCCCTTGTTACAGAGACCAGAGGTGAATTAGGTCATTGGTAGGGGCACCCTTGGATGCAGCCCTACATGCCTGTTCCCCATATTGGCCTTATTGGGATACTTGGGCTGCACACTTTCCCAAACCGCCTGTGGAGCAGAGACAGGGACAAATACACTCTCCATCCTCATCGGTCTCTAGACGTCCCAACCGTTAGCCAGAATTGCTGGAGTAGCAGGAGGAAGAAAAGCAGGAAGAGGTTATACCATCAGCCCACATCTCCTCCTCCGATGAGGCCATCATGCCACCGCCTCCAACCTCGGCGGATGACTTTAAACAGTTCTAAGAACTGTTCCACAGGATTGTGGGTTCTCTCTAGATACCCCTGGAGGAAGTTAAAGAGCAACAGCACAAGTTGCTTGACATCTTGCAGGACTCCACATCGGCAAAGATTGCACTCCCGATCAATGGGTCCATATTCGATCATGCCAAGGAGATCTGGCAGACCCCAGCATCAATACCACCTACCTGCAAGTGAGTGGACAAGAAGTACTATGTCCCCACTAAGGACATGGCATTCCTTTTTTCCCCACACTACTCCAAACTCCCTCATAGTCAGTGTGGTGCAATGTGGTGACATCATTCCAGGACAACTCCTTATAACAGGGACTGGAAGAGGCTAGACCTCTTAGGTCTCAAAACATATTCCTCAGCTACACTCCAGTTCCGTATTGCTAATTATGAGGTACTTCTAGCCAAATAGAAACACCTGAACTATTCCAAGTTTCAGGAATTCAGCCAAAGTTTGCCAGAAAATAAACAGTTCCAGGCATTGGTGACAGAAGGACAACTTCTGGCCCATATAGTGCTACAAGCTTCTCTGGTTGCCAGGGACACAGTGGCCTGCTCTATTGCAACATAGGTGATAAGACAAACCTCGTGTCTTCACCGCTCGGGGTTCCTCAGGGAGGTGCAGACCACTGTGGAAGATCCGCTGTTTGAAGGCTCTAAACTCTTCGCTGAGTGCATGGATGAGTCCCTCCAGTCTTTAAAGGATTCTATGCGTTCACTCAGCATATGTACACATATGTCTTAAAGAGAAGACAGGGTAGATATCAATCTATCCCAAGATCTTGACCTCCACATTTCACCCATCAACAGCATTATGATACACAACATAGGTGACAGGCACCTCCTCCCAAGCGCAGACAGACATCAGCGCAAGGGACCACGCTCCACCCATCCGCCTCCAAACAGCAATTTTGAGAAATTGGTCAAGGCCCTGAGATGTCTCCGCCTGGCCCAGTTGCTGCAACCATCTTCAGTAATCCAGCAGTTTGTCAACCACTTGACCCCATTCTACCCATCATGGTGACAAATCATGTCTGACAAATAAGTCTTGGATATTGTTAGCAAGAGGTATTCTAATCTGTTTCTTTCTCTTCCATCCACTCACCGCCCTCCCGCTCCCTCTTCAGGGACCCTTCTCACGAACATCTTCTACGAGAAGAAATAAATGACCTTCTGTGACCGTGAACTGTAGAACTGAGGGAAAGGTTTTTATTCCCACTCTTTTCTTATCTAATAAAGTACGGTGGGTGGAGACCTATACTAGACTTGAATGTCAATACACTCATCAAACTACACCGCTTCAACATGGTCACACTATCAACAATAATCTCAGCACTTGAACAGTGGAACAGGTTCTCTGCCCTCGAACTCCAAGACACATACTTCCATGTCACCATACACCCTCCCCAATACAAGGTACTACCCTTTGGCATCTCTAAAGCACCCAGGGTATTTTCCAAGATCCTTGTAGTGTTGGCAGCACACCTCCACAAACGAGGGATTGTAATATTCCCATACCTCGATGAGTGCTTCCTCAAGGCCCCTGCCAGAGCTAACACGTTAGAAGCTATAAAAAAAAAAACAGATTTTTTTCTCAAACCTTGATTTCAAGATAAACAGACAAAAATTGGGTACTGATGCCGGGACAGAATCTGGAATTTATTGCGGTCCAGCTGGATGCTATAAAGACCAGAGCCTTTCTCCCTGCTCACAGATTTTCCACAATAGTCAGTCTTGTCTCCACTGTGAGAACCAGCCCACAGATCTCTGCCAAGTCTTGTCTACAGCTGCTTGGTTATATGGCAGTAGCAACGTTTGTCGTAAAACATGCCAGATTATACTTGTGCTGGCTTCAGGGATGGCTACAAACAGTGTATGTACCCCACAGACACAGCCTAAACAAACTAAACTCCTTTTGGTACCAATTAAGATCAAGAATGTGTTAAGACTGGTGGACTCAATCCTGAAATGTCTGCATGGGGGTCCCCTTCTTCCAACCAACACCGTTGTCGATACTGACGACCAACACCTCACTACTTGGTTGGGGAGCACATTGGTTGGCAAGAGGTCCCCCTGAGAATCAGTGTTGCACATCAACCTCTTAGAATTACGTGCAGTCCTCAACACTGCTGACACTTTCTATTAATAAAGACAGAGGACCATGAGAGTAATGACAGACAACATTGTCTGCATGTTCTATATCAACAGATGAGGAAGTGAGGTCCCGATCCCTTTGTACAGAGCTCTGAAATTGTGAAACTGGCGTATCCAACATGGCATTGACATCTGTGCCGCATATCTATCTGAACACTGTGACAGAGTCACTGAGCAGAAGGTTCTCACAAGAACTCTACAACATAAATTCAGTTGCTGGGGATTCCCTGACATAGATCTATTCGCCACTCCCCAAAACACCATGATTCTGCCCAAGAGCAGGTCTGGGTTCCCAATCTCTCTGGGGGATGCCTTCCTCATTATGTGGGATGCACCTCTCCTCTGTTTTCCCACCTTCCCCTAATATTCAAAGTACTCCACAAGATACAAGTGGAATGAGCCAGAGTCATCCTCACAGCACCAAATGCCACAACAGATATGGTCTCCTTATCTCTTGCTCATGACAGTCTGTCCACTGATGACCCTGCACTCAATTCCACACCTCTTCTTCGAGGAATCTGGCCAGATTCTCAATCTGAATCTAGAACTTCTCCGTCTGTAGGCTTGGCTCCTTCGTGGTTCAGGGATCCAGAGATGACCCTGGAGTAAAGGAAATTCTTTTAAATAGAAGACATTGACAACAATATTCTATATGTATCTACAAAAATGGAAAAGGTTCTGAACTTGGTGCAACACCAAACATGTTCCATCAATTACTGCTCCTTTACCACTCCTTCTGGATTACATCCTTGAACTCAAGAGATCTGGGCTATCCACAAGCTCTGTTCGCATACATCTAGCTGCCATTATTGCATTCCACTCCAAGATAAAGGTTCAGTCGGTATTTACCCACCCAATGACAAAAAGATTCCTTAAAGGTCTCCAAAACCTTTATTCTGAAGTACGAAACCCCTCTCCCCCTCTTGGGATCTCACCCTTGTTGTATACTATCTCACCAGCTCCTTGTTTGAACCAATGGCAACCTGCTCCTACATGCACCTATCCATGGAAACTGAGTTTCTCGTGGTGATTGCATCCACCCAACGGGTAGGAGAAACAGGTGATTTCATAGTATACCCTCCTGTACATCATGTTTTACAAAGATTACGACCACACCCAAAGTTCTTACCCAAGGTACTGTCCTCTTTCCATCTAAATCAAACTATCCAGCTTCCCTCCTTTTTCCTGAAACCACATGGCAGCCAACATGAGGCCACTCTACAAACCTTGGATGTTAGACAAGCACTAATCCTTTAACTTGACAGAACTAAATCATTCAGGCAGTCACCATGCTTATTCCTTTCTGTTGCTAAAAGATCAAAGGGATTGGCTGTATTCAAATGTCTGTCAAAATGGAGCTCTGAATGCATACACATTGATAGGAATGACATACGCAATGACAGGAACTTAGACCTCCACCTGGAAATTGGACATATTCCACTCGCTATCCACCTCAATAGCCTTTTCAAACAATGTTCTGATTACTGATATTTGTAAGGCAGCCACCTGGGTGTCCACAGACACCTTCAGTCATCATCATACAATCACCCACGATGCGGAATCAGCTGCTGTCCTAGAACGCATGGTCCTATTCTCCTCAGTACCGATCACTCCTAAGCCCCAGCCTTCCAACTAGAGGCACTGCTCTAGTCACCTTCAGTGGAGCACCTATAGGGACACTATTCAAAGAAGAAGAGAAGATTACTCACCATGTTCAGTAACTGATGTTCTTCAAGATGTGTCATTTCCCCCCCCAGCAGCGTGAGATGGGGAGAAGTGCATGGGAAGTCCGGGCACTGCTACCAACGATCTCCAATCCCAAGCATAGGAGCGCTACCACACCTACAGTGGAACACCAATAGGGACACACTTCTCGAAGAACCTCAGTTACTGCACACGGTTAGCAAGCTTCTCTTTTGTTTAAAAACCTTACAGTCCATTGGATTTTTCCAGAGGGTAATAGTGGCTTCTGCACTGAAACTTCACTTTGCTGTACTTTACATTAGATTTTATGATCTTTACACCAGGGACTAAAAGTAGGTCATCATTTTAAAAACAGCAGTATGCTTGCATCCTACATTATTTATAGGTTCATAGAACTGCATGCATGACACGACTTGGCAAAACAAAAGTCAGTAATGACTGAAAACTAAAGTGAAGTTGAAGTGTGTAAAGAAGACAGCCTAATAGAAGATGCATAATGCTTTTACTTTAAAAATTCTTTTGAGAACACTTGAGTTAAATGTGTCTAAACTGTTCTAAATGATTTTATATAAAATATATTTTTAATTAGTGGTTTTAGGTTTTATTGATAAGCAATTTTACACCAAACTTAGTACACTTTTTCCTCCTAAACACCATCACATGCCTTCTCAATTTTTGAAATTAATTTAACATCGGGAGGCAACAGCATTATTCCTATGAAGTAGATTAAATTTTACTCATAAGTACAGAAATTCTTCAGTCTTTCTGCTTCTGACATCTTGGTAGCTATGAAATGCTACATAATGTTGCAGTAAAGTACCTCTGTTTTGAAGCTTGTACAGAACTTAACTGTCCCCATACTTCTCTCATTTTGTTACATAGAATACTGTATATTGGTTCTTCTAAAGGTAGAACACTGAAATCGGGCAGTAGGACAACTATTTCCTAAAAAAAAAACACCTTTGTATATTAAGAACAGAAAGGGGAAAAAACCCCAACCCTTGCTCTTTATTTGAAAAGAGTCCTCCTTTCGTGGCAGGATTTTTAAATTTGACAAGAACCACCCATTCTAATTGTTTGTCTGACCCATCCCATGCAAACTTATGTTCATATGCAAACATTCAGTGCTATATACAAATGTGATCTTCTGTATGTTTTATTTGATGTGTTTTTCAAAGCATTTTTATAACTTGGCTTACCTAGAATTTTCTATTATCAAGAGTTCAGATGTTGTGGATATGAAAAAGATTACACTGTGCACAAATTGAAAAGGTTTGTGACAGCCAGTATTTCCAGATTAAGCTCTTTTACAGATATTTACATGCAGTTTGCATATTGAATTTATTCATACACTTGTTAACCCCACACTGTATTTTCAGTTAAGAAATTTGCATTGTTTGTTTTTTCGCTTTAGTGAAAAGAGCTTTATCTATACAAAGCTCAGCATGTGAACTCCTTTTATTCCTTATCAGTGATTGGTGAGAAAGCAATTAGAAAACTAGATTAAAAATTATCAGCTTTTTTTTTTCTTGTATTATAACAAACCTTTAACGTTCAAAAAGGAAATAAAAGCATTAAATATTTCTGACACTATGACCTTTCCATAACACATGTGCATGGTGGAGGGCATGTTTCCAAATTTAACATAACATCTGTATCCTACAAATGACTTTAACTTTGAAGCTTATTCTTGGTGGCAGAGGCAGAAGAGAGGCACAGAGCATGCACTTTTCCCCCGTCAGTTCTTCTTCTGCAAATTATATATTTTTCATTGTGGAGGAAATGTTTTGCCTCATTGTGATGTGGTTGTGTGTGTGTGTGTGTGTGTGTGTGTGTGTTGGGGAGGGTGGTTTTTTTCCCCCCCAAGTGCATGAATTTGTTGCTATTTACAGGGATTCTGTTTCACCATCTGGTGCCAGGGATACCATGGGCTGTTTGGATTGCTTTATTCCTGGCAATTATTTGCCAGTTCTTTCCCAACTATTTATTAGTGTATCTTTCTGAATGTTTTTCTTTTGAAAGTGCTGCATATATTCATTATTGTCTCATGTCTTTACTCAGATGATTGTTTACCTCTGTGGCTAGTTCACAAAATCCTGCACATTTTCAGAAGTTATTGTTCTCAAAGCTTCACTGTTCTGTGGACACTAAGGCCTTGTCTGCATTAGAGAAACTTATGGAGCTAAGAACAATGTGGCTTAACAGCATGTTGTAAAAACCTCACATCCACCTAAGGCTAAGTAAGGGCAGAGTGACTGCAAAATGTTTTGTTAGTAGCTGGACCGGAACTATGGCACTTGTTGCCAGAACTGACCTTGTCATATTCAGAGTTAAATGCAAAGCACCTCTTCACCAACAATAGTACCCTCACTCTCATACGTTACATATTTACAGACAAAAACTGTTAAGATGGTGTTAAGTCTGAGCGTATATATCAGTAATGTAGGATAAACTATACTACAGGGTTCCAAAAACAAGTGTTATAAACCCAGGAAATTCAGAGTTAAGATTATATTTAAATAAAAAAAAATCCAAATATGTTAGGGTTTGAAAGTACACAGAGTACCCAAGCAACCTTTACTTTGCTTTGTAGTGATATCATGCAGTAAATCATATGATTATAGTATGTCAGTGTTTGTGGTTCTAGATTACATTCAGCTGTTTGTGACAGAAATTAGATTTTCGATTTTCTTTTTCTCCCCATTGTTTTGCTTTCAAAATGGCCACCAACTTTTTGTTTCTAATAACTGAAGCCAGCAGTCTTCTTAAAAATAGACATGTAGTTTGTCTCATTCAGAACAATAGGGAAATAAACATTCTTCTCAAAGCAGCCACCTAACTGTGGGCAAATTGGGATCTTATTCCCACTGAGAAGGAGATAGCAGCCATTTTGAAAGAGGGAACTCTCTGTAGTAGAATATTATGTCAATCGCCGCTGAAGGAGAAACTTTCCATTAGGAAGAATAATAGGGAGGAAATGACCATTAATCCTCAAATAGGTCTTCAAATGTAGCCTGTACACTGGTTTTCAGTGAGTTTAAGTATAAGGTAAGTTTGAAGTGTCTGAATTTTGTTAAAATCATTCAGGAGGAAAATGTCTGAAACCAAGTGCTAAATTTCTTTAGGGATCCATTTTATAATTTTGACTGTTCGACGCATTAACAGATTAACTTGTAAATTCTCAGAAAGCTACTTCTGCGCCCAGAGAGTAAGTGCTATACGTTTGGGAAGGATATATTATATTCTTCCAGTGTAACAGTGGTTGCAAATCTGCAAAATTCAGCCTTAACTGTAGAATCTTGAACAGCGCTTCCATAATAGATGTCCAAAACAACAACAAAAACAAACTAATAAAACCCCCAAATCTTCTGTTTTTCAGTAGGGTATGAAAAGAAAGATCACACTCACTTTTTACTCATGAGAGTTACTCAGATTGTGTATGTAATTAAAAACCAACCCTTGGAAAATACCATTTAGAACATAAGAATGGCCATATTGGGTCAGATTGATAGTCCCTGTAGCCCAGAATCCTGTCTTCTGACAGTGGCTGGTGCCAGATGCTTCAGAGTTGAACAGAACAGGGCAATTATTGAGTGATCCCTCCCCTGTGGTCTAGGGCCAGCTTTTGGCAGTCAAAAACTTAGGGGGCACATCAGAGCCTGGGGTTGCGTCCTTGACATCTTGTCTAATAGCAATTGATGGACCTATCCTGGGTGAACTTACCTACTTTATGGGTGGAGGGAATCTCTTTTCAACATGGGAGTTTCTACTTATGTGACTCAGTTTAGTCTCTGCTGAGGTGGTCTGTAGGGCAAGATTAGCTGCTGCTGTGCCATGAGAATGGAGCTAAAGATATGCTATCTATATTATCAGTCCCTACTTAACTTGCGATATTGTGGATTTTGCAATATTAGGCTTCCCTGGCAGTCTTGACAGCAGGAGCCCTGCCATGCACAGAGCTGACAGTGGGAGCCCTGGCCACCTGAGTGTTTAAACTGCAATTCTGCTCTGAAAAGTGACTTAAGTGCTCCAGTAACTAAAGTAAGCACTATTTTCCCTCTTGTTAGTGTGAGAGAGCTAACACATCTGAGAGAATGAGCCGAATTCTGTTTGTCTTCATACAGCAACAGAATTGTTGGCTCAGATCCAGAGAGTTACACCATGCAACCCAATTGAAGGCAGTCAGGTTAAACAGGTGTAATTGAAAGCAAACATTTAGGGTAATGGGATGGGACAATTGTAAATCCAGAGTCTTTTTGAAGGACAGGTTTCAGAGTAGCAGCCATGTTAGTCTGTATTCACAAAAAGAAAAGAAGTACTAGTGGCACCTTAGAGACTAACCAGTTTATTTGAGCAAATAAATTGGTTAGTCTCTAAGGTGCCACTAGTACTCCTTTTCTTTTTTTGAAGGACAGACACCCCTGGCGGTGGGGCTGAAGAGTTGCTGCTGGTCCATGGTAGGAGCCATCTTGGCAGCTGTGGGGAGCGCGAATCCTCCATCTGTCCTATGTGGAGGGGTCTGGGGGATCAGTGAGACGGGGTGGGGAGGTGGAGGGTCTGTGGATCCCCACAGCTGCCTGGGCTCCCCGGGCTGCTCTTACTGGGGCCAGGCTCTAGCTTCCGAGCTGGCCAAGGAGTGGGGCCTTGGGGGAAAGAGGAGGGGCTGGGCGAAAAGTGGGAAGGCCATTTTCAAAAAGTGGGATGACCGTGGCCTCTTGGCCCCCCTCTGTTCCGGCGCCCCTGACTTAGAGATATCAAGCACAAATTGTGTGTATCATTCTGTTCCATGCTCCAAACTGATCTTTATTCTCTTTGATGTTGATCAGGGATAATGCTTCAGACGGTGGGTGAAGTGCAGTATCTTGATCTGAAATTCTTTTAGAGCTAAGTATGTTCCCAGGTCAGTGTGGTGGTTTTAGCCATCCCAGATCTGCATTCTGATTGTCCCTTACATAATACCTTGTGCTCTTCTTTTAGTGCTTTTGGTACATAAATGTGAAGGAACGCTTATGTGTAAAGTTTTAAGATGAAAGGAACAGAGTTCTGTAGCTATAAATACTGATATCAAAGGCCTTTATTACAATCTGAAACCTGTCCACAGTTGCATGTTTTTAACTTTCCTTACCTCACCAAACATATGGATCCTGTAAGATTTGAGGGGAGGCCTGTGGCTTCTGGATGGAGCACTAACTGCTTTCCCACAATATATAATCAGCTTGCTGTAGCTCCTCAGCTTATTGCTCCTGTAGAAGCTGTGCTGCCAGGGACTGCCAATGGAACCCCATTCAGTGAGGATTCCAAATGATTCAGGGGGAAATCTGTAAAGTTATTACAAATCAGTCTGCAACAAGTGTTGGCTTTCCTTTTGGATTTGGGGAGGAGAGAGTCCAGCTCAGAGATGCTGGTCCAGAAATGACTCTACTTGCAGAGCTGGAACAGTGTGGAGCCCCCTTGGAGGGATTAATGCAGTGTTAGAGGAGGATGAATAGACTTTGAAGTAACATTATCTCATAGTCTGGCCTACAAGACAGGCCACAGGTCTAAAATAAATAACTTCCATCTTTCATATGACATCTTTAACTGCATAAAGTCTACAAAATTGTACTTCCTCTGCAGGATCTGACATGGATTTGACATATTGCCATTTCCAAAGTGGGTGTAGTAGGCTTCTTATGGGTATCCTGTAAACACCTGTGTGTGTCTCAAGTCCTCCGCACAGGGCTGTAACTCTGAGGTTCATCTGACAGAATTGTAGAAGTACTAGGAAATCCTTATATTCATTTAATTTTTAATATGCTGCAGATTTCTTTAAGACCAGTCCAACCCCTCAACCGTTTGTTCTCTTTTGCTGTACCCTCGTTTGTATGCCTAAAGAGGAAAGAGTACTTGAACTGATTGTTTCCCAATTCTCACAATCCCCAAATAATCTCCTGCAGAAGTTAAGCAAGAAGATGATTGTCTCACACATGATAAAATGGCACATTTTGTGCATTGCCACAGTTTAAAATCCTGCTTGTTGTTCTTACTTTCAGATTTTTTGTCTTTGGTTAGTGGTTCAAATGCTTCAGTTATTTGTAGACAAAAAGAATTTCAAAGGAAAGATTTATCTTTTGCTACATCCTTTAGATCCTGTCATTGCTCCTTCCTTCAATGTCTGCTACTAGATCTAAAGAAAGCAATAGCACTGCCATAGTAGTTGCCTCTAAAGTTAAAAAGCACCATGGCATTTGACCTTGCCATGTTCCTGATAGTTGGGAGGTGTGAAAAAGACACTGCAGGAAGATGAAATACTGTGGCTTGGTAAATGTTGACTTCTCTTCTTAGTGATGACCACTATCCTGTATCCAACTAGATCAGTGGTCACCAACCGGTTGATTGCGATCGACTGGTCTATCCTAGAGGATCTCCTGGTTGATCACGATCTCTGGCAGTGTAGTGTGGCTGCTGCGAAGGCAGACTCCCTGCCTACCCCGGCCCCACGCCGGTCCCAGAAGTGGCCAGTGCAGGCCTGGGGGCAGAGGTCTCCCTCTGTGCGCTGCTCCTGCCTCCAAGCACCGTCCCTGCAGCTCCCATTGGCCAGGAGAGCTGCGGGGGCAGCTCTTGCAGAGAGGGGCAGCGCCATGTGCCCCCGGCCCGCCCGACGGGCTGCAGGGGCGTGTTGGCCCCTTCCGGGAGTGGTGTGGGGCCGGGGTACACAGGGAGCCTCCCTTAGCCTTGTTGCGCCTGCTGCCGACCAGGAGCTGCCAGAGATAAGTGCTGCCTGGCGGGAGGCCGCACCCCAACCCCCATCCGTGAGTATTCTCCTGGAGCCAGCACCCCAAACCCCCTCCTGCAGCTCAAACCCCAGCCCTGACCCCCCCTCTTAGAGCCAGCACCCCATACCCCCTCCTGCACCCCAACACTGTGTCCCAGCTTGGGGCCCTCTTTCAGAGCCAGTACCCCATACTCCCTCCTGCACCCAAACCCCTTGCCCCAGCCCTGACTCCCCTCCCAGAGGCAGCACCCTATACCCCCTCCTGCACCCCAATACTCTGGCCCAGCCCGGAGCCCCTCCTGCACCCAAACTCCATCCTAGAGCTTGTACCCCTCACCCCCTCCTGCTCCCCAACCCCCTGCCCCAGGCTCAGCCCAGAGCCCCCTCCCACACGGCAAACCCCTTGGCCTCAGCCCAGAGCCCGCAACCCTAGACCCATCCCGGTGAAAGTGAGTGAGGGTGGAGGAGAGCGAGGGAGGGTGTGTGTGTGGGGGGTGGAGTGAGTGGGGCAGGGCTTTGGGGAAGGGGCAGGGCCTTGGGGAAGGGGCGGGGTAGATCCTGGATTGCCCTTGGATTCAAAAAGTGATCTGGAGTGTAAGAAAGTTGTAGACCATTGAACTAGATTTTACACTTTAGCCCCGGAATTAGTCAATCTATTGATATATTTGGTCAAATAGTAAGGAGGGAAAAGATCTGTTTTCTGTTAAATTAAGGGCTCCATCAAATTCTCAGTCCCATAGTGGATTCAAAAGTTGGATTGGAGAGAAAGTAACATCAAAACCACTCTAAAGAATCATGCTGGAGAAACAGCGTGAAAGGCTACACAGCCACTTGAGTTTACCTGTGTATCCATCATGCCTGTAGCACAATTCTTACTCATTTTATATAGGAATGGTAGATCAGGAACAGTCAGCATGGATTCACCAAGGGAAGGTCATGCCTGACTCATCTAATCTCCTTCTATGATGAGATTACTGGTTCTGTGGATGAAGGGAAAGCAGTGGATGTATTGTTTCTTGACTTTAGCAAAGCTTTTGACACGGTCTCCCACAGTATTCTTGTCAGCAAGTTAAAGTAGTATGGGCTGGATGAATGCACTATAAGGTGGGTAGAAAGTTGGCTAGATTGTCGGGCTCAACGGGTAGTGATCAATGGCTCCATGTCTAGTTGGCAGCCGGTGTCAAGTGGAGTGCCCCAGGGGTCGGTCCTGGGGCCGGTTTTGTTCAGTATCTTCATAAATGATCTGGAGGATGGTGTGGATTGCACTCTCAGCAAATTTGCGGATGATACTAAACTGGGAGGAGTGGTAGATACGCTGGAGGGCAGGGATAGGATACCTAGACAAATTGGAGGATTGGGCCAAAAGAAATCTGATGAGGTTCAATAAGGATAAGTGCAGGGTCCTGCACTTAGGACGGAAGAACCCAATGCACAGCTACAGACTAGGGACCGAATGGCTAGGCAGCAGTTCTGCGGAAAAGGAGTTAGGGGTGACAGTGGACGAGAAGCTGGATATGAGTCAGCAGTGTGCCCTTGTTGCCAAGAAGGCCAATGGCATTTTGGGATGTATAAGTAGGGGCATAGCGAGCAGATCGAGGGATGTGATCGTCCCCCTCTATTCGACATTGGTGAGGCCTCATCTGGAGTACTGTGTCCAGTTTTGGGCCCACACTACAAGAAGGATGTGGATAAATTGGAGAGAGTCCAGCGAAGGGCAACAAAAATGATTAGGGATCTGGAACACATGACTTATGAGGAGAGGCTGAGGGAACTGGGATTGTTTAGTCTGCAGAAGAGAAGAATGAGAGGGGATTTGATAGCTGCTTTCAACTACCTGAGAGGAGGTTCCAGAGAGGATGGTTCTAGACTATTCTCAGTGGTAGAAGAGGACAGGACAAGGAGTAATGGTCTCAAGTTGCAGTGGGGGAGGTTTAGGTTGGATATTAGGAAAAACTTTTTCACTAGGAGGGTGGTGAAACACTGGAATGCGTTGCCTAGGGAGGTGGTGGAATCTCCTTCCTTAGAAGTTTTTAAGGTCAGGCTTGACAAAGCCCTGGCTGGGATGATTTAATTGGGGATTGGTCCTGCTTTGAGCAGGGGGTTGGACTAGATGACCTCCTGAGGTCCCTTCCGACTCTGATATTCTATGATTCTAAGGTTGCAGCTAATGGAGCCTGAAACAGGAGCATCTTGCCTCAAATCTTTGAATGTAATGACATGATTCTTCACAAGAACTTTATGAAATTTATAGTGCTTTCTGTCCTGCTTCTGTCCTTGCCAGACTGCATGTGAGTTACTACACCTGATAGTACTTCAGAAATTGCTTTAAGTATTGAGTTCATTGGCAGGTAGATGCCTGCTCTAGATTTCATTATTTTCTGCCATGAACACTACAGTAGACAGCCTTATTGAAAACCATCTATTTAGGGGGAAAACATCCACAACTGGAGCATGACTCACTGAATATGAATTATTCCTTGTGCATGTAGTATACAACACACAATTGCCAAATATATTGTATTGTTTGCCTGGCCTCCAGTGTTTATCTTCAGCAGGCTTTAGGCCCTTACTCACACTGAGTAATATCTTATTCATCTCCATGCATCTGAAGAAATGAGGTTTTTACCCACGAAAGCTTATGCTCAAATAAATCTGTTAGTTTTTAAGGTGCCACTGGACTCCTTGTTGTTTTTGTGGATACAGACTAACACAGCTACCCCCTAATACTTGATATCTTATTCATGAGTAGTCATGTTTAAATTAATGATGGAGTTAGGGTACTTATCAACATGAGTAAGTATGACAAATTTTGGCTCTTCATGAAGTCTTCTCCTATTAACTTGCTACAACACCTAACATCCAGGAGTATATGCTAAAAAGGAACCTAAACTCCATAAAAGGGTTTCTAACTTCACCTGGACACTATAGGTAATTATGTCTCCAGTATATAGACCAAATATGCACGGAGCCCTTCTCATGCAAGAGGCCCACTAGATTTTCACTGATGTACATTAGTATATTCTTGGCCTGGAAGAGTGTGTAAATAATCTTCTTTCATTTCTTGTGGTGGCTGAACACCACTTTATGAGTGTTGCAAATCACTTCTGGATATACATGGAGTATTCAAGTTTAGGCTGTCAAAAAATGTGGTTACTTTATATGGTCTTTATCTGCTTCCAGAGACTAAACCACTCTACTTCCCAATGTTAGTATCAGATTTCATCCATTTCTTTGATTTAATTAATCCAAGTAGGATTAAGTAGAAGAAGGTGATTTTCCGAAAAGTGGATTTTACAGTCCCTACACACACAGCTGGTGCTAGGCATAAGAAGACTAAGCAATTGCTTAGGGCCCGAGCAGCTTAAGGCTGCCCCCATTAATTATTAGTATATGTAATGTGTGTGGGGGGCAAAATATTCCTGTTTAAGGCCCCCAATAGGGTAGCACCTGTACTGCTTACATCGGTAACTGTGAGAGAAGGAAGATCAAAGTCTCGAATTAAATATTTTAGTAAAGACTTAAGTACAGAATAACTCTGCTAAACATTTAAAAAAAATTTATGTATGCCTAAGAAAATAGCTTTTTCTAGCAACGTTTCCCAGTTCTGTTTCTCCAGCACATTTTATCTTTGAGGTTCCACATACTGAACAGATTAACCAAGTAAAAATATTGGTACAGCAGGCTATATCTTCTGTAGTGATAGGCATTCAAAAATTGCCCCATTTTTCAACAACTGAGTTGGTTTTTTAAATGTGCATACTACACTATTTTGGAGATGTTTGGTCATCTAGGACAAACAGCAATTACCAATCACCAACAGATGTTTGGTGCCCTGTACTAATCACTTCTTCCCTGACATTCTGTTTCTAGTTCCTTAATCCTTTACTGGTGGCTCTCTCTGCAGTGGAATGCAGTCATGTTTGTGTAACATGGCAGCTTATCTCAGGGGATGTACTTGATTTATGGGACAGAACTGAAAGTGCCTTTTGCCCATAGCAACAGTCATTTGAGGAAACAGGGAAGCTCTTACCTGTAACTGTGTGCCAGTGTTCTGCCACAGTGCAAGTGTTTGAACTCTATACTGGACTGTCAAGCGAATAAGTTTCTGCATAAGGAATGCAGTATCTCGTATGTAGCAGTTACTGTGAACAAACGAGTAAAAGCATCTGACTGGCCAGGAATACTCAGTCCACCCAGAGAGATTTGGAATTTGTTCACTATGCAAACTGGTATGAATCCAACAATTTAAAACTTTTTTTCTTCACCTCTTTTGCATTTTGTTTTAATATAGGTTAATTCTAAAGTGTGTGAAATGTTCCACTCTGTGTCTAAAAAAGCAGTTTTTAGTCATAAGTATATTTTTCTAGTCCCATCACTATCACTTTTCCCTTTCAGTGGGGGCAGAAATACAAACTTTCTTTCAGTATTCAAGAAGCTATTTACATGGCCAAAAGCTACATCAAGTCAAATTGTGATGTGCCAGGCAGTTAACAGGGCCCTAGCTTACGTGACATAACATTATATGATGTGATACAATCTGATATGTCAAACATTTGAAAAAAAAATTAGATTACCTAGAGTAAATGCCAAACTGTTCCTGGTGTTCATGAGCTGGTGAATACCATGGTTCATTGATCATCCAAACTGCATTATGGTAATTCAGCTAGTCTAAAATTTATTCCAAAATGCACAGTAGTAGCAAGGATAGCAATGCAGTTGTAACCTCTGTCTGCTGAGGCAGATAACCATTTTCAGGAGCACATATTGACCCTTGTTTTAACCCAGTTGTGGTTTTGTACATTTTTAAAAGACTTTTTATATGCTGTCTACCACAATGAATGATTTCCTTTGTGGTTCTACTCTCACTTCAAACTATGTTTGCCTTGTGAAGAATCAAGCAGCTAGTTACCTTTTTTGTATTGGCTCTGAGCTAGGTAGTCTCTTCTAAGGTGATGCTTCTCTGTAGGTACAGTCTTTCTAATCAAAAGATTGTAACCAGTGGCAGTGATGTTTTGTTCCTCAATAGAAAGGAAATTCTAGAAAGTTCAGGTCCTAGTGGTAGGATGATATATTTTTACCTCTAACTTCTGGTATTGAAGTATCTTATCTGTCTTCAGTTAATAAGCTAGTTCAGCTTAATAAGGACAGGGCTTAGAGCTTTACCTTCTTTGTTCTCCTTGATGTGTGGAAGCTTACCACCAGTTTGGCATCATTGTTCCATATTTCTTTAGGAAATTGCTGGAGGTATTATAGTTATGTGCTGGATAATCCAAGCTATAGTAGGCAATTGGTTTTGGGGGATGACTTTGACAGAATCTTCTGGTCTGTAAAGTGGCAGATTTGATAAAAGGTTGTTTTCATACTGAGACTTTTCCTGGTAATTGTATTTTTTGTTTTAAGGAACTGTACCAGTTATTTTCACGCTCCTCCTTACTCCCTCAGGATTGTTTCTGTTCACGGTATAATAAGACTAACATCTTACACAACACATGCCAGAGACTCCAGAAGCCACCGAAGCAGGGAGTATTGTGCTGGGGATGGACCCTAAAAAAGTTTGAATGGTGGTATGGACCCCTTTGGAAATCTTAGACATAGTCTGTGGACCTCCAGGGGTCCATGGACCACAGGTTGAAAACCACTGCTGTAGGGCCCCAATGGCGCCGCCTCCTTCTTCCTCAACCTCCCACCCCAATTCCTGCCTCCTTGCTATGTGGCCTTTGGGGAAAACTACACAGAGAAGCCAGCCAGAGACTCCAGCTGGTAGAGGCAGAAGCAGCCAAAGCAGGGACCTTTGATCTTTTGGAAACCCAGAGAACTGTCTGTGGGTTTGTTTAGACTTTCTTTGCCCTGTATTGTTGGGCTGTTTGATCCAACCCTCCTCCTCTTACCCCTTCCTCACAGTTTCTTCTCCTTAGCTTCACTCCACACCTGCCCTTCTTATCCTGTTGATCTCCCCCTGCCCCCTTTCCTTCCATCTATCTTATCCCCACCTAATTCATTGCCGCCTCCCCCCCCCCCCCAAAAAAAAAGAAAAGAAAACACACAAAACAAAAAAAGTTAAACTAACTTGATGTTTGCTGCTACCACATAGTTAACTATACTGGTGTGTTCTACCCTTCCACCACATTGTCTGCCTGATGTATTTAGGTTGTAAGCTCTTCAGGCAGGGCTGTCTACTGTGTGTTTGTACCGGGTCTGCACAATGGGGTCTTGTTCTTGGTTGGCCCCAGGCACTAGCATAATAAACACGATTAATCATAATATTTGTGTATATCTTGGGTAATGGATGGCCCCCACTGCTGTCGTACCTGAATGTCAGAGTATCTTCAGTGCATTTACCCTCACAGCAACACTCTTTGTGACGTAGCATAGTACTGTTATCTCCATTTTACAAATAGGGAAATGAGACATAAGGGCCCAGATTTTAAGGTATTTAGGCATTGCTGCACTTGGCATTGTAATGCCTAACTGATTTAGGAGTGAAAGTGATTTTAGGCACTTAGGATCCAAAATCGCTTTGATGGTATATGGAATTTAGATTTGTAAGTGCCTAAATTCCTTTTGAAAATGATATGTAGGCTCCTAAATGCCAAGCACAGCAACACCTAAATGCCTTTAAATATCTGTGCCTGACAGACTAAATTTCATGCCCAAGGTCTACCGAAATCTGTTGCCAAGTAGGAAAGTGAACCTGAGACCCAGGCTATTGCCCAACCACTGGACCATCCTTCCGCAAGCCACTAAAACTCAGAGTTCCTAAAATGTGGATGAGATAGTAATGCATCTGGCTTATTTTTAGGCCATTTTTTCTCCTCATCATTAAGACAGTGCTCTTTAGGGCCCTTTGATTCATCCGGTAAGCTGATGATGGCTGTAAATAAGGGGACAATGCAAGATACTCTGACATTCAGTTAAATAGGGGAAAAGGGTTCTAAGTAGCAAAGAGCCCTCTGGTATGACCCTTAACTGACCTCCCTGTTTAAACAGTATGTGTGATTCTTGTCTAGTCTCTTGAGAACTCATCTTTCACTTGTTTTTTTCTGTTGGTTTTTTTCCTGATAGTCCTACCATTTGAGGCATGTAAAAGCTTACCTTGTGAGGAATTTTTGCTTAAATGAATTGCATGTTTCACATCTAAAGCAATGAAATGCAAAGAAATGTTATTACTAAAGCTTTCTCAATCCCAGGACAATTGCATGTGAAGTGTTTTCAGATGTCCATGCATTGGATTTAAGCTGTCTTTTCTACTCATAACGTTTAGTCACTACATCTGTTCTCTTGGATATATGTGGACTTTATGTGCTTAATACACTGTAAATATAGTCATCGGAAGGAGAGTGGACTTCTTGGATATTAATGATTGCACTGAATATAATATTTTGCAGCACTGGTCAAAGATGAAAATAAAAGTACTTCTTGCATTTTTTAAATATCAGCCCTCTGTAATAATGTCATAAGGTAACAGATGCTTCACATAATGTGGGAACTTGAAAACTTTGTAGAACAATTGTGTGTGTTTATCCTGCCTTTGAGATTCCTAGTTTGCAAAGCAATAATTACTTCGAGTGATCATGGTTGTCTGTAAACCATCCTAACATCTGTTAAAAAAAATGCATAACATTTTATATTTTTGACAACACCATTTTTAGAAACATGAAGCTGTTAATCATTAGCTGCTTTCAGAGCCCATTTTAACAATACCATCTGTTAATTTAAAACTGTGGATTGATAACAGCATAGAGGAAGGATCTCATTTGACTTCAGTGAGAATCTGCCAGTAGTTGCCAGTAGATAGGTACTTTGCAGCTAGGCAAATTGTTCATGCTAGCGTTTATATTAGAGAGAGAACAAGAATGAAATTGGTACTGCTTGTTAAACTTTATGCACTCTGAACAAGAACAGTACACTGTAAAATTTATAACATAATTACTGTAAGTTATTAAAAAGATTTGCATCCTATATTGTGGATTTTTCAATATAAAAATGCTCTATATATAGTGAATACTTCCAGTGTGGTGATATATGTATGACGAATCTTTTGGAACTCCTCTCGGTTTTTTCTTTTGCTTAAATATGGTGTCTGCTGTCGGAAACTATACGATGTTCAATTCCTCTTTAAATAACATGGTCCCATTCTGATGACTGAAAATTTCACATATATTTGTAGCTGAAGGTTACAATGATTCTGTGGGTTTCAGTTTTATTTACAAGATCTTCATATTCAAACTCTTAATTACCATATTAGTGTGAAATGGGAATTATATACTTAGGTTTTTCATATGTTGGCAAACTGATTTAACCACTTAATTTCCACCAGTTTAAATGCTTATTCCACCAAATAATGCTTGTTTTTCATCGAATAATTCATTCTGAGGGATTTATTGAACATACAGTCATGTAGTTTTATCAGCTTGTACATTTGTTGTACTTCGTGCTAGATTGTGTAGAGATGTGGTGTTCCTGTAATTCATTTGTGCAGCTCTGACTGAAGGTAATAGAAGTGGTATGTATGCTTTGAGAGAAAATTTTACCTTTCTGTTCTATATTGTTTGTGCTCTGTTCTCTAAAACATTGTGTTAAACTCACTAAAGTCTGCCCACTTTAGTTTCATACTTGAGAAGGGGTCACATGAAAATTCTGAATTTGTTTGGAAGACACTGTCTCTGTTGGTGACCAGCTTCACATTTGTTGCTGGTGTGCTCTGTGAGTCAGATATATGAAATTGGTTCCTTAGTCTGAGAACTACTTTTCAAAAATTATACCTTGTTTGATATGTCTTTTAAAATTCCTTGAGTGACAAATGCCAGTTTAAAAATTATGGAAATCCGGTGGTGTGACATTCCCTTTTAAATTAAAATTAAAATAACTGTCTTGAGTTTGAATGTATAACTTCAGTCAAGAGTAGAATTTTTGATTGAGCATTGAGCCCCTAAAATAATGTTTAGTAGTGGAAAAGCTGGTAGAGCTGTGATGAATATTGCACAGCAGTACAACAGTACTAGTAAAAGGGCCCAGAACAGCTACCATAAAATCCCTCTTAAAACCCTCTTGCTTAGCCTTTTCACAAAGTACTAGTGATTTTAGTTATTTTCTTACTTTGTGCTAGCATTGAATTAGCACTTAATTTAATAACTTATTTTTTCAGTTTAATCTTAAAGGCACCATCATCCCTGTCTAAAATGAACAGAAATCCAGGTGTAAATCATACAGTAGAACCTCAGAGTTATGAACACCAGAGTTACGAACTGATCAGTCAACCACGCACCTCATTTGGAACGAGAAGTACACAATCAGGCAGCAGCAGAGACACCCCCCCCCCCAAAAAAAGGCAGCAATACAGTACTGTATTAAAGGTAAACTAAAAAAAATAAACGGAAAGCAGCATTTTTCTTGGCTAGAAAGTACCTTGAGGTAACCCCTCTTTGCTAGTGATTTTATTTCCTGAAGTTTCTTTACTACACAGTAAGAAAAGGAGTACTTGTGGCACCTTAGAGACTAACCAATTTATTTGAGCATGAGCTTTCGTGAGCTACAGCTCACTTCATTGGATGCATACCGTGGAAACTGCAGCAGACTTTATATACACAGAGACCATGAAACAATACCTCCTCCCACCCCACTGTCCTGCTGGTAATAGCTTATCTAAAGTGAGCATCAAGTTGGGCCATTTCTAGCACAAATCCAGGTTTTCTCACCCTCCACCCCTCCACACACAAACTCCCTCTCCTGCTGGTGATAGCCCATGCAAAGTGACCACTCTCCTCACAATGTGCATGATAATCAAGGTGGGCCATTTCCTGCACAAATCCAGGTTCTCTCAATGACCTTGTGGTGGTGCTTGTCCCATTTGTTTTTTTACTGCTTGTAATGTAACTCTGTCAGTGCATCTCTCTCTTTTTAAGATCTCACTCCGTTCCTTCCAAATTTCAACAGCGTCAGCAATGAAACAGCCATTTCCCTGCATTTTGTTCAAGGCTACAGAAATAGGCTTCTGGGCACTCGGCATGTGTTCAGCATTTCTCTCAAGCCCAATGTTGAGAACTTTGGCTGTGACAGTGCCATCTATTTTTTCACCATTTTGTTCAAGAAACTGTCATCAGATGAAGCCAGTTCTTGATACAGTGCTCAGAATAGTGCACTGCTGAGTTCCATCGCACATCTTGTGGGAGAGTTAGCTTGGCTCCTCCCACTTTTTTCAGAGCGGCTGCTGCAAAGGGGTTGTTATGGAAGTATTTTGCAATTTCAACATTAGCCTTTCTTTCTGGAACACTGAAGTCTTTGGCTAGGAGGTGCATCAAATGAGCACTGCAACCGTATGTTGTTAGCTTGGGACTCTCTTCTAAATAATTTTTTCTCATCTTGGATACATTTGCAGCATTGTCTGTGACGAAGCTGCGTACTAGACATTTTAATTTTTTTTCACAGTTTGTTATAGCTTTTACTGCTGCTACTTGTGAGTATTCTGTGTGTGCATTTCCTGGTGTATCAACAGTTTCTGTACGGAAGACATTCCCTTCTTCTGTTGTCACACAAGCACATACAACAGGATCATTGTGGACATTGCTCCACCCATCAAGACTCAGGTTAACAATTTTACCCTCTCGACCTTTTGCACACTGCTCAATTTCTCTTTCATACACTTTGTCCAGCAATTTGCATGCGACATCTGCTCTGTTGGGTGGACTGTATTCTGGTCTTAATGACCAAACCATGTTAATGAAGTGTGAGTTCTCAATCATACGGAAAGGAGAGTTTGTTGCATAAACAAACTGAGCAATTTTTTCATCATTTACCTCTTTTTGTAATCTGTTGGTTCTTACTACAAACTTACCTTTGGTTGTTTCTGGATGATGATGATTTTTTTTCTTTTTGCTACAGGTGATAAACTGTGGCTATGTGACATACATGATGTGACTGAAACACTATCATTGGCAGATAACTCAAACTATAGAAAATGATGGTGATCTTGAAGGTAGATAGTCTTCAGAATCCTGAATGTTGAGGATGGATTCTCCTAAACAAAATAAGTCAGTTCAGTTATTTAATTATTATTACCATACTGCTGATTTTAGTATTACTCGTTGCATTCACTGACACTCAGTACTACTTTAAAGGTGAAATTGTAAAAGGAAGATCTGCCTATTTCAGGTATTTATTTTTCATCACAACTGCATCTAAAATGATAGTACCATAGAGTAACAACTATATTTTTTGCTCAAACATGAGAATTCAAGAATCGTCCAGAAGGAGGACAGGCAGTCCTTAAGAAAGAAGCATGAAATAAAAAAGTTTACCAACATTAAGATCTTGCATGTTCAGACATATTCCTTTCATCATCTTCAATACAGCTTCCTTCTGAGAAGGAACGCTTGTCATGATGATGTTTCATTCGGGCAACCAGGCCTTGCATTTCTTTATTGCACTGTTTGCATTTTGCACACATGCCTGTCTTACCCACAGGTAGAAGAACTTCATTAAAATATTCCCACCTGGGTCTCTTTTATGGCCTGCTGCCATTATAGGTTTTCCCTTCTAGTGAGAGAATGGTATGGTGGATCTCAAATCAATGAAGGCTATATTCAGAAAGAGCTCAAGCCTTCTGGAATATGCTCAGAGAGGTTCACTTTTGTTTCTACTGCCTGTCCCTCCCCTCTCACATTTATCTCCAGACGTCTTTTCCATGTCCATATCTCTTCTGCCCCCAACAATCTTCTGTTCATTGAAGTTTTTGAAACTTTGCACTTTTAGAGAGAGGTAAGGGATTGACTCTGTATACACAAATTTGCAGAGGGACAATAGGGTTGAGGTCTGTTATTTCTCACCTCTATATATTTATTTTTTTAAAAACATTTTTGCTGTTAACAAGCATGTTATCTTTGGAGACACAAATCCCCAGTTTGAGAACTGCAAAACTAAGCATCTCTGATGGTATCTTCTAGTCTGAGCACTGAGTCCCATTGGGTAGATAGAAAGATTAACCTAAATAATCAATACAGAAACCTGTGGAACCCCATAAGATTGGGTCCTTAATCCATGAACTATTGGAATTTATTTACAAAACTTTTCTTAAACATTACATGAATATATTATCTCATACTATAGAATTAGAATTTATAATCCCTATTCCATGATGAGATATCTTTGAGCTATAATGTATCTTAATTAAAACTATCTTTAGATAGGTATATTTCCTCAAAAAGCATTTTATAAAAAAAAAAAGATTTAAATTAAAAACCGATTTTTTAAATTATTTTTTTTAAATAATTGATTTTTATCCACCGTACTTTTGAGAGAGTGCTTATATTGGTTAAATGTGTTTTAAAATGGTTTTTAAGGGTTTTTCTGTACATTGGCCCATGCGCTGCCTATGGAGAGACCTGTGCTCACACAGAGAGAGCCATTGAAATCATTTGGGTTCCATACAGACAGATCAGCTTGTAGGAAAGGGTCTGTAACAGAGGTTCTCAGACTGTGGTCTGTGGACCACCAGTGGTCCGTGGATAGTTGCCTCCAAGGTGTGCGCCTGGGTGGCCGCACACAAGAGAATGAAGGGCCACCCACCTAATCAGTGGTGCCACACAGGCGTGGCTCCACTAATTAGGTGCCTGGACCCTGGAGAAGATGCATATGTAAGGTGAGGTGGTGGCCTTGGGGGGAATAGGGGTAGGTGGGAGGGGGTAGTGGGGTGAGAAGAGGGGATGGGGGGATTTTGGGATGTGCAGGGCTGTGGTGGCCAGAGAAAGAGGCATCTTTCCCCCGCTCCAGGGCTGTGGCTTCCAGGGAGAGACGGCCGTCCTTCCCAGCCTCAGCTGTGTGGCTGCTGTGGCGGGGGAGAGACCCTCCCTTCTTCCCAGCCGCAGCCTGGGGGCTGCTGCTGTGGGGGAGAGAGGGAGAGACCCCCCCTCCTTCCCAGCACCAGTTCAGGGGCTGCCGCAGCGGGGGAAAAAGGGCACATCCGTCGCATTAGAAAGGTAAGACTACTGATATTAAAATATGAGTTGTGTGCTTTTATTTGTAGAACAAATTTTTTAAAATTATTATTAAGGTTTTTTTCATATAGCACTTTTATCCAAAGCGCTTCACAGTAGTTAGCTAACGGTACAAACAACATTTGGAAAGATCATTAAGTGGTCCATTGAGACCCTCAGCAATTTTCAAGTGGTCCACGAGAAGGAACGTTTGAGAACCAGTGGTCTATAATTCACTTATTGCTGTGATAGCTGTCTTGTGTGACATTAGCAAAATTCAGTCACCATATCTGTTATCAATTTAAGATTGTAGAGGCAGAAGAATGCCTTATCCTCCAAATGTCTTAATTGTTTTGATACCGAAATACTTAGTCTTAGACATGCTGGTTCTCCCCTGCCACTGAAGTCTAAAAGTAGTGGTGAAGGAAGGGCCAAGCACATTTCAGGGTTCCGAGGTAACTAGGTTCTTTGCTAGTGTATCCTTGATGCATGCAGCAGTTAGTTCCTCCCCATTTGTATGCTGTGAAGCATACAGCAGCAGTCATGTTGTTATTGACAGTCACATTGCAGCTTCCTATTAAACTGCACCTCCCCTTTCCTGAGATCACTCCAGTTTGCACCAGTCTCCGATCTCCTCTACCTTCCTGGGGTCACTCTCAGTTGAGGTGCAGAGGTCTTATTCCCTACCCTGGGCTCAAGTTTTAAATTGTCCAGAATGGGGGTGAAGTCAGAGTAAGTAGGCAACGTGGCAAAAAATATTCACCCACTTCACCATCGTGGTTGTCCCCATCCCCACCACACCTGGGGCTTTCGAAAGACTTACCATTACACTTTTGAGACTTCTTTTCCATAATTCTGAAAGATTGTTTTTCCAGATCCGAAAGAGTAAAGCTGGTGTCTTGTAGAGTTATATGTCTAAGTGAGAGAAGAACCAAAGCAACTTTGGTCAGATGTTTTTCCCATGCTGAGATTTAGGAGTGGCTGCTAATCACGTGCTGTGCCTGTGGTCTTCTAGTAGTTAAACTGCAAACATCGAAGACTGAAGATGCAGTTTCTCACCCTTGGCTCTTCTTTTTCTCTTCCTCTTTGTGTACATTTAACTTTGTTAAAGACAAAAGACGGTCATATTCTAACAAAAATACCTGTGAGCTACCATATAAAATTGACTTTCTTCCGACAAGGATATTTAGTACCATTTGGGGAACTGTTTCAAACAAGTTGCTTCCGTTTAAGAGATTTGCTATGGATTCCAGACAAAAACAAGTATTAAAGATTTATTTTCTTTCTTTGTGGTATAAAACAGTGAAACTACGCACCTGGTAACAGACTGGAACCCAGTGCCGGATTAAGGTATAATCTAACTAAACTACAGTTTAGGGCCTCGCAATATGAGGGGCCTCTAAAAAAGACAAAACTGACTCCATTTCAAATTTTATCAAAATCGGTTGATAAATAAAGGAGATATGGGAAGAAGAAGATTCTCTCTAAATACAGACATTTTCGTACAAACCTGGGAAAAATATACACATCTGGCTATACAAATACCGTTATCCTTCACTAATTGTTCATTATTGACAAGTGCAAGACCAGGGCTGAGAGAAAAATGATAATTGCACTTGTAAAGTTAGTATTTCTACAAGTAAGTCTGCTATTAGTTTCCTAAGCCCTGGTCTACGCTACGAGTTTAGGTCGAATTTAGCAGCATTAGATTAATTTAACCCTGCACCTGTCTACCCAACGAAGCCATTTTTGTCGACTTAATGGGCTCTTAAAATTGATTTCAGTACTCCTCCCCGATGAGGGGATTAGCGCTGAAATCGATATTGTCGGGTCGAATTTGGGTTAGTGTGGACGCAATTCGATGGTGTTGGCCTCTGGGAGCAACCCCACAGTGCTCCATTATGACTGCTCTGGGCAGCATTCTCAGCTCGGATGCACTGGCCAGGTAGACAGGAAAAGCCCCGCAAACTTTTGAATTTCATTTCCTTTTTGGCCACCGTGGCGTGACCACGCAGAGCTCATCAGCAGAGATGACCATGGAGTCCCAGAATCACAAAAGAGCTCCAGCATCGACCAAACTGGAGGTACTGGATCTGATCGCTGTACAGGGGGGAGATGAATCCATGCTATCAGAACTCAGTTCCAAAAGACAAAATGCCAAAATATTTGAAAAAATCTCCAAGGGCATGAAGGACAGAGGCTATCACAGGGACCCGCAGCAGTGCCACGTGAAACTTAAGGAGCTCAGGCAAGCCTACCAAAAAACCCAAGAGGCAAACAACTGCTCGGGGTCAGAGCCACAGACATGCTGCTTCTATGATGAGCTGCATGCAATTCTAGGGGGTGTCCCTATAACTACCCCCCACCTGTACATGGACTCTTGCAAGGGAGTCTCACGCAACAGGGATGAGGATTTTGGGGATGAGGAGGAGGGGGAGGTTGAAGATAGTGCACACCAGGCAAGCAAGAAACCGTTCTTCCCGACAGCCAGGAAACAGTACCCTCCCAACCCGGGCTCCCGGACCTTGAAGGCGGAGAAGACACCTCTGGTGAGTGTACCTTTGTAAATATAATACACGGTTTAAAAGCAAGCGTGTTTAATGATTAATTTGCCCTGAAGACTTGGGATGCATTTGTGGCCAGTACAGCTACTGGAAAAGTCTGTTAACCTGCCTGGAGATGGAGGGGAAATCCTCCAGGGACATCTCAATTAAGGTGATCTGGAGGTACTCCCAATGCCTTTGCAAAAGTTTCCTGGGGAGGGCAGCCTTATTCCGTCCTCTATGGTAGAACACTTTACCACGGCAGGCCAGTAGCACATAGTCTGGAATCATTGCATAAGAAAGCATGGCAGCATGTGGTCCCGGTGTTTGCTGGCATTCAAGCAACATCCGTTCTTTATCTCTCTGTGTTATCCTCAAGAGAGTGATATCATTCATGGTCACCTGGTTGAAATAGGGGAATTTTATTACGGGGACATTTAGAGGTGGCCGTTCTTGCTGGGCTGTTTGCCTGTGGCTGAAAAGAAATCATCCCTGCTGTTAGCCACGCAGTAGGGGGGGGGGTGAAGCGATCATCCCAGAGAGTTGGGTGTGTGTGTGTGGGGGGGGGGGTTTACTTGGGTTTTTGCTGCACGTTAACCCAAAAACATTAGCCCCTCCTTTTAAATGGCAAATGTGTCTTTTTCAATTTTAATGTCCTTTTTTCCTTCTGCAGCTGCAAATGTTCCAACGCTGCGACTAGCATCTCCATCTCAGAGGCTCACACAGATAAGAAGGCGAAAAAAACGCACTCGCGATGAAGTGTTCTCTGAGCTCATGCAGTCCGCCCAAACTGAAAGAGCCCAGCAGAATGCATGGAGGCAGACAATGGCAGAGTCCAGGAAAGCACAAAATGAACGTGAGGACAAGTGGCGGGAGCTACAGGAGAGGTGGCAGAATCAAGAGGAAAGGTGGTGACAGCATGATGAAAGGAGGCAGGATGCAATGCTGAGGCTACTGGAGGATCAAACTGATATGCTCCGGCATATGGTTGAGCTGCAGGAAAGGCACAGACTGCCACTGCAGCCCCTGTATAACCAACCGCCCTCCTCCCCAAGTTCCATAGCCGCCTCACCCAGACGCCCAAGAACGTGCGGAGGGAGGGGCGAGGAGCGCTCCACCCCAGAGGATTGCCCAAGCAACAGAAGGCTGGCTTATAGGGAAGTAGAGTGAACCAAGGGGGCGGGTTTTCATCAAGGAGAAACAAACAGAACTGTCGCACTGTAGCCTGGTCAGCCATGAAACTGGTTTTCAAAGCTTCTCTGATGCACAGCGCGCCCTGCTGTGCTCTTCTAACCACTCTGATGTCTGGCTGCGCGTAATCAGCGGCCAGGCGATTTGCCTCAACCTCCCACCCTGCCATAAACGTCTCCCCCTTACTCTCACAGATATTGTGGAGCACACAGCAAGCAGCAATAACAGTGGGAATATTGGTTTCGCTGAGGTCTAACCGAGTCAGTAAACTGCGCCAGTGCGCTTTTAAACGTCCAAATGCACATTCTACCACCATTCTGCACTTGCTCAGGCTGTAGTTGAACAGCTCCTTACTACCGTCCAGGGTGCCTGTGTATGGCTTCATGAGCCATGGCATTAAGGGGTAGGCTGGGTCCCCAAGGATAACTATTGGCATTTCAACATCTCCAACAGTTATTTTCTGGTCTGGAAAGTAAGTCCCTTGCTGCAGCTGTTCATACAGACCAGAGTTCCTGAAGATATGAGCATCATGTACCTTTCCCGGCCATCCCACATTGATGTTGGTGAAACATCCCTTGTGATCCACCAGTGCTTGCAGCAGCATTGAAAAGTACCCCTTTCGGTTTATGTACTGACTGCCTTGGTGATACGGACCCAAGATAGGGATATGCGTTCCATCTGTTGCCCCACCACAGTTAGGGAATCCCATTGCAGCAAAGCCATCCACTATGACCTGCACGTTTCCCAGAGTCACTACCCTTGATGTCAGCAGCTCAGTGATTGTGTTGGCTACTTGGATCACAGCAGCCCCCACAGTAGATTTGCCCACTCCAAATTGATTCCCGACCGACTGGTAGCTGTCTGGAGTTGCAAGCTTCCAGAGGGCTATCACCACTCGCTTGTGAACTGTGATCTCATCTTGGTATTCTTGCGCTTCAGGGCAGGGGACAGCAAGTCACGAAGTTCAATGAAAGTACCCTTACTCATGCGAAAGTTTTGCAGCCACTGGGAATTATCCCAGACCCGCAACACTATGCAGTCCCACCAGTCTGTGCTTGTTTCCCGGGCCCAGAATCGGCGTTTCACAGCATGAGCCTGCCCCACTGCCACCAGGATGTTCAAATTGCCGGAGCCCATGCTTTGAGAGAAGTCTGTCATGTCGTCATCACTCTCCTCACCGTGCTGCCATCGCCTCCTCGCCTGCTTTTGCAGGTTCTGGTTCTGCATATACTGCATGATAAAGCGCGAGGTGTTTACAATGCTCATAACTGCCGTGGTGATCTGAGTGGGCTCCATGCTTGCCGTGGCGTCTGCAGGAGAGCAGAGTTGCAGGGGAAGCGGTGGTTGGATGACCAGTTTTGCAGACCTACTGCACCGTCTGCTGCCAGGACACAACAGCTGAGCAGGCTGCACCCTTGCCGTCGTATGGCGAGACAAGAGCATCCGAGGAGAGTTGCAGTGGAAGCAGCCCTGTGAGACCACCAGGAGAGCAGAGTGGCAGCGGAAGCGGTGGATGATGATGGTCATATACAGGACCTGCGAGGTGAATTCATAGCATCAGGAGAGCAGAATTGCAGTGGTAGCAGTGGTTTGATGAAGCCGGTTAGCAGTCCTACTGCACCGTCTGCTGAACGCAGTGTGGCGCCCGCATGGAAAAAAGGCGCGAAACGATTGTCTGCCGTTGCTTTCATGGAGGGAGGGGCTACTGATGACGTGTATCCAAAACCACCCACGACAATGTTTTTGTGCCATCAGGCATTGGGAGCTTAACCCAGAATTCCAATGGGCAGCGAAGACTGTGGGAGTTGTGTTATAGCTGCCCACAGTGCAATGCTTTGAAAGTCAACGCTAGGCTCGGTACTGTGGACACTCTCTGCCTACTTAAAGCGCTGAGTAGGGACACACAGAATTGACTGTATAAAATCGGTTTCTAAAAAATCGACTTCTGTAAATTCGACCTAATTTCGTAGTGTAGACATACCCTAAGTCAGCGTTTTGTTGGCCAGCTGCTACAGGTAAAATTCTGACTGTGCCTTCATAACTTATTTAAATAGATAAATAATTTCACCGCCGACAAAATTAGGGAAAATGTGAGGTTAGAGACGACAGTGTCGTGAAGCAATCCTGCCAAGCTCATACTCGTATATTAGTGTGTTCTTTCTTCTTTTGATCTGTACAATACATACAATTGTTTATTGTAGTGTGCACATCGCTTTCTGCTTATGCGCTATCCACGCTTCATGTGATTGAGTTTGCAGGTGATCGTCTTATGGACTTGGGTCGAGTGGATCTTAAGGAGGATAAATTTGTGTTGATTTCCCTCCGTCAGTTTTGGGAACCTTCACAGTTAATATCAGTGTGTGTTGATGATAGGATAAATAGAGGGTTTTGAGAGAAGTGAAGGAAGATGTACATATATATCAAAATATTCTGAGTATGTAGGAAGTTATTTCAAACTATGTGCACGTATGATTTATAGGCTATTAAAGCTGGACGTGCACAAGTCCATGGGGCCGGACGAGTTGCATCCGAGAGTGCTGAAGGAATTGGCGGCTGTGATTGCAGAGCCATTGGCCATTATCTTTGAAAACTCGTGGCGAACCGGGGAAGTCCCGGATGACTGGAAAAAGGCTAATGTAGTGCCAATCTTTAAAAAAGGAAAGAAGGAGGATCCTGGGAACTACAGGCCAGTCAGCCTCACCTCAGTCCCTGGAAAAATCATGGAGCAGGTCCTCAAAGAATCAATCCTGAAGCACTTGCATGAGAGGAAAGTGATCAGGAACAGCCAGCATGGATTCACCAAGGGAAGGTCATGCCTGACTAATCTAATCGCCTTTTATGATGAGATTACTGGTTCTGTGGATGAAGGGAAAGCAGTGGATGTATTGTTTCTTGACTTTAGCAAAGCTTTTGACACGGTCTCCCACAGTATTCTTGTCAGCAAGTTAAGGAAGTATGGGCTGGATGAATGCACTATAAGGTGGGTAGAAAGCTGGCTAGATTGTCGGACTCAATGGGTAGTGAAAAATGGCTCCATGTCTAGTTGGCAGCCGGTATCAAGTGGAGTGCCCCAAGGGTCGGTCCTGGGGCCGGTTTTGTTCAATATCTTCATAAATGATCTGGAGGATGGTGTGGATTGCACTCTCAGCAAATTTGCGGATGGTACTAAACTGGGAGGAGTGGTAGATACGCTGGAGGGGAGGGATAGGATACAGAAGGACCTAGACAAATTGGAAGATTGGGCCAAAAGAAATCTGATGAGGTTCAATAAGGATAAGTGCAGGGTCCTGCACTTAGGACGGAAGAACCCAATGCACAGCTACAGACTAGGGACCGAATGGCTAGGCAGCAGTTCTGAGGAAAAGGACCTAGGGGTGACAGTGGACGAGAAGCTGGATATGAGTCAGCAGTGTGCCCTTGTTGCCAAGAAGGCCAATGGCATTTTGGGATGTATAAGTAGGGGCATAGCGAGCAGATCGAGGGACGTGATCGTTCCCCTCTATTCGACATTGGTGAGGCCTCATCTGGAGTACTGTGCCCAGTTTTGGGCCCCACACTTCAAGAAGGATGTGGATAAATTGGAGAGAGTCCAGCGAAGGGCAACAAAAATGATTAGGGGTCTGGAACACATGACTTATGAGGAGAGGCTGAGGGAGCTGGGATTGTTTAGCCTGCAGAAGAGAAGAATGAGGGGGGATTTGATAGCTGCTTTCAACTACCTGAAAGGGGGTTCCAAAGAGGATGGCTCTAGACTGTTCTCAATGGTAGCAGATGACAGAACGAGGAGTAATGGTCTCAAGTTGCAGTGGGGAAGTTTAGATTGGATATTAGGAAAAACTTTTTCACTAGGAGGGTGGTGAAACACTGGAATGCGTTACCTAGGGAGGTGGTAGAATCTCCTTCCTTAGAGGTTTTTAAGGTCAGGCTTGACAAAGCCCTGGCTGGGATGATTTAACTGAGAATTGGTCCTGCTTCGAGCAGGGGGTTGGACTAGATGACCTTCAGGGGTTCCTTCCAACCCTGATATTCTATGATTCTATGAAAGCTACAGAGAAGGCTGCTGAAAATGAAGATTATTATACAACTTCCCCTCTGTATATATGCAAATATAAAGTTTTCATGTTTATATATTTAATGTTCTTTCTGTGAAAATAATAAATTTTTTTATGGTTTGGGGCCTCTTACACTTGACATAGTTTAAGGCCTCAGAATATCATAATCCGGCCCTGCCGGAACCTAAACTATTGTTAAATGTTGTGGCAATGTTAATAGTTATGTGTTGGGTAACTTAATATTGTAACATTCTAATAACCCTATCCAATTCTCACAACAGGCTTTTGGCCTGGTGTGACACTGTAATTTGTGGGGTCACTTTGACAGTTAAGGATTTTAGGTGGATGGTCCTGTACCTGTGTCTCCTCTCCTTTTAGAGCTCCATTTATGTTCCCTCTGCTGTGGTGCCCCTCCTCCTTCTGTCAATCTCTGCAACTGGGGATTTTTGGAGACCGGACAATTAAATAGCTTTGCAGCATCCAGGACAGAGCGCTCAGGACTGACTGCTGGTTTCCCCAGAGAGTTCAGTCTGCTTTTGATTGGAGCTTAGGAGTTTTTCTGGTACTGCAAAGTTCCGGATGGTTTAGTAAAACTCGAGATAGTCCCAATCAAACTGTAACAGTTCGCCACTATTAGCATTTACTGAAAGTGTTAAACATAGTCAGTTTGTCTTGTAAAACCTTATCGGTTTGGGGTATTATATTGAGAGAACTCTTCTGAAAACATTGTCTGCTTGGCTTTATCTCTCAGAGCTGCTGAGTATCCCAGTCGGACTACAAGACAAAGGCTCTGGAAATATCGCCCACTCTGAGCATTAAAAAAAGCATTAGAAATTTGGTGTGTGAAAGTGGTGAGGGAGGCTGTAGTGCATATCCATTTTTCTCCACCTCCGGCCTTGCACCTTAACTCTTCCCTTTCCCATGAATTGACTGTCACCTCTCCTCACCTTAATAAATAGGCATGGAAACTGAGCAACTTTTGCCCTAGGGTGTTGAAGACCAGACATAACTAAAGCTTTTTGGTATTTATTGTGAGTATAAATAGTAAACTTTAATTTCCGGGGCTCTCAGTCTATAACTTTCACAAGCACTAAATTTGCTTAACGCCCTAGATTGCGGGGTGGGAATTAACCACTGCCAAGCTTCTTGTGGCTGTTGGGTTATGGTACCTTAAGCTTGTAACTCTGGCTTTGCAGAAGACTGATATAGTAACAAATGGATAGAGTATGAAAGGAGTTTTGTGAAAGTCAATAAATAGCTGGAAGCTACAATTTAATAAGTATTTGGATATATCTGGGTCAGATAGTTTTTATATATTTTAGCTGTCTTAAAAGTGATAGATGGAGTTTAAATTCAGAGTCCTGGGGCATTAGATGTCAGGAGGAATAAGTGGAAGCAAGGCATTTGAAATCAATAAATTGCTTCTGGATCTGACTTAATACAGGCAGAATTTACAGAAATAAAGATTGTGAAAAAGATATTGGAATAAAATAGTTTTAAATTACACACTACAATAAAAAACTGTCCCGGACTCTTGTGAAAACGAATGTATGGAAATCAGCGAGAAAGCAAATCACCTTCTAACTGGTAGGCACAAAACAGTCTTATATGGAAAAAAATGTAAATTTATCAAGAATAGCTGTACTTTGCAGTATAACATAAAATACTTTTGTATCTTAGTTATATTGACCAAGGCATTTGAAAAAAAAAAATTGGGTTTATGTATTTATGATGGGAGTTAGGTAGATAGCAAATCTGAGATTCCTTTTGATTTGCATGGAATTCATACTACACTTCAGAATCTTGATACATTGTTTTTCCTTCATGCTACCAGTCAGTTTAGGTCTTATCTATGCACAAGTTTAGCTTTTATACCAGTTTAGATGTATTTTTATGTGAATATTCTTGTATTGGTTTAATCCTGTCTTCTGTTGGTTTAACTGCACAGCAAACTAAACCAGGTTTAAACTGATATGAGTGTTCACACACACACAATTGCTCCAGTTTAAGTAAATGGGTATAAAATCACACTGTCAGTTAAACTGATGCAAGTTTGTGCGTGGACCAGGCCTTAGGCACCCATCTGCTGTGGATAGGCCCTCGAGCTTTTGTATGGAATGAATGATAATTATTTATATCTCTCCAGATTAAATTTTCTTCTAGGTGAAACAAGAATGGGAAAAACAACCAACTAAGGTCATGTTAACTGGGAAAACAGAAGCACTGATTTGCGTGTGGCTTGTCAAGTGCATTACACAGGAGGGGCTTAAAATGATGATCTTAGATTACATTACAGGAGGGTACTCTTTCATAATTTTTAATAACTCTTCTTATTTACAACTTTGTGGAAGCATGAAAATGAAATGTGCATCCTTACAATCTGTATTTTTCCTTCACACTGTACGTACACTGGTGATTGTATGGTTGCTCAAGACTTGGCTACTGATTGTTTGGGTTTTTTGAGAAAAATGTGTGCATATAAAATTACATGGAGTTTGCAGACAAACTGGATTTATTTGCTCGAAGGTTGGGCCTGCCAGCCTCAATAGTGTCAATTTAAAGAGTGTTTTTGATCAGCCTTTTTAGAATTCTGATGTGTAAAATGTCACACAAAAGCAGAATCACGAGCAGTTTTAAGGAGATTTTCTTAATAAGAAAAGTCCTTCTTTTGTAACCTTATGCAAATCGAGCAGGTAAGTCTAGTTATCAAGAATTAGATCCAGTTGCTGTTCAGTGAGTATGGCATTGTTAAAGTGTGGAGAGGTTTCTAGGATTATCAGCAGCTATAGCACATTAACAAGTACTCCATCAAGGCTGACAGCTGTTTAGTCTGATCTATTATTATGTCAATAGGTTTTGTAAGACATACAGCTGCATTTTTCTGAGTCGCATTTGTGCATTAGTAGGGGCTTATTGGAGTTAATTTTTCACTTGTTCTGGAGAAAATGTTTGAAGTGTTTAACTTTGACTCTCATTACTGCTGAGATGGCCAGATGCCTGAAGGGCCAATTTACAATAGTGCTCTAAAATTGTATTATAAACTTTGATAGCTATTGCATATCATTGATATGGCCTTGGAAATGATGATATCAAAAATACTGTGTCCACATGGATTTAAGGAATGTCTTTGTGTTTAAGGAACAAGTTTGGGAGTTGGGAGACCAGAGTTAGAGCCTCAGCTTCTCTACACAGTGACTTCCTCTGTGACCTCTGGCAAGTCACTTCAGTGCTGTGCCACACTTTCTGCATTTATAAGATGAGGTGAAGGGGTATTGAAGATAAAATACATTAATACTTGTAAAGTACTAGCTGGAAAATGTCATACAGGATTAAAATATTATTTTAGATATTTGGATTTCAATCTTACCCTAAACAGGAAATATAAAGGAACTTGTACTGAGTACAGTAGAACCTGGAGAAAAAGAAAGCACGAAATCATATTGCATGTAATTTTCCTGGAAATATGAATAGGGGTCAGATTAGGGGGAAAAGGGGGTGGTACTTTTCCAAACTCTGCACATGAGAATTTCCAAAATTCTCATTCAATAGATTGTGCAGATATTCCCAATTAATTGTGTGGCTGCTTGGCTTTACGTGGCTCCTTAAACTTGGCTTCCATTTTGGCGTGGCTAGAACACACCCAAAGTTGGCTCCTTGATGGATGGTAAAAAAAATAAATGACCCCCAAATATCACCCACTTGTGATACCAAAACGAGACATCACTCACAGTAAATTGCATTAATCTGTGGCCTTCCCTCTCCTTTCTTATATGAAAGATGAAATGTTAACAATATTAAAGTTTAAATCCTCACTGGTCATCTGAATGAATCCGTCGCTGAGATGAATGGGGCAGTTCACTCTCTCAGACATGTTCCAGTCTCTTTGCAGACTCATCTTTGTATTTGTTACACTTGATTCACATTTTTTAGGTTTTATTCATCGCCTTGATAGCTAGAGACTTACTTTTATTAATGAAGACTGAGATTATAGAGAACAAGTCAACAGCTTCAGAAAATGGCATATGGGTGCCCATTGGCTATTTCTGAGCTCTGAGTATGAGGTATTGGCACTTTTCTGGTGGTATCATTACTCTCAGCAAGTCTTCATTTTGGGGGGGGACCCAAAACAACAACAAAACAAATGGAAGAAAACCTTCTGAAGATAAATTGATGGAATAATCAGAAATAATAGGTCTAAGATATGTGAAGTAGTTCGTTCATCTCACTGGGGTATTAACTTCAAAGTCTGACATATCAGTCATTGACATTGTTAATTTCACTGCTGCTGATTTTTAGCAGAAACACCCAGGTATTGTGGGTGAAGTTCGGGTAGAGTATCAACATTTTCCCCCATACCCTGCCTCCTAATGGTTGCTATGGTGATGCAGTATGGCACAGTGAAAATTACTATGCATGTACTACATCTTGCATCATGCTGACAAATCCAGGAGGAAAGGGAGGGAAAGCTAGATGGACAAGCTAATGATAGTGTGCCATACCCAGGGTACAGTTCAGACTAATGAGTAGTTATGTCACCTCTGCCCTCCAACCTGGGGTGCCCTTTACAATGCTTTGCTTCCATAGCTTCCAGCAGGGCCGTCCCTAGCTATTCTGGAGCCCTACGCAGCCCCCCCAAGGCCTCGGGGGTGGGTGTGGGTTCGGGAGGAACTGTCTCCCCAGCACTCACTGGTGGCGTGGCTGGGGCTATGTCGCTGCATTTCCCTCCACCGGTGAGTGCAGGCCCGGCCCTGCTGCAGTTCTCGGGCAGGAAGGGGCGGAGGCGGAGCAGGTCGGGGGCAGTGGGCTGGGGTGGGGCTTTTGGGAAGGGGTGGAGTGGGGGCGGGGGCCCTGGGGAAGAGGCAGGGAGGGGCTGGAGCAGCATGCAGTGGTGTACTTTGCATATGGGTAGGAACGGCCTTGGCTTCCAGCTTGGATTGCTCACAAACAGTCTCTAGCATGCAAGTTACTCACAGTTATATCAGCTGTGTACTACAGCCTGCAAGCCACACCTTGGCTCTTACCAGCCTGAATTATACTGCAGAGTGACCCCAACATGCTCCCAGTCTCACAATGTTTTGCCAGAAATGTATGTCCTGTAGTGCTCAGCCCTCTCCTGGACAATACAAATTTATATAGGTCCATTATTTCATCAGTGGAAATAGTATGCATACATTTTTTGTATCCCAAATGGAGTTTCTCAAATACTTCAGTTTAAACACTTAGATAAAACAAGTTTATTTAACCACAGAGAGAGATTTTAAGTGAATACAGGTAATGAAGCATAAAAATCAGAAATGGTTACAAGAAAAATAAAAATAAAACGCAACTAATGGCTAACTTAACAAACTATGCTGAATTCAAAGCATAGTTTTTCTCACCACATGCTCTCAACACTCTCACTGGCCAGACTTCGGTTTAATGGCTGCTTCCTTTGTCCCATCTTGTCTGTGCTGTGAATCAGTGGACAGGGAGAGAGGGAAAGAGGGGTGTCTTGGGGTGTCTATCCTTTCTTTTTATAGTGCTGTCCCTCCCTTTGAGAAGCATTTTCAGCTGGGAGTAAAAGCAACAGGCAGTCTATGTGGAAGGGAATTCCATGCTGTTTCTTTGCTAATATGTAGATTATTGGCTCATGCCCCTTTTACTGCGAAAGAATGGCCACTTAGCAGGTAATGGGTTTCAGAGTAGTAGCCGTGTTAGTTTGTATCAGCAAAAAGAACGAGAAGTACTTGCGGCACCTTAAAGCTCATGCTCAAATAAATTTGTTAGTCTCTAAGGTGCCACAAGTACTCCTCGTTCTTTTAGCAGGTAATGGTTCATTGGCCTTGTTTACAACTGGCTGAAGCATCAGCCTGCCCTTTGTCTCTGAGGAACTGGTTTGGCCACTCCCCAGACTTGGACCATGTGTTAGTATTCCATACAGTGGAATCTTATAACTGTACTACAATGCTACCATGCACATTTTACCAGGACAATAATGTCCAGCTAATTGAGTTTTCAAATGATACCTCACAAGGCATACTTTGTCCAAAGATTATTACAATAGTGGACATGGGTGTATTCTATCACAGAAGACATGTGAGGTGTGTGAGAAATCTTGAGGCACATTCCTTTTTCAGATAGGAGACTTGAAAGCTATGGTTAGAGCCCTGCAAATCTGCGGATATCCGCTTTCTATCCCTGGAACGTTTTTGCGGATAACCGCTTGGATGTGGATAAAAATTTTGTAGCCACGCAGGGCTCTGATGGTAAGAGCCGGGCGGGCAGCTGTAAGGAACCACGGCATGGCCTCTCCACCTGCCCTGGGCAGGGGTTTTGGGGGGCAGGGACATGCGCCAGGGGCTGCTTGGGCGGGTGGATGGTCCGCTACCGCTCCCCATGGCTGCCCGCCCCGCTCTTATCCTGGCCAGGCTGCAGCTCCAAGGACCTGCCCCCGGCCAGAGCTGGATTGGGGAGAGCCGTGCTGGCAGCTGTGGGGACCCTGCATCCCTTCACCTCCCTGGGCGGGAGACCTGGGGGGCAGGGACACAGGTCAGGGCTGCTCGGGCCTCCCGCCCACGTCAGGTAGAGGGTCTGCCACGGCTCCCCACAGCTGCCAGTGCGGCTCTCCCCGACCCAGCTCCAGTGGGGGGGAGGGGAGGTGCCTCAGAGCCTCAGTCCAGCCATGGTAAGTAGAGCCCTACAAATGCGCTAATGTCTTCGGATAGAATGAGGATACACATTTTTATATTCACGCAGGGCTCTAGCTATGGTTGGTGCAGTATTAGTTCATTATAAAATATCTAGGTTTATGGGCAAGTAAGGGATTCTTGCGCCATGGGTGTTTGGGATCAGGTCAGGTAATATGCTTTGATTTTTTTAGGGTGTAAGCTATAAGGAAAGGGAAAAAGTTATATAGCTAGGGGAGAGGGAGATGTGCTTTGACTTGAAATGGGGAGTAGATGATATTTGGATACCAAAAGTAAGCAAGAATAAAGGTGAATGTTCACCCTACTTTCTCTTAACTGTAGCAATTTCTTTCCAGGAGCTGCTGGTGACTCAAGTGATTCTTTCAATTGATTGCTTGTGCTGAAACATTGATTGTTATTTAGTGTCTTCAGAACCCGACTATGCCCTTATCTGGGTGGTAAGCCTTAAAATTTAAACATCAGAACTTCAGAAGTCTCCTGCAGATAACTTGGTGTGAAAAGTCTGTATATTTAATAGTGGTGAGTGTTAGGGTAAGTTCAGCTATCCACTGCAGTTTTGTATGTTAAAAGCTGTTTCCAGCAACTGCCTGTTAAACTTATTTAATTCTGTTCCTAAGTTGAGTTCTGTCACCGTTCATAGATGATCATACCTAAGTCCAATAAGTCTGATTTTTTTCTCTTATTTGTTTTGACCAGTATTTTACTTTGAAGGAATTGTTTTAAGAAACTTACAAACATAAATGCAGAAAATGGCAATGCTTTTCAGGTATTTCATTTGATGTTAGTTTTTTTTTATGAGGCTTATTGTCCCTAGGCACATTTCTGTGGCGTGGAAGGATAGTTGTGCCATCAATTTGGGGAAATAAGTGAGCTGCTTATACTAGAGGAGTGGGGGCAAAATTCAAACGGGCCTTCTACACATAACATAGGATACTGTGGTTAGAGAAGGCTGTTGGCATTTCAATCAAAATGAAACAGCCTGGAGTGAAACCCTTTCCCAATCCTATAGGCCTCAGTTGATAATTGAAGATTTCTCCAATTTGATACAGTACAGAAAAAAGATATGTAGCTAAGTGGGATGCATTGCCAGTTGAATCTATGTCTGGAAGCAGTTAGGAAAGTTACTGAAACTCTGGGTTGTAGAGAGAATCTATCACAAATCCTCAGATAATTATGATACTGTACAAAGGACAAAGGTAGGCCCTAACTAGAGTAATGTTGTAGGTAATATTAGGCAGCAAAAATATTGAAGAATTTGATAGGGTACAAAAAAGGGCAATCTCTTACTGGATTGGAAGAGGTACAGGATGTAGTTACGCTAGTAGCTACACTAGTAGCTAGTGTTCTTACAGCTAAGGAATTGTACACTATTTTCTGTGGGAACTAAATGGAACTTCTTGTGACGTTTAAAGTGCAGGAATTTTAGATTTCTATTTAATAGTAGCCCAGTTTGCATCTTTTGTGAGCAGCCATTTTGTATTTTTATTATATTGTGGGATCAAAAAGCCTTGATTTTCCTTTATAAAAAGGAGTGAGGCAATAATAATCCATGCCCTTGTGGCATGTACTTTACAAAATACAACTAATAATCCATCAGTAGCTGCTGTATGTGACATTACTTATCCCTACTTACACACTCAAGCATGTGTTTTTTAAAAGCTTTTTCTTTTCTTAAAAAAAAATCACAAAACACTTGCTTGGGCTCCTAATTCAGTAGTAGGAATTGAATGGTGAGTTGCACAGAAATTTTGCAAATTCACATTTTAATTGGGGTGCAAAGATTATGGGAGAAACTAATTTAGTGCATAATAAACAGGTGTTTTATAGTCTGTTTTGATAAGCCTCTATGAAGCAATTTTTTTTTTAATGTTTGCAGAGGGCAATAGGATGCTTTGTTGTTAGATTTAGATCAAGTGGTTTGTTATGAATGGAATAACAAAAAATCAATGAGAAACGAAGTTAAGTTGACCTTTTTTTTTTAACGTCATATTGCTGCTGATTAGAGACAAGTGGGACTGTATTGGAACATGTGCAATCTCAAATGTTGGTACTTTTGGCATAGGTTTATCTGTGCTTTTGGCATAGTCAAAATGTGTAGTACAACTTTTGAAGTGGAAGCTGACAGCAGTGTTTGAAGATTACAAGAAACTGCAGCCTGGGAGTTCATGATTACTTTTATTTTTAATTTTTAAAGCTGTAGTGGGAGCACAGTACAAAGTGAGAGTGCTGTTTCCCCTCAAGTATATTTTGGTTATTTTCTACATAAAAAGTTGGTGGTTGCTGTATACTGTGTGGAATTCAATCCATCTGAAGCCTAACTAATGTCACCCGTGAAGAAATTCCTGTGCTGAACAAAACGCTATTCAGAACTTCATTTATTTAAGAAAAGTCACTACACCCTCTCTAAAACTGTGTTTGATTTTTTAAAATCATACTCTGTTCTTTCCTCTCTGTCAACTGAAACTTTCAGTCTGGAGAAGAGAAGACAATGTTTGATGCTGCCACACAAGGATGAACCTTATGCCCTTCGGATACCTCTGTCCTCTTATGTAATGATGTGTGATGGAAAGAATTCTTTCTTGATGCCTGCAGAGATCAGTTTGTACCCAAAAGCATGAGCGATAATATAATTCATATTTACTTTAAATAATCCTGATTTAAGCAAGAGTCACTGTGACAGAGGACCTTAGAAAGTTAGTAGGCATAAAAAGTGTGAAAGCTTTGGGTACTGTTTGAGGGTCTGGCTAGCTTAGTTAATTGGCAATATGAGAAAAAACCTAGATCATCAGTTCTTCAAGTGATTGTCCATGTGGATTCTTCTCTCTTGGTGCTCATGTGTCCTGTACATGCAGGATTGGATTTTTGTGTCTAGCAGTGTCTGTTGGGGCAATGCCTGTACTCTAAGTGCCCTCATGCCTGCCCCTGCCCCTTCACCACCAAAAGCATAAATGGTGGAGGGGATACAACTGCCTGTCAGTTCCATCTTACCAGTTGTGGCAGCAAGAAGGAACCTCTACAGTGTCTGCATACTCTGTACACTATAATTCATTTTAGTCCTGTATATATTAGTTTGATAGTATAATTAGTGAATGTGTAGTTAATGTCGTTTTTCTTTTTGTGCCCTCTGGCAAAAAAAAAACAACGTAATTTTCAGTTAAACTAGACCCTACCTCCCTTGAACAGAGGTACTAGAGTGAAGGCAGAAGTTAAATCACTGGGATTTAAAACTTGTCGCTTGTGTGATGGTTTGGAGCCCATCAGTAATGGGTATCCTTTGTGCCTGCTGTGTCTTGGAGAAGAACATGTCCCAGTACAGTTGTTTTGCTTGTTTGTTTGGAGAAAGAGCAACCCAGAAAGTGAAGGGTTTCAGAGTAGCAGCCGTGTTAGTCTGTATTCGCAAAAAGAAAAGGAGTACTTGTGGCACCTTAGAGACTAACCACTTTATTTGAGCATAAGCTTTCGTGAGCTACAGCTCACTTCATCGGATGCATAAAAGTGGAAAATGCAGTGAGGATGTTTTTATGCACACAGACCATGAAAAAATGGGTGTTTATCACTTCAACAGGTTTTCTCTTCCCCCACCCCACTCTCCTGCTGGTAATAACTTATCTAAAGTGATCACTCTCTTACAATGTATATGATAATCAAGGTGGGCCATTTCCAGCACAAATCCAGGGTTTAACAAGAACGTCCGGGGGAGTGGGGGGTAGGAAGGAAAAAACAAGGGGAAATAGGTTACCTTGCATAATGACTTAGCCACTCCCAGTCTCTATTTAAGCCTAAATTAATAGTATCCAATTTGCAAATGAATTCCAATTCAGCAGTTTCTCGCTGGAGTCTGGATTTGAAGTTTTTTTGTTTTAAGATAGCGACCTTCATGTCTGTGATTGCGTGACCAGAGAGATTGAAGTGTTCTCCGACTGGTTTATGAATGTTATAATTCTTGACATCTGATTTGTGTCCATTTATTCTTTTACGTAGAGACTGTCCAGTTTGTCCAATGTACATGGCAGAGGGGCATTGCTGGCACATGGTGGCATATATCACATTGGTGGATGTGCAGGTGAACGAGCCTCTGATAGTGTGGCTGATGTTATTAGGCCCTGTGATGGTGTCCCCTGAATAGATATGTGGGCACAGTTGGCAACAGACTTTGTTGCAAGGATAGGTTCCTGGGTTAGTGGGTCTGTTGTGTGGTATGTAGTTGCTGGTGAGTATTTGCTTCAGGTTGGGTGGCTGTCTGTAGGCAAGGACTGGCCTGTCTCCCAAGATTTGTGAGAGTGATGGGTCGTCCTTCAGGATAGGTTGTAGATCCTTGATAATGCGTTGGAGAGGTTTTAGTTGGGGGCTGAAGGTGACGGCTAGTTCTGTTATTTTCTTTGTTAAGCCTGTCCTGTAGTAAGTGACTTCTGGGTACTCTTCTGGCTCTGTCAATCTGTTTCTTCACTTCAGCAGATGGGTATTGTACTTGTAAGAACGCTTGATAGAGATCTTGTAGGTGTTTGTCTCTGTCTAAGGGGTTGGAGCAAATGCAGTTGTATCGTAGAGCTTGACTGTAGACAATGGACCGTGTGGTGTGGTCTGGGTGAAAGCTGGAGGCATGTAGGTAGGAATAGCGGTCAGTAGGTTTCCGGTATAGGGTGGTGTTTATGTGACCATTGCTTATTAAGCACCGTAGTGTCCAGGAAGTGGATCTCTTGTGTGGACTGGTCCAGGCTGAGGTTGATGGTGGGATGGAAATTGTTGAAATCATGGTGGAATTCCTCAATGGCTTCTTTTCCATGGGTCCAGATGATGAAGATGTCATCAATATAGCGCAAGTAGAATAGGGGTATTAGGGGACGAGAACTGAGGAAGCGTTGTTCTAAGTCAGCCATAAAAATGTTGGCATACTGTGGGGCCATGCGCGTACCCATAGCAGTGCTGCTGATTTGAAGGTATACATTGTCTCCAAATGTAAAATAGTTATGGGTGAGGAAGTGAGACTAAAACTCTTTGTTAGAGAAGTTGATACAGTCCTCAAACTCCAAGAAGAGAGCTACACCAAAGATTTAGCATTGTGTCAGTCGTTCTCGAGCAGTGTCCCAGTGAGCTAAGATACTGCTTCGAGCTTCCAGATTACATCCTCTCATAAGCTCCATTTGTCAACCACTATGTTGATCTCTATGTCTGATGGTCAGAAAGGAGCACCATTCCAAGTGGGAGCCCAGGTGCAGGTGTCTATCCAAAGCACCTAGTAAGAGACTGAAGAGTCATCAGTCACGTGATTTGTCTCAGGCCCATACAGCAAAGTGCCACAAGGCTGAGCGAGTACATTCTGGTGTCCCAGTACTTGATTTCCAAGGTAGCATGTGGTACCTTCTAAATTAGAGGACTGCACACCTTCCATGCTGATCCCAACACAGAGTCCCTCAGTTAGTGTAGTGGTACCTTCCACATTGGTACCAACTACCTCTGTGGTGCCCATTGCCTTGGTACCAACTGTCTTAGTACCAAAACCTTATATGCTCCCAAGTGAGTTATATGTGGGCCTAGTTCAAAGTCACCTCTGAAAGACACAGAGGGGTGATTTGGAAAACCCCAAACTGTCAAATATCTGGTGCCTCAGCCTAGAGAGATGTCCTCTGTATTGACTAAACGTAAATACACACTGGGTATACTGGACACGACATTCCCCTCCGCCCCCTCCCCCTCTCTACCCCCCCCCCCCCCGATGATTTAGGAACACCTCCAGAATGTTGGTGGTATTTGTTGATAGAATTAAGGGAGAACCTACATCTCTACAGAGGTTATGAGAAGCAAATGGAGGAGATAAAAACACACAAGGGAGAAGAGGCAAAGTGGTGAGTAGAGCTGCTTGACTTCCATGTTCTGTTTCCTGTTCCGTTGGTCTCATGTACTGGGTCTCTGGCTCTTCTGTCAGCAGGCTGGAGATTTTAAAGTGGTTTTGTTCCAGTGTACCTCAAGAGACTGCTGGGCAGGCAGCAGGCTGAGAGCTCCCTCCTTTTCCTGGCCCAGCTACTCTATGGAGAGTGAAGATGCTAGGGGCGAGTTAAAGAAAAGAATGAGCTAGCGGTTCTCAAACTGTGGATCGGGACCTCAAAGTGGTTGCAACCCTGTTTTAATAGGGTCACCAGGCCTGGCGTTAGGCTGAAGCTCAAGCCCCACCTCTGGGGCACGGGGAGGGAGGGCCTCAGGCTTTGACTTCAGCCCTGGGTGGCAGGGCTCAGGTGAGAGGTCCCCTGCCCTGGGCTGAAGCCCTTGGGCCCCCTTCCTTGGGCAGCAGGGCTGGGGCTTGGACTTTTGCCTACCTACCCAGGGCAGTGGGGCTCTGGCGGGCTCAGGCTTCCATCCCCCGTCCTGAGATCGTGTAGTAATTTTTGTTGTCAGAAGGGGGTCACACTGCAATGAAGTTTGAGAACCTCTGAGCTAGTCTGAAGGCACCAGTAAGTGGATACACAGCAAGGGGTGTGTCTGTGTCTGCAGAAATGTGGGAGGAAAGTTTGCTGGGAATAGCAGAAATGTAATTAGAGAGATCAGATGCTGGAATGAGAGCTGTGGAGGAACCCATAAATGGGTGACAGCTGTAAAGGGTGGGATCAATGAGCTAGAAGTGGGACCAAGAGTGGGTGAGATCCATACATGGAGGACAGAGAGGGCTGGAGCATGACACACCGAAGCAGGGTAATTTGAAGAGCCTCAACAGGGCAAGAAAATTAGAAATGAGCAGGACAACTGGAGAAACTTGGGAGAGTGATGGGAACAGTAAGAGGAAGAGAAGGGGAGACTCGGGGTGCCCCAGGAAAGAAAGGCAACTACCCCGGAAATTGCCACAGAAGAGTCTCCTCCTGAAATGTGGAAACTTAAAAATATGCCTATTTTCCAGCAGGCCCTAGTTATGCAGATTTGTATAAAGAGTTATAGAAATGTCATGCAGATTTGACTTCAGGATTTTTTAGTGCACAGTGTAGGCAAATCTGGGGGTGAGGCCTCTGCAGAGAGGAGGTGGATTTTGAAGAGGTGAAGCAGAGTTGTTACTTCTCAGTGACAGGCCCATGCTGTTCCTTGCTTCTAGATTCTTTATAGTGATATTCATGTTTTATTTTGGTGGTCTTTTTTTAAAATACCCTTTTATATTGTGCCTGTTTGCCTCTGTAAGCCCAAGCAATTGATTTGATATCTGCAGCTTTATTTTCACATGACACTGTGTTACTGCAGGCTACTTAAGATAGTTGTGCTGATTCATAGTTTATAAAGGAACAATAATATAAACAAATGTTAGAATTTTTTTTAATTATATTTGTGCTGTTTGTTGGTATATTGATGATTCAGATTTTTACCATGTTACCCTTTTTGTATTGCATAATACTCTCAATTTATGTTTTCCAGAATGTCCCAATTAAGTTAGCTGTATTCAGAGGTTTCCATGACCTTTAGTATTCTTTGTACTCTGTTGTTTTGCAAAGTGTGTGATAGATGTGGTTTACTTCCAGTGTAGCTTTTCTTTCATGGAAAAGATGTCACAATGCTAAAATAAATAAATAAAATAAAAATCAGTGGTTTTGAGTTATGCTTTTGAGCTTAAAAATAAAGCTCATTTGACATTGTTGGTGGGTTATTTGTTACTATTAGAACATAAAAAAGGCTGGTTTTAGGTAGCTGATTACCTATATCTGGTCAGCAGTGAAATATTGATGGGCTGAATTTATTTAAAAAAAAAAAGAATTAAAATGTGGAAAGGTTTGACTTCCTCTTCGCCCCAGCTTAGAGAATGTAACTTTTAAAGCAGCACTGTGTTGGAGACATGACTAGTCAAGTTACTCTGCTCAACCCTCCAAAAAAATCCATGATAGATCAACATCAGACCTGAGTGTCTTGTAATGAATCTGCAAGAAAGCATGGAATGAAAAGCCAAAGAAAGTTCCAGTTCTTTGAGTGATTATCCATATGTATTTCACTCTTGATGCACATGTGCACCTTGTACTCAAGATTGGAATTTTGGGGTCAGCAACTGGGGCTGTGCCTTGAGGATCCTCACCCATCCTCCACAGTGCATTAAGGGCAGAGCAGGGCCAACCATCCATGGCTGTGAGATGGAACTGTGAGAAGTGTCTCTATCTCTTGCCCACTTGTGATCCTAAAACTCATTTTTTGGACATGGTTATCCCTTTAGTGTAGTTTTAGTTGTAGTTAGTTAATGTAGTATAGGTTTTTACATTAAGTTTCAGTTTGGGTAATTGTATCTGTTTGTTTTTTTCAGCCCTTGTGTCTAAACAAAAATCTCCAGGGTTTAAGTATCACCTCTTATATGAGATGGCTCTGTCCCTGAGTGATACTCATATAAGATGTCTGTTCTGCATTGCTGAGGAATGTTCAATTTGCTGTTTGTTTTCTAAACAAACTTAAAAAGTGAGAAGCTCATCTGAAACTTTTTCTGGAGGAAATCTGAGACCTGCTTCTGATATCTGTATAAATAAGACCCCCCCAGATCTGAGCAGTCCTCCTCCAGAAATGCCTCAGTAAACTCAGTGGTGAGTTCCTGGGCTCCTGCTTCCACAAAGTATTCCTCAGCTGTTCCTGCTCCCAAGTTCTCATTGGCGGCTGCCGGGTAGGACACAGCACTGCTCTTTGAAAGAGTATAAATGCAGATCACTGTCTGAGGGACTTACCAACAAAAAGAGATAAAGATGAACTCTTTCTACCTCAACCAAGGATAGCACGAGTCCTGAGTTAGGTCTCTGGTGACAGAAAGACCCTCACTTCACTCTACGGTACTGGCTAAGGGTCAGCCTCACGCTGCGTCCAGTGTGAAGACTATAGGATTACATCCAGGGCTCTTGGTACCAGCACCAGGGTTTTCTGTACTGATACCGACTTTTCTATACCAACATAGTCTTCAAAATCTACTTCAGTGCCAATGATTTCTAACTTGTTGATCTGGGTAATGACATTTTAATCAATGTGATCCATGCTACTGGAAAATCTATCAGTATCCTCCTTCCCAGAGTCGCTGCTGTTATCTTCTGTTGTGAAGATACTCTGTTGGCACTGACCACCGGTATCTTCATGGTACCGGGTATGTCTGCACTAAAGGCAAGGGATCTCCCTATATCCTGCCCTGAGACTGGAGCAAAGTCTGCTCCTCCTATGTAAGAGGAATATTTCTTCTAATCTTTTGCTTTAAATAATAATGGGGAGGGATCACCAATGTGTATCCTGAAACCCCATTCACACATCCACTTTGCCCCAGATAGGGATTCTAGGGTTTCAAATCTAGCACAATAAGCACTGGGAATATAAGGAAGGACCTCCTATCTAGTATCCCTCACTGGGGCCATATCTCACTTAACTATGGTTCACACTATTGGGGATACTGGGCATTCTGGGGTGCACAACATGCCAGAAAACTCTCCTCCTCTGTCCTGTCAAGTGTCAGATCACCCTCCACAGTAAGATTCCTAAGAATTCGCCAGTATCAGCCTTCCCAGTTATCTCACGCTGAACGTCTATAAATGCAGGCTTTTGCTGAAGAGCAGCACCAGCCTACTGAACTACACTTAGCTGCCATTTCTTCATCATCACCTGACGTAGTAGTGATCCCATCTACACCATCTCATTCCAGCTGTTATAAGGCCTTTCAGGACTTTCATCTGAGGATGGCAGATGAGGTAGTGAAATGCCAGTGGAGGTAGTGTAAGAAAAATCACACAATCTGAGACCGGTAGGCCACATGACCTCTTACACATTCATAACTCAACATGACAAACTTCCCCTTTGTTGTATGCAAAGTGGTTGAAGCCCATCTACTGCCCAAGCAAGCACCACATAGACATGACAGCCCAAATTCCTCTAGAATTCCTATTGCCATTACATTTGTGGAAGAATCCCAATCAGGTGTGCAAGGCTTCTCCATTTTCTCTGCCTCTACCCATGAAAACATTAGAACAGATGTGTCCAGCCTCAGATGGGGAACATATCTGGACCAACAACACAATCAGGGCTTGTCCACCTTCATAGCAGTGTCCTAGAATGCAGGTGATTCGTTTGGCTTGTGTTACTTTTTTTTTTTTTTTGCCCTGTGATTGAGGGCAGAACAATTTAGATAGTACAGACAACACTAGTGTGATGTTTTTTGTGAACAGGCAAGGAAGATCCTGGTCTTCCCTTTCTGCCAGGAAGCTGTCCAACTGTGGAATTGGTCCATCCATCACCAAATTATACTCAGTTCTACATGTCTGGGTCTGCAAAACACTGTAGCAGATAACTCATGTAACTATGCTTATCATTCCAAATGTATTTCACAAGTAGGATCACCCATACATAGACTTGCCATTGAGAAGAAAAGAAAGTGTCTCTCCCTTTGCTCCACAGAGTGTTGGAGCCCTGGTTCTTAGACACATTCTTTATCCCTTAATCTCCTGCGTGGCTGTATGCTTACACTGTGAACCCTCAGATACCATTGAGGGGGATCAGATAAGAGTCTGCAGAAATTATTTGTATAGCACTAGCTGGGCCTAGGCATTACTGGTACCCGAAGCTCCATGAAACTCTTGATTCAACCTCCAATAACATTACCTCTGAGTCCCAACATAGTTTCCTAGCACAAAAGGTAAAGTCTCCATCCAGACTGTTGCTATCTCAGAGCCTGGATTCTGGCTAGTTAACATAGAACTTGTTCAATAGATATGTGGAACATTCTGATACAAAGTAGAAAGGATTCTACCAGAACAGCTGGTGCAGCCAAGTGGAAAAGATTTTCTGTTTAGGCGAAACAATGTAACCTCTCTCCCATAGAGTCTGGAACCTTTCTCTCTTAGTTTCTCTCATATTTTGGAGTATCTTGTCATTAAAAGGCACAGTGCTTTCTATAAGTTCTATTAGAGTTCACCGAAGCAGCTCTGTCAGCACACCATCCACCTATATAGGGTCATATTATATTTTCACACCCTACAGTGGCTACATTCCTTGAAGGCCTAATGTATGCTTCCACTGTTACAGGAACACCCTCTGTCCTGGGATCCAGTGTCATCCTAGTTGTATTGATGGCCCTTCCCCTGTGAGCCTACAGGCTAGTTGCCAGCTAGGAAGATATTATTTATAAATATAATTTCTGAAAGTTTATTTTTTCAGGTAAATTTCAAGAGCTATTCAGTAACTTGACACAGGTGTGCACACAATGAATTTCTTCAATATGTATGCGCAATACGATGGAGGGATGAGGGGAAAATACAAGGGCAAAAGTATTTCTAAACTAGGTTGTTGTTTTGATGAGAAATGGCTTCCACTCTTTGTTTAGTATGTACATATAACGTAGCCACATTGCATAACATGAGCATTAACGAGAAATAAGTGAGGGTAAGAAAAGATAGATAAAATAGCATTGTAGGGAGAGGAGAGGCCAAAAACTTTACTTCCCTAAATTAGTTGGCCGCCTCTTCACAGAGCTACCCACTGATTATGTACTGGTAGAATATGAAACCTACATAAGAACTAAGCTGAATATTTTTTAAAATATACAAATCAAACCAACACATTTCCAAAATACAAACTGCAATATTTCACTGTATAGTTAGTTGTAAACCCCAACTAGGAAGTTATAACAGTCCCAGAGTCCAAATGTCTGTCTTAGGGACTTATGTGTGCCTCATGATTTTTAATGTATTTATCCTCACAACACCCCTGTGGGGCAGGGATTATTATCCCCCATTTTATAGATGGGGATCTGAGGCACAGAGAGACTAAATCACTTGCTCAGTCATACAGGAATTCTGTGATTGAGAAGGGATTTGAACCCTGATCTCCCAAGTCCCAGGCAAATGCTCTAACCACTGGACTATCCTTCCTCTGAATAAAGAATTCTCAGGGTTTTTTTTGCCATGAAATATGGTTATATAATAGTTCTCTTGTGACAGTGTGTGTCAGTTGTCTCCCAAGTGCATTTGTACCCCAAGTGCATGATATTTATTCTGTCAACCTCTTGTTATATAATACCCAATAGTTCTCATGTTCAGAGAAAAGTGTTATGCATTTGGAGATAAGTTATATTCATAGTTTGTACTATTAGACGTAAGCACATTTAAAGTACTTTGAAACAGAGTTGTGGCAATGTTTTATTGCATAAAAACGTTGAATTAATTTTTTAACACATTTGGGCAAAGCATTTTTAAATAACAAAACACTGTTTATTGGCCATTGTAGCTGATGACCTGAAAATGTACTTGAAGTTTGTGGCGACTTCTAAATAGAAAAATATAAATTGCTGTGGAATAGTATTCAAAAGCTATTTTGTGTTTTTCAGATGCTCTCTTCAGTTGATGAGAGCCAGGAGTTTTTGTTCATCTTTTCCTTGCTTTCAAAAGCCAGTCCTCCTTTTCCTCCTCCTTTTTTTGTTTGTTTGTTTTTTATTTTTGTTTGTTCAAGTTACTGGCCTTAATACAATTGCAAATGTACTGATATTTACATTTAAGGCAAGGATAGCATGCTCATGAGCACTGAACTGTTGCTCACAGAACAAGTCTAAATGTAAATATTATGTAAACCAGAAGCATTCTGAGTTTGAAGAAAGGTCCGTTAGGGTGTCCCAATATGTTTTTACTTCAGTAATAGACTGCATTTCAGCCTAGTGCTGTTTCCAGTCTGTTAATTGACAGGGTAAATGCTTGCTGCTGGGGCATTTGATTAAGCCTTCACAGATTTCAAACAAACAAAACCCCCAACCCTTGTTGCAGTCCCTTTAGAGATGAGCTTGAATGGGTTATCCTGTGGCCATTTGTTTGATTTCTTGGAATACATTGTATTTGAACCTGAAAAGGATTTTAACATCCCAGAACAACTTAACTATGGAGCCTCTATTAATAACACTGATTAAAACAAAAACCTCTCCTGAATGTTTTCACTCATTTTACACAAATAAAAAACAGTTCCTATTTTACATATTATTTGCATTTTGGCTACTTCCTGAGGTTGGATGAGTGACAGTTAACTGAAAAGTGGAATAATTCTCTGTAGAGGCAAAGGCAAGATTGCAGATGCCTACATATTTTTAGAGTTTGAGATTGTATTAAGTGTAGCTAGGGGAAGGAAACTTTTTATATACGGACAGGTAAATACAGATATACATATATAGACACATTTTAAAATCATTGCAGGCTTTAATTTTTTGCCTTTTTTTTTTTTTTTTTTTTTTGTGAGCTGTCACTTAAATTAGGTAATCTAAAAACTACACTTTGCCTTAAAACAATTTTGCTCCATTCATTACTTGTATTGCTTTAAATCCTTTTACAGTACTTCAGTTTGGCTCAAGATTTGCTGAAAGCTAGTACCAAAGTGTGACACAAGCTTTCTGTGCCTCACTGATACAACACTAAACAGTCCTGATTAGTGCCAGAGCATTGGGAATGTGAAATGGCTTTTCTGATGCTCCCTTGGGCTTGCTCAAGGAGTTTCTTTTAGAAAATGAAGTGTTACTCTCCTAGTGACCTCATATCATTTAGATTCTGTGGTATTTGCCAATCAGTTGAAAACCAGGCGGAGAGAAAACATTCACTGGGTAGAACCTGGAAACCAGTTTCCCAGAAATGCACAGTATTTTTTATTTCCTGCATTTGTTTTGGAAGGCTAAATTTTGTATTAGATGACAAGCTAATTCTCCTTAATTAAAGTTTGTTTAAAATCTTTATTTTAATTGCAGAGGAAAAATACTGTGTTCATGCCACAGGTTAGAGTGCCTCGGAGGATAACTTCATGATCCAACACAATTGATGTATTTAGCTATCACAAGGCTGTAAAGAAATGTACCAAGAAATTTAGCTCTGGGCTGAAAACTATAGGCATAACTAAGGGTGTGCTCTTAAACCTTTAGTCTAAAATTTGCTGGAAGTTAATGATAAAATAATTAAAATGTAGCCAATTCTAATAATCAGTGGAGTTTTTCCTAAATAACTCACTCTGAATTTTCTCTCTACTGTAAATATTTATGCTTGCTTAAGCCTAGGTTGTTTACTTTATAGCAATGTTACACAATAAAATTGAGATGACAACTCTTGCCTCCATGCCAGTGATGCGAGTCTCCATGAGCCACTTGTTTACATTTTCAAACAAGCACCTTCCTGATTTCTCTTGTGCTGCCCTCATGCATGGGAAGTGCTTCTAAAAAAACTTCTGTAAAACCACCTCATTGTCTGCCTTCAACTCCCTCCTTTTAAACTCTCTTCTGCTGTGAGTCCTACCAAAAAATTGACAGTGGTTAGACAGATGGTGTATTGAAACCACTGCCTATCGTAGCCAATGTTGTCTCATTATTTCCTTGCGCTCCCACTGTCTTTCTGTTTATACCTACGTTGTGTGTTTTGTCTTTAATTTGGATTTGTAAGCTCCTTGGGGCAGGGACTTCTTATTTTTTATATTGTATAGTACAGTAGTTCATGACTGCAAGAGTAAGCAATATTCATGAAATTTCCAAAACTATATTTATGGCTTGATTATTGAAACCTTATGAGAACAGTCCACTTCTTAACAAAAGGTTAAATCCAATCTCTTTAGTGTGATATAGTTCCAAGTTTGAGCTGCAATTCTTTAATGCACCCTTCTGTCTCTTCTGTCTTCCAGACAATGCCGCAGAAGCAGACTTGTGGCTTCTTAACAGTTGCACGGTAAAAAGCCCAGCTGAAGACCACTTCAGAAACTCAATTAAGTAAGTTGCAATCTTTTTTTCCAAAGAAGCCCAGTAATGTTTATCAGTGAAAAGTCTGTGGTTTTAAAGGATACCTATTTTCAATCAAAAAGTAAATCCTCCCTAGTGCAGAGCAGAGGAGAAATGTGAGTTTGAGTTTAATGATGATCTGCACTCATCCAGCTGGAATAGATTTGTGATTGGTAATGTGGTAATTTTCTAATAGCTGTTTTGGGGATTTGTAAATGTTCAATAGTGCACTCACTGGGGGGAGACAACCCTCCCGTTACTGCGTAATCCAGGAGTTTCCATATTATTTTTCTAAGAAAGATTTTACAGTGTTTTCTTAAATAATTAATTTTTTTAAAGTGATATGAATGACTAATCATCTTCCTCCACCCCATTTTTTAAAAAATGACCATCAACGCGTTCCTTTAATTAAATAAAATGTGTGCTGCAAAACATTTAGAACTATAAATTTTTGTAATACTTGCATGCAGAGGTATTGCATGGCGGGATATGCGGGGTCTCGTGCCCTCCCAAATTTGCTGCTTGGCTTGTACTGAGCATGCTCAGTAACACTGCCGAAGCCAGCTGCCCTCACTCTGCACCATTGCTATTAGCAGGTAAGGGTTGTCTTTGCTTAAATGTATTTATTATTAAAAAGGGTGAACTGAGGGCCTGTGTTTACATACAGAGCTACAGTGGCACTGGTGAAGCTGCATTGCTGTAGCGCTTTAGAGAAGATGCTCCTAAGCCGATGGGAGAACTTCTTCCATCGGTGTAGTTAATCCTCCTCCCCGACAGGCTGTAGCTATGTAAATGGGAGAAGCTCTCCTGTCGACACAGCAGTGTCTACGCTGGGGGTTAGGTTAGTATAAAAAATCCACACCCCTGAGTGATGTAGTTATACCTATATGGGTCTGTAGTGTAGACCTGGCCTGAGTGTACTATAGTTAACATTGAACTAGTCTTCTGAAAGTATATAGTGTTGTTGTAGATGTGTTGGTCCCAGGGTAAAGTCAAAAGACAAGCCTGAGAGCTTAAATGCCTTAACTTTGCTAGATACTTAAAGCCATGGGCTGGATTTATGGTTTATTACACCAATCTATAACCCACTTAAATCCCAACCCCCAGCCTTTTTTTCCTTCCACCCTATGACTGGAGAAGTGTTAACAGACCACTTCACCTTGAATGGTTCCTTGAAATATATATTAACTACTTATGCTAAACACTCTGTTCTGCCTTATATTTAGCTCTGTCACTGATGTTTCCCAGACCTGAAGAAGAGCTCTGTGTAAGCTCAAAACTTGTCTCTCTCACCAACAGAAGTTGGTCCAATAAAAGATATTCTCTTGCCCACCTTGTGTCTCTACTCTTCTGAAAGACATTTTATTTCAATATATAGCATGTCCTGTCAGTGATGCAGAAAAGTGGCTTGTGGTAGACGACTTGTTAGCTTTTGAGTTCAGCAGAAGTATAGCTTTGATAAGAATAAATGGAAAACCTGAACAGTCACAATTGTGGTGTGTCCAGTGTAAATAAAATGTGTTGTCCTCTATTATTCATAGATCTTACCTTTACTAAACACTCACGTGGATGCTCATGGAATGATTCGTTAGGTGTGACACGTAGCTGGCTGATGATTGTTGAAAATCTAATTGGCAAGATTTCAGAGTAACAGCCGTGTTAGTCTGTATTTGCAAAAAGAAAAGGAGTACTTGTGGCACCTTAGAGACTAACCAATTTATTTGAGCATAAGCTTTCGTGAACTACAGCTCACTTCATTTATCCATGATGAAGTGAGCTGTAGCTCATGAAAGCTTATGCTCAAATAAATGTGTTAGTCTCTAAGGTGCCACAAGTACTCCTTTTCTAATTGGCAAGAGACCCCTAATTCTTACTAAGCAGCTGGCACATTTTTGGGGAGAGACAGAGAGGGAGTTGTATTGAAACTCTCTGCTAGCAGTAGCAGCTTCCCAATGCTGTACCCTGGAAGAGAAAAAAATTTGCCCATAGTAGGTGGAACAATTAAAATAAAAAGATTCCTCCTGTACCCATCAGAGAAGTTAATTTCCTGACTGCCAATGCAGCGCACTGCAATAAGATTAGCTTTTTGTGTTGCCAAGAAGAACTCTGTTTCCAGAATACCGGTGGTTAGTGTGCTTTGGGTAATAACTATACCTGAATTTCCCACCATCCCTCCCCCCTGTGGTTCCGTCCAGCAGTTACCAGTCAGGTCTCAGACCTCTAGCCATCACCTGTCTCTGAGCAGGGGCCCTTGTCCCACTCCAGTCTGACCACGGTGTTTTAAGGCTGCACGGCCCCCTTACACTGTGATATCATCAGCATGCCAGTCTGTTTAAAGGCCAGCACCTGTGCTTTGCTTTTGCTCTGGGGGCTATGAAAAGTGTATTGCCAGCAATTACAAGTTGCCACATAGCTCTTTCTAAGTAAGCACATTTATTCGTAAGGTACAAGCATTACAGAGAATACATGTTAAATAAACAAACAATAAATAGATTTAAACATACACTAAACATACTAGGAGTCACCCATCAGTCTTATGGGGCCCTAGTAGTCCAAAGTCTTTTCAATACTTCAACAAGGGTTGGGGTCCCTTTGGACAGAAGATCTTGTCTGTTTGGTGAATCAGAAAGTGGGCACTGTCAGTTCAAGATAACCATTTTATACCAAAAGCCCTTCCTTGTCTGTTAAACTCTGAACTAGTATATGCAGACCACCCCAGGGTGTGGTACCTCTCTAGAGTTGTTTAGTCTGTGACTTGTTTTAATCACCCCTCACTGTTTTTAGGTCTTGTAGGAGCGGTGGTAACCCTCCTCTATGGAGTAGGACACAATCATACATAAACCATTATGGTCCCTAAAGATATTGCACGTAATTGCAATATCTGTAACATGGCAGTTAATGTGCATTGGATAATAATCTTGTGTTGGCCAACTAAAGCTAACTAAAGATAACTGATTCTGTGGATGAAGGGAAAGCAGTGGACATGTTGTTCCTTGACTTTAGCAAAGCTTTTGACACTGTCTCTCACGGTATTCTTGTCAGCAAGTTAAAGAAGTATGGGCTGGATGAATGGACTATAAGGTGGATAGAGAGTTGGCTAGATTGTCGGGCTCAACGGGTAGTGATCAATGGCTCCATGTCTAGTTGGCAGCCAGTATCAAGCGGAGTGCCCCAAGGGTCGGTCCTGGGGCCGGGTTCAATATCTTCATAAATGATCTGGAGGATGGTGTGGATTGCACCCTCAGCAAGTTTGTAGACGACACTAAACTGGGAGGAGTGGTAGATACGCTGGAGGGTAGGGATAGGATACAGAGGGACCTAGACAAATTGGAGGATTGGGCCAAAAGAAATCTGATGAGGTTCAACAAGGACAAGTGCAGAGTCCTGTACTTAGGACGGAAGAATCCAATGCACCGCTACAGACTAGGGACCGAATGGCTAGGCAGCAGTTCTGCAGAGAAGGACCTAGGGGTTACAGTGGACGAGAAGCTGGATATGAGTCAACAGTGTGCCCTTGTAGCCAAGAAGGCCAATGGCATTTTGGGATGTATAAGTAGGGGCATTGCCAGCAGATCGAGGGATGTGATCGTTCCCCTCTATTCGACATTGGTGAGGTCTCATCTGGAGTACTGTGTCCAGTTTTGGGCCCCACACTACAAGAAGGATGTGGATAAATTGGAGAGAGTCCAGCGAAGGGCAACAAAAATGATTAGGGGTCTGGAACATGTGACTTATGAGGAGAAGCTGAGGGAACTGGGATTGTTTAGTCTACGGAAGAGAAGAATGAGGGGGGATTTGATAGCTGCTTTCAGCTACCTGAAAGGGGGTTCCAAAGAGGATGGATCTAGACTATTCTCAGTGGTAGCGGATGACAGGACAAGGAATAATGGTCTCAAGTTGCAGTGGGGGAGATTTAGGTTGGATATTAGGAAAAACTTTTTCCCTAGGAGGGTGGTAAAACACTGGAATGCATTACCTAGGGAGGTTGTGGAATCTCCTTCCTTAGAAGTTTTTAAGGTCAGGCTTGACAAATCCCTGGCTGGGATGATTTAATTGGGGATCGGTCCTGCTTTGAGCAGGTGGTTGGACTAGACCTCCTGAGGTCCCTTCCAACCCTGATATTCTATGACTCTATGATAAAGCAATGACAGGATCTTTTCCACTTAAGTTGTGGCTATCTTTCTATTCCAATTACCATATACCAGAATTGACGATACTGAGCGGGTGTGTTACTGAATAAGCTGGTGAAAGAAAGAGGGGCTTAACAAGGATGAACGATAAGAAACATTTCCCGTCGTTTCAGGTTTTTTCTTTGCTATATTAATGAGCTCGATTTTGTTTGTAGCAGCGGCTCCACCCCCACCTCTGATAAACAAAACTAAAAAATTGTCATTCTTAGTTGACTGTGCAGAGAACCATTCTTTTCTTATAGCTTGTTTTCTGCTTTCTGCTTCTCAGTTCTTGACCTTTCCTCATTCTGGGGAAGGAGAACTTCTGCTTCTACAGGATTGTTTTGTGACCACCACAGAAAGTGGGTGAGCCAGCCATGTTTCAGAATTATGATGGGGCTGTTCAATATATTTCTCAGATGCATCTCAGAAATCGTTTTATGGAACTACTTTGTATCTTATGGTGGGAGAATAAAGAAGTGGTGAGAAATTAATGTTTCTAATCATTAGAATCTTTCACAAATAGTCTTCTGAATGTTATAGCAGCAAACTGAGTGAAATTTGGGAGGGTATTTAGACTAGCTGTTTCTCTGTCATGTCAACAATTCTGGCTTCTAGGTTGCGGTCATGGAGACCTTTATTTTTTCAGAGTTGAGTAACGAACAGAACAATGACCAGTCTGTGATCATGATCCTAGAGAGGGTACCTAAAAAGAGTTTCGTCTGCATGAAGTGCCGCCTGATAGAGCTGATGGAAGAAAAGATCCCGGGATTGGAGATGCAGGTGGAAACTGGTTGAGTTTAGAAGGGGGTTCCTGCGGATGATGGAGCAAAGACATGAAGAGGCTGAAGGGAAAAGCTCAGACTTGCAGATGGAAGCAGGATCCCAAAGAACTCTGAGGGGAGACTGCTGGGTGAGGAAAGTGTACAGTGGAAGCATGTGACTAAGAGAACCAGGCAGAGAAAAAGATGGGCTAGTGAAGGAGAAACAGAGCTCAGGAACAGGTTTGCGGAGTTGGAAAATGAAGAAGGGGCATAGCAGGTGATCACTGAAGGTGAGAAGGCAAGGAAGAAGAGAAGAGCAGCTAGTCCTATATGAAGAGGGCAAGAGTCAATGGAGATAACACCAACTATGAGCCCCAGGAGGATACAGGATGAGTTGCAGAGGATTGTAAGGGACAATAGGAATCGAGAGGACTTGCAGCCAGAGGGAACAGGGGATAGATAGACTGGAGAATTGCACTATGACCAGGAAAAGGCAGGTCTACGGGACTCCTTACTGAGAAGACTAGACAGGCCTGAAACAAGAGCTGATCCAGAGAACAGAAGGGTGTGCTGTCTGCCGGGTGCTAAGATACGGGATGTGGACCTGAGGCTGAAGAGGATCCTAACGGGAGCAGAAAAGAATCCCTTAATTATCCTTCATGTGAGAACAAATGATACGGCTAGATTCTCGCTGGAAAGTATTAAGGGAGACTATGCTAGGCTGGGGAAGACGCTCAAGGAAATCGAGGCTCAGGTGATCTTTAGTGGGATTCTGCCTGTTCCTAGAGAAGGGCAACAAAGGTGTGACAAGATTATGATGCTCAACAGATGGCTCAGGCACCGGTGCTATAAGGAGGGCTTTGGGATGTATGGCCATTGGGAAGCATTCTTGGGCAGAGGACTGTTGTCTCGGGATGGACTTCACCTGAGTAAGGATGGAAATAGACTTCTAGGATGGAGGCTGGCACAACTGATTAAGAGAGCTTTAAACTAGGAATTTGGGGAAGATGGTTGGGAGATGTCCAGGTAATCTCCATGCCGGATTTTAACATTGAGAGGGAAGAAAACAAAGTCAGAGAGGATACAGCTATGGGTAGGAGAATGGACACAAGGAGGAAGGGTAGTGTACATACCAGTCTAATAGGTGATACTGGCAGTAGAATGTCTGTGCTTAATTGGGTAAAGAATGTGAGCGAGGCCTAACAGCAAAAATTAAGATGTTTGTACACTAATGCGAGGAGTCTAGGTAACAAAATGGAGAAACTAGAGTTACTGTGCAGGAAGTGAAACCAGATATTATAGGGATAACAGAAACATGGTGGAATAGTAGTCATGACTGGACTACAGGTATTGAAGGGTATGTGCTGTTTAGGAAAGACAGAAATAAAGGCAAAGGTAGTGGAGTAGCATTGTATATGAATGATGAGGTAGACTGTAAAGAAATAAGAAGTGATAGAATGGATAAGACAGAGTCTGTCTGGGAAAAAATCACATTGGGGAAGAAAGCTACTAGAGCCTCCCCTGGGATAGTGTTTGGGGTGTGCTGTAGACTGCTCGGATCCGATCTGGATATGGTTAGAGACCTCTTTAACGTTTTTAATGAAGTAAATACGAATGGGAATTGTGTGATCATGGGAGACTTTAACTTCCCAGATATAGACTGGAGGACAAGTGCTAGTAATAATAATAGGGCTCAGATTTTCCTAGATGCGGTAGCTGATGGATTCCTTCACCAAGTAGTTGCTGAACCAATGAGAGGGGATGCCATTTTAGATTTCATTTTGGTTAGTTGTGAGGACTTTGTAGAAGAAATGGTTGTAGGGGAAAACCTTGGTTCGAGCGATCATGAGCTAATTCAGTTCAAACTAAATGGAAGGATAAACAAAAATAGATCTGTGACAAGGGTTTTTGATTTCAAAAGGGCTAACTTTAAAAAATTAAGGAAATTAGTTAGGGAAGTGGATTGGACTGAAGAACTTGTGGATCTAAAGGCGGAGGAGGCCTGGAATTACTTCAAGTCAAAGTGATACTGAAGTGCAGAAACTATCAGAAGCCTGCATCACAAGAAAGGGGAAAAAATTCTTAGGCAGGAGTTGTAGACCAAGCTGGATGAGCAAGCATCTCAGAGAGGTGATAAAGAAAAAACAGAAAGCATACAGGGAGTGGAAGATGGGAGGGATTAGCAAGGAAAGCTACCTTATTGAGGTCTGAACATGTAGGGATAAAGTGAGACAGGCTAAAAGTCAAGTAGAGTTGGACCTTGCAAAGGGAATTAAAACCAATAGTAACAGGTTCTATCACCATATAAATAAGAAAGCAAAGAAAGAAGAAGTGGGACCGCTAAACACTGAGGATGGAGTGGAGGTCAAGGATAATCTAGGCATGGCCCAATATCTAAACAAATACTTTGCCTCAGTCTTTAATGAGACTAATGAGGAGCGTAGGGATAATGGTAGGATGACAAATGGGAATGAGGATATGGAGGTAGATATTACCACATCTGAGGTAGAAGCCAAACTTGAACAGCTTAATGGGACTAAATCGGGGGGCCCAGATAATCTTCATCGAAGAATATTAAAGGAATGGGCACATGAAATTGCAAGCCCGTTAGCAAAATTTTTTAATGAATCTGTAAACTCAGGGGTTGTACTGTATGACTGGAGATTGCTAACATAGTTCCTATTTTTAAGAAAGGGAAAAAAGGCAATCCGGGTAACTACAGGCCTGTTAGTTTGACATCTGTAGTATGCAAGGTCTTGGAAAAATTTTGGAAGGAGAAAGTAGTTAAGGATATTGAGGTCAATGGTAATTGGGACAAAATACAACATGGTTTTACAAAAGGTAGATCTTGTCAAACCAACCTGATCTCCTTCTTTGAGAAAGTAACAGATTTTTTAGACAAAGGTAATTCAATGGATCTAATTTACCTAGATTTCAGTAAGGCGTTTGATACCATGCCACATGGGGAATTATTAGTTAAATCGGAAAAGATGGGGATCGATATGAAAACTGAAAGGTCAATAAGGAACTGGTTAAAGGGGAGACTACCACGGTGTTAGGTCAACGGGTCATACTGAAAGGTGAACTGTCAGACTGGAAGGAGGTTACTAGTAGAGTTCCTCAGGGATCGGTTTTGGGACCAATCTTATTTAATCTTTTTATTACTGACCTCGGCACAAAAAGTGGGAAGGTGCTAATAAAGTTTGCGGATGACACAAAGCCGGAAGGTATTGCCAATACAGAGAAGGATTGGGATATCCTACAGGAAGATCTGGATGACCTTTTAAACTGGAGTAATAGGATGATATTTAATAGTGAAAAGTGCAAGGTCATGCATTTAGGGATTAGTAACAAGAATTTCTGTTATAAACTGGGGACGCATCACATGGAAGTAACAGAGGACGAGAAGGACCTCGGCATCTTGGTCGATCACAGGTTGACTGTGAGCCGCCAATGTGATATGGCCGTGAAAAAAGCTAATGCGGTCTTGGGATGCATCAGGCGAGGTATTTCCAGTCGAGATAAGGAGGTGTTAGTATCATTATACAAGGCACTGGTGAGACCTCATCTGGAATATTGTGTGCAATTCTGTTCTCCCATGTTTAAGAAGGATGAATTCAAACTGGAACAGGTACAGAGAAAGGTTACTAGGATGATCCGAGGAATGGAAATCCTGTCTTATGAAAGGAGACTCAAAGAGCTTGGCTTGTTTATCCTAACCAAAAGAAGGCTGAGAGGAGATATGATTGCTCTCTATAAATATATCAGAGGGATAAATACCAGGGAGGGAGAAGAATTATTTCAGCTCAGTACCAGTGTGGACACAAGAAGAAATGGATATAAACTGGCCATCAGGAAGTTTAGACTTGAAATTAGACCAAGGTTTCTAACCATTAGAGGAGTGAAGTTCTGGAACAGCCTTCCAAGGGAAGCAGTGGGGACAAAAGACATATCTGGCTTCAAGACTAAGCTTGATAAGTTTATGGAAGGGATGATATGATGGGATAGCCTAATTTTGGCAATTAATTGATCTTCGACTGTTAGCGGTAGATATGCCCAATGGCCTGTGATGGGAAGTTAAATGAGGTTAAATGAGGAATCTGAGTTCCTCCAGAGAATTCTTTCCTGGGTGTCTGGCTGGTGAGTCGTGCCCACATGCTCAGGATTTAGCTGATCGCCATATTTGGGATCTGGAAGGAATTTTCTTCCAGGGCAGATTGTCAGAGGCCCTGGGGGTTTTTTGTCTTCCTCTGTAGCATGGGGCACGGGTCACTTGCTGGAGGATTCTCTGCACCTTGAAGTCTTTAAACCACAATTTGAGGACTTCAGTAGCTCAGACATAGGTTAGGGGTTTGTTACAGGAGTGGGTGGGTGAGATTCTGTGGCCTGCGTTGTGCAGGAGGTCAGACTATAGACGATCATAATGGTCCCTTCTGACCTTAAAGTCTATGATTCTATGATGATATACGTTCAGGGAAACAATCACTCCGCTTGATAAGGTTCTTCTGTCACAGGAAAGATTGTGCAGCTTGGAACTGAATATTGGATGCTTGAGTTTCAACTAATACACTGAAGGTTATACAATTGCTAATTTTCATCATACACACACATGGTCAAGTTTTATGGCTTCTGCAACAGTTTCTCCCATCTGTCTTGTCTTTGCATATACAGCTTATTGGGAATGTCATTGATGCTAATCAGTGGCAGCACATTCCCACTTGTGGTTAAAGGAGAAATGACTCAAAAGCAGATAACTGACTAAGATTGTATGTCCAAAGAATATGATAGAAACCACCCATGGCAGTGGCAAGCTGATTACATAAAGGTATCTGTTTTTTTTCTAGGATGCTAATTTGGAGATTTTCTCTGGCAGGCCATATTATTAAGACCAGTTCACTAAGCTCTATGATAAGAGTCACAAAAGATATGCTTACAGGAAAAGGGCAGGAATTTTTTTAAAATGACTAAATGGAAAGGTTGAATGGGTTATTTGAGCCAAACTAAGTATGCTTTGGAAGATGGAAATCCGTCCCAAGAGAAGTCAATAGAAAGGAGCATAAAACAAAGCAGGTAAAATGTAAACTGGAAATTAGGAGGGGCAAGATGGAATTTGAAGAGCAAATTGTCAGACACAGAAAAAAAACAAGCAACAAGAAATTCTTTAAATATATATAAGGAGATAGCCTGCAAGGAAATTGCTGAATCTGCTTGACGTTGACGGTTAGGGAGAAAGGGAGCAAGAAAGGAGGATAGAGACATTGCAGAGAAGGTAAAACAGTTTGTTTACTTGCAGTACAATGGGAAAGCATTCTGTGGCAATAATCCCTATATTCTGCTGCATTGTTAATTTATTCTGTCACCGTGAAATACCCTTCATTCCCAATCTTTAGTGCTCCCCTCGACTCATGATTGTGTGCATGTGCACACAAAGCTGTGGCTCATAATTGAAAATACTCATTGGTTTAAAATGTATCAATAATTATTTTAGGGAAATTTCCACATTTGGGGGTAGGCGAAGGAAATGTGTATTTGCCATGTTAAACATATGATGCATGTTTGAAATTGTTGAAGGATTTGGAATGGTACAGTAAGTCTGGAGGGGTGCAGTGGGGATGGATTAGTGAGCTGATGAGGTAGTCATAAGAAGGTGATATATTTGTAGGATATCTGTGCAATTTATCACAGGGATATTGCTGCCACATAAACAGAAGTAAATAGAAAGGAATGATGCACCTTTGGCAGCCTCCTCTGCCCATGCTAATTTGAATACATTCAAGTATCTTTTCAAATAGGCTACAGTACTCTATAGCACAGGTACCATGAATCTTGCAAAGAAATATTGTCAATGCCATAATAATTCAATATAGTGAACTGCAGTGATATCTTCAGTTTATTTAGACGATTGTAACATATAGTGCGCTTAGTCCTTATGACAGATGACTGTACATTCCACTTTTGTAAAGGGAAACCATGCCTCACCAATTTTTTAGAATTCTTTCAGGGGATCCACAAACATGGACAAGGGTGAGTACTTGGATTTTCAGAAAGCCCTTGACAAAGTCCATCACCGAAGGCTCTTATGCAGAGTAAGCAGTCATGGGATAAGAGGAAAGGTCCTTTCATGGATCAGTAAATGGTTAAAAAGACAGGAAGCAAAAGGTAAGAATAAATGGTCAGTTTTCAGAATGGAGAGAGGTAAATAGTGGTGTCCCCCAGGGACCTGTACTGCGACCAGTGCTCTTCAACATATTCATAAATGATCTGGAAAAAGGGGTAAACAGTGAGGTGACAAAGTTTGCAGACAATACTAAATTCTCAAGATAGGTAAGTCCCAGGGAGACTGCAAAGAGTTACAAAAGGATCTCACAAAACTCGATGACTGGGCAACAAAGTGGCCGATGAAATTAAATGTTAAATGCAAAGTAATGCAGATTGGAAAACATCCCAACTATATGATGAGGTCTAAATGAGCTGTTACTACTCAAGAAAGAGATCTTGGAATCATTGTATATAGTTCTCTGAAAACATTTGCTCAGTGTGCAGCAGCAGTCAAAAAAGCTAGTAGACTGTTAGGAACCATTAGGAAAAGGATAGATGATAAAACAGAAAATATCATAATGCCACTGTATAAAATACATGGTATGCCCACACCTGGAATACTATGTGCAGTTCTGGTTGTCCCATCTCAAAAAAGGCATATTAGAAATGGAAAAGATTCAGAAAAAGGAAAAAAAATTATTAGGAGTATGAAACAGCTTCCATATGAGGAGAGGTTAAAAAGACTGGGACTATTCAGTTTAGAAAAGAGATGACAGAGGGGTGGGGGGGAATATGATAGAGGTCTATAAAATCATGAATGGTGTGGAAAAAGTGATTAAGGAAGTGTTATTTACTCCTTCACTTAACACAAGAACCAGGGCTCACCCAATGAAATTAATATGCAGAAGGTTGAAAGCAAACAAAAGGAAGCACTTCTTTAAACAACGCACAGTCAAGCTGTAGAACTTATTGTATGGGGATGTTGTGAAGGCCAAAACTATACCTGGATTCAAAAAAGAATTAGATAAGTTCCTGGAGGATAGGTTCATCAATGGTTATTAGCCAAGATAGTCAAGGATCCAGTCCAATGCTTTGGGTGACCCTAGCCTAGGCCTCTGAGGCCTGAGCTACACTTGGGGGGGTGGGGGAATTGATCTAAGTTACACAACTCCCATAGCTGAAGTCGACGCACTTAGATCTACTTACTGCGTTGTCTTCACTGCGGTAGGTTGAATGCTGATGCTCCCCCCTGTCGATTCCGCCTATGCTTCTTGCTCCGGTGGAGTACCAGAGTCGACGGGAGAGTGCTCAGCGGTCAATTTATCGTGTCTTCACTGGACACGATAAATAGACCCCCCGCTGGATCGATCGCTCCAAAGGTAAGTGTAGACATGGCGTGACTGTTGGATGCTGGACGACAAGGGATGTATCACTTGATGATTGCCCTGTTTATTTCCTTTGAAGCATCTGGCACTGGCTGCTGTTGGAAGACAGGATACTTGGCTAGATGAATCATTGGTCTGGCCCAGAATGGCCATTTTTATGTTCTTATATTCAAATATTTTCACTAAGCTTAATTTTTAATAAAATAAATCTTAAAATAATTTTTTTAAAATAATTTTTAAGGAAAAATATTTAAATCCCCCCAATCTGTAGTATTTTAGTTAGAAATTGGATATTAGATTTAGAACTTATTTTTTAGGCTATGGCTACGCTACGGACCTTACAGTGGCACAGCTGTACCGCTGCAGTTGTGCCACTGTAAGGTCTCCTTTGTAGCTGTTCTGTGCCGGCATAAGAGCTCTTTCCAGTTAAACTACCCCCAACGAGCGGCGGTAGCTATATGGGCAGGAGATGCCCTCCTGTCCACCTCAGCGCTTTGGTAGGTGAAACTTTTATGTCTGGCAGGTTTTTTTGACCAAAAAAGGTTTTGCCGACAAGTGCTAGTGTAGACAAAGCCCTAGTTTGTCTTTGAATAGTATACTACTATTTAGATTCACTGTGTTAATTTAGGTTTCAGAATAACAGCAGTGTTAGTCCGTATTCGCAAAAAGAAAAGGAATACTTGTGGCACCTTAGAGACTAACCAATTTATTTGAGCATAAGCTTATTTAATTTATTTGAGCGTTGCATCCGATGAAGTGAGTCACGAAAGCTTATGCTCAAATAAATTGGTTAGTCTCTAAGTTGGCACAAGTACTCCTTTTCTCTTTGTGTTAATTTATTATACCATGATTGCATCATTTTACCATCAGGAAAAAAGTCATATATTAAGTTCTAGTTTGCTGAGTTTTAGTTATTCTCTGAAGACCTGATAATCATCAAAAAGCTTCCTCTTTCTGCGCTGTTAAGAAAAAGATTCATTAAATGGCATTTCTTCTTACTGCAGGAACTTTTTATCACATACCATTATCTCAGTAGTGTTAAAATGAGTAATGAAAACCATCAGCCTCTACTAATATTTTCAAATGTCAAAACTTAATTCTGTGGAGTCATTTTCACAGTGTAGTTACTATTGAACCTCTTGACCCAAGTGAAAGATTACTTTTCTGAGAGTTTAGTAAGAAACATTGCCTAGTACATCCATTAATCAGATTATATAGAAAGTAAGCCAATTATGTTGACACATTTTTGGCATTCATTCAGTTTAATGCAATCAAACTGCCTATAGATTTGCATGGCCTTTTGGACATCCAGGTCTTAGCTTGTAAAGAGCTGACCATTTTAGAGTTACTCAAATAGCATGTAGAAGATTGCATAGTAATACATTTCCAGGAAGGACCTGCAGTCCTACAAAAGGAAGTGATAACCTTTTTTTCTTTGTGAAGGACCCATCTGCCAGTCTGTAATGGTTTACTTTCCGTGCTGCAGTCTGGAGCAATTGTTGGATGTAATCAAAAGGGCAGCCTCTTGAATACTCTATATGTTCTAACTCTCCTTCACTGGACAACCACAGTTGGACTGAACTCTTTCTGAAGTATCAAATAGATTTTGGCCACAATTTTCAAACGTGGATGTCTTAAATTAATCCTGTAACTCTACCTTTAGGCACCTAAATAAGTGGTCTGATTTTCAGAGGTGCTAAGCATCTACAATTCCCAGTGATTTTAGAGGATGATGTGGGTGCTTAGTACATCAGAAAATCAGGGCAGTAAGTTTTGTGATGTGGATATTAATGACATAATTTTCAAGATTAGATATGCACAATTGTTCACATAATTTGTATATAAATTGGTTAAATGCTCACACAAGTGTCCTGTTATGTGCTGCCTAGTCACTTGAGCATAATTTTGTGTGCTTTTTTACATGTGCTATTTTGAAAATCAAGAGGGTCAATAGCTAGATTTCTGGGTGGTAAGCATTGTAGAAAATGCCTTACCATCTCTCATTGAGTTTCAGTTGTCTCCTATGATGTCCTTTTTTGTCAGGATGGATATGACAGAAAGGATTTTAAAATGTAATGTTTAAAAAAGGCTTTGCAAAATGTTAATTAAAATGTATGTTTGCATTTTGTAGTTTGTTTATATATTAAATGCCTCTGAAAATGTCAATTATAATTGCTATGCTGATCAAAATGGGTACAGTTTCTTTCAAGGCTTAAGTGCCATAATGTCCCAGATGTGGTTTGGTTTTTCTTAAGTTCATTCAGGTAGGCGTGACTGAAACAACTTCATGTTGTTTGGAGGCAGACAGTACTAAATAGGTTGTGATAGTTGATGAATACCTCATGTCTTTGTAACAACTGTCAAGGCTTTTTGCATTTTTTAAAAAGAGGGAACTTGGAAATATCTGACACTTTTTTTTGTATTCTGTTTATCCTGGAAAACCAGACATTATATCTTGAATAAAGATCTGCATGTCATTCTAGGAGCTATCAAATATCATCGAAATAGGTACAGAATTTCTTCCGCCATCCCAACTGATGCTATCAGTGTTTTTTTCATCCTATAATCTGACATCTCAATTAATCATAATTGAAAGACATTTTAGGGAATGGAATTTGTTTTCCCTCACAGACCATTGCATTATAGCCTGGTCTCTTGTGCCGTCTGCTGATTGGGCCTAATAAAGCGTAACTCCTGCCTGGATTAGCTTGCCAGATTGGGACAAATCATTTTATAGACTGGAGTTTATCTGATCGCAGAGACAAACTGAGGCACTGAAAATCACTGGTCACTTTTGAAAAGGCAGGTCTTCGTTGTAGCTTACCCTCACCCTGTCTTTCAGGAGTAGTGACCAGAATGTATCTGAAGTTGTGGGTTGGTATTGTGATAATTCTGATCCTCTTGATTTGTACTTAAATTGTGCCTATATTCACAAAATAGACTGGAATTTGTGGAAAAAATGAAATGGATGAAATGTGTGCATGTGCAACGTGAAATTAACATTAACTGTGTTACGTATGGTATATGATGTCAGTTATTTTCCTGCTGCCAATCCTAGGGGGGAAGTGTCTGGATACTCTTTCTTCTGGCTGTCATTTTGACATCTTTTTTGGGGGAAGATAGATCAGCGGTAATGTTATTTGTATTTCCTCTTTTTTCATAAAAGTTTTTACTTTTTAAAATCTTGTGTTCCTTGAAGAGCTTTCTGTTATACTGTGATGCTTCATTGCAAGTCCTTTCAGAAGGTTATTTGTATTTCTGAATCAAAACCAGAGATTAGTTTAGGATGTTTTTCATTCCTAATAGAAAGTATGTAGGGCAAGACTACCCTACATTCCTTTTTTTCTGCTTAGACTATCTCTTCTATTCTGGGTTGGCTGCAAGACATTACTCTTTATTTTAGTGCACTTTAGAGCAGTCTGTAATAACAATAATATTGATGTAATATGTAGGAATGACAAATGTTCAGAAGAGTATGTGATCTTACATCTTCTGAAGTCAACTTAATTTTCTTTAGAACATAAAATTAAGGGTGCCATTTAAAGGTGACCTAAAAAGGATTTTATAAAACTGAATTTGTGCCCTTGTTTGCTTCCTGTTAATATATAAAAAAGACTAGAGCCCTGTCTATGCTGTTTTTTCTGAAATGAGCTCTAATTTTTTTTTTAAAGGGAAATGCGGTACTGATTTTCTACCTTACAAATTCAAGAAGTGTCTAGTCTTGGGACTCCCTGGTTTTGCTGAAGGATGTTCTTGGTAGCCTTAGAACTTTTGTTGAGATGTTTATACAGAGGAAGAGATGGTCCAGTGGTTAGCCTGGAACTCATGAGACCTGGGTTCAATTCCCCCATTCTACCACAGACTTCCTGTGTGATCTTAGGCCTGGTCTACATGAGGGGGGGGATTGACCTGAGTTACGCAACTTCAGCTACATGAATAACATAGCTGAAGTCTGTGTACTTAGATCTACTCACTGTGGTGTCTTCACTGCGGTGCGTTGACTGCTGACGCTCCCCTGTCGACTCTGCCTGCGCCTCTCACTCCCGTGGAGTACAGGAGTCAACAGGAGAGCGCTCGGGGGTCGATTTATTGCATCTAGACTAGATGCGATAAATCGACCCCCTGCTGGATCAATTGCTGCCCGTCGATCCGGCAGGTAGTATAGACATACCCTTACTGTCTCTGTGCCTAAGTTCCCCATCTGTAAAATGTGTATATTTGTACTCACAAGGGTGTTGTGAAGATAAATATATTGGACTCTGTAGTGCTCATGTACTGGGAATGGTGGACATATAAGTACCGAAGACAGATATCTGTCACTTTATTTGAAGGTGATGAATAATAAAAATGCTTATTAAGCATTGGTGTAAGCTTTAAAACACCATGTGCCCAACCCTGCTCAGAGGAGGTCTCGATAAAATGCTTGAAGCTGTCTGTGCCCTTACTATCCTAGAGCTCATAGCGCTCCTACCACTGGTGAAGGCACCAGTGGGAAATCTTATGGAAAAGTCTAACATAAATGAAGACTCGGTTCTGCTGTCCACTTCTTGACTCAAGTGATGGCATAACTCTTGTACATCATAAAGAAACAAGGGCATAAACCCATTTTTTTAATACTTTATAGATCACCTTTAACAATCATGCAAATGAGTTAAAATATGAATAGGAAAATGTAAGCCATATAAATTATTATTACAGTATTGTTGACGGAGAGCCATCTGATGACTCTTACAGCTTCCACACATGCACACTTTTTCTGTACTTCCACATGAACATATAAAGCAATCGAAACAAGGCATCAGATGGTTCTCTCGGTCATATACATTTATAATGCTTATGTTTTTTACTACACCAGCTGTGTCCTGAACTCAGTCTACAATCCAGTCAACAAATTCATAAAATAAATAAATCTTTTCTGTACTGTCAGAGATCCTAGTGAGAGCTCTCTCCCGGCTTCCCATTATCACTGCTGTGAGGGGAAGCCAAACTTCAGTGCTCTGGATCCCTGGGGTGTCTTGAGGTTATGGAGCCTTAGCAGGCTGCAGAAATTCTATTAATCTACTGTGTAACTGTAGTTGGAGGTAGGGAGAGTAAGTATGTTTAGCATTTGAGACCCAAAAACTTGTTCAGAGATAATAGATAAGAATATACTGCTGCTGCTTAGCTTCCTTACAAGTGAAAGTAACTTGGGAAAAGCCTTCTTTATTGTGAATATCTTTGTATGTGTACAATTCATCTGTATACATTTCTATATGGCTCCACCAAGAAAAAAATGAGCCCCACGTGGAATTAGAGTAACATTACCAATTCTTTTATTAAAAAGTTTGGTGTAATAACTATATTTTGATTTACATTTTTTTACAGTAAATTGTAAGCAGTGGAGAATTGTTAGAAGAGGAAGCATAAACCTTTCAAAGCTTGGTTCCTGTTTGTTATAGCTCAGTTTAGCACAAAAGCATTATTTCCATTGCATTTTTATGAGAAATGCCATGAGCATGCTTTTTATCATATTTCATAGGGATGCAAAATTGCCTTGAGGCTCAGTGTTCAGAGTAGAGATGAACGTTTACATTGATAGAACAGCTCCAAGGATGAGTTGTAGTAATGAGTACTTAGACTCCTCATTCCCGTCCTCCCACCCCAAGGGGAAAAAAGTTCCTCTTCAGATGTCGAAAACACTGTTGGAGGTTCTGAAGCTGGAAAAATCTGCAGGATGAATTTTTTAGAGCAGAAGTCAACCTTAAAATGTTTGTTTTAACTGAAGTTGCTGGCAATGTCATTACAAGTTCTACCCTTTCATTATTTTAGAAGGCCTTGGTTAAAATCCTTGATCCTCCTCCCACTATTAAAGGCACAGGCAGTCCTAAATTCAGAAAGGCTTTGGTAGAACCCCACACCGCATTCTTTGTGGGGGGGAGAGACTCTTCCCCAGCATACAGGAGTTGACCTAAATCTTTTAAGAGCACCATTGGGCCAGTTCACAAGAACCCTCATAATGTGTCTGTATGCAAAGTTCAGATCAGAACATATCCTAAGAAGCCCGGAGTCTTGAAACTAGAAAAGCCTGTTTGAGTCTTGCATTGTTTGACCTATGAAAAGTCTTGCTTGTAGGATATAATTTACATATAGTAGTTTCATTTTTATGGTCAGAAGAGACTGCAGAGACCTAAGCCCTTATACTTTAATTAGCTAAAATTTAGTTTGGAAATGAAATTCATAATGTAATATGATTGCATCCTTTTTTTTTTTTGAATGAGATATAAGATCTTGGGTATAATCTTATACATGTATCAACTGCTTTTAAACACTTGAGTGTTGCCTTGGTTATCATATGTATCACTATGCAGTAAAGATGTTTCTTACAAACTTTCCAGAAAAAAAAAACAATTTGTGTTTTGCTCCTAAGTTTTCCATTCAGAATAGCTATGATTATCCATAGCACAGAATATGCTAAGGTGAATACTTTTAGGTATTTAGGCTGTTTGTATACTATTTGTTTGGACAGTGAGAACAGACTAGTCAGTTTCACAGGTTTGTAGTTGATTTCTAGCTCAGTTGTAAATATTGCTATGCCTGGGTTGCAAATACTGCAGGGGAAACTTTATTTTAAAACAAATTTCCATTGGACCAAAAAACTTCATAGAAACATTTCTATTGATCTTGTAAAAATTTTGCAAAGAAAAAGTGTTCATGGGACATGAAGACTGTAGATCTCCATGTTAAATTCAGATGAGAAGGACCTTTTAGCGTTATGCTGAAGTGAAATGTAGAGTACTTTTATGACAGGTGAAGCAGGTCATTGCGAGGCCAGCAAAACCAAACAAATATCATGTGTTCTGCAGCACAGATGACAGTGGAAGGGAAAGTAGAGTGAGTTTTGATCATGTTTTCTTATTAATCCTGTATGCAGTCTTGTTACTGAATAGATAATTGTCCAAATGGAGGTCAGTTTTATCTTTTGGCTGTTGTACTGTTTGGCAGTGCCTAGAATTGTCCGGGTTACCTTACAAGTAAATAAGAAACTCTGGTTTGCTATGATCACTAATGATGAGTATGAGGAGATTTGTGTCTTTACATTGCATATATAAAGGAAAGGATGCTGGGGAGGAAAACCAAAGTTTATATTATATTTTGATTAAATGAATTTGTTATCTATATCATTGTTTTCAATGGGTATCTGAAGAGCTATATTCATCAATAAAAGATACTATCATCCAGAAATTAAGTTTCTGGGGTTTGTTAGTTTATTTTAAATTATTCCTTCTCTTACAACCATATCCAGTATATAAAAAAGTTAAAAGTTGCTTAAATGAGGTTGCAAAATGCATGCAAGTGCTTTAAGAGAAGAAAGTAAAGCGTTGAGTGGTTTTTTTCCCTTTTATCTTCTGAACACTGAAATTAAGATGATGATGAACTGCATGGTTAAATGTGCCACATGACTGCCTTTTGAAAAGGAGGTTTGAGCCTACGTTACAGACTTGTGCACTCTTGTTTAATGTTTAACAGAAAAAAATCACTAGGTTGAGTTACAAGAATAGGGCCTTTTAAAACTAGATTTTAAACTCTGTTTTTAGATATGGTAATCGTTAACATGAACACATTGAGTGCTGCTTTTAATAACTAACATTATTGCTGAAGTAATGGTCTTTTGGTGGTGATGCAATGGTCTTAAAGTTCTATTCCTCAAGCTATTGACACATTAGAAGAACTTGGATTAACCAGTAGAGTTTTTCAAGTTTTCCTTCAGCCACCTGTCTCATATTTAATGGCTAAAGATTTTTCTGACAGATTCTTCAAGAAAAAACAAAATGCAAGGACATCAGAGATCAATTCCACCCCCTGACCTTGTATGGCTCAGTCTGAACATTTGAATTGTGAGCTGAGGCAGTGGTTTCTTAGTTACACAGGCTGTTGGAGCATCAATGTGTTGCAAACATTGTTTACAGATCCTGAAAATCAGATAAGTTTATTGTGTATACAAAATATACTTTTCTTTGAAAATAAATGGAAATAAATTACAGTCCGGTAATAACTGGTGCACAGTAACTCTAAACTTTTGACCCTGAAACTTTGGGTTGTTGAGTGAGAATGACTTGTGTAATATTAGATCCTTATTCCTTTTCAGTCCAAATGAAGACAGAAATATACTAATGCTTTCTACAAAATTCTAAAACAAAAATATTGTAATAATGAACAGCTACCCTTAAATCATTCTTAAAATTGCATTTTCACAAAATAACTTACAATAAATGAAAATTAAGTAATATTTTTTCTGAATTAACTGTTAAAAGACACAAACCCCCATGAAGAATAGCATAATTTAATTATTTATGGAATCCTTCCAATAGCAATCAATTTTAAAAAGTACAACAAAAATAGTCAGGTTTCCTCAATGTTTCTCAAACTGTACTCTGCCAAGCACTTACTAGCCATATGTGGAGACCTTGGTGGTCATATATGGTGCTGGCTACTCCTTTTTCTCAGACCAGTGAGAAGGTTGACCAGGAATTGCTGGCAGAGTCAGAGCCAGAAGATGCCAAAGAGGCCAGAGTTACTTCTAGGGAAAGGGGGACAGAGCTGGAAACTGGGCAGAGAGGATGTGTCAGGTGAGTTTAGAGCAGATGTGTGAATGGGAGAATAGTTGAAAGGGGATGGGGGAAAGAGAGAGGAGTGGAATTCTTTTTTTAAAAAATAAACCAATTTGATAATGTTAACTGTACCAAATACACCAGGAATTGTTGCCACCACAAAGATGGTATGGGATTGAGAGTTGAAGGCTTGTGGAAAGGGTAAGCAGTGAGACCCTATTAAGAGGGGGACTGTAACTATGATGAAGTTAGAGGGTCCTTGCTTTAAAAATAATAGTCCAAAGATAATTCAGATTGGTTAGTTAAACTGTGGTGAGTCTCTAAACTGCACCTTAGAATCATACAGTGTTTAAGTAAAACCTTTCAGATTTGAGGTGTGGTGCTTAGCCTAAGAAAGCTTCCACTTAAATTTTATTAAATAAAAGGTTTCCTAAAACTATAAAGATGAAACAGTTAATATCCTCACTTAGTTTACAGTATTTACAAAGGATGCAAGTTAAAGCCCTGGATATACATTATCACAAAATAGCTCTTAATATCTATCTTCAGTGACTTAGAAGGATTACGACTCACTCTTTTTTCACAAGAAAACAAGTGAAACATAGCAGATTCTACATTCTTGGTGCTTTTCCTTCTCAAGTAATTTTTCCAACCCTAAAGTCACTCTTCAAATAAAGAGGAAAAAGAAGAAAAAAAATATTTTTACCATTTACATATACTTGAAATCCCATCCTAATAAATTACTGTGTTGACCAGTCCATATCAGCCTGATATGTAAGAAAGACCCGAAGTAATTTCTGTTGTTTCTGCCTCCTCTGATGATGTCTCTTTAAATAGCATATGTTGTCCTGTTATGCCAGTTAAGAGAGATTTACATACCATTAAACTAGACCTTTTTGTTACTCTCCATCTGTCTGTATTTTCAACTTTTTGGCAAGAGTAGGAATTTTGCCCTAGTACACTGTTCTATCCTATGCTGAAATATAATAACAGGTTTCAGAGTAGCAGCCGTGTTAGTCTATATTCGCAAAAAGAAAAGGAGTACTTGTGGCACCTTAGAGACTAACAAATTTATTTGAGCATTCAGTGGAAAATCCGATGAAGTGAGTTGTAGCTCATGAAAGCTTATGCTCAAATAAATTTGAAATATAATAGTCTCTCATACTCTTAGATTTAACTCTGTAACTCCCTATCTTCCTTCAGAGGAGCCAGAGGTGTTATTTATATGCTTTGAGGCAGCCAAGTCAGAAAATGCCAATTCTCAGATCTTGATGGACTTACAGAAAGCAATGGACTGTGCCTCACTCTGGTTTTCAGTCTTCCAGGCAGTTCCTCTAAGCTTTAGAAATCAGCTAAAGAGAGAGCCATAATGTAGACCCTTACTCCTACAGTAGACATGACTGCAGCTGTTAAAAGAAATCTTTACTACTAGAAGGTAATGCACACCCTTGAATAAACACCATTACATAAAGTTCTCAATGTCGGACACATTTGTTTTCTTCCTGCATATATATATATATTTTTTACTTCTTATCCCCTTTTTATTATTGTGAGACCTGTGAGGAACTATTACAGAAAATATGGGTGGGATCAGTTTTGGCACATGCTGTTACTATATCCAGATGGTAAGCATCCTAAAACTAAGAGTCAAATCATCTCAGAAAATGGTTTTGTAAAATTTTGGAACAAAATTGTGCACAATGATGCTGAAATACTATGATGATGGGAATACTGGCTGCTTTACTTTGTGTCAGCATTGTTTGCACCCCTAGGTGGTTGCTAAGTTTCTGGCATGGAGCAGAGCCCTTTCTCTCAGCATTCATTGACAGCCTCAGTTTTGAGCTATCTCAGTGTGACTGTGAAGCATGTGGAGTGCCTTCTGTGGCAGGCCCCTTATGCTTCACTTGCCTCATGGAGATGTCACCCTTCACAAGAGGGAGGGGAAGGCCCCCCAAGATGTGGGCAGGCAGCCTGACTCACATGGAATGTGCCAGGGCTTAAGGAATGGGATATGGGTTTCCCAGCCTAATGTTGCTCTGATGGCCTTGCCCAATTCTGAGTAGTTTTTCTGAAGGAGAACCATCTCTATCTTTCTGTGTATACTTTGATGCCATTCTAACAGTAGGCAGACACAGTGGGGGAAATAATAAAACAATGATAAAAACTAGTGCCTTCTTAAACCAAGAAAAGTTATTCCCCAGATTGACTTCCTGAGATGTATCAACTAAATATACAAGCAACTAAAAGTCTGTGAAAATGAAAGAGTTGTTTACAGCTAACAGATAAGCAAGACCAAAAGGGGAGAAAAATCAAGTGGGGGTTAGGGGAACCATCCCTAGTAAGTGGCCAAGAGAGGCAGCATGAGCAAGGAGAGTGGAAGGAATTCTCTTTGAGCTCCCAGATATTGCTCCCAGTGGTAGAGGTGGCCATTGTAAGGGCCTCACTAGCAGCAGAAATGTCATTTTAAATACTTTAAAATAATTTTTAAAATAATTTTATAGATTACTACCATGTAAGGGCTAGAAAAACTATATCAACAATTACAGAGATTCTTATGTTTCGCTAAAGAAAAAGTGATTATACAAGAATACAGACAGCAAGTTCTATTTAGAAAGGTAATACGACTTTCAGAACGATCCTCCCCACACATCCTGGGACATGTTGTTTATGGCTGTTTTCTTAAACTGAAATGCAGCTCTGCATTTACTCAGACTTGCTTTGGTTTGTTAATATCATTCCCATTAATGTTCAAACTCTCTACAGTTCCTTTAAAGCCATTAGCCGTCTATTTTAACTGCCATCTCAGGGAATTTACCTCTTTATTGTTGATTAAATAAAACCTGATAGTGTCATGATTTCGGGCATCTACACCTTTGTATTTCCCCTCAGTGGTCTAGCAAGGGCACCCACTGTCAGGCTTCCAGGTCTCCAGACATTGTTTTTTGTGTGGAGACCACATCTCTTTCCCTTCTGACCAAAGTATTTCCAGGCGCAAAGTTTCCTGCCATCATTGTAGTGATCTCAGCACAAGGACACCAGCTTGCTTTCCCTTAGATATGGTTAACAGGTGCAATTGCTATAACTATAAATTACCACATAGTTCTTTTTATTCAAGCCTATTTTAGTCTTGCAGTAAAAGCAATACACAGAAAACACATTAAAACCAATAAAAGAACCTGCATGCATAGTAATAAGCTTACCACACATTTTCCCAATTCTGACATGAGTTTTGGCAGAAGCCGTCCTTCAGTACCCTTCAAAGGGATTTCCTTTGTGGTCACAGGTTCATCACAGTCCTAGCACAGTCTTAGAGGATCTCAGAAGCTCATGTCCTTCCAATCCTCCCTGAAGTATTGGGGCCCTCCATGAACCAGGGACTTGTCTGTTTTGCTGGATCAGGAAAACCAGGTTATTGGTCGCTGGAGAATCCAGATTGAACTACTATATGTGTACCTCTGTGGGGAATGGACAAGGAGGGGTTGAGTTGCTTCAAAGGAATTATATTTGCATCCCCTTCCTACTAAAGAAGATGCATACAGTTCTACTATAACAAATACAAAATTACATTTTTAATACAATGAACCCCAAAGGTATTAAAACTAATTCAATAAAGTTTAACTTAATTCAGTAAAATTCATTCAGAATATTGTGGGACATTATCAGTCTGTCATAGTGAGATTTGTTTATTGATGCCTTCATTCTTTCTTGAGCAGTGTCTGATAACCCAGCCTTAGTGCTTTTCACATGGCTAAACTATTCAAATTTGTCATCATCAGGGGTGAAGTTCTGATCCTTTGGTGCTAACATGAACCTTGAGTAGTACTTCTGCTGTAGAGGCAGTGTGGTCCAGTGGATAGCATGCAGGCATGTTACTCATATTACCTTGGTTCTCTTCCCAGATGACCTGCATTGTACGTCTGCTGTATGATTTTCCTGTGCTTGTGCTCCACTCCCCCACCCCACTCCACTTTGCCTATCTTGTCTTTTTTAGCTCTCATGAGCAAGATCTTTTTCTTATTATGTGTTTGATCAGTGTTTTGCATAATAGAACAGTGATTTTGGTTGGGTCCTCTAGGCACTACTGTGATACAAATAAAAATAATAGCAAGCCACTGTGCTCTGCATCGAAGGGAATACTGGACCTTGGGTAAAGAGTCCACAATTCTAGGTTAATGTTCACCTTGATTTTAAAAAAGGTAAACTGTATTTTATTGTAATGTTAAAACCCCATCTTCTGTTTTACTAGTAAATGAAGTTATATTTTTAAGGTTATATTCTTTGATTGCTGACTGAAAAGTTTGCGTAGCCAGTTTTGGCACTTAACCACAAAAATCAAATAGAGAGGTAGGGGCTGTGTTCCTGGCATAGAGCCATTTGTGAAGGCATATTCCACTACCTTTAAATTAATTTTCATAAAAGGAATCAACTTTAAAAATTACATAAAAGCATTGAGGACTGTGTTTTTCCAGAAGGCAGATTATACTGTGTGTAATGATGTCACTATGGCTCCTGCAGAACACTACTGAAGGCTCACTATGAAGAAATGAGGTTAGGTTTATTTTATTGCTTAAAATGAAATTCAAACAATGGGTTCACGCTGCATTGTTTTTATAGATTATGTAAGGATAGGATTGGAATTATTTTGCTGCATTTATTGGAAGCTGTTTTATAAGGGCTTAATCCTGCTCCCTTCGATGTTAGTGGTGACATTTCCATTGAATTTAAAGGGAGGATTGAGTCCTGAATGAGTTTTCCATCATTTGTAGGTGTAACTGTCTGAGTGAAAAAGCTTAAGGTAAACAGCAAATTTGTACTGTTGTTGCTTGGAAAAATCAAGGAAAGGACACTATTATGTCTTTCCTGAAGTCCAGCTGATTCGTGGTTGATTTGTGATTGGACATGCGAGCTGAAGAGTAGAAAGGATAGATAATTGTTAGTTCAGAAAACCATTGCTTATGTAGCCTTTGTCTAAGCAATTGTCAGCTAGCTGGACTTGTAATATCTTTCAAACAAGTTTGGCAAGTGGTAGATAGCACCATTCCTCTTTTCTCCTCCTGTAGAGCGACCGTCGGGCATTGCATAAAGGAGGCAAGTGGAGGGCAGCTCACAAATTTTGGTGGTAGTGCTGTTAATTTTTTGGGCCTCTCTGGGTTTATAAGATTGTTATTGAAGTTAAACTGGCAAAAGGTGGCAAATACTCATTGTGACCCATACAACTGTTAAGTAAAATCTGTTAAAAGAAAATTCAAAAGAGACCAAAAGGCTGAGGTAGGCCAAGTGTGTTTAAACAAAGGAACTGTTGTTATGACTTCCAAGAACTTGAGGTCAGAGTGGCTGAGGGTTACTGGAAAAGGAAGGAACAGTCTTTGGGATACTAGAATTTACTGCATTTGAAATGATAGAGCAGGCAGAAAGTAGTACAGGGCTGTTACTCAGATGGTGGTATCTTTGGGATCTTGATAGGACCTATAGGTCCTTCCTTCATCCTAAGACATTATACTTATGCTTGTGGACACTGGAAAATACTTTAATATATGTAGGCCATAACCAGACCAATGGGAACGTTGGACCACTGCAACTGGACTTTCTATATGCAAGTAAAAGCTACTAGATGAAGTGAGCTGTAGCTCACGAAAGCTCATGCTCAAATAAATTGGTTAGTCTCTAAGGTGCCACAAGTACTCCTTTTCTTTTTGCGAATACAGACTAACACGGCTGTTACTCTGAAACCAGAAATAATCAGGGAAAGTAAATTATTGAGGATTGTCAGAATTGTATCAAAATAATCAAATCTACTTTTGAATCCAAGAGTACAAGGAATGTAAGTGTTAGAACAGGGTTAGAATATTGGGAGATTTGTGATTCAGTAATGTGAAGATCAAGAAAAGAATAAGAGGTTTTTAAAAGGCTGTTCTTACTTCAGTTTTAAGACTTGTAATCTTTACAGGATCAGTGTTTTTCATATTATGTGGTTCTTTGTTAACTGTTCACTGTTCACTGTTAACTTAAGTCCCTTTGTTTTGACATTTGAAGACAGCTGAGTGAGCATAAGAGGTTAGTGTTTTGAGCACTGGCAACAGGTGACTTATAGCCTTCAATATTTACTTAATTAAATATGTTGGCTTTTGTCCTAGCAGCTCTGAGCTGTTGTAGGTGGAGGGCCCAAGAAATCATGTAGAAACTTGCTCTAGCAGGATTAATGCAGAAGTCAACGTGAGCTGCCCCTATAAACTAGAGTGGTTTCTTTTTGTTTTACTGCAAAAGACAGTCTACTAATATTCAACATGAGCATTTATCCAGTAACAAAAATCCTTGTTTATTTGGGAGTGCTTCCGTACAAAAAGCATCCTCTTTATTGCTTCTGAAAATGTCATGACTGTACTAAAACTTAAGTTAGCGACAGCATATAGTAACTTGGGGAATTTCATTTTAGCTTGCAAACAGTAAAGGCTTTACTTCATTTAGCTAGCATATTTTGTGATTGTTCATCACTTTTAATTTCCAGTAAACACTTTTGAGGGGGCTTAAATGTATTAAACTAGAACCTCACAGTATCAAAGTAAGGGAAAATTGGGAGATTGCAGATTACATTCAGTAATTCAAGTTTGTCATCAACTTTCATCATATATGTGTATACTACAATATGGGTTGTCTGATGGTCTTGTAACAGACCTTTAGTGGAGGGGACATTAACCTCTTTTAATGATTATAAGAGTTTAGATGGAGAACATTTTTTTAGGTAGTCACCAATTTTAAATTCTTTCATCCAAGATTTCCCTTAATTGAAAACTTCAATTATTTTCCTGAAGGAAACAATACAAATATGAGTACTTCAGTAGGAAACAATTAGCAGTGGAAATAACTTCAGCATAGATATGTACATAAATTTAAAGTCTTCCTTCAAAACTAGCTTTAATAAGTACTTCTAACATGATGAACTGTAAACTTTTCTCTATCTTTGTACAGCTCCCAGCACAATGGGGCCTGATCTTCATTGGTACCACTAGGCACTACCATAATAGCAGTGGCTATACATATTTACTTCTAACAGAAGCTAAGGTTTTGTTGGCTATATTGTGGTTTTATTAGTGTGATTTCCAGGGAAATTCATTATTGAAGATGCAGATGCTCTTTAAATTCCTAAAGGTACACCATCAAAGAGAACTTTTAAAATATAGAAAACAAAATATTTTGCAGAAGCAGCTCATAGTCCATTAATAAATATCCCTTCTCAGACCCCATAATGTGTGTCTCATATAAAAATCAGATACGCCCCAGCTTGCCCCTTCATTTTTGCCTGTGCTTTGTTCCATGGGAAAATAGGTCTTAAGGTTTTCCAGCATTTGTAAAGAAAAACATGAGCTAATTCAAAAATATCCTAGCTCATGCTTTGTCTCATCTAAGAAGCCTGTTTTACAAAAAGGTAAACAGAAAATCTCTCATTTGGAGGTGAGTAAGGGTATAACTCACCTCTGTGTCTTTTAATACTGTTTTGACTTTTTGTCCAGTTCACTCTGGGAAACACAGTACATAGTTTTATCAGAAGCTGAATGCTTTGTGTTATATGTTCAATTTAAAGTCTGAATTAAAACTTTTAACATGTGACTTCTCTGTACAAGTTCACAAATAAATCACCGAAAAATTAAATCCCTAGACCAGTCTGTGGCCTTCAGGGTGGCCTTCATTCCATCTCCTGCTGCTAGAGTTTTAGTACCTGAACCCTTCCTTAATCTTGCTCCTTGTGAGATTTCCTGTCTCTTCTGTATTAGCTCTCCCTATTCTGTGGCCACTTGCCCGACTGGTTTTTGACCACCTTCATGTTAGCTCAGCTGTGCAAATTGCATTGCAATTAACCAGCTAAGGCAGCTGGTAAGGGAAGCCATTTCAAGGTTAGGACTCTTTGTACAGTGCTAATTAAAATGGCTTAATTTTCACATTGCAAATGGAGAGTTATGGTTTAAGTCTATTTTCATTTTTATGTATATAATACCTGAAGTGCATACGTGAAAGTTGTGTGGCCTTTTCTGGACCTACTGCACTTAGTGGCCACTTACTACAACGTTAAAAAAATGTGGCGAGACTGTGGTGGCAGTTAGCAGGTTTTACTATGGAACCAGAAATAAATTCATTTTTATCAATTTCTCACATACCCTATGCGAATCTAGACCCTGTTTCTTATGCTCGGTACACTATGACTAATAATGACTTATTTGCACTGTGGTATTGCCTGGGTGCCCCATTCAGAGCTTGCAGTCTAAATAATGGATCTTGCTACTTGCCTTTGTCCTCCACTGTTATTAATGCAGGATCAGTTAAGGTGAGATTGGTGTTGGTCTGCAGTGGATGAAGGTGCATACTCTAGTTTTGATCAGTGTAGCAAAGTGTTCTCTACAGCCATCATACATTTTTACTCTCTTTCACAGGAGAACTTGTATGCTGTGCCCTAGAGCAGCCAAGAAAAGAGAGAAGCATGTGTGCTTGCTTCTATCTGCATCTGGCCTTTATAGGGAATAGTCAGCTCTGTGGGTTGGAGGTGGGTGTCCTCTAAAGCATGTGGAAACACTGTATTCTTTGGAGCTGGATTGTCAAACATATTTATACATTGTTTCCACAGGCCTTATTCGGATCTCACTTCCACGTATGTAACTTAGAAGTAACTCGGCTGGAGTCATGCAATTACAGTAGTTTAAACCAATGTGAGATTGAATTAGGCCTTCAAACTGTAATAGCTCCTTCAGCTTTACTGTTAGTTTTAAATCTATAATCAGAATTGTATGAGTTGTAATATGGATGAGTAGAGTCTCAGTTTGGATAGTAGAAAAGTTATGAAAAGCACTGTAGTTAGGCAGTAGCTGATATTTAGAAACACTACTGCAGAAATACTGAGTAATATGAGTAGGAAGAACCCAACTGGTATTGCATATTAAGGTCTTTGGAACATTAGGTTTTATAAAAGTGTTGTGATAATTCATAAACCTCAACTTAGACAGAGTGGGGATGGAGAAAAAGCTCCTGGACAGAGATGTAGCATATCAACTTTGTCTGGAGCGAAATGTTGTTGCCATGAGGGTGGGGAAAAGGGTTTAGGATTTATTACGGAAATACTGAACAGTCATAAAACTGTGAAGGCTCTGCTATAAATTAGTTGCAGATCTTTAGGGGTTCATAAGACATACTGTAGGTCTTCCTGACCTCTAGTGGACATACAAGATCTGTTGCCAGTCTTATGTCAGAAGCCTGCATGAAATTTATTTCTGTTTTGTGAATACTGCTAATTCTTATGTTGTAATGTAAAGATTGAAATGACAGCTCAGTTTTTACTGGCTTTGTTTCTGTATTCCACTGTTAAGAGCACACTGATGCAATTGTGTGAAAGGAATTTATTCTTTTTGGACTGAACGATATTGGTATTCAGTATTTATGGCATAACATGAATTAAATACAGTGTTAAAATATCTCTTGAACATGTTTTCTAAGTCAACGGTTCTTAGTTTTATAGCAACGAGTTGCATGTTCTCCAGTTTGTGGTTTCAATTTCTGCTTCAAGAAAGACCTCAGTTAAACATGTTTGTTCCAAAACTTTAAAGTTAAATGCTTGTGAAATGCCTCAACATTTATACTGTTACTTGAGGAAATACATTTAATTAAAGTGAGCCAAGTCTTGCATACCCATTGTCATCATCTCTGAATGAAGCTGAGGTTAAGATGCTGTATGCTTTGACTGAATTTTCTTAAGGGGTTTCTGAGCAATAATCATAATACAAGGACAGTGTTAGATTTAAGAAAATTGCTATATTCTGAGTAATTTGTTATGGAATAGACAGGCCATAACTGACTTTACCTAATATTCTAAATTATATTACTGAGGTAATAAGGTTCCACTGGAGTCCACTGCTTGGTGAATTCTTCCCATGTGAAAAGAGGAAAATAGGTCAAGTTGCCCCATTTATATTTTCTTCCTCTAGTCTGTGCTGTAAATCTTCTGATAATGCACCTATTATGAGCTTGATCATATGCCAAAGATATTGTGTTGCTTTGTAACTTCAGAAGTAATTGACACATGGCAGGATGGAGAGTGAGGCTTCGTTTTATCTGCGCAAAATGTTTCATGCAGCCTTATTTGAGTATGATGTCATGCTACCTCCTGTCCTTGCTTTCCCCCAAAAGGAGCAAGCTATCAGAATAATCCAGATTTTGTGCTGTTTGTTAACATGTGATGATCATCCTGGGTTTTTGAACATCTAGTTCAGCTGTTTGAGATTGAGGTAGGGAGGCCCCATGGAATGGTGTGCTGGTTGTATTTGCATTTTTGTTAAGGTTCTGTAGTTCTCTGCTTTTGTAATGTTGTCTGTAAATTTTCTGGACCCTGGTTTTATTCTGTTTACTGGCAGCAGGTGAAACAGACTTTCTCAAAGTGACACATTTTCTCTGTTCTTGCCTCAGTTATGTGACAGTCAGCAGCTTCTGGATGTGTTTGAAGAATTACCTTTCCGGTGTTTAACTCTTAGAGACGATAACAGGGTGTTTGTTTGTTCATGTGGTAAACTTGCTTACTGTGGTTATAAAGGAAATCCATGTTTATCCCTTGCAATCACTGCAGCACTCTCTGACATTGTTTCAGTTCAGACCATCAATGGAGGCTGTCGTCCAAACTACACAAAGCTTCAGTTCTTCAGGAACATAACCGTTTTGGAGTCTTAGTTCAGCACAGTAGACTATAAAGGGGTTTATTTATTGTGGAGTCTCTCTTCACTCTTCCAGGCTGGCAAACATTTTATGATGGCTATTTTCTATGAGGAATGCAGATTACTTGATTAGTTTGTGGATTGTTACTTGAGGGAATGAATGGATGGTGACACAATGTTTAGAGATGCATAACAAGTACTTACTTGGACAGAAAATAACTTGTGTGACTCCAAATAGCAAAAATAATAGGAAGGAAGATTACTGGAACAAGAAAAGATCTGTCACTTGTACCTGCATTCTGTTCCCTTAATCTGTAATACCAGGGCACTGAGTTTCTTATAGCCCCTATAAAGGAGCAAGTGCTAGCAGGCCCAAAGAAGGAATAGCTTCCTGCCAAGAACAATGTCTTTGGCACATCCTGAATATAAAAGAGCAGTCAAATGAGTTGTAGTTAATGTAGTTTATATGTAATTTTGTAAGCTTGCTGTAAAACTTCTTCTAGTTCTCATGCTTTCAGTTGCAAAGGTTTGGAGTGGTTTAGAACAGTGACTCTCAAGCTTTCCAGACTACTGTACCCCTTTCCAGAGTCTGATTTGTCTTGCATACCCAAGTTTCACCTCACTTAAAAACTACTTGTTTACAAAATCAGACATAAAAATACAAGTGTCACAGTACACTATTACTGAAAAATTGCTTACTTTCTCATTTTTACCATATAATTATAAAATAAAAAAATGCACTATAAATATTGTACTTCCATTTCAAGGTATCGTATATAACGGAGTATAAACAAGTCATTGACTGTATGAAATTTTAGTTTGTACTGACTTTGCTAGTGCTTTTTATGTAGCCTGTTGTAAAACTAGGCAAATATCTAGATGAGTTGACATATCCCCTGGAAAACCTCTGCGTACCCCCAGGGATACGTATACACGTGGTTGAGAACAGCTGGTTTAGAATCATTAGAATGTAGCATTGGCTCTTAAATCTTCTGTTAGCTTCACTTGGTCTGGAACCCATGTTTTATGATTTTAGACTAATGCTTATAAAGTGAGAACTGTGTACTGGTATATGCGTACATACAACTGCAAACACATGGCAACTGATCCCTTAACATTGCAAGATTTCATTCCTTTTTTTTTTCCACCCCCTCTCCTGGCAAATACCTGCAATAAACTGGGTAAGCTTCTTCCTACAGTGTAAATTTCTTTATACTGAGTTAGTATAAAGAAATTTACAGGTAGGAAGAAATCCACTCTTTACACATTCCTGTTTCTCTGCTGAATGATATTCTAGAAGCTGTTAGATTGTAACAAATGCATAATGTTTTGTCAGTACAAATGCAGGCAGACAGTACATTTTTGGTATTGGTCAAGAGTGATTCCATTACCGTGTACAGGAAAGCCTTATCCTTCTATCTATGATTCATTTTATGAATTAAATAAACATTTTCAATAGTGTGGATTACTGCTAATGGGAAAAGGTCCACCAATTACATAGCTCTGTCACCCATAAATCCTCTAGAAATTAAAGACTAAGACATCTGTCCACTCATTGAAGTTATCTGACTGGATTCCTGCTTGGCATTTATGGAGAAACTCCTTTATATTAGCTTTACTGTCAATAACATCAAAACGCCCTAGTTCTGAGGTGAAACAAGAGAATGTTCTTCTATGTCAGTTCAATTTACAGCAACTGAAGGTATAATTCTCTCAGGATGAACTCCTCAGGATGAGGTCCCAATATTTTAGAAGAGGCTAGTCACCTGCAAGTCTCATAGAAGTCATTGAAAGTTTCTCCTGGAGTGGAATGTAATTTTATTGGGTAGTGAGTGAATCATTGGAAATTTCATCTCAGTACTCCACTCTTCTTTCTGTCCTCTTCATTACTCACACCATAATCCTATTTACCTTTCATCATAAACTTCATTTGCTGCCTTGATAGTAATTTCAGAATAACAGTGTAATATTTTTCATTCTTTCCAAAGACACCAGCAAGCAAAACTTGTTGCTTTCATTAGAGTGTAACAAGTTATGCCTTCAAGTCCCATCACATTTGCCTTTGAGGCATATATTGTAAAGTCTCACTTTATGTGGAGGAACAAAATCTTTTGCTTTCTATATTCAGCATGTAAACTAACATTTTTACGCTTTTTTGAACACTTAGAAACCAAAGCATTACTAGTGTAATTTTAGCTTTCTCTCCGGTTATAAAAGGAATAGTTCAGGTACCTCTTTTCTGCTTATTCAGAGCTTGTGTTTGGTGGTTAGTTATGTGGATCAGTTGGAAGTATTTGTCTAGAATCCCACAAAAAGTTTTGAAAATTTTGCAGAAAGTATTGTCGCAAAATTATTTACATACATACTGTCAGTACTAAGCACACCAACACGTTGGCTTGGATTTTAAAAAATAACTAGTGATTTTGAGTGCCTCCATTTTTTTTTGCCTGTAAATACCTTGAAAGGGGCCTTATTTCTATAAATGGATGAGCACTTACTGTCTGAGAAATAGGGCACTTTAAGGTATCTCAGGCTGGGCACTCAGGCTCATTAGTCCCTTGAACATTAACCCTATGAGTGGCTTCTTGGAACTGGAATCATGATAAACTCAGCTAATTTCAAAACCTCATTTGGAGTGAGCAGAATTATACTGAGGAGGTTTAAATCTTTCCTGTCAGACTAATCCCAAAGGGTTGTAATGAACGGCTCCACAACTGCCTCTAGAGCTCTTAATGTGGACTTCCTCCATCCTATATAATATGTTAGTAAAGCTACAGGGAAAAGTGAGATATCATGGACTTAAATGCATCAGCAAGCACACAACATGTAAAATTACATATTCTTAACAACAAATTCAAACATCATTCACCTGCAATGGTCCCAGTGTTTTAGTGAGTTCAGAGCCTGGGTGAGGAGCAGGAGGCTGGACTTAAATGTGGGCTGTATGGATTTGATATCTGGAAGAGGACACCACAAATACAAACAAGGAAACAGAAAAAACAATTAAAAAAAATAGAACTAAGGCCTTCTTTACACACACAGTTTTTACAGTGTTTTCACACAGATTGGTTTAGTTAAACGTCATGCTGACAGTTGTGTGGACATTTTAAAAAAATCTGTTTATACCAAGATTATATGTGTTTAGTTTAGTTTGGTAGCCAGTCAGGTAAATTATCAAATTAAGCTAATTTGATATAACCCTGGTATAAACAAATTTAAGAGTGTACACACAGGGAGTTTCAGGTTAAACCAGTGCAAGTTGTGTGCGTAGTCTAGGATTAATTTTACAGATATCAGCTGTCACTTGATCACACTATATAGTCCGTTCTCCCTCCCTTTCTTTGTTGTAAACTCTTTGGGACAGGATCTCTCTTACTATGCATGTATACAGTGGTTAGCACAAAGTGGCCCTAATCTTGGTTTGGAGCCTCAAGGTGCTACTGTAATAAAAACAATTAAAAAAAAATTAAACTGTAGCATCCCTCTGTAAAGAGGCCATCTACTCCCGATCGTTAAGATGGTACTGACCCTCACGATCCTCCTGCACTCCTCACTGCTATTAGATATGCAGGTAGCTTTATGTGTGGTTGGCCAGGCAGTTTTACTTGCCCATTGCTCTTTGTTCTTTCTCCCCTGATAAGTGTGGATTGGTCACAGTGATTCATTTATGACATCCAGATTTAACTACCAGACTGAACTGTCTCTAGGAATAAAAGCTGAAGCTTTAAAAATGCTCCAGCTGGTTCATAATGGCCAGCCAATGTAGTAAACAATGCATCACTATAAATGCATCAGTCTAGTGCTTTGGACATTACAGTGGCTGCCAATATGTATCATATACTTGCTTGGAATCAAGGTCCTAATCATTGAAACCCTCAGTGGGCTGGGATTATGCTATCTCAGATTGTTATGCCTTTCCCTGAGATGAAGACTTTGTAAGAAATGGTACAAAGGTATGGGAAGGGTTAGATTTTTAAAAACAGGGAAAGAAGCTTTTCTCCAGCTGGTTTGTAGTTGATGAGCTTCTTCCTGGGAGAAATGCATCACCATGAATCTTCTTATAATCAGCGCAAAATGTAAAATGTAGCTTTTGACAGGGCCTTCCCCGTAGTAAAGACAACACAGTATATATATATAGATTTTTTTAACTCCCTCCGTCCTCTAGGAAGTGTGAAGAAAACCAAAGATACTTGTTGGCTTTATGTAATTTTTAAGGCAGTCGGATACTATGGTGATATGGGTTGTATAAAAAAAAACCCTCCAGGGTGTTGGTTATAATTGTTATTACTGTTTGTTTATGGCAATTTTTAAGGGGAGCCATGCAGAAAAGGGTGAATTATAAATTCAGGCTTAGTTTAATACTCAGAATATCCTTATTTTTCCATGAACATGTGCTTGTGGTGTGTTAACCATGAACAATTTTAATGATAGGAGTTGCAACACTGAATCTTGCATCCAGTGAAGTGGGCTGTAGCTCACAAAAGCTTATGCTCAAATAAATTTGTTAGTCTCTAAGGTGCCACAAGTTCTCCTGTTCTTTTAACACTGAATCTGACTTTTTAAAATATATTTTAAAGAGAGCCTGGCTGTCAAAAATGGAAAAGTAGCTTTTTACTTAAAAGTGGGGTGGGAACCACTGGGAAAGTAGTTGAAATTGGAGGGAAGAGCTAAAACCATGACCCACTAGGGCAGAGGTGGCCAACCTGTGGCTCCGGAGCCACATGCGGCTCTTCAGAAGTTAATATGCGGCTCCTTGTATAGGCACCGACTCCAGGGCTGGAGCTACAGGTGCCAACTTTCCAGTGTGCCCGGGGGCGGGGGGCACTCATTGCTCAACCCCGGCTCTGCTACAGGCCCTGCCCCCACTCCATGCTTCCCCTCCCCCCCGAGCCTCCTGCACGCCACGAAACAGCTGATGGGGAGATGTGGGGAGGGCTGCCGGTGGATGGGAGGCACAGGGAGGGAGGGAACTGAGGGGAGGGGCTGACGTATTACTGTGGCTCTTTGACAAATTCTGGCTCCTTCTCAGGCTCAGGTTTGCCACCCCTGCACTAGGGAATTGAAGCTCTGACTTTGTGTTGGTCTAGTCTTTGATATTGCTACATACTTATCACTAGCTTCTGCTGTTCTATTAGCCAGCTCTCTGAGGCCACCTACGGTTTAATTGTTTTTTATCCTGTTCATTCACCCATGACAAAATCCCCAAATACCAATTTATGCATTTTAAAAAAAAATCCCAAAACAAACAAACAAAAACCAAGAAAAAACTAATTGAGGCAAGAATCCTGTGGAAGAAATAGAATATTATCATGTAATTAAAGACTGTATTATAATGATTATGAACAAAGGCGCTGAATTAAGGTTGCACAGGCAACCTTAATTCTGGCATTTCCTAACTTTTGAGTGCTTGACTTTTCCATCTTAATTTTCTTTTAACATAGTTTCTTTGTGTGTCACTTCCAAGATTTTAAACTGAAAAATAGATATTCCATCATGTACCATCATATATATGGTTTCAGAGGAACAGCCGTGTTAGTCTGTATTCGCAAAAAGAAAAGGAGTACTTGTGGCACCTTAGAGACTAACCAATTTATTTGAGCATGAGCTTTCGTGAGCCACAGCTCACTTCATCAGATGTGTACCGTGGAAACTGCAGCAGACTTTATATACACACAGAGAATATGAAACAATACCTCCTCCCACCCCACTGTCCTGCTGGTAATAGCTTATCTAAAGTGATCAACAGGTGGGCCATTTCCAGCACAAATCCAGGTTTTCTCACCCTCCACCCCCCCACACAAATTCACTCTCCTGCTGGTGCTAGCCCATCCAAAGTGACAACTCTTTACATAATCAAGTCGGGCTATTTCCTGCATAGATCCAGGTTTTCTCACTTCCCCCCCACCCCCATACACACACAAACTCATGGACATCCTTCAGATCCTCCACCTAGCATGTTATCTAGACCTCTTCAACTTGAGCTAATGGAGAAACTAATAGCAAGAGCAGGGTGTGGATCAGTGCGAGAGGATGAGACGCAGACTTGGCCAGTGGGTTTCACAGATGTTTGCTGATACAAGAGAAATAGTGAGACTGAGAAATTTTGGATTCCATTTCAGGCTCTGAAAGGGAGTGTGCTGTAGTAGGCACAGATTCTTCTGTCCATTCCCTCCAAGTGTGATCCTGTTCTTCCCCATCCTCTCCAACTTGTCCCAGTCCTGTCTCTTTCCCACCCAGATTCCTTGTCCCAGTTCCGTTCTCCTCACTAGCCAGTCCAAGTCTCATTTCCTTGCGCATCTAGTTCCCTGCCCCAGTCTCCTTCTCCAGCAGTCACAGTTCCTGTCCAACCCTGGTCGCTTGTGGCTTCTCGTCACAGGCTCCTTGTCTAATCTCAGTGACCCAACCCCTTCCTTCTTATCTGTTTGCCCAACCAGTCTTAGTTCTTCCCCTGCACTCCAGCTCCTCATCAGACTGCTCTCCCCTTCCACCACCTGGTTCTCAATCCCAGTCATTTTGCCTAGCCAGTCCCAGTCTCTCCCTCAGGATCCTCATCCAATCTCAGTATCTCCTCCCCACCCTCAACTTCTGGTTCCCAGTCCCCCTTTCTGTGTCTCCTGCACTTCATCTTCCAGTGTTTCCCTCTTCCACTCCCTTCCAGCCTCCAGTCCTAGTTTCCCAGCCTCTCCGCCACCCCCAGGCTGCTTGTCCCAGTCTACTTCCCCTGAATATCTGGCTCTTGTCTCTCTCTGTTAAAATCAGGCAGCTTCCTCCTCCTCCATCATGCCTGGACCCAATAGGATCACTGAGCGCACAAGAGAGCAGGCCTCCTATTCTCAGTTCAGGTGCCCAGACCCAGCGCTGCAATTGCCAGAGCATTCCCAATGTGGATGGACTCTTTGGGGAATGTTGGTGCTAAATCTAAAGTCTCTACTGGGGTATGTGTGAACTGCGATTTTTTAAAAGGCTTAAACTTGATCAAATTTTGGGGAGATTTTCACAGAGATTGCAAGAAGAACATCTCTGACACAAAGGCCACTGCCCTGCCAAATTTCAAGACCCTTCTTCCCTTCTTCAAAAGTTTGGATGCACTAAGCTTCTCAAAGAAAAGGTTGTCATAATTTTTAACATGGGCAAAACAAACTATTTTCCCCTATCCTCATTCTTTGATAAGCTCTTTGACTGAATTGGGGGGATTTCCATCTGAGGCAGATACCTGATATGGGAAATTTCAGCACAAATAAATGAAGGTTGGCTGGTTTTTATAAACAACTGAAAATAAGATCTTATAATGGGAAGTGTCAGGCAACCTTAATAATAGGTCTATGAGTCCTGTCTCTTAATTACTAGAACTTTTCCCACAATAGTAGATAAGGGTGCTGAGAAGTTCAGCTGCTGAATAATACCTAATGTAACTGTTACTCTGAGAATATTTTAATCTTCTAAAAAATGGCAAGAAAGGGAATAGTAATGCAGTTGCTGAGATATATGTTAAAGTACGAAGTCCTACCTACTCTGTTATTTTGGTAGATGAAAACAAAAAAAAGTAAATATCATATTCTTAGTGATTGAGGCTCAATGGAATAACTGAAGGGGAAATTTTGGAAAATAACAGTTCCCTTATATATACTTGGTGAATCCAATGGTGTAGGCATGTCTAGTATTGTGAGCTCCAGACTTAATGGGGCAACTGTATAAGGTGTGCCTGTGAGCTAAAGGCAGAGTTAGAGATTTCAAATGTGTTTAGCCTACCACTAACTGTCTTAAGCAGATGTTATGTAGAGTATAGGGACTTAAACATTACCTCAGGCCTTTTTCTCTCTGCCTCTCACCTGCACTCTTCTGAGTGAATTTTGAAATATCTGCTTGACAGATGGTGTAGGAAGGTAATCATAGGAATCGTGTTTTCCTGCAGATGGAGGGGTAGTTACCAGATGAACTTTGTTTACCAAACGGTAGTGGTTTCTTAAAGAAATTAGTCTGTACCTTCTGGAGTGGAATTTCATAACTCAGGAGGGGAGTAGTTAAAGTTCAAGAAACTGTATTTTTAAGTGGTTATTTACTGGATCAGTTATGACTAGTTGATAGTCTGACTAATTCATATTTCACAATAATGGGTACAACTTCAAGTGCTTGAAGAATACATACGTAGCTCATTTTTGTAGGTCTTTGAGTTTACAAAATAGCTTAAAAAGTAGCTTTTGTTTATACTCTGAAATCTTCAAAATGTTAATCTGCAAAAGATTAAATTATTTTCAGAAATTGACTAATATGCAAATATGGTATTGCCACATCTTTTTAATGGAATTAGCTAATCTAGTTATGCTGTAACTAAGAAAATGGGCTCTTTTTAATAAACTTAACTCATACTAACAATAGGTGCAACTTTTAATGCATTTCCGTCTGTTTCTGCTTCATTTGGAATTTTTTATACGTAGAAAACTGACTGAATTTAAAGGAAAGAAAATCAGCCCAATTTTCTGATGTTAGTGTTTAACTTGAGAGGTATCAGAGGGGTAGCTGTCTGGATCTGTTAGTCTGGATCTGTTAAAGTGGCAAAGAGTCCTGTGGCACCTTATAGACTAACAGACGTATTGGAGCATAAGCTTTTGTGGGTGAATACCCCCTTCGTCAGATGCATGCCCACTACATGCATCTGACAAAATGGGTATTCACCCACTAAAGCTTATGCTCCAATACGTCTGTTAGTCTATACGGTGCCACAGGACTCTTTGCCGCTTAAACTGAGAGGGTTAACTGTCTATAAACCATGCAAACAAAGGAGGTTTTCTTAGAGTATAGACAGGTGCAAAGCTGCAAATAATTACAGTCCTAAACAAAACCATAACAGCAGTTGTACAGCAGCTGGCAGGCTTGACCTGTGACAGGTATATCCTGATAATGGGACTGAGTTTATGGCACATACAGTTTAGACTTGTTTGTAGTGTGAAAACTACTGCATATAGATGTAGGCAGTTTCCTTCACTTTAGAATAAATCTGAACAAGTTACAAAAAATATTTGGAGTGAACACTGGGTTAGGAGTAAAACTCTGTCCTCAGTGCAGTAGTCTGCAATAACTGTTTAAAGGTTATAGTTGGCTCAGGCTGAATAAAATGCTCTCTTACTGGAAGTAAGAAATTGACTCACCTTGTCACGTAGAGCAGCTATGGAGTAGATAAGTTAGTGGCAGTCACTATACCAGCACAGAGGATACCCTCAAAAGGAGCTGTAGCATCTTCAGCCTTTCAAAGGGAGAGCCCAAGGAAACTGAGCAAACAACATTTGCACAACAGTGAAGAACATAAGAACGGCCATACTGTGTCAGACCAAAGGTCCAACTAGCCCAGTAGCCTGTCTTCTGACAGTGGCCAGGTGTTTCAGAGGGAATGAACAGAACAGGTAATCATGAAGTGATTCTTCCTTTGTCGCCCATTCCCAGCTTCTGGGAAACAGGGGCTAGGGACACCAGCCCTAATAAAATGAAATACTCAGCTAAGTCTCAGGTAATATTTTCTGATGTCCCTCTCCCATTAAGACAAAAATATGTACATTGTCATAGATATCCATAAAAAGAAAAGGAGTACTTGTGGCACCTTAGAGACTAAAAAATTTATTTGAGCATAAGCTTTTGTGAGCTAGAGCTCACTTCATGGGATGCATTCGGTAGAAAATACAGTGGGGAGATTTATATACATAGAGAACATGAAACAATGGGTGTTACCATACACACTGTAACCAGAGTGATCACTAAAGGTGAGCTATTACCAGCAGGAGAGCCGGGCGGTGGTGGTGGCGGGGGGGGGGGCATTTCCAGCAGTTGACAAGAACGTCTGAGGAACAGTGGGGGCGGGGATAAACATGTAATAACTCACCTTAAGTGATCACTCTGTTTAGAGTGTGTATGGTAACACCCATTGTTTCATGTTCTCTATGTATATAAATCTCCCCACTGTATTTTCTACCGAATGCATCCCATGAAGTGAGCTATAGCTCACAAAAGCTTATGCTCAAATAAATTTGTTAGTCTCTAAGGTGCCACAAGTACTCCTTTTCTTTTTGCGAATGCAGACTAACACGGCTGCTACTCTGAAACCTGTCATGTTAGGTATTCAGTAACGGTGATAACTGATTATCACAGTTAGGCCAACGTGCCCAAATAAATTCAAAGTAAGAATGAAATAAACTGGTTTACATACATCACATACGAGATATTATAAACTGGCTTCTAATAAACATATTTCATGCCCATTCTGTTTTTTGTAGACTGTTCTTGTCTTAAATCTATCTGGTGGTGGTTGTACTGGCAAAACAGGCTGTCTCATAGATCAAACCTATGTTATGTAGCATTAGAGCTGTGAAAATAATTTTTTTAGTTCACTGGCTCAACAAACAAACAATAATATAAGAATATTTTAGTTTGGATGGACTCAAAACTAATTTTTTTTGTTTCCTTGTTAAAACAAAAACTTGTTTTGGGTTGAACAACATGTTTTGTTTTCAGACATTCACAAAGGTGAGGTTATGTTGGTGCCACGCCTCCTCCATTTTACCCAATAGTCCAATGGTTAGAGCACTCACGCACGGTTCCAGTCCCTGCCACACACCAAACTGAGTAGGGATTGGAACGGAGGGCTCCCACATACTGGGTGAATGCTCTAACCACTGAACTTTTGGTAAAAGGGGGACACTGGCATCATCTCCTCCTCCATTTTGTGAATGTCACCTATGTTCCCTTATGAATGTAGCCCTAAAAAAATGTTTGGGAATCCAAAACTGTTTGGCGAATTCATGCAAAATTTGCAAATAGTTTTGGGTCTACTGAAGTTGTACCTTTTGGCAAATAAACAGTTAATCCAGAAAATTTGTCTCAGCTGTACTTAACATCATATAATAACAGGAAGATTTGAAAGTGCAGTTCTTCTCTGAAAGTAATTGTAAATTGGAATTGTGGAATTAATTCCATGTTTGCGTGTCAATTAGAAATTGAACGTGATCCATTTATGAGCAGAAGTGTATTTTCTCTAATTGCTAGACCCAATATTGTAAACAGCAAGCATTCTAAAATCAAGAGTCCTGCCCCACTCTCCAAAATCATGATTATTTTAGAAATCATGAGATTTGTTTTCAAAAAACAAAATTAAGTTCTCTTTATTTACCTTCTTATTTTTGAGCCTTTAGATTACTCTGGTGACATTTTTCAGGCTTTTCTCCACAACCATGAGGTTTAGAAACATAACCGTTAGGTTTTTTTAAATTAAAGCTGACATTCTCAAGTAACCTGAAAGATGAGATTTTATGAAAAGCACCAAATATTGTGAGGTTTGTTGTAAAATCGCAAGGGTAGGGAACAGTACATCCCTAAAAACTTCCTCTGACAGTTGAAAAAGAGAAGGCGCTTTCTTTCTCATGCTAATAATAGAGTCTAGTGACCAAATTAACCCTGTTATAACTTGTGCAACCCCATTGTTTTGAAATAATACATTTTTACATCTGTGCAACTGCGAATTGCCTTCAGCTGGGTTATGCAGGTATAACTGATTGGAATTATGCCAACAATTTGGTTATGCTCCAGAAGGAATAAAATCTAGCACCCTCTCTATTCTCTGTATTGGCTCTGCAGGGCTAAAGAGAAATGAAAAGAAATAAAAGCTTATTTTTGTCAATCAGCTGCATATACATGGTCATCGACTTAAAGCATTTAATATCTTCCTTATTTTTTCGATATGGAAACTACAGTAGGCAGTTCACTTACTAAACACTTAGGCCTCAGTTCTCCCTTGACTTGTGTCTTTTAACATCACTTATACCATTGCAAAGTGGGCATAAAACACTACTAAATCAGAATTATAGCATTTTACATTCAAATTGCCAGGTACCTTGTATAATCATTTACATTAGCGCGACAGAGACTAAGGGACCTATTGTATAGTATTGTAAGCTATAAACTAAGCAGGACTGAGGGAGTAATTTGACTAAGATCCCCTATACATACAAATATAAGACAGACACCATATATGTTGGAATTTGTTAGTCGTGTGGTACTTCCTCAGATCATATTTCAAAATACCTAAATTACTGATTAGCTTAAAATGAATGAAGAAAAAAAAACAAAACAGCCATAGCCCTTAAAGTTCCAGAGCTTACCATGATCATTTTATCTCATCTTAACGAGTAATACATTTTTAAAAGAGAAAATCATTAAAAGTATTCAGGTTTTTATTCTTAGTGGAAATATTCTCTCTTTGAAAACAAAACTGTTCAGTTTCTCTGTGTTAAAAACAAATTTCAGTTTTGTAAGTGCAGTAACACATTCCAGGGCTGTGGTATTAGTTGGTCTACAGCCTTGTGCTTCATTATGCTTTTGAGCCATGTGACTCTCGCTCAGCCATACCTCAGTACAGTTCAGTGCTCTATGTTACTGAGGAAAAATATTGATAGGACAATATCGTTTGGTCAAATGTAGTCCCAATCCAGATCTTGTAAAAGCCAGCATGATCAGAAACTGAGGTCAATATAAACGTGTTTTGACTTTTAAAAAATTCTAGTTGATGCAGTGTAACAAATAAACATTCCCAAGCAATTTTGACAACCCAAATATTGTTGTAGTATGGTAGAGCTGAGGGACAATTTGAAACCTAAACTTGTAGTATTGGTGCTAATTTGCTAACATATGTGTGGTGATAGCCGTGTTAATCCTGTGAGCATGGTCAGTGTTTGCAGAACTCCAACTTTACAGAAGCCTGAGCAGTGTAAGGGTATGTCTACATTTACAGAGTTTTTGAGGTGTAAGTTTCACACCCTCTGCAATGTAGTTAAACTGACCTAAAACCTGGTGTCATTCTTCAGTCGACCTAGCTACTGCTGTGGAGAGGTAGATTTACTACAGCAACGGAAGTGTCTGTTGCTGTAGTAAGTGTCTATACTACAGCAGCGCAGCTGCAGTATTTCTAGTGTACATATAGGGCATGGCTACGCTGGAAACTTCAAAGTGCTGTCGCAGGAGCGCTCCCACGGCAGCACTTTGAAGTGCAAGTGTGGTCGTGCGTGAGCACTGGGAGAGAGCTCTCCCAGTGCTCCTGGTAATCCAGCTCCATGAGGGGATTAGCTCTCAGCGCTGGAAGCATGTTTACCCTAGCGCTTTCAAGTGCTCTGACTTGCTGTGCTCAGGGGGGTGATTTTTCACTCCCCTGAGCCAGCAAGTTAGAGCGTTATAAAATGCAAGTGTACCCAAGCCCATAGCCTTATACTTATTTATACTATTGTAGTTGAACTAGTTTAGTTAAACTGGTATAAACCCCAGTGTGGACAGTACAGTTATGTTAGTCTAAAACTGAGTGTATCGGTTTAGCTTACACCTGCACATTTTACAGGGATAGGACTAAACTGACGTGGACTAGGTATAAATAGATTTAGAAGCATCCACACACAAAGATACACCAATTTAACTAAAGAAATTTTAAAATGCATCTTTAGTTAAACTAGTACAACTTCTTTGTGTAGACCAGGCCTAGGAGTACACAGAGACTTGTAGTGTAGCTAGTCTATGTAACCATATGTTCCTATCATTACGGTTCTCCTCCCCCCCCCCCCTTTTTTATATCAACTTGTTGTGTTTTATTTCAAATTATGTTGTCAATTTGCCAAAGTGCAGGGACCCTGTGTTTCTATATGTCTGTATATTTTCTAGCACACTGGGGACCTGAAATAGCTAGCTTATTACAAAAAATGTATAAATATTATTATCATAGCAATGTCTCGTTGTGTAAAAACCATATAACTCTGTTGTCCAACCACCATCCTTGGTTGACTTTTTCAGCATTTCAAGCACATTCACTTAACATGGGACAAAATACCGTTCTTTGTTTTTTTCCATGTCTGTAGTGTTTCTAAGTTGCTGAGTGATAAGCCATTTGACTAGGGCTTCTAAGCATTATGGTAATACAAATAATAAATAATTTAATCTACAAAATAGATTTGTACCTTAGAATGGATAATTAGCTAATATTTAATGTTTGGCTATTGCTAGATTATTTAATGAGATAATCCCATGCCTGTATAAACCAGGCATTCTTGTTATTGTATAGGGCAGGGGTGGCCAACCTGTGGCTCCAGAGCCACATGCGGCTCTTCATAAGTTAATATGCGGCTCCTTGTATACGCACCAACTCTGAGACTGGAGCTACAGGCGCCAACTTTCCAATGTGCCAGGGGGTGCTCACTGCTCTACCCCTGGCTCTGCCACAGGCCCTGCCCCCACTCTACCCATTCCCGCCCCCTCCCCTGAGCCTGCCATGCCCTCGCTCCTCTCCCTCCCCCCCACCCCCCGAGCCTTGTGCATGCCACGAAACAGGTGATTGGGAGGTGCAGGGAGGGAGGGAGGGAGGGGGAAGCACTGATTGGTGGGGCTGCCAGTGGGTGAGAGGCGCTGGGAGCAGGGGGTGGGGAGCTGATGGGGGGCTGCTGATGTATTACCGCGGCTCTTTGGCAATGTACATTGGTAAATTCTTTCTCCTTCTCAGGCTCAGGCTTCCAACACTGTACACTTAGTTAATGATTTCAGATTATAAATAGTCTCCATAGTCTGCTTTTTAATAAGTAATGCAAATAACTCAGTCTCTTCTCTGAAACTAAATTCTTCTCAGAGAAATATAAGTGACTCATATGCTTTTAGCCATTTACTTGAATAAGTCAAGGCCCATTTATAGTTTTGATTGCTAGTGAATGAAACCATTATGTACATGTGCGGTATTCCAATAATATAGTATTTGTTTTATCAGTTTTCAAAAGCAATTTATTTAAAGTGAGCCAAGTCTGCTGAATTGTCAGGTCTGTTAAAACCTTATGTTGTGCTGGGCAATGCTTAGACAATTTGTGTATCAAGGGTCATATAGTTTGCCTGTTAATGAAGGTTGCTTGTAAACAAATTTCATGTAAATCTATTAACCAGTCTTGTGCCAAGGACCTTTATAACAAGGGCTTGATTTTTCAGGTCAGGCAAATGTGCCCTTATTTAGCACAGTGTTCATATGTATTTCTTTAGGGGAAATTTTTGGAGGAAGTGGATTGAATGTGTGTAAGAAGTATTATGTATTTTTTTGGCTTTTGTTCTAATCAGTTTCTGTGGATGTGGGAAGGTTATACCACAGAGTTCAGTTTAAATTTCTTTCCATTGTGTTAAGTATTGGATTGTAGATATACTGACAGCAGTGGATGTGTGCATTTCTTGCAAATATAAATACAATGTTACATGATCTTGAGCTGTTTATAAGAGGTCATTGGATAGAACAGAAAACTGCAGGGGCTGCACACAGCCATAGATCCACATGAGAACAAAATTGCTCTAAACTTCATAAATGAGCATATATTTGGAAGACAGTGTCTTTATGTTCAAATTAGGGGAAAAAACTCAGAAAGAATTACCTAACAATAAGTTGGGTAAGATATTCAAAATCACTTAGTGCAGATCTGTCTCTGTTTCCATTGAAGTCAGTGATACTCTTACAATTGACTTTAATAATTAGGCCAGTGATGCCTGCTTCTGAAAATCACATCCTTTAAATAAGTTAAAAAAAAATCCCCAAAAGTTCCCTAAGACAATCAATAGCTTACTCATGCCTCTTGTTTAAAAATAGTTGTTCCCTTTGGCATTTTACTTTGAAAAGTCATTAGAAAGACTTCACATATTCATGAGTGTTTCTATCCTATGGGGTTTATTTTTTGTAAGCACAATTTTTTAATTTTAAGTGACATAAATATGGAATAGAGGCAGTGATTATGCAATGTATTTAATGCTGTTTGGAAGGCTCACAGAGTGATTAAGTTCTACCAAACCAAGGCACACCTTTAGAGGTATCTGTAAACAGGGTAAGTGCTACCATTCTCAGCTCTATCTATAAACAAATTATGTTTGTACATTAATCAGGTGAGGAGGGGCTTCACATAAAAATGTCACTCATCACTCCAGGTACAATTTCTTTCCATTCCTGCCTCTTGGACTTGTGCTGATTAACGAGAAGTCTGGCTGTACACCTTTCAGTTTTTCAGCTCGTTTCTCCACAGCTGGGGCAGCCGCTTCCAGAAATCAGCTTTGATATCTGAGCAGGAAGGAAGCAAATTTGACCATGGTGTAGGGGAATTCTCTGATATGCAGCCCCTTGCTGCCCTTCCCAAGTCCAGGACTATGCTAACCTGTCCTTGGAATATCCGAAATGGGATTCTGAGAGGTTGCATAAGAAGTGCTTGGAACATCTTTTAGAGATCTCCTCATAATACCCCCTATTTCTCGGCACCTGTTTTGTTGCCTCTAGGTTTGTCCAGTCACTCTGTCCTTTGTTCCTCTCTAATTCCTATTTGGAAGAAGTAGAGGTCGTCTCTGAATTTGAGTCGGAAACCTGAACTCCTCAACGACCCAGAAAAGAACAAGGAATACCTGGCATGTTTTCTCTGCTGTGCAGCTTGAGGCTCCATTAGAGGGGGTAGATGGAAAAGGCTTAGCCTTCAACTGGTTTACCACCATAGGAATATGTGCTTCTCCTAATACATGCATTCAGGGTGGATAAAAATCAATGATTTTTTTTTAAATCAGATTTTTTTATTTAAATTGGATTTTTTTTTATAAAATGCTTTTTGAGGAAAAAGCCTATTTAAAGATCGTTTTAATTAAGATACATTATAGCTTAAAGATATCTCATCATGGAATAGGGATTATAAATTCTAATTCTTTAGTATGAGTCAATATATTCATGTAATGTTTAAGAAAAGTTCTGTAAATGAGTTCCAATAGTTCATGGATTAGGGACCCAATCTTATGGGGTTCCACGGGTTTCTGTATAGATTATTTAAATGAATCTATCTACCCCATGGGGCACAGTGCTCAGTCTAGAAGATACCATCAGAGATGCTTAGTTTTGCAGTTCTCAAACTGTGGATTTGTTTCTCCAGAGAGAACATGCTTGTTAACAGCAAAAATATTTTAAAATAAATAAATAATATGTAGAGGTGAGAAATAACAGGCCTCAACTCTATTGTCCCTCTGCAAATTTGTGTACAGAGTCAATGCCTTACCTCTCTCTAAAAGTGCGAAGTTCCAAAAGGTTCAGTGAATAGACGATTTTTGGGGGCAGAATAGATCTGGACATGGAGAAGAAGTCTGGAGATAAATGTGAGAAGCGAGGGACATATGCTTGTTTTGTTAAAATATCATATGTTTGCTATTGAAGAAAAGAAGTCCAGATTACATTGTTGTTTTAGTAAAATAAAACAGTTTAAATGTCTGTCTGGTGATGTTCTCCTCCTAATACAGCATGGCAAGAAAATCCTCCAAATATTAATGATTAACCTGTTGAACTGGAGATAGTTCACCTCCCAGTGACTTCATAAATATCTGCTTCAGTTACCTTTGGTAAATGAAATAACCAAACAATCATTCGTTTTCTGATATAGCTGTAAAACTAGCCTGAAAAGTTTTCAAAATAAATCACTGTTTAAAAATGTATAGTGTGTACCTTCTAAAAATGAAACCTACACCTATCTCTGAGTTGTGAAGAATATGTACTAAGGTTATAACAACCAACAAGAATGGACTTTTATGTAGAAAACCATGATTAAATCGAGTCCTCCTGACTAGTGATATAAATCATGATTTATATCAAATTGATTTAAACCAAATCCACCCTGCTTGTGTTGCTTTAGTAGCTCATTGAAACTGCTTTTGCTTTCCCTCCACTGTCAAGCTGACTTTCTCTAATGCTGCTGGAGATGCTGTTCAGGAAATAAGAACAGGAGGACTTGTGGCACCTTAGAGACTAACACATTCATTTGAGCATAAGCTTTCGTGAGCTACAGCTCACTTCATCGGATGCAGAATGTATCCAATGAAGTGATCTGCATCCGATGAAGTGAGCTGTAGCTCACGAAAGCTCCTGCTCAGATAAATTAGTCTCTAAGGTGCCACAAGTCCTCCTGTTCTTTTTGCGAATACAGACTAACACGGTTGCTACTCTGAAACCTGTTCAGGAAATGTGGCAACACTTAAACACAGCCTGAAGGTCTGGCTTAAGAGGGAGAGCTAAGTCAAAGATGAAGCCAAGATTATGGTCAAAGTGATGGCAGGATCGTGAGGTTATCCGCAGTGAAGGAGAAAGTGGGGCTGATAGGTGAGGGATTTCAGAGAAATAAGAGCTCAGTTTTGGCCTTTATTAAGTGGCCAAAATGGAAACACTGCAACATAGATAAAATATGAAACAGATAAATCCTATTTAACTGCAGGCCAGTCAGAACCCTGTGTGAATTAATGCATTAGATTGCCCCTTCATCCATTTGAAATCCAATTAACCAAATGTTTAGGATATTCCTGCAGCTTTTGGGAGATAAATGGATTGTAGTGTTGAGGATGGTTCCAGAATACTTTAAAAGCCTTTACAGAGGGCTGTTCTCAATTAGGCTCTCGTACATCTGGTATACAGTGGCCTGTTTTATCAAATTATACATACCCTGTTATGATTTGACTTTAGTCCAGGAAAATCTTTTTTGAAGGTGCTAACCTAAGAACAGCTTCATTTTAAAATTTGCTTGTCCCAATTTTTTGTAATAAAATTAATTTTAAAAATAACTCAAGTTGTACTGTATGTATGTTGTATATTCCTTCCTTAAGGGCAAGCTGCGGATCTGATTTGACATGCACTTAATGATATAGATGCATTGACTGATGGGCAAGTCTGAGCTCAGGCTGAAAAATGAAAGCTGGCCTCCCACTTCAGTTTCCTTGTAAACACTTCCAAACTGCAGCTGTGCCCCATGCTGCACTGTGGAATGAGCACATACATAATTAGCCATGCACACTCTCCCCAAAGTGCAGCAGGGCCACAAATCACAGAGCAAAGCCAGAGAAGAAATTGAACAAAGGTGTTAAGGTGAATTGGCAAACAGTCCTTTTCTGTTTTCCTGCCCTGACAAAACATTATTAGAGACACTATCAAATAGTTCATTTTATTTTTCAGTTTATAAAAATGCTCCACCACAAACATCTCTGTATGCACGTACGACTTCTTAAAACAAATACATGCCTCCAGCTTCCATCCAGGACACACCAAATGATCCATTGTCTACAGCCAAGCTCTAAGATACAATTGCATCTGCTCCAATCCCTCACACAGAGACAAACACCTACAAGATCTCTATCAAGCATTCTTAAAACTACAATACCCACCTGCTGAGGTGAAAAAACAGATTGACAGAGCCAGAAGAGTACCAAGTAGTCACCTACTACAGGACAAACCCAACAAAGAAAATAACAGAACGCCACTAGCCATCACCTTCAGCCCCCAACTAAAACCTCTCCAGCGCATCATCAAAGATGTACAACCTATCCTGAAAAATGGTCCCTCACTCTCACAGATCTTGAGAGACAGACCAGTCCTCGCTTACAGACAGCCCCCCAAACTGAAGCAAATACTCACCAGCAACCACACAACAAAAACACTACCCCAGGAACCTATCCCTGCAACAAAGCCCGATGCCAGCTCTGTCCACATATTTATTCTAGGGACACCATCGAAGGACCTAATCACATTAGCCATGCCATCAGGGGCTCATTCACCTGCACATCTACCAATGTGATATATGCCATCATAGAATATCAGGGTTGGAAGGGACCTCAGGAGGTCATCTAGTCCAACCCCCTGCTCAAAGCAGGACCAATCCCCAATTTTTGCCCCAGATTCCTAAATGTCCCCCTCAACGATTGAACTCACAATCCTGGGTTTAGCAGGCCAATTCTCAAACCACTGAGCTATCCCCCCCGCCCCCCAGTGTGCCATCAATGCCCCTCTGCCATGTACATTGGCCAAACCAGACAGTCTCTACGCAAAAGAATAAATGGACACAAATCTGACATCAGGAATCATAACATTCAAAAACCGGTAGGAGAACACATCAACCTCTCTGGCCACTCAGTAACAGACTTAAAGGTGGCAATTTTGCAACAGACAAGCTTCAAAAACAGACTCCAACGAGAAACTGCTGAGCTTAAATTAATATGCAAACTAGATATCATTAACTTGGGTTTGAATAGAGACTGGGAGTGGCTGGGTCATTACACGTATTGAATCTATTTCCCCATGATAAGTATCCTCACACCTTCTTGTCAACTGTCTAAATGGGCCATCTTGATTATCACTACAAAAGTTTTTTTCTCCTGCTGATAATAGCTCATCTTAATTAATTAACCTCTTATTCCATCTTTTCATGCTTTCTGTTACTATATGTTCCATTCTGTGCATCTGATGAAGTGGGCTGTAGCTCACAAAAGCTTATGCTCAGATAAATTTGTTAGTCTCTAAGGTGCCACCAGTACTCCTGTTCTTCTTACTCAAATATCAGTTAACTTCAGAAACAGGTGAAGATGATATCCCTGTGCCCCTCTGGCTATGGTCTTGGAAATGAGTTTCTTTCAAATTTTACATGCCTCGAAAGCTTTATTTTTTTTTAATGAACAAATGTTCTGTTTTTATCTGCTTAATGCCTTTTTAGTCCTCCAGCCTTGAATAATAAAAGGCTTGATTGTGTTTATCCTGCTCAGGTGTGCAAGTGTGGGAGAAGGCTGCAGTAGTCGTCCTGTTGCCCCTTCTGCCTCACTGTAGCCAGAGTCCTAGTCCTCGCACTCCAAATATTTATTTAAACTAAAAAATTACATTGTGTTAGAACATTTGTGAATTAACATAATGTTAAACATCCCTTATTTTTCACTTTGTCTTTGCTGAAAGAGGTGTAATAGATAATTAATTTGATATAAACTCCTAGTGGAGACGAGACTCAGGTAGTTTTTACCTCAGTTGGAGCTGGCAGAGGTAAACCCCAGAAGGAATTATATTGTTGACCTTAGTGAACTACATTAAAGTAAAAACTATGTGTGCCTTGTCTCCATTAGGATTTTATATCGAGTTAATTATCTTGGTTAGTTATCTTGGTGTAAAATCACCTCTTTTTGCATTGATGATTTAGCTTCAGTATTTACAAAGCCTGATGTGGTTACCCATAGGAGTCACTGCTGCCAGTTGACACCATGTTAAACAGAACAGTTTTTGTCAATACTGAATATTTAACACCTGTTCATTATACTGGAATTTCCCAGTGAAGATGAGGCTTGAGCTGAGAAATCTAGCACCAATAGAAACAACAAAAGGAGTGCATGGGAGCAGAACCATCCTGTTCCTTATCACCCACATAGGCCAGTGGATTTGACATAGTGGGAGGCTATGGAAGACTCTGGTGCTGGGTGTGCTACCCCTCATGTCCTTAAGAACACTGCTTCCAGTTTTTGCCATTAGTGCTGTGTCCATTCTGCCTCCCGTCCACTCCCCCACCAATGCTGTGGATTCGAGACATAAAATGTGACAAGAGTGCTATGTCTTTAAATTTCTTATTTTCTTAGGGCTGTTGTGATGGTATGTTGTGTTATAGCATTATTTTAAATTTAATGCAGAACGGACATCAAGACATACACACACAACTCGAATCATGAATGCAGCTGGTAACACAACATGCTAAATTTATAGATATATACTATCTGTATATCCCACAGAACGATAACATAACTAGTCTTCCAAAAGCTATGCTTATTCTCAACATTAGTGAATGTCAATTTACAACAGAATTCCTACGGTGTTTTCTGTGATACCTGCATAAGTACCAAAGAACTCAGCATGATTATTGCAGTGCATACCAAAGTAATGATTTGCCACTTAAAATATTACCAGAAATTTGTGTGTACCAAATTATAATTGTAAGGTCAGCTAATTTTTTTAAAGGAAGCTAAAATGTGTTCTAGAATCACAGTAAACATGGCCTATGGGTTTGGCTTTGTCATGTGTTGCAACTCAGAGGAGATGTGATACCATCTTAAAATAGCAAAACCCTTTTGGTATTCTGTTATTTGATTTACTTTATAACAGTGTACTATTGTCAAAAATATTGTTATAACATGAGATTTGGTACATTCATTGGTCTACAAGATTCCTATAAATCATAATAATGTCATAAAATATGTATGAAATAAAAAATATTTTATTCAGGCCTCGTGTGAAGTTGAAATTATAATTTGACATTGTACAACCTTTCCTCTCAGTAATGCTTGTTGTGAGTATATGTGTTTTGTGGTTTAGTCAGTTAAGCGGCCTACTTTATATTTACCAATGATAAAGACTACATTCTCCATCTGAGCTACTGTTGGTTCTGTTTAGGTGCAGAGGTGGAAAGGAAATGAATATTACAGAAGGAAACAAGTTGGAAATACCTGAAAAATGCAAAATGTTCTGAAAAAAAGCGTCTATCTATAGTTTAAACCATATTACATTAAATAATCTCAGTGCATTTTGGTTAAGTCAACTTTATTGTTCCTAAATGTATTCATTCAAATGTAGCTGTATTTACATCATCTGTTTTTCCCCAAATACAGAACAAAAATATTTATTTAACACTTCTGCCTCTTCTGTATTATTATTGATAATTCCACATTTCCATCTAGTAGTGGACTAATACCATTGTTAGGATTCTTTTTGTTCCTAATACCCTTTATCTTCTGTGTCAGATCATCCAAATTAGCCTAGGAGAAATTAGTTGATTATATTTGTAGGAGTGGAAGGAGAGTATTTTTCTTTGCCCCTGGATTTCCATCCTTTGTTCTTTGTGTCTGTTTCCTAGATTGTGAGCTCTTTAGGACAGGGTCTGTCTTTATTTTTGTGACTTGTAGAGTCATGAAGACTGACAGTGCAAACAAGTAATATCAGCACCCAGTAAAACTGTGGATTAAGAATTTTTTATTCTTTGGTATTTCCATATTAGATTTCTTCTATCACATTGAGTTGGTATTAAAGTGTTTCTGGTAGTGTCACAATGCTAACCCTTACCAAATGAGTTGACAAAATAGTGAACAAGTTGTATTATTAATAGCTGGGTGGGAGGGGAGGATGGTGTGGCATGAATAAGGTATAAAAGACTTGAAATCAGAAGATATTTGTTCTCTCATCATTCCTAAAACTTCTGTTTGAATACAGCAGGAATGGTTCAGAAATAATCCCACAATCAAAAGTGGAGGATGGGGGAGAAGGGTATCGAGGCAAAAATGTTCGCTCTTGTCCATTCTGTGCAGCCTTTTCCTTTTTCATCAGCGTATGGTCGCTATCATAGCATATAATATTCAGATGGGAAGTTGCAGTGTTAGATTTATCTTCAGGGCTACGCTCTATGCAAGGGGTGATAAAGACAAGTGATTTTCTGTTATTCATTCAGTAACCTTTCACTCCACCTCTAGCATCTCCCCACAACAAAGATTGAAATGTAGACTTCCCCGTGGCTAGAAATTATTTGGCTTTGTGATAATGCTACATCACTACTATCAGGCAGAATTCAAATGTGGTCTGCATGTGAACTCTTGTTTGAGCGCTCAGAAAAATTACATGTTATGAGTTAAATGTAGAAATGTAGAATTTTTTATTCCAGTAAACTTTGCAGATTCATATCTAATTTATTTGGATTGGCCCCTTCGCCCCGTTAATTGCTAAATGGTGAGGAGTTTACTTGTTTGTTTATTTTTAATTTATTTGATAGTGGAACTGAAAGTGTTGTGTAGTATTGAATGGATGTTTTCCTTTAACAGTAATTATTTTGCATTAGCTTCCTAATCTTGAAATTTTCAAGGGTCCTGCTTAAAACATGTACAGGAGAGAAAATTGAGGTAAGTGTCTTTGAAAGTCATAAAGATAGGAAGGGTAAAGGAACATATGCATCAATTTTCTACCTTCTGATTAAAGACTCCAATAAAATCAGGTATCTTGGACCTGCCTTGCCAATCCTTTTTTGGTCTTTCAAGTGACAGTTTAAAATAGTTGCTTATTGTTAGTTAGTTACTTGGAAATCATTTTAACATCATTAATTGAAATGATGTTAATAAGATGATATGGAATTCTATTTATATTTATTGCTAGCAATCAATTAGTGTGCCATTATTTCAAAGCTTTGCCATTTCCTATGTAGGTATAGTTTTTGTCCTTTAGATTCTTCTGAACTATGTTTCTGCAATCTGCCTGTTAGCACTTTCAGACAGATAAGTTGGGTGACAGTAAACATGTAAGAGTAGATATACTATATTATATTTTAATACAGGAGCTGCATGCTGACTCGCACAATTTGAAAACTTGAAATGCAAGTAACTTGATTTTCTGAAGAGTTAACATTTCTAGGCGTCCCTGTCTGAAACAGTAAGAGTTGGGTTTTCTGCCACTGGCCATATCAGTTTCTGCTGCAAGACTTGCATTTTAAAAAAATAAATTAAAAAGAGGTTAAAAAATAATAATCCAGGAATCTGCAGCTGTCTGACCTGCTGCTGCGTTTGCTAGGTGAAGTGCTGGCTCAGGTGAGTGGTTGTGTCATGATTTTGCTAAGTATTTTGGTTGGTATATAAAGAAGTACCTGAAAGACTGTTTCACTAGTAGCAATCCTGTGTCATACAGATGAAAAGTTTGAGCCATCTGTTGCTAGAAAAATCACCCCAGTATACCACCTGGTGTTTCGTTGAGCCCAGGGATTTATTCCAGATAAGCACTGGTTTTCTTAATAAATATTGAAGGAGAAAAGGAAAGCAGGCAGAAGATAAGGGGTAAAGGCTTTTTTCTCCATTTTTTCCGGTGCTGAATAATACTATTCAGATCATTGTTGTTTCCTTTAGTGGTTCATCTGTCATTGAAAACAATTTTCTTTTCATTTTGAAAATTGGAGATTGGGAGTAACATTAAACAAAAACAACATTATACAATGATTGGTATAATGTTCTGAGCAGTATGATTCAATTTGGAGCAGTGGATGGCCACCTGCTGTACTTTTGTTCTGGTGGCAATCTGGCAAGTGACTACATTGTTTTAGTTCTTTTTCATTTGTCATGTGTATTTGGAGCCATCTGAGTGAGCCGCAAACTATTAATCTAGCACAGATTGACAGAACATTTGGCTATTGGGTGTTGAATAAAGAAAACAACCCACTTTATAAAGTCATCTTTTGAATAATCACAAAACGCTTTTACCATGTTGATAGAACATCTGAACATTTTAACTTTATCAGAGTCTAGCTTGTATTCTTATCTAAATAATTAAAGTAAAAAGGACTCTGATACTGTTTGGTATTGTGATTACTAACTGTAATCCAGCACCTGCCTCTTGTACCCATTGTGATCGTTTTAGCAGGATAATTGGTGATTGTGGGAAATTACCAACTTCAATTAATAGTTAAATCAGAAATGGCCAGATTGTGGCCTGTGGACCAGAGATGACTCACACCATTGTATAGTGTTGCCCAGTATTGCACAATTGTTCCCTTAATACGGATGATATATTCTGAAGCGAATTCACAGTACTCGGTCAGTCCATTGGGGCCAACATGAAGGATGCATACTGGGATTTGTAGTAATCCTGTACTTGATTTTCAAATTGTATTATATGACATTTGCAATCTGCTTCACTTTAAACAAATCAGGTATAGTCCGTGGGTTTCTGCCAGTTTAACAACAAGATACACATTTGGTTACGTTTTGTGCCCCTAATAATCCAAGTTACGGTGAAAATGGGGACAATTTCAAAGTGGGTAGGCCTAAAATCTACCTACGGTTACATTTTCTCTTTTAATTCCATCAATATTATGTGTTGGGGACTTAGGAGAAAGGCAGGAGATGGGTGGAGTTGCCGGTTGTGTGATTTGCTGTAAAATTTGCAACAAACAACTTGTGAAATACTGTTTCATAGTACATATTGTGTATTTCCCGGTAAACTTGCTATAGGAATGAAAAAAGCCCTGCTGCAATACAAATCTTTTGGAGGAGAAAACACACACTTGAAATCCTCACAGTGGGACAACTATCAAGATAATATGGGCCTCATTGTTTGGCTTTAAAACGTTGACAGTGTCCTTCAGTCTGTAGTTCAAATCTTGGTAGTTTAAAATGTGTGATACTCTTTATATGATTTTATATGATTATATTTTCCACTGAATGCATCCGATGAAGTGAGCTGTAGCTCACGAAAGCTTATGCTCAAATAAATTGGTTAGTCTCTAAGGTGCCACTAGGACTCCTTTTCTTTTTGCGAATACAGACTAACACAGCTGCTACTCTGAAACCTGTCTTTATATGATCATTCAAGTTATGCTGAGTCTGGGAACAATCCAGTTTTTGCTTACAGAGGTTTAGGTCCCTCTCAGAAGAGCTGCAGTCACAGGTAATGAAAAGGGAAGTGTACTTACAAAAAGGGAATTAAGAGAATGCCAGTTTGCTAGTTTGTATTGATCAGCATTTTCCCAGAGACCACATTTTTTCCAATGATAACTAAGTACGCATCCACAGTAGGAAAAAAGATGTTTTTTTACCACGCATTAGGTTAAGGTAAAATCCTTTAGTGAGCAAGACATTTGTAGTTTTAACCTGTTAGAAGGTGGAGGTAAAGAAAAAGCATCATTTTCCCTAATGAAGATAAGGCCCTTAGGGTTTGGGGTTTCATTTAAATTATCAGTTGAAAGAAGGCTGCCAGTGTTAAGGACCACTCAAGTCAGACAATGAAATCTGCTAAGTGCAAATGAAGTACAATTGAAGCTGTTAAGTACAGGAGCAAATTGCACCCCTGTTGGTCACAGAGGTGAATCTAGTGGAACACCTTTAACTTTTTCAAAATTAATTGTTTATGCTAATTGATAACTGGCAAAGTGTGTGATTTCTTTAGCTTTCTGTGTCTGATTTAACAAATATATAGTTCGTATTGTCTGTTTTTTCACTCAAAATGGAGAAAAAAAGTGAAAAGGAACATAGAAATACAGTATGGCTAGCATCATTTTATATCTAAGTGCAAGGTATGTTCTCAGCTTGACTTTTTTGTTTTTACTATAGCTCAGTCTCCAATCAATGAGTTGTTCTGACTGAAGTCTATCCATGACCTGTGTGTTAATATTGTGCACGCATTTTCAACAAATACTGTAGAGGCATTGGTTGTGACGACCATTTTAATGACAAAATATGTTCTTATCTCAAAGATGGAGCACTGAGTTAATATATGGCTATAATTTTATTTTGAAAGGGGATTGACAGGGAATTCTTGTATGTTTGTATTACCATAGTACCTAAGGATCCTCAGTAATGGACTGGAACCCCTTTGTGCTGGGCACTGTAAAAACACAGAACAAAAAGATGGCCTTGCCCCAAGGATCTTACAGTTATAGTACGTGGTACTCAGGATGAAAACTGAGTATACAGCAAATATTAATTATTATTTTCCTTTGCAATCCAACTATGTAACTATGGTATGAAGAGATTACCAAAATGATAAATTCAACTGGAAATTTTCATAGTCCAAAACTAAATTCAGATTATAACACAGTGATGTTTCTCATCACTGTGTTTTTAAAAAGTGCATGAAATAAAGTTTTAGTTTAAAAATAAGAATAGGATTTTGGAAGAAAAAAGTGTGACGACAAAATCTGTTGTATTGAAGGCATGTGTGCGCATGATGAAATTCTAGAGGGGCAGTAATTCCATTTCTAACTTTAAATATGATCTTATTTTAAACATTTCCACTTTTTCATTTTTATATGTTGTATCTAACTTGAGGGTCCTCTGTTGAGTTAGGGCTCATATCTGTCAGCACACTGAAGATCATTTTGGTAACAGCTGTTTACTAGACATTTAATTACAAACCCCCACCCCTTATTTTCTTAAGACTGGTTTCAGAGGAACAGCCGTGTTAGTCTGTATTCGCAAAAAGAAAAGGAGTACTTGTGGCACCTTAGAGACTAACCAATTTATTTGAGCATGAGCTTTCGTGAGCTACAGCTCACTTCATCAGATGTATACCGTGGAAACTGCAGCAGACTTTATATACACACAGAGAATATGAAACAATACCTCCTCCCACCCCACTGTCCTGCTGGTAATAGCTTATCTAAAGTGATCAACAGGTGGGCCATTTCCAGCACAAATCCAGGTTTTCTCACCCTCCACCCCCCCACCCCCCACAAATTCACTCTCCTGCTGGTGCTAGCCCATCCAAAGTGACAACTCTTTATAAACTCACTCTCCTGCTGGTAATAGCTCATCTAAACTGACCACTCTCCAAGTTTAAATCCAAGTTAAACCAGAACATCTGGGGGGTGGGGGGGTAGGAAAAAAACAAGAGGAAACAGGCTACCTTGCATAATGACTTAGCCACTCCCAGTCTCTATTTAAGCCTAAATTAATAGTATCCAATTTGCAAATGAATTCCAATTCAGCAGTTTCTCGCTGGAGTCTGGATTTGAAGTTTTTTTGTTTTAAGATAGCGACCTTCATGTCTGTGATTGCGTGACCAGAGAGATTGAAGTGTTCTCCGACTGGTTTATGAATGTTATAATTCTTGACATCTGATTTGTGTCCATTTATTCTTTTACGTAGAGACTGTCCAGTTTGTCCAATGTACATGGCAGAGGGGCATTGCTGGCACATGATGGCATATATCACATTGGTGGATGTGCAGGTGAACGAGCCTCTGATAGTGTGGCTGATGTTATTAGGCCCTGTGATGGTGTCCCCTGAATAGATATGTGGGCACAATTGGCAACGGGCTTTGTCGCAAGGATAAGTTCCTGGGTTAGTGGTTCTGTTGTGTGGTATGTGGTTGTTGGTGAGTATTTGCTTCAGGTTGCGGGGCTGTCTGTAGGCAAGGACTGGCCTGTCTCCCAAGACTTGTGAGAGTGTTGGGTCATCCTTTAGGATAGGTTGTAGATCCTTAATAATGCGTTGGAGGGGTTTTATTTGGGGGCTGAAGGTGACGGCTAGTGGCGTTCTGTTATTTTCTTTGTTAGGCCTGTCCTGTAGTAGGTAACTTCTGGGAACTCTTCTGGCTCTATCAATCTGTTTCTTTACTTCTGCAGGTGGGTATTGTAGTTGTAAGAAAGCTTGACAGAGATCTTGTAGGTGTTTGTCTCTGTCTGAGGGGTTGGAGCAAATGCGGTTGTATCGCAGAGCTTGGCTGTAGACGATGGATCGTGTGGTGTGGTCAGGGTGAAAGCTGGAGGCATGCAGGTAGGAATAGCGGTCAGTAGGTTTCCGGTATAGGGTGGTGTTTATGTGGCCATTGTTTATTAGCACTGTAATGTCCAGGAAGTGGATCTCTTGTGTGGACTGGACCAGGCTGAGGTTGGTGGTGGGATTTGTGCTGGAAATGGCCCACCTGTTGATCACTTTAGATAAGCTATTACCAGCAGGACAGTGGGGTGGGAGGAGGTATTGTTTCATATTCTCTGTGTGTATATAAAGTCTGCTGCAGTTTCCACAGTATACATCTGATGAAGTGAGCTGTAGCTCACGAAAGCTCATGCTCAAATAAATTGGTTAGTCTCTAAGGTGCCACAAGTACTCCTTTTCTTTTTTCTTAAGACTGTACAAGTGTCAGCCATAGATAACATGTTCTCCTTGCACAATCTTGAGATTTATGATCGATAGATAGGTATTGTCTCCATTTTTTAGCTGGAAAAAATGAGGCACAAAAAGGCTAACGGGATTTGACTGAGATCACCCAAATCCGTGGCAGAGCCAGGATGAGAACTCTGGATTTACTGGCTACTAATTTTATGCTCAGCTCACATGTTGCATTCTTGCTTGGAGTGGCAGAAATTATTTTGGTTGAGTGGAATGAGATCACGGTGACATTTAAATGTCAGCATATGAAAGAAAGAGAGGAGTTGGAGTACTTTAACTGATGAAACATTAAAAAAGTATCCCCCCTATCTAGTTTTATGATCAAATGGTTGTATTTCTTTTTTATGCTCCCCTATGATTAACCTAAGCCAGAATTCTGTCTGCTTTCCTCCATACCAATTAAGAAAATTTCTCTGTTATACTAGGCAAAAGACAGATACTCTTATTGTCTCCTGACCTATTGTGTGGATAATGTATTATATGTTATGTTAAACAAAAGTATTAAAATAGTAATCATTTCATACATTTTGTCTGATTTTAAACATTTTTGAGGTGTATTTTGAGGCTATAGGAAGAGGGTAATGGGTAACTGATGTTGAATAAGATCTGCCTATCATGGATATTGTGATTCAAGTCAGATAAAATCATGCTACACTACCTATTCTGTAATGTATAATTTTAATTCTTTGCTTTCTTTTAGTACCACACTTAGAAAGGAAAAATCAAATGTAAAAATACAAAATGGAAAATAACTGGTTGACAGCAATACTGCAGAAAAGGATCTGTGGATTCTTCTTCAAGTGCTTGATCATGTCAATTCCATTCTAGGTGTGCGTGTGTCCACGTGCACGGCTGTCAGAGATTTTTGCCTTAACAGTATCCGCAGGGTCGTCTGTGGTGCCCTCTTGAGTGCCATGCTCATGGAATGGACATGAGCGACACATCTAGAAGAACAACACTTGGTTTAGAAAACATCATCTATGAGTTAAGGTTGGAAAGAGTCGGACATGTTTAGCCTAGAGAAGAAAAGGCTGAAAGAGTCTTCAAATATTTAATAGGTTGTCGTAAAGAGGATGGTGGTCAATTGTTCTCCATGTCCAATAATGGTAGAACAAAAAGTAATCAGCTTAGTTTGCAGCAAGGGAGATTTAGTTTGGGTATTAAGAAAAAGCTTTCTAATATCTATAAGGATAGCTAAGCATTGGAACAGGTTACTTAGGGAGGTTGTGTCATCCCTGTGATGGGAGGTTTAAAGAACAGGTTAGACAACTGCTTGTCATGGCTGGTTAGGTATATTAAATCCTGCCTCAGCATGGTATATGTGTGGACTAGATGACTTCTTGAGGTCCCTTCCAGTCCTACATTTCCTTGATTGTATTATTTTTAACTACATCTTGGCTAAGACCAGTATCTTTCATTGAAAATTACAATCTTAACCAAATGGAAAAAAGGTTTTCTTTCCAGTGGTGGTTTGTCATTATTTACCTTTGTATCCTTAACTGTTAGCACAAAGTGATGGATCTGCTGTCATTCAGATGGGAGAGACACATCTACTTAAGTGCAGACTTTAACATCAGGGACTGATAGCACTTTTTGTGTGTCACGGTTATATGGTGAACATAATCCCAACTATACATATAAAATGATGGGGTCTAAATTAGCTGTTACCACTGAAGAAAGAGATCTTGGAGTCATTGTGGATAGTTCTCTGAAAACATCCACTCAATGTGCAGTGGCAGTCAAAAAGGTGAACAAAATGTTGGGAATCATTAAGAAAGGGATAGGTAATAAGACAGAAAATATTTTGAGTGCATTCCTAAGACCTTGCCTTCTTCCTTGTTCTCAATGGTGGAACCCCACTGTTCAGACACCATTGGAATGGAATTCTTGGTTGCAACTCTTCTGTTTCCCTAGTAGTACAGGTCTAACTATATTTGGAACCTGCAACAAAACTTCTGTCCAGGAGCTGGTGACCTGCAGTTTACTAAAGTGACCCCAACACACCATTTGCAAAATATATGCATTGTTTATTCACCTAAAGGTACATAGCAAGCAGAGAAAAGGGTTAAAAAACAGAAGTCTGTACACATCTGGTCTCACCTAAACTTCATTCTTTCTTTGCATGTTTTTTGTAAGCCCCAGGTAGCCTAGCTACTTCCATCTGTGGGCTGGGAGAAACAGACTGCACTTCTGCATTCTCTGTGTATCTCTGTCAGAGTCTCACATTGTACTGGTTTCAGAGTAGCCGCCATGTGAGTCTGTATCCCCAAAAAGAAAAGGAGTACTTGTGGCACCTTAGAGACTAACAAATTTATTTGAGCATAAGCTTTCGTGAGCTTCAGCTCACTTCATCGCATGCATCCGATGAAGTGAGCTGTAGCTCATGAAAGCTTATGCTCAAATAAATTTGTTAGTCTCTAAGGTGCCACAAGTACTCCTTTTCTTTTCACATTGTACTGTAGCTGGGGCTCTTAATAGTTTAGTGTTAATGATCTTAAGCTCAGGCCTTGGGAACATAAATCTGTTAACCAAGCTGGACCCAGGTAGGTCGACATTTCCTCGTTAATAGTCACCTCATGGTTCTCTTAAGAACTCTTTGTATTGTCTCTGGATGTATCTTATCTCTGTCATTGTTTCATTTCCTGTGTGTTTTCCCTAATAGCCTCCTTTCTATTTACCTATGTAAAGGCAGTATAACCTCAAGCAGGAGAATTGAGATACACATAGTATTCCTGAAAAAAATTCCCCTTCATTCTCCAAACTGTATCAAACAGTGCACTTGAAAGAGAATTGGTTTATCCATTAATATGATCATTCTGTATTTGTAGTTTCTCATTTCAAAGTTGAGGGTTTGCGCATGTTAACCTTCCAGCCTGGAAAGTCTGGACATAGCTGTTCTTGAGCTAGGCAGCTCTGTTATTGTTTGACCATGGTTGTTTGCTTGAGTGTTGAGACATGCTTATTGTCCATAGGAGCATAAGGGGAACACTTCTGCTAAACTCTCCACTTCGTCCTTTGTGAAAAGATGATGAAGGTGCAGGCTGCAAAAGCAAAAACAGAACATAGGCAGAGAGTCAGGTTGCGTGGGTTCTCTTTCTGGCTTTGCTGCCTGGGTGACCATCAGCAAGTCAGACTTTTTTCTCAGTTTTACAGATTTCTAAAACAGGGATACTTCTTATCTGCCTCACTTGGGGTGATGTTGCTTACAAAAGGGAAATAATTTTGTGATCCTTGGACGAAAAATCATATATAAAATGCAAAGTATTATTATTTTGATACTCAGACTTGTTTTTACACTTGCAAAGCAACAGTAAACGTTATTTTATGCATTCTGGTAGCCAGCTCTCCAATATCATGGCATATTAAAACATCTGTTGTTTTGTATATATGCTTACCAAACATACGCGCCAGAAAATGCTGTTGACAGTGAAGCAGAGCCTTCTGGGGGCCCTACCTTACCAAACTGGAATCAGATTAGTCCCTGATAAAGTGATGCCTCAAAAAAGTGTATCCCTTGTAAATTTTTAAAAGAAAAAGAGAAGACATCTGCTCTTATTTAATGTGCAGCACTAACACTTACAAATGTAGAAATTAATTGAACTTAGTAATATGCTATAGGGAGCCGAGAGATAATTATGGCTGTTTGTTTTGGAACTGCGAAAATAGCCTTCAGAACATGGGACTTTCAGTCACTGACTTAAGTATATTTGCACTTGCCTCTGGCATAGTTTCTAGCAAATTTATCGTTTTTTATTAGTGTGCCAAGCCCCTTTGTTCCCCTCTCTCCCACAAAAAAACCAAATCCTTTGATAAATGCAATTTTATATTAGCTTAGTAGTTTGTGGTAAGGCTTGTCCATCTGTTGTACCAACCAACACCCAATTTCAAATGTAAATTTGTGAACTCCAGTTAAATAAAAGAACACATTCCCCATGAGTTTCCACACTCTGATGCTGAAATATCAAATTGATTAAAAAAAAAATCAAGAGAATCATCTTGAGTAAGAATTTTGTTAACTCTAAATATGTATAAACTTTGTGATGGCAGTACTTCACAACCTTTATCTGTATGATGTTTCATCTGTTATAAGCGGGTAAGTTGAAGATACTTTCTTTTGACAGTAATGTCATAGGCCAGAGGTTCTCGAACTTGAAAGTGTTTCAGGTTGTGATGACTCCGCCCCCACTCTTGGTACTGGTCATAGCTTTCACAGCATCAGTGCAGATCCCTACAGAACTAAGTAACCATACAACGCCACCCATACTTCTGTGCTGCTGCTGCTGATGGCAGCACTGCTTTCAGAGTTGGGCAGCTGGAGAGCGGCAGCTGCTGACCAGGCACCGCCATCGCTAGCAGCAGTGCAGAAGTAGTAAGAGTGACAATATCAGGGAATGCCGCCCTTACTTCTGCATCTTGGGATACTTTGTGTTGTTACATTATGGACTTGCGTAGCCCAGTGGAAGAGGTGATATAGTACCTGTCAGAATGTGTGCATGGGGCTGGGGTAATGAATGGGGGGGGGGGTTCAATACTTGGGAGGTGCAGAAGTGAATGACATGATGAATTGAAAGGTGATGAAAGAAATTATTGAAGGAATAGTGTTTACTTGGTAACATATAATTGCTCCTCATCATGATGTTTAGCTTTATTATTTCAAATGGTGATTGTATGATGTGATGGATTGAAAGCAACAAACTTTCTTGATGAAAAAACCTATTTTGTCGGACATGTTCACAAAGACAAACTCTTTTGTATTGCATTTTGAAGTATATCTATCTTTGTGAATCTACTGACTATACTATTTTACAGCAATAAATTTTAAACAAAGTATCCAAGATATTACTCATTAAATTTTTAAACATGTTGAGAGTGCTTCCTGCTAACTTCATAACAACTGTCTCATATGCAAACCCTTCAGCCTCAGCTTAGTTAGCCTATGACTGCGTAAATCTATTAAATCAAGCTACAATAATGTTACTTATGACTTAATTTTAAATCTAGTTTAAAAATGTTTATCATTGTGGTTTTAATTCTGTATTGTAACATTTAAAAATGCCATATCCTAAATTTCTACCAATGTTAGATATTTTACAGGGCTGTCAATTAATCGCACTTAACTCACACAATTAACTAAAAAAAAATTAATCGCAATTACAAAAATTAAGTGCAATTAATGGGTTTTAATTGCACTGTTAAACAGTAGAATTTTATTAAATATTTATTAAATATTTTGGCTGTTTTTATACATTTTCATATATATTGTGTTCTGTTTTGTAATTGAAATCAAAACAAATTATTTTTGATTATAAATATTAGCATTGTAAAAATGATAAACAAAAATGATATTTTTCAATTCACTTCACACAAGTGCTTTAGTTTCAGAGTAGTAGCCATGTTAGTCTGTTTTTGCAAAAAGAAAAGGAGTACTAGTGGCATCTTAGAGACTAACCAATTTATTTGAGCATAAGCTTTTGTGAGCTACAGCTCACTTCATTGGATTCAGTGGAAAATACAGTGAGGAGATTTATATACACACAGAACATGAAAAAATGGGTGTTATCATACACTGTAAGGAGAGTGATCACTTAAGAGATCACTTAAGATAAGCTATTACCAGTAGGGGGGCGGGGGGCGGGGAGAAAACCTTTTGTAGTGATAATCAAGGTGGGCATTTCCAGCAGTTAACAGGAACGTCGGGGGGGTGGGGTGGGGTGTGCAGTTAACAGGAATGTCCGATGGCCCACTCATGTTCTGTGTGTATATAAATCTCCTCACTGTATTTTCCACTGAATGCATCCGATGAAGTGAGCTGTAGCTCACGAAAGCTTATGCTCAAACAAGTGCTTTAGTGCAATCTCTTTATGGTGGAAGTGCAATTTACAAATGTAGATTTTTATTTTTTGTTGTATAACTGCACTCAAAAATAAAACAATGTAAAACTTCAGAGCCTACAAGTCCAGTCAGTCCAAATTCTTGTTCAGCCAATCGGTAAAACAAACAAGTTTGTTTATATTTCCAGGAGATAATGCTGCCCTCTTCTTATTTACAATGTCACCACAAAGTAAGAACAGGCATTTGCATGGCACTTTTGTAGCCGGCATTGCAAGATATTTACGTGCCAGATATGCTAAACATTTGTATGTCCCTTCATGCTTCACCCACCATTCCAGAGGACATGCTTCCATGCTGATGATGCTTGTTTAAAAAAATAATGTGTAAATCAAATTTGTGACTGAACTCTTTGGGTGGGAGAATTGTTTTAACTGCTCTGTTTTAACCGCCTTCTGCCATATACTTGATGTTATAGCAGTCTCAGATGATGACCCAGCACAAGTTTATTTTTAAGAGCACTTTCACTGCAGATTTGACAAAACGCAAAGAAGATACCAATATGAGATTTCTAAAGATAGCTACAAAACTTGACCCAAGGTTTAAGAATCTGAAGTGCCTTCTAAAATCTGATAGGGACAAGGTGTGGAGAAGTCTTAAAAGAGCAACACTCCGATGCAGAAATTACAGAACCCGAACCACCAAAAAAGAAAATCAACCTTCTGCCAGTGGCATCTGACTCAGATAATAAAAATGAATACGTGTCAATCTGCCCTGCTTTGGATTGTTATCGAGCAGAACTTGTCATCAGCGTGGACGCATGTCCCCTGGAAAGGTGGTTGAAGCAAGAAGAGACATATGAATCTTTAAAGCATCTAGCACGTAAATATTGTGTGACGCCGGCAACAACAGTGCCATAAGAACGCCTGTTCTCACTTTCAGAAGACATTGTAAACAAGAAGCAGGAAGCATTATCTCTTGCAAATGTAAACAAACTTGTTTGTCTGAGTGATTGGCTGAACAAGAAGTAGGACTAAGTGGACTTGCAGGCTCTAAAATTTTACATTGTTTTATTTTTGAATGCAGGTTTTTTTGTACATAATTCTACATTTGTAAGTTCAACTTTCATAATAAAGAGATTGCACTACAGTATTTGTATTAGGTGAATTGAAAAATACTATTTCTTTTTTTTTTTACAGTGCAAATACTTGTAATCAAAAATAAATATAAAGTGAGCACTGTATACTTTGTATTCTGTGTTGTAATTGAAATTAATATGTTTGAAAATGTAGAAAACATCCAAAATATTTAAATAAATGGTATTCTGTTATTGTTTAACAGTGCAATTAATTATGATTAATCTTTTTAATCACTTGACAGCCCTAATATTTTAGTGGGGTTTGAAAATAATATTTTTGCCATAAGTTGCACTTTGATTTTCTCAGAAGTCTAAAATTGTACAGATCATTATCATACGATTATCAAACAGCAGCCTAAATAAATATATGCAGTACAACCCTATATCCGGTCTTCACACCAGAGGGTGACTAGTTAACTAGCTGCCAAGAAAGCAGTGCCATATGAAAAACTAAATACTATAGTGCTAATGCATTTTTAAATTAATTAGATAAGACACTTGACTTATTATATTTAATTAACTTTTATTATATATTAAATTAATGTGTGTAGAATATACTTTTTAAAAAAATACTTCAGTGAGCAAAGGATTGTCGGCTGTCTCTGTCTCTCTCAAAGAAGTGCACAGTAGCCTCTCATTGGTCTCCTGGAGTGGGGGTTAAAACTCATGAAAGTAATCTGTAAATACCAAAAAAAAAACCAACCCCAAAATCCCTTAGAATATTATTTGGGAAATTCAATACATTAAACTAAGAATGGGAAAGACAGACAGTCAAAAGATATTTTTATATTATTACTGTAATTTATAGCCATCTCAGATAATCTTTAATCTTGCCGAGATTGCGGGGAGTGGTTTCCAGTAGGAATCTTGATATTCTTAGGGACACATCCTCAGATGTTATGAATTGTTACAGCTTCTTTGAAGTTAATGGAACTATCACAGTTTTTAACAGCTAAGGATCTGCCCCTTAGTTTTGTTAGATTGTGGAAATTAATGGTGTCATTTTATATCCTGGGTAAATGTATAGGCTACACTTTTCTCAATGCAATGATTGTCCTTAGGAAAACATTTTAGTTTGTCTTACGTAAATATTGTAGGTAAGATTATGTCCCTATTTGTATTATCCCAAATCCTCCCCTATATAAAAAAATCTACAAATGAAGTAAAGTTTACTTCCCAATGTAATTTGTAAAGGGATTTAAGACGTTTAAGCATGATGACTCTACCAGCAGTAAGACAGTCTAGCAAGCATTATTAATTTGAGAAGAAAATAAGTGTTTCTTATTTTTCCCACTCTGAAAAATGTGATGGTAGTCTCAGTTGCTAGGAAAGAGGAAAAGGGGGGAAATGTCAGCCAAGAATGACTTTTAATGTTTAATTGATTTTTAAATGTGCATTTTCCACAGAAAATGACTGAGAAAGGGGAGCTATTGAGTTTAATATTTTGTTTTAATAAATTAGGTAGATTAACAGTCTTTGCTCAATAACAATCTCATCTTTATTGAAACAAGTACAGCAAATAAATGAGTTGAAATGTTGTCTGGTGTCATTCAAGTTCTGGAAGTACCTCTCTATCAGGTATTTTGGAATGATATGTCATAGTCTATAGAAATGATCATTTATCAGAGCAGCAGTTTCACTGGTTGGCTGGAGGGTAACAATTTACTTTTCTGTGTTTTGATGGTGGAAGCACCTCTAGAGGATAAAAACATTAGAGTTGGGTGGAGGTCAGATATTTGAAAGGAAAAGGAGCATTGTTAAATAGTTAATTAGGGAACTAGGAGTCAGGCCTTCTGGGTTCTATTCCCTCCTCTTTACTGACTTGCTGGTAGCTCTGGACTCACTTAACCTTTCTGTGCCTTAGTTTATCCAGTCGCAAAATGGATATAACAATAATTGTCTCCTGGATGTGGTGAGATTTAATGTTTGTGAAGTGCTGAGAAATACTGGGTGAAAGACATTGTATAAGAACAAAATGTAAAGGTTCCAACCCCCTATTGCTGCAGAATCAAGTCTGTAAGCAGGGGAGAATGGTTTTAGTATTATTGTTGTGTTCCCAGTTCAAGATGGCAATGTTGTGAACTTCAATCTTCAGCGAAAAGATGGTTGATACTTAGACCAACTATCCTTTCTTGTCTTTTATAAAATGAATTGCAAACTCCTTCATGATTTATGTTGCCCACCCACTGAGTTTTCTTTTTTCTTTCCTGAGGCTACTGATGAATCTGTTAGTTTCTTTTAAAGGGAAGGAGGGGGAAGAAGCAAGGATAGATAAAACAGGGGCTCCTCAGTTATTGCAAGGAGAGTTCAAGGTCCCTTCAAATTATGCTAACAAAGTTCTGCAAGCTGACTAATAAATCAAATCACAGAGTGTTGAAGGGAAGAGACTTGGCTTCCTGGACACAATAGAGGAAACTGAAATAGCCCTTTTATTTTGTTTTCCCAACCAGTAGCAAGCCAAGGTTGATCTTCGAAATTTTTTTGAGGGCCGTTAATATACACAATGCAATGAAAACAAAGGTTATTTGAAGAGTAGCTAATTCTTCCATTTATCTATAATTCACAGAAATAGTTTTTTACTCCTAGGTGGGAGGTTTATTGTAGGTTCATTCATAGTCCAGTATGTTCTAGAGTGACCCACCAGCCTGCCTTCTCTTTTACATTATGGGCCAAATACTGCCAGTAGCCAATCCTTGTAAGCGCAGTTCCATAGACTGTCAGGCCTGGAGGTCAGGACATATGCCTTCTGTCTATTGTAGCTATTCAATAGATTAGCATTTTTAATCCATTTTATTGTGGAGTGAGAGGACTTAAACTTGCAGTGTCTGTTAATGGTAATCATGCTGCTAAGATCTAATCAACTGTAGTGAAAAATTACCCCATAGAGTGTCTAAACTTTCAAAGTATTCAGTTAAAAAGAAAACTAATATACTAGTCTCTTTAATAATAAATTGTAATGTTACTATACCACAACTCCTATTACAAATTCCTGAAATTTTGAGTTTTCAAACTTACCTCACTAATATTTGAAACCTGAATTGAAATAGTCAAATAAATTGTATAAATATGTGAGACAGGTTATTTGGAAAAAAAGAGATGATTCTCGTGAATTTCTGGTAACCACTGGAATATTTATTCTCTATAAGGAGTAGAGCAATCAGGAATTAAACATAATTAATTTTTACAGATTTCAAATAGCCTGTCCAATATTCAGAGAATACAGTTGTATATATAGGTGACTTTTTGGGTAGTGTTTCACATCCATATTTTCAGTTGTGGGAATAACTATATAGAGTGCCAGGCGTTTCACGAGCAAGTCAGATCTCTGTACACTTCTAAATTAGGGCATCCATGTTGTTGTTGTTTTAAGTACTACTAGGTTTCATAACCAGAACTTTAGGGAGTGATTAAAGGTAAAGGGAGTGGAATAGGTACCACATTGTTTTTATATCATTCCTGAATTTTAGCTGAAAATAAATTGCATTTGTATTTCATAAGATTTGCCTTTTAGTGAACCGACATGTACCCCTGGTTGAGAACCACTGCTCTAAACTACAGTTTAATATTATAGAGATAAATGACTATAACGGGGCTTCCCAGTTTGGGGGTCGCTATCCGTTTCACTCTGAGTTGTTTCAGGGGAAATGTATGGGATTTTTGCTATTGTAGCCAAAGTAATTTGAAAAGCAATGGCATTGAAAAAAAACCTGACACATGACTAGGGTTGCCAGCTTTCTTACTTCTGAAAACTGAACACCACATGTCCCGCCTGTCCCGCCTCTTCCCCCCCATCACTAACTGCTCTCCCCCCTCAACTCCAGCATAAGCAGCCCCAAGGGACTTGCAAACCCCAGCTCCAGCAGGCCACCTGGGAGTGCAGGTCAAAAGAATGCTGCGGCTGCATGGGAGCAGCCAGCCAGACCGCTGGAGAGCTAGGACACGGCCTTCCTGCACAACAGCCTCCTGTGTCCCTCTTCGTTGCCTGCCCAGCAGCCTGCTTCCCGCTCAAGCCCTCCCCTTTCCAGAGCTGCCTGAGAGCGTGGCCGGGGAAGTGCTGGCTGGCAAGATAGCTTGTATTCCTTCCTTCCTGGGGAACATGCCATGCCCGCTGGGAGCCCCTTACCCCACTCACCATGGGCAAACTGCCGGACACCTCCAGGTCCCCTTTTCGGCTGCATTTTCCAGTTAAAAACCGGACACCTGGCAACCTAAATTACATCAGACTGATGTAACCTAATGTTTCTGTTCCCCATAAAACATCTTAATTGAAATTTGCTCTTTTTGTTAGTATGATGATGGCCACTGTACAAAACCTTTACCTGGATATATATTAGAAATAATTGGGAAAGTGTAACCTTCTGTCTCTCTCTCAATCACCTGTAAGACACAAATCGGATCTTTATGATAGAGAAAAGATACAGCCTTGTAACGTGGTCTGAGGGTTACTAAAATGGAAGTACTAAACTAATACTCATTAGTTTGTCAGTTTTGTTGTATTAATATTTACCAAGAACACATGCTTTGGTACATTGTCAGACTGTTTTCCTCAGAGTCTCAAGTCACACTGTGTAGCAGCAGGTCTAATTAAATAAAACCAAGTAGTTTGATTAGATAACTTGTTAAGCGAGCAGCCATTTGATAGTTACTAAATTTTAATCTAGTCCCTTATGACCTGTTTTGACATACAAGTGTTTTTGTTTTTTGTTTTGTTCTCATGGCATCATAAGAAACATTGGTATTTATTGTTAGTAATACTGAGCAATGCTTTTTCGCCAACAGGTGTGGGGAGGAGTCACTGTTTATAGTAACTTTTACTCTAGTCTTCCAATAAATCTGTCTGTTTATTTAGTGGAAAATGTGAAATAACTCCACCTAATCATAGGATTTGAAGTTTGGTACTTAGCTAGGTAAGTAAACTGAATATATATCTAGTTACTTCCCTCCTACGCCCAGAAATAATTATCTTGTACTAGGAGTGTAAACGTATTGGTTTGACTATTTTCATACCAAATAGATGGGCAACTTCTGCTGCTGTTTGACAAATTGAAGTGTTTTATAACAAGGTGCCTCTCTACACAACCGACTGTCCATATGATCCACTGGGATTGTTCATCCATTTGCTAGCTGAATAGTGTTTTCTAGCATCTTTAAATTCCACATTTAAATAAAAATGTGTCTATTGAATAGTTATCTGCGTATATGAAGCTGAGGAAATAGCAACGGATATTTGACAGTAAAGAGATTCCTATGTTCCAGTCTTTTGTTATTAATTATTATTACAATAGTATCTAGAGGGCCAAGGCAAGATGACAACCCCATTGTACCAAGCATAGTACGTGCCTATATTAAGATGGTAGACAGAGAATTCAGCACGGTATGCCAGGACAAAAGGATGGTACTCCCTGGACTTTAAATACACAACATAACTGCAAGATGGACAGGATTATTAATTCGTCTGGCAAGTCTCCTCTGGAGATGATACACATTAGAAGCAATGACATGGCATTATGTGCAACTATGCAGACTGTAGAGGATTTTTGGGATTTTGGAAGGGAGCTGAAGATGAAAAAAGTCCAAGTGATTTTCTTGGAGTTCCTTCTGGTCCCACAAGCAAGAGAAAAGGCAGAAAGTACTGGAGGTGAGCCATTGGCTCCATAACTGAAGCTGAAGGTTTTGCTTTTGTGAAACGTTGGACCACATTCCAGTGTGAGAGGAGGGACAGCCTGCATCTGAGAAAGGGGCTGATCTTTTCGGCTGGAGACTAGCTGGAGCAACTAGGAATGCATTAAACTTAACTGTGTAAGGGGAGGGCTATAAGGAGACAAATACAATTCAAAAGTATTGTGTCACAACAAATAGGATGAGTGAGATAACGAATGTGAAGAGTACCGTTCCCCAATTATTTATATACCAATGCTAGGAGTCTGGGTAACAAACAAAAAGAATTGGAAATTTTCATTGATGAAAATAAACTTGATCCAAGTGATTTTACTGATAGCATGGCTGCTACTCTGAAACTTAGTGAGATGGTTCTCATTACTCGAATGTTAAAATCACTGGTTATAACCTGCTAAGGAAGGATAGAGATTGTCACGGGGATAGCATTCTACATTAGGCACCCTTACCTGTTTTAGAGTTCTTGATAATTCAGAATCTCAGGATTTTGAATGCCTATGGATTAATGTGCTATATAATAAAGCCTAGGAGAGAGTACTGGTGGAGGTCTTACAGACCAATGAATCAAATTAGACCGCAAGATGAGTTACTCCTTAAGCACTTGTCTATAATATGTGGAAAGAAAAAATGTGTTCTGGAGTTCAGTTTGAGAGAAACGTGCATAATGATGCAGAAAAGGGAGAAATGTTCAATAAATATTTCTGTTCTGTGTTTGAAAATAAGGTTGTTGTATTCATATGATATGAGAATGACAAAGTACTTTCCAGTTCATTAGCACCCAAGGAAGATGTTAAACATCTACTAGGGATATGAGAGACACAAGGTGGGTGAGGTAGTACTGTATATTTTTAATAGTGAGACAAGCTTTTTCTCTCACCAACAGAGATAAAATAAAAGATATTACCTCACCCACCTTGTCTCTTTAATGTCCCGGGACTGACATGGCTACAACAACCCTACTAGGGGTAAACATTTTTAAATCAGCAGGTCTGGATAACTTGCATGCAAAAATCCTAAAAGAGTTGGCAGGCCTGCTGTGATTAATTTTTAATAAATCTTAGAATACTGGGGAAATTCCAGAAGACTAGAAAGGAGCTAATGTTGTGCCAATATTCAAAAAGGACAACCAGGATGACCTGGGTAATTGTAGTCTGGTTAGCCTGACATCAGTCCTGGATAAAATAATGAGAGAGCTGATTCAGGATTCAAATGATAAAGAATTAAAGGATACAAATGCCAGTCAACATGGTTTTTATTGAAAACAGAAAATTAAACATACGTGATTTCATTCTTTGAGATTACATCTTTGTTTGATAAAGGTAACTGCGTAGATGTAACCTACTTAGAGTTCTGCAAGGCATTTGACTTAGTACTGCACAACTTTCTGATTAAATAATTAGCAGTATACAATATCAGACACGTATGTGTTAAATGAATTGGAAACTGGCTAACTCACAGATCTCAAAAAATGGTTGTCAATGGGGACATCAAATGTGAGTGGTTAAAGTGAGGTTCCTCAGAGATCAGTACTAGATGGACTTTTCTTATGGGAAGTCTCTGGCATTTCTTGGAAGCAAGCCTAGATTTCCTGAATCTCAGTGCAGTGTTTTATCCATTCAACCTTGTCTTTCAGGTTGCATAGGGACCAGAAAAATTAGGAGAATTTAAACTCATGAGAGGACAAGTTCTGGTCTTCCCAGATTATAGACCAATAGATATTGTAACTAGATAGGTATTTATCTGATACCAGAAAGGGGGGGGGGGCAAGAGGAGGATGCAGAACTGAAGTCTAAGAGCAACAGGAAGTGGTGTTACCAGTGTTCTTGGGATCTAACAAAAAGTAAGCTTAAGCTAATGCATAGGAAGTTTTGATTTACACCTGTCAAGGTTCCTTCCCCACTCTGAACTCTAGGGTACAGATGTGGGGACCTGCATGAAAAGCTTATTTTTACCAGCTTAGGTTAAAACTTCCCCAAGATACAAACTATTTTACCTTTTCTCCCTGGACTTTATTGCTGCCACCACCAAGCGTCTAACAAATATAACAGGGAAAGAGCCCACTTGGAAACATCTTTCCCCCCAAAATCCCCCCAAGCCCTACACCCCCTTTCCTGGGGAAGGCTTGATAAAAATCCTCACCAATTTGCATAGGTGAACACAGACCCAAACCCTTGGATCTTAAGAACGATGAAAAAGCAATCAGGTTCTTAAAAGAAGAATGTAAATTAAAGAAAAAGTAAAAGAATCACCTCTGAAAAATCAGGATGGTAAATACCTTACAGGGTAATCAGATTCAAAACATAGAGAATCCCTCTAGGCTAAACCTTAAGTTACAAAAAGACCCAAAAACAGGAATATACATTCCATTCAGCACCACTTATTTTATCAGCTATTTAAACAAAACAGAATCTAACGCATATCTAACTAGATTGGTTACTGACTTTTTACAGGAGTTCTGACCTGCATTCCTGTTCTGATCCTGGCAAAAACAACACACAGACAGAGAGAACCCTTTGTTTCCCCCCCTCCAGCTTTGAAAGTATCTTGTCTCCTCACTGGTCATTTTGGTCAGGTGCCAACGAGGTTGTCTTAGCTTCTTAACCCTTTACAGGTGAAAGGGTTTTTCCTTTGGCCAGGAGGGATTTAAAGGTGTTTACCCTTCCCTTTATATTTATGACAACACCCCTGCAAAAATTGTAGCTGTAAGAAAAATTAGGGAATAGGGTAAGCTGCTAGTGGAAGTTGTAGAGTGAAGACCAGACTGGACTGCTATCTATCAGAGATGCTTTTGTTAACACACCACATAGGGAGTGAGTGACCAGATAACCCCCTAAAAGTTAATTAAAGAATATTTTAAAATATGCTGACTAATTTTATTATTATATCTCTGTAAAAATATTAGGAAGCATAGAAAAATTGTATGGAGAGGTGTAGTGTTTCAAAAACAGAAGAAACTGGAAAACCCTTGCTCTAGAAGTTATTGTTTTGGCAGAACTAAAATTAGGGGAGTTAAATGACAATTGTGCACTAATTAAATAATAAGACCTGAGGTGAACTTGAATGGTTATACTGGTGTTGATTTTAGGGCTGGTTCCTTTTTTCCCCCTGAATGTTTTCCCAAGTCTCATAAATCTGAATGCTAAAACAGAACTGAAGGCAGAGTAATGCACAAACTGGATAGTGACTTGAGCAGATGCAGCCACTCTGATCACAGTCCCACTTCACAGGGTGAGTGCATTAAGTCATCTTATACTGCTTAATGCACTTTTGAGCTTCATACTTTTTAATGGCACTGTGTCCCATTGCATGCTTGAGCATCACAGTGACAATGACTAGGTCAAGGATTTTTCATGCACTATACAAAGAAAAGCAAAATACAACTCTCCATGCCTATCTCCTGGGAATTTCTTTCTTGTATTTCATTTTAGACAATGTAGCAAAAAAGGATTGTTTGAAAAGAAAGAAAATACACAATGAGGTTACTTTTGTTTAGAATTAGGTATTTAGATTATTCTCTACAATTTTTTGTGCTACTAGACATGTAACTAGTGGCTCTAAAGCTTTAATATTCTAAAAAACATGAGTAGTATTGAGCTGTGTATTACTTTAGTTAATCTAAAAAAGTGCTGTGTAAAATAAGACAGGTTTTGCTGGAGGATTTGTCTGGTGCATTAGGGAAGTGTCTCTCAACATTTTGAAGCTACTGTACCCCTTTCTGGAGTCTGATTCGTCTTGTGTACCCCAAGTTTCACCTTCCTTAAAAACTACTTGCTTACAAAATCAGATATAAAAATACAAAAGTGTCAGAGCACACTATTACTGAAAAATAGCTTACTTTCTCATTTTTACCATACAATTATAAAATAAATCAACTGGAATATAAATATTATACTTACATTTCAGTGTATGGTATATAGAGCAGTATAAACAAGTCATTGTATAAAACTTCAGTTTGTACTGACTTAGCTAGTGCTTTTTATGTAGCCCATTTTAAAACTAGGCAAATATGTAGATATGTTGATGTACCCCCTGGAAGAACTCTTCATACTCCAAGGGGTTACACATACCCTGGGTTGAGAACCACTGCAATAGGTAAACAGCAGGGTTGGTTAATTTTGCTTCATAATCTTCTGAGTTGAGTCATATTTTCATAAGGGCTTAGAGGTTTGGGTGGTCAGAGAATGTTAATTTGAGTGAAATTTTTGTACCCTAGCAGTAACTAAAAACATATTCAGTGCACATACCTGCTAGTTTGAAAGCTGTATAATAATTTACACAGTGTAATTTAAAAGTGTTTTCTCAAGGTATGCTTTTAAAACATAACAAAAATCCGTCAACTTGATACTTTTTTTGTAATTCACATTTAGATGTTTGACATTAAAATTATTTTTGGTGAGTCTGATCATTTCCATTTGTCAAACCTATTTTTCTTTACAATTTGTAGCAGCAGCAAGGACTGGTTTAAGGTTTGTGGGGGAGCTGGTAAGACCATTCTTTGAGACCTCCTCCAAAATGACAGGAATTTTAAATAAAAAAAAGAGAAACAGAAGGGGGTAAGAAGTAGGTGTTCTGATATATTACCATCAAAGGTCTGTTCTCCTATTGTCTTTTAGATACCATGATGATGGATGTGGTGTAAGAACTAAATAAAATAGAATTCCCTCCTCCCTTGAAATAGCAGTTCACCATGCCCTCCTCCCCCCATTAGTTTCTCCCAGGAGAGTACAACAAAGATGATAATGGAAGTGCACTCATCTCTGTATAAGATAAATTAGCAGAACTGAGATTTGGCCTGAGGTCTGCTACCCAGTGAATAAAGGAGAGGGCTTAGGAACCCATTCCTCACCTGGGGAAACGACAGCTACATTTTAGTTTCTACTACATCTAAGATGTAATTTATTTCTTTGTTCCTGACTTCATGCAGTATCCTTCCTATATGTTGAATAATTTCTATGAAACTTAGACTTCTGCATTTCCTCACCTATAGCTTTCATAAAGTGAAAAATGAATGTGGCTTCCTTAGTTCTTAACTTCATCCTGCTACCTGATTAAAATGATCATTGCATCTCATTTATTTTACTTAGCCCATGTCCTTCCATTAGGTCCTGGATAACTTCTGAATATGCATATTCTTAAGGGCCTTCTATTAGAGTAATCTTTTATTACTTCCAAGAACACGTTCCTGTCTTTGGCTTTTGTCGTAGTAGTTATAGCCATTTCTGAGTAATTAAAATCTTGAGTGATCAAAGTTTTGGCCCCCTTCCAGGCCTGTAAAATCACTTCCTGATTCAGTCACTCCAATCATCCCAACCCCACAACTGCCCTGGAAGTTGCCAACAATCAACTGACTGTCTTGGTTGTCCCCAACTTTCAGCCAACCTGTCTGTTGTGACTTGTATCCTTGTTCTCAGCAGACTTCATGTAATCTCTTAGCACTATTGACTCTGCATTGTGTGTGTATCTATTGTTCTGTAAATTCTACATCCTGTTTTTGAAACCTCCATCTTCTTACCTGGCTGGAAGAGATCTCTTTGCTGTGTTATACATGGAATCATGCAGTTTCTCTGGAGGAGTCATCATGAATATTCTAGTCTTAAAACTAATATAAAATATATATCAGTTTGTTTCTTAGCTCTCCTTCCTTCCCTTTCTAGGAAGTCTAAAATTCAAAGGTACAGTATATAACCAATTTATTTTTTAAATTGTTCAACAATAATTTCATTTTTAAGCCTATATATTAGCAGGGTTTGATATTCCAACTGTTGACAGTGATGCAGGTAATTTGAAGCCTGCTTGGACTTTAAACCAGGGACAATGTGGTATTTCACAACAACATTAATTGGATCAATAATGTATCTTATGCTAGATTTCTTTTAGTTTCAGAAAGTGTGAAACAAAACAATAGGAAAGATGGGAAGAAGAGATAGGATAAATATATGAGAGAGATGTCAAAACATAAAGGAAAGAGAAAGTATGAAGATTAGAAGATATAAACAAAGGGAAAGATCAAAGATACAGTTGCATGCATACAAAATGGGAAAAGACTGCATAGGAAGGAGTACTACAGAAAGGTATCTGGGGGTCATAGTGGATCACAAGTGAAATATGAGTGTAACACTGTTGCAAAAAAAGCGAACATCATTCTGGGATGTATTAGCAGGAGTGTTGTAAGCAAGACATGAGAAATAATTCTTCTGCTGTACTCTGTGCTGATTAGGCCTCAGCTGGAGTATTGTGTGTAGTTCTGGGCACCTCATTTCAGGAAAGATGTGGACAAATTGCAGAAAGTCCAGAGAAGAGCAACAAAAATGATTAAAGGTCTAGAAAACATTACCTATGAGGAAAGATTGGGGGGGGGGAAGGTTTGTTTAGTCTGGAGAAGAGAAGGTTGAGAGGGGACACACCAGCTTTCAAGTGCACAAAAAAGTTGCTACAGAGAGGAGGGCAAAAAATTATCCTCCTAATACCTGACGTAGGATAAGAGGCAATGGGCTAAAATTGCAGCAAGGGTGGTTTAGGTTGGACATTAGGAAAAAAATCCTAACTGTCAGGATGGTTAAGCACTGGAATAAATTGCCTAGGGAGGTTATGGGATCTCTATCACTGGAGATTTTTAAGAGCAGGTTAGACAAAAACTTGTCAGGGACGGTCTAGATCAGGGATCTGCAACCTTTGGCACGTGGCCTGTCAGGGAAATCCGGTGGCGGGCTGGGACATTTACCTGCAGCATTCGCAGGTTCGGCCGATTGCAGCTTCCACTGGCTGCAGTTCACCATTCCAGGCCAATGGGGGCTTTGGGAAGCGGCGGCCAGCACATCCCACGCCACTTTTCGCAGCCCTCATTGACCTGGGACTGCGAACCGCGGTCAGTGGGAGCTTCGATTGGCCGAACCTGCGGACACTGCAGGTAAACAAACCGTCCCGGCCCGCCAGCCGATTTCCCTGACAGGCCGCGTGCCAAAGGTTGCCAATCCCTGGTCTAGATAATACTTAGTCCTGCCATGAGTGCAGGGGACTGGACTAGATGACCTCTTGAGGTCCCTTCCAGTCCTACAATTCTATGGTAGAATAGAGGTTTAAGTAACTAAAATATACAATACATATGAGAGCTATACATAATGATTTGGCTTATTCTTCCATTAACTCTAAATCAGAATTTGTTTTCCTTCCAAAGTGAAACATTTCTTAACTCATCAGTATGAGGAGCTTTCGTTTTGCCAACTTGGAGTGAGGTACATGTGGTTAAATAGAATCATAGAATCATAGAATATCAGGGTTGGAAGGGACCCCAGAAGGTCATCTAGTCCAACCCCCTGCTCGAAGCAGGACCAATTCCCAGTTAAATCATCCCAGCCAGGGTTTTGTCAAGCCTGACCTTAAAAACCTCTAAGGAAGGAGATTCTACCACCTCCCTAGGTAACGCATTCCAGTGTTTCACCACCCTCTTAGTGAAAAAGTTTTTCCTAATATCCAATCTAAACCTCCCCCACTGCAACTTGAGACCATTACTCCTCGTTCTGTCCTCTTCTACCATTGAGAACAGTCTAGAGCCATCCTCTTTGGAACCCCCTTTCAGGTAGTTGAAAGCAGCTATCAAATCCCCCCTCATTCTTCTCTTCTGCAGGCTAAACAATCCCAGCTCCCTCAGCCTCTCCTCATAAGTCATGTGTTCTAGACCCCTAATCATTTTTGTTGCCCTTCGCTAGACTCTCTCCAATTTATCCACATCCTTCTTGTAGTGTGGGGCCCAAAACTGGACACAGTACTCCAGATGAGGCCTCACCAATGTCGAATAGAGGGGAACGATCACGTCCCTCGATCTGCTCGCTATGCCCCTACTTATACATCCCAAAATGCCATTGGCCTTCTTGGCAACAAGGGCACACTGCTGACTCATATCCAGCTTCTCGTCCACTGTCACCCCTAGGTCCTTTTCCGCAGAACTGCTGCCTAGCCATTCGGTCCCTAGTCTGTAGCGGTGCATTGGATTCTTCCATCCTAAGTGCAGGACCCTGCACTTATCCTTATTGAACCTCATCAGATTTCTTTTGGCCCAATCCTCCAATTTGTCTAGGTCCTTCTGTATCCTATCCCTCCCCTCCAGCGTATCTACCACTCCTCCCAGTTTAGTATCATCCGCAAATTTGCTGAGAGTGCAATCCACACCATCCTCCAGATCATTTATGAAGATATTGAACAAAACCGGCCCCAGGACCGACCCTTGGGGCACTCCACTTGATACCGGCTGCCAACTAGACATGGAGCCATTGATCACTAAACATAATTTTGTATTAATTTCAGCATAGCAATAAATATATCTACATTTTTAGCATGGACCATGTAACCCAATACATAGCAATCCAAGCTAGAATGGGGGCAGATAATTCTATAGAAATCTTTTTTTATTTAAATATTTTTGCGGAGCAAAATAAGACTTTAAAGGTGTGTGTGTGTGTGGGGGGGGATAATTGACACCTACATAGGGAACCGAACTGACAATAGGTATAGAGAGGTGACTAAATAGGGTCTGTTCCTGCTCCCATTGAAGTCAGTGGCAAAGCTTTCATTGACTTCAGGGAGCAGGCTTAGGTCTTGTGAACAATCACTAATATTTAACTTCTGGAGAGAACAGCATGCTACAGATGTGCTAAGAGGCATAGTGCTTTAGAAAAATGTAGAAGTTGGCAATTTTCTCTTTTATGTCTGATCCCTGCTGCCACCACCTGAAGCACTTCACTGGTGGTGTGGTTACTCTCAGCTTTTTTTTTCTTTTAGCAAAGCTGAATCAGCAACAGTTTAATATGCCCAATACTGCAAGCCTATAAGAAATCAAAAGCTAAAGGCATTCATGTGGCCAGCAGGAGGAGCTGGAGACAGGTGAAGGTGGGAGATGACTGAGATTCTGAAGGGTTTGCCATCTGTGCTTTTGAAGTCTGTAATATGTGGTTTAAGAAAACAATAATGCGAGAAGGATTAACAACTATTCCACCTTTTTCCAATCTCATTTATAAACAAGATATAAATTATGGATACCAGTTATCTCACCATATCTTGTTTGCATGGTGCATTTAGACTGCAAGTAGACCAATTGCCAAAGAGATCCAATTCGTGTTCCAAACTCGATTATAATTCTGCTTTGGTCACAGATCCAGTGTATATGTATATGTACATGTATATGGCCCTGACATGACCTCCCTGGACTAACACACATTTAACCATGAAAATCTGTGTTGAGGAAAGATCAAGACTGGAATAGTAGGGTGTTGCATATCAGGACTGAGGTGCATTGGTAAAGACTTTTGTGGGGAATCTCATTTTTAGGAAAGGTATTCCTATTCAGTACAACACATAAGCACATGCATGTGCTCAAGTGCTGTCCTGAATCAGGGCCTCAAAGATTTAAACTCAAATAATAAGTGGATATCCACAAGTTTGTTTCCAGATTTGTATTTGAAGACTAGATTGTATTTCCTTTTAATATTAAAAAATAGTTAATTTTAACTGTATGTATTGATTTGGATAGGCTAGAGAAATTTCAGCAAGCAATAGTGTTTGTAAAATGAATTTCATTATGAAAATTCAGCACGGGAATTCAATAGCAGAACAGTGTATCTTATGAATAACATAAGATATTTTAAAACAAAGTTAATACACATTTTAAATTGCAGAAAAGCAAAAGAAAACACAGGACTATCCAACCCAGAGCAGAACAAGTAGGGGCCCTCTCTATCAGCCTCTATCAGGGCTTCTCACCCAAGTAATCCCCCAAACAGATCCTTCAAATACTATAAAACAATCTACTTCCTCAGGTAAATTCAGATTCCCACAAATAGGATCTCTCACTTATGGAAGAAATATCTAATTAGTTTGTGGAAACTTGACAATATAAGACAAAACATGGAAGGCTATAATGCTCAGTTAGTGGCAAAAAAATGTAGTTATTGCTATGTATTTGCATGACCCAGAGACTTAGCGGATTTGGGTCCATTCTGCTATGTACTTTACAGACCTACAGATAGACACAGTCCCTCTCCCAAATTTCTTACAATCTAAGAGGGATGGGGAACTTACTATGACTGGGGGAAAGGGATACAACAAAATATATACAGATTATTATGTAGAAATATATGTATTTGATGATGTCTTCATCTTAAAAATCAACTTGTCTGATTTTTGTTTTACCTGGTATTGTTTGAAATATGTCATTTTGTATATAGTCAATGTCACTCTTTCCTCTGTAAACTCAATCCGTTAGGCAGATTTCCCTGTTTATATTGATCATTCAGATACCTAATGGGAGACAGAAACATTATTAAAATACGAAAACATTATAAAACAACAAAAATGGGGTAGTATCTGAAACAAAGCTGTATTTCTTCCAAGAGTTTAGATTCTAATTGATTGTGTACCTATAAAGTTGTAAAACGGTTTCTGTTATAAGTGCCCACTGTCACACTCAAATTTCCAAAAATTTTCTTTCAAATGAAACTTTCTAAGCTTGGCCTACATCTGAAAGTGATTTTTTTTTTTTCTGGAAAGTATGAACAAAAACTGTTGAGCTTCCCTAAGACAGACAAGATGAAAACACACACTCTCCCACATGGTATTTCCTACTTTAAAAAAAAAAAAAAACCCAAAAACCTTGAAACCACTTTTTCACAGGTCCTTGTCAAAAATAGCTGAACGTGCTCTCTTTGCAAGGCCTTTCCATAGTTTTTCCTACATCTTGTGTTCAGTCGAATTGTTGCAGTTCTACTGCTTTTGAGCTTCCATGAACGTGTATATTTTAGGTATGGGAAAAGTTTGCCCTTAAGTGCTAGTTATTTGAATATAAGGTGAAAATGTATCATAAATGTAGATTTCCAAGGAGCTTAACTCAAATAACTCTTGGCCAAAAATTAGGATCCCTAGTCAGAACACTTTTTGCATGGTTGTGTGTGAAGTGGTTGCACTTAAAATATTTCTACTAGTTCTACTGGTTCTGTTGCTACACCCCATTATATGGTAAAGGCTTTCAAATTGACAAATATTTTAAGCATAACTACCACACTAATAGTATAAATAATTATAGAAACTGTTTAGGAAGGCCTGCAGAAGTCAATTCACCTTCAGCCAGAGTGAGTAATCTTTTTTTGGATGAACAAATACAATATCAGTAATTTAACCCTTTCCACTAAAATGGTGACGAGATTTTTGTGTCCAGGTTGGTAAATTTACGTGACTGTTTTTGCAAGCTGGTTCAGGGCTAAAACATTAAATGGAGCTAAACTGAATATATTAATCTGATTGGAGAAGCAGTAGCTGGGTAGCAGTACCCCACTCTTTCCTGACCCAGCCAAATGCTAGAAAGGCAGTGACGAATCTTTATTCCTGCTGAAAGTAGTACCCATTGTGCTGTTGGGGAATTCAGTCTTGCCCATAGCCACAAAAGTCGTCAGCAGAGCCCGGATTAAACTCAGGATTTTGACTCTTTGGCCCATGGTGGTTTCAGTGGTTTCAGTTTGCTCTCAGGATTCTGCAAAATTGCCTATCTGGATTTTTTTATGTTGCAAAGTTTGTGCTCCATTATTCTTAAAGCTCTGAGGTAGGAAAGGAACATACAATCAGATTTAACCCATCGCTGAAATTTAGCCAGGCCTCGGGTGGAACTCAGCAGCTGTTTAACAGTGCAATATTCAGCTGAAACTTCCAAGGATAATTTGGTAAGAGAGCATGTTATTATTGGAGTCAAACCTTGGTTGTATCTTTAGGTTTAACAATCCTACTCTTACAAAATGTTCCATGAGATATTCTGTAACCATATGTTTTCAGGACCTCAGTTTCATGTCTCATGAGATGGATGTTTACATGTTTGTTTTGTAATATTTTGGAAAAAGACATGCTTGCTCTTGTAAAGAAGATAAAATGTAATTTATTTTCCCAAGAGGATTTACGTGTTAGCTAATGTTTTGAAAGTCAAGTTCAAAGGAAGCAGTGTATTAATCCGGGGGCTGCTTTTATAGAGATTGGTGCTCAAACGCAGTTCTGTAAACTCCAGTGATGTGGGTCAGTGTTCTTAAATAAGCCATCTTCATGTATCTTAAAAGCAAACTGTATGTGAATTATTTAGAAGCAATGGAATTAGAACAAGGCAGCTGACAAAGACACTTTAGTACAGTTTAAATACAACTAAGTAGTTCCCTGACCAGGGTACTACATAGCTCCAATTCGTAATGTTGGTGGGGCTTGTGTTTGTCAGATCTTAAAGTCCTAGACTCAGGAGGTTGCGGAGAGTTCAATTGTGGCTGGCCTGTCCCCATAGAGCACAGTAAGAGTGAGGCCTTCTTGCGCCCTTTTCCCCTCCTGGTTCATCCATGCCAGAATCTGACTTTGAGTTTGCATCTGTAATTTTCTTTTGATAACCAGGCGATTTTAAAGATTTTTCGTTTTTTGTCTTTTATTCTGGACCCCGTTGAAGATGAAGAAGTCCTATTCTTCATCTCTTCATTCCAGGGATGCATCTTTTCCCTTTGGATCTTTTCTGATTCGTTTTTGCAGACTGGTCAGTTGGAAATGTGGGGGGTAGGCCAACTGTCTTTCTTTAGCACACTTTGCCCTTTTACAGAGCAGTGTTTGCTTTTTTTACAAAGATACTTCAGCACTTTTTCTATCAGTCTGGAAAGTGGAATTCCTCATGGTTGCATCCTTTCCTTCTATAACTTTCACCAGACTGGTCTGGTGACATGTACAGGGTGTGATGCAAACCAGTGACTGTAGATGCCAGCAAAGTTATTTCCTTGACAAATGTTTTTAAAAAATCTGGTCAGTGCTTTTCTGAGTTTCCTTCATGCCACATTTCCAGTTGATTCACACTTTTGTCTAAGGTCTGTTTTTGGGGTGACATTAAAGTTTTATGTGTACTGTAGTAGGGCTTAACAGAATGATACAACTAGAGTGTATTGCAATGTCTGATTAATAACCTGAATCTCTCTTTGGTTCTTAAGCCAGGTCTACACTAGAACCTTTTGTTGCCTGAGGAGTGTGACTTTTTTTTCTTTAATGACATTTCTATACTCGCAAAAACCCTAGTGTAGAAGCAGTTATGTCATAAAAGTGCTTTCTCAGTGTAGTTTATATTGCTCAGGGAACTGGTATAAACTTTGCTGTTAAAAATCACTTTTTTGGTAAATCTACATTTAGGAGGGTTTAGCAGACTTTTCCTAGTATAGAGCTGGCCTTGGTCTTCTGGGGTTACAACTTTAACATGTCATATGCCTGGTAATATTCACTTAACTACAACCCTCTTCCCAGCTCTTGTTCCTGAAAACAAAGATATTTCCTGACTGTATCAACAGCTGTATTCCTCTTACTCCTATTTTATAACTCCTTTTTTCTATAAAAAGGAGACATCTGCCTTTTTCTGTTTTTCAAAGATTGTTTTAGCTCATCTTAGACTCATTTTTTTTGATAGGCTGTTCCATAGCCTTTTCCCCAAACTTCCCCTGCTTCCTTTTAGCATGGAACCTGACTTGCTATGATTTCATTTGTGTCTACCTGATTGTATTCCCTGTGGCTTGGCATGCTTCATGTTCATATGAGCTCCTCTTCAGCAACAATGGAGCATGAAAAAACCTTTCTTACTCATAGTGGTGTTTATATTTTTCTATATTTGTGTGATACTGGTGTGAATATTCATAACTTGATAAAAGCTTGTGGCACCTTAGAGACTAACCAATTTATTTGAGCATGAGCTTTCGTGAGCTACAGCTCACTTCATCAGATGCATACCGTGGAAACTGCAGCAGACTTTATATACACACAGAGAATATGAAACAATACCTCCTCCCACCCCACTGTCCTGCTGGTAATAGCTTATCTAAAGTGATCAACAGGTGGGCCATTTCCAGCACAAATCCAGGTTTTCTCACCCTCCACCCTCCGGATTTGTGCTGGAAATGGCCCACCTGTTGATCACTTTAGATAAGCTATTACCAGCAGGACAGTGGGGTGGGAGGGGGTATTGTTTCATATTCTCTGTGTGTATATAAAGTCTGCTGCAGTTTCCACGGTATGCATCTGATGAAGTGAGCTGTAGCTCACGAAAGCTCATGCTCAAATAAATTGGTTAGTCTCTAAGGTGCCACAAGTACTCCTTTTCTTTTTGCGAATACAGACTAACACGGCTGTTCCTCTGAAACTTGATAAAAGCTGTTATCTTATCAATGGCCCAGAAGTGGCAATAACCAATTCATTCATTATGTAAAATTGAGATAACTTGATAGCTTAACCCTTTTCAACTGCAAGACTTCGTTATAACGGATCTTTTGAAGTCAGATGCCTGCTTCATGCTGAACAGTCTGTAGTTTACCAACTTCCTCCTCTCTCTGGTGCAATCTGCTTTTAATTTCAGGTGTTTGGCATGGTTGTTGTGCATCTAGAACACTCTGCATGCATACTTGGTAATAATAATGGGACTCTTTAGGGCAAAAGTTCCCAAACTTTTTTTTTTTTGCTGTTCTGCCCTTTGGAGATTCCTATCATATGTATGTCCACTCAGCACAGGGGAAAGAGGTTACCCTGGTGGTGCTGAGTTTGGAGCTGCAAGGGGGAAAAAGGGAGAAATCACCATGTGACCAGCTTGTACTGGGAGGAATCTTGCATGCCCTGTTTGAATTCAGCTGCCCTCAGTGGGAACTTGTGTGAATGCCTTAGGGGTTACACCCCCATTTTCCAAGCATGTGTGCATACTGGGTGCAAGGCCATTGCTGTGGGTCCAGGAAACATTAGCATTGCCAGTGCCATGTTGATTCCCAGTTCCTCCATGGGGCGGGAGGGTGGGCGTGTGAGGGAGAGATGTGGGGGTGGAAATAAGTTCTGGTGAGGCTGCGTGGTTCCTGTGGGAGCTAGGTGGCAGCAGGATGGTGACACAGTGCTGAGCTTGCTGGGCAATGGTTAATTCTTAACCACTCAAGTCTTCATGCCCTGTGATAACCTCGTTCTCGCCCACTGGAGGGGGTGAGCCCCACAGTTTGAAAACCGGTGCTCAAGTCTGGGTTAAGAAATTGTTTACTTTAGTGCTGCACATGTTTTTAAATGCACCAATTTGTTATTTAATAACACACCATTCAGGAGAGCATGTATAGATACAAATGTCAAACTTAAGTGATTGATTGCAGTTTTTGCAGTGGTTCTCAGGCTTCCATACCAAAATGCTCATTTGTATAGTCAGATCACGCCAGAGCCCCCATATAAATCTAGTTCTCATTACCAATACGTGGCCAAATCCTGTGGGTTTTGCAGTGTCCCACACCTCTTTACATTCCAGAGTACTGCCAGGAGGTTCTGAATGGGAGCCCCCAATATGCTGGGTGATAAGGAAGTCACCATTACCACAGCAACTAGAAGCTCCATAGGCTTCTCTCTCTCTCTCTCTCTCTCTTTTTAAAAGTGTTTCATTGGGCTTTAGTTGGACAGCCATTCTTCATATCAGTGTTCAGCTATCTACAAAATCTTTGTTTGCCATACAGTTCTACTTGGATTAATGAGATATTATTTGATCTGAATGTTTCAGTAAATGTGAAAGCTGTATATATAAAAAGGTTTTTAATAAGATTTAGGAACTAGGCAAAAAAGCCCAAAGGTCCTCGGGCAAGGGACCTATTTCGGCCCGCCCGGCCACGCCGGAGCCACAAGTGTGCACCTCACCAGTTGGGGTTTTTAGCCCCTCAAAAGGTCCGTCACTGACTCAAGGGAGCAGTACAGGTCCCAAGCCGCTGCCGGCACCTGCCCAGGCCTCCCTGGCGCAGAGAGAACAAAGGCCTCCACCAGTGCCGTCGATGCAGCAGGATGCGGCAAAGGCTTCCCAAGAGGGAAAGTCAGCCACCAAGACCCCTCAGGGAATAGTTGAGCGCCGACGATCCCCTGAAATGAGACAGCACTCCCCATCTCAGTGCTGCAAATCCCCAGAGCCACAGCCCCAATCCTTTGGGGCTCACTCCCAGTCACCGGGACCACGATCGCAGTCCCCGCCACCCAGATGCGGATCGCCTAGAGAAAGGCGTCGGTCTCCGAATTATCAGAACCCCTTACCCTCTTACCGACTGGCCTCTCATCGCAGATCCCCATCACCTGCCACGTGGGAACGCTCCCTGTTCAGGCTCCAGTCTCCCTAGCGCTACTACTCTTTGCACTGGTACCGGCACCATTCATCGCGCTCTGGTCACTGGCCCTGACGCAGCCATCAACAGGCACACGCAGGCCCCTCCATGGTCGCTGGAAGGGGAATCCTCTGGTACGGAAGGCCAGTTTAGCCCCTCTCCCAGGTCCCACCTACTTGACTGGGGCCCCGAGACCACGTCGATTTCGACAGCACAGCAATGGCATCAAGGCCAGTGGCCAACCCGGTGGCCTTACTGGGGTGCATGGGGAATGCCTGTCATGGCAATGTCCCCTTCTCAACGGTGTTCAGCCGCTGCCTCGGAACAACAGCCAGTAGAACCAGTGGCACCGGCGGCGGCAGGCTTGGTTCACGCAGATTGTTTGGAGGTCGGGAATGAGGATGCAGCACCCACCCCTAAACCTCCCTTCCCAGTGGTGGATGAAGCCCCGGAACCTCCTCCAATAACCCAGTCATCATCATAGTCCCCGGATGAGGCAGTCACGGGACCCTCAAAGGCCAGCCACCAGATGACTTCAAGGAGCATCAGGCTGCTCTGAAGGGTGACAGGAAATTTGGGTTTGGAAGTGGAGGAAATGGACGAGCAGACGGACATGCTGTTTCGCATTTTCTCGGCCACCACCCGTGCCCGGGTCATTCTACCAGTCCACGAAGGGGTCTTAAAGATTGCCACATCCCTGTGGCAAACACCTCTTCCATCCCTCCCACTTCCAAGAGGGCAGAGAAAAGTACATTGTTCTGGCCAAAGGGTTCGAGTATCTGTATACCCACCCAACTCCTGGCTCGTTGGTCGTCTCTGTGGCCAACGAAAAAGACAAGCAGATAAACTCCTCCTCCACCCCAAGAATAGAGGGGCCAAGAGGCTGGATCTCTTTGGAAAAAAAATTTGACTGCCAGCCTGCAATTCCGGGTGGCAAACCACCAGGCCCTCCTGGGCAGGTACAATTTTAACTTGTGGGATACCCTCCACAAGTTCCAGGAGTCTCTCTCACAAGGGTTGGCCCAGGAGTTTGGCACCCTGGTGGAGGAGGGCACCGTGGCTGCCAGGCACTCCCTACAAATGGCCTGGGTTGCGGCAGACTCTGCAGCTCGGGTAGTCGCGTTGGCGGTGGTAATGATGCACACCTCATGGCTCCATACGGCGGGCTTGTTGCAGGAGATGCAAACCTCAGTTCAGGACCTCCCTTTTGACGGGGTTGGTCTCTTCTCTGAGCAGACGGACGCCAGACTGCATGGGGATGAAGGATACCACGCTCGTTGGGCATACACACACCACAGTCTGTTTGGAAGCCCTTCCGGCCTCCCCCTGCCGCCAAGGCCCTGGCAGCCTCGTCAGGGATCTGTGAGAAGAAGGGATGCTAGTTTCAGCTGATGCTGCCCTTCTTCCCGCTCGCCTGCGTAATCTGGTCCTGCACCTAGGGGTCAGAAGTGCTCATTTTGAGGGTGCGCTCAAGAGCGACGCCCTAGTCAGTTCCCCAGATCCTTCCTGTCCTTTAGTGAACCTTCTGTTTGGCTTGGTTGAGGGTAATCTGGGACCACTGGGACCTGGATGTAATATCCCGGGGCTATACCCTGCAATTTATGGCCGCCTCTCCTTCCCACCGCTCCTCTTTCCTGTCCCTCTTCAGGGACCCTTCTCACGAGCAACTCCTTGTTCAGATGGTCGAAAAGCTCCTGTGCCCGGGGTCGGTGGAGACAGTTCCTCAGGACATGCGAGGAAGAGGGTTCTACTTCCGTTATTTCCTAATCCCGAAATCCAAAGGGGGCCTAAGAGCCATCCTGGACCTCCATCGCCTCAACAAGTCTCTCAAGAAGTTGAAGTTCCACGTGGTCTTCCAGGCCTCCATTATCCCGTCCCTAGAACCAGGAGACTGGTACATTAGTCTCAACTTAAAGGATGCTTACTTTCATGTCTCCATATTCCTGGCACAGGAGTTTCCTCCATTTCATGGTGGGAGGGCACCACTTCCAGTTCACGGCACTACCCTTTGGCCTCTCTTCGGCCCCAAGGGTGTTCACCAAGTGCATGGAACTAGTGGCAGCTTTCCTCAGGCTTTGTGGTATCCACCTGGGGACCAGATGGCATTCACCCAAGAGTTCTGAAAGAACTCAAATGTGAAATTTTGGAACTATTAACTATGGTTTGTAACCTGTCCTTTAAATCAGCTACTGTACCCAATGTCTGGAAGATAGCTAATGTAACACCAATATTTAAGAAGGGCTCTAGAGGTGATCCTGGCAATTACAGACCAGTAAGTCTAAAGTCAGTACTGGGCAAATTAGTTAAAACAATAGAAAAGAATAAAATTGTCAGACACACAGAAGAGCATAAATTGTTGCACAAAAGTCAACATGGTTTCTGTAAAGGGAGATAGTGTTTTACTAATCTATTAGAGTTCTTTGAGGGGGTCAACAAATATATGGACAAGGGGGATCCAGTGGACATAGTGTACTTAGATTTCCAGAAAGCCTTTGACAAAGTCCCTCACCAAAGGCTCTTACGTAAATTAAGCTGTCATGGGATAAGAGGGAAGATCCTTTCATGGATTGAGAACTGGTTAAAAGACGGGGAACAAAGGGTAGGAATAAATGGTAGATCTTCAGAATGGAGACGGATAACTAGTGGTGTTCCCCAAGGGTCAGTCTTAGGACCAATCCTATTCAGCCTATTCATAAATGATCTGGAGGAAGGGATAAACAGTGAGGTGGCAAAGTTTGCAGATGATACTAAACTGCTCAAGATAGTTAAGACCAAAGCAGACTGTGAAGAACTTCAAAAAGATCTCACAAAACTAAGCGATTGGGCAATAAAATGGCAAATGAAATTTAATGTGGATAAATGTAAAGTAATGCACATTGGGAAAAATAGCCCCAACCTATACATACAATATGATGGGGTCTAATTTAGCTACAAGTAATCAGGAGAAAGATCTTGGAGTCATGGTGGATAGTTCTCTGAAGACATCCACGCAGTGTGCAGCTGCAGTCAAAAAAGCAAACGGGATGTTAGGAATCATTAAAAAAGGGATAGAGAATAAAACAGAGAATATCTTATTGCCTTTATATAAATCCATGGTATGCCCACAACTTGAATACTGCGTACAGATGTGGTGTCCTCATCTCAAAAAAGATATACTGGCATTAGAAAAGGTTCAGAAAAGAGCAACTAAAATGATTAGGGGGTTGGAATGGGTCCAATATGAGGAGAGATTAAAGAGGCTGGGACTTTTCATCTTGGAAAAGAGGAGACTAAGGGGGGATAAGTGAATAAGGAAAAGTTATTTACTTGTTCCCATAATATAAGAACTAGGGGCCACCAAATGAAATTAATGGTTAGCAGGTTTAAAACAAATAAAAGAAAGTTCTTCTTCACTCAGTGCACAGTCAACCTGTGGAACTCCTTGCCTGAGGAGGTTGTGAGGGCAAGGACTATAACAGGGTTTAAAAGAAAACTGGATAAATTCATGGAGGTTAAGTCCATTAATGGTTATTAGGCAGGATGGGTAAGGAATGGTGTCTCTAGCCTCTGTTTGTCGGAGGGTGGAGATGGATGGCAGGAGAGAGATCAGTGTTAGGTTCACTCCCTCTGGGGCACCTGACACTGGGCACTGTTGGTAGACAGGATACTGGGCTGGATGGACCTTTGGTCTGACCCAGCATGGCCATTCTTATGTTCATCTGTTTCCAGACCTCGACCACTGGCTCATCAAGGGCAGGTCTCCGGATCACGTGCAAAGCAGCCTTGACCCGGTACATTCCACCTGCCGCGACCTGGATCTGTTAATAAACATGGAAAAGTCCACCTTATTGCCAGTCCAAGGCATAGAGTTCATCGGAGTCGTTCTAGACTCCACCCGAGCCAGAGTCTTCCTTTCGGAAACGTGTTTTCGGGCCAAGTCGGACCTGATCTCACATCTAAGAAACCACCCGCTCACTATGGCCTATCTCTGCAGACGTCTGGTGGGTCAGATGGCTGCGTGCACCTATGTGGTCAGCCATGCTTGGTTCCACCTGCGGCCCCTACAAGTGTGGCTGGCCTTCGTCTACGTTCCTAACAGAGACACCCTGGACGGTGTGGTCAGGATGCCGGACGATGTTCTTTCGTCCCTGAATTGGTGGCTGAATCCCCAGTTGGTGCTGCAAGGAGTTCCCTTTGTGATCCTGTCCCTGTTGCTGACCCTAGTCTCTGATGCCTCTGATGGGGAGCCCACCTGGGCGAGCTCAGCAGCCAGGGCAAATGGCTGCGGGACGACCTACCCCTCCATATCAATGTCAGGGAGCTCAGAGCGGTTCGCCTGACCTGCAGTGTTTATACCCCACCTAAAAGGCAAGGTGGCCCAGGTCCTGACTGATAATATTACTGCAATGTATTACATCAACAGACAGGATGGGACAGGGTCTTCGGCCCTTTGTCGGGAGGCTCTCAGACTATGGACTTTTGCATGCAGCATGCCATTCATCTGGTGGCCTCCCACCTACCTGGGACCAAGAATGTCTTGGCAGGTTGCCTCAGCAGAGCCTTCTTGTCTCGCCATCAATGGTCGCTCCATCCAGAGTTGGTCAACCTAATCTTCCACAGGTGGGGAACTCCCCAAGTGGACTGTTCGTGTCCAGGCAGAACAGAAAGTGCCACGTGTTCTGTTCCCTGCAGGGAAAGGACAAGGGATCCCCGTAAGACGCCTTGCTATTTCCGTGGTTGGAAGTGCTGATGTGCGCCTTCGCACCAGTGCTACTTATCCATAAGCTCCTGATAAAGGTGAAGCAATTTAAAGCGAACATCATCTTCATAGTCCCAGTGTGGCCTTGCCAGCACTGATTCAGCATGCTACTCAGTCTTTCGGCAGCTGCCTCGCTGCAGCTGCTTCTTCAACCGGACCTACTGACCCAGAACCATGGCAATCTGCTGCATCCGAACCTGGCGGTGCTGCACCTGACAGCTTGTCTACTGTGTGGCTCAGTATGGAAGAATGGGTGTGCTCTGTTGGTGTCCAACAGGTCTTGTTGGGCAGCAGGAAGCCATCCACCAGAGCAGCCTACCTGGTGAAGTGGAAGTGGTTAATGTGCTGGGCCTCAGATCAGCAAATTTGGGCTGAGGAGGCCCCACTGCAGGACATCCTAGACTATTTGCTGCACCTCAAGCTCCAGGGCCTGTTGGTTTCTTCAGTAAGAATTCACCTGGTGGCCATTTTAGCATTCCACTCTCCGTTTCAAGGCAGGTCGCTCTTCGCCCATCCTATAACTGCGCAGTTCTTAAAAGGTCTGGAGTGCCTCTACCCGGACGTCCGGGAGACGGTTCCCCCTTGAGACCTGAATCTTGTATTGGCAAGGCCCCTGGGTCCTCCCTTCGAATTCTTGGGTTCATGCTCCCTCCTGCTTCTCTCTTGGTTGCTATAACTTTGGCTCTCAAGGTGTCTGAGATCAGGGCACTCACCGCGGAGCTGCCCTATACAATCTTCTACAAAGACAAGGTCCAGTTGCGTTCACACCTGGCCTTTCTGCCCAAGGTCGTCTCCTAGTTTCATACAGGTCAAGATATATACTTATTGGTCTTCTGTCCAAAACCTCATGCAACGGATGAGGAACGCAGGCTACATACCCTGGACGTCAGATGGGCTCTGGCCTTCTGCATAGATAGAATGAGGCCATTCCGTAAGTCAATGCAGTTGTTCGTTGCTGTCGTGGACAGGATGAAGTGTTGCCCAGTGTCTGCCCAGAGAATTCTGTCTTGGATTACGGCCTGCATCCGTTACTGTTATGAACTGGTGAAGGTGCCCCCGCTGGCAATTTTGACATCCCACTCGACTAGGGCGCAGGCATCATCGACAGCCTTCCTGGCGCAGGTGCCAATCCAGGCCTGATACCTGGTCCTCCGTCCACATGTTCGCATCTCATTATGCAATCACCCAGCAAGCGCGGGATGACGCTGCCTTTGGCAGAGCAGTGCTGCAAGACTGTGAACTCTGAGCCCACCTCCAACGATACTGCTTGTGCGTCAGCTAGAATGGAATCGACGTGAGCAAGCACTTGAAGAAGAAAAAACGGTTACCTTCCTTTTGTAACTTTTGTTCTTCGAGATGTGTTGCTCATGTCCATTCCATTACCCGCCCCCCTCCTCTCTGTTGGAGTTACTGGCAAGAAGGAACTGAGAGGGCGTAGGGCTGGTGGCGCCTGATATACCAACGCATGAGCGTGGCACTCAAGGGGGCGCCACAGCCAGCCCTATGGATACTGCTCAGGCAAAGGTCTCCAACGACTGTGCATGTGGGCACACGCATACTTAGAATGGAATGGACATTAGCAACACATTTTGAAGAACAACAGTTACAAAAGGTAGGTAACCATTTTTTCTGTTACGCTGGTACTGCAACAGTATCGGGCTGAGGCCTGTCTTCATTTGTGTCTTGTTCAGGACAGAATTTACTGGAGCCTAGCAAAAAATAATGAACTGTAAAACAATGGCTCCAGTTTGGGCAGGTTCATAGTTACATAAACAAAGTATGATTAAGACAGAATTGTTTATTGTTTCCCAAGCTAGCTATTCTTTCAGGTTTTCAACAAGAAAAAGGAGAATAAAAATATAAATATTTTATTGTAATCTCTGGTCTTGGCAGATGATTTTTATACTTTATTTTTTAACTTGAAAGTACTGTATTGTATGCAGTACTCTGCTTTTTCCCTAGTTGGAAGAGTGTTTTCCAGGATTCCACCCTTTTAAAAGAAAATTGGACTTAATTACATGTCTACTCAGATGTATGTCTTGTAAATCATTTTCAGATAAGAGTGCACTTCTAGAAAATATGTCCTAATGCAATTAAAGTTGAAGGTTTAAGGTTAAGGTTCATTTAATTGAAGAATATAAAGAATGTCTAAAGAAGATGTTTATTCATGCCACTTTTAGATTCAATGAAGTATTATTCTCATTAGCATTCATGTTTCTGAAGGATAAAAGCTTTTCTAATACTGTTCCTGTGCTAGCCAGGTTTTTGAAGAACAATTTTTGTAGGCTTTTGTTTGTCAGAACAGAGCACATTAAACAACATTTGTAGGGGTTTGGTACATATTTTCAGGAAGCAGTTCCTGGAAAAATATAAAACACATATTTAATATACCATTATTGGTCACATTTGTGCTGGGTTTCATGGATAGGACAATATGTTATGGCTTTTAATGAAAATAGGTTGACTGAAAATTTAGTGCGGGCATTACTGCTTAATTATATTTTGAAGCAAAAATTCTCAGAGTATAAAAAAGTCCGTAGGGATCTTTAAATAAAAAGTTATATGAAGCTAATATACTTACAATGAAATGTGTTCTATCTAACTGTTTTCCTCCTCCATTTACATTCCAAGAAGAACTGCTAAAATGCAAAAGCTGTGAAATAACATTAAAATGCTATTTAATGTGTCATGGGAAATTTTTGTTTACTATTTTCCCAAATGAAAAGACTTTAATAAAAAGCTTTTTCCACTGCAGTTCTTTAGTAGGTCGTGATGGGGTCTATTTCTAGCAGTAGATTACACCAGATTTAGAGTTGCTTAGGGATATATACTCTGGTTACAGGAGACAAGTCTCATTGCCTTACCTTGAAGCATTAGGTTGAGTCAGTTAGGTCATGTGAGTAGTGATTTTTATCCTTCAGGGTTGCAGAGTTTCAAATGATGGTATGTGACATTTTTGCAGGAAGTACAAGAAACAGACATGTTTTTAACTTGGATATGGGGATATAAATGGCTTCTGCTCAAGTTTTGCAAATGGAAAACTTTCTTACAGCTGAAAGACCAAACCTTTCTGATTTCACAAGCATGCTGCTGGGTATAGCCCTCTTTTAAGAAATATATTTAATTACCATTTGAACAACATTTCATATTCATACGATTTTGTTAAATAAGAGACAAGAGTATGGTATTTTCATATAGATTAATCTAAAACTAAAGCAACTGTTTCCCCTCTCAGGTTGAAATGAGTCCATAATGATTGACATCTGTAGCTTTCCTGTGATGCCTGCTGCAAGTTAAATTGACTTGTATATGGCTACTGAGAGCATCCACTGTTACATTAGGTAGATGAAAAATAAGCATTATAAACTCTTAGTTGCTGCATAATTGGCCATTTAGGGGATCTTTAGCTCTGTGTGAAACAATTGGTGCTGGGCACTGTTTTGAGGCAAGATATCTGACTACATGGCCAGTGATCTGATTCGGTATGGCAGTTCCTATGTCATTTACAAGCCAAATGGGCTTGTTCCTAAAAGTGACCTGCAAACTAAATAAAACAAAAGTATCAGTTTTCCATTATGAGGTGAATTCTCACAATTAGCCAGGAGGAAAAGGGGGAGGTAATAAGCACATTTGACTGTCAACCTAAATTTTCTTCGTTAGCAGGTTCAGAAGTCCAGACCTGCCAGGAATTTTCAGCTTCATGAATGGGTGTGCCGGTTTACACTCTTGTGGTAACATCACTTCCTCTAAAATACCCTACTGGAGCTAGCCTCCGGAGATCAAATAAGCCTGTATTTCTCCAACAGTGTGTGATTTTTGTAAATGCTACGTTATCTTAGTAAGGAGCACATTGCAAAAAAGGGTGTCATGATACTAGAGTTTTATCCCCAAGGTATAAAGTAATAGCAAACACTGTACAACTCTGTACATTGTTGAAGAAAATACTGACATACTACAGGATGGCTCCAGCTTGCCATACATTTCCATAGAGGGTGTGATGGAGCCAGCTGTGTGTATTGTGGGACATAAGTCTGAGAACAGACAACCCATAGGATGTCTGGGCCAGTGGAACCCGATAAAAAGTTGAATTTCCTTCTCTCTCTGTCCGTTTGGGGTATTTGAATTATTATTTTACCATTAGCAAATCATCAAATTAAGTTTACTAATTATAAACCAGGACTTGAATCCCACTTTGTTGTTTTCAGTACAGTTGGGTATAGCAGGTGCACAGTACTTTCTGTATTTTCAAGTTTCAGGAATAGCTTAAAATTCAATGCTGTATCTAGAATTAATTAAAATATTATTTAAAAGAATGAAAGGATTTAGCTATTTGATCTTTAGTATTTCAGGTTCCCACTAGGTGGCAAGATAGTGCCTGAACTAAGGAATAATATAAATTAATATTCACATAAATATTTAATCTGGCAAAGGTAAACAGTTCAAGCTTGAAAATGTTCAATCCAGTTTTAATAATAGTTTTAAAGACTGGTGCAATTTATCATTTCAGGCTGCATTAAATAGCTGTTAAATTGTGAGTTAATGGTTCTTGTTCACATAGACTGTACCTTTTGTTTTAAATGACTTGTCATGAATCAGGTTTTAGATGTGTGCCTCAACTACATATCCCTCTGCCATAGTTGTGGTAAATAAAGCTTAGCTAAAGTTTATATTAGGACTTTCAGGATTATCCAGTGTGAACGTCACTGCCCTGTCCCTCAGATGAAGGTATAAACTTGGAATTCTGCCCTGTGTGTTGTATTCTCATTGTTGTAAATGGAAAAGGCAGCTCAAATATCGAATTTGTCAGGATTTTCTTTACCCTGTGTTCAAACATAAACCTATCCCATTAACTATGGAACTGTTTGCAGCAGTGTTCACTTTTCTGTGAACAAATAAATCATTCACCTTAATTGATGATGAATGCTATTCCAGGACTCGTAGATACTAGGTGGTTACTTTACAATTCAAAGGGATTAACTTTCAGAAATTAATTCTCACTTTTTAAAAAATCATTTTAGGAAAGCCCAAGAAGACGACAAGAAAGTGGTTCTAGCTGGATGTGTTCCACAAGCCCAGCCTCGTCAAGATTACCTCAAAGGTCTGAGCATTATAGGGGTAAGAACATTTGTCAAATAGAAAAGACCTGTTAAGATTTTCGTATTCATTTTTTTGCCCATAAGGGTCATGTAGTGTTGCTGTCTGAAGTTTTATATTAATTTGTTGGCTAGATGAGCCACAGCTTTGGGCAATATCTTGTGTTAAAAAAATCGAGGCTTTTCATACAATTTTTCAATGCCAGCAACTAGACTTTCCTCCTTTCTTCTATTGGGGAAGCCTAGAGTTCAGTCCCTCTCTAAACCTTTCTCGCTTTGTAGTTACATTTCACTATGGTTCAGTGGATGCTTTGTGTCAAATACATTCTTGCAAGTAATTGAAGTTTAGTCTGTTTGCAGAATTTAGTGTCAATGTCCTATTTAGCCTGCAGGAGGTGAAGGCAAGGATTAACTCCCCTATTTTAAATATAATCTTCTATGTTGTTGTTAGATGGAAATACAGCTTGTAAAAGATGAAATGCAAAGGAGACAATAGCGTATAAATTATATAGCTAGCACCTGTTTTTCATCACATGTTTGCGTTTTTTTTACTTCTTGCCTTTGGGCAGAGTGACTGGGGAACATGAACAATTTTACTCTCTACTCACAAGAACAGAAAGGGTTAATGCATCAGCATCTGTGAGCTGTTAAACAGTTGGCATGCTTCACCCTGGTTGTAGACAGTGAGGATCCTGTGTATTGTAGTTTTTAAAGTGCTTTTATATCCTTTGGGATGAAAAATACTGTATAATTGCATCAGCACTGAAAAATGGTCATGAAAATCGATAATCTCAGGATCATACAAAATCCGAAGGATTCTTAATCAATTAAGTCTTTAAATAAAGACTAGATGTCTTTCTAAAATGCTTTTGTTGGGCCCGATGCAGTAATTGCAGGGTGAAGTTCTGTGACTTGCATTATACAGGTCAGAGCAAATAGTACTACAGATTCCTTCTGGCATTGAAATATATTAAATGTATTAATTAAAATATACTTATCCTCACTTAGCTATCATGAGGATAAACCAAAACTAATCTTTTAACTTCCTTGTTTTTTTTTAAAGTCATGTTGGGTGAGTAGAAAGAGTTCTTACAAAGCCAAGTAGGAAGTAGGTAGTAGCCAACTTTAGTAGGCTTTTTAATTATAATTTTCCATTAAGATAGTTTCTGTGTTTATTGCACTATTTGAGACAACTGTTTTACAGCTTCCCTCATATTACTGTGTATACTCAAAACATGTTAACCAACCACCCACTCATAGAAATTTAGAGTTGAAAGGGACCTCAAGAGGTCATCTAGTCCATTCCCCCCTCCCCCCCCAACTGAGAGATATATAGGGCTCAACTGAATCGACATACAATCCTACACAGTAGGTCAAGGGGATGTAAAGTGCCCCCTTACTCTCTTTTATAGGCAGGCTGCATTGTGGGTCACAATTTGGTGGGGAGAACCTCTCCAGGGCCACTGTTCTCATATCTGTGCAAATGGATGGGAGTGAAACAACATTTGACTCTGTCACCCTCAGTGTAGCAGCCAGTTTGGTACAGCTTGCTTCCTCCATGCAGCCAGGGAGCAGCAAGGACTGAATTCTGACTCAGTCCCTACTCTGCCCCTGGAGTGCATAGCTGTGTGATCTTTGCCAATCTAGCCTGTAGTAAATGTACAAAAATCTGTACATAAAAATACATAGAATAGTAAGGAAAGCATATACTTGATTTAAAAAAAAAAAAAAAAGAATATATATCCCTATATCCTCTGACCTAGATTGGGACTTGTGATATTCTGTGTTCATTTTTGAGCAGTCAGCCTGAGGAACTGATTTCCAGAGGGTGATAAGTGCTTTTCTGAAAATCAGACCTCTTCACTTCAACTTAGGTTGGGCTCCCAGAATTACTAGTTACTAATTAAAATGTTTTCCATTTTGGATTTAAAACAGACAAATGTCTAGTAAAAGTTTACTAAAGAGATTAACACACTGCCCTCAAATCATTGGAATTGGCCTTGGAAACATTGAAATGATGTTCACAATAAAGATTATAATTGTAAAGATAACAGCAGTGTGCATGAAAGTTATAGTACCATAAACATAGGACATAAGTACACAAACCTCGTGTTCTGTAGACATAAATCTTCAAAAGAGAAACCCTGGGTTAGATTCTCCCTTTATCTCTGCTGTATTATGCTTTTGTTCCCCCTTTCCTCCCTCCCCCCCAATTAGGTCACACAGAAAAGTGTGGGTTTTCCCTCCAGCTAGTATACAATATTATTTAGTGTTAGGCTCCTCAAATAGGGGATTACAAGTGGTGTAATATTTATGCAGACTAAGTAACAATATATTTTGACATGATAATGTTTTAAACAAAGTGAGACTCAGCATCCTAGTATAGTAAAATATTCTTTTAAAAAGGCAATTGTAATGAGACAGAGAAATTGGAAATGTTTTGTTGGCAACTTCATGCTGATTCAACTCTGAAAATGTAAATGTTATAAGGCAGCAGTTGTGAAACCTTTGCTTTACCACCAGGTGTTTTTGCTGGTCTCATCCATGTGTTGAGTAATAGAAATTTGATTTGTCATCAGTTACGTAAGCTGTACTATATTTTAAGCAATGTTGTCTGAGAATGTGGTTTCTTGCTAACAAATATAAGTCTCTTGGGATAACTTTGTAGAGAGACAGTGTGTCAGAGTAGAGTTCCCTTGGAAAATGTTGGTCTGAGTATGACGAAGGTTGAATGAGGAAGTTGCAGTATTTGTGTAACTACCAGTAAGACTATGGCAATTGAGAGCTTCTTTTAATCAGTGCCTTGAATGTAAGTACTAGACTTTAAATTCATTTTTTTTGGATGATATATTGTATACACACACACACACACACACACACGAGATTAATAGCAATTCTGATAATAGCAGTTTGTGGTTATTGGCAACATAGTAATCAGAAAACAATCCCATCCCATTAATATCAGTGTTAATGGGATTTGGATTATTAGCAACAGGTGTGCTGCTTAAGAACAACTTTATTTAGAGGGAAGGTCCTGCCTGTAATCCATTTCCTACCTCTGAGCATGCATAATTGAGTGCTTCCACTGTGTGCTATGGCTTCCAAACGCAGGGACCTATCTTTTGCTGATAAAGGTCAGGTGCTGGAGGCCATACATGAGTCCACTGCTAAGCAATTGAGCGTAGCCAATAGGTTGGTTTTCTCAAAGTGTGTTGTGTGACAGGGTCAGGCCAGATGGCTACAGGAGAGTGATAGAAGGTAGATATATTAACCCCAGATTAAGCAGGTCCCTTTTCTCTGAGTAAGATAATAGGTTGTTCCAGAACAATCAGGAAGTTGCTGGAACCAATTAAGGCAGGCTAATTAGGACACCTGGAGCCAATTAAGAAGCTACTAGAATCAATTAGGACAGGCAGGCTAATCAGCGCACCTGGTTTTAAAAAGGACCTCACTTCAGTTAGCGAGGTGTGTGTGAGGAGTTGGGAGTGAGAGGCGCACAAGGAGCTGAGAGTGGAAAGACGTACTGCTGGAGGACTGAGTAGTACAAGCGTCATCAGGAGGAAGGTCCTGGGATGAGGATAAAGAAGGTGTTGGGAGGATGCCATGGGGAAGTAGTCCAGGGAGTTGTAGCTGTCACGCAGCTGTTACAGGAGACACTGTAGACAGCTGCGATCCACAGGGCCCTGGGCTGGAACCCTGAGTAGAGGGCGGGCCCGTGTTCCCCTCCATCCCCCAACTCCCTGTTTGATACAAGAAGAGTTGACCTGGACTCTGAGTCCCACCAGAGGAGAAGGTCACTGGCCTGTCCCATGACCCAGTCAGTGGGTCAGCAGAGACTGAGGGGATTGTTCTCCTCCCTTTCTCCATGCTGGCTAGTGATGAGGTTAGCTGAGTGAACGGCAGCTTTGTGCCACTAACAAGGAGCCAAACTGAGGACTGCTGTGAACCTCTGAGGCGAGCAAATCCGCCAGAAAGCATACGATCCACCAAGGCAGAGCAGGAACTTTGTCACAGTTGTTTTGTGCATTCAGAAGAACAGCCATAATACTTTATAGGAGCACAGGAACAGCACAGAATGAAGCTGTGAGCACCAACGTGAAGGAAAGGAGGTAGATGTTGGTCAAGCCCTGTGGCTCTGGTTTCAGCATACGCTTCATCTCGGTGCTCAACTCTTTGGGCCAGTGCTGAAAAAGAAAGTGAGTCACTAGTGGTAGAGCCTAGGAAGGACACTAACTCTGCAGATGGCTGGTTTAGAAAGTGGAAAGCCGGGTACAACATGATTCAGCACAAAGAGCATGGCAAGAAAGATAGATGCTGACCTTTTCAGCAGCCAGTGAATGGTGGGCAGACATCCTACCCAGCATTCTCGAGCAGTACCATCCATGTAACATTTTCATTGCTAATGAGACTGGTGCTTTTCTGACAGAGGCTTTGGAATGCTGAAAGAAAGGTTTGCAGGAGAGGGGAAAAATCTATGGTCCGTATCACATTGCCATTAATTGGAAGTTGTGCAAACATGGATGGCCTGGAGAAACAGCCTCTCAGGGTGATCAGAAAGAGCAAGTGCTCTTGTTGTTTCCCTAAGGACCACACAGAGCTGTCTGTGATCTACAAAAACTCAGCCAGTGCATGAATGACTAGTTTGTTGTTTGAAGAGTAGCTTAAGAACTAGATTAGAGAGCTGTGGCTATAAGACCAACCCATGTGCCTTTTAATTGACAATTGCCCAGATCATTCAGGTCATGTAAAGCTATCACACATGGTGTTAAAATTCTTGCATCCGAATGCAACCTCAGTTATGCAGCCAATGGGCATGGATGTCATTAAAAACTTCAACAGTCACTACTGTGCTCCTCTTAATGCTCACTTTACTGCCTCTGTGGAAGCTGACCCGCCCATAGGAGATATGGATGTTGTGAAAAAAAATCCCAAACCTGTGATTGATGCACTTCATCTTGCTAAGGAGTTCTCACACAGACTGTTCTAAACTGCTTCGGGAAGGGAGGGTTTTCATCAACAGAAATTGATGGTGTGGTGGGCATTCAGATGCCGAATGATGTTTCTGTTCCTGAAAATCTTAACTGCAGAGGAATTTGAGGCCATTGTTTAGTTTGAGAGTCATCTGGAGATGAAAAATGAGCTTCGGAAGATAGTAGTGGCTGTAAAGTACCAGCAGGCTTATGAGACACAAGAGGATAGTGCAGCTGATGATAAATCTGAAGAGCTTTTCCTCACAGAGCAGCTATGTGCAGTGGACATTTTTCTCAGGATATTCCAGAGTTGGCTTTGAGAATGGTTTTGTGCCTGCACACAGAACTGAGAAGGATTTACAAGTGGAAGTGGCAAAATGAGGAAAGCAGACAACATTGAACAGATTTTGTTCTTTATTTTTTTTTATTTTTATCTATTTTATTTGTAAAAGTCTCAAGCTGATTTAATTTGTGTGACGCTAACTGTAATTACAGTACTGTTCAGCATACAAAGACTTACACTGTAAGTGCTTTATAAGTTTTCTTTGAGGGTTTTAAAAAACATAATTTTTACACAGTATTGTAAACTTGTGTTCCACTTTACAGTATTTCTTGTGACACACAGCAAGCTGAAATGTCCCAAGAAAAAGGCATGGAAGAGGAGGGGCAGGAGTGGGCGGGGGTGAGACTTTGGGGGAAGAGGTGGAGTGGAGGTGAGACCTGGGGCTGAGCGGGAGGCTTGGGGGTCCGTGAAAATTTTAAAATCAAAATGGGGGTCCCTGGGTTGTTAACGTTTGAGAACCGCTGCTATAATATGAATCCATTACTGTTTGTCATGTTTGGTTTTTTTTAGTACTGAAAGTTAATAAACAGTTTCAGAACTATTGTTCTGGGTAATGTATCATTGTTACATGCTCATTTTTGTGTGTCTCCCCCTGAAAACAGTGACCTCTGCTTATTGGCAGCTTCTGGATAATAGCAGCTTTTAGCTGGAACCAAGAGGTTGCTATTAAGTAAATCTACTGTACACTGGCATCCGTAAAATAAGGATAATACTTCCTTACCTCACAGGGGCTTATAAGGCTAGAATGCATTAATGTTTGTGAGGCTCACACTCTGTACCATCCTAGATAGAAGCCTTTACAAACATGAATTCCCAATATATATTTCAGGAAAGGTATAAATTGGGTTGAATTTTATGTGGAATGATTTTAAATGGCAAATCTGGTTGGAGATCTGTAAGCCCAGCATATAGGTGCAGATTTGCTTTTCAACGCTGTGGAGAAGAGTGGTTTCATGCAGAGAGCTCTCTTAACGAGTGCTGCTCAATTGATCGGCTCTGGTTTAAATATCTGTTACTGCTTATTCAGGTAGATATGCTTGAGTCTGTTAAGCCAGGCTGCAAGGTGACTGTATTTCAAACACTGAAGTGTTCAGACTGAACATTTGGCATGTAAATAGAAATCAACACTCTCAAAAGTGTCACTTCTAATAAACATTTCTATTTGTCCTATATCTAGAAGGCCACACAAAACCAGCAATATGATAGAGCAATTTCTTGTTAACGTATTTAATGATACATCAAAATATTTCATAGACATTTCCAACCATGTTCACCTAGCAAGGGATATAAAAGACAATAAAAAAAGAGGTTCTTTAAATACATTAGGAGCAAGACAAAGATGAAGGAAAGTGTAGGTCCTTTACTTAACAGGGGAAGAGAACTAATAATGGATGACATCAAGAAGGCTGAGATGTTTAATGCTTCTTTTGCTTCAGTCTTCCCTAAAAAGGTTAATGGTGGCCAGATACTCAACACAATTAATATTACTAACAAGGGAGAGGGATTCCAAGCCAAAACAGGGAAAAAACAGGTTAAAGACTATTTAGATAAATTAGATATATTCAAGTCAGCAGGGCCTGATGGAGTTCATCCTAGGGCACTTAAGGAACTAGCTGAAGCAATGTCGGAACTGCTAGCAGTTATCTTTTAGAATTTATGGAGGACGGATGAGGTCCCAGTGGACTGGAAAAGGGCAAACGTAATATCTATCTTTAAAAAGATAACTTTGCCTAGCAGCACCTATAGGGATGGCTCTTGTGCCTTGTGGCTTTTGCCCTGCCTCTGGATGTTCAAGGGCAGTGCTGCTCCAAACCCCCTCAGTTCCTTCTTACTGCCTGCAGCTAGAATTGGAGCATTCTGTGTAGTGATTTTCTGCACACAGTTTTTTCTCAGTTTCTCTGTGAATTTATTCTTAATGGTTCGTTGTTAGCATACTTAGTAGTACCCTTAGGTTTAGTTACAGTAGTTCGGATAGATAGTTGCCCTAGATGATGCCCTCACCAGTGTTTAAACTTTCTGTCTTGTAGTATAGCTATCCCCAATAGTGACCCCCCACACGTGATGTTTGTTGGGAACATTAAAGGTGCTTTATATGCACGTTGTTTAAGAAGAGGACACTGTTGATGATAGACTAGCGGCTGAAACAGCATCTCTTATCGCAGGCCATGAGGTCCATTTTGGCACTGGGGACCTCAGATTATCCATCTTTTCTTCAGAGCCAACATGAAATGTGGCACCTGGCTCAAGATTCAGGGCTTTCCCTTGGAAGAAAGACGGATTGTTCTCCTCCTTCAGGTCCTCTGAGGAAAAGGTCCCATAAGACCAACTGAGACCATTCCAGGACTCAGAGGGACTCCTGTTCGTCACCTCAGAGGAGTGCTGACTGGCACTTTGAGGCCTCTGATATGCATGATGGAGCTGTCTCATCTAACTGCTCCCCAGTATAGTGCTCAGATCAGTTGGACTCTATAATGTTGACTGCGGTTCTCACCATGCAGTGTCCATTGAGTCCTGTAACAATGATGGCAGCATTGGCACTGACTGTCTCCACACTGTTGGCATATCTGGCGGCGTCAGACCTGCTCTGCCTTTACAGTCTTGATTCTACTGTAGTTCAGAGGCTAAACAGTTTCAACTGCTCCTTGATCCTCAGCACCAGTGACGACTTCGTATTGGGTTCCAGATGAGGCTGACCGTTTGTTTGCTTCCTCGGGGGTGGCTCCTCCATTCACACTGGATGACTCCAAGGGCTCCTTAAGATCTTGTTTGGAGACTTCTTCCTCTTCCTTCTCACTGTCAAAGCACCGTTCTCGATCCTTGGATCATCATTGGTACTGGCATCATCACCATTCTAGCAGTAGAGATAGCAGTCCCTTGCCAATACCTGCTGGCCACCAATGTCCTACCACTATTCCCAGTGGCCTCTTTGGAGTGTGACTCGGTCTGGGAGTTCCTGCTCTTGATTCAGTCCAGGGGAAGATGACCAATTACTTCTCCCTCTACTATACTTGCAGTCAAAGGTTATTCTTCCTGAGCCAGTCCAGTCTGACCGTCTTGTGCAGGTACCTTAACCTCTCCCCTCCCCCTCTGCCTCCATTGGTCCTCCTTTCTTTTCTGATGACACTGCAATACTGGACTCTTCTTCACTAGTGCCTTTTCTTCAGAGCCAACATGAAATTTGGCACCTGGCTCATCAGGTATCTGTATCAGATTTCTGGATCCAGGCCGAGTACATGCAAGAGAACACACACAAGTTGCTGGATATCCGCCAATCAGCCCCAGGGAGAGTAACTCTCCAGATAAATGAAGCCCTTTTGGAGCCTGCTAAATTCCTTTGGAATATCCATTTCATTACTGCTTACCAGCTAAGTGGCTTGAAAAGCAGTGTTATGTCCCCATGCAGGGCTTTGAGGCACAGGGAATGAGTGCTGCCCCTGTGGGTGCTGCTAGGCAGAGTTCTCTGGCTTTGTGCCCTGGGCGTATGCACACCCAGTGGAATACATATCTACACCCACATCACTAAGAGCAATAGTTACAATATAGGTAAGTAACAATCTTATACATTCAAATTTTGAAGTATGGCTGAGGATTAAATTAGGAGAGGGTAAAGTTGTTGTTTTTTTATCTGTACATTGATAAAAGAGTATGGCCCCTTTTAAAAGTGCTGCATGGGATATTACTGGGAGAGAAATCTTATATCAAGAAGTACTGTGTCCCTTACTATGCAGATGTCTCCTGGTTTCTGTGTCTCCTGGGGACTTCTGGTTTCTTTGGAGAGGTAAATCACTCAATCACACAGCAGAACATGATTGATTGATTTCTGGTGCGGAGATTGTCATTGTACATGCAAGTGAGTAGAGGAAAGAAAGCGATGTGTGAGTAATTAAAATAGTAATGATGAAAAAGATATATAGTAGAATGAGTTGTGCTGTAATTACATATGATCATTTTATCTGTGTATTAACAAATTCTTTTCTTTTCTGTGACAACTTAAAGAATATTCCAGTGTAGATATATTTTTCTAGGTTAGGTAAAATGTTTTGTTCCACAGATTTTAAAATTGGAAGTCAACAGCCTTTTCTTCCTAAATGCATGGGACTCCAGCCAAGCAACTCCCTTTAATTTCAGTTAGAGGTACTTCATATTGGAGCCACATAGTGCAATATGCACTTTCAGACTTGCCTTCCTTGTATCTCACTTGTCATCACTGTAGTATTGAAGTTCCAGTAACTCGCATAAATCCTCTGGACACATACTTTCAAGAAATATATTTCTTGACCATATCCCAAAAAAATGGAAGTGGAATGTACTGCGTTTTTTCTTTGAGCTCAATATATTGATTTTAAAGGGTTTAAGAACTTTATAAGTGAATTTCCCCATTGCACAATAAGAGAAGGGCAGTGATCACAAATATTTTAGGTTAGGAATCCAGCCAAGCTTCTTTTTTAATGCCCTCTGTTTTAAAATCAGGATTTGCTAAAACCTTTAACTCATGAGCTGAATTTTCCAATTCTTGATCAATTAAACAATTAATTTAAAAAAAGATTAAAATCCATTTTAGACTTTTGAGAGGTGTAAGTTATGAAACCCTAATTTGAAATATGTAATCAGGGTATTCTGTAGACTATATTTAGCTTAGAGTGTAATCTTAACTTTTGGAATTTCTTGCCTTTCTCTTTTCTTGCACTTTTTATCCAACTACTGTCCAGGCCTGATCTAGCTTATCTTACTAGCGCTGACACGGTATCCCATATAACATTTCTGCAGACCTTAAAGATGGTGTAAAAGAAGCTCATGGATCCTTTTTTATCCTACTAAAGAGAAGTTATTTTTTCTGCTAGGAAATAGAAACCAAATGTTTCTGTATAGGTGAATAGAATCATCCGTGCTCTGCCCAAGACAAAATAATACTACACAACACTATCCTAAATGGAAATAACCAAAAACTATTTTATTTTCTTCCACACTGCTGAATGAAATGCATGTAAAACAAGAATTTTTCAGATCCATCAAAACAGCTTAGTTTATTGATCTTCTGGTCCTTTTTTCAGGTTCAGCAAATAGATCGTGTAGTAGAAGTTGTGGAGGAAACTATTAAAGGTAAGCCTTACAACTAAAATAACTGCTCTTCTGCTGAATGCTGTGAGCTTTATTTAGTAGACACACTGTGACATGTTCCCCACCATTCTGTCTTTGTTTTGATCAGATAAGTAAATGAAGGATTTTCTGTTTATGTAATTCTGCACTATGCAATGTATGTATCACAAAAGTAATGGTTGCAAAGATAAAATATGATGAGGTCTGTGGGTTACTAGATTTAAAGGTGGAAGATTCTGTGGACACATTTTAAAAATCCTTTTTACCTATCTAAATAGGATAGATGGATTGTGTTTGTGCTGTTTATGATCCCTTGCTCTGTGTAGATCATTTACTTACTGTTACAAACTCATTTTCATATCTTTTGAACTCTCACAGTTTCTGATTTTTTTAGATATTGCGTCTCATTTCTATAAGCTTTCTTCAACAGGGCAGCTAAACGATCTACTTGTATAACTGTGTTGGTTGTTCGCTCTTGCTGTGTTCATGTATATACACAAAATATTTTGCAGTGAAGAATTGTAAAGATTGCATTGTTTCCTCAGTCTGACTAGTGCACATTCATTATTTAATAAATCAATTTGTCTGGTTCTTTCTGGGCTACATGACATTGTCTCCATTACCAATCAGGTTGTAAAATTACTGTTCCATGAAGCATTCAAACTACATGGCTCAGCCTAAGTGGCTGTGCTTTTAATGTAAACAAGTGGCTGGTCCATGAGATGTTGTCTCTAACTTTTATTCTTGAGTATGAAAAGTTTTTGGAGCAGAGCATGAAAATGCACAAACCAAACTAAGTAAAGAAGCTGCTTCTATTAAGAGATTATGGAGTGTGATTTAAAGGTTCTACAAACTATAATTTGAGTGGCTGAATAAGATGACACTTGTACTGCTTTCATCTTGCTTTTAAAATGAAAACTGCCCCCTTACGTACTCCCAACCAAAACACCATACAGTTTGCTATTACTTTAATTGACGTTTGTCATAATATAAGACTGCAAAGCAGATTCCCTAAAAAAAAAAAAAAAGGATTAGATTCTGTCTGCCTCATTCACCTTGACCTGTACCTTAGTCTGTGAGTACTGCCACTGAAGTCAGTAAAATGACTTGGGACAGTAAAGTACTACTCAAATCAGTGCAACGACCCATGAAATAATGTACTACCCACTGGGAGTAGGGGTGGCAGAATTGGGCCCAGTATGATGGGGTAGAGTGACAGAATAAGCTTTTTATAGATTTTTTTTGTTCCTGTTTTCTTTCTCATAAGATACTGAAAATAGAAACATTATAGTTCTCTGTGGTGATCTTTTGGTACTTGTTGGCATCAAATGAGTCAGTCATTGCCTCAGGAGCATCATGCTGCTCTTGGTAACCTGTTAGGATGTTTAGCTGCTGTGTCATCCAGAATTAGTGTTTTGCATCTTAATGAGATGATCCATCTGCTGGTATAGATAAGACCCTTAAAATGATGATAGGAAGCACCATGATTTTTGTAAACTGCACATAGCTTCAAATCTCTGATTTTCTGTGTGTGTTTTTGTTTTTAGTTTTGCTTTTTAGGGAGTCAGAATAAGATTATCACTTAAGTCAGTGTCTCTTCTCTGTGAGAAAAGGGCTTTACAGTGTTTATCCTCATAAATGACAGTGTTGCATTTTGATAACATGATCATTATGAACTATGTTACTGAATAACAGTCTGGCTTGAAAGAAAGCTAGGAGATTTGTGGCAATGGCAAAAATGATTTGATTCTAATTTATTTAAAAATTTTACTTCACTGCTGATATTGCAATTGTGAAGTGTTGTTGTTCATTAAAATAGTAGTTTTGAAGCTTCTTGTAAAAATGTCCATATATAAAATTAAACTTTAAAAAATGAGAATTATGGAAACAGATTATTGATTATACTGTGCATAACCTTGGGACTCAGTTCCCTTGCTGCTTATCCTAATTATGAATTGGATAGAAAGGATTAATTGGGCTGTTGAATTCAATAGATGATGTCAGTCCCTTCTGGGTTTTCTTTCCGAAGGGTGTGGGGTTCAGAGTTTATCAAAGAGTTATTGGAGAATATAAACTGTAAAAGTAAAATGCTTAGCATAAATCTAACGTAAACTAAGGGACATTAAAAGGGACATAGTCAAGTAAATTTAGATGCCAAATATAGGTGATGTAAAAAGCTAACACCAATAGAAGTGTTTTCATGTCATTAGAAAAAGCATTTCAAAGGGAAACTATTTTAAAGGAATAATATTCCTCTGCATATTTGAAACCCAAACATTGGAGCATTCTGCTAATATATGAGAATGAATGTGTGAATCTGGTTGGATACTTGTATAAAGAGGGTGAAATTGACTAGGGCATTTTCATTTCCAAGCTAAGTGAAATACAGCAAATAAAAGCATAATTGGTGAAGAGTAACTTAGACTTTTAATAAAAATTAAAATACCTAATAAGTTATAAATAATACAAGCAAATTCAAGTGAAACGTAACTCAAATGTCTTTGTAAGGCTGATGTGCCATCCATTACAACTTTTGGTGCCTTAGCCTTACAGAAAAGTATAGGGGTTGAACAAAAATGCAACAAAAGTGTGAGGTCCGATTTCTGCTCATAAATTAATGTCCCAGCCTTGGTTATTGTGATGTAATTTAGCTGAGCTTTTTTAAAAAAGAAAATGAAAAGATTTCATGGATGTTGTGCTCTCTTGCTGAAAATTCATGGAGGAGTGCCTGAATGTTTCATTAAAAAAATCAATGTATATTTACCTGGCTGAACAGATTTTTTTTTAATTTTATTTTGCATTTAATATATTTTGGGGAGGATGGCAAACCTCTCTAGGGTTCATTCACAATTCAGAGAACTCATTGCTAGGTAGGTCCCATCCCACCATCCATAGAGGCTATAAATACTGATGGCTTGAGAGGCTCCGGACACAACTATATAGCTATAGCTGCAACAACCCCATTTGAGCAGCTTCTACCTTCAGAAGTGAATGAGGGATGCTCCTGCTTCTGTCTGAGGAATTTTTTTCTCCACAAACTTGAATAATGTTTCCTCTGGGTTTCGAAATTGAATAAACGTATACAACACAGCATCAGGACTCTACATAGATTCATAGATACTAAGGTCAGAAGGGACCATTATGATCATCTGGTCCGACCTCCTGCACAACGCAGGCCACAGAATCTCACCCACCCACTCCTGCGAAAAACCTCTCATGTATGTCTGAGCTATTGAAGTCCTCAAATCGTGGTTTAAAGACTTCAAGGAGCAGAGAATCCTCCAGCAAGTGACCCATGCCCCATGCTACAGAGGAAGGTGAAAAACCTCCAGGGCCTCTTCCAATCTGCCCTGGAGGAAAATTCCTTCCCGACCCCAAATATGGTGATCAGCTAAACCCTGAGCATATGGGCAAGATTCACCAGCCAGATACCCAGGAAAGAATTTTCTGTAGTAACTCAGATCCTACCCCATCTAACATCCCATCACAGGCCATTGGGCCTATTTACCATGAATATTTAAACATGAATTAATTACCAAAATCATGTTACCCCATCATACCATCTCCTCCATAAACTTATCGAGTTTAATCTTAAAGCCAGATAGGTCTTTTGCCCCCACTGCTTCCCTTGGAAGGCTATTCCAAAAGTTTACTCCTCTGATGGTTAGAAACCTTCGTCTAATTTCAAGTCTAAACTTCCCAATGACCAGTTTATATCCATTTGTTCTTGTGTCCACATTGGTACTGAGCTTAAATAATTCCTCTCCCTCTCCGGTATTTATCCCTCTGATATATTTCTAGAGAGCAATCATATCTCCCCTCAACTGTCTTTTAGTTAGGCTAAACAAACCAAGCTCCTTGAGTCTCCTTTCATAAGACAGGTTTTCCATTCCTCGGATCATCCTAGTATCCCTTCTCTGAACCTGTTCCAGTTTAAATTCATCCTTCTTAAACATGGGAGACCAGAACTGCACACAGCATTCCAGGTGAGTTCTCACCAGTGCCTTGTGTAACTGTACTAAAACCTCCTTATCTCTACTGGAAATACCTCTCCTGATGCATCCCAAGACGGCATTAGCTTTTTTCACGGCCATATCACATTGGCGGCTCATAGTCATCCTATGATCAACCAATACTCCAAGGTCCTTCTCCTCCTCCATTACTTCTAATTGATGCGTCCCCAGCTTATAACTAAAATTCTTGTCATTAATCCCTAAATGCATAACCTTATACTTCTCACTATTAAGTTTCATCCTTTTACTATTACTCCAGTTTACAAGGTCATCCAAACCTTCCTGTATGATATCCCTGTCCTTCTCTAAATTGGCAATACCTCCCAGCTTTGTATCATCCGCAGACTTTATTAGCACACTTCCACTTTTTGTGCCAAGGTCAGTAATAAAAAGATTAAATAAGATTGGCTGATCCCTGAGGAACTCCACTGGTAACCTCCCTCCAGCCTGACAGTTCACCTTTCAGTAGGACCCGCTGTAGTCTCCTTGTTAACCAATTCCTTATCCACCTTTCAATTTTCCTATTGATCCCCATCTTATCCAATTTAACTAATAATTCCCCATGTGGCACGGTATCAAACGCCTTACTGAAATCTAGGTAAATTGGATCCACTGCGTTTCCTTTGTCTAAAAAATCTGTTACTTTCTCAAAGAAGGAGATCAGGGTGGTTTGACACAATCTACCTTTTGTAAAACCATGTTGTATTTTGTCCCATTTACCATTGACCTCAATGTCCTTATCTACTTTCTCCTTCAAAAAGTTTTCCAAGACCTTGCAAACTACAAATGTCAAACTAACAAGCCTGTAGTTACCTGGATCACTTTTTTTCCCTTTCTTAAAAATAGGAACTATGTTAGCAATTCTCCAATCATACGGTGCAACCCCTGAGTTTACAGATTCATTAAAAAAATTTGCTAACAGGCTTGCAATTTCATGTGCCCGTTCCTTTAATATTCTTGGATGAAGATTATCTGGGCCCCTCGATTTAGTCCCATTATGCTGTTCGAATTTCGCTTCTACCTCAGATATGGTAATATCTACCTCCATATCCTCATTCCCATTTGTCATGCTACCATTATCCCTAAGATCCTCTTTAGCTTTATTAAAGACTGAGGCAAAGTATTTGTTTAGATATTGGGCCATGCCTAGATTATCCTTGACCTCACTCCATCCTCAGTGTTTAGCAGTCTCACTTCTTTCTTTGTTTTCTTCTTATTTATATGGCTATAAAACCTTTTACTTTTGGTTTTAATTCCCTTTGCAAGGTCCAACTCTACTTGACTTTTAGCCTGTCTCACTTTATCCCTACATGTTCTGACCTCAATAAGGTAGCTTTCCTTGCTGATCCCTCCCATCTTCCACTCCCTGTATGCTTTCTGTTTTTTCTTGATCACGTCTCTGAGATGCTTGCTCATCCAGCTTGGTCTACAACTCCTGCCTATGAATTTTTTCCTCTTTCTTGGGATGCAGGTTTCCGTTAGCTTCTGCAGCTTTGATTTAAAGTAATCCCAGGCCTCCTCTGCCTTTAGATCCATAAGTTCTTCAGTCCAATCCACTTTCCTAACTAATTTCCTTAATTTTTGAAAGTCAGCCCTTTTGAAATCAAAAACCCTAGTTGCAGATTTATTTTTGTTAATCATTCTGTTCAGTTTGAACTGAATTAGCTCATGATCACTTGAACCAAGATTGTCCCCTACAACCATTTCTTCTATGAGGTCCTCACTTCTCACCAAAACCAAATCTAAAATGGAATCCCCTCTAGTTGGTTCAGCAGCTACCTGATGAAGGAATCCATCAGCTATCACATCTAGGAAAATCTGAGCCCTATTATTATTACTAGCACTTGTCCTCCAGTCTATATCTGGGAAGTTAAAATCTCCCATGATCACGCAGTTTCCATTAGTATTCACTTCATTGAAAGCATTAAAGAGGGCTCTGTCCATACCCAAATTAGATCCCGGCGGTCTATAGCACACCCCAAGCACTATCCCAGGGGAGGCTCTAGTAGTTTTCTTCCCCAATGTAATTTTTGCCCAGACGGACTCTGTCTTATCCATTCCATCGCTTCTTATTTCTTTCCATTCTACCTCATCATTGATATACAATGCTACTCTACCACCTTTACCTTTATTTCTGTCTTTCCTAAACAGCACATACCCTTCAATACCTGTAGTCCAGACATGACTACTATTCCACCATGTTTCTGTTAGCCCTATAATATCTGGTTTTACTTCCTGCACCAGTAGCTCTAGTTCCTCCATTTTGTTACCTAGGCTCTTCGCATTAGTGTACAAACATCTTAATTTTTGCTGTTTGGCCTCTCTCATATTCTGTATCCTATTAGGCACGGTCATTCTACAGCCAGTATAACCTATTAGACTGGTATCCACACTGCCCTTCCTCCTTGTGTCCATTCTCCTACCCACAGCTGTATCCTCTCTGACTTTGTTTTCTTCCCTCTCAATGCTAAAATCCGGTGTGGAGATTACCTGGACATCTCCCAACCATCTCTCCCAAATTCCTAGTTTAAAGCTCTCTTAATCAGTTGTGCCAGCCTCCATCCTAGAAGTCTATTTCCTTCCCTACTCAGATGAAGTCCATCCCGAGAGAACTGTCCTCTGTCCATGAATGCCTCCCAATGGCCATACATCCCAAAGCCCTCCTTATAGTACCACTGCCTAAGCCATCTGTTGATAGTCATAATCTTGTCACACCTTTGTTGCCCTTCTCTAGGAACAGGCAGAATTCCACTAAAGATCACCTGAGCCTCGATTTCCTTGAGCGTCTTCCCCAGCCTAGCATAGTCTCCCTTAATACTTTCCAGCGAGAATCTAGCCGTATCATTTGTTCTCACATGAAGGATAATTAAGGGATTCTTTCCCGCTCCCTTTAGGATCCTTTTCAACCTCAGGTCTACATCCCGTATCTTAGCACCTGGAAGACAGCACACCCTTCTATTCTCTGGATCAGCTCTCGTTACAGGCCTGTCTATTGTTCTCAGTATTAGCCCCCGATCACATAGACCTGCCTTTTCCTGGTGACGGTGCTACTCTCCAGTCTATCCGCTGTTCCCTCTGGCTGCAAGTTCTTTCCATTCCTACACTCCCTTGTAATCCTCTTCAACCCATCCTGTATCCTCCTGGGGCTCATATTTGGTGTAGTCTCCATTAACTCTTCCCCTTTTCCTATAGGACTAGCCGCTCTTTTCTTCCTTGTCCTTCCACCTTCAGTGACTACCTGCTGAGCCCCTTCTTCATTTTCCAACTCTGGAAACCTGTTCTTGAGCTCTGTTTCTCCTTCACTAGCCCATCTTTTCCTCTGCCTGGTTCTTTTAGTCACATGCTTCCACTGACCGCTTTCCTCACCCAGTCTCCCCTCAGAATTCCTCAGTCCTGCTTCCTTCTGCAAGTCTGAGCTTTTCCCTTCAGATACCTCATGTCTTTGCTCCATAATCTGCTCGAAACCCTTTCTAAACTCAACCAGACTTTCCACCTGCATCTCCAAACCTCGAATCTTTTCCTCCATCAGCTCTATCAGATGGTATTTCATGCAGACAAAACTCTTACCAGGTACCCCCTCTAGGATCATGTACATACCAGAGCTTCCACATCCAGTCATCTTCATTGTGTCTTCCACTACATGAGTCATTTCCACTGCTACCTCTGTATCTGTCATAGCCTCCCCACCTAAATCCTGTTAATCTCGGAAACATAAACCACATCAAAACACCACCACCCACAGCAAAAACAAACCCCAAACAAGTACCACAATACAAACTCCCCTTTCAAACTCCCACTGAAACTCCCCTGTTTACAGCTCTGTTTGCTGGCTCCTGCGCGGCTGCCTGCCTGGCTGGTTACCTTTATAGGACCCATAGTCAGAGAAGCCCCTGCCCCCTAATCAGGACTCAGCTTCTCTTCCAGCACAAAGCCCTTACAAGCCTCTACACATACAAATAATACAAATACAAAACCAAATACAAATATCTTCTCTTCCAACAGAATTCCCACTGAAATTACAGCTCTGTTTGCTAGCTCCTGTGCCAGGACAACATGCTAGAACATCAGCATTCTTATGCAGTCTGAAAATATTTTTCATACAGTTCTCAGAGAGATTGTCCCAGCACCAGTTTCCAGAGTAGTACTCTTCATAGACTGAGTCCATGTTTGCTCAGGTTCCTCTCTGAAGGGGTTATTTCTGAGATTTGTCTTTGACTTCTGAACTGAAATAGTATAAGATACATGGATCCTGAAGATGATATGAAAAGATAAACTAGATAAAATTTCAGCAGTCTCCCCTGACCATCAGCACAATCATGTCCTCTTCAATTAAAGTAAAAAAAAAGAAAGAAAGAGACTAGCTCTATTAGTGAGTTCAAAATCTACATGAATTAAGAGCAATCACTATATCCCCAGAAGAGGATCATTTCTGTGGAAATTAGTCAAAATTCTTTCTACTAGATTGGAGGCTTCTATTTTCAGTCTTGTTTCTCACTGTTTAAATCATAGTCAGGGAGTCCAGGTTTAGACATTGTCTACACTACAGAGTTTTGTCAACACCAGTTTTGCCGACATACAGCCACCGCTTTAATTAAACCATTGTTGCATGTCCACGCTATACTCCTTGTGTTGGCAGAACGCATCGACGTTAGCAACTCTTACATCGACACAGAGAGCAGTGCGCTGTGGGTAACTATCCCATTGTGCAACTGGCCACATGTTGCTTTGGGAAGGGTTTTCAGTGCCTCATGGAGCAGGTACATCATCACATGATGTAGGTTTCTCAATCCCATCATTCCATGGGCATCATACTAGATTGCCAGATGCTTTTCAACTGAAATTTGGGGGGTAAAGGGGAAGTGTGTGAGACAGGGAGAGTGTGTGTGTGTGTTGGGGGAGAGTGAGTATGTCGGCATGCTGTCTCTTTAAGTTCAGACAGCAGCAGAAGCAACCAATCTTGAGGCAGGGGAAGGGGGACACCCCCAACATCAGCCCCCACCTCCCTCCCTGGCTGTTTCCCGCCCCAGCAGCAGCCTGCCCTGCCTGCCAGCCACTGCATTTCTAGAGCTGGGGAGAGCAGGATTCCAAATTAATGTTTTGATTCTGTGATTCCTTGTGAGTTTTCCAAGAGCCTCCTCTCTCCACAGACCAAAAGTCCAACCCTTCCCTGTAGTCCAGGTAGGAGCTGTGGGAGCTCTCCACGTGGAGCAGTTTCAGAACTTCCTGGAGCTTAAAGGGGAGGGGTGCGTGCTTGTGTAGCTGGATGCAGGACAGAAGAGTTCAAAAGAGTGAGCAGAGCAGTCACTGTGGGCATTGTGGGATACCTCCTGGAGGCCAGTTATGGCGACATAATGAATGCAGTGTCTACACTGACACTTTCTCACTGTAACTGCACAAAAATCTCTATGCCTCTCATCAAGCTGAATTTTTTTGTCAGCCAAACAGGAGAGTGTTGCCACCAAAGTAGCATTGAAGTGTGTACACCTCCACTGGTTTGTCGACAAATGCTGCCTTTTGCTGAAAAAATTGTGTAGTGTAGACAAGGCTCAGAGGGAAGACTTATCCTAATGATTTGAGAAATAGATCCCTAAAGATGGTCTTTGCTTCACAGACTTGACAGTAATATATTTCCGTGTTCCTAACGGTCGCTTCAGCTTTCTATATTTTAGAAATAGACTCCAAACATTTCTATGATGTAGCTTTACTTTTTGGCTCACCTTTGGTCCCGTCAAGTCTCCAAGATACAAGACAAAAAAATTCACATTTATCGTCCTATCAACAGCCTATTGAGGAAACTATGTTGACAGAGTTGCATTCAAGAGAGAGAGTTGCCTTCAACTCTTACATCACCACGGCTTTTATCACAAATCTTAAGAGTTCCTTAATTCCTTCTATAATCTCTTTCAACTCACTGTAAAATTTCTTACTTCTCATAGTATTATTCTGTTGTGTCTGATAAGTTCTAGAAACTTTACCATGTAAAGGACCATTTCCGAAGCATTCCATTAGTACCCTATGGCTGTATCTGCAGCTTCTTGGAATCCGCCTATCCTGTGTGGATACTGTGCAGCAGAATACACTTAAGTTTTGGCAACTCGTGGTTTTTGTATTGCAGAATTGTAATTTTTATCACCAAAGCTTGTATCAAATGATATTTGTACTCAAGCAAAAACCTCTCCCCATGGAAGACACCAGTCACTTGAATTTATTCTGATCCCATAAGTAGTAGAAAATTTCTCAGTTACTCGTTTCCAGCAAGATGTAACCAAGATTCGTCAGTCTGCCAGGCACCAGAAATAGTTCCAAGAGTATGCAGATTCAATAGTGAAGGAAATAAAACTTTTTGTCTCCACCACAGCCATATCAGATCATAAGACTCTGAATACTGTCTGTGCCACAGCAGTTGAACTTGGAGTACTTTTTACACTATTAACACTCCAACTTCTTTCCTAGACATTTCTCACAGCTCTGTATTCCAAGATGATCTGTGAAGATAATATACTGAAAAGGGTAGAATTACTGTAAGTGATCTAGGACAGAATACGATCATATTATGTTAATACTTTCATGAACGAAATGCCTCTGTTTGCAAGGATTCACCCTTTAGAGACATTTGAAACCCATTTGGTGTCATCAGTTTCAGCTGGTGGACCAATAAAGTAGGCCTTCCACACTGATGGGAGCCACAGGATATCTGTATCTGTGCTGGTCCCATTTTCAAGTCAACATTTTCCGTATGATCGTAAAAACCTAATTTTTGTAATAGTGTGTGTCTGTGTAACGTTTTAAAAAGTATATACAATGGTGGGATAAGGAATAAGCCATACTCGCATTGTAGACTCAAAAGAGAGGCCATAACTGCTAACTCTTACCATAATTTTTAATTTCCACTTTTCACTAATTCAAACCCTTAAAGCCATTGTAGATGTTAGAGGTTGGGATATTTTTTTCCTTAGACGTCAGCTTACTTTTAAATTTCCTCTTGAAGTTAAATCATTCTGTAGGGGATATTTTCTTTTCTGTAGGGGCTAGAACTGTAGTATTCATACACACTTTATTCCACTCTTGGGACATGGTGAGACTATAAGTGCAGGTTGAATCACATTGTGTCTGTCTGACGTTTTCACAAAATACAGTGTTATAATGGGTCACTGGACTTGATTGTTGAAAACAAGTAAAGGAAATTACTTCAGGCTTGAACCTTTCATACTTCACATAACCTCTCTAGATTTCAGTCACATTGACCTGTCTGGTGAAGTAGCCCATCCATTCCTAGTTTAAATATTAACTAGTGTTTGCCAACTGTTTAATTGACCTCATATGTTAACTAATTATGAATCGCTGATAGTATTTTAGTAGTTCACCTAAAGGTGAGCATAGAAGTGGAGTGTATATTGTATGTGCTAAAATATAGTATTTTTACTTATAAGATTGTCTAAATAATAAGTGTGTGTATTTTACCAGTACATTAAATAATAATTGCATGCATTGTTGATTTCACAGTGCTGATAATGTTTCAAGACTAAAATGTTCTCACCTTTCTATATCTTCATAATAGTTGAGGACAAGCAGCCTCACATTAAGAGAAATGCTGAAAGAATAAGAGCCAGAATAAAAAGTGTAGGAGTCAGGCTGAGTTAAATGTAATATTTGGTGTACTGTCTAGAAAATTGGCAATTTGTGACTGAAGTTCAGCTTGAGGAGGGATAGAAGCTGTTAGAGGAAGAGAGAGAGGGTGGGAGCTCTGCCAGCCCCCAGAGAGAAATAATCATGAGGGGAGGTAAATTTAGGGGAAATTAGAGAGGCACAGAGCAGGAAGGAAGAGGGACAGAGAAAAGGAGGCGAGGGCAGTGAGCAGTATGAAGGAAGGAATTTTGCTTAGAGCACAAACATAGATAGAGGAGACTAGAAAAATAGAGTAGTGAAGCAGACAATGGGTGAAGAGAGAGACCACATCAGGAAAAACACAGGAGAGGAGATACAACACAGGAAAGAAAAATGGAAACCAAAAGAGGGAGGGGGGGGGAAGAGATGGAGGAAAATCCATTCTGCCAGAAATAGCACCTCTTGTCAATTACTAGCAGTAGGTGCTGCTTCAAGGAGAATTGATCCAGGAATTGTTCCATGGGTAAACTTAATAAAAAATAGAGACAAATATGAAGAAGAGGGCAGGATCATGTCATATTGTTTACAATTTAAAATTTCCAGATGTAAAATAGATTTTTATGGGAAAATCCCTGCCTCTCAATCCCAGATTAGGAGCTCTGAAAATGTTCACCACAATCTTCATCTTTTGGTATCTCTTTCCTCTCTTACTTTGTTTGAATGAGCAGAAATGTACAAATGCCTGATAAGAGCTTTGCTGCTGGAACCTATTGAGACCTAAGACAAGGTAACCTCTCATATTGCTTCTTTCACCATCTCCTCTTGCCTCTTATTTACTTCATAGAATGATCAGTTCTAGAGGTTCTGCACTTACACATTATCACTGTCCCTGTCTTTGTGCCCAGCTGGCCAGAAGTGCAACATCTCCCATCATTCTAGCGTCTGACACAGTTCCCTCCATCTACCTCCTTTGCTTCCTTCCCTACCCTTCTGCCTGCCTCTGCAGCCAGTATGAATCCCAACATTGAGGAGCCCTTCACCTAATTTGACTCCTGAGCTTTTCTCTTTAAATCTACTTCTACAACCTACCTTACCTCCCTGTCCCCGCCAGCAGCATCACACACAAGTTGAATGGGAAGGATGATGAAATCAAAGGCCTTCAGGTCAAACGCTACCTTGTTAGTCTTTCCAGAAAGAATGGAATCACTAGACAGAAATAGGAAGATTCACTCATCTCAGGTAGTTCTGGGATAGATTTGGAAGGATGGTTTTATTTATTTATTTTGACATTATTTCTAGGACTGTCTTTCTGGAAAGCATTGTTAACTCCTTTTTTAAAATTGAGAGTGCAACAGTTGTAGAAATAATCTGTGTATATATAAAGAGATAACACAAAAATGAATAAGCAGTGAGGCCAGTGTGTGTATAGAGAAGGAGTACAGGGGATTATGGCTTGATGAGGAACTGTCTAAATGATGATATAAGTTTATAAGATTCAGAGCCATCAAGTTGTACACATTCTTAACCTGGGTCATAGCATTATTATTACTGTTAAACTCATGCCCCCTCCCGTTGTTTTACATTTACTTATTATATCTTGAAACTAAATTCAAGGAGTCAGCGACAATTCCTGCTGTTGTGCCCCCTACTTCGACTCTGGATTAGACCTTTTCAGAGCTATGCCCATATGAATAATAATAATCTTTCCTGAGATTTTCTGTGAGCAGCTAGAAAACCAGTTTACGGGTTTTCGTAGCATAAATCATTTCATTCTTGCATTAGTTTTGGAATTCCTGTAATCATAAATCTTGATTTATAGGGGCGCTGATTAATATTCATCCTGTCCTTTTAGAATTTAAAATACAGACCATTACAGGTGGCTGGATATTCTTCTCACAGCAAAATGACTGACCAAGTTTTATTATTTTATCAACTGCAAGTGGTTAATAACATAGTAAAAGGATCCTGATTGGTTAATAACTTAGATTGGTTAATAATTAAATCACACAGTGTTTTAATATCATGTGCTACAAAGAGACATATGAAGCATGCTTCATTAAAGAGCCACTTGTGACTCGCAAGCCTCAGTCTGAGTCTCCAGCAGTTTAAGGGGAGAATGAAGTATTGCAAGGAGAATATTAAGAGCAGGAATTTGCACTCAGTGCTACCCGCTATCAGTGGAAGATTATTGTTTTGTCTGCACCAGTTTCAACTCTTCAGGTGGTTGTTTTTCAGTCTGGATGTGATTTAAAGAAGTGTATGCTAGCAAAAAGCAGTCGTGTCCCCTGGGGACTGGGTTGAAATTATGGAACATTTTTCATCTAGCTGTGTCACATTTGAATTCTCCAGTTAAAGAAAACTAAGCAGCATAACTGTTCACAAGTGAGCTGTATCTGCAACCTCTCTTTGTCTCTCGGTGAGCACTTCTTTCAAGTGACAAGCCTATACCTGCACTTCTCTGAGTGGAATCCTCTCCACTTTTGTCTGGACCACCACGTTACAGTACCTCTTATACCATCCATATAGGTTGACCATTTATTTAATTGATTTGTCCCTCAGTGTGACCACTTGTCCCTTATTTTAAACATCAAATTGAAGCTCATAATGATTGCATTGTATACTTGAGGGCAGTAGAAACGTACACTTGAGAGAACAATACATGATATGCTAAAGGAAATGGTGTTCCCCTAAAATGTCCCTTAAAATAAAGCATTGTCCCTTAATTTTTATGTGGTTTTCCCTTATTTCTATCCAACAAAAATGGTCACTCTACATCCATCTTACCTCCAGTAGGACCAACTGGTTTTAGCCCCTGTTATATAGAATCCGAGCTGGGAACAGCTGTTAAATGCAGTGACAGAGAACAGCTTGTTCAAATCATAGTATGATTTATTTATCCACAGAAACATTGCATGCAGAAGGTTAGAAATAAATAAAGCCTAAATGTATATGGTCTTACTTCAGCTTAGCCTTTGCTTGCCAGGTTCTACTTGACCCAATCACCCCCCAAACTTTGGGGCAGGGCAAGAAAAGCTACCCCCGGCAACTGCTGACTGTCTGACAATCTGACCATCCCCAGTCAGTGTATTTCTTCCTTAGGATGTAGCTGGTCTTGGAACTGTTTCAAGGTCCTTTTGTTTGAAAATTCCTGCCCAAAGATTTCCTGAGGTTTAGAGCAGGTCTCCTGACCAGATTGGTTTATGCAGTTCTCCAAAGGGGTCAAAGGTAGTCTTCATACAGGGTATTCTTTCTATTATCCATTTGAGCAACAGGCAATTAAATTCTGTCTACAACCATTGTTTTAGGTTTCTGCAGGATTTAACCATTAGTTACCTCTCATCCAGCAATGCAATAACCACAAAACCCACAGATAATTATGAATATAGTATATATATAAATAAATAAAATACAGATACCCCCATATACTTAACATAACAATGAAACTATTAAATGCTGAAAAAACAATATCCTGTTTTTGTATTTCCAGTTATCAAAAACACAATAAAATTGATGTTATGAAGTTAATCTTTTCTTAAAAATAATAGTTAGTGCCTACCTCCATCTGAAAGCCTTATGTAGACATTAATTCTCTTTCACTTCGTCCCAATGGTAAATAGGTGTCTGTAGATTACTACTGTATTCTTCCTAGCACTGAAGTGCCCCCTCCTGGCTCAGTACCCACAAAGATCATTATGATTTTTGAATGGCATGACAGAAGTACCAGAAAGGAAGAAAAACTCAACCGTCAATGGAGGAAAACAGTGCAAGAGGAAAACTGACACACGAAAATTTTGCAGACTTATGCCTTTACCTCTGTACTCGGGTGTTAGTTCAGATATTCAGACACCTTCATGAAACTAACCCTGTCTAGCTGAGAGATTACCTTTCCCTCTATGACCTTCACCTCTCATGATAGTTAATTTCCACTGGAACTGTAGAACTGTTGACCAATAGTAAGAGGGTCATGAGCACAGAAGATAGCACTTTTATGGTAGCTGGGACCTAGGTTATGGAACTCCTGCCTGGGAGAGATGGTAATAATCATCAGCCTCACCATATTCAGAACTAAAAGCCAAAGTATTTTTATTTAGCTTTACTTTAATAAATTCTACTTGCATTGACACACAATATGCCTATATGTGCCCAGAAGATCCTGATTATTGTCAAGTAATTTCTTAGTTTTCTAACTGTATTGACACTATAGATTTTTACATCTTTTTAATGGGGAGGGAGAGTTAAATTAACTTAACATTTAAAAACCCACATTCTACCTTCAAATAAAACTAACAATAATATAAAAGCTTATTAAATGCAAACAAATTATATAGTCCTTCGGTTCAGCATAGCTGCACAGCATAAAAATTTGGAGTACTAAAAACTCGCTTAAATTGGCGCCCAAAATTGGTGGTAGGAGTAATAGGTGCACAGAAGTTGATTTTTATAAATGGAACAAATGAATCCTCCCTTCCCCCCAAAATATAATTTTGCCTTATAGTCATTTATAAAATATACTTTTAGAAAACATTTTTTGAATTGTATGGGTACAACAAAATACACTCAAGACTGCAAGCCATTTGTTGTTCCTGTTCTGTAAGTTGGGAATGAACAAATTTAAGAGACATAGTTACTTTAATAAATATTGCTTCTGAGCAGAAATGTTAAGACAACTGTCCATTTCGAAAGATGGTGTAAGTGCCTAAGAAGTTTAGTTACATATGTCATGCTTCAGCATTGTAAGTGGCTACAAAGTCCCATTTTCAGGTGACAGCCCTTGCCACAGATAACACATGTAAGGATCAGGGCCAGAAGATGAAGCCAGCGCACTACTGGTGCTTGAGGCCTGCTGCACATTCCTCTTCACTCTTAGTTTCCTCTCTCTCAACTTGACAGGTTTCAGAGTAACAGCCATGTTAGTCTGTATTCGCAAAAAGAAAAGGAGTACTTGTGGCACCTTAGAGACTAACCAATTTATTTGAGCATGAGCTTTCGTGAGCTACAGCTCACTTCATCAGATGCATACCGTGGAAACTGCAGCAGACTTTATATATACACAGAGAATATGAAACAATACCTCCTCCCACCCCACTGTCCTGCTGGTAATAGCTTGTCTAAAGTGATCATCAGGTGGGCCATATTTGAGCATGAGCTTTCGTGAGCTACAGCTCACTTCATCAGATGCATACCGTGGAAACTGCAGCAGACTTTATACATACACAGAGAATATGAAACAATACCTCCTCCCACCCCACTGTCCTGCTGGTAATAGCGCTATTACCAGCAGGACAGTGGGGTGGGAGGAGGTATTGTTTCATATTCTCTGTGTATGTATAAAGTCTGCTGCAGTTTCCACGGTATGCATCTGATGAAGTGAGCTGTAGCTCACGAAAGCTCATGCTCAAATAAATTGGTTAGTCTCTAAGGTGCCACAAGTACTCCTTTTCTTTTCTCTCTCAACTGCATCTCTTCAGTCTATTTGACTCCCTGGTGTTGCTAGCTGTATCTTCACAGCATTGATGATGGAAGTTTTCAAATTCCTCTTGTAAATATCCTTGTAAAATTAGGTTGACCTAATGGCCTTGGAGCATCCCCAAGTTCTCCATACAGGAGATTCTTTGGAATGCATCCATTGTCCATCCAGTGTAGATAAGCAAGCCAATAGAGAGGTCTGTGTTTGAGAATAGTAATTAGACTTGGTAATTTTTCTTTCTAAAGTACTTCGATATCAGGAATTTCAGTTTCCCACATCATTTTTAGGATATGGCGAAGGAAGGAGGAGTGGAAGGTGTTTAGCCTTCTCTCATGCATGTTGTAGGTGGTTCGGGTCTTGCCGTCATACAGCAGTATGCTCAAAATGCATGTCTGGTGGATCCGTACTTTGATATTCATTGTCCAACGTGTGCCTGGTCAGCTGGCGAAATGTGGTGGTTGCCTTCCTAATGTGAGACTTTAGCATGTCTAGGGATAAATTATCCAGTACAACTGATTGTGGGTTGCACAACTTATGCACAAATTCTGGTGTGTTGCTAGTATTGATACTTCTGGTGCAGTCAACGTGTTGAGCCATCATCACTGTTTTCTTTAGAGTGATGGTTAGTCCAAATTCATTACAAGTTAGCATAAAGCTATTGCAAAGTTACTGATGCTCCTTTTCACTGTGTGCAGTGAACACGATCGTCAGCAAAAATAAATTCTCATGTCAGTAGTTTTGAGATTTGTTTGATTTTGCTTTTTGCGCTTAGACATGCAATCTTGAAGAGTTTTCCACTGTTATAAAAATGTACATCCTCTGTACTACGTGACAAAACATAACAAAGCAGCAGAGAGGAGAATATACCGAAGAGTGCTGGTGCCAAAATGCATCCCCATCTGACACCACAGTGGATTTCAAATCTGTCAGATATCACCCATCAGATTGGATTGTAGTCTTCATGCCATCATGGAATGATTAAACCACACTGACGAAGTTTGGAGGGCAACCAATTATTTCTAGCAATTGGAAAAGACCCGTTCTGCTGATCAGATCCAGAGCCTTTGTAAGATCTGTGAAGGCCATGTAGAGAAGTTTTCCTTATTCTTGGCCCTTTTCGTTAAGTTGTCTCAGTGCAAGACCATGTTGATAGTTAATCTGACATGGAAGACATACTGACTGTGGTTATACGTGTTCTGCAAGAACTCGCAGTCCTTGAGAATGACTGATTATCAGCAACACTAAGGAGAGAGATTCCTCTATGGTTCTTACAGTCATTCCAATCTCCTTTGATTTTGTGCAGTGTTATGATGTTGGTATCCTTCATGTCTTGTGGTACCTCTCTTTCCCTCCAGCAAGCAATCAAGACATTGTGCAGATGTTTAAGCACAATCTGTCCTTGTTTCAGTACTTAAGCTGCAATTCCATCTTTTCCTGTAGCCTTTCCTGAGGCTAGGGAGGCGATTGCCTTCTCAAGTTCATTTATATAAGGTTCTATATAAAGCTATTTCTTGTGCTACTTCTGCCACCTATTCTTAAAGTTTAATCACCATTTCCTCAAAGAGGGTTTTATTTCCCCCCCAAACAGGGCTGCCAAGTCTTCCATATTTCATACAAGTGTCTCTTACCCAACTGAGGCTGTGAAAAGGCAGGTGGCTGTCACTCACAGCCACCCAACCAAAAACAACTCAGAAAGACAACTGTAAACTAGAAGCATTTCCAAGCTAGCATAGTTTGACACTTTTTTCGTACTTCTACCCATGCTGGTGGTAGAGAGGTGATCTCCGCACTTTGTCAGAACCATGAAAATCCTTCAGTTTATTCACAGACAGAGATACACAGACTACTTAGATTAGTAGAGTAGGGAAAAGAAGTGACTCTACTAGTAGAGTAGGGAAAAGAAGTGACTTTCATTCTCTTGACACTTAACTCCAAACTGGCTTTTCTGGAAGCAGGATTCCTCTCTGTGATGACAGGAGGCACTGTTCCTGACAGAATGCAATTTCTCTGCCTTACTTCATATTTCACTCTGTACCTCTTAACCTTCAATAGCAGTTTTGTTGTTTTCCTTTTTTGTCTCTACCCCACATCAATTTCTTCTGTCTTTCACTATATTCTTTGGTCTCACTGTTCTAGATTCTCTCCTCTATCTAATTTTTTTTCATCTTTTTTCTATTTAATTGCTTTATATCCCATAACTACTGTCTTTCTCTCCATTCAACCCGCACAGTTTTTCTCTGATTCCCACCCCCTGCGCACACATACAAATACTTTTCTTAAGCCTGTATGACAGCTTTGTGTTCTTCACCACTTTGCCTTTCTCCTTATCTACCCCTTCCTTCAGCCTTTTCTTTGAGGAGATTTCTTCCTATGTCTTCAGCTTGCAGATTCTCTACATCCCCCAACTTCATTGCCTCTTTGTGCCTCTGGGCCAACATTACCATTAGAGAAAAGGAAGCTCTGCACTTAGTAGGCAGGGATGGCAGTGGAAGGCAGTGTGTATATATGCAAGAGTATGTGAGATTAGAGTGTAATGTTGGCTTTTTGAAGATGCAGGGAAAGATTAAAGCAGATGGTTAAGAGACACTTGTGTGAAATATGGAAGACTTGGCAGCGCGGTTGGGGGAAAATAAAATCCTCTTTGCGGAAATGGTGATTAAACTTTAAGAATAGTTGGTGGAAGTAGCACAAGAAAGAGCTAGTAATAAAGCAAAATGAAAACAATATGAACTTGTATTTTCAAGATTTTGGGCTTCCTGCATCTTTGAAGACTTTTCAAAGCTAGTCATGTGTTTTTCAGCTGCTGCAGATAGCTGAACTTTGGTCTATTTTATAGGTAAAATCCTGAAAATATTATTGTGCCCAACCAGAAGTACTCTTTGAGTAGTTATAGGTCTAACAAATAGCGTGTGATGATTTAGGGAATGAACTAATGGTGGACTAGCTGCTCCATCTTCCAATGAATTTATATCTCCTACAGATTCTCATTGGTTGCTCAAATTACTGATAGAATGGAGCTACTTTGGGCTGTTTTTGTAACTTAGTAGGACTGTTAATATCTATTTTATCTGGTAGCACTGATATTCACACCCTGAATTTAGATGTACATGATCCTTCAGTCAAGTTCCTCCACACAAAATCATCATAACATCTCAAACTGGCAAAAATTAGTCAATACAGCTTGAACCCTTTGAATATAATTCCTGTGATTTAAAGGCTTAGGTTATCGTTTCTCAGCCAGTGCCCCAGAAGGATCATGATAGGCCACGAGGCTTTGAAAATTTTGTTACAATCTAAAGCTAAGAAAATGTCACTCCAAACACATCCTTCCCCTTCAAGCTCAAGTATTATCTGTCAGTCTTTTGAAATGAACACTCACAAATAAATTATGCGGGCTTGCCACTTTTCTTGACACTTTTTTTTTACTCTTTTATAACATAGTAATAATATAATGTGAAAATATTAACCTTGAATAAGGTGTTACCAACCTGAAAAGGTTGAGAAACTGTCGTTTAGGTGAACAGAAAAGAGATTTGGTTCCTGTTTTGTTTGTTCTAACATTGGGCTCTTTGTGGCTGTTCCAGGTGGAATGAGTTGAGTTTGCTAATTTGTGTGTAAATGTGAATTATGACTGAAACCTTCATCCGTGCACTTTAGTGAACCTTGATTGATTTTAAATTATTTCTAACATGATCCTATTAAGACTTGGTGTGAGTGTTTCTGCCCTGCAGAACTCTTGACTGGATCTGGTTAGTATTATAATAGCATCATAATCTGCATTGATTATTCAGTAATTGTCTAGTTGCTCTGAAGCTTTAGCCAAATCTTTAGTTAAACTTCTTTCAAATATTGCATAAAGTACAGTTGTTGGGTTTTTTTGTCTGCTTATATGATAGTGCAAATAGAAATATATCTGTCTTGCCATCATTATTGTGTAAGAGATTACTACAGCTATAGATAGGTTCTGGACTCTCATACTGCTCACAGAACAAACCTATATCCAAATGTCATAGGGTAGTTTTAAAAAGATGACCCTTGTGTGAATCTAGTCGTCTGATTTAAGGCCGTGAGCTGTGAACAAACTTTCGGGGATTTTTTGTTTGATAGCTAAAATGGAAGACCATTGCTTATTGTGCTGGGTTTATTAACTCATATTTTATTCAAAATGTTTTGTGCAGAAGCATATGAAAATGCTTGTGTTTTGGTTTAGGAAAACATTCACAAAATTACCGATGGCTTCCGTGCTGTAGCGTCAGAAAGGTAGACAAACTTACTCAGAGGGCCTTGGAAGGAAACCTAATCACAGCTTTTTCCCTTTCATAATCTGATGCTTTGTAAGGTGTTCATAAATGTGATTTTGTGCTACTGTTTTCTGCATCATGCCCGACATTAGTTTGGAACTGATATTGGTCAATTAATTTACCCTTTTGGGAGATAAAATATTTATTTTTAAGATTTATAACAAAAACAAACAAAAACACAGTGGGAGGAAAGATCTACATTATGTAAAGAGATATAGGGATCAGTTTTATAAAATTCTATTGGTTTCTTAATAGGAACAAAGTAGTAAACAAATTCTTAAGCTATTGTTTAAAACAAAACTATCTTTGTTGTATTTATTGGGGGAGGGATGTTTGAAGGTCACAAATTTATAGCTGAGGTTGAAAAAACAAAAGTTTCAATGTGCCAGGAATTGAGAGTGTTGTAGTTCAAAATACAGGGAGTCCTCTGACTTACGACGCCCAACTTACGTCGGACACCACTTACGACACTTTTCAATTGACTGCCTGTTTCACCCTTAGGATGCTTGTTTCGCCCTTACAATGCTCAATTTGCATAAAGTTTGCTTGAAGTCACTTCCTTGTTGCGTTATACTGGTATGGAGCTGAAAGGAGTCACTTCTGATTGGCTTTAAGGCTGCAGGGTAGCTAGTTGCCGGGTAGGGTTGCCGCTTATTTTTGATTGGCTCCCAGCCCTGGGCTCAGCCAGTCAGAAAGCTTGAACAGTGATTGGCTGAGGTTCAGCATTTGTGCCGTTCTCCCTGGCTTTCTGAGCCTGTATTGCTGGCATTCTGAGCAGTATATGGGAGTTTTTATGTTTATTTGAATGCTGTTTACAAAATGCAATGTACAGTAAATACATTGATGTTGCAACATTAGTCATCTATAATGCATTTAGTAGAAAAATCTGGGTTATTCTGGTGAAAATAGTGTATCAAGGCTTGGTTCAGGAACCAATCCCCCCTTTATACCATTTATTCCTATGGGAAAAGCGGTTTTGATTTACAATGTTTCGACTTACAATGCGATTTTGAGGAATGAATTGTGTCGTAAGTCTGAGGACTCCCTTTACAAAAGTACAGGCATTCTGTAAATACTAAGTTTCAGAGGAACAGCCGTGTTAGTCTGTATTCGCAAAAAGAAAAGGAGTACTTGTGGCACCTTAGAGACTAACCAATTTATTTGAGCATGAGCTTTCGTGAGCTACAGCTCACTTCATCAGATGTTTACCGTGGAAACTGCAGCAGACTTTATATACACACAGAAATCATGAAACAATACCTCCTCCCACCCCACTGGCCCGCTGGTACCAGCAGGCCAGTGGGGTGGGAGGAGGTATTGTTTCATGATTTCTGTGTGTATATAAAGTCTGCTGCAGTTTCCACGGTAAACATCTGATGAAGTGAGCTGTAGCTCACGAAAGCTCATGCTCAAATAAATTGGTTAGTCTCTAAGGTGCCACAAGTACTCCTTTTCTTTTTGTAAATACTAAATTATAGTATCAGTCTTAACACTGGTCCCTTTACCTTTGCTTATCCTGTTCTTATTGCTGGGGGACTTCTGAAAGTTGTCACATGAAAGAAGTTGCCTTCCTTCTTGCATATATGAAGCATCAAAGTGCTGTTTCTTTGACAGTGTCATGAAGGGTCATGTGGACTCTTTGCCTGTGTCATGAAGGCAAAGGAGAGTCAGGTCTTCTAACCCAGTGGTTCTCAACCAGGGGTATGTGTACACCTGAGGGTACACAGAGGTCTTCCAGGGAGTACATCAACTCATTTAGATATTTGCCTAGTTTTACAACGGATTACATAAAAAGCACTAGCAAAGTCAGTGCAAACTAAAATTTTCATACAATTACTTGTTTATGCTGCTCTATATGCTATACACTGAAATGTAATTACAATATTTATATTCCAATTGATTTATTTTATAATTATATGATAAAAATGCAAAAGTAAGCTGTGACACTTTTGTATTTTTATGTCTGATTTTGTAAGCAAGTAGTTTTTAAGTGAGGTAAAACTTGGGGGGTACACAAGACAAATCAGACTTCTGAAAGGGGTAGAGTAGCCTGTAAAGATTGAGAGCCACAGTTCTAACCCCTGCTTAGTGAACAGGGTTGTACTTTACATGTAGATATCTTGAGTTTTCTCTCTGATACTCATAGTGATGTGTGGCTCACATCTGAAAGATAGATGGGAAATAGTGCTAATGGGGCTGAGGTAGGATTTATATATTAAAACAGGAATTTTCTAGACTTCCGTGACATAATTTTTTTTACTTCAGAACTTTGGTTTAAACTAGGGCTGTCGATTAATCGCAGTTAACTCATGCGATTAACTCAAAAAAATTAACTGCGATCAAAAAAATTAATCATGATTAATCGCACTGTTAAACAATAGAACACCAATTGAAATTTATTAAATATTTTTGGATGTTTTTCTACATTTTCAAATATATTGATTTCTGTTACAACACAGAATACAAAGTGTGCAGTGCTCCCTTTATATTATTGTTTTTATTACAAATATTTGCACTGTAAAAATAAAAGAAATAGCATTTTTCAGTTCACCTCATACAAGTACTGTAGTGCATGCAATCTCTTTATCATGAAAGTGTAACTTACGAATGTAGATTTTTATTTGTTATATAACTGCACTCAAAAACAAAACAAGGATAGATACAGCACTCGACCCAAGGTTTAAGAATCTGAAGTGCCTTTTAAAATCTGAGAGGAATGAGGTATGGAGCATGCTTTCAGATGTCTTAAAAGAGCAACACTCAGATGCAGAAACTACAGAACCTGAACCATCAAAAAAGAAAATCAACCTTCTTCAGGTGGCATCTGACTCAGATGATGAAAATGAACATGCGTTGATCTGCTCTGCTTTGGATCGTTATTGAGCAGAACCCGTCATCAGCTTGGACACATGTCTTCTGGAATGGTGGTTGAAGCATGAAGAGACATATGAATCTTTAGCGCATCTGGCATGTAAATATCTTGCGATATCGGCTATAACAGTGCCATGTGAACGGCTGTTCTCACTTCCAAGTTGCACTGTAAACAAGACATGGGCAGCATTAACTCCTGCAAATTGTAACCAAACTTGTTTGTCTGAGCGATTGGCTGAAGTAGGTGCTAGTACTTTTACATTGTTTTATTTTTGAATGCAGTTATTTTTTGCACATAATTCTACATTTGTAAGTTCAACTTTCATTATAAAGAGAATGCACTGTAGTACTTGTATGAGGTGAATTGAAATATACTGTTTCGTTTGTTTTTTACAGTGCAAATATTTGTAATAAAAATAAATATAAAGTGAGCACTGTACACTTTCTATTTTGTTTTGTAATTGAAATCAATATATTTGAAAATGTAGAAAACATCCAAAAATATTTAAATAAATGGTATTCTATCGTTTAACAGTGCAATTAATTGCAATTATTTTTTTAATCACGTGACTAATCGCGATTAATTTTTTTAATTGGTTGACAGCCCTACTTTAAACTGAACTCCTGATTTCCCATCTTTCGAATGTTGTTCTGATGACATTGCTATAAATGTATGATCTACACTACTTACTGCCTTTAGTCTTAATTCGTGTTTATGGTTTGGGAAGACCATTTATTGTTGATTTCTGCTTGGAAAAAATAACCCATTCCAAATAAACCACTGTAACAGTAAACTCTCTATCCTTTGTTCACACTAAGTTACTTTTTCCTTCAGTTCAGATTTTTGCAGAGATACAGTATTTATAAGAAATAGAGAAAGGGGGTACACTGCCCACAGTTTCATTTCTATTCATGTCATACTGCTATACTTCCATTATTATTAAAAATATATAAAATGCATTTTGTAGGTTAGTGACTTCTTAATGAACCATTGGATTGGAAAATAACTAGTTGTATCATTAGACAGAGATATTGCTATTTGTATGGGATAGTGGAGATGAATAATTTAGCAAATGTTATTAGCAAAGGCAGCATATTACTGAATTCACAGCAGGATGTAATGAAATTTCTGTCATGTGCTAGTACAAAAATAATATTCCTTTCTCAGGTATCATTGAACTTTTGATACCTGTTATAGTATTAATTATTATATTATCATGCTAATCTTGCTCACTTCTTCATTAAATAGTTTTTGATTGAAAAAATTTACTTATATTAAGAATTAGAAAAGGAATAGTATGCCAAATGCAGCTGCTTGACTGTGAGTTACTGTTGCCATATTATAGGAAGAATTCACGGCATGAATGCTACATTATTCTTAAATTTCTTAATGTCTGATGAAAACCCTTTGAGAAGAGACATCATGATTAATGGATGGATTATTTAATTTTCTAGGCGGAGCTATTGGTATAGTAGGAATGAGCAAACTTGCTTGGACCTTGTTTTTTATTTGAGTTGAACTTGAAATCCATTTCACTGAAGCAATTTGGACTTAGTTCAGTTGCTACTTCATTGTTTATTTAATGCTTTTCTTTTTTCTCCTGAGGGTAGTTTTATATTTGTAATGGTATATTTAAAAAAATATATTCATGCCAAGTATCATACATTATCAAAGAAGAGCTTCCCACCTTTCCCCATCTTCTACTGAAGAAGATGATTCTAATAGCCTAGAAGAATATTTTATTTTTATTTTTTTTTTACTAGTAACCTTTTCCCACCTCTATCAGATGTCCAGCCAAGCCTCTTTCCATCTCTATCAGATATCCAGCCATGAGTTTTATTTGCTTTACATTCTTGTAAGATATTGCGCTTAAGTATTCTCCTGTTTGTCACTGTGGGGTATTACACCCAACCTCTGGCTATTATAAAGACATTGTTTGTGCTCTTCATTGCAATATTTTGCTTCTGAAGGTGAGTGAACCGCTGGCATGTGTGCTTTGTAAGTCCATAGACAGGGGATGTGGAGACAGTGGTGTAGCTGATACACATCTGCATGCAGCATGAAAATATCACTTGTAGACAGCGCTCCTTGTGCTCCACTGGCCTTAGGAAGTAAGTTATGATGAAGTTCATTCTCTGACCTGGGGGCTCTCATCTGAGAGACCGTACAACATATTGTCACCCTGCCAATGGAGATTTAGTAAGCATTTTTGTGCAAATTGACACAACCATAATAAATTAGATCCCAAATTTAGGTTCTGTTATGTAATAAGCCAGTGGTTTTCAACCCGAGGTCTGACTATGACTAAGATTCCCAAAGGGGTTCACATCTCCATTTGAAATTTTGTAGGGGTCTGCAAAAGAAAAAAAGTTGAAAACCACTGTAATAAAATTTAAGAACAATTAATTAAAATTTAGTTAATTATTTTTAAAAATGAATTTCTATTCATATTTTTAAAAATGTAGAAATAGTGTAAAACCCTGCCATGCTTACAGCTGAAGCATTGCCATGTGTTGCTAGTGCATGAGAACATGAAAGTGAAGCTATTTTCATTGAATAGGCTGCGAAAAGTAAATTAGATTTTTAATGTGATTTATTTTAACTGTTCATGTCCCTTTATACATTACTCTGTTGGTGGGCAAATGATTACTTTTTCTTTTCATTTTTCAGTTTTATTTTTTTAAATGCAGACCCTTGATATGTGTAAAACAATAAATTAAAGTAAAGTAATGGGATTCATGTTTAATATGTACTGTATTTTTGTGCTTCATTTGAAGGTCACTCTGTGAGACTGCTGGGTCAGAAAAAAGATAATGGAAAACGGTTGGGGGGAGCTCGATTGGATTTGCCAAAGATTAGGAAGAACCCACTGATAGAAATCATTTCCATCAATACCGGGTAAGCATCTTCCAAACTTACTTATAAAATATTCAGCACTGCCTAGGGAATTCAATTTCATTTTTGTCTAGGCCTGGTGTGCACTCCTTTGAATCTTGTAGCGAGGAGGAGGGAAAAAACATTGTAAACCATAAAGGATTTTAAATGGTGTTCTTTCTAAAAAAAAAAAAAAAAGAAATCTTCATTTGCTTGTGTACATTCCAATAACTTTTCTATCAGGAAGACTTGTGTGTTTTTATTAAAATTATTTTCTATAACTTCCCTTTATTATACTACTTAGTGGTTTCTTATACCACTCTGCCCTGAGGTAAGTATATTTAAGAAGATAGTGGTTTATTTTATGGAAATGAAACCCTCTCTTCTTGTTTTAAGTGGGCTTTCAGTACTGTATCTTTTTACTGTGTATTCCTCATCTTTTATATATTTAACTAAAAGTGCATTCTGAAAAGCTACAGTGGAGTGGAGGCCTGATTTTAAACTGACAAAAGTAACTTATTAAGTTAAAAAGGGATCTGATATAAGGAAAAGATTGTTAGGAACAAAACCTGCCTTCAAGTATACACTCTTCTCATTACTCCCATTGATGTCTGAAGTTATTGTATGCATGTATCTGAGTGCCCATTGTGAGCTTTAATGATACTTAGGTCTCCATTTTGACAGTTTTTGTATCATATCTCTGTGACTATATAGCTATTAAATGTAGCTAGGGTGACCCGCTGACGGGCTTCGGCGGCACTTCAGTGGCGGGTACTTCAGACGCTGACGGGCTTCGGCGGCATTTCGGCGGTGGGTACTTCTTCCTTCGGTGGCAAGATTTATTTCCCGCCGCCGAACGTGCCGGGTGAGTGTAGCCATTGAAAAGGCGCTCCCCCTGCGACGGTCCTGATATTTTGGATTTAGCATCTGGTCACCCTAAATGTAGCAAACATACTTTACAGCCATGAAATACTACGCACTGATCACAGACTCTGTCTAGGAATAATAGGATGAGTCAAGGACCAAATTTCAACTGAAATATTGAATTTCTTGGGTTTTGTCAGTATTTGTCACAATGCTTAGTAGCAATATAGCAGTCCATTTGCAACAACTGATAAGGCTGTAGAACCAGTTCTCCAGTAACCCCTTTTTCTCATGGTTCTGATTTCTGACTCTGCCGTACAGATAGTAGAATGGATTGCTATTTCCAGTGGTAGATTATTTTTTAGGATAATTACCAACCTTATAAAAATTGTTAGCTTACTCTTAAACTAAACCTAATTAAGGCCACTTTGATTCTAAATGAGTGTGTCCACACAGGGGTTTAATGCAGTTTTTTTCATCTAGTTTAAATTCACACCTTTAGTTAATTTGGATTAATTTTCCTGCATATCCCTGTGTAGATGAGCTCTTAATCCTACTGCTCAAGTCTAAATGAAATGTGCAATTATTTTACACATGCTGGGACAATATGGTCAGTCAAATAGATCATTGCAGATAAAAATCAGACATAGGTTGACTTTTTGAAGGCAGAAATAAATAAATTGTTTGTATATGGGCTACAGAACTTACCAAGGTCATTTCATTGTGGTATGAAATGGGTGGAAGATGGGTGATGGGTGGAAGATGATGGGTGGCACAGTCATAACCTCTGTCTTTCAAGATTTAGGTTACTACTTTTCTCGGGGTTTTTTTACTTGTCTTACCACTGGTATACTGGTGATGACTCTCGATATTTGTCATCATTTTCAAGGGTGAAAAGTAGTTCCACAATGGCTACACACAGCAGGTTTCTCAGAATGTAAACACCATATAATCAATGAAGTGTGGGACGCAATTTATCACACTTACATTTTAACTGTGTCCATTTTAGCTGTCTTGCTTTAGAATGCTGTTTGAGATTTTTTTTTTTTTTTTTTACATCAGTACCTTATTTGATCTATCTGACTTGTTCAAAAGTGGATTGGAAAAAGTGCTGAAATTTAGTTATTGGTACAGTACATTTCACTGAAAATTCAATTTGTGTCAGCTACATCGTGAAAGGAAGAAGTGTTACAGTTACAATTTTTAGTGAACATTTGTGATCCTATATATTGGAAGGAGCTTGGAGAAGGCTACAATTTCAAATGATCAATTAAATTGTTCCTATTTTTAACTTTCTTCTCTCGTGTCCCGTCCACCCTCCATCCCCCCGCCCAGGGCCCTACCTGGCTCCAAACTCCTATCTATAGCATTGGTGCATGCAATCCAGTCTCTCCTGTCTCTACTCCTTTGGCTGCTCTACCAGATTAGCCCAGCATGCCCTGTCCAGCCACAAATTTCCCTGTATCTCCTTTTCAGATCTGTACATATAACAGAGAATTGATTAGGTAGGGAATTCATTGAGTATGGAGAATCTGTGATGGCAGCTTCTGCTTCCACCCATTGAGAGTCAGTCCATAACACTATCATAGTAGCATATCTTCTTCTGAAGAGGTGCTGCCTTATCCTTACACAGCCCTGGATCTGGCCCCACCTCTTTTTCTAATGTTGCTTTTGGTACGAATAGCTTTGCGGTGGCCCAATGTTTCCACCTTTACAAGCCCTAAGATTGCCCCCATGTTCACCGCTGCTTTGGATCCGTAATTATTTCTTTCTTGTGATCTTATTAATTTCTGTGTTTACAGTGTAAACACTTGGTGCTTCTACTGGCAACAAACTTTAAACTCCAAAGAAAATATTTCCAGTCCAGGGTCAGGTCTTGTCAGATTCCAGAATAAGATCACAGAAACAACCCTTAGTGCATACTGCAATAAGGGCAGAAGAGGTTTCACAGGTTCTTAAGATGCCCAGAAGTAGATTAGTAAATCTAAATTTGTCTTAAGTGTCAGAAACCGTGATAGGGATGTGGTGGTCAGAGCTGTGGAAGTCAGGCTTTTAGGTAGGAGCCAGGGGTCAGAGCCGGAATCAGGAATTCAGAGCTGGGTTAAAATAAGGCTGGAGTAAGAACAAGGCTGGAGCAGGACTGGGAACAGGCCTGGAGAAAGAGCAAGGCTGGAGCAAGCTAAGACTTGTGGAATCTGTCACCACTATCAGGCAGGGGAGAAATGATGTTGAGCAGACTGAGCTGTTGTTTCTCCTTTGAGGCTTATATACCTTCCCTGAGAGTCATCAGAACAACTCCTGGTTTATGGATTGCCTGGAGCCTAGCGCAGGAATGACTCACAACATATGTGGTTTAATCAGGCTCAGTGGGGAGGCATGAGTCGTTGGGATACACAACGTAGTCCTCCTTTCTGTACTACTTACTCCTACTCCTATCACTTACCAGAAATTGTCACTCAGGGAGGCACTAGGGTTAGCTATACAGACTCTTATATACAACAGGACAGCTATGAAGACCCTATGATTTCAGCAGGACTTGGGCTTTTAGTCTTGGTTCCCCAGGGTATTTCTACACTGCAGTAGAACACCTGCGTCTGGTCCATGTCAGCTGACACAGGCTTATGGGACTGCAGGGCTATAAAATTGCAGTGTAAATGCCCAAACTTGGGATGGGGTGGGGGTGGGATTTCTTGTGTTGAATCAGATTGATTTCCTTTTCCTTATCCACATATCTCATTTGGTCCTCTGTTTTATGTAGGCCTCAGACATGTGTAGTATGTGATTACCATATTTCAGCCCCTCATTTGCATTTTATATGTCTGTTGGGAAAAGGGCCATTGAGCTGTTTCACTATCTGCATGATCTCCTGATGTGGTTTCTCTGCCTATCAATTTGAAGTAAGTTCAGAAAGCCATTCTGTAGCACAGCTTCATTTCCATCTAGGGGAAGATCTTATTTACCCTTTCCATGGTTTAATCAATATTGGTGCCTGTTTTCTGACCTACTTGGCCAGTCAGACTTTCCTCTGAACGATTCAACTGGATCAAAGATGGTCTGGTCCTCTTCCTTCTGGTGAAGTGTTCCTACTTCCTTAGTCTTCTGTTTCCTAGTTTGTGATGCCTCTTGGTACATTATCTAGGGAGCAGCTCTCTATTCAAGATTTCAGTTAGCCTCCCGGGTTATTGGCCCCTTCGAGTCTGAGACACCACAAGAATCCCATGCAGTCCCTTTTTCTGTCACTTCCGTCTAGTTCATTATTAGGCCACTTACGATTGGGCAACAGGTTGAGTTGTTAGACTTTTCTTCCAAGTAACTAGGGCCGTAGGCTATTTGACTTGTAGATCCGCTGGCTTACTCACCGAGCAGGATTCTGGAAAAATTCTGCTTCTGCCATTAGAAATGATTTGGAGGACTGATGCTTTTTCATTCACCTGCTAAAAGAGGTATAGTTAAATCTAAACTAATCTGTCCCATATAGAAATTTCTATGGCTGCCATCATTGTGGTACTAGAACACGTAAATGAAAAGTGAATAACTCACTTGGTATTTCCAGATAGCTTTAAGACCCATTTTATTTTATTGCAGAAGGATCTGATTCCTCTTACCACTCTTTGTTGTTTCCCAAGACATTCCTTTCAGTTTTGTAGTGTTGTTTCTTCAGCCTGTGTCCATCATCAAGGAGATGAAGAGGCAGAACTCGACAGAAGAATTTCAAAGTGGAGTTTCACTTGTAATACTTGGTATGTCATATGCATCAGCTGGCTTGAAACTCACTGGAAAGAAAATGTTAAGCATGTGTGTGCTTCCAGTCCCGTTCTGTCCTTCTCAAGCAGAATAAACATATTGGTTCTACAGTCTAAAGGAGAGAGTAAGAGTCTTTCATTATTTCACCCAACATTTCATAATTTTCCATCTTAACCAGTTTTAGATTTCTATGGTAACTTTTAATTCACTCACACAGACACTTTATTCAGAGTTCTAGCACATTACACATCTTTATTTAATCATGTGAGAAATACACAGATCTATACAAAACTAATTAACCCTACAACATTTCCCCTTATTCTAGCTCACCCTTGCTTTGTGAGCCCTTGGGGGACTATCTGTTTTCAAGAAGGAGGGTCATCATATCCCTCTCCAGGTTTATCTGGCTCCTGCAGCAGCTTCCCTCATGTTAAGCTGAGGGAAAATGGTTGAAGAGAGGGAGAAAATAGAGCGGCTTCTTCCCTTTAGAACCTTCTAGTCTTCTCTGTCATGCAGGTTCCAGGTCAGCCTAAGCAGGTGACCACAGAGTCTTACCAGGTGACTTCATTGCTAGGTGACCTCTCCTTTTGCTAAACCAGTTCCTCTGGGTAGGGGCCAGTCTTTTGTCTGGAGTAATTAGATTTCAATGGAGGACCATCCAGAGATAACGACTCTCAAACTCTTTGTGTTGACGACTGATTAGTCATTGCATACCTTGGAGGACTCCAGGACCATTTTGCGATCGCTTGTCATATACACACCTACAAGCAAACATAGATTTAGTAGATCTCAAACTGTGCAGAAATTCTTGGATTTCCAAAGACCGTCTGAGCCACCTAGAAAGAAATCTAGATTTCAAAAAAAGAAACCAGCCCCTACATCTGTTTTGACCCACGGTTCAGCATCTTTGAAGTATCAGTTTTGATAGAGTGGTTGAGAGTCAGGATCAATCCCACATTATGATCTTTTAGCTGCACCAGTTTACCCACCTTGTCTCCCTTTGGGGACTGCTTCTCTCACTTCCAGCTGACATGGGATCAGATTATATCAGACAGTTGGGTGATGGAAACTTACTCTAGATGTCAGAGTCCAAAACAACTTTGTGAAAGTATAGAAGTACAAGATGATGACTCTTGCAACTATAATTCCATTGTTGGATCCAGGGGATTGTTTTTTGGCCCTGAGCCTTCAGGATGTGCATTTTTATGTCATGATTCATCCATTACACAAGAGATTCCTTTGGTTTCTGGTAGGCCAGGACCACTTGCAATACTAGGTACTCTCGTTTGGATTTTCCTCTGCTTGAAGAGTATATTCACATGTTCTGGCAGTCACTGCAGGTCTTTGTCAAAAGTCAATAAATCTTTCCATACCTCAATGATTGGCTGATCAAAGGCTGGTCTTACAATGAGGTTCTTTCTGCTACACAGACAATCTTGACCCTATTACTCAGACTAGGTTTCCAGCTCAATATCAAGAAGTCCACGTTGATCCCATACAGTGAATAGAATTCATGGCGGCATGCCTGAAGCAGTAACAGCCAGAGCCTGTCTCCTCATGGACACGTACATGACACTGTCAGACCTTATCACAAGAATTCAAATAAGCCCGCAGACTTTGGCAAGAAATTGTCTCCAACTTTTGGGACATATGGCAGCTTGTACCTTCATAACGTGTCATGCAAAGTGTAACAAAGCAGCCTGTGGCAGGACACTACTGAGAGTATCAATTCAGGACAAATTGCTTAGAGCAGGGAAGTCACAGCCCAAGGCTGGGGGTCCTTTACTACTAAGGCACACCAAACCAGCCAAACAGAGAGGACTTCGGTTTTACTCCACTGGCTAACCAGAAGTCATACAAGCAATTCCCTTAGACACTCCAGTTTCCCAGTATCACTACCAGCGCCACTCCTTATGGGGATGAATGGTTATGAAAATGAATACCCCAGTAAATGAAAAAGCGTTCTCCTGATCCTGAGGGACCAAGCCGCAGACCCAGGTCAATATACCTGTCAGATCTTACCCGCAAATTGTGCTGTTGCCAATCCTTTAGAATCTAAAGGTTTATTCATAAAAAGAAAGAAATATAGATGAGAGTTAAAATTGGTTAAATGGAAAGAATCACATACAGTAATGGCAAAGTTTTTGGTTCAGGCTTGTAGCAGTGATGGAATGAACTGCTGGCTTAAGTCAAGTCTCTGGAGTACATCCACAGCTTGGATGGGTCATTTAGTCCATTGTTCAGAGCTTCAGTTTGTAGCAAAGTTCCTCCAGAGGTAAGAAGCAGGATTGAAGGCAAAATGTAGGGGTTTCCATGGCCTTTTATATCCTCTGCCATGTGGAAGGACCTCTTTATTCTTACTGTGGAAAATTACAGCAGACAAATGGAGTTTGGAATCACATGGGCAAGTCACTTGGCCATGCATGACTCAGTTTGCAGGCGGCAGCCATTGCTCACATGCTACCTTGAACGTTCCCAGGAAGGATCCTCAGATGTGGATTGGAGTCTCCCACGGTCCATTGTCAGCTAAGTGTTTCTTGATTGGGCACTTACTCAGAATAGTCCTTTCACAAGAACCTGACCAAATGCTTCACTGATGCTACTTAGAATCAAACACACTGAGATACAAGTACATAGCCAATATTCATAACTTCAAATACAAAAATGATACATGCATACAGATAGCATGATCATAACCAGCAAAATCATAACCTTTTCATAGTCACATTACTTGACCTCCTTCGTACAGGATTTGGTGCAACTATAGGACCTTGGTTGCAACAATGATCTATATGGTCACAGTTCATGTCAATAACTTCACACAAGGTTACACCTTTACTGCTTCCGGGGGTGGCTTGGAACAACTTATTCACTGAACAAACACTGTCTAGCCAGATTGGTGTCAGTCCCTCATCAAGTCAGAGACTCCCTTAATTGATGGAAGGACCCTCAGAACTTCTGTGCAGGCGTCCCCTTTGTCCAGCTGTCTCCAACCATTAGCATAACAGATGGGACGGATGGTCTTTCCAAGAAGCTTGTTTGTACATCAAACTTCTGGAGTTGAGGGCAGTCAGGAATGCCTGTCTTCACTTTCTCCCATTAATCAGAGACAAATCTATCAAAATCATGACAGACAGCATAGCTTGCTTATTTTACATCAACAAGAAGGAGTGAGATCCCCTTCTCTTTTTGCTGAAGCAATCAAGCTATGCAACTAGCATGTAGCCAGTCACATCCTCATTTCAGCACTGTACCTTCCAGGCATACAAAACACCAAGGCTGATGGTGTTAGCAGACTCTAGTCCCAAAAATGTGAGTGGAAATTACTCTAGGGTTCTTCATTACATGTTTCTGACCTCGGGTCTCCAGAGGTGAACTTTTTCACCAAGAAGAAATGCAGACAGTTTTGTTCAAGAAGGGTGTTGGGCCTTCCCTTACTGGGAGGTGCTTTCCTCATTCCAGGGAACTTCTGTACACTTTTCCCCCATGCCTCTAATACTAAAAGTGGTGAAAAGATGAAACAAGACAAAGCAAAGGTCATACTAATTGTTCAGTGTGGTCAAGATAGGCCTGGTATCCTTACCAGATTCACGTGGTCATTTGTCAGGCTTTCCATCTATTAGTCATTTCCTATCAAGATGTCAGTTGCACTTTTCACCCCAACCTAAGAATTCTGTCCCTCAAAGATTGGCTCCTCAAGGAAGAGAGACTTTCTTTTGAACAGTACGAAAGACTCCATGTGCAATAACTTCAGAAGTGAAAGAGATTCAACCATTGGCGTGACCAGTAGCGTCTTTCAGCTGCTCATTATTCCTCTTGGTTTTTCTGGGCTACCTTCTGGAATTGAAAAAGACAGGGTTATCTGTGATCTCTATCAGAGTCCTCTTAGCAGCTATAATGGCCTTTTATTGTCCGGGTAAGGGCTTCTCAATGGCTTCTTCATCCCACGAAAGTGAGGTTTATCAGGGGTTGAGGAACCTTTTCCTTCAGATTAAAGAGTCCATTCCTGTTTGGGATCTGAACTTAATACTTAAATGTTTTATGAGAACTCCCTTTGAGCTGATGGCTACCTTAACCTATCCATGAAGATGGCCTTTTTGGTGGCTATCACTGTGGGCCCCCCCCATTTATATTTCCTCCCCTCCCCCACACTGCCGGGAACAAGGTTTCATCACATCCATATCCTAAATTCTTACCTAAGGTGTCATCTGAGTTTTACATCAGCCAAATCATCCATCTCCCAGTCTTCCAGAAACCACATTAGTCCAGGCAGGATGCTGCTTTACACAGTTTGGATGTTAGTTGGTTGTTAGCTTTTTATCTCGACACAACCAAGCCATTCAGGAGGTCGTTCAGACTGTTTGTATCAATTGCTGTTAGGTCCAAAAGGTCTGCAGTCTCCACCCAGGTGGATTTCTGGTTGGATTAAATCTTGTTATGAATCTGCTAATACACAACCTCTCCTTATAGTGCTAAAGTCAAAGAGCTCTATCTATTTAGCTTAATTACAAATACCTTCTTGGGGAACGGCATTTAATAATGGTCTCTTCAGTCTAGCAGAGAAAGGTTTAACATGATCCAATGGCTGGAAGTTGAAGCTATACAAATTCAGGTTGGAAATAAGCTGTAAGCTTTTAACAGTGTCAGTAATTAACCATTAGAACAATTTCCTTGCAGAATTATTTTTGCTTGTGTTGCCAATTACTCTCTGATAAGAGAATGAAGCTATCTTGAATTGGCATAAACCCTGTCCTAGGTTACTGAATCTCTCTTTCTCTCTCTAATTTACTTAGCTCTTGGTATTTTTTAAATAAATTATATTACAATGGGAATAAAATGACACAGGCCCAAATTTTCCAAATCAAGCACAACTAATTCGTCTACAAAAATGAATGCACACTTTTGGTTCTTGTACATAAACATAAGAACACAAGAATGGCCATACTGGATCAGACCAATGGTCCTTTCAGCCCAGTGTCCTGTCTTCCAACAGTGGCCAATGCCAGGTACTTCAGAGGGAATGAACAGCACAGGTAATCATCAAGTAATTCATCCCCTCACCCATTCCCAGATTCTGGCAAACAGACACTAGGGACGCTTTAGAGCATGGTTTTGCATCACTGCCCATCCTGGCTAATAGCCATTGATGGACCTATCCTCCATGAACTTATCTAGTTCTTTTTTTGAACGCTGTTTTAGTCTTGGCCTTCACAACATCCTCTGGCAAAGAGTTCCACAGGTTGACTGTGTGTTGTGTGAAGAAATACTTCCTTTTGTTTGTTTTAAACCTGCTGCCTATTAATTTCATTTAATGACCCCTAGTTCTTGCATTATGTAGGAGTAAATGACACTTCCATATTTACTTTCTCTACACTAGTTCTGATTTTATTGATCTCTATTATATCCCCCTTTTGTCATCTCTTTTCCAAGCTGAAAAATGCCAGTCTTATTAATCTCTCCTAAATGGAAGCTGTTCCATACCCCTAATCATTTTTGTTGCCTTTTTCTATACCTTTTCCAATTCCTATATAGCTATTTTGTGATGGGGCTACCAGATCTGTACACAGTATTTAAGATGTGGACGTACCATGGATTTATATAGAGGCAATATGATATGTTCTGTCTTCATTATTTATTCCTTTCCTAATGATTCTGACTGCCGCTGCACATTGAGTGGACATTTTCAGAGAAGAATCCACAATGACTCCAAGATCTTTCTTGAGTGGTAACAGCTAATTTAGACCCCATCATTATATGTATATAGTTAGGATTATGTTTTCCAATGTTCATTACTTTGCATTTATCCACAAAGTCATGCAGTTTTGAGAGATCCCTTTGTAATTCTTCCCAGTCTGCTTTGGACTTAACTATCTGGAAGCTCTTAGGGGACATGTGCATATAAAAAGATCATTCTACTATATGATTTTATTTCACTCCCTTTAATCATTGCTAGATCTGAAGAAGAGCTCTAAGTAGCTCAAAAGCTTGTCTCTTTCCCCGGTCCAATAAAAGATATCACCTCACCAACCACGTCTCTCTAATATCCTAGGGCCAACATGGCTACAACAACACTGCTAACAGCTGGTGTTGATGTCAGATGAACAGAAGATACTGTAGGCTTTCTACAGGAGACAGCACACAAGCAGAGGTGGGGGCGTAGTGCCAGAAATCAGGGGGTTTACAAACAAATTGATGTCATGTAAGGGAAGCATGTAACCCATTCACACCTTCTCAGAATTGCTGTTTGTGGATTTTATAGAGCAATAATTATTGCTTTGGAATTATTTGATGCAATTAAACTGCATTAGTCTTGCATGATAACTATTTTGATTTTGGCAATGATTTAGGTTCCTATTAGGGCAATCTTAATTCCTTTGCCAGCATATGATACTTCACAGAGGGATAGCAAGGTCCCAAAGAGCACTTTCAGATGCTCCAGGTTTTTTTGTCAAATTAAGTATGCTATTGGTTAGGAATCAGATGTTATTACAGTGGGGTCAAATTGTTGGCCTAATGTTCATTACTGCTTAAGGAAAAAGTGAAATTATTTCAGAACTAATAGACGTCACAGGAATGACATGTCAGCTCAGAAGAATGAGCACAGTTATACACTGTTTGACTTTCCTGTCTTTTGCTATGGGTTCACGTCTCCCAGTTGTGCTTTACTTTCCTTCAGTAAAGGTATTTACCAGTTATGTATATATACATAAATACAAGGGGAAATAGATGGAAAATAAATCCATATAGCCAGATGAAAATAAAAACCCCCATAAAATCTAACTTCAGTAAAGTTTTATAACAACTCAGAATCAATTAAACTTGTCTTACTTTGAATATTTCTCCCTCTGAGGTTTGTGCCACTGACTCTCTGTGGCCTGGTGTCACTTTTGGCTTCCTTTGTCCCCTCAGCTGGGAAAACATGTCTTCTGCAGGCTGCTGTTAGACTGTGCTTATCTTATTTGAAGGTTTTGTGTCAAGGGGAGCTGCTGCTGCCTCTTTAATATGGCTGATGAGCAGCCCAGGTTGGTTTCTGGTGCTATGGTTTGACTGCCTGGAAGTTTAGCTACTGGTCTTTTTAGAGTATAAACAGGCTGAGAATTATCTGGATTCGTTCTTACTGTGGCATGGCTTCCTCTGGAGAAGAATCCAGATTATTGTTGACAATAATCTCTTTTTTCCATACAGATGAAGCTATGGCTTTTGCAGAGAATTGGAAGGCTGCCTTCTCTGCTATTCACTTAGGATTAGCAAAACATGAGGAATTATGGGGAGGTAATTCTATTGACTGTTTGGAACATATGCCATTATTAATGAGAACAAAATATTTGAATCTTTAAACATCACTGATTCCTGGAGTGGTACAGTAAAAGCTTTGTTATCCGGCATGTTGTGGGAGTGTGGGGGTGCTGGTTAGTCAAAAATTCTGGTTAAGAGTTACCAATGGAGGGAGGGAGTTTGGGTGCGGGAGGGGGCTTAGGGCTGGGGGTTGGGGGTGTGGGAGGGGGCGCGGGCTCTGGGAGGGAGTTTGGGAGTGGGAGGGGGCTCGGGGCAGGGGCTTAGACCATGGGAGGTGTTTCGGGGTGCCGGATCTGGGCGGCTCTCACCTTGGGAGGCTCCCTGCAAGTGGTGACATGTCCTTCCGCCTCCTAAGTGGAGGCGCAGCCAGGGAGCTCTATGCGCTGCCCCTGCAGCTCCCATTGGCCGCGGTTCCCGGCCAATGGGAGCTGCAGAGCCAGCGCACGGAGCCCCCATGGTGGTTCCTCTGCCTAGGAGCAGTAGGGACATGTTGCTGTTTCCAGGGAGCCACGCGAAGCCAGGTAGGGAGTTTGCCAGTCCTGTGCCAAATAGATTTTTAATGGCTATCAGAAATGCCAGTTTCTAGAGCTTTCCAGTTGGTAAAGTGCTGGATAACACAGTTTTTTTGTATTACATATTGTTTATACTCTGCTGGATTTGGGATCTCACTTCCTGGGTGACAGATGAAGTTTTCCGACCAGCTGTTGGCAAACATTGAATCCCTGTGTTCATCTGATCACTGATGAACCATAAGTTATAATTTGTATATTTTGTAAAAAGAGTTGATTGAATGCCTACATGATGAGTACTGTGTCTGAGATTTGTGCCTACTATATAGTCGTCTTACTCTTAAATGTTAAAATTAATTTTTAAGGATAAACAGTATACACAGTATACTAATACATCTCATAATTCACAGTAGACACTTGATTTTAGAACATAAAATCCATAAATATTTTTGACTGGAATATAACATTCTGTACATAGCGACCAAGTAGTACAAGGGTTGCCAACTCTCCAGGATTGGCCTGGAGTCTCCTGGAATTGGCATTGGTCTCCCAGTGACTACTGAAAGCTATCTGGGAGATTTTAATAGTATATTTTAAGAAAATGACATTACATTATGTTGGGGGTCAGGGAGGAGGGGTGTGTGGCGTGGGGAGAGGAATTCTCCCAGAATAGCTTCAATCAGAGTTGGCAACCCTAAGTAGTACACATACTTATGCTGGATTTCCTCAGTTTGTACATCTAATTGTAGTTCAGGATAGACACTTAGAGCTGGATCCTTAACAAATGTAAATTGATGTGTAACTACACTATCTGAGGATCTGGTCTTTGATATTAAAATACATACTTTTTATAATTACATGTTTAGTTCTAGCATGTATGACAGGCCGACAGGCTAAAAATCTTTTTGGCCTATTCTTTTCTCTTTTGTTGGTATTTTGTTATTTTCTAATTTTATGTATTTATATATACTATATATATCTGCTCCATTTTAATACAGTACTTAAAAAAATACATATATAGATGCACTAATGTGTGTTTCTGCTGAAAGGTGTGTACATATGAACACAATCTTTGCCTTGTCATTCATTTTTTGTTGTAGCATCAGAAAAGTTAGTATTCTAAAACCTGCAGTAACCACACTGTTGTAGGAGAGAGATGGAAAAAAGTTGTTTACAGTGGAAAGTATAATGATCTATGATTGGGTTTTTGTTTTTTTGTTTTTTTGCCTGTGGTCTCTTTCCAGTGCAACTTACTGTAACTCACAACTAAGGTCAATATTTCCTAATTAGAGAATTTAAATGGAGCCTGGATTATATAGTCATTGAAAAGTGGGTATTTTTAAATTACCATACAAATCCTGTAATGATAGCTTTTCATATTTAAGTAATGGAATATTAAATAATGTTCATGATTTTATTTGCATACCATCGTCCTGCTGAGTTGCTCAAGGTGCTGCATAATAACAATCATTTTCTAAATGATTAAAAAAGCTACTCTTAAAATAAAAAAAATTCTGTCGTATATCAGAAAAAAGGTGTTGGGGGAGAGTGGGACCAATAAGGGTCTTACTGCTCCCCAAAAGAAACAAACAAGAAAACACTCTTGACTGTTGTGGGTGAATATTAAGGTGATGGTTAAAAGGAGGAGTGATATTGAAGAGAAGTGAATTCCACACCACACCTATGTACCACTGCAGCAAAGGCTTCATGACTATGAACTTAATACTCCAATGGTGGGAATCTGTAATGAGAAGACATTTTATGTATACAGAATAAATTTGTGTTATATTTATCATGAAGACCGTGGGTCCATCTCATACATGGATAGTCTCGCATCTTCAAGCATACCTAAACCTTGGGTGAAAGAAAATCTATAAGAAAGGTGTGTTTTCTCAAACCCTGCTTCAACCATGTTTCCACGTTAACAATAATCTTAACCTATGTTTTATCAACCTTATCTGAGAAATAAGTAGGCAATGGGACTCACACAGGACTCTGAGAGTATGAATGTAGTAACACTTCTAGTTTTTGTACAGTCTAGCTGCACAGTCAGCTGAGAGTGATCTGCCTAATCTTTTATCAGTTCTAAGCTTGGGAATGCATGCCCGGCTTACCACAGGGAGAAGGTTGGTTAGTTTCTTTTCAGAATATCTGTGCTGTCTGTTCTTTATTACTCTGAGTGGAACGTATTGAGATGTACTAGTTTTGGATGTTGCTGGACCTATGGGAGACTGATCAAGCAGCTTATGTAAAAGAAAAAAGAGCACTTTAAGCAAACCGAAACTTAGTTATTAGTCAGGTTGGGTGGCTCCAGAATGTTAGTGGGAAAAGGAAGCCTATTCCAGAGCTCAACTACCCTTACAGTCTAACTTCAATCTCCCTTGCTGCAGATTAAGCCCGTTACTTCTTGTCATACCTTCAGTGAATGTGGAGAACAATTGATCACTGTCCTCTCTATAACAGCCCCTAACATATTTGAAGACTGTTATCAGGTCCCCCACTCAGTCATCTTTTCTTAAAACTAAACTATAATATCAGAGGCAGGGCAGCCCACTGTGGAACCCCACTAGATATGTCCTCCCAGTTTGACAGCCAGTCACTGATAACTAATGTTTGAGTATGGTCTTTCACCCAGTTGTGCACCCACTTTATAGTAATTTAATCTAGACTGCATTTTTCTAGTTTGCTTATGAGAATGTCAGGTGGGGACTGTATTAAAAGCCTTACAAAATCAAGATATATCATGTCTACTGCTTTCCCCCATCCAAACACTGTCAAAGAATCAAAATAGATTGGGTTGGGATGATGTGTTCTTGACAAATCCATTCTTGCTATTCCTTATAATCCTGTTATCCTCTAGGTGCTTACAAATTAATGGGCCACTTCATCTTGAATGATCTCTTAGACTACGTGCTAGCTACTTATGCTAAACTATCTCTTTGACCTTGTATTTAGCTGTGACACTATGTGCAGCTCGAAAGCTTGTCTCTCTCATCAGTAGATGTTGGTCCAATAAAAATATTTCCTCACTTACATTGTCTCGCTTGTGTAAGAAGGGCCAATTTTATTTTCTTCTTTAATTAACCTCCTGTTTTCATGACAAGCTGCATATGTCCCACTGTTTCCTACTGAGTATTACTTCTGCCTATTTTTGTGCCAAGCTGTCCCTTATTTAGGAGTTTTTCAGTCCCTAATTCAGACATGGTGGACTCTAACACATGATCTTATGACCAAACTACGTTGGCTCCCCAAAGAATATTGTCCCTCCTGTTTTCATGACAAGCTGCATATGTCCCATTATGCTGTTACCTTTTGAGCATTCTTTTGAAAGCATTTCCTTTGCAATGCTGTAAATCTATTCATCCCCGAGGTAAGAAGAACTGAACTCCCAGTACTCTGATCCCCTGAATGGCGGAATTAAGTTACTCCCATTGGAAATCCCCTGCCCAGTCCTCCACCAGTGTAATTTGATACTGAACTTCATCAATCTGATTTACAGGGACACTTTCATTCTTTTCTTACTATTTTCTGAATTCCTGCTGCAAGACATGAGTTTCTATTCTTCCTAAAACAGCTGTGCACGAATTTTGGTTTTATTAATTATTTTTAAGTCAATGGAAGCAAACTGATGTTTAGCACTTTTTTAGGCATTTTGTTGATGTGTGTGGACATTAAGAATAATTTAAGCAAAGGTCAAGTATGAAAATTGTCACTCATCACATGTTTATCTAACTTATTTTTAAGCTAATATGCAAGTGTCCAACAATCACATGACTTTTGCATTGTAGATTAGTGCCAGACTTAGTGTCTTGTTTTGTTTTTAAGAAATAAACATTTTGTGGTTTTTGGTTTTGTTGCATAAGTGTGTGAGTCACGAGCATAGTGTGTTCCTTCAAAACTTTGGTTGTTCGGCAGAAAGTAGGTTGTGGCTCAGCATCTAGTGCTGATATCAGACTAAAAATTGCAGCTGGGAAAGTGTTTACAACAGGATTTGTTTAGTCATCTTTATTCTTCTAGTTCTCAGTACTTCTTTGTTGGATAAACTGGCTTTGACATTGATATAGGCTGCGTTTTCGTCAAATTAGATTTTGCTTGATTATTCTGTTGCTTTCCAAAGTTAGGGAACAAATATTCATGCCTGTTCTTAATGTTGGTATCGATTTAGTATTACTCCTCATACAGAAGCCTTTCGTCTTTAATTTTCTAGAGAAATATTTTTTAAAACCTAATGCTGTAAATTTAATTTACATTACTTTTTTACTTCAGCACTCAGACATGTAACCAGGAGCCAAAATGAGAGGTTTCAGAAAAGAAATAGCAGAGCAAAAATTTTAATTGTATGTGAATTAATTTATGCCATAAATAACGCTTTCTAAAACTCCAGCTTCATGATTCAACATTGCTGAGTAAGTTAACTTAGTGATGTAAATTACAGTAATATAATAGCAATTCCTGGCCCTAATTCAGTGGTGATTTAAATGACTGTGGTGTGTTTGGTGTAAATGGTAATGATAACATACACTAGTATGGGCATCCTGTCAGCATGAAGGACAAGTGTAATTAATGCTGTACTGGGTTAGTTTGTGTCTGTCATTTATAAGGGAATCCGAAATTTATAAGGGGACCTAAATTTCAACTTGGCCAGCTGAGCACATGTGAAAGCATCTACTGCATTGTCTGCAGTAGATCCTCAGAACCTATTAGCTAACATCTACCATTACTATTGTACCAAGTTGAACAAATCCAGCAATAGCAAGCTTCCTTATCTCACTCCTATGGAAAAGAATGTCTCCAACCTGCCAACTAAATTTCAAATAAGAAACTGCATAAGAATAAGGCTATTCTTGCTGAGAAATGGTGTGTAGGCAATAGATCCCTGGTACAGTTTATGAAAACAGTGATGAAATATAAACAACCAGATTAGGACCTGCTTTCTATGTTTTGGGGAAAATACATCTTTAGAAGAGAAAAAGATATGCGCAGTTTCCATCCACAAGTGCTAGGACTGAGGTTTTGGGTAGTAAACATTTTGTGACTCCAAGTATATTTGAGAGCAGTTGAATGGTGTATTTGTGCTTTTACCCACTTGTCTTTTAGGGTTTCCACCACTTTAGGTTGGTCCCACAAATAAGGATGGAGAAAGCTTTCACACGTGTTCATAAGTCCTTCGGCAAAAAACAGGGAAGGCAGGACCTGATTTTCTCCATAATTCTGATTTTAAAAGAGTGTGTAGGGCCAAAGAAGTTAACTTTGAAGATTTCTTTATAAGAAAGAAACAAAAAACCACAAGCAAAACTTCATTTCGTTTTCTATATTTTCTTTAAACTTCATTTAAAATCTTGTAAAGATTTTTTTATAAGCAACGTTACTGTACCCCCTGCATTTAGAAACTTTTAGCTTCCCCTGCTTTCTAACCCACCTCCTGCTTTCATTTGCCTTTAGTAGTCTATAGGGGTGATGCTAATTATGTTTTATTTAATTATGAATTACTCTCCTGTCATGAATCCATTGGTGAGGGTAATGATGGACTGTGGAAATAAAATGGCTTTTTATTTAAGGAGTACTACTATAAATATTTAAGGAATACAGTGGGTTAATCTTTATGAACTATATAGATCAGATGAAACTGTTTTTATGTTTATCCTCTGACTTACATTTACCTTTTGAGAAATGTATAATTTAATGGAATAGACGCTGCCTCTGTGCATTTCACTGAGATCAAAACACAAAGCTACAAGTTTTATAATCTGCCTTAGGCACTGAACCATACATTTATATCCACATAATGGCCTTTTTCTTTTGGTACTGTGACAGGTGTGATAGTTGAGTTGCTCCACATCTCTGTTGTTAGACACACTGATTTCAGTTTTTTCTCCTTTTTAATTCCTGCTTCAGTTGTGCTTGTGTCACATGGGTTTGTTTCTCTAAGGTTAGCAGTGAATTTTGGGTTCATGAGAATCTAAGTATGACCAAGGGGAAATTCATAACAGAACTTATTCATTTTGCCAGGTTCTCAGTGAGATCTGTTTGCAGTTTGGGTTCTCACAGACACAATTCCAAGGAAACCTCAAGGTGTACAAATCTGCCAAGATGGGCTGACCAAAATCTGTTTGTTTCACACAGTTCTAGTACCAGCGTAACCTTGGTCTTAAACCCTTAGAGGAAAGTTAATGGTGTCTGTGAAAGTATTTTTCCTGCCCTGGGAAGGAGCCCTGCCTGATTTATTGAACAACGTGATTCCTTGCCTCACTGGCTTGTACATTCTGTAAGACGTCGTGAAATTCTGGCTTCATTGAAATCAATGGCAAAACCCCCATTGACTTCAGTGTGGCCAGGATTTCCACCCAGTGGTCTAATGCTGAAAGCAATCTAGTGCTGTCTATCAAGTAGTTCCATTCTATAGATTTTGTTCTGCCCCCCCTTTTTTTTTTTAAGAACAAGAACATAATGCAATACATATTTGTTAAAAAGATGTAAAAAGAACATTAAAATGACAAAGTAAACACTTTAGATATGGCAAAGGTAATTATCCTTGAGAACAACCTTACCTAGGCTCCCATTTGCTTAGTGGGAGTTGTGCTGGGCCCTAAAATAATCTAACTGCTGATCTGCTTTAGCTTGCTCTTTTTCTCCCTTTTTGGTTTTCCTTTTTTTCCACCAATGACTCTTCATTTAGATTAGTACCTCTATTTTTCTGTGTATTCATATTCCTTAATATTCAGGAGCAGGGTATCTTCTGCATTTTTCTGGACTATGATGCCTAGAATGCCTGTTAGAGCCTGAATCCCCAGTGGACTTTCTGTCCTGGTTTTCTATGCTCCAGTTTGTACATGAAGCAAATGTACATTTGTGGTCTCTTTTATTTTCTTTAAATGTCTGACCCTGTCTATAGCTAATCCTGGGGGGAAAAAAAGGCATTTAAAAAGAAAAAATAGTATCTATGATAACTCTAAATACATAAAAACTATGGTGTTCTTATTTGTTTTAAAAAATAAAAAGGAAAAGAGAAAAAGAAGCAAGCAAGCCACAATTTCTCTGAGAATTGGCAATAATTGACCTGGAATAGTTTCAGACTTGCCACAGACTTGACTGGTTAAAGAGAAAATTAAAGCATAAAAAGCTAATAAGTAACTGGGAAGCAATTAGGCTATTCCAATCAACAAGACACAGGCCACTTCAGGAGAGGCACAGACAGAACTGCATGAATGTAAGACAAAAGGCAGACTTTTTTTTAAGACGGAAAAAAGACATCTCAGTTGAGGAGTCATTAGAGCAGGAAAATCCGAGAGAAAGATGGAGCAGTTCAGTATGATCAGTTATTTAATAGCCAACACTTCAGTTTCCTTTTCCTACATGATCCTAGTGCTTTTCACCATTGCTACTGATAGAGCTTAACCAATGGTAGTAGTGGTGGGAAAGTTTTTTGGCAAAAAAACCTTGCATAGACAAAATAATTGGGAAGGGCTTCTTTTCAAGTGATAAATGTTGCATTTCTGTTTTTATTATGCAATTACTTTCGCTATTATTTTGCGCAGACAATTAAGGCCCATTTTCCCACAGACATTTTACAAATGCTTTTTTGGGAAATGTGTCTGATAACTATCTCAAGTGTCTAAATTAAGCTTTCGAGTTTCAACACTGCTGAAATATAACAACACCCCCCACCCCCTGCCCGGATGTTTTGACCAGTGTTAAAACAATACCTTTTATCCCAAGAATCAGAGTTTGGTACCTGTTGTATGTTACAGAATGGACTCTAACCTAATGTTTCCTGTGAGATTTCATCACTCTAAAAGGTTCTGTCCCAAAAGCCATTCAGGAAGTGAAAACAATAGCTCTTATCACAGGCTGTGGTCTACTTTTTAACAGTTTTCTATATACAGTAGCTGGTTCAGTCGCTGCTAATTTTTGCTGATCCATGGTGTACTAAGTGTATTGCTTATATAAAAGTTTGACCGATTGTTTTTCCTTTGCATGTCCCTGCCATTTGCAAAGGATTGCTGAGGCTCTTTTTGTCTATTAAAATACTCAAATGCAGATCTGCCTCCCTTAGAAAGTGGTGAAATATACATTTTCTTAGTTTGTTTTATTTCCTTGAATACTGTTTTAGTTCAGTGTACACATGAATTAAAAAACAAACCATTAGTTTAATTTTAAAACTTTTTGAGTTTAATCATTAGTTATACATAATTGTAGTTGGTAGTAAAGTGAACATTTAATTATATAAATAAAGAAATATCACTTACTGATCCTCCTTAAACACCCCCCTCCAAAAGCCTTAAACATGCTTCAATTCTTACTGTGTGCTTTTGACATGTTGTTGCAGCTCAAATTCATAATAAAATGTGTTCAAGGCAGATTTACAAAACTATGTATAGTTGGGGTTTATAAAGCTATGTATAGTTGAGCACTAAACATGTTTCAATTGCCTTAAAAAGGTAAATAATATAATTTGTAGTATTCCCTATGTATTCCTTATACACAGGGAAATACACTGAACACTGCATACTCTGAAAAAACATGGAATATTCCGATTAGACAAGCTTTTAGTGGTCTGAGAGGCTGCATCTCTGCCTATTCACTGCTTGAGCAGTCAAGTACATATGTGATATGATAGGAGTCACTAGACTTGAATGGCTGCTGGCAGATTGAACTCAGTATGGGGAAGAAGGGTTAGTCTTCACCTTGGTTTCCCTCATTCTTCCAATAGAGCTCAAATTTGTGAATCTTCGGGGTATTATGCAAAGCCTTTCCATTTACCAAGGCCTATGCCTGGAGTGGTGGCTGGGCCAAATTCAGAAGCTGATCAATGGCTATATCTACACTAGGGATTTCTGCTAACACAGCTGTGTTGGTCAGGGTGTTGGGATATTAGATGGAGTACAAGAAGAAAAAAAATACTGATTTTGGGCAATGAGTATGGAGCAGTATTTAGCTAGAAAAAATGTGGTCACAGGTTAATTCATGATGTAGTCTCACTGCTTGTTGATATTTTAAATGGCTATGTTTAACTCTTTTAAATACTCTTTTTCCTGATTTTCAACAGTATATTGTAATGAATGTTATGGTGCAGTTTCCTTAAAAGCAGTTACTGTATAGTTAACCAAACTATTATAGTGCATAGCTGCTTTGCTTCTATATGGTTAACTCAGGTTTCAGAGTAACAGTTGTGAAAGAAAAGGAGTACTTGTGGCACCTTAGAGACTAACCAATTTATTTGAGCATGAGCTTTCGTGAGCTACAGCAAAGTGAGCTGTAGCTCACGAAAGCTCATGCTCAAATAAATTGGTTAGTCTCTATGGTTAACTCAGTACACTTACATAGATCTTTTATATTCAAAGTGCTTTACAATCATTATCGGATTGTCTCACAGCCTTTTGAGGTAGTTATAGATGATACACCCATTTTGCAAATAATGAATTAAAACAAAGAGGTTATGTGACTTGCTCAAGGCCAGAGTGTGGAGCTTCTGTCTGAGTTCTAGTTAAAAAATTGGAAGACCCTATTACCCGGTCCTGGTTTCAAAGTACTAGACCATGACTTTTTTTCTTAATGGATGGTTGTATTTATTCTAATTTCCAGGTTGCTAAAATGTCCTGTATCTCCCTTGGGAGCTCTATGACCATTTAAGTAGAAGTGCAAAGAGCCATTATTATTCAGTTGCCACTGTGACACTTACAGGTCTATGTGTGCCTGAATCACCCCCAACTTGAGTGTGGGAGTTGAGTTTCACACAAAATATTCACACATTAAAAATACAAAATACGAATCGTATGATTATAATCTGTCAAACCAATGAAACAACCACCCCCAAATAAAATAGGAGAGTCACCTCATCATAGGTGAGATATGACCAAGTGGAAAAAGCTTGCCCTTAGGCTCTTCTGTAGAAGAAAGCTGTCTTTTCAAAAGTTCATCCTGTTCCCCGGTGATGGGCAAAGGATGGATTATCTACTCCAATAATAGTATCCTATAGTTGCATTGCAATTTGAGAGAAATGTTTGAACCATAAGCATCCCACACTGTGTGGAATTTCTCTGAAGCATGTTGACGTTTCAGTGTTATGTATTCCATTGAGAGACTCTACTTGAGATATACTTCTTTTAAGAAGTATGGTTTGCAAACTCTTTTTTTCAAAGAAGTTTCTGAAGTATTTTGGTTATTTACCTTAAATAGATATTTATATGATAGATCCTAATTTTAGAGAAGTCCTATTTTTATCAGGTACGTTTTCCCACTTAAATAATTGGGGTGTTGCAACATTAATGTTAGGAATACACTTTGAATACAGAGTTAAAAAACAAAATAATCTATAAAGAAAAAAAGTCTTGCTTATTGTTTAATGGATTGAAATAACCTATTGGGAAATTTCAGAAAGTTAAGGGTAAGAGGACATTCATGTGTAAAATGAAATATATATATATATATTTAGCACCATGGTGTGTGTTTGCACAATGTGCTTAATTTGGTATCCATTGAATCAACTTTAACTCAATTCATTAAAAATTAGAAAATTGTTGAAGTGCAATGCAGCTAGGGTGACCAGGTGTCCCGATTTTATAGGGACACTTCCAATTTTTTGGAGCTTTTTCTTACATAGGCACCTATTATCCCCCACCCCCGTCCCGATTTTTCACACTTGCTATCAGGTCACCCTACATGCAGCATTTTATGGAGATGTAATTTTAGCAAATATACATCGTGTTTAACCCTATTACTGTAATAAATGTTTATAAAGAATTATATTGTTTTGAGTATGGGATTTCACTTCCCTAGAAATCTGGCTACAAACACATGAGCTTATATTTGTGGAACATCTGTAAGTTCTTCTATTAGTAGTTAGTAGCATTTTTCCCTATTTAGAATACCTATTACTAGCATTTTTACTCAAATGTAATGTGGTTAAAGGGAAAATCTCTTTTTAAGATAACTTTGTTAGAATTTGAATGAAATATAATTTCTTTACAAAAAAAATTGGAATGGGCTCAAGTCTTTTCCGGGAAGAATTAATATTATGTTTTGACACTAGCAAATGTACTTTCCTTTTTGGAAATCCACTACTTTGTTAATGCAAAGTAATTCAGGGCTGGAATTGGTGATTCCTTCCAAGGAAGACTTACAGTAGAAGTGGAAGGTAATGTTGGTAATTCAGTCAAAAGGATGGCACTTTCTGAGTCTGTACTGTAGCAGTATTCCATTGTGGTATCAAGGGAATAGTACTGAGACATAAAGTAATCGTTACAAATCCCATACCAGAAAGATAAGTATTAGTACTTGTGTTCTGACTAAATTGAAAAATTGCGTTTTGCCTACCTGACATTTTTATATTACTTCCAAATAGATAAGAGTTCCTTCATTTTTCTCTGTTGTTAATATTGGTTGGCACTGCTAGACATGGGTGAAGTGCATTTTGTAAACTATAAGTGGTTCATAAAATTTGAGGTCTTTGGTGATCCTTGGATGAAATGCATTTTATACTTTAAATATTTTAGAGTGAAATCTTGGCTCCATAGAAGTCAATGGCAAACCTACCATTAACTTCAGTGGAACCAGGATTTCAGCTTGAATGTGTCTGTTTTCAAGCCTGGTCTACAGTAGGAATTTATATTGATATAGGTTTGTCACTCGGGTGTGAAAAATCCATGCTCCTGGGAAACGTAGCTATATTGACCTAACCCATAGTGTAGACAGTGCTAGGTTGCCTTTTGGGGAGGTAGATTACCTATGCCGATTGGAGAAGCCCTGCTGTTGGCATAGGCAATGTCTCTACACTGAAGCACTACAGCAGTACAGCTGTGCTGCTATAGTGTTTTAAGTATAAACATACCACTATTTTCATCTACTGCAAAAATCCACAGATTAGAGTTGTCTTTATTCCTCTGCTGTCATAAGTTTTATTCCTAATTGGCCCTTCCTTTAAGGGATATCCTTTCATTTTCAGTATATTTTTCTGACAAATATTTAATTTTCAAAAATGAAAAGTCTCCTTTTACAAAATAGGGCACTTAAGCACAAATTCACTTGAGTGGGGTAAAGTCTTATGTTCCCTATCTCTCCATTTCAAAATTGCAGGGACATGAACAAAGTGTCTCATTGACTTAAGCACATTTGAAAATAGGATATAGGCTCATAAGTCACTTGAAGGTTTCTCCCAAAGTAGATTTTTGATGCTCTTGCATTAAGCTAATTAATCTTCATAATTTTCCATCAATGTATGTAATATCTTTTTGTTACGTTTTACTTATATTTATACACAGCAGCATTAAGAGTAGACTTCAGATATTTAAAGTAGGTTTGTAATTCATAAACACAAATTTCTCTCTTGTGGCTTTAGCATATTGTTTTTGAGTCTCATTCACTAGGTGTGTAGGTCTGGTAGTTTGCTCCAGAGTCATTCTTAAGGTGAGAGATTCACAAGTTGGTTCATTTGAACAAGAAAGGAATTTTAGGTCCTTGGCTATTTTGCTGATGGGTTTCAGTTAATAAGATACATTGCTGGGGTGGCTTACTTGAAAGAAGCACAGATTTTTCTGTGATGCTTATGGTATGTTTTAAATTAACATTTTCAAGGACTGATTGTTTTTGAATCTGTTGAAAAGTGTTTAGGTCAAATTCTTTCTTGTAAATATTTAATGGAAAATTGCATCTATTTCAATCATCTGCAGCTTGAAAAAAATCGTACTAAAATTCACTTTTTGCCAAGTGAGAGCTAAGACATATATTTCCAAATAGTATTTTAAATTATGGTATGTAAATATTGGCCCTTTTTGTATTTCAGAATGGAATTTTAAAAGTGTATCTTCTTTTGTTTTGCTATATAATTTGATTACCAAAAGAAAGGTATAGACTAGACTACATGAATATCAAAGAATATTTTTATTCTATATTAGTAATGGGTGAATTGGTTCCGATAAAATGTGCAAAAAGTGATCCTTTCTTTCCTCTTCCTCAGAACACAGATGTTCTGTTTTTAGAACCAAACCCTGCTTAACGTGAAATGTTTGGAAAGTGGCCTTTCTCTCTTCCTCCCTCCCCCGCCTCCCCATTTGCATCTTCTGGCTGGGACTTCTGAAATATCATGAAAAATGGTGCTGTTATGATATATTTCCAGATGTTCTAGGTTGCGTTGGGAGGAGTCTGTGCCCATTAAACCAAAGTTGTGGAGGGAGAATCAAGGCTATTGGTCTTGCCCTTGAAGATAGGAGGAAGCTAGTTCTTCCATTCAGTCTGTAGAGGAAAGAGGTTGTGCAGGAAGGATTCGATACTAGCAAGGCCTTTTAGGGAAAGAGTGGTTGGGGGAATGTCACGGGGTCCCACCCAAGTTTGGATAATTTTAAACATGAATCATATATGTCTGAACTATTAGATGCTGATTGAAACAGACCCTAAACCTTTGGAGCTTCACCTACTACTAGTCAGGTTTCCTACTAAAGTTAAGGCTTTTTCACATTCAAATATGACTGCTCAAGTGTCAGAATAAAAACATATGAACAATAATATGTATCATACTAACATCACCATCAATGGTACAGCAAGATGAGAGGGAGAGATTCATTTATTTGGACATTTATGACCTGATGTGCAGACAGCTAAAAAAAAAAATTGAAGTTATTTACCCTAGTATGCTATTTGTAGTTTTGTTTTATTTTGGAGTTTGGTACATTTGGTTATACTGGATAATCTGGATGCTGCCATTCACTTTCTCACCTTTTTTATTGTTAATATCCAGTCACTTGTTTGGTTGCCTTTATGTGGAATTATTCCATTTGCTTTTTATTTTCTTGCCTTGAGAGTTAAAAATGGAAATATCCTGGTTAATGTCATATTCAGGGCAAAAAAAAATTATCGTAAAGAAGCTGTGAAATTTTAGGAAGATATTGTAAGGTGAGAGAGACCTCATCTTTTATTACCGTAGTTGAGTCATAGTTTGGCATAGTTTAGAAATAGCTCAGTAGTGGTGCGTGTGGACCCCCCAATACAGATACTTTAAAATTTAATTCCTCTTCCTATTCACATCTGCTCCTTTAAAAAAAAAAAAAAAGAAAGAAAGAAAGAAAGAAAAAAAAAAAGAGAGAAAAAGAAAAAAGGGGGTCGGGCCTGAAGGTTCAACTGTAAAAATCTTTTGTTTTCACAGAGGGTGATGAAATTGGCACTCTTTCCTTTTTCAAAACAGTAATTTTATGAAATGTAAATAATTTCAGTTCTTTGTATACTTACTTCTAGTTCCTGTTTTTTATGGAAAAGTTGGCATGTCTAAAAGTATTGTTCAGTGTAATTCCTGAGCATGTGAATAGCAACTAGGGATCCTCATACAAGAGTATGATTTGTCCCTCTAGTATCAGAATTGGGCCTTCACTGAGTCCTCACAGAGATCCAAGCGTTCTATTCCGAAGGTGTAATGGTAATCTTGATTAATATGATTAGAGCCTTAGGAGGCAAGCAACTGAAGCTGCAGTTTGTTTCAAAGGGGTGTGCAATGCAAATCAAGTTTTATTATAAATACTCTGTCTATTATCTTTGTAGCCACTTCATAGATCAGGTGGCAATTGATTTCCATTATATATTTTGCTTTCCCTCCCCCCACTGTCACCTTAAATCCATAAGAAAGGAAATATTTGAAAAAGTATTCTAACTTTAGCCAAAAACGGAAACAGAGGAGAGAGATGAAATTATACGTATTGCATTCACCTACTTTTGCTCTGTCACACAGGAACGAAGTTTGGTTGATAAAACTGATTTTAAAAGTTAAGATTTTAAATCGGAGTGCTACTATGGTTCTGCTTTGTCAAGCTTAAAATAGGATGTTGATTGATTACTGGAGACACAAGATTTCTAAAATCTCTTTCCTTTGTGAAGTTGGACCTCAAAATGAGTGCCAACTGTAGGGAATATCAGTTGAAAGAGAAGAATTTTTCCACTAAAATTGAAGTTAATCAGGCAAATATTAAAAGTGGTTGTCACCATAGTTAAAATATTATTCTAGCTCTAACCTCCACCCCAACTTTAGCTTCAGGATGCAGAGCTGTTAACATTTAAAAGTCAATGTATTGGATAAATCTATTTGATGTGAGGAAAGGGGATCCCTCCTGCACCCCCAAGTCTCCTTCTCTTTCCTGCAAACCACCTAAGATAGTCACCTCTTGTGGATCTTAGGATGTCTGCAGGAAGGTGTACACTGGTGGGTTGGAGAGCCCCCGGCATTTGGGGGGACATCAACGGAGGGGGAAGCAGAGTGGTTGCACCCCTTCTACAGATGTTTAGCATGGGAATGGAATCTTTGGGCCTCATTTATACATTGTAACAAAGCAAAAAAGGACACAAGCCCAATATAATTTTTTGTTTTGAGCTAGTCATGTCTGGCGTCTGCTCCCTGACTGCCAAGACGTGTACCAGGGCCACAGCTGGTTTCAGAGCATGGCCCTCCTTCTATGCCACCTCAGGATTGCCTTGCCACTGAGACCCAGCTGTAAACCTCCAGAAGACCTGGCAGCCTTATGTGCCTGGTTTTCATTATTTTGCTTGCAGATACATGACACTCCTCACCTGACATGTTTGCTTTGTCCTGAAACTGGGGATACAGTAAAATCAGCTATTCAGAATGCCAGACTCTGATTTTCCATCTGGGATCCCATAAAAGTCCTGTATTCAATTTGAATGGCATCATTCAATTGCTTGAATTCCCTGTGTCCCTAGACCTAGTTGGGCTGCGGTTGTTGGTGCCCCAATCCTGAATAAGTGGAAACCAGAGACATGTGCAGGTAGCCATGATATTGTTGGGTCCTTTCTTAAAACTGCCACTGGCAACTAGTTTCCCAGTCCATGGGGTTGCAGACATCCTGACAGATGGCAACACAGTTTATGTGCCCAAGTGATAAATGAAATCATGTAGTTGTTTGATGAGTTTCTTTATCTTTATTAACATGCTTCAGAAAACTCTTCTGGGCCCTACTATATTTCATTAGTTATTGTTTAAAACGATTTCCATATTCAGACTATTATTTTTCTGGCATCCAAATGCTTTATAATATTGAAGTAGTGGTTTTGTGTTTGTGATAATGAACATTATTTATTTTTAACCAAGAACAAGAGTAACATCTTTCTTTCTGTCTTTCTACTTCTGCCTACTAAATGGCTATGGGAAAGTAAGTCAGCTTTTAAAAAATCTGCTGTTAACTTTCTGCCTTACGATGTTCATGGCACTGCCAAGACTAATCCCAGAAAAGCTTGCAGTGAGCATTTTATGATCCTCCTAACCATGCTGCAGTGAACTAATCTGGCTTTAATATATTGTCAGATAAATTAGACACACTGAAGTTCTTGCAGTTTCTTATGGGTGTTTTTCTTAATGCTTCCCATCCACCAATTGGTCATCAAACTCTCTTCTCATTTAATGATTCTGCCCTCACTATTTCATACATTAATATTGTTAAGCCAAATAAGACACAAGAGAGGGGAAAATGTTCTGTTTTTTTCAAGATTTTTAAAGTATACAGAATGGTTTTAAGAGAATGGTAAGAATCTGTCACATTAAATTCTTTTCTAAATTTTATGAAGGCTTATATGCGTATTTGAATATCTCAAGAGAACATAGAGTTGTAATTCTGCCTGTGGAGTTCATGTTTAATTTCTAGACTAAAAGGCTGGAAATTTGTGGCTTAGTCCTTAGATTCTTATGCATTTTTGTTTTTTATGGTAACACTGAAGTCTGAATAAGTCTGCACTTGGATTTTTGACTAAAATTGCTCACCAATTAGCAATTAGCTCACAGCGGGAGCACTAATGTAGACAGGTCTGCATAAAACAGTGCTTAAAAGCCAGAAGCAGCAGGTGCTGGGCATTGCACTTGCATCATCCTTGCCATCCCAGGAGCTGAACCTGGAGGTAGCAATGGTGGGAAACATAGCCAAAAGTTCAAACTGTAAAGAGGGCTTTCATGTGAAAATCTTGTGAGCCTGTTACTTTTTAGAAAAACCTTGATTTCTGATCTGTAGTCCTTGCACAAAATTTCCACTGGCTGTAGGGTTTAATCCTTTGGCTTTTAAAGTCTGAGTAAATTACTTTGGTTTTATCTCTCTAAAATAGGGAGGAAGAATAAACTAGACCAATTTATATGGCGGATTTACTAGTGTGAAAATGTTTTTTTTTTTTTTTTTTAAATTAAGCTGGTAGTACTCTACACTTTTACATATAAAATTTGTATTTTTGTTTTGCTACAACTGTGTGTATTAAAGTATTGTGAAGGGTATTTGTTGACAGTAAACTAACGTATTTTAAACTTTTAAATAGGTGTCTCAATGCATGTACCTACTGCAAAACCAAGCATGCCAGAGGAGACCTAGCAAGTTATCCAGTTGAAGAACTAGTGGACAGAGCCAAACAGTCTTTTCAAGGTAAGGTTATTCAAGTTACCTAAATCAACTTTAAGATTACAAGATCTTACTCCCACAGGTAATTTCCTTTTTATAAGATAGACTTGGTGGTAGGTTAATGTATTATTTGTATTACAAAGATGTTGAAAGTGTTCTTGCTGGTGCCTGCTGTAGTTAATTCCTGCATTCATTACATTATGCACCAGTACTTTCAGGAGTTAGTATTTCCACAGAAATATTTCATTGGTCTTAGGCCTGGTCTACACTCAGGGTGAGCAAAGTCGGTCTAAGCTACACAACTTCAGCTATGAAAATAGCGTAGCTGAAGTTGACATGCTTAGAGCTACTTACCACGGTGTATTCACTGCAGTAGGTCGACTGCTGCTGCTCCCCCGTCGATTCCGCCTACGCTTCTCGCTCCAGTGGAGTACTGGAGTCGATGGGAGAGCGCTCGGCAGTCGATTTATTGTGTCTTCACTAGATGGGATAAATTGATTCCCTCCCTCCCCCCGCTGGATCGATTGCTGCGGAGGTAAGTGTAGACGTGCCCTTTATCTTGTTTATATAAAGGTCCATCTCAAGGTTTATTGAGGATGATGATTTGAATTTTTTTATTTATTTATTTTTGCCCTTCTTAAAAATAGGAGGGAAGAAAGTTTTCTGATTTCAGATCCTTTTGTGTGACACAGAATAAAAATTGCTTGTGTTTTAAAAGTAATTTTAGAGGCTCTTAATCCTTCACTTTATGTATTGTAAAGTAATAAGAACAATTATTTTCCATAGAATGTATGCTTACAGTAAAAGCAAATTTAATTAAAACCTCATTAGAGTTCTTATGATGCTGTGTTTTTAGGATGTATTGCTGTTCTAAAAATAAAAGGAGTACTTGTGGCACCTTAGAGACTAACCAATTTATTTGAGCATGAGCTGTAGCTCACGAAAGCTCATGCTCAAATAAATTGGTTAGTCTCTAAGGTGCCACAAGTACTCCTTTTCTTTTTGCGAATACAGACTAACACGGCTGTTCCTCTGAAACCTGTTCTAAAAATGGGTCTTTTGGAGTTCCTCTAGGATGTTTCTGTCTGTGATGTTGGGTTTAAGGATTCATTTTGAAGCAATTAAGATCCACAGTATCTCTTACGAGGAGCTATTATATGCTTAAAATCTAAATGGAAAAATTTTAATGACATCTTTTGATTTATTATTGGATATGTGAATGTTTAATCGGGGTGGCTACAAAGCTGCCATTTCCTAAGTTTTTATCCGCCCATAGCTCATACACTTGCTTGGGAAGCACTACAATCCTCATGGAAGAATTCTAATGTTTACAGTTTGTCCCTAGATAGATCTCTAACTTTACCCTTCCTTCAAGTAAATACAAATACAGCTATTGTGCCAATTTCATGCCTTGTGTAAACTCACTAAAGTAAATGGCATTGTTCCATTGATTAATTTGCCCACTATGTTAAAGTAGTACAAATGTTCTAATTTAAATCAAGGGAAATGAAATTGAATGGCTTCTCTCTACAGCCTTAAATCTTCTTGTTGCATCTAGATGTAGTGACAGATATGGTGTGTGATATCTCATTTCTTTTTAGACATCTGCAGTGTCTACGAACAAGAAGTATGGGTTATCCTTTACTTAACAATGAATGTTCTTGTTTCTGTGAGTTCAAGTTGGAGCTTAGATATTATTTTAATATGTTTTTAGTGTTTGACTAAAAACGTACATGGATGCTACATAAGTAATAAGGCCACAGCACTTAAGAAAGTTCTAAATCCACCCTTATTTAGGGAACCACTTAAGCACAAATCTTCCATGGGACTTAACCTCCCTTTGTGAGTAGGAATGCTTACAATCAAGGCCTAAGCTTACAAGTTTTTATTTCAACATGCACAGTATACTCCTGGGGGAATTCTGTGCCACTGGGCATGCACAGAATTTATGTCCCCTCCTCCCCTCAGATTTCTTTGCTTCCCTGCACAAAAATGACTTTCTGATGGGGAAGCAAAGGGAAGCCACAAGAGCGGTCATGCGACCCTCCCCAGCAGTATGCTTCGGGTGCCCAGGGTAGCCAGCAGAGAGGTAAATCACTGTGGGGCAGGGGACAAGACTGGGGAAGACCCGGTTGGTGGCTCCTACCCTACGCCAGGCTCAGCTGTTAGTCCCGGCTGGGCTGGGGAGGACGGGCTTCCTCCTCCCCTGAACGGTATCCAGGGCTGGGTAAGACCCACCCCCAGATTTCTCCTCCAGCTGCAGGAAGCTCTGCAAACACCCCCTGCCCCTACTTCCTGCACCCATCACTCCTCAGCTGCAGGGGGAGGGAGCTGCACCCCCATCCATCCAACCCCCTGTGAATCCAGACCCCTTCATACCCAGACCTTCCCACTGAGCCTCACCCCCTGCTCTCTGAACCCCCTGCCCTCCCAATGAGCCCCACTCCCCTTACATCTGGACCACCCTGATGAGCCACCCAGATCCCCACCGCACTGAGCCCCACTCCCCCAGTATCTGGACCCCCCACTGAATGCCCCACACCCAGACCCCTCTGCCGAGCTCTATCCCCCACACTTGCAGATTTCCCCTGCTGAACCCCAACCACCTTCATCTGGACACCCCTGCAGAGTCCCATTACCATTGCACCCAGAACCCGCCAACAAGCCCATGTGCCTCCAGATGTCCCTCTGCACCTGGATCCCCCACTGAGCCGCCCGCACTCAGATTGCCCCACACAGAACCCTCTCAACCCACATCTGGATCCTCGCATACTTGGATCCTGCCTTGCTGAGCCTGCTTGCTCACACCTGGTGTACCTGGCACAGAGAGGCAGGGCCCTGGGGTATTTCTGGGTGTTTCGGTCCTTGCACTGTGTCAAGGTTCCTTCCCCACTCTGAACTCTAGGGTACAGATGTGGGGACCTGCATGAAAACCCCCTAAGCTTATTTTTACCAGCTTCGGTTAAAACTTCCCCAAGGTACAAACTATTTTACCTTTTGCCCTTGGACTTCATTGCTGCCACCACCAAGCGTCTAACAAATATATAACAGGGAAAGAGCCCACTTGGAAACATCTTTCCCCCCAAAATCCTCCCAAACCCTACACCCCCTTTCCTGGGGAAGGCTTGATAAAAATCCTCACCAATTTGCATAGGTGAACACGAACCCAAACCCTTGGATCTTAAGAACGATGAAAAAGCAATCAGGTTCTTAAAAGAAGAATTTTAATAGAAGAAAAAGTAAAAGAATCACCTCTGTAAAATCAGGATGGTAAATACCTTACAGGGTAATCAGATTCAAAACATAGAGAATCCCTCTAGGCAAAACCTTAAGTTACAAAAAGACACAAAAACAGGAATATACATCCCATTCAGCACAGCTTATTTTATCAGCCATTTAAACAAAACAGAATCTAATGCATATCTAGCTAGATTACTTACTAAGTTCTAAGACTCCATTCCTTTTCTGTTCCTGGCAAAAGCAGCACACAGACAGAGAGAGCCTTTGCCCCCCACCCCCACCCCCCAGCTTTGAAAGTATCTTGTCTCCTCATTGGTCATTTTGGTCAGGTGCCAGCGAGGTTATCCTAGCTTCTTAATCCTTTACAGGTGAAAAGGTTTTTCCTCTGGCCAGGAGGGATTTTAAAGGTGTTTACCCTTCCCTTTATATTTATGACACACTGTGTTACGGTTGGGTACAGACTCACCACTGAGTCCGTGTCCCAGGGGTAAGGGGGAGCTGCACAGTGATCTCCCACCTCTGTGCAGCCAGTGGCTTGTGCTCCCCAATGCCATGCTGGAGCCCCTACATTTATCTGACAAATAAAAATTGCAAAATTTAAAAATATGGTGAATAGAATTTTTTTTGGCACAGAATGCCTTCCTGAGAAACATTACCAAACAAAGTATCTATCCAAGATTCTAAATGCTCTTTATATATATTAAATGTAATGCTCTTGTGAGCTAAACAACCTCCTCCTTCAAATCCTCCACAAAGCCTATCAGTAATTCGCTACAAGATTTTCTCCCTTTCGTGAAGCATGTGCTATCAACTGCTAGATTATTCCCCCCCCCCCCCCATGACTGAACTGGATTGTAAATTCCTGGAGGCAGGAATCCAGTCATATTTTAGAATTGCCTTTTTAATAGATCTATATGGTATAAATGTATAGAGTAACAGTTCTCAGACTTCATTGGTTCATGTACCACTACTTGAAAAAAATCATTGTGAAGTAAATTGATGGCTCATCAAGCTCACTTGCCTCTGGAACCCCCTGTAGAGTCTGCAGTCATTCAGTGATGTTGTGTTAACTAATGTAATGCGGATACCATCACAGGATATTGCAAGAGTTAAGTTCAGTTGCTATTTTTATCTCTTTAGTGCTAGTTGGTGGAATAAATCATGCAGCATCAAGTATAGCTCATTACATTAAGAGAGAGAATAATTTATAACAGTGTTGTCAATCTTATGTCTATCACTATATATTCTCAGTCATGTGTATTAAAAACAGTCTTTTCAAGGGGAGGAGACCTTATCCCCAGTTACACTGTTTGTCTCCAGTTGGAAGTATGTGTTTGTGGAGGTTACAAGTTTTCATCAACAATGAAGTATGAAATTGCAGTTCAGGATAATGTGTTTTAATCTTGATAAATAATTTAGATGATACAGGAATAACCATTGTTTGACATGCTTTTCATCAATGTATATGCAATAAACATTTTAAATAGGAATATATATGACATTATTTTTTATTATTATTATTAATATTGTGGTATCTATATCAAATATCCATTTTGAAATTTTATCTAATTTGAAACAACATTGAATAAGTGAATGTGACAAATGAAAAATGTGGTAATGAAGATAACAGCACACTTTTACTGAGGTTAGCTATTTAGATTATCTGGATTTTTTGTCAGTTTGGTGTGGATGATTTTGTTAGGCAAATGCAACTATAGAAGTAGGAGAAGTTAGATTGAAAGAGGGTAATGTTAATATCATATTGAAGCAATTATACTTGTGATTATGCTCTCTTAAAACATTCTTAGTTCTTATGGAAAGCTTGCTCTTATTTGGTTTTGAATTTTTTTGAAGGATAGTGCTAGGTAGCTCACAGCAGGCATGTTCTCAGAGTTGTATTAACAGTTGGCATTACTTCGTTACCAGTATTAGAGTGAATTGGGAACGAAGCAAGTAATGAGATGTAATATTGTAACCCTTCAGGATTCATCTGTTAAGTAAACAATCATGAAATATGGAATCAAATATACTGTTTGCCACATATTGAGAAGTTACATTATTTTTATATTGTGGAATTATTCATGGGGGAGCTAAAGTATCGTGGAAGAACAACAATAGTATATATTGACTTTCCATAAGTACACAGTCAAACCATATGAAAGGGAAAAATTAGTATAGCTTACAATTTTTGTTAACCTACAGCTTAATGTCCAATCATTTTCTTATGCTAGAGTGAAAACTGATTATTACAGAACCATAGATACTGGAGATGGGAAGTTCTAATCGTGAACCACATGGGAAGTGCTTATAAAAGTTACATGTAGGGACAGATTGTGACAGGCCCTTACCCTGAGACGGCCACAGATCCTCCTCCTTGTGCTCTAAGGGCCTGTCATATATGGAGTCCCTTTGTTGTGGAATGTAGGGTCTACTTTCTTGATGCACTACACAAGGAGGCAGGAGGATGGTCTTGTCCTTTTTGCACCAACCTACAGACCTGGCTGTCTGCACCAAGGAGAGTAGGTTGCTGCCTGTACAGTATATCTGCTTGCTAGACTGCTCTGGTTGCTCCCCCTGGGATTTTGTACTTACCCTTAATGTAGTGGAAAAGCTTCAAAATACTAAACAATAGACAAAGCAGCAGTGGAATTGGCATAGATATGCACATTATTTTTTCCTGATCAACCCAGTTTGTATTATCTTGATGTTGTATGTTTTGACTCCTAATGGTTAATATGTTTGAAATTGTTTTCTAACTTTAAATTACAGGTTAGTTGTCAAACTTGTGCCCATATTTTGGAGCTGAAATTTCCTCTTTGTTTAAAGAAGTCAGTTGCAAGGTGTTGTAAAAGGAGCAAAATCTGTGAATGTCCAATACTAATTAACAATAATTACTAATTCTGAAAAACCAGCAGCAGGGCTAGAAAAGGTAGAAAAAATGGGGTTCTAAAATAGTTCATTCTTTAAATATTTCTAAATTTCTTCTGGAAACAAAGGATTTGTCATCCCATATCAGACCATTTGTCTATCAAGTCTAGTTTCATGCAATAACTACAAATTGAGGAGCTTCAGGAGATGGTGAAATCTCTCATAATACATCTAACCATGTGCAATGCTGAATATGCAATGAAAAAAATTTCCAACTCATGCAAACTACCAGTTAACTTGAAGCACAGGATTACTCTCAGCTAAGACTACTGTGACCCAGGGACCACTTTGTGCTAACTAGCAGAGGGCACAGAAGTACATAAGGATTAAAGGGATCCCTTGGGTCTGGTGTCTACATACTGGTCTGTCAAAGAATGGTATGTAATGTCTCTAGTGAAAGCCTGTGTCACACTGGTCATCATAATCATTGTCAGATATATTTGTGGATAATATGTAAGAGGATTGGAAGTTATGTTCTTAAGGCCTTGTAGTTAAAGGCAGGTCTCTCAAAGGTGTGGCATGCCTTGAGACAAACTTCTTCAGACAGGAGGTTGGAGACACTTATCTCCCTAGCCAACCATAGGAGATTGTCTGTGTTACAGTTTAGCATACCAGTCAAGAAGTTTATTAGCATACCAGTCAAGTGCTAATGAAGAACTGGTAGGGAATTCAAAAGAAAACTAACAGGAAGAGATAAACAGCAGGAGGTGGGGCATCCTGTTTTCAGGTGAAGAGCAAAGGTCTGGCCTGATGCACCTGGGCGTGAAAAAGAGATTCACTGGATAAAAGAGATACTTCACTGGGGAAGTAAACCGAGCTGGTTTTGCTTCATGAAAGGCTTGGCTGAAAACTCTGGGAAGAACTTTGAGTAAGATAAACTTCTTTAGAGAGGAAGATAACCTGTTGGTTAAGTTTAGACCATGGGAAGGGTGTTATGGTGGTGTTGTATATGTAACCCTTTGTTTCCAATATTTTGGTTTGCTATCATATTAAGCTCTATTCTTTGTTAAATAAAGAAATATTTGCTTTCCTTATAATCAAATCTAAGTGTTGTGTTAAATGGAGCTGTGTTCTAAGGTGGGCTAGTAAGCTTTATATATTATTGCTTTGGCAACAGTGGGGTCTAGTATTCTGAGAGTGTCCGGTGGATGTGCTCGGGGGTTGGTGTGTGCCTATTGCTTGCCTGCAGAGGGACTGCGGAGCCCGTGGGGACTAAGAGGACATGGTGTGCCAGTGTGTTATGTTCTGAGGCACTCCAGAAGAAGCAATCCCCAAACACAAGGAAATTGAAGCAAGACACGCAGGTAGGTGGTCAGTCAAAACATGTAATAACTATGAACCAGTTAAGTCATCAACAGTCTGAACAAAACATAATAATAGCCCAAATGGCAGCGGGCCCTGAGACACTTCCCACACCTAGTGCTATGTGTACACACATACATAGAGGTACAGACGAAGCTCTCTCATATTATGGGAGGGTGGTAACAAGGTTCCTCACAACCCTGGGTACCTCTGGGAGACCATCACACCTACATAACTGCAATTTTTTATTAATTGTCAATTATTTAGCCCTTCTTAAAATGTAAGTACAACATCAGTTATGCAGCAATAAATGCTATATGTTGGCTACATATATTTTCTTTAGTTTGTTCTAAATGTACCAGCCATTAATTCGATGTGATGCTGTTAAATTAATTAATTAAACCAAGTCTGTAGGCATCAGTTGAGCACTGACAAATTCATAGCTGGAAAGGAATGGGAGGGAAAAAGTAGCCCAGATAGATGGTTTGATGGGAGCTACCACTTATGTAAACCCTGTTACTCATCTCAGAATTCAGTCAATGTAGATTGGATGTCATGAGATTACTTGTCCGATTAAGACAGTGTTCACATGTTTATCTCCAGATGCTGAGTTGTGGACAAACAGACGGAATGTTCTCTGAGGTGTGCTACTCAGTCCCCAACCCCACTGGTGGTGATAATGTCAGAAGTATCCAACACAGCCCATTTGGCTCAGTTTACAATTGGGATCATTAGGTTTTCCAAGAAAAGAGCTTACACATCAGTGTGTTAGAATTAAGAGCCATCCATCTGGCTCTCCAGATCTTTCTTCCCTCATGAACAAGGGAGTGTGATTCAGGTAGCAATGGACCATTAGACCACTATGTATTATGTGAACAAATGGACAATATGACGGCTGTGTATTATCTGAAGAAACAATGGGGAGCTCACTCATTCGAGTTATGTGCCAAAGTGATCAGACTATGAGATTGGCATATTTTGTACAGTATCTAGCCAGTTGCCCTGCATTTAACAGGGGAAAGCTATGTGCTAGCAGACTATTTCAGCTGGGACAGTTCTCAAATTCACAAGTGGTTCCTGAAGGATTGAGTAGCTCAAGACATCTTTTCCCATTGGTGTTTACCCTGGGTAAACCTGTTTACAATGGAAATCAACAAAAATGTCCCATCTTCTTTTCAAGAGCAGGGATGGCCTGTTAATTCCTGTTGGATGCTTTCCTTCTCCATTGGAGAAAGGGCCTGCTTTATTCTTTCCTCCCCTTTCCATTAATTCAGAAAGTGGTAAGAAAATTTGGCAGGACAGGACAAAATTTATTTTGATTTCTCCAGCATGGCTCAGACAGCAATGGTATGTAGACCTTCATTAATTGTCAGATGGATTGCACTTGCGTCTTCCACTGTCAATATTAGATATTTGTCACAGCAACCAGGGAGGATTCTCCAAGAAGACCCACAGTCTCTTCATCGGACAGTGTCAGCCATCACACTTTGACAAGTCTCGAGCAATCATGTTCTTCCTTGATACAGAATGTACTGTTCAGTTCTAGAAAATTATGAATGAGAAAGTGTTTCCAATTAAAATGGACTAGATTTATCACTTGGATGGAAGGAAAATCTAATTCTCTAGCGACAGCTGCTATGTTCTGTATTCTGGAGCATTTAATGTACATAAAGTCTGAAGGATAGTCTAATTCTTCTTTAAAAATTCACTCAACTGCTATTTCAGTTTATCACGATTTGGTTGAGGTTGGATCATTATTTGTATATAACTCTGTCAAAAGGTATATGAAGGGGTTATCTAACATATATCCTCCTTTAAAAGCGCCTGTCTCATTTTGGGACCTTAATTTGGTATTATCGATGCTTTTGAGGTCAGCCTTTGAACCCATGGCAGAGTGTTCATTATTTTATATAACTTTTATTTCTTTAACTATTAAATGGTCTTCATCACCACAGCCAGAAGGGTGAGTGACTTCCACATGCTGGTGCCTGACCCACTACTAATTTTGACAAAGATAAAATGGTTCTTAGACTTAATTCCAGGTTTTTTCCAAAAATCATGTGTTTCCCATCAATGAGACATAAAACTGGTAGACTAATTTTCTCAAGCCTCATGCTAGTAAAGTGGAGTCTGTTACATATTTGAGATACTAGGAGAGCTCTTGCTTACTGCTTAGGTAGAACTAAAAATTTTGGGAAGTCATCTAGACTGTTTGTTTCTTATGCTAAGAATCCTATGGGTCACAGTGTGTTCCTCAGACTTTTTCCTCAAGTTTCTGAGCCAACTGTGGTAGCGTCTAATTCTGCTAGAGCTGTATCAGTATCTTTTGCTTTATTGGTTCCTATTACAGAAATCTGCAAGGCTGATACTTGGAAGTCAGTGCGCACGTTCAGTAAACATTACCTGCTGGATCTTCTAGTTGCCACATTTGGCAGAGCAGAGTTAGTCATTTTTCATTTAGGACTCTGTTCCCATCTCCAAGGTGTTCAACACTGTTTGACAAAGTACCCATAAGTGGGAATACATAGAGACTCAAAGAAATGGATACTTACTTGTCACCGGAATTCTTTGGGATGACTTTGCATATTCGCACTTCCTTCCCATCTTCCCCTCTTTCTCAGTCCTATCATGGTCTTCTGGGTTGGCAGTGGAATGAACTGAGGTGGTAGAGGGAAAAGAAATTTTTTCAAAATCACAATATTTCCTATGAAACCAAAAATACAGTTCACACTCAGCTTTACTTGGAATATTGTATTCCTCTGTCTGTCTTTTCAATCCAGGGGCAATATTTTTCTAAGATAAATCTTCACCCTGGTCAGAATTCTGAAAACAATATACTCCCTTCTAATACTGTTGCAGTCTGCTTTTGAGCTGCACTCCAGTGATCTTGGATTGCTTCATTTCCAATGGACTTCAATATAATTTTTTTAAAAACTTGTCATCTTTACTTTTTTGTGCTTTTGGCTATAACTAAAGCTAAAGTAAACAGTAATTTCTTCTGTTAAGATGGTTAAAATTATCTATGGATTGTCCTATAAAATGTTTAAGTCTTGGATGCTGCCTCTGCTAATGCAGAAAATGCTTAGGCCAAGATAAATATTTTGGTCCCACCCTGTCATTTCTCAAAGCTATATGGGGCACCATGACAAATTAGTTTTTTATGACCCTATGTAATGTTTTCTAATGGGCCTTTAAGAAAAAATGATAAATGCTACTTATGCAACTGAAGTCTGAAAACACAGAACCACCAACCCAGAAAAGAAGCAGAGTGTCAGTTTAAAAGGAACAAAAAGGTGTATTTTCATTAACATAGTAAATTAATATTAAACTTAATTGTTTTTAAGATTTATCTGAGAATGCTGAGAATTTAGCTGAGAATGCTTATCTGTGCTTGTTTCTGATGTCCTAAAATGAGAGAATATCTAGTTTTTTGTTTTGTTTTTCTTTCATACAGCATAATTTTGCCAAATACTTTATAATTGTTTGCTTTTTCCAGTACATGTCGTCTTCCATAAAAACCATCTTCAGTCAGGAATTTTGTCTCTTATTTTGCTTCCAAAATTGCATGTTGTGACATTAGGGTGTTAACATTTCACTTGTTAAATTTATTGTATGCTAAACCCACATATTAGAGTAGATTAGCCAGTTGTTCGTATATATAATAATCAAAGATTTTCATATCTCTACTTTGTTGTAATACTTTTAGATGACTTTATTTAGACTTTAAATCATTTACTGTCTAAAAAATAATTAGGAGGCTTTCTATATTGGATCAAGATGATTCTTCTGGCCTGACTCAGGGTATTCTTTCTGGATTTTAATTTCCTGGAGCTGTATTTGTCTAAGAAGGGTAGTGAAATTCGTCCTTTTAAAAGTATTTTGATCGTTATACTCTCTATTTGCATCTGTTTTTCAAATTGTTTCATATTTGTGGTTGAATTACTGGGCTTCCATTCAAACATATTCCTCGGTTTCCAGTCTGCACTTAACATCAGCAGAGGGAGAATTTCCTTTGTCAGCTGTGCTATTCAATTTTGATTCAGCTTAAAATGTATTTGTGCAGTATGCATAGCTGTTTATTTTGATAGTTTAATACCAGTTCTCATTACTTCTCTATATTGTGACACAAAAAAGAAATCACACACTAAAACAAAAGGGTTCACTAGACTTCAAAAAGATTTCTACTTTTTTTAAATTGATTTTTCTACTTAGTATCACACCAAAGAAAAGAAGACAGCCAAACAGGAGAGAAATAAAACTTAATTACTGGATTCCCTCCAATGACTTTGTTACAGACCCAACTTGTATTGTTGAAAATTTAATTTCAAACTGGTGAAAATAATTTTAACATTCTGAGTGGTAGCCGTGTTAGTCTGTATCAGCAGAAACAACAAGGAGTCCTTGTGGCACCTTAGAGACTAACAAATTTATCTGGGCATAAGCTTTTGTGAGCTAAAAGTCTGATAAAGTGGGTTTTAGCTCACAAAAGCTTACGCCCAAATTAATTTGTTAGTCTCTAAGGTGCCACAAGGACTCCTCATTGTTTTTGCCAATTTCAACATTGTCGACTTTAGGGATCACATCAAATGACTGCTGGAGTCCTAAAGTTTCATTAGGGTGTGGGGTAGATGAATGAGATGAAACAGTGATTTGCTGACTAAATAGTTCTTTGAGTTTCACAGAAGAAACTTTCCTATCATAGGCCTGGTCTACACTGAGGGGGGGATTGATCATGAATAACGTAGCTGAAGTCAACGTACTTAGATCTACTTACCGCAGTGTTCTTCACTACAGTAAATTGACTGTTGATGCTCTCCCATCGACTCCGCCTGCGCCTTTCGCTCCGGTGGAGTACTGGAGTCGACGGGAGAGTGCTCGGCTGTCTATTTATTGCATCTTCATTAGATGCAATAAATCGACCCCTGCTGGATTGATCGCTCCAGAGATAAGTGTAAACATGCCCATAGTTTATAAAAAAAACTCTTGCAAATCTGGATTTTATTTTGTTGTTGGTGAATCTTTTGCTTAATATTTTGCTTAATATATCTGTAAATGTAGCGCACAGACAGAATAGCTAACTCACAGAACTTTTATGTAACTACTGGTAGGTCTCAGATTTTTTCCACCCCAATGAAAGTACGTGATCTGATAGTGACAGTGTGGTATCATAAAAATGTTAATCTACTAATGATGCCAAAATTCCAGAGGCCCAGGCTTCATCTTTGATGTTTGGTAGTGAAGTGACCATTAATGCTCTTAATGCTGCATGTGAGGCTGTTGGTTGAGCCATTCAGTACTATAAATTAAGATGTTAGTTAAGTTCACCAAAACTTAAATTTGGCAATAGTCTCACTCATTTTTTTTTAATTATTTTTATTGGTTTTCACTTATATGTAGCATTTCTTTTTTTTTTTACTGCTATATTTTGATTATGTGAATTACTTTACTACTAAATCATCTCTTAAAATTTACTTTTCTATCTATCCACTAGTTGTTAATCTCCTTTAATAGTATGCTTGCTGGGAAATTTGGGATATACTGTTGCAATTTTTGTTTCTAGGAAGATTTTATTAAGCTATATGGGGGCACTTTCCTATATTTAAAGACTTAAGACTCTATTGCAAACCCATTAAAGTAGTCAGAAGCACACTCCTATTCAGTTACACTAAATAAAGTATTTAAAATGGTTAGGGGATGCATTTTTCATTGTCATCAAACGAACAACAGAGTGCTATTCTACTAAAACAAAACAAACATAAGTAAAGTAATTATTAAACCATTTTAAAAACAAGACTGAAACTAGCATAAGTTCTCTTGCATTGGTCCTTCACTCAGGGGGTGCCTAGCCTGACGTGACTTTTTAACAAGTTGGTGGCTGCAGGGGTGCCATTTGCTTTGCGGCAGCCCCCAGTTTGATTTCTGCCCCCCATTCCCTTGATTTTTCATAGCTCCTCTCTGGCCAGAGTTTTACTGTCTTCCCTGGGTCTGCAAAGGCTGCTGGGGGCTGGGCAAGGTTGGGGCTCATAATTGCTACATTGTCATTGCTACCCCCTCTCTCCCTGCTGGCCAGACAGGAAGCAGCAGCAGTGGCCTGGGCTGGAGCTGAGCTCAGAGCGAGCCAGGCTGCAATCCCTGCCCCAGGCCATCAGTGAGAAAGAGAGAGACACACACACACGCCACCCCCTGGATAGGATAGGCCTACCACTTCTCTGCCCTTCTTTGGGATGGGATTTTTAGGCTAAGCCCTCACAAGCAGCCACGGCCTCAGTAGGGAGGCAGAAGTGGGAATTCACCCGTCCCCAAAATTGTTCTGAAATGATTCACCTATTCAGAGATGATTAGTTTATTTACAGTTTTGCTGACATTTTTCATTATAGGTGGAGCTGGTAGCACTACCTATTATCAAGGTTGCCTGACTTTTTCATTGTAAGTCCCTGTTTTCGTTGCTTATCAGTTGTGTGGTGTGCCATCTATGAATGCACCATGTGCATTGCATGCCCATGAAATCCTTGAATATGACTTCCTGACCAGCTGTATCCCTGGGATGATTGTCTGGCACCATATGTATGTGGTCACGCAGCAAGAAGGATGCCCTTTTGCTCTACAAAATGTCCTCTACACAGCATGACCTCTCATGGACCGTACGTGTGGGGTTACTCCTTGAATGCAAGTGTGGAATTGTTTGCCTGACTAAAAATTTCATAGAACAGCACTTTGCCAAACTTTAACTATTCAGGCTGAAATTTTCCAAACTGTGTCTCTGTCTCAGGTTGAATTTATTGTGAAAGTTTCAGTTAAAATGGTTCAGCCATTTTCAAGAACAAGATTGGGACAACTTGTGGTCTTTTAAAAATAAAGTATTACAACTATTGTGTTGAGAAGCTCTAGTGCCACTATCCTTTGAAGCAGGAACATGAAATTTAGTAGGGGAGTTGTCCTGAACTCAGAAGTATGCTTTTTTCCCTCTGTGGCTATGTTTTAGGTCTCTGAAAATCTGTTAGCACATGCTCAGTAGAGACTTGATAGAGTTTGGCAGCTAAATTTTCTGAAGATTCTGATTGCACTCAGCATGCGCCATCTCAGAGCTTCAGCAGCTGAGCAAGACTTGCACTGCAATTGCTTCTCCCAACTGCTGTAGTGTCAGGCACCAGAACTGAGAGCAGAGAGCCCCTCTTTGGCTTTCTGTGGTTCCCCTGCTGACACCCAGACAGTGTGAAGGACTGGATTGTAGAGGGAGTAGGGGTGAGAGAGAGATGGGAAAAAGGGATTGGGGAGTAGAGGAGAAGAGGGGGACAGGAGCATTTCTCCATCTTTACTTTTTATTGTCCCATTTCTTGTTTGGAGTTTCTGTACAGGGTTTTAGTCACTTGGTAAACGACTCTGGTTTCCTATCATAGCAGCAGCTTCAGCTGCTAGGTCTCCAACATATCTCCGTTTATCTTTTTTGCATCACTTTTCACTGCCTTGTCTGCTTTTGTGTACTCCTCCTTTGTTTTTTCTAATATGTCATTGGTCTTAGCATTCAGGAGTTTTCCTTTCCACAATAAGATGCCACATCTCTTGACTTATGCAATTCTTGCTCAGTCTATGTTGATATCCAGTTGTGACTGCTGCAGCTTGAATCACATTATTTCTGAGGACAGCCCAGGTTCATGGGAGGAGGAGACCATTACCAGTTCACCATACTATCCTTCGGTGTATAGCAGTGGTAGCAGCCTATCTTTGACTTTGGGATGTCCACATGTATCCTTACCTGGACAATTGATTGGTATGGAGTTGCTCCAGTCACTAGGTGGAGAGCAGTGTCCATTGAACTCTCTATCTATTCAACTGCTTAGGCCTGAAAATAAAACAAAAAAATCAATCTTGTTGCCACTCCAAAGGACAGAGTTCATTGGGATGGTCCTGGGAGTTGATTGGGAATAGAGTTAATTGGGACTTGATCTAGCAACAGTGTGTCTCCTGTGCGGTCTACAATTCTAAAGATTATGGACTACCTTTTACATCTCAAAAGTGTCAAGTCTAGCAGTCAGCTCCATTAAGGTGCACAGTTTAACCCCTGTATTGGTGGAAGGTTTGTTTTCTCTAATCCTATAACAGCCAGGTTCCTAAAAGGTCTCGATAGACTTTTCTGTCCTTGGGACTTGAATTCAGTTCTGTCAGCAATTATTGGCCCTCAAATTGAACCCTCAACCTCTTGCTCTCAGTTACACCTCTCAGTGAAGGTAGCCACCGTAGTAGCCATCACATCTGCAAGGAGGTGCAGGGTGGGGTTACGGGTCCTGAAAATGGATCCTCCTTGGTCTACATTCTACAGTGACAAGGTGCAGCTCGAGCCAGATCCTTAGGTTTTTTTACAAAATAGTATCAGATTTCCACCCCATTCAGTCAATATACCTGCAATTTTTTCCCAAAGCCACATGGTCACAAGGATTAACTCTTTATTTTAGTCTACACTTTAGATACGCACCAAGGCCTGAGCCTCTCACCTGTGTAGAACAAAGCGTTATTGGGTTTCTTCTCAGCTCTCTGTATCCTGTGTGGAATGAATGAGAAGTCATCCTGTTCCAGCACAATGGCTCTCCAAATAGATTTCAGCTGCATTGTTATATACCATACTGCCAACAGTATCACATCCTCTGAGAAGGTGTCAGCACACTCAGGTATGGTGCAGTTTAACTTTACTGCATTTGTGGGAAACACCACTATCTTCAGCATCTACAGAGCAGCAACGAGGTCATTGTTTCATATGTTTGCTAGGCACTATACTTTACTACAGCATCATGGGAAGACACAAGCATGGCAAAAGTTCTCCTTCTGAAGAGAATCCTAGCCCAGCCTCCATCAAAAAGAGCTTGGGAGTCCCCTACAGCATAATGGATACATGCAATTGCTCAAAGAAACAACGACGGTTACTTGCCTTCTCATAACTGTTGTTCTTCAAGATGTTGCATATCTCTGCTACATGACCCAACCTCCTTCCCCAATGCATCTGAGCCTATCATCTACAGTCCAGTACGATGGAACTGAAAAATGGGTGGAGCATGGAGCACAAGGGAGGTCAGGTCATAAGTGAGGCCACTCCTACTGTTACTGTAAGGGAAAACTCTCTGGCACCGGTGCATGCGCCACACACACATCTGCACGGCCTATATAACACATCTTGAAGAATAACAGTTACAAGGAAGTGAATAACTGTTTCTTATTTCCAGTCTGAATTTCTCTAGCTTCAATGTCCAGCCATTGGATCTTATTGTGCCTTTAATCTGGCAAACAAAGTATTCCCCACGATGAGAAATCATGTTCTCATGTGGGCACTTACTGATCATGATCAAGTTTACCTTTTACCCTTGTCTTGGATAAATTACGTAAACTAAGCTTCTTTTGTGTCTTGTGGTAAAGCAGGATTTCCAGGCCTCAAATCATTCTTGTTGCTCTTTTCCAAACCTTGTCCAATTTTTCAGCATTGTTTTTGACGTGTGAACACTGGAACTGGAAAGGAGTGCTGGAACAATTTGTATGGTGGGGGTGCTGAGAGCCATTGAACCAAAATGTAAGCCTTGTATATGATGGAAAACACTTAAAGTCAGGGGGGTGCTGCAGCACCCCCTGCATCCTTAGTTTTAGTACCTGTGGAACTGAATGCAGTGTTCCAGTAACGGTCTCACTAATTCCTAATACAGAGGTAATTCCACTTCCCTGCTTCTACTCAATATTCCCATTTATATAACTCTGTCTCATGCTATCAACTATCCACATAGCTGTTACATTTCTAGCTCTGCTAAAAAAAAGTTGCAAGATCTTTTTTATAATGGTCAAAACTATTTTTAAAAATAAACACCTTTAGACAGAAACTGGCACAGAAAAATTCAGCTGACAGGGAGAAATTCAAAATAATTATGAAGAGCTAAAAATGGGGTGATAATGTAATATTGTGTATATATAGTTGCATTAATCACACAACACTCATTGGCTGCCCTATTAGATCTTGATCCCTCATTCCTAGGTAAAATTCCTGCTGAAGTAAATGAGTTTCACCCAAGCAAGGCTTGTGGGACCAGGTCATAGAGTCAATTGGTACAATTAAGGATAGCCTAACAGATTATGGATTATATAAATTATATTTACATTATGGCATTATTAGATCTCCACATATTGCTCAGCAACATGTCAAGTCTAAGATTTTGCAAGGACATACCTCATGCATGCTTGTAAAATCGGATACTCTCCCTACAAAGGCAACAATTGAGAGGCATTGTTATTAATCTGTGTTATTACAATGCTTGGAGGGTTCCAACATTTAACCAGGGTACCATTGTGCTAGATGTTGTGGACTAGGCCCAAAGGCTGTCTGGTGGATGCCTCAAGGTTCTCCCACACTCATCCCAGGAAAGGAGCATTGGAGTGGTCCTCCAAGTGGCCTACAGTGGTTGCGAGGAAGGGCTGCTGGAATGTGCAATCAGACGCCAGGCAGGTCTGATAAAAGAAGCTGTAGAACAAAGCAGTAGTTAGTTGCTGCTTGGAGCTGCAGACAAGAGGACTGCGTGCCTGGCTGGAAGAGCAGCAGGGCCATGGATAGCTCAGTATGGGCAGGGACCAGGGGAGCGAGAGGCTTGGCTGCTAGGACTGAGCCAAAGACAGTTTGCTAGCAGGGACCAGGAGAGCAATGAAAAAGCTCCTGTCTGGCTGCGGGGACTGAGTAGGGACTGAGCCCAGAGAGGGCCACCAGAAGATAATGTCTCCAGGGAGGAAGCCCAGGAGATACTGCCCCATACCAGGAGTTCTTACTGAAAATATGCAGACACACACAACCAAAGGGGGGCACTTGCAAGAGGTGGGTGCCAACCCCATTGCACACTCACAATGAAAAGACAGTTCTGGCCCTGAAGTGCTTACAGTCTAAGCATATGATGGCAGAAATTATATAAGGGAGAATAAGGTAACAGTGTCATTATTATATCTGGTATATTAAACAGCAGGCCAGAATACCCACTGCCTAGCTATTGTCTGCATCACAACAGAGGTGAATTTTAGGAGAGATTTGAAGGCATTTTGAGGAGTATAGGTTATGTACCTACAAATCTAAAGTCCAGGTTTTCCTGAGGTTTGATCCTCCTCCCATTGAAGTCAGTGGGAGCGGAAACAGACCCATAATTGGGATAGTCAAAGTCTAGAGATGCATTGTTGTGGATTTTATAATGTGAACTTCTCTTCTGTAGAGATTGTTCTAATAGGGTTGAGTGGAGTTACATTGTCTGGATGTTTTAGATTGTGATTCATGTTTTGGTTGTACATTCCAAAATATAAATCCATTTCATGCCATAATGTGAAATAAAATGCATGTATCCTGAAAATCCTGACTTCTTCAGTATAGGGTGCTAACTTTGTGCAAATTGTTGTTGCAACCAATATGCTTTGTTCAAAAGACAGCTAGCCAGATAAGTTAGTGTTGCAACTATAACATCTCTTAGCAAGAGCAGATTCATCTTCATCTTAGTCAAACCTGTTCAGTAATGGTGCCTTTGTGTAAAGTGTCATTTGGTGAATCATTACTGTACCTGTATGGATACAGTGCACTATTATGGAAAGAAAATTACATAAATGGATATGAGCCCTTGTTTTGAGGGCTTGAGCTAAGACTCCTGAAGACAAGTCTCCACTAATCTTTTAACATTGGCAGTTTAAGGGACCAGAGAGGTCTGCTTGACAAAAGCTGTTTGGGGTGGGGTTTGGCATTTCTCCCCCTCCCTCCCCAAAGCAAGTTGTGGTCAGATTTGTTCTTTGTAATTCAACAGTCTTCTGTAGCATAGTCAGGAATAGAATACAGTTTTCCTAAGTCCTAGTCAATTGGCTTACATGAAGAAAGACATCCTTTCTCTTGCAACATTTTGCTTCATTACAGTACATGCTGTATGTGGACTGAATGAGGCAAGGTCCTATAGAAGAAATAATATGTGATCATGCAGTGTACATAGGGGGCATGGCTGGTCCAGATAGAATATTTCGATATATCCTGGTGATCACTTGCAAAATGTAAGACCACAGGCCAAAGTGGGATTCTCAAGGAATTTGTCACAGTGCAACAGCATTTTAATTATCTTAAAAAAAAAATCTATGTTCAAATGAATCTTATAAAGCTTCCAAAACAGCTGCAGGGTCACTCCTCAAGCTGAGAAACACAGAAAGGGCAAACAACATGTAAATACTATATTTGAGCATTTCAAGTATTTTTTCAAAGTAAAAGCAAAACATCTAAAGTTTCCAAAACAGCTGTGATAACGTGTTCCTGGATGCCTTTGTTTGTTTTATATTTCAACTTGTCTGTACTTACAGTAGGTCAAGTACTTTTAACTGCTTGATATTAGAAAATAAATTAAAGCTTAAGGCAATTATGTAACCTTTATTAGTATTTTTCATCGTTACTCACTGAGTCAAGTTTTAGTCCACTGTGCAGCGAATTAGCGTTAGCAGTGAAAATGGAATTTATAATGCAAGTGGCAGATAACCCTTAATAATCTAGGTGCCCCAATCATGGAGCTTTGATCCATGATTGGGGCACCTAAATGCTGTCATAATAGAAATAATGAAAGCAAAACTGTAGTTCATATACAAGTCCCCTGGAAGACATTTATTTACATGGCAAGACCATCACACAAAGATCCTCTGGTAAAGGAGAGGCCGTGTTTATCATGAGAGGAAAATGAGGTGTTTTAGATTAGGTATGATGGAAGCATCTTTCGAACACCTATCCAGAGTGTGCTTCTCACCAGCTAGTGCTATTAAATTCCTTATTTACAAGAGTATTTACTCTAACTCAGGTTTACTTTAAAATAGTGAAAATGAGTTAGGCACAGTTTTGCTTTTAGATGTAAATCTGTGGAGAAAAGATTAATAATAATAATCAGGTTTATTATTATGCCAAGTTCCGGACCCTATTGTGCCATGTACTGTACAGCGTAGTAGATGGTCTGTATGTTTGTTTATAATATCACGATTGTACGTACAAAAAAGCAAGTTTCTTGCAGTTTTTGCCTGCCTACCTTGTACACATTTGAGACATTATATTTCTTCTGAAGTATGAAAAGTTTTATGTCAGTTTGACCTTCACTTGGATTGTAGCAACTTGAAAATGTAATTCACTGTGTAATTAGATTTATTAAGAAAAGAGGGGAAACATTTGGCACTGTGTAAAGTTGGCAACAAATCAAATGAAGATTTTTAATACTTTCTATTAGAATGTTTGGCTGGCTTTTGAGTGTTCCCAGAATAGCAGTTCAGAAGCTGAGCTTTGTTTTAAAGTTGTTTGAAATGCTCTTGTTTGTTTTATGGTAAGGTATTGTGTATATACTCCTTGCCATGGATATTCAGTGGAGCAGAGGCTGAGAAGTTGTTCCACATTTCACTTGTTTGTTGCATATATTTTGCTTAGTTTGCGTTATTTGAACTAGTGTTATACACAAAGTTGAGAGATGCCACAGCCAGTGGTTGAAGTCTTTACCATGCACGTTAACCTTGGTTTGTTTTGTGTGTGTAGAGTGCTGCATTTAAAAACACTATGCCTTAATTTGAACTATTTCTTCTCAACTGGGGTTTCTTCTGGGAAAAAGAATTCTTATGAAAACAAGAGTTTTGTTTTATGTGGGTTTTGTTAGCCTTAGGGAAACTTAAGTTTTTCCACTATTCCCAGACTGCTTGTAAAGGTTTTTTTTTAATTTTTGGAAGCTCTGTTCTTTTGTTTTGCTCCTACCATAACTGCAATTTTTATAAAATCTTGAAATGAACAGTTTTCAAACCATTCTGAGACAGGTACTATCACTAGCAACCCTGGATTTGAAATAAATGTAGTGTTTCATACATGCTGTATTCTACACGTAGACCTTTTCATCTTTCAGTGAAAATACCACTAAGCATCTGTTAACAAATCTCATTTATAAGACAGTTAAAAATAACCAAAAAGACCAAGTAAGTTTTAGAATCAGGTGAGCTCAGTTACATTATTCACCTCCTGAGTGTACTGCAGGTCATGATTAATATATACTAAACTGATTTATATGCCTGATCATTTATATGCATTGTCTCATGTCTTGATATCAGGATCTGGTGACATCTTCCTTGAAAGCTGGTAGTCTCCCTGTTGTTGGTTGGGTAGTTTAGCCTTCTAGGTATACCAAAATTTCCATCCAGTTCAAATGCCCCAAAGCCAAATCTTCCCATGCACCCTTCAGCTCTTCTTCCTTTGCTACAGGGGAGTGGAGGGAAATGCTTCTTTTTTATGGTCCAGTGTTTTCACCTATTTCAGCATACAAGTTCACACAGCACCGTTCCAGGTTTCCCTTTGCCAGCTCTCCATGTGACTTTTTCTGACATCTGTCACTTCTGCCCCTGCTCCTTCCAACAGTGAGCAAACCATAGGTAGCTTCTGCTCCTTCCTTCCACAAGAGGAAAAGAGAGACACCCCTTCCCACTTTACCAGCATTTCTTCCTGTCCTTATCTCCAATTCTCAGGTGCCCCTCTGTCCTATAAGTCCCTGAATGCTTCTTGCTTTGGACTGAAATCCATAACTGGCTATGCAAGATCTGGGCCTTGTTTCAGCCAGCACATTGTGTTTGGATTTATTCATATACAATATGTATAATATATATGTATATAAACATACATTCCCCTCACTTGCTGTAAATCAAGCACTTACACTAACATCTTATATCAAGAATATTGGTGTGATTAGCACATCTCATAGGGCTGGCTTATTGACAAGGCATCATAGGTTGATTTTTGCAAAGTTGGTGCTGCTTTTAGCATGTTACAATGTGATTTGAAGTAGCATGGCATTTTTCTTTTGTTGATGTACATCTGATGCCTTTGAGGCTCTAGCACTTTTCTTGCCTTCATCAGGTACTTGTGTAATGTGCAGGGCCCTACTAAATTTATGGTCCATGTTGGTCAATTTCATGGTAATGAGGTTTTAAAAATTGTAAATTTCAGTATTTTGGCTATTTAAATCTGAAATTTCACAGTGTTGTAATTGTAGGGGTCCTGACGCAAAAAGGAGTTGGGGCGGGGGTTATGTTAGGAGGTTAATGGCGGGGGGGAGGGGGTAGCAGTGCTGCTACCCTCACTTCTGCGCTGCTGCTGGCGGTGGCGCTGCCTTCACAGCTGGGCAGCTGGAGAGCAGCGGCTGCTGGCCGGGAGCCCAGCTCTGAAGGCAGAGCCGCCAGCCGCAGCAGCACAGAAGTAAGGATGGTGTGGTATGATCTTGCCACCCTGACTTCTGCGCTACTGCAGAGCTGAGTCTTCAGTCAGCAGCCGCCACTCTCCAGCTGCCCAGCTCTGAAGGCAGCAGCTGAGAAGTAAGGGTGGCCTGGTATGGTGTTGCCACCCTTACTTCTGTGCTGCTGCTGGTGGGGCGCTGCCTCCAGAGCTCGGCACTGGCCAACAGCCATCGCTCTCCAGCCACTCAGCTCTGTAGGCAGCACAGAAGTAAGGGTGGCAATACCGTGGCCCCCCTAAAATAACCTTGTAACCCCCGTGCAACTCCCTTTTGGGTCAGGACCCCCAATTTGAAAAACGCTGGTCTCCCTCATGAAATCTGTATAATATATGGTAAAAGCACACAAAAAACCAGATTTCACTGGGGGAGCCCAGATTTCATAGTCTGTGATGCATTTTTCATGGCTGTGAATTTGGTAGCACCCTCATAACGTGGAAGCATTCTTTTAAATGTTTGATTGTTTCAGACTAACGTCACAATCTTGCAAATACCCGTGTGTTTAAATGTTTGCAAGATCAAGGTCTAAATGTTTATTACCTGGACAGTTTGGTATAAAAAGAGGAGGCCTTACCTTGCACTCCATATTCAGGAAAATCTTTAGCTGAAGTCACTGAGCAATGAATGGGTAAAGACTATGTGGTCAGGCCATGGTGCCAAGTTTTATGTAGTAGAAAATTCACAAATTAAACTGCATGTATCTGATGGGGAAAATAAATTAACATGTTTTGTCCCAGAGTTTTGATAAATTGCTGTCCTGTTTAGTATTAATTTTTCCCTTATTGCAGTATTTCTTGTTGCAGTAAGACCAACAGGAGTCTGTACATATTAAATAACTGCATTTGTGCAATGAGTCTCAGACATAATGCTAAAGTGATGTTGACTGCTTTTGAATTAATGTCAGAGATGGTTATGAGAAAAAGTTATGTAAACTAGTTCCTTGTTCTCTTGCATTTATCAACAGAGTTTTATACAAAGATGGACAGTTCAGTCAATAGCATGTCTTAAAAAAAAAAACAACCTGCATTAGCAGTAATATTGTATAGAGCCACTACCACATTCTCTACAGGGCAAGGAGTCTGTGCTGTTTTGCTGATCATAAAATACTTTCACATGCAAAAGAGCCCACTGCTAATAGCTGATCATTGTAATAAAATATTATGATATTGCAGGCTCATCAAAGCTTTAATTAAAATGTATTTACAAGCTCTGTGGCTTCTCCTCCCAAATTCCAAGAAAAGAATCTTTTAGAAGAGCCTAATACATTCCTGTTACTCATAGTACAAGTTTTCCAGAACTGAAGAAGTCAGAAGTCCAGTTAAAGATTATTTTTTCAAAATCAGGTTATATGTGAAAATGGACACATGGTAATGATGTTGAATATGGCAGAAACATTAGTTTTGCTCCATCTACCCATTCAAGTAGGACCTGGTACAGTTAATTGAAGCTCCTGATGCACGTGCTAGGGTGGCATGATTGCTTAAATTGAAGCTTTTTTAAATGCTATATATTTGTATTAAATTAATTGAAAATTTTAATTTGAAATGTGATTTATAAATCAGATCCTAAAAGACTGAATACGTCTGGGTCCAGTGTGCTCAAAAAATGGCCCAAAAGAGGTCTAGTTCATCTACATCTGCAGGCTGTGTCTGCTTTTAATTTACATTAATTGTAGTTATGACCTAGTCTTAGTTTGCTTTTCATTTACAGACCCAGCGCCCCAAAGAAAAAAAATAAACCCACTTCTGTTCCTAGTTTATTTGCAAACCAGGTCAGACGCCCTTGATTAGCTCTCAGCTGGAGCATAATTTGAATCTTGACAGATTGAACCTAAACAGCAGGCTTTCTCCAGCTCAGCCAAAAGATTGGGAGTGGGGCAATAAAAGCGAATTCCAGTTCACAAGCAGTACAACAGTGCTGAATAAATGTGCAACTGTTAATGAATAGCTATTTCAAATATTTACAAAAGGCAAAAGAAAAGAAGATTGGCATCCTAGGCAGCTGTTCCAGTGAAAAGCTATTAAACATAAACATGATAAATGATGTTCAAGTGCTAATATATCTGTCAAATATCAGATACACTCAAAAGAGAAAACTGTTTAGGCTCCGTCAGATATCCGTCAGTTATGCTATTCTGGATAGGAATATTTTTTCCTCACAGTTTCACAAACCTGAGATTTAGCAGATGACAAAGGAGGTGCAAATAGAAATATCCCAACTATGTTGTATGCAAATGGCTAGAATATTTTGGACTTCCTTCTATATATTTTGAATCAGGCCGTACTGTCATAAATGTCATTTTAAAGCATTTTGGATGAAATATTGGTTTAATTTTTTGTATGATGTTATTTGAATAAATATGCCCACATTAAAATAGAAAATGTTTTGACGGCAACCAGAAATTGTTAGCTAGATATAGAATTAACTCCCCCATTCATGGAAAGAAAAAAAGCCAATCACAGATGAAAATATTGCCATCAGACTCCAGTACATTTGAAAATGAAAGTTAAAAAAATCCTAACATTGACATTTTATTGGTGCCAGGTAAGTGATAATGTAATATGTTGTTTTGTTATTGTTTCCTCTTGAATTCTTTAAGAGATTCAAAAATGAAGTGTGTGCTAATTTCATTATTAAAGAAAGGTAAAATTGAACACATTTATTTGATTAACATGTGTAAACCCATTTAGCTATTTAAATAAAGAGATTCTTGAAACATCCTCCAAAGTTTTTAACCAAACTGCCAGTTCTACTTCTTGTCAAATTGCAGTGTGGAAAAGGAGGACGTGACAACTGGAAGAGGACTAGAAAAAAACAATATCAATGTAGCTTCATGATACAACCAAAAGAGTAGGTGGAAAGTATACTGGTGCCTCAACAGGGATTGTGACTACCATTTGATACAGGTGTACACAGTTGCATGTTAGATCATGGGCTGCTCCTGGATGCTATGGATAAGGGTGGGTTTTTTTTTGTTTTTTTTTTCTGCAGCTAAAGTATGCTACCTTTTCTCACCTATGTGGATCTTCCACAGTTATCCAAGATTTTATTATTGTTATGCTGTAATGTGCTCTTCATGGAACAATACCTTCAGTCATTTCAGAAACAGAAGCTAATGCAGACTATTATGGCCTTCTTATTAAATGGAGTTTTACTGTGGGAACAAATTGAATCACTGCGGTGGAATCTGCAATGCCTGTCAATAAATTTTCAAGAATTCAAGGTGTTCTATTGGTGTCAAACTTTAAAAGTCTAAATTATTTGGGACCTGGTTATCTGAGAAATTGCCTCTCTCCCTGTGGTATGCTGTGCAGTTGAGATAAGGGGAGGGGTTTGCACTGGAACATCCTCTTTCTAAATAGGAGGCTGCTGGTAGGATGTTCTCTTTGAGAGGACTTCCTCTTTGGAACTCATTCCCCTACTGGTTCACCAGTGTCTGATACAAAGTCAATAGTTTTTCCAAGACTTTTTGAGGAAAGGTGTGAGATGGGGTAGAAGATTTGATGGATATTTATGTATGTATGAGTTCTTTATATTGCACTCTACATTATGTATTTCAGTTAATAGGATGATGTCCAGAAGCTGGGATGGGCACCCATGGAATTTTTAAAAAATCTTAAGGCGTCTGGCAATATAACTATAATCAACATTGGTTTCCGATTACTGTCAGCTGTATTCAGCTGCCCATAGGAAATCACTTGCCACGTCACTGTAGTAGGAAGCCTGACTGTTCTTTCATGACAAAGGCTATTTTATTTCTATAACCTTTTCCATGCACTGTTAAGATGTGTGTGATATTTTTGTTTGTTTTTGCCCGAGCTCTAGCCAAAAGGCCTAATATTAAGGAAATTATATGTTAGAATCAGAGAGCTCTCTCTGGTTTTAAGATCTTCAACTGCGATGTGTTCTGGGGAAGGGGTGAACAGATATGTATCATCCAACCTCAAGCCTTGCAGAGAAGCTGCAAAAAAATTAATGCAGACTGAGACTGTGGTAAACTTTCCACAACCCCTTTTCGCAGTGTGGAACCCTCCCTTTTTGCCCATTCATGGGATATGGGTTTCCAAGGGCAACTGTGGGCAGGGGAAGCCCACGTTAGCTGTGCTGTCAAAGAGTTGGAGTGTAGGAGACAGGGGTCCCAGACCAGGTGCGGATGCACAGTAGATCCGCCCAGATGGCCATGACATCCTGCAGTTCCTTTGAGATCCAGAGTTTCTGGTGGCCTTTCTGAGGTTTTTCCATGGAGAGAAAGTGATCAGGCACTAACATATTTACTATAAACAGTACTATTCTTGACTTTTTTTAAAAAATTACATTTTTACTATAGTCTTATTCAGAATTTTCAAGTTTATGCATTAATAGATCCTGCTCTTGGCAGATTAATATTTCAGTGTCTTCAGTAGATTCATACTAAATGTGGGCATATAAAGTGCTAGCACAGATCTAGACTTTTTAAAAACATGCATAGTTTTTAATCCACAATAAATAGTTTTGATTTGTGGAACAGGACAATCCAGTGTTCAAACATTTTGGCTTCTTCCACCACACACCAGGAGTCCTAGGCTGAGCCTTTTTATTTGACCATGGATGGATAGAGTGTTCTGTAATGGTTTTAGCAAAAGAATAGCATATCACGTATAAGACTTTTGTGCAAGTATAATTTTCTAACTTGCAAAATCTCAATGGAATAAACAGGATCTTTGCAGTACTGATTTCAATGAATATTTGCATATTGAAAGTAATATGAGAGACAGTGCTTACTATGAATAAAGCTATGGGTTGTACATCCTATTGGAATGTAGTTAAGCAACATTTTGTGACTAATTTGGGTAGTATTCCCACCATTTAATATTACACTACAGCGTATTTCTGTTTTAACTGTGCAGGGTACTATTGAAATGAATGAATCACTTGCTGAATTAATGAAGTTTTGAATGCTATAAATATTCCATTATAGCAGGGCTTAAACAAATTAACTAGACATCAGCTAGTCAGAGGACTACATTTTCCCTAGTCTGAAGTAAATGCAAAAGACAGGTGGGAAGAGGAATACCAGCAAGGTCCAGGGGCAGTGCCATGAGAGTTGGGGGCAGTGAGGGCAAGCCCAGCCCCTCCCACTTCCTTAGATTGATAGAAAGACCATGCTCAAAGGCTCCATGTTTTGTATCTGCCTCTAGTCAGTTCACATCTTATGTATTTCAAGGTTCTTGTGTGCACATGCACTTTAGTATTTTTCAGCTAATTACTGAAAATAATTAAATTGTCTACTAAGTTTCTCATATATGAAGTATGCTTAGGTGCTAACAGAAAGAAGGAACTTTGTCTCTTCTTTTCCCTTTCAGTGCCTCCTGGCTGCAGCAAGTAGGAGTAGATTTATTTGCTACTTTACCCCTTCTCCAGGCGTTCCCCTACATCCCTTCCCACCCGTCTGCGTCTGAATGGGAGAAGAAGTTTCTTTTTCTCCTTATTCCTTAGATCCTCCAGTTACTGTGAGGAGACGAAAGATAGTTGTTAATCCCTCGGTGCTTTTTGTTCCTCTGTGAATGCCCCAGTACTTGCATCTTGTGCTCTTTATAGGTTTCCCAGCAGAAATAGTAAGATAGTATCTTTAGTCTTGTAAAATTCACTGCTGCTCACAGGATGCTGAACAGGGGCAGGGAAATTGACAAGAATAATGTTAATTTCTCTCTGCTGCTGTTCAGGAAATTTATGAGCAGCAGCAGAGGCAGTGGAGCAGAATATGTAGATTCAGGAAGACAAATATTCATCAATTTGCACTTAATAACTATTTGGAAGGTTGTCTTTTAGACATTTCTCTGCAGAAATTAATGGCTCAGATGTATGTGCTTGTGAGAGAAAATTTCCTGGGCAAGAAAGAGTGGGTAAGTGGTTTTTTTCAAGCCTGATTAGAGAGCAGTGTTAAAATGAAGTTTGTTTCTTTAAAAGATGGGTAGAAAGAATATGGCTGATGTCATAAAATGTCCTATGCAAATTATGGTGCCATAAAAAGAAATGAAATGTTTATATTTCTAGAACACTGTAAAGAATTTGCTTTAACCTCATAAAAACAAGAAGGCAAAGGAATAAGGTTCTTTAACCTAACTCTGTCTTTGGTTCATCCGGTCTTGCTTGGTTATTATAACTCATAAAATCCTCTGTAGAACCCTGATCTTATAAGCGCTTGTGCATGAGTATAACTTTATGTGTATGAGTAAACTTAAACACACTTTGTTTGAAGGATTGGTGACTTAGGAAGATAGGTTGTCTTACATGTCATAAGAATTCTATTAACTAGTCACAATACAGTAAGTTAGAAATGAAGTTAAAATAATCCCTTTTTCCGAGACCCTTCTAATAGACAACCTCTTCATTCTTAACTTTGATTTTCCTTCTGTAGAGGGGTTCTGTTAGACTCTTAATGTATTTTATTTTTATTTTTTTTTGGTATTTAATTATTTTAATTTACATGTTGGGTTGGTATAATCATTATGGTCTCCTCAAGATAGTTTTGTTTTATGCCTCCAGCTGCTCCCAAACAGCCATTGTGCTGAACGAGCACTTGTTTCAGTGTGTCCTTGATAAAATTAATGAAAGCATCTGTAGAAGCAGCAGCAGCAGCTGCACTGCCTTATGGAAGCCAACTTCTGCTTAACATTGTGATAAAAGAAATAGTTTTTTGCTGGAAGCTAATGTTGGCTTACTTTTAGCATAAAGAGAGTTGCACCTGCCACAGCTAGACCAAGCACTGAGGTTTGTTGATTACGTGTTCTTATTAGTGTCGTTGTTGTTGGTAAAATGGGGGTTATGTCATCCTTATCAAACCCAGTTGGCACCCTGCAGAGTGAGAAATAATTTGCCCACTGCTGTTTATCAGCATGGGCCTTGTTTTAGAAGTAAAGAGAGTGCTGAGTTTTCACAGATGAATGGTGTAGAACTGCAGAGGTGTATGAAAATGAAAGGGATTGATACTTGTAATCAGCATGCATAGTAATGGCTAAGGTGTAATGAAACATAAGTGTGCATTCAGGGTAATTATACTGCTACCAGGTGGGGCCCTGGGGCTTTGCATGTATAGAAACTGTCTGAGGTGGCAGATATGCAGTAAGAAGTACTGCAGCACCATCTGCCACTTTCTCATTTTCTCATTAATTTTTGAGTCCCCTAAGCCTGGACTATATTGACTTTGAACAGCGGCACTTCATCTGTTCAGTATCTCATCTCCTCCTAGTTGGGTCTAACTCCAAACAGTGCTGTTGATGTGATGCAATACAACAGCTTTTCTAACTGGAATATATTATCGCATTGTTCCTTTTTAGTGCTCTCTGTATATTTCTTCTATGTAGTGTCTGTCTCAAATCATCTTTTCATAAGATTTTCTTTAAGGAAATAATTATTCATGTCCTCCTTGAAAGCATCTCCTGACAATAGCTGATTTTATTTGTGGAAAGTCTCAAAAATGGTGATTTCAAAGAAAAATTCCAAGCATTTAGGACTTCAGCTCCTTGCGGTGCTGAGCTGCTTCACTTTCCATTGAAGTCTATAGAAGTTGTGGGTACTCGGGGCTTAGAATTAGGCCTTTAAGGGTAGAGGACTATTTAAAGTGTATCATGGGAGCAAACAATTAATATAAGCAAAATTACTATAGGTCACTTTTGCTATTCAGAATGATTATGTGAACTACAAATCAAAACTAAATTTTGAATAAATTCATTTGCATTTCTTAAGAGGGACAAAATGGGGATTATGGAAACAGGAATAAGAGTCAGCTTTGCTTCTTTCCCAAACTGTAGTCCATATGGTTGAATGTTAACGCGAAATATTGTGTAAGACACCTCTTCCAAGGTTATTTCACTCGTGGTTCCTAATGGATCGTTATGGACAGATAGATCATAAATTAGGTTGTCTTGGCAAAAGGGTTTTTCATCTTCCAGGAATTTATGTCTGGGTGATGTTGTACAGAAAAGGTTGCTGTAAGAATGGTACTGTAAAGTTCAATGACAGTACAAGAGTTCTTGTATAAATGATGAAACAGAATTAAAGGTTTAAACAAGATAATTTAGCTTTAGACAATTGTGTAGTGATTATTTGATTACTGTCCTCTGAACCACTACAGGTACTTTGCATGTTCATTCAATCAAACTTTTAGGTACATTGGCAAGAGATCAATTGTATGAGATAAAAGGTAGTAACTATGTAACAGGAGCCTGTCAGTTTTTTGTTAGTGTATTTGTGGTGAGAAATCTGCCTTTCACTTTCCTACCATTCATGCTTTTGTACTCGTCGATATGACTAATTCTCATACTAATTATTCAGAAAGCTATGCAACAGTATACGTTCAAGATTTGATTTGCTCCTGCTTTTAAAATAAACCTTAAAAGCTACATTCTACATGCAACAAGACTGACATTAGAATGAATGAAAGTGAGTTCAGTAGCAAGAGTGGAGTTTGTCCCAAGTTTAAGGTTTTCTTTTCTCTTGGGCCATTCCAAAAGTTCATACCCTAATTCGATTACAAAATTTACTTCAAGTGAATGCTTCTATCATTTTTGTGCACAATGTCATTTAAAAAAAAATAAGTACATGGGAAAACTGAACAAATAGTAAGAGAATGTTATGTGACTTGTAGGTATTATTAAGATAACTACTTTTTTTTAATTATTCAGAAGGGGTTAAAGAGAAGTATTTAATTTCTGTAAAATGTAATATTTTTATAATATCTGCAATGCTTTCATGTTCATGATGCACCTTTTTACCAGCAGTCTTGGCATTTTCATGCATCTCAGATTTTCCTCACAGACCATAATTTAGCAGATAACGTGCACTTTTTAGTCTTTATTTACCAACAAACTCCAACCCCCTACTTCCATCCCAAACCCCCTTCCCCTGTGATTCTGACTCCTGTTTGTCATGTGAGTTGGGGCCAAATTCATCCTTGGTGAACCTCATAGATTCCAAGGCCAGAAGGGACCACTGTGATCATCTAGTCTGCCCTCCTGCGTAACACAAGCTATAGAACTTCCCCAAAATAATTCCTAGACCAGATCTTTTAGAAAAAAACATCCAGTCTTGATTTAAAAATAGTCGGTGATGGAGAATCCACCACAACCCTTGAGACATTGTTCCAGTGGTTAATTACTCTCAATCAAAGGAGTTACCACCATTGAAGTCAGTGGAGTTGCACCAAGATGTACTAAATAACGAAGTAGTAGTTCAAGCCTGTCACTATATTATGTCAAATAGTTTGTCTGAAATTTGCCTTAGCATAATAATAGTGATTATGCATTTAGATCCCTGCCCGCTAGTTCTTCGGCATCAGCTACATAACAAACCCAGTTCCTAGAACTGTGTTGAGAAAAATAACAAACACAAGAAGACATGCTGTCTCAATTTCCATTGGAGACTGGATAATTTGAAGAGATACACATTAGAGAATTTAGAAAATAAATGAATAAGGAATAAATTACCAGTATTTGGGATATTAGAGAGACAAAGTGGGTGAGGTAATACCTTTTATTGGACCAATTTCTGTGCTGAAAGAGACAAGCTTTTGAATTTACACAGAGCTCTTCTGATCTGGAAAAGGTACTCAGAGTGTCACAGCTAAATATAAGGTGGACCAGATTGTTTAGCATAACTAGTTAGCGAATATTGTGAGAGATCATTCAAAGTGAAGTGATCAGTTAACACCTCTCCAGTCATAGGACAAAAAAAGGGGGTTAGTGGATTACAGATTGTTGTAATAAGCCATAAATCCAATGTCTTTATTAATACCATGATTTTTAGTGTGTAGTAAAGTTATGAATTTAAGCTCCCAGGCTTGTCTTCTGAAGGTGTTGTGCAGGTTTCCTTTGAGCATGAGGACTGAGAGGTCAGATATGGAGTGATCATTTTCTGAAAAGTATTTGCCTACTGGTCATATGGTGTTTTTGTCTTTTACATTTTTCTGGGAGAGCTCATTTGATAGCGTAGTGATTGACTGGTTTCACCCACATAGTCATTATTGGAGTATTTAGTGCATTGAATGAGGCATGTTGTATTGGCAAGGTCTTGTGCCACTTTGATTTAGTGGGTCCTGGTCTGTGAGGAGCTTGCTTCTGATGATGAGCTTGACATACCTTCCCTGGCCATGACATACCTTCTCTGAGGAAGACAGTTACTGCTATACAAAACCCACTAGCCCAACATAAGTCCTTGTCTTATCTGCAGTTCGCATTTCTGAGAGTCTCATCTGATCTGCAAAGTCCTGCCCAGCTTCTGATGATGAAGGCCTGACTCGTCCATTCTGTGCATAGTTCAGAAGGTTTTTAGCTGTGTTGTTACAATGTAAACAGAGTTTATTGTTTGGAAAGTTTCAAGTGAAGTGTTGGTGTTATTGGGTGGGGGTGGCTTTGGAGCCAGTGGCCCCACCAGTGGGAGATCCATTTATGTTACCTGTGGGAGAAGGGGAAAGAGAGCAGCTCAGTAGTTTCAGAAAAGAGCCTAGTATATCTTCACAGGTAATACAGATTCTTCTGTTGTCCTTGCTTTTCTTTATGCACAGTCTCTGTTCCCACTGTTCCTCACCAGTCTCTGTCATATTCACTTATATAGGTGCACACACACCACCAACTTTGGGGTAGGAGCTTATGTTCTCCTTAAGGTTGCCAACTTTCTAATCCAGGCTGGGGCTGAGGGATTCTGAGTGTGGGAGGGGGCTCCGGGCTGGGGCAGGAGGTTGGGGTGCATGAGGTTGAGGGTTCTGACTGGGGGTGCAGGCTCTGGGGTGGGGTCAGGGATGAGGGGGTTGGGGTGCAGGAGTGGGCTGTGCAAAGGGGCCGAGGGGTTTGGAGTGTGGGAAGGGGATCTGGGCTGGGGCAGAGGATTGGGGTATGGGAGGGGTTGAGGGCTCTGGCTCCGGGGGTAGGCTCTGGGGTTCAGGAGGGGGTTCCGAGCTGGGGGTGTGGTTCAGAGGTTTGGAGTGTGGGAAGGCCCCGGGCTGGGGCAGGGGGTTAGGATGTGGGAGGGGGTATGGGCTCTGAGCTGGGGGTGTGGGCTCTGGACTGGGGCCAGAAATGTGGGGTTCAGGATGCAGAAGGGAGCTCCGGGTAGGAGGTTAGAGTACAGGGGGGTGTGGGCTCTGGTGTGGGGCCGGAGATGAGAGGTTTGGAGTGTGAGAGGGGACATCAGGGCTGGTGTGGGACGGGGTTCCGACCTGGGGCCAGCGGTTGGGGCACAGGAGGTGGTTTGGGGTGTGGGCTCCAGGTGGCGCTGACCTCAGGAAGCTCTTGGGAAGCAACCAGCGTGACAAGCTCTACCACCGCAGCTACCATTGGCCACAGTTTCCTAGGAGCCATGTCCTAGGGACATGCCAGCCACTTCCTGGGAGCCGGGCATGGAGTCTGGCTGCCCCGCTAGCACTGCGGCCAACCAAACTTTTAGTGGCCCGGTCAGCTGTGCTGAGCGGAGCTGACAGGATCCCTTTTCGACCAGGCATTCCAGTACAAATCTGGATGCCTGGCAACCCTAGTCCTCCTTGCTTCTGCTTCTGATACTCTTTCTGCTAGCCTTTCCCTAGCTAGCGACATATGAAGCAATTCTTAGAAGTAGGGCTGTTGATTAATTGCAGTTAATTCACATGGTTAACTCAAAAAAATGAATAGCACTGTTAAACAATAAAATACCAATTGAAATTTATTAAATATTTTTGGATGTTTTTCTACATTTTCAAATATATTGATTTCAATTACAACACACAATACAAAGCATACAGTGCTCACTTTATATTATTATTTTTGATTACAAATATTTGCACTGTAAAAATAATAAACAAAATAAATAGTATTTTTCAATTCACCTCATAACAAGTAGTGCAATCTCTTTATTGTGAAAGTGCAACTTACAAATGTAGATTTTATTGTTACATAACTACATTCAAAAACAAAACAATGTAAAACTTCAGAGCTTACAAGTACTCAGTTCTACTTCTTGTTCAGCCAATCGCTAAGAGAAATAAGTTTGTTTACATTTAGAGGAGATAATGCTGCCCGTTTCTTATTTACAGTGTCACCTGAAAGTGAACAGGCCTTTGTATGGCACTTTTGTAGCCGGCATTATTGCAAGTTATTTAAGTGCCAGATATGCTAAACATTCGTATGCCTCTTCATGATTTGACCACCATTCCAGAGGACATGCTTCTATGCTGACAACGCTTGTTAAAAAAAAATGGATTAATTAAATCTATGACTGAACTCCTTGGGGGAGAATTGTATGTTTCCTGCTGTTTTACCTACATTCTGCCATATATATCATGTTATAGCAGTCTTGAATGATGACCCAGCACATGTTCGTTTTAACAACGCTTTCACAGCAGATTTGACAAAATGCAAAGAAGGTAGCGATGTGAAATTTCTAAAGATAGCTACAGCACTCGACCCAAGGTTTAAGAGTCTGAAGTGCCTTCCAAAATCTGAGGGGGACAAAGAGTGGAGTTCTACACTCTCATGCTCAACACTCATGCGCAAAAAGCGCAACACACTCATGCGGAAACTACAGAACCCAAACCACCAAAAAGGAAAATCAGCCTTCTGCTGGTGGCATCTGACTCAGATGATGAAAATGAACCTGCATGAGTCCGCACTGCTTTGGATCATTATCTAGCAGAATCTGTCATCAGCATGTCCTCTGGAACGGTGGTGGAACATGAAGGGACATATGAATCTTTAGCATGTCTGGCACGTAAATATTTTGCAATGCCGGCTATAATAGTGCCATACGAATGCCTGTTCTCACTTTCAGAAGACATTGTAAACAAGAAGCAGGCAGCATTATCTCTTGCAAATGTAAACAAACTTGTTTGTCTGAGCATTTGGCTGTACAAGAAGTAGGACTAAGTGGACTTTCAGGGCTCTAAAGTTTTACACTGTTTTATTTTTGAATGCAGTTATTTTTTTGTACATAATTCTACATTTGTAAGTTCAACTGTCATGATAAAGAGACTGCACTACAGTATTTGTATTAGGTGAATTGAAAAATACTATTTCCTTTGTTTTTTACAATACAAATATTTTTGTAATAAAAATATAAAGTGAGCATTGTACACTTTGTATTTTGTGTTGTAATTGAAATCAAAATATTTGAAAATGTAGAAAACATCCCAAAATATTTAAATAAATGGCATTCTATTATTGTTCTGTTTAATAGCGTGATTAATCATGTGATTAATCATGATTAATTTTTTTAATCGCTTGACAGCCTTACTTAGAAGGAAGGAGCTTTCTGAGGAAAATTGAAAGTAGGGCTTCTGAAATGACCAGACCCCCCCCACGCCCTCCTTAACACCCACACAACTTAATTTCTTTTTAAAAGGCCAAGACTAATTAATCATTCATTCACCCTAACAGTCACTTTTCAGAGGGCCAGCCAAAAATAAAACAAAACAAAACAAAGAAACCAACCCCAGAACAGCAACAACCAAATCCAGTTCCAGACATGCTTGTATCTGAACTGTGTATATATATGCGCATATATGTAAAAAATAAATAAGGAGCTGGATCTGTTCTTGAATAAACCTGCTGTTGGAAGCTCATTCTTCACGGATAGACGGTGAAAGATTAGGATGTGCTTGCCAAATCAGCGAGAGGCAAAATGTGAGGGGGGGGGCAGGAGAAGTGGTGTCAGTGCTAGTAGGTCATGTAAACAGAGCCCTTGGACAGCACATGAACTTCTAATCAGTGTCTTTCTTCTTCAGATTTAGTACTGAATGTTTGGTGCTTTGTCGGAGGAAGGCAAGGTTGATTTTAAGCCTGCCTGTCTTACTGATTCTGTTCTACACTTGACGGTATGAAAAGTTTATTTGCTTAATTCAGAGTAAAGGCAGTACCTTTGATACATGTTTTGTTAATTATTTCTCTTATCACATGGATTTCTGAGATGTGAGAGCTGTCTGGTGAATTAATTGTAAGATTGAATCATAGAATCATAGTCTTTAATGTCAGAGGGACCATTATGATAGTCTATAGTCTGACCTCCTGTACAACGCAGGCCACAGAATCTCACCCACCCACTCCTGTAACAAACCCCTAACCTATGTCTGAGCTACTGAAGTCCTCAAATCGTGGTTTAAAGCCTTCAAGGTGCAGAGAATCCTTTTATTTCCCATCCCCCTCCTGTTTGGGAGTTTTAGGGGGGAGCATTTACTTTTCAGGCTTTCTTCCTTTTTGATTCTAGCATTTTTCTTGAGTTCGACGTTTGCAGCGCTGCCTCTCCTCACTAGATCAACAGTTCTTTTTTTAATGATCACCATTATTCAGTAGATTTAATCCACATCTCTTATAGTTCTGAAAGTCATACATGTCTCTTTCAAGTGTGTGGACTGTGCTAAAATTCCTTTAATAGTTCGGAATATTTCATTATGTGGTGCTTTAATGATTAATGAATTGATTCATTAGTGTATGGAGTATGGAAGATGGGAGATTTTAAACCAGAAGAGGGCAGCAACACTTAAAAATTTGTTTTAGGTTGGGTTTTTTTGTTCCCTTTTTTGCTTTGCCAGTAAGTCCATGTATATTGTGACAGGGTCAGGCCAGATGGCTACAGGAGAGTAATAGAAGGCAGATATATTAGCCCCAGGCTAAGTAGGTCCCTTATCCCTGGGTAAGGTAACAGGGAAGGTTCCAGAACTATCAGGAACCTTTTGGAGACAATTAAGACAGGCTGATTAGAACACCTGCAGCCAATCAAGAAGCTGCTAGAATCAATTAAGGCAGGCTAATCAGGGCACCTGGATTTAAAAAGGAGCTCACTTCAGTTTGTGGTGTGCGTGTGAGGAGTTGGGAGCAAGAGGCACTAAGAGCTGAGATTGAGAACGCGGACTGTTGGAGGACTGAGGAGTACAAGCATTATCAGACACCAGGAGGAAGGTCCTGTGGTGAGGATAAAGAAGGTGTTGGGAGGAGGCCATGGGGAGTTGTAGCTGTCACACAGCTGTTTCAGGAGGCACTCTAGACAGCTGCATTCCACAGGGCCCTGGGCTGGAACCCGGAGTAGAGGGCGGGCCCGGATTCCCCCCAAACCTCCCAATTCCTGGTCAGACACAGGAGGAGTCGACCTGGACTGTGAATTCAGAAAAATGGCCAAGCTGAGGGCTGCCGTGAAGCTCCAGGGCGAGCAAATCCGCCAATAAGCGCAGGACCCACCAAGGTAGAGCAGGGACTTTGTCACAATATGTGCTCTGCTTGTTTCTTGGACTGACTCAAGTACCATTCACAAAGTGGAAAAAAGAGGAGGTGTCTCCCTTATAACCTTGAGCAAGGGTTGCGAACTCTTACTGAAGCTATTCCAGGAGATTTTTTTTCCCCCCGCAACATGGCAAAATGTCATTTTCTTAAAATATCCTATTAAAATCTCCTGGGTTGCTTTCAGTAGTCACCGGGAGATCAATGCCAATTCCAGGAGACTCCAGGCCAATCCTGGAGGGCTGACTACCCTATCCTTGAGCTCAGTAGCTTGGAGCACTCTGCTGGGGTATGGGAGGCCTAGGTTTAATTGCCCTCTCTGCCTAATATGGAGCAGGGGTTTGAACTTGGGAAGAGAGTGCCCTATTCACTGGGCTATGGGTTATTCTCTTGTGGGTCTCTCTGAATCTTTTATGTTGAAGCTGTTCTACTGTGTATAAATAATTAGTTGGAGCAGGAATATGAACTTGGCTCTCCCACTTCCAGGTGAGTGCACTAACTACTGGGCTATTGGGTAATCTGAGGTGTGTTTCTTCAGTCTCTCCTGCTTATGCTGTTCTAAGGTGTATAAAACAGTTGACCAGTCGTTGGGCCAAAAACTGAGTGAGAATGACTGTAGCCTGGTAGGGGGAAGACCCAAGTTCATATCCCAGCTCCTGTTTGTTTGTTTATACACAGTGGAACATCTTAAACAGGAGAGATTGAGGGATATTCACCTGAAGTACTCATAGCCCAGTGGCTAGGGCATATTCTGCAATGTGGGAGGCCCAAGTTCAAATCCCTGCTCTACATCAGGTAAAGAGGGAGACTGAACCCTGGTCTCTTACATCTCAGATACATGGCCTAATCACTGTGCTAAAGGTTAGGGAGGCACAACCAACTCCTCCAGTTGTTCTGTGAATCTACCCCTTTGTTTCTTTTAAAAGTGACCAGAAATTAAATTAAACTGTTCATTTCAAGTTGAATGAAATGTTTAGTTCAACATGAAACAAAAATGTTGTCCACTTTTTGTATACACCATTAAAAAAAAAAATCTAATTCAAGGCCGATCAAACCAGCGTAGGATTTTTTAATATTTTTTACCCCCAGAACTGTCAGTAAACCAAATAATTACAGTAGTTATTCACTCAGCTGTGCTGCGGAGGACCTGCTGTACTAACAAATAGTAAAAAAAAAAAAAAAAAAAAAATTAAAAATTGCTTTTGTCACTGAATTGGACAGCTATGACTCTGCGTACTCATAGGGAGCAAATCTGCTGAGTTAAGAATATGACATTTTTATGTATTTCCTTTCCAATAGAACAGCTCTCCTAAAAATAGTGGTAATATTCCAAAATGCTTTTGTATGTCTTGTTGCACCCTTATTATTAATAATAAAAAAAGCATGTTGCTTTTTGTGACATTGGAGGGAACGTATGAAAATTAACTGAAGTAATTTACACTTGCTGTGATGAGACATTAGCGATGAGTGGGGTTTCGAGTGCTTTCTTGTGCAATGGTCTTTATTAGATGAACCATCTTTTTCACAGAGCTAGTTCAGGCAAGGAATATCTTAACTACAACAGAGTATTAAAGGGTCCATAGTGTTCAGCAATCTAATGAAGTAAATCCAAATGTTCACATATTACAAAAGAGTTGAACTATACCGTAGGTGTTCCTTCACCATCTGTAAATGAAGAATTGACATTTCATTTGTATTCACTGCTGTTGCTCTGGTTTTAGAAGCTGACTCACTCCCTGCACACACTAGGGGGCTTTTCCTAATATATTAGTTTAAAACTGTCAGAGCTGGATTGCTGAGTGCTATGGAAGCCACTGTAATTACATTTCAGAGTAGCAGCCGTGTTAGTCTGTATTCGCAAAAAGAAAAGGAGTACTTGTGGCACCTTAGAGACTAACAAATTTATTTGAGCATAAGCTTTCGTGAGCTACAGATGAAGTGAGCTGTAGCTCATGAAAGCTTATGCTCAAATAAATTTGTTAGTCTCTAAGGTGCCACAAGTACTCCTTTTCTTTTTGTAATTACATTAACAGTTTCCTGAACTTCAAGCACAGTGCAGAGGTGTAGCTTTTAAGAACAAAAGTGCTTTGAGCAATAGAATTAATTATGAGAATGGGCATATTAATGTGTCAGTGATTGGTAACGCTGGTATACCCTTAAGTACATTCTTAATCTATCCAGCTATGCTTTTAGTGCTGCAGAAGAGTCTGTCCTATCTCAGGGCCTCTCCTTCTCCCCCTCCACCCCCACAAACATGATACAGTTCTGCGGTGACCTAGAATCCTACTTTTGATTCAAGGAATATTTCCAACACACCACTGAACAGCACACTAACCTACAGAAACCTTCCTACCAATGCTACAAAAAGAAAGATTCTGCGTGGACGCCTCCTGAAGGTCAAAACAACAGACTGGACTTCTAGAGTGCTTCTGCTGACGTACACGGGCTGAAATTGTGGAAAAGCAGCATCACTTGCTCTATAACTCAGCTATGCAGAACACAATGCCATCCACAGCCTCAGAAACAACTCTGACATCGTAATCAAAAAGGCTGACAAAGGAGGTGCTGTAGTCATCATGAAAAGGTCAGAATATGAATGAGAGGCTGCTAGGCAACTCTCTGACACCACATTCTACAGGCCATTACCTGTGATCCCACTGAGGGTTACCAAAAGAAACTCTATCTGCTACAGAAACTCCCTGAAAAAGCACAGGAACAAATCTCCACAGGCACACCCCTAGAACTCCGACCAGAGGTATTCTATCTGCTACCTAAGATCCATAAACCTGGGAATCCTGGACGCCCCATCATCTCAGGCATTGGCACCCTGACAGCAGGATTGTCTGGCTATGTAGACTCTCTCTTCAGGCCCTACGCTACCAGCACTCGCAGCTTTCTTTGAGACACCACTGAATTCCTGAGGAAACTACAATCCTTTGATGATCTTCCAGAAAACACCATCCTAGCCACTTTGGATGTAGAAGCTCTCTACACCAACGTTCCACACAAAGATGGACTACAGGCATCAGGAACAGTATCCTTGAGAATGTCACGGCAAACCTGGTGGCTGAACTTTGTGACTTTGTCCTCACCCACAACTGTTTCAGATTTGGGGACAATTTATACCTTCAAGTCAACGGGACTGCTGTGGGTACGCGCATGGCCCCACAGTATGCCAACATTTTTATGGCTGACTTAGAACAATGCTTCGTCAGCTCTCATCCCCTAAAGTCCCTACTCTACTTGTGCTACATTGATGACATCTTCATCATCTGGACCCATGGGAAGGAGGGCCTTGAGGAATTCCAACAGGATTTCAACAATTTCCACCCCACCATCAACCTCAGCCTGGAGCAGTCCACACAAGAGATCCACTTCCTAGACATTACAGTGGAAATAAGCAAAGGTCACATAAACACCACCCTATACAGGAAATCTACTGACCGCTATACGTACCTACGTGCCTCCAGCTTTCATCCAGACCACATCAAACGATATATTGTCAACAGCCAAGCTGTAAGATACAACTTCATTTGCACCAATCCCTCAGACAGAGACAAACACCTACAGGATCTCTGTGAAGCGTTCTTAAAACTACAATATCCACCTGCTGAGGTGAAGAAACAGCTTGACAGAGCCAGAAGGGTACCCAAAAGTCACCTACTACAGGATAGGCCCAACAAAGAAAGTAAAAGAATGCCACTAGCTATCACCTACAGCCCCCAACTAAAACCTCTCCAGCGCATCATCAAGGATCTACAACCTATCCTGAAGGACGATCCCTCACTCTCACAGACCTTGGGAGACAGGCCAGTCCTCACTCACAGACAGCCCCCAACCTGAAGCAAATATTCACCAGCAACCACACAACAAAAACACTAACCCAGGAACCAAACCCTGCAACAAAGCCCGGTGCGAACTCTGTCCGCATATCTATTCAAGGGACACCATAATAGGATCTAACCACATCAGCCACACCATCAGGGGCTCGTTCCCCTGCACATCTACCAATGTGATATATGCCAGCAATGCCCCTCTGCCATGTACATTGGCCAAACCGGACAGTCTCTACGCAAAAGAGTAAATGAACACAAATCAGACATCAAGAATTGTAACATTCAAAAACCAGTAGGAGAACACTTCAGTCTCCCTGGACACTCAATAACAGACCTAAAAGTGGCAATTCTTCAACAAAGAAACTTCAAAAACAGATTCCAACGAGAAACTGCAGAACTGGAATTAATTTGCAAACTGGACACCATCAAATTAGGCCTGAATAAAGACTGGGAGTGGATGGATCACTAGAAAAACTAATTTCCCCCTGCTGATACTCACACTTTCTTGTCAACTGTTTGAAATGGGCCATCTTGATTACGTTGGCCTCACTAGAACTATAGAAGTGATTTCCCCACCCCTTCTTGTCAACTGTTGAGAATTGATTGGACTGGCTCGTTAGCACTGACCCCTCACTTGGTAAGGCAGCTCCCATCTTTTCATATGCTGTGTATTTATACCTCTCTACTGTATTTTCCACTCCATAAATCTGATGAAGTGGGTTTTAGCCCACAAAAGCTTGTGTCCAAATAATTTTTTTTGTCTCTAAGGTGCCACAAGGACTGCTTGTTGTTTTTGCAGTATCCTGCTTATTGTGTCCTGCTGCTATTAGTTGAAGAAAGAGAAGAAAAATCTGGCCAGCTTTTGTATGGATAAACCAGATATGGCTTCTCCTGGGCTAGACTTGCCTAGGAAAAGTTATATATGCAAAGCCTGACTAAGTCATGACTAAGGGAAGGGTGTAAATCTGCAAGTATTAGAAGGTTGTAAAGTTTAGATGGCAGTGTGGTTTAAAAACACCTGATCTCTGGTCTGCTACATTACAGCCGTCGTTATCCCTACTACTGGTGGAGAATTACAGTTTCTAATTTTCCATGTGTAGACGAGACCTCAGAAAGGAAAAATAAGGCTTAATATGCAAGGCTTCCTGGCAAGAAAAACGTTTTTTTTTTAAATCCTGCTAATGATCTCCATAAGATAATCACAATAGGACAGAATGAGGGACATTTCATGAGGTTATTAATACATGTCCTGAACAGTTGAGGCTTCATATCTTATAACATGCCCAAAGTGTATAAATATAATAGTTTAGTAAGATACATCCTCATCCTGGCTTAATGTAAACCTGAAAAATCTCAACCAGACATGCACACAGGGCTTTACAAGAGTTTTATTGTTCCATGAATTTGTCTCTTCTCAGTGAGTATATTCTGAATCTTGAGGTTCAAACTAGACTTCATGAGGTATTAAATTATCCAAAATGAAGCTGAGAGAGGAAAATAAGTAGTATCAGGTAGATTAAGTCTCATGTTAACAGGGCCAACATTGTAAGTGCCCAGGAGCGTAAGGATTTATTGATAAGAGCTGCAGGCTACAGGTATGGTATTGAATAACTTTTGATTTGTTTGTGTTTATGCCCTCATTTTGCATATGTTTCTTTCTGATATATAGCCTTTATTCAGAAAATCATATATTAAAATAAGAGGTTTCAAACAGTTGCTGGATTTGGGAAGAGTTCTGTAGCTTGCTTTTTTTTTTTTCAAATAAGATACTCCCTCACTCCGAGAATGATTGGGGGAAAGGAGAATCTGTTCCTAGCTCCATTTAGCATAATTATGCGCTCAGGTTAACTGTCTAGGACACAGAATAGGCAAGAAACTTTTCTGGTATCGATTTAGAGATAAAAGAGGTAGAATAATGTTTCAGAATAAAATGTTAGTCATTGAAAGGAATGACTCCAGTTTGTTTACTCTTAACACAATTCTATTCCCTCTATTAAGTCCTTAATGGCCTGGGATCTACTTATCTGAAAAAAACATCTTTCTACCCGCTACATATACTGCTGAAGTAGGGTTAAGCTGTGGCACCCAAGATGTTGCTCTGTATAAGGGAGCAGGCAGCTGAAATAAGGATGTTTTCTCTGATGTTCCTCCATGTTTTGGAACTTCTGCCCTTCCCTTGGTCTGAGAAGTCCTGTTTTGTTGACCTACAGGGCAGACTGCAAATCCCATTTGTTTTCCCTAGCTGTGAGAGATTGGGAAGATGCTGGCTGGAGATGATAAAGCTCTTAAATATGTGTTTAGCTGCTGAGTTTGATATATGTTAAGTCGGTGAAAGTGGGGCTTGGGGTAGTCTATTAGAGTTGTATTTTTAAACTGTGTTAAGCAAAGGATAGACGCTCCGTATTATAGAATGAGTGTATAAATCAAAATAAATACATGTTCCCTAAAATATCTCTCTCTCCTCTCCTCATGCCCCCCATCCCCCAAATAGTTTTCTGTTCGTATTCTGCAGTTTTAATTGTTGAGTATTCACTCTCTCTCCTGCTCTTGTTTTTTCTACCTCTTTGAGTGTGAACTAGAGGAAAAGAAAGAATAAAATCAGATTGTGAGCTCAGGAGAGCAAGAACCTTTGGATGGCTCTAAAATAAAGAATACTGCCACTACTAATATGGAACAAAAATAGATAGTGAAAGTCCAGATCAGAAAAGAGAAATGTCTTGGAGAAAGAGTTCTTTAGAGGGGGGAAAAATGAACAACAAATTTAATAATACCAAAATGGATTAAAAATTGTAGAAAATGATGGAAGAAGAGATGAATCAGGCTATTAAAGGCAAAGTGAAAAATGGAAAGAGAAAATGGAAAGGAATAGGAAAAACAAAGGAACATTTTTTACTTTACATAAAATTTCAAATATTAATTAATAGTAGCATGGGTCTTTCTAACCAAAACAAAAAATCCCAAATGTTCTTGGCTTTGAATGAGAAGCGGCAACACCTCTTCCCAGTCCCTTTTGAATACTACAGATCACCCTAATTTGTATTTTTCCTTGAAGAGTTGACAGATATGCTTCCATTGTTGTGCCCTTTTGGACATGGAAATGTCCCTTAATCTTTTTCCTGTTCCAGATTATGACTGAAGAAACTTACTCTCCAGCAACTTACTTTCCTCATTCTGTTCCAAATTCTATGTTTCATGGACAGCCACTGAAGGGATCCAGTAGTTCTCAAACTGTGGGTCAGTACCCCAAAGTGGGTCACTAGGGCTGGCATTAGATTTGCTGGGGCCCCGGGGACGAAGCCCGAGCTCCACTGCCAGAGACCAAAGCTGAAGTCCGAGCCCCACTGCCCAGGACCGAGGGCTTCAGCCCTGGGTGGCAAGTCTCAGATTACATGCTCTCCACATAGGGCTGAAGCCCTTGGAGTTCATTTTTGGCCCCCTTGCCCAGGGTGGTGGGGTTGGGGTTTGGGCACTGGCCACCCAACCCGGGACGGTGGTGCTCAGGCTTTTGTCCCCGCTCATGGGGTCATGTATTAATTTTTGTTGTCAGAAGGAGATCACAGTGCAATGACGTTTCAGGACCCTTGGATTAGACAAGCTAAGTAATATCTGTATATCAGTTACAAATGAAAAGTGTGTGCAAGTTCTGTCAGTTATGTAGTTACAGAAGTGTTCAGGTTAAGATGAGACTTGCACATTATCAGAATTCTGGTGGCAAGAATCTGCAAACTTTTAACTGACAAACTTCATCTGATTTTCATAAAGTTCTACTGCATCTTTTTCATGGCAGATCTACTTTATTTAACAAGCAAATTGCATCCTACCCATTGCCTTTATGTCAGTCGGTTCAGTTTGTCTAATCAGATTGACTAAGTGGGGCAAAGACCGAGCCAAAGGCAGGTGGGTGTGACCATCTTGGTCTTCCACTGAACATCTGTTGTGGTGACAGACACAGAAAGGTCATTTCTACTGATTTACCTGAGTAGAGTTTGAGGCAGCAGGTGCAGAGTTGTTTGATTCTTTTGTCCTGCACCTGCTGCACCTCAGGTAAGTGTAAACAGCTGTTGCAAGTAGAATAGCATTACCCTGTAGGTGGGCCTGGAATGGTCCCAAATATGCTGCTCTTTGTGCAGCTTCACTTTTAATAGCTGTTTTAGACCACAGTTCACAAAAGTAATCCATATTAGGCCCTATTGGAGGGTGGGGAAGAGGAGTATTAAAGTCTTTTAGACTTTGACTAGAAGCTGTAATAAGATTTCTTTCAGGGTCATGCCTGGGGTGCACCTTAAACCTAATGTCATCAGGTTGGAAGATTACTAGATTTTATACTTGCCTCAGAGTAAACCAAAAAATGGTTTGCATTTCAGTTTTCTTTCGAGATAAGCAGACGGCACATTTTTTAAATTATATAGCATTAACTTCTGTCTGTAGTGTGCAGCAGCTGCATTTTAATGCGTCGAAAAAGATAGAGAACAGAGAATTATAAGGTTAACATTGATTTTTGTTTAAAGGGACTATTATCACTGTACTGTCAGTACTGTCAATATTTGATTATGAAAGGAGATTTCCTTATACCTTCCTATATGTAAATGAAGAGCATTAACAATAAACATTTGCAATGGGCAATTTACGTAAATATATAAATACCTTACTGCATACTAAGTATAGGAAATACCATGGTAATACCAGTACTGTGGCCTGGTAAATATTTATTTTTAAAAGTGCCCATTTTCTATTTTTAAAAAAATAAATAATGGTTATGTAAAATGTGTTTATATAAAAATAGTGTTTTAGGGTAGAGTTGAGTGCAGAGAGCAGATGTACCACAGCACAGCTCACCTCATCTCAGGTACACCAACTTCTTGGTTTCTTTTTTTATAATTAAATTTGGGGCATTTTATGCATCATTAATATTGTAAAGAACTAGGGTTTTCTCTTTCTAGCTCCATAGAACTTCTCAGACTACAATCTGAGAATTTTAGAGAGGCAGATTGTCCCTAAATCTAGGCTTGCTATCTATGTAGGATCTCCTTCAAGACTTAAACAAAAGAGAACTTGCGGTATTATGTGGAATGGAGATTAGTGTGGTTGCAAATTAATGAGAAAAGAAGATCCGGTCACAAATCTGGGCAGCCAAACAACTACACTGAAATTTAAAATTGAATCATTTGAAATTAGAGTACAGACATATCAAAACTTTACCACTGTTGAAGGATGACCGGAATTTATCAAAAGATTGATCAGATCTCAGAATATCCATATGATAGCCTTAATGGCTGAAAAGGCGGGTAAAGATCCTATTCCCTTTGTTGAAAAGCTCCTTGCAAGCGCACTGAATATAGGTCTGAGGAACTAATGTATAGCAAAAAATGTATAGGGAGCTCTAAGACATTCAATGACAAAAGAAACAAGTACAGCACTTTGATTTTTACTTTATCAGGGCCCATGATAGAGACAGAATCCTGAGATGGCCTGGAAAAAATGAAAGCAGGAAAATTAAGAGGCTAAACTTTCCCCCTTGGCCATTTATCCAGTTAATCAAATTAAAAAGGAGAGAACTGTCTGAAGTTAAATTGGGTTTTATGAACATAAAAGCAGGTGTGTTTTATACACCTTTTAGATCACATGAAGTCTCTGTAGAAAAGCTGTATTTTTTTTTCTAACTCAAAGAAGTTTTCATGTACACAGTCACAGATGGTCCTCCATTTGGTCAGAGAGAAAGTAAAATATTAACTACAGATGATAAATGTATATGTATGAAGAGACATAAACCTTAGGAAATGAACATTAACATTTAAAAAAAATGTTCAAATTGTGCTCATAGAAGGTTCCAGAGTGACAACCTGGAAGACTGGAGTTCTCTTCTGACCCGCAGATTAGATAGACCACAGGCAGCAGCAATGCAGGCTTTCTCTACACTGCTCCCTATCCATATGTCTCCTTGACTTGGAAGAGTCAGAGGATAGTTCAGTCTCCATGCCCATTTAATTCTTGGTGTGTCTGCTAAAAACAACAGCAAGGGGCCAGATCTTCAACTAGTGTAAATTAATGGAGCTTTGTTGATTTACAATGCTAGGCCCAGGTTCCCAGTTAGTGCATATTGTGGTGGTGGATTTTGTGATATGAATACTTGTTGGTTATAAAGTGAATGCTTGACTGAGATCACCAGTTAAATTCACACGGACAGATGGACGGTCCTCTCAGGATAACTTCTGGTTATTCCTGACCTGGGGTGGGTATGAACTAGTAACATAAAGATCTAAGTCTTTCTGTGCCCCATTGCCAACTGCTTGAGACATTCAATTCCCCGCAGTTTTTAGTATTCAGAAGAAAATTAAGAACTGTTCAAATGAATATTCCTATACACTATTTAGAACGTAACTATATTGACACAACATGACTTTTCAGTCCTTTTCCCATGTAAAAGAGAAAAGTATTGAATTGTTAAACTAATGAGAAACTTCAGCTGAATGTTTAGAGATGAATATGCAAGTTATTTTGTTATTGGCATTACCTGCTTATTGTGCCTTCAAGTACTTAAGCATATTATACACAGTACCACTTTGGCTTCAGTTTTCTAGATCTTTTGCTTCCAGAATCTTCTGCTCTTGCTTAACTGATATAGTCTCAGACAGCACCTGTGGAACCCCCTTGTTTTCAGTAGGTCTGACTGATTGGAACTGTGCATCATCAACGGAATTGTCTTCTGAGAAGGAATAGATTTCAACTCTTTGTCTAGATTTTTTGGCTCTGCTGGGCTAACAGTACTAAAAAGCAACATCTTCACAGATGTTCCTTTAACAAACAATGTTATGTATGTGCAGAGTATTACTTGTGGTCATGAGAAAGCAAATTTTTATCAGTGTATAACAAAAATATTTAAGAAGAAATAGTATAAGATCAGCTTTCATTCCATCCAATTTAGTGTTTATTAATTTTAAGTTGTTAGACTTGCAAAAACAAAAAACAAACAAAAACAAACATTTGGTCTAAATAGCAAAGCTGATAAAAAGAGTTCTTAGGTGAAGCCTCATGATTTACTGCGACCAGAAGTATGAACTGATCACCATTACCTCATGGTTTATCATGTCTTACTGCTTTAAAATGCATATGGCAATACTGTGTGTATAATATGTTTAAGCACTTGAAGGCACAATAAGCAGGAAATTCCAATAACAAAATAACTTGCATATTTAAGTGGAGGGGAAAAAGCAGCTGTTAAATGCCCTGGTATAGTATTATGGTACTATGTGCTTACTTGAATAGTTTCTTTTCAAGCATCTGCTCCCTCACTGAAAATGTGTTTTTGAACACCTGCAGAGCACAGCCATTTCCCACTTCCTTGCCATATAATGGATTTGTACTCGCACATGGTTCAGGATCCTGCATACCCCTAGGGAGAAGGGGAAGGCACTTTTTGTTTTTTATCTTTGTCAGCAGTGCTTCTACAAGGAGAACACTGTACTAAGCTCTATGTGCAAATGCTAAAACTCCTTTTGAGACACATGGAGGGGGGTAAATACAAGGCTTAGCATCTAAAGCATTCCATTTGTAGGTGTAAATTTATTTTTCTCCAAACCTTAAAAATATTAAAACCATCTAAGGATACTGAACAGTTTGTAAGCCAACAGGGAATTTGTTGTTTGCAATATATTGAAGTTCTATTGTATTGAGCGGCAAATGTCTCCTAGAAACAAATAAGCCCACATATTGAAAGGAAAGGAATTGCTTAATTTTGTATCTGCAGCTGAATTCTGTAACCACTGGAAAGGACTTAGCTAATCAACTTGTTTCCTTTTTGTTTTAGCAGGGAATAGCAGTACCATAAAGAGATTCTGTATTTCATAAGGATAAGTTGTGAATAACTTGATGATGATTAGTATAGCTTGAGTGGCAGAACATTTTACTGGCTTGATTCATGGCTTGACAATATTAAATTAAGCTGCTATATGTTTCAGTGTACTATAAAGTTCATAATAGGTATTTTGCCCTGGTGTATGTTTGAGCCCAGCAATAGGCTGCAGTGTAGACAACTGAACTAATGCAGCGTTGCTCTTGTATCATCTTCTGAGCCTTGATTTTACTAGTATGGAAGTTTTGCTGTGTGTCCATGGTCCTGTATTTGTTATATATTGTGTTGCTTTCAGTGTTAGTAAGTTGCATCTCACAATGTGTAATTTGTTACCATTTGGGACCTTTTCAGTTTGGTGTGGGGAGGGAGAGTGTATATATACTCTGTAGTTGTCTAAGAATGAGAGAAATAGTTGAGATGCTTCTTCAAGATGTGGCTGATGAATGTGGCAAAAGGAATTGCATCTTGCAGAGGTGTCTATTTACCTTACCTGTTACTATTTTTACTATAGGATGTGATTACTTACCTTGCTTAAAAAACAAAACACTAAAATTGAAATCTTTTGACTCACAAAGAGAGAGCTCCCAACTTTGATCTTAAAAGCTCTTCTGAAGACATTAACCTTTGAAATGGTACATCTTTTAATCTTTCCCAAGTGTTTACAGTTGAACTCATTTCAAAGAAATACAGTTCAGAAGCTGTTCTTGGACAAGAGAAGCCTGAATTGGTAAAAGTACATACAGTACTTAATACGTAGTGCTTCTGTTCACTATTCATTCTCTTTAACAAAATAGATTTGAGAAGCAACTAGTTTTTTCAGAATCTTCAGGATCTCTTCCTTTACCCACCTTTAGTTTTGCAGGTTTTATGGTTTCCTGTAGACTGGTGTGATGATGCTTTTCAATCCACGTTTACCTCATTTTATTAAAACATTTGCCACGGCTATGAATGCAGTTTTGGTTTCACCATATAGGTGAGGAAGAAAAAAATGTTTAAAACATCAAGAACATTAATTGGTTTCATGGAGTGGGGTAATATATTTGTAAATATAACCACAAATGTATTTGTAAAATAAAAATGAGAATGTTCTGATTGCAGTTAGAACTGGACATTTTAGGGATGATGCAATAGGCATTTAGAGAAGATAGAAATATGAGGCAACTGTAAATGATTATTGAGCACCTTAATCCTGGATGATGTGTGATTAATAAAGTACTTCGAGTCTGCAATGTTGTTCTGCAATTGTTATAATTGACCTAAATTGTCTGCCATAACAGCACTAAAGTAAAGCCAGAATAGTTTGTAATGTAATCAGTACCTTGAAATATCTAATTGTTAATTAAGATAGTACTAAATATAGGCAAATAGAAGGAAAAAGTGGTTACAATGTAAATTAGATAGATCTTTCTATGACAGTTTTCCTTTGTAATCTTTGTATTTAATGAAGTTACGTAAAGATAGATACAGTCTTTAATATTACATTGTCTATTTTGTAACATTTCTTTTACCAGTAGAGGGGCAATTGCAGCTAATATGAAGCTCTTAAACTGCAAGTAGTAATCATCTTGGTTACTTACAATGGAAAGTAACCAAGCACTAGATATTTAAAAGATATTTTAAATAGATAGATTTTTTTTTTTTAACAGCCAGAAGGGACCATTACCTTAATCTATTATTTCCTTTTTTGTGCTTGGGCCATAGATTCACCAAGTGATTCTTCCATCAAGCCTATAACTTCTGGTTGAACTAAAGTTATTTGTGATTGTCCTCAAAGGACATTTTGGAATTTTCTCCTATATAGTTTTAACAAGAGATCTTGTTTTCTCCTATATAGTTTTAACAAGAGATCTGAGATCTTGATCTCAGCCATGGGAACTACAAACCCTGCTGCATCTTTTCCTAGCCTGCAGCTTCACCCATATATCTCTCCTCCTGAAAGCAACAACTTTTCAGAGCCACCCCACCCACACATCCCTTCCAGTGCCTAGTGGAATAAAGGAACTTCAGTACAGTATACAATGTAGAAAGCAGTCACTGACACACCCTTTCAGTTATTAGGGGCAGCTTCTTTCTGACTTTAAAGATCATCTTCTTTTTGGCCATCTTTTCTGCATGGAGAGTCAGTGAAATTCAGACTTTTTCCATCAAACAGCTTTACTTACTTTTTTGAATAACATGTTTCTGAAGCCAAACCCCAATTTCATTCCCAAGGAAAATAAACTAGTCAGAAAAACAGTTGCAGACATTAGATGTGGACAGAGTGGTAAGTTCTGTTGGCTTAGGGAAAAAATTGGAGGGTTCTGTTGGTATGTTATAGGAATCCCAAAGCTCTGTTTTCTAAGTGGATTAAGTTGACTGTCTTCCATGCATGCAAGTTGTCTCATCTAGATCCTTTTAAAAGTATAATTGTTCAGTCCACTAGAGGTATAACTGTATAATGAATGGAGAAACACAGAGCTTCTTAGCACAAGATTCTCTGAGTGACTGCCCATTTTTGATCCATTCCATTACTGAACACTACAAAATTGATGTGCTTTCTCCGTCCAATGCTGCTTTTGTATGTCCTTCAGTAAGGATCGTCTTTTAAAAAAAAAAAGTAATTGTGACTAGATTGTTAACCTTGATATGACCTTAGCATATTTCTAAGCACCTTGCAGAATAGGGTCCTGTGACCACAGCCCATCGACACTACAATAATACAAATAAAGACTATTTTTCATGTTTTTTTTCTCTTGCTTGCTACTTCCTAATTGTCATGCCTGGTGGAGCCTCGGAACATAGGAATTCCCATACTGAATAGATTAGTTGTCCATCTAGTCCAGTATCCTAGCAATGGCTACTGCTTCAGAGGAAGGTCCAATAAACCATGAAGTGGACACACAGGGGAAATTTCTTCCTAAATAGAATGTACTGCTCTATCAGGACCCTCCCTGTATGCAGTGCTCTCAGCAAATCGCTAATTTGCTGCTACACATGGATGGTGACTGGTCAGTTGCATCAGGGGAATACAAATGTTAAATCATTCATTCTCACTTGTTTGACATATATGTAACTTTGATTTAGTTTAGAATAAAATAATGAAACAGTATAGAGGTTGTAATTAAAATTGTGTGTACTTGTATGTTTTGAATATAAATTTCTTGTATGTATTGAATAATTTTTTCCAAAATGTTATATTCATTCAGAATGCAAATCTTAAGAAATGAGTGATCTTACATTTACCTTCTTGCAGTTTCTGTTCTTTTTCTATACCACCAGTGCATCACAATAATTTTACATGCTCAGAAATGGTCTTAAGAAATCATTGATTGTCTCTATAAACTAATCTCTGTTATTTATACAGACCTAAAAGGGTCATTTAAATGAATAGATAGCTATTTAAATCTTTGTGTCTCTATCATACGTGGTCAATTCTATAAGATTTATTATTCTTTAAAATATTGCTTCCAAATATCTTTAGTAATTGCACAATACTGAACATGTTAAATGGGGGCGTGTATTTAAAATACAGAAATTTCATTAATTAACGTTATCATCTGGGTAACTGCTCAGTTTCACTGACTTCGCTTAGAATTAGATTATTCTTTTGCTAAAATAAAACATAGTGACCTACTGTGTAAGCACGTCTGTTTTGTCTAGGTTTTTTTTAAGTGGGAGAGAGCGCTAACATGGGTGTGAAATCATTAATTGTGCAGTTCTAGGCGTATCAGGTCTTATAAAAACTTTGAAGTTACAACATTTGTGTTTATTTCCACATTTTGTTCATAAGCACATAAGCTGTTAGAAATCCTTAAGATGGCAGAAGTAGCATTAAGGCACAGATTTTCAGAAGTGGTGTCCATTTTTTAATTTTTCGTCCCAGAAGTAACTGCACTTCCATATTTGCATTCACAGTGAAGTACAGGTATACATATAGTAACTTGATTTATGGCTACCTGTTTGCATGTCGATACCCAACTACTACTATTTGCTCTTGAAATTAATTGTCAGCATAAAATTTCAAGCTCAGTTTTTGTATCCTGGGTAGTTGCTTAGCTGAAAAGCAGCCTCTAAAACTCAAGATTGACCTAATTTGCATAAAATTCCTGAGGAAGTTTGGTCTCTTAGCAGGCATCGAAAACGGCGTGATTCTGAAAAAGCCACTTACAGGCATGAGCAAATAAATTGCTTTTTAACATTTAGTCATGGAGATGCTGTATAGTAGTGTCTATTTACATGTCAAATTTAAGTGTTCAGTAGTTTGAATTTTCTTTTGAGAAAAGTGCAGACAGCATTTTATGGAGGAATTGTATACATTTTCACTCATAATTCAGAAGCATCTGATTTTTCTTTCATCAAACTGAAAAAAATCGACAATTTTGGGCAGGGATAAAACAGAGATAAAATATCTTGACTCACTCTCAGCACTGTGATGAATATTGGTAGGGGAGGGGCAGGTTGTCAAGCTCAATTCAGAATCAGACCCAGCTGGGGAGGAGTTTGGTGATTGCCATAAAGGAAGGAGCGCAGAGCAGTAGGGAGAGGAGACCCGAGAGTAAGGAGGCCCTATGTCTTTTTCTGAGGAGAAGGTCCAGGAGAGAGGCAGGATAAAAATCTTTTTCTGGGCAGAGAGGTTGAAGAAGGACTCAGACATTGTGAAGAATAGGAATAAGCTTCTCGATGGACCCCTATGGGAGGGGCAGGACTTGAGGGAAATGGCCCTGTGGTTGATGTCCTGACAGCAGGACAGAGCACAAAAGGGAATCAGAAAAGAGATTGAAATTTCAAACCTCTGCAGGTAAGTTGGTGTTATCATTTTGTTTGATGTGACTTCGTGAAGACTGGAACTGAAGGAAGACCGCAGGTGTGGCAAGAAGAGTATGGTTCACCACATGCATTTCATTACTGGTGATGGGTACTATTTAGGATGTTGAGGGTATTGAGGCCCCAGTAGGGTTGGAATTCCAGAGAGACTTGGCTAAATGGCCAAGAACATAAGAATGGTCATACTGGGTCAGACCACAGGCCTGTCTAGCCTAGTATCCTGTCTTTCGACAGTGGCCAATGCCAGGTGTACCAAAGGATGAACAGAACAGGTAATCATAAAGTGATCCATCCCCTGTCACCCATTCCCAGTTTCTGACAAACAGAGGCTAGGGACACCTTTCCTGCCCATCCTGGCTAATAGCCATTGATGAACCTATCCTCCATAAACTTATCTAGTTCTTTTTTGAACCCTGTTATAGTCTTGGCCTTCACAGAATCCTCTGGCAAGGAGTTCCACAGGTTGTCTGTGCGTTGTGTGAAAAAAATTATTCCTGTTGTTTGTTTTAAACCTGCTCCCTACTCATTTCATTTGGTGACCCCTAGTTCGTGCATTATGAGAAGGAGTAAATAACACTCCCTTATTTACTTTCTCCCAGTCATGATTTTATAGACATCTATCCCCCAGGGCTCAGTCATCTCATTTCCAAGCCAAGTACCCTGCTACATGAGACAGACAACCATGACACAAGTTTATGAAGTAGTGAATGCAAGCTATTGTAATAAAATCATTTTGCAACCTTAACTACAGTGTTCACTACCAAGTGAATGCTATTTAAATGTGTAGACCTACAGCCATGTACAAATGAAACTTGTTATTATTTAGAAATTGGATATTACAGAGATCTAGTACATTGCTTAGTTTCTGTGATCGGAGTCCTGGTGGGCAGCCAGCTGTGGTCACTCAATTAGGGTGAACTGCAAAGAATGGGGCAGATAATCCCCCAAAAGCTGGTGGATATTCCAATTCTTAGATTTACCAAACCAGCATAAAACAGCTTCTTTGTTACCTTACTGGTTATTCAGAAGTCCAAACAACACAGTTCCCTTAAAGTGATCCAGCCTCAGGCCTCCATACAGGTACCTAAGTCAAATATGATGATTTCTGAAAATCTTATTTCATCATATAAAAGAAAAGATTCTACCAATCAAAAAGGATCGGACATATTGCCTCCCAGGTTAATGAACGTTTCAGATCTTACCCAAATGCACGCTAAAGCCAATTCTTATTAACTAAACTAAAATTTATTAAAAAACAACAGAGTATGGTTAAAAGATCGATATACATACAGACATGAGTTCAATTCATTTAGGTGCAGTTTCATAGCAGAGATGGTGAGCTTTGTAGTTGCAAAGAGTCCTTTCAGAAATAGTTCATAAGTTATACTCCAAAGTCATCCTATGTTTACAATTCATTTAAATGATAGGATGTTCTTTTGACCTCTGAATTATCAGAATACACCATAGATAGGGACTGTTGTTGTGGATCCATTGTGGATCCTACTCATACATATGTAAAAACACAAACATTATCTCCCCACATGTCTTTTGAGGGTTATTTATTTTGCAGGATGTTTAACCCTTTCTAGCCATGCGTCACAGTTTCATTATTAAAACAATGTTTCTGTTTATTTCCTTAGTCAGACACTATTATATCAGAGCAATGGGATTGTTTTTTTTGTTTGTTTTTACATATAGTGGTCTTGCAGTGTTTATGATCCGGCATTTATCAAGTTAAAAGTTCTCACTCTCTAAAAGTGAAAGTGAACATTTTTCACCAGAAATTATTTTCTAGCCTGGAAAGTGGTGTGTGTGATGTTCCCTCTCATGTTATCTAGACCAGTGACCTGCTAGGTCACTCCAATCCTTGATTCTGGGAGCCAGCTTTACCCTGCTGTGCTGTGAGAACCCACAACTCCAGGGCTGTTGACGCACAGCCTCTGGCATGTAAGCTGCTCCCAGCTACTTGCAATAGAATGGCACTAGCCAATATCTCCGGTCCCAGACACAACCCGAGGAACCTCTGTCTTGCAGTGTCCAGTTATTCCCGCTGGACGCTGCAAGCTTACATGAGTTCATCAATTTAACAAAGAAATTGATATGTACCAGGTGTGTTATCCCAAGGGGAGTCTCTGACACACTTCAACCAAACGCGCTGCTTCAAGTAGGATAAACAAACAGATTTATTAACTATAAAGATAGATTTTAAGTGATTATAAGTCAAAGCATAACGAGTCCCATTTGGTTAAATGAAATAAAAGCAAAACACATTCTAAACCGATCGTAACACTTTCAATGTCCTTACAAACTTAGATGCTTCTCACCACAGGCTGGCTGGTTGCTCTTCAGCCAGGCTCTCCCCTTTGATCAGCACTTCAGTCACTTGGTGTAGTGTCTATAGATGTAGGTCAAAGAGAGAGGAAGAGCATGGCAAATTTCTCTCCCTTTTATCATGTCCTTTCTTCCCTCTTGGCTTTGCGCCCCTTTCCCCCCTTCAGAATCAACTGAGCATGACCTCACTGCGGTTCCAAACTGACCAAAGAAAGAGGGGTGACTCACTCGAGAGTCTAACAGATGCTTTTGTTGTTGCCTAGGCCAGCATCCTTTGTTCCTGTGAGGCTGGGCTGGGTTTGTCTCATACATGCCCTGATGAACTGTGAACTGCCTCTCTATTCTTGGAGAATTTTTGCCTGGGCTTGCTTTAAGCCATGAGGATACATTTTCAGCCTCATAACCATATAAATGAAATTATATCCTATAACCTTACTATAACATTACTGTAACAATTACTATAACGGCACTAAACAACCATGCTCACTACAACACCCAACATGACAAACTTTGCATTTGATACCACACAATCATTTTATAAAGATGAACATGGGGGTGAGGTACAGAGCGTCAGGGTGTGGCCTTGTAATTTATTATTTTGATAGGGTGGAGAAGTTTTCCTGGGCAGTTTCTGTAAAAGAGATCAAAGTAAAATTGATCTGACTTTATTCCTGTGAGAGAGACCACCATGTAGTTGACAGGCTTTGTGTTTTTCTACTTTTTGATGCTTCTGTGATACAGTACCAGGCCTAGGATTTTTTTTTAAAAGGGAGGACAGTGTTAGTACTACATAGAATTTGAAATGACATCGACTAGTCATTTTTATTATAGTTTTACTTTTATTTCTCCCGTTTACAATATCCTTTTCCACCTGAACATAACCCCCCATCTCTATGGTTTTAATACAGTTTGAACAAACATGCTAGATTTTTTAGAAATATATTTCTCTAACTTTCTTTCTAAAATATTTTTCTTTGTGCTCTAGTAGGAGTATTTGTTACCTTCTCCCAATGAAGTAATCAGAGGGAGTATTTAACATGCATATAAGGGACCTACGAAACTAGTGGCTGTTTTGTCTTGGAAGGGGAGTTGTGGGTTTAATATAATAAAATTAAGAAAAGTAAGTTTTGAATAACATTCTCAAAACCATCTTTTCATTACTGATGCTTCTAAATCCCATTACCAAAAATCACATAGGTGCTTCAGAACCCAAGTCACTTAGGCACTTGAAAATTTTACCGATTGTACTTGAATCTTTGGCAGTATCCCTGTAACATAAGTGCAAAGTAATATCAGGAAATGATCAGATACTGAAAACTTAAAACAGTGAGCTGAAAATGCCCACTGCAAAGGCACAAGGTAGAGAACCTTAGAATGGAATAAATTTTGCAAACATAATCATGATTCAGTTTTCAGGTGTTTTAGCTATAGCTGAAGTAGGATTTCAGTATTAGTGCATGTTTCCATTTTATTTTAGAGTGTCATTAACTTAAGTTTCTGATAATTGAAATGTAGTAGCTCTAGATAAAAGACTAGCTCTCAACTAGGAAAAATGATTTATCAGGGGAGATGCTACCTAGAAATGAAGACTGATCAGGAATGCACCTTACACAGGAGACTGGAAGTTAAAAAAGGTAGAAGCTGCTCTTTTTGCTCTCTCTTTAGCCATTTTTGACCAGCTTAACATGAGAGAAGCTGCTGCAGGAGCTAGGTGAGGCTGGAGAAGGGATTAGAAGGGAAGGGAATGGAAGGCGAGACACTGCATACCTGAACACAGGTAGTCCCCAAAGGACTCCCAAGGGGAGGGTGAACTGGAATGTGGGAAAATGCATGTATTATGTTTCTATGGATTTGTGTATTTCACATAAATTAAGAGTAATAATGTGTTAGACATCTGTGCAAAGTGTCTGTGTTGTATACTACTACATGTCTCTGGAGAGTTAAACTATAATCCACAAAGCTCACACCTCCAGTGGGGTTTTTGTGTATTTGAAATACCGGGGTAGTTAGAAAAAGTCAGCTCTGATTCCAGGGGCTGAACACTGGGCTGCATGGTCGCAGCTCTCAGAAAGGAGAGCTATACCGACTATCTGCACTATGAGAACCCAAGGGCCTAGGAATCCAAAACCTGGGACCATGACTGGGCTATATTCAGACTCTGGGAAGCTTAAAATAGCTGGGATCCAGGGGCTGGTGGACCACTGGCACAGAACTATTATTGACTCCTTTACTATAAAGTCTTTTCTCACCCCTTCAAAATCTTGTATTCATTATAGAGGCCATCAAAACTTCACCTTAACTTTGTCATTTTTTCTTATAAGAAACTGGGACTACATACTCTCTCGAGCCACTCCCTATTGATTGGTTTCTTTAGTGATTGGACCAGCTTCAGGCATACCATTTAGGTTGCCCATCTCCATTATCATAGAGTATCAGGGTTGGAAGGGATCTCAGGAGGTCATCTAGTCCAACCCCCTGCTCAAAGCAGGGCCAATCCCCAATTTTTGCCCCACATCCCTAAATGCCCCCCTCAAGGATTGAACTCAAAACCCTGGGTTTAGCAGGCCAATGCTCAAACCACTGAGCTATCGCTGCCTCCCCCATTATGCTCAGTGACACAGGCTTGCGGCTACTGAAGCAATTGAAGTATCTATTTTAATACCTGAAATGTTTGAGAAAGCATTGTAATTTAAAAATATGTAAGACTAAAGATGGTTCAGATAGTATCTGTAGGTGGTGCTCCATCTAGAGGAGCTGCTAAAATTATTGGATGTGCATGGGTGTATCAGGGGGATGTAGGAGAGGTATGATATCGACGGGGTGGGGTTGGGAGGAAGAAGTGAGACAGCACAAGGGGAGAAGAATTAGTCAACTTGAGTTAGGAGAAATGAGAGGGAGAAAAACATGAGATGAAAATAATAGAAATTCTAAAAGTAAGCCAAATAGAGTTTAAAACAATGGAAGACAAGGAATTTACCTGCCATTATTGTCAATCGTATACAGGTACTGATATTTCCAGAAATAGCTTATTGAGATGCGCTAATAATGATAAAAAATCCCAGCTCATCTTTCCAAAAGTAAGAACATTGAACCAAAAACAGGACTGAAAGAAAGGGAGGCTCTTGCTCCACACCCAGACCACTAGATAGTATTGCGAAAACAACAAATACAAACAAATGATAAATGATGATTACAGAATTCCGTTTTTCTCCAGAAGACAAGTGATTGGGCAACAAAATAGCAAATGAAATTTAATGTGGATAAATGTAAAGTAATGCACATTGGAAAAAATAACCCCAACTATACATACAATATGATGGGGGCTAATTTAGCTACAACTAATCAGGAGAAAGATCTTGGAGTCATCGTGGATAGTTCTCTGAAGACATCCACGCAGTGTGCAGCGGCAGTCAAAAAAGCAAGTGGGATGTTAGGAATCATTAAAAAAGGGATAGAGAATAAGATGGAGAGTATCTTATTGCCCTTATATAAATCCATGGTATGCCCACATCTTGAATACTGCATACAGATGTGGTCCCCTCATCTCAAAAAAGATATACGGGCATTAAAAAAGGTTCAGAAAAGGACAACTAAAATGATGAGGGGTTTGGAACGGGTCCCATATGAGGAGATTAAAGAGGCTAGGGCTTTTCAGCCTGGAAAGGAGGAGATTAAGGGGGGATATGATAGAGGTATATAAAATCATGAGTGGTGTGGAGAAAGTGAATAAGGAAAAGTTATTTACTTGTTCCCATACTATAAGAACTAGGGGCCACCAAATGAAATTAATGGACAGCAGGTTTAAAACAAATAAAAGGCAGTTCTTCACTCAGCGCACAGTCAACCTGTGGAACTCCTTGCCTGAGGAGGTTGTGAAGGCTAGGACTATAACAGGGTTTAAAAGAGAACTGGATAAATTCATGGAGGTTAAGTCCATTAATGGCTATTAGCCAGGATGGGTAAGGAATTGTGTCCCTAGCCTCTGTTTGTCAGAGGGTGGAGATGAATGGCAGGAGAGAGATCACTTGATCATTACCTGTTAGGTTCACTCCCTCTGGGGCATCTGGCATTGGCCACTGTTGGTAGACAGGATACTGGGCTGGATGGACCTTTGGTCTGACCCAGTATGGTCATTCTTATGTTCTTAAGACAACATATTTTAGTTGCCATTTAGTAGGTTTACAGATCCCTTGGTTTCTCTTAGGGAGGTAGAAGAAGTTTACATTTAAATATTTAATTGTATTTACAGGAATGGCATTTGTTTATGGCATGCATTAGAGTATTGTGTGTACTGAGAATTTACAGGTCTATTCCATAAACCAGAATAAAAGAAATCCAAAGAAATATAATTTTGTGTACCAACAATAAAGGGGAGGTTTGAACAGATTGTACGTAACGAATATCTCCAACAGTATTTAACAGATATCTTTATCATTTGGCACAAAAGTGCTTCCAGATTGCATGCTTTTTTCCCAGTTTTTTATGAGGTAAAGACTTCATTCCCCCAAACTCCCTCACTTTTTATATTGTTGAAATTAAATCACAACAGGAAATTTTATTTTCTTCTTTGCATTTCACCTTCTTTCTTCCTAGCACCTCCGCAACAGTTTCATTTAGAATCAGCTTTACTGAAGTGTTAGTACTGATTCAGAGTTCCCTGACACAGCCTTGCCCCAAGAGCCTTTTAGAAGTCGGAAGTAATGTCTAGTGCAGGGATTCCCAAACTGTGGTATGTGAGCTTAGCATTCTATCAGTTCACTTCACAAACATTTTTTTAAGAAGGTGGTACATGAACTGGTAAAGCTTGGAATTCGCTGGTCTAGTGATCTAAACTGAACATAAGGAATCAGAAACACCTACTTTCTAATCTCAGGTGCATCACTAACTGCATCCTCTTAACCTCTCCCTTAGTTTCCTTGTATGTAAAATAGAGAATTCCCATCTCTCATAGGTGCTGAAGTTTAATTGATGTTTTTAAAGTACTCAGTGTAGATTTATAGGATTATAAATGCTAAATAGTGTTCTTTATTCAGATACTGGCAATGGATTCCTTATATACCAGCAGTCATACAGGTAATTCCAGTGAGACTGACTTTCAAAACAAAACAAAAAACCCTTCATTTTTGGGCATCACCCTACCTTTCAGTTTCTGTTTATGTGCACCACTGATTCCAAGGAGGCCTGTCTTTAACTTGACCCTGCCAACATCAGTGACTCTGCAGGAAGATGCTAAACTTTGACTCATCAAAATCCAGTCCTGAACATATCTTTCTAAACAGAAAATTATTCACCACCAAAAGAGAACCTCATAATATGTCAGTTTAACAAGTCAATTGTTTGGGAGCTTATTTTGGGTTGGCAATTATTTAATTTTCTAATCTGCAGTTTCAATACATGAAGCTTGCAAGGGAAAAAAGGACATTAATAATTTATTAGTTTTTTTATTAGTTCCGTTATTTTTTTTATGTGCAGGAGAAAATTTTAATTTTGATATAGGGTCTGGTTTTAAAAAATACAGGCAGAGCCTAAGACCTTCATTTTTGCTGACTCATTGCTTTTCCCTAAAGGAAATGTTGGATCACCAGTTCCAAACCACGTGAGCCTCTGAGTACCAAAAAGCAAGAGTTACCATGACAGCAATATAGATAGTGACAAGTGAAAGGGTCAGAAAAGATAATTTTGGCTATTGTGATTAGGAATATAAAGAATAACATGCTTAAGGGGAAAAGGCAGCATATACCCCATTTAAAAATAATCTGAGTTTCTGTGGCATTTATTTTTTATTCTTTTCTGTGCTGTTTTTATAAGCAGCCTTGAAAAGGACACAAGGCATATAAATTATGCTATTTGATAGGAAGACATTTTCAATTCTTGCATAAAAATATTTGTTTCACATATGAAAAAGACATGTGTAGCTGCAGTTAGGAAAAGGGCATATTTTGTAAAGGTTATAGCAGGTTCATATCAAGTGAGGCTTGCTAGATTGTTTAGTTACATCAGGTCATTTGGTTTAAATGATTAATAATCCAGCAAGGCTCCTACTCTTATGCAGGAAAGAAGGCTTCAAGCAGAAAACCTTGTTAAAAAGGTAGTGAGTTGAGTTGTTTTGGATAATTTAGTTGTAAATGAGTTGTCTGTATTTCTGAACCTTGCCTTAATTGTTACAGATGCAGATTAAGCCACTGTTGTCTAAAAATGTAAATCTCTCCCTTCCCTCCCCTCCGTCCCCCCGCAGCAATAATCTCCAAGCTTATGGAACCTCTCGAAGTAGTCTGTACTAATCAAGAACAGTTATGTCCAAAGATCTTAATTTTTGTGGCTAGCTTCATGGCTTTGAACAGAGATGGGAGAGGCTTTTTGCTCTCAGGGGTCAATAGTTAAATCAGATTTACTACTCTACGTGCCAGTCTGAAACACCAGCACAATGGTCTTCATTACTCTTTGACCTCCACTCTTCATTCCACACTCTGTGTCTTCTCAAATTCTCTGCTGTTCCCTGGTTCTCCCTTACTTTCTTGTCTCCTTCCAGACATTCACGCTTCTTGCCCCCTTCCACCACCTATACCAACTTGATCTTCTGACTGATGTTGTGGGAACAGACTTCACACTCTTCCCAGATTATCGGCATGACATAAAATAAAGATGTGTTGCTTGATTAACCGGTATCTGCTACTGCCCCTGCTGTCTTGAATCAACATCTGGAAATTAATTTGGAGTATGTGCTAGATTAACATCTCATATCATTTGTGGACATGTATGCCACATACTAATCACTGACCAAGAGAGAGCATTATTTTTAGATATATCTAGAAAATCTGCAGGAAGAATTATCTTGGATATGTTATGAATAGGGAATCCAGACTCAAATCCCAAAACTTAACCCCATCCTCCTCACCTACCTTGAGCCAGCAGAAGCTGTGAAATCTGCTAAGTGATCCACTCAGTTTCCAAAGATTGAATTAGATTTGTATCATTGTACAGAGACAACTATTGGGTAGTCAAGAGTACCAGTCACTGAACTCCAGCTGGACAGAAACTGTGTATGTACATGTGCAGGGAGAGAAGAGGAATACATTAAATTAAAAGAATGGGTTTATGAAAGTTTCAGGCCTGATTTTCCAAAAATTCCTAGATGCTAGATTTTGAGCTTCAACTGGAGGTAAAATTCTTTACAAAATAGGGTATAATAAAGGATTTGTGGATCATGACAGCAACCATATGGGGTTAGGAAGACTTGGATTTTGTGAGGGTTGGATCCCACATTTAATTGTTTTTTTTTTCATTTTTGCCTTTTTATTATTTTCTCTCTGCTTATATATAGAGCATCAACGTTCTCATAACATAAGTTGTTTTGGTTTTGATTTTTAAAATTAGAACTGGACAATAGACCTCCTCTGGTTTTGTATACACAACACTGTGAAAATGGGTTGGAATCCAGGTATTCAAATCAGAGATCCTCTATCATCCCATAATTCAAAGGGGCTCGGCTTCCAAATTCCTTTTTGGCCCATTTGAAAAACAAATACATAATGTTGAAATCTAAAAAATTAAAACAAAAATAGTAATTTGAACCTGCTTCCCAGGTTATGTGATTTTAATACTGCCCTCTGTAGATTGGTGTGAGCTATGAGTCACCTTCAGAAATGTGCAAGATCGTTTTTCTTGGTATCAGATAATTCCATCTATAAATAGCATTTTTCTCTTCTCATAGCTATGTTCTATTTATTCTTTTAATCACTGGTTAGGATTAAGAAATGTTTGCAAATATTTCTTGTGGCCTCTTTTTTGTGCCAGAGGCGTTCATACTGTCAAAATAAGAGATTTTATCTCTATGTAAAGCATGTTTTCTTGGTATTTAACTATGAACCATTGTATAAAATAATACTTTATTATTTTTATGTGAAAATATGTTGTGGTATTATGTACTAAAGCTTATCATTTAAAAAAATATCCTAAATGTGTAACGTATGAGAAAGTGAAAATCTAGCTGTATATATCCCTCTGTGATTAGATTAATCAGATTTTATAAGGGTTCAAAACAGGGGGGATTTTGCTTGTGGAAAAATTATAATAAACATATCCAAAAGACATAAAGATGGGACACAAACTCTCATAATGAACTTCGTAATTTATTTTTGAATCTGGGAATTTCCTTCACTCCAGCCAAGTGCATTGTCATTAAGCCGCAGCTGTACACAGAGCTGGCATGTGAAGAAAATGTCATAGTGTGGTGTGATGACAGATTTCTGTGCGTAATGCAATTGTCATAAGATGCATTTGTTTCATTTTGGTAACTTTTTCATTGCTAGCTTTAGAATCGCTTAGAACACCCTGCAGAGAACCTGTCATGGTTTTAGTTCTATGAGATACTTAGAACTTTTTCAAAATTGGGTCACTTATTGGGTGCCTAAATATGGGTTTAGGACCCTAACTGTAGGTACCCATTTTAAAAAATTGGGCTATGAACTTTTTTGTTCCTAACTTTATCATTGTAGCTATCTGAAGCCTACAGGGGTCTTGACTATTTTGTTAAAAAAAAAAAAAAAAAAATTACTACCTAAGAGTAAAGATTATGTGTGTGTATTCTCTACAACTGAAAAGTTTGTATGTGATACAAGCATGCGTGGTGTGTTCATGCCCTATATCAAGAGGTCCATACAGGCAAGTATATCTTTAATAGTGTCATGAGGCTGACCTTCATGTGCTCAAATTCCTTTCAGATCCTTCTAGCAGATGAAAAGTGTGTAATGCTCTGCCTATGCCTTCTCCACCATTGTTTACAATGTATTATATGGTGTAATCCGTCAGCCAACTTTAATTTCACAAGCTATTCATTGTGTTTAAATAGTACCTTTCTAATATTAAATATTTATGGAAGTCTTTGGGAAGAATACATTAAAATGGCAGATGGGGGTCATTTCAAGCTTTTTCTTGATTGAAGATTAGGGACCCCTGTGAATTTGTAGTCTGCTTTCAAGGAAAGTTCACAAAGTCTGATAACCCAAGGAAGCAAGAATTCCACCAATTCCCAGCACTGTGATTTCAAAAAGCAATGGTTGCCTGCAATCTTCATGCTTCAGCACCTTTCATTTTGAAATCATTCGCAAGTGCAGTGAAGAATGGTGAACAAAAACATTTACAGTTGTATTGCTTATTAATAATTCAGCAGACTTACAAGTTTTGCACATTAAGATTACCTTACTCATTGATTTTTTAGCTAGGAAAGCTAAGTGGAAAATCAAGCCTTTGATATCTGTCCAATTGAGAGGTGTACATTCAGGAGCACTCTAATGACCTGGGACTTCCGCTGTGTGGCTGTAGCATACCATGCTGGGAGGGTAGCGGGGAAGCGTGAGTTTACCATGTCATAAATGGGGAGACATGATGAGGATGGCTGTTTCTTCTTCTCTTAGTTTATCTTGTTTTTCATTTTGTTGTCTTGTGTTGTGAGCTATTTTCAACAAAACTGGTGACTATACTCAACTTGGTTTACACACACACGTACATGTTTTCAAGTGCTTGATGTAAGAGGAAAAATAATTAAGATGTTGTGTTATATACCTAAATGCAAAACATTATTGTTTTTAATCACGTTTCATGAGTGGAGCCTGTCATTGGAAAATTAGACCTTTTTACTGAGAAAGATGTAGTTACCTAAATATGTTACTATCCTCCAGAGGGGACTGTAGCGGGGTGGTCACCTGCCCCAGCCCTGAAGGGGTTAAAACAGCCCTGGGAGCCAATAGGCTAGGCTGATAGGGGAAGCAGCCGCAGCTGGGGCCATGCCCCATTCAGGCATATTTAGATCCCCTTGACTGTGTCATTTTTTTCCATTTAAACAACATTTTACACTTATTTAATAATCTATGAATGGTAGGTGTTTTATTCTAGGTGAAGGCAATTGAATTTTCTGGCCAAAAAGTGTATTTGGTGATAGTGTTTTCAAGCTTTACATGCCATGTAATGTGCGTGAGTGGTTAGTTATTGTTTTATATATCACCGACAGGTTGTGGGCACTTCAAGAGGTAGGAAGGCAAAGCTTCTGCTCCAAAGAGCTTGCAATCTAAACGGACATCCTTAGCAAAGGGTATAGAGTGCAGAAACACAGTGTATTTAAACAGCGAAGGCTGTATAGAAGGGTGCTGAAGAATGGTGTTGCTACTAAGCTGTTAAGGCTGCTTAAGCTGTTACAATTGCTCAGTGCTTCTGTTCTTGGAGCTCTGGTGTTATCAACGCTAGCAGAGAGCCTAATTCAGCAGACCTCAGTGTTGCTCATAGAGAAAGACTCAGAGAGATCATCCCATAGAGAGAGGCCACAAGCATGGTTCAGTGACAAAGGCACTCAGCCAGGTTTATTGCCCTCAAAGCACAGTGCTAACAACTCACACAACTTGCACAAGTACATTAACATAGGAGTTCCCCGTGGCAAAGAGCGGCTCAGTCAGCAGCTGGAGTTTCTGCTGTTCCCTCAGCCACACAAAGGGTTACAGTAAGTACCCTGGCATTTATAGACTGAGACAAACAACTTTCTCACCATCTTATGTATTTCATGACATCTGTTTGTTACTTCCCCTTGTTTCTGTTATCTTGAGCACAGCATCCCTATCCATTGTTCTGTTACACCCCAATCTAGTACAAGATAAAATAGTTTATCTGTACAAGCTTTCTGAAATATATTTACATAAATACACAGTGTCTAGTATTTAGGTATGCCTGTTTTAACAACGCTAGCGGCAACTTTGCCAAGTTTAAGTGCTGGGCAGTGAACTTGTAAGCAAGTGCTTTAACAAATGCCCTAACTTTGGTTCAGAGCCTCTGGTTCAGGCCTCAGGTCTTGCACCTGGCACAGCGCTTCAGGCTTTCTCTCTCTCTCTCTGTCTCTCTCCTGTATTCCCCTGTTTTTTCTGTCTTTATTGGTCATCCCAGAAAAGCATAATGCATGGACTAAAGATGACCCAGTGGGCTAAACACTGTTACTTGACCATTTTGTTTTACCCATCCATGCCCCATGTGTCCAATGGTTTCGCATTCCCTTGTACTACCTCTGGGCAGTTTCCTACAGTAAGTTGTTCCTAGTCCCATATAGTGGGCCTGGGAATGTTAGGTTGAGGAGTTTAGCTGAGAAGTGCCGTTTTAAATTTATTTTGAAAAACTGGGATAGGCACTATTACAGTGTGCCCCACAGGGCTAAGTACATGAGTTAAACAAAAATGTGGAGTAGTGACATCACAAATGAGGCCTTCAGATATAATGTTTTTGTAGTTAATTACTACACAGTACTATTCATCCATGTTATAGATTGCCCTTATTGCTGGTTGTCACCATCTGATAACCTTTGCTTAGCGAGAGATAGGAGCGGCTAGCTTTTCTGTTCCATTGGATTGGCCTCAATCATTGTGACCACACACTAGAGTTGCGATGTCAACAACATTACTGGCATAACATGCCACGTGCGGTGCTCTTTAGATTTGCATTGCTCTGTGATACATCAGTAGTTGTAGATTTTGTTGTTGTTTTTTTATATGCTGCCTTCCAGATAACCTACTGAATGGACAGGAACCAATTATCAAATATAACTGTCAGGATTCAGTATTGGTAATCTGGCACTGGAAAAAGTTGTTTTGAATAAAATGTGCCTTAGTTAGGATGCAGTGTCACTGACCCCAAATTATGACTAGTACTAACAGAAGATGTGTGTATACAAATGGCCGATTACATACAGCAGTGTTACACTGAGTTGATCAGACTCAAATGCAAGGGGTATGAATGCAGGGTACATTATGGCTTCAAAGTTAACACAGAAACCTTCTCCCTTTATATACATTACACATAAGGTGATCAGATGCCCCTATTAGTCCTGATATTTGGGGATTTTTCTCAGATAGGTGCCTATTACCCCCCACCCCATCCTGATTTTTCACACTTGCTATTTGGTCACCCTAATTACACATCTCATTGCATTTACTATACATTGCATCACACATTTTTGGATTCTGTCTGTCTTTTTTATATTAGTGTTGGTTTCATTTGCATTGTATTCCTCTCTTTCTGTGCTTTCTTTTTCAAGTTTATTATCCAGAAGCACATTTCCAAGACCACAGTAGTGGTAGTTATTTGAACCACCATTAATATTAGGCTTAAAGTGCAAACCAGGGGATGCAATCTAACATGCTCTACTACAGCCCACCACAGTGTTTCCACTGCCTGAACAATGTCATTCACAATTTCTGGTTGCTCGGCTATTAGTTGGACAATGGGCACCAATTGCTCTATTTTCCATTGTACAAAATCAGTGGTATTAATGGACAAGGGAGGTATGGGTGCAAAGAGATTGGTCACCAGTGACTCCTATTTGGTGTTGTCTGTCACAGCCTCTGGTTCATTCTTCATCTGCACACTTGGCCATAGGGCATGGGTCCCAATCTGAATTACTGCGGTGAGGTTCGTACAAAATCCATTCAAGATAACCTGGCATGGTGGTGACCCCACCGAAAAGTTGTGGTATTCCAAAGCGCACACTGTGTCCCCGAGCCATACCACCTTCTTCACTTTCTCTTTAATAACTAGTTGGGTCCAACCTCTCTCCCTTATGGTGAGGTTCATTCTGGCTGAGCACTCACAGAACCATCTATGCTTGATTTGTTTACAGCAGGTTGTGTTTTTCATCTCCTCCTTGTGTTGCTATCTTCACGCTGGGATAATGCTGTTTATAGGTCCCATTTTCTATTGTACCCATATGGTTAACATCGTACTAATTCTTTAGGATTCCCTGTCCATCTAGGAATAGCAATCATAATTGGCAGAGTCAAATTATTAATTTCATTTGGTGCTGAAGATCCAGGACCTTTTAGCCTTGATTACAATGATGCAAATCTGATGAAAATTCTTCAATTCTTCGTTTACTTTGTTCCATCTGTTAATTTTTGCTAGGGCCACCTTTTTCCATTTCTGTTTCCACAGTTCAGGTGCTATGAATGTACCCAAAGTCTGTTATTGCTTCCAAGATTTATACTGGGGGACAGCACCTCTCTTTTTTTCCAGACTTTCTACTGCTGTTTCCAGGTTCCTATTCTCTTGTTTCATTTGCTCAAGCATATCGTGTGCCTGAATTGCCTACTGCCCTGCCAATTTTCTGGCACGTTGTCTAAGCCACCTCACTGCCATGGCCATTAATGCAATACTCTATACCTCTTACTCTTATTACTTTCTTAAGTCTCAGCCTCTGCCATTGCTTTACATATTCCAGTCCATGTTTTCCCACTATCCTTTTTGACTTCATATTAACCTCCTTTTCTGGCTACCCAGCGCATCTATATTTCATCAAACTCTGAAGATATTTAGGGAGGGAATTAGGGGATTCCCTAGCTTGGAATTTTCTGCCATCACAGATTGCGTCCCTACGAGTGGACAGCTTGGCACGTACCAAATCAGTGGTCGGGGTCACCAGTGTAGAAGACACTGAAGAATGTTGTTGCAGCTAAGCTGTTAAGGCTGCTTAAGCTGTTACAGCTGCACAGTGCTTCTGTTCTTGGAGCTCCGGTGTTATCAGCACTAGCAGAAAGCATAGCCTGCTAATTCAGCAGACCTCGATGTTACGTACAGTAACTCCGCACTTAACGTCCTCTCACTTAACGTTGTTTTGATCTTATGTCCCTGCTCCATTAAAGAACATACTCATTTAAAGTTGTGCAATGTTCCGCTATAACATTGTTTGGCTGCCTGCTTTGTCCATAGCTGGCAGCCCCCCTGTCAGCTCCCCTATGCCTCCTGAATGCCGCAAACCAACTGATTGCCGCAGGCAGGAGGCAGGGGAAGGAGGGGGAGGAGTGAGGACGTGGCGTGCAGAGTAAAGGGGGAGGATGTGGGGGGGAGAAGAGGCGGGTTAAGGGTTGGGGCTTGGGGGAAGGGATGGAGTGCGCGGGTCGAGGATTGAGCCCCCTGCTCCTGGTGCTTGCACAGTAGTGGATGCTGCCGTTGCTGCCCCACAACGTGCTTCTCCTAGCCTATGGCACCTTCAGCCTCCTTGCCTGCCTCATTGTCTGCAGTGCCAGTGGGCTGAGCCTATGTGGGGTAAGGCGGGGGCACCTTCCATTGCTTCATACTCAACAATGATGATTGTAGTATTAAATTGTTTCTTTAAAATTGTTTAAAATGTATATAATGCCTTTTGTTTGGCAAATTTTTTTTCCCTGGAACCTAACCGCCTCTATTTACATTAATTCTTATGGGGAAATTGGATTCGCTTAACATCATTTCATTTAAAGTCGCATTTTTCAGGAACATAACTGCAACATTAAGTGAGGAGTTACTATACAGAGAAAGACTATAGGCACAGTTCGGTGACAAAGGCATCAGCCAGGTTTATTGCCCTCAAGGCACAGTTCTAACGACTCACACAACTTGCACAAGTACATTAACACATGAATGGTCCCGTGGCAAGGAGTGGCACGAAAGTTTCTGCTGTTCCTTCGGTCACACAAAGCGTCAAGGCAAGGTACCCTGCCATATATAAACTGAGGATAAACAACTTTTGCACCACCTTATGCACTTCATGACATTTGTTTAACTCCCCTTGTTCCTGATATCTTGAACATAACATCTCTATTTGTTGTTTTGTTAAACCATCTTATCTTGTACTAGATTGGTGTGTAGCTAGTCTTCTGAAGTATGTTTACGTAAATACCCAGTGCCTAGTACTTCTTACAAATGGCTATGTTTTAACAACGCTAGCAGCAACTTTGCCAAGTATATGTACTGGGCAGTGAACTTGTAAGCATCTGCTTTAATACATGCCGTGTCTCTGGTTCACAGCCTCTGGTTCAGGCCTCAGTTCTTGCACCAGGACCAGCGTTCCAGGCTCTCTCTCTCTGCTACAGGCTAATATGCACATTTTGTTATTTCCACTGTTTCGTTTTGTTTTGCTTGAAATAAAAGTTCTATTTCATCTTTGTTTAATACTTCTGTAAGGGTTCAAGTAGGAATTTTTAAAGAGGGACATGAAGGGAGAAAGGAGTGGGGTCGTGCTGCACTTGGGCAGGAAATGTGTTTCAAATATAGGAGTTGAACAGAAGAAGGTTCAGAGCTGAGTGGGAGATGTGCACATGTTGAAATAAATATCTAGATGAATGTTCAATTAATTACATCATACATTCTCTTAAAATTCTCCACACTCTAGACAGCAATACAAAATTGCAAATGCTAAGAGGTCAGCAGAAGGGCTACCAGATTCGGTTGGTCTGATACTATAGCAAGGGTGGGCAAACTACAGCCCGTGGGCCGGATCTGGCCCCTCAGGGCTTTGGATCTGGCCCGCGGCATTGCCACCCCCATGGTGCCGTGGGCCCCGCACGACTCCCAGAAGTGGCCGGCACCACGTGGCCACGTGGCATTCCCATTGGCTGGGAATGGGGAACCGTGGCCAATGGGAGCTTCGGGGGAAGGTACCCACAGGCAAGGGCAGTGCGCTGAGCTCTCTGCCTCCCCCCTTCCCCCTCCAGGGGCCACAGGGGGGGAGGACAGGGAGAGCCTGCCCTGGTCCCGGTGCATGCCGCTACCACCCCGGAGCCGCTCCAGGTAAGTGGACTGGGCCGGAGCCCAAACCTCTCCTGCACCCCGCACCAACTCCCTGCCCTGAGTCCCCTGCCTGCACCCCAACCTCCTGCCGCACGCCGCCTGATCCCCAACCCACTCCCACACTCTTCACCCCTCCTGAATCCCAACCCCCTGCCCTGAGCCCCCTGATGCACCCTGCACCCCTCTGCATCCCAATCCTCTGCCCTGTGCCCCCTCGTACACCCGCACCACTCCTCTACCCCAACCCCTTGCCCTGAGCCCTTTCCTGCACACCACACTCCCTCCCAACCCCCTGCCCCAGCCCTACATTCATGGCCCTGCAAGCAATTTCCCCACCCAGATGTGGCCCCCGGGCCAAAAGGTTTGCCCACCCCTGTACTATAGTGTTTAGGAGATAATTAGGGTTGGAAATGATTTGTTGGGTCCAGTGCCTGTCCTCAGAATGAAGATTTATGTGCAGATATACAGGTATATGCCTAGTTGTGCATCTACATGGATTATCCATGCTTGGGGGCATATCCTGGCCCACCAGTCATTCCACATAGGTTTAGAAAAACCAACAGGCAGCAAATGGGGGCAGTTTCTTTTCCACACCAAAAGAAAGGAATATGGAGGGTAGTAAAAAAGCAAAGAGTTTGTGCAGGGTGAGGAATACTTATCCCTAGTGCTCCATGGGCTTCTGTCTCCAGTAGTATGGATGGTGGGGGGGCTGAGAGGGGTGGATTATAGTGTGCTCTGTGGATCTACTGTTGTCTAGCCAAATATTCTGACCCAAACCAGGACATACTTCCCTAAGAGAGGACTCAGCTACTGCAAATCTGAGGCGTGGCTTCATTGGCATATGGCCAGAACCAGAGACTGTCCCAAGCCCAGTTACCTCCAGTTTGTGGAAACAAGGAAGAATATTTGGTCCTTGATGTGCACTTAAATTAGTCAGAGAAATAGCATACTGTATGTGAACCATAAACTATTTTTACTCATTCATAAATTCTTTATTTCTTCATGAAATTTCCCCCATACATTTATAAAGCTCAAGCATTGCTCTCTGAGGACTCTGTTTTGAATTCAAAACTGAAGTTTTGAATGTTAACAGTTTTCTCAGTTGCCTGAATGCAGTAAAGAATCAGTAAAATGTACTTGAATATTTAAAAATAAATTTATACTCAGAGAATTTTTTGAAATGGCAGATTGGATATTCTTGAAAAAAATGTGTGTGGGCTGAGTTCAAGCCTCAGAAAACTCATCCTCAAAGGTAAATTTTGGAGGGAAGTTGTTCAGAATAAAGTCCTTTTTCAACCACAGTTCTAGCGTTGTTGCTATAATATATTCAACTATAAAATGTAGAAGAGCTGCAAATAAGTGACTGGTAGTTGCCTCAGGCAGAAATTTTTACTGATGCAATGAGATAAAAGTAATTAAGAAACGTGCAGACTGATGGGTAATTAAATCCATTGGAAGCATTTTGTAACTAATTACAATGTTCTAATCACAGATTGCTTTCTATTTGTCAAGGTAAGTGTATATAATTATACAGTTCCTATTTTCTTTCATCTAAAATCATCCCAGTTGGGTGGATATTTTCTTAAGCAAACCAAAGCTTCTGAATTTTTGGCAGTTCATTTTATTGGATAAAGTAGACAAGGTGACGGTCATCTTGTTTCATGATTCCAGGTGGCACAGCTGCCTGCATCTATTGTTCCTCTTTTCTCCTGTGCTTGTTAGTTAATTCTGTGGACTAGATCATTCTTGTTTTGTTTTTTTATCACATTTATACCTTTATCCAACTCTATTCTGATAAATGCCACCATATTGAGTATCTCAATGCATGAATGTCCTTGACAGTCCGCGTAGTCATTTTTGGAGCTGATAAGGATTTTTTTTTTTTTTTTAACTAGGAAAAGTGGTTTATGATAAACGTAACCTATTTTCAACCTTTTTTCTAATGTATCACTTCAGCTTGATTTTATTTGGTTATATTTTAGCACAGGGAGGGAGCATCGTCTAGAACTTGACCAGCTAAATCAAGCTACAGAATATTACCCTGAGTCTACAATATGTAAACGTCATGTTGAGTTTGGGCTTACCTCGCACGTGTTATCTAAACTCAACCAAAAATTGACTATTTTTCCTAGTTAGCACAATGCAGAATAGTTGCTAGCTGGTGGAAATTCTGCCTTCTTATTGAATTCCTGCCACATATGTTACTATTTCATCACAAGTTCCTGAAGATTATGTAAAATGCTTCCTTATCATCCAATTACCATCATAAATTCACTGGATATTTTTTTTCTAAGTGCAGAAGGATTTGGGACTTTTAAAGTAGCTTTTTCCATTTTTTTAAATAGAAAACCTGTGAGATAAGTAAGTATTTTTTTTTTAATTTTTTCCCCTTGATGAACTGTTGAAGTGTGTTACTGAAAGCCATATAGGTGTAAGGAGAAGTAATTATGGTTAAGATTTTGCCAATATTATACTTATATTTTGCCCATAGTCATCCTAAATGTGGAAGTGATATTTTTTTTATCAAGGATTGGTTAGTACAGTGTAGACAAGTTTTTATTCTGTAACCACTATGAAATCTGTTAGGGTTGCACTACATATATACACCCACAATATTTTAAGATAATATTTGTATGGTATTTAAATATATACATAATTGATTACTGGCCTGTGTTTCTTTTGTTCCATATTGCATGCTATACTTGCCTATCTATTTTAGTCATTCCATTCAAGATGCATTTGGCATGCAGCATTATTGCAAATCTTCTTTCTAGTTGTACTTTTTTCCTTTGCATATCCCATTAAAAACACACTTTAAAAATGTTGTGATAACTGCCATTTTTGAGAAAGTGAACTGGACAGCTGCACGTTTTGTGGCCTCATTTGATCTGGTATAAAATTCTAGTTGGATTTGGTGGATATGAAAGTGAATAGACCAAATATAAAATAGACAAAAAGGCTATGTCTACACTGCACTTGTGTCGGTAAAACTTTTGTCGCTTAGTCCGACAAAAGTTTTGCCAACAAAAAGCACCACCCCTCATTGGTGGTGGTTTTATTTTATTGGCAGGAGAGCCCTTTCCTGCTGAAAAAGAGCAGCTACACTGCGTACCTCAAAGCTACGCTGCTGTAGCAGCACAGCAGTGCCGCTGTAATGTGCACAGTGTAGACGTAGCCTAATTCAGTACTTTGGCTGACTAGTTATGGGAAGGAACAACAGCACGTGAAGATCATTGGGACTTCTTGGCGGAGCAAAAGGATGGGGAGAAACATAGACTAGTACTGCAACTAGTACTGATCTAGTACTGCAACTGCTAATTATCTGGTTTTCGTTCTGCAGTGGGGAACGGATTGTTGATAAAGAGATTTTTCTGTCAGTGGTCTAATTCCCACCTTCTGAGTGAAGTGATACCAAGATTACTTGTCAGAATTTCGTTCTAAAAAGACAGCAAGCTAAGAGAGAAAAGACCTCATAGGGAATAAGTAGTCAAGAGCAGTGTGTCTACCTGCAACTATCATGTACTGTAGTTTTTCGTTTTTAATGTCTAAGTCTGTGACGTAGTGGTGTGATTTAAAAAAAAATGCATAAGGCAGATGTTTTTAAAGGATGTTTTATAAGACAGAATGACCAAATGCCCTCCTGCTAGGTCACAAGCAGATATGGAAAGGAGAAATCTGTCTATTGTGTTTTCAGTAATAGAAATAGAAACAGGGTAAAGTCAATCTATTTTGTAATTCAGTTTGCTGTTCGATCTCTTTATGAATGGAGAAAATCGGTTGAAAAACTTACATTATTGTTTTTAAAATGTGTATGTATTTGATATGTTGTAAAGCGTATCTCCCATAGATGATGTAGCTATTAAATATTTTTAATTTGGAACAAAGCTAATTAAATGCTTTTTCTAGCATGAGACAGAGTATATTTATTCTGATCATTCAAGCATCAACAAGTAATATTAGTGCAGCACAGAGTGACTTGACTCATCTCAGTGTGGCGCAGATGTTGGGTGGGATTTTCAAAAGTGCCTTAATGACTTCAGAGCACAAGCCCTGTTGAATTTCACTGAGACTTGTGCTCCCAAATCAGTCAGTTGAAAATCCTACTGGTGATGGATAGAAAGAGGAATGAAAATATATATATATATATATATATATATATATATATATCAATCAATCAATCAATCAATCATAGGCCTGCACAGACATGTAGTGGCTGGCCAGAAATTAGTTTTTAGTTCCACCGGTACCTATGACAGGTATTCTAAATGCATAAGTACCAGGAAAAAACAGAGTTTAAATCTGTTGTTTTGGCATAAGTATAATCTTGTTTTTAAAAATTTTAAGTAGAAGGTTCCAGATAGAACTTCATTCTCCAGAATTGGCAGTTTTGCCATAGAATAGATATAGTGGGATGGCAGCAGTGCAAACTTCCTCTCACTGTTGCATCACCATGCCACAACAGTCTTCTGCAACAACTGAAGAGAGAGTAGTTTAACCTCCGTTTAGCCTTTAGTGTCTCTTCCAACAAGTTTGTCCATTCAGAACTTGATGCAGACTGCCAGGTGGTTTTATGTAGACCACCAAAAACATTCTTAGGTACATATAGTCATTTATATAATGCACTGAATTCAGGTTGTTGATTTTGAGGTCAAAGGCACAATTTACCAATGCCCTGAGCCAACCAGTCCCCCAGTTGTAGCACTGCCTACAATAAAAAGGTTCACATTTTTTCCCATTGATTTAATTCAGACTGAAAATCCTCTTTTTGACTGTGCACAGTCTTGTGCAAGTAAAGTGCTGTTTGAACATTTTTTCAGTATAAATATTTTAAGCTCTCATGCCAGGATTTTCAAAAATGGGTGGCTGCAATTAGACTCCTAAATCCTTATTTAGGCATCTAAAAAGTCCTCAGTTCCCTGCAACTCCCACTGAAGCCAGAGAGAGATCTCTGAAGACCAATGGCTTGCTATAGGTTCTATAGGCTGTACAGTATGTTAGTGATATATAGAGCTTTTTGTGTGTTGAAATATATTTTTTTTAACATTCTTCCAGGGTATTTTTGCTGGATGGTTGAATAATATTAACACCCTGCAACCCATTTGAAGTGATTGGTGTTAAAAGTAGGAAATGTCACTAATATTGTTAGGTTTGCTCTGTAAACTGCAGCATTAACTTTTTAATTTTTTCTTTTACAAAATTGGCTTGCAGTGCAAGAAACTTTTATGTCCTTTATTGGAAGAAAGATCTTAAAAGCCTTTCAAATGTCAAAATGTATCGTTTGTTTATTATGAGGTTTAAGTTAAGCTATATAGAAAGGTGTCTGTACTAGCTGGTCAGTGCTGTTTCTCACATTGACAACATAGGTGGTCCTAAATGTTTCCATTATTGCCATAAATAAATATTCACAGCAGAAAATAATCTGCTGATGGTCAGCACCATGACTAATTGGTGTTGAGGATGGCAAAGGTTAGGTCAGAGCAGCATCCCATTGCTGGTTTCCCAATTACAAACCAGAATTAAAGGCACGCAGCCAGCCAAATAAGTTTAGGCAATGTGTAGTAGTCAGGCACAAAGTCTGTAAGATACCCAAGCATTTCTGAGGATCTTGTAAGCCAAGCCAGATGGTGCTCAGCTATAAAGATGATATTCTAAGAAAAAATATTTATAAAATAATGCTTTTCTTACAGATTCTCTTGCATTTATACGTATCTGATGTGGCTGGCAACATTTCAGCAACTGGGCTTTTGCTGAGACTTGACACTTTGGTAAGACACAGTGCAGTTTTTGTCTAGCATCCCAGACCTTTCTGTTTTGGGATCCTATTTTTAAAAAGGCAAACACTTTAATATGAATTCTCCTTCTCTGAATCAATAGCAATTTTTCATTTTTCTTAGTGGGCAGTGTTACATTGTTTATCCAAACTAGAGTGGAGTGGGTTTTTTGCTCTTACTTTGCATCGGAGTTTCAGTCCATCCTATTGTAAGCTCATGTTGCTCACCAGTATTCACCTGAAAAGCCACCAGAAGTTCTTGTGTAAATAGACAAGAATTAAAATAACCATTTCTTGTTGCAAAAATAAATGTGCATTTCCTCCAACCTGTCATCAGGTTTCTGTATGCAAGTCTGGCAGATAAACACATAATCCTCTGGAGCTAGTTTACACTAGCAGCATTACATTGGCACAGCTGCACTGATGCTGCGGCACCGCTGTGGTGTGTCTGGTGAAGACGCTCTATGCCAAGAGGAGACAGCTCTTCCATTGGCATAATAAATCCACCTCTGCGAGAAGTAGTAACTATGTCAATGGAAGGAGCTCTCCTGTCGACAAAGCACTGTCCACACCGGTGCCCAGGTTGGTGTAACATACGTTGCTTGATGGGTGGTTTATTCACACCCCTGAGCAATTTAAGTTATGCTGAAGTGAGTAGTAATGTAGACCTGGCATTAGGGGTACCATAGAAATTTTGGTTTTCAAGGATAGCTGTTCAAACTATTGACTAACAGACTTCTAAACCAGGGTATTTACAGATGAATTTCATGCATTTTAATTTTATCTGTACTGCTAACTCCACACTGTGTAGCTGACTTTATACTGGGGAGAGAGTTGTTTGGGGGGGGGAGGGGGAGAGAACATGAATATACAGTGGTGCTGATTAACGAATAAACCTTTTTTCTGAGTTTGGGAAAATTACACAACTCAGTCACTCACACTGCAGTTTAGGAATTATTTGTTTGAGCTATGGTGATACAGTAAACTGGGATTTCACTTTCAATCTTTTGATTTAAATCCAACTTCCTGAGGTTGCTAGTGAGCAATTTTCCAAATCCAAACTCCTCTGCACAGTTGTTCAGCACAATTTAAAAAGCTTGTGTGGCTTCTCTCATGAGAGAAGCAGAGGCTGAATTATTTCTCAGCTCTAGAAAAGATGGCTCCTGTAAATGAAGCTGAAGGTTATTGACAAGGCAGGGGGTTTTGGGGTGGGGTGGGGGAGAGGATGAGTATGTGTTGTGGCTAAATTAATTGAAACAGACATGAAAATAAAATGAGGACCATCAAATATTCCTGAATATTTATTCTCTCATGCATGGAAACAAACCCACACAGAATCTATAGAAAAACTAGTACTCTGGAGATATGCATTCAAGCATAATGAATTGTTTGGGGCCTTAGTAATTAAGAATATTAACAGGTTTTAGAAAGTTATGTAACTGTCCATTAATATTGATTATTGCAGCATACTATTTAGATTTAGGAATAATCAAACTAAAATACAGTTTTATAAATAATTATATTTATAAGAAGCAAATTGCTACGGTCTGTAGTTTAAAATAGTTATTGCATACATTTCATAAGCAAACAAGTTTTATTTAAATAAAAATTAGGTTAAAGACATCTGATTCCATATAGATGTAGACAGGAGGACCCAATTAACCTTATCAGGATCTAACAGCCCAATTCCTAGTGAGTGGCCATCCTATGCTGTTTAAAAAACAAATGAACAAGTAGGTTTACAGTCTATTCAATAGTTCTCTCCTCTTTCAGAACAAAATGTGACTAATTCAAGTTATTAATACACTGTAACTAAGATTGGTGTTGGAATAATACTTCTAAATCTAAATATATGAGGGGAACCTCATTGTAATCCCAGATTAATTATTGATAATTTGTACAGCATTAGAAAAGAAATGCACTTCTTTTGAAAGAGGTTTTAAAAGGTTTTGGTATATTTTTCTGTGCCAGTCTCAGGTTAGTACTGAGTGATTTTACATACTACAATCACTTACATCATTTTTCTAATTTCTGTTTGAATTCATGTGTTCCAATAGATATTTTTAAAGGCTTTTTCATTCCTGCACCCAAGACTGAAACATGCAGTACATGGGTTGAGGTGCTGTAGTTAATTCCAGAGGTTTGTAGATTCCAGGGAAGTATTTTCATCCATTCGGTCATAAAAATTTTCACAACAATGCATGATCAGATCCAGTTCATACTTAGTGCATCCCATTTGTTTCTCCTTGGGGGAAAAAGTAGTTAAAAACAACATATAATTGAACTTTTTTATTCTTGTACAAGTTAAAAGAGAGAAGGGGATGTAAGATATGTTAAAAAAATATGTAGAGAAAGATATCTTTAATTAGAATTGTCCCATTTCCATTTTCATGGGCTAACTAAGCACCCCTGAGTTCAAGCTCTGCCACTAGACTTCCTGGCCATCCTAATATTGTTAAACAATTTTTGGACTTAAAAACAATGTACCTGAGATGCATTGGTTCCTTTGCAGCCTTGAACAAATGATTCCATACACTATTTAATTTTTCAGTTGTGTTATTGATCAGGAATTTGGTACAATTATGGTCTACTATGTAGATCTATATTTAGATTCCTTACCTAGTGGTGGTACACATCATAATAATTAATATAGATATGTGCACTACAATATTTTAAAGGGTTTATGCATAATTTCTTATAACAACCCATTCCTATTAGCAAAGATTCAGCCCTTCAAGCAAATCATATACCCTTTTAAAACTGAAGAATATTTTTCTAATGTTTATAAGTATCTGATTTTGACACTTTTTAAAAGTTCAGTGTTTTTTGCTTAAACCTTCTCAGAAAGCTACACTGATTGTTTTAAAACTAGGTTATTTTAAGAGTTTATTCATGGGGCTGTGAATGCTACATTTGAACCATGAATTAATTTTCATGTCTAAATTACAAAACCACTAAAAAGTGGATTGACCACAGAAATGCTAACCCAGCATTACTGTTAATGTTGAACGGCCCCAGAAGTTAAGCCTCTGAAAAATTATTTCTTAAAAAAATTACCAATAATGGCTTTGAGGGAGACGTATAATCCAAAAAAAGTCATTCCGTTCTATTGGCTCTTCAACACGATGCTCTGTTTCATGAAAGATCCCCATTGAGTTGTTTTTCTAGTCTTCCTGCCAACTCCAATCTTTGGATTGAAGAAAATTAAACAAAATCCTGCTCTATCAATAGAACTTATCAAGAACAGAATTCTTGTTAATTCACAATCCTTCCTGCCCACAAAGAGCCAAGGTACATTTGCTAGGATCTTTTAAAGTGTCTTCTTAAAATCTCCATGCTTCAGATTGTAAAACAGCTACTAGCTTGTGGGAATAAGAAATTTCTCCAGTTCTGTTGTTGTCTAGTATAATGTTTCTTGCATCTTCCCCTGAAACATCTGGTAGACAGAAATCACTGACAGAGATAGGATCCTGGTCTAAATGAGCCATTGATCTGACTCACTATGCTATTCCATATTTCTGTGTCACTTTCATGCATGCACCCACAATAAACTCAACCTCCTCAGAAGCTGGGAGTCCCTCCCTCCCCCCACCTAACACTCTAGTCACTTATAAATTGGTGTTTGTTACTCTGGTCATGGCAGCTGGGTCATGTCTCCTAAAACAGGGCCATTGTTGAGCGACATGAGGTGCTTTTGGCTAAACAGCATTGCCAGTTCAGGAAGCAACAGAGAAGGTAATGATATTTTGTTTCTGTGCTGGGAAGTGGCATGTGAAGTGTTAAGGGCTAGTTTGGAAGAGGCATCTTTCAGCATTAGGGAATATCTTTTTAAAAGCAGGTTTTAAGGCATGTGTGTTAACTTTTTGTCCTGTCTTCTTTAATGGGGTCCCTGTGGCTGCAGTAATGCATATGTACTGCTGTTATAAAATTAGAATAGCATAATATCGTCTAAATGTTTTTTTCAAAATGTAAGATTTAATGATAATACAAAGGTTCATGTCTACCATGTTTGACTTTCACAGCAAATTGGATGTTGAAGTATTACTAATGGATATGAGAAACAGATTATGGTAATTTTCAACACAGAGTGAGATGGTCCTATGTAACATTGGAAGACATGTAAATAAATTAAAAAAAAAAAAAGCCAACAAAGAAAGAGGTCTATTTTTCCAAGCAATATTATGCTCTTGAGACTTGACTTTGTTGTATAGAATAAACAGGTATTTTTGTCAGTGATTGAATTGTTGTTTGAATTCCACTGTTGAACAGATGAAGCATCTGCACTGTCGATTTTTGTTTAAATGAAGATTTCTAGGTAGAAGTTAATCTTTTAAATTTTGAGTTAATTTGTATTACTATGTTAACACATAAACAGTTCATCAAAAGGTATGTTAAAATACAGAACGAGAATTAGTGTCTGTGGAAAAAATACGTTAACACACTTCAAAACCTTAAATAATTTCACTTAGACATCCCTGTGGACTGTGAGGGCTCAACAGAATCTAATTGCATTTTGATCATGATGTAGCTGGCTGATGGGTCATTCAGTGCTCTAAATACAGTTAGGAGGAAATGATTACCTTAACTTGGTTCTGAGTGTGCTTAAACTAAAAATCCAATAGCATATTTTACTAACATATGTTTATGATTTAGAATTAGAGAATGAAATTAGTAAGACTACATGACTTTTTGCCAAGTTAAGGCCCACTTAGAGTTGCATTGGTTCCTCTAATCATTTTAGAACATATTGTAAAACCTTCAACACTCCTTCTTTAAGAGATTTTCTCTGCCTCCAACATGCCACCTGTTTATTTCTTTCATGACTTCAGCATCTTCTCTTAAGTGTTTCTTTAAACTGAAGGTGAAAAATATTTCCAAAGATGTGCTTTGCAGTTTCCCTTTAAAGCCACTTATTCCTTCCAGTGTTATCGCCTTACCCAAAATCATCTACACCATTTAAGGTTATTTAGGTTTCAGATACATCTCCTCTAAGTTTTGCATTTCAGGTGTTATGCTTGATTTAGGTCGGCACTGTGCATATTAAGCATGACATTAGGGCTGTTTTCTGTTGTTTTCCACTGTGTATCACAGCAGTTAAATATTCTTTTTCTTCATCTTTAGAACGTTTCCCCAATTTATAACAACATGGTCTCTCTTTGTAGCCTTCCTTCGTTAGTGCAGAAGAGAAGTCAAGGGGAACTGGTATGATAATGGGGCTCTTCACCCAACGTAGAAACCCATTTTCTGTTTTTCTTGGAGGCAACCCTCCAGTGCTTTGCTCCTTCCTTACAGAGCATTCTAACAACCAGATGTGGTTCTTCAGAGGAGGAATTATAGAGGGTTCCTCCACTAGTTAAGGTACGATACAAGTTTATTTCACGATTGTCTTGTTCTCCTTCAAATTCTTTACACCTGGATCGGGAGGAGGAGCTACTTACCCAAGGCTCAACAGTTACTAGTTAAATACTTGCGCTGCCTTATAGTTCACGCTGCTGTCCTTTTGGAGTTTTAACTTGTATAGGACTAAATCAAATTAGCGTATCTCTGTTTTTCTAGGCTAACAATCTTTTTCTGTAGTGGTTTCCTACAAGGCCATATTAGCCTAGAGCCTGATGCAGCATTAATACAAATTGCATATGCAGGACAAGATGCCCATAACTGAGTCAAGGATGTTGTGATCAAAGTAGTGAGGAGGTTGCCTTATACAAGGTTTTCAGGGATTATCTTCTCCTGAATCTGTTTTTCCAGATTAGTCAACAATATCCAGGATTTATGTAATTGTGGTGCCTGGGAATATGTTCTGTTTCTAGACTAGCATTTCTTCTATTCAACAACCTTCTTGGTAACTGTTACCTAAGAACTCAATCATTGCCTCTCTTTCTCAGACCTGATGATTCTGCTGTCCCCCTCTCACTTTGGTTCCCTTACCTTTGCCTTAACTGTTTCCTAGTATACCAGTCTCTTGGCTTCTCATGCTATTCTTTCCCTATATGTTGTAGATAGATAGTCATGGAAATTCAGTGATTAGACCCTCTGCCTCAGCCCCTTCCCACATACTCTTACACAAACAATACTGAAAGGATCCTCTGAAATTTCCAGTTCTTGCTCCCTTTTCTTCCGCCAAATACTCACCTTCCTTTTCGTCATCGGAAATACTGATTGCTGTGGTCTTCTCCTTTCCCAGTGTTTCCTGAAAATGGACTGTGGGACCACCAAGGGTGTCAGAATATTTCAGGATGCTGTGTGCGGTCAAGGGAGAGGATTAATTTGGATGAGATAAAATTGCAGGATTCTTGATTTCCCTGCTCATACCACGCATACACATACTACAAATGTGCCACACCATGTTTGCACCTAGAGACTCCTCAAAAGCCACCCGTCTTTCCTCCCTGCTCCTGCTCTGCCCCCTGATGCACACATGTACAGGGCTTTGAACCAGCCCAAGTTTGTCCTCAGGTCTCCAGCAGGACTTGGCTTGAGCTTGTTTGAATAAATGGATGTCTTCCACCCACAGTTGAGTATAGCTTTCTTGTGCATGGGGAAAGTGGGAGTGAGAGAGGAGCTACCAGAGAGGAGGTATGGGGAGTGAGAGAGTCAGCAAAACGAGGTGAGAGAGCAAGCCACTATAATGAATAAAAAAAAAGAGAACCCCCCACAAAAATATAGGCAAAAAAGGCGTGAATGAGCAAATGGACGGGAAAAAGGAGAGAGATCAGGTTTCAGGGAAAGGAATGAGGAGGGATGAGATGATCATACTCCAGTACTCACCCTCCAGTCCACTCCAGCAAAGAAGACTGGGAATTGTCTTTCTGTTCAGTCAGAGAAGGGCAGCAAGCCCTAACACCTGTGTCTTGTTGGGTGCAGTATATGGCCAGGATGTTTTAGCAGGCAGCTGTCAGGCCCAATTGTCCAGTTGAATCTACTAAACTTAGCATCCCCTATACTTTAGGTCTATGCCATGTTCTCTTATTGTCTCTCCCTGTTACCTTGGTCTGTCATAAACTCCTACTTCTCTATCTATAAGGAATTTCCTGGCTTGAGAGACAAACTCGGTCTTCATTTGGGAGACAGAGTTCCTTTCTCCCCCACCCTCCAATCCTCTTTTATATTGTCATCAGCATCTAAGTGCTCTTACCACCTCAAAGTTGTGAGAAAGGATGCTATTGTAGCTTTAATAGGCCCTTTATGAGAACAATCAGTAGAGGAATTCCCCCAGTTTTCTTGACTGAGATGAAGGGGGCAGGCTGATCCCTTTACTTGGCCACACTTACTTTCTTGCTTCCTGGGAGAAGGAGCCATAACTCCTATCATAAAGTACTTTGCCTTCTAGTATGTGAGAAGAACAGCTATGACATACAGAAGAATTGATAAGAAACTTTCTCTTATTACAAGTACTTTTTCATGCTGCATTGTTTGTATTATTGTACCATACCATGTTGCTGTTTGAGTTAAATGCCATTTACCATTTTCATAGCGCACTAAAATAGTGCATACAAACCCCTTGCTATTTTTCATACTATGTCTTTATTATTTTCACCTTTTTGTCGTTATCAGCACATTTAACAAGATCATAATGATTTTTTTTTCCTAAGTCAGTTACAGATAATAGATCAGAAATTGAGCCTGGTTAATTATTCTTATATACTCAAAAAAGTCTCTGTAATCTGTTTTTTGGGTTTTTTTTATTTGATCAAATTTGTCCATTTCCATGGTTTATCCTGACCCAAATTCTTTCAATATAACCAGTCATGGTTTTTAAAAAGAAGTGTTTAAAAATACAAATGTGTCATGTCATTTATATTGTCATTATGATCCTCTCACTTATATTTAAGAAATGTCAAAGGTATTGAGAACTTCGTCCTGCCCCATTCGAGTTAATCAGAATTTTGCCATTAACTTCCATGGGAAATGGATCACATTCTGAAACAGCATCTTCCTTTTAAAATCTGTTAACCCTTTTCTCTAGCTTGTAGTAATACAAATGTATTTCAAGCCACTATAATAGTAAAAGAATGAGGAGTAAATATTGTGACAAAGTTCCTCCTCTACCTTGGTGGGTCTTGCACTTATTGGCGGATTTGCTCGCCTTGGAGCTTCACGGCAGCCCTCGGTTTGGCCGTTTTCGTGAACCCACAGTACAGGTCAACTCCTCCTGTGTCTGACCAGGAGTTGGGAGGTTTGGGGGGAACCTGGGCCTGCCTTCTACTCCGGGTTGTCTAGAGTGCCTTCTGGAACAGCTGTGCGACAGCTACAACTCCCTGGGCTACTTCCCCATGGCCTCCTTCCAACACCTTCTTTATCCTCACCATAGGACCTCCCTCCTGGTGTCTGATAATGCTTGTACTCCTCAGTCCTCTAACAGTCCGCGTTCTCACTCTCAGCTCCTAGCGCCTCTTGTTCCCAGCTCCTTACATGCACACCACAAACTGAAGTGAGCTCCTTTTTAAACCCAGGTGCCCTGATTAGCCTGCCTTAATTGATTCTAGCAGCTTCTTGATTGGCTGCAGGTGTTCTAATCAGCCTATCTGTCTTAATTGTCTCCAGAAGGTTCCTGATTGTTCTGGAACCTTCCTTCTTACCTTACTCAGGGAAAAGGGACCTACTTAGCCTGGGGCTAATATATCTGCCTTCTATTACTCTCCTGTAGCCATCCGGCCCAACCCTGTCACAATATATACATAGAACATGAAAAAATGGGGGTTGCCGTAGCAACTCAAATGAGACTAATCAATTAAGGTGGGCTATTATTAGCAGGAGAAAAAAAACTTTTGTTAATCTATCCAGCTATACTCTGATTCTTCTGCTGGGCTATCTTGGGGCCTCTCCTTCTGCCCCTTCACCCCCACAAACATGATACAGTTCTGTGTTGACCTAGAATCCTACTTTTGACATCTCCGACTCAAGGAATATTTCCAATACACCTCTGAACAGCATACTAACCCACAGAAACCTTCCTACCAACACTACAAAAAAAGGATTCTGCATGGACTCCTCCTGAAGGTCAAAACAACAGACTGGACTTCTACATAGAGTGCATCTGCCAACGTGCATGGGCTGAAATTGTGGAAAAGCAGCATCACTTGCCCCATAACCTCAGCCATGCAGAACACAATGCCTCCACAGCCTCAGGAACAACTCTGGCATCATAATCAAAAAGGCTGACAAAGGAAGTGCTGTTGTCATCATGAATAGGTCGGAATATGAACAAGGGACTGCTAGGCAGCTCTCCAACACCACTTTCTACAAGCCATTACCCTCTGATCCCACTGAGGGTTATCAAAAGAAACTACACCATGCTCAAGAAACTCCCTGAAAAAGCACAGGAACAAATCTCCACAGGCACACCCCTAAAACCCTAACCAGGGGTATTCTGTCCGCTACCCAAGATCTATAAACCTCGGAATCCTGGATGCCCCATTGGCACCCTGGCTATGCAGACTGTCTCCTCAGGACCTATGCTACCAGCACTCCTAGCTATCTTCGAGACACCACTGACTTCCTGAGGAAACTACAGTCCATTGGTGATCTTTCAGAAAACACCATCCTAGCCACTATGGATGTAGAAGCTCTCTACACCAACGTTCCACACAAAGATGAACTACAAGCTGTCAGGAACAGTATCCCCAACAATGTCACGGCAAACCTGGTGGCTGAACTTTGTGACTTTGTTCTCACCCATAACTCTTTCAGATTTGGGGACAATGTATACACTACAGTGCTAATAAGCAATGGTCAGATAAACGCCACCTTTTACCAGAAACCTACTGACCGCTGTACTTACCGGCATGCCTCTAGCTTTCATACAGACCAATTCACACGATCCATTGTCTACAGCCAAGCTGTAAGATACAACCACATTTGCTCCAATCCCTCAGACAGAGACTAACACCTACAAGATCTCTATCAAGCGTTCTTAAAACTACAGTACTCACCTGCTGAAGTGAAGAAACAGATTGACAGAGCCAGAGGAGTACCCAGAAGTCACCTACTACAGGACAGGCCCAACAAAGAAAGTAACAGAACGCCACTAGCCGTCACCTTCAGTCCCCAACTAAAACCTCTCCAGCTCATCATCAAGGATCTACAGCCTATCCTGAAGGATGATCCCTCACTCTCACATGTCTTGGGAGACAGACCAGTCCTTGCTTACAGACAGCCCCCTAACCTGAAGCAAATACTCTCCAGCAACCATACAACAAAAACACTGACCCAGGAAACTATCCTTGCAACAAAGCCCATTGCCAACTGTGCCCACATATCTTTTCAGGGGACACCATCATAGGACCTAATCACATCAGCCACACCATCAGGGGCTTGTTCACTTGCACATCTGCCAAAGTGATATATGCCATGATGTGCCAGCAATGCCCCGCTGCCACGTACATTGGCCAAACCAGACAGTCTCTACACAAAAGAATAAATGGACACAAATCAGACATCAGTCGGAGAACACTTCAACCTCTCTGGACACTAAATTGTAGACCTAAAAGTCGCAATTCTTCAACAAGAAAACTTCAAAAACAGACTCCAACGAGAAACTGCAGAACTGGAATTAATTTGCAAACTGGACACCATTAAATTACAAAGACTGGGAGTGGATGGGTCATTACAAAAACTAAAATCTATTTCCCCTTGCTAATTTTTCCCCTACTGTTACTCACACCTTCTTATCAACTGTTTGAAATAGGCCATCCTGATTATCACTACAAAAGTTTTTTTTTCTTCTGCTGATGATAGCCCACCTTAATTGATTAGTGTCGTTAGGGTTGGTATAGCAACCGCCATTTTTTCATGTTCTCTGTGTGTGTGTGTGTACCTTCCTACTGTATTTTCCACTGCATGCATCTGATGAAGTGGGTTTTAGCCCAAGAAAGCTTATGCCCAAATAAATTTGCTAGTCTCTAAGGTGCCACAAGTACTCCTCATTCTTTTTGCTGATACAGACTAACACTGCTACCACTCTGAAACCTGTCACCATAATATTTAAGGTGTATAAGTTTTTCTCCTCATAAACCAAGATTCTGAGGATTGTTTAACTCAGCTACAAACATTTGCAGTAGATTGAATCTTTGTATACAATGTTACATCCTAGGAATTATTCAGGTAGTTTCCATAAAAACATGTTTTTTTAAATTCACACTCATTAGTTCTACAGTGACGGACATTCAATACAAAACCTTGGTTAATTATCACTGTATCCTGTAATGTGTATACAGCCCATGAACACTTCCTTGAATTCTTTACAGAACATGACCCATTGCACCTGATATTTCACCTACAACAGAACTGTCAGGCCATGGTTTGGTTTTTAAACAGACAGCATACATGATGAACAATGAACAATGAATATATTACTCAATTTCACTTATGAATTGTTAAATCATAAACCTGGGATTTCTCACCACCCGCACTTAAATTCACAGTTTTAAAGCTGCTGTCTTTAATGTTTGTTTGGTAAGTACCGGTAGTTAATAGAAATAATAAATGATAGTTCAATTAGTTTTAAATTTGCTTGTGATTTTGAAGACAGCTGTTAAACAGCTGTCTTGTCCTCCATGCTCTGGAACAAAATTCACATATGTTACATGAATGTAATCAGTTACCTTTTTTTTTATTTTACTTTCCTTGCAAACATCACCAGCTACCTATAACAGGTGTCAAATCTACAAAAAGATATGCAGTTTCTGGAAGTTGTTTCCTTATGAATTATTAAAGGATGTCTGTGTTTAAAATTTTAAACAACATAGTATGGGATTACAGCTAATGGACCCAAACCAAAACATCCCATCAACATTATGGGGATGTTGCAAATCTGACCCTGAATTTGAATGTTACAAGTGGGCCCCCAAAAAGTGTAGATCCAAATTCAGGAGTGTTCAAAACTTGATCTGAACTCTGCTGCTTTTGTCCATAGTGTGCAATGTTGTTATGGTAGTATCCACAATAATCCATAGTTGGGGTGGGGGTGGGGCGGAACAGAGGGTTTTTATGGTAAAGAAAGTTTTCTTTCTATAATTCTCTACTTAGTTTTATATTGGGAGGTAATAGGTTCCGGTTAAACAGGCCTTTAAAAATATGCTGTGACTAAGCTGGATCCAATTCAATAACCCTGTAGAGCTACTTACTTAATTTTAATTCATTTAATTGGCAAGTTAATTCTGTTCCCCATGACAGTTCTTTGCACTTTAAACAAAAAAACAAAACCTATGGGCAGTAAACCAAATGAAATATTGGGACTTTATGTCACCTAGGCTTAAATCATAATGGTGCCAACATAATATATATATATGCAAGTGTGTATGTATATGAGTTGTAGGTTATGTATATACGCAGCTGTTGCAATTAACTTACAACAGACGTAATTGCGTACTTACCACAGCTGAAAACGTGATATTTTTGTTTGTTCTTTCTCTCTCTCTCTTTTTTTTTTCTAAAAGCAATACGTGCATTATGCCTAATTGATAGCCTTGTAGGTTCAGATCCTCTCTTCACAGGAACAACAAGGGCAATGACAGCATAGTCTACCCCACGTTGCCCCCAAGGCATCATTGATAATGGAGGATTTGTGGACAGTAGCATCATCTTGTTAGGAACAGGATTGATGTCAACCAACACATTTCATATAGACTATGGAAGAACTATGTATAAATTAATTACTTTCATTGTTGACCTAGAAGGGGTTTAAACCAGTGAAAGAAAGTTAAGTCTGCATATCCCATTACCTATAGCTATCCAGTCCCCTGTGTATCATCATTAAACTAGCTTCTTGAATGATGGTTTCGATTTAGCAAAGAACTGTAAGCACATGCTTCATTATCAGCACGAATAATCTCTAGTCTACAAGGCACTTACAAATGTACTTGAATCCCCATGAATTCTGCAGTGAGAACTGCAGGTAGTCAGAACCTTTTGAGAATCAGACCACTTCATTTAGGCTGTCTAAATATGCATTTAGAAGTCTACATTCAGGTACCCAGACTTGACAATTTTGGCATTTGTCAGTATAATGATAGAGTTGAATCATTTTCTATATGTTAGAAGAGAGTGGACTTTGAAAAAGGGCTACTGACTATATGTGTCCCATACCCTGCAACAACATAGTCAAAGAACAAGCAGAGCCCTGTCATCTTCCTCTACCCTCAGTTTTTGAGATACCAAAACCAACTCACGAAACTCACACACGTCTCCTCTACTCTTCCTGAAATCTTTCTCTGCTGTCTTTTTAGGCTGCCTACAAAACCCAATTCATCATTATAATATATGGTGTTATTAATCCTCCTTGAGAGCATGATGCTTAATGCTGCAGTGTTGGTACTGAGCAGACTTGCATAACCTATCTTTCTTGGTTCCCTTTTGGATCTTCTCTTGTTTTAGCAGAGCGAAGCTGGACTCATAATGAGTAAAGGAATCATGCTGTTTGCAGCTAGCAAGTGACTAGTTGTAGTGTTCTCTTCTCGCCTCTGATAATGTACTATAGCTCCAAACTGTGCAGGACAGGGCATTTAGTTTATGCTCTAGCATTAGTCTATAGAAGCGGAGGTCCCTATAGGAGTAGAATGACCTCTTTTTAAAGCAAGTACAAGGGTTTTGCATTGTGGGGGACAGAAACCTGTTATGCTCCATTTGGCATTTAATGATCTCCCAGGCCGAACTGCTACACAAATGGAAAATATAGCAAACTTTTTAAAGGGCTTTGTGTAATTTTTTAAACATTCCCTTATTGTTAGTCTCTTAGAAACATGAAAATAGTTTTTACTGATTTTGATCTTCTCTGTTTAGCAACATGTTTTTCTCCTGCTTGAATGAAAGTGGATTTAATATCTTGGTTTTTATTATTTCTGTCTAAGACCAACAGCTTAAAACGATAAATTTATCATGCCAAAACATTTTGGTTTGTTCACCAGTATAGCCGCAGATGCCAGCATAGCTCTAAAAACAGTAGAGCTATCTGTAAAGTGAGCATATAAAAATGTTATATTTATAAATTCAACAAAAATAGCAAATTTTCTTTTTTTAAATCTGGTGGTAGAGCAATTGGCCTGCAAAACAGTCATATATTAAATATTAGTTCTTCTTCAAGTGCTTGTTCACGTCCATTCCACATGAGATGTGCGTGCGCCGCGTGCATGAGTGTTGGAAACTTTTTCCCTTAGCGGCTCCTGGCGGGCCCCCCCGAGTGGCGCCACTGCGCCGTGCATATATACCCCTGCCAGCCCGACCCCCTCCAGTTCCTTCTTACCGTCCATGGCGGCGTTGGAACAATCTCTCTCTCTCATAGAAGAGAAGTCCCTTAGCCTTTAGAGTGGCTGTTATCAGTTCGTTTACATACATATTGTGGACGCTTTAGTCATTAGGTGCTTGGAGGCCTCCAGCACCTGCCCTGGGCCGCGGGGCATGCCGCAGGGCCACGGCTTCAAGGCTTGCGCCACGTGCCGCAAACCTATGCCAGTTAGTGACCCCTGTGACTTGTGTCTACGTTGCCTGTGGGACGGACATCAAACTGAACGGTGTAGGATTTGCAAGACGTTTAAGCCAAGGACAAGGAAAGAGAGACTTTTGCCTAAAGCAGCTGTTGATGTAAGTTGCAATGCAGCCGCCAGGCCTGGAGCACCCATGGACTTCCGTCCTGGCCTGAGCCAGAGGCCCATACCACGGGAGATGGGGAGCAGGAGGACAAACCAGAGTGGGTCTAGCAGCAGCTAACCTCCTCGTCTTCCCCCAGTGAGGCGGTGGCGGGTACAGAGGTGTCCGGTCCTCCGCCGATAGACCATAGAGCCCACCAGGAATTGCTGCGCAGGATCGCCCAAAATTTGGGGTTGCAGGCCAAGGAGACGGTTGAGCAGGAGGACCATGGTGGACATTTTGAGCCCCGAAGGTCCATGCAGAATAGCACTCCCGCTCATTAAGACCATTCAGTCCAACTATGAGACTATATGGCAGACCCCGGCCTCCAGCGATCCAACGGCAAAAGGAATGGAGCATAAATACTTTGCCCCATCTAAGGGCTATGAGTACCTGTTCTGCCACCCGAGTCCATGCTCTCTAGTGGTTTCAGTGGTAAACGAAAGGGAGCGCCATAGACAGGCGGCCCCAGCCCCTAAGGCCAAGGAGGCGAAATGCCTGGACCTTTTTGGCAGAAAGGTGTACTCATCTGGGGGCCTTCAGTTGAGGATTGCAAACCAGCGGGCCATCCTCAACAGGCACAATTTCAACTCCTGGGCGGCGGTGGGGAAGTTTAAGGACAGCCTTCCGCAAGGTTCCCAACATGAGTTCATGGCCCTGGTGGACGAGGGCAAGGCAATAGCCAAGACCTCTCTCCAGGCCTCCCTGGATTTGGCAGACGCAGCAGCTAGAACAATCGCGTCAGGGGTGGTCATGAAGCGCTCGGCATGGCTCCAGGAGTCAGGCCTGCCCCCTGAGGTCGAGAATACACACCAGGACCTCCTCTTCGAAGGGTCCGGGATCTTCTCGGACCAGACAGACGCGAGGCTGCATAGCCTCAAGGACTCGCGAGCTACGCTCAAGTCGCTGGGTATGCACACCCCGGCAACCCATAGGAAGCCCTTTAAGCCGCAGCCTCCCCCTCAATGCCAGTACCATCCTCACCATAGGCATGAGCCTTACCATAGGCGAGGCAGGGATAACAGACGATGACGCAACAACAATAATAACAATAACGCACCAGGCCAGAACCAAGGCCAGCACAAACCCCAGCTGGGCACTAAGCCAGGCTTTTGAAGGTGCGCTCGAGGACAGCGTACCAGACCAGTCACTGGATCTGTCCCTTTGTTTCCTGAACTGCCTGTCCCGTTTCTCCCATGCGTGGTCCACCATTATGTCAGATCGTTGGGTCTTACGCATGGTGTGGAATGGGTACTCGCTGCAGTTTGCCTCCCTCCCTGCCCCTTCACCATCCTTCTTCAGGGACTCCTCTCACGAGCATCTCCTAGAGAAGGACGTCCGCTCGCTGCTAGAGGTGGTGGGGGTGGAGGGGGTAGAGGCGGTGCCGCACGGCCTAAGGGGAAAGGGGTTCTATTCCCAGTACTTCCTCATCCCTAAGGCAAAAGGGGCCCTTCGCCCCATCTTAGACCTGTGCGGGCTCAACAAATTCTTGGTCAAGGCCTGGTTCCGCATGGTCTCTCTGGGCACCATCATCCCTTCCCTGGATCTGGGGGACTGGTACACCACCCTCTACATGAAGGACGCGTACTTCCATTTCGCCATCTTCCCAGCACATCGGTGGTTCCTACGCTTCACCGTGGGCCCAGAACATTATCAGTTTGCCCCAAGGATATTCACAAAGTGCATGGCAGTTGTGGCGGCCTTCTTACGGAGGCAGAGAATCCGGGTGTACCTGTACCTCAACGACTGGCTCCTGGTGGGCCGATCCGAGGCGGAGGTGCGGGGCCATATGGAGGTGGCCCTGAGATTGTTCCGCGAGCTGGGGCTCCTGGTCAACATCCCCAAGTCCACGCTCAGACCCGTGCAGAGAGTGGAATTCATCGGGGCGGTCCTGGACACGGTGCAGGCCAGGGCAAGCCTTCCGGTATCCCGATTCCAGGCTATCCAAAAAGCGGTGGCCTCCGTGCACCAGTTTCCAAAGACAACGGCCAGGTGCTGCCTGCAGCTGCTGGGCCACATTGCAGCATGCACGCACGTGGTCAGGCATGCCAGACTGAGACTCAGGACTCTGCAGGCATGGCTTGCTCGGGTGTACCACCCAGGCAGGGACCCCCTGGACTTGGTGGTGACAGCCCCAAGGGATGTGCTGGATTCCCTGCTGTGGTGGCAGTCCCAGCCTGTGGTTTGCAAAGGTATCCCCTTTGCCGCCCCACTACTGGACCTGACGCTGGTGACAGACACGTCAGACCACGGATGGGGGGCTCACCTGGAGACCTCATGATGCAGGGGTTGTGGCGCGGAGCAGAGCGGTCGCTCCATATCAATGTGAAGGAGTTCAGGGTGGTTCATCTCACCTTTCAGACCTTTCACGCCACTCCGAGTGGTCACAGCATGACAGGTCTGACGGACAACACTACTGCCATGTTTTATATAACGGGGCTCATTCCTTGCCACTCTGTCGTGAGGCTCTCCTCCTCAGGATGCCTCGAGGTGAATTGCATGGGCTATGCAAAGGTCCCAATCTCCTGGGGGTGCGGAATGAGCTGGCGGCCCTCCTCAGCGGGTCGTACTGCATGCACGAGTGGACGCTCAGGGCAGACATCGTGCTTTCGCTCTTCCGCAGGTGGGGGTTTCCCCAGGTAGATCTGTTTGCCACCAGGGCCAATGCCCAGCACCTGCGGTTCTGCTCGTTCCAGGGCCGCAGCTTGGGTTCGCTCATGGATGCGTTTGCGATCCCGTGGAGAGGGGGCTTGATGTATGCCTTCCCCTCGCTCCCCTTGATGCACAAGGTCCTGCTCAAGGTGCGCAGGGACAGGGCGGCGGTGATCCTCATCGCCCCAGCCTGGGCCCGCCAGCACTGGTATACATCTCTCCTAGAGCTGTCAGTGGAGGCCCCAGTAGTCCTGCCCCTACACCGGGACCTCATTACACAGGACGGCGGATGACTTCTTCACCCTGACCTACAGTCACTGCACCTGACGGCGTGGAGGCTCTGTGGCTAAACGCCCTGGAGAGCCAGTGCTGCCTTCCTGGGCAGCAGATTCTGCTTGGCAGTAGAAAGCCCTCTACCAAGGCGGCCTATATGGCCAAGTGGAAAAGGTTCTTGTGTTGGTGTGAACCCCGACAGGTGCGGCCAGGCCAGGCCCTGGTGCAGGCCATTCTGGAGTACCTCTTGCACCTCAAGCAGCAAGGGCTAGCCCTGTCCTCACTCAGAGTGCACCTGGTGGCCATCTCTGCCTTCCATCTGGGGTTCTTGGGGGGCTCGGTGTTTTCCCACCCAATGGTGGGACGGTTCCTTAAAGGGTTGGAGAGGGTGTTCCCGTACTCCTGCCCCCCAGTCCCTCCGTGGAACCTTAACCTGGTCCTTTCTAAACCTTTCGAGCCTCTCGCTACCTGTTCTCTCCTCCACCTTTCCTGGAAGGTGGCATTTCTGGTTGCCATTACCTCAGCCAGAAGGGTGTCCGAACTGAGGGCCCTCACCTCTGAGCCACCGTATACAGTATTTCACAAGGACAAGGTGCAGCTCCGGCCACACCCCAAGTTCCTCCCTAAGGTGGTCTCCCAATTCCATTTGGACCAGGACATTTGTCGGCCGGTGTTCTTCCCGAAACCCAAGTCACTGCAGCTTGCACACTCTAGATGTGCATCGAGCACTGGCGTTCTATTTGGAGAGCACAAAGCCCTTTGCAAATCCGTGCAGCTGTTTGTGGCTGTAGCCGAGAGGATAAAAGCCTCCCTGTGTCGGCGCAGCAGATTTCGTCTTGGATTACAAGCTGCATCCAGGCGTGCTATGAGCTCACAGGTGTTCCGGCCCTGGCAGTCATGGCCCACTCGACCGGGGTGCAGGCGACTTCCACGGAGTTCCTGTCACAGGTCACGATCCAGGAGATCTGCAGAGCAGCCACCTGGTGCTCAGTGCACACCTTCACGACCCAATATATGGTCAACCAGCAGGCCAGAGAGGACGCAGCAGTTGGCAGAGTGGTCCTCCGAGCAGTTGTTCCATGACTCCTACCCTCCTCCAGAGGTAAGCTTGTAATTCACCTAATGTGGAATGGACGTGAACAAGCACTCGAAGAAGAAAAAACGCTTACTTACTTTCTCGTAACTGTTCTTTGAGATGTGTTGTTCACATCCATTCCACCACCCACCCTCCTACCCCTCTGTCGGAGTCGCCGGCAAGAAGGAACTGGAGGGGGTCGGGCTGGGAGGGGTATATATGCACGGCGCAGTGGCGTCACTCGGGGGGCCCACCAGCCCGACAGGAGCCGCTAAGGGAAAAAGTTTCCAACCCTCGTGCACGCAGCGCATGCACACCTAATGTGGAATGGACGTGAACACATCTCGAACAACAGTTACAAGAAAGTAAGTAACCGTTTTTTCCCCCAAATCTTGAAACACTTGTAACTATCATACTCAATGTAAAAATAAAGTAGTTACATAATGTATTTAAGTAAGTGGATGAGTTCAAATGACCTGGTTTCTGAATTAGGTTTTTTTGTCTAAGATGATAACTCTCAAATAAGAAGAAAAGGAGTACTTGTGGCACCTTGGAGACAGACTAACACCTTTAGTCTCTAAGATGCCAAAAGTACTCCTTTTCTTTTTGCAGATACAGATTAACACGGCTGCTACTCTGAAACCTCCAGCAGGAGAGTGAATTTGTGTGGGGGGGTGGAGGGTGAGAAAACCTGGATTTGTGCTGGAAATGGCCCACCTGTTGATCACTTTAGATAAGCTATTACCAGCAGGACAGTGGGGTGGGAGGAGGTATTGTTTCATGATTTCTGTGTGTATATAAAGTCTGCTGCAGTTTCCACGGTAAACATCTGATGAAGTGAGCTGTAGCTCACGAAAGCTCATGCTCAAATAAATTGGTTAGTCTCTAAGGTGCCACAAGTACTCCTTTTCTTTTTGCGAATACAGACTAACACGGCTGTTCCTCTGAAACCTGTCAAATAAGAAGATTCCTGTTGCTCATTTTCAAAAAAATAAACAAAAAGTATTTGCTGAAGTTTTTGTTTTTCACTTTGGGGGAAGATGAATTAAAAATCGAACCAGAAGTTGAAGGGCATGCCTTGCCATTTGCAAAAGCAATTACTGGTGCAGTTAAAGGGACAGAAGCTGTGATTAATGTTTCTGTTTGGAGCCTGTATTAATGGTGTATTTGTCAACCTACCAAAGAGTAAAAAGGTGGGACGCTGTCACTCTGACCTTTTAAAATATATAAGAAATAATCAGACTAATTGTCAGAATAGTCGTTAATCAGAAACTGTGAATGATAAATCTGAATTTTCTCAATCTGTTTTTGAATTCTGAATTTAAAGATGCTGTTACATGCAGTGGCATAACTGTGGGTCTTGAATCAGATAAAATAGGAATTGGACCAAACAACCATTTCCCAAACTGAACTGGAATCCAATAGGTACAAAAATTGTTTCATAAAAGTGTGAGGAAAAACTACTTTCTCTCACAAATTCAAATATATTATTAATTCTCACATAAAAATGTAAATGTCATGTAAATATCAGTATTGTGTTCCAATAATATTTTGACAAATACAGCATTAGGTGTAGGAAGCCAATAAGTGGTGTGACTTTCATTTATCTTCAATAACAAAATCACTTAAAGTAAATACCCAGACAAACCAGTCTGTACAAGAAATCCTAAGGTTAAAGTCTAAAGTATGCCTTTTTATGAGGAAAGTATGCCTTAGAACAAACTATAGGTTCTTCTGCGTGGTGAAGGAAACTCACAAATGCTGTCCAAACCTTTCAGATATGTAGTCAATAGTCTGGTGCAAGTGCTAACTCATGTCCCATAGTAAAAGGGTATTAATCCTACCTCGGAATAGCAGTTTAAAATATCTGACATTTGGATACCATAAATAGATGATATATCCAATAATTAATTCACACTATAAAATGTAAATCACTTCTTTGGACAAGTACTACATATAAAGTAGTCATCTCAGCAAAAAAATACAAAACAGTTTCAGAGTATTTTGTTAATAAGAAATTGAGCGAAATAGATCCTTCTAGGATATCAAATTGCACTGAGTCTGTGTCAGTATCTTCCACAGTAATATTTCTGAACATCTGTTGAGACTTCTACTTTCAGTATAATAAATGGTTCTTGGATGTCCAGAGAATGTGATTTGGGCCAGTGTAATCTATTCTTAGTTTAGTAGGGTGAATGATACCCAAGAAAATTCTGAATTCATGTACTTTTAGTCACTTTTTAAAAAATGGTGCCATTCTTATATGTTCAGTTACACGTTTCCAACACTGTTCTTATGTTAGGAGGCAAATCACTTCTTTCTTTCTGCTACCTTTCTTCTGTAATCTTCGAGTGAGTTTCACTTACATTAGTTCCGAAAATGATTGAACTAAAAAAAAGGTTTGTAGACCAGAAAAATGTTAGTGTTTCTCCATTTCCTGAAGTCTCTGATGCACGTGTAATCCTTCTGAGAAACTTGTCCTCCTTTAGAGACTCTCTTAATCTATCCAAATGCTACCTAGGGCTTTTGAATTTCAGTTTTAACCTATAATCACAGATTAAAATACCCCCGATTTTTTTTTAATTAAATTGGTGTTTATCCAACACTGGAAATGGTTACTTATGCTTAAGGGCTTATCTACATGAAGCAGTAATGTGGATGATGGGGTTGTGAGTCTAAAGCACAGTCGTGCGTTGCACATTAAGTGGTCCGTATGGACCCTGCTGGTGCACACTAAAGGTTCCCTAGTGTGCTTTAACATAGTGCTCTTTGAAGTAAGGTACCATTACTGAGAGATTACTCATTACAGTAGATGAGTAATGGATATAACAAACATTACTCTTTACACCATATACAAAGAGAGAGCCCTGTTTTTTGGACAGCTACATAAATCTTAAAAAATGCTAAAAATAAATCCCCAAAAATGAAATTAATAAATACCAGAGAACAGTAGCCTTAAACATATCCAGACTTCTTGTAACCCAACATTAACATTCAGAAATAATGACCTCTAAAGTGAAAGTTCCAGCCTTTGATCTAGATATACTAGTGTTCCTGCTGTCCTCACTAACTGCTGGATGAAAGGAAGCTTCTTTAGGAATTTTACAAATTCACTGTCTTTAGTCAGGGCTTTATGTAGTACTAGCTAAACCTTCAAAGAAGTGTATGTGCTTAAAAGATATTTAAACTGCTGTTGATTACGGTCCTGGTAGTGGCGCTTCAGAGAGACTTCTATATTAACACCCTAATTTTCTTCAATCCATTTTGAGGTTTAAAAACAATAGTTCACCCAGCTATCCATCCAACCACAACTCTTTCCTGTGTGTAGAGGATCTTTATGGATGAATCGCTGAACCAGTCTTCTCATTCCTGGTTCTCTTCAGGAGAAAGGACCTGATAACCCCTTTCAGCATCAGGTTTCTTTCAAGAAGCTGCCTACGCACCTGTGATGGGATCTAAAACCCCATATTGGACAGGGCAGAACTGCTAAACCTGCGAGGCATGCACAGGGTGGAGGAGGCGCTTAAAAAGGGAGTAGAGCAGCTCACTTATTGGCAGACCAAAGAAGAGATCAGACCTTCAGCCCTCAATTTCTGAGGAAAGGGCTGACTGAAGGTGGGACCTTTGCAGATGACCGCTGCCTGGTGGCCCCTCCCTGAGGGAAGGGAGGGCTAGATTCTGATACACCTTGAGAGGGAATCATTCCCTTCTATTTCCTATTAACTGAGTTTATTTGCATTATTTGCATTAATGCCTGTTGTTTTTTGTTCACGGACTCCCCAAGAAGGGGAAAGGGAGGGCCAGGTCTCAGGAAGAGGCAGACCACCGCAGAGGCAGAGTGATATCAACAGGAGGCACTCTGTGGTGAGAGAGCTGCCACACCATGCCTGGCCACAAGGAGGAGCAGTGGTGAGGCAATCCCTTCATAACCGGTGGAGAATGTGGGCATTCTTCTCACCCTGGACTGACTGACCCAAGTGGTCGAACACTCTAGACCTAAGGGTGTGGTTTGGTAGAGTGGACAGCAGGGATCTAAAGCGTCTTCTCAAATGGATGACTGCAACTCCTGCAGCAGATGGGTGCCCAGCAGCAACAGCTGGCCTGAGGCTTAAGAGCACAACAGCAGGGACAGCAGCAAAAGCTGGTCCAATGGGTAATGACCCTGATGCAGCCTCAGTGTCTCCCCTCCAGGGGCTGTAGGCTCAGGCCTGGTGCCTCACTCCCTTGTGCCAGTGACACGTAAAAAGATGGGCACCGAGGACAACCCTGGGGCCTCCCTGGTAACATTTGAGTGAGTGGCGATGCCATCCAAGTGGCCACTCAACCAGTGGGACATCCTGTTGGCACCTTACCTGATGGGGGCCAGCACAGGCTGTATACTGGAAGCTGGATGCAGCATCTGACCAAGACTACGCCCAGGTGAAAGTGATTATACTCGACCACCTTGACACCACAGAGGAAACCTTCCGATAGAAGTTCCTGAGGTAGAAATAGCCCTGGGGAGCCCAGCCTTGTGTAGAGGCCCAGAAATTGAGACCTATGCTGTAGGTGGTTAAAGCAGGAGACTTGGATTGGAGTCAAGATGGCTGGGCTTATTGTGATGGACCAGTTTACCCATATACTCCCATCTGGGATAGGAACTGGGTGCTCAAACACCAATCGGAGTCCCTAGCCAATGCCATCCAGTGATGGAAAACTATCAGGCTGCTGAAACAGCTTTGGGCATCACACAAGTGACCACCTGAGGCCAACGGTGACCCTTGATACAAGGGAGAACCCACAGAGTGGAATCGGCAATCAGATGGCATGGCTGCATGGCCAGCTTCTGAGGGGACCAAGCAGATCACCAGGCCCTGCACTGGCTCCTGTTGGGAAACCCTGGCATCTTAGACCCTAGTCCGACAAAGGCCCCTAGGACTCCTTCAGTCTCCTCTGCAGGAAAGCCAAGGGTTAGGAACAGATGAACAACATAGGGAAGGGCTATCTCACACTTTTGGCTCAGGGCTGGTACCCGCTCAGCCAGCAGTGTGGTTTACTGTTCAGGTGGCTGTCCAGGTCACCAGTATCATGAGTGCACCTATATGGAGTGTGGGTATGGACAGGTATGGATGGCAGAAGCCCATGCCCATAAGTGAGCCCTGGCTAAAGTAACAGTCCCTGTTTGGATAAACGGAGTAGAGGTGACAGGCCTGGTGGATTTCGGGTGTGGGCAGACCCTGGTCCGGGACTACTTGGTCCTAACCATGAGATCCCTGGGGAAATTATTTTTTCTACATTGTATTCACATAGATGTTAAATTCTATCCCAGTACACGTGTGCAATTGACTATAGGGTAAAACACGGCCAAAGGGAAGCTCCCTCAGAAGATCCACCTAGCAATGAAATTATGTTGGCCCCCCCTACAGGAGGGGGATAACCTAAAGAGGGACTGAGTTCATGAAGGATTAGAGGGAATACAAAACCTTGAGCCAGGCCTGTAAGCAACTGTAGGTGGTTAAAAAGAAGGTAATAAACCCACAGTGAGCAGTGCCCCCCTCACTCCCCCCTCCTCCCCCCGCCCCATTTCAGCTGCTGGCAGAGTGACTGTACTGGATGGAGAAAGACTAACTTGGTGAAGTTCTTATTCCCTGGTCTCATAGGCATAAAGTCATGTTATTCCATCTGCAGTCCTCAGTCACAAGAAGACCCTGGTCAGGATTCCGAATCACTTGTATTGGCTCGGGATTCATCAAGAAGTTAAAGACGTCCACTGCTCCTATCCAAAATGCCAACTCATGGGAGCTAAAGGAGTAAGAAAAGCCATTCCGGTCCCACTCCCCATAATAGGCATCCCATTTGAAAGGACAGGGGTGGAAAAAAGTGCAACTGGGTATAAACATATATTAGTTATAGTTTATTATGCCATCCACGATCCCAAAGCAATCCCACTGCGCACCCCCAATGCCAAGACTATTGCAACAGAACTGCTAAAAGTCTTTGCCAGAGTTCGGGTACCTAAGGAGATCTTCACTGATCAAGTCACTAGCTTTGTTTCTGCTGTAGAAGGAGGTGTGTGATCTACTAAAAATAAAATCTGTGTATGTCTATTATCTGCAAACAGGTGGTCTGGTTGAACAATTCAGAGGAGGATGTTAAAAAGTTTATTGCTAAGGACCTCTATCACTGGAGTCAGCTGATTCTTCCCCTGTTATGTGCTGTTAAAGAAGTTCCCGAATCATGTACTGGATTCTTCCCATTTGAACTCTTATGCTTGAGACAGCCATGGGGGATTCTTGACCTGGTCCATGAAATCTCAGAGGAACAGGCTCCTAAGACTGAGAATGTTGTACAGTATGTACTGAAGCCCTGGGAGAGGCTTGAAACCCTTGGAACCTTTGCCAGAGTAAAACCTCCTTGGTGCTCAAAAGGCCCAGGAACAAGCCTAGAACAAAGGTGCGCATATCCACATATTTAAGCCAAGCAGTAGTGTACTACTTCTGCTCCTGAGTGCAGAGTCTAAGTTATTCACTAAATGGTAAGAACCATATGAAATAGTCCACCTAGTCTCTCTGGTAAACTATGAGATCAGGCAGCCTGACAAAAGGAAGCTAACTCAGATCTACCATATTAACTTTCTAAAGCCCTGGAAGGAATGGAGAGCTTATTTATCGCCATGAGCCAGAGCTGGGGTCCCAAGTGCCCACCTCACTGGACACAGACTTTATACAGCTGGAAGTAAACCTCCACCCATAGCAGAGGGCCTAAGTGAGAAGCCTAGTAAAAGCCTTCTCAATGGTGTTTGTCTTCTGGCCAAAGCAGATTCCTCTCATGCAATACTGTATTCAAACAGAGCCTGAGCAACTTGTCTGGGTGAACCCACAGGCACTCCCCAAAAAAAATCAGGATGCCATGAGGTAAGAGATCCATGCCATGTTGGAAGCAGGAAGAATCCTGCAGCAGCTGGCGAAGTCTGGTTGTATTGCTCCCAAAATCGAACAGTACTATCTGGTTTTGCATAGTTTTTGGAAAGGTTAGTGCTTTCAAAGTCAAAGCAAATTCGATGCTTACCCCCTGCCCAGTGTGGATGAACTACTAGACCAGCTGGATAAAGCCTGATATATCACAGAGTCCACTCATGCCAGAATCACAGGAGAAAACTGCCTTTACTAAACCACTTGTCGTATATCATTTTAGGACTATGTCCTTTGGCCTCCATGGTGCCCCAGTGGATTCCAACAGCTCATGGATCAAGTTCTTCAACCACTTGGCTCATATGCGGCAGCCTATGTAGATGTCATGGTCATTGACAGCTGAGATTGAGAAGAACACCTAGTACAAACTGTTACTGAACTTTGGCCCTGCAGATGGCTGGGCTAACTGCGTACCCAGCAAGGTGTAAGATGAGAAAAGAAGAGGCCACCTACCAGGGATATACTTTGTGGAAGGGCCAGGTGTGGCCCTTCGTGGATGAAATCCAGGCCCTCGAAATGTGCTCTACCCAACCACAAAAGAAACAGAGGTTCAAAGATTCTTGGTGTTCATGTGTTACTACTGATGATTCATGTCAAATAGCAGCTGCCCTCACTGACCTAATTAAGGACAATAACCCCAAGAAGGTTCATGAGTCAAAAGCCCGCAAAAAGGTTTGTTAGAAGTTGAAAGATCACCTTTCAAAGACCCTGTCCTATTCAATCATGACTATTCAAAAGTCACTTTACAAACTGATTCCTCTGAACTGGGACTAAGCATAATGTTGTCCCAGGAAGCAAACACAGTGTAACAATCCATACTCTGTGTGAGCGGCAAACTATTCCTTCAGGAATGGGCATATTCTGTGATAGGAAAGGAATGACTGGCTGTGAAATGGGCTGTTGAGTCTCTCTGATATTACCTAATGGGAAATCTGTTTAAGCTTTTCACTGATCATGTCCTTTTGGGATGGTTAAACACTAGGAAAGACATGAACCCCTAGCTTATGCACTGGTATGTGTCCCTCCAGCTATGCCTTCCAAATATAGCTTAAAGTGGGAAAAGCTCACCGAATGCTAATTATTCCCTGCAACTTCTTCCCAGAAAAAAAATCGTCTGGCCCTAGTTCCCTAAGTTCCATCCCCCATACATGACAACAAGGCATTGAGGAGCTCCTCTTGGCTCAAGCAGCTGTATCTTGCCACACCTGCAAGTCATGTATAGGCTGGAGGAGGAGCTTAAAAGGGGAGCAGACCAGCTCACTTGTTGGCAGACCACGGAAGAGAACAGACCTTCAGCCCTCAGCATCTGAGGAAAGGGCCTCGCAGACATGGACTGCCCTGGAGTGACCTGACCAGAGGGCCAGGTCGCAGGAAGAGGCAGAACACAGAGATGGAGTGACTGTCAGCAGGAGACTCCCAGTGGGAAGAGAGCTGCCATGTCATCCTAGGCACAAGGAGGAGGCAGCGGTGAGTCAACCCCTTCATATTTCCCCAGGTTCCCAATACAATCTAGATCACCCTCATCTCCAGGAGGTGTAGGCCAGTAGAAGGTGAGAGCAGGCCATTGTGCTCCTCTTCGACAACAGAACAGATAGGTGAAAACACACAGCTGTTGAAGATAAGAGCTGCTGTTGGGCCTGGTAAGAAGCCATAAAATGTTTGGCTATTATTTACCGTGAGTCTCATCGTTTTATAGAAAAAATGGATTGTGATTGTTACTTGACACTATTCTGTAATACATTATGAGCAGGCCTGCAATAATTTGAAATGCATAGAGGTGTCTTTACATTTTCTACATTAAGGTCTTGATTCAGCAAGGTACTTTAGCACATGCATAGCCTTATACACATGAGTAGTCCCACTGACCTCCAGGCTGAATGAGTGCCTACAATGGGTATGTTGGAAGTAAACTAATGATCCTCCCCCCAGCATTGTCAATGAGTTGGGGGGGGGGGAAGAGGGGTGTTTCAGATAATTGAAAAGAATAAGGAATCTATGTGGTGTAAAATCAACCTGAACAATGAACACATTTAAAGTGAATTTCATTTCACAAGGCTTTCTGTCAATATCTGGCTATAAAAAGGCTGAAGTTCAGCCAATGATGAATTCTAAATGTGTGAGCAGGAATGGCAGCTTCAGATTGATTGATTGTGCTTGAGTCTGCAGACAATTTTTAACAAACATTTAAGTCAGGCCTCTTCTTGGCAAATGGTCTTTGAGATTTCTGTGGTACAGTGAAAGAGGTATTTCTGTGGTCTGGACAGCACTGCAAGCTGCTAAAAGAATTCTCTGTTGGAAAAGGAAGAGCAAGGTCAGGCAGTTATTGAGAAGAGTATGAGGGCTACTGAGGTCAGTGCAAGGGGTCTCCCACTGTGACAACCTGCTGAGAATCACACTGCTGGAAAAACCACTATGGTTCACATTAGAAAAATCTCACAGGAAAGCTTTTAAAAAGAGAGAGATAAGAAAAGTGAGTGCTTTTTGGTACTCTATCGCTTTTCTTACCAGATAACAGTGTAAATCAATGTGAGATTCATTGAAGAATTGTTAACTGATAGCTACAATTTTACAGATCTGATTTTAAGAATGTATCTTTTCAGTTTGAATCTATGGTGTTTTGCGGGGGTGGGGGGAGCTTTGCTAACTATGTCTAATTAGACTAATAATTGGATATCATCCTTACATGACAGAAGAAGTAGATAGTGTGAGTGAATAGAAGAATTTCAAAAAAATTATTAGCAGGAATTTTTCCAGTTTAGGCAGATTAGTACAGTGGGAGCAGATGCATTCATTCCACCCCACAATAAAGAGAGAGAGAGAGAGACTTAGGTATAATTTCTTCAAACTGATAATGCTATATATAACAATCAGCACAAAAAGCAAAGTGATGTTTTTAGATCTGGAAAATATGCTGAAGACAGTTCAACTTGTATTATTGGGGAAAGAAGATTTCTGTAAATAAATATATTAAATGGAAAGATATGGCTCATAACAATAACATCATTAGCTATGACAGAGTTCATTTGGACTACTCTAGAGAAAGCAAAGTCAAAACTTATGGCAGACATTTCTGCAGTGCCTATTTTTTATAGTGAAATGTTCTGTTGGGGACAAAACATCTTTCATTTGGTATTCACCTTTTTATGTCCTCATACATTTTCCATTCTCAGTCATCTCCACTTACAGGAGACAGAGCTATGAATCCAGCAGTTAAGGTTAATGTTTGTGCTAGGTGCGAGTGGTGAGGCATAGGAGGGGAAGGGGGGAAAGAGCTGTGACCGAAGACTGATTTTTAATTATTTGGGTATAATGATAATGGAATTCAAGATCTGTAATGTGTTCAAAGAATTTTTTTCTGTGCCCTTTGGATCACATTTCTTTCTTAGAGGTCAGTTTGCTTCTACTAGCACTAAAATTACCCAGATAACGGCATGATGGATGACCTAATGAAGTGAGCATTCAGAAGAGAAAAAAATAAATAATGCACAAGATGAGGCAATGTGTTTAAAAAGAGATCCTGAGCAGCACTGGGGAATGTTGCTTTCACAGAAGATTTATTTTTTGTGGAAAAAAAATAAAGTGTAAGAAACTAATAAATGAGAAGGGACCATATTCTCCACTCCCCCTGTTTGCCGTAAGCTGGGGGACCTGGGAGGAACTTCTGTGTCTTTCTTGAAACAGAGTCTTAGCCTCTGAGTCCAGAGGGCTAGAATGAACATTTTAACAGAGAGATCCTTTTAGTATTCACTCCAAAGCTGTGACATAGGACCTGAGCTTTAAGTTGATTTACCCAGGTTGTATAGATTTCAAGGCTTAGGACTCATAATAGCCTTCAGGATTTGCTTATCCCTTTTGCAAGGCTGAAATTGGGAAAAGAAGGTTTTCCTATAGTATTTTTTCTACATTATGTACATGTTTTTGCAATCTGAGCATGGATTATACCCATTGCCTTTTATTCAGCATCCTGATCGCAGAGCAGTCAAGACAGTTATTCCTGTTGTTGCTGATTTACTGTTACAGCTGCTTCCTTTTCATGTGATTTTAATTTGAAGTTTCAGCCCACCAGGGGGCTAATAGTCCCACCTATGCAGCTTTAAGAGCTAGTTGTTGTTTTCCACCTGAATGTTGTTTCCATTCCTATTCATAGACATTCTTTCTTCACATTCATCTGGCAACAGCAAGGCAGTGTTCCAGCAATCCTCTTCAGAGAGTAAAAACATGGAACAATTTGGATGGAAAAATTATAAATTAAAATCAGTCTGATCACTTTAAAGTGTCCACTTTATTGTTTTGGTGAATGCCAGCAACTGGAAAATAATGGCTAATGTCCTGTTTTTGTATCTCGTTTAAGATTTTTATTTATTTATTTAATGTTACATTATTCATTTTTTCCGTTGATTGCACCATACATATTTTTTAAACCTTTGCAATAGCGTAGCATTGCTTGATGTGAAGTATGTTGCTAAAAATATTAGCAACTTCTGTAAAACCAATAGTGAGTGTGTATAATATATTCACTCACACTGTAAGACTCTTGAGACATTTGACTATAAGGTTATGCTTGAAAGTGTGATAACACGACTGTGCTATGTAGGTACATGTAATGGAATGTTGGTGGATGATGGCTACATAGCAGTGGAGAAACAGCTGCAAATTAATCAAACTTTTTAATATCTGATACCAAACTTTTAAAGGTGGGCTGTGAACATGTACAGATGCTATTCTGAAGGATGTTTTACAGGATTTTTTGTAAGTGCCTAACTGCATATTTGCATAGAGGACTGTGTTCCAATGGACATTTCAGTATTGTTGTCTGATCATTTTGACTGTGTCCTGCATTATAAAGCATTGTTTATGTTGAACTGAAGTATGCTGGAGAGAACCATCTCAATACTGCTTCCACCAGGACTCTCACAAAAACAAGAAGTCCATCTCATGAAGCTATCCCAGTGGGCAAAATTTTAAATAAAACATTTTTGGTTTATATTGTAAATTGTTTTTGTTTTAAATAATAAATAGTTCTAAAACCTTTTTAAACAATCGGAGTTCAGTTTGACACTCAACAGAGACTGTTGTACCTCCCTTTCAACATAGCGTGAGTTAGAGAGCAGTATTTTGCTTTTTTCTGTTTGCATCATAGTCTTAACATTATTTAAACCAATGTTTTTGTTTGTATTTTCCAAATTAAAATGATTAAAAACATTTAAATTTTATCAGGCTGAGCTTCCTCTGCCAGTCCAGTTGGAGCCACTTAGAAACCACAGTCATGTGGCTTCCAATGGATGGAACTGTAGATGTGACTTCTTTTTCTTTTCTTTGTTTCATTTCCTGTAGTAGAAACTTAACTTTGTGCTGAGTTAATCCTAGTCATCTAATTGACTCAAAAGAAAATTTCCCCCCTTTTTAATTGGCTTATTTCTTCAGCAGCTTCATTTCTGCATTATGAAAAGGTTGAGGTCAGGGGCAGACTTATAGTAGTGGCCCACCTGAAATCAACTGTTATTAAAAAGTGGCACAATCTTTACTGCCTTTGGGCAGGAAAATGTTGTTAACAGATTTCAGTGTTCAAGGGTAAGATTTTTGTACAATACAAATTGACTACACTACTTCCGAAGATCTGATTGATGGAAAATAGAATATTAACTGCCAAGAAACAGGTTTTCCAACACTACTATTTAGCCATCCTGCACTGACTACCCTTTTAATGGAATGATTTAATATGTCCTTGCTAACAGTATAATTTAAAGAATGCAGCTTGTAATAGTTATTGCAGGTTACATGATAATCACCGCATTCGGCAGTTGGTTTGTTAGAGCCTTAACTACCCTTGGCCTTTGCAGGCTGCTAACTGCTAGTAATGGTCATTAGCGTGGACTGATTGCTTGAGCAGTATTGCTTGCTCTGTTTAATAAACTAGATAGCCTCAAAGATGGGAGTGCAGTAAAAGTCCAAATTGAGTTGCTTTAGAGGCAGCACAGTATTAATCATTGGTTGTGAATGTTAATCACTCCACAGCAGTGATAATTTACAGCATTGTTGTAGCACACTGGCGCTCATAAAATGAACTTAATAACCCACCACTACCCATGGGATAAGCCTCTTTTTTTCTGCAATTGAATACTCAGCCTGGCTGCATAATAGTCTTGTGAAATACTGCATTTAAAAGGGTGAGCAGCTGTATGATAAAATAAACAGCTCTAAAACAGATTTGTTAATTATCTCTTTCTTTTATTCACAGAGGGTGTTTGTGAGATATGGCTGACCAGTGAAGACACAGGGGCTTATGGCAGAGACATTGGCACAGACCTTCCTACACTTCTGTGGAAGCTGGTTGAAGTTATTCCTGAGGGAGCTATGCTGAGACTTGGCATGACAAATCCTCCCTATATTTTAGAGCATCTGGAGGTAAGTAAAAAGAGAATCATTTACATACTGACATAGATGTTGATAAATCAAGTCAGTGTGGTATCCTGTGTAGAATAAGTGTTTCATTTAAGACTGTTAGTAAATTTCTGTAGCCACAGATTATAAAAAGTAAATTTGTAGAATTGGGCTTTAGATGTTAAACCATTTGTCTGTCATATGAGATTGTCCAATTAATCAAATATCCAAATCTTCTTGAGTGTGATGATGATATTGTGGAGCCTAACCTGAGCAACTTGAGGGTAGTGATGTTTGGATTTTACTTTCATAATCAGCCCTTTCAATAGCTAGTAGAAGAGGTCATAGCAAACTATGGATCATGAGTCAAAAGCTTCCTCCCATTTGTACCTCTCAGAAATGCACCCAGAAAACCTTGTATCGCTCTTAGACTCAACATTGTGTTCTTAAGGTGACACACATCAAGATGAAGAATAAAAGTGAAAATCTTGCCCTGTGAGTGTGCAGGGTTCCCACAGAGACCATTGGGAACTTTAAAGGTTTAGTTAGAAAAGAACATTTTGTAACAAAATAAATCAATGAAGGCAGAGACAATATGTTGGAGAACGGATGTGAACTACAAATATACAAGTAGCAGGAATTGAGAGAATTCTCAAAAGAATTGTACCCGGTAGCAAAATGAATGTCCTGAATCTCTTGTGAATTGATGATGGGAAAAATCTAACATAAGGGAGCAAAAGCAATGACTTAGAAGTCTTCTGCAGTCTGTATCTCTTCAATACCCAGGTACAGCTACACATATATGAAAATAAATAGCAGGTGAACATCCGGCACTACCTCAAATATTATAAATGAAGTATTTCCACTTGTGATTCCTTAAAGCATTGAAGTCCATGTTTATTTAACATTGTGCCTAGTCAGCTCTTCAAAGTCTTGAGGAATAGAAAGTGAGCCTAACTGCCTTGATTTCTAAAGAAACTGTATACTAGTATGCAGGATCTTTCAAGAAGTGGCTGTTGCCACTAGAATATAAAGGGATAGCTTTGTGTTCTAGGAACAATGGTGACTATTGATGCATGAAGGTCGATAGACATAACTGACAGATAAAAGTGCACTCAGTTTAAAATAATGAGTAAAGATGCTACGGTATCACTCAAAACAGGATAATGCCTATTCTGAGGAGCCTCAGCTGTCTAAGCATCATTTTGGGAATACACAGAAACTCTAGAAATACAAGTTTCATCCTTCTTATGTGTACCATGCAAGTGTGGGATAAAACCCTAAAATGAGTCTGATTTGCTGGGCATCTCAAAGATCTGTTGTCAGTTTTAATAGGAGCTGGGATTTGCATTGTTGTTTCTGGCCTAAATTCCTTCTGCCCGTAGTCACTTTTGTGTAGTTATGTGTATGCTGGTGATTGCCACCCTCTCCAGAGGTAGCTGTATTTAAGTGCCGATGTATGTATGGTATATTCCAGTTATCTGAATTTCATTTATCCAAAAATCCTCATTATTTGAATCCACATTGTGTCCTCCATGTAGCTCTACAAATCACAAGCAATACATTCACATGAACTTCATGGTACACTACATTTACAAAAAATTCATGATACACCAGTGGAGCTGTGTACTCACTCAATGACTACAACACTATGTCAAGTTCAAAGTGCATCTTGCGTATTAGTTGAATTCATAGCAACATGATAAGTGTTCCACTCCCATCATGGAGACTGGGACATGGCTTCCCAGTGACCAGCGGGAAAGGGATCTCACTGACACCACAGTCAGCACTGAGGGGCCACATCCGGCCACAGCCCGAGACAGGCAACCTGGGACCAGGACAGTCATAGGGCAGCGAGGTCCATAGGTGAGGGGCTGACACACACACATTGCCATCATTCCCAGCTGTACTGGAAGCTTTACTGCCTCCCAGCTTGCAGCTAGAACCCAGATCAAAATAGCACTTCTGTTTATCCGAACACCTAGTTATCTGAAGGATATTTGGCCATTTGGATAAATGAGGGTGTAAAGTATAAGATTTCTGAAAAACTTTAGAATCCTCCAAGATGAAATATTTCCATAAACATGTACGTTAACATTAATTATGATATTATTACTTTATCTTTATTACAGTATTTCATATTTATTAAATCAGTTGATTGCATTTGCAGAAGGTATGGTCAACATGCCATAGATTTAGAACATCAGAGCTAATAATAAAAGCAATATATTTGATCGAAATAGATCAAAGTTAACAAGGAGTCCTGGTGGCACCTTAAAGACTAACAGATTTATTTGGGCAGAAGCTTTTGTGGGTAAAAAAACACTCATGAAAGCTTCTGCCCAAATAAATCTGTTAGTCTTGAAGGTGCCACCAGGACTCCTTGTTGTTTTTGTGGATACAGACTAACATGGCTACCCCCTGATTCTTGACACAGATCAAAGTTATAATATTTCATATTTGTTTTTGGAACGAGCACAGTTTCTAAGAGTACACATTTAACATTTATCAGGCACCCTGAAAACTTGTGGTTTGCACATTCAACTTCTAATCTGTTATGGGTATGTAACTAGAAATGACTAAATGGTAGCAGGACACTGTAGGTCAAATGCAGCTTTAGGCAGCATGTTAAGGCAGCTTTGAACACTTGTCAGCTTTACCCTAGGTATCCCTGGCAGGACAGTTAATTGTACATATCAAAGCTGGTAATTATAAAATATATAAATAAATGTTGATAAATGCAAAGTAAAAGAGATTGGCGGGAAACATTTAAATACTCATAAGCTTTACAGGTTCTAAATTAACTGTATCACATCAGGAAAGGTGACCTGAATGTCACTGTGGACAGCTCAATGAAGACTTATAAACAGTGTATCAGAAAAGTAAATAAGATGTTCAAATAAATAAGGAATGGGATGGAGAAAAAATCAGAAAATAATATATTGCCATTTTATAAATTAGCAGTATGACCTTAGTGCTGGTCACCCCAGCTCAGAAAGGATATTGCAGAATTGCAGCTGGATCAGAGAAAGGCTACAAAAATTATTAGGGGCATGGAAAAAATCTTATATTAAGAGAAATTGAATAAGAGGGCATATGATTAAAGTATATAAAATAATGAATGCTATAAAGAAGGTAGGTTGGTAATTTGTGTTCTCCCTACCCCAAAAAAACAACAACAAGGGACGCAAAAAAATTAAAAGGTGGCAAATTCAAAACTGATGAAAGGAAGTACTTTTTCACAAAACACATAATTAAACTGGAATTTATTATCTCAAGATATTGAGACCAAAAACTTAGCAAGGTTCAAAAAGGAATCTGACATTTATATGTATAACAGGATATTCAGAGTTATCATAGTTAATACTACAAATTTTTGGAAGAGATATTAAACCTCATGCTTCCAGATTTAAGCCAATCTCTAACTACTGTGGAGAAGCGGATGATTTTCTGACATCTACCTATGCAAGGTTTCTTGAACCATCCTTTGAAGCATGTGAAGTTGGCTTCTTTTGGAGGCTGAATACCGAACTATCGAGACCACAATTCTGATCTAGTATGGCAATTCCTATCTCCCTGTGACGTACTTTCTAGTACTTTCGGGCAGGTGGCGAAGGAGGGATTAAAAGTGCTTGCACACTCTCATTTTCTGAGGAAAAATATTGGTTTTAATGGAGAGATCCTTCCATGTATATATTTCTCATGTGCTGAATTACCACAAATAATGGGTATATAATTACCTAGATAGAATAAAAATAAAAACACACACTTGGTTTGTATTTCAATTAAAGCTTGCATTCTTTTGTGTAAAATACGTTGACCTCTAATCCGTATGATTCAGTACTGACAAGTACTACTGTAAAGCATCTCGTGACTGTGTGTTTTGGAGGGATTTTGCTTGGGTTTTTTTGTGACTTCTGGTATTGGTTCAGGTAACGCAGCTTACTGTCCATCCTGATACAATTCCCTATAGTTTATATGGGTCAGTTAACACTGCTGCCAGGATACTTACCTTAATATTGGTATCTCAATCTATCAGTGCCACGTAGCACATTGTTCACTTCCTGTTAAGCACTGTATTGATTATACAATTGCTTTATTGATTTATAAGACATCACACAGCTTGGCATTGTTTAGCTAGTGAATTTCTTTTGTTCATGAGATTCATGGATGTGATATTGCTTATGATCCATAAGCATTATTTGAGGCTACAGAGTTAGAGATCCCGTAGTCAGTTTGTTCCCTGTCTTTTGAATTCACTCTCAGACCTCACCAAAAATGTGCTTATTGCTGAAGCTTTAAATGCCCTACAGTAATTATTTTTTTTTATTTGGTATTTTAAATCGTGGATTTTGTGACCTTATTTGTTTTAGCATTAGGTGATGGGATTTTCATGTGGTGTTTTTTTTTGTGACACAGAACCTTACTCAAAAACCTCCAGTTGGTTGCTGTGTCAATGGAGGTGCTTGAAGATGGATTCTTACCATTACCCAAATTGTATATTCATACTGGCTGAAAGAGCTGAATGTTTGCTAATCCTGTGGCCTTATCTTGACTAGGAAATAAGATTTTTTTTTCCCAAGCCAATTAGTTTGAGAATAAGAATATGTAAATGTGTACACTCTACATAGTCAAAATACTAAGAAGTGATAGATTTTATTATTATTCTTTATTCAATGTGGACAAATGAAAGCTCGTATCCCTGAAAGAAAATAAACTGGAAAGCAGATCTTCAGTAAGAGGTAGAGAATAGGACATCACTGAATTAATTTCTGTTTGAACTAGAAAAACATCCAGTCTTGGTTAAAAAAATTGCCAGTGATGGAAAATCTGTCATAACTCTTGTTGAGTTGTTCCGATAGCTTTATTACACTCAGTGTTAAAAAAAATGGTCTTATTTCTCGTCTGAAGTTGTCTATCCTCAAATTACAGCAATTCAGTCTTACTATACTCTTGTCTGCTAGATTGAAGAGCTCGTTCTCAAGTTTTGTTCCTTAGGTAAGTATTTAGATTGTGACACTCCTTAACCTTCTTTTTGTTAAGCCAAACAGATTGAGCTCCTGAAATCTATTACAATAAAGCATGTTAGTAGGACGGAGCCTCTAGCAAATGTCACAAAGATTGATGAATGAGATAAGGATGACATGACAAGAAGTCCCATCTTAACCAAAGTGACAGTCCTATAGCAAAGGGCATTATGCACTAAACTTTTGCCCTTCTGGGGGTGGCCTAATCCCTTTTGACCCCTGAGCCCCCAATAGAAAGGTCTTCCTAACCTAGGTCTGGGGAACCAAGGAGATTTGCCTGGGGAAACCATTGGTTCAGAAAGCAGCGTTGCAACCATCTTATAAACATGCACTGGTGGAAGCGGCTGTGTCACAGACATTGTTAAAGAAAACTTATTATTCACCTAACAAGGTTGGAAGGTTTGAGGATGCGACCTCTCTTTTTTCAGTTGGCTAAGCAGCATCACAAATCTTTGAACTGAAAACAAGTAGCTAGGTGGCTTACTGAGCAAGATACTTATGCATTCCACAAACCAACCAGGATTCAGTTTAACAGAAATAAAGTAGTTGTCTCAGATGTGGATGCACAATGGCAGGCTGATTGGATTGATGTGAGTGCCTTTGCAAAATACAACAGAGGTAATAAGTACATAACTATGCCTCTAAAGTGTGAGATTGAAAGACAAGATTGGTGGGGAGGTAACTAAAGCTTTTAAAACAATATTCATTAATGGGAAAGTGCCTCAAAAGCTACAGATGAATTGGAATAAAAGAATTTTAAACAACCCTGAGGCCTATAAAGGCAGCCAACTAGTCTGCCAGCAGCACAGTGCCCAGGGGAGTTTGAGTGGTGATCTGTTGGAGGAAAAAAGAAGGCAACCACTGTTCCTTAGGGGCAGTAAGTAAGTTCTTGAGGGTGTGTATGTTTGTTTACTTGTTTGTTTGTTTGTTTGTTGTATTTTTAATTTGAAAACTCTGGTAGTGTGCTGTGAGAGAAGCAGAGCACTTGATCACTACTAAACCTTGATTAAGGGGGTGGAGCTTCCCTTATCAGCAAGCCTATAAAGGCAGCTAGCCAGCCAGCAGCCAACAAACAGATCTGAAAACAGGGGAGTTTGTAAGGAGAGTTTGGGGGAGGAGTTTTTTTATGGTTTTTTTTGTTTTGTTTTGTTATTCTTTCTTGAAAGGATTTAGGAGTGAAGGCTATGACAATTACACAGTCAGCAGTGGTAGTGACCTGAGGAACAGACGAGACAATGAAGATGTTGGATGTGGATGCTGTAGGATATATGTTATACTGGAGAGAAGGTAGCTGAAAGATGTTTCATTTGTATGAAGTGCCGCCTGAGAAATCTGGTGGAAGAGGAGATCCAAGGTTTGCAGATACAGCTAAAAATTATGGTTGAATTTCAAAGGGGAGGGAAGGAGAGAGGAAGCCAAAATGAAACCTCAAGACACTCAGATGCAAGCTGGACCAGAGAACTGTGTGGCTAGACTTCTGAATGCAGAAAGTGGCCAGTGGAAGCAAGTGACTACAAGAATAAGGCAGAGGAAAAGACCAACTAGCAAAGAAGAAGCATGAGAGCCAAGGAATGGGTTTGATGAGTTGGAAAATGAAGGGGGGAGGCAGGCAGTAACAGATGATGGGAGAGTGATGAAGAAAAGAGTGGCTAGTTCTACAAGAGGAGAGGAAGAGACAGTGGAGATGGCCAGAGTTTGGAGCCCCAGGAGCACAGAGGATGACTCGCAGAAGATTGCAAGTGAGAACAGAAGACAAGAAGACCTGCAGCCAGAAAGAATAGAAGGAGAAAGGCCTGATACTTGCACCAATACCAGGATGAGGCAGGTCTTTGTGGAAGGCTTTGGAATGTTCAACTCGTTGGAGTCTGTTTTTGAAGTCTGGTCACTAGATTTCAGACCTAAAGGTCGCAATATTACAACTTCAAAAACAGACTCCAACGAGAGACTGCTGAATTGGAATTAATTTGCAAACTGGATACAATTAATTTAGGCTTGAATAGAGACTGGGAGTGGATGTGTCATTACACAAAGTAAAACTATTTCCCCATGTTTATTCCCCCACCCCACCGCTCCTCGGACGTTCCTGTTAACTGCTGGAAATGGCCCACCTTGATTATCACTACAAAAGGTTTTCTCGCCCCAGCTCTCCTGCTGGTAATAGCTCATCTTAAGTGATCACTCTCCTTACAGTGTGTATGATAACACCCATTTTTTCATGCTTTGTGTGTATATAAAAAGATCTTCTACACTTTCCACAGTATGCATCCGATGAAATGAGCTGTAGCTCACGAAAGCTTATGCTCAAATAAATTGGTTAGTCTCTAAGGTGCCACAAGTACTCCTTTTCTTTTTGCGAATACAGACTAACACGGCTGTTACTCTGAAACCTGTCAGAATGGAGGAACTAGAACTACTGGTGCAGTAAGGGACCTAGATATTATAGGGATAACAGAAACATGCTGTAATAGTAGTCATGACTGGAATACAGATATTAAAAGTTATGTGGTATTCAGGAAAGACAACTAAAGGTAAAGGTGATGAAGTAGCATTGAATATTAATGACGAGGTTGACTAAAGAGATCAGAAGTGATGGAATGGATAAAACAGAATCTATTTGGGTCAGAATCACTTTGGGGAAGAAAGGTATCAGAGGCTACACTGGGATAGTGCTTGGGATCTGCTACAGATCCCCAGGATCAAATTTGGACATGGACAGAGATCTCTTTATTTTTAATTAAATAAATACTACTGAGAATCATGTGGTTATGGGAGACTTTCACTTCCGAGATATAGATTAGAGAACAAATGCAATAATAATGGTTGGGCACAGAAATTCCAGGGTATGATAGGTGACAGATTTCTTCACCAAATAGTCACCAAACCAACAAGAGGTGAAGCCATTTTAGATTTAGTATTGGAGAGTAGTGAGGACCTTATAGAAGAACTGGTTGTAGGGGACAAGCTCGGTTCGAGTGACCATGAGCTAATTCAGTTTAAACTAAATGGAAGGATAAACAAAAATAGTTCTGCAACTAGAATCCTTGATTTCAAAAGGGCAAACTTTAAAAAAATAAGCATGTTAGTTAGAGAAGTTGACAGGACTGAAGAAGTCAAGGATCTGAATGTGGGGAAGGCTTGGAAATAGTTTCTGAAGCTTTAACTAAAGTTTCTGAAGCCTGCATCCCAAGCAAAATTCATGGGGAAGTGTTGCAGATCAAACTGGATGCACAAGCATCTCAAACAAGGTATTAAGAGAAAGCAGAAAGCTTTCTTGGCGGTTGCAAAGTGTAGAGGAAAAGTGACAACTGCCAAAAGCCAAACAGAGTTGGACCTTGCAAAGGAAATTAAAATAGCCATATAAATAAAAAAGAAAACATGGAAAGAAGAACTGGGGCAACTAAGCATTGATGATATGGGGGAGATTAAAGATAATCGAAGTATTGCCCAAAACCTAAATGAATACTTTGCTCAGCTTTTGAAAAGGATAATGAAGAGCTTGGGGTCAGTGGCATGGTGGGTAATGGGAACAAGGATATGGAAGTAAAAGTTACCACATCTGAAGTGGAACCAAACTCATACAGCTTAATGGATCAAATAGGGGGCCCAGGTGATCTTCATACAATAAACTCAGGGGTCATACCTTATGATGGGAGAGTTGTAAATATAGTACCTGTATTTAAGAAAGGAAAAAACTATAGGGAAACTACAGGTCCATTAGTTTGACCTCAATTTTATGCAAGGTCTTAGAATAAATTGTGAATGCGAAAGTAAAGGATATAGAGGTAAATGATAATTGGGATGAAATACAACATGGTTTGGGGGTTGATTGTGCAGATCAGCCTGATTTTTCTTTGAGAAGATGACCAGTTTTCTAGACAAAGGAAATTCAATAGATCTAATCTACCTGGATTTCAGTAAGGCATTTGATACAGTTCCACATGGGAAAATTATTAGTTAAATTAGAGAAGATGGGGAGTAATATGAGAATCGAAAGATGGATAAGGAACTGGTTAAAGGGGAGACTACAGTTGGGGTCATGCTAAAAAATGAACTGTCAGGCTGGAGGGAGGTTATTAATGGAGTTCCTTAAAGATCAGACTTGGGACCTTATTTAACATTTTCATTAATGACCTTGGCACCAAAAGTGGGAGTGTGCGAATAAAATTTGTGAATATAACAAAGTTGGGAGATATTGCCAATATGAGGGAGGACCAGAATATCATACAAGAAGATTTGGATGACCTTGAAAACTGGAGTAATAGAAACGTAATAGTGCAAAGTCCTGCACTTCGGGACTAACATGAAGAATTTTTGGTATAATGTGGGGACATGTCAGTTTGAATTGATGGAGGAGGAGAAAGACCTGGATGTATTGGTTGGTCATAGAATGACTGAGCTGCCAGTGTGCTGTGGCTTTGAAAAAGTGTAATGCAATCTTAGGATGCATCAGGCAAGGTATTGCCAGTAGATATAAGGAAGTGTTATTACCATAATACAAGGCACTGGTGAGACCTCTTCTGGAATACTGTGTTCAATTCTGGTCTCCCATGTTTAAGAAAGATAAATTCAAACTGGAATAGGTACAGAGAAAGACTACTCGGATGGTTAGAGGAATAGAGAAACCTACCTTACAAGAGGAGACTTAAGGATCTTGGCTGATTTAGCCTAACATAACAAAGGCTGATGGGGGAGATATGATTACTGTAGATACATCAGAGGGATGAATACCAAGAAGGGAGAGGAGGAGTTTAAGTTATGGGCCAATGTTGGCCCAAGAACATGTGCACTGGCCATCAACAAGTTTAGGCTTGAAATTAGATAAAGGTTTCTAACCATCAGAGGGGTGAAGTTCTGAAACAGTCTTCCGATGGGAGAAGTGGGGGGCAAAAAACTTAACTTGTTTTAAGACTGAGCTTGATAAATTTATGGAGAGGATGGTGTGATGAGATTGCCCAAAATGGCGTATGGCTCGTCTGTAACTGCTATTAATCAGTATCTCTAACGGCTGGACATGGGACACTAGATGGGGAGGGCTCTGTGTTACTACTGAGAATTCTCTCCCAGGTGTCTGGGTGGTGGGTCTTGCCCACATGTTCAGGATCTAAGTGATCACCATATTTGGGATCAGCAAGGAGTTTTGTTCTACAGGATAGGTCTGTTTTCTTTTTAGAATAGCCTCTGTCCTTTTCATCATAGATTGCCCACCCCAGCCATCTTTTGTAAATCAGCTGCAAAATATTAGGGCATATATTAATAAACAGTTCACAGCTAAGTATTTGGTATTTATGTGATGTAAAATAAACTTCTTTCTCGTGGACTTTACATTTAAGAGGGTTACATGATATCTCCTCTGCTCTGTGCTGAAGGATAACATAGTAAAAACAGGTAAAAGCACTCCTCAACACCCTTATAAAACCTTAGTGAGTGAACCTAAAAAAAGTATTTAAAGAAAGTTGACATACCCTCTCTGCCTGCTGGATTTCCAAGCATCTCAAGGATTTCAAGAAATCTTGCATCCTACATATCCCCTAATATGTATCCACTGTAATGACATATTCATATGAAAAATAACTAAAGTTTACAGTACAAACATCTAAAAAAGCAATATTGAATTTTAGAAAAGTGTATTTATGACTTCGGGCAGAGGTCCCCAATCTGTTGGGGGGCCACGGCGGGGCACCACCCAGCTCCACCCCAGCTCTTGGTCCCTGCCCCCTACCTCGGCCCATAGCCATGACTCCAGACCTGCCCCCAGCTGCAGCCCCAGCCTTGACCCCCTTACCTCTGTTCATGTGCCCCTTCTCCCCTCCTGAGCTGGGGCCATGCTCCTGGCTGGGGTGGCATGGACAGGGGCAAGTGGGGGTATGGCTCTGAAAAGTTTTGGGACCACTGATTTAGAGAATATTCCAGCCTTTCAGCAGGAATCTCAAAATAGTCTTACATGCTGTATATCTCCCCATAATTTAGGCTCCAATTTATGGCATATAAACTCTTTCTCTTCATTGTAATGAAACATTTAAAACATGTCTCTTAGCCTCTCTTAAAGTCAAACCTTAACTCCAGAACATAAGCCATGTTAAAACACAACTCTTTTCAAAATATCATTTTACACAGACTTCTGCCTATGTCTTATAATACGTCTAAATGTTTCTAAAAGATAGCAAATTAAAAATAAAACATTCTAGGCAATGGTTAACCTTTAGTCTTTAAAGAGTCTCTACTGACCTTTTCATAAATTACACCTTGACTCACTTTGTAACCAGCCATAATATACAGTTTAAAAGAACAAAATAATATTTGCAAAAGCAGCTGACCTCCATAGCTTAAAGCATCTACACCACACCCATTTGCAGTCTTGTCATTATTGAGCAGAGCATCTGCAGTCTGTGAAATGAAAAGGAAAACATGTATGTATTAGGGCCTGTATTAGGGCTAGTACAAGGACAGTGCTTTCATGTAGAAAACGTCAGAAAAAGTTTTCTTATTTGGGCAATTCCATTGGATTTCTTCATTCTTTTTCGAGTCCTGGTCCTTACTGTATTCCACTGCAGGTTTTATGCACACGCCATGCGACCAGAGCCGGAGCTTAAGAAAGTAGTAGTATCAGTTGGTCCGTGCATGCACCCTTACTCTGCTTCTTGGTTTTGGTCCAAGATGATAGAGGGTGGGGCAGCCAAGTGAGCCCTCAGTTCTTTCTCGCCACTGCTACATGGTCCCAGTTGGAGCCTCTTCTGTTCTCTCATCTCTTGTGATGCAATTCTTCAAACTGAGAAAAAAAGACTCTTATTCTTGTACATAGTGAATATTTTTGTAGTAGTTTTAGTGTTAGTAATGATAGTTTTTAGGATTTTAAGGACTTCGGAACACCTTTTCATCAACCCCTTGCTTGGGTACTAAATTATGCCGAAGAAGCTGGAGTTCAAGATCTGCACTTCCTGTCCTTGCTTGATCTCTATCAATGACAAGTACTAATTCTGACTTTACTGTTTGGGGGAAGCCCATGTTGCATCCAGGTGCAGTGTTTGCTTCTCCTTTCCTGCCCATACCCAGGGAGGCTGTGCTCTCCCCCTCAAGAAGCACCTCCTGGAGGTTGCTGTGAGGCTGCAGTCAGATCCAGGCTGGGGAACTCCCCCATCCATCAGCCTGACCAATCTAGGAGTGCTCCTCCTACTGTGGAGCCCCAGTCTTGTTATGCTGGTACCAGCACTATGCACCCTGTGTCAGGGCCTACCCGTGAAAGAAGGAAGAATGCACGTAAGCGTGACAGTGTGTCTTCCTCCAGGCCTAAAAAGGATACTGCTCCATCCAAAAGTTCATGGAGAAGTGGTGCGTTCCAAGGTGCACAAACATTATAAGAAGCTGCACAGACTGTTGGATCCATCTGTTCTGTCCATCGAACCTTGTACTCCCTCCAGGTCGGCACCACAGAGGTCAGGGGAATCGGTTCCAATACAGTTTTCCACTCTGGCTCATGTTCTGCCTTCAGTTCCGACTGAAGAGGTATACCACTGGTGCCGGGGAGACTCTGGTCAGTCCCCGAGCCTCATACACTGTTTGTCTTGGCTGAGGAAAGATCCCCACACCTTCATGTACCGTCACCTCCTTGGAAGATGTGTTACACCCTCCTCCCCTCCTCCCGCTAGACTTGCCTCATTTAGAACATGTTCCCACCCATGCCACTGAGGCTCCTGTGATACCATCGGTTCCAAAGGCACCACCATTCAAACTGGCCTCTTTTCTCAGGCTTGGAGGACTTGGATGGGGCTCAGGGCCTGTCTCTCTCATACTGCCTGTGTGACTACCTCAAAGCCCTGCTGGCTCAATGGCAATATCTTCCCTTTACACAGCACTGGGGTCATTGGTACCCTGCTCCATAGGGCCCTCCTCAGCATCCGACAGAACCACCAAGGTGGCCGTACTGAGGATCATGGCTGCAGTATCCACCATCAGAACCTTCCTTCTTTGCTTATGAAGAATCTCCCATTTTTCCCCTTAAGCCGTCATCCAGCTAGCCCTAATACAGGCCCTAATACATACATGCTCCATAGGGCCCTCCTCAGCATCCGACAGAACCACCAAGGTGGCCGTACTGAGGATCATGGCTGCAGTATCCACCATCAAAACCTTCCTGCTTTGCTTATGAAGAATCTCCCATTTTTCCCCTTAAGCCGTCATCCAGCTAGCACTTTTAGAAGATGCACCACTTAGTCCTACTCTGACGCTACCACCAGAACCTGAGCACTTCCCTTTGTCATCCCTGGATATCACGGTGTCTTCAACTCCCTCCTCACCTCTGGATGACTACCAACAATTCCAGGGTCTGCTTCGTAGGGTGGCTGGTGCCCTCGACATCCCACAGGAAGAAGTGCAAGATAAGCAACACCAACTACTTGATATCCTGCATGCCTTGGTACCAGCCCGAGTGTCCCTACTAATTATCGAGGCCATCCTTCAACTGGCCCAAACTGTCTGGCATACTCCAGCCATCTGCACCCCCGCCCCCAAAGGGGCAAGGAAGAGGTACTACGTCCCTCCAAAGGGATCTGAGTTTCTCTTCTCTCATCCTGCACCCAAATTCCTCATCATCCAGGCAGCGACAGCATGGACCCATTGACAGCACCCACATTCCACCCCGGCAGATAAAGAGGGCAAACACCTGGACCTTCTGGGCTGCATTTTTCCTCTACCAGTCTCCAGTTTTGTATTTCAAATTACTTGGCTCTGTTCGCAAAATACAACTTCCTTATGTACAGCAAGCTAATGGATTTCACACACAAAAACTGCCCCAGCAACATCAAGCCCGATTCCAGACTATCCTAGAGGAAAGGAAGCTGGTTGTGAGGACATTGCTACAGTCCTTGTTGGACACAGCAGACACTTTTTCACAAACAATGGCTACAGGATTGTCATGCAAAGAGAGTCCTGGCTACATTTGTTAGGTTTCCCAAGGGAGGTCCAGGCCACCATAGAAGACCTTCCTTTCTATGAGTGTTTTCAATCAGAAGTCTGACTCGCTTCACTCCCTCAGGGACTCTAGAGCTACCTTCCAATCGCTGGGCATTTACACACTGGCATCCAAGTGCAAGTTCTACCGCCCACTGCTGACTCAGTGATTCAAAGTTCCCCAGTTCTTTCAACAGCAGTACTATGAGCCTCCTCGCAAATGGTAGAGGACCCAGCAATCCCATCCCTCAGGTCCTTCATCCTCTCTACCTTCTGTATCTTATGCCCTGACTTCACAGAAACGTTATTTCTGAGTACACTTGGAAAGCTGTCAACCACCGTACCTTATACCGCTCACCCAATCCACCCCCCTTTTGAGGGCGCCTAGCACTCTTCTTACCACCTGGAGTGCAATAACAATGGACAAGTGGGTCCTGGATGTCATTCTGTGTGACTATACAATGGAGTTAAAAATGCTACCTCATCCTGTACCCTCACCCTGCCTCAGGGATTGCTTTGACAACAGTATCCTTGCCCTTGAAATGGACTCCTTGCTGCAAAAGGGGAGTGATAGAACCTGTTCCCACAACCTATCAGGGTTCTACACCAGGGTTCTACTACTTCCTAGTCCCCAAGAAGGAGGACAGGTGATGACCAAACCTAGACCTCTGCCATCTGAACTACTTCATACGAAAGCCGAAGTTTCATATCGTCACCCGTGCAGCCATCATTTCCTCCTTAGAAAGATGCATGTGGTTTACGGATATGCAGGACGCTTACTTTTATGTGGATATCCATCCAGTTCTCAGATGTTCTCCGAGATTCATGGCAGGTCTTCTTGACTTCCAGTACAGGGTTTTTCCGTTCTGACACACCACTGTTCCATGAATCTTCACCAAGAAGTGGCGGCCCACCTCCGGCATCAAGGGGTCCTTATATTTCCTTATCTTGATGACTGACTGCTGGCAGTCCCATCCCAAGAAAAGAAGCTTGAGCCTCGTCCTCTGTGCTGCTCACACTCCTCTCCTTCCTAGGGGTAAATGTAAGCGTTTAAAAATCGTCTTTGGACCCCACTCAATCCCTAGAATTCATTGGGGGGGCACACATTGACACAATCTCGGCTCGTGCATACCTACCAGAGGACAGGTTGCATATCCTGCAGGAGCTAATTTCCAGGGTGATATCTGGCAAGATATCATTCTGTCCCAGCCAAAACCTGCCTTTCTCTTCATGGCCGGATGGCAGCTTGCACTTACATGCCTGCCTTCACGCATCTATGCTTTTGCTGCCTACAACTATGGCTCCAGAGGGTCTACTCACCCATGCAACACTCTATGGACTTTCTACTCTCTGTTCCCCCTCCAGTTGTGGACAGATCCAAGTCAGGTCTGTAATGGGATACCATTTCTTCCATCTTCCCCCTTCACAACAATTATCATTGGAAGAGGGATCCACATTGGCGAGCACATGACTCAAGGGACTTCAACTGCTCAAGAGTCCCAAATGAACATCACCATTCTGGAGCTTTGAGCTGTGTGGAGAGCAAGCCGCTTGTTTCTCCCATCCATCCATTCCTGTCATGTTGGACAACACCACCACCATCTACTACATCAACAAGCAAGGGGACATGAGATCTCCTGCACTCTGTGGAGAAGCAATTTACCTTTGGGGATTGGTGCATTGTTCACAAGATCCTGTTGTCTGCAGCATGCCTTCCTGGGATTCAGAACGTGATTACAGACTCTTTCCGCAAGAAGTTTGTGAATGACCATGAATGGGAACTTCATGATGCTGTGGTCACCAGCATTTTCAAGCAAGCAGGGACCTCTTCACCTGCCACACCAACAGCAAATGCTCCCAGTACTGCTCTGGGGAGGGCTCTGTACCCTTTCCCAGGGCGATGCCCTAGTCCTCCACTTGTAGGATCAGTTCAATTACGCCTTTCCCCTCTTCTGCTTCTGCCACAAGTCCTGCATAAGGTCAGGCAGGAGAGAGTGCCAGTCATTCTGATAGCCCCATTCTGATTTCTCCTTTTTCACCGCATGTCAGCACACTCCTCACTTCTACTGCCACCTCTCCCGGAACAGAGTGGCTGGATCTGGCATCCCAATTCCCAGACTCTTCACCTCCAGGCTTGGTTTTTGGATGGGCATCTTCATTAGAATGGGAATGTTTGTTAGCAGTACAGAACATCCTCGCAAGTAGGAGGAAGGAGTCCACAAGGTGATCCTATGAGGCCAAACGGAAGCGTTTCACTTCTTGGGCCCAGCAGAAGGGTCCTGCCCCTGAGGATATGGCTTTTCTTGTAGACTACCTCCTCTCCTTAAAGATGTCTGGCCTTGCTCTCAACTATATCAAGGTCCACATGGCCACTCTCAGTGCCTTCCACTCTCCAGTGGAGGGGCAGTTTGTCTTTAGTCACCCATTGACATCCAGGTTTTGGAAGGGCCTCCTTTGAACCTTCCGTCTCATTCACCCCATTGCTGCCCAATGAGAAGTCAGCCTTGTCCTCAAGACACTGATGAAGTAACCCTTTGAACCGCTGGCTTAGTTCTCTCTCTCTCTCTTGCTATCTCTTATGAAAGATTGGTTAGCAAGCTGGGGGCCATGGTGGAAGACCCCCATTTACTACATTTCATAAAGACAGAGTTTCCCTATGCTTGCATCCCAGGTTCCTCCCTAAAGTTGTGTCTTGTTTTCACCTCAACCAACCTATACACTTATCTTCTTTCTTTCCGAAGCCTCATACTTCAGTGGAGGAAAGGCGCCTTCACTCCCTTGACATCCGCAGGGCCCTGGCCTTCTACCTGCAGAGGATGAAACCCTTCAGAAAGTCCCCTAGACTGTTTGTTGCTAAAGCTGAACACATTAAGGGGCAAGCCATTTCCACTCAGAGGATTTTGAGTTGGGTGTCAACATACATTACACTATGCTACCAGTTATCAGGGCTGTTTCTGCCCCATGGGATATGGGCCCACTCCACAAGAGCGCAAGCATCAACTGCAACTGTGCTTCATAACCTGCCTCATACAGACATATGGAAGGTGGCCACATGGAGCCTGGTACATACCTTCATTTCCCATTATGCCTTGGTGCAAGACTCTTCTACAGATGTCTCATTGAGAGTGGCTTTTTTCCATTCCACAGTTCTATCTTCCTCACACCCTCCTCCTACCTAGGCACGGCTTGTTAATCACCCTCAGTGGAATACAATAAGAGCCATCACTTGAAGAGGAGGAGGTTTCTTCCCTGTAATTGGAGGTTCTTCAAGTGTCTGGTCTCTATTAGTATTCCAAACTTGCCCTCCTTCCCTCTGCTGTGAATCTCTGGTTGGTGGTGGAGGAGGAACTGTGGGCGCAATTGGTCTGTCCTGTCCTTTATTGCCTCGGGCAAAACCATGAGGCAGAGCAAGGGTGCATGAGCAGACCAACGGATACTACTACTTTCAAAAGCTCCGGCTCTGGACGTATGGCACATGTCTATAACCCTCAGTGGAATACAGATAGGAACCATACATCTCAAAGAACCTCCAGTTACAGGTAAGTAACCTCCTCTTACAGCAGCAGAAACAGCAAATACAGTAAATGGCCTCTCCAGATCTTTTGTGATCTGTATTTGTTATTTCTCCAACTGTCTGTTATTTATACCCAAAAATGTTATTTTGTTGACTGAGTCAATGTTTTAACCTTAATCTGAGTAAATAATGCTTTTTAATCACAGTATGCAAAGAAGTTTTGGTTAATATCATTCAGGATTGTGAAAGCCACAGTTTGTCAAATATCCTGTTGGCAGTCTGAGCACCTTTGCTTGACAAGTAATTTGATCAGTTTTATTTCTCTGGCTCTCAAACATTTATTTTTGTTAGGTTTTCTATAAAGGCCTTCAAAATCAAGTTTAGATGTATATCTGGCTATTTTCCCATGCACACACCCATGTGTTTATGCTTTAAAAAGTAAGAGAACCATATGAAAACCTCTTTAAGTGGAGACCAGACTGAGAGCTTGTGTATACCTAGAGCCGTTTTCTCTACACTTTTATATTAAGAGAACTATCCTGCTTCTTTGTTTGACTGTCAAAATAAAATACAGTTTCTAGACTCTTACCTTTAATCTTCATCAAATTAAACTAGAGGGTTGCATGCTTGGTTGCTTCTTTAGACCAAGCACATTACACCCACGAGGGACTCCTTGCATCTCTCAATTCCTATAAGCTTCCCTGTGTGCCATCTCCTGTGTTTCAGGGACTCAGGCTATGTCTACACTGCAGCCTATGTTGGCAAAACTTAGGTTGCTTTGCAGTGTGAATATTCCACTCCCCGGAGTGACATAAGTTACACTGACATATGTGCCAGTGTGCGCAGCGCTATGTCAGTGAGAAAGCTTATCCCACCGACATAGCTTCTGCTGCTGGCAGAGATGGGTTTTTATGCCAACAGGAGAGTTTTCTCCCATTGGCATAGAGTGTCTTCGTCAGACACGCTGCAACGGTGCAGCTATATCCATGCAGCTGTGCCATTGGAGTGTTGTACGTGTAGACATACCCTCACTGCAACCCCCACTCTTCTCTTATGCCAGGGCCTCCATGTGCCCTGTCCCCCACCCCATGTTCCCTGTTCTCCCTCTGTGTGGGAGGGGCTTCGTGTGCTGTCTCTCCAATGCCACCATTCTCCTTGATACAAAGGTCCCTCATTCCCCACATCCCCCTCCAGGGACTCCCTGTATGCCCACATTCTCCCTTCCACCTATTCCAACAGTTGTGTGTATGCCAGTGAAAATGAGGTAGGATCAGAGTCTAAAATAGAGAAAGAACAAGTCAAAAATTACTTAGGCAAGTTAGATGTCTTCAAATCACCAGGGCCTGATGAAATGCATCCTAGAATACTCAAGGAGCTTACTGAGGAGAATTCTGAGCCATTATCTTTGAAAAATCATGGAAGCCGGGAGACATTCCAGAAGACTGGAAAAGGGCAAATATAGTGACCATCTATAAAAAGGGAAATAAGGACAACCCGGGAAATTACAGACCAGTCAGCTTAACTGTTGTACCGAGAAAGAAAATGGAGCAAATAATTAAGCAATCAATTTGCAAACACCTAGAAGATAATAAGGTGATAAATAATACTCAGCATGGATTTGTCAAGAACAAATCATGTCAAACCAACCTGATAGCATTCTTTGACAGGTTAATAAGCTTTGTGATTCAGGGGGAAGTGGTAGATGTGGTATATCTTGACTTTAGTAAGGCTTTTGATACTGTCTCACATGACCTTCTCATAAACAACTAGGGAAATACAACCTAGATGGAGCTACTATAAGGTGGGTGCATAACTGGTTGGAAAATCATTCTCAGAGAGTAGTTATCAGTGGTTCACAGTCTTGCTGGAAAGGCATAAAAAGTGAGGTCCCGCAGGGATCAGTTCTAGGTCCAGTTCTGTTCAATATCTTCATCAATTATTTAGATAATGGCATAGAGAGTACACTTATAAAGTTTGTGGACGATACCTAGCTTAGAGGGGTTGCAAGTGCTTTGGAGGAGAGGATTAAAATTCAAAATGATCTGGACAAACTAGAGAAATGGTCTGAAGTAAATAGGATGAAATTCAATAACGGCAAATGCAAAGTGCTCCACTTAGGAAGGAACAATCAGTTGCACACATAAAAAATGGGAAATGAATACCCAGGAAGGAGTACTGAAGAAAGGGATCTGGGGGTCATAGTGGATCACAAGCTAAATATGAGTCAACAGCGTAATGCTGCCGCAAAAAAAGTAAACATCATTCTGGCATGTTTTAGCAGGAGTGTTGTAAGCAAGACTCGAGAAATAATTATTCTGCTCTACTCCGTGCTGATTAGGCCTCAACTGGAGTATTGTGTCCAGTTCTGGGCGCCACATTTCAAGAAGGATGTGGACAAATTGCAGAAAGTCCAGAGAAAAGCAACAAAAATGATAAACGGTCTAGAAAACATGACCTATGAGGGAAGATTGAAAAAATTGGGTTTGTTTAGTCTGGAAAAGAAGACTGAGAGGGGACATAATAGTTTTCAAGTAATAAAAGGTTGTTACAAGGAGGAGGGAGAAAAATTGTTGTTCGTAACCTCTGAGGATAGGACAAGAAGCAATGGGCTTAAATTGCAGCAAGGGAGGTTTAGGTTGGACATTAGGAAAAACTTTCTAACTGTCAGGGTGGTTAAGCACTGGAATAAACTGCCTAGGGAGGTTGTGGAATCTCCATCATTGGGGATTTTTAAGAGCAGGTTGGACAAACACCTGTCTGGGATGATCTAGATAATACTTAGTCCTGCCTTGAGTGCAGGGGGCTGGACTAGATGACCTCTTGAGATCCCTTCCAGTTCTATGATTCTATCTCCTGGCCCCTCATTATCTCTCCCCTCATGCCAGGAGCTTGGTGTGTGTCTCATTTCCTCCATGGCTCCCCCTTTCCCCCCACCATTCTCATATTTCTTTTCCCTTCAGGATGTCTGCATTTTAAAACTATACTGGGAAGATAGGCAGAGCTAAAATAAGAGGTATTGTTATGCTGGAATGTATTAATGGCCGCCATCAGATGGTTCATTGATCTATAGACAATTACAGAGGTGGCTGACCGCATGCTGGAGTTTCGTGCGTCCTGCATTTTCCCCTTTCAGTTTTTCTGATTTTCATCAAAATCAATAGGATCAATAGGATTCTGGCCATTGATGCCTAAAATATTCCCTGAAATGTTTCAATTGATTGGATACGGCATTCGAAAGTAATTGCAGACAAATAGAGAAATGCTATTGAGTTGACTGTTACACCTCACTTAGTTTGTGCAGTTAGGATCACAATAGCGTGGAAAACAGACAGAGAGTGTTGTATATGTAACACCTTAGCTAAGTGTTGTGTTCCCTTCTGACGACTGCCACACAGAGCGGGTAATAATGTATTACCGCCAACAGCAGTAATGGAGTTACTCCTTTCAGCTTTTGTGGTAAAGGCCTATGCTTTTGGTGCTGAGGTTTAAGGTGGGAAGTCTGTATCATTACAGATAGTATCTATTTCAGAAGGTTGTTCTTTGGTCTTAACTGGAATGTAGTTATTTAAAATATTTCCTAAGAAATGTTGCTAGGTTTCTTGCTGTTAGAATCTGTTGAACAGAATTAGTTATGATAATCTAATTCTGTGTCAGACAGGAACATCAGGCAACTTAGCAACACAGACTAAAGGCTTTAAATTAGCAAACTGTATTTAATTCTGCAGCAATACATTTGTAGGCAATTACTATAGGTAATCTTATTTTATTTATTTATTTATTATACATGATATAGCAGTGAAATAATTGGCTTTGTGTGACCACAGGTGTGCTGTCCAAACACAACAAAAACGTATTGGAATATTTTGTTGGGAAATGGCAGCTTGATTCCGGGAGACTCTGGCAAGAATGCTCTTTTAAAATAATTTTAACAGCATTTTGTTTGTAGTCTATGGTATGAGTAATACTGGATTTCATATTTGCAAGCAGATGTAGACCTAATTAATGAAGTTACTTAATTTAGGAAGCCTCATAAAAGGATTCTGCAAACCCTTCCACAATATTTCAGGGTCCCTTACTCAGAAGCGCCTTTAGATTGTATGGTTGAATGTGAATTTTGTGGGGAAGGAATTATTGATAGTTTTTAGAAGGTCATCCTTGAATCTCTTCAGGGATTGGCAAAACCCAGTATAACTTATAATATGGAATCAGTGTTACTGGATTGTGCCTTAATCTAAATACTAAGTATAAGGAATATCATGGTAATGTTAATTAAGCAAAATTTAAAATTGTTCACTATCAGGAGTGAAATAGTTAGGTCTTGTCTACATGGGGAAATTTACAGATATAATTATACTGGTATAGTTATGCTGGTGTAACTTCCTGTGTAGGCACTTTTATTCTGAAAAAAGTGTGTGCAGATGGGGAGTTACACCAGTATAATTTTATCAGAAAATTTCGCACTGTAGACAAGCCCTTAATCTCATTTCAGTTATCATCAGATTTTCAAGTTAACATTCCACTGAAATAAATATTTCATTTCAAATCTCTTAGAGCTACTGTTTCAGGCTGTCAGTCTGCAGACTTAGGAAGACAGTAATATATCTGTTCACATTCCGGTATTATGTTGAAACCATAAAGGATAGAAACTTTATTTGTTTTGGTTTTTGAGTCTGTGGTTATTTTTTATGAAAACGTAAATTTTGGTGCACAATTTTGCAGCTGTGGTAATCAGAAGGGGCCGTAGCAGTAGTTCCAGATTCAATTTTTCTGAATTAAAATAGGCGTGTGTGTGTGTGTATTTCAAATAATAATGATTTTAGTTTCTATCCTCCTCAAATAAAAGTTGGTTGCCCAAATATTGAGATGTCACCTTTGAAATTGTGTACTGTAAGTTTATTATACCTCACTTTCCCAGTGTGTGGTATAGGGATATGAACACCTGCCTCACAGGAGTGTTGAGGCTTAATAAATATAAACAATGTTGAGATCTTCTGGCAAAAGACATTATAAAAGTATTATTTTTCATAGTGGCTATTTTGGTTGCAAAGTTAGCCATAACTATACATCTTGATGTACCTTTTGTCTGCTGAAAACAGAGGAATTCCTCATTTCTTTTCATGGCCCTCTTATTTCATTAATGTTTCTTTGGTATATGATGAAGTTTATTTGTGCTTTCCATCACGCCTCCTGTCTTGCCAATGGGTATACCAAAGGCACAGTGCTGACAGATTTTCTGTGAGTGGTGTAAATGGAATTGAATGTAATCGAATCACTGTTTCCTCTGAGGTCATGGCTTCACCTAACTTCAAGAAAAATGTATATACATACACGAGAGAGAAAAAGAGAGAGAGAATTCAGTCTTAAATGATCATTCAAGATTCCAACAAACAATGGCAGTTTAACAGAAAGAGTCTGTTAATAAAGGTGGAACAGTAATGAGATTAATAGTTTTTACCCCCACTATATTGTCCAAGAGGTTCCACTGACTTCAACCAGAATGACGTGAGTGGGGCCTTTTTTGATAAACATTCTGGCTCGTCAGAGATGCTTCAATACATGACCTTTGACAGAAACTGTCAAATTTGTTCATAAATTTCTGTCAAAAAAAAAAAAAAGAGGCTCAGAGTAGAAAGAAAAGGAGTACTTGTGGCACCTTAGAGACTAACCAATTTATTTGAGCATAAGCTACAGCTCACTTCATCGGATGCATACTGTGGAAAATACAGAAGATGTTTTTATACACACAAACCATGACAAAATGGGTGTTTATCACTACAAAAGGTTTTCCCTCCCTCCACCCCACACTCTCCTGCTGGTAATAGCTTATCTAAAGTGATCACTCTCCTTACAACGTGTGTGATAATCAGGGTGGGCCATTTCCAGCACAAATCCAGGATTTAACAAGAATGTCTGGATTTGTGCTGGAAATGGCCCACCTTGATTATCACACACATTGTAAGGAGAGTGATCACTTTAGATAAGCTACTACCAACAGGAGAGTGGGTTTGTTGGGGAGGGTGGGGAGAAAACCTGGATTTGTGCTGGAAATGGCCACCTTGATTGTCATACACATTGTAAGGAGAGTGATCACTTTAGATAAGCTATTACCAGCAGGAGAGTGGGGTGGGGGGAGGGAAAACCTTTTGCAGTGATAAACACCCATTTTGTCATGGTTTGTGTGTATAAAAACGTCTTCTGTATTTTCCACAGTATGCATCCGATGAAGTGAGCTGTAGCTTATGCTCAAATAAATTGGTTAGTCTCTAAGGTGCCACAAGTACTCCTTTTCTTTTTGCGAATACAGACTAACACGGCTGTTACTGTGAAACCGCTCAGAGTAGAGAAATTTCCTAATAAACATTCTCTTTCTTTGGACGTAGAGTTAACCCAGATAGATTCCTAATACTATACTTTATTAAGAGCCTTACCAAACAAATTGGTTACATTTCATAGTAATTTCCATTCCATTTTGAACTCTTAATATTTGCTTGTCATTAATTCTCTCTCTTCTGTTTGGCATTTTAACTCGCTCAGCATTCTTATCCATAGCAAATCAGATTTCTGTCAATTTTATAGTTGTTTTCTTTGCTTTCATTATCAGGCTTCAGTGTACACTTTTGAACATAGGTTGTTGCTTTTATCACTTCTGTACACCTTATGAATTGCTCCCAAAGGGATTTTTATCAGTTTCTGGAAATCAACTCATTCCAGCTAAAGGGCACCTTAGTCTTTTCAAACTGATGTGATCTGATAAATGGTGAAAGCTCTGAGGAATGGTGAAATCATCTTTACCTTCTTTCAATCAGAAGCAGTCTTAGCAGGCATGAGCATGTCAACTCTGCCTTTTTAATTATTTTAATTTATGTCTGTAATCTTCCTGTTCTCACATTTTCTTCTGCTGCTGTAGGTAATATTATACTTGAAATAATGTCTACAACTGGTTCATTTGCAGGAAGATAGTGCTGCCTTTTCTTTTTATATACTCCTTTCTACTTAGAAAAAAATCCTTATGATGTCATGATAAGGCCAATTCTCCATGAATTCATGACATGTTCTGTAAAGGCCTGGTTTTCATCAGCATGTGCACATTCTTTGTGCTGTTAACAGTACATGAAGGAAATAGACTTCTTCATGCACAAAACCCATCAACTGTGAATGTAAGTGAAGGATTACATCAATGATAGTTTACAAAAAGTGCTCTCACAGGTTGGAGGCTGAGTTGTCCCCTGTTGAAAATTGGTCTCTAAGTTGCCATGTTGGTCTCTAGTTGGCCCCCAATGACTGTGCTTTTCAAAGATGCATGTGCCTCTATTTTAAACAAATAGTTGAAGTTGTTGCTGTATTTTCCTATTCAGTATTTCACAGAATTTCCAATTTATAGATGATCTTTCCATTGACAACTGAATCGCATTTGTAGCAGTACTACAGTTTGCGTCTGAATGAGAATTTTCCAACATGTCTTTCAGTGGTTTGGGAAAGAATTCTAGTGAATTGTCAAACAGGGTTGTCAAACTCTTTTCCTATCTTTTCCTGCCCTTCTGTCCAACACTTTCATCTATAAAAGACCACTGGGTATATTGACAGTCTACAATGTAGGCTTTCATCAGATAAAAATGCATACCTCATCTTAAATTTAAATCTTTAAATTTGGGGGCTGAAGTCACAGAGAAACTTAGGTGCCTAGAAAATCACTGGGATTGACAAAAAGCCTGAATCTGGTGCCTTGGTTCCCTATATAATGACTGGGGAGAGATAGGTGGCTCAAAATGGGATTCACAAAAAGCCAGCATCCTAGGCAGCTGAATGCATAACATAACCAATGGGAGATGCCAAGCTGAGGAGTGTGTGCTAAGTCCCGCCCCTCTTGGAGATAGGCACCTGAGTCTGGGCTGCAGGGAGGTGGCTCCCTCCACTTGCGATCCTCGGCTGCAAACTCTGTCTTGGTGTTAGGTGAATTTTAGCAAGAAACACTGGGTGGAAGGAGAGAAAGACATCCCTCGTAACTTTTAGCTCAGTGGTTAGATACTCACCTGAGAGGTGGAAACCAGAATTCATTCCCCCTACTCCAATAACTATTTTAAATTATTTATGCACAGTGGAACAACTACAACAGGAGAGACTGAGGGAGCCCCACTTCAGAATATCCCATAGTCCAGTGGCAAGGATACTCACCGGAAATGAAGCAGATCCCAGTTCAGATCCCTTCTTAAGAGGGGAACCTTGAACCAGGGATCTTCCACATCCCATCTTAAGGTTAAACCCAACCGCTGGGCTAAAAGTTATGAGGGAGGTCCTACTCCCCATTCCCACTCCCAATTTTGTGTAAGCTTCTTTATAGTGGCTCAGTTGGTGATATCTGAGCATGCTTTCCAGATCATGCCCTCAGGTGAGTTAGGCAAAGGAACAATTATCTTCACTCCATATGTGCATCACTGTGGGTCTTAGTCATCCAGACAGCCGGCATGGAGCTGCAGCGCGCATGCTCAGAGGCAGAAACATAGGCACTAGGGAAATTTTACTGCAAAAATTTAGATGCCAAATGAGTTTAGGCACTTACAGGGTGAAGTGGGGACTTTGTGAATCCTATTGGAACCTGATTTAAGTACCTAAAGTGGCAGTTAGGCAGCTGAGTCCTATTGTGAATCTAGTCCTTGATGGAGTACAAATAAGATTCAGTTCCAAAAATTAACAAAAATAATTACTTAATTTCTCTGCATGTACAATTTTTGCACTATAACTGTATAGATATGTCTACATTATTTAAAAGAAAAATAGCTATAAAGTCTACCAAGCTTTTGTATACATTTTGTGTTCTTGTATAATGATGCATTTGATTAATTTCTTTGATTAGATGGCCTGGGGGTTGATAATTGTGAAGACTTCCTGAAATGCTATGGCTTTCTATGAAGAATTATGATCAGATGAAAACTTCTCTGATCTTGTCATTAATCATTTCAACTTTAAAATAAAACATAAAAAAATTTTATATTACTTTAAAGTAAAAATCCGACAGTGGTTAGAGCCAAATATGCGTACATGGTTGCTGGACAAGTTTATTTATTTCAGCTCGTAGATGCACCTGTTTCTCATAAGCATCAGAGAGAATCAATCATACAAAATTGTGGATTTGTTTTATGATGTGGACAAAGGTTCCCTAGAGTCAGAGACTGTGAGCAACAAATTTATTTCATTTGTCATTTTGGCCATATTTTAACATAGCTTGTGAAAATCTGATGCATGTAAATTCTTTATGTATTTACTGGCTCCCTCAACACAGTTTTTGCCACTTCTGTGGTTGTTTAATTTAGTGTCATCCTTAATGGTAATACCAAATGAACTCATATGAACTTTGCACTTCAGTTTGCTTTCCTTGATAATGTGCTAATGCATCATTATAAGGTTGGATTTTTAAAAAGTCAAATGCTGTTAAAATGTAATTTTCTAGCACATTATTTCTTTATTTTAAAAATCAAGTTTCTTTAATCTTAATTTGCTGTTATGTCAGTTCCTCTATTAGTAGGCCCAGGTGCATAAACACTTGCAAAGATAAGTTTTTTAATATATTTTTAAAAACGTAGTCATTTTTTCATTCAGTGGTTTTAATCCGTGTTTGATAGATAATGGCATAGGCCAAGTGATTGGAATCTTGCTCCTTGAGAGCTTTCATGTTTTTCTTCTGGTCTGTACTGCATTTCATTCCCTCACACAGGCCATGAGGGGCAGCACTACTCAGCTTTCTCTGCAAGAGTTTTCTGCTTTGGCAAAAACGAATTGCAGGAGATGAGATTGAAAAGAAGAAAAATAGGAACATATAGACTGATATTGAGACTTTGTTTAGGTCATGTCTATGCTACAGATGCTACAGTGGCATAGCTCCGGGGCCTGAAATGAAGACAGGGACTACAGTGACAGAAGGGGTTTTCTGTTGACCTAGTTTTGCCTATACCAGGAGTTAGATTGACATAGCTATGGCTCTGAAGGGTGTGGATTTTTCATACGCCTGAGCACTGTAGCTATGTTGACCTATGTTTTAAATAGGTAGACCAGATCTGCATTAATGGTCGACATGAATAGTATCTGAGGAAAAAGTTATCGCTCTGAATGATCCAAACTAATGATTTAATAAGACTTTAAACCCCCATAAATAAGTGATTTTATTTACAGCTGTAACAATAAGGTATGAATACAGCTCTCATGTCATAAATGGTTGGGTTTTTTCTTCCCTGGCCCTTAGGAATATGCACAATTCATACTGAACATGTTGGTCATATAGGTCATTAAAACTTAAACATTGAGGCACTCAGGATAAATATGATTTGACTGCATTTTAATGAGTATTGTGATGGTTCTAAAGAGTGTGTGTTCTCTCAAGCATCTGGCAATGTGTGGTGCTTTGCTTTATACAGCTCGAACAGCTGATTCCTTCACTGAAAGATTTTAAGCCTCTTTGTGCTATTTAGCAAGTTTGGAAAACCCAAGTTTAACTCCTGAAAAATACTCAAACTCTCTATGAGAGTGAGATTTCTGTGCTACATCTAAAGCATAGCGAATAGATTCTTCAGTTTGACAAAGAGATCATCGTAAAAATCATCTTTAGGGATGTTTTATGCTTCGAAAATGTGGTTTAGATGTGATCTTGATTAAAGGTCCATCAAAGATCTATTTCCAGCTGGGTGCTTGTGAGAGTTTCACTCTCTCCCTGTCTCTCCCTCCCTCCTAAGAAAATCTCTTCAAACATTATTTTATGGTGAATGTGACTCTCTCTGCCTCAGAAAATGTTTCTCATTGCACAAAGGCATGAATGCATTGAATGAAATGTATCATTTTAATCTGGGAGCATAATGTAGTAAAATCTCATTCTGGGGGCAAGTTAGTGATAGAAAGGGAAGGGAGGTGTCATTTGATTCATAAGAATCTACAAAATCATAATTTCCATGGTGTCAATCTCTGTGGTGTGACATGGGGGACTTCCTTCCCCTACCTCCAGGTCTTTCAGTGGTGAAAAGTTTGATAATAGTGTCATTGGCAATAAATTGAACTGGGTATCATATGAAATCCCTTTCTCTCACAGACAGAATGGTACCAAACATGACAAACCTAGAACAATTATGTGTATATATTCAAGAAGATGTTTAAAAATCAACTTCTGTAAAAATTATACTTTAACACAAGGGTGCATTGATTAAATAAAAAAGATATTGATCTTTGGTAGTCCTAGAGAAGTTAGCCTTGATGAGTAGGGCTGAAAATATTTATTCATCAAAGTCATCATCAGTGTTGTCTCAGTCCAAGGAAGCAGTCCCCAAACTTTTGAGGGCCATGCGCCCCCTTACCCCTGTCTGCCCCCCCCCTTCCCCAGAGTCAAGCCGGGAGCAGGGCTGTGGCTGTGGGGGAATGTGGACTGGGGTAAAGGGGCCACAGCTTGGGGTGGGAGCAGAGCCCCAGCCGGGCTGTGGTGGGGGTCGGCAGGCAGGTGCAGCTCCTCTCCCAGCCTCGCCCCCAGCCTCCGCTTCGGGCCAGGAATGGGGCCACAGCCAGGGGCTGGCATGGGGCCAGGAGCCATGCCAAGGCTGGAGATGGGGCCAGATGCAGGACTGGGAGCCAGGGACATGGCTGGGGGCAGGACTGTAGCAAAACTGGGGGTGGGGTGGGGCTGGGTGGCACTTCCTCCCCGCTCATGATGGGGGCTGGCCTAGCCCTGCAGCAGCCCCCGTGGTGTTCCTTCATGCCCCCCAGGGGAGCATGTCCCACAGTTTGGGAACCTCTAGTCTAGGGCATCACTGCGAGACACGTTGTCACACTGATCCTCGTTTGTGCCACACTTGCACATCTCGGTACAAACCAGGCTGCCAGCCAAATATTTGCAGGGTGATGATCATCTGATTTTTGCACACAAGCATTTGATTAGCTGAAAGAGTGATTCTGGATTCACACAAAACTGGTATGGTCAGTCCCTCCTCCAAAACCCATTCATGCCTTATAAGGAAGGGTAGTTTTGGATGCTCTTGATCATCCTGGAGCCATTTCATTGCTTGATAATTTGCCCTCTTGATAGTAGGTATGAATGCACCCCTTTTCACTGGCAGTTTTTCTCCACTTGCCTGCTTCCTGGAAAACGTCCACCAGTGTAGCTCTGCAAGTGTTGTAATGTTGGTCTTCAAATGGTAAACTCAGCAGATGAATGCCTCCAGTACACTTATGACCTCATCAGTGACTGTCTCAGCCAGTGTTCCCTCTAATTTTTCAGACCCATGTGTGGAATAAATTTTGTTATGTGCACCAATATGGAGGTAGAGGGGGCTCAGGGCTGGGACAGAAGGTTGGGGTGAAGAGGTGTGAGGGCTCCAGCTGGAGGTGAGAGCTCTGCGATGGGGCCGGGGAGGAGGGGCTCAGGGCTGGGGCAGAGGGTTGGGGTGCAGGGGTATTAGGACTTCGGCCTGGGTCTAGGCCGGGCCATTCCAGCCGTGCCACCCCAGCCGCAGCTGGGGTCAGGCTGCTCCGGGTGCGCCTGGGGCCTGGCCACGCCGCCCCAACCGCAGCCGGGCCCGATCTGACCACACCACCCCAGCAGGTCCGAGCGACCTGGCCATGGCTGGGTCCAGGCCACTCCAGCCGCACTTGGGGCCAGCCCAGCCTGGGCTGCAGGAGAGTTGGGGCCGGGGAAGGGGCGTCCCGTGTCACGGCCGCAGCAGGGTGGGAGCTGGGGAAGGCATCCCTCCTTCGGCCACAGCAGGTCCCCAGGCAGGTTCTTTGTGTGCCTGCACAGTGCTAAATAGGCTGCTGCGCAGCTTACAGGGAACTTAGGTCTCAGCTGTTATGAGCACCTTCAGAGAGAGAGAGTCTCGTTGGTGGCTGAATCAAATGCCTTCCAGTACGATAATTTGGTTTTTTCAGCTAACCTTCCAGTAGTGTGACACCCTGCAAGGGCATGGAAACCTGGCAGTGCAGCAGCTTTTAATGGTCTGAGTGACAGTAATACATCTCTGAGGGGTTTACAGCAATTCTGTGCCCCAATAGCAGGCACAAAAACAGAATCTTGAGGCAGTCTTGGGTAGCGTCTCACAGAGAGCACTGGAACATCTGTGTATTGTGCAAAAATCCAGAGATTAATAGCACTTCTCATTGATGGCATGCAAGATCATTTCAGGGTCAGCTTCCTCGGGGAAACTACAGAGACACTCCACTGAACAGTGCAGCTTCATGATGTCGTGCAATGATGAAATTCTTTGAGCAATTCTTCATATGCTGGAGTATTTTTTCCTGTAAGGGTGTGCGGTTAATTCATCCTTCATAAGACTATGAAACAATAGCTTCTTCATTGTAACATTGGATATGTACATAGAGTCAAAGATTTTTGTATTGGACAGGTGCACTACCATAGAGTCATCTTTTTGGTTAAATTTTCTTGATTTTAAAACACAAGCAAAAACTTGCAGATGCTTAACTCTTAGAGAATCCTCTGCTGTCTAATAAATGTAGTATTACACATGGTAGGCCACAAGGAAGGCTGTATTCTATTCTTTCACATAGGTGACTGTTTCATGGGATTTTATAATTAGATATGGTTGAGGAGATGTGTGAAGCAGAAGCAACCCCATTTAAAAAAAATCACAACTACAGTAGTTGAGTATTGGGTGACTGGCGGTCAGCCAAAAAAGTTTCCTTACTCTTTTTCCTGATACCACAAATAAATGTGAAACATGCACTAAATGCCTGCATACTTTAAAAGATTAAGGACTGAATTTGTCTGTGATTTAACTTAATCAAAGTCACTGGAGTTACAATAGACATGAATTTGGTCCTATAAGCTTAAATATTTCACTTGTGGTTCAGAAATTATTTACTTGTTAAATGTTTGTTATGCATTACAATTTATCAAGCTTTACAGGACAGCACATTTTGAGTGTGAAGGGGTACTTCCAAATCTGTATTTAAAGAAGGCAGATCACACCTGCCATTCCCTTAAATGCTTAATTTCACATGACTAGATGAGTAGTGTTCCTTGTCACCTGTCAAAATGAGTCTATTTCAAACTCCACTATATACCATCTGTGGGTCTTTGTTATTAATTCAGAACATTCCAAAGACACATCAACCATTGAGAAGCACCTGCATGGTGTTGTTGCCTTTGAACGCATAGGGAATGCCAAGCGTGCTACAAGTCACAATAGTATTTCCTTGCTTTTTCACTTCAATTCTTTATGGCAGCTCAGTGTTTGTGTTCTTTACCCTTATTGAAGCTGATATGCTACAAATGGCTTCCCCAGACATACCATGACACACCACATGACAATGTACCACAGTACAACTGCTAATTTACTTTCCTTTATTTCGCATTGTTTTTCTACTTGCGGTTCATTAAATATTTTTGAACACTGTGCATAAATTGAAGTTTTCAATAAACTCTGATGTTGATTGTTTTGAAATGCATTATTAAAGAATTAATGCACATCTCCTCAGAAACAATGGAAAAGGGAGCAGGATTTCAGGAACTGAACACTGTTAGGGCATTTACTGACTCTTTTTTTAGTATTATTTTTGTCATTTCTGTAGATGAACTGTTATTTTCTAATGCAGCAAAATCTGTTGATGTGACCAGAAAAATGAAAACCTTAATACATTTAATTAAATGACTACTTAAGCCTCTAAACTTTTTGTGCCATGAATTTTGTAATCAGTGGGTGTCCCTTACAGGAATCACAAATTTGTCTTTCTTAAATTGATGTTTTTTTCTGGTTACAGTTAATTGAAAGAACTCTCAAATATTTTAAAAATAAAATGATCAGAGAATATAGCAATGGGTATTTGAATCTGGGCGTGTGGAAAAACAAACATAAGCATCTTAAAAAATTAACTATGACATTTCTTGCCTTCAATGTGCTGATCAAACACTTGTTTTCATTTTCATACTCTATATCAGGTGTGGGCAAACTTTTTGGCTCGAGGGCCACATCTGGGTATGGAAATTTTATGGTGGGCCATGAATGCTCACAAAATTGGGCTTGGGGTGCAGGAGGGGGTGAGGGCTCTAGCTGGGGGTGCGGGCTTTGGGGTGGGGCCAGAAATGAGGAGTTTAGGGTGAGGGAGGGAGCTCCGGGCTGGGGCAGGGAGTTTGGATGCTGGGGGGGTCAGGGGGCCTGAGGGCTCTGGCTCAAGGTGCAGGCTCTGGGGTGAACATAAGAACAGCCATACTGGGTCAGACCAAAGGTCCATCAAGCTCAGTATCCTGTCCTCTGACAGTGGCCAATGGCAGGTGCCCCAAAGGGAATGAACAGACAGGTTATCATCAAGTGATCCATTCCCTGTCACCCAATCTCAGCTTCTGGCAAACAGAGGCTAGGGACACCATTCCTGCCCTTCCTGGCTAATAGCCATTGATGGACCTATCTTCCATGAGTCTCTCTAGCTCCCCTTTGAACCCCGTTATAGTGTTGGCCTTCATAACACCCTCTGGCAAGGAGTTCCAGAGGTTGACAGTGTGTTGCATGAAAAAATACTTTCTTGTGTTTGTTTTAAACCTGCTACCTATTAATTTCATTTGGTGGCCCCTTGTTCTTGTATTATGAGGAGGAGTAAATGACACTTCCTTATTTACTTTCTCTATACCACTCATGATTTTATAGACTTCTATCATATTCCCCCTTAGTCAACTCTTTTCCAAGCTGAAAAGTCCCAGTCTTATTAATCTCTCCTCATACGGAAGCCGTTCTATACCCCTAATCATTTTTGTTGTCCTTTTCTGAACCTGAACCTTTTCCAATTCCCGTATGTCTTTTTTGAGATGGGGTGACCACATCTGCACGCAGTATTCATGGTGTGAGTGTACTATGTATTTATATAGAGGCAATATGATATTTTCTGTCTTATTATCTATCCCTTTCTTGATGATTCCCAACATTTTGTTCGCTTCTTTGACTGCTGCTGCACACTGAGTGGATGATTTCAAAGAACTATCCACAATGACTCCAAGATCTCTTTCTTGAGTGGTAACAGCTAATTTATACCCCATCATTGTATGTGTATAGTTAGGATTATGTTTTCCAATGTGCATTACTTTGCATTTATCAACATTAAATTACATCTGCCATTTTGTTGCCCAGTCACCCAGTTTTGTGAGATCCTTTTGTAGCTCTTCGCAGGCAGAGATTGGGATGAGGGATTTGGTGTGTAGGAGGGTGCTCCAGGCTGGGATGGAGGGGTTCGGATGTGGGAAGGGGATCAGGGCTGGGGCAGGGGGGAGGGGAAGGGGGAGGACTCTGGCTGAGGGGGCAGGCTCTGGGGTGGAGCCAGAAATGTGAAGTTCAGGGTGCAGGAGGTGGCTCCGGGCTGGGGCAGGGGGTTGGGATGAGGGCTTCGGATGGGGGTGCAGGCTCTCGGGTGGGGCTGGGGAGGAGGGGTTTGGAGTTCAGGGGGGTGCTCTGGGCTGAGATCGAGGGTTCAAAGGGTGGGGGGATCAGGGCTGGGGCAGGGGTTGGGGTGTGGGAGGGGCTTGGTTGCAAGCTCCGGGTGGCGCTTACCTCAAGCAGCTCCTGGAAGCAGCAACATGTGCCACTCCGGCTCCTAAACAGAGGCGTGGCCAGGCGCTTCTGTGCACTGCCCCGTCCGCAGGCACCGCCCCTGCAGCTCCTATTGGCCTCAGTTCCCTGCCAATGGGAGCTGTGGAGGTGGAACTTGGGGCGGGGGCAGCGCACGGAGGCCCCTGGCTGCCCCTAAACGTAGGAGCCAGAGAGGGGACTTGCTGCTGCTTTCAGGAGCTGCATGGAGCGGTGGCACGCATGCGCCAAACGGTCCCTGCCCCCGCTGCCCAGCTGGGGCGTGGGAGCAGAAGCCCCAGACTCTTATCTCCAACAGGAGCTTGAGGGCTGGATTAAATTGGCTGGTGGGCCAGATGTGGCCCGCAGGCCGTAGTTTGCCTACTTCTCTATATACACCTTCACACTCACTCCCTTTTCTCTAGCCAATTATCCTGTGTCTGCACCACCCTTTGTATACTCTGATTTGATGCCTTGTCTCTTGCTGCCCTTTCTCTTCAAACAGTTTTTCTCTTTGGGTCCCAAACAAATCACTCTTCATTTAAACCACTCCTTACGTTCCATGGAAATTGGGTGTTTTATTATTGTTTATCTACCAGAATTGCTGTGGGTGGCGGTGACTTTTCTTCAGTGCTTTGAAATAGATCTTTCTCTGCTTGCCTCATGTACTGTCTATCTAATCTAAACTGTAAACGCCTTCTGAAAGGGGGCAATGTCAGCAGTTCTCAAACTGTGGTATATGTACCATGGGTGGTTTACAGGCAGCAATCAGTGATACATAAGTTAGTTTAATGTATCAGAATAAGACTCCATTATAACTATGCTGATTAAAATTATGAAGGTGGTGTGCCAAGTACTTTAGATGTTCCTAAAGTCTGACTGCTGTTACAGCATCTAGCAGTTTAATAGAGCTAAATACATATATGTCTAGGGATAATATACAAACGTAATTTCTGGGGTGGCGATAGAGGAGCTTTTACATTTATTTTTTAAAATGCCAGAACATAATTCTTATTTGTAAATAACACTATACAGAAAATTCATTGGTTTCAAATCTCATCTTTTCTATAAGGCAGAAGACAAGGTGTATTTTATTCATAAATCTAGGGACTATGCAGTACTGTGATGTGTTCAAAAAGCTGTGAATAAAAATTCTTACCACAGAGAAAGTGTTAGAATGAAATAGCACTTTTCTTGATATTAACTTCAGTTTAAGTGATGAATTTGCTTGTATGCGTTATTTTCCCCTCCTGGTTAGATGGCTGGAGAGTGATGCATATTTGAATGCAGACAGATCCACTCATAATCTTGTGTTCGGTGTCAAGTCCTCTGTCAATCACTTGTAATACCATCTGCCCACAGCAAACCTTTTGAGATGGGGCTCATTTCATTAGTCGATTACTAGCAGGGGAAAAATGGCAGCATTAATTGAGTCTTTTGGGTGTCTGATAAGTCTTGCCACCCCAAGAAAATACAGTTTTGTGCTAAATAAAATGCATATTTTAATACTTGTTGGCTTCAGGACACAGGGCAGAAGAATATCAATAACACACAGCAACTCTAAACATGATAAACTGACTGCCCTTTTTCTTTTAATATTTGCACTTTCATTAATAGCCAAATGAGATATCACTTTCCTAGTTATCTATATTCTAAAAGGTAATTAAAGTTCTACCAGCCACTATACATGCCGTTCCAAAAGCCTCTATTTGGTTTAGATGCATAAAATCCTTTGTTTTTTTTGATAGATGGGCTGTCACATTCTCACTGTGCTTTGCAACCATCATCTGCATAATCTTCAGTAAGACTGCTTGCTTCATTAGAGTTTGGCATTTGTTTAAAAAAAAGGTTTGCTTTTTGGTGATCATTCTTTAATTTAGAAAATGAGAAGGAGGAAATTCAAGAAACTTCAGTAAAACTACACAGGAATATTGATTTTTGGACATCTGCAATATTGTGAATTGAGGAAAAATGAGTAAAGTCTTCAGTCCGACACATTAAATATGTTCCTTTGTATTAAATTTAGGAAAGTGAAGCATTGAAGTTACATGGATTATGTTACATAAGCCTGTGCCATTATAGCTTAGAAGAATGTTTTTTATTTTGTGAACTTTGGGTCAGTTCAGTGGATTGAGATCCTCATGGAAGTAAGACACAGCACTTATGTACTCCACTGTAACTCTGCTGCAGTGAAAGTTACTTTTTTACACTAATATGAAATCAAAATTAGATCCTTATAGTGTGGAGGTGTCCTGGCACTGATCTGCTAGTGTGGCTGAATTCTGATGAGGTGTTCCATTCCTGACCATCTTCAGAGCAGACATCATCAATTCTGCTGTAATGTGCCAGACTCTCTGGAGTTTTATGTAGTGGTGATATAGCCATGTTGGTCCCAGGATGTTAGACCTGAAGAAGAGGTGTGTGTAAGCTTGAAAGCTTGTCTCTCTCACCAACAGCAATTGGTCCAATAAAAGACATTACCTCACCCTCCTTGTCTGTCTGGAGTTTTATAATTGTGAAGAAATGTAGGGTATAGACTAGGTTAGGACTACCAAACTCATTTCATTTGTGACCTGATCCATGTTTCTGAAGACAAAAAGGTATTGTATTAAGCCTCTTTGTGCCATCTAGTCCTTGTTACTAAAGTACTTTTCTGTAGAAACTGTTTAATGTTAAATTAAACATTCTTAATTCCTGTGTGTAGACTTTCTTGTTGCAAGAGTTGCTATTATACATTAGCCAACCTATTTTTTAACAGATGTAGATCATGGCAAGAATTTTTTTTTTTTAATAGAAAAGGTAGGTGTGAAGCTTGGTATTCATTACTAAATGTGTCTTTCTGATGGTATATATTTATATATTTTATTCACAAAGCCTTTTTTGGGTCATGTAAAATATGATAAAGACATGTTAGTTTATTTTAGAGCAGCACTGTACTGTCACAGTAAATGGCCTTTTCGGAAACTTCATTATATTGTTAATTATATTTGTGTTTCTAATATACTCTGTAAATGAGGTGTATTGATTCAGATATGGGAAGATTGCTTTTCTGTATTTCAGTGTTTAGAGATGAAAGTGAGATTTGCTTGAAATAGACTAATAATTTTTATAGCAAAGCAATAACCTCTGCGCAAGGCATTTCATAGAGATTGATGACAGGTTGGGAGTAGCTGATTATTCAAGGTGCAGATGAGGGACTGCAGCAATCAGTAGTTCCCATGAAATGCTCTGCACCCAGCTACTATTACTGTTTAAAAGGGGCATTTTGAAAAACAAATTGAAAAGTGTGTGTGCTTGACATAGACATCAGGATAAGCCATTTAACAGAGAATCCTTACCTAGTGTGGTGACTATTCAGATTGCTGGATATAGTCTATTCACGTTATCTTACTTCCAGCCATGCTACAAAATTCATACTATACCATAAAGTGGTCCAGTTAATAAATCTGGGCAAATATATCTCTGAGGTTTTACAAAGAAAGCTCTTCACCACAGCAATGAAGGCTTGTCACAGAGTGGCACAAGTTTCCTTCCCCTTGTCCCTGCGCCCTATGCTTGGGCTGGCAAAAGAAAGGGTCTCAGACACCTTGCAGGTGCTTCACCCGTGTTCTTTTATTTACAGTGGCTGTACAGTCCCAATTCCCGCAACACTGGTCCCCACTCCGACCCCTCACTGGGTCCTCTGGCCGTTGAGGCTTGTGTCAGCCAGCAGAGACAGAGTCACAATCCTCCTCTCCTCCTGCCTGTCTAGCTGCCCCCCACTGAGCTCTTCCCAGGGTTTGTATTTCTTCCCAGTCATCAGCCCAGCTGGTTCCACGTGGCTCAGCAGATTACACTGAGCCTGCCCTCCTTAGGGCCTGCAGCTGGACTTTCAGCTAAGGATCTTGGCTCATGTACCCGGCCACCCCACAGGGAAGCAGGGGGAAGTCAGGTCTTTAGCAGGGCATCCAAAGGTTTTATACCTCTGCCCTGCGACATGGCTCCAGTGGTAACAAAAATGGGTTATGTCTTCCAAGGTGATAAGCACATCCTGTGTGGTTTTAAGCATACTAAACTTCCATTGGTTTCCATGAGAGTTTAAGATGCTTAGTATGTGACAGGAATGGAATTAGTCGTATGTTGCCAGTATTGAATGTCTCCCCAAGATAGCTGGATTTAGGTGGCACAGTACTGACACTGGAATGTTGTATTTATAGTAATGAATCCCAGACCCTGTTCAAATGATAGGATCCTCCCAACTTAAACATTTAAGCAAGTGAATCTTATTTCATTTTTGGCTGAGGGAGCATGGGATTTTTTCCATTTTTGAAGTATTTCAGAAATCCTTGTTAAGATATCTGCAAATGGGAGTTACTTGTATAAAAAACCCCAAAACTCAGGTAGCTACCATATTTGCTCCTTTGGCTTGTGGAAAGAAGTGCAGCCAGTTTCAATTGTAGCTTTTAGTTGAGAACTTTAGTGAGAAACTGTTCTTATGTATAGACAAGCTTGTTGCGAGAATCACTGTTATACATTACAGGTTTCAGAGGAACAGCCGTGTTAGTCTGTATTCGCAAAAAGAAAAGGAGTACTTGTGGCACCTTAGAGACTAACCAATTTATTTGAGCATGAGCTTTCGTGAGCTACAGCTCACTTCATCAGATGTATACCGTGGAAACTGCAGCAGACTTCATATACACACAGAGAATATGAAACAATACCTCCTCCCACCCCACTGTCCTGCTGGTAATAGCTTATCTAAAGTGATCAACAGGTGGGCCATTTCCAGCACAAATCCAGGTTTTCTCACCCTCCACCCCCCCACACAAATTCACTCTCCTGCTGGTGCTAGCCCATCCAAAGTGACAACTCTTTACATAATCAAGTCGGGCTATTTCCTGCATAGATCCAGGTTTTCTCACATCCCCCCCACCCCCATACACACACAAACTCACTCTCCTGATGGTAATAGCTCATCTAAACTGACCACTCTCCAAGTTTAAATCCAAGTTAAACCAGAACATCTGGGGGGGGGGGGGTAGGAAAAAACAAGAGGAAACAGGCTACCTTGCATAATGACTTAGCCACTCCCAGTCTCTATTTAAGCCTAAATTAATAGTATCCAATTTGCAAATGAATTCCAATTCAGCAGTTTCTCGCTGGAGTCTGGATTTGAAGTTTTTTTGTTTTAAGATAGCGACCTTCATGTCTGTGATTGCGTGACCAGAGAGATTGAAGTGTTCTCCGACTGGTTTATGAATGTTATAATTCTTGACATCTGATTTGTGTCCATTTATTCTTTTACATAAAGACTGTCCAGTTTGACCAATGTACATGGCAGAGGGGCATTGCTGGCACATGATGGCATATATCACATTGGTGGATGTGCAGGTGAACGAGCCTCTGATAGTGTGGCTGATGTTATTAGGCCCTGTGATGGTGTCCCCTGAATAGATATGTGGGCACAATTGGCAACGGGCTTTGTTGCAAGGATAAGTTCCTGGGTTAGTGGTTCTGTTGTGTGGTATGTGGTTGTTGGTGAGTATTTGCTTCAGGTTGCGGGGCTGTCTGTAGGCAAGGACTGGCCTGTCTCCCAAGACTTGTGAGAGTGTTGGGTCATCCTTTAGGATAGGTTGTAGATCCTTAATAATGCGTTGGAGGGGTTTTAGTTGGGGGCTGAAGGTGACCGCTAGTGGCGTTCTGTTATTTTCTTTGTTAGGTCTGTCCTGTAGTAGGTAACTTCTGGGAACTCTTCTGGCTCTATCAATCTGTTTCTTTACTTCTGCAGGTGGGTATTGTAGTTGTAAGAAAGCTTGACAGAGATCTTGTAGGTGTTTGTCTCTGTCTGAGGGGTTGGAGCAAATGCGGTTGTATCGCAGAGCTTGGCTGTAGACGATGGATCGTGTGGTGTGGTCAGGGTGAAAGCTGGAGGCATGCAGGTAGGAATAGCGGTCAGTAGGTTTCCGGTATAGGGTGGTGTTTATGTGGCCATTGTTTATTAGCACTGGAGTGTCCAGGAAGTGGATCTCTTGTGTGGACTGGACCAGGCTGAGGTTGGTGGTGGGATGGAAATTGTTGAAATCATGGTGGAATTCCTCAAGGGCTTCTTTTCCATGGGTCCAGATGATGAAGATGTCATCAATATAGCGCAAGTAGAGTAGGGGCTTTAGGGGACGAGAGCTGAGGAAGCGTTGTTCTAAATCAGCCATAAAAATGTTGGCATACTGTGGGGCCATGCGGGTACCCATAGCAGTGCCGCTGATCTGAAGGTATACATTGTCCCCAAATGTGAAATAGTTATGGGTAAGGACAAAGTCACAAAGTTCAGCCACCAGGTTAGCTGTGACATTATCGGGGACAGTGTTCTTGACGGCTTGTAGTCCATCTTTGTGTGGAATGTTGGTGTAGAGGGCTTCTACATCCATAGTAGCCAGGATGGTGTTATCAGGAAGATCACCGATGGATTGAAGTTTCCTCAGGAAGTCAGTGGTGTCTCGAAGGTAGCTGGGAGTGCTGGTAGCGTAGGGCCTGAGGAGGGAGTCTACATAGCCAGACAATCCTGCTGTCAGGGTGCCAATGCCTGAGATGATGGGGCGCCCAGGATTTCCAGGTTTATGGATCTTGGGTAGTAGATAGAATATCCCAGGTCGGGGTTCCAGGGGTGTGTCTGTGCGGATTTGATCTTGTGCTTTTTCAGGAAGTTTCTTGAGCAAATGCTGTAGTTGCTTTTGGTAACTCTCAGTGGGATCATAGGGTAATGGCTTGTAGAAACTCGTGTTGGAGAGCTGCCGAGCAGCCTCTTGTTCATATTCCGACCTATTCATGATGACAACAGCACCTCCTTTGTCAGCCTTTTTGATTATGATGTCAGAGTTGTTTCTGAGGCTGTGGATGGCATTGCGTTCCGCATGGCTGAGGTTATGGGGCAAGTGATGCTGCTTTTCCACAATTTCAGCCCGTACACGTCGGCGGAAGCACTCTATGTAGAAGTCCAGTCTGCTGTTTCGACCTTCAGGAGGAGTCCATCTAGAATCCCTCTTTCTGTAGTGTTGGCAGGGAGACCTCTGTGGATTAGTATGTTGTTCAGAGGTATTTTGGAAATATTCCTTGAGACGGAGACGTCGAAAATAGGATTCTAGGTCACCAACCAGTCGGAGAACACTTCAATCTCTCTGGTCACGCAATCACAGACATGAAGGTCGCTATCTTAAAACAAAAAAACTTCAAATCCAGACTCCAGCGAGAAACTGCTGAATTGGAATTCATTTGCAAATTGGATACTATTAATTTAGGCTTAAATAGAGACTGGGAGTGGCTAAGTCATTATGCAAGGTAGCCTGTTTCCTCTTGTTTTTTCCTACCTCCCCCCCCCCAGATGTTCTGGTTTAACTTGGATTTAAACTTGGAGAGTGGTCAGTTTAGATGAGCTATTACCATCAGGAGAGTGAGTTTGTGTGTGTATGGGGGTGGGGGGGATGTGAGAAAACCTGGATCTATGCAGGAAATAGCCCGACTTGATTATGTAAAGAGTTGTCACTTTGGATGGGCTAGCACCAGCAGGAGAGTGAATTTGTGTGGGGGGATGGAGGGTGAGAAAACCTGGATTTGTGCTGGAAATGGCCCACCTGTTAATCACTTTAGATAAGCTATTACCAGCAGGACAGTGGGGTGGGAGGAGGTATTGTTTCATATTCTCTGTGTGTATATAAAGTCTGCTGCAGTTTCCACGGTATACATCTGATGAAGTGAGCTGTAGCTCACGAAAGCTCATGCTCAAATAAATTGGTTAGTCTCTAAGGTGCCACAAGTACTCCTTTTCTTTTTGTTATACATTAGCAAACCTAATATTTTAATCAGAGTAGATCATGACAAGATTTTTTAATTAAAAAGAAAAGAAAGAGAGTCAGGTGTAAAGCTTAATATGCAGCTAGCTGAAGAACAAATGCTCACCTTACTATCCAGGGTCAGGGTGCATCTTTGATGGGGCCAGGAGCAGTGGAAACACTACTCCGGGGTAGCGGGAGGTCTCAACCGGAAGCAGCTAGGGCAGAGCTACACGTGCTTCCCCTGGTTCCCCCTTCTCCCACTGAAAGTACACAGTGAGCATCTATGGGGGATGGGAAGGTATGGCTTCCTTTTTTCTTTCTTTCTTTTTTTTTTTCAAATTATTATTATTTTTTAGAGAAAGAGGGTTAGGATGATCAGCAATCTTTTGGTTGGGGCATGCAAGGAGTTTTTCCCATATGGCAAAATTGACAAACTGTGTGTTGTTTTTCACCTTATATGTGGCATCTTGGACGTCTGTTTTTGTTTAAATAACATTTGCCACAGTGCAGTTGGGGTTAAAAAGTGTCTCTGTAACCAGATAGGCTGCTTGGGCATGTGTCCAAAGCATGACATTGCATGGTGAGGGGTATGCCTCAATGTCTCATGCAGCATGTGGCTCCCCCATCTCCTTCTGCATGGAGGAGGGAAACACGCTGGGACTTTGGCTTCCAGCCTGGGTCCTTGGGCAGGCCTGAGGGTGTAGAGGAGGCATTGCCCTCATACCTGCCCTCAGATTTGTAGAACCAGGGCCACTAGTGCCCGGCTCCATTCTGAACTAGAACAGCCCTGCTAGATAGCATTGCCGGGGGAGGTCCCTATTGGTTAATAAGTTTAGTAAAGTTGTAGCCTCTCTATTTAACCATACTATGGTCTACATGTCTCATTGTTTCTGTGTCTGCATCAGTGGATCACATTTGTTCCTAGACTGCATTACAGCAGCAATACTTAAATAATAGACCACAGCCTCTTGATTCTCATTCAGATTCTGCTTGTGTTGCTGTTCACCAGCTACTTTAATGTGCATCTGAAAGGCAACTGTCAGCAGAGACCCTTCATTATATGACCCAATCTAACATGTGTCAGAAGGGAAAAAACTGAAAGATTGTCCATATGGGAACATGACAAATAAAACAGCAAGTGTTTCTTTAGATCTGAGTGTTTGAAGAGACGCTATATAGGTGGCAGTTATTAATATCAGTGTTCCTTACATATGACACAAGACCAGAGTAATTGATTGTTTCCAGGCTAGGATAGTAGGAAAAAAGTCTATGGATTGCCATATAAGCATTTGTACAGAAGCATGAATATTGATATTTCATTGTGTGATGTAGTTCTAATATGCAAGCTCTTATTACAGGTTGACTGGTTGATTTCCTTCTTAGGTGATTAGTTTAGTGAAATGTGTGTGTTGTAATTGCTATGACAAAATATACTGACTTGAAAAAAATCTTTGTCAGTGTCCATTTAATGTGCTGCATCTGTTAAGAACTGAATAAAAACGGAAGGACATCCTATGGCCGAAGGAGTCTCCTGTGACTGTGGGGCCTATTTCCGATCCTCGGTCCGTTCACGTATCCGGGCAGAGTTCCTCTGGGCGGCATCCACTGACTCCTTTGATACATTTGAGGAGCCGTGGGTGCTGTCCGGGGTTCTCTGCTCGGTGTCCCCGTCTGGTTCCCTTTGTTTGACCCTTTGACCACACTCCTGTCCCTGTTATTTCATTAGTTGTCCCCCGTATTTATTTGGTGTCCAGGTCCTGTGGATCCCCCTCTTAGGCTGGCGGGGGATCCTTTAGCGGTGGACGGGCTTCACCCGCCCACTTCCCGGCTCCCAATAGGATCACTCTCCTGTAGCCATCTGGCCTGGAGGGAGAGAGCTGCTGTTCCTGCTGCTGATACTGCTGCTGTTAGGCCCTGGGCTCTCCCTGCTGCTACTGCTGCTCCAGCCGCTCCCATGGCTGGGCCAGACACCCCCCCCACACCCTTCTCTGCTTCCTGGTTGTTGGGCGGCTGCTGGACCCGCACCCTTGGGTGCTGCTACTGCTCCAACTGCAGCCCCTTGGGGGGGGCCTGCTACCCCACTCCCCAGAGGTGGGGAACCCCAGCCATTGCTGCTGTGGACACCACCACCTGAGAGGGGTCCTTTCTGCCGACCTGGACCACCTCCTGGAGTTCCTGGAGGTGCTGCTGCGGAGTCTGCTGCCTGGAGCTGCTGAATCCCCAAGGAGGGGAAGAAGAGGACCATCTACCAGTGCGGGAGCACCGGAAGACTTTGCAGACCACCATGGAGGGGGCCTTTGGAATTGAGTAACTTTCAAACTGTGCTCTCGTGGTGGGTGTCTTGACTGTGTTTGTGGGGACACAGGGGGTGTGGCGTGGAGCTGCCCCCTGATCTATCTGTGTCCCCCCACCACTACCACCACCGCTGCCCCCTCCACCACCCCCGCTGGCCGTTTACCATTTACCTCAGCTCTTGCCTCTGGACTCAGCTGCTTGCTTGGCTTGCCATGCTCTATTCCCACCATTTGGGCCAGAAGCAGCAGCCAGCCCAAACTGACTTTGTGCAAGTGCATGTGGGCACACGTGCCGCTCCCCCCCCCCCCCCCGGACTGCCCACCTCACAGCTTTGCCCCTTGCTACCTGCCCCATTTGCCCCTTACAGTCCTTTGCCCCTCCTTTTGCCCCAGCCCCCCTTACTAGTTTGGTTTGTGTGCCTGCCCCGCCCACTTCCCTCTGCAGCCCTTGTTTGTTTGCCCCGCCCCAGCCTCTGAAGCTAGCCCCTTGGTTTCCCTGTCCTACCTCCAGCCCGCTTAGCCCCTTGCTCCATGCGCCCATGCCCCCTCCCATGCGCTTGTGCCACTCCCCATTTTAGTTTAAACCCTCTTCACTGCACCCCCAATGCTGTTGTATTCCCCCCCTCCCTTAGTGCAGCTAGAGGAGCCGGAATTCCACCCCGTGTCGGCGACTGACCCCTAACCCCTGTTTTGTCTCCCCTTCCAGCCCACCCCTTTTGGCGCCCTCCTCCCCTGCCTGCAGCCTAGTGGGGAGGAGTGGTCGACTTGCTTCCCCTTTCCCCTCCTCCTTCTGGTGTCTCCCCTTCCCTCCTTGCTCATGATGGCGGGGGACGAGACAGGTAGGGCCCCTCCAGCAGCCCCAGCCCCTCCCCCCCCTCCAGCACCCCCTCAAGCCTCTACCTCCGCTGCCGCTGCCAAACCACCTGCCACCACCCACGTTGGGGCGCCAGCAGTGGCGGGAACCGGGGTGACCACCGGGGCCGCCACGTTCTTCGCTTTCTCAGATTCTGGGGGAGCCTCCCCAGCCGGCGGGAAGGGCCAAGGTAAGAAGAAGGGGAAGGGCCCTGCTAAAAAGACCAGGCCCTCCATGGCAGGGGCTGCCCCCACTGCCGCCGCCCCACCACTGGCTGCGGCGTCCCTCCCCGCTGTTCCCTCCACCAGCTCTGCGGGTGTCCTTCCCCTGGCCCCCAGGGTGTACGCCCAGGTGGCGGCAGCCCCCCCCGCCTGCCACTACATCATCTCTTCCACCCACCACCTCCGCTACCATCTAAAGCAGCCGGGGCCCCTTTCCCACCATGACCAGGAAGCACAGCGTCTGTTGCCTCCTGGTGCCCCCCTCACCCCACGTGGAGACGTACGTGCGGGTGTTGGCGAGGGTGGTGGGGCCCGTGGCCATTGTGGCGACCTCCAAAATGTATGGCAAGGTCGTCTTCTTCTTGGCATCGGAGGCCGCCGCCCAGGAGGTGGTGGAGAAGGGCCTGGCAGTGGGGGGGTGTTTGTCCCCCTAGAGCCGCTAGAGGACCTGGGCGTCCGCCTGGACCTGGCCTCTGTCCCTTCCTTTCTTCCCAATGCCGCCCTGTTACCCGCCCTCTCCACCCTGGGGAAACCGATCTTTGTCATCAGCCCTCTCCCGTTGGGCTGCAAAGACCCTGCCCTCCGTCACGTCCTCTTGTTCCGCCGGCAAGTGCAGCTTCAACTGCCGCCAGCGGTGCGTGACGGAGAGGCGCTCGAGGGGTCCTTCCTGGTCCCCTACCAGGGGGCCCATTACCGGGTGCATTATTCCACAGGGGAGGCCCAGTGCTACCTCTGCCAGGCGATGGGGCATGTCCGGAGGGACTGCCCCCTGGCCCGGCAAGGGGGGCCATCTGGGACCCCCGAGCCCTGGCAGGGTGCCGGCCCCATCATCGCCGGTGCCCCTGGCTGCCCGGCACCCGGAGCCGCCCCTCCTCCTCCTCAGTCCACCAGTGCTCCCGCTCGGGCCCAAGGGGTACCTCCCCCAGACGAGCGGGAGAGCCCCGCCTCTGCTGCCTGCAATCCAGCGGGGCCCCACGAGGAGAGTGCGGCAGGGATACCGCCAAGCATGGGAGAGGGCCCGCCCCAGGGGGAATCTTCCCTCCCTCATGCCACCCCACCGCTGTCTCCCACAGTTCCTGAGCCATCACCCCTGCCCCCGACCCGACCCCTGTTAGCCGGCCCCCAGATGATGCCATTGAGGGCTGGGCCCTAGTCCAGGGGAAGCGGGGCAAGTGGAAGGCTCGAGCTCCGCTCCTTTCCACCGATGCAGAAGCCCCCCGGAAGACAAGAAAGGGGGGCACCGATGCCGAGCCCTCTGCCTTGCCCGCGGGCGCATGCCATCCCCCGGTACGAGCTGGGGAAGACGTGGCAGCACGGGAGGGCAGTACCACCCTTCCATTGGAGTCCCTTCCCTCCAAGGCCCCCGATGGAGCCCCTCCTGCCCCGTTACCATCTGGAGCCCCTGTGAGCCCCGAGGTGAGCGTCGCTTCGGGCACTGGCGGGGAGAACTCCAGGGTGGTGGAAGGGAGAGCTCCCTTCCATCTACGAGGAGATCGAGGCCGTGGGTCTGACCCCGGTCACCCAGGGGGAGGACGACCCTCTACCAGCGGGCCTCGATCTGAGTGATCTCACCCTGGCCCCCCCTTTCTCCATGCTCCCTCCCCCTAACCGCTGTTTCCGCTCCCGCCTCTGAGGGTTCCCTGGTTTCCTCCATCTGCCCGGCCGCTGGTGGCACCCTGCTGACGGCCGCTGAGCCTACTGAGGCGACGGCCGGTGCCATGCGGCTGGGACCCAAGCCCTATGGGATGTCCCTTGTGGGCATGGTACAACTGAGCTCCTTGCCGGGCGGGGACCCCACTGAAGGCTGTCCACCTTTCAATGCTGTGGCTACTACGCTGGCCATGGAGCCAGAGCCCGGCATCACAGAGGGCCCCCTTCCCACCCCCCAGATTTGTCAGCTTTACTGAGAGGGGCCGTTTCCCAGCGGCCTAGCTACTGTGGCACAGGATCCTGCCTTTTCCCCTCTCGCTGATTCTGCTCCTGATCCCTGCCCTGCTCCTACTCTAGATCCCTGCCCTGCCCCTGATGCCAACCCCGACCCTGTCCCCTCCACTTCCCGAGATAACATTGCCCGCCCCTTGGGCCATCATCTCCTCACTCCCAGAGGATAGACCCCAGGGAGCGGCCTCTGTATTTCACTGTCCCGACTCTCCATGGGCTGCTATCTTCCCTCCGCCGCCCCCAATTGAGCTGGGGTTTGAAGGGGGTCGCATGGCACCAGCCCATCGGGCACCATGTCGGGGGTCCCCCCCTTGCCTGCCTGTCTCGGTGGGCCACAGGGCTGTGTCAGTGGTCCCTCCGGAGGAAAGCCAGGGGCTAGTGACCCCGGCCCCCCACGCTGTGAGAGGAGCTGCGGGAGTTCCTTGAGGAGCTCCGTGGCTACCATAACAAGGTGCAGCTCGCTCTCCAGCAATGGCGGGATTTCCATCAAATCCTCCGGGCTGCGAGGGCCCTCATAGGGGAGAGTAAAAGGACTGGGAAGCAGGCCGCCGCAGCCTACCAGCAGGTCCGCCTCTTCCGTGACTCCTTACTCACCTGCAGGGTAGGTCACGGACTTTTGCGCGGCCCGTTGGGAGCCGTGAGCGTCCCTGCCAGCGAGGATCCCCCCCAGCCCTCCTTATGGCACCTCTCACCATCGCAACATTGAACACCTGAGGCTGTAGGATGGGTCTCCGCAGGTACCAGGTGCTCTCCTTCCTTCGGGAGGGGGGTACTCTGTGGTCTTCCTGCAGGAGACCCATACGGATCCGGCCGCCGAAGACAGCTGGCAGCTGGACTCCCAGGGGACAGGGTCTACTTTAGCCATCTCACAGTTCGTATGGCTGGAGTGGCGACCCTGTTCTCCTCTGACCTACGGCCCGAGGTGCTGGGGGTCGCCGAGTCTGTGCCAGGCCGCCTGCTGCACCTCCAGATCTGTATGGAGGGGCTCGTGGTCAACCTCATTAACATCTATGCCCCAACATCGGGCCCAGAGCGGCTGCAATTCTATCAGCAGGCGTCCACCTTCCTCAGCACCGTAGATCCTCACGAGTGCCTGGTCCTGGGCGGAGACTTTAACACCACCCTCGAGGAGCGGGATCGCTCGGGGACCGAGCAGTGCCCGGCCGCCGCGGACATCCTCCAGGAGATAGTCGAACACCACTCCCTGGTGGACGTCTGGTGCGACCACCACCCGGTTGACATTTCCACGTTCACCTTTGTCCGGGTGGAGTCCCATGGGTCGTGCCACTCCCGGTTGGACCGCATTTATTTATCACTCTTCCACCTTTCACGAGCCCACTCCTCCAGCATCCGGCCGGCCCCATTTTCTGACCATCATTTAGCCACCGTGATGGCTTCCCTCTGCGTGGAGAGGCCAGGGCCAGCCTATTGGCATTTCAACAACAGCTTGTTGGAGGATGTGGGCTTTGTGACGTCCTTCCGGGAGTTCTGGCTGGCTGGGCAAGGGCAGCGGCTTGCCTTTCCCTCGGTGCAGCGGTGCTGGGACCTGGGGAAGGTGCGCGCCCGGCTCTTCTGCCGTGACTACACCCGGGGCACCAGCCGACAGAGGGATGCGGGGATAGAGCAGTTGGAATGGGAGGTCTTAGAGCTGGAGAGGCGTCTGTCCGCCAGCCCCGAGGATCCGCCCCTCTGCAGAGCATGCTGGGAAAAGCGGGAGGACCATCGGGCCCAGGGTGCCTTTGTTCGATCCCGCATCTGTCTCCTTCGGGAGATGGATCGCGGCTCCCGCTTCTTCTGTGCCCTGGAGAAAAGGAGGGGGGCCAAGAACATGTCACCTGCTTTCTGGCAGAAGATGGCACCCCCGTCACAGATCCAGTGGAGATGTGTGGGAGGGGAGAGCCTTCTACGCAAACCCTTTCTCCCCGGATCCGACCGATCCTAACGCTTGCAGAGTGCTCTGGAAGGAGCTCCCTATGGTCAGCACGGGCGACCGAGACCTGCTAGAGCTGCCTCTCACTCTGGCCGAGTTCTCGGAAGCCCTCCGTCGCATGCCCACCAATAAATCTCCGGGCATGGACAGGCTGACGGTGGAGTTCTACTGCGTGTTCTGGGACATCCTCGGCCCAGACCTAGTCGCCGTCTGGGCCGAGTCTTTGCAGAGCGGGGTCCTCCCTCTTTCGTGCAGGCGAGCTGTGCTCACCTTATTGCCGAAGAAGGGACCTCCGCGATTTACGAAATTAGCATCCCATCTCCTCGGCACGGACTACAAAGTCGTGGCAAAAGCAATCTCGCTGTGGCTAGGGTCCATGCTGGCGGACATGGTCCACTCAGACCAGACCTACACTGTCCCGGGCCGCAGCATCTTTGACAACCTATATCTGGTCTGGGACCTTTTGGAACTCGGGTGTAGGGATGGTCTGTCGTTTGCCCTCCTGTCCTTGGATCAGGAGAAGGCGTTCGACAGGGTGGACCCACAGGTATCTCCTAAGCACTCTGCAAGTGTTTGGCTTCAGACCCCAGTTTGTCTATTTTCTCCGGGTGCTGTACGCCTCCGCAGAGTGTCTGGCCAGGCTCAACTGGATCCTGACCGAATCGGTCAGCTTCGGGCGAGGAGTACGGCAGGGGTGCCTCCTCTCAGGCCAGCTGTCTGCTCTGGCGATCGATCCCTTCCTCTGTCTCCTCTGCAGGAGGTTGTCGGGGTTGGTGCTGCGGGAGCCTGAACTATGGCTGGTCCTGTCGGCGTACGCCGATGACGTGCTCCTCGTGGTCCAGGACCCGGGTGACTTGGCATGGGTGGAGGCCTGCCGGGCCATCTATTCGGCAGCCTCCTCCACCCGGGTCAGCTGGGTCAAGAGCTCTGGCCTGGTGATCGGGGACGGCTGGCAGGCGAGCTCCCTCCCACCCGCGCTTCAGGCCATCCGGTGCAGCGTGGGTCCGCTGCTCTATACCTTTCTGCCACGCATCCCTCTCTGCCGGAGAACTGGCACAATTTAGAGGGCGGGGTGATAGAGCAGCTCCGGAAATGGACAGGACTACTCCGGTGTCTCTCCCTTCGAGGGAGAGCGCTGTTGCTTAATCAACTAGTCCTGTGCATGCTCTGGTACCGGCTCAACACCCTGGTCCTGGCCCCGGGTTTCCTGGCCAACCTCCGGACATCGATTCTGGAGTTCTTTTGGTCAGAACTGCACTGGGTCCCTGCAGGGGGTTCTCCATCTACCCCTGGAGGAGGGAGGGCAGGGCCGGGCCTGAAGTGTCTGCACACTCAGGTCCATGTCTTCCGCCTCCAGGCCCTGCAGAGGCTCCTTTATGGTGCAGGTAGTCCTGTGTGGAGCATACTGGCGCACGCCTTCCTGCGCCGCTTCCGAGGGCTCCGATACGACCGGCAGCTCCTGTATCTCCATCCAAGAGGTCTTCCACGAGACCTCTCCGGGCTGCCGGTCTTCTACCAGGACCTCCTCCAGATCTGGAAACTGCTTTCAACGACCAGGTCCATGGCGGCCACCGAGGGGGCAGATCTCCTCGCGGAGCCCCTGCTACACAACCCCCAGCTTCGCGTGCAGGTGGCGGAGTCCCCCTCGGTGCACCAGAGGTTGGTCCTGGCAGACGTCACAAGAGTCAGAGACCTTCTGGACTATGACTGTGGAGACTGGTGGATCCCCTGACGCTCGCTCAGCGCATGGGGCTCTCCAGACCTCATACTCCCCAGCACGTACTTCAGGAGGTGAAGGCTGCTTTGCTGCCCGCTGCTCAGGTTTACCTCGACCGGGTCCTACACGAGGGCGCGCCCCACCCACCCTTCACCCAGGCCCGCCGGACCTTTTCATTGGGCTCCTGCCCCGTGGAGCCAACCGACCCCCCCACCCCTTCACCGTGAGCCGGCTGCACGAGCTGCAGCCGGTCTGCTTCCAGATATCTATACATGCTCATGCTCCCCACCCTTCACACCCTCACCCTCGTGTCCCGCCCCGATACAAAATGGCAGGACCTCCTACCACCTTTGGAGGGTGTGGAGCCCCAGTGGGCCAGCCTATATTCCACCTTGGTCCCGAGGCCCACTGGGGATATCAGTTGGCGGCTCCTTCACGGAGCCGTGAGCACGGGCGTGTACTTGGCACGGTTCACCCCTATCCCGGATACCTGCCCCTTTTGTGGCATGAGGGAAACCCTGGCACACATATATTTGGAGTGTGCCAGGCTGAAGCCCCTATTCCGGCTCCTCACCAATATTTTATTACGTTTTTGGTTGCACTTTTCCTCTCACCTTCTTATTTATGCCTTCCCTATCCGCGTCCCCACAAAGCTACAGGATCTCCTGGTCAGCCTCCTCCTGGCCCTAGCTAAAATGGCCGTCTATAAAACCAGAGTGAGGAGGTTGGCTGATGGAGTCTCCTGTGACTGTAGGGCCTATTTCCAATCCTCGGTCCGTTCATGTATCCGGGCAGAGTTCTTCTGGGCGGCGTCCACTGACTCCCTTGACGCCTTTGAAGAGCCGTGGGCGCTGTCCGGGGTTCTCTGTTCGGTGTCCCCATCTGGTTCCCTTCGTTTGACCCTTTGACCACACTCCTGTCCCTGTTATTTCATTAGTTGTCCCCCGTATTTATTTGGTGTCCAGGTCCTGTGGATCCCCCTCTTAGGCTGCGGGGGGATCCTTTAGCAGTGGGCGGGCAAAGCCCGGATCCCAATAGGATCACTCTCCTGTACCCATCTGGCCCAGCCCTGTCACAGTAGTTATTAGTAGATGCCACACTAGAGGGAAAATTGGCAGTCAGCTGTTTCTGTTATAATTAAAGACAGAAGTTTCCAAATGTGGTTCCTTTACTACGTCCGGATAGGAATCAAATAAGTTGTATATTATTTTTTTTTCCTACTGGCAGAAATATACAACTAAATCTAGTAATGCAAAATGCTGTGTGAAAATATAAACAGGAAACAGATGTAGAGATGCTGTGAAGTAGAACTCTGTTAGTCCATGGTGTCCTTTTACATCCTCTCTGGGCTACTAGCTAATAGTTTTAATAAGTGATGAAATCTAATATTTTGTATTCAGTGTGTGCTGTGGGAATATCTGTAAGGATTAGCTAAGTATGACTGTTCAATGCAAAGCTGTATTTGAATAAAGCCTGTATTGTAAAGTACCTGGTTGAGTTTTAAGTACATGAAAGATGAGACTTGATAAGACTGGGAAATCTTGTTTATCTTGAAGTTTTGAGGCAGCAATTTCAAGTAACAGGTGAGCTCATATAGGCTGTGAAACCTGACATCCAGGTTTTTTAAGTAATCAACCAAAACATTCTTTTTGTGCATCTGTTCCAGCTCCTTATGGACAACAGCAGACTCCCGGTTTCCTATCTTAATGGACAAATTAAGGAAGTAGCACTAGTGGCACTTATAAGACAAGTGACATAGCTGCTGTGTAAACATAACTTCTGAGAGGATGCTTCCCAGTGCAGATAGACACGCACTTGCTCTGTTTGGGCTAGCACTCTAAAAACAGCAGTATGGCCATGCCAGCATGGGCAGTGGCTCAGACTAGACACTTGAGTACGTACTCAGGGGGTTGGGCAGGTTTGTACTCAGATAGCTAGTCCCTCCATCCATAGCCACACTGCTATTTTTAGCACACCCGCATGAGCAGAGCTAGCGCATATCTGCCTACCTGCACTGAGAAGCACGCTCTCAGTTGCTGTGTAGGCATACCTAGAGAAATGCCTGACTGGCCAGTATTTCTCTTTTACCTGTTAAGTCCACGATTGTTTTTTAAATGCATTGAAGTTGAGAGTTATGACTTCTGTTATGGGAAGTCACAATATCAGGAAAGATTTGACATCTGAAACTGATGTATAAGCAAGCCCAACAGTGTTGTTGGTATTTTCTTTGGATATGATCTCTTTTCTTCTCTTGCTTTCTTTTTTGTCTCACTGAGTTTTTTGCAGATCACTGAAAAACAGGGAAGGGCACAGTCTAACTGTCTCTGGAGACTGTGTAAACATTTAGTAGTGCAGTAAGAAGACAAACAGATCCAGGAAATCAGACATTCACCTTATATATACAGTGGTTAATGAGCAGTTTGAAAGCCTAAATTGGAATTTAGCATTTTGACTTCGCTGGCTCAGCTATAGGCTATTCAGTGATTTAATATTGCAGGCTGCAATCGTTATTCCGTTTAAAGTGGATACAAACGCATTATACTTGCACAGCTTTTAGAAAGATAATCACGTACGCAGATTGGTACCACTACCTAAAACTCATCATTAGTTTGTCTTATCAGTAAAAAAAGTAGCTCGTATGCCTGTTTGCAAGACACAAATAATATTTTACCTATATGCTGTTTGATGGGACAACACTCACTCCAAAATCAAAGTCAAGTCCTTTTATCTTATCACCATTTCTGATAGCTCATTTTTCTTGATAGCTAGTGAAACAGAATAGCATGGGGAATAATACTTTTAAATCAGATTACTTTCCATACCTGGAGTCAAAACCTTGAGGAAATCATGTCTGTCTTTACTAGTTAGATACCATGGAGCTTTGGATATTAAAGCTGGAAGTCTTTGATTTTTATGAGAATTAATAAACCCTTTCAAGAAACATATTTCAAACAATTTGCACAGGACTCCTTAAAACATTTCAACATTGAAAGTTAACCCTGTGGTGGATGGCCCCAGAGGTAACTGCATCCATACACTATGACCAGTGTATGGATGCAGTTACAAGTTACCACACAGCTCTTTCTAAACCAGCACATTCATTCATTCATTCATTTATTTATTAAGGTAAAAGCATTACAGAGAATACATTAAAACAATCAGAGAACTTAAATGCACACTTAAAAGGTTACCGGAGATCACTCCCAGCTTCCGCCTATGGCTCTGGTAGGTTTTCAGAACCCACAGCTGGGTTTTCCACCGGTTGTAATTTATCTGTCTTAGATGCAAAATGAAAACCCCGAATCAGTGTAAGCTTGTGCTATTTATTCAAAAGTCCATTCTTTGTCTGTTGGTCTCTGAAGAATCCAATTTGAACAGAGAATCCACTGGTACCTCTTGTGGGAGGAGAGGTGCAGGGAGAGGAAGAGGGTTACAGCCTGGCTGGTTTTCTTAATCACCATCCACTGTTTTTAGTTCCTGGAGGAGCTGTGGTAGCCCTCTCTCATGGAGTAGAACAATTACACATAAACCATTCATTTAAAACAATGGACACTAAGGATACTTCATGGGATTGCAGTATCTGACACCATAGTATCACTGTCTGCTCTCCTCATAGCGAATCCATATGACATGCAATTTGTATGCCTGCTCTGAACCTGGCCTTCTTTGTGTATATAATATGTACATCTGTCTCTCTCACACATTTCTCTCTCTCTCTCTTTCTCAGACACACACACACACAAAATTAGCTTTTTGAAAGATACATTTGGTTTGATATTGAGACCCCCCTGTGTCTTTTCCAAATATAAAACAGTACTGTGAAAATGTCAGTGACATTTATCAACACATAGGTGACCATCTCATGCATTCCCTCAGGATTTTTTGCCTTCTTGATCTTACACTTGTGGTTCTTTCTGTGAAAATTCAGGGGCCCATAATGACAGTTGAGGAGCAGTTCAGTTAGTTAAAGCTGGGAATCCTCTGACATATTGGCACAGAACTGAGCAAAATGAGTTTATTAACTGAACAACATCATGTTCTTGTTCCTGATACAAATCTGCAACTCTGATTGCAAGGATCATAGAAGCCCCTGTGTGGTTTCCATGAAAGCTAATTGAAACAAGCAGTTTTGACCAGGGACTTTTTTAATATAGCTGCTGAATGTATTTCATGTTAAGTCTTCCTCTCTTACAATGAACAGAGTTAAGTTTCCTGTTAGTACACTATGCTGCAGTAGGTCAAATGCAAATTGCATTGATTTGCTGCAAGTTACTGTGAGTTAATAGTTATTAGGTTATTCTTGTTTGGAGTAGTCATTGCAGAAAAAATGTCTTCTAGTTTTGGAGCCTTTGAAGCTCACATTTTCACACTTTTCTCTGCAATCATGACAGCTGGAATCTTTCTTTAAAAAAGCAAGCAAGCAAGCTGAGTTTCTCATGTAATCACAGGACTCCAGGAGCAGTAAGAAACACAATAAATATTGAGCAACTTGTGATAAAATCATGAGAGTTGGCAACACTGCAGTGTAGTCTCCTATACTGTCCAGTATTCAGAATAACCTTACCAAATGAAGTTACACCTCCTATTCTTTTAATATTTATTCATTTATTTATTTTTATAGAACCTCTCAAGCTATTCAAAAGTTAAAAACATCATTTGATATAAAGCTGGGCTATGTGTCTCAAAGAGAAGCAGCCACTATGCCAAAAAAAGGGGAAGGGGAGCAAAGAAAAGGTAACTTCAGAAATGGATGAATTAAAGAGGGAACACAAAGGACCAAGTCTACCACTATATATTGCTTAACACAGTAAGGCCCGAATTTTGATTGGGGTCTATGGGTGGTATCATACTGGAAATATAAAATAACAATTAAATAATTTACAAAGAAGAATCGAGTCAAATATAAGAGCCTTACACTGAGCCTTAGAACAACTAGATGAAAAATGATGTTTCTTTTATATGTGAGAGCTAGAGAATATAAGCGGGAGCTTAAATCCTTATTTTTTTTATTTTTTTTTTTTATTCAGTGGTCAGCACAAAAAGATGCAAGTATTCATAGAATCATAGAATATCAGGGTTGGAAGGGACCTCAGGAGGTCATCTAGTCCAACCCCCTGCTCAAAGCAGGACCAATCCCCAACTAAATTATCCCAGACAGGGCTTTGTCAAGCCTGACCTTGAAAACTTCTAAGGAAGTATTGTACAAATGAAGCTGAATAGGAGAATAGCAAAACAAAGCTAACGAATGTCACTAGCTGTGTGTGAGGGGATTGATTGGTTGATTTAAAAACTGGACAGGGACACATTTTAAGAAAGTTTCAAAAAATGCTGAGGCAAATTAGTGATTTCTGCCTTATTCCTTACTTACTTGTATCATAAATGCAGTATAGTTTTGAAGGATAATTCAGAGTAAACTGTTTTGAATTAGGAGTAGAGCTGGCGAAAGAGGAAGAGTCTGCTGTGCAAACGAATTCTATACTGGAACAGTATTCAGTTAATCACTCATACTGGAGCTCTTGCCTTGTTTCCCTTATTTGATAAAGGAAAACTAATAATTTTATTAGTGATGGGCAAAATAAGGTATTTGGTTTTGAAAACTGGGGTGGTTCATAGCAAATGTTTTTATGGAAATCCCCAAAGTTTGTGGGGAAGAGGTAAAGACAGATTGGCAAAACTGGGAGTCATTTTATTTGGCAAAACTTTGTGTGTTGGGGTGGGAGGGTTGGATGCAAGTTTTATGTTATTTGAATATCTAAAGTTTAGATAAAAGATTCTATATTTTTTTTTCAGAAATGTTTCAAAAAAATACAGGTCCAGTGTGGCACTTTTCTGCCATCAGTGAATGCGCTTGATGTACCTTGAGTTAATCTGTTAGCTTGGTTTAGCTGTATATACCTTGTTGTGCATTAATTGCATTATTTGTGTATTTATTAATATTTGTACTAATGTAATGTTTTAAATTTGGTTTGTCTGGTTACGGTAGTCAAGATGTTTTCACCAAAGAATGTAACTACTTCTCTCCTTCATTTATACACTGTTTTTTAGGCCAAGATTTCCAAAAGTAACTAGAAAAGGAGTACTTGTGGCGCCTTAGAGACTAACCAATTTATTTGAGCATAAGCTTTCGTGAGCTACAGCTCACTTCATCGGATGCATACTGTGGAAACTGCAGAAGACATTATATACACAGAGACCATGATACCTCCTCCCACCCCACTCTCCTGCTGGTAATAGCTTATCTAAAGTGATCACTCTCCTTACAATGTGTATGATAATCCAGTTGGGCCATTTCCAGCACAAATCCAGGTTTTCTCACCCTCCGCCCCCCCCACACAAACTCACTTCCTGCTGGTAATAGCACATCCAAAGTGACCACTCTCCTTACAATGTGTATGAAAATCAAGGTGGGCCATTTCCAGCACAAATCCACAAAAACCTTGATTTTCATACACATTGTAAGGAGAGTGGTCACTTTGGATAAGCTTTTACCAGCAGGAGAGTGAGTTTGTGTGTGTGGTTTTTGGAGGGGAGGGTGGGGGGTGAGAGAACCTGGATTTGTGCTGGAAATGGCCCACCTTGATTATCATACACGTTGTAAAGAGAGTGGTCACTTTGGATGGGCTACTACCAGCAGGAGAGTGAGTTGGGGGGGGGGAAGGCAGAGGGTGAGAAAACCTGGATTTGTGCTGGAAATGGCCCAACTTGATTATCATACACATTGTAAGGAGAGTGATCACTTTAGATAAGCTATTACCAGCAGGAGAGTGGGATGGGAGGAGGTATTGTTTCATGGTCTCTGTGTATATAATGTCTTCTGCAGTTTCCACAGTATGCATCCGATGAAGTGAGCTGTAGCTCACGAAAGCTTATGCTCAAATAAATTGGTTAGTCTCTAAGGTGCCACAAGTACTCCTTTTCTTTTTGCGAATACAGACTAACACGGCTGTTACTCTCAAAAGTAACTAGTGAGTTTTGGGGTATTTCAGTTCTTGAGTGCCCAATTTGTGACACATTAAATATGTCTGTTTTTGGAGGATGGTGAGGGGGGTTAGCTTAGCACTTTCTAAAAATCAGACCCCTTTAAGGCACATCATCTTGGGCAGCCAAAAACTTTAACTTAGATTGCATATTCTGCCAATGCAGGCTGTAAAAAGCAAGGAAATAAGCAGTTAAGTCATTCATCTTCCCATATGCTCTCCATTACATTCCAACCATGACCCTGCATGGCCCCCATCCTAAAAAAAGAACGAGGAGTACTTGTGGCACCTTAGAGGCTAACAGGCCCCCATTCTGTTTCCCCACAGTCACGTCCTCTGCTCATCCCATTACATCTTCCATCACTCTTCAAGCCCACCCTTGTGCTTCAAAGTACTCAATAAATGTATTTCCTTTTAAAACTGTCACCTTTTAATTTCCAGTTTCTTCTTGCTCTTGAATTACAGGCTGAAATCTGCTACATAGTAGAGGAGCAAGTCTGCAACTCATTGGCTCTTCCTTAATTAGCAAATGGCCAATCTTAAAGATGCTCAAAATAGAAACTAAAGAGGATGCACTTAGATGCAAATGTGTGTGGGCTGGTTTGTCTCCCACAGAAAAAGACTATTCATTGCTCCCTCATGAAAATCAAAACAGGCGCTCTCTGAGAGCACTGCTAAAGATTTTAATCAGACTAAGTCAGAGTTCTAGAATTCTGTGCTTCCAGTGTTTGCTTTTAAATTATATTCATGTCTCTACCAAACTATACTAGTTAGAGGACAAAACTTTCTTGATACATTCTATTTGAAGTGAAGTATAATCCTAAATTTTTCATCTTATTGCTGAAAAATCCTTGCTAACCTCTCCTCCTGTCCTTGCTGACTCATGAATAGGCAATAAAATTGAGTTTTGTTTGGGCATCAGAAGCCCCATTACTGACCCTCATTAGCATGTGTGATTTTTATGGGATTTCTGTACATTGTTTTAACGATTGGCTAAACATATTTTCTTCTGACTACTTTTTAGGAAATGGCAAAGATTCTCAATCATCCAAGAGTATATGCTTTTCTTCACATACCAGTCCAATCTGCTTCTGACAGCATACTCATGGACATGAAAAGAGAATACTGTGTGGAAGACTTCAAACGGGTCGTGGATTTCCTTAAAGAAAAGTAAGTCTGTTAATACTCAAGAAAATACCACTGTTCTTTTTTTGCAATGTTAAGAACATGTGGCTGAAAATGCAGTTACTTGCAACCTCATAAATAAGGTATGAAAAAGCTTTCAAAGTCTGAGTTTTCTATAAAACTCTTGATGTCGTTTGCTCATTTGCCTGAGTTTCATAAATACTGTCCATCTCTGCATGACATGCTTTTAATTTGTCAATAGATTCCTAATCTTTTTCAAATAATAGAATTTTAGATAATTTTTATGCCTAAACTACTATATATAGGTTGCTTGAAGTTCACTTTGCTGAAGTCTTTAACTTTAATGTGGCTTTTCGGCATCGTATAATCTGCATACTGGAGATGGTCCAACTCATGATAACATAAATTGACATTTTTTTTACTAAGTAGTATTTTATGTTCTCTAACTGGAATAAATTTACTTTTGTATGTTAGTCCCCTGAGTTGGCTTTAAAGAATTGCGACGACTTATGGAAAGACTTTTTTCCTATAAGGACAGAATATATGTTGACATAAGTAAAAGACAAATGATGTTATGTTAAGCAGGAAAACATTTTTAACAGCCAGTAATAGTACGTTTAGCATTTGATTAACTAAGTTGGGGTTTTTTAGTTGTTGGGTTTTTTTATTTATGACATCAAGTACTAAGATTGAAGTGCAAAATATGGTACTAAATATCTTACTTACAATTACTTTGTAACTTCTTGGCCTATTTTGAATTAATATTCCCAGGTGGAATGACAGAAAACTCATAGGTTTCAGAGAAGCATCTGTGTTAGTCTGTATCTGCAAAAAGAACAGGAGTACTTGTGGCACCTTAGAGACTAACAAATTTATTAGCCCACGAACGCTTATGCTCTGATAAGTGTGTTAGTCTCTAAGGTGCCACAAGTACTCCTGTTCTTTTTGAGAAAACTCATAAAAATCTGAAAGAATTATTTCTCACTTTCTTTCTTTGGCTTTCTGGGTATTTGTGTGTTAGTTTGTGTTTGACTTAGCTTGGGTGTAGTTTGTCGTTGTTTTGTTTTTGAATGAGTAAAGGTTCTTCACTTTACACCCTGGGTCTGGGATTTCACTCCTTTGTACACACTTAATTTAGAGTGTCAATTTTTCTTATCCAAATCACTATAAAATACTGTGGTTTAACTACATAAAGCATGAAATGCGAAAAACTGCATGGCAGGTGGGAGGCATAACAAAGAGTAACTATTAAAAAATGGAAGGACCTTCTCCTGCAAACTTTACTGAGGTGAGTGGATACTCTGATGCACTCAGGGAAATTGATTGCAATGGGGTTACTTGCAAGAGCAAAGGTTGCATCCATTATTTTTTATTATCATCATCATCATGTTTACTCGTTCTGAGAAGTTTGATTTTTTTCAAACAATGGATGGTAATGCCTTCGTTGTTGTTGGTTTTTTAACTAAGAGGTTATGTTAGCACATATCTTAGCTAGGAGCTATGTCAATTTATATCTGAACTGACGTGAAGCTGATGCATTATTCTCTTCAGTATGAAACTTGGCAGCTATTATCATAACAGCAGCTGGATTTCAGATAACCTAGTAGAGCTGGCACATATTGGGGCATATGAAAATTTTTTAAAATCATGCAGCCCTTGCACACAAAAAAGAGTGTGAATTACTTAATATCCAAATTCATAGCAGCTGCTCATATCTATGACATAAGTCATTTTCCACAAACTATTATTACTTGTGTAGTAAATTTAGTTTAAAAAAAGTAATTGATTTGATGTCTTACTTTAAAAAAAACAGTAAAAATAATATTTTATTAGAAATCTAACAGATTATCTAGTGGTTCCTATTAGGGAACAGTCTCCATTAGCATGGTGGAAAATTCTTTGCAACACCTGGCAGCAGAGTGAGGTAGCTATGCAAGACACAGATATTTTGGATATTTGAACATGTGCACATCTGTTAAACTCATTTGGTTTTTCTTTTGTGCTCAAGAGCATGTGGTCTTTATTTGTAGTCTTTTCTCTCCTGGTAGCAGCCAGCTATGACGTTGCCATGTAGACATTCCCATACAGATTTCTCAAAGCAAGAATTGCTGAGACATAACATTGCCACAGACTTCTCCAGAGTCTATACCTCGAATAGCTGGTATTAACTATGTGTGTGCTGAAGTATTTTAGCAGTATAAGGAGTGATGGCCCTCTTCCATGTCACAAAACAGATCAACCACAGCTGTAAAGTTTGAACCCACTTACTGCAAACACTAGCACAGGGCCCAGCCAGTAGATTCAGAATGGCACATACTCCATAAAATCAGGCATCTGCCAAGTAAGCATTTACTCTTAGAATGACATTGGACCCATAACACCATAGGTTGACTCAGTGAAGGAGATACTCCAATACTTGAGATATTCCATTAAGCACTCAGATACCTTGATGAAAAAAACCCAGACAAATAGAAAGAAATAAATTCTGAAATCGATAGGAGTGGAATGAGAGAAAGTGAACCACGTGGTACCTGATCTGTTCATGCTGGGGCACTAGGCACATAATGACCAAGGAAACCCTCCATTCTCAGAGAGCCAGGGGAAAGGAACATGGGGCCACCTTCTTCACAACCCAAGAGAAGCACCATGAGTCATCTCTTCCCTTTGGAGAGGCAGGAGTGGCAGCAGGGGGAACTCCCTGTACTGTTGGAGTATTTGCTTGGGTGCATGCAGAAGTACTTTTCTCCTTCCAAACCTACAGTCTTCTACTGAGGTGGTGTTGGTGTAGTCCTCCAGAGTGCAGTGGTTTTGGTGTTAAAACTCCATTGAGATGAATGGAGCTGTTCACATCCGTCAGAGCTATTGTTTCAGGCTATTTGGGGACTCAGGCAGACATGCATTGTTTATTCACAGTTTGTTTTCAAGGTTTTCTTCACATGCTAGAAACTCTTTTCAAAAATGAAAGCTGATATTCTGGTGCCATCACGTGATTCCAGAAGTTGGTCTACCAGGCATAGGCCTTCCGTGCATCTGTCTAAATCTGGTCCTGTCTGTAACTACTCAACTGAATGACACTGCTGTTAGCCTGGGATGAGGCTTTGCAGCAGTGTTTGCAATAAAAAGAAACCACAAACAAATACTATGGACTCGAGAAACTAGATTAAAGAACTCATATTTCCTAGTTTATGCATTGTAAAAATGTACGACCTTGATACCTTTCAGATGCATTCCTTTAACTCTTAGCATACAGACATTTTCTTTAATACAGTATCCAGAAAATGAGTGCTGTGGAGGACATACTGTTACTGTATCTGCTATGAAGTGATCATCTGTCAATACAGAATTGTCAGACTTACTCTTTAAACAGAATTATTTGTAAGTGGCTTCAATTTCACAGAATTGAACATCAGCATAAAGAAGATGAGAATATGTTGATTCCTTTAGGATTAAACTTTTGAAGGATAATTGTTTGTAGTTCTAAAAAAAAGAGGAAGTCTGCTTTAATTATGTCAAAAACTTTCAGTTTAATCCCTTGAAATTTACTTTTAGCAATAAAAGCAAATAATTGGAATATATTTTAGTTAAAGAATATTCGAGATCTGAATGTCACATTTTGCAATTACTCAATAACGAGCAACATGATCATATATTAATGAAAGAACCTTTAAAATGGTGATTCTCTTTTGAAATTCTTGTTTGTTGACTGAGCTTAATTGTGCTACACCCTAATACGTTTCTCCTGTGTGATGAGATTATGTTGTTAATGAAAAGATAAATGACACTTTCTCTCTCACTTTCTCTATGCAAGCTAAGAGAATTTCAAACCAAAAACTTGACTGATAAAAGAAGGAAAATTCAGAGTTAAAGCTGACAACTTCCAGCCTTAAATCTTGAGAAGGAGCAAAGGAACAACCTTTTCAGAGATGGATTTAATATTTCTCATTAACTTTTTTTGTTCTCATGAGATTGTGTCACTATTTTAATGTGATTGCCTGCTCCCATCCACTCCAGATTCTTCCCCAGCCCTCAAAACTTAGAAATATAGATAACTTTTGCAATATACTCTGAAGAACAACAAATTTGTGCTGTCAGACCAAGAGGAAGCAACTTTCAAAGTCAAAGATCTCTCATTAAAAATACCTTGTCATCAGCCCTCTTCTGCCCTATTTCTCCCTACCCTCACTTCCCCATTAATATCTGGAGACTTAGCTGGAGCACCTGAACCGATCTCCGTTGCTTACAAAAGGTAGCCAAAACTTATATATCTTTTAGCAGCAGAGTGAAAAGCAATTAAGTGAATTAATATTAATATAACGGAAAATGAATTAAAATGTTAGAGGGTGACTAATACTTTATGAAGAATAAACGAGGATCTTAGTTGCCCAGTGATTAGAGTCTTCGGGACAATGATATGAAAGAAAACTAGCTACATTTATAAAAAGGTGCAGAGATACCTTTAAAGTCTGCTGAGGTCAGACAAGGTTTTGGTTTTTACAGTTGAAATTGCCAAACTTGACTAGATCAGTGATTCATTTAATCTCCAGCCACTTCCTCTGACAGTGGCCAGTACCAGATGTCTCAGGGGAAGGTGTAAGAAATCCTGTAGTCCAGGGATTCTTAACCTTTTTCTTTCTGAGGCCCCCTCAACATGCTATAAAAACTCCAGGGCCCCGTGGCAAGGGGCGCCAGGGCTTGGGGTTTCAGCCCCAGGGACCCACAGTTGAGAACTGCTGCTGTAGTCAACAATAATAGAATAACCTGGCCATAAGGGAAGTATCATCTTAGCCCCATCTGTTAGTGATTGACTTATGCCCTGAAGCATGAGAGTTTATATCTCCTGTTGTCAAACCTCTCAATTGTCCCTCAGTCAAGGGACATCATTTATTTTAGCCTCTGGGTTAATTGTTCCATGTAAATTCATTGTCAATCTTATTGTTGAAAATGATTTACATCAGAAAGAATGTAAAACTGAATTTATAGACAGTTATTTACTCTCAATTAATGGATCTCACATCATTTTAATTTTCCTGTATAAAAGACTTGGGTCCATCATTATCTGCATGAGTCATACATTACACTCCACATTTGCACTTTGGCAGAGTGGGAGGCATGATTAGTTGTGTGTGTGTGGATGTTACATTGAGGGAACGGGGCTTGTTTAGTCTGCAGAGGAGAAGAGTGAGGGGGAATTTGATAGCAGCCTTCAACTACCTGAAGGGGGGTTCCAGTGAGGATGGAGCTTGGCTGTTCTTATGCTGGTAGATGACAGAATAAGGAGCAATGGTCTCAAGTTGCAGTGGGGGAGGTCTAGGTTGGATATTAGGAAACACTATTTCACTAGGAGGGTGGTGAAGCACTGGAATGGGTTGCCTAGGGAGGTGGTGAAATCTCCATCCTTAGAGGTTTATAAGGCCCATCTTGAGAAAGCCCTGGCTGGGATGATTTAGTTGGTGTTGTTCCTGCTTTGAGCAGGGGATTGGACTAGATGACCTCCTGAGGTCTCTTCCAACCCTAATCTTCAATGATTAGATATATAAATTTCTGTACATACATATATATATAGGCATAGTTACATACTGGAACAGATTACCAACGGAGATTGTAGAATCCCCATCACTGGAGATTTTAAAGAACAAGTTAGAGTAACATCTGTCAGGGATGTAAGTTTTTATTATCCATATAAGTGTTCTTGAACTCTACTGTGACAAAGTGGGAATGTTAATGTTTTGTCTGAATAGTGTGTGCGCGCCTCAGTTTCCCTATGTGTTATCAAGTATCTAGGTGGTGGGACAATGGTGTGTGTTCGTTGCAAAGACCCCTAAAGGGCAGGTGTGACTGCCATCTGGCTGCCTGGACACAGACAATGCCTGACACCCTGTATCCTAGCAACTGATGGCCAGGGCCCATCTCCTGCAAGAGCCAGCTGAAGGTGTTGGAGAACAAAGCAGAAGATGGAGACCAGTTTGATGTTTGCCCAGTAAAGAGACAAAGGACAGAGGAGGGACATCTGAGCATGAGTGAGGGTGGGCTGCTGGAAGTGAGTCAGTCTCATGGTTGGGGACTGAGGGGAGAGAGCCCAAGGCTCTCGGTTCTGGATCCCCCCAAGATGGACATTGCGGAACGCCCCTAATTTCGGTGCTAACAAGATCTGCTCTACACTGTGATCCCAAGGACTAATAAACTCTTCTGTTTTACTTTGCTGGCTGAGAGTCACTGCTGACTGCAAAGTTGGTGTGCATGGTCCCTTTGGGGGCATGTAAGGCTTCCCCAGGTGTCCCATTCAGAGCTCACAGTGTGAACAGGGCTGCTGAACACTCTGAGGTCAGACCCAGGCAGGCACTGAAGCCAATGAGGCTTGCCCTAGTGAGAATGTGCCCTGAGGAGTTGTCACACTGCACCAGGGTCATGTTTGAACTTCATTCAGTTCCAGAGCACCAAGCCTGTGCGCTCCGTGGCATCCACTAAATTCTTGGTGTCAGTATCATCTCATGGTAATAAGTTCCACAGGTTAATCATTGTGTAAAGAACAGTTTCATCTGAAAGATTTCCACATAGCAAACTGCCAGATATTCAATTAGTCTTCACTGAAAAGATGAAGGTCGGAGTCAGTCACGCCACAATTTGTACCTATGCGTCCAGGAAGTCTGGTATTACAAACATGAGGCTTCTCCAGCTTGGCAATGTTAATACAAACTTTCCCATACTACTACTGAGCTAAGGTTTAAATAAAGAATCGTCAGAGAGCTTTTCTAAACACACATTTTTCAGTTTAAATAAACATGATTTTTTGGGACTATTTTTTGGGATTTTTGCCTATTACAGTATTTACTCAATACATTGTAACAGCTCCCTCACAACCCTTACACCCTATCACATAAATGTGTCTTTTAGATATCTTTCTAAAAAATGTTTTTGAAACACAGAAGAGACTTCTTAAGATTCATTACATTGTATCTTGTAGGTCCTGCTAAGTTTAAAGATCACTGATCCGTAGACTGTAACAGCTATTACAGATTTTATTTTTAAGTAGATTTTTAATTTTTAACAATTTTAAAATAATTTTTAATAATTGCCCTCCTTTTGGAGATTGCTGGTGCTTGCTAAGCTCCTGTAATTGACATCTGCAGAGGAAATTTCATGAGTTAAAAAGAGGATATTTACAGGTAGCTGCAGTTTTTTCAAATGTATTACCTCTGTAGAGCCACACTGATCCTTTCCTCTCTCTTTCTCTTCAGATAGTTTAAACAGACTTCAGTCAGGTCTTGGAAAAGAACTGAAAATAGTTTTGTGGACAAGGCCTTTTGTAAACCAGGGTATGAGCATTTGAATACTTTGTCAATTTGTCAGTTTGGTTGTGTCCCCTTGTGTGTGAGAGATGCACAAGGGAAATGGGAACTGGGTATTGTCCATCTCTCAGCTTGAGAGCTCTCTTAGCTCAAGCTGTAGGGACATGGGTTTTAGCTCTGCAGGACCATGGATCATTCCCTGTTCTGTAACCCAAGATGGAACTGTCACAAATGTACACTGTAATTTACTTTTGTACTGCTGCTCTAAATAGTTGCATGGCTTGTTAGGTGTGATTCTGGCTTCCCTGTGGTGTGACTCTGCATAGGGAGTAGATTCAGAAAAACACAAATTAATGGTAGAAACCCCACCTTTGTTAGGTCCGAGTCATGTGTTGCTGTGAGAGGAGTTGGGTTGAGTGCAGAAGCTACACTGGATTTGTTGCTTTAGTCATTATTTTATGGAGTTAACAAATTTAACAAGGCAGACTTTTTTTAGTGTTTCAAAATATAATTGTTACCAAAATGTTTAGCTATAGCTTGTCTGTATTAAATGATATTCATCATATCTGTATCATGTCCATCTGTTTCTATTTAGGTATGTAGGTAGATGAAGAAATAATTACTGTCTATGACAGTATGAGTGAGTAACTGGTTCAACCTCATCTACAGTAACTGCAGGTGTACATGATGAGCTTTGTGAAAATAAGTATGATGCAGACAATCTTCTAATGTTAAAGCAGTGATTTAACATGAAGGACATGTTTTTGCTCTCTAAATTCTTAAAGAATAACAGAAAACATATTACCTTAAAAGCTAACTCTTCATTAGATTGTTAGGTTGAAGTGGCTTACTAAACTGGGGGTTCTTTACAACCAAAGGAGGGGTGTTGAATACAATTAAATAATTTAAAAAACACCACTGTTTACATTTATACCCTGTCATCCCCACCCTTCAATATCGCCCCTCACAAATAAGAGTGCCCAGAAGAGGCATCACTTTATTATTCTTTGGGGCTAAAGCTTATGAACAGTGGTATTTTAAGGGGTAGATTCTGCCACCTTTAATTTTGTTTAGCAAATTAAAATATAATAGAACAAGTATTTGTTCTTCAATAATTATTCTTTCTAAAAGCTGGTCTTTGTAACCATATCATGCTATCACTATTATCCTTATGCTTTGTTTCCCTTTCCTTCTGTTTGTTTGTTATATCCACTTAATGAGTTTTGTCTTGAATTAGATTGTAAGATCTTTGGAACAGGGACTATCTCTTTGTAGAGTGCTCAGGAAAAGGTACTGTAATCTGACTTTGGGGCCTCTTAGTGCTACTGTAGTGTAAACAATAATTAGTGTGAAGAATTATAGTGAGGGCAGAAATGCTTCTTGATGTGGTAAGAGTGTAATGAATGCTCATGTGAGCTTCATCTAGATAGTCTCAGGAGCTGTCATGGTGTTCTCTTTTTGAGGAGTCATCTTTCTAAAACCAGATCATGTACTGTTTGAGCAGGTGAAAAGGGGCTTTCATGTATGACTTCGTAACAGTCTACTCGCCAATAAAATTACCTTTCTCTTCCCTGTACGCATACTACAGCTGTGTTATGACATCCAACTTCACACTAAGAGTATTGGCTGTTATCCCCATCTCTTTATGTCCCAGAGTGTTACTGTTACACCTGCCAGCCAGTTATTTTCATGTGCCTATCACATGGTATGTGGGGGCATATGCTGTCATGTTAATTTAAAACAATCCTTCAATCTGAGACTGCTTTTGAAGGTTAAATGGTACTGTAGAAAATTGTCACATTAACTTTCCACACCACCTACATTTCCACACCACCTATAGATGACTTTAGCCTCCTGATTTTTAGGAATAAAAACTACTTCAGCCTGTGTAATAGCTCAGTTCTATGGCAGTGCGTAACAGCCATCCAGTTATGCAAGAGTTGTGCATTCCTGTGATTTTAGGGAACTTTCTTCTACCCACATTACATTTTCCTGAAAGTCAGAGAGTATCAGTTGAAACTGTAAAATGAGAAATGAAAGCTAGCTCTTTGGAGCAGGACAGTCTTTTTGTTCTGTGTTCATGCAGCGCTTTGCACAGTCCATGACTAGTTTCAGAGTAGCAGCCGTGTTAGTCTGTATTCGCAAAAAGAAAAGGAGTACTTGTGGCACCTTAGAGACTAACCAATTTATTTGAGCATAAGCTTTCATGAGCTACAGCATCAGATGAAGTGAGCTGTAGCTCACGAAAGCTTATGCTCAAATAAATTGGTTAGTCTCTAAGGTGCCACAAGTCCATGACTAGAGTGTCTGTGTGTTACAGTAATACAAATAATAAGCAACACTCATGCCACACACTTCTAGGAAGTTATGCCTGGAATTGTAAGAGGGATAGAACAATCCACAGGCCTAGCAGTCTTTGCAAACTGCTGTATGTGGACACAGTACATTGGAGAACTCAAAAAAGGATAGCTGTTGTTGGCAATGTAAACAGGGCCTATTATAAACAGGGCCTTGGTCAAGAGATTTTTTTCAGTGGTTCCTAAAATGAAAAGCATGTTTTCAGTGCCGTGTTTTCAGGAACAAAAGTATTTCTCATTTCCCTTTCTTTTAGTTTAAACATGGTATGGAACCTGATTACTTTTTACCAACCATAATTAATAAAGTTGTTTGGAGTGGTGCCTTCTGTTTCTGGAAGTTCTATACTTAAAGCTTCCATTAGATCAGAGGTGGGCAAACTACAGCCAGTGGGTAACATCCGGCCCACGGGACCGTCCTGCTCGGCCCTTGAGCTTCCAGCTAGGGAGGCTAGCCCCTGGCCCTTCCCCTGCTGTCCCCGCAGCCTCAGCTTACCATGCCACTAGCGCTCTGGGCAGCGCGGCTGCAAGCTCCTGTCAGGCAGCGTGGCTGCGTGGATGGCTCTGGCCTAGTGGCACGGCTGCCAGTCCTGCTGCTCTGGGTTGCATGGTAAGGGGGGGGAGCAGGGGGGTTGGATAAGGGGCAGGGAGTCCTGGGGGGCAGTCAGGGGACAGGGGCGATTGGATGGGGAGGAGGTTCGGGGGGGGGGGCCAGTCAGGGGACGGGGACCGGGGCGGTTGGATAGGCATGGAAGTCTCAGGGGGCGGGGGTGTGGATAGGGGTCGGGGCAGTCAGGGGACAAGGAGCAGGGGGATTTTGATAGCGGGTGGGGCCCCTGGGGGGCGGTTAGGGCGGGGGGGGGTCCCAGGAAGGGGTGGTCGGGGAGGTTGGATGGGGCGGAGGTTCTGAGGGGGGCAGTCAGGGAGCAGGATGTGGGAGGGGGCAGCTGGGGGGGGGGCGCCAGGCTGTTTGGAGAGGCACAGCCTTCCCTACCGGGCCCTCCATACAGTTTTGGCCCTGAGGCCAAAACGTTTGCCCACCCCTGCACTAGATAGCCTTATCTTCAATTTCCTTCTTCCGTATCCAAATAAAGCTATTGTTTTGATAGTAGAATGGGAATAAGTTATATGATTTTGATGTGTCCAGTTCCCAATTTCTTAAATACAGAAAAATTGTTCTCTCCCTCCCCCCGGGTTGTGTTTTTCAGCTGTTTTTGGCTGAGGTAGACGTTGTAAACATCATGTAATATTTGCTGTTTCAATATCTATTTAATACCAGTGGTTATACATTTCTGCAGTTCAGCTTTTTAATGTTATTTTAAAGTAATCATTATAATAATATTTTATACAGTATTTTAAAACGCAGTAATAATTATAACAATTGTCCTCCTACTCTTTATAAGTAAGTTTCCACTTGTTTTGTTGGCATTCTTCTCCGCTGACCAGGGCAGAGCTTTAGATCCATGTTAGAATGAGATGTTAGTTTTCCTATCCTAGATTGATTTTAAAATATTGACAGTTGTTTAAGTGATAGTTGCTATGATTACATTTAGTTCTTAGTTCTCAAGTTTATTATGTGCATCCAAATATATGTTGATATATTTAAATAACAGTAGGCGTGTCACATATCCCTTACACTGTTTATACATAAATATTCTCGTGAATATAGCAATTTTTAATAAAAAGGAAATATGTTGATTATATGTAACGGAGTGATCAGCTGCCAAAAGCTGAAGAACCAGTTCCTTCAGCGGCTCTGGAGGACCCGCCGCTAAAGTGCCGTCAAAGACCCAGAGCGCCGCTGGGTGAGTAAAAATTGCCTACAGTTAACCATGTGCTTAAGTGTTTTCTTGTTACAGCATTCAAAAGCTTTCCAGTTGCCTCACAGCTCACTGTCTGGTTCCTTGAATTCTTTAACAACAGGTTCTAAACCAGCTTCAAAATTTAACAACTGGTTCGCGCGAAGTGATGCGAACCGGCTCCAGATCACCACTGTATGTATGTATGCGCACGTGTTTTTTCACATATTTGTTTCATTGTGTAGGTGATAAATCAGCTAGATAAACCATGTTATTTTTCAGAGTATGAACCAATAGTTTCTCTCACATAATGTTTTCAATAAAAAATAACAGTTGTCTTGCAAATAGCATAAATAGTAGTTGAAGACACATTTACATTAGTAGAGTCCTCGGAAAATAAATTGGAATGAATAATTTTAAAAATTAGAAATGTAATATTTCTATAGCTAATCATTTTTAAAGAGAACGTCTTGAATCAAACTATTTAACATAAGAGAAAAACTAATAATAGGAGAGTATGTAGAGGTTGTTAAACCTCATTCACATTATCCATACAATTAAAACATCATTACTCACAAGACACATAATGGTTATATCACTAGTGTGGACATTTTCTGTATATATTCACTTGGGGACTATAATATAGGTTACCTGCAGTGGGGTGAGGGCCTTGAGGTTCGTTTTGTAACCCACATATATTTTATATTGGTTGTAAATAGTGTGTGCTATTCTTTAGTTGATGTTCTCTCCATCTTGTAATAGAAATTAAATTTACAATGATGAATGTTTCATTTATTACATTTTATGATATTAAGAAGAATACAATTTTAAAAGGTTTCTGCACAGGGTTTGAGTGACTACACAGGGTTTGAGAAGATTCAATAATATGTTTCTCCATGCCTGTACTGCTTTTCTCTTGTATTTTAAAACATTCTTTGTTTAAAATTCTTTCAACCTTTTTGTTGTCTTTATATTTTGTTTGCCTTAATGATCAGAGGCTTAGAGCTCTCACATTGGTTGGGGAGAAAATGGCTAAATGCTATTACTATATGACCCTCATTTACAGCATCTCTGTACTGATTTAAAAATGAAGACAGCAATACTATAAAGAAGCAGGGAGTAATATAAACTCTGTTCTTGATTCACTTAGCTGAAAATTGCAATTCAGGTGCAATCTCAAGGTAAAGTCCAAATACCTTGCTGGTTACATACATGAGGATGTGGAGCCAGAGCTCCTCCCATTCTTCGAAAATCTGGAGAAAATATTCATCAGTAAACCCCAGAAATCAGAGATGTTAATTTTCTTCTGGGTTGTCTGTGTCAGAAGCATCCCGACATTGCCCCTTTAGTGAGCCTTCTCTCTATTCAGGAGGGAGAATCTCTAAGGACTGTGGCAGATTTGAATTAGTGGCCTAGTAGTAAAAGATTGTGTACCACAATATCAATGCTGTAAGCCACTTATTCTCCCCCCTGTATGATTTTTGTCAACTATAATTTCAGCACAACTACTTCAGCTTATAAACAAAGCTGTCTTGTTTAGGGGAAAAAATGAACTGTTTGGTTGGTTGTAACTGTGTTGCAGGGCCACTTGTGTGTGTGCCCAATCTTAGTTATTTGTTAGCATTAGTTGCTGTGGGTCTGTTGTCTTTAAAGACTTTCAGTGATTGTCTGTTTTCCAAGAGAGTCTTGACAGATGCAATCAGTTTCATTTGTTTTGAACAATAGATTGTGGCGGGAATTCTGTGCAGTGGCTGGATGACTGCACCCACTTTGTTGATTTAAGCTGTCAAGAGAAATTGACTCATGTACCTAATACTCACGACTGCTGGGGCCAGACAGTTCAGCCATAAACTGTGGCCCACAAACTATTATGTCCACTTAGCCTATTCTCCTAAAATACCTCTCCCATTTTCATTGGTCCCTATACCCAGAAACACTGGGCTATGACTCCATGTATTATTTTGAAAGCCATTAGACTTCTTCTACTTCATTCCATTCATGCCTGTCATTTATTATCTAGCCACCTGTTTGGGTGGAACTGTTAGTGACTCCATGGAAAATACAATCTGTGTTTTACTGTTAATTTCAAGCACATAGTTGCTCATCTCAGTTGGCATTGTTTGTGAAGAAATGTACCTACTTGAGATTCTTGTTTCTCTTTCTATTGTACTGTCCAATATTATTTATTTGTGAAACTACTTCCCTTATACCAGACATCTAGCAAATAGATAAATAAATAACACTGGAAGAAACTGCTCTTTTTTATGGTATAATTTTTAAAACTGTTCATTATTGAAAACCTGGGCAAATAAGTGCACCCCCAAAATCACTTTTAAGAGAGATGATTAATCTGTACTTCCTCATAGTTTCTTACCTATTTAATTTCTTCCTTGAACTATTTCCTTCAGTAATAGAGTATAACCTCAGTATTCTGCTGTTACCTACTTACATTTCATTAAGAATTCTGGCTTGGGAGTTTTGCCACAACCTTGCTTTAACCTGAGTAGGGAGAGTCTGTGAGGCTTATTTTCACATGGCATTTATTAAGATCATCTGCTGATGGTTAGACCAGCTGACAGAATATAGGCAAAGTAAAACTGGAATCTAAATAAAATGTATAAAGGCAAAGTGAAGATGATGGAATGTCTATCCAACTGCAATTTAGCAGGCAAAATAAATATATTATTCACAATTATTTAATACAAAGTACACATAATGAAATGAATTACACATAGATTAAGTGCAGCATTAAACTGTAGTTTAAATATTGCTGTTTTTGCATGTTATAAATGTCACCAGAAAGATGTTTTAATTTTTAAATATGGCATTCTGGGGTAATGCTTTAAGGAAAAAAACTAAGTTATGGACATGATTTTGAGAGTGGTTTGAATCTGGCCTTCAGTGCCTGCAGTTTTGTGGGTTCAGTTAAGGTAGTTTAAACATATAAATCAGTGGTGGGCAAACTGCGGCCCATCAGGGTAATCTGCTGGCGAGCTTCAAGACCGTTTGTTTACATTGACCATCCGCAGGCATGGCTGCCCGCAGCTGCCAGTGGCCGCGGTTCACCATTCCCAGCCAATGGGAGCTGCGGGAAGCAGCATGGGCTGGCCGCCACTTTCTGCAGCTCCCATTGGCCAGGAATGGTGAACCGCGGCCACTGGGAGATGCGGGCAGCCGTGCCTGTGGACGGTCAATGTAAACAAACTGTCTTGCGGTCCACCAGCGGATTACGCTGATGGGCCGCAGGTTGCCCACCACTGATCTAAATACTTCCCTGTGGTCACAAATTGAGAACTTAAACATCCAAATAATCTTAAGTGTGCCTGCATTTTTTTGCAAGCTAGTAGAGGGAGGACAACTTGTATAAATCTGGTCCAATATGTTTCATAACAAACAGCAAAACTTGATAAACTACATTGAATTGTGTCAAATTTCAGAGTGATATTAAATCAATGAAGTAGATCCAGTACCTAAAGTGATTTGTTGTAGTTCTCTAATAGGGTTGCCAGGCGTCCGGTTTTTGAATGGAACACCCAGTCGAAAAGGGACCCTGGCTGCTCTGGTCAGCACAGCGGACCAGGCTGCTAAAAATCTGTTTGGCCGCAGCACCAGTGGGGTGGGCAGGCAGGCTCTGTGCCTGGCTCCACACAGCTCCTGGGAAGTGGCTGGCATATCCCTCTGCTCTTAGGCGGAGGGATGGCCAGGGCACTCCGCACACTGCCCCTGCCCACAGGTGCTGCCCTTGCAGTTCCCATTGGTCGGGAACCTCCCGGAGCCCTTACCTCTTCTGCACTCCGAACCCCTTGGCCCCAGCCTGGAGGCCCCTCCTACACCCTGAAACCTTCATTTCTGGCCCCAACCTGGAACTCGTACCCCCTCCCACACGCCAGCCCCCTGTCCCATTCTGGAGCCCCCTCCTGTACTCCAAATCCCGGAGCCCCGTCCTGCACCCCATATCCCTCATCCCCAGCCCCACCCCAGAGCCTGAATTCCCAGCTGGAGCTCTCACACCCTGCACCCCAACCCCCTGCCCCTGACCGGAGCTCTCTCCTGCACCATGAACCCCTCGTTTCTGGCCCCATCCTGGAGCTCACACTCCCAGCTCAGAGCCCATACCCCCTCCCACACTCCAACCACCTGCCACAGCCCGGTGAAAATGAACGAGGGTGGGAGAGAGCAAGCGACAGAGGGAAGGGGTATGGAGTGAGCAGGGGTGGAGCAGGGTCAGGGCCTCAGAGAAGGGCACAGCCTGGGCGGGACCTCAGGGAAGGGGGCGGGACAAGGGTGTTCAGTTTTCTGCAATTAGAAAGTTGGCAGCTCTATTCTCTAATGAGCAAATATGCTTTGTCACCCATTGCATGATTTCAGTTACAGTATTGCCAACCCCAACTGTACAAAAATAATGAGTCACGCCCCAAAATATCACAATTTGGCTTAAAAATCAAGAGATTAAAAAAAATTGAAGTTCTTTGAGCCTTCAGGGTACACTTGGGTCAAACTTTTTGCCAGAACCATGCAGGCTAGAAACTAACTTTAACAAGAATGAAAGAAAGCTGAGATTCTCATGCAATCACTTGTTCTCACAACTGGGCTTTACATAAAACGTTAAATATTGTGAAATTCATAATAAAATCATGAGAGTTGGCAGCACTGTACTTGCATATCTATTCCTTCCTCCAAAGCAGCTTTATTCATGTAGTCTACAGCATAAGGGAAAAACAAAATTTTAAATATTCAAATATTTGTTGTTTTATTTATTTGCTCTTTAACTGAATATTAGTGTGCACTAATTGATATTGATTTCATTTTGCTCTGCCTTTGATCTGTATATCTAAGTGAGTTGTGTGTGTTTGTAGGACAGAATAAAAAGCTGCAGGACTATACACATCAGATAAGACATGTATGTCACATGTCAGAGGGTAACTTTAACCTTTCACTTCTCATCAGTACAAGTCTGTAGTGATCTTCAGGAAATCTTGCAGTAATCTCAGAGGTTAATGGATAGCAATTGCTTGCCTTAGGGATCATTTTGGCACATAATATTTCAGTGGTTGCTTCCTCTCTCTCACATAATTTTTTTCCTCCAAATACTTGTCTAACTCTTACCCAAAACTATTTGTATAAGCAGTTTCATTGATACATTTTGCAGCTTATTCTCTATATTACTCTTTAAAAATTAAAACAGTCCAACCATCACTACATGATTTACTCATCTGTCATAGATTATTTTATTTTCATACTGACTACTCTAGACAAATATGAGCTACAGTGTGTGTGCTTTAAAAAGCACCACTGATCTAAGGACAAAGTCATGCTAGAGTCCAAATGGACCTCAGAGAATCTCAGATCATAATGAGACCTCCTAGGAGGTCTTTCTCTTCAGTCAAACAATTGAAGGCTCATTGCTTTAGTAATTTAAGGAAGGAGGAGACTGTCCCTTTCCTGCATACTGCAGAGTTCAGGAAATTCACCTTGCAGCTCTTTTTGAAGCCTGCATATAGGAAGTTCTGGATATGTTGTAGGGAGAATGACTGACTGCACTGCCACTTTTTTCTCCAGTATATGCAAGATAAAGATGTTCCAGTTTGAGTATCTGTGGTTGTGGCTATTTTTAGATGTGTGTGGGGGAGGGGGGTGTTTTTTTTATTTTACTTCGGGAAGGGCATTCAGCAACATCCCTTGTGAAATACACGATTCAATACCATCTCTTCTCAAACCCCTTCTCCCTGACCATCAAGGCTGAAGAAGCTTACAGGACTTGGGATATAGGTCCCAGCCTAAAATCAGAGAACCAGAGATGATGAGGCTATCCAAGAGCCAGAAGACTCATTTACATACTGCTTAATTTTTCTCAGAACTCTACCAAACAGAGGTGAGGAAACCATATCCCAGTTTCCTGCCTATATCCCAAGCCAAATGCATCAGTCCCCAGAGGTATGAGTTTGAAGTGCCTGCCAGAGCCTGGTTAGCTAGGCCGTCTTTTTAGAAGTGAACCAATTGACTACTGGAGACCTAAGCAGCTCGTATGCTTCCTGGCAAATAACCTTCCTGGCATCTGTGCTTTATCATCATTTTCTATGATACTAGAAAGAAGAAGAAAGAAGATAGGATTGAAAGGAATAGAGAGCAGGTAAGGCAACTGGTGCAGAAGACAAAGAACTGATAGGAAGTAGGCAGACTTAGGGCTTACATGCTATCTGTGATTTACAATTTTTTGCCTTGTGCTTCCTGATTGATAGAGCCAAAATGTTCTATGTAAGATCAATTACCGAGTAGCATATAATTAGGTTTCAGTTAAAACTATTTTTTTCTGATAATTTTGTTTTCTACAACCAACATCCTCAGCTGGTTACTAAATCAAGTGCACTAACATCCCTCCATTTTGACACTGACATCAGATTATTCTACCTTGATTTGCTTTTTATTAATTAATTCCAGCCCTCAATAGATGTGTGCCCATAAATCAGTTATGTTGGCTAAGATAAAATGAGCAGCTCTCTGCTTGAACAAAAGGGTGAACTAATCTTGTCCATTTAAACAAGCCTTTTATATGCTGAACTCATAAGCTGCTTGTGTTGGTCTGATGATAAAACAGATGTTTTCCTTAGTGACTCTGCTAATTGAGCTTCCATATCACAGGTGCTCGTTTTTCATTTCTTCTCCTCTAACTTTTTTTCATATTTGGTACACAAAAACACCACAGATCAATCTATTTACAAAATAATTTATTGATATTTGGCATTTTACAAGAGTATCTGTAGACATTTTCTTTTTATTCCTATCAAACTCTGGCATTTCCCCCTCACAGTTATTATTCACATTATAATAAAGTGAATAATTTAGGCCTATCAGAAATATGTTTGACATCATGACTGAAATCACTGGAAGCCGGCTTAATGTTAAAATTAAAAGAAGTATATGATACAACATTAGCATAAGGATGAATGTAATGATTTCCTTTCAAAACAATAATATATGTTACAGTATATTTATTTTTATATTATGGAGTAATATCTTAAACTAAATGACAGTTATTAGAAAAATGAACAAGGGATATGTAGTGATACATTATTCTTTTTTATGTTTGTTTCCCTTACTCAGTAATTTCCAAAATTCAGTAATTTGCAATGGGTTACCCATATTTACAAGGACTGGACTTCTAGTACTATTTCTTTTGTTTCTCTTTCTTCCTCTCTCCCTCCCACTGCACCACAACCCCTCCCATCCTATCTCTGTCTCCTTTTCTCTTTCCTTTCAGGGCCAGCCTCTCACTTGCTTAGGAAGAATAGCACTAAACTTTTACACAGATGTATTTTATTCACAGGACTGCTGAAATTTTACACACAAGTGTAAGCCAAGGAAAGCTCAAAAGTCTGTGAAAGTAGCTTGCCTCTGTCTCCTAACAAATATATGGCAGACATTTAATCTAGCCACGCATTACTGAATATAATTTATTTTACAGAACTTTCAATCTGACACTGGCCATTGTCATCCAGTCTTTATCAAACAAAATGTCAATTTCCATTACGGAGTCCCCGTGAAAAGCAACATTGAGGCAATTTTAATAACTTGAAAACTATAGCAATATTGCTCCTCTGTTGGGGGGTTGTGGTGTCCTAGCTAAGGTACACAGTTTCTACATGCCATAGAAATTCTTTTGGAAATGAACTAGCCTGAGGAAGCGTAATATTTTTTTACATACTGCACACTTGCAACAAAAACTGAGATTAGTCCTCAGATAGTACCCAACAAGGTGAAAAATGCTGGAGAATGCTACTATCCTTTTGCTTCAAGACAGTAATAAAACTAAACCAAGGTTGCATTATTGTACAGTTTGTACTTCTAAACCAAGACATTCAGTACAATATTCAGGACCACTGATAAGACAGATCCCAGGGTGGAAGAAATGAATGCCATGTTTACTCACCACTGGCTTGGATTTAGATTTGTCGTTATTGTTTAGGGGCACTGCTTCACCTTTCCCCTGGGACTGGTGCCTAAAGTTTCAGAAACTTACCAAGTGATTGAGCCATAACATTATAAGGGCTATTGCCTGGTGGGACAGGAGAAAAGAGACCTATTACACAGAATTACCCTTCTTTCTAGTAAATGGAAGTGCCCCTGTTGGGGGAAATTCTATGAATTTCGGCCTTTTTATCAATAATAATTCTAGGCAGTCACAAGAACATATAGTTAAATGTTACTCCAGTATTTGAATTCTAAATATGTTTAGAGTCTAACAAAATACTTTAAAAAAGCAGAGTTTACAGTTACATCAGACATTTGTCCTATGTTTATAACAAAGTCCAAATGTCACTATAAAAAAAGATTGAAGAACATCAGCATACAAAGCCCCCTTCACTTAATACTGAAGAATGGATTTGATGGATTTTTAAATTTTGTTAAAAGTTTGAAAAAGAAATTTTTTTAAAATTATACTATTACCTCTCTGGTAGATGGTCTATTGTTTATAACAATATCTGAATTATTGATTTCTTCAGTATGCATTGATTTTAAAACAAATTACAGAAATAATCATTTTTTTAAAATGTGTGTTACATCGATTTCTATTTGCTGAGATCACTCTTCTGTTCTTCGCTTTCTCCATTTTATATATATATAAACTTTTTTGTTTGTATTTTATAATATAATACAATACCTGATATTTAATGAAATTCATAAAAATAGAAAATGCTTACAAACTTAGAATTTTGCAAACACTTACACCCATACTTATATATGTGAATGATCCCTTTGAAGTTGAGCTTGTGCTTAAATGTTTTCAGGATTGAGGCATTAGGTTTTTTTGCTTTTTTTAAACTAAATTGAAGTACTTATAAACACATGTTTTATATATACATAGGTTGATATATAGATAGATATATTCATAGATTTAATAGAATCATAGAACTGGAAGGGACCTTGAGAGGTCATCTATTCCAGTCTCCTGCACTCATGGCAGGACTAAGTACTATCTAGACCATCCCTGACAGGTGTTTCTCTAACCTGCTCTTAAAAATCTCCAATGATGGAGATTTTACAACCTCCCTAGGTAATTTATTCCAGTGCTTAACCACCCTGATAGTAAGGAACTTTTTCCTAATGTCCAACCTAAACCTCCCTTGCTGCAATTTAAGCCCATTGCTTCTTGTTCTATCCTCAGAGATTAAGAAAAACAATTTTTAGGTTAAGAAAAACAATTTTTCTCCCTCCTCCTTGTAACAACCTTTTACGTACTTGAAAACTGTTCTCATGTCCCCTTTCAGTCTTCTCTTTTCCAGACTAAACAAACCCAGTTTTTTCAATCTTCCCTCATAGGTCATGTTTTCTAGACCTTTAATCACTTTTGTCACTCTTTTATGGGTTCTCTCCAATTTGTCCACATCCTTCCTGAAATGTGACGCCCAGAACTGGACACAATAGTCCAGTTGAGGCTTAATCAGCACGTAGTAGAGCGGAAGAATTACTTACCATATCTTGCTTACATCAGTCCTGCTAATACATGCCAAAAAGATGTTCGCTTTTTTTGCAGCAGCATTACACTCTTGACTCATATTTAGCTTGTGGTCCGCTATTACCTCCAGATCCCTTTCCACAGTACTCCTTCCTAGGCAGTCATTTCCCATTTTGTATGTGTATATATAAAATGACTTAATGGGATCTAAAGCAATTATACATTTCCCTCAAGTCTTCTGTGGCAAAAGCTGTATTACACTAATTACAGAACGAGGAGGAAGAGGTGGCACACAGCAAAGTGTATATATGTAGCTCGTGGAAAGGATTCATATCAATATAGCCAGGCCTCCAGATCAATATCCTTAAGAAACTTACAGTATCTGTGAAAGCAAATACTGGTAAGTATATTTAATGGGGTTACGTGCTTTAATTGCCACATCTCTGAGGTGAGCTGAAATTCTTCGCAGCAATATTGACAATGGTACGAGAGAAAAGTTTGAAATCTAACAAAACACTCTTTTCCCCCTCCCCCTGATATACTGTGACCATATTTAGTGGTGGGGAAGGGGAAGAATTAAGAATACACTGTTTTCTGCTGCAGAATGAGGAGGTCTATAGTAGGTGGGGTTTTTTTAGAATTTGGCTATGTTCTTGGTAGCTTCAGCATATATATTATGTGCCTGCAGTAACTGATTTCACTATTTCCTTCCTCAATAGAAGCATTTTGCAAATTATTGAAACAGTTATTGTATTTGATGCAGGGGTCTTTTTCATATTACTTCAAATGATTGTTGGTTTATTTCACCAAAGGTGTATCATATAAGAGATGAAGGAAATACTTCCTTTGTTTATATTACGTTTAAGTTCACAGAGTGCTTTGAAATCTGTCAGGATGAAATGAGATATATAAAGGTATGATCCAGGCATCTTGACCTTAAGAAGATCTTTGTTAACCATTCATTTTTATTTTGAAACAATCCCAACATGCTAAACTGAACACAACTGATCTGAAAACATGCTGGGAATACTGTTACTTTGCCCTTCATCTTTGTTTATTTGTTGTCTCATGGTATTAATCAAAACTGCAAACTTTTGGTACTATATGTTTGTACAGCATCTAGCACAAAGGTGGCTAATCTCTGATTGGGACCTCTAAGCATTACTGTAATATTCAAAATGTGTTATAAAATAATTTCTCTTATTCTGTTCATTTTATTATTAAAATCCAGTCTCTGCTTTTAGCCAAAATTGATTTTAAGTTTTAAAGACCTAAGATTAAAATTTAATCTTAACCTATGTGACTTAGGAGCCCAAAGTCCCCCCCCCCCAAAGTGATTTAGGGTATTTCTACACTGAAGCAGGAGATGTAATCTCCAGCTTGGATAGACAAACCCGCGCTGTCCCCTTAGACAGACTCAAAAGTATTTAGGTGCCTAATTCCCACTGAAATCAGTGGGAGCTAAGTACTTATATACATTTGAGGATGTGGGCCTAAGCCACTTTTGAAATTGGGATTTTAACAGAAAGTTCCTTTTGCATAAACTGGGTCTAAATTTAGACATTCAGGAACCTAATGATACTTGCACACTTTTATGTTGCACTTTAAGAGTTTAATGGATGAAAAACAGTGTTTACGTATAAATTATTATTAATTTATTAAAACTATATCAAGTTCCAAAAGGGTATGCAAAAAGTGGTTTATATATGATTCATTACCAGTGCCTCCAGAACTATAGACTCTAGTCAATCTTGGGAGTTTGGTGATCCTACTTAGCTATCTGTAGTTTAAAATTACTTGAGAACAAACCTTGTGCTGTTTTCTATTGGAGGCATGCATGGAAAATACTTTGACCTCTTCTTTAGGTGTAAATATGTCAATATGTATTTAAAACAAGTATGACTAATTAACTATTTTTTAAAATGCACTCATTTCTGCAATTAATTTTAACAATTTCGATCCAGAACAGTGGTCTAAATCTCAGCTAGATATAGCTATTTTTTAACAAAAAGGTGTCTTGTTCAGTTGTTTCATTTTTGCAATAGTTATTTATGGCATGTCTATAAAATGGGGTTTACTGATAGCTGATTTTACTCATATTGTTAGGCTTATGGTTTGTAAAAATGAAAGTATCAACTTTCTAGTGTTTTTGAGGGATTACATTTGTCAAAAAGCAGATGGAGGGGTTAAATGAAGCTCACAGAATACAGTACTTGAAATAGTTTGAGTTTGGCTGTGGAATATTGCTGCCAGTATATGTGAATAAGGAGAATAAAAAAAAATAATTAAAATGAACTTTAATTTGAAATAATAAGATATACATCTCCTCAGTATTTATCAAGAAGACAACTCTCTAAAGAAAAATAAAGTGGATCAGTTCTTTTTTCCAACTCTTTACTTAGCCATTTTCTTCTCTTTCTTTTCCCTTCTTTTTCTGCTTAGTACTCTTAATTAATCTGTAAGTAAGTAATGCACCAAAGAGCAGCAATGAACACAAAGTCAGTAGTGTGTTGTGTGCTCAAATTGGGTGCATTATTCAAAAAATGCTCAGGGTTGGCCTGAATATTTAAATGGGAGCAGAGTTAAGCCAACACTGAGTCCTATTGAAAATCTCATCGCTTCCCTAATGCATTAATCTTGAGTTACCTCTTGCTTGTATGCATGACCTATTTTATCCTTCCACTATTTTAAGAATGAAATTTTCTTGCTATTAAACATTACTACTGTGCCTGTAACTTCTTAAAATTGAATTTAAAATCAAGAAAAATTCCTATGATAATACTAGGTTATGATAAAAACACATTCATGCAGAAGGTAAGGCAGAGGAGTTGAGGGTTGATTTTTATTGTGTAATGTTTCTAAATTGGCCTGATGATAAATAGAGCTCCAATGGTATGAATGAATTTAAAAACGAGGTGCTTTGAAAACTCAGCAAAGCACTCCATTCATTGTTCACACGGGCAGAATTGCAGATTCCTTGCACACGCTCACTCCTGACAATTTACCCCTTAGTTTCTTAAATGAATGTTATCTAGGTGAGTTCTCAGTCTCTCTGTGATCTGAGTTTTATTCCGTTGTTTTCTTTGGGGACATAATTTATATCATTTTACTGTTCACACGATCATTAATAAAAACACACATTGGGTTTCACTGAAGTTAAACTCATGGGCTTTGGCTTAATGCGGAAATAGCCTTGTTACTGAATCTGAAATGATCTGTTTGAAAATTTAATCCCTAAAACATAAAACTGTGCTTCAGGCATATCACCATGCTCTTGTGCGACATTTTGTCCTAAAGATGTAGGGCCATATTCTCCTTTTCCCTTATGTAGCCTAGAGGGGAGCTAAGCACCTCAGTCGTGGAATACTGGGCAGGAGAGGCAGTTATGTGGTTCACTCAGAACACATTATTTCCCATCTGACTGGCCAGACTTCTATTATGATTTTTGCCTTAGCTGAACAATATCATCTTGAGATGTTGTCTCTTTGGCAAATAAACAAGTCTACAAAGTTAGTGTCTTTGAAATACTCTTGACCATGTTTTCATCATCATCTATAATAATAATAATTACTATTATTTATTTTATTAAACTGCTTCTTCGCCCAGTCAGTGTGCTTCAATCCTGACCTGTCTGCCAAGGTTATTCATGTACGCTGGCCACTTACAGATAAAGTTAAAAGTACCTATGCATATGAATTTTATTTTATGTACATACCATGAGTACATACCATGTAACTAAAAAAGTTTATTTCAGTAAGTGGCCTTGTATAATGATCTGGCATGTTTAAAAATCCTTGAGGTTTGTCTCTTGAGGATTATTTAAAACATATCTTGTTTTTTTTCATACAGTTTTGTTTCCCTTCTGGCTTCCCTAATTCAAGCTGCGAAAACTGCATTATGCTAGTATAAAAAGAAGTTTAAAAGTGAAGATAAACCTCTTGACTTACTTTCTCATCACATACTTCAGTTGAATCTATGTACGGAATAATGTTTTTAACATTGTGGTTTCATTAAATGTAGAGCTTTAAGAAGAATGTTGAAGAGTTGAAAGGTAGTATGATCCGGTTTTTATCACCGTAATTTGTGGCTTTCCTCAGGTTCTACATTCTCCTTCCTTTGTTTTCACAACAGTAACTTTGTCTTAATAGGTGCAACCATGGAGTGGAGGAGGTGCGGGAGGGAAAGAGGATCATGAGTCTTCTGTTTTTACTCATCTGTTGATGTCAGCTGTAGGACTTGTACAATTTTTTCACCCAGAGCACTAACTCATTTTATTTTTTTGTGGTTACACATTCACTTTCAATGGAAACTATAGCTTTCTCAATTTGTATTGATAAAGTGCAGTGCTGATATCAGTTTGAAGAAAATGTGTAGACATAGTTATAATTCCAGTTGCTGTATGTCATTTATATATCACCTTTTAACTAGAGAGTTCATAGTTCATAGATGCTGACCAGAACACTATGAAGTTTTCAGTACAGGTTCTGACCCAGTTAGTATTCTGTTCCTGAATGTAGCATAAATACAGTCAGAGTAACTAAAATGGATGCTCAGCGCATTGACGTGTCACAATAGAGCAGAAAATGTAGACTCTCAAGACTTCTATTTAGTAATTCATGTTTTTTCTGCAATGTCCAACAGTAATACAAGTGTTTTTACTGATATCTAATATTGATCAAATTGATTAGCAATTTTTACAGGTCAACATATTTTGCGTAATTGTGAGTCTGTGTTCTCTGTTGTAAATGTATTTCAAACAATTTCAAAGCATAGCAATTTAAAAGTAGCATATTTTAACGACCCTATGGCTGTTGAATTTGTGTAGTTGTGGTATATTTTTCAGACCATTCTTTGCATTGCTTCTACAGACTCTCAACTTTCAGTGACACTTCTCTATTGTCCCTTACATTTGCTTGAGAAATTCATTCTGAAAACACTGGGTTCCCTTGCTTGCTAGTAAGGCCACAGCAGTGGCATTAGTTATAGAGATAATTACTGAGATAATTACAGACTTGTCTTTCTCGCTGGTTGAAAGTCCCCCCGAAATATTAACAATGAATAAGTCATAGCAAAAACAAAAGCAAACACATCAAATGGTTAAAAAAAAATTCTATTTCTGTCTTACTGAACACTGACAAACCGCTAAATGTTACCTACTGAACCTGACTAAATGCTAAATGTTAAAATAGATATTTATTCTATTAACAAGAGAACTTCTTGAAGTTCATCAATGAACTTCATCACCATAGAAAACACACGTATTAATTATTCCTTTTTTATGTGATTCCCCTGACTTTGATGTCAATGTGAAGAAGTAAATGACTGTTATTGAAGCAAGAGTCAGGGGTTGGACATTAGAGCCAAGACACTTAGTCTTTGGGATCAGCATAAAAACCATATATTGTTCACAGCTGCTGCTAACTGAGATTCTATTATTTCTGATCATACTTGACAGTTTTAATGTTAAATACTGAGGGGTTATAGAAAATTAGTGTAGTTTCAATGGCTGTTTTAGTGCTACAATCATTAAGTCAGTTCTCATGAACTGTTCCCTGGTGCAACCCTTAATAAATGCAAACTTTATTTTTAGTGATGACCTTTAATAATGTGAGCCTTGATCCGTTGAGATGCTGTTCACTTTTGATGCATTTCCAAATCCCTTTTTTATGCATTTTAAATCAATACGCACTTGCTCTGAATTTATGCATGTGGATAGACAGAGATGTAATTTAAACACATCTGTTCAAATACGCGTTTCAGATCAACTTGGTGCTGGTTCTCATAATCTGGCTGAGTTTTTGACGGGTATTATATCCCTAAAGTACACACCAGATGGTATTTATTAGAGACTGAATAGAAATGAAGTGTAAGGATGTTGAGCTTTTTGTCTTAAGTCACTCATTTTTAAGTCATAAAACAATAATGATTTGAAGTTATAAATCTCTAATGAAGTTCTGTAAAATGTTTCACTTGTATGGGAAGTGCATGGTACCTTAAAGATGAATAAGTTTAGTGGGAGTCCAAGCCTAAACGGTTCCTTCTAGGTAATTGATGATGAAAATTAGACCAGGAAACATTCAGACTACAGCTGATAGGAGGGAAATGTGCATCAAACAACCTATGCTGTAATTGTTAAAACATAATACCGTTATTCTTTTATCTATAGCAATTTCAGGTAGAGAATTACATTAATTATAAAGTGCACCTGTTTTAGAGATCAATATCTAAAAAGGAGATTCCAAATCAAAATGGCCAATCCCAGTCCCCATTAAAATAAAATTCTACTCAACCCAATCTCAGTCTGCACCATCAGTTTGTCTTCGTAGATAGGTTTGGAAATCAGGCCTTGTAGCTCCATCTAAATATCAGCCAATCCAGGTTCTGAAAATTCAAATTGGGAACAAGTTGCAGACCCTTCATGGAAAATATTCAGCTGCCTACCCTTCTCATTTAAACTTAGAGGGCTGTTAGCTCAAGCACCTCAGCTAATCACAACTTCTGCAATAAGAAAAGGAGGACTTGTGGCACCTTAGAGACTAACAAATTTATTTGAGCATAAGCATATGCTCAAATAAATTTGTTAGTCTCTAAGGTGCCACAAGTCCTCCTTTTCTTTTTGCGGATACAGACTAACACAGCTGCTACTCTGAGACTTCTTCAATGTCACCTTTCTAAGGTAACTTGTTTCAAAACTATTTATGACTCTAAAGGTCAAAACCAGCACTTGAAACTGCAGTCAGAAATCAGATGGAAGCTAGTGCAGAGCACAGATGTAATGTGTTTCCTATGAGACTCACTATCAAACATGTAGCTGGCAGAATTCTGCACCAACTGAAATGTATAATTCGCTATACAACTCATATAGTGATTCTGTAGTTCTGAGACGTAGAATTAACGTAGTTTCTGCTGCCCTTCAAGTCTGAAGTGTTTGACAGTGAACCACTACCAAATTAAACAGTAGGATTTAAGGTTTTGCAAGTTATTCTCCCATCCGTATAAACACACCACTCCTGGCGATAACTCAGGGAAACACAGAAGAGTGTATATCTGAATATTGTGAGAATTGCAATGCAGTCACCTCTGTAAAATGCATAGGATAGTATGTCATTACTATCTCCCCCTCTTCCTTATGTGGGGTTTTGAGAATCAGTTCTGAAGAGTCAGGATAGTGAAAAGAAGGAAAAATCTGCATATAAAAACATATTTTATTTAGATTTTTTTAAAAAATGACCTATTAAAAAGTCTTCTAGTGTTCAGTGTTTCAGTAGTCAAGTGAAGGTTAACACTGGTGAGCCTACTTGTAAATGAAACCATCGTAGACTTTTACAATCTCATGCGTGTGTATTTATTGGAAATATGCACACCATCAGCAGATTTAAATTTGCTAAAAGTAATCAAAATAGAAGATTTGAATAATGGCTATGTAACACAGTTTAAAACAATGAGGTCTAAGAATTATAGTTTCCATAAATTGAATTTCTAATTTAGCTTGCTATTGAATGTTAGTTAATAGTTTTTTTCTCTCCGAGTTACCTTTAATTTGTCACACTGTCTGAAGCTACTTTGCAACTGGATATAGTGCTCACTTTATTTTGTCAGATTTAGTTTTTAGTTACAGATTTAATAAAAATTCAGTTAAAGACAGTGTATCTCTTACTTGCCTGTTCTGATGGACAGTTTGATAAGAGGTACACATAGCATTCCTCATTGAGATTGGTATGATGAATGATTCCTTGGGCCCAATATATTAAATTTCAAACAGTTTAATTGCTTATAATATAGATCATTTTCGTAATTAAGATACCTTATTTGGATGCTACTCTTCAGTTTTGTTTATTTTCACGACTGGTCCTTGGAATGTTGTGTTGCAATTATTTAGTCTCATTTTGTGTTGCCTTAGAAAATCTTGAATGTGGATCATGCACTGCCACATCCATTCCTAGGTGTTTAGCTACTTGGGGGCTTGCTGGAACATGTTCAAATATTCTAGGACAGAAGGTACAAAAGAACCCCATGCACCAGCTGTCCCTCAGTTCTTGTTTTTCTCTCTGTATTGCAAGCTACAGAACTTCTGTCTCTTCTTGTCACATTTATTTACAAGTTTGTGGGGGGTTTTCTCTTTTTTCTTATTTATTTTTCAATAATTTAATAATTTTAATTTTTTTAATACCTTTTCCTCTGCAGTATAGGTGCTGATTATCTCCACTTGCCTCCCATGCTTCCTGGTTACCAAAAGCCCCAGCCACCACCTACCTGGCTGTAAAATCTTCCTGTTGTCTCTCCTGTCAACCTCTAGTTATGTTGTCAATGCAAAAAACACACTGAAGGGGTAGGGCAACAATAATAATACTTAGCCTTGTATAACTCTTTTCATCTGTACATTTCAAAGTACCTTACATAAAGGTAAGTATTATTATCCCCATTTTATAGATGTGGAAACTGAGACACAGTGACTCCCAAGGTCACCTCACAGTCCAGTGGCAGAGCTAGGAATTGATCCTAGATGCAATTCAGTATAGAAATAAATAATCAAAGGACTGCTATTGTGGTTGTATTATTAATTTTCTTACATTTATTCCTTCAACCTTCTGTTCTTATTTTCACATAGCTGCCTCTGGCTTTCCTGTGTGCTGCTCAAATGGCTGCAGAATTTAGGTCGGGGTTGCCAAAGAAATCTTTGTTGTTCTCTGAGCCAAGTGTTTGTCAGTTCCATTCATTTTATAAACTAGTTGCATAGCTGATCCTGTCAGTCTAAAAGATCTTTTTCCTCTGGAGAATACTCAAATATACTTATCTGGTTCACAGGCTACAAGTGGGTTATGTTTGTGCTTCATCAACTTGTAGGAAAAATGTTGGTGCAACAGCTCTACCTGCTTGGTGTTTCCTTGTGTGGCCTGAGTGACTGAGTCAGTCTTCAGGTTTATGCATGTTTGGTGATGAGACTTGCTTGTACTCAAAACCAAGGAAGTCTGAATCAGTCCTTAAAATGCAGTGATCTCCCTACTGTGTTCACCACCAAAGAAATCTCCAATAATAATTTCTCTTGAGATAACATTTGGAGATGAAAGAGGAGAGGAACCCATAATTGAGGAGACCCACTTCCCTTCCCCTGAGGATATCTACGTTTTGAATAATACTGTAGCATTTCAGAACATGGTCTAGTGCCTGTCTGAAGTCTTGGACATACCACTGTCAGCTCTTCATGTAAAAAACCACAAGTTATTTGACATCATACAATTTGAAGAGGAAGGGTAGGTAGCACCACTCCCCTATGAAGTTTTGCAAAGGAGTTTTGATAACTTGCACGAGATAACTTGTATTATTAAAGCCTGAGAGCATATAGCAGATTACACAAAAGGAGTTTAGGGTTCTTTTTGTTTGTTTGATTCCTTTCTTTAACCAGGTTTTTGGTCACAGTAGCCAAAGGAGGGAAGTTCTTCAGATCCCCTCATCTGAACCAGAGGTCCAGAAATCTGGACCAAAGTGCTGGAAAATTGTGTGCAATGTTAACGCCTGTATCTGAAAATTGCCAATGAATGGATTATTTTGGCAGATTATGACTTGCAGAATTGGTTCAATGTACTTCAGTGTGCAAGAGACCAAGATTACTGATCTGAAGCCATCACTTGGGAATGAGTGGGAGTGACTAAAGACCCTCTGGGGCAGCTTTTTGTGTGTCATAGGATATACATCCAGGCGCTTTGCTCTCAAAAGTAATAATATTGAGAAGGTACTTGTGGCTCCCAGGATTTCTGATAGGCCCCCAAGTTCCAAGAAAAAGTTCAAGACCTTTCCCTTTGAGGACCCTGATGACACACTGAGAATTTTAAAGGAGAGCTACCGTCTACTCATGGTATTTCTCTCAATTATCCTTTAAGACAAAAACTGCCATGCAGATGCCTTCAAATGATTTCATCTATGATACCAATCTCATTTGGAGGTTTGCTGGTCACATTGGTTACCAGACTACTAGAGTGAAGATTTCAGAATGCAAAGACATAAATGAGATTGAAATCTTGACGGTTAAAAATATTTCTCAGAAGAAGTGTTGCACCTCCACCAATGTAATCTACACCATCATGTGCCAGCAATGCCCCTCTGCTATGTACATCGGCCAAACTGGACAGTCCCTATGTAAAAGGATAAATGGACACAAATCAGACATTAGGAATGGCAATATACAATAACCTGTAGGAGAACACTTCAACCTCCCTGGACACATACTAACAGATTGAAAGGTAGCCATCCGGCAACAAAAAAAACTTCAGGACCAGACTTCAAGGAGAAACTGTTGAGCTTCAGTTCATTTGCAAATTTGACACCATCAGCTCAGGATTAAACAAAGACTGTGAATGGCTACCCAACTACAAAAGCAGTTTCTCCTCCCTTGGTGTTCACACCTCAACTGCTAGAAGAGGGCCTCATCCTCCCTGATTGAACTAACCTCGTTATCTCTAGCCTGATTCTTGCTTGCATATTTATACCTGCCTCTGGAAATTTCCACTACATGCATCCAACGAAGTGGGTATTCACCCACGAAAGCTCATGCTCCAATACGTCTGTTAGTCTATAAGGTGCCACAGGACTCTTTGCCGCTTTTACAGAAGCAGACTAACACGGCTACCCCTCTGATACTCTCAGAAGATTATTTTTCATAAGCTTAATATTTTTATGTCCTGGCAACAAGTATCTGTGTGAATTTTTACATTGTGCAATTCTCCTTTTTTCATTTAACTTTGATACGATACATCTCAGAAAAAAATCCTATAACCCATCTTCATTGGGAGCACTGATCTGTACTCCCAGACCATCTTTATAGTCTGACGTTAGGAACAGGTGTGTTACTGTTCATATTGTTGCTTCTAGGGTTGATTTAAAAAAAACAGTATTTTCCTGTTATTGGAAAAAATCTTGTTTAAAAACTCTTGGAGAATGTTAAATCATTGGTAGATTTAGCACATTAAATATGAGGTGCTGAATAGGACATGGAGAAGCAACTTTGTTGTGCAAAGTAGTTTCAGGGAATCACAGGAAATGGTGATGAAGCTGTTAATAAATTGCATTTTATCTCCTAATTTCTCTTCATTTAATTTCTTGATTGGATGTGGATTTTGTGAAAACTGTTTACTGAAGGCAATGTTTGCTGTAATTAAAGCTGCATGAAATTATTTGTGTGGAATCTGAACCTGGACAAATTTCACACATTTGCTGATGATTTACCATAGATATTGTGCTTTTGTGAAAATTGGTTTGTTTTTCAGGAACCTAAAGTTACATGTGGTCCGTCTTCTTCCCAGTCAAATCACTCATGGGCCTTTCTTCCTTCTGGATATCTCTTTCTAGGTATTTTTTTTATAGTGCCCCTCACTGTAGCATCTAAATGCCTACTATGTTTTTTGGTTGTTGTCCCCCAGAAAGGTAAAGCATTCACCTCTCTCTAAGCAGTCAATTATGAAAAAGACAGAGCTGACCATACAGGTGTCAGAACTGGACAGGCATCAGGAAACCCAACTTCCCAATAAAGGGTCTAATCAGCCCCTGAAATCAGTTTCACCACATTGTCTGAGGTGTTAGAAATATACCCCAATAGTTATGAGCACAAAAGGCCCAATCCACTTTTTGTGATGCTTTTATCTTAGACTATAATGTTAACAATGTAGAATTATTACAGATTTTCAAGTGCAGATGCATTCATTTGTTAAGTGAATCCTTGCCTTCGATAACAGTAAGTGTTAAAATAAATGGCCAAAAGAAGTTAATCTGTGATATTTAGAGATCCCCCAAAGGTCCCTTCTTCAATCCTCCTTTTCATAGGTAAACTCACCCATCCTGTGCTCATGTAGAATCTTAGCACCAATAGGAATCTGATCAGAATTAACAGCAGCTCCTGCCTTAAGAAAACACCTCAAGGAAAAGGAAGGAAAGCTTCTGTACCCCCAAAGAATCTTTGAGCAGTCTTGCTGGATGCTAAAACAAAACTGTTGCCTAAAAATAGAAGGAGAAGGAGTAAACCCCCCCAAAATCTTTGGCAAGGATAGAGGAAACACCCCATCCTTACGAAGGCAAAGAAGAGAATTAGTAGGGTTTGGGGGGATGAGTATGGGTCTAAGGAATGTGCCACAGAGATGCTCAGTGGGCTTGTTACAGTGACTGGTAGGTAGTGTAGAGCTCTCTCTGCTGCTGCTGCTTGAGAGCCCAAGCAGCCCATCTCTCCTACTCTTTCAGCAGTCTTTTGACCTGCTGATGGGAAGGAGAAGAAAGCAACACATCCTGTGTTCTTATCTCCCAAGTTATTTGTGATTAGGCCCTTCCTTCACACCACTTGGGGTTAGGAGACAGAAGATCAAGCAGGTCCAGTTTCTTTTTTGTTTTTCTCCATCCTGGCTGCAACTTGCAACAAGGCAAACAGAAGCAGTTGTCTGGATCTCTCAGGCAAACAGGAGTGGGGAGCTCAGAGCTTGGAGTCCGTTTCATTGTAATTGGCCTGTTGCAGGATTTACCCACGCCCTGTTCCTATTCCCCCCTTCTCCTCCCCCCCAAGCTCTTTCCTCCACCTTTGGGAGGTGGAAGGCATTTCTGTTTCTGTCCCTGCAATCTGAAAGGGTTTCTTTCCAGATGAAGGATAAGACACTTGTATTTCTTCCCTGCCCTCGCTCTCCCAAACATCCCTCCACCTCCTTCTCTCTCCCGTCTTTAGATGGATGTTCTCCTTGGCTCCATCGTGACTGCTTCCAGATTCTTCAGTAACCGGAGGTGCTACCACATCAATATAATGGTCTTTGGACTCCGGCTCATTAAAGCAGCAACAGTAACTTCTACCCTTTGGGCAGACACGGATGTCCCAGGTGGTGCTTATGTTGCTGGCCCCAACTCCTCTTCAAACCTACATGAGCAGGTGGAAGAGGTTTAGCTATAGGGAAGAAAGGAGATAGTTAGGGCTTGTCTCCACTAGGAGATAGACGCTGCTGCAATAGATGTAGCAGGGGTTGATTTAGTGGGTCTAGAGAAGATTAAATTGATGGCAGAATGCTCTCTGATCGACCCCGCTCCACCTCTCTGAGAACAGTAAGGTAAGTCAACTAGAGAGTATCTCCCTTTGACGCAGCGCAGTGAAGACACCGGGGTAAGTTGACCTAAAGTACATTGACTCCAGCTACGTTATTCACGTTATTCACATAGCTGGAGTAGCGTAACTTAGGTTGACAAGCCCTTAGTTCAGAAACCCCAAATTAGCAAATTCCCATAGACATAAATATATTTTTCTGTAGATAAAGTGTGCCATTCTTCAACTTCCCCTGATTTCTATAAAAAGTACATTTTCAATGTAAAAGTAAAAGTACATTTTCGATGTAAAAATCCAGCAGAGAGTCTTTTGTAAATAAAAAGAAAAGGAGTACTTGTAGCACCTTAGAGACGTGCCACAAGTACTCCTTTTCTTTTTGCAGATACAGACTAACACGGCCGCTACTCTGAAACCTTTTGTAAATAACTATTCTTCCTTTGTTTCTTGAGTCATAGCTGAGTGGGTAGAGATAATAGCACACCCTCTTCACAGCCAAAATATTTACTCCTGGGGAAATTCTGCAGTACTGCGTGTGTGCATAATTAATGAGCCACACATATTTTTAATTTTTTGCACAGAAAAAAGCTTCTGCTGAAATGTTGCTGCAGTTCTTCCCTTTGCCAACCGGAAGGCATTGTGGTGATAGAACAAAGCAGCAGCTCCTGGCCAGCTAGGGAAGAGAAAGAACCTACCTTCTTCACAGCACCTGTCAGGCTAGGTCAGGAGACAGGAGCCATGGGGATACAGACAGCGTGGGGTGCTGGGGGGATCAGATAGGAGCTCAAAAGGGCTAATGGGGGAGGACAGCCTGGGGCAGGGGCTGAATGGGAGTGGAGCACAGGGGAATGGGGGGAGGGACGTTCAGGGCCACATGGTGATGGGGAAGGGTGTGCAGAGCTACATAGGGAGAGAGGGTGGCTGAGTGGGGCTACAGAGACACATGGGGACAGGGGGAGGGGGACAGGGACACATATGGGGATGGGGGAAGTGGGTGTCTGGGTGGAGGGACACGTGGACAGAGGGTACAAGGGCACATGGGGGTTAGGGACACATGGGGACAGGGGGCAAATGTACCTGGCTGAATGGGGGAGGCTAGGGGTCAGCCAGGGTCTGCATGGGGGGTGCTCTCTAACAATTCCGCTCCACCCTCCCAGAAAACCTGTTCCATACTTTTCCCACCCATACCCAACAACCCAGGCTTCTTCCCAGCAATTTATTTCCCTCTCCCTCAGCAACTCCATTGCCCCAACTCCCGCGAGCCTTTTCACTGCTTCTGAGAAGTGTAGGAAAAATGGTTCTGTATTGTAGTTTAAATGAAATATTACTCAGAGTTCTGTATTAATATGCCTAGTAAGGAATCCATTTGTCAAAAAACATTTCCTGAATCTTTTTTGTTTTCTGTATTGTTACAGACATACTTGCTGATAGGGTATTTTGAAATAAATGACCAAAAATCATTGAAACTGGTGTGATTATATTGTGTTATTTTGACAAATAAAATATGTAGAATTTTGCAGAATTTTAAAATATTTATGAGCAGAATTTTAAATTTTTTGGTGCAGAATTCCCTTAGGAGTAAATATTGCAGTGCTTTAAAGGTTTATTATTGCAAGATGTAACTGTTGCATTGTGTCTTTTGAGGAATTTGTCAGGATTAAAACTTCCTTTAAATGAACTGGAAAGTCTTTCATTGGTTTGAGAACAGCAGAGAAGTAATGTTATATGCCAAATGCCCCCAATAACCAATCTGCTGGTCGCATTCAGGGCATAAATACATTTGCAAGTGGTCTTATATATGTTAAAAAATTATTTTTATCCTTCATAAAGTCCACTGTGTATTCTGGATTCACCAGTGATGCATTCTGGAGCATCTCTACTGACTTTAGAAAGACCCAGTAGATATCAGACTATAAAGAATTTTTAGAACGTTACTAAAAACTCATGTATGTATTAAATACCTGTTACCACAGAATGATTAGTAGTAACATTCAGCACTTAATTCTGTTTAACTTAAAACACCATATCTTTACAGTTCATCTTTAAAAGCAGCTTATTTATTTGGCTGATACATTTGTGAAGAAAAACTGATCTTTGTTGCTTAATTTTATATTTTATTTCATAGTCGGATCTTTACTTCCGAGTAAAGAACCTTTCGTTGCTTTGTTTCAGTCTCTCAGACACCAAGATACCTTAGTTTTCAAATTTAAATGTTTTTAATTATACCCTCATTGTTGTTCTTCCCTTCTGCTCTGTCATTATGAAAATGATTCTGTGTATGTGGAATAAACTCCATTTATTTGTATTTGTGTGTGTTTGAGAAGCACAGGTAGTTTGATTGTTTCAGGATTGGATTTTCTCTTGAATGGAGTTTACACACACTGTACCTTGTCTCCCTTTTGAAAAACATTTTTCCTTAACATTTTAGTTTGTAGTCAAAAGTGATATAAAAACAGCACACAGCAATGTTGTATTTTAGACAGGCATATTGGATTGGGCTATAATTAATTGCTGTTGCTGAATAGACTCTCTGGTCTTTACTCCATTTCCCAAACGTAGTTTTTCCATTGTGTGTAGCATAATCCCATCCAGGCAGAAATCTAATTACTAAGATAATTAACACCTTATCACCAAACAGAATTCAGACATTTGTGCAGTTTATGAATTTAAAAAATGTTTAATTTCCTTTTCACTCGGGCGGGGGGGAGAACACATTTTACTGAATCTAGCTTGATTGAACCTTATAATTCATGTTGCCTTAGAAACAGCCCAGCTGAGATAAAGGATGGTATCACCAGTACTTTAGTCAATAAATGCTTACACTGCTGCCAACAATATCATTAAAATGGCTAAAATAACTAACATATAGTGGTCTTGTCAAACTTAATGAGTGTTTTTATTAATGTTACGAGAAATGTCAGCTGGTGTTATTTGATATTAATTTTGAAGTAATATATTTTGTCTCATGTAAGCCTGCCATTATAACTCAAAATATGTGCTGTATGAGCAGGGGAAGTGTCATAGAATGCAAAATTCCTCTATGTTTATTCAGTTCTTAGCTACCGTGGATGTTTACATTACTTCATTTCAAGTAGAACTGTATATCCTGCTGCTTATGTCAGGCTTAGTTAACCAGTGGGAGCCACTCCAGGCTCTTTGGCCCACAGCAGCAGATTGTTTCACATTATACTTACATTTCAGCTATTGGTTCCCACTTAACTTTATTTAGCAAGAGAAAAGTCCTTCCCATCTATTGGGACAAATCTCTCAAAAAATACCTATTTTATGTGTTAGGTCAAATAAATGTTGGGTTTTTTTTAATCTGCCATGGTTTGACTTCAGTCTTAAATCTTAGGTTCTGAACTCATAAATGTAATAAAGAATGGAGGAAAATATTTTTATGTTTTTATTTAAACCTAAGGAGGAGGAATATTGTGACATTAGTATCTAGATGACTTCCATGCAGCTAACTACACTAAAAGATAATGGCATTTGAAAAAGAGAGAGCAAGCAGCATGGCTCACATATGCAAGATTTAAACAAAAATCCTGTCATCCTAAGTGAAAGGGAAACAACCACATGTTTTCCCATTTTATACCTCCCACTCTGCAAGTCTTGCAGCAGTCTGAGAAATAGAAAATTAATTTTCTTTCTTTTTCTTATTCATTGGCTTTTTTGTAATTATCATACTATCACCTCTCAAGCATTAATTAATTTAGTCTTTCAGACAAACTTGTCAGAAAGTAGTTGTCCCCATTTTATAGATGGTGGATGAAGACCCAGAAAGACTATGTGACTTTTCAAAGGTAACACAGGAAGTCTGTAGAAGAGCTGGCATTAGAAATCAGATTTCCTGACTCCCAGTTCTGTGTTCTAACTACAAGATCAAACTGACCTTCCTGTCTTGAACTGACCCTTACTTCTGTGGCACATTAGTGCAGCTATTTAATTTGCTGGAGAGATGCCTCTTGATTCAGTGTGTGACATTTTTTGTCAAAGGGTCACTGTCTCTGAATTACTACCAGCAAATGCCATGGTGGAACAGACAGGGAATCAAACCAAGGTCTTGTGAAAGACAACACAGAATAGTCCCATTAGTGGTTTCATGAAACGCATATCCCTTTTTATTGCCCTAGAACAAATAATAGTTCTCTTTGGACATGTAAATATTACACAGATGGTATTCAGATGATAGGTATTTGTTTGTTCATCTATGTTACTAGATACCTGGATAGGGAAAATGAGAGAACCCAGCACCACCAGTGTCCTGTCTGGGGAATCCATCCCAGATTTTGGGAGGAAGCGGTCAGAAAGGAGGAAGATGAGTGTGGGGCAGGGAGCAGATCTGCATCTGCATGCTTGGGGGCCACCATAGAGCTGCAGAGTGGCTTAGGGACCAACTGTTCAACTCAGGACCAGATATCCTTTCTTCTTCTTGGCCTGAGGGAATCAGATAGGACCAGTCTCTACACTACAGCATTCACACACGTAGAGTTTGGGTTTTTTTTACATCCCAACCCTTGCTTTGGTATAAAGAAATCAACCTATTATATACTTATTTAGCTCTGACATTTCCTTAAAAGTCATATTCCTTCCAGTTTGTCAATATGTTTCGTACTGGGGTGCCAAGAAACAACTTAGTATTGTAAGTACCATATTGATGCTTATATAGCACTTTTCATGAGTAGATCTCAAACGGAGATCAGCATTCTTATCTCCATTTTACAGATGGGGAAACTCAGGCGCAGAAAGGTGAAGTGACTTGCCCAAGGTCATCCAGCAGGCCAGTGGCAGAGCTGGGAATAGAATCTAAATCTTCTGAGTCCTAGGTCAAGTTCTCTATCCACTAGCAACACTGCTTGAGAAGGGACATTCATTTCTCTTAATTATGAGATGTATCTAGCTGAGGTAAAAAGTTAAGAAAAGTTGCTGTTGCTAAATAAAAGGGTAGTTTTGTGCTAGTGCCTTAGAATAGTGAATTTTTGTAGTGAGACAGAGTGGGTGCGATAAAACCTTTTTTGGACCAACTTCTGTTGGTGACAGAGACAAACTTTCAAGGTTGCACAGAGTTCTTCTCAAAAGCTTCATTTCTCATAAGCTTGTCTCAGTCACCAACAGAAGTCTGTGTAATAAAAGATATTACCTCACACACCTTGTCTCTCTAATATGCTAGGACCAACACGGCTACTACAGCACCACAAACAACAATTTATTTGTTTTTGTCTTTTTTATGGGGAGAGTGGATGATTAGACTTATTTTAGGGAGGAATGAGTTAGAAGGTTGGTTCTGACTAAAGGAAGCTTTTGTTAACTACAAAAGCCAAATTGGACTGGAATTCCTAAACTCTTCAGGATGTCAGGTCCACATCTTTGCCCTACCCTTTCTGCAGTGTTACAGCAGTGCAAGCGATTAACTAATTCTAGTAATAAAGCCCTGGAGCTTATAAACTTTGCAGACTGAGTAACTACAATTAATGAATTTACAAGCTCAGCTGGTAACCTATGGTTTCAAGTGCCTGAGGAATTAATCCAGGAGGTTTTCATTCTTGTTCTTTTTCAGTTATGGGTCAAATATTTACTGCAACTTCTCTCTTGTTTTCCATTCTTTGGGTTCTTACCTCTGTACCACGTTTTTTATTGTCAAAGAAATGGCCATTAAAAATCCCACTGTACTTTTTCTAGAACTGGTGTTAGGTCTTAGTTTTCTAGCCAAAGGCAAGTTGAGTAATTATTCCTTTCATTTTCAAGGGAATGAGATTTTTATGTAGGGTGAGACTTCATGTACCAGTTCGCTGTTTAACATTTTTTTCCACTTCCATTGCAGAGTGCCTGGAATAACAATTGCTACAGACATCATCTGTGGTTTTCCAGGGGAGACAGATGAAGATTTTCAAGACACCATGAAACTTGTAGAAGAGTACAGGTTTCCAAGCCTCTTTATTAATCAGTTTTACCCACGTCCAGGGACTCCTGCTGCAAAAATGCATCAGGTTCCAGCCCTAGTGGTAAGATCTATTTTCTTGAACCATTGTACTGAATAGCTCATTTTATGTGGCTTTCATGTTGCGCCAAATGTGAATGTACAGTATGCAGTGTACTGAATTAAAACATAAGAAATGCTTATTGGAGAATATGGTTTTGCAGCAGAATTATGCCATAATTAAAATGCAGTTTTATATATTTCTATACAATAAACTGATAGCCTTTAAGACCTTAGCTAGAACATGGGATGCCTTGCCAGATTTGAAGTTTAAATTACTGCTCAAGTTATTAATTGGGTAAAATCGCATCAATAACAGGTTCAGGTGGTTCTTTTCACTTTGACTTTATAGTCATATATTCTTCCTAACATGTTTTCTGGGTGAGTCTCTTGTTACCAAGAAAAAGACAAAGTTACGTTTCATATTTTCTTCCAATTTTTGAAGACTTGTGTGAATCCAGTGATGTGATATACACATTGCAAGTGAGTCTATGCAAAATAGTATGAACTGAATGATAGTTATCTTTGAATTATATACTAAAGGTCAGATTTGCATGTGACTACTTCCATTCCGTTAACTACTACTTCATAAATATCTTCCATGATTCTGCACAGTTTTAAAATCTAGTTTCTGCCTTTAGCCTATATGGTAAATGTCACTGGTGAAATTTGTGTATGTAATTATAGTTAATCTTCTAGGTTTCAGAATCTTCTATATTTGGCCATTGTGGTTATATAACTCTTTCCAATTATCAAACCATCTCATCTCAAAATCCCCAAGAGAATAAAAGCCACGTTTTAATATGAGGTAGTTGGCTATCAACTGTATTCTAATTGATATAGATATTTTTTTTGTCATAAGTGATAATAATGACAATTATGTTTAAAGGTTTAGTTTGATAAATAATCTGTTTTGAATATGCAACCGTGTAAATGTGCATACTTGCCTCACCTGAATCTCTGAACAAGAGAATATACCATTCTGATGCTTATAAAACCATTTAAACTTTTCATTGGTGTTTGTACTAGTGTAAATAACATTTGTATGCACTGCATTTCCAATCAGGATAAAATCACAGCCAGCTAATGTTGTAGGCAGATAAGAATATATCACACTTCATTTTGTGAGGTCATCATGACTCACCACTCTTTGAAGAGAAATCAGTATATTTATTGTTGTATCTCTTCCTCAATAATGTCAAAACCTATGCAAATATAGTCTCTACTTACTGTCAATATATACCATACCTTTAATGAAAATGGAGAATTGGGTTAAATTTGATTCCTTTTATTTTATTGTTCAAAGAAGTAAGCTTTGAGTCATTCATTATTAATCCTTTTTTTTTTTTTTAAGAGCAACTTATATAGGAAAGTGTAGAGGATTTGGGCACAAAAGATGTTATTGTGGTGTGGTATGATAGTTTAAGTAAGTAAGCTCACTCAGTTGACTGAATTTTTTCTTTCTAAAATGCCCATCACATTGTCATTGTGGATGCCTATATTTAAAATACAGCAGAGCAATTTTGACAGTCCAGGCAGGTTAAAAATGTCAACATTTCAGATAATTTCTGGTTTTGGTCACACAGATACAACCCCATTATCCTCTGTGGATTGCACTGCAGTAGAGGAATTTGGCTTCTTGTTTTTTTCCTGCAGAAGTGTAGTTAAATACAATTATACTGACACTAAATATTAATCACATATGAACTAACTCATTTTTTTAAAAGCTAGATTTAAACTTAGGGGGCGATGACATAATTTTAGTGAAGCGTGACATTTTCACTTTGTTCTTTTTTGTATAATTTGCTACTTTTGGGGAATTAGAACCTTCAAAAAAGCCATTTCTGTTTATGTTCTATTGCTGATGAAAAACTGTAATTAACGGGTATTCTTTTTCTCTCCCACCTTGTTTCTTTTTTGTAATCTTCAGCAACTCTGAGTTATATATTCTTTCATCTCGTTACGGAAATACAGGATAAACTATCAACTGGAGCAGGAATAGTTTATAGTAATGTCTTGCCTTTTATATTCACAGTGCTTCTGGATAGTAGCTAATGGCCCTCCTTGCAGTGTCAAGAATTCACAGGCATTTCGTTTTTCATTCCTTGTCCAGAGCACCTTATAATTACATATCTTTCTCAGTTGAGAGAAGAGACTATTATCTAACCATGTACTCCTACCCCTTTCCCATTTTTTACAGTGCACGTCATCTTATTGTTAATGAACTGACTTCAGTCTGTTCACATAGAAACAAGCAACACACGAACCTATTACAGTAAAAGAAGATATTGTATATAGTACATCATATCTCTGATCTAATCTCATAAGCTAATTCCTTGACAGGAAGCTCATATGCTATTAGCTATGAGGCGTATAGGTTTCTTTCAGCAGTATTTCTTCTTATAAAGAATTTTTGGACACATTATTTAACTAGGGGCACCAAACCAGTGACTAACTATGATATTATGTTACAGTTGCCAACCTTCTCTTATTGCACAATATTGACTATGTTGGCTGTTAGTTTTAGCATTGCAGATATCTGCAGTGGGAAAGACAAATTGCTGTTTGTAATCTGCTCCCAGCCTGTACATTGTGTTTCAAGACAACCTCATTGGTCCTAATCAAGTGGTATCTATGGTGGCAACATATTTGCCCTGTCAAATCCTTTAAGTTCACTCTTTTCCAGGGGACCACCTTTCCTCCAGGCACAGTCCATGAAGTAGGCATAGTAATGTTAACACTAAGTTATTTTTGGAGGAAAATCTCACTTGGGAAAATCTCATTTGGACTTGACATAATAGAGTATTCAATAAATTCTACTTGGAATCTTTCTTCCACATAAAATGATATGTTATTGTTGAAATCCATACTGGCACTGATCTGACACTAATCCACTACTTTTTATGATCAGAGCAGGCTGATCAGGGAGAGAGGCTGTAGTTTTTCCTTATTCTGTTGGAAATCTACCATCCTTGGAAAGTCAAATATATCTAAATGACTCCATCGCCTTACAACCATTAATTTTTCTTCACAAAACACTTGTGAGGCAGGAAAGTGTTGTTATTCCCAGTTTACAGAACTGAAGCATTGTAAGATTGAGTTGCCCAGTGTCAAACAAGGCAAAGCCACAAATTGAATCCAGTGCTCCCGAGTCCCAGTCCAGTGCCTTAACCATAAGAGGATCCCTCCTCCCACATCCCCTAACAAAAAGCTAAATAGTTATTTGTTATTTTATTTTATTATTTTTATTGAAAAAGCACCAACTGAGATCTAGGCAGAACTAGGCACCATATAAACACTGAGGCAATTATTTTTTGTATATCTTCACACATCCACATTGGTGAGGCCTCATCTGGAGTACTCTGTGTCCAGTTTTGGGCCCCACACTAGAAGAAGGATGTGGAAAAATTGGAAAGAGTCCAGCGGAGGGCAACAAAAATGATTAGGGGACTGGAACACATGACTTATGAGGAGAGGCTGAGGGAACTGGGGATGTTTAGTCTTCAGAAGAGAAGAATAAGTGATTTGATAGCTGCTTTCAATTACCGCCTTTGGAAAGGGGGTTCCAAAGAGGATGGCTCTAGACTGTTCTCAGTGGTAGCAGATGACAGAACAAGGAGTAATGGTCTCAAGTTGCAGTGGGGGAGATTTAGGTTGGATATTAGGAAAAACTTTTTCACTATGAGGGTGGTGAAACATTGGAATGCGTTACCTAGGGAGGTGGTGGAATCTCCTTCCCTAGAAGTTTTTAAGGTCAGGCTTAACAACGCCCTGGCTGGGATGATTTAGTCGGGGATTGGTCCTGCTTTGAGCAGGGGGTTGGACTAGATGACCTCCTGAGGTCCCTTCCAACCCTGATATTCTGTGATTCTATGATCCTTTTATTCCCAAAGGTTTAGTCAAAATATGGCACAAAAATCCCTATTGATACTGTGACTTTCAGTCCTTTTTGGCAATCTCTCTGATTTACCTGAAAGAGTCTCTGGCTATGCTGACCAGGTATGTACTGTGATTGGAAACCGGCAAAGAAAACCATTATGTTGATATACTGAGGACGTACCTGGTAGAAATTCATACTTAGAGGTACATTTTAAAGTGGCTTTAAAATATGGCATAAATTCCTGTTTTTCCTAAAAGCTAGTGGTCTATCAATGTGAAATTTTACACATGCACCTTGTATTTTCTGTGTAGGTTTTCTTTGGATTCTCTATATAATTTTTTAATAAATCGTTGAAATTGGTCTCTGACTGAAATTTGGGCTTGTCGCTGACAACATAAGGAATCACCATCTTCTTAGGGGCATCTTAGCTGTATTCCCACTGGGAACAAGGTGAGGGAATGGCCATCTTTGCTCAGGCTCTATTAGCCTCACTTCCATTAAGAATCATAGGAGATGGCAGCCATTTTGAGATGTCAGGTTTTCATGTAATTCTCTGTAGAAAAACATCACTCATCATCCTCTGTTGAAGAAGAAATTTTCAGTTATGAAGAACAGTACAAAAAAAAATTACTAGTAAGCCTAAAAGTATGTTTTCAAAACATAGGTAGCAGTTCTACTCAAAGGGATGCTGGATCAGGAAACTCATGTGTGGGGCATGTGCCAGTGAGCATGCTCAAAGTCACATAAGTCCTGACACTGCTGAGCTGCGTGGAGCCTAAACATTGTTGGAAATCTCAAACTAACAACACCCCACTCTCCGCCTATTTCACAACCACCACCACCTTCTCTCTTTTTTGTGGGAAAGGGCTGGCCTGACTAGGCATCTAACTCCAGGAAAGGATTCATGGTTGTGAATTCCAGGTGGTGATACGTACCTCCCTTTGGCCTGGATTAGATGCCTATATCCCTTTGAAGGGTGGGGCTCCACTCCCTCCTCAGTGTTTCCTATTGATTAGCCTAGGTAGCTACCCTCTTCTGTGTGCTGGCTTTCATGGATCCCTTAACTCTCCCCATGCATTGTATAAGGAAGCCTGGACACCTAACTTGGGGGGTGTGAATCCCACTGGGTGGTAGGGTGCCTAAAGTTAAGCATTACAGTACTGAGCTTAAGTCCCCTTTGTGGATCTAGCCTCTTGTGACTAAAATAAACAGAATTTGTTGTAATACATAGAGGGGTATTCCTGTAATATACAGCTCTGTACACCTATATTCTCTCTAATGGTAAAATTTGCCAGCTCCAAATCTTAGAAAGGATAAAGTAACTTTTACTTGCTGATAACTAAAGTTCTTTTGCTCAAATCCCATATATAAGTATGCATTCATTCCTATTATTCCCATTTAGAACTGAACTGGAGTTGCAGAAGGCTTCTGTCTCAGTGCAAAAAGCTACTTATGCAGTGTTTATGGTTAATTTTTAAATCTATTAAAACAACTCCAGGGTACTCACAGCTCAGCATGCAACCAAAGATACTGACTCGTGTGATAAAATCAAAGAAGTTAGTTACCTGTGGGTAACCTCAGTCTGCAGTTAAAATGTTGTTATTGAACTCTACCCAAGCTTTCAAAAGGTAGTTATTTTAAAGCCAGTACCAGCTTCAGGTCATATCACTTTTGTTTGTTTGACCAGGTGCTGAAGTGAAAAACTTGTGTTTGTTGTGGAGACAGTTAAGCTGGTGTGTTGTAAAGCCAGTTTTATTCTATCTGAAAGCAATGAATGGTCTGGCTCTGAAAGTTTCTGAGAGCTCAGTTCAGGCTGAATCTGTGGAATGAGTTAAATTCCACAGTCGCAGCTGGACTTCGCAGAGTCAGATGCATAGGAAGGGAGAAGAATATTTTGACTCTGGCTTGGAGCCATATCTTGTGAAATTCTTGCAGTGGTGTAGTTCAGAGCAACAGGCAGAATGTGAGTCTCTGAATTCTAAAGAGTGTGGGTTGTGACTGTCCTGCTGAAAAAGCAAGTCAGAGTTCAAAGCCGGAGTAGAAATTCACCTGGGAAACCCCGGCTGGCGCTGTACTCCTTTGAATTCAACTTTGTTCTTACAGCAGCAGTCTTCAGAGCACTGACTAGAATGAAAATTACTGGCTTCATATTACTTTTACACAAAATGTGGTTTAAAGGTTTTAGCTTCCCAAAGAAAATGTACAGTTGCAGATTTAGAGTGAGCTGTACTGTCAGTAATAGTACACAGCAAAATAAAACAGTTGTGGAAAATACACAACTTCGTTTCTTGCTGATTTTTAAACTTCCCTGTAGTGCCAAAAACACTCGTCTGTACTACATGTAACATTACTGACATAATTGCTGATGCAACCATTGGTTTTAGCCGCACAATTATTGTCCCTTAAGAATGAAAAAGAAACAAAACCAGGAACTTAACTTTATCCTTTGACAGTTCTTTTGTACATGCCACTACAGGTCTGTTGTACTCTTCTGCCACACCTCCCTCCCCTTTGTGATAGGTATACAAATTACTGAAATGGATCAAAGGAGGAGTTATCCAAACAGGAGTTTATAAGAAGAAGCCTACATTACTATTCCATATATATTATCTAACTTCATTCATTTCAGTTTGCAAGATTATAGTGATATTTTTCAAACTAAAGTTATGCCTGAGACAGATGTACAACTAGAAAAGGAATTGAAGGGGGCAGGTAGTTCCTAAAAGATGTAATACTGGAGGCTCAACATCAAGCTATTCTGACACAGAGGAAAGATAAGAAGAGCCACAAGCGGCCAATGTAGCTGCACAAAGAGCTTTTTAGCTATCTAAGAACCAAAAGTGATACATACAGGAAATTGAAGGAGGGGCGTGTCGCCGAGGAAGTATACATGGGAATAGCGCGAGCGTGTAGGGACAAAATCAGGAAATCCAAGGCAGAGAATGATTTACAGCTGGCAAGGAATGTTAGAGACAACAAGAAGGAGTTTTTCCAATACATCAGATAAAAAAGGAAGATCGAGGAGGGTGTGAGTCTACTGCTCAATGGAGAAGGTGAGCTGCTAATGGAAGATGATAGGAAGGCAGAGCTGTTAAACGCCTGCTTTGTTTTGGTCTTCTCAAAAAAATTACATGTGACCAGATGACTAGCAAAGTTACTACAGACAATAAAACGGAAAGGATGCAGATAGGGATAAGTAAAGAACACATCAGAATTAATTCATATCAGTGGGGCCAGATGCTATTCATCCCAGGGTACTGAAGGAATTAGCTGAATAAATCTCGAAACTACTGGCAATAATATTTACAAACTCATAGGTAACAGGATAGGCTCCAGGAGACTGGAGAAGGGCTAACGTATGGCCCGTCTTTTTAAAAAGGGGAAAAAGGAGGAGCCAGGGAACTATAGACCAATCAGCCTGACTTTGATCCATTGGAATCTACTGGAACAACATATAAAGAATTCATTTTGCAAGTACCTGGAGGATGGGGTAATCATTAGCAGCCAACATGGATTTATTAAGAACAAATCATGCCAAACCAGCTTGATTTCCTTCTTTGACAGGGTAACTGGTTTGATGGATAGGAGGAATACGGTGGACATAATATACCTGGACTTCAGCAAGACTTTTGACGCAGTCCCACATGACATTCTGATAGGTGAACTGGAGAAATGTAGACTTGGTGGAACTACTATTAAGTAGATACATAATTGGTGAAACAACCACAAATAAAGAGTAAATAATGGAATGATGTCAGAGTTGAGAGAGGTCTCAAGTGGGGTTCCACAGGGATCTGTCCTGGGTCCAGTGTTGTTTAACATCTTTATTAATGACCTGGTTGTAGAAATCCAGAGAGCATACTGATGAGAGTTTCAGATGACACAAGGCTGTGGGAAGGGGGGAGGTTGCCTACACTTTGGAGGATAGAGCTAAAATTCAGAGGGATTTTAATAAATTGGAGAACTGAGCTAGAGACAACAACTTGAAATTCAACAAAGTCAAATGTAAGGTGCTACACTTAGGAAGGAAAAACCAAATGCACAAATACAGAATGGGGGAATAACTGGCTTGGCAGCAGCAGTTTTGAAAAGGTGCTGGGAGTTGTGGTGAATCACAGCCTCAACATGAGTCAGCAATGCGATCTATTGCAAAAAAATCAAATGCAGTATTAGATTGCATTAACAGGCATAGCATGCCAGTCATGCTCTACTCTACTCAGCTTGGGTTAGGCCTCTGCTTGCAGAACTGTATCTAATTTTGGTCACCAGTGTATAGAAAGGATGTAAACTGGAAAGGTCCAGAGGTGAGCGACAAAGATGATCAAAGGGACGGAGTGCAAGCCATATGAGCAAAGGCTGAAGGAACTGGGTATGTTTAGTTTGGAAAAGAGGAAACTGAAGGGGGACAAGTTAGCAGTCTTCAAATACTTGAACAGGCGCCATAAAAAAGATGGAGAAAAATTGTTCTCTCTTGCTACGGAGGGCAGGACAAGAGGCAATGGGTTCAAACTACAGCACAGCAAATTTAGATTAAATCTCAGGAAACCTAACTGAGAAAAAGAGTAGGACAATGGAACAGACTGCCTAAGGGAGTTGTGGAAGCTCCTTCACTGAAGGTTTTTAAAAGGAGGGTAGATTGCCATCTGTCTCGGATGGTTTAGACACGACAAATCCTGCATCTTGGGCGGGGGTTAGACTAGATGATACTTGTGGTACCTTCTAACCCTCTGATTTAAATAAAATGGGGGGTCGGGGAGGGAGTAGGCCCTGTACTTGTTATGAGCTGCATACACAAATACATATCACAGTGCCTGCATGGAGTCCCTTTCAAGTAAATGCAATGAGCTCCTTGCTGGATTGAGGCTTTAAGGGAGACATCAACAAGACAGTATAAAGTTGAGGGTTGTGTGTTCCTCTCATCCCACTGTGGTTGTACTTATGGCCTTGTGTATGTCAATGTGTTCAGATATGGGGGTTTCAGTTCACACCATAATAAGATTTGAGTCCAGGTGTTAAACTTGGATCTCGATTGAGATTATGAAACCTCCCACTCTTACACAAGAAAGACACCGGTTTCATTTGGGCCCATCTCTGTCTTTTACTCATTTTAATTACAGATAACAAACTGCCATAGTAAACAGGACACTGTTTCAGACTGCTAAAATTAATGAAGCAAATAAATATCTTCTCTATTAGTTTTTTTTTATTATTATTATTCTTGGTCTTATGTTTGATGTAAGGCATTAGTCTGATTAGAACTGGTTCATTGATAAGGCTCAGCACCACATTGAAGACTGGTTATAAACTACAGAAGATTTAGAAGTATTGTCCTTAATGTAATTTCTGAAATCAGATGTGTGCATCAGAACAGTAAAACCTGTTTGTTGAGGATTTGGCACTCCTGGAATTCCCATGATAAACCTGAAATACGCTGGCAACTCAAAACAGTCCGTGAAACAAGTCTCCACTCAGGTCTAATATTAAAAATGTTGCTCAAATTGGTAAAGGTGTACTAATTTAATACCTGGCTGCCTAGAGATTTGGAGTTTTTAATTCAGGTTGAGTATGTTGGTTCTGTGTCTATGTATGCTGTTACTGATAGTCATTCCTTTAGATATAATATGGATAAAATCCACTGATGCTTGAATATATTTCTAAAAAGTTAAAACCTTGATAAATTTTAGGCAGAAAAATCCCAAGAATAATTGATTAGTATCTGTAAAAATGGATATTCCCTGTATTTTAACTGATGATTATTTCCAGACAGTGAAATTGCCAGTGCCAGAAGTCTTCTTATAGCTCCTGCAATGTACTTTTTTAAACACTGCAGAACTTTGGATTTAACTCAGGTTTAATTTTTGCTTAACAGATCCATTTTAAAGTGCAGTATTTGCTTTTGGATTTGGTTTTATTTATTTTTTATGTCTCATGGAAGAGAGCGAAGGTACACTATTTGCGTATCATGTTACTGGTCTGATCGTCCTCAAGGGCTCCTTTTGGAAGAAAAAGATGACACTAACACAGCCTGATGTGGGCTCTGAGTGACACCACCTGCACTTGAACTGTCTTTAGAACTCCAAGCGCACCCCCTTCAGAGCCATCACAGTTGATCGGGTCACTGGGTGCTTTGGAACTCATATCCTCCACTGTTTTGGTTGCTGAACATGCACGTCAAGTCAACATGCTAAAAATCCATGTGGAATTTGGAATTGATGAAAAACTGGGAGGAGAGAGAGGACGGAATAATAGAGCAGATCATTTGCGATAAAGCAGCAAGACTAGGCAATCCCTTAGGCACAAGACTTTTTTTATTTTTCCGTGGCTCTCTGAAACCTGGCAAACATGGACATTAGCTATTGCCTTCCTCCTTCATTTGGTGATATTATACCCCCTTGAACCCTCTTTCTCCTTCATGGTGACCACTGTTGTGCCAATCCTTCATCTTTTCAGGATGATAGAAAGCATCCAAGCCCACTGTCAGACAGCTGAACAGATCAGTTTGGGAGCACACCATGAAGAGAGCAAAAGAGAGTATTGTAGCCAAATTGATCCTGGGCTTAGATACTCTGTATAGCAGATAAGTGCTTAATTAACACAACAATATTTAGTTTACTATTCGTTATAGTCCCATACAGATATATGTCCCAGTATGGTAGATTGGTAGTCTGAAGAGCAGTTGCTTTATCTGTTACCCAGATGTCAGGCTAATCTGCGATAGTCCTGACACACACAAAAAAAACCCCTCATACTAGTCAAATACTTTTCACTCAATGAAACACTAAATGAGACAAGTTTTCTGTTCAATTACAGCATCATGCTTAGAAAATGCCCTCTTCCAGCAGCCTGAGGTATTCTAGCTGCTTTTTGTATTGAATTCATTTGGAAAAAAAATCCCATGTACACCAGGCATATTACACAAAAAGAAGTGCAAAAATTGCCATGCTAGATGTGGCGGATTGGGTCACAGAAACCCCTTTGGGAACTGCCACCTGCTGTGCTGGGACTACCTCTAAGCCCGTGTCAAGGTTTCTTCGCCACTCTGAACTCTAGGGTACAGATGTGGGGACCTGCATGAAAACCTCCTAAGCTTACTTTTACCAGCTTAGGTTAAAACTTCCCCAAGGTACAAACTATTTTACCCTTTTGCCCCTGGACTTCCACTGCCACCACCAAACTTTATCTGGGTTCCTGAAAAAACGTAGTTTGGAAACGTCTTTCCCCCAAAAATCCTCCCAACCCTTGCACCCCACTTCCTGGGGAAGGTTTGGTAAAAATCCTCACCAATTTGCATAGGTGACCACAGACCCAAACCCTTGGATCTTAGAACAATGAAAAAGCATTCAGTTTCCTTACAAGTTTTATAGTAACAGCCGTGTGAGTCTGTATTCGCAAAAAGAAAAGGAGTACTTGTGGCACCTTAGAGACTAACCAATTTATGTGAGCATAAGCTTTCGTGAGCTACAACTCACTTCATCGGATGCATAAAGTGGAAAATGCAGTGAGGGTGTTTTATGCACACAGACCATGAAAAAATGGGTGTTTATCACTACAAAAGGTTTTCTCTCCCCCCACCCCACTCTCCTGCTGGTAATAGCTTATGTAAAGTGATCACTCTCCTTACAATGTGTATGATAATCGAGGTGGGCCATTTCCAGCACAAATCCGGGGGGGGGGAGAGAAAACCTGGATTTGTGCTAGAAATGGCCCACCTTGATTATCATACACATTGTAAGTAGAGTGATCACTTTACATAAGCTATTACCAGCAGGAGAGTGGGGTGGGGGGAGAGAAAACCTTTTGTAGTGATAAACACCCATTGTTTCATGGTTTGTGTGTATAAAAACATCTTCTGTATTTTCCACAGTATGCATCCGATGAAGTGAGCTGTAGCTCACGAAAGCTTATGCTCAAATAAATTGGTTAGTCTCTAAGGTGCCACAAGTACTCCTTTTCTTTTTTCCTTACAAGAAGACTTTTAATAGAGTAAAAAAAGAATCACCTCTGTAAAATCAGGATGGTGAATACCTTACAGGGTAATTAGATTCAAAACATAGAGAATCCCTCTAGGCAAAACCTTAAGTTACAAAAAAGACACACACAGACAGGAATATTCATTCTATTCAGCACAGCTATTTTCTCAGCCACTTAAAGAAATCATAATCTAACACATACCTAGCTAGATTACTTACTAAGTTCTAAGACTCCATTCCTGTTCTGTCCCCGGCAAAAGCATCATACAGACAGACACAGACCCTTTGTTTTTCTCCCTCCTCCCAGCTTTTGAAAGTATCTTGTCTCCTCATTGGTCATTTTGGCCAGAGAGGTTACCTTTAGCTTCTTAACCCTTTACAGGTGAGAGGATTTTTCCTCTGGCCAGGAGGGATTTTAAAGGGGTTTACCCTTCCCTTTATATTTATGACAGTTTTTCCTGGCAGCTTGGGACTTCATTACCTTGCCTGGTGGTGCTAGACACGCTAGCTTGCTACAAACACAGACCCAGGTCTGAACCACAATCCCCAAAAGCTGCAGGCTTAACTGAAAACAGCTTAAGAAGTGCTCCTGTCTCCAACTCCCAGATACCCAGTTCCCAATGGGATCCAAACCACAAATAAATCCGTTTTACTCTGTATAAAGCTTATACAGGGTAAACTCATAAATTGTTCACCCTCTATAACACTGATAGAGAGATATTCACAGCTGTTTGCTCCCCCAGGAATTAATACTTGCTCTGGGTTAATTAATAAGTAAAAAGTTATTTTATTAAATATAAAAAGTAGGATTTAAGTGGTTCCAAGTAATGACAGACAGAACAAAGTAAATTACCAAGCAAAATAAAACAAAAACACACAAGTCTAAGCCTACTACATGAAGAAACTAAATGCAGGTAAATCTCACCCTCAGAGGTGTTCCAATAAGCTTCTTTTACAGGCTAGACTTCCTCCTAGTCTGGGTCCAGCAGTCACTCACACCCCTGTAGTTACTCTCCTTTGTTCCAGTTTCTTTCAGGCATCTCTTTGGGGTCGAGAAGCTGTCTCTTGAGCCAGCTGAAGACAAAATGGAGGAGCTTATATAGTCTCTCTCTTGTGGGTGGAAACCCCTCTCTCCCCCTGTGTAGAATCATAGCTACAAGATGGAGTTTTGGAGTCACATGGGCAAGTTACATGTCCATGCATGACTCCGTTCTCTACAGGCCGATGCCATTGCCCACATGTTAGTTTGAACATTCCCAGGAAGGCTCAGATGTGGATTGGCGTCTTTCAATGTTCATTATTAGCTAAGTACTCCCAATCACTTGAATAACCCCTTCACACCATGTTGACCAAATCTGTTTTGTGTGCTTCCTACAGAGCAAACACTTTAAATACAAGCTCATAACTTCAGATATTAAAATGATGCATGCATACGAACAGGATGAATACATTCAATAGAACATAACCTTTGCAAAGATATGTTAAATGACATATAGCATAAAACATATTCTAGTTATGTCATATTTATATTCATAAACATATTTCTATAAAGCATTATGGGGTGGAATGTCACAGTAGATCAGGGATCAGCAACCTTTGGCCCGCGGCCCATGAGAGTAAGCCCCCTAGCGGGCCGGGCCGGTTTGTTTACCTGCCGCATCCACAGCTTTGGCCGATCTCAGCTCCCACTGGCCATGGTTCGCCGCTCCAGGCCAATGGGGACTGCGGGAAGCAGCGTCCGAGGGACGTGCTGGCCGTCGCTTCCTGCAGCCCCCATTGGCGTGGAGCGGCGAACTGCGGCCAGTGAGAGCTGCGATCGGAAGAACCTGCGGACGTGACAGGTAAACAAACCAGCATGGCCCACCAGGGGGCTTACCCTGGTGTGCTGCGGGTCAAAGATTGCCGATCCCTGCACTAGATCAAACCCATGAGTTACCAGTTATTAATCCAAAATCCGCAGAATTATGTTTAAAGCATGCTAGCATTTGTGGATTCAGAGTAGAGTAAATGGATTTTTAAAGACATTAGATTTTTTTCATCCCCTCCCTTCCTCTCATGGTGTCACTACAGGGCAGAGTTAAGGTTTCTGTTGAAGGAGAAACTTAAAATTATGAATAATAATGGATAGACAGACTATTAATCCTAAAGTACATATGTGAAAATATAGCCTATGCTCAGGATTTTGGTGAGTCTTGACTAAATGGGAAGTTAGAAGAGGCTGTGACAGACCAGAGTTAAGGGTGTTTGGCTGCTGTAACTGCATTTTTACACCTAACACATTTGGATTTTCTTTTAAATGTTTCCTTAATATTGAATTTCCTGTGTTTGTAATGCTTGGTTTTGGGATAATTGCAACATCCTTGATTAGTTTACTCAAATTACTGATACGTATTCTCAACCTTAACTTCATTTTAACATACTTTTTGTCTGAGAAAGTCCTTGGTTTTGTTTTAAATAAAAGTTTAATACATGAACTAAACTAAACAAGAAACTTAAAGGGAGTGCTACCGTATTTCTAATTATTTGAAAATATAAAGTATCAACCTTAAATCATTTTTTTTTAATTGTAACTGTCATGGTCAGATTCACCAGTACACTCTGGTTACTTGCTCCCACTCTGGAGCAGCACAAAACAGCCAGAGTATATGGGCCAGTTAAATTGAGTTTACTACTGCTTTGTTTTGCCAGTACATGATAGAGCAGCTGGAATGTACACCACAGTATCCCCCTCTCTCCTGTCCTTCAAATTCCCTCTGCCTCTTTTCCCTCCCTAAATTTTCCCATCCACAAATGCTCCAAATTCCCCCTGCCTCTTGCTCCTCACTCTGGTTATCCTCTCATCCCACTGTCCCCGCAACCCCCGGAGTCATTATACATTTTCAGGAAAAATGACCATTAATCTTAAATTAAAAAACCGACTTCAGTGAGTTTTTAACTATGAGAGTTTAGGCCAACTTTATAATCGCACAAAACCAAACACCCCTTTCCTGCCCCTTCCCCAAGACCCCTTCTCTGAGACCCTGCCCCTCACTCCATCCCCCTTCCCGCTGTCGCTCACTCTTCCCCACTCTCACTCACTTTCACTGGGCTGGGGCAGGGGGACTGGAGAGGGTAGAATGATCAGATGTCCTGATATTTGGGGCTTTGTCTTATATAGGAGCCTATTATCTCCTACCCCCATCCCGATTTTTCACACTTGTTGTCTGGTCACCCTAGGAGGGGTGTGGGTGCAGGCTTTGCGGTGGAGCCGGGGATTTGGGGTGCAGGAGGGGGCTCCAGGCTGGGGCCAAGGGGTTTGGAGTGTGTTAGGGGACTCAGGGCTGGGGCAGAGGGTTGGAGTGCGGGAGGGGGTGTGGGGTGCAGGGTCCAGGAGGGGGCTTAGGGCTGGGACAAGGGTGCAGGCTGTGGGAGGGACTTATGGTGCAGGAGGTGGTGCAGGGCTGGGGTAGGAGATTGGGATGTGGGAGGGGGTGTGGATTCTGGGGTGGGGCCAGGAATGAGGGGTTTGGGGTTCAGGAGGGGGCTCAGGGCTGGGATAGGAGATTGGGGTGTAGGAAGAGGTGTGGCGTGCAAGCTTCAGGAGGGGGCTCAGGGCTGGGGTAGGGGGGCAGGGTCTGGGAGGGAGTTAGGGTGCAGGAGGGCGGGCAGGGCTGGGGCAGACAGTTCAGGGCACGGGCTCCATCCGAGTGGCACTTACCTCAGGTGGCTCCTGGGTGGCGGTGCAGCAGTACTAAGGCAGGCTCCCTGCCTGCCCTGGCTCCACACAGCTCCCGGAAGCAGCTGTCATGTCCCTGCAGCCCCTAGGCGGAGGAGTCAGAGGACTCTGCCCAAGCCTGCAAGTGCCACCCCTGCAGCTCCCATTGGTCGTGGTTCCCGGCCAATGGGAGCTGCGGAGCCAGCACTGGGGGCAAGAGCAGTGCGCAGAGCTTCCCTGATCACCCCTGTGCTTCAGGGCCACAGGGTCACGCCAGTCACTTCCGGGAGCTGCGCAGAGCCAGAGCAGGCAGGGAGCCTACCTTAGCCCCGCTGTGCCACCAACCGGACTTTTAACAGCCTGGTCAGCGGTGTTGATCGGAGCCGCCATGATCACTTTTCGACTGGGTGTTCCAGTCGAAAATCAGACGCCTGGCCTATGAGAGGTTTGAAGAGCATGTTCTGTTCCTGAGATTATTGTGTGGGGGAGGAAATCTGATACTGGGTGCTAAATTTCTTAACAGACCCATTTTTAATTAATTCTGCTTCATGAACTAATGAATTTATTTGTAGATTTTCAGAAAATTAATTCTGTACTCAAAGAGTAAGTACTGTAATTTTGGGGAGTAAATGCTGTAATTTTAAATAAAGAGGTTAAATCCCTGTTTTAAGTTCAAATCTCAACCTTAACTGTGGAGTCACCAATGTTACCATAATCATGAATACATTTTAGTATTTGTGATCTCAAATTAGATCAATGTGATTTTTTTAAAGACACATTGGAGTTTTTTTATCTCCCCCTCTACCCCCTTCCCATGGTGTCACATGGGTCCTTGTTTAAACAGTAAACTTAAACTTATTGAGAAAAAAATTAGTGTTTGTAAAAGTATGGCACTGAAAGAACACAGGAAGCATAACATGCAGCTATGTAGCTTTATACTTATGTTGTGAGTTGAAAAAAATGCAGTCTGATATATGAATAAGTAATGCTGAAAATATCGAATTATACATTGTTGTTTGTCTGTCTTGTTATCAGACAAAAACTTTAAAACCGTGTTCTCAGAAAAGCAAAGATGAATAATGAAATGTATGTATATCAATAAATAAACCAGAACAGTGAGTCTGTTTTTGACATAGTAATTCAGAAGTAGATAGGTTAGGTCAAAAACCATAGCCACCCGCTGAAATGAATTTTAGTCTGTTTCGTTATAGGTGTGATCAGCAAGGCAGGAATAATACCACTGGTGGTAGCAATGCTGATAAAAATGATTTATTGCAGTGGTGTCAGAATTGGGTGTAGAAAGTTAGTTGCATTGTCACTTCTGCCCTTTCAGACCTTGCAGGGAACAGTCATAGGATCATGGTAAAAATAAATTACAAGCTTATCAAAAACTTCTGTAATCTGACTGGGGCGGAACAGTTTTCTAATCTCTTTTCTACTAGGATGACATATAGAATAATTCAGGGTCAAAAAGGGTAGTTCATTGGTTTTGATCAAATTTCTTGTTCTGTTCTTCACAACAACAGATTATCTGCTGGCCATAGTAATTTGGTTGTTTCGGTGATTTGGTGCATATTTATGGCAAAATATAAGTACAGAATTTGAAGAAATAAACATTCGACTCTGAGTACAAATTATTAAAAATATGTCCTGGCGAGAGTTGCCAACTTCCTAATCACAAAAAAAATACTGTAGGCTCGCCCCATGCCCCACCCCTTCCCTAAGGTCCCGCCCACCACTCACTACATTCCCCTTCCCTCGGTGGCTCGCTCTTCTCCACCCTCACGCACTTTCACTGTACTGGGGCGGAAGGTTGGAGTGTCGGGGGGGGGGGGGGTGGGCTCCAGGGTGGGGCCAGAAATGGGTTCAGGATGTGGGAGGGGACTCCAGGCAGGGGCAGGGAGTTGGGGTGCGGGAGGGGGTGAGGACTCCAGCTGGGGGTGCAGGCTCTGGGGTGCGCCCTGGGAGGGGGTTTTGCGGTGCAGGAAGGTGCTCCAGGATGGGGTGGGGGTGGGGATGAGGGATTCGGAGTTCAGGAGGGGGCTGTGGGTTGAAGCAGGGGGTTGGAGTGCAGGAGGGGGTGCGGACTCTGGGGTGGGGCCAGGGATGAGGGGTTTGGAGTGCAGGAGGGGGCTCCGGGATGGGGCTGAGGGATTCAGAGTGCAGGAGGGGGCTGCGGGTTGAGGCAAGGGACTGGGATGCAGGAGTAGGTATGGGCTCTGGGCTGGGGGTGTGCAGGGTCTAGGGTGGGGCCAAGGATGAGTGGTTCAGGGTGTGGGAGGGGGTTCTGGGCTGGGGCAGGGGATTGGGCTGCAGGGGGGCTGAGGGCTCTGGCCTTGGGGTGCGGGCTCTGGCCTGGGGTCGGGGATGAGAGGTTTGGGGTGCAGGAGGGGGCTCTGGGTTTGGGGAGGGCTTAGGGCTGGCGTTGGGAGTTGGGGCATGGGCTTACCTCGGGTGGCTCCTGGTCAGCAGCACAGCAGGGCTAAGGCAGGTTATCCCTACCTGTCCTGGCTCCGTGCTGTGCCCTGGAAGCAGCCAGCAGATCCGGCTCCTAGGCAGGGGGTGCTAGGAGGCTCCGCATGCTGCTCTCGCCCGCAAGCACCATTCCCCTTCTTCCCCACCCCTCACCCCCCATTCCCATTGGTCACAGTTTCCGAACAATGGGAGTGCGGAACCGGTGCTCGGGGCGGGGCAGCGCATGAAGCCTAGGAGTCGGACTTGCTGGCCGCTTCCAGGGCGCAGCTCGGAGCAAGGAGAGGTAGGGACTAGCCTGCCTTAGCCCTGCAACACCGCCAACTGGACTTTTAACGGCCCAGTCGGCGGTGCTGAGAGAAGTCGTTAGGGTCCCTTTTCGACTGGGTGTTCCGGTTGAAAACCGGACACCTGGCAACTCTAGTCCTGGCTATAGTGGTTCCAAAGCCTTTCTGAGTTACTTTGTCAATTTACCATACTGTGATTTTGCTTGGAATGTCAGCACCTGTGAGCAATTTAACTTGCAGTGTATCTCAGGCTGCTCCAAGCTCCCCTCTCTCAGTTGTTAGGCTGGAGTTTGGAACTGTAGAAGGTCCCTTGCAGGTCTGAGCACACAGGGTAAAATAGGAGGTGGAGCAGCAATACTGCATCACGTCCGAACACAGACTACTTATTAAGGTAAGAGTATACCAATTATGAGTAGAGCTGAGAGAATAATAATTTTGTTTTGAACCATAACTGATTTTTTTAATACAATGATCCAAATGGGAACCTGTAATGGGATTCAAAATGGGGAGTGACCTACTCTTATCATTATTATTTATTCCTAGACAAAAAACTATGTAAAATGAAGTTAAGGTTGAGAGTACTTAAAAGGAACTGTGGGTGAAAACATCCAAAGAATGTTGCAGTTGTCCCCAAACAAGCATTATAAACCCTATAAACAGGAAATTGAATTAAAGTTATAGTGTAAAGAAATCCAAACATGTTTTGGTATGGAAATGCATTGCTAAGGCATCTGTGATGAGGTACTGGCCCTTTACGGCCAGAGGCAGTAGTTGAGAGGTCAGCTACCCAGTTCCATGTGTCCAGAAAACCAAATGAAATGTCATTGGGCGAAAGTAAGTTGGTCCAGGGAACAGTTAATGTCTGGGAGAGGGGAGGTACGGAAAAACCCAGACAACTGTTCCTCCGAGGCCCTGAAACCAGGAGCCTTGTAAAGTAGGTGAGGCAAGGCTTCCCTCTCACCCAGCCAGGGTGGGTTTTTGGAGTTATTAGACATACCTGTGGATGATTAGTTGATTATTTTATTATTATTATTTTATATTATTATAATGCAGCATTGCTGTGGTTGTGTACATATTATTTCAATCCACAGTGAATTGGGCCTAAAACAATCTATATGTTGGTTTAGATTTGTATAGGTATTTCTCTCTCAAAATTTTAATAATCTGTTTTGCAAATATTTTACTCATATAGCCAGCATCCATAGTATAGCACTGATATTATTATTTTACTGCTTTAAAAATAAAGGCATGCTTTCAAAGAATTATCCAGTATCTTCAGTACATTTCTTATTACTCTATCTATTTTGTTCTATAATAATGTGGTGTTTCTGTAAAAAAGAGATAGAGTATACAGGTTTCAATCCCTTCTGATCTAAGCATTACAAAGTGTTTCACTACTGCTCAAAAATGAATATGTGGGGAAAAGTAAAACAAATTAGGATGAAATAGTTCCTTGTATCTTGGCACTATTGTTTTGGATTTCTGGATGGAATCACAAGGATCTTTCCTTTAATATTAAACTTACTGTGTGCTGGCTACCGATGCTGTCTGTAGTCATCATTGCAAAAATATTACACAGTTCAGGTTGCTTTGTAGTTCATGTCAGTTCTGTAGGATCATTGTTGAAAACTGCTATTCTTTCTGGAAGCTACTAGTTCCTTCAACTAGCATGGGATATTTTAGTGAGAAGGTTGCAGTGGTAATTGCACTACTTGGTCTTCGTGTGGAACAACCCCTCCTTCGCTACCACACACATGCACACACAGTTTTACAGTACATACATCAGGGGTGCAGCAACGTTTTAATCCATTTCACAGCAGATGCTTGCATGTTTTTCCCAGCTAAAGAGGGCAATGGAAAATACCTCAGTTGCCGCTGCCAAATAACACGATGTTTATAGTTGGTAGTAAAAGAAAGAAGTGAAGAATTACTCCCCCTCCACCTAGATTTAAAATGGCCCTCATCACTATTGTATCTGAATGCCGCTGTATCTGTACTTTGAAAAGGCATATTGAGTTTACCTCATCATTTCCATAAAACTTGGTCCTTTGAGTACTGTAGACTAAGGACTATAGGATTAAAATTAAATTTGTCCAGGATTCATCAGAATTTCACAGCATACCAAAACCACTCCTTCCCCAGTGGAGAGTACCGCCTTTCATCATGCTTGATTGTCTCGGCAGTCTCATGAGCCTCCAAAATGCTAACCGTTTCGTACGGCACTGAGGCAGAAAGCTCCATAGGGTGAGCTGTTGCTTCCATAGAGAAGGAGACATATTTCCTCTGTGTTCCCCAGGGGGGCCATATATCCTGTTCCACCACTGTTTGTGTGTCTTTCTGATAGAAGATAGCATTAGGTCTGTATTTAGTACGTATTTTTATTTGATGAAAATAGATTTTGAGAACTTATGGAAGGAAGAAGACTGCTCAAAATATGGATTTTTATGAGGCAGGGCAGTGTTTAATATAGTATAATTAGTGTCTAGATGTTTTAATAACATAGCATCCAATGACAGAAGATATATAAAGAGAGTACAGATTTCTTCATGTTAATGTTGTAAATGTGCTCCTTGATCTCAAACAATTGCAATTCTACCTTAAACTCACGTATTGAAGAGAGCTGTAAACTATACTGTTTAACAGCATTTGGGCAATGGTATTGTTTAATCCTCATAATATCAGGTCATAGGAGATGTATTATTATTCCCTACTGTGCTGATTCATCTACCACAGCTGTTACACTGCTGGGGTAACCTGAATAAATATGCATTAGTGGGATTAAACCAAAAATATGGTTTCATCTAGAGCATCAGTGATGCCTTGAAGGGAGGGGGGAGAGGATATTAGTTAAATATGTTCTAATTGCATTTTGAATTATAAAAAAGCCCACATTAAAATGAAGTTTCATATCTAATTTCTGTAATAAATGGATACTTTCAGAAGCTGCAGAAATATCTCTGAGAGCTGCCTGCTGTGTTTTTCATTTGGTTTTGGGGGAAGCAAAAAACAACCAGAGTTTTAGTTTGAATAATACAGTCTGCGTTAGCTCTGCCTGACATCAGCTATATATATTAGGAAAAATATTCACACAGCCATTGAGTATCTCTGAGAATGTGTAGTCACTTGAGTGCATGTTTGGGAAATATTTAAAAGCTGCAATATATAATTAATTCTTTCATTTAAAAATATATGTTATAGGAATTTGTGGTTGTCTGAAAATGTTTCTGCTTAAGTGTATAAGGCCCACTGAGCACTGATGAAATATGATTTTGACCATTAAGTATTCTGTGAATATTCTTTTCTGTTCTGGTTTTTACACTGTATTCATCACCAAAGTATCTGAGCACTTTCCAGAAGTGCACTGAGCAATGTGAATAGCATCTGCCATGTGTGGTTTGTTCTCTCTCTCTCTCTCTCCTTTTCCCCAAGGAGAAATTGTGGTTATTTAAATATATAGGTGGGCTTGATAGAGCTGCCTATCAGTATGGTTGCCCAACACTTTCCGTTATAAGACCCTGTGTTTGGTGGCTTATAACTTTGCCAATCTTTCACCGTTTGGGCCAAAAATGTACATTGTGGGTTTCTCAGTCATGCAGATATTTTGCGGGAGTCATGGAGGCGAGAATTTCAACTAAAACAGTTCAGCTGTTTTCCAGAACGAGGCTAGGGAAAAAATATGTTGTTTTGTCCATATTACAAAACTCTGGCAACCTTTTTTTTGAATTGCTCTAATGCCCCCAGACTTTGGAGCAGGGTCTTAAAATGTAGCAAGGGGATGGCATTTTTGTTAGAATTGTGCCTTTTGCTGTCCCTGTGGAAATCTGCCGAAATTTGGCCAAATTATGAGGCTTTAAAATATTACTGTCTGCACATGCTCAGTAGAGACTTCTTAGATTTTAGCAGCTAAAAATCTCTGAAGATTCTGTCCTCACTGAGCATGCTCAAGCCCCTGGCAGTTCCTAGTCCTGACCAAACAGCGCATGTGCCATCCCCACAGAGTGATGGAGCCACAGGAGTAAAGCTGGATTTATCCTGTAATAGCTGCTGAGCAGGAGTTTTGAGAATCTCAGTGGGACATAAATTTTCGGTTTAGGTGCCAAAGATGGGAGCTGAGTACCTAAATCACTGTGCATCTGGGCCATGCTACTGAGACTGTGGGGAGGAGTTGAGAACAGGAATTCTAGATGCCTAGCACAGGCTCATAAGCACTGACACGGGGCGGTGGGGGGGGAGGGGAATAACCACTATGGAGCAGTTTACACCTCTCAGAGCTATTGTTTTAGGCTGTATTCCTCTCCTTGGCGTGTTCTTATTCTGCTGAGAATATTTCATTGAGATGCATGGGCCACTTCACACCTCTCTGAACCTCCTATACTGCAGTTGGGTGTGTAGAACCCCTTTCCTGTACACTAAACTCAGATCTGGATAGCATCTCCACTCTCCTGTCCCTTGTTGCCTCCAGCTGGTACATGCATGCTGCACAGCCCCACGAAGGTAGCTCTTCTTGGCCTTCCCAGGGGCATAGAGTGACACAGAAGAGGGTGGATCCAGGACAAGGACACCCAAAGCAGCAGGGATGTGTGTGTAGAGGGCTTGGAGCAGCAGGGCTGTGTGAAAGGTGACTCAGAACAAGTGTGATGGCAGGAGCATTGGAAGAGCTGGAGCAGTGGTAAGGGAGTCTGAGCAGTTGGGGGTTGGAATATGAGGATCAGAGCATTGAGGGGAAGTGTTGGAATAGTGCAAGGAAGAGCTATGCAGTGGACAATGTTAGGGTGGCTTCAGCTTTGCCCCCTAAAATCCCCACATCAATCAGTCAATGACGGGTACTTATATGGTCCCTATCACTGTCGTAGCTGAGTGCCTCACAGTCTTTAATTTATTTATTCTCAAAGCACCTCTGTGGGTAGGGAAGTAACAATTATTCCCATTTTTACAGATGGGAAAACTGAGACACAGAGAGGCAGTCTTGCACAAGGTCACACAGTCTGTGCTTAAGGTCACACAGAAAATCTGTTGCAGAGCAGGGGATTGAACCCAAGTGTAGGGAGCCAGGGTGGCTTCCCTCCGAACCAGAGGGTAAAGAGCCACTCTCTCAGCCTGCATGGGCAGTGCCAGACCAAGCTTACTCCAACCCTCGGAAAGGGAGGGCCCTTAGTCCAGTGAGGGCAGGGAGGGAGGGAGACACAGGCTGCTGGCTGTTCCCTCCTGACCCTGCTGTCGAGCCAGGGGAGGCCCTGGACCAGGAGAAACCTGACCTGAAGGAAGGACTGGGGATACCAGGACTGCCAGCTGCCGAGTACCCAGAGGAACTGGAGGAGCCAGGCAGTAACCCAGGACAGCGTGAGCCTGATGCAGAGGGGGAGCTGGAGCTGCCAGCAGCTGAATACCCTGATGAGCTGGAGGGACCAGAGGGACCCGCTCGAGAGACCGGTTAGGAAGTAGCCCAGGGGCAGAACTCCACAGTGCGGTGGGTCTATTTGGTCAGCGGGGCGCGGATGGTTCCCCGCTGACCCAGTGGCAGGACCCTCTCCTCCCGCCACTGTCAGGGCCCTGGGCTGGAATGCAGAGGAGCCACCCAGCGGCTCGGTGGACCAATTGAAACCTGTCACACCAAGTATCTCAAGTTCCAGTCCCAAACCACTGGACCATTTGTCCTTTTATGTCCCCCCTATATCTGTGACCTCCCTTCAGAAAATGCCCTCACTGACTCAGTGCTCATCCCTGCATTGTTCCTACATTCTCTCCCCAGATCCTCAGCCTGTGGATCTCATTCTGATGCCTGCCTCTCCATGGAAAGGACAGGTGGGAAGGGAGAACCAGGCTGTGCTGGACAGGCAAAGAGACTGGAGACAAGGAGATGATGCAGAGTCAACAAAGGGACTAACATGCAGCCAGTTCATTCTGTGGCCAGGGTAATCATTGCCCAGGTGTCAGAGGTAGTGGAGTGGGACAGCTGAGCTCTAATAAATAGGCCTGTGAAGAAATCATTTTTTTAAAAAAACAAGGAAATTAAATACCCCAAAACTTTGATAATGCAGAGTTAAGGTTGCCCAATGGCTTTCTAGAATGTGAAGAATGGCTAAACGTAAACTTTGAAAATCAGGAAACAAAGAGTTACGGTGACACAAATGTAAACCTCTGAAAAACCAAAAATGCAGAATTAAGTTATTTATTACCTCGTCTGGAGTGGAGGGGACGGTGGTCCAGGGACATAGTTTGGGAGGCGTACCTTAACTCTTTATTCCTTGTTTTTCAGACGTTTGAGTTTTGCTGAACTTGATGTTCTGGAAGGGCATGAGATACCATTGAGCAACCGTAACTGCATGAATTAAGTTTTTTGTCAGTGAACCAAGAGCTATCACTACAGGGTAGCACACACCATACTTCTGTAGGCCAAGCACATTTCACACACCAGGATCTTGTTTCATTCCTCCATCTTCTAACCCCCAAACCTCTGTGTGCCATCCTCCCTTGCCTCTCTCTTTTAGTGACTGTACAGCTCCCTCCACCATCTTTGTAATAACCATTTTGTTTTACGTAGAGGAAAAAAAAATGTCCGTGTTTTGTGAGTGAGGAAAGAAACTTATATATCCTTTAATGAAAGAGTGCTAGATGGCATGTGTACAGGGTATAAGAGAGGGCATCCATGCTTTGCCTGACTGAGGGACACATGGCAGTTTGCCAGGAGTCAAAGGGCTGCAGCTGGCTTCTCTGTCATATAATGTTATTGGTTTTCTTAAAGCAATTACAATAATATAATAAAAAGAACATCATGAGCATTAGAAAAAACGGGCTAAGAAGAGAGGAGGGATGAGCTGTCACGAATACGGACAAATAAGAATTGTATCTTCTCCAGATATTTCTATGAAATCTGATAGAAGTTTCCAAGTTTGACTAATCTTTTTTTTGTTTGTTTACTTTTTGCATACTTATGTATTAATATTTTACTAAGGAGCTTAGTAAATTATAATGTACCTATAGTTTTCCAATTTATCATCATATTTCTCTGAATAACTGACAGGGAAGACATTTAGAATGCCTGGTAATCCAGACTGGTGGAGCTGACGAGTTGAAATACCTGAGATAGCCAATGTTTTTATTTAATAATTTGGAAAAAAACACTTTGGCATACCTGATGCTAAAGATCCCATGCTAAGGAGATCTGTTCTTTGGTGAAGACATACTGTATTGCTGTGCAGCTGGAAGAAGAAACTACAACTAGAAAAATTTATCTTAGAGATCACTAATCTTAGTGATAGAGAAACCAATTAGCTCATTCGCAGTCTCAGAAGAACTCTTCTTATTAGGTATTACTTATGCTAATCAGTATCAGCTACACATATGCCCCTTTTTTATACTGAAAACCATCATTTACCCTGCTTGTTTAAAGAGGGAGAGATTATTATTCTTGACTGTTTAGTGCTGGTAACTAAAACAGAAGTACTGACCTCACAGAAAAATAGTTATTCGTCTGATAACTTTAGTGTCCCTAATTATCCTAGCTGCAGGTACCTTTATAAGATTGTATTGGCCTGGAAACTAGAATTACCACATGCAATATGAAGCCATTGTATTTCCACTTTTAAAAGAAAATAAAAGTGGTGCCAAGATGGGAAATAATTAGGGATTTTCTTGTTGCATCATCAAAGATAACCTAAATTGCCTACTACATTCCGGCTGCTTAAAATAAACATTGCAGTCATGCAGCCACCTGTTTAGAGTCCAAAGTGCTATAAACATCAATAGATCCATCTAATTAGATGGTGAACTTGTCTGACTTAAGTGCAGCCTACAGGCCAAAATACAACCTAAGAGTTGAAGAACATAGCATGTAGATGCCCCTGGTTTACTTAAGTTTAGAGCACACAACGATCCATCTTTTTCTAAGCAGCAAGTTTTCTCCTGTAGTCAGAATGGAACTTGTATGGGATTTGTAGCCTCTGTGAGGCACATTTTTATATTAAATATAAAGGCAGCTGCAGTCAGCACTATTTTGTCAAGTTAGATGCAGCTGAAAGGTTGTATTTAATTTTCCCTACAGATGGTCTGATTAACTTCCATTAAACTTAGTGGAAAGTCTTTCATTGATTTCAGTCTAAGTTGGATTCAGCCCACAGTGACTGTTTTCTTCCCATCTCTCTCTGCACCATATCTTCAGTTACAGAAGAATTTGTTAGGGGCATTAAATATCATAGCATTTATTAATTGTCCAGAATCAGGGTTACAGCAGCGTTAACACCAAAAGAATAATACAAATAATAAATGAGGCAACTTTAAACTGCCATTAAACCTATTCTACTGTAAGACTAGACTATGAAAAATGCTTGAATTATAAGTAAATCTTTCCAAATTTTCAGTACGGTATGTTCCAAAACATAGATGATTTCTTCTAAATAACTTAAAATGCATCTCAGATATTCACAGATTCCTATGATATTACAGATGTATATACACGTGCCTTATTTTTATTAAGGTAATGCCTTTAAAATGATTATTTAATAATATGTTAGCTCTTTCTTGTGATATTTAATATCCTTACCATGCATAATCTATACTTCGCACGTGCAGTTCCACTAACAAGTCTGCAGATCGTACATGTGTATACTTGTATAAAGCATTTTAAAATCTGCTGTTCCTTTCTTTTGCCCTTTAATTTCTCTAATACATTTATTTATTTTTATTATTATTCTGCAGAAAAAGCAAAGAACTAAGGATCTATCCCAACTTTTTCATTCATACAATCCTTATGATCCTAAGGTAAGAAAAAAATACACTAGCAGTATGTTTTGTTTAGAACAATTTAAAACATTTAAGATAACTATCTTGTGTGATAAATATAAAGGTGAAAGAGAATGATGAAGCTCTTGAAGTGTCTCTAAGGCATCTTAACTTTCTTTTAATTGTAATATGTTAAATGTATAAGTGATACATTTGTTCATGCCTAAGCCTGAAACTGTATTTCTGGATTTGATATTTGTGAAACATACAGCTCTCACTGACCTTCCAGAAATATAATTTATGGATTGACAATGAATCTTATAAAATCAACACGTGGTATTTGATACATTTTTAAAGCTTGTTGCTCTTGAATACATTGGTTAGTTTGTTATGCCCATTAAGCCTTGAAATATGTGACCCTAATGGATTACCTGTTGATTCTGGAGGTATGATTGGAGGGGTTGCTTTGTTAACAGAAATCCTGCTGGGCATTCTAAGGAAGAAAATACACCCAATCATTCATGAGTTTAAGCATGCACAGCTGATTTGTAACTATTTGTCAGCAATATGTGATCTACTTTTGTGGTGTTGCTGTTTTGAGAAGGGCTAAGTATTTGTGCAATTTGGAAAATATTGGAATTTTTAAAAAGTACTAGTGAGTCATCTATCTGTCTTGTCATTCTTACTAGTAAGTTATGCCCCTGTGTGGAAATAAATGTGTGTTGGAAATAGAGAACTCTTTCCTGAATAACTTCATGCAGTTTGTTACTATGATATTTCCATACCAACCAATTATCTCGAGCATTGACAAATTTTCAAAAGCATTAACAGTAGATATATAATTGTTAAAATTATTTTCAAGTTACATCCTTCACTTTAATATGTCTTTTTTGTAGAGAGACTTGGATAGTCTGATAGTGCAGATGTTAAGGGCTGGTGGCAATTGACAAATGTTATGAGTAAAAGAAATTAGTGACAGGATTTCTGATGGGAATATTGCATTTTGAAGCTGGAGCAGTGTAAGATAAATGTAATAATAGATCAGTTAAGATCTAATAAAGAGAAGCAACTGAAGAGCCAAAAGCTTTGATACTCTTCTTCTTGTCTAAATTCTCCTGTACTAAACACTTTTTTTAATTCATCGCACAAGGAAATTCCATTATTCTTTTATTAGCACTCTTAATGGAGCTTGGCCATTTGTAATTCCTGCTGCCTTCCTGTTCATATCCTTTGTGGCATTATATCAAAGTATCCTCAAATGATTTTGGCTTCAGTTGTGAAGACTTATACACTCCTTTACAAATTAGTCATGAAGCGATGTGGAACTGAATATAAATGCTTAGATATATTTCCTTTTGATCTTTGTTTTAGGACCTTTAATAAATTATTAAAAGTAATAGAATTGCTTGATGAGTGATTTTTAAAGCTAACAAGGTTTACTCTTTTGGCACTTTCATTCTTGCTACATGTATGCATGTGTGTGTCTGAAAGAGTAAAAGGAACAAGAGAAGAAATGTAAGTGTAAGGGGGAACTCCTCCTTCCCCATTTTTTAAAAATTCTGCCTATGAAGGTTTTCCCCAGTGCAATTCTCTCCCCATTGGCAGTGAGCCTAGAGAACCAGCTGCAAGTGTTCTGGCTGCATGCACTTAGTTTCCAATTTAACCCTTCATTCTAATATTTACAACTGATAAAATTCCTAGTTTTTAATTTTAATCACATTAATCCAAATTGTATGGATTTTGTATGGAAATTTATCTGAAAAAAGTTCATGTCCGCAAGCAGGTCCTTAGCCAGCCATATAACAAGAGACGTCTGTGTGCAGTAAGTGGTCCCTCCTTCTGATCCTGCATGCCTAGTCTTATGTGTGCCGTTTTTTAGGCTTGATCAGTATGGAGAACCTGTATCAATAATAAAGAAAAAAGTTAAAACAGCTGTTCCAGGAGATTTTCCCTCTCAAAATGTGTACATATTCATGCAATTTCCTGCACTGTAAAAGATTTACAGGCATTTCAAAGTCTGTTTGTATATTAACTATCTTTCTCCCTAGAGGGAGAGGCAGTGGAATTGGGGTGCTTGTCTTTTGCAGATGAGAGGAGTCAGTTCTCATTTAGAAAAAATAATAAGAGAATTCGCAGTTGGGACATGTCATCTTTCCCAAACAATTGCCATCTCTGTTCTCATTCTCCTCAGATAACAAGGTGGAATGTAGAGAGACAGGAGATTCCCCCATGCCAGGGAGAAGGAGAGGAGGCACTTTATTATTATTCAGTGGCACTTTCATGCTTACAGTGCCTGCAGCCCTGTGACTCTTGTAACTACTGTACCACCAAGAGCCAGGTTGTAGCAGCCGTCCTGAAGACGTGAGAAATCTATCAAAAACCTGAAATCAGATGCTTGTGAAGTGTTCCCAGCTTTCAAGTGAAAAAATTAATTTCTAAAATGCATCATTTTGTAAAAAAAATCAAATAATTTTATGTGGAGGACTCCCCAAATACTTTGTTTATTAAAAGGCCACTGTGAATGATCCTATTATTTACATGTGCTTAACCTTCTTCCAGAATTTACAATTTTACATAGCTTTTCTAGAAACAGATTTAATCAAACTCTTTTTAAAGCTTCAGAGTAGCAGCCGTGTTAGTCTGTATCTGCAAAATGAACAGGAGTACTTGTGGCACCTTAGAGACTAACAAATTTATTAGAGCATAAGCTTTCATGGGCTACAGCCCACTTCATCGGATGCATAGAATGGAACATATAGTAAGATGTATACATACAGATAAGTTGGAAGTTACCATACAAACTGTGAGAGGCTAATTAGTTAAGATGAGCTATTATCAGCAGGAGGAAAAAAAAACTTGTGTAGTGATAATCAAGATGGCCCATTTAGACACTTTTTAAAGTGTTTTTATAGTCCTCTGTGGAGAAATACAGAGGTCCATTTCTGGGCAATTTATTCCTATTTCTGAAATACTTGCCTTTGTGCCTGTGTTTATATAGGGCATGGGTCTTACAGATTTTAAATCCAGCATTCTTGGTGGCTGAACACTGACTGTTATGTCATCTTTTTGTTTTATGTGCATTATCTTGTTACAGCACTACTATTTCTGCAATAAGATATATGGAAATAAATAGATATAGATAAAGATTCTCCTGAGACCTTCATAAACATGATATGTGTTTCTCAGAAGGCTATCACAGTAAGCAAAGCTTTAAATAAATTAAACTTAAATATTAGGGATTTTTCTTTGTTCTTCAGCTACACCATTCTCACTTATCATTTTTTATTGAATTTAAAATCATGTATTGACACAAAAAAATGCCATTGAAGCCTTTGCACTCTGCATTTTAGTGATTCAGTGTTGTACTGAGAGAAATCTTTGCCTTTCCTATCTGTAGAGAATGCTTAGCTTTTCTAATGTTTTTCTCCCAAATCATACTTGTCCTTTAAAGCCAGTAATCTTGTTGTTAAAAGATGTTAATGCAGCTGTGATAATAGTTTGGTGGGTCAAACTACTAAAATTTGGCGAGCTTTATATGTTCTTCAGAGCCCAATACACACAGTGTGTCCAGGTTCAGCACAACAGAACCTGGTACAGTCAGTGTCCTTTTTTGTTGTTGCAGGGTAAGCCCAAGTTTCATAGGTCACACTAGCAGTGATTATCCCCTCATTAGAAAAAGGCATGTGGTTTACAGCTCTTGATATGCAGGACGCCTATTTTCACATCGACATTCATCCAGCCCACAGACATTTATTGAGGTTCACAGTTGGCTCGCAACATTTCCGATACAGAGTTCTTCCCTTTGGAGTTGCCACCAGAGTTTTCACCAAGGTTTTCTCCATTTTGGCAGCCCACATCAGGCATTATGGCGTGCTTGTGTTCCCATATCTTGACGACTAGCTCCTGGCGGCACAGTCCAGACATGAGGTCCAAGTTTCAACCTCAATGTTGCTCAGCCTCCTTTCTTCCTTCAGAGTCAGTATCAATGCCAAAAAAATCATCTTTAAACCCCACACAATGCCTAGACTTTATAGGGGCCACTATCAGCTCCATCATGGTATGAGCCTACCTACCACGAGACAGGTTCCAGAGTCTGCAAAACTCATAACTCCCGTAGTCAACAATCCTTTGGTCATGGCCAGGACTTGCCTATCCCTCCAGGGCCACATGGCCTTGTGCACACATACATCACTACCTTTGCTCGACTTCACCCTGGCTTCTTCGAAATGTGGCTCCAGACAGTTTACTCGCCCAATCATCACACCATGGACCTCAAGCTAACAGTTCCCCCCAAGGTAATCTCATCCCTCCACTGGTGGAGGGACCCAGGTCAGATCTGCATAGAGATTCCCTTCGTACCCTCCTCCCCAAACAAGACTATTATCACCAACACCTCCCTCCTACGATGAGCGCACATGGCCAAACACATGCCAGAGGGAACATGGACTCCTTGGGAGTCCAGAATACAATTAACATTTTGGAGCTCCAAGCAGTAAGGAAGGCATGCCTAGCTTTTCTCCCACTCATCTGTTCCCATCATATTCTCATCATGTCAGACAATACCATGACTGGTGTGCTACATCAACAGGCGTGACGAGACTGTGCTCAAAAGCTTTGGAACTGGTGCATCCCCTACCAGATTACCGTATTTGGCGCTTATCTTCCAGAGACACACAATGTTATTGCAGATTCGGTCAGCAGATAGTTCGTGATAGACAACAAGTGGGAACTCCATGACACCATGCTACAGGACACCTTCAGCAAATGGGGAACTCTGACCATAGATGTCTTTGCCTCCCCATTCAACAGAAAATGCAGCACCTGGGACACCACTCTCAGGGCGACTCTCTTATCCTCCCCTGGTCGGACCAACTCTATTACACCTTTCCTCCTCTCCCGCTCCTACCAAGAGTGCATCACAAGATCAGATGAGACAAAACGACAGTCATCCTGATCACCCCCTATTAGCCCAGACAGTTTTGGTTTTCCAACCTCCTTTGTATGTCTCTGTCCCCCAATCCCTCTTCCTACTCTCCTCGATCTCCTCACACAACACAACAGCAACATCATCCATCCCAATCCACAGGTGCTTCACCTCAGAACCTTGTATTTGGATGGGCATAGTCATCAGACATGCAGAACATCCTCTCCAGCAGCAGAAAGGACTCCATTAGGCACTATTTCCGAGCCAAGTGGAAATGCTTGGGCAAAACACAATGGACTTTCCCTAGAAGCAGTGGGGATTCCCCTCCTCCTGGATTATCTCCTGTCTTTAAAGGCATTGGATCTTGCCTCAGCTCTCTCAAGGCCCACCTACTGGCAATTAGTGCCTTTCGCCCCCTGATGGAAGGATACTCCATCTTTACCTATTCGTTGGCTGCTAGGTTTTGGAAGAGCCTCATCAGAACCTTCCCACCTGTACAACCCATTGCTCCCCAATGGGATCTCAACCTGGTTCTATCTGTACTAATCAAACCTTCCTTCAAACCGCTGGTATCATATGCTATGTCACTCCTTTCCATGAAGGTTGCTTTCCTTGTTTCTCTCACATTGGTGAGAAGGGTTGGTGAACTCAGGGCCATGACGTCAGACCTTCCTTCCATGACTTTCTATAAAGATAAAGTATTCATGAGCCTGCATCCCAAATTTTTGCCAAAGGTCATCTCCCAGTTTCACGTTAATCAATCTGTTCACTTACCTGCTTTCTTCCCGAAGCCACATGCCTCGGAAGAGGAGCAACGACTCCATTCTCTCTATAGGTTTCAGAGTAACAGTCGTGTTAGTCTGTATTCGCAAAAAGAAAAGGAGTACTTGTGGCACCTTAGAGACTAACCAATTTATTTGAGTATAAGCTTTCGTGAGCTACAGCTCACTTCATCGGATGCATACTGTGAAGTGAGCTGTAGCTCACGAAAGCTTATGTTCAAATAAATTGGTTAGTCTCTAAGGTGCAACATTCTCTCTATGGCCATCGGGCCTTGGCCTTCTGCCTGCAGAGGACAAATTGATCAGGAGATTCCCCCAGACTGTTTGTCGCAATAGCTGAACGGTTTAAAGGACAGGCAGTCGCCACACAACATATCTCTTAAGTTGATTTCTGGGTGCATTATCCAGCCTCCGTAGGCCACAGGGGTGCTATACATTCAACGAGAGCCCAGCCTTTGACCATGGCCTCACTCTGTGACATACCACTTCAGGATATTTGTAGAGTGGCCATGTGGAGTTAAGTACACACCTTTGCTACACATTGCACTTTAATGCATGACTCGGCAATGGATGCCTCTTTGGGCATGGCTCTCCACCGCTAATCTCTCCCATTTGCATCCTTGCACTCTCCTCCAACTTAGGTAAAGCTTGTTAGTCACCCTCAGTGGAATATAATAGGGACCATCACTCGAAGAAGAAGAAAAAGAGGAAGTTACTTACCTCTAACTGAAGGTTCTTTGAGATGTGTGATCTCCATTGGTATTCTACTTCTCGCCCTCCTTCCCCCTCTGCTGCAGATCTATTGGATTTGCAGTGGAGAAGGAACTGGAGGGGTGATCAGTCTGCCCACCCTTTATCACCTTGGACAAAACCATGATGCGTGGATCAAAGGACACTACTTTCAAATTCTCTTGTCTCCAGGCACATGGAGTACATGCATAAACCCCTCAGTGGAATACAGATGGAGCCACATATCTTTAAGAACCTCCTGTTATGCGTAAGTAACCTCCTCTTACACACACACATGCTGTAGCACAGGATATCTGTCTAATCTATCTCACCTAATCATGTCTCTAATAATACCCCAAATGGTTGACCAGTTAGCTAGGCATATAACTAAGCCATTTTAACTCACATGATCCTTTCTCATTAGTTCATTTAGTTATCTGTGGGTCTGATACGGAACCTCTTGAAATCAATGAGAAAACTTCCCTTGATGTCAGTGGACTCTGGATCAGTTCCTGTGGCTGGGATCCTGCAAACACTTAATGCCTCATGTAATAGTGATGACAATAATTATAATAAAATGATGTGTATTGCTATGCCGGAAGGTGTAAATGGCTATTATCAACACAGACCTAGTAGAATTCCATGGATGTACTAAGCACCGTTTATTTGGACTAAATGGAGGAACCAGTTAAGACCCTTTTTGTGTTGTAATAGCTGAAACAATAGAAGCGACCACCCAAAGCAGGGCCCATCATGGCAACGCATGAATAGAAGCTAAGCCGTGTGGCCGTGTGGGTTTCCCCTGGGACTGATTGCACACACAGGGGCTGGGGCATTGATTGGTGGTAATGATATGTGTCTGTGCATCAGTGAGAAGCAGAAAGCCAGCAGACAGTGAGAGAAGTTGTACTGAGTATGGCCCTAAGAGCAAGCCAAGAGAGAGGAAGCCAAGTAAACTGCTTCCTGTTGTTTGGTTCTACTGTGTTCAGGGAAACAGGATTTGTGTACTACTTTATACATAAACAGGGCTGCACCAAAGAAACACCTAACTCCATCATCAGTTTCTCCTCCTAACAGAAACAACCCAGCAAGGCCCCAATACTGGCTCACCACTGAGCCTGCAAGGAGCCACACTATCATACTATGATACTACATACTATCGGACTACTTTTTAAAATGTGTGGTTCAGAAACCTGTAATTTTGATTTGTCTACTCTTTCGTATAACTTTGATTGCATGAGAAAATGCCTAAATACTAAAAGAATAACTTAATCTAAGAAAACATTTTCACAAGCATCTTACTGAGAAAGTAACCTCCATATAGTTTCCTTACAAACTGATACCCAAAGTACCAAGATTGTTTCTATGATCTATCTTTTTATTTGGGGGGGGGAATGTTACATCTGGCATAATTAAAAATATTAACACCAGACTTCATTTTTGAAAGAAGCTTGTGAAAAATAGGAACATAGAGTTGCAGCATTATATATAGCTAACAAGTGAGGCTTGCATCTTTCAATAATCCATGCAGTGCTACAGTTCTAGCATTCCCTGATTCCCCAAGGTTCTGTGTCTTCTCCCTCATTGTTAATTACAGACAATGTTAGGAGTTTCACAGCTTACTAGTCTTAAAGATAGGTTTCAGAGGAACAGCCGTGTTAGTCTGTATTCGCAAAAAGAAAAGGAGTACTTGTGGCACCTTAGAGACTAACCAATTTATTTGAGCATGAGCTTTCGTGAGCTACAGCTCACTTCATCAGATGTATACCGTGGAAACTGCAGCAGACTTTATATACACACAGAGAATATGAAACAATACCTCCTCCCACCCCACTGTCCTGGCTGGTAATACCAGCAGGACAGTGGGGTGGGAGGAGGTATTGTTTCATATTCTCTGTGTGTATATAAAGTCTGCTGCAGTTTCCACGGTATACATCTGATGAAGTGAGCTGTAGCTCACGAAAGCTCATGCTCAAATAAATTGGTTAGTCTCTAAGGTGCCACAAGTACTCCTTTTCTTTAGTCTTAAAGAGTCCTCTGTTTTACATATGAATGCTAGGAGCTGTCTTGTAAAAGAAATTATAGTCATAGTTTGAGTACCCCAAATCAGATGCTTAGGGCTTATCTACACTGACAATTTACAGCACTGCAACTTTCTCGCTCGGGGGGGGGTCAAAAAACACCCCCCTGAGTGCAGCAAGTTGCAGAGCTGTAAAGTGCCAGTGTAGACAGTGCCCTAGCGCTGGGAGCTACGTCCCTCATTGAGGTGGTTTTTTTAGAGCACTGGGAGAGCTCTCTCTCAGGGCTGCGCAGCGACCACACAAGGCATGTTAAAGCGCAGCCGCGGCAGCACTTTAGCATTACCAGTGTAGACTAGCCCTGACATTTTTTTAAATGTTAGAAAAGCCCCCTTTCAGAATCGCTGTAAAACAGTAGGCAATGATCCTGTCACATTTAATATTTTTTTCTGACGAGAGAATTGATTTTTCACTGTTAATTGTTTGTTTGTCTGTGAGTATGCATATACAGCACCACTTCCATGTGGATGTGCAGATTGCATTTCTAAGGCAGAATTTTAAAAAGGCAGTTTCTTTTGAGAGACTTTCTCTTGCTTCAGATTTCTCAGATAATGATTTGGATTGATGACTTTTGAAAACAAAAATCACTGTCCCTGGCTTCCATTAATTCCGAGAACAAGCACTGTACTATATCAGAAGGCTACCACAATTTGTCAGGCCGTAGCTCAAGTTTCCTAATGCAGGAAAGCAGGTGCTTTGAAGTGTTCTGGAAAATGAGACACGTGGGTTATTGTCGACTGGCTTGCACAGAGCTTTGTACTGATGCCTGAAAAGACATTTCAGATTTAATTTAATTTATCATATGTCAAATATGACCAAATATTTGTGGAAAACATGCTTATTGTAACCTCAGAAACAAGGCACTGGATTGATTCATTTTATTTGTTTGTTTTTCATGCTCCGCCCTGAAGCAGGTTACATAAGTCTGTTTGTGCACTTGTGGTATGTGGTGAGGCTTGAAAGAAGACTGAAAGAGAAACACTTGAATGGTCTTGTGCTAATGGCACACTTGAACACTGCTTGATGGAAAAGAAAATCTTAAGGTCTGAAAAGCTGCTACTTTTTCTTCACTTAACTATCAGCTGTATCCAAGTTCATTCTCTCTTACCATCTGAAACCAAAAACAGCAGGCAAATATTTGGGGTTTTAGAAAGAGCTGTTCAGTTTCTAGGAACATACAGAGTTTGGAGGCAGTAAAAAAGGTAACAGAATATTACAATGGAGAGACTTGCTTGTTTATTGAAAGGCTTGCTTAGAAAGAAGAGGACACGTAATGTCCTTAATTCAGTAATTGAAATTTCAATAAATGAACACTTACATAATCCACTCACAGATATGTCTTGCATCCTAAGTTAATGCGGAAAAAATTTGGTTTGCTGTTGCTTTTGTTTTGCAACACTGATGAATACAAATATATTAAAATATGCAGTATATTGCTGTTTAAAGTTTTGGTTTAAGACTTTGCTGTAACAATTGTTAGCACTTAATCAGAAAACATGAAAAAAAAAAAGACTTCACTACCTCCTGATAACTGAGTTGTTTGGGATTACTGCCTCAGTTTTCAGAGTGAAAAGTGATTGCATTTTGTTCAAGTATGACAGATTTTCATTACAGAAACAATGAAACCTTACTAAAAACTGTCTTGTCACCAGACATGCATTAAAAACAGGCAAGACGGTAACCAAAGGTAATAAAGTAACAGAGAAATATTGACTTTGAAGGTGTCTAGTGAGCCACACAGTTAATTATGTCTTATTTAAATAATGATTTTGAAGAGATAATTCACAGATTTTACTAAATTGGGACTTACCCCAAACCAACCCCTACAGCATGAGAAATAATATAGCGAAATCTAAAAACAATAATAATAATGGGCAAAATATTCATTAAAGAGTTCAATACAGAAAAATATGTGGAAAAATAACCCAGAACACACATTCTTATGGGGTGGGAAAACCTGAAAGGTAGTAATGCTAAAAGAGATCTTTGTGGTGATAGTGGAAAGCAAATTATTAGACATGAATTTGCAGTGTGATACTGTAGCAGAATTATCCTATGCAACTTTTGCTTGCATATTCACAAGTATAATTTTATATAGCACAGAAGTAATAGTGTTCCTCAGCAAGGTCTTGGTGCAGTTGCTTCCAAAATATTGTCTTCAAATTTGGACAGCCTGTTACCAGAAAGATGTTGACAAATGGGACATCCATCTTCTTGCCTTTCAGTTGTTACCATCAGAAACATCTGATCCCATTTGAGTTTTGTGACCATTATTGCTCTGATGTGCCTTGACGTGGCAGTACCATGGCTGTTGGCCACGGCACCACCTAAAGGAGGAAAGGAAGCACAGTATAGGGAATCAACACAAAACAACTTGCTCTCTCAAGAGAACAGCGCAAATGTAACTTCTATGCCACGTGTCATTGACTAGCAGAAAGACATGGGGATAATAGTGGTTGTAATGGCCCTGATCTTGCACCATTAAAGTCAATAGGAACTTTGCCATTGACTTCAGTGAGTGTGTGATCAAGCACTAAGGTTTTTTTATACTGGCTTTTTATGTAGATCACCCACCCTAAAAGCCAGCTGTGGGATGTGATAGGCTAATGTTTTATCCATCCCACCCATTTCACTGGAGACTGCAAGCTGACTTTGTTCACAAAATCACTATAAATCTCCCAGTGTTCTTGTGGCAGGTTAAATAACATGTCAAGTTCACTGACATTAGCCAGGTTTTGTATTCCTTTATTGCCAAATCATTTTGGATAGTCATTTTACATCTTACACCGAAGCCACATACTCCATTAACTTTCTAGTTGTCCTGTTTACTCCTTGTTTTTAACATTTTATCATTTTCTTACGTGCGCGTCAAAAAACAGGTGTTTTTCCTCTGACTTTGTGTCTCAGTAATAGGAGTGCTAGAATGGTGATCTCCTCACCTCTCTCAAAGCTCTTCAGCAAACCAGGCCTTTTTCAATAAACCCTGGCTGATATCAAGTAGCAGCACAGAAGATGTCTTGTGGGGCCCTGTGGTGTTTGCAAAATAAGACAAATTTTTGTGCCACGTAGGTTAGCTCAAGCTCCAGAAGCATATTATAAACCCTGTGGAGAACCAGATGTCATAGTTTAACAAATGATTAAACCTTGTGGGGCTTGTTTAAACATTTAAAGTCTTTCCATATGAAATCAAAAACCTTTATACTGTATTGACAATTTTCTTCAGTGTGCTGCTGTTGCTATAGGACTTCATCCAAAAAAAAAGGGTCAAACATATTTTAGTTGAAGGCCCTGATCAGATTTTCCCAAGTTTCAAAAAAATCAAAATTGGGTTTAATTACATCTTCCACTTTTATAGTTTGCATTTTTATAATTTTCATTTTTGTCTTAACTTCCACTATGTGATATATTCCATTATGGACATGAGGAGAGGGTAGAAGAAAGTGTTCATTATCATATAGTAAAACAACAACAAGCCATAATGATTATGAGAAACTATTGGTTTAGTCTTTTTCAGTTAGTCTGTGAAAGGAATGCAGATAAAACTGTTCTACACAGTAAATAAAGTTGTATTACACCCTTTTCTGCGCTTCCCTTAGTCCACTATCTTAATATGAGCTCAAATGCTAAACTTTAAAACAAGCAGAGGATGTAGAGTCTGAATAGTCCAGCCAGGAAGAGACCTCAAAAAGTCATCTAGTCCATCTCCCTGTGCTGAAGCAGGATTATGCACACCTAGATTGTCCCTGACAGGTGTTTATCTAACCTTTTCTTAAAAGCTCTAGTGATGAGGATTCCACAGCCTTCCGTGGTAATTTGTTCCATTGTTTATCTGTCCTTGTAGTTAGAAAGTTTTCCCTACTGTCCAGTCTAAATCTCCCTTACTGCAAACTAAACTGATTATTTTTGTCCTATCCTTGGTGAACATGGAGAGCAATTGACCACCCTCCTCTTTGTAACAACCTTTTACGTATTTGAAGACTGCTATCATAGAATATCAGGGTTGGAAGGGACCCCTGAAGGTCATCTAGTCCAACCCTCTGCTCGAAGCAGGACCAATTCCCAGTTAAATCATCCCAGCCAGGGCTTTGTCAAGCCTGACCTTAAAAACCTCTAAGGAAGGAGATTCTACCACCTCCCTAGGTAACGCATTCCAGTGTTTCACCACCCTCTTAGTGAAAAAGTTTTTCCTAATATCCAATCTAAACCTCCCCCACTGCAACTTGAGACCATTACTCCTCGTTCTGTCATCTGCTACCATTGAGAACAGTCTAGAGCCATCCTCTTTGGAACCCCCTTTCAGGTAGTTGAAAGCAGCTATCAAATCCCCCCTCATTCTTCTCTTCTGCAGGCTAAACAATCCCAGCTCCCTCAGCCTCTCCTCATAAGTCATGTGTTCTAGACCCCTAATCATTTTTGTTGCCCTTCGCTGGACCCTCTCCAATTTATCCACATCCTTCTTGTAGTGTGGGGCCCAAAACTGGACACAGTACTCCAGATGAGGCCTCACCAATGTCGAATGCTATGTCCTCCCTCAGCCTTCTTTTCTCTAGACTAAACATGTTCAGTTCTTTCAACCTTTCTTTCTGGGTCATGTATTCTAAACCTCTTATCATTTTTGTTGCTCTCCTTTGGACTATTTCAAATTTGTTCACATCTGTCTTAAAGTGTGGTGCTCAGAATTGGACACAGTACTCTAGCTGAGACTTCACTAGTTAACAGACACTCCCTGTTAATACATCCTAGAATGACATTTGTCTTTTTCTCAACAGCATCACACCATTAACTCGTTCAATTTGTGATCCACTATAATCCCCAGTTCCTTTTCTACAGTACTGATGCCTAGCCAATTATTCCCTATTTTGTATTTGTGCATTTGATTTTACCTAATTGTTGTACTTTAAACTTATCTTTATTAAATTTCATCTTATTGATTTCAGACCAATTCTCCAATTTATCAGGATCATTGAATTCTCCAAAGTGCTAGCAACCCCTTCCAGTTTGGTGTCTTCTACACATTGTATAGACATTCTCTACACTCCATCATCCAAGTCATAAATAAAATAGTTGAACACATGATTAAATTCTTTGCTGAACTGGGGCCTCAGATTGTGACTAGGATGAACAGATTTTATTGACACTTGCTAAGAGATACAAAACCGATATGTATTTTAATTTAAACATAAGCTGATGAAACCCAGTTTTTCAGATGCATATGCCATCCATTATTTTTTAATTTAATTTCAACCACCACTGAAATGCATCCTCTGGAATGGAAGGTAACAGCTGAACAAGAGCACACAGCAGCTATTCAGGAGAGGAATTTAGGAATACTATATGGATTTAAAACTGCACGGGGATTTCAGATATATAGAGTGCAATTACCCAGCTTGACCAGGGCTAATGCCCCTATGCCTCTCAAAAATAACATGGGATCTTTAACGATCGTGACTGGTCAGCGTGTCATTCAAAACATGAAAACTCCACACAGTCCCTTCATGTGCCTCAGCATGACTAATCCAGTGTTGCTTCAGAAGGAAGCATGTTACTCATTGAAACCACTTCCTGCAGCAGGCTTGTTATTCCTGGGAAGTCTTCTGTTCAAGCAATGACCAAGCCTGGCCGTGCTTTGTTTTTTAATCTGATAAAATAGATGAGGTGGTTGAGGTAATATCTTTTGTTGAACCGAATTCTGGTAGTGAAAGAGACAAGCTTTTGAGCTAACACAGAGCTCTTCTTCAGGTCCAAGTTCAAAAGCGTAACTGTTTCACCAACAGAAGTTGGTCCAATAAAAGATATTATCTCACCCACCTTGTCTCTCTAATATCCTGGGGCCAGCACAGCTACAACAATACTGCAAACAATAAATCTGATAACAGTTCCAAAGTACTTCAGTTCTGTTTTGAATGAAACATTAGCAATTCCAGAGTCTATTAAAGGACAGGTATAATGTGCTACAGAAACTAAATTAGTAATCTGTCTTTCCATCTTGCTTTCATTAGAAGTCAGAACTATATTTTTCACCATTTTAATACTGTATATTCAAATATCTTATTTATGTCTTACCCTAGCCTGGGTTTAAACCTGTGTCTTAGAGACCAAAATTATCTGCTCTGCTTGTTAATTTATTAATTTCTATTTTAAATCTTACATCAGTCATAAGGGCAGCAAATTTCTGTTTTGCTACCAGAGGAAGTTGAGGAATAGGATTGGGGGAGGCAACACAGAAAGCCCAGCTCTGGTCAGGGCCAGAGAATTTATTGCTACATGATTTCTCTGATTCTGTTTTTCTCCAGCCCACCCCACGGCTAACTGTCTATGAAGTATAGCCTTTAGGACAAGCTTTTCTCTTTCTTCAGGACCTGTCCTTCCCAGTTACTTCTGCTGGGCCTGGGGAGAAGATTTCACCTATTAGAGGAGGATTATAGTTATTTCATGAACTGTCAGGGCATGATGGGACTAATGTATTACAATTATTTTCTTTGTTGTTGTTGTTTTTGTAAGGATTTTTAGACCATTTATAGAAATACTGCATTGCTCCACCATGTGCTCAGAGAGATAGACACATTTAGATTAGTTGAAGGTGCTTGGTCTTCAACCTCTGGTCTTGTGTCTCACTACACACTGCAGGTGTAATATCATGTTGTAGTACATTCTGGGGTATCCTATTGCTTAACTGTGTGCTTGTGGTATTGATAGCCAGACATTCATTCTCAAATCTGGGAACTCCCTTAGGTACCAGCTGTGGAGAGTATCACCCTGTAGCTAAAAGTATATACAACCTTAAAGTAAAATATGAATATCATACTGTTACCAGCAATTTGAGGAGCTTGATTTTTATCATCTGAAAGTGAATTTAGAATAATCTCTGTTAATGTGGGGAACAAGTTTGTGTGTATTTGCTTTCCAATGCAGATCTGAAAAGCATTTGCTCTTGCTTTTTAAATGTAGTGCTTGTTTACGTATGTTTATTTTTTGTTTACATATCTCTTCTCTAGTTTTGGATTGCAGCTAATCCTGCACGATTACTATAGTGTATGCATAAGACATGTGAGGTATGTGGTTGTTTGTATAAAGTGTCTGTGTAGGTGATGCGCACTATACATAATGTAGAGCATATATTATGTATTCCAATTGTTGGCCTCGCCTGCACTCTGCCCGCTAATCTGTCCTCTCCTGGACTTATTCTAACATTTCAAATGTCTGAACAGTTTACAGTTTTAAAATATTAGTCTGCCAAAAATGTATTCTTCTTCAATCTAAATGTAGATTGTGTCTCCCAAAATTACACTGTAGTGAGGTGCACAATGGGAGTTCTGGACTTGTGGCAGGTTTAAATCCAATATTTTCTGTGACCCATCAGGACTAGAAATGGAAGCACTGTATCATTTTAAAGAAGAGAAAGGGAGGTTACCAGCTTCTCAGTGGCAGACATGCATTTTCTAATATCTCGTGAAGGCCCTGAGATATTGATCTTTAAAGATGTCATTTTAATGTAGAGAAGTGCTATTTCAGGTCACCTTTTCAAGTATTTTAAATGTATTAGTTTTAATTTTTCTCCCCCTCTTACTCTGGTTTTACAGGGGAAGAAAGCTAGGAAAATAGATTAGAACGATGTTTTTAAAACTCTTGGAAGCATTTTTCTAAAACAGTTTTTCTATAAAATATGATATATGCAAAATGCAAAATAGTTGTGGTGTGATGTGAAATTTTAGTCAGCACGCATGAATAACTCAGCCATGCTAAACTCCTGCTGACAAAACCTTAAAACCTTTATTTCATACCATCATGCATTTTTGCGAAAGTGTGTGTGTATGTATGTGTCGAGGGCTGTTGTACATTTTCACACAAACTGCATCATTTAAGAAGCTCACGTATGTTAAATTATTCTATTTAAGTGCCTTTTATTTTTACAGGATTACTTTTTATTATAAAGCTTGCTTACTACAAAAACTCATCAGATATAAGCCATCATTATTGTATGTAGTAGACCCCAAACTTGTTTTCCTTGGAATGCTTACAGAAAGTGGTTATTATAAAATCAAAGATTTGGGGTTATTCATAAAACCTGTTAAGGTGAATTCAGGTGTCAGAGAGACAGTGGCAGCTGCTTTGTAAATGTACTGCAGTATTCCATATTAAATCAAATGGGAAATGGACAGTTTGACAGATACTGTCATCAGAGAAAACGTTATTAAAATCATTAAAGAGCCCAGTTTAATTTTTTTTATTGAACATACATAAGGTTTGCCCTGCACAGTCTTCCCCAATCAGAGCCCACGGCAATGAATATTATTTCTCCAGCTTTTTGTCTAACAAAGCATGAACCGTGTCTTCCAGTTCCTTGGGGACAGTACAGCTATGTTTATGGCTTCCTTTACATATTATGGGCTAGGATCTGTGAACAGAATTTCCATTTGTGAGCACATCATTGTAGATAGCACTCAGCGGTCTTTTCATTTTGATTGATGGTTCTGGTTTTGCACCATCTGGCTTCTGATAGGCTGCATTAATCATATCCTGAACTAAGAAAGGGTGGGCATAATTGTTTAGTGTGTATGTATTGTAACAACTGTTATTCACACGTCCTGCAATAGAGAACAGTGATCCATACGTGATTTTTTCTGTATACATGTGTGTGTATTTCAGTATTTATTATTCTTAAATCCCATTGTTTTAATTTTCTTTTGCTTTCTAATAGGTTTTTATAGTAGTTGCCTTTCTGCAGCCCAACATCGCCACAATTTTAGACATCTGGGCTGCTCTCCTCCCTCTGTAGCTCACAGAGGTGGATCAGTGTTTTGGCACTACATGGTCTGGGCACACCCTGCTTGCTGCTAGATTCTCTGCAGCAGCAGACAGTGGTGGTGCATTGGTGCAAGCAAGCAAGCTGAGTAAATTTTCCCCCTCAAAATCCTCCCCTCCGGCTGCAATACCCCTGCACTCCTCTTTGGAGGAAGTGCTTAGGGATGAATGGAAGAAGCCTGATAAGGACAAGCATATTAACAAGAGTGACCTTTAGCTCTATAACTTTCAGAACCAAAGGGCTCTATTACTGAGACACTGAAGGTTGATGCTGTTGTGGCATCCTTCACCAGAGATATGGTTATCCTCTGAGAAAGGGTGGTCTACCTTAAGGAACCCACAGATAGAAAGACGAAAGCCACTCTCAAAAACGGCTTTTACAGCCTCCTTTGCCACCCTTCAAGCATACTTGACAGCTACCTGCTTTCCAGAAGCGACTCTTTCCTGTCTGGAAGATCTCAACGCCCTTAACGACAGAGATCACCCTGACTTTGGCTCCCCCTTTTTGAAGAAAGTCTCCCTAGCAATAGCATTTGTAGTTGACGCCTCAGTGGAAGCACTGAGCCCGAGCCATGGCTTCCAGCTCTATAGCCAGGTGTCACCTATGACTCCGACCCTGGAAGGTGGATACTCAATCTAAGAAGGTCCGATGTGTGCCCAAATTTACAGACTCCCTCCTTTTTGGAGAAAAGCTGGATAAGGTGGTACCTGACAATGCAGCAAATCTCCTTTCCCCAATAAAGGCCCTCAAGGGAATATAGACTGGCCTTCAGAGAGAGGTGCGCCTTTCACTTCTTGTTCTCCCAGCAGTACCAGCAAAGGGATAAGAGATTTCTGAAGGGAAAAGAGTATAATTGAGATCCAGGGAGAGGGCCCCGAGGGACCTCAGCTCCTCTTACCCCTAACCCACTTTATGACAAAGATTGCATAGGTCTCCACCCAGATCTGAAACTAGGGGGAAGGGCTTCTTATTTCCTAGAGGAATGGTTTTCACCTCAGACAAGTGGGTCTGGGAAATAGTGAGCCAGGGATACTCTTGAGCTGCATGCTCTACTCCATCTATTCTTCATCCTGTCACCCAGCTCCAATGACCCCATAAAAGACAATCTGATCCAGAATGAAATAATTCATCTTCTGGATATAGGAGTGATGGAAAACTTTCCCTCAGAAGAAAGGTTATCTGAGTTCTACTCCATCTTCTTCATTGTATAGAAGGGCACAGAGAGTATCAAGTCAATCTTAACCTCAAAAGGCTCAACAAGTGGATAAAGAAAATGAAGTTTTGGATGGAGACCCTATCCTCTGTGGTGTCATCCCCCCCTATCCTGGGGAGACTCCTTGACTTCAGTCGATCTAAGGGATGCACATCTGTATATCCCCATCTGATCCAGCAACTGATGCTAAGAACTCAGTGCAATTCCCAGAAATCCTGGAATTCCAACCATTCTGGACTGTCTCTAAGAAGATGTAGACAGAGGCCTTCAGCCCAGTATAACTGTGCGTCAGGTGTCTGTTCTTAGTAGCATGTGATTTGCAGGATCCTCTGGCTCCCAGGTAGACAATCCACAGGTAGTAGTGGATTCCTTTGAGCAGTTCAATTAGCCAGATCAAAATGGGACCTTCTACTAGTTTTGAGGACCTTGACAAGCCATCACGTCGGGCCTCTGACTTCAGTGTCAGCCTTTCATTTATCCACTGAGATTTGTTTCTGAGTGGTAGTCACATCTACCAGGCCAGTGTTGAAGCTTGCAACCTTATCTCTACCACAGTCTTAATGCATGTTCAAGAAGAGCAAGGTGGTGCTCAGGACACTAAAATCCTTTCTTCCAAAGGTAAATTCTTCCTTCCATTCTTCCCAAGAGAGGTTGTGCTTCCTTCATTCTGTCCAAAACCACAACATCCATCTGAAAAGGTGTGGCACACTTTAGATGTCAGAAAAACATTGAAAATCTATATCAAGCATATAGAATCCATGAGAATATCAGGCTCCTTAATTTGTGTGCTTCTACCCAAAATGCCAGGGACTTAAAACTTCCTAGTCCTCTATTGCTAGGCGATGTATCGTGGAAGCCTACAAATCATCAGAGCTTCCTGTCTTAGAAAGGATCAAGGTGCACTCCATGAGATCTTTATCAGCCTCATTGGAGGAATAAGCAAGTACATCCACTTTGGAAATTTGCAAAGTGGCCACTTGGTCTACAGCAAACACCTTAATTAAGCACTGCAAATTGGGCCTTCTATCTTCTGCAGAGGCTTCCTTTGGCAGGAAGATGCTGGAGGTGGTGGCGCAGAAATAATATACACACTTGACAAAAAGGGGGTACTATTTTCCTACCGAACTTCTGTTTCATAACCCTCCCAACATCTGTTCACTGTTCGATACTTTCCAAACATCCAGAATTGTGGGAGACGCTTCGCTGCAGAATGGAAAATTTCTTATCAATAATTTCCTTTCTGCTGTCAGCGTCTCCCACAATTCTACCCACCCTGGATGGCTCATGAGCCAAGGATCAGATATTAAGTGGAATTATTGCCATTTGACTGTCTTCCTTGGTCTAATGTTCATAATTATTTTGTTATCTCTGGAATATTTGTTAATAATAATGTTATGTAAATGTTACAGCCTGGGAGTAACTCATCTGGCAGCAAGAAGGAGCAGAGTGGGCATGGCAGACCATGTGGCTCCAAAACACTAATCCGTCTCTGTGAGCTGCAGAGAGAGGAAAGCAGCCCAGATGTCCAGAATTGTGGGAGACACTGCTAGCAGAAAGGAAATTATGGGTAAGAAATTTTCCATTTGTAGTCACAAATGTCTATTAGGAACTCTGGACTAAACTAAACTTTAAAAAAAAATCTGAGGACATTTTATATGCCTTAGAATCTCTATTTCTGCTGCTTTAGTATCTTGCTGAAGGCACTGTAAAGCAAAGTACTTGCCTCTGCTCTTGGTAAATCTGTTCACTTCGTTGCCAAATATTATGGTTTAAGAGACAATAGTTTCTGAAATAGTGTTCACTCGGTGGATGTTACAATATTTTCAATTTGTGTTGCATTCTAGAATGTGTTTGAAATTATTACATGTAAACTCACATTTTGGGAAGCATGGAAGTCTGATTTATATACAGGGATGTACAAAAGTGAGCAATACATCGTGTTCAGGATTTCTGGTTTGTGTCTGACAATAGCACAGTTCACATATTATAATTATTAGACAAGCAAAAAACCCTCTGCTTTTGTTAAAGCTAATAATAACTGATGTAATGATCAAAATTAACTTTACAAATATGTGGTTTTGACATTACAATCTATAAATAGCTACAGGGCTAAAAGACATGTGTCTTCAGGATAGAGGTATGAAGCAGGTAGCCATAAAGCCATTGTTGGAAGTTTGTGCCCCATCACATATGAAGTTACACAGTGCAAATAATTTATGTTCAGGATTTGTAATATACTAATAAGCTGTCTCCTGCATCCCTTCCAACTTGGTCTCCTCTCTGGTCTTTGCAAAAAGAAAAGGAGTACTTGTGGCACCTTAGAGACTAACAAATTTATTAGTCTCTAAGGTGCCACAAGTACTCCTTTTCTTTTTGCGGATACAGACTAACACGGCTGCTACTCTGAAACCTGTCATTATCTCTGGTCTTTGGCTTCTTTACAGTGCTTGCCTGCTGCAGCCCTTTTCAATACACCTTAATGAGAGACGACATCCCTTTCCATGCCCTGGCTACCGGAGACCATGAGTTGGGGGTTAGACTTCAGAAACTCCTTACTCCAGAATAATTCCTTAGAGGCTGAGGGAGTCTCCCCTCTCTGAGGCCACCTGCATGTAGTTTTGCATTCATGTCTTTTTAAAACAAAATTTATATAAATAGAGAAAGGACAAAAGAAAATATCTGCATGATATACCTCATCTGAATACTTTTCCAAGCCTAGTGAGATAGGCTTTCCTTTGGTTACAGAGAATAGATTATCTGAATAGATATCAGTTACCTGTGATCTGTATCCCTGATCATCCCAGATACAACCTCCCCTTGCTCGTCCAAAAAAGTCTGTCTCTGTCCGCCACCTGGCACGTTTATCATGTCCCAAGTGTTAGAGACCATTTTATCATATGAGGATGAGGTTACATCAACATTTCCAAAAAGGAGTGGTACTCCTGACCCAACAATCTTGAGAGAAAATTTTTGTCCCTCATAAAAGACCTACCATCTCCCTGTTGTTGTTGTTTTGTATTCCTGTAGCACCCAAGAGCGCTAGACATGGACCAGGGAAATAAGCAGAAAGCTTTTCTGAGTCCCCTGTAAACTAAAATGAAGGTAGCATACCCATACTATTTGTAAATGACTACTGTATGTTTAGACATTCACTGTAGCTTTTAAATGTTGCCACTCCAAGATGTGGATAGCAGCAGTGATCAGAGCAGTCTTCACTTGCAATCATTTCTCTGTAGTTTTCTTTGTTGTTTTTCTAGGGAAGTATATATAGGCATTTTTTTTGCCCCAGTTTCTTATACATTTCCTCAAACTACACTCCCTTATGTAGAATTGTAGATATTTTGAGGATCTTTGCATTGTCCTTCTACTCTGCCTTCTTTTGAAAAGACAAAATGTTGAAGTATGTAAGAATCCTCTTTGGAACATAGCAGACAAGTAGACTGGAAACAAACAAGTAGATACAAAGGAGGGGCAAAATGCACATGTGTCCCCGCCAACCAAAACAAAACCGCCTGTTCTAATTTTAGTTCTACCAGCCTTGACAGTGTCTCTTTAGAGTAAATATTTATGAGGTTTATTTTGAGACATTTGGCATGGGTTCCTTATAATTAAATACTGTAGTTGGGGACAAAATTAATGCTATACTAGGAAGTTGTCTGGCATTAAATTGCAAGAACCAGTTCCTGAGGGAGCAAAACGCAACTCAGATGCTTTAATCATTAACACAACAACAAAACAACAACAAAAACCAAACCCACACGGCAACACCACTTCTAGCACTGCATTGATGTTAAAAGACTTCCCCCAATCTTGCATTTGTCTGTTTTAATTGTTTACCTCAAGCACTTTCTAATGATATCTTCATTTAACATATTGAAGGTCTCCTTATTTTCTTATTTTGAAGACATGCTTTGTTCAGTGTCATAATGCTGTTTGTGGGTGAGGGGAGCATGATTCATTGACAGTCTATTAAGTAAATTAAGTGTATGGGTTGAACTTTAGAATGCCTGTGGAGCAAAACTCACTTAATTCAGTGCAAATAGCTGCTCCCACCCCTGTATGCAGATGTATGCAATAGCCATGGTAGGTGCCAAAAAACAACTTCTTGGCCACAACACTATCCACTAAGAAAGTCATGCCCAGTTTGAGTGTTCTGGTTAGTGAACCAGCTCTGACTGATCCTGAATGCTTTCATCCTTCCATCTTCTTCTCAGGCCCTGGCTGTGCTGCAGGGATGCTGTGGGTTGGACACTTGCTCTGCTGGTGGCCACACGCTCTCAGGCTCTAAGTGGTAGGACCCTTCTTCCCAGCATTGTCCCCGCCCTGTCAGGGTTATGATCCAAGCCTGGCCTGCAGAGCCTCTTGGCTGAGGTGTCTCCCTGTGCTGAGCCCGCTGCCCAGGGTCCCCCTCACTCTTCCCAGCTGCTCACCACACCCGGCTCCGGACTGCTCCAGCCCCAGCTCCACCACTCGGTCTCAGCACGGCTGCTGCTGCTCTGCCTCCAGCTCCCTGGGCTGCTTCTTTGGCCCCTCTGCCTCTGGTTGCTACAGCTCTGCTCTCAGGACAGGTCTGCTCTGCAGGCCGCTTCTGTGACTCTGCTCCCAGCACTGACCTACTTCCTGGGCTGCTTTTCTGGCCCCTCTGCCTCTGGTTGCTGCAGCTCTCCTCCCAGGGTAAGTCTGCTCTCTCTGGGCTGTGCCTCTGGCTTTGGGGCTGCAGCTCTGCTGCCAGGACAGGGTCTGCTCTCTCTGGATCTGGCACAGCTCTGCTCTCCAGCTCAGCTTGGGCCCCTGCTTTCTCCTTAGCTCGGCCCCTCTCTGTCTGACCCAGGCAATTCCAGCTCACAGGGAGGACGGGACCTCCCTGGCCTCCTGACTCCCTGATTAGCCTGCCCGCCCTGTCATTCAGGCTGACCTGGAGCATTGGCCTCTCCCCATTGTTCCTGGGGACTATCAGTCTCAGGGTCCTGATTTCCATAGACCCTTCCCCTTTTAGTACTGGGAGCTAGCCAACCAGAACACCCCCACTGAATGTTAGTAAGGGGGCAACAGTCCCCTTACATTAGCACTAAATTCATGTTGCAAAGGGGGATACTTGAAGGAGCTTTGAAAACCTGGACAATCAAGTTCATCTGCTATCCTGAATGTCTGTCGTGAAAGTAGAAGACTATCAATTATAATGACTGGATGAAGAAGATTCTCCTATCTTTTGTAAAGGTATATATAGAAAATACCTTATTACACTTAAAAGAAACTATGAGCACATGATCTTCTGTTTTACCTTTGATTGAAAAAAACCCAAGAATGGTGTAGCCTTTACCTTTCTGTAATTTAACATAGAACATTGCACAATAACTAGAGATGAGTCTGAGCTACAGAATTTGGATACTAATTGAAAAAGTTCAAAAGTTCAGTTTTGGCTCATTCTATTACAGTGCTAAGCATTAGTCACAGATTGGGATCTGGATTCAGACTTCTTTGCAGTTGATTAGCATTTTAACTATAATACTCCTTAAATCAATTGGCTTGGCCCATTTTAACTAAATATTCCTTAAATCAATGTTATGGAATCCTTTGATTCCTTTTTAGTACATACAGACTCCCACCTTTTCACACCACGCCCTCTTTCACCATACTTTTATTTATGCGGGAAGAGGGCGTGGTGTGAAGAGTTAGGAGTCTGTATGTGCTGAATAGGAACCAGAGGAGACCATAACATATGTACATATACAACCTAGCATATACTGTTGGCCTCTATTCAGAGAATACTGTGCTCCATTTATTCTGGGTTTTTCGTGGACTTTACTGAACTCGTGATGTTGCGGGGAGAGGTGAGGGATAATGAATGTAATGAAACAGAGCAAGACTTGATTTTGTTCATGTGTCAACAAGCTCCTAGGTGTGTACAGAAATAATACAATATTTATTTTTAACCATTGAGAATAAATAGCACAGGAATAAAAGTTGTGTATTCCAAAAGGCACAATAAAATTAAATTTATAATGGGATCCCAAAATATTCAATCACAAATTTTCTCTTAAAACAAATAACAGAAAGAAATATAAATGTTGAAGACATTTTCCTAGGAATTAAGTAATTATTACATTTCCAGCACTTAGGCTGTTCTGTTAAGAGGTTTAACTAGGTGTGCATAGAACAGACAATAGCAGTAGAAACAACCTAATACCTGCAGGATACAAAACGTATTTGTATCACAGTTCCCTATTCACCTCTTTTTTCCGGTACATAAAATAGCGAACTTCCATACACCATGAAACACACAAAGTGCTTTTTAACCAATAGGTGGAGTGGTTGAATCCTTTTACTTTCTCTACCTACAACAGCATTACTTCTCCTGTTCAGAAGAATAAGCTGCAACCAAGTCTCATCTTCATTCTGTAGATTCACTTGTTCTAATTTGGCATTAAAAAAAAAAGTTTTAGACCAACAAGTTTTCTGTGGGCCTTGTTAAAATATATTCACATCTGTATTTTCACTAGTGGAAAAGACCTACATACTCAGAAGTTCCAGTAGTGTACTTGCATTTTAACTAAAGTGGTCTAACTAAGTAGTTTAATATCTTGGTAGATCCTGTCTTCGATTATCTTTTTTTCTTCCCTTATCTTTTCTTCCCCAATCTTTCCTCATTCATTCTGCAGAACTTTACAGCAATGTAGCCTACATAGCGTATGGTTCCTCCTCACATCAGCACTCTTTTTGGTTCATCCTTTTTACATTTCATTATCACCCTCTGTCTTAAGGGAGTTGTAAGAAGCCAGTCTCTCTAAATTCTTGAAGGACTGCCTGTTTCTGCATGCCTATTTTGTTCTCTGCCAGGCCTTTGTTTACCCTATAACAAACCTGGACCCTATAGAGGAGCTCCTCTTGGACTGAGTAATCATTTAATGGACTCTTGCTTTTCAGCACAATTTCAATAACTGGCATCTTTATTAAATGGCAGTTAATATTAGCATTGCAATTGAAGATGATACTGATTTGTTGTCGGTTTGTTTGAAGGATAGCTGAAGATATTTTGCAAATTCTTTTAAATTCGTTTTTAAAAATCCACATAATTTGTCTAATTCGTACTCCAAAGGTGATTATGGTCTGTTGTTAGCTGAGATAGAGAAGAACTTATAAAAATTATTAAAAATATTCAAATTATAAAAGTATATAAAAAACCAACAACAACAAAAAACCTGCATTGTATTTCATGAGCATCGTAGACAGGTTTTTGTAATAACTACATTGTGAATATTGCTTGCTAGTCAGTTCTCTTGTCAAGTGCATTTAAAAAAAAAAAAAAACCTTCACAAAATGTGAAGTATTATCCTGTATGTGGACCTCCATTGAGTGTATTCTCTGAGGGCAAAACATATATATTGCTATTTTATTGGTTTACAACAATCTATATATTATACAGGGTCTATATACCCAGTGATATAAAAGAAATTATCCAGAAGATGATCAAAATATCACATGGGGGGTGGGGGAGCTTTCATTGTGGAACCTTTATAATTCTTCATTTCATTGTTAAAGCAACATAATTATTCAGATTTGAATACAGGACATTGTTATTGCTGCAAAACTATTTTATCTTTACTAGTAGCTGACGCACCAGTATATTACTACACTTATGAGTTATTTCTATTGAGAGTACTCTCCACTCTCATTCATTGCCTGAGGCAAAATTATCTTTAGAAAGAAAAAGATCTGCTGTTTTTAATTTGTTTTCCTTTCTCAGAACCTAATGTAGTTCTGAAAATTGTTACATGAAGAAACCCAGGAACAATGAAGGGAATGAAACTCATAATAAATATACAGGGTGTTTATCTTGTGGAACAGTCTCTCCTCTTGTGACCTTGCAAAAATCCTACTTCTAAGAAAGCATTTTAAAGAAAATGTCAATTAGTTTTCTTTTCCAAAAGTGGGATGTTTATTGGGATGTAAATGAAAGTTTTCAAATTATTGGAAGAGAAAAATGATGGGCAAATCATTTCTAAAAAGTGGGGTGCTCATTCCAAAAGAAAAATGTCAGACTTATGTGACTGTGTACAGACATGTGGATAAGAATTAGCTGACATAGATTTGTGTGTCTAAGTCAAATATATATATATCAGTCAAAAATCATTGTTCTGCTGTATTTCCTCAGCAGTGAACAACTAAGTGACAACTGCTGTGGCACACACGTGCACCATCTGTCTCCTGAACTCTGCCATGCTGCTTCTCTTTTGAAATTAATAATTTCTCCCCTTTTTTCCGTTTTAACTAAAAATAGTATTTAATGTGCAATGCCAAGGCTGGTAGAAATCCAAGTCAAACTAGCATCTTTGCAGGCTCTTAGTGTTACTGATCTCTGAGGAGATGAATACATGCTAACAGCTAAATGTATGTATATAAATATTACACATTTATAGCTATGCATGCTATGTAGATACAAATACAGCATATGTATGTACTGATCTATCTGAATATTACAAATAGCTTTCTCAGCAATAGAAATTATTTGCATCCAAAATTAAAGTTATTTTCACTTCATATATATAAAATTGAGGATAAAATAATGAAATCTGTTATTTATTGGATAATTATGAACTTGTATTTGTTATTATATTTATTATTTTGAATTGTTCTGTATATACAGGTACCTGTATATACAGGTAGCTCATTGTTCCTCCCTGATTTTGTGACATGTTCTGTATATACAGGTAGCTTATGGTTTTGATTTCAAATTAAAATGTCTGGAGAGATTTGAAGCCGCAAAGTAATTTCTTAAATGTACTGCTAAGTTACATTTTTCTCAGTGCATAAGAATTCATACAAAATAGATGTTTCTGTTTCCATAAAGTTTCAGTTAAGTACTTGCTTTTCTGACTCTAACATGGACTCCCCTAGTGCTGCCACCCATCCTTCATGCGCTTTTCCCATCTTCAGTTTCCTTATTCTTAGATATAATTATTTGTAGACTCAGCCCCTGAATTAGTCTTGTACTCCATCTCTTTCACAATAAAACACTGGACTACAACAAAAGTTAGCTGCACAGCAGCTGGCTCTGTGCAGTGCTTTGGTTTTTGAAGAGTCTAATGAATAGGCATGTAAAAATTGTAACTCAAAGGCCCATGTCACAGTGAAAGCTTGATGCACCCGCATTTTAAACAATTTTAGCATTTTTTTTAAACCTCATATATTCATAGTCATTATCCAGCCCAGAAACATAACACATACAATATTAATTTTAGGTTGTGTTGTATCCTGACAAAAAGTGACCCCACGTGAAAGATTTAATTATTTTTAAACACTTTAAGTGATATCCACACTGAAGCTGTTTGCAGTGAGCATGCATAATGAAAGCACAGAGTGTGAAATCATGAATCCCAATTATATGGTGCTTGGCTTTATGCACAGAATAAGAGCAAACTGTAACTAAAAACTTAACACAAACCATCACATGAAATTAGATACCCTATGTAACCATGGCAAAGGCAGCTTTCGTAATGTCACACATTTCCAAGATACAGCATTTTTTGCCTTGTCAACCATTCAGAATATTTTCTTTGTCGTCATTTTGCAGATAGTGTTTCATCTTTAAAATGTCCAGTACTTAGTCCAGTTAACCAAATATTTTGCCAAAATGTATCTAAAAATTAAATGAATTAAATCTCTTGTTAATTGTTTTGAGGATTTGCCAGAAGAAGGGTTTCTTTCTGGTTTGCACAATAAATGATGAAACATAAAATTATTATTATTGTATAGACAGAACAAAAAGAGAGTTCCTACACCAAGAGTTATGTACCTGAATTGCATAGGGAGAGAGGGTTTGAAAAGTAAAGGGAGCAAGTCTTTTGAATTTATTTGCTTGAATGCTCATTTTGATTATTGCTACAGTATATTGGTGACAGCATTAAGGGTTTTAGAGATGAAGCTTCTCTAAAACCTACTAGATCCCACTTAAAGACAATTAAAGACCGGTACTATTGCTTTTCCCTGAAAATATTCTACAAGCTGTGCTCATTTATGAAAAATGCTATCTGTGCAGGGTAATGGAACCTAAAAAATAGCAATGGCGGTAATGGAGAGGGTTCTACATTAAAGGCTAAAAGGAAGCTTTTAAGAATAGTCGCAGTAGCACACAATAAACATTTATTTATTTTAATGTCTGACCCTTCTCCCAGAAAAGGGGTGCAAGTGGGGAGTGATAGTGAGTTTATATTGCCCTTTCAAAACAAGAAGTTTGGTGACCCCTCTGAACATCGTTTATGTATACCAGGGTGGAGGTGCCACCAGATATAACTCAAGAGATGTATTTAGAAGAAAACCAGTGTGTGAGGGGTGAAAAAAATCCTGCCAGACATCATGTCTGCTTCATTTGGAGGAGAGACATAAATATTCAATTTGCCACATAACACAGAAGAATGTGTGATGTATGTAACAACTGTAAAACATTTCTCATTGTTTCTCCCTCTAAAACAAATAGAAAGTGTAACTTCTGCCTAATCCTAAATCTAAAAAGATTAAATACTTTTATGAATAAGGCTTCAAGAAAGTCTTGATATTTTTGGTTCAAAAATTGAGGCCACAATGTGTTAAAGTTGTGGTTCATAAGCATGGCACTCAGCAGACTCTCCCCAGAGGTTCTAGTGTCAGGCTTCCCCTCACCTTGTTTCCTCATGAAGAAAGAAAATCTCTTTTGGGTTCCCCTACAAGGAGTACCAGTCTAGTGCAGCCACACATAAGCTCCAGCACTTTTGTCTAAGGTATACAATCTGCTTTCCGAAGCAGGGCAGCAGCACAGATGATGTTTCCTGCTTGGCTCTTGAAGGCAAGCATGATGGAGAGGAGTCCAGGCTGTATTTGTGTGGCATTATGACCCTGTGCACCAGGCTGCAATGCCACTTGCTCATATTGGGTGGCCAGGCCAAATTTGAATGAGTGGCATTGTGATGTGTACAGCATCGCAAAACCACTCAAATTTGCCGCAACTGTAAAAAGTTCTATGTATTAAAAGCTGCAATTCTCACAACAAAATTGTGGCTTTTGATTTTATGACAGCCTTAATGATGAATATAGTTTCTACCAGTTGTTTAGTTCAGATACTTACATAGACATATTTCATTTACTCTCAACTATCTACTTGCATGTTCACATACAACCAAAGCTACATTCAAAGACAGAAAACAGTTACATTAGCGCAACATGCTGCATTAAGCCCTGGTCTACACTAGGACTTTAGGTCGAATTTAGCAGCGTTAAATCGATGTAAACCTGCACCCATCCACACGATGAAGCCCCTTATTTCGACTTAAAGGGCTCTTAAAATCGATTTCCTTACTCCACCCCTGACAAGTGGATTAGCGCTTAAATCGACGTTGCCGGCTCAAATTTGGGGTACTGTGGACACAATTCGACGGTATTGGCCTCCGGGAGCTATCCCAGAGTGCTCCATTGTGACCGCTCTGGACAGCACTCTCAACTCAGATGCACTGGCCAGGTAGACAGGAAAAGAACCGCGAACTTTTGAATCTCATTTCCTGTTTGGCCAGCGTGGCAAGCTGCACGTGATCATGCAGAGCTCATCAGCAGAGGTGACCATGATGGAGTCCCAGAATTGCAAAAGAGCTCCAGCATGCACCGAACGGGAGGTACGGGATCTGATCGCTGTTTGGGGAGAGGAATCCGTGCTATCGGAACTCGGTTCCAGTTTTCGAAATGCCAAAACCTTTGTCAAAATCTCCCAGGGCATGAAGGACAGAGGCCATAACAGGGACCCGAAGCAGTGCCACATGAAACTTAAGGAGCTGAGGAAAGCCTACCAGAAAACCAGAGAGGCGAAGGGCCGCTCCGGGTCAGAGCCCCAAACATGCCACTTCTATGATGAGCTGCATGCCATTTTAGGGGGTTCAGCCACCACTACCCCAGCCGTGTTGTTTGACTCCTTCAATGGAGATGGAGGCAACACGGAAGCAAGTTTTGGAGATGAAGAAAATGATGGTGATGATGATGATGAGGTTGTAGATAGCTCACAGCAAGCAAGCGGAGAAACCGGTTTTCCCGACAGCCAGGAACTGTTTCTCACCCTGGACCTGGAGCCAGTACCCCCTGAACCCACCCAAGGCTGCTTCCTGGACCCGGCAGGCGGAGAAGGGACCTTCGGTGAGCGTACCTTTTAAAATTCTATACATGGTTTAAAAGCAAGCATGTGAAAGGATTACTTTGCCCTGGCATTCGCGGCTCTCCTGGATGTACTCCCAAAGCCTTTGCAAAAGGTTTCTGGGGAGGGCAGCCTTATTGCGTCCTTCATGGTAGGACACTTTACCACTCCAGGCCAGTAACACGTACTCGGGAATCATTGTAGAACAAAGCATTGCAGTGTATGTTTGCTGGCATTCAAACAACATCCGTTCTTTATCTCTCTGTGTTATCCTCAGGAGAGTGAGATATAATTCATGGTCACTTGGTTGAAATAGAGTGCTTTTCTTCAGGGGACACTCAGAGGAGCCCGTTCCTGCTGGGCTGTTTGCCTGTGGCTAAACAGAAATGTTCCCCGCTGTTAGCCACGGGGAGGGGAGAGGGTTGAGGGGGTAGCCACGCGGTGGGGGGAGGCAAAATGCGACCTTGTAACGAAAGCACATGTGCTATGTATGTAATGTTAACAGCAAGGTTTACCCTGAAAGAGTGTAGCCACTGTTTTATAAAATGTGTCTTTTTAAATACCGCGGTCCCTTTTTTTTCTCCACCAGCTGCATGTGTTTCAGTGATCACAGGATCTTCTCCTTCCCAGAGGCTAGTGAAGCTTAGAAAGAAAAAAAAACGCACTCGAGATGAAATGTTCTCCGAGCTCATGCTGTCCTCCCACACTGACAGAGCACAGACGAATGCGTGGAGGCAAATAATGTCAGAGTGCAGGAAAGCACAAAATGACCGGGAGGAGAGGTGGCGGGCTGAAGAGAGTAAGTGGCGGGCTGAAGACAGGGCTGAAGCTCAAATGTGGTGGCAGCGTGATGAGAGGAGGCAGGATTCAATGCTGAGGCTGCTGGAGGACCAAACCAGTATGCTCCAGTGTATGGTTGAGCTGCAGCAAAGGCAGCTGGAGCACAGACTGCCACTACAGCCCCTGTGTAACCAACCGCCCTCCTCCCCAAGTTCCAAAGCCTCGAGACCCAGATGCCCAAGAACACGGTGGGGGGGCCACCGGCCGGCCAACCAGCCACTCCACCACAGAGGATTGCCCAAAAAAAAGAAGGCTGGCATTCAATAAATTTTAAAGTTGTAAACTTTTAAAGTGCTGTGTGGCATTTTCCTTCCCTCCTCCACCACCCCTCCTGGGCTACCTTGGTAGTCATCCCCCTATTTGTGTGATGAATGAATAAAGAATTCATGAATGTGAAGCAACAATGACTTTATTGCCTCTGCAAGTGGTGATCGAAGGGAGGAGGGGAGGGTGGTTAGCTAACAGGGAAGTAGAGTGAACCAAGGGGCAGGGGGTTTCATCAAGGAGAAACAAACAGAACTTTCACACCATAGCCTGGCCAGTCATGAAATTGGTTTTCAAAGCTTCTCTGATGCGTACCGCGCCCTTCTGTGCTCTTCTAACCGCCCTGGTGTCTGGCTGCGCGTAACCAGCAGCCAGGCAATTTGCCTCAACCTCCCACCCCACCATAAACATCTCCCCCTTACTCTCACAGATATTGTGGAGCACACAGCAAGCAGTAATAACAGTGGGAATATTGGTTTCGCTGAGGTCTAAGCGAGTTAATAAACTGCGCCAGCGCGCCTTTAAACATCCAAATGCACATTCTACCACCATTCTGCACTTGCTCAGCCTGTAGTTGAACAGCTCCTGACTACTGTCCACGCTACCTGTGCACGGCTTCATGAGCCATGGCATTAAGGGGTAGGCTGGGTTCCCAAGGATACATATAGGCATTTCAACATCCCCAACAGTTATTTTCTGGTCTTGGAATAAAGTCCCTTCCTGCAGCTTTTGAAACAGACCAGAGTTCCTGAAGATGCGAGCATCATGCACCTTTCCCGGCCATCCCACGTTGATGTTGGTGAAACATCCCTTGTGATCCACCAGAGCTTGCAGCACTATTGAAAAGTACCCCTTGCGGTTTATGTACTCGGCGGCTTGGTGCTCCGGTGCCAAGATAGGGATATGGGTTCCGTCTATGGCCCCACCACAGTTAGGGAATCCCATTGCAGCAAAGCCATCCACTATGACCTGCACATTTCCCAGGGTCACTACCCTTGAGATCAGCAGATCTTTGATTGCGTGGGCTACTTGCATCACAGCAGCCCCCACAGTAGATTTGCCCACTCCAAATTGATTCCCAACTGACCGGTAGCTGTCTGGCGTTGCAAGCTTCCACAGGGCTATCGCCACTCGCTTCTCAACTGTGAGGGCTGCTCTCATCTTGGTATTCATGCGCCTCAGGGCAGGGGAAAGCAAGTCACAAAGTTCCATGAAAGTGCCCTTACGCATGCGAAAGTTTCGCAGCCACTGGGAATCGTCCCAGACCTGCAACACTATGCCGTCCCACCAGTCTGTGCTTGTTTCCCGAGCCCAGAATCGGCGTTCCACAGCATGAACCTGCCCCATTAGCACCATGATGCATGCATTGGCAGGGCCCATGCTTTCAGAGAAATCTGTGTCCATGTCCTGATCACTCACGTGACCGCGCTGACGTCGCCTCCTCGCCCGGTATCGCTTTGCCAGGTTCTGGTGCTGCATATACTGCTGGATAATGCATGTGGTGTTTAATGTGCTCCTAATTGCCAAAGTGAGCTGAGCGGCCTCCATGCTTGCCTCGGTATGGCGTCCACACAGAAAAAAGGCGCGGAACGGTTGTCTGCCGTTGCTCTGACGGAGGGAGGGGCGACTGACGACACGGCTTACAGAGTTGGCTTCAGGGAGCTAAAATCAACAAAGGGGGTGGCTTTACATCAAGGAGTATTTCAGGCAGGACTTCACGGAGGGTTCCAATAAGAAATGGTGCACCTAAGTTATTTTTCTGATTGGAACAAGGAGGTTAGCCTGGCCTCTGATTGATACATGGCTAGATTTACCTCGCTGCACCTTCTCTGTGAGTGACTACAGTGTGACCTAGAGGAATGAGTCCCCTAGACCGGGGGGAAGCAAATGAGTACAAAACAAATCTGGTCTATTTCTTGTTTTGATCCACTCCATCTATCTTTTACATCTTTGGCTGGCAGCAGATGGTGCAGAAGGACTGCCTGCCATCCACATCTCATGGCTGCTCGGCAGAAGATGGTACAGTACGACTGCTAGCCATCCTCATCTCTTGCCTGCCCGGCAGAAGATGGTACAGTACGACTGCTAGCAATCCGTATCGCCTGCCTGCTCATCATAAGACGGTTCAATAGGACTGGCTGCAGGACTAAAGAGAATGACCTGGTCAAGTCACTCCAAATTTAGTCCCTGCGCCCATGTCTGCCCAGGCGCTCCTGGCCGATGTGGCCAGGAGCACCTCGGACATGACGATGACAGCTACCAGTCATACTGTGCCGTCTTCTGCCACAAGGCAATGGGTTGATGCTGCTGTGTAGCAATGCAGTACCGCGTCTGCCAACACCCAGGAGACATACGGTGACGGTTACCTGAGCGGGCTCCATGCTTGCCGTGGTATGGCGTCTGCACAGGTAATTCAGGAAAAAAGGCGTGAAACGATTGTCTGCCCTTGCTTTCACGGAGGGAGGGAGGGACCGGGGGCCTGACGATATGTACCCAGAACCACCCGCGACAATGATTTAGCCCCATCAGGCGTTGGGATCTTAACCCAGAATTCCAATGGGCAGCGGAAACTGCGGGAACTGTGGGATAGCTACCCACAGTGCAACGCTCCGGAAGTCGACTCTAGCCTCGGTACTGTGGAAGCGCTCCGCCGAGTTAATGCACTTAGAGCATTTTCTGTGGGGACACACACACTCGAATATATAAAACCGATTTCTAAAAACCCGACTTCTATAAATTCGACCTTATTCCGTAGTGTAGACATACCCTGAGAGGAGTACCCTAATTAGGTTGGCACCAGCTGCAGAGAAGGAATAGGAAGCATTGTGGTGTGCACAGAAGCATTTTATACAGAGTATGCTGTAGAGTGAAGCTGACTGTACCCAGCTCTACATAGAAAGTGCTTAGTATGACACTATCACTTCCATACTACAACTGAAAGAGGGAAAGGGTGACAAGTCAGGAATGGAGGATTTGTCAGACAGAGAAAAGAAAATAGGAAGAAAAGAAATAACAGTGATCCCACTGGGCTATGTTGGCACCTTGCAATCTGCTCTGAGCATGGGACACTGCTTCAGGAGCAGTACAAGGACAGAGTCTCACAATCTGATCCCTGCTTCTCTCCTGCTTCATGGAAGAAGCAAGGTTCACTGGCCCTTTTCCAAGTTAGCGTACTGAATCATCTGGACTGCCCAGCGTATTGGATAGATACAAGAGTCCACCTATGCCTGCCGCCTCTTGTCCACTTCCTGCCCACCTGCAAAGGAGGGGGAGTAGCAATCCTGCGACAGCTGCTGTTCTATCATGTTGTGTCCCATAATGTTGGTAACCCAGGCAGGTGAGTTAGGGGTGCCTGACACTCCTTTACGCCTTTGTATGGATGTATATGTTGACTCACAATTGAGCCCAGCATTGGTTTTCCACCGAGTTTCTCTGTCAAAGATGATGTGAGCCACCAAATTTGGTGCATTCCTATATGTTATTGCACTTTCCAATTTGTTTACCATTGGGCTATTAGGAGTAGAGCTATTTATTATTATTATACAATCATATTTTAAAAATTCATGACAGATATTCCACACCTTCTAAAAAAGATGCTTCCTTGGCACTCTGGTGATGTAGAACTAACCTGACCCTTGTGTAAAATGGGGGCAGGGGCGGGTCTGGGCAGCTAAAATTCTCTTACCAACCAATTGGTTAATCAGTCCAAGTCAATTGGCACTTCCTGCTAATGCACTAACTCAGCCATGTTTCTAGTTGAGAGAAGACCTTTGTGGCAACAAGCAAAATCATGATTTACAGCATAAAGAATTTGCTTTGAAAAGTGAGTGTCAGGGTGCAAGAGAGACTGCTGTACAATAATTGTTTTTCTTCAAACCACAAAGGGCCCCCTGTGTTAAACTCATAAATAATCTGTGATGCTGCAGCAGGCAAAGTCAGGCTTGCCACGTTGAGGCCAGGTTCAAAAAATGTTCCCAAAGGAAGGGATCTTAACAGTTCTGGGAAATCTAATCTTTTCTTTGGTGTAAATCAGGAGTATAATTCTTTTAAAATCAATTTTATTCCATTAGCGTGAAACTAGTGTGAGAGAAAGCAGAATCAGGCTCTCTGAACTGAAGGCAAGTACACTGTAATACTGTGATGCCTAGCATAGTTGTTTGCATTTGTATGATGTAAAGGTTTCTTTAATATGGCTTTCTTTATTTGCAACATCAGCAGGGACACTTCTTTAAGATGGGAAATTCATAGCTCTGTAAAAATAGGGATTTTTTGTTGTCTTTTTATTGTTACTTCTTTGTTTCTGTGAAATTGTAGGGTTGACAGCACAGGAAACTGGAACTCTCAATTAACCTTGAGCTCAGGCATCCAGGGGAAGAAACTCGACACACTCTTCTGTCATTTCACCTCAGTTGTAAAAGAGTAGTTCATGTTTCACCTGTATTTATTCCCTTGTTTCTTTATAAGAACATGTTGAGATAGTCTTACTAAAAGACACGATCAGATTGGTTTTAAGACCTGGTTTATTGTAAAGTCTAGACCCCCAAAAGACCCTATTCCTTTTGGGAATGAAGCATCTTTTTATTACAATGTGTCGGTGACGGCTGAAACTGTAGCTGTATTAAACCATTGTCAGCAGCCATTTTACTTACGCACTCTGGGCAAAATTACCATTCTGGAACAAATTTCAAAGTGTAATTCATGGTGTTAGAAGATGGTGGCAACTTGAGGCTACTGGAGACTGAAGTCCTTTGCAGGTGTGACACAGGCAGGGATATCACATATTTCTTCTGAGTGCCAACCAGTGTGCCTTTGGAGTCCCCATAATAAAGCTTCTAATCACCCACTTGCCTGGGGCAAGTATTTTGTTGTTGTTGTTTTAACAAATAAGGTAAAATGTCAATGTATTTTTTCATTATTACTCTCACAATAAGAGCGTGTGTGTGAGAAGTGTGCCTATGCTAGTACCGTTTTTAATACTTTAGCAAGGATCTAATAAAGGATTAACACAAACGTTTTTGTAAAGTAACAAAATATGAATTAAAATTATGTACAGAATAGGACAAAGATGACATTTTGCAAGGCCTGGTTCTCAACTAATTATCTTTCCTTTTTAACTTCATTACTGAACATTGATGACACTTTTTACATTTGAAGATGAAAACATTAGTCACAGTGTTTCAATTTGCTAACCGAGCTTCTCAATTCTGTAGTGTATTAAGATGGTTCCCTAGTTCTTCTGTCACAACTTAACCATTCTTTCACAGAGGAAAAGCATTCAAATATACAAACTGTACCTAAGAAAGAGGAGTGGCATACCTTTAAATGCCATTTTACATTTCAGCATGTGCAACACATATATACTTAACTCTAATATGATTGATTTGTAGACCTCACAGTGCTTTGAAAAGATAGGCAGGCATCAGTATCCCCATTGTTTGCAGCTGGAGAAACTGAAGCACAGAGACTTGAAATGACTTACCAAAGTCACACGGTGCGTTTATGGCAAAGGAATAGAACCCAGGTGTCCTGACTCCCAATAGACATCACACTCATGCACATACACACATTTAAATGTCCAGTCTGCTATGCCGTGATTAGAGTATGAGTCCCAAGCTGGTAGGGGATAACTTGTCTTGCTGAATTTGCTTTCGGTTCTGGCAAGATGAGGAGAAGTAAAAACTCATCCCTTGTAACATCATGGGATGACTGAAAAAAAAAAACATGGATGGACTCTGGAGGGGGCCATGTTCAACCCTCCTCACTGGAATGAAGATAGCTGTGATACATGGGATCTTTGGGGAAGCACGGGGATTATGGAGGATATCCTCTCCCAGAAGCTTCAGTGGAGCCACCTTGAGGAATTTTTCCTGTGTGTCTTGTTGTATAACCATGCCTGTGTCTTCTAGAGTTTGTCCTAATCCTACTATGTTAATTATTTACTACTCAATTTTTAGTTAAATACTAAGCTTCATAGATTCCTTACTCTCTCCCTTGCTAGTTTTCTTATTTTTCTGGAGGGTGAGGAGAATGAATTGAAAAGTAAGCCCCTTGTATTCTGTGGAAGTGAATCTGATTATTCAGTACAATGGGCTCATGCCATTACAAAATGCTCTTTTTTGAGCAAATGGAACTACATTATATGTAGTATTTGAAAAATGACATGTGCGGAATAGTCTCAATACACTCCAAAATCTACAAGGATTAGAAAGACAGTTGCATCCTGGTCTGATTATTTTAATAAAATCATACTAGTTTTGTTAATATTAATGTTTAACTAATTTATTCTTCATCATAGGTCTTCCAGAAAGGTCTGTTAAATTTAATGACTCTTTCGTCAGTAAGAGGGAGTGAGAGGTTCTTTTTAATAGAAAGATAAAAAGCAAACTAATTACCCCAAAATGTGCTTCCTTAGAGTCATCCAACTAGCCATTTCCAAGGTGAACTTGGGTTACTCAGCTTTTGAATTTTTAATCATATTTTCAGATTGCAGTTTTACACCATCTGTACAACAGAAATGACACCAATTTCCGTCTCAGTTGGAAGCACTAGTTAATAAATGTTTTCTATTTTGGTTGGGGGGGGGGGAGAAATATTCTTAAACTAATTGGGCTAATTTACAGCATCTTGAGGCATAGTGCAGCAGGGACTGGTTTACTTCTCTCCCCATCCCCTCTTTTCCTGACCCTCGCTCAATTCTTTCTTTTCAATCTTCTTTAAAATGAAGGATTTGATCCTGTCCTCTGATATTCAGTCTAAATAACTGCATGCATGCAAAAATCAACAACCGTGCACCCATGCTTTTTAGCTGATTTTATAAGATACACAGCAATGCAATGCAGATCATTTATTGGAAGGCAGATTCAAATAATAAATTAGCATAATAGCATTGGGTACAGGTGTGTTAAGGATCAATGTGTAAGACTGGATATTGCATGTGCATTCTGTGTTTGCAGTTCATGTTAGGATGAGGAATGAAAATGTTGTAGATAGCTGCATTACAGCACACTATTAACCCTCTGCCAAACAAACTGCACAAATCACTTCCATATGGGAAATACACGTCAAATAAAATATATGCATGTATTCAAATAAAAATATCACCACAGATCTATAGAGAGAGTGTATATATATGCTATAGTATGTACACTGTATATGTTACAAACAATACAGTATAGGGGTAGATGATTGTATAGGTTTTTTTTTTGTTTTTTCATGTAAAAGACATCTCAGGGATGCTACGTAGGACAAACTTATTTTCCGTAATAGAAATAAAAAATGTGGGTCCTCAGCAGGTTGACAACATTAAGTTAAGATCAGTGCTTTAATATTTTATTCTATTATAATCTGTTTAAATGATTTAGACCTATTTTAATTTGTTTGAGTCCTCTGACAAGATACTATCTCATGGCTGTTAATTAACTTACACTTTTCATATATTCGTCACCAGTATATGCGCACATCGTTTATTTTCATGTATGCATTTATTACTTTTATTTTCTATAGAATTCAGTGAGTGGCTAAGTCCTTTTCTATTGTCATACAGTTTTCATGTGGAATTCAACTCTTTCCTTTGTTTAAAATCCCTTGTTTCTATCCCTGTAATAGATGTAGCACAAGTATTTTCTTAGTCTCAAGTTCACGCTTTCGCTGAGGGTTGAGTGTGTGTGTGTGTTTTGGACAGCTATTATGTAAAGAATTCAGCAATAGGTCAGCTGGAGAATTTGCGTATATTTGCAATTTATCATGACATAATAGCCAAACCCTCTCTTGCTATCTGATAGAGGGGCAAATCTACTGATTTTAAAATACTAATGAGATTGAAAGAGAAATAGGATTAGTTTGTCAGCCTCTGCTAATGCACTTGATAGCAGCTGGTCAACACTGCAGACGAGAAGGAGAGAGAGAAAAAAGTAAGCCTAAAAAGAAGTAATTTACTATTGTAAAATATAACTATACCTGCACATCTGTACAGAGCTCTTCTGTCTTTTTCGTATTGATGATTATGAAGATCATCTATGACTTGAATTATTTAAATATATTTTATTCTCATTTGAGTGACCTAGATGGGACTTACTCTTCATTAGAAGAAAAGACCAGAATTAATAAGGACTTTTTTAAAGAAAGAAAAGAATGAAGAAACAGCAGCCAAAGAAGCATTAAAGTCCATGTTGTATAGATTTATCTAAGGAACGTACCTTCAGAAATAAAATTGGATGGTTGCCATTAAATAAGTCAAATTATACAACAGTGCAATTAAATCAGAAGAAATAATTTTGATGAGTGTTTCACGATTGCAATTTTTAACCATTTCTATTGATTAGAACAGTGGCTCTGAAATTTTTTATACTACAGGGCATTTAGGTGCTGATCCCATTAAAGTCAATGCAAGGATTTGTGATAATTTCAGAGGCTTTGGATCAGGCCTTTAGTGAAAAGCATCCTTTAATGTCCATCTCCCCTTTCAGTGCCACAAGCACACACTCTTGGTTCCCAAAAGATTTTGTTCTGGGGACTACCAGAAAGGCTTTGCAGATCATTGATGGCCTCTGGACAACACTCAGAGAACCACTGGCTTAGAAGATGGATAGAAGATTAACAGTGTGAGTTGACGTCCCGGTGCCCTGGCCAAAGTGATCCACATTAGTCAATGGCACTTAGGGGTTTCTAATTAAGGACACAGAATAACTGAAATATAACAGCGCATATTTATATCTCTTTTATAGAGCACCTTTTTATTTTGACTGGGCAACAAAATGGCAGTTGAAATTCAGTGTTGATAAATGCAAAGTAATGCACATTGGAAATCATAATCTTAACTATACATATAAAATGATGGGCTCTAAATTAACTGTTACCACTCAAGAGAGAGATCTTGGGGTCATTATGGATAGTTCTCTGAAAACATCCACTCAGTGTGCAACGGCAGTAAAAAAAAACTAACAGAATGTTGGGAATCATTAAGACAGGGATAAATAATACGACAGAAAATATCATATTGCCTCTATATACTGCATGCAGATGTGGTTGCCTCATCTCAAAAAAGATATATTGGACTTGGAAAAGGTTCAGCAAAAAGGGCAACAAAAATTATTAGGTGTATGGAACGGCTGCCATATGAGGAGCAATTAATAAGACTGGGACTTTTCAGCTCAGAAAACAGACAACTACGGCGGGATATGATAGAGGTCTATAAAATCATGTCTGGTGTGGAGAAAGTAAATAAGGAAGTGTTATTTACTCCTTCTAATAAGAGAAGAACTAGGGGTCACCAAATTAAATTAATAGGCAGCAGGTTTAAAACAAATAAAAAGAAGTATTTTTTCATATAACGCAGTCAACCTGTGGAACTCCTTGCCAGAGGATGTTGTGAAGGCCAAGATTATAATAGGGTTCAAAAAAGAACTAGGTAAGTTCATGGAGGATAGGTCCATCAATGGCTATTAGCCAAGTTGGATAGGGATGGTGTCCCTAGCCTCTGTTTGCCAGAATCTTGGAATGGGCGACGGGATGGATCACTTGATGATTATCTGTTCTGTTAATTCCCTCTGGGTCACCTGGCATTGGCCACTGTTGGAAGACAGGATACTAGACTAGATGGACCTTTGGTCTGACCTAGCATGGCCATTCTTGTGTTCTTACTTTCTGGACACAATACAAATATCTCCTATTTTCTTGTATTCTACATATAAAGAAGTATACTGGGTTGTTCCCCTTAACTTTGGTTGGCAAATCAGTTGATTCTGGAAATATATCTTCTCCTTCATGGATGCGTCTGTAATCTAATTCCTGTTGTTACTATAAAAATCATGGTTAATGCACCTCCAGAAATGGATTTTGCATTTAAAGTTGCTTTCTCTTTATGGTTAACTAGCTTTCCTTACCGCAAAGCATGCAATCATGGACAACTTACCACCCCTTAATAGCGTAATAGTGTCATCTCTGAATGCTGAGTTGGTATTCGTATGTTTGCTAGTGTTTTTTTGTAATGTTCAGTTTAGTTATTGTACATCAGTATAAGATTATTTAATACCATATGTTTTATTTATATAAATGAAAAGGCAAATGTTAATGCAATGCTAAAGATGAGAAATAAAGCCCACAAAAGACAGGAAATTTCAGAAGTCAGATTCTGCTGCCATGTAAACTAGGTCACATTGAATAGCCTATGTTTTTTATGGTATAAAGTAACAAACAGGAATATTTTAAGATTTGCAATTAAGGAGGAAAACCACAATGGATAAGTATCCCTCTGATAGACCCATGTTCCTGGAATGCACGCATATGTTGGGCATCCAGTCAAACTACATAGAAAGCACTGGGCAAGATACCAAAGGTTTTGGAATTCTTGTCATTGGAGGTTTTTAGGAACAGGTTAGACGAACACCTCTCCTGAACTGTGTAGGTATATTTAATCCTGCCTCAGCATAGGGGGAAGGACTAGATGACCTCTAGAGGACCCTTACAGCCGTATACTACTTTGATTCTGTGAAAGCAGTGATCACTGAGATGCAGTTTTGCACCTTCACAAGCCTGAGGGAATAGGGGGACCATAGCCCCAACCGCCCCCCTGTTCTTTCTCATGACTCAACTGTATGTTGAACCTCCAGTCTTTCTGTTTTTCCTTTCATCTATACTTTAAATTATGGCTGAAAAATATTAATGTGCAAATCTCCAAATCATATGCACAAATGCTTAGGTTGGCTGGAAAATTGGACTTTTTAATTTTTTCAGATGAGCATACATTTCACTTTTTCTTACATGTTCAACTATAGAATAAAGCAGGCAAACAATGTATATACACAGTGGTACTATCACTGTGTTCCTTACATATACTGTACATGTGCTAATGGAGAAAGAAAAGATCCTGTTCTGCATAAATGGATGTGACTCTGTGGTCTTTCAGCTTGCTACCTTTGAGTTGACACACCCCAGTGCCACTGAATGCAATGTCATGTATCTGTGCTGCTAAAGAACTGTTGAAATGGATGTCTGCTTCTCTAGGCTAATAAAAAGACAAAATAGGTTATACTTCCCAGTTAGCTCACAGTGGAATAATAAATCCTGGAAGATTTTGAAGTGCATTTCATAGCCACCTGATTCATTTGTGATTTTGTGGAGACACCGGTTAAGCTTTTTAAGTCAGTTTTGGAAAACTTTGGTTAGATATAAAACCACAATTCTGGAGCAGGTTTGGTACAATTAAATCTCTTTAGAAACCTCCTGGATATTGAACTGAAAAAGTTAATCACCAAGCTATAGATCCGACAAAACAATCACTGTAGTTCTGAACTCAATGTGGGTCAAGGAGATGGGAGTTTGAATTCAGTTCATGTTAGTTACCTCAGCCTTTGCTTTTCTGAAGCATTCCTAAAACTGTTTCAAACCATGAAGTTGACAGAATGGATTTCTGTTGAAGAAATACGGTGACATTTGTTAGAACATTTCTCCCGCATAGTCTAAAACTGCTATGTCTCCAAACCCCCACCTCAAATAAAACTGTTGATTGGTAAATGACACCCACATAGTCACCTTTTCTCCCCCCTTTTTCTGAAAAGTTTTATTTATCCCCAAGTAACATTGGTGTCTCTAGCAAAATAAGATTAAAGGGACAAATCAATAAATTTTAGTACAGAAGCAGTCTAACAATAAGGCATTTCATTTTTTCAGAAGCGTGTTTGCCTGGTGTTGCTATCATTTCAACAGCAATCCTCTGACTGACTGTATACTATCTGGGAAATGATGTGCAGTCTGATAGTAATGTGACATTTTATGAGCAGTTTGACTGTTTTCATTACTTGGATTTATACTTTGATTTCTGTGTGGTGAAGAATAAGTGAGCAAGGCAGTAGTGGGAAACAGGAAAGCTGTCAGGATAAAGTTGATAGGACAACCTTGAAATTGTGCCATTGTGTGTAGTAAGATATAGTGACAATTACCCTCCCACATACCTTTTACATACGAAGTCTAATAGGAAGGTCAGTTTGTTTCAAGTATAGTGGTTCTGCAGGGAGAAAAATTAGGTTAATCTCAGCTGTTCAGGAAAGACTGGAGCAAACTTTCAGGAGTCTTGTAATTAAGATACCCATTACGGTTATCTACACCATAATTAATGCTATTTTATTTATAGCAGCAGTGGGAGGTAGGATTTCTGCATTTGCTTGCCAACTGTGCATCCCCAGCAGCAGGTTTCATGGGAAATCCAGTTTTTTATCTCTGGAAGGGAAGCATTTGGAAGCAGATAGTTGTGTTTCTAATTATGAAGAGTGCTATGGTTCATTTACAGCTGAACACTAGTACATTGTTTCTATTGCTTCCAGTGTTTCATATTACTGTTTAAAACTTGACTTGTCCTTTAAGTTCAACAATTCTCATTTTATATGTCTAAAAATAGAAGTGTTTTGCATGCCTTTCAGCCATTCCTGATTTTGGTTCCTCTTCCCTGATTTTTAAGTGAGACTTCTATGTTAAAAATTCAAGGGTTCGAATGCTAGGCATTCAAAAACTGGGATCCTTTGTCATGCTGACAAAGTCTGCAGTAGTGCAAAATTCAGTCATTCTGCAGTTTTCATTACTTGTGAGGTTAAAAATATGAAATGATAAACTTCCAGACTTCTTACTGTAAAGTATTATAATCCGATAAGGAAATTCCCCTAGAGGCTGAGATCTTCAGAAGCATTCAGCATTGGCTTAACTGCTCTCCCATAGATATCAATGATAAAACTCCATTGACTTCAATGGGAGCAGGTAGAATGAATCTGAGCACTTTTGAAAATTCCATCCCACCTTGGTCCTACAAAGATTTACACACATGCTTAACTCTGTACACTGCATGTGCGTTGAGGCATTTAGTAACATAAGGTTAAAATTCAGGGTTCAGTAAGAGAATGCAACTCCTCTGAAAGGCTCTTGGACAAATTCTGCAGTGAGGTAAATGGAAATGCCAGTTAAACTTGGGGTGTAAATTGGTGATGAAGTGGTAAATAATGTAACTTGCATTGGTTTGGCTTTCAGGGAGTAAATTAGACACAGAGGAGACATGAAGACATGGCAGGAAAAGCTACTACTTCAATAGGGAAAACTTGAAGTACGAGAGGAAATCTATACTCTGGTTCCCAACCCGTTCAGTCAAATGAGCGCAAGTTGCACTGCTTAACGAATTACAACAAACTTTGCATCTCCATTTAGATATCAAATTTGACCCATGATTTTTAACCTGATAACATCACTTTATAATATGCTAATTTTGATACACAGTGGTTTGTGAACCTCCGCCTGCCATTATCAGTCCTGTATCCAAAACTGTAAGGAATCCATGTTAATATTATGCACAAATAAACAGGTTTTAGCAAGATACAGTGCTGTATAGATTAAATATTTTATAACAGAGTGAGCTGTCCTAATTTCAGGATAAAGGAAGAAAGCACAGTGTTCTGTGATAGAAAAAGACCAAACATCCCTTGCTTGTAACATCTGGGGAATGCCAGTGTTTCCCCTTCTTTGTACCATCTTTTTTAACATGGGAAGCAGGAAGGCTGTGATCCAAGGACCTCTTGATGCAAATTGGCAGAGGGCACAAAGATATATATGGTTTACAGTAATCCCCCGGGTCTGACATCTATCTTTTAGTCTGCCAAAGGATGTCATGTCAGGTCTCTAATGAGAGCTTGTGTCACACTGGTCATCATAGTCATTGTGAGATGGATGGATGGAAAATATGTGAAGAGTTATGTATATACCAAAAATTACGTTCTTGAGGTCTATGAGTTAAGGCAGGTCATTGAAAGGTGATTCACGTCTCTCAGGCAGTTGGGGGGAAGGCTTCTTTCACTCTGGTCATGTGAAAATTAAATATTGTATGGTTCACAGTCTGAGCAAAATGCTAATGAATAGATTGCGGAGATTGCACAGAAAAACAGAACAGCAGTGTTTAGGAGTAACACAATGAACTTTTGAAATAATATCTGGGGTGCAAATGAACCCCTATTACTCATTCACTCTGTTAGGACAAGCCACCAGCAGGCTTGATCTTATGAGAAGGGATCTGAGCCAAACTGGTTGAAAACGCTGGGAAACGGACTTTAGGGTAAGCAGTCTTCTAGGAGATAGGGAAATGCCTTGTTAGCTCTGTTTAAGCTCTAGAAAGCATGTTATGATTTTGGTTTATATGTAAACATTTGTTTCCAATAGTCTCACTCTGTCCCTTGAATCTCTGTTCTCTGATAATAAACTTGTTCGCGTTTTCACTACAAATATATGTGCTGCGTGTTACGTAGAGTGGTGATCCTGAGTGGAATCTTACAAGCTGGGGCATATTATTCCTGTGGGAATAGTGGATCTGAGGGTTTAGTGAGGGTTCAGTGGAACAGGGGTTGCGCGCTCCAGGAGAACGCTTGGAGGACTCAGCATTTGGTGTATGCCTATTGTTACCCTGTACAGAGAGACCGGGGCCTGCAGAGCTTTGGAAGGTAGTGCTTCTGTTGCCAGAGGCTGGTGCATTTAGGGAGCTGATCCGCAGCAGGCACAGACGAGACTTCCTCATGATAAGGCCAGGTTGTGGCAAGGTGCTTCACAACCCTTAATACACCTGGGAAGAGTCACAGAGGCAAGGCACAGTGTGAAATTCCCTTTGCTGCTTCCTGTATACCACAGGGAAGACAAATATGGGGTGGTTGGATATTACTTAGTCCTTGGCCAAAAGACCAAAAGTCTAAAGTAGGAATTGAACCCTGCCCTCCATACACGCTGGCCCATAGTAGCCTTTTAAGCATCAACATGACAAGGCTTGCTGGAAACCCTTTTCCTTTCCAAAAGCTCTGTGGCATGGGGGCAGGAGTTGATAATACAGAACTGCAGAGGTTCATGCTAGCAACAGAGAGAAGTGCTAATATGAAACTCCCACGATAAATCAGTCTCAATATGTAATCCTAAAATAGCTTACAATATAACTACTTTTATCTTTTTATCAGTTACTGTTAATGTATCACCTAGCTTCCCAAATCACCATTACTGCTTAACAGTTTTCTCCTCTGCTTTTTTATAACATTGTTGAATATGATATTTCAGGTAAAAGATACAAGATTCAGCAGGTGATTAAGAGATTTGTTGCTGCCTGGCAAAGACAGACAAAAATTGTTTGTATTATGATGGCTAACAGCAGATCTCCCAGGGAGCTGTTGGAGGATATTTTAAACTTTGTACTGGTAAATTAACTCTCCCCTTCTTATCATGTGGCTGTACTAGCTAGGCATTGTACAAAATGGGGAGAAAACTCCTTCCTAGTGCAACATGAAATGCAATTCCTCACAATCCATATTTGCCATGGAGACACAGACACTCCAGATCTATTCAGAGAGATCAAACAACAGTGTAAACCTCTTAGCAAGGTTTTTTTTTTCATTCTTATCTAGGTCAGTAGTGAGGCACATCAGGGACCAGCATGGCTAATATCTCCTTGGGTGTGGAAAAAGCTTCATAATCTTTGGAGGATAGATTTATGTAAAACTGACAGATTAATCCAAGGAGAGCAGCAAGTAATTACAATGGCAGTAGTTACAAATCTAGTGAAAGACAAAAAGGTAGCTAAAGTGAGGTTCACACAGGATTAATGTAGTATGTTGATATCAACCGTAATTGGCTGAGTTTGTGAGGCTTTATACTCAACTTGATGGCATTTCTCTGTTTGGTGGTAATGTGATAACTTTGAAATGCTGCATCTGATCGCTTCCAAAATTTCAAGGAATGTTCTAGGCACCAATGGAGAGACCCCTATTGATGTTGATGAAAATTGGCAGTGGGGACACACAGAGCGCCTTGTACCTTGTTAGCCGAGTAAGCAGTTTCAACCCACTCTAACTGTCTCTAGATGAAAGAACGTGTTGATTGGAAGCCATTAGCACGTTCCAACATAACAACATCCCTCACTTTAGTTCTGCCCATCCTCCCACTATAGTTAAAAATGATGACACCCTGAAGGAAGAAGAATTGGGGGGAGGGGGTGCGCATACAGAATTCCTGGCAGGGCGAGAAATGGGGGTGCATAAAGAGCCCCTGGAATGGGCAGCACACAGAGCCCTTGGCATGGGGGGAAAGAGAGCATTAGGGGCACATGGAAACCATGGGGGGGGATATGAGATCTTGGCATGGGGGGCGCAAAGCTGCTGGCAGGGGAAAATATGGTGGCATACAGAAACCATGGCAGCAGGGAGAGTAGAGGACCTTCATGTGCAACAGCCAGGGGAAAGGTGACATGGGGAAAAAGTGGGGAATGGGGTCACCAAGGGCCCTTGGCATGTGGGGGGACGGTTGGAGTGGGGAGCCCACAGAGCCCCTGGCATGGGAGGAGAGAGGGGGGACCCTCCTATGTGAAGGGGAGGGGTTAGTGGGCATGCATAGAGGCCCTGGCATTAGGGAGGGTTGGGGGTTTCAGCAAGTCCCTGAAATAGAGGAATGGGAGGGTGGCACACAGGGATCTTGTAGAGAGGGAATGGAGGGATGCAAGGAGCACTTGGTTGACAATGAGCCCAGCCTATGCAAGAAAAAAAGTGTGCGACCCCCTGGTGTATATATGTTATTACTGAGAGTAAACTTAGATTGAAAGAGTGTTTTTAGGGTTGCAAAGTCAAGCACTCCAAAATTAGAAAATGCCAGATTTATGGTTCCCTGTATAAGTTTAATTCTGCTTACTTGTACATATGCATTTGATACAGTGTTTAAGTACATCATCTCATACTATGCCTTCAGTGTACAGGATGAGCATTGAATGAGGCAGCTGTTCTATGTTTCTTTTTGTCCTCATCATTCAATATATGGCCCCATACCTAATTTTATTAAACACCATCCAAATCCTGTACTGAGTACAGAATTACTAATTTCATGATAGGTTTTTCCATGTTGCTTAGCTCCATAATATTTGAGTACCTTACAAACAGGAATTTATCTTCACTATTCCCCTGTGAGATAGGAAAGAAGTAATATTCTGATTTTAGATATAGGGTTCTGAGGCACTGAGAGATTAAGGCCAAAATTTGTATGTGTTGATTGATTTTGGTTGGCTCAGGGTATGTCTACGCTTTAAGCTGGGTGGTGTGATTTCGAGCCTGAGGAGACATACTCGCACTAGCTTTGATCAAGCTAGTGTGCTAAAAATAGAATGTAGCCACAGTGGTGCAAGCAGCTAGATGGGCTAACTGTCCCAAGTAGGGACTCAGATGGGTAAATATTTGGGGCGGCTTCTATCTCCAACAGCTAGCTCTTCTGCAGCTACATTCTGTTTCTAGTGAGTTAACGCAAACACGCATATGAATCACATCCCCAGATTGAAATGTACGCATACCCTAGTGAATGGGTACTCCACTGAGACGTCTAGGGCCTGATTTTTTATAGGATTTTTTAGCACTTTATATGTTCAGAGATACTGTATAGACATTACCAAGCCTCACAACCGCTCCAGGAGATGGGTAGTATTGTCCCCACTTTACAAATGCAATGGAGATTTAAAGGCAAAGTGACAGTGAGTCATTGTGCACAACAATTTTGGCATTTCCTCACTTTTGAGTGTTTGACTTTGCAACCGTAATAACATTTTTTTTATTGGTTGGCTGGGAGACTTTTTGGTCTAATTTCCTAGTTTAGGCAAAAATAAATTATTTTTTGTGCAACTGTCAGCTAACTCCCTGAGTGATCCTTTGGACCACAGTAGGGAGAAATGGTAGATGGTCTAACTGGGCTTTTCCATCTCTCTCTCTCTCTCTCTCTCTCTCTCTCACTTTACTCTTAGATATGTTGTTTTTATGTTGCTATTTTGTAAGAAGGGGTGGAAGATAGAGATATTTCCTTACTCTGATGTACATCCTTCTAATTTTTCATACAAAAATACGGCATTCAGCAAGCATTTGGCACCTGGGAATGGTCTGTGCATCTTCAAAAATCTTTTTTTAGTGTTTGTCAGACAGAGGCTGACAGCACTAACCTAAATCTTGCAGATTTCCATTGGACCATGGAAGTGGAATATCACCTCTTGTGAGACAAAATCTTATTGTATTGTTTCAGTCATAACATGGCAACTTCATCAGTGTATTTGGCTGGAAGTAACTTTGAGAGGTATTTTTAATGTTTCAAAAGACAGCAGGGCAGACCTATAAAAACTGTGATAGTTCTGTAAAAGGACACTAAGATCTCCTATCTACTAGAAGTCAATGGGGAAAGATGTCTGATAGTGTAAGGTAATCTGCTCTCTCATTGGATAATTTGTATTAATGGGACATTGCCTTGGCTAGAATGTTCTTCCTATGAGTAGTTTTTCCAGCCATGGAATTTTATACTGAGGTGATGAAAGAAATGTATCCAGAAAATTATTCCTCCTGTGTAGATGAAATCTCAAGATTTTTCTGACAAATGAGGTGTAAAATATATTGTCAAATAGTACACTGCTCGGCGTGCTATCTCCCTGTCAATGTTAACTCACTGTTTACACATCTGGAAATACAGATTGTGGATGGATTTCTGATGACACTGCCCTAATGTCAGTTATATAGTTTAATATTTGCTTTATTGCCATCATGCTGCACAGCATGAAAAATATGGATTCTGTCCAGCCTGCAGCCACATACCAGTTTGTGTTTTGATTTCACCAGTTCTCACATTGTACATCGGGTTGGGCTTGGATGGATTTGGATGGTGGGTCTCTCATGAGTACCAGGGTGTTACTACCACGGGCGACACTATTTCTTTTGTGTCAATCCTGAGCTAGTACCTAACAAGAGCATGGTGTTAGAGATCATTGTGGTGCTGTGTTTTGGGTGAAAACTAAAATAGCGGTCCTGACCGCTTGTAATTGTTCATGACTGCGTTATACTCTCGAAGAGAATGAGTGATCTTAACTATGGTATTCTGGCCAAACTGAAATTTAGGTAATTACATTTTTCCTACTTAAAGTCAATTTAAACTGGATGTGGTATGCTCCACTTCCTCTCCTAAACTTCTCTGTAGCGTGGCTATGTACGTTGAACATCTGACACATTTCATTCCAGAGGCAGCTGTATTTAAGAGAAGAATAAAATTGTCTTTGTGCATAGTTTGTATTTCAGTTTCTTGTAATGTGGTTAGAGATTCTTTAGAATGTAAGTTGCTGTAGAAGATGAATATGGTACTGTTGGTGCTAGATTACTGACAAAGGGAAAGAACATCTTTTATGATACCAATCACCAGGGAAAGATACAGTCAACACCAGCTAGCAGAGTGCAGGGAGTAAGTCAGGGCTGTTCCATCTATGCACAAGACCAGAGAGTCCTGACCAGTCCACATGGGTAACAGCAAGAGCTTAGGAAAAGCTTCCAGGGCTACAGAAATCCCAGGCTACCAGGGTTCATCCCTGAAAGCAGCCAACACAGTGTACACTGGAGAGCACAAGGGATAAGTCAGAGACTTCCAACTCACCCTCTCATTGGACCCAGAAAATGTGCTCATGGCACTGGGATCAGTGGCTTCCATCACAGGGAGTAGTATATTGTAGTATCATAAAATAGCCTTTTAGAAAGGAAATACTTTACACACAATGTAAGCATGTTATTTACCTCTGGAAAGCAAACTGGAAAAGCTCTTGGATAATCCTTGAGTTCTCTCTTCACGCCAATAAACTGTATATTGTACTTCTCTTTTTACTTAAAGGAGCAAATTTTCAAAGCAGCCTCAATTAGCCCTTTAAAATTATGTTTATGATATTATGACTGTGTAGACAGATGCCTGACTACCACATTGACACACACTAATGTAAGGTTTTGCAAAAGTTCAAAAATGCACACAGTCTAAGAGGCCACTTTTGATAATCTCACCTTCAGAGGAAAGTAAAAGGAAGAAACATGGTTACAAGTACATTTAGTACATTTGTAGCTCATTTTATTTTTTCATTATCAGGCCAGTCACATAACAATACATGAGTAGAAACTGATTAGAACCATTGATTTCAATCTTCAGGATATCTTACTATTACATGAATTGCCATTAGAGCTGCTGATTAGGAAGGTGTAGAAAAGCACATTTTATGGAGCAGGTGGATTATTTTTTCTGTGTGCACAGAGAGGTTCCTTTTTCTTGGTTTCACAGGACCACACTCTGTTCAGTGAAATAAATGCTCTCCCCTTATCTCAAATTCCAAGCTGAGTTCAGCATCTGGAGAAGCTTAAGAACTCAATGCATCAAATTACCCTGCTCAAACTGTTGTTTATTGCAGGCCATTTTGTCCTGTCATCTCCATGACAGAATGTCAAAGCTTTTCTTTCCGTTGCCTTCAGCTTGCAGCATCTGCAGGGATCTGATATGCTACCTCTGCATTACACAGGGGAGAAACGTCAAACAGTCGCGATTAAGGCAGCAAACCAGACAACTTGCAGGCATTGGTAACTTCTGCTACTGCACTGCAGAGATGGTCTGTTAGAAACAGGATTTTGCTCCCCATTCTTTTGTTCACTTCTTTTGGATCTTAAACCATTTGATTTCCCATTGGAATGAATTAGTTTTAATGCATGTTTTTCCCGTTTTACTAAAATGTTCCAATATAAGTTCAGTTGCATGTGAACAAAATTAAGATTATCCTAAAAATATTAAAATGTGCCTATCGGTAACAGTGCAATACATATGTTTGTGCACAGTGATTTTATTTAGATAATATAAACTTTCCTCAACTGTTAGGAATGCTGTAGAGCAGTGGTTCTCAAAGCCGGTCCACCGCTTGTTCAGGGAAAGCCCCTGACGGGTCGAGCTGGTTTGTTTACCTGCCGCGTCCGCAGGTTTAGCCGATCGCGGCTCCCACTGGCCGCGGTTCGCCACTCTAGGCCAATGGGGGCTGCGGGAAGCAGCACGGGCCAAGGGACGTGCTGGCCGCCCTTCCTGCAGCCCCCATTGGCCTGGAGCGGCGAACTGCAGCCAGTGGGAGCCGCGATCGGTCGAACCTGCGGACGTGGCAGGTAAACAAACCGGTCCAGCCCGCCAGGGGCTTTCCCTGCACAAGTGGCGGACTGACTTTGAGAACCACTGCTGTAGAGAACCTTTTGGAAAAAATTGAATGTAAAATTAAGGAACAAAATACGTATTTGGGCATGAATTTTATTTTATTCTCCTGTTCCTCCTTTTTGTATTTTTTAAGGGACAAATCTTTAAAACTGAAAAGGAATTGAAAGATAAATCAAATGTATTTCTCTCAAGATACCACCTGCATAGGATTCCCACTGCTGGGTCTCAGCTTTAGGACAATCCTAGGCATTCTTTCCAGTTGCCTTGTCTTTTGCTTGAAGCTGAGACCCAGCAGAATAATCATCACAGGTGAGTAACTTCCTTTTCTCTGTTTATGAGCTGGTGCATTTTTATTTTATCCTGTAAATAAAAACATATTTTTATTTAAGTCACAGCTTACCCTGACATCTCTTTTATAAAGTTTCTAACCTAAATAAAAATATTTTGTGTACACATGCCTTGTAGTTATAAACCAAGTCTCTACCTATATGCATCTCTCTCTCATTAAATAGCCCTGTGTTATAGTAAGGTGTCAAGACATAAAAATTATAACCCCTTCATATTCATTCTAATATCATTTTCACACCACGTGCATCTGGTTTGGGTTGTGAAGATACTTTAAGCTGATGAATTTCTGATTGTCCTCACTTAACTGAGGTCCTATTTAAATTCCTCTTTTCAATAGTCTGTAGCTCTTCAGAGTATCAAATTGCCTTGGTTCTACAGATATAGGCAGAATTACCAAACTCAGAAGTTTTTCGGATATGTTGCCATCTTTGTCAGACTGATATGGACTTAGTTGTAGATGAATAAGAGAGAACTACATTTTGAAGGAACTATATGTGTGTTTGATAATACATGCACCAAGAGACATTGCTTTGGGGTAAAAATAAAACTGAAGACCTTCAGAGCCTCATTAAATTTGTCCCTAAATATCCATAGATATTTGGATGGGTTTTGTCATATAACCATGTTTAGTTTCCTGGTCAGTCTTGGTTTAGTCATGAAAAGGCATGCAGTGCTCATTAAGGTTGTTAAATGGACTATTTCTGAGAGGTAGAGTGGTATCTCTAAACAGTTCTGTCTCTATGCCCTTTACTGCAATGTGACAGTCCTTTCATTTATGAAACAGAGTGGAACTACAGTGTGGCAGGTAGTATGGGCAATATTTGCAATAAATATTTCACATTTTATACAGCTGGGGTGTATTAATTTTGTGCTCCAAAAAGTTCAAGGCTTGGATATGAGATCATAGAATGAGATTGCATTTCATAATAATGAATATTTTGGCTCCAAAATTAAATATGACTCATTCATTTTTGCTTTTAATTTCTACAGTCATTAGGGGGTATCTTATCTTCCTCTCTTAACAACATTTGTTGGTTATCAAATATTGCTACATAGAGTAAATACCTATTATAGCACCGATTATCCTGTGAATTTCAATTATTAATATCTAAAAATCAATGTTCTGATTAATGTACAAGATTCTGGTGTCTGTCTCTAATGCAACACAGAGCCTTTGGCTAGATTTACCGTCTCTGCTCAATTTTAAAAGCAAGATTACTCTAGCCATTCTCCATCAATTAAGTAATTAGCTTTTGGGAACTTCAGTATTTCAAATGAACACATAATATTTCTGGATTAACAGGCAGTAAGATTGTCTTGCCTGCTGCTGGTGAAGAAATGGCAAGGAAGCCTATTTTGTAATTGAGAGCCAAAGCAAGGCACATTGAAAGGACGAAGACATGCAAGCATAGAGCCATATAAGAGCAATGGGTGAAATTCACGTTATGTAAAGGTAGGGTGACCAGGTGTCCGGTTTTTGATTGGAACACCCGGTCGAAAAGGGATCCTGGAGTCTCCAGTCAGTACCGCCGACCAGGCCGTTAAAAGTCCAGTCGGTGGAGCTACGGCAGGCTAGCCCCTACCTGTGCTGGCTCCGCGCTGCTCCCCGGAAGCGGCCAGCAGGTCTGGCTTCTAGGTGGTGGTAGGGCCACGGGGTTCCATGCGCTGCCCCCGCCCTGAGCACCGACTCTGCACTCTCATTGCCTGGGGACTGCGGCCAATGGGACCTGCGGGGGCGGTGCCTGCAGATGAGAGGCAGACAGTGCACAGAGCTGCCTGCTGCACCTCCACCTAGGAGCCAGACCTGCTGGCCACTTCTGGACTGCAACATGGAGTCAGGACAGGCAGGAAGCCTGCCTTAGCCCCCCCGCTGCTCTGCTAACCGGGAACTGCTGGAGGTAAGTCCACGCCCCAACCCGCTGCCCCAGGCCTGAGTCCCTCCCACGCCCTGAACCTCTCTGCCCCACCCCTCAGCCTGGAGTCCCCTCCTCCACCCCAAACCCCTCATCCCTGGCCCCAATTTATTTGCAATAAATATTTCACATTTTATACAGCTGGGGTGTATTAATTTTGTAGTGAGCAGGGGGCAGGGCCTCAGGGAAGGGGCAGGGCTAGGGTGTTCGGTTTTGTGCGATTAAAAAGTTGGCAACCCTATGTAAAGGGCCAGTATGAGATTTAAGTAATGTATAGTCTTTGTGTGAGGAGCAAGATGCAGCATTGCTACCTTTACTCATCAATACTGGTCTTTTTCTAAATAGAAATGGAAACACAGAAGTTGTGTTTTCACCAACAATCATGACCTTTCCACAAGAATGGAAAGCCATGTTACATGTCTGTGCATGAACAAACTCACATTTTAAATTTAAATATGTTTTCTTCAGCAATCTGCAGTGGAAAAATCTTCATCATTCTGCATATGACACTTTTGGAAGACAAAGAAAAGCCAAACGAGATGCTGACTGGATACGTTTGGATAGAATTTTAAATTAAGCCTGTGTGTATCTGTGTGTGTATGTGTATATACATAGATATTATGAATATCTTATATTCACGCTGGAGAGAAGACGATCTTCAAACAAACAAACAAACTTGTGTATATCTAGCTTAAAAATGCTAATCTTACATTGCTTTCTTTATGTGCCTACATAATGTAACACACAAAAGCATTTTAGACTTTTATTAAGGCTTGATCATTTGATTTTTACATTTTAAATCTCAAATGGCTCATAACTATTGTCATTCTATAGTAAAAGCAACTTTTAGAGAAAAAACACTAAATGTAGGGCTAAGAAAAAAAAGGCCTTTGAATTGAAAGCAATTCCTGAAATGCCTTTTTGACTAATCAAGCACATGAATGCAAGTGTCTATCCTGCCTAATGTGAAGCTTTTAATAAGTCAGACAAGCACTGCTTGCACAGATTAATTTATGATGATGTTTTCTTGAAGTACTGTTAATTGTATATTTTTTGCTTCATACTCTAAATGGCTCTAATTTAATAGACTACTTCAAGTCCCTGCAGTCATGCTTTTGGCTTGTTACATTGCGATCAAAACAGATATTAAGTGTTTTTTATTGAATTGTGACCTGGTGATTAGAGAAAGCCTTGCAGTGTGTTAGTTATAACTAAACACTTTGCCGAAAGGTTGCATGATAAATAGCATCTGGCTCAGACTGATTTTAAGATTGCATTTAAGATTGCATAGAAGAAAGTTTGAGGGTAGAGGAGAGAAACCTTGTCAAATCATAATACATGGCTGATGCCAACATGTCAGTTTCTTGTCAACTAAAAGATGATTTAGAACAACAAAGAACAATGAATGTATGTACATACAGCCTGAACGTAATAATCCAGGATATCGCATTATCCTGGAGAGCCACATGCCCTATATGTAAACCATTAGTAGTAATTAATTTCCAGCAATCTAACCTGGGACAAATCCAATAATCTTGCAGACCCTGACAAATCAAGTTGTTGTCAGGATGACTGTACATCTTTGCCTGCTGGGGAACTCACTCACACTCTCTCCCCCCCACACACACACGCACATTGAAAACGCTTACTCTACCATTCTAAACATCAAAAAAAATTTGACACTTTTTACTGAGAACCAAATTTCTGTTGGTTTCAGATGTTTTCAGGGATTGAGTTTAAGGGGATTATAGCCTTCAAATGTTTTAACACTTTTGGAGGATGATGTGGGGGGTGGGGTCTGTCCATCTCTGAGCCTCAGGGATTGCAGAATTTTGATACCATCTGCTGTTGGATTCTAGTGAGGAAAAAGGGATCAGACAAGCCACCAAAAAGCTATTACATGGAAAAGAGAAAGCCCTGGCTATTCAAATCTAGTCAAATTTTGGGGGTTAGAGGTGAGGCATATTTTGGAAAGATTGAAGATAACATTGATCCCTCTGTGTCAGCCACAAGTTGGAGGAACCTTAGTTGTTGTTAATATTTGTATTATCATAGCACCTAGAAGCCCCAATCATGAACCGGGAGCCTGTTGTGTTAGTCACTGTTCAAACACAGAACAAAAAAATGGTCCCTGCACTAAAGACCTTCTAAGTATAAGACAAGAGACAACAGGCAGATACAGACAGATGGAGTGTACAAGGAAATAAGACAGCATAGGTCATCATGATATGCCGTGATCTCAGCACACCAGCAGCCTAGCTATTGTCATGGTTTTTTGATGCAACACTGCACAGGAGAGTTTTAAGGAGGGATTTGAAGGAGAACAATGAAGTGACTTGGAAGATGTTTAGGGGGAGCTTTTCCCAAATGTGAGGAGCAGCATGGGAGAGGCATGAAGATGCGTGTTTGAGAATTTTACAAGTGAGTGATGGAAGCTGGTATCCTGGGCTGATCGGAGACTGGAGTTAACTTCTCAATACTGATGAGAGATTATATGTAGGCTGGAGATAGGGCATGAAGGGCCTGGAAAGTGAAGACAAGTATCTTATGTGGAAGGATGCAAAGAGAGTGATGATATGGTGGAAAAGTTAAGCTAGAAAATGATCTTTGCAGCAGCATTCTGAGGGGTTATGAAGTGGGCATGATTGCGTTTGTCAAGGCTGGAGAAAAGGATGCTGCAGTTGGCATTCAAATTAACCCTTATAATTGACCTTTAAAGTTATATGTTGGCTGCAGGCCTGGTCACTCAAAAACAAAATAGAGAGAGAGTGCAACATTGGGTGATGTCTTTTTCTGTCACCTACCACTCCCTGTTTTCTAAATTACGGTTTGTACAATCCAGGACTTACTCTCAAAAGGCTGTTGTTAAAGGTAGAACATTTACTACAGCTTCAATTAGGTACTGGGGTAGTTTTCACTGTTGTAGTACAGGGGCTTGATTTGTGTGGGATTGGATAGACTAAAAGGATTGGTGTTGCAAGATGATCAGGAAAGATTTTCTTTATTTTTCAGGAGTTTCCATGGGACACTGATTTGAGTCTTTTGGCCCAGCAGTAAGCCATTATTTAAGGATGGCAAATTGCCATTACAGTTCCATATGTTCAGTATGTGACATATCTCCTCTGATAAAGTGGTGAAAGGAGTCCCTGTGATTAAGGCACATGAGTGGGAGCCAGCTGACTTGGGTTGTATTCATGGATCTTCTGCAAACTTCCTCTGTAATTTTAGGCATATCTCTGAAATTGTGTGCCTCAGTTTTTCCACCAATAAAATGGGAATAATAGCAATTTCCTCACAGAGGTGTTGAGAGTCTCAATATTTGCTAGGTGCTTTGGGATCTTCTGAATGGAAAATGCAGTATATGGAAGGGACAGTATTTATTTATAATCTGGGCCAGTAATCAACTCCTGAATGTTAAGATGGGAAGCACAAACATAGCCAAATGTGTCTTTAGTGACTGCTCAAGGGACCCCTAAAGTAGAACCAAAATTGTACATTGTGGAGCATCTGTGACTTAAGACAGGCGACTTCTTACTGGAGGTGGCTCTTATGACATTTTTCATTGTATTTTCAAGTGTGACCTGTATTTTCAAGTGTGACCACTCACTTTCTGCTCCCGATACCCCCTGTTGGCTGTTAACGTCGTCAGGTGGGTCTTCAGTGGCTCAGCCCTCTGGCTAAGTCACACAGATTCTAAAATGGATGAACCCCTTCCGAGTTAACACAGGTCCTACAAGGACTACCGCTCTGCCTTTGTTGGAGTCTGCAGCCGTGTCTCTTGGCTCAATTCTCAGCCTCTTCTGGGCTAGCTTTAAGTCCATCCCTACCCTGTTATAGAGCAGTGCCTCCAGGGTGTCCTCCCTGGAGAGACTTTGTCCTCAGCGGTTCTCACTGTCCCAGCACTCCAGCCAGGTCACCTCACACATTCAGTCCCCTTCTGGGGGGGCCATCTAACAAAGTTGAATAAATGGTTGGCCATCTCTTGGGTCTTCAGCCCTGTCCTTGAGCCCTTTAAATTCTAGCCCCTTTCTTGGGTTTCTAAACAACACTTGTTCTTGGGGCTTTGACCACTCTTCCAGTAGTGGGATCCGAGCCCACCCATGGCGACCCTACAAATAGCAGTCATGTGCTGTTTCCTTTAGTAATTACTAGTGCTGTTCCCTGGGCCACTTCCAGGAAGCCCCCTTTGCTTCACCGTAACCTTACGGCTGAAGTTTTCTCTCTTCCCTACTTGAGCAGGGTCTCTCCCAGGGTTCCTTGCCTTGAGAGTTTCACAGTCTTCCTCACCCTTCTGGTCTCAGCCAGGAACTGACCTGCTGAGGCCCACCAGCTCCTTTTAACTGAGCCTGCTGTGCTCTGACTGGCTGATTCCATGCAGCCTTTCTATGCAGGCCTGGAGGGACCCACCTTCACTGCTCCTTTCTTGGGGTGGGGTGTGGTAGGACCCCACAGCCTTCAGCAGAGGGCCCCGTCAGATAGAGCAATTTTTTTCTTTCCACTTTTTAATATTTATTTTCCTACATCCCAGTATTTGTGTAGGATAACAAAGTGAATGCATATATGGTTTAAAAGTGGGAACAGTTTGGTTAATCTACATCTTAAATAGTTCTGGGCCCCAGTAGTATATTCGTAATATAGCATAGAATACAAAGCAGCTCTGACTATGGAGCTGCATGGAGAGGGCAAACTTAGGACCTGCCTAGCCTATTTATGTCAAAGCACTGATTAAATGAGAATAGGAGAAATACTAAGATAAAGACCTTCCTTCTCACTTTCTGTCATGTGCTCATATATCTTCAGCTTTTTATTGAAGCCCAAAAGTTTATTGCTTATTATTTTAACATAATGACCTAATATATTTTTAGGTTGTTTTGCTCAACAAAAATTGTGATGATGAACAAGATGGGTCAAGTCCTAAGAAGTGCTAACACCAGTGGCTCACATAATAGTTAGCACACGTTAGAAATTTGCCCAGTGCATTTTATTGTTTTTGATGTAGATTTTTGAAGACAAAATAAACCTTCAAAATTAGTGCTGTGTGAATATTTGTAAATGTTCTTTGGCAAGCTCTCTCTTTGACAGAGAGTTCCAGGCTGTAGTCCTGATCGATCTCTTGCACTCACATAAATATGCCAGATACCACACAGATCCAATGGCACTCTGGCACACACTGATCAATATACACTAAAATGTAACAACAGATTGAAAGTTGGTTGAAGAATATTTTACCCAAATCTAATCTTAAAAGTGGGAAAGAATCATCACTTGAGTCACGTCAGAACTCTGTGGAACACTGTTCCAACATATTTTGGGGGGAGCAGGGATGCCTTTCTGGTATTTCTGATCATTGGAAATCTAAAAATATGGGAATTTTCATTAAATCCCTTTTTGAAAAATCTTCCACCCCAGCTAATTCTAGGATTCCGGTACTTCTCTTTTGAGGACTCAAGCACCAGAAAAAAAAAGTTACTTTGCCTTGAAAAACACATATTGAAAACAAAACAAATAATATCTAGATACCAGTGTGATAGGTGGATTATAAATAAAACAGGTAGATAGATTTCTGCCTTTCAGCCCTGGTCTACACTAGGACTTTAGGTCGAATTTAGCAGCGTTAAATCGATGTAAACCTGCACCCGTCCACACAATGAAGCCCTTTATTTCGACTTAAAGGGCTCTTAAAATCGATTTCCTTACTCCACCCCTGACAAGTGGATTAGCGCTTAAATCGACGTTGCCGGCTCAAATTTGGGGTACTGTGGACACAATTCAATGGTATTGGCCTCCGGGAGCTATCCCAGAGTGCTCCATTATGACCGCTCTGGACAGCACTCTCAACTCAGATGCACTGGCCAGGTAGACAGGAAAAGAACCGCGAACTTTTGAATCTCATTTCCTGTTTGGCCAGCGTGGCAAGCTGCAGGTGACCATGCAGAGCTCATCAGCACAGGTGACCATGATGGAGTCCCAGAATCGCAAAAGAGCTCCAGCATGGACCGAACGGGAGGTACGGGATCTGATCGCTGTTTGGGGAGAGGAATCCGTGCTATCAGAACTCCGTTCCAGTTTTCGAAATGCCAAAACCTTTGTGAAAATCTCCCAGGGCATGAAGGACAGAGGCCATAACAGGGACCCGAAGCAGTGCCGCGTGAAACTGAAGGAGCTGAGGCAAGCCTACCAGAAAACCAGAGAGGCGAACAGCCGCTCTGGGTCGGAGCCCCAAACATGCCGCTTCTATGATGAGCTGCATGCCATTTTAGGGGGTTCAGCCACCACTACCCCAGCCGTGTTGTTTGACTCCTTCAATGGAGATGGAGGCAATACGGAAGCAGGTTTTGGGGACGAAGAAGATGATGATGATGAGGAGGTTGTAGATAGCTCACAGCAAGCAAGCGGAGAAACCGGTTTTCCCGACAGCCAGGAACTGTTTCTCACCCTAGACCTGGAGCCAGTACCCCCCGAACCCACCCAAGGCTGCCTCCTGGACCCAGCAGGCGGAGAAGGGACCTCTGGTGAGTGTACCTTTTAAAATACTATACATGGTTTAAAAGCAAGCATGTGAAAGGATTACTTTGCCCTGGCATTTGCGGTTCTCCTAGGTGTAGTCCTAAAGCCTTTGCAAAAGGTTTCTGGGGAGGGCAGCCTTATTGCGTCCTTCATGGTAGGACACTTTACCACTCCAGGCCAGTAACACGTACTCGGGAATCATTGTAGAACAAAGCATTGCAGTGTATGTTTGCTGGCATTCAAACAACATCCGTTCTTTATCTCTCTGTGTTATCCTCAGGAGAGTGAGATATAATTCATGGTCACCTGGTTGAAATAGAGTGCTTTTCTTCAGGGGACACTCAGAGGAGCCCATTCCTGCTGGGCTGTTTGCCTGTGGCTAAACAGAAATGTTCCCCGCTGTTAGCCACAGGGAGGGGGGAAGGTTGAGGGGGTAGTCACACGGTGGGAGGAGGCAAAATGCGACCTTGTAACGAAAGCACATGTGCTATGTATGTAATGTTAACAGCAAGGTTTACCCTGAAAGAGTGTAGCCACTGTTTTATAAAATGTGTCTTTTTAAATACCGCTGTCCCTTTTTTTTTTCTCCACCAGCTGCACGTGTTTCAATGATCACAGGATCTTCTCCTTCCCAGAGGCTAGTGAAGCTTAGAAAGAAAAAAAAACGCACTCGCGATGAAATGTTCTCCGAGCTCATGCTGTCCTCCCACACTGACAGAGCACAGACGAATGCGTGGAGGCAAATAATGTCAGAGTGCAGGAAAGCACAAAATGACCGGGAGGAGAGGTGGCGGGCTGAAGAGAGTAAGTGGCGGGCTGAAGACAGGGCTGAAGCTCAAATGTGGCGGCAGCGTGATGAGAGGAGGCAGGATTCAATGCTGAGGCTGCTGGAGGACCAAACCAGTATGCTCCAGTGTATGGTTGAGCTGCAGCAAAGGCAGCTGGAGCACAGACTGCCACTGCAGCCCCTCTGTAACCAACCGCCCTCCTCCACACCCAGACGCCCAAGAACACGGTGGGGGGGCCTCCGGCCAACCAGCCACTCCACCACAGAGGATTGCCCAAAAAAAAGAAGGCTGTCATTCAATAAATTTTAAAGTTGTAAACTTTTAAAGTGCTGTGCTTAAAGTGCTGTGTGGCATTTTCCTTCCCTCCTCCACCACCCCTCCTGGGCTACCTTGGTAGTCATCCCCCTATTTGTGTGATGAATGAATAAAGAATGCATGAATGTGAAGCAACAATGACTTTATTGCTTCTGCAAGCGGTGATTGAAGGGAGGAGGGGCGGGTGGTTAGCTTACAGGGAAGTAGAGTGAACCAAGGGGCGGGGGGTTTCATCAAGGAGAAACAAACAGAACTTTCACACCGTAGCCTGGCCAGTCATGAAACTGGTTTTCAAAGCTTCTCTGATGCGTACCGCGCCCTCCTGTGCTCTTCTAACCGCCCTGGTGTCTGGCTGCGCGTAACCAGCAGCCAGGCGATTTGCCTCAACCTCCCACCCCGCCATAAACGTCTCCCCCTTACTCTCACAGATATTGTGGAGCACACAGCAAGCAGTAATAACAGTGGGAATATTGGTTTTGCTGAGGTCTAAGCGAGTCAGTAAACTGCTCCAGCGCGCCTTTAAACGTCCAAATGCACATTCTACCACCATTCTGCACTTGCTCAGCCTGTAGTTGAACAGCTCCTGACTACTGTCCAGGCTGCCTATGTATGGCTTCATGAGCCATGGCATTAAGGGGTAGGCTGGGTTCCCAAGGATACATATAGGCATTTCAACATCCCCAACAGTTATTTTCTGGTCTGGGAATAAAGTCCCTTCCTGCAGCTTTTGAAACAGACCAGAGTTCCTGAAGATGCGAGCATCATGCACCTTTCCCGGCCATCCCACGTTGATGTTGGTGAAACATCCCTTGTGATCCACCAGAGCTTGCAGCACTATCGAAAAGTACCCCTTGCGGTTTATGTACTCGGCGGCTTGGTGCTCCGGTGCCAAGATAGGGATATGGGTTCCCTCTATAGCCCCACCACAGTTAGGGAATCCCATTGCAGCAAAGCCATCCACTATGACCTGCACATTTCCCAGGGTCACTACCCTTGATATCAGCAGATCTTTGATTGCGTGGGCTACTTGCATCACAGCAGCCCCCACAGTAGATTTGCCCACTCCAAATTGATTCCCAACTGACCGGTAGCTGTCTGGCGTTGCAAGCTTCCACAGGGCTATCGCCACTCGCTTCTCAACTGTGAGGGCTGCTCTCATCTTGGTATTCATGCGCCTCAGGGCAGGGGAAAGCAAGTCACAAAGTTCCATGAAAGTGCCCTTACGCATGCGAAAGTTTCGCAGCCACTGGGAATCGTCCCAGACCTGCAACACTATGCCGTCCCACCAGTCTGTGCTTGTTTCCCGAGCCCAGAATCGGCGTTCCACAGCATGAACCTGCCCCATTAGCACCATGATGCATGCATTGGCAGGGCCCATGCTTTCAGAGAAATCTGTGTCCATGTCCTGATCACTCACGTGACCGCGCTGACGTCGCCTCCTCGCCCGGTATCGCTTTGCCAGGTTCTGGTGCTGCATATACTGCTGGATAATGCATGTGGTGTTTAATGTGCTCCTAATTGCCAAAGTGAGCTGAGCGGCCTCCATGCTTGCCTCGGTATGGCGTCCACACAGAAAAAAGGCGCGGAACGGTTGTCCGACGTTGCTCTGACGGAGGGAGGGGCGACTGACGACACGGCTTACAGGGTTGGCTTCAGGGAGCTAAAATCAACAAACGGGGTGCCTGTACATCAAGGAGTATTTCAGGCAGGACTTCACGGAGGGTTCCAATAAGAAATGGTGCACCTAAGTTACCGTTCTTATTGGAACAAGGAGGTTAGCCTGGCCTCTGATTGATACATGGGTAGATTTACCTCGCTGCACCTTCTCTGTGAGTGACTGCAGTGTGACCTAGAGGAATGAGTCCCCTAGACAGGGGAGGGGAGGCAAATGAGTACAAAACAAATCTGGTCTATTTCTTGTTTTGACCCATTCCATCTATCTTTTACATCTTTGGCTGGCAGCAGACGGTGCAGAAGGACTGCCTGCCATCCACATCTCATGGCTGCTCGGCAGAAGATGGTACAGTACGACTGCTAGCCATCCTCATCTCTTGCCTGCCCGGCAGAAGATGGTACAATACGACTACTAGCAATCCTCATCTCTTGCCTGCCTGGCAGAAGATGGTACAGTACGACTGCTAGCAATCCATATCGCCTGCCTGCTCACCATAAGACGGTTCAATAGGACTGACTGCAGGACTAAAGAGAATGACCTGGTCAAGTCACTCCAAATTTAGTCCCTGCGCCCATGTCTGCCCAGGCGCTCCCAGCCGACGTGGCCAGGAGCACCTCGGACATGACGAGGACGACTACCAATCGTATTGCACCGTCTGCTGCCAGAAGGCAATGGGTTGCTGCTACTGTGCAGCAAAGCCGTACCGCATCTGCCAGCACCCAGGAGACATAGGGTGACGGTTACCTGAGCGGGCTCCATGCTTGCAGTGGTATGGCGTCTGCACAGGTAACTCAGGAAAAAAGGCGCGAAATGATTGTCTGCCCTTGCTTTCATGGAGGGAGGGAGGGAACGGGGGCCTGACGATATGTACCCAGAACCACCCGCGACAATGTTTTAGCCCCATCAGGCATTGGGATCTCAACCCAGAATTCCAATGGGCAGCGGAGACTGCGGGAACTGTGGGATAGCTACCCACAGTGCAACGCTCCGGAAGTCGACTCTAGCCTCGGTACTGTGGAAGCGCTCCGCCGAGTTAATGCACTTAATGCACTTAGAGCATTTTCTGTGGGGACACACACACTCGAATATATAAAACCGATTTCTAAAAAACCGACTTCTATAAATTCGACCTTATTCCGTAGTGTAGACATACCCTCAGTTACCCTGGTTGTGGCTAAAGTTGAAGGTTACAGAGAGAGAAGAGAAGCTTGTGGAATTACTGGGGGGTTTTTTCTTTTGTTTTTTAAAGGGACTTTTAAGTCAATTTGTAACCTTCGGGCTGAAATCAAAGGTGCTCTATAAAAACATCCGTTTTTTCTTTGCTGGAAGTAGCTCCCACACAGAATCTAAGGGCAAAGAGGGGCTGCAGTGAGCCAAAGCTGGGAACCATGACTGCCAGCATCACATGGCACCAGGCACTTGCAGACCTACAGGTTCCAGAAGCCTCCAGAGCTTTTTAATTCATAATTAATTGTACATTAAAAAGTTATTTATTTTTTGAAATATACAGCTAACGGGCCTCTTTTACTTTAAAGGTATAATTCTATTCCAAATTAAAAAGAAAAATCTTAGATTGATGGAAGAGACCAGTGCATCTCACTGACAATGCAGGATTGTTCCGTGCAATAAGTTTTCTAGTGTTTTGCCCAGCCTAGTTTTAAACGTCCCAAATAATGGGACTCCCTTCATTTTCTTTGAGACAGTTCTACAGCTAAATATCTCGTTCTATAGGAGCTACTCCTAATATCAGCCTACATTTTCACTTATTTAATTACTCCTAGATGTACTTCCCTGTTCCGTTCTAATTAATTCTTTTCCATCTTTAAGAGAGTGAAATTTGCTTTGGGATACTCCTTCGAGCTGAGCGTGCTGTTTAAGTGTAAGGTATTGTTATTAGCCACACACCTCAACATCAGAAGGAATGTTTAGGTTCCAGGGCTGTGTGGCATTCTTTTATGTGATGCCACTGCAAATTCAGCCCAAAATCAGGTTAGTCTTTTTTCTATATCACTTTGCAAATTCGCAGCTAATCTGCTGTCCACCCACCAGGTTTCTTCAGCATTGCTGCTTTACAGATTTCCCAGGGAGCATCTGTGTTTCAGATTATTTTTTTCTATATAGATCAGCCTGGCATTTTGAGGAAGTGAATCATATTTTTATTACTTTCTGTTCATATTTCTAATCTTTACAGGTTACACTGATTTACTTCATTAGTATTTGCATCTCCTCCTAATTAATCTGGAGATTTCTTTGACATGTTGTTTACACCCTTTTTCAGATTGTGCGTGAAAATGTTGAATAAAACTGGTTTTAACACTGATACCTGCAGTTTCCCAACTGACACCTCCATGCAGCTCAAAATATTGTAGTTCATCATTTTTCTTTCTTAACAGCCCTTCAGCCAGTTTTCAGTTTAAGCCAGTGTTCTTGTCCAAGTCTACTTAAAGTATCATGGAATAAGATTTTGTGGTATACTATTGCAAATCATCATCATTTTCTCCTTTTTCCAATGCCAAGATTGAGTGAGGCCAATTTCTGTTGGTTTCTTGGTTTAAGTAAGTATCTGGACTCCCAAATCTAGGCCCATTTTACAGATGCGGAATTGAGACACAGAGAGGCTAAGTGACTTCTCCAAAGTCACACAAGAAGTCTGAGACTGAGCAGGGACAATCTATCAAATGCTTTTCCAAAATGTAGTTATTACATCTGTCGCCTTCCCTTCATATTGTAAAGTTGTCCAAAAAAAAAAAAAAGGAGAAAAAAAGGATCAGATTTGCCTTGCAAGGTGTATTCATCTAAATGTATGCTGCTTATTGCTCATGCCTCCATAATATTATAATCTTAGCAATTATCTCTCAATAAATTTTCAGTTATTTTATTTCAGATTGAAGTTTGACTTCCAAGAAAATAATTGAGAGGATCACAGTTCTTTAGAATTTTGTGTGGCAAATTGCCAGCACTACCATGATGGGTCTTGCGCTTTCTCTTCTTGGAGGGGGTTCAGGGCACCATTTCTGAACTGGAGTATTAACTGCCCCACTTGTGTCCTAGTGGAGAGGGAGGGACCCGGGCCCACCCTCTACTCCGGGTCCCAGCCCAGGGGCCCTAGGGATAGCGGTAAACCACTTGAACTAGCAGTTCCTTCCCCTGGGCTACTTCCCTCTCCTGCCCTTCAGCTTGTGGGGCTTCCTGCCCTCCCTCTGCACAAACCAGGTGTCCCTTTACCTAGGGTCTTGGTCTTCTTAGCCCACTGCAGCACTTCTCCAAAGTCTCCTCTGCTTCCCTCCAACTGTTCTCTGCTCCAACACCAATCCACTCTGCTTCAACTCCTCCAAACTGCTCTCTGTTCCATCATCGATCTACTCTGCTTCAACTCCTCCACTTGTCTGTTTGAAGCGAGGGGGTTTTATCAGGTGACTGGCTTCTGGTGCTTTAATTGGCTTCAGGTGCTTTAATTAATCTATAGCAAACTTTCTTCCCTCTTCAGGGAATAAGGCTCCCTTCTAACACTCTCCTGCTGCCCACTGGCCATGCTGTATCACACTTGTTTTAAAAATTGAATCATTAGGTAGAAAGCTACTGCTTTAGTATCCTAGGGAGTGTGTCATTGCGACTAGCTGTTTTACACTTTTGAATTTTCCAAGTTGAAATGTTTCAGGTATTTCCTTATGGACTATGTATCTATAGCTGTTTTTGCAAAGCCTTCATTTCTTCCTAATTGCCCAATCTTCTTTTCTTTATTTTTTAAAATTAACTATTTTGAACTGCGTAACAGGTTGTGTGCACGCTGGGATGCTGGCATAGTTTGAGTGCTGAAGACATTTTCCACCTTCATTTGTGTTTTTTGCTGCTTACCCAAGGTTTGCAAATACATCATGAATCATGTATTCTGTCTTGTGATATATGTAATAACCACATGACATATATAATCCAAAGGGCTGGTCAGGCCAATCCTTGGAGAGCTTGAAATGAAGAAAAAGACTACAAGTCACAAAATCAGTTGTCCTGAAAATGCCAAATACTGAGACTAGAAAGGAAAAATTAAGAAAAGGAAAAGAGAAGGAAGACTGGAGAAAATGCAACAGTATTGAGGAAAACTATGCTGCTGCTATTGATTCCTTCATTACACTCAAATTCCAGAGATCGTTACTAGAGAGTGTTGCTGCTTATGCTTGTGGCTGAAGAAGACATAGAAATGGTGATGAAGTGCCATAAATGTTTTTGATTTGTCATTTAAACAAATAAGGGACTCATAAGCAACCACCTCATTCTTTCTCCACATTAGCTGCCATTCCTCAATATGAAAGATTTTTGCAATTTTTCCAGTGTGGTTGTATGCTTCACATTGTGCAGTGCGAACCTGGTATCCCCTTTAAGTAAAAAGGAGGCTTTTCGAGCATCAAATACGTGTAATTTGATATTTGGAGAAAGCTTAATCAAATCGATAGCAGTTATCACATTAGTTGTTTTAAACATGTCTGTGAAAGGATGCCTTTTCACATAGGATCAGAGCATATTCCACCACTCAACACTACCAGAGCTATCTGAATAATATTGGTCTTAATTTACTTGCGTCATGAAGAGCATCTGAAATAGTCTGTTGTGTTTTCCACTGTATGGATATCATGTTGTCTACCCAATTTACCTGGCAAATTTCTCCATATTAGCACCAAATTATAAATAAAAAGAGAATACCAGATTAGTGACATCTCAACGAGAGAGACCCCATTTCTGGGCAAATTGTATGAAAATGCAAGAACTGTGTTTGAGATCTAAATTGAGCTGGTAACTCATTTCTGTCCAATTACTCCCAGAGCCAAATTAACATCTCAAATGAATCCTCCTACAGATTTTATAACCCACCATGGTCTGTCACTTCATAGTGAGTAGTTCTTTTTAAATTACCAAAAACTGTTAATTACCTGGAAAAATAACTTCTAGCAAAATACGGATGGCTTCTATTCCATATGACTGTTCTTGCAATAATCGGCTCTACTGGTCAATTAAACGCTTTGAGGTTTATTCACCAAGCAGGGGACACATCATTGCTGCATGAAGGTATTGCTTAATTATTCCATTTAAGACTGGATGGAAGAGGGGTCATTAAGGGTTTAAAGCTTTCATTTAGATTTATATGGCTTGCAAGTATACTTATGAAAGACAAGAGCTTTTCTCTTTGCATAAATTAGTTTAAAATCATAGATTTTTGAGTGCTCTTCAGAAGGTAAATGAGATCCTGATTAATTTTAGTTCTCCATTTGCAGGACATAATAGTGAACTAAATGTAGACTGAAATCATGAGTAAGTTGAGAGAACCATCATTTGAGAGTTATGTGAATATATCAGATGAATCTGCTGAACATGTGTTTCTTTCATGAGATACAGCCAAATGTTTAGGTTTCCAGTCCATATCATAAACTGTGTACATTGTCCATTCTGCCTTCTGCAGAATGTCCTCAGCGTGTGAAAACCATCATTTTAAAAGCTTTAAGTGGTCAGTGAAATTCCAAGAAAGCAGGGAAATATGTGGTGGTGTTTTTTATACAGAGATAATCTATCACTTTAAAATGTCACATTTTTATGTCTGATTTATTACCATTACATTAATGTGTGGAGCTCTTGTGGGATTCCAAAGCAGTTGCATTTACAGACGTAGAGTTCCTCAAATCAATGCACCCTGCAGAATTTCCTTTTTTAGGTATAAAGCTCATTTAACCTTTCGTAATAATACTGCTCTTTTGAGATAACTTAAGAAAATCGAAATTAAAATCATGAATGTTAGGTCCGTCAAGTATAAAATTAATGAATGACAGGGTTTTCTGACCTTAATACAAGTGTTTTCCATCTCTTCTTGTAAAGTGCACGGGCTGAAATTGTGGAAAAGCAGCATCACTTGCCCCACAACCTCAGCCATGCAGAACACAATGCCATCCACAGCCTCAGAAACAACTCTGATATCATAATCAAAAAGGCTGACAAAGGAGGTGCTGTTGTCATCATGAATAGGTCGGAATATGAACAAGAGGCTGCTCGGCAGCTCTCCAACACCACTTTCTACAAGCCATTACCCTCTGATCCCACTGAGAGTTACCAAAAGAAACTACAGCATTTGCTCAAGAAACTCCCTGAAAAAGCACAAGATCAAATCCGCACAGACACACCCCTGGAATCCCGACCTGGGATATTCTATCTACTACTCAAGATCCATAAACCTGGAAATCCTGGGCGCCCCATCATCTCAGGCATTGGCACCCTGACAGCAGGATTGTCTGGCTATGTAGACTCCCTCCTCAGGCCCTACGCTACCAGCACTCCCAGCTACCTTCGAGACACCACTGACTTCCTGAGGAAACGACAATCCATTGGTGATCTTCCTTATAACACCATCCTGGCCACTATGGATGTAGAAGCCCTCTACACCAACATTCCACACAAAGATGGACTACAAGCCGTCAAGAACACTATCCCCGATAATGTCACGGCTAACCTGGTGGCTGAACTTTGTGACTTTGTCCTTACCCATAACTATTTTACATTTGGGGACAATGTATACCTTCAAATCAGCGGCACTGCTATGGGTACCCGCATGGCCCCACAATATGCCAACATTTTTATGGCTGACTTAGAACAACACTTCCTCAGCTCTCGTCCCCTAACGCCCCTACTCTACTTGCGCTATATTGATGACATCTTCATCATCTGGACCCATGGAAAAGAAGCTCTTCAGGAATTCTACCATGATTTCAACAATTTCCATCCCACCATCAACCTCAGTCTGGTCCAGTCCACACAAGAGATCCACTTCCTGGACACTACAGCGCTAATAAACGATGGTCACATAAACGCCACCCTATACCAGAAACCTACTGACCGCTATTCCTACCTACATGCCTCCAGCTTTCACCCTGACCACACCACACGATCCATTGTCTACAGCCAAGCTCTGCTATACAACCGCATTTGCTCCAACCTCTCAGACAGAGACAAACACCTACAAGATCTCTATCAAGCATTCTTACAACTGCAATACCCACCTGCAGAAGTGAAGAAACAGATTGACAGAGCCAGAAGAGTTCCCAGAAGTCACCTACTACAGGACAGGCCTAACAAAGAAAATAACAGAACGCCACTAGCCATCACCTTCAGCCCCCAACTAAAACCCCTCCAACGCATTATCAAGGATCTACAACCTATCCTGAAGGATGACCCAACACTCTCACAAATCTTGGGAGACAGGCCAGTCCTTGCCTACAGATAGCCCCCCAACCTGAAGCGAATACTCACCAGCAACCACATACCACACAACAGAACCACTAACCCAGGAACCTATCCTTGCAACAAAGCCCGTTGCCAACTGTGCCCACATATCTATTCAGGGGACACCATCACAGGGCCTAATAACATCAGCCACACTATCAGAGGCTCATTCACCTGCACATCCACCAATGTGATATATGCCATCATGTGCCAGCAATGCCCCTCTGCCATGTACATTGGTCAAACTGGACAGTCTTTACGTAAAAGAATAAATGGACACAAATCAGATCTCAAGAATTATAACATTCATAAACCAGTCGGAGAACACTTCAGTCTCTCTGGTCACGTGATTACAGACATGAAAGTTGCGATATTATAACAGAAAAACTTCAAATCCAGACTCCAGCGAGAGACTGCTGAATTGGAATTCATTTGCAAATTGGATACAATTAACTTAGGCTTGAATAGAGACTGGGAGTGGCTAAGTCATTATGCAAGGTAACCTATTTCCCCTTGTTTTTTCCTCCCCCCTCCCCCTTTCCTCAGACGTTCTTGTTAAACCCTGGATTTGTGCTGGAAATGGCCCACCTTGATTATCATACACATTGTAAGGAGAGTGATCACTTTAGATAAGCTATTACCAACAGGAGAGTGGGTTTGTTGGGGGGGGGGAGAAAACCTGGATTTGTGCTGGAAATGGCCCACCTTGATTATCATACACATTGTAAGGAGAGTGATCACTTTAGATAAGCTATTACCAACAGGAGGGTGGGTTTGTTGGGGGGGGTGTTGGGGGGGGGAGAAAACCTGGATTTTTGCTGGAAATGGCCCACCTTGATTATCAAACACATGGTAAGGAGAGTGATCACTTTACATAAGCTATTACCAGCAGGAGAGTGGGGTGGGGGGAGAGAAAACCTTTTGTAGTGATAATCACCCATTTTTTCATGGTTTGTGTGTATAAAAACGTCTTCTGTATTTTCCACAGTATGCATCCGATGAAGTGAGCTGTAGCTCACAAAAGCTTGTGCTCAAATAAATTGGTTAGTCTCTAAGATGCCACAAGTACTCCTTTTCTTTTTGCAAATACAGACTAACACAGCTGTTACTCTGAAACCTGAGATTTTTGTGTATGTTATCCATCTTCCTTTGTGCAGCATGCCTACTGTGCAAAATACATCATCTTGAAGGAAAAGAACTCTCAAGAATTTATTCAGGAAGCTTTTTTTTTCCTTTTTGTCAGCTTCCTGAAAATTTATAATATACCCCTTTTTTTAGCCATTAGAAAAAGAATGAAGTTCTGAATTTGTAGTTAATTTAATTTTCTTCCCAAAGGGTTTAATGAAATTAATCATTTATTTTCAACCACCTGAAACTAATGCATGAGGAATGGAAATCAGTTTCAAACCATTACAGGTAGTGAAAACAAGTACATATAAAGAAACACTTTGATCTTTGTTTAAGCTGGTTTTATGGAAATAGTGGAATAGTTGAGATATCAGTCCCATAAAAGACAGTAAAATTACTTATGCAATTACACTGTATATAAGTAATATACATACAGAAATTTTAAAAAATATTGTTAATGCAATATTAAAGTTGAAATAGGAAACCCTAAATCAGAAAACTCCAATATCTAAGGCAGCTCCCACAACCAGTGTTAACTGAGTCATGTTGTACAGTCTGTTATTTTAGTGTATACATGAACATTGTATCGTGCATTGAGGTTTCCATTAGTTAACAGGAAAAACAGGAATAGAAAATTCTATATGAGTAAAACTTGTCTGAGTGAATGTTGCAAGAATAACTTTGACTTTGAAATTTCCGATTTTAACTGCTTGATAGTTCAGTTCAGTCTTAACATTGCATTAACAATAGTTTTTAAAATTCGATTTACTTGTTTATTTAAATGGGGAAAGAAATCATAGTTGATTATTTTCGCATACTAGTATGTGTGTTACGGTGCAGTGGACAAAAATGCTGATTTACTTTTTGGTGCTGATAGATGCAAAACTAATTTCTGACTTCTAGTGTGTGTCCTTCACTAACAAATCTAGAATCTAAGGGTAGGTCTACACTACCCGCTGGATCGGCGGGTAGCGATCGATATATCGGGGGTCGATTTATTGTGTCTAGTCTAGACGTGATAAATCAATCCCCAGGTGCTCTCCCGTCGACTCCGGAACTCCAATGCCATGAGAGGCGCAAGCGGAGTCGACGGGGGAGCGGCGGCAGTCGACTCACCGCCTTGAAGATGCCGTAGTAAGTCGATCTAGGTACGTCGACTTCAGCTACGCTATTCACGTCTTACATCGACCCCCCTCGCCCCTGCGTGTAGACCAGGGCTAAGTTGGTTTTGGTTAGGAATTGTTCAATAGGAGGAGTTAAAATGATGCTAAGAAGGCATTTATTACTGAATTTGTTTATGGAAATATAAGTGTCAGTACAAAATAAACATTTCTTACTACATTCCAACTGTAAGTAGCTTTTTTGTTTAAAACAGTAATTTTGTTTCTTACAGGATTGAAAGGTCACTCATGGTAATAAGCTCTTTCTCTCCATGGTTCTTAAAGTAATTTATAAACATTAATTTTCACAATACTCTTATGAGACAAGTAAAGAGGCAGAGAAATGTTAAGTGACTAACCTAAGATTACATAGTGAGTCAGTGCCCACTATGGCTAGAATTGAGGAGTCCCAGCTCTAAATGTGGGTATTTCCATTAGGCTTGCTACTTGCACATGAGCGGTGCCATCTGCCAAACATTTTGTGAACTTCCTTACTAGCTGATAACTTTTATCCATAACTTTTTCACTCAAGCATCTTTCAGGCCTAAGTTATTTCAGCAGCCTTGTTTGTTTGTCTCTCAGCAACCAGAATTTGAAATCAGATATCCAGTAAAAGCAGAGTTCACAGGTCAAATACAAGGCTAAAATTTGCAAAACCAAGGAAATAGGTCAGTCCCTCTAATTAAAATCGAGTGTTTCCACAAACCTCTGTACACATATAGTGCTAGCAAGAATGAACAAGATTGTTCCTGTTTAATACTACAGTAACTCCACTGAGGTCAAAGAGTTACTTGGTTTTTATGTAGGTTGTAGTGAAATAAGAATCTGGCCCAGCAGGTGCCATTTAATTTTGTTTACAATATGTTTGCACAGTGAGGGTCTGGTCCGCTTAAGGCCTCTGAGTGCTATGGGAATATAGATGATAATAAGAAATGCAGTTTTATTATTATTTATCTAATACAACATTTGTTAATTTTTGAATGTTATGTGTAATCTGTGTTCACTGTTCTCACATTTAGGAGGACTGGTTTTATTGCGATTCAGTAAATGTGCTGTTTCAGAGGCAAAATGGGCTTTTAGTGTATTAGTCTTTCTGGGCATGTTCACATGTTAAAAAAGTGTGCAGGATGAGGCAAGTGTAGATCTCTGTCTGTCTGTGTGGATTTTTATACTACACCACTCACTATTGTGTCTGAGACCCTTACGTTCTGGGTGGGGAGAGGAGGAGCAGCATTAGGAAAGTAAAGAACTGGGATGGGGAATAGATTCCCCTAATCTTTGCCACTGTTTGGTTGAATCTCTGGGATTCTTTGAGCATCCAGTTTAATCTTTCTCTGTCAGCTTCAGATTAAAGGAAAAAAGATAGAAGCAGTGTGGTCTTGTAGTTAAGAGATTGGTCTGGGATTCAGGAGACAGAAGTTCCATTCCTGGTTCTGATATAAACTTTATTGTATAACTTTGGGCATGTCAGTGCCTCTCTCCCTCCTCCTGCACCACCCCATGCCTCAGCATAAAATGGGGATAATAATACTGGAAGTGAAAGCTAGACAAATTTAGACCGGAAAGAAGATTCAAATGTTTAACAGTGAGAGTAATTAACATTGAAACAATTTACTGAGGGATGTGGCAGATTCTCCATCACTCTAAGTTTTTAAATAAAGATGAGATTCCTTAGGCTATGTCTACCTACAGCTTATGTCAGCAGGACTTGTATTGCTCAGGGGAAGTGAATAAACAACCCCTCTAAGTGACATAAGTTACACCGACAAAAGTGCTGGTGTGGACAGCACTATGTTGGCAGGGAGCTCTCTCCTGTCAGCATAGATCATCTTCACCAGATGCACTGCAGCAGCGAAGTACATGTAGACATGCCTTTTGTAAGAGACATATGATGGCTTGGGCCTGATGCAGGAATTCCTAGGTGAAATGTTATGGCCTGTGTTATGCAGGAGGTCAGACAAGATAATCATAATGTTCCCTTCTGATCTTAAAATCTGTGGAACATTCTAGTGGTTTGATATAGATAGATAAATAGATATTCACATTTTTGATGTAAATTTGGAACAAAGTTTTTTTTAGCTTATGTAATATCTAAAAATATAGGTTAACTCTAGAGATGAGAAAAGGCAGTAATTTGAAATGTTTCAGGTATGCAGTAATGATGTTTTACCCATCTTTGCAAAGGACTTTGAGATGAAAAGTGCTATACATGTGCTAAGTATAATTAATACACTGATTATTGGTGTCAATGTTTTTTTAAGAAAATGTAAAAAGGTTCCTTTATACACATCAGTGTCAAAGTACAGAAATGTGGTCATATATATTAGACTCTACAATGTCCAGTGGTCTAGATAAAGACCTATCCCCACAACACTATTTAAGCTCTCGTTTTTTTGTGAACTTTTTTTTTGAGTCAAAAGGGGGAACGGCAGGTTTTCAGTCTGCGGAAGAAAGCAGCAATGGAGCTAAACAGATTGAATCAATTTAATTAAGATCTGCAATGCTCAAGGGACTATTATTTTTCCTTTAAAAGTGTTAGGCCACAGCATAAATAAAATGAAATACTCCATATTCACGAATGCCAAATGGTTTAAAGACCATATATGGCTGTGCTATACTGTTGAATTTGCTTTGCTAAGTGTGTCATATCACCTAACCTTTATATTTTCACACATTATAGTCTTTCATATGATACCAGCCTAGTACATTTATTTCTGATACTAAGGTGTCAGACATTGAATAAACAGAAACTCTCTTACAAACATCCTTAGATGTCCTGCAATTTTTTAACACTTTACACCATTTATAAACAGAGTGTATTATTAAAACAGAGAGGCTAATAACTAATTATTGTAGTAGCAAGATTTGAGCAATCACATCTGTAGTCACTAATAAAAGATCTACAATCTTTTTTTAAAAAAATTATTTTTGTTCCTTGCACTCAAGAGGCTATATCCATTTTGAGTCTGCCCATATGAGCAGAGGAGAGGCACACCATTGTCCCAGGACAATACTCTCCTCTTCCATAATGAAATCCCAATAAGGTGTTCATTTACACACTCCTACAGACCTGTACATTTTTTGCTCTGGGAATACTAACAGAGAAACAAAAAGTCTATGCAATAAATAGATGAAGTACAGCTGTGGTTTCTGGGTGTCCAAAGGGATTAGTTTGTGTAATGCCATATTAATTTTTTTCGAGAAGCTTAGTTGATCTTCACAAATATTTATCAGCTGCTGAAATGCCACATAACAATTGTAACTGAAAATAACTTGCCACTTTTCACAACTCTGTAATTCAGACATCTAAGCATTTCCTATATAGATGCAGCTTTTTCAGTGCTTTTATGTCCCGGGAAAATATATATTATCTCCATATATATCATACTTGCAGCTTTGCAAGGTAAAAAATAGTCATGATATTTATGAAGTCTCATAAAACTGATGCAATTAAAATTAAATGGAAAGGAAATATATATGTGCCTCACTTTGCCACCAAAATCGACCTTTTTTTCACAAAGTGAGTCTAGAGTTAATATATACAAAGCAAATAAAACTGAATTGTGGACTCTTAGGTGACTCTTTCATGCTATCATTAAAAAAACTACATGGCGTGGCTGTAAAATATTTAATATGAAAACAAAAGAAAGTTTTGAAATGGGTAAGAATTTAGCAGCTTTGAGTATCATATTATCCCTATTTTACAAATGGGGAAAATGAGGCACTGAGATACTAATTAGCTTTACCAACATGTCACAGTAAATCATTGAGTTGGCAAGACCTAAAACTGGGAAACACTCCTGATTCTCAGTTTAGTGTCCTATCCCTTCTAACAGGGCTGTGCTCCTAAATGTTCTCCTTGGCACTCTTCAAATGTGTTCTCTTTTATGTAATAATTTACATCAACTACAATGTAGGCTCCATTGAGGAATCTAAAGTAAATGCTGATGCATAATATTATTTGATTGTACTTTGTATTGTACTTTATGCAAGAATCATCCAGATAGTCCATTCCCACTCCCTGAACTGGGACCATCCCCACCCCCTTTTCCTACAGGGTTTTGATCTGTTCTCTCTGGGCTAAGATTGCATTTTCAGACAGTTGCACCTTTTCCCAGCAGCTCTCCCTTACCTGTTTTCTGTGTCTTGCCAGCCTGGGGGAAGACCCCCTCTGCTCTGCCAGTTGGGTCATTTGCATTTTCACAGACAACCATTTCCTCAGTGTGGAATGCATCCTGTCTTAAAGAGACACAGTTAATTTCCACAAGCATATCCATACTGGTGTCTTGAAAAACTGGGACCTGGATTGGGGTACCCTCTGTCACCCCTCTCTCTATCCCCGAGAGGTCAGCTGTGTGACTGCTCTCCTCCAGGAGGTCAGTTACACAGTTCCCTCTCTGGACCTGTGTTTCAGGCTGAGTGCCTGTGTGTACAGATGCTGAATCAGCCACTTTGTCGTGGGCATCTGCTCCCAAGTGACCAGTGAGGAGACATTCATGTACTCCCACTATTCTTTCCCCAGCTTCTTTCTCTGGGCCCCCTCTAAAACATGTTTCTCTATGCTCTCTAGAGTGGGAACTGCCCCTTGTTCAGCTGCAACATGCTGGTAGCTAACAACCTGGACAGTTTTCTCACTGACAGGCACTACACCTCCTTCCCTCCCTCCCTGTTGCATCCAGCTGCAGAGCAGGAGCTGGTCTCAACCACCCCCCACACCTGGAACAATGCTGCTTCCCCCTGCTGCAGAGGAAAATAGGTGATTAGTAACTGCTGATAGTAAGGGGGCACAATGTAAAGGTTATGGTGGGGCAAATTGGACAATAGAATGGGGACTTAGAAGCAAATTAGCAAGGTCTTGCTCAGATGGTGCACAAAAATGTGTCATTGATTTGCAATCTAGCTGGCTTTGAACCCTACTAAAGTAAATGAGAATTTTATGCCCTTGAACTGCTATATGAGACAGCTGATCTATCTTTACTTCTCTATTACCTATTTAAAAAGACCAGTCATGGGCTAAAATGTAAGAGACCATTTTCCTGTAACAGCTATATAAATGGGGATACCAGGCCAAGATGCTTATTTCAGTAATCCATTACTCTAGTCTATTTCAGAGATTTGGGCTTAATTCTCCACTGTGCCCAAGTGGAAGGATCCCCCAAAGACTTTAAGCCAGCTGAGAACTGGGTATATCAGAGCCTAGCTCTGCCTCCTCCCCTTCCCTCACATGCTGTGTCTCCTCCTTGCCTCCAGTAAGCCTTTGCTTTCCCTTATGCCACGCAGTGGGTTCCAGTGCAGTAGATGGCAGATGCAGAAGGCAGCAGAAACATCATTGCCACTGGGGAGATTCCTTTGTCTGTTTCAAGTTCACTCTCTGCCGCATAAGCAGACAGCTGTCTCTTCTGTCTGTAATACCAGGGACGGATAATGGTGTGATCATCTTAGACCAGGTTTACCTCCTCTGTCATCACTGACCTGCTACATTCTGTTTGGCTTTGGGAGCAGAGCAGATCTATTGCATCTCTCCACCAGACACCTTAGCAGCTCAGCTTTTGGAAACCTATTGCATTGCTCAGTCACTTCAGTTATACATTTGACCTGCTTGCTTTATGGCTGAAGCCTTAAATTTCTCTTTTCATTTTAGTTTTTGTTACACTAAAGTGCAGGGAACAAACAATAACTAACTGTATGTTTGCTGAGGATTTCTGGAATAACGTAAGCCATAAGATATTTTTGCAGCAGTACAAAAAAAGAATTACATCTACTAGGCCAATTTTACCCCTGGTGTAATTTCACTGCAGTCAGTGGAATTACAACAGATTAATTATACCCCTAGCTTTCAACGTGCAATAATATGGCATACCTTCCAATACCCCACTGCACAAAAATATGCCATACTTTCCAACCCAACACTCTATACAACACAGCACACCTTCTAATATCCCACTCTGTATACAGTATTTTCAGAGCTTGTAATTTATAAGCCCCGATTAGGTATCCATGTATTGTTATAGAAATAATATTGAAGTATGTATCCATGTAACACTCAACCACTGCAGGGATGGGTGCAGTAAGGTGACACTCAGGATTACTGCACACCTGTTGTGTACTTTGCACCTGGTGGGAGACAGCAGCTAATAACACTTTGTCCTTATCCTTTCTTGGCAAACTCTTTGCAGTGAAAACATTGCCATCAGTGCTATTTTCTGAATTTCCAATGTGAGCTGGAAGTGGCTCTCTCGTTACATAGCAAGACCACCAAAATGCTACCCTGGGAATAGGGCACTTATGCTGTAGACCAACAGAAACCAGAGTGCTAATGCAAACAAACCACCTGACCTGTCCAAACTTCTTCAATCAAAAGACTTTATATATGAAATGAGGCGCCACCTCCGAATGTGCTGCTAAGGGCATAGCGTGAAAGGAGGCCATCAGCTAAACATGCTGTACAGCTCTTCCAGCATTAGATACAAATCACACTCCCAGCAAAAACAGGAGAGGGGTTTGTGGCTCTCTGAGGAGCCTAGGCTCTCAAGGCTATGAGAGAGGGTGAATAATGAAAGCCAAAAGACACGTTTCTGGAAAATACACCCACAGCTCTGCTTACTGTACAATAGAGCAATTTCCCTCTTTAAAGCCTATACCTGAGGGAAGAATGGAATGTGGGGATATGACATTGACCCACCCTGTCTAGACTAGGAAATAGGTTGTATTGAAAAACGTGATAGTTCAAGCATATTAGCAAACATGTTTTTAAACACTGCCTATTTTCCCAGTTTAGACTTGCCCATTCAGAAGAGGGGCAAGGAAACAAGGAAGGGGCACTGGGCATGTTGGAAAGTCCCAGTTCAAATCACTTGAACATCCAACCAGAGAGCTCAAGCAGATACACCCCAACCTAGAGAACTCAGCTGGCCTTGAACTGCTCTTGTCAACCCCAATAGTAGGAGCCTTAGCAAGGTGAAGTTCACTTGTCTGCAGACATGAAGGCATGAACAGAAAATCCCTGGGAATTGTGGTCCTACCATAATTAATCCTAAGGGATTCATCATGTGAGGGAGGAAAGCCAGGGTATTTTAATTCTGACCTGGGATTCTGGGTGGGAGGGCAATGGAGTGAGACAAACAGACGCCCAGCCAGCCAGCCACATGGCTGTTTCCTTGCTGTGGCCACCAGACTCCCAGCGCTGGCCTATGCTGCCCCCTCACATCCCTCCATGATCCCCCACATCATTCCCAGTGTCCCCGGCAGCCCCTCCTTCCTCCCTACTCCCTCCGTCCCCTGAGTCCTCCCATTTTGCCCTGTCACTGCAAGAAAGAAGCTTACCAGGGCAGGGCAAGCAAATGCAGAGCACAGGCAAGGTGGTACTCCTCCTGACCTGAGGCATGTACCAGAGCACAGCTGTAACTCCTCGCCCACTCTGGAATGCGCCCACCCAGGCGCCTGGGGAGGGGCACATGACCATTTCTGCCCCTCCCTAGCGTCGCTCATGAGGGGAATTAAAGAGACTCTCTCACATTCTTAGGACTTTACTCTTTTCCTCAGGGGTCCCAGCATAATACTCCTTCTTGCTGTGGGCAAATATCTTAACAACCTCAGCTACATGGAAAAAATCATTTCCAAGAAGCATATCAGCCAGGAGGTGTTCAATCTTCCCCACAGTCAAAACACTTTCCAAATCTTCCCACACTACCTGAGTTCTAGCTAGTGGTACAGGGTATCTGGTTCTGTCCACATCTACAGTTTCAGCCATTTGACCAGGTAATATGCTGGCAGCTGGGGTCATGCTCTGCTTAACCAGAGAAATAGGAGCCCCTGTATCCTTCCGTCCTAAGTATTCCCTGCCATTAATCCTGACAAACCTACTGTGTTCCATATCTGGTTCTGTAGAGCTAATCTCACAAAATCAATATGATAAGTGACAAGCACCCAAGGACCTTCTGTGCTCAGCAACAGCATTAATATTGGCTATTTGCTACCTGCTTCCTCCCAGCACAGGACATTTATTGCTCAGGTGATCAGTAGAATTACAGTGATAACACCTTTTGGGTTCTTCTGTTTTCACAGGAGATTTGGGATGAGGATTAGAGGAATGGTTTTGGGGAGGTGAATCCCCAGCCTCCCAGTCACTCTCTCTTTTTTCCTCAGGGGTAAAACCCTCACCCACTTTCCCATCAAATCTTTCATCTTGTTTACATATCTCCATTACTCATACCAGCACCCCTCTTAAGATCTCTAAATTTCACTCAATATGATTCAGGAGTAATCTGAAATTATTTCAAAACTATTTTTTTGAATTTACAATAATCTAAAGCATCCTGAATTGGCATTTCTTTTAATATATTCAGAGCTTTACGAGTTAACTTTGCAACCAAAGTGGGGATTCTCTTGCCATCAGGAATCTGATGAATCACACACAGCCTAGCAAAAGTAGTGAAATATTCTGCAACGTCATCTATCTTTGTATGCACGGCACAATTGTTCCCATTTGTGGATTTTTGGAGAGGTGGGAATCAATGGTGTGGACGGGGTTTGGTTCTGCTTCTCTAGCAAGTCCAACTGGTGCTTTCATTCTCTCTCTTTTTCCTCAGCTTCCTGGACTTTTAGCTCCAGGGCCTGCTGATGTGCTAACTTCTGGGCTTCAGCTTCTCTCTCTTTCTCTCTTATCTCTAGATGCTTTAGTTCCAAGATTCTCTGATGTTCTTTCTATTTTTCTGCCACCTGCAGTCTGTACAGTTCCAGCTTTGCAACTGCATTACTCTCACATTACCTGTGTCTGTGTTACTGGAACCCGGACATTCTGCTTACCTCTTCTGGAGGTCACATGTTGCCAAGCTTCTTCACTGGCCTCTTGGCTCCTCTGTGCAACCTGTTCTGTATCTGTAGAGCTTTGTGCCCCTAGAAGCCTATCCTGAGTTTTGTCCAGAAAATCCTCAGTTTCCCGTATGCAACGCAGGGTCGTTATCTGTTGCTCCAGACCTTCAATCTTCTCTTGCAATATGGAGACCAGCTTGCACTTTGTACAGACAAAGTCGCTTCTGTCCTGTGGAAGAAAGACAAACATGGCACATCCAGTGCAGGTCACAACAGCTGAACCCCCCCCTTCCATATCACCTTCCTACTATGAGCTTCCTCAGAAGTCTGCTGCTTGCCGGGGGCTAAGATTCGCGATGTGACGGAGAGACTGCCGAGACTCATCAAGCCCTCGGATCGCTACCCCTTCCTGCTTCTCCACGTGGGCACCAATGATACTGCCAAGAATGACCTTGAGCGGATCACTGCGGACTATGTGGCTCTAGGAAGAAGGATAAAGGAGTTGGAGGCGCAAGTGGTGTTCTCGTCCATCCTCCCCGTGGAAGGAAAAGGCCTAGGTAGGGAGCGTCGAATCGTGGAAGTCAACGAATGGCTACGTAGGTGGTGTCGGAGAGAAGGCTTTGGATTCTTCGACCATGGGATGGTGTTCCAAGAAGGAGTGCTAAGCAGAGACGGGCTCCACTTAACGAAGAGAGGGAAGAGCATCTTCGCGAGCAGGCTGGCTAACCTAGTGAGGAGGGCTTTAAACTAGGTTCACCGGGGGAAGGAGACCAAAGCCCTGAGGTAAGTGGGAAAGCGGGATACTGGGAGGAAGCACAGGCAGGAATGTCTGTGAGGGGAGGGCTCCTGCCTCATACTGTGAATGAGGGGCGATCAACAGGTTATCTCAAGTGCTTATATACAAATGCACAAAGCCTTGGAAACAAGCAGGGAGAACTGGAGGTCCTGGTGATGTCAAGGAACTATGACGTGATTGGAATAACAGAGACTTGGTGGGATAACTCACATGACTGGAGTACTGTCATGGATGGTTATAAACTGTTCAGGAAGGACAGGCAGGGCAGAAAAGGTGGGGGAGTAGCACTGTATGTAAGGGAGCAGTATGACTGCTCAGAGCTCCGGTACGAAACTGCAGAAAAACCTGAGTGTCTCTGGATTAAGTTTAGAAGTGTGTGCAACAAGAGTGATGTAGTGGTGGGAGTCTGCTATAGACCACCGGACCAGGGGGATGAGGTAGATGAGGCTTTCTTCCGGCAGCTCACGGAAGCTACTGGATCGCATGCCCTGATTCTCATGGGTGACTTTAATTTTCCTGATATCTGCTGGGAGAGCAATACAGCGGTGCATAGACAATCCAGGAAGTTTTTGGAAAGCGTAGGGGACAATTTCCTGGCGCAAGTGCTCGAGGAGCCAACTAGGGGGGGCGCTTTTCTTGACCTGCTGCTCACAAACCGGGTAGAATTAGTGGGGGAAGCAAAAGTGGATGGGAATCTGGGGGGCAGTGACCATGAGTTGGTTGAGTTCAGGATCCTGACACAGGGAAGAAAGGTAAGCAGCACGATACGGACCCTGGACTTCAGGAAAGCAGACTTCGACTCCCTCAGGGAACGGATGGCCAGGATCCCCTGGGGGACTAACTTGAAGGGGAAAGGAGTCCAGGAGAGCTGGCTGTATTTCAAGGAATCCCTGTTGAGGTTACAGGGACAAACCATCCCGATGAGTCGAAAGAATAGTAAATATGGCAGGCGACCAGCTTGGCTTAATGGTGAAATCTTAGCGGATCTTAAACATAAAAAAGAAGCTTACAAGAAGTGGAAGGTTGGACATATGACCAGGGAAGAGTATAAAAATATTGCTAGGGCATGTAGGAATGTTATCAGGAGGGCCAAATCGCACCTGGAGCTGCAGCTAGCCAGAGATGTCAAGAGTAACAAGAAGGGTTTCTTCAGGTATGTTGGCAACAAGAAGAAAGCCAAGGAATGTGTGGGCCCCTTACTGAATGAGGGAGGCAAACTAGTGACAGAGGATGTGGAAAAAGCTAATGTACTCAATGCTTTTTTTGCCTCTGTTTTCACTAACAAGGTCAGCTCCCAGACTGCTACGCTGGGCATCACAAAATGGGGAAGAGATGGCCAGCCCTCTGTGGAGATAGAGGTGGTTAGGGACTTTTTAGAAAAGCTGGACGTGCACAAGTCCATGGGGCCGGACGAGTTGCATCCGAGAGTGCTGAAGGAACTGGCGGCTGTGATTGCAGAGCCATTGGCCATTATCTTTGAAAACTCGTGGCGAACCGGGGAAGTCCCGGATGACTGGAAAAAGGCTAATGTAGTGCCAATCTTTAAAAAAGGGAAGAAGGAGGATCCTGGGAACTACAGGCCAGTGAGCCTCACTTCAGTCCCTGGAAAAATCATGGAGCAGGTCCTCAAAGAATCAATCCTGAAGCACTTGCATGAGAGGAAAGTGATCAGGAACAGCCAGCATGGATTCACCAAGGGAAGGTCATGCCTGACTAATCTAATCGCCTTCTATGATGAGATTACTGGTTCTGTGGATGAAGGGAAAGCAGTGGATGTATTGTTTCTTGACTTTAGCAAAGCTTTTGACACGGTCTCCCACAGTATTCTTGTCAGCAAGTTAAGGAAGTATGGGCTGGATGAATGCACTACAAGGTGGGTAGAAAGCTGGCTAGATTGTCGGGCTCAACGGGTAGTGATCAATGGCTCCATGTCTAGTTGGCAGCCGGTATCAAGTGGTGTGCCCCAAGGGTCGGTCCTGGGGCCGGTTTTGTTCAATATCTTCATAAATGATCTGGAGGATGGTGTGGATTGCACTCTCAGCAAATTTGCGGATGATACTAAACTGGGAGGAGTGGTAGATACGCTGGAGGGGAGGGATAGGATACAGAGGGACCTAGACAAATTGGAGGATTGGGCCAAAAGAAATCTGATGAGGTTCAATAAGGATAAGTGCAGGGTCCTGCACTTAGGACGGAAGAACCCAATGCACAGCTACAGACTAGGGACCGAATGGCTAGGCAGCAGTTCTGCGGAAAAGGACCTAGGGGTGACAGTGGACGAGAAGCTGGATATGAGTCAGCAGTGTGCCCTTGTTGCCAAGAAGGCCAATGGCATTTTGGGATGTATAAGTAGGGGCATAGCGAGCAGATCGAGGGACGTGATCGTTCCCCTCTATTCGACATTGGTGAGGCCTCATCTGGAGTACTGTGTCCAGTTTTGGGCCCCACACTTCAAGAAGGATGTGGATAAATTGGAGAGAGTCCAGCGAAGGGCAACAAAAATGATTAGGGGTCTGGAACATATGAGTTATGAGGAGAGGCTGAGGGAGCTGGGATTGTTTAGCCTGCAGAAGAGAAGAATGAGGGGGGATTTGATAGCTGTTTTCAACTACCTGAAAGGGGGTTCCAAAGAGGATGGCTCTAGACTGTTCTCAATGGTATCAGATGACAGAACGAGGAGTAATGGTCTCAAGTTACAGTGGGGGAGGTTTAGATTGGATATTAGGAAAAACTTTTTCACTATGAGGGTGGTGAAACACTGGAATGCGTTACCTAGGGAGGTGGTAGAATCTCCTTCCTTAGAGGTTTTTAAGGTCAGGCTTGACAAAGCCCTGGCTGGGATGATTTAACTGGGAATTGGTCCTGCTTTGAGCAGGGGGTTGGACTAGATGACCTTCTGGGGTCCCTTCCAACCCTTATATTCTATGATTCTATGATTCTATGATTCACTCATCTTTCTGCTTTTTCTGTCCCTACTTCCCTTTCCTCAAATAAGCAAATAGAAAATAACAGACTTGTAACCTTCTCTTTAACTGTTGTCAGCCACCACACTTAAAGTCTCCCTTAAAATCTCTACACCAGTGGGTGAAGTGCAAATCTCTCTCAGAACAACAAGCTGTGCATTTGACCCTATTTGCTGCACTACTGTGATGGAGTTCCCGGGGTGCAACCTGGACAGTGGGACTGCTGAGCTCTCTGTCCCACCAACCCGGTGTATTGCTCTCACACTGTGATGCTGTTGCTAAGCCACAAAGCACTGACAGGTACTCCACTTACAGACATCCATAGGCAGGGACACATCCAACTGAGTTACATGAATGCTTTGCCAGCCACTCATGAACCAACAATAGAGATGCTCCAGCCAATTCCCCCCAGCCTTGAACCCCAGAACTATACTGTTTTGCACTGGTTAGAAGCTTGAACAATGTAAATTCATTACCCAGTTCGCCCTCAATCTGGAGAGGACGCATGCTAGCCTTTGTAAACTGAGCTGAGATTTCTCAAGCACTTCAACCAAAATACACTCTTTAGGTAAAATATAAAACAAATGTATTAACTACAGAAAGAGAGATTTTAAGTGATTCTAAGTAGTACGTGTAGAGATCAAAATTGCTTACTTAAGAAACAAAAATAAATTTGCAGTCTGAGTTCTACAAACTAAACAGGATTTGAATCAAGCAGATGATACAAGCAGGTTACAGATCCTCAACACACAGGTTGGGACTCATTTCCAGCCTGTGACTATCCTCCCCAGTTCAGTCTTTGTCCTCCAGACATTTCTTCCAGGTGTTGCATTGGGATGGGGAGAGATCAAGTGATTATGTCACTTCCCCTCTTTTATAGTTTCTTCCAGCTTGCTGGAAAGATCTATGCCTGTGATGTGGGGGTCCATCGCCATTGGTCAAGCAGTGTCCATTGTCTACGTCAGGGGTCTCAAACTCCCGGCCCGTGGGCCATCTGCAGCCCGTGAATCTCCCCAATGTGTCCCATGGGGCTCCAGCAGTTTTGGGGCCGGGTGTCTCCCTTGGCCCCACCTGCCGCCCCCTGGGCGCTCCCTGCAGGGGCCCCGGCAGCGCAGCTCCAGTGGCTGCTGGCCCCTCCCTGCGGCCCCAGGGCGGGCCGGGGCTGTGCCTCCGCACATTGCCCCGCCCCGAGTGCCCTGGCAGCCAATAAAAATCTGCGGGACCGGTGCCTGGGGGCAGCAGCACGCAGAGGAGCCCTGCCTTGGAGCCCAGGTAAGTGCCGCACCCCCTAACCCCCTCCCAGAGCCTGCACCCTCACCCCCTCCCCACATACCCCCTTCTGCCCCCAAATTCCCTCCCAGAGCCTGCACCCCCTCCCTCTCCCCACATACCCCCTTCTGCCTCAAACTCCCTCTCAGAGCCTGCACCCCCTCCCCCTCCCCACACACACCCCAGCCCCCAAACTCCCTCCCAAAGCCCGCACTCCAATCCCCTACCCCAGACCTCCTCCCCCACCCAAACTCCCTCCCAGACCCTTAGGCAGGTGGGGGGCGGAGTTTTGGGGAGTGGGTTATGGGCGGCATAAGTGACATTATTGGCCCTCTGGGAGGATTTGACAACTGGCACTGGCCCTAAGGTAAATTGAGTTTGAGACCCCTGGTCTACGTGTTCTCTCTGAGATGTCTTCTGGGATGGCTGCTGGGAGAGTGGATCCCCTTTAATTGGCCATCAGCATGTCTGGCTACTCCATTATTGTACCTGAAAAGGCTGGTTGTGGGTGTTCCCAATCTCACAACATATTTCAGTAACGCACACACAGCAAAACATCATAACTTCACATACAATGATAGCACATACAATCCAACAGGATATTAATGTTCAACAGATCAAGACTTTTAGAATGATACCTCAGAGGGCATACTTTGTACAAAACATATCATAATTATATGTCAGTGGTGAATATGGGGATTCCAGGGTGCTACTCTGAGGTACAGAATGTCACAGTAGATTTTCTTTTCTTTTACGTTGGCTTTTCTTCCTCACTCAATCCTCTTCCTCAAAAAAAAAAAAGGGGGGGGGGACAGCTGAAAATGGGCTGCTTTTCTTGGATGAAAGAAACAGCACACTTTCCCCTCCAAGTTCATCATTTGTTTAAAACTCAGTGGGTTTTTTTCACATGGCTTTGTGTCCTGGCTTCTCTGCAAATTCAGTCTCTTTCTCTAGTGAAGCTGAGCCATGCCTATTTTGTAACAGTTAACGAAGGGGAATGTAGCCCATCTTGCCAGGACCAACCATCACAGATGCTATCCTGTGACTGAATAATAAATTGTATATTAACATAGCAACAGCAGTCACTTCAAATTGCAGTGATATGGAGGGCAGAACAAGAAGAGACATGTTTCTATCTATCACTGCCTTTTATGGATATTCCATTTGCCTTACCACTAGCCTGTTGGGTGGGCCTCTGAAGCTGTTTTACTTTGTATGAATAATTAAATATTGATTAGAGCAGGAATGAGACTCCCATGTCATAGATGAATGCCATAACCACTGGGCCATAGGGTATTCTGGGATGGGTGTGTCTCATTCTTTCCTGTTGAAGCTATTCCACTTTGTATAAAATAGCTGAATAATCATTGGGCCATGGAGAGTGAGTGAGTGAGAGAGAATAACTCTATAGCCTGGTAGTTGGGGAACTCACACGTCATGTGGAACACCCAAGTTCAGGCTCCTGCTCCAGTGAATTAATTATCCATACAAAGTGGCAGAAGGAGAGATTGAGAGAGGTCTACCCCACAACAGCCGACAGTTTGGTGGTTAGGGCACTCACACAGGAGGAGGGAGCCCTGGCTAGAAGTCCCTGCTCCAGAGCAGGAATCTGAACCTGAGTCTCCCACATCCCGGTAAGCTTTCTAACTGCGGGACTACTGGGTATAAGGTGTGAAGGAAGGGGTGGCAGCGTTGCCGGCACGAGCACCACGACCACCTTCTCCTTCTAGCCATTTTTTGTTTGTTTGTTTGTTTTGGGGTTTTGGTTTTTTTTTAAGATTTAAAATGCCTGGAAATGAAATGTTTAGTTTCAAGTTGAATGAAATAAAATTTGTGTTGACTTTTTCAATTCACTTTGGGTCGAACCAATTTTTTTCCTCCAGAATTACTGGTGAATCAAAAAATCTGTTATTCACCCAGCACTACTCTGTCAATCTGCCTAACTTCTGGGAGCAGTGCTGCCTCCTTTCTTGTTACCATCGTATCTGGATCATCTTGTTGAAATGCTGTAAATTTCACATAGTTGGTGACATTACTTCTGATGGAATTGAAATTAAGGACTGAACTTTGGTATTCAAAAGAATGGATTTATCACATGGCTAACAACTTTTGCTTGGCACATATTATTGTTTCTTTAAATACACTGCATCCTTTAATCAGGGCCACTTAGGCTTAAGATTTATCTCTATGGCTGGCATTGTTTTGGTTTGCCAATCCTTAAGCACCTCGGCTGACTTTACTGTGGTGACTGATATTAGGATTTGCCCTAAAACTCCACAAAGCTAATATGAGGACTTTTTGTTGTATAATTCTGTTAGCAATCTTGTATGCACTCTCTCACTCCCTTGTTGGTGATGGGAACTGGACGTAATGTCTTTGCTATCAAGTTGTATCCCAAAAGCTTGGAATTCAGATCTGAGGACCTTTGGATTATGGTTAGTGGCTTTCATCTAGAAAGAACAAACAATAAAAGATGCTTTTTAACTTTTTCTGCTGATTTGTGGAGCTAGAGAAAATTTCTAGAATTTCTAGAAATCTAGAGAAATAGTAAAAGATTGGTCTAATGCTATCAGATTGGTGTAATGCTGTTAATTTCAAAAGCTAGTGCTGTGGTTAAGGGAGGTACTTTCAACTGTCTAGTCATTCCGAGGCAATTTGCATGATTCCATCTTAAATTCCACCTTCTACCATGTCTTTTTGTGCCACCAAACAGGCTTTTGAATTTTGTGAAACTCTAGTGTCCTTCATATGTATCCTTTTCAATCTGTCTGCCTAGAAAGCTTCAATACCATTGTCTGGAGGCCCAACCCTGATAAAATTGCATGTGAAAAATACTGATTATCACTGGACATAGCAGCAACTGAAGATTTTACATAGTTGAAACTGATCAAGGTAATCAGTAAACAAAAAATAGGTGACATCTTCATATGAATTATCACATGCCACTTGCTGAGATGCCACTTACACTTCAGCCTTAGTGAAGAGAGTCAGTTCTGGTGAAGAGCCTTAAAACAATTGAACCGCGATTTGGGAGTTGATAATCCCAGTGAATCCAATGGATGAACCCTCCTCTAGAGCAGAAGATGATCTAATCTGCAGGAGTTTCCTCAGGGCTCAGGAGCTTGAGGGCCTGCTGCTTTGGGCTTCATTCTCATCTCTTCTTAGTAGAGCTTTGATAGAGCCTCTGTTCGCGTGCCCCATGCTGCTTTTCTGGGGTGGCTTACTGATCTCTGCTGCTGCTGCCTTTTGTGAAACACTGTAATGTTCTAAGTAGACTCACAGCAGCACAGACCTGCACCACAAACATCAGTATAAATTAAAATGGACTTTTAGAGCAACTGAAACTCCTCTCTCACACACTTAAAATTATTTTGACAACAATTTTGCTTTATTTACCCATTTCATAGGGATATGGTGGGAATTAATGACTATACGGTATTTGCAGACAGGAAATGCTGTGTAAAGGCTACATATTTATTATTTCTTTCCTGTCTCCTGCTTGCAATGCTGTAATTGTTTTGGAGTGAAGTAGAGAACACCTCTTCCAAAAAAATTACATTGTGTACTTTGTTTCAGAGGAACAGCCGTGTTAGTCTGTATTCGCAAAAAGAAAAGGAGTACTTGTGGCACCTTAGAGACTAACCAATTTATTTGAGCATGAGCTTTCGTGAGCTACAGCTGACTTCATCAGATGTGTTTGTGTTACTCATATAAAAATAAGAAATATATTTTGTGGGGTTTGGCAAATGCCTGATTATGTGGTAATCTGGTCCAGAATTGTATTGCTTTGGAATATTAATATTGTGTTGCTAAACTATAAGATGACCAAAGGAAACTTTGGAGTGGCCCATTTTGTGCCTCACAACAAATGGTTTAAAAAGGTCAACGATTAGATTCCTGTTAAAAATTACTTAGCCACCAGCATAGCTTTTTTTTTTTTTGAAGTGATTTCTCTCACTCAGCTTTGCTGGTTGTACATGAGATCAGTGCAAAAGAGTGCTATAGTGTTTGAATGTCAAAGCGGAAACCAAAAAAACTTCATTTCTTAAATATGAATTTAGCTTTTTTTCCTAATAATCAAAACATCTGAATAAGGTAAAACTGACACTTCAGATTTGTACTGAACTGATTACTCAGCAATGGGAGCAATTGGCTTCTCCCCCATGCACAGAAGGCTCACAAAGCAGATCCATAGTTCTGTCTCAGGAGTTTGCCCTTTGGAAAAAGTCTGTTTATTATTGATCAAGTTTTCCTTTTCTCAATTTTTTACCAAAAACTAAAAGAAAAATAAGGCTCTGAAGAAAGGAAAAGTGAGAGAAAAAAGGAAAAAGATTAAACAAGTAGTAATATACTATTTAGCGCTGAACTACTGATATTGGGCAAAATCTTCAAGGTTGAATTAATACAAACACCAGATATATATGCACAAATCAGGTATTTGCATGCACTTCTGGTATGTGTGCATATCTGACTTTGAGCATCTGACACATGATATAGTAGGATAAAAATATTGAAAGTAGATTTGGAAATATATCAGCATCATCTCCCAGGCATACCACATCAATTAATTTCTTAAGAGTGTGAGGTGTTCTCATTTGTGTTTTAATTATTCTATATTGCACTTTTTCTTAGTACACATGAATTAAAATTAATGACAAAAAGACATTGCATGAATAGAATTGATGTTACATGTAATGACATAATGTTTTCTATGATATTTCTTTCTTCTGGGTGTGTGTATGTGGTATTTCTGTCACAGACATAAAAATAAACAACGCCCACTCATGAGTCCCTGTTTCACAGCAAACATCCTTCCGACTGAGGATGATTGGGTAAGACTTAAAGAGAGGACTGCTCCTTTATTGGCTAAAAGGAGCATGTTGAACAACACAAGGCACTCATCAAATGTCCACTTCCGCCCACCAAACTGAGACACTCGAATCTAGAATCTAATCAGCTCCTCCCAACATGGCATTGCAGAACACTACAAATGGCTTAGCCCCATTCCATAATTATATGAAGAGACATTTTTCTTCTACTGTGTATTTTCTAATATTTGGGACTTTCTTCCCTGCTAAAACAAAGACCTGTCTTAGATACTGTGATTTTAATCTATATTTATAACATTGAAATATTGCTGGCAAATAAAATTTTTAGTTGATTATTTATCCAACGTTTTAAATACTGGATTTGAAACCTTTCATAAACATTAAGGTCATATGAGACCACTAGGATCAGCTAGACTGATTTCCTACATAACACAGGCCAGAGAATTTTCACTCACTAATTCCTGAATCAAGTCCAATGACTTGTGGTTGAAGTAGCACATCTTTTACAAAGACATCTAGTTTTGTTTGAAAGACTTCATATGATGAAGAATCTCCCATATCCTTTGAAGGGATGTTCCAGCAGATAATTATACTCACTGTTAAATATTTCTTTTTTATTCATATAATTTCAGCCTTCAGCCATTGGATCTTACGTCTTTGTCCACTAGATTACAAAGACCTCTAATATCAGATATTATCTTCCTGTGTTAATTATTTATAGATCTTATTGAACTATTGACGATTTTTTTCTGGTAGGGAATGTGTACTATGAAGATGGTATACGATGAAGCAGGCACTGTGGGTAAATGTTGTACATAGTAATCATTTTGATATATTCAATACTGAGAGTTTAACAATGTGAGCAAAGTTCTAAATAATTCTATTTAACATATGCAAAATGCTTAATATACTTAAGGACTGATGATGGTCCATAAATGAGATTTGTATGATAACTATGCACACATTGTATGAGTTTTGGTCTGCTGGTATCTCAGCTTTATCTTAAAATAGAGTTTTATAAGCACCAACAATTAATTATTAGGTAAATATGTACTACGGTGCATTGTTTTTCTTTTTAAAATAGTGACATACTATTTATCATTTTTTTTCAACTTTAGCCAATCCACGATTAACATATTTTGTTTGGTAAAACAGAATTGTTCAGAATTATTATTCTGGTATGTTAATGAAGAAGTGCTCACTTGCGAATAACTATTTAGTCAACAACTACAATCTGGCAGCTTGTTTTAAAAAAGATGTTAAAATGCATAGCCACTGGTCTGGTATATTGAATGTGCTATTGCAAAAAAACATTCAGCAGTCGTATCACATTTATCACTTTTATGAATCTTTCGCTTTGGTCCCCCTGTAAACCCTTGATGATATTCCTGTCATTCAACCATATGCCTCCAAAAGCATCAATTGTTCTAAGGTTTTAACATACCTGAGGAAATGGGGGGGGGGGGGAAACCAAACCCTCCAGTGTCTAATTTTTGATCATCTATAAGCTGCCTTTAAAATAAAATAAAATCATATTACCATATCTTCATTAACATTATCACCCTCTGACCATGTTCTGATGTTTGTATTAGCAGTCTTGGATTCATGTATTCAAAGGCAGTTCTACTTATCCTTTTGAAAAGAGGGCTGATAAATATTTATACATTTTAACTCTTTCAGGCAGTGTTGCAATTTTCTATTTTTAAAGCCATTAAAATACTTATTGGAGAAATTAGTTGATGTTAATTTTTAGTGGTATTTTTCCAGCTTCTAATATGCTGAATAAGTGGATTCTTGGCAAATTTTGCCTTTAAAAAAAAGTTTTTCTTTCCATGTTATCCATTTTGCTCTGTTCCTCTCTTTTCCATGGGCAGGTAGGAATTTTCACCTAAAATGGAGATATAATTTTTCTACCCTTTCATCACATCAAACTATTGTTTACCAGTTCCTGGTGCCTCTTTACTTAAGTCAATAGAAATGAAGGTGCTCCATTATTGTGGTCTGTGCATTCTATCTAGCCTCCCCGACCTTTGCACTTTCCCTGCTTTCCATCATCTGAAAGTTAATGAGCTTGTTTTCCTGTCTCTGATGCACTGAAGCTGTGTCTACATTAAGGCTGGCTATGTCTATACTTGAAACGTGACAACGGCACAGCTGTAGGGCTTCACTGTAGACATTGGTTTATTTACATAGTATAAACAAGGCTTCAGTAGGAGAACCTTGCTCCTGATGCAAAACATGGAATTTGCTAAAATGAAGATACCTAAGTTCTTGTCTACCAACTTTTTTATGTGTTGTGAAGCTGTTAACAAAAGAATTCAATAAAAGAAGACTGAGTATAGTTGCTTTAGCAACTGCCACATCATATAGGACTTACATCACCTCTAGAATATGTAGCACATCTTAAAGAACTGCATTCACTAATACTAGCCATGAATGTGAATAGTTTAAAATATTTTAATAAGGGAAAGTTAAAGGGATATAGTGTTTTTAAGACTGAAATATCTCTAAGCTTGATAGGCTCATTTCACCAGAGGTCGGAGGTTTTTTAAAAAAAGATTGAAAGAACCCACAAAATAAAATCTGTGTTCACCATACAGCTGGAATGCATGTGAAGTTGGAGTATGGGTGTAATTTGCTAATAGTTTACAAGGATTTGTTTAAAACTCCATATTATGTCCGTGGAAATCACCAGAAATGGAAGGTTTCCTATACTTATTTTTGATCGCAAAACTGACATTTCCCCAAAGGCAACCCATTTACCAATGCACACCTTTTTCATGTCTGATGTTTCGGTTTGTGAATCTTGCATCCAAATTTCAAGCATGAAGAGAGGTGGGGAAGAAATGCAGGACCACATAACACCTACTTAAGTTCCTTCCCTTTTCTTTCATGTATACTTCCTCTGCAGAGATTTGTACATAGTTTGGTGTCTTTTGTCAGATGACATGAAGAAATTAGGTAGTGGTTTTAATCAGAATTACATTAAAGTAATGGCTGAGGAGTCAGAGAGTAGATGTTCTAAACATAATACTTTGTATTTCTGTAACAACTTTCATGAGTTAGTATTCACTATACTCTCTGAGCTGTAGAAATATTATGATCCACCTTTACACATGTGGAAACTGAGGTGTGGAGAGGATATCTAATCTACCCAAAGTCCATAGCAAGTCAGTGGCAGAGCTAGGAACAGAACCCAGATCTCCTGCCTCCCTGTCCTGACCTTTAACCACACAGGTCGGGCTTACAACAGAGTGAGCGGAACAAGACAGACCAGAGTAAATTCCACATCTCTGAGGACTTTTTTTCATACGATAATTTCTTATAAGGTTAATCAGACTTGAAAATGTAATTTGGCAGAAATGATAAAAAAAAAACTAAAATTCTGATTCCCTTTTAGAACAGAGGAGCAATGAAAAGGAAAGAGAGCAAAACATAAATTTACAGAATTTAAAAGGAAGCAGTTACTTTGAGGACCGGTTGTCGTTTTTAGGTCACTGCTGACATCTCTGAATATAATTTTAATGTGAAGTGCATGGCAGGGCTTGTATGTGCTTGAAGAATCTACATTTTCACAGCAGGAGACCAAATCAGAATGAAGCAGTCAGATGCAGGTGCACAGTAATAGAAGCAGGCTATTTACCCTGAAGCTGGAGTACTGGGCCAAGAAAGCAGACGCACTCTAGCTCCATCTCTCACTCTCTCTCTCTCTCTGGTAGCTGTGCCAAAAGTATTCATAAGGGGACCAAATAATTCTTGTTGAGTTGTGTTTAATGAGATGCGTTGCCCACTGCTGAACAACTGAGGCACTTTCTTTTGTTGTGCTAATTAGATACTATTAGAGCTGTCTGTCTTTAACTTATACCTAATCCTTCCTGCTTGCTCATCCTCAAGCCAGGCTGGCAAAGGGTCGAAAGATGGAGGTTTATACTGTGTGCATCTGTTGCATAGACCTGTTTTAAACTCTTAAATAGTGTAGTGGTAAGAGGCATAGTATGTGTAGCATGTGTGTAAAGTGTATATACACATCACAGAAAATAAAATCATTGCAATTTAACATTTAGAGGCTGATCAGTCTAATAAAGCTAGTCTAAAAGTGCCTTATTTTTCGATCCTAAGCATGTCAGTTTTGTTCATTTGAATTTACAATGAAATAAAATGTGAAAGCTTGGTAAAGTTTGACTGCTTTGTGCTTGGGATTCTCGCTTGTCCTAATGAGAGCTGGTACCTTGACTATGCCCAAAGCTCTTATCAAAATAGCAAACAACCTGAAAAATGTAAGTAAGGAAAAATCACTGACTGATGTAAAGCATAAAATGGCAGTATTTAGCACTGCTGGGGCTAACCTGCCAAAATGATCTAATTAGTTTGGTGAGCTCAGTAGTGTCCAGTGTCTCTGTTTTGTTTTTTAAATGCACGTAATAGCTGTATTTGAAATTTGCTTCAAAATACAGCTTTCATTCTCTGTGTAAAAGATTGGTAGTCTGTTTTCCTCAATAATTAAATTGTTGGTTTAGTACATAAGGCAGCATGGTCTGGAGGAGTATGTATGGCAGAGGTGGCCAACCTGAGCCTGAGAAGGAGCCAGAATTTACCAGTGTACATTGCCAAAGAGCCACAGTAATACATCAGCAGCCCCACATCAGCTCCGCGCACCCGCTCCCAGCACCTCCCGTCCACTGGCAACCCCTTCCCCTCCTTCCCTGTATCTCCTGATCAGCTGTTTGGTGGCGTGCAGGAGGCTCAGAGGGGGAGGAGCAAGGGCATAGCAGGCTCAGGGGAGGGGGCGGGAAGGGGTGGAGTGGAGTGGGGGCAGGGCCCATTGCAGAGTCAGGGGTTGAGCAGTGAGCACTCCCTGGCCCATTGGAAAGTTGGCGCCTGTAGCTCCAGCCCTGGAGTCGGTGCCTATACAGGGAGCCGCATATTAACTTCTGAAGAGCTGCATGTGGCTCCGGAGCCACAGGTTGGCCACCTCTGATGTATGGGACTAGGAAACTCCTGAGTTCTGGTCTTGATTCTAACAGTTATTCACTGTGAAGCCTTGGAAGTTTCACTTCATCTCTGTCTGTTTCTTCAATTATAAAATGGATCATAGAGGTGTTGCTAGAATTAACAGGTTAATGTTTGCGTGATTCTGAAGATGCAAAGCCCTATGTGGGGTTAATATTTTGGTGTTATGCAAATGTAATTTATAATATAAATATAATGTAGAAAACAGCAACGGGGAAATCCATCCATTCTGCCATCTGGAAGTGGCCAGCATTGATAACACCTCCCCCACGCCCTCATTCCAGCAAGATGGAGGTCATCTTATAAGAGTTCTGAAAGGGAGGAAGTAGACACTTGTTGTTCATGTCAGATTTATACACAGTTTTTGTACTAATGTAACTATGTTGGTGAGGGGTGTGATTTTCTCAAAATAGTCATATTTGTACAGCCCCCACAGTTATATTGATAAAAAGGTGCCTTATACTTGTATAGTTTATTTCCCTTCGCATATGGTATTAGTTATACTGCTATAAAGCATCTTTATACTGATATAATCTTTATACTAATATAAGTGCATCCACCCTAGAGGATTGCACCACTTGACCTATTCCACTTTCAAACTGGGATAGTTAAAGCAGTACAAAAATTGTGTGTTGACAAGCCCTAGGAAAAACACTGATGGTCTCTGTTGGAGGTTCTGGTACCAGCTTTATAAATGGAGATGTTGGTATCGTACAAACTGGAGAAGCAGCATTGGATTGCAGAAAACAGAGGATGGCAGTAGAGAGAGTGTGGGGGAAACATGGACTGAAGGAAAAAGGAACTTAATATGTTTGGTCACATATTTCTATGGAGAGAAATTGTTAAGAAATCTTTGACATGTTGCCTTCATTCCTCAGAGCTTTGTGTACACACTTGCGCTCTCTCTTGTCACACTGCCCTCCACCCGCTGTAATGTGAAGAGTGAGCATTTAAGTTGCTTAAATGATTGCCACAAAATGCTTAATTATAGTTCCTGAGAAATTTGGTCTCTGATGGCTAAAGATAATTTTGTCCCCTAAGAAGTAGATATAGTAATTTGAAAAACGATTTAGGGGATGGGACGTAAGAATGCTCTTTTTCATGCACATCGTTATTAAAATGTTTATTAATTATTTAAATATTGAGACGTTAGAACAATTTACACTGAAAAGAAGGGGCATTCTAAACTATCAGTTGCTTAAATTAGAGCATGTCTACACTCACCTACAGAGCGATCGATCCAGCGGGGGTCGATTTATCTCGTCTAGTGAAGATGCAATAAATCGACCGCCAAGCACTCTCCCGTCTACTCTGGTACTCCACCGGAGCGAGAAGCATAGGCAGAGTTGACGGGACAGCGTCAGCAGTCGACCTACCGCAGTGAAGATACCGTGGTAAGTAGATCTAAGTACGTCAACTTCAGCTACGTTATTCACGTAGCTGAAGTTACGTAACAGATACATCCTTGCCCCCCATGTATACGGGGCCTTAGTTTAGGCTTTCTGGTAAAGAGGGCTAAAAATATTCATGCATCTATTTATCAGAATACTTGGTTAGCGCAACAAAAGCTTGCGGTAGAATTTCTGTTGACTGTTAGTATTTCAAAATACCATATAGAAAGGAAACTTTTTTTCTGTCGGGTCTAAACTCTGTCAAAACCATTGCTCTGTAATTTTTGGGATCAAAGGGCCTGATCCAGCCTCCACTGAAGTCAACAGAGAGACATTCACTGACTTCAGCGGAAATTGGATTGAATCCTACCAAGATTTTGTCAGTGTAAGTCACTGGAGACAGCTATCGATAACGTACTTTGCAGTATATTATAAGGCCTTGTTTTATGACAGCATTGTAAAACATACAGAAATGCAGGTGTTCTTAAAACCTTTCTAAAAACTATTTTTAGCCCAGAGAGGCTGTTTAAACATCCCCACCCCCAAAGAAGTGCAGATTTCTGTGAGCCTGAGAAAAGAAGAATGCATAAACAGTCAGGAAAATTACTGTATTCCCTGAAGAGCGTAGATCACATGCTCTGGCTGTTGTGAGTGATTAATCAAAATAGAAAGGTTATAATTTTCATTAACTAAATAAGAATAGGACCATACTTTTTTTCCCAAGGGTAATTACAATGGTTCATTGGTGACATTACACTGCAGTAATTAGTCTAAAGGGGTATATGGGGTCAGTCTTTTGCAGTGACACTAGAAATATGTTTTCATCGTTTAAGGTCGGAACCTTGTATTTAACATATCTGAGCAGCTTTGATAAAAACTAATCTAACTAAAGCCAGAAAAGTTGTTTGACATTTCCCACCATTTATTCGTTTTAGAAAATCTGTCAGCTGAAAAAATTGCATTTTATAATATTCCAAAAAGGAAAAGCTTAGTTACAAAATTATTGTGTCATAATTTATTGTAGGATGAACAAAAATGATACATAAGTTTATTGAAATAATTTGGTTACCTGTTACGAGATTTATAAACTGCCTGGCAATTGTTGTGTGTAGGAAGGGATTGGAGCAGTTGTGCTTGTTGAACTCTCATTGCATACAGTGTAACTGAGAAATTAGCATTTGTCTCACACAAGATGTGTGGCAAGTCTGCTGCTGCTGCTCTTGCTATTTTTCAAACTGTCTACAGGAAACAGTGAAATCCTGCTCCAGTAAGATTCCTGGAGTCTTTCTAAGCCAAAACTCCAGGGCAGACTTCCATTTAGTTCCAAATACTGGGTAAGAATTGTTCCTGAGTAAGTTGCAGAGTCATTTTCTAGACTTCAGAAGTCAGCTTTCACATATACTTTTGAAAATAGACAAGAGGAGAAAAACAATAATAAAAATACTGGTTTTCATTTATGGGTACATATGTGAAAAGACAGCAAAGATGACTATTATGACTTCTGACTTGTTATCCACATATTTAACTCTTTCAAAGGAGGGGTAAAACTGAGTATTCGCAGTATGATGGACAAGTTTCAGTTTTGCTAGCTACACTCTGCCTACTTATATTTCTCCTTTATTATAATTGGAATACACTGTGCTCATTCTCTGTCTTAATGTTGTAGTTCCCATATGCCCAGTAACATAATTGATTAAATACAACTTTGTATTTTCTCCTCTTTTCCCCATGTTCGCTAGAATTTTGAATGTATTAAGTCTGTGACTACCCAGTGGATCAAAGGGGCCTATGTTCATTGTGCCCATGTATCCTCCTGAAGGCCTTGGTCAGAACAGCTGGCAATGCATGTATGAAAAAGCCATGGCTTATTTCAAATTACCAAAACCATTGTGTTCTCTACTTAAATGAAAAAATTTTGTGTTCTCTACAATTATTTTTCACATATGAATGGTGATGCTTTTGTCCCCTCCAACTAACAATGTCTAATGTTTAAGTTGATTTATCATTTTTAATTACAGCAACAAAGATGACTTTCAGTTCCTCCATTCCTCTGCATTTATTCCCAAGAAATCGCCCACTCAAACAACAGCTGCCATCCTGAAGGCTTTGGCTTTTTTTTGGGCTGATGTTATTCACATATGTTATCTTTTGACAGCAGTCTCTTGTCCAATTTCTCTTCTGCTGCTGTCCTTTTTACACTGCACCTGTCCACCCCACTGTCTCGAGGTAGGATAAGAGGGTCCCAGAAGCAGCATTCATATGGCTCCAGCTGGAACTCCTCCAGCTCAGTCTTGTCTTGGACCTAAGGAAGCAGAATGCTTACTAAACCACCTGACATACGTGAGACAGTACAGAGAACGTTAAGCGATTGGACTAGAACTCCCAATATCCAGCTGAAGTTGGAGTAGGTTGATGTTGCTGTGGTGATGTATCAGTATATTTTGACAGTAAATTACAATGTTGGTAAACATTGCAGTACAATGTCAGGACATGAGTGATTGGTCATTTTTGACCTTCTTCAGAGCCATACAATGGCAAAGTGTTGCCCCAAAAAATGAGCAGTGCTGGTCTGAAGCTTCCTCCCACTCTTTGCAAAAAGATGTACCATGGGCCCACTTCCTGCTGTAGTACTGCAAACCCATTCTGAATTCCCCTGGGATCTTAAAATTCATTGCCAGAAATTTCATGGAAACAACAGCTTATGTACCAAATGACTGGAGGATAGCTAATGTGACGCCAATTTTTAAAAAGGATGCCAGAGGTGATCCCGGCAATTACAGGCCGGTAAGCCTAACTTCAGTACTGGGCAAACTGGTTGAAATAATAGTAAAGAACAGAATTGTCAGACACATAGATGAATATTATTTGTTGGGGAAGAGTCAACATGGTTTTTGTAAAGGGAAATCATGTCTCACCAATCTACTAGAATTCTTTGAGGGGGTCAACAAGCATGTGGACAAGGGGAATACAGTGGATATAGTGTACTTAGATTTTCAGAAAGCCTTTGACAAGGTCCCTCACCAAAGGCTCTGAAGCAAAGTAAGCTGTCGTGGGATAAGAGGGAAGGTCCTCTGATGGATCAGCAACTGGTTAAAAGATAGGAAACAAAGGGTAGGAATAAATGATCAGTTTTCAGAATGGAGAGAGGTAAATAGTAGTGTCCGCCACGGGGTCTGTTCGTACTATTCAACATATTCATAATGATCTGGAGAAAGGGGTAAACAGTGAGGTGGCAAAATTTGCAGATGATACGAAACTACTCAAGATAGTTGAGTGCAAAGTAGACTGCGAAGAGCTACGAAGGGATCTCACAAAACTGGGTGAGTGGGCAACAAAATGGCAGATGAAATTCAGCGTTGATAATGGCAAAGTAAAACACACTGGAAACCATAATCCGAACTACACACATAAAATGATGGGATCTAAATTAGTGGTTACCAAGAGATCTTGGAGTCATTGTGGATAGTTCTCTGAAAACATCCACTCAATGTGTAGCAGCAGTCAAAAAAGCGAACAGAATGTGGGAATCATTAAGAAAGGGATAGATAAATAAGACAGCAAATATTGTATTGCCTCTATATAAACCCATGGTACGTCCACATCTTGAATACTGTGTGCAGATGTGGTCTCCCTATCTCAAAAAAAGATATATTCAAATTGGAAAAAGTACAGAAAAGGGCAAGAAAAATGATTCGGGGTATGGAGCAGCTTCTGTATGAGGAGAGATTAATAAGATTGGGACTTTTCAGAGATGACTAAGGGGGGATTTGATAGAGGTCTATAAAATCATGACTGGTGTGGAGAAAGTAAATAAGGAAGTGTTATTTACTCCTTCTCATAACACAAGAATTAGGGGTCACCCAATGAAATTAATAGGCAGCAGGTTTAAAACAAACAAAAGGAAGTATTTCTTCACAGAGCTTTGGAGCTGTGCTCCAACTCCGCTCCAGCTCCAGGCAAAAACCTGGAGCTCCACTGCTCCGGGGCTGCTCCGGGTTCCACTCCAAAGCCCTGTTTCTTCATACAATGCAGAGTCATCCTGTGGAACTCTTTGCCAGAGGATGTTGTGAAGGCCAAGACTATAACAGGGTTCAAAAAAGAACTAGATACATTCATGGAGGATAGGTCCATCAATGGCTATTAGCCAGGATGGGCAGGGATGTTGTCCCTAGCCTCTGTTTGCCAGAAGCTGGGAACGGGCAACAGGATGGATCACTTGATGATTGCCTGGTTCTGTTCATTCCCTCTGGGGCGCCTGGCATTGCTCGCCGTCGGAAGACAGGATACTGGGCTAGATGGACCTTTGATCTGATCCAGAATGGCCATTCTTAAGTTCTTATGTAAGTAGAAAGCTCTCTGTTCAGGGGAAGTGTTCCCTATAATCTTATTATACTGACAGTTGTTTCTAGTGGCCTTTAGACATGCACTTGCAAAACCCCTCTGGGGATTTGAATTGGATGATTGTTATACTGAGAGAAAAATAGCATGGAAAATTTGGGGACATAGTATTGTTACATTAGATCTGTTTTACTAAAACTTTAATTCTATCATTATTTGTAATTACAGAATTCCCTGAGAACCATTGATAGATACTTAAACTGTGTTATAAATAACTCTCCAACATTAAAATGTGTGCAAACAAGCACAGTTTTCTCCCTGTAGGAGTCTCTCTATCCTAGTCTCTACCAGCTCTTAATCCATAGTTATTTCTACTAATTTTTAAAGAAGATCCAAACATTATGGTTAGTGTGTTTTTTCTTCACTACTTACTACTTGAACTGTGTAAATGCAATCAGTTCATCTGGGTCTTCCTAGCTTTCTCAGAGTGATTGTTTCATAAGACCTCACAGTTTCTGTGTAACAGCCATGTCTCAGATGTGGTGGAAGTGATTTTTCTTTCTTTAAGTGACAGGTGGTCTTTAATGGAGTTTTGTTTACGTATACTAAATGCTTAAAAGCTAGGACATGTTGACGAGTCTCTAAATGGGGGATAAGAATAAAAGCAATAAACAAATTCAGTTTGCTGAGAAGCTGTAATTTGAAGAATGCATTTGTCAAACAAGTCAGAAAAAATCCAGTCTACGTTCAGATAAAATGTTCAGCTACAATTGGCCCAAGCTAAAAACATGGATGTGAATATCCCTGAGCTAGGGAAAAGTCCAGATCTAAACTTCTTAAGGTAGCATACGAATGTATCAAACCAAAACCACTCATTCAAACATCTCTGAACTTTTAGAAAATTCAGGTCTTGATCTATACTTGATAACTCAGGCCTATCTCTAAATACACTTGACTCTCCATGCTCAACTTTTTGGCAATGTCATAAAATATGATAGGTGCCTTTTAAAAGATATTCTTCACAGTGGGCCATGTTTGGAGATAATAAATATGTTATAGCTTTTTTGTCCCATGTTCATACTCCCTTGAACGTTATTGAATCTGTGTTGTTAAAAGATTTCCTCCTCACAGTCAGTCTTCTTAATCCAGGAGTGAAAATCTGTGATGACTACACCTATTGCCATGGGAACAAATGTGATGTCACAAATACAGCATTGTGATATCGCTGAGGAGGAAGATGGGCTGTAAAGGAATAAACCATTTTTGTTTACACACTGTCTTGTGTAGAAAATGTGGTTAAAGAATTCTGAAAAATGTGAAAGGTGAATGGACTTGTTTTATCCTTCTATATCTGGAGGTTTTCCACAGTATCACAGTTCCTCATCACTCACAGATGGTTATTACTATTTCATTGTGTCATTATGAAATTTCTACAAATTTGGATCTGACAGCAGCCTGTGTCTAGCTCATTTTTAAAAATTATTGCAAATAATACAGAAAGATGCTGGGGCTTTATTTGACTTTGTGGGGTTATGGACAAAGGTGTATGTCTAAAATATTTTAATTTCTGACAACCCTATTCATAATGAGTGGAAAAAATCGGATTGACTTTTTGCATTGAAGATTCACATTTGAACAACACGTATATTACACCATGCAATTTCAAACTATGTTAATTTCATGTAATCAAATGGTCAATATTATCTTACAGGCAGTTTAATTCATTTAATTTTCTTGTTTTAGCTGCTAAATTAGCCAAAGGCACTCTGTTAAATTCAAGAGGAAGTTTCTGGAGCATCCTCCTTCAAGGAGTATTTTATGGGTTTTACTCTCAGACTCACTTCTTTACCTTTCTATTTTCCAGGTTGGCGAGAGACAGAGAGTTCTAGTAACAGAAGAATCTTTTGATTCCCAGTTTTATGTTGCTCACAATCAGTTCTACGAGCAGGTACTGTAAATAATAAACAAAATTAAAATCTCAATAATTTTCTCTTTACTTTCTGGTAATATCCCTGAACCAGTCCAACAGTAAAAGTGCTACAGTTCAAAAGACAGGCAAAGGAAAAAATGCTGCCTGCCAAGAGGAGTACAACTATCTAGATTGGGGTCTCAAACACAAGGCCAATGGGAGCTTCGGGGGAGGTACCTGGAGGAGCGGCTAGGGCAACACTCAGAGGCCCGTGCACCTCTCCACACCCCCGGTCCTGGCCGCTTCCCGGAACGGCACAGGGGGAGGGCAGGGAGGGACCCGCCCCCCCAAACCCCTCCTGCAGCCGAACCCCCTCCTCTGAGCCCCCTGCTGCACCCCAACCCCCTACCCTGAGCCCCCTGCTACACCCTGACCCCCTGCCCCTTCCTGCACCCCAACCCCCTGCCCTGAGTTCCGTGCTGCACCCTGCACCTCTCCTGCAGCCCCTGGGGGCAGGGAGGGGGCAGAGTTGGGGTGGGGATTTCAGGAAAGGGGTTGGAATGGGGGTAGGGAAGGGGTGGGAAGAGGCGGGGCAGTGGCAGGGTCTCACGGAAGGGATGGAGTGGGGGCAGGGCCGGGGCAGCGGCAGGGGGGTGGTAAGTGGTGCGGCCCTCGGGCCAATGTACTAGTCCTCATGTGGCCCTTGTGGTCGTTTGAGTTTGAGACCCCAATCTAGATTCATTAATGGGGATTCTGCATTGTGGTGTGTTGTAGCTGTCAAAATACCATAAATGAATTTAAAAATATCTAATGGATATTTGTGTACATGGATACACACAAAAACTGATGATTTCCAGTAATCTTTCAGATAGCACTTCTGGACAATGCAATTTGGCAGAGTCTTTGTTAAAAAAGAATAGAAAAAAGGCAAGAAAGATCTTGATTCAGAAGGAGCTTTTGCCTCTCATGTTTAGACTCATAGCACTTCAATCTTAAATATATGCAATTTGTTTATGCAATTTGTTTTTAAGTATTTGCTTGCAAATGAAATCCTTCCACGTAGAACACAACCCTTCTGAACTACAATATCTGCCTCACAAAATTATCAGCGTTACTTAAATGCAGATAATTTGCCCCCAGACAATAAGGGTTAAATTAGTTTTCTTGCAATTGTCTGTGTTTCACTTAGTTTTTGAAAAAAAAAATGTTAAGCAGTATTCCTGAGTATGGTATTTCAACTGCCATGAGAGAGAAACTATTGGTGATGACTGTGTATGCTGCACATAATTTAATGTACTTTCTTTTACTGCCATATAACATTGCAAGCACCCGTCTGATTTTCTGCATAGTGTATGGTAGATCTCTTTCAGCATTGTGTCACCACTTGACCTGCAACCTTGGGTGCCTTACAGTGCTTTGCTGCTGTAGCTCCCAGCCTGGGATGCTCACAGCAAGCCTACAAGCAAGCAGTTCACACCCTAAGTGTCTGTGTGCTAGATAGCCCTGTCTCACCAAAGACTCTTAAGTAAAGAAAAGAATCATGGGATAAGAGGCAAGGTTCTCGTGGATAAGTAACTGGTTAAAGGGTAGGAATAAATGGTCAGTTTTCAGAGTAGAGAGAGCTAAGTAGCAGTGTTCCCCAAGAATCTGTACTGGAACCAGAAATGATCTGGAAAAAGGGGTAAACAGTGAGTTGGCAAAGCTTGCAGACAATACTAAATTACTCAAAATAATTAAGTCCAAAAGCAGATTGCGAAGAGTTACAAAGGGATCTCTCAAAACTGGGTAACTGGCTCACACAATGAGAGATGAAATTCAGTGTTGATAAATGCAAAGGTAATGCAGATTGCAAAACATAATCCAAACTATGCATACAAAATGATGGGATCTGAATTAGCTGTTACTACTTGTGAAAGAGATCTTGGAGTCATCATGGATAGTTGTCTGAAAACATCTGGGCAATATGCAGAGGCAGTCAAAAAAAAAGCTAACAATGTTAGGCACCATTAGGAAAAGGATAGATAAGACAGAAAATATCATAATGCCACTATATAAATCCATGGTACGCCCACCCTTTGAATACTGCATGCAGTTCTGGTCACCCAATCTCAAAAAAAGGTATATTAGAATGGGAAAAGTACAGAGAAGGACAACAAAAATAATTAGGGGTATGGAACAGCTTTCATATGAGGAGAGATTAAAAAGATTGGGACTTTTCATCTTGGAGAAGAGATGACTGAGGGGAGATATGATAGAGGGCTATAAAATCATGAATGATGTGGAGAATGTGAATAATAAGTATTATTTTTCCCTTCATTAATTACGTTGGGTGAACCAGGGATCACCCAGTGTAATTAATAGGCAGCAGGTTTAAAACTAACAAAGGGAAGTACTTCTTCACACAACACACAGCCAACCTGTGAAACTCATTGTCAAAGGATGGTAGAAAGGCCAAAAGTATAACTGGGTTCACAAAAGAATTAGGTAAGTTCATGGAGGATAGATCCATCAATGGCTATTAGCCAAGATAGTCAGGGACGCAATCCATGCTAGAAGCTGGGACTTGACAATGGAGTAGATCATTCGATAAATTGCCCTGTTCTGTTCACTCCCTCTGAAGCATCTGGCACAGTCCTGTTGGAAGACAGGATACTGGGCTAGATGGACCCAGTGTGGCCATTGTTCCGTTCTAACTTTTATGCAAGAATATTAATGATCAGTGAGTTACTGGTTTTTCAATGACACATTACGTGACACCATTTAGATACAGATTATACAAAAATGTGTTGGAGTAGTGAGTATGTCAGGCCTTAGAAGAGTTGCTGACACAGAGTAGTAAATCACAAATAGGCCTCTCTGTCAAAAACACTTTGGGAAATTAGGGCCATGTGTTTAGCAATTTGGATTTAAGTGCTTAAGTAAATATACTTTTCTTCCTGGTTGTTCCTGATACACTTTAGCTCAATTATAGGTTCCCTGTTGTTAAAGTCTTTGCTGTATCATTTGTTCTTGAAGCAAGAAAAACTGTTCCAATGTATTTAGAAAGATCTCATTTCTCTTGCTTTACCAGCAATAGTATAAATTGAGCAGAAGAGTTGGAAGAGTTTATAGTATGTGGTCCATGTTCTGTGACATTCTCAGGAAATTATAAGATCCTGCAGTTTTGTAAGATCAGGAAAGTGTGGCTTTGGCCTCTGTCCTCGGGGCATGCCCATCTCTTCTCAAATGTGCTTGCTATGTATCAGGCACCTCAGCTGCAAAGGCCTTTATGATTATTTTTTGTGTTCTCAGTATATTTTTATGATAATTGGTTATATTGAAAGAATCTGCTTTACAAAGAGAGTGAGGATGTTGTTATGGTTTTAATATTTATTCTATCATAACACCAATGGTATGTCTACACTGCAGTGTAAGCCCAAGGTTAGTAGAACTCAAATTAGCAGGCCCTGGGTTTCTTAACATAGGGTTTCTTAACCTAGGACTTGAGTGTCTACACACATTTGTAACCCAGGTTAGGAGTTGTTGAACTCCGGATCCCAGCCTGGGGCTCCAGAGTCTACACTGAATTATGTGGGCCCAAATCCAACCACCCATAGCCCAAACTTTCTAGCACCCTCCCAAAATGTGGCTGCTCTAGCCGTTTGTTCATGGTGCAGTATGGGAAAACTTGATTGTCCAGAGGACAAAGAAGGTTGACCCATGAGATTGTGGAATTATTTTGGCAGACTTGGAGAGCATGAGTCCAGTGGGGCTACACCTACACTGCAAAGCAACAGGGCTTGACTGCTGTGTCCTGCCTTGACTCAAGCTCAGACCCTCCATCTCCATGGGGTCCTGGGACCCTGGGTCTGAGCCCTGAGTTAGTGCAATTTGTGTGTAGATGGAAGGGGGGTTAAGCCTGAGCCTGAGTGCAACCCCTGGGCTTATGTTGAAATGTAGACGTACCCCAAGAGGCCACAATAAAGATAAGGGTGAGGCTCTCTATAAACACCTATGGACATTGTTTATGCCATGAAAATCTGACAGCTGAAGAACCAACAGGTTATCATGTAATAAAGAGATGAAAACAGAAAGATTTAGAGACATCTAGTAGAGTTATCTTGAGCAAGTAACCTTCAGAGGTGTTTGGATCTGATTCCTGATGTAAATTTTGCACCTCACACCCACCTCTTTTGTGTGCCAAAGGCATTACTCAGGCAATTAAGCATAGTTAAAAAGAGCAGACTTAATGCTGAATAGCTCTTTGGGAGTACAAATGGGAGATATTACCCAACAGAGACTTTTAGGAGGAGGTAGAGCATGCAGGTGAATGAGATTTGAGTTTTTCAGGTTTCACACTGACCTCTCACCAAAACTCTGGTTTCTGAATGAAATCTGTGGTGATTTGAGTCCTAAGACATTCAACATAGGAAATGTCTGTACCATCTGAACAATTTCTTTTAAAGGTTCTCGTGCCAAAGAACCCTGAATTCATGGGTAAAATGGTAGAAGTGGACATTTATGAAGCAGGGAAACATTTTATGAAGGGGCGGCCAGTGTCAGATGCCAATGTGTTCACTCCATCCATCACCAGACCGCTAGCAAAAGGACAGGTTTCCGGTATAACAGAGGTGAGTAAAAGACATTTTCTCCTTTACTACACTAGTAAAACAACAGCTGTTCAAGAATAAGGATTCCAGGCTATGTTTCTGTTTTCATTTATAGTTCCCTTTTTATGTATGCATGAAGTTTTAATCTTCTGACAGTTTGAAATCTGAATTTAAAAGATGTTTTTGCTAATGCCCATAGCTTTATTTTTTTGCTCGTAAAGACCATAATAAACTTGTTTCTTGTTCCAGGATGTAACATGGAGAAAGAAATTATTAGCAGGGAAAAGATGCAACACTGCTGATTTATATAGTCTAGTATATCTCTAACCTAGTAAACTTTAGGAAAGAATTGTGTATTTTTCTTTATCAAAATATTTGTAATATAGAATACATGAATTTTAGGCCTGTATTAAAATACCTCAATGTACGTCATTCCAGAGGTTCAGATTTTACCAGTAGAGAGAAGTATTCTATACTTCTAACATATATGGTCAAAGCTAGACAGCTGATTTAGTCATGCAGAGAACATAAAACTTTTTTTCTTTTTTTAAAGGTAACTTTATCCTGTATTTTATACCTTGGCAAATATGGCAGTTTGCCAAGTGTTCTCTTACATGTCATGGAGCTCCTGTTGTAAAAGCTGATGGAGTGTGAAATGAAAATGTGTATCACATTTCTAGGCATCATTTGATGTCCTTTCTCTAGCAGAATTGTTCGGAGCTCCAAAAATATATGTAGCAGTAGTTTAGTGTATGGAAGAAAGATACCTGACAATTTATTTAGTCATCTTGCTGCTTTTTCCTTTTTACAGTAAATTGTAGACAAATATGAACAAGAAAAAACATTTCAGTCATTGTTACAGTTTGAGATGGTTGTTTTAAAATGGACACTTATGGACTAATACTCATAAGTTAGAATGGTGGTATCTTGAAGGGGTTTGGCTGTGGAAAAACAGTACAACAGTGTAATAAATCTGTACATGCAGTAATGTGTTTGACACATCATAAAACATAAGTAATAACTTCATTGTGTGTGTGTGTTGGGTTTTTGGTTTTTGGCCTGGCATAGGACTGTTAAGGGAGTAAGCAGCCAAAATCTCAAAGTGTCTGATTGGACTTTATAACTACTTAAACACGGCTGGTTTTTTCATCATGTTTTTTTAAAATAATCCACTGGAACAGAACCAGAGCTGTCATTAAGCTGAGTATGTGCTGCCAAAAGCTTGTAGCATGGGAATGAGCAGACTGAATGCTGACTGATAGTTTATATATTAAAAGAGAGAGAAAAAATTATTAGAACCAACATGATTCAAGTGGTTTCAAAACAACTATGGAGACAGAGGCAAGGTGCACAGTTCTCAGGTGATGTGCTACTGCCATTTGACCAGCTCCTGTACTGTCCAGATGCAAGGCAACAACAGGGATATGAAACACTAAATGGCTTTCAAAACTTTTTTGGCTGATTGAGTTTGTTCAAGGAGTTGTATTATTTATATTTTCTTTATTGGACATGTTAAAAAAAGACTGCATGACCTAGAGCTGTAGCTACCTGTGTCGTCTTCAATAGTGGGAAGCTAAATCTGACGGTTTTGAACCATGCTTCAGTCATTTTATACTTCCTGCAGTTAGTTTCAGCATTTCCCACTAACAGATGTTTCTCTAATACTCAGGAGATGATTCTGGTACATACCCTGCTAGGAAATACATAGGATAGCACTCTGATGGGTTTTTTTCTTTATTGCTTTTACTTGGAAGAAAAGATACTCTTAATATTTATTATTAGGGTTGGGCGTTTGGCAAAATTTTGAGGGACAGTTTTTTGTCCCCCGCGGATCTGCTTGAGAAAACCAATTCTAGCTCAGAATTTTTGTGCAAAAAATGCATGACAGCCATCTTTGATGTCTTTGGCTTATGGAAAGAAAACAGGGAGATGTATGTGTGACTGTATGTTGCTCTTTACATTTATAATATGTTATATTCATGTGTATGAACACAACAGATTGGGGGAATGGAGACATCTTGGAAAATATATATTCTATTCTGCCTCTAGAAGTGAAACAGGGCTCTGCAATATTGCCAACCTCAAGAGATCAAAAATCATGAGATTGGCCCTCAAAATCATGAGATTGGCCCGCAAAATCATGAGGGTTTTTTGTTTTGTTTTTTAAATCAGGTCATGTTTTTAGTGCATCTTTTGTCTCAACTCTCCTCTACTTTTCTGCCAAAGTCTGTGATAATTTCTGGTTGAAAAGTCAGCCTTTAATGCACACAGATATGGACACCTCTCTCTGGCTGCTGACATAGAGACTCCACTTACCCTTTCCTCGACCCTAAGATAGAGGAACAGCCATTCATTTCTTATTATTGTTTTGATTCTCTCCCCTTCTAGTTTATTTTCTTTGATAAAAGAAAGATTGGATGGCAAATAGCTTGAGAACCACTGACCTACTTAATGAATCACGACTCTCGCTCACATATAGAAACTTATAATACTTTTTAGGGTTGATGAGTTACAGATATATATATTAAAAAACTTTACATTAATTCCTTCTTTCTGAATTTAGCTGAACAGTGTGTGGATGAATATGTCAGGAAGGGGTCTTAGAAAAAATGAACATTGTACATTGTATGCAACAGCAGAAGAGAAATATGCTTCTGCTTATGTTTATGTAATACTTCAATAAAAGAACAAATGACATTCACAAGTAAGTATGAAATAACTAATCAGTGTTAGCTAATGGGCAGTTGACCAGTAACCAGCCTCCTTGGGGAGCACAGTGTTATGTAATGTCTCTTCATTAAATATTTTTTAAAAGTAAGTGTTGTAAGTACTTATAATATTCCAAAATTGACAGTGTTTCAATGCAAAGACGTATTCATATAAGCGATAATGTCACAGTAAAAACAATGTGGGCTTGGTTTAGCCTTCTGCAATAAGCAGCACTTCCCAGACTTCCCACCCAAACTTTTCTGCCCCTGAGACTGGGCCTTGCACCCCACCCATGCTGCCTCTGCTTCCCTCTGCTCCAGACCCCCCTGCCACAACCCTTTCTTCATGCCTCCCCACATCCCACTTTACCCTATTCCCCCAAATCTGCCTCCCCACTGCCCTTCCTCCCCCTCATCCTCTCCATCCTTTCAGTATCTCTTCTGCTCCTCACAATTCCCTGTGTTGCCTCCTGAACCATACAGTGGCAGTCATTTTGCCTGTGGCCTGGCTTCAGTCTCAATCAAAAGAGTGGGAGGTAGAAGCTCACTTTATTAAGGACAGCCTCACTTTCACATGCAGCAACACTGTAAGGACCTGGCAGCCATCTTGCTGGCTTTAGCCACATTGACAGTAATAGGAGATAATCGTTATATTGAATAAGAGAAAATTCATGAGTGGACAGCTTTTCATCATGTGTTCATCAGACACATTAAAAAACACCTCAGAGTCTCTACAGTTGCAATAAAATTATGTGAGTTGGCAATACTAGATTGTACCAGTTTTTGAAAGAGGAAATGCAAAACTCATGCATTTTGATTATTTGTTGTAACTATGGAAAAGCTAAACAGGTTTCAGAGTAACAGCCGTGTTAGTCTGTATTTGCAAAAAGAAAAGGAGTACTTGTGGCACCTTAGAGACTAACCAATTTATATGAGCATAAGCTTTCGTGAGCTACAGCTCACTTCATCGGATGCATACTGTGGAAAATACAGAAGATGTTTTTATACACACAGACCATGAAAAAATGGGTGTTTATCAGTACAAAAGGTTTATCACTACAAAAAGTACAAAACTACTGCTGGGGTGGGGGGGAGAGAAAACCTTTTGTAGTGATGAACACCCATTTTTTCATGGTCTGTGTGTATAAAAACATCTTCTGTATTTTCCACAGTATGCATCCGATGAAGTGAGCTGTAGCTCACGAAAGCTTATGCTCAAATAAATTGGTTAGTCTCTAAGGTGCCACAAGTACTCCTTTTCTTTTAACAAATAAACAGTATGTGGGATGGAGGAGAAATTTTAAATGATGCTTGTACAAAAATTCAAACGTACAACCCTCTTCCCTCCTGCCTGCCCAACCCCTTCCACATACAAACAGGCTGAGCCAGTTTTGAGGTTCCAAGGAGTTGGCAGCTGTAAGATGGTAACCAGCTGCCAGATGGTTCTTTTATGAGCCATCAGATGTCTGTCACTCAGCATAACTGTCCCTTAGACAGCTAGAAGCTCTTGTACTTAGAAGCCTGTATCTTGCAGCTGGCAATGCAAGCAGCTGAGATACCTAGGGGATTAGAGATAGATTTACATACAGAGTCACCAGTACTGGTCCCTCTTCTGCTTCTGTCAGTGGTCCTCTCATTGCAAATTTCTGTTCTCATCCTTTCGCTGTCCGTTGGGATGGAACAGGTTTTCAAAATGGCAGCCATTTGAAGAGGCATCTGAATTTAAATTTAAATATAGGCAGTCTGGAGCAAGAGGAGTGAATAAGAAGGATATAGGTCCCATCTCAGTGAAGCACTTAAGCATATGCTTATGTCCATTCCTATTCAGCAAAGCACTTAAGCATGTGCTTAACTCCCAATTAAGTCAGTGAGACTTCAGTACATGCCTTAAAGTTAGGTACATGCATAGTGCTTTGCTGAATAGGATGGAGTGTTGACTTAGGGCCATGACAGTGGTGATTGATGGCTACAGATATTACAGTACAACAGCAAAGTAAATATGTTCTCCATAGTGTACCATAAGCATTATTTAGTGTTAGTGTATGTTTCAGTGGACTCACCAAAAATATGTACTGTTTTGAAAGAGTTTACTGTTTTAAGCAATACTCCCTCTTTCTGCTAGAAACAGAAGAATATTTCAAAATTGTACACATTAAGAGCAAACAATATGATAAAGAATAATTTTTTACAATTGAAAACCTCAGAATGCACAGTTACATGTAAAGCAAGCTGCAAACCAGCATGAACACAGAAAAACTGCATATAAATTGCATGATGGGAGAAACCTCAAATGGTGCAGAGTGTAGATGACTGTGAAACTGTGTGGAGTGGAGCTGGACTACTCTCATTGGAAAAAGAAATAGAAGCCCATTCCCTGCCTGCTGCATAACCTCCAGCAGTTTTCCATGATTAGCTCACAGAGAGCACTCAAATTACAATTCAAAATTAGCCAAAATGGCTTCTGCTGCTCCACTTGACAAACATGGGTGAGACTCAGGCAATCAGGGAACCAGAGTCAGTGTCATGTAAGTTGTGACCAGTCACCGTTGACCATACTTGAACTTCAAAGAGGTAGTGCAAAAATTTCACACAATCTTTCATAAAGATTTTACTGATATCATAAAATCTTCCTAATTTAGTAAATATTTTTGCCAACTCATAAGCAGACAAAGTTTGAAGGAATATTTCACGCAGCTGTTTTTGTTGCTTTTTTAAAAAAAGGTTTAAAAGTACATCTCATGTATACATAAGTTGAATACATGTTGGTTAAGGATAATAAAAGCTTCTTCTCACAGCTACCTTCCCCATCAAATCCCACCCTCTTAGAAAAAGCCTGAGTAAATAGATGGGCCTGGCAAAATGCCCTGAAGTTCAACCACCTCTGGCTCTGTTGGAAAAAGGGAGGAAGTGAGCCTCAGAATCAAGGGCTCTGAACTTAAGAAAGCCCAACCTTCAGGTGAACAGATCTAGGGACTGTAGTAGATGTTTTATATTCTAAAGCACTGCACAGCTGTTGTTTATCTGGACCAAAATTTTGCCTTAAAAGTAGAATTTTCAGTAAGAGTCACTGACAAGTGTACAGTTATATTGATTCATAGGAAGATTAGTTTCAAACAAGTAAACTATGATTACATTCTTCCCAGAAAAAAGAAAAGGAGTACTTGTGGCACCTTAAGACTAACAAATTTATTAGAGCATAAGCTATAAGGTGGATAGAGAGTTGGCTAGATTGTCAGGCTCAACGGGTAGCAATCAATGGCTCCATGTCTATTTGGCAGCCGGTATCAAGTGGAGTGCCCCAAGGGTCGTAAGTTAGTTCCTTCCTTTTCTTCAAGGTGAGAAGGAAGTCTGGGAAGTGCTCCTTCTTGCAGAAGGCTAAACCAAGCCCACATTGTTTTTACTGCATTGCCAACAGACCGAGGGACGTGATCATTCCCCTCTATTCGACATTGGTGAGGCCTCATCTGGAGTACTGTGTCCAGTTTTGGGCCCCACACTACAGGAAGGATGTGGAAAAATTGGAAAACGTCCAGCGGAGGGCAACAAAAATGATTAGGGGACTGGAACACATGACTTATGAGGAGGGGCTGAGGGAACTGGGATTGTTTAGTCTGCGGAAGAGAAGAATATGGGGGGATTTGATAGCTGCTTTCAACTACCTGAAAGGGGGTTCTAAAGAGGATGGCTCTAGCCTGTTCTCAGTGGTAGCAGATGACAGAACCAGGAGTAATGGTCTCAAGTTGCAGTGGGGGAGGTTTAGGTTGGATATTAGGAAAAACTTTTTCACTAGGAGGGTGGTGAAACACTGGAATGCGTTGCCTAGGGAGGTGGTGGAATCTCCTTCCTTAGAAGTTTTTAAGGTCAGGCTTGACAAATCCCTGGCTGGGACAATTTAGTTGGGGATTGGTCCTGCTTTGAGCAGGGGGTTGGACTAGATGACCCTGACATTCCAACCCTGACATTCTATGATTCTCACTAAAGCTTATGCTCTAATAAATTTTTTAGTCTCTAAGGTGCCACAAGTACTCCTTTTCTTTTTACCGACACAGACTAACACGGCTGCTACTCTGAAACCATTCTTCCCAGATTTCTCCTGGTTTAGACTGGTGTAAACTCTGCTCCAGCAGTAGAAAGTTGGCCAGTGGGGGATATAGCCATGGTGGGAATTTACATCCCATTGTGCCAGATTACGTGCCATTTCAGCAAAGGCCATAAGCAAGTGCCTAAATCCAGTTAAAATCAATGGGACTTAAGCATATGCTTAAGGGCTTTGCTGAATCACGGTTCTAATGAATCTAGCAAAATGTCTACACGCTTTGGGCATTTGAAAAAAATTGTTGATTATTTTCTAGTTCCAAGCAAACTTGTCATGAATTATTGCCTGCAATCTTTTTTTTTTTAAGCAGATAATGCAAATGTGTATCTTAATTCTACAATTAATTATTAGGTCTGTTGAGTTTCATAAAAGATAAAAATATGAAGTAAAGCTATAGACATGATATCCCTACATGTATGTACATAGGACCTGATTCAGCAAAACACTTAATGTGCATCCCTATTCAAAAGAGCACTTAAGCAAGCATAACCATGTGCTTAAATGATGTGACAAATAGAGATTGACTTAACCATGTCCTTAAATGCTTTGCTGAATTGTTGTTCATGTTATTGCTGTGCATACTGAGTTTACTGTCAATGCTTAATAAATAAAATAACTATCAGGAATAAGCATCATAACTGTATGACAATGGTCCGAATGTTATTTACCTTTTAAGTAGCATTTCATGTGCTTCATTAAATTGCATTAAGTATGGGTTAAATCTTGTCATAGATCTGTGGGCTTGCTTAAACTCTCTGAGGGCTTTTCAGCATAAAAAAACCAAAGGAAAGCACAAGTTTCCTACTTAAGGATTAAACTAAATTAGAGCACCCGTAAGAAAGCAAAAACCTGCAAGAAAACTGCTCTGTTGTTAGAAATTCAAACAGGAGGAGTTAAAACTTATGCACTACAAAAATGATTCCACTTGTTTACACAAGCTCTGTGTCACGAGGAGGACAAGTGAAACAGTTAAGCTGCAAGCTGAGGAATTTATAATAGTAAAGAACAGTGTTAATGGTCTCAGGGAGAAGCTAGGGGCAAGGCTGTCAGTCATAATTGAATATATCACCATATACAGATCCGCTGAGTCTGAGATCCCTTTGGTGGGAAATTTTCACCATATGACAAAATGGTAGAAAGGAAAAAATATTCTTTACAGAAAAAGACTATCTGAATGTATAGGCATGCTGATTTTGGGTTTATCATAACTCTGGTTTTCTTAATATGCCTCAGTTCCCCTTCCTCTTGATACAAATTTAGATATCTCTTCAGTCAGCTGATTTATACACTGTTTCAATTGCTATCCATGGTAACTTGTACCACATGTTTTATTACCCTTTTTGTGAACTAGTTCTGCCAGAGTTCCATATTTATAATGTTTCTCATTTCATAATTCTTAGCTTGTTCCCTAGGTTAAGACTTTTAAAAATAAAAAAGGATCTTTGGGAGAAGTGAGCAGCAGCCAGAAGAGAAACCGGGGGAATGAGCCTCCCCAGTGGTTGGTCAGTCAATCTGTCTTTGTCTGTTTATTTCATGGGATCTGGTGACATTTCACCTCAGGATGTCTCTCTAAACTCTAGAAGAGCTTCACTCTCACAGTCAGCAGAGATGTTTTTTCTAGTCACTTAGCAAAAGGTGACCCTTAAACTTAACCAAATCTGATCTCTGCTGTCAGCAAACAGAAAAGCCTTGTTTATAGGCTGCCAAAAAGAACAGTCAACAAAGTATGGCTTAAAGGGGAGTCTCTGATTTTAGGGAGAAAGTGCTCCCTCACAGGCAAAATAATATGGAGATGGGAAAAAATACACTCTCTACTAAAGCAGGAATGAAATAAATAGATCTCTAAAATCTGAAGAGGAGACTTTCTTCAAGGACTTAGGGTTGGTCTATACTAAAAGTTTTACTGGCATAGCTATGTAGGTTGGGGGGGCGGGTGGGAATCACACTGACATTGCTATGCCGGCAAATGCCCTAGTGTAGATGCAGTTATACCAGCAAAAAAGTCCTTTTGCTGGAATAACATATTTCACTTAAGGAACTGATATGAGCTATTCTTGAAAAAGAACTGTTTTGATACCATGAGCTGCACCTCTATTGAGGGTGTATAATTCTGTGAGTATGTCTATACTGACAAACCTTTTTAAATGTACACAAGGCCTTGGAAAGAGACATGCAAGATCTGTCTGACCAGGAAACTGAAATAGAATCTGGTCAGATATCATTTTTGTAACAGAGAAAAGTTTTGAAACAGTTAAAAATGGGAAACAGTACCTAGAACTAAATATTGATGAATTAAAGTGAAAAAAGAACAAGAAAACAAATTAAGGATCAAAGGAGTCCCAGAGAACAATGAGATGGAGAACCTAAAATCATCTGTAGAAACCCTATTTAGAGACTTACTTAGAAAGGATGAGAATTCTCTTATATTAATCAATAGAGCTCACAAAACTCTACCTCCACTGAAGATTATCAGAAACAGAGTGGACCTATTTCACTGTCCTGGGGCAAACATATAAAATTTTATAAGGACCTCTCTTCCCTCACCTTGAAGAAAAGGAAGGAACTAAGTTAGGACCATAGGGCTACTGTAGAAAATCATTGGGGGGGGCAGAGGGGTTTCCCCTTTATGCTATATTTCAAAAAAAAGAAAAAAAACCACAGCATTTTCTTATGTAGGAGACATAGATCTCTGAAGGACCTGAGGATAGAATTTGATCAGGAAGATTTGGAAGAAAATAGTCATGGTGAGAGATGGAAGCCTAAGAGCACATAGAACCTGGTAAAACTGAAGCTTACCTGAATAAATAGAGAGTGCATCCAAAAGAAATCCTACAGCAAAGAACTTTCTGTTATATGTGTCAGTGGTACAAGGTTGGCACCCACGTCTCGCGAGTGCCCCCTTCTGGTTGGGCGTGTCTGCAGTCTTTAGTTCTGGTGTCCCCTTTTGGTAGTTCTCAGGCAGGTTTGTCAGACACAGCATTCCAGCCGAATCACTCTGTATGTTAACCAGCACAACCCCATTCCAGGGTATACAGTCCACCGGGCCTGTCTCTCTCTAGCCCCTTCCCCGGCTTTGGCCTTTAAGTAGTCCAGCTCTGGTATGGGGTTGTATCCCCAGAGCTTCCTCCCTGGAGACACTATCTTCCTACAGCCCTCCCCAGACTCAGTCCCTATTCCGTCCCAGCAACCAGCCAGGAGCTCCCTCAGTGCTACCACAGTCCTTGCTAGAAAACTGTCTGTGGCCCTGCTGCTCTTCCAGGCAGCCAGGCCTGCAGTCCTTTCTGCTCCAAGCAGCAACTAACTAGTGCTCAGCAGCCTTTTATATGGCCCTCTTGGGCCCCGACTAGCTGCTTCGCCAACAGCCACTCTAGCCTACTTGCAGGATCTCTCCACTGCTCCTTCCCTGGAATGGGTGTGGCAGAACCCTGAGGCCTTCAGCAGGGGGCCTTTGAGCCTAGTCCACCCCATCACAGTCAAATTATAAATCAGAAAAGTGTGGTGTAGGGGGTAGGGAGATCCATTTCTATATTGTCTTTGATTTGTTTATTTATGAGTAAATAAATAAAATAATAAATAAAGTAGATTAAGTTGCTTTCCTTTTTTTGTGGCAGGAGAGGACCCCTCAGCTAATAGCTGGAGAGAGGGATAGGAAGGTGAGGGAGATGGATAAAAGGAAAACAGAAAAGACAAATCAGACACAATACTCCGGTTTCAGAGTAACAGCCATGTTAGTCTGTATTCGCAAAAAGAAAAGGAGTACTTGTGGCACCTTAGAGACTAACCAATTTATTTGAGCATGAGCTCACGAAAGCTCATGCTCAAATAAATTGGTTAGTCTCTAAGGTGCCACAAGTACTCCTTTTCTTTTTACACAATACTCCTTAGCCCTAAGTGGAGGAAAACAATATGTAGAAAGGAAAAACAGCTTAGTTTTAAAAATCGTTGAAAAGGTATAAATCTTACCAACCATAAATAGATTTTTAAGATTGTAGTCTAACATGGGTTATAATCTTGCAGAGAAGATGGGTGGGTAATTTATCCCTGTGAGGGTTTTGTTTTTTTTTAACTTTCTGTTCTTCATTTTCTCTCCTTTATGGATGCAAACTGAGGTCTATTAATTTGGTCTGATTGTTCCCAGTAATTGGTAACATTTTAAATTGGACAAGCAGCCAGGCATGTAGTCCTGGAAACCAAATAATTATCTGTTCACAGGATCTATAATGGATACATAATATTATCTTTAAATTTCTGGTTGTGCACAAGCTAGTACTACAAATGGAGCATTAAAGGTTGTGGGTCACCCAACTGTGTGCTTATATTTCATTATGTTGTGAGAATTTTTTTTATAAAGCGGAACATTTGTTTGCAATATGCAGGCTTTCAAAAGTTTGTTTTATGAGAAAATATCACCTTCTCTTAATAGATTATTGGAAACTTAACTCCACATTAATGATGTTTGCTTGTGACTATGGTCGAATAGGTTGTTCAAAAAGCTGATGAGGAGTTTGATAGATCCCATTGCTATAGAGCTGAGCAAAGCTGCTCACCTGTAATGAATGAGGAGCTTCATTTCCCACTCATCTCTCCTGACTCTGAACTTCTTTTCTCCATTCCCTTTTCTCTCCAAGTCTGATGTTCTTTGGCTGCGACTAGCACTCAAATCCGTTAATTTTATCAGCTTGGATAGGTTACAAACTGCTGGTTTGGACTCCAAGAAAAATATATCACTGTTGCTGCATTAGACTTAAATTTGGCAAAATATCTTAACATGTCTCACTACCCAAGAATGGATGGTTTTCAGCACAACTTAAAAAAAATAATAAAAGAGAAATTTGTTTTCTTGCTGTATAAAATGCTTATTCAGTGAGTTGCATTATATTTAATAAGAATTGGTACAGTATTCAAAAATGTTTGCATTGAGTGGTGTCGAACATATCATTCTTCTGCTCTTGTGCTATCTCCCTCTTTCTGCACTACAATCTAGTGCAGTGCAAGGCGTCCAGCTGGTTACTGCTTTTGTATGTATTCATCCGCTTTATTTAATGTGTTACTCTTGAACACCCTACTGATTATAAATAGAGGTCATGTTCTATAGTGTTAAATCCCTATTAATTAATCTTTTTTTCTTCTTGTCTTCCAAATACTGGAACAAAGCCATCTGTGGGTATTTAGAAAAAATATGTTGCCTCAGAATGTCAAAGTGTGGGTCTACTCTGAAAAGTGACTTTGTAAAAATGGCATCATGGTGCTCTCCATATATCGATTTTCAGTGACCTATAGATTACCTGCTCTTGGGTAGGAGGAAAGGAGGATGAGGTTGGTGTGTTTTGGATTTTGCTTTTTCTTATTTGTTTTTTTTTTTTTTAATTGGAAGTCCAGCAAAGCTCAATCTGGGCTCTGAAAGTCAAGATGGATTCTTTCTGGCTAATTTATCACCAGCAGAATAGTTTTTGCCATCAGAATTTAGCTAACAATTCTCTTGATCATGCACAAGATGGAATAGAATATGTCTCACTGCCTCAGAACTGGACAGGTCCTGCTATTGCTAAAAGGACTAAAAGGTAGTAGCAGGTTCATATAGTTAAGGGGCCATTTTTATATAATCATTTTCAGAGTAGAACTGTGCTTTGAAGTACGAGGCAAGAACTTTTCTTTCTCGTGTAGTGCCCTGAGCCTACATGTTTTATTTATTCAGAACTCCTAGTGCAGTGGTCCCCAAACTTTTCAGTGTCCCGTCCCCCCTTAATCCCTGTCTGCACACCTCCCCTGGGCTGGGAACAGGGATGTGGCTTGGGGGGTGGGGACGCGGACCAGGGCAAGGGGACCGAGGCTGGGGCCAGCAGCCCAGGCCACAGCTGCACCCTCCTCTGTGTCCCCCTGGGGTGGCATGCCCCACAGTTTGGGGACCTCTGTCCTAGTGGCTTTACTAGAGGAAGCCCTGCAGCCTCAGGATCTGAGATTGTAACTTTACTGAAGGAAAGTCAGTTTCAGATGAAAGTGGGTATATTTTGGTTGGTTTCCTCTTTATTTCCAGAAGGATAATGTTATTTGGCTGGATGTCAGCATGTAATCCATTCAGATTACGTAATTATTTTAATCCTATGATGCCCGTGTAGTTAATAGGAATAGAATATGAGTTTGAGGTGATGATTCAGCTGTGGATCAATTTACAGACTATGGAAGGATATGAACACACCAGTCATTTTTTCTTTCCACCTCAAGGGAAGACGTTAGGGCTAAATGTCACTTCTAATTTTGCATTTTATTTCTGTTGCCTGAGTGTATGTCTCATTTTTAGCTTTGTAGCCTACACAAATTCAGTGCCAATTGTATTTTCACATTTCATAGCTGCCTGGTGCCTGCTGGAGCACAGCACTGGGGGCCAGAGGGTGGGGCCTGTCCTTTTCTTCACACGTACAAAATCAAACATTACCTAGCAGTGTATTATCAGTTTCACAAAACACTCTTCAGCTCTCCTACTGACATGCAAGGATGATGTTTAGGTTTTTTGTCCAGTATGAATTTTAACTGGAAGACTCTTTAGATAGAATGTAAAAGGTCTTTTTTTTCCTAATTTTCCACTAAATATTCCATTTTATACATTCACCGAGTGTTAATTAGCTTTTAGCATTAAAAATAAAAAGGCAACCGCCGCTAATTTTCTCACTCTGACTGCTCCTTTTGGAGGTCGGTTATTTCCAACCAGCTGTGCCAGAGAAAGGCAGTATGGGTTTGACATGTATACCTCTCCTAAGAACGGGAATTGGTTCTCGGAAAAGACAAAGATTGACCAAGGACATTCAGCAGATGTTTATATTACAGTGCTGCTCATTGTCAAGGTTCCTCCCCCACTCTGAACTCTAGGGTACAGATGTGGGGACCTGCATGAAAAAAACCTCCTAAGCTTATCTTTACCAGCTTAGGTCAAAACTTCCCCAAGGTACAAAATATTCCCCCCGTTGTCCTTGGACTGGCCGCTACCACCACCAAACTAATACTGGTTACTGGGGAAGAGCTGTTTGGACGCGTCTTTCCCCCCAAAATACTTCTGAAAACCCTGCACCCCACTTCCTGGACAAGGTTTGGTAAAAAGCCTCACCAATTTGCCTAGGTGACTACAGACCCAGACCCTTGGATCTTAAGAACAATGAACAATCCTCCCAACACTTGCACCCCCCCTTTCCTGGGAAATGTTGGATAAAAAGCCTCACCAATTTGCATAGGTGACCACAGACCCAAACCCTTGGATCTGAGAACAATGAAAAAGCATTCAGTTTTTTACAAGAAGACTTTTAATAAAAATAGAAGTAAATAGAAATAAAGAAATCCCCCCTGTAAAATCAGGATGGTAGATATCTTACAGGGTAATTAGATTCAAAAACATAGAGAACCTCTCTAGGCAAAACCTTAAGTTACAAAAAAGATACACAGACAGAAATAGTTATTCTATTCAGCACAATGCTTTTCTCAGCCATTTAAAGAAATCATAATCTAACACATACCTAGCTAGATTACTTACTAAAAGTTCTAAGACTCCATTCCTGGTCTATCCCCGGCCAAGACGACTACAGACAGACACAGACCCTTTGTTTCTCTCCCTCCTCCCAGCTTTTGAAAGTATCTTGTCTCCTCATTGGTCATTTTGGTCAGGTGCCAGCGAGGTTACCTTTAGCTTCTTAACCCTTTACAGGTGAGAGGAGCTTTCCCCTGGCCAGGAGGGATTTCAAAGGGGTTTACCCTTCCCTTTATATTTATGACACGCCCCCCCAATCTCAGCTAGGGTGAAACACTGGCTGGGATTTCTTCCTGGAGCTCTAGGAAAAACAGAGTTAATAAGACATATGCATCTCTAAATATACTACCAAGTACATAAAGACTAACAATATTTTCCACATCTCAAGGACGATTTTAACCAGTTGACTCTGGGAAACTTTCACGGGAGAGTGCATCAGCCACTTTGTTAGAAGCTCCTGAGATGTGTTGGATGTCGAAATCAAAATCTTGGAGAGCTAAACTCCACCGAAGAAGTTTTTTGTTAGTTTCCTTGACGGTGTGAAGCCACTTCAGTGCAGCATGGTCGGTTTGCAGGTTGAAACGCCGTCCCCAAACATATGGGCGTAGCTTTTCCAGAGCATAGACAATGGCGTAACATTCTTTTTCAGTGACTGACCAGTTGCTTTCCCTCTCAGACAGTTTTTTGCTGAGAAACACTACAGGGTGGAATTCTTGATCAGGGCCTTTCTGCATTAAAACTGCTCCCACACCACGCTCGGACGCATCTGTGGTTACTAGGAACGGTTTGTCAAAGTCTGGGGCCCTTAGTACAGGGTCAGACATGAGTGTCGCTTTAAGCTTGTTAAAGGCCTTCTGACACTTTTCGGTCCACTGAACAGCATTTGGCTGTTTCTTTTTGGTTAGGTCTGTCAGTGGGGCAGCGATTTGGCTGTAGTGCGGTACAAATCGTCTGTAATAACCGGCCAAGCCTAAGAAGGATTGAACCTGTTTCTTTGACTTTGGGACAGGCCACTTTTGGATAGCATCCACTTTGGCCTGTAGGGGGCTGATAGTTCCTTGACCCACCTGGTGTCCAAGGTAAGTCACTCTGTTTAGGCCTATTTGACACTTCTTAGCCTTAACAGTTAGTCCTGCCTCCCTTATGTGCTCAAGGACTTTTTGTAGATATTCCAGGTGGTCTGCCCAGGAATCCGAAAATATGGCCACGTCATCAAGGTAGGCGACTGCATATTCTCCTAATCCCGCTAGGAGACCATCTACAAGTCTTTGGAAAGTGGCGGGTGCATTTCGCAGCCCGAAAGGGAGTACATTAAATTCATACAGCCCGAGATGTGTGATGAAGGCTGACCTTTCCTTGGCAGATTCATCTAGCGGTACCTGCCAGTACCCCTTGGTTAAGTCCAAGGTAGAGATGAACTGGGCCCGTCCCAGTTTCTCTAATAGTTCATCTGTGCGTGGCATTGGATAGTTGTCTGGGCGAGTTACAGCATTTAGCTTACGGTAGTCCACGCAAAAATGTATTTCCCCATCTGGTTTGGGAACTAGAACCACTGGAGATGCCCATGCACTTTCAGAGGGGCGGATTACACCCATCTGTAACATATCCTGGATCTCCCGTTCTATAGCAGTTTTAGCTTGAGGAGACACCCGGTAAGGTTGGACCCTAATTGGGTGAGGATTACCTGTGTCAATGGAGTGGTATGCCCGTTCAGTCAGTCCTGGGGTGTCTGAGAACGTTGGCGCATAGCTAGTGCACAGCTCCTGGATCTGCTGTCGCTGCATACGCCCAAGGGTCATGGAGAGGTTCACCTCTTCCACACCACCAGCACTTTTCCCTTCGTAGTAGACACCTTCAGGCCACTCAGCGTCGTCTCCTCCCTGGGCTGTAAACTGACAAACCTTTAATTCTCTGGAATAAAAGGGCTTTAGAGAATTAATATGGTACACCTTAGGCTTCCGGTTGGAGGTGGGGAATGCTATGAGATAATTAACAGCTCCCAGGCACTCCTGGACCGTGAATGGCCCTTCCCACGATGCTTCCATTTTATGGGCCTGGAGCGCCCTTAAGACCATGACCTGGTCTCCTACTTTGAAGGAACGCTCTCTGGCATGTTTATCATACCAGGCTTTTTGCTCTTTTTGAGCATCCTGTAAGTTTTCTCTAGCAAGGGCTAAAGAGATTCGGAGGGTGTTTTGTAGGTTGGTTACAAAGTCCAGAATGTTAGTTCCTGGAGAAGGTGTAAATCCCTCCCATTGCTGCTTCACCAACTGCAATGGCCCCTTAACCTCACGGCCATATACAAGTTCAAATGGGGAAAACCCTAAACTGGGATGTGGTACAGCTCTGTAGGCAAAGAGCAACTGCTGCAACACTAGGTCCCAATCATTGGAGTGCTCATTTACAAATTTACGTATCATGGCCCCCAAAGTTCCATTAAACTTCTCCACCATGCCATTTGTTTGATGGTGGTAAGGAGTGGCAACCAAGTGATTTACCCCATGAGCTTCCCAAAGGTTTTTCATAGTTCCTGCCAGGAAATTAGTCCCTGCATCTGTGAGGATGTCGGAGGGCCAACCTACCCTGGCAAAAATGTCTGCTAGTGCCTGGCACACACTTTTAGCCCTGGTGTTGCTTAGAGCTACTGCTTCTGGCCATCGGGTGGCAAAATCCATGAAAGTCAGTATGTACTGCTTTCCTCTGGGTGTCTTTTTCGGAAAAGGACCCAGAATATCCACAGCTACTCACTGAAATGGAACTTCAATGATGGGGAGTGGCTGGAGAGGGGCTTTGACCTGGTCTTGGGGTTTTCCCACTCTTTGGCACACCTCACAAGACTGGACATAGGTAGAAACATCCTTGCCCATTCCCTCCCAGTGGAATGATCCCCCCAAACGGTCTTTGGTCCTGTTCACCCCAGCATGGCCACTAGGGTGATCATGGGCTAAGCTCAAGAGCTTGGCCCGGTATTTAGTTGGAACTACCAACTGTCTCTGAGGATGCCAGTCTTCCTGGTGTCCACCAGAAAGAGTTTCCTTGTATAAAAGTCCTCTTTCTACAACAAACCTGGATCGATTAGAAGAGCTGAGAGGCGGTGGGTTGCTCCGTGCCGCCGTCCAAGCTCTCTGGAGGCTTTCATCTGCTTCCTGTTCGGTCTGGAACTGTTCCCTTGATGCTGGGGACATCAGTTCCTCATTGGATTGTGGACCTAGGCTTGGTCCCTCTGGAAGCGATATAGGGGATGGAGCTGTTTCTGTTGACTGTGAACCGCTCTCCGCTGGTGCACTATGTTGGGATTCAGGCTCCGGCTGAGCCTCTTGGGTCGGGTTATCGGCTGCTGCCAGTTCAGGTTCAGTGGGGCCCTCTGGTGTTGAGGTTGCAAGTACTGGATTCAGTGCTGGCACGGGGTCTGGTGTTGGTTGTTTGGCTGGTTCTGGGACTGGTTCCGTCTGGGTCTCTGGGACTGGATCCACTACTGCTGTTGCAGACATTGGCCTGGGGTCCGGGTCCATCACCTCTGACTGGGTCCTGATAGAAGTTTCCGGAACAGAGCTAGGCCTCACGGCTTGTTTAGCCTGGCTGCGGGTGACCATTCCCACCCTCTTGGCCTGCTTCACATGATTGGCCAAGTCTTCCCCCAACAGCATGGGGATGGGATAATCATCATAGACTGCAAAAGTCCACATTCCTGACCAGCCCTTGTACTGGACAGGCAACTTGGCTGTAGGCAAATTGAAAGAGTTGGACTTGAAGGGTTGAATCGTCACTTGGATCTCTGGGTTGATTAAATTGGGGTCCACTAAGGAAGCATGGATAGCTGACACTTGTGCTCCGGTGTCCCTCCACGCGGTGACCTTCTTCCCGCCCACACTCACAGTTTCCCTCTGCTCCAAGGGTATCTGGGAGGTATCTGGGCCTGTGGACCTCTGGTGTGATTCCGGTGCAATGAACTGTAATCTGTTGGGGTTCTTGGGGCAGTTGGCCTTTACATGCCCCAGCTCGTTACACTTAAAACATCGTCCAGCTGACGGGTCACTGGGGCGAGGAGGGTTGCTGGAGAATGGGGTGGTGGGACGATAAGGGGTCTGGAGGGTTCTTTGGGAGGTAGGTGGGGCTTTGGGTGGCCCCCGGTAATAGGGTGTGGTCTGGGGTGGTCCCTTCTGGTCTCCGCTCCAACTGCGACCAGTTTTCTTCTTCTCTGCCACCTCCACCCATCTGGCTCCAATCTCTCCTGCCTCAATTACAGTTTTGGGTTTCCCATCTAGGATGTATCTTTCTATTTCCTCAGGAACACCCTCTAAGAATTGTTCCATTTGCATTAGGAAGGGCAAATTTACTGGAGATTCAACACTTGCTCTTGATATCCAGGCATCCCAATGTTTCACAATGTGGTAGGCATGTCGGGTAAATGACATGTCTGGTTTCCACCTTAGGGCTCTGAACCTCCGACGAGACTGCTCGGGTGTTATCCCCATTCTGACTCTCGCCTTGGATTTAAACAGTTCATACTTGTTCATGTGTTCTTTAGGCATTTCAGCTGCCACCTCAGCTAAGGGTCCACTGAGCTGCGGCCTCAGCTCTACCATGTATTGGTCAGTAGAGATGTTGTACCCAAGGCAGGCCCTTTCGAAGTTTTCTAGGAAGGCCTCAGTATCATCGCCTGCCTTGTAGGTGGGGAACTTTCTGGGATGGGAAGTGGTACTTGGAGAAGGATTACTAGGGTTTGTTGGGATATTCTGCTGAGCCTTTATCTTCTCCATCTCCTCCACATACTTCCTCTCTTTTTCCTTCTCCTCCAGTTCTTTGTCCCTCGCTTCCATAGCTCTCCTGTGAGCAGCCGCTTGGTGTTGTTCTGCCTCCCTTTCTTGTTCCTTCTTCAGCCGCATGAGTTCTATCTGTCTTTCATGTTCCCTTTGTCTTTCCTCAGCCTGAAATTTGGCTAATTCGAGCTGTAGTCGAGCCGCGGATTTTGCCATTCTAACCTCTCTGTTTTTAACTAACTTTACACCCGAGGTTTAGAAATAAACAAACAAAACTTGGCTGTAAAATTTTGCTGTGCTGGAATAGAATACCTATTCTCTGATAGTGATTGTCAGCCTACAGAAAAAGACAATTCCCTTGTCTCTGCTCTGGGCCCAAATTAAAGCAAAAAACCTCCAACTACTTGGAAACCTCCTTACCCAGCCCAAAGAAAAAAAAATTCCTTTTCAAACCTGTGCTCCTTGTAAAACAAAAAAATCAAAATCCTAAAAAAAAAAACCCTGCCACTTTTGTCTCCAGGCAAATGGGTAGAGCACACCCCCCCTATTTACTTTTAGGAAGAAAAGAAAAAAAAAACTCTGGGTTGGAAGACTGTGAATTTCCCTGCAGGAGTTAAGTACCCTGCCTCCAGGCAAAGAAAACCTGCAATTCACAAAGATAATCCCCTTTTGTCTCTGCTTGGCCACAAAGCAGAGAAAAACCAAGCTGCTTTCAGTTTCAAAGCTGCTTTCTGGACTTCCTTTCCACAGGAAAAAAAAATTCCTTTTTAAAATCTGTATTTCTAGTTCAAAAAATCTCAACTGGATCTCAAAATGATTTCAGGTTAATCCCACCGCTATGCCACCATGTCAAGGTTCCTCCCCCACTCTGAACTCTAGGGTACAGATGTGGGGACCTGCATGAAAAAAACCTCCTAAGCTTATCTTTACCAGCTTAGGTCAAAACTTCCCCAAGGTACAAAATATTCCCCCCGTTGTCCTTGGACTGGCCGCTACCACCACCAAACTAATACTGGTTACTGGGGAAGAGCTGTTTGGACACGTCTTTCCCCCCAAAATACTTCCCAAAACCCTGCACCCCACTTCCTGGACAAGGTTTGGTAAAAAGCCTCACCAATTTGCCTAGGTGACTACAGACCCAGACCCTTGGATCTTAAGAACAATGAACAATCCTTCCAACACTTGCACCCCCCCTTTCCTGGGAAATGTTGGATAAAAAGCCTCACCAATTTGCATAGGTGACCACAGACCCAAACCCTTGGATCTGAGAACAATGAAAAAGCATTCAGTTTTTTACAAGAAGACTTTTAATAAAAATAGAAGTAAATAGAAATAAAGAAATCCCCCCTGTAAAATCAGGATGGTAGATATCTTACAGGGTAATTAGATTCAAAAACATAGAGAACCCCTCTAGGCAAAACCTTAAGTTACAAAAAAGATAGACAGAAATAGTTATTCTATTCAGCACAATGCTTTTCTCAGCCATTTAAAGAAATCATAATCTAACACATACCTAGCTAGATTACTTACTAAAAGTTCTAAGACTCCATTCCTGGTCTATCCCCGGCCAAGACGACTACAGACAGACACAGACCCTTTGTTTCTCTCCCTTCTCCCAGCTTTTGAAAGTATCTTGTCTCCTCATTGGTCATTTTGGTCAGGTGCCAGCGAGGTTACCTTTAGCTTCTTAACCCTTTACAGGTGAGAGGAGCTTTCCCCTGGCCAGGAGGGATTTCAAAGGGGTTTACCCTTCCCTTTATATTTATGACACTCATAGTGTACATTCATATCCTCTCCTTTCTCTCTACTGGTTGGTGCTCCAAAATAAGATCTTATAACTAGTATTGCGCTTTTTAAAATACTTCTATATGTTGACTGCATATGTAATGAGAACTACAAATGTGAATCGTGTTTCCACCTTGTCCTCGTCCATCCAGGGCTTTGATCCTAGTAATGGCTTCACATGTATACTTAAGCACTGCAGCACAAAAAAAGCATATTGACCTTTTGAAAGGAAACAGAGTTTTAAAAGGGTTACATAACTTTCTCTCTTAACAGACAAAATGTCAGCAGGAGATTCAGGTGTTCTGGGTATTTTATACACACTGCTGGTCAGTTGAAGTTCTGCCCCTTAAAAAGTACTTTAAGAATTTTTCCTCTCCATTTATTATTAATTTCAAAAACCATTGAAGTGAAAGGGTTTATTACTATGGCAGCCAGTTTTGAAAGCAAGTGAAAATTGCATTCATGAGGTTAAGAAACAGCTTAATTTAAAACTGTTGAAAGTAGGTCTAATTTCAGACAGGTCAGGAAACCATGTTAGAAGCAAATTAGGGTGTTCCTCAATTCTATTACACCCTGAAGTCATTTGATGAAATGATCAATAGACTGCTAACTGATACTGATACTCTATTTTTATAACATTGTGGACTCTTGCTGCCTGTTTTTGAAAGGTAACAATGAGAATTATAAATGCAACACTGCATTTATACTTTTTATTTAATATGTATATTATTCTTGTAAATCCGATATAATTTTGATAGGACAAATCTATTGAAGTAGTTCTGATCTAAGATTATAATTACCTTCGTTTTATAGGGATTCTTTATACTTTAGGCTTCATAATTTTTCTTGTTACAGTGATGAAACAATTTAGCTCTTACATGCTGAATGATGTTCCCATAATACTTTACTGTGTCTGTGGCCCTTTGATGGTGACTTATCCAAGTACAAACTAAAGTATAATTAGTGTGATCTGATTGTTGGATATTAGTTTTTGTTTTAACGGCATCATTAATTTTACAATGACTTTCATATCCTAATTATTTCAGATGGTGTATTAATTTACATAGCCCAAAGGGCTTCACGGTGACAATGACATTTTCAGAACAGCATCCCTTCTTTCACATTCTCTCTATCATTATACTGTATCTTCATAACTAATTCATTGAATGGTCGCCTTATCCCATAATGAGTAATCAAACGGTCACATCATTGTATCCTTGTAAGTCAAGATGGAAAGGCAGGTTAACCCAAAAGGTTAGCCCTAATTGAGAACAGTGACAGAGAATTCAGCCCTGACCAATGCAATTTCAGAAGCATAAAGTTCCTCTTCAAGTCTTTTGGTTTGGGTGGTCTGGGTCTGGGTTTTGAATTTTGTTACCAGCAGCTTTAGACAGGAAATCTTTTGTTGTGCCAGGGATGAGAAGGAGGCTGGATGAAAAGAAAGAACCTTTTCAGTAAAAGATAGAGATGGATTTCTAAACAACAGTAGTATTTGCTTTAATTTGAGTGATTAAGTACCTTATATTTCCATGTCATCAAAATGCCATCCTTTGGGTGGCTCTCTGAAAACTAGAGACTTAATTCTGTTGTCTGAGACATATACTCCTAAATGCAGTAGGAACATTCAAAAAATTAGATATAGCCTAATTGAACATATTGGTTATCTATTAATATTAGACATTTCCAAAGTAATGAAGCAAACTTACTGAACCAGGACTCACATCAAGAGGTTTTTTTACATATAGTAACCATGTATACTTGAAGTATATAATGTAATATTAGGCTTTCATGCAGCATCCTCTATCATGTATTCAAACAGATCAAACCATTGCTGTTTCAGGTGAATCAGAATTATAGAAAGACTTGTTTCCCTTCTTAAAACCAAACAATCTCTCCCTAAATCTGAGATCTCTTGAAAGTATTTCTCTCAAATTACAGAACGAGAGAATTACTTTTAAAACTTGTGTTTTATCTCTGAGAACCTAAGGGTGTTCCTGAGGCCTGACACTTGGATTTATTTGACTTCATATTCAGTTCTCTTCTCTACTTTTGTTTCCAACACAAACTGTTCCTGTGAGGTTTTTTTCGGAGAACTGTAAAAGAAAAGAGAGATTAATGCGCAGTACACCAATCTTGATCTCTTACTCCTAACTTTTCCTCATTAATTGTCTGTAATGCATCACGTGGCAGGATTTCTTTCCCCCTGATTCACTCCTTCAGGTGCTAAAACACTGCATAGAGATGCAGAAATATTTTTGCTGACACACACTGATGCCAGGCCAGGTGGCTCCTATTAGCTCCAATCCAAGAGTATAACTGGAGTTGAAGTGACCTGTGAGCAGAAGGAACTGGAGAAGGAAAACTCTAGGAACAGTCAAGCTTCAGAGAAAACTTAGGCTGAAACTTTCTTGGTGGTGGTTGTTAACAATAAGGGGGTGTATTTGGACCATATCAAGTGTGCAGATACACTGGAGCAGGGTGGGAACTCCATCTGCTTACTGGGTCTTTTAGATAATTGTACCATGGTTGATCTTTCATCACAAAGGATCTCAAAGCACTTTATAAATGATCACAGTTAGAGCTTGCGATACCTTCTGGGATCAGTTCAAAACAGGTTCTCAGGTTTTTATGTCATAACCGATGTGTGAGTTTGTAGGCCCTGATCTTCAGAAGGGGTTGGCTCAAAATTAACATGATTTTCCTGTGTTTGAATATTGGACTTCTCTAAGATTCCATTCTATTCTAAGTCAACAGACAAGCTCCAAGTTCAGTGGGTTCATGCATCTTTGCTTTGGTTCACTGGAAATGGGACTAAGCCTCAGTTTTGATGAACAACAAAACTATGACCTTGGGAAAATATATTTTTCCATATAAAAGTAAATATAAATTGTGAGTCAAAATACAAAATCAGACAATTTCCAGTAACAGGGAATTACAGAGGGTATTATTTTATTAGGCTGTAGCCTGCCAGAGTCCAATAGACACTCGGGCTAAGAGAAAAGGATTTTGTGTGTGCATTTTTGCTAGATCATGAGAGAGCTCAACTAAAATGCAGCTCCTCTGTCTGAGAAACCAAGTGAAAATGGCTTATATCAGACTGACCCACCCAACAACATGGTGAACAGCAGACAACAGGAGTATAAAAGGTTATATCATTTGACTTTCTTTATGAGCTCAGTGTAAACAAACTCAGCTTGGACTCTAACTCCTCCTTGAACCATCGTCTTGAACAGTTCACAGATAGAGTAAAAAAGCTTTGCTGAATACTTTGTAGTCAAAAAATGTTCTAAGAAATCAGTGCTTTTAAGTAAACACATGTCAACCTCAAACTGAAGTAGTGAGTACTTTTGGAGTTACCCAAATGCTCTATACTGCATTACAATACAATATATATTAGTAAAAATTAGGGCTGTCAAGCAATTAAAAAAATTAATTGTGCGATTAATCGCACTGTTAAACAATAATAGAATACCATTTATTTAAATATTTTGGGTGTTTTCTATATTTTGAAATATATTGATTTCAATTACAACACAGAATACAAAGTGTATAGTGCTCGCTTTATATTTATTTTTATTACAAGTATTTGCACTGTAAAAAAACAAAAGAAATAGTATTTTACAATTCACCTAATACAAGTACTGTAGTGAAGTCTCTTAATCATGAAAGTTGAACTTACAAATGTAGAATTATATACAAAAAACCTGCATTCAGAAATAAAACAATGTAAAATTTTAGAATCTGCAAGTCCACTCAGTCCTACTTCTTGTTCAGCCAATCGCTCAGACAAATAAGTTTGTTTACTTTTGCAGGAGATAATGCTGCCCACTTCTTGTTTACAATGTCACCTGAAATTGACAACAGGCGTTCTCATGGCACTGTTGTAGCCAGCATTGCAAGATATTTATGTGCCAGATGTGCTAAAGTTTCATATGTCCCTTCATGCTTCAGCCACCATTCTAGAGGACATGCGTCCAGACTGATGATGGACTGTGCTCGATAACAATCCAAAGTAGTGTGGACCGGCACATGTTCATTTTCATTATTTGAGTCAGATGCCACCAGCCAGAGGTTAATTTTCTTTCTTTCTTTTTGGTGGTTCGGGTTCTGTAGTTTCTGCATTGGAGTGTTGCTCTTTTAAGATTTCTGAAAGCATGTTCCACATCTCGTCCCTCTCAGATTTTGGAAGGCACTTTAGCTTCTTAAACCTTGGGCTGAGTGCTGTAACTATTCTCACATTGGTACCTGCTTTGTGTTTTGTCAAATCTGCGGTGAAAGTGTTTTTAAAATGAATTACATGTGCTGGGTCATCATCCGAGACTGCTATAAGATTAAATATATGGCAGAATGCGAGTAAAACAGAGCAGGGGACATTCAGTTCTCCCCCAAGGAATTCAGTCACAAATTTAATTAACACATTTTTTTAACAAGCATCATCTGCATGGTAGCATGTCCTCTGGAATGGTGGCCAAAGCATGAAGAAGCATACGGATGTTTGCATATCTGGCATGTAAATACCATGCAATGCCGGCTACAAAAGTGCCATGCAAATGTCTCTTTTCACTTTGTGGTGACATTGTAAATAAGAAGAGGGCAGCATTATCTCCTGTAAATGTAAACAAACTTGTTTGTCTGAGCGATTGGCTGAACAAGAAGTAGGACCAAGTGGACTTGTAGGCTCTGAAGTTTTATATTGTTTTGTTTTTGATTGCAGTTATGTAACAAAAAAAGTCTACATTTGTAAGTTTCACTTTCACGACAAAGAGATCGCACTACAGTACTTGTATGAGGTGAATTGAAAAATACTATTTCTCTTGTTTACCTTTTTTACAGTGCAAATATTTGTAATAAAAAAGTCCATTTTGATTTCAATTAAAACAGAATACAGTATATATAGGAAAATGTAGAAAAACATCCAAAATATTTAATAAATTTCAATTGGTATTCTGTTCTTTGACAGTACGATTAAAACGGTGATGAATCGTGATTAATTTTTTAAAGTTAATCACGTGAGTTAACTGCGATTAATCAACAGCCCTGGTAAAAATAGTTGGAAGTGTAAACAAATCTAAAAGTGCCTGTACTTAAAAATGAAATTTTGTAACATGAAAAATCCATGTACTTTTTTGTCTAATGCCTCCGATGTTCAGGTTACAGGAACAGCAATATTAATGCTATTTAGTATTTGTATTGATGTGCGTCATCCCTGCTAGTGGAGTTATGTCAGCCCACTAAGTACCAGAAAACTGACTAAGTCCCTCGCTACTCTCCCAAGCATAATTAAAAACCTGAGTTTTTGGAATTACAGAGGTGAGAGCTATAAATCTCCCAGCTAAATCTTGTTATTCTGAGAGAGTATAAAGGATGTAAATAAAACAACAGTCTGTGCACATAGGTACTTCTTCCCAAAATTAATAAAGTATGTGAATTTCACCAATTACTGTATTTGTTTTATTAAGAACAAGCTGAAATTGTCACAACTTTTTCTAATGCTACTAGGTTATATGACAGCTTTAATCTATCCTGTTCCTTAGCTAACATTACTGAATGTGCACTCAGTACGTTCTTCAACTTTTTATTATTACTGAGGTCACAAGTAGCCAGTAGTAAGTCATTTTTTAATTAAATACATTAATGCAAAGGCAGAATAAAGGCCACCCAGTTCACAACTATCTTAAGATATAAAGATGCTGAGTGAGAATATAGAACAGGCTTTAAATGCTAAAAGCACTTTAAGGGCTTGTCTACATAGACATTTAGTTCTTCTTTGAGTAAGGTTCTGATGAGTGCTCCACTTCAGGCTCACACCCTTTGTGCCTTTAATTGGAGATTTTTGGTAAAGTAGAACCTGAGAGTTATGAACACCTCAGAAATGGAGGTTATTTGTAATTCTGAAATGTAACTCTGAATAAAACGTCATGGTTGTTCTTTCAAAAGTTTACAGCTGAACACTGACTTAATACAGCTTTGTAACTTTACTATGCAGAAGAAAAATGCTGCTTTCCCTTTATTTTTTAGTAGTTTAGTAGTTTTGGCCCACACATGAGCCCTGCACTTCCTTGTGCCATGCCCCAAACCTAAATATGGTTACATGGGCAAACCACCCTCAGTTTCTTCTGCCTTGGCTTCAAGATGTGCATTAGCCTGCTTTATTAAAACTGAGACTCTCCAGCAGACCTCAGATCCGAGCCAGAAGACCCATCCCTGCACATCAATCTCTGAGTGAACACAAAAAGAAAAGGAGTACTAGTGGCACCTTAGAGACTAACCAATTTATTTATTAGTCTCTGAGGTGCCACTAGTACTCCTTTTCTTTTTGCGAATACAGGCTAACATGGCTGCTACTCTGAAACCTGAGTGAACACAGACCTCCATCAACTTTAGCACGTTCATGTGGGTCTACCTAAGGCAAATCCAGAGAAGACCCATAGAAAGTGGAGCCATTCTCTGCAGGAGACTACCTCAAAAAGACCTCAGTCCCCACAAAGCAAGACCACTGCAGAGACCTCTCGATCCACTCTGGATACAGTTGAGGCTCCAGACACTCTTGGTACCGATCCTATGTCTAGAGCTCTGGGCTCATCTGAGAAAAAGAGCAACAAGCATGCGTTGGTACCAAGACCTTTGTTACTGCAGAAGCAGGACACTGCATCAATGACGCATTCCGTCTCTAAGAGAACAGTACCCACAGCTCCTTCAGTTCTATCTGCATCAAAATCAACCACTAAGAAGGCCTCGGTACTAGGAAGACACACTTCTCATATGGTCTTGATGCCTCTCCAGGCATCCTCATCAGTACCAACTACTTTAGCAAGAAGGGACTTTTCAGAATGACTTATATCCTCAATACCAAAAATGGAATGGTGCCCTGTCCTTCAAACCTCCCCTCAGTACACAGAAGTTCAGATTCTCCCAGAACTTGCTTGTTTTGGAGGAATCAAAAACTCCCATTTTAGTGGTTACCAAAAGGTTATCAGTATCAAGACAGGCACAGTTTCAGAGATGGGATATTTCCCTGGTACTGCTTGATTCTCCAACACCTTCAGAGAGTTCTGGGGCTCCCTCTCTTCCAATTCACATGTCTCAATCTAAGATTCACCTGCTCTTCAGACAAGGGATTTCCCACCTGAGACTTTTGAAAAGAGGGGAGCGTTACACCAATAATGAACCTGTGTTCCACCGAACTGGTTTGAGCACCAGTGGATGCCACCCCCGATTACTTTTGGACCACCCTCCCCCCACAGTAGCCATACTGGGATCCTTTGCCTGCATATCAGCAGTAACTTTTCCATACTCCTAATCTTTCTTCTGGGGACTACCAGGAAAGATGCTCCCATACTCAAACTATCCCTCCTCCTCTACCTCAGGCACGAGAATCCTTTGAGAAGCAAAAGGCCAGGGAAGATAAAGAGGCTACTCTTGAAACAAATACTTCTTCGTCTTCCCCAGATGGATCAGTTATGCCTCCCACACCAACTATGGCAGATGACCTCAGCTATTTCCAGGAATTAATTAAACACATTGCAGATTCCCTTGGAAGATGTCAGGGAGTTGCAACATAAGTTGCTCAATATCCTTCAGTGCACTCCCTCTACCTGAGTTGCCCTGCTTATTAATAAGCCCCTGTTGGATCCTGCCAAATCCATCTGGCAGACCCCTGTGATAATACCACCACCGTGTAAAAAGTCCTGGCTAAGAACCCTAAATTTTTGTTCAATACTCATCCAGCACTGAATGCCCTGTTTATGAAAGCAGTGAATGAGTGTGGCAGACAACACCATATGAAGGCCACACCATATGTTAAGAACCAAATATGCCTTGATCTGTTCGGCAGAAAAACCTATTAATCCTTGACTCTTTAATTTAGGATTGTGAACTATTGAGCTGTCGTGGCAACATACAATCACTCAAATTATGCCAAATTTACCACCTTTATTGAGCATCGGCTGACCTTATTAACCATCCGGGAAGAAGTCAAGGTTCCGGAAGAAGAGACCACCTGCTTCCTCTACATCTACTACTGAGCCCTTATCATCTAAGTATCAGTTTAGATGGGCTGGCTGAGGGCATGGAACAACTCCACAAGAACAAACTGCATCTACACCATTCTATCCACCTTCCACCTTTTGGAGACCATCTCTCCCACTTTCTATCTGCTTGGGAGAGAATCACATCAAATAAATGGATGTTGGAGGTTATGAGATTGGGGTACACTATCCATTTTACCTCTCTCCCATATACCCACCCACCCCTTTTCCTGTCCCTTTTCAGGGACCCCTCTCACGAGTACCTCTTAATGCAAGAAATTGACTCCCTTGTGTCAATAGGTGCTGTAGAACCACGTCCATGTCAGCATAGAGGGCGGGGTTTTTATTCCAGCTGTTTTTTTGTCCTGAAGAACAATGGAATGGTGGAGACTGATTTAGATCTGAGACTCCGTAACTGTTTTGTGAAGTCACAAAAATTCAGGATGGTGTCTCTTGCAGCTATAATTCCATCATTAGAAGCAGAGGATTAGTTTTTGGGTCTTGACCTTCAGGATGACTGTTTTCATATTGCAATTAATTCATCTCATAAACAGTCCCTTCTTTTTTAAGTAGGTCAGGATCACTTTCAGTATTGAGTGCTCCAGTTCGGCCTTTTGCCTGCCCCAAGAGTGTTCTCAGAAGTGCTGGAGCAGCTTACCTTCGACATCTGGTGATAATCATTTTTTCATAACTCAGCGACTGTCTTCTCAACAACCAGTCTTACAATGTAGCTTTTGATGCCATAAAGATGATGAGATCTCTGTTCTGCGAGTTGTTTGCAGCTCAACATTAAAGAAATCCACTTTGAGCATGGTACGAAGAATAGAGTTAATATTAATGCTATATCAGACAGGGCTTATCTTCCCTACAACAGATTCTCAGTGTTAGCAAATCTCGCCTCAAAGATTTAAATCAGCCCACAAACATCAGTAAGTTGTCTTCATTTACTTAGACTCATGGCAACCTGCACCTTTGTGGAACTATATGCCAGGCTCTGCCTTGGATGTTTCCAAGGCTGACTCAGGACTGTTTATACACGAAACAACCACTGCCTGAGCAAGTTGGTGTCGGTCCCTGATCAGGTATGAGACACACTCAATCAGTGAAAGGACCCAGACATTTTATGTGAGGGTATTCTGTTTGTTCAGCCTCCTCCCTCTATCACTGTAATTGCAGATGCATTCCTGATAGGGTGGAGAGGGCATTTGAGGACCCACACCTCTCAGGGTAAATGGTCTGCCCAGGTGACACACCTGCACATCAGCTTTCTCGAGCTGAGGGCAGTCAGGAATGTCTGTATCCTCTTTTTGCCTATAATCAGAAGCAGGTGCATAAAGATCCTGACAGACAACATAGCTTTCACGTTCTATATCAACGAATAAGGAGGGGCCTCATCTCCTTCCCTTTGTGCTGAAGTATTAAAGCTCTGGAACTGATGAATAGCCCCTTGCATCCATATTTCAACAGCTTACCTTCCAGGGATATAAAACAGGTTAGCAGGCAAACTCAGCAGGTACTTCTCCCAGGACAGCAAATGGAAGTTGGATTATCAGATTCTCAGTCTCTCAGTTTAATCTTTGTGATTTGGGGAATTCCAAAAGTAGACCTCTTTGCCACTGTGACCAGCAAGAAATGCAAACATTTTTGCTCAAGGGGGAATTGAGTTTTCCCTTTTGAAAAGACATCTTCCTTGTTCCATGGACAAGAGGCCTTTTATATGTGTTTCCCCCAACACCCAGATTCTGAAAGTGATAAACAAGATCAAGCACCACAAAGCCCAGGACAATATTCATAGTCCCAACGTGGTCCAGACAAATATAGTATCCTTACCTGTTTCACATAGCTGTTTGTCAGGCATTCAGCTTTCCATTCATTCCTCATTTTCTTTGCCAAGATACCATTTGAACTCTTCACTCCAACCCGAAGATTCTTTGTCTCAAACTTGGCTCCTTGATGGTTCACAGGACTAGCATCTATTCGTTCTAAGGAGCTACAACAGGATTATTGAACAATAGGAAAGAGTCCATGAGATGCACTTTCCTTCACAAGTGGAAAAGGTTAAGCCTTTGGTGTGTCCAGAGAAATGTTCACCTGCTCACTCTTCCCTCTTGTTTGTCCTTGATTACCTCCTGGAGCTAAAAAAAAACAGGATTGTCTATAAGCTCAATCAGTGTTCACTGATGGTTTTAACAGCCTTTCATTCTCAAGTCTTCATCTTACAACTGTAAGGGTTCTCAGAGGATTGGGGAACCTATTCCCCCGAGTTAAGGAACCCACTCCTATCTAGGATTTGTATTTAGTATTTAGATGCCTTATAGGTGTGTCCCATCCCCACCCACCCCCCTTTTGAGTCAATGGCCACCTTTTTCCTCATAAATTTATCTCAGAAGACAATTGTTTTGGTAACTAGCACCTCTGCTCACAGGGTGGGGAAATAGGGATTCTAATGGCAGACCCTCCATTTACAGTATTTTTAAAGGACAATGTCTCATTATGCTCATACCCTAAATTTTTGTCGAAGATGTCCAAGTTTCACATCAACCAAGTTATCCATCTTTGGTTTTTTCCTCAAAGCCACATAAGTCCATAGAGGAACCCATTTTACAGACTGCAGATGTTAGCCTTTTATTTGGACAGAACTAAGGCTTAGGAAATCACCCAGCTGGTTTGTGACTGTTGCAGATAGGTGTAAAGGTTCAGTGATTTCCACCCAGAGACTTTCCAGGTAGATTTCTGATTATGTTATATTGTGTATGACACTGCAGACATACAGCCTCCTCCTAGGATGTTGGCCCATTCCACAGGATCTACATCAGTGGCATTACTCAAGAGTGTTCCTATTGTAGAAATTTGTAAGGCTCTCACTCAGACTTCCATACATACCTTTCCAAGCACAATGTAGCAGTCCAGACTTGTAGTTCAGGTGCTGCCATTGGAAATGCACCATTGTCTTCAGTCTTGGACTTGGCTCCGAAGCCCCCGTCCCCAGGTGAGGGATACTGCTAGTAGCCACTGGAAGTGGAGCACCTATAGGGACAGTACTAGAAGAAGAAGAAGAGGTTATTCACCTTGTGCAGTAACTTGAGTTCTTCGAGATGTGTCCCCCTATGAGTGCTCCACTACTTGCCCTCCTTCCCATCTGCTCCAGAGTTTCCTCTAAGGACTTCATGGTAGAGAAGGAACTGAGGGTGGTTCACCCGTGCATCCCTATGTATCCTTGGCGCAGGGCACAAAGAACCATAGAGAGAATGTGTGAGCCAAAAGGGTATTACTACCAAAAAATTCCAATTAAAGGCGCAAGGGGCATGAGCTCATCTGAAGTGGAGCACCCATAGAGAGAGACATCTCAGACAACTCCAGTTATTGCACAAGGTTATTGCTCTCCTTTGCAGCCAGCTGGAGTCTGACTCTACCCTGCACTAACCTGTGGAACACTAAGTGTCCCTGTGGACCATGCTCACCAAGTTCCTTCATGGGCTTTGATCTGCTTCTGTTTCAAAGTGGGATAGATCAAAGTGCACCAAGGAACTGTTAGGGTGCGTAAGGAACAGTGTGGCAGGTTAATGCAGGGTAGATTCATATCCCAGCTTACTGCAAACTAAATGTTCATGTAGACAAGCCATTGGATTGTACAAGAATCAAAACATGGAGAACCTGATAAAATTGTAAACACACTTTTACAGCATCTGGGGTAAAACATGCAGATGAGCCATTTCCAGAGGTGCACCTCGGTCCCTCCTGTTCTGTCCATGTGACGCACAATACTTTAGTCTCCTGAGGACTTTAATACTTTGGTCTAATTCCAGTTGTTGGGTTTTGGATGGCGTTGGTGGCCTATGATATACAGGAGGACAGACTAGATGATCTGGTGATCCCTTCTGGCCTTAAACCCTGTCATTCCATATTTCATGACAGACCTGGCAGAGTTCCCCACCCCATACGGTACAATGCTCTTTCTGCTTCCTTTTCCAAATGAAGTATATTCATTTGTACTTAATCTTCTCTTAACGACACATTCACAATACTCACGGTAAATAGATACTACTGAAGCATAAATGCTAAATCAAAACATAGCACAATACAGGAAAACTGGGTACCTGTGTATGACACCTACTGTATAGATTATTGGTCACCAGGAAAGGAGCTTTGTCTAGTGGTTAAACCGCAGGACTAGGAATTAGGTAATCTGGGTCTTCTTCCTGGTTCTGACACTGACTTGCTGTGTGATCATGGGCAAGTCACTTAACCTTTCTGTGCATTGATTTACTTAGATTTAAGATAACAAGGGTGTTGTGAGACTTAATTTATTCCTGTTTGTAAAATGCTTTGAAATCCTCAAATATAAATTGCCAGATAGGTGCAAAGTAGTAGTAGTATCATGTAGCAAGATCATTTTACAAAAAGGATCTTTATGAATGTATATCTATCAAACTGATAATTCTTTCAAAGTCTGTAATCTGTTCCTTGGAAAGGTGGTAAAAGTGATGCCTTGATTGTCAGGAATTCTTTAACCTTCTGAACCAGTCAACAAGACATTTACCTCATGTTTCTCACAGGAAGGGGCACTGAGGATGCTGTAACACAATCAGAGGTTCTGTCATAGGACGACAGGGGGGAAGGGCGAGATGTATAATTCTCAATAGCCTAAAAGGAACAGATTATACCACTTCTTCTCAGAAAGTGCCTTGTGGAGTGAAAAGAGAAGTGGCTACTGTGATGCCTTTTTAATTTAAATGAAATAACACGAAGGGGTATTTAATCCAAACATAGCAATTTCTGAAAGATTAAATCAGCCAAGGTCACGAGGTTGTAATATTCCTTTTCCCTAAAAACACCTCATATGTTTATCATTTTCAGTATCTCTCCTGTGTTTTTCTCTTACTTTCTTCTTTTCTACTCCTGATGAGAAGCTTCAGTATTAACTAATTTCAGTAATATTTCTTCAAAGGGTTTCAAAAAGGTGGGAGAAATGAGTTGAATGAGTAAGCCCCAGAATCCCTGCTAAATTGTAAAACAACAGAAGAGACTCGCATTGATCCAGCTTCTCTGATTTTACAAGGAATTATGTTGCCTAGAACCAGTGAGATTATATGTGTTTGACAGGAACTGATTATGTTTGCACATGAACATTTTTTAAAAGGTCTAATGTGGCCAACCAACAGAGTGGAAGAATTACCTGTGTCAGTCTTAGCAACCTATTGATACTAAAAAACATTTTTGATGAGCTTATTAAGTCTAATCACTGACTGCTACATAATGATAGACTGTGCCACTGTGAGCAGATTCTTCTGCAGTACAGGAGGCTGGGAGGAATGGGACATAGCTTTTTCACAATGGCAGTTTGTTTGTTGGGAGCACTGGTTTCTGTGGCAACCAATATCATCACACTGTTTTCTTACGCTTCTCCCGATTGTGCTTTATCCATCTCTAGTTTATAGTCTTACACTTAGATAGTAAACTCTGTAGTGCAGGAACCATATCTTTGGGTGTGTCTGAACATCACCCTGGAGGGGCAAATTCCAGCATAAGGAGATTTACCCATGCTAGCTGTGATTGAGCCAGTGCACTAAAAATAGTGTAGCCATGGTGCTGTGAGTGGGGTTAGCTGCCCTAAGCAAATACCCATCCAAGACGCTACGTACATACTTGGGGCAGGTAGTCCCTCCTGCCACTCTTGCTACTATGGCTACACTCTATTTTTAACAGTAGCTTGATCAGAATTGTGACAGGTTTGTCTCCTCAAGCTGGAATTTATACCTCCATCTAGAAGTGAAGACAGACCCTTTGTTACGTTTGTAAAGTGAAACTGCAGCCTCTAGGCACTATCATAATACAAAGAAGAGTAGGATATCAGAAAGGTAGCTTTAGTATTTTAGATTTTGCAGTTTCAGTGTCTATATTCACAGGAAGTTCAGGATTGAGATGAAAAGATTTAAGGTCTGTCCTACCTTGTGAACTCTGGTATGTGTAAAGAAAAAATAAAAATCTAAGAATTTAAAATCCTAACTATATGTACTATAAAAGAATATCTAAGTGAATATGGGGGATCACATAAAGGTCAGCACAGGAATAAAAGTGCCAGAGTTAAGGCTGCCTGGGCAAACTCATTTCAGCCCCCTTGTGTGTGTACATTATCAAAACAGAAAAATTGAACAGCTCCTCATTAATTGAGCACCATACGTTCTGTGCACTGAATGAGTTAGAGTTCATGTGGAAAAAAATTATGTGATCATATAATTAAAAACTGTATCATATCATGCATACATACATACAAGGAGTCCAAAATTAATTCTGGCATTTCCTAACTAGCAAAGCTCCCCACCAACATATTCCACATCCCAGTCCCATTCTGCTTACCTTGCCAGTCCCAGTGTTCACCGCTCTGGCTTCTCATTCCAGTCCCAGTCTCTCTGCCCAGTCTTACTCCTCCAGACTCCCCATTCCAGTCTCCTTGTCCAGCCAATCCCAATTCCTCCCCTTACGGCTCCTTATCGAACATGTATTTCTGACCCACTCCCCTCCCCCCCATCCACATTCCTGTTTCCACCAGCTGCTAGTCCCAATCTACCTACTGGGCTCCTTATTCAGTTTCCCACTCTCTTTACCCAGCATGTCCCAGTTCTCTCCTAGCTCCTTATCAGATCTTTTCATTTATTCATAAAAATTCAGCCTGAGGCAGACACACAGCATGGACAATTTCAGAGAGGAGTAGGTTGATGGGAGTTGAGGGCTTAGGAGTGTGGCAGCTATATTGACAGAAAGAAAAGGCCAGATCTTGGAAATGTTATGGAAGAAGAAGCATCAAGATGTGGCTGCAGTCTTGACGTGTGGGGCTAGGGCAGGGCAGAACAAAAATTGATCTTCATAATGGACAATGAATCTCAGAGAAACTGTTAGATCTGAGAGAAACTGACACACTGTAGCTTAAAATCAGTCTCTGCATGACCCCTCATTATCAAATAAACATTTGTTTGTGTTTGTCCACAGGCAAGCTTCTAGTGGTAGTCATGACCTGAGTTGACCGGGTCAGATTCAGTGATTTGGATGTTATCTATGGATAATAAGACAGGTTTACAGATTGCAGTCTATTTGTACGATGCTTTCATTAATTTATTTTCCTTCTGGAATTGAGTAAGAATCAAAGCATATTACCAAAATGTGGTGAGGCTCCCTCTGTTCCTTCTACTGAGAACAAATATATATTAATTATATATTTTACCCTGTGTCCAATTCTCTCCCCCTGCCCTTCCTACGTACGTAATGAAAAGAATAAACAAAGTGAAATTCCTCTTTCAAAAGGGCCTTGCTGTTTTGGTTATTTTTCAAGACTTCCCATTTCTTGTAATGAATAGGCAAACTTTAACCTAGCTTTGAATGGGCATCTGGAATCAGTCAGTTCTTAGGTTAGAGGATGGTGAGATTTTACAGATGGAAACATATGGCACATCAGCTGCCCCAAACACACTTAAGTTAGGGAACTGAAAAGTTGCAACAGAAACTACTTTTTTTGCATTCATTTTTTTTCTGTTTCCAACTAGATAGTACTGCATGTTACTTGAGATGCACAATGGCAAGGATGCCACATGTTGTTAGCATTGTGAGGATTATGTAATGACATTTGGAAAAAGATAATTTATTTATATGCAGATTATTTTCAACTCTTAAGATCATAACCTGGCCTTAGGGAAAAAGCCTATAGAATTTGGTAGAGATTAAACATGTGGGGGCTCTATAAAAATGTGTAATGGGGTTGTATAGAAATTACTTCTATAAATCTATAGAATCAAATAAGAAATGTTACCCTTTTATCATTTTTATAACTATCCAGTAGAATTTGATAGCAGGGATATGATTTTCTTATATATTCTGTAGGACCTTTTTGTAATTGTTTGCTTTGAAAATAATGAAAATGCTTCCAAAATATAAGAGCCACAAACAAGTGTTTGTGGTTCAAATAGCATATGATGCATAATGCATATTTTAACATTTTTTCTTTTAATTTTTCACATATGCTTGTTGTGCTTGATTATATAAGATCTCTATTTTTTGACAAAGTGGTACAAGTGTGTATGTAGTACAGCAGCGGTTCTCAAACTGTGGGTTGGGTCCCCAAAGTGAGTCGCTAACTCCTGGCATTAGACTTGATGGGAGTCAGGGCTGAAGCCAAAGTCTGAGCCCCACTTCCCAGGGGTGAAGCCCTCAAGCTTAGGTGCCCCCCAGGGAAGCGGGACTTGGGCTTTGGCCCCCTTGCCTGGGGTGCTGGGCTCAGGCTTTGGTCCCCCTTCCCGGGGTCGTGTAGTAATTTTGGTTGTCAGAAGAGGGTCGCGGTGCAATAAAGTTTGAGAAACCCTATAGTACTGCATGGTTGGAATAAAAAAATCAGCAGTCTAATTTATCTTGAGATATATTCAGTCAAATAATTTTTTACTGTAGTTAGCTAACACTTCAAGTTCTAACAATACCCTGAACCATAAAAGAAATTTGCATATAAGAAATGTTTTGAATCCGTTAAAACCTCAGCTCACAGCTGAAGAGTAGCTATCAGGTCTTTGTTGACAAACATGAAGTGAGATCTTGCCCCCCCCCCCCCCCAAAAAAAAAAAGGTAGGCTGTGACTGACAGATGCCAAACCTTCAGTTTTGAAGTATGTATTTCAGTCAGGGACTAGAGCATCAGAAAGACAGCAATCAATGTGGCTGTACAAGAGCATGCAAAATATATTACTCCTGGCAGTTGTCAGGGCAGAATTATTCAAAAAATAATCTGAAATGCATTTGATCATATGCTAGATGGTTTAATAATTTATATTATACCTTATTAGCAAAGTCTTGTGTTTACTTTGCTGTTGCCAAAATAAGATGAAAGACTTAATTCAGTGGAAATACAAGATGCTGGACTCACAGTGGCTGTTTTTGCATTTGTGTTTGATAATTTCTTCCCACTTTTTTCCCCTTCTCTCTCTCATTAATGGGAGCAATATTTCTATTAATTATGAGCTTACCAACAGTTTTAATTCTGAACTGCTTGTGTCTGGAAAATAATATCAAGACTCAGTTATGGCACACAACTTTTTATACATATGCTACGTGATTATAAAAGCATAATAAAGTTGCCTGTGTATTTGATCCAAATGTTTTTCAGATGAAAAACAGGCTCTTGTCTAGCTTTATTCCTATTGAGTTTCACTTGATTGCATTATACAGTACTTTTTTGCAATTCCTGCAGTTTATGAAAATCCATTCAAACTAGATTTAAGGAAATGTTATACTTCCACTGGATGCAGATTATGTACGGTGAAAGTTAGACCAACTCAGAATCTTACATATGTGCCTTGAAGATTTTCTTGGAAGTAAATCCATGTTTGATCAAGATTCTCACAAACAAGACACTATGGTATATCCCACCATATAAACTTAGTGCAATGCAGGATTGTAAGTGAGCTCAGTAATCAGACTTATTGGAATCGTTCTGTCAAATACAAGTGAGATTCTTATCCCCTTCCAATCCATCCATGCGAGATAAAAGGGCCAGAGTGGCAGGCCTAAAAGGACCCTAATAACCTGGGTTTTGATTGGGGGAGATTTCCTCTCGCAAGTCGTGGTGTTGGGAGTGTGTGGGGGTTGGGGCTGGGAATAGGAGGGATGTGTCTGCGGCCGGCCATCATACACAGCAATGCAGATCATAAATTGTTTTGATTGTTTGCACAATCTACCTAACCGACAGTATGAAAAACACCTAATATTTTATGTGGCCATGAAAAGAAATGATTTGCCTCAGATGAGTAGAATTTTGAACACATGCAGTCTGAGGCGAAGAGAGGTTTTCCTCCAACTTTGACCAATCTTAAAAACGAGTATATTACTGGGTAGCTTGTTTCAGATAAATAAAAACCTTAATAATAGGTTTTCTGTGGTTTCCAGTTTATTTTGCATGTAAAGGTTAAGTAGCTTTGACTCTTGAAATAAAATAGCTGTAGCCAATTATTAGTTTTTTAGATTCCTTAGGAATAGATTTTAATTATTCTACCTATCAGTACAGAGCAATATCCGTCAACACATAAAATATTTTGTGGTGAAAAGCGAACACATTCTTCACAATGTAGTGATGCAGTCCTGGAATCCTTTAGTTTTCATGCTTTAACTGGAAAGCACTATGTCCCAATATACTTGTCGACTTATTTCTGCTTCCTTCCTGACAATCTTTTACCTACTGTACATGTAGCAAGTCATCTTCATTTCACAGGTTACATGGTCAGTAATCCTCCAACTAGCATTGCGTGCACTCTGAATTAACAACACCTCAGATGTTAAAGCACTTACCTGAGGCTGTCATTTTGCCCCTTTGATATTTGTTTATCTAAGCAGTTATAATAATTTTCATTCCACAAATACTATAACAGTATTTAATCCTGGAGTGGATAAAGGAAGCAGGCTGCAAGTCAACTATTTAGGTTGTGCTGTCCCACTTAGATGTGGGCAGGCACCTTCCGTTGGTAATATTTGTTGTATTGAGTCAGGAGCTACATTAGCCATGGACAAACATGCACACAACCTTGTTACAGCTGCTTAGGAATGTACTGTATGATTGTTCAGACAGGCACTTGGTAGTACAAGTGGAAAGCAAAGGTAATGATGCCCAGGTGGAAAAAGTGAGGGGCAAAAGGTGACTCTCCAAAAATATTTTAAAATGGGAGATTTCAGGAAGTTAAAATCCAAGTGGTTCATTCCAATTTATTAAAGAAATTCTTGAAAGAAAGAAAATGAGTCTAGGAAAAAATGTAACATAAACCAAGCAGAAGCCAAAATAAACAGAATGAAAAAATTAAATCTTATGACAACATATTAGTAAACCTTTTTTGTTTTATACTGTTTTCCATCATTTACACCTTCTTGCTGATGTATTCTGATGGCATTTAAACAGACACTGATTTTTAACCATAAAACTCTGTTGAACTAGATATGTTGTTGCAGTAGGAACACTTCCGTTAGCTTTACGTCTGAATGGTAAAATTAAGCCTGAAATGGCGACTCAGCGTGCCTAACCATGCTACAGTATAGATCCTGCCGCTAGTGAGAACTGTTGGTGCTTTTAATCACGTTGACAGTGGTAATAGCAGCCCTAGCAGGGGACCTTGAGACTCAATATGAACAAGAAGGTGAGTGTTTTAGCACAGCTGCCTCGTGAGGGTCAGGGGGAAAGTGCTGGGGGAGGACTTCAGAACATCACTGAGATAGCACACCAGGGATAGACAAAATGGTTGACATTTGCAGGGCCCTGCTGTGGAAAAAATGGTAATGTTGTTGTTTCCCTGTATTGCTAGCTATACAGTCCCATTTGAAGGAACCAAAGAGTGGGAGGGTAGCAAAACAAAAAAAGACACCCTCCCAAACAACTTCTCTTTGACATTGTTGCCAAGCAATTTGTCTGTGCTGTTAACAGTTTTATTGATTTGGAAATTAATTTCACTGAAGAGACTGACTCGGTATGGCATCAGCACAAGTTCTTCACCATATCTGAGAAATGAACGAGATAAACAAGAAGAATTCAAGATGCAGTACAGACTGAAGTATTGTTTGACTTTAAAAGGGACATTATTACTAAGGGGAGATTTCCTTTGTACTTGATATACATCATCAAATGTAATTAGCATGCAAGCTTAATCTAATTCCTGCATTTCTCCACAGGAGTTCAGATATGTGCTGGAAAATGGCTTGAATTTGAAAGCATGCCCTTCTGCTGGAATCCGAGAAAAAGCATCACTGAGTTCCAGGAAGGTGATGCAACTTCCTTGGCAGCAAGAAGGAGGTGGACTGAAGATGCTGTCTGTCAGCCTGGCTTTACTGGCAATTCTTGTTACTTTTTATTATGGAGGTGTTTAAATAGAACACTGAACTGAATGAAGCTTTTGTGAACAAAAATAAAGTGCTGATTAAAATCTTCAGAGGAAATCTATTTAAAAAACAGATGTAAACTGAGCAATAATTTGTACTCACCCTAAGCCTTTCCTTTCATCCACAGTTTAAGTGAGATGCATCCTGCCCCTATTTGCATGCTGTGGTTATTTTATCAAGAGCAGGAAAATGGGTTGTCACATCAGACTTTTTCTCTTGTAGATTTTTTTTCTTTTTAAAGAAAAAGCAGGTGTTTGCTTATTTGTCTTTTACGTAGCTGCAGGTAAATGCATATGTAGGAAACCCATTAAATTGTTAAGGAATGTTTTCTCTGAAGAAGTATTGATCTTGGGATGCTGAGCATTTGAAGCTGCCTTAAACCTTTTTCTTGATGCTTGTCTTTGTATATTAAAATCAAATATTCAGTAGTAGAACTGTTCGACCATTGCAGTTTGTCATCTGTCACCGCTGGTGTGTCAGCCATGTCTGAAGTAATTTTTGGCCTACAACAAAGAAACATCAGTAGCTCAGCCTCCTAACTAGGAACATTAAAGAACATACTCACTTTGTTCTAAATATATGAAAAAAGAACTGTTACACAGAAATAATTTGAACACTTTTGTTTGTTATTGTTGAGTGGGAAATTCATGAATTTCTGTAAAAGGCAAATTTAGTGGGATCAGCATAGGCCTGACCCAACGCCCATTTAAATCAATGTGAATCTTCCCGTTCTCTTCAGTGGGCATTAGATCAGGCCTTATATAAGTAATGTGAGAATACTTTGTTATTGGGGAAATAACATTTCACATACACCACAAATTGTTGTTTGTTCTTTTTAACTCTATTCTTTTCAAGGAGGTAGCATTATCTAGTGGATAGAGCACTGGATGTTTTCAGGAAGTCTCCGCTCCATTCCCAGCTCTGCCAGTGAACCTGCTGCATGACCTAGTTCAAGTCAGTTCCCTTCTCCGTGGCCTCACCCAAGCTGTCTATCTTGTTTAAGCTCCTTGGGTCAGGGACAGTCTCTGATTATGTATTTGTACAGTGCCTAGCACATGGGCCTCAGTCCTGGTTGAGTTCCTAGATACTAATGTAGTACAAATAAATAATAACTTGAGTAAAAATGTTGTGTACCTTTCAAAGAAACATAATTAAAGTGAGGATTCATAATAGTTACAGATAATTAAACAGGAAGATCCATCATTAGTCTTTCAGTAAGAAACATGCTTATCTTCAGAAAATATGAATTTGTAATGACTACAAACAAGATCCAAGATTGCCAATTTCAAGGGCTTTAAAATTGTGAGAGGTTTTTTTATAAGTTGGATTGTTATTTGTTTTGCAGACTTGAGCCTCTTGAAATTTTGAGCAGATTTTGAGATTTTGTTTCAGTGAAACGAGCTCTGTTCACCTTTTGAGGCTTTTCTCCACAACTATGAGGGCTAGAAACTTACTTTAAAAAAATGAAAGCTGAAATTCTCACTGAAACACTTGATTCCAGGAGCTGAGGCATGCAGAAAAACACCAGATATTATGAGAATCACAATAAAATTGCAAGAGTATTGCTATCATCAATAAATCAGGAAAAATGTCATCTTGTAGAAATAAGATATACAAATAAATTCTACCCTCTACCCACTTTTAAGAGTCCATTGTATCCATATCTTCTCTCCAGCTCTCCACCAGAGTACCTTGTAAATAAACTGTTATCTTTGTACAGATTTCCAAAAATGCATACCCATAGTTAATGCTGTTTATCCTTAATATGCTTGTGGATAAATTAACAGGGTGGATTCCTGGCCCCATTGACTTAGTTGCAGCCAGAATTTCATCAACAACTTTTTATAATCTCAGAATTTTTGCAAAAAGAAATGCATCTCAGCAGAAGGTAGGAGAAGATGGCTGCATATACTGTGGTTCTCAAATCAAGTCTTCCAAAGTTATTTGGAAGTCCTTAAATAATCAGTATGTTTCCATCTTCCTTTTGACTTTGAGGGGTTTCTCTTACACATTCTATTATAGAACATTCTTTATTTGCCTGATTTGTGGCTGGTAAACTTTGGGTATAGATCAAGGATAGATAAACCAATTCTAATCAAATAAGAACTCAACTGGGCTTTCAGGCAAAACACAAACTGAATCCCAACTGTTTGCTACTTGAGGCTACCATTGTAGATTAATGATAAACTTCAACTAGTGCAACTCTATTTTATGGAGCAGGTCAGTGTGAGTACGTTATATCTGTTATGTGCTCCCAGTGGCTTCCCAGCTGCTTCTGAGTGCCATTCAAGGTGTTAATTTTTAAATTGTACAGCATCATTATGGTTTGAGACCTAGTTAAACAAAAGAGCATCCCTCTATGCACCATCACAGTGCTTGAGAAATCTGATACATTGAGTCTACTCTGAATTTGTATCACCATAGTATCTAGGAACCCCAGTCATAGATCAGGATCCTCTTTTGCTGTCCTAGATGTTGTAGAAACACAGAAATAAAAGGTAGCCTTTGCCCCATGAAGCACACTGCCAAAAAATATATATATATCTATATATCAATCTATATAGATAGATATCCCTAAAGCCTATGCATCCTCACTCTCTCACACATATATTCATTCACAGTAACCACTTAAGTATGTCTTTGGCTAGTTAGTAATCAACCCCTTTTTTTTTTTAGGGCTGTCAAGAGATTAAAAAATTATCTCGATTAATTGTGCAATTAGAAAAATTAATCGTGCAATTAATCTCACTGTTAATAATAGAATACCATTTATATATTTTGGATGTTTTCTACATTTTGAAATATATTGATTTCAATTACAACACAGAATTCAAAATGTACAATGCTTACTTTATATTTACTTTTGATTACAAGTATTTGGTCTGTAAAAAAAACCAAAAGAAATAGTATTTTACAATTCACCTAATACAAGTACTGTAGTGCAATCTCTATCATGAAAGTTGAACTTACAAATATAGAATTATGTACAAAAAACTCTGCATTCAAAATAAAACAATGTAAAATTTTAGAGCCTGCAAGTCCACTCAGTCCTACTTCTTGTTCAGCCAATCGCTCAGACAAACAAGTTTGTTTACTTTTGTGGGAGATAATGCCTGCTTCTTGTTTACAATGTCACCTGAAGGTGAAAAACAGGTGTTCTCATGACACTGTTGTAGCTGGTGTCCCAAGATATTTACATGCCAGATGCACTAGAGATTCATATGTCCCTTCATGCTTCAACCACCATTCCAGGGGATATGCGTCCATGCTGATGACGGATTCTGCTTGATAACAATCCAAAGCAGTGTGGGCTGATGCATTTTCTTTATCTGAGTCAGATTCCACTGGCAGAAAGTTGATTTTCTTTTTTGGTGGTTCAGGTTCTGTAGTTTCCGCATTATTGTGTTGCTCTTTCAAGACTTCTGAAAGCATGCTCCACACCTCATCCCTCTCAGAGTTTGGAAGGCACTTCAGATTCTTAACCCTGGGGCAAGTGCTGTAGCTATCTTTAGAAATTTCACATTGGTACCTTCTTTGCGTTGTGAAATCTATAGTGAAATGAATTACATATGCTGGGTCATCATCCAAGACTGATATAATGAAATATATGGCAGAATGTGGGTAAAACAGAGCAGGGGACATACAGTTCTCCCCCCAAGGTGTTCAGTCACAAATTTAATTAACACATTATTTTTTTAAAGAGCATCATCAGCATGGAAGCATGTGCTATGACATGGTGGCTGAAGCATGAAGGGGCATACAAATGTTTAACACAGCTGGGCTGTAAATACCTTGCAATGCTGGCTACAAAAGTGCCATGCAAATGCCTATTCTCACTTTCCGGTGACTTGTAAATAAGAAGAGGGCAGCATTATCTCCTGGAAATGTAAACAAACTTGTATGTCTTAGTGATTGGCTGAACAAAAGTAGGACTGAGTGGACTTTTAGGCTCTGAAGTTTTACATTTTTTTTTGAGTGCAGTTATGTTTAACAAAAAAAATCTACATTTGTAAGTTTCACTTTCAGGACAGTACTTGTATGAGGTTCATTTAAAAATACTATTTATTTTGTTCATCATTTTTACAGTGCAAATATTTGTAATAAAAAATAATGTCTTTGATTTCAGTTACAACACAGAATACAGTATATATGAAAATGTAGAAAAACATCCAAAATATTTAATAAATTTCAATTGGTATTCTATTGTTTAACAGTGTGATTAAAACTGTGATTAATTTTTTAATCATAATTAATTATGAGTTAACTGCGATTAATTGACAACCCTACTTTTTTCCCCAAACAAAAAGGAGCCTCAACTGTGCTTGTTTTTGGATGACTGTGTTAGCTTTGTGCTCTCTACTTCAAACTCTTTTCAGTGAGGAATCTATCACACTACAAAACTTGAATGGCAAGGGCATGTTAAATCTGCTCTAAACACCAACCTGATAACGTTTTTTTCCTGCTGTTTGGGCAGGATTGACATTTAATCCTTCCATTAAACGGCATTCTTTTACTGATGACATCCTCATTTAACAATGAGCATAAAACACAAATTGTCTTTTTGCATAAGCCTTATTTTTAAGAAAGCGAGAAAGAGAAAAGGTACCTTTTGAGGAGAGTTCCTACACCTCTGTCACATCGCTGCCTGCATATTTCTGAACATCTGACAGCTTCTGTTAATTTAGTTTCACTCCCTAGTTCAACTTCCCATATGGAAAGCTGGAATGATTTTTGAATAACAGCCAGTAATATCTGAAGTGGCAGCAACTGGCAACTCTGACACTGATCTTGGCTATGGCCATTACCCAGAATCCCTCTGTTCTTCTTGAGAAGCAATTACAATTTCACAGGTTGGAATTAAAATTCCCTGTGGTATGCAATAGAGTAACTGAAACTGTCAAACTGATTTCAAGCTGCTAATCTTTCACTGTGATATGAGTGAAAATAGAGTCTCTCTTACCCATACACAGGTCTGACAGCTTAAAAGCTCCAATCTTCCAGTTCATTGGAATACATACGGAGGGTGGCTTGCTCTGCCCACACACAGGATGTCTATAAATATGTCTGTGAAAATGTGTGTTAATACTAAGCTTATATTTTAAAATAGCTTGTCATGATAAGTGTTATTTCAGGGACTGACTAAGACAAAGATAAAGTAGTAACATGGAAGAGTTCTGGGGACCTGGAAGGATGGGTATTGTTTTGCTACATATATATAATATATAAAAACAATTTTTTTCTGAATACGTGATATATTTCAGGGGACAAGGGGATAGTTTGCAAGTGTTCTAAACAGTTTTATTTTAACTGCATTTGTTATATTTATAAACATTAATAAACACTTAACTTTTTAATTTAAAAATTAAAATTATACTTCGTGCTCAAGAATAGGAAAAAGTGAGGAAACTTTTGTAAAGCTGTGGCACTGATGTGAGCAGGACAGAAGAAGTCTATGGGAAAGCTAGGGAATACCTATAAAACTGCAGTGCAGGTCTGGGCTGAGGAATAGACTCATGGGAGTTAGTGCCCACTTGCAAAGCCTCCATTGACTTCAATAGTGGCAGGAAAAGCCCTTGGGTTAGATAGTTAAAACAACAGTGATCGCTGCAAAACTGGGCTAGTTAAACACCAGCTAACTGTTGTCTTTCTTTAGCATTGTATTTCATTCTTTCTGATTTAGGGCAGGTTAAAATGCTGCATTGGTGCAGCTGCGCCAGTGTAGCGCTTAAGTGAAGACGCTCCTACGCTGATTGGTGTAGTTAATCACGACTCAAATTGGCGTAGTTAATCCACCTTCCTGGGCATCTACATGGGGGCGGTTAGCAGCGGTATAACTACATCGCTCTAGAGAGTGGATTTTTCACACATCTCAGTGGCATAGTTATACTGATACATGTCTGTAGTGTAGACCAGGCCCCAGTGTTTTATCATTCAAGTGAAACAAACCTTTTTTCTTAGGGTAAGTGGACCAGCCTCACTCTCTGGTTGGTGAGTGGGGAAATTGTAACCTACTGCATGTTAATTTTAAAGGTATCCATACAATACTGAAGCAACATAACCGCAAAGAAAGTGCTGTGTCCCTGACTCCTGCCTGTAATGTACTGCTCCTCCTGGCAAAGCTGTGCAGTGTCTTTGGGTCTTTTGTTCTGGACACGTTGCAGTGTACTACTGTTGTGAATGATTTACCATTGGAAAAATCATGAAAATGCCTGAGCTTCAGCTAAAGACCTACTCAAACTTGTGCCAAAAACAACTCTCACACACCCTTCTTTTCCTATTCCACACCCATTTCCGTGCCTTTTTCCACCTATATGCAGAATCCCCTCCCAATACCCAGTCACTAAGCCACAACCCCAATCCTCATTCAAATCCTCCTAAAATCTCACTACTTCTGTGTCTCTCACAGAGAATTAGCCACCATAAAAAGTTCCTTTAACTGAGCCATTAGGATATATGCTTCCCATAACTCAGTACCCAGATGATTTTATTTTGAGAGGAAGGATAAGACAGGAAGAATGGTCCTGTGGTTCAGGTGGAAAATCTGGGTTGAATTTCCTCCACTGGTACAGACGTCCTATATGACCTTGAGTGGTCTTAGGCCTGAATTCCCCAAGGGACTTGGGTGTTGTGATGCATTCTCTCACTTTCTCTCACACAGTGACTTTGTGGATCAGAGCCTGAGCTTCTCTGTGCCTCAGTTCCCTATCTGAAAAATCAGAATCATAGGTACTTCCCTACCTCACAACCGTACTTGTGACATCAAAGAGTATAAGGTGCCCAGGTAGTACTATGATGAGAGTCATACAAGTATCTAAAAATGATATTGTTACTGTCAGTCTTGTGCTTTCTCATCCCTTGCCCTCCCGCACAGTTGTTAGTTACTCTCATTTGCAATCTCTCATATGAAACTGTAAACACCTAAGGAACTGCTTTTAATTTGTCCTCTGGAGCATCTTGTGCACGTTGAGGGCAGTATAAATAGAAAATACATCTCTCCATTCCTGATAGCAGCAGGATGTCTGCAAGTCTTGAATAGCTTTTCACTTCAACATGCATCTTGAAAGGAGGCACTTCATATGCACATCTCAAACCCCCAAAAAGTCCAGAGCAGCTAAATAGCATGTAGAAGGGCAGACGGGGATAAGGGTAAGTTTGCATAGTGCCATGTTGTGATGCAGATGCCTTCCCCTCCCCAAAACCAAAACCCAGCAGCATATGCAGCATCAGACACCTTTTTTTTTTTTTGGTCATATGGATTGATCTCACGTTAACAGCTGGAATTTTGCACAGAGCTGTAGTTTCATTAACATACTAGTTCCAGGTGTTAGAATTCCCCCCATGTAGAGTGCTAATATAAAAAAAAAATCTAGCACACTCATATTAAGGTACAAGAGGCTATTATTTACCAGCTGCATCACATAAGAAATACATTGGCAGCACAGAAGGAAACTAATACCTCACACAGTGACATGCTGTACTGTCATTTGCATCTATGCTTCTTTTTTCTCAGTATTTAATCTTCAGTCCTGCGGTTTCTTTTTCTCCTGACAGTTTAAATGGATTAAAAAGAAAAGAAAAGAAAAGAAATCTCTTCTATGAAGACAAAAATCATACAACATGAATAGAAAAGTGTAAAAAAAAATTCTGTTCAGAAATCTTTGTTTCCTTGGAACCAAGTTAGCAATGATAACCATTCTCCTGTGGGTATAGTATGAACATGGTACTGTATAGAGAATGATCTGCCTTTCGTATTTACTGGATTTAGGTAGCGGAATAAAGTTCCACGCTAATGGCCAAAGGGTGATTTAGAGGTGTGCCTGCAATGTGCATGCTTTAAATGCTCAGTCTTTCTGTGAGTATGAGAAAAAGCTTAGTTTTGCTCAACTGAGCATGAAACATAATGGCTACTCCCTCCCTTGGTGGTGGTTGTAGGTATGGGTGGGTGGTTGGCCAGGGTTAACCATTTACACCTATGGAATAAAAGGCATTTGTGATTTAAAAAGGGGAGTGGGGGCAGGTTATTTGTCTGTGCATATAATCTGGAAAAGGAAGCCTGTGTTAGGGGAGTGAAGGAAAACTCATTGGTTGAGACCCTGGCCCCACTGAAGTCTATGGGAGTTTTCACTTCAGTGGAGCCATTGTATTCAAGACCTATTGAGAGGGTAAGACCCTTTTGTAATACTCAGAACCTGGCCCTCTGAGCTGTAGAGGGTCCCTCTGAAATATTTGCTCTTAATTGGGTCTAAGATTAGAGCTGAGATGTAGTGTATTATTTTGTGACACTGGTGTGCTTTACACCACCAGACTGAAAGGAAAGGAAAAATGTCCCTCTAGTGTGGATTCTGGTTGGTGGAAATATAGGGATATGTGCTGTGGTTAGTGTGGAGGACACTTCAGATGATCATAGTGTACCTCAAGGTCTAGTGTGCTTCAGCACAGCAGCAGCCCTGGGAACTACAAGTTGTGGACTACAAACTCCAGCATGTTGAGAGAAGTTCCTGGCTCCTGCCAGGAAGTCCCCTCTGCCCCTCCCAGCAGGAAGTTCCATTCAGCAGTGGCTGAAGCTGGGAGCCTGAAGGAAACAAGCAGAGAGGAGGTTGCTGGACTGTAATCCTGTTGCATGTTTCTTTACAGGTAGGACCAAAAAGGGCTTAAAGAGCAGCCAGAGAGGAGTCTAAATGGTGCAAAAGGAGAACACTGGCTTCTTTGGTTTGAGGTTTAGTTATTGTGGGAGGTAGGACATGCTGGTAAGGGAGCTGTTACACAAAGAAGTCTCCGCCCCTCCCTGCAGGAAGTTACGGCACTGGGGGAAGCTGGGAGCAGGAGGCAGGCGAGCAGAGGGGAAGCTGCTGGATTGTAATCCTGTTCTGTATTTCTTTCCAGACTAAAACCTTGTTCCTGGTGGTTTGCCTGAGTGGGTCTGGTCTGAGGTGAACACACACTGACACACAACACTGAGCACATGGAGGAGCCTCAGGCCCACTTTCCCAAAGTGGTGTAAAAAGGCCCAAGGCAGACTTACCCTATTTTGGACAACCTCATACTGGGGGCTACAATAGGCTTTCATACTATTTGTCAAAGCACTTACACTTCTGACTCCAAGGCTGGTAAAATTAATGAACAAAAAGTGACAAAGAAATTTGTTCAGTCTCTAGGACATTTCAGCAAACAACGTTTTTAATCACTGCAAACCTGTTGGTTCTTCTTTTCCTTGCAGTCTCTTCTAGGTAACATAGTGCCATTCCTTCACTGTAGAGCTGCATTCCTTCCCACTACAGACTACTTTTCACGTTTCTACATACCATCAGTACATCCCACAGTGTGATGGAACACGAGGTGTCTTCTAAGACAGTCATTAAGGGAAATTTGTGAGTCTGATCATAGTGTCTGCTTCCAAGAAAGCAAAAATCTTACCTCTCCAAAGGACCTGATTTACTCTAGGAAACAGTGTCCTAGTATTTTTATTAGAAAATAGTGCCTTGTGGACGTTCCAAAAACCATAAAGTCTCCTGTGTAACAATGTAGTGCCTAGTCACCATAGTCCTTGGGGCATTTCAAAACCTCTAGTTTGCTAATAAGCATTATAGTCCTTTTCTACTGCGATACTTTTAATGCTGCAATCGCCACAGCGTAGTGATACAAAGCAAGAGAGAAAACTAAATCATTAGTGTCAGTACACTGTATTAAATTGGATATTTGCTAGTGGCTTTATGAGCCATAAAAGTCAACATCTAACTTCCATTAACTATAAATTTCTCTGTGTAAGTGATAAGGAAAAGCCAAGATGGTCTGCAGAGGATTAGCATGAGACAGCAGGAGGAACAGTGATCAAGTCACTGAGTCAATCAGCCAGCAGCTAGCAAGAAGGAGAAGAGCATTCTTATTCAAGGCACAGCTTGATCACTTATTATAATAATATTAAGGAATTGAAGAAGAAGAGTCACAACAACACATGTTCCTGTTCCTGAAGACTTTCCCTGGCCATTTGATGTCTTTTTTTTAAATTTCCAAACTTCTTACATTTTAGAGGATGCACAGTGAGCCTGATTCTGATTTTACACTGTTTTTATTTATTTATTTTACAGTGGCTTACGTCTAAATCCACTGATATTATTGGGTTACTCCTGATTTATTTGAAGTACCTTAGATCAGAATCAGATGCATAGATTTCATAGCCCTTAACCCATTATTGGGGAGAAATCCTGAGCCCATTGTAGAAGTAGCACTGCAAGAGGCAACTTAACTACTTTAGCATATGCTTTATTCGCCTTAGAGTACATTTGACACAGAGAGGAATATGGGTTTTGCAACATAAGGCACCAAATAGGGGGAAGTTCTTTAAAGTATGGGACAATGGCTACCTTAGTACCTTTACGTATGTATTTAGCCAACACTGCAACCAGTTGTATTTTTTCTGGTCAATAAAGTCTTGTTCTTAAAGGGATATCAACTGAACTAGAATACAAGGATGCATCTGTGAGGTGTGGGATGAGGATTTAAATCAAAAGTGCAGTCATAGCCAGACTAACCACTGAGTTCTTGCTCCACTAGAGAGGAAAACTTCTGAAAGATATTGTAGCATGTGGCTCCTTTCTCACATTCACAGTGGTAGTCTAGAAGTGTCTGAGACCTATATGTGAAAGGTGGCGAGGACCTTCGGGGCCAGACTTTTAGCAGTTCCAATTCTGCTAAATGTCCTGTGGAAGAGCATTTGCTATTGTATGATAGGGTTGTCTTAAGGAGGTTTGAAAGCTATTGTGGAGCATGTGCAGCATCCCAGGAGGACTGCAATTATAACCTTATGAATGATGGTGATGAGAATGGACTTTGCTTATTCCAGCTCTATTCACTTTGAAATCTTGGTCATAAGAAAGGATAGATGTGCTATTTCCTGGTTTTGTTACACACAATGTCACGAGAGTTGAGTCATCAGCATCTGAATGCCCCTTTTGACTCAGAATTCTTAATTTTTTGTGTTGACCAGCTGCCCAGTTCATCTCTTCCTCCACAAGTTATTGATTCATCTAAGAGGAATAAAGTGGAGTGACCAGCTATCAGTCTTATTACAAATCAGTGCAAAAATCAGAAAAACACATACTTCTCAAAAATACTACCTTTCAGGGAATCCAGGAGGCTTTGAAATTCTGATTCTTCACATTCACAGCAGCAGCTGGATCAAATGGTTTGAATGTTAAAGTTCAATTATCTAGACACACTCTGTTTCAGTCAAAGAAAGCATGCTCGTCTAATGGCACAGACGAGCAGCAGACTTTGCTTCCCTTTCCCTCACCCCTGGAGTTCCTCAGGCATTTAGAGTTAGGTGGTAAGTGAATGCTTAGTCCTTAGAGAGGAAGTGTATTGTATGGTTGGTTCTTTTCCTAGCATGCACTTTATTTGTCAGCATGGGGCAATTTTAAATGACAAAAGGACCTGTTCAAAAGAAGTGTTTAAAAAAGTCCCCTAAACATCTGTAGCAAAATGTGCTTGAAGTGGACTACAGTTCAGGAATTATTTCACTGGAAATGACATTTATATTATCTTTAGTTCACTCTGACAATTTTTGGCAGATTTTAAAATTTTCAAGAGGGTGGGGAGGTGAGATGTAGAGATTAAAAACTGCAGTTTACATGGTGTGAGCTTGGTGGTCTTCAATTGTTTCTATTGGACAGGATCCTTGCCACAAAAACTACTATCAGACCTTGTTAGCACTGTTGGCAGTCACAGAAGAAAGGACAATGGTTACATGGACCTGCAAACAGAACTACCGTTCACCTCTAGAACAAGCCAGGACCTCACTGTGTTCCAACCCCTTTACTCTGCATACAGGGCTGCAGTGGTCCTAAGATTCCCATATCTGGTTGGGGAAGGATTTTTGTAGTATAGGAACTGCAGAAAAACAGCCATACAGCTGCCTTTTGAGGACCCTCTGGTGTAGAGGGTGTGCTGAAGCTGGAGTGGCATGTCAGGGGCAGGGTGTACTATGGAGATTATGGGCAGTCCTAAAGCCCATAGGGCAGGCCAAGGAGGATTCTGCGGTTCCCTAAGGCTGTTTAAGTTATTTCAATGGCCTTTTCAGGATCGGGAGAATGAAGAGAGTTGTCACTTTGGATGGGCTATTACCAGCAGGAGAGTGAGTTTGTGTGTGGGGGGGGGTGGAGGGTGAGAAAACCTGGATTTGTGCTGGAAATGGCCCAACTTGATGATCACTTTAGATAAGCTATTACCAGCAGGACAGTGGGGTGGGAGGAGGTATTGTTTCATGATCTCTGTGTGTATATAATGTCTGCTGCAGTTTCCACGGTATGCATCCGATGAAGTGAGCTGTAGCTCACGAAAGCTCATGCTCAAATAAATTGGTTAGTCTCTAAGGTGCCACAAGTTCTCCTTTCCTTTTTGAGAATGCAAAGGTGGCTTAAATCAACTGTAGCCTTCCCCCCAGCACCAATGTATTGGGCTGTGAGTTCTCAGCTGCCTCTCTTTTTTGCTTTTCTTCTGCACGTGCTGCTTTATTTGTATTTGGTAAAGAAATAAAAAGGGAAAAAAGTATATTCTGCTTCATTTCAATTTGGTTTTGTTTAAATTGGGTCAGTCAGCCAAACTCTGGATAGCTGGCAATGTCAGCAGATATAAAGGAGATCAAGCAGATATCGAAAAAGGGGCCAAAGCTTTACAAGGCCTCAAAGAGAGAGCTACAATTTAAAAGCACTGTCTACTCGGCTATTTTTGGCACTTTAGCACAAGCCCAGGGCTCTGAGGCTTAGTGTCACAGGCTACCACTGGCTGTGTAGACATACCCTTAAGAGCTTGCATATTGTGTTCAAGTGAAAAAATCACATAGAAATATATTTTATTGTCATTTCTATTGGTTAGTGCCTGCCAAATCATTGGGACTTAAAACTGGAACCCTAATGTGTCTCCCTAGCAAAAAGTTGCTTCTGTGTTAGGGTTGATTTGGGTATGTTATTGATAGGATAGACCAGGTATGTTTAATTCCAATGTAGTAAATGGATCTCTGTCACCTCTTGGAGGAGGCAAAGGTGCGTGTGTTCTTTTTATTCTGAAACTGTATTGCTGAATCGCTCTCTTAGGAACACACGGATTTAAATATTCCTGTTGTGAAGCTGAGGCACTGTGCTATGTGGTATGTTAATTTGTTTGGAAATATTTGGGAGCATCGTAAGCACCCAGAGGTTTTTTTAAATGTAAAATTCACTCTGTCCCATTGATTCTAATGAGGTTGGGTTCATAGATCAGCCCACCACAATCTGATTTCTTTTTAAATGTGGTTTTGTGTGATCTTAGAGGGGCAGCCGTTATGCAAGAGACTAACTTTCCTTCCATTACTGTTGATTCACTTGGCTCATAAGAGCATCTTATTGCTTTGTTTACTTGGAAAGAATACACGTCAGCACATAAATAATCAACTGAGAATTAGATTTCTGAAAGGGAAACATTTTCCTACTCTATTCTCTGTTAATGCAGAGCAATTTCTTTTCAACTGATGTAATTTAGAGCTTTGTGATTGTACTGTTACTTTCCCTTTGACTAACAGACAAAAGTCTCTGATCAGTTTTCAAACTAGAGAGCAGTTGTCAAGGCAGATACTTTGCTTTTCTGTAGGAAAAAGCAGCCCATAGCTCTGAGAGCCATCCTCAATGCCTTGTAACTGCAGTTTAAAAGTATCGCTACACCTGGGGATTTCCATGCTAACTTATAAGCAGTACCAGTGGCTCTGCTCTGGGGAAGCAATCTACTGAACATGTGTCCAAAAAGTGCTTTTTCAGGTAGTCTTTCAACTAGCCAAAGTTCGTAACCCTAAAATGCTTTAGTGGGAAGAAGGTAACCATATCATATAGTCTTTCTGATCACATTTTTCCCCTTTCATTCTTGCAAAGACACATAAGCTTCCAATACACCAGGGACACCTCCTTCCGTCTGATTGCATTGCACTGGCACAGTTCAAACCTCCTTTTGGAAAACTCTCTCAGGCTAAAATATTGCAATGCCACTTTTTAAGGTTTGTCAACCTTACTGTTCTTGTTAATGGCAGCCCGCAGAATCGGAGCGGTCCCCAGGACAAGTGATGTGTTTCACAACGTTTAGGGATTGCATAATACACAACAGAGGTAAAGAAATTTTTTTGAGATGAAGGCTTTGGCCTCCAGTCTGACCTTGTTCTATAACTCCTTCACCTACCTCATTATCTGTTTCAGCAGCATGGCTTGATTTGAAAGCTTAAACAGAAAATAAGACATGGGCAAATTGTGCCAGTTCACACCATGATAAAATGGTCTCATGGACTGGAGAGGTAATGCTGAGTTTATTCCCTTCCTTCCAATGATGGTAGGAATAAGCTTCTTGGGCGAGGAACTCTCACGTTTTCTGTCTGTACAATGTCTAGCACGATGCAGCTCTGATCCCTCATGGGAGCCATTGGGCAATACCCAATGATTGCGCAATACCCAATGATTGTGCATCAATTAATACAAATTATTAATTGTAATAATAATGAACTCCCTAGTAATTACAGTCATACAGTGAGACATGTCAGGGCCTACTCACTGTTCTCCAGACACTACAACGTGGCTAGAGTAAGAGGTAGGAAAAAGAAGCCAAGTGCCCCAAAGAAACATCACAAAACTTGGAGAGATTGAGATAGAAACTAGGTTTAAAAATATCACATCTATGTACTTTTTATATGTTTGGGGAGAGGCTTTTCCCCTCTCATTGTTTGTAATAACTAGATTACATTCCTGTAATGTGTGGCTAGTTCTGGATCATTAGATCTCAGTAACTTTACCAGTATGTAAAACTGTCATCTCTAAATAGTTTCCTTTGTAGCCAGACTCAGTCAAATGCAGAAACACCTAAGGATTTGCAGTAAAATTGCTAAGGTCATTGGCAAATTAAGTTATTGGTTATATTCCTCTAAATTAATAGCATGAGCTCCATCTGATGGTCTGCTGATAGTGCTGTTCATTGCCCTGCTGGAGATCCTTCTTCAGCTAGGTTTTGGAGAAGGCTCATGATATGCTCCTCGACAATGAAAGGAGAGGAAGGAGACTTTGTAGGTGGCTGGCTGGCTGAGTTCCCGTTGAATTGATTATTTAATTCTACTGAATTTTAATTATATTTTTAATGCTGTGTTAGGGCACCTAGAGCTTTGAATAGATGTCTTTTAAATTATTATTTAAATCAAAATTTAAAAAAATCTGGTCTTGGCCTTTAGAGTGCTGAATGGGATAACAGAGGGCTAGGGAGTACTGCAGAGACAATGGGCCTGATTTTTCACGGTCTTGTACTTTGTGTGGTCATTTACACCTGCACAAAGTGAATGTAAAACACTACCAAATGATGAGTAGCAATTTACACCCACTTTGCCCAGCTGTAAATGATAACATTAGGTACAAGGAAATGGAGAATCATGCCCAGTATGCTTAGTCCCTAAGAAAGGGCGTTCAACAGAAGCTTCTTTGGACAAATAAATAAAAGTGTTGATGGATCCTTCCCATGCAGTAGGATTTTGGCAGCAGGGTCCGAGAATTTGGTGGTATTAAGTAGACAGAAATTGGGATATTTTCAGGGCCCCATAAGATATGAGGAAGACTTCACTTTCACCCACCCAAGGTCCTGAGAAGGTGAGAAAAAGGAACTCTATACATACTGTGACAAAGCTCTGTCCTTGTCTCTGTGGGTCCTGTGTTTCCTGGCGGATTTCGCTATCCTCAGAGGCTCACTGTGACCCTCCACGTAACCCTTCTCTCTCTAGAGGCAAGGGTCACAGCTTACTGACCATTTTCATCATAAGCCAGCAAGTGAGGTGAGGAGAAGCAACCCTCCCTCACACAGTCTCTGTTGTCTCCCAGTCTCAGTGATTAATCGGGGAAGGAAGGAGGAGCGCGGGCCCACCCTCTACTCTGGGCTCTAGCCCAGGAACCCTAATAGTAGCAGTTACGGTACCTGACTTTTTGGAAATAGGACGTGTATAATTCCCTGGGCCACTTCCCCACAGCAGCCCTCACTCAATATCTCCTTCACCATTACCTCAGGGCCTCCTTCCTTGCACCAGATATGGATTTGTACTGCTTAGTTCCTCCAACAGCACAGCTTCCTCCTACAGCTCCTGACACACATGCCTCACTGACTAACTGGGAGGCTTTTAACTAGTTCCAGCCAGTCCTTATTGGCTTCAGGTGTCCCAATCAACCTAGCTATCCCCACTGCTTTCTAGAAGGATCTTAATTGGCCCCAGGTGTCTTGATTAACCTGGCGCAACCACCATGTGGTTACCATGGTACCAGGGATTTGTTTAGCCTGGGGCTAACATACCTGTTCCCCACTACTTTACTATAGCCATCTGGCCTTGCCCCGTCACAATATATACTAACTAGCACATACAACATCAGAAGAGAAAGGGGGGGGGGATTTGATAGCTGCCTTCAACTACCTGAAGGGGGGTTTCAAAGAGGATGCAGCTCGGCTGTTCTCAGCGAGAAGTTGCAGTGGGGGGGGCGGTCCTAGGTTGGATATTAGGAAAAATTATTTCACTAGGAGGGTGGTGAAGCACTGGAATGGTTTTCCTAGGGAGGTGGTGGAATCTCCATCGTTAGAGGTTTTTAAGGCCCAGCTTGACAAAGCCCTGGCTGGGATGATTTAGTTGGGGTTGGTCCTGCTTTGAGCAGGGGGTTGTGTAGGAGCAGGATTTTATAATTTTACTATAAGAATAGAGTTACTAATGTATGTCTTGATTTCATTTTACCAGCTACCCTTTTTGAATAGCAGAAAGGAATGACCCTCTGGGACATTGGTAGGAATGCATCTGACAGACTGCCAGTGTCTGTACTGATGTTAAGGCAGGGACAGACCAGAACAATCCTTAAAACTGATTATGGTCACCCTTTTGTTTTAGGATAAGTTATAATGTCTACTATGGTTTCCTATATGTATTACAAATTAGGCACTCTAGTTAAATATACATTTCTTTGTTTTAAGGTTTAGTAAGTAAGAGACAGGATCTTGTATTGTATCATGAAAAGATAAGGTGTGAAGGCCATTGTTATAGCCAGATGGTCAAGGACGAAGGAGTGAAGAGACTTAATGACACCAGAGAATCATCAACGCGCATCCATAATGAAGGAAGGGCAGATTGATGACCCTGAGGTGAAGGCTGGCACCCCTAAAGACAGGACAGTTAATTAAATCGGAACCAGGACAGGGTGACCCTCTCGGAGGTGTACTGAAATGTTTACATCAAGAGATACACCAATTAAGAAGTAACTGGTCACAAACTGACACAGCAAAATCCATAGACTTCAACAGAGAAAAAAGACTATAAGAACAGGATGCTTGGCCATGGGACTTTGCGTTCGTCTTGCTACACTCCAGGAGCATCGGATCGCGACAGACAGAGCCCTGCTCCCCTCTGCAACCAATCTGGCTGGCCATTAGATTGATCCAGACTCTGGACTGGTAACTATAAACATTGACTGGCAGGACTGTGTGCATGGTGTGCGTGGATGTGTGTGATTGAAAAGCATATGCTAACTGTTGTATTCTCAATAAATGTGGTGTGCTGCCTTCTCCTCTGTAAAGATCCTGTGTGCTTCTTATAAGTATAACAGTTGGACTAGATGACCTCCTGAGGTCTCTTCCAACCCTAATCTTCTATGGTTCTATGATCTGTTTTTGTTCTTTTTTTTGCAAAGTATTTTGATGGTTCTGCATTTGCACTATAATATGTGTTTTATACAGGCTGCCAAATTTTAATGCACAGATTTTAATTGGACATTAGGTCATAATGGATCTTAATATGTCAGTGGTTCATGGATTATGGCAAATTCACACATTTCTCATTGTCTCAGTGGGCTGAGGAGGCAACAGTATTTACACTGCTAATAATCTACTTGTTAAGGGTTCCAAGTAGTAATAAGCACTGATGCTATGCAACACTGTTGGTCTCTGAGAAATACACTGTCAATTACGTGTGGATTAAAGACCAATATAATTTTAAGAGATCCCTTATGACCTTCCTCATACAAAAACTCCATGACACATTTGTTTCTGGATTGTTGGGTTTTTTAAAAAAGGAAAATCGAACTTCAGTAACAGCCTGACTTCCAACGAATTACCTTACAATCATTAGTGTAGACTTTTCTCTTTGTCCATACTGCAGACCTCAGGTTGTGTGCCTAGATATTTCAGGGAGCAGCGTGTGCCAGAAATGATTATCTGTTGCAAAGAGTCTTAAGAATGGAGAGAGACTCCTTTCTCTCTAAATGTCCTGGTTACTTGTGGGTTTAATACAGCTTCCCCATTGTTACTTGTACGTATATGTATGTGTTTAATGCAGTGTATATGTAAAGAGGATGATTCTTCATGTCAACACAGCAAGGATTATTTAGAAACACTCTCTCAACATATGTAACCATTAAACTATCGGCAACTGACATCTTTGAGTCATCTTGTTCTGAACTGATATAGCCAGAATAAATTTCTCTTTAGCAGTACAGATGGAGACTAGGAAACCAAGCAGATGCATTGTAGCTAATCAGACAGAGGCTCAGCAGGGTAACTAAAATCTCTACTAGCATTCATATCCCTTCATGGAGTTTAATTAAAGAGCTTTGTGTGCATCCTTTTGTTTTATCTGTTGCCAGTGATTTGTCTCCTATTGTGACTGTTCTTTCAAATAACCATCAATTTGCTGTGATAATCTAATGAGGAGAATGAACAGTGCTGTTTAATTATATAAAAATGATAATGAGCTTTGACTGCGGAAGAGTTAAGGAGCTGCTGCTGGCCATTGGAATACAAAAGAGTCAGCGCCAAAGAGGCCCTGGAATTCTGGGGCACTTTAAGCTTCATTGCTGCACACCATTAAATGGCTTGTGCAAGTAGCAGGCCAGCTGAATTTCCTTTAGGGAGCGAGAACTGAATTATTGAGCAGCCTGTTAACAGCAGGAAAACAGAACAGGCATAGGCAGATTTCTGTTTCACACCCCTGAAATAAATACAAAGCAGCAAGAAGAAAATCTCTTGTCCTAGCAAAGGCGCATGTTGAATAAACACGATGCGTCCGGCAGATTATTCCACTGCTGAACGTCATGGCAGAAAAGGCACTTTGGGTGTAGCCAGATGTCATCTGATGCCATTTTTATGGAGGAAGTAGCAGGAGCAGAGCTCTGGGGGGAACCTGCTGTGGAAATACAAACCAAACTGTGCTAAAGCTCAGAAGCCAGGTAATGTGCTGAGTCCAAATACAGTGGGTGATTGCACCAAGTTAATCAACTGAAAAGGGTAAAAACTTTCACTTTTCCAACTTCTACTCCTTTATTGACGAGAAGTGTCTCAAAGCATTCTTTATATTCTTTACATTTCACACTCAAACTATTTGGTCATTTGATTTTTTTCTTTGCTATTTCTATAGCAAGGATCATATTGAAGTAAAGCTTGAAAACAAAAGCAATACTAGAGAGCAGGAGGAGAAATTGCAATCTGGACTGTTCCTTTAAGCAGAGAGGTAGAGGGGAATGCATGTCCCTGAATTCAGTGTAATGGTGACATCACTGTGTTGCTTGGCAATAATATGTTCTAATCCCTAGGATGTCTGTTAATGCAGCAAGACATGGCAAGGCCTGCATCTCTATTCCCTATGCATATCACAACCACACTTTGGCTGAAGCAAGAGGCATGGGGGGAAACAAAGTATCCCAGAGTAAGAAAACCTAAAGAGAGAGATTACAAGAAGTGAGGTTTAGAAACATTGCCATCCTAGTACTTTGCGCACATTTGGAGATTTTTTTCACTCACTGTAATGACTAGCATTGTGGAAAATGTAGAGGCTTAATTTTGCAAAGGTTCAGGAAAATATTGCGTTCTCTTCTGATCAATGTCGGTTCATCATTCCCTATGTCCCTTGAGTTTTGAGTGTCACATTCAGCTGAATCTCAAAGCAAATTCTGGTTTCACATTGAAACTGCTTAAAGTTTAAGTGTGCTTGGTTTTGACACAAAACACAAAAATGTTAACCTAGTCTGTGTGTCAAGTTTGTAATGAAACCCTAAATCAGCTGAGTTTTATATGGTTTTCTTATGTACATTTTACACAGCTTTAATATAACCCTTTGAAAGTGAAACGTTTCCTTCTGGAAATTTTTTTCTCTCCATTGCATGTGCATACTCATTTGTGGCTGTGTAAGATTGGCTGTCAGGAGATAAAATTCTTCAAGCCAGCAAAGAATCAGTTTGAGGCTTTGATCATGGAGGAACAACTTGTAGTGCTTACACCCCTGCAAGCGGCCTTTGACACTGCAGTCACGGCATCCAGATCCGTCAGTTGCCTTGAGGGGATCCATTTGGCTTCAAACCTCATGAATCCCTAAAAAGGTTACAGTTGCAGGTCTTCCATTTGGACAATGCAAACTTTTTAATATAAAGATCGATGAGGCTTTACATTCCCTAAAGGATTTTTAAGCGCCTCAGAGGTTTTTAGGAGTCTGCACTCCTGCACCAGAAAGAAACCATTTTAGACTCCACTGCAGCCACATTCCACACAGAATAGACAGCCTGAACTACCCAGAAAACACCCAAAATTTCAAACCATCTGCCTCCACTACGATATCCTCTAACCCAGTGGTTCTCAAAGCCGGTCCGCTGCTTGTTCAGGGAAAGCCCCTGGTGGGCTGGACCGGTTTGTTTACCTGCCGCGTCCGCAGGTTCGGCCGATCGCGGCTCCCACTGGCCACGGTTCGCCACTCCAGGCAATGGGGGCTGTGGGAAGCGGCACAGGCCAAGGGAAATGCTGGCCGCCCTTCCCACAGCCCCCATTGGCCTGGAGCAGCGAACCGCGGCCAGTGGGAGCTGCGATCAGCCGAACGTGCGGACACGGCAGGTAAACAAACCAGTCCGGCCCACCAAGGGGTTTCCCTGAACAAGCAGCGGACAGGCTTTGAGAACCACTGCTCTAACCAGCCCTTATCATCTTCAAGGCACCAAATTTGACTCCTGAGTTCAAAGTGGCATTCAGTCTCCGTTGGACCTCCCTCTTATAGCCCCTCTGGTTGGGACCAGTTGTTATATTTTTGTAGGGTTTGGTACACCACAACTTGCTCCTTCCCTGCTACTACAGAGCTCTGTATAACCTGGATTCTGTGTTGACACAGGTGCGGCCCCAACAGATGCTGCTGGCCAAAAGTCTCCAATGAGTGCATAGGGCTCATGTGCACCAAGAGTGGAATCTGTGGACAGCGCATCTTGAAGAACTACTGTTACTGTTAGGTAAGTAACTGGTTTTTCCATTTTATTTTGCTCCAGCTTCACTTTCGTAACAATTGGGCCATGTTGCCTTTGCATTTATAGTATTTTTATATTGTGATAAAAGCCCAGAGTCTTTAATTTATAGGATGGTAGATGAAAATGAGGTCCTGATGCTGCAATGAAAACCATGCGAGCAGATCCCCATTGACTTCATTATGGTTCCAAATGGTTGCTGGGTGACACTTTTGCAGTTAGTTCTTAGTACAGAATTGGAGCCTTAGTGTGGGGTTGGGGTTGGTTTGGTTTTGGTTGGTTGGTTGGGTTTGTTTTTTTGTCATTCTCTATATCTTACCTTCTCACACTGGGACATCACAAATTTGCTACACTTGGTGGGCTTCAACTGGAAGGGATCCTGACCTAGAAAAGTAGGGGAGGGAGATGAGCAGTTGAGAGGCACTGTCGCTTGGCCTTGAGATGCATTGGCAGGGCTGTGTGTTGGAAATTTGCACAGCATCAGTTTGCACTATGTCTGGCTCTAGCTAGTGTTTATTATCTTATTAATATGTATACTAAATTCACCCAATATTTTTAAAAACATACAATATGTGCAAGATACATGCCAGCAGAAGGGCTGAATGCAGTAGCACCTCGCTGGCTTTAGATGGTTCCTGCACTCTATGTGCACTTATAGCATTTCAGGAAATAAATGCAGTGTATGAAGATAAACTACAAAAGTGGATTTATTTATTTTTCTTCGCTGTTTAAAATCATTCTTACAGCATGGTTAGAAAAAGCTATCAAGTGATGTGATAATGACTTCATTTAATTGCAACTCATTGTCATTCCCACAAGAGCTTTATTCTGCCCCTGCGGAAAGGAGGCCTCACGCTGGTGCGGCCAAGCGTCTCTGTAATGCAGTGGCTCTCAATCTTTCCCCATCTGGCAAGGAGGTCGTGGCCCCCTTATACTTTCTGGTAACCCTTTTGGGGGTCTCCCAGACTTCTTGCGGACTTCTGCTATAATGGACCTAATGTCGCCATATTTGACCTTCAGAGATGACTGATTCTTTACAGGCAAAAACCTCTCATAAAAGTGCAATCAGAGAAACTCCCTACTGTAAGGGTAAGGGAAAGGGAAAGGAATCCTTCCTTCAGCCTGCAATGTGGAATGGGAACTATCTGCACTGAGCCAACCTATCTGTGGTCTTAGCCGGCCTCCTGCCTGGGGAAGGAGCAGCCCCACCTCCGCCACTCTTAACACCCAAGCAAGACTTTCCCATGTCCTGGCTCCCCTTAACCTGCACAGCAAAACCAGATTAGACCTGCTCTCAGAGGGCCTTAAGCATTTCCAGAGGGGAAGAGGGAATTCTGAACCAATAATCAATTTATTTTTGCATGCCATAGAACAAACCCAGGAATGGTTATAATATGTATACTATACAGGAAGGGAAGAAATCTTTCCCTAATTGAATTTTATTTGTTTATACATCAACAATCATACATCTACATAATACATTTGTTTATACATCAACAGTCATACATAGCTAAATCTCTATTTCCAGGTTGATGTTGGGTTTTTTATTCCTTAAAAACAGAAGAAAAACCCAGAGCCTGTAATTGGACTTGCCTCTTGGGAGTTTATTTTTCTTTAAATTCAGACTTCTTGGGCTGTTGAAACTTAGTTATAGTAGGGAGGGAAAGAGAAGCCACAGTATTTCAGGCAGAATCTTTTAGAAAACTGTCTAGAAAAAGGAAGATGCTATCTGGGTTCTAATGCATTGTTTTGCATATGAAATGGTTGCTGTCACATTCTGAGTATGTAATTTTGAGGTGTCATTGATTGCTCTGGTGCAGAGTGGTCATTTCTAATCTACATATTATCCTCACCTTCGGCCACCAGAGCCCATCAGCTCTTCACCTACACTATTCAGTTTAAGTGGCTGCATCAGCTGCTTTTTGCATAGCTGTATTTTTGACTTAAATGCTTTTGGTTCAATAAAAGAACTGCAGTCCTTCATTGTGGCTTGAGAAGCTTAAGATGGTTTTACCACTGCAGCCCCACTGAGCTGTTTCCCTGCAACACTGGATTTGGTTCTGTGAACTGAGGTTTTTATTTCTAATTCCTGGAAATAGTTTTAAAGCTGAGTGAACATTTTGAAGAAAAGTTTGGAGGTGTCTTATGTTGTTTGTATCCCAACTTTGTATTCCAAAGCTGCATATTAGCATGTGTGCTCAACTCCTGGTACTCAAGTGATGGGTTTTAGGATTTGTGAAATCAGAATGAAAAGAAACAGAAATAACACGGTAGCTAATTCTATAGTGTGAGAAGATTATTTCCTCTTCTGACTGCATCAGATTTTTATTGCGAGTCTTGTGATATTTGATGTTTTTCCTGAAGCTACAGCTCCAGGAGTCATGTAAATAAGCAAGAATCTCAGCTTTCATTTTTTAAAATAAGTTTCTAGCCATCATGGTTGCAAAAAAAAAAAAATCAAAATGTTTCCTGCTTGTACCTAGAGATTCAAATAACAAAGGTAAATAAAAAGAACCCAAATGTAATTGTCTTAAAATTTAAAACATTCAAAAAAGCCCCATGATTCTGGGAGACCTGACTGTGATTTTTGAATGCCGTGTACATCAAGTATTAAAATTTCATTCAAATTGGTCCTTGCCATAGGCTTGAGTTCACACAGGATGGCAGGGAAAGGTAGGGAGGTAAGCTAGAAAGGAAACCCACAGAAATGTCTGGCATCTCAAGATGACATCAGTGGTACATCCTTTCTCTGAAATGGTTCTCAGCAGAGTAAATAAATCAATAACCATTCACAGTTACCTTCCAAGATCCAGTTAAAGTTACATTCGGGTGACTTTCAAGATGGTATTATGCTATTCGACCATCGCCCAGTGCAACAACCCAGTATGCTAAAGAATAATAACAGAACTCGAAGGGGTTTGGATCTCACTACACCTGAGCAGCTGCCTCAGAGCATCTTTTCCCATTTTCAGAAATCAAAGGAAATACAGAGGTGTTTTTTAACTTAATGCTGCCCCTTGTGCAGGGTTTTTCACTCCTCCACCTAAGCACACAGGCCTTGATTTTATTTTATGATCCTGTGGTGTTTTGTTCTGGATATTTTCCCCTGTTATTTTATTAGTTTTGCCTTTGTATTTATGATAGTTGTGCCTTATATCATTTTAAATTTGCCTCTGTGGTATCCAAAGTGCTATGGAGAGAGATATTCTAAAATAAAATATATACTGATAAGTTTCTGGTAATTCATTAGCCTATACCTGTTACCTTTTAAACCGCTCAGACAACCCAACAAGTTATGAGGAACCCTTCCTTAAGCCAGCAGTGCAGTCTCCTGCCCCTCAGAACCCAGTGGGAAGAAAAGATGCTGCTTGGTCTTTCTGCCAAAAACTTCCTGTCGAATTCTGTATTGGCCTGTAAATATAACAGATTAAAATTTCTCTTTTTAAAAAATAAATATTGATTCACATACTGTTTGATAGATCTGGACACTGGAGTTTTTCCATAACATTAGACAGTCCTATGGAATTTATCTGTAGTAAACATACTGAAGACACATAGGAAGCAAAAAGGAAATTTTGTGCCATCACCGTGCAGGGGATTTACATGGGTAGTACAGGGTATTAGCTCCCTGGGCATGGAAATTGTTTTATGCTTCACTCTAAGGCAGGTACAGTGCACCCAGCTACCGTGTTGACGGATGCCATATAAATACCTCTAATAAATAAGCTGTAGTTAGCGTTAATGGGAGTTTTAGGTATAATTCTCTCATGTATTTTAATGTATATTAATAAAAAGATTAGAAAGTTTAGTAATTGAGTCACCAGTTACTCAAAAATGCCCTGGAAACACCATCAACGTTCGTAGCAACAATTAGATCGTAGACCTGGGCTTTAAAAACAATGTGATGTAAATGTGTAAATTTCTTTCCTGCTGTACTTAATTTTTTTTAATCCAAAGCTACTGTTAAAAATATCTGTTGGTCTGGCAGGCTTCTGAGCATAGATTCCCAGTACAAGACAACTGTTATGCATCACTTTTATCTGGGATTGCAGACCTGTGCCATATTTTTTCATAGATTTTAAGGACAGAAGAGTCCATTAGGGTTGTATAGTTTGCCTCCTGCAAAACACAGACTACAGAATTTCAACCAGTGATTGTTTCTCTTGGACTAAGTTCCAACAGTGAGTAAATGGAGAGATTTATCATTCCTTTTTGATCCTTCAAGAATTGTACATTGAGGTCCCTGGATGCTGCTCTTAGTTCCAGTGAAGGAATAATAACTTTAAAGGAACTGTTCTATGTTCAGATTTAGTAAAGTATGTCTAAATGGGGTTTGTTTTTGTAAAAGATTTTGGCACTACTATAGAGATGACCTAAGATTTAAAAGGATACAAAGACTCTTCTGAAAAATGACAAGCATTGTTTGAGGTAGTGTCGTCCTCCCATGCAACTGGAATTCATCGTACTCTGTGGGACTTGCATTAAAGCAGGTAGGGAAGGGGTTAAAAATCTGCAGTGGGTAAAGTAGGTAGAAAGGACATGTCTTATCCCGGAGAAACTGTATACAGTGCCATTTAGGAGGGAGAGTTCCCAGATGGTGCTGATTAAGACAAAGCAGGCAGAAATAGGTGGTCCTCAATAAGGGAGAAGAAATTTTCTCACCTGATAGAGTAAAAGGTTGGGAGTCTCCTGGGACAAAGAACCATATCAGAGATACTGAGGAAAAACTGTGTAGCTGACCACTTTGTTACCCACTGAATTTATGCTAGGTTGAAGCCATGAGTCAAAGACTGTGTTTTATCCTTGTGTTTTTGGGGGGTTGGAGGAGGGTGTCCTTCTTGAAAGCGCCATCTTGATTTCTTTACTAGGCTTATCTGAAGGAAACCCATTCTGTTGACATTTATTTAGACTAAGGGTTAGGAAAAAACCCAGATAGGGCTCTGTGGTGGACCTTTAATTCTTTCATTAACGTTTAAACTGATAAACTAAACAGTAATAAGTCACCAGGACCAGATGGCATTCACCCAAGAGTTCTGAAGGAACTCAAATATGAAATTGCAGGACTACTAATTGTTGTCTATAATCTATCATTTAAATCAGCTTCTGTACCAAACGACTGGAGGATAGCTAATGTGACGCCAATTTTTAAAAAGGTTTCCAGAGGAGACCCCGGCAATTACAGGCCAGTAAACCTGACTTCAGTACCGGGCAAACTGGTTGAAACTATAGTAAAGAACAAAATTGTCAGACACATAGATGAACATAATTTATTGGGGAATAGTCAACATGGTTTTTGTAAAGGGAAATCATGCCTCACCAATCTACTAGAATTCTTCGAGGGGGTCAACAAGCATGTGACAAGGGGGATCCAGTGGATATAGTGTATTTAGAGGATATAGTGTATTTAGATTTTCAAAAAACCTTTGACAAGGTCCCTCACCAAAGGCTCTTAAGCAAAGTAACCAGTCATGGGATAAGAGAGAAGGTTCTCTCACGGATTGATAACTGGTTAAAAGTTAGGGAACAAAGGGTAGGAATAAATGGTCAGTTTTCAGAATGGAGAGAGGTAAATAGTAGTGTCCCCCAAGGGGTCTGTACTGGGACCAGTCCTATTTAACATACTCATAAATGATCTAGAGAAAGGGGTAAACAGTGAGGTGGCAAAATTTGCAGATAATACAAATCTACTCAAGATAGTTAAGCCCCAGGCAGACTGCGAAGAGCTACAAAAGGATCTCACAAAACTGGGTGAGTGGGCAACCAAATGGCAGATGAAATTCAACATTGATAATGGCAAAGTAAAGCACACTGGAAAACATAATCCCAAGTGCACATATAAAAAGATGGGCTCTAAATTAGTTGTTACCACTCAAGAGAGAGATCTTGGAGTCATTGTGGATAGTTCTCTGAAAACGTTCACTCAGTGTGTAGCAGCAGTCAAAAAAGCGAACAGAATGTTGGGAATCATTAAGAAAGGGATGATAAGAAGACAGAAAATACCATATTGCCTCTATATAAATCCATGGTACACCCACATCTTGAATACTGCATGTAGATGTGGTTGCCCATCTCAAAAAAGATATGTTGGACTTGGAAAACATTCAGAAAAGGGCAACAAAAATTATTAGGGGTATGGAATGGCTGTCGTACAAGGAGAGATTAATAAGACTGGGACTTTTCAGCTCTGAAAAGAGACGACTAAGGGGGGATATGATAGAGGTCTATAAAATCATGACTGATGTGGAGAAAGTAAATAAGGAACTGTTCTTTACTCCTTCTCATAACACAAGAACTAGGGGCCACCAAATGAAATTAATAGGCAGCAGGTTTAAAACAAACAAAAGGAAGTATTTTGTTACACAACGCACAGTCAACCTGTGGAACTCCTTTCCAGATGATATTGTAAAGGCCAAGACTATAGCAGGGTTCAAAAAAGAACTAGATAAATTCATGGAGAATACATCCATCAATGACTATTAGCCAGGATGGGCAGGGATGGTGTCCCTAGCCTCTGTTTGCCAGAAGCTGGGAATGGGCGACAGGAGATGGATCACTTGATGATTGCCTGTTCTTTTCATTCCTTCTGGGGCACCCGGCATTGGCCACTGTCAGAAGACAGGATATTGGGCTAGATGGACTTTGGTCTGACCCAGTATGGCCATTCTTATATTCTCATCCCAAATAAAGACCACTGGTCACATTCACACAGACACTCAGTGGAAAATGGTCCATTAAGTGCCACAATCTGATTTATGAACGAGGCAATATTGTCACTAAAATTGTCCTTTTTTATTTTAAGAAAAACTGCAATGAATAGTTTTGATTTCTTAAATAACTAAATGATTAATAAGTAAGACTATATTAAAAATTAATTTTCAAAAGAGCTATTTAGAAATAGTTTACCCCCTTTTACACTGCCTCCATAATAACCATGACCAGTCTGAATGGCCTCCTAGTGAACCTTTTATTGATATTTCCGAGAAGGAGTTTCAATCTGATGAAGTAGGTCAGCATTCAGTAAATCTAATTCCCAGGTGAATGCATGACAAAACAGGAGGTTTTCAAAATTATTGTAAGGAAGGATTTTTTATTTTATGTTTGGATTATTTCACAGTTAGAGGACAGGTGCAGGGCCAGAAGAACTACAATGTGGAGAAGCATGGTAAGGAAAAGAAGGCATTAACATTCAATCTTCTCTCTTGGAGAAGTGATTAATGATTTTCTAACCTCCATTCTCCCTTACTACAACAGAGGTGTGCTGCTGCAGATGCTGCTTTATGTTTCAACATATATTTTACCCACCTCTAGTTTGTGAGGTGAACTTCTGCTTACCATCCCAATGACATCCTTTGCTAGGTGAAGAGAGGGTGTGGTTGGCAAATCCTGGCGCCCATAATAATGAAGAGGGTGTAAAGGGCAAAACTGGACTTGCACCTATCGTTCTCCAGTTTCTCCACTGAAGAGAGAGTTAGTGCAATTTTCCCAGTGGAGTGAAAGGAAATGTAATCTAATTTACTAATTCACCTGTAGGCTTCTGCTGAGCAGAAAACAGAGAGGAGTGTTGTCTTGTCTGCTAAAGTTCAGGGTGTTGAGCTGGGACCACTGATTGTATTTCAGAAAAGATATCAGGTTGAAATAAGGCCAGGCTCTCTCTAGTGAATTATTAGTCCATTGTTTATTATGACCTCTAACTTCATTCCTAATTAGGTGGAACTGATGTGATAATTACTTTGAACTATAGCATTGTTTTCCAACAAAAAAGTTTACAGTTTGGGATCACTTCATCAAACCCTTTCCTTCGTCTCAAAGATGTCATTCGTTTTCTTTTTAAATGGGCTGTTTGTCTTTTCACTTTTAATTAAAATGGGACAGTGACTGAAGATGTTTGATGTCGATGAGAGGTTTATCTGTACGTGGCTCCTGCTTCATCAGGTAGGAAAGAATCCTCAAAAAAGGAATGACTAAATGATACTTACTGCCTAGTCTGGTCTTCAGCAACTTTCCAGTGAGAAAATAATGATCTAAGCTAATGAGATCAGCGCATGTCCTTCACCATCCTCTTTGTAATTCATGGAGCTAGCTGGTGCCCTTGTCCAGAAGCTGGATTGCAATGTTTCAAGTGCACAGTCTAAACATGCTAGGGCTCATATTGTCACTGGTCATGAATTTAAGTACTGTAATCAGGACTCAGAATCATAGAATATTAGGGTTGGAAGAGACCTCAGGAGGTCATCTAGTCCAACCCCCTGCTCAAAGCAGGACCAACCCCAACTAAATCATCCCAGCTAGGGCTTTGTCAAGCCAGGCCTTAAAAACCTCTTAAGGATGGGGATTCCACCACCTCCCTAGGTAACCCATTCCAGTGCTTCACCACCTTCCTAGTGAAATAGTGTTTCCTAATATCCAACCTAGACCTCCCCCACTGCAACTTTAGACCATTGCTCCTTGTTCTGTCATCTGCCATCACTGGGGACAGCCAAGCTCCATCCTCTTTGGAATCCCGCTTCAGGTAGTTGAAGGCTGCCATCAAATCCCTCCTTACTCTTCTCTTCTGCAGACTAAACAAGCCCAGTTACCTCAGCCTCTCCTTGTAAGTCATGTGCCCCAGCCCCCTGATCATTTTTATTGCCCTCCGCTGGGTTCTCTTCAATTTGTCCACATCCTTTTTGTAGTGGGGGCCCCAAACTGGACACAATACTCCAGATGTGGCCTCACCAGTGCAGAATAGAGGGGAATAATTACTTCCTTCGATCTGCTGGCAATGCTCCTACTAATGCAGCCCAATATGCCGTTAGCCTTCCTGACAACAGGGGCACACTGCTGACTCATATCCAGCTTCTCATCCACTGTAATCCTCAGGTCCTTTTCTGCAGAACTGCTGCTTAGCCAGTTGGTCCCCAGCCTGTAGCGGTGCATGGGATTCTTCCGTCCTAAGTGCAGGACTCTGCACTTGTTCTTGTTGAACCTCATCAGATTTCTTTTGGCCCAATCCTCCAATTTGTCTAGGTCACTCTGGACCCTGTCCCTACCCTGCAGCATATCTGCCTCTCCCTCCAGTTTAGTGTCATCTGCAAACTTGCTGAGGGTGCAATCCATTCCTTCATCCAGATAATTAATAAAGATGTTGAACAAAACCGGCCCTAGGACTGACCCCTGGGGCATGCCGCTTGATACCGGCTGCCAACTAGACATCGAGCCGTTGATCACTAGCCATTGAGCCTGACAATCTAGCTATTTTACAGTCCATAGTCTATCCACATTATAGTCCCTTTATCCAATCCATACTTTTATAACTTGCTGGCAAGAATACTGTGGGAGACCGTATCAAAAGCTTTGCTAAAGTCAAGATATATCACATCCACTGCTTTCCCCATATCCACAGAGCCAGTTATCTCATCATAGAAGGCAGTCAGGTTGGTCAGGCATGACTTGCCCTTGGTGAATCCATGTTGAGTGTTCCTGATCACCTTCCTCTCCTCCAAGTGCTTCAGAATGGTTTCCTTGAGGACCTGCTCCATGATTTTTCCAGGGACTGAAGTGAGGCTGACCGGTCTGTAGTTCTCCAGGTTCTCCTTCCCTTTTTTAAAGATGGACACTATATTTGCCTTTCTCCAATCATCTGGGACTTCCCCTGATCGCCACGAGTTTTCAAAGATAATGGGCAATGGCTCTGCAATTCATTAAGGGTCCCACACTTTCCCTGACCTTTTTCTTGTTGCTAACATACCTGTAGAAACCCTTCTTGTTACCCTTCATATCTCCTGCTAGCTGCAACTCCAGTTGTGTTTTGGCCTTCCTGATTAAACCCCTGCATGCTCAAGCAATATTTTTATACTTCTCCCTAGTCATCTGTCCAAGTTTCCACTTATAGTAAGTTTCCTTTTTTGTTTAAGCTCACTGAAGATTTCACTGTTAAGCCAAGCTGGTCGCCTGCCATATTTGCTATTCTTTTTGCACATCGGGATGGTTTATTCCTGCACCCTCAATAAGGCTTCTTTAAAATACAGCCAGCTTTCCTGGACTTCTTTCCCCTTCATATTAGCCTCCCAGGGGATCCTGCCCATCAGTTCCCTAAGGGAGTCAAAGTCTGCTTTTCTGAAGTCTAGGGTCCATATTTTGCTACTCTCCTTTCTTCCTTTTGTGAGGATCCTGAACTCAACCATCTCATGGTTCCCTATCTGTGTAGCATCCAGCTCTAACTCTGCTGACCATGTAGCAACAACTTAGATTTTGGAGGTATTTGCCAAATGCCTGCATGTGAGAGTTACTGTATTTTATTCCTTTCACTGTGGTGTAAGACATTTGCAATATTCGGGCAAACAATCCCTCAAAATTTTGTGCTTCTTCAAAAGAAACTGGTTGGCTGAGTGAACTCTTTTCAGGAAGCTGGAACAGGAAGCTCCATATTAGCCAGGTCAGTGCCTTTGTGGGATGAGGAAAGAGGCTGCCTTTGGGTGAGAACATCAGAGGGATCTTTCTACTCTGTGATTCCAGTTTGAGGGAGGGGTCATCATCTTGTGGCTAGAGCATGGGACCAGTAGTCAGGAGCTCCAAGTTCTTTTCTCACTGACTTTCAGGACACTTAATTTCTCTGATCAGAATTTCCCTATATGTAAAATGGGGATGATACAATACCTATCTCTTGGAGGTATCATGAGACTTAATCAACTAATGTTTAAATCCTTGTGGATTCTTAGATGGAAGATGTTACAGAAGAGCTATTTTGTTAATAATAATGAAAGATACTTTGTGGTAAAAGAAAGCGGTTTTGTGATGGTATCCAACTGGGGTAAAATAAGTAAAATAATAGGTTACAGGTTGGAAGTTGGGCAGGAAGTGATTTGTGCAGTTCAGGGAAGGATGTGTGGCTGGTCTGTAACAATTTTTGAATACAATGTGTTCTATATATTTGTCTAATTGTTGTAAGAGGTGAATACGCTGATTTAGTTTAATCGCGGGCTGTTGTGGAAAAAAAGCAGGAAAGCAAAACAATGATTTGAGGTAACATATCCCTCAACAAACACTTCAGGGTGAATAAGAGACAGTGCCTGAGCTATTAACTGTAAAGACCCTATCTTCCAGGCTCCAGCCAAAGTGACATGGCTTGTTTTGCTAATCCTGGGAACCAACAGATCCAAAGGACGATATGCAGTCCTATTAACAGTCCTTTAAAAATCTCTCTCTGACCAGAAGTCAGGTAGTTGATGCTGAGAAGCTGTCTTCATCTACCAGAAACCATTTTTAAAATAGATTTTTTAAAAATGCTTTTCATGTTATGTTTAGTTCCTCCTGTTAAGATTAAACAGTACTTTGGTTTGAGAAGGCTGTTTGTGACCTGAGTTTAATACACTGACCAAGTTTCCAAAGGGAAGAGCTGCAGGTACCTTACCCCAATTGGACCTGCTGGGTAAGCACAGCACAGTCGATCCACAGGGTACTGTAGCCTCAGACCTGGTCCAAGAGTGGAAGAACTGTGGGATTTCACCCCAAGAAAGGTAAAGGCATGAGGCCTGACATCTGAGGGAGTGCACTCAGAGAGACCAGACCGTGGTCAGAGGTGCAGCTAGCCCTGTAACATTGAAAAGCATTTTTTAAAATCTGTTTTTTAAATGGTTTCAGGTAGAACATTTTTGCCTCCAGTATGGATATAGTGTAATAAACTAGTTAAAGATCTGCATCAACAAAGATACTAAATCCAACAGCAAAAAGCAAAGGCTGTGGGTTTTGCTATGATGTCACAGATTTTTTTTAAAATACTATTTTGATTGCTTGTTCTGGATGCTCTGATATTGGCTGCAATGAAGAAGCCTCTCTTTCTGTAATCCTGACAGTTTTTTTCATATAAATTTCATTTACTGGTTTTTGCTAGAAATGCTGAAGAAAGATATGGTTTGCTAGTTGCAGGCATGTTGTTAGTGTCTCAGAACTAAACTTCAGTCTGGTGTTAATTAACATCATATTAAAAAGCACTTAATTGAGGATCACAAGTGATATGTTACTGGCTATGCAGATGTGTAGTTGTTAGAGCACAGGACCGTGAACCAGGACTACCAAGTTCCATTCCTAGTTCTGTCACTGAAACACCAGCGACTAATGTAATTCTAGGTTCATTTATATTCCTCATCTGCTAGCTTTTGTTCCCTCTTGCCTTTGACTACTGGAGTACTATACTATTTAAGCATCTGGGGGAATTGAGTACATTTTCTGGTACAATATTTGATTGTTTAGGTCAGTTTTTATATAACTAGCAGATGCTGGTTAGAGGGGGAGAGATGAATGAAGTTGGTCCACAGGATACTGCAGCCCCAGACCTTCTTAGTTGTGGAGTGCCTCAAGGAATCTTTGTTTAATGTTGGTAATATTATTTTCTGTCACTTGCTGATATTTGATGGCATCATACTAAAGATTTTCATTGTTCTTATGAGAGACAGACTTTCATGGGGAACAACTGAAGTGTGAAGTGTGCACACAGAGCCAGTCTTGAACTAGCTTTATTAACAACAAATAGGAAGAACAGCACTCAAGATAATCCTGTAACTTGCTATATTTAAAAAAACTTTATTAGGGTGAGCTCTGTTATTCCAATACTGTACATATATATTTTTACCCATCTCTGTTTTCTGTCATGCCTATAGAGGACCCATTGAGTACCCATGTTATTTTTATATTTTAATTCTGCAAGAACTAATTGTTCTTGAATACATCTCACTTTCTAAATAATCGATGTCTTTTAGAGATGAAAAATGGGGCCATCTGTATTCTACAGTTACACTTCCCCCCCAGGGTAAGATAAATATATGGTAAATGTTGTGTTTTCCCATTCACAAGAAAACAATCAGCTTTCAGTTTCTATATGACTTTTTGACAAAGAAAACAACAAAAATTAAAGAACAAATATAAACTCTCTACAAGAAGAAAAGCAGATCTTGCTCTGTAAGAGCTTCACACTTGGACTTCTTCATAGCCCCGCCCTTCTGCAAACCTGCTTCTTACATGTAAAGAATTATAGCACAGAGAAAACAAAATCTTGGTTATATATACCACATCAAAAATCTACAAATATGTTTTAGCATAATTTAAATTCAGATTTAATCTGCTTTGTACCTTTTGTACAATATTACTTGACCCAAACATCTCCTTTCTAATTTTCAGCCAAGTGGCTTAGTCCATGTTCTTTTCATTTCTGAGTGACCTTCTTTAACCAGCTTCCAAAATGTGAAGTTTATAGCAGGATTCTCTCAGGTACAAAATGGGCCATGGTGCGTATTTTGTTCAAGAGCTCACATGTGTTGCCAGTAATGTTTCAAATCTGTTATATAGGCTACCTCTACACTACCATCTAGGATGTGATTTTTTTCCAGCGTGCATACACATACTTGCGCTAGCTTTCATTGAGCTAATACAGGTATAAATCATATGCTAGCTGCCGTAGCATAGGTAATGGTGGCAGCAGCATGACTTAGCCATGCTGACTGCGTACCCATTTGTTTCCGCCCCATTTTAGTCATCATGACTAAGCCATGGTGTTGCCTGTGCTTCTGTGGCTATATTCCTGTTTGTACTCATGCTAGCTCCGTGAGAGCTAACACAATGTATGTGGCCTGGGAATCACACCCCTCGCTCATAGGGTAGACATAGCCATAGTAGATAATTGTTGCCACATTTCCCGGGTAGCTCCAATTTATTTTGACCTTTATGATCTCTTACCGTTTACAAAATATTCTGTGCTGTCAGCCTCTTCTATACCCCAAAACATCAACTTCAAACTGCTGGGAAAAAACAAGCATCTAGTATCACAAGAACTCAAATGTGTGATTCTCCTCCATGCTAATCAGAGTATGAATTCATTTAAAAAAAGAAAAGGAGTACTTGTGGCACCTTAGAGACTAACCAATTTATTTGAGACAAAAGCTTATGCTCAAATAAACAGACTAACACGCTGTTACTCTGAAACCTGAATTCATTTAGATTCACTCAAGTTAAAATACTGTATATGTCTTTCAGCTGGATTAACCTGGCTGACCGTGATATTCTGGACAAAAATTTTAAAATATAAATCCATAACAGTGTGCCAAAATGAACGTTCAGTTGCATGTTGAATTTATGCAAACAGTTTCCACACGTGAACGTGCAAAATGGCGTACAGGTTCTCCACCTAAATTGCACCTAGCAATGCACTTACCACATTTGCCCTTGCAAATAGATAGCAGTACACACAAATAGACATTGTTGGTGTCCACCTGTCCATGTGCATCTGCAAATACCTGCTTTGTGTGTGCAAATTTCAAGATTCAGTAACTGAATCTTGAAATTAAGTGTATAGTCATGCAGCATTTTGTATGTTTCCCTCAACTTCCTTCCATATAAAAATCCAGGCCCAAAAGGTTATGGTTATGCAGTATCCGAAGATAATTTTTTTGGAGAATACTGCATAAATATTTATTGCATTAAAAACTCAAAATATAGATTTCATTTCCAAAAATGCAAGGACTTAGCTTGTCAAATGGCCTCCTTGTGTTTGCATTCAGCAAAAACAAAATTAATAAGTTAGTATTAAACTTTGGGGGAGAAAACTATTTAGCAGCAACATTTTATAAGGATCTGGAGTGAACATTACCAATTCACAGAGTACACCAAATAAAAGTGCACTCAGTAGACTGGAATGACTTCAAGATCCTTTCAGTCAAATTTATTAATGTGATTTTTCAAATATGGCCTTCTATGTACATACACAAGGCATTTAATAAACAAATGTCTATAAACAAACGTAACAAGGGGATAGAATGGGTTATTTGTGCTATATTAAAAAGTTGTAGAATTTACTTAATAGACCATAATGGGTCTTGTGGAGCTGTCATAGACTATTGTGAAAATACCTATTTAGAGTTTGTATAAGATGGTACAAAAAGCGAAACCACAGAAGAAGTGTTGTCGGTGCTGTGTGTGCCCAGTAACCCCTCTTCTAAGTGAAGTATCTCTGCTGTTTCAAATAATTTTAATTCCAAAATAACAGAAAAAACTACACTTACCTCACAAACACCACCGTGACATTTAGAATTAACCAGCGCCTTGTTGCTAATCTCAGCAGAGCAGGCAAGCACTGAATCAGAGTGAATCAGCAAACACCACTCGCAATACGAGAGGTGATCTTTTCAGCGCACATTGGTGAGATGGCATAAGGATGTTTGTGATGCTGCTGTTTCTGTTGTCCCTGGCCTGTGGCTAAATCAAGGACTTAAGTCTTTCAAAGACATCATTCAGGCACAGTTCAAAAGTGTTTTAAAATTCACTTGTTTTTAAAAGTCTTAGCTATTATTATGGTAATGATGCTGTTTTGAAGACAGATGTTAAAAAAAGGCATCTTAAAGTCTTAAACTGGTTTATACCTTCTGAGGATTATATGTATATACAGAATATAAAGTTAAAACAGCCAAACTGATTAGGAAGAGAAGTTAAAAAAAAACATTTAGCAAATTTGAGAGGCCAGTGAATTATCCCTAGTAACAATGGTGGATAGAAACAATGGTGCAAAGTTAACTCTAAAAGTGCTGCTGTATGCATCACAAATAATCAAATGAGTCCTTTCCTGTGAAAGAGGAGATACTGTCCTTCCATATGATTGAGAATGCAACATCCCTTCATCTTAGTTTCGACCTGATGATGCAAGAAACACAGAGCCCCTCCTGTAAGGTGCTGAGCACTGCCATCTCCTGTTGCAGTTGGTGGGAGTTGAAGGTACTCCGTGCTCTGTAGGATTGGGTTCTATGGGAGTCCTTTGTAACTCTGTGTGGGCCCTATGTTGATCACTGATCAACTTATTCAGTTGCATGTAAGGTGCAAGCTAAAGCCACATGAGGCTCTTCAGGGTGCCGCATACACAAATCTTTACCTCGCAGAGTTTTATTTTATCCTTAAGTTGCAAATGGAGTGGAAAAACCTGTGATGACAAGATATAGCAGAAAAGTGAGTGGATTGAGTTTTATGTCTTAACTACAAGAAATCGTAACATGCATGAGACTGGAGATATTTTCTCCTCTCTCACTGCAATGATTTAAATTATATTTTGTACATTTTGGCTATTGTTTTAAGCCTGTTAATATACTTATTTAAAAACGTCAGTGTTCAGATTATAGACAGTACACTGTTTCTTGCTATCAGTATGAATAGGCTCCATAATGGTGTAAAAATGAATTACCCATGTGCTGGAACCTAATAGTATATTCTGTGTCTCTTCTCCTAATATTGCCAGATTACATTAACATAAATGTCAGCAGTGTCTCCAGATGATTTCCTGACTTTTGACAAAAAGCCTCCATCTCAACCTCTTAAATTCCAGGGTCAAGGAGAATGTAACATTCAGAATAATTATCAGCATTATTTTATGTTGACATTTCAGCCCTGCCTTCAGTTTAGCATTCCACCCGGACAATGAAGACGAATGTCATCTTTCAATTCACTGGAGGGAATTGCCCCAATTAAACCTGACTTTAAGGACATCTGAAACACTGAATTAATTTGCTGCCCTCTTTTTTAGCAAGAAATACTTCATGGAGGAGAGGAACTTTCATTAAAAGCATTATAGATTTACCATGACATGAACAAGCAATTTTTGAATTGCATTTTTCCCCCTAGGCTAGGATACAAATCAGTGCTACTCATTCTTAGTGAAGGGCCCACTTGTCAGTGGCTGCACTGTCCTGAAGATTCTCTTTTCATTTCTGCTGAAAGGTCAGAGTTATAATTTTATCGCATCATGAACTGTTAGACGTTCCTTTTCAAAACTTTGTCACATTCATCTTCCAGCTCCCCTCAGACCAGGCTAAAGCCTTTTGTACATAACCATATTTACTTTTTACTTTGGCATCATGTTAGTTAAGTGGAACAAAATGCATAGATTTAAAAAAAATCTTTTCCAGCAACTGAAAAATGCAAAACATTCCCCAGCAAGTGACAGATGAGAAGAAATAAGAAGACACAGCCACCACACATATCCCAGCAGCTGTTTGGCCTTGGTTGGGCCGAAGAACTGGGAATCTCTATGTCAAACAGTTTTGCATATCCACTTCCTGCAAACTTTTGACAGCCTCAGAGACGCTCTGGAAGTCAATTTAATGGTTTAATGGTAAACTGCATAGTAGTGTAAATTGGTCACAAAACAGGCATATATGGCCAAGTAACAGGCTGCATTTTGGGATTCAATGGGTGAAAAATAGGACTGTAACTCACAGTGATTTGGTATTTTATTTGGGAATACATTTAGTCCCTGACATAAGCAGACACAAGCCCCAGTTGCTTCAAAGTGGAGTTGCACCCATTTAAATCCCAGCCAAGTTTGGACTCAGAAGAATTAGGAGTGGTGCAGAATAAAATAAAATGTGTTTGTGAGGGTGGGTTGCCCTAACTTACACTTTCTTGCTTGTTGCTTTTCTTGCTACACCCCCATTTTGCCTCGTTGGTGTAAGTCCTGTAGCTACTATCATTTTGCGCATTTGAGATGAAATCCTGGCCTCTCTGAAGTCAATGGCAATACTCCCACTCATTTCAGTATAGTCAGGATTTCACTCCTTGAATTCATTTTGAATGCCAGATTAGTGCAAGATGCACTTCTTTTGAATCATCAGAATTGCAAGGTGAATTGGTAGATACATGTGCTCTTCCCTGCCGAACACCCATCCCCATCCATTGCTCCACATGGAATCATTCTTTGAACTAATTTTTGTATTTCACCTCCCCCATCCCCACTTTCTGTGTATGTCATGAATTTTGATTGTTTCCTACAAAAGAAAAAACCCTCTATTTGCAATGTTCTTCCCCAGGAATTTGTCCAAACTCTTATCTTGTCTTCCATTTAATTGCCATACATTTTAGTTTATTATAAGAACCCAATGTATACAATCAGCTTTATGTAAGAAGCTACACTTGGGCTCTAAAGTATTACAGATATCCACAGAATTTAAAACTCCTTTTCTGCAAAAGCGTATACCTGCAGATGGCTATTTCTCTCCCTCCACTCTCCTGTAAGGTATATTCTATAGGTACATGGACTTTAGACAGAGATTGGCCAACTACTCCTGCCCTGTCACTTGTAGAGATCCTTCCATTTCAGATATGTTGTGTTTAATGGTGCTGATAAGATAGGAGGCCTGCTGGTCTGTCCGTCAATGGTGACAGAAGTAGTCTTTCTGGAGAAGGGCATATAGGTATGTAATTCATTAATATTGAAGTCCATGGAACTTTGCCAATTTACCGCATCTGAGGGTCTGGCCCATTTTCTGATTTACAATAATGTCTTTCAATATATCATCTCACCACATATGTGCAGTAATACACAAATGTGACAAATGCATATCTAAAGTTATAGAAAAAACTGCTGTCCCTTTCTGTTATGATATTGTGGTATTTGCTGAGTAATATGTCTTATGAATAGACATACTAATAGGCCAGAAGGGACCATTGTGATAATCCAGTCTGACTTCCTGTATAACACAGGCTATAGAACTTCCCCAAAATAATTCCTAGAGCAGATCTTTTAGAAAAACATCCAGTTTTGATTTTGAAATGGTCAGTGATGGAGAATCCACCACGACCTTAGATAAATTGTTCCAGTGGTTAATTACTCTCACTGTAAAAAATGTACACCTTATTTCCAGACTCAATTTGTCTAGCTTCAACTTCCAGCCATTAAACCATGTTACTCCTTTCTTCGCTAGGTTGAGGATCCCATTATTAAATATTTGTTCCCCATGTAAATACTTATTGACTGTAATTGTCATCCCATAACTTTCTTTTCATTAAGCTAAATAGATTGAGCTCTTTGGGGTCTATCAGTATAAGGCATGTTTTCTAATTCTTTAATAGTTTTTGTGGCTCTTCTCTGAACCTTTAGTTTATTGACATCCTTCTTGAATTGTGGAAACCAGAACTGGACACAGTATTCCAGCAGTGGTCACACCAGTGCCAAATATGTCCAAAGCTGAAAATCATGCAAAAAGACTCTACTGTAATCTTAACTTTCCTGGTAATTAAAATCTTGACTACAATATTGCATTAATGTAATTTTTAGTATATTAGATTTTACAAAAAAGAAAAAATAGTTAAAGCAGGTGTTGGGGAGAAGTGGGAAGAGATTATTTAAGAGAAGAAATAATAGCACAATGTGTTGTGAAGAAGAGATGTGTAGTCCATTCACTCTTTCTCTGGAGGTTTATCAGTCATCCACTGGCCAGGCCCAGTCTTTCTCCTCTTATGTGATGTGCCAGGATCGTAGTTCATGCAGTTTGGAGATGTCAGGTGAATTTTTGTCACTCTTTATACAAAAACTGGAGCATGATATAGCAGGAATCAAACCCAGCACTAATACTAGGTCACTAGACAAGGCATGAACTATAAAGAAAAGGAGTACTTGTGGCACCTTAGAGACTAACCAATTTATTTGAGCACAAGCTTTCGTGAGCTACAGTTCACTTCATCGGATGCATCCCACCTCCCACTGTGACAAGTCCGTGCTGGGGGAGAGGCATCCTTCCCCGCCGCAACCCTGCGCAGTGCTTAATAGGTAGCTGTGCAGCCAAACTGCCACGTGGCTTAAAGAGAACTTAGATCTCGACCCTCCTCAGTTCCTCCCTACCACACGTGACAATTGTTGGAGTGTGTGTGGTTTTTGATGAGTTCATGGCAAATGGATCCCCTTGCCAATTTGCAGTGCTTCCCTTTAGCCTGTCAGCAGTCCCACATGAGTTCACAAAATGCATGTCTGTGGTAGCCGCCTTTCTACGAAGGTCAGGAGTATATGTGTTGCCTTAGCTAGTTGACTGGCTGGTGAGAGGCCAGTCCAGGTCTCAGCTGCTGTCCAGTACACGCATTATCCAGCCCTCCTTCAAAGCACTGGGTCTACTAATCAGTATGAACAAATTGATCCTGACTCCTGTACAGAGAATAGAATTAATTGGAGCGGTCCTGGACTCTACTGAGTCCCAGGCCTTCCTGGCAAAGTTAACATTTCAAACAATGTGGACTGTTGGTCTTGATCTAAAGGCATGTCCTGTCACTACAGTATGAAACTGCCTCAAACTTCTAGGGCACATGGTGGCGTGCACTATGTGATGCAGCATGCCAGGCTGTGCTTCAGAAAGCAACAAGGTTGGTTAGCTTTGATGTATTCATTGGTCCATCATTATACTGAAATGGTGGTTCAGGTACCAAATCAGGACTTGTCCTCCCTGGTTCGGTGGACAGAACCCTTGAACGTTTGCATGGGAGTCTCCTTTGCTCTTCTGCGATCAATGCTCATCTTGGTTACAGATGTGTCAGCCTTAGGTTGGAAGGCTCACTTGGGACCTTGCAGACGCAAGATCTTTGGTCTACCCAAGATCTGAAGCTACATAAATGTCAGAGAATTGCAAGCTCTCCACTTAGCTTGCATGGCCTTTCTTCCACATATTGAGAGGTAGAATTTGTTGGTGCTAACACAGCACAGCAGCCATGTTCTATGTGAACAGACAAGGGGGAATCAGTTGATGCAGTTGTTCAACGGGGCGATTCTGCTTTGGGATTTCCACATTGCTGACTTCATTGGGGTGCAGAATGCTGTGGCAGACCACCTAAGCAGATCATTCACTGATTACCACAAGTTCAGATGTGACTAAATTTATTTTCCAGCTGTGGAGGACTCCCCAGGTGGACCTGTTTGCAACAGGGGCCAACAGAAAATGTCACCAGTTTTATTTCCAAGTGGTTCCAGCTCGGGTTCTTTGACAGATGCCTTCCTGCTACCCAGGATCAACAGCCTGCTGTATGTCTTCCCTCCAGTACTGCTCTTGCCCAAGGTCTTGTCCAAAATCAAACAAGACCAGGCTCACCTGATACTCACAGCCCCAGTGTGGCCCAGACAACACTGGGTTCTCAGCTTTACTAGTCCTATTGGTCAGACCTCCACTGTCTCTCCTGTTGGAGGCAGATGTAATCTCCGAGGACCAGCCACCACTTCCTTCCCAAATTGCAGGCCCTCCAATGGCCTGGATGCTTCATGGCTGATGCCCTTGGAAGGGATTATTCTAAGGGGGTACAGAAAGTGCTTCTAAATAGTAGAAGGCCTTCTACTAGGGTTAATTACCTCATAAAATGGAAAAGATTCTCCATCAGGTCCCATCAGAAAGGTGTCTTCCTGGTCCAGGCTCTCATACATCATGTATTGGCCATTAGTTTCATCAGGGTCCACCTAGAAGCTTTTTCGGCTTTCCACCCTCCTGTGAATAACCACTCACTCTTTTGCAATTCAGTGTTTGTCAGATTTTTGAAAGATCTGAACAGGTTCTACCCATAGGTAGTAGACCTTGTCCCCCTGTGGAACTTGAACTTAGTACTAGCAGAGCTAATGTGTCCCCCCTTTGGCAACCTGTTCACTCCTGCACCTTTCAATGAAAGTGGCTTTTTTTATTGCTATTACCTCAGCCAGGAGAGTGGGGAAATCGTGAGCTCTAGTATCAGAAACTCCCTGTACAGTCTTCTATAGAGACAAAGTTAACCTTTGCCCTCACCTGAAGTTCTTTACTAAAGTAGTTTCCAGTTTTCATATTAATCAAGCAATTTATTTACCAACTTTCTTCCCAAAACCTCATATGCATAAAGATGAGGAAAAGCGCCATACTCTGGACATTAGAAGATCTTTGGCTTTTTACCTGGATCAGACTAAGCTGTTTAGGTAAATGTTTAATGTTTCAGCTGAAGACTGGTAAACTTGGGAACAGGAGTTAAATTGAATTTCTTACATAGTGTCTGTTCTTTTTAGTATAATTGTCCTATTGGCCTTAAATGTCTTTTCTCACATTTGGAGTTTCCAGGGAGGGAAATCTGGAGGTTTTTTTCCCCCTAGTCAGAATAAATATGGAGAAGGTGTCGGCTGACTTTGCTTCTGGCAACGTCCCAGAATCTAAGTATATGTTTAGGGCCCTTCTTTTCTCTGTGTTCCATAAAATATCATCTACATTTACAGCTCTATAAATAATAATAATGTACTGATAGTTCAGAAACAGTTCAATGTATTTCTATGAACACTTAAAAAAAGTGATTTTAAGTTAACAATAAGTTCTGAAAATATGCAGACGACAAGGTAATCTTTCTAATGTTATAAAAGTGACTGAAAATATAACTGTGAGCTACTGCCTCTCTCAACCGAAAGTATTAGGAATTTTACTGTTGTGAAAGCGGAGCTTATTTAGCAGACCTCTCGAAATGCTATTTTCTCTGCATCCAAGTTGGAGTGCACGTTGACATGTGAGATGACTGCAGGCTGTGAATTTTCAAAGGGATTTAAAGTAACAAGACCACCCCAGTTGTTCAGCTAATGCTGCTGCTGCTGTTCGAAAGAACTCTACAAGTGTTTGAATTGCAGAGGCAGAAAAGTAATTGAGGAAATTTTTTCAGGAAATAACTTATGAACAAACTTTGCCCAAGGAATCTGGTATAGATTTTGATGCATTGCTGTGGGTTTTCTGTTTTGTATTTTTCTGGGGTGGTTTAAATAAATGTCATCTATGGCTTTCCTAACAAACTACAGTGTTCTGTCCATTGCCTAAGAAGTTTCAACAGACTACTAAGTAATTAAACTGATTTCGAGCAGCTTTGGTTATAAAGACACCAGGTTGCATTCAGCATAGGCTAGTAACAAACAAATGATGTAGTTTAATCAAAGGTAGGGCATCCAGCCGGTTTTTGCTGTAAGGGCCACTTCAGAAGATGCTTTCATAGATGTCCTCACAACACAGATGTCATGTGGTGCCTTGCGTTGAGGCTAATGTATAGGCCCTGATCCCACTCTTGTTTTCTACTCATGTAATTAATTAGAAGAAAATAGAGCTAGAGGACAAGTGACTATGTGGTCTTAGACTTTTCGCCCCTATGTATTAATGACAAGAAAGTTCTTATTGAAATGGGAGAAGGTAACCTTGCATGTAATTGAATGATTCCTTCCTTTAGGATTGAATGTGACCAAAAATCTTTTTCCTTAAACTTAGCATGCTGTTAGAGATGCATTGGGTGAGGAGGTAGTACATAAAGCTCAGATTTGGGTATCTCTTTAAAGGAATAGCGCCCCATCTTTTGTTACAGAAATGGACATTTTGATTCCTAAACTCATGCTTAATTGTAGTGGCTCTTTCATTTTGAGAGAAGCTGCCCTGGAATCCATTAAATGATAATATATGAAGGTATCTCTTTCTACAGAGCTGCAAACACTGATGATCACTGTGATGTGATTCTCAAATGGATGATAAAGCCCACTGAAATGAGTACTTCAAAAAAGAACAGGCCTCTTATTTTCTGAGGACCAAACTGAAACACACTAATAAATAATTACCAATTTCACTGCTGTGTATTACTGCAGTGGTCCATAGAGAAGTTATTTTAAGTGTTAATATTATATGAGCCTACAGGTATCTGAGAGTGGAAACTTGTTAATGTTCCCAGAATAATTGATTTGTTAAGTACATTAATTTAAAAAATGAATTTAACAAATCAGTTATTCTGCATGAAAACCAAAATATCCTCTCTTTTGACTTCCGGGTAAATGTTTGTGTTGTTTTTGACCTATAAATCCTTAATTGGTCTGAAACCTGCCTGCCTGCCTTTCTCCTGTGCCATACTGCCACAGTTGTGATCTATGGAGGTTCTTAAAGTGCACCCCTCATTATAAAAGAGAGCCAGCTGAGCGTTCTCTGTGAAGTCCCCTTTCCTTTGGAATGCTCTCTCAGCTTGGTCAGCTATAACCCACATCTAGGTTGATCTTCCTGGCAAGCCATAAGACCCATCTGCTCAATCACGCAAGTGTGAAGGTATAGGGCTGTTGGGGCAGGGGGCATTTCTGTGGAAGTGTGAGGTGGGAGTTTCAATCTGTATTGGGTTTGTTAATTGGAGAGCATGTGTATGAGGGTAGGGTGGGTTTGAGCTGAGGCTTTTGAGCTGTGCATTGAGCTTTTTGAGCTGTGCATTGTAATTTTAATCTCTGTCAAGGGTGGATGGACATTCTTTTGTATATGCAATTTTAAAATGACTAAGAATTACAAAGGAGCATAAATCTCATTAATAACTAAAAACAGATTGGTGCAGTGAGGTTATCTGTTTAATTAAATCCTTTAGCATTAATCAAAGATACTTCTAAAAGTATCAGAAGCTATTGAAACATCCAGCACATTAATAGGTAGTTAAGGTAAGCAGCTAATCGCTGCTGCTGTAAAAATGCTACTTTTTGCCACTGGTTATGCAATGTCAATGACTAAATTAACTAATATGTTCCACCTCTAAAACGTGACAATTTCCTTGAATCACTGTTCTTTTGGGGACTTTGAAGTAGTCTCGGTAGTAATCACAATTTCATTTCAATGTACTCAGTAAAGATACAAAATCATAAAGTTCTAGGGTTCTCCAATCCTCATTTATACTGTTGGCTTTGGATAATTACTTTGTTGCCCTTTGTCCAGTTTGACTGTCTTCTGAGTCCCATACATTTTTCAGGTCTGTTCTTCTGTCGTTTTAGAGAGAACTGGTTTAAGTGGTTTTCTATTATGTTCATACATTTTATTAGGAAACAAAGACATTTTTTTCTTTAACTTCATTAATAAGTGTGTGAATCATTAAGCCCAAAAAATGATGCTATCCAGATAGCTGGATATTGATTATTTATGCTGAAATTGTATATTGTTACTGGAGCCCCCTCTAGAGAACTCTTTGTACCGGTGCTCTTGATAAAATGATAAATAACCCATTAGCCTAAACAGTGAGAGGATGAAAACAGGAATTACACTTTGGGTAGTATGTTTATAATATACAATCTAGTATAAACCATGATAGAATAAGAGCTAGTTAGTTGGCTGACCCTGCTTTATTTGTGAGCATTTGTTTCTGGTTTCTTTAAAAACATTTCAATTGAATCAGATAATTAAACAATAAAGACCCAGTTCTGCCCTCAGATACACAGGCCCTGCTTGGAATTGTGATGGAAAACTAACTGAGATTGTGCCTGTTTATGTGATGGAGAATGGAGTCTTTATTGTTTAGCAAACTCATTCAGTTAAAGGCAAAATTTTCAAAAAAGGTTCCAACATTGTGCCTGCAAGGTATATTTGCAAAGATAAAAACAAATATTATGAGTAGTACACAATATACAATTACATGTGCGAGTGAAGCTGTTGAAATTGTGTACACAGAATGTACAGTTATATGTGATCTGCATGTGCAATTACTTGCTTGTGTCTGAACAAAAACATTTTGCTGATACTACATAGGTACCTATTTTAAAAAAAAAATAAACAAAATTTGGTTGTAGAATTCTGGCCTTACTAGGCCCCAGAGCTGACTGGCTGGGGTTAGAGACAAAGGCGTAAATAAAAATAGGCATTGTGCTAGGGCATCCACCCCACACTAGATCTGACAGTGGTTAAGGTGGCTAGGCAGGCCAATTAACTGCCCAGGCTACATCTGGAGGAGGAGCCAGGGAGCAGGGATTAATTAGGCAAGGGTCAACTGGACAGGAACAGGAGGGGTCTATATAGAGGTCAGCAGCTGTGGCTGTAGGGAAATAGTCTGCAGTCACTCTCTGGGAGTAGGGAGGTGTGTTTGGGGCTACAGAGGCAAGTCACCTCCAGTCCCTCCCTGGAAGAAAGGAGTTGTGCAGCTGGCAAACCCAGAGATGGGGAAAGCTAGAAAGGTAGGAAAGGCTCAGGGGAAAAGAGGCAAGGCATAGGTTAGCGCAGCTCTTAGCTGCTAAAAAGAGGTCTTGTGAGCAGGAATCCAGAGTAGGGAGTTGGCCTGGGTTCCCCTACTAGCCACTGAGGAAGTGGCATGGCCAGGCAGCCTGGGACAGTTCCCCCTGAAAGACTTCGATACCCTTGGCCGGAGGACCAAGTCACAAAGAGGAATCTGCACCTCCTGGAGTGGGAGGGGCTACAGGATGAGAGAGAAAGATGAGTGGAGAGACCACTAGAGGAGGGCCCAGCACCTGGAAGAAGCTAATCCCCAGAGCAGCCAGGAGGAGTAGTGGTGAGTAGAGCCCATGACAGCAACTCTTTTAGAAGAAAACACACAAAATCTTTTTGAAAAGTTTACCATTCTACAGTAATGACCCATTTGTTTACTGTAGAATACAGAGTGTCTTCTTGTACAGGAAGGGTTGATGCAGCCAAGGATCCAAATGTTCTGATGGTTCTTCAAAACTGATTCCAATCTCTGTGCGTGAGGAACCCGACTGAAAACTGAGTGAGATTTTCTATTCATCCTGGTTTTGCTCAAGTTGAAAATATCACAAGAGCAGCTTTTTTCCTTTACTTGTTTCCACTTGTGTTTCCTGCCATACCCAGATGAGTCAGTGAGAAGGACATTGCTGTTGGTGATTAGGAAGTCACATTATTTGTTGTTGTTCAGAGTGCAGTTTTGCAAGAGTGAGAGAATGCTTGACCTGTAGAGATGTACAGCCCATTGCTCCAGTCCCTGCATGTTACCATGTCTGCTCCATTACCAGCAGAACTGTGTGGGCTCATAATGCAAGGTACTGAGCTCATCTCCTTCAGTATGAGTGTCCTCCCCTCAGTTGTAGTTTATTGGAATTGACAGTGCTCAGCACTTGCAGGATTTGACCTTATCTCCTGATTTAAAGGAGTCAATATATAAATTGCATTGCTGCTTTTTGCTGCCTTTCTCGACAACCCCTCAACTTCAGAGAAATTCTGATGTGAGAAAAATCCTAAGTGTAAGAGAAACAAAACTGCTCTTAGACCAGCATCCAGCTGCAAGTCAAGGACCAGTACTGCTGCCATATAAAGTCAATCAATTCAAGGGGGAATTTAAGTGCTTTCCACTCACTTAAAACTGTCTCAGGAAGTTTTCTGAAACCCAAGAAAGGCAATTGTGACAGCATCAAGTGGGTTAGAGCTAAGAAACTGGGTGGGGTGGTGAGAAAGTTTTAAAAATAGATGGCAGTTAATCTTAGCTCCTGGAACTTAGGGACTTTCCAGTGCTGGCAGCCTGTGTGTTGTTACTTAGGATACACGCCAAGAATTTTTAGTGCTGACTGCTAGGTGTATTGGAGAAAAGTCACTGTGCAGGTTCTCTCATTCAAAGGAAATATACCATACAGTAATACGCTGGTTCAACAGTCATTTTTCAGGCAATGAACACTGACGCTTGGACCGTGAAAAGAGCAGAACAATAAAAAAGATGAAAATGCACACAAAAAACCATGTCTTTTCTTGGTCCTCTGTTTGTACACATGTCCAGCAAATCACAGCTAGAATGCACTGCCACAGTAAGGTATGTGGGCAGTTGGGGCCAGTACTATCTATTGCTATTGGTGTGCATGACGCTTTGCAAGCAAATGAAAAGTTATTATGTCTACAATGAAAAATGTACTTTAACGTAACCTGCAAATGCAGCAAAAATGGCAAAAGAACAAGGTGAATGGGGTTGGGGGGAATGCTGCTCTAAGGGAAAAACTGACTTCGTGAGTGAAATATCAGCTCCATTGAAGTCAATGGGAGCTTTGCTCTAGATTTGAATATAGCCAGGATTTCCCCCTTTTATCTTGTTTAGTGTATTTCCCGTTAGTTCTGACTGATTTGCCCATATAACTCAAATACCATGGGTGAAGAATCTTTGTAAGTCTTTGTGGAAGAAGTGGGTTTTAAGGAGCTGAGGCGAATGAAGACACTATGATTGACTGGTGCACAAGGAAACTAGTCTTAGCATGAGGCAATATGGGAAAATGCATGAAGTTGGAAGAGGGAGAAGGATAAAAGGAGTGGTTAGGGGGAAGACTTGTGTCAAACAAAGGAAGTGAATGGTGGATTAAGAAGAAATCAGAGCAGAAGGCATAAACAGGAATGAAGTTGTGCAGAGCCTTGGAAGTCAGAATCAGAAGCTGACCTTGGTATGAAAGATAAGTGGGCAAAGAGGGAAGAGCGGCAGGAGTGGCAATCATGTCATCTGTGTGAGGGACTGGTTGACAGTTTGTTGGCAGTGCAAAAGAAGTAGATTTTGCTTGAGCTTCCTTTTTACAAGGGATGGGAAATCAGTGAGGCAGAGGGAAGGGGCAGACTGCACACATAGCTGTGATGATGACAGCAAAGAATTATCCACCATCTGAGCCAAGGACTGAGAGAAAGCAATGCAAATATACCGCAGAGCTGTAATAAAAATAGAGGCCTCCAATCTTACAACTAGATACATTTCAGAACAGCAAAATAAGTAGCCTTCATGGACACTGTGGGACTCCAGGCTGTCACCTAATACTCCTTGTACTGCATTAATTTTAAGAAGTTTATGCCTGCAGTGACTTGTTGGTAGTGCATGGTCTAAATCTACCAGAGTTTGTGAAGAGCATGGATTCACCAAGGGAAGGTCATGCCTGACTAATCTAATCGCCTTCTATGATGAGATTACTGGTTCTGTGGATGAAGGGAAAGCAGTGGATGTATTGTTTCTTGACTTTAGCAAAGCTTTTGACACTGTCTCCCACAGTATTCTTGTCAGCAAGTTAAAGAAGTACAGGCTGGATGAATGCACTATAAGGTGAGTAGAAAGTTGGCTAGATTGTCGGGCTCAACGGGTAGTGATCAATGGCTCCATGTCTAGTTGGCAGCCGGTGTCAAGTGGAGTGACCCAGGGGTCGGTCCTGGGGCCGGTTTTGTTCAATATCTTCATAAATGATCTGGAGGATGGTGTGGATTGCACTCTCAGCAAATTTGTGGATGATACTAAGCTGGGAGGAGTGGTAGATATGCTGGAGGGCAGGGATAGGATACAGAGGGACCTGGACAAATTGGAGGATTGGGCCAAAAGAAATCTGATGAGGTTCAATAAGGATAAGTGCAGGGTCCTGCACTTAGGACGGAAGAACCCAATGCACAGCTACAGACTAGGGACCGAATGGCTAGGCAGCAGTTCTGCGGAAAAGGACCTAGGGGTGACAGTGGACGAGAAGCTGGATATGAGTCAGCAGTGTGCCCTTGTTGCCAAGAAGGCCAATGGCATTTTGGGATGTATAAGTAGGGGCATAGCGAGCAGATCGAGGGACGTGATCATCCCCACATTGGTGAGGCCTCATCTGGAGTACTGTGTCCAGTTTTGGGCCCCATGCTACAAGAAGGATGTGGATAAATTGGAAAGAGTCCAGCGAAGGGCAACAAAAATGATTAGGGGTCTGGAACACATGACTTATGAGGAGAGGCTGAGGGAACTGGGATTGTTTAGTCTGCAGAAGAGAAGAATGAGGGGGGATTTGATAGCTACTTTCAACTACCTGAGGGGTGGTTCCAGAGAGGATGGTTCTAGACTATTCTCAGTGGTAGAAGAGGACAGGACAAGGAGTAATGGTCTCAAGTTGCAGTGGGGGAGGTTTAGGTTGGATATTAGGAAAAACTTTTTCACTAGGAGGGTGGTGAAACACTGGAATGCGTTGCCTAGGGAGGTGGTGGAATCTCCTTCCTTAGAAGTTTTTAAGGTCAGGCTTGACAAAGCCCTGTCTGGGATGATTTAATTGGGGATTGGTCCTGCTTTTGAGCAGGGGTTGGACTAGATGACCTCCTGAGGTCCCTTCCAACCCTGATATTCTATGATTCTATGAAGAGGAACCCAGTGTCCAACACACACACTATCCTTCTGATAACAACTTCCTGCTTCCTATAGCATATACCGGAGCAAAGATGAAGAGGTGTGAAAATTCAAGTGAGCATCCAAGGTTTGGGTATCAGCTTGGCTCTTTGGTTTTTCAGCAAGGCTGGAGATCTCATACGAATTGGGACTTCTTTCAGTACATCCTTGCAGCAGCTGGAACAGGGATACAGTGCCACAAGAAGTTCTGAAACCAGGAAATCTCAGATGGGTGCAAAACCTAATTTAAAAAAATAAGACTGGGATTTTCAGAGGATCCCAAGGGAGATAGACACCCAACTCCCATTGAAAGTCAATAAGATTTTTCAGCTCCTTTGAAAATTCCAGACTTAATAATTTTTTTTTCAAGATTTCATGATCTGGGTCTGAGTTTGGGGTGAAATTTCTGGTCAGTTTATATGTTATCCAAGCTAGTTTGCCCCAGTGTCTATGTGGCGTTCACTGAGGAATTGGAGTGTGGCTGTATTCTGTGTCTTCCCACTCTCCAAATACTGTATGGCCTGATTGTGCTGCATAAGTGCTAGGTATTATTATAATCATCATCATAGAAAATTTTCTTTACAATTAAACAGAGTAACACACACAGTCCACATGGTGTAAATAAACAGCCTTGCTTTTATTAACTGCCTCCTTTAAACCTGTAGGGAGAATGGTCACTTTGGATGAGCTATTACCAGCAGGATAGTGAGTTTGTGTGTGTGGTTTTTGGGAGGGGGGTGAGGGGGTGAGAGAACCTGGATTTGTGCAGGAAATGGCCCAACTTGATTATCATGCACATTGTGTAAAGAGTGGTCACTTTGGATGGGCTATCACCAGCAGGAGAGTGAATTTGTGTGGGGGGGTGGAGGGTGAGAAAACCTGGATTTGTGCTGGAAATGGCCCAACCTGATGATCACTTTAGATAAGCTATTACCAGCAGGACAGTGGGGTGGGAGGAGGTATTGTTTCATATTCTCTGTGTATATATAAAGTCTGCTGCAGTTTCCACGGTATGCATCCGATGAAGTGAGCTGTAGCTCACGAAAGCTCATGCTCAAATAAATTGGTTAGTCTCTAAGGTGCCACAAGTACTCCTTTTCTTTTTCCTTTAAACCTGCTCTTCAAAAATAAATTGCCCTATTTTTTTAATCCAGTACCATGAAAATATACTATTTAGTACAGTTCCATATGTAAATTTGTTTTCAAGTGAAAAGCTGGACCTGACTGGGACAAAGAGCTCTATTAGAGGGAATAACTACTTATACGTTTTGAGTATATAATGTTTTGGGATTAGATATAGATGGCCTCAAAATGTAATAATCAGCTTAAAATTTATACACGTTCTTCAAATATATATTCTAAAAAACCCCAAAAGCTTCATGAGCTATAAAGTGCAAATTGATACCTGTCCAAGTCTGGCTTCAGAGCTTTTGGTGCCACCAGTGAGACAAGATTATAGGTGGTGATGTTGTTAATATTATTGGCATGCAAGAATAAGAAGCAGGAACTGTTTCCCCTGTGTCATGAAAAAATTAAGCACTTGGCAGAGTTAGAGGATAGAGTTTGAGTTACAGTGAAGGGCACAAGAGAATAAGATTTTTTTTTTTTAGTTGGTGATACATTTGTGACAGATATGGCAATATCCTTATTGAATTAAGTGTCAGTATCTTTAGAGTTCATCATATTAAAAAATGTGTGTGTATTATTATGTTTTGAGCTTCAAAAGGACTCTTTGAAGCAATGTGCTAGACAGACAAAGTTAAGTGGAATTCCTAGGAAATACTTGGAGGAAAGGAAGGCAATGTCTCAGTTGCAAACCCAACCTTCTGAATCTGTGCACTAAGGGGAAACCTATTGTCTGCTGAAGACAAGATCAGGGGGCCCACACTGGAGAAAAAAGAGATCACAGATTCACAGGGGTGTTTGATCTGAGCTTACAGTTGTTATGAACTTGTGACCACAGAAAAACTTTCTGGTGAGGGTTGAAGGACTGTTCACAGACTTGTTGAGTTGTGGTAATCTCTGGTAAGCTTATTAGCATGTGTGTAGGTTCTTTGTTTTTAATCTTTTCTTTCTGATGCTTTTACCTTAAGAATAAATATACGTGCTTGGAAAGAGCTGTGGAGGTAACTTATAATGCTGTTTATACCTCTGAGGAGAAGGCAAAACAGTCCTGGGTAGGCAATCTGTCTTGCTGTTGAATTCACTGTGTAGGCAGGGACAGAGTGGGAGAGATGAGAGGTGACAGCTGGGGAGCTGGAAGCTTTAGCTAATTTAGCTACAACTAATCAGGAAAGAGATCTTGGAGTCATCGTGGATAGTTCTCTGAAGACGTCCACGCAGTGTGCAGCGGCAGTCAAAAAAGCTAACAGGATGTTAGGAATCATTAAAAATGGGATAGAGAATAAGACGGAGAATATCTTATTGCCCTTATATAAAACATCTTGAATACTGCGTACAGATGTGGTCCCCTCTTCACAAAAAAGATATACTGGCATTAGAAAAGGTTTAGAGAAGGGCAACTAAAATGATTAGGGGTTTGGAACGGGTCCCATATGAGGAGAGATTAAAGACCTTTCAGCTTGGAAAAGAGGAGACTAAGGGGGGATATGATAGAGGTATGTAAAATCATGAGTGATGTGGAGAAAGTGAATAAGGAAAAGTTATTTATTTGTTCCCATAATATAAGAACTAGGGGCCACCAAATGAAATTAATGGACAGCAGGTTTAAAACAAATAAAAGGAAGTTCTTCACTCAGCGCACAGTCAACCTGTGGAACTCCTTGCCTGAGGAGGTTGTGAAGGCGAGAACTGGATAAATTCATGGAGGTTAAGTCCATTAATGGCTATTAGCCAGGATGGGTAAGGAATGGTGTCCCTAGCCTCTGTTTGTCAGAGGGTGGAGATGGATGGCAGGAGAGAGATCACTTGATCATTACCTGTTAGGTTCACTTCCTCTGGGACACCTGGCATTGGCCACTGTCGGCAGACAGGATACTGGGCTGGATGGAACTTTGGTCTGACCCAGGATGGCTATTCTTATGTTCTTAGAGTAGGTGCCCTTGCTAGACCATGAGGGGGAACTACAGGTGCAGTTGCCCTGAACTGTGACTCACTTGCAAGTGACTTCTCTTTTAGTTCCTTTCAAGGCTGTTTGTTTGAAATCCCCACAAGCTCACATCTGGCTATAAATTCCACTACACTTCAATGCTAGTTTATATGGGTCCTGCTTATAAACACCCTATATCCTCCTACTGAATTGAAGTTGTGTTTTTGAGTGCATGCAGTAGATGGCAATTGAAGGGGTTAAAGGATTTTACGTATGCTGTTTTGTTCTGAGCCAAAGGGAGAGGCCTCAATGGGTATCTTTAGTTGTAAGTCATAAGCTCAGTTCTCCCCTTACTGCCTGACTTGATACTCTGCGGGGTGGGGGAGAGGGGAACACAATGTTTTACTGGAAAAGTCTTTTCATAAGGACAGAAGGTTAAGAAGTAAACCTTTGCTAATTGAAGATGAAGCCAAACCAAACAAAGACTTGGTTTATATCTGTAACTGAAAATAGCTTAACTTACTATTTTGCTCTGCCATTTGCGGAGAGAGAGCACATTTTATGGCTCTAAAACACAGCGAGCAGTCAGGAAAGGTGGAAGTGTAACCTCTATTCTGCAAAACTCTGTCCTTCCTTGCTCATCCAGGGGAGAGACATTTCCATCTGAGCTATGCTGTCCTGCTGCGTTTCCTATGACATATTTAACTGCTGAAGGGTTTCTTTGCAATATTTCTTTTGGTAGACAAAAGGGCTGTTTGTTGTTTTTCTGTCTTACTTTCTGTAATAGATAATGAATCTGTATATGTTTTAGGCTAAAATGCCCAGTTTTTGTCATTGCATTCTTTTTTAAAGTACAGATTATATGCTTTGGTCTTTACCTTATGTCTATACCAAAAAAAAAAAAGAGAGAGAGAGAGTCCTGATCTGCTGTGTAGTGTTAAACATCAACCGTGTTTCATCCAGGAAGTGGCTATATTTCAGTGGCAGAGCAAGTGTTCTTTGGATATAAAGACTTTGGGGATCTTTTGGTACCAACGGTACAATATAAAATAAATAGGGTGTTAGGTGAAGGGGAGATTACAGTATTTCAGGGTTTTCATTGGAAGCATTTGAAAAGACTGGCTGAGTTTGGAAGCCTGTTCTCAACATATGAACAAAGTTTCACTTCCTCTTTTGGTTCAGCAAAGGAGATCTGCATATTCGCACTGAGTACTCAGTGAAATCCTTGCCTCATTGAAGTCACTCAAAATTTTCCTATTGACTTCAGTAGAGCCAGGATTTCACCCTAAGTGTTCATCAATGGGTGCTGCTTTTGAAAAGTCCTAGCCAATAAGAGGACAGACTAGAATACACAGAGTCTTTCACCTATAGATTTGAATCCAGTGGAAACGAGCAAAAGTTGCTTTGTTTGGTGATCCCTGTGAAATAAACTGGTGATTTAAATCAGTTTCCCAATAGACAGAAGTCCACACTACATAAAGCCTCCCCCAAATAGCACTAATTAGAAAATGGTTGATAGCCTCATCTGGGTAACAACGGATTTGAATAGACATAGAGACCTATTAGACTCGACATCTCTTAATGTTTCTCCTGTGCTTTGAAAATATAAAGAACTCTTTAAGGGCTGAGTATTGCTATTACATACCTCACCCTCCAATATGCACATTGGCAAGCCAGTGTGAGGGACCTTGCACTACCACTATGCATGCTATACCTGTCCTGTGCATAAACCAGGGGTGGGCAAACTTTTTGGCCCGAGGGCCACATTGGGTTTGCAAAACTGCATGGAGGGCTGGGTAGGAAAGGCTGTGCCTCCCAAAACAGCCTGGCCCTACCCCCCATCCAACCCCTCCCACTTCCTGCCCCCTGACTGCCCCCCTCAGAACCCCCAACCCATCCAACCCAAATGCTCCTTGTCCCCTGACCGGGCCCTCCCGGAACCCACCGCCCCTATCCAACCCCCTCTCCTCTGCTCCCTGTCCCCTGACTGCCCCGACCCCTATCCACACCCCGCCCCCTGATAGGCCCCTCCAGGACTCCCATGCCTTTCCAACTCCCCCTGTTCCCCATCCCCTGACTGCCCCCCCAGAACCTCTGCCCCATCCAACCGCCCCCTGATAGGCCCCACGGGACTCCCACACCTATCCAACTGCTCCCTGTCCCCTGACTGCCCCCCGGCACTCCCCGGCTCCCTTACTATGCCGCTCAGAGCAGCATGTCTGGCATCCACAACACCCGACTGGAGCCAGACACGCAGCCGTGCTGCCCTGCTGGAGCGCACAGCCCCGCAGCCCAAAGTGCTGCCCCTGTGGTGGCGTGGCTGCAAGGGAGGGGAGACAGCGGGAGAGGGGCCGGGGGCTAGCCTCCCCAGCGGGGAGCTCAAGGGCTGGGCAGGACGGTCCGCAGGCCGGATGTGGCCCGCGGTCCATAGTTTGCCCACCTCTGGCATAAACAGAGGACCCCAGTTTGCAGAACTGTCAGTCTGGCACTTTTCATGAATTCCCACAGGTTTAAGAGAACAAGATTGTTGGAGGAGATCTATCCCTCCCTGGGAAAGCTAGCCTCCCGGTCAGAGAAAACCCAGTCAGAGTATATTAATCTTTAGATATAAAAAACAGTAAAATCAAGTCCAAAAGCATGATTGACAGATCCTGGAGTCAGTGAAAAGACCCTTTGAAACCCCAAACTTAACAGTATCTCTCTGAGTCAGTGGTTTTTATTGCACCTTCTATAATATGATCAGGAATGAAAGCAGTCCAAATTGGCTTCTTTTCCCAAGTTGGCTAATTCCAATTCATGCTCCTTGATCGTGTTCAGAAAAAGGCCTTGATTTTAGAGACCCGCATAAGCTGGAAACTAGATCTGAACATCTGCATCTGATCACTTCATGAAAGATTATGAATAAATGAGGCTGAGGCTTTTTGTTTAAACAGGAAAAGTAAAAATAAAATGGAATAGGCAGGCAGAATGAAGACACTGAAATTAACAAGTAAGAAAAAAACCAAACTTAGCTCTCTCTCTATATATATATATAATATTTAAAATTTTTAAAAAAAGAGATCCAGGAGCTAACAAGACATGCACTTGCCATAAACCTCATCACTGTAGGCCACACTGGATACCCTTCCAGTGAATAATATGCCTCTCCACAAACAGACCTATCGGAGTCAGTGGGAATTCTTGTGGCATAAGTTTTTCTTTCTTAACGTGTAGGTTATTGTGTGTGTTATGTCATCTGGAGCTTCCACTTTCACTTTGAGGTTGAATGCGCTCCTATGGGTAGTGTGACGGGGTCGGGCCGGATGGCTACAGGAGAGTAATAGAAGGCAGATATATTAGCCCCAGGTTAAGTAGGTCCCTTTTCCCTGGGTACGGTAACAGGGAAGGTTCCAGAACAATCAGGAACCTTCTGGAGACAATTCATAGAATACCACGGTTGGAAGGAACCTCAGGAGGTCATCTAGTCCAGCCCCCTGCTCAAAGCAGGACGAATCCCCAATTTTTGCCCCAATCCCAAATGGCCCCCTCAAGGGTTGAACTCACAACCCTGGGTTTAGCAGGCCAAAGCTCAAACCACTGAGCTATCCCTCCCCCCAAATTAAGACAGACAGGCTGATTGGAACACCTGCAGCCAATCAAGAAGCTGGTAGAATCTATTAAGGCAGGCTAATCAGGGCACCTGGGTTTAAAAAGGAGCTCACTTCAGTTTGTGGCATGCGTGGGAGGAGCTGGGAGCAAGAGGCGCTAGGAACTGAGAGTGAGAACGCATACTGTTGGAGGACTGAGCAGTACAAGCATTATCAGACACCAGGAGGAAGGTCCTGTGGTGAGGATAAAGAAGGTGTTGGGAGGAGGCCATGGGGAAGTAGCCCTGGGAGTTGTAGCTGTCGCACAGCTGTTCCAGGAGGCACTCTAGACAGCTGCATTCCACAGGGCCTTGGGCTGGAACCCGGAGTAGAGGGCAGGCCCGGGTTCCCCCAAACCTCCGAAGTCCTGGTCAGACACAGGAAGAGTTGACCTGGACTGTGGGTTCACGAAAACGGCCAAACTGAGGGCTGCCGTGAAGTTCCAAGGCGAGCAAATCCGCCAATAAGCGCAAGACCCACCAAGGTTTAGGAGGAACTTTGTCACAGTAGGTAATGGATGTATGGATCACAATGAATGGATCTTTGTCTAAGTGGAAATGGCATAGTCTCCTGACAATCTGAACATGAAAAAAGGAGTCTCATGCACTGTCACTGTACGTATATCCAGGATCAGTGATCAGGAGACGGAGGGGGGGTGATGAGTTTACTCAGGACTCTAAGATTTAGCACTATCTTGATATATGGATAGGGGGCCCTATTTCTATAAATGGCCGAACAAGAAAATAGAACATTAGAGCCTACAAACTTTGGAGAGGTCTGTCATAAATATAAAGGGAAGGGTAAACACCTTTAAAATCCCTCCTGGCCAGAGGAAAAACCCTTTCACCTGTAAAGGGTTAAGAAGCTAGGATAACCTCGCTGGCACCTGACCAAAATGACCAATGAGGAGACAAGATACTTTCAAAAGCTGGAGGGAGGGAGAAACAAAGGGTCTGTCTGTGTGATGCTTTTGCCGGGGACAGAACAGGAATGGAGTCTTAGAATTTAGTAAGTAATCTAGCTAGATATACGTTAGATTATGATTTCTTTAAATGGCTGAGAAAATAAGCTGTGCTGAATAGAATGGATATTCCTGTCTTTGTGGCTTTTTGTAACTTAAGGTTTTGCCTAGAGGGATTCTCTATGTTTTGAATCTAATTACCCTGTAAGGTATTTACGATCCTGATTTTACAGAGGTGATTCTTTTTACTGTTTCTTCTATTAAAATTCTTCTTGTAAGAAACTGAATGCTTTTTTCATTGTTCTTAAGATCCAAGGGTTTGGGTCTGTGGTCACCTATGCAAATTGGTGAGGATTTTTATCAAACCTTCCCCAGGAAGGGGGGTGCAAGGTTTTGGTGAGGATTTTGCAGAGAAAGATGTTTCCAAACAACGCTTTCTCAAAAATAAACCCAGTTAGACGTTTGGTGGTGGCAGTGGAAGTCCAAGGGCAAAAGGTAAAATAGTTTGTACCTTGGGGAAGTTTTAACCTAAGCTGGTAAAAGTAAGCTTAGGAGGTTTTCATGCAGGTCCTCACATCTGTACCCTAGAGTTCAGAGTGGGGAAGGAACCGTGACAAGGTCAAACAAATTTTACAGCTTGGGCTTGTGTCTAGAATATGTGAAGCATTAAAGAGTTCATACTACTTATTCTTGAAACAAAGGTTATACTGTGAACAGTGAGTAGGACAACATGAATCCCTTCTCTTGGCAAGGGCAGTAGTTAGTGATGATATGAGTTACTTTGACTTAGCTGGATGGGGCTAAAATATAGCAGTGATTTGCTATATAAATGTTACATTGCAGTGCAGTCCTTGCGGTTGGTCAGAAGTTCCTGGAATGGAGGAATTCTTAAACTTGTATAGTGCTGTTGCCTTACCTTAATAAGAATGGTGCAAATTGAATCCATTTTCTGAGGACTGTGAACTTCTATCCTTGTTGAGCTGCAGTATCAACAATACCTCAGAGTTACGAACTGACCTGTCAACCGCACACCTCATTTGGAACTGGAAGTACACCATCAGGCCGCAGCAGATACCATTCCCGAGGTGTTCATAACTCTGAGGTTCTGCTATATTCTCATCTTCCTAATATACACGCTGTCTCTCTCTAGGGAGTATGTGCTTGATTTGCAGTCGTCTCTTTGCATCAGCTGTTATTATATCATTTGCAAAATCCTCTGGCATTGGAGAGTCTCCAAGAAATGCCAGTAAGTGAATTTCTCCGTATCTTAGTTTAATTTTGTGGACACACGTGGGGAAAAGGAAAACAGCAACTCCTTTTTAGTATGCAAACTAGATCACATTGCTGGAGAAACAATACATGTCAGCGACAAGCTTTTAATGCTAAATAACACTGTTTCATAAACATGCATCTAGTTCGTCCAAACAAACAGTTTCATCAGAATGTTAAAAACTGTATTGCCCAGTGGGATAATTCTGCCATAGGCAGAGTTTTATTCTCTGTTTTCTTACCTGAGCTGTAAGAAAGCAAAACAAAAGAATCACTTATATTTTTTTATTAATCAAACATTTGTTTTGGGGCCTGGACATAGAAAATTATTTTTATGCATTATGCAAATTACATCTTAAATAAAAACTCAGACACTACAAAAACCCTTAAGCAACACCTAGCACCTCCTTGGCTGCTGACAAACAACACAAATTAACATAATCAAGATAATTAACTACAGCTCCACACAGTTTTTTCATCCAGTCTACTATAGTTTGAAGGCTGCCTTTTCATCTCACTTCCTTACAGACTGAAGGTGCTGAGAGTAACACCTACAAAGTGTGGAAGTTTGAATGTAGATGGGAAGAAAGACAGCCTGGGCTTTTTTATTTTTCATAATTAAAACATTAGATGAATAGTTATTACACTAGTGAAGCAGCATCAGCCTTCTGTTAGAATATTTTTTCCAATTTGCTCATATGTTTGTAACTCCTTTTTTAGTATTATTCTTCCATATGGCAAATTACTGCCATTGAAAATCTTGTACTTTAAGTGAGAACATTTTTGGATGCATTGTGCTGGTGGCCCCAAAGACAGGGTAATTATCTGTGTTGCTGGGGAAAGAAGAACATTATTTCTGGAGACACAGCAGGCATTTTATTAAACAATTGCACCATCTGGAAATAAATTATTGCCTTTATTTTAAACTACCATTTAAAAGTCTGATGCTTTTTGTTTCAATGGGAAACAAATATTTGGGAAGATTAGGTCTCCTGTGTTGTGTTTTACTGGGGTACCCTAGACCCATGTAATTACCAGTGGTGTGGTTATTTGCTTTTGTTTTTTTACCAAGGCTGTTATTACATATAAGTTAGAGACTGATCCTACTGTTTGTTACTCCCCTTCTGTGTGCTGTTACTCACTAACTGTGAAGTCAGGAAGAGCACAGATAACAGGTGGATCATGTTTTTAACAGATAGTTTTGTTAATCATGGTATAAAAAGCATTACCTGCAAAATATTAACTGCATCACTTTGAACCCAGTTTGGCCTTATCTGTGGGAGTACGGAAGGAGATGAGAACAGCAGTTACTGATCCATATTTATCCCTGGTGTTACTCCACTGAAGTCATTACATGTGGATGAATTTGGCCTACTGGTTCCCCATTGTGCCCAAGAGGTTAAAACCTAGGTGCCTGGGACTGGGAAAGTGGGGAGTGCTAAGTCTCATAAACAGAACGAGATTGCCCCCAAAGACAAGAAGGGTGCTGCAAACAGTTTCAGCATCTTCCCTTCCTGGCTCTTCTGGCATATAAATGCTTTGGATATGTTGCACAAAGAACAGGAGCACTTGGGTAGATCAGGTGTTCTCAGATTGAATGGAAATTTCTTCTGCTCAGCTCTGTTCCCTGCCTGCCTGGCCACAGCAGGGAGGCAGGGTGAAAGCAAAAGTGGTCCAGGTCTGAGTGTTCTCCTTCTGCTTGGCTGGAGAAGGGGCCAGTTCAGGTCTGTCTTCCACAACCCAGTAGTATCCTGGTGGAGGGATAATGTGAAACAAGGAGGAAGAGAAGTGTCATGGAGGGAATTGCAAAAAAGTGGAGGAGAAAGACCTGGGAGGAGGAAGGAAAAGATTTGTAAAGGGAGGACAGGAGAGAGAGAGAGGGCTAGTAAAGGTGGTATGAGAGACCTATAGCTAGAGGGTAGTGGTCAGAGAAGGAATGAAAGAGCTGGTAAAGGAAAGAAACCAGCAAAGGAAAGGATGAGAGGAAGAGAAAGGAGCCACTAAGTAAATCAAGAGAGGGAAAGGAAGGAGAGAGATTAGGTGTAAGGGAAAGAATAGAGATCAGGGAGGTGTGCATGAGAGAGAGGAAAAAGAAAAGCGAGGAAATGGGAAAAGAAAAGGCATAAATTCACACAGCTTTACAGTGCATAACATTTAATTTTTTGTTACCTGTTACCTACATTAGAGTTGGAAATGATGACGAGGGTGTACACGGGGATTAGAGGAACACATATTGGTGCAGTTAGGGCAGCAGAAAAGGACAAGTTGGCCATATATCGGGAAGGGTGCAAACAAGTGACTAGCTGTGTATTGTGGAGACAAGAGGTAATTTGGGAGAGTTGGAGAATCCTAGTTGTGTTGTGTTGTTAGAGATGGACAACACAAGGAGTAATGGTCTCAAGTTGCAGTGGGGGAGGTTTAGGTTGGATATTAAGAAAAACTTTTTCATTAGGAGAGTGGTGAAGCACTGGAATGGGTTTCCTAGGGAGGTGGTGGAATCTCCTTTCTTTGAGGTTTTTAAGGTCAGGCTTGATAAAGGGATGATTTAGTTGGGGATTGGTCCTGCTTTGAGCAGGGGGTTGGACTAGATGACCTCCTGAGGTCCCTTCCAACCCTGATATTCTATGATTCTATGGCACTTGGAGCATTGTAAAGCCAACACAAAGCATTTCCAAGCAGAGACCCAGGCAGATAGGTGATTCATTCCAACCCTGATATTCTATGATTCTATGACAAGCAGAGCCTAGAACAGAAGAGCATATGGAGTGGTTGGTTTAAGGTTTGCTTTTTTTCTCCAGTGTCTGTTCTTAGTTTTAAAAATACTTTCCATTTTTTGAGAAAAAAACATAGATCACATTAAATACATCTCCAAGGGAAGGAGACCTCCAGGTTCCCCAACAATGGCTTTGTCTCTGGAGGTCAGGATCAGGGTAAGAAATAGGCAAGGGAAGAATCTTCTATTTTTTGTAGCATCCCTACCCTGACAATAATTTTACCTGCCACCTATGGTTAGAACACTCCCAAAACAACTGACAGCATCTTCTGTGGCTCCAAAATCTTGGTATGGTTTTGAGGAAGTCAAAACATACGGGGGCCTGCTAGGTTCCAGGAGTAAGTCCCCCTCGAGACGGGAGATCAAGAAGCTGTGGGGAGAAGGTCAAGGAAGGGCCTATTGAACAGCAGGGAAAAAAATAGTTTGAATCTGAAATCAATGCCCCAGGCTTCAACTCGAACCCCACATTCAATATATTCACAGTGTATATGCACAATATAAAATAGGCGTGTAGGTAGCTATGTACCTACACACACAATTCCAATGTCTGCACTATTGTACAGCAATTTGATGGGGTGGATGGATTCCTGATACTACCTGAGAAGCCTAGGATGTACCCCTTTCCTGCTCAGCTAGGCAATTCTGCAGATGTTACCAGGATGCAGCCACCTACCTCATGCTGTTGCAAGAAGCAATTCAGTAGCAAGGCCTAATTGTGCACTAAGAAGTCCATGAGGAAAATGTTAGTGAGTTTAATAGACAGTGAGCACTGGGTTCCCTACGGGAAACATAAACAGGAACAGAGAAGAGGATCAGATAGTCTGAAGGCTTGAGGAGACCAAACCATGCTCCCTCCCACTTTGGACTTTATGGTGTAGGATACATTACTCTGTCCTTCAACACCTAGGACTTCTGCTTGTGGAAGCTTTTTTTTTCATTTTACTGAAGTCTGGATCAGGTACCTGAACTAAAACTAAAAAAAATTGTCTTTCTGTGCCGCTCCTCTGACTCATCACAGTGCAGTTATCACAATGTGGAACAAGAGAGATGAAAATAAAAATACCTCTGGGGGGAACCTGCAATAATCACCTGAAGGTCATGCAAAGTACACTGGGCTTATGCAATAGTGCATGTTGAATTGATTCATTAATCAAAACTCATACTGTGTTCACAAAGAATAACTGACATTAGCAGAACTACGATACTTGGAAATCCAATATTAACCTTTCTGTTTAATTACATCTGAGGTTTAAAGACAGAAAGTAAGCCTTTGTTTATTCAGTGACAAAAATGTCTCCTTTATTAAATGAGGCTACCATTTTAGAGTAATCTACAGGGCACATTTGTATTTTAGCCATGAAATAAATCCCACCTACCCCAAAATGTCACAATTTTGATCTGCTAGGCGACAATGCCAAACCCTGAAATGGAGCAACAATGAGTTCCACTCTGGAGGGATCCTGATGGCAACTAGTAAAGGGAGTCTGGAAGAAGAGTTTAAACATATGATCACCACATTTTCCTGGAAGATTTTTTTTGTGGGGAGGGCGGGGGGGGGGGGGAATGTATTAAAGATTTATTGAAAATATTGAAAAGTTGAAGGCAACTGAAAAGAAATGGTAAGGACCTGAATTATATATATTAAAAGAAATTAGGGACGTTTCATCATTAAAACGCCTCTGCGATGATTCATACAAAAATCCTGATCCTGGTTGCTACCTTGCTCTGTCCACATATGTCTGCCTGTCACCATCTGTTGTCACTTGTCATGCATAGACAGTAAGCTCTTTGGGGCACGTGCTTTCTTTTTGTTCTGTGTTTGTCCTAGCAAAATGGAACTTTCGCCCATGATTGGGGCTCTTAAATGCCAATGCAATACAATGATTGCTAACTAATGATAACTAATCATCTTCAAGGGTTAGTTTCTGCCATCCTTCCTCATGTTGAGTAGTCATAGAAGTCCCACTGAAATTAATGGGTCTACTTGAAGAGTAAGGTATTACTCGGTTTTGAGTAAGCATGACATCTGGCCCTAAATCACACTTTCTACTGGAGGTATCTTTTGTAGTAACAGACAGCAACAAGAACTGGAGATGTCATAGAGATGATGATTTCCAACAGGAGCTAAAGCACAATTTGTAGAATAGCCAAGTCTCCTCCCCTCACTCTAGTGGATCTTGTCCCAGGTCCATATTCACTCTGAAGAGCCCCTTTCTTTTTATCTTCTTCACAGAGCTAAGATCATCCTACAGATTTTCTTTCCCTTAACCATCAACAACCATGATCACCTCAAAAGTCTTTTCCTTCTCTCCACCAGGCAATGATTGCTTTGATAGTCCTCCTTTATTTGCCTCTCATCCCTGACAAGGCCATGATCAGACAGGATATTTTTTTCCCTTCCCTGCATTCCAAGAAACATGATCAGTCTGGATATTCCCCTCTCTCCCATGCCTAGGCTTATAGTGGGTTGAAATAAACACCAGGCCTGTCACTGACTGACAATGGACACAGAACAGCTTGGAATAATTCTTTTTTTGCAAGAGAAATAAAGTTAAAATAAAATGAAATGAACAACCCATATATATAATATCTTATTATTAATAATGTTTATTACAGTAGTGCCAAAGGATTAACAAGAATGAGGCCCATTGTGCTAAGCAATGTACAAACACACAGTAGTAGTAAGCAGTCCGTACCCCAAAGAGCTTACAATCCCAATAGACAGGACAGAGACGGGAGGGGAGGGGATTACACCACCTGTAGAATGAACAATATAGTGGCAGCAAACAGCATGTTGGTTCCATTATTTATTTATTTTTTTGCTTTTGCTTCTGCTTTGTCTTTTTAATTTTCTTCAATCTTCCTTTAATTCTGCCCAATCCTTTCCTCCACTCCTTTCCCTTCCACAGTTCCCCATCTCTCTTTCACATCTCTTTCATTTCCCCAGATAAATTCAGCCTCTCTTCCTTTCCAAGTGGTGTCCAGACTTACATACTCATCATTTCTAATATCCCCTTTGAGAAATCAAGCCATCCACAGATAGCACTATCTTCCTTTTCTTTCCGTGACAGTAATGTTGGCCTGACAGAATCCAGACAGATTTACGGTATTAATACATTGCTTTTCCAGCAAACACTACCATACACTTTTCCAGTGTTCTGGATGCATTACTGAAAACTTCACCAACATCTCCTTCATTTAATGCATAAGGTCACAGCACCATCAATAGCGTCAATGTAGCTTTGACATCTTTCCAGTATCGGTTGCCCAGTCACTTCAAGATTCAGTCGCAGCTCCTCTGTAGGAGCTGAGACTCTGTAGCTGTTGGTTTCTCTGACTGCAAGACACTGTGAGACAAACGCCCGTGTTCTTTTAGCTAGTACAAATGCTGGATCCTACTTGAAACTGCTTTTTGGGAAAAGGGCTCATAGCAGACCTGAAACAAGACCAAAAAAAGATGATAGATAATATTTCTGTAGTAATAATAATACCCAGCTGTTCCCTAGCACTCTTCATCGTTAGATCTCAAAGTGCTTTAAAAGTAGGGTGTCATTATCCCCTTTTTACAGATGGGGAAATTGAGGCAGAGCTGAGAATAGAAATAGTTGATCATGTTTTTCAACCATCTGTCTATCAGCTAGATATGCTTCCTGCATCTATGGCACATGTGGTAGATGGGGAGACCGGGACAGCTGGAAACACTTACATGGAAGAATAGCTGTCATGTCCTACCAAAGTGGTACAGTAAATACTTCTAGCAACACTTGCACAGAAACATGGAGAATTTGGGGGATTTTTGCACTATAGTGATTCTATGTTAGCAGCTTTTAATTGTTCGGTTTCCATGTTTTAACCTTTTCTTGTATTTGTAATGGTAAATGGTCAGTGACTGGAGAACAATGGGAACTGCTGGTTATGTGCCACTTATGCGGGGCAAGGGGAGGATGTTGTTCCTTATAGTAGTTCTGTCATATGAAGTGTAGGGAACCTGCTGAAAACAGCACCTGTCGGCATATTGTGAAAACTGGGACGATGAAGTCTGAGTGTATATTTTGTTCTTCTTTTAAAAATAGTCAGTACTGCCAAACACAACTATAACTTTTGCTTTGTCTAAAGCAAATAAGAGACTTGATCTTCTGAACATGTGACATTAAGTGTTTTAATTCTATTTCCAGACTTGGGGTTCTTATAGCTGCTTTAATTAGTCACTGCAGAACTTGCTGTCAGTCAAACAGCAACACCTGCACTCTCTCACCATAGTAATTATCGATATTCCTTCTCCACTTCATGCATACACAGACACCTCTTCCATAGAACGGGCCAGTTCTAAGCCTTGTTTTGATTAAGAAATTATCCTACCATATGAGGAAAGAATGGCTGAGTGGCTGCAGGATAGGATTTTACCATCATCATAAAACAAATGTGGCCTGGACACTTTCTACTTTGCTGCCAGATACAATGCTGGGGAGCTCTGCAGATGTCCCAAAGGCTTTATCTGTAGATTTGGATAGTGATTTCTTCAAATTATGTAGCTACAGGCCATCAGATGCCTGTTCTAAGGTCAGCTGGAAAACTGTAGTCATGCCAACTTCCCTGTGATAAGATGAATTAAGCCTGTTAAATATTTGGCAGAGAGATGCTTAAAACCCTATCCATAAGTGCTGCAAACCAAGACCAAGAGGGGAATGCCTAGAATGAATCAAAATTCCCCATCCCACTATCAAAATTCCCACTATCCCAATGCTTTTCTGTCCTCTAAGAACTCTTAGGTTTACGAAAGGAAATATATTAATTGAAAGAAAAGCTCTTCCCTGCAGAGAAAAGGATTATCTTTAAAGATTCTCCACCTCCTAAGAGGTTTGGTTCATTAGCAATCTTTTTTTGTCACCAATAAGCTAACATTGTCTGCATGGAACTAATCCTTCAAGCTCTGAATGTGAGTGAGATCAGGAATCCAAGTTAGGCAGTAGTTGACCAAAATAGCACTTTGTATCCTTGCAGTTGCCTCAGGCTTGGTGGTTGCCATTCCTGAGAGATGCATCACCCCTTTGGTTCTGATCTGGTCTTGTATCTGATAGTTAATTATTATGGAAACAGAGTGAAAGCTCTCTCTGCTAAAAGTTAGTGGGATTTTTTTTACAACTGGTATTGCAATATATTTAGTGAAGTCCATATAGACAACCAGGTTTTGAGTGAGTTCGTCTCATAGATCTAATGCTCTGTCCCTTTGGTGAATATCAGTCAGATATTACTCTTATTTTCCCCACTTTTAATTACGACTCTGCATATCAGGTGCACAAGTCCTAGGCTGCAGCCACTGTCCTCCTTTATGAAGAATTGTGTACTCCACTGCCACTCTGTACTGACCAAAAGGAAGAGCTATTGATTTGATAAACCCATCCCATAAACCCATCCTCCCATCCCAAGTTCAAAGTGTGCTGCTTTTGAGTAGCTCAGTCTGAGCTACAGTAAAAGATCATACTTCTCTAATTGAGCCAAACAGGGCACTAAAACCAAGTCAATGTGTTGATATCCTACACATGTTTTACAAACTGAACGGATCAAAGGTTCTGCATAGGATAACTGTGGTCATGCATCCCTTCCAGAACTTCAGTTACACTCAGGAAGATTCATCTGAGCATCATGCCACACTAAGAACCCAGTTCTGCAGAGCGGTAAATGCCTTCGTATAACGTGTGCTCAGCACCATAGGTGCTCAGCTATTTGCTGAGTTCTGGGCAGTACAGATTTTCAATATATTCATTTTAACAACGATCATTTTACCTTCATTACATTCTTTGCAAGGTAAATTATCAGCATTTCAGTCTTTAGGACCTTCTGTCCGACTGCTTTGAAATAAGCTGATGCTGTGGTGCTTTTGTTTCGTTTCTTTAAAAGATTTTTTAAAATAGAATTTTGTTTATAGTGAAATAGAATAACAGACATATATTTGATCTTTTCAATTAAGAACCATTTGAATTGCCTATGTTGCCCATGACCAAGTAGTACAAAAAGAAAATGAACAAATAAGTAGCTGTAAACAAAGAGGAAAGCAACAGGTGTAGCAAACAGGTTAATAAAATACTCCCCTTCGAAGCTGTCTGCCAGAATTAATGTTTAAGCACTGTTTGTGATGTGGTGGTTTTAGGAAAACTACCCAGCTTTAAGGTTGCAGTTATATGAAAGTGCTTCACATGAAAACTTTTTTTTTTTTTGCTGCTTCTAAAATTAAATATTATCTGAGATTCATTAAAAACTATTTTAATTTAAAAAACAAAAGGTTATTTTTAAAATGCATTTCATCTGTTATGGTGGTGTCATACTCTTCTTTCAGTGACCTAACTGCTCCACTAGTATAGAGCTGACCAATCATGAAAAATAGGGATATTCTGTAATATTTCCAGGATTATGTCAGCCCTGTAAGGAAATTTAATGTTGCCAAAATGTAACAAAAAATGTATTGGCTGGTTGCCTCAGGCTGGCTATTGCTAGAATATAGAACTTTGGAGTCTTGATATCCAAAAGGATTATATACTCTTGGCTTTTACATGTACTGTTCAAGAAAAAGGGAGCTATAAATCATACCTTACAAAAGTCACACAAGCTTTGATGCCAGTCAGAGTTGCCAAGTTTGTCTTACTGTGAAGCAGCTATTTCATACACTAAAATAAATACTTAAAAGTAAGTCTTTGAAACAAAACAAAGGGGGGGGGAGAAAGGAGGGAGCAATAAAACAGTATTCCATTGTGCGTTAGACTGAAGGAATAGTTCCCTGAAGCACCATCTCAAGAATTACCTGTTCTGTCTCATTAAATGAATACGATCAATGTGCAAACTTATGCAAGTTGAAAAATAGTAGTAGCAACCAGGCAAGTTTTTTCTGACTGTTAATACACAAAACACATTGTCACTGCCTGGTATGGTTATAGGGCGTCAGTGTGCACTAACCCACATTTTATTTGCTTTGGAACAAAGTGTATTTTAGAAACACAGAGAAATAAGTGGTGGATCCAGATATAATAAAGGTCCTGTGGCTGCAAACTCCTTCTCTCTTTATACTGTAGTTGTTGGCATTCACTCCGATTCTTTGCTTTGCCACAGGGAACCTTCTTAACATTCTGCTTCTTCCATTGGAGATAAACCTCAACTCTTGGAGTAGAAGAAGCTATTCTTGTTTAACATCTCTCTGGTAGCTGTTGCAGAGTGTCCTCTACCTCATTCTCCATTTTTCTGATGTAGCTTTTTGTGATGGGGTGTTGATACCAGTCTAGAAGGGGTTAATGAGGTAGAGGAAAGGCCAGTTAACTGGATATGCTACAGCTGATGGGAATTAGCTGGCCTATGTAACCCCTGAATAATGATGGAACCCAGCTTGGAAGGAACAGGTGGGGCCATGAAGCCAGGAAGCTGGCAGTAGAATGGGGTTGCAGGAAAGGGGTCTGTAGCCACTCTCTGGACAGTGGAGAGGGCATAGGAAAAGGCTCAGGGAAAAGGCAGCAAGGTTTAAGAAGATGTAGAGCTTGGCCACTGATTAGAGGGTCCCTGAGCTATAACCTGGAGTAGGGGATGGGCCCGGGTTTCCCTACTAGCCACTGGGGAAGTGGCATAGTCTGGACAGTGAAGGGAAGATGTGGAGGAAGGGCAAATGCACAGTAACCTGAGTGGAGGACCAAAGACAGAGCACCCTGAGTCACAGAGAGAGAGTGGCAGCAGGGTGTGCAGTGAACAGTAGAGGGGAGTGTCAAAGAGCAAGTCCCAGATGCAGCCACTAGGAGGCGCCCCAACAATGAGTGGCCCCTGTGACACTTAAGAGCCAGAACTTTGCATGATATCTTTTTGAATATACAAATATTTTTAATATTTTTTGTTTTTTTAAAGTTGCATTTCATGCAGGCTGAAGTTCTGTTTGTACATAGAAGGTACAACAGATGCAGCAGCAGTACATGCTGCCCCACCAGAGTACCTCAGGGGCTCCACTTGAACTGGTGTTTTCTTATTGACATGGAGGAAGTAACCACCCTCTGCCATGTTAGAGGCCAGTGGCTGAGTGATATTTCCTTTAACAGGGATTTCCCGTATCTTCACACAATCAACTGTGTGTCTAAGTCTGCTTTGAGTCTTTCCTCTGCAGGGAACCTCTTTCCTTTCTCTGGACCCATGTAACAGTAGCATGGGAAGCACTTTCTATAGCATTGGGAAGGTTCTCTGTCTGACTAATATGACTGGCAGGAAAGCCTCAAATGAATGTCATGTATCAGCATGGGGAATAGTCAAGCTCCTGGTTTATGCTGTTGGTGGCAGGCTATCTGAGCTCCCCTACCCTGTGCTCAGCAGGATAGCTGAGGGACCGTTTACATGGCCAGCATTGCTCTGCTCCTTCCCAGCATACCTAACTGAAGCAATTTTGGATTTTTCCCTAAGTCTCTAAGCCATTATTTTCAGCACTACTTTGTCCAGATCAGGAATGTTTACAGAAACCATAGCTGATCATGTGATATGAGGAGGTGCGGGGAGGGAGGAGAGCTTGTTGGCCCACTGCTCACTCACTGGTTGAGAGTTGCACCCATTTCAGAAGTTACTTCTGATTCAACTCTGAAGATGATGGCCCTTCTGTTTACACAGGATTTTGTAAGACTGGGGCAAGCTAACCGAAATGTAGATATTGTGTTAAAGATCGTGTAAATCAAAATGACGGGAGTGTGGATGAGTCTCCACTAGATGCAAGTAGGAGCCAGATTCACTCCTGCAGGGAGATAGGATACACTGTGTACGCACACACTGTGTCCTCAGGGGCAACAATAATGGTGGAGGCATTCACTTCCAAAGGAAGACAGGGAGCCTGGCCAGTGATGTCCTCTAAGGCAGTGGTGGGCAGCCTGCAGGCTGCATGTGGCCCATCAGGGTAATCTGATTGCGGGCTGCAAGACATTTCTCTGACATTGACCGTCTACAGGCATGGCCCCCCACAGCTCCCAGTGGCCGCGGTTTGCCGTTCCCAACCAATGGGATCTACGGAAAGTGGCAGTCCCACCACTGCTCTAGGGTATGTCTACACTGGTGATAGAGATGTAATTTCAGGATCAAGGAGACACACCCATACTTGCTGTGATCCAGCTAGTGTGTTAAAAATAAAGGTGTAGCCAGAGCAGTGCAAGTGGCAGGTGGGGCTAGTTGTGCTGAGTACATACCTAAAGTTGTTCGATGGGCTCATACTCAGGGGCTATCCCCTCCCGTCACCACAGCTACTCTTCTGTTTTTAGCATGCTAGCTCAGTTGGAGCTAAGGTATGTCTGCTTTAGCTGGAAATTACACCTTCCATCTCCAGTATAGTTGTATTCTTATGTTGTGGTAGTTCGTATCTCAATTTAAGTGCATAACTATCTAGACTAAGCGGTGCCATATTGTACTGAAAACAACATAGACGTTTTAATGGTATAGTCCTGGAAAAAAAATGTGTGAGATCTCCAACTATATTAATCTGCTTCAGTCTTAATTTCTTTCCTATAGTTATTTATTTCTATTTATTTATTACTAAAGAGACATATTAATTGGAGGAAATTACATTAGCAAAATGGAATATCCATACAGTTAGCAGTAACTTGATATGGTCGACTGGACTGTCCTTTTGACTTTCAGCATACTGATGTTCTAACTGGAAGACATTTTTAAGTTGGATTTAAATAAATATGGGTCAAAACTGGCAGGTAAAATTCAATTAGATCACTATGTCAGCTCCTATATTTGCTTTCTGGGAATTGTGTGTAAAGTAGGTGTCAATGCATATATATATATATATATATATATTACATGATAATGACATTTCCAGAATCAGCTCCCTAAGAGAAGATAATCAACTGCAATACAAATCTAATGAACTCTCATTTTGAAATGCAAACCAGATCCAATATTTAGCAGAAAATTCAGTTTATCAATAATTTAATTTGATACTTTAAGTTCTTTTTCAAGTGATGGTCCCAATATTGATTCGAAACATGGGTGCGCATGTGCTCCATTAGCTGGAGCTGGAACAATTTTGTAGCAGTGTCCATTGATCCACACATGCATCGTGCGTTGTCCTAAAGTCTGCAGCTGAGGCTATAAGAGGCTGTGTGGGCCGATGCTGCTCCAGTTCCCTCTTCCTGCCACATGGCCAGAGTCGGAACTTCTGTTCCTCTGCACTCTTAGCCTAGCTAAGAGAGTTGGTTGTCTGTTCTTCCTTCTTGTATATAGTTGTAGATAGTATTTTCTCTTGTTGTTGTAACGTCTTAGTCTTGTACTTAGTTAGGTTTGCTTTCAGAGTTCTTCCCCCGTTGGGGAGAGCTCCCCTCCCGGGGATTATGCCCCGGCAAGTTGGCTTCAAACACTGTGCTTCATGCCCATGGTCCTTCTTGGTGAGCAACGAGCACCGGGCCTGTACTGCCTCAGCAAAGCCCACAATGTCAGCCACTGCTCCATTCATCAATAATTCCTGTCCCATACGTGGGAAGCCAAGGAACTTCGTCTCCGTAAGTTTCTAATGGAAGAGGCTATGCCCCAACGTGTGCAGTCGGATCTGGGACCACTGGATGCCCCTCCATCTTTCTCCCGGACACCAGATCCATCAGTAGTGCTACAGCCTAACAAGCCGCGGCGTGAGCATAAGAAGCATCGCCATGGGCATAAGGGTTGATCCCCGTCCAGGACTGCCCCTCAATGCAGCTTTGCGTCCCTGAGTCACGCCAGTTCAGGTGAGAAGTCACACATGGACCCAACTGGTCCAGCTCCCAAGAAGCCCTGGATGGAGCACAAAGAGAAGCACTGATGCAAACCACTGGTGCCACCACCAGCCACAGTCACCATCCAGGCGCCATCATTGCTGAGTCTGCCGCTTGCGCCACCAACACTGTCGGGCTTCTCCGGTTTGCCACGCATGGTCCCCTGAACACCTGGCTGCCTGGAACCACTGCTGCCCATTGCAGAGCTGCTGCTACCATACCTGAGTTCCCCGCGGCTTTTGGGTGCCCTGGGCACCTGGGTCCTGCCTCCTCCAGTGGATGAACCTCTAGTGCTCCTCCCAGAGAGGCACGCTCCTTCCATTCGCCTCAGACTGCCAGTACCATCAGCTCTGCCACTGCCGAACCCATCCTCCAAATCCGATGGCTTCTCAGAGCTGAACCCCTCCTTCTCGCCTGTCCAGTCTCATAGTCTGGATCCTACGTGCAAACCACCCTATCCTCTGGCTTACGACCCCATCGCCGAGCCATGGTACCGATACCCACTGGGTCCACCACATCCCAGAGACCCTTACGCTTGACCCTACTGGCCACCCATACCAGGACTGTGGTGCATTGTTGGTGGCATCATATTGGCCATCCCCGGTCCACAGTGCATCATCCTCAGTTTATGAAAAAGGAGGAAGAGGTGGTGCAGTCGATGGTTCCACTGGTGCCTCATCATCAGCAGAAGAGGTGCTGATTCCACCCTCCCTTTCCCCTCCTGATGACCATGAGTATTACCACAAGCTGCTTCAGCAGGTGGCAGCAGATCTCTGACTCATGGTGGAAGAGGTCCAGGACATGCACCTTCAGCTCCTCCAACCACAAGGACCCTCCCAGACAGCCCTTCCCATCTGTGAGGCCATTTTGCAACTGACACAGATGTCTGGCACACGCCAGCCTCCTGTGCCCCTACACCCACGCGGACAGGTGATACTTCACCCCGTGTAAAGTGGCGGACTTCCTTTTCACCCTAACTCCAAGATGGTCCCCACAGCAACAGAACACACTCACCAACAACATCTCAAGTCCACCTCTCTGGCCAGACAGGGCAGCAAAGAAAATGGACATCTTGGGCAGGAAGGTCTACTCTTCAACAGGACTCCAGTTTCGTATCGCCAACTACCAGGCCCAGTTGGCTGAATACAGTTTTCACAAGTACTCCAAGTTCTCAGAGTTTAAAGATTTTCTGCCGTCGGACAAGCAGCAACCATTCCAGGCACTGCTGGATGAGGAGACTCTGGTGGTCAAAGGCCTTCAAGCAGTGGTAAGTGCTACCAACACTGCTTTCCGCTTCCTGGCGACCAGCATTGTACGCTGTTGGGGTTCCTGGTTCCAATCCTCTGGATTCCATAAGAAGGTCCAGATCACTCTTGAGGACCTCCCCTTTCACACCCACAAACTTTTCAGCGACAAGACGGATGAATCTCTCCGTTCTCTCAAGGATTCTTGTGCTACTTTGAGATTACCTGGCATTTACATCACAGCCCTGAGCCATCAGCAAGAGCAGCCGTCCTTCTGCCCATATCCCTATGCCCCCATCCATCCTACTTTCAATGCCAGCAAGAGCCACCCCGAAGCCACCATCACACTCAGCAGCCATTCTACTCCGCCACTGCCACCTTTGCTTCATCGACCCTCCCACACCTCCAGTGTAAGCAGCAGTTTTGACTCCAACGCCAAGACCTGCAAACCTTCTCCTATCCAGTGTTCCGTTGCATCGTTGGGGGCCATTTTGCCCACAGTTGGGGCAAGATCACCACAGACAGTTGGGTACTGGACATTACCCAGGTTTAGTGGTTCTGTGGTTGTCATTCCCTGTCAGGCTCGGAGGGAGGCCACTCTGCCTCACTACATCAAACAGCAAGCAGTAAATTAGCAGGCTAGGGATCTGACCCTATGTTCAGGACAGAGCAGTACACAATCTATTGCCCAGCCTCCTGGCTGGGACAGGCAGTAATTTACCATATGTAGCTCTGGGTCTCTGTGTAGTGCAGAGTAACAGGGAATCTTTAGCCTAAGCCTGCTGCCAGGAGCAGACCACAATTTACAGGCTAGTGGCTCTGATCCTCTGGGTGGGGCAGAGCAACAGTCTTTAGATTTCAGCCTTCGGGCTGGAGCAGACAGCAAACACAGTTTAGGGGCCCAAAGCCTCCTGGCTGGGGCAACCACAAAACAGGGTACAGGCCTGCTGGCCTAGGGTGAGTAGGCTTCCACCCAAGGCTGGGGTTGGCAGCAAGGGGATGGGGGAACCGGGCCCACCCTACTCCACTGGATCCCAGCCCAGGGCCCTAACAATGGGGAGTGGTCCCGCCACAGGGTTAGTGGGGAAGTGACCGAAACACACTGACTCGTTTCCCGACAACCCAACCAGACTAATGGCCAAATAATTTTGTTAGTCTCTAAGGTGCCACAAGGACCCCTCATTGTTTTTGCTAATACAAACTAACATGGCTACCCCTCTGAAACCTGGTTTCCCTGGGTAACTTCCTCCCACCCTTCCTTGGGGTGGCTCCATAGTCCATGGGTCCTCAGTCTCCTCAGGATAAACTGCTGTACAGCAGTCCCAATAACTCCTCTCCACAGTTGGTCTCCTTCGGGGGCAGGGTGCTGCACCATTCAGTCCCTGATCCGGAGTTCTGCAGTGAAGCAGGGATGTCTGATTCCTCCCCTGGCTCTGACCTGCTCAGTTGTGACTTCTTCGCGAGAACCATAAACTCCCCTTTATTGCTCCAGGAGATGCCTTTCTCCTTCCCTGGACCAGTGACCTCAGCTATTCCTTTCTGCCCATTCCCCTACTCCTGTAAGTCCTGCACAAGATTCACTGGGACCGAGGGATGGTCATACTAATAGCTCCCTGTTGGCCTTGCCAGTATTGGTTCAGAGACTTCCTCCACCTCTCTGCTTGCCCCCCAGTCTGCTTCCGCACTCATCTGGATCTCCTCACGCAGGCTTAGGGATGACTGGCACCCCAACCTGAGCCCACTCCACCTCACGGTTTAGTGTTTGGATGGAGCTCACGAGTAGCTAGGGCATGCTCCATCCCAATGTGTGAGATCGTCACGCACATCAGGAGGCTGTCTACCAGGGCCTGCTATCAAGCAAAATGGAAACGATTCACCACCTGGGCTCATCGCCACCATTACCCGTTGGACTCCATAACCATTCCTATTCTCCTTGACTACCTTCTCCAACTCAAACTCTCGGGCCTCACCCACAATTCCATATGGGTCCACCTGGTGGCACTCAGTGCCTTCCTCCCTCCAGTGGAAAGTTGCTCTGTCTTCACTCACCAGACCACCATTTGTATCTTGAAAGGTCTGCTGGTGCTCAAACCTACCCCTTCCTGCGACCTTAACATCGCTTTCTCTGCCCGCCAAGCAACCCCTCACAATGTTCTCTCTCTCCCAGCTCTCAATGAAGATGATGATCTTGATAGCTGACAGGTTGGCATGACGTGTTTGCAAATTGGTGGCTATGATAGCTGACCTCCCTCCACACCATCTTCCACAAGGATAAGGTCTCCTTACACCTGCACCCCAAATTCATCTCTAATGTGGTGTCCTCATTCCACCTCCTGGCCTTCTATCCCAAACCTCATGCCTCCTGCAGAGACAGCACTTCGCACTCTCTCAACATCCACTGTGCACCAGCCTTCTATCAGCAACGCACCCACGCCTTTCGCACTTCACCCAGGTTCTTCATTGCCATTGCTGAACATTGCAAGGGACAAGCCCTCTCTTTGCAGCGCATCTCCAAATGGATCTCCTGTTGCATTTACAAATGCAACACACACTCTAAGATACTTCCTCCTCCTGGGGTTACAGCTCACTCTACACGGGCACATTCTTCCACGTTGGCCTGCCTCGCGGAGCTCTGTCTACATCTTTATTTCTCGCTACGCCGCTGCCCCAGCTGCAGATGCACCCATTAGCCACGCTGTCTTGCAGACTATAACTTCTTGCAAGTCCTCACACCCACCTCCATGCTGATCACTGCTTGCTACTCACCCACATTTGGAATCCATATAGGGATTCCAAAGAAGAGGGGGTTACTTACCTGTAACTAGAGATTCTTTGAGATGTGTGGTCCCTATTTGGATTCCAATACCCGCCCTCCATCCCCCCTCTGCTACGGATCACACTGCTTAGTGGTAAGAGGGATACTGGGCAGTGTCAACCCCTTATAGCCTCGGCTGCAGACATGAGGAAGACAGCCTCGGCTGCAGACATGAGGAAGACACACATGCAGGTCAATGGACACTGGTACAAAATTGTTCCAGCTTCGCGCACCCATATTTTGGAAACCAAATAGGGACCACACATCTCAAAGAACCTCGTTACAGGTAAGTATCCTCCTCTTATCTGTGCATGAGGCTAACATAACTGACTTTGAAACTTCTATGTTGAACATTAATAACATATACATGGGCCAAGTGTTTGTCTACAAATGAGTGAAATATCTGGGCACCTCCAGAGTATTCAACAACAATGTTAATAATAAACTCTCATTTTCTTCCTTCCCAGCCTACAGAAAAAATAGCTTTATTCATCTGTTGGGTTTTTTTGTGTGTGTAGAATGTATTGAATTGAAGCTAAGTTAAAGAAATAAATTTTGCAATTAGTTCTGTAGATGGTGAGGCTTGAGCTTGTTCTTACTACTTTACTTCAGCAGTGAGTTCCATAAGCTAAACCCAGATGCGGTGGAATTTCTTTCTCCCATTGGTTGACATTTTTCGAATGGAACCCGAGTGTCATAGGAAGTCATGGTTGCAGAGCGCAAGACAATCTCTCAGGTGTGCAAGGACAATCCCACGGGTATCAGAGACTCTGAACTAGACTCTGATCAACAAAGAACCAATGCAGGGAGCAGAGTACAGGGTGGGTGATCTAAGCTATTAAGTAGATGAGCTGTTGCTTTTCGTACTAATTGGAGATTTTTCAGGCTATCTAGCTTCATAATGGGCTAGATCCTTAGGGGTGTTGAACACTGCTTGGTGTACCCAAAGAGAAAGTGGGTACATAGGCAGATTTCTGCCACTTTTCCACCTTTCTGATCCAGAGGACAACTGGGGCTTGTTCAAAAGAGAAAATAGAGCAGCCTCAGAACCCTACAAACCATTTTGGTAACGCAGGATTGCCAAAGATTAATGCACTTTGGCAATATTCCTTATGCTAGGGTGAGAGCCAGGTGCAGTTGGCAAAGAGCCACCTATTATGCCAGCTTACCGTCCCCTTACTGCCTCTCCAACAATGCAAAGCGATGGAGCCAGACAAAGGCTCAGGCCCAATGAGTTGCAATATTCAAACACAGAGATCACAGACCTGGTCTGTGACTGACACAATGGGGCACTATCTTCTTGTCAGTTGTGGGTGGAAGTGGACATTTTTTGCCTTCACAGCTATTTGACTATCCAGAAGTACTGACCAGTCCAAAAGGACCCCACAGCTGCAGACCAAGTAACAATCATATGACAGATGCCCTTGATAATCGGGTTTGTTACAGAGAAAGAGAATTCTTCATAGTATCTCACCAGCTTCCCCTCCATATTGCCAGTTCAGCATTAGCCAGCTGTTCTACATGCAGGTGTTAATTTTGGCTGGACATTGAGAATGCTGGGTGATGTGCTGTTTACTTTGACATAAAAGAGCTTTAGAGTTGGGTGTTGTCTGAGCTTCAAACCATGTTTAACCAACTATTCCAGTGACTTTACTTAGATGTTGAATAATATGGGGGAAAAAACTGATCCATTTGGTTTGTAGTATGGATGAGCTATCTTCTATTGATACTCTATTGCACTACTGGGCTCAGTTATTCTCACTTATAAGGCCATAAGCAATTGCTGGACTGAAAAGACAGTAAGTCCCTGTCCAATACATGTCTTAAATATTCAGCCCCATCTCTCTGTCATTCTCTGTTCTAAATAAAATACTGCTTTGTTTTTGTAACCAATCAATACTATTTTACTTTGGTGGCTGTTCCTGACAAATTATTCTATGTTTGCTACACTGTAGGAAATAATTAGTTATGGTTGATTCTGTTAATTGCTTACATCTTTTGCAGTATTAGGATTGTGACTCACCACATGCACACACCAGATTCTAAATTTAGCCTCAACAACTTGAACAGTTTATCCTTTATAAACTATTCCCTGGTTTAGCAAGGAAGAATCCAGCAAGAGCTTTTCGCTGGTATTCAGTACTTTTATGTTCATATCAATACCCAATAAATATACCAAGGGAGGGGTTAAAGAATGTAAGGTATGACAGGTCAAATAGGCTATTGGAGTAGGGTTAAATGAAAAGGGGTGATATTGGTTCAATCTGAATAGGTTAAAGAACTGATTTTTTGTGGCATATCCAATCTTGTTTTGAGGTTTCTTCCCCATCTGTAGTTTTTCATATAATTCCTCTTTTTGTGACCTTATCGCAGCGGTGTTCAATATGTTCACCACTAGCCACATGTGGCTGATAGGCTATTGAATTGTGGCTAATGCATGTGGCTTTTTTATAGTGTGGTTAATAAGAAAAATTCAAAACCACAAGTATGGCTAGCATTGAATTTCTATTGGACACTGTTGCCTTATGGTGTATTGTGTGACGGGGCCTACAGAATTGAAATTTTAAATAAACCACATACTACTTTAACTGGCTCTTCAGTTTTCTTATATCATCTGTATGAACTTGCATTGTCATGTTGCAGCAATACAGTGTAAAGATAACATCATTGTACTCATCATAGTGTCACTAAGAATGTATTGTCCTTCATGACTTTCTCATATTGACAGTGCAGATCCTGCTTTAAATCTCCTAGTGTGTGTAAGTGGTCACTTATGCCCTTCCCCTCTTTTAGTGAATAACAGTGTGTGTCAGCTTATGAACAGAGGTCACTTTGCACACTGGGTGTAGCTCCGAAAATGAGCCAGGGTGGATGGGATATGGGCAGAGGGGAACAGCTTCAGGAACTGTTAGGGAACCACTCCCAGCTAGTTAAAAAATTATTTCCATGTGAGCTAAAGCTCTTAGTGGAAACAGAGTTCAGTATTATCTAGCCACATATGGAAAGATACTTTTACTCAGAATATTTTTTTTAATGCAGTGGCTATTCTAAAAAGCAAAAGGGAAGCCCTGATGAGCTCAACCTAATTCCTTTAATGCTCTTATAACTCTGCTCTTTTTTATAGCAGTGCTAGTTTCTGAACTGTAGGAACAAATCAAAGGTTATGGCTGTAGTTTTACATCTACTGCATTCTTCTAGTATGCTTTGAGTGATCATGGTTGGTAAAAGGCTTTTGCCTTTAGCATGAACACCGTGTGTGTGTGTATTTTATGCTCAAGATTCCTTTTATGTACATATTTACAGTAGTCTAATGCTTTCACTTCCTGTAAGCTTCCCCTTTCATACACACACACACAGTATCTTACTGAATTTTTTTTTAAATAAGCTGGAGGGAGAGACAAAAGAACAAAAAGGTAAAGGACTGGGAAGGGAAAGGCAAGGAGGATTGACCCAGGATACAATCATGGCTGGGAAGACTTAGAGTTCTGTCCATGGGCATGCCCCTGCATGCCTTGCTGAGTCACAAGGTTTATCCCTTGCCTTCTCTCAATGGGTCAATTGTGTAGCTGATGGTCCTTAATGGGCCATCAAGCAGGCTAGGCCAGGGGTTCTCAAACTGGGGGTCAGGACCCCTCAGGGGGTCATGAGGTTAGTACATGGGGGGGGGGGGGTCACGAGCTGTCAGCCTCCACCCCGACTTTGCCTCCAGCATTTATAATGGTGTTAAATATGTAAAGAAATGTTTTTAATTTAAAAGAGGGGTTGCACACAGAAGCTTGCTATGTAAAAGGGGTCACCAGTACAAAAGTTTGAGAACCACTAGGCTATGCAATGCTGAAACTGTCTTGGGGTGTCACCCAGAAGCATAGCACAAGTTTTGAAATAGAGACATACATACATATCTATAACCCATAATACAAAGGTGATACAAACATATAAACAAGATTATCATATTTGGCAAATTATAACAATTTTGCAGATACCTTGCATGGCATATCTGGCACAACTCATTGCAATTTTACAATATTTGATATTCATAATATCCTCAAGTGTCCCCCAGATTCCATACAGCATTACAGGCAGCATGTGGGGAAAATTATAACAGCAGGGTTGGGTTTGTTTTTTCCCCCTCCAAGCTCTGGGTGTAAAACTCTTCTGCTAAGTGGAATCAGCCTTCAAGGTATTTTGTCTTGTGGCAGAAAACCTTCTAAAGATCCATAGTGGAAATATAACAGGCTTATATAATCCAGTTTAATTTCATAATGTACTGTTCACTCTCAAGCTACAACAGGGTGAAGATCTTAACTATTACTAAAAGAAGGGGGTGTAGGTGTGGACTGTAGGACAGTGTCAGCATTTTTTGATGGTCTTGGTCTCAGAAATTTTACCAAAGGGTTCTGATTGGGACAGGCTATTGGGAGTATTTTAAGAAAGGCAAATTGGCCGAGAGATATGGGAAAGAATGTTGTCATGGTCTTCTGTGGTAGGAACTGGAAGTGAGATACTGGGAAAAGGAAATCCATGTAGTAGGATTTTGTGACACAGGTTGAAAGGTAGTAGGCAGTGGTTAAAGGGCAGGAGTGAGTCCAAGAGGGAGGTCATGAGGTTGAGACTAAAATTAATCAAGGCTAAATTTTATGAAATGGCTGCTTCTAATTCTTCCCACCAAATCTGCATGCATGCATGTCCGCTGCACCTGTAGACCCAGCATTTACCTTCACAAAACAACCAACTGCACATATACCTTTTTGTATGTTCAATTACCCTTTTTGGATGTACAAATGTGAGTGTTGAGGATATGTTTTTTTATTGGCACAACCTAGGCAACTAGTTTTGAAAGTATGGCCGTGACTGTGATTCTAGGATGACCTAAAGGGTTAGGAAAGGAAAAGACTTAGTATTTTCCTTCCAATCTCTGTTTATGTTTTTAATTAAAATTGGATGGTGAAAGTTGTTGAGCACAATCCTATAATGGTGTATCACTTATGAATTATCTCAGCTCAATACTGAAATCAGAAAACTGTGGATAGAAAATCAAATCTCACCTTTTAGTTACCCTTTGGTGCTTTATGTCAATTACAGGAAATATAAATAATCCTCCCTTGCTGCCATGAATGTGGTTTCCTTACACTATGCTCTCCACACTATTAGGAGTATAGTTTGGTTCTGTGAATTCAGTCAGATACAAACTTCAGTAAAATACAGGGTTTTGCATGTCTAAAGCTTTGGTGGAAATTATATTGATTTTTCCTGTTTTTTTAAAAAAGGGTTCACCTTTGCTCTACATGGTTGTTTTATGTAGTTCCTCCAGGTTTGTGCAGTGTAAATGTTTTTATCTTGTGAGAACGTGTTTTTAAAAAATCAGAATGAGCAAAATACTGTTAGATTTGCTTTTGGCATTTGTGTTTTGTATAAACTTTATGCAGCTGTTCAAACTGCTGTGATGAAGCCATAATTTCAAAGATGAGGCACACACACACACCAGGAGGCTATAGGTAGGCTATGTGGATTACTTATTTCCATTTCATCACTGGGAAGCCTGATGGAGTTCATCCCTGAACAGAAGGGCTTAACTGTTAGGGCAGCATAGCCTATACTATGGAATCTCCACAGTGTGCTCATGCTAAAACTTCCCAGTGGTACAAATCATGGCTGCCCTAGGTTTAACACTTCAAATCCAGATTCTGAGCTACCATCAACTCTCGGGTCCCTCTGTCTAGTATTCAAATTAGGCTGTAACTGCTTCAGAGAGCCTGCCACTCAAGAAGTGTAATTCAGTTCTCATTTTATCTGCTGCTTCTTATGGAAAGTCCACTACCCAGAGAAATATTCCCTCTCTAACAAATTAGAGTAAATGGCAATTGTCTACAGCCAAAGTGTCTTGAAAGGAGAGGAAACAGCAAATATAATTATGGCAAAGAGCCTTCCTTTAAGAGACTACATTAGTTGTACTGATTTTCAGATGGGGGTGTGGGGTGAATGCAGATAATTAAGAGCTATAAACACTGTAAGTAAGCCCTGGGTTGTATGTGTGTGTTTGCTGTTTGTTTTTAAATAAAGTGTCACATTCTGAACCAAACATATTCACTCACATTTTGTCACAGTACCGCTGATACCTAGCTTTGCTGTGAATGGAGAAAACGTAACTATCTAATTTGCATATTAAAATATGGCCCTGTAAAGATTTCATTACACTATCCCTGATTTTTATGGACCTTAGCCCTAAAATTATTAGAGTGAAGGTGATACGAGCTTCTGGGCTGTTTTGTTTACAGTAGTTTGCATGAGTTTTGAAGGGAGGAGATGAGATCAAAGAAATACACGTATTTGGGGAAAATAGCAGATTTCTTAGCAGAAAGATTTTCTAAATGGCCATGAATGTTCCAACAGGCAGCCCACTGCAGCATTGGAATGAAAGTGAATGTAGAGTTTTCTCAGGCTGATGATAGGGTCAACATATTCCATTTTCCTGTTGATGTCAGTATTTTCCAGCATGGGGGAATGCAAATTGCATAGCATATGAGGCACTCAGATGGGAAGGATTTCATCTCATGGAATGGAAAGAGAAAACTCTCACTGTGAGATGTGGGGATATATGTTATTAATCACATTTTCTAGCAAAATTAATGTATTTGCTTATAGGATCTCTCTCTTCCCCAGTTCTCCTCTATATGATCTTGTAAATATGGAGAGAGCAACACTGCAGAATGGGTCGTGTAATGAAAATTTGCTGTTGCCATGGCACAGGAGTTCTGATTTTATATCCTAAGACATTATTTATTAGTTTTCATTTGCATCTCCCATGCTCTCTAAACAGCTACATCAATCATTATGAGTCAAACAATTAAAAATGCTGTATTATTAAGAAGAAATTAAAAGAAGTAATCAGCTTAACACAATTCCAGCTCAAAACCCTTTCTTTGGCAGCTCATATAGAAAACACATTTACATGCTGTTAACATCCCAAATTGGCTTAGATTAAAATATATCAGGGCAGGACTGAACCAGAAGCAAATCAGTGGGGGGGAGGGGAGGACTGTTTTCTTTCACGATGAACTGCGTGGATTTCCATCAGTATTTGTCATTAACACTTCAAAGAAAAAACCCACTCCCAAAACTAAAACTTCAAATTAAAAACCCACTAAACTGGTAGCTACACTCTCCTAAGTAGCTCTCTCTGACTTGTCTGAAATACTTATGTTGCCAGACTTGCTCTTTTTCCATCTGCAGTATTCTGATAAGTCAGTGTGTGATTCTTTTATTCTCGATTTTAGTGGATGGATGTAACACTTTATAGAACTGATAGGGCTGACTTGATGTAGGCACAAAAGGGACATATGCTGTGCATCTTTGCCTACTTTGTACTCCCAGGCTGATGTTCAACAGACTCCGCTATTCCTGTGTTGGATTTCTCTGGAGTACAGGGTGCAAAAGATATCAGACCAGACTGTGGTGGTTTTGTGAAGTAGACAAGGGGACGAGGGCAGATATGTCTCTTATATGACCATCAAACCCATTTTAACTTTGATTAGACACAGTGTTTACCGCAACTCCTACATTCAGAAATGCCTAGAACTGTGAGAAAGTTTGGATCCTGATGTGTCCTGTTCCTTTAATGGGCCTGAACTACAATTCCAGATCCAAGCTGAGGGAAAGTTTGGATCTGGATCAAGGCTGTGTGTTTTCATCCCATCTGTTTGTGATGGATTTCAAGCCAGGTCACCAGAGATGGAAGACTAAGACACATCCCAGCAAGGACTAGGAAGTGGAACATGCCTTAAAGCAGGGGTGGGAAGAGGCGGGGCAGGAGTGGAGCAGGGGCGGGGGCTATGGGGAAGGGGTGGAGTGGGCGGGAGCAGGGGAGCCGGCCAGGGGATCGGGCTGGCTGCTGGAACAGCAGGCAGCTGCGTAGGGCACCAGGAAATTTGGGGCAATTCGGTGCCCCAAATTTCCTGGTGCACTGCGCAGCTGCGGAGTTTGCATATGGGTAAGGACAATTCACATTTTACAGTGTGCTTGAGAGATTGCTTTGTACTGTATGGTGCAATTCTATTTTTCTAGCCCTGGATACCCCCCTCAGCAGGGCCAGTTTGCATACTTGATGTAATATTATTTTTCTAGCCTGCAGCAATCTGAGGGCTGAGGTTGTTTGGCTGGTATAGTTTATATTTTGTTGAGCCTGCGGTACCTCATGTGAGGCAAGGGAACAAGGAAAAGCTTTTTCATCTCTAATGTTTATTGTAGTTGTGTTATTCTAACCTCCTGCATCCTTCATAGGGGATGTGGAAGGAGGGAAAATAACGTTAGTGGTGTAGTTTCTACTTTTCTGCTTTATAAGTCCTGTGTCTTACCTGCAAGATACATGTGTGTGTTCAGCTAACCATTACAAATATATTCATATGAGTGCTTCATGTTCTTCACTGAGCCCATGGCTAGGGGGGGAAAAAATCCTGTCCGGAGGTGCTGAGTTCCATTTCACTAGGGAGCAAACACTGTACCCATACCTTTAGCTTATTTTGTGAGCATGCACAATAAATCCACGTTTATCTTCTGGGGCCCACCACTAAATCACCTAAGTTAATACTTTTGCACCTTTGACATGCTGGCACCATGTGGTGCCCAAAATGAGTTGTTAATCATAAGTTCAAGAAAATGTTTTCACCACTTCCAGCTTCAAAACAGTGACATTTACATAAAAGATTGTAGCTGGGCCAAGTAAGTAAGTGGAATTAAACATCAAAATACATATGTACAGCACTGACCCATGTGGTCAGCATTTGATAAATAACAGTTTCACAGAAAGCCTTCAGTGAGAAGAATCATAACTATGCTGTAGAACAGTGGCTCTCAACCTTTCCAGACTACTGTGCCCCTTTCAAGAGTCTGATTTGTCTTGTGTACCCCAAGTTTCACCTCACTTAAAAACTACTTGCTTACAAAATCAGATCTAAAGATCAGATCAAAAGTGTCACAGCACACTATTACAGAAATTGCTGACTTTCTCATTTTTACCATATAATTAGAAATAAATTAATTAGAATATAAATATTGTACTTACATTTCAGGTATAGTATATCGAGCAGTATGTACAAGGCATTGTCCGTATGAAATTTTAGTTTGTACGGACTTCGCGAGTGCTTTTTATGTAACCTGTTGTAAAACTAGGCAAGTATCTAGATGAGTTGATGTACTCCCTGGAAGACCTCTGCGTACCCCCAGAGGAAGACCTCTGAGAACCACTGCAGTAGAGAATAGTAGTAATATTGTTATCACATGAAGAATTAGAGCAGAGAGTCTCCAAACTTTTCCATCTGTGGACCACTTTTTTTAAGAGATCCTCCAATGGGGTGCCTCCCAATACCTCAGTCTCCTTCCCCTCTCAAAATCTTTTGTTCTGCAGATGGATTTGTGGACTACCGGTGATCCAGGGTCCATACTTTTAGAAGCAGTGGTCTAGAAATAGGAAAACTTATTATCAGATTGACAATATTTTTTAATAAGCACTATGAGTAGGATTCACATCACAACACTCTCTATATTAATTTGGTCTGCCAACACTGTTACTATAGATTTTGAGAAAATGAATGTCTGTCTGAGCAACTAATCTATTCAATGCTTCCCCCACGCTCTTCCCCTCCTACCTATCAAAGAAATCTTAGGAGATCTGGTACTGTACCTTGCAATTCCGTTTTCACCTCATGACTCCATCTCCTCAAGAAGAGCTAAAATTAGATATGGATAGAAAAAGCAAATATTAACAACAAACCTGGATACCTTGGAGAGGATTTGATCTGACATCAGTGCAGGTGAAAAATATCACATTTGCTCTACTGAGAATAATGTGGAGATTTTTAATTGCACTTCTATAGTTCTACTATTTCCCTTCTTGGGTAAAGGGGAAGGGGAAGATTTGGAGACTTTATGTGGAATTTCTGAAGAGATGCTCAGATTTCTTTCCTAGGTTAAATGAGAACAATCAACACTGACCTTTTACATACTTGCTATTATGATTACTATAATCCATACAAACTGTTCTAATTAAAGAACATTTTGAAGTAGTAAATGATTAAGGGAGACAATGCATCCAGGGTTTGTAGAAATAAACAAAGGGCTTAATCTTTCCATGTGTTGCTTTAAGAAGGAGAGAGCAAGCACTGGGAACCACTTCCTCTGTGCATATGGCAGGGCACAGTCTTTCTCTCTAGTGCACAGCACACAGACACAATTAGACAGCTTTGTACAGCGTTGATACCCACTTGCACTCTAGCCACCTCCTTCTCCATTTTGTATCATAAGTCATCTGTTCCTCAACAAGTCCTCTGAGGATGGCACAGTTTTTTTTAGGAGCCAACCTATAAATAGTCAAGGGCCAAATATAATGTTCTAGCTGTGTCCATTTAAATTATACCTTAGAGCAGTGGTTCTCAACCTATTTACCATTGTGGGCCACATACACAGCTCTGTGTGTTTATGTGGATCGCATCCACTCAATATATATGCTACCTGTATGGCCCTGTATGTCACATGGGCCGGAGGTGTGTGCTGACTGAGCTGCAAGCAGGCCACTGGTTGAGAACCAGTGCCTTAGAGAAACCCAAACGCCAGTTGCGGCCATCAGCCCCCATGGGAGGGCAAATGAAATAAGTCCTTTGCAGCAATAGGAGCATGAATGGATTAGAAAGTCTGTCCTTCAATCAGCAAGTGCATATGTTGTTGTCAGAAGCAGATACAAGCTGAGAGACAACTTTGTTCCTACTCAGAGGAATGGTAAAGTGAACTCCACAGTATGTCCTGCAAGACTTCCTTGGGAAATCTTGCCCTTCTTGAAATGAGTCCTTCCTCAGAGGAGGGCACACTGGGTGGGATTACTGCTTTCCCTTATTGGGTTGGCCAGGACAGGATTTAGCTCATAACATTTATTATTAGCAAGAACTTTTAATTGTGTCAAACATCAATTTAGCCTTTGAATTTCTCTTAATTTTGCTTTTTTGGCTATGTCTACCAAAAAGTGGTTTAATGTGGTCATAAGAACATAACATAAGGGAAAGACAATGGTACTTTACACGTAGCCTAGTGCAGTGGTTTTTAAACTGCGGGTCGCGGTAGCTGTGGTCAGCACTGCTGACCGGGCCATTAAAAAAGTCTCGTGGACGGTGCTGCCCAGCTAAGGCAGGCTAGTCCCTACCTGTTCTGACACTGTGCTGTGCCCCGGAAGCAGCTAACAGCAGGTCCAGCTCCTAGGCGGTGGGGAGCCACGGGGAACCACCTCCACCTAGGAGCCGGACCTGCTGCTGTCCGATTCCGGGGCGCAGCATAGTCCACAGTGCCAGGACAGGCAGGAAGCCTGCCTTAGCACCCCCTCTGCACTGGAGCTGCCCAAGGTAATCCCACACCCCAAGCCCACACCCCAATTGCCTTTCTCAGCCCTGAGCCCCCCCAAACCCAGAGCCCCTTCCTGCAACCCAAACCCCTCATCCCCGGCCCCACCCCAGAGCCTGCCTCCCGACCCCCTGCCCCAGCCCAGAGGCCCCTCCCACACCCTCATTCCTGACCCCACCCTGCAGCCCTCACCCCGCACCCCAACCTTCTGCCCCAGCCCTGAGCCCCTCCCACACCCCAAACCCCTCATCCCCAGCTCCATTGGGTCACGGGCATCAACAATTTTCTTCAAGTGGGTTGCCAGAAAAAAAGTTTGAAAACCACTGGCCTAGTGCATGACTAACAGATCATAAGAACAGCCATACTGCATCAGACCAATGGCCCATCTAGCCCAGTATCCTGTCTTCCGACAGTGGCCAGTGCCAGGTGCCCCAGAGGGAATGAACAGAACAGGTCATCATCAAGTGATCCAGCCCCTGCTGCCCACTCCCAGCCTCTGTCAAGTTATATCCTACTCCCATCCCGGAAACACAGTAAATAAAATTTAACACAAATAAATATCAACAAGAGTCTTATACCCTCCTTTGGTAAGACCAGCAATGCAGCCAATGGTTAATTATGGCCCTCTTTTTAATTGTCATGCTTTTCCAAGTGATGCATAAACCAGGACATTTCTATAAGATTTGTGTGTGTGTGTGTGTGTGGGGGGGGGGGGATCTGTTTGTTTTTGGCACAGGCAGTGACACCCAAAAACCGTAGTCAGAACTGAGTCCCCATTGGATGCTGCACAAGCACATTTTAAGTTAGTCCCTTATTTGAATGTTTCCTGGTTAACCGAATAGCTATTTGCATATATTTGACAAGATATTTTCTTATCATACATTATTGAAATATTGTTGCTTGTCCTCCCTTAGACTTCCAGGAAATGTGCCAATCCATGTGTACCTCTTAGGCACAAAGTTTAGGCTGGTGTCTCACTGTTAGCTTATAATGCTGAAGAACCTAGGGTAACATTAATTTGTTTGGGAAAATATGACTCTTAGGGTAGGTCTACACTACGAAATTAGGTCGATTTTATAGAAGTCGATTTTTAGAAATCTATTTTATACAGTCGATTGTGTATGTCCCCGCTAAGTGCATTAAGTCGGCGGAGTGTGTCCTCACTACTGTGGCTAGCATCGACTTACAGAGTGTTGCACTATGGGTAGCTATCCCACAGTTCCCGCAGTCTTCGCTGCTCATTGGAATTCTGGGTTAAGCTCCCAATGCCTGATGGGGCAAAAACATTGTCGCAGGTGGTTTCGGGTTGTCAGTTGCCCCTCCCTCCATGAAAGCAATGGCAGACAATCGTTTCGCTTCTTTTTTCCTGGATTACCCGTGCAGACACCATACCATGGCAAGCATGGAGCCTGCTCAGTTCACCATCACCGCTGCTGTTGTGAGCACTGTAAACACCTCGCGCATTATCCTGGAGTATATGCAGAACGGGGCTAAGAGACACCAGCACAAGGAGGATTTTGATGAGGACATGGACACCGACATTCCTGAAAGCACAGGCTGTGGCAACTGGGACATCATGGTGGCAGTGGGGCAGGATGATACTGTGGAACGCCAATGCTGGGCTCGGCAAACAAGCACAGACTGGTGGGACCGCATAGTGTTGCAGGTATGGGATGATTCACAGTGGCTGCGAAACTTTCGCATGCATAAAGCCACTTCCCTTGAACTTTGTGAGTTGCTTTCCCACGCCCTGAAGCGCAGGAATACCAAGTTGAGAGCTGCCCTGACAGTTGAGAAGCAAGTGGCGATAGCCCTGAGGAAGCTTGCAACGCCGGACTGCTACCGGTCAGTTGGGAATCAATTTGGAATGGGCAAGTCTACTGTGGGGGCTGCTGTGATCCAAGTAGCCAGTGCAATCATTGATGTTCTGTTATCAAGGGTAGTGACTCTGGGAAATGTGCAGTCATACTGGATGGCTTTGCTGCAGTGGTGTTTCCTAACTGTGGTGGGGCGATAGAACGTATATCCCCATCTTAGCACCAGACCACCTTGCCAACCAGGCTTCGGTGTGACAGTTATATGTTTCTCCTTGATGCAAACTCATCCCCTTTGTTGATTTTAATTCCCTGTAAGCCAGCCACCCTCCCCCCTTCAAAATAAAGTAACTATTGTTTTGAAACCATACATTCTTTCTTTATTAATTAAGAGATAGCGGACAAGGTAGCCCGGGTGGGGTGGGGGAGGAGGGAAGAACAAGGCCACATTGTAGCCTTTATTGTAGCCACACTAAAAATCAAACTGTTTGAATGACAGCCTTCTGTTGCTTGGACCATCCTCTGGGGTGGAGTGGTTGGGTGCCCAGAGCCTCCCCCACCGCATTCTTGGGCATCTGGGTGAGGAGGCTATGGAACATGGGGAGGAGGGTAGGCAGTTTTACAGTGGATGCAGTGGGGGTCTGTGCTCTTGTTGGCTTTCCTGCAGCTCCAACAGACGCTTCATCATGTCCGTTTGCTCCCCCATTAGCCTCAGCTTAACGTCCTGCCTCCGCTCTTCGTGCTCGCTTAATTTTTTCCTGTCCTCTGCCACTGAATGCCTCCATGCATTAAGCTGTGCCCTATCAGTGCGGGAGGCTTTTCCTGCGTGCATCAGAGTTCAAAGCGCTGTCCAGAGCAGTCACAATGGAGCACTCTGGGATAGCTCCCAGAGGCCAATACCGTCAATTTGCGTCCGCACTACCCCAAATTCAACCCAGCAAGGTCAATTTTAGCGCTACTCCCCTTGTCGGGGAGGAGTACAGAAGTCGATTTTAAGAGCCCTTTAGGTCGACAGAACGGGGTTGGTTCTGTGGACGCAGTCATTTTTAAATCGACCTATTGTGGCTAAATTCGACCTAACCCCGTAGTGTAGACCAGGCCTTAGGCACTATATGTCTAGTATGAGTTCTTTTTGGCAGAATGTTCTGCAGGCAAATTGGGTTTATTAAACTTTTTTATTTCCTCAATAGGTACAGAACAAAATAGCAATGGTAATAGTGTAGGAAGAATTCATGCTATGAGACTTCTAGAATTACTCCCAATCCTCATTTGTTTTACATTCCCATACAAAATGAAATTAACAAAAGATCCACCTATATTTTGAATAATTTCTTTGGGTTATTCAAAAAACAAATATTTAACTTGAGGAAAAAGTCCCTGTATATAGTAGAGAATTTATAACAAATTCATACCTTGTGTATGAAAATAACAAATTTGATAGCTGCAAAATGAAGACATACTATGATAATTAACAAATTAAATAATGAAAAGCTGTTAATAGCATGGAGAGCAATGTTCAGCAGGGATGCAAAGTGAAGGGAAATCTCCTTGCACAGTTTCCCCCTCACCCTTCACGGCACCATTCATAATCTGGCCTTTAGAACAGGAAGTGCATTAAAAGCAGCTAGATGTCCCCAGACAGCTCCTGAAAGGGACTGGGTACTTTGAGACCTGGGGTTAATACAAAACTATCAATTTTTCCCTTTTAGCACCTCTTCTCTTTCTCCTTTCCCCAGCTACCTCTCTTAGCTTTGTCCAGCTGCTAACTTTGCCTTGCTACCCTCTTAACATCACAGGCATAGGGATTTGTTGTTCTTTCCAGTGACAAGCTCCCAGCGCTGCACTGTTGGGAGTTGATATATAGGGTCTAATGTCAACAAAAGGCCCATCGGAATATGGCTTTGGAAAATTTGTGGCCCTGCTAGACTCCTGAGCTCCAGTGGAGGATCTGGCCTAGTACATATTTTTCAGGGTTGCAAGAGACAGCCAAAGAGAGGCAGACTGGTGTTTATTGTTTTAATGCCCTGGCTCAGCCTAGGCCTTCAGGAAATTGTATTTATTTAAAGTAGTCTCTGTCCAGAATATTATTGTAACTGGGATCAGAGGGAGTCAAGTAGAGCAAGTTTCTATCTGGAAGAGGGACCTAGTAGCCCAGAGCTAAAGGCTGGCCAGTGACTAACCCCCCTGGTAGTTTAGGGTTACAGAGCTCGCAAGCATAGTTATTACATGAGGATCAGTATCAGGGATGAGAATGAGTATCAGTATCAGAATGAGAGCCTCCCTGAAATTGGTTGGAAACTTTAGCTCTGAGCCCAGATAGTGTGGGAATTGTGAGAGCTGACAACAAATAGGGCTCTGTGAAGAACAAGTTGCAGGGTCTAAATTAGGTGTAGCATAGCAAGTAAAGAACGGGTGAAAAGTTGTATAGGAAGATGTGTTGTAAGTGTGACAAACTGATATATACTCATTCTTATGTGTCTCTTTTGCTATTTTCTGTATTTTTTATTTGGTTAATAAAACGGGGATCAGTGTCTAGAATAACAGACAAAATGGAGTTCAACAACCAGTATGACTGCAATATAATGCTCTGATCACATCAGAAGTACAACTGGTAATATTTTGTGGACTGGGGATGATGTTAATACTATGTAGTAGTGGCCTAAAAACAAAGTGGTTTGAGAGGTCTGTAGGGGATAGTCAACTATGCAAATTCAATGAATGGCATTTAGATAGACTAAAGAATCAGGTCATCTTGTGAACTAAACTGGTACCAATGTAACATCTAGTTAAGCCAGCGGGCATAAGTGCCCTGAAAGGGACAGTGTAAATGACAGCACCTTTCAGATTCCAAGAACAAAACAATCATTTCCAAGTAAGTTCTCTCAGCTGACAATGCAGCTCACCCCTTCCATGTTACTACTTGTAAAAATATTTGTATTTCTCTTACACCCTGCAGCAAAAGCTGACCTTCTAAAAGCTATTTTAGAAGTAGAAGAGCACCAGTGGTCACATGAGCTTTAGGCCTTTGGGGGTTTACCCTTCCGAAAACTTTAGTGACATGACAGCAGAACATCCTTGTCACCCTAGCTCAGCAACTTCTCTCTTGCATCCTTCTGAAACCCAGAAGTGCCGATTTGAAGCAATTTTACAGCTCTTGAAAGATTTTTGGAACAATCTTTATTTTACACCCAAATAATCTTTTTACTGTATCTTCAAAGTGATTTTAATGCTGTTAAAAGTGTCGGCCTCTCCATACTGAAGTCCTGTATGAACCAGACAGACAATCTTCTCTACCACTGTGAATCAAGACTGATCTAGAGGGACACCTCCCTTCTAGAGGTGAGATAATTAGCCTCTATGTGACATTTATTCACTGGCACATGTACTCAGTCTGCTCCCAAGGGTGCCAATTTTGGAGACGACAATCTCTTTGAAGACCGAAGGACCAAGCTGGCAAACTGTGAATGTGGTGAACATACAATGGGCTGTATTTATTGCTTTAACAGGGCTGTAAGGAGAAGAGACTGAGAGACAGAATTCATCCATGGCCATTCTATGGAAGTAGGTGCTCCACCACCCTTTTAAAAGGTGCAGCATTTATTCCCCCTGCCCTGACTCAGCATAGCTGGCTAGTATGGAAAGGGCCACATCCTCCCTGCCCTATTTAGTGAGTCTAATGCAGTTGCTAATGATAGATTCAAAGCTCAAGAAATTGTGAATGGCTTCTACACACTAACCCAAATGAGGTGAGGGGTGCTGCCTTACCCCTCGTGGATTCATATAGGGCAACACAATCTGGCACCTTTTTTGTTATAAACACCTAGAATATGGAATTAGGGCAAAGCTCCATCCTGGTCTCTGCTGACTTGAATAATCTTAATATTAAAACAACTGAATACACTTTTCTTCTGGCCAGAGTGGCCATACTAATTTTCTCTTTCTGGTTATTGCGTTCCTGAATTTTAGGAAAACTGATGGCTTTGACCATCTTGTGTCATGATGATCAATGTCATATGAAAGAGAGAAGCCAAAGGGTAGATGTGTATAGTACTGTGAGTATTGCCATTTGTGGAAACACTGGAATGGTGATACAGCTTGCTGTCACTCCAGCCTGTCAAAGAAAACTAGACAAAAGTTCCTGATGGAGGGGTACCAGTGGCCTGAAGCTACTCTGTTGGGGAAGAGTAAATTTAGTAGTAGACATAAGATTAAGAACATAAGAATGGCCATACTGGGTCAGACCAAAGGTCCATCCAGCCCAGTATCCTGTCTCCTGACAGTGGCCAATGCCAGGTGCCCCAGAGGGAGTAAACCTAACAGGTAACGATCAAGTGATCTCTCTCCTGCAATCTCATCTCCACTCTCTGACAAACAGAGGCTAGGGACACCATTCCTTACCCATCCTGACTAATAGCCATTAATGGACTTAACCTCCATGAATTTATCCAGTTCTCTTTTAAACCCTGTTATAGTTCTAGCCTTCACAACCTCCTTAGGCAAGGAGTTCCACAGGTTGACTGTGCACTGAGTGAAGAACTTCCTTTTATTTGTTTTAAACCTGCTGTCCATTAATTTCATTTGGTGGCCCCTAGTTCTTATATTATGGGAACAAGTAAATAACTGTTCCTTATTCACTTTCTCCACATCACTCATGATTTTATATACCTCTATCATATCCCCCCTTAGTCTCCTCTTTTCCAAGCTGAAAAGTCCTAGCCTCTTTAATCTCTCCTCAGATGAGACCCGTTCCAAACCCCTAATCATTTTAGTTGCTCTTCTCTGAACCCTTTCTAATGTCAGTATATCTTTTTTGAGAGGAAGAGACCACATCTGTACGCAGTATTCAAGATGTGGGTGTACCATGGATTTATATAAGGGCAATAAGATATTCTCTGTCTTATTCTCTGCCCCTTTTTTAATGATTCCTAACATCCTGTTTGCTTTTTTGACTGCTGCTTCACACTGCACGGACATCTTCAGAGAGCTAGCCACGATGACTCCAAGTTCTTTTTCCTGATTAGTTGTAGCTAAATTAGCCCCCATCATATTGTATGTATAGTTGGGGTTGTTTTTTTTCAATGTGCATTACTTTACATTTATCCACATTAAATTTCATTTGCCATTTTGTTGCCCAATCACTTTAGTTTTTTGAGGTCTTTTTGAAGTTCTTCAAAGTCTGTTTTGGTCTTAACTATCTTGAGCAATTTAGTACCATATGCAAACGTTGCCACCTCACTGTTTACCCCTTTCTCCAGATCATTTATGAATAAGTTGAATAGGATTGGTCTTAGGACTGATCCTTGTGGAACACCACTAGTTACCCGTCTCCATTCTGAAAATTTACCATTTATTCCTACCCTTTGTTCACTGTCTTTTAACCAGTCCTCAATCCATGAGAGGATCTTCCCTCTTATCCCATGACAACTTCATTTACGTAAGAGCCTTTGATGAGGGACTTTGTCAAAGGCTTTCTGGAAATCTAAGTACACCATGTCCACTGGATCCCCCTTGTCCACATGTTTGTTGACCCCCACAATGAACTCTAACAGATTAGTAAGACACGATCTGCCTTTACAGAAACCATGTTGACTTTTGCGCAACAATTTATATTCTTCTATGTGTCTACAATTTTATTCTTTACTATTGTCTCAACTAATTTGCCCAGTACTGACGGTCTGTAATTGCCTGGAATCCCTCTAGAGCCCTTTTTAAATATTGGCATTACATTAGCTATCTTCCAATCATTGGGCACAGTAGCTGATTTAAAGGACAGGTTACAAACCATAGTTAATAGTTTCACAATTTCACATTTGAGTTCTTTCAGAACTGTTGAGTGAATGCCATCTGGTCCCGGTGACTTGTTACTGTTAAGTTTATCAATTAATTCCAAAACCTCCTCTTGTGACACTTCAATCTGTGACAATTCCTCAATTTTGTCACCTACGAAAGACGGCTCAGGTTTGGGAATCTCCCTAACATCCTCAGCCATGAAGACTGAAGCAAAGAATTCATTTAATTTCTCTGCGATGACTTTATCGTCTTTAAGTGCTCCTTTTGTATCTCGATTGTCCAGGCGCCCCCACTGGTTGTTTAGCAGGCTTTCTGCTTCTGATGTACTTAAAAAACATTTTGTTATTACCTTTTGAGTTTTTGGCTCGCTGTTCTTCAAACTCCTTTTTGGCTTTTCTTATTACATTTTTACATTTAATTTGGCAGTGTTTATGCTCCTTTCTATTTACCTCACTAGGATGTGACTTACACTTTTTAAAAGATGCCTTTTTATCTCTCACTGCATCTTTTACATGGTTGTTAAGCCACGGTGGCTCTTTTTTAGTTCCTTTACTGTGTTTTTTAATTTGGGGTATTCATTTAAGTTGAGCCTCTATTATGGTGTCTTTGAAAAGTGTCCGTGCAACTTGCAGGGATTTCACTCTAGTCACTGTACCTTTTAATTTCTGTTTAACTAACCTCCTCATTTTTGTGTAGTTCGCCTTTCTGAAATTAAATGCCACAGTGTTGAGCTGTTGAGGCGTTCTTCCCACCTCAGGAATGTTAAACGTTATTATATAATGGTCACTATTTCCAAGCGGGCCTGTTATAGTTACCTCTTGGACCAGATCCTGCACTCCACTCAGGTCTAGATCAAGAGTTGCCTCTCACCTGGAGGGTTCCTGTATCACCTGCTCCAAGAAGCAGTCATTTAAATTTCGAGAAATTGTGTCTCTGCATTTCGTCCTGAGGTGACATGTACCCAGTCAACATGGGGATAATTGAAATCCCCCACTATTATTGAGTTTTTTATTTTGATAGCCGCTCTAATCTCCCTTAGCATTTCATCATCACTATCACTGTCCTGGTCAGGTAGTCGATAATAGATCCCTACTGTTATATTCTTATTAGAGCATGGAATTACTATCCATAGAGATTCTATGGAACATGTGGATTCATTTAAGATTATTTCATTTGATTCTACATTTTCTTTCATATATAGTGCCACTCCTTCCCCCCCCGTCCCGCACTACCTGTTCTGTCCTTCCGATATATTTGTACCCCAGAATGATTGTGTCCCATTGATCATCCTCCACCAGATTTCTGTGATGCCTATTATATCAATATCCTCCTTTAACACAAGGCACTCTAGTTCACCCATCTTATTATTTAGACTTCTAGCATTTATGTACAAGCACTTAAAAAACCTATCACTATTTATTTGTCTGCCCTTTTCTGATGTGTCAGATTCTTTTTTATGGGAATGTTTCTCGTCTGATCTGGCTCATACTTTATCCACTTCCATCCTCTCTTTTTGACTAAAACCTAGAGAATCTCTATCAATAGACTCTCCTCTAAGAGAAGTCTCTGTCCGATCCACGTGCTCCTCTGCCGTAATCGGCTTTCCCCCAACTCTTAGTTTAAAAACTGCTCTGCAACCTTTTTAATGTTTAGAGCCAGCAGTCTGGATCCACTCTGGTTTAGGTGGAGCCCATCCTCCCTATATAGGCTCCCCCTATCCAAAAAGTTTCCCCAGTTCCCAATAAATCTAAACCCCTCCTCTCTATACCATCGTCTCATCCATGCATTGAGACTCTGAAGCTCTGCCTGCCTACCTGGCCCTGCGTAGAACTGGAAGCATTTCTGAGAATGCCATCATAGAGGCCCTGGATTTCAGTCTCTTTCCTAGCAGCCTAAATTTGGCCTCCAGGACGTCTCTCCTACCCTTCCTTACGTCATTGGTACCTACATGTACCACAACCACCGGCTCCTCCCCAGCACTACACATAAGTCTATCTAGATGCCTCAAGAGATCCGCAACCTTCGCACCAGGCAGGCAAGTCACCATACGGTTCTCCCGGTCATTACAAACCCAGCTATCTATGTTTCTAATGATCGAATCTCCCATTACTAACAGCTGCCTTTTCCTCATGACTGGAGTTCCCTCCCCTGGAGAGGTAACCTCAGTGCGAGAGGATACCCCAACATCATCTGGAAGGAGGGTCCCAACTAAAACATGATCAACGTGTTAAGGAGCAGGAAGGGAAGTGGAAATAAACAATGATAAGACAGGAGAGAGATCACTTGATCATTACCTGTTAGGTTCACTCCCTCTGGGGCACCTGGCATTGGCCATTGTTTATAGACAGGATACTGGGCTGGATCGATCTTTGGTCTGACCCAGTGTGGCCATTCTTATGTTCTTATGATTTAAGGTGGTACTGTGAACAATGTCCTTTTTCATTTCTTCTAAAATCCACTGGTAAATATGATTCCACCTCTCCATTTGCTAAAATTGCAACATGATTTTTTGCCTGACCCCTAATTTCAGAATTCATCATTAAATTTAGCTAAATGTTTAGGTCTGGTACTGTTCCCACAGTGAGAAGAGACACAAATACAGAGGATGCAGTGACAAATCCAGTAAAATATTAAAGGTCAAGATTCTGACCTCATTGGGAGCTGGTGTAGTTCACTATCTCTGAAAATCAGGCCACTTTTATTTAGGTGCCTACTAACGTTTGAAACTGTAGGCCTGTTTTGATTCTTTCGCGGTTCCTGAATGTTAGAGGTGAGATCCTGGTAGCAATTTTATATAGCAATGTATATTGTTTATTTCTCTGTTTCTGGTCATCTAGTGCTTTTTGATGGAACAAGTGTTCAGCATAGGAGCATAGGGAAATTATTTGCATTTTAGTAGTCAACAAGCGCCATAGTCAGAATCTGGGCCCCACTTGATAGGTGCTGTACAAACACACTGCAAGACACAGTCACTGCCCACAAGAATTTATAATCTAATTTAGAAAAAGATACAAGAAGTGAATGAAAGAAACAGTCATAATATAGCAGGAAGCCAAATGAAGGTGACAGTAATAAGAACATATGGGTATTTAGATAGCTGAATGCACAACTTGATGTTTTGAGCCATTTAAAGTACAAGTAAGTAAATAAACAAAAGCCCTCAAAACTGGCCCTCTGCCTAGCTGTTTTATGGTTCTGTGTAATCCCGATACTAGCTCACTGCATATTTTAATATTTATGGCACACTAATAGCATGTTATTTTTTAAAAATATGAACACTTTGTTAAAAAAAATCTAATTTTTTGACATTCAAAGCATAGCCCAAGGTGACATGACTTTATAGGAGCAAAAGGACAGCTAGGCAACAGAGCACAAGATTCCCACAAATCGGGAGAAGATAACTTTCCTGGTTTTTCTGTCTGTTTATGCTTTAAATGCTGATGCTGGTGCTCTGAATGTTTTTGTGTATGTCTAATGGGGAAAAGTGCACCACCATTTGGGACGTGTGGCTTTGGTTTTTGGCACTTATCCTAGTCAGAATTCCAAATAAACATCAGGCAGGTACTTACCTTTCAAGCATAAATATTTTTGTTCTGAAATGTCCTAAAATCTTCTAAAATGCAGGAAAATTCACACCTGGTGTTTCAGCTTTCTCCAGGGGAAAAGCCCTGCCCCCATTAAATAAAACATTGTCTCCTTACATCTTCCCACACTTGTCTAGCTGTGGGCCTGCCCCGATAGACGCAGAAACAGCCCCCAGGAAGAGTGGCCCCAGAGGAGCAGCCCCTGGAAATGAAGGAAGGCGCAAGGACCAGGGTGCAGGAAACAGGAGCTAGATAGGAGAAAAGTCAGGGACACCCCTTCCTATCTCACCTGGGGGCTTTCACTTCTGGAAAGTTCCAAATGCTTGGCCAGGCCTAGGACTTTGGGTCCATGGGACAGAGTGTGAGGGGCAACTCAGTGGGCTCACCCTTATTCCTAATATGACTAAGGAGATAAACACTGATCAAACTCTGTCCCTCCCAACACCCCCCCCCCACACACACACATCTGGGGTCCCCTGTGACTGCAGATTTGTCAGCCTACCAGAACTGCCCTGGCTCAGCCCCTTTGAAGAAGCTAGGACCAGCAGTGGTATCTAGGCCTTGAGCTGCCACTGTGCCCAGCCCATGCTTAAGGGAAGTGAAGGGAGGCTCCTTGTCCTTTCTCCTTACTTGTGCACCTGCCTAGGGGCCAGGCACAGTTTTGCCGTCACGATGCTTACGGATGTCTGGCAGATCTTTTTCCCTGAAGATAAGGCACTTCAAAGGTCAGATGCAATGAATTTGTAATAAGGAACTCTTTTGTTTTATTGAAGGAGAGGCAGGGCTTAAACATTTCGTGTTAAAGAGGCTTTATGCATGGTCCATCCCTGAGCCTTTGGTGCATGTGGGTTGAACTTCCAACTGAGGCAAAAGATCTGGGACCTTTGATTGTTTTCACCCATGAAATTTAGAGGCACGTGAAGACCAGATCAAAGAACAAGTTTATTTAGTGAGGGGGGGAGAGTGACACTTAAGTCTAAAATAACGGCTAGCAGCCAGATTATAGAAAATGTTACACACCCCTTTTCAAATTTTTGAAGTGAAGAGGACTCTGGAGATGGCTGTTTGCCAATATTTCATACAGTGCTTGAGACACTGCATGATTTACCACATGATATTATATTAATTCATAGAATCATAGAATATCAGGGTTGGAAGGGACCTTAGGAGGTCATCTAGTCCAACCCCCTGCTCAAAGCAGGACCATTCCCCAATTAAATCATCCCAGCCAGGGCTTTGTCAAGTCTGACCTTGAAAACTTCTAAGGAAGGAGATTCTACCACCTCCCTAGGCAACACATTCCAGTGTTTCACCACCCTCCTAGTGAAAAAGTTTTTCCTAGTATCCAACCTAAACCTCCCCCACTGCAACTTGAATTAAATTAAAACTGTTTTATTTATTTTAAACGTTTGAATTGGAGGGAGGGCTGATCCAAACCTCTGTGAAGTCAATGGGAGTTTTCCCATTTACTCCAGTGCTCTCTGGATCAGATCCAAAGTGACCTCCCATCAGTTTCTGTCAGTGTTTAAATAATGAGATCATCTTTGGCAGCTAATGGTATCTTTTTTTTCTAATACCTGTGTGAAAGTCTGTGTGGTGTTAGTCTGTTGAACATTAGTTTCTATTACTGCAAAGAAACCAGTGTTTCCTGCTCAGTGCACAGTTTTAACTTTCTCTGTCCTAGTGAAGTGCACAAGAAATGGAGCAGAGGAAAATAATGCACAGTTCAAGCATGTGATGCTTTCGCATATCTCTGCAAACAAAGATGCTTGGGGAAAGGGTTTTTCCGAAGGAACAATTCCACACATGCTTACCAAATGTTTCAGAGAGAGAGCCTCTTGTACCAGTAACAAATAAATGGGTAATTTTATTTTCCTTACTAAGAATCCCCCATAGCTCAGTTAAATTCCTTTATCCCCAAGAGATCTGCTACTTACCGAGCAGTTCTTGCTGGCTCCATGCATACTTCAGACCCTCTGTTTTCCTCCTCCTAGCATTGTTTTTCTGTGTGCAAGTAGATTACTTGAAGTCAGTCACCACTTAAAATGGCCAATAAAGATTGTTAAATAAACACTGTTAAATAAACTGTAGTTGCAGTCCCAGTGTGGCTGGCAAAACTGGGACTCAACCAGCAGCTAATATGTGCACTGACCTGAACGTGTCCCAGTTCTCTGCAGTAACATATACATTGCATCATGCTGACAGTCATCTGGTTTTTAGCATGGGTAATCACCAATATGGTCTTTTAAGTGAGATTCATAGATGCTGATTACATTTATTGCATAAATTACTTCATTATTAAAATCAGGTCATTTGAGCCCAAAAACCATTAACATGCAATCTATTAGCATAATTTCATAAGCTAATAAATCAAGCACAGGAAAAGAATTAAGCAGGTTCTTACTGATAAGTGTTTCTTCAGAGATTAAGGAACACAATTTTCTTATGAATATATTAACATTTTAAGAGTGAATTCATGCAAAAGCAGTTTTTCTGCATATATAAAACTTGTGCTAAATTTTCATACTCAACCTCCAGAGCTGTTTCAAAATTAGGGTTTTTTCCAAATCACTGTAAAGCAATTTGATGTTGAACCAATTAACCTGCTGTGATATGCTCTACCTGTAAAATTCTTACCTTTCCACTTTTATCAAACAGCTAAAGCCAGCAATAAAAAATGCCAAGATAATGTTTAAAAGGAAACAAAAAACCATACTTAATGGAGTGTTCATCCAAGGTGAATATAAATGTATTCTTAATGTTAAAATGTACCAGTAAAATTATCTCTCTAATTACTATGAGAGATATATCTAATTAATATCTATAGTTGTCTTATAAAAAAGGTGCATTAAAATGGATTTTATTCCCAGTCCTTCTGTAATAGGCTCTGATACTTGCCAGAATAACATAGAAATGGGCTTTTATTCATTTCACCGATTAGTTTTTGATTGCTTCTGAGTAAAGCAACTGTAATTATTTGGATACAAGAATGTTGCATGGAAACAGTGAATTCAAATGTAAACTAAACCATACTAAGTAGGAGAATGTGCAGAAATTTTACCAAGTTACTAGACAGCCATGATTTTTTTTCACATATAGATAGTGGTGTTTTTCCAGTCCCTCGCCTACTGTTTTAGCATGTTTAATACACTTCATCCTCAATATCAGACTCTCTGCTGTGACACACAGTGACTCAGCTTCAAGGCACACAAACAATCGTATTTGTTGTATAATGCTTGCAATGCTTGGCATTTGTGGCCTCATAATTCCTCAGGACAGTAATATCAAAGCCTCTTCCTTCTCTTTGGCACTCTAAAAGAAATCAGGTAACTTTATGTGATTGCTTGAGCACACTGCTGTATACTGACTGGCTCAATGGAGATAATCACAGAACGAGAAATATACTCAGCCACAGGAGGCTGAGAGAATGCCCCAAACACAGTGGAAATGGGTCCACTGAACAAAGGTAGTGGGCAAGCACCAGAAAGTCCATGCTGAGAATGGATGTTGCAGAGGGGAGTGCACTAGGATTGCTTTCGCTATGGCAACGCACTCCACTAGTCCTCATAAGTCATACTGCTTTAAGTACAAAACAGAACTCCAACCTTAACTATGGCATTGGTATTATGACACCATAATACCCTATCTGTCTTTTGTCTGCTAATCCACAGAGTTCTGTGCTGAAGGCGGTGGAAGGTAGAAGGCCTTGCTGTCTTCATTGAAGATAATTTACTGTGCAGATATTTTAGGAGAAACATCTAATTCTATATTAATGTCATTCTAAGATTTTGAGCTAAATTGTGGTTTAAAGCCAGAAGCACCAAACTGAAAGTTAATTGGAGTCATCTGAATGACTAAGCAGAATTTCTCCCACAGAAACCATGCTGAATTGGTGAATTCTGCCATCCTGGGAGAGGGTGCAGCACATGTCCAGCTACCCTGTTTATTCACTGATCAGGTATATAGAGCCTGAATACTACAGAAATATCTATATATAAGTAATATGTGTGGTGCACTCAGGCAATGTGGTTTGATTTAAGAAACAAGCCACCAAATTTATAAAAATCTATCTGACTTGTATTTCACTGAAAACAGATTTTGGCAATCTCTAATTACTATAGCCATAAAGAGTATTTATAGACTAACCGCATGAAGATTGTGGGTGAAATTATTACCATTAGTTATGTCATTATATTGCTGAAACAAATGCATTAGCACCTCAAATGTTTTGGACCAAATTTCAAAATTAGGCATTTGCTCCTGCACCTTGACTTAAATGGGAATAAAATCAGGTCCTATGTTTACAGGGATATCAACAAATAATTACATGCGCATGTAAGTGCTTGCAAATTTTGCAAGCACAGCTAAGAGGCCTATTTTTGAAAATATGACTGTTGTGCTCTGTTTATACAAGTATTCATTTGCATAGTGAAATGACCTTAAAAGGTCAAAAGTAGAATTGAAAATATAGCATCTTTATATCTACAAAGCATACACCATAGGAAGAGGTCTGTCTTATTCAACATGCAAATAGTGTTACAGTATATAACACATGGACACTGTAAACCTTTTTCAAAAGCACTTACCATTCAAATCAAAAATTGTCCAATTTTTATGAAATGTAAAGAGAAGATACAGTAAATGGTATTATGAAGACATGGGGTAATTAGAACTGATTGCATATGCATTTAAATTTATTAAATTGATTTTGTTCAAATCTAGCAATTTAAGCCAGATCTAAGAGATACTTACTTTGATTTGTCTTTTCCTTTCTACTTAAACTGATGCGTAAAACTACATAGCTGATTAGTGCTTCCGGGCACCAAGTCACACAAAGGTTCAGATTTGTTTCTGTTATGAGTAAGGTTACATTTTAGTGACACGTATTTTAAGTAAAAGTCATGGACAGGTCACGGGCAGTAAACAAAAATTCACAGCGCATGACCTGTCCAAGACTTGTACTATATACCCCTGACTAAATCTCTGAGGGATGGGGGAGCTCTAGGGCAAGGGTCGGCCTGGGACCACTGCTGGTGCTCGGGGGCGGGTGTGCGAGGCCCGGGACTGCTGCTGGTGCTCTGGGGGGGCCTGGTAGCCCAAGACTGCCCCAGAAGTGGCCAGCACAGCTGGCTCGGGGGCCTCCTGAGCTGCTCGGGCAGCCCTGGGGTCAGTCGTACCAGTCACTGCAGAAGTCCCAGAGGTCCCGGAAAGTCACAGAATCTGTGACACACTCGCAGCCTTAATTATGAGTCACCTCAGTGAATAGTCCTCATCATGGGCAAATAAGAACAATGTAATCAGAAGGAAGGAGAGGATGAATGTTATGTTGGTGTCTACGGAGTTTGGAGATAGACAACAGATGTTCAGTGACATCCAAGCAAATACAATTAATCTGAAATTATGATTTATTCCCCATTAATTTTAAAATTTCTTTTTTCAGCCTATTTATACTAGTAATTGTCTCTATTTGCTGTTACTAGTGAATCTTGCATTGTTGTCCAAGAAAATATGATGATACAAGGTTTGATGCAGGAAGATAGGAAATGGGTTGGCTAGTAATTTTACACTGAAGAATTATCGGCAACGCTGGTAGTGATGCCTACAGTTATGATTGCCCAATGCTTTCCATTATAACAGTGGTCCTCAACCAGGGGACGTAAGCAATTTTTCAGTAATAGTGTGCTGTGACCCTTTTGTATTTTGATTTAGTAAGCAAATAGTTTTTAAGTGAGGTGAAACCTGGAGGAATGTAAAGACAAATCAGACTCTTGAAAGGGGCACAGTAGTCTGGAAAGGTTGAGAGCCAGTGCATTATAAGACCCTGCTTCCAATTACTTACAACTTTGCCAATTTTAACTGTCTGGGCTGAAGTTTTCCATACCCATTGTCTGCCTCAGGCTGAATTTATTTTTGAAAGCTTCAACTACATTAGTTCTTCAGATCAAAGTTAGGGGAAAATGGTTTTCCCATGTTAAAATATTCTTAAAATCATTTATTGTGAAGCCTCCACAATAAGGGGGGAGAGGGGGAAGGGGCGGGTGTCACTATAATATCATAGATGTGCCTTCCACTGTCTTGTGAAAATCCACTTAAATTCGCCAAGTTAATGAGTCTCCAACCATGTTTGTGTTTTGATGTAATGCAACCACAAACACAACTCTTTTTTTTAAAGATAATTAAAAACAGACAGAATATAACAATAATAAATCACAGAAGATTTCTGTAGTGAAATTTCATCTTTAAACAACTTTGTGTTCTAAGCTGCTTTCCTTTTGCACTGAAAGGTAATTAAGTGGCGTAAATGACACACCTTCTTTATTAGAGCTAGCAATATTTTATTATAATCAAAAACAATGTTATTTAGTGCTGTAAACAAAAGTCTGTTGATATAATGGGGAATTTGCTCAAATTTTATAGGCAATATCAGTTGATATTGAAAAACTTGAAAAATGTTGAAATAAACTTCAAAATTGTCATTGGGACTTTTGACATTTTGATTTTGAAATGTAAGCTAAATTATAGTTCAACTTTTAAACAAAATGCAACAGTTTTAAATTAGGGCGGTCAATCGCAGTTAACTCACAAAAATTAATCACACTTTTAAATAACAGAATACCAATTGAAATTTATTAAATATTTTGGGTGTTTTTCTATATTTTCATATACATTGTATTCTGTGTTGTAATTGAAATCAAAGTGTACATTTTTTATTACAAATATTTGCACTGTAAAAATCATAAACAAAAGAAATCCTATTTTTCAATTCACCTCATACTAGTACTATGGTGCAATCTCTTTATCGTGAAAGTGCAACTTACAAATGTATTTTTTTTGTTGCATAACTGCACTCAAAAACAAAACAGTGTAAAACTTCAGAGCCTACAAGTCCACTCAGTCCTACTTCTCATTCAGCCAATCTCTAAGACTAACACGATTGTTTACATTTACAGGAGATAATGCTGCCCTCTTCTTATTTACAATATCACCAGAAAGTGAAAACAGGTATTTGCATGGCACTTTTGTAGCCAGCATTGTAAGGTATTTACGTGCCAGATAAACTAAACATTCGTATGCCCCTTCATGCTTCGGCCACTCATTCCAGAGGACATGCTTTCATGCTGATGACGCTCGTTAAAAAAATATTGCGTTCATTAAATTTGTGACTGAACTCCTTGGCAGAGTATTGTATGTCCCCTGCTCTGTTTTACCCACATTCTGCCATATATTTCATGATATAGCAGTCTCGGATGATGACCCAGCACATGTTGTTCAGATAATGAAAACGAACATGCGTTGGTCTGCACTGCTTTGGATTGTTATCGAGCAGAACCCATCATCAGCACGGATGCATGTCCCCTGAAATGGTGGTTGAAGCATGAAGGGACATGTGAATCTTTAGTGCATCTGGCATGTAAATATCTTGTGACGCTGGCTACAGCAGTGCCATGAGAACATGTGTTCTCACTTTCAGGTGACATTGTAAGCAAGAAGTGGGCAGCATTATCTCCTGCAAATGTAAACAAACTTGTTTGAGTGATTGGCTGAACAAGAAGTAGGACTGAGTGGACTTGCAGACTCTAAAATTTTACATTGTTTTATTTTTGAATGCAGTCTTTTGTACATAATTCTGTATTTGTAAGTTCAGATTTCATAATATACAGATTGCGCTACAGTATTTGTATTAGGTGAATTGAAAAATACTATTTATTTTGTTTTTTTACAGTGCTAATATGGTTGTGCACTTTTAATCAAAAATAAATATAAAGTGAGCACTGTACACTTTGTACTCTGTGTTGTAATTTAAATCAATCTATTTGAAAATGTAGAAAACATCCAAAAATATTTTTAAAAATTGTATTTTATTTAACAGCACAATTAATTGCGATTAGTTTTTTTAAATCGCACGATTAATCGCGATTAATTTTTTAATTGCTTGACAACCGCAGTTTAAATTGAAAAACATTTTGACATTATTAAAATGAAACTTTGATCCAAACTGACTCCCATCCTCCCCCCAGATCTTTGGTTCGTTAAATTTTTTGAGATTTCAATTTTTTCATTCTGATTTGGGACAGGAAAAATATCCAGACTTTTGCATAATGGGATAACCATTTCCTGCTCAGCTATAGTCGCCAGCATAAGAAACTATGCAACTGGAGTCCAAGTTCAGTAACCATGAATAATGAGAGCCTGAAGATAATTCTCAATCCCAGGCTTCATGCATACCAGTACAAGGCACTGCTGCCATACCATTCCAGTTAAGTTACTGCCTTGCCTTTAATTATTCATTACCAGGGAGAATTCCTGTAGCTTTCTTAGCAGTTATGTATTCCAGCAGCCAAACAAAGAATATCAATTTAATGAATCTGAATCCATTATTTTAGCTAAATAATTCTAAATGCCTCTTATTCTAAACTTTATTTAAAAATGAATATGTGAATGCAAAATATTTTCTTCTTCTATTAATAAGTCATCACATATATATTGTGGGTAAATCAGATATTTTCAAAAGTTTTTCTTTAAAAGTTGGAGAATATGGCAAGTTTAATTATTCAGAGATGTGAAAGTGAGCATCTAAGCATTTCATTCCTCTACTGGGTAAAACAGAGCAGCTGAATTTTCATAGCTCTGGAGGGGGCATGTACCCAGATTTCATTATTTGCAGGAGTCTTACATGATTCCTCAGGCACTGCAATGAAAAATGTATTCCCAGTTGTATTTTTTGTTCAGTGGAGGTTATCTACCTGTAAGGGAGGGTCCTTCTGTATTCCACACATGGATACATATGTGGTGCATGTGCCTGAGACCAGAGTTTTCTAGCAAGTAGTATGTATTGGTCTGCACCAATGCAGTTTCTCCCCTCATGCTGTGTACCATTAGTATAAAGTGGCAGTGTAGACCAGCGATCGGCAACCTTTGGCACACGACCCACCAGGGTAAGCCCCCTGGCGGGCCGGGCCGGTTTGTTTACCTGCCGCATCCTCAGATTCGGCCGATCGCGGCTTTCACTGGCCGTGGGTTGCCGTTCTAGGCCAATGGGGGCTGCGGGAAGCGGTGCAGGCCGAGGGATGTGCTGGCCGCCACTTCCCGCAGCCCCCATTGGCCTCGAGCAGCGACCCACGGCCAGTGAAAGCCGCGATCGGCCAAATCTGAGGATGCGGCAGGTAAACAAACCGGCCCAGCCCGACCCTGGCGGGCCGTGTGCCAAAGGTTGCCGATCCCTGGTGTAGACCAATGCCTCTCCAGTTACTCCTTTTATCCCACAGCAGAGGAGAAGAAGGGTAGATAGTGCACTACAGATAAGGACCACACATCTCAAAGAACCTCCAGTAAGCAACTTCCATTTCTTCTCCAAGTGCAGGTTCCTGTGTGTATTCAAACAGAAATGGGGTGGAAGAATGCAGTTGGTATAGATGTCTGTAATGCTGCTGTCTCATCAGCTGCATCTGCAGACAAGGCCTGGACTAAGGTGCAGTATTTCATGAAAGTATGGCTGGAACTCCAGATCTTACAAATGTCCAGATATTTTTGAAAGCAGAGAGATGCTATTGAGGTTGCCTATGCTCGAGTGGAATGGGCCCTCACCCCTCCAGGGGAGGAATACACACCAACTAATAAAGCATGATACGGTGGAGATCCACTCAGTCAGTGAGCAGGTAATGCTTGACCTCATGATCATTCTGCTATAGCAGTAAATAGTCTAGGGCGGCATATTCTCCTAATTGATTTAATTCTTTGCAGACCTAATGCTAAAGCCCATCTGATGTTGAGAGAATGAAGTCTCCTCTTCTCATGGAAAGCAAGATGTTTTGGAAAGAACACCGGTAAGAGAATAGGTTCATGTGAAACTCAGAAATTACCATGGAGATGAAGGGGAACCTTCTTATGAAATGTGGAGTAAGGCAGGTCAGCTGTGAGTGTGCCCAGGTTACGCACTCTTCTGGCTGATGTGATGGGGGCTAGGAAGGACACATGGTGCTTTGAACACATGGCGGGGGGAAAAGTACCGAGAAAGGCAAAGATAAAAAAGGCTGGGGCTTACCAGCTTAAAGCGAAGCGACTAAGGAAGCGTTATTTACCCCTTAACATAACACAAGAACCAGGGGTCACCCCATGAATTGTCATGCGTGGCAGATTTAAAACAAACATTAACAAGTACTGCTTCACACAACATACAGTGAAACTGCCAGGAGACAGTCACCACGTGACCTATTCTTTATGAAGACCCTGGGTGCTGTTACCAGGCCGAATGGAAGTACTCTGAAGTGGTGGTGGTCTTGTCCTAACAGAAATTTGAAGAACCTTCTGTAGGACGGGTTAATGTTAACATGAAAGTAAGCATCTTTCAAGTCGAGAACCACAAATCATATACACCTCTCCAGGGAGTAGAATAACTGAAGCCAATACAACTGTAACCAGATGCACCCCTGTATATGAACCCTACACATTACTGTAGTAATCTTTGTACAAAATGTGCCTTGTAAGATATCATTTGAAAACTAACTCCTCACTGGTTAATAACATCATGGTGGCATGTATGTAGCAACATTATATATATAAAGTTATGAATTTCCTGTGTATGATGATGTTGATCGCACATGTTCAAACCCACATAGCCCTGACTAGACATAAGTTGTTAAACAGGTCTATCCTAAACAAAGAAATTTGTTAGATGTAAGTTGAGGTGTAAACAGGGTCCAGTGAACCGCGGCCACTGGGAGCCGCGATCGGCCGAACCTGCGGATGCAGCAGGTAAACAAACCGGCCTGGCCCACCCAGGGGCTTTCCCTGCACAAGCGGCGGAACAAGTTTGGGAACCACTGATCTAGGGCTAACCTTCAGGAAGATGCATTTCGAAGGGTGACTGGACTATAAAAGTGAGAGGCAAAAACACCCCAGGTTATCTTTCTTTCTCTCTCTTTCACCTAAGACAACAAAGGAACCAGCCTTTTGACTTTGGAAGGGATCCTAACATGTGAATTGGTCAGCAACATTGCTGGGAACATGTAAGGATTTTACCTTGAACCAAGTTTAGTTTAAGCTTTAGCAACTAGAAACTATTTTATCTTTTTCTCTTGTAACCATATCTGACTTTAATATCTTATACTTGTACTCACTTAGAATCTATCCCTCTGTAGTTAAATAAACTTGTTTTATTTTTTTAATCTAAACTAATCCATTGTTGTGTTTAAACTGAACTTTTGGGGTAATTCCAGTTAAAAGTGTTGCATATTGACCCCTTAAATGTGGAATGGACCTATAATATCTGAACAGCCCAGGAGAAGGCTGGACAGTGCAGGACACACATTTGAGGGAAAATTTGGGAGGGTGTTGGGGTTACCCTGAAGGTAGTAACCAGGGCTGGTGTGGTGCAGGCAGGCTGCTGGACCAGGCCTGTAGCTATACACAGACACTCAGGCTGTGACCTGCATGCTGTTTGCAAGCAGCCCAGCTTGGGGGCTACAACTGCAAAGCAGTATGAGGCACCCAAGGTTGCAAGGCAGTTGGTGACACAATGCCTCACAGGATTGGATCGCACTTGGAATGCGACAGTAACCATGTGGAATTTTGATTTGTGCATAAAGCTATTTAGCTGAAAAGTCAAGAATGGGTCTCAATCCTCTTTTTCCTAGGAACTATGGGGAACAGACCCCTTTTCCTTGAAGTTGGGGTGGTACTTTCTCTATAGCCTCTTACCAAAGGATAGAGTCCATCTCCTGAGGGAAGATTTCTTCATGAGAGTGGTCTTTGAAGAGGGGCTGTGAGAGGCACTTGATGTAACCAGAATAGACGATATCTAGTATTCACCTGTCTGTTGTTAATGTCCTCTAGTTGTGGGGAAAAAGGCGAAGCGGCCACAAAAGGTTTGGGAGACAGAAAGAGATGCCATGCATGAGGGTTCTCAGGCATCCTGGCAAAAGCTGGTTGGTGAATGGGGTTTAGCAGCTCCAGCTGAGAGAGCTGCAAACCTAGTTCTTGGTACCCTATGGTGTTTGTGCACTGGTTCATAAGGGCGCAGGTGGTAGAATGGCTGAGGAAGAGGTCTTGATTTATACACCTGTTCGTGATGTATTCTCTTTGGAACTGGGGTATGAACGCCCAAACAGCAGAGAATTGTCTTGGAGTCTTTTAGTGCGTGTAGCTACTCATCAGTCTTCTCACTGAAGCGATTAGACTTGTCAAAGGGCAAGGCCTCTATGGTACTTTACACCTCCCTGGGAAACATGGGAGAGTGAAGCCAAGATTCACACCTCATAACTATTGCCATAGTCAAGGGCGGATTAGGGTTTTGTGGGGCTCCGGGCCAGAGCAAGTGGGGGCCCCTCTCCACCTCTTCTGCCACCAGTCCCCCTCTTCCCCGGCATTCCTGTTGGGGAAATGGGTCAGGGCGTGGGGGCTTGCCCCACTCAGCCTGCCCACTCCCCCCATGCCTAATCTGCTACTGGCCTCAGCTATATACCTCTAGACATGTTATCAGCCACATCCATTGCAGCTTGAAGAGAGGTCATGGCTACCAGTTTGCCATTGGGCCCTGTCCTCCTAAGGGAGTTTGTCTTTGAGCTCTAGGACTTTGGAATAGTTTGTAAAATCATATTTTGCTAACAGTCCTGTTAGTTAGCAATACTAAACTGAAGGCTGGTGGATGAAAATACCTTCCTCCCTAGGAAGTCTAGGCATTTAGTGCCTTTGTCTGCAGGGGTTTCCTTGGGGGTGCTGTAGCCTGGATCTCTCTGTGGCTGTTTGCCCTACTAGGGAGTGGGATGCAGCGGGAGTAAACAGACTCTGACTTTTTATCTGGTAAAAAGTATCATCACACCTCAGCCCTCTTTGAGGACAGGGGGCACAGTTAGCAAATGTGTGTCCTACTGTCCTGGCTGGTGCAATGATGACCTTATTTACTGGGAGGGCCACCTGGCTGCGACAAGAAGGCCGCAAGATGTGCAGGAGCCTCTCTGCAAAGCATGGATGTCCTTGCGTGGGCTCTAGAGTTCAGTCAACACCCTCTGCAAGAGCTCTTGGTATTGCCTGTGGTCATCAGGCAGGGATGGGGTGATTGCCTCATTGGGTGATGAGGATGACATGCCCATCGGAACTGTCGGCACTGGTAAATCCAGTTCAATTTCTTCCTCTGTGTGCTCTAATGGAGCCAGCTAGTGTCAGCTAGGAGGAGAGAGGGCTGGTTGAGATTCCTGTATGAATCCGGAGCGCTGAGCACTGGGTACCATATGTCTCCTGGATAGTCATGTGTCACGGGGTATGCGGTGCAATCCAGACCAGGGAGGGGTTATCAACACCTATCCTGTAACCCTTACAATGCTTTGCTGCTGTAGCTCCCAGCATGGGACACTCAGAACCTGCTTACAAGCATGCAAGTCACTCCCTGTGTGCTTCAGCAGCTCTTACCCCAGCAGCCTCTCTGCAGCCCCATTCTGGATTCCACTAGCCTTGCTTACAGTCAGCCAGGTGACCCGAACATACTCCCAGTTCTGAATTTCCCCAAAACCATGTGTGCTGCCCTCTCCTGGACAGCTCAGAGAAATAATAAGGTTCATTGCTCCTTTAAAGCGACAAAAGCACATTACATCTGATTAATTTAAGTGGGGTAAATATACCCTTTCCTTCAAACACAGCACTTGGTTGGGTGGAATTTACATAGCTTACTATCCACCAAGCTCTTTAGAGACAAGGACTCTCTCTTACAGGGCCTACTACAGTGGGGTCCTCAATCCTAGATGGAGTGGCTGGGTGCCATTGTAATAGACACATAAGGCAGGGTGGGGAGAGCTGTCAGATGGTGCAGAGCGGAACCAGGATACTGACCTGTATCAAAACTGCCAAAATGTATCTGCCACTTTTAAAAGTGGGCTTCTAGTGTTCTGAAGCTTTATTCTATGGACTTACCTACATTCCCAGCACCGAAATATTCAGCGGAGCCCCACAAGATTCCAGCACTTCATCAAGGAAGCTAACGTCAGCTAAGGGATTGTCATCAGGAGGACTCAGAATCTGAAGAAGGAGAAAAGGTTTTCATATGACTGAGAGGGTTAAAAAATGCTGCAGTGAAAACCAATTTGCTAAATTCAAAAACTTGGCACAGCTCACAACAGATGTATGGAAAAGTGGATTTGCATCCTGCCAATCCTGGGACTATACAACCGCATTTGCTCCAACCCCTCTGACAGAGACAAACACCTACAAGATCTCTGTCAAGCTTTCTTACAACTACAATACCCACCTGCAGAAGTAAAGAAACAGATTGATAGAGCCAGAAGAGTTCCCAGAAGTTACCTACTACAGGACAGGCCTAACAAAGAAAATAACAGAACGCCACTAGCCATCACCTTCAGCCCCCAACTAAAACCCCTCCAACGCATTATTAAGGATCTACAACCTATCCTAAAGGATGACCCAACACTCTCACAAGTCTTGGGAGACAGGCCAGTCCTTGCCTACAGACAGCCCCGCAACCTGAAGCAAATACTCACCAACAACCACATACCACACAACAGAACCACTAACCCAGGAACTTATCCTTGCAACAAAGCCCGTTGCCAATTGTGCCCACATATCTATTCAGGGGACACCATCACAGGGCCTAATAACATCAGCCACACTATCAGAGGCTCGTTCACCTGCACATCCACCAATGTGATATATGCCATCATGTGCCAGCAATGCCCCTCTGCCATGTACATTGGTCAAACTGGACAGTCTCTACGTAAAAGAATAAATGGACACAAATCAGATGTCAAGAATTATAACATTCATAAACCAGTCGGAGAACACTTCAGTCTCTCTGGTCACGCAATCACAGACATGAAGGTCGCTATCTTAAAACAAAAAAACTTCAAATCCAGACTCCAGCGAGAAACTGCTGAATTGGAATTCATTTGCAAATTGGATACTATTAATTTAGGCTTAAATAGAGACTGGGAGTGGCTAAGTCATTATGCAAGGTAGCCTGTTTCCTCTTGTTTTTTCCTACCCCCCCCCCCAAAATGTTCTGGTTTAACTTGGATTTAAACTTGGAGAGTGGTCAGTTTAGATGAGCTATTACCAGCAGGAGAGTGAGTTTGTGTGTGTATGGGGGTGGGGGGGATGTGAGAAAACCTGGATCTATGCAGGAAATAGCCCGACTTGATTATGTAAAGAGTTGTCACTTTGGATGGGCTAGCACCAGCAGGAGAGTGAATTTGTGTTGGGGGGGGGTGGAGGGTGAGAAAACCTGGATTTGTGCTGGAAATGGCCCACCTGTTGATCACTTTAGATAAGCTATTACCAGCAGGACAGTGGGGTGGGAGGAGGTATTGTTTCATATTCTCTGTGTGTATATAAAGTCTGCTGCAGTTTCCACGGTATGCATCTGATGAAGTGAGCTGTAGCTCACAAAAGCTCATGCTCAAATAAATTGGTTAGTCTCTAAGGTGCCACAAGTTCTCCTTTTCTTTTTGCGAATACAGACTAACACGGCTGTTCCTCTGAATCCTGGGACTGTGAGGGATGACACAGGAGCAAATACCGTGGTTCTGTGCTACTTTAATGGACTGTAATATCTGACTCTACATCAGCACTGCAGAGGATGTTGTGGTCATAGTATAAAAACATACTGAAACATATACAAATAGTAACAACCATTAATTCATTATCTCAAAACGGTCACCAACACTCAACCCTAAGAGTGGCTGGGATTCCCGCAAACACTTACGATGGTGAAACAATGAGGAGGATGCAAAAACTACACTTGTTTAATAAGGATAATTTCCTCTTCTCCAGTTCTCAACTTGATGGAGTCCATACGGTACCTATGGGCAAGCAGAAGCTTGGGATAAAACATTGTTTCAGTCAAATTTCCTATTTTATTTTTTAACGGATAAGGCACAATCCTTAAAAGCTGCAAGGAACTAAAAAAACCTGCAGACTCAATCTTTTTCTTAAGACTTCAGTGCAGAGCTGACCTGAAAAGTGTGATGGGGTGTATTAACCCCAAACTGGGCCTGAAGGGGTTAATGTGAGGCTGTGGCTGCAATCAGCCTTACCCTGCCTTCTTTGGGAGAGCCTGAAGAGAGGAAATAAGAGGAAGAGCCCGGCTCAGTGATGGCTGACTGAAAAAGGGAGCAGACCTCTTCAGCTAGCCCTGTCAGGGAAGCTTGGCTGTGAATATTCATGAGAGCCATCAGGCCCAACCACCACGTGACTGGTAGACCTTGACTATTGGACTTTCTTGGCATGCCAGACACAGGCTAGGACCCCATGAACTACCACCTGTCTTCCCACCTCTAGGTCTCCACAAGAATTGTGTGAGTATGTGCCTGGGATGACACGGGATGTCAAACTAATATTACACTAGAGCTACATTCTCTTTTGGATTGGCAGATTTGTGCTTTTACTAACAGTGTTAGTACGATTATTAAGAACTCTGCTTTGCCCTCAGTGTGTGAGTCACCACTGTGTACTTGGGGGTTCCCAAACAGACACAAATCTTAATTCTGTTGTGCTTGATTCTGTGGCTAGACCCTGTCGAAGCTCAAGGGTCTAATTAATTTTATCAATTGGGGATTCTAAATAATCAACACAGTCAGAATAAATAACAGCTCAACAAATCAGGCAACAGAAGGGCATATGCATATTGTAAATCCTGTCGTCCTACCTTCAGAATAAATACACTTAAATGGTCTTTTTCTTATTTGCTGTGTGATTTTATTAAATAATGGCTTGACAGCTCCTGGAACTCCAGGTTTCCTGCCCCTGAGTTCTATGCACAAGCCACACCACCATACTTGACAGGTTTCAGAGGAACATACTTGTTTCTCTCTAAGGCCTGACAGTAAGAGTTGCTGTTTGCTGGTCGCCTCAGGTGGAGCTGTGGGCACTGAACATCATTCAAGATCACAATAAAAGGCATGTCACTAAAGGCTCAGTCCTTACAGATAATGAGCACCCTCAGCTCCCAACGAAGGCAGGATCAGGCCCTAAGACATGCATGTTTGTTTTCACATCTACTTTAGGATTTTCATTAGAATACAAAACATTTTTCCAGCAGAGCCATGCAGAACACTTGCAGTAATCCACACTCAGGAAAACAATTTAAGTTGGATTTAATATTCTAAAACTGCTTTATTGCAACATCATAGTGCTACTGTCCAAAACTGAGTCTGCATAAAGTGCTGCGTTTGCCAAACTGATGTTAGCATGTATGGTTTAAATGATGACACAAGCAAAACTCTCCTCTGGAATGGACAAATTAAAGATACCAAAATATTATGTTTCCTTTTGCCAATGAGAACAGCTGGCAAGATGGCTTTACTGAACACAATTGCAGCCAGCAGACATAGGTTATAATTTTCACAGGCTTTGTTTCTGAAATATGGAGTTAACAAAACATACTCTTTTTTTCTTTTGAAATTGGAGGGTTTGTGTCTTTCATCTGGTGAAATTTAGCGTAAAAGTGAAAATAATATCAAGGTTACAAGCACCATAGGGAGGTTGCTAATGTGGGGAAAAAAGGGCATTTGGCCAGTTAAAATAATAAAAGACTATAGCGCTTTCCCAGTGATGGCTGAAGCCAAGTGAGGTCTTTCCAACTGGAGCCACAATAGTCCTTTTCGGATTATGTGGTTTGGCACAATACAGAATGAGTAAACGTACTTTCCCAGAAGAGAAAACATAATTAACAGAAACAACAAGGTCATGCAGTATTCAGCCTTAGGTAGGCAATAACACACCACAGGGTGTACATTATATATAGCCATTATATATAGCCAATATAGGTACACCTTGGATGTGCTGAAGCATAGCAGAATGGCTCAGCACAGAGTATGCATATATTGTCTGATCAACCCATGTTCTTATTTCATTTAAGAATAGATTTTCTATTAGCAGTATGTAATTTAAAGTTTGGGATCTGTGCTTTCTGGTACTTGAGCTGCTGTGCTGATACCAACAAGAGGAGTGGTTTTGCTCATTTCATCTCAGATAATAATACCTAGCATATTTAGGGCCAGATTCTTATTTACTCTAATGCCACTTTACGCTTCTCTGGCAGTGCTAAAGGGCCCTTAGCACTACCGAGATGGTATAAATCAGCCTGAGAATGAGGCACTTAGTGTCTTACATGTTGAAACATTGTAACAAATTAGCTAATTAATCCTTACAACATTCCTGTGAGATAGGTAAATTAGTAATATTATTGCCTCACCCACACTTTACAAAAAATAGATGAGCAACCTGAGAGAAGTAGAAAAAATTTCCCAAAAGCTTAACAATTTAGTTAGTGTCAAGGCTGGAATTAGAATTTAGGACTTCCAGATTCCCAGTGCGGTGCTCATTCCTCCGGCCTTTTTAATCTTTTTGTTATATCTTCATGTTCCCATCCCAGTCTTCTTTCAAGCCCATTATGCCCCTTTTGTGGACAATTAATTCCATTCTTAAAGTTTGAACTGTTTTCTGGTTTGAGAATACCCTGCAAAGGAGCTTCACTCCTAGTATCACTTAGCATGCCCTTTCATAGCAATATTGATACAGCCTTCAGTCTTTTAAAGATAGGCTCCTACTTCTCTAATAAGCTACAACTTGGGGTTTTTTTTAAATGGTGATTTATTTTCAGTACTGCTGACACCTCAGAGCTCTAAGAGGTGAAATGGCTTGGTCCAGTGATAGCAGCAATATTGGAGCTGCAATGTTTGAGTATCAGGCCAAAGGTTCAGGGAACACTTTGGGAACTTGGCTGAAGGCCCAAACGTTACAACTGGGGTGGAGGAAGCGAAGACATGGAGAGAAGGAAATGCATAGTTAGTCTTTTTTCAAGTGACAAATATATATTGCCTCAGATATTTTAGGCTGCAAGATGAGGTACTTAGCCACACATCTTACTGCTAAGGGAATTCTGCCAAAAAATTAAATTCAGCGTACAATATTTTAAAATTCTGCAAATATTATTTGTCAAAATAACACTATATAATTATGCCAGTTTCAATTGTTTTGTTAATTTATTTCAAAATACCTATCAGCAGGTATGTCTGTAACAATACCGACATCAAAAAAGATTCAGAAAATGTTTTTTTACATATAGATTCCTTACTAGGCATATTAATACAGAACTTGGAGTAATAATTCATTTAAACTACAGTACAGCAACTTATTTTTCCTTACCCCTCAGAAACAGTGAAAAGGCTTGGGGGAATCAGGGCTAATGGAGGAGTTGAAGGAGAGGGAAGTAATTGCTGGGCAGAAACCTGGGAGTGAACCTGGAGGGTGGTTGGGTGTGAGTGGTCGAAATATGGAACAGGGTTTTTTTGGGGGGAGGGGGCGGGGTATTAGGGAGTTTGGGAGCCTCCCCCATGCAGACCCTGGCTGACCCCTAGCCTCTCCCATTCAGTCAGGCACATCTGCCTCTGTCCCTGTGTGTCAATGCACCCTCTCCCTCCCCACATGGCCTGCTCCCCCACTCAGCCACCTCCCTCCCCCCCTGCACGCCTCATTCCCATTCAGCCTCTGGCTCAGTGCTGTTACCCCACTAGTTCCTGTGCCCCTCTGCAGTCTGTCCCCCCCACTAGCCCTTCTGTACCCCAGTCTGTGACCCTTCCAGCAGCCCCATGTGCCCTGCACAATCTGTCCCCATCATATTCTGTGCCTCCTCACGTGACCCTGCAGACAGGGCGCTGTGAGGAAAGCAGCCTCTCCTCCCTCTCCACAGCTGGCTGCGGCAGCCCTGAGCCAGCTGCCCTCTCTTCTGGTGCCACAGAAGGTGGGTGGGTGTTGTAATTGCAGTGCCTCCCCAGAAGAATGTATTGTTCTGCAGGGGCATGAATTCTGCACATGTTCAGTGGTGCAGAATTCCCTCAAGAGTAATATCTTTTGAACACTGAATGGATATAATTGTTTTTAAACATCTGGTTAGGGAATCATTTATTTCAAATTTCAGCAGCAAAGGGATTTGACTGTGCACATGAGAATTTTTTAATTTAATTTTCATAGTATTATAATAAGATGAGGTAAGCCAATCCAGGAAAAATCAGGAGGTCACATCCCTTCTACAAGCCCCCTTCCAATAAAAAGCTGAGAATGATTCCTGAGACTTTGAGAGGTCTCAGTGGTCACTTATGCTCTTACTTCACTTTCTCGATCAGGTACATCCCTTGTGCTAAGGGGCACAGATATTGCATGCTGACTATGAGGTATTAGCTACTTACTCTCACAGACTGTACTGCACTATCAAACTTTGCAATGGTTTTCTAGCTGCACCTAACTTGGGTGGGTTTGCATATCATGCTAGCAGTAAAGACCCCAAAAATACCTTTATTGGTGTTCACTTGTTCACAAGGGCGATGCTGGAGTTCTAAAAGTTAAATGTTTGGTGTCTAGCCTGGGCAGAGTAGTGCAGCCATAGCACCATCAGATTAGGGTCAAAATCTCTTCTGGGAGCTAACATCAGAGAGAGAGATGAGAGTTGCACAGTAGGAATAGAGTCTGACAGACAGCTCTGATGCACCAATTCTGCACAGCACTTAACCACATGTTGAAATCCTATTGATTTCAATGGGAGTTAAGCACGTGCTTCAGTGCTTTGCTGAATTTGGGTCTGAAGCAGTAGACCCAGCTCAGGCAGGAGTCAGACCTCAGTCTCCTGAAGGGAGGGGGCAGAGCTTCTGTAGAGATGGGCTCCAGCAAGGTGTGAGGATAAGGTGGACAAACTCTGGTTTGCTAGGCTGCCAACAAATACCTACCTTCAAAATTCTGGTTCCAACCCTGGGAGCCCTTAAGGGTGTTGTAAACATTTCTGAGAGCTGTTGAAAAAGCTAGAGGTTAAGGTAGGTGGACTCGAAGCAGGGCTCAGAAAATTGGAGGTGAACCTCTCAATGATTTGCAATAGCCTTTGTTTTTTAAGTAAAAATCTAATACAGAAGGGTAGCACATTCAGTTGAAGTCCAAAAAAAAAAGAAAAACAAATACTATAATGTAAAGGCAAGCATGATGACCCTGGGTAAGCATAGACTGTGGTAGCATTATGAAAATAATCCTGCTGAGACATCTGGTTATTTCTCTTGTAATGAGATCATTCATAAGAAAACTGGGCAACGTGCCAGAGGGAAGTCGGAGGCAGAGGTGGGGAGGAAAGAAGAGAGTGCTTTGACTCCCACCAGCAGGTGGACCACACACCTAAAAGAGAGTTACCAACTTATACCCGTATCATCAGATATATTCATTTGACAACAACTATATCTCCCTCGTAAGTCAGCCATTTTGTGACTATATGGAAGGTGTTTATATAGTGGAACTTGCTTATTTATTATTTACTTTACTATTATTATAGCAAATTCTGATATTAGGGGCCCTGATAGGCTGCACCAATCTCCATGCACTAGCCTACTCCTACCACCAGCCCTGACCAGTGGCTTTTCTACTTAAAGCTCCTCATACTGCAATTTGAAACTATAAATCAGAATATACCTCAGTGTAGTACAGTCTATTTTTGTTCAGTATTCTTTATTTATCTCTCTATTTCCACACACCCCCCATCTTGTAAAAATATATATTGGTGCCCAAAACTCTCCTGTCCTTCTAATTGATTAACCTGCTCTGTACTGGTTTATGACTTTTTCATTATAAAAAGATTGCAAAATAAAATTCTAGGTTTTATTTTTATTATTGATCAAATAAAAAAAAACCTCTTACATTTTATTACATATAGTAGTAATAGAAATGGTTTTCACACCTCATCACTACCTAAATATCTCACCTAGAATATTCACAGTCTAACGCAAAAATGCCAAAATTGTCAAGCTTGGCTACCTAAAGTTAGGCACCTAAATTTCTATTTAGTCCCTGATTCTGCAAACAGTTCTGCCCATGAGAAATTATTCATGTGACAAGTACCCTAATTTCAATGGGACTCCTTTAAAGCACACAGATCCTCAAAGTGTAAGTGTAAACAAGATTAGGCCCACAGGCACCTAACTAAGGGTATGTCTACACTACGAAATTAGGTTGATATTATAGAAGTCGATCTTTAGAAATCAATTTTATACAGTCAATTGCGTATGTCCACACTAAGCGCATTAAGTCGGCGGAGTGTGTCCTCACTACCGTGGCTAGCATCAACTTACAGAGCAGTGCACTGTGGGTAGCTATCCCACAGTTCCTGCAGTCTCCGCCGCCCATTGGAATTCTGGGTTTAGCTCCCAATGCCTGATGGGGCAAAAACATTGTCGCGGGTGGTTTTGGGTACATGTTGTCAGTCACCCCTCCCTCCATGAAAGCAATGGCAGACAATCATTTCACGCCTTTTTTACACGCAGACACCATACCACGGCAAGCGTGCAGCCCACTCAGTACAGCTCACCGACACTGTTGTGTCCTGGGTACTGCTGGCAATAGACGGTGCATTAGGACTGCTAACCATAGTCATACACCGCTTCCACTGCAATTCTGCTCTGCTGCTATTGCCTCACTAGTGAATTTCTCCATGTTGTCTGGCGTGTGTTCTGCCTCAGGAAATGTGTGCGGTGCTAACAGTCGTCCTCCACCGCTTCTGCTGCAACTCTGCTCTCCTGCTCTCATGACTCCACCTCACAGGTCCTCTCGTCGTTCTCTATAAATATTTATTCTCGTGGCATCCGTCGTGAGCCACCGTTTCCGCTGCAACTCTGCTCTCCTGCAGACGCCATACCATGGCAAGCATGGAGCCCGCTCAGATCACCGCGGCAGTTATGAGCATTGTAAACACCGCGCGCATTATACTGCAGTATGTGCAGAACCAGAACCTGCAAAAGCAGGCGAGGAGGTGACGGCAACGTGGTGACAAGAGTGATCAGGACATGGACACAGACTTCTCTCAAAGCACGGGCCCCAGCAATTTGGACATTCTGGTGGCAGTGGGGCAGGCTCATGCCGTGGAACGCCGATTCTGGGCCCAGGAAACAAGCACAGCCTGGTGGGACCGCATAGTGTTGCAGGTCTGGGATGATTCCCAGTGGCTGTGAAACTTTAAGGGCACTTTCATGGAACTTTGTGACTTGCTTTCCCCTGCCCTAAGTGCAAGAATCCCAAGATGAGAGCAGCCTTCACAGTTCACAGCGAGTGGCGATAGCCCTGTGGAAGCTTGCAACGCCAGACAGCTACCGGTCGATTGGGAATCAATTTGGAGTGGGCAAATCTACTGTGGGGGCTGCTGTGATCCAAGTAGCCAACACAATCACTAAGCTGCTGATATCAAGAGTAGTGACTCTGGGAAATGTGCAGGTCATAATGGATGGCTTTACTGCAATGGGATTCCCTAACTGTGGTGGGGCGATAGACGGAACCCATATCCCTATCTTGGGATCGGACCACATTGGCAGCCAGAACATAAACCGCAAGGGGTACTTTTCAATGGTGCTGCAAGCACTGGTGGATCACAAGGGACATTTCACTGACATCAACATGGGATGGCCGGGAAAGGTACATGACACTCGCATCTTCAGGAACTTTGGTCTGTTTGAACAGCTGCAGGAAGGGACTTACTTTCCAGACCAGAAAATAACCGTTGGGGATGTTGAAATGCCTATAGTTATCCTTAGGGACCCAGCCTACCCCTTAATGCCATGGCCCATGAAGCCATACACAGGCAACCTGGACAGTAGTAAGGAGCTGTTTAACTATAGGCTAAGCAAGTGCAGAATGGTGGTAGAATGTGCATTTGGACGTTTAAAAGCGCACTGGCGCAGTTTACTGACTCGGTTAGACTTCAGCGAAACCAATATTCCCATTGTTATTGCTGCTTGCTGTGTGCTCCACAATGTCTGTGAGAGTAAAGGGGAGATGTTTATGGCGGGGTGGGAGGTTGAGGCAAATCGCCTGGCCACTGATTATGCGCAGCCAGACACCAGGGCAGTTAGAAGAGCACAGCAGGGCACGCTGCTCATCAGAGCAGCTTTGAAAACCAGTTTCATGACTGGCCAGGTTACGGTGTGACAGTTCTGTTTGTTTCTTCTTGATGAAAACCCGCCCCCTTGGTTCACTCTACTTCCCTGTAAGCCAACCGCCCTCTCCCCTTTGATCACCGCTTGCAGAGGCAATAAAATCATTGTTGTTTCAAATTCATGCATTCTTAATCACACAAATAGGGGATAACTGGCAAGGAGCCCGGGAGGGGTGGGGAAGGAGGTAAGCACCGGGTGGGGTGGTGGATGACAGGAGGAGGGAAGGACAAGGCCACACTGCACTTTAAAACTTATTGAATGCCAGCCTTCTGTTGCTCTGCAACCAGTCCTCTGGAGTGGAGTGGTTGGGTGTCTGGGTGAGGAGGCTATGGAACTTGGGGAGGAGGGTGGGCAGTTACACAGGGGCTGCAGTGGGGGGTCTGTGCTCCTGCTGCCTTTCCTGCAGCTCCACCAGATGCCGGAGCATATCAGTTTGATCCTCCAATAGCCTCAGCATTGCCTCCTGCCTCCTCTCATCACGCTGCCGCCACCTCTCATCTTCCTCGTCCCTCCTGTCCTCGCGTTCATTTTCTGCTTTGCCACTGCCTGCCTCCATGCATTCTGCTGAGCTCTTTCAGTGCGGGAGGACTGCATGAGCTCAGAGAACATTTCATCGCAAGTGCGGTGTTTTTGCCTCGTTATCTATGCTAGCCTCTGGGACGGAGATGATGGGGGGGTGTTGAAACATTTGCAGTAGCGGGAGGAAAAAAGGGAGAGTAGTATTTAGAAAGACACATTTTAGAGAACAATGGGTAGACTCTTTCACGGTGAACCAAGCTGTTAATATTACATAGCATATGTGCTTTCGGGACAAGGTCGCATTTTGCCTCTTATATTGAGGGCCTGCCGGTTTGGTATGAGAGATCACACATGCAGGGCTGGGCAACAAAATTCGGCTTGCAAGCAGCCATGGTAAGCCACAGTCTTTTGGCTTCTTCAGCCTTCATAACATGTGGGAATGGTTTCAAACAGCAGCGCTCTCCTTTCCCAAACCAAGCACCTGTTGGGTTGGCCATTTAAAAGGAGGGACTGCAGTTTTCGGGTTAACATGCAGCACAAACCCAACTAAACTCCCCACCAACCAATTCTCTGGGATGATCACTCTCCTGAGGATAACACAGAGAGATAAAGAACGGATGTTGCTTGAATGCCAGCAAACACCGGGACCATATGCTGCCCTGCTTTGTTATGCAATTATTCCAAACTACATGCTACTGGCCTGGCATGGTAAAGTGTCCTACCGTGGAGGACAGACTATGGCTGCCCTCCCCAGAAACCTTTTGCAAAGGCTTTGGGAGTACATCCAGGAGAGCTTCACGGAGATGTCCCAGGAGGATTTCCGCTCCATTCCCAAACACATTAACAGACTTTTCCAGTAGCTGTATTGGCTGCGAATGCATCCCAAGTCTTCAGGGCAAATTAATCATTAAACACACTTGCTTTTAAACCATGTATTATATTTACAAAGATACACTCACCAGAGGTGCCTTCTCCAGCTTCATGGTCCGGGAGCCCGCTTTGGGAGGGTATTTGCTCCAGGGAGATAAACAGTTTCTGGTTGTTGGGGAGAACACTTTCTCCGCTTGCCTGCTGTGTGCTATCCTCCTCATCCCTGATGCATGAGACTCTCCCCTTGCAGGTGTCCATGGACAGGGGTGGGGTAGTGGTAGGGCCCCCCCCTAGAATGGCATGAAGCTCATCATAGAAGCGGCATGTCTGGGGCTCTGACCTGGAGCAGCTGTTTGGTTTTTTGGTAGGCTTGCATGAGCTCCTTAATTTTCATGCAGTACTGCTGCGAGTCCCTGTTATAGCCTCTGTCCATCATGCCCTTGGAGATTTTTGCAAATATTTTGGCATTTCATCTTTTGGAACGGAGTTCTGATAGCACGGATTCGTCTCCCCATACAGCAGTCAGATCCAGTACCTCCCGTTCGGTCCATGCGGGAGCTCTTTTGCGATTCTGGGACTGCATGGTCACCTGTGCTGATGAGCTCGCCATGCAGGCCAAACAGGAAATGAAATTCAAAAGTTCCCAGGGCTTTTCCCGTGTATCTGGCTAGTGGATTGGAGTTGAAAGTGCTGTCCAGAGCGGTCACAGTGGAGCACTCTGGGATTGCTCCCGGAGGCCAATACCATCGAATTGCGTCCACACTACCCAAAATTCGACCTGGCAATGTCGATTTCAGCGCTAATCCCCTCGTCGGGGAGGAGTACAGAAATCGATTTTAAGTGCCCTTTAAGTCGACAAAAATGGCTTCGTCGTGTGGACGGGTGCAGGGTTAAATCGATCTAACGCTGCTAAATTCGACCTCAACTCGTAGTGTAGACCAAGGCTAAATGTTCTAATTTTCAGTTGTGCTGAGTAACTACAGCCCTCACTGATTTTTGTTTCAGAGTGGTAGCCGTGTAAGTCTGTATCAACAAAAAAAAATGAGGCGTACTTGTGGCAGCACCCCTGAGAATTTATTCAGATGCTCAAATATAGATTTATGTGTCGAGCTTTTTAGGCTCTCAAGTTTTTGGCTTTAATCTCTATATTTCTATGCCAAAAACTTCTCATCTCTGCATCATCAGCTCTGTGCTATCTTCTGTAAATTTCACACAGCAGAGCCACCCTGGGTATATTCAAAAGAGACACACAAAATTGCGAACTGAGAGCAAAATGACTAGAAAAATCTCATCTTAGTTTGCTTACCAGAAAATACCCTCCGTATGTTTCAGCATATATAGATGCCAAACAAAAAGCCTGAATGTTTATACTATCAACTCATTTGCCAATCAGTACTTCCCATTTCCACAGGTAGTAAAGCTTTCTTACCGTGAAAAGTCTCTCTAGTGCTGCATTTAAAAAATTCATTCACAGAATGCTGATCAGCGAAAGCTGCAGGAGGGGGAAAAGAATTATTTTATATAGGAATTCTCCTTCAATTTCCTTTTTCATAATTGTTGTAAGGTAGTTCACTACTTTGCATTGAAAATTCATTACTCTGCTTTGGAAAACCAGTGATTTACAGTCGTATATCTATGTTTTCATACATTAGCCTTATAAGCAAAGATCATGCTAATTATAATATATAAGTGACCATCTTGTTTACAATTTAGTTGTGAAAATCATCATTCTTGCCTCTACAGTGATTCTGTTCTACTTCTGTTTTGTATAGATACTTGTAATGCCCTTATTCCAGTAGTTTCAGGAGTGCATTCCCATAGTGCATTAAGCAGTATGACGGACTTCAGTAGTGTATTCTCTCAATCATCATTACACCTTTATCTGATTAAAAGTAATAATACAATATATTCTTCCCATTGCACCTTTCAATTTCTACATGACAAGTAACTTTGTGTAGGTATTTTGCAAGGACCTCTGTTTTAGCACTGTAGAATAAGTCTAACATGTCCAAAAGAAAAGAGACTAATGAGAGAGCTTCAGCTTGACAAATACACAGTCTGACTTAATTAGCAAAGAAGAAGGAGTGGGGGATAGGAAAAGGTGTCATCTTAAGGCAACTCTTGTTAAATTGATAACTTAAGAAAGTCATCCAGTTTTAGCTTGGGATTGTTTACTCCTCTGGTAAAATGGAGTTCTGTGAGAGCTATTTGGTTATACTTGTCCCAAGTAGGTCTCAAAAGTTAATGAACCAAGAGTAAAGGTAAATAATATCTTCTGACATGAGTACCAACTCATTTATACTTCTGAAACCACTATTTGCATATGCTTGATTTATTTAAATCAGAGACTTTGGGCCTAATTTTAAAAACAAGGCCTTTCAAACTGAGCTTTATTTTTTAAATTAAAGAGGCTTCCCCACATCCCTAAAGTCACCGTATGACATTACCTGCCTAGTTTTATAATAGCCCATGCCTTTCAAATCAAGATGTATTCCCAAAAGACAAAGTAGAAAAACCATTAAAAGAGCTGTAGTAAATCAACATTTAATACTCTCACCTTAAACTCTTGCAACAGGTAACCCTGTTAAAAAATGAACTGGACCTTCTTTTATCTGAAAAAGCAAAAAGATACCTTATAACATAAGAAACAGCTGTCCTTCAAGGTTACCAACAAATCTGGTAAATTAGCTAGCAATTCATATACAGCTCAACATCAGAAGATTTATAGCAACAATCAAGATAGGATATTAGGTAAAACTAGTTACCAATTTACTAATAAAATTAGCCTGAATTTCTATAAGCAGCTGAATATTCCTGAAGAGAAGCAGAGTCCTACTGACACCAAGGGGTTCCTACAGGAGTTAAAATTCCCCCTTACTAACAGAAAATATACCATACACTTTTCAGAATGCCATAATTTTGAATGAAATCCAAGAAGCTATTAAATAGCACCAATCTGATAAAGTTGCAGGTTCTAATGGCTTCTCCATCAATTTCTGTAAGAAATGTTCTAATCCCATTGTTCTGTTTACGGAAAATACATAAGTACAAACAAACAAAAAAGCTCTACCACTTACTTTTAACAAGGCTACAATAATTTATTTCGCCCAGAAAGTAACAACTGGAACTCTGTGCCTCTTACCTTCCTCCTTAGCACAAACATGAAGTTCTCACTAATGTGTTTACCAACAGAATAGCTCTCTGTTCTCTGCTATTATACATATACATTAGTCTGATTTTATACATCACTGCGCATCTAGCAATAGTATAGAAAAACTTAAGCATTAGTCACTTCCTGAAAGATTTAGGCTATCGTAGAGCGCTTTGACACCCTGCTATTTCAAATATCTTGAAGAACCTGCCCCAGCATCTGAAAAAGCAGAAAAGTATATTTTCTGTTTGTTTTTCTTCCATTTCCCCTTTAGCACCTTCCTTCCAGTCAGATCTGTAACTGCTTCTATCATGTGCATGATATTAGCTCAGGGGTGGGCAAACTTTTTGGCCCGAGAGCCACATCTAGTATGGAAATTGTATGGTGGGCCATGAAAGCTCACAAAATTGGGAGTTGGGAGCGGGTGCGGCTCTGACTGGGGGTGCAGACTCTGGGGTGGGGCTGGGGGTTCAGGAGGATGCTCCAGGTTGGGACCGAGGGGTTCAGAAGGTGGGAGGGGGATCGGGGCTGGGGCAGGGGGTTGGGGCGTGGGAGAGGGTCAGGCTCCAGGTGGTGCTTACCTCAAGCAGCTCCAAGGAAGCAGCAGCATGTCTCTCCCTTCAGGCTCCTACGCGGAGGCGTGGTTAGGCAGCTCCCATTGGCTGCAGTTCCCGGCTAATGGGAGCTGCAGAGGCGGTGCTTGGTGCAGAGGCAGCGTGCGGAGCCCCTGGCTGCCCCTACATGTAGAAGCCAGAGGGCGGACATGCCGCTGCTTCCAGGAGCCATGCGGAGCGGGGCAAGCCCACGACCCCACTCCGTGGCTGAAGCGCCGGAGCGGGGCAAGCCCTGGACCCTGCTCCCTGGCAGGAGCTTGAGGGAGGGATTAAAATGTCTGACTGGCCAGATGTGGCCCCCAGGCCATAGTTTGCCTACCCCTGTATTAGCTGGAAAGTGCAGGTTACTTTCCTACTGCTGACATGATGGTTTGGGTATCATGTCTTTTTCCACTTCTTCAGTGTGCACTGCCTTCCCTGGTGTATGAGTGGCACCTGGGATTTTAAGTGCTTCTTGTTCCAAAGACCTAATTAGCTACTTCTGCAAACATTGGGCCTTGTTTTGTTTGTAACCAGAGAGAGGGAAAATATTAACAGCTTGGCAAAACCCAACCCAATAACCACACTATTTCGGGGAGGGAAAGAACAATAACAACTAGTAGATGCCTCAGAGCACTGTAATCTTGAATAGGGGAATCTTCCAAAAACACAAGATGGAATGTGTTCCAAGAATGCACTACCATCTGTGCCCTGGGAAAATGTAAATGGGATGTAGAAGAAATTAAGCATGAATAGAAAAATGTTTTTCTCCTTGTACTGTCCAAAATAGCTGTTTTGTTTTCTGAAAACATAAGGTAGAAGAACAACAGAAAGAAAATCATTAAGGTTGTTTTGATAAAAACAGTTAAGGTTGTTTTGATAAAATATGCATTTCTTACCTCTTAGAAAAAATAATTCTTGTCCTTAAACAAGCATGGCATATGCATTGAGATCTGCCGATAAAAATCACAATATAAGAGCTAGGAATTATTATTGTTGTTATTGAAGTGGGGGTTGGGAAGGAATGCACTTAGAGCTTTTCCCCTGTATGCTCCCCATGCAAGGGTTTGGGATAAATACAGCCCCCTGCACTCAAGGGAGGTCCTAGACAACTACTCCTAAGCACAATGCTCCCCAGAGGGGACAAGAAAGAGAACCAAGTCTTTTTCCCTAGCTCATTTTCAAATTGATCAATGTAGCTGACCAGCCACTCAGAGAGAAACAAGCTGCACCATTCAAAGACATGGAGAACCTACACACTTTTCCCCTACATGTCAGAGAGGTATAGTACCTCCAGAGGTATCAACCACCATCAGTGGTCCCCACATCTCTCAGCCTGGGTGATTTGCTAAAATACATAATTTGGCCCTGAACATTCATAGAGCTGAACTGGAGATATGTAGACACACACAACACAAAATTATTGTTTGGTTTTTATTACACGTGTATAAATTTGGAAATTATCTAGAATGGCTTATTTTCTATTTCTTCCACTGAAATGTGCTTCCTCTCTACCAGGAGATTTCAGTATCTTAACTTTTTTTCTAGCAATTAAGAGTACAAATCTTTATTTGGAAAAGAATAGACTTTTTTCGAGATCTACCTAGTGTTTCCCAATTGAAGTCTGGCCAGAAATAATACAAGAACAACCCTTTGCGTGATATTTTAGTAGTTCTTCTGGCCAAAGCCAAGATGTGCAGAGGGGTATGAAAATTTAAAACAAAAAAAGTTAATTACATTTGTATTAAACTCACATTTTCAGGTTCACTTTAGATCTAGTTTAGTTGTGTGTGCAGCTTCTTGTGTGTGTGTCAGTTCTTATTTTACCTACAATTCTTCATCTCTCCTTTCAAGACTTACTTTTATGTGTGCAACTCCCCACTTAGTTTTTGCAATTGAAAGAAATAAGTGAGTAGACCAGTCAGACATGAAATGTGGTTGAAAACAAGAACTAGCATGATCAGAAGAGCAACAAACGTTTTTGTTCTTTCCTGATGCGGTCATTCAAATGCCAGACATAACGCTCACTAGCAGCTGAGACTTTTAAGTTTTGCTTTACCGTTTAAAATCTAAATGTGAATTGCTGTTAAATGCTGATTTATAATTTTTCCTTTGGATTTTTCTCTTAAAAGAAAAAATTGAAAACTTAAGCGGTCAGGGAGTCCTGTTGAAGATAATGAAGAATTGCAGTCTGCTCCTTTCTATAGCACTTAGTGGGCAGATGGAATTTTTAAAAAGGTTTTATTTTCACTTGTAAAATTAATAGCTCTTGAATTATCATTTGTAAGTGCAAATACAATTTCAGGCTACAACTTCCTAAGGAGCTGGAGTAAGGAGAAACAAAACAAAGCTGAATGGGGAGGGGAAACCACGAGAAGTCAATATAGGTGTCAGGTTGCAGTATACAGCCAAAGCTTGCAAGTTTACATTGAAAATTCAGCTAAATTAGTACAAAAAAACTTTAACTCAGAGGGTTCAATCCTTAGCATAACTGAAGTGGTGTCAAAGGTGGCTCCAAGGTAGCTTTACTCCTCCCCTGATCCTGGAGGCAGCCAGAGGCTGAGAGACCCCCAGAACAAATCGGAGCAGCCGTATGGCTCCAAGAAAATTCTCTTACTTGCACTGGCTAGAATTAGCTGCTAGGGATTTTTCCACTGACCAGGAATCAGCAAGCACATCAAATTCTAGCCCCAAACCTCTCATGTCACATCCCCATCCTGGAATGCCCCACTACTAACTTGCACTGTCCTGCTTCCTTTACACAAGTCCAGGGTTCCTCTACACTGGCAATCCTTAGGTTGGTTTAAGATCTTTTTGTGTTGCTGCAGAGGTCTAAGGGGACCTTATCCGGACCCAAAGTTCTGGCCCAAAAAGTTTTCCTGAAAAGGGTTCATGTTCTTAACGGCATAGAATGTAATATAGCCAATAGCAAGATACAGTTGAGGTCCTCATTTAGGGATATCTCAAAATTGCCCAATATGTTGATAAACGTCAGCATTTCGGCACGTGTTTGAAAACATGCCTGAATATCTCTGCACACAGTTAACTCTCATGTGAAATATGGGTGTGCTCTCAAATATTGTGGGTGAATTTTTGGAGGTGTGTAGAAAATTTGGTCATAAGAATGTGGATTGAGATTATGAGGACTACATTTACAGAGCTCATATTAAGTGCCTCATGACATGTAAAATTGCACAAGCACAGGAATGGAATTATTTTCAGATGAACAACTCAAATACTTAGTGCAACTGAAAATAAGGGATTTGTGCTGTCCAAAGGAATATTCAAGTGCTCCCAATGGTCTGCACAACTTATTGATGGATTTTCAACAGTAGCAAGAGGCTTTTTTACATGCAGTTTTACACTGATCAATGTCCTTTGGATTATTAAATATGTCCCCTCCTAGTCGTGCATTCATTTGCGTTATGGTTAACAGCTTATTTCTTGCCATACCGAACAGTGGCAACTAGGAAGAAAATCAGTAGCAGGTGAAGCTAATTTTCAATCCTCTTAAAACCTATTTGCTGTTAATTTCATATCAAAATAATTTAACAGAAAAAATGTCCGAACAGGTTAATTAGGGTTTGTCTTGCCTGTCATTCTGAGATATTTGCTCCTCCAAAAGTGTTGAAAGTCTGAGTTTTTCTTGTACTCCCGAGGTAAAAATGGCATCTCTTTCTTCTCTCCGTTTATACCTCAAAACATCCAGAGGGTCTTATGGTTAAAATACGTCAGGAGACCTGTGCCCACTTTGCCATAGAACTCCTGTATAGCTTTGGGCAAGTCATTTAATCTTTCTGCACCTGGTTTCCAAACAGTGAAATGAAGATATTTACTGACCTCCTACAGTTGTTTACAGTGGCTTAATTAATATTTGTAAAGCACTTTAAAATCCTCAGATTGAGGGGCTATATATATATGCCAAGTATTATGATTATATGCTATGCTGATATGATTCGCTGGGAACTTTGATCATTTTTATAAACTCACAGTTTTTTCTACACTTTCAGTGTCATTTTATTGGCAACTGCTCCAAATTTACTGGGACGCTGAAATATGCCTTGGGTTCTCTGTGCAAGAGCAATTTATTTATTGTCCGAATAAGTATATGTTAGAGGACAAGATATCAATGAGGAATTTCTCCTATATCTCCATTGTGAGGTATTTTTCATTTTGAATGTGTGCTTTTCCTATCTTTTTCACTTGGTCATGTGGCACTGTATGGTAAATTTTTTAACTGACAATACTTTGATTCAAAGGAAATGTAAACAATAGAAGCATTTGCAAAATATATTCACGATCAGATGTCTGAAAAAACTGATTCGTTGGAAATAGTAAACAGATGATTAAAATAGTGCTTTTCAGTATTCATAAGTCCTTAAATGGGGAAATGATGAATCTGCTATAGTACCTAGATACCACAGCAACAGGCACCTTTGAAAATATCGACACAGACAGTCAGATGCCTGTCATCAATGAAAACTGCATCCCTAATTATTCTAAAAAAATACCATGCTGCTTTTCCTAACTCCCAGTACACAGTTTGCCCATGTATTTTACTTTCTTGTTCATGCAAGAAATAGTGTTTGAACTCTGGACTGACACCTGTTGAAAGTGTTCAAGAATTTAAGTGCACTTCTGCTCCTGATTGGGTGCACAATTCAGGCACAGATTAAAAAATATGGCCCTGATTGTCTATAGTTATAACTTTTCTTTTTTCTTATCAGCATAAAAATAATAACCCACAGATTCTGATGGCCTAGGTTGTCTGTGCTTCTATACTGATTTTTTTTTTAACAGCTGACAAGGTAGATATATATTGGGGACATTTCCTAAAATCTCTTATCTTGAAAAAAAAATCAACCTTTATGTTTCTCTGTTGTATTATTTATTGTATTTTCTGCAGAAAATGGAATGAACAACTTGTTTGAAAATGTATGTAAACTGTAAATTCTTTAAATGAAAATCTAGACCCATGTCTGACTTGATGACAGGTTACTGTGATGTTAAATGAGGAGAGTATATTTTTGGATATCTCATTTGTAGGATACATTGTGTTTTAGACTAGATTAGCTCTTAGATTCATATAAGCATGAACAAAAAGAACAGGAGTATAAGCATGAACGGAGCCTCTTAAAATTAGTTGCAGTAGATGGGAATAATTTGGGTTTTCTTTTATTATTTGCATGTGAAGTTAAATTTTTCTCTTTGGAAGGGTGTGGAGTTACGTGGGCCCTCCTGCTTAAAATATTTTTTTAATTTAAGTCTTTGATAGATTGTGACACTCGGAGCTCATAAACAAGAGCCTTGGCTGGGAAATCGCAATTCTTAAAGCAAAAATGGGACACACTTCATTAGTTTTGTCTTTAAAATAGCAATCACCAGTTCATCACTCCAAGTGTATTTGCATTTTAGTTGAAAATAGATAATAGAATTACATCAAGCTTTTAGGAAACTGACCTGAAGATACAATGCGGATTTTTTTTCCTCTATAGTTAATAGCATTATTAGTAAATTTTTTAACTGAGGCTGGAATGATGATATCTAGAAATGGTATGTTGTTCTCTGAAGTACTGAATGTATATTCTAGAGCAGGATGAAAACTAGGTCCAAAATACAGATTTTGAATTTGCTTTTAGTACAGCGCCTAGCAAATGAAAGAAAACTTCTGAGTGAGGTATGCCTACCTGATGATCCCGTCTTTGTTGATCCAGAGTAAGCGAAAGAACCCACCACAGTCCAAGCCATGCAATGTGGTGGAAATTTCTTCCTGGTCCCAAATTTGTCAACAATTTTAATCCTGTGTAAATGAACAAGAATTATTGTAGTTAAACAGCGAATCTCATTCATATTTTAAGAAACCACTGATATCCAAATCAGTATCATCTTTTTCCTTGAATCCAAGAAATGCCTTTGAGGATGGAGGATTGTGTCTTAATTAAATATTGCTAGAAATTGTGTGCTCATGCTATCCTTTAAGAGAAGTTTAAATGACGACTTTGTTTGTATTTATCATACTTATTATACACAGGGCAGGTAGCACTGCCAAACATTAAAGTTACTCAGTATTTCCCATAATAAGACCCTATCAGTTACTTCTAACTTTACCAAACTTTTGAGCTAAAATTTTCCGTGCTGGGTGTGTGCCTCATGCTTACCATTTCTGGAAAATTTCAACAAGAACAACTCAGCTGTTTCTGAGAACGAAGTTAGGGGAAAATATATACTGTGTTCAGTTCTGGGAGGAACTTGAGGAAAGATATGGACAAATTTGAGAAAATCCAGAGAGCAACAAAAACTATTAAAGGTCTAGAAAACACGACCTACAAGGACAGCTTGAAAAAACTGGGTTTGTTTAGTCTGGAGACAACTGAGAGGGGACATGATGACAGGAGGGTGATAAACTGTTCTCCTTAATCACTGAGGACAGGACAAGAAGTAATGGGCTTAAATTGTAGCAAGGGAGATTTAGATTGGATATTAGAAAAAACTGCCTAACTGTAAGGGTAGTTAAGCACTGGAACAAATTATCTAAGGATGTTGTGCAATCTCTGTCATCGGAGATATTTAAGAACAGGTTAGACAGACCTCTGTTAAGGATGGTGTAGATAATACTTAGTCCTGCCTCCGTGCAGGGGACTGGACTAGATGACCTCCCTTCCAGTCCTACATTTCTATGATTCTATGTTATTTTGCCCATGTTTAAAAATTCTAGAGACCTTCTCTTTGAAAAACTCTGCTGTCCCCATGCTTTGCAGCAGGGCCTTGAAATTTGGCAGGAGGTGGTCTTTGTGCCAGAGATGTACCTTTTGCCATCCCATGAAAATCTGCCCAAATTTGTCCAACTTAAAAGCCTCTGAAAAATCAAGTTGGCACTAGGGTTGCCAACTTTCTGATTGCAGAAAACCAAACACCCTTATTCCATCCCCTACCCAACCACGAAGCCCCACCCCTGCTCAAAGGCCCCTCCATCACTCACTCTCCCCTGCCCTCACTCACTCACTTATTTCCACCTAGCTGGGGCAGGAGGTTGGGGTGTAGGAGGGGGTGAGGGCTCTGGGCTGAGGATGAGCGGTTTGGGGTGCAGGCAGGGGCTCTGGGCTGGGGCAGGGGTTGGGGTGTGGGAGGGAGTGTACAAGCGGTGGAGGAGCGGGCTCTGGGAGGGAGTTTGGGTGCGGGAAGGGGTTCTGAGCTAGGGCAGGGGGTTGGGGTATGGGAGGAGGTGCAGGCTCTGAGAGGGAGTTTGGGTGCAGGAGGGAGCTCAGGGCTGGGGTATGGGGGTTCCCTGTGGGGAATCTGTGGGGGTTCCCAGCCAATGGGCACTGCGGAGCTGGTCCTCAGGGCAGTGCCTCCACTGCAAGCAGAGGCAGCGTTCGGAGCCGCCCTGGCCACACCTGCACCTAGGAGCTGGAGGGACATGCTGGCAGCTTCCATGAGCCGAGCAGAGCCAGCCACTGCGGCCAACCAGACTTTTAGCGGCCCGGTCAGCTGGCAACCGGACACCTGGCAACCCTAGTTGGCACATGTTCAGTAAAGATTTCTTAGATTTGAGCAGCTAAATTCCCTGAAGATTCCATCCACGCTGGGCATGCTCCAGTGTGGGGCTGATTAGGACTTTCCATAAAATTTCAGCCCTGGGACACTTCAGATCATGTTAGGTCTGGGCACCTTAACCGTGAGCAGGGAGACTGTCCTTCTTGTGCTCTCAATAACCCCACTACTGGGCCAAACAGCGGTGATAAGAAACCAGCCTGATCTGAATGAAGAGGGAACAAGAATTGGACCTGTGCGGGGTGTAGATTGGGACAAGGAGCCTGAGAAAGGAGAGGCTGGTGGAGGTGGGGATGGAAACTGGGAGCTAGGGTGGAGGGAGATTGGGACTGGCTGGACAAGGAGACTGGAAGCTGGAGGTGGTGGGTGAGGGTGACTGGATCATCCAGAAGACTTGGAGTCAGGGAAGAAAGTGGTTTGGGGAGGTGATAGGTCACGGGGAGACTGAAATTGGATGAGGATCCAAGAGAGAAACTGGGACTGAGAACCAGTGGGGTGGGGGAAGCGGAACAGATCAGACGATGAGTCAGGGAACAAGGGGAGAACTGGTACTGGCTGGGCAAAGAGATTGGTGAGGAGTGGGGGGCAGACACTGAGACTGGATGAGGCGCTTAGGGAAGGAAACATGAGCTGTGAAGAGAGGGCTGGAAATACATTAAGTTATTCCAGAATGGAATATATTACTGAACCCTAAAATACACTTTAAAGGACCTGATTCAAATCCCACTGAAGTTAATGGAAGTCTTTCCATTGACTTCAATGGGATTTGAATCAGGCCCTTAAATCCTTTATTAAAATATTGTAAATAAAAATTGTTAAGGATTGTGAAGATGATGAGCCAAAGAAATAGCAGTACAAGTTATTGACACATGCATCCTGTTTTTTCATAATGCTGTGAAAAGTGTATTGAAATTAGAGCTGTGCAAAACTCAGTTCAGTGTAAAGTCTTCTTTACACAACTGGGGCCCAGTCCGAGAAGCCTTTCTGTGAGGAGCTCTTAGTCATGTGAACAGTCCCATTGGCATCAGTGGGCCGAATGCCATGAAAAGTGACTTACGGCCAGGATCCACAAGAGGACATAGGTGCCTAAATCTGGGAGTTAGGAGCCTAAGTCGTGTTTTAGATGCCACTGCAATCCACAAAACTCCTGCTCAGCTACCACCCAACCCTGTAGGTGCCTAAAGTCACTCGGCACCTGAGTTTTTGCAATAAAAGTTCCATAAGAGCCTATGTTCCTGCCTCTGGGCATGCATGCTGCTGCCTCCCTCTAGGTGTCCGGGTTCATAGCTCCTGTCTACTGCCCAGAGTGATCCACAAGCTGGGGAAGATAGGGGCTCCTCTGCCTAACTCGTGTGCAGAGCCCAGTCTGGTAGGTGTACTCAGAGTCTCCTTAACTCCACACAAAACAGCCAGGGGGGACCTCCCTTCAAACTAGGCTTGGAAAAATTAGATTTTTAAATTGGCAAATCTCAGTAAAGACAATTTTGCGGTACACACACAAACTGATGAAAAAGTATTTCTATTGATGATGATTGAAATGTACAATAAGCAAAGTAAGAAAAAGGCTGCTTGAGAACGTAGACTTTGATTTAAGGCTATATGCTTTGTATATTTTGGCATTCGAGGTTGACAATTTGTGTTTTAAATAGTTATAAACCTTTAACTTTTTGAATCTCAATGTCTACTGTCATTAAATAATTATCTGATCCCCGCCCCCCATAATTTCCCGCAACTGTGAAAATTTAAATATATTACAAATTTTTAAAAATGCTTAAAAATAAACATCAGTATTATCCATTGGAATTATTGGGCGGGGTGGAGGAATATCAAACCTACTTATAAACTTTAGCCCATTGGTTGGCGGTACTTACTTATAATGCAGGAGGTTCAAGTTTTCCCTCTGCCTGATGAGATGGGATTTGAACAGGGATATGCCACCTTTTAGGCAAGTGTTCTAACCACTGGGTGATTCTCACTCTCTCTAGCCCAATTAATATTTAATTATTCAATTATTTAATTGAAGTGGAACACCTCAGTAGGAGAGACTGAGGGAGACCCACATCAGAATATCCCATAGCTCAGTGATTGGAGAATTTACTTGGCTTTAATGTAGTCCTTATTTGGGAAAACTGTAACTTCAATAGACGTTTGATTTGAGTAAGCAGATGGAGTCAAAACCTCAAAATACAGACCCTAAAATTTGTGTCACATGCTGAGAACAATAAACCTGATTTAAGCACCTTACTCATAATGAAAATGACATGTCCAATTAAAATACTGTTTAGAGTACAAACTTTTATTAGTACCACTGCATAACATTTTAATTTAATGCCTTGATATTAACTATCCTATGTTACTTATTTACTGTATTAGATATGTAATAAAATATACATTAATATATTTAAATTCCTGTCAGTTATGGGTTGAAGGTTGTCTTTTATATTTGCACAGCAACTGTGAAAGTCAGTGGGATTTTCCTATGTTTCAAAAATTGTGGGATAATGCATAAAATGAATCCTTAATCATTTGAATAGACCTTTTCTGCAGGGCTACATTTACATGCAATAGTTGGTATATGCTGGGCTCAGGAGTTCCTGAATAAGCTAAGGTCATCCAGGGAAGAGCGAAGTTATTTATACCAATTTTTTATCTCATGAAAGAAGAAGTTGATTAACTTGCTTTTTGCACAATACTACTACATTTAGATTTTTTAAAGTCTGTTCATGGCTGAAATGTATGGGAGTTGTGAGATGGTAGGAGAATGATGATTTGGACTCATTAAAACAGAAACATCATGCCAGGCAGCTCTGTTGTTTGACCATAACTGAAATGCATATGAGGTAAGTGACAAATCCTTAATATTTATTACAGTAAAAATAAAATCTGATTCTTGTCTGAAGGGCCATTTATCCAACATGTGTAAAGTGTACCTGGAATTTTTACCTTATGTAGTGATTCATCATAGACACTGATGGCAAATAATTTAGCAATTGTTTTAGTGGAACAGGAACATACTGACACTGTAAGACTCGTTTGATTCAGTGATTTGAGGACTAAAATATAAATGGATATTGCAGACTTCTCAGGAGTTTTTGAGTCAAATCCTTCTCATCTTATGTGAGTAGAGCCGCTGAGTTATAGGGATTATTTGTGTGAGTAAAGCAAGCAGAGATATGGGCCACATTTTGTAATGACTATGGAGGATTAAGTTATGAGGTCTGTATGGCATTTTCTATTTTAGGCCAACAGCTTTGAGGCCTCACTAACATGAGTCTGAGTCTTGTCTGTCTGAACCTTTTTGGATAATGTCTTGACAACTTTGTAAATTATGTAAAGCACATTGTGCTGCTGTTGTCATACTGTTACATGACATGGAGTTTAAACGATATTTGATTGACTTTCTTTCTACACAGAAATCTGGCACCAAAGGGCTTGATCTCAACAGGAACTGAGCAGTTCTGCTCCTACTAACTTCATTGGGAGCTAAGAGTACTAAGCACCCAGCCCTTTGCAGCAATAAAGCAAACAACAGGAGGAGAAATCTGGGTGGAGATGTTTTATTTCTGTCATGCAAGCTAAAGACATTACAAGACAGCCTCTCTCTCCTGATTCAGATCATCAAAGGCATTTGAAGCTGAAGCCCCAATGGTACAAACAAAAACGGGGGGGACTGCTGACAAGGCACTCTCTTTGGGGGCTCTGCCACTCTGGAATTCACCTGATGGTCAGAAATAGCCTGAATTTAAGGACTATCAGGGTACAGTGCAAATCTTAGCTTTTTTTACAGGCTTTTGAACATAGTAGAGAATTGTGGGAGTGGTGAGCTGCTGGAGAAGAAGGGTGGTTTCAGCTTTTGATTTGCTTTGGTTTCTGGCTGTGGGTCACACTGAATGTCATTGATTCATGTTAGCTAAGTTGGAGTGTTCTTTGGAGGTTTTGTGTACTTTCAAATTATATCAGGGGAGTGTAGAGCATATGGACAGATACCCTTTTTTAACGTGTGCATATAAATACAAGATATGTAAAGTAAAGGTCTATCTGATTTCCATTTTAGGAACCATGGAAATATAAATGCCGCTGTTAGCAACCAAATATTAATTACCATGACTAGTGCTTAGATAATAATGGCAGCTCAACACCTACACACAGCTAAGTAAATAACCAGGCTCCTATAGACTTTAGCATATGAAGACATTTATTCTTCTTTAACTATTGATGTGAATTTTGGTCTCTCCCCAATCTCCAAGTACCACTTGGAAACAGCTCTCTGTGGTGAGTATCACTTCCACAGATTTGCAGGGATTGGGACACAGTAACTATGTCCTGGCTTTCCTTTCAGATTGCTTCTATTCCCAAATTACATGAAGGGCCAGCCAGAACTTGACCCATAAAAAGATCTACTCAGATATGGATCTTTACAAGCCCTGGTATTCATACAGTGATGTTATCAGATTTCCTAAATAATTTTGATTTACTCTACATCAAACAATAAAAAAAATTAAATGGGTGTGTTGATTCTTTTATTTGGACTAAATTATTAAATCAGCAAGCTTTTGATAGACAGGGGAAAAAATGGACCTCTGGCCTGATTCAGTCTTCATTGAGGTCCATGGAAAGACTCCCATTGACTCCCAGGGGCATTGGATCAGGCTCCAAATGAAGTTTTCCTTTGAAAGTTCAGTAAAACTTATCAATAATGTGCACAATACCTAACATCGTCCGAAAGAACACGATGGACCAAGCAGGGCTACAGTTGATATGACTGACAACAGAATTTGGCCCAAGATGGATAATCTGGTCACGGATGCACATCTAGAAGTATGTGATCTTGAGGTTGAGGGGACCTTTTGGTGAAGCTTTATGCATCAAGTAGCCATCATGATCTCAAAATTTGCTTTATTAACTGCACCTAAAAATAGGTAACCTAAACTAAAATGTACATGACAGTGAATTTTGTCCAGAACAACAGTGCTATTTTTATGGACAAAGCGAGAAGATTTTTATTGTACATATTACTAGTATGTAAAATACTATGGAGCTGCCGACAGTGACTCCATAGTAAAGACATTTGGCTATAAAGCCTATTCAGCCTCTTTGTTGTGTATGAAAAATACAACCTATCCTCCCAAATTTACAGCACTTATTCTTGAGCACAAGATGAATTTACAAATAAATCTGTTAATTTGTGTATGATTTATAATAAATTAAAATTTGGGTCCTTTAAGAAACTTAGCATTTTGTCGGTCTTTTCTTTGTCCTGAATGATCTTAACACTGGAATAAAGTAGACTCTTCAATTTTCCATATAGTTAACAGAAATCTTGTGCATAGGCTACATTTGAAGAAATTAATTTGTAATTAAGATAAGTTATTAATGATCATTGTATCTAATTGTTATGAATGGAAATAAATATTTTAAAAATCTAATGTGCCTTTCAAAATCAATTTAATTTAATTTAGAACCACAGATACACTAAGTTGCCTAAATCAGAATCATATGGTCATCCTCTGGAGTTACTGCAGAGTAAAGTTGTTTGGGTACTTTAACTAGGTACTTCTTATCTTTAAATGCATGGATTTTTTTTCAGTAACTGAATTGTCTGGATTTCTAATGCTTGGTTTTGGGATGCCTACAGCATCCCTGTAATTTGTTTTTAACCTTAATTTGCTATATGATGGAGTTAAAGTTAAGAGCATGTACCATAGTTTTCTGTCGGAAAATAAGAATATATTGGTTTTATATATTATAACAGCCAGAGTTCAGAGGACTCTAGAATTACAATGCATAACTGTACACTCATCAGTTATTCATTTCTCTGCATTCTCAGAGGCTCAGATTTCCATTAGAGTGTATAGTTATTTCTTAGTAACTATACAGTACAAAAATGCCTGTACTCTGAAGGACATTAGCCAAATGGAATAGAGGAATGTACAGTGATTATGACAATCCCTCAGCTTTGATTGGTTACTGTCCTTGGTATTCTCCGTCCATTAACCCACAGCAAACATGGAAGCACAACTTCTGACTTACCTCTCTGCTATGTTACTCAGTACCCTACTTAATTTGTAAAATGGCTCCAGTTCAGAAAGGAACTTGAGCATGCACTTAAATCTATTCGGGAAAGTACTTAAGTACATGCGTAAATCCCATAGGACTTTTCTAACTAGGGATGTTTTCCTGAACTGGGGCCTCTGTGTGTGGAGAGAGAGGAAGGGGAGAGACAGGGTTTGTCTTCACTGCAACAGTTAGCTTGAGTTACGACATTCAAGCACTCCATTGACTTTAATGGACTTTAGATCAGGGGAGTTCAGAGAGGCAGTGGCCAGTCAGAACCAGCATGTTTTATAGTACCAATAAGAATGCAAGATTGAAAGCCTGGATGGTACATTTCATTATAAATAACAGAAATACAATATCTTGCTGTTCCCTGCTAAATGATTAGCCAACATATTCTGGATGTTCATTCTTAGAGTTTGTTTACTCCAGGATATGAGTGTTTGAATATTTTGAATACAGGAAGCAACTTCCATTTATTATTTCATCAAATATACTGTCACTTATAGCAGAGGAAAGAAACAAAAGCAACTTTCACAAAAAGCAAAAAGGCCATAAACATAAAGCAAATAGGACCAATCATGCTGCCGTTGACATCAATGTTAGAAGAATCGGTCCCAATATTTTGTTATATGTGCTATAGAAGTAGGATCACTACCAAGTGTAGCTTTAGGGCCTGATCTCACAAACATTTACACACAAGTAATTTTACTAAGGTGAGTAGATCCATTTAAGTTACTCATGTGCAAAAGTGTCTGGGACTGTATTTTGCCCATATTGAAAATTAAATTGTATATAATTGTATGTAATAGTACATCATTGCAAAGGAATAATAAGTACAAAGCCAGAGCTAATCCACCTTATAACATAATACAGGATTTTAGTTAAAAATTTTAACTTTGTAGATTGTACCATTTATTTTATTATGTGTAATTATATTACTCAATGTCAGCCTACTTCAGTTTTGGCTGCATTTTATTAATTGCTTATACAACCATACAGATATTATTGCTATAGTTGCCATTGCTGTATTAATATATAGTTATATTTTAACACTTTTTAATAATGTAACAATGCCAATATTTATTTAATTTTTTAAAATATTTGAATTTGTGTCTCTCCCTCACCCCCATTTACAGTCAGCCATTCGTTTAGAGGCACATGACAGTGCTGCTTATTTTTAAATATACAGCAGACCTAAATGTATAGCTTTCTTGCAGTGTTCTGAACCATTTTCATAAGGTGCTTATAACAGAGTGCCTCACAGACCACCTCCCCTCCCACTGGCCATCTCAAAGGAACCTTGTGGCAACTACAGCAGATGCTTACCTAAAAAAGTAATAGTAGACTGGACCAGGTACCGGCATCACTTATTTTGAAGCATGAGGCAGACTTGGAGCTACAGAAGAACGCAATTGGCAGATTAAAGGTGGGACAATTCAAAGAGGATCTGATTCACGTTTATTGTTAATAAGGGCCTGATCCAAAGCCCATGAAATTCAATGGGATTCTTCTAGCTGACTGCCATAGGCTTTGAATCAGACCATAAAAATTTAGGGGAACAAATTAAGACATAGCTAAAAATACATTTTCTTATCTTTTAATACTGTTTTGTAGATGGAAATGAGAACAGCTAGCACCATGTGACCAACCAACTCTCTACAGACCATCACCTCTGTGATGAACCTGGTATAAGGATCTGAACAGAAGGCTCAACGGACTACCAGTGGTCAACTGTAATACTAATATCAGTGTTAACCCATATTTGTATGGCATTTTTCAAAAATTCATGTTCCTATATGCAAAATTCATATTCTATACTAATTATTACAGTATCTATTATATCTGTAAGATGCATACAAATGTAAAGTATCTGTTATAAAGCAACTAAAGTCCAAAATATACTTATTTTAATTATCTCATGAAAAGTTTGGGTTGAATATTTTGCCTTTTATTACCAAGGTAGCATAACATAGTTTCCACACTTTTACCAAAAGAGTAGCAGTCTTTGCACTGTACAAAGATCTTTCTTTGTTAATTCCTGAATACCACTTTAAAAGTGAAGAACACAAAATAGATTTTCACATCACTGATTACACTAATTAATTCCTGATGGTTTAGCAGCTACAGAATCTGCTGCCTAGGTAAAACTGTTTGCTAAATCACAGTTACTGAATATCAAAAAACCTAAACCTTTTGCATAAGTATATTTAGTGCCTTTTCAAAGCCCTTTGTTTCCACAGCACAAACTGCAAAACCTTCTGCCACTTCCACAGATAGTATGAACACAGACTGGACTCCTATACTGAAAATTCAGAGATATAACACAGTGTAGGACAACGCAGTATCTTAAAATCCAAAATGGTACCATGCAAAGTTTTAAGAACACTCATAATGAAATCTAGTAGATCCTTATTAAACAATGTTTAAGAGGAAAGGTTCATTGTAAAAAAAAGAAGTCTTTTGTCTTGTGTAGCAATTTTTTTAAAATGTATTTTGACTAGAGAACACCAATTTTTATTTTAAAATCTACTTTATTTAGTTTTATTAAAAACAGATACTGAGGATATTTTGTACAGTATGCCAAGAGATACTAATTGCCTATATAAACCTAAAATAGAAAAGTGCATTTTTCCCCAAATGAAATTAGATAGAAAATATTACACAATCATGGAAATAAGTAGAAATACTTACCTTCTTTCCATATGAAAATATCTTTTGAAGATAAAACAGACCTGGTGGTGGAATGAAAAACAAAACTGAGGTATATAATTCAAACACATATCAAAAAACCCCACATCTGCCTCCATAAAGAATGCATATTTCTAAACTTCTGTGCCTCTCTCCCACTCCTACTATTAAATGATAAGGACTCTATCTCAAAATACAAGTTAAAATACTCTCCTGTTTCCTAGCTGTAGGAACCAACATACTGTATAAATGCTAGCTATTGTTTCAGAAGTCATGCATCTCGCTGTACAAAATTATGGCCAGTTCCCAAGTGAAGATTTGATACCAGAAGAGCTTCTCAAGGCGTAATGAGAGCAGATTCAGAAGCACTGTGTTTCCCATCTTGTTAAAAGAAGTTGTTATTTTCAGTAAGAGATTTCCAATGATCAGCACATATACATATCATAATTTAATTGCTAAAGAGGGGGAAAAATCCTGTTAGTGCTACACACAGTTGTTTTTACTGGCAATGGTGTGCATTTTAAAAATCAAATACTTAAGTAACGTAACCATGACCAGCAATTCCTGAAAAGGATTTCTAACCTGAAAACAGGTAACTATTCAAATAAGGCACAAAACCCATATTGGCTTAATCTATGAAAGCACTGCTACTGCTTTCATAGTGCGGATTCTCCACACTGTTAATCATTTGCTGCAGTCTTTGTGCAAAAGTATACGGTATAAACAAACTAGTAACATAATGCCATCCAGTACTCAGGAGCTAAACAAAATCATGGAGAATCATTCATACTTTAAAACACGCTTACAACACATATGTTTTAACACGGTATATAGATTTTCCTGGGTTTTCAAAGTTAAAAGTACCAAAGACTGAGGCATTTACTAAGACATTTTTGTTCCAGTGTGATACTGATCCAATACCAGACATGATGACACACGATGGGCATTAAAACCACACTGTCAGCCTTAGTAAATTAGGAAAATTAGGTATCATTTGATGATATTCTATTGTTGCTATATTGTAATCACAGTAATTTTCACTGGTAATGGTGCTTCGTGATGAAGTGCGGTTCTCACAGGAAAATTGTGAAAGGTATCGAAAGATTCAGAATGTAGCATCTGGTTTTAAAAGCTCTTCAGATTCAAATTGGCATTTTACTTTATCTTGAAAATTTATTAGAGATTCAGATCATGCCAGTTTAAATGGAAAGGTGAAAGCAGGGTAATTTCATTCTATGAATTATTCAGTTTCAGACTGGTGAAATTGCCATCCATGAACTGATTCTCTGACAGTCTCTTTTGCAGAACCTCCATTACGCTTGTCATTTTTATTTCTTTATCTACGATCTTTCTCTCAGTTACTGAGCTTGTCCCTTAGGGCTCTGCTTCACAAACCAAGTATTTCAAATTGGCAATAACCTAAATGTGTTGCTGTCTCAAATCACAGTCTCCATAGGCTGTCTTTTCCAAATCATTAAAAACCACATCCATGATGATTGTCTGTTAGGCTCTTCAATTAGATGAATTTTAAAAAAAACAGAAAAGAAAAAGAGGAAGGCATCATATCAAAAACAAGAGTTATGTTCCTGTAACAGCCCAGAAGATAAAGTGATGCTTTGTGCTTCCTCCTTTGTTGTCAGTGTAACCCATTCTAGCTGCATAGCATCACGCAGAAAGAAACAACTGTTAAAGCAGGCTGACTTAGTGCCCTGATTTCCAGCAAGAGCAGATAAGGACTGCATTACAGACAGACTAATCCACACAAATATACACTTAGAGACCAAGCACAATTAATAGCTGCTGACAGGGAAAGAAGAAAAAAAAAGAAGCAACTGGATAACCGAAAGTAGAGTGTTTCATCCTCACAGGCTCCAACTGACACAGATTGCAATCCCAGAGACTCTCCACTTGATGGCTGGTTGTGTCATTGCTAGTCGACTGCTGCCCTGTATCCAGAAGGACTGGGATTGATTTAGGTCAGCGAGTCTGGTTTCTTGTTTGAGCTTTGCTCTAACTGCTTCAGTTTCTTACAATCAATCAATAGTGCCAATATTATATGTGACTCTTGGCTCGTTTAGACAGCTTCAGCAGTGAAGTGGCTGCAAAGGCCCCAATCAGACAGAGAGTGAGAAGTGCCGCCTCCTTTGTCCTATTCTTGCAGGTATATCACCGTGGTATAAGAAACTATTAGTAAACAAGGTGGGAAACCAGTTGTTCTTCATCAGAGGCAATTTGGGTATCAGGCTCCGAGCAGTAGCTGCTCAGCTGAAAACGCTGCCAAGTTAGAAGCACATCCAGGCTGTATGTCTGCTCTTATGCTAACAAAAGTAAATTTCCCTCATACAAAAAAACCGATCGAAGAATAAAAAACCTACGTTGCTTTGTGTCTAGTTCTATGCGTCTGCTTTGCCGCACTGCGACTAGAAAACTGCAGCACTAAGAGCTCTGGCAGTTGCGATAATGTAGAAAGCAGCAGCTCTGTGACACAGCAGTCAGCTGACTTGCAGTGTTATCATTCAATGTCCTCTATAGGATAAGGCCAGTTTCTAAGGTAGCACCAGAAGGATGACCTTGCATACAAAAATTGGACTAGAAAAAGTAGCTACACTCAGATACACCTGGCAGTGATTTTTGGTGCCATTTTCCATCTACATAGTTTTCAGCAGCTTCACAGGGTCTTGAATTTTTTTACAAGAAATTCCTTACAAGAATGGAACATGTCTATTGGATAGTTAACCTCCCATCATCAAAATAGTCAATATGATAAGCTATTGTTAATGACAACAGTTGCTATGACTGAAGTACAGTGTTACAAATGAACTAGAAAATGCTGAATTGTAAGTCATGTGCCTACAAAAAAGGTGAGGTTTATCTATGGAAGTATCTTGCCTGAATATGAACATGAACATGTCTCTGGCACATATATACTATGGGGTTTAGTGCCTTAGAAATATAAGCCAAGATTTGGGAAGATATGTGTTTGAAGTTAGATCCCTATTTAGGCATCTAAATAAATGACCTGATTTTCATAGATGCTGCTGATTATTATGCAGCTCCCAACTGAAGTCAGTTGGAGCTGTTGGGTGCTCAATACTTTTGATAATCAGGACACTTGTCCAGGTACCTAAAGAGGGACTGCCAGGGGAGAATTTCAAAGGTACACATGGCAGCTGGGTGGCTAACTTCCATTCAAACTCAGTGGGAGTCAGGTGCCTAACTGCTGTTTGTGCCTTTGAAATTGTCCCCCTAGGATCCTAGATTTAGACATTTATCTTTGAAAATCTTGGCCACATATAATTCTAAAATTATTCTTATCGCGATGGCAGTTCCATTAGAAATGGTTAGAACACAATTAACTCATCATCTGTCTTAAATCATAGTGAAGTCCTACAAAAAGGCATGTATATTGTATGGTCTAAACACACTCGCGTAGGCTAAATTTTCCCCTACATTCCTACTGTATGCTGTGCATCTCAGTGAGCCACTAAAGTCAATGAAAAATATTTATAAAGGTGTTACCCTGTGGTTTAACACCACTAAGGGCTTGTCTACATGGTGCCAGCAAAGCGCACTAGAGGCGGTATGGTTTGTAAAGTTGCACTCTTAACACCTGATGTAGACCTGATGGTGCATTCTAAAAAAGGACCCACTTCCCATTAATGTAGTCAGGACTATGTTACTGTGAACTGGGTATCTTTTAGAACAGACCAACAGGGTCTGCACAGTGAAGTTAGAGCGCAGCACGGTAGTGCACTTTACAAATCACATCTCTCTAGAACGCTTTGCGGCACCATGTAGACAAGCCCTAAACTAAGCAAAGCAATTGCTATAAACTAGGTTGGTATTAATTGTAATGACTATCATCATACTGAATTACTTCAGTATTTAAGTGGAAGCAATATGGAATTATACTATAAATTAACAATTTGCACCAAAACCAGAATAAACTGTATTAAAATAACAATATTAAAAGCTTTGTTGTGACTTCTAAGCCACAGCTTTATGTTGGGAGAGAAATGGAAGGCATGATGGCCAGATCTCCCTGATGCACATAGGGCAGACATCCACTGCTATTCTGCTTTGGGAAAATGGGGCCATCGTCCTACTTCCTCCCTAACCATTTTAGGGTGACTAATGTCCCAGAGGGCATTAAGAGAGAACAGTTCTGTACTCAGGAAAATACAAGAACTCCAATAGTAGCCAGCCCCTATACATATTGCAGAAAAGTGGGGAAGTTTCTTGTGCCCCCCACCCTTTCCCCTTGGCAGGGCTAACCTGAATTAGTTTTTGCTGTGTCTCAGCAAAGCCACACATGGCATTTAAGATTGCCTTTTCTTTTACTGTTGTGAGACTCCCTAACACACACACTGGAGAAGCATAAAGCAAAAAGCAGCAAGTTAAGGATACCAGTTAGTGGAGCTGTTGGATGACTAGTACACTATGTCAAATGGAGCTTGGTTCCAGGAGTTGGCATCTACACAGTCCCTTCTCAGAAGCGTACACCCAAAATTTTAAGCACGTTTGCCTGGCAGCCCCAGACACTATTTGTTCCATGCCCTGAGAAACCCTCTTCTTCTATTTGCTCAGAGGAATCCCTCTTCCGTTGGGCTTCTCCTGGGGCTGAAGTGGCTGCCTTTTGCCCTCTCTTGGCCCTTCCACCATTATGTCAGTGGGAAAAGGGAAGCATGTCTCTCTTCTGCTGCACCCACCAGCTCTACTGAGCTGGCTGCAGATATAGCGTACACTAGCTAAGGAACACTCCGAAGCATAGGCACTAAGTTTTCTTTTTCCCGGGGATGCTTCACCCCAAGACTCCACCCCCTCTGCCTTTTCTCGCCCTTCTCTGCCCCCTCCCGCCCTTGCTCTGTCTCTTCCTGCCCCGCTCAAACCCTTCCCAAGGCATCACCCACCTGCTGCTCTCTGCCCTCTCCAAAGCACATCCCCAGCCACCAAGCAACTTTTGCTGGTGGGTGCAAAGCACCCACTATTTTTTTTCCATGGGTGCTCCAGCCCCAGACCACCCATGGCATTGGCGCCTATGCTCTGAAGTGTTTCCCCAATCCTGATGCTTTATTTTGGTGAAAGGATAGGCAGATGCACCCTATTCCCCAAAGATCCCACAGGAATTGAGGATTGATCCTGAAGACCGTGCTGGTGGAATGGTGAAAGAAGTTAGTGGGCCCTAGCACAATGAGGGGACAAGTCCTGGGGAGTCACTAAAAGTGAGATGAGTGTGAAATGCAGGGCTGTACAAATGCCGTCGACCCAGATTCAGGAACCTTTCTGAAACCTATGTTGGCTTATATGGACCTTTCAACCAGCCCTGCTTTCAATTTAGTTATCAATATTGCTGAAGGATAATGAACTTTCCAACAATGTGTACACAGTTCCTTAATCAGGCATGTTAAAAAATAATGTCTTTGGTTGCCTTAAAATACTTTTGCAGAAGGTGCATAGTTCAAACTACAGCAGACCCTCAGATTTCCGAACACCTCAAGAATGGAGGTTGTTCATAACTCTGAACAAAACATTATGGGTGTTCTTTCAAAAGTTTACAGATGAACATTGATTTTATACAGCTTTGAAACTTTACTATGCAGAAGAAAAAATGCTGCTTTTAACAGTCTTAATTTAAATGAAACAAGCATAGAAAGTTTCCTTATGTAAATTTTTTTAGCAGCTTACGTTTAACACAGTACTGTACTACTTTTTTATTTTTTTGCTTTGCTGCTGCCTGTTTGCAACTTGTGGTGCCAAATGATGTGTATGTTGACCGGTCAGTTTGTAACTTGGGTGTTCATAACTCTGAGGTTCTATTGTATTGTCTAGTTCCTGGCCAAATTTTATATTATATATTTAAACTAGGACATTATTGCTCTACAGCTTGGAAACAGTCACTGAAATATGGAAAGTTTCACATTTTTTTGGCCATTCAGCCAGTCAACGAACAGGACAAATCAATTTTTTAAACAAAAAACAGAAAACTGCATCCAGGCTCATAAACTTGTATGCTAAGATTTAGGCAACGAATTTGAAACAGCTGAGCTATTATACTGAAAATGTGAGGATCCAATGATGTTAAAGGGAAAGACCTGGCAGGTACTTAACTCGAGTACTGCTGACACAAAGCTGTACTATAACTTGTTTTTAAGGCATAACCAAAAAGATTTATATTTTATGTGAAATGATGAACTCAGAACACTTTGCAACTCCTTTTGATGTCCCCACTTCCCCTTCTCCCCTACGAACATATAATTTCATTGTCACGCAGCATTTATGCATCTGCTAGTATTTTGAAGGTTTTTTCAGTGTGATGGAGTATACGCTGAGCCAGCAACAGTTAATGAGCTGCTGTGGGCCCATTCAGCCCTGTCCCGCTACACCTGCACTTACTGTCAGGTAATGAAGGGGCAGTTAAAAGGGGAGGATGACAGCTCAATAGCTGGCTGATCAGGGAGGAAAACAGACCTCCTCTCCTTTGCTCCTTGAAGAAAAGACTAGCTCAGAAACTGATGACTGCTAGAACCCTCTGGAAGAAGGTAGGCCTGCACCAGGACTATTGAGTGGGTTTTTTGTTTTGGAGGTTTTTTTGAGCAAAGCAAAGAAATAGTCCCCAAAACAGCTTTTTGGGCTGTCTAAGACAGCCTCGGGGGCCCAAGGACCTTTGGTGTATCTGTGCTGTCTGGGACAGGCCTGAGAGGCCTAACAAGCCTGTTGTATAGAACCCTTTCCCAAAGATGAGGTGTGGGAAACTGCCTCAATAAATGCAGTGGACTTTGCACCTTACTCAAATCTGCCCTGATGTTTGTCTTGGACCCTGTAAAGCATGGTCACATTTGGATAAAATCTGTGTCAGAAAATGCCTATTAAAACTGAAACTCTTTGTAAGAAAGAGACTATTGCAACACATTTCCCATTTTGAGGGGTTTTTTTAAGTTTTGAAATTGTCAAGATGTCCCTTTTGACATTTTCTAAACTAAAAAGTTCCATTTATTTAGGTCAAAACAACCTGTTTACAGTTTTAAGCTAATTTTATGGTAAAATAAAATGTAAAAGGTTGACATCAAAATGAAATGTTTCATTTGGCACAATCAGAAATTTATTTTTTAGCTTTCCAGCTCACAAAATTTGAGATTTTGACTGTGTCCCAATTGAGGAGGAGGAAAATTAAAAAAAAAACAACCAATTTTTCTTATGGAAAGGAAGTCATTTCCCTCCCAGCTCTACTATCCTCACCCAGTTTTGCCCTTATCTAGAGTTTCTTCCATAGGTTCTCCCATGTACAATATACCTTGTTTTTCCCTTTTTATAGCTACCCCAAATTGTTTTCTTATTATCTCTTCCACCAGAGCTGTCCTTCTCAGCAAATGTGAATACTGTATTATCCAAAGTGTAAACAAAGGCTGATAAACCAAGGTCCCAGTAGATAATCTTCTATATTACTACATGATTAGTCGTTCTCAGATTTATCAAATGCTGCATCAAAATAAGGTCATAAAATCCCTAATTTGACCCTGTCCCACCATCCTAAGTGAATCCCTGTTTACTGGCACAGGGAGATTAGATTACCCTTCATTCACCTCAAAAAAGCAACATCATGTGGTATATACTGAGCATATCCGAGAAGTCCTATGGATGACATGCCATGGACAAAGACCTCTCATTTGCCTTTCCTTTCACTGATATTCATGCTACATGACATGTAGCAAACAACACTACAACTTTCTTTCATATTTCAGATCAGCAATTTCCATTTTCTTGCATGCATGGTGTTTTACACAAAATATTTTTATTTAGTTTTTATACTAACACTTTTATTTCTGACAGCCAGCTTTGTTTATACTTGAATTACTTACATGAAAGATTATCCACATAATTATCAAAGCTGAAAAAGATACATATTCTGAAGGAGTGTAATCTCTTTATTAGTTTATGAACCCTAGGTCCCACAGGGAGAGTCACAAATTCATTGTCCCGCTAATTTCACATTTAAGTCTCTGCATTAGCTATAAATGTGTAAAACAGAAGTAGAGAGTTCCTACGCATCTGATGTCATGGGCATTATTTTCTTTCACCATATGTCCAAAGAAACGTGCACTCAACCAATTTGATCTTGATGCAATTGTTTCAGAAGGTAGGATATGAAGTGGGATTAAGAAATACACCGCTTCTCTTTCACCTTGGTCACAAGCATTAGGTTTTTGATCAACCCAATTCTGCACTTAAACCTTGATTTCTTTCCCCCCTCCCCTCCCATCAGATACTGAACTGTGCTTTCACACTGCCATTCTTGTATACACTCTGGGCCAAATTCAGAGGCCCTTACTCTACTTTTATTCAGTTCTTACAAATTCCTCCTCAATGGGAGTAAGTGACCCAGGATTTGGTTACTTTTATTACCTTTGTCTAAGTAAAATTTATGGAAACTCCAGAAAGCACTGGAGGGTGGTATATAGTGTAGTGTGTTGGTGTTCCAGGCAGACCATTTACTAAAGCAGTGCTCTACAACTTCTCCATATATTTTAAAACAACATTTCTCCCTCCCTCACCCCCAACCAGGTCCAAGTTTTGCATAATTTTTACATCAGGCCAGAAAGAAGAGAGGTGGCCTAATATTGAAATGGATATGACATCCCATATACTGCCTCCCGTCCCTGTATGGCTCTGGAGCCCACTCCCATTCAGCCCCTGACTCAGTGCTGTCACCCCATTAGCTCCTGAGCCTGTGCCCCAGTCTGTCCCACCCCCAAAAGCCCTTCTGAACCCCAGTCTGTGACCCCTTCCAGCAGCCCCAGGAGCCCCACTCTTCCTCCAAACCTGACTCCACAGGCAGGCTGCAGTTACTGCTAGTCAGCCAGCTGTTCTGCTACCACAGCACCTTTGGTTGTGCAAAAGGCAGAACTGCAGCAATTTTTTGGGCAGAATGTATTTTCTGCGGGGGGGGTGGGGGGGGAATCTGCAGTAGACATGAATGCTGCACGTGCTCAGTAGGGTAGAATTCCCTGAGGAGTAAACTAAGTAATGGTAACAAAATGAAGTAGTATACACAAAGTTGCAAAGTGATACTTTAACACTCCTCAGTTGTCTGCCAGTTTTCCACTAAAGATGTACGCTGAACTGAAAAAGCTTGAATAAAATATATTGAAACAATTGATTTTTTTGTTTTAAAGAAAAAATGGGGAAAGCAGATTCTCAGAAAAGCAAGGCAAAACTGCATCCAGCCACCAATCATAACCAGAATCTCCAAGTAATAAATGTTTTTGAAAGTGGTGTTTGGTATCAAAATCCAGTTACTTTCATGTTAGCCATTATTACACTGTCATTCATCTCTCAAACTGTATTAAATGTAAATAAAACTAAATATAAATTAATCAAGCAAGATATAAAACCTATAGACATGTTGCAGTACCTGTTCCAGCATATAGTATTTCAGTATTGTGACAGGGTCGGGCCAGATGGCTACAGGAGAGTAATCCTATTGGGATCCGGGAAATGGGTGGGCAAAGCCCTCCCCCCCCCCCCCCCCCCCCGGCCTAAGGGGGGATCCACAGGACCTGGACACAAATAAATACGGGGGACAACTAATGAAATAACAGGGACAGGAGTGTGGTCAAAGGGTCAAATGAAGGGAACCGGACGGGGACACCGAGCAGAGAACCCCGGACAGCACCCACTGCTCCTCAAAGGCATCAAGGGAGTCAGTGGACACCACCCAGAAGAACTCTGCCCGGATACGTGAACGGATCGAGGATCCGAAATAGGCCCCACAGTCACAGGAGACTCCATCAGCCAACCTCCTCACTCTGGTTTTATAGATGGCCATTTTAGCTAGGGCCAGGAGGAGGTTGACCAGGAGATCCCGTGACTTTGTGGGGCTGCAGATAGGGAGTGCATAAATAAGAAGGTGAGGGGAAAAGTGCAACCAAAAACATAATAAAATATTGGTGAGGAGTCGGAATAAGGGCTGCAGCCTGGCACGCTCCAAATATGTGTGCCAGGGTTTCCCTCACGCCGCAAAAGGGGCAGGTATCCGGGATAGGGGTGAACCGAGCCAAGTACACGCCCGTGCTCATGGCTCCATGAAGGAGCCGCCAACTGATATCCCCAGTGGGCCTCGGGACCCAGGTGGAATATAGGCCGGCCCACCGGGGCTTCTCACCCTCCAAAGGTGGCAGGAGGTCCCACCATTTTGTATCGGGGCAGGACATGAGGGTGAGGGCGTGAAGGGTGTAGAGCACGAGCGTGTATAGATGTTTCCTTGGCGCCGTCTGGAAGCAGACCGGCTGCAGCTCATGCAGCTGGCTCATAGTGAAGGGGTGGCGGGTCAGTTTGGTCCACAGGGCAGAGGCCCAATGAAAAGGTCCGGCGGGCCTGAGGTGGAGGGTGGGCGGGGCGCGCCCTCATGTAGGACCCGGTTGAGGTAAACCCGAGTAGCGGATGGCAAAGTGGCCTTCACCTCCTGAAGTATGTGCCGGGGAGTACGAGGTCTGGAAAGCCCCATGCGCTGAGCGAGCGCTAGGGGATCCAGCCACTCTGCCCGGTCATAGTCCAGGAGGTCTCCGACTCTTGTGACTTCTGCCAGGACCAACCTTTGGCGCACTGAGGGGGACTCTGCCACCTGCACGCAAAGCCTGGGGTTGTGTAGCAGGGGCTCCACGAGGAGGTCTGCCCCCTCGGTGGCTACCACAGACCTGGTCATTGAAAGCAGTTTCCAGGTCTGGAGGAGGTCCTGGTAGAAGACCGGCAGCCCAGAGAGGTCTCGCGGAAGACCTCTCGGATGGAGATAAAGGAGCTGCCGGTCGTATCGGAGCCCTCGGAAGCGGCGCAGGAAGGCGTGCGCCAGTATGCTCCACACAGGACTACCTGCACCATAAAGGAGCCTCTGCAGGGCCTGGAGGCGGAAGACATGGACCTGAGTGTGCAGACACTTCAGGCCCTGCCCTCCCTCCTCCAGGGGTAGATGGAGAACCCCTGCAGGGACCCAGTGCAGTTCTGACCAAAAGAACTCCAGAATTGATGTCTGGAGGTTAGCCAGGAAACCCGGGGCCGGGACCAGGGTGTTGAGCTGGTACCAGAGCATGGACAGGACTAGTTGATTAAGCACCAAAAGGTGAGACACCGGAGTAGTCCTGTCCATTTCCGAAGCTGCTCTATCACCCCACCCTCTAAATTGTGCCAGTTCTCCAGCAGAGAGGGATGCATGGTAGAAAGGTAAATGCCGAGACAGAACAGCAGACCCACACTCTACCGGATGGCCTGAAGCGCGGGTGGGAGGGAACTCGCCTGCCAGCCACCCCGACCACCAGGCCAGAGCTCTTGACCCAGTTGACCGGGAGGAGGAGGCTGCTGAATAGATGGCCTGGCAAGCCTCCACCCGTGGCAAGTCGCCTGGGTCCTGGACCACAAGGAGCACGTCGTTGGTGTACACTGACAGGACCAGCCGCAGCTCCGGCTCCCGCAGCACCAACCCCGACAACCTCCTGTGGAGGGGACAGAGGAAGGGCTCAATCGCTAGAGCGTACAGCTGGCCCAAGAGGGGGCACCCCTGCCGTACTCCTCGCCCGAAGCTGACCAATTCAGTCAGGGTCCAGTTGAGCCTGACCAGACACTCTGCAGAGGCGTACAGCACCTGGAGAAAACCCACAAACTGGAGTCCGAAGCCAAATGCTTGCAGAGGGCTTTGGAGATACTCCTGTTGAACGCCTTCTCCTGATCTAAGGACAGGAGGACGAACGACAGACCATCCCTACACCCGAGTTCCAAAAGGTCCCAGACCAGATATAGGTTGTCAAAGATGCTGCGGCCCGGGACGGTGTAGGTCTGGTCTGGGTGGACCACGTCCGCCAGCATGGACCCTAGCCACAGCGAGATTGCTTTTGCCACAACTTTGTAGTCCATGCTGAGGAGCGAGATGGAACACCAATTTCGTCAATCGCGGAGGTCCCCCTTCTTCGGCAATAAGGCGAGCAAGGCTCACCTGCACGAAAGAGGGAGGACCCCGCTCTGAAAAGACTCGGCCCAGACGGTGACTAGGTCTGGGCCGAGGACGTCCCAGAACACGCAGTAGAACTCCCCGGTCAGCCCATCCATGCTCGGAGATTTATTGGTGGGCATGTGACGGAGGGCTTCCGGGAACTCGGCCAGCGTGAGAGGCAGCTCTTGCTGGTCTCGGTCGCCCGTGCTGACCATAGGGAGCTCCTCCCAGAGCACTCTGCAAGCGTTAGGATCGGTCGGATCCGGGGAGAAAAGGCTTGCATAGAAGTGCAGGAGGGCGAGAGCCATCTCCACCGGATCCGTGAGGGGGTGCCGTCTTCTGCCACAAGGCAGGTGACGTGTTTCTTGGCCCCCTCCTCCTTTTCTCTAGGGCATAGAAGAAGCGGGAGCTGCAATCCATCTCCCGAAGGAGACTGATGCGGGATCGAACAAAGGCACCCCGGGCCCAATGGTCCTCCAGGGCCCGAGCTCCTCCCGCTTCTCCTGGCGTGCTCCACAGAGGGGCGGATCCTCAGGGCTGGCAGCCAGATGCTTCTCCAGCTCTAAGACCTCCCGTTCCAACTGCTCTATCGCCACATCCCTCCGTCGGCTGGTGCCCCAGGTGTAGTCACAGCAGAAGAGCCAGGCGCACACCTTCCCCAGGTCCCACCACCGCCGCGCCCAGGGAAAAACACACCGCTGCCCTCGCCAGACCAGTCAGAACTCCCAGAAGGACGTCATGAAGCCCACATCCTCCAACAAGCTGTTGTTAAAATGCCAATAGGCCGGCCCCAGCCTCTCCGCGCAGAGGGAGGCCGTCATGGTGGCTATCTGATGTTCAGAAAATGGGGCCAGCCGGATGCTGGAGGACTCGTGAAAGGTGGAAATGTGATAAATAAATGTGGCCAACTGGGAGTGGCACGACCGATGGGCCTCCACCCAGACAAAGGTGAATGTGGAAATGTCATCTGGGTGATGGTCGCGCCAGACGTCCACCAGGGAGTGGTGTTCGACTATCTACTGGAGGACGTCCGCTGTGGCCGGGCACTACTCGGTCCCCGAGTGGTCCCGCTCCTCCAGGGTGGTGTTAAAGTCCCCACCCAGGACCAGGCACTTATAAGGTGCCAAGGAAGGCAGACGCCTACTGATAAAATTTCAGCCGCTCCGGGCCCAATGTCGGGGCATAGATGTTAACGAGGTTGACCACGAGCCCCTTCATATGGACCTGGAGGGGCAGCAGGCGGCCCAGCACAGCCTCAGCGACCCCCAGCACCTCGGGCCATAGGTCGGGAGAGAACAGGCTCGCCACCCCAGCTGTACGAACTGTGATATGGCTAAAGTACACCCTGTCCCCCCAATCCAGCAGCCAGCTGTCTTCGGAGGTCGGATCCGTATGGGTCTCCTGCAGGAAAACCACAGAGTCCGTCCCCCCCACCGAAGGAAGGAGAGCACCTGGGACCTGCGGAGACCCATCCTACAGCCCCGGGTGTTCAATGGTGAGAGGTGCCATGAGGAGGGCTGGGGGGGGGGATCCTCGCCAGCAGGGATGCTCTCGGCTCCCGACAGGCCACACAACAGTCCGTGACCTACCCCCTAGGTGAGCAAGGAGTCATGGACGAGGCGGACCCACTGGTAGGCCGCAGCAGCCCGCTTCCTGGTCCTTTTACCCTCCCCCAGGAGGGCCCTCGCGGCCCGGAGGATTTGATGAAAGTCCCCCCATTGCCGGAGAGCAAGCTGTACCTTGTTGCGGGAGCCACGGATGTCTTCTAAAAACTCCCGCAACTCCTGTCGCAGCACATGGGGGGGTGGGGTTATGGTCTCCTGGTTATCCCCTGACGGGGCCCTTGGTACAGCCCCGTTGTCCACCAAGATGGGCAGACGGTGCGGACTCCGAACGGGGCGCCTGCGCCACTAGGCCCGCCTCAAACCCTGGGGCAATAGGGGGTGGCGGAGGGAGAATAGCAGCCCTTAGTGGGTCAGGACAGGTAAACACAAAGGCTGCTCCCTGGGGGTCAGCTCCTGGAAAAGGGAAGAAGACAGCCCCACGGGCGGCAATAACATCGCAGGAGGTGGACGGGATAGGGACAAGGGCAGGGGTGAGATTCTGGGCTTCAAAAGCCAAGCAGCTGGATGGTCCCGCTCAGGCTCAAGGGTTGAGGGAGTGGGGAGGAGGCTCTCAGCGATGCCGGGCGCAGGCTCTATGGTGGGTTTGGCAGCCATGGCGTCAGGAGGTGGACTATCTTCTGTAGGGCCCCTGCCCAGGAAGGAAGTCGATTGCTCCACACCAACAAGGCGTGCCCCTGGTGGCTTGGGTCCCGGCCACATGGCACTGGCTGTCACCGGAACAGGCTCGGTGGCCACCAGCGGGGTGCCTTCTGGGGCTGGGTTGATGGAGGAGTCCAGGGGCTCCTCGGAGGTGGGAGCGAGCATGGGAAAAGGGGGCCTGGAGTGAGGTCGCCCAGATTGAGGCCCGCTGGCATAGGGTCATCCTCCCCCTGGGTGACCGGGGTCACACCTAGGGCCTCGATCTCCTCGTATATGGAGGGGAGATTGCTTTCTGCCACCCCGGGGTTCTCCCCACAGACACCTGACGGTCGCCTCGGGGCTCACAGAGGCTTCAGATGGTACCAGGGCAGAAGGGGCTCCCTCGGGGGCCTCAGAGGGGAGATACTGCCTTCCAGTGCTGCCACCTCTTCCCCAGCCGGCATCGGTGGATGGAATACACCTGTGGGCAAAGCGGAAGGCTCGGCATCGGTGCTCCCCTTCCTGGTCTTCCGGGGGGCCTCCGCATCGGATGGGAGAAGCGGAGCTCGAGCCTTCCACTTGCCCCGCTTCCCCTGTACTAGGGCCCAGCCCTCCATGGCATCATCTGGGGGCTGGTCAGGGGCGATGGCTCAGGGACTCGGGGGGGGGGGGGTAACAGTGGGGCAGTGCGAGGGAGGGAAGATTCCCCCTGCGCTGGACCCTCTCCCATGCCCGGCGGTGTCCCTGCAGCACCCTCCTCCACAGGCCCTGCCAGATTGCAAGCAGCGGAGAGGGGCTCTCCCCTCGTCTGGGCATAGTGGGGAAGGTGCCCCTTGGGCCCGAGCGGGAGCAGTGGTGGGCTGGGTAGGAGGAGGGGTGGCTTCAAGGCTGCAGTTGGAGCAGTAGCAGCACCCGAGGGTGGGGGGTCCAGCAACTGGCCAGCAACCAAGTAGCCAAGAAGGGGAATGGTGTCTGGCCCAGACAGGGGAGCAACTGGAGCAGCGGTAGCAGCAGGGAGAGCACAGGGCCTAGCAGCAGGAGCCCTTTCCCTCCAGGCCAGAGGGCTACAGAAGAGTGAGCAAAGGGAGAGCTATTGGTCCCAAGTAAAGCAGGTCCCTTTTCCCTGGGTAAAAGAACAGGGAAGGTTTTTTTTGAAACAGAAAGAAAGTTTATTGGTAACGCTTACAGAATTACCAAAAAAACAAAACAACTATGCAACAAAACAACGCAATCAGAAGGTACAACACAGCAGCTTTCAGGAGGGAGAAGTGTTCAGGCTAGCCTGGGCCCAGAGCGGGGGGGCTTCCTCGACACTCGTGGTCTTCCACCCTCCTGAGTTACCTGGTGGCCTAGAGCGGGGGGGCTTCCTCGACACTCGTGGTCTTCCACCCCCTCGAGTTACCTAGTGCCGCGCCCAGTGTCACCGATCCTCCCTCTCCTGAGAGTGCCCGGTAAGATGGGCACGGCTGCGGGGTGGGCGGTTTAGGGAGGGGGGGGGGTAGACACCCATGTATTATAGAACCCCTCCTAGATGACAGGAATGATGGTATCCCCAGCGGCGACGGCTGGGGCTGGCGTCTCTCGCTCTTACCCTCAATCAAAGGGTCAGACGGAGGGAACCGGACGGGGTCACCGAGCAGAGAACCCCAGACAGCGCCCACCGCTCCTCGAATGCTTCAAGGGAGTCGGTGGATGTCGCCCAGAGGAACTCCGCCCGGATACGTGAATGTACTGAGGATCGGAAAACGGCCCCACAATCGCAGGACGTTTCGTGGGCCAACCTCCTCTCTCTGGTTTTATAAATGGCTGTTTTAGCCAAGGCTAGGAGGAGGTTGACCAGAAGATCCCGCGACTTTGTGGGACCACGGATGGGAAGTGTATAGATAAAAAGGTGGGGGGAAAAATGAAGCCAGAAGCGTAATAGAATATTTGTGAGGAGCCGGAAAAGGGGCTGCAATCTGGCACACTCTAAATACACGTGCGCCAGGGTTTCCCTCACATTACAAAAAGGACAAGTGTCCGGAATGGGGGTAAACCGTGTCAAAAACACGCCCGTGCTCACAGCTCCGTGAAGGAGCCGCCAACTGATGTCCCCGACGGGCCTTGGGACCAAGGTGGAATACAGGCTGGCCCACCGAGGTTGCTCACCCTCCAAAGGTGGCAGGAGATCCCGCCACTTTGTATCGGGGCGGGACACCAGGGTGTGGGCGTGAAGGGTGTGAAGCGTAAGTGTATATAAGTATTTCCGTGAAGCAATTTGAAAGCTAACCGGCTGCAGTTCGTGCAGCCGGCTTGCAGTGAAAGGGTGAGGGGTTTGTTGGGATCTACGGGGTGGGGGCCCGATGAAAAGGTCCGGCGGGCCTGGGGTAAGGGATGGGCGGGGTGCGCCCTCGCACAAGGCTTGGCTAACGTAAGCCCGAGCAGCGGGGGTCAAAGCGGCCTTCACCTCCTGAAGTACGCGCCGGGGGGTTCGGAGGCTGGAGAGCCCCATGCGCCGAGCAAGCATCAGGGGATCCAGCCAGTCTCTCCGGTCGTAGTCCAGGAGGTCTCCGACCCTCGTGACTTCCGCCAGGACCAACCTCTGGCGCACCGAGCGGGACTCCGCCACCTGCACACGGAGCTGGGGATTGTGTAGCAGGGGCTCCGTGAGGAGATCTGCTCCCACGGTGGCCGCCACGGACCTGGTTGTTAGAAACAATTTCCAGGCCCGGAGGAGGTCCTGGTAGAAGACCGGCAGCCCAGAGAGGTCTCGCGGAAAACCCCTCGGTGAAAGATAAAAGAGCTGCCGGTCATATCGAAACCCTTGGAAACGGCGCAGGAAGGCGTGCGCCAGTATGCTCCACGCCGAACTACGTGCACTATAAAAGAGCCTCTGCAGGGCCTGGAGGCGGAAAACGCGGACCTGAGTGTACAGACACTTCAGGCCCTGCCCTCCTTCCTTCAGGGGTAGATGAAGAACTCCAACAGGGACCCAGTGCATTCCTGACCAGAAGAACTCTAGAATCAATCTCCGGAGGTGGGTCAGGAAACCCGGGGCCGGGGCCAGGGTGTTGAGCCGGTACCAGAGCGTGGACAGGACTAGTTGGTTAAGCACCAGTGCTCTCCCTCGGAGGGAGAGACATCGGAGTAGCCTCGTCCATCTCCGGATCCGCTCTATCACCCCGCCCTCTAAATTTTGCCAGTTCTCCGGCGGGGAGGGATGCGTGGCGGAAAGGTAAACGCCGAGATAGAGCAGTGGACCCGCACTCCACCGGATGGTCTGAAGTGCGGGTGGGAGGGAGCTTACCTGCCGCCAGTCCCCCACCGCCAAGCCAGAGCTCTTGACCCAGTTGACTCGGGCGGAGGAGGCTGCCGAATAGATGGCTTGGCATGCCTCCACTCGCGCCAAGTCTCCCGGGTCCTGGACCACGAGGAGTACGTCATCGGCGTACGCCGACAGGACCAGCCGCAGCTCCGGCTGCCGCAGCACCAACCCTGTCATCCTCCTGCGGAGGAGACAGAGGAAAGGCTCGATCGCCAGAGCGTACAACTGGCCCGAGAGGGGGCACCCCTGCCGCACTCCTCGCCCGAAGCTGACCGGTTCAGTCAGGGTCCAGTTGAGCCTAACCAAACACTCCGCGGAGGCATACAGCACCCGGAGAAAACTCACAAACTGAGGTCCAAATCCAAACGCCTGCAGAGTGCTCAGGAGGTACCCATGGTCTACTCTATCGAACGCCTTCTCCTGATCAAGAGACAGGAGGGCGAACGATAAACCATCTCTCCGCCCGAGTTCCAAAAGGTCTCGGACTAGAAAGAGGTTGTCGAAAATGCTGCGACCTGGGACAGTATAGGTCTGGTCTGGGTGGACCACGTCCGCCATCACGGACCCTAGCCGCAGCGAAATTGCTTTCGCTACAATTTTGTAATCCGTGCTAAGGAGTGAGACGGGACGCCAGTTTCGTAGATCGCGGAGGTCCCCCTTCTTCGGCAGCAAAGCGAGCACCGCTCGCCTGCATGACAGAGGGAGGACCCCGCTCTGCAAGGACTCAGCCCAGAAGATGACTAGGTCTGGGCCGAGAATGTCCCAGAACGCGCGGTAAAACTCCACGGTCAGCCCGTCCATGCCCGGAGATTTATTGGTGGGCATGCGACGGAGGGCTTCCGAGAACTCGGCCAGGGTGAGAGGCAACTCTAGTCGGTCTCGGTCGCCCACGCTGACCGTAGGGAGTTCCTCCCAGAGCACCTCACAAGCGTCAGGATCGGTCGGGTCCGGGGAGAAAAGGCTTGTGTAGAAGTCACGGGCCCTCCCACACATCTCCTCCGGATCCGTGAGGGGGGTACCGTCTTCTGCAAGAAGGCAGGTGATGTGTTTCTTGGCCCCCCTCGTTTTCTCCAGGGCATAGAAGAAGCGGGAGCCGCGGTCCATCTCCCGAAGGAGGCGGATGCGGGACCGAACAAAGGCGCCTCGGGCCCGGTGGTCCTCAAGGGCCTGAAGCTCCTCCCGCTTCTCCCGGCACGCTCCGCAGAGGGACGGGTCCTCGGGATCGGCGGCCAGGCGCCTCTCCATCTCTAAGACCTCCCGTTCCAACTGCTCTATCGCCGCATTTCGCCGTCGGCTGGTGCCCCGAGTGTAGTCACGGCAGAAGAGCTTGGCGCGCACCTTCCCGAGATCCCACCATCGCCGCACCGAGGGAAAGGCACGCCACTGCTCCCGCCAGGCCAGCCAAAACTCCCGGAAGGACATCACAAAGCTCTCGTCCTCCAACAGGCTGTTATTAAAGTGCCAATAGGCCGGCCCCGGTCTCTCTGCACGGAGGGAGACCGTTACAGTAACTAAATGATGATCGGAGAATGGGGCCGGCCGAACGGCGGAGGAGTGGGCTTGTGAAAGGTGGAAACAGGATAAATAAATACGGTCCAACCGAGAGTGGTGTGACCGATGGGCCTCCACCCTAACAAAGGTGAACGTGGAGGTGTCATCTGGGTGATGGTCACACCAGACGTCCACTAGGGAGTGATGGTCAACTATCCCTTGGAGAATATTTGCAGCGGCCGGACTCGGTTCGGCCCCTGAGCGATCCCGTTCCTCGAGGGTGGTGTTAAAGTCCCCTCCCAGGACCAGGCACTCGTGCGAATCCAGGGTGCCGAGAAAGTCGGACACCTGCTGATAAAATTGTGGCCGCCTGGAGCTCATTTGCGGGGCATAAATATTGACAAAATTAACCACGAGCCCCTCCATACGGACTCGAAGGTGCAGCACGTGGCCCGGCACGGCCTCATTAACCCCTAGCACCTCAGGCCGTAGGTTGGGGGAGAACAGGGTTGCCACTCCAGCCTGCCAGGTCGCGAAGTGGCTAAAGTATACCCCGTCCCCCCACTCCAGCCGCCACCTGTCCTCGGCGGTCGGGTCCGTATGAGTCTCCTGCAGGAAAACTATAGAATACCTCCCTTCCCGAAGGTAAGAGAGCACCTGGGACCTGCGGAGAGCCATCCTACAGCCCCTGGTATTCAGGGTCGCAATAATAAGAGGCGTCATGCGGAGGGCTGGGGGGGTGGGGGCCTCGTATTGGCGGGGGGATTCAGGGCCCCCGGCGGGTTGCGCAGCAACCCATGACCCATCCCGTGGGTGAGTAGATCGTGTCGGAAGCTGCGGGCTCGCTCGTAGGCCGCAGCACCGCGCTTTCCTTGCCCCCTGCCTTCCTTTATAAGGGCCCTTGTGGCCTGGAGGATTTGATCAAAGTCCCCCCATAGCTGAAGAGCCAGCTGTGCTCTGTCGCGGGCGCCACGGGTGTGTTCTAGGAACTTCCGTAGCGCATGCCGCAGCTCATGGGGGGGTGGGGTTACAGTTCCCGAGGTATTCCCTGATGGGACTCTTAATACAGCCTCGTGGTCCGCTAAGGCAGGTAGACAGGGTGCGGACCACTGACGGGGCGTCTGACAGGCTGGGGTTATTAAATTCATTTCATGCCTTGGGGTGGAGGGGGATGGCAGGGGAAAAATTGCCACTCCTAATGGGTCGCGGCTAGAAAGTGCAAAGACTGCTCCCTGGGGGGAATCTGCAAAAGGCGGAAAGGAAATAACCCCAGGGGCGGCATTAACATTACAGGAGGAGGGACTTTGGGCAGGGGCAGGGGTGGGGGCAGGGGCAGAGGTAAGGCTCTGGGGTGCAGGAGGCAAGCAGCTAAAGGAAAGTGCCTCCTGAGCAGAGTCAAGGGTTAAGGGGTGAGGGAGGGGGCTCCCAATAATGCTAGATGCTGGCTCCATGGTGGTCTTGGCGGCCATGGCATCAGGTGGTGGACCACTGTCTGCAGAGTGCTCACCCGGGAAGACAATTAAGGGGAGGGAGCATGGGGAAAGGGAGGCTGGGGTAAGGCTGCCCAGCTCAAGGCCAGCCGGCAGCAAATCATCCCCTCCCTGGGTGACCGGGGTCAAATCTAGGGCCTCAATCTCCGCATACACGGGGGAGAGGCCAACTCCTGCCACCCCGGGGGCCTCTCCTCTAGGGCCCGCCTCAATGGCCACCTCAGGATCCGCGGGGGGTTCGGGTAGCGTCCAGGCAGAAGGGGCGTCCTCAGAAGTCTCGGAGGGGAGGGTCTCCCGTGGAGGGGGGATTCTGCCCTCCAATGCCAGTCCGTCTTCCCCTCCCGACACCAGCGGATGGATCTCGCTCACGGCCGTGGCAGGAGGCTCGATAGCAGTGCCTCCTTTCCTGGTCTTCCGGGGGGCTTCTGCGTCGGGTGGATGCAGCGGAGCTCGTGCCTTCCGCTTGCCTCGCTTCCCCTGGACTAGGGTCCAGGCCTCCATAGCATCATCTGGGGGCTGGTTAGCAGGGGTCGTGTCGGGGGGCGGAGGCAATGGTTTAGGGGTTCGGGGAGGTAGCGGTGGGGCAACATGAGGGGTGGGGGCTTCTCCTTGGGGAGGGCCCTCTCCTATACCCGATAATATCCTTGCCCCACCCTCCTCCATGGGCTCTGTTGGGTTGGTACTAGCAAGGGTGAAACTCCCTTGCTCGTCCGGGCGTTGTAGAGAAGGTATCTCCTGGGCCCGGACGGGAGCAGCAATGGGTCGAGTAGGAGGAGGGTTGGTTTCAGGTGCCGGGCAGCCAGGGGCGTCGGCAGCAACGGGGCCGATGTCCGGCTGGGTCTCGGGGGTTTCGGGTGCCCCTCCCCCCCGGGCCAAAGGGCAGTCTCTGCGGACATGCCCCGCTGAACGGCAGAGGTAGCACCGGGCCTCTCCGGTAGAATAAAAGACCCGATAGCGGGCTCCCTGGTAGGGGACTAGAAAGGACCCCTCAAGCGCCTCGTCGTCACGCGCTCCTGCCGGTGGTAGAAGCTGCACTTGCCGGCGGAACGAAAAAATGTGACGGAGGGTGGGGTCCTTGCAGCCCAACGGGAGAGGGCTGATGACAGAGACAAGTTTCCCCAGGGTGGAAAGAGCGGGTAACAGGGCAGCATTGGGTAAGAAGGGAGGAACGGAGGTAAGGACGAGGCGGACGCCCAGGTCTTCTAACGGTTCTAGGGGGACAAACACCCCCCCCACCGTCAGGCCCCTCTCTACCGCCTCCTGGGCGGCATCCTCCGAGGCTAAGAAGAAAACAACCTTCCCATACATCTTGGAGGCCGCCACAATAGCCGTGGGTCCTACCACCTTCGCCAACGCCTGCACGTATGTCTCCACGTGGGGCGAGGCGGGCACCAGGAGGCAACGGACGCCGTGCTTCCTGGTCAAGGCGGGGAAAGGGCCTCGGCCGCTGGTGATGGTGGCGGAGGCGGGGGGGGGCGAGATGACGAGGCGGCAGGTAGGGGAGAGCCCGCCACCGCCCGGGCATACGTCCTGGGGGCCGGGGGAGGGGCAATCGCAGAGCTGGTGGAGGGAAACACAGGGAGGGGCGCCACGGTTGATGATGAGGCCGCAGCGGTGGGGGCAGCCCCTGCCATGGCGGGCTCAGTGGTTTTAGCGGGGCCCTTTCCTTTCCACCCGCCCTGGCCCTTCCGGCGAACCGGGGGGGGTTTCCTAGAATCTGGGTGGGCGGTGGGTGCAGCAGCAGCAGCAATCACCCTGGTGCCTCCTGCTACCGGTGCCCCAGCAGGGGGGGTGGCAAGTATCTTAGCAATAGTGGCAGGGGGGGGACCTTGGGGGTCGGGCAGAGGTGGTGGTGGGGAAGGGACAACTAATTTTGTGGAAGCAATCTCACCCCTCTCGTTCCCCGCCATTGTGAGCAGGGAAAGACAGGGAGACACCGGAAGGAGGAGGGGGGGAGGGGAGAAAACGGAATAGCCCCTCCTTCCGCTAGATTGCAGACAGGAAAAGAAGGAATGCCGAGGGGGGGGGACTGGGAGGAGGGGGGGAACAAAATCGGGGTCCAGTAATAGGGGCAAGCTGTGGGATAAGCAATCCGGGGGGGGGGTGCAGACCCACACACGTTTGTCCAAAGAGTCTCGGTTGGTCGGCTGTTGTGTCCGGTCCGGAAGGCAAAGTTCAAAGCGAACAGCTGGATCCGAAAGGAGATGGCAGATTGCCGGCGGGGGGGCCGTGACAGTTGTAATAACGATGGGGGGGTAGGGGCACCGATGGATCGGGGGTGGGGGTCTCCACGCCACACCCCCTGTGCCACCACAAACGCAAGTAATCACAGTCAAACTCCCCCCACGAGAGTATAATTCAGAAAGTTACTCAATCTTACGGCCCTCTTCACGATGATTTATAGCTCCCTTGAATTATTTCTTCTGTCCGCTGAAATCTCCTTCTCCGGCTGTGTTGGCTGTGTTCCAAGGCCTTCGGCATATTAAGAATGCTGTAAAGTCCGAGCTGCTGGCAAGACGGCTGGGTCTGGGGGTTTCCACTCCCCCCCCCCCCGGACAGCAAATCGGCAATCTTCCCCCCCCTCCTCCGGGGGCTCAGCTGAGGCAAGTAGCTGCGTCCGAAAGAAGGCGTGGGGGGGGCGGATGCTGGCGAAGGACGTAGACGGAAAAAAAAACACAAAAAATGAAAAGAAAAACCAAAAAAGCGTCTGACCCGGTCGGGGGGGAACTAAGGCAGGTGCAAAAAGTAAGAAAAATCCGGGCCAGGGGGCTTTAGGAAAGAATAGAAAGCAGATAGCTGAGGAGCAAGCAAAAGACGTTCCGTTTCCCAACAGGGAAGGTTCCAGAACAATCAGGAATTTTCTGGAGATAATTAAGACAGACAGGCTGATTAGAACACCTGCAGCCAATCAAGAAGCTGCTAGAATCCATTAAGGCAGACTAATCAGGGCACCTGGGTTTTAAAAAGGAGCTCATTTCAGTTTGTGGCCTGCATGTGAGGAGTTGGGAGCAAGAGGCATTAGGAGCTGAGGCTGAGAATGTGGACTGTTGGAGGACTGAGGTGTACAAGCATTATCAGACACCAGCAGAAAGGTCCTATGGTGAGGATAAAGAAGGTGTTAGGAGGAGGCCATGGGGAAGTCACCCAGGGAGTTGTAGCTGTCACACAGTTGTTTCAGGAGGCACTCTAGACAGCTGCCTGCCACAGGTCCCTGGGCTAGAACCCAGAGTAGAGGGCGGGCCCGGGTTCACCCCAAATCCTCCCAACTCCTGCTCAGACACAGGAGAAGTCAACCTGGACTGTGGGTTCAGAAAAACGGCCAAGCTAAGGGCTCCCGTGAAGCTCCAAGGCGAGCAAATCTGCCAATAAGCACAAGACCCACCAAGGCAGAGGAGGAATGGTGTCAGAGGTGAGATTTGTTGTACACAGCACGGCGGAAGAAGGAGGGTGTTTGGGGGGGGGGAAAGGTCGATTTTTATTTTTTTCACCACAATGGAGGAGGTACTGCAGGCACTGATACAAGCCACAGCTGCCCAGCAGGAGGCTACCCGTGTCCAGGCAGCCACCCAACAGGAGGCAGTGCGGCTGCAGCAAGAGACTAATCGCCAGCTGATGGACCAGGCTATGTTGCAGGAACTGATAAACCAGGTAAAGGCCCTTACAGAGCTGAATCACGGCCATGATGGGACGCAGATCATGCAGGCCAGCAACTGGCTGCAGAAAATGATGCAGGAGGATGATGTAGAGGCATACCTCCTGGCCTTTGAGAGGACAGCCCTGCTTAAGGCTTGGCCCTGAGAACAGTGGTCTGGCATCCTCACTCCATTCCTGTGTGGGGAGGCCCAGAAGGCCTACTATGATTTGCCTGAAGAGGCTGCAGCAGACTACCCCCAGCTGAAAGCAGAGATCCTGGCTAGATCTAGGGGTAACGACCGCAGTACGGGCCCAGTGATATCATGACTGGAGGTATCAGGAAAACAAAACCGCACGCTCCCAATTATATGACATCATCCATCTTGCACGAAAGTGGTTACGAACTGTGTCCCGGAGTCTGGAGGAGATACTAGAGGTTCTTGTCATCAACCGGTACATGAGAGGACTACCGCCAGACCTTTGCGCCTGGGTAAGCCAGAACGAACCTGCCACCTACGACGAGGTTGTCGTGCTGGTAGAAAGGTGAAGGACGGCGAGGGAGCTGACCCGACCAGTTAAGGAAGAAGCACCCTGAGTTAAACTAGCAGCACCAAGCCCTAGAGCTCGGGTGACTGGGCCACCAGGAGAGCCCAGGTGGAAAAAGAGAGGGACTGAAGGCCCACCAGTAGCCACAAAGAGTCGGAGCACTGAGGGGGAAGAGGATCGTGATGTTAGACTGCCCAAACCAAGAGACCGGGGAATGCCTAGGGCTCCATACAGACGTTACGCCTGTGGGGAGTGGGGACCAATAACTGCACAGTGTCCCAATACCGAGGAGCCTATGCAGTGTAACCTGGGGAACTGGGCAGACCCATGCTCCCTAATCCACCTTGTGGGGGTCTCACTAACCCCACATATGTACACCAGACCCATGAAGCTAAATGAGGTAGAGACCACAGCACTGGTTGATTCGGGGAGTGCTATCACGCTTCTCTCGGGGAAGCTCGTGAAGCGTAGTCAGCTGCTGTGGGCTAAGCGTACGGGGATAACATGCGACAGTGGGACAGCTGGTTATTACCCCACCATCCCAGTAAAAAGCGAGATTCAGGGGAACACTACTGAGGTAGCAGCAGGTCTAGTCACTAAACTCCCATACCTGGTTCTCATAGGGAAGGACTTCCCAGGCTTTGGAGACTTACTCCCAGTAGGGGAATTGGAAAAAGGGGGAAGCCCTGAAAGTAGTGAGGCATCCACAGTAGACTGTCAACCCCAAACCTTCTCTGAACTATCCCCAAATTTGTTCTCCACTCCCAGACAGCGTAGAAAGACGAAAAGGGAAAGAAGGGCAGCTAAGGCCTTGGAAACCCGAATACTGGCCTAAAGCCAGAGGGTTGCTCTCGTAGGTAGGCGGACCCGAGCAGCTGAAAAGGAGGCCACCTAGGAGGGAGAAGCACCCGAGTCTGACCCACACCCGAACGCCTCTGAATCAGTAGAGGCAACAGAGAATGGCCCCCTAGACCTTGGGCAGATTAGCCCGGGAGAGGAAATTTTGGACGGGACCAGGCTGAAGACCCAAGGTATGACAACATTAGGAAAGAGGTGACCGAAATAGATGGGGTCCCCGTGGAAGGGAAAACCCAGGGACCAGGACCTTACTTCATAATGAAGAAGAATCTCTTATACCAGGTTGTACCAGCACAGGGGTGGAAGACACAGCAGATCCTACTACCTCAAAAACACCAGAATGCTGTATTAAGTCTGGCCCATAGTCCTCTTTTTGGGGGGAATTTAGGGGTAGAGAGGACCCTGGCACGGGTCCTGCAATGATTCTTCTGGCCCAGAGTACATGAAGAAGTGTGGAGATACTGTGCATCCTGCCTGGAGTGTCAGCTGCACAGTCCCCGTCCCCACTTGAGGGCACCTTTAGTACCCCTTCCCATCATAGAGGTCCCCTTCGAGCGAATAGCCATGGACCTAGCAGGACCCCTGGAGAAGACAGCCCGGGGCCACCAATATATACTTGTCATTCTGGATTATGCTACTCGCTACCCAGAAGCCATCTCCCTGCTGAACACTGCCTCTAAAACGATAGCTAAAGAGTTGGCGGGGATCTTTGCCCGAGTGGGGCTACCAAAGGAGATATTAACAGACCAAGGTACCCCATTTATGTCAAAGCTAATGAAGGACCTCTGTACACTGCTCCATATACATACCCTGAGAACTTCAGTCTATCATCCGCAGACCAATGGGCTGGTAGAAAGGTTTAACCGAACCCTCAAGGCAATGATATGGAAAGTGGCAAGTCGGGATGGGAAGGATTGGGACACCCTACTACCCTACCTTATGTTTGCAATCCAGGCGGTACCTCAGGCCTCAACTGGGTTTTCCCCCTTTGAATTATTATACAGACGCCACCCCTGTGGCATACTAGATATTGCAAAAGAAATCTGGGAAGAGGAACCCAGTGAAGGGAGAAATATAATTGACCATGTGTTGCAGATGTGAGAACGGATAGCCCGGGTCACCCCTATTGTACGGGAACATTTGGAAAAGGCGCAGGAGGCCCAGCGAACCCATTACAATCGCCAGGCAAAAGTCTGACAGTTCCAGCCAGGGGATCGGGTGATGGTGTTGGTACCCACGGCAGAAAGCAAGCTTTTGGCCCAATGGCAGGGGCCCTATGACGTGGTTGAACCAGTGGGGGAAGTAACCTACAAGGTGTGGCAGCCAGGACACCGGAAACAAGAACAAATTTATCACAGTAACCTCTTAAAGCCTTGGCACCAACGAGAGGCATGTGTAGTGGCCCAAGAGACCCCGATCCAGGGAAATAACATGCAGGAGCAGATCAGGATATCCACTGATCTGACACCAAACCAGAAGAAGGAGGTAACTGAGATGATCAACCGATACCAGGACATGTTTTCAACCAAACCAGGCCAGACCACCGAAACATACCACCACATTATCACAGACCCTGGGGCAAAGGTAACTTTAAGGCCCTATCTTTTTCCAGCAGCAAAAAGGGAGGAGATCAAGGCAGAGGTAAAAAGGATGTTGGAGCTGGGAGTCATCGAAGAGTCCTTGAAAGACTGGTGATGTAGAGGTGCTGACACCCAGCTACCACAAGACAAATTCCCTCCTGCCAAAGGCAGGAGAAGGCGGGTAACATGGGGACTCTTGGTCCTGGGAACCCTGAGAAACTGTCTTACTGATATGGGTATACTCACTCCACAAAGGGCTACTCATGTAAGGGTGACATGATCAGGCCCAAATCATCAACTGGTGTTAAATTGGAGTAACAATTGTACAATGCTAATTTACACCAGCTGAAGATCTAGCCAGTAGACTGTACCATACTTTCAGGAACTTCTATCTTAAAACATTGCATAAATGTCTGGATTAGTAATTAAATATTTTAAATATTAGCAAAAGCAGAATGGTATGTTTCTTCCCATTCATCATTTTTAAGTGAATGAAAATAGAAATCTAGTGTGACTGAGGAAAACCCCTACTACAAGTCCTGAATCTATGACCACCCAGTAATGAAAGCAGGTGGAAAAAAAATACCCCGGTGCAGGTTGTTTGCAGATTTAAATTATATTCAGCACTTTTACTCATGGTAGTTTCAGCTTTCTGGTTCCATATTTCTATTTTTAGTTGGGTGGCTTTAATCAAGCAAATTGAATTTATATTATTTTAATAAACCATGTTAGTTTAAACTGGCGCCATAATGAGTGAGACAGTTTTAAGTGTGTGTGTGCATGCATGAGTGCACACGTGCACACACACACACGCGAGATGCATGCACACACTGACTTCAGGGGCCCCCTGAATGGATGCTTGAGGATCTGGGCAGGGTGTGGATTTTTTTAATTGGAGAATTAGGGCCTTGTAGGAGTTGGATTTGGGGGGGGAATAGCTCAGTTTTCATGGATGGCCTTTTTCTGTCCAGAAAGACTAATTTGCTACTGCTGTTTCTGGCTCCTAGTGTCCTGCACCTCCAACTACAGTTCCGATGTAATGAATGGTATTAGCTGAATTGGACAAGTTGTGGGTTTCCTGATCCTTGCACTTGACCCTGATGGAGTTAGAGCAGCAAGGGAATCTATTGTAATTTCATCTGACAGCATAAGACAGAGTTTATACCAGCAGGGGTTCAGGTGTCTTAAAGCTTGACCCTCCCATGCAGTCCCTTCCCACCCTCAGCACGTTCCAAGTGCACCCACCTCCTCCTATTTACATTAGAGGTTGTGGGGGTGCAGTGGTATAGGAAGTGGCTACCCATCTCTACCAGGTTTGAAGTGTTAGAGATTCCCCTCACACAAGGGGCAGTTTTCCAGTTCTTTGCAGCTTAATAGTAGGTGTGTCCCAATCTAAGACCATCCTTGAAGAGCAGTCCCCTAATGCATCCAGCCCCTGTCAGTGGACACACTCGGTAATTACCAGGTTTGCTACTCTAACATAAATACACCTGCTTCTTTGATTGAGCTGAGTATCCACTCCAACGTAACAACAGAACTCTAATCTATTTTATAGTGAAAACTAAATTATGAAAGTGAACCAGGGTAATAAAAACAGGTTACACATAAAAGTAAACTATGCTTTCTAGAGACTATAACTTAATAGGCTACAATCCTTGTCTAACATAGTCTTACCTCACGTAAGCCTTTCCTGCAACGTTTCAGCCCAGCTCGGTTGAGATCCTGTTTACATGGATGTACCTGCACTGCCCAGTTACCCCACTCAAGTACAGGGTAAGAGAGGGGTCTGGGGCATTGGTTCTTACAAGCTAAAGCTCTCTTCCTCCTCACCCCCAAAAGTCAGGTCAAGTTCCTGGGATTCAGACTGTGTGCTCTCCCCAGCTGAGTTCACATTTTCCCCCCACCCGTTATCAACCTGTTTTTCCTGTTGACTTTATATGCAAATGGCAAGGAGGACAAGGAGTAATGGTCTCAAGTTGCAGTGGGGGAGGTTTAGGTTGGATATTAGGAAAAACTTTTTCACTAGGAGGGTGGTGAAACACTGGAATGCGTTACCTAGGGAGGTGGTAGAATCTCCTTCCTTAGAAGTTTTTAAGGTCAGGCTTGACAAAGCCCTGGCTGGGATGATTTAATTGGGGATTGGTCCTGCTTTGAGCAGGGGGTTGGACTAGATGACCTCCTGAGGTCCCTTCCAACCCTGATATTCTATGACACTTGGAGCATTGTAAAGCCAACACAAAGCATTTCCAAGCAGAGACCCAGGCAGATAGGTGATTCCATCACCTTGTCTGGCAAAGGCTGCTTGCCAACCCTGCCTGGGATACAGATTCTAAACATATTTCCAATACATACTTACATCTTAATATCCCCCATACATACATCACACAACCAGTAGGAGGATCAATTTGATCTAAGCTTCCATTAGACACTTTGCAGGACTCTTTCTGGGTAAATACTATGAAAGCAGTGTGCGAGTAGTTGCTGTTACAGAAGAGTGACCCCCTTGCCAGTTGGCGCTAAGGCATTCTTAGGGTCACAGGATTCTTAGGAATTGCAGGATCAGGCACTATTATAGTGTTACTGCTTTATATATGACATGGGGCCAGATTCTGACACCTTTACTCATACTGAGCATCACAGCTTGAATGCTAACCAATGTGCATAGGGGTATCCAAATCTTACCCTTCATGTTCGATCACCACACGTCAATCCCCCGGTAAGTGGAGATAAGCGCAAAGGAAAAGGAGGCCTTCAAAAACTCCCAATAGTCTATATATATATATACACACACACACACACACACACACACACACAGAGTAGACAAATGCGATTTTCAAAGGGGGAGGAGGGTCAAAGAATTTACTGATGAAATTATTGGTGCAACGTGTCATACACATTTGAAAAGACAGCTTGAAATATTGCCACTGAATTCTCAAATGAAGCCCACCAGATCATGCAGGGATATAAAAAGATTGCGCTTGCACAGAATTTTTTACCAACTCAGGGTAACATTGTGCTTTTATGGGTCTCAAATAACTATGCAATTACTCCTTAATTAGTACACGGTAATTATCATGTAATCACAGAACAAGTACATGCCTACCAAGTTACACAGAAATTACACTTGAAGCAACCATGTAACTTTAAATATAGTCATGTTTTGTGTAACTTTTAGATCTTTTGGTACAATAATTTGCAAGAAATGCATAATCAAATTATTATTAAATGAAAGGTAATTACTAATGGACACCTGTTCTAATTTGTGCATGGATATTTGCATGTGTCCAGTTCTGCATACACCAACTTCTTTCCCCAAATGGAACTACATGGTCTCCACATGCAAATATACAAACATAAGTTAGGAATTAAGGGTGTGCATTGGAGTATGCATTTGCACAAGGCGTGCTCTCACGTTCAATCTGGTCCTTAACCTTCAGTATCTTACTATGTTTTTATGCATGTGGTTATATAGGCCTTGCAAATTAATTGTTAGATTTATAGACTGAAAATAAAGCACTACTGGTGAAAATTGTCACAACTTTGTTTCCCTCAAAGCTGTTTTGGCTGGGAAAAAGAAACTGGCATTTTTGACCACCTCTCAAATCTAATTCTCTGCTGAAACACATGAAGTGAGTCCCACACCCTTCTGAACTCAGTGGGAATTTTGCCATTGATTTCACCCAAGGGTTGGCCAGATTTCTCCCCCTGTGTTTTTGTTCCCTCCATTCTACCAACAGTTTGAAACCTCTTTGGGACAGCAATTGTGTGTGTGAGCGCACAAAGGATCTCTGATCATGTCTGGAAACACTTATGCCCCTTTCTGGGGAAGTCTCTCTGTCTCAAGGGGTAGGAGAACTGATGGAAATATCTCTGAAAGCACCATTGGCTGCTGCTGGCTCCCAAAGTGACATCTCCTTGTGGCCAAGGAGCACAAAACGGTTTGGTTGGTCATAAAGGGAATGCAGTGGCAGTTCTCAAAGAACAAGAGACTATTATTTAACTGCAAGTCTTCTACACTCAGCTGGATCTATGCCAGAGGTTTGTAACCATGAGATCCTTCTCATCGTAATGGTTAGGGCCATGAGCCTGAACGAGGCATCCAATTAACCAGGGCTGACTGCAATGATGTCTTGGCCATAAACGGCCCTCTGCAACAAAAGACTAACTCCTCCCTGAAGGATTCTGGTAGCTGAGCCACAAATCTGGACCGAGCGTCCCAGTTCAGTCATGTTATACAGTAGCACTTTCTGGTTGGCAATACACATCTGCAAGGAAGAAAAGTCTTGTCAGCCTCTTCCTATCACATCCAGCCTTTTTGCCGCTTTCTTTAGGTGCAGATTTATATCTTCCCTGCTGCTCTCTTGTTTGCCTCTGTTACAACCAGGGAATTAGGAGATGGATGTGAGAAGAAACATCTGAAACCCTTGATGAGCACATAGTACCTCATCAGCATATTTTTCTATGGGTATTAACATAGATGGGGTATTTCATAGGGATTTAGCAGGCTCTAATATTGCTTCATTTATAGGGAGAGCAACTCTCCCAGGAGCTAAGGTCTGGAGGATATCTATTAATTTGAATATTTTGGACAAACTCTGCCTGAATACCCAACACTGAAACCATCTGTCTTAGACAGTCCTGACAGTATTTGAAGTCACACAGCAGTGGAGATGCTTAATTGGGCAATGCAGTGTCCTCTGGCAACAAGGATGACAATGGATGCAGCTTGTCTTGTGATGGTGCTATCAGATGGGCTAAGGTTTCAGGTTGCCCCAACACAGAAGGAGCCCCCATCTCTCTGTGGCTACAGGATTGGTGGCTCTGGCAGGGGAACTATCCCAGGTATCTTACCCAGGAGTGGACAGATGACCAGGACGTAGCCAAATGACAGACTTCCCATTTCACTGAGACCACTGTGGGTAGGGATATAGCACTGATGGGCAGTAGGATCAAGCCAGTAGCCCTTGTCTCTGGTGTGGGAATGGTACCGATCCTGTGACTAAGACTCCCACTGCGTTTCAATGACCTTCAACACCAGAAACCTGAGAGGGAAGGGGAAGGAGCTGCCTCGGAAACTGATCACGAAGACTTTTCAGTGGGGTCATGGGGCTGGGGGAAGCTATTCCTGATGGGGGCCCCATGCACCTCACCTCAGCCATAATCCAACACTTCGATCCAATTGGTACCGAAGGAACAGCTGTTGGCCCTGAGAATAATAGTACTGGCATCTCACTCGCAGTTAGCCCCAGGGCAGGCACTAGTATCAAAACAAGAGTCGGTACCAGGTCCATAAGATGCACACTGCATTGTAAGCAGCATCAGTACTGAAGACCTTATCTGCATTAGCAATCCTCTCTGCGATGAGCAGAAAGTCTACTGCACCTTGGGTAAGCTGTGGCACGGGCAATGGTACTTCTCTTGCCCATCCAGGGATCGCTGAGAACATAGAGGCTAATGCCACTACAGTCGAATGTTTCTCAATCAGTGGCAAGTCAGGAGCAGAGAGGCACAGCAAATCCACTGCTACTTGATATGGTCAGCACTGTCTGTTTCCACACTGACATCTGTACCAGACTCAACGGATGCCCCTGAGGTAGTAATGGCATCAACAGTACAGTGTCCACCTGGTCCCTCATCAACACCAGAGAGTGGGTTGACAGCCCAGTTCTATCTCACGTACCTGAAGACTCACTGTGCTGGTCACTACTTCCCCTGGAAGGAGAAGAATCTATCCGAGCTCTGGAACAGCCCCAGTTTATTCTGTGGGATCCCTTCCTCAGGGGACCTGAAGGAGAATGATCCCTCTTCCTCTTAGGCAAGGAAACCAAGCCCTGTTGACGCATCCCAGACCATACCAGGACTCTTTTTAATACTCTACATTGGTCCCTGGTGCTGAAGCAGGATCATAGCTTGCTTGAGAAGATGCTGCTTTAACCTCAAGTCTCTGGACACCTGTGTCCTTCCTCCACCCCCCAAAAAAAACCACTTACAGATGGAGTACCTTTCCTCAATGTGTCCCTCCCTGAGGCACAAACACTGATTGTGGAGGCTGCTATTGGGGATAGCTACCCCACATGAAGGAAATGCTATTGGGGATAGCTACCCCACCTGGTGAGGGCATCCCACTGGGGGCAGGGGATGAGGAGAAAGCCATCACTAAAAGAAAGGATACTAACTGACTAATGTACAGAAAAATCAGAGAAATTGTGAAACAAGCTGAGGTAAAACTACACTGAGCACTCTGCGGGTGGTAAGGAGGAAACGAGGGGTCAGAGCAGCACTGACCCTGGCCCCACCCATTTGTCTTTCCACCAAAGGAGGATCTGTCTCCCTACATGAGTGACTATTTCCAATGAAGAATTCCTGCTGTTGCTACAGTCTTGCCATATACCTCGCTTTGTAATACCAAGTCGTATTCATTACATGCTACATATAAACAAAGGGTAAGATGAGATCAAATCACCTAACTGCCAAGTTCTGAAGGGACTGTTTCACTTGACGGACACAACAAACTAGCCATTCAAACCACATAAAAACCATTGATGGAGAGGTTCCTGCTCTTACACACTATGAGCTTTAGGTTACATCTCCTCCTGTGCCTCCTTAACAGAGCAGAGTTTTCAAACCAGCTTTATTCCAGAAGACAAGCTGAAATAGGAGATCAGAAACTAGATGCCAAGTTAGCTAAAGACCTGAACCATGTGTAGCTAGAAAGCTTGTCTCTTTCACCAACTGAAGCTGGTGCAATAAGTGATTACCTCACCCATCTCGCAAAACACCTGAAGGCCGTTCAGAAGAGTAAATAAATGATCCAGGGGTGTGAGAAATACACACACACACACTCAGAACCAGTACTATGGAGAACTTGAAGTCTGCAATATTTTATAGATCACTGTTTGAAGGACAGATTTGCCTTTACACACAGCCCTGAGGAGGAGGAGCAGAAGCCTGGGAGTTACGAAGTCTCAAACATGCTACCTCTGAGGGAAAAGTAAGTTACTGCCCTTGAAGAGACAATGCTTGCTTTGCCCTTGCGACTGGCCAGTCTTGCCTGCTGCCCACACTTCTCTGCCATTTCCCAGCCCACTTGCTCACAAGAGCGGTACTTCAAAAACAGGGACTAACCTCCAGACCCAAGATCTGGTCTGTCTTGTCTGAGCAAGGGAAGGAATGGAGGAGGGCCTTACCACTCTCACTCCCCTACTCAGCCCTCCAAGACAAGTGCACAATCCAGCCCTAAAAGTTTCTACGTCATCATCATAGTTCATCGAAGTGGCCCTTAATTCAAAGTGACATTAAGGTTACAAAAGTACCACACACTTGTACTAATCATGTGTGTCTGCAGGAACGTACATTCCAGTACTCTATTAGGGCTTGGGTACTTACATGGTTTCAGACTTCCAGGAACAGATAAGATTTGTCTGCGTTTGTTGGTGTTTGAAACTTTTTTTTTTAAAATATATAAAGAGGAATAGTTCCATTCTGAATTGTGAATGGAACAGCCATTAAGAATCCTGTTGAGAGACAGTTTCCATCAGTACAGGGACTTGCATGTGGCAGATACTATATCCTCGGAGAATCAAACAAATTTAAGTCACTTTGTATAATATATTGGAGGACTAAAACCTTAAGTACAGCATGAGGAAGTAGCTACATTAGAAATGTTGTCTGGTTAGACTTCACCCAAAGGACAAGTTGAATCCCCTCTATAAACTGGAAAATGAATATAAGGAATTGGACAATACTGATGTCTAGCTATGACATTTCTAACTGTTTAAAATTACTAAATTTACATCCATAACTTTTATTGTACAATGTACAGTATTCCATACTGGCAAATAAAAATGAGAGATATAAAGAGACTATATATGAATGTCAAAAAAAATTGCCAATTCTAAGCTCCACTAAGATATGTTACAATATTTTTCCTGTATCTAGCTCATCCAATGAGTACTGATGTACTGTCACGTACAGTCTGGTCTGAAATGTTTCAACACAAGATTTTTGTTGGGAGGAGTTTGGTCTAAGAACTCCACACCATAACCACACTATGTATCCTGCACCATTCTTACTAAAATTTACCATAATCAATAATGCAAGGACTACCATTATATTTCAAAGACTTCTCTATTAGAACACAGCCATTTCTTGGATTGCCAGCAGAAAAACAAAAACAAACCCGAGTTTCTGGCCTTTTTAAATAAGCTATTGAAATTGCAAATATATTTGTAGAGTGGGGACTTTTTTAGAAGCTGTCCATTGAGTCTCCTGCTTATAGGAGTTCATGGCTAGAGGAAGGAAATTAAGAGCAGGATAGGAAAAAAACACCCTAAAATTTAAATTTACACTTCATACTTCTAATTATTCCTGCACACACCAACCTTTTGTAATAAGGGTGAAATGTGATTGTGATAGGTGATTAGAGCTATTAAATTTGTGCATGGCATATGAAAACTTAAAACTGAAATTTGATGTTACCTTCATTATGCGCTAGGAATGCAAGTACAGAAAAGCATCAGCTTGAGTAGGTTTTGTAAAATATCCGGTGCAATAGCAAAATGCTGAGTCAGGCACTAAAAGTGTGAGTAGGCATGAATTTAATAGCATATAAACTGAAATAGTATATTATTTCTATTGTGGTCAGAACTCAAATGGGGGAGGGAGCAAAGAAGTGGTGGTACTCTCACAAGGTCTGCCCCTTGAGATGCCCCCTCACAGCAAACCACGGATATGTTCAAAATAGGATCATGCAAGCTCCTCTGAGCCCCTCAGGCTTGATTCCTCATCAGTAGTGTTTTTATATATATTTTTTGGGCAGGGCTAGATTAAGGCATTGGCAGAATAAGCACCTTGTGCAGAGTCCTAGTTCCCAGAGTTCTGTAATAGCATCCGAATTTGAGCTTTCATTGACAAAACAAATTTTGTAGCCCTTATTGTGACAGAGGCCCAGTTTGCATTAAAGTATATCTACACTACAACAGAGCAGCTACCGCACTGCAGCTATGCTGCTGTAGTGTCGCAGTGTATACACCAGCTACAGCAACAGAAGAGATTTTTCCATTACTTTTAATCTATCCTTTTAAGAGGCAGTAACTAGGCTGACAGAAGAATTCTTCCATAGAGCCAGTAGTCTCTTTTTCACACCCTGAGCAACCTAGATGAAATTAGCTAAGTTTTAGCTGTACTCCAGGCCTGCGTATAACATCTGTCTGCCTGAGTTTGTGGGCAGCCTCCAGCATATAGAGGAACAGCAGTCATTGAAGCCACTGGCTCCTCAGAATTGGAGCTAACTGGAGGGAGCAAGGGATCTTCTGTGCAACTAGCTCCCCCTTGTTAGGCCTCAGGGCTCTTCTTTCTCTCTTGCCTTTTGGTTCCACAGATCAAAATTGGTTTTAAAAAAAAAAAAGTGGTAGTTTCTAAAACAGTCTACCACTCCCAATAAATTCCACAGGTCTTCATAATGATACTCCCACGCTTCGATCTGCAGTGAAATAGTTATCAATAGACAGATTTAAATAACGATCACTGGGCAGCTGAGTTAACAGTACATTTCAGGGCTCTTAGAGCTATTATTTCAGGCTCTCTGAAGACTCAGGTAAGCATCACTTGATTTATAGTCACTACAGTTTCAAGGTTACTGCCACAAAAACAAGGGCTAGAGACCTTTTTTTTTTTTTAAATGAAAACTCAAATTCAGGGAAAAAGATGGTAGCCTCAAAAAAAGGGCTGCATCACTGACTTAACATGACCAAGCCCAGTTCAAGCCTTTATTGTGGTAGTAGATTGATGCCTCAGCCCAGTATCAAGGCCCCACTGTTAAGCACTGTGCATGTGCACACAGAAGAGTTCCTTGCCCTACAATGCTAATAATGCTGAACATGTAATAGCTTTAAAGTTTTTTTTTTCCTTTTTAAATTTGTATTGTAGTGGTCGTCTGAAACACTGCCCCCTTAAAAAGTTGCAGCAGTACTTCCCTCAAGGCTAGATGATGCACAGGGAGCAGGCCCCAGGCACATCTCCAGCCTGATTCTTACACCTCTGTTGGTATGTGCATCACTAGCTAAACCCCACTTGCACGCACTGCCAGCAGTGTTGTGGTTGCCTCTGGCTTTGGTACACTGGGTGAAAAGGGCTCCCCATGCCCTCTTCCCACTCTATTCACGCACTTAGAAGTAGGCACACGATGGCCCATAATATGGAGTTGATCATATTTAAAAGTAGTTTACCTTACAAGCCAAGTCCCCCGTGCTGCACTGAGAGCTACATACATGGACCCCCAACTCCTGCTAAGCTCCAAGGAAATCAATGGGCTCTGTGCACGATAGTCTGGCTGTGCAGTTTCATGTGGGATTGGGAGCTAACTAAATCTAATGAGTACACAGAACATGGTAAAACTGGAATCTTTACATACGTTAATACCTTCCACATTAAATTCTGAGAAATTGAGTGTCTAATCAAATGTAACATTAAAGAGCACTTAAAAAAATCTTTTTATAAAATATTCAGTAAATGTGAAAGTGAAGAAATAGGCACTCAAGATATGCCCAGTAGAGATGATCAATATGAAAAGTGATTTGAGAATAAAAGCATTGTGTTCACTTTGCTTTTATTTGAGGGCAATATTAGTTCTTATGAAATATGCAGATAGCTGCCAGGTACTTTGTGAAAACGTTTGTGAACCCCCAAATTTAGCACAAACTATTATTCTGAAAATTCACACCAGTAATGCATTTGTTCATCTATTCAAGATTTGTTAGTCCTCATTCTGTTCTTTAAAAAGATTCAATCATGGAACATCAAGTTCTGGGAGCACAAGCAGCCACAAAACAGGGTCTCTCAGTACCAAATTCACCAAATAGTGAACATGAATCCTAATAGTCCTAGCTTGGCGGCTATAGCAAGATCAAGTTGTGGCAGCAAGTTCTAGATTAGTCAGTTATCAGTGTTGTCTGCCCATAAATATGACTTCCGGTCAACTGCATGTATGATTCAAATATGTAGAAGAGCTAGCAGCTGACAATGGAAACTGCCATTGTTTGAAATCACCAATAACAGTGAAGATAGCACCCTACATGAAAGACAGTGGGACAAGGAAGTTAGCACTGTGATTTCACATCCCACCAAGAAGTCCCTTTTATGTGGAAGCATCAAAACGGCTAATGAGCTGTTCTTGTTGTTTTCTAATATATTCTCTCCCTCACTGATCAACCAGCATCCTCTCCACTGCACAGCAGGGACAGTGGGAGCGGACATTTCAAGGCCAAAGGCAGCAGCACCATCCCACCAACAATGCTGAGAGCATGAGCAGATAGTCTGAGGCCCACTACAAGCACCATCCTCCCATCAGAACTGGAGAAGCAGGAGTAGGAGGGAGCCAGAACCTGACAGCCAGAGCCTTATGAGTCAGTTGCAGAGGAAGGACAGGTTATAATTTTGGGAACAACATTAATTTTATTGGAATATGTACATTTTTGTACTTTTAGGATTTTAGCAAATAAAAATCATAGAACTAGATTTTGAATGTCCTGTACAGTATTAAGTAAATTGTTAGTATTAACAGAACAAAACAGTGCATTAAAAACCTGAGGAATTAGAGGGAATTACAGTCTGCTCATGGGCATTCTGTCAGCAGAAAGAGTAAATTCTTCACTGTAAATTATTCAAAAATTCACATGTTTAATGGTTCATAATTACGTTGGTACAGAAGAGAATTTGTACAAGACAACACTTCAGGCGAGGCATTACTAAGGCCTGATCAGGATGGAGGGCCTAAAATATTACAGAACTTCTTTCTTCATTCCTCTGTTGGTTAAAAACACTCAGCCTGCAACTTCAGAACTTAGGACCTTACTAGTCCATTCTATAATTAAACCCGACTGCACTGTCTTATTATTGTTTTGGTCGCCAAAACTAGGCACAAAATTATCTAAAAGTAATATGCATTTTAATAGAGTATATGTAGATAAAACTGAATACAATAGTGCTAACTTAAGAGCGGAGAATATGGTAGACTATATGTAAGTGGAAACAAAAGTTTGGAATAATTGAGAATTTATTGCTCACTTCTAGAAACTGCAGACAAACAGACATACTCATTAGGAGTGAGTACGTCTGTTTATCTTCAAGTAGCTGCTTCATATTACAGTGAAAGAACACAAGAAAGCTTTAGGGGTCGTCCTGGGTTTTGTAAGTGATTCTACTGACGGAAATAGGGAAAATGCAAATCTCCTAGCTGCTGCCATAGACTCCTGAGCAGAACAAATGCATGTGATGACCACCATAAATGTTTCCATGAAAACAAACCCTTTACTCCAAATTCTTTCCTCGGTATGTGTACCGATCCCATTGTCTGCAATATGTATGCATCTAAGGACAGAATTTGATCCTTAGTTTTCAGGATATTATTTAAAATCAAGTTCATACAGACTGTGATTGTATTTAGGAAACTAAGAGCCCAATCCATCATAGTGCTAAGCACCTCTCAAGAGGTGCTGAGTATCTTCAACAACCAGGACTCTGCACCTGGAAGAATTGGGCCCTACTTAGCAATGGCTCATTCTTTTCTACACTCAGCAGCTTTCTTGATCCCCTCTTTACAACACTAAAAGCCCAGAAAGTAAATGTTATGTTTTGAAAATTCCAAATGTTAGATCCAGCGAAAATATGTGAAATGGAACATGTTGATCAAAATCTACTTTTGATCACTATAATGGATTCTTCATTAACCATTTTCATTCTAAATCGAGTGCACTAAATAATGAAAAATCCAAAACACTGAAATTCAAATTCAGCAGCTAATATACAAGTTAGGACTGTTTGCAAATAATTTCTATAACTCTGAGGCAGGATAAATACTAAAAGGAAATAAGGTTACTTGATGGTTAGTAACCTATTAACTGACACCAACTGTTACAGCTGCAAATAAAACAAATGCATGATAAGATTAGGTATGTCGATTGCACCTGGCCATCTATAAATTGTGGTGTGATTTCCACTAATCACTGTGATAAATATGGAGTAACTGCTTTTCACTTTGGTAAACCATGAGGAGAGAACTTTTGTGCCATTTGTACGAACTGATTTATTTTTCTATTTAGCACTAAGTTTTTTGCCTGGTATTAGATCACTGGTTTACAAGAAGAATAAAAGTGCAAGTAGAACAAACAAGTTTGTAGCTCACTTGTGTATGTTGATTTACTCATCTAGAGCTGTACTCTTCAGCTAAAGGCAAACAAACAGTTTACACTGAAATTACCTACAAGATTGTTATGAAACCTTCCCATCTTTTTCTTCCTGCAGATTAATAACTTGTTCATGATTTATGCAGGCACAGTGGTCACATTCTTAAAGTTTCTTTTGAGTTAACAGTTCCACAAATAGTACTCTATTTTTGAGTATAGGGAATATCTCCCAAACCAGTAGAATCTTTGAAAACAGAAGAAACTTGTAAAGTGACCAATGTATGCACATAACGTGACCCACACAGGACCAAATCCAACTCCCCACCTCCACAGATGAAGGCTTGTCAAATGCATTAGAATGACAGTGGTTCCACTGCATAGCAGAGTTGAGGAGGTGTAGGACATTGGCAGCCATGGCAGGGTGTCCAAAACCTCCTGCACAACATGGACCACCGCTCCACGGATGCTTCCAGCTGGCTGATACAGGAGGGGTTGGGCCACAGCAGGGGGTACATGGAGGTAGGACTAATGCCTCTGCCACTACGTATTCTTTCCACTGACCACTTTCTCTATGCAGCTATGGTACAGGAGCAGCATGCATGGAGCATCTCTGCTACCACTCATGGTCCTGGAAGGAAGGACTCTTTCCCTTCTCCAACTGTGGAAGCCTTTTGTTGCCCACCGTGGCTAATTGTCTAAGTACATGGGTGGGGCAGGGGAACTTCCCTTTCAATAAATATTGCTGAAAAATATCAGGATATTCTAAAAGTAGCTTTTTGTCTGGTGCTGCACTTGTAGAATGGGTTCTGCTAAAGATTTGTGTGCTTAAACTTCCTTGCTGACCATTGACTTTACATCAACATCCAGATAGATCTCACAATTACTGGTGTATCTATTTCCTCCACAGAAGCACTATGAATCTGAACCGAAACTGTGAGTCATTAATTTTCTTAAATAACTAGATACCTGGACCAAATTTAGGCACTTTTAGCTTTCTCCACAAAACAGACTCAAAAGGAATATTAACTGTATTCCCATATTATAAATGTCAACTTCTCCCTTCCTCCAGAACCGGAGTAATCTGCATGGTAAAGAGGTTCCTGGAATCATGGCACGTCAGGGCAAGTGTCCTTTATAATGCATGGATCATAGCTTCAGCTCTTGTGGATCAGGAGAGGAATAGCACTCGTGAAAGTTTTAGGAAAGCCAGAATCAAAGTTTTTTCTTTGTCCACCTCACACTTTAGCTTTTCTGGTATACAAGGAGGCACACACACCAGCCAAAATTTAGCTCTAGGGGCTTGCTATACAGGTCTCCAAACTATAGAATAAATTTATCCATTGGGCTAACTGCCGGGAAGGAACTTCTATGTTGAAGTGATAGTTAATGTAAACCGATTCTTCCATCCTTGAAAAGTGCATGTGGTTATAGCCTCAGATCAGCTGCATTTGTGATGGTAGACCTACCAGAATCAGACTGATTTACCCCAAATGCATAATTTTTCTGTTTGCTATCAGTAGATTTTGATCAGTTATAGAGAAACTTCATTACAGCTGAGCTGATGAGTAATTTGCATACAGGATCTGTGTGACTAATAATGACTTTCTGGATCCAATTGTTAAACTTTGGCTCCAAATTGCTTATTGACTGAAATTTAAAATCTGCTTTTCTCATTTCTTTGTAATTGTGGTTTAAAAATAACTGGACCATGGTTGGTTCATTTGCATAATTCCAATAATATTCAACTATTCAAGTCTCCCATTTACCCATCAGTATTTCATATGCAGTTAGTCAAGCATACATCTAACAAGATGTCCTATATCCTAACTAAAGCATTGTAGAATATAGCAGTCCTCATTAAATTGTAAGTTCCAGTACTAATGCCAGTTTATATCCAATGCAGTAATAGTTAGGAATCCCATTTAGCACCTATACCCCAAAACAAGGAAAATATCAGGGGGAAAAATAAAGTAGCTATTTACGTGTATAGACACACAGGTTAAACACTCACCATGTTTGGCAGGTGTACAAATGCCATAACTCCTCCCACAGCCAGATGCTTAGAAATCTGAAAATCCAAAGGGCAAAATCTGATATCCGTTCAGCTGCCCTGATCTGCTATTATTCTGAAGTTAAAAAAAGAAAAAAATTCAGCTTTTTCAAACTTTTGTTTTAATTGGTTTCTGATGCCTGGTTAGGACAGTTTCTTGCCATAAAGTGTATGAACCGAAGCTATAAGTGTTACGATATATTGAAAGGTTTCACAGTGGTAGCTGTGGTAGTCTGTATCAGCAGAAAAAACGAGGAGTACTTGTGGCACCTTAGAACAACAAATGTATTTGGGCATAAGCTTTAGTGGGCTAAAACCCACTTCATCGGATGCATACTGTATTTTCCACTGCATGCATCCGATGAAGTGGGTATTAGTCCACAAAAGCTTATGCCCAAGTAAATTTGTTAGTCTCTAAGGTGCCACAAGTACTCCTTGTTGTAGTTTTTTGCTGATACATTGAAAGTACCTGATTTTTAAGCAGTCTTTAGCAATGTAAAATAGACACTAGAGCTTCCTTCTGTCCTGTCAAGAGGATTTATTACTTCTGGTATCAATTAATCAAAATTAAATACAGTAATTTAAAACACTGATGTAAATTCAAACATCCTGCCTCATTTAAGCATACCTGGCACATTAAGATTAATCATACGCACTGCCTGAATGTGACAGGTATCAATATTCTATAGAAAGTGGTACAGAACTCTTCACTTTTACTGGAATTGTGTTAAAAGATATATCATTCTAAGAGCAACAGTAGAAGTAGAAAATACTTATTTGGAAATTTACTTGGAATATTTATTCATAGTTAAAATTTTAGTCTTACTCCACACAAACTCTATAGTCAAGGTAAGATAAGTTACAGGATACACATGTATGGACATAACTGCCATTTAAACAGTTTATGCACGAAAACAGAGTATACTTACTAGTTTTAACACCTTTACTGATCTTTTAGATAAAGAAGAAGAAGGGAAGACACTGTTTTGTTTGCCCTGGACACAAAAATCATAGTAAAGAAACCTACTTTTTTTTTTTTTTTTTTAAACTTCTCCCTCATTTTTGGACTAAAACATATGTTTTGCATCACCCTTCAAAAACTTGCTGTTTTCTTCTTTGGCATTCTAAATTGTACACCAGAAATGCCAAATCAGGAAAACGAAGCTGTGAAGAATATTATTTGTGCCACAGAATCTAGCCCCACATTTTTTAAAGGGGAGGTTTAAATTGTGGAGCACTGAGTAATTTTATCCCGGCAGTTACTACAAGTGTTATAGTCTAGAGCAGGGGTCTCAAACATGCCACCCGCAAAGTTATTTCCTGCGGCCCACCAGAGCTCCCCTCACCCCCTGCCCCCCCGCCTCCACCCCCCCCCCCAAGCACGCCGCTCTTCCGCTACCTTCCTGCGCTTCCCACCACCAAACAGCTGTTTGGCAGTGCTTAGGACTTTCCAGGAGGGAGGGGGGAGGAGTGGGGATGCGGCAGGGCCGGGGCTCATGGAAGGGCTGGAGTGCGGGCAGGGCTGGGGCCTTTTGTATCTTTGTACGAAAAGGTGTCAGTGATGCAGCCCTTGGGCCAATGTACTAGTCCTCATGTGGCCCTCGTGGTGATTTGAGTTTGAGATCCCTGGTCTAGAGAGACAAGACATAGTAAGCCAAATCTTAGTAATTGTCTCTTAAGGTCAATGCAGGGATGTGACTCCCACTATTTAGTTACAGTGGGTTCTTTCCATGCAGTTGGGGATCAATATAATTAAAGATAAGCAAAACAATCAGTTATTAGTTGTGTCCATTTTAATATTGAAGGGGGCGGCGGGGAGGAAAAACTAGCAAAACCAAATCAGAAGACACAAAATAAGCAGCAAGCAATGGTTACTTCACTTACAATCTCTTTTGTATGTTGCTCTGTGGAGAGTTTTCAAAAGAAACTGCACCTTAAGAGTTTGGCCAACCCTGGTGGGTATACTCTTCTCTAGTTAAAACCAAGAGTATATTATTCCCCAAATGTGTAGAGTTCTGTCTTAGTATATCATAAGGAACAAAAACAAAATTCCTTTGTCCAAATAGTTGGTGAATCCTGTTTAGTTTAGCATGAATAAACCAAACAGTTTATAAATGGGCAAAGGTAACCGATCTTAACTGTTTACTCAACAACCCCACAGTTCAGACTATGGGGATGTGAATTCCAGGACGCACTAGAGTGCTGCTCTGTAATTCTCCCATTTGGGTGCTGCTGGTGTGAACTAAAAGTTATTTAGTTTGTTTTAATATAGTCCTCTTTCAAAGGAGACTACACTAATGCAAACTAGACACCTTTTAGGCCTGGTTTACACAAGAAAATTAAGTTGGCTTAACTACATCACTCAGGGGTGTGAAAAAGCCTAACCCAAGTGGCATAGTTAAGACGACATATCCCCAGTGTAGACAGTGCTATGTCAACAGAAGAATTCTTCTGTCGACCTAGCTACTGCTTCTCATGGAGGTGGATAACCCCTCCCATTGGAGTAGGTTGCGCCTGAAGTGCTGCAGCAGCGCAGCTGTGCCGCTGTAGCATTTCATGGGTAGACACATGGAGTTCATGCCAGCAGCATCCAGATGGGGGAATTACAGAGCAACACTCCAATGCATGCTTCAGTTCACACCACCAAAGTCCAAACTGTGGAGCTGTGTAGACAAGCTCAAAGTCCTATGAAACTGAAGGAAGTTTTAACTCGGTTACTTAAAAAAGAAGCCATTCAAGGAACGCTCTTGAGTCAGGCAAATTAACAAATGTTAATCTTAAATTCAAATAAAATTCCACTATTTGTTTACCAAGGTTAGGCTACGTCTATACGATGGACCTTACACTGGCACAGCTGTACCACTGCAGCTCTGCCGCTGGAAGGTCTCCTGTGCAGCTGCTCTATGCCAGGGGGGCGGGCAGGGTGGGGGAAGCTCTCCTGTCGGCGTAATTAAACCACCCCCAACGAGTGGAGGTAGCAATGTCGGCGGGGGACGCTCGCCTGCCAACAGCACTGTCCACACTGGCGCTATTGTTGGTGGAAACTTATGTCAGTTGGGGAGTAGTGGGGTTTTTTCCTCCACACCCCTGGCCAACAAAAGTTTTGCTGACAAGCGCTAGTGTAGACAAAGCCTTAGCTTATGTCTCCTTTCCAGGAGTATCTTATATTACAATAGCATTTCAATATCCCACTGAAATGATTTCAAAAACAAATTTAAATCGAATCAATTGGCAGTACTTTTACACCTCCTTCTCACCAATGATGCTGAAGTCTCAGTGAAGTCCTATTCACAAGCAGTGCTGGGCTGGATATTTGCTGCTGCTTGAGGCTGTATTGTGGCTTTTTCCTTCTTAACAGTCTTGTTGATGCAGTTTGCTGGCTTCTGGAGATAGGATGAAATGAACAGGTCAAGGTGAGATGTGTGCTGAAAGTGTAGGATTGAGGCATGCATAAAGGTAAGAGTATAAGCATAACTAGGCATTTATGTAAAGAGCCTAAGAGTTCAGAGAAAATTCTTCTTTCCATAGTCTCACTGAAGGTACAAAGCACATCTTTTTCAGGGTACTGACTGGATTCAAAGAGACTCCACTTTTATGACTTAAGTTATGACACGGATAATACATCCTTAAGCATCACTCCTCTCTGATTCTGAATAGAGGGTGTCCTCATTCTTTTACACAGCCAAGTTCCTTTCTCAAACACACCCAACTAATTTTTTTTAGGATTTCTTGAGATAAAGATCACATCTATACCATGCTGGTGTCTTGCACAAGGAATAGGGTGGCCATTCACATGTTCCAGTACCCCCAGGAATGGCATGGACCTTCCCCAACCCCAAAACCAGATTTGGGGCACTAGCCATGCAAAAAGATTATTATCCAGTTTATAACTGGACAAATGACCTTCCCCACAAGAAGGATGGGGGTCAGCCACCTCTTGAGCACCTACTCATGGCCAGAGGTCTCTCTGCAGCACCCTGCCTATGTTTCCCCTCTTATTTCTTTAAGAAACTCAAAAACAACCCAAAGTTCATTGAAACACTTCTCCTCTGGGGGGCCTAATTTATTCAGCTCTCAGGGTACACAATGGTCCTTCAAGGTCACCCAGTTCAGTATTTGTCTCTTTCCCATGGGTAGAGCAGCCCTCTGCTCTCCTTCCCAGAGCTGGGTCCTAATTCAACAGTCATTTTCAGGCTTTACCTGTCTGGAGTTCAGTCTCCTGGCTCTGACTTCTCAACTCCCATGCTATCAATCTCTGCCCTACAGCAGCCTCTCTCACTCCCTATAGTTACCTGAGTTTCCCCCCTTCACTGCAGCTTCCTGCTGCCCTTCATAGGGGAATCACCTGTCCTTCATCAGGCACCATCCATGCTGATAACATGGCACAGGTGGGCTGGAGCAGTTCCTTCAGCAATCAGGGTTGGCTGGCCCAGGCATCCAGCCCTTAAAAGGCAAGCCACCCTATTACTGTTCTGTTCTTTGAGAAAACAATCTTGTGCTTGCTGACCTTTCTGACCAAACGGTTCCCTAACTTACTGCATTTGTAGTATATTTACAACTTGCTGTTGAGGACCCCTATCAAATATTATATGCAAGGCAAAAATCACAACAGCACTTTTACACCTTTTAAAACATAGTATAAAAGAAAACAGTACAGAATATTAAAGCAATAATAGCTGTATTCCTGTCAGTGTAAACACATTTGCAGGTAATAAATAGGCTTTCTGGACATAAATGTCATCCTTTTTCACATTTTTGGTGCTTGTCATAGGTTGACAAAAAACACAGATTTCTTAGGAATTTCCTTAATTAGATAATTTCATTGCAGTAAATAAGCAACCAGAAACATAAGTAGGTGAAGCAAACTATTCTCCAAGAGTCCCATGTATAAAATAACATCTCCTAAATTCAGTGGTGAAATTAAGAAGGTAATAACTAAAGTGAGAACAACAAATTATAATAATTGTATAACCATATTTGTTAGTTATGAATAACTATATTATTAACCAATATAGAGGCCTATCCCCTACACAAAGCTTGCCTTATTATTTAGTGTTGGTCCCTGTGTGTAGTTTTTGTCTCTGGCAGTGAGACCGATTTGGAATGGGGGGAAAAGGGGAGGGGGTTAAAAGAGACAGAAGGGGACAATTGGGGAAACAAATCTCTAGTCAGATGCTACCCTCCTGTTTGAAGGAAGCAAAGGAACAACCCTGACCATAGAACTACAGAGCCTTTTGAAATGCCATAAAATCAAGATGTTCACACTTCAACCCAGGATACCGGATTACCCTTTGCACTAGAAGTACATCTACACACTGTACCCCAAAGGGGGAGAAATCCGATACAAAATTCGGGCTGCCCCAAGTCTCCCCCTTCAAAGGCTCAGGAATTGTTCCAAAGCCCATGTACAGTCTTTCACCCCAAACAAATATGGAGGTAAAATTCAACTGCGGCTCCTCTCCTCGGCCGCCCCTAACCCCAAGCACTGGTTAAAGTACCTAGTGAGATTTTACGCGCTTGTCTCGCCGCGGGTGGATTTAATTTTGCAAGACTAGACTAACCACTGCCCCAGACTGCAGCACCCTGCAGTCTGGTCCCTTGCTGGGAAATGCGAGATCTGGAGCCCCAGACTGCGGCTGAGCTTGAGCCCCATCTCCCGGGCCAACGCTCGGGTAATTAAAAACAAAAATGTGGCCTGAGCCCAGGGAGGGGTGAATTCAATCCTCGCAGCCCAGCTGAGGCGGGCATGGCAGCCGAGCCAGCACGGAGCGAGGGCGTAGGGAAAGCTCAGGCAGCTCCAGCCGGCACTGGAAGAAAACCACCCGGTGCAGCTGCCCTGGCCCGAGGCGAGGCTGCCCCGCGCGCTCCCTGGCCCGCGTCCCGCCCACTCGCCCCTGTGCCTGGCTGGCTGTCGCCGGGCTAGAGCGGAGGAGCCTGCGCCGCTCCGACTCCAGCCGCCCCGCGCCACCTGCCTGTCTCGCGCCGCCACGCGCCCGGCCCCGGCCCCCCTCCCCCTTCCTTTCCCCCAGACAAGCGTCGCGTGGCAGCTGTTTAAGCGTCCTACTCTCCCCCCCTCCCAGCCATGTCTATGCATCGGATCCCCCCCCCCGAGCCCTCCACAGGCTACAAAAAGGGGGGGAGACGTGCAAGAAAAAGGGATGCAAGTAACAGCGAGAGTTTCCTCCACGTGCAACCCCAGGGGCGCTATACCGAGCGCTGCTGGGAGCGTGCAGTGAGTTGGCGTGTGGTATGTGTGCGTTGGACTGGAGGTGTGTGAGTCATTGGCATTGGACTGGCGGTTCCTGACTGTGTTTGGGACTGGGAGGGTGCGGGGATTATATGCCTGGGGTTGGGGCGGTTATATGCGCCTCAGAGTAGCGCTTCTTTGTACGCCTTCGATTGGGAAAGCGGGGGCATATTGTGTGCACTGGGTTGGGGGGCTCCATATTCCTCCCCCAGCATCCCGTATTTGCTCTAAAGCGAGTCGGTTGACCTGCCGTTTTTAAACTGTGGAAATAGGGATAATACAATGCGTGGTAAGGGTTTTAAATCCCTCTGTTGGGCGAGTTTCAGCCACGGCGCTAACGGGCTGGCGACAGCGCCTTTCCGCCCAGGAAAGTCGTAGGGGCTCTTGCTGAAGGCTCCCTATTTGCATGCGGTGCGCCTGGCTCTGAGAGCTGTGAACTCAAAGTTCAGCCGCACCATGTCAAGCCCTGAAAAGCTTCTCCACACTGACGCCAGAGGTAACCTTCGAAAGCGACCTGTTACCTACCTGCCACCTGGTGCCTCATCTTCTGTTCCTGCTCAAACTTGACCCCTCCTCCTCCTCCCACAGGTGCTTTGATCCTTACAGAAACCAAAGGAGTCTTTTAAACTAAGCGCTGCCTTGTTTTTCTATAAGCAGCGGCATCAGCTTCCTCTGTTTCCAGTTTCTCTCCGTGACCCCGTCACAACCCTCTGGGGAGAAAACAGGAAAAGGAGGGGAGAGAATGGAATAAATGGCTTCAGCGCTTGCTGCTCTGGGGATTCAGGCACAATCTGCTTTGCTGCCCTTCGCTGTGCATTTATAGTGGGGAGGGGGAAATGGGAGGGTCAGGTTTTTTCCCCAGCAGCTTTCAAGAGACAGGTGATCTGAAAGTTTATAACCGAACTGTCTATTAAATCTTATCCTACGCTCTACTATGGAAAATACACATGATATGCAAGAATCAGGAAAACAACAATTCCGAGTTTGGATGTTTATAGATTTATAAATAAAATACATGATCTATACCATAACACCATAAAGCATACATTTGTAGAGTGAAGTCATACTGCAGTGGAGATGCATGCACTGTATATTTACAATGTACACACTCTACATTCAATATCTACATTAAGCACTATGTAAAGATACAGCAGTACACTGAACGTTTAAAATATATGGGTGGTATGGATGTGATATTTACTAGAGTAAATATCTGTACAGCAGTATACTGTATTGTAACTACATAGGGAAATGGTATTCTGTATGCAGGCATTAATAAGAACACTGACTTCAGAAGGAATCAGCCATTCCCCCATGTTTGGGGATTCACAGAAACTAGTTGAACATTTTGGCACTGTAAGGTGTAATTGACTATGATCACTTTTAAGGCCATGATCACTTCTTATTCAGAATTTCTTAGGCTTATTGTCCAGTCATTATACTTGCAAGAGAGAGAAGTTTTTAAATGTGGCTTCCAATTCATTTCTCTCCGTCTACACAATCGAGAAAAAAAAACCACAATCGAAAAAAAAAAATCTTCAGCAGCTGCCATGTAAGGTTGAGCACCATTAATCCTTGTTTTGAGAAAAAGAAAAGATCTGCTGCATTATTAAATCAGCCATTTTAACTGATGGAACCATCTTTGTACCTTGCTAATTCTTAAGTAAAACTTCAGTGTCTTTATTTTTCATATTGTAGCTGTGTCCTGAAGACATTTATATGGATAATTGATTTACTGAATACTCATCTGTTTTATAAGCAAGAGATAATCTAACACAATAAATTGTAAACTCTAGTTTTCAGCTACAAGTATAATAATTGAATTAATAACAATAAAGACAGTGCTTAATTTATGCAAGGGCTGAGCCCTGGCGCCTCTAGGCTTGGCAGCTCAGCACCTCTGGGCTTGCTGCATCAGTTATGAAAGTAAAAACATTGCTTGAGCCTCAGCACCTCTTTCATTGCAAATTAAGCACTGAATAAGACCTTAATTTTCCTTGTCAGTTTGAGATTTTCTGTCAGCTGAAAAGTGCTTAACCTGTGTGTGTTATTCCTCATGAGAGGTCCTTTCTAGAAACCCACTGGAGTTCTTTCAGAAACTTTAGAGCTGTAAGCCGCTCAATAAAATGGGGGTGGGGGAGGATAAAACCTTAGATTTGTCAGATCCACGTTTTCCCACGTTTACTTCTTTTACAGAAGAGGCTCAGCTCTGCCACCTAGCGTCCTTTTTTCCACCCCCAGACTTGGAAAACCTACAGCTCCAGTCCTTTTAAGTTATTAAACGTGGAGAGATTTTGACAGCGCTGTTAAAACTGCCTTTTAGCTGAAAGCAGAATGTTCGCACTTTACTTATATGTTAAATTTCTTTGGCCACTCTGAATGGTTCTCAGCCCACATTCAATAATTAAGAATGGAAACCATGATTAACTTAAAGTACACTGCCAAGAAATATAATAAAATATTTTTATATGTTCGTTGTGATTACAAGGTTCAAAATTTTACCAACCATTTTGTCTTTTTCCTTTTAGCAAAAATTGATTTTCCCTTCCCACGCACATACTCTTTGAATGGCGATAAAACTGACATGACTGTTTTCATTAACATAAACATTGATTTATATTGCCACAGTAGTGATAGTGATCAAGACCCTGCTTCTGGTAACAAATTTAGAGGGAAAGGTTCTTTTGGACACATTTTCCTGTAGGTTTATTTGCTACACTTTGTATCTATCTCTACCAATTTCTTTAGGTGTGGTACCTTGATTTCTTCTTTAGCCTATTTAGAAACATGAGGCTATTTTAGATATCTTGCAATTTAAATAAATTTACAGTTAGATTTTAACATACATTGAAATGTCTGTAGATACCCAAGATAACAAGCAAATAGGTGGACTTTGTTACTGGCTCTATTCAGTCACAGCTTTTTCAGGATTTTACACATGGATCGAAATGGTGTGAATAAAGTCAGTAGCACTTTATGACACCAAAACACTTTTGAACCTGTTTAGACTCCCACTGATTGCAATAGATGTAGGTACTTCATGAAGTAATATATTTAATGTCAGCACAGCTGTGAGGGAAATGGGCCAAATTCCTCTCTATACTGGTGTAAATCTGATGTAACTATACTGATGTTACTGGAGTTGCCATTTTAACTGAGAAGAGACTTTGATCCAATGTTTGAAGAAGCTACTCCTGAACAGCCAGCAGACTGAATACAAAATATTAATTGTGTAGGCCCAACAATAAGAGACTACTGTCTTTAAAAAAACCCCAGTGATTTAGTTAGAGGTTTAAAACAACAAACATAGAGAGTAGATACTTAGAATTCACAGGACTTTTCTCAGCACTTCATAGCAGTTTTAGTTTGGTTCAAATTCAGAGCCTAAAAAAATCATAGCTTGTATTCAAACTAAATAGTCTTTGAAAGGACACTATCATAGGCTTTCCATTTTTGAAAAATATATAACTTTCGTATGCTACTTTCTTAGAACCTTGAAAAGTTCCCTTCAATTTTTTTTTCTATTTAGTAAACATTATTTTCCCTGCTCTTTTTTCCCACTGGAAGTGAAATTGACATATCTGATTTGATGAACAGCCTTTTGGTTACTGGCATAACCACTGATGTCAAGCAAAGTTTGGAGAAGAGTGATTTTTGTTGTTTTTTGGTGGGCCTATGCCTTTAACCCCAGAGTTTATTTAACTGGTGCTGCTACAGAGGATGCAGGAGAGCTCTATAGCACAAATCATTATTACATTTTAGCCTTTTAAAACTTTGATTGATTTATTTTATTTACTGGAGGCAGAATGTTGGATTAAAAATATCCCTAAAATATCTGTTTTCCATCAGGTTATAACAATTATAGCACATAAGAGATTAGAGGCCTAAACTACTCTGACAGTGTTTTTAAAATAGACAAAAAGAATAAAGTACAAATGTGTTTGACAATTTAGATATCTGTCCTAATTAGAAAAAAAAATCAAAATAGCACCCACCCAATTTATAATCTTGTCTGTCCTGTCTGCAAACCATTCTTTGTTGAATATATTGGTCACAGAGCAGCAACTTCCCACAAGAGATCCCCCTTTCCTTCCCTCATCAGATTAAAAACAAAACAAAACATCTCTGTCACAATACTCACTGTGTACCAGAGGTGCTGCAAGAAGTTCAATGACAGATGTGGAAGACCTCTATCACCTTGCACCAGTGCACCCTGAACCAAGTAGGCTTGCCAGCAGACAGGATGCCTGTAGTACAATGATGAAGCAAACAGAAGGGTGTGAATGGTAAACATTAGCTAAGATAAATGCCTTTTCCTCCCACCCAGCTTCCAGAGGAAAATGAGATAGAAGCTATCCCCTACACAAAAATTACTTATAATTCTATTGTTATAATAACAGAACTGTGTCTCATGGTTGATCCTTAATTTGAGCCCTGGAGAAAATGTGATCTGATTTCAATCATTGCAGCGTTCAAAAAACAATCTGCTTGGGAGGAATGGGAATCTTTGAATTTCCTACAAGCATTGCAAGTATTTTGTGTTAATTATAAGTGAATAAATTGCTGTAAGGAGTGTTATACAATGTATCAGCATCTGTGATATAGGCATGAATGTGAAAATATTTGTGATGACAGGTGTCTACCCACTTTCTCAGTGCCCTTTTAAATCAGTGATTTATGCTTGCTGTCTCTGCCTTCCCTTTCCCTTTTCTTCTGGTCCTTTCTCAGAATGAATCCTCTCCCTGAGGAACCGATTTTTTACACCACATGCTGATTTTTTTCCTTTCGGTGCTGAAAGGAACTAATATTCACAGATAATCACTTTTCCCTTCATGCAGAAAGTAAAGCTCCCCGTGTACACTAATTCACTTCTCCCCATCCAACTCATCGAACGTAAAGGATAGAATATATTTCCCCCTTCCCACTTCTCAATAATTTAGTGCATTATCACACACACACACGGGAGTGGGAGGGAAGAGAAGAGGGGAGGAGAAATGCAAAAGGGAAAAAGAGACTCAGAAATCTCAGCTGCACTTCTGGCCCTTTTAAAAAGTTTGCTCTGTAAATTGGAATGAGGTCAGATTTGGAGCTTCTCATTGCACGCGGTGATTATTATTGCATCGGGTTCCAAGCCAATAGCAGCCGGCGGGGTGGGGTTTGGCACGAGGAAGCGTTGGATACAGCGAGTGATTGGCCGGGGCGAGGACTGTGAAAGGATAAAGAGGCGCTAGGCGGAATTTGGGGTCCGCTCTAAGCTGCAGCAAGAGAAACAGTGTGTGAGGGGGAAGAGGCCAATACCAGTAGCCCCGGTCTGTGTTTGTGTCTCTCCTCTCTTTGGGGTTGTGCATGCAAAGGAAGGGAAAAGGAGACTATATATATTTATCGCATTAGTCACCGCTCTTCCAACGGGGAAGGTACACATTTATTCATGCTACCCGGTTGCATGAGTGGGTTTTTTTTTTTTTTTTTTTGTTCAGTACCTCTCAACAACCAAATAATTAACTGCACAAGCTCCTGATCACTGACTGCACAGCCACGAGTCCTGGAGTCCGGTTTTAATTTTTTTGTTTTGTTTTGATTTTGTGTGTGGTGTGTGTGTGTGTTGCCGGGCTCAGTAGTGGGAGGCTTTACCAGCGCGTGTGCTGTTTTCCTGAAACATCTTGGGCAGAGAAAAAGCACTTGTGAACTGGAATCAACTGCTTCGGGAAGGGGAGGGGGGAAACACTGACAAGAAGAGGGGGAATTGCAGCATTTTTTAAAGAAACTCTATGTCTGTTCCACTTTGAGCACTGGCTGCTGCCCCTAAATTAATAGAGAGCAAAGGGGGAAGGACTGCACAGAGCGCTGGAGACGAGCCTGTCTGGAACTACAAATACTTAGCAGAGGGGCTGCGCGCTGGCGAAGGGCTGAACATTTTGCTGTGGTTTGGGACTGTCTGATTCGTTCCCCTTCCTCGTTGTACTTGTTAAAGTTGAGAGCATTTTTTTTTTTTACGTTGCACTGGTGTCGAGCTGAGCCCCGGCGACCTCCCTGCAAGCCGCCGCCGCCGCGTGTGTGTGAGACCCAGAGATGGTGCAGCAGACTAACAACGCGGAGAACACGGAAGCGCTTCTGGCCGGAGAGACCTCGGACTCCGGGGCCGGCATCGAGCTGGGCATCGCCTCCTCTCCCACGCCGGGCTCCACCGCTTCCACCGGGGGCAAGGCGGACGACCCGAGCTGGTGCAAGACCCCCAGCGGGCACATCAAGCGGCCCATGAACGCCTTCATGGTGTGGTCCCAGATCGAGAGGAGGAAGATCATGGAGCAGTCCCCGGACATGCACAACGCCGAAATCTCCAAGCGCCTGGGCAAGCGGTGGAAGCTGCTCAAGGACAGCGACAAGATCCCCTTCATCCGGGAGGCGGAGCGGCTGAGGCTCAAGCACATGGCGGACTATCCCGACTACAAGTACCGGCCCAGGAAGAAGGTGAAATCGGGGAACAGCTCCGCCAAGCCCGGCGAGAAAGGAGACAAGAGTGGCGGGGGCAGCCCTGGCGCCGGCGGGGGCGGCACCGGCAGCGGGGGCAGCACGAACTCCTCCAAGCCCGCCCTGAAGAAGAGCGGCGGCTCCAAGCTCTCCCCCGGCGGCGGCTCCGGGGCCAGCAAGCCGCACGCCAAGGTGATCCTGGGCAGCAAAGCCGCCCCCTTCCCCGCCGAGCCGCCGGCGCAGGCCGCCCTGCTGCCCCCGGACCACCACTCGCTGTACAAATCCCGCGGCGGCGGCGCCGCCGCCAGCTCCTGCTCGGCCGCCGGCAAACACCCCTCGGAGAAGAAGCTCAAGCGGGTCTATGTGTTCGGCACGGGCGGGGGCCACGGGCAGAGCGCGTCCTCCTCCCCCGGGGGCGCCGTGCCGGCCAGCCCGACCCTGAGCTGCTCCACGGAAGCCAGCGACCCCCTGAGCCTGTACGAGGAGGGGGGCGCCGGAGGGTGCCAGCAGGACGGAGACTGCAGCAGCGTCTCCTGCCCTTCCCCGCCGGGCAGCAGCTCCCCTTCGGATCACCGCAGCTACACCAGCCTGAGGGCCTCTTCCCCGGCCCCCTCCACCTCCCATTCCTCCTCGGCTTCCTCCCATTCCTCCTCGTCCTCCTCCTCCTCCGGCTCCTCTTCCTCGGACGACGAGTTTGAAGACGACCTGTTGGACCTGAACCCCAGCCCCGGTTTTGAGAGCATGTCCCTGGGCAGCTTCGGCTCGTCAGTGCTGGACCGGGACCTAGATTTTAACTTCGAGCCTGGCTCGGGCTCGCACTTTGAGTTCCCGGACTACTGCACCCCGGAGGTAAGTGAGATGATCTCAGGGGACTGGCTGGAGTCCAGCATTTCAAACCTGGTCTTCACTTACTGAGGAAAATAAATAAATAAATGCCGGGGGAGACGTAGACACACTATTGAGAGGACTCGCCCACGCTGTTGGGTGTATCTTTTTTCCCTTGGAGGGGCTGATGAAACTGACTTGCTGTGCTTTTAAAAAACCGAGATGATAAAAGGCATCATCCTTTTTTTAAAAAAAAGACACGCTCGCTCCCTTCCTCTGCTTGGAGATAGACACACACACACACATCCCCCCACGCCCCTTCCGATGCCTGATGTTAATTTTTAGAGACTGGCGGGAGTGATTTTTTTTTTTTTTTTTGAGAGAGGGAGACAGACAGACAGACCGAGAAGGGGAAAAACCACACACACGCCTCTGGGTTTTTGATTTTTTTTATCCACGTTCTGTGAAGAAGGGGGAGTGATACATTGTGCTGAGTGCATTGAAGATCTCGAGTATTTTGTTCTGAGAGAGATGAGAACTGTTTTTTTTTTAAAAAAGACTGCAGGGTTTCCATGGTGTGGGGGAAGGGAAGCGAATCCTATTTCAATTTTTTTTTCCTGCAGCAAGAGGAGATGAAGATGATTGGAGGCGGAAAGGGCGAATTGAGCTAGGAACTGAACTGAGATCCTAGTTGGACAGAGAAGAGGAAGGGGTTTAGGGTTTTTTGCCTTTTTTAAAAAAAGATGAACTGGAAACACGACTAGAGGAAGATAATAATAAACTGAAATGCATTTGCACGTATAGAGGAGAAGGTGGCAGCGCTTTTCTCAGTCACCTTATTATATAGAGAGAAAATCAATCAATAAAATGGAACTTCATGAACACGGAAAACTTTTTTTGAAACGGAGACAGATACAAAACAGTTTCTCTAATGATGTGGTACAGGGGGAATGGAGGGAGGGCGATTGCTTTTGCAAAAAACAATTTTTTTTCTTCTTACTCAGAATCGTGATGGTGTTGGATTATTTCACTGGTGGGGTTTAATATAGCATGTTATCCTGTCTATCTTTTTAAGATTTCTGTAAGACTGTTGAACAGTTTAAAAAATAGTGTTAGGAAACTATAAAAGCAGATAGATGGCGCTATGTTTGATTCCTACAAAAAAATCACCAGCTTTTTTTTCATTCTTAACTCTTTAAAGGATTCAAACGCAACTCAAATCTGTGCTGGACTTTAAAAAAAAAAAATCAGGACCAAATTTTTTCTCAGAGTATGTATGTGTTTGTTCCTTATAGCTGTAAATGAAAAGACTGTTTTTTCTCACGGATGCGCTATTCCTTTATTGTTTTTTCCTTGTAAATGTAATCGGATGCCATTTTATAAGTGGATGTATTTATACTGGCCAAACATTTTTGACTTGTATTTCTTTGTCCTTTTTTGGTAGTTCTCGTTGTTACTCGCACCATTTTTATGTCTCCTTCACTGAAGGGCTAGAGTTTTAACTTTTAATTTTTTATATTTAAATGTAGACTTTTGACACTTTTAAAAACAAAAGAGAAGAGAGATGAAAACGTTTGATTATTTTCTCAGTGTATTTTTGTAAAAAATATATAAAGGGGGTGTAAATCGGTGTAAATCGCTGTTTGGATTTCCTGATTATAATTACAGGGCCGCTGGTTAATGTCTCACCCATACACACAAAAATCAGCCCCTTTATTTTCTCCATGTTTACACTCCAATCTGCAGGCTTCTTAAAGTGACAGTATCCCTTATACATGCCACCAGTGCCCAGTGTTTAATTTCATTGATTTTTGTGAGGGGGGAAGAATAAACGTAATACACAGTCTCCTAACTTTAAAAAAATCCCATAATTAAGTAAAACCATATATCGTACAGGCGCTTTAAAGCAACTGGTGCATTTACAGAAAAAAGGGATCCTGTACCTTTAACTTGTAAACCACATCTTTGCACTTTTTTTTTATGCAAAAAAACGTGCCGTTTAAACCACTGGATCTATCTAAATGCCGATTTGAGTTCGCGACACTATGTACTGCGTTTTTCATTCTTGTATTTGACTATTTAATCCTTTCTACTTGTCGCTAAATATAATTGTTTTAGTCTCTTATGGCATGATGATAGCATATGTATTCAGGTTTATAGCTGTTGTGTTTAAGATGAAAAAAGTGAAAACACCTTTGTACATTTAAGTCTGTATTATAATAAGAGAAAAAGAAGATTGTGTGTTTATGTATGTTAATATAACATGACAGGCACTGGGACGTCTGCCTAATGAGGTGGTTCCGTTAAGGGTTTTTTGTTTTGTTTTTGTTTTTTGGTCATCCATCCTGTGCAATATGCTGTGTAGAATATTTTTGTCTAACGATCACCCCACAACACAACGTTGGGAAAGAGGAAAAAAATCATGCCAGCTAATCATGTCCAGTTCACTGCCTGTCAGATTGTGGATATACCTTCTGTAAATAATTTTTTTTTTTTTGAGAAGGAAATAAAATCAGCTGGAACTGAACCCTAAACTTTGACTGTTTTTGTCATCATTGTTATGCTACAGCTTTTCTGTGTGGTTATTCTGTAATGGTCTTAGACACTGGTACGCTCTGTATTAGCAGTTAAATAAAATGTACTTACAGTGACGACTATAAAATACATCTTTTTGCAGGAACATGTACCGTTCCCCGCCCCTCCCCCATCCCCGCGGAGAGACTTGGCAGGCCAAAGCCTCGCAGTAAATGGATGTTAGTCTGAATGTGTGCCGTCGCTGAATGCTCTCTAGGAATTTTTGTGCATTAACCAAATGCTAATAACCTTTCGCTGGAAGTAGAAAACTGCAGTGGGAATGGGGGATGGGGAAGCTGCACTCGGGAGCTGGGCGAAGCCAGCTGCCATCCCAGACGAAATCTAGACAGCAGGAATGTGTAGAAGAGGCCTCATCAACCGTTTTGTTTGACCTTGTGACTTGAATCCTGCCTTTCCATTTCAGATCTATCTTGCAGGAAACCTGCCCGGTGGGAGGATTTGTTGATTTCAGTCTCACCTCTCCAAGGTGAAAGACATTGCTCAGTATCCTAACAAGAGAAAAGAAGGTTTAAGTTTATTAAATATATCTTTTGGAGGGATTTACCTCCAAAGATTTCAAATGCTAATGAAAGATATTTGCTCAGCTGCTGTGCAGTGTTCCCAGCACATACATTCATTAAGAGAAGTGGACCCTCTTTCCCCCTACACACCTACCCTAGTTGAGATAAGGGGGAGGGCTGCCAAAGTAACCCACAACCTATTTTGCCATTAACTTTGGCTCTGTTCCCCAGCTTGGAACCAGTGAAGCTTTAACATATGCAGACGTCATAGCAACAAGGAGACTGTAGGGAAGGAAAATAATTGTCACCATTTGTACAGTACAGTAGGCATGCTGTTTGCAAACTGAAAGGCCAACTTTCTGGGTGCCTTGGATTTTACAAGATTTCCTCAGGCAGGGTGCTGTTTATATTCCTATGTATCTTTGTCACAACTTCTTAAGCAGAGTGGTAGTGAGTGGCTATCAGTAAAGCTGTCAAGAGTTGAGGAAACTTGGAAATAAAGTAGGTGTGGGGAAGCCTAGTATTTGCTTTGTAAACTAGGGGGAGGGGAATGTGAGACCCTAAACTAAGCAGTTCATTGTACTGTACATTTAGTTAAAATTGAGTCATTTGAAAGTAGTTCAGCTACAGTATTTCAGTAAAATTTCTCCTTTGGAAAAACCTATGTATCTTTAACTATCCCAGTAGTATATTATTTCCAAATAATCCAAGACTTCTGCTTTTTGCTGTTTATAATTTCTTTACAAATTAACACTATATCCATTAGACTTGTGTAACTTTTTACATAGGCGTTTAGAAGACGTCTCCTTTAACTTGAACCTGTGGCATTCTGATTATAGGTGGCCTTTTTGAATCAAGGACTACATTTGTGTTTTTGCAATGACAGACTACTCTTTGTCTGCTTTTTTGGCCATGTGTCTTGTCTAATGTGAGTTTAATTATACTAAACATGAGTGTGCTTTCTTAAATCTGAATCAATTTTCATTCCCATGGGGGTATACATCAAAATTGTCATAATAAACAAACTCAAAATTTAGGAGCGATTGGATGACTTTGTTTCAGGCAGCCAAACGTGATGCAAAGTAGATTCTCTGGAGGATTTTAATTAACTCTTTGCAAACAGTGATAAAAAACAACACTTAAGTTGACCACAGTTGGAAGGCGGGGTGGGAATGGGAATGTGATGATTTCATAAACTGTAAGGGTGGACCCAACGGGCCTGCAGCCAGAGCCATGATTAACTGCAGGAGGGTAAACTTGAGGAGAAGACTGCCTGAAATGATGGGTTGAGTGTGTATAGGCTTCTTTGCTCTGCAATTTCTCTGTTCACTATTGTGGAGCATGTTATTCTGCTAGATACCTCCTCGGCGTGGGGAAAAGCAAAGGTGTTCAGTAAGCCAAGGCAAACCCTTCAGTACTCACATGTCCTTCCCCTCCACCCATCCAAAAAGAATAAAAAAATCTGTATGGTACTCTAATATTTTGTAAAGCACATTTTAAAATTCCATATGTATATATAATACAATTCCACCTGGGTGTTAATTTACTGTTGGGTTATCCATAAACATTCCTTTCTTTGAAAAAATACCACACATTTAATTTGGGATTTTGCAGAGCTGCTAATGTGACGGAGGTTATTTTTACACCACACTACCCTAAATCAACTCCAGGATTGTATTTCTAATTCAGAACGATACAGTCAATGGCTCTCTAATTTTTCCCTTAACATCATCCACTCAAACTTATTTCTAAATTCTCTCATTTCATGATAGCATTTAAAAATAAAATAAAAAAATCCTACTAGGAGCATCAGTGGAGTTTCTCCCACATTTGCTAACCATATGACTCCTACACATCCTGATCAAAGCGTGTGTACTGGGGAGGGCCGCATCCTTTTGTGGGTGGTGGGAGGTGGCAGGGGGAGTGATGGAAATTATAGTAGTAATTAATGTGTGTAAATAAAACCTCACCATTGTAAGGATTTTGAAGTGCCTAATATGGTGTAGTTTACACACACAGGCTTTTGAGGCTAGACACAGACTATGGAAAAAAGGATATATGGGGGTGGTGGCAAGATTGAATTGCAGTTTCTTCCTACTGACAGCATTTGGAATTCAGTCAGACCATAAGCCCTGAGCATTTAGATTGTGCCACAATATGTCTATTATCTCTAATGAGATTTTACCGTTGACTACAGTTAACTTGCAGGGTTTTATGGTTTCCTGCATAAGTTGTTTTCATTTTCAGTTATAATAAAGTTCAGTATTACCAAACTGATTTAGATCTCTGGGGAATATTTGGTGGCACAAGTTGCTGCATTCATATAACTTAATGGAAGTGGCTGTCTTACATTCTTTTTAAATTAAAAAATATGTAGACATTCTTTGTTTTCTGCAGTAAGAGCCTATGCAATTGCTTTGACCAGAGGAGATACACCAAACTAAAGCACAAAATATTAAAGAAAATGTAATCCAATATTATTTTATATACTCAATTTTGTTTTGCTTAAAGAGGAGTATCATTAAAATAGCATATCATTAACTTTTTTAGAAGAAAAATTAAGTAGACAGGAAATTCTGAAATCTAGAGTACATAAAAAGGGATTTTTTAGTAGAAAAAACTTTAGGGTAGTACAATTAGCTTCTGTGTACAATACATAGACCTGCTGGTACAAGGAGCTGAAATACTAGATTCTAACTTGTTTAAAGAATTACCATACCAATGTAATTTTTTAAACAAATGGTGCTTATTTTTAAAACAAAAACTGGACTTAAAAGATTGCCATATGATTGCCATTTACTCGTAGAGTCTGTGATTTTATATCATTCAGGCCTGCCTCTCCTTTGAGTTATTTCATTGCCTTCCCTGGGAAGTAGCGTGGGATGTGGCTGCATTCACAGAACATTTTCTCTCTTTTCCAAAGCAAAGTACCCCAAGAGTGATTAATAAAAAGAACATGCTTTGTACTTTCATGTTATACTTCCACCATGGTCTCCAAGTGGCAGCAGTAGGCCACTGGAGCCTAATATAACCTCTTCCTGCTCTTATCCAATGTGGTGCACCTCAAAAGCTCAGAGGATAAAAGCTAAATCGCTAATGTAGACATTTTAAGTAAGAGTTATGCTCTTTAAATGTAATTGGGGGTAGGGAGAGGAAAATCTTAGTGCATGAAGAGCAAATTATTTAATTTCGGTTTTGTTTTCTTTGTTTGCAGCATTAGTGTCAATTACCCAACTGAAAATTAAAATAAGTGTTTACATGTAGAAGTTCAACAAGCAACTAATATAAAACATTTTCTTTTGATATGTAGATAAAGACTAAAAGGGACACCTTGTATATGAGCTAATTTTCCCTCGTGGTTTCTAAAAGGCTCTGAAGTCATTACAAATATTTAATGACTGGCTCTATAAATGTAAATAGAGTTTGGGGTTTTCCAGGATACAAAAATGATAAAGTATTGTACACTTCGTGGAACCTTTCTTCTAAAGATCTTGAAGTACTTTAATAATATTACCTATGCCTCTTGTCATCCAGATGAGGAAGGTAATATGATTGTCCTTGTTTTATGGTGAGTGAACTGAGGAACAGAAGCTGATTTACCCAAGACTGCTTACTAAGCATGGATTACTTGGAGTCTTTTTTTCTTTTACACAGTTATGGCTGTTAACTTCAGTTTTTCATGTCCTCTTACAAACATATCTCAGTACTAGTAATAATGTTCACTGAATCTTTGTAACCATCACCAGAACTAAATAATCTGGGAGGTAATGATTTATGCCTGTACCTCAATGAAAACTTCCTAATGCACCCTGGCCCCCATTACTGTATAATTTCTAAATGCACTCTTTCCACATCTTGCCTTTTTCCTAGCAACACAATAACTCTCTGCTCCCGCCCCCACCCCTCCTTTCTGACATGGCTCCCTCAACCTTCAGTACCTTTATGAGGTTAAAACCTCTGTCACGTGATAAGTGTCAGTATTTGCTGACTCCAGTAGTTACCCTTACATCTGCCTTTTTATTTGAATTTAATGTAAAAAGAAGATAATGTAACAGTAGCCACTGGTATCAGTGCCTACTGATCCCTGCTATGTGATAGGAACTTTTTGTAATCCTGACTGATGCCATGTTACTGAAGCCAGGAAATAAAGACCAGTCTCTCACCAGCATTCCTGCCTGTCCCAACTTTCTTACAAGTAGGTGGGTGGAGAATTTTAAATTCTTGAAGACTTGAGGAGTATCCATCTTAGTGAGGAAAGATACAGCGGCAAGGGCAAGAGGGAATAGCTGACTGCGCTGAGAGGGCAGAGGAAGTGGGTGGGGAGCAGGCCTTGTAGGATAAGCAATGGTATTGTTCTTATTTTGGGGAGGGGAGAATTCACAGGTGTGGGAGAGAGTGTACTGGGCAAGTGTCTGACAGGAGAGTTGATCTCTCAGAAAATGGGAACTAGACAACAGGGAAGCTATGGGCAGTGATATCTACAGAGTACAGGAAGCAGTTTTTCCCCAGCACATCAGCCTCCTTTGAAATAGGAGCTGACAGTCACAAAGCTTCCCCCTGCAAGGAAGAATTTAGTATTGTGTTATCTGGGCAGTTGGATCCTCCTCCATCCTATGCGAACAATTTTGTGCCTAAGTGTGAAGTACTAAGTATTATTAGTGCAGTGAGAGGAAAGCAGGAACTCAGGTGAAGTCTACATTACAAACTTTTGCTGGCCTAGCAGTGTCGGTCAGGGATGTGATCTCTGACCGACATAGCTATGCGGACAAACATCCATAGTATAGATGCAGTTATATTAGAAAAACTGCACTTTGCTGGTGAGATTATTGTGCTTGGGGAGGTCAGAGGCTGGTGTAAACTGCATCCACAGTAGGAGCACTTTGCCAGTAGAGTATACTGGTATAGCATACCACTATAGCTAGACTGGCAAAGTGCTCCTCATGTAGATCTGGTCTTACTTACCTTTTCATGTGAGGAGGAAGGGAAAGGTTGATCGGTTTTTCTTTCCCTGCCCCATTTTCCTTGTGCTTCATTTGTTTTTTTCTATGGCTCTTGTCCATTTTTCTGCTTTTGGCTTAACATTCACTTCTCTTTCACCTTCCCCTGCCTCTCCATGGCTGTCCTATCCTTTTCAAGAGGGGTCTTACCAGTGTTATCACACATCAGAACTTATCTTCCTCTCTGTAGCTGCTCAGGTCAAACTGTTTTTCTCTCCTCACAGCTCCAACCCTTCATGGAACCTTCTGATTCCAGCATTGGACCTGTTTTTCTGCAAAAGGGGCATTGTACAGAACATATCAATAGAGGAAGACAAATAACTGAATATGGATCTATTACATACACACACTAGTTATCGCTAAGAAGCCTATCACCTATCTCAGACCCCATCTTTCCAATGAGGATATTTCTATATGTTGTCTGTCTTGACGTATCATCAATTCATGCTGGGTACAAGCTGTGACTGCATCCATTAAGGCTAAATTAAAATAGCTGGTGACCTACATAAATAATTTAAAAGACTGTTGATCAAATTGACTATTTTGAATGGTGGGGGAGGAGCTTACCATGAAAAGGTGAGATCAGACTAGATATAGCTGTGTGATCATATCACAGATTATGAATACTTATATTTTCATGTTCAGTCACAACAGATCTTGCAATATTATATATGATTTCTTGGCATATCTGAGGAAACAGAAGTCAGTGACTTCTTATTTTAGCAACATACGTGGAGCTTTGCAGTTAAACATGATTAACAGTCCCATCAATCTCAAGGCAGTGGAACAAATATTAAAATATCTTGTCAAGATTCCAGAACTAGTCATGAAAAGTGCAGTCCTCAAGTTAATGATACCAGACTAAATTCTGTCAGTGTTGAATGGGTGTAGGGAGTAACCGGGCATAGGGAAAATCCCTCCTCCCTCCTCATATTAAACGTCACAACAAGACAGCCACATAGCACGCTTCTGTATTAGATGAACCTGGCTAGTACTCTTGCAAATGCTTCATGATTCCACTGGGGCATGGTCTGCTGACTTGAGCAGGTGGTCAGACTGCAGCACAATCTAGAAAGGGAAACATACCATTTCTTTTTGAGTAACAGTATGGTTCGTCCCACAAATACCTTATTCTCCACAGGACTGCACTGAGCCACCCTGCTCTGCACAACTATGACGGATCTAGGATGCTCAGGGTGGCTTGGACCTGCTATTTTCTCCCTCCATGCACCAGCACAGCTACTAGCAGCCAGTGTTATGGTTACCATTTTGACTGACATGGACTGTTGATTAGGGATCTGAAGAGATCTACTGCTTCAGCTAACAAGTCAGGCTTTCTGTAACAGACTCATATCTTTTGTAGATTGGGCACAGACGGGGACACATAACACACACTGATCAGTGGGTTACACAGGGACAAGATTCATTACTGCCAGAGCGTGAATGACATTGAAGAAGCAATTTGCAGGAGAATCCACACAATCTTTTCAGATCTGGTTCTTTCAACATAAAGAAAAGAAATGGGATTAAGACAAATTTATATGCTTTTGGATTTAGAAAATATAGTTTATGGGGATGGTATGGCTCAGAATCCTTCACATGTAGCTTACTGGTTCAAATTTACCTCAAGTCACCAAAAAGAAAGGCAAAGCAACTTCAAAGTTAACATGAGGTATTTCTGTATGTAGGTGTAAGAGCACATGTTCTCTACACGTAGGGTTGCCAACTTTTTAACTGCACAAAACTGAACACCCTTCCTCTGCCTTTGCCCCGCCCCTTATCCGAGGCCCTGCCCTGCCCCTTATCTGAGGCCCCAGCTGGGGGGTGCGGGCTCTGGGGTGGGGCCAGAAATGATGGTTCAGGGTGTGGGAGGGGGCTCCGGGCTGGTGCAGGGGGTTGGGGTGCAGGAGCAGGCTCAGGCCTGATGCAGGGCATTGGGGTGTGGGCTCTGGGGTGGGGCTGGGGATGATGGGTTTTGGGTACAGGAGGGGGCTCCAGGCTGGGGCAGAGGGGTTTGGAGTGCGGGAGGAAGTGTGGGGTGCAGACTCTGGGAGGAAGTTAGGGTGCGGGAGGGGGTTCTGACCTGGGACAGTGGGTTCAGGGTGCAGGCTCTGGCCAGGTGGCGCTTAACCTCAGGTGGTTCCTGGGCGGTGGCACAATGGGGCTAAGGCAGGCTCCCTTCCAGTCCTTGCTTCACGCTGCTCCTGGAAATGGCCAGCATATCTGGTCTCTAGGCGGAGGCGAGGCCAGGCAGCTCTACGTGGTTTGCGCTGCCCACACCCACAGGTTCCGCCTCCGCAGTTCCCATTGGCTGCGGTTCCTGGCTAACAGGAGCTGTGGAGCCAGAGCTAGGGGGTGGGGGCAGCACCTGGAGCTTCCCTGATCGCCCCTGCACCTAGGGGCTGGACATGCTGGCCACTTCCGGGGAGCTGTGCAGAGCCAGGATAGACAGGGAGTCTGCCCTAGCCCCACTGCACTGCTGACCGGATTTTTAATGGCCCGGTCAGCAGTGCTGACCGGAGCAGCCAGGGGCACTTGTTGAATGGGTGTTCCAGTCAAAAACTGGACGCCTGGCAACTCTATCTGCATGTAGAAGAAACTTTTGCAAGATACAGAGCATAATCCCCAGATAGGGACATATTTTTATGTAATTATTCGGATATTCTCGAAACCCATTTCTTTTTATAATAAGTAAATACCAGTATTATATTGTAATGAAAGACTGTACATAGTTTACATATTGCTGAAATGATGTCAAATGTAGCTTTGGCAGTGGGGAATTGAGTGGTGCACTGGATAAATCAGCAGACTGGGAAGTAGGCCTGCTCAGTATTATTCCTGGCTTTGCTGTTCCCTGGAGCCAAGAGTAAAAATAAATAGAGAGTTTTGGTTTCCCAGTTTTTTATATGTTAAATTTGAGATAGTCTGCTTTTAAGGAGGTGGTATTCAGCACTTTCTGAAAAGCTAGCCCTCTTTATGTAGTCTCAAGTTGTGCACTCAAAAACAGTCAGGCTTCTTATGCCTCATTATATCTGTAGGTAAAAATGGACATACTGATACTTACTTATTTTGCAAGGCTGTTATAGGGTTTTGTTATTGTTAGTTAATGTTTATAGAGTGAATTGAGATTCTTGGCTGAACGTCACCAGTTAGGTGAAAAATAGAAAAAAGTACAGAGAATTAGTAAAGGATTGTTTGTTTCTACATTTCTAGAAAACTAGGTCAGGAAACAAAATAGGAAGTAGGTAATTAGTGTAGTGTTAGGATCGTCAATGATTTCTTGTCTTCTGGAATCAGCTTTGGAAAGGAGTGTGAGAATCTTCCTTCCATTAACACATGTACATACTCAGCATATGTTACAGAGAAGTAACTACTTGTGCACACTGTGAAAAAAGGTTTAACAAATTACAAAAAGGAATGATAATTGTCTTAGCAAACTGTGTCCTTTGTTTTCCCATCCCCAAGGAAAGCAAAATATGCACAGACTATATGTGAACTTTCTTAAGTGAATTAGACCCAACTGGATGTGCACAAATTCTAATTCAACTTATGAAACTGATGCATTTAATATAATTTAAAAACGACATATTACAAGAAAAGTATAATATATTAAATAAAATTAACTATAATGTTACTATACAAGGACATCTGTGCTGAGGTGTGCACCCCACATTGGCCCTGCAAAAGCTGAGATGGATCAGGTGGGCCCAATCAGTTAATTAGGCTGCAAATGGGGAAGCTTTAGGCTGGAGCCAGCTAATTAGAGAAAGCTTACCTGCCATAGACATGTGGGGCTTCTATAAAAGACTCATAGACATTAAGCTTAGAAAAGACCATCATGATTCTCTAGTCTGGCCTCTTGCAAATTGCAGGCAACAGAACCTCACACACCCACTCCTATAATAGACCCCTAACATCTGGCTGAGTTACTGAAGTCCTCAAATCATGATGTAAAGAAGACTTCAAGTTACAGATAATCCACCATTTACAATAGTTTGAATCTGCAAGTGACCTGTGCCCCAGGCTACAGAGGAAGGTGAAAAATCTCCAGGGAAAACAGAAACAGAAGGAGCAGGAGGGAGAAGGGAGGAGTGTTTGAGGGGCCACAGGGACAAGTTGCCTAAAGTTACTCCCAGGAAGGGGAAAGTGAAGAGATTGGCAAACCCCAGAGTGGGGAAGGCCAGGAGGTATGGAAACAGCTCAGGGAAAGGCAGCAAGGGTGTAGGGAATGGACCTGAGTTAGAACTTGGAGTACAGGATGGGTCTGCGCCACTGTAGGAGTGGCACCGTGAGGCAGCAAAGCAGACGACTGCCTGAGACAGCAGGAGAGCAGGAACCTTAATACACTCCCCCTGGAAGGGGGAACCATAATAGTGACCTGGCTGGAGGGCTGACCCACTAAGAGGACAGCTGTGGTTCCTGAGAGCAAGAGAGGTTTTGCAAAGGAGAAACTGACGGGCTTTAGCCACTGGAAGGGGCGTCGGCCTGACCGAGTTAATTCCCAGAACTGCCAGGAGGCGGCACCATCCAGCAGTGAATAGAGGACGCTGTCTTACACCCTACTTTTTTTTTTTGTAATTTCATTATTAAATTGCTATATATTTGGAAAAATAATATCATAGTAAAGAAATAAATCCTAATACTGTTGGGATGAGGCTGTAGGGAAAATCTCTGGGTGGGAGAAGAATCTGTGTAACTGGTTCTATCCCTGTCCTCCTCTAGTGTAGGGGGTATAGTCAGAGGAAAAGGGACATAAACAAAGTGCCCTTGAGCTATAGCAAGGCTCAGCTGCTAAAACAGGCCCATGGGTGCAGTTGCAGCTAATGCAGTTTAGGGCAGTTCTGAAGCTATTCTGAGTTGTTTTTTGGGGCTTGACTGGCATCTGGTGGCCTGAGGGTCAAGTATTCATAATGGCTCCTTATAGCTGTTTTTGTGGTTTGCCTGTGGTAGCACAGGCTACCAAATGGCCAGACTTGAGGATTTGGTTCATAGTTCTTTAATCAAAAAACATTTTAAATTTAAAAATAATTGATTTATAAACAAAGGAAGTATTTGTAGATAGTAAATTGAACCGATTGTTTCTAGTCAACCTGTCCTTCAAGATTTTAGAATTAGTAGATCTCAGCCTCTCCCACTTGGTTTCATTCATAGACTGGAAAAGGAAAACAAGCTTTCCTGCTTTTTCAAGTCCAAACTCTTTTCTCAACTTTCAGTGAATTTGTCATTGAAATGAACTAGTTGAATAAACTGAAATTAACAAAATGTTCTCTCTGCCCCTGCAGAAGAGGATACTGCTGTCAAAAGCACTTCAAGAAACAGTTCCATGTGCTTAGCCAATGATGCCACCAGTTCAATGGCTTAACATCCTTTAAAACTGTGCCAGCAAACATACACTACTTTATTTTCAAAGATTATAAATTTGCCTTAACATAGAATTGTCATAATTTCATATTTAATTTAAATAGGTTTATTTAAAAAAGAAAGGTGTCTAATTCAAATTAAAAATCTGTTTTTTTTAAATCAATTATTTTTAACTACTCTATCTTACATTACCAGAAAATAACCACTCCCGATTCAGGACCATCATCTCCACCTTGTAGTGAGTGGGTGGCTGTAGAGTCCTCTTTACTCCTCCCCTTCTTCTGACTCTGAAGCCACTCTTGTAGAGCCTCGTGTCTTCTTGCTGAGATTCTGTTTGTTCTGCCTTCTCCTGCCCTGCCTCATTATCTTTCTGAGCAGTGCCCCTGCATCCTGTTGCATTGGTATAACTTCTTTTTTTACTCAGTTAACTCCAAATATTTCGTTACAACAAATGAATCTTAACCCAATGTGTGAAATTCAGGACAGGATTTCAATAGATCTTCAGTACAGATGGAATATAAATTCATTTTAGATGTACAAAAATAGGAAATATTTCCTATTTAAAATTTGATCTTTGTGTGAAGGTATTTTGTGTAAAGTAAATAAAATAACAGGTTAAAAATAAGCTCATGTGATGATCTATACAGTAAGTGTTAAATTGAAATAATATCTTCCATTTTCACAGATATTACAAATATTAATGTCTTTAAGAAACAACATCTTATGAAAGATAAATTTCTGAATTATTCAAATCAGTTTACCATAGCAAGAAATATATTTCTGTTAACTAAGAAGTAAAGAAGACTACATTTAGTCCAATATAGAAGTCTTTTCAAGAAGTATCTTTTAAATAAGATTTAAATTCAGCTTTATCTTTAGACAAAACTTTCTTCAGAATGAAAATGATTATCTTATAAGACACCTTATAAGGCAGCCTGAACATTCTAACCTTGATTTTAAGCAACTGAGTCTTGCTCTATAGAGGGTTCCTATAAACTTGTGTGTAATTGCTTTAAGTTTCATAGTTTATTAATCGGAAATCAAAACTAAAACCGCCTCTGCACACAGCTAGAAGAACTGTGCTCATGCAGTAAATAAAAAGGTATCTCCAAGAGATTAGAATGATTCCGGTAGAAAAGCTTTTAAGTTGATAAAATCTTTTTCTTCTTCTGGGACTGATCTTCTGTCCTCCCTCAGGGAAGAAGATCTCATTTAACTGAGCAACATCAGTTTCTGTACGGATACATAGAGAGTTATGAGAAGACACTGCTGCATATACAGCTGCTCCCAGGCTCCACCTCTTTCTCTCCTACCAAAGCCATGACAGAATGGGAAGTGTCATAGAGGGGCATTGAAGACTCAGGAAAAAGACAGGAGAGAGCTCTGTTGGCTCTATTTTTCCCTATTCTGTGTGTCTGAGGGCTTTCCCACCCCTATTTACTCTATTCCACATGGGAGGCTTTAAACCAGGGGAAGTGAAGACCCAGAATTATTTAAATAACACTTTCCCCTTTTGTAGCATCAGTGTTATCTGCTCATCTGTTAGAGTACTGTTAATTAAGCACTTTCACCTTATTATCTATGATACTCCATGAGAACTGAACTAGAAAAATCTTTCATGTTTTCATGGTTGTTTTCGGTCTTTTAGGACTCCCTAATGAGAACTCCTATAAGTGATATTTGATTAAGCTGTGATCCAAAGCCCATTGACACCACTAGAAAAGCTCCAGATGTCTTAAATGGTCTTTGGACTAGGCCCTTAGTATTCTTTCTAGTCAGATGTTACGCTTCTGACATATTTTTCATCAAGTTCTAACTTGATGACTGCTTTATTCAATGAATCATGTATATACAAGTAAATTCTGATTTACAAGTTTTTGTTGTTTTTGCCAGTAAGAGCTGAGGTAACTCAGTTCACAGTTACTGTAAAGACTAAGATCGGATTAATTGGTATTGGAAGGGGTGCCTTGTGTTATAAAGGTATGAAGCACAGTGGTACTAACATGGGACAAATCTTTATTTCCTGGCCCTGTCACATAGCATGGGTCAGTGTTACAGAATGTTACACCCCCTTGTCGCTTGGCAAGGGTCACTATTCACTGACTGCAGCTGTTATTACCATCCCCCTTCTAAAAATAATTCCATGCAAATAAGCAACAACAAAATCACAAACTAACACAGCCAATTAATACAACATGTGAATATAAACTTTCAGCTTTTGATTATGGTTGTAGATTGTGCATTTTCACAGCTACAGACTGAAATTCCTGGAGGTTACATATCTCTTAGCAATATGTGCCTCAGTTTATCATGTGGGTTTAAGCTTTATTCAACTGAGTAATTGCATGGAACAATCATTTGTAACAAAACAAACGAGTGTGTCAAAATTGAAAAAAAAGGTGGGTGAGGTGATTGACAGAATTGTAAGTGATCAGAAGGCAACAAATAAAAGAGACTTTTTCTGTAATTTATTTCAATGCTTTCAAAGTGTGAGGTTGGTGGGGTGTGTCCTGATTCAACCTTAACAGTCACCAAACAAAGTTTTTGTTTGTATTTTTGATATTTATAATCAAAGTAAAAATATAAATCTGAATATCCAGAAGAATTAAAATATAAACATTGCTAATACTGGTCTCAGGGGCTCTGAGTTACATATATTATAAGTGAGTTATCATTGGGAATAATGTCAAGAAGAAAGGATTTAGGCACTCCACACGAATATTTAGAGCCTGATTCTCCACTGCCTAGGAGCTTTTGTCATAATTTATACCCGGGTAAAATTTTATTATTTACAATGGGTGGGGAAACTATGAAAATAAATCGTTTATTGTCAGTTGGGTGGCTTAGGAGACTTGTAATAGGATGACTGTCTCTCCTCCAGGTCACTGAGCTAAATCCAGGTTACAAGCAGCCAAAAGTTATTACCATCTGATGGTGGGTGAATGACCTAGGAACTGAATTGGAGACGTCAGGCAGAATGCATCTCTAAACTTCCTGAAATGCAAGGGAATGAATTTGGTAATGTGCCCCTTTATGGGCTGCAGCTAGCTACACCTTGTGTATCAGCCCCAATCTGCAGGCCACAGAGGAAGGGAGGGAGGCATGGCCTCACCTCCTACCTATCCCATTTGTGGCACTTTGCAAATGGGAGTGGTGCAGTGTCTGGATTCCACTGAGCACAAGAACCGCAATTCTGCCTTGCCCTTACCTGGGCTGTATAAAGGGAGCAAGACTCCTCGTGCTCCTCACTTCTTCCACTGTATAGTCATTAACTGCCAGGCAGAATAAGGTCTTTTCTGATGATGTGGTACCAAGCTTCCTTTGCTTGGTAAACTTCAAGCAAAGGAAGCAGCAGATGTCCAGAAGGGATATGGATACTTATTGCATCAAGATATTGTAACAAAACTAATGTAACAAATAGCACATTACCTTCAGTTATGGAAACCACATACTTTCTCTCAGATCCTTAACCTCATAAAATTGGAATTTCAGCCATCTTTTCTTAAGAACTACCTGTGTTCTCATTGGCCGGCCATTATTGAACTCAGATTTTCCTAAACTATACTCCTGGTAGCTGACCCTTTGAATCTGGAGAGAGAACCAAATGCTGTCCTAAGGTAGTCATTTTGGCTCACTCTGACTTTCAGATGGTAAATATTTACCTCTTTTTAATATTACAATTATTTCTCCTGGCTTTGTCTCTCATCGCTGAGGAATTTGCAGTCAAAATATATTCAAGGAGAATCATTAGAGAATGTGTAGGAAATTGAAAAAATACCTAAATAGTAACCAGAAGAAATATTAAGGGTATTACTACCGTTTAATGTTGTCACCTTTTGCACAATTAGCTTAACTTTATAAGAAAATGAGTATTCACATATTCTATAATACACATTAGTGAAAATATTTATTATCCGTGCTACTTCTGATTTATAATGGAATTTAATACAATACAATCACTGACTGATAGACGTAATTAATATCTTGGTTTCTTCTGGTCTAGAAATCTTGAAATTTGGTGTATTCATATATAATGGCTACAGAAAACAAGACCAAATTTGAAATTTGACCTTTCAGGTAGAGGTTATTGAAAGATCATCTGTTTATTTAGTAAGGTTTCAACCTCTTACCTATTAAGGATAAGAATTTTCAAAAATTATATTAATCTGTTCCAATATTGTTGAGGACAAAGCTTGGAGAAAAGAAGGTCACTGGAGTTCCAGTTATTGGATTTTTGTCAAGAACATTTCCATAAAAATATTTACCAGGCAGGTAAACCCTTAAATATGAATGTTATATGCTATTGTCCCCAACTCATCCTACCTTCTCCTGGCTCCAGTGAGCAATAGAAACTGAAAGCCCTGATCATGGAAACATTTATTCATTTGCTTATCTTTACTCCTTTGAAGTCAGTAGAACTACTCATGTGTATAAAGCTACTTGCATGTGTATTTGCAGGACTGGATTCTAAAAGTGTATGTATTTGGTCATGGGTAATTGCATATTGTACTGGGACTTATTCAGTTATGACTGATATCAATCTTTGGGCTTGCTCTACTGAAGTAAGTCAGAATCTTTCAATTACTTCGGTGGGAGTTAGACTAATCCCTTGGTACAAAGAAAATAACTAAATCCCATACGCTACCAGTGTAGCACTTCCACAGTTTCTAAAGGGGCAGAAGCAATATGTTCTTGTGATTGTTAATATAACTTGTCTTAGTTTTACTGCATTTTAAGGTACACTGAAATTAATTCTATTTTTAGCAAATTAGGGTTGTTATTACTTGTATTCCAGTAGTGCCAAGAGGCCCCAGTCAGAATTGGGGCCCCTTTCTACTGGGTGCTGTACAAACATGTTTTAAGACAGTCCTGAATTACAACTATATGTGTAAATAAAAATAAAAAGACATTCATATGAAGCTGAATATCTGTATTTTATGACTAAGGGACAGATGATTATGATAAAAGCATCGTGTATTGATCACAGGCACCCTTTCTGACAAAAATAATAAAACTAAATAATGTCACAACATTTAAAGTCAGTCACTGATGTTGTCTGAGAATGCCAGAAATGCTGACACTGATAATCATATAAGCCCAAAGGGTGGACTGCTATCAACTACTATACTATAATATAGGTTATAAACTAGACAACTAGTTCACCCTGTATATAACTCTCTCTATATCTCTACATCTTTGCTAGAGCTGGATTTACCGGACCTGATACATTGCCATTGTAATAAAAATGCCAGGCTGAGAAACTTCTATATTTACAATGGCATTGAGCTTCCTTGAGATACGTGTATTGAGATACATCTATTGTCACAAAAAAAAAAATCTTGCAAATTTGACTTTTTTTCATATGAAAACAAGGGCCTTAGCAGCAATTCAATATTCATATAGGCTCAAAATCCAAAAAAGCAGCACCAGGGCTGAGTTGCCAGATCTGGTGCTGTGAAGATGCATTGGGCAAAGCGAGAGGAATCCACTTTTGCAGTCTGCTGAGTGACTGCAGAACAGCTTCATTGAGACTCCTTCAGCTTAATGCCTGGAGTAGGCTCTAGAGTGTGTAATGTGGCCCTTATGGGCTGCTGCTGCACAGAGCTGTGTAATCCCTGTTTACCCATCTAGTTCTCCCCAGTTCCACTGAATGCGGCGGCTCCATGGAGGTAGGGGATGGATTTAGACACACTGAATAGCTCTAGTTTCAGAGTAACAGCCGTGTTAGTCTGTATTCGCAAAAAGAAAAGGAGTACTTGTGGCACCTTAGAGACTAACCAATTTATTTGAGCATAAGCTTTCGTGAGCTACAGCTCACTTCATTGGATGCATACTGTGGAAAGTGTAGAAGATCTTTTTATATACACAAAGCATGAAAAAATACCTCCCCCCACCTCACTCTCCTGCTGGTAATAGCTTATCTAAAGTGATCGCTCTCCTTACAATGTGTATGATAATCAAGTTGGGCCATTTCCAGCACAAATTCGCTCTAGTTACCTATCTAAGGATTCATTCCACTCAGTACAGTGGTATCTGAGAGACTAACCAGCTAACTTTTATTAAATATTAGTGCTTTAAAATTGAAAACCTTATTCAGGTCTTCTCCCTCTCTTAAGTAAGTACTTCAAAGACTGACAAAAATCAGAAATGGTCTTTTAACAAAGGTGAAACATCATTGTCCTCAGATTCTCAGCTGTGTTCATTATGTGCTGGGCACAAATGAGGGAATCGAGGCATCTGCAAAGGATGTGCTTGTGGCTCATCAGAACTGGAGGGTGGAGTCTACTGGCCTGGTCCCAGAAACGAGGGTGGCTGTGGCTGCAAAGTCATAAAGGGTTCTTACACCAGCTGGGGATCATTGAAGTGAATAGCACTCAGGACCTTTTTCCTGGCACTGTCCTCTACATATCCTCTATACTGCGGAATGCCAGAGCGTAAGGACTGTGTAGATCTCTACACTAGTTGGGGATTCCTTTATGCTGGGGGAAACTCCAACTCACCAGTTAAACCAGATTTATGGCTTGTCTGTGCTACTCTCAAAGGGGTAATATTGGGGCTAGGATTCTGGGCCAGTACTTTTGTGGATATGTTAGGGGTGATCTCTCAAAATAAGATGTTATCATAGTAAGGTTAGTCTCTTGTACAAGTTTCACATGGCAATCTCTTATGCTACTGGGCTTCTCGACTTGGATAAACTTATAAAAAATCATCCCATGCTCATTATTAAAATCTTTAAGGATTAAGAGAGGTTACAACTGGAACACCCAGGCTATAGCCTAAGTCGTTTTGATGTGTTTTGTATTGTGCTAATGATTATAGAGAGACAAAGTGGGTGAGGTAATATCTTTTATTAAACCAACTTCTGTTGGTGAGAGAGACAAGCTTTTGAGCTTACACAGAGCTTTTCTTCAGCTTGTTTCTTTCACCAACTGCTCCACAACAAGATATTACCTCACCCACATAGTCTTTCTAATATCGTGGGACCAACATAGCTACAACACTGCATACAACTAATGATCATAATTATGTCTGAAGTGAACTGAAACAAATTCACAATTGGGAGAAAACAACTGTCCTTCTCTGCCTATTGTTTTTAAATAAAACAATCTTGTTTTAACTCCCAATAGCTCTTTCAGTCATCACAATTAATGTTCTCCCTACATCAGATCAGCAACTGAAATTCACTGTATACATACATACATAAATTATAATTCCCAGACAAATTCAAATAAAGGATTTGATGCAACAATATATGTATAGGAATCTATCGTTGACTCAAACCCCCTATTTGAGTTTGTCTGGGAATGATTATTTATGTATATGTTTAATTACCAATTTTTTCAATATCTATTAGTTGATCCCTAGGATACCGGATGAAATAGTTAAAATAATTGAAATAAAACTGAATTTATGGCACTGAGCTTACAGCTAGACTGCCAAAAGGAAGAAAATAGACAACAAAAAGGAAAACAAAAAAGAAGAATAGGTGATAAAGGGGGTCAGAATGGTCTAAGGTGACAAGGGGACTCTGGCAGACATATTCAGGGAGAAGGTTGGATTAACTGAGTTCCAGGCCTTTCCCCGGCCTAATCAAGTGCACCCTTGGAATAAAGAGCATACGCAATTTAGCTAATCTCATTTCACTTCAGAGAATATATGGAAAATATATATATATGCTCAAGAATTGATTGCAAATCCTTTCCCTCTATATTTTGGAGGCCGTGAACAACCTCTAGGTGGGTTAAAAGAATGCTGAGCTATAAAGCTTGTGTTTTTCTATGCTCTTGGAACAACGTTTTTTTTTTCTTTTTTTCCATGTGAAAGTTTCCAGTACTTGCATTTCCAAAATAAACAGACCATGAATTTGCTGAGTATGTGTCTCCAGACAAGAACATATTCAAGCCAAAACAGTTATTTCATTTTCAGACTCATCTGTCTTGATCACTACATCTGCAGGAGTAGATTGAACCTAATGATTTAATTTATGCTTCCAAACAAAAAAATTCTTTTTAATTGCAGAAGCATCTTCTGTAAGAGGAAGAAGCCGCTGGTAGGAAGCAGGGAATGGAAAGCAGTGCACTGCGTGGTCAGCAAAAGCAAAGGACATCTAGAGAGCTAAGATAACGTGAGTTGGCAGTTAAAGGAGAACAACCGTTGCCCATTCCCTACTGTAAGAGAACTATGGGGAGAAAAAGATTCAGTTGCCTATTATTCTAGGAAAAATAATGGGACCTTAATATTTGAGTGTAAATAGGCCTGGGGACAGAAACAATCTGTAAGATCCTCTGGGTAGGGAGCCTGATTAAGGGAAAGGGCTTCCCTGATTTAGGGAGCCTATAATGGCAGCGTAACTGTCAGCCAGAGGCACAGGAGCCAGCAAAGAAAGTTGAAAATGAGAGTTTGAGTAGGAGTTTGTAAGGGGATCTTGGGGGAGGGACTGTGTGGTGTTCTGGTTTTATTTTGGTGTGTTTGTTTGGTTTTTGCTTGTTTGTTTATTTTCTCTGACCCGAGCTTAGGCAGGAAGGCTATGACAGATGCAGAGGCAGCAGTGGAAGTGACGCAAGGAATGGAAGAGACAATTAAGATGATTGGATGTGGAAATTGTGGCATGTACATTTTCCTGGAGCAGGTACCCAAAAAGAGCTTTGTTTGTATGAAGTGCTGACCGATAGAGCTGACGGAAGAGAAGATCTGAGATTTGGAGATGCAAGTGGTAAGTATGGCTGAGTTTCAATGGGGATTTCAGCTGATGATGGGAGGAAGGCAAGAGGAGGCTGAAGGGCGAACTCAAGACTCGCAGAGGCAAGGACTGGAGAACGGTGAGGATAGACTGCTGGGTGAGAAAAGCGGCCAGTGGAGGCATGTGACTACGAACACCAGGCAGAGGAAAAGACCAGCTAGTGAAGGAGAAACAGAGCTCAGGAACAGGTTTGCTGAGTTGGAAAATGAAGAAGGTGCCCAACAGGCAATGAAAGAAGGTGGTAGGGCTAGGAAGAAGAGAAGAGCAGCTAGTCCTACAAGAAGAGGGCAAGTGTCAATGGATTAGCCAGAGTCTGGAGCCCCAGGAGGATAGAGGAGGACTCACAGAAGATTGCAAGACAGAACAAAAGACAAGAGGACTTGCAGCCAAAAGGAACAGGACGCAGGCTGGAGAATCATACCAACACCAGGAAGAGGCAGGTCTGTGTGATTGGGGACTCTCTGGTAAGAAGAATGGACAGGCCTGTCACCAGAGAACAGAAGAATGTGCTGTCTGCTGGGAGCCAAGAAATGGGATTTGGACATAAGGCTGAACAGGATCCTAATGGGAGCAGGAAAGAATCCACTGATTGTCCTTCATGTATAGGGTGACCAGAGGGCAAGTGTGAAAAATCGGGGTAGGGGGTAATAGGTGCCTATATCAGAAAAAGCCCCCAAAATCAGGACTGTCCCTATAAAATCGGGACATCTAGTCACCCTATTCATGTCGGTTTCAGAGTAGCAGCCGTGTTAGTCTGTATCCGCAAAAAGAACAGGAGTACTTGTGGCACCTTAGAGACTAACATGTAGGAACAAATGATACTGCTAGATTCTCGCTGGGACACCTCAAGGAAGACTGTGCTAGGCTGGGGAAGACATTTAAAGAAATGGAGGCTCAGGTGATCTTCAGTGGGATTCTACCTGTCCCTAGAGGAGGAGAACGAAGGTGAGACAAGATTATGATGATCAACAGATGGCTCAGGCATTGGTGCTATAAGGAGGGCTTTGGGAAGTTCAAAGACTGGGAGGCATTCATGGACAGGGGATGGTTCTTATGGGATAGACTCCACCTAAGTAGGGAGGGAAATAGACTTCTGGGATGGAGGTTGGCACAACTGATTAAAAGAGCTTTAAACTAGGTACTCGGAGAAGATGGTTGGAAGATGCTCATGTAATCTCCCCCCCGATTGTAATATTGACCAGAAGGAAAATCAAGAAAGAGAATACAGCAGTGGAGAAAGGAACAGCAGTGGGTAGGAGAATAAACATTAAGTGGAAAGATAATGTCAATACCAATGATGCTAACAGGTATGTGATGCTGGCAGTAGAATGACTGTACCTAAATTGGATGAAGAATCTGGGCGAAGCCAAGCAGGAACAACTACAGACACACCAATGCAAGGAGACTGGGTAACAAAATGGAGGAACTATAACTACTGCTGCAGAAAGTGAAACCAGATATTATAGGATTAACATAAACATGGTAGCATAGTAATCATGACTGGAGTACCAGCACTGAGAGTGTGCTGTTCAGGAAAGACAGAAGTAAAGGTGGTGAAGTAGCATTGTATGTTAATGGTAAGGTAGACTATAAAGAAATTAGAAATGATGGAATGGACAAAACAGAGTCTGAGCCAAAATCACTTTGGGGAAGAAAGGTAACAGAAGCTCCCCTGTAATAGTGCTTGAGGTATGCTACACACCACCAGGATCTGAGTTGGATATTGATAGAGACCTCTTTAATGTTTTTAACAAAATAAAAACTACTGGGGATTGTGTGATTATGGGAGATTTTAATTTGCCAGATATAGATTGAAGGCAAATTAAATAATACTACTAATAAAAATAGTGCTACTAATAATAGTCGATTTTCCTGGATGTGATAGCTGACAGATTTCTTCAGCAAATAGTTGCTGAACCAACAAGAGGCGAAGCCATTTTAGATTTGGTATTGGTGAGTAGTGAAGATCTCATGGAAGAACTGGTTGTCGGGGAAAACCTTGGTTTGAATGATTGTAAGCTAATTCAGTTTAAACTAAATGGAAAAATAAACAAAAACTGATATGCAACAAGGGTCCTTGATTTCAAAAGAGCTAACTTTAAAAAATTAAGAGAATAAGTTATGAAAGTGGGCTGTACTGAAGAACTAAAGGATCTGAAAGTGGAGGAGGCTTGGAATTTAAGTCAAAGTTACAGAAACAATCTGAAGCCTGCATCCCAAGCAAGGGGAAAAAATTTGTAGGGAAATTTGCAGCGTCACAGACAAGTGATTGAGAAAGCAGAAAGCCTGCAAGGAATGGAAGATGGGATGGATCAGCAAGGAAAGCTGCCTCTTGAAGGTCAGAAAGTACAGGGGAAAAGTGAGAACTGCCAAAAGCCAGTGGCAGATTTAGAGTTAATGGGGCCCTGTGCTCAGCTTCATTTTTGGGGCCCCTCCTTGGGACCCAGCCAAGAAAAAGAACATTCTCTCTTATCTCCCACCTGTCCCCGTTTTTCATGCTTTTTTTCTTCATCCTCCTCCTATAAGTAATAGGAAGTAAATGAAAATAAAGTGAGGTACCTTGATTGTTTTTGTAGTCTAACTTATTTTTCCGCAGACCACTTGAAAATCACTGAGGGTCTCAGTGGACCACCTAATGATCTTTCCAAATATTGTTTGTACCGTTAGCTAACTATTGTAAAGCGCTTTGGATAAGAGCACTGTATAAAAAAAATGTAAAAAAAGTTGGGGTGCGGAGTCTGGCCAGGACTTAGGGTGTGGGAGGGGACTCAGGGCTGGGGCAGGGGGTTGGGATGTGGAGCGTTTAACTGGGGCACCTCCTGTTTGGTGTGAGGGGTGCAGGTGGGGATGTGGAGGGATGCAGGAGTTAGGGAAGGCAGGGGGATGCAGGTGTGTGTGAGAAGGGGTGCAGGAGTCAGGGAGCGCAAGGGGCTGGGAGTGTGAGCGGGTGCAGGAGTCAGCTGGGGGTGCAGGGTCTGGGAGGGAGTTAGGGTGCACGAATGGGCTGGGGTTGGGGTGCAGGATCTGGCCAGGTGTTAGGATGCAGGAGGGCGCTCAGGGCCGGGGAAGGAGGTTGGGGTGTGGAGTGCTTACCTGGGGCAGCTCCCATTTGGGTGCAAGGGGTGCAGGTGGGAATGTGGGGGGGTGCAGGAGCTCCCATTTGGTGCTTGGGGTGGGTATGTGGAGGGGGGTGCAGGAGTCAGGGCATGGGGTGTGGGGGACTGGATATGTGTGTGGGGGTGCAGGAGTCAGGGAGGGTAGGGGGCTGAGGGTGTGTGAGGGGAGTGCAGGAGTCGGGGCAGGGAACTGGGGGTGTGGGCTGGGATTGTGGGGGTGCTCCCAGCTCCCTGCCCCAACCCAGCCCCCTGCCCTGAGTGGCTCACGGCAGGAGGCTGGGGCAGGTATGTGTAGGGGGAGTGCGGGGGCCCCACCTTTGCTCTGCCCTGCCCCGATTCCACCCCCTTTCCCAAGGCACCCCCGCTTCTCCGCCTCCTTCCCCAAGTATGCTGTGGCCCCACTCCTTCCCCTCCCTCCCAGAGTGACTTGAGCACCGGCAAACAGCTGTTTGGCGGTGGGGAAAGTGCTGGGAGGGAGGGGGAGGGGCAGGAATATGGCACATTTGAGGGAGGAGGCAGGGAACAGGTGGGGGATGGGGGAGCTTGGCTGCTGGTGGGTGTGGAGCCTGCAGCAGGAGCCCTAGCAGCTGGCAGGACCAAGCTTCTGCCCCCGCAGCTGCCTGACCCTGGGGCCCCCTGTTGTTGGGGGGCGGGGGCCGTGCCAGGGCACCCTGTATTTTACTGTAAATCCGCCTCTGCCAAAAGCCAAACAGAGTTGGACCTTGCAAGGGAAATTAAAACTAATAGTAAAATGTTCTATAGCTATATAAATGAAAAGGAAACAAGGAAAGAAGTGGAACCACTAAACACTGAGGATTGGGTGGAGATTAAAGATAATCTAGGCCTGGTCCAACACCTAAACAAATACTTTGCCTCAGTTTTTAATAAGGGTAATGAGGTACTTAGGGGTAGTGACAGGGTGGCTAATGGAAATGAGGATATGGAAACAGAAGTTACCACATCCGAGGTGGAAGTCGAATTCAAACATCTTACTTGGATTAAATGGGGGGCCCAGATAATCTCCATCCAAGAACATTAAAGGAATTGGCACATATAATTGCAACCCCAATAGCAAGGATTTTTAATAAATTTGTAAATTTTGGGGCCACACCCTATGAGTGAAGGATTGCAAATATAGTACCTGTTTTTAAGAAAAGGAAAAAGTGATCCAGGAAATTATAGTCCTGTTAGTTTAATCTCCATTGTATGCAAGGTCTTAGAACAAATTCTGAAAGAGAAAATAGTTAAAGACATAGAGGGAAATGGTAACTGGGATAAAATATAACATGGTTTTACAAAAGGGAGATCGTGCTAAACTAAACTGATCTCTTTCTTTAAGAAGATAATTGATATTTTAGACAAAGGAAATGCAGTAGATCTAAAATACCTGCATTTGATACAGTTCCACATGTGAAATTATTAAACTGGAGAAGATGGGGATTAATATGAGAATTGAAAAGTCAATAATGAACTGGTTAAAAGGGAGACTACAACAGGTAATACTGAAAGGTGAACTGTGAAGCTGGAGGGAGGTTACTAGTGCAGTTCCTAAGGGACTGGCTTTGGGACCAATCTTACTTAACATTTTTATTAATGACCTTGCACAAGAAATGGGATTGTGATAATAAAATTTGCAGATGGCACAAAGTTGGGAGGTATTTCCAATATGGAGGAGGATTGGAGTATCATACAAGAAGATCTGGATGACCTTGAAAACTGGAATAATAGAAATGGGATGAAATTTAATGGGAAAGTTCAAGGTAATGCACTTAGGGACTAACAACAAGAATTTTTGGTATAAGCTGGGGATTTACCAGTTGGTAGTGACAGAGGAGGAGAAAGACCTGGGTTTGTTGGTTGATCACAGGATGACTATGAACCGCCAATAGTGATGCAGCTGTGAAAAAGGTTAATGTGATCCTAGGATGCATCAGTTGAGGTACAGACAGGAAAGTGTTAGTACCATTATACAAGGCACGGGTGAGATGTCATCTGGAATACTGTGTGCAATTCTGGTCTCCCATGTTTAAGAAAGACGGATTCAAACTGGAACAGGTGCAGAGAAGGGCTATTAAGATTATCAGAGGAATGGAAAACCTACCTTATGAGAGGAGACTCAAAGAGCTCGGCTTGTTTCACCTAACCAAAGACTGAGGTGAGATATGATTGTGCTCTATAAATACATCACAGGGATAAATACCAGGGAGGGAGAGGAATTATTTAAGTTCAGCACCAATGTGGACACAAGAACAAATGGATATAAACTGGCCATCAACAAGTTTAGGCTTGAAATTAGACAAAGGTTTCTAACCATTAGCTCTGGAACTGCCTTCCAAGGGGAATTTGTGCAGGAGGCAAGGGGGGAAGAAACCAACTGTCTGCAAGACTGAACTAAGTAAGTTTATGGAGGGGATGGCATGATGAGACGGCCTACAATAGCATGTAGCTGCTCTGCAATTGTTAGTAGCAAATATCCCCAATGACCAGTGATGGGACATTAGATGGGAAGGGCTCTGAGTTACTTCAGAGAATTATTTCCTGGTGTCTGGCTCTTGGATCTTGCCAAAATGCTCAGGGTCCAACTGACCGCCATATTTGGGGTCGGGAAGGAATTTTCCCATAGGTCAGATGGGCAGAGCCTGAGATCCTGGGTTTTTTTTTTGCCTTCCCCTGCAGGATTGGGCTTTGCTCACTTGCAGGTTTAAACTAATGTAAATGATATATTCTCTGTAACTTGAAGTCTTTAAATCATGATTTCAGGACTTCAGTACCTCAGCCAGAGGTTATCAGTCTATTACAGGAGGGGTGAGTGAGGTTCTGTGATCTGCCATGTACAGGAGGTCAGACTAGATGATCACGATGATCCCTTCTGGTCTTAAAGTCTAGGAGTCCATGAGTTTTTCTGGCCAGTGCAGAACTGGCATGAAGGCTATACACAAGCCCTGATCCCAACTCCTGGTTATAGAGGGTGCTTTGGAGGTGAGCCAAGTGCAGGTAAATCTAATTTATCAGACAAAGGTACAATATAAACTAGTGATTGGAAGTTAAGACAGACAAATTCAAACTAGAAATAAGGTACAAATTTTTAACAGTGAGGGTGATGAGTCATTGGAACAAACTTCCAAGGGAGTCCAAGATGACTTCTGATCTAGACTGGATGTATTCCTGGAAGATATGTTTTGGACAAGCATAAGCTATTGGGCCCAATACAGGAATAAATTGATAAAATTCTATGGCCTGTGTTATACTAGAGATCAGACTAGGTGATCTAATGGTTCTTTCTGGCATTAAAATTTATGTATCTCTGGCTAGAGCGCACTGCACTGCAGTTGTTCTCTGCTTCCCAGGTCCCATAAGGGCCCTGGAAAGCAGAATATGAGTTAGAGCAGCCGCAAGGCTAAAAGACTTAAACAATAACTTCTTTGTACAGTAGATGATGAAGGATTCTAAATACTAAATCAAAGAAAATAAATATAGGTGAGTGCAGCCAACTGTCCCCATTATTTAGGAGCTCAGAGATGACAGGTCTACATCATCTGAAAATTTTTCATTGTTGGCACTGTGTGAGCAACTTCTTTTGTATTGCAACTTCCTCCAAACCACCTATGACTGTCGTTGGAAAATGGTTGTATTTGAAAGTGGAGGATAAAGTTCTATTCAGACCCCTCTTACAGCAACTATGAAATCAAGTTCCAAATATACAGGAAAAGAGAAAGAAAGCACCCCTTAAATACTGGACGAGAGTTAATCAAGTGAGAATATGAGGTGGAAAAGGAAGACATGAAGATCCGGCACAGTAAGATGGAGTGTACGTATTGGGGAGTTGGCAAAGAGGTTTTATGTTTCAGTGAAACATGGCAGCAGCAGGAGACCTTACGTTTTGCAAATATATATTCATACATTTATAGAGTTGAAGGTCAGAAGGGACCATTAGACTGTCTAGTCTGACCTCCTGTATATCACAGGCCATTAAATTTCACCCAGTTACACCTGAGCTGAGCCCAATAACTTGCATTTGACTAAAACATATCTTCCACAAAGTACTGATTGGAAACTATCAAGAGGTGGAGAATCTACCACATCCCTTGGCAAATTGTTCCAGGGCTAATTATCCTCATTGCTCCAAATATGTGCCTAATTTCTAATTTGAATTTGTTTGGCTTCAGCTTCCAGTTATTGGTTCTTGTTATGGTTTTCTCCCCAAGATGAAAGAGCACTTCAGTATTTTCTCCCTGTGAAGATACTTATACACTGTAATGAAATCACATCTTAATCTTCTTTTTGATAAACAGATTGAGCTCTTTAAGTCTCTTGCTGTAAGGCACTTTCTCCAGTCCTGGAATCATTTTGGTGGATCTTTTCTGCACTCTCTCCAATTCTTCTGGATCCTTTTAAAAATGTGAACAGTGGAGCTGTATGCAGTATTCTATTATTGCTCTCATCAGTGCCACATACAGAAATAAAATCCCAACCCTACTCCTACTTATTACTCCTCTGTTGATTCATGGATTGCGTTAGTCCTTTTTGCCACAGCATCCTACTGGGAGATCATGTTCAGTTGCTTGTCCACTGTGGCACCTAATTCATTTTCAGATACACTCACCCATTCTGTAGGTATGGCCTGCATTCTTTTCTCCTAGATGTGTAACTTTGCATTTCTGTATTAAAACACGTTTTAATGGTCCCAGGTTACCAACCAATCTTTATCATTCTATGTGACTGCCATGTCCTCATAAATATTTACCACTCAACCAATCTTTTTGTCATCTGTAAATTTTATCAGCGGTGATTGTATATTTACATCCAGATCACGGATAAAAATGTTTCATGTCTGGTCTAGTATCAATCTCAGTGGAAGCCCACTAGAAACCTCCCATTCTATGATGATTCCCCATTGACAACTGCTGTTTGGCATCTGCCAGTTCTTAATCCATTTAACATGTATTCCATTGATATCGCATAGTGCTATTTTTTAAAAATCAGAATGTCAAGTGCTATTAAGTCAAATGCTTTACAAAAGTTATTACATCTATACATGTTTGGTTGATAAAGGTAACAATAATCTCAGCAAAGAACAAAATTAGGTTTGTTAGACAATACCTATTATCTATAAAACCATGTTGACTGGTGTTAATTATATTCAACATTATCATTATCATCAAGGCATATGCCTGAGAGACATAGCTTCCTTGCTGACTGAATGTCACCCAGATTGAGACTGATCTCTAGTTACGTCCTTAATACAGACAGGCTGGATGTTCAATCTATGACCAAAATTGGTGAATTTATTGTGCCATGAAAACTTTTGGCAATCATATTATCACTGATCACATAGTGGCATTTCTTGGTAACCAGGCTTTGTAATTGATTATATTCCTATCCTTTAATTCTTTATCAGTTGAATCCCATATCAGGTTTTCTGTTATTTTGACTGAGACTGTCGTCAGTATAACTGGTCTATTGTTACCTGGATCACCATGCTTTCCCTTTTTGAATATTGGCACATCGTCACCGCTATTCTAGTCTTCCAGAATTTCCTTCTATTCCAAGATTTATTAAAATTAACACCAGTGGGTCAGAGAGCTCCTCAGCCACCTCTTTTAGGATTCTTGGGTATAGGTTATCTGGGCCTGGTAATTTAAAAATGTTTATCTCTCGTAACATCCTAACATCCTCCTCAGTTACTAGCGGATTGAAAAGTACTTCACAAGCCTCGTATAATGTGACACCATCATCCTGCTTCCTTCCAAATACAGAACAGAAGTATTTATTAAATATTTTTGCCTTTTCTGCATCATAGACAATTTTACCATCTCCATCTAGTCATAGACAAATACAATTGCTAGGATTTCTTTTGTTTCTAATATACTTTACAAGCACCTCATTATCCTTAGCCTGTATCTTTCCCAGCAGTCTTTCACTTCCCTTTTCAATTTTCTGTACTTCATAACTTCCAGTGTATATCTATTTCTACCTATTTCCCTCTTTCTCCACTTGTTATATGTTGCTCCCCCTCAACCCCCAATTGCTGCCTTCATTTTGCCACTTGAACCGGGACTTTAGCCAAAGTTGTCATCTTTCTTGATTGTGAATTATGGCTTTTTAGCCATCTAATAAACGCTTAACCCCCAATTTTCATTCATATTTTTCTGCCTAATTTTTTCCTCACCATCAGTTTAATTCATAATTTTCCTCAGCTTTGGGAAATTAGGCCCAGACCCTCAAAGGAGGTAAGCACCTAAATACCTTTTAGGATATTGGCCATAGCCTTTTTGAAGCACTAAGTCTGTATGTGTGGATATATATAAGTAAAATCTGGTTGAGACTATCTTTTGTTTTCTCTTATTAAATGTAACCAGGTCATGATCACTGGTCCCTATGCAACCATCAACTTCCAGGCCAATGATTAATTAATCTGTATCTATCACAATGGTGTCCAAAATAGTTACCCTGTGTTGGATGCAATACTTTTTGTGTTAGAAAATTATCATCTATAATTTTTGGAAACTCTGATTAACTACTATCTGAATGAGACATACAGCATATGTCTCTCAAATTGAAGTCCACCCATGACAGGAACAGTTTTTCGTTAGGGATTTGTAAAACATGGAAATTATCTATAAGGTGGCTACTGTACCATTTGTGGGCACTGCAAGATTCCTTGCGGCCACAATACATCTGGCTACTGCTAGGAAACTGTTGGTGGGATTGTTGCAGCTTCAGTCGAGGTTGCAGTCAGCATAGGGAGCAGGTGCGGAGCTGGGATTCCAGCTACTAATTCAGATTATATCAGAGAGAGAGTATGGGTCCCACATGTTCTCTGCAGAGTTTCTTTCTACTGCCTCTGCTCTTCCAACACCACCAGTAATGGGAAAGAGGAGTTTCTGAGCTGGGGAGATGTTTTGAAGTAGGAGGTAAGGTGAGCGCTAGACAAGGTTTCTGAACCTTATAGTGTCGTAGAGTGGTTGCCTAGGTTGGCAAAAATATAAACAAATTTACTACATAACCTCACTTACCTCCATTTCTCCTCAAAAATGCACTTCTTCCTTTGCCTTCCTACTCATTTTAGTGTTATTACTCCCATATCTGTAGTGGAGAGGAAGGGGGGCATAGGTGATACTGCTAACCCAGACCCCTGGGAATGGGGGTAAGTCACAGTTAGTGCCTCTCTTTGGGCATACATTGAAAACAACTGGGGCTGCAGGTGTTCCACATGTTTAAAAATCACCCTCAGGGTGTTTTGGATCAGGTACCTAAAAACTGAAGAATCTGAAATCAGTGCTTACTTTTGAAAATGTGGCTGTTGGCCTTTTCCCAGAACAGAATGACATGCTGGAAGGATAAGGACCTACCTTAAAAGAGGTCTATTATTTCTGCCTATTCTCACCACAGGATTCCAGTCAATATATTCTACTGGGTTATGGAACTGGTATAAGAGAGAACTTATAAGTATGATCAAGGCAGCAGTGTGCATGAGGAGGAGTGTATATGTGACAGGTAGGGAGAAAGTAGGGCTGTATTGATGGCATAAGTTAAAAATAGAAGGGGTGGGGGAGAGAATGAGGATGTGGATGGGGAGAAAATAAATCAGAGAAGGATGAAGGGGGAGATGATGAGAGAACAAAACCCAGAATTAGAAAAGGAGGAAGAAGTGGGATGGTAAGAAAGTGAGGAAAAGAGGAAACAATTATTATACACTACAGGAGAATAAGTTGGAGGGAAACCAAAAATGATAGAAAATTTACACCAAAAATGATGTGTGTGGTGGGAGGAAGGAATGACAGAAAGGAAAGAAAGAGCAGACTTAACACAACACAGATCTGGTGGGTACTTAATATAAAACTGCTTTAATGCCAGAATGTTAGACTGAGCAGCAATAAAACGTAAAATATAGGATGGGATAAAATAGAGGGGGCAGCACACACAGTGTAGTTTATCTAAGGCAGCAAAATGCCTACAGCAGGCGGCAGGCCCCAGGAATGGGTGTGAGCAGGATCTAGTTGAAACAGGAGAGGTTCTGAGCCAGGGTGGAGGACCATTTCAGAAGAGAAGGGTTCAGAGCTGTGCGCAGGCTGGATAGGAAGGATTTTTTGGGGTGAGGAGGAGGATGGATCCTAGAAGGAGGGGAATGGTTTTGAGCTGATGGAGGGGAAGGAAGTCTGAGCCTGGTAGGTTCAGGTAGCAGTGGATAGATGTGAGCCTAGGATGTGGGGTTCAGATGGAAAGAGGTGGGGGTAGGGGGACGGATTGAAGGGAGCCAAAGGAACTTATATGGGTTCTGGGCTGGCAGAGTTGAGTGGGGGTGAATTGGTGGGTGGGAGGCAGGGAGAGACAGACAAACAATAGAGGATATTGGTGGGTAAGGACAATAAGACCATACAGGGTCTTGGAAATAAATATTAGCTCCTAAAGGGTCACAGAGGGATATTGTTTTTTCTCTCCCCTGCCCCTTAAGAGTGCGTGTGTGTGTGGGGGGGGGCTTTCCCCCTCCACCTTCTCTTTGACTCCCCCTCTCTGTTTCAGGTAACTTTGAACAACGGTCTCTCCTGTGGGCCCGGGGATGGGGAGGCGGCAGCACGGGGCGGGGCGCGGGGAGCTGGTGGGGGGGGGGCTCCTACCTGCAGCCCCAGCAAGTATTTTGGACACCGCCAGTAGTAATTCAAAACCGAATGTCTCGAGGTCCTGGCCGCAGGGGTGGGGTGTCTGTGTGTGTCTGTGTGTGTCTGTGTGGGGGGGGGGGGTCCTGCTAAAAGCGAAGCTCTGCGTGGGAGGGCAAGCCCAGCGCTGCCGTTTTCGGCTCGGGGTGGCCGCTTCCCTTGCTGGTGGCTGGGCCGTGCCCGCGGTGGGGACTGGAGGGCGGGATCCCAGAGCTCAACAACAAGGCGCGGCCAGAGCCTCTCCTCTCGCACGTGCACACAAAGGGACCCGGAGCCGCCGCCGCCGCCGCCGCCGCTTCTTCCCACCGGGCTAATGACTCCTCTCCCCCCTCCCTCCCCTCTGTCACCCTCCTCCTCCAAAACAAAAACGCGCGCGCACACACACACACACACACACACACCCCGTGCAGGGGAGTCCGCAGCACCTCGCCTAGGCGTAGGGCTGGTTCCTGCAACTTCTAGCCCCTTCTCTGATGTGAGTCACAGCGAGGTTCACTTTCTGGGGGTGGGAGTGCGTCACTGCTGGTTAGCGAGGGGGTGCAGGGGTTGCAGCTCAGGACTGATTTGATTTCTCTCTCTCTCTCTCTCTCTCTGTCGCCCCCCCCCCTCCCCCGGCACTCCGTCTGAATTGGGCTGGAAAGTTGCGAAGCGGGGTGGGCGGCATGAGAAAGTTACACACAAAGCGAGGAGAGCGCCTTTGTTCTGCTGGGGGGTGGAGGGGGGACCTTTGGAGAGGGTGGCTGAGCCAGACACATACAGGTCAGGAACGATCGACAGCGATTAGCCTTTCCCGTCAAACACCTCCCTCCACCCAAAGGAGCCAGGCGCTTGGAGGAGGAGGAGGAGGAAAGCGGAAGGTGTATCACACCAAGGTGAGTTGCGATTTACTCTGCTTTTCTTTTGTCCTGTTGCGCAACTAACACGCCGTCCATCCCACTCCACCCGGGGTCCTTCCCAGGACAGTGAAACTTAAACAGAAAGTTAGCGCACAAGGTTGCTGCCCATGGCGACTATCTGCTCCATCGCAGATGAAATGGAGAGAGCGAGAGCGGGTCCTAGAGCCAGAAACGGCCTTTCTTTTCCTTGGGGTGGAAGGGGCTGTCTAATTTTCCTGGCTAAATCGTCGGCATCAAGGAGCAAGTGAAAGGGGTTCAAGCTCTGAGGGCGGTGTGATTTATTTGTGCAGATAATGAATGGGATGGGCCCCGGGCAGGGCTTCTGGAAATCCCCCGTCTTCCTGGCTGCAGATTAGGTTTGGGGCTCTTGTCTGTTGTTACCTTTTCCTCCTCTTCTGGTTTTGTTTGGAGAGGGGCTGGGTAGATGGTCTGGTGGCTGGGGGACAGGTGAAGGGGCAGTGTGGTTTTTGCACTTTTTTTTTTTGGTTTGCCAGGGGATGCTGCTGGCACCATCTCTGTGGTTTGCGCAACAGGTAGAGATGCCAAAGGCTGGAAATATCTTTTGTTGGTGGTCTCGTGGCCGGGATTAAGCTTTTGTTCTGAAGGCTGGATGTCTCCACAAGTGAAAGGACAAAGTCTTGCCAAATCCACTCGTGTGTGTGCGTGTGTGCCTGTAAATGGACCCTTTCTTCTCTCGTTTTTATATTTTCCTTTAATCTACATTTGTCCTTCAGACTGTAGAAGACCAAACTGACCGAAACCAGATACCAAGGGGATTGTTCTCAGTGATTGTCAAGGGAATCCAAACAAAGAGGTGCATCTACCGGAAATAATGATTTGAGAGATGTTTCTCTCCCTGTCTCTCTCTCTCTCTCCCTCCCCCCCCCCCATTGAAATTGTTTTTCTGGGAGGCTCAGTTAGCAGGAAGTTTGGATTTGGGAGCCTGCTAGAGATGGGGAGGACTAACATTTGCAGTGTTAATTGAATGGAGGAAGAAGAAGAGGGGAAGGGCAGTGTTGGACCTGAGTTGCTCCTTTGGATACGCAAGGACTGGGCTGGGGGAGGGAAAGGGGGGAGAGGCAGAGAGGAACCTGCTGCCGCTTGCCGGCTCTTTGTCTGCTCAGGGAACTTGAACAAAAGGAGAAACTCGGATGAACTCTCCATCTCTCTCCTCTTCTGGGTTATCTAATCTTCGGGAACTTTATCCAGAGAGAATTGCCCAACTTCCTCCAAGCTTTCTCATTACTTACAAAACAAACGGCCCCACCGTGGCCTCATAAGGAATTCCCTCGATTTCGTTTTCAGAGTTTAAAGAAGGGAGAAGGTGAGTTTTTGTCCTAGGGTTTATTTGCTCTTTTCTCCCCTCTCCCTGTTACAGGCTTCAGAGTGAATTGAAAGTGTGAAGTGCGGGTGCTCTAGAGGGAAATCACAGGCTGGAGGAATCTTTTTTCTTTCTTTGTACTTATGTAACAGCACATGGAAGTATTGTTTTATGACGGCAACGCAGCTATTCCGTATCTACTTACAATAGATTGGTGGACGCTAGTCGGTCCTGGCCCCGTGCAGGCTTTCTTTAGGATATAGAGAACTTTAAGAGTCTGGGTGTACTTTTTCCTGGGAGGAGGAAGGATCCGAACAGGAAAACTTCCCAGGATTAGGGGAATAATCGGAACAAAAAATGTTCAGAAATGCTGGCAGCAAAATCTGGCGGGGTGGGGGGTGACGAGGGGTGTTTTAGTGGTAGGGGGAGAGCCCAGTAACGGTAGGGTGGGGGATGTGTAGTAAATTTGTGGAACTGTGGGTAAGATGCTGGGAAGTGCCCGGTATTTGGACACTGCAAATAGGGTGAGGATAGGGGACAGGTAGAGTAAGGTGTGCAGGAGGGCATAGGTGCAACCACATACAACCAGTCTGGGGAACGGAGTAGAGACTAGGAAGGAGAATTTTGTTCAATTTACGATGGTGAATTTAGGATGGTCAGACCAGGCTGGTCCCAAGTGAAACTCCCTTCACCTCCACAGTATTTTTTTAACCAATGGCCTTAAAACAAAACAGAAAACCAAACCTTAATTGGTTATTTATTGTAGTGTTTTAGCATTTCTGCTTTCTATTAAATACTCCAACTTTGGAAAACTTATACTGTCTTCCTTTTTTCAGAGTAGCAGCCGTGTTAGTCTGTGTTCGCAAAAAGAAAAGGAGTACTTGTGGCACCTTAGAGACTAACACATTTATTTGAGCATAAGCTTTCGTGAGCTATGGCTCACTTCATCGGATACTGTCTTCCTTGTATTTCTTCTTTTCACTTCCTTCCCTTTTTTTGGTGTGTACATCTTAGCTATTGTTTTTTCCATTTCCCCTCACTTTTTCTACATTGTGTAATAACTGCTCGTTCTCTTCCCTTCATCCCACTCTGCCACCTTCCCCCTTTTTTCCCCCCTGTGGTGTTCTCTTCCTCCTCTGCGCATCTCTCTCTCCACCCCCACTACCTCTCTGTTCTTCTCCTTTTTATTTCCCATTGCCACAAATGTCCCTGTACTTTTCCAGTCTCCAACTATGGTCACACATTCTCCTCTCTCCTCTCACATGCTAGGGTCTCTCCCCTCTCCCAAACCATGCACACGGGCACACACACCCGCTCAAAGGTGCAGGCTCCTTCCCTACTCTTCCCCTCACCCTCCAAATAACTTTCTCTTTCACTCTCACAGGTATGTAGGCTCCCCCTTTACATACACAGGACTCATTACACAAAATCCCCCCCCACACACACACTTCCCCCCACCAAGCCTCCTCTCCCCTACACTGGTGCAGTCTCCCATCCTCCTCCCTATAGGCATGCCTCATCCTCTCCACAAAGGGTTTCTCTATTTCTCATCCTCCCTCTGCTATGTAGAAGTTTGTTCTCCTCTCTCCTTCCTTCCCACCCCAACCCTGGCAGCACAAAAACAGGTTCCCTTAACGCCCACCCCCATCAACACACACAACCCTTGTCTGCACCATCATTTCCCTCCCCCCTAAAATTTCCCATTGCTGCTACCACTGAAGGAGCCACACCAGAGGCAGGAGCAGTGGGAACACTAGTGTAGACAAGCTGCTGCTTTAAATTGCTTTGTCATCTGTTCTGTGTAGGGCCAGGTCTCAGCAGCAACATTTGAAATATTGCTAGCACCTTGTCTATACTAGCACTCCCGCTGGTGGAGATGCAATACTAGGAAATCTTAGCTGGGGGGAAGGCTACTGTGGACAAGGCTTTCGGTTCTGCTCTGCCCCACCCCAGTGTCTGAGCATGTGCACTCCCTTACTTGTCACCGTCTCCCGGATACTTTCTTACTTCCCATATCTTTCTAACTTCAGGCTTTAGAAATATTTCTGAGGCCTTTTGAAGATCCTCTAGTCACTTTTCCCCTTAATGCTTTAGGGTTTTCTAAGATGTAAGAGTATTCATTGTGTAAAGAAATACCCATGCCTGTTTCACAAGGTATTGAAAGTACTAAATAATAATATCCAACTGGATTCTTTTGTAGTATTCCAACATGATGAAGTTTTCCAAGTTTAAGCAATCACCAAATTTAAATTTAGAATATTAACAAATCGTCTATTAAATAAAACAGCTGAAGTTATTCAAATGCTAGATTGTAACTTTGATATTTATACTTGAGCCAGGAATGGTTCTATATGTCAGAATTACTATATAGTATTATTGCTCATGTGTTTAGAACTAACAATCACTCATTAATTTTATCTGAATAGGTAAAGTGTGATTGTCAGAGAAGCATGATGGCTGCCAAAACATCTTACAGGAATAGGTGCCATATTGCATTTGCTCTTCAAATGGTGGAATACGGCTGTGGATACTTTAGTGGGGATTAACAGAGTACAAACACTGAATGACCAGAGACATCAAACATCGTCATTTGGATTTATACATCTATTAATAAACTGATAAAACTGGTGATAGGGCTCTTGAAGAAATCAGAAAATATGGAAGGTACTGTTGAAAATGGTCTGGAGGAGATGGCTTTGTGACAATGATATTCTACAATTAAAATAAGGTAGGTATGTTCTCTAATCATTGCAAGACATATTTTTATCCATTGAAAGATTAAATAATCTGTTTTCATTGTAGACAAACTTGTATTTGTTCTTTCCATTTTCTTTTATAGCTATCAATAGCATTATGTGGTGTAACAGAGGAATGTCTCTCTAATTTTGCATGTAACATACATTTCTTAAATTTAGACAGAATACAGTAAGTTAATACACTATTTATGGCCTGATTTTTTTCAGAGGTATTGAATACCCACAAATCCCTTTGAAATCAGTGAGAATTAGAAGTGCTGGGAATCTCTAAAATCAAGCCACTAACTTTTAAGAAAAGAAAGATTAAAAACAGTTTAAACATATCATGACTGTAGGAAATGTAACAGAATTGCCATTTAAAGGGGCAATCCTGCATTGAATTCAGTCTAAAATAAGTGCGTTCTCTTTAAAATACATAAATAAAAATTACCACCCTCAAAGCAAACATTTTTACAGAAGTTAGGATCAGTAAAATTTTTCATTAACAAAAGTAAAATGAAAAGTTTTTTTTTGGTTTTTTTTAGTTTGGATTTAAACATTCTTGTTCTACCGTATTTATTTGCAATTCAGATCTTACAGCATTGTGGGAGTTGATGAATCTGGACAGTTGAACCTGACCTCATTCTCTTTTCGTCGCTCAAACTGAGAGACAAGCAAAAACTAAGGTTTATGGAGAAAAAGTAAACTATTAAACATGGAATAACGTCATGAATCTAAGATGTTAATAATATAGTTTGGGAACTCTATGGTGTCTCTAAATTAATTATGAAGTTTGGAAAGAGAATCATGAGTTTTCAGTGCAAAAAAGACTTGATATCAGTTTGATACTTGTTTTGTATGGAATGTCTTTACAACATAGTATGAACAATATTAAAATGGTTGTTTTAGACGTATCCTTTCCCTCCTCTGGCTTGTACAAGATGTAGGGTAGACAAGTGTACATCATCTCAAGAAAAGTCCTGAGCTGGTTGGCCTAGTTTAGAGCAAAATTAGAAATCTGAACAAATAATCACTTTTTATCCTTTCCAGCTGTAAAGAGAGACTGATTGTCTTTGTGCTTGTTTTGTGTATAGTTACCTGCACCTGATGGGTTTTTTTTGTAAAGTAATGAGGATGTACCTTTTTATTTCTGTTGCTTACTGAGGCTATGATCTTGCAAAGTACTGAATGCCCTTAGTACTGAATGCCTAGATTTGTACCCTTAAAATTTGTTTTGTGGACATTTCTTCTGGAACTTGGGATACTTTAAATCAGCAGTATGGAAGTCTTTGTTTTCAAGATTCACCACAAAGAAAGTACTGGGCTGTTCGTAAAAAGATCTGTGCTGCATGAAATTTTGCCATTTAGCATCAACTCACAGCAAAAGCTCAGTCGTTAAGTTATAAAATTTTCAAAAAAACTTGTTTTCAGTGAAGATAAGTTCTCTTCCTCATCAGTTGCTTACCTCTTACCAATTTACAGCTCTTTGCCTTTTACTATTTTTTCTAATAAATGGAAAATGTGATTTATTTTTTACATCTATTTGAAATCTGTTAATTTGATCAAAATTTGATAACTGGAGCAAAAATTTATATAAATCTTTAAGAAGAGATGACTACTGTGCTTTACAATTATTTGAGTCTTTGGTGTTATTGAAGTTTCTTGCTGTCATGGTTTTCAGGACATACAAAACAAATTACTGTATGTTTTTCTTGTAATACTTTGATTTGCATTTGCATTACATTTCTATCATTAATATCTCAGGGACTGAAATAAGATTTAAGGATAAAAAATACAATTTGTTATTTCATATTACTTTGGACCACTTTCAGGAAAAATGAAAAGCAGGATTCAAAGAGAGAGAAGGAAAAATACAATGGTTAGAGAATGCTTTCGAGTTACTTTATTAAGTGAAATAAGGTCTCACATTACAACTGACCAAAGTCAGGGAGAAAACCTTATGCTATAAAGTTGTCTTCCGATCCACCTCAGTTCTCATTATTCAACCTGTTCTCATTATTCAGTGACATCATAAGAAGAACTTTTGACCCCACAAGCTTTGTTTGTAAGAAATGCTCTTTTTCCACATTCTTTTTATTTCTTATTGACGTGAAAATGACCATGGAAATGACAAAAAGCAACAGTTAGAAGTGGAAGTTAGAGAAGAGAATATAAAAGGGATGCAAAGTGCTTTCACAGTCTGTCATGGATGGTTAAATTGTAATAGTGATCACTGGGAAGAAAGGAAGGAAGAAACGGGGATTGTTGTAACTTCTGTCTCATAGGTACTTAAAGGTGTGGTGCAGTTGGATGTTAAGGTGAATAGCGGTTATGCAGAGGAGGGGAGAGATTGCCCTCTCCTATAGGAAAAACCTGCAGGTTGGGGCCCTGCAGAAAGGAAAATTCAGTGAGGTCCTGTCCCCTCCCCCTTCATTTCACTTCCTCCTTGAGTCATCCTCCCTTCCCCACAAAAGAATGAGTTCTCCAGTTCTTTTAGAAGAAAGAACCCGAGATCTGCACAAATTCTCATTGACTATTTGTCACAGGCCCCTGTACCTTGTGTTAGCTCTGTGGGGCCTTTCTCATTTTCAGCAGAACAGCTCCAGTGGACCAATGTTGCCTGAGCTTCCTTCACTGGCAGCTGCCCCCAACATAGCATTTGGGGAACAGTGAGAGTTTCCATGTTTAGACTATGAGGGCAACTTAATGCAACTTTGAGATTGAGATTCCTGGCCTCAAGGAGGGGTCTTTAGTAGCCCAGAGACTGGGTATATAGGGCAGATAGTGCCTCCGAAGTGGTTGACCCCATATTTTACACTGGGAAAGTGGTGAGAAAGATGTATGGAAGGGCTCCTCTGCATGCAGATGCACAGAATGTAGTCTGGTTTATTGTCTCTAATTGTACAGATTTTTACATTTACCTTTGGTGCTAAAGAAAAGGCATCAATCCATTGTTTTTATGTCTTATTTTGCTCAGTGCTGATTCATATTGACATCCGTTATAGTTCATAATTATAGCTAAAAATACAGTATTTTCTTCTTCCATTCTGTATCACTTCACTGGTTTGTCAATATATCTAGCATTCTTAAACTGAATTATTAGAATTTTATAGGATCAGTATAAATATCGGGCCTTAATCTTTGTGAAAAAATTATATTGACTTCATGAAAAGAGAATGGTTTGTGGTCCAGTAAATGCTGAACAACGTTAGAATGGAAGAATTACTGTATGTGAATTATGTAACCATGTTTTTGTTTGTTTTGTTTTTTGTTTTTTTTTAAAGTAATACCTGTATATTAGAGCTCTGACTCAGAAATATTGAGGGGCAGCAGATTGCAGAAGCAAAGCTTAAGCACCAGCATGCAAGGCACTTGCTTTAAAATGCTAAGTTTATAGGTCAGGATGGACGTGAATAGTTATTGGAATACATTTGTTTTCATCTTGCTCTATTTTTCATCTCAGTTGTATTTATTTTTATATAACTGGATGGTGTTTCCAACCCACTAGCAGACTCTATTCTGATCTTTTGTACTTAAACGGACATTATTTGAAATTTGCTGCAGACCTTCTGTGAAGCCTGAGCTGTATGCTATTGTGCTTGGTATCTTTCCCTTTCGTTGATTAAAATACATAGACATGTTTAGGTTTCTAGGTGGGATTGAGAACTCTGTCTTTTAACAGAGAATCAGATATGGCCATAGAGGGAGAAACTTTCCCCTATATGGTTACAATGCTACTGCAAGTGCAGATTCTATGTGCATAACTGTACACATTGTAGAGATCGCTAGGAAAATACTGTAATTACTTACTGTACAGAAATAAAACACTTCAATCATTTGCCTTAAATCAGAATGGTCCTGTTGAAAGTCACATATGCAACTTTTCAAAATGGGTGAAATTATATATAATTACAGTAAACATTTACATGTTATATGTATTGTATTTCATATGTTTCAAAATGTCATAATCTCTTATTCTATTCATTTTATTGTCTGTTTTACAACATTATGTAATGTTTGTAAAGATCTTGGTAGATGGAAAGCACTAGGCAAGTGCTGAATATTATTGTTTTGGATACAAACATGAGTATTTTCCAGTGTGTGGAAATAATGAATCAGCGCTTTAGTATACCTAACAACTGGACACAGGAGTGTGAATTTTGCTAAATGTCTTTACACCTAAATGCAGTGTTGGACACTAAGCCAAGTGCTACAGTCATGAAAGATATTTATTTAGATAGAAGCACACTTTTGAATATCTAATTCCGGTTGTGTTAAATGTCTCCAAATAAAAGATGTTGTTAATACTGGTAATATATTTAACATGCAAAAAAGTATTTCAAACTATCAATCAAGCAAAAATAAAGAAAAAAATATTAACTCTTAATTTCTTTCTGTTCTGAAATGTTACTTTAGTCATCATGAGTATAGCACTTGTAGCAGTCATAGATAGGTAATGCTGGTTGTAAGATGGCACTTGAAGAGTTGATCTTCTGTGGCTGTTACTGGCTGTGTGTTCACACTTTTTTGCTGTATCTTTCTTTTTAAGTAGGAAACATTCATTTAGCATTTTAAGGATTAAATCAAGAAGCACTGAGGAATGCCTAGTGCCAATACAAAAATATCTAATTTTTTAAAAATAGATTTTTGGGTAAAATTTTCAGAAGTGACAGTGACTTAGAGAGATAAGGTGGGTGAAGTAATATCTCTTGTTGGACCAACTTCCGTTCGTGAGAGACACAAGCTTTTGAGTTTATACAGAGCTGAATAAAGATTATCTTTGTAATTATCTCTGTGTAAACTCGAAAGATTATCTTTCCTCACTAACAGAAGTTGGTCCAATAGAAGATATTACGTCTCTTGTGTCTCTAATATCCTGGGACTGACATGGTTACAACAACACTTCATACTAGTTACTTAGTCTCCTGAGTCCCATTTTCAAAAGTGACTTGGTCCCTTAGGTGCTTTGAATAAAATTTTACCCACAGAAACTTGTCCATTAGGAACTTTGAGTAAAATTTTACCCAGAGACTTAAACAAATACCCCAAGTTGTAGGAAAAATATTTAAACTTATGGCTTAACTGGTATGCCAAGTGTGGAAAAATAGTACCAATGCATCTGTGCACAGACAGGAAAACTGAAGCTCTAAGATTTATTGGATCTCTTGTGACCTTTCTTGACCTTTGATTGCAAAAGGATGGACAAGCGAACCCAAGAGGTTCTCTTTAACTTTATCTCTGAGTATTTTATGAGAGATCTAAACAGGAAGCTATTCAATATTACTGTTAGTGCATTAATAATTTATGAAAATATGCTGGCTGACAAGCATTGACATGTTCAGCGCTGCAAAGATAAGCCATCCTGAGTAGATTTATAGTATGTGAATTGCTTATTTTTGGTAGAGCTCTATTTGCATAATTTTAAGTGAACTTGCTTGAGTTTTCAAACCCATTAGTTGGTGGGACACTAGTTTGCCATCCTACAAAAGCTGAGCACTTCTGTTATCTTGTGGGACTTCTTTTGGGGGAAAAGATATGGCTGATATGAAAGTAGGCATATTTATACCTCTGTGATCATTCAGGTGGATGTTTAAATGCAAATACTAAGAGGTGGGGTCACATAACTTCCTAAAGATATTAATTCTAGTTCAGGCCACAGGTTCTCTTGATGTCGCTGGAAACAACACTTTTTATGGAAGAACCTGTTGTCTCAAGGACATTATGCTCCATTCAATGACTCAAGGATACATCCTGCTGTACATTCAGGTCTCTCAATTCAACTGTCTGAGATGAAAATCCCCTATGGAGGTCCTCCCTCCATCCATCTTTCCAGTATTCCTTTCTGCCACTTGATTCAAAAATCAATTAGGGTTTCTCTTTGACAAGGCATATAACAAAATTCAGAGCCTCCTTCAACATCTCAGACGTACGAAGTGAATTGGCTGGTCCTGGATTTTCCCTTTCTTCTGGGTTATTTCCACTTTAGGAAGTGTCCAGATACTGGGTAAGTTTTTCCTTCTTGCTGTTCTATCTATAGGTAGAAAAAAAAATTAAATTCAGAGATTCAAAGGCATCTGATATTTCCTCCCCACCAAGTGTTGAGTAATATGGTATGGGCTTTATAACTTTGTTGAAGACCAAGGACACATGCAGTTTATATACAGGAGGGCTTACTACTATCCTGCTAGGTGGAAATCTGTAGATGGACTTCCCAGTGGCAAATCTCTAGGATGCGCTTACTCCTTCTGTCGTGGTTCCAAGGTAGGCTGGTCTTGAGACAGGGAACCAAGATTGTAATTATTGGTCCTTGGTAGAGTTCACCATCAGAGTTGTTGGAAAGACTATCAAACATGATAGTGCACTAAACCAAAGACCTACTATTTCTCTCCATAGCCTTACAAGGAGCAGGCACCAAAAGCCAAAATCAAGCAAACTAAAAGCTAGAGCAAGTTGCTCAGTATGTGGCCACCTAGGTTCTGTCCCAAGGAGCATAGCATTTTACCCATGTGCAGCCTGGGCAGAAAGCTCTTCCTAACAGATTAGATAAGTCAATAGTACACAACAGGCAAATGGGATCTTATCCTGAATATTCTTTAATGGATCTCTATTGAATGGTTTCCTCTCTTTTGGAGAGGAAATTTCATATATTCTATTCTTCTGGACAGCCACAAATATGGCCTAGGTTCTGCTTGTAGCTGCTGGAGTCCATTCCAGAAAACCTTCCTTCTTCTATTGATATTAAAAATAGCCACAGAAAAAAATACCACCGAACTTCAGTCATATTGTGAGCCATTTACTGACCACAGCTAATTGGTTCTTCCCAGCTGGGTGTGGATGACCAACATTAAAAAAAATAAAAAAATTAAAAAAAATATATCTATATATCCAAATAATGAAATAGACTCTGGTTCATTTAAATGACGCCTTCTATGTAGTTTAAACAAGAGCACTTTAAACAAGTTTCTTTAGTTAAATGTGAAATTTTGAGAGATTCAGAGTGAATACTATGATATTGGAATAGGGGAGAGAATTAACTCTGTTGTTTGCAATAAATTATGTGTCTCAAAATTGTGCCATCAGAGTGCTTCAAATGTGAAAGGTGAATTAAGTCCTTAAATGGCCATGATATGGGGTATAGCTATCTTGGGGATCAGTGGGATTGATCCCCATATAGTGAATGAGAAAACCGCTGTCATACAATGCTCTGAAAAAGGGAAAGTTCCCTTTTTTTTTTTAGCACTACATGTTCTGAATGAAATTGTTTTCTGAAATAACTCTGCTATCCTCAGTGGGGTTATACGCGGGATAAAATTAGCCTCCTCTGTTTAATTTTTCAATACTATGCAGTGTAAGAAGGCCTTTAGATAAATGCTAACATTTGTCCTTCAGAAAATTCAATAATTTAATACTTTGGATATGTGCCACTGTTGGGCTTATAATCAATTTTTCCACTGTAAGCAAGTAGTAGATTTAACACCATGAAATTTGCTAAATTTATACATGCTGTAGGCAAGAATTTGTGTGGCCATTCACTGAGCAATTTTCAGAATTTGCTGATCTACTTTTGATCAGAGTCCATGGGTCAGTACATAAATATTGCCAATAACAAAATTGATGATGGGTTCAGAATAACCAAGTTAACGGATGTTGAGACCTCAGCGCTTATTGTGTGTTTGGCTTCAATCTAAAGAGGCTGCAATAGTGTAGTAAAAGAGAGACACTTTTTGTGTGTGAAGTTCATAAGTTTGAAAATGGGACCTGATAAATAATTCATATCCTCGTTGATGAAAAGTAAATTTGCAAAGAAAAAAATTAGACCTGTTTTTCTGGTGATTAACATTTTCCCTGACAACACAATTTGGCACTGTAATATAGACAGTAGCTCCCCTCATTAGAAGTTCTGCACTCAGAACTGGGAATAGTGGTCAGAAATGAGGTGCTTTGAGAGATCCATGTGTAGGAAATTTTGAGTGTTCCTGCTTTTGCTATCTTGGCTGTACTTGATGTTCTCAATATCTCACTTTGATCACTGAAATTCATTAAGATCACAAAACAACTAATGAAATACATTCATTTCTAAATTAAATGTATGCTTCTATCATGTAGGTGTGCTGCAGCTTCATGAATCACATGTGTGATTTTATGGTCAGTCTTAATTCTAATCTATGCATTCTATAGGTTATAAATGTAAACCTTCTCTTCTGTGCATGTTTAAAGATTATGTCCATAACTACTTGGTTCATCTGGATGAACTGACATTTCTTTCATATATTCTTTTCAGCAATATCAAAACCTGATATTTGAATACTGTCATTCACCTTTATATGTACCTAATGTATGAGAATTATTTTTGGTCTATTTTAGGTGACGATCTGATTATACAGCAAAAAACTTTGTTTAAATCAAAAGGAAGCCTTTAAACCATAGAATCTCTTGGTTTTGGTCATCTGAATAAAATTTAGGAAGGTCTGAAATATATAAATTTTCTATATGCATTTCATTATTATGTAAACCATGTGACCATCAGCTCCGGTACATATGTTGTATGTTATGGATTGATCACATGGCTTTTTAAAAGTATAAAATGCTTGAATGAAAACAAAATCAGTAAAAATTTAAACTAGCTATCTTTATAACAAGCTGCATTGCCAACTCAAATTATAATCCTATGCAATTTTTCATGCATATGCCACTTGAGAGAATTTTAAAAGTTTGAATTTATAATGTAATTTAAAGTTGATTAGTTAAACTGACTTTAAAATTATCTGCACATGTTTTAGACACTCTTTTCCCTACTTAAAAAAAAAAATTTTTTGTGGTTTAGGGCAACTTAACATAGCTGCCAGAAATGGAATGAGATTTCATCTGTTCTGGGGTAGTCAGATTTCTTGAGAAACACCAGGGTTGGAGAACTAATACTATATGCCATTGCAAAGCTGGAATTTTCAGTTTTACACTGGTATGTGGTACAACAATTACTTCTAGCTCTAGCAGGCTGCAAGACACCGGATATCCATGTCATTCTGATTACCATCTTTCTTGAAATTCCAGTGTTTTATCAGCAGTATCTCAAGAAGAGCTATAGCAGAAATTGAAGCACTATACCTTCTTTTGAAAACATGAGATGTAAGTGTTTGGATGCTGAAAACACTAGATTGTCTCGCAGTTTTGAATATACTGGCTGCTGGTATAGCACTGCAGTTGTATGTCATTTTCACCCACAACATTTAAAGTCCAAAATTATTTCAGAGCTAATAATGCTTAAACAGACTAACAGACATATTTTCAGACCCCCAAATGTTCCAAAACATTGGAAATGGTTAAGTAAACAGAAAGGAGAAAAGGTTGACATATTTTGGGGTATCTCCTGGTTTTCTCCAATTTCCCTTTAAGTCTTTCCACCACTTTCAAAGAGTAAATGTAATTGTGACCTTGCCTCACACTAAGTGGGTCTATGAGGATCCCCACAGTTCCCTTCTGAACATCAGCCATACGGTGTAGCTGGAAACAGTTGGTGATCCTACCTTCCAAAGGACTAAGGTCACTTTGGTTTTTATGGTGGTCAGGGACCAGGCTTTGGGCACACTTTCCCTGCATGGCAGCAGATCAAGTACTCCCAACAATGTGTTCATATAGGAAACTTAATATATAAAAACAAACAAAAACAAAACACCTCTTTCCTGCTCCCAACAATAACAATTTGTGTGTAGTTCTTGTTCACGTTGCTTTTTGGATCCAGTCACAATATACATGTCTAAGCATTCAGGATTAACTAGAAAATCTCTATTAATTTTCCATTCAAATGCCTCCTTTAAAACTCATGTTAACTCACCTAATTCATAAAAGCTTTTGCACACTCAGAAATTAAAACCAGTAACTGCAATGTTCCAGTCAATTTCTTTTGGTCAAAGAGTTCAAACGTAGGTGGCTATATTTCACTTTGCAGTGCCAAACACCTGTAATTGCCATTGACTTGACTAGTGGCATGGATCCTCAGCACCTTTGAAAAATAGGCTATTTAAGTGCTTAAAGTTAGGCACCAATGCAGGGTCATTTAAATTATTGATACTAATCATGATTTAAAGCAGCAAACTGGAACCTTGACTTAAATAATCTATTCTAATCATATTTTGCATTTGTACTTTTTGTTGTTTTCCTAAAGAAAGGTTGAGTCTCACTGTTTGGTAATCATTAAAACATGTTGATTTGCAACTAAATATAGAGTTTACACTAAATTTGTTACTCCTTGATAACCAGGAGGATACATTACTTCTATATGCATTTATTTAAGTGATTAAATAGATTAATTTACATATATTCAGAGTCTTTAATTTTTACATTTTTTATTATGTTAGAAGTGATGCATTTCTTGCATACTAGATTATGGTGAGTGTTTTACTTGTGACTTGTATTAAGCTCTATTTGAATGGAAATTTGAATTCAATTAAATACAGCAGAGACAGCATTTTTATTAGTAACATAAAACTGTTAGTTTTATTAGTAACATAAAAACGTAAGTGTGCTGGATATAGAAAAAAATAAGTTTATTAAAACATGTTCTTACATTTAAAACTTGTCATGGATCCACAGGTTCTGTGCTACACCTCAGCTTTTAAATAGTCTTTTGGAGGAACTCTCTCAGTGTGCCAGACCCCCACAGGGTCTCACTCTTCCTTCAGGGTAGGCCATGCAGCTTCACAGCCTCTTAGACTGAGCCTCTGGGTTTCAGAGTCCAGCAAGTCCAAATGAGTTAGACTGTGGGTCAGGTTGGATTTGATATTAAATCAAATGGATTTAAATCACTAGTCAGGAAGGCTCGATTTAATCATGGATTTCTACATAAATGTGGATTCTTGTTGGTTGTAATAACCTTAATACATATTCTTCACAACTCAGAGATAGATGTAGGTTTCATTTTTAGAAGGTATACACTGTAAATTTTTAAAGTGATTTATTTTGAAAACTTTTCAGATTAGTTTTACAGCTATGTCAGAAAATGAATGTTGTTTGGTTATTTCATTTACCAAAAGTAATTGAAGCAGATATTTATGAAGTCATTGGGAGGTGAACTATCTGCAATTCAACAGGTTAATCATTAATATTTGGAGGATTTTCTTTCCATGCTGTATTAGGAGGAGAACATCACCAGACAGACATTTAAATTGTTTTAGTTATGTATTCTGGATTTTTTTCTTCAACAGCAAACATATAATATTTTAACAAAATAAGCATATGAATTTTTGAATTTAAACATTCAAGTTTTTTAAAAATTTTTTGTTAAAGTTTTTGTTAAAATTGTCTTTTGCTACAATAGTTAAATGAAATATTTTTCTTGAAAAAAAAGAAAAATTAAATCGACTGTGTCGGCCAGGTCAACATGAGAAACTTAAAATATTTGGCTTCTGCAGCTAACTCAGTCATCTTCACCTTCATTTTCCTGTTTGTTCATAATCTGGAAAAGAAAAACAAGCTTTCCCGCTTTTTCAGGTCCCAAATGATTTCTCAGTTTGGAATGAATTAGTCCACAGAAAGAAAATATTCTTTCTACAGCGGCAGAAGAAGCTACTGCTGTTAAAAGTGAGATTATCACTTCAACAGTCTCTGAATTCAAGTGCTTAAGTGACTTCCCCCAGTTCACTGGTGTGACTTTCTTTAAAACATCATCAGCAACATATAGTGTGTGTGTGTGTGTGTGTGTGTGTGTATACATTATAATCAAAGGGACTGACAAAGGAGGTACTGTAGTCATAATGAACAGGTTGGATTATGAACAGGAGGCTGCCAGGCACCTCTCCAACACCACTTCCTACAGGCCACTATTTTCTGATCCCACTGAGGAGTACCAAAAGAAACTACACCATCTGCTCAAGAAACTCCCTGCTATAGCACAGGAACAAATCTACTTGGACACACCCCCAGAGCCCTGACCAGGGGTATTCTATATTCTACCCAAGATCCATAAACCTGGAAACCCTGGATGCCCCATCATCTCGGGCATTGGCACTCTTACTGCAGGGTTGTCTGGTTATTTGGACTCTCTCCTCAGACCCTATGCTACCAGCACTCCTAGCTGTCTTCGAGACACCACTGACTTCCTGAGGAAACTACAATGCATTGGTGATCTTCCTGAAAACACCATCCTGGCCAGCATGGATGTAGAAGCTCTTTACACCAATATGCCACATGAGGATGGGCTACAAGCTGTCAAGAACAATATCCTTGATGAGGCCACGGCACACCTGGTGGCTGAGCTTTGTGACTTTGTCCTCACCCACAATCATTTCAAATTTGGGGACTTATACCTTCAAGTCAGTGGCACTGCTATGGAAACTCATGTGGCTGCACAGTATGCCAACATTTTTATGGCTGACTTAGAACAACGCTTCTTCAGCTCTCGTCCCCTAATGCCCCTACTCTACTTGCGCTATATTGATGACATCTTCATCATATAGACCCACGGGAAGGAGGCACTTGAAGAATTCCACCTGGATTTCAACAATTTCCACCCTACCATCAACCTCAGCCTGGACCAGTCCACATAAGAAATCCACTTCCTGGACCTGACAGTGCAAATAAGTGATGGTCACATAAACGCCACCCTATACGGGAAACCTACTGACCGCTATACCTACCTACATGCCTCCAGCTTCCATCCAGGACACATCACATGATCCACTGTCTACAGCCAAGCCCTAAGATACAACCACATTTGCTCCAATCCCTCAGACAGAGACAAACACCTACAAGATCTTTATCAAGCATTCTTAAAACTACAGTGCTCACCTGGGGAAGTGAGGAAACAGATTGACAGAGTGAGATGGGTACCCAGAAGTCACCTGTGACAGGACAGGCCCAACAAGGAACATAACAGAACACCACTGGCCATCACCTTCAGCCCCCAACTAAAACCTCTCCAACACATCATCAGTGATCTACAACCTATCCTGGAAAACGATCTCTCAGTCTCACAGACTTTGGGAGGTAGGCCAGTCCTCTCTTACAGACAGCCCCCCAACTTGAAGCAAATACTCACTAGCTACTACAGACCACTCCACTGAAACACTAACCCAGGAACCAAACCCTGTAATAAACCTCGTTGCCTACTCTGTCCCCATATCTACTCTAGCAACACCATCAGAGTACCCAACCACATCAGCCACACCATCAGGGACTCATTCACCTGCACATCTACTAATGTGATATATGCCATCATGTGCCAGCAATGCCCACTGCCATGTGCATTGACCAAACCGGACAGTCTCTAGGTAAAAGAATAAATGGACACAAATCGGACATCAGGAATGGTAACATACAAAAGCCAGTAGGAGAACATTTCAATCTCCCTGGACATTCTAGAACAGATTTAAAAGTAGCCACACTTCAACAAAAAAACTTCAGAAACAGACTTCAAAGAGAAACTGCAGAACTGAAATTTCATTTGCAAATTTAACACTATTAATTTGGGCTTGAATAGGTACTGGGAATGGCTGGCTCATTAGAGAAGTAACTTTTCCTCTTCTGGAATTGACACCTCCTCATCAATTATTGGGAGTGAACTACATCCACCCTGATTGTATTGGCCGTGTCAGCACTGGTCCTCCACTTGTGAGGTAACTCCCTTCTCTTCATGTGTCAATATAACAATACCTACATCTGTAATTTTCACTCCATGCATCTAAAGAAATGGGTTTTTTACTCATGAAAGCTTATGCCCAAATAAATCTGTTAGTCTTGAAGGTGCCACCGCACTCATTGATATATTTCTTGAATGGTTCACCTTTAGCTCTGAAGTTTATTGTAGCTGGCATTATGGAGGGATGATTGCTGGATGTCCGTGTCATAGCCAACTCCTCTTCTTCAGCCGTTAAGATTTGACCCTGGTACCAAGTATTGAGAATATTTGCAAGAAAAGGAGCTGGAGATAGTGCTTGTCCCATTCGGTTTTTTAATGCTTGTAATATAACTCCGTCATTGCATATGTCTCTTTTTTAAGATCTCACTCCGTTCCTTCCAAATCTCAACAGCGTCAGCAATAAAACCGCTATTTCCCTGCATTTTGTTCAAGGCTACAGAAATAGGCTTCAGGGTACTCAGCATGTGTTCAATACTTCTCTTAAGCCCAATGTTGAGAACTTTGGCTGTGACAGTGCCATCTATTTTTTCACGATTTTGTTCACAAACTGTCATCAGATTAGGCCAGTTCTTGATACAGTGCTCAAACCAGTCCACTGCTGAGTTCCATCGCACATCTTGTAGGAGAGTTAGCTTGGTTCCTCCCACTTTTTTCAGAGCAGCTGGTGCAAAGGGGTTGTTATGGAAGTATTTTGCAATTTCAACAGCATTAGCCTTTATTTCTGGAACACTGAAGTCGTTGGCTAGGAGGTGCATCAAATGAGCACTGCAACCGTATGTTATTAGCTTGGGACTCTCTTTACTCTTTTCTAAATAATTTCTTCTCATCTTGGATACATTTGCAGCATTGTCTGTGACCAAGCTGTGTACTAGACATTTGAATTTTTTTTCACAGTTTGTTACTGCTTTTACTGCTTTTCTTGTAAGTATTCTGCTGTGTGTGCATTTCCTGATGTATCGATTGTTTCTGCAAGGAAGACATTCCCTTCTTCTGTTGTCACACAAGCACATACAACAGGATCGTTGTGGACATTGCTCCACCCATTAATAATTTTACCCTCTAGACCTTTTGCACACTGCTTAATTTCTCTGTCATACACTTTATCCAGTAATTTGCCTGCGACATCTGCTCTGTTGGGTGGACTGTATCCTGGTCTTAATGACTGAACCATGTTAATGAAGTGTGGGTTCTCAATCATTGGGAAAGGAGAGTTTGTTGCATAAACAAACCGGGCAGTTTTTTCATCGGTTACCTCTTTTTGTAATCTGCTCGTTCTTATCACAAACTTATCTGTGGTTGTTTCTGGATGATGAAGATTTTTTTTTCTTTTTGCTACAGGTGATATACTGTGGCTATGTGACATACATGATGTGACTGAAACACTGTCATAGGCAGATAACTCTGAAACTATAGAAAATGATGGTGATCTTGAAGGTGGATAGTTTTCAGAATCCTGTATGTTGAGGATGGATTTTCCTAAACAAAATAAGTCAGTGCAGTTATTTAATTATTATTACCATACTGCTGATTTAGTATTACTCGTTGCATTCACTGACACTCAGTACTACTTTAAAGGTGAAATTGTAAAAGGAAGATCTGCCTATTTCAGCTATTTATTTTTTATCACAACTGCATCTAAAATGATAGTACCATAGAGTAACAACTATATTTTTTGCTCAAACATGAGAATTCAAGAATCGTCCAGAAGGAAGACGGGCAGTCCTTAAGAAAGAAGCATGAAAGAAAATAGTTTACCAACCTGAAGATCCTGCATGTTCAGACATGTTCCTTTCAGCATCTTCAAAGCAGCTTCCTCCTGAGAAGGAACACATCTCATGATGTTTCATTCGGGCAACCAGGCCTTGCATTTTTGCACACATGCCTGTCTTACCCACAGGTAGAGGAACTTCATTAAAATATTCCCAACCTGGGTCTCTTTTATGGCCTGCTGCCATTATAGGTTTTCCCTTCTAGTGAGAAAATGGTATGGCAGATCTCAAATCAATGACAGCTACACCTCAACACTTCTGGATATGCTGCTCAAACAGGTTCACTTTTATTTCTACTGCCTGTCCCTCTCTTCTCACATTTATCTCCAGACTTCTTCTCCTTGTCCAGATCTATTCGACCCCCAAGACTCTTCTATTCATTGAACTTTTTGAAACTTTGCACTTTTACAGAGAGGTAAGGGATTGGCTCTGTGTACACAAATTTGCAGAGGGACAACAGGGGTGAAGTCTCTTATTTCTCCCCTCTGTATATTATTTATTTATTTATTTAAAACATTTTTGCTGTTAACAAGCATGTTATCTCTGGAGACACAAATCCACAGTTTGAGAACTGCAAAACTAAGCATCTCTGATGGTATCTAGACTGAGCACTGAGTCCCATTGGGTAGATAGAAGGATTAACCTAAATAATCTATACAGAAGCCCCTGCAACCCCATAAGATTGGGTCCCTAATCCATGAACTATTGGAACTCATTTGCAAAACTTTTCTTAAACATTACATGAATATATTATCTCATACTATAGAATTAGAATTTATAATCCCTATGCCATGATGAGATATCTTTGAGCTATAATGTATCTTAATTAAAACTATCTATAGATATGTTTTTTCCTCAAAAAGAATTTTATCAAAAATATCCAATTTAAATAAAACAAATCTGATTAAAAAAATGGATTTGTATCCACCCTGCCCTGGATAGAGACTTGTACACTCCCCAGTAAGTATTTGCAGTAACACCCCAAACAGCAGAGTGGATTGATTAGTCAACTAGAACTCAGCATTGGAAGCCCTTAGGTTAGCACAGAAAAACAAAAGCTAAAGTATAGTCCATTCTGGTCAAGCCACAATTCACCAACTGTAGTGAACTCAATTTTTCAGGCTCTGCCTCCCTCTCTGACTTCCTTTCTGAGGCCTTTTCTACACTACAGGGGAAATTCGATCTAACTACGCAATTTGAGTTACATGAATAGCGTAACTCAAATCAACTTATCTTAGATCTACTACCATTGTTTCCACCCTATGTAATGTCAACAGGAGACACAGTCCCGTCAACTCCCCCTACTCTTCTCAATCCGGTGGGGTACAGGAGTTGACGGGGGAGCGATCTGCTGTCGATTTAGCGGGTTTTCACTAGACCCACTAAATCAAGCATCGATGCATCGATCGACACTCGTCAATCCCCCAGTAAGTGTAGACAAGCCCTGAATCAGTTCCCAGATGAGAGAGCCAGCTTCTTCCAGAGCTCACACGTGTTCTCTGCTGAACACCTTTGTCCTTTGTTCTCCAGGCCAGGCCCATGTTGAGTTCACAACCCCCTTGGCTGGCGTGTCCAGCTGTTGAGTGTTGATTTCTGAGTCATTGGAACTTGCATTGTTTCTATGGACCCTTTGTTGATCGGGGTCAGTTTCAGCCAGTTCCTTAATGACTCTATTTATTACAAACAGGGTGGTGACATGCCTATGTCTCTGAGTCTGCCCTGAGAGGAAGTAATCCTTTTCCCATGACTGGGTAGCAATTCAAAGAATAGGAGAAAACTGAGGCAGACATAGAACTCATAAAAATACTGCAGAAAATTCCCACTTTGTCTCAAAACTAACAAAGGAAAGTATTGTCAGTAGTTAGTGAATTGAACTGATTGTTTCTGGTCGCCATGTACTTCAGGATTTTAGAGCTATTAGATTTCATTTTTATTTATAGATTGGAAGAGGAAAACAAGCTTTCCTGCTTTACCAAATCCCATCTAGTTTCTTAACTTTGAATGAATTAACGATATAGTGATTCGAATAAACTGAAATGAACAAAATATTTTCTTTGCACTGCAGAACAGGCTACCTGCTGTCAAAAGCTGGTTTAGCACTTCAACAAACTGTTGGGGTGGGGATTGGGCTCCCTGCATGCCCCCATGTTGCACCCCATATTAAATAGTACACTGTGTGGTATTTTGAGTACTCAGAGGAGAGATTCTGCTGTGTGCGGTGTTAACTGTTATGGATTACAGACAGTATGGGTAGTGCATGTGTCTGAGACGAGTCAGATGATACTTACAAAGCAAAAACCGAAGCATTCATGGATTCATTTCAAAGCATTTTACAGAAAGCTAGGAATTAGTGTCTAGCTGCTCAGTTCTTCAATGCTGCAATGCAGTGCATTTGGAATAGTCCCTGCTTTGGATTCAGTAGCAAAGGACACTATAGTCAGGAGAAGGAATATGGGGGAAGAGGCCTCTTGCTGATGGAAGTGGCCAAGTTCCCCTCCAAGTGAGTAAGAAGCCACCGGTCAACATGTAGAGATGGCAGCTCAACATAAACTTTCTGTGCAAAGTTTGTGAGTGTAATGGATCACAGTTATGTAAAGGAGATCTGATGGAAGCTGATAAATATCTGATGTACATTTTTAAAGAGAAAAGATTATGGCATCTGGACATATGGGCATTGGATTGTCTGTGATCAGGGAATAAGTGAAAGGATCATCATATAACTGAGTGCTCTGATGTGTTGCTTTCACATTGAAAAAATGGTTTATCAGATGTAACTGGTAAACTAATGGAGGTTGCTGGGTGCCTGGTGTGGGTACAACTGTGCGGGCAGGAGAGAGGCTGAGAGGGGTGCAGAGGACCAATGATGGCGATGAGAGCGGGAGGGGGGTAGAATGGCAGCCCCCTCTGGGTGTAAGGGTGGATAAGGAGAGTCCGGGGAGGGAGACAATAAGTTGGGGAGGTGGTGTTGCTGGTTGGGGGGAAGGTGAGAACCCCAGGAGGCAGTGAGACGGGGGAGAGAGGATTCAAGACAATAATAGGAAATGTATGGTAGTAATAAGAAATGTTTGCCGTTCTTAGGGGCTAGGAGAGAGGGTAAGTGAAGTCTCCTTCTGAGCAGCCAGAGAGAGGCTTGGATTTTTGTGTGAATGAAAGGCTCACTTTTCAACCTGAAATTATCTCTCACAAATAACCGCAAGAGGAGAAGAGTGTTTAAAAAAATCAAGAGACAGACTAAAAAACACGGTTTGATTATTTAAAATCTCACTATTTGTGGGGCCAATCTCATGATTTTTAATCTCTTGAGGCTGGCATTACTGAGCAGGGTGTTTGATGCCTGTACATGCCCACTCTGTACCCCTGTCCAGGCTAGATTGATTTAAATCAAAGTTAATTAAAGCACCAATTTTAATCAACAGTTAAATCAGCAAATAGGAAATCTTGATTTAAATAGTCAATTTTAATCAAGTTTTGCTTTTTAGTTATTTTTCTCCTTGGTTGGTAACCAATAGAACTTGTTGATTTGCAACTAAATATAGCCTTTACACTAATTTAGTGCTTCTTTTTTTGCTAACCAGGAGGGTACAGTGTATTTATACACATTTAAGCAATTATATAGTTTAATTTATATTAGATCTTTAATTTTTACTTTTTTTATTATGTTAGAAATTGATGAATCATGCATTTCTTATTTACTAGATGAGGATTTATTTATTTATTTATTTTTAACTTGTGATTTGCGTCAAGCTCTCTTTGGATGAAAATTCAATTAAAATACACAAAAACAGTATTTAATTTTTTGTATTAAATAATCCTACCTTAAAAGTGCTGGATACATAAGAAAAAAAGTTGATCAAATATGTTTTGTATTTAAAGCTAATCGATTTATTAAACAAAGGAAGTACTATCTGTATTTTCTCTATTGAATTGATTGGTTCTGGTCACCATGTCTGAAGAACTTTAGAAGTAATTCATCTCATCCTCATACCTAGTTTTCATTCATAGATTGGAAAAGGGGAAAAAAACCTTTGTTTTTTCAGCTCCCAACTGGTTTCTTAATTTGAATGAACTCGTAACTGAACTAAATTAGAAGAAAATATTCTCTGTGCACCTGCATAAGAGACCACTGATGTCAAAAACTGGTTCAGCACTTCAACAAACTCTAGTTCTAGGTGTTTAACCAGTGATGTCAGTGGTTTGACTTTCTTCAAAACTTGGCATCAAACAAGTACTACTTAATATTTTTTTAAATTTAAATGATTTTAAGAGATTTTGTCTTAACATAGGCTTTTAATTTCAAATAAATTTACTTTAAAAAACCCTGTATTTAATTTAAATAACAATTTAAATAAAAAATATATTTTTTAAAAATATTTTTATGCACCCTGGTGTTCACATAGGCAAGAGCACTCTTTTCTGAATAGTAGATATTGGAGTAACTCTGTGGTGAATGGGACAAAGTAGTTACTTTGTCAGGAAACATGCTTGGAAGTAGTTTGCTTTCACGAGCTATGCGGCAGCCCTAGCCTCGGCCCCCTTACTCCTGTCCATGTCTCCCCCACACCTCTCCGAGCCACAACCCCACTCGGGCCAGCCCCCATGGCGAGCGGGGTAAGGGGGGGTGCAACCCTGAAAAGCTTGGGGACCACTGCATTAGAGGACGTAACATTCTAGAAGAACGAATGTAGACATGAGTTTGTTGTGATACTGCTTTTTGTCTTAGCAGATCTAATGCTATACTTGAATATTAACAATATCCCATGAAAATGAGATGTAGCCGGACAAGCAAAGTAACAGTCAATAGCTTGACATCTTAATTATCCACTGACCTCTTTGGTACCTGCCAGTATCTGAATGGTAACAAACAGTTCATTAAACATCTGAGATTTCTGGAGCAAATATAACTTATTTTCTCCTGTGACATTTAAAAATAGAATAATTCTGAAATGAATTGAGGATGTGTTGCAATAGTTTTGCTTGACAAAACAACATTTATTTACAAGATGTTCTGATTGTAGACTCTCTCGGAGCATAAACAACATAAGAACAGTTACAAAAATTACATTCAAAACGTAGTCTCACCAACCACATACGTACTACCTACCTTTGTACACTTCTACACCACCTCAACTCACTCTCTTCTTGAAAGCTTTGAAGGCCAGAAGGGACTATTATGATCATCTAGTCCAGTGGTTCCCAAACTTGGTTCATGGCTTGTTCAGGGTAAGCCCCGGGTAGGCCGTGAGACACTTTGTTTTCCTGGAGTGTCTGCAGGTACGGCTGCTTGCAGCTCCCAGTGGCCATGGTTCGCTGTTCCCGGTCAATGGGAGCTGTGGGAAGCGGTGGCCTGGTGTGAAGTGGTGGTGAACCGCGGCCACTGGGAGCTGTGGGCGGCCGTACCTGCGAACACTAAGGTAAACAAAGCATCTCGCCGCTCCCCAGGGGCTTACCCTGAACAAGCCGCGAACCAAGTTTGGGAACCACTGATCTAGTTTGACCTTCTGTATATCACAGGCCACAGAACTTCAAAATAATTCCTTGAACATCTGTTTTAGAAAAACATCCAATATGATTTAAAAATGGTCAGTGATGGAGAATCTACCATTACCATGGGTAAATTGTTCCAGTGGTTCATTTCTGTTACTGTTAAAAATGTATGCCTTATTTGCAGTCTGAATTTGTCTAGCTTCAGCTTCCAGACATTGTATTGTGTTATACCTTTCTCTGTTAGATTAAGAGCCGATTATTAAGTCTTTGTTCCCCCTGTAGGTACTTATAGACTGTAATCAAGTCACCACTTGATCTTCTCTTTGTTTAGCTAAATGGAGTGATCTCCTTGAGTCTATCACTATAAGGCATTTTTTCAAATCCTTTACTCATTCTTGTGTCTCTTCTCTGAACTGTCTCCAATTTATCAATATCCTTCTTGAATTGTGGGCACCAGAATTGGACATGGTATTCCAGCAGTGGTAAAATAACCTCTCCACTCCTACTTGAGATTCCCCTGTTTATCCATGCCAGGATCACGTTAGCTCTTTTGGCCACACTGTTGTGCTGGGAGCTCATGTTCAATTGAAAAAAATATTTGGGGGTTGTGGTGGATGGTCAGAGTCACTCCTTCCCAAGATAGCATCCCCCATCCTGCAAGTATTCTTTGTTCTTAGATGCTTCTTTTACATTTAGCTATATTAGAACATACATTGTTTGCTTGCACCCTGTTTACCGAGCGATCTAAATCCCTTTGAATCAGTGACCTGTCGCCTCCATTATTTACTGCTCCCCCAATTTTTGTGTCATCTGCAAACTTTATCACTGATGATTTTAGATTTTCTTTCAGGTCATTGATAAAAATGTTAAATAGCATAGGACCAAAAATTGATACCTGCGGGATCACATTGGAAACAGACCTGCTTAATAACAATTCCCAGTTTCCAGTTACAGTTAGCCAGTTTTTAATCCATTAAATGTGTGTTATGTTAATTTTATATAGTTCTAGTTTTTTAATCAAAATGTCATGCGGTACAAATTCAAATGCCTTACAGAAGTCTGTTATGACAATACTATTACCTTTATCAATCAAACTTGTAAGCTGATCAAAAAATATCAAATGAATTTGATAGGCTATATTTTCCATTAACCCATGTTGATTTGCAATAATTACAGTACCCTTTAGTTCTTCATTAATTGAGTCCTATATTAGCCAGTCCATTATCTTGCCTGGGATCAATGTCTGTCTGACAATCCTATAATTATCCAAGTCATCCAATTTACCTATTTTAAAAGTTGGCATATTAGCTTTCTTCCAATCTTCTGGAACTTCCCCAGTGCTCTAAGAGTTACTGAAAATCAAATGCCCAGCGAGCTCCTTGGTCAGCTCTTGTAAAACTCTTGGATGCAACTTATTTGGATCTGCTGATTTAAAAATGTCTAACTTTAGTACACTTATATTCATTAATAACAATTTCCCCTTTCTCCATTTCTTATATAGTATTATTTTTATTTTGTAAAGATGCCTTTACTTCTGTAAACTAGGTTATTTTTTTAAAAACCAGTACAGCCTTCTTTCTCAGTTTTTTAGTTTTTTTGAGCATCTAGTAAGGTGTTCTTAAACGATTCCCAATTATCATTCACATTTTTCTGATTAAATTCTTTCTCACAGTAGATTTGGCTCATAATTGTTTTCAGCTTTATGAAATTGGTCCTATTAAAGGACCAAGTATATATATTTCTGGTTGGGACTTTATTTTGCTTGCACATTAAAAAATGTGATGAAGTCATGATCACCTGTGCCTAAGCTACTGTTAATTTTTAGTTCTGTGATCAATTCTTCTAGGTCTGGTAGGACAATGTCTAATATAGAATTCCATGGTGTTACTTGCAACATTTTTTGAATTAGGATATTGTCATCTATTAGGTTTAGAAATTCCAAGAATGTTTTAGTATTGGCAGCACGAGACCTCCAGCATATGTCACTCAAATGGACGTCCCCTATGATTGTGCAACTTTTCTTCCTATATGTCAAAAGACGTGTAAGAAAGCAGTCATCTTGTTTCCTCGTGTGATTAGGTGGTCTGTAGCTGACACCAACTAAAACCCCATCTTGTGATTTATCTGTTAGGATATTGATTCATAAGCATTCAAGATCATTGTCTTCGGAGTTAGCAGTGGCTCAGAAACATGTAATGCCATTTTTGACATAGAGTGCCACTCCCCTGGCCTTTCGCCCTCTTCATTCTTCCTAAATCGGTTATAACCATTTATTTTAACATTCCAGAATCATCTCACCAGCTTTCAGTAATACCAGCTAGATTTAATAAATATGCTAGTAAATGAGCAATTCCAATTCCTTTTGCTTATTACCCGGGCTCCTAGTCTTGAAGGACAAGAGACTCTGGTTTTGAACAAGAGTGGGAAAGTCAGTTCAAGAATCAAGAGCTGAAAATACCCTGCTGAAAGCTCCCTTGCATTTAAATGAATGGTCTGTTAGTTCAAAATCTAAGAGATGAGAAGAGATGGACAGCCCTCTGTGGAGATAGAGGTGGTTAGGGACTATTTAGAAAAGCTGGACGTGCACAAGTCCATGGGGCCGGACGAGTTGCATCCGAGAGTGCTGAAGGAACTGGCGGCTGTGATTGCAGAGCCATTGGCCATTATCTTTGAAAACTCGTGGCGAACCGGGGAAGTCCCGGATGACTGGAAAAAGGCTAATGTAGTGCCAATCTTTAAAAAAGGGAAGAAGGAGGATCCTGGGAACTACAGGCCAGTCAGCCTCACTTCAGTCCCCGGAAAAATCATGGAGCAGGTCCTCAAAGAATCAATCCTGAAGCACTTGCATGAGAGGAAAGTGATCAGGAACAGCCAGCATGGATTCACCAAGGGAAGGTCATGCCTGACTAATCTAATCGCCTTCTATGATGAGATTACTGGTTCTGTGGATGAAGGGAAAGCAGTGGATGTATTGTTTCTTGACTTTAGCAAAGCTTTTGACACGGTCTCCCACAGTATTCTTGTCAGCAAGTTAAGGAAGTATGGGCTGGATGAATGCACTACAAGGTGGGTAGAAAACTGGCTAGATTGTCGGGCTCAACGGGTAGTTATCAATGGCTCCATGTCTAGTTGGCAGCCGGTATCAAGTGGAGTGCCCCAAGGGTCGGTCCTGGGGCCGGTTTTGTTCAATATCTTCATAAATGATCTGGAGGATGGTGTGGATTGCACTCTCAGCAAATTTGCGGATGATACTAAACTGGGAGGAGTGGTAGATACGCTGGAGGGGAGGGATAGGATACAGAAGGACCTAGACAAATTGGAGGATTGGGCCAAAAGAAATCTGATGAGGTTCAATAAGGATAAGTGCAGGGTCCTGCACTTAGGACGGAAGAACCCAAGGCACAGCTACAGACTAGGGACCGAATGGCTAGGCAGCAGTTCTGCGGAAAAGGACCTAGGGGTGACAGTGGACGAGAAGCTGGATATGAGTCAGCAGTGTGCCCTTGTTGCCAAGAAGGCCAATGGCATTTTGGGATGTATAAGTAGGGGCATAGCGAGCAGATCGAGGGACGTGATCGTTCCCCTCTATTCAACATTGGTGAGGCTTCATCTGGAGTACTGTGTCCAGTTTTGGGCCCCACACTTCAAGAAGGATGTGGATAAATTGGAGAGAGTCCAGCGAAGGGCAACAAAAATGATTAGGGGTCTGGAACACATGAGTTATGAGGAGAGGCTGAGGGAGCTGGGATTGTTTAGCCTGCAGAAGAGAAGAATGAGGGGGGATTTGATAGCTGCTTTCAACTACCTGAAAGGGGGTTCCAAAGAGGATGGCTCTAGACTGTTCTCAATGGTATCAGATGACAGAACGAGGAGTAATGGTCTCAAGCTGCAGTGGGGGAGGTTTAGATTGGATATTAGGAAAAACTTTTTCACTAAGAGGGTGGTGAAACACTGGAATGCGTTACCTAGGGAGGTGGTAGAATCTCCTTCCTTATTGGTTTTTAAGGTCAGGCTTGACAAAGCCCTGGCTGGGATGATTTAACTGGGAATTGGTCCTGCTTCGAGAAGGGGTTGGACTAGATGACCTTCTGGGGTCCCTTCCAACCCTTATATTCTATGATTCTATGATTCTATGATTAATCCTAAACTGATTTCAAATATCCATATCACACAAGCAGAAAGGTGGTTTCCCAGGTCATCAATTCTTTGCAAAATACACCAGCTAAATAGATAGCCTCCACATTCTGCATCAGTTGAAGTTTGTGAATGGTCTTCAGGTGAAGTTACATATAGAGCATGTATTACAGTAACCTAACCTCAAGCTGACCAAGGCATGGGTAAGTGTAATGAGGTGAGCCTCCAAAAGAAGGAAAGACTGCAACCTTCTTGTCAAGAGCAGATGAGGAAAAAGCATGCTTTGTCATTGCTGCTACCCGGACTTCAAAGGCAGCTAGGGAATCCAATAAGCTCCAATTCTTCCTTCCAACTCTAGGATTTCAAAGCGGAGAAGTGAGAGCCTTGCAAAAGATTTACCTCAGGAAGGTAATCAGAGTCCTGACAAATACTGCTTGGAGAGATGCTAGAATCTTGCTTCCTTGACGGGCACGTACAAACATACAGGGCTCACCAGCCTATTTTGTACATGTGTTTACATGATAATGGAAAGCTGGTAAGTCAGTGATTGCTTCTCTTGTTTTAGAATTAAGGCACTAGAAAGTTTAGGCCATAAAGTTAACTTATCTTGACATCTGCTCCATATTGTAGTTCTTGCATTACCACAAATGCATTTGTAGATCTTTACAATGTGTCTTGGGATTTAGTTAAATATTTACAGTAGTGAGGCAGCTATCATCATTTAAAAAAAACACAGCTGCAGTCTTCACTGTAACAGCCCAAGTATCTAACAGCTGTCGGGGAAGTTTATTTTAAGGCTTAACAATATTGACCATGATCTCCATTTAATGAGACACTTGATGGTCAGTGTCTCTCTTTCTCTAGTGCAGTGGCTCCATGAATTGAACTCCCATTGGTTCGAATGGGTATTTCTGTTAATAGAAGGGCTGCAGAATAGCTCTCAATTAGGTATGTTTTATTTACATGAGTTCTGTTTACCATTTAGCTTTTTATTCATTTGCGATTATAGTTAGTTACCAAAATAACTGAAAAACCACAGAACAAATGAGCAGTGTCTTTCTGAATTTGCTTTTCCCCTTGGATTGATGTTGTTCTTGCAGAGACTTTTTTAAATTTTACCTAAAAATTTAGATACAGGAACATATTTTTATTAAGATCAAAATGCTCTACATTGTTTTCATGTAATTCTGAAAGTGTATAAAGGAGGGGCTTTAGGATTCTGAAATTCTTAGCAGATGTTCAGTTATATTTTCAATATTTTTGCTTAAAGAAGAAAGGAATTATATGGTTATATGACTGTAAACCTTCCTCTTTCACTTTATATAATTAATTACTTTCATTTACGTAGCACAGAGGTTTAACATTCCTAATGGGGTAGATAATCAGAAAAAAAGGGCAGACAAAAGTACATATTTGGTGCAAGCAGAGTGTGATAATTCATTTATTGAGAGTTTTATTGAGCCTAAATTTTTGGTGCCTATTTATCTCTAGTAATTTAAAAACATTTTTTTGAGAAGCCAGTAAATCCAAAGACACTTCTGCAAACTCCAATGTACACAACTTATATTACTATATTTGTTAAAACGGGATATTTCTCACAGTACATTCAGCAAAAGTGTATGAAAATAAGGGCTTGTCTACACTGACACTTTACAGGGCTGCAACTTTCTCGCTCAGGGGTCTGAAAAAACACCTCCCTGAGCGCTGTAAAGCGCCAGTGTAGACAGTGCACCAGCCCTGGGAGCCGCGCTCCTCGTGGAGGTGGGTTTTTTAGAGCACTCTCCCAACTCTGTGCCGCGACTACATAAGTCACGTTAAAGTGCTGCCGTGGCAGCGCTTTGACGTTGCCAGTGGAGACGTGCCCTCAGTGTGTGAACACAGTAACTCTACAATTATCGTATTTTAATTGTCCTCTTTTCACTTCTTATTAAATAATAAAGCAGGCTTGGGGAAGTGAAGGATTACAGTGCTTCTGTTCTTAGAGAGAAGTGTGCAATAGACAGCTTGAGTGTGCATGTGTGAAAATATGGGATCTGGTAACTGCCTCTCTTTTACTGTTGATTTAGGAGAAAGCAATGCAAGAGGCTACTGCTGGTGATTTGAATAACATTCTGTGTCAAATCCAGCAGATCACTGTATGAGCAGCCTTCATGTGGCCAACCATGAGGTGTTTTCCAGTAATATAGCATATACATGAGTTCTGGAAATAAAAACATGACTGGTTTAAACTTTAGCTACATAAGCAGTGTGTATTACGGATTGCATTCAAATAAATTTAGCTATGTTTACATGGCATTTTAAAAATATGTATTTTATTGTATAATACATTTTCTATTTGATTTTCATCCTTTGAGAACCTAGTGTTGAATTTTGTCATATTGTAGTAGAAGCTCGCTAATTCTCACTTTCTTAATCTGCAGTCCCCCCAAAAAGATAGTGGTCTTTCCCCATTTCTCAGCAAAGAATATTAGCAGAAAACTAGTGAAGTTTCACATTATTAAGTTTTCATTTATTTTATATTAATATACTACAGTGCATTGACTAACAAGCACATATAACTAAACTTAAATTTTTCAACATAAATTAACAAAAAGTGTATTTTCTAATCCACTATCCATGACTTCTTAAAATCATGTTTGTTTGTTTGCTTAATAATTGGTAAAAAAGAATTCTGCAATGTGGTGTTCAATGTGATACCTGTTTTTTCATAATATGTATTGTTTGTTTACAGTGAACAGCAAAGTTAGGCTTGTTCATAATAAAATATATCGGGTACCAGAGCTCATCCAAACAGGTATTTCATTCATTTGTGATTTTGGGTTTTTTTGTATTCACCCGTCTGTTCCAGTAAATTGGAGGAAAAAAAAGGGGATAGGGTTAGGGGGCAAGAACCTGTCTGCTAGTGGAGCAAATCATGTCTCCTGACAACTCTTGACATAGTTTGTTAGTCAGTGGCGTAGGAAGCTTGGAAAAACCTTTCTGTTTAGTGCTTGACATTTTAAAAGACTAGTTTAGCTATATTTGTTTTACTGTTTTTCTTTGACAATGTTGAAATGGAAGAATAGATCATAACTTCATGACACTTCTCAGTCCTAATGCTCAGCTCCCCCAGCATAACTTGTATACTCCAAGAATAATATCTCCATGTTGCAGGTCTTTGTAAAGGCAATGGATGTGTTCAACATTTTCATTGGAGAGAGTGATGGACTTTATTGCAGCAAGCTACCCTTTCTTCTGTAGAAGTGATCCTGTAAAGGAGGGGGTTTCTGAGAATTTGACAGCTCTTGATAGCTGTATAGAAACCTCTACATATTGGACCATTGGAGTGGTGCTGAAAGTGAAAGGAAAATCGTGAGCAATATATGAAAGGTTCTTAGCACTGGTAGATAGGATCAACTCTTTGAAGAACAAGAGCCAATCCAACAATGTGAGATTGCTGGAGTGTGATTCTGCAAAAATAGTAGTCTTCGTAGAAAACTTATGACTTGTTAAGTGAATGTTAAAATGTTGAAAATCATAGATGTTCTATTGCCTTTTAGAATCCAAGGATTTTGTGACCATGTGTTGAAACGTGCTTACTAAGAGAGACAGTTGGGAGTATAACATTTTCTAGTCTGAGTTCTATGAGGATGTCAACTGAACATTTTATAAGAAATTCTTTATTATAGATTGTGGCTTCAATTCTCTACCCAGTTAAGCTGAAAGTCCAAGGTAGGAAATTGATTTTTAGAAATGTGATCCAGCTGATGTACTTTTGAAAAAGCTCAAACCAGAAGTCTCTCTGTGGCTCTGATAATGATGGTATGGTTACCTAACTGGTATTCTATTCAAGTTTTATATTACATGTATCACTGTGGTATCTTACTAAGTATTATTACTTGCAACACTACCCATAGGTTTTTGGACTCATATTGCACAGAGGTAAGCGCCGCCCAGCTGGAACCCTCACCCCAACCCCAACCACCTGCCCCAGTCCTGAGCCCCCTCCTGCACCCAAACTCCCTCCCACACCCTGCCCCGTACCCCCTCCTACACCCCAACCCCCTGCCCCAGGCTCAGCCCAGAGCCCCCTCCCACACTCTGAACTCCTTGGCCCCTACCCCCCGTCCCAGCCTGGTGAAAGTGAGTGAGGATGGGGGAGAGTGAGCGACAGAGGGATGGGGGCTGGAGTGAGGGAGGTAGGGCCTCAGAAAAGAGGTGGGGCAGGGGCATGGGCATGGCCTTGGGGAATGGGCGGGGCAGGGCAAGGGTGTTTGGGTTTGTGCGATTAGACAGTTGGCAACCCTAATTCAGGATAATTCACACTGAAGCACATAGACTCATAGGCTTTAAGGTCAGAAGGGACTATCATGATCATCTAGCTTAATGCTTAAGCACTGCCCTGAATAGGGATGCTTTGTTGAATTGGGGCCTCAAATATAGTGCTGGGCACTAGAATCATGGCTAACACATTAATATGTGCATTGTCCAAGCAATTAAACAATTATATTGCTGATGATCCGGTGATCACGGAGATTATACAAACAGCCTAATGTAGATTCTGATACCCTCTGTACTCTCTCGAACGGAGTAGACAAGTAGCATAGAGAGAAAAGTGCACACAAATCAAAACGCTAGATGGTTTATAGTAATTTTAGACTTATTGGCCTTCACAATATGTTGTTGGTTCTGCTGTGATTTGGTATGAAATTTTTAGATCTTAATTTTACTAAAAATATTCACATTTAACAAATTGAATATGTGTCAAATCAGAGGACTACTCCTGAAGGTCTTCTTTGGAACATTACCTATGGCAGTGAGAGCCAAAATGCTACACACAAATGTAATAAAAGTGCATGAAGTTCTATAAAGGAATCCACTGTTGCTCTCATCTCCAGTATGAAGGTGCAGCCTGGGATGACTACAGGTTCCATCTTAATTAGAGCAGCATATCTGCTGAGGCCTATAATTTCTTTATGGGGGCTCTTTCTCTGTATTAAAAATGACAGAGAGTACATTTATACTTATTAGATATGGTCTTTGGGCTCCAGGCAAAGTGTCAATGTAGCCCTTGGTTGGTTGGATGATCCTGTTTACAATGAAATTTTCTGGCACTATATTACATTGTGGTTGGCTCCAGCAGAAGAATGTGTTTTTGTGTGGTCTTCAAATAGAATTTAGTATCTATTGTAATCAATGTCTAAACATATATGGCTTACTAAAAAATAAGTGCTTAATTTGTTAAAATGAAGAAAGCACTGTAAATATATAGGATATAAAAAAATCAAAATTAGGTTTTGTTTTGGTTTTGATTTTTTTGAGGAACAATAAAAATTGTTTGTAAAGTCTTGGCCAGAGTATCTAATTTTTACTGATGCTACAGTTAATCATGAAGCAGATTACTTATTTGTATCCACATTTAAGGATAAAGTAAAATGTTTGTTTCTCGGTTATCTTGATTTACATTACAAACTCTAATCACACTGTTCTAAAACCAGTGACATTTGATGTAGTCTATCTTACAGTGTTAAAAACTGTATTTAAAAAAAAAAAGGTATTTTAAAAACATATGTTTGCAAATAACTGTAATTACTGGGTGAGGTAGAATTCACATTATCATCACACCCTGAATGTGTGGACCTGCAAGTACCTACTGTTAATTACAGAGCTTGACACTTCTAGGTCTAAATAAGAATGATAGCTGGTTATGAATCATATCTTGCCATGCTGAAATGCCAAATCTATGTTTTATTACACTGAGTTTAAGTCCACTAGAGTAGTAGTTTTTATCAGTGTCAGTATATTTGCTGCCTTCAAACTGCTGATACAGCATTTGTTTAACACAAATGGACCTTTGCACCTTTTTCAAGTGCCTTAAATCTAGACAAATTTATGTCTTATCAAAAGGTTAATCTTGACAAATCATTGTAAATTATTTCTTGTGTCTGATCCAGGTGTGATGAAACAAATTCTCTGCTGTGCAGCCTGATGTGTATATATTAGAAAATAGCTGTACATTTTCAAAAGGAATAGCAAAATTTTGAGCACCAGGATTCTTGAAGAAAATAGTTCTGTGAATGCACTTGCAGCATTCTTTTGTTGGGTCAAACCTTCTTGAGTAGCAAAGTTACAAGTGAAGCAATGAGCTTCACTTCTGCAGCCCAGTATTTTGTGTGGCCTTGATTCAGCAAAACAAAGAAAAATGCTTACATCCCATTGAAGTTATAGTTAACCATGTGCTTCAGTGCTTTGGTGAATCGGGCCTTAGCTTTTTCATTAGGAAATCATTCTCTTACTCTCCCTGAGTGCTGCATTCTCTGGGTTGTCCCATTTTTATTAAAGACACCGTGATGGTGTGTAACTTCCACCAGTCCAATAACTCCAGTTTAAGGAGCTTATGAGTGCTGCGAGCTCTGCCAGCTCAATAACTCAGGTTTAGGAGTTTATAAGCTTAATTTAATTTCTCCCCCTCCCTTTTTAAAATACAAAAACAAAAGAAACCCTAGGAAATCTAAATGCAGAAAGCAGCTGATACAATATTAAATGCATAGTTACAATCACAGTGTCAGGTAATGCACCTAGTTAAGGTTGTAACAGCATAATTATGTGGCTTCATTACCACAGGGTATTCTATTTTTATTTCAGTACATAGAATAAAATATGAATTGTTAAATGTATATAAAAGCATATATGACGTTCAGTGAAGCAATATTAACTTTTGAAATTCTTGACTTTGTTATTTTAACTGCACAGTCTTAATATGAAATGATTGGTTTTTGTGTGTGTGCATTTAATAAGGTGCTTGTGCGCACGCGCACACACACACACAAATAGAAAGCAATACCAGTCTTTAAACTGCTGCATAATCCATGAGAGATGAAGCAGATAACTCTGTACATCTGGCCTGGTCACTGGTTTAGAACTAGAACTTCCTTTTTCCATATTTGCATCATGAAAATATCCCTTCTTCGAGAAAACAAAAACAAACAAATAAAATAGTATTTGTGTAGTAGTTCTCTTTTATTTATGAGTTTTAAAAGTGTGAGAGACAAACGTAATATATCAGAGAAATGCAGATGTTCACCATAAGAGAGCTTATTTTAAAGCAAAGAAAAATGTAAGAAATTTTAGATCTTTTTAAATGTCTTTTTTTAAAGCTTTATTTTAACTTTTTATAGTTTAAACCACCGCAGATTTCAGGGTGTTTTGTTTAGACTTTAAAAAGTCTAAATTTGTAGGTGATTAACTCATAGCCTTAGTTGAAACTGACAAGAATCCCCAAAACTCTTTCATGCTGAAAGAGGCTATCTGTTTTTCTCTCCAGGAAACAGACATTAGATTAGCAAAAATTGGAGGTGTGAGGGCTTTTTATAAACCATGGTTATTCAAAAAATCCAAAACAATCCTTTTTGGTGATGAAAATTTCCAAGGTTTATTCAGAGAAGCTCTGAAAAATTTGCTCTTCATCGCTCTTCTTCCAAGCAATCCAATTCATGTCTTCTCCCTTCCTGTTTACAACATCCTTCCTTTTTCCTGATTGCTAGTTCCCTATTTTCAACCTTCAACTTTATCTAACCAATTCCACACATTCTTCCTAACCACCAAATTCCTATTTCCTTATTTAAAAAAGACTCTTGGCCTTATCCTTTGGGGGGGACATCTTTGTCTGGCTCTAGACAGCTGTTCCATTCCAGTACCTCCTTTCAGACTTTCGTTTATTGTTATAGTCACCACAGAATTCATTGCCTCCCTCTTAATGGTGGTAAAACCTAGAAGAAAGTTGAATAGAGAATTAGAATTTGTGAAGAGAAATGTGAGTGTAACTTAATAAAGAAAACAGAGGTTTAATGTAATTACCTAAATGGACGAGGCTTTTTGCTAACAGTTGTTTCAAGTTAACACAATGGTCATGTAACCCCTTAAAACATCCTTTAGAAAGCATTATCATTATTAGTTATTAGCTATTGAAAAAGAAATGTCCACAAACTGATAAAACTGTCCACCTCTTAGGATACTTAATGGAGGGTAATATGTATTTTTTTTATTTTTATAGTATTTTTTTTCCAAATGGCTCACTTTCAGAAGATGCAAGGAAGCATGAAATTAAAGGAAATATTCTGTGTTTAGGATTCAGTGCAGGAAGGGTGTTGAGTAGATTGTACGATAATCTGGACTTAGACAATTATGTGACAATTAATTCATTTGTTAGTGCAAACCCCACAATTTATTAGTTCTTGTCCACACATGGAGTTAATCAGGGATTATTCAATGTGTAGACAAGCCCTTAGTTTTGGTTATCCAGTTTTGGTAAGGTGTTTTTTCCCAGAGGCACATGTGCAATGCTTCAGAGCCATTAGTCTTATTCCCCCCCAATAAAAATGCAGAGATCATTGTCAACATTTGTTCTGGGATTTAGAAATAGAGTGTGGTCATAGTTTGAATAAATTCCTAGTGTAGCATGATGCAATGACATTTTGCAATCAACTTAAAAATTACACTTCTGTCTGAATTATTTTACCTGCTATGGTTTCCACGTGGTAGAACCGCTATTTGAAGTGAGCTGTAGCCCACGAAAGCTCATGCTCAAATAAATTGGTTAGTCTCTAAGGTGCTACAAGTACTCCTTTTCTTTTTGCGAATACAGACTAACACGGCTGCTCCTCTGAAACCTATTTTTATCTAATTATTTTTAGTTTGGTGACTTTGTGCACTTGTGTATTTTACTTTCACTTTTCCCCCTCCACACAGTCATTCTTATCCTCTTCATGTGGGTGTTTCAGGGCAGGTGAAACTACTTTTCTTTTCTTTTTTCTTTTAAACTACTAGACTTCAGGTCAGCTGTGCCCTTTTTTAATAAATAATGCGTTTGCAATGGATTAGATATAGAGATAAGCCTGCCATTTTATGGTTGATGCTGTTGTGTACATATACGTCATCACTGTGCTACCTTAGCAGTGTGGTATGACTTGTAGATTGTGTTCTCCTTCAAGCATGGTAAAGGTACATTGGTGAGCTCTAGCGGCTCCGTAATGGATGCTGCAGCTGTGTAGTTTGCAGAAGGTCTAGGAGTTTTCCTGCCTGCAGTTGCAGAGATTGCTTCACGGTCTGATGGAGTACTTCTCTCTTGGGTGCCGATGTCCACACTAAACCCTAAATATGTGTCTTAGTATGATGGATTATGTCTCTGAAGGAGCCATTATGCTGTATTGTTTCAGCAATTTGAATATTGAATGCAGAATCTGTGGACAAAAGATTGCCCAACTAGGCTTTTGACAAAACAGACCACAATGGCTGCATTGTTAGGACAGTGATATGCATATGAAAGAATCCTTAAATAAGCTTTTCCACTAGTCGTTAGTCTATTGTGTCACTGATTCATGTAATGAGGAATCCCTAGGTAGTCATTAACATGTGTTGTCTCATAAACATGTCTTGCGTAGCTCTTACTGTTTCAGTGAAATGACTGTAATACAACTGAATCCAGTGTACATTTTAAAAATCTGTAAAGGGAGAGCAAAATATTCATTGTAAAATTATAAATACTCCAAATTGGTCCCTTTTCTTCTTGGTTTTTGGAGCTTCAGCAAAAATGCATTTCATGAGAAAGTTCTTACATCAGAGAAACACCAGAGGCCACATTTTACAGGGTGTGGAGCACCTTCATTTCTCACTTGCTTCAGTTGGATTTGCAGGTGTTCAGCATTTCTGCAAATCTGGTCCAACATATCTCTTTAGTATCTGTATGTTAGAAAAGCAACATAAACAGTTGCATTTAAATTTTTGCTAAGTTTTGAACTGCTTTTATGCTTAGTTTTTCTGTAGTAATATTGATGTTTGAATTATTATACTTATAGCCCAAGAAAGAGGGCAAGAATTACTTATGGAAAAGAATATTATTCCGGTTTTGGAATCTGAGTTGAGAAGGAGAAAATTGTCAAGTGTGAAATATTTCATATTGCTATCCGATGCAAATTCAAATCGAGGACCACCCTAGCCTTGTCCCATCTCTGTTTTATGCAGCTTGGACAACAGCTTTATTCAGCTGTTCCTTCTATACATAAAAATATTCATTGTGTGGTGGGAGTGGCCACCCTTTTGCTTTTGTTTCTCATTAATTTTATATAGTCTGCATAGGGCCCTGTGTGTAAAGCAAGTAAATAACACACTATTAACTGAATAATTCTTCCCCCTTTTTTTTAAATTCAAGATGCAACAAATCACTATGTTATGATAGCCACAAAAATGAGAATTTCCTGACATCCCCATTTTTCTTGACTTTTCCCTGTCTTAGTAATGTCCTGTATTTTCTTCGGCAAGGGGTAGGTCAGGGGGGTGTTTCTGTTTTGCTATGTGGGAGGTAGTAATAAAGAGAGCCTCCCGAGATGCAGATGAGCAGCACTGGACCTATTAGGGTAAGATGAGATAAGTATGCAGCTCTTAAATTGTTCTGCACTTGCTGTGCTTCAGCCGTTGAGAGGATGGGGCCCACTGGGTGAATGGTGGCCATTGTAGCACTTGAAAGAGAAGGCAGCTGCCTTCCTCTCCTGTGGAGTTCCAGAATACTTTGGTTTGAACTAAGTAGGTCCTAAAAACTTTGTTGAGTTTTGGAAAGTACTTGGCGCTGTGGGAAACCTGGAATGTGGGGTCAGGATCCCTTCCTTTCGGTAGGTCCTGGGGGAAGGATGTGGAGAGATTGTGTTTTGTTTTGTTCTTTTTTGCCTCCATTTTCTATTCACTCCCTCAAAATTGCTGCCGTGGTGGGGTGAATATTTTGTTCCTATGGACTCTTAGCCCAACTACCCCTTGCAGAAGAATATATTCATTGTATGGTGAGAGTAGTCACACTGAGGTGTCGCTCAGCCAGGAGAAGATAGAGGTGGAGATGAGCTGTACCACTGTATTGATTTTGTTTAGACAACTCATATGAGTAGTGTTACTGGTGCATAAATGTCTGCACAATGTCTGGGATAAGGTCATATGCAAAATGCATGAAGTACACAAATTTGAAAAAATAGAGGAAAAATTTCTAGTTTTCTTTTTCAGTCATAGTAAAAGTTAAGATGTTACTTATGACAATAACAGACAAGGACTTTTCAGACCAAAGAAAATCACATCATGGCAACTTTAACGTTAAGGTGGTGGTTTAAAGTTGCAAAGCAATAGGTGTATGTGTTTAGGCCCCAATCCTGCAAGGAAGACCATCCAGGCAGAGCTCCTTGGAGGAGTGTGGCCTTAGTAACTCACAGCTCAGGATTTCACCACTCATTATTTATTCATCTTATCACTCAGCAGAGGGGACAGATATGCTATTCTCACTTCATTTTAAAGGATCTTTTCATCTAACACAAAACTCCTGTCTTGTACTGTAATTTTCTGAAAACTATTAGTTCCTCAATATTACTTCCTAAAAAGGTGTTTTCATTTGTCTTCTAGTAACTCCACTTGCTATTATTTTTACAACAGTGTTTTATGATAAATATTGATTTTATTCTAGGATGTATTGAAATGCAGACAGTTAAACTGGTGGCTCTTATAAAGTGCCTAATAAAAAATCTCTTGTCTAAATTTTTCCTTTATCCTTTCAGTTCATTTGATTTAGCTGTGTAGCTTTCCCCCAAGTATTTATACTGGCTTCACTGGTTACTCTACCAGTAGTTATTGCTACATGCTCTCTTCCAACTTTGTCCTACTTCTGGTTTACTCTTTGAACTGTAAATTTGAATAGATGCACATAAGTGTTCGTTGCTTTTTAGCTGAGAAACTTCAGTCCTGCCCGTGATGATGACCCTTACTCATCGTTTGAACTATGAAAGGGAAATCATATCATGCAGGGAGCAAAAATGAACCATCCTTTCGTGTGACCATTCTGTTGAAATCTACAATAATGACAGCTTGAGCATTCATTATTATAGTGCTAGAAGTCACAGTCATGGATCAGGATGCCATTGTGCTAGGTACAAACAGGAAAAAAAAGATAGTCCCTGCCCCAAAGAGCTTACAATCTATGTATGACAAAACACAATACATGGTGGAAATACAAAGAAAAAATTGGACAATTGAATAGGTGCTTATGACCTATTTAAATTTCAGATTTTCATTGCAATCTCAATATACTATGATACGTTTATAAACATCACTTGGATTTAAAAAAATTACAGCAAAATAAAACAAGAATATGAAACTGTATCCACACTTGTGACATCACTCACAGTGTTGCTCTTTCAACTATAATTCCAAAGTGTTTTTAGTTTATTACAATAAATTCTTCTCTGGTAATGCGCTAAACCAGAGTGTTAGATTTTTTTTCCACATAAAAGTATTTCAACCACAGATCTTATCAATTCTTTACATTAGTTTATTTTCCCACATCCCTCGGACTAAGAAAATCCATCAAGATTTTTGATTGTTTTTCAGTAGTAACTGATCTTTGAGAGAATGGCATACAATACAGTCTTTGCTATTCTTGAAGGCATTGAAAAACTGTATCTGAAATAAAATCAATTCTTGATGCAGTAGATTATTTACATTTGAAAATAATGAAAGGCAAGGCAATTTATCAGTTAAAGAAAGTAGGACAAAATAGCATCGTGGTATTTGACAATCTTCAATTGTGAATTAAGTAGAAGAGGGTAATTTCTGTGTATTGCTTGTCTGATCTATATTTGTAAACATTTATACTTTTCATTCATTTTTTACCTTCTTAAAGTTAACCATGATGCCCTGGTTTGTAGATGCTTAATATTGTGTATGTCAACAATTACAGAAAAGTGTGGGTCTGTGGGCCAGATTGTGGTTAAACCTCACATGGCTGGTGAGGAATGTAAAGGAAAATAAAAAATGTGGGCATGCGTACATAGCCTCTCTGGACCTTAGGCCTTGGTACAGAAAGGGGAAACTGGGGCTGTGACTACACTGCTATTCCCCTTCCTTCCTGAATGGGTGAGCTGTGAGGGTTGGGGAGTAGATGAAGCCTTGACTCGTTAATGCATTGGTCAAAAAAGCTGATGTGGTGGGGGGAGAAATCTGTGTCTGTTGAAGGACGGTTACAGATTACTTACTCCCTGGTGCAAGATGAGACTCATGGATGGAATTGTGGCACCTCTTTACACAAGTCATTGATCAAAGGCTCAATCTGGCTTTATAGCTCTCTTTAGAAAATGGGTATAAAAATGTGATAATGGCTTGGAGAGAAGCGTGATAATGAGAGAGGACTCTTTAGATTAGAAGTTTGTAGTCTATTCACTGTTTTTTCTATTTGAGATAATTTATACCAGTTCTTTTACATTTTATTACAGTATTATTATTTTCAAATAGTGCTCGCAACGTGGTATTGGAACATAAGAAAAAGCAGGGTCCCTGCCACAAATCACTTGTGTTATTAACTTCTTCCTTTGAATGTTTTACCACGTCTATTAGTGTTGAAGAAGGGAAAGTGGAAAGCAGTAGGAATTTAGGACCAACTTCTGATTTTGAGATCTCAATCTGTTCTCTAGAGTCTGTCACCAGGGGCGGCAGGTTTGTAGAAATTTTGGTGTTGTCCAGAATGCCCAGAGCCCACCCACCCCCCAAACTCCACTTTCCACCTGCCTAAGGCTCTGGGAGGGAGTTTGGATTGGAGGAGGAGGTCTGGGGTGCAGGCTGTGGGCTGGGGCTGAGGGTGCAGGCTCTGGGAGGGAGTTTGGGGTGGGAGGGGGGTGGGAAAGGGGTGGGGGTGCAGGCTCTGGGAGGGGGTGGGGGGGTGCGGCGCTTACCTAGGGCTCTGAGGCAGGGCAGGCTGGGGGGCGGTGCTCCGTGTGCTGCTACCCCCAGGCACTGCCCCTGCAGCTTCCTATTGGCCGCTTGGGGCGGGACACAGACCCACCTCACCCAGAGGCTGCAGGCAGGGTTCCCCAGCAAATCAGACTGCCTCAGCAGGCCTGCTTTGCTTTCTTCTCAGAGCCTATGAACAGCAAAATTGCCCACAGTTATAAGTTACCACACAGCTCTATCTAAGCAAGCATGTTTATTGTTAAGGTGAAATCCTTACAGAGAAAACGTATTAAAACAATAAAAGAACCTACACACATGCTAATAAGCTTACCAGCACCCCCACTCCATTAAGGACTCTGGCAGGTGATCGGTCCTTCAAACTTCACCAAGGGTTTTGGCCCTGGTTACAAGTTTGTAACAGCTGCTAGATCAGAACAAGCACCCCCAAGAATCTGTGAATCCCTCCTTTGTACAGTTTGGATCTTTGGACCCTGGGACCAGATATTCAGCAGGCATTCACCCTCACCTCAGGGTATAGCTTCAAAGGGCTGGGTTTTTGCATAACAAGAAGCGGGGGGAGGCGGGCGGGGGGGGGGCGGGAAGGTGTGGGAAAATTTGCATTCACGTCTCCTTAGATATTTTACAGGAAATCCTCTTCCCAAAAGTTCATTCTTGTCTGCCACATTGTTCAATATAGTCCTTTGATCATCCCAGCCCACAGTAATACAAAACCTTTGCATTTCATGCAATGGACTCTGAAGATACTTAAACTTAATTCAGTAAGGTCTCCCAAAGGTATTGCAGATAATTGCCATCTCTCTCTTAGTCTTTGACTCTAGCCTATTAATAGCCTCAATAACTTACGAACATTTTTGGTTCATGTACGTTTGATGTTTCTTTTTTCTGAACCTTCTTAGCCATGAGAATATTGCCTCTTTTCAGGAGAGCACTAAAAATATTTTAATTTTAAATAGATAAAAAATACTCAACCAAAAGTCCTAACAAGATTGGACATTTTTAGCCTGTATATAAATAAGCGTAAGTAGTGTTACAAATACAAATACAGTACCTAAGGGGTAGAACTCAGGTGTATACACCACTGTCAATATAAAGCTTGTATTTTCTGTACTTTGTGAGGAAAATACCATTCATGAATTCTCAATGTTGTCATACCTACATGTGTCAGTCTGTGCCAGAGGTGCTAAGTGAAGGAGCTTGCTGCTTCTATGCTAAAAGAAATTCTTCATTCTTTTTGTTTTCAACTGTTCACTAATATCTCTTGGATCAGAGCTATTTCACTGCATAAACGCTTGTCCAGGTGCCTGTCAGCTCTCCAGTTGGAAAATGTTAGTAGAATTTGAGAATTAAGAACAATCTGGGTGGAGATGAACACATCTGCTTTATTGGAGTTCTGAAGGTTGGTTATGTGCCTTTGCAAGTTTTGCTGCTGCTGTTTTGTCCATTGTTGTTCAGATAAGCACCCTTTAGAAAAGCATGTCCTGAATTTAGCTTATCATTCCTTACTCTCGTGCTGCACACATGGCTACCTGCTTACCAGAATCTACAGCAGAAGCAGCATCAAGGTAAAGCTTCCAAACTCCTCAACTCCTCCTTGGAACAATTGAGGAGTCCCAGGGAGTGAAACACCTCCCCAGCACCTTGCAAGCCTCAGTTGCTCCTCAGTATTTGTTGGGATCCAGAAAATGCCCCTTCAGGGCTCCCACTACACTCTAGCTCAGCGGTTTCCAAATGGCGCGGGCCGAGGGATGTACTGGTTGCTGCTTCCAGCAGCTCCCATTGGCCTGGAGCAGCAAACCGCAGCCCCTGGGAGCCGCGATCAGCTGAACCTGCGGATGCGGCAGGTAAACAAACCTGCCTGGCCCACCAGGGCTCTCCCTGCACAAGCTGCGGAACAAGTTTGGGAACCACTGCTCTAGCTCAATGCAGGGGCCTGGGAAGTGAAGTCGTGGATCCTTTCAGTTTCTCCTGTCTCCCAGCAGTGGTCCCAAGAAAAGATAGCACTCGCATGGTCTCAGATTTAGGCTCTGAGCTCTTTGGGGAAGGGATTGTCTCTTATTTTATTATATTTATGTACAGCACCTACCACCATGAAAGCTTGATCTGAGTTGGGGCCACCAAGTGTTACTGTAATAGAGATACAAATAAAATCCCCACTAACAATAATGATGACTCTACTGCTTGTTGTTACCAGCCTGCCCGTAAGCTTTATTTAGAACAATGCATGAGTGACCTTATGCTAGTGCCTGAGAATGGAAGAGCAACTGACCGTCCGTAGAGCAGTGAACTTGACTACAGTGCTGTCACATTCACAAGGTAAAACTGAAGAAGATAGTAAAAAAATATTATTTCTCTAACAAGCTTCAGTGTTAGTAATTGTGGATACTTACAAGTAACTGATGTGACTTCCCCACTCTCCCCATGGATGGTGTTCCCTTTATAAACATCTCATTCACTTTAAATATATTTCTTACAAACTTTCACTAGCACTAATGACGTACAAACATTCATGTTTTCTTTGAAAAAAAAATTAAAAATCTGGGCTATTTTTTGTAGTAAGCAAAAACTTGGTCTAAAACTAGGGAAAAACACTGTTTAGTCCAGTCTGGCCAAAGAAAGCTAGAGTGATTTCTTTCAGATATTTGAAAAAACATAGTCTTGGGAACTTGTGCCAAATTTCAGCCTGGCCGGAATTGTTTTCATGATGCTATAAATTCCTAAAGGCAGAGATTTATAATGGAAACACTGGTGCAGAAGCAACCTTAGCGTCAAAAATGCCATGTTGATTTTTGGGGTGCTGTTCTAAAGAAGGAACTTTCAAGCATTATTATTATAACATGTCATTTCCTACAGCTTTAAAAATGAGTATGGCTCTGTTTGGTCTGCAGTCAGAGAAGTACAGTAACTCCATTCTATATGCAGTTATGCCAAATGTGTTCAGATTTCCCTCTTCTCAGTTAATTTAATGTTTTATTGAAACAACTTTGTTATTTTTATGGAAAGCTGGGCAGAAATTTATTTTAGATTTAAGCACCAATAGCTGATAAATAAGATACTGGAACATTCTGGTAAATGGTAATATACATGAACATTTCTTTAATTTTCTATTTAGATGCACAAAAGCTAGGTTCAGCTAGAGAAGAGGAGTGCAGGGCTTGTTTGTGTTTGGTTGACATAATTAAGGAAGGTAGCTATTTGCCAAGATGGCCCAGCAGGCAGCAATGGATGCCTTTGACACTGTGGTCAGAGGCAATGGTCACTGCAGAGACAATGTGCCATGCATCAGGCATCCTGAAATATAACAGAGGATGGCAGCCCTCCTCATTGACAACACACCCCACTCCAGCCATGTCAACAGATTTGACAGGATTGCCATTAGGCGCTTCAGACCCACCTTCAAAGGCCACCTTGCCCCATTCTATCAGGTGTGGTCTGCCATGACGTTGGACAAGTGGGTGTTGGAGATCATCGCCCATGACTAGCCCATCCAATTCCATTCTTTACATTCTACTCATCCCCTTCACCGTCTGTCCTCAGGGATCTTTCTCATGCGGGCCTATTACAAAGAGAAGTGACCCCCTTGTTGTCTTATGTAGAGTAGAAGAGGTTCCATCAGAGTTGATAGGAAGAGACTTCTCCTTCTGGTATTTCCTTATTCCAAAGAAGAAAGAGGGTCTTCATTCTATACTAGACCTGAGAAGACTCAACAAATACGTATGTTATCTCAGATTCAGGATGGTAACGCTTGCCTCCATCATTCTATCTTTGCAACCTCATGACTGGTTTGTGGCTCTTGATTTGGAGCATGAATATTTTCATACAGACATCCATCTGACACACAGGAAGTATATAAATTCACAGTGGGGTCCAACCATCCCAGTACGGGGTTTTGCCCTTTCAATTCTCCACAGCACTGAAAGTATTTACCAAATACTTTCCCTGGCAGGGGTGGTAGCACATAGTGTATATAAGGAGACAGGAAATCCATGTATCTCAAACCTGGATGACTGGCTGATCAGAGGCAGATCTCAACAGGGGACTGCAACAGCTTTAGACTACGTCCTTTCCCTGTTCTGTCAGGTAGGACTCCTTGTGAACGATGAAAATCATTGCTCACATCTCACAGATAAGAGTTCATAGGAACTCTGATAGATACCTGATGAATAAGAACATGGCTCCCAGATGACAGGTTCCAGTCTCTTCAATTGTTGGCAAATGACCTCAGATCAAATTCCACAATGTTGTGAACGTGCCTGGGACTCTTAGGCCTGATGTTGGCCTCAAGGCCTCCTATATACCTTTCCACTCATTCCCCTGATCCCAAGGATGATATCCAAGATCAGATGGGAGAAGGCTGCAATCATCCTGATTGCTCCTTACTGGTAGAGGTAATTTTGGCTGTTGGACCCATTGCAACCTCTGCCTTTGAACGCCAAGATACGTTCCACCAAGGCAGAGTTAGAATCTTCTGCCTGCTTCAGGAGTTTGCCAACGACTGAGATCTGGAAGGCTGAAAAGTGGAGTAACCCACTGATTTTTGTTAAACATTATGCCCTTGACAGGGTAGCCAGATCAGATACTAATTTCAGGAGAGTAGTATTGGAATCACTATTTGATGGGGACAGCTGACATGCTTCACTTCCAACTTTCAGGAATGATGATGCTTGCCTGCACCTACGGTGGGATCCATATTGACACATTTGAAGAAGAAAGAGTAGTTATTTACCCTCATAGTAGCTGTGGTTCTTCGAGATGCAGTAGTCAGTGTGAATTCAATTACCTGCCCTCCATCCCTGCTTTCGGAGCCCTCAGCTAATGCAAGTTTTGCTTGCAAGTGAGCTGAGATAGGGTATGGCTGCCCCACTGTGAATGCCCTTGTGCAGGAGCATGAGGAAGCACAGGGTGCATGCATGGCTCCAATGGACGCTGCCACTCAAAACATTTCTGGTCTTGTGCGTGAGGCACATATCTGCCTACAGTGAGGGGTCCATGCTGACTACAACATTTTGAAAACCACAGTTACTTTAGGGATGCATCCAGTGAAGTGAGCTGTAGCTCACGAAAGCTTATGCTCAAATAAATTTGTTAGTTTCTAAGGTGCCACAAGTACTCCTTTTCTTTAAGGGAAGTAACCGTTCTTTACAGACATTTAAGTTCAGAGTCTAGAGATTTCCCCTTAACTGCTCCAAATATATCAAGTTTATGGGACTCTGGAGTAGTTTAAAATGTCTCCTAGGAAAAATATTGGCACTTAAGGGTATGCTGTCTCAAGCACTACTGAACAATGTCTAGAATTCAATATGTGGGGCATGGGGTGCTATTTATTGTACATCTTTATGGTGATTGAACCTTTACTCTGAGCCTCTTGTTTATTCTGTCTCTGCCTTTGAATTTAAACCTATTGTAATTCAAATTTGAACTTTTGTTTGTAAGGCTGCCTTTGAAAGCCTCTAATTTTAACAAACAATAGTGAAAGCGATTAGGAGACAATAGCAAACTTGGAGCAGAAAAGCCTCATTGTGATTGTTTACTTCATGATGTAATTCTGTTACAATTTTTGTGTATATATTAATGTACGTTAGCGTCAGATTATATCCTATGCTTCTGACTAATGTTGGAAGAGAGAAAAAATGCTCAGGTATAGTATTCACCTGATGTGTTATACTCTGACTTTATGAATAAATGTGTCCATCATAAACTCAATAATTTTGGTTTATATATTCTTTTCATAAAACAGAACAATAACTGGCTAAGTAAATATTCTTTCCCAGCTTGGCAAAGGACTGTCAGTCTTCCTAAGACTTCAAGGCTTGGTGGTAAATAAGCTTTCATCTCAGACACTGTCATCTTTGGAGACAGCCTTGGTGAAAGCAGCTTCTTAATGACAGGTTTCAGAGTAACAGCCGTGTTAGTCTTTATTCGCAAAAAGAAAAGGAGTACTTGTGGCACCTTAGAGACTAACCAATTTATTTGAGCATGAGCTTTCGTGAGCTACAGCTCACTTCTCTCATCACTTCCTGAACTGTAATGGGCTGCTCCTGGTGAGAAACATGAAATGCCTTTCTGACAGGAAGCTAAACACAAACTGTGGTGGATTAGTGCATTGTGCCAAAATGGAATTGTTTTGTTTCTTTTGTGAATGACTATAAAGACAATAGCTTTTACATACTCCAGTGAAATGCAGTGTTGAATGGAAACTGTATCGTGTGTTTTGTCATAAGCTATTGATGAAACATTGATAGCCATATTTTACAGACTATTCATACATATTGACCAAACTTGCAACTATCATTTCCCAAGTTTTTTCTTCACACCTAAGATTGCAGAGAATAGTGTTTTTTGTTTCCCTCACCAAATTCTTTAGTTGGAATTGACTGAACGTCTTGCTATTCTGCTTTGTAAAGAAACTGCATTCATCATATAAGAAATTGTAGCCTTTTCAAAGTAATGCACAAAGTAAATGGTTAACAGGGTTTCTGGATACATAATAGGGACTGTAAGATTCAGAGTTTTGGTAAGTGAATTTATAGAGCATTGTGCTAGTCTGATCTCACAATGGAAATACATCATTTCTGCTCTACAAACCTATTTAAACAGACAGCGTTTTCTTAAAGGTTTTAAGAGCTCCCTGAGTCCTCCAGTTTATTCACACAGGGCTTCCAGAATGGGTAAACATACACTTTAATGGTTTTGTAGACTCTGGGGAATGGCTGGTATAGAACATCATCAAAACATGTACTAATAGCATGGTAAAATACCTGATTATGGCTCCTTTCATTCAGAAAGTAGAGGAAAGGTGTCAAAATGAATTTTATCTGAGGCTTTAATGACAATTTAGACAATTCAGTTCATGGATCGAGGTAATGGTATTTAGTACAAATTCTGCGTGTGTATAGAGGGGTCAGTGTTCTGTGGTAAATGCATAGGGTGAAACAAAAAGGGAGTCATGAAATAACTTTATCCTGAAATTTTGTGTTTTTAATATGCTAGTTAAAGATAAATTATCTGTAGCATCTGTGAATGTATTTACTCTGTCACCCTTGTATTCCTTTTATGGAAGAGTGTTGAAATAGAATAAAAAATTACTTTGAAGGCTTAAAGTTCACATTCTATCATCTGAGGGCAATTAATTTCTTAATACCAAAAAATCAAGCTTGTAGCATTTAATTAATTTTTGATAATGGTACCTTCTTGCTCTAAATCATTTTATTATTATTGAACTAAAGGTCTAACAGAATTTGGGAAACAGACCAGTCAGGCACTATGCAAGTTTTTCCCATTGCTCTTCCGTAGCTACTCTGGCAAAGTAAGCATAGAATCCATAGACACTAACATTTTCAAACAAAATGTACGCAAGGTATAAATTTTTTTGCTCACAGGACTTAGGGGAAAACTCCAAAGGAAAGGTGCTAAATTTCTGGGATCAACTTCTTCCCTTCGTTCTGAAAATGTGCAATGTTGCTAGGGTATGCTAATGGAAGTGTCTATTTAGGGGAATTGTATCTAGTGCTATAGTGATGGTTTCCTAGAATCTGAACATTAAATACAATAAGTAAGCTGTGCATAAAGTTGTCCATAGTGAACCTTGCACTTAATCAGTCCTAGGTTTGGCAGTTTTGATTACTGTTTCTTATTTTCTCTTGCACTCTCTTGTTGCTGTAATTCCTTTTCTTCAGTTATTGTGGGGAGGGCAGTGTTAACTGTGTTGCTTATTGTCGTCCTGAGTGATGGTAGCTGCATTATCCTAGAGAAACACAGCTCTCTTTGTGAGTTATGACTGGAAAGGTATTGTGATGGCATGTCTACCCCACTCAGAGCAGGATGTTAGGTTAATTAACCTTATATGTGCACCTGGGAGGAGAGCCAGGGCTCAATAAAGTCTAATGAGAGGTGAAGTTCAGCTGGCAAGGAGCAGGTTGGTCCTGTATAAAGGGATGAAACTGAGACCAGAAGGGGGCCATAGAGGAGTAGTCTGTAGTTGCTCCCAGGGAAAATGGGTGTTTTGTTTGGCAAGGAATCCAAGAGGGGAGGTACTCTACAGTTACTGCCTGGAAGGAGGTTGTTCGGGACAGTAAACCTGGGTGTGGGCAGAAAATAAAGGAAATAGGAAAGAGTCCAGGGAAATAGTGACAGGGTCTGGGAGCAAGCAGACTGTAGTTGCTGCATGTAGGGTCCCTGGGCTGGAACCCAGAGTAATGGGTGGGCTGGGGTTCTTCTACCAGCTGCTGGGAAAGTGATACAGGACTTGTCCCTGGACTGGAAGACTCTCTGGAGTGGCATGAGGACAGCTGATCCGGTGGGACTTTGATACCCCCAGAATGGGAGGACTGTACAGTGACCTGGCTGGAGGGCTGAGTCATGAAGTGGAGCACCCTGAGTCCCAGAGAGAGGGGGCTATAGCGCAAGGAAGCGGGTGTTAGATCTGAATGGAGCTAATCCCTAGACACAGCCACAAGGAGGTGCCCAATGGTGAGTGAACTCAGACCTTGCATGAATCTGGGAAAACAGTGGTATGTATGGAGCACCCATGTGATGTGTTCTTGATAGTTCTTCCTACTAAAAATGTGGATTGCTGCATTGTGCACAAGCTGGAATTTGTTACCTCTGCATTCAACTCCAGGTACAGTGAATTACAATAGTCCAAATAGAATCTATTGCCATGGCCAGAGCCTTTCCCAAGGCACAGTTTCCTGAAAAGCTGGATGTGGAAGGAATTTCTCACCACTGTTGCTGTCTGGGTGCTCAGGATTAGTAATGACTCCAGTAGGACACCAAAGTTTCATATTAACTTGTTGAATGAAATGCAGGTGGCTTAGGTGGAGGTCGGTCAATGGGTTAGCTCTTCTGAATGTTGCCTCCTTTCTTATCACCATCACCTCAGTCTTATGCCAGCTTCTGTCCCTGTATATGTGATCTCTTGTAGTCCTATTGACATCTTTGTGATGGGTTGGTTGTCTTTCCTGTGAAGGGGAGATAAAACTGGGGGTCGGCAGGATATTGTGACTTCAAGCAACCTTATCACAGTGTGTAATAATATGAGGGTGGGATAGAATAGGCAAGACTTCTGCCCCTCAAAATGGTCGTGGGGTAGTGGAATGCTTGGTTTTCTCCCCCAGGTACTGAGTCTGTGTGTTTGGAGACCCCCTAGACTCCATCTTTCTGACCAGCCTCTGGCTAGCAGGTGTCTGGTAAATTTTTCAAACCTTACTTACATCCACTTTCTACTCTGGTCATGCTTTTTTTTTGGGACTGCTGTATAGTGTTCTGTGATAATTATTCTTTTAAAGACTAATTTTCTTGAGGCTGTGACTGATTCTTAGTAGTTGAGATGACTACAGTTCTGGTAGGGAACTTCACAGGCAGGAGGACAGTTACATTGGCAAGGCTTGCAGGAACTGAAGCTTCAGTTAACGAGAACGTATAACTGCAGCTCCATAGTGACATGTCAATTACTTGCCAGCTCCCCTTATTTGGTAGTGGTGTGGATTTGGAAGCGTCCCCCACAGCCAGAAGTGTAAACATCATTTTCAGAAAGGAGCCTTCAAACCAGGGCTTTCAGATTTTCAGCACATGTGTTTTTAAATAAAAGGGCATGAATATGGCCATGTTGGTCAAATTTAATCTCTCTCTCCTGAAATTGGCTCACTGCTCAAGGAGTTTGCATGATGTTTATAATCTGAATTGTACAGACAGCCAATAAGGCAGTATCTTATCTGCCTGAGACCTGTAAGCAACAGAATTTAAGCCACTTAATGTGCTTTCCTTGATGTGTAAAACAACATGCTCTTGGTAATGCTGCTGCTACAGGTATGCAATGTGACATTATTTAAATCCACAAAAAAGAAAAATTCTTCCTGTATGATAGATATCCACTGAATGCATCCGATGAAGTGAGCTGTAGCTCACGAAAGCTTATGCTCAAATAAATGTTAGTCTCTAAGGTGCCACAAGTACTCCTTTTCTTTTTGCGAATACAGACTAACACGGCTGCTACTCTGAAATCTGACAGTTTAGGTAGTGAAAACACTATTTATATGCTTTGTAATAGCAAGTTCAGTCGTACAAGGTATTTCTGTTTTTAATAATAGGAGGGGGAACAGCCTAAAAATGTTAAATATCCATGGAGTATCGTATGTGCCAGTGATACCGAATAAAGTGTTTCAAGTATTCAAGTTTCTGCCATGTAGAGTAGGAAAACCTAGATATGACAGGTCCATTATATGACTCAACCAGCCATAGCAATGTTAGTCTGCTTCAAAGTATTAATTCCATGCAGACCTCCAACTGTATATTATATTTCAAAATTAAAAAACTACATTAAGATGGAGATAAGGTTGAGATTGTGTATCCGTAACTTGAAGGTGAAAAAACATTGCAGGCATGTTGTAATTATTCCAAAACCAAACATTCTAAATCCAGGACATTCAAAGTTAAGTTTATACTTAACATATTTGGATTTCTTTAAGTTAAAAATACAGTTAGGGCACCCAAACAACCTTGACTCTGCCCTGTGTTTCAATGAAGTCACACAAATGAGGGTCATTCTTTTCAGTTGCCAGCTTGTGCAGATCAAGGAGTGACTGGTTCACATTCTTTTCCAGGTGATGCCATGCAGTAATCACACCATTATGATTAAGGCATTGTAGTGTTTGTGGTCCCATATTGGATTCAACTGAATTTTTTTTAAACAAACTTAGGTTATTTTCATTGCCCTCCCCAACTACTTTCATAGCATCGTTACAGGGCAGAATTAAAGCCGTTTGGCTTCCTTAATGGTCTTCAATACAAAACGCTGGATATATTTTAATGTCAGGAACTGAAAAATGAACACAAGTTGGGTATGTCTTTTTTATTTATTTGTTAGTGGATGGGTTCCCATATAAGCTCTTTGGTTGTGTAACTTGTATAGGACATCACAGAAATAAAGGAGGAAAACAGTTAAGAACAACAAATTAATTTTTATTTTATATTTCATTTCTTACTACACATGCCAGCAACTAAAGCAGTATCCTGTCACTTCCACTGGTGTTATACATACTCTGGGGACTGTAATATCAGTATAGCTGCTCTGATTTGTATACTGCAAGAGTTTATATACTCTTTTCCACTTTGCCAGTGTTTGAGATGCTACCAGTTATTGTTATAATTATCTGAGCATCATCAATGGACTCAGCATTATCTTATCTGTTCCTCTTGGTCCTCTGGTATTAAAAGAACTATTACAACTTGATTGTAATGTACTGGCATCACTAATATTTCTTAAATAGAAAGAGGATGTCTGGGTATCTGTCTGCAAAGAGTGACTTGATAGATGTGAGTCTGACTCCACTTCTGAAAAACTATGATAGAAGTTACTACGTGGCTAGTATTTTTAAACTAAAGCTACTTTAGCCCTCTCAGGAAGAATATCAAACTTAAACATTCTGTCAGAGTTGAACGTTTAGTAGGTGTAATCAGAGGAGTGGGCAAGGTAAGTTTAATTCTTTGATAAGGAGGGATTGCAAATTGTCTGCATCTCCCAAAGCAGAAGCTTAGCTGTCATCAAAAATTGTAAGACAGTTATGTCCGGGGGAGGAAGAATGGTCCTGAAAACACTGAATTGGGAGTCTAGAACTTGGGTTTTCCTGGGTCTACCTCAGACTTCTTGTGTGACCATTGACAAATCACTTAATCTCCCTGTGTGGGTTTCTTGAGGGCTGTACTGGAATTGCAAGCTATCACTTTAAAGGGGTGAGGAGTCCTCCAGTCCTACTTGCAGGCTCAGCAAGTGTGTGATCTGGGCCTAGCAGGAGTAATCTGCAAACAGCCAGTTGAGATTAAGATGGGTTGAGTTGTGCCACTCTGTTTCAGGGAGCAGCCTGATTTGTGTATCTCCTTTGGGGGGCCTCTTGTGTGTTCTCATTCTGAATTCTAAGAAACAAAGTTATGTTACAACTTCCCAGCAAGAATATTTTGTTTTATCTGGCTTCTGTTTATACACTGAAGTGTAACATCATAAACCTCCATTTCTCATCTGTGGAATGGGGATGATTTTTGTCTCCCATACTTTGTCTGATTTGTCTACTGAGATTATAAACCCTCTGAGGCAGGGACTGTCTCTTGTTATGTTTTTTTGTATAGTACCCACCACAATAAGACCTACTGTAGATAGTGGCATAATATAAATAATAATAATGAGAGTTGGCTGCAACCAGTTAACAATAGTCTTTACCTTTTTATTTGTGTGTGTGTGTATATATGTGTATATAATTTTGTTTGTGGAGGCTAATTCTAGCTGTAGATGCCCCTTTTGGCTATGTGTTGGTGAGAGAGCATTTTGGCACTGAAAATCCACTGACCTGTATGTGGAATGAATCTGGCACTCAAGATGGACATTGGAGGGGATGCTGCTAGTGTTGCTTGCTGTGCTTCACGTTTTTAGCCTTCAGGGATAGTAGCTACATCAAATTACATAAATTGGGCAGATCTTTCTTTGGGTGGAGATGTGTGTAGGTCACCTAGTTGCTGTGGGAAGTTGTGATCCAGGGATGACTTGGTACAAACTGGCAGAGGGCACAGGGGGTGCTTAGAGCAGGGGTTCTCAAACTGGGGGTTGGGACCCCTCAGGGTCATGAGGTTATTACATTGGGGGGTCACAAGCTGCCAGTCTCCACCCCAAATCCCACTTTGCCTCCAGCATTTATAATGGTGTTAAATATATTTAAAAGTGTTTTTAATTTATAAGGGGGGTCACACTCAGAGACTTGCTATTTGAAAGGGGTCACCAGTACAAAAGTTTGAGAATGACTGACTGCTTAGAGGGATCTCCTAGGTCAGAAATGTTCATATTAGATCACCAAAAGATGGCATGTGAGGTCTCTATCAAGAGTCAGTTGCCCCCTGGACATCATAATCATTGCAAAATGTGTATAAGATAATATTTAAGAAGTTATGTCTTCATACAAAAAATGTTTATAAGGCCTTGAAGGTAAGGTGGGTTTTCAGGAAGTGACATGTCTCTGACAGGGCTTCTTTCAGGTAGGAGGTAACAGACACTTATTTCCTTGTCTGGTCTTATGTGTATTTTCTGCTTCACAATGTATGCCTATTTGGATACTGGGCCAGATGCTGATGAGCAATTATAAAAAGGCATATATAGGGGAAAAAACAACCAGTGGTTGGGCATTAGGGTTGCCAAATTTCTAGTTGCACAAAACTGAACACCCTAGCTCCACCACTTCCCTGAGGCCCCACCCCCCTCAAGAAATTCCCTGCCCCCTTGGTGGCTCGCTCTCCCCCACCCTCACTCATTTTCTCTGGGCTGGGGCGGGGGTTGTGATGCGGGAGAGGGTAAGAGCTCTAACGGGTGCAAGCTCTGAGGTGGGGCCAGAAATGATGGGTGCAGGAGGAGGCTCTGGGCTAGGGCAGGGAGTTGGGGTGCAGGAGGTGGGTGAGGGCTCCAGCTGGAGGTGCGGTCTCTCAGGTGGGGCTGGGGATGAGGGGTTTGAGGTGCAGGAGGGTGCTCCAAGTTTGGGGGGGAATCAGGGGTGGGGCTTGGGAGTGGGCTTACCTCAGGCAGCTCCTGGTCAGTGGGGCTAAGGCAGGCTGCCTCCCTGTCCTGGCACCTCACTGGTTGTTTCCAGGGCACACGCAGCAGGTCCAAGTCCTTGGTGGGGGTGGAGGGGGGGCAGGAGTCTCCACACTCCACTCTTGCCTGCAGGCAGTGCCCCCCACTCCCCATTGGCCAGTTCCCTGCCAGTAGGAGTGCGGCGATGATGCTTGGCGTGGTGGGCAGTGTACAGAACCCTAGGAGCTGGACCTGCTGGCTGCTTCCGGGGTGCAGCATGGTGGCAGCCAGGACAGGTAGGGACTAGCTGCCTTTGCGCCGCAGTACCGCCAACCAGACTTTTAATGGCTCAGTTGGCAGTGCTGACCAGAGCTGCCAGGGTCCCTTTTCGACTGGGTATTCCTGGGTATTCCCCTATTGGGCATCCTGCTTATGAATAAGGAGATTATATATATATATATATATAATATGGTGGTTCAAACAGACACCTGGGGCCTTTCACTGAAGAGGTCCCATGAACAAGATCACAGCTAAGCCTGGCTGTAAAATGCTGGAAAGATTTGATGGAAGAACCTGGAGAATAGGTCCATCAATGGCTATTAGCCAAGATGGTCAGGGATGCAACCCCATGATCTGGTTCTCCCTAAACCTCTAACTGCCAGAAACATCTGGCAATGGTCACTGTCAGACTGGCTATACTGGGCCAGACCAATCCTTTCTTATATTCCTGTGACTTTGTTCAAGCATTGCTGTGAGACATGAAAGCATCTAGTTAAGTAAGTCTAGGTTCTTGAAAGTGTGATTTTATTGTATATGTAACTGTTTGTTTCTATTTAGTTAAATGTTCACTCATTTTCACTATAAACCTACCTTAGTGCTGTGTGTCAAGTGGAGTAACTGGTAAGCAGGGTTGTACTGCTTCTTTGGAAGCAATGGATCTATAAATATTGCAAGTGTCCAGTAAAAGGGATGAAAGCTGCAGGGAGATGCTTGGAAAGTTGGTGGTTGGAGTGTGCCTATTGCTAACCTGTAGAGAGTAAGATAGTGGGGCCTATGTTGGCCTAGAGGGGAGTGCTTATGTTGTCTATGGCTGGTGGAGTTGGGGAGCTGGTCTGCAGACAAGGCTTTTACATGCTAAGGGCAGGTGGTAGAGAGGTGCCTCACAGCCCTGGGGACCTCTGGCAGAGTCACAGATGTGGTGATGGCAGTTCAGCAGGTGGCACACTATGCCTCTCAGTAAGGATTGATTTAATGTCCCAGCATGGTGCTAGAGTGGGGTAAGTACTGGACCACTTCAATTGCAATCATTCTCGTATACAAAACTGAGCTCCTGAAAGATTAATAATGAGATCCTGTGAAACTATTGTCATAAAAGATCCTATAAAACTATTTGCAGCAATAAGTGTGTTGGCCTCTAGTGTCCTGGCCAGGTTTACTATATTCTGAGTACCTAAAATTTCTTTGTTTCAACTAGATACTATATTCTTCTCACTTTCTGTGGTATTGCTATACATTGTTAAATAGCTACTGTGTTCCATAGCAAAATTTGCTGCATTTTGGTGACGGGTGAAATTTTTACTTGTATGTACTTTGTAAAATGTTTTGAGATTTGTTAATGAAAAGCACTACATAAATGTGAAATAATGCTGTATGTATCCGTGCTACACCTTATTTTGCATGGGTGCCAAGACTGCTGCTACGAGGATGCTGGGGCTAACCCTATAAAACTTCTAAAATGTTCACTAAGAGCCTTCTGTCATGTAAATACATATTTAGGAATTTTTTTAGGCTACAACTGCTGCTTATGTCCACATTTAGGGACTTTTAATAAAGCTTATTTTTTGGCTGTGTAGATGTCAGAGTTTGAAGGAGCTGTTATGGGCTGATGTGTCAATGAGGAATTAGGGATTCTTAAACCTCAGGATTATACTATTGCTGTGCATACTGTGTATATTCTAAAATTCATCTTAAATTCTAATAAAGAGAAGCTTTACTTTTAACTGCTTTGCTGCATATGTTGTGATTCTGAACTGAATGATGTTCCACTATTGTCAATGCAATATTAAGAAGTATCTGCTATGTTTGGCAACACTGAATGGGTTAATACAATTTTAAGTATTCCTTTTTATAATTTTGGAAAACCTTTGATGGGGGTGTGTGTGGTTTTTAAACTCTGCTTTAGTTGGCGTGACTGAAGCTTTTCATTATACATGGCTGGTGCCTTAACTTTTATTTTACTTCTCAAAACTCCTCAATGATATATTTCCTGGTTTTAAATTTTATCCTAGGAAGAGAGTACATGGCAGCAACAACTTTCCTATTTCTAAGAATGCCTGAAGCAGGAAAAATGGTGTATTAGTGACACACTCCAGGAGGGAGAAACTGGCTATCTGGAGAAAGGAATTAGTAAAAGTCATTGTTCAACATGCATCCGCATCCTATAGCTTTTAGCATAGCTCTGACACTGTATATAAAAGGATAAATTAATAGGCTCTTCACATTGCATGTTCATGTCATCTTGTCAAACATACACATTACTGTTACCACAGTGATATTTAAATCCTCAAAAATATTTGATTGGACTTCAGGAAGTATTTGTTTTAGGAAACAATTTTGTAACAGGGTTATGAGTTAAGTCAGAATTAAATAACGAAATCGTGAAAGATACATATTCTGAATATACTGTAAGTTTTGTACAATGATATGCTAATAGCATATTCAAGCTAAATTCTATTCTCCAGTTAGAAACCCCAATGAAGTCAATACAGTAACTGTGAGAACAGATGTTTAGTGCAAAGAGCATTTAATCTTGTAATTCCCATTTTTATCTTTGACTCATCTCAATTAGAAAGGTAATTCAAGACTTTGGAGTATTGGTGTGAGATCATCTTCATGTTTGTCTGGGGGTCTGCCATATCCCTCCTTTCAAACTGTCCTAGCCAGAAACAGGGGGAGTAAAGGGAGATTTATCAAACTGACAGTTATCATTTTACTTATTTTTTCCTTTCTTTTTAGAGGTACTGATTAGTTTCTAGAAACAGGTTGTACAACATTCCCAAATACATTGTGATTTAGCCAATGTACTTAAATCCTGGCACCATGCTGACAATATTTAGTTCTCATTTGTGTGGGGATTTTGTCTGCTAAATCAGAGCAAAAACATGTAGCGTATCTTTTGTGACCTACACCACATTTGAAACCTTATCTTGGTAAGAGAAGAACTGATCTACAGCAACTTTTACTAATTTACCCCCACCTTCAACTTTTTTTTCTTATTGAAAATGTGGGCTAGCAGGAAAAAAACCTGTCAGCAGCATTACTGCTAATTAGGCTTGAAATAGACTTTACTTTGAAGAATTTGCAACCCAGTGGAGTGAAAGGTGGAACCTTTAGAAATAAACTAACACTTAGAAAATATTAAAAGAATTTTTCATCCTTTTAAGCTCATTGACACATGTCCTGCAAATTCATCACAACTTCATCTCATTTACATAATTTTCTAATTTTGTCACCATGGGTGTCAGCCTGTGTATGGGCAATGCTCCTAAAATGTGCATGGGAGAAAGACCAAAAAGGTCTCTATTATTTTTGTCTTTAACACTGATTATGTAATTGTAAAGGGAAGATGCCCCCAAAAGGAGTAATATAGGCTATATTGGCACTGCAGGAAAAACTTGCCACAGCAGAAACGTTTATGTGGTCCCCAAAGTAGAATTTATCCACTAGATCTACACAGCAGAGTTACTGACTTTCCCTCTTTGGTTTTTTCAACCCCCTCCCCCTCCTTCTTGCTCTAAACTATTTATGTACAATGTATGCAACTAGGATCTCTCCAAAGTTCCATAATTTTTAAACATGCTTGCTTCATTTTCCTCCTTCAAAATGTTTCTCTCTCATTTGAGTTTGAAATAGCTTTATTTCTTAATGTATTTTTTCTTTTTGCAAGAAAAGAGAAAACAAATAAATCATTATTACCCACATCAAGACTTAGGAGAATGTGAGTACTTGCCAAAATTTTCAAATTTGGATGCTTAACTTTAGGCACCAAAATCCATATTTAGGCACTTAAATAAGCAGTCTGAATTTCAAAGGTGGAGGCAGAAATACCTCTCAGTTGATTTTGATTTGCGCTGCAGGATTTTATTATCTTTGAAAATCCAGCTACTTATTAGGTTCTTAATAAGTTTGAAAATTTTAGCCATAAATCTGTTTAGAATCTTGCAAAGATAATGAATTAGACGCATTTCTAATGTTCTGCTATATTTCTTCTGAGACTAATCCTCAGTGAAAGAGAGATGTAACTCAGCTGCTACTTTAATTCTAACTCCTGCATCAATAGGTATGACAAATAATTTCTATGAATTTTCTACAAGTTTCACTTACTACCAAACCTCTTAACTAAGTCCTTCAAAGAAGTTATTTTCTTAGGATTTGTATTTACTTTTCTTATATTCTAAGCTTTATAACTAAGGTGGAAACAATAATTGTCATAAGCATATACTTGCTGTTTCTGTATTAAAGGGAATAGTAGACTCCTGTGAGATGAGCATGCCTCTTGGGACATATGCAATATTGGGAGATCTATGGGATGGAAGGAACAAAGAGCACTTTCACCTTAAAGAGAAGGCATTGGTCAGACAAGATAGATATGTCACTTGTGGGTGTCAGATGGTTTTTGGGTATGCAGTTAGGGAGTGGCAAGTGGGTGAAATACAGTTATAATATGTGGGTATGGGAAATAAAACTCGGGGAGTGGGGGGGCAGAGGGGAGGGAGAGGAGCCATGTGATAGCTGGGCATGTTATAGTTCCTATCCTAGCCTTATGGCTTTCATTTGTGACAATCTCCACTCTCACTGCCTTTCCCCTAAAACTCCCTTCCTGCCTCCTAACTGACAGCTGAAGATGGACCCAGGAGCTGCCTTTATCTTACTTGGTATGTCATGTACTATACTAGGCCTTATCTACCCTAGTAAGGATTTATTGGTATAGCTATACTGGCATTTGACAGTTGCTACTTCCTCAGTAACCCATCAGGTCAGGTTAATACTGAGCTGACCGTAATTTAGGGTTGGTAACTGCTTGATGGTAAAGATTTGTCTGGATTAATAACTGGATCTGGCATGCTGCTGCTTGCCTTACCAGACTGGGCATCAGCTGCAGCAATTCACCAGACAGAGCCAACACAACAATATGATTGTTTTGCTTTAAGACCTCAAATACACCAATCAAACTGATGCCACAACATCTGCTTCCTCAAGCTTATCCATCAGCCCACCAATGCTGATATTGAACAACGATGGTGACAGGATGTAGCCTTGCCAAACTCCTGTGGCAACAGGAAATTCTGCTGTTTATCAACCCTAAATTCCAACACCACTTTCCACTCTATTTTAGACCTTATCAGTAATATCTTCCCAGGGACCATGAGCCACAACATTGGTGCCTACAGGATTGCTCGATGCCGTGGATCAAAGTCCTGAAAGAAGTCTATTAAAAAGTTACTCAGAGCTTATTAAATTCAGCCATCTTCTCAAAAAGCTGTGTCAAGATAAATATGTGGTTGATGGGGAAACAACTAGGTCTGAAGCTGCACAGAGTATCCTGGCCTTTCCCACAAAGCACATCAGAAGTGTACAGGAAGCATCATAGATAGTACTGGAAGGTGTTTGAAAGATGTGGACGCTCATATAGCAGCAGCTGCTGCCATGTTCTGGGCCATGCAATCGCTTCTGAGATGTCATGATATGAAGATGTCTACGAAGCTGCAGATCTGTGGAAGCATGGTTCTACCCGCTTTCTTGCCCAGCAATGAAACGTGGGCACTGAGGAAGTTGGAGTTCTTCACGGTTGAAGAGCCGCAGATTGATGTTTGATTCTCATCTTCATCAGTTGCTCCATATTTAGTAGCAGACTAAGATCAGCAATGAGGATTTTTTTGTAGATGAGTCCAGCAACCGCATCCATTAGCACTGGTTGTTTTGGTGTCTGTCTTGCTACAACCATATTAGGGTTGACAAACTAAATATGAAGTGTGTGCACCAAAGAATGTTGCTAACCAGCCAGCAATCATGTGGTGTCCAAAAGCTTTGGTGACATAAGATTGCCAGTGATGGACACAAAGTGAATATCCAGCCAAACTGTCTGAAGGTCCTAGCTTAGAGATCAATCTGGGTGGTACTCAGTCTGCAAGGAGGCTATGTCCCTTTGGGATTTGTCTTTTTGACAGTGATATACTGGTATAGCTATGCTGGCAAACCAGTGTAATGGAGACACAGCTTTTGCTGGCAAAAAAGTCCCTCTGGTGGTCTAACTTGTATCAGTTCCTCAAATGGACTAAGCTATACCATGAGAAGGACTTCTGTCTGTGTAACCGTGTCTATTCTAAGGCTTTTGCCAGTATAGCTGTCACTGAGAGAGGTTTGTGGGAAAAGTCAGAACCTAACATAGCTATGCTGGCAAAACTTTTACGTATATAGCAGCCCTAGTCTGCTTCTCTCGTGTGAATCTGCCATATTTCTATGAGTGGCATCTGAGAGACAGGCTAAAATATTGTAGGCCTGAAGAATCAGAGGAGATGGTGGTGGTTGTTAGTCTATTATGGTCACTACTTGTACAAGACTATGATAAATCCTGTACAGAGTATGCCTTGAGTCATTTGAAAACTCATAATCTGCTGACTATTATCCCATTGAAGTGTATAGCAACACTATGTGAAGTTGAGATTCTACTGTATGATTTTTACTGAAATGTGTTCGTAATTCAGGATAACAGCCATAAACCTCCTTTTCAGAGACAAAGACACACTGACACTGCCAGAGAGGTATCAACAAAGTCAAGTGGGCTATCACTTACTTAAGCAGTCCTTCTCTAGCACAGGGAAGGTGTGAATAAGAAATTTACATTGCATCACAGGAACATTTCAAACCTGATGTCCATGAGGGACTATGTCAGAGGTGGCCAAATTTACTGACCTGCCGAGCCACATATGGCAATCGTCAGAAGTTTGAGAGAGCTGGGGTGCACCTGCCAGGCATCAGAGCTTCAGCCCCTCAGGAGGAGCCCCACTCCTGCTGAAGCCCCGAGCCCAAGCAGGTGCACACCATGGGACTGAAGCCCCTAGACTCCTCCACCCCCTTCCTGCTGGGCAGAAGCCAGAAGCAATGTGTGAAGGGGACATGTGCGGTCATTTGCCCTCCCCCAGATTTTTGTCAGAGTTTGCTGGCTCACTCAGTAACATGGTGATGCCGGGTCCCCTCCCTGCATGGCAGCTGCTGGAGCAGGCAAGCTGGGAGCTGAGGCTGCGGGGGCAAGGCAGCGGCAAACAGCTGGGTGGTGCAGGGAGAACAGCTGCTTTTGCTGCTGACTCATTCTACCTCCCTGCAGCTCCCAGCTGTTTGCTCCTGCCTCTCCATGTGGAGCTAACATCTGAGAGCTGCAGGGAGGGGCTTCTGAGGTTAAGGGGAGAGTGGCTGGGGTGGGGTATGACTTAAGCTGTTGGGGGTGGGGCAGGCAAACCTTTAAATTGTGTCCCCCACTCTCAGCAGGCACCAGTAGTCTCTGGCAGAAGCCCCTAGCCCCACCACTCTGCTGTAGAGCAGAAGCCCTGAGCTCTCTCCCCCAGCATGGTAGGCAGGGAATGGGGGTGGGCTGGAGGGCTCCGGGAGCTGCACTTTAATGGTAAAAGAACTGCATGCGGCTCAGCCACCCTGGACTATGTGTTGCCTACACCCCAGTGGTGGGTAATCCTCAAAGAGGGGAGGGTGGTATAAGAGAGACACACAGTGGGCCCCATTTCACCACACCGCTGCTGCCTCCTCCTATCTCTCTGCTCATGATGACAACAGCTATCAAAGAACTAAAGGGGATGGTCCCAGGCTGGAAGGAGACCCAGCATATGAAATTCTCAACAGCTATAGTGAGACCAAATCTTTGCTTTTAAGCTCACTTAGTTTAAGTGAGGTATTAGCTTGGATATTACTTTTGTTTTCTTTTGTAACCAATCCTGGCTTTGATGCATAATTTAAAATCTTTCTGTAGTTAATAAACTTATCTTAACCAGTGTGTGTTTGGATTGAAATGTGTGTGGAAACTCCCTTTGGGATAAGGTTGGTGCATTATAATTTTTCCTTTGATGAAATGATGCACCCACCGTGAGCTTGTACTGTCCAGGGGGTACTGTACAGTACAAGATGCACATTTCTAGGGGACGTCTGGGACAAAGAATTTGCAGGTGTCGTTCTAGATGTAATTCATCAGTGACTGGTCAGAGTGCTCCATTTATTTAAGTGGGTGTGAATTTACATGCTGAAGGCTGCGTGTGAGCAGACCCAGGAGAGGTGGTTGTTTCCCAGCAAAGCAATAGAAGAGGCTCCCCAGGCTGAAATTTTTTAAAGAGACACCGCTGTTCAACTTGTACTCTGGGGAATGTCACAGTGGTGAAGGTCACGGTTCCCTTTAAGCTGTGTGCGTGGCACACAGATCCAAAACCCCCACGCACACGGCAAAACACTGCCTGCACAAAAACTTGCACAGAAGCACAACAGTTTGCACAGAAGAAATTTTTTGTGCACACAGCCCGTCAAAAATTAGAGGCAACATTGGTAAAGGTGGAGGCGGGGCCTCACGCAGTGGCAGTTGCCGAGTTTGATTAAGAGAGGAAGTGGGAAAGGAATCCAACAGGGAAGAGTTGGAATGTTACAGTGGGAGAAAGGAGACAGGCAGGGATTGCCGCATATTACCCTGACTGGTTCTCCTAAAATGATGACTAAACACTGATTTCAGTAGAAACTGGCATATTTGCTTATCCTAAACGTATATCATGTGTGTGAATGAGGGGTTTGCACTGAGAATCCTTGTAGAAAGGAGAAACTACTCTACTTTCTGTTTAGCAAGTCAGTCTGTCTTGCCTGTATTTTTAATTTCCCTCTTAAGTCAAGGACCCATATGACTTTTCTGGCAATAGAGATTTCTGTATGTTAGTTGGTTCCCGCAATTCTGTGACTAGGGAGCACTTTTCTACATCTATGAGTAGCAGCCATGTTAGTCTGTATTTGCAAAAAGAAAAGGAGTACTTGTGGCACTTTAGAGACAAACAAATTTATTTGAGCATAAGCTTTCATTGCATCCGATGAAGTGAGCTGTAGCTCACGAAAGCTTATGCTCAAATGAATTTGTCTGTTTCTAAGGTGCCACAAGTACTCCTTTTCTTTATTCTACATCTAGTTACTGCCATCGATAACATCTTATTGGCATGGTGACCTTCATAGATATGTAGAGGGTTTTTTTAATTTTGTGTTCTCCTTAACTGGCTGTCAGTTATATAAATGAAGGTCACCATGCCAATAAGATATTGTCTATAGAATTATGTGAATGTTTAATAAAAGACTGATACAGACCTGAACTACTCTGTGTTTTAAAGTCCTATTTCTGTATCTAAGTTATGTATTTTATGTTGCTAGCATGTTTACTATATATAAGCAAAAATAGACTCAATAAGCTATTGTCTTTATGCCCCAGATGTCATATATCATCTGACATACATGACATGGTCCTGCCCTCTCCAGGAGAAATTTTCAAAAGCAGTTGAGAACCTTGAGCAAGGTATTTGATGCTCCTATAGATTTATCCCCCAATATGTAACTACTTTGAAAGTAAAGTACATCAAACATGCAAAAGAATATTCACATAGCTTAATCAGCCAAAAGGAACAAAAGAATGGCCATACGGGTCAGACCAATGGTCCATGCAACCCAGATATCCTGTTTTCTGACACTGGCTGGTGCCAGATGCTTCAGCAGTTATGAACCAAACACGGCAATGATCAGGTGATCCCTTCCCGGTCATCCAGTCCCAGCTTCTGGCAGTCAGGTTTCGGAACACCAAGAGCGTGGGGTAGCATCCATGACCATCTTGGTTAATAGATAGTGATGGCCTATCCCCCAAGAATGTATCTCTTTTTTTTTTTTGAACCCAGTTATACTTTTGGCCTTCACAACATCCCCAAGCAATGAGTTCCACAGGTTGACTGTGCGTTGTGTGGAAAAAGTAATTCCTTTTGTTTAAACATACTGCGTTGTAATTTTATTGGGTGACCCCTGGTATGTGAAATGGTAAATAACACTTCCCTATTCACTTTCTCCACACCATTCATTTTATGGGTTTTACAGACCACTGTCATATCCCCCCTTAGTTGTCGCTTTTCTAAGCTGAACAGTCCCAGTCTTTTAAATTTCTCTTCATATGGAAGCTATTCCAAACCCCAATAGTTTTTGTTGCTCTTCTCTGTACTTTTTTGAATTCTAGTATCTTTTTTTGAGATGGGGTGACCTGAACTGCACACAGTATTCAAGGTGTGAATGTACGGTGAATTTATGAGGGCATTATTAACAGTAAGATTACTAGACCTTGAAATTTCTACAAATCTCTCACCAGCACAACTTGGCTTGTCAACACTTATAAATTAGTGCACTGGAAAAACTGTAGCCAGACTGGTGTATTAATGTGCACAATCTTTTCAGCATGAACTGTAAGCTGTTTGTGCTCCTTCATTGTTATTAGAGTGAAGTTATGCAATCATAAAAGACAATCAGTGTTTATAATCTTATTATTGGATTTGTGTGATACACTTGGGACAAATACCTTCAAACAACATATGTAGATGTTGGCACTGGATGCCTTAGTTGATTGTTGATGAGATGTAAAGCCTCTATGATTTCTCCCTTAAATCAAGTCCAGGTATGTAGTGACCAAGTAATTATCTGTTATACTTTTAGGACCTCATTACCAAAATAATGAGTGCCTTCACAATATTTAATATGGTTATTCTCCTAACATCCCTCTGAGCAGGGGAAGTACTATTAAGTAGTGAGGCATAGAGAGACTAAATGACTGGCTCAGGGTCACACAGGAAGTCCTGTGGTGGAGCAGGCATATGCATTTGGCTCTCCTGAGTCCCAGGCTAGTACCTTAGTCACTAGACCAGCCTTCCACTTGGATTACGTATCTTTATGGAAGTGCACAAATTGTGCTAAAGACACAGGAAAATACAGTTCACAGTCTGAAGACCAACAGATAAAAGGTAGCGGACAGGGTTGCAACATACGAACCAAGTGATCATGGTGAAAATTGGCATGCATCATTGTTCATATAAAATGAAACATCTTCATCTGTACATCTTCTGGACCATTGATGATACTGTATTGCAAACTCCTGGTTACTTTTATGAGTATTGCAATATTAAGCTGTATGTGTCGGTGCATGAGCTAAAGCTGCTCATGATTCTAGGAACAGCAGGATTTCACTTGTGAATTTTTGGCCTTAACTGAAAATGGCAACACCTCCCATTTCTTTTCAGTGGGGCTGAAGAGGGCTGATTGTTTCCCATTCTAGCGTTTGGAAACTCAGTGACCAAGAGTTATTACTAAGGGAAGGATGTTGGACTAGTGATTAAGGCCCTGGACTGGGACCTCAGGAGATTTCATTTAATTTCTCAGCTCTGTGTCAGACTTCCTGCATGACCCTGGGCAGGTCGCCTAATCTCTCTGGTGCTTAGTTCATTTTTATGATGATGATCCTTTCACACCCCGCAAAGATACAGTGAAGACACATTCATGAGTGTTTGTGAGATTCTCACAACAAAGAGAAAAGCCAATCAATATTAATGATGTGCAAAATGTCCCAACAGTTCAAAAAAGCAGTCAAAATTCACCTAGTTTCAGGTTCCATTATAATCTTCATATTCAGTGCAGATTACTCAATGTTCAGTAAAGGTTTTGTGAACTTTTGTATGGCCCACAGTTGATATATAACTTTGTTGAAACCATGTTAAAGGACAGATTTGTGTTTTGCTTTGTGTTTTTTTTCTTGGGGGTTCTTTGAACCAAAACACAAGGGGAAGGGCTGCGAACCCAAGTGATTCAAAACTAAATAAAATGTTCACTTGAAACCGTCTGAACCAACAAAGAGTTTAAGGGCTCTTATCACCATCCTCAGTAAATAAATACAGGGAGAAAGCAAAAGAGGAAGATGATTAAAAATAGCAACCCAGAAAAAGCAATGTGTTGAAAAGGGAGGGGGTGGGGGGGAGGGAGAAGCAAGAATCTGCTTGACTTCCAGGTAAGTGATCAGATGCTCTAACTTGATTCTTATTACTCCTGGGGGAATTCTGCACCACTGTGTATGTGCAGCATTCATTTTCCTTGCAGATTTCTTTGTTTCCCTGCAGAAAAATGACTTTCTGATAGGGAAGCAAAGGGAAGCTGCAAGCAGTCATGCGACCCTCCCCAGCAGCAGGCAGAGAGGTAAATCACTGTGGGGTAGGGGACGGGATTGGGGAAAACCCTGCTGGTGGCTCCTACATTGTGCTGGGCTCAGCTGCTAATCCCAGCTGGACTGGGGAGGACAGGACTTCCTCTTTCCCACATGGCATCCAGGGCAGGGTCAGACCCAGCTGTAGGAAGCTCTGCAAACTTCCCCCCTCCCTGCACTTCCTGCACCCATTGCTCCTCAGCCACAGGGGAAGGGATCACTGTACAGGGAGCTGCTCCCCCATTCACCCAAACCCCATGCTCCCATACCCCCTCTTACTCAAACCCTCCTGAGCCCACTCCCCCTTTGCCTGGACGAGCCACCTGCACCTAGATCCCCAGCCTACTGAGCCCCAAATAGCTGCACCTGGATCCCCACCCCACTGAGCCCCACGCCCCCAGCATCTGTACCCTCCCACACCCTGGACCACCCCCCCTTGCTGAGCCCTAACCACCTTCACAAGGACCTTCCTGCAGAGTCCCATTGCCATTGTACCAAGAACCCCCAACAAGCATCTGTGCATCCAGATCTTCACCCCCCACACTCAGACTCCCCCAACTGAACCACCCACACTCAGATTGCCCCACATAGAACCCTCTCAAGCCACTAAGTCCCTCCACACTTGGGTCTTGCCTTGCTGAGCCTGCCTGCCCACACCTGGTGTACCTGGCACAAAGGGGCAGGGCTCTGCAGTGTTTCTGGGGCAGGCCCAGTCCTTGAGGTGTGTAAGAGTTGGGTACAGACTCACCACTGAGTCCGTGTCCCGGGGCGGGAGCTGCACAGTGATCTCTGACCTCTGTGCAGCCAGTGGCCTGTGCTCCCCAATATCATGCTGTAGCCTCCACTTTTATTTGACAAATAAAATTTGCAGAATTTTGCAGATCTTTTATATCTTCTACACAGAATTTTTATTTTGATGCAGAATTTTTAATTTTTTGGCATAGAATGCTCTCAGGAGTATTCTTATATTCTTTCTTCTTACCTCCCACACTATTTCTTTTCCCCCTCTGCTACTAATCTGTCTTGTCTTTCTACACTCACCTTCACTGCAGCCCTTATGCAGACATTATCCGTCCCCCCACCCTTTGCTCTTGTGTTGCCCTCCCCTGCTGTGCCTCTCTGAGTTCAGTGTGCTGGCAGTCAAGTGAAATATATGAAAATTTGGAGCTCTGAAGTGCTGTCTCAGCACTCCAGGGATTAAGACTTTTAGTAAATTTCACTTTGCTGCTTGGAGAGGACAGGTAGTGAGCTCCCAAATCCATGGGATTTATGGAAAGTCTGTGCCCACTAAATGTATTTCTTGTCTCATGCCTTGAGATTGCTGTGCTCTTGACATTTAGGGGCTGAGAACTGCTATAAAGAAACAGCAAATATTCTTTTTTAAATTGTTGTTGCAATAGGTTAGAATTACTTGGATCTGGCAGTGTACTGCCATCTGTTTTTGTTTTAGTCCTACTTCAGTATTTTCAACACACAAATCTGGAGTCCCCAGATTTCTTTAACCCCTCTCAATCTGATTTTAGTCCTGGGTATGGTGGAGACTCCATGGGTGCTCCGGGGCTGAAGCACCCACGGGGAAAAAATGGTGGGTGCCCCTCTATCAGCCCCCCCTTAGTGCTTCCCACCTGCCATGATCAGCTGTTTCACGGCATGCAGGAGCTTTGCGGGGAGGAGCAGTGTGCTCAGGGGAGAGGGTGGAATGGGGCGCAAAGAGGGGGGGTGAGGGTAGGGCAGGGTGAGGACTTGGAGGAAGGACTAGAGTGGGGGCAGGGCCTGGGGCAGAGATAGGAGTCGAGCACCCCCCAGCACATTAGAAAGTCAGCGCCTGTGTGTGCAAGTCTTATTAGTTGAGTGATTGCTTCTAGCACTGGCCAACAAGCAACTGTTGACCATAGCAGAGAGGCTGACGTTATGTTTGATCTCGAGGGAAGAATTAACTTAAGGTTTTTGTGTGCAGTGTTGCAGGGCTCTACTTTGCCATCCTTCCTGCTCAGTTTCATTTATTTTAATTTAAATTTGTTTTTCTGGATCCAAAAAGTACCTATCACTCGTTCTAGGTGCTGTGCAATACACTAAACAAAACTAAGAATAATTCCAAGCTGCCATTAAACACATAAACAAATTGTGCATTCAGAATTTCCAATTAACAGTTGCACAAGAAAAGAATAATTATAATCCCATTATCTTTCAATCAGAGCTCCAATCAAAAACCTGGGAATAAAGAGAAGAGAAGATGTGCTTGGAAGGTTAACACATCCAGGCTCTACTGGACTGAGGCAGGAAAACAGCTTAAGAATCAAATGCCCTCATATGGAAAAGGCCCTACCAACACCTCTTCCAAACATCAGCCATCTACTCTGAGGCTGTTCCAGTTTGATCACTTCTGCTGATTGTGACACTGACAATATAACATGGTGTACTCCAGAGGGAATTCTGCACACAATATTTTAATTTCATATTTTATTTGTCAAAATAACACAATATATAGCCATGCCAGTTTCAATTATTTTAGTAAATTATTTCAAAATACCTGTCAGCAAGTATGTAAAAATACAGACACAAAAAAATCCCTCAGAGATAGAGTTAAAGAAATCCCTATGACAACCCAGTTCCTGTTTCTCTGACCCCTCCCTCCCCAGAGCCCAGGGATCCAGAGGGAAAAACAGCCTGATGCTGGGTCCCAGACTTGGATGGAGTTTCTTGAATGCCACCTCCTTCCTTCAGGGCATGCTGAGAACTGCCACTGCTGGGAACCCTCTAGCTCCCTTCCCCCCTCCCTGCTGCAGTGCCTTCTATTTAGGAGATGGGCTCTGCCAGGTCCAGCGGCCCTTAGTGAAAACCAGCAGCTCTGCAGCCCTTTTCTGTGGTGGTGGGGTGAGGGAAGGAAATTCTGCACAAATTCTGTTTTGTGCAGAGTTTCCTTAAGGAGTAATGGTGATAAGCGGTGGTGTCCTAGGTAACAAGGTCCCAAGTCACTTAGGACTTTATTGATCAAAACCAACACTTTTTAACTTTGAAGTGGTCAGTAGACAACCAGTACAGGTCAATGTGTGTGTGAAACTGGTAGGAGTACTAGCACTGCAATTGCCTCAACGTAACTATGTTGGTGATGCAGCTGTTCAACTTTCCTGCTGCCTGGATGAGACTGGGGTTGGATTAGAATCAGCTGGCTGAATCCCTTTCTGGATCGGACCAAAGGTGATGCTGGTTGTCTGATGCGGGAATAACCCAAGGAGATGGCTGTGGTGATAGCTGTCACTGACCAGGAGGGAATGACTCTCACCTGCTACCGAAGTTTGCAATCTAGGAATCCTAGTAGTTCCTTTGCCACATCTTGATGATCTGGTGGCTGAGAATGCTTTTTTCAAACATTGCTTGGCAAGGAGGTTGCAACCTTTTTGCTTATATGCAGGCCTCCATGCTTTTTTCTCTATTTCAGCGCACTATAGCTGGGGCTACCTGTGAAGATCCCTCAAACTTCAGCTAGTGCAGAATTTTCTGTCTACTTGCACGTGTTTTATAGTCAAATATTAGTTTTTCTTCCCAGGCTCCCAGTTTTTTTTCTGGGGTGCAATTAAAGGTATTTTTAAAATCTGTAGAAGCTTGGGTTCTGTCTACCTCAGACCCTTTTTTGTATTCTAGCCACTCATTTGGGACACTGTGGGGGAAAGAACGTTTTCTGTGCAGAAACTGCTACTCTGGAATTCTTTCTCCTTTGTTGGAGATATGCCATGGAAGTCAACTACTTTAGGCTGTTGCAAAGCCCATTTCCTGTGCAGGGAGCTTTGAGGGGTGGGAATGTGACTGTGGTTTTGCGTGGCTGGGAATACCAGTTACATTGATTCAATTGATGTATAGATGTGTGTGTGGTTTTTTTTATGTATGTGCCTTGAGGCCACAGGAGGAACATTTTTGTACATTGAAGTAATATAGCAGTATAAATGAATATTCTCAAGTGTCTTTGATTAACTGATTGCCAAATAGTACAGTATTTAAAATCCCAAATTATATCAAATCTCAATCCCAGTAGATCAAATTGAAATCCCTTAAAATGAGATATACTTTGACTGCAGGTCTATATAACCCACTAACCCACAGCAATGTTAGACCCTAATTAATCCCACTTTTGTATTCTATTAATTTAAAGCATTACAAAAAATCCATTAACCAGATGAGACAGGGACTTGCAAGAGTCTTGTATTTACGCTTCGAGCTAGGGTATTGCATATCTGTTGGGTGGGCCTGGTTGAGACAGATATATATTTGAAATGTTTCAAGTAGTTTTGCATTATTGATGGAATAATCTGTCCTTTTATTTCAGGGCCTGTCAAACTGATCAAATAAGGAGGACATTTACATCTGTTTGTTTATTGATAGAGGCAAGTTGTTATCCCTTCCAAAACTGGGGTATCCCATATTAACTCCCACCAGTTAGTGTTCAGACTTTTGTCACACTGTCTGCATCAGGTTGCCTTGAATAAAGATTAGGTGAGTGGTTTGACAATCTTCCTAAACTTTCAAACTTGTATGCCAGTTCAACAGCAGGTTTATGTAATTTTAATTGCCCCTCTCCCATTTCATCCCTACATCATGAGACTAACCGTTTTTTAAAGCACGAAGCAGGCAAATCAGCATGCTGCCATCTTTAGTAAGAATAAGTAAGTAATAAATAAAATATATACAAAACTGGATTTTCTGAAGGTGGGGGGGAAACTGAAATGAATATGCTACCAGCTAGAACTTGCGTTATTCAAACAAATCAGAACCATCAGTTTTGTTTGGTGCACATAACAATAGAAGTGAAGTACACAGTAATACCTTCGGATATTGCAGCAATAATCAAATTCACTAGATCAGTAGAAGAAACAATTGGCCAAAAAGACTGCTAGCACACTTTTATTTCTATTGTTTTATAGCATTTTGTGAAGAATAAGGTTAGGATTTGCATTTATGGACAGATTTTTTTTCCCCAGCTTTACTTTTCTAGGTTCCATGCTCCACTGGAAATAAGTGGCAAAGATATAGTGAACTGTGGTGGTCAGGGGAGTAGTCAGCCCATTGTGAAAGTGGTATCTATAACCTGATCAGAAATATTACAGTAAGCAATTCTATGAGCTATTGAAGTCTGTCAGACGAGTAGTAGATTACCTCATTCTGAATTTTGTATGTGACAAATTACTGGGTGCACTCTCCCCTCCCCCATTTCCAAAATAGTTTGACTTTATATATCAGATCATGTCCTACTATGTCTGTTGGACTGACAGTGTTCAGCACAACATAATGAAGTCTTACCCAACATGACAACATCACCCTTTTTTTTTCTTGTGATTTGGTACTTGCCATTATTTGAGAAGGCAAAAGTTGCTCTAAAATATAAGCACTAAAGCAAATTATAGTATTTCAGCACTAATTACTGAAGTCATATCTAAATTATTTTTATTAACTGGGCCTACATGTAGATATATATCATGTGCAAAGTAAAAACCTGCTTATAATTAGTGGAAAAACATTGACAATCATAATATGGTGCAGAGGTAGGAGGCAACAGAGTGGGTACTTGAGATAACTGGTCTAACAACTGGCATGGAAAGGGACAGGAATACAAAAAGTTTTAGAGGAATTTTTCCAACTCTTCATTTTAAGAAGATGACCAAAATGCTGAGGATTAATTCATTCTATGCTGCTCTGTGGCTATGGAGTAGCTCCATTGCCTTTCTGCAGTCCTAAGTCGCTATGGGGAGGAGGAAAGTGAGGGTGGGGAAAGATGATTTTTGTCTTCAATCTGCCTGACTACTTGCAGTTGGTGTGGAAGGTGAGAAAAGAAGGATTTACTCCACTGTTATTGCCCAAAGTGCAAATCTTCCCTGTCGTCCCATCTTTTTGTCTGAGCAGATCTAGTTTCACTAACTTCTATCAATAGTTAGTGTTTTTTTCCAAATATTAGCTTTTTCTGATGAGTAATTGATATTTTTATTTTTCTGGCTAAGCTCTGCCCACTGAAACCAGTGGCAATCAGGCATACATCTGATACAGAATTCAGCTCTTGGTCTCCCATAGTTGGTTGCTAATCATAAAAATAATATACTGGGGAAACTTACACCTATAAGGCCAAATTTTCAAAAGCCGTATCTATTCTCATGTGCTCAGATTTGCTTCATGTTCTTGTGTGACTAGTCTTTGCTTGCCGAGAATGTGGATTTGTAGATACAAATTGTGTAGTCACAAGTGCCCAAAATCAAGCATTCAAATATCTGTAGGAGCAGTAACTTGGGGGTACAAATATGAATGCACAAATCTGGGTAGCATGAAGGCATTTTGAAAATTTTGCTCAAATATGCATCATAAATGTCTCCATAATTTTCTTTCCCCAGAGATGGGGTGGGTGGATGGGTGTGTGTGTGTGAGAGAACTGCCCCTTCCCTCCTCGCATTTCATTCTTTCAGAAACTGAAAGAAATCCAAGTTCTCATAGCTTTAAAATGGACTGCATCCAGGGAGAATCGGTGCTCTCTTCTCATTATTTATCTAAAGGGTTACATACTTTACAACATATAACTCTGCTGTTAAGAGGAAAGAGGGGGCAGGGGTGCCCACTTTAGAAAGAGGCCCTTTCCACAATGATTTCATGGTGAATTGGGAGTGGGGTAGTGTAAAGTCAGGCAAGCCCACACTGTTCTCACGGACCAAATGACTAAATGTGGGAGAGGAAAAAGGAGTCTGGCTGCATCCCCAGTTATGATCTGGCTCTGTAGTAGAATCAGTCTGCTAAACTCATTGCATTTTTATGCAATTTAGTCTGAGAGAAAGGAGAAGATCACTGAACCCTGACCCAACTGTGAGATTGGAATAACAACTAGAGAGACTTAGAGCTACCAACATTTGAGTCTCACAGCATTTAAATTAAAATAAATATTTAGTGTGTTTTTTCTTTAGGATCATCTCATGCAAGATTTATTAAATTCCAGTGTTTAACTCAAGCGCAAATGTAGCTTTAATTAGAAAGGATATTTTTACTTACTGCTGCACAGCATCATTAAATGGTGTTTGTAACTGAGAGTTATGAGCAGCTATGTCTAATGATCTGGATCAGACATTCCCAAACTGTGATCCATGGATCACTTGTGGTCTGTGGTGAGTTGGCTGGCCACATAGTGGAGACCATCATTCTTGTTTCCAGCCAATAAATTGCATTAAAAGAAGCGAAAACACCATTACTTTTCTAATGTTACTCTTCCAAGTAAGCCAGTGCTATATTTGTTAGAGCTATTATGTGTTTGTGAATGGGAGCAGGGAGTGATGCAGGCAATCGTGATGGGGTGGAGTGGTGGTCCACAAGACATGGTATTAAAGATGAGGCCCTCACTATGAAAAGTTTAAGAACCACTGACACAAGGCAAATGACTGTAATACAAATTTTAAAAAGGTAAATTGACCATGAATAAAGTTCCCAGTTTGAAAATATTTTAGTATTTGTCCTACACTAATACATGTATATTAATGTAATCACTCCTACAACAGGTCTTGTGTATATAAGCGGGGGAATAGTCCTGCTATTGTGGGGAATTTTCCTGGCTTCTGCACTAGCCCGGTGAAGTGGGCTAGCGAAAGGATCTGAGGCCTCACTCCCACTTCCTTTACCTAGTGGCCTCCCTGCCCTTGAGGACTCCCCTTCCACTCTCCTGTCTGGCAGATTCCTCCAAACCCCCAAAGGCTGGGCCCAGGATTCCTGGGGGGCTTGACCCCCAACCCTGCTGTGGTCACCTAGGACAGGTGCTAGGGTGTCCCCCCTCCGGGGTACTCTCTCTGCACTGGGCACTTCTCTGACCCACTGACCATTACATACAATTTAAAGCAAATGCAAGTTACTTAATCAACAGTTAATCTTAAAAAGAGTAAGGAAAAATGGGAAAGGTTAAAGGAAACACATCAACCCACTCTGGCAGGGAGTATCACGAAGAGTGTCAGGAACGTCAGGGCAGTTCACAGTCTGTTCCTTGTAGGTCCCAGGCCGCCTTCTCAGGCCCTGACTGTGCTGCAGGGATGCTGTGAGTTGGTGGCCTCAGGCTTTAAGTGGTAGGACCCTTCTTCCCAGCATTGTCCCTGCCCTGTCCGTGTCAGGGTTACAATCCAAGCCTGGCCTGCAGAGCCTCTTGGCTGAGGTGTCTCCCTGTGCTGGGCCCGCTGCCCAGGGTCCCCCTCGCTCTCCCCAGCTCACCACACCCAGCTCCAGACTGCTCCAGCCCCAGCTCCACCACTCTGTCTCAGCGCTGCTGCTGCTCTGCCCCCACCTCCCTGGGCTGCTTCTTTGACCCTCTGCCTCTGGTTGCTGCAGCTTTGCTCCCAGGACAGGTCTGTTCTGCAGGCTGCTTCTGTGACTCTGCTCCCAGCACTGACCTGCTTCATGGGCTGCTTTTCTGGCCCCTCTGGCTCTGGTTGCTGCAGCTCTGCTCCCAGGACAGGGTCTGCTCTCTCTGGGCTGTGCCTCTGTCTTTGGGCCTGCAGCTCTGCTCCCAGGACAGGGTCTGCTCTTTCTGGATCTGGCACAGCTCAGCTCCCCAGCTCAGCTTGCGCCCCTGCTTTCTCCTTAGCTCGGGCCCACTCTGTCTGATCCAGGCAATTCCAGCTCACAGGGAGGATGGGACCTTCCTGGTGTCCTGACTCTCTGATTAGCCTGCCCGCCCTGTCATTCAGGCTGACCTGAGAAAATTGGCCTCTCCCCATTGTTCCTGGGGACTATCAGTCTCAGAGTCCTCATTTCCATAGACCCTTCCCCTTTTAGTACTGGGAGCTAGCCAAGCAAAACACCCCCACTGAATGTTAGTAAGGGGGCAACAGTCCCCTTACACATCTTGATTAGATTCATATAATCTTTAGGCCCTATCCCAACAGTAGTACCTCCGATTTGTTTTAGAAATAATATTTACGGTGACTTTTCCAAGGGTATAGCAGAAATCTGGGATATTCTGGTTGTCTTTTTTTAAAAATCAACGTGGGGAGAGGGGAAAATGGGTGGATAGAATACTTATTTGTGGATCCAAGATGGGATAATTTTGTTCTCTTTCTATCTCATAAGGAAATAGAAAGCAGTCCACAAAACAGAAAGGTCCAGCCAACTTCTGTTTTCATATAGGTTTCTTTAGGAATTCCAAGACACAGCACTCACCTTTTAAAGAGCTGAGTGCATTTCTTCCATATTCATTTTGTTTGGTGTTTTCTGAATCCTTTGTATTATGTTGTCAGTCTCTAAATCTGGAGGATTTTTTTTCTCTCTCAATAGAATAATAGAAATGTAGTGCTGGAAGGGACCTCAAGAGGTCATCAAGTCAAGCTACCTGCGCTGTGGCAGGACCAAGTAAACCTAGGCCATCCCTGACAGATGTTTGTCCAGCTCATTTCTAAAAGCTTCAGTGATGGGGACTCCATGACCTCCTATTCTAGACCTTAGAAAGTTTTCCCCAATATTTAACCAAAATCTCCTTTTCTGCAGATTAAGACCATTACTACTTGTCCTACTTCAAGTGGACATGGAGAACAATTGATCATCACCCTCTTTATGACAGCTTATCAGGTTCCCCTGTCAGTTGTCTTTTCTCTAGACTAAACATGCCCAGTTTTTTAAAACCTTTTATCATTTTTGTTGCTCTCCTCTGGACTCTTTCCAATTTGTCCACATCTTTCCTAAAGTGTGGTGCCCAGAATTGGACACTGTTCTCCAGCTGGAGCCTCCCCAGTGCTGAACAGAGCAGGACAATTACCTCCCATGTCTTACATACAACGCTCCTACTAATACACCCCAGAATCTTATTAGCCTTTTTTGCAGCTGCAGCACATTGACGACTCATATCCTGTTTGTGGTCTCCTGTAACTCCCAGATCCTTTTCAGCAGTACTTCCACCTAAACAGTTATTCCCGACTTTGTAGTTGTGCATTTTATTTTTCTTTCCTAAGTGAAGTACTTTGCACTTCTCTTCACTGAATTTCATCTTGTTGACTTCAGACCAAGCCTCCAATTCATCAGGATCATTTTGAATTCTAATCCTGCCCTCCAAAGTGCTTGAAACTCCTCTCCTCTCAACTTGGTGTCACCTGCACACTTTTTATAAGCACACTTTCTACTCTATTATCCAAGTATTAATGAAAATATTGAGTAGTACTGGACTCAGGACTGATCCTTGCACAATCCCACTAGATAAACTCTCCCAATTTGACAGCAAACCATTGATAACTATGTTTTGAGTATGATCTTTCATCCTGTTTTGCACCCACTTACTAGTAGTTTCATATAGAACACATTTCCCTGTTTGCTTGTGAAAATGTGATGTGGAACTGCATCAGAAGCCTTACTGAAACCAAGGTACGTCATGTCTACTGCTTCCCCACCAGATCACTAATCCTATCAAAGAAGTTGGATTGGCATGACTTTTTTTCTTATAAACCAGTTTTTCCAGAGGCTTACACATTGTTTAATAAATTTCTCCGGTATCTTTCCAAAGTTATCCAAGTTAGGCTGACTGGTCTATAATTCCCCAGATCCTCCTTGTTCCCCTTTTTAGAGCTAGGTACTATGTTTGCCCTTCTCCAGTCTTCTGGGACTTCTCCTGTCCTCCAGAAGTTCTCAAACATAATTGCTAACAGCTCGAAGATTGCTTTAACTGGTTTCTTAAGTACCCTAGGATGAATTTCATCAGGCACTGCTGATTGAATATCTCTAATTTATCTGAATATTCTTTAACGTATTCTTTCCCTATTTTGCCTAGTGTTTCTTCCCCCCTTGATGGGTGGTGTTATGTTGAGTATCTGGTTCTACTTTTTAGTGTAGACAAGAAATAGGCATTAAGCACCTCAGGTTTCTTGATGTCATCAGTTATTAGCTCTCCTTCCGTGCTATGTAGAGGACCTACGCTAGGAGCAAGAAAGACAAAGGAAAGTGTATTTTAAGAACATTATCTTACTGCCTTTTGTCTCTTGAAAGGTGTAACTCAGAAAGGTGAAGGCACAAAATGATTTTGTCCCTACATACTTGTGCTGTTTTGTACTCCTCATCCATATAACAATATTTTTACTAATTTGTAGAATTCCCTTTTGATTTTCATGTTATTAAAGAGCTCCTGGTGGAGCCATATTGGCCTCTTACAAAGGAAAGAGGAAGAATAGTATCAGGATAGTTTGCAGTTGTGCCTTTAATATTGTCTCCTTGAGGAACAGCTAGTTCCCCTTGGGTTTTCTTCCAATGGGACCTTACCTTCCAGTTCTTCTTCTTTTTTTTTTTTTTTGAAGTCCATTATCCTTATTCTGCTGCTCTCACTCCTTCCGTTCCTTAAAATCATGAAATCTATCATTGTATGACTGCTATCACCCAAATTGCCTGGAGTGTGAAAGGTTAACTCGCTTCTGTTACCTGAGAAGAATTAAGACTCTTTAAAATTGTGAAGATGCTTATTTTTATTCTGATTTAAAAGGATGTTTTATGAAACAAATGTCTTTTCTAGGATAACAGCTGGCTTCAGCCTTCAGGTTCTGTCTAAGTGTTTTCATTCTTGTTTGCTTACAAGCAGCTGGAAGGGTGTGTAACCTGGGTGCTTGTTTAAGATGCTGATGTGCCTTCTATGGAGCACACAGAACTGGCTTCACTGAAAAGAATACGTTAAGATTGTCAGTGATCCTTTTGAATAGGTTAAGCCAACACCAATTCCTTTTGTTGAGAAAATGCTTTATTCTGAAAGTCTCTCAGATCTTCTGTACAACAGAAAATGCTGTGTTCTGCCATTATCAGAATGGCTCTATAAATGGGGCAAGGGTTATGGTGTTTTTTTCCCCTGGACTATATTAATTCCAAGTGTATGTCCTGACAAAAAGACATTTTATTGAATTATTTTTGTTACGCTAATTTATAAATAGAGGAATCCCTTTGAGTTGCCAAAACCTTACTGAAGTTGTCAGTCTCTCTCTTCTCCCCCTCCCCCGGCACCCTCTCCGCCCCAAGTGATGTGCATAATATAATTTTTCCACTTGGGTAGACCAGAGCTAGCAACTGAATGCATCAATAACAGGAGAAACAAAATTCAATTTCAAGCAACACCATAAAATATTTTCAGTAACATGAGACATTATAAGGAAAGGTGTAACGTTCAGTTGACTTATTTAAAGGAATATATATTGGGTAAGCCTGTGTATTTTCTCTTAGCTGCCCACACCGAGGAGGGGAGATGCAGAAGGGGTGGGGGCCAAAGTTAGAGGTTCTAGGCCTAGGATTTGACTTTGCACAGGCAAGCAAACCTGAGGTTCAGCTGTGATAAATGGACATTTTTGGCCTTCAGTTTCCCCTCTACTGTGCATTTCATCGGTTTCTGGTTATAACAAGGAGAAACTCTGTCTCTAGGATAGGTATCTCTTTAAAATGTTGGCAGTTTCCTTCAAGGTTTAAAATATATTTATTCGAGGTATTTCCTTTAGGAATAATTCCGAGCAGAAAGGAGGCAGAGGGTGGGAAATTGTCTCTAACATTGGTTGTAGTGAGAGCCATTCTCAAGGTGCTAAGAACAGCAGCAAGGGGGCAGGGGGAATGGTAGCATTTACCTGATGTTTTGTGGATGCACATCATATTAGATACTGGAGAAAAAATGTAAATGATAACAAATGTAGTATGCAACAATGTGTTTATAAAAATGTATTAATTCCCTTTTTCACAAATGAGGCTAAAATGCATAAAATTTAAATATTTAAAAGTATAATTATGCTTACAATTTGTTTGCAATAATTAGCATGCTTGCAGCCATTTTGCATATTTATAATTTTTAAAATATTTTCTGAGATTCATTCCTATGGATAACTGATGTGGAGCTGCCTGCTGGGTGAAGTGTTAATTCAGGATGCAAAAATCCTTAATTGTGTATCTTGCATCTTGCCAGAGGTTTAAATGTACCCTACAGAGGTTTGCTCACATGGACAATATACATTGAAGCCTCAACTGAGCCTGGAGGACATGATCTCTCATGTTTTATTAGAGGCCAGTTAACACCACACTATTGTGTGCTAGCCCTTCAAGACAAATGTTCTGTTAACTGTTCATCAGTGGGTTTTCAGGTACAGATTGTGATGGTACTGACTGCTAAAGTTGACAGGCTGTGGTACACACCCCTTATTTGCAATTTTATATATTCAGCCTATTTACATTCACATTTAGCTTGTGTGAAACAGGCACTTGTGGTGGTTCTCTCATAAACAAAAATAACACTAGGATGCTATTGAGGGTTATATGCCCATTATCTTAGGGTTATACAGTTCTTGGCTGTCCAGTGATTTTTTTGTTCATTTTCTCACCTCTTCTGACATCACTTATGTTGTATGACATTGTTTTTTATTTGATTCTCACTAACTGGAACATGTTTGGAGAGGTTTTTTGGGAAAAATGATAGACCCTTGCAATCGTTTGGGTATATGGATTTAATAACATTTCATTTCAGTAACCACAGTGCAACAACCAATTTTTCATCACTTCTGTTCGGGAGAAAGTGGTCCTAGAGCATATTTTTGTTCTTGATTGCTAAGTGGGTTTACACAGTACAATTCCTCCTTTTTGGCTGTGTTCTGCCATTATACCTTCTAGACACTAGACACAGATATGCTCAGGCTCCTCACAGCAACAGACACCTACTTTTAAATTTGTGTGTGAATTTATTGAAAGATGTAGTGCTGGCAAGTGGTCTTTCTCAAAGGGCTGCTATTCTTGTGACAGGTAGAGGACAAACACAGCACATGGCTGTAGTATGTAAAATCCTTTAATCTAGGACGTGGGTGCCTTACAGGAATTTTTGCCATGTGTCCCATGAGCAGAATTTCTCGTTATCCTGAGATTTAATCTGGATCCATATGAGGGTCAGAAAAAGAAAGCCTTCTAAGAAGGCCTGAAGCTATGGTGCTCCTTAACTAAAAGTTTCAAGACAGCAAAAGATTGATGACCTTAAGTCCTCCTTATTTGGGTCATTTTATGGTGGTTTAGCTTCCTATTTTTGTTTATATTTGTACCACAGATTGCAGACTACAGTGGACCATTTGACCCTGTATAGGATTATTTATTGAAGTTTCTATTTTATGTATAGTGCCAGACACTTTTTGGCACCTTACTTGAATAAATAAAGTAAAAGTTGCCACTAGCTATGAGATGGTGGGTAGTTCCGTTAAGAACTTGGCTTTGAGTGCAGGACATAAGTCAGAGCACATCCTCCACTTTTTCCTGTCTCTAGTTTCCACACTGTAGTCTGAGCATTATCTCAGCAGCACCATGTCTGTTCTGCAAACAACACTCTAATTCTTATTTTCAAGAATGCCAAATTAACTTAATTTATATTTAAATTTTAAATTCTAAAAGTTTATGGTATTTTTATCATGTTTGTGTGTCTTTGAATTTCTTTTTATTTTTTAAATTTTCTCTTACACTCCCTAAAATCATTACAATAAAAACATCTTATAATAAATAGGGGCAATTAAGTGTGAACATTTTTTTGAATTTCTCACAAGCTTCAAGTTGTGCTTTATAAAATACTTATTTGTCAGTAAAATGGAATTAAACACCCTTCTAAGTATCAATACAAAACAAATTATATCTGAGAACTTTCATCCTGAAGGATCCCAAAGTACTTTACAAGCTAGATAGTACCACTGAAATACTGTGACTGCCAGGATTGAAGATGTGTATAGTTGAAGGAGTATATTTTTGGCAAGGGATGAAGAAACAAACACCTGATAAGTAAAGTACGTTAGGGACCTCTAACATCATTACAGACAAAGTTTCACGCATGGGGAAATTGAATAATATTCTATTCATCTACCTCACAAGAATGACCAGTTGAATTGATCATGCCAAGAATTGAATCTGTGGTTCCAGGAATTCTAAGGCCAAGTCTACACTACAGCCGGGATTGAAGCTCTTAGATCGATCCACCAGCGGTCGATTTAGCAGGTCTAGTAAAGACCCACCAAATCGACTGCAGATCGTTTTCCAGTCAACCCCTGTATTCTAAGGTAAGTCAATGGGAGATTTTCTCCTGTAGACCCCATGGTAATTCGACCTAAGGTAGGTCAACTCCAGCTAAGTTATTCACATAGCTGGAGTTGCGTAGCGTAGGTCGACTTACCATGGTAGTGTAGACATAGCCTCAGTATTTTGCACCCTAATGCTTAGTCCATTCAGTCGGTATATCTTGGGCATCAACCTGTATGTCCCTGTATACACCACACTATTTGGGTTGCTTTGATTATGTAATTCCTGGAAGTTGCTGGCTGGAAAGCTGCTACATCAGCCAGTAGTCACTGTCTTTCTAGGAAGTACTGTTTATGGAAGTGGCATCAAAAACAGAGTAACAAAATTTCTGCCTCTGAAAAAGTGTTTTCTACTTGGCCCTGCAATAAATCTTGTTCTTATCCTGTTCAATCAATGAACACTACCAGACCCTTCAACATATTAATGAAAATCTTAGCATACTGTTTAGATTATGGCAATATTATATTTCACTAGACCAATATTATATAATGGTTACATTTGGACTTTGTCATCTTTTCGTTCCCCTAGTAGCATCCTGGGGTGGCCTTTAAAAGAAGGTATCTGTTAGATTCTCTGTGGGTGGTCAGAAAGCAGAAGACTTCGAGTTACAAAGGCTTTTGTTTGTTTTGGGTGAAGGCTTCAAAGGCTCACAGACTTCCTTACATGATGATGTAGTCAGGAAATACAATGGGGGTGAGAGGGAAAGAATTTGCTGAAGCTGTTTTATATAAAATGGAACTTACAGATGCTATCCTCCTTGTGTTTGAGCTGTAAGCTAATATGGTCACGGATTTTTCTTTGCTCTAGGTGTCTTTGATGTTTGCATCAATTGCCCTCAATAAAGCTTCCAGGGTTTTTTTACACATTCATTTTGGAAATGTAAAATACAATGATGCATTCATAAGTCAAACTGTAAATAGTGTATTAAAGCTGAGTGACTTAATGTACATATTTGAACTGCTTGATGCTGGAACACATTCCAGTCCATATGTTCTGCAGATTCCGGTTAGTAAAACTCTCCAGCTGCAGCTTGTGACAAAGTGTGGGTTATGGTTTAAAGCTGTACTTTTTTTTATACATTCAAGGAATTACCTCATGAGCTCCTTCCAGTTCTCAGGATTACTCACTCATGCAGCTTGCCCAGGATGCTCTGTCTGCAGAGCTTGTGATCTGTGTGTATATCACCTGTTAGTCACTTTATTACATAAAGTTAATAATATACATTTCTGAAAGTTCATCATTTTCATTTGATACTGCACTTCTACAGACAACTTTAGGTGTTCATGTAAAAACTATTCAGAAAGGAATAGCAAATATCCTAATGCCACTACATAAATGCGTGGTGCACCCACACCTTGAATACTGTCTAGGTCTGTTAGCCCCATCTCAACAAGAATATGGTGGAACGGGAACAGGTTCAGAGGAGGGCAACAAAGATGATCAAGTGTATGGATTGGCTTCTATACGAGAAGAGACTGAAAGGATTAGGGCTGATCAGCTTAGAAAAGAGACTGTTAAAGGGGAATATGATAGAGGTCTATAAAATCTTGAATGGTGTAGAGCAAGTGAATAGAAGTGTGTGTTTACTCTTTCACACAACACAAAACCTAGGGGTCACCCAACGAAAATAATAGGCAGAGGTTCAGAGCAGGTTTCACACAATTACCCTATGGAACTCATTGCCATAGGATGTTGTGATTGCCAAAAGTATAACTGGGTTCAAAAAAACTAGATGCTTTCTTGGAGGACAGGACTATCAATGGACATAATCCAAGATGGCCAGGGATGTAACCCCACGCTTGGGGTGATCCTAAACCTTTGACTGCCAGAAGCTGGGATGGCAAGATGGGTGGATCTCTCCAATGGCTCTGTTCCCTGTGAAGCTCTGATACTGGCCACTGTTGGAAGACAGGGTACTGGGCTAGATGGACCATTTGTCTGACCCACTATGCTCATAGTTTTATATGCAAAACATATTTTGATAAACTAACTTATTTATTAAACAATTTAGTGAATTGAACTGATAATTTCTAGGTCACCATGTCCTTTAAATTTTTAAGAACTAGTACTTCTCATCCTTTTAACACACCATTTTTATTCACAGACCGGAAGAGGCAAACAAGCTCTCTTTCAACTCCAAAGTGGTTTCTTAACTTTGAATAAACTAATTAATCATTGAACTAAACTAGTTAAATAAACTGAAATTAATATTTTTTCTCTGTACCTGCAGAAGAGGCTACTGCTATCAAAAGCTGGTTTAGCACTTCAACAAACTCTTAGTTCCAGTTGCTTAGTCGGTGACCTCTACCAGTTTAGTGGTTTCACTTTCTTTAAAACTTGACAGCAAACATGTACTGTGTACATTTTTATTTTAATTTAAATTATTTTAATAGATTAATATAGGTTGTCAAATTTGATTTTTAAATAGGATTAATTTTAAAAATCCAGTTTTAAAGCAAAATGGTTTTGTGTTTTGTTTTTGTTTTTTAAATCTACTTTTATCCACACTGTGATCCTGAGTCTCAGTCCTGTCCTTGGCCAAAGCAGATTCTGACAGAAGCAGGCCATTCTAGGAAACATTTTAAATGTATTAGACTTTGACAGTTGTTGCTGTCACTTTGCTACTTACTTTTCCAAAATTTTACTGCAAGGATTAGTCAAGCTAAGTTGGTTGGTTTGCATTTGAGTACTCTGATTATATAGGAAAAATCAACTACAGTTAATTATTCTTTTGGGAATAGTTACCCATTTTCCATTTCAAGAGGATCTGGGGTTCTTCTAACTGTAACTGGAGACTGTTTTACATGGCCTCACATCAGCTTCCCAAAGCTCAGCACAATGCAGCACTGACTCTTAAGTCAGCGCTCCAAAAATCCTGTAACTTACTAAAAATAACATGGTCGTTGATCAAAGAAATAATAAAGATCAGACCGAGGTAAATTATAGTTGCATTTGGGAAGGTTTGATTGTTATACTCACTATGAGGTATTTTTTTAAGTTTTCTTTTTTTATGGAACACTACACTTGAAAACAGATTTGATTTTAAAGAAAATAATATGTAAGCTTTCTGCTAAAGGCAGGGGTAAATATTTCACAGTAGCAATTCTTTTGCTGCAGAACTTCTGCTCTTATGGCAGATGTCACAGCAGAAATAAAACCCAACTTGATTTCCATATGTAGAAAACAGGATCAAATCAGTGTAGGAAATTGAATGCCTTTAATTTCTGTCAGGCTTTCTGATGTGGGTCATTCTGCCAGTTGTTAAATGAACTTCGTCAGTGTAACACATTCATAAATAAGAACTTTACAAATAGTTGATACTCATTATACTAGCAGAAATCAGCAACACTCGAGAATGTGGTGGTTTAAGGTGCATAATATCCTATGACCTTTTTTTTTAAAAGATCCCACAATGTCTCTAAAGAATATAGGGCTTGAGTCTCATTTGCATCAAACACATTTTATGCTGCTCTGGCAGTTTAAAGGCCCTTAATGGAATGAGAATAAAAGTTCCACATCAGCTTATAGATCAGTGTATATTGTTGCCTTCCTAAAATTTTAGGAAAAGAATTCCTGAAATACATGTTTCTGATGAACATCTAAGCTAGGCTTTTTAAATTGCAAAAATTAATAAAAATCATTATCAGTAAGATACATCCTACAAAATACTACATTTTAAACAGTTAAATTTTTTTAATGTAATCCTAGGCCCATATTCAAGTTTATCATGATTTTAGCTTCAAATATACTTACAACTAATTGCCTGCAGTCTATTAACCACCTTATGTTCTTTTGTACTTACAATTCAAGTCACTTACTTTTATATTAAACACACTTAAAGTGCATTTAATCTTAATGATAACATAGATTATAAAAACAGATTTTTCTCATCGAGATTTATTTCTGTATTCTGTACTGATACTTGAGGTCTTATTTTTATGAGTGGTAAGTCAAAAGGACACTTGCATCTGTTTAAAAAAATTAGTATTTGACATCTTATTTATTTTTTCCCTTTTTAGCAGTACTTGTTTAGAAGCTTGCAAATAATATTTATTTCCCTATGTTTTTCCCACTTGTACCTGTATCAAGGTGGAAGACTTCTTTTAAAAATGGTAGTAAAAATTTGAAGGTCATTCTCAATGAGGTTAATAACTCCTGTGATGTGATGTGTTATGTAGGTGGTAAGACTTGGTTGCATCTGGCATTTTGTGGAATTCAGGCACATCAGGAATTGCAGTCCATAGTATAGGGGCTGAAGGTCAAATTTTTGCCAGTGTTCCTTTTAAAGAATATTGGCTGGGTAAAATATGTAAAAGGTTTTTAGAATTTAAATAGAAGAAGGGATATAGAAGGAAATGCCTACATTTTAAGTAGCCCTATAAAGTCTTTTCAAAAAATGTAAACACAGCCAGCAACTCAAAGCTCATGGCTTTCAATGCTGAGAGTCTGCAGGACCATGGATGCCCTGGGAGAAGCCGGATAAGATATGACATAATTTCCTGGCCTCTTGTAGAGGAAGGTGTACATCAAAATAGGGGAAAAAATGTAAAAGCCTAAAGTAAACTTACCAGAAGGCCAGAGACAGTAACAGCAAGTTTGGGTGAATGTTCTATGGTAAGATGGACAGGATAATGAAAAAATGCCCAGTCACTCAGCTGTCAGATACTGTGGAAGTGATGTAGCCTTGGCTCCAGAGAAAACTTAGTAATTTTCACATTTGATCAGTTCTGCACAAAATATTTTTTCTGTTAGATTTGTGCAGGTAAAATCTCTTGTCATAAAGTGCTTTGTTCCAAAGGGTGCCACAATTGAAAATGGGCTGGTGAACTTTGTCAACTCTAATGAAGCCCATTTATTTTTCCTCTTTTAAAACTGATCATTTTTTAACATGCAAAGTGCCCATCTCTAGCAAATAGCTATGAAGAAAAGGGGCAATTTTACTAGTTTGTTTTAGAATAGTCTCTGAAGATTAAGTACCTGTGTTTGGTTTATTGTTGGGTCCCTGTTTTGGGTATTTGTTCACTTTGTGGGAATTAGTTTTGTTGGAAAAACAATGTAAATTTATTTTGTACAAGAGAAATATTGAAGCAGATACTGCACCATTTGTCTTTTTCTGGTGATGATGGAGATACAATACTACTTTTCTCTCAAATTTAAAAAAAAGATCTTTATAAAATAGCTCTTACAAGCAACTTAGTTGTTTGTTGAATGAAAGTTGAATGTGTAGCTACAGAACCCCTGTTCCTGCATACCCTGTCCACTGCAACAAAGGAGGTATGTAACCGTTGGCCTTCTCCATGAAAACCACCCTCCACAGAGAACAGGATTTGCCCCACATTGCATATGGATTCCTTTGTGTGAGGGAGTGATCTTAACCAGCTGAGTTCCAGCCCAGTGCTCTATCCGCAACACCTCCCTGCCTCTTTAGTCAGGTTTAGCTGTGACACTGACCAGAATCTCTCAAAGTTGAGTCTTTCTTTGGGAACACAGTGCTGGCAGCAACTGTGCAGAAATGATTATACTCATTTAGGACAATATGTCCTTTATAGGTATGTGGGGAGAGGGAGTTGGCAACAGAAGTAACCATCCCAGTCAAATGACCTCCCCATATTCTGGTTAAGCTAAAAGGGTTCAATAAAGGAGTACTGAAATGGCAGAGGGAGAATGCTTGTCATTGTTATGATTGAATTAAATGTATTTTCATTTCAGAAGGATAACAATATTAGATCTTAATGGGATTAGCTTAATTGAAATTTGTGGCATCATTTTGACACTAAAGATCATGATTACCCAAATCCCTCTATTTTGAGACGGTTGGTACAGATTCTACAATTTTAGTAGTGCCCTATTCATGCTGGTACAGTTAAAGGTTTGTCAAAGTTTCCATTAGCAAACTTTTTTTCCAAGGGGGCTTTAATTTAGCTGTAATGTGCTCTAATGTGAAACTTGCAATAGTTATAATTCAGTAGCGAATCTCATTCCTTTTCTTAAAGTTTAAGTAGGTTTCAGCACTTTAAAAGTTGTTAGAAGGGCAGGAACTAGAAGTTTCATGACTTCAGAAGTTCTCTGTGCTCAAATCCCCCCCAACACACTCCCTTGAATTTTTGCATTTAATTAGGATCTGTCCTTTTGATACTTAAATTAGAGAAACAATTCATTGAAAAGACATTAAGGTCTTGATCAGATTGATGGTTCAAATACATACTTTATTGAAAAGCCCCTGAATACATACAAACGTGATCTGGTTGTTAATGCAAGCTTTAAAAGTCTCTAAATACATACTTGGCCAAAAGACATTAGTCTGAATCGAGTAAATATTTATCTAAGGAGTTTTTAAGAGGCTAGTTATGTTGGAGTACTGTTTGAGGAATTTTCTTTTTTAATACTAACGAAAAATACCTATGGAAATTAATCTATAAAAATGCAAAAATAGTTTTTGAAGTCTTTGACTTAAATCCATAAAAACTAGATGATCCATTGTTTAGACTGAGTATCGTTAGTGACTCATGCTTTAACTTGCTCTCTTATAAGTTCTTCATGGGATTTAGGCTACTGAGTGATCTTTCATACATACAGTGTATGATTCACCACTGCTTTGTTTCAGATTTACCGTTTTTAATATACCTTTTCAATGTACCTTTTTTAAAACAAATTGTACAAAACTCAAGTATGGCACTTCAGTAGTCCTGATTCTCTGCTCCCTTATACCTTGTAGTTGTTTACACCTGTGAAAAGTGAGTATAAAATTCTATCACAGGTTTAAATGAATGTGGAATGCTGATTTAATAGCGACTTACTGCTAGCGACTTCGTATTAACTTTGCAAATGCATAAATGCCTACAGAAGGTACAGGGCAGGAGAGAACTGGATTGCATTAAGCAGAAATTAATTCCTATCTTAACTCCTGTCTTTAATAGGCTTACATCAAGGATGAATTTGGCCCAGAGCTTGAGTCCAGATTTTTAACTTTAGCTCTGAATTCTTTGCTTTGTGGATTTGAGATGCATAATAAAGGTATAGTTATTTTAAATGAGCTTAATATGCCATGGAAACTTTCTTTGTATAAGGCTTTGCCATTTTATTTTATTTTGATGAGGGCTTGGTTATGTTTTGGTTTCATGCCATTCTACATATAAACTGGTGCGATTCCAGGTGCTTTTGTAGTTCTAGCTGACTGTTCACCTCTAGGAAAACCTCATGCAAATAAGATCCCAAGAGAAATATATTAGATGATTGCAAGTTGTTCCTTTAGTTATTTCATAAACTGAGCCCAGCAGCTAGATCTTGGCTTTTATTTGCAATGTTTGCTTAGCAGGGGTCCAGGAATGAACTAAGAAATTCAGTGACTGATTTTGTCCATTCTCTCTCCATGAGAGATGGTCTCCTCATCTCACAGTGGAGGTTGCACTTGACGCATACAGGAAAAATAACTTTACAGTGGTTGGCTTCTATTTTGTAAAATGAATTCTTTGAACCTAAGTCTGGAGATCCTGCTGTGTTATATTAGTGGGTCATATACTATAGCTTTGAATCCAGGCATAAGAGGGGTTAAAAAATCATTTGCAGGCAATGTCCTTCATTTCATTATTACAAACACTAGTGTGTATATATAAGAAAATATCTTCTTATGGTTTAAATAATTTCATAAAGATTCTTTCTTCACTTTGAAAATACAGTCAGGGACTGAACAGGGACAATTCACAGCAGCTGGGTAAGACTACTTTTCCTAAAGAATGCCATCTTGTGCTCCTCAAACTAAGCTTTCATATCATATTTAATTGTTTTTTAAATTTTATTTTAAATCTTCCAGCATACATGGTGATGAAGTTAATCCTTGTGATGAGACTATGAGAACTAAGTGTCTCCAGACAGCCTGAAACAATGGGGCAGAGTCTCTCCTTCATGAGAACTCTGCTTAGGGCAGGGAAGATTGGGGTGGAGGGGGGAGAAGGGACATCAGGGTGTGGGCTATGGTGGAGCTGGGCCTGAGAACCAGGGATCCACAGTGTTGCTTAGGGTTTATAGACTTTAAGGCCAGAGGAGACCATCGTGATCATCTAGTCTGACCTGCACATTGCAGGCCACAGAACCTTACCCACCCACTTCTGTAATAGACCCATAACATCTGACTTAGTTATTGAAGTCCTCAAATCAAAATTTAAAGACTTCAAGTTACAGAGAATCCACCATTTACTCTAATGTAAACCTGCAAGGGACCCATGCCTCATGATGCAGAAGGTGAAACTCTCCCAAAGTCTGTGCCAATCTGACCCAGGGGAAAATTCCTTCCTGACCCCTAATATGGCAGTCAGTCAGACCCTGAGCATATTGGTAAAACTCACCAGCCAGACACCTGGGAAAGAATTCTCTCTAACTCAGAGCCCTCCCCATCTTGTGTCCCCGTCACTATGGATGTTTGCTACTAGTAGTTGCAGATGGGCCACATGCCATTGTAGGCAGTCTCTTCCATAAACTTATCAAGCTCAGTCTTTAAGCCAGTTACGGTTTTTTTGCCCCCCACTGCTCCCCTTGGAAGGCTGTTCCAGAGCTACACTCCTCAGAATGTGAGAAACCTTTGTCTAATTTCAAGACTAAACTTGTTGATGGCCAGTTAATATCCATTTGTTCTCATGTCCTCATTGGCACTTAACTTAAATAACTCTTCTTCCTCCCTGGTATGTATCCCTCTGATGTATTTATAGAGAGCAATCCTCTCGCTCATCAGTTGTCTTTTGGTTAGGCTAAACAAGCCAAGCTCCTTAAATCTCCTCTATAAGGTAGGATTTCCATTTCTCTGATCATTCTAGTAGCCCTTCCCTGCACCTGTTCCAATTTGAATTAATCTTAAACATGGGAGACCAGAATTGCACACAGTATTCCAGATGAGATCTCACCAGTCCCTTGTATAATGACATTAGCACTTCTGACTCTACTGAAAATACCTCACCTGATGAATCCTAGGATTGTATTAGCCTTTGTCACAGCCACATGACATTGGCATTTCATGGTTGATCACAAGATGACTAATTCACCCAGGTCTTTTGCCTCCTTGGTCACTTCCAACTTGTTGTTAGTCCCTAAATGCATGAGTTTGCACTGTTAAATTTCATCCCATTTCTTTTAACTGCAGTTTTCAAGATCATTTAAATCTTCTTGTATAATACTCCGATCTTCGTCAATATTGGCTATACCTCCCCAACTTTGTGTCACCTGCAAATTTTATTAGCACACTCCCACTTTTTGTGCCAAGGTCATAAATGAAAATGTTAAATAAGATTGGTCCCAAGGCCGATCCCTGAGGAGCTTTACTAGTAACCTCCCTCCAGCCTGACAGTTCAGCTTTCAGTATGATCCACTATAGTCTCCCCTTACCCAGTTCTTTATTCACCTTACAATTCTCATATTCACCCCCATCTTTTCCAATTTGATTAATTTCCCATGTAGAACTGTATCAAATGTCTTACTGAAATCCAGGCAGATTAGATCTACTGCATTTTCTTTGTCAAAAACATCTCTTTTCTTCTGAAAGAAAGATCAGGGCGGTCTGGCAAGGTCTACCTTTTGTAAAACCATGTTGTATTTTATCCCAATTATCATTTCCCTCTATGTCCTTCCCTCTATGTCCTTAACTGTCTTCTCTTTCAAAATTTGTTCCAAGGCCTTCCATACAATTGAGGTCAAACTAACAGGAGTGTGGTTTCACTTTTTTGCCCCTTTCTTAAAAATAGATACTATATTAGCAATTCGGAGTTTAGCCAGGATTTTTAATGAAACTTTATTGGTCTGGCAATTTCATGTGCCTGTTCCATTATTCTTGGATGGAGATTATTTGGGCCCCCCAATTTGGTCCCATTAAGCTTGACTTCCACCTCTGAGATAATTTTTGGTTTCCATATTCACATTTCACTTAACCACCCCACCACTACCTCTAAGCTCCTCATTACCCTTATTAAAAACTGAGGCAAAGTAGTCATTTAGGTGTTGGGTCAGGCCTAGATTATCTTTAATCTCCACCCCATCCTCCGTTCTTAGCGGTTCCACTTCTTGCGTTGTTTTCATTTTGTTTATATTGCTATAGAAACTTTTACTATTGATTTTACTTTCCTTTGCCAGGTCCAACTCTGCTTGGCATTTGGCCGTTACTTGTTCCCTATATTTTTTGACCTCCAAGAAGTAGATTCCTTGCTTATCCTTTCTTTTATCTTAAACTGAATTAGCTCACTATCACTGGAACCAAGCTTGTCCTCTACAACCAGCTCTTCTATGAGGTCCTCACTACATACCAATACTAAATTCAAAATGGGCATCTCCTCTTGTTGGTTTGGTGACTATTTAGTGAAGAAATCTATTGGCTATCACATTCAGGAAAATCTGGGCCCTACCATTATTAGTAACTCTTGTCCTCTAATCTATGTCCGGGAAATTCAAGTCTCCCATAATCAGAAAATTGCCAGTTTTTATTTCATTAAAATATCCAGTCTCTAAGCATATCCAAATTGGATCTTGGGATCTGTAGCATACCCCAAGCACTATCCCAGAGGAGCCCTGGGTAGCTTTATTCCCCAAAGTGATTTTGACCCAAACTGACTCTGTTTTATCCATTCCATCACTTCTAATTTCTTTTCAGATTACCTTATTAACATGTAATGCTACTCCACCACCTTTACCTTTATTTCTGCCTTTTCTGAACAGCACACCTCTTTCAGTACCTGTACTAGTCTACCATGTTTCTGTTAATCCTATAATATCTGCTTTCACTTCCTGCACCAGTAGTTCTAGTTCCTCAGTTTTGTTAACCAAGCTCCTTGCATTGGTGTACAAACATCTTGGTTGTTTCTGCTTGGCTTTGCCTAGATTCTCACCCAATTAGGTACAGTCATTCTACTGCCAGTGTCACCTACCTGTCTGTTAGCATCACTGGGATTGGTGTTAATTTCCTCTTGATGTCCATTCTCCTACCCACTGCTGTTCCTTTCTTCATTGCTATATCCTTTTTAATTTTCTTCCTGGTCAATATTAGATTCAGCAGTGGAGGTTACGTGAGCATCTTCAACTGGCTTCTCTGAATACTTAGCTGTGAAGCTCTTTTAATCAGTGGTGCCAACCTCAATCCCAGAAGTCTATTTCCTTCTCATCCTATGAGAACAATCTTCTGTTCATGAATGTGACTCCCAGTTGTTGAACATCCCAAAGCTCTCCTAGTAGCACCACTGCCTGAGCCATCTGTTGATCATCATCTTGTCTTGCCTTCATTCTCCTCCTCTAGGGACAGATAGAATCCCACTGAAGATCACCTGAACCTCTGTTTCTTTAATGTCTTCCCCAGCCTGGCATAATCTCCCTTGATGCATTTTAGCCAGAATCTAGAAATATCATTTGTTCCCACATGAAGGACAATCAGTGGATTCTTTCCTGCACCCATTAGGGCTGTCTTCAGCCTCAGGTCCACATCCTGTATCTTTGCTCCCAGAAGATAGCACACGGTTCTGTTCTCTGGATCAGCTCTGTGACAGGCCTGTCCATTTTTCTTTGTAGGGAATCAACAGTTATGTTGACTTGTTTCTTCCTGGTGTTGCAGCAAGTCCTCTTGTCTTTTGTTCTCCCTTGCAATCTTACGAGTCATCCACTGTCCCGGGGCTTCAAACTCTGGCTATTTCCATTGACTCTTCCCTTCTTGTAGGACTAGTGACTCTCCTCTTCCTTCATGCCCTCCCATCTTCTGTTACTGGCTGTTATGCCCCTTCTCCATTTTCAAACTCAGCAAATCTGTTCCTGAGTTCTATTTCTCCTTCACTAGCTGGTCTTCTCTGTCTGGTTCTTGTAGTCACATGCCTCCACTGGCCACTTTTCTGACCCATCAGTCTACCCTCCAGTGTTCTCCAGTCCAGCTTGCATCTGGAAGACTTGAGTTTTCCTTTCAGTCTTCTCTTGCCTTCCCTCCATCTGCTTGAGTCCCCTTTGAAACTCCATCATAGAGTCTACCTGCATCTCCAGACCTCGGAACTTCTCTTCCATCAGCTCTGTCAGAGTTGCTCCAGACTAGCTTGTAAATTCTGCAAATGTCAGTGTCCTTAATGGACCCTGCAAAAGTGGAGGATTGACTTGGCAGAGCTCTTCTCTGAAGCTCCTAAAAAACAAATGAAAAAAAAATCACCCCAAAACACTTTGCCCCTTCTCCAACTCACTTCATTTGCCCAGAGTGGGAAGCAGAGGAAGTAGCAACAGAGAATTCCCTTCAATGGGGCATTCTCTGCTGGTCATTTGTATCTGGGTTATGGTTCCTCTATGCCACCTAAGTCCGTGCAAATAGGCCATAAAGCAGATTAAGAATATGGTCCTTCAGTATTTTCCTTTCTGGGATTAAAATATGTGGATGGTGATGAAAAATGTACAATCATAGTGATCTTGCAGTGAATGTTCAGCCTTGGCTTATGCTCAGTTAACTACTGAGCTAAGGAGGCCTCACTTAAGTCCTTCTGGATATAGGACTGCTTGATTGAGGTAAAGTCAGGGGGCAGTAATACTACTTTCCCTTATTCTCAGAAAAAACGAAGCAGGAATTTAAATGCCTAAAACTACTGTGAATGCATTGTTTGGTATGAGTAACCAAGCAGTCAAAAGATAGTAAATTCCAATAGCGCAGCCCCAGTTGCAGGTTAGCACAGCCCCAGTCACAGGGATGAGCAGGGGCAGTGCACCCACAGCCCTGGCTGCAGCCGTAGCTGAAGTCACAGCGGTCTGGTAAAGTAATAGGGGGTGTGTGTGTGTGCATAATATGGTGACCAGACAGCAAGTGTGAAAAATCGGGATATGGGGGGTGGGGGGCGGGGAGATATGTAATAGGAGCCTATATAAGAGAGACCCCAAAATCAGGACATCTGGTCACTCTATATATATATATAATAAATAAAAAAAAAGCATGACCTGGAATGCAAAGGCTGAGGCCTGTAAAATTTTTAGCTTAGTCAGATTAGGCCATAGACTTTAAAATGCTTGTGAGTGGGTGACCTAGGAATAACCCTATGGCAGTAAGGTCACTCATAAAAAAACAACCTTCCACACAAACTTCCTCGTGGCTGGATTTTACTAAAACTAGACAAGCCATTTACAACGCACACTTTGCTTCTCTACAAAAGAAAAAGGACACTAAACTTTCTAAACTACTACATGCTACAAGGGGCCACAGCAATGGTTCCCTCAACCCACCTAGCAATATTGTTAACCTATCCAACTATACTCTCAGCCCAGCAGAAGCAGCTGTTCTATCTCGGGGCCTCTCCTTCTGCCCCTCCACCCCCACGAACATGATACAGATCTGTGGTGACCTAGAATCCTATTTTCGACGTCTCCGACTCAAGGAATATTTCCAAAATACCTCTGAACAACATACTAATCCACAGAGGTCTCCCTACCAACACTACAGAAAGAGGGATTCTAGGTGGACTCCTCCTGAGGGTCGAAACAGCAGACTGGACTTCTACATAGAGTGCTTCCGCCGACGTGCACGGGCTGAAATTGTGGAAAAGCAGCATCACTTGCCCCATAACCTCAGCCATGCGGAACGCAATGCCATCCACAGCCTCAGAAACAACTCTGACATCATAATCAAAAAGGCTGACAAAGGAGGTGCTGTTGTCATCATGAATAGGTCGGAATATGAACAAGAGGCTGCTCGGCAGCTCTCCAACACGAGTTTCTACAAGCCATTACCCTATGATCCTACTGAGAGTTACCAAAAGCAACTACAGCATTTACTCAAGAAACTTCCTGAAAAAGCACAAGATCAAATCCGCACAGACACACCCCTGGAACCCCGACCTGGGATATTCTATCTACTACCCAAGATCCATAAACCTGGAAATCCTGGGCACCCCATCATCTCAGGCATTGTCACCTTGACAGCAGGATTGTCTGGCTATGTAGACTCCCTCCTCAGGCCCTACGCTACCAGCACTCCCAGCTACCTTCGAGACACCACTGGCTTCCTGAGGAAACTTCAATCCATCGGTGATCTTCCTGATAACACCATCCTGGCCACTATGGGTGTAGAGGCCCTCTACACCAACATTCCACACAAAGATGGACTACAAGCCGTCAAGAACACTATCCCCGATAATGTCACGGCTAACCTGGTGGCTGAACTGTGACTTTGTCCTTACCCATAACTATTTCACATTTGGGGACAATGTATACCTTCAGATCAGCGGCACTGCTATGGGTACCCGCATGGCCCCACAATATGCCAACATTTTTATGGCTGATTTAGAACAACGCTTCCTCAGCTCTCGTCCCCTAAAGCCCCTACTCTACTTGCGCTATATTGATGACATCTTCATCATCTGGACCCATGGAAAAGAAGCCCTTGAGGAATTCCACCATGATTTCAACAATTTCCACCCCACCACCAACCTCAGTCTGGTCCAGTCCACACAAGAGATCCACTTCCTGGACACTACAGTGCTAATAAGCAATGGTCACATAAACACCACCCTATACCGGAAACCTACTGACCGCTATTCCTACCTGCATGCCTCCAGCTTTCACCCTGACCACACCACACGATCCATCGTCTACAGCCAAGCTCTACGATACAACCGCATTTGCTCCAACCCCTCAGACAGAGACAAACACCTACAAGATCTCTATCAAGCTTTCTTACAATACCCACCTGCAGAAGTAAAGAAACAGATTGATAGAGCCAGAAGAGTTCCCAGAAGTTACCTACTACAGGACAGGCCTAACAAAGAAAATAACAGAACGCCACTAGCCGTCACCTTCAGCCCCCAACTAAAACCCCTCCAACGCATTATTAAGGATCTACAACCTATCCTAAAGGATGACCCAACACTCTCACAAATCTTGGGAGACAGGCCAGTCCTTGCCTACAGACAGCCCCGCAACCTGAAGCAAATACTCACCAACAACCACATACCACACAACAGAACCACTAATCCAGGAACTTATCCTTGCAACAAAGCCCATTGCCAGTTGTGCCCACATCTATTCAGGGGACACCATCACAGGGCCTAATAACATCAGCCACACTATCAGAGGCTCGTTCACCTGCACATCCACCAATGTGATATATGCCACATCATGTGCCAGCAATGCCCCTCTGCCATGTACATTGGTCAAACTGGACAGTCTCTACGTAAAAGAATAAATGGACACAAATCAGATGTCAAGAATTATAACATTCATAAACCAGTCGAAGAACACTTCAATCTCTCTGGTCACGCAATCACAGACATGAAGGTCGCTATCTTAAAACAAAAAAACTTCAAATCCAGACTCCAGTGAGAAACTGCTGAATTGGAATTCATTTGCAAATTGGATACTATTAATTTAGGCTTAAATAGAGACTGGGAGTGGCTAAGTCATTATGCAAGGTAGCCTATTTCCCCTTGTTTTTTCCTATCCTCCCCCCCCCCCAGATGTTCTGGTTTAACTTGGATTTAAACTTGGAGAGTGGTCAGTTTGGATAAGCTATTACCAGCAGGAGAGTGAGTTTGTGTGTGCATTGGGGTGGGGGGGATGTGAGAACCTGGATTTGTGCAGGAAATAGCCCAACTTGATTATCATGCACATTGTGTAAAGAGTTGTCACTTTGGATGGGCTATCACCAGCAGTAGAGTGAATTTGTGTGGGGGGGTGGAGGGTGAGAAAACCTGGATTTGTGCTGGAAATGGCCCAACCTGATGATCACTTTAGATAAGCTATTACCAGCAGGACAGTGGGGTGGGAGGAGGTATTGTTTCATATTCTCTGTGTATATATAAAGTCTGCTGCAGTTTCCACGGTATGCATCCGATGAAGTGAGCTGTAGCTCACGAAAGCTCATGCTCAAATAAATTGGTTAGTCTCTAAGGTGCCACAAGTACTCCTTTTCTTTTTGCGAATACAGACTAACACGGCTGTTACTCTGAAACCTGTCATATTGGCACATTGTTTTACAGTAATGTTATGGAAAACTAGATTGCAATAAACTGCAATTTATTGTCCAAGATCACAAGACATCTGATTGTAACATCATGGAATGTCCTTCCTGACCGCAGAGTACATGTTGTTCATAGATGCTAATGAGAATACGAGGAACTAAGAAACAACCTATGAAAAAGGGGGCAACCCAATATTCATGGTGTGTGGAAGTACAAATAAGGAAAAGAGGGTTTCAACCCTCATGCATATGTGCTAGGTGTAGTGAGAACAATATAAAAGAGGTTCCTTGGTTGGATAAAAGTCAAGACCCCACAGGAAACCGCAGCAGGAACCATCCCTCTACTGATGATCATCTGAGAGATCCATCAGAACCTAGAATATCTTCTGAGGATGCGAATAAGGCTACAGTCTTAGTCACTGCATGGGTTTTTGTAGGATTTCTATATGAATGGGTAATTGTAATATTACTTATTGCTTTAATAAAACTTGTAGTACAGAAAAAGTTTGTACTTGTGATTGTCTGTGGTCACTATCCTTGGACTTCATGTGCTCCTGGAGTCTCCAAATTTGGGAAGAGCACCAGAGGTGATTTTTCACACTGAGCTTGAAACTGTAGCAAGGTAACAAGCTGCTGGCTGCCAGCACCAGGCCGAGCCGCCAGCTCCCTGAGTTCCAGCTCTTCCCGCCCCTGAAGGCCCTCCCCTAGACAAACTGCTGGCTGCCGGTGCCTGGACAAACCTCTGGCCCCCCAAGCACCAGGCCAGCCCCTCAAACTGCCAGCCCTGAAGGCTGCCCCCGCCAAGCTGCTGCCCCCCACCAGGACCGAGCTGCTAGTGCCCTGAGCGCCAGCTCCTCCCGCCCCTGAAGGCTCCCCTTTCCCCCCCATGAAGTTGCCAGCCCCAGAGCGCCTGGCCAAGCCGCCTCACTCCACCGGCCACTGCCTCTCCCTGTCCCAAGGAGGAGGAACGTGGCGAGCAGTGGGGACCTTTGGGGAGGGAGAGTGTGGAGTGGAAGACGTGGTGGGGGTCTCAGAAGGGGCAGGGCCACCACGACCCAGGTGTCAGGCAGCAGGTTGGCGGCACTCCAGGGAAGGCTAAGCCTTCCCTGGCTATTATACCCACCGCCCATGATGCCTGTTAAGAATAGTTACAACTCTAAATGTTCTTGCTTTGGTCAGAGGGAGTTAAAACCTCAACCTTAAATGAAAATACTCTTAAGTGTGCTAAAAGAAAAGGAGGACTTGTGGCACCTTAGAGACTAACAAATTTATTTGAGCATAAGCTTTTGTGAGCTACAGCTCACTTCATTGGATGCATTCAGTGGAAAATACAGTGGGGAGATTTAGATACAGAGAACATGAAACAATGGGTGTTACCATACACACTGTAACGAGAGTGATCAGGTAAGGTGAACTATTCCCAGCAGGAGAGCATGGGCGGGGGAGGGGACCTTTTGTAGTTATAATTAAGCTGGGCCACAGTAGTTGACAAGAAGGTGTGAGGAACAGTGGGGGGAATAAACATGGGGAGATAGTTTTACTTTGTGTAATGACCCATCCACTCCCAGTCTTTATTCAAGCCTAAGTTAATTGTATCCAGTTTGCAAATTAATTCCAATTCAGCAGTCTCTCGGAGTCTGGTTTTGAAGTTTTTGTTGTTGGTGAAGAATTGCCACTTTTAGGTCTGTAATTGAGTGATCAAAGAGATTGAAGTGTTCTCCGACTGGTTTTTGAATGTTATAATTCTTGATGTCTGATTTGTGTCCATTTATTCTTTTACGTAGAGACTGTACAGTTTAGCCAATGTACATGGCAGAGGGGCATTGCTGGCACATGATGGCATATATCACATTGGTAGATGTGCAGGTGAACGAGCCTCTGGTAGTGTGGCTGATGTGATTAGGCCCTATGATAGTGTCCCCTGAATAGATATGTGGACACAGTTGGCAACGGGCTTTGTTGCAAGGATAAGTTCCTGGGTTAGTGGTTCTGTTGTGTGGTGTGTGGTTGCTGGTGAGTATTTGCTTCAGGTTGGTGGGCTGTCTGTAAGCAAGGACTGTCCTGTCTCCCAAGATCTGTGAGAGTGATGGGTTGTCCTTCAGGATAGGTTGTAGATCCCTGATGATGCATTGGAGAGGTTTTATTTGGGGGCTGAAGGTGATGGCTAGTGGCGTTCTGTTATTTTCTTTGTTGGGCCTGTCCTGTAGTAGGTAACTTCTGGGTAGTCTTCTGGCTCTGTCAATCTGTTTCTTCTCTTCAGCAGGTGGGTATTGTAGTTGTAAGAATGCTTGATAGAGATCTTGTAGGTGTTTGTCTCTGTCTGAGGGGTTGGAGCAAATGCAGTTGTATCGTAGAGCTTGGCTGTAGAGAATGGATCGTGTGGTGTGGTCTGGATGAAAGCTGGAGGCATGTAGGTAGGCATAGTGGTCAGTAGGTTTCTAGTATAGGGTGGTGTTTATGTGACCATTGCTTATTAGCACCGTAGTGTGCAGGAAGTGGATCTCGCTCTTGTGTGGACTGGTCCAGGCTGAGGTTGATGGTGGGAAGGAAATTGTTGAAATCATGGTGGAATTCCTCAAGGGCTTCTTTTCCATGGGTCCAGATGATGAAGATGTCATCTATGTAGCGCAAGTAGAGTAGGGGCATTAGGAGATGAGAGCTGAGGAAGCGTTGTTCTCAGTCTGCCATAAAAATGTTGGCATACTGTGGGGCCATGCGGGTACCCATAGCAGTGCTGCTGATTTGAAGGTATACATTGCCCCCAAATGTGAAATTGTGACTTTGTCCTCATCCATAACTAAGTTCAGCCACCAGGTTTGTCGTGACATTATCAGGGATATTGTTCCTGACGGCTTGTAGTCCATCTTTGTGTGGAATGTTGGTGTGGAGGCTTCTACATCCATAGTGGCCAGGATGGTGTTTTCAGGAAGATCACCGATGGATTGTAGTTTCCTCAGGAAGTCAGTGGTGTCTCGAAGATAGCTGAGAGTCCTGGTAGTGTAGGGCCTGAGGAGGGAGTCTACAAAGCCAGACAATCCTGCTGTCAGGGTGCCAATGCCTGAGATGATGGGGCGCCCAGGATTTCCAGGTTTATGGATCTTGGGTAGGCATTATGCTGAAATAAATTTGTTAGAATCTAAGGTGCCACAAGTCCTTTTCTTTTTGTGGATATAGACTAACACGGCTGCTACTCTGAAACCTGTCATTAAGGGTGCTAGTATCAGAAGTCTCATTTTAAGCTTTATAAAAGAGAGCCAGGTATTTGTGAGTGGATTTTCTAAGCTTCATTTCTTACTAACACGGAAATATAATTGAGAGCAATGCAGCCACATCCCTTAGATTGTACAGGGAATGATGCTTTGCTAACTCTATTTAGGGTGAGACTGACAGCTGAGGTATCTATGAGAAGTAACTGTAGCACAGTGGCAGAACACTCCTCCATGTGTTACAGATTACTAGGAAATTGGATAGGACCTCCTGTGAGAAACTGTCTCACCTTAGTCCATGATGATTCTGTGATATACATAAGTGGGGGGGGGGAAACGTGTGATATGGGTTTTATTTAAATTAAAATGTGCAGTGATGGTCATAAAATCAGCCTCCCAAGTATATTATGCAGTAGTAGCTTTTCAGTGCCCTAGAAAGCATAATTTGCCTACGAGCTTTAAGGAGACATGCTAGCAAATATGGAAGAGGATTGCATTGCATGGAATCTGCAAGGTTAATTTAATAGCTTACTGCATGGTTACTCTCTAGTAATCAAGGAGATGTATCTAACATTAACACAGTAGAATCTGAGTAGTTTTACCAATTTAATACTTGATTAGAAAAATAACTTTTTTTTTTCTGCTGTGTTGTCACTTTTCTGAGTTGCAGAAGCTTATCTTATTTGTGTGATAATATTATAGCCAGAACATAAATCTGGAGAACGTTGTCTCCAAAATTCAAAAATATTTTGTATACAAAGACAGTTTAGGAAGATAGAGCTTTGCAACTGGAATTAAAAATAGAACAAAGCTTTAAGGAAAACCCATGTGTTTCATATTTAGAATAAGTAAATCATTATCTCTGTAAAATATAGCCATTTGCAAACCATTCTTTCTTTTCCTATGAGAATTGTAAAGCTGCTTTTTCTGCTTTGAGTGTAAATGAACAAGAACAAGCCTCTCTCCTATACTGTGTCCAGAGAGAGATCTTTAATCTTAGGTGGCTTTCATTTTTATTCCATTTCATAGCAGACATATCTGGTGAATGCATTGCTGGTTTCTGCTTTAATGATTATTAATCATTGTGATTTGTTTTTCATTTATTTTGCCCTGAGCTTTCTATCCAAAATGAAGTCGTCCTGATCTCATTAATAACCACATTTCTGCCTGAATTTGTGGAATAAAACACTTAATTAGCTGTACAACACAGAACCATCCCAAAAGAATAATTTCAAGGAAACATATGAACCAGTTTTGGCAAGTCTTTATTTTTCTGCATCAGTTTATTGGTGTCCTTTTGAGAGTTTTGTGGTTTTGCATGGTATGACATGCCTGTGTTTCTCTTTTAAATGTACAGGAATTGGCCATCTTTCTTTTGCACGGTTGCTGAAGCACTGTCACAGGACAGCAAGGATTGATGAATATTCTTCAGGTAGGAAACGGGCTATATGCTTTTTAGTGTGGCGGTTTATTAATTTTTCCCACAATTTTGCCTTCCATTTTTTCTGGATATAGTCCAATAGTAGCAGTATTTGTTACAGCAACAAAATGCCAGTGAAAAATATCAAAGTTCCATCTCTTTCTCTTTACAGGTTTCTGTTTAAATCACTGAGAAGTTTTTTAAAAAATGTGGTGACTCTGACAATATATGGTACAACAAATTAATAACTGAAGGATTTACCAGTCTGTTTTTTCTTTCTTTCTGTCAACCCACCTACCCAAGTGGAATCCAGTGGCTTTAGCCACACCAAAGTGGTGGATCTGTGGTAGAAAGCTCTGTTTTGCTGACCCTGTCTGGGTGTGCACAGAAATGTAGTGGAATTTGTCCCTCACTGAATATTCTTCCAGTTCTTTCATGTAGGTAGTTGGGGTCATAAACACCAGTCTTTCAGTTGAAAGACCAGATAAGTGGCTGTATTTTTAGAAAATGCTAGCGCAGCTGCATGGATGAACTGCACATTTAGTGCCTCCCTCTCTGGACATACAAGCCTATCACCTCAATAAGAAACGTTATGGTTTGGGTTTCTAGAAGGTATTACACTGTTGCCATGTGTGGATTTCTGAAGATGTGAACAATTCACTGTCATCTTAAGTGTGACAAACTTATTCTTTTAAAGACATTTATTTCTATAAAAGGTTTGCTTAAGAGTATTCCTACATATCACTGATGTCTCTTTGTGCAGAATAGCAAAAGCCAGATATGCCTTTGCAACTCTAAAGCTGATCTGGAGAAGCAGAAACCTGGCCTTCCAAACTCAACTTTGAATATTTAGCACCATTGTAAAATCTGTCTTACTATATGGTGCTGAATTTGGAGACTTATCAAGACCTTACTATCTAAAGTTCCAGGTTTTATAAACAAATGCCTTAGACAAATTCTGAACATTAGATAGCCAGAAAAAATCTGAAATGAATTGCTCTGGAGGAGGATGAAACAAACTGATAGGACAAGAAATTATGGAACAAAAGTGGGTGGGTAGAACACACATGGAAGAAAGAACCAAACAACTTAACAAGACACGTGTTGGACTGGAATCCCCAGGCCAAGAGGTGACAGGATAGATCAAGGACAACTTGGAAATATACAGCAGAAGCAGAACTGAAAGCTATCAAATTGGCATGGGAAGAAGCCAAGACTGCAGCAAGAGACGGCCAAAGATAGAAGGCAGTGATGAAAGCCCTATATTTTGCATGGAAGAAAGAGGCATAGATTACCCTCTGCTTGAATAAATTTACTTAAACCCCAATTCTGTCACATGCACAAGTGCTCTTATGTTCTTAAATCATAGGATTATCAGTAATACATGTTTGTCTAGAATGCTGGACACAAATGGAGCTTTGTGATTGTCCCCTTTATACATTGAATAGGCACTATTGCACAGGTGCGACAACCAGTTTTCCTCTCTTTATTGCTGAACTATATTTCAGATTAGCCATGAGAACCTCTAGGCCTCGAACTTCAGTGTGATTTTTGGTGGTGCTTGGGTGGTTAAAGTAACTTGGCTTTTGGCCTTGTGGCTATAAATACCTATCAAGGATCTAATTGCAAAAACATGCACTGCCTGTTGGGTCTTATTGCTTATGAGCATGATCCAGCACAAACCCCAGAAGGCCACAAAAGCTGGCACCTTAGAAAGCTGACCTGCTCAGCAGAAAGGTTAACTTGTCACTCATGTTCCAAAACACATGTTTTAAAACCCAGCTCAGTGGTAGCAGGGAGTTGCAGAGCTACCCTATGGCAAGGAGACTAAGTATTCAAATGAATGAGTTTCCTTGCTTCCGCACTTCATAACTCCCAGCACTCACACAGCCTGCCGGAATTACTTCCGCCTCAGACAAGAATGGAGTGTTGGACAGGCATTGGGCTTGGCCTACCAGGCAGGTTTAAAATAAACAAAACTTTCCAGAAGCGAAGTGGGGGTCATGGGCTTCCTTGACTCACTGACTGCTAGAATGCAGCAGAGAGGATGAGCCAGTCTAATCTTCTCCCGATTATCCCTTGATTATTTTTGTTCCATGTACAGGGATAGTTTTTGGGCTGCATGGTCCTTCCTATTCTGTTTAACACAGTTCCTTTCTGGAGCTCAGTCAGAGAGAGCACAATACTTTTGGGCTGCAATGCATGTCTTAAAATTCTTCCCTGGCTGACAGACTTCTAGTCCATGGGGGAAGAGCTCATCCCCAGTGAAGACCTCAGAGGATGCCATGAATAATCCAAGGTACAGAGGGATCCTGAAAGATGCTAAGAGCCCTCAACTCCCAGCCAATACATTGTAGCATAGGCCCTTTTGCCAGCTATGAGGCCTATCTACAAGTAGTACTAAAGCCCTATTTTTTCTCCTTAGCTTTATTTTAATTTTTTTCCTCTAATGCATTATGTTGAGATTCACAGAAATTTTGGGTAGGTGAAAGATTTAAAAAAAAAACAACAAAAACTTGTTACAAATCCAGTCCACTAAGTGACATGCGTATATATGTGACATGTTGAAGGTACAGCAGGAAATGGGAACCCTTCACGTGTTTAGTAGACTAGAGTGGATGCTGCATCAGAAGAGTAGACTGATTAAGGGTAAATTAATATTAATCCTAACCTTGTGCCAGAGATCACCAAAATGAAAATGGCTATTGTCATTCTTGTGGATGAGCCTCTTCAACATTGCAAGATTTGACTCTGAGAAATGAGATGTTAACTATTTGGGAAGATATTCTAACTAGAATAGGGAGCCAAATTTGCCAAAAAGCAGAGCTAGCTGGTGGCAGAGGGCAGTAATTCAGTGTCGTGTTGTTCCTACATGGTTGGCAGAGACCATCTGGGCAATGGAGCTGAGAGAGCTGGATAAAGGATACACTGTTTTTGTTTCCCCACTTGGACTGAAATGGAGGTGTTGGGTCTGTAATCTGATCCTGAGCACAGAGCCAAGATATTGCTGTATAGCATTTCATTTTGAGCACATCTATCCTTGTTTGCTGTTGTCCCTGCCTACACGCTGAATGGAAAACGTTAAAGCAGTTCTTATTCTTATTCAGCTCTTCAAAGCTCTGGGCCTTCTCTAGGCTAAGCTGATGAAGTGAGTCATCATAGGTGGGTTGAGAGTGGGATGTGACATTCAGTTAAGTCCTTCCTCTTTGAAAAAATGATTTAAAGTTTATTTACTGTTCTGATGGCTAATATGGGAGCTCATAGTACGTTGCAGGACCAGCCATCTCAGTTAGAGAAGTTTTGGGCCACCTGCTCCTTAAATGTGCTGAGGCTAGGTAGAAGGCACAATTGGAGTTGCAGCTAGCAAGGGATGTGAAGGGTTTCTACAGGTATGTTAGCAACAAGAAGGTCAGGGAAAGTGTGGGACCGTTACTGAATGGGGGAGGCAGCATAGTGACAGATGTGGAAAAAGCTTAAGTACTCAATGCTTTTTTTTTTTGCCTTAGTCTTCACAGACAAGGGCAGCTCCCAGACTGCTGCACTGGGCAACACAGCATGAGGAGTAGGTGAGCAGCCCGCAATGGTGAAAGAACAGGTTAAGGACTAATTAGAAAAGCTGGACATACACAAGTTCATGGGTCCAGATCTAATGTATCCAAGGGTGCTGACGGAGTTGGCTGATGTGATTGCAGACCAATTGGCCATTATCTTTGAAAATTTGTGGCGATCGGGGGAGGTCCCAGACGATTGGAAAAAGGCAAATATCGTGCCCATACTAAAAAAAGGGGGAAAAAAGAGAACCCAGGGAACAGACCGGTCAGCCTCACTTCAGTCCCTGGCAAAATCATGGAGCAGGTCCTCAAGGAATCCATTTTGAAGCACTTGGAGGAGAGGAAGGTGATCAGGAACAGTCAACATGGATTCACCAAGGGCAAGTCATGCCTGACCAACCTGATTGCCTTCTATAATGAGATAACTGGCTCTGTGGATATGGGAAAAGCAGTTGATGTGATATATCTAGACTTTAGCAAAGCTTTTGATATGGTCTTCCACAGTATTCTTGCCAGCAAGTTAAAAAAGTATGGATTGGATGAATGGACTGTAAGATGGATAGAAAGCTGGCTAGATTGTCGGGCTCAATGGGTAGTGATCAATGGCTCTGTCTAGTTGGCAGCTGGTATGAAGCGGAGTGCCCCAGGGGTTGGTCCTGGGGCCGGTTTTGTTCAATATCTTTATTAATCTGGATGATGGGATTAATTGCACCCTCTGCAAGTTTGCAGATGGCACTAAACGGGGGGGAGGGAGAGGGAGTTATGCTGGAGGGTAGGGATAGGGTCCAGAGTGACCTAGACAAGTTGGAGGATTGGGCCAAAAGAAATTTGCGGTTCAACAAGGACAAGTGCAGGGTTTTGCACTTAAGAAAGAATAATCCCATGAACTGCTGTAGGCTGGGGACCGACTGGCTAAGCAGCAATTCTGCAGAAAAGGACCTGGGGATTACAGTGGATGAGAAGCTGGATATGAGTCAGCAGTGTGCCCTTGTTGCCAAGCAGGCCAATGGCATATTGGGCTGTATTAGTAGGAGCATTGCCAGTAGATCGAGGGAAGTGATTATTCCCCTCAATTTGGCACTGGTGAGGCCGCACCTGGAGTATTGTGTCCAGTTTTGGTCCCCCCACTACAGAGGGGATGTGGACAAATTGGAGAGAGTCCAGCAGAGGGCAACAAAAATGATTAGGGGGCTGGAGCACATGATTTATGAGGAGAAGCTGAGGGAACTGGGGTTATTTAGTCTGCAGAAGAGAAGAGTGAGTCAGTCCCCAGAAGAGGAGGAAAAGTTCTACTGTTCTGTTCTGCTGTGCAGGAATGGATGGTCGAGAGAGGGTATACATTGTGCAGGGGCATGCGCAGGAATTAAAATTGCAGTGCTTTGGAGGGGCATATTCTGTGCCCCCGCCATGGCCCTGGGGCCAGAGGAGCTCATTCTCTGCACTGCAGCCCCAGGGCTGGGGGAACTGTCAGCTCCCACCAGCACTGGAGGAGTTCTGTGCCCCCGATGATTATTCAGGGTGGGGCTGTGTCCCTGCTTGCTCCCCCTTGTGCACGCCCTGATGTTGCAGATGTTTGGGAGTAGAGAAAGTGAGTTGGCCAGTTTGATTAGGCTACAGTGAAATAAGGCGTGGATGTGTGCATATGAATGTAAGGAGCTAGGTTGTTTCTTGCCAGAGACTTCATAAAATTGAAAAACAGAACAAACTTTTCTGTGGCAGGATATAACTAGGCTGTAAACTTTGGCAGGATTTTAACATTTTACTGTTACTGTTTGAAACTGTTTACTGTTTGAAACTCTGACAATATTTATATTCAACTGTGAATCTGAAGTTGGAATTCATGAGAAGTAAAATTTTCTATATTCTTCCTGATGCTAATTTGGTGTTAACGTTAAGCTTTTTTGTTTGTCCAGAGTAGGTTCAAAGCAAGAAATTTGAGAATCTAGAGGAGCCAAACAAAGATAAATAGTGAGCCAATTTTCCAAACTGGCAGTGACATACTAGAATTTGGAAGAAGTATGCTTCTAAGCTTCCTTTATTATTATAACCTCTTGAACAGAATAATTCAGTCCAAATAGCTATAAATGCTTTCCAATGGAGAAGTTTATGACCCTAGTTTCTGACTGAAATGGTCACAATGTAAAAAAAAAGTGTGGGAAGGAGCTAAATGGAGAAGACACTGGTGGGCTAAAGCTTGGTTTAGATCAGGAACTTTGAGTTAGGAATGTGGTGTGATTGGGAGCTTCTGTCCTTTTCAAATACTAGTGAATTCAAGTGGCTAAATTCACTTTGGAAACTGGTTTTCAAGTAGGACTTTAACAGAAGCCTCTCAGATCTTTAATGGAGGGCTGCTAAGGAAAAATAAAATTCTAGTAGATTCCAAACAGTTACATGATGCCTTTCTATAGAGACCATACTCTTCTGAAGCAAATAGAACAGCACAGTAAAATACATGTCTACAATGTATGCTGAAACTGTTTATAATAAGAAATCTATTCTAGGGAAAGATGAACAAGATCAGTGTATAGAAGAACTGGCCCAATGCCTCCACTGCAGCTCATTTAAAGATCCCCTTCTTCCTCAGTATGATCCTGCAGTAGGTGCCTGGTAATCTCCCATAGTGTTAGAGCAAACCATTATTATTCATTGGCAGCTGGGCAATACACAAGGATTTTTTTTTAATGGAGGGGGTAGGTATCATGTGGAGCTGGCCAGAGTTCAGAGAAATGCAGCCACCATTTTCTTTCTCTGTATGCACCTCAACTGCCTATCCGCATCTCTTTCCTCAGTCCAGATCTTCAGCCTGTGTCAATCACTATAGCTCAATTGAAACCAAAGGAGCTATGCCTTTTTACACCAGGTATGGCTCCTGCCTCTACTTTCTCCTCCTGCAAGTAAAAAGTGATCTTATTTCACTATTCATGTTTCATGGGGTGACAAATTTTGAATTATGTTGAGATAAACTAAATTATAGCTAGAATATGTAACAATAGCTATAGTTAAGGCTTAAGTGTTTGCATTTTAATTTTTTTTCCATTTGCTTATAACTGTTTGAAACGTCTTATAATTTAAGGTTTCCAGGCCTGACCTCTGCTGAGAGTGATTTTTTTTGGAAAGTATTGAGTGAATAGAGTTTAGGTTTTATTTAATTTTTTTTTTAATAAGAGAAGAGGGGGAATATACTTTCCAAAAAAAAAAAAAAATCTTCCGGCGGATGAACCACCCAGATGCTATATTGACTGAGGGAATAAAGGTGAAATTTGGCAGAAGTGTCTTTTGGGGGTCTTAATGAAAAATTGGGACAGAACATTCTAGTGCTAGTATCTTAATAAATCTCAACCTTAACTCTGGTCCCTTGTGCATATGTATTATGATACAGTGCATTTACCCTATCGTGGATCATGGAAAAATAATAGTATGTGAATCATTCAGTACATGTATTGGATGGTATTGTACATGTATTGAATGAGGCAGGGCTATTGGGGGATCCATTTTTCATTGGCTGCTTCTACCATAGCAAAATTTGAACTTACAGAAATTCTGTATTGGAGCAGTTCCACTGGTGTAGTATGTAATGTAAGCAGAGTGCAGACATTTTTACCTGAGGCCCACAGCACAGCAGAGCCCAAAGGCAAGAAATAAGATCTACTAACAGAGCTGGTTGTTTTTCCTAAAATGTTTTAAATTATTTCCCCAAATTTCACTGTAAAGTCCCATCGTTCCAGCTTGAAGAGGACTGAAGGAATTTCCTTTAGCGCCTGTCATAATCCTTCTTTTGATCAATTTGAAGCAGTGACCCTTCCTCCAGGGCCTGAGAGCATTGTGTCAACAGCATTCCCAGCCCCTGATAGCCTGGGAGAATGAGACAGAGGCTGAGAATTGAACCCAGGCCTGTATATCTGCAGAATACTTGCCTCTAAGCAAATGGCACACCATTCATTATTTCTAATTTCCCTTTTGCCTTATTTTTGCTTTCTCCTTGTGTATCTCCGTCTTGCACATCTCCTTGTCATAACCTGTCATTCTGTTTACTTCCCCCTGCATCATTATTTGTTTGATCCTCTTTTCTCTTTCCACCTTCAGTGAGATGACCCTTGAATTACTTTGAGGATGACTCCTCATGTGCCAGGAACAGAGTTGCCACATTAAAGTTAATAGTGCTTCCTGGGGACAACATTTGTAGTAAGACTTGCAACAAGGCATAAGGAATTTTAATTTGCAATACAATATTTTAATTGTCTGAAGAGATGACTGTGCAAATATAATATGGCAAATTAAATTCACTTGTGAACTGCTGCAGATTTCCTTTCCCCAAAAAATGGCCCCTAGGAAGTGCTATTTTCTTTAATGCTGAATCACTGGCTCAGTAGCTTAATGCTACTGGCTCAGTCACTTTAGTCAGAAGAATTGTCTTTGGCAGTGCTGAAGATGGCTCTGAGTTACATATCTTCTAGATAGTCCAAGTAGTCTTCTGTCTGCTTTGGCAGGTACTGCTGGTAGTTGTCTGAAGCATAGACAGGTGAATTTGTTGAACCCTGCAGCAGCTGGTTCCTGGAATTCTTCAGTTTGCAGCTTCTACCGAAGTACCTAAAGAAAGGGATCTTTCTGGCCTGAAAGCCTGTATTATAAATTGCTGCTTGTTTCAGTTAAAGGTATTTCATTATCTACCTTGTATAGAGTTTCCTGGGGATTAATTATGGTACAAAGACTCTTGCAGCCCGGCCTCAGATGATAGGTGATGCGGAAGAGCTGGCTGCATTGTTAAGTAGTCACAAAGAGCCTTGAGCTTCAGGAACCCATTCTAGAAGATCAGGGGAAGGTCCTTCATTTAATGTCTGGCCCAAAAGACCTCACGCTACCACTGCTTAATATACAAAATAATGGTGGCATGTGATTTCTCCCCCCCCCCCCCCCGGTTTGGGTGTGTGTGTGTTGGCAGGGGAACGGGGGGGACAGGACTTGCCATCTAAACCACTTCATCTGGCAAATTTATCCATGCATGTTTAATGCACTGCAACTGAAACAGCAGGAAAAAATGCACCACTGTTAAAGGGACGTAGCTGGTTTGAAAATCACACTTCTCTGAAATTTTGTTAGCTACCATTGTTACAAGAAAGACTTAGGATCATGGGCAGCTGGTGACCCGGCCATTGGGGAGGCTGGCCCCTCCCCTTGTGCCCAAGGCCCTGACCCTCCCCATCTGCCCCCCTTCTGTGCCTCCCCCCGCAGGAGACTAGAGCACCCCGGCCCTGGCACTGGGCGGCCGGGGGTGATGCCCCAGCACTGGGTGGCCAGCCATGCAGAGTGCCCTAAGAACCACAGGAGGGGGCCTGGCCTGGGGGCAGAGTGTGGGTGGGGCCACACTAGGCTGTTTGGAAGGCAAAGCCTACCCTTGCCTAAGATACCTGCCACCCATGCTTAGGATGCATGAAAGACTGAAAGAGATTAGGAATTTTTTCTTTGTTCGGTGTATTTGATAGCACTCTGTGGATAAAATCAATTAAGCCTTGTTCCTACAAACACTTACACGTGTGCTGAACTTCAAGCACATAACTAGTCCCATTGAAGCCAAAACTATGAAACAAAGTTACAGAAACTAATAGCACCGGTGTTGTGTTTAAAGTTCAACGTGTGCATGTTTGTAGGACGGGGGCCCTAGTCATTTCCTCTGTCCTCTGTGTTTTTCACACAGCATCAGGATAGAGACACTCATTTTGAAAATAGGAAATTGTGATTGTAAATCCACAAAAATGGGTGGAGTGGGGGTAGGGATCGTGATCAGGGGCAGGTTTAGTACCTAAAATTACTTTCGACTTTTTTCAGTTGTCAAGATTTCAGGTTGACTGCCCCATTAATAGGTATAGTTCTCATGAAAATATCCAGTTTACTGGCATATAGTCCACTGAAGGGTATGAGAAACTCATTCTGGATCAGAAAAATCACAGGTATACCATTAAAATAGAACTGTTGGTCCAAATCGTTCTAAGATAATACTCTTCAGTAATGACAGTGCAGGACCATAGTAGTTTTGCTGATTTGAGAGTACAAAACCTCTGATCTCTAACCACTCCATTGGCTATATAATACAGTTTGATGCCATTTTTTAAATCTAGGGGAAAAAAATAACATTCTTTTTCTAAATGTTTAAATTTTTCTAGGGCTAATGTAGATCCCATTACCCTTGTATGGCTCCCTTTAATAATACGGGGTAGTGAGCTTTGAAGGCAGTCACATTCTACTGTGTTCCCTCTCCTTTTGGTATATGGTAGCTTGGGGAAATCAGTCAAGGAAATGCAAACTGAACTGCATTTGTAGGTATAAGAGAAATTACTGAAACATATTCAGGAATGCCAAACTACTATTATGTTGAATTGTAACCAATAAACATGTTTCTAACTAAAACCATAAGCTAGGTTTGTCTGTGCTCTGTCTGGAGAATTGAACAAGTTGTTTGTTTGAATCCTCTGCAATGAGCCTTGCAGCCTGACTTGCTATTCAGTCCCTTAGAGGAACAACTGAGCCAAGTTGTTAAGCTGAACTTGGAACTTTCTGTGCATCTAACTTCAGACCCACACCAAGCAAGCTTGCCACCCAGAATTTCTCAGTTGACTCCCCTTCTCAGGGAAAATTCTAGAATCTGCATTCTGTGAGCTTCCTTGACAACTGGCATGTGGCCCCCATAAAATTGCTTGGCACGGGCCTAATATACCTTAGACTCACACCAGTATTTTTATTAGGCCTGTCAATTAATCGCAGTTAACACCTGCAATTAACTGAGCAAAATTAGTGCATTTAACATGTTAATGGCATACGTCTGGGTGGGGAGGGAGGCTGAACCTGCAGCTCCACAGGCAGCTGGGGGAGGGGGAGGCTTTGAAGCCCAGACCTCTGTGGGCCATTGGTAGGGTTGCCATAACTCCAGGATTGGGCTGGACTCTCTAGGAATTAAAGATTAATCTTTAATTAAAGATTGTCATGTGAAGAAACCTCCAGGAATACATCCAACCAAAATTGGCAATGCTAGTGACTGGGGAGCGGGATTGGAAGGGACTGGAGCCCCGAGCCTCCTAGCGCTGAAGATAGGGGGTCACAATTTTTTAAAGTCCAAATGGGATCACCAGCACACAAAGTTTGAGAACCATGACCATAGAGAACAGGGTTCTGGCAAGGTCAGCCTCCCTGCACCAGTCTCTCTTCCCCTTCAGCATCCTCCCTTGCAAACAAGGGCTCACTCAGCTGAAGGGAGTTATGTAAAAATAGTAATTCTACCTTTGTAAGATCAACTTTCATGATATAGATCGCACTACAGTACTTCTATGAGAAATTTGAAAAATACTATTTCTTCTGTTTATCTTTACAGTGCAAATATTTGTAATAAAAATAATATAAAGTGAGCATTGTACAATTTGTATTCTGTGTTGTAACTGAAATATATTTGAAAATATAGAAAACATCCAAAATATTTAAATAAATGGTATTCTATTTAAGTGTGATTAAAATGACAATTAATTGCAATTTTTTAAAATCTCTTGACAGCCCTAATTTTTATTTCTACTCTTACAGCAAGACATGCTTGTCCTAATACATACAAATGATTCACAATAAGATCAACTTTTGTTGGTTCCTGTTGCAATGCCTGTTGTGAATGCTGTGAGAACATGAGAATCAAGGCTAGGGTTGCCAGTGCTGTATTTCAAAAATAAGGGACTGTTTTCGTAGTAGCCTTGCCGCACTCCTCCTGATATTTATTTTATTTATTAATAAGCAGTACTCACCTACATTCAGCAGGGGTATTACTTACTGCTTTTTGCAGCACTAAGCAATTCCCAGTCTTGTTGTACAGATATTTAAAAAATAAGGACATCCCTTGTAATAAGGGACTTCTGGCAACCCTACAATCAACATATTGGTAGTTTTGTGTAAATTAAACTTGGCAGAATCTCTCTTTGGAGAGGCCAGATTCTCCTTTTTTGTAGTATCTATCTTGAGTTTTTAGTGTGTCACTAGAGTCAGTGTTTGAACTGAGCATCATATCTCTACCTTTCATTATCTGAGTGCACAATTCTTAAAATATAACATAGGTCAAGATTTTCAAAGGTAGGCTCCTAAGTCCATATTAGGGACCAAACTAAGTGGCCTGATTTTTTCAGAAGTGCTGAGCACCCAGTTCTCTCACCAGAATTTTGAAAATCTTTACCTCATGGTCTAAACTTCGGGGTGTGTGTGTGTGTGTGTGCACTTGTGCACTCAAACAGCATTAAAAGTTTAAACCTAGTCATTTTGTTAGCTGTAAAATGACCTCCCATTTATTAAGATACCTTAGCAATAGGCACTCAGAGCAAATTTTATCACCTTGGTTTTATCATTGCAGATGCACATAATTATGTACAGGTCTAGATGTAGCAATTTTTACACTACTTGTCACAACTAGTCAAGCGATCCCTTTTGGCCAGTCGGCAAACCAATGGATCCTATGTGGTTTAAGCCTCTGGGGTCTGAACAGAGTCCAGGCACGGCACCACACTCCCAGGGAACAGACCCTCTGTCCAGCAGCACTCCCTCCTCAGAGCTGAGACCATGTGGTCCAACTGTTCAGCACTTGACACCAGTCCTGGCCCCTCACACTTCTCCCATATCTTAAACACACCCTCTCCCAGAACTCCAGCCATGTGGGTGTTCTGGGTCCACAGCTTTAATCGTTCAAGAGCATGAGATAGGTGTAGCATGTAACATACAGGCAGACTTGGCACAGGATTCTAAATCATCGTTGTTCTTTACCCAATAGATAAAGCACAGAGTGCAGCTCAGGTAGAAAACAACCACCATTATTAAGGCTGTGCCCCTCACTCTAGTTCTCTCTTCCCTTGGTGGTCCGTGTGGGAATAATCTGAGCTCAAGTGTAGAGGATTCTCGCTGCCTCATCAGATTCCCGCCACAGCTACCCTCTGCTTGAGCTGGTAGAAGTGGCTGAAAATCCCAAACAGAGTAGCTCCTGCCCTTTTTATAACCTTCCAGTCTCCTTTGCTAGATGACTCTCTGTTAAACCTCCTCAAGAGATCAAAACCTTACCAGGTAACTTCATGGGGAGATGACCTCTTCTCCACCCCCTCCAACAAACCAGTTTTCCTAAGATTTTCCTAAAGATTCATACAGAGTTCACAATCTTAAACTGCATTCCTAAATTGTATAGAGTCTCCAAGTTGCCATATTTGTGGGTTTTTTCTTTTGTAATCCAAAACTTAACTATAAGCACAAGTATTCTGCCATTCAGAATGTACCTTTATGCTAGGGAAATTCAATAAACAAAGATCTTTCTGTCTTGATATATTTCATAACTGAAGAGTCATCCTTTAGCTTTGTAGGTCAAGTTTAACTTGAGATTGTTCTCCTCCACTCAGTTCCTAGTAGACTTCTCCTGGTTGTTTTTATTATTGGAAGTCTCAGATTTTAGGTTTTGTGATGACTACATTAGAAATGCATAGATTAAAGCCATGAAATACACATTACAAAATCTATTTAAACTCCCTCCCCATTTTTGGGTCCATCATCCCTATCTTACCTGTATATTATATTTGTCAATAAAAGCAACACCAAACAGATATAAAACAAAACTCCCACAGACTTATCGCTGACTGAAAGCCGCTGCTGTTCTGTTCAGGAAAAAATTAGAATGCCACATTTTGTGTGTCCAGATAATTATGTGAACCCATCATGGAGCCAAGTGACCTTTTCCCCCTCTTGATAACAAAGTATAGTCATCGTTGTCCTACTTTTCTCCACAACAAAAACACATCAGCTTTTAACCCCCAAAATGTTACCTCTTACAGATGAGCATTACTAAGAAAATGGTGACCCACAAATGGCATGTTAATTGGGTCAATTACCAAACCCTAATTATTGCTGAAAAGCCTTGGAGATGAGTTAGCATTATTGCATTATATTACTGTGCCAGTAAGGGTGGTCCTTTCCTTTATTGTTGGAGTCAGGGCACGGGAAACCAGCATTGCAGGTGCCGGTGTGATATTTCTGGACTTCAGTTACAGTTGCTGACAGATCTTTCTGGTTTATAGAATGACTCCCTACCCCAATTCAAATTTAAACATTAAAGGGTAATTATGCTGGTTTAAAGAAAAGGAGTACTTGTGGCACCTTAGAGACTAACCAATTTATTTGAGCATGAGCTTTCGTGAGCTACAGCTCACGATGAAGTGAGCTGTAGCTCACGAAAGCTCATGCTCAAATAAATTGGTTAGTCTCTAAGGTGCCACAAGTACTCCTTTTCTTTTTGCGAATACAGACTAACACGGCTGTTACTCTGAAACCTATGCTGGTTTAGATCCCTATGGCTGACACAGTTTCAAATCCTTTTTTATGAATTACTATGTATCTTTTTGCAAATGTAGAAACATCTGCATACTGTGAAGAAGCAGAGGAAGATTAGTTTGAGACGATCCAGCATGGTACTATCACAAAAAAGAAAAATATACTGTTACATATGACTGCCCTGATGCGGACTGATAAGGAAAGCGGAGGCCACAGTGTGTGTGCACCAGTACTGATTAGTGTTATGCTTCACTGATATGGGGAGTGACCTGAATTGGAAAACATTTGGATTTTCCATGAAAAATAATATCCAGTCTTTTAAAAATGAATAGAAAGAGTCTGTACTTTATAGACTGGAATCTAATGCAGAGGTGAGCTAGCTACAAGGCAGAACCAGGAAAATCTATAGTCTGGAAAGCAAATATGAGCCTGCCCATAATAAAGCAAAGCCAAGTGGGAGTGTTTGTTTTGTCTCTGGGGGTTTGCACTGCCATTGTTGGATGGAAGGGATGCCTACTCACCTCACAGTGGTAGTTCTGCATAATGGCAGTCCCGCATTTCCATTGCATTCAGTGCAAAGAGAATGAATGTGATAGTTCTTTCATGAGAAGGTATCCATGAGTAAGAAATTTCAGTGTGGGATAGGATGTGGAATTCAATCATGCTGGATGGACCACCCTGGGATAGACAGATCGCAGTCAGTTGAAACAATGTTGGTGGCAATGCTGACTCTCCGCTCTGTTTGTAAATTCAGATATGCCTGAGATTAGGCCTGTTTCAAGCTGTCTCTTTCATGGCCATACCCATTCCTCTGATCCCAATCATTAAGAGATTAGGTTTCTTGAAATATCAGCATTGTCGGCCCCCCCCTCCTCCCCCCGAATGAAGCAAACCACTTAGCCTACAGATCCAGGAATGCTTGAATAGCTTTTCAGTGCTAAAGAAATGCTGAGTTTCTAAGATGTACAATTTATATTGCAGAACAGTCTTTTACTTACAGAGTGCTGGTTAATGCTTTTTTGTACTGTGGTCAAGGGCATGCACTGATAAGTTGGTAAAAAAGGAACATTGACAGTACGTGTTTTTTTTTCCAGTCAGTGAATATAATACAATTAGGAATATGCATCACAGAATTATAGTGCAGATTTCTCAGGCTTTCAGCAATGAACTGGTTTGTTCATTCTTTTGGCAGGGCTGAAGATTTTGAGGCATTTGTATTTTTTCATCTAGGCTTTTTTTGTGGTGTTTGTTTATAGTTATGCTTTTTGCAGTGAGAATACTGTTGTTTCCCATTTCTAAGGTTGCTGTCACTCACCAGGCAAGACAAGGAGCAGATAGGCGATTTTCTAGATCCTGAAGAAACCTGAATGGGATTTGAATACAAAGAACACTTGTCATAAGCAAAATCCAATGCTTACTACTCCATGATACATTAAAAATACCTGATGCATCAGGGGGTGGGGGTGGGGGGGGAGGGAGATCTCTTGTAGGGTGTGATTTGATGATGTTGACACTGCACCTTTCTGAAAGGAGTACTTGTGTAAATAACACGCTCTCTGGCACCCACGAGGTGAGGTTAGTTATGTTGTAGTAAATGGGGTTGGGGCAATAGTCTGGGTAGAAATGGAAACAAGTTGGGCCATCTGCTTTTGTTTACTGGACCCAAAGATTGCTAATGTGGATTTGCAAGCTTTGAGGCCCAATTCCTGGACCGTGGGAGAGGATTGGCATGCCAGATGTGTCTTCATGCAGCTGGTCTAGGGCTCCTTGCTAATGAAGCTTGGGTTTGGGTTCACCACCTTTTATGGGCAAAAAAGAATCTAGATCCAAACATTTTCACATCCAAGTGACACACATTCATAACTAATCCTTTCTTTGGGCCAACAAAATTTTTGCAACTGATTTGTGTTACATAGAAACAATGTCTAGTAATTTTTTTTTTCAAATTTTAGTCTATTTGCTAATGTATGTCTGGTTACACTTTGTGTGGAGGGGTTGTAATATCTTGCTGGTTTTTAATGAAGAACAGTAATATGAACAAATACTTGTCTTTTTTGTAGATCTAGCTCATGAGCAAAATTCTAACATACTCTAAATGTGAATACAAACAGGTACTTGTTTTATCTTCAGGACTTACACTAATCTAAAGAATATTCTCTGCTCTGAGGTAATTATAACCTAGCCCAGTGTATATGTGTCTCTTTTGAATCTCATTTGAATGTTTATGAGGCTTCCTATGTAAATAAAGGTAGAAAGTGTACAAAGATACACATTCAGTGTTTTTATTTTATTTTCACCTGCTAATACTTTTTTTGGGAGTGGTCAGTAAAAAAAAATTGTAGACCTGAGCTCTTCTCTTTTTACACCCATTTGAATTTGGAGCAACTCTATTAACTTCATTGTAATTACCCCAGATTTGAATGTTTGCAATTGATGGCATGTCTGCATACATGAGCACTTACTCCACTGAAAACTGGTGTGTAACTCTACAGCGTGGACCCTGTTGCCGCACGCTAAAAGTTCGCTAGCGCACTTCAATGTACTGCGATTTCAAACAGCAGAATGTCAAAGCATGCTGTGGAATGTTAAGTGTATATCAGCAGGTTCCACACAGACAGATAGCGTGTGGCGTGCTGTAGATTTACATGCCAGTTTGCTACTCAGTAAGTGCTCATGTAAACCGTGGCCCAAAGTCATGCAAAATTATGGTGAAGATTAAAGAGAAACGGGATCAAATAAATTTACCTGCCGCTAAAATATCTCAAACTTTCAATATTTGAGAATTTACTGTTGATAAAAATTCCTTTTCAGCTGCAGATCCTCCAGCATAATTTAGTTTAATAAGTTTTAAGGCAGCTGTGATTGCCTTCCTTTCCCTGCAGCTGTTCACTTTTTCTTTACAGGAGAGTTATAATTGGACTGGCTGAAGCAGTTGGTCTAGACATTGTTAGTTTAATTCAAGGGAAATCTGAACACTGATCTTTCAGTTTAACCATAGACATGTGCATGTATGTATTTGATAGAAGCATTTATAAGGTGCTCTCATGTGGTATCCTGTATATAACCAAATAAGAAAACAAGATTGGTTTTGCAGAGAAATTGCTCCGAACGCAATTATCTAAAATCCCAGCTCCATAAATAGTTTGCTTCCTGCTGTTCTTGGAGTCCACTCAGCAGCTGAACCAAGCACAGTATGAACCAGATCAAAGCAGCTTACATTTTTGAAAAAAACACTATCTAATTTTACAAGTAGACTGAAAGTTAAGCAGGCACAAGAACTAATTATTTCCAAACCTTATCGTCTAGTCTGAATCCTTAAATCAAGGAATAATTTTTATCAGTGCTCTGAACTATCTCATAAATTAGGAGGTTATGCCTTTGCACATTGTTGTTGGAGGCCACTGATGTGAGTTGTCTCTGGGTTTGATTATAATAAGGACTTTGTCAGTCTTCAAATGTTTACTTTGCATGTGTGTGCATGCACATGGGAAAAAATCACAAAACAACCAAGCTAACTTGGGGAAAAATGAAAATAAAATTTACTAAATGTGGTGTTAACGCTATTGCCATGCTTGCTTAAGATTATGTATTTGTGTATGTATATAATTCAGTGGCCTGAATATCATGCCAATGTAAGTTAATAGTCAGCAGGAGAGTTACTCCTAATTTGCAGTGCTGTAATTGAGATCAGAGACTCTGTGTGTGTGTGTGTGTGTTTGCCAACTTTCTGATCACACAAAACTGAACACCCTTGCCCCGCTCCTTGTCCGAGAACCCACACCCCACTCAGTCCATCCCCCCCACGCCCCCTTGCTCATTCTCCCCCACCCTCACTTGCTTTAACTGGGCTGGGGCAGGGAGTTGGGGTGTGGGAGGGGGTGCAGACTCTGGGGTGGTGCCAGAAATGAGGGGTTCAGAGTGTGGGAGGGGGCTATGGGCGGGAGGCAGGGGGTTGGGGTGTGGGCTCTGGGATGGGGCAGATGAGGGGTTTGGGGTGTGGGCGGGGGCTTGAGGTTGGGATTGGGGTGCAGGAGTGGGTGTGGGCTGTGGGAGGGAGTTAGGATGTGGGAGGGGGTTGCAACCTGGGGCAGAGGGTTGGGATGTGGGAGGGAATGAGGGGTGCGGGCTCATCTCAGGCAGCTCCTGGTCGGCAGCACAGCGGGGCTAAGGCAGGCTCCCTGTGGCTCCTAGAAGCAGCTGGCATGTCTGGCTCCTAGGCGCAAGGCTAGCCAGATGGTTCTGCACGGTAGGTGCCCACGGGTGCAGCCCCCGCAGCTCCCATTGGCCATGATTCCCAGCCAATGAGAGCTGTGGAGCTGGTGCTCGAGGCAGGGGCAGTGCATGCAGCTTCCCTGACTGCCCCGTGCCTAGGGGCTGCAGGGACATGCCGGCTGCTTCCAGGAGCCGCCCGGAGCTGGGGTAGGCAGGGAGCCTGCCTTAGCCACGCTGCACTGCTGACCGGAGCCATCAGGATCCTTTTTTGACTGGGCGTTCCGTGGATGCCTGGCAACGTGTGTGTGTGTGCTGACAATATATAAAATAATGCACTTCAGAAGAATTTGTATGCTTCTGGCACTTCGCCAATAACACCCAAATAAATTGAAACTACATTGGCCTTAAAAACTTCTCCATAGAGTATTGGTTGTTCGAGTATATAATGGATACTTTCAACTGGAACATGAAAGTATATGTGATGATTAAAACACAGACCAGTAGAATGAGGCAAATTTGGCAGAAGTGCCTGAGATAAATGGCTGCTATAGCTATTGGTATAAACTCAGCACAAGCCAAAATTATTTTCAAGGGCCCTAATTACATCTCTTTTAATTTAGGATGTAAAATGCAGGATACTTTTTATATATACACATTTAATTTATGGTTAATCTACTGATTGCAATATCTTTCCAGTAGGAACAATGTAGTTAGGGCGGGATAACTTGAAACTTCCTCTTAGATTTTGCAGCCATGGTGTCCACAATTATATGTTTAAATATACAAACTGTGCTACAAATATACATATAAGTGTTAGTGGTTGTACATAGAAAGTCTGATTTAGGAGCTAATTTTATAGAATCTACATTAACACTCTATACAACAACTCACTCATTTTAGATGTGTAAATGAGCAATCAAGACTTACTATTTTCCACAAATTTTTCAGTATTTTTTTCTGAAATACACACAAAATATTTAAGTAGCTTGTTACTAGAAATGCTATATAGTAGGGCCAGTAATATGTAAGGAGGGAGATTTGAGCTACTCAAATGCTTTTGAAAGTTTGCAACAAGCAAAATAAGGAAAAGAAACTTTGTGAACAATGCACACCTTGGGTCGGCTTCTCCATTGTCTTGCATCTTATACAATAAGTTATACCTGTGCAAAGTGGATGCAGAGTGGGTATAAAATTCTGCCAAATTAAATTCTACCAAATCAAAATGCAAGGTGCAGTAGAGGATATAGCTGTTTATAAAGAACACAAAAGAGTAGAGTTTGAAAAATTAAAGACACTATATGAAACAGCGGGTTCAAATTATATGGATCCCAGAGTTTTTAGAAAATTTAGCTAATGATTTTACCATACCACTGACCACTCTATCTGAAAATTTGTGGAATACTGGGCACTAGTAGAGGATTGTGAGGAAAAAAGCAAACCAGGTACTAATCTTAACAAAAATCGGACAATTTTCTGTGTCTCACTTTGAATCACTAATATTAAAAGACAAAAAATATCCTGTCTGAATACAGATAACAGAATGATGAGCAATAAACAGCATAGATGTATAAGGGTCACATCATGTCAGACAAACTGGTTTGCCATTTTGATGGAATTACAAAATAGCTGAATGGAATTCAGTCAATGTAATAACTTGATTTTTGTAAAGAATTTGATATTTGTCTCATGAAATCTTATTCATATTGGCTTTTGTATGTGAGAACTGGCACATTGATTTAAATTTGAAAACTAGCAGTGGGAGCAGCAACAAAACTAATAGATAAGAGCAGCATATTGAGTTAGGGAGAAGTGTCCAGGTGGGTGCTACAAGGATTATTGTTGAGCTTGGTCTTTCTTATGATTTATTGGTGTAGAAAGGAGAGGTTACTCATTTTTGTGCCCAACTAAATATTTTCCATTTCATTATGTTTTCATCTGTACACTGTTGTAAATGCATCAGATTGACAATATCAGAAGTTTAAATCTGCTGAGAACTAACAGGAGATTTTTCATAAAAGTAGAGATTTTTTTCTCATCTTCTAGAACAAACCAACAAGAGCGTTGGAAAGAAATTGTTTCCACACTGAATTTCATGCATTCCAGTTGCAAAGTCTGGCAAACTATTGAAAGATTGAGCAGCGAATCTAGTCTGAGCAAAAGGAAATATGCAGTCACAGTAAATTCCATTGCATCCCAGCGGGTGGCCAATGGCAGAGCTCCTAATGGAGACACAGTTTTCAACCCTAGATTTAAAAGGGTGGATGCTGTGAGATGGCAGGGTCTGAGTGCAGACATGAACCTGATGGCTACTTTTGCTGATTAAGAGCTCAACTTGGCTATATATCAACTGTAGCTGCGTGTTTAGATAACATGGCTATACATCAGGAAGGCTCCTGGACTAGATAACCTCCACTATGAGTTTGTCTCTCACTTTGGACAAATCACCAGAAGCTGGCTGCTTTGATTTCTGAATTGTTCTATCCAGGACTGCAACAGCCCAAAAGCTTGATGCAGAGCAAATGTGGTAGCTGTCCCAAGCCAGGAAACCATTGACAGACCCAAACAGCTACCAAATGATTGCTCTGTTCTGTTACTGATAAGTAAGGCTGCAAGTCTGTCACCGAGGTCATGGATTCCATGACTTTCTGGGACCTCTGTGTCTCCTACAGCGGCCGGAGGGCCCCTCAGCAGTAGCAGCAGTCTTGGGCTGCTGTGCCCCCCACCTCCCCTAGAAGCAGCGGGAGTCTCTGGCGGCCATGCTCCCCCCAGACCTCCCCAAAGCAGTGGGGGTCCCAGGTTGCACACTGGTGCCTGTCATCCCCCCTAACCCCCCCGAGCACCTGTGGTGCCCCCTGGGCCGCCCCACCCCAGAGCACCTAAGTTTTAGTTAGGGTATATAGTACAAGTCATGGACAGGTCATGGGCCATGAGTTTTTATTTACTGCCCAGTGCTGTTCAATATATTCATAAATGATCTGGAAAAAGGGGTAAACAGGGAGGTGTCAAAGTTTGCAGACAATACAAAATTGTTCAAGATAGTTAAGTCCACAGCAAATTGCGAAGAGTTACAAAGGGATCTCACAAAATTCAGTGATTGGCCACTACAATGGCAGATGAAATTCAGCTGTTGATAAATGCAAGTAATGCACATTGGAAAACATAATCCGAACTATACATACAAAAAACTATACGTACGGGTCTAAATTTGGTGTTACCACTCAAAAAAGAGATCTTTGATTCACTGTGGATAGTTCTATGAAAACAGTCACTCAATGTGCAGCAGCAGTCAAAAAAGCTAAAAGAATGTTAGGAACCATTAGGAAAGGGATGAACAATCTGACAATAAATATAATAATGCCACTATATACATTCATAGTATGCCCACACCTTGAATATTGTGTGCAGTTCTGGTCGCTCCATATTATAAAATGATAATTAGAATTGGAAAAAGTACAGAGAAGGGCAACAGAAATGATTGGGGTATGGGATGGCTTCCATATGAGGCGAGATTAAAAGTTCTGGGACTGAGCAGCTTAGAAAAGAGATGACTAAGATAGAGGTCTATAAAATGATGAATGGTGTGGAGAAAGTGAATAGGGAAGTGTTCATTACCCCTTCACAGAACACAAAAGCCTGGGGTCACCCAATGAAATTAATAGGCAGCTGGTTTAAAACAGACAAAAGGAAGTATTTCTTCACATAATGCACAGGCAACCTGTGAAACTCGTTGCCAAAGGATGTTGTGAAGACCAGAAGTATAACTGGGTTCAAAAAAGAATTAGGTAAGTTCTTGGAGGATAGGTCCATCAATGGCTATTAGACCGGATGGTCAGGGATGCAACCCCGAGCACTGGGTGTCCCTAAACCTCTGAGTTTCAGAAGCTGGGACTGGGTGACGGGATGGATCACTCAATATTGCCCTGTTCTGTTCATTCCCTCTGAAGCATCTGGCACTAGCCATTGTTGGAAGAAGGATACTGGGCTAGATGGACCATTGGTCTGATCCATTATGGCTATTCTTATGTTCTTAAGAAATGATTAGCAACCAAAGCTTCATTCCTCAAAGATGGAGAGAAAATCAATCATTTTAAACATCTCCATCATGGCCTTCCAAGAGTCAGTGTTGCTCCCCTTTTGTTCACTCTATGCACACTTGACAGTTCTGAAATGCAGGCTGGGAAGTCTGCATATGCTGATGATTTCTGTGTTGCTAACACTGAAATTGATTGACTCCCACAGGATTTAAAGGAATCTTCGACAAGACACAGACATTTTGACACAGATACAGCAACGGAGACTAATTCTCATACCAAAACAGTGGCACCTACTTTCCATCTAAACAATTGTCTTGCCATCTCAATCCACGTCCAAGGATGGGTACTGCCATTCCATCCAGCCGTCACAAACTTGGGGTAAAACTCAACCACAGTCTGACATAGTGGCCTCGCGTGGAACACCAGAAAATGAAGATTTCTACCTGGACTCCCTTGATATGAAAACGGTTGGGAACCCCTGGGAGGCGGACTCTTCAGGCCTTCATACATCTGTATTGGCCCTGGTGTGTTGCTTCAGCTGAATACTGCTCTTGGGGTGCAGCCATCACACTCTGCTTGTTGATACAGAGCTGAATTTGGCCACTCGTACTATTACTGGCGGCTTGAGCTGTATTCCAGCCTACCGTCTGTATGTGCTAGCGTGCATAGCTCCACACGACCTTTCACGAGATGCCATTGCTGTTAAGTCTGCCTGGAGAACTGTGACGGATGAAACCAACCTGGTACATTTCCAGTTGACTTATGCCTCATTCTCAGACAGGGAACAATGCGCTGTGCCAACTTGAAGGCTTGCTTGTATTCAGGGAAGAATTTAGGGTGACCAGCCAATGGGAGCAGCGGGGGCGGGGGGGCAGCGCCTGAGGGCGAGAGTGGTGTGTGGAGCCTCCTGTCCCGTCCCGTCCCCCCCCGCCACAACCTAGGACCTGGACCTGCTGGTTGCTTTTGGGGCTCACAGAGTGCAGTGCCAAGACATGCAGGCAGCCTGCCTTAGCCCCGCTGCGCCGCTCACCAGGAGCTGCCCAAGGTAAGCCCACCACCCCAACTCCCTCCCCCAGCCCTGAGCCCCCACCCCCGCCATAAATCTGGAGCAACCTCCTCCACCACAAACTCCTCATCACCGGCCCCACCCCAGAGCCTGCACCCCAGCCCAGAGCCCTCACTCCCTCTGCACCCCAACCTCCTGCCCCAGCCCAGAGCCCCCTCCCACACCCTGAACCCCTCATCCGCAGCCCCACTCCAGAGCCCTCACCCTCTCCAGGACCCCAACTCCCTGCGTCAACTCGGAGCCCACTCCCGCACTCTAAATCCCTCAGCCCCAGCCTGGAGCCCCTCATGCACTCCAAACCCCTCATCCCTGGCCCCACCCCAGAGTCAGCACCCCCACCCAGAGCCCTCACCCCCCTTCCACACCCCAACCCCCTGCCTCCACCTGCAGCCCCCTCCCGCACTCCGAATCTCTCGGCCCCAGCCCCCAGCCTGGAGGCCACACCCCCAGCCGGAACCTGCACCCCCTTCTGCACCCCAACTCCCTGCCCCAGCCCGGAGCCCCCTCCCACACCCTGAACCCATCATTTCTGGCCCCATCCTGGAGCTCACACCCTCAGTTAGAGCCCTCACTCTCTCCCGCAGCCCTGCTCCAGCCCAATGAAAGGGAGTGAGGGTGGGGGAGAGCAAGCCACAAAGGGAGGGCGAATGTAGTGAACCTGGGGCAGGACCTTGGGGGAAGAGGTGGGGCTAGGGTGTTCAGTTTTGTGCAACTAGAAAACTGGCAACCCTAGGAAGAATCCCACTCCTGTGGACTAGGGTGTGACACCATGGCTAATTCCTCAACACCCCTTTGCTATGGCAGCTGCCGCATGCCATACATTAGTGCCACCAGCGAACTGAAAATCACATCCTTACAGAGTGGAAGCATTGGGGGGAAAGAGTCTAATGCACTAAATAAATTCAGGAGTCCACCCTGCACCCATGTCCTTTTCTACATGGATCAGGCTCAACAGGCTACTCTCTGGCATGACCAGATTTGTCACAGCCATGTATTGGTGTGGTCTGGTTTCTGCCTCACGCTGTGACTGGTGCAGACATAACTCATGGAACAGTGCCCAACCCAACATCTGGAGGGCTGTCTACAGTGCCTAGTACAGAGGCCGTTTTCTGGTTATGGAACCTGGGCTTTGAGCTCTGACATCTGCATATGAGGGAGAGGCTGGGATAAATCAGTGTTCCTCACTCCACTCTGCAGGGATTATATTCTGATGGCTAGAGTGGGGATTTGTGGTGGAGAGTGGCTGTATCAGCTATTCCACTTGTCCCACGTAAGGGGGAGTGGAGGAGGAATATAGCAGCCATGGAAACTAAAGCAGCCTCTGGAGAGGGAGGATTTCTTTTACACCCAAGCTGTTGAATTTAACTCCTTAGTGCTTTGAGGCCTGATCCTGCACCGTTAAAATGAGAGCTTTTACTTGATTTCGGTAGATGCAGGATTAAGCTCTTGAGGAGAGTTTGGCCTGTTTTGTGGTATAAATTAGTTGAAAATATAATCCTTTGTCTTTATAGTCATCTGTTTGTTTTATTGCTAAGCCCAAGTTTTACTAACAAAAAGCCAGGACAGCACTGGAAGAGTGAACTTTACTTCATTTGCTTTCATGCATCATGAGCAAAACTACCAGCTAAATTCTGATACCAGTGATCTACTCTCAAAGATCTTTTTGTTACAGCAGAGTCTGGGAAGTAAGTACCACTTGTACTATTACCAATCTGAAGTATTCAAACATCCTAATACAGGCGCCCCAAAATCATGATTGGTTTAAAAACCATGCGATTTAAAAAATAAATAAATGTTAGGTCTTTTTATTTGCCTTTTTATGTTTGAGATTTTAGGACTTACATTTTCCAGGTTTTCTCCACAGCCATGAGAGCTAAAACTTAATTTTTTAATAAAAGCTGAGAGTCTAATGTAAACATATTACATGACCCCTAGAGTCTGGACTTTAAGAAAAACACCAAATAACATGAGACTCACAATAAAATCATGAGAGTTGGCAACACTACTACATGACTTACTTAATGGTAAGACATTTCTTTCTTAATGTAGCATTAGAAATGGAAGTTGACCACATCAGATACTGAAACTAGCCTTTTATTTTTTTGCTGTGAATGTAATGAAATTTTACATACACCTTGGAGCGTTGGAGGTTTGTTCCATTTTGGGAAAAGTTTTTTGGAAATGTCAGGGGGCCAGTGATAATGGAGAACGGAATTAGAATCATTTGCCCAAGTGACTGCAACTCTATTAAATCCTTGATTTAAATCCAAAGAACTAAAAGCAACCTGTTCCAGCAGCAATGAAAGGGCGGGAAGCAACAGCCACCCCAGGTGGTCACTGGCCTTTTCTTCCTCTGATCCCCAAATCCAGAGCAAATCTACTTCAACCCAAAGTTGTACTAGGACTAAAGTATATTAAGGCCACAGGGCTGTGAAGATTACTGCATAAGTCAATATGAGAATCCCAGGAGAGCTCAGGCATCCCTGTCAATTCAGACCCTTCTTGCACATAAGGAATTCCGGCTGATGCCTAATTTGTGGGAAAAGTGAGCATTACCCCAACTCCTGACCTCTGCAGGAATGCTACCTCCTCTGAGAGGAATTTAATACTTACTACTGGGACCTGCCTCCTGAATTTGCAAGCCCGTGAATTTAACATAATTCAAGTGCATCGCAAAATGAAGATTATTGTCCAACAGGCTGAGCCCATGCAATGCAAACCTGTACAACATGTAGCGCTATCCCCACGTTGGCTGTTAAATTGTGACTCCCTGAGCTGACAACACACAGCCCTATGCAGGCAGAGTGACAGTAAATTGACATTGTGTAGCCAATAATCCAAAGGAGAGGGGAAATTGGGATTTTGCAGTGATGGGTAGAGCTAGAAGAGACCAGTTTCTGCCCTGTGCCACCTTTTATGGGCATCTGGCCAATCTTGGTGGCTTTAAGAAACTCTGGGACGGACCAGAGCTGCAACCCTCCTAAGTGACCAGCAGAAGCCATGCTGCTGCTTTGGAGCTGTGACCTCCCTCCAGGCTCCCACCTGACAATCTGGAGCCAGTTGTGATGGTCATCTCCCCTTAGGGTGCTAGATCTGGAGTTTGGTTAAGGACTTTGTGTGTGTTTCATGTGAAGGTTGAGAGGTTATGAATTGTGTGTGGTAGAAAATCCTTGATATTTCTCCTTCCACTGAGTTAGCCATACCTGCCCAGTGTATGTGTACTGTCATCTTTCTCCTGCGCACTTGTTCAGAATGGGATGGAAGATGCTTTTTCGTAATGTTTTGCTTTCAAATAACTTAAAGCTAACTAAGTAACCTGAAGTGTTTAGATGACATTCTGTTTGCTCTTTGCTTCAAGTGTAAATATTGCTGAATGATTGCCTCCCTATAAAGATCATTTTAATGCCGTTTAGTCGCCTTTTCCCAATAAAAGAGTGTTCCACCCACCTACAATGCATCATCCAGTCCCACACTCCAGAGAAAATGCTTGAATGCTCCCTAGAGTTGGGATCGTGTGGGGGAGGTTGTGGTGGTGGGGTATGTGTGTGGAGAATGACACACTGAAGAATGCTGAGCACTGTCATCCATTGCACTCTGTGGTAATTTCGAGGTAAATTAGAGCCATATTACTTTTAGTCATGGAGTCTCCTCATGTAGGTTATTTCCCTCAATCCCCTCCTCTCATGGGTTTTTACCACAGAAGAGGGTGATATAGCCCAAGATTTAACATTCTGTTTCCAAACAAGCTGTGTTTAGCTAAATATATTTAAATACATGACTAGTAAGTTACAAAACAACCCCCATCAAACATAATGTTATCTGTATTGCAGTCGTATGTAGGGCAGTGGTTCCCAAACTTTTTTGCTCCTGCTCCACCTTTGCTGGTCCCCTGGCCTGCCCGGAGGCTGGGAGCGGGGCTGCAGTAGGAGCTGTAGCCAGAGCTGTAGCTGAGAGTGGGGCCATGGTCGGGGCCGGAGCTGGTGGCAGAGCAGGGCTGGGTGGCACTCCCTCCCTGCCCCCTGTAGGGGTGGCCCAGACCCCGCTGAGCCCCCCCTCCCGAACTGTTTCTCCATGCCTCCCTTAGAGGGGTGCACCCCACATTTTGGGGACCAATGGTGTAGGCATATAGTAAAAACACAGTCCCTGACCAAAAGAGTTTCACATTCCAGTTGTCAAGTGCAGGAGTTTGCTGGCTGACTTACTGAACTGTTTTTTTGGTGGTGTGCTATGAATTAACTGCATGTTTCCTCATTTCCAAAAAATCCAATAATAATCTCAACTTAAACACTATTTGTTATTGCTTCCGTGTTTCAGTGGGTCATATTTAGAAAAGGTTCATACTGGTGTATGAATACAGGAAGGAGCAGCTGTTATTTTGCTTGTTCCCATTTTAGTGAAGAATCCATAAAGTGCAACCTGCTGTGACAGTGGGATATTCTGTGGGAGGTCATTTTTGTATTTTGTTATGGTTTCATCTTGATTTATCTTGCTTTGCATCCTGTGATGTTATAACTTATTATATAGCGATACCAAACAGGGATTTCTAGAAAAAGAGCAGATAATGGTTTTTACGTTGTTAATTTCTTTTTGGAGCTATTCTGTAATTTAGTAAAATTGTCAATATTTTGATGTAATATTTTAATAATATTAAAAATGTTTTGTGGTAAAAATGAGAACAGTTTCAAAATTCCAGATAAATACTAGAACACTAATTGGTCAGAATATTATTTTTTTATACGTGAGGGTCTTGTGGTACTCTAGCTCAAATTTCTACAGCTGCCTATGCTGAAGACGGGTTGTCAGTATTAACAATCTTCTGGAATATAGAATGTAAAGAGTGATTAGCAATAAAAATATTCTAACTGCATAATATCAAAAATAGCCAATGTCCAATGATAATAATACGAAAAGGTTTCTACGCTGAAACCTTTGTGGTAATGTTACTGTGTGCCTGTGTTTTACTTTGATGTTTCTATATTTTGTGTGACTTATTTAACCCATGTTGTGGCTGAGATGTTAATTTACAGGTCTGCAGCAGTGAAAGGCTACTCCTTTAATTCACTGCAGCGGTTACGCTTCCTCTCTTGTACCTGCTTAATATCACCCTTTGCTGATCCTGTCCCATTTCCTCTGCATATGATTCTACCATACACAAAACAGAGCAAGGTGGCCTCAGCTTCAGCTATCAGGGTTGCTAGAGGGGTATGAATAAAATAAAGAGAGTGAGAGGGAAGTTCTGGATCTGAACTACGCTGAGGGTGCTCAAATGTAGGTTTGGTTGGGAATTTTCCCTCTTGAAAACACAAGTTTGTCAAAACTGAAATCTTTTGTGGAAAATGTTTCTGTTTTGACAAACTTCTGTGAAAGACAGGTAGGGTTTGATGGAACTGCAGCAAGGGTTCTCAGTGTCTAGGTTCCAGGTTCTGCAGCAGGGAGCGCCAGTGAAGCCTAGAAGCCTTGAAAGCCAGGCTTCCCACTCTTTGTCTGGAGACTCCTCAGGCAACTTCTGGAGTCAAGGCAGGCAACTGCTCTGTTTCTTTTAGGAAAATCAAACCGAAATAGATCAATATTTTGGAAACAATTTTTTTTTAAATTTCCTTTTTGCAGGAGCTTCTGAAATAAAAGCTTTCATTTTGAATTGGCCAGTTTTGAGCAGCACTACTCAGATATGGTGTTGATGGGGCTGTTCTAGAGTTCCGATTCAGCTTTCAGGTTTTGGCCTAGCTCTAATTGCTACCTATCTTTGTTTAACAGCATGGTTAGCCTGGTTCTTGATATCATGTTTCCTTCTGTGCATTATTCGTTTACTTCAGTGGTGACCAACCTTATTACACAGGAGGGCCACATAAACCTAAGTACAACCTTGTGTGGCCCAAACAAATTCTACATATTTTAATAAGATTTAAAGTCACCTGTATTGATTTATATTTTAAGTTAGCTTCTTTTGTACATACTTAGATTGTTTCTAGGTACAGTATTGTTTACTTACTCACTTGTGTATCACTAAGATGATGTAAACACAACGACAAAATGCTAATGAATAAGCTGTTAGTATATTGTGTTGAAGCTGGCTGTGGGCCTTATGAAACATTCTGAGGGCTGTGTGTGGTCTATCGGTGGGGCACCCCGGTCACGTTGAGTCATGTTGTGTTACCTCAGTGTGACTCAGTGTCTCATTGTGAGCATGCAGTGCCTTTGGAGTTCACTAGTTGCCTTGTAAGCTTGTAGGATTTAAGAAAAATTATTAAAGGTCATGACTGTCCTGCACATTTTGGGAATCATGAAAACACAAGCATTCTAGTTTTAGTATTTATTTACATGGTGGTGGTTATTTTTTTAAGTCTTGAGAACAGCTTTCCTACACATGTTCTTTACATCCCATTCACTGTCCTTTTGAAAATAATCTTAAATGGAACTGATATTAGGGATGAGGGAACAGCTTTGACTCAAGAAAGGTCTGAGCCAGACCTTTTCACACTCCTTGATTTGAACCTGAACAGACTTGAGGTTTTAAAAAGCTTTTTTTCACTTCTCCTGTGCATTCTTTTGCATTTTCTAGTTCTTACTGGAAGTAGAAGTACTAAACATTTTGATTTCAGTCTGTTCTCTCAAGATTTCCAACCTAATTTTTCAGACAATTAGGTTTGCACAGTTGTATAAACTTTCGGGTATTCATCTAAAATAAATTTTTGTAAACTTTGAGATTCCTTGCTGTTTTTCAGAACTAATACATAAATAGGTCACGAAACCCAAACAACTTATTATACCTAAAGTACAAAGAGCATTTCATATTCACTGATAAACAAAAATATTGCTCAGTGACCTACATAAGCAAAATGGTAGAAAGTATTTACTAACCAGTCAAAATAACATCCAACAAATGAAGCATATCTGTTTAGTTTTACGTGAAGATGAGAGAGCAAAGACATAATTCATAAGCTAGAGTCTCTGGACTAATGCAGCAGGGATTTATACTTCTGGTGCAAGATTTATTACTCAGATTTTTGTTTTGTTTTGATACGTGCATTTTGTAAGTCCTTTCCTAGACCTATCTGACCAGTCTTCAAAGTGTGGGATAGAACCTTGAACAAATTTTTGATTTATTATAAAATCATCCTCTCCACTTTTCTAATCATATTTTCAATTTATCCCATTCAGAATTTCTCATACGTTTTGTCCCTCTGGCATTGAATAGTATAGGTAAGACATGCAGCATTTACTTGCAGCAGCTTTGTCAGTTCAACTTGATTATTACATATATCTTCTTTTCTTCTGTAGCAGCTCATTAATCCATCAGCATGACACAGTCCTCCCAATGAGGTTGTGCCAAATGTTACAGTAGCACTCCAGCATAGTTTAGAAATCGGCATGCTGTTTATTTTTCCAGAGACTAAATAGAATCACTTCCCTATCATCTAGTATTTATGCCCCAGGGCAGTCAAAATTGACTCCCACTAATATTTTTTTCTTTAAGGAAAGTAAGTGCAGTAATTAAGGGACATTGACTATGTTGCTGAAACTTTTTATATTGTATGAACTACCACTCTGTAATGCTTAAATAGAAACCAGAAGAGTTATGGTGGGTAGGATGGGGGATGAACAGGGATGGGGGCGGGGGGAGAAGCTCAATGTAAGACTCAGTGACATTTACGGCTGAGCATTGGAGCTGTTGAAGAGTTATTGCTGCTTATGACTGTTTGGCCTGGCTGCATATCAGAGCCATTAACCTCTGAATAACATAGCCCTAAAGAGAATGTACTCTTTTAGAAAACTCCTCATTAATTAAATTTATGGAAGGGAAAAAAAGCTTAAGCCTTGGAGCATGGGGCTCTGACAGGTCCTGGAGATGCATAAAAAATAGCCAGGAATGTTGGGCTTCATGCAGAAACTTAACATCCTAGCTTTCCCTCTTGAGGGTCTCAGAGGCTTGCAACACTGGGGATGGAATTTGCTCAGTGCTGGCCTTTGCAGCCAACTCGCCAATGTGGGGCTAAATCTGAGTGCCTTCAACTCCCAGTTAACTGTGTCTTTCCAGCATAATAACGACTCATTTTGTCCGTATACTGTGTGTTTACAGGAAATAGACTTTCCTGCAAAAAGTGGAAGTGTTTTAAAAAAGTGTACGCTTACCTGCAAATACTTACAATTTAAATCTCATACACTGTAAATTTTTGCCAGCATACATTCAGAAAATGACACATGCAAAGCATTTAATTTTTTTTAAGCGAAGTCTTGATTTGAGAACATCAAGCCTCATTTAAATGGTTACACTTGGTGCTGGTGGTTTTTCAGACAGCAGGGTATGAAATACAGGGGAAAATGTTACCTGTCGCTGCAACATGCAATTCTGAAAACTAGCTGCCCCGTTAACCTAGTGACTTTCCCAACAGTAAGCAGCAATTTGGCTCAAGTCCCTTCAGCATCAACATTTTGCCATCACCTCCTTTCCCATATTTACAGAGCTGTGGGAGATTTTGCCACAGAAGTACAGTATAATGAAATGTACAAAGGATACATTAAAAAAATCACGAACCTTTAATATTGTAAAAAGAAAAGGAGTTCTTGTGGCACCTTAGAGACTAACCAATTTATTTGAGCATGAGCTTTCGTGAGCTACAGCTCACTTCATCAGATGTATACCGTGGAAACTGATGAAGTGAGCTGTAGCTCACGAAAGCTCATGCTCAAATAAATTGGTTAGTCTCTAGGGTGCCACAAGAACTCCTTTTCTTTTTGCGAATACAGACTAACACGGCTGTTCCTCTGAAACCTTTAATATTGTGGCTCTGATTCTGAAAATTAATTAATGTTTTGCCTGCACAAAGTCTGAAGGATTAGGCTTTGTCTGAGTTACATTTAAAAGAAAATCATTTTCTTTGTTTCCTTCATTCTCTCCTAGCTTCTTTTTTTCTCTCTCCACCCTTTGTCTGCTATGTTTTCTTCTTCCTTCTTTATTTTCTCATGCTGAAGCTTTCCTGTTACCTTCATTAACACAGATTTTCATAATCAGCTTCCTCTTCTATATTGTATTGTATTCCAGTTTTGTCTCTTGTGATCCCTCTTTCTCCTCTGTTTTTCTCCCTGCTTCTGTTCCTTTTAAGTTTATTCTTCTTTTCTTCCTCTCCCTTCTAGCCAGAATGCCTGAGTTAAGTACCCTCCTCCCTTCCTTTTCCAAAATAGGTTCTCTAATCAGAAAGTACATGGAGCACTTAACTAATTAGGAACTTCAGGTTCTTGATAGGGAGGGAATGGTTAAGGATCTAGACTTTGTATTTTGACTTTTAACTCCAGTGAATACAATTACAGGTCTTCCCCCTCCCCCCCCACATTTTTAATATATGCTACAAATGCACAAAATCCGAGGCTCTGAGAAATATCCATACACAGGAGAATCAATATATTAGAGCAGTGTCATTTGTGCTGATAGCTATAGTTATTATTGTGTTATTTCCAGTATAGACCCCTGCTTTTGGTTTATAACTGTGCTATTAAAATTCATTGCAAACTGAAACTTGGCACACAAAGTCTGAGCCCAGAGCAAATTTTTAATTTTTGTTTAGAATATTTTTTAAGCTAAAGGAATACAATAAAAAACATTAGGCTGATGATTATAAATACTTTTATGTGTTACTACAATACAAAAAATACTTAATTTATTTTAAAATTCTGCATGACATTAGTCCATGATGGCTTTGGGTATTCTGGAACAGAACAGTGAACATGATAGTTACTTTATTAAGGAAGAACACTTAGATGATCACACATTCTCAATATCTCTTAAAATCTGATTTCAGTATGATCCTTAGCACACTACTGTACCATAATGGAATAAAGTGAAAACAAACAAATTTGTACAACTCATTAAGCTTCACCACCACCACCACGTGTGACCATTTAAAAGATGTAGGATGTTTTCAAAGCAAGAATGGGGCTTAAAACAATTAAAATAAAATAACCAAAATGCTCTGCATGTGTCATTTTCGGAATGTATATTCATAAAGACGTATGGTAATCAGATGTAAATTGCAGTTATTTGCATATAAAGAAACTTTAAAAAAATGCTTATACTTATATACTGAATATTTCCGGCCACTGGGTACAGGACATAGAACTATTCAAATTCAGCCCAATCCATTAGTGGCTGAATGTGGTAACACTGAATGGCAGTTGGATGACCTATATGTACGGTAATATTATATACGATCAGTTGATTCAATTACTTATCATTTGAGGTTTAGACCCTTTGTCTTTATAGTTAAGAAGCAATTTCTCTGATTCGCTAGTTTGGTGACTTGCATGTAAATGTATCTCCATTCTCTGCCTGATGACTAGGCTGGTCAGACATGCAAATACACATTCCTTTGTCTAGGTAGGACTGTGCTTATACATTGCTTGCTGAACACATTTTAGGAATGTAATTCTACCACATACTTATAAATCTTTATATAACACCCCATACAGACCTCATGCAAGAACTTTAATGATCAGTAAGTTATTAGTTTTCCAATGATATATTACATGCTATCTTTTGGGTATATTTCATAACAGTGTGTTAGGTGTAGTGAGTATGTCAGGTCTGACAAGAGTTGCTGAGTAGTGAACCACCAGTGGGTCTCTGTGTCATGGAGGGCCATCTCAAACTGGCAGACTGTGTGCCTCCTACAAATTACTTATTCCAAAACAAACTAGAATAAGACATTTTGACAGCATTGTTTGTAGGTCTGCTTGAGTGAGTCAGCCAGTCAGCAGAGACAGAAAGAATGACAAGAGACGAATTTTCATATATTTATCAGTTGGAGCGAAGAAGGAATTTTACTCCGTAGGAGTCAGTGGAGAGTGGACAGTATTTTCAGGTCTGCAGCAGTCTGCCACCAAGCTACGTGAAGGCTTGCTCTGTCACCAAACCCTCCTTCTCATAGGTCTCTACCACATCTGATCTGGATAGGTAGAGCAGGACTTTCGTTGGGAATGTATATTATCACATTCTGCTGCAAAAGTGACAGAATTTAGGCACATTATTGAACCTGCAGTGTAGTGGAGAGTTTCTGATTTTGCCATATTTAAGTGAGGATTTGTCACCAATTGTGTGATAGCTGCCGTTCAGGGAGTAATTACAAGTAAACAGCTGGATACATTTCCTTCCTTTACTACCAAATTTTTATATCACAAGATGTGCTCAAATGGCACAGTTAGGATTAGAAAATCATTGAGTGGAAGGAAGAGAAGATTAATTGGTGCTTTTAAAAAGACTTTAAAAAAGTTGTGTAAGAATGGGAATGAAGTCTCTTTCCTGTTCACTAGTGGCTTTTGTTTTGTAGCAGGTGTTCAAGGTATAATGCAAAACTTGTACTCTAGTATGAGCAGGCCCGTCTTCCTCCTCTGACATAAAAATGCTAGTGAAGTTATAAACATTCTCTTTGCCGGCTTGATGGTGTCTTTGATGTCTGTGTATATATGTGTATCTGAGAGAGCAAGCTCTTGCTTACAGGAGATCCTATTTTTACATGTAACTTGAATTAAATTATTTCAGATGCAGACCATTTGGAAATAATGTTTACAGGAGATGGTTTAGATCATTATAAATAGTAAAATTGAAATCTTGCTCTAGTAGAGTGGAACATATTAAAATAAAAAATTGAACATGAGTCCTCATGCTATCCTGTGTCAAAGAAGCCTCCCACCCTTCTGGCTCAGGCTTCCTGTCTTTTTTGAGAGGTTCTTCAGGAAATGGAAAAGAGGACAAGAGGGATCTTTGAAAATGAATTACATTCTTATTGTGTAGTTGAAATATAGCTATTTTGAGCTTCCTTGCTTGATACTTCACATTTTATGGCATGGAAAGTTAAATGCAAGCAAAGAAACTTGCTAAGTTTTACCAGAACTACTAGGCAAATGCTGTAACATCACGTGTTTAAACCAAACAACCAACCCTATAACTTTATCTTTGCTCAGTCCACTGTACACAGGAACAGCCCTATGAGAATCATAGAAATGTAAGGCTGGAAGGGACTTTGAAAGGTCATCAAGTCCAGCTCCCTGCACTGAGGCAGGACCAAGGGAACTCAGACCATCCCTGACCTACGTTTGTCCAGCCTATTCCTAAAAACCTCCCATGAAAGAGATTCTGCAACCTCCCTTCGAAGCCTATTCCAGAACTTAACTACGCTCATAGTTAGAATAGGAATCCAGTGGCATCTAGAGGTGCTTAAAGAATACCATACATGTTTATCCCTTACAGTCCTCAGCCGTAGATGATATCCGGAAAACATTTTGGGCCATATCTTGAAACTTCATAAAAGCCTTTAGCTCTGATGTATAGGAGGGTTTCTTTGTGGGTGTACTAAACCAGTAAATCTCCTGACTGTGGAGGTGTGGTCTTGGAATGGGAAGTTTGGAAAATGGAAGTCTTTGCCAAGAAGTTTGATGTATAAACCACATCATCATCTGTACATTTTGTGGTGTTTCTCAGTCTTTTGAGGGCAAGAGTTCAAGAAGACATTGCTCTTTTTGCAGGAGGTTGTTCTGCCTAGTGTGCTTATAAATTCCAAGGCCAGAAAGGGCCACTGTGATCATTGTCTGACCTCCTGTATAACAAAGGCCATAGAACTTCCCCAAAATAATTCCTAGAGCAGATCTTTTTGAAAAACATCCAGTCTGGATTTAACAATTGTCAGTGATGAAGAATTTACTATGACTCTTGGAAAATTGTTCCAATGCTTAATTACTAACAGTTAAAAATGTATGCTTCATTTCCATTCCGAATTTGTCTAGCTCCATCTTACAACACAATCCAGTGGCTGGATCTTTTCCTGCTATATTGAAGAGCCCATTATTAAATATTTGTTCCCCAGTTAGATTCTTGTAGACTGTAATAGCTTAATGGCCATTTTAGGTATTGACCCAGTTACTCTAGCTCAGGGGTAGGCAACCTATGGCACGCGTGCCAAAGGCGGCACGCGAGCTGATTTTCAGTGGCACTCACACTGCCCAGGTCCTGGCCACCAGACCGGGGGGGCTCTGCATTTTAATTTAATTTTAAATGAAGCTTCTTAAACATTTAAAAAACTTTATTTACTTTACATACTACAATAGTTTAGTTATATATTATAGACTTATAGAAAGAGACCTTCTAAAAACGTTAAAATGTATTACTGGCACGCAAAACCTTAGAGTGAATAAATGAAGACTCGGCACACCACTTCTGAAAGTTTGCCGACTCCTGTAATCTAGCTGTTTTCCTAGTTCTGGTCTGGCTACTTTGTAGTCCTGACTAATTTCACTGTAAGTGCACATTTTGCACTCCTGCAAAAGACCAGATTGAGAAGAACTGTAAGTTTTGGGAATGGAAGAAAATGTAGTTGGGAGAAAGATGTTGAGGGGAAGAACTTGCAGAACCTGCTTAATCTTGCACTGAAACTGTCTTGGCTACTCAGGTGTGAGCTTGGCCCCCATGATGTCCGTGTATTTGGAATGATGAAGAGGTTCCCATTCTCTCTCCATTTTGGAAAAGGGGTATATGTTTCTGTATGATGGATGGGGGAGAGCCCTAGTGACTTCAAAAATTTGGGCTGTATTAAAGCAGGTTATATGGCTTATAGGCTTACAATCAGTTGTCACAAATGAAAATGATTATTTTTCAGTAAGCAGTCTGCCTTTCAGTGTTAAGCTGAGAAATGACAATTGCAATTAAGTTTAGACTGTTGGGGGGTGATAACCATTATCTACCAGGTATCTTTGAACTGGTGATTTGTAACAGCTCCAACAGGTAGTGAGGAAACTTAATTTAGAGGTTAAATGACAAGACTGGGAGATCTGAAGTTTGATTGTGGGTCTGCATTTGGACTTGCTCATTTGGACATTTACGGACATTCTCGTTCTCTGGAAGTTGGCAAGAAGGTAGGGGAAAATAACCTCATTCTCCTTTTTTTCCCCCTCTAAGGCCCAAGCTTTCTCCAGTTCCATATTAGGTTCGGAAATACAATTTCCTTGAAATGATGTTAATACTTAAGATAGTGCTATGTACTCTCAGCCTTTAAAGTGTTTTTCTTTTTTCTGGGTATGGACATAATTATACTTCCTACATAATAGGTACTGTGAAGCTTCATTCACTAATTTTTGTAAGACACTATAAAAGTACAAATAATTATATATTAATGAGAAAAATAATTTTCTATTGGGTTCAGAGCCTCTGCAAAGTTTAGTCCAAAGTCAGTTTTGAGTAGTATGCTGACCACTGAAAGTATTTTCTCTTTGAATGAAGATACTGGTCAATCTTTAGTCATAGTGGTTCATATTAAGTAAAATTTTGGCAGGATGTCCTTGACTGTACTAGCTGCTCTCAAATTGAAGCAATTCATCCTTTTTTGATGCTGTGTGCTGAATTTTCCTTATGCTGCTTTGGTTTCCATGTCCGTTTCTCTTCCTTTTGTTAATTTGTCTTGGCTTTGTATTTTTAAACATTCACAGTGACAACACCCAGTGTAGTCGCTTGATTTTGGCCCCCACAAAAAAACCCTCAGAAAGATGTTCTCTTCAGTCTTCTAAACCAGTCTGGACTCTCTAGTTCTTCCCAACGAGCAAGTGGAGAGGCTTTTACTGGTCATTTGCTGATTGCACGTGTCGATGTATAATGTAGCTATCTCTTAGCCTTAATTTAAATATGTGAAAAGTACAGCCCAAGAAAGCAAACAGACTTGCATCATATTTCAATGAACAATTAGAATATTTCAGAAAGCATGTATTTTATCTGTTAGATAGTAAACTTTGTAGGAAAGTACACTGGACTGGTACAAAAAGCTTGGAGAAAAAGATAACTCTTCTATGAAAAAAAAAAAGTCCCTCATTTCTTCAGTCTTCTGTACCAGTCTAGACCCTTGGAATCTCCCAGAAGCAGTTTACTTTGGTAAACACTATGGGTGGGGGCTAGCACCTGATAGCTTTCACCTTTCTAAGACTGCATATGTAAAGATATATACATATGTGTTCCATAATATTTTACAAAGATGTTTGATGATGCCCAGGCAATAGATTTGCAAATCTTCAAGAAAAATGTTTCTTCTCTCGCTCTCTTCTCTTCCTCCCCCTCTTCTCCTCCCCCCAGAAGAAATGTGTAGGGTGAGCTTTGAGGAAGTTGGAATTTCCTTTCCTGCAGAACTAGACGTTTGTAATGAGCTATAACACAAATGTCTGGACTGGTACAGAAGATGTTGAAGAAAGAAGAATAACTGGTTCCTGTTTTGGTAGTAAACTGTATCTTAAAAGTATAAAAATGGCACTTCTTTTTGGTAATGGTTTAGGTGACCTTGCTATCTAGGACATATTGTAAAGGCATGGGAGAAGACATATCTGTTTATATCTAATAAACAGCAGAACAGAGGGGACCATGCTTTAGCTCTTAGCAATACAATGCAAGTAAAATGAGCTGTTTGTGACTAAATAACATAGGGATTCAGTATTGGCCAGTAAAACCTATGTTCACATTACACAGTCCATCTTTTAAGTCTGCTTTATTAGCTTTATATTTATATTGCCCTGTGCACTTTTTGAGCCACATTTTACATGGATTTTGCACAAGCAAGAGAACAGGAATATTTTACAAGGAGCTTTGAAGCAAGGCGCTCAAAGTTTGTTGTGGCCAGGTTGGGTATCTTTATTTATTTCCCCCTGTAAAATCTGCTAAATCTAAGAATGAGAATAGAACGTTTAGTTTGAGAATTGTCAATATGGCTTAAAGCCAGCATGTTGGACTCCGTCATCTTTGTTGCTGGCCAAGTTCTCTACCGCATATTGTTCGTTCTATTTCATGATGCAGCATCCAGCGATCCTGCTATTACTATAATGGTTAAAGGCTGAAAAAGGAGAATGTATTTAGGCTTTTTTTGAAATCCTCTTAAGAATGGGTTTGTGAGGCAGCAGATTGCTTGTGGAAATGTATCACTATGGTGTGAACTTTTTTTTTTTTTTTTTTTTTTGGCCCGGTCTAAAATCTTCCTTTGAAAATCTACTGCTACTAATAGTAATAACTTAAGCTGTCAGAAAAGCTCTGTAACATCCCTGCTGCAATGATTTTTTTGCTACTGAAGCAGAATGCTAAAGCCACAAGCTCAGTGAATAATATAAGGACAGATGGAGAAGAATATGACAATTACAGATGTGTAAGTTCCTTGACCTTTACTCCCCACTCCTCTCAGGCCAGCTGCAAAAGCCTGGGTGTCTCTGACTGCATGGCCATGACTTTTAATGATCTGATTGACCTGTTCACACTGCACCTGACTAGTATTATGTATCACATAAGTAAGTGATAGGCCTTAAAAAGGCTTTTACCAAAAAAATCAGAGGAGATGGTGGTGAAGGAAGCAGCTAAGTGCTTAATTTACAAAGACAGTTTAAAGTATCTAGATGGAAATAACAATTGTATTCATTTGTTGAATAACAACAAAAGCCTTGACCCAGTGTTGACCTGTTGTGCTTCTCTTTCCCTTGTTTCTGTATTCTGTAGCCAAGGAAGACATGATCTGAAGCTCTGTGCTGCCTACAGGTTTGCAGGAAACAGTGACAAGTAGTTCCAGCCATTCTCCCCCGCTTTCCACTTATTGTTCAGGATTTGTCAGAGAATGTATTGAGATGAAAGGCTGCATATTTTTGTCAAGTCTGATATTGAATGGAAGCAGTTGTTTTTTAAAAGAAGTAGGTAGGGAGGAAACACACAGCTTAGGGTTAACACCCTCCTGGTGTTTACTCATAAATATAAAATGGTGTAAGAACAGCAGACACACCTGGCACTTTCTGATTGGTTGCTGATGATGTCATGCACATGTCACTCTGGCCATTAAATGAGCGGATCTGTTTTCCTTATTTGTATGTATAAATTCTGTTTCACAGTAGCACTATTTCTAGGGGATTATTGCACTTCTCAGGTGCTGGGAATCATTTAGGCCTTCACTTGAGCCTGGCAATAACCTACTGTGTCCTATATAAACGTATGTGTGTAAAAACACTTGGATGGTAGCAATTGACCTCTCCCTGCATTAAATGCTAATATAATAGGTGGGAGTTCTGAGCCTTTCAGCCTCGATCACCACAGGCCTTGAGAATGGGAGGCTGGGTGGAGAAGGCTAATTGGATTGGAAAAGTGCAGTTTTGTACAAATGGTCTGGTTCCACCCCTCCTGTCCTCCTTAAATTCAGGGCAGAGCACGAGCTCTGTAATATTTTCTACCCAGTACAGGCACATGAGCTGTTTGGTTATGTTACAGTAACAGTCTAACAACATGCACTGGTGTGCATGTCTACACCATGCATTTGAAACTCTGCAGTATTCCTAACAGTGGGATGTGGAGCTCCCCTGAGGAAAGCTAGATTGTCCACTGACATTTGGATTAATTTTCGATCTCCGAGTCTGGGATGGATTGGAGCTTTCCCCCTTAATCCTTTCGCTCTTATCTAGCAAGAATGTTGTTTTATCACTGAAAATTAGGAACATTTTGTATGGAAAAGGCTATATTTTAAGTAGATAAAAATTGCCTTTATGAGCAAAGAACATGGGTAGAAGGTGTCTGGAACTTTTTTCTTCCATTTCTGTTAACTGATTATAGTTTGTTTTTGTTTATCAGTTAACGAGACACTTATTAGACAAGGACTCAGAAGTCCCTTTTGTACTTTCAGGGGGGTGCATTCTCCAGGGGACTGCAAAGTCACTGCTCTGATCAGTTATGTGACTTCTAAGGAATATTTTGAATGCTATCATTTCATCAATTTCTTATTGGGATTAGAAAAATTCCAAGAAAGCAGCTGGGCTGACGTTGTTTAGAAACATGTCTATATTTAGGTCTTATCTACTGGGGCATCTCTCAATTTCAGATAGCCAGTAGTCCAGAGAATCAGCAATTTGCTGGGTCAAAAGAAAAAAGCTTCACATTCAGCATTATAAAATGGTAATGGGCTCAAAGGAGATATTTTGTGTTCCAGGTTAGATCCATGCTTCTGACAGGCTGCAATTATGTGTGAGCTGAAACCAGAACTGATCTAAACATGCATAAGAATTTCAGACACAGCTTTCTGCAGGTGGTGACTTGGACAAGGTTAGCTACCTAAATCAATATTATTGCTTATTCTGTCTGTGAGGGAAGGCACTGCTCTGCTGTGCCCTCTCTGCTGCCTTTTCCTCCCCCTCCTCCTGCTTGATCTTGTGAAAGCTGTTTGAGACTGAGTGAGAGAGGCTATCACTCACTAACAGGATACTTAATCCCACGCAGGTGCAGTTTTGAGTAACTATACAGGGCCTCAAGGTCATGTTGGCTGCAAAGTCGGACAGACCCAAGCTTTTGCAGATGGCCTGAGTGGGCGGAGCAAGATTCAATAATGTTTCCCATCTGTAGCTTCCATATTCTTCTTTCCCATTCCTCCTCCTCCTCCTCTTTCTTTACGTCCTTTCACAAAGCTTTAATATAGCACCACAGCAGCTTCGGAAATAGAAATAAATATTACTTTGAAACCAAGCACTTAAGAGTTGTTTATACTTTTCATATAAAAATGTAGTTGGCTGAAAGGAAATCATAGACAGGTAGGCAAATTTTCTTTCATTTATGTTGGTGGTCTAAATTTGAAGCCAGTTCTTTTATTTGCTTCCTCCCTCTATACTCTGATTTAAGCCTGCTTATAAAAAATAACAAAAGCAGGATGTTACCATGAGCTGCTTCTCTGCTCCAAACAGAGCACTTCATCCTCCTAAAGTGTAGTATGCCAGACCCCTCTGTCTCATTGCAGGCCAAATAGGAGTGTTCCAGTCCCTTCACTAAAAGCATAATTTTCACAATCTCAGATGTCATTTTATTTTTGTTCATTGTTCTCTCAATAGCGATGTTGGCCTTTTGGAATTATTTTGCCAAGGAATCTACAGACTTTTAAGCTGCCATGTCTGCTTTTCCACCTTAAGAGGGGAAAACTCCTTGTAAGAATAGTATATTTTAGAAAGAACTACTTAAGAAAGGAGAAATTATGAAGGATTGAGCTGTGATTACAGTGAATCTGAGCAATGGAACCCCTTTAGTTAGCGCATAATATTATTAACCAAGAAAGCTGTATTATGTTCTAGGGGGGCAACATTTCAACCTTCAGAATCATTACTAATAAGAGCTACTTGTGGGCTTGCCGGCTGGAAGCATGGAATTCCACAATTATACTCTGAACATGAGTACAGTCCTATATATGTGATACAACACTTTGTGGTAAGCAGCTATATATGGCATAACATGAGCACCCACTTACGAACTAAGAATACACATTATATCTCAATTTGTCTTTGACTGAAGTCATGCTTAGGAGTGAAGTACTTAAATATAGCTTGAGTCGTCCCTTCCCCTGCTCCTACCTTTTTTTTGAGACTCAGACTTTTTTTTCTACAATTTTCAGCAGTCTAATGGTCTGTACAGCAGGCCGGATGCTGCCTGCTCATCAAAGTCTGAGAAGAATTCAGACAATTTTCTTTATAGTAATTAGGACTTCTTTAAAAAAAAAAAAAAACCAAAAAACCCTCAAAAAATTACTCTACCTTTACAGATCATAGCTAGATTCTTCCTCACAGTAAAGGTAAAAATAAATTGAGAGACAGGGCACAGTGGTTGTTAATTTGTGCAGTTCTGTGTGGGATTGGGAAGAGTTACTCTGCTTGCCAATTTTCTTCTCTCACCATATGAAGAATATCAGAGGAGTATAAATAAAGGCAATCATGAGGTTTTTTTTGTTTTGCTTTAAAAGGAAAATAAATCAGCATTTTCCACTTCAACAGGGCTTTGGCCAGCAATCTTGGGAATAATGTAAAATTTAATGGAGAAATTCTAATTAGCCTAGCAGCAAGGAAAGTATTTATTCTGCTATCTAATATGAAAGTCTGGTATCCTTTGTGAATGAAAACATTAAAGATAAGCTGGCTGGAGAGCAGCTGCTCTCACATTCATGTGCATGTGTGCGCACAAAGCAATCCTTGAGTTTCCTGTATCAGTGCCCTGCCGTAGTACCGCAGTGTGAGAGAAAGGGACTGGCCTTGTGAGATTCTGGGCACTCTGTCTTGTTTGTCTTCAATTGCACTTAGTGCCTCACAAGGTTTGGCTCCTGGTGACCAACAGTAAGCAGGAAAAAACTAGTCATTCATTGGACTTATTCCAGTATTGGGCTTTGCTTTCTCACAATCAGAGTTGTGACTGTCTTTAGTTAAATTAAAGAAAAAAAAATGTGGTCAAGAGTGAGAGAGTGGGGAAGCATGGTCCAATGATTAGGGAACTAACATGGGACTTGGGAGACATAGCTTCAGTTCCCTGCTCAAACACAGATTTCCTCTGTGACCCTGGGAATGCCTTTTAGTCTCTCTGTGTTTCACTTCTGCATCTGTCATATGGGGTTAATAGTACTTCTGTAAGAGGAGTGTTGTGAAGTGCTCAAATATTATAATTATTGGGAGATACAGATACTTACGAGATATAAATAGATAGATAGAAGCAAAAGGCCAAGATATGAATTAATGTCATAAAAATAATGTATAATATTTCTCAACAATTGAAGTTACATAATGATCCCACATTACGTACACTGATTCATAATTGTAAATATGCCAATGGAAACTGCTCCCTTATTTTTCCATCTACTATCCCGAGGGGAAGTTCCCTTCGATAACTTAGAGAACAAGCTCTATTTGCAGAATATTTATAGGATATCAATTTATTTCTTTTCCCTGCTTTAAAGCATTTGCATTTGGATTCAACACAGTGAAATAATTGAATCGGAATTCCTTTCTATTTGAAAATGTTAGGAATAAAAAAGAAGAAAAATATTCTGTTTGTTGATGTTCTTCATTCTTTCAGAGCTGCAGCCAGCAGCTTCTCTGCATCTTGATCACCCTTCAAAAGAAGGCTGTAGACTAAATAACCAAGAACTTTCCAAAATGAAGACAGATTAAAGTGAGGATTTTTTAAACTCTGTACGGCAAACCAATTTGCCTCTTCTTTGAATCACATGTCCCTGTGATAAAAATATAGTTGTACAGCTTCTCTGAATTTTTATGTGAGCTCATTCCATGATCAACACTGGAGAATGGCCTTCTGTTCTGCCAGTCAATCCTGTCCCATTTATTAATTTTTTTTAAAACTATCTATTAATGCATTTAGGCCAGGCATGGTTCTTATGTCCTAAGCCGTTTTGGTCTGACCCAGTATGGCCATTCTTATTTTATCATTTATCTTATTTAGGAGCAGGGTTTTGGGACTTTTTTTTCTTCAGCAGTACCACATTTTTTAAACATAATAATAATAAAAGAAAGGTTTCTTGCTGGTATACACCAATAGAAATTGTGGACAGGTTAGGAAAGAAACAAAATGGAATAAAGGAAACTATATATGTTTTTTGTGTCTATGTATATAGTTTCCTTTATTCCATTTTGTTTCTTTCCTAACCTGTCCACAATTTTTATTGGTGTGTGTTATTTATACATATATAAAGAAAGAAAGCAGGAAGGAAAGAAAACATTGCAAATCTAATTGGACTGCTTTGCCTTGAAGGCTCGCTTCATTATACCCCAGGCCTTTTGTGCTTTGTTCTCTTATTCAGTTTCATGCTGCAACCTTACAAGAAGTTTCTCCCCCTTTCTTATTTCTTTAAGCACATATTTAGCTAACAATTCAGATACTCCAGGAGACTCCTGTTTTTTTCAGTTCCCTTCTCATCAATTTATTGCAGTGCCAAGTTATTTGCAGCCATCCTAGCATTTATTCAAGTTCCACTTTATTCATTTCTTCCACATTTGGCTGTACTCAGATTCACAGTGAGATGAAAATACCAAGCTGCAGTCATTTTTTGGCAGTGAATCTTATTATTTAAAGTATTTCCATGTTTCCGGTAGAGTCCACTTGCTGATTACGTTTCTAAATTGTGGTCAAGCCATTCCATAATAGCAAGTTTCTCCAAAACAGGTGTAATTACACAGTTATGTAGAAAAATAAACATGTTCCAGCAGTATTAGCCTTCAGTTAAGTATTAGCCATCAGCTGCAACACAAGAAGTCTTTCCAAGGCTTTGCTATGAAATAACATCCTGAATCCAAGGGCTGCTTAGTCACAGTCAGGATGCATTGTGGAGTGCTACAGTTATATAATTAAAATCAAAATACCCATGGTAAACATTACAGTTCTTGGAAGAAAAAAAACCCCAATAATAGAAATTGGGTTCCAACAGAGTTGGTGTGGTATAGCTTTGGAAGCCTGTGATAGTCACTTATATTTTCCCATGAATCTTTGAGAACGAAGTTGTCCATATTGCTAGACCTTGGCTTAAAAAACAAAACAGAAACCCCCCCTCTCCATCTCAAACCATTGGTTGCTATGTTTTTAGCTGCCAGAGAGCAATCCATGCTTGAACCCTTTTGTCTTTTTTTTTACATGAGATGTTTCTCTTCCAAGATGAAGGAGTAAATATGCTGGACTATAACAGACTTTTGAATCTTCAACCATAATATTTTGGGGGATGTGATAGAATAACAGAGAGAATTAGTTATGCAGGGTTTTTTTCCTAACACCTGGAGCTCATGCTGTTGCTGCTTCTGCTGGCTAGCTGTTGTTATTCATAAATCATCCTGTCGGGGAGGGGGTGGGGGATCCATTGAAATATGGGGAAAAAAGTAGCCATGGCTTGGATGGAAGGAAAGCAACATCTAAATATTTAACTACCACCCAATAAGCATAGAATCTCCAGGAATTTACATTTTCCTTGGCTTGTTTCCTTGGCTTTCAGCTTGGAAAAGAAACTTGCCTAGATGGCTGTATTTGAAATAATAATTTCAGCCTGGATATTTAAAAAAAGTAATAAAGGAACTAAACAAGAAATGTCTCCAGTCTTGTGGCTTATGGTTCCATCTGTGGTCTTAATGAAGGCTTTTCATCCACATAAAGGACTTCCACAAATCTGGCCATTCAGACAGATCTGTGATAGGGATATTTTCTTTCAATTGTATTTTATTTATGCCAACTCTCATATGACATTTGGTTTGCACAAGTAACTTTACAAGTTTTGTGGGCCTATTGTTTTTAGCATGCTATTAAACAGTGGCAGGGGAATTGGGAGGGGAGGGAGGAATCACAAGTCTCACACAAATAGGTGCTTCTTCAGCCAAGTTCAGTACATTTCAGCCCCATTTCATGTAATTTTTCCAAATGACACAGGCCACACAGTTTCTGAGAATATTTCAGGAACACTGTAAGCCCTCTTCTTCAGTCTTTACTTGCAAATGTTATCCAGAGTGAGTAATCTCATATATTCAACAGATGTAAGGGTTGCAGAATCAGACAAATAGAAAGTAGAGACTGGACATACGTTACCACGTTTTTAAAATGTTCCGCTCTAAGTTTTGCAGTGGCTGTTATTTTTTAACTTGTGTATTAGTGGTGGTGTTGCTAAAACATTATTTAATCAAACTTGACTGGGTGATTGTGGTTCTTGTTTTCACATTTCTTTTAAGGAAGATAAAAGTAGACTTCAGAGGCTGCCATGGTTTCCTCAGGGGACCCTGTGTTTTTATTACCACAAGCCTTATTTTGAGAGAAAGTGCTCTTAAGAACCAACCAACAAACAAACAAACGAAAAAACCCCCAACCAAAACAAATAGCAATCAAAAGCTCTTTCCAAAATTTCAGTTTGATTGGTCAAACCCCCCTCAACTCTGCTGAAATGTAGACATAAGATATTATTTGTCATTCTTTAAAGTAAAGAGCTTGAGTTGCCAGGTGCACTGAACTGTACTTGGGAGAATATCAGCATAAATTCAGTAAATAACTTCTGTTAGTGAATCAAGATTCAATTTTGCTTGAATGTAGAAAATGGCACCTGAATTATTTTAACAGTGGAGCATGAACCTTTGTTTTTTAATTTGTTATGCCTGAAAGTAAGTAGAGGAATATTCTGATTAGTCACTCCCGATTGTTATAATAAACACCTTTTTTATCATAACATTCATTCTAAGCAGTGGAAGAAATTTATCTACTAAAACTGTTCTCTTGCTCATATACTATCAATGAATGATGTAGCTCCATCTTGTGTGTAGGGAGCACCCTTCCTTTCCACTGCATGGGTTGAGTTAAGAAAAGAGTGCCCTCTGCTTCCCCTCCAAATTCCTGGATAGGGATTATGCTGTGATCTCGTCTACTGAGTCAGAAAAACAAATTTCACTTGTTCCATTATGCATGGAGGACTGAGTCCCTGATGACTACACTTTAGATTGAACTGCAACCTTTTGTCAAACTGTAAAATTCTTCACATTGGTGTAAAACAGAGCTTTCCCCCGTTTCTTTGGCTTTGTTGTTTGAGGCTAGGTATTTTGTGAAGTCCTCTTTGAAGAAAAGGATAACAAAGGGAGAGTTGGCTACGATAAATTCCTTTTTGTGAGGTCATGGTCAGGGTTCAAGTCAATCTTGGGTTTCAGATATTATGAAACACAGTCAAAGCAATTTCACTGTTTGGTTTCTTTTGGTTGGTCCTAAATAAATTATGTATTGCACCAGAATTAATTTTTTAAAAAAATTATACATGTGTTTGACAATCAAACAGGCAAATTTAAACAACTTACTCCTCCTTGTTCACTACTAGGAGTAGGGCCAATGATGATTGATGAGAATTGTCCTGAGACTTACATCAATCCTTCTACTTGCCTTCTAAGTCTTGGTCTGATGCTGTCATAGGTGCTAAATTCACAGGTGTGATGTGTCTGAGATGGCTATCCAGTGCTGATGCTTGAGCTGTACATGCGTTCCTGCTTTTTCATACATGCAGCATCACACCGTAGAGAGAATGAAACAGTGGCAGGTACAGCAGGTTGGTGTCAATCTCGCCACCAGAAGAAAATCAGTAACGGCTTCTTTTCTACATAAGTTTCGGTCATTGGGTGGGGGCAGGGGAAAGTTAGTTGGGAAACGCCCAGCTGAACACAATGTAATATGAAACAGTTTTGGTTATTTGTGGGAGGAGAAGAGAAAAAGTATAAGTGTTTGAACAACTAGTTAGGTGCACAATTTTCTGGTTTTTTTTATAAAGCTATAAATAAACTGCAGATATTAATGGCACTAGTAATCCCTACATCATGTTACTCAACAGCAATCCCTCCATATGATTACAGGGTAGTGTGGTAGTCCAAAGGGCATCGAGGTTGCCTTTTATGGGAAGAAGAATGGTGACTGTAAGATGATTGGTGGGGCTTATTAGCAATTAAAAATCTGACAAATACCCAAAAGGCCAAGTTCAGGTACAAGAAGGACTCATGGCAAGTACACACTGTAAAATCCACTTCTGCATTCATGGCTTTCAGTCGTTTTCTTTATTGTTGAATTAGGTTATGAGGGAGGAGAAAAGGCAAACTGCCCCTCCCAGAGAGTTCCAAGGTGTGTCTATCAGGAGGAAGGAAATGAGAATCATTGTTCTCATGTGTTCATTATGGATTTGGTACAAAGCCCTTTGAGATCAGAGGGAGACTTTTGATTGATTTCAGTGGACTCTGGATCCAGATCTACATTAAGTCTAATTACTTACTTAAAAAGTAGCAAAGATGAATCATAGAAGATTAGGATTGGAAGAGACCTCAGGAGGTCATGTGGTCCAACCCTCTGCTTAAAAGCAGGACCAAAACCAACTAAATCATCCCAGCCAAGGCTTTGTCAAGCCAGGCCTTAAAAACCTCTCAGGACGAAGATTTCACCACCCTCCTAGTGAAATAGTGTTTCCTAATATCCAGTCTAGACCTCCCCCGCCCTACAACTTGAGACCATTGCTCCTTGTTCTGTCATCTGCCACCACTGAGAACAGCCAAGCTCCATCCTCTTTGGAACCCGCCTTCAGGTAGTTGAAGGCTGCTATCAAATCCTCCCTCACTGCTCTGTAAACTTTTCGTTAGCTGATTTTCTCTCTGCTCATTTGTTCAGAACTGAGTCCTGCCATTTTCCCTAGGGCTAGTCTACACTGGCAAAGTTAAAGCGCTGCCGTGGCAGCGTTTACTGTGGCTTGTGTGGTCGCTGCGCAGGGGCACTGTCTACACTGGCGCGTTCCAGCACTGAAACTTGCTGCGCTCGGGGTGTGTGTGTGTGGGTGTGTGTGTGTTTTTCACATCCCTGAGCGAGAAAGTTGCAGCCCTGTAAAGTGCCAGTGTGGACAAGCCCTTAGTGTTACACAGAGATAGTAGGAATTTCACAGGATGTGATCCTGATGCTTTAGTCTCCCTGGTTCAGAGTTGCACCCCCACTGCGGCAATAAATGGAATATTATACTCAATAGAAAAGTGACTGGTTTTTAATAAGTCAAATAAAATCTAAAATGAGTGTTTGGATTAAACATAGCCCCTTACGTGAAAAAATTCAGTGAATACAATGAGTTTGAGGCCCATATATTACAATAGAAACTATAATAAAAATACTTCCTATGTCAAATACATGATGTGGCCAAGTTATGGCTGCACTTGGAACCTCAGCTTATAAATTTTCTGTATTGCTCCATCTCTGCTTCTTCATCTATTTATTGGTTTCATCTGAACCCCTATATTACCTCACATTTCTATACCTCTTAATTCTTCAGTCCCTCCATTAGAGTTTATATTAAACTTGTCAATAAGCATGCTAAGATACAGTACCTTGCATACAAAATGTATAAAATATGGCTGTGTTGAACAGGATCTTTCCTGTCAACTTTGCAAAACAAAAGTGTGAGGATGAGATACAGCAGTCAAAGGCATTGGGACTCTGCAGGGGTTGTAAGACTTTTCTTCTTTCTTTATTCTGCTGCTAACCATTTTATTCTGAAAAATACTTAATGAGAATTTTCACACAAAATTTGTCCCGTTTTAGATGAAAAATTTGGGAATTCAAAATGTAAGCATGGGCAAAAAGTTTGTGAAAATTTTCAACCAGCTGTTCTTGTGTGCAACAGTCAGAGCAGCAGAAACTTGTGCTCTGGGTGATGAAGGGGAAATAGAATTTTTTTTTAAAATTTGCTGAGCATCAGAACACTAAGTCTGCGCCATACTTAAGAATGAAATATACACCAATCTGATCGGTTTCATTCCAATACATGGGCAGCATTGAACATAACAAGAATCTTGCAAACTTCACCTTGCCCCTCCTGCTGCAGCAGCGTAGGTCCCTGGTTGCCAGAGAGGCTAGGGCTTCACTGACCACTTCCTGCCCCCCCAAAAAGTATTTTTTACTGTGGGATAACTAAAGTGTGTTAGCTATGTTGCTTTAAAAACATAGTGGAGACAAGCGACTTAGTTTTACTATGAGGTAAACTAGGCAAGATTAACCACAGGCAGGGGCTATAGCAGGGATGGGCAAACTTTTTAGCCTGAGGGCCACATCGAGTTTCTGAAATTGTATGGAGGGACGCTGTGCCTCCCCAAACAGCCAGGCATGACCCAGCCCCTGCCCCCTTCCCGATCCCCCCTGCTTCTCACCCCCGACAGCCACCCTGGGACTCCTGCCCCATCCAATCCCCCCCGTTCCCTGACTGCCCCCCCAGGACCCCTGCCCCCATTCAACCCCCCTGTTCCCCACCCTCTGACCGCCCCGACCCCTATCCACGCCCCTGACCACCCCCCCAAACTCCCCTGCCCTCTATCCAACCCCTCCCTGCCCCTGACCACGCTGCCTGGAGCACTGGTGGCTGGCAGTGCAGCTGCACTAGGACAGGGAGCTGTGCTGTGCCATGCAGCGCAGAGCGCCGGGTCAGGCCAGGCTCTGCAGCCCCGCACCCAGAGCATTGCCCCTGCGCGGTGGTGTGGCTGTGGGGGAGGAGGGACAGCGGGGGAGGGGCCAGGGGCTAGCCTCCCCGGCCAGGAGCTCAGCGGCCGGGCAGGATGGTCCCGCGGGCCGTAGTTTGCCCACCTCTGGGCTATAGTATTGATCTTGCCTAACTATCTCACGGCAAATGCTACATGTGCCTGGTCTCCACTTAGGATTTTACAGTGAAATAACTACTGGGCATTTGTTATCTTCAGATTAGTCCCCCACCCCTCCAAAAAATACCTTTTGTGTCAGTGAAGACAAAGCCAGAGAATTAACTGCTTGTCACCGGAGAGAGTACATTTTTCATGCTATGCATTCAGCTGGCGGAAACTTGGAATTTTCATTCCATGGGAAATTCCTACATTTTAAAATTTCCTTTTGGAATGAAAAGTTGAAATTTCCTGCATAACAAAAATTCTGAAAAAATTAATTCTGGAAATATTGAGAAGACTTTTTCAAAACATTTAATTCTGATAAGACTGAAATTCTTCATTTTGGCTTGCATATCATAATTTATACTACATATGTTGAAACATTTTGACAATGATAGGTAATAGTCAAAATGAAGCACTTTGATTTTTTGTGTAAAAAAAAATTTGACAAAATCCATCATTTCTCTTACAACATTTTGATTGAGTCAAATCAGTATTTTCTGACAGAAACCTGTTCTGCTGCAAGTTAGCTGACCAGCTCTATTTTGCATAATGGAGTGTTTTTAGTAGTGGAAGTTTCCCACCACTAAACAAAGATTCTTCCTTCTCTCCTAACTTATCCAGTACCAATGTCAACCTCTCCTTCCCAAAAGCAGGGAGTCTACACTGCAGTGTATAGCCATCAATGTTCTCTAACTCTAGTGTGTGTTCAAAAGCAGTTTTAACACCTCCACCCCATATCTCCTCTTTCACTTCTGCATGTCTCAAAGCTACTTCTAGGTAAGGAAGCATCCTAAATTACGGTCCCTTGCTTGGTGCCTCAAAGTGCCTAATGAAATTTAGGTCAAAGACAGGACTTTGTAAAGTAATTGAAAATTTTGGGGAAAAAAAATACTTCAAAGCCCACACTCAGCGTATGATTGTAGCTCCGTATATGATAACAGGCCCTTAAGAAGGTCCTTATTAGAACCGGTGGATTCAAGTCCTAAAAGTTCAGAGGTTGGATTTTTGAAGAAAAAGAAAAAAAGTCTCCGTGTCATTTCAAATGAGTGCGTCTTAGCATTTCAGTGCCACAGCATGGCTTTCTTTTCAGTAAAAAAAGACCAATAGATCACTATATTAAGGATTCTTAACATGTTTCACTGAGCAAGGCAATGAGAATTAGAATGTGATCTCTTAGCACAATCGTGCAGAAGATGGTTCTATATGTGGAAGTGGTGTTAAATGTCAAAATAAAAGCCAATGGTTTTTACTTCATGTTTTTATCACCCATCAGCAGCTATTCAAATGCAGTCTATGTAATTATACCCAAAGGAGAGATGTCCCAATTTGTCATGAAGGTAGTTTTAGCAATATATACGGATGCTAATAGCACATAAGGGAAGAGAGACTAGTGTTTCATTAAGGTTCGTTTGATCAGCATTAAGTAATGACTTTCATGATTCACCAGCATTTTATCATGAGCTGGGATGTTTTGTCGTGTCCTTACTTCGTCATTCCTTATATCAACACCCGAGGTCATGAAGTAGAAGTAGTTGCTGATTTGCAAATGCCTTGTGTATTTAAAAGACTCTTCCTAGAGATTGCATTTCAGTGTCTGTGGGTTTTTTCTTTCTTGCTGCAAGCCAAAGCAGGAACACCAAAAGTATCTGAATAAAAAGTAGCTGGTTGTTTAATATTCATAGTTAGTAATTTGGAGTTGATAAGATGTTATTCAAGAAAAATATTGCTAGATGTCCTATGGTAACAAATTAGCAAAGTATGATAAAAATGAATAGTCTCCACTAGTTGCAATTTTGAGAGCTGGGGTTTTCTAGTGCCTCAATAATTGTAGACTCCAGTTCTCTGGTGTCCTTGTTGGATTTGATTTTGCGCTCTCAAGTCTGTGCTGTTGCTTCCATGCCAAGGGTTCATTTCCCTTACTGGCCATACTACAGGTGCTTAAAGGCTGAGCCCATATTTGTCAGGTGAAGGTTTAGCAAGTTCTGAGTAAAATAATAAAGGAAGCCTTTGTCTAGATTTTTATCTTGGGCCAACAGAGACAGATGGTGCGAAATGAAGGTTAATGCTTGGGTGGTCCTTGACAGACACTGTAGTGAACTTGTGTTCACATTTAGGGGAAAGGACAACAACCCGAGGAGAGAAGAAATCCTAAGAGTCTAACTAAATGCCTAATTGCTCAGTCTGGCCATTTGAGAGGCCCACCAGTGTTTGAGAAGTTCCACAAGGAACTTTTTTGGTATTGTTTATCTTAGAAGCAGATAACAGTAATGAAATCTGGAATACCTTATTCAATGTGGAGAAATCCCATGATGCATTCGTAAAGGCTTGATGGAAATCAACCTTCAGAACTCTTTATACTGCCATATATTTATTTGTTTTTTAACATCCAGGTGTATATTGGGATGCTGAGACACAGCATTCCAGTGATATGGAACAGTTTATAAAAAATGCATTAAATGAGCTGTGACTGAAGTGATTTCATAGTTTCTTTTTAGATAAGCACTCATTAATGGAAGGACTGGTGGTGTGCGTGGGAGGCGGGGAGGTTTGCTTGAAGTTGGGTTAAGCTGAGGTTATCTGCATTTGCTTCAAGCTTGGCAGAGTTGGCAGAAAAGCTTACTAAACCCTGTGAACCCTTACAAGCCCATCCCTGAAAATATGCACAAGTCCTTGAAGTTCTGAGCCTTCCACTTCCAACTCCTTAACACGTGTTACCCCAGTCCTTTCCAGCACACGCTGGGAGGCTTCTAAATATCTTTAGCTTAACACCTTCTCCCTCTTGCCTTCCCTTCGCTTTCATTCGAACCACTCCATGTGTTGCTTTGTGCTGCATGGAACTAGGAATAAGGTTTTCTCTTGTTTTTTAACCAAATGCAAATTTACTTTAAAATCATCCTATCCTAGCCTACCACGCACCTCCATAATAATTGGGCCAAATATGGCACTTTTTACTCCAGGCAAAAGTTCTATTAAAGTCTTTGGGAATTTTGCTTAAGGATTTAGTGAAGACTGCAGAATTTGGATGGGTTTCAGTCCTTCAGGTCTAACAAAGTGACCTGAGAAGAGGGCTAAAATAATTGCCATTTATTTTTATTTTTTTCATATCTGGGCCAAGAGTCCCCTACTACCTCTACCCTTCTGCTGTCTCATATTTGATGACAAAACCTAAAAGAAGAGGTGCATTTCTTCTCCTCTCCTTCTTTAAGACTAGCCTGGGCAGCTTCAGAGAGGGCTATATAACAACAAGCTGAACCAACATACTTTCAAAGGGAAAAGTTAAGATAGCTGGGCTGATATCAGATAGAACTGATTATGTGCAAGTGATATGATGAAAGTACCAGACAGGCTGATTCTCTGTCTTTACAACGTGAGTAAAATACTTCAGGAATAGTAATAATAATATAATAAAAAAGTGACTTGGAAAAAAAAAGTGGTGGTTAATGTAGATAGATTAGCCAGTATCAATGTATTTGTATAATGTTGTCAATGTGACTTCACTGATGCATGCAAAATAGTGTGTTGCTTTAAACAAACTGATCTTCCAGTGCCGAGAGATGTTCATTGTAGGGGTGGCATTGATGACTCAGCATTGACTTGGATTTGGGCAGGTAAGATTCTCTTGTAAATAAGCACTGTGTTCCCCAGAAAAGTAGTGTCCAAGAGAAAATCTTGTGTACCTAGAGCTCCTGGATGTTTATGGCCGAAATGTAATTCCTTTAGTATTTTGGAGGAAGTGAAGTGAAGAGAAACACATTGCTTCTGAATAGAGCGAGATATTGACGAATGCCAATTTAGCGCACACCTTCCTAACTACAAACATGTAATGTGCTTTAGGCTGGGCATAGTTTTGTATTCAAAAGAAATACATTTTACTTTTCTATCCCTGATACAGGGAAGTGAGGCTGCCGTTTAGGAAGAGATAGGGAAGCGCTGCCTTAGCGCACAGTGGACAGTCCTGGGTATCACGTTATGGGCAAGTTTAATGATTACATGAAAGGCCACAGAAGTGCTTTATTCTTTTAACTACTGCTTTTTCTTGCTTGCTAATCAGTAGTGTCCAGACATCTTTGTTACAAAAACTTCTTAAATTATGGTGGGCGCTGCAATGCTGGTTTCTGCTATACTTTTTTTCCATATGGGACGAAGTACAGGATTCTGTATCTGTGTGGGAAGCGTCTCCTAAACCAGGCGTAACCAAGGTTCTTTGAGCTAGGACACAGCTCTAGGATGCATTACCCCACTAGCTTTCATCGAGCTAGTGCTCTAAAAATATAGTGTAGCCAGAGCAGTGGAAGGACCTTGCCGCCCTGAGTGCATGCCTATCAGAGACACCAGGTATGTACTGGGGGCTACCGCCTCCGGCTGCTCATGCTGTTGTGACTACATTCGATTTTTAGCGCACTACCTCTGATTGGTTTCAGAGTGGTAGCCGTGTTAGTCTGTATCAGCAAAAACAACGAGGAGTCCTTGTGGCACCTTAGAGACTAACAAATTTATTTGTGCATAAGCTTTCGTGGGCTAGAACCCACTTCATCAGATGCATGGCGTGGAAAATACAGGAGCAGGTATAAATATGTGAAAAGATGGGAGTTGTCTTACCAAGTGTGAGGTCAGTCTAATGAGACAATTCAATTAACAGCAGGATACTAACTGTTTGAAATGGGCCACTCTCATTACCACTACAGTTATTTTTCCTCCCTTAGTATCCTGCTATTAATTGAATTGTCTTATTAGACTGACCTCACACTTGGTAAGACAACTCCCATCTTTTCACGTATTTTATACCTGCTCCTGTATTTTCCACTCCATGCATCTGATGAAGTGGGTTCTAGCCCACGAAAGCTTATGCCCAAATAAATCTGTTAGTCTCTAAGGGGCCACAAGGACTCCTCGTTGTTATCGCTGATAGCTAGCAAAGGGCAGGGACACTCACTCCCAGCCGGACGTGCAGACATACCCTGAGATGTGAAAATCTGCTATGCTTGTCCTACAGTTTGGATTTATGCTGCTTGGTTGAGGTGGGGACCCTACTTACAGCTGAACTGAAGTTTCTGCTATAAAGGGATTACCAAATTCATATACATTGCCTTTTACAGTATTCTAGCCTGAATCTTGCTTCAGAAGAGTTGAAGTGTGTAGACTGAATGATATTTTGTGTATATCTTTGTACTGTAGTAGCAGTGCACTATTAAACACTTCTTGTATTGGATGGGGCAACTTGCATTTTTGGATATCTGTTTGACCACAGAGTTTCCCACATTACTAGTGACTTTGTGATTTACTACTTTTCAGTTTGTTTAATTGCTTGCAGTCTACTTGGTGAATAATACTATGTGGAAACCTGAGAATCGCAAAGCTTTTTTCCAGTGAGAATTTTGCTTTTAAATTTTGTTTCAAAACATAAGCTACATTTGGGCCTGTCTTAAAGTTTCATGGCCAAATTTTCAATAGCTGTCTCTAAAATCATTCTTCTCAAGTTCATTAAATACAAAATAGGTAGATATTAAATACCCATGTAATTTACATATGGAAATATAGTTTGTGTGTGCAAACAAATTGAGTGGAAAAAAAGGACATACAAAAAATTGTGCCGTCAAGTTCGAGGTCCCATCGAAAAATGTGACAGATTTTATATGTAAAGTGATTACTACATTTTATGCAGATTAAAGTGAGAACAACACACCATCACTTGAATATTCCAAAGTGATATATCCCAAAAGAAATAGATTCCTACTCTTTCAGGTTCATTAGAAGGAAACCACAAATCTGAGTCAATTTATTTGTGTAGGGGTTCCTGGGATACACACAGATATGATGGGCATAGAGTTTAACAATCAGGTGTGATTAATAATTATATAGGTGGATCTCCCTTGTAGGGCTTATACCAGTGTCCAAGTTTATGGCTTCTTAAAAATGATTTAGACCAAATCATTAGACACTGATCAATTTCAGTACAGACAGTAGTGACTAAATTAAGGAAAACATCCATCCATCAATGTGGGGAACCGTACCTTTAAGAGACTCATTTTGTGTAACTGAGGCAGTTGGAACTGTGACACTATATGAAGCAGATATTTGTCAAGCACCTTGTCTCTGAGTGATTATTGAACATCACAATCCATGTGTCTTACTTTTTCCTTGGTACCATATAGAAGGCAATGTTTTATACAAAGATGATGAAAAAAGTTTTTCATGATAAATGATACAATGATTCTGGTTCTGCTGAATACGGTCTAGACTAAGTGACAGACTTTTACTTGAGAAAACAAGGAAGTCTGGATGGAAATTTTTTTTTAAACATGTAAAGTTGTCAGAATAGTGAGAGTTCTCTTCATTAAAGGGAGTTCTTATGCCAAACTGGACTGCAGAATTTAGACTGTCAGACAGAAAGACCTCAGAAGAGAAAGTGGTACCACATGATAATACAAGGCTTACATTTACTAACTGATTTTGTGATGAGAGGAGGAGGGTAGAAGATGAAGACTGAATCCAAGAATAAAACCCGGTCAAAAGGCCACATTAGCGCAGCTTGGCAGGCTGGCATAGTGGCTTCTGTAATTATGCTGGTGCCTTGTATATGTGTCTTTTCCACTGAGTTTAAAAAGGGCTGTCCTCTAACTATCGGTCTTCCACCAGACAAACCACTTTTGTACTTTTTTTTTTTCCTATGGAGTCTTTGATGAGTCTTTGCTCTGTGCTTGTGTTTGCTGACTCCACCAATGCTCTTGGCACTGCTGTCTTGTCTCTGTCACAGCAGACTTCTGAGGACACACGCTATCTGGAACAACTCACAAAGTAACTACACTTCTGTATGACTAGATTAGCATTCATGTTTACTGATTAAGTTTTTCAGCTTTAGTTCATAATGATTCCTTGACTGAAATTACCAGAGCTCATACTGAGAGCATACTTGATTTTAGGTAGAAACTGGTTTGAATGGTGTATTGTTCTTTGCATCATTTCCTTGATAGCTTTAATTTGATAACATTCAAAAGAAAGAAAGTAATCTGGAATAACAGTGTGCCAATACAGGAAAGGCAGTTAAAAAAAAGATGAATAAACTATGGACAACTCAAAATGAGGCTTTAAGTTTAGTATTAAAATTCTACAAAATAAATTTGAGGTCTAGTTCTATTTTTCTCTGACTAATATGAATGTACAGGTTTAATTTCCCTACTTACACAGAAATTTATAAGTTCCTCGACCAATATTTTAAACTCAGTAACAAAGGCAACATCCTCTTTGATTTGCAACGGATAACTTGTTTGCATATCCTGCAGTTGTTTCCTGGGTGGAATGTTCATTGATGACAGCAGGAGTTCCATGCATGGAATGGGTGCAGAATATGCAGAGGAGAGTTACGCTAGATTGGAGAGTTTTACTCTAATAGAAAAATTGGCTGGCTAGAAAAATGGATGCCGGCAAATATTTCTTTATATCTTGCTTACAGCCTCTCCAATGTTTTTGTTAATAGAAGTTTGTCTTTTAATGTTTAAAAGATAGGGAACCTTTTAAACTATACATCATCTAGAAAACCAACAAGCCAACAGGTGTTTCCCCCAAGTACTCCTTTGTGAGTTGGGACTCCGTGTTTTTGTGAAACAGTGATCTCTGCATCTTTTGGAATCTGTGCCAGGATTTCAGTTTTTGTTTTAAGATAGTCATTTCATCCCACTGTACATTTTCCCCCCCATCCTGTTCTATGTTTTGTTTCATACATATCCTATTTTTCCTCTTTTCCTAGCCCAAAATTAACAAGCAAACAAAAAACCTCATGCTTAATTTCTGGTTTCCGGATTTTCTCTACATTTGGATGCAAACCTAATGTGTTGGACCTGTGGGTTAGCTTCTGCTATTCAACTCTGCTTTATGACATTGATATTTACAGTGCAAATTCTATAATATTAACGTTCCTTCAGGCTGAGAATAGCACTAATAGAGAGCCTGTCCATGATCTCAGAGAGCAGGAGCAATGGTGTGGGAATGGGGGTAGGAGGGCTTAACCTGGGATTGAACATCTTAAATTAGAAGAAAAACTGAGTAGAAATAAGAGAACAATAAATATAAGCCTTTAGAAGGAATTAGAACATGAACGGTCAGTGTTTGCGATCAGATCTGCACTTTAGGTACAAGTAAACTCCAACTATTTTAACCTCAATTTTTGGACATTTTGATTTGTCTCTCAAATCCAAAATTTATATAACGATCTAGTTAGATTACCTGACTGTTCAAAAATTTCAGCTGTTCCTAGAGATAGTTGAAGTAATATGGGGTTTAGTTGTACTTTTAGTTTTTGCTGGTTGTTTTTCTGCTTATTTCTGGCTCAGCAAAACTCTACTTCTCCAACACATTTACTTCAGGCCTCCAGTCATTGGAAAAAAACCCCATCATAGGTGCAGCTGCTCAATAGTGCCTTCTGCAGGCCAAGTGTGGTGCTGCAGGCACTCCCTGCCTTTGTCCATTGTTATGGCTACCTCGTAGGAGCAGCACACTCTGTGCCGTAAACTCTGTTTCAGTCTAATTCTCCAGAGGGCCAAAAAATTCAAAATTCTGCACCAAAAAAAAAAAAAAATTCTGCGCACAATATTTTAAAATTCTGCAAACTTTATTTGTCAAATAAATGGGGAGGCTCCACAATGGCATTAGGGAGCATAGGCCAGTGGCTGCACAGAGATGGCAGCTCACTGTGCAGCTCTCCCTGGGACACAGACTCAGTGGTGAGACTGCACCCAACCCTGACAGCACAAGGACCAGGCCTGCCCCAGAAACACTCCAGGGCCTTGCCCATCTGTGCTGGGTGCACAGGTGTGGGCAGGCAGGCTCAGCAAGGCAAGATCCAAGTGTGGAGGGGTTTATTGTGCAGGGATCCAGGTGTGGGTTGAAAGAGTTCTGTGTGAGACAATCTGGATGCAGGCAGCTCAGTGGGGGATCCGGGTGTAGGGGGATCTAGATGCACAAGGGCTTGTTGGGGAGTTCTGGGTGCAAGGGTAATAGGGTTCTGCTGGGGGGTCCAAGTGAAAATGGTAGGGGCATGCAGGTGATAGCGCTCGGCAGGGGCGTCTGGGTGATGGGGGCTTAGTGGGGGGGGGGTCCAGATGCTGGGGGAGTAGGGCTCAGTGGGGTGGGATCCCAGGTGCGGATGGCTCATCGGGGTGGTCCAGGTGCAGAGGGAGTGGGGCTTGGTGGGAGGGGTTTCTAATTGTGGGGGGTGAGGCTCAGCGGGAGGGTTTGGGTATGAGGGGGGCTGGATGTACAAGTGTAGGGTGGATGGGGGAGCAGCTCCCTCTACAGGAATCTCTTCCCCTGAAGCTGAGGAGCAATGGGTGCAGGAAATGGGAGGGAGGGACTTTGTAGAGCTTCCTGCAGCCGGGGGAGAAATCTGGGGGTGGGTCTGACCCAGCCCTGGTTGCCCTGCAGGGGAACAGGAAGTCCCGTCCTCCCCAGCCCAGCTGGAACTAGCAGCTGAGCCTGGTGCAGAGGGTAGGAGCCACCAGACGGGTCTTCCCCAGTCCCATCTCCTGCCCCACAGTGATTCACCTCTCTGCTGGCTGCCCTGGGCTCCCGAAACATACTGCTGGGAAGGGTCGCATGACCGCTCTTGTGGCTTCCTTTTGCTTCCCCATCAGAAAGTCATTTTTCTGCAGGGAAGCGAAGAAATCTGTGGGGGACTTAAATTCTGCACTTGCCCAGTGGTGCAGAATTCCCCCAGGAGTAAACTAAAGATATCAAAATTTAGGATTTGGCTGTCTAACAAACAAAACAAAACTCAAAGGCATGTGCTTATTTGCAGTGCATGAAGACTGAGCCCTGACCAGGTCCTGAGGTTGCAGGCTAGCACTGAATAGCTCCTCCTCTGTCCAAGGCTCACCAGTATTGGCCCTGAGATATCAGGCAAGCCACCTTAACTGGTCTGCTGGCTCCTGATTGGTCAGTGTCTCCTCTTGGCCCTTATAGGCTTTTGAAGGACTAAGTCTTGTTGGTAGCCTGGTCTGAGTGTGTTTTTCTGGAGAGCAGGGTGTCAGGACACTGACACCTCCAGTGGGGGGCAGAGAAGGCCTGACAGACTGCCTCACAGCCCCAAATGGGTAGAGATAGCAAAATGTTTGCATGCTGCTCCTTTCACAGATTATTTTTAACTCAATTTCAGCAGCAAAAGATACAAGAGATGTTTGAGTTTTCCCTTTTACATTGGCAAACAGAATCAAAGATCCAAATACAAAAAGATGTTGCTTTGTGACAGTCCCCGAAATACTTCGTTCATCAATTGATGAATAAATAGTTGTCTTTATTAATAAAGTATTTTCAGCTGTGGAAGAGAATCCTGATCCCATATTTTCTATTACCAGGGACTTTGAAGATCATAAAGTGTGCGGTATACATCAGAATAAAACTGCTGCTAATAGGCATTAAAAGCCTGATCCAGTTCCCAGATAAATTAATGTGAGTTTCTCAACTGACTTATATGGGCTTTTGATTTAGGCCCTAAATGTGTTAACATACCTTACCCATAAATATGCCTAACAATGGGCTCTAGGTAAACCCAGTATAAGTGATCAGAACTTATACTGTTCATATTGGGTATGATATTAGTGATATTGTTGATGTGGATCATACTGATTTCTTTAATTCTTTGTAGATGATCTTTTTGTATTTGAAAGCCTGAACGAGGCGGACTGTAAGAATAAAAATATGTATGGTAAAGACTGACCCATATAAGGGCAAAAAAATGAATTAGAGTGACTAATTTGAACCCGATTCCGTAGCTGCCATGCATTTATGGGACTCCCATTGATTTCAATGGACATTCTGGAAGTTGGTTTCAGAGAGAGTTCAGAAGGATTGCCCTCTAAGTTTGGATAGCAAAAGGCCCACAGTTAGATGCACCAGCTAGGGAGTACAGGTGGTTCTGAAAGTCTTACATCAGCATCTTCGAAGGGTAGAATGTTCCCCATTTAAAAGAAGAATGTAATGTGTGTTAAAAATGAAAATAAAGCAAAAAAAGCCAAAATTGGAGCATTTTGGTTAGAATGAGGACAAAGTGGAGTGAGAAAAATATTTATAGTTATTGTTACATGGTGTGAGCATGAATGGGAGGAGATTAAAAGCAAAGAAGAAAAGGCTTTGGTATTTGAAAAAATATCAGTACACCTGTTCTACCTATGTTAACTTTATATTTTTCTTGCGTGAGTGTAAACTAGAACCCCCATTTAAAATGTAAATTGTCATATTTTTGCCTTGTGTGTTCATGTGCAAATATTTTTTCATTTTGCACAGATACATATTTTCTTGTCTTAAGTGTAATGATAATGAGAAATGAGAAAACAGCTTCATAGGTGATAAAGGACATTACAAATATCATGCTGTGAGTTAACTGTAAACTAAATTGTGTTCAAATAATCAGCCTTGGGGACTGTTCCCCTGCTGTGTTTTATCCTTACTTCTTCCTTTATCTGTTTTCTGATAGGCTTTACAGTCTAGTCCCTGCCAAGAAAATATACAGCATTGGAAGAAAAACAGGAGTTGATTTATTGTTTATTTAACAAGTGTTTTTTTTTTTAAAAGATGGTTTCAAAATGGATATCTGGTCTTCTTCTACATATTCTGACTTCTGAGCTCCTTTTTAAAATATTACAAAAAAAACCCCTTCATAAATATTAGTATGCTTAGTAAAATACCATAAATTGGTATTGTTGAAATTAACTGATGTGATCTCCTGTATATAGCACGTTCTGTATAGAACTTCCCTCAAATAATTCCTGTTTGAGTTAAGGCATAGCTTTGAAAAATAAATTCATTCTTGATTTAAAAATTGCCCATGATTAAGGCTACATTTTCGTCATGGGTATTTTTAGTAAATGTCATGGACAGGTCATGGACAGTAAACAAAAATTCACAGCCCGTGACCTGTCCATGACTTGTACTATATACCCCTAACTAAATTTGGGCCGGGGTACTCGGGGGGGGGGGGACCAGGGGTGCTGTGGGTGCTGGGGATGGCCTGGGACCCCTGCTAGTGCTGGGGGGGGGGCGGAGAAGGAGGGGCACTTGGCCTGGACCTCCGCTGGTGCTGGAGGGGGCAGTGGCGGCGTGCAGCCTGAGACCCCTACTGGTGCTGGAGGTGGAGGGGGGGGGCGGGGAAGGGTTGGCACGCTCCCTACCCAGCTCCATGTGTCCCTGCAGCTCCTATGGGGAGGGAATGCCGTGGGGCTTCCCTCGCTGCTCCCGCCACGAGCTTTGGGTCTGCAGCTCTCATTGGCTGGGAACCGCAGCCAATGGGAGTGGCGGGGGCATAGGGTGACCAGACAGCAAGTGTGAAAAATCAGGACAGGGGGGTAATAGGAGCCTATATAAGAAAAAGACCCAAAAATCGGGACATCTGGTCACCCTGGATGGGGGGGGGGTGGTACCTGCGAGCATGTGTAGTATGCAAAGACCCCTGGCCCCTAGGAGCTGCAGGGACATGCCGGCTGCTTCTGGGGAGTCCCCCGAGTTAAGCGCTGCCCTGCACCCAAACTCCTCGCCCCACCTCTGAGCCCCCTCCAGCAGCCCCTGAATCAGCTGCACTGGCCGCTGCAGAGGTCATGGAAAGTCACGGAATCTGTGACCTCTGTAACAGACACGCAGCCTTACCCATTATGGATTCTTGTCGATGGTCTCTGTCAAATTGGCTTCAGTGGAGATTTATAAGCAACAATGAATTTGGGCCAGTCTTCTCAATCAGACTGTGTCTTCTTAAGATGCAGCTATTTTAATTGTTCAAGATTTAGAATTTAGAAAATTTAGAACTTAGAAAAGAGGATATTTGAACACAGGCCAGAGTGAATAAGTTCAGTGTCCCCCCTTCTATATGGTTATGTTTAAGTTGATCAATTATTTAGCCTAATTCTGAGTAGCTACTGCAAATGTTTTTTTTTTCTATTCAAGGCCATATCTAAAGCCAACAGTTTTGTAAAGAAATATTTTACATTTGAATGTTGGTACAAATGTGCCAAAGTTTAGACATGCTCCCTATCACCCCACCCCATGGGTAGTTTAAGCAAAAAAATGGACTTGATGGAAGCTATTGCCATTTAGAAACGAGACAGTGTGAAGCCACTACTGTAGTGTGAAAAACTGGCACCATGGATTTGCCTCATTTTTAAAGTGGTTTCCTTTCTTGGTGCATGTGACTGATACTCATGTAACCTTACTTGAGGAGAAAAGATGCAGAAATATAAATAGAATGGGATTTGTCTTTTCATAATTTATTTACTCTCCTTTGTGACATTTTGTAGTTAAAATGTATTTTAAAAAATAAACATGTAAATTAGAAACAAAGCTGCTCTTTGGCTAGCTTGAAGCAAAATTTTCTCCTACCTGCCTTAACCACAGTGTCATAGTTTAACTACTACTGTGCTAGATATAGGCAAAGTCAAGGAAGTGGTAATCTTGAGGCAAGTTTTCTAGTTAAGTATGCAGTGGGGGATCTAAGAGTGCGGAGACACCCATGCTTGTTGTAATATTGAATTTCTCTTTGTTGATAGTGGTTCCTATATCATTTACTTTCTCCATGATAGCTGGACACTGAAAATATAAGATGTATCTCAACAGAGTTATGAAGGAAGACCTGCATAGTTATCATTCACTGGCAAACAGAGAGGGGGTTGTGTAAATAAAACTGGATGCAGCTTTTAATTTGGGAGGAATAAGATTTCAATTTCAATTCTAAGACCCCTATTTGAAATATTTTATGCCCTGCAACGTATGAACTTTTACATAAAGAGGTACAAAAAAAGTTTGGTAATGCAAATCTGTTTGGTAAATTAAATGAAATATGTATTCCATGTAGATTGTTTTACAGTTAATTTTCTGAGAGTGGGGTGTGTTGAATTGTGGTAAAAGAAACTGAAAGAATTGGCATATATCAAAAAAAGGATGAAGAAAAAAGAAAATAGGTCACCTTTTTTCATTTTGAATTAATTCTACTGCAGAACTAATTAATGCAAAGTTTCTGTGTCTTAACAGGTCGGATGTGTAAATTAGGGCTCTAACCAGCAATTAAGTGGCAGATAACCCAAGATATGCATTGTGTGTATCAGCATAATAGGTCAATTTTAAAATAATGAACTCTTTTGGAATAATTTCTTCAACATATTGGGCACACCACAGAGATTGTTTTTAACATTAAACAAGACTGAAAATATCTCATGTGGCAGCCAAGGAAAAGCAAAAACTCAGTCTGGACAAATGGAATTTAATAAATTAGGCCCTCGAACTAAGATGGGCACCATGCTTGTGCAGGGGTTCATCTACGTGGAGATGACTGTAGGACTGGAGCCTTATTCCTCACTTAACTAGTTGCTGAGCTGCACTTAAAAGCCTTGGATGGACTGACTAGCTAGTGTAAGCGAGGGAACTTTGTGGGGAACTTTCCTGGCTTCTGCACTACCCCGGTGAAGTGGGCTAGCAAAAGGATCTGAGTCCTCGCTCCCATTTCCTTTACCCAGTGGCCTCCCTGCCCTTGAGGACTCCCCTTCCACTCTCCTGTCTGGCAGAGTCCTCCTAATCCCAAAAGGCTGGGCCCAGGATTCCTGGGGGGCTCGACCCCCAACCCTGCTGTGGTCACCTAGGACAGGGGCTAGGGTGTCCCCACTCCGGGGTACTCTCTCTGCACTGGGCACTTCTCTGACCCACTGACCATTACATACAAGTTAAAGCAAATACAAGGTACTTAATCAACAATTAATTTTAAAAAGAATAAGGAAAAATGGGAAAGGTTAAAGGAAACACATCACCCCGCTCTGTGGCAGGGAGCATCACAAACAGTGTCTCTGGAACGTCAGGGCAGTTCACAGTCTGTTCCTTGTAAGTCCCAGGCCTTCTTCTCAGGCCCTGGCTTTGCTGCAGGGATGCTGTGGGTTGGACACTTGCTCCGGTGGTGGCCACACGCTCTCAGGCTCTAAGTGGTAGGACCCTTCTTCCCAGTATCGCCCCCGCCCTGTCGGGCTTACGATCCAAGCCTGGCCTGCAGAGCCTCTTGGCTGAGGCGTCTCCGTGTGCTGGGCCCGCTGCCCAGGGTCCCCCTCGCTCTCCCCAGCTGTTCACCGCACCCTGCTCCAGCCCCAGCTCCCCCACTCTGTCTCAGCACTGCTGCTGCTCTGCCTCTAGCTCCCTGGGCTGCTTTTTGGCCCCTCTGCCTCTGGTTGCTACAGCTCTGCTCCCAGGACAGGTCTGCTCTGCAGGCTGCTTCTGTGACTCTGCTCCCAGCACTGACCTGCTTCCTGGGCTGCTTTTCTGGCCCCTCTGGCTCTGGTTGCTGCAGCTCTGCTCCCAGGGCAAGTCTGCTCTCTCTGGGCTGTGCCTCTGGCTTTGGGGCTGCAGCTCTGCTCCCAGGACAGGGTCTGCTCTCTCTGGGCCTGGCACAGCTCTGCTCCCCAGCTCAGCTTGTACCCCTGCTTTCTCCTTAGCTCGGCCCCACTCTGTCTGACCCAGGCAATTCCAGCTCACACGGAGGACGGGACTTCCCTGGCCTCCTGACTCTTCGATTAGCCTGCCCGCCCTGTCATTCAGGCTGACCTGAGAAAATTGGCCTTTCCCCATTGTTCCTGGGGTCTATCAGTCTCAGGGTCCTGGTTTCCCATAGACCCTTCCCCTTTTAGTACTGGGAGCTAGTCAACCAAAACACCCCCACTGAATGTTAGTAAGGGGGCAACAGTCCCCTTACACTAGCACATCTGGGACGCCTGCCTCTGTTTCCTAAATGCCTGTGATCCACAGAAGAAATGAATGACTTAATTTGTCCTCCGGGCCAGATTAGGGTATAGGCCCTAGGCACTACTGGCCCACATTACAGCCCCGGCTTCTGGAATTACAGCTGATTATTCTTCTATTAAAACCCACCCAAAAACCCCAGGTATGTTTGTAGCTCTGACAGTTGAGAAGAAAATATTTAAAATGTGACCCAAGCTATGTGTAGCTGGCTCTATGATAGAATCATGGAAATGTAGGGTTGGAGGGGACCTCAAGAGGTCATCAAGTCCAGCCCCATGTGCTAAGGCAGGACCAAGTAAACCTAGACCATCCCTGGCAGGTGTTTATCCAACCTGATTTTTATCTCCTGGGGAAGTATATGCCAGAATGATCAGGAAAAGCTTTCTAACTATAAGGATAGTTATCTAACCTAAATCTCCCTTGCAGCAGGCAAGTAAGCCTTTTATTTCTTGTCCTATCTTCAGTGGACATGGAGAACAATTGATCACAGTCCTCTCTGTAGTAGCCCTTCACATATTGGAAGACTGTTATCAGGTCCACTCTCAATCTACTTTTTTTCAAGACTATAAACAGGCTCTTTTTTTCTTTTTTAACCATTCCAAGTAGGTCAGATTTTTCTAAACCTTTTATCAATTTTGTTGCTCTCCTCTGGACTCTCTTCCATTTGTCCTCATATTTCTTAGTATGTGGACCCAGTACTCCAGCTGAGGCCTCACCATTGCTGAGTAGAGTGGAATAATTACCTCATATGTTTTAGATATGACACTTCTGTTAATACACAAGAAAACATCTGTTTTCTCAGTTGCCTCGCGTTGTTAACTCTAATTCAATTCGTGATCCTCTATAACACCCAGATCTTTTTCAGCAGTATTACTGCCTAGCCAATTATTCCCTGTTCTGTATTTGTGCGTTTGATATTTCCTTCCTACGTGAAGTACTTTGCACTTATTTTTACTGAATATCATCTTTCTTACTTCAAAACGATCTTGGCAAATTGGAGAATTGTTCTGAATTCTAATCTTGTCCTCCAAAGTGCTTGCAACCCCTCCCAGCTTGGTATCATCTGCAAATCTTATCAGCATACTCTCCTCTCTATTATCCAAGTCATTAATGGAAAATATTAAATAGCACCAGACCTAGGACAGACCCCTGCAGAACTCCATTTGATAACATCCTCCCAGTTTTGACAGCGAACCTTTGATAACTATTCTTTGCTTATGGTTTTTCAACAAGTTATGCACCCATTTTAGAGTAATTTCATCTAGACCACATTTCCCTAGTTTGTTTATGGGAGTATCATATGTGACTGTACGAAAAGCTTACTAAAATCAAGATAAATCACATCAACTGCCTCCCCTTATCCACTAGCCAGTAACTCTGTCAAAACAGGAAATTAGATTGGTTTGGCATGATTTGTTTTTGACAAATGCATGTTGGCTATTCTTTAAAACCCTATTATCCTCTAGATGCTTGCAAACCAATTATTTAATTATTTGTTCCAGTATCTTTCCTGGTTAGGTTGACTGGTCTATAATTTGCTGGATCCTCTTTGTTTCCTTTTTTTAAAAAGGTACTATGTTTGCCCTTCTCAAGTCCTCTGGGACCTCATGCATCTTCCAAGTTCACAAAGATAATTGCAAATAATTCTGAGGTTGCTTCAATTAGTTCCTTATGTAAGGCAGGATGAATTTTTGCCAGGCCCTGCTAATTCGAATACATCTAACTTGTCTAAATATTTTTTAACCTGTTCTTTTCCTATTCTGAGTTATATTCCTTCTCCCTTGTTGTTAATATAAATTGTATTAAGCATCTGGTTACAATCAGTTCTGTGATGTCTACCTGAGTCTACAATCACCCTAAAACAATAGCTGTGTGAGGGTATGTCTACACTGCAATTAAAAACCTGTGGCTGTTCCATGCCAGCTGACTGGGGCTTGGGCTAAAGGGGTGTTTAATTGCGGTATAAACGTTTAGTCTCAGGCTTCAGCTTAAGCGTGAACGTCTACACTGTAATTAAACAGCCCCTTAGCCTGACCCCCGTGAGTCTGAGTCAGCTGGCACGGGCCATCTGTGGGTGTCCAATTGCAGTGCTGACATATCCTGAAGGGCATACTGCTCCATTCAGGTAGGGGGATACTAACTCAAAGACCCACATCTCTGGATGGACCCACCAACACAACCCTAGCAAAAGACTGTTTGTGGCAGGAGGAGAAGGGTTTAGCAGGCTCAGACCACCCACTTGAGCTTATAAGTGCTGGAGGAACCCATTGCTGTCATCCTGGCTCTTGGGTTCGATGGAGGTAATTTCTGTACTGTCCCTGCTACTTCTCCTGGAAGGTAGAAGGGTGCTCATGCTGCTGCCCCTATTTCTCTGGGAAGGAAGAGGCTGCCCACTTTCCAGAGCTGTTCCAGGTGGTTTGGGGCCTTAGTATGGGAACAGGACTGTGAGACTGGGGCTATGTCAGGGTGTACCTAGGCCTTAGATTTGCCTTAAATCAGCCGTGAATGTTTTGCCTCCCACTTTGCTAAATTCCTCCTCTGAGGCCTGGTCTACACCATAGAGTTAGGTCAACATAAGGCAACTTACATTGACGTAACTATGTTAGTGTACACACTACAACCTTGTTCCCACCGATGTGTGTCCTGCTACAACAACATAATAACTCCACCTCTCTGAGAGGCACAAGGCTTATGCAGGTGTCGTTACGGTGACTCAGTGTCCGTGTAGACACTGCGGGTTACTTACATCGGCTGTTGGCTGTCATTCTTGTCAATTTCCAGGGTCAATGCTGGAGCTGTAAAATTGACAAAGTCACTCACAGCTCAGTCTTTCCCCACTGCCTGCCGGGAGCCTGTCTGCACCAAGGCTCCCTGCTAGGAACCCAGCTACACTGAGGGTCCCTGCTCTCCTCCGGGAGCCCATCAGTCACACAGGCTCTGGGAGTGAAGCTCTCCGCCAGCAGCATGGGGGGCAGCCATGCTCAGAGCAGGGAGCTGAGAGCCTGGGGAGCAGCCAGGCTCCTGGCGGGGAGCCGAGAACCCCTTTGGCTGGTGGTCTCCCAGTGGGGAGCCGAGAGCCTGGGTGACAGCTGGGCTCCTGGCGGGGAGCTGCATGCGGAGCTGTCAGCCCCCAACAGGCCCCTCTTAAGTCAGTGGAAGTGATTCTGGTGAGGACACGTGCCACTGGCAGAAGGAAGGTATTGTCGACATAAGCCACCTCAGTAGTAACTGCAGTGGCTGTAATTCAGCCTAACATAGGTCGAGTTAAGTTTGTAATGTAGACATGCCCTGAGTCGTCTCAATCAGTCCCTGTTCTAGCCACGTTTTAAGAAGAGTGCATGTGACTAACAATATAGTGGTCCTCTGTTATGTTCATGGCATACCAACAGAGAAATTAGATAAAAATGTAATATACTCTTTCTGGAAGGTTACAATGTAACACTACTCTTTCTTAAAATCCAGAATCTTAATGTATGAGAACCGAAAAGAGAGAGTAGGATGCTTTGTAAGACAGAGAGGCACAACTCACCTCACCTTACTCTAAGCTGACTTTTTACAGACTCTCTGCTGCTAGACCAAGATTACATACTTCCCTAGAGAACCCCCTAGTCTTCAAGCAGGACCAGGGAAACTCCTGAAATTTAAAATGGAGGCACACAATTTTAACACAGTTTTCAACACACCATATCCTTCAAAATTCATATCACACCAAAGGGTGCAACTGCTTTTTAATAGTGTTAAGCAGACGCAGAGGAAAGAGGTCATTTTTGTTTGAAGATTCTATTCTATTCTGGATCTTAAACTGCCCTTGTTACCATAATATCTGAGCACCTTTCAGAAGTGAATGAAGTGATGTGACTAGCATTTTTCAGATGTGGTTTGTTTGTTCTTTCTCCCTCTTCCTTGGGGAAATAGTGCCAGTAATGTGGCACATGGTTTCACATTTGTGTATGCCATCCGTCAGTCAGCGTAGCTCGGATTTTTAAGTGGAAGTTGGATCAGATAAGCAGCCTGTTCATGTCTTTTTTTCTTTTTTCTAATGCTACAAAAAATTGAGATCCATTTTTTTGTTTTTCTTTTTTTTTTCTTTTGTTAAAGAACCGTATTGGTAATCCGTGTTGTCCTTAGAAAAATGACCATGGTTTTTAAAATAAATAAATAAAAATAAATAATACTGTGGACTGCTCTCCTGCATGTAGTTCAAATATTTTAAAAAATATATCATTGTATTCAATTCTCTGAGACTCGCGATGTCTATTCCATGTTTGGCTTTCTTTGCCATTTTCCAGTATCCCATGGTGGTGTTAGCGGACCAGTTTCGCTCATGTCTTGTCGATTTTGTGGGGTTTCCCTTCAAGACGTCAGTGCTATAGAGCAACTGGCATTTAGTGACCTTCTGCATCAGTAGTTCCTTCTTCTGGGCATTAACATTGATTTTATGTGTCTTGGCATATGAAGATCTAGAGCATGCCCCGTGACCCACCACCAAAGAGCATGTATTGGCTCCAGCTGCCAAGGAGGCAGAGGCAGCATAATGTCAAGCATTAGAAAGTGGCAAGCCTGGGAGATTCTGTAGTGGCATTCTGGGTAAGGGTGTGAATGGGTCCTCAATGTGTTTTGGCGGGGGGGGGGGGGGAGGAAAGAAGGGGGAATTCCATCTGCTCGGTGTATGAAATCTGTGTCCAATTATGCAGCCAACCAAACTCAGCCCAGATGCTGGTGTGTACATGTTAGATGCAGTTTTCACTGAACATCTTAAAGCCAACTTACTTCTCTTACTGCAAAGGAGTGTGCATGTGCATGTGGAAAGAAAGAGACGTACACATGCTAATTATTTGGGCATAAAGAGCAGTAAGATGAAAAGAGGCTTTGCCATAGGTTTGAATTGATGGGAATGGCTTTTTATGTGCAAATGAGAATGAAGTTATTTAAACTCTGTATCTTGTAATGATTAGGGAACAAGGTAGGTTTGACTTGCTCTAAAGAAATGCATTGCATGGTTTTATACAGGCTATCAGATTTGAAAGTTCAGCCCTGATTCTGAATAGCTCAAGTTTAAAATCCAGAAGAACATACTTGAGAAAATGAAAAGTAAATTATTTATAAGCGCTTTTAAGAAAAACAGTCTGTTTCCCCGAGCTGTTAATTTTCTGTTGGTGGATTGAACCATATCAGAAGTATATTCACCGACAAATAGTAAATCCAGACAAGTGGAGGGAAAAATGGAATTCAAATGATGGCAGTTCCACCTCTGGTGGGCAAAAGAGAAGCAATCTCTACCCTTATCTCTCCTGTCAAATAATAGTATTCGTCTACAAAATAACTTCTATTGCATGTTCTAGCTGAGGATTTCCAACTTCAAACTTATTAATTAATGAGTCTTTATACTCCTGTTGGGTAAATTTTTACACCCATCTTGTAGATGAGGAAACTAAAGGCCAGAAGAAAAGGAGTACTTGTGGCACCTTAGAGAGTAACCAATTTATTTGAGCGTAAGCTTTCGTGAGCTACAGCTCACTTCATCGGATGATCCGATGAAGTGAGCTGTAGCTCACGAAAGCTTACGCTCAAATAAATTGGTTAGTCTCTAAGGTGCCACAAGTACACCTTTTCTTTTTGCGAATACAGACTAACGCGGCTGCTACTCTGAAACCTGTCATTATAAAGGCCAGAGGGATTAATTTTCTGCCAGTCATAATGATAGTCTATTACAGTATTGGGAATAGATCCTTATTCTGGGGTTCCCTGACTTTTGTGACTTAATCCCAATATAATTTTTTTCTCCATCATTGTGTGTGTGTGTGTGTGTGTGTCTATCTATCTGTCTGTCTGTCTTTCATAAAGCAAGACTCACCCTTCTTTAGTTCAGTACCAAGGTTCTCTTTCACTACTTGACCTCATCAGATGCTAGCCTCTTTTCCAGGCCACTTTCCCTTCTCATATTGCCCCCCCTGGATATGTGCCCTTTGGTTCACCCCCAGGTCTCCCCATTATTTATATCTGTTATCTCCTCACCTTTCTCTCTCTCTTTGTCTTTCCTTTCCGATTTATTCCTCATTCCAGTTTCCATCTTCCCCTCTTCCCATCTCTAATCCTTTGTTGCCAACTTCTTAGTTCTGATTAATTGATCCTGTTGGTTGTTTCTCTGATTTCACTCCCTGTTTTTGATACCCAGATTCCTAACCATTCCTTTCTATCATAGGGTATTTCTTCACTGGAGCTGGAGGTGTAATGTCCAGCTCAAGATCCACACTAGTTCTGATTGAGCTACTGTGCTAAAATAGCAGTGGAACCACAGTGGCATGAATGAGCTGCCTTGAGTTTATACCTCAGGTTTCAGATGGGATCATCTTGGAGAGGCTAGCTTATCCCGCTGCTCTCACTGCTGTGGCTACATTTCTGTTTTTAGGGTACTAGCTCATTGAGAGCTAGCATGGATATGTCTACCCAAGCTGGGAATTAACCTCCATTTCCAGTGTAGACATACCCTGAGAATGAGACATGTGCCCGTCACGATGCCCATATGATGCTAAACCAGCAAGAGGGGTATGAACAGTACACCCATTGTGTCAGTATTTGAAGACTGGGCTAGGGGAAACTTGACTATTCATTTTTGTTTGTTTGTTTGTTTTTTAAATGATCCTAAGATCAACCAACCAAGCAAGCAGCTGATACTTCCTATATCTCCCTTTGGTACATACTGATAGTATATGTAATATAGGTGACTGTATCAAGCGTCTCAAAAGGAGGCTTGGGCTTGGCTGATTTGTTTTCTTGTGATTTTTTTTTCCTGTCTGCCTTGTTTTAAATAAAGTATTAAAGGCTGTTAAGTGGTTGTGGCCTACTAGATGGTAAAGCTTATGCGGCGAGAAGGAAATTCACCTTCCAACTCAAGAGTATACCTCGATTTTATTATTCTGTTAAACAGCTGCCACAAGAAACTTGGGCATGTTGGCTAGGTAAAAAGTGAAGTGAACAGAAGTTTACATCTCTCTCTCTCTCCTTTTTTACATTGTCACTGTCTTGGATCTTACATAAAGATGTCAGCGCTTTGAATACGTTCAACTGAGACGTTATAAATAATGAAATGTACTTTTCTCTTTCTCAATGATGATCTTAAATCTTAATGCCAGCTAGTCTGCTTTGCCCAAAGGCTAGCATAAATTAGACCTTCCAAGACCAGGAAAACGTTCAGGGCCAAATTTTCAAATCGTGGCCTCTAATTATGCAGTATATTTCACTTAAATGGTGGATTTTACCTGCATGAACCCTAAAATTTGAGCCCTAAATGAAAGCGTGTGTATACCTGTGTATACAAATTTTTTTTACATGTTCAGATTTTCATGCACACTAATGGAGGCCAGGAGAAGCCCTTTAGCAAACCTTGTTCTTAGAATTTTTATAGACGAATCCTAAGGTCTAAATTTCTCTTGATTTCGGTTGGAGCTGAGCATGCACAAGGACCTCAAGATTTGGCCCTTAGCCCAGTCACAACTCTCGCGCCCTTCTCGATTTTTAGTTTTAACTCTGCTCAGTATGGCAGATGAATATGTCCCAAGTGATTCTTCCAGCACCAACTGAGAGACTTCTGGCTTATTTTTGTTCACATCAGCCACTGACACATTTTAAGGTGTGCTTCTCTACATACAGTATTTGAAGAATCTATCTCAGATACAGGTGGCAGCTGGGCTTTGAAATTTTCTTGGCAGTCAGCTCAAAGTGTAAGGGGAGTGGGCCTTTATGATAATTTTCAGAGTGAACTCTCTTCAAGTGTTGAAATCTTCTAATAGGTGATCCCTTCCATCTGAGGCTTACAGAACTACAGAACCTGCCCTTGGTCCACAAGCAGAGCACCGATAATTAAATTCAAGGATCCAAGGAATACTTTTATGATTAATAAGATTAATGTTGATTGCTTCTACATACTAGCTAGCTGCAATCTTTGTTGTGACTGCCAAAGAAGTCCAATCCCTTATGACTCTTTCATAAACTTGTGTGTGTGGTTTTTTCTTCTTGAAGGTTTAGTTGTTACAAATAGAAATGTGTTGTTTTGCATTTGAAGACAGGGCATTCTGACTGGAACTTTAATGATCTTTTATTTATCCACTGCTGATTTAATGTGCAGTTCATTCCTTAGCAAGATCATTAAGCACAGCATTTTATGTTCAGTCACATAAAATCAGATAAGTTTATAGTAGGAGGAAATCTTTATCTGTTAAGTGCTCTAATTGCTTCAGGTGCAAACTGAACTAAAAGAAGTATGCAACGGCAAAGCATGCAGACTCCTACACAGTTATTATGACCATGATTTCAGTATATCAGGAGAATATTACACTATATGCATCATTATATAAAAACTCATATCACGTTACCAAACCACTCCATTTACATAAACCTCAAGCTGCCAGACTGTCATGACAGTGACCTCATATGTAACCCTTACACCACTGTATCTGTGCAGGATGGGATCTTTCTCATAAACCACAGTGGTAAAAATGTTGTAGCTATACTTTTTGGTGGTGTTGCTTAGTTTGTGGAGTCAGATCCACTCTGTATAATTTGGCAACCTTCCCTGATAGCTTTAGTATCTAGATCAGAGATGGGGAAACTATGGCCTGCGGGACTTTTCTGCCTGGCCCCTGAGCTCCTGGCCAGGGAGGGTAGCCCCTGGCCCCTCCCCTGCTGTCCTCCCTCCCCCACAGCCTCAGCTCACCGTGCTGCCAGTGCTCTGGGTGCAGGGCTGCGAGCTCCTGCCGGGCAGCGCGGCTGCGAGAGCCGCTGGCCTGCCCCGGTGCTCTGGACTGCACAGCGGTGTGGCTGACTCCAGCCAGGCAGCGCAGCTGCCAGTCTTGGTGCACTGAGCGGCATGGTAAGGGGGCGGGGAGACGGGGGTTGGATAAGCGGCCGGGGGTCCCAGAGGCAGTCAAGGGACAGGGAGCATGGGGTGGTTGGGTAGGTGTGGAAACCCCAGGGGCCCTCTTATTTGCTTAGTTCATGGTTTTTGTTGTTTTGTTTTAATATGAAAGCTTGTAATTCACCAGTTTCTTTTAACTCCCAGCCTTTTAATTTTGGGCAGAGACCACGACAGTGCTATACAGGAGGCTAAATAGACCTCTTTGACTTTAACTAATTGTAACATTTTAATCATCATATATAAAAATGATATTTATGTTTCTTGTCCTTAGATAGAACTAATGAAAGATTTCTCACAGTAGAAAACATTTTTCCCCTGGCATTTTTGGCATCAGTGTTTTCAGCAAAAGTACCTTCTCTTTGACTTTACTATCATTAAGTGGGACTGGAATGTGATTCAAGGATATGTTGCTGAGGTGTAATCTTTGGACACTTCATAGTTGACAGGCTTCAGCGTCTGCGGTTTAGACTGTATTGTTCAAAGAGCTAAAAGAAATGCGCTTAATGCTCTGGTGATCTCAGAGAAGAATGTTTACTTAAGTTTTTCTTCCAATTCTTACTGCATGTGTTCTTTCAGGTGAAATTGCGTGTGTGTGTGCGTGTGTAAAGAAAAATAACATCTGTCAATAGTATCTGTCACATCAGGTTTTGGTGTACCCTTCCTCCCCCCCAACTCTGCCTGTAACACACAATGATTTAGTCTCCTGGGGACAGGAGTACTTTAGTCTAATTTCAGTGATTGGGTTAGTGTGTGGGTAGCTGGATGGCGTTGCTGGCCTATGTATACAGGTCAGACTAAATAATCTGGTGGCCCCTTCTGGCCCTAAACTCTGATATTAATTTACTGATCTTACTTGTGCCATAGCTACATAAATGTTTATAAATGTACTATTTTATTTAAATAGTCTGGGCTAATTCTGTCCTCAGATATATACATTTTGCAATTCCCGCTGGCATCCATAAGAGTTCTGCGTGAGTGTGCATCTGCAAGCAGAATTTGACTTTAAATTAAGAATGAGAAACTTAATGTTTTAAAAAAAAATGTAAAAAGGAAACAGCCAGCACAGTTCAGGAAATATGGATACACATTAACACTTGTAAAAATTAATTCTGCTGGGGAAACATGGCTTAGTTTTTGTTCTGTTGTTGATTATTGGCAGGCAGTTGAGATGGTAGTACTTGGTAATGGTGCAAATTTAACAACAATTACAAAAATGTTCAGGAAAGTGCCCTGTAAGTAAATAATGTTGGTTTTGCTATCGGTTTTCAAGATAACAGTCACTAAAATGTGGTTGGAATTGCAGGTAGGGGAAGCAAGATAGTATTCAGAATTATGTGATTTTTTTTTCAGGTCTAATACTGCCTGAACTGGTCGGGCTGGAAAATATTGTTATACATCATTGGGAAGTTGGAGTTACCAGGTTTCCAACAATGTATATTTTAAAAAAAGCCAGAGAACTTAAAACAATCACAGATCTGGTCTCTCAGCTCATGAAACTATATGTAGGCTACTTACCAGACAGGCCAGGATGCTTCGTGGGTCAGCTCTCTGTTGTGCTAGTGTGTTCTACATTTAATTTATTTTATTTTTATTAGTGTTTACTTAGGTATAAGTCTTGCTGAACACTCCAGACTCTGTTAATTCTGCTGTTGTTGACACAATGTGGCTTGTTTCAAAACCAGACTCCAACGAGAGACTGCTGAATTGGAATTAATTTGCAAACTGGATACAATTAATTTAGGCTTGAATAAAGACTGGGAGTGGATGTGTCATTACATAAAGTAAAACTATTTTCCCATGTTTATTCCCCCCCCCACTCTCCCCTCCCCCCCGTTCCTCACACGTTCTTGTCAATTGCTGGAAATGGCCCACCTTGATTATCACTACAAAAGGTCTGTCTCCGTCCCCGTGTCGTGTCGTCCCCCCCCCCCCCCCCCCGCTCTCCTGCTGGTAATGGCTCACCTTACCTGATCACTCTTGTTACAGTCTGTATGGTAACACCCATTGTTTCATGTTCTCTGTGTACATAAAATCTCCCCACTGTAGTTTCTACGACATGCATCCGATGAAGTGAGCTGCAGCTCACGAAAGCTTATGCTCAAATAATTTGTTAGTCTCTAAGGTGCCACAAGTCCTCCTTTACAATTTGGCTTGCAAGTCTTTCTCCTCTTCACAAAGAGTAAAAATGTGCCTTCTCTTGTGGAAGAAATGCATGGAAACTGGCTAATGTTTTAAGACATGTTATTCTATCTGTCTTTTGGCATATCTAAAACCATTAAAGGATGGCCACTTCTGTTTGTCTATAGCACATTGGTCCTGTTTTTATGGAACTGATGCAGTAAAATAAATAAATACAATTAATTAAGAACAGACTACAAAAGGGTGCAGAAACCAAGCAAAACACCCATTGTAAGGGTATATTTGTGTTGCATAGACATATTTTGGCTTCCTGCTGCAGTGTGGAAGTAGGACATGTATTTTATTTTTAAGGCCCTGTCTTAAGTGCACAGTCTTGGTTGTGCTTCTGCTCTTGAAAGTTTTTGTGAGAAAGGGATCCTAACAAAGACTTTGCATTAGTTCTGTTGAATTGAAGCAACGTCCAGACTGCAATATGTAACAGGACATTCTATTTTAGCTGAACTTAGCTTGAAACATGTAGTTTTTTTTCCCATAAATGTGTGTTTATCAAGGGCTGTTGAAACTTAATTACAGAAATGCATTTGACTTCCATATTTGTATTGAGAAAATACTGGGGACTTGGCTAATTAGTTTAAAATGTTTTTTTTTTTTAACTTTTCCATTGACATAAGGTTACTGAGAGCTTGTGTCCTGTTCTCTCTTCATTTCAGGTATGAGTCATGTCAGTACAGTGAAAGAGGAGGATTTATGTTTCTGAAGTGGGATTGTATATGTGATCAAAGGATTTACATGCAGCACTCTGTGTTGTAGTTCCTTCCTGCTCCAGGAGGGACACCTGGGGTGAGTAATGGGATAATTTATAATTAACTCAGACCTTTCTTCGGGAGGCCTGTCGTCAAAACAGGAAGATATAACTCTCATGGTTTCAAATGGGAATAGAAGAAACTTCAGCTATTGCAGTCACACCCTTTAATTATAAGCACCAACCTTCAAAGTTTACTTTTCCTCTTTAGTAACAAGAGAGTTTCTATAAAGAGTGGCATGAGGTTTTGATAAATCCCATGCATTTCAGCTTTCCAACACCCTTCAGCGCAGCACTCTTTGTAATTTGGGTAGCTTTTATTTGTTAAGAAATCAAAGAAGTTGAACTGACAATTTAAATTTTTCTTGAATCAGTCCTAAGAAAAAATTAATCACACTAGAGCTCAGGGTGAAGCCTAGGAGGTAGAGTTCAATCACACTTTTGCATATGCTTATGAGTAGATCAGAAAGGCTAGCACTGGTCAGGGATCTATCTGTCTTGCAGCTGGGCTACATGTGTGTGTTTTCAACTAGTTCCTGATGATGTTTCCAAAAATGATCTTCTTAAGCTGTTCTGGTCTCTCTACTCCCCTCCTTCTTCATATACAAGGTTGTGGGTAGTCTTCCAACAACCATATCAGCTGCACTGGTTTAAATTTAACACTGATTATTCTTACCTCAGGCATGCACCTTAGCTAAATATGTCATTAAAAATTAAACCAGACTGCTCAAAGAGGAGTAGAGATGGGCTTGTACTCAAGTTTTGGACCCAAACTTCCCAAATTCAAATATGTTCAGTTTGGAGCATTTTTGTTTGGAGCTACGCTCTGAATACTGTGCGGTTATGATTGGTTAGGAAAGGATGGTGGGATGGTGGCAGGACAGCTGATAATTAGGGACTAGTAAAACCAAGGCCCAGCAACCCGCTGGCAGTATTGGTATATGAACTTAAACATTTTTAACGCTTATATTTATTTTGTCTTTCCTGGTTCCTCTGTAGTGCTGTTAACCATTCAGCACAGCTTTCATGTTTCTTTAGCAATTTGGATGAGTCTTTCCCATGCTCGCATTAGTACAGCCATCACCAGAACAGCTTAGGTTCGGAGAAGGCCTTTTCAACCATTGAGGGGTCAGTTTTCTTTCACACATAGGCAGAGTGAGATGCTGCTGCTTGTGTAGTATTGGCAGAAGGGAAATGATGCACCAGAAAGTATGTAAGAAAGTAAAAGAGGTGGCAGTGGTGGTATAGGTGGGGCAAGAGATGTTTGTGGAGTGGTGTTGTGGAGGAAGTCCATGAGGAGGTCTCTTGAACCAAGTGGGGGAAGGAAACTGAGTGAGGAAGCAGCTGATGGTGTGTTAGGGAAGACCAGTGGTGGCAGGGAAGCAAGTTCTGAGAAGGAGCAGGTTACAGGGGGGGAAAGGAGTAGCTTTGGAATTGGGTGAGGGGACAGGACAGGACGACAGAAGGAAATGGGTGGCAATGTTGTGTTTGTGCCTCTGGAGTTGGGTGGGTACAGGAAAGAGGCAATGGGAGTGGGTGGCCACCATATGTAGGTTCTCTAGAAGCAGGTGAGAGATGGAAGGATGCAGTAGTAGAGAATGGAGCGGGTGGGGAAAATTTCTGTTGAACTATGTTTTGACGTTAAGTGACAACCATTTTTGTAAAATGTTTTCTGATGGGCTATAATTGAAAGTAGGTTGCAATGAAGGTGCTTCTAGAGCTGGTGGTGGAGGGAATGTAGGAGAATAGGAGGTAGAGGAGAAGATCCAGAGATAAAGGTTTCTGCACAGGGAGGAGAGAACAGAAGGATAGACGTCCTTAGGGTGTAGTGGGAGAGCAGGTTTTGCACTAGGGAAGCATGTTAGCTAATGGGAAAGAAGGGATCTGTACCAAAGAAGGTGTGAAGAGATAGGATTCAGTGTGTCTGATTTCTGCCCACCACTATATAGTAAATGGCAGAAACTATTGGATGGTGGAGAATACAATTTGATTAATATAGTTTGTCACGTGTGCATTTTAATACCTTTCCCCAACTAGACAGTGAGAAAATCAAAATATTTTTCTATCGTACCCACATGTACACAATATATCTTAATTTAGGTATGGTTAAGGCAATGGGAACTATAGTATTTTCTATATTTTTGTGTAAATTTTCAAGAGACACACCATATAATACCATCCAGGTAACCCATCATGACCTATGAAGCTACATACCCAAGCTTGCGTGATTTGAGATATTATTTGAAAATCAAGATTTGTGTGGAGCCTTGTTTAATGTTTTGTACATTTGGTGACTTTCAAAAGACTTTACAAGAATACTTAAAAAAACAATTACTAACATACAGTAAATTCCTTTACTGTTCTGCTTGATCGTGGTTGGTTTTGTTGGTTTGGTTTGGTTTGTTTTTTGAGGGGAGGGGATAAGATTTAGATTTAAATTTAGTTTTACAGGATACATACTTCAGTCTAGTTTTTTTAAGTAAAGTTATTGTATTATTGTATTATTGTATTAGCTCTTTCTCCTGTTGTAGTCAATGGGGAAACTGCTATTGAATTAATGGGACCAAGACCCAGCCCATTGATTTATGAAAGGATTTTTCTTACATTATTTTAACAACTGGTTATTGAGTCCTGACTTGTGTAATTATATCAGATACGCTCATATTTGGAACTTTCTGGTCCACTGCTCATTTAACAATAACCACTTTGTGGGCATTCTGTATAGGCAGAATATCAATCGTGAGGTATGGTATTAAGGGTATCATCAGCATGAGATTGGGGTAGCCAGAGTGGGTCATTCATAATGAATGCCAGTAAAATCTTTACATTACACCACACCATCATGTGCCACATGTTTAATTGTTTTGGGAATGTTTTAGTGAGCGCTTGAAATTTTTCAGTGGAACTACTAGTAGTGTCCCTCCAGCTGCAAAGCCAGGTTCCTTAGGTGGTATGAATGCAACTATACAAGGCTTAGAAGAGGAAAAAAAAAACCTGCTACTTTTTAAAAAACAATTACCTAAATTTTTTCATCCACAAAAATGTCATTAAAGTCAATATTTCGGAGTTTTCTAGAGCTAGAAGCAAATATCCTTTTGGGAAGCTGGGAATCTCCCTTCTACTCTGGATGTTTCCATTTCTAGCCCTTCTACTCCATAAGGATTCAATGCCCTTGTTTTTGGGTTTTAATTGCTAACCCCATAGATTCAGCTTTTAAATTTCTGGGGTTTAATCTCTTCATAAAAAAGGTAGGTAGGTAATTCTATTAAATCTGTAAAGATGCTAACCTAGCATCAGATGGAAGAGTATGATGAGTGATAAATGTTTCAAGCCCCTGGCCTCTTATCTCTGGTCTTGTCTTGTTTTGTTTTTTGTAATCCTTCTCAAACTAAAGTGATTGAAAAGCTTTCCAGATCTGATAATTGAAAAGATTTCAAGTGAAACTTTTGGCTCTTATAGCAGCATGAGATCATACAGTGTGGTATTAGCTGAATTGGTACCAGAGTTTGAAATGAAAATGAAAACATGTTAGTATTAGCCTCTCTCAGCTATTTTTCAGGACTGTGGGTAAAAAACTGGCTTGCTGGTCAACTGCTGTACATTATGACTCCATAATTTAAAAGCATAGATTTTCTTTAGTATGTGTGAAGTGTGTGTATTTCTGTTTGCAATTAGTATGTTTAATTTACATCTATTCTGGTGACAAGTGTTTTAGGTTTGGAAATTACTTTAAAACTTAGGGCAACTAAAGAAAGTCACCACAAGAGAGGTTTTATTGAAGCTGTGTGTATTCCTAGAGTTTCTTACAAATGCAAGAGCGCATTGGGGACACAATCTTTTCTTTAAACTTTTTATTAGTCTCAGGTCTTGCTCCTTGTTACTACTCTAATTAACATTTATGCACGTGCACGAGTGTACACACGGGTGCGTATAATATGTACTAATGTATTAATTATATACACATATACATGTCTAGGTTTTATCTTTCACATTAGAAATGTAAATTATATAATGCCTAAATTACAGATAAGAAAATTACGTTAAAGGAACTTTAATGTTGCAAGGTCAAGCACTCAGAAGTGCCAGAACTGAAATTGCCTAAGCAAACTTAATTCAGCCCCTTGTGTGTATGCATTATGATAGTCTTTTAATCACATGATAACAAGCTCCTATTTCATTCAGTGCACAGAATGGATAGGGCTTATTGAATGGGTAGCTATTTGATATTTTGTTTTGTCATTCAGTGTGTGGCCCTATGCCTTATTTGCTGCACACTCTTCAAACCCTGCACTGAATGCAGAATTATTAATTTCCTCATGGAGTTTTCGTGGTGCTGATCACTGTAGTATGTGAGTGCTTCACAGATAGGAATGAATTTATCTTTACAATCCCCGCCCTCCCCTTACCCCCATGAGTTAAGGTTGTTATTCCACTTTTACAGATGGGATCTGAAGCACAGCGAGAGTAATGTCAAAAGCACCTGCTGATCTTGGTGCCCAAAAAGATGCTTTGGGTCTGATTTTTTTTAAGAGTACTTTGTAAGGTATAGCACTTTATATATTCAGAGCAGACCTCCCATTAACTTCAATTGACCATGAAACCGCCCTTCCTCTTCCTGCAGTACCTTGCCTTATTCAGTACATACCTTCTGACTTTGCAGCAAATGAGATAGAGTTCCCACAGATAACTGCCTTATTCACTACACGTTTCTGATTTATTCTTTGGGCACTGTCCACCTGTGCAATGAATGAGGCGGGGGTCCTATGGGAAAATACTGTGTTATGTTAAAAATTATATCATTATGCATACGTACAAGGGGCTGAATTAAGTTTGCATTGACAACCTAAATTCTGCCATTTCCTAAATTTTGAGATGATTTGCAACCTTAATGTTCTTTTTAATTAATTTTTTTGTATATAATTGTGAAGGTGCACCCCATAAGGCTTTATGGAAATATGCTTATGAATGTGTATATATATGACATAACTGGAATATGATTTATGCTACATATGCTATGTAACATATCTATGTAAAGGTTATGATCTACTGAATATATTCATCCTATTTGTATGCATGTGTCACTGTTGTATTTGAAGTTATGAATATTGGCTGTATACTTGTTTGATTTTAAATAGCCTTAGTAAGGGATTTGGTCAGCTTCTTTAGAAAGGAATTTGCCCAATCACTTAACGGACAGTGGATCTTGGAAGGCTCCAATTCACATAAGAAGTCTACATGGGGGATGTTCAAGGTAGCATGTGAACCATGGCTGCTGCCTGTAAGTTCTGAGTCATGCATGGACATGTGACTTGCCCATGTGACTCCAAAATTTCATCTTGTAGCTGGGGTTCTGGAACAAAGGACAGTAACTGCTGGGGGTGTGAGTGATTGCTGGACCCAGACTAGAAGGAGACTAGTCTGTAAAAGGAAGCTTACTGGAACACCTCTGAGGGTGAGGTTTTATCTGTATTCAGTTTTCTTACTGTATTAGACATAGACTTGCGTGTTCTATTTTATTTTGCTTGGTAATTCACTTTGTTCTGTCTGTTACTGCTTGGAACCACTTAAATCCTACTTTCTGTGTTTAATAAAATCACTTTTTACTTATTAATTAACCCAGAGTATGTATTAATATCTGGGCGGGGGGCAAGCAGTTGTGCATATCTCTCTATCAGTGTTATGGGGGGCGAACAATTTATGAGTTTACCCTGTATAAGCTTTATACAGGGTAAAACAGATTTATTTGGGATTTGGACCCCATTGGGAGTTGGGCATCTGAGTGTTAAAGACAGGAACGCTTCTTAAGCTGCTTTCAGTTTAAGCCGATAGCTGTTAGGGGACGTGGTTCAGACTTGGGTCTGTGTTTGTAGCAGGCTAGCGGGTCTGGCTCAAACCAGGAAGGGCACTGAAGTCCCAAGCTGCCAGGGCAAGAAAGCAGGGGCAGAAGTAGTCTTGGCATATCAGTTGGCAGCCCCCAGCGGGTTTCTGTGATCCAACCAGTCACTGTAATTTCCTAGTTTTTTTTAAAGTAGAATGAAAAAACAAATTCTCTCATATTGACCCCCAGATTGGGTCATCATCAGGATTTAGACCTCTGCCACTTGAGGTAAAAGGATAACTGGTAGCAATAGTCAATTGTTGTTACCTGAGTGGATGTGCCACTCAAATGGGATGAGACACACACTTTGCTAGCGCATGTCACAGATCTTTGCTGTTAGCAAAGGAATATTGAGACTCAGAATCCTAGATTCAGCTCCAAGTTCTAGAGGAGAGTGTGCTCTCCATTTGACCCTGTCCATCCCACAAGTCTGATCCCTTCTAACCTTATCTTCTCCAGCCTGTGCCTGTCTTAGCCTCCCCCTGCTTCTCACTGGCTCCTGGCTCCACATCACCACATGAACCACTTTGTACAAGGTATGGACAGATCTAATATATTGGCATGGCCATCCATCGCTAAGGAGAGACTGGTCATTTTCTGGGCTGTTCTCAGACTGACAAGAAACAAGGATAATTGAGGCATTTAAGGTGTCAGAGTAGCAGCCATGTTAGTCTGTATCTGCAAAAAGAAAAGGAGTACTTGTGGCACCTGAGAGGCTGTAGCCAGACAGCCAGCCCCCCCCCCCCCCCTCCTCAGACCAGCATTGCTGGAAACACAGGAGGAAGCCGGAACAGGGCACTTAACATATATTCCAGCACAGCCTTTGAAGCTGTGAAAGCACAGGTGTGCTGCTACAATGTGCCTCTGGGAGCAGATACAACGATTAAGCTCACAGCAGGCAGAGGCCCTGTGACAGACATGGCTCTTAGCCCCTACTAAATAGCGTGATGCACACACACCAACATCCTAGGTGGGAAAATATTTACCCTGATAAAAGAAATGTCCAGTAGTCGACACTTATTGTTTCTCTCCCTTGCAAGTGTAAACTACTCTTGCGAAAGCTGGCGTCACCCCGACAGACCAGCCTCAATTTGGCATAAGAAAGGAGAAAGAGAATAAAGGAGTACAGAGGTATAAGTAGGGGACCTACAGCACCATGGTTTTTGAGTGCTTTTCACTATCTATCTGCTGGTCAGATAAGTGACAGCCTCCCAAGGCTTCTGCAGCTAAGAGGGTCCCTACGCCTTGTCCCTTATTCGTCTTTCCGTGGAATTGAGTGACCGATCCTGGCTTGGCACCGCTGGAATCGAGAGACGCAAGGAGGGTAAGAAGCACCCACACCTGATCTCCTATCTTTAGTGTACACATATTTTGAAATAGAGCTCTATACTTTGTTTTCTTTCTTTGGGATTGTGGCTTCAGTTTTGTAACTTGTTTGTGTGTGTAACATCTCTACATTTAAATAAGTAGGCACTAGCAATTTTGTAACCACATGATTAGAATCTAGCTTAATAAATTTTGGTAACCATTTGTGCATAAGCCTGACTTGTTTTCTCTGGTTTACTGTAAAGCAGCCAACACAATTAAAGAACCTCAGCCGTTTTGGCTCTAAAGCCTGGCCATTAGGTGAGAGTACTAAGAGCCTAGCGTTGAGTTGTGCCGCCTCCACGGGGGCAAACTCTTGGGGCACCTGTCAGTCAATCCTGGCTGCCCGCTGCGAAGGAGCTCTGAGCTCTAGCAGTTAAAGTCACGGGTGTGGAGAGGCTCTTAGTGCTGCCATTGGGGCACCTGTCAGTCAGTATTGACTGCCCGCTGCGAAGGAGCTCTGAGCTCTAGCAGTTAAAGTCACGGGTGTGGAGAGGCTCTTAGTGCTGCCATTGGGGCACCTGTCAGTCAGTATTGACTGCCCGCTGCGAAGGAGTTCTGAGCTTTAGCAGTTAAAGTCACGGGTGGTTAGGACCTTGGGGCATCCGTCAGCCTAGCCCGGGCTGCCCGCCGCGAAGGAATAGTGCGTCCTAGCGGTTAAAGTCACGGATGGTATAAACGGGCATAGCTGGCACCTCACCAAACATCCTTGGCCGTCGGCTAACAGAGGCTAACAAATTTATTTGAGCATAAGCTTTTGTGACTATGTAGCTCATGAAAGCTTATGCTCAAATAAATTTGTTAGCCTCTAAGGTGCCACAAGTACTCCTCTTCTTTTTGAGGCATTTAAGTGCTCTGAGAGTTGGCCACAAACTTGTCAATAATCAATCAGGAATGGAAGATTAGATCTTGGATGATATTTGGCCACATTGTTATCAATTGATGTTTTTTTCTGAGGAATGGGCCTGCCACAGTTTCCTTTATAGCAGCTGGGATATTGCCCTCCACAGGGGAGTCACTGACAGTTTCCACCAGCTGTGGACCCAGTTCTTCCCTGTTGGCTTTCAGAAGTAGGTAGTACAGTGGGTAGCACAGGTTGTGTCATGAAGTATCTCCAGAATCTCTAGAACTTTAGTGAGCAACACTGGCCTAAACACAACCAGGGAAGGCTTCCTATCTGTATCCTCCAGAAATTCTTATGCCACCATGGAAACATTCTGAAGTAATGGTTTAAATTTTATGAGCTAAGAACTTGAGGACACTACTTGAGGGGCATTGCTACAGTGGAAGGAGAAGGGGAACAGAATCTTGTATGTTGTAGCTCTTCTACCCCTTCCTCTGGTTTTTGTCTTACAGAATGTAAACTCTTCACTAGGACCATGCCTTCCCATATGTCTATGCAACATCTTAAGCACTACTTTAATATAAACAATAGTAGATGGCATAATATATCAAGCAATATAATTACATTAACTATCTGTGACCTCCCAGGTCACACTGTAGCATTAAAGACCTTGCAAGAACCAGCTCTCTTAAAAAACAACTGCTGAACAGTCAGTGCCATTCAGATAGAAATGAACCTTTTCAGAAAAATATACTTTTGTGAAGCTTTTCAATATGGTCCCATTTTGAAAACCCTTTAGCTTTGTGAATTGAAAGAATTAACTTGATTTTTTTGTTATGAATTGCTATAGATGGGTCACATCCTGCAATCCTTAATCACATGATTGCAGCTGGACGACTTGCGTGAGTAAGGATTACTTGTGTGAGGGAAGATTAAGGGACTGATTTCTGTTGTATCAAGCAACCCTTGTTTCTCCCTGAGTGGTACCAGCTTACCCTAGACTGCCTGCCAAGTGAACAGAGATTGGGGCAAAGCATGCATCTCAGTGGAAACTGTCACGCTTTTGTATAAATGCAGTGTAGTCTTTAAAAATCTACCTTGGAATTAATTCACTTACAAACAAAACAGGAAAAATATCAATTAAAGTTGTTTTTCTTATTTGTGTTTCTGGTTTCCCTGCCATAAACTAAATTTCATTCTGTAAAATATCTACACAGTGTTTTCTTTTAGTAGAATCTTATATACATTTACAAAATAGACTGCCAGTTTTGTCTGAGCAATAAGGCACTCTGGAGTTTGAAGTCTTAACCAGAGGTATTCTGTGAGCATCATGCCTGACCAAGTACAGTACCTGAGGCATGTGTTACTGCTAACCTATGCCATAATTACTGTACGCATGTAGCTACAGGAATATGCACATATGGCTTTCCTATTGTCAGCGTTCAGATGATTTGCTAACGAAGGCCAATACTCACATCAGCCGTTGTCTCTTTAATCATAATAGATCACCACAAACCAGGTTATAAAACTGGCATGCAAAGTTCAGCAGTAGGGCTCTGTAAACACTTTGCCTAGAATCCAGCCCCCCCACCTTGAAATCAGAATGGATTCAGATCCTCTTTTATCAGTGAATATCAGCTCCACCATTTGCAAAGTTGTGATGGTGTTATGTTTAGCTGCAAAGTTGTGATGCCTGCTCCATGTCTGTCTTTGGGGACAGAGGTGCGTGTGGCCTATACTCTTCTCACTCAGTCCTAAAACCAGAAGCCTCCTGCTGTGGTCTTTTGTGGGACTCTGGGTTACTTACTACATCTTCACTCCCCAACCTGTTTGTTGTACATATCTAAGGATGGTGGTGAAGGAGACAGAGGACAACCTGCTATCAGTCACTACCTCCCTGAGTGTAAAAGTGGATAATCTTTCCTCATGAACAGGAAAACAAATGTGAAGAAAGAGCCAGAGTGGTGCTCTAGTGAGCTCAGGGACAGATACCCATAATTCCTTGAAACTAGAATGTAAAGAAGAGAAGCCCTAGGACTCTTTGCCTTAATCATTCTGTAGCAGCCATGTTAAGGATTACAGGGTATCTGTGGTGCTGAGCCCAGTCTGGAAGGTGGCTGACAACTACTGTGCTTCCCTGCTATATAGTGGGAAGCGAGTGGGCAAGGTGTACTGACTCCAAAGACCCTGGAAAGGTTTGGGAGAGACAGCCTTCCATACCAGGCAACTCTCCTGCTGGGAATAGCAGCCATCTTGGTACTGTTTGAGGACCCAAGGTAGAGCAGGGAGGGCCATATGTCCCCAGGATGGAACAAGTGGTCAGGCTCCCCTCCCCAAGACACACACAAGACATCAAAAGTAAAGTCTGACATAGCCCATGTCTTCAGGGCTAGTAGGGGTGATGGGATGTGATTCTTCGCTATTACACTAGAAGTTTCCTTCCCATGGCAACTCCTGTATTGAGTTTGTGTGAACTGACCCCTGAATGCACATTTCTTACAGTCCTGTTCAATAATAGCATCTGACTGGTGGTGAAAAAGCCCACTGGCTGAAGATATGGGTGCATTAAAACACCCCAAAACTAAAATTTACTACTTAAAAAAAACCTTTACATTAAATTGTCTGTAATTTTATTATACTGTGTTAGTGGCCCAATTGTGATCGGTTAGGCTCTTAATAAACCCCATGATAACACTAGTCAGTTTGCACCCCTTTATATTGCTGTTCATGTTCCAATTATTTTGCTGTGATTATACTTTTTAAAGTAGCCAGAAAGAGTACAACAAAGTATGGTGAGCCCTAATTTAGAAGCAAGAGCCGGTTCACACTGATAAAAGGGTCAGCCAAGCTTCATTGGCTCTTTATTAGAATCCACTACCCACTGTGTTTTATCTTCTATGAATATTACTCTTATATTATGCTCACCATCATCTCTATGCAGATGATCGTTTAATACTTGCAAATGAGCAAAATATAATGAGCGGTGAGCTATAAAAACATTGAAAACTTATCCATATGAGGAAACAAGGGCAGTGCTGGCAAACTAATGTTAATTGTTTGTCTTAGAATAAGTGTGAATGTGTTGGATGTAAAAAGCATATTTTAGGATCTACTTTTTCATTGCTACATGAGTGCAACCCCTGTTCCCACTGGGACTCTGCTTTACATACTTCAGGTAGATCAGAGACACCCGTTTCCCCTCCCCCCCCCATTCTTGCCTATGGTGTAATCCAGTCACTTAAGGTTTGCAATTACCATTGGCTCATTATTACTGCTGTAATTGCTGGGCATGTTAAAACTTCCCAGTGATGACGCAGGGGCAGGGAGTGCGGTAGAAGTCATAAGCAAGGCATGTGGCACGAGTCCCATGTAGTTTTGCTAAAGAAGCCCAAACCTGGTCTTTTTGTTATGAGGTTGACCCTTTACTTATGACACTTTTTATAGTAAAAATGACTTTTTCATTAAATTACATAAAAATATATTTAATACTATATACTCTATAGCAGAGTGACTAAAGCCTTTTCTGGAATAAGAGAGATCTGTCAGCTTCTGCTTTTTGCTACAGCTGCAGAATTTCTACTTAAGTGGAAAGAAAAAGAAAGAAAGACACACTTGGTAAGGGCCTAGATCAGCCGATAAAAGAAGCACCACCAGTAATTGAGGTCTGGCTTTCTTCCTTCTTGCTCCTTTCCCCCAAAATGATGATTTTGAACTGGTTGAGCTATTAGGGTGGAAAACCTCATAACAATTTAAAAAAAAACAAAACAAAACTCTTTTTCAGAAATAGAGAAATAGAAACTTGGAAAATGAACAGATTTCTGAATGGGTCACCATTTTTTCTCGGGAGTCATGATTCAGTTGTTTGGACGTCTTGATTGCTACTAAAAATGCTGCATCCGATGTAGCTCACAAAAGCTTATGCTCAAATAAATTTGTTAGTCTCTAAGGTGCCACAAGTCCTCCTGTTCTTTTTGCGGAAACAGACTAACACGGCTGCTACTCTGAAACCGGTCACGTTTCAGCGTTTCATGTTATGATACGCCACTATCTGTCTCTCTAAGCTGGGTGGCTGAAAACAACTGTCCATTTGATACCCTATCCTGTTGATATGGCAATATAGAGACTGCAGGGGAATATTAATTTTAATATGATCTTTGGGATTGTCAGGACTTTATAATACAGGAGTAGTCATGAGAGCGCATTTTGTCACATCATTTTTTTTTTCATGTAATGGCATGTTTTTTGAAAAGACTGTGCTGCTAAAATGCATTACCAAATATGCTCTTTCCACTGGGTATCTCTCAGTACTCCACACTGGGAAAAAACGGCAGTAAGTTCATGGGGTCATGCTTGTATTGAGTCTCATGCTTCCTGTCACACTGTATTTGACCTGGAATGAGCAGCTGATATGACATCATTGTGGGTGTTGCCAGCACATTCTTCTTTTTATATTAAATCTGCAAAAATATTTTCTTTTTGGAGATCCCCTTCCAACCCTTCCCCCCCCCCCATCCCCACCCACCCACACAAAGGGATCTCGTCTGACTTTGTATACCCCATAGGTATGTCTGGTTGTTTTTGATGAGTGAGGTATTGTCCTACTGTTTACCTCTCTCAAAGGAAGTGTCTGTTGACATAGTCTGCATTTCAATCATCTTTATTATACAACACTCTGGGAAGCCTTCAGGGCAAGCCAAGTAGGCCCTAAAACACAGCTTCTTAGTCACAAAGGGAGACAGGGCTATCCAGACACCAGCCGTTCATAATTCTTTATTTATAGAGATCTGTGTAATGATAATGTCAGACCTCACAGAAGACTAAGGCTGCTTATTTAGAACTGTATGTGAGGTGAGGCAGGAAGGCCTCCCAGCTGCTGTTTTTACCTGCCACAGTAGGTTAGTGGCAATAGCCTTTTTAAGAGTGAGCAGTGGAGCAGAACAGCAGTGCTTTAATCCTTCAGGGACTGACTCTGCCACCCTTACTCATGCTGAGCAGTGCCTTACTCAACACAACTACTTACAGAGTATCCATTGTGAGTAGGGTTGGCAGAACCAGACCCTCAGTATGTTGCTCTTCTCTCTTTTTCTGGCCTTGGCTATGCTACGGATTTTCTGAATTTCTCTACCACCAGTGCCAGGAACAGTGGGCGCACTAGATTGATGGTAAGAGAATTAAAAATAACCCTTAGGGTAGACATAGTCTCCCTCTGTACCACCGCACTCTTAATTAAGGACTTCCATGGAGTGACCACTGTTAATTTTCATCATAGCTTAATTTTTTATCTACGTATTTTTATTTAATTATATGAAAGTATGTGCAAAGAGAGCCATATGGCCAAAACGTATGTAAACTATGCTTCTATTTGGATAACTGGTCCCCATGGTACATTTGAGATCTGGTGGCACTACGGATCCGACGTAGACCAGTCAGCCTAACTTCAATACCTGGAAAGATACTGGAGAAATTATTACACAATCAATTTGTAAGCACCTGGAGGATCATAGGATTATAGGGAATGGTCAGCATTGATTTGTAAAGAATAAATTATGCCAAACCAACTTAATTTCCTTCTTTGATAGGATTACTAACCTACTGGATGTGGGGAGGCAGTAGACATGATATACCTTGATTTTTAGTAAGGCTTTTGACACAGTTCCATATTACATTCTCATAAGCAAACCAGGGAAATGTGGTCTAGATGAAATTATTCTTAAGGTGGGTACACAACTGGTTGAAACGTCATACTCAAAATGTAGTTATCAATGGTTTCCTATAAAATTGGGAGGGTACATAGAGTGGGGTGGTGCAGGGATCGGTCCTGAGTCCAATACTACATAATATTTTCATTAATGACTTGGATAATGGAGTAGAGAGTGTGCATATAAAGTTTGCAGATAACATCAAGTTGAGAGGAGTTCCAGGCACTTTGGAGGGCAGGATTAGAATTCTTGATGAATTGGTCTGAAGTCAACAAGATGAAATTCAGTAAAGACAAGTGCAAAGTACTTCACTTAGGTAGGAAAAATCAAATGCACAACTACAAAATGGGGAATAACTGTCTTAGGTGGTAGTACTGCTGAAAAAGATCTGGGATTTATAGTGGACCACAAATGGAATATGAGTCATCAATGTGCTGAAGTTGTAAAAAAAGCTAATAAGATTCTGGGGTTTATTAATAGGGGTGTTGTATGTAGGACATGGGAAGTAATGGTCCTGCTCTGCTCAACACTGGTGAGGCCCCAGCTGGAGAACTGTGTCCAATTCTGGGCACCATAGTTTAGGAAAGATGTGGACAAATTGGAAAGAGTCCAGAGGAGAGCAACAAAAATGATAAAAGGTTTAGAAAACCTGACCTGTGCAGAAAGGTTTAAAAAAAAACAAGCATGTTTAGTCTTGAGAAAAAAAGACCTGGGGGGGGGAAGCGGGGGGCGTGGATAGCCTTCCAATATATGAAGGGCTGTTCTAAAGATGGCGATGATCCAATATGTGAAGGGCTGAAGGCAGGACAAGAAGTAACGGGCTTAACATGATGCAAGGGAGATTTAAGTTAGATATTGGGGAAAAAAACATTCTAACTATAAGGATAGTTAAGCTCTGGAATAAGTTTCCAAGGGAGATCATGGAGTTCCCATGATTGGAAGCTTTTAAACCGAAGTTGGACAAACACCTGTCAAGGATGGCATAGGTTTACTTGGTCCTGCTACAGTGCAAGGGGCTGGACTTGATGACCTCTCAAGGTCCCTTTCAGCCCTACATCTCTCTGATTCTGTATTACCAAGGCTGTCTATTAATATTTGCAAAAGGAGAGAGTTTTACTTCAGATTAAATTTGAGAGTCGACCAAACTTTGCCAGTAAGCAAACGGTGGAAGACATACATGACATTATGACAGTTTACTTTTTTTTTATGTACTGTTGCAAGTCTATGGAATATGCAGCCTTAGCTTTGATTTGCCCATGTACCATTTTTTTTTTTTTTTTTAGTGCTTAAAGATAAATGCTAAAATACCCCCTGGGCATATCACATGAGAGTTAATAGAAATCTTGCTGTTTGAAGAACATCCTAGTCTTTGGCTTATGTGACCCATTGATAGTACTACAAACCTGACCAGCAGTGTTATTAAACTAAGCCTTGTTTCTCCAGTTCAGTGTATCTGCCTGACAGCTCCAAATACATTAAGCTCACCCATACTGACTGATCCTACAACCTTTCAGATCAAGAGTTGGTTTACATTGTGTTAATAGGAGGAGACAGAAAACCTGGCCCTGCCAAGATGCCTGCAGTCCCAGCACTGAGCTTTATGTTGGCTTCAGTAGTTGCTATCTGTTGGTTTTTAATGAAGAAAGCAATGAAAACTGCAGGTCATTAAGAAAAGGCTAGGATAAGAGTGAACCAATTCTCAAGTGTCTGTCATTCTCTGTGTTGCTTAGGCAGGTGCCTAATGGCTAATTATTAGATAACTGTTCAGAGTCATACATTAATAGTGGAAGCAGCCTATGCCTTGATAGTAGGCACAGACACCAAGCGCCAAATTCAGTGTAGGTGTAAATAGTTGTGCAAGTTAAATGTTGGAGCCCAGTTGTCTCCTGTAGGATATGAGTAACTCCCTTTTAAATTACTGTAAGTTATTTGTATCCTGTGGAGAAGAATTGAATCCCAGGTGTAGCTGACCAGAAAATGGTTGTAAATAGTAAAATAGTGTAATCTGCATTGATTTAGTATTTAGTATCTGTACAAATCAACAGCTGTAATTTACATAGAGAGGAGTGTTGACACCAGGCCAAGTATGCCTTTCACTTACACCAATGTCCCCAACTGAGCTGCACCATTGTAACTTAGAGTTTAACACACCATTTGTAATTTATATTAGTGCTTGCACTACTACGGAATTTGGCCTGGTGACTTCAATAAGAGTTGACACCAGGCTGAATTTGGCCCTAAGTCTGTAGACAAAAACAAAGTGGTAAAAATAAGATGTAAATCCATAGAAGGTAGAAATTAAATCCCTTTGATTTGCCCTGGTACCCTGCCTCTGAAAACATCTTTAAAATCTAGACATTTCTAGCACTCAGCACCTAAACATCTTTATTAGCTGATTACTTGTGAATTTGTACTCCTTCAGATTGTGTAACAAAACAAATAAGAAAATCAAATCCAAGTTTAAACAAACATTTATGTAAACATGAGGTTTTGATTTCAGTACTAGTTAGTGTTATGATTGGCAAAAGCATGTTTTTTCACAGAGCCTGTGCTGTGGCCAACTCTCATGAAATTTGGTCTTTCTCTTAAAGCTCCTGCTTCTGGAGGCAAGTGATTGCCTTCCAGCTTTCACTTAAGAAGTTTCTAGCCCTAGTGGTTGTGGAGAAAAGCATGAACCCAGTGCTAAGAAAGCAAATGAGATTTTCAAAACATTTTGTGGTTCTTTTTATTTTTAAGTCAATCTCATGTTTCTTAGGCCTGGTCTACACTACTACGAGAATAGCGTAGCTGAAGTCCAAGTATCTTAGGTCAACTTACCTTGCATCCTCATGGGGTTGACTGCTGCTGCTCCCCTATCGATTCCGCTTCCGCCTCTCGTCGTGGTAGAGTACAGGAGTTGACGGCAGAGCGATTGAGGATTGATTTATCGCGTCTACACTAGATGCGATAAATCGATCCCCGATAGATCGATCAATAGACGTACCCTCAGGGTCTGACTCATGGTTTTGAATGCTTGGGATTGGCAATACTAAGCCTGACTAGGCTACTGCTACTCAGGTTTAATAGTCCCTTACTCAATAAAGAGAGGTTTCAGAGGAACAGCCGTGTTAGTCTGTATTCGCAAAAAGAAAAGGAGTACTTGTGGCACCTTAGACACTAACCAATTTATTTGAGCATGAGCTTTCGTGAAGTGAGCTGTAGCTCACGAAAGCTCATGCTCAAATAAACTGGTTAGTCTCTAAGGTGCCACAAGTACTCCTTTTCTTTTTTCAATAAAGAGACTGACTGGTATAATGCAAAGTCACTGTAGAACTGATTTCAGTGGGACTATTCACAGAGTAAAGTACTGCTCATTGTAAGGATAGCAAAATTTGGCTATTTGGTAAAAGCACCCTGATTTAGCTAGACTGGGGAAACACTAAACCAAACTCCTCCTTTCACCACACTGATCACTCTTTAGATAGCTTCCTTCTTCCCTTCCTCAGAGAAGAGTGGGGCTGGGTGGGGGAATAATAAAACAGCATTTTCTTGCCCTCTTGCTTGTGGCCAGTGGGGCTAAATAGGCCATTCTCTCCCTTCCCGGCACTGGCAACTGTCACCTTATTAGGTCTCTTTGCTCAGTTCCTGTTCCTCCTGATTCAGTGGGGAGCACTTCTGAGGAAGCGGATCGAGTGGAGCACATGTTGGTGTTCAGGCAGTGGCCTCATTTCACCTACTGGTGTGAGTGCTGTTCTGCAATGCTGTGGTGATCAGCTGTAAAGAACACAGTGATCCTACCAAAAACACTAGAGGAAATCCTTTGAAATATCTCTCTAATCAGATATTTTGATGATTCTTTTTGCTTTATATGCTGACTAATAATGTCCGTCTGCTTCAGTGCATCTCAGGCTATCTGTCCTTGTGTAAACATGTATGTTCCTTCACTGTCTGTCTCTGTCTATAGCCTAAGATGAACTTGTGCGAAAGAATCATGTAGCTATAAATTGTCCTTTATTGACTAATTTTATTTTGTTTTTCCTTTCGCAAAATTAAAAGGAACAAGATAAACGATACATGCATTACATCACAAAAAAGTGTACCTCATATCTATTTAACGGTGAACTAGTCCACCATGTGTTCCCTCACATTTTTGTTAAAGGTTAACAAAACTGTTTAGACAACTCTAATGGCCCTACATCAATCTGCTGTATCTAGCTGATTAATGTGACTGATTTCTGTAGTGAATTCCTTTAACCACTTCTTATTTACAGAGTGAGATGATCTTGTTTAAGGCAGCCACATGGAGTGTTCATCCATTTTGGAAGTGCATCTCTTGACTGAAATAAATTTAGGAAACATAGATCTAGTAAACTTCTGAAAAACAATATTCTGCCAAGGGTTCGTGTGCAATTGTAATTATGGATTTTGCTATAGTAGAGTTCACCTGTCCCTTCCCCTCCAAAACAAACCCAAATTTCTGCTGAGAAGTTTGTTATAACCTCAGACAAAATGTGAGAGACCAAATGCCCTTTAGCCTAAGAGGAGGTGCATTGAGCTGGGAGCAAATTCTCTTCTCATCTCATCTCCATTACTTACTGATCAGTTTACATACAAATGTTATTACTTACCTACACCTCATAAGCCTACCCTAAGGGTAAATATAATTGACCCCCTTGTAGAAATAAAGTAAATGAAAAATTATACTAGGTCACTTCAGGCAGAGGTGGGTACAGAACCCTCTCCAGTTTATCAACAGCCTAAAAATTGTATTGTGGACACCAGAACTGGACACAGTATTCCAGAAGTGGTTACACCTGTGCCAAATACAGAGCTAACATGATAAATTATCACTTATGTCCTGAGACATCCAGCCCCCCAATACCTAACGACTACAAAGCCTTTCACCTCTATTTTAATCCAGCCAGTTCAGTGGGGACTGAAAGTTGTTCTCAATATAATGAATATTTGGTAGTCCCCTTAAGAAATGAGTTTGGTGCATCTCAGTACAAATTCATTCCTGTGGTTTGCACTAATTGGCAGACTCAACGGAGAAGCCAAGAACTACCCATAGAAAGGGTGTAAAATGAGAAGAGCAGAGTGTCAAGGACAGACAGACAGGCTTTAAAAACTACTAAAGTAAACTTGGGGCTGGTCTACACTAGAAAATTATATCGACCCAGCTACATTGCGCAGGCATATGAAAAATCCACACACCCCCAAGCGGTGTAGTTAAGCCGACTTAAGTCCCCATGTGGACAGTGCTAGATTGATGGAAAAATTCTTCTGTTGACCTAGCTACTGCCCCTCAGGGAGGTGGATTTACTACAGTGATGGGAGAATCAGTCCCATTGCTATAGTGAGTGTCTGTACGGAAGTGATAGTGTGGCATAGCTTTAAGCAGTAGACGGAGAGCACTCCACCAACAGAGATAATACAAGAATGAGCAGAGAGGTAGGAGGAGAACTAGCCATGTGTCTCGAAAGCCCAATGAGGATAAGGACGAGAGGATGATCAAGAGTATTAAAAGCAGCAGAGAGGCCAAGAATGTTGAAGATTGAGTAGAATGCCTGACACTTGGCCAGGAAGAGGTCATGAGAGACCCTAGTGAGAGTGGTTTCAGTAGAGCAGAAACAATGGAAGTCAGATTGGAAGGGATGCAAGACCATGTTTGTTGTAGGAGAGGAAGTGAATGCATGGGCTGTAGACTGCACATACAATTAGTTTACAGATTAAAGGGGGGAATGACTCTGAGATGGGCAATAGCTGGAGTAGCAGGTGGAGTTGAGGTTTTTGAGGATAGTGGACAGGGGAAGGAGCCAGAAGACAATGAGGGGTAGAGATTTGGGGAAATAGGGGCTGGTAAGTACATAGAAAGAGATGGGATCACTAGGGAAAGTAGAAGGGTTAGAGTTGGAAAGAAAGCAGGAGACATATCTCCTTCATATTTAATAGGTTACCACATAATAATGCTTTTGTCAGAGTACGTAGAAATAGCATGACAACATAAATTTTCTTTATGGAAAATATCGTATAGTAAGCAAAGAGAGACATTATTTACCTTAAAAAGCAAATGTTGCTTGTATTTTCTGTGATTTTGATGATGCAAAAAGAAATACATAAATCAGCCAAATCAGCCTGTTTCAATCATTTTTAAACTGAACTGGAGAAGCAGCACATTGCTGTGGTCCCCCTCCACCTCCTTGGGGACATAAGCCCTCCCTTTGCTTTCCTCCGCCCACTCACACCACTGCTACCACAGCAGACAGCCGGGCAGCAGGCTGATCTGTGTTGGTTACTGTGGGCCCGGTGGAGTTCACTTAGCACTGGAAAGAGACTGACACATCCAGACTTCAGGAGCGGCACTACCTAATTGTCTGGCTCCAATCCAGCTGCAGATTGACCCAATAAACTCTAATGAATCTGGATTCCTGCAGTCTGATTTGCTTCCTCTTTCTGTTACGTGCTCCTTTCAGTCCACCACGAATTGAAACCTGAGTGCTGGTTTTGACAAAGGGGGGCGGGTAGGGAGAAAGGAGGGGAAGAAAGGGCAGATAACAGCCAAATGTAATCAGCATTTTATTACCATCCTTAGGAAGTGGGAATAGTTTAAAAAAAAAAAGTAGGTTTGAGTTTGGAAAGTTAATTATGGTGAGGTTATTTGACAGGAAATTACAAAATACAAACAGACAGAAGAAACACGTTTTAAAACAGGGTAGGAAATCTCAAGTTACTTTACTGTGTATATTCAAAACCTCCAAAGCAAAGGCTGAAAATAGCAGTTTAAACAAAAGCTATCTTATCTGATAAAGGCATTTCAAGTACAAAGGGAAATTTATATATTGGATTGACAGTCTTGAAATAAACCGATTTCTTGATAACACTGTAGATTTAATTGTGGGAAAAAAATTGGGTTCATTTGAATGACCTACCGACACAGTAAGTTTCTATTTATAAATGGACTGCATTTTATCTGTCCTTTTACATTTCTAGTCTTCTAAACAGTGTTTATCAATGTTTTCCAGAAATTGCAAAGGAAGATTTATGCATGTAGGACAAGACTGATAAATATGCGCATATATTGAAGGCGACTACGCAGCGCAGATCCAGTTCATTTCCCGTACAACTGTATGTAGACCAAGTAGTGTTACCCATATTGGGAAAGAAATGAACAGAAAATAAGTGCTTTGGGGCTTAATGTAGAATTTCTAGTACTAGTGGTGTTCTTCAGGTTTATTATTAAATTCCTTCCATTATTAGCTTGATTTTGTCCGCCTCTTGGATTTTTGGCATGTTTTGTTCACCTTCCTTTGGTTATCTTTCCTGAGACAGTAATGCAAGGACAGCAGAACTTGCTCCTTACTATTTTGTGGTTCTTTGTAGCCCTGCCATAGGTACCAAAGGTGCAGAGGACATCAACAAGGAACTTTTTCGGATACCTGGTCTCTCTTCTAGCTTTCCATCAAAGACAACATTCTCCTCAAAGAAAGGTGCTGATTTTCTTTGAAGGGTTAAGATTGTTGACTTTGAAGGACCCTTCTTATTATACTTCCTTAAAGATTACTTGCTGGATACTGAATAAGCATTGAATTCCATGTAGTTGTGTCCACACAGTACTATATAAAGGTGTATACAATAGCTATATTGTATTGGGCAGCGGGAGGGATCCCTGTATTGCACAAATGATGTCTTAGCTTAGCTTCTGTTAAATCAGAATACGTTTGATAATAGATTTTATAATACCAAGTGGTGGAAAAAAATCTTGTTTGCTTTGACGAAACTGAAATAGTAGTAATGAAGTAGACGCATTAGGAGGTTTGTCGGTAGAAGTTATGTAACAGTTACTGGCACCGGCATTGTTTCATTGCCAAACTGTTTTTTCCCCCTCTCCAAAGGCTGTACGTTTGTGTGTTGTTTATCATCCTCACTGACAACTGTTCAGCACATGCAGATCAGGGGAAATAATACCCAGGATAAAGGCTCGTGCAAAGAATCCTGCTCACACAGCAGAAGTGGTTCAGGTCATGTGACAAGTTGCTGGCTTTGAGACTGTGGGATTAAGGCACAGAGGATTACAGAGTGAGTGCTACTACGGTAACATTATAAATGCACCAGACATATCCGTGATTCAGCAGTGCAAGATCGTGCTGCCATGGTCCCCTGAGAAATGTAAGATGATATTTTCTGATAAGTGGTCTGCTTTGCCTGTAATCTGCCGTCCTCCCCGTATTGTTGAGCTTTCATAATTAATAGATACAACAGAGACAGGAGATCTGTAAGGAAGTGTTGGATGCCCATTTATATTCTATAAAAAGTTAGTGATACAATGTGTTTTGTGTACTGGGCTGAGATGCAAGATATCAGCCATATGATTAACTTGGCAAAGTGGCTCTTTTCCCTTGTATAAATGGGTACGATGTAGAGTAAATGTTAGAAATCTTTTGCAGTGGGTGACATGAATGTATAATTCTCTGGGAATGTCTAAGTAAGTTGACAGGTTTCAGAGTAGCAGCCATGTTAGTCTGTATCCGCAAAAAGAAAAGGAGTACTTGTGGCACCTTAGAGACTAACAAATTTATTTGATCATAAGCTTTCGTGAGCTACACCTCACTTCATTGGATGCAGCCGATGAAGTGAGCTGTAGCTCACGAAAGTTTATGCTCAAATAAATTTGTTAGTCTCTAAGGTGCCACAAGTACTCCTTTTCTTTTTAACTAAGTTGAAGGGCTCTAGAAGTATTACTTAAATATGAGAACGATGAGTACACATCTGCTTGTATTCATAAACACAACACTAGGAGGCCCGGTTTTCAATTACCATCCTACTATTGCAAAACCTCCCTAGTAATCCTATAAAGCTGTCAGACACCGATGAGTCCATGAGGGTTATGACAAAATTCAACACCCAAGTATCAAATGTCAAAAGACCATGAGGATTGGGTTACAACACAAATATTCTGAACTTGATTTTATTATTTTTTTCTCACCGGGGTGGGGGAGGGGGAAAGCAAATGGCACCTGCACAAGAAAGATCTTTAGCTGCCACACTTCCCATTTATGTGTTATTTAAATCTCCTTCTTGATTTTATTGGTTTTTTTCCTTGCTTTTTTTTTTTAAGCAACTGGCACATTCATAAGACAGGACCTGGCCTGACACACTTTTTATTTATATCTCATTTAAATGTTTTACTATTTAAAAAGAGTTTTGTACTTTCCACCTGGGGGAAAAGGTTCATATAGTTGTAGGGAAAATAACTTCCTCCTTGAAATAGTAGAGTATTGATGTCATGTGGATTGTTATTACCACTGTTTTGAAGAGCATCATTAATATTTATACAGTGTATAAATTTCAAATATCTTAACAGACACAAGCTAATAAATTAAACTTAACTGCAGCCCTGTCCTGTACAGTAGGTAAATATATCTCCACTTTACAGATAGGTAAAATGAGGCATAGCATTTATTGGCCAGAGTTCACACAGTCAGTCAAATAGAATAGAATCAAGTCATCCTAAGTCCCGGTTTCCTCCTCAAACCCTCTAAAATTCTTCCCTGCTGTATCTGTAAAAGAAAGTCCGGTGTTGGCATAGCAGAAGGAAAAAAGGCATTGACACAACTTGTGGTATGTAGTCAACACTCAGATTACCATGATAGCAATGGGGATTTTTTGCTTTTCCCTTCCTTTTGTCCCTTATAAGAACAGTCTGTCTATATGTTCTTCACAGTTATAACTGAGGTTTAGGAATTTCTTTCTCATGGGTTAGGGCCCGTTTCAAAATTCGTATCTTCCAGAGATTGCAGGAGTTTATTGGAAATTAGATAAATGTTATCCAATATCTCTTATGATCTGTTTTTTTTTTCCCAGGGAGAACCTAGTATGAATGGCATTTAGGCAGATGTTCTAACCTGGAGTCAAATAATATGGTTAATGATAGATTAAAATGCAATTAACTATTTTACTGCTACATTGTAGTTGAGATTTAAAGTACAGTTAAATCAGGAAATTCAGTTATGGTTCTTATTGGAACTGTTAACTCAGACCCCACTCTGTGGACATGTATTGCTTTGTGTTTACTCAATATAGATTAGGATAGCTTTAATTCCTTATCTGTAGTTGGGAGAAATATTAATCATGAAAGTGTTTTTTAGTGAAATTTGCCAGTTTTCAAGTTTACTGCAATTTGAATAATGTTATGAAATGCTGACATTTTTTGAAGTGTCGTGAAATAACCTTTGTAAAAGTTAGAGAAAAAAACCATTTTTACTAGAAAATTTACACTTGTGAATTTTGAAGAGTCTGGAGTTTGAGGTGAAAATCCACATGACCTAGGGCAGGAGTGAGCAAACTTTTTGGCCCGAGGGCCACATAGGGGTTGCAAAACTATATGGAGGGCCAGGTAGGGAAGGCTGTGCCTCCCCAAACAGCCTGGCTCCTGCCCTCTATCTGCCCCCTCCCACTTCCCACCCCCTGACTACCCCCGTCAAAATTCCCAACCCATCCAACCCCCCTGCCCCTTGTCCCCTGACCGCCCCCTCCTGGGACCCCCGCCCCAACTGCCCCCCTGGCACTCCACCCCCTATCCAACCCTCCCCCTGCTCTCTGTCCCGTGACTGCCCTGACCCCCATCCAAACCCTCGACCGACTGCCTGGGACTCCCATGCCTATCCAACCCTCCCGTTCCCTGTCCCCTGACTGCCCCCCCCAAAACCTCCACCCCATCCAATTGCTCCCTGTCCCCTGACTGCCCCTCCAAAACCTCTGCCCCATCCAACTGCTCCCTGTCCCCTCACTGCCCCCCCCCAAACCCCCGCCCCCAGGGACAGGCCCCCAGGGACTCCCATGCCCTATCTAGCCCCCCACTTCCCTGTTCCCTGACCGCCCCCCCCCGGAACCTCTGCCCCATCCAACAGCTCCCTGCTCCCTGTCTGCCCCCTGGAACCCCCCATTCCCCATCCCCTTACCATGCTGGAGCCAGCTACGCCAACACAGTGGCCGGCAGGAGCAGCAGGCCAGAGCGCTGGCGGTGCAGTGAGCTGAGGCTGCAGGGGAGGGGGGATAACGGGGGAGGGGCTGGGGACTAGCCTCCCCAGCCAGGAGCTCAGAGGCCAGGCAAGACGGTCCCGTGGGCCAGATGTGACCCACAGGCCATAGTTTGCCCACCTCTGACCTAGGGGATTAGCTACAGTGCTAGATCCAGGAAGTCCTGAGTTACAATTCTGCCTCCTGATAATTACCAATCTCAGTAAAATTTTGCAGTTACATTGCACTTCACAAACACTGTTTAGTTAAATAAGTAAATACCATTATTTCTATTTTGCAGATGGAAAAACTGAGGCTTAGTGAGTGTAAGTGACGTAACTGAAGTAAATCTTGCTGAGAACCTGTATGAAATACAAAGTCTCTTGACTACTGCGCCCAGGCCTAGTCCATTACACTGCAAAGGTGTTTCTTAATGGCAGCATTAGTAAAGTCAAAGAGAATCATCATTTTATGATTTTAGGTCCATTACTCCATTCAGCTTTTAAAAACATGGCTCATTTATTTAACTTTTATCTTTGCATCTTCAAAACTCCACTGTGGGTGAAGTTTGAACAAATTAACCATTAACAGATGTAAACCTCATTCATATCCAAACCATATGTTATCCTGGTAGTTTATCTGTTCTTGCTTCCTTTGAAATCAGCAGAGTCTCAATGTATAGTTTGTATGTATACATGGCATGAGTTTTGCAACATTTTTTTTATTATTCCCAAATACAGACAACAGTGCAGTTTGTTTCAAGGTGTTTTGAATAGAATCTTTGGTACACTTACAAAGTTTTTATCAGTCACTAGGTAACCCCCTGCTTCTCATGTTGTCATGTGAAATGATTATTTATTTGTGTTGCGGAAGCACCTAGTGAGGTTCCATTCTGGAATCAACGACTCCTCATGCTGGGTATTGTATCACTGTGTTGCCAAATCTTGTGATGTTTTGTTTTACTTAAAGATCCAGCTCCTGGAAAAAAAGTGATTTATGTGAGAATCTCAGCTATCATTTGTCATTCTGAGATGTCTTTTTCCAACATTTTGTTCCCTCCTCTTTTCCCTTTTGTTCCCGCTCCTCTGGTGGCCCTGCAGTTGTGACCTATTTCTCTCAAGGCAAAGAGTGTATCATCAGATTAGGTAGGTTCTTCTACAGCTCCTCTGTGCTGCTTCTGGAGCCAGCCTGAGGGAGTCATTAGAGAGATTAGACTTAAAGGGCTGCACCAGAGCAGCTGTGCTGCTGTATCACTTAAATGAAAATGCTCTAAGCCAATGGGCATAGTTAATCCACTAGCTATGTTGGCGGGAGATGTTCTCCCGCTGAGATAGCACTGTCTATACGGGGTGGGGTGGCGTGTTGAAGTCAGTATAACTATGTTGCTCAGGGGTGTGGATTTTCCCACTCCTGAGCAATGTAGTTATAATAATACAGGTCCGTAGTGTAGACCAGACCTGTGCTGGAGAGGGAGAGTTAGGTTTCCTCAGCTCTCTAAGCCCTGGTCCACAGTACAAATTTATGTCAGTATAACTACACTCAGGGGTGTAGGTAATCCACCACTGCCTCTTGGGGAGCTCTTGGGGAGGCAGAGTACCTACGCGGAGAGGTAGGATAAACACTCCTATCAGGACGAATGGACATTAAGTAGCTGATTTTCTAACCCTGAATACTAGTGCACAGTAGAACAACGAGCTATCTTCAATATTTACAGAGCAGTGAATTATCACAGCATACCTGATTTTTTAAAATTTCTTTTAAACTATCCCTCCTTTCATGCACAATTGTTCCAAGGTAGTAGGCATAAAATAACAGCAAAGACAGAATTTAGCATTAATATATACAGATCTTAAGCAACTGATAGCCGTTTAATGCTTGTGCTTCAAATTTTATGGATGAATATGCTAAAACAAAAATACTAAAAGCTTTAGTGTTCATACACAGCTACGGTGGTACTGGTATTTACTAACATTCTTTTTGTCCCTGCCATGATTTGTTCCAGTTAAAACTAGTTTTAGCAGCTCCTGTTTTATCAGCTGGCCTTCTCCATCAAGAGCTGCTTCACCTCTCCCCTCCTCTCCCAAACCCTGGCAGGGCCTCAACCTTCATGATTTTAATACTTTAGTTCAGACTTGCCATATCCCTTTCTCACTTTGCTACCTTAGTTACTACACTGCTCCTCCAGATGGTAAATCGTCAGATTTGGGTTTCTCCACTTGGATTGCTTGCAGATGCCAGCCTTGTCAGTTTCATTCTACTTGCGGTATTTCAGAATGAAAAGAACAAATAGCTTTGTAAGACCTCTCTGCAGTCTATTTTAAAAACTTTAGGGGTCAAATTTACAAAGTATGCTAAAATCGTAAAGCTGAATTTTGAGTTATATGAATTTCCCAGGATATATGCATCTTTGACCATTGTGCTGGCAAAGCCAAAAATGTTAGCTTTCCCAGTGTTCTGTGTATGAGGAGAAACAAGGTAGGACAGTCTTGTAGAAGAGTAAATATGAGAGCAGAGCTACTTTGACCTGTGAGTGACTTAGGAGATATTAAAATTGATCTGAAGACACGAGAAGAAAGGAACATGCATGAGGTTCTTTGCCTCAGGAAAGCTATTCTTCAGTAATTTTATTTGAGTATTAATGTAACTGAATGGTGGCCTGCAAGAACAGATGAGGTCAGTTCTGTTATAGGGATATAGCCTCTTAGAGTGATCCGCCCAGCCTGGGTCAACAGATTAACACTTGGTCTTGAGATAACACACTAAAAATAGTAGTGTGTACTTTGTGTCTTGGGCTCTCAAGATTAGGGGGTTGGGTGGTCCAGCCCGAGCCACAACACCCACACTGCTATTTTTAGCCCCACTAGCACAAGTCTGTAGTTCTGGGCTGGGAGGCTTCCTCCCAATTGCAGTGTAGACATACCCCTTGAGACCAGGGATTTTTGGGAGGAGTTGTCTTCAGATGGAACACATGTGGAAGAGAAGTCAGATGACTGTCTCTTGTGATTGTCTTCTGGAGACTATGTAAAGAATGTTCTTGACACACTCTAGTGGAAGGATCAGGGCTGAGGCAGGACCATAGAAGCCAGGCAGAAGACCTGGGGAAACAATCTGTGAGGGTCAATTAGGAAGTAGCTGTGCGGACTGGTGAACAAACTTGGAAGAAGTAGTAGTTGGTTGCTTCACTTACTAGGGTTTGGGATTCCAGGAAAAAGAGAGAGGGACCAAGCTCCCCAGTACCATTGCTGCAGAGGAATAACTGCAGTCTTTAGAAGAAGGCTGAAGAGAACCCTATGCCATGGCTGAATGAACAGCTTGACCTAGGGATAGGACCAATGCCCAGAGAGGTTTCTTCTGCCGCCCCTAGGAAGAGGACTGCGGAGACCCTTATTGCAGCGCTGTATGTGTAGACAAGCCCTGGGAGGGGCAAGGTGAAACGCTGTAGCCCAAGGTGGGCAGAGGAACTGCTGCTGGTTACATATTTTGCCTAAATTTTATGTCTGAAGAATAAAACTATGCCCAGAAAGAGACTTGGGAAGGTTGGGAGATCCATCTTGACTGAGGGGAAAATGAGGCAGTGGCTAGCCTGAAGACAGACCAGTAAGGCAGTGCCGCTGCACTGTATGGCTTTAGAATGACAGATGGTCTCTTGATATTAATTGGTCTAAATGGAAGCCAAAGGAAGTGGGAGATTAAACATCTTTCCTACTGCACCAGCTTTGAAGAAAGAAGTTTTTGGTAATCTCTGGGATTGAAGCAGCTTGTTCCTAAAGTCAATTTTGTGACTTTCTTTTAGATGATGGCTCTGAATGTTTAGATTTTGTGGATGAAAAAGAAACCATGGAAAGATATTTGAAACCACAATACACAAAAATGTGTCAATAATTCAGCCTGACTGATAACTCCACTTGTAACCAAAGTCACCAGCAATTTTTTATAGTCCTGTAGCATAAGCCATCCTGAACATATAATCAATTCCACTGCACAGATGGAGTTGCTGCTTTTCACCACACACTCTCCCTACCTCCTGGAGTAGAATCTTTAAAAATCAATTCAGTCAATCTAAAATACTGGAGACCATTATACCACAATTCTTGCATTTCAGTTCGCTGCTAGGAAAAAAGAGCTATTAACAGTGCTATATTAAAGGTCTGTGAGTATTTCCATTAAAGCATTTATTTTCTGAAGTTTATAATTGGGCGGTAAAAATGTTCTCCTGTCTGAGATTTTTTACCATTTTTATTTATTTTTGAAAGATATTTGGTTCGGTTATTTTCAAATTTACACTTTAACTGAAAACCAATATAAATATTTTTCTAGGTTTTGGAGGCTTTTTGAGTTTCTGTGCTTTGTATTTTAAAATGTAGGGCTTGATTGAGGAACTTTTCTATTGGTTTCAACAAGAGTGGGCTTAGGGACTTTAGTTTGCATGTAATTCATCTGTAGTATGAAATAATGCATCCAAGGCATAAAACCACACAAGGTGCCAGGTGGTTTTATAATTTAGAGAAAGCAGCTATAGTGTATATCGGCTCTTGTCCCAGTAAAAATGTTGCCAAAGGTTTTGAATACACAGATTTAACAAGTACTGAATGCTCATTAGATACAAAAAGAAAAGGAGTACTTGTGGCACCTTAGAGACTAACCAATTTATTTGAGCATGAGCTTTCGTGAGCTTCATCTGATGAAGTGAGCTGTAGCTCACGAAAGCTCATGCTCAAATAAATTGATTAGTCTCTACGGTGCCACAAGTACTCCTTTTCTTTTTGCGAATACAGACTAACACGGCTGTTCCTCTGAAACCTGTCATTAGATACATTCACTCATTACAACTGTAACGGCTCCAAAACATGTGTGAATGGTCCTATTGTATGGTCCAAAGAGTGGAGAGCATAGATATACTTCCCAGCAGGAGATGATACTCCACCACAACTGTGAAAGAGTGATTAAGGTCTAGTTTTTCAGAAAAAAGAAATCTTTTTGCAGATACAGACTAACACGGCTGCTACTCTAAACCTAGCTTTTCAGAAATACTCAAGTACCTTAGTATGTAGCGATCATGCAATAACGATGTGGGTCACACAAATATCCTGATATAACAAGCCTCTTAAGTTCTCATTGTCAGGAGGTCTTTCACATGCTTATGTTGAGACAAGAAAATATGCCCTTTTCACATTTTCACTCAGATTTTTATTTATTTTGATTTGTGTGTTTTTAATCTGCTTTCTTATCATTGTTTGATAATTATAATCTAAACCAGGGTTTCTCACAACAGATTTTTTTGGTGGCCTCAGAGTGCGGCCACCAACTCTTGCTCTGACAATTTTTCCTAAAATACTTAATTAATTTTAGGAAAAACACATAAATATGAACATATACATGTCCAAATCATTGTCATTTATTTATGTAGGGTTTTTTTTGAAGACTCTGTAATAAAAGTAATGTACGGTTGTCTCTGTTCTTTACTGGACCTGAACAGAAACACAAATAAGGTGCTTTGCATGTTTTGCTTTTTTTGGTTGATTTTGTTTTTTAGATCTGCTACTGTGAAAAGTGATATTTGTATATTTATTAAAATCACTTTTCACAGCAGACTTACTCAGCCCCAGAAAGCTCAGGGACAAATTAACCCCTAGGTGAGGAGGGAGGCTGGGAGGGCCAGCGGCCATGCAGGGGGTGAGCCCAGGGCTGGAGCCTGAAGCCCTGCAGCTGTGGGATGGAGTCCACCGCCAGCCACATGGCCAGAGCCTGCCACCCACCACCCCAGGGCCAAACCCCGATCCCCACCACTCCCAGGAAGGTGGGGAACTCGCACTGGTCGCCTGCTCTATAGTGGTTGAGGTTCCAGAAAGGGGCAAGGACCAGCCCCTGCTGGTGGCCCTGGGGAGGGGTGGCTGCTTTGCTCCTCCCCCCATCACCACCCAGGAGGCTGTGGCCATAAGAAAAGCCCCTGGTGGCCACATTTGAGAAACATTGATCTCAACTACATGCACATTTAGGCATAAATAGGAATGGCACTGCACCAATCTGTATGTAAACATCATTTATTATTTAATATTTGTATTAGAGTACAATTTACTGGCCTCCCCATTGTGCTAACCATGTACAAACACACAAAAAGATATGGCCTTTGCCCTGAAGAACTTACAATCTAAGTGTGAGACAAGAGGCAACACTTACAATCTTAGTGTAAGTCAGAGCAAAAGGTATATGCAACAGATGGGCAGAGCACAAGATAACAATAGGACAATACTAGTCAGCATGATAAACAGCACACCAGTGCCCAAATCCAAAACAAATAATTTTTAAAATGCAGATGATTCTCATTGGCTCTCCTGGAAAAAAAAACAACACAAAATCTCCGTGCTTCCAAATTCTAGGACATGTTCAGGTGAGAAACCCTGCAGAACAACTGAATGATTGGACACAGACAAATCTTAATGCAATGGGATAGCAGGGGAATATAAACCTTGCATACAATAACAAGATGAGCATTTTAATGAAAGAAAATACTTTCTCCCAGATTCCACAGGTAAGGAAGAATAGCAAACATACGAATAAGGTTTTTGCATTCTACTTTATATCAAATATGGATCACTATTAATGTTTAGACTGAATTATAAGAATGGCTTACACCCTGTATCCTTGAAAAGGGACTGAGCTATTGTAGCATCAGGTTGACACTGCCTCACCATGACCTCAGTGCTCTTCCACAAAAATGGGAGATTGGATATGAGGTAATAGCTAGATTTTCAGAATCAAGAGATGGTGTCTTGAACACTGACCTCAAAATGGCAACTTTAAGAATTAGACATTTGGGCCCCTCTGAAACCTAGGGAAATGCTGACAATCTCAATCCATAATTCATAGATTCTAAGGCCAGAACGGACCAATTGATACAATGAACCCAGTACTTCATTAGACATGAAGCCAAGAGTCCAACTCTCAGGCTGGAGCATGAAGTTGTCCTAGCAGTAGCACCTCCATGGTCTCATTGTGGGCTGTCACCAAACAGAGGGTCTGATGCTTGTCACTTTGAGAACCTGTTGGTGTTTCCATACAGTAGATGACTCCGCCTGAATACAAACAATTTTGCCTGGCAGGAAAGGCGACTGAAACCTATTCTCTGCAGTCAAAGGGCACTGACTGATGATCCCTCTCCCATAGTTGATGTCATTTGCAGCCATATCAGGCTATAGTCAGTCTGATCAATGCCTTGGAAACACCTTACAACTATGGATGAGAACCAGGCTCAAGGGGTTTACGGTGAAAAGTGGCAGGTTCAAAAACACCAGACTGGTTGCAGGTACTCCTTTCCTTTGTGACATAAATCAGGGCCTAAGGTGGTGAAGAATAATATTATAGTGCTTTGCACTTTCATCCAAGAATAGCAAAGTGTGTTACAACCAATTCATTAATCATAACAACCCATGTGAGATACGTAAGTATTTATTGTCCCTCTTTTTATGTACAGGTAGATAGAAGCCCAGTGTGGGTTTGGCTGGCTGGTGCTCTTATGGTATGTTTATGGCAGAGTCAGGAATATGACTCAGAAATCTGGACTACCAGTCTTGCCCTGTGATTGCTAGTCTCAGAGTTTGCTAGTTTACCAAGCCTGAGACTGGAGAGTGGGGAATGTTGTACCCATCACTAGACCTCTAAATGCCATAAAAAGCAGAAGCCAGAGCTGGCAATAGCAAAAACATTACTTCCAATACAAAGTCTGAATCTTTATATGGGAATGTTATCGTCAGTAAACAGGTAGCAGCCTCCCAAGAGGCTGCATTTCATATCTTACCATTAGGAAGCAGAAAGTCTTCCAACTAAGAGTCCTCTATGGTCATATCTTTCATCTCATGGAAACCACCTCCTTCTTGTTTTAATCCAAAAACCTAATCAGTCTGTAGGGAAAGACAAAAACATCCGTGTGACTTTCAAAGTAAAAGCTGTGTCTAGCAGGATAGAACAATGCAAAACTCCATTCCAGTCAATTTTATTCTTACTGTAAAAACAGGGTGGATATTTGGGGGAAAAGAATATTCTCAGTCCTAGAAATACTAAGTTGCCATCAAATTTAGACATTTTTCCCTCTAAGAGTTGTGCATTTCTTGCAGGAGTAGATAGGGTGCACTCTTATTTGGCTCTGTCAGGGAATGCTACCTGTAGCCACTTGTTTTAAAGGGAAATTAGGATAGTTTATCAGAAACGTCTTCACAATCCATTGGAAAAGAAAAACCTAGACTGCCCTACTTCCATCCCCTCAGGAAACTCCATCAACCTGACATTCTTTCATCTGAGTTACTCTCAAGGTCATCAGTGTAATTTTTCAAACCTTGCAGCCCTTAGTATTCTCATAGATAATAGCATGAGGCCCATGAGTCATTCTCTCCAAGTCTTCAATTTTCTTTTTGGCTTCCTGCAATTGACATCCGATTGTCCACTAATATTTGTCACATTCTTTTACAATAAATTAAATAGCACTTCCTGTGCTGGCTCTGGTCTTAATAAAAACCAAATATGCAACATCAGGACTTTAAAATAACACATTTTAATACAAAGATGTGAGATGTCTTTTGAAATCTGTGCTGGATGTTTGTTTCCTGCTGGGCTTCATTTCAGAATGTGGTGCTAATATAAAACGAAGGGAAAAAATGTTTGCTCTTTCATCTGTGTGCTACATCCCACCAATTCCCGTCCAAAATCACAAACAGCTCCCTTTCTGTAAATGTACTGTATGAAAGCCTGTTGGATATATGAGCCATCCAAAGCCTTTTAAAATTTTTTTTCTAAGCCCCACTTTAGGGTCTGGGCTTCAGCTCATGATCAGCTATAGTTTGAGAGAGCAGTAAGTGTTTGTTGGATCTGGTTTCATTTGGTTTAATATTGGTGAAACTTCTCCTTTTTCCTTAATACATTTCTATCACGCTCAATCTGAAATTCAAGTTTTTAATCAATAAAATGAAACACAAGCAGAAACATAGCAGCTGGAATGGGTGGCCATCATTATGTGACTGGGTTCACTTCTAATTTGAATACCTAAAATAGAAATACTATCAAATGATTTGTGTGAAACCTGACACAAGTTTTATGTAAATCAACTCAGTTCAGTTTAGGGTGTATTTCAAAGAATTCTCTCTCTCATGCTCTCACTCCCCAAAATGATTATTATGTCTGGCTCTGCATATAGTTGTGTTATTGAAAGTTACATTTGGGGGAGCAGATGCAGAAAAAAGTTGTTTCTATGGGAGTGTTTTGATCAGTTACTGTACTAGAATCTAGTGGGGCAGGAAAAATTCTGTTAACAACAAATGAAGATGAGGGCTAAAAAAAAATACTAGATTACAGTGGTGCAGCATCTGCCAAACTTGCTTTATTGATATTCATATTGATCCATTATATTCACTGTTCATGTGCACATGTGATTTCTCATTATGACACTAAGTCTGCATGCAGGCAACATTCACTCATCCAACAAATGAGGTAGAAAGATAAACATTTTGAAGGCACAGCTTTCTGGAAAAGCAGCTATGCAAGAACCTATTCTCTCTCCCTCTCATCATAGCAGTAAATTGTAGCAGGTCTGACATATTATGTTGAGTTACCATGAGTCGGTTATCTCCTGTAGAAGAGCTTGTAGTTGATCAGCTTTACAATCACCAGTAGCATGAAGTCTGAGGAGGGTGTCAGGGAGAAACACAGGACAGCTTAAAACCACACAAGCAATATTTATTTAGAAGAAGAAAAAGTAAAAAAAACCACAACAACCTGTAGTTGTTACTGTGGTGAACTTGGTTTGTGTTAAAACCAGAATATTCTTTTCAGTTGTCTGCATAGGAGGATATGCTAGAAAGCAGATTTTAGAGTTAGGGCAAAATTTTCAAAAGTGCCAGTATAGGGAAAGCAAGAGGTTGCAATTAAATATATAAAATCAAAGAATATAAAAATCATAAAGTTAATCTTACTTGGATCCTAGCTTTTGTTCATAAGGATTTCCACAATATATAACCTATAACTACAGTTTCATAGATAATGATGGGGGAAAAAATTAAAATATCTGAAAATAATGTGAGAAGAATTTCAAGTAGTGATATGTAAACACTGCATAAGATACCAAAGAACAACTGCTGCCAACTTCATTTTGGCCCTGTTTGATTCTATATCAAAGTCTTAAATGCAATTGTCCCACTCCTGACTTCGATAACAGCTGTAGAGGAAATGTGGAATAGGCTCTTAAAATAGAATAGAAATGCTGTGACAACAGATATAGACGGACAACAGTGATGTAAACATCTAATTTTTTTAAATTGTGCCTATTGCAGGGTAACTAAAATTATATGCTAATTGATTCACTTGTAACCTATGTTATAGCTGGTAAATAGGATCCAGGTAGAGTTGAAACATGTAACACACATTGCATGAATGTTTCTGGATTAGGACTGTGCAAAGAAGCTTTTCAGCTTTTAGCCATGTACCCTCTTAGGCACGTGAGTGAAGCTCATGTTTTCTCAGTAATACAATATTTAGTTCATTCCACTGAATTTATATGAAATTGTTTTACAGTTCATGTCTGTAAATTGTCCCTGTAGCCTCATGATACTCCATGGTTGGTTAGATGTAGCTTTGTGTTGGATTGGTACCCAAATTGATAGAATTAAGCGAGGAAGTCTATAGCATGAGTGCTGACCCTCTTGCGTGCACGAGGGTAAAATGCATTGCAGAACACAGGTCTTCATAGACTTTCAAGGAAATCTCACAGCAAGCCCAAGCCCATGTGAAGAGTTTAATTTTCAGCACTGCTGTTAAGGTCAGAGATCCTGTTACGATGAGCAAGGACTCAGCATGCCAGAAGACAGAGGTTGCTTTTGAGGGCTTTTGCTCTATGGGAGATGAGTAATCTAGAAGGAGGCTGTAGGGGCAACTTTACTCTGTGAGCTTAATCCATACTCTCAGAAGAGCTCTTCTGGGGAGCAGGGGTGTTCTGTGACATTTGTGGGTGTGTTGCCTGACCACAACATTGTTCCTCCCTTCCCACAGCTTTTTGCTGGAGGCATTAGTGCAACAGAATCTGAACTTCAGTGCAGACAAATGGGACATTGAACATATTTTTCCTCGAAAGAAATCAATCTGTGAAAAGGGGCAACCGTGGAGGTCAAAAACTGTATTGTACCCTGCTGCTGTTACTGACTAAGTAAGCCCTTTTGGTTATACGGGTATGAAATATACACGTTTTACCTGTGTGTGTCTGTAATTTACAGTTGCTTTTCATCAAGATGACGTTACAGACATTGAAATATGACACTTGGGCTAGGGGTGTGGGCTTGGGCCACCCCCCTGATTGACATAAGTTATACTGGCCGAAACACCGATGTGGCCAGCTTCTCCTGCCGACATAGCTACCGCTGCTCATTGGGGTGGGTTAATTAAGTTGACAGGAGAGCTCTCTTGTCAGCTTAGAGCAGTTACACTAGAGAGTGAACAGCAGTGCAGCTTCACTGATGCAGCTGCACCACTGTAAGCTCTCTAGTGTAGCCAGAGCTCTTGACTTTCCTGACGGCATGGCGTCTGATATCTGAAAGGGCGGTGCTCTCCGGGAAGTGAGCACTTTTTCTGTTGGCAAGATAATGAAGAATGTGTGACTCCTTTGCTGCCCTGCTTAGGACAAGCAGTACAAATCAGAAAAGTTTCTTTTTATCTATCACTATTGAGGCCAGTCTTCTTAACTACCCATTTATTTGACTGAGCTCCTCCTCCCCTTTCCTGCATTAATTTGACATTAATTTGCTCTGAAGGTTGGTCTTCCAGCATCAGGAAAATATGTGCAGCACTAGGTAAATAACTTAATGTTTTATTACCATCAGTTTGAATCTATAGCTTTCAGCAACCTTTGTCCATTTTTTTAAAAACCTGTGTTCCTGATTTTAATCTTTCTCTGTAAATATTTGAGGTGTGGTTTTAGGTTGAGGAACTGAGGAATTCAGATTCATGGCCAAATCTTTAAGAAAGAGCCATACAAATAATTCTAGAGAAATGATTTAATTATTAGACGGTATGCTAAAAAATAAAGTTTAGCCAGCTGTTTTGATATGTTTGATTTCTAGAGCTAAGTAGACATGAACACAGGGCACCACAGAGTTACTGTTGTTAACAATAAAAAGAAATGAAGTGCATTGATTTTGAGTCCCTTTTGGGCCTGTTTTTTACCAACCAGTCCTCTTTTTTTTTTTTTTTTAAGCTTTTGCTGAATCCTTTTAAAATGAAGAAATTTTTATGGATATTCTATTTTATTAAATTCTGCTTAAATTTAACTTTAAATATGTTTGTTTTCATTGTAATACATTTACATTTCGTGGATGTCCAAAGCATGGCTTCATCCTTCCTATTTGGGCTTTTTCACAGCTAAAGAGAATGATTGTCTCAGAAAAGATGTAAAGAACCTATAAAACATGAACTAATTGTAGAAGAATCAGAACACTTGGCTACTGATCTATTTTTGAAATAGCAACATGCTAATAATAATAATAAAAAAAAACATACCCACCAGCAGCACACTATTCAATTGGTATGAGTTAGATGAGTTAATATTTTGGTTCAGTGTCATTAAACATTTTCCTTAAATGGGGCTGTGGTTTGGAATGGCTGTTTATAAATATGCAGATGTACTTAATCCAAGTAACTGTCAAGCATTTGCATGTTAATGAACTGTAACTGTGCTACGCAGCAGATAGTGAGCAAATACTGCAGAGACCGGATTTATTCTGAGGATGCTGCTGTATAATCCAAATGGAAGATACAGCTGATATTGACTGGCATGGACCTTATTAATTATTGACACTTATTTTCTTCCATTCTACCACACTGACAGTAGAACTAAGTTTTTGCTGTCTCCAAACATTCTGGTTTTCTTTTTTTTTTCTTTCAAAATAAGTCTTATTTCCTTCCATTCTACAAGACGCACAGTAAAAATAAGTTTTTGCTGTCTCCCACCCCTCTGGCTTTTTTGCCAAAGTAAGTCAACCTAAGGACACAAATGAATACTCTTCTTTCTCAGATAGACAGCAAAACTCATAAGGGAACAATTACAAATCTAATTCAGCTCTTTTAATGATATCAGTGGAACAACTCTAATAGTCAAAACCTTGCATCATTTTATAGCCTTTTTTCTAAAAGTCTAAGCTTGTGGATCTAAAAAAGATGGGGGTTTTTTTGTTTAAAGTTCCTGGGGAATTATTGCAATATTATTTAACTGTATGTGATTTTATTTGTGTATTCTCCCAAATGTACTTGATGTGTAGGTATGTGTGTGAGTATCCACATGTGCTGGATGAGATGAGGGTGAAAGTACTGGTATGTTTCTGTCTGTGTCGGAATTGTCTCTAAAGATGATGAAAACTTTCTGATATCCGTCACCACTTATACCTTGACCTGAAGATTCTGCAGTGGGGCTTTACCTGATGACTCTGATATTAACTAATTGGTTGGATTACGAAAGGGTTAGTTTGTATCAATGTACATTTTATCATGTTGAAAATGGATGGGCTTTGTGCATGGGAGAGTTATATAATCCCGGACGACTGGAAAAAGGCTAATGTAGTGCCCATCTTTAAAAAAGGGAAGAAGGAGGATCCTGGGAACTACAGGCCAGTCAGCCTCGCCTCAGTCCCTGGAAAAATCATGGAGCAGGTCCTCAAGGAATCAATTCTGAAGCACTTAGAGAAGAGGAAAGTGATCAGGAACAGTCAGCATGGATTCACCAACGGCAAGTCATGCCTGACTAATCTAATTGCCTTCTATGACGAGATAACTGGCTCTGTGGATGAGGGGAAAGCAGTGGACATGTTGTTCCTTGACTTTAGCAAAGCTTTTGACACTGTCTCCCACAGTATTCTTGCCAGCAAGTTAAAGAAGTATGGGCTGGACGAATGGACTATAAGGTAGATAGAGAATTGGCTAGATTGTCGGGCTCAACGGGTAGTGATCAATGGCTCCATGTCTAGTTGGCAGCCGGTATCAAGTGGAGTGCCCCAAGGGTCGGTCCCCGGGCTGGTTTTGTTCAATATCTTCATAAATGATCTGGAGGATGGTGTGGATTGCACCCTCAGCAAGTTTGCAGATGACACTAAACTGGGAGGAGTGGTAGATACGCTGGAGGGTAGGGATAGGATACAGAGGACCTAGACAAATTAGAGGATTGGGCCAAAAGAAATCTGATGAGGTTCAACAAGGACAAGTGCAGAGCCCTGCACTTAGGATGGAAGAATCCCATGCACCGCTACAGACTAGGGACCGAATGGGTAGGCAGCAGTTCTGCAGAAAAAGACCTAGAGGTTACAGTGGAGGAGAAGCTGGATATGAGTCAACAGTGTGCCCTTGTTGCCAAAAAGGCCAATGGCATTTTGGGATGTATAAGTAGGAGCATTGCCAGCAGATCGAGGGACGTGATCGTTCCCCTCTATTCGACATTGGTGAGGCCTCATCTGGAGTACTGTGTCCAGTTTTGGGCCCCACACTACAAGAAGGATGTGGAAAAATTGGAGAACGTCCAGCGGAGGGCAACAAAAATTATTAGGGGACTGGAACACATGACTTATGAGAAGAGGCTGAGGGAACTGGGATTGTTTATTCTGCGGAAGAGAAGAATGAGGGGGGATTTGAAAGCTGCTTTCAACTACCTGAAAGGGGGTTCTAAAGAGGATGGATCTAGACTGTTCTCAGTGGTAGCAGATGACAGAACAAGGAGTAATGGTCTCAAGTTGCGGTGGGGGAGGTTTAGGTTGGATATTAGGAAAAACTTTTTCACTAGGAGGGTGGTGAAACACTGGAATGCGTTACCTAGGGAGGTGGTGGAATCTCCTTCCTTAGGAGTTTTTAAGGTCAGGCTTGACAAATCTCTGGCTGGGATGATTTAGTTGAGGATTGGCCCTGCTTTGAGCAGGGGGTTGGACTAGATGACCTCCTGAGGTCCCTTCCAACCCTGATATTCTATGATTCTAATTTAAATATTTTTTTATTTGCGGATGCTTTGTAACGTCACTTTTTGGAAAGGGAATGAGGTGTAATCAAACAATCGAGGTGCTAGCCTGAAGTAATGTTTGTAACGCTGAAGTTGCACAGAACACTCTGTCTGTCATCTTTTCCACCTTTCCTCCACCATGGAGTCAAAGATATTTAACAGCATGTGTTGGCTGCAGTTTTTAAAAATGGCAAGGAAAATAAAACAAAAGGGAAATATGATAAAAATCTAGGACAGGCTTCTGCATTTGTTGCTGTCCTCTTATTCAAGCTTTATATATATATTCTTTCAATTATTTGAATAAACTGAGGTGTTGCTACTGTACTTGAAAAATTAGAGTAACAGTGTTTAAGGCAAAGAATTTAAAAAAGTGTTTTGGAATTATGCACACATCAGGGGAAAAGTATAGTAAGTGACTCAAGGTTGGTGGATAAAGGTATCTGAACAGCCTCTTTCAGAATTTTTCTCATGATGAGCATCTTGGATTGTTAAACAAATATTAGATGGATGGTGATTTTTTTCCAGTTGGCACAAAATTTTAAATTAAATAACATCCTTGTTATTTGTCTGATCATTTAATCTCTATTCCTGATAGAAATGTGAATGTTAATGTGTAATAATACCCTGAGTTCATAAGACACTGTTTATAGATTATCACCCTTTCTCAAAAGAGACAACCATTTAACCACTGATCGTTCTCAATATGTGAATGGATATCCAGTGTAACTGCACAGTCATGGGCGCAGTAGCTAATTGCTGTCTTGGAAATCTATGGCAAAATCCTTGGCTATGGTTGACTTGCACACAGCATGAGGCTGTGTGGGAGAAGGCAAAGGGATGGTTGGTTCTATTGCACTGAGGTAGAACAGATGGAGGTCTAGTCTGGCTTATGCCATCTGTAAATGGTTACAGGGGGCTGAAAATGCAGCTGAGAATTGGCCCAGCTCAGGTGTGTCCTTAGTCCATTTTCCCTGCTGCACTGACAGCAAAGGGGGAGAATGGCATAAGAATGGCTCTTACCCTGGGATGATTTTTCCTGGGCTGGCTTAGCCCAGCTTTATGTCCAGGTCTGTCAGTAGTTGGGACAAAGTGGCTTCTCCACGCCGGGGATCTGGCTCTGATACTGCATATGAGGAAAGGAAAGAGGGCAACTATTAAGGACAATGTCTCAAAGAAATCTTCTTTATTATTTTTAGATTTAATTATATATTCTAAATTTAAATAATGTGCAGACCTCAGACTGCTTGTTCAAACTGTCATCTACATATCCTGGCTCATTGTCAATAGTGGAGTTCTGCAAGGAAGCAGGCTCCTGCTCAAGTGCTGGCTACCAACTGCCTTTCTGATCCTGTTTCTGTAGAAACAGGGCATTGGATCACTAAAAAGTAATGCATATGAGAGGGGTGGGGGAAAACACACACACAGTTATGCTACTTTGGCGATTGAAAGCAATCTGCCTTTAGCCTTATGCCATGTACTTCACCTAAGGCATGCATGTTTCCACTACACCTTGTTATTGCTCATTGCCTGCAAAGGGCTAAAGAGTGCCATTAAAATATAGACCATGGTAGGGGTGGCGCAAATGTTCACTACTACAGTGGGAGATGCTTTCTGCCCTTCCTGGGGAGGTTAGCCCCAATATAAGATATTAGTCTTATGTTGTTTCTGTGCTCCCTGAGTGCAAGGACAGCCATTGCATCTGGCATATACAGAGGATTGAGGAGGAGAGAGCAGGCACCATGCAAGACTGGGCCCAAGCCAGTGGGCTTGTCTATGTTCAAAAAATGACCTGCTAACAATAGGCAAAGGAACAACTGAGCTGGTATTGAATCCAGTTTAGCTTAGCGTAGGGAAAGAAAAAATATATTCAGCATACTTTCAGCCAGGCCTAAGTTTGGAGCTATGACATGTATTACTGCTTACTAAACCTTACTGTTAATGTTTCTATGCATGTTGTGTTTAACACACTGCGAGCTGGACTGTATCAGAACTGGTGGATTTCTTTGATTCTACTATATGGGGTACTCAGCTAAACTGTCCTATTTATTTTTCATCAGAAAGCGTGCAAGTTTGGAAGATAGTTATAATAAGAAAACTCCATACCTAGCCAGCTTTTTGTTTTATATATCCCCAGATGCTATTGTGTGCTATAGTTTAATTAAACAATGACTAGAAAGGCATGTACACTTCCAGGTAGATGTGTGAAAACACATTTTACATTTGACAAAATGAACATAATGTTATGTCTATCAAATAGAAGCAAGAATAAAATACTGAAGTGCCAGACAGAGACATTCCTTTGCCCTCCCAGTCTTATTAGGATGTCCCTGCAGGGCTTAGTATCTGTTTCCTTGCATAAAACTCCCCTTTACTCTCTCCCAATCCTGAGGCCATGGTGTGCAGGGCTAGTCCTCCAACTTATATTAGAGCAGTCTTTGATTGTCTTTAATTTATGTTGGCTGCAAGTAAGCCCCAAGGGGCCAAAACTGCAGCCGGGTATTGGCATGACATGCAAGTACTTGGCCATGCCTCCTTTCCTTGTGGGTTAAACATAAGGGAAAGGGGAGTGTCAAAGAAGCCTCTGTGCTAATTCTACACCACCGCAGGATTTCCCCTTGCCATGGGAGATCTCTCCAGGGCCATATATCCAGGCTCTGTGGGCAGAATCTGCTAGCAATGTAGCACGCAAGGCTGCACTACACTGGAGGATCTGGTCTTTGATATTTGGAGAAGGTAGGATGAGGAGAGGATGGTAGTTGCAAATGAGGTAGGGATTATGTACTTTAGGGATTACAGATAGTGTGACAGAATGCACACAAATATGTAGACTATACTCAAAGGCTTGTGTAGCAACACTCTCTCTCTCTCTCTCTTTCTCTCTCTCTCTCTCTTAATTTCAGAATATTATTCCAATTCATTTTTCTGCCAGTAAATTTACTGCTAAAACCCCCAAGAAGTAGGTTTTTCATTGAGCTTCCTGGACAGTAAGAAAATAGGTACTTGTTACTGTGAAAGTTTCCTGAAAATATCAGTGTTTTGTCTTTTGGAGAATTTTTTAGCGAAAGAAAATGTGTGTGACATGTAGGATAACACTTTGTAGAAAATTAAACATCTGTACCTACTCCAATTCATCTCTGCACTTGCCACCTCCCCTACTCTAGCTCTGTTTAGAGTACTAGTAATGCCTTCAAAGTGTCCTCTGTAGCCAGAGCTCTTCTCCAGTGTAGCCAGAGAAGAATGCATTGATTTTAATTTGTGTAGTTTGGAAAAATCTTTTCTTGCCTGTTACTGCTGATTGTCCATTATAATCATGTCCCTTAACAATGTATCTGCAATTGTCTGCTGTACTTAAAAAACTGCCTTTATTTCAAAAGCTGGAGTAATCTTCCTCTCTCCCCTCTATTATGCTGATGCTTCTTGGCAATTCTGAACAGAATATGAAGTTAATGCAAGCCAAGAATTAGTTTTTAACTAATGTTTACACAATTTCATAATGTAAATCACACGTAAATAGTGATTTTTTTTCCTCAGAGAACTAGTATATATAACACCCATACTTGCCCATTCGCTCTTCCACACACACTCAATAGCACTGAGGGAGATGATGCTTCTTGTTGCTGTTCTCGAATGGTTCAAACAACTGTCATAATGAATGAATCATTAAATAATAAATAACTGGCAGAGTTAGAAACATTTCAGTAGCATGCCAGAACCGTGATCTCCCCCTTGACCACCAGTTATTAAGGGAGTACAGCAGCCTTGAGGTCAGGCTAAAATTCCTTCACTGCTGCAGGGAATACAGATTTCAAGAAGTGATGAGGAAAACTTTTTTCCCATTACAGCCTAGCCAGGAGACTGCTTCCTCCTCTTCTCCGACAAGCATCTTTCCACTGTGAGATGTCACTTCCAAGCTAGTAATCATTTCCAGGAATTGTCACTTTCAAGCTAGTTCACTGGTATGTTGTGGAGAAGTAAACACCATGTGAAGCCACTACAGGTTGTCTGCTGAGCAGAATTGACTGACATGAACTCACCACATACGGGTGCTTTGCAAATTCAGAGTCAGTCCTAATTTACAAGACCCTTGATTAGGACTGGGCTATCTCAGAGACTGCCTATCCCTCCTTCACCTTCCAAGGCATCTAGTCTCTAGGTGTGCTGAAACTAGTCTAGGTCCTAGATCAGACTCATGAGCTAAAGCGGGCTGCCATTCTCAGTGGCAGGACTCCAGATATGGAACACTTAATAAGAGTAGAATAAATTGATTCAGAGTTTGCCTGTGTTCAGGTCTAAATACAAGACCTGTCGCAAAGGCCTGACAGCACCATCTCTCCCTCACCGTAGTACCAATCCCTGGTGAGAAGATTTTGAGAGAAAGTGGAAGACTGGAATAACAGGCAACCTCAAGGAAGAGGAGGAAATAGAAATACAAATGGAAATGGGGAGGGTGGAGAGAAGAGATCTGCTTTTGGACATGCTCAATTTGCCATTAACAGTTATCCAACATTTATGTGTGATGGTGACAGGAGCCCTTGAAACACCTAACATAAATAATATTTGCATAAGGGTTGTTCTTTCATTCTTGCCTGGGAAGACTAACACAGGAGCACTCTGACTTCTGTTTTTTACAATGATATTTCTAAGGTCATAAGGCCCTAAATTCTCTTACTGCTTGTTGCTCACCTAGGCTCACATTCAGTTTCAAAAAAAAGAAAAAAAAAAGGCAGAATGATGTGGGTGCATTGCAGGGCAGCTCAGATTGCTAAGCCTCCATATTTGGCTGACTACTTTGTGAGAAAATATTGAACACATGTTCTGGTGCTGTTTGAAGGCTCTGTGAGGCAGGAGTTAATTGAAAGCTCTCAGTTCTGCTGAAGTGGGTGGCCTAAATACTGGAATTGAACAGCTGCTATAAACCTGCTGAACTTTGTCATTTGTAAGTTATTTTGTATGCCATCTGGAACAAGACTGGTGCCACAGTTAATGGAAGCTATTGCTGAGGCTCACATCCAGTGAGTACATTTAAAAAATAAAAATAAAATTATGCCCAACTTTTTTTAAAGGCTTCTTTGCTTCAGTGGCTTAAAGGCAGTTTTTAAGAATGTAGGGTTTTTTAATATTAAGTGAAATACTTTGCCTGCTTTTTCTTTGCTTGCAAATATTTTCTCTAATTTATTTCTGGGTCCATCCACCGTCAAGTCCTTAAGAGCATCAATGAAGCTTCCACTTGATAACACTGGGAGAGAGGATTACTTTTGTGAGTGGATCTCCCCTTCGCCAAGGAGCAGGGGGATGCTGTTGCCTCATGGTATCATTTCCCTTGGAGAACCCTTTGTAGGAGGAGGAGCCAGAAGAGTGAGAGAGAGAGAGTAGACCACACACTGTGGTACTGTCCTTTGCTAACCCAATGGATATTTAAGTGGGAGTAATGTCAAACCTCCTTTCTGAATCTTCTCTGAAGCTACAGGGGCCCCAGCCAATGAAGCACATGAAGGGAGATCAGCAAAAGAGAGTTGAAGTGGAAGCCATTCATGGAGGCAGCATCAGCCTCTGCAGAGCTAGTGGTCTTGTCTCTTCGGATCCAGAGGGTTGTGAGGCTTTGCACCTTGAAAACTAGGAATCATTCCTGCCTCTCCCTTCAGTCTCACAGTTTTCTTGCTTCTGTTAGATCTCTATGAAAGGTTCCTCTATAAGTGGGCGTGATCCAGGTATCACTCTGGGTATCCTATCTTTTCCTTTGTAAACAATTGGGGACATAAACAAAATGGTCAAGCATTATTGCTATTCGACATATATTTGGTTGGGAAATAAGGACATCTCACTTAATTGTTTTCAGCGTGAAGGCTTGAAGCAGTGTTTCTGGTCACGTAACGTGTGGGGGAGAATTGTCACGAAACTTCCTGTGGGAGAGGCTATTAATGGCAACTTGTAGTAATTTTGGCACATTGGGGGAATGACCCATTAGTATGCTGGCAGTGTTTAAGTTAAGTGCATTGCAGCACTTTCTTACAGAGAGACAGGTGGTGCAGGTAGGTGGAATTAATTGAATTATAGTTATTGATAGGGTAGTGCCAGTGATGGCTGGTGTTCATCATACCGAAGTGGTGTTTGTCATAATCCGTTGCTTAGCCCTTGTTAGGAGGGCACTTCTTTGCTGTCATTGTTGAAGTAGGTAGAGGACTGATCTGATTGTTAAACTGAAACCGTTGGCTATCTCTAGTAACCACTAATAAAGAGGGCTTTATGGTCAATTGTTTTGTAATGTTGAAGAGGCAGCTCTCAGATACCGCTCTGTACTTCTTTTGTTCAGCTCTATGTACAAAAATTAAATACAACCCTCCATACATTATCCTGGTTGTTTATAATGCCATCTCAGAATATCATAGTGGCTCTTTCAGAGATTAATGGTATTTGTTCTCTGAGTGCATAGTAACTGTAGTATGTTTCTGACTATTATAACTTCATAATATGGAATATATAATAAAAGCCTATGAAATGGTTGCACATGCATTGTACTTGCTTTTCAAACTTTCATTTACATTTTTTTTTCTTCTTCCCCAAATGACTCTTCCCCATTTTTGGTATGGATTTATAATCTGCACAGTATATAAAATAGAAACAGGTTATTTTAAAAGTTGAGTAAACAAACCACAGGTAATGGGTGCATTCTTTTCAATTTTCTCTGGTAACTTTAAAATAACAAAGGTTTGAAAAATAAATCTGCTTTAAAAAGAAATATTTGCCTCTGGATTCTTCCAAGAGCAAATTTTTCTCACTGTAAATCCATCCACCTGGGTGGTATAATAGAAATCCCTGACAAACCCTTAACTATGACAACACTAGCAGATGCCGCTCAGAAAAGAGTTTAATGAGTTCAGTGTCTTAGAGTTGGAAACTGAACATTCTAAAGCTGATTTAAAGGCATTCACCAGTGAAAAAGTATATGCGTTTATCAATAGCTACTCAGAACTGAAGACTTAGCTGTAATTATTTACAAATCAATTCCTGGACCTTTTCTGTAACACCCTATCAGTCAAAGACTGGCTAAGAGTAGAGCATCGATAAGAATACACTGTGAAACAAAATCAACTATCTTTTGTCATTCTGACAGAAAAAGCCATATATGTGGATTAACCCAGAATGCAATAGGAAAATGTCCACAGGCTGGAAGATAACCTAATTTTGTAAAATCAAAGTTGTCATAGGAATCTTCCATAATTGATGACAAGATTTCGAATTTATCTAGTGTCCCAGTGGTAAGAATCAAATCGGTCTCTGGTTAAGCATTATAACTATTTAAAACTTGATGAGATTCTGCAACTCAGAAATCTCCTCTGGTGTCAGTTAATATAGATGGTCACATGTGTCCTACATTTTTAAAGTTGCATGGAAATGAGCCACACGTTATTCACAGTGATTGTTGTGGACAACTATGTGGCTAACAAGTAATGCTTTGAAAATAGGGATATAAGTGTGTATATATGATGCTAGAGAAAGTGACATTTGCAGTGAGGAAGGAGAAAAAAATTAAGAAGTTTTAAAATTTAAAATTAACAGTTGCAACAAGTTTTAGTTCTTTGCCTAGCTATATGACGTAAAATATTCAAGGAATTTTTAGTCTATCTAGTGTGTTTTCTCTCCACACTGAAATCAATTACAGCGGTTCTCTGACACCCTGCACCAAGCAGTGCAGTACATATTTTATAGCCTTATGATTAGCATAACTTCATTCCACTGAAATATTCCTCATCAGCATGTGACTGCTTCAGTTCCATGTCTAGAAGACTAACCTAAGATGTAGATTCCACAAGTTTCCATTTGATAGTAATTTTGGAAAATCCTAAAAAAAGATGACTGAAAAATGAAGTATGAGCTACAAAGTTTTCTGTGTTCACAGTAAACACTTTTTTCTTCATTTCTGTGCGTGGAATTACTGTATAAGTAACATAGGAGGAACAGAAATTGCCCTGTTCTTTTGTTGTGCTTGGTTTTGACTCTGTGAAAGAAACCGTACTGGAAATTTGTATCTCCTTCTAAAAACAGGATCTTTTATCAAACAGTACTGCCGATAACATGAATACCTAGGAATACTTTCAAATGTAAGAGGCTAAACAACTCTCATTGAAATGAATATTGCCAATTGTTTTGTGTGGGAGAATAAGGGTCAGCATAATGACCTGTCAGTAATACTTGATGCAGTCATGCAGAAGCCCTGATTTTTGTTCCCAGGCTTGGCCTGGTATTTCCTGGGTGGTTTATTCAACCTCTGTATTAGGAAGGCTTTACACTGGGCCTGACACTGCTCAGTGATTTCAAGAATGACCTTACAGACTTCAAGTGAGTCCCACCCAGTCAGAAGTTTGGCTCCTGTGATGAGAATTTAAAGGGGAGCAAATTATTGTGGCTTTTCAAATGGCTGGAGCATTGACATGAATGAAAAAATAAAGATACAGTGTTAGCTTTGAAATGGCACTTTCATGAATCATAAGAGTATGAGAAGAGGTAAAAATATGCATAGTAAGGGTGTGATGACTATTCTGTGCCTGTATTATAGTCCATAAACTATCTAAAGCACACCTGGGCATATTTACTGTGAGTTCTTAGGTGATTTGCTTGTAGTTTTAGAGATACTTAAGCTAATGAGCTTCTAAATCTAAAAGAATATTCTGGGCAAAAAAAAAAAATAGTTAAAATAACAGAAGTTGGGAAGGCTAGGATTTCCTCAGTGACAGTAACTAATGGATCAATGAAATCTGAGAGAGTTTGCCTCAGTAAGAAACTTGGGGTTTGCCCCGGTTTCCTAATTTCCCTTTGATTGTTCTCAGTATTAAGATTTTTTTATTTGTGTTCTTTGCATCTTTTCCACTCTTCTTCGTCCTGTCCATTTTAATTTTTTGACTTTCACACTCCCTTTCATTTTATTGTCTAGCTCTTTGAGTACAATCATTTTTGTCTGGTGAGGTAAAATGAAAGTGACAGATTGCAAGTCACAAAATTAAAGTCAATATTGAAGCAGGATCTTTATTGCAGTAAATGTTTTCTAGGAAAATACTGTCTCCCTTCTCTACAAGAAGCAAAAGTCTTCATCTAAACTTAATGTAATTCTCATGTATTGAAATGACACAATGATGTGACAAGGATGTAGATAGGTAGTAACATGAGAGAACTAAAATAAGTGGTGTTTTCAGCCCATTTTGACATGAGCTAATTGTTTTATATCGGGAACTGCGTATTTGACTTTTGTATATGTTTCCTGAAATGTACCATAACCTTGGCATTAGTTCAGGAGCACGAACACAAGATGGGATTGAGATGCTTTTTTTGTTTTTGTTTGTTTTTCCTTTTCCGATTTCGCTTATGTTCATGGACTGATTTATCTTTTTTTGGTATAGGAATTGTATAGTATGTAGTTAGAAACGGACCAATCTGTTTGGGGGGAAAACTTGAGTTTATTTGAACACAACAGTGTTTGGATCCAAAAAGGTATGCTAAGTGTTCTGATTCCCCAATCTCTTTACGAATTTCTGTCTGCCACCTTCTTGAACTATGTCACCTTGTTATCTCTGAAGGAGGTGCTTCTGAAAGTGACATCACAGCAGTGGGCAAAAGTAATTATCTGGCACAGTTAAGTCCTCATCAGAGTCACTCCACTTTCAGATAAAAGAAAAGAAGTACTTGTGGCACCTTAGAGACTAACACATTTATATGAGCATAAGCTTTCATAAGCTACAGCTCACTTCATTGGATGCATGCAGTGGAAAATACAGGGGGGAGATTTTATATACACAGAGAACATAAAACAATGGGTGTTACCATACACACTGTAATGAGAGTGATCAGGTAAGGTGAGCTATTTCCAGCAGGAGAGCGGTGCGGGGTGGGGGGGACCTTTTGTAGTGATAATCAAGGTGGGCCATTTCCAGCAGTTGACAAGAACGGGTGAGGAACGGGGGGGGTGGGGGAGGAGGGAGGGGAGAATAAACATGGGGAAATAGTTTTACTTTGTGTAATGACCCATCCACTCCCAGTCTTTATTCAAGCCTAAGTTAATTGTATCCAGTTTGCAAATTAATTCCAATTCAGCAGTCTCTCGTTGGAGTCTGGTTTTGAAGTTTTTGTTGTTGAAGAATTGCCACTTTTAGGTCTGTAATCAAGTGACCAAAGAGACTGAAGTGTTCTCTGACTGATTTTTGAATGTTATAGTTCTTGACGTCTGATTGGTGTCCATTTATTCTTTTACGTAGAGACTGTCCAGTTTGGCCAATGTACATGGCAGAGGGGCATTGCTGGCACATGATGGCATATATCACATTGGTAGATGTGCAGGTGAACGAGCCTCTGATAGTGTGGCTGATGTGATTAGGCCCTATGATGCTGTCCCCTGAATAGATATGTGGACACAGTTGGCAACGGGCTTTGTTGCAAGGATAGGTTCCTGGGTTAGTGGTTTTGTTGCATGGTTGCTGGTAAGTATTTGCTTCAGGTTGGTGGGCTGTCTGTAAGCAAGGACTGTCCTGTCTCCCAAGATCTGTGAGAGTGATGGGTCGTCCTTCAGGATAGGTTGTAGATCCTTGATGATGCGTTGGAGAGGTTTTATTTGGGGGCTGAAGGTGATGGCTAGTGGCGTTCTGTTATTTTCTTGTTGGGCCTGTCCTGTAGTAGGTAACTTCTGGGTACTCTTCTGGCTCTGTCAATCTGTTTCTTCACTTCAGCAGGCGGGTATTGTAGTTGTAAGAACACTTAATAGAGATCTTGTAGGTGTTTGTCTCTGTCTGAGGGGTTGGAGCAAATGCAGTTGTATCGTAGAGCTTGGCTGTAGAGAATGGATCGTGTGGTGTGGTCTGGATGAAAGCTGGAGGTATGTTGGTAACACTGTCAGGATGTTGTTTTCTCTGTCAGTAGGAAAACATAGACATCCCTTGTCATTTGGTAAACCTTATTAATAGAGGGAGCATTGTCTTTTGCTTTTTACACAACAATAAACATTATGAAGAATCCAAATGGGCACAGTTGAGTCGTAGTTAACCGTATTTACTAAATCTGTAGAAACATGCAAGGCCTAGCTGCATACCTACAACTTCTCTGACTGGTTTCCAAAACCTAAGACAGAGAGCATCACTAGAGTTGCTGACAAACTATTTAAGGAGATACTACCCTACACTACAGGGGTTGGAAAAGGGAGAGTGGTTTGGTTATGTCCCACCTCTGGTCAAAGTCTCATAACACTGAGTTAGGGAGTCTCTGCTGATTTAGTTCATACAGCTAGTGTAGATCCATGCTCTTTTCTAATTAAAATCCTTTAGTTACAAACAGCCTACTCTCCTCTTTCCTTTCACACTCATGTAAGAGTGATTTAATATCTATAGTGGTTAAGGTCGGGCTTTGGAATAGGTGTATGAAATTCTGTATGTTTCTTGGGGGGGGTTGTTTTTGTTTAAGGGAATTTTTATGGGTGGGTGAATGCAGTTGAGTAAACGTTGGTTGAGAGCACTGGGCACTGCAAAGTTAACTCTTGGTTGCACAAGAGGGTTAAAGCAAAAGCTCAGCTGCAATCCTGAGAAGACACAAAGGACCAGACCAATGGACTTTCAGTAAGAGTTTTCATTACTCAGGATTGCAGGGCTATTCTGTTGGGTGGCTTGAGGTGAGTTTTTTTTGTTTGTTTATTTTTTAATTTACAATTTTAAAAAACAAAATGTGAAGAGCAATTACAAAAGTAGTTTGGTTACTCCAAAACCCAGCCAGGATTTTTGATAATTTTGCTGTAGCTTCTCTATGACTGCAGAATTTACCCTTCTTCAGGCTTCCAGCCCAGAACATTGCACTGCTAACGAGAGACTGTAACTGTGCGTGTGTGTGCGCGGAGGGGTGCCCATCTCTTTCCAATGCATCTGACGGGGTAGAATAGCCAGCAATAGTTGGACAGAGTTGTTGTTCAAAACCATAATCATTGTGACCTAAAAATTACCCTGGTAATATCAAAGCCCCAGTTACAACACTGAATTGTGCTTTGAACAATTGCCTGAAGTTAAGCACTTCATTCCATAGTTATGTGTCAAAATAAAAGTATATGAGTGCCTTGATATGGATTTAAGTGACTAAATTAGGGCAGAGAAATTTTAAAAATTCAGCTTCTCATGTATAAACTACTAGAAATCCAGAAATTATTATTCATCAGTATGATTTACTACTTATGCAACTGGTCACTCTTCTGTGATAAATATTTAGGTTTCAGGTTTGTTCTCGCATCTGTGATTGCTTAATGCCAGTTATTTACTGAAAACATAAATGTAATATACATTACAGAACTCTTCATGGAAAACTACTTGAGATCCAGCATCTTGCTTTCAGGTCCCAGGGGTAATGTTGGCAGCAAACCAAAAAATAAAATATAAATTACATCTTAAATGAAATATAATTGCAAACAGTTTTAAAGCGATATAAGAGTTTTCCAGTAAAATAAGCCAGGGAGGAAAGATATTTAATATCTTATGATTAAACAAAATGACACACATGATCAAGAACAGCTAGTTTTCTATAAAGTGTCTTTAAAACTGTTGTGTAAATAACATCTTCGTAATTGCTTAAAAGCACAATCAGTTACAGGAAACAGGCTACCTTTTCTTACTGACAAGCCCTGCTAATTTCATGTGAACTCTAATTAGTGTTGCCACAAAGGATGTAAAAATTGTTTTGCCTAATTTCAACTCACTCAGACAATATCCATTCTAAATTTTGACTCCGACTTGAAGATTTGTCAAACACAAATACAACTTATGAAACACAATGATATAAAAGGACCAAAGTAGTGGACGTGGTTTAAAAAACAATAACAACAACAAAAAGCATGAAAAATGGAGTAGAGAATGAGTAGGGTGAAAAAGAGAAGTAGGAAGGAGAAAAGGGAGAGACCAAATTCTAAATTAAAAATTGCAATTAAAAACAGATATGGTGCATATGGTCACATTCAAACCACTAGTGTCAGCTTGTCTTTTGGGAAGTAGAGGGTAGAAAGAGGAAGAATTCTGTGCTAAGAGGGAGTTAAGTCCTGTCTTTGTGTGCTCGTATTGTTACTTGCAGTGTTCCAATAAATCCTTTGGTTTCTATGAGTGAGTATTTTAGTACTCTTCCTCTACAAACACAGTTTTATAAAAAATGAATCCTATTAGGAAGGAAACAATGCTATACTCAAAATTAGTATTTGAGCTCAAATGTATTTAGCAAGTCTAAAACATAGCTTATCATAGTCTAAAACTCCCTGAGGTTTGCCCATGTCTTGATGCCACCCATCACAAAATTTGTGGGACAACCCAACTTTCATTGGTTTGTCCTCATCTTGTATTTAGAGAGAGCTCCGGATTTTGTGTTGGGTGTTTGACTCAGGGTCACAAAGTTAGGATGGTATGTGTTCACGGTATGGTGTTGTCTCTATGTGATGATAATGGGCCCGCTCTTCAGATGTGCTGAGCACTGGCAGTTCTCAATGAAGTCAAGTGTTATTTATTACGCAAAATCATTATGCATTTAAGCAATGATAAGCTACAAAGATACAAATATAGCAATCTTCTTTCATAGAGTAGCAAAATGGTTTTGGACTTTAGGATAAATATTAACACATGGCAGTACACGAATGTTAAAATAAGGTAAAAGTAACTAGACATGGAGCAATACCAGCTACGGAATTTGAACATCCTTACCTTTACTGTTGCTGTTATACTAACATTTTATACTGTATATCGTTTAATGCATTCTGCATTTGATACACAATTTTGATTTAGAACTGTATTTCAGATCATTTTAATTTGATAAAGGCAGATTATTGTGTTGACTTTTAGCATGCTTGGGGCCAATTTTATCTTTTTTTAAAATGTGCAACTTACAGTAGGTTGTCTATACAAAATAAAAAATCACTTGTTTTATGCTTTGGGACTTTTCGGATCTGACTTTTTAAACTTGCCTGAACCTGGCTTCTCTTTTCATGCTCACAAATAACTGTGGGAACATTTATTTGTAGGCACAACTTCTACCTACCTGATCTGAGACTACAGCAGGTAATTAGATGTCTACATGCTCTCATTTGCACTTGCAACATTGTTTCTGAGGTTATTTGTAGGAGCAAAATATAGATTAAAAGAAAGAAAACTGGGTTTTAAAGGCCACACCAGTAATGCTTTTCTTTATTCTCTACATTAGCACAACTGCAAAAGTCTAAGAATTAATCTCTGCATTAAAAAATTGATTGAGGTTTGGCAGGTCTGTCTTCAGATGGTCACATTTAAAAGATTGTCCAATTTTCCCTAGACAACTACACCTCAGTATTGGTGGTATTTTCTGTTCTTCCCTTTACTTAGCCTAAGGAATATTTAGGGAATAGTGCAAATGCCAAGATAAAGTAACCTAGTTGTCTGAAGCAATTGACAAGGTTGAATCGCAACCGTTGTATATTTTTTGACAAATGTAATTATTTAGATTAAAAAACATGAAGGGGTGAATTTTCAAAGCACTGCCTGAGGGAATTAGGGTGTAAATCTCTTTCACAGTGATAGGAGTGATGTGTTTTTTACTCTGCCCTATGTTGAATATGCACACATGTATCAGATCTGAAGGCAAATGTTTTCGAAAACCATCTTAGGGTGGCCAGCATGCACCTCAGGAGGCATGAGCAGTCCTCAACATATGGCCTATATTTACTCTCTGCCTGTAACTTCAGCATGAACTTCACCTGTTTGCCAACAGGTATTTATTGCTGGTGAACTGAGGTTACTAGAACTATCTGATATTATGACAGGTTTCAGAGTAGCAGCCGTGTTAGTCTGTATTCACAAAAAGAAAAGGAGGACTTGTGGCACCTTAGAGACTAACACATTTATTTGAGCATAAGCTTTCGTGAGCTACAGCTCACTTCATCGGATGCATTCAGTGGAAAATACAGTGGGGAGATTTATATACACAGAGAACATGAAACAATGGGTGTTATCATACACACTGTAATGAGAGTGGTCAAGTAAGGTGAGCTATTACCAGCAGGAGAGCCGGGGGGCGTGGGGGTGGCAGGGGAGGGGATTATCACTGCAAAAAATCATCCCCCTCCCTCCCCCCGCTCTCCTGCTGGTAATAGCTCACCTTTCCTGATCACTCTGGTTACAGTGTGTATGGCAACACCCATTGTTTCATGTTCTCTGTGTATATAAATCTCCCCACTGTATTTTCCACTGAACGCATCCGATGAAGTGAGCTGTAGCTCACGAAAGCTCATGCTCCAATAAATTGGTTAGTCTCGAAGGTGCCACAAGCCCTCCTTTTCTTTTTTATCTGATATTATGGTGGTTTGAGTTTATTTTTTATTATAACAATTCATGTCAATGTATAGTCAAACTCGCTCTGGCTCTAGGGCTCTGTCGAGATGCCAGTACAGTCTACGGTGTGGAAAGGTTGGGCAGTTCTGGGTTACAAGCTGTGTCGTTAGGCTTGTGCAGAACGTTTAGACGATCCACTTACGCTATGTGGCAATAGGGCTAGGTGTTATCTGGACCCATTCATGTGGTTTGGTGGGGTTTTGGATGCTGTGAAAGCAATATAAAAATGAATCCTTCAGAGCCCTTATGAACTGTTTTTGCCACAGGATCACTCTTAAATTATCACACTGGGAGCCATATGTAATGTCTTTCAGCCAGCTGTATTAACTATTCCTTTTGATGTAGGAGTCCCGTGCAAGTCTGTCAGCACTTTCAGACATCAGTGAGCTCTCTTGGTATGTCTTCGACTTATTAAGAATGATGATTACTGCTGACTCTTTTCAGTCATTCTGTTTAAAACAGAGCGATTATAATGCAGGTGCTCTGGAGGATATCTGTTGCGATAGACAGACATGCAAGGTTAACAGCAGCCAAGGATCCTGACCCCATATTAACTGAAAATAGAACAGTGATTATGAAAATTTAGGACAGAAAAAAAAAAAGAGCAAAACTGGAACCACTTTCAGATTCCTAAAAACCTTATAAGTCAAAGACTTCTGCTTAGGAAATCTCTCAATATAGTGAAGAACCCCTGGTGAGCAGTGGTGGCTGATGAGATAAAAATTTCAACTCTATTTGACTACTCTTTGCCTGTGATTGGATTGCCTCAAACATCTCATGTAACATGCAGTTGCATGGCAATGTACCTAGCAGAGTTGGCCACACACCTACACTGCTTTCTAGTGTCTTATGCAATGGACTAATTTAACTTTAGAATATGTAGGGTATATGGCGATGTATGATGTGACAAGTTCAAATAGGCACACAATTTCTGACTGCAGGAATGCTTTGTTCTCTTCCTCATAGATAAAAACATTGCTTCCTCATAGATAAAAACAAGATTTCTTTTGAGCTCTAGGAACACACAGTGAAATCTGGGGAAATTCGGGCGATGTGGGGTGGTTGGGAGGAGGGGTGGTAGGTTTGCAAAGGTGGCTTTAAGTCCTCATTATGGAATGACTGTTGGCTGCGCTGATCAGTCTGCTCTAAATTACACTAGCTGCCAATGCTACTGCAGCTAGGGATTGCTGGGGTTCAGGGAAGCCCTGGCCATATGTCCTCTTCCCCGGCTGCCTCCTCATATTCCTTACACGGGATGCAGAGATGGGGAATGGCGCAGGAGGCAATACAGATCTGGCCGTACTGCATGGAGGAGCCCCTACGCTGGGGTGATCCTTCTTGGGATGGCTGTGGCAGCTTTAGAAATGCATTGTGCTGATGGCATAGTGCAAATCAGCTCTACCCCAGGTGAAAATGATCCACAACGTGATGAAATTGCTGTTAGAATTGAGCCTCCAACACACGCTAACAAAAAAGCCTTATTGCTTTAGTGAGATGTTATAATAAGGTCTTATCTAATCTATATTTTAAAATGCCAGTCATTATGGTATCTGTCTCTATCTTAAGTGGTAGTTTACATTGCATGCCATCTTAAGTGGAGGAAAGGAACACTGGATGCTCAGCTATATTCCCTCTCTCAACATGTAACAGGATCTAGACCGCATGGTAGCTTTTGCTGAGACCAGAATAGCACCTTTTGCCTATACCATAACTGTAATACCAAAATATTTAATTCATTACTCTGCAAAGGATTTAGGAAGATCTAGAAATATCCCACCTCTTCTGTTTCTAAAGAAGATGAATGGAACATTGCTATGTGATCATTTGATACTTTGGTATGGAAACCAAATAACATATATGTTGCAATGTATACTTCTATATGGGTACTGCGACAATAAAATAAAATGTGAATTTTTTTTAAAAAAAGCCTTAAACCCTGCATTCAGAAGCATACTTTTTTTGTACGTATCTGTTGAAATTAGTTTGCAGAGAATCAGAGTTTTAACAGGGATGTTGAAATGTTCTTGAATAGGCAAATAAAAGGTTGTCCAGGTACCTGTATATAGATTCTTGTGTAAATCAGAGCTTGTTTTTGGAGATTGCATTCTTCAAAGCTGATGTTCACAATAGCTTGTCATTCCAGTTATACAAGATTTTTTGAAAGCAGGTCAAGATACCAAACTTTCTATTCGCTACAAAATATTCTTTTTCAGGTGGAAGTGTCACTTCTTTGCACCAACGCTCTTTGTTCTTGGAGAAAGAATCATTCTCTCTTTTTCCTCTAAAGAGTTAGGTATCAGTCTAGATGCTCTCCAAAATAAAGAAAATGAAGTTTTCTATACTGTGTTTGAATATCTGTTTTCTTTTTAAAAACTGGGGGTTGGGGGAGAAGAGATGGTGAAGTTGAGGGGGGAATTTTTTATATTATCTAGTGGGCTTTATTACATGTTTAGATAAAATCACTCTTACACACCTGTGCATCTCTCTCCTTTTATTACCAGCCCTCCACAAGATGTAGAGATTAGCACTAGTCATGCGGAAGTGTTTAAAAATTCAAGCAGTGACAATAGGAAGTGTCAGACAGTAATGGAATAAGTACTGCAAAATTACAAAGACAGCAGCTATTCATTAATAAATTAGAACCCAGTGGATTTCTTTTTAACTGAAGGGTTCTAACTTGCAAATGATATTGTTCTGGAAGTAACTTTTATAATTTACCTTTCACCCCCTTTTTTAAAAAAATCCCCTGTTAATCACAGACTGAGTCATGTACTTTTATATGCAGAAGTAAATTTTAATACATGGAATTAGAGGTGCACTAGCCTCCAAGTGACAGGTGAAATGCAAGGTGCAGCTATGGACATGGTGTTTAAAGATGGAGCCAGGAAGACAGATGAAATCCTTACTGCAGTAATGGCATTGTAAAGCTATGACATTTGTTGTTCATTTTGTACTGAATTTGATAACATATTTAATCAAGTAGCACTAATTACACTGTAAAAACAGTCCATGCAAAGGAGACTAAATAGTGGAGTAATTTTCATGCTGTTACAGGGACCTATAGGGCACAATTTCCTTTATTACTTTCATTGCTGATCATCATGAGTGTGCAGTGAAGTGGCATAAGGTACTACAATAAAATTAACTTGAGCTTTGCACAGGATTCCCTATCACCCGGTGGATGATTCAGAGAGGCTGGCAGGGAATTAACCCCCCGTTCCTTTTTAATCTTTCTGTTCCGTTCAGAGTACCACCCCAGATCTCTGCAATCATGTTTTCAATTTAAAACGGTTTAGAGCTGCTGAAATGAAGGGCCACCCAGTGCTTGTATGTGCAGCTGCAGTAGTAGGCCTCTGATTGGTCAGAGCAGAGCATGTTCTTACTTATCTGCACTAAACATGGGTGGCCACAGATCCCTCAGCATAATGCAATCTCTCAATGTCTGGAGGTGGCAACTGTTGTCTCCCACTCCAGTGTCGCTTTTTGAAATAGTTTTGTTCTGCTTCCTGTTTCTGCTGAATCACACACATTTGGTTAGTGGTCTTGAAACAGCGCATGGGATAAGACCTTTAGAGTCTGCAGTTCTGGTACAGAGGGACCAGCTTAATGAGAAACACTCTTACAAAATCTCTGTCACTGTGCAGTCCCATACTCCTTCTCTCTATTTCCTCCCAACTGGGGAGTGCAGGTTTCTTTTATTTGTAATATGTTTTTCTGATCTGCTGGCTGAAGGCTTCCGTCCTCTGCTTTTCAGTATAAAAATGCAATTTGCGATTAAATTTTTATGAACTGAGTTTGTTAACTTGTCTTTTTCATTTTGTGTAAATTGTAATTAAAATGTATGAAGAACTCATAGCGTGTGCTTCTGGGCTTATTGTTGGGCGTCTGTTTTAGCCGTGTGCATTGAGAGCACAGTAGTGCTTGATGGATTTTAAAGGGAGAATCCAGCTCTTTCACAGGGGACAAATAGAGTTTTTGAATTGAGAACCTGGGAATGCCTTCTCCTTTCTGCAAGAGTGACGCAGCCAGTGAGAGTACCAGTATAGAACTCCAGGCTGGAAATGTGAAAAATGAGCATCGCTCCCAATCTCTCAACAATGTCCGCAAATTCCAAGTTTCAGAAGAACAGTTTTACTTCGTGATCTGGGTTTTCTTTTTCTCCTTTTCTTTTTTGCCTGGGGTGTAGGGAGAAGACTGTGAGGGGGGATGTTACTGGAAGCATTCGTAGACCAAATATTAAAAAAAGTATTTTGTTATTGTTTAATAAAGACAAAAGTAATCTTGGTCACAGACATGACAAGCTGTAGTAGCTGCAGAGAACTGGGAAAATCTTGGAAGAGTCCAGGTTACTGGTAGCTTGTTACTCATAGCTTGTGTGCCAAAATTGTGCTCTTTAATTTTGAAATTTACCTGTATATTTTGAACATTCCTTCCTGTGTATCTGAAGTCCATGTGGACATTGTAATGTGTATAGATGCTTTTAGACACATCTGTGCTAAAAGCCATATTCTGTTCTTGTGTGACTAGGTGACTCTAGCTGTCTCCAGTAGGAGCCCTGTGTACATGTGAGGGTAGCACTAAAAAGGTATCTCCCCATTGTGTAGCTCATGTGTCAGTATGTAACACACATTTCAGGAGATGCTGACTTCAGCCCCTCTTCCCAACCCTCCCTTTCTTTTTAATTTCTTTCATGCAGGAAAGGTATAGATAATCATGACTGAGTGGAACTGAAATATTTTGCAACGTGAATTGTCTTTTGGGGAAAATCTCCTCCTTTCTTTTTTAATGGCAGCAGGGGCAGTTTCCAAAATTGCAGTCGAATGGTTCTGTGAGTTTCTTTTGCCTACTGAACCAATTAACTCAAGTGCAGTCTTCACCCTCATTAATCTCTTGGAGTCTACTTTTCACAACCCAGGATGAGTAAGCATTTCTTAGACTGCCCATTTCCCCCCCTTTTCCTCTAAGTGTTAAAAACAGTGCTGTTTTGTTGTGTGCTTGTGAACTGGTTGAAAGTGATAACAGCCAGTAAAGCTTTATGTGCAAAGAGCATATTGAAATGTCATTTGGCAAAACATATGCTCAATGGACTCAACCACAACCAGTCAATAATGGAACAATGTTAACCTATTCACTTATTTTCTTCTCTTTCTATTTTTACTTGGGTTTCTAACCCCTGCTATTTTGGGGATGTTCTTTACTTTCCTATCTTTCCTACCTCCTGTTGCTGCTGCTGCAGTTTATGGCACTTCCCCATACAGAAGGCTGAAACTGACAACATTGCGAGGCAGAACTGTAACTAGGCATTTTAGCATCTGGAGTGAACACGCATATTTGTGCCCCCTACCACTTTTTCCATAATTTTTCTGCTCCATTTTTCTCCCCCGCACACACACACTTTGTGTCATTCCCCTCACCCTGGTTACAGCCCGTTGTGAGAGGTGGAGCTGGAAAGAGAGGAGAGATCAATTGTTTGTCTCTTCCTTCCCATGTAGAATTCCTCAAGCCACAGCACTGTTATCCCTTTTGCACCTGCACATAACTCATCTCTAGCAGTAGCAAAAGTGTCTGATTATCTGTTTCACCCTTCTGATGATCAGGAAGTGCTGGGCACAGCAGCCATAGAGGCTCTGGCTCCCATCTCCCCCATGGTGTTATTTACTCAGAGTGGAATTTAAAAGTTGCAGAGAAGCTGAATAAGGTGGAGAGTGGAGACAGAAAATTATGGGAGCCATACAGAATGTAACCCCTGGTTACATTAATGGTCTTTCTGCTGACTGAATCTCTTGAGTAAAGAATTTTTGTGTCACATCATGTAGGACTAGAATATACCCTGTGCTGCATTGTACCATGAGGGACTGCAAAATTTTTTAAAAAAGCAATCACTTTTCCCGGGGCAGGTAAAATATTACCTTTTCTAAGATGCCAATTTTTCTGACACCACACAAAGTTTTTGGTGTTAACTGTGGACTATCCAAACAGTTTAGTAACATTGTGTTTCCACAGTCACATTGCTTTTGGCACGTGCCCTATTTAATCAGTATAATTTATCCAAATAAATCCCTCCTCCCAGACAGTGGCTTGCTCAGATGATTTCTCATTTAAAAACACAGTAACATTATGTCTTCTGATGCTCTTATCCTTTCTTCCACAGCCCTGGAGTAAGCCAAGTTTAGTATAGCGGCTATGTGGCTTTCAATTTGTTAGCTGTGGACAAGTAGCATGATCTCTGAGCTGAGCCAATTCCAATAACATAGGATGAATTGGATTGGATTCCATAGTAACAGAATGCCCCTTTCTCTTACACATGAGAAGTCACTTTCTAAAGCCATGCATGCTTAACTTGGAGTGATTTTTTTTTTAATGCTGCTTTTGCTTTCCTGTGAATATTGTATAGGATTAGCAAAATATATGGAAAGTGTGTGTGGTTTATTCCCCCTCCCAAACCCCCACCCCCAGTGGGAATGTTTATCAGGGGTTTTGGTGTGTTCTTTTATACATTATGTGGAAGGGTGAGAAAACGCTTTTGGGAAACTGCGCACACACCTTTTGAAAGTTGATACAGCATCAGATTTCATATTTTCTTTAGTTGCTAGGGTTTATATAGTATATTCAGACTTCTCTTTTCTTTCATTTATAATCAAGTCATGTCTTTTCTCTCTTTTCATTAGTGGTAGCTTGCCAAGCTGAATTAGTTGTAAATTATCAGCATGCACGGATTACTAGCGATAAGAAAACAGTCCATCACGCATCTTTTATGATGAGCAGCAAATAATTTTTAGTCCTGATTTTTTTTCATCTTGATATTACGCATGCTGACTTGTAAAGGCATTTCCTGAATTGTTCACATTACATTTCATTTAAGGATATTTGTGAAGTTGGGAGAGAGCGCATCTTTCCACATTGCTAAAATAGATCATGTGGCGTCATTTGAGATACTTCGTTGCAATCATGTTAGTTATGGCTCATCAGATTATGTTACTATTTGATGCAAGAAGTTTACGGGGAGAAGATACTGCTTTCCTGAGCAGTTATACTCTGCTAAATGTTTTATTGGCTGCACAGTTGAGCAGGTTGCTCTGTTCAGGTACTTATCAGTAATACGTATTGTTATAGGCTCCTCTACACTTGTGAGTAGCTCAGGGCAAAGTTAGTCAGGTTTTTTCATGAGTTGTAAAAAATTTTCGCCAATTTATTTCACATGACTTTGCACAGCTTGAGATATCTATTTCAGGAAAAAATGTCGGGAGACTGGTAACTTTTTGTACTGAGGCACACACAAACTTGAAAAAACAAATTTTTTGCTCAAAAATGTGCATGGAAATCTCAAAAAGCTATACTTTCACCCACCTCCACAGCTTAGGAGAAATCATGCATCTCTTGCCTAGCAGCATTTACTCTTCTTCTTCTTATCAGCACTGCTCATGTCTACTAGAAATGTGCAGAGCAAGGAACAGAACTGTCCATCTGAGGCAGTGGATCATCATTGCTCCTGAATCATGGAGGTTGGTGATGAGATAAGAGGCTGAGGACAGGAAAATGATTGAACAGAAGGGTGTCCTGAAATTCTGTTTAAAAAGAATTTAGATGTGGGACAGTTCACACCTGGTGAAAGTTTTAATATCTAAGGATATTAAACTACCTGTTAAACAGTACATGGAATGAAAGAAAACCCTCTTCTCTGAAAAATGGGAAAAGACAAAAAATAAACACTAAATCAACTGACTTTTCAAAATTTAATTTTTATTTAATAGCCTTCAGGGTACCTAGTGCTTAGCTTTTAAAGTTTGGAATTTTTAAAAATTGGTCTATAAAAATATGCGGTGTTTCTGTAGTGTGCCTAGTTGAGTGCCTTTTTTTATTGGGCTTTAGAAACCGGTCAGGAATTACAGCTCACTGCTTTATAGTCCACAGTAAAACTCAAGAAATGCCCTCAAAAGAAGAAGTTAAAGGGGTCATTAGGTGTACTGCTTGACTATATATAATGGATCACTTTCTCTCCCTCCTATATATAAGCATTCTTCTTGATAGCTATTTCCATCACAGACTCCCTTAGAAAAATGCCTTTCATTTATCAAAAAAAAGGACAGGTTATTTAGAAAAGAAAAGAAAAATAAGAAGGAGAATAATGTGGAAAAGAGCCCTTCAGTTATATCTGTAGAGATCTGTGGTGATAGGAACTATTTAGGTGTCGTCTTAAGCATAGCTCTGTTGTTTCTTGTAACACTGCTAAAAAACTATGTAACTCCTCTGCTTGCTGTGTAGTCACATTACCATGGAAACCTGCATGCAACAAACCTGATTCACATATCATGAGTGGCTAAGTACAGACAGAGGTCACACGCTGGCATTTGCCCCATGTTCTCCTTTTGTATTTTGCAAGCATTCCGAAACTGGCGTTAGGGAGAAGTGGATGGTGGGTTAGAGGAGAGGGAAGAACTCAAAGAGGGGCACAATTTTTGCATGGCAGAGTTGTGGTGAATGGCCTGTAAGCTGTGAATGGAAAATGGTGTGGTTCAAACATTTCATCGAAGGAAATCTTGTTGCTGCTGTTCTGCAATGTCTATGAAAACCACTTGCTGGGTCCCAGAATGATAGAGGACATGAGTATAACAGGTACAGAAGATTGTAGGTCTTTGGCTGTTTTTTTATTTCTTTGCACCATATTTCAGTAAGCCCATTCAAAGGAATTTTGTGTGAACAAAGCCAGAACTAAGAGGGTGTTTTAAAAAAAAAAACAAAAACAAAAACCTGTACACATTAGATGTACACAGAGTGGAGGTCTGTAATTCAGGAATAAACCTGTACATTGCTTTCTTTCTCTATTTTAATCGGGGAATTTTTAAATTGACATTTACCTTTGCTCTGCTACTTTGTCCTATTCTTATTCTCCCCTTCTTCACCATCCTCTCTTCTAGCTGGAGTCCCTTTGGGTGTATGTTTATAGAGGAGAATAGGAGAGCAAAGGGAGACCAGGGTCAGAGAGAATTTTTTTTTTTCAAAACACACATTTTTCCTTCCTTTGGCAGAAGCAACTTCTTCCAGCTTGCGTCAAGTCCCTTATTTACTAGTTCTGCAGGTGGCTCTTAGGTGACTTCATAACACTGTGGCCTTTAGCCATCCTAAAACATTAATTTTCAGTCATGCTGTTTAGGCTGGACACCTTCATGGTGCGCACACAAGCCATTCATTCCTTGTGAACGGTTTACAGTGAGAGAACTCAACCTCTCCTCCAGTATGCACACCCATGCACACTAAAAAGGCATTCATTGCTTGGCATGCGCTGTGGACTGAACACAGTGGGGAGTGCCATGCAGCCTTTGTGTACTGCCTTCCAAACACAGAAGAAAGAAATAACATTTAGAGCGTCTGTAAAGAAGTCTGGTTTCTTTGTTGTGAATGTTGCTAATTTTGTATTATTGGCTATGGTGTAAGGATGGCTGAAGGGCTCGTAATTGAAGTAAGAGAGAAAGCATGAGTAATATTTCAAATTCATGCATTTAAAAATATTTCTTCCTCCTCTTCTTGCTCTAACTGTCTATCTCCTTCAGATTGCTGAGTTTGGTTAATAAGGGGAAACAGTGTGTGTGGCCTGAAAACCAAAGCAGCTCGGCAATAGTATGCACATACTGGTAAATAGTTTGTCAGACGCCTGCCCCTCCTTTCTCCCTCCCTCCTTCCTTCCACCTATGGGGGCTGTGGGCAATGTGCCGTAATGTCAAATAGTTTTAAGTTTTGGGCAACTTTTTACTATGACTGCCCCTGAAGCATGACAGTATTTATAAAATGCTCTATATGTGCTAGGTCTATAATCTCAGTGCAAAATACATTTAAGATTAATTTAGCTTTCTATAAATACTCTGAAATACTAGACCTTCATTTAGGAAACATGCAACAATCAAATTACACCCAGCCCCTGAGAGGTTATTTTAGCCAAACATTTGTTATTTTAAAATCTGCTGTGGGGGAATTTAATGTGCACGAAAGGTGCCAGAGACCGAAACTCTCAATTCACAGAAGAGCTGGACTGTTGTTGCCCCGTGCTTTACTTTTCCTTACACCACCCACCTTGTGCCTTGTAGGGGCCACTTCACGGACAGATGCAGGCAGGATGTGGGAAAATTTATGCTTGTGGTGCTGCTGCTTGTCATATTATTTCTCTTCTGTGAAGCATGTTGGCAAATTTTAGCCTTCAGAAAATGGCCATTTTGAAGTAACTCTTAAGGCATTCATGGTTATACACAGAACCAGGAATCTATATGCATCTCAGTGACCCTCAGTGAGACTACTCACATGAGAATGGTAAGGGTTTACAGGATGAGGCCCTAACATGCCTCAACCAATGCCATTTTTTATCCTGTTTTATTCCTTGTATTTGCATTGCCTGCCCTCTTATGAGTTAGTAAATGCAACTAGCTCACATGAGTTGAGAGTTCTACAGGACCTTTTATTCATATACATGTGCCAGTGCTGACCACAATTACACTATAGCCGTGTGATCTCATTCAGCAGGGTGAGATCATTATCATGAAGTCACTGAGCTACACTTTCGTGTGGGCCCCACTACAGCATATTCAAAACATACGTACACTGATATAAGCCATTGCCACCTCCATGTGTAATTGTTGTGTCTTGATATGGTGACACATTAGAAATGAGTCTGTCGTTTTGTTTTTGATTATTCCCTCTTAAATTAATGGAAAAGATTTTCTGCACTGTCCCTTCAGGGGGAATGTCTTAATTTGTTTTGTTGCTCGATATTTTTCTTTCTGTGATATCAATTTACTTTGTGTACAGGTCCTGGAAAGAAGCCATAGGCTTATAAAGATTAAATAGTCACTATCTGGATGTTTTCAGCCCAACATTTTACTCTTTTTAATTCCATCTTTTAAAATAAAACCCCGTTTTATTTCCAAGTCTTTTGTTGTATCTTTAAAGTGTTACTGCCAAGAGAGCTGTCATAAGGGTCTGTACAGCCCTTGAAAATGTAAAGGAGAATCTCTGCTTTCATTTACAATAATAATAAAAAAAACTAGCCCTATTCCTCGGAAAGGCACAGTAGCTGTGAAAATGTCAACAAATAGAGACCAGCAGAAGTAGAAACAAGCAGCAGCGTTCTTCGGCAGTAGGAGACTAGGACTAGGTACGCATAAAGAGATCTCCCCATACACATTATGTAAAATGAGTGGGTTAAATTTAGGGTGTATCTCAAACAATCTTCTCACTAGTCCTCCCCCAAATCCTTGGTCATCCCTCTGCATCAAAATGGTATGATCATGCTGGACAGGAATAAATTGGGACAATACAAATAATATAATGGTATTGCCAACCTCAAATGGTCAAACAATCACGAGACTGGCTTAAAAATCATGAAATTCTTACATAAGCATTTGTCTCCAGGAGCTGAGGCTTCAAGTTAATCAAAAATAATGAGATTTGCATTAAAATTTAGAGTTGTCAACACTATAATAAAAGAATGAGTGGGGGAGGAAGGAAAATTGTTTTGCAAGCCCATTCTAAAATGCTATGGCCAGTTCTGCTTTCTAGTATCATTAGAACCATATGTTTGTGACTTATGGGGACATATTCCCATGCACTTAGATGGACATGTGTTCAGAGTCAGAACTTAAGCCCCTGGATTCCTCATGAAAGAAACTAGTCTGTAAAAATGAATAAAGGAGACAGTATCTGTGTGGCCAGTTCCTTGCAATCAAGGGAGAAAAAAGTCTTCCACTATTAACACACCTTTCTCATGATGGGAAGCGGGGGAAGGAAGAGACCCCTCTAAAAGGTGGAGAGGAAGAGAAGAGCCAGCCACTGCCAAATGTGGTAGAAAAATTGTGGTTGATGAGAATGAGATGTAGCATGCACAGTTTTTAGAAAGTTGCAGGGAGTGTTGAAAATTGTAATGTAGAGCTAGTTTCAACATAAACTCCGGAGCAACCAGTATCACTTCATAATGAACTACTTTCACATTGCCTGATCTGTTTTCACTTTTCCCAAGCCCTAAATATTTTGTACCTTTGCAGTTCTTTTTTAAAAGCAATAATTTACTTAGTACTAGTTGAAAATGTGTGTGAAAACATAGACCTTCCCTCAGTAACTTTAAAAAAAAGGAAGAAGAAAAATCTTCTGTGGTTAAATAATTGCAGTCATTGTGTAGGAGTATTGTGAAGACTATATTTTTTTTTTTTGGTGGGAGGTGTAGGTTTAAAGGACAGAGGTTATGCTGATTAGCTATGCAGGATGCAGCTTTTTGCTTTGAAGCAACAATTTGTTCACAGAAACGCAAGTAAATGGGAAGGGAATAGCTGAGATTTATGGGAGAAGAGTCATTATTAATGTTCCAATTGGGATATTGGTTGTGAGAAAACAACAAGCATTCAGACTTGGTTTAAGTTCAGCCTCCCAAAATTCGTTTGACTCAGAAAGTAGAAATCTAAATGTTGTGGTAACAAAAATGCAGGACCTCTTTACATTCTTAAATATAATTTATGGGACAATGCACAATGGTCAAAGAATCCAGAAAGCCACATGATTTCTCTAAAACGTAATATGGTGCTAAACACAGTAGCAGAACAGGGAATGTGATTTAAAAATTGGACTAAAGTGATGCTAACAATGGGTTTCAGTCCCAAATTTTAGCTGCCTCCAAATAGTTATAATGTGATGATGAATGTCCCCAGGATGCTAAATGTCCACTACTTACTTAAAAACTAACCCTTTCTCCAAAAAGACAAAATACAAACTCTGTCATCTTAGCGTTTTGACATCTCATGTCAACTATGATTTCCTATATGTCATTGCTTTTCACTTTGTGGGTACTTTATTTTAAATTGGAGATTCTGTGAAATAACCCAAGAGAGTATATTCTTGCAGTATTTTCAACCTATATGCTACATTCCTTCATTTTATCTAAATGGCTATAATCCAGCATTGTATGACAAGAGAAGAATTTCACCCAATCACAGCCTAGAAGAATCTATCACTCTCTTCAGAAAGTGCACTGAAGTACTTATTGGACTTACCAGACCAATTTTTTTCCTCAGTAGGCATCTTATTGCCGACAGCGTTACGTTTACATGCATGAAATTGGGTAATTGAATATTTACTACTAAGTTCATATCCAGTGTACATGGCTGCAACTTCTTTGAAGTAAGATGATTTGCACACGCTTGCATCATGTCTGAAACTGATCTGTTAACTTTTCAAAGGACATATGTTGCAGGAAATATTTAGGCTCCTATTTTGGGAAATTTAGTCTCCAATCACATCACAAGTTTTTCCACTCAGGACACTCTTTTGCTCAATTATTTACTCACTTGACATCAAACAAATCTGCACTTTTAAAACCTAGCCTTGCTCGGTTACTTACTTATCCAAGCCACAAATTGTCCATATCCGCATTAGCAGAAAGTCATAAGGAAATGATGGTTCCAAATGGAATCCATGCAACTCCAAAAGGTGAAACAACAAGAAGGAAACAATGAGGATGTCTATATTTTTCTAATCCTGTTGTGTTATGAGAATGTTAGAATAAAGAGGATGTTTGAATATCATCCCTGGAAACTGCTTTTACAATTATCAAAGGCCTCAGCTTTGCTTCCGTGTTTAACGAGCTGTAAGACATTTATTGCCTCATATATTCTTCCGCCATAAACCTTCTCTCTTAAGTAAATCATTTTAGTATAAGGTTATAGATGACTCTAAAATGAAGGTTTTTTAAAATTTGTTTTGCTTAATAGCCAGATATATATAAACTAATACATTAAGGGAAGGCAGCAACCTGAATTGCAGGATTTGTTTTTTCCCAATGAATAAGAGAAGGGTACTGTGAATAGTACATTGTACTGTACCAAAAAAAGCAGCTGACTGCTGTACCTTATCAGAGCTGGTCACCAGCAGGCATGGCCTATTATGAACTCAGATTTTTGCAGTCAACAAACAATTTTGGCTGACTCCTAGATATTTGTTCTTTCAGAGGCCCCTTTACCTACCTCTTTAAAACTCTGATTCAGCAAAATAACTTAAGCATGTGTTTAAAGTTAAGCATTTGCTTAAATTCTTTGCACAGTAGAGAAGGGATTACTACTAGTGTGCTTGAAGATAAGCATGAATGTAAGTGCTTTGCTGAATAAGGACATTGAAGTATTAAAGTTCTTTAGAAGCTTTCAGAGAAGTTGCTTTTCCTGAAATACAGACCCATGCCACTTTCCAAGCTGAGTGTAACCTGGAATTCCATTAAACTTGTAGAGTTTCCCAGGAGAAACAGGAACTTTTTGTGTTGACTATTTATTGTATGTTATCCTTTTTGCTTGAGTCTCAAATACAACTGCTGTTCAATCAATGCAGGAAGAGTTGAACCAATCCCTCTTGTGTAAAAACATAACTTACCAAACAAAGTAATGTCCCATATAATTGTGGGGCATTCTGTAAAGTCTTCTAAACTCAAGGTCTCAAGCATCATCAGCGCTGGGTTCCTCAAAGAAACCCTAGTGGCTCGTTCAGATTTGGGTTTGTATTGTTGACATCAGTGTATTTGAAATGAAATGAAATATTTGTTAATAAAGTAAAAAGAAAAGGAGTACTTGTGGCACCTTAGAGACTAACCAATTTATTTGAGCATAATAATACAGTATGCATCCGATGAAGTGAGCTGTAGCTCACGAAAGCTTATGCTCAAATAAATTGGTTAGTCTCTAAGGTGCCACAAGTACTCCTTTTCTTTTTGCGAATACGGTCTAACACGGCTGTTACTCTGAAACCTGTTAATAAAGTGTTCTTATAACAGTGTAACTTATTTGTGAGAAAGAGAACAGAAGAAAGAATAGTGACCACAAAAAAGATCTCTTGACTTTAAGGGTATGTCTACACTGCAGTTAGACCCTGCAGTTGGCCCATGCCAGCTGACCCAAGCTCAGGCTCAGGGGCTATTTAATTGCGGTGCAGAGGTTCTGGCTCGGGCTGCAGCCTGAACTGTGAGACCCTCCCACCCTGCAGGGTCCTATAGCCCAAGCTCCAGCCTGATCCTGAATGTCTACACTGCAGTTAAACAGCCCCGCCGCCCAAGCCCTGTGAGCCTGAGTCAGCTGGTGCAGGCCAGCCACAGGTTTTTAATTACAGTGTAGATATACCTTAATACAGTGGTTCTCAAAACCGGTCCGCCGCTTGTTCAGAGAAAGCCCCTGGAGGGCTGGACCAGTTTGTTTACCTGCCACGTTCGCAGGTTTGGCCAATTGCGGCTCCCACTGGCCGCGGTTTGCCGCTCCAGGCCAACGGGGGCTGCGGGAAGCGGCACGGGCCAAGGGATGTGCTGGCCACACTTCCCGCAGCCCCCATTGGCTTGGAGCGGCGAACCACGGCCAGTGGGAGCCACGATCGGCAAAACCTGTGGACACGGCAGGTAAACAAACCGGTCCGGCCCACCAGGGGCTTTCCTTGAACAAGTGGCGGACCGGCTTTGAGAGCCACTGCCTTAATAGACATAACTGTACAAGGCTGTGTTTTATTGATTGCTTTTTGTGACAATATAAACAAAGAGTTGGTATTTTAAAGAATCAAAGGCTGAATTTTAATTTTAACATTTTTATTCGAGAACATATGTAATTTCTGTGCCCTTATTTCCTAATGTATAATATCAATTAACACATACAAATGTCTCCATCTATTCTACCGATAAAACTCATGTGATTAACTCAAAAAAATGAATCGTGGTTAAAAAAGTTAATTGTGATTAATCAAAGTTTTAATCACACTGTTAAACAATAGAATGTCAATTGAAATTTATTGAATATTTTTGGATGTTTTCTACATTTTCAAATATATTGATTTCAATGACAACACAGAATACAAAGTGTACAAATATTTGCACTGCAAAAATGATAGACAAAAGAAATGGTATTTTTCAGTTCACCTCATACAAGTACTGTAGTGCAATCTCTTTATCGTGAAAGTGTAACTTACAAATGTAGATTTTTTTTGGTTACATAACTGCACTCAAAAACAAAACAATGTAAAACTTTAGTGCCTACAAGTCCACTCAATCCTACTTCTTGTTCAGCCAATCACTAAGATAAGCAAGTTTGTTTACATTCATGGGAGATATGCTGCCCGCTTCTTACTTACAATGTCACCTGAAAGTGAGAATAGGCATTCACATGGCACTTTCATAGCCAGCATTGCAAGGTATTTACGTGCCAGATATGCTAAACATTCATATGCCCCTTCATGATTTGGCCACCATTCCAGAGGACATGCTTCAATGCTGATGACACTCATTAAAAAAAAATGTGTTAAATAATTTGTGACCGAACTTCTTGGGGGAGAATTGTATGTCTCCTTCTCTGTTTTACTCACATTCTGCCATATATTTCATGTTATAGCAGTCTCGGACGATGACTTATTCATTTTCAGAATACTCTCACTGCAGATTTGACAAAACGCAAAGAAGATACCAATGTGAGATTTCTAAAGATAGCTACAGCACTCCACCCAAGGTGTAAGAATCTAAAGTGCCTTCCAAAATCTGAGAGGGACGAGGTGGGAATTGCTTTCAGAAGTCTTAAAAGAGCAACACGCAGATGCGGAAACTACAGAACCCAAACCACCAAAAAAAGAAAATCAACCTTCTGTTGGTGGCATCTGACTCAGATTATGAAAATGAACATGCATTGGTCCATTCTGCTTTGGATCATTATCAAGCAGAACCCGTTATCAGCATGGACGCATGTCCTCTGGAATGGTGGTTGAAGCATGAAGGGACATATGAATCTTTAGCGCATCTGGCATACAAATACCTTGCAATGCTGGCTACAACAGTGCCATGTGAATGCCTCTTCTCACTTTCCGGTGACATTGTAAACAGGAAGTGGGCAGCATTATCTCCTGCAAATGTAAACAAACTTGTTTGTCTGAGCGACTGGCTGAACAAGAAGTAAGACTGAATGGACTTGTAGGCTCTAAAGTTTGATATTGTTTTGTTTTTGAATGCAGTTATTTTTTTTGTACATAATTCTATATTTGTAAGTTCAACTTTCATGATAAAGAGACTGCAATACAGTACTTGTATTAGGTGAATTGAAAAATACTATTTCTTTTGTTTTTTACAGTGTAATGTTTGTAATAAAATAAAAATAAAGTGAGCACTGTACACTTTGTGTTCTGTGTTGTAATTGAAATCAATATATTTGAAAATGTAGAAAACATCCACAAATATTTAAACAAATGGTATTCGATTATTTAACAGCATGATTAATCGTATGGTTAATCAGGATACATTTTTTAAATTGCGCGATTAATCACGACAATTTTTTTAATCGCACGAGAACCCGAATTAAAATAAAAGCAACAAATATTTAAATATCTACTCGTTCAGTGATCCATATACACAGAACCACTATACAGCTTGCATGCTGGGGACTAAGCACCTTGCCGTGAGTGCTGAACATGACATTTTCTGTAACAATGTATAAAATAATCGTAGCTCATGCATCTTCTCTTGTATAATGATAGACTGTTGGTCTTCTCTTGCTCCCACTGAAGTCAGTGCAAAACTCCAGTTGACTACAATAAGTGCAGACTCAAGTCTTAAATAATTTAACATTATTTTCTATAAATGTTATTAATTAGTTAATGTTTGTAAAGAGCTGAGTAAGTACTGAGTGTTTTAGTCTCACTCTTATTTACTTATGTTAGAGATGAGAGTGAAACAAAAACACCTGAACTTTGCAGAAATTCGGACCCAGATCTGAACTTGGCCACTAGCCAAAGTTTAATGATCCAGCTCAGACACCTATATCTGAACACATGCTGAGCTTTAAAGAAGATTGAATCTAGATCAAAACTTAGCAGCTATCTCTCCAAATATTTTGCTAGTGACATCAGAATGTGTGTGAGCTGTAAAAGCTTGCAGTGTGCAAGGTTATATTCCGTGCTCATGTATAGAATATAAATAGCTCCTGTTTTTATAAATTTAAAAAATGTCGCCTGAATGTTATCAAAGTGTGTGTGTTGGCAGTAGGGAATTAGGTTCTTTGATCTCATTTCTAAGTAGAGTATGCACAGTGATCTTTTGCCTGTTTTAATCCAGTCAATAGTGCAGAACTATTTTTGGACCCATGATATAGTTAGTTAAAGTTGTGTATGGGGGAGGGGGGAAATAAGTTATGCATAATACATAATGAAACGATTTAAATAATTACTTATGATAATTCCCATGTACAGCAGCAACAGATATAAGTCTTGATATGCTGTCACATCTATTTTCTGCTTTTGGCATATTATATAAATAGGTAAAAGCTAAAAATGAAAACATTTTAACCTGATATATAGATATATATTTTAAAACCGCTAACGTGGAACAGTGTCATCTAAGGAAAGGATTCAAGCTCCATTTTCACAGTTTGTCGCCAGGATCCCTTAGTGTTTTACACAGGCTTTCTTTTTTAAATCTTTTCTGCTTTGTATCCAGTAGTCCTTCAGTTTGCGCATAGAGATGACTCATCTTCACTGCCTTTTACTGTCTCATGCTGAGTGAACACGGGGCAGAAAAACTGCTTTTCCCCCATCCCCTGTAGTTAAAGTGCCTGTGGAAATAGACTCATTTTGATAAAGCAAGTTAGCCATTTTCTGTCTGCTTCCCTCCTTGAGTAAATGTCCTTCAAATGGCTGAGAAAAGTGCCACCTGATGCTGACTGGGATGAAACTGAAGTGTTTACTGCTCCAGCAGTCTGTTGTCTGAGACTTTGAGGGAGTGGGGTGGAGACAAACCACAGTATAGAAGAAAGCGGTGTGTCTAGGGGTGTTAAATAACCATTGCTTTTAATTTTTTTTATAGGTGATGTCTTCATTCTGCTATCGAACATGGTAAAGGGCCTCTATCCGCAAGCTGGCATTACGATACCATCATTGGTCTCTGAAGCAGCAGCATTAGTTACACTGTGATGGGCAACCTAGAAATACCAAGAGCAGCAAGCAGCATGCCACATCTTCATTTTTAGCTCCTTTCCATACTCTGCTCTGTAAGTACAGTATGCCAGTGTTGTGCCTGCCAGTTGGAGTTCCCAAATTGCTTAATTAGGTGTTATGTATTAGGGTAGTACAGTGTACATATTTAAATAGCTGGCTGCTTCAGGGAAGCATATTTGCCATTTGACATGACATCAAATAATTTTTTGCTGTATGAAACTTTGCGGATGGCTAAGATAAGCAAGAAGGCTACTTTTATGTGTTTTGATTTACTAGTCCCCACAGTAATGTTATATGAAATTCAGCAGAATTTTGTATGATCATTAGGGAAATCAATATTTTTCCTACAGTAAATCACAGGTATGCGGTAAACAACATGAGGGCTATAATTGACAGGTAGCACCTGATAGATAGAATTCATTATCTTGCCAGTCTGACTAACAAGAAAGTTAGCACATGCATTATTTACTTTCCAAATATATTCCTTAAAACCTGTAATAGGCTTAGAGGTGTCTCCAAATGTTAAAGCTAGAGGGGTGTGTCTAGTTTAAATGATTTTATATATGCAGGTGTAGTTTCCAGCTTTAAGAAAAAAATAACTGCGACCTAATTGCATTTACTTGTGCTGAATCAAACACTTCTTGGGACGGATTTAGCTGATCAACAATTTCTGGTCTGTTGAAGGGAAATGTGAGTGAGTGACTGTCATTACCTTGATGCTGATTACTGGAATTGACCAACTTAATAGCAATTTGCTAACCTTGTTTATAAAACTGACCTCCCGAACCTGACTCTGTGATTTAGAAGGGAAGAGAGCCAGGCCACTTAAAGTGTCAGTGCTGAAAACACTACATCATCTGCATGATGTTCTGATTCAGGGAAAGAAGATGATGACTCAGAGGTATCAATTCCATCTCTAGTCCAGAGAAATTTGCGTAAGGAGGGAAAATATCATTTTTGGCACTTAGTCAAGAAAAAAATGTTTTGTTTTGTTTTTCTTTCTTAATTTGGGATTTAAGGAAACTGGGCTGTAGCCCAGTGCAACCTCAGGATAAGAAATATGCTATATTAGCTGGCATTTGCAACAGTTCTCCCTATGAATTCTTAAATGATGTGCTGCCAGATTTTCTCTCTCTCACTCGCACACACAACTAAGAAATGTGCTATTGGCTAAAAGCACAAGGCTAAGGGTTTTGCAAGATCATTACTAGTTTGTTTGTTTTTATTTGTTATTAATGGAGAGACCAGAAATGTGAGAGTCCAATCATGTATATTAGTTTGCTTCCCAGTAAGAAAAAAACCTCTCTTAGACTTAGGGCTCTGGTTGAACTTTGACCCTGAGTCATCGGATGTGTTCAGCTCACAGCACTGCTGCTTTCTAGGCCCACATTTGTTTTCCCATATGAAAAATATCACAGTGCCAGCTACCTCTATGTCCATAAAGTAAACTCAAAGTATTAAATATGAAAATGATCAAGATCTTCACAAGAGTCAAACTTTGTACTCCATTCACCTCCTCCACACACCCAAAACCCCCCCAATAAAAAATTAAAATAAAAGCAAAACACAGAAAACCATGTTTTCCGCCTAAACATAAAAATAAACAGTAAATAAAACAGGAGTTTGTGAGGGTCAATGACTCTCTACAAATTAGTTCAATTTAAATGGTCACTCTCCCTGTCTCTCAATTGGGTCAAAAACCGCTGTCAATATGCTTCCCTCCCTGCTTTGACTCAAATTCTTCTGACATTATCCTAAACCTCGCTTTAAATCTCTTGGGGCCACATCAGTTCGCTGTCTGCTCTCCACTAGGCTCCTCTAGATTTCCTGCTTTTCCCTCACACTTTTTATCTTTGCTGCTGCTCCAAGCTTGCTTCTTGCATTGGAACACACTTTCAACCTGTGCTGCATTTTTAGTCACCAGTTGTGCTACTGTCTCAGGCCACTCCTTTTGGGCCCTTGTTTTAATTCTTTCTGGGCCTCAGTGCAACTGTCAAGATGCTCTCTGTGGTCTCTCCCACATCTTAACTCATCTGGCCCCTCTGGGCTTCTCTTAAAATGCATCTAATTTCACCTGATTAATTGTTTCAAGTTTCCTGCTGTTCTGATCCTATCTGACAGCTGCTTGGTGTCATCATGTCTTTATTCTTTACCACGTCTTTAGCTGTTGGGTATTCATCAGTAATATTGCCTTCAAAATGCACTGAATTTGCTGGTACCTTGTTTACATTTTCTCCATGACCTGCGCAGTTCTAGACATTCACTTCTGGTGTTGCGTTCTTTGTAGTGTTGTAAAGGCAAACAAGTCTGATATTATAGCCAGACTGCCTGCCTGCCTGCCACCTGTGCTGCCTTTTTGCCTCTCTCCTTTTCCACTTTGACTAGCAGATGCTACCACAATCCCTGTCCTAGATTCCATTCTAATTTCATAGTCTTTTCATTCTCCCTGTCTCTCCTCCCCTCTCCCTGGTTGATGCTTCATCAGTGTTTGGGCTGCCAAAGCACTCTTTAAACCCGCATATAATTCTGTTTTGAGCTTGGAAACTCTGCTCAATGGTCCTTTCAGTTCTCCACCTTCCTTTTGTTTTTTGTCTTCAATGAATTGAAATAGACAGGGAAGGGGAAGGGCTCGGTCTAGACTTACAAAGCAATTTCCCCTTCCCGAAAGGGCAGAGCACATTTCCTTCCAAAACAACCTGGCTAGGAAGTCACAAATTTCTTGTCAGTGCTGCTTTTTTTTCTCCCTGAAAGCTGTTGAGTCAAAACATGACTATCAAGGCTGACCCAAAGGGACATGAGCGAGGGTATGAGAGTGTTTCCCTTCATTCTTCCTTAAAACCAACAGAATGGGGAAAAGAGAGATCTGGGGGAGCATTCGTATTGTGAAGGTTAAAAGGTAATGGGAAAGCAAATAATCTTAGCACCCCTCTACAGAGAGTCTGGTTCATGGACTGATCTTGCACTCAAAATGCCATGCAGGGGTTTATTCTGACCAAATAGTATAAATATTACAATGACTGCAAGGAGGGGGAAAGCTGAACAAATAGGAGGCTAGTAAGCATGCAGGCAAGGCTGATGAGTTGCAAAGACTTTTCCTTAGCAGGAAAGTGTTAGTTTGTGGTTTTTACTTTAACCTCTCTGATGTTCCTCTCACTCAAGGATAAGATACGTTTTCTTATTGCTTCTCTAAATGCAGTTGTGTTTGTTAACTTACTTAATTGTAGTGTTGTGTCCTGTCAGGGATTTTAATTTCAAGGCACCCACTCTTACCTGGCTTCTCCCCTGCTCTGGGTATCACCTTTGTTAAAAAGAATCACATTGTACATGAAAAATAAAGAAAAAAATAACATGGAAGTTACCGAATGTCTCCCCTCACATGTTTCAGAGATCCTCTCTGCTTTGATATTTCAAAGATATTAAAGTCAATCTGAGTGGAAGTGGGGAGAGGTTTTAAAAAGGAAAAAAAATTATGGTTGAGATCTAATATCTACTCAGATGCCCCTCTCCCCCTTCATTATTTAGGTTTGCTATTTCAGTGGTGAAATTTCTGGCTTGGTCAGAACCTTGCAAGACTGAGTGGGGAGGTGAACTGGAGTGTGGCTGGATGCTGGCTGACTATTACATTTTGAAATAACTGCTGATTCACAGATTCACATTTTGCATTCACTGGAAAAATGAGGGTGTCTGGATCTGTTGGTCTGAAACCGATCATTAGAGTGGAGTATCTGAATAGTTGGTTACCATATCCTAGTCTGAAGCAGCCTGTATCTGTGTGTGGTGCGTAATTGAAATATCACCACATCCTACAGCAATAGTTCATGACTACTATCGGTAGTCAATGTGCTTTACAAATATTAATTAAGCTCACAAACCTCCTGTGAGTTAGGTAAACATCATCCCCATTTAGTAGAAGAATAAACGGAGCGTCCACCCTTTTGCTTTATTCCAGCAGTGACAGTTCATCAGTCACAAAGGCAATGGGGCTCAAGGGCTTGCCTGTTTTCCAAACCCTTTGATTAGAATTCCAAACTACAGACCTTTTTATTATGAGATTCTACACAGGCGTGCAATTTATAGCATTGTTTAGCATGCATTCCTTTTGAGCGCTTTCAGTTGCATCTTCTGCTGCTATTGCAGCATTTGGTTATTTCATATGGGACAAATATCAAAGCCAAATGTTCTTATGTGTTTAGCAGACTAGGTGTTGGACTAGTAGTGAGTATGTTGTCTCTCTTGTTTCTTGTTTCCAAGAAGGCTAAGGTGCTCAGCAGATGGATCAAATTCTTGCAAGTGGGACTGATCCTAGTCCAGCTTCATGGTTGTTGAGGCTTTTGATGCACCAAATCAATATTTATGCACTTTGACAATAGCTAGTAACTGCCGCAGTGGGTTTCTATTAGTCACCTTTGCGGATACCAGCCCATGAAAAAAATAAGTCAGCATTTTAATTTTTCAAGTGGGTGAACATCATTCATTCCTATCTTGTCTGATGATACATTTACAGTGCCAGGTAAAAAAATATGATTTACCTGGCACAAATTTTAATTTGGGACTTTTTTGCACCCTGGGGTCTGATGTTGCAGGAAGCAGGACAAAGCCACAGAAAAGTACAAGTGTCCTTTCAAAGGCAAGATGAGAGGCAATGCAACATTGAATTTCTGTTGCTCAAATCTGTACATTGCTACTAGTAGTTATTGGATTAATCAGGAAGACCCAAATGGATGGAAATATAGGCGTGATTGTTTTTAACTAATATACTAATAAGCTATTTTTTTGCTCTCTGTGGTCTAGCAGCTAGGACAATGCAGTTACAGTTAAGAACCCTGGGTCATATTTACAGCTTTGCCAATAACCTGCTATATGACCTTTGACAAGTCCCTTTATCTCACTATTTCTCAGTTTTCCCGTCTGTTAAATTGAGATGGTACTTAATCTCTGCTGTATAAAGCTCTTTGAGATCTACAGATGCAAAATGCTATGATAGCTAAATATTATCATAGTTGTTAAACAGTTGTTACTATTATTATTATTTTCTCTAACATTGAACTTCACTTCCGTTTTCTCTTTCATCTATCTATTCATGGGCATTTCACACCAATGCTGATCATTATTCAACAGAGATGGATTCAAGATCATGGATAATATGAGGCATGCAAAGCCAATTATTTTTATTACTTCACCCAGGAAAGTTCAGTCCAGATTCAGCCTCTGGTTTGAAGTTTTAGAATCCTTGGCTTTGCTGCTGACATTTAAAATCATTGTTACCTTTCATATATCTTCTCCCAGATGTATGTAGCGTTCATATCGTGCTATGTTAATTCCTTTGTGGATAGATCATGGCACATAATGTTTTCGAGCAGTGGTCTTTTGAGGACAAGGTATTTCACCAGGAATTAAGTATAATGGTTTCCCACTAACAATCAACAAACAAAAGTTGAAGTTCTGTCATACTTTGCAAAACAAGACTTGTGGGTTTGGATGTAGTGTAACATCCACATCTAAAGATCAGTATGTTTTATGCCTCACTGAAGTCAGCGTGAGGAAAAATAGATGGAAAGAGCTACATTTCTTAGCTTCAGAATTGCATCTACAATAACCTGCTTCATAACCCTTGCCAAATATTTACTGGCAGACTGCTGATGCAAGTGAAAGTTAAATAATTCTGTTTCTTCCAGGTGTATTAGTGTGGGTAAATGTGGTTCAGGATTTTAAGTCTCTACACAGCAAATACTTCATGTGGCAAAGATTAAAAAAACAAAACAAAAAACAAAACAAAAACCCAAAGACTGTGAATGCCACACATTGTTGGGTGCCCAACTTGCTACACCAACTTGCATTTCAAAAATGCTGAGCAACTATCCTCTGATGATCAGGTCCCTTTGAACTGTCTCATGTGGGACAGCCAAAATTAACTGGTCACTTTATCAAATCTTGATCTATATCTCTAGCTGTAGTTCCAAGAAAATTCCCCAAATTAAGAAAAATTACAAAAATCTTATAATTCCATACACAAGGTTTCCATAGTGCTTTAATATACCTTGGAGAGTCTATTATACACACATTATTATTATTATTATTATCATTATCATTATCATTATTATTATTTAGCACCGGATTGTATAGTTTGTACACAGAACTGTGCTGAAGATGTGGGGAGCTTGGGTAAAAATTGTTGCTCGCTCATTTCAGAGGTCCCCTTTTCTGGTGAGCTCTCTAACCAGATGTCCCTCTCCTTAGGAGATTCCTCCCTGTGTTCTGGGGCTTCCTCTCTGAGCCCTCATAACCCTTTATAAGGCCCAGGTGTTCCTTAACTAATTAACTCCCACCCGGCCACCTAGGTAATTAACTCTTCACAGTTGGCTCTGGGTTGTCTCGTTCTCCTTGGCGGAGCCAGTCACGGGTAGGCTAGTCCCTGACTTCCTTGAAAGGGCCTGCTCCCAGGATAAGGACATAGCACCTAGCACTCTTACTGCTGCCTCCCTTTCCCTTTGTGTGATTTGTAGCCCAGGGATGATAGAAAGTAGCAGTGCCTATGTATCTCTCTTGTATGTGGTTCTGGCACAGTGGGTGCAGTTGGAGTGCGATTGGATCTGGAGTGAGCGTTCAGATCTATCTCTGTTCTGCTCACATCTCTCTCTTTCAGGCTCTTTTTTCAAAATTACACGTGACCAAAGTTTCAGCACATTTCTGTGAGTGAATTCCAAAGTTTCTGGGAGACTTCTATCCACAGCCTTCTTTGAACAGCCTTTGTTCACACCTTTCACCTCAGCCACAAGCTGCTGTATTGACTCAGTTTCTTCCAGTACTGTAACTTTATTAAAAGGAACCATACTCAATTGGGTAACTATGTAGCTATGTACAACATGGATAGAGTTGGGAGTTAGGTGACTTACATACATATACATATTATTTTGGGGCAGCACAATCATTTTCTTTTAAACAAGTGTAGCGAATAATTTGCCTTCACAAAACTGGATTTGGAGCAGATGGAACAAACCATGAGTTGCCAAGGACTGAAGGTGTTTCTGGAGGTGAAAGAAGGCTTATGCAGGAGGAATTCTTTCTTTCTGAAGTTCCAGGAGCTCACCTTTTTAAAATAATAAACAGAGTATTCCCATGATATTTAAGAGTAATTTACTGGAAATGTTTCATGTGAGCATGGTGACATTCATTAGCCCTTGAACAGGAGACCATAAAGATGTTCCTGCCTTCTAAAAGAGAGAGGGTGTACGTATAATACTGGACTGTTGAGTGGTCTGCTGCCTTTTGGGATACGAGTGAACCAGTTTTTTTGTAAAATCATACTAGCTCGAGAGCTTCCTTTTGGATGTTTAGCCAAACAGACCATTGGAAACTTTAGAAGTTTGCTCATCTCTAGTTTCCAGATGCTCCCCCACTGCACCAGCCCAAACTTAAACACACATTTTGTTGTTGTTGTTCAGGATTGTTGTTGTTTTCTGGTTTTCTGTGGTAGCATGGACTCAAATTAAATTGCTGGGTTAAATTAATAATATTTTGTGCAAAGCACTAGCTGTCGAGGGTGCTAACAAATCTTGTAAAGGTAACAGGCCAGCCTCATCCCTAATGTAAATCCATTTACATCAGTGATGTTCCATCAGGAATGGAGTTAGCTCTTCGTTGTTTTTATGCCCATGGTGTTTTCATCTATGATTTATTTGCTTCACTAGTTAGAAAGATGCTTCCTCCTTTTTGCTTGTTTCCTACTTTTAAGGTCATGTATTTTTATATCTGTCTGTTTGTCTGTGTGGGTGGGCATGTGAGAGTCTCCGTCTCTCTTCTCCTTATGTAATGTCAGATGGAAGTTTAGAACAGTACACTGCAGAAAGCCAACCCACATCCTTCACCCACACAGCCTGCAAAGCAGTTACACTGACATCAATCAGGGAAAACCCTCAGACTACATGCACCGTTGGAGCAGGTGCATGAGGGTTCATGGCTTCATCATGTGACTGTCAGACTGCAGTGTATCACCTACTGCTGTCTGTTACTTTATCTATACACCACAGGCCTATTTACCTACATAGCAAATGAAATACATGATATAAAACTTGCAGACACTCTTGAGTTCAAATTATACTATCCTTCTCTTCACATATGTGGAAGAATGTTCTTTCAGTGCATTGCTGTGGACGCATCAAGAAAAAAAGCTGCCTAGCACCATTGGCTTAAGAGCAAGTTTTGCGGAGGGGGAAAGCAAATCCTAAAATACATAAAGGGGGCAGAGGGCAAATGTCACAGACAGAGGAAAGCCATATGCAAACTAAGCCGAGAGTCAGAGAGATACAAAGAGCAGATATTATACTTGGGAGAAAAGATTGTGCAAATGATGTTATACCAATGACAGTAAAAAGTGAGTAATGCTTTCTGGAATCATCAAAGAGTTTCTGAATTTAATTCTTTGGGTACTAGAATTTCTGCCACAGAATGGATGTGAATGACTTTTTTAATTATTGTGAATAATATAGACTGACTACTGCTGCTGTGTTAGTTTACATTCAGCCTTTTCTATTTAAAGCTGATAATGCACTCTGTTCTTTCCTTTTAATGACCAAAGTAAATTACTGCCCCGAGCTCTGGGTCTGATCAGCCAGTGTGAGAAAATATTTAGCAGACCAAGATTTCTAAAACGATGCTTGAATGAATGTGGAGCAGTGATATGCTCTCAGTGCTACGTCTGGAAACTTCTCTTTGTAAACTGGAATGAAGAGACAATGAATATTTCTAAGTCACAAAATAAGAAGAATCCAGAATGAACATATTTCTGTGATTTGGAATTTGTGACATATGAACACTAAGCTGTATAAAAATTAACTTAATGAAATAAATATACATTCTCCCTTACAAAATGGAGCAACTGGCTTTTCCCAATTCTACCTGCTCTGGAATATGTTGTGCTGAAGACTGTGAGCCCAACTTTGTTCAGTTACACTGATGTAAATCTGGAGTAATTCCATTGACTTCATTTGGTTCCATGGAAGTCAGTGGAGTTCCTCTGTACTTACATGAGTATGTATGAGAGAAGAATTTGGCTCTGTATCTGTTGCTATCATTTTATATGGGATATTAATATATAATCATCTTCCCAAATATATATAAGGGGTAAACATGGGAACAAATTGTGCATGGCACATGTTCAGGTGTACAGTGAGGAGAAAAATCCAAGGAACCCTTAGGCACTGGATCCCTGGAGTGCAAGATGTGTTCCAGACTAGTGTTGCTAGTGATCCGAGGTAGATAGCTATCACAGTGTGGGGCCAGAGCCATGGCTTTGTCACCCTTCTCCATATTGACTGGGCTTGGAGGGGGGCATGTGCTGCACTCCCGGAAAGGGTGGCGCAACAGCAGCCCTCCATAGGAGCTGTGGGAGGTATTGTGCCTGCCTGTAGCACGCTGCCTCCCAGTGCTCCTGGGACAGGATGCATCTGTCCCACCCTTCAAGGTGCAGTTGAGCCCTTTCCTTTTTCCTCTGTCCCTAGTTGCTGTGACTGGCTGCTGCTGTTGCTTTGCAAAACAGAACTGAAGGAGTAAAGGGCGTGTGCTAAGCAAATAAGAGAAAACTTTCTTTTTTTAAAGAAGTACAATGCCCAGTGATTTTTCTTGCATTTAAACTGGAGGGTGCGAGTTGTAAAATAGTGGCCAGGTAGGGTACATCAGTAATCGCTGCATAAACTTTGACTAGAAGAAAGAAGACAAATCCCAATCCCTTAAAAATAAATAAATGTAAGATACCATTTAGTATCCTGAATTGGTATACAGATGGAGATGTAAAAAACGGACAGTGTACATTTTTAAACAAAATAGTTGAAAAACAGTTTGCCTTTTATTGATCTGCCAAGCCAAGGTATTCTTGGTTCTGTGTTTTGCTTGTTACAGGCGGTAAAGTAGCAAGAGCCTAGAGCAGAGTAAGAAAAGAAGCTTGTGCTCTACTTTGTGTTTCTTGTCGTATGTTTTCAGCTGCAGAAGAGAAACTCAAGACCCTGAACTTTGAAAACCTTGAAATTAAAGTTTTTCATGTTTAGGGCCACAAATACAGGATATTCTGGTCATGATCACTTTTTCTGAAGTGTCTGGAACTGGCCACTCTTGAAGACAGAATGCCAAACTAGTTGAACCACTGGTCTGATTCAGTTTGGCAATTCCTATGTTTTTATGTTTTCGAGTAACTCGGTGTCTTCATTTTTCATACGCCAAAGCCACATTCACTGCAGTAACCATGTCGAAAGAGCAGAAGGTGCATTCCAAATGTTTATGATAACTTTCCACAAGTGCTGTTCTCTGGGCTCAAGCAGTTCTCAACATAGGAGAATAGCCATGTGGTGGTCACACAGGGTCACAGTGTGATTGGCTTTAACAGGTCTGTTTTGCTACTTTATCATACAATTTAGGTATGTCTCCTAATCAGGTTTTCCACACAATTAGGGTGGAACTGGCTGGTTCAGATGGCAGGAAGAGCTAAAAAATGAGAAGAAGATTTGTTAGGGTTGATAGTGTTAATGAAAATATGAAAGGAAAGCCACATTTGGAGGGGAAAGTGTGACCTGACAAATATGACCCCTGGAATTCCCCTAGATTTCTAATGTTGAAATCAAAGCTGGTTTTAATGTGCACCAGGTGTCATCAGGGTGTTTGGATTCCCTTCAAGCGAGGGAATGAGCCTTACAGTTTCAGCATCTGCACATCTGTGAATATCAGTGACAGGGTGTATTCTTGTTTAGATCATAACCCATGAGGTTCAAAGGGCATGAACAATTTAATAATTGATCCTGTTAGGTGCACTGGAGATTGGCAACCACAAAACTATGCTCTGCTTTGCACAGGCTGTGGTCTTTTCATTTTCTCTCTTCCTCCCCTTTCCAGTGCCCATCCCTTGCACTGACATGCTTAATCCCATCTTAACTGTCTCAGTAGCCAGACAGAACAATAAGAAAGCCAGGAAGATGGCAGCAAAGCCGGAATTTTAAAATTATATAGCAAAAAACTAAAAATGGATATTATCAAAAACATTCATTATTGATATTCAAACAGTATGTTTAAAATAGATGTGTTGTGATAAAACTAGGTATTTTGTAAATTTAGATTACAGTTAAAATCCTGTGGAAGGACAGGATGCCATCATCAGATGAATGGTTCTTTGACGCCAGTCTTGCCATTTGTCTCTCTGTTTCTAATCTTTCTGCTGCAGGTTGGGAAGACTGTGGCAAGGTGGCTCTGATATCATCTCTAGAGACCTCCAGATTTCCTTGGTTTCTCTCACTCTTGCTTTCAGCCTGGGTCTTGCATGAGACTGCACTAGTTTTTTTGGTGGTTGAGCTCATCCTGTGAAAGAAAGATCAGGTGTGCTTGTACTTTTGGCTCTGCCAAAAGACTTAGTTGTTGTTGACCAGAAGGGTTTTGACCTGTTTGTGGACCTGTTGCCTTATTTTCTTTCTCTGAGAGAGCCCAGGATGTGAGAGGCTGCTCGTGGAAATAGTGTAATGAATTAGTGAGATCATTATGAAGAAAACATACATCTGTTTCTCTTTATTATATCAAATTCTGACAGATCTTTGCTTTCAAAGAACTTGGCCTAAATCGTAGATTAGATGAGACCAAGTTAGCTGGAGTCCTGCCTAGATAAGATATGTGATACTTGTAAGTTGAAACTATGGCAGGGTGGCCCCCTGTAACAAGGCATTAGTCCTTTCGTGGGAGGGGGTGACATTTGCAGACCAGGATGTCTGTAATAGGGACATAGTCCCTTTAAGGCAGGAGGTTTTTTTAATTTTAGTCATCAGCTGGAGCATATGATTGATGGTTCAAGAGACTAGGAATATGACTCTCTGAGTGGACAATATAAGAAGTAGCTGGAGCTCAGCATGAAGGAAATTAGATTTGCAAAAACCTGGGCCAAGTTCTCCAGACAGGAAGCCTGGAGCTTAGCTGAAAGAGGGCCTGGAGGAGTGGAGAAGTGTCCAGTCTGGGAAAGTCTGTAAAGAAGCCTCGAACTGAGCAGGCCATGAAGGAAGTGATGCAGAGAAAAAGTGATACAATCATGTCAAGTGAATTTGGCAGTTACTGAATATATAGGGTTCCTGGACCAGAACCCAGAAGAGAAGGGGGTCTGAGTTCTTATATAGTGACATCTGGAAGTGGTGGACATAAACCCCTAAATTCAGGGGAAGAAAACTAATTGAGCCCTAAAAGAGAGACTACAGAGTTGGAGAGCCTAAAGAAGGCTGGGGAAGAACTTTCTAGAGCCCAGATTGGGGCCTAAAGACACTTTTAAGCCCATGGGAAGGTCTGTACAGAAAAAGTCTGGGAGGAAGATTGTTTAGTTGTTTCTCTCACTGGAACTACAGTAGCCTATATAGTATAGATCCTAGGTCTCTGAAAGACGTCTTCTCTCTCTGTTCATCAGTGTGGAAATGCCAGCTTTTAGGTACTTGTGCTAACATTCAGTAATTTAACTCTGTGGCCCAGTACAATTTCATGGAGAACTCTTGATACTGGATTTCAGCTCATCAGAGATCCAGCAGAGTCAGGGTTGTTTTGGTGGCCGTCGTCGTCTTCATCATCTTCATCATCAAAACTTCATGGCATGGTGTGAACCCAGCTGGCCTTTACCTGTGGATGTGGGTGTTTAGTTTATTTTGTAAGTGTTTCTTAATTAGATTGGACAGCATGATTTATGTAGTGTTTGGGAGGTGAGGTATTGTACTTGCACTCAGAGATCTTTGTACTGGGAGCATTTTATTGATTAACAAATAACAACACACTGAAGCATACTGCCGTATCTTAATGCCTAGGATTCCAAGACTGACATTAGAGAAATAAAGTGTGTGTGTGTGTGTGTGTGTGTGTGTTAATAATTATAATTATTATCAGTAATTGTTATGGCACGATTTATCCCAATGTCCCTTTGATCTTTCAAGCAGACACCTTGTTACTCTGTAATTCAGTTTCAGAGGCTGGTTGCCCACAGACAGCTGACAGGAGCCATCGGGCAAAGATCAGCAAAGAGCATAACACTAAAATTTATTTTTATCAGTTTAAATACAACATAACAATGTGTATGCTTTTGAGGCTTAATATACAACTGTAAAGTAGCTTTGAAAAATTGTCATGAAAACTTATCAACCTAGGTACAATGTCTATTCATCTGCACTTTTCTATAATGACAGTTGATCGTGGAAAAGAACTCGAGTGGTATTTTAACTGACCATCAAAATATGACTTGCTGAGGGTGAGGGGTGTGTGGGATTTGGCAAGGCTACAGGAAGGTATCCAATGACTATGGACTCTGTGGCTGATCATCCAGTCATTACTGATGTTGATCACGTGTTGATTGAAAAGTAGAATCTCAAACAGCCTTTCAAATCAGTTGTTAAAGCCAAAAAAAAAAAAAAAAAAAAAAGAAGGATTGAGGGATTTGAATTCATTTAAGTTTTGCTAGTGGAGAAATTGGGTTCAGACTTGGATTGCTGGCATATGGTTACATTTCATGAAATACCATCATTAATTGCGGTTAAAGGGAGCCTTGAACTTGAGCCTGTATTATGGTAAACCTCATGTTGCCAAGTTTGATAGCTTGCCTTTAGACTGAGTTTAGAGACCTTGTTAGAATAAACAGACTTCAATTTCTTGTAAAATGTAGATCTTGTTCATTGAACTGAATTATTTTAAAGATCCTACAATTGTTAGAGGTAGTTTAGTAGACTGGATAATAAAGCCTGAAGGAGCGTGTACTCAAGTTTGTTTGAATGGATGAGAACAACTGGTCCCTCCTGCAAATACTATTGGAATGATTTTTTTCATTTAAGTCACTTGTCATGCATTTGGAAAGCAGTAAGTAATATCCTAATAGTACTAAAAGCCTCCCCAAGTTGTCTTCAGCAGCAGTTTTTGAAAAGTTCATGGGCTGTTGCGGGATAATAGAAGAGAAGGAACTTTGGGTAAGGCTCTTTCAATATGCAAGGCTAAAAGGGCTTTCTGCTACATTGCCATTCCCTATTTTTAACCATCAGCTTCACTTCTCAAAAACATACAATTCTGAATGTTTCATTTAAAGAAAAATATTTCCAAGAGACATTTCAGGCAAAGGGAAATATCTTTTCCCTCTAGGGTGAAAACTAGAAGAAATAATTGTTCTTAAGTTTTTGCCCTAGTTTAGTATCTATTATCATTACCTGTGCTATTAAAAATAAACAAATATTTTGAAATCTTGCCCTCTGCCCACAGCTATCTTATGTACCAATCTGATTGATAAGTGAAATGAGTGAATCCTCTGTGTTTGAATGAATGAATGAATGAGTGAATATGGATGTGCTTACATTTACAAGTATCATAGTTGGCATTCTGTGCATATTTTGCTTTTGAGTCTTTGATTCTACTGTCCTTGCAAATCACTATACGGTTGCAAATTAACCCATAAGATGATAGACAATTTATGGTACTAAGTTCATGAATTGAAGTATTATGCCAGTAGATTTCCATGTACATTTTCCTGGGTGGCAGAGTTAGTAAGAATACCACACGTGCTACAACAGGTTATATTTGCATAATCAATTATTTGCTGTACTACATTTAAAAATGTCTGTGATCATTTTCTGTTCACATTTCAAATAGCTGGTGTAAAAGCAAACACCACAATGCACAGCTATTTCTCCTGCTATCCCACTGTAGTGAGGTGGCATGGCCTCCCTCAGAGGTGGACGCGGAGGGAACGCTGCAAGTCGCCTGGTGGGTGGAACCAGGAGGGCCACGCTCTGCAGTGGCGGGACAGAGAGAGGAAGTATAAAAGGCTGGCCCAGCAGCTCTGTCAAAAGCGAGCTGCAGAAGGAGACAGACGCTTCTTCCCTGCTGCTGGAGTGGGATGCCAAGGAGAACTGCTGCTGCCTAGAAGACCAGCCTGAGCTTCCAGAGAGCCCTGCCACTCCCGACGCTGAGGAGCTGCTTCCGCTACCCTTGGCAGAGTATCCCGGGGAGCCTGAGGATGACCCCTGGATGCAGGTACACCCGAGGGGGAGAATAGGAAGCAGGAGTCAGGGAGTCAGACAGTCTGACTATGGTGCCGCCGGAAACACGGTCAGCGTGTTGCGGGTGGAATCCCAGCTGACTCAGAGGCAGACCACTTTGCCAGTGTTCGGGGCCCTGGCCTGGGATATGGAGTTGGGCAGGCCTGCGTCCCCCCTGCCATCCCATCCCTGGGGTGGCAGTATTCCCCCTTCTTAGGCCAAAAGGCCTGCGCTTCTCGGGCATCCCTACTGGAGCCCCAGCAACAGTACTTGGCGCTCGCCCCCTGCTGGAGTCCCTAGACTGGGCGGATAAACTGCTACAGCTCTGCCTAACTGCAGGCCAGAGCCTTGACTGCTTTCTGCCCCACCATGCTGGAAGGCCGGGGCCCATTGAGAACCGCAAATTCTCCCCTTGTTTTTTCTTCATTTGGGAGAATACTCTAGCAGACCAAACTGCGAGGAGGCGTGGCCTCCCTCGGATGCGGAGGGACGGTCACGCCAGCTTACACCCACCAATCAGGAATGAAATCGAAAATGCCTGAAAGTGTTAATTTATTTTGGTAAGTTTCAAACGTACTGTTAATAGGCTTTATCCCAGTGCTCATTTGGACACTTGTTCATGTCCCCACACACAAGTGCCAAGAATCTGTTTCATGAATGCTGATACCATTCACGCATGAACAAGAAAATGCTGGGCTAACCTGTCATTAAACTCTTAAAGCTGGAACATGTGTTTATTCTGGTATAGCTGCCTATGGCATGTAATATTAGGACATAATGTAATGGGGATGTGTCGGATGGGCTCATTCACAAGAAAAGGCTAGTACAGCACTCGGTGCTGAATTGGTAAAGGCACAGATAACTGACACGTTAGACGAGAAAGCGCCATTAGTGATATCTGTGTCAGAGTTAGTATGTTTAATGTGTAGAACCATCTACAATGCTTACAACTACTTTTGACCACTCCAAAAAACCTAAAGGCTCATCCCAGAGTGAATTTTTATAACTAAGTTTTCGGTGTGTGAGTTCTTACAGGAAAGTAACAATCAGATACTGAAATGCTGGCATACCTTGGGCTATAGCAGCACAAGTGGATGCAGCTATAATAATGTTTTAATACACTGTATGAAAAAAAGGATGTAGAGTGGATGGGTACATCTGTTGACAATCTTTCTTTTTAATTTGAAGCCACCTGAAGGCTCTAACTAGCTGAATAATAACCCGATCCCCATATGGTTTCCGTTCTTTCAGAGTAATAGCATGCAGAAAAAGAGTCTACTTTTAGCTCTGACTTCTGTTTGCTTCTTTGTGAGTCTGAGAACGCTTCCTGTCTGCTTGGTGATAGGAAATGTAACCAAAACAGACTTAGATGAGTGACATTTCTCATGCCTGGCTTTCCACTTTGGTAACTTGTGTAAACTTGTACAGAGAACCCATTTGTACAAGCTGCTGCATGCATGCAGATAGAGATGGTGTCTTCAGGATGATTTGCAGCTCATTTTTAATTATAATTTTTATCTTGTTAGTTCCTCAGTATTTATACAGTAGATATTATAAAGTATTTTTCCCATTTATAATTCCTCTTATACTCTAATCTCTCAACAATTTTGTACTGTCACTTTTCAATTGAATTTAGGTTTGTGACTAAAGCAATTGAAAGGCACATTTTTTAATAAATGCAATTAAATTTTAAAGCCACTTTTGCTTTGGTTAGAAAACTACTCATGGAAAACAACTTTTCTCTTCTGCTTATATCTCTTAATTTTTCTTACATTCCCTTGCATGTGCCCTCAATTTCCTTCCTGCCCATATTTTCCTGTTCTCTCATGGTTTCCTGTCCATTTTCTACATTATGGGTACCAGTAAGTAATCATTTTCACTGAGGTCAGCCCTGTTTCATCCTAATTGGGGGGAAGAAGCGGGAATGGAGAAATGGTAGCCGTTTTGAGTAAGGTTGAAAGTTTATAGGGATGCTGACAAACATTAGGAGACCAGGGGAAGTGTGGTTTAAAAAAGTCCAAAACAACAGCAAACCGCCCCCAACATCCTATAATCATGAGATTCTGATAATGTGAGAACTGTTGACTCTAGATTTTGTATAAGGGCCTTGCTCCACAATTTTAGCCCCCACCCTCACTTCCAGTCACATAGGATTTGAAATGTTAATTCTCACTTCTTTAGAAATGTCTTGTATTGGACGTTAATACCACAGTAAAATAAGATGATTACATTAGAGGACGAGGAGAAATGAGATACATACCAAAGCCTGTGGGGCAGTTTGTTTGGTACTGATGCTGCTGAATCACTGTGCAAAATGAGTGGACTGGCAAGCTGATAGTCTGTATCATTACCAACCTGTGTAGCTGTATCAATCAACCCCATTTTATTTAAATAGTTTATTACATACGTTACTGTATATAAAATAGCATCCCTTCATCTTCACCATTGTGGCACCCCAGACTTATATGGAGATGTGTGATTCTGTCGAAAGTTGTGTAGGAGTTGGACCATGGCCTACTTTGATGGAGCAACACAACTTATGCCATTTTTACTTATCCAAAGGCAAATTTCCACAACATGCCTATGCCAGGGAGTGTCAAGTTTAAGGATTCCAAGGCAGCATCATGGGCACTGAGTAATAGAGTTGACTTTTGGGTTGACATTTTATTAAACACTCCTGGTTTGGAAAAATTTCAAAAACCCTGCGATTAAGAGGACATGCTGCATTATGATAGCCTCACCAGCTGGGGCTGGATTGGAGCCAATCTCACAATGATGGGAGACACTACAGCCCTTTAATGAATTTGAGCCCTCTGACTGCCTGCCTGTCCCCCACTTGCCTTCCTCCTGGGACAGAATAACCAATCAGAGCTGTCACAGATGGAACTGTCTCCACCTTCTTTTCCCCACAGCAACCAGAAGTTATTCTTAATGGGAGTGGAAAGGGGGAGCGGGAACAGGGAACTAAAGAGACCAGCAACTCAAAGCGGCTCAGCTCCCCACTCCCCTTCTGTGAGCAATGGGGCAGCTTATTCTTTAAGCACGGAAAATATACAAAACAAAACTTTCATTTTTAGGTTTCAGAATAACAGCCGTGTTAGTCTGTATTCGCAAAAAGAAAAGGAGTACTTGTGGCACCTTAGAGACTAACCAATTTATTTGAGCATAAGCTTTCGTGAGCTACAGCTCACTTCATCGTATGCATACTGTGGAAACTGCAGAAGACATTATATACACAGAGACCATGAAACAATACCTCCTCCCACCCCACTCTCCTGCTGGTAATAGCTTATCTAAAGTGATCACTCTCCTTACAATGTGTATGATAATCAAGGTGGGCCATTTCCAGCACAAATCCAGTTTTTCTCACCCTCCGCCCCCCCGCCCCCAAACTCACTGTCCTGCTGGTAATAGCCCACCCAAAGTGACCACTCTCTTTACAATGTGTATGATAATCAAGATGGGCCATTTCCAGCACAAATCCAGGTTTTCTCACCCCTCCCCCCTTTTTTCCAAAAACCACACACACAAACTCACTCTCCTGCTGGTAATAGCTTATCCAAAGTGACCACTCTCCTTACAGTGTGTATGAAAATCAAGGTGGGCCATTTCCAGCACAAATTTCCCCCAACCTGAAGCAAATACTCACCAACAATAACATACCACACAACAGAACCACTAACCCAGGAACCTATCCTTGCAACAAAGCCCGTTGCCAACTGTGCCCACATATCTATTCAGGGGACACCATCACAGGGCCTAATAACATCAGCCACACTATCAGAGGCTCGTTCACCTGCACATCCACCAATGTGATATATGCCATCATGTGCCAGCAATGCCCCTCTGCCATGTACATTGGTCAAACTGGACGGTCTCTATGTAAAAGAATAAATGGACACAAATCAGATGTCAAGAATTATAACATTCATAAACCAGTCGGAGAACACTTCAATCTCTCTGGTCACGCAATTACAGACATGAAGGTCGCTATCTTAAAACAAAAAAACTTCAAATCCAGACTCCAGCGAGAAACTGCTGAATTGGAATTCATTTGCAAATTGGATACTATTAATTTAGGCTTAAATAGAGACTGGGAGTGGCTAAGTCATTATGCAAGGTAGCCTATTTCCCCTTGTTTCCCCCCCCCCCCCCAGACGTTCTGGTTAAACTTGGATTTATGCTGGAAATGGCCCACCTTGATTATCATACACATTGTAAGGAGAATGGTCAGTTTGGATGAGCTATTACCAGCAGGAGAGTGAGTCTGTGTGTGTGTGTGGGGGGGGGGGGGGGGGGGGCTGAGAAAACCTGGATTTGTGCTGGAAATGGCCCACCTTGATTATCATGCACATTGTAGGGAGAGTGGTCACTTTGGATGAACTATTACCAGCAGGAGAGTGAGTTTGTGTGTGTATGGGGGTGGGAGGTGAGAAAACCTGGATTTGTGCTGGAAATGGCCCACCTTGATTATCATGCACATTGTAGGGAGAGTGGTCACTTTGGATAAGCTATTACCAGCAGGAGAGTGAGTTTGTGTGTGTGGTTTTTGGAAAAAAGGGGGGGTGGTGAGAAAACCTGGATTTGTGCTGGAAATGGCCCATCTTGATTATCGTACACATTGTAAAGAGAGTGGTCACTTTGGATGGGCTATTACCAGCAGGAGAGTGAGTTTGTGGGGAGGGGGCGGGCGGAGGGTGAGAAAACCTGGATTTGTGCTGGAAATGGCCCACCTTGATTATCATACACATTGTAAGGAGAGTGATCACTTTAGATAAGCTATTACTGGCAGGAGAGTGGGGTGGGAGGAGGTATTGTTTCATGGTCTCTGTGTATATAATGTCTTCTGCAGTTTCCACAGTATGCATCTGATGAAGTGAGCTGTAGCTCACGAAAGCTTATGCTCAAATAAATTGGTTAGTCTCTAAGGTGCCACAAGTACTCCTTTCCTTTTTTCATTTTTAGAGCACTCCTATGTCACATTTTGTGCTTTGGTTTGGAACTCTGATTTGCTTTGCTGTCTTGCTCAGTAAAGGAAGAAATATTGCTCATGAGAATTTCAGCTTCTCTGAGCTGGTATATCTTCGGTTTAAAAAAAAAAACCCACACAATATGGAATGGATTCTAGAAATCTGAATCTATCCCACATGCAGTACAGAATCCAACTCTATGAACAGTGGTTTGGCCCCTTAAAAAAAACGGGGGGAGGGGGGGGCAAAACAAAAGAAAAAATTGCTCTCAGTTTCATCAGAGGTTAATTATCTGTTTCTAGATGGGCTCAAGCAAGAGCTGTTCTACCTACACATTCTTGTTAGAAGCTCCTGTATTGCTGTATATGCTAAACTATTTATTTTGTGTGCATGGGCATGTATGTGTTTTTTCCCATAACCATTTTAATGCTTGTTAAGGTCTTTTATTGTGGAGGTATTTTATTGGTAATTCTTTGTGTTGCATTTTTCATACTCTTTACCTTCAGGGTGATTGTTGCTATCATGTTTCACCTTGAGCTGGGAATGCTGCATAGGGGAATGCATTGGATTTAGTATTTTTGGTTCTCAATGCATTGTCCACCCAGGTGCACCTGGCAAGGCAATAAGATGCAGTTGAGTCATAGTTTAATTATTTTGCTTGATGTGGAAAGTGGCAAGGTGCTAGATAGTGATTTTGATATTATGGTGCAGCAGAAGCTGCACTGTACTTAAGGATGCATCAGAGAGTTTCATTCTAACAGTAGAAGGAATGGTGAATTTCTGATGTCAGTGAGTTTTAGTACAACAAAAAATTACATCATATGCTTTTTATATCAATTCTATCATCAGATCAATACATCAGATTGTCACACATTCCATGCATTTGGGAAGTTATTTTGCCTTAACATTGCTGAGGTCACTGTTAAGGTTTTGCATTAGAGTATGCATTTGATGAAGCTGGGTTAGCTTCAGGACATCATGCCTTGAGCCAGTAGGCGATAGAGCTTTCGCTCCCTCCTGAAATTCATGTAATTTCATCTCTTCCCATTTAAAAAAAAACCCTTGAAGCTTATTTTTGGGGCATTCTTAAATTACTATCACTGATGTTGTTGTTTTATTGCCTTGTTTTGATTCTTTTTGTCTTTTATTCTTGTTGTCTGTAATATTGTGGAGGTTGGAGTGTTTTTGTTAATGAGGATTTTTTATTGTTCAGCACACAAGTCCTTATTTAGTGGCAGGGGTGCCGTATAAATAAAATTGTTGTTCTAGTGTTATTTCTGCTTTGGATTATCTGTTGGAGACGGAAGCAAAAGTCTTATGGGACATTGCAGTGTATTGCAGTTGTACTCAATATGAAGGTGAAAAAGAGTGTACATGTCTTTCCCTTTAACTTTTTATTTCCCTGTTTATAAGGTTTTGGGTGGGCAGGGTATGCCCTGCTGCAAGCTTATCTGTCATTAAATGTAGTGTGTGTTGCTAATATATATAGTGTATTTCATGTGTGTGCACAATATAAATACATACATTTCCCATTTGTAGGAGAAGGTCTGTACTATCTGTATAATTAATGTTGCTTGGATGGTATTAAATGATAGTGACAGATCACGTGGGTGTTAAGGGTTTGACACAGTGGGAGGCGGCACATATGTATCTTCAGCATTAACGCGATGGACATCCATTCAGCATAAGGGTGGCCAGGCCTTTCCCTAGGAAACATATGCCAAAACTATTATCAAAGACTACGTCATGGCCTGCAGCAAACTGGACAGGATGATAATGAGGAGGGAATTGCACAGAAAAAGACTGTGTGGGCATCCCATTTTATTACAACAGAATGCTAAATAAACAGATTATTTCTATGACTAGTAAAGTATTTGCTTGGTCAGCAACAATGGCATTTTGGTCTTTATCAAGTTTATACTACTGTTGTTTTACTTTTTGTTTACTTTGGCTGCTATTTTTTTAAATGAAAAAATAAACAAAGGGAAACATCTGAGATGCTGTAAAAAGCACCGTGGATCCAGAACAGCTCATTATTTCTCCTTGAGGGGGAAATCTGTGGTGCACTCTGTGATGTCTGACAATGTGTAATGAGGCACTCCACTATGTCAAACCCAGAGTCATAATTCTGTCTTATCTCGCTGTGATAATAAGACTTTTTGAACTACTGAACTCAACAGAAGTTATAGATGTAAAGGAAATGGCTTGTGTTTTGCCACCTATTTAAAGTAGTTAGAGTCAGAGATCAGGTAATTCAAATCAGTTAACCTTTAGCTCTAGGACTATATATCCCAAATCTAATTTGGAAATCACATTGCTTGAATGGTGCCAAAGTTGTCTAATACTCATTTTTCAGCAGTTATCTCCATAGTGTTTGTATTGGAGTGTCTCTCTCTCTCTCTTTTTTTGGCTGATCTTCTTATATGGTTTTTGTTTTCTAAAGGTTTCCCTGGATAGCAACGAGGCCCAGAAGTCAAGCCAGTCTTCCTAAGTGAGGGGGCCCGCTCAGAAACTGTTCACTGAGGGATAGTACGGCTTGCCTGTCACTCTTGCTGTTATGGCAGGAGGTACTGTAATGGTGAACAAGCAATGTCTAAGTTATGCCCTTCTCTGGATACTAAGGACTACAGGTGAGAACCAGTGCTCCCAAACTCATATCTAATTTTACTTGTTCCATATCTCATAAACAAGTTAGCAATGCCAGAAATAGCGTTTGCTTTAAATTTATTTACACTTCTATTTCCCCCACTCATTTTATTCTGTCTTCGTTTTTCTTGATAACTGTCTATGAATGTGGATATCTGAATTCCAGCAAGAAATGATAGAAATTCCTTATGGGACTTCACTATTTTGTATCCTAGGAACTCATTTATCATTAAACTTGAAATAGGCATTGGTCTGATATGCATCTTGGGTGATACTGCAATATACTCCTGGCATATTGGCAGGTCAGCTTTACATTATTATTTTTACATTTCAGCTGGGTCATGTTTTTTTGCTAGGGCAACAAAAATGATTAGGGGTCTGGAACACATGAGTTATGAGGAGAGGCTGAGGGAGCTGGGATTGTTTAGCCTGCAGAAGAGAAGAATGAGGGGTGATTTGATAGCTGCTTTCAACTACCTGAAAGGGGGTTCCAAAGAGGATGGCTCTAGACTGTTCTCAATGGTAGCAGATGACAGAACGAGGAGTAATGGTCTCAAGCTGCAGTGGGGGAGGTTTAGATTGGATATTAGGAAAAACTTTTTCACTAAGAGGGTGGTGAAACACTGGAATGCGTTACCTAGGGAGGTGGTAGAATCTCCTTCCTTAGAGGTTTTTAAGGTCAGGCTTGACAAAGCCCTGGCTGGGATGATTTAACTGGGAATTGGTCCTGCTTCGAGCAGGGGGTTGGACTAGATGACCTTCTGGGGTCCCTTCCAACCCTTATATTCTATGATTCTATGATTCTATGTCATTGCAAATAATGCAATTCTGCAGTTAAATATGAACATTTCAGAAGCTACACTATATGGGATTTTAAATGATGTAAATGGATTGCTATTTAAGCATTGTCAGATGGGGAATTGAGCAGGAAAAGGAGGAAGAACACTTGTTGTATTTGAAAAAGCCCCTGAATTTTGAATAAATTTAGCTTTCACCCGTTAAAAATACCTAAGTGGATATCTTCAAAGGTGTCCATGTGAAAATGCTAATTGTTGCTATTCCACCTACAGCTGTGGAAAAACATTGCTATTCCCACAAATGTTTCAAATCAATTTACTCTTCTTTTATGTGGCTAGGACAACCACCTTTTTCTGGAAAAGATATTCTTATCTTTTGGAGGAAAAGAAACCTTTTTAAAAACAGACTTTTCTTCAGCTGTTAACTTCCAGTAGTTTTCTTTCACGTCTGGATTTTTTTCTGAATAACAAGTAAAGATTGGTTAGGAACATCGTCAGTTTTTGCGGTTTTTCCTTTAATTCATTTTAGTGCTCATGAAAGTTGACAGTTCATGAATACGCTTTTAGAGGCGGTTAGAAATGCATCATCTAGTGTTAATTTGATGACACTGGAGACGTATGCCTTCTGTTTATGGACAGAATAGGTTGAACCAGTGTCAGGGCTGTTTTGACTTATACAGTCCCCTCAATCGTCTTGTCTTCACTAGAAAACAATGTGTGTTCTTACTACATGTCAGCTAATATGCAGTAACTACAATGAGGTAAACATCTAGTTGCATTTTTAACACGTTAGCAGTTTGATCTTCCCAGGATCTGCTAACGCATGTGAAAATTACAAACTGCCTTGTCGTCACTATCTTGCCATTTTTGTATGCAGTGGTATTGTAGCTGGGTTGGTCCCAGGATATTAGAGAGACAAGGTGGGTGAGGTAATATCTTTTATTGGGCCAAATTCTGTTGGTGAGAGAGACAAGCTTTCGAGCTTATGCAGAAGTGTAAGCTTGAAAGCTCGTCTCTCTACCAACAGAAGTTGGCCCAATAAAAGATATTACCTCACCCACCTTAACTTCAGTAGAATTTTACCACGTTAGGTGTATTCCTACCATATGTTAACTTTTTGCCTAATATGGACACGCCCAAAATCTCTTCATCCTGACCTGAAGATGTATATCCTTTAGGGATGCAAAGATAGTGTAGTTCCCATGCTTGTTCTAACATTTGTCTGTCAGCCAAGGTGTCAGTCTGTGATGAGGACACCTGTCCACCATAAATGAAGCACAGCTCATTTTTCACAGTCCACCAAACTACTGTCTGGCTCTGACTTCATTCATCCTCCACTTGGGCTTGATCTGATTCTGTGACTGATAGGTGAAAGGTTTTATATTCAAATGCTTATTTCCTAAGCCATCCAGTTTTGTTTTGTTTTTTAATCTTTATCACAAGAAAAATTACTGTTGAGTACAGGGATTCAAGGGAGGGAAAAATCTGGTTGCAATTCATTTTGTCAAATTATAAAAAACAAGTGTCACTGGGCCCCATGCTTCTGTCAGAGATGGTGTACAGTGACAAGTACCATGCAGGTGTGTGGGATTTTTAAAAAGGTGTGAAAATTATTAAATAGGCTTGGCTCTCTTGGATGGAGCAATTTTCATCATGGGAACTTGACCCCTTGCTTCCAGCTCTCCCTGCGCGACTTGTGTGGGCCCCACAACGCATTGTGAAAATTTACAAAAAGGGATTGTGTTGGAGGGTGGCACGTGACTCACTGGGATACCTGTCCATAGTGCACTGCACTTTGCGTTAACACAAGCACTCCTGCTGAGAATGTGCAGCACTAACGCAAGCAGTCAAGTATAAATGCACATGCACGATCGACTAACTGTTGCGGTCTTATGCTGATGTAATTGGCACAGACCAAAACTTGTAGTGTAGACATGGCCTAACTGTAGTGGATTCAAACTCTTTAGTGAGTATAACACAATAAGCCTCTTGGAGGAGGAATGCAGCTGCTGTATGAGACTATAAGAAAATAAAGAAAATCTTAGAATTCTGCCTTTTTGATTAGAAGTCTATTCTCTGATGAGCATGATTTGCGTTCTTTGTGGTGCTAAGTGTCACAAAGGTAGAAACTAAGGAACAAAAGGGATAATTTAGTTGGTGTTGGTCCTGCTTTGAGCAGGGGATTGGACTAGATGACCTCCTGAGGTCTCTTCTAACCCTCATCTTCTATGATTCTATGAATTATGCTTCTGGAGAGAAGACCCTAGCTGAAATGTGAAATTATAAGAAATATCTTTGTATGTTGTGTTTTGAGTCTACTACTTTTTCAAGTATATTTCTGCATTGTAGGCATCAAGGGCCTGCACTAATATGCACTGAAATTAATGGGAGTCTTTTCATTGACTTTGATTGGGTCAGGTCCTAAGTAGAAGTAGTAGTTCATTCTGACTTGTAAGCCTGCAAGAAATAGCTATGCTAAATTTGGAAAGAAATATAGCAAAAGAGAGTCTCCATTACAGTAGAGCTGAATATACAGCATGCTTAACCCCTGTCATTATGTATGAAGCTGTCAAATGCTAACAATAATGCAACATTAAATGGAATGATTTTGCACTGCAGCGAACATGAGCAATTGTTTTTGTTTTCCTCAGTGTGTGTATATAGAGAGAGATATTTGAATTGTTGGTATATTATCAGAAACCAGGATTCAGAACTTGAAATAGTGCAAAAATAATACCAATTCTACAAGCTGAAAACCAAGGCCTGTCAGGTATTATCACATCCACTCCCGTTTTCCACTTCGTTAGACCCAGAAGGAAATTCTTTCAAATGTTTGCTAACCTTCACTGAACAAGAATAGCAACTTAATAAACATGAATTTTCCTTGGGGAATTCAACTGCATGGTGTTGGTTTCCCCCACAACATCTTGCCCACCTTGTTTTGAGTGTCTTTCAAGGAACAAAAGTGTAACACTGCTTCTTGATATTACAAAACTATCTCAAGGAGACAAGTTGCATTGTTATTTTCCCAGAAAAATCTTATATTTACTTAATGAAAAATTAGACTAAATGCTATTTTGTAAGCCCACAAGGAAAGTATATTTCTACTGTGAAGAATTCCCATTTGGTAATCTCAGACACTTTAAATACTGATACCATTTAACTATACAGGAAAAATGAAAAACTATGAACTACTGGATATCTGTCAAACTAGAAGTTTTTAATTTTTTTCCAGCACATCCTACTAGTAGACTTGCACTAACTGTAGCCCACATTTATAAAATAAATGAAAGGAGGAATGGATAAAGATTATTTACAGAAAGGAAGTCAACTTAGAACTCTTTTCTCATTTTAATTCCAGTGTGAAATGTATTCTAGGCAGTTGCTTAGCTTCAGTCAGTGAAACCCCTTAATAGTAAGAACAGGAAATTGTTAATAATGTTTGGTTTCTTGTGAAATCCATGCTCCATCATAGACTGAATACATGACCGTTTTCACTGATTTTCCTCTCTTGGTATGTGCCTATCTGTCAGTGTACATAAAACTTCGAAATAATACATATGACCCACCTCTTCTAGAATGCCATTTCATTTCTTTTCTCCTAACCTCTGAATGTGAAGGATTGGTTGTACTAGTTTGTTTACTGTGTCAGAGCTAAATAACATGTTAGTTTCCCTTTGCTCACTCTCATGCTGCAGAAAAATTCTCCTCTTTATAGATCTTTTCTGTTTCTTAATTGGTCCACCACTGCCTGAATCACTGTAAATAAACCTCTCACTACAAGTGTACATACTGGAAAACTATGATGGTAAAGAATGAGTGCAACTGATGACTTATTTAATAGATTTGTAGGCTCCATGTAAATAAACACAGCTGCATAAATTAAAATTGTGAAAATTCAGCCTTCTAAGGATGTATTGGACAGGGTGCCGATGGAAGATCTATTGTGTTTAAAGGCAGCATCATGGTATTTAAGTGTCTAAGTAACATAACAGATGTACTCCTCCTTCTGGCTGGTAGTTAGTTGTATGTTAATACTCTACAGAGAATAGCAGTAATGAACTCAAAGCTATTATTTGTCAAATCATTTTAGCATCAGCTTTCTATCATGCTCAGATTTAACCCTACCGTGCATTGTTGTAGTCATACCACAGCTTTGTGCTCGTTCCTGCTTAATTATCAAATAAGCAGCGCTCATTCTTGCATCCTTATTGATTAGGAAGTTTATAGAATGCAGGTCATTAATACACCAGTAAAATCATGGTAGTATTCTGACTGCCAAAAAGGAAATATTATAGGTATTAAACTACAGCATTTTTCCCTGTCTCCTTGACTAATTCCATAACATCTTATAAGGATCTTATTTCATTCAACTTTAAAAATGGCCACCCTCACTGTATAGCAGAAATTAATAACTGAAATAAATGCAGTGAAAAAGTCAATGTTATGTAAGTAGGCTAGTTTCACAAGGAATATTAATTTTTAAATTATTACACAGCAAATTGATGAAGGAGAATATCCTTGATAATGAACACTTTTTCTTCACTTGTGTTAAAGTGTACTATGAAAAGTGACTTAAATATGAGATTGTGGTATACTGCTTGTTTCTAGAAGTGACTGGACAAACGTTTGTAGCCATATTGTAACTCAAATTAACAAGCCCTGGGATTAACAACACACTTCTGTGCCCTGAAGCATCTAGGGGTATGTCTACATTGCGTTTTAAAATCATGGCAGCAAGTCTCAGAGCCCAGGTCTACAGACTCACACTATATTGCTAAAAACAGCAGTGTAAACATTGTGCCTTGGCCTGGAGCTTGGGCTCTGAAACCCAGTCCCTTCCGAGGCTTCAGAGCCTGAGCTCCAGCATCTACTCAGCTGTTTCTGGTGCTGTAGTGTTGGCTCCACGAGCTCGAGTCTGTAGACCCAGGTTCTGATACTCACTGCTGCAGGTTTTAAAACGTGGTTTAAACATACTGTACCTTTAATGGACAGTTGCAAAGGTGTTAGCTAACTCTAAGATAAATGGCAAAGAAGAATTACCTTGAGTTACAGTAGGGCCACAAACTCTAGCCTAAATGTATTTTCAGTAGCCCATTTTAGTCAGAGATTTAAAGGCATCATGCTGGAATATATTATGGTAGTTAACATTTTAAGACCATTGTACATAAGGCAGTGCATGTCTTAGCATGTGCTAAACTGGCTAAGTAAAAGCCTTGGTTCCCCTCAGGCTTTAATTGGATGAGTTTACTAGTTGTTAAAGTATACATTGCATTATCCACACTCAACTTTTAAAATGTGTTTTCGTGTGTGTTAGCTAACATGTTAACAACATGCTTTTAAATCTTAATCTACACAAAGACAATGACTCCATTGCACATTTGCTCAGTGTATAAGTAAAAGGATGGTTGTGTTTTTTTTTTTTTTGTTTTGTTTTTTTCAAAGCTATCAGTCCTGTACATTCTGCCTGGTTTCTGAAAGTCAGGCTGTGACCTCTATGGTTAGGGCGACGAGATAGCAACTGTGAAAAAAGGGACCGAGGATGGAGGGTAATAGGCGTCTATATAAGAAAAAGTCCCCCAAAACAGGACTGTCCCTTTAAAAACGGGACAGATGGTCACCCTATTTATGGTTCATAATTTAAAGAACAATTCTGTTCAAGATGTGTAAAACAGAAGACTCAACTTCATTCTTTTGGAACTGTGTTGGCTCTGCAGGGCTAATAGGTGTAAAGTAGTAAAACCGCTTTTACACTGGTAAAGTCAGCAGCTACAACTGACTATGCACACGAAGAAGTTCTGGTGAGCAAGAAGGTGGTATTTGGACATAGTCCTAGGGCAATGGTTCTTGAACTGTACTGGTGACCCCTTTCACATCGCAAGCCTCTGAGTGCGATCCCCCATTATAAATTAAAAACACTTTTTTAAATACATTTAACACCATTATAAATGCTGGAGGCAAAGCCAGGTTTGGGGTGGAGGCTGACAGCTTGCGACCCCCCGCATTTAATAACCTTGCGACCTTCAGGGAGGTCCCAACCCTCAGTTTGAGAACCCCTGTCCTAGGGTCTTATTCTCCACTGCTTTGCCATTTATGTAATCATTTATTCCAGTGCAAAAAGCTTTAAAGTGGGACCTGTTCAGTAGTGTTTCACATCCACTTTGCACAGGTGTAAATGATTATACACGTTACAAGTCTGTGGAGAATCAGGCCTGTTGTTACTAAAACGAAACTTTAAGAGGAGAGTAAATACCGTTCTATGTATGTAAAATACATATTTCTTTTAGAAATGTAGATGTACTGAACAATATTTAAAGCAAAAATATTTTGCCTACTTGCGAAAGATACTATTGCAAAGTTTTCCCCGGGACACTGTTCTGAGCTTATGGTACATTAATTACTGTATTATTCTTAGTACACACTGTATATTAATGCAATATACATTAACCATCTTATGAATTATACTTATTGTGCAATATCAAATTAAAATCTGTATTGTGTACAGTCTGTTTAGACTAACAAGACTGAAAGAAGAATGATACGTAGTAATATTGTCCAATTATTTGTCAATCTGTGCACATATTTTACACCTACTAACAGGTGCGAATTAAGGCACAGGTACTGATATTTGCACCTCCAATTCATTTTTTGAATGTGCAGTGTGTCCCCACAAATATTGAAAATGTAGTCCTCTACGTTTATGGGAGGATTCAAACTATGTATGAAAAATAATCAAGCAGAAAAAGTCATTGGCTTACACCATGGCCCACCCATTTCAGAGCTGGATCTTGGCAGTAAAATATCTTAAACTTTGAGTGTTTTGTTGTTGCTGTTGTTGAATTATGTTTGTTATGTTTTCAGGCCAGCAAATTGTATGACTGGCTATAGGCCTATACTATCGAAATAGATCAGATGGTGGGATATTTAAAAGTGTGGTATGGAGGAAAAAGATTATTATTGCATGGCAGCAATTGACATAGTAAAAAATAAAAAATCACCTTCCCAAAAAACATGCATTAGTAAAATAACTACTGCTCATCTTGCAGTATTTACATGACAGTTTTTTACTGTGCTAACCACTCTTTTCTCTATTCTGGAGAAAGACATAGTTTTAATAACTAGATTCCGCAGAAGTTCCCAACCTGCAAGAAACCCTTAATATCTGCAAGTTTTGAGTTAGCCAACTTATGTTGTGGGGTTTTTTTTCTTGAAGAAGAGTTACTGTAGAAATAAATGAGTCATTGAAGCAGAGAGGAGAACATATGACCATTAAGGTATTTTAGTCTCTGAAGGTCAGTAATAATTGCCTCTTGCTCTTCCATCATGCTGATCACTTAGTATTGAGAGAATGGATAACCATTTCAGATATGAAGATAAAGTGCAGACTGAAAGAAGCATTTACAGTCATTTCTTGAAGTAGACTGGGACTGATGCAGAATATGTTTCTATTTTTGTCTGCAATGATTGGAGTATATTGCGGAAACAGTGAAGTGGGAGCAGCCTGAAATGTTCTAGAGAACAATACACTTAAAATCCTATAGGAACAAAAAAAAAAGGCTATATGGGTCAGTGATAAAGCATATGGTTACCCATATGTTTGAGATACCCTCCTGACCCTGGGTAATATTCAGTAATTTGAGGAGAGTCCTGTTCAATAATAATACGTTTTAGAGTGTCTGGTTGCCGGTTTCAGAAAACTAACACATAAGGCGCGTGGGTGTGTAGATGTATGAATAAGAAAAGTAATGTAATAAAGTTGTTTGGACACTTATAAAACTGTTACCATTCAGATAAGCAATGCATCAAATTCTTGTAGCTAAATTTTGTTAGCTGTAACTAGGGCTGAACCATGATTGTTAAACTGCGAGGCAGAATTGAAGAATACATTTCTGTTTACTTACATAAATATGAATATGATAAAACTAACTAAAATATTATACAAAAAATCTAGTTTGCACTTTAGGAATGCCAGAAAAAATAGCTCCCCCCCCCTTTTTTTTTTTTTGGTTCATCAGTTTAAACATATCTTGTTACTCCTTTATTTTCCATCAGTGAGCCTGATTGAAAACTCTGTCGGCAGCGCAAACTGTAGAAGACTGCAGATGATGGGATTAAAGCAAGTCAACCTGTCTGACTCTAAAAGAAGCAAAATAAAATCAGCTGTTTGTTTAGAGGTGCTTTGAGAGTGACCTTGCCTCACTTTCCCCATATGTCTGTCCATTCAGTCTGGGGGGGGGCGGTCACTCAGCTAATGAGAATCACTACAATTCTAAAGCTGGAGTGATCCTTCTTCACTGCTGTTTGTGAGGAGAGGAATGACTCTGGGCCTGATCAAATGGCATAAATGTAGAAATACACAAATAACCCAAATTTACTTGTGGTTGGAGGAAGAGAAGAGATTCTGCTAATCCTCATTGCTGAAACCTGCTTTTTAGTAGGAGGGAGCATCCTTTTCTTGATAGGTCTTGTGCTCACCAGAACTCCAATTGCCATCAGCGCAGAATCATGAAAGGGACCTTCCATGCACACCCTCAATTCCACTTTGTGACTTGTTTTTGTAAAGGCAAGGTTGCATGACCCTTTGATTTGTCATCCTGACTCACCCTTCAAATGCAGTTATAAGTCATAGAGAGCCTGAAACCTTTGGGTCACAGATTATTTAAAATTGGCTTCTGAGAAAAAGTGGCCCCACTTCCCCTCATATTAGAGAATCCTGTGCTAAACTGAGCATCATCTCAATATTATCTCCCTAACTCCAGTTCAGCAAAGTTAACGCATGCTTGTCTTCAGTGGTGTTTAAGCATGTGCTTACGTGCTTTGCTGAGTAGGATGAATTTAAGCACATGTTGAAGTATTTTTCCAAATTTCCCATAATTTGAAATATGCATGTGCCTAGTGAGTAAAATAAGCTTTTAACAGTTTGGGAAAAAACTACTTGTAAAACATGAAATTTATGAACAAGTGCAGACAATAAAACAGTGTTAAATTTTAAGTAATCTTAAACGTGGATGTGGTGCCCATATGTGTGCAGCTGGAAAGTGAAGGACCTAATCAACTTATTTGATCTACCCTTACACTGACAATCAGAAGTACTCCCCTGCCCTTTTCACAGAGCCCATGTGGTCCTGAACAAAGTTTCTCAACTGGTGGCCCTTAACCTTCACGGGGGTCATGAGCTCCATTTAGATATAGGAAAACTGAAGTTCAGATCCACTGAGTGGTTTATCCAAGGTCATACAGCAAGATAGTGTGAGAGTCAGGGAACTGGATTCTAACGGCAGCTTGACAAGCACCTGTTCAGGACCATATTTGATTCCTTCAAGGGGGAAAAAAAACCCCAAACCTGGTCTACCATAAGGACCTTCCATCTCAAATAGTGACATTCGTTACTGTTTTTTCTTTTTTTGTGAAGAGTAAAACATAGAATTTGCAAAAGCTGCTGCTATCCTTCTCAGAGGCAGGAGCCTCTTATTCTTTTATTAACACCTTAATTGGCATCTCCAATTTCATTCTCTGAGGTTTCTTTTAGACTTCCTAAAACATTAATAGAAAGGACTCTGTAGCTCTGTTGGCACCCCTTAAAGCCCGGATAATAACATATAACATGATACTTAGAAAATTCAGGGCACAGTGCACTTTGGTGCACAGCATTTACAATGGACTAGATTCTTTTGTACACCCTTCAAGTCAGTTAGGTCTTTTTTTGCATTTTGTAGCTACTCACAGTAATCAAATAAAGTGGATGAGAGACAGTGTTACAATATTGCTTTTCCTTATTGCATTTACTCCTAAATTTCAGCCACAGAGTTTTGCATTGACTTTGAAGGAGAGTTATAAAGGCGAAATGTAACATTATCTTAAGTGAGTAAATGACATAGCCTAGCGTCTCAGTGAAAGTTAGTGGGACTAAGTCAGTTTTGAAAATGAAACTTTAGGCTTGTAAGTCACTTGAAAAATTGTACCTTGAATTTCAGTGCAAGCATAAAAATCTTAAATCACTGGTGCACTATTCAGACTTGGTTTTATATGTACTTATTTAACTTAATCCAGCTACGTCGGAGAAGTTTATATCCTGGCTTTACCTGGGATGATGATCTGCACAGAAGTGATTACGTTTCAGCAGTGAACAGGCAGTATGGGATGTAGTTCTGTTTATATGTCCGCTGTCCCCTCTGTGCTCTCAATCCTGTGGGTAATGCATTAGCAGACTGATTCCAGTTTCCTGTTTATACAGGCTGTAGCTTTGATGCAAGTACAACAGGCTAACAAGCAGAAGCAGAGTTCCTGTTTTAGCAATTTCTCATGAAGATATTTAAAACTCCAATGGCCTGTGATGACAACAATTAAAAATATCAGGCTACTGAACAGATACTTTTCATAAATCTCAATGATTTAAAGACATACAAGCTGCTCAGTAGGCACTTCACTTCATCCAAGGTTAGGAACCAAATATTAGAATGAAATGCTTCTTTTTCCACAGCTAGCCTGATGGCTAAATTCATAGATGTTAAGAGCAGAAGGAACTATTATGATTTTCTAGTCTGTCTTCCTACACAGGACAGGCCAAAGAATAATTACTAAGTTAAACCCAATAACTTGTGTTTGATCTGGAGCAATTAAACCCAATAACTTGTGTTTGATCTGGAGCATATTGTTTGTGCACCCAATCGTGATTTAAAGATTTCAAGTGATGGAGAATCCACCATATCCCTTGATAAGGTATTCCAATGGTTAGTTACCTGTAATGTTAAATATTTGCATCTTATTTCAAGTTTCAGCTTATCTTCAGCTTCTGGGTATTGGTTCTTGTTATGCCTTTGGTCTGCTGGATTAAAAAGCCCTCTGCTCTCAGATATCGTCTTCCCATGTTGATAATTATAGACTGAGATCAAGTTAACTCTTAACCTTACTATTTCCATTGCGATTTTGCAACCCATATTTTTTGTTTCATTGGGAGTATCCGATCATTTCATGTAGAATGGCCATGTTCTTTCAACATGTCCTCTTACATACCTCTGCACCTCAACCACGATGGTTTCCACTTGAGGGCCCATTCTCTCCTGTATTTTGGTAGCTATTTTGACAACTCATTGGTAGATTGCTGCAACATGCATAGAGGAAATATCAATTCAACCCCCCCCTACTTCATGTGAAAGTGTTTTTGTATTATCAAATACAAATAGCTGTACTGATATTCTAAACCATCCCATGATGTCCGTATTGTGACAGGACAAGTGAATTGATCCAGGGTGAACTTGTGATGATCTTTTACAAGAAGTTCCAACAACTTGGAGGTCAGGTTGATCAGTTTCTTCCTTTGCCTGATAGGGGTTTCTCTTGAAAAAGTTGAGATGGTGTATTTCACACACTTCTGCTGGGTTAACTCCTCAAGCTGACTAGCAGTACTGAAGTGTGTGTATGTATATACAGTGAGAAATTATCAGCAATAAACATCTGTCCAGGATAACCCTGCAACACTACCTCAATCCCTTTCCCCAGCAACTATCTCTGCACAAATCAGAGAACACTACAAGGTGCTTAGGATATTGTTTCCTTACTGTACTTGGAGCCAAATTAATGTGGTTCCCCACAGGTTTGGAAGTCTTTTGCTTTAATATACTGATATGCTAACTTATTGCAGTTTTATCTTTATGAATGGTCTGTAGATTATACCTCCTTATTTTTATTTTTGGTTTTATCTTCTTTGGGGTTTTGCAGGTGGTGGAGGAGAGGAATGTGTTTGTATGAATATAATACATATAATTCCAAAACTAGTACCAGGAACAAGGGTACCAGTAACAAAAGGTTAATGTCATAGATGCTCTGAATAGTCTCTTCCCCATTCCTATATATTTGAAATACGTAAAGGCAGTCAGTTGACTTTCACTTACTTTGGTGATCTGTGCTCACCCAAACTCTGCCATTATTCCTTTCTACAACTTAATGTTTTGCAGGAAACTGTACATAGATATGCATTTGTGTATGTAGGTAATGATCCCAAACTTTTAGAAAATAGAAAAGGAATATTCTATTATCCAAAGTCTGATATCTACTAGAACATCATTAAAAAGCTAACCATTTTCCAACAGGGATCAAGCTAAATATGGTCCTTTGGGGCCTCATTTTCCTCATAAATATGCAGGGACATGTATCTGTTAAAGTTCATAAATATATACATGGGAGCTGTGAATTCAGGACTGGGACAAGTTAGTCTGAAGTTAGCTATGAAGTTATTTGCTCTTGAAAACCAGGACTCAGAATGAAAGTCAATTATCAAACACAACTGTCCTATCTTTATTACAGTGCCACAATATAATGTAAATTATATTGAGAAATTATGAATTATTTTTTATGAAAAAAAGTCATTTTTTTTCCAAGGCAGATTGGATTTCTCTCTAACCTGAGTCTAAAGCATGGGAAGAAGTTGTCAGATTTATAGCCCACAGTGGAAGAACACACACATGACCTTACATTTTCATGGTGCCATTCTGAGTTATTGTTTTTGTATATGTAATTAGAGAACAGAGCTCACAATGAAGGATTAGTTTGAAGTGATTTGTCCATCAAAGTAAACTATGCTGCCAAGTTAATATGCATTATATTCAATGGAATCTTTGCCAGCATGTCAGATTGCTGTATGCCTGACATAGCATTCACTTACGAAAGTTGAGAAAAATATTAGCCAGTCAGACACCAGTTTATTCTTAAAAGTATGTTGGCCAGAATTGTCCTAGTTGGCTGGCCCCAAAAAGAGATGATATATATAGGGAATTTATGCAGTGCCTGTTCCAGGTGCAAGGTGTCTGTGTCCTTGGGGAGAAGTCACACATCTTCTGGGCATTGTGGAGATGTCCATTGGATGAGGCACCCTACAGGGATTTTTAAACTGTGCTAGGAACCATAATAGGGTTTAAATACTTTAAGAGTAGTTAGAATATTCCAGGGCTGACCTAGATGGATAGGTGCTGGACCATATCCTTCCTCGGGCCCAAGACAGTGCTACAAGAGAGACCTACAAAATATGCCCATTTAATGAAAAAAGAGAGCTAGTCTAAAGTCTCAGGCAAAGGTATATTATTACAAAGTGATTATCTTGTGAAAGCATAAGGATAGGAGAACAAAAAGTCATTCCAAGACCTGGTAAACTTTTACCAGAATTAGATTAAAGCATATTTTTTAGCTTGCCTTTCTGGTCACAGTAGTTTGCAAGAGTGGATTTTTTCCTAGCTGACAACCATAGCTGCGCATGAAAAGGAAGGCAATAGCTCTTCTGGATCATTTGAGTTAATAGTATCAACTCCTTGCATGTAAAATTTTCCTTTCTTTTCTGGAGTGGTCTAACAAGCTATCTGCCTGGGAACCACTGCCTGAAGCAGGTGCCAATATCATGCTCACTGGATGCATAAGGTGCTCTCATCAACAGGCTGCCTTAAAAGTCATGGAAATGTCACTAAGGTATGCCAATAACTCATTATAATATGTAAATGACAAAATGTAAATGACACTCTGAGTCAGAACCACATCTATGTCCTATGAGATTAGCAAAGTAGTTTCTTTACTTTTGAAAATCCCATTATTACCTGAGCATGAAAAATGCTTTGTGGCTTAATACACAATTCCTTCTATGCTCTTCATCACCCACTATCAGCCAGGTGTTTGCACTCTTCCCTTATGGACTATCCACAGCAGCCATTATGGGTGGGCATTGCCTGCACAATAGCAATATGTATTTGGATTATTATTTCAGTGAGTCCTTAAAAATTTACCAATGCCTGTGATTAATTATCTTCATTTATCTCAATATGCATAATCAATGTATCCTCCACAGGTTCTCTATCCCATGTTGCGAAATATCCCTGATCCCTTTATCTGCATTCCTACTCTGTCTTTGGAGCATTAACTAATTCTAAAGCAAAAGTTGCTTTCAAAGACAACTGCTTTGCATCCTGTATCCTACAAGTATGTGTTGAATTCAAGTCATCCAAAAAATGTAAGCTTGCCAAACTGGGCCTGTGCCGGGAGTTCTTTGGCACAAATTCAGGATGAACTGTTAGAGGTGGCATCAACAGACAGAGCAGTTGAAATGGTAAATATCTATCCCATATTGTTTACCCCGTCAGTGTGTATAGAGAGTTAATACGTGAACCAGTTTGCTTCAGTACTCGACCCACCGTCGACAGGAATTTTCTTCAGCAGAACTTGGGGACCCTTGTCCCAGTCCTTCCCCTAGTCCTAAGCCCAACATGGCTCTGATCCAATATGTCCCTAAATCTAGGTGCACATACTTTGTCTCTTTAGACCATAATTGGTATATCATTATAATCACCACATGGATTGGGGGTTGGGAAACCCAGAGAAGTTCACGTTTGAGCTTGAATACAAACTACTCTGTTCAGTGGGAAAAACTATATTAATTCAGAGTTAACGTTGCTTGGTGGTATGTTGTTCCCTTGCAGAATGCTGAGTTAAGCAAACCTCAAACTTCTGGTAATAAAGAGTTAAACCCTCTTTCAGCAATACCCCAGTACATTCTATTAACACACATACCTTTACTGTGCCAACCGCACAGTTGCTGAAATGTACTAGCTCTTCATCTCCTTTTACAACCTATCCTTTCTCCCGCACAGGATTTCATCTGACACTATTAAAGGACGAAAAGTCATTAATCCAGTCATTAGTTACCTCTCAGTTTACCGGTACAAGGCAGCAGAGAGAAACCTTTTCTGTGGGGGAGGCTGTAACTCAGGAATCCATCAGTCAAATGACTCCTGGTCTGGATCACCAGTAGTACCCTGTGCTCCCATGAGGCACACCAAATTTCAAAGCAAGCCAAGTAACTTGTTTTTGGATTTTCGAACATGTACAAATGTCAGCTTTAAAGCACATATAATGGTGGGAATGGAAACACTCTAGCCATTTTTCTGCATTGGTGCATATGCACTGTAAAAATGTACATTTTCTTAAACACTGTTCTCAATTCAAGTCTCCTACAAATGTAGCGAATGTCCTGCTCTACCTTGGATAAAACTGAACAGGTGGAGACCAAAAGAACCCCCACCTAGAAAGTTTTTGAAAAATTCCTATTTATTTCAGGGTTTATTTCTCCCAAATCTGTAGCTCAATAGAACCCAAAATTTGGGTCACAAACCCTACCCTCACCCACCTGAATTTCACACGAAATTTCATAGGAATCTGACTAACCATGTTGATTTTAGAGGACTTAGAAAGGTCAACCTTCAAACAGAAGTCATGACACAACCTTAACTATAGTGGCATTAGACAATCTGTCCCAAAGAGCTCACAGTCTAAGTGAATGGATGGATGCTCAGGGTGTGCACTGGGGAGTTGGGACACATTACCAGCGCTGGTGGGTGCACCCACACTGTGAGAAATATATATATATATATTTTTTTCTTAAATACTGTTCTCAGTTTGGGTCCTGCAGAGATACAGTGAATTCCATACACGACCTTGGGTAAAATTAGACAGAATTGAGACCATTTTAACTTGCATCACAGCAATTAATTTGATCTCTAAATTCTGCGCAATCTATCCCTCCCCCCACCTAGAAACCTTTTGAAAAATGTCCATTTTTTCTCAGGGCTTATCTCTCCACAACCCTTAGCTCACGTGATTCCAACTTGGGGTCACTAACCCTACACTGTACCCTCCTGAGGTGAAGCATGTTGATTTTAGAGGACTTAGGTCAACCTTTAAGCAGAAGTTGTGATGGAACCTTACGCCACCGATGGCTTTTGGAAATGCAGGATGTTCAGTTCAGTTGAATGTAGAAATAATGCTTTGCCTTCTCCTCTCATGGTGCTCTAAAGTTTAGGATCTCAAAGCAGGGCTTTTCTAGGTGGGTCTCATCAGAAACCAAGTGCCCACTCCTCCACAGTATGATGTGATGTTTATGTCACAATGCAGAACCTCCATGTAGTAACACATATGTCTGCTGAACTGAAGTCATGATGTCCAGCTCTTGTTCTTTACTTTATCTTGTCAAGTAACACAAGACTCAACATTTGTTCCATTCCTCTGATGTCTTCATGTGGTTGCCCAGAGAGAACGTGAGATTCTCCAGACTGATCAACATCATGTGGATGATATTCAACTGTTTTCTTCCCCAGTGACTCAGCCTCTGCCATTGCCAAGATAGCCAACACCTGGAAGAATTCAACAGGTGGATAAAGAATTTGTTGGCTTGGGCTCAAGCCAGGAAAGACACACATGATGATGGTAGGAAATCTGAGAAACTTGCCAGTATGCTAACATCACCAGTAATCAAGGTCTTCAGACTGTAGATCATCAGGGTGGTGACCTTGCTAGACACCTAACCACTCCTGGAACAGATTGCCACAATGGCAAGAAATCCCTCATTTCAAATGTGCTTCTTTAGGAACCTTTACCCACTCCTCTCAAATGAGCACTGAGCCATGGTGATCCACACTTTTACTGCTCTGGGATGGACTGTTGTGACTTGCTGTACCTGGATGCAGCTAGTGCAAAAAACCCGAAGAGGGTAGAGCATGCAGAGGCACTCTTCAGTCACAACAAAGGTTGGTGAGGGCACATTATGTGTGTGCTTCACAAACTCTACTGGCTTCTCATTGGCTTCAGAGCCAAGTTTAAAGTCCTGGTCCTAATCTACAAGGCACTTAATGAACTTGGGGCCAGCTACCTCACAGACCACAATTCCCTAAGTTCAGCTGTGTATCCTAGAGATAGGCCCAGGTTCCAACTATCAGGTACTGTGAACAGAGTTTTGCCAGTGGCCCTGACTGTGGAGCTCCTTACTGAAAGAGACAAGGCTAAGCTTGAGCCTGATGGTGTCCTGGTCACATCTTTTCTATGAAGTCTTCCCAAGAATGAATGCTTATAAAATATAATACAATGAAAACAGAGAATGAATAAACACACAAAATCACCCTACTCTGACCCAGAGGAACCCTGAGAAAAACACAGTTCTTTGGGGGTATTTGTTTTCTCAAACATGCAGAGTTTAGGTATCATAGTGACGTGCATTATATAATAACCAAAGATGGATACATAGAAGAATGTGCAAGTTCAAACAGGTTTGGCTTCCTATCAGAACTTTTTGTCCAGCCCTAAAATGGATGTACTTGACGTACTCTTTTATAACAGGGATATCCAACTGAACTCTGTTGGTTGGAGTACGCAACTTCCATAGACTACAGGTTTAAGTAAATGTCATCTCTTTGTATTACAATTTCTCCTGTATTAGAAAAAAATCTAGTTAACAATGAAATTGCAATAATAAATAATGATGCCTGTTTCAGTTGCTCAGAATGGAGCTCTTCAATTGTAGTAATGAGCAGTTCTGATTCTATTGCATCAGGTAAAAATAATTAAACCTACAAAAATAATTTTTTATGAGTTGGGGAAAGTAATTTAATACCCCCAAAAGTAACTTTAAAAGGTAAAAAAATCATAAAACTAGGAATTTTCTTTCTTAAATATCAGTGCTATTCCGTTAGGGTGAAATCCATCCCAGTATGGAGGACTAGTTCAGGCCTTTCTCTCTACTTCAGGCCATCTTCAGACATTAACTTAAGTGGCACGGAGGCCCTTGAAAGCAGCTTCTGCAGTAAATTTTATCCTGAGTTCTTTATACATCCAGAATAGTCTTAATATTTAAATTAATTTTTACTATAGGGTATTTTATTTGCAATTGTTGATTTTATAAAAGTCCTTTGCTGTAAAATTGGTGTCTTATTGATGATATTGGAATACAAGTTATAACTGGATGAATTTGCAAGTCTAGTTTATAGGTTTACCTATACACATGATTAAGCTTGCAAAAAATAAACAGATTAAGGTTAGCAGTATAACAACAGTTTTGTTGACTTATAGGTCAAATGAAAGAACTTGGCTTTTTTGTTGACCATTCTCGGAATATGTCAAAACACCCTACTGCATGTGTCTACCAGATACTAAAACAAAAACACTTAGATGAAGATGAGTTTAAAAAAGAAAAGCTAAAAGGAAGGCCTTGGAACTAGTGGCATTCAGTCAATAAGATACATTTTCTTTCGTCAAGGTAATTATAACAAATCAGACTGCACAATAGAATATGTAGAGCGGAAGTGGTACTGTGGCTTGTATGTCACCAAGAGAATATGTTGACAGAACTCTCAATTTCAAGTAATTAGGGATGAGCACAGCTGAAGTGAATGAAATGGAAATTAAAAATACACTCTCTGCTTTTACAATTTGAAGCAAGTAACGTTATGGGCACTTTGTTACAGGTCCCTGAAAAGTGCTAGTAAAGAAGTAACTGCATGGAAATCTACATGGAATAATAATACTTTGCAGTCTCTGAGGTGACTACGCACGTATCAGACAGGCATTTTACCCTACCTTAAAAGACACGTGACTTGCCTTCTACTATGTGAAATTCTGCTGCGTATTGCTTTGAATATTTGTTGAAAAAGTATAATTTAACCAATGTGAACCAAGGGTGAACGTCAAATGCACTAAGTGATTAAGTTTCGTTTTGTCATAGCAGCTAATGTATTCTTGAAAGTTTTAGACATTAATACATTGTAAATCTCTTAAATAACTCTTCAGAATCAGATTGCGGCTTCTCTCAAGTCAGACACATAAGGAGTGAGAACCTTTTAACCTCTCTACATGGACCTGATCCTGCATCCATCAAGTAAACAGCAAAGCTCTCACATATACTCCAATGGTACAGGACTAGCCCCTTTAGGCCTCTGTGCAGAGGCCAGTTGAAATCAACCCTTGTACTTCCTGAGAGAAAGGATTGCTCAAAGCTAGCATAGCTTGTCTGCATAGTACCCCTGAAGGGAAAGGTGAGGACAGTCCCACCATAAACCAGCCAGCTGAGCTGAGTATTCTGAACTGTTTCAGGTAGGGTTGCCAATTTTGGTTAGATGTATTCCTGGAGGTTTCATCACATGACCTCTTTAGTTAAAGATTATTTTTTAATTCCTGGACAATCCTGGAGGATTGGCAGCCCTAGTTTCAGGCCACTCCACTATATGTTCCCTAGAGGGAAAGGAAGAATCCTAGATGAATCTTTCAAAGTTTTTCCAAGGGCCCTGGCTGTATTGCAGCTTATTTATTGCATATGAACTTCCTTGTAATGTCATTAAATTAGGATATCTCTGTTCATAAAATACCTTTCATGTTCATATGTTGCTAGTTATGGCCTACCTACATTTTCAAAGGCACATGATCCTTATGTCCGCCCTTTGAAACGTGAAAGAACATGCACAGATGTTTGCACATACATCTCTGCCTGAGCAGGCATTCAGCATTTGCACTGGTCAAACCGTGTGTGTGTGTGTGTGTGTGCATAGGTGTGCAGGAGCTAGAATTTTACAGCTCCTACATAAGAGTTTGCATCTGCACAGTTACAGGTGCAAGTTTGCATACAGTTTTCCCTGTGTGTGCAGAGAGGCTGAGTAGAAGACCATATGAAAAGTTACCATCTCTTTCATTTCAAACTGAAATGTAAATTACACCTTTTTACTTTTTTTTGCACGTGATGAGAAATGGCACATGTATTTTCAGTTAATAAAATATCTCCAGCCCATATATTATTCAAAGAAAACTTATCTTATTCAGAGTCCAATTTGAATATTTTATTAAATGTGGATATAAGCTTTTAAATAACAATGACAGCTACTGTACTTGAGTATTGTCTATGTACATCTGAACATGGTAATAAAAGTGTGTGTGTATAATATCAGACTGTGCTAAACTCCGCCCTTTCACTAGTGATTCCATTGTAGCTGGGCACATTCTGTATATGCTATTCCCTTGACAATGCCATGCAGAAGTGCCTTGATTAATGTTATTATTCTAAGGTTATATAATTAAAAATATATTCCAGTGGAGCAAGAAAATTATTGTTGCAATAAAAAACATTGAAATGAACATGTTTTTTTAATATGCTTCCCTCATTGCACAGAGACTGGAAAGTAGAAAGGGGTGTTCTTTTTTCCAAGTTGCTCTGCACATTTTGTTATTATGATGCAGAGCTGTTTCGATTGCTGTCTTCTGGTTATGATTTTCAAATCTCAGCTGATGATTAATACCATTGGCTCAGACAATTGTAAAGGGCCTTTGCTCTAGCTGCATAAATTTTCATGCAGCATTAGTAGTAATGGCATGCATCACCATGTGGCATAAAGCTGGGAGTGGATTATGATGGAGAAAGGGGGAGAGAGAAATAATGTGTCGTTCAGGAGAAAAATCTTGCAAATATTTCTCATTCATTATTGGAAAGATTCAGATACAAAGCATGTTATCCTAATAATATCTTTCATCTAGAAGTATCCCAATGCACTTTGTTTTCAGACTAAGATATCCAAAATTTCTGACTAGTCATCTTGATAAAGGCTACGCCTGTGTCCCCAAGTAAGGAGAGAATGTGAACAAGATGCTCAGTTTCATCTGGCTTAATGCAGGGGTGTGAATGTGGAAGTGATGGCTGTATTATGACATCGAAAGGGTTACTCCTGCAAGGAAAGCAAGACAGTGGGTGATGTTCATTTTCATCATCTGAGTCAGATGCCACCAGCAGAAGGTTGATTTTCTTTTTTGGTGGTTTGGGTTCTGTAGTTTCCGCATTGGAGTGATGCTCTTTTAAGACTTCTGAAAGCCTGCTCCACACCTCATCTCTCTCAGATTTTGGAAGGCACTTCAGATTTTTAAATCTTGGGTCGAGTGCTGTAGCTATCTTTAGAAATCTCATATTGGTATGTTTCTTTGCATTTTGTCAAATTTGCAGTGACAGTGTTCTTAAAACGAACAGACATGCTGGGTCATCATCCCAGACTACTAAATATGAAATATATGGCAGAATGCAGGTAAAACAGAGCAGGAGACATACAGTTCTCCCCCAAGGAGTTCAATCACAATTTTAATTAACGCATTATTTTTTTAACGAGTATCATCAGCATGGAATCATGTCCTCTGGAACAATGCCTGAAGCATGAAGAGCAATATGAATCTTCAGCGCATTTGGTACGTAAATATCTTGCGAGGCCAGCTATAACAGTGCCATGCGAACGCCTATTCTCACTTTCAGGTGACATTGTAATTAAGAATGGGCAGCATTATCTCCTGCAAATGTAAACAAACTTGTTTGTCTTAGTGATTAACTGAACAAGAAGTAGGACTGAGTGGACTTGTAGGCTCTAAAGTTTTACATTGTTTTGTTTTTGAGTGCAGTTATGTAACCAAAAAAACCCCTACATTTGTAAGTTGCACTTTCATGATAAAGAGATTGCACTACAGTACTTGTATGAGGTGAATTGAAAAATACTATTTCTTGTAATAAAAATAATATAAAGTGAGCACTATACACTTTGTATTCTGTGTTGTAATTGAAATCGGTGTATTTGAAAATGTAGAAAAACATCCAAAAATATTTAATAAATTTCAGTTGTTATTCTGTTGTTTAACAGTGCCATGAATTTTTTTGAGTTAATCGCGTGAGTTAACTGTGATTAATCGACAGCCCTAATATTAACATATATTATGGGCCAGATTTTTAAAAGGTCATGCAAACTTTTGTACACACATCAGCTCATACAAAAACTCATGCATTCTTTTAAAAACCAGGCTTCATATTTGTATGTATAGTACTGTACACATACATGATCCCAAGCTGTTTGTATTCTTTGTAATGTAAATTCCTCTACAAGGGGAAAATGCAGTGTCAGGCTTTTTGGATCTCAACATTGAGGGAGCTGGTATTTAACAATACCACTGTACCCTTGTCCTTTGTCACCGAGGATATATGCACAGATTTGAGTATTGTTTGATTTTTGTTTTGGCAAAAGCCGAATGCTTTGACCAGGAAGTGACTGTGCCCTGCTGTGTGTCATTTCCCATTCAGGCAACTCTTGTTTACTGCCAGCTGTTTTGTTAAAGACACATCGCTGTTTTTGATACGGCTGGCCCCATCCCTGACTCATAGCTAGTAAACTTTTTGTGGCTGTCTGTTTTTCACAAATGATAAGGTCAATTGCAAAAAGAATGTCATGGGATCTTTCACAATCTTCTCTACTCAGACTACTGTACAATGTGTTTGCACTGAGTCAATAAAAGGAAAAGAATGATGATGGAGGGGGAAACTTCAAGTCGACTGAAAGTAGCTAGTCAGTCCTGTGAGGCACAAGTGCTTTTTCAGCATGAGGCACAGGAGATCCTGTCAGAGGGTTGGACTTGTTTGCTGCCAGGTTGTGCGTGCGTTCTTTAGATTGTCACTTTGCAATGTTTTCCTCTAAAAGCTTTCATTGTGTTTTGTCATTTGATACAAGAGATTGTGTTTTAATGCAGTGGAACCTCAAATATATTTAGTAACCTTTCTGTTCCTTTTAGAGGGCTCCACTGTATTTGAAAATGAATTCAAGTGTCTGAAAGGTTTGACAGTTTCATTAGCGAAGGATAGTCCAATCCAAATGACTGTAACTCACTTAAAATTGAAGATAAATGTTTTAAAGGGAGTGATCTGATAAATATTGGCTTAAACTAATTGGATTTTCAATAGACAAATTACTGCAGTTTTCTCATTACTTAGCCTTCTCTAAGGCTATCATGTTGTAATGGAGAGTATTCTTCCCTGTGACACAAAACTGAGAAGCCAGATTGAAGCTGTTCTCTATCTTTGAGCCCTATCCACCTTGAGTATTTGAGAGCCTTGGATGAAAGTTGCTATGTTGTTGCAAAGTGGTTATAATTTTTGTTGAAAGTATTTAGTGTATTTGCACAGGTCTCCTCTTCCTTTTCCTCATTGCATTGGTGAGGCAATTGGCATGCTGCCACTGACTCGTCTCTTCAGAGAAGCCAATCATCTAGATAAGCACAGGGAAAAACAAACCAAAAATCACCCCCCTGCACACACACACGCTGCCCAAGACCTCAGATTTTATACAGATGGCAGATTTTTTTAATGAAACTCTGTGTGATGCTTCTTTCCAAATGAGAGGGGGGAAATGCATGTTGTTTGAGTCAGTATGTATGTTAAGATCATCTGTTAATTGTATCTAAATGACCATAAGGGTTATTCCTTGTAAATAACAACAGCATTTTAAATAGCTTTATTGTGTATAATAAGAAGTAGCACTAATCCAGTCCTTTGTAAGATTCATTAGAAATCCTTCTCCTGTGGGCAGCAGTGCAGGCACTATCATTTCAATTCATAAGAATTAGCACGTGTGTGTTTGGTTCCCCGCACTAGCTCAAGAAGCAACCATTCTTGAATGTCAAGTTTGCAGGCACTGCTGAAAAGCAGCTCCTCCTCAATAACATATTCATTCAGGTACAATACCATATGGGCCTGAGGGGTGGCAGAGATGCTGAACAGGTTCTTGTTAATTAATACTGAAATATTTATGTGAGCAACAATAATACCAGCACCTGGGTGATAGGAAATTGAATGTTGATGCAATTAGATAATATTGACAGTCACAATTGTAATTATGTAAACAACACCAAGATAGTCTTTTCTCTGACTTCAGACGTGTGGAGAAAGAGAGAGGGAATTGAATACTCTGGTGCAGAATTACTGAACTATTTATTTTTCTTACAAAATACCTTGAAGCAAAGATTACCTGTGGGTTATTTGTTGGTCCAATTTAGGAGAGTTCAGCAAGTTGTAGGAATGAGGTATGCAGGTGTGTATATTTTTGAGGGGAGACTGGATATTGCTTATGTATGCAAGTTTGTCCATCCCGAGTCTGGTACCCTAACTCAAAGCACTTTCAGTCAATGCTTTGCATTCCATTTAATTATGCTGCTGCTTTTTTGTTACCTTTTGAATAGATAATTTTAAATGGCTCTCTGTAGGGATGTTTTCTGTGTCTATCTGCCTATCAATCTTTCTGTTTGAATGCAGAAGTATTTGATTAGTGTATTTAAAGTAATAAAGATGTCCACAGTAGTGTCACATTGATTGATTGTAATTATAAGTCTTTAATGGTTCCTCCAGTTTGGCCACTCTGCTTGCAGATTGTGATTTTATGGTTAAAATAATGCCTCGCTGTCCACAGACTCAGTCATAAATTTTGGTCTATCTTTCTTTAATGACTCTGCATGCAGTGGAGTAATCCCAATAACATACATTATCTTTGCTAAAGAAGGCAGTGGCTTTCATAGAGGTGATTAATGGATTTATAAGGGCTAGCTAAAAGACTGGCTGGAATCACACCAGAGGTTATCTTGGTTGTGCTTCTTGTGCATTACATTAAGCAGAAACATTAGGCAGGCAGTCTTAAATAACTGATGGTTTTCATTCAGTCCCTCTTTTGTATATCCATGTGGTAAATAAGAACTGATGAAAATTGTGAGAATCAGATTATTATGGCAAAAGGCTAAGGATTTGGCAAAATTCAAGAAATCCTTCAGAACCAAAACCAATTCAAATTCTATGAACATTTTCTTTTTAAAGAACAGACATAATATTGTTAAATGCATTTGGCATAACTGGTTTTAAAGTATGTCATTGGACATACATTCTCCACTGGGTTTTTAATGCCAGTTTGGCCTGATAATGATTGCTGCTGCTTATCTGAATTTACTTTTCTAATATATCTTGTTACAGAGGGAGCATTCACAGATGGGTCTTACTATTTCTGAAAAGTGTTTAATATTTTGCCAATGACCATAAATTAAATTTCAGAGGCAATAATGTAGGGACAGGGGACACACACACACATAAGTCTTGAGCTCCATATACGTGTATATGCTTTTTATTAAAAAATCTGATGAAAATAATTACAAGGCAACACTGTATTATTATTATTATTTATTACTATTATTATTTTATTTTATTTGTTAATGAATTTGTAGGTAGCACCTAGAGGCTCTAGTCAAGGATCAGGGTCCCATTGAACTAGGCACTGTACACACACATGATTTAAGGATGGTGTCTGCCCTATAAGTAGCAGAATTATTTTCAAAAGAGGAATTTCTATCTGAAATGAGCTCTTCACAGATGCCAGCTAAGAAATGAGAGTTATTTCTGAAAAGATGCAGGGATTGTGTTGGGAACGGGCACAGTAATAGCTTTACTTCACTCTTTTTGTACATGGAGAGTTTGATCCTGCAACAGTGAAGTCAAAGGAAATTATCCATTTACATGAGTGGGACCAGTTTAGGCCTTAGAGATTATTCTGAAATATAACCCAGACAATCATAAAGGGTGTCTTAAACGTTAGAAGCATTTGCACCCCACTGCAAACTGCCAGTATCACATCCTGTTAGTAGGCATGAATCACTCCTGCAATCCCTGATCAGCCTGACTAATGTTTAATATTAAACAAGAAAGGTTTGCTAGCATTTCACAGGACAAACATATGCAATATACAAAAGTACCTTTATCTCTAATGCTTACTTTTTTTTTTTTTTTTTTAAAAAGCAAAACAGGGTTTATATAAAGAGCACCTGGACACTTGCTAACCAGATTGTACCACCTTCTGCAAAACCACAGCATTTGTTTGCCCTGCTGGGAAGTATATGCTTCCAGAAGTAGCAACAGTACGGCAACTTTGGTTCCTTGACCAACTCACCCAAGTGCTAAAATGACCTCAAATTCTATCATCAGATCCTGTTGATTATGCTGTCTGGACTGCCTTGAATATTATTTTCTTTTGACTACCGAAAAGTCAGCCGAATTTGTTTTTCCATCCATTTATGCTTGGGTTCTGGAGTATATCCATCATGAGGCTTTTGTGCAGGCTTTTTATGGTACAAACATGTCTTCTGTTTCAGCCTACATGCGTGCTAATCCCACCCCATATCCCAGTGGATGGCTTATTTGCTTTACTGAGATTTCGTTGTGAATTAAGATTGAAATGCAGTATTGCTGACTACACATTTCCTGCATACATGTGGGCACATACTCCCACCTTCATGGGTGGAGAGCCCTCAGATTGTCTTGCTTGTGTGTGAATGTGCACATGTTTATTGAATCTAGATCTACCAACAGAAAGGCATACTGCATGACCAGAAAAGGTGACAGCAGTGTTATTTCTGCTGTCACAGTTTTATTGTTTTGCTTTGTTTTTGATAAATTAACACACGCTCGTGTTCTACATGATATTTTTTTAAAAAGCCCCAAGGCTCCTGTTTAAAAATGCAGGTTAATTCTCAGAGGCTTTCAAAAGCATTACCGTAGCATGCTACTTATTAAGATAAGGTTATCATTTTTAAGTTATACCAGGAATGCAATTAGAGCTTCTACTAAGAACCGGAGCAATCAATTTTATACAAATTATTCAGCTACAATTAGGTAGAATGCAGTTTTAGTGGGACAGGAGACCATACTGTGGTTTTATTAAATATAATGTAGCTTCAAATTATGACTGAACACAGAATCTACAACCTATCATGTACCAAGAGTCCATATTTAAAATATTTTCTTAGATTGGATTAATTCAGGCATCTTCCTTTTTTCCCTCTCCCTTATTCAATGACTAGTATAATTTTTTATCTTTAAAGGTGTATTTTTTTATTACTGGCCAAAATGAATGTTTAAAACATAGAAAACAAATCTACAGAACAAACAGTGCAAAGTGTACAGATAAAGGTCAGATGTAGATGTTTATATTTTCGGTAGCTACAAAGACAGTAGGTCAAATTCATCCCTTGTGTAAGCAGGCATAACTTACTTGAAACTAGTGGAGTTGCACCTGCTTACATTAAGGCTTTATTTGGCCCAAAATGTACAGCAGTTTAGGCAACGTAATCACTTTTGTGATCCTGGCCAAACCTTATAAACTGGATTATGTGTTGGATAAAGAACTAATATTTTAGTTACTTACTAACTCTCATGTTTGTTTATTTATTCATTAAGAGATATCAATTTCCCAGGCATAGGGAGCAGTAGGAATACAAACTACAAGTATATGAAACTGTGGAGGAGTTTCACAGTCTTATTATACAGTGTTGTATTTCTTATCTCTACATTGTGCCCTTCTGGCTTTATCTTGCAAGCAGAGAATGTTTGCTCTTTTTTATTTTTCCAGAGCAGTCTGATTTTTTGTCACTTTTTGCTCAAGTGCTGGATACTCCTCTATTTTGTATCAATTAATGTTATTGATTATATTGTATTGGGATTTGAAATGATGGCCTCCTCTAATTCCCAAATAAAAACTATGGTAAACTGGGTAAAACCATTAAAACCAGTGTAATTATCCTTCATACAAACATTATGATCTCAGGAATTCAGAATTAGGTTATATTTATAAGAAATCTAAACATGTTAAGGTCTGGAAATGCACAGTTATGGCACCCAAACAACCTTAACTCCTGCATGTAATGACTGCATGATTAGTGATTAATAGTATTTGTAATCCCAGGTTGAATGAAGCTGACTTGTAAAGACATTAGATACTTTTTCATTTTTTTCTCTCAGGGCAGAGTTAAGGTTATTTAGGTGCCTAACCCCATCTCCAGTTCAACATAATTTTTATCTGACAGTGATTTTCAGTGGGACTGGTGCTCCTAAATCACTTAGGTTCTTTTGAAAATCCCACTTTGTGCCTTGCTCAGGTCACACAGGAAGTCTTTGGCAGGGTCAGGAATTCAAGCCACATCTCCCAAGTCGTAGTCCAATATTTTACACAAGACTATCCTTCATCTCTATATAATAGTAAATAATGAATTCCTTTGGAATAATTTAAAATGTCTAAGATAATTAGAAACACTAATTTTATTAGGACAGAATAATCCACACTGCACCTTCCCAAAACAATTTCTTTTAGAATGCATCTCTGATCTGGGGAAACATTTTTATTAATATTTAATCAGGAGCACAATTATTAAGCTTTTGGGGGTTGTACCACAGGATTTACTGATACAACTGTATAGCCATGTGTGAGTGCAGTTAATTTCATTTTTGGCATGTGATTTCAAGGTGGAAGCCACAAGCCATCATTTTCATCAGCAATAGAGGTTTGTGGCTGAGAATAGTTTTTGCAATATTCCCATTGATCTCATGATAAATAACCTGTGCCTTCAGTGTATTAGCACAAGGAGCTCAGAAGGGAAATAGAGATCTTTTGAACTGAAAGGTTCTCTCTACTTGGTAAATTTAGAAGCACCAAAGCAAGATATGTAGACATCCATATAATCTGAATATGAAGATATACGCACAATATGGCATTTAGTTTGTTGAAATTCACTTTAAGACTCTTAGTATTTGATGCACCCAATCTTTAATTTGTTATTCTAGCAAGGAATAGAATGTGTAGCCTTTAATTCAGTTTCACCTCCAGTATCAAACTGGCACTTTCTGCAAGAATGCTGAAAAAAAATCTTTTTCCTTGAAATGAACACATGCTACTTTATTAGCCAAGAGCCACATTGATTTCTTTCTTCGCTAGTTTTAACAATAATACGTTTGGGTGCAGTGCAACAATTGCTCCACTGTATAGAATCATTAGCAAGAATACAGCTGTACAGCACATGCTCAAAAGCTTTAGACACCAAAAGTGAAATCTTGGCCCACTGAAGTCAATGGGAATCCTAAGGCAGTGGGTGCCTTGCACATGCTCTGTTGAATAAAGAACCTGGCTGCCCTATTTTTAGATACTTTTTATGTAGTCTGATGTGAGGATCTGATGGAAAAAGGTTGTGTCAAGAACTCAGGGATCTACTTTTAGAAAACCTGGATCCAGGGCAGATTCACCCTCTGCACTATTGGTTCTATAGATATGTCGGGGGGATAGATAGCATAAAATATGAGTTTTAGCAATTAAATAATTATTGCTATCAATACTGTATAAACTTGTGTGTGTCTATGCATGTATCCAGTATGGGCCCATTTGAAGCACTGCATGTGTCCTCATTCTAAATTATATGGTCATTATATAACTTTAATGTGGATTAAACAAAACAAAACAGCTGTAGTGAGGCAAAGAGTCCTGTGGCACCTTATAGACTAACGGACGTATTGGAGCATAAGCTTTCGTGGGTGAATACCCACTTCGTCGGACGCATGTAGTGGAAATTTCCAGAGGCAGGTATAAATATGCAAGCAAGAATCAGGCTAGGGATAACGAGGTTAGTTCAATCAGGGAGGATGAGGCCCTCTTCTAGCAGTTGAGGTGTGAACACCAAGGGAGGAGAAACTGCTTTTGTAGTTGGCTAGCCATTCACAGTCTTTGTTTAATCCTGAGCTGATGGTCTCAAATTTGCAAATGAACTGAAGCTCAGCAGTTTCTCCTTGAAGTCTGGTTCTGAAGTTTTTTTGCGGCAGGATGGCTACCTTTCAATCTGCTATTGTGTGTGTCCAGGGAGGTTGAAGTGTTCTCCTACAGGTTTTTTTAGGGACTGTCCAGTTTGGCCAATGTACATAGCAGAGGGGCATTGCTGGCACATGATGGCGTATATTACATTGGTGGACATGCAGATGAATGAGCTGGTGATGGTGTGGCTGATCTGGTTTGGTCCTGTGATGGTGTCGCTGGTGTAGATATGTGGGCAGAGTTGGCATCGAGGTTTGTTGCATGGATTGGTTCCTGAGTTAGAGTTACTCTGCTGCGGTGTGTGGTTGCTGGTGAGAATATGCTTCAGGTTGGTGGGTTGTCTGTGGGCGAGGACTGGCCTGCCTCCCAAGGCCTGTGAAAGTGAAGGATCGTTGTCCAGGATGGGTTGTAGATCAGTGATGATGCGTTGGAGAGGTTTTAGCTGAGGACTGTATGTGATGGTCAGTGGAGTTCTGTTGGTTTCTTTCTTGGGCTTGTCTTGCAGCAGGAGGCTTCTGGGTACATGTCTGGCTCTGTTGATCTGTTTCCTTATTTCCTCGTGTGGGTATCTTAGTCTTGAGAATGCTTGGTGAAGATCTGGTAGGTGTTGGTCTCTGTCTGAGGGGTTGGAGCAAATGCGCTTGTACCTCAGCGCTTGGCTGTAGACAATGGATTGTGTGATGGGTCCGGGATGGAAGCTGGAGGCATGAAGGTAGGCATAGCGGTCGGTGGGTTTTCGGTATAGGGTGGTGGTAACGTGACCGTCACTTATTTGCACCAGGGTGTCTAGGAAGTGGACCTCCCATGTAGATTGGTCCAGGCTGAGGTTGATGGTGGGGTGGAAGCTATTGAAATCATTGTGGAATTCTTCCAGGGTTTCCTTCCCCTGGGTCCAGATGATGAAGATGTCATCAATGTAGCGTAGGTAGAGAAGGGGCGTGAGTGGACAAGAGCTGAGGAAGCGTTGTTCCAGGTCAGCCATAAAAATGATGGCATATTATGGGGCCATGCGGGTGCCCATAGCAGTGCTACTGCTCTGGAGGTATATATTGTCACCAAATTTGAAATAATTGTGCGTGAGGATAAAGTCACAGAGCTCAGCAACCAGTTGTGCTGTGGCATCATCAGGGATACTGTTCCTGACAGCTTGTATTCCATCTGTATGTGGGATGTTTGTGTAGAGAGCCTCTACATCCATTGTGGCTAGGATGGTGTTTTCTGGAAGATCACCAATGCATTGTAGTTTTCTCAGGAAATCAGTGGTGTCACGGAGATAGCTGGGAGTGCTGGTGGCGTAGGGTCTGAGTTAGAGAGTCCACATATCCGGACAGTCCCTTAGTGAGAGTGCCAATGCCCGAGATGATGGGGCGTCCAGGATTTCCAGGTTTGTTGATCTTGAGTAGTAGATAGAATAACCCCGGTTGGGGCTCTAAGGGTATGTTGATTTGTTCCTGTGTTAGTGTAGAGAGTGTCCTGAGTAGATGGTGCAGTTTCTTAGTGTATTCCTCAGTGGGATCTGAGGAAAGTGGCCTGTAGAATTTGGTATTAGAGAGTTGTCTGGCAGCCTCCTTTTGGTAGTCAGACCTGTTCATGATGACAACAGCACCTCCTTTATCAGCCTCTTTGATGATAATGTCAGGGTTGTTTCTGAGGCTGTGGATGGCATTGAGTTCTGCACAACTTAGGTTATGAGGCAAGCAATGTTGTTTTTCCACAATTTCTGCCTGTGTATGTCTGTGGAAGCATCCTATGTATAGGTCCAGACTGTCAGGAGGAATCCATGTGGAGTTCTTCTTCTTGTGCTGTTGGTGGGAGAGTATCTGTGTATCAGTGTGCTGTTCAGTGTTATCTTGGAAAGTATTCTTTGAGTCGGAGACGGCGAAAGTAGACTTCCAGATCACGCAGAACTGTATCATGTTTGTCAGCAGGGTCGCGGGGCAGAATGAGAGTCCCCGAGATAGGAGACACCATTCTGCCGGGCTGAATGTGTAGCTGGATAGATTGACGATATTGCTGGGTGAGTTAGGGGTACCACTGTTGTGGCCCCATGTGGCAGGTGGGATTTTAGACAGCTTACAGTCCTTTTTCCTTTGTAGAGAGGTGAAGTGTGTAATGTAGATCTCCTGTCTTATTTTAGTAAAGTTCGTTTGTATGGAAGGTTGGTTATTTATGAGAGTCTCCAGGTTGGAGAGCTCTTTTTTGATGTTTTCCTGTTTGCTGCATAGGATGCTGATTAGGTGATTCCTCAGTTTCTTTGATAGTGTGTGGCATAATCTCTAACTGTGGCCTGTGCAGTATGTAGATTGTAATGGATTTTTCACCTTCAGTCCATTTGGTATGACGTCCATCTGTTTGCATTTGGAAAGGAAGATGATGTCTCTCTGTACTTGTGCAAGTTTCCTCATGAGGTTGATGGAGTGAGGAAAAGTCTGAAGGAAAACAGCTAGACATGATACTCATTTAGTTACAAATGACCAGGTCAGTCCAATATGGAGCAGCAGCTGTAATTAGATGAAGCCAGGCTGTCAGATGTAGTGTGTGAATGTTGAAAACTCTCCCCCTGCACAACTGTTCATGCAAGTATTCAGTCACATTCAGAACTCAGCAAGGAAGATTTCTGAACTGAAGGTTGAAGACTTTCATTACCGCCACAGTATGTTTACAGAGGAAGGTTATTTTGTCAAATACATGACTGAAGAGAAATTGTTGTGTGGAAACTTAAACTTGAGGGGACTGATAAAAATGTGCACACAGTGCCAGCACCGGTGTCCGTTTCATTTAGTTCCATTTTGAACATGCAGTAAATATTTAACTCAGTTAAAATATTTCAATAGTTACTTGCGGATTAATAAATCTCAGTTGAAACAGACATTAAATATTTGGTGCAAGTATATAACTGCCTTATGTTCTTGGATTAAATCTCTCAATCTACTGCAGAAATACTTGAAGTGAAGTCCTGGCCCTGCTGAAGTCAGTGGGGTCAGGATTTCACCCTTGGAGTGTTTATGGAGTGTCAGAATTATTGCTGTATATGGTGAAACCAGCTCAACCCAATTGCTGAACCAGAGCATTTTATCTGGTTAAGATCTATATGAGCCAATGGAAACCACTGTTAGCTATCAGACTATTCCTAAAAGGGCTTTATCATGTCCTGGAGCTGTACCCTCAATATAATTGATGGAATGAGGCTGTCATACGAGTACTGAGATCTGTTCATAGTCTTGGAAATTAGATAAATAGCAAATCTTGTACTTTAGCTCATGAGATGGTGGGCTACACTCCCACATCACACAATTCAGCATGAAAGCAAGTTTGAAGCTTTTGTTTTGCAATTTTAAAATGTGTATAAAACATATTCATGAGTTAATGACAGTATAATACAAACACTGGGAATCTACATCGTTATGAATTTCAGATTTGGAGGAATTGAATTTGCTTCTAAATGGCAATGAAAAGTAGAAAACATCTGCAAATGACTTCTTGCTGTAAGATGAGAGACCAGGAAACATTCATCTTGTTGTCAATAGTTAGTCTTAAAGCTCTTCAAAGTTTCTCGCGATTGCTTACAAGTAAACATATCTGTACTTCACAAGCTAACAACATGTGCCTCTTGCCTCCATACTCTCCTGCTAGTGCAACATCCATTTTCTGGCTGCTATGGCCCGGATTCAATAAATCACCCTTCTTCATGAATAGCACTTAAGTATATACTTAAGACCTGTTGAAGACAATGGGACTTAAGCACATGCTTGAAGTTAAGCAAGTGCTGAAGTGCTTTCCTCAGTCAGGACATATATTTAGTTTGGGGCTTTTAGATTAGTCTCTGAGTTGGTGCTTTTTCTTCGTCATTTTTGTATGAAGGTTACAAAGTTAAGCACATGAACATTAGGAGGTTTCAGAATTAAGTTTGCTTGTCCACTTCTGCATGTGCATTATGATTCAGTCTTTAATTATATGATCACATTCTATTTTTTCCACAAGACGCCTGCCTTGTAGTGCACAGGATGGATTGCTCTCACTTAGTGAGCAGCTATTTAATACTTTATTTTATTCTCCATTTTTCAGTGTGTGCTCCCTTGTCCTGTTTACTTCACACTATTCAAAACCTGATCTGAAGACAGCATTATTAATTTCCTCATCACCTTTTCTATGGTGCACAACATTAGACCCTTTTTTCCGGTTGCTCATAATTATGCCAAACAAACTGTTTGGGCTGAAACTTTCCAAAACATTTCAGTCTGATGCAGAAAACCAGCATGGAAAATTTCAACCTAAACAGTATGTTTGACAAAGTAATAACAACTGAACACAAAAGGGCCGATATAAACTTGTATGTATTATATAACGAATCCCATGTTTGTCATGTTGCCCAACTAACCAGAGTAGTGAGAAGAGCAAGCAAAGTTTGGTACTCTGGCGGTTCTCACTTCAATTTCTGGAGGCAGTCTTCGACTTTCTTGCAGTTTGGTCCCTGACCTTCTGTAACTCTTGGACGCTTGCCATGCAATCTTTGTTTACAGTAACAAGCATGGAAAAGTTACTTCTTGACAGTGCTGCTGAAGTCTAAGGTGAAAGTATTCACAGGTGAAAAAACATAGATCTTCCACTTTGAACTTGGAATGTGTTCCATGTAAAAGACCAGTCTAAAACTGGGTAGTTAACAAAGGGAAAGCCCTCTCTTGCCCAAGACCAAATATTAATCACTTTGTCTGCAATTTCACTAGAACCTGGTCTTGGGGTATGTCTATACTACGAAATTATTCCGATTTCACAGTAGTTGATTTTTGGGAACAGATTGTATAAAGTCGAGTGCATGCGTCCACACTAAGTACATTAATTCGGCGGTGTGCATCCACAGTACTGTGGCAAACGTCGACATTCCGAGCAGTGCACTGTGGGTAGCTATCTCACAGTTCCCACAGTCTGTGCTGCCCATTGGAATTCTGGGCTGAGCTCCCAATGCCTGATGGGGCAAAAACATTGTCGTGGGTGGTTATGGGTAAACGTCGTCAGTCAACCCTCTCTCCATGAAAGCAACGGCAGACAATCATTTCGCACCCTTTTCCCTAGATTGCCCGAGCAGACACCATAGCATGGCAAGCATGGAGCCCGTTCAGCTCACCACAGCAGTTATTACCATTGTAAACACCTTGCGCGTTATCGTGCAGTTTATGCAGAACCAGAACCTGAAAAACCAGGCGAGGAGGCAATGGCAGCGTGGTGATGAGAGTGATGAGAACATGGACACAGATTTCTCTAAAACTGCGGTCCCAGCAATTTGGAGATCATGGTGTTAATGCCGTGGAACACTGATTCTGGGCCCGGAAAACAAGCACAGATTGGTGGGACCGCATAGTGTTGCAGGTTTGGGATGATTCCCAGTGGCTCCAAAACTTTTGCATGCATAAGGGCACTTTCATTGTGACTTGCTTTCCCCTGCCCTGAAGTGCAAGAATACCAAGATGAGAGCAGCCCTCAAAGTTGAGAAGCGAGTGGCAATAGCCCTGTGGAAGCTTGCAACGCCAGACAACTACCAGTCAGTTGGTAATCAATTTGGAGTGGGCAAATCTACCGTGGGGGTTGCTGTAATGCAAGTAGCCAATGCAATCATTGATCTGCTGCTATCAAAGGTAGTGACTCTGGGAAATGTGCAGGTTATAGTAGATGGCTTTGCTGCAATGGGATTCCCTAACTGTGGTGGGGTGATAGACGGAACCCATATCCCTATCTTGGGACCAGACCACCAGGGCAGCCAGTACATAAAACTGAAAGGGGTACTTTTCAATGGTGCTGCAAGCACTGGTGGATCACAAGGAACGTTTCACCAACATCAACGTGGGATGGCCGGGAAAGGTTCATGACGCTCGCATCTTCAGGAACTCTGGTGTGTTTAAACGGCTGCAGAAAGGGATTTACTTCCCAAACCAGAAAATTACTGTTGGGGATGTTGAAATGCCTATAGTTATCCTTGGGGAGATGGTTCGCAGCTCCCGCTTCTTCTATGCCCTGCAGAAAAAGAGGGGGGCCAAGAAGCACGTCACCTGCCTCCTCGCAGAGGATGGCACCCCCGTCACAGATCCAGCAGAGATGTGTAGGAGGGCCAGGGCCTTCTACGCAGGCCTTTTCTCCCCGGATCCGACCGATCCTAACGCTTGCAGAGTGCTCTGGGACGAACTCCCGATGGTCAGCGCGGGCGACCGAGAACGGCTAGAGCTGCCTCTCACTCTGGCCGAGTTCTCGGAACCCCTCCGCCGCATGCCCACCAATAAATCTCCGGGTATGGACGGGCTGACCGGGGAGTTCTACTGCGTGTTCTGGGACGTCCTCGGCCCAGACCTAGTCACCGTCTGGGCCGAGTCTTTGCAGAGCAGGGTCCTCCCTCTTTTGTGCAGGCGAGCCGTGCTCGCCTTATTGCCAAAGAAGGGGGACCTCTGCGATTTACGAAATTGGCGTCCCATCTCGCTCCTCAGCACGGACTACGAGGTCATAGCAAAAGCCATCTCGCTGCGGCTAGGGTCCGTGCTGGCGGACGTGATCCACCCAGACCAGATCTACAGCGTCCCAGGCCGCACCATCTTCGACAACCTGTATCTGGTCCGGGACCTCTTGGAACTCAGGTGTAGGGACGGTCTGTTGTTCGCCCTCCTGTCCCTGGATCAGGAGAAGGTGTTCGACAGGGTGGATCACGGGTATCTCCTGAGCACTCTGCGAGCGTTTGGCTTCGGACCCCAGTTTGTGGGTTTTCTCCAGGAGCTGTACACCTCCGCAGAGTGTCAGGTCAGGCTCAACTGGACCCTGACCGAACCGGTCAGCTTCGGGTGAGGAGTACAGCAGGGGTGCCCTCTCTCGGGCCAGCTGTACGCTCTAGCGATCGAAGGATCTCCTCCACAGGAGATTGACGGGGTTAGCGCTACGGGAGCCGGAGCTGGTCCTGTTGGCATACGCCAACGATGTGCTCCTCGTGGTCCAGGACCCGGGCGACTTGGCCCGGGTGGAGGCTTGCCAGGCCGTCTACTTGGCAGCCTCCTCTGCCTGGGTCAACTGGGTCAAGAGCTCTGGCTTGGTGGTAGGAGACTGGCGGCAGGCGAGCTCCCTCCCACCCGCGCTTCAGGCCATCCGGTGGAGCGCGGGTCTGCTGCTCTATCTGGGCGTTCACCTTTCTGCCACGCATCCGTCTCCACCGGAGAACTGGCACGGTTTAGAGGGCAGGGTGGTAGATTGGCTCCGGAGATGGACAGGACTGCTCCGGTGTCTGTCCCTTCGAGGGCGGGCACTGGTGCTCAATCAACTAGTCCTGTCCATGCTCTGGTACCGGCTCAACACCCTGGTTCCGGCCCTGGATTTCCTGGACAAGCTCCAGAAGTTGATTCTGGAGTTCTTCTGGTCAGGACTGCACTGGGTCTCTGCGGGGGTTCTCCATCTACCCCTGGAGGAGGGAGGGCAGGGTCTGAAATGTCTCCACACTCAGCTCCATGTCTTCCGCCTCCAGGCCCTGCAGAGGCTCCTTTATGGTGCAGGTAGTCCGGCGTGGAGCGTACTGGCGCATGCCTTCCTGCGCCGCTTCCGAGGGCTCCAATATGACTGGTAGCTCCTTTATCTCCATCCGAGAGGTCTTCCGCGAGACCTCTCCGGGCTGCTGGTCTTCTACCAGGAACTTCTCTGGACCTGGAAACTGTTCACAGCGACCAGGTCCATGGCGGCCTCCATGGGGGAAGAGCTCCTCGTGGAGCCCCTGCTACACAACCCCCAGCTCCGTGTGCAGGTGGCAGAGTCCCCCTCGGTGCGCCAGGGGTTGGTTCTGGCAGAAGTTACCAGAGTTGGAGACCTCCTGGACTACGACTGGGCAGACTGGCTGGATCCCCGGAAGCTCGCTCAGTGCATGGGGCTCTCCAGACCTCGTACTCCCCTGCGCGTACTCCAGGAGGTGAGGGCTGCTTTGCCGCCCGCTGCTCGGGTTTACCTTGAGCGGATCCCGCGAGAGGGCGCGCCCCGCCCACCCTCCACCCCAGACCCTCCGGACCTTTTCATCGGGCCCCTGCCCCGTGGACCCGACCAACCCCCCCCCCCCTTCACCGTGAGCCAGCTACGTGAGCTGCCGCCGGTCTGGTTCCAGACCGCGTCAAAGAAACATCTCTACACTCTCGTGCTCCACACCCTTCATGTCCTCACCCTCACGTCCCGCCCTGACACAAAATGGTGGGACCTCCTGCCACCTCTAGAGGGTGAGGAGACCCAGTGGGTCACCCTATATTCCACCTTAGTCCCGAGGCCCACCGGAGATATCAGTTGGCAGCTCCTTCATGGGGCCCTGAGCACGGGCGTGTTCTTGGCGCGGTTCACCCCAATCCCGGACACCTGCCCCTTTTGTGGCGTGAGGGAAACCCTGGCGCACGTCTACCTGGAGTGCGCCAGCTGCAGCCCCTATTCTGGCTCCTCATGAATATTTTGTTAAGATTTTGGTTGCACTTCTCCCCTCACCTCCTTATCCATGCACTCCCTGTCCGTGGCCCCACTAAGTCGCTGGACCTCCTGGTCAACCTCCTCCTGGCCCTGGCTAAAGTGGCCATCTATAAAACCAGGGTGAGGAGGTTGGCTGATGGAGTCTCCTGCGACTGTAGGGCCTATTTCCGATCCTCTGTCCATTCACGCCTCTAGGCAGAGTTCCTCTGGGCGGCGTCCACTGAATCCTTTGACGCCTTCGAGGAGCAGTGGGCGCTGTCCGGGGTTCTCCGCTCGGTGTCCCCGTCCGGTTCCCTTCGTTTGACCCTTTGATCGCACTCCTGTCCCTGTTGTTCATTAGTTGTCCCCCGTAATTAATTGGTTTTCCAGGTCCTGTGGACCCCCCACTTAGGCTTCGCCCGCCCACTTCCTGGATCCCAATAAAGTTATCCCTTGGGAACCCAGCCTACCCCTGAATGCCCTGGCTCATGAAGCCATACACAGGCACCCTGGACAGTAGTCAGGAACTGTTCAACTGTAGGCTGAGCAAGTGCAGAATGGTGGTAGAGTGTGCATTTGGATGTTTAAAGGTTCACTGGTTACTGACTCACTTAGACCTCAGCGAAACGAATATTCCCATTGTTATTGCTGCTTGCTGTGTGCTCCACAATCTCTGTGAGAGTAAGGGGGAGACTTTTATGGTGGGGTGGGAGGTTGAGGCAAATCGCCTGGCCGCTGAATACACGCAGCCAGACACCAGGGCGATTAGAAGAGCACAGCAGGAAGCGCGGTACATCAGAGAAGCTTTGAAAACCAGTTTCATGACTGGCCAGGGTACCGTGTGACACTTCTGTTTGTTTCTCCTTGATGAAAATCCGCCCCGTTGGTTGACTCTAATTCCCTGTAAGCCTCCCGCCTTCGATCACAGCTTGCTTGCAAAGGAAATAAAGTCACTATCATTTAAAAACCATGTATTCTTTATTAATTGATTATAAAAATAGGGAGATAACTCACAAGGTAGCCCAGGTGGGGTGTGGGAGGAGGGTAGGAGGGAAGGAAAAGGCCACTTCAAAACTTGTTGAATGACAGCCTTCTGTTGCTTGGGCTGTCCACTGGGCTGGAGTGGTTGGGTGCCCAGAGCCTCTCCTCCCTCCCCTCTTCCCTCTGTTCTTGCGCGTCTGGGTGAGGAGGCTATGGAACTTGGGGAGGAGGGAGGGCGGTTAAACAGGGGCTGCAGCAGCAGTCTGCAATCCTGCTGCTGTTGCTGAACCTCCACCAGACGCCGGAGCATGTCCATTTGATCCCACAGTAGTGCCAGCGTTGCATCCTGCCTCCTCTGAACTTCCTGCCGCCACCTCTCATCTTGATCGTCCCTCCTGTCCTCACGTTCATTGGCCGCTTTCCTCTCCTGTGCTACTGTGTCCCTCCACACATTCTGGTGAGCTCTGTCAGTGCTGGATGACTGCATGAGCTCAGAGAACATTTAATTGCACGTGCGTTTTTTTCGCCGCCTTATCTGAGATAGCCTTTGGGACGGAGGAGGGAGGCTTGAAACATTTGCAGCTGCGGGAGGAAAAAAAGGGAGTGAAGTATTTAAAAAGACATATTTTACAGAACAATGGCTATACTCTTTCATGGTGAACAACACTATTCACATTACATAGCACATGATTTTGGTACAAGGTCGCATTTTGCTAGCCAAAAGCGAACAGCTCAGCGCCAATGGCCCTCCCTCCCTCCCCCACCACTTGGCTAGCTGTGGGGAGGATTTCTTTTCAGCCACAGGCAAACAGCCCACTAGGAACGGCCACCTCTGAATGTCCCCTTAATTAAATTCCTGTATTTCAACCAGGTTACCATGAATGATATCACTCTCTTGAGGATAACACAGAGAGATAAAGGATGGATGTTGCTTGAATGCCAGCAAACACCGGGACCATCCGCTGCCAGGCTTTGTCATGCAATGATACCAGATTACTTGCTACTAGCATGACGTGGTAAAGTGTCCTACCATGGAGGACGAAATAAGGCTGCTCTCCCCAGAAACCTTCTGCAAAGGCTTTTAGAGTACCTCCAGGAGAGCTCCATGGAGATGTCCCTGGAGGATTTCCGCTCCAACCCCAGACACGTTAACAGACTTTTCCAGTAGCTGTACTGGCCACGAATGCATCCCAAGTCCTCAGGGCTACTTAATCATTAAAATATGCTTGCTTTTATAACATGTATTATATTTAAAAAGGTACACTCACCAGAGGTCCCTTTTCCAGCTTCGTTGGGTTGGGAGGGTATGTCAGTCAGGGTGATAAAAGATCCTGGCTGTCGGGGAGAATGGTGTGCTGTGTGCTCTCCTCAAGCTCGTCTCCTCCTCCTCCTCATTTTCCCCATCCGCAGAATCCTCAGGCATGGTGAAGAGTACCCCATCATCGGATTCCACAGACGGGATGGGGTACTGGTGATGTTCCCCCCTAGAATTGCATGCAGCTCAGCGTAGAAGCGGCATGTCTGGGGCTCTGTCCTGGAGTGTCCGTTTGATTCTTTGGTTTTCTGGTATGCTTGTCTGAGCTCCTTAAGTTTCACACGGCACTGTGTTACGTCCCTGCTGTAGCCTCTGTCCCTCATGGCCTCGGAGACTTTTTGAAATGTTTTGGCATTTTGTCTTTTGGAACATAGTTCTGATAGCATGGATTCCTCTCCCCATACATCGATCAGATCCAGTACCTCCCGTTCGGTCCATGCTGGAGCTCTTTTTCGATTCTAGGGCTGCATGGTCATCTGTGCTGATGAGCTCTGCATGGTCACCTGTGCTGATGAGCTCGCCTGGCCAAACAGGAAATGAGATTCAAAAGTTCCCAGGGCTTTTCCTGTACATCTGGCCAGTGCATCTGAGTTCAGAGTGCTGTCTAGAGTGGTCACAATGGTGCACTGTGGGATAGCTCCCAGAGGCCAATACTGTCGAATTGTGTCCACACTAACCCTAATTCGAAATGGCGATGTCGATTTCAGAGGTAATCCCCTCGTCGGGGAGGAGTACAGAAATCAGTTTTAAGAGCCCTTTGTGTTGAAAAAAATGGCTTCATTGTATGGACAGGTGCAGAGTTATTTTGATTTAATGTTGCTAAATTCGACATAAACTCGTAGTGTAGACCAGCCTGTAGTGTGCTTCAGGGCATTTTTCACTTTGTAGAATACAATTTGTAATTCTAAAACAGATATCAATTGGTTATTTAATTTGTAACCACATACAGTGTGAATTCACCAGGCAACTAAAGGCAGTTGTTCTCACCATGAACTCCTAATTATTGTACACACAGGAATATCCAAGGAAGAACTGATATTTATAGCAGATCTTAAATCTGGTGTTCTTATACTAAATTTTTAAAGTGTGGGACCACTGCGGAATGGCTGTACTGTAATTCAAGACTTAGGGCCCAATTCCGTCCAGTGGTTCAAGTCCCTTTGACTTCAGGCAGTCATGTCCATGTAACTGAAAGCAGAATTTTGGCCCTAGAGTCAAAATCAAAGCTGTATGTGAAGTAGGTGCAAATTCTGATGGACGTCAGATGTAGTGGTGATGTTACTGGTGGCATAAGTTTATATATTTGGATGTAGTTTGATCAAAAATGAGCACAGAGACTAAGTAGTATAACTAGCACCAATTTAATATTCAGCTTTTGTGCACAATAAATGAAATTTACACTGAGGAAATAAAAAGGGAAACATAGTAGTGTGAAAAATAAAGCAACGTTATCTTCTATCCTCATGTAAATTGCATTTCCAGACACATGCACACTCTCACTTTCCCAAGTCCTCTATTTATAAATTAAACTTATTTTGCACACCCACTGTATATCAAATTAGTGCCAGTCACAGTACTTCAACACCAGCTTACACCCAATATGTATCTTACACCAACATTTACGTTACTGCTGAATTTGTAACTCAGAGGAATTTGGCTCCGGCTCTTACATAGTGATTGGTTACAGAAAACAACTCTGAGTAAGTCTGAGTAATAATGGCAGTTTGAACTCTGAGAAGGTTTTATCAATGTGGAGTGATATTTTTCATCAAGGGTGGAAGCTGCTCTCTTGGCTACGTTACATCATTCGTGGTGCCGTATCCTTCCCCAGTGAAACTCTAAATCACTACTGTCCTCCAGCACCAAAAGTGAGGTCTCACTTCACACTCAGACAATTTTCTCATGCTTCAGTCCCACAGCACTTAAGAATCATAGACTCAGGTCTTTAAGGTGCTCAGATGCAGCAATAGAAACATTTTAATCTTTTCAGGTCTGTGATTATTAGAGCTGAATAAATACTGAAGGAAAAAAGTAATAATCATTTGAGTTTTTAAACACATTTATTTTATCTTTGTCCCAGACCCCTTTTGTGTTTGCTATCCACAAATGTTCTATGGATTGAGTTTACTGACGGGAAGGAAGTGTTTGTGGAACAGTATATTTTAAGGAAATACTGCAGAATATTCATGGTAGATGAATTTCAGTATCATAATAGCAAATATTCACGTTGGAAACCTAATTCTAAGTGTTACAATCAATCAATCAGGGAATAAAAATATCCCATGTGACCTATTCTTTCAGTCAAAACAGATCAGATTTTGAATAATTGCAACACACCATTCATAACTGAGCTGCAGACCAAGAATTATTGGGAAAATTATTTAGAAAGTACTTTTGAATAACATAAATTCAAGTAAATTGTGATCTGTTACTGGATAAATCTCAGAAAGAGAGAAGATTCACTGAATAGTAATTATGTATTATTTGCCTATCCCTATTGATAATCATCTCCCATTCTTTTCCCGTACTGAAAGTGTGGAACTTATATTGACCATAAATTATACATTATCAGTAACATATTCTAGAAAAATTCAAGGTTTTTGTGTATTCTGGCAGCACGGAGCTCAGGCACAGCTACTGAATCATTACAGATAGGAGGGCCCTGAGCTTTTCTCTGGAGAGATAGACAACCAAAGTGATATCTTCCAGATGAGACCCCGGTCACTAAACATCCCATGGCATTTTATGCAAAGGGTAGGTACCCTAATATTGTGGCCAACACCCTGCCTGACTCTCTACTAGAGCCTGTGTAGCACTGAGGTTTTGTTCACTTGTGGCTGAACAAGTATGTGGTTTGGTTTCAATCCACAGATTTCACCCCCTTAGTTTCACTTTGAGGTTTCAGGTTCAGTGACAAACCCCAAGTTTTGCCTGGCTTTTGGGTTGAAACCTCAAGCATAACCATAAATCTCTCTCCAAAGCTTGTATGGAGGGAGACAGTTCATTGAAAACACCTTAGATTCACTAAAAAAGAAAAGGAGGACTTGTGGCACCTTAGAGACTGACAAATTTAAATTTGTTAGTCTCTAAGGTGCCACAAGTCCTCCTTTTCTTTTTGCGGATACCGACTAACACGGCTGCTACTCTGAAACCTTAGATTCACTGAGATTTGTGACCCATTGAAGGCAATCTGGGTTGAATTTTCAGTGAACCCTTCCTCATAGGCTCAAGGGGGGCTTTAGAAACCTTGGCCAAGTTTTGGATTTGTAGTAAAACTAGTAACCAGAAAGTTCATCTGATTTGCACATGTCCATTAGTGATATTCCAGTTCCTGGGGAATTTAGAATTTCTCTCTAGTTTCAGTAGGATGTTTATTCCTCACTTCCTGCCATAGATAGTGTTGCTGTGTGGTGTTAAATAGGAGTTACCTTCCACCCCAATGTAACAGCATTCCATTGGTGGATGAAATAATTCCTGTATTTACTGCATATACCACTTGTAGTTCATAAAGAGTGTAAAACATTTCATGCCGAAACATGCTTTACAAATGTAAGCCATGTTCCCATAGTGAGATTTAAAAGAAATCAACATTTCAAAAATGTCCTACCTAGATTTTATATGGCATACTGCGCAGATGTTGACTTACATGAGCAGAATGGTGTACGTACAGTAGTGATGAAAAGACACAGAAAATCCAGTTCTTTTGTAGATGTTAATTTTAATACCTTTAACCCAAGTCAATATATGAAATCACATTTCATATGGTAGGTACCTAGTCAGATGTGATTGCTCAGACTTAAAGGGGGAAACCCACTTTAGTGCAAATAAGGCATCAGCATCTGGCTGTACCTTTGGGGTGACTTTCTGAAGCAGTCAGAAAGAGCAGAAATTCGCAGTGGTTAAGCAATAGGGTTGTCATGATCAAGGCTTAACAATAGTGGAAATAACAAAACAAAACATAAAGAAGTAGGGTCAACAGCTCTGCAGTAATTTAATGTTTTGTTTATTACATTGGCCTGCTTATAGAATAGCTTTCTGGGCTCAATTGCTTTTTCTGTCATAGGGACTGAAACAAAGGTGGTGGTCTTTCACACTTGATTTGTACAGTATTTGTAAATACTCAATGTGATATTGCAATTTCTTATTGCAGTACTTCCTTTGTGACTTACACAGAGATCACCATTATTGTTTTACTACCAGTCATTTAGGCATTCTATTTTTTTCTCTTTATTCATTAGGGAAGTATATCAGTGTCACAAAAGAATGAGTTTTTAAAACCCTCTGGTCTGTATTTTGCTTTTGCTTATGCTATTATAAATAAAGAATAATTCCACTGAAGTCAAGGGAAGTTACAACTGTAAAATCATGGTGAGATGAGAATCAGATCTCTGATTATTAAAATCCTGCAGTTAGCCCACAGATCTAAAAGACGCACATTAGCACACTGGCTTAATAAACTGATCTATTTTGAACATGGTTGGCCATATAAAGGAGACCATCAAGACCCACATCCTGAGCCGCAGCTGAGGACTACTCAACACACCTCAGGGTACTGTGGGTTCTTTTCACTCTCTTTGCAAAGGTACTTTTCACTCTCTTGAACTTGGAGCCATCTAAATGTTGGTCCAGTCTTTGACACAAATTAAAGCAACCTGAAGGGGTCTGAATTGACCCCCTCTTCAGAGACAATCCTCCTGTGGTCAGGTACACCAACTTTTCATTGCTAGAGTGGTGCAAAACTGCCCTAACACAGAGCAGGATCTGGGATCAAATATTTGGGGACAACTCGTCATATGTTGGCACCTTAAATTGCATCTGGAGATAATTATTATTATTTTATTTATTTATTTACATTGTGGTAGCATCCAAAATGTGTTAAGTGCTTTCCAGGTATTGTACAATCTAAAAGTCTGCATTGGAGCACAAAAGCTAATGTGCCACCCAGAAGTGCCTATTTGCCCCTTAAATTACCTGTGTTTTGTGCATAGCTGCCTGTTTGATTGCTCAGGGCTTGGATGGACTAATGTTGCCGGGTGCAACTCAGGTGCTGGGCTTGAACAGAGAAATAGTGATTTTTCAGACAGATGGTTCCAGAACCTGAATCTGAGTTCAGGAGTTAACATATGATAGATAAAATCATAGTATCCAACAATAACGTGAGCCTGAAATATTGAAATCAAGGGTCTCTGTGGGGCTATGGTTGCTCCTGTTTCTCCATAGGAAGGTTTGGAAATGCAAATGACAGGACCTCCTGGCTGCATCTACAGATATTGCTGGGCACAATTTCTGAGGCCCATTTAAATGTATCCCCTGGTGTTCATGAAAGACATTTGTTAGCAGCCTAAAGAGACTGAAGTCCTCCAAACAGGTTCAGTCCAGGCAACAGTAGTGAAATCTTTCCCACGCTGTGCCCCATCAATGTGTCTCAATTCTGTCTTGCAGTGACTAGCTTTAGTGTGAGTGCATAATTCAGGTTTTGTGCTCATTCAGTCCTTGATGTTTCTACTGAGATGGCCACTTTTGGCCATTTTAGTGTTGTGGGCTAGGATCTAAAGTGAAAGCTCTGGACCATTTTACATAGCCATTGAGACAGCCATTAGATGGTGACAACTTTCAGACACTACTGACCTGAGTTGGATTCAGTTAGGTGACCAACAGGAGAAAAGTTCCACGTTCCATTACCAGTCGTTGAAGGATTCACCCCACCTCCTCAGTGATAACATGTGTGAGTGTGTAATATATAAAATATATATAAAATAACTGTAGTTATGCATGGCCAGAACAGAGAAATGATTGGAGAATTGCTAACATAGTTCCTATTTTTAAGAAAGGGAAAAAAAGTGATCCGGGTAACTATAGGCCTGTTAGTTTGACATCTGTAGTATGCAAGGTCTTGGAAAAAATTTTGAAGGAGAAGGTAGTTAAGGACATTGAAGTCAATGGTAAATGGGAGAAAATACAACATGGTTTTACAAAAGGTAGATTGTGCCAAACCAACCTGATCTCCTTCTTTGAGAAAGTAACAGATTTTTTAGACAAAGGAAACGCAGTGGATCTAATTTACCTAGATTTTAGTAAGGCGTTTGATACCGTGCCACATGGGGAATTATTAGTTAAATTGGATAAGATGGGGATCAATAGGAAAATTGAAAGGTGGATAAGGAATTGGTTAAAGGGGAGACTACAACGGGTCCTTCTGAAAGGTGAACTGTCAGGCTGGAGGGAGTTTACCAGTGGAGTTCCTCAAGGATCGGTTTTGGGACCAATCTTATTTAATCTTTTTATTACTGACCTCGGCACAAAAAGTGGGAGTGTGCTAATAAAGTTTGCGGATGATACAAAGCTGGGAGTTGCCAATTTAGAGAAGGACAGGAATATCCTACAGGAGGATCTGGATGACCTTGTAAACTGGAGTAATAGTAATAGGATGAAATTTAATAGTTAGAAGTGTAAGGTCATGCATTTAGGGATTAATAACAAGAATTTTAGTTATAAGCTGGGGATGCATCAATTAGAAGTAACGGAGGAGGAGAAGGACCTTGGAGTATTGGTTGATCATAGGATGACTATGAGCTGCCAATGTGATATGGCCGTGAAAAAAGCTAATGCGGTCTTGGGATGCATCAGGCGAGGTATTTCCAGTAAAGATAAGGAGGTGTTAGTAGCGTTATACAAGGTACTGGTGAGACCTCATCTGGAATACTGTGTGCAGTTCTAAACATGTGTCCATGTTTAAGAAGGATGAATTCAAACCGGAACAGGTACATAAAAGGGCTATGAGGATGATCCGAGGAATGGAAAACTTGTCTTATGAAAGGAGACTCCAAGAGCTTGGCTTGTTTAGCCTAACTAAGAGAAGGTTGAGGGGAGGTATGATTGCTCTCCAGAAATATATCAGAGGGATAAATACCGGAGAGGGAGAGGAATTATTTAAGCACAGTACCAATGTGGACACAAGAACAAATGGATATAAACTGGCCACCAGGAAGTTTAGACTTGAAATTAGACGAAGGTTTCTAACCATCAGAGGCGTTAAGTTTTGGAATAACCTTTCAAGGAAAGCAGTGGGAGCAAAAGATCTATCTGGCTTTAAGATTAAACTTGATAAGTTTATGAAGGAGATGGTATGATGGGATAACATGGTTTTGGTAATTAAATATTCATGGCAAATAGGCCCAATGGCCTGTGATGGGATATTAGATGGGGTGGGATCTGAGTTACCCAGGAAAGAATTTTCTGTAGTATCTGGCTGGTGAATCTTGCCCATATGCTGAGGGTTTAGCTGATCGCCATATTTGGGGTCGGGAAGGAATTTTCCGCTAGGGCAGATTGGAAGAGGCCCTGGAGGTTTTTCGCCTTCCTCTGTAGCATGGGGCACGGGTCACTTGCTGGAGTATTCTCTGCTCCTTGAAGTCTTTAAACCATGATTTGAGGACTTCAATAGCTCAGACATAGGTGAGAGGTTTTTTGCAGGAGTGGTGGGTGAAATTCTGTGGCCTGCGTTGTGCAGGAGGTCAGACTAGATGATCATAATGGTCCCTTCTGACCTAAATATCTATGAATCTAGTGGTTAAAACAGGAAAAGGTCATCAACTCACAGAGACAAGGATTATGTATTAGAAACGAATAATAAAGGAAGACGAGCTCAAAAGGAACTGCTAACCTTTCTGTCTGACTGTTAGGTGAGTTCCAGGAGTACTTTTGCTAGCAAAATGAGATTGAGACTTCTGCTGTCCACCCAAGACAGCTACTTTAGTCTTGTTTGCCAAAATTTTGTAGGGACTTTGAATATATCTCTTCCTGGTGCACACACCATTCCCTGCCACTACCAGTCAATAATGCTTCACACTTATCTTGTGAAAAGCTTGTTTTGAAGTCTTCATCATCCAGATTAAGCCAACACTGCAACTGGAAAACAAGTGGCTAATTTTAAGTATGCACTGGTCACAGCCTGAGTTTGTGTGCTGATATCCCTCTTCAACACAGTGATGAAAAAGTGTAACTGGTCATGTCATGTATAAAAATGCCTTTTGATAGTTATATAACGTTCCTATGATGTTTGTGTATAAAACTGTAGTTCCCAGAGTTCTCTGCACAGACTTACTTGGCATTTTGGTAATGTTGTATGTGGATCTTGGCTTCTCATAGGTGCAGCCCTTTCAAAAAACCCTTTCTATTAGGAACCAATGAAAATGAATACTAACTGCTGTGTGCAAATTCTTGTAATCTGCCATTGCATGAGCTGTTAGGAAGGTTGAAAACAACACAAAAGAGCACTCTTTCGTGCTTTTACTCCCCCTGCCTGCCCAAATGCTATACATATATCTTTCTTTTGGGGAATTCTGGGCTTGAGTGCTGTGATATAAACTTCACAGCTTACAGTGAGATCTCATGGAAAACAGCTGTGTGTGTTCATGGCAGCTATCCTTTTACGTTTTCCTGACATCGTTTACAGTTTCAGTATAAAGAGCCAGGGAGTAGGGCGTTGCAAAGTGATGCCCTGCTTTTGCAAACAAAGGGGGTGGGGGACTCTGTGCCACCTGCTCTGTCATTTTCACAAACTATAGAGTAAAACAAGCTTCAAACTGCTAACTCTGTTTGTTGGATGATAACCTTATGCCAGCAGTGATTCCATCAATGATCCAGATCAGTTTCCCCCGCCCCCAGCTAACCACTCCCTCAGTACGATGGTCCTATAGGCACGATGGTAAAGCAAGGAAGGATGTTAACCTCTTGGAGACCTGACAGCAAACAGCATTGTGAGGTTCCAGGGCCTTAGCTGGACATTGCAAGGGTTGCTGACATGCTAGTAAGTTAAACACTGTGGCAGAGCACCTCTGCAGGAGCAAGCTATCTAGAGAGATCGCCTGTTTTCTCAATGCTGAGAAATCTAATCCTCCGCTTCGATCCAAAAGGGCTCATCACGGCAATATGAGAAAAAAATAATGCCACTGTTTATAAACATAATACGCCCCACTGCAAACAAAGAGCCCTGTCAGGTTCAATAAAGCAGGAGACACCTTTTGCTTGTTTTTCCTGACTATTTGTGGGACAGGTTGTTTAGTAAAATCACCGATTATGACAATGACGAATGCAGTCTATGTTTCCATGCTGCACTGGGACAGGCTTCCCCACCGTAGTAAATCTAGCCTGTGGTGCTAACTGGGGAAAGGAGCCGTCTTGGCAAACATCTTATTAGTCTAAAATAAATGATTCAGAATGCAGGTTCGGATACAGATTGCAGGGAGTATAATGGAATTGGTTTTCTGAGCCTGTTCAGGCTGTAAAGACATGGAGTATGCTTTTCAGGAATTCACTAAAGTGGAATCAGCTTTGTGCAATGCAGCCTAGAAGTAATATTGCTGCCATCCAGCTAGTGTCTGTGGAACAGCATCCTCTTAGCTCTTGAAGTATCAGTAGTTTATATAGCGAAAGATATTTAATTTTTTTGGTGATTATTAAACAAGGAAATTCTAGCTGCTAGAGAGGGGCATGCCTTGTTCCGCGTATTTTTGTTGTTGTTGTTCACTGAAATAGTTGACCACATCAGCATCCAATTCTGGTGTATCATGTGGTTACTCATGTGATGCTGGACTCCCTGCGCTTTGGAGAGTGAGCCTTTGTGACTCGGCACTCCTGGACAGTAACATTCAGCAACACAAGAGACTTTGGGGGGGTGGAAAAGAGCCCCCGCAAAAGCCCAGAAATAAAGTTGAATCAATTTATTATTATATTTATAATTGTTTTATTAATTCTTAACTCTTTGGCTTTTATTTTTCATTTTGGGTCTTCCCGCTCCTCCGTTCCTGCAGGCTTCGACTGCGCTGTTTGGAAGAAGCAACGTCGTCTTCTCTCACAGCTACGACGCGGCACCGCTCTCAGCATATCCTGCTTTTTCCCCCCATTTACCTGGGCGGCTTCTGCTGTTTCTGTTGCTGCTGCCGGGGCTGCTGCGGTTTGGCTGCCTGTGCTTCACCCTGGCATGTCTGAGTCAGGAATCACTCATCTGCACACTGCTAAGGAAGAGCAGCGATGGAACGCTGGCCACATTTTTTTTCTGTTGGTGCTGGAAGAGAAGGGTTGTGATGTGGGATGGGGTGTTTTGGGGTTTTTTTTGGAAGGGTGGGGACGTTAATCCAAAGTGAGGTGGGAGAAAGTTTAAAGAAATATTACGCAAAATAATCCAGCACACGACAAGGGCATCAGCAGCACGAATCCAGCCTCTGCTGCTCGAAAGGATTAACATGGGAAAAGCCACAGTGATGCAGTAGTGTTTCACCTCAGCACTGTGCTGGAGATGGATGAATAAGGTATCTGATATGTCCGCCTGTAAAGGCAAAGCTGTGGGAGGAAGAGAGCGAGAGAGCAAATGAAAAGGAAGAAGAAACACTGTATTCTGTTTGTCTGATTCTGTGCATTCTTATTCTAGAGAGGGTTGCATAATTTACCAAACAATGTATGGACGGAGGGACTGTAAATTGTAGTCTGAACACTCCCGACGCTGTCAGGGAGGGAACTGATGGGCTAGGTGACTGCGCTGACATCCCCAGGGAAAACGGCCATCATGCAGTATATATTTATATATGTATGTGTATCTCTTGTGTGTCCATGTGTAGACATGAAAAAAGGCATTTCTGACCAATTTACACAGGAAGTTTGTGAGTTTGCTAGATCAGATTTGATTGCAGCTTATGTTTTCAGCTACAGCTCTACACCCATTTCCTGAATCAGAAGGTGCTTTGTGAAAACAGACGTATGCAGAATTCTTTTAAGAAATGTGAAAGCAGCTTCTTTTGATTTAACACCTTGAAGCACTGAATCTTCTGTACTGTGCTGAGAGGAACTGTGTGGGTTTTGTTTTCTTCATCTTAAAATCTTTATAAACACAGCTGTATTTAGTATGGTGAAAAATTCTATACTGTAAATAGAAATGTGATCAATCTAATCAAAATAAATTTATCCCAGATGACTGCTAGACCAGCTGGCTACCACAGTCTTCAGATGGCTAAATGCTCAACTGAGATGGATTCAGCATTATATTTACTACTTTTTTTAAATTTCAAAATCAGCCTATAATTAAAAAAAAGATTCTTGGTCCGGTTAAAAGAGGCAATGCTCACAACTGGCAGTGCATCATTCTGAAATAGACACTGATACTTTTCATTTTTGGACATGCCTTTGGAAGACTGTGTTTTTAGAACAGATGGACTTATCATAATACAGACATAGTTAGTATGGTGAAAACTAGTAGACAGCTCAGGTTGGCCATATCCATGTAATGTGCAAAATGAAGTTAAGGGAAATAAATGCTGCACTCAACTAGTGGGGACTTGGTATGATTTTCAGCCACCACCTACTGTGAGAGTTTGGGTTTTTTTTAAACACAAATCCAAAACCCATAAAGTCATCTTAAAATTTGTATGAGGGAATTTCCCAATAGTCATGGTGAGCTATCCTGCAAGACGCCTGTCTGGGCCTTCCACTATTTGTTACCAGGTCTACAAAGGCAGCCCTGTGTGTTGGATTATATTTAGCCAGCTGTTGGATAACATTCCGGTGTTGTGGGCGGAGGAGTCTTATTACTTCCAAACTATAGTTATCTGTTTAAAGGAAAAATAGTTTTGGAAAATACATTGAGCTCAGCTAAGGAGTTGCACCTCTCATGTACCTTTCTCAAATGCTGTGTTTCCAACCCAGCCACTTTAAAACAAAACAGGGAGGAGGAAGAGAGACTTTAACTTATAGCTTCAAAGCTGCAGAGACAAGCAAAATGTCAGCAGCTTGTAATTAGCTGCTCAGGGTTACGTCAGTGACTGTATCTCTCCAAGAATAACTGTGATGTGTGCCACAAAGTAAGGAAGATAGTCATAACCTAGTTATCAAGCCTGGTTCAAACAAGAGCAAATGGATTAATGAATCTGCTGTGTTCATAAATCAAATATGGATGGATTACATATATAAGACTTACTGAATTCTGCATAATTGAAGGCTAAATTAGGAACTTGTCAGAGGGCATGTGTTCACTAAGTAAAAGCGTGAATCCTTTAAAAAATGCAGATGAACTATCCCTGAAAATATCTTTAAGGACTCCCATCTAGTACAAGCAGCTGTGTGACACTGAAGCATGCTACAAAGGAAAAAACCAAGAGATGCACGGAGGTGCTTAAAAGAAAGGGAGTAAAAAAACATAAAGAAGGCATGCTGAAATTCTGTTTTGGCATTACATGTTTGATATTAAAATACCACCCCAGAGAAGACTTATTGTGGTCTGATGTGGTTTACATTGACTCCTCTGTTTAAGAATGCAAAAAAAGAAAAAAGATTTTGTGAGGCTCAGTACATCATCTTGGAGCCAAGCAGAAAACCATCAATACTGCAGAGTACCAGGAATGCTTGTTTTTAAAGGGACAAGATCAAGCCATGCTAGGATCTTTCTGTACTCTGCAGTTATTTTAGGTCTATGCTGGCCATTCAGCAACATTTAAACAGTGAGATTGTGGGGGGTACTTAATCTGCTCTGATTGGCCTTTTTCCACATTGTTGCTGTAAAATGTTTACATGGCTTTTATCCATACACCTTACAACATTCAGTTTGCATTTCTGTTTGTGTTCATGCTGCACAATTGCTACAAGCCTGGTTTGTTTCCATATTCCCAGCTGAAGTCAGTTTCAGTTCAGCTATGTTTATTTAGCTCCTTAATACACCAAGATAGATAGTTTGTATTATGCAAACACAGATTTTTTTTTTTACTGTGAACACAAATTTGTAGGAGGAGATGACTGTATATTAAACCAATAGCTCTTTGAAATGCATGTAATATAATTTAAATATACTTAATTTAATTAATAGAAGGTTACAAAAGCTAGCATTGTCTGAGCCTGTTTAATTTACATCTTAGACTTAGTCAATGAGCATAACCTGCCTGATCAGAATAGTGTATTCTGTGCGCCCAACAGGGTGGAAGACATTATTTTGTTTGTGTTAGTTCAAACAGCTGGTCATTAATGCAGGACCCATCTCCAGAGTGAAGTGCTAGTGGACATGAATGGCTCCCTGATTAATGCTGCCCCTCGAAGGGTCCTTCATCCAGCAGCGATGCTTGCAGCAGAATAATGCAGCATGATTTGATTGCGCTCTAGCAGGGTAGTATGTCATTGTGTCACCAGGCAATTGAGGTTATTATGGAGCAGGGCAGACAGACGGGACAGTGGGGTTACTAGACCGTGGCATTTTTAGAAATACAGGCCTGACCTACTTAGAGTTATTCTTGCTGGCTGGCAGCTTCATGGTGCATGGAGTGTCCTGATAGGCCGAGGCTGTTGCTAGGGGGAATTAGCATGAATTTTTCCACATACAGACTCGGTGATTGAATGATAAAAGCTGTCTGGAATTAAAGAGATTCGGTTCAGTATTATGCAGATTTATCTCTCTCATTTTTCTCTCTCAAATGCAGAAAAAGGAGCAAAGACAGTTTGTTGCCATTTATTCTTTGACCTATTTTTTGCAGAGGAAGGCAAAAGAGTTATGAAATGTTGATAATCATTTACTGTTTTAATCTTTAAAATGATGCTGCAAAGGGTAAGATATTTAAGTTCTTAGACTGCTTGGAACAGGTAACAGATTAGGGGTTATATTCTCTCTCTCTCTCCTGTGCACTGCACTGTTTTGAGGCATGCATCTTTCATGTACTGTATATTTGAACTCTGTCCCCTTTAGAAGAGAACAAAACACATATATAAATTTTGTTCTGTCCAAACAACTGGCTTGTTTAAAAGAAGCTATGTAGGATTCCCAGTTTGGAAAGGGAAATATATACCAGCTTTTATTGCATAACATTATTCTTGACTCTTTTTAGCTATCCTTGCTTCACAAAATTAATCTGTTTATGTTCCTGGGTGAAATTCTTCTCCCCAGTCTCTGTCTCCCATATGCACAGACAAACCCAAGATTTTCTACAGAGGACAGTGTTGTGTGTAGTGTTTATCTGGAAAACTATTTGCATACTGAAGACATATCTGTGCTGCATGTACAGTAGATAGTTATAGCTGGCCTGTGATCAGTTTGATAAGATAACCTCTTCTGGATTTCCAAATAGCTTTCTGTGTTCAGTTTGGAACTGGACTTCCTCAGTAGCTCTTTTTTTATACCCATCCCCTTAAATCAGTGCGGTTTTTACTGTTTTTTAACAGAATTCTAACCTCCCTTCAGGAGGCAAATAAAAACAGTCAATCAAGACTTCCTTGATGTAATTGTGAATATTTTCTTTGTTATCATTAAGTATAGAAGATCTGTGTTTATATCACAATTTTCCTCTGTTATCCTTCTCCATTCACAGAAGTTAAAATTTTGTGCTTGCAATTTTAAATTAATTTTCATGAACACACGTTATGATGTCACAAGCAAAGAATTATAACTTCTTGAAATAGAGGGAAGAGGTGGAATGTGGGAAAGAGACAAATATTGATTGGTAATATAAGAGTGTGACTGTATGATGAAAGGCAAGTTGATTTGTGTTTGAAACTTTTCATTTAAAATTTCTTTTAAATGCTTTTTCGAGTGATGTAAACCGTGTTCACAATTCTCCAGACACCCAGAATTCCCAGTGAATACAAAGTTTTCTGGCCCCTCTACCTCACCCCCCACAGATTCTTGGACAGGTATGAAGATGAAGCAATGGAAAACGGAGACTTATATTCTTATGTCTTAGTGACCCCCCACCCCTCCCAAAAAAGCCCTTAAGTCTTCTAATCACTACTCTCATACAGATTTAAATTTCTGCCATCTATTCTCCACCTTTGACTCTCTCCTTAAACACAGACCACCTCCTTACCTCTTCCTCAGTCCAAGGCGTTGGCAGTGGTTTTTAAGGAAAACTGACACTATCTGATGCAACTGGCTGACTCCTCAAAGATAAACTCAGCATTGGATGCTTGAGGTATCCTTCCCACTCTCTGGCTCTCAACCTCATTCCTACTTTTCTTCTGATCTGGTGTCCTCTTAGCTCCATCTTTGGCTGCCACTTCTTCTGCATGAAATCCCTCGGTGGTCTTAACTGATCTCATGGCTTCAACTACCCTCTCTATACTGACAACTCACAAAACTACCTCTACACTCTGATCTCTTCCTGGTTCAGACTTGCATCTGCAAATATCTCTGTAACGTCTCTAACTGTATCAGCTCAAATGACATGCCTTACAGAGCTCCCACATCTTCAGGGAGTATATGCCCGCTCCTATACCTTGTAAGGGGATACATTCTTGTAAGAGGGTGTATCTATTGCTACCTCTTTGGTTTACCTGCTCTGCTGATGATGCAGAAGAGTGTTGGGCCGTGGCCATGCTTGACCCCTTCCTGTCCCTTTGGGTATGTATTTGGGAGCCTTTCCAGCTCGGGTTCACAGAATTGTGCTCATGGGGTGCACGCTAGCATGCTAAAAATAGCTGTGTAGCTGTTGCTTTGACATTGTGACTTGGGCTGGAGCTCGGGCTCTCAGCCTTCCCCTTGGCTTGAGAGCTGCAATGTCTGTCCAGCTGTTTTAAGCTCCCTGGTCTGAGTTGTGGATCCAGGCTAGGAGGCTTACTCTCCGATGCAGTGTAGACACACCCTTTTAGGGTGGCTTGTGCTCGAGGCTAGCAGGTGGGTAACCTCTGTGCTAAGGAAAGGAAGGAACTGGGATTGTGGCTAGCTTCTGGTGGAGGAGAAGCCTGGTTTTGCCCTCCTCACAGCGTGCCTTTTCACAAGCCAGCCACAACCTAGTCGTTAATTATGATTTGGAATCTCTTTCAAAGGGCTTTTAACAGCCCCTAGAAATAAGCTGTCTAGTCCACAGAAACATCAGCCAATAAAGATGAATGTGCAATAAGGTGTGTGTGTACAAGAGAGGGAAATATGACTTGCAACCTTTCTTCTAGGAAGAGTGAACTTTAGGTGTCCTGAAATTATTGCACAGCACTGGATGCAAAAGATAGGAGGAAGGATTCTAAAGGAAAGGAATAAATAATATGGAAGCTTTCCCAAACAAGCATTGTACAAACAAGTCTACATATTCCTTGATGATTGGAATTTCAGTGCAGAACATGTCTCATCCCAAGAGAGAGAATGTTTTCTTATCACAAACTACAAAGTTAGTTGGTTTAATAAACCATTAAATGGCTTATTAGATGCACAGAAAAATGCAATGCCCCATAAATTATATTTGACAATAGGTTACTTTTCTAAAATTCTTTTTAAAGTGACTCCAAAAAAAAGAAATATCCAATCTGGTTTCCTTTGGTATACCTTAAGTTCAAAGGCATAATGAACTGACAACCTGTACTTGGTGGAAGAGGGACAAAGGAAGATTCATGTAATAAACCTGTTTACCCACATTCTTGTCTTGATGTTGGTGGAAACTATAAGTGGCAGAAACATAGGCTTAATTAACCCCAAAGAGCAAGAAAAATGCTTTTACTAAACCTCCCAAAAAAGCAACATATCCTGGAAGACTTTGAAAGAAGCCTCTACATTAAAAATATTGTAAATTCTCTGCATTCCTTTAAAAACGTGTTTATGGCAATCTTTCCTGACTTCCTTCCAATGACCTCCTTTGAGACTCCTGTTGCTGCAGCAGCGTCTGCTTGTTAGTTAAATGTCGCTTGTCTGCAGTGACAATTCTAGTATACTGCCTGCCATCCTCAGATTTGCTCAAGAGTGTGCCCTAAACCTTAGCATTGCTGCAACTAAAGATGATTCACCTTTAACAAAAGTGGCCTATGATTTTGGTCCTATCTTCACTTGAAACTGTGAAGTCCTAAAAGTGTCCATGTTGTTTGGTATACTGTTAATAGTGAAGTCTTGGGTGGCTATGGATTTGTCAGACATTTTGTACTGTAACCACACAACCTTCCAGTTTCCTGAAAATGGCCATATGATATAGCATAAAAATATGGCAATACCGGTCTGCACTTTCTTGCCATCAAGAGAGTAGAGCTGTGAGGAGTGAACCACCCTCTTTAGCCTTCACCATCCTGCCAGGATACCAAGATCGACACTCCCTCTGCAGATGTGTTTAGGTTCTGAGTTCAAACCAGAAGTGCAAGGAATTATATTATAATTCAAGAGTAGCAACTGGCATATTTCTTTTATTGCACTACAAGGTGTATTGAGTAGTTTACAAATTCAAAAATATGCCCTCTAGAAAAATTTGGATATAGGCAAAATTTCCCTTCTTACAGGAATACTGTAATACTCTAAGAATCTACCAAACCAATGGGGCACGAAAATCTATTCCTGCTTCCACATTATTGATACATGCTTATATGTAGGTGTATGTATATATACATACAAAATAATACCACACATAGCATGCATGTGCAGTATGTGATGTATAATGACAATCTATGTCAGGAGAAGGTTGCAATTCATGGCTCCAGAAAATACTTTTATTTTAAATTAAAATATGTCTTCACATAAAACTTGAATAATTCTCGTGAGTGGAAAAGTCACAACTGAAATCCTGTCACCTAGGTCTCATGACAATACAAATATACTAGTGTTTTACACTAGAGATAAAGAAGAGTGTGTGTAAAGACATAGGCAGATAGGCCTTCATATCAACTCACATGGTCACACATTCTGTTTTCAAGAATTAGAGGCATAATGTAGAGTATTAATACCAGAATATGCTCTTTAAGTTAAAAAGACAGGTTTTAAATATTATTTTTCATGCCCCCTTCCATTAAGCCTCATCCATTCCAAAATGTATCTAGATGGGGTCCTTGGCAGAAATCCTAGCCGTATTGAAATCAATGGAAGTTTTGCCATGAATTTGAGTGGAGTCAGGATTTTCATCCCTCTTGTTTTCCTCTACCTTTGAATTCACCCTTTTCTGTATCCTCACTCCAATAATGTGTTGGCCCTACATAAGCCTCTGTGATGAGAGTCCTGCTCTTAGGACGGAAGAATCCCATGCACCGCTACAGGCTGGGGATCGACTGGCTAAGCAGCAGTTCTGCAGAAAAGGACCTGGGGATTACAGTGGATGAGACACTGGATATGAGTTAACAGTGTGCCCTTGTTGCCAAGAAGGCCAATGGCATATTGGGCTGTACTAGTAGGGGCATTGCCAGCAGATCGAGGGAAGTGAAACGCTATTTCACTAGGAGGGTGGTGAAGCACTGGAACGGGTTACCTAGGGAGGTGGTGGAATCTCCATCCTTAGAGCTTTTTAAGGCCCGGCTTGACAAAGCCTTGGCTGGGATGATTTGGTTGGTGTTGGTTCTACTTTGAGCAAGGGATTGGACTAGATGACCTCCTGAAGGGTCTCTCTTCCAACCCTAATCTTCTATGAACTGGGGGCTATATTAGTAAAAATTATGAATTCTGGTTGCTGTTGTGAAGTTGTATTATGAAATATTACTGTCTCATGAGTGCCTACATGTATGTGGATCAATCGCTGCTGACTGGTTCTGTAGCAGGTATCCACCAGACAGATGCAATGGGGGATTCAACGACACAATTCAGGTCCAAACACAAACACAAATTCAATGACAGAATTGAGTTGCAAACAGTGGGTGAGCTGCATCCTTAGAAAACCAGTTTAGCTCTCTCCTCTGAAGAGAGGCAGAAAGAAGGAGCAGCGAGAAGTTACCCAAAAGAAAGAACACAGGAATAATTAGCAAGCCACACAGAAGCAAAGGGAGCCAGACAGGAAGAGAAAGCAATGAACAGGAAAGAGCAAGGTCACCAGGATGTAGCAGCCTCATGGAGTGGGGGCCCTGCCCACTTTCTTAAGCCCAGGTGATTCCCAAGGGATTCTGACCCCATCCAAGAATTCCCTGGAGTGGAGAGGAAATGGAGGAAGGGATATATGTGTAGTTTGTCTTGTATGATCTGTACTCTCCTGTGCTTTGCATGAGTAAGTATAAAAGAGCCTAAAGGTTAGACTAGGTGCGAAGTGTGTGACTGTGTGTTAACTGCTTCATAATTGCTGCATGCATCTGAGAGAGTTAAACTGTAACTAGAAGCATCACACCTTTTTGATGGAATTCTGGGGGAGAGGTGTGTTTAAGTGCAAGAGAGTTTGAGGGGTCACCGGTGTGCTCAGAAGGGCTACGCCGCTGGACAGTGGGTGCCATGAGAGTGTGCCTGGAGACCCCAGGATCCAGGCAGTGGCTGGGCTCTGTTTGGCTCCAGAATATACCAGAGATCGAAAACATAGTGTCTTGGATTCCCCCCACAGTGGTCCTGGTGAGTGGCCAGGAGGGGGCATTTGCCAGGATCTGTGACAGCTTCCATCAGTATTGCTCTGAAAATTAGCTGGCAGCACTAAATTAATGAACTGTGTACCAGAGTGTGCTCATGACTGTAGGAAAGAATGGGGGGAAATTTTACCTCAGTACTGAATGCGTAAGGAATGTGATGATGCTCTCCACTTTGTTTTTCCATACCAAAGGGCAGCCATATACTTTCAACCTAAAATGTCTTTTATTTTAAATAAACTAAAACAGCAACAAGAAAGAACACAAGTAAAGTCTCCATGGAAGTACAATGTCTCCTCTGAAATAGACTGTAGAACTTTTGAGAATAAGATTGCTGCTGTCACACACAGCAGTGTTCTCCTAGGTATAAAGAAGCCATACACAATAAGAAAACGTTAGGCATTGTAGTGGGCTTCTATATTTCATCCCTGTTTTGGTATCTCTGACTGTCTACAACAAAGTTGTTCATGCAAGTTTTAAGTCATGGTGCAGTACAACTTTCTCCGTCGGTTTGCCACATATTTTTCTTTGTATTTTGACTCCTAGTGCTTGTTTTTCTCCAGAAATAATAATTACAGCCCATTCCAAGGTCATGGTGTTTCAAATACTTCAAAGTATAGGTATTTGAAATAACTGTGCTTTTTAGAGGAGGAGGGGGTGGTGGTATTTCATCAGGGCTCAGAGGCTCAGTCATGATGTGGGGGGAGGTGTGCGGGGCGCATTGTGATGGGAGCTTGTTTTCTGGGAAATTTTTTAAACAAATGTTTAGTGAATCTTAATCAGATTCTTTTATAATGCAGATGTTGTTTTTACCTTTTATAATGCAGATGTTGCTGTATCTCCGAGCTGTATTCATGTTTACATATGTAACACATACCCCTTTATTGCTCAATGGAATATGTTCAAAATAGCAACGATATATATACAATAATACTACAATTTCCATGTTATTCTTTTCATTCTCTTTTAAATCTCAAACATAGTTATTTACACATGGGGCCTCCACTTCTTTTATATGACTTGTTTACATATATAGATTAGCCATTGCACTAAGGACTGTTTCAATTTGTTTTAACATTTGACAAGATTATGTCTCCTTCCTTGTAGTGCTGTGTGATATCTGCTGCTGAATTCCATTAAGAGTTCTGTGGCTCATTCCTCTCCTTAGAGAAGTAGAAACTGCATCATTATGCCTTCCACTTACTTTCACAGTCAGTTGGTATAATTTCCATCAAGCATTTTTATTAGTAAAACATGGAGTAACACACTTGTCTTTACAGATTTCGTAGCCTTTGCATTAGACTCTCTATTACCACTATGTTCAGTGGCATAATATATATATTTTAATATAGAATTCAGATAGTTTGATTCTTATCTTTGTAGTTGCAGTTCTCCATTGGATGACAGATTAGCCTAAAATGAAAAAGGAATTGAAGACATGTAAATTAAGCATTACCTTCCAAACTATTTTTCTTCTCTTGTTTTATGACAGAAATCTGATTTCCTGTAGGCCAGTTTATGGCAGACCAAGGAGACCAAGCAGCCAGATGACATGTGGTTTCATAGAACAGATATTCTTCCTGCAGTATAATAAGAAGTAGTGCAGGGAGGTAGTCAGATATGGAGCCAACTCACTGTTTGTATTTTCTTCATGAAAAGCTAAAATTAATAATTTGCAATTAACACTGCAGTAATAGTGCAGTATTGTATAGTGTAAGTTATATTTGTACTTACTGAACTGAGACTGCTGAATTGGAATTAATTTGCAAACTGGATACAATTAACTGAGGCTTGAATAGAGACTGGGAGTGGATGGGTCATTACACAAAGTAAAACTATTTCCCCATGTTTATTCCCCCTCTTCCCCCCCCTCCCCCCCGCTGTTCCTCAGACGTTCTTGTCGACTTGCTGGAAATGGCCCACTTTGATTATCACTACAAAACTTCCTCCCCCCCCTCCCCTCTCCCCCTCCCCCCCGCTCTCCTGCTGGTAATAGCTCATCTTAAGTGATCACTCTGGTTACAGTGTGTATGGTAACACCCATTGTTTCATGTTCTCTATGTATATATCTCCCCACTGTATTTTCCACTGAATGCATCCGATGAAGTGAGCTGTAGCTCACGAAAGCTTATGCTCAAATAAATTGGTTAGTCTCTAAGGTGCCACAAGTACTCCTTTTCTTTTTGCGAATACAGACTAACACGGCTGCTACTCTGAAACCTGAACTATTCTAATAATTTGTCTAGACTCCAGTTTTCACTACAGATTTAGAGAACTCTTAAAAAGAACTGTCCAAAATTACAAGTGCTGTCAATTCATAAGTCGTAACAATTGACAGGCCATCCAATCCTGCATTCTTTGCTCAACGAAACTCGCATTGACTTCAGTGGACATAGGTGCTGAAACTGCTGCACCCCTTGGCTTGAAGTGGTTTCCATTATATACAGGGTTTACAGTTTGGTTCAATGGCCGTCTCTCACCCCCACTACAAAAATTGTTCCAGCACCTCTGCCTGGCGGGAGTTTTGGGTACGGAAGGAATCCAGAATCAGGCTCTGGGTTTGGAGCAACAGTGTCTGTTATCTCATATTTCTTGATGGTCTTTTATACCAGAGAGACACGAATTGTAAAACAGCCTGGAAAAATTGAAGGCAGGAAAGCTGCAATAAAATTTTCACCATACTCCAGTGCTACATAATGATAGAGACCAATAAACTTGGTTATACTGTAGCATTGAAACAGTAACTTGCTTGCAAGCCTGCAAATCACATTAGATAGAAGAAAAAAATCAAGAACACCAGCCGTCTTTTTTAAGAAAAAGAAAAATCTCTCATAGTAACAGAGTTTTATGGATTTTATTTTGCCCTTGATGATTCAGCTGGAGCCCAAAACGCTCATGTATTTTTATGATGGATGCAATGAGAACTCAGTATGTATTTTTCTGTCTTTTATTTCAATGTTTTTAAATTGAGTACGTTTAGTGAAGACCCTGAATTTTACAATAGAACTGAAGTTACTCATCTTTGTAGGCTGGAAAGAGGAGATCAGAGTGCTGATCATATGGTATTTTCTTGAAAACATTTATGACATAATGCTGGCATATCTCCACACTGTTTTGTGTTTTCTTTAAAGATGCTGGCAAATCCCAGAAGCTTATGGGGAGAAGAAACATCTTTAGACACTTCTGCAAGGAGGACTGATTTATTGCTGAAAAAAGTCATTGCAGTCTATGACTGATGAATTTGTTTTGTTTTCAATGATTGTTTAGGGTAGATAAAAAAAAGATTGATCATGCTGCAAATGGAAGACTACTGAAATATTTATTACTGTAAAGAAGGGAAATATTTCTCTTAGCAAAATAACTTTTTCAAATTTTAATTCTGTTTTTGTTTGTAAGGGGATGTCCACAAGCTTAACTTACTTTATTGGACTGCATTATATTGTTGCCCCTTTGACCTGAGCAGTTGGCCAAAATTCAGGAACTTGTAAGGTTGTTTCCATTTGGATGAAAAGTTGGTGATACAAGTCCAGGTATATTTTTGCTGTGATTTTGTTTATTCAAAGTTCTGTTTCCCTGAACACAGTAGAAACATACAGCAGGCAGTTTCCTTATTTAGAAATCCCCAAGTCTGTCCCTTCAGTGAGCTCAGTGCCCAAGAAGCTCTCTCTGATTCTTTTCAGGGTCATGCTTACAACTTCCGCTGCTGCCTTTCTTCCTCCAGCATACCTACAGCCTGAAACTAATATCAGAGCCCTTGTGTTTGCAACCAATAAACCCCTATTAATCAGCCAGGCTTTAGCTGTGTCCTGGCCATGCGGTTTGGTCCTTGGGTGGTCATCCTTATTGTCTGCAAAAGTTTTTACTATATAAAAAGGGCTTGATTGCTCATTCTTTTGAACCTAAAATAGAGTAGTTGGCATACCCATTTGCTTTAATGAAGTCTCTGATTGCCTCTGGATCCAAGACTCATAGACTTTAAGGTGAGCAGGGGCCATCGTGATCATCTAGTCTGAGCTCCTGCACATGGCAGGCCACAGAACCTAACTACCCCACTCCTATAATAGACCCCTAACCTCTGGCTGGCTGAGTTACTAAAATCCTCAAATCATGGTTTACAGACTTCTAGTTACAGAGAATTCACCATTTACACCAGTTTAAACCTGCAAGTGACCCAGGCCCCATGCTGCCGAGGAAGGCGAACCCCCACTTCCCCCTCCCCCGGGGTCTCTGCCAATCTGACCTAGGGGAAAAGTCCTTCCTGACCCCAAATATGGTGAACAGTTATACCCTGAGCATGTGGGCAAGACCCACCAGGCAGATACCTGGAAAAGAATTCTCAGTAGTAACTCAGAGCCTTCCCCATCTAGTGTCCCGTCCCCAGCCACTGGGGATATTTGATACCGGCAGTCACTGATGGGCCACATGCCATCGTAGACAGTCCCATCATACCATCCCCTCCATAAACTTACCAAGCTCAGTCTTGAAGCTAGTTAGGTTTTTTGCCCCCACTGCTCCCCTTGGAAGGCTGTTCCAGAAATCACTCCTCTGATGATTAGAAACCTTCACCTGATTTTGAGCCTAAACTTGTTGATGGCCAGTTTATGTCCATTTGTTCTTGTGTCCTCATTGGCACTTAACTTAAATAATTCCTCTCCCTCCCTTGTATTTATCCCTCTGATATATTCATAGAGAGCAATCCTGTGTCCACTCAGCCTTCTTTTGGTTAGGCTAAACAAGCCAAGCTCTTTGAGTCTCCCTTCATAAGACAGGTTTTCCATTCCTCAGATCATCCTAGTAGCCCTTCTCTGTACCTGTTCCAGTTTGAATTCATCCTTCTTAAACATGGGAGACCAGAGCTGCACACAGTATTCCAGGTGAGGTCTCACCAGTGCCTTGTATAATGGTACTAACACTTCCCTGTCTCTACTGGAAAGACACCCCCATCCCTTCCATGGCAACCTTTAGCACTTTTCAGCATAACAATATATATACATTTTTTGAGCATTGAAATTCATAAGGATGAAAGGAACCACTCTTCATACCTTAATCCCCTGCCAATGGGTAGGAGCATGCAGCATTTTAATATGGACATCAGAGAGTTTTTTCTTCTTTCTCTGGTTCCCAGAACCTCTGCTTTGAAATAGTCTCTAAAGAGATGAAAAAGAGATAGCTGCAGCTTTAAAATCATGAATGTTACACTGATGTAAATGGTTCTTCTCTTTTTATTTCAAGAGCCCAGTTTGACATAGCACATGAAGGTGAAAAAAGTATGGACCTCTTCCATTTTAATTTTTTTCTGCCATTTTATTTTTTATGTTTCGGGGATTAAAATGGGAAGAAAAGCATGGGAAAACCCACACCAAAACAACCCAAAATGTACTGATGTGTGAAATTTCTCATTTTTGTGATCCAGAAACCCAGGCATTTGGGAGGGTTGATGTAAAAAAAAAAAAAAAAAAGCACACTAGAAAACACACAACTATAAAGGAAAAAGACCGCGAATCTAGAGTACATTCATACAAAGTGAAGAAGGCGACAACTTTGAAAGCATTAAACCTGATCCAGAAAAATGTGAAGTGCCCCAGCCACTTAGATGTGGAGCTCTTTAATCCACACAAGTATTAGAAAAATCCAAAATATGTGAAAGTTCAAAAGCTATAAAACCATGAAATGACTTCTCATCTCTTCTCAAACATTGGAACTTTTTCTAGTTCGCTGAATGTTTTTTTTCCCTTTCATACCGTAAACAGACTGAAGTCACTTAACAATATATCATTGAATATTACAAAGCTGAAAGTAATTTCCATCCAGTAAGATCTATTTGGCTGTATGTGCTTGGCATACAGTAGGGTGCTTTACATGATGTTTAAATAGTGGGTGATGTGCACAATTTCAGGCATTGCTGTTAGGAAGAGGAAGGTGACAAGATTTTTTTTTTAAATTATGCTAATTAAATCACATTTTATAGTAGATTTAAGTCATTTTAATCACTATCTCTGTTTTTAGATGGTGCTTTATTCACAGATGCAGGTAAAAAAACAACCAACCAACCAACAAACAAAAGCTACATTTTTGCAGTTTCCCTGCACAATTCTAGAACACTCAAAAGCCACCTGTAATTGAAAAAGGAAGTAATTGTAGAGTGATTGATAGGAGTGTATTTACAAATGTAGGAATCTGAGTAGTTACTAAAATTTCCAGCCCTAAGGGCTGCTCTAACTTATATCCATGTGTCAATGGCCCCTTTGAGGATTTGCAGCCGCACATAGCTCCCTCTACCCACTCTTGTCCTCAGATTTCCCCCTCCTTCCTATGTACTGCCCTGGAACACCACCAGCAGCTGAACTTTTCGTGGTGGGGCCCAGAGCTGGCCCTCCGGACCAAGAAATCTTACACCTTTCCTGCAGCCCCATTGTGCTGACATAGCGGGTGTAAAATGGCTACAGGGCAATGATGAATTGGTGTCTATATGTATGCAGGAACATGTTGACCTCTGTGGGCTGGCTGCAGTTAAGAGAGACTAGGTATGTTTTTCTAGTGCTGAAAGCCAACAGAGATCTTCTTCTAGCTCAAGTGCAAGAGGCCTGTGCTTTTAGGGCTGAAGGAGCAGATTTTCACTCTGAGTTCAGCAAGCATGCGCGATTTACTATAGGGAGGGGGTAGCTAATTTTGTAACTACAGTTTCATTGTAATGCTAATTTTTATACCCTTGCCCCTAGGTAACTGAATGCATCTGATGAAGTGAGCTGTAGCTCACAAAAGCTTATGCTCAAATAAATTGGTTAGTCTCTCAGGTGCCACAAGTACTCCTTTTCTTTCTGTGGATACAGACTAACACGGCTGCTACTCTGAAACCTGAAACAATATAATGATCCTCAGGCTTTCAAATGTTTAGGGTTAAGTTTCATTGGGAAAGGGATCATGCTTTTGACATTTTGATTACATTAAGTACTTTTAAAAATTAAAATACTTTTAGAATGGCTTTTTTGGAAGTTGTTGCAAAATGTCTTATGTTTTTGTTCTTTGATCTACTCAGTTAAATGACATTACATGACAATATTAGAACCAAAGGTAGATTTCAACATAGGCGTATGCAAGAGGCAGTTTAAGGGCAGGAATAGTAAAATGTTTAAGAAAAAGTGATTATTTTAAAAAAAGCCAGGATTTCTTGTCAATGAAGCTGATACAGGAGAGAAAAGAGGGTGACAAAAATATTTTCATTATTGATGTCCAAAAGAGTCAAAGCTGCTTTTCCAAAATGACAAGCAGTTGCAAGATGTGATAGAGGGCTTGTCAGTACACTTGCAATGTGAATTAAGTTACACTGAATTAAGGCCACTTTATTTCTGAATGAGTGTGTCAGGGGTTTAATGGAGTTTAACTGATCTACTTCTATTTCATACTTTTAGTTAACTTGTATTAGCTTTCCTGGCTGTCCCTATGTAGACAAGCCCAGAGACTTCTCCCCGGTTTCCCACCAAAATGCCTCCTTCACTTGTGGGAATGCACACAGGTCCATTTTCCAGAGGACCAGAGTTTAATTGACTTGCCAAAACTTAGGTAGGAAGTTTGTGGAAGAGCTGGGACAAAATCCTGATTTCTGAGGTGATAAAATAGGAAAAGAAAGTGAATTCTAGTGCTAGTTCTCTGAGCTGCATAACAGGTGAAATAGATATAAAACTGAGAAAAAGGAAAGTCATTTAAGAACTATTAAGATCTTTCTGAGGAAAACAGATCTTCAGGTAAAGTTGATGATGTAGCAGTAACGAAGAACTCTGCCAAGAAGCAAAGAGTCTGGAGTTTGGATTTGACCATTAGGGTAAGATTAGCTCTGGAAGGTTTGTTAAATATTATTATTATTTTGCCAAGGGAGAAATGGAACAACAAAGGGCAATTGATCCAAAAGGTCATTTAGAAGGGATGGTGTTTGAAAAGACTGGAATTACAAGGATGAGAAAAGTATAAAAATAGTAACCCAAATGTGAGTGGAGTTCTGGACATCAAGCACTCAAGATTCAGGGTCTTGTGTTTGTGTATACAGATACAGCACAAGTCTATAATTCCCTTGATGTATAGGATGAGATGGAAGCAATATACGCCATTCCTCCATGACCCTCAGAAGCTGAAATGATTGGTAATTCTATGTATTTCTCCAAGTAAAATCAGAAATATAGTATCAAAAGGCACAGTATGGTATTTTATGCCGTTTTTCTTCATGTATATTAGTGTTCACAGACACATGATGATGTCCAGTGGCCACTACTCAAATATTACTCTGGCAGACAAACCTTCACTGAGTAGCAGCAGCTGTTATGGAGATGATGCAAACACCTGCCATTATCATGATTATCTTGACTGAAAATATCTCTCTCTCTCCCTCTCTCAGATGGCCCGAAAAGCCTCTCAGTGCATTAATCTATCTGCTTTTTAGATGGCTGTATAAAGAGGGGATACTTAATTCATTTTACATGGGAACTTCAGATTATCAACCTTTTCTACCCTCAAAAGATAAATAAAGGACAATTGCACTCGGAAAACTGCTGTAAAAGGATTCTAAAATACAGTGGCTCCAGTGACATTCACAGATGACAATCTGGTATGTAGTTGTGGGGAAAGAGAACAAGTGTTGCCTGTGAATAACAAGTGACAATCTCATAATGTCATATTACCATTATTTATGAATAAAGAAAAAAGCTCATTATGTGCTATTTAACTAGATGGAATTTTACAAAGAAATACACTGTGCTGATATGGAGAGGAAAGTACGGACCTGTGGTTAAAGCACTGGCCTAGAACTCAGGAGACGCGGATTCAATTTCTGGCTCTGCAAGAGATTTCCTTTGTGATCTTGGGCAAATCACTTACAGGCAAATGTTCAAAACACCAACAGTTGAGGCCAAGTTCTCATTTAGACACCATTAAGGTCTCAATGGGAGCTGCAGGGCACTTTTTGAAAATCTGACCCCAATTGTTAAAGAAATGATTTGGTCATGGCGGTATGGATTCCGGGACTTTAACAGATCTTCACAACGACTTCAGCTTCAGCCCTGCTCAGGCTTCAGCTGTCAGTCCCACCAGAGGCAGAGCTCAGGCTTCCATGATTTATTGTTTATTGCCCATGTCCTGTCCCTGACTTTTAGTAAAAAATACCTGTGACAAAATCTTCACTTTACCAATTGTGAATGCTGAGCACTTGAGAATCTGACAGTTAATCTCTTTTCCTTGGTTCACCGTCTGAAAATGGCAATAATAATTCCTTTATCCCACGCCCTCTGCCTGTTTTGTCTAGTTAAATTGTAAGCTGTTTGGGGTAGGGACTGTGTGTGCGTACAGGGCCCTGATCTTGTTTGGTGGTGGTTGGTAAATGATAAATGGTATGGGGATTGATAATTGATACTGACATTGATATCTTTGAATTAGAGATGGGTTCAGGTCAGTTCAGGAATTTTGGATATGGGATCTTGATTCAGCTCATTATACAGGGAGAGGAAAATTTGTAAAGTTTGGGTCTGGATCAAAACTGCTCCGAGCTTTGGGGGTATTCAGATCCAAGATTTTGGTGTGTACTTATCTCCAGGTAGAGTGAAATCACAGTGTGTATGAAAGTATGTTTTCAATTATACACTTTAGAAAATGATGCTTAAATTTGTCTTGAGATGTCACACGGCTTCAAAGCAGGACCTCTCTCTCTCTCTCTCTCTCTTTCTCTAAGGCCTTGAATAAATGCAGGAAGTGTTGAGGCAAAACTGTTTCCAATTAGGCTGGTACATACTATACTTTAATATTGAAGGATTTCAAGGCTAATTCAAAGAAATGTCCTGTAGCCTGGTTTCAAAATGACAATGCATAGAAAGCTGCCTGGAAATCAGAATTGTTTGCTTGAATTACTGTCTCTGCACACTCTGGACCAGCTTCTCAGCTGATGCAAATTGACATAGCTCTATGATCTTCAGTGGTGCTTTGCTGATTTACACCAGCGGAGGGTACGGCCCTTAATTGTTGTCTTCTGTTTTTTATGGCAAGTGAAAATTCAATTAGTTTTTTTAAGCCTATGACATCAGTGTCATTCCTTTCCTCTCTGGATAGCTAATGGAGACTCTTAAAGCGTTTCTTGACTTGAAGAGAGAAAAGGCATTCCAACAGGTCTCTCCCTTGATTTTATGCAGTGTAAATCGTTACTGTAATTAATGTGCTGTATTCGCCATAAGAAGCAATTCTGTTTTCTTTCCTTTACTGAAGAATCATTGTCCATCACCAATATTTTTGTGTGTGGAGTGCTGGCCTGAAAGCCCTGTCATCCCAAAGAGTAAAAACGGATTACAGGTGAGTGATGGGTTCCTCTGGTAAATGTATGTAATGTACGCACACAGTGCATTAATTGTTAAGGTTCAGTTCGCTTGCTCAAGACAAATACCTGCACGGTTATGTTTGGTGCTTTTATTTGTCAAATCCTGAAACAACTGCTGCTGCTGTTGTGAACCCTGAGCAAATTGCCTTAGCTCTCTTCTGTACCTTCTCCCTCCTCCCATGCTTAGGCCAATATGCTTCCCTATTAAATCGCCTCTGAAGTCAGTGAAGTTAGACTGGCAAAGAGTCCTGTGGCACCTTATAGACTAACAGACGTTTTGGAGCTTAAGCTTTCGTGGGTGAATACCAAATGTATTACTTTGTTGCATCTGACGAAGTGGGTATTCACCCACGAAAGCTTATGCTCCAATACGTCTGTTAGTCTATAAGGTGCCACAGGACTCTTTGCTGCTTTTACAGATCCAGACTAACACGGCTACCCCTCTGATACTTGAAGTTAGACTATGGCTTAAATCTGACCCATTGCTAGCAGTGCCTGTTCAATTTTCATTTCCCCCAGGAGTGAAGCTAAGATTACTCACCACACATACTTTGAGTTGGTTTTGGCAAAAGTAAATTGTGTTTGGAAGTGAAAATAAAAATAAATCCCTGTTTGTTTGTTTTTCGTGATACCAAACTAGCCAAAAAAAAAAAAAAAAAAGCAACCTGGAAATAAATGGCCAGTTTCTCTTTTAGGTCATGAGCTCTGTGCAGGTGGATCCCCACACTCACATGGGGCCCCCTTGACTTCAGTGGGGCTCCATGCAGAGCTCTTTCTGCAGGGGGATCATTGCCTACTGTTTTTTCCCCTTGTAATGGAGAAGAAAAGGGTAACTTTTCCCTTTAAAAATATCATTCATAGGCCAGGTCTACACTAGATTTGTAACTATGTCATTCAGCGGTTTGAAAAATCCACACCCCTGAGCGATGCAGTTACACTGACCTAACTCCTCTGGGGGAGGTGGATTAACTATGCCACCAGGAGAAACTCTCCCACTACATGCTGCAGTGGTGCTGCTGCACCCTTAGTTCTTTGGAAGAAGATGTGTGAGGGAAAGGAGCTGCTGGATTAATCTTCCTAGCATGGTCCCCCTAGTTTGAAGGCGTGAGTGTCCACTTAGTGCTGAGCTAACCATCCATAGGCAACCATCAGGAGAAACCTAGGTATCTTCATGAAATACCAAGCTACTCTGATGAAGATTACAGTGTTGCTATTAGCTCTGTCTACAGGGGATTCACTTTAAATGAATCCAATCCATGGGATCCTGAAGTCTTTTCACCATTAATCTTACCTGTTCAGCTATGCTGTAAGTATACTCTAGTCTGTGTGTGGGACTGAATGAAGACGCTGGCTGTGAGAAGAGAAAAGCTTGCATTTCAACCTGCCTCTGGGTCTTGGGCTGTTAATTACGTTCACTTTCAATTTAGGTCATTTAGACAGTTAGGTACCTAAGTGTGCCTTTAACTTGGCCTAAACTGTGGGCACAATTATTTGAGCGGGTAGTTATTAGCCCTCAAAATTTTCAGCTGCAAAGTGACTTCAAAGCCTGGCCTCTAAGAGGTGTGCAAAAACTGTTAAAAAGTACGCAATTAAAAAAAAAATAAAGAAAAGCTAAGGACACTATCTTGAATAGTATGGTTTTATTTATGTTTTTATTGAAGATTCAGATCAGGTCCAGCTTTCAGCTAAACTGGTTTTCCCATCCTTGATCATAAACTGTTTTAAATAAACCTCTTGGACACAGAGGCTATAGAAATTTTTAGTTATTTTGACATATGCACCACAGGATAATTGTTCCTCCACTTCAGCATGATATTTGGTTATATTATCCATGACAAGTGTGGTATTTCCTTTATCTGCGTTTTTTGATTTTATAATCTCAGAAGTCTGTTCTCTTTGTAGACATGTATGATTTCTCTTAATGTGTGTATCAGCAATTCAGGGATATCTGAACAGTAAATTGCCCCACTCAAGTTGGGCATCTTTTAATAAAAATTGGTAGGATGTTGATTTAGCTTTGGAAAAAGTGTGAATTTTAGTGGCGATTTAGATAAAATTCTGGAATGGTGGACTATAACTGGTTTCTTCATAACAGGGTGCAAATTTTATATGCCCTGTAGAATTGCATCCTTGTCTCCACCTTTGAATTTATTATTGACTGACTGAGTGACTCTTGTCCACTTTGTGAGCCGTAGCAGAATAATATTTCACGGGGTTGTCGAGCTGTGACAATTTGAACGAGGGTTTTTTTTTTTTAAAAAGGGAATTTTTAAAATGTTTCATTGAAACACAGCAAAATTCTTTATCATAAATGGGAAGATGCTTTTAAAAAAATCAGAATGAAGAAATATCCTTCCAAATGAGTGCATGTAGACAGCTCTTAGTGTCATCTATGTATGCAAGGGTTTAATACACACGCAAACACACACTGTCATGTACAGTGATACTGTATTCTGAAATGTTACTGAACAGTTTGCTTTTGTGAATGTTCTACTTGTTCCCACCTGACCTCGACAGCTACAACAAACCACCTATGTGTGGTGCTGCAGTTAAAAATCCATTTTCCTATCTTTGGAAAGACGCAAAGTACTTTAGATCATCTTGCTCTCCCCAAACCTCTGAGAATTCACCACAAGAAAAACCACAGTTGCTGATGATCAAAGAGCATTTGTGTCCATGTGACTTGTAATGTGACTTAGCCTTACATCAATGTCCTGTATCCTGTGAGTTATATCTGAGACAGTTACATGGCATATAAGTAAAAGTGTAGGTAACTCTTTTATACAGCAACAAAATGATTCCTAATAGTTGGAACTATTAAGCTGTATTGACACATAGTTTGAGAGAGACAGTTTAAATATTACAAATGGTTTTCAAGCTCTGAATAGGTAGTGCATATCAGTACAAGGTAAATATGACAGACGCAGATAATTTATGGATTGTGTCAACACTTAATTCTAAATGAGACTATTTTCCAGAGACAGTGATACAGAAACCAGTTTAAAAAAACCCCACGTTATTATAAAAAGTTAGAAGATATAGGGACACTGGATAGTTTAGGAGACTGGTAATGGATCAACTTTTACCTCTAGAATCTCATTTTGAATTCACCCCAAGTCAATGGGACCTAAAAGTTATTCCCCACCTAGTGATTGCAGTTAGGTGACATTAATTTGATCTCAGACCAATTTCTAGTGAAAAACTGTCCATGTTCAAAATCTCTACTGCAGTTATCATTAATTGGCAAGCTTGTTAGCTGTGTCAAAAGAGAGGCCAAGGCTGAAGAGTCACCATGGAGACTAAGGCCCTGATTCAGCACAGCACTTAAGCATGTGTGTGGCTTCAGTGGACTACTTAAGTTCTTAGTTATTCATGTGCTTAAGTGCTTTGCTGGACCAGGGGCTAAATTACCCTCTTACCTCAAGAGGACTCCCATTGACTTCAGTGGGCATTGGATTAGGCCCTAAATCAGGACTCAGACATGATGGTAGGAATATGCTGGCATGGCACTGCCAATCCGTATTCTATAGCTATGTGTTAATGTTAGTACTTACTGAATATTTTTCATGTGACTTCAGTTGGAGGTGCACACGTGTCTCTCAGATCAGAATAGTGCATACTGTATGCAAACAGAGAGGAAATGTCCAAATTCATACCATTATGATTTTTTTATAGTATAAACTAAGTATTGTTTAGAAAGTTAGGCTTAAATGGCCCTGATCTTAGCATATTTTGACAAATTACTACTTTTAGAGTGAATCAGAATGTTCAACTTTTGGCTGACCTAGGACCTAATTCAAAGCCCATTGAAGTTAATGGAAAGGCACTCAGTGATGCCACTGGGCTTTTAATCAGGCTTTTAAGTGCTTTGGACAAGCCCATACTTGATTATGATTGGGTGGGCTTACTTGGTATTGGGAAAGAGAAGCCTTGACAGAATTAACAGCAAAATCCTCTGTGTGCTCTGGGGCAGATCTGTTGGCTCTGCCAGCTGCCCCAGATTACAGAGGGAAAGACAGCTCAGCTTAGCCTCAGTGGCAAAAAAAAAAAAACTGGGGGAAATTAGCCACTCTTCTAGGGATAATATATTTGCTCTAGGGGAATTTCAAACCTACTTATGAACCTTGTTGGATTTCACAGAAGGAAAGGTGTTTTTTGTCATCAAAATAATGTACTTGGGAGGCTTGAGAGGGTTTTAGCTATTTTAATGTTTACTTCTCCTTCATGGACATACACACATAAATACGTGTTTTTAAGGGACAAACTCTGTTGTCTTTAATCAGGCAAAACTCTCACTGAGTCAATAAGATTTCTCACATGCTCAGAGCTATGTACCTGGGTCAGGGCCTTAGCATCAATAGTACTTTCCTCCAAGGTATCCCACTGATGTGTTCCCCATGTCAACAACCTTCCTTTTACCATATATCAAACCACCTTCTCCTTTTCAGTTAGGGTTTGAAAGGCCCACAAGAATGATTTCATTGTAAAAACAAACAAACAAACAAACAAAAATGGTTAAAAAACAATGAATCCAAAATGCTGCTACCTCCTTCTCAGTCCGTCCCATTTTCCGTGTGTTTAACTTTTAGACGGCAAGCCATTGGAGGGAGGGGCTGTCTTTATTTTTGTTTCTGGTACAGTGCAAAGTACACCTTTAGTGCCAAATAAAGGAGTCCTGTTACCCCTTTTATTCTTCCAGAGCCAGTTAGAATGTGCCTCCTACTTTCTCTTAGCCTCCAACATCTGTATATAATAATTCATAACCTCTTTGATTGCTCCTTTCCAGTCCTCCATGCAGAGTCATTAGGGTTAATGATCCTTTATTTTTGAGCTCGGCCACTAACAATTCCCAATACACTTTTGGTTATAAGTCAGGGCATTTTAGGTAGGTAATGCTTTGCTCCAAAACTGCCAGTGTAAGATATTAATATGGGAATTACATTATGATTGAGAAGTTCTAAATCAGTTGTAGTTATTTGTTATAGTCACTAAAGGAAACATGATCCCAGGCACAGATGGCAGGTAGGCATCTAACTCCCATTGAAAATCTCCCTCTTACAATATCAGAACCTGGGGTAACTAGCACCACTTACCGTAGTTCTAAAGTTTCCTTAAGTGTTTATGTACAAGTTTAGATCTGGATGTTGGAATAAGCTTTGTCTGGTCAGACTACTGCCATTATGTAGAGCCCCCTTTGACTTTAGTGGGGCTTTGCATTGGCCACCTGCACAGATCCTGTTACAGGATCAGACTTTTAATGCTTGTGAAAGGTGCAAGCCAATTTCAGTCCTGGGGTGGTGAGAGGAGCCCACCAAAGCAATGAAAAGACTGCCCCTCAGACAAGGAAGGGGCACATAACTCCGTATTTACTGATTACAGGGGACAGAGAATGAAAAACAAAACAAACACAGGTTTAAAATGAGAGATCCAGAGGGGGACACTGAGCAGAGAGCCCTGCGCAATACACACTGCCCCAAGAAAGAGTCCTGATGACAGCCTCGGAGAATGAAATTTGAAAACCTGGGCACTCAATGTGGATAAACTGGACTAATTACTCACAGTTAATTTAATGTAATACAAGGCACATGACTAAAATGGCTTCCAGAGATAAGGTAGTTTGGCTGGCCACCTCAAACTGTCACAAAATAAACATAGACACCATAGAATCATAGAATCATAGAATATCAGGGTTGGAAGGGACCTCAGGAGGTCATCTAGTCCAACCCCCTGCTCAAAAGCAGGACCAATCCCCAATTAAATCTCTCCAGCATGTCCACCATTTCTAACTCTAAGCTTGTTTTGCCTGACTTCGCACTCCTTCTTAATTCACTGTTTCTCCAAATACCTTGGCATTCTATTTAAGGTGATACTGCTCCATTTTCAGCCATCTTAATTTATTAAGACTGACCCAGTAGCAGCCTTTGGGCTAAAAGTATAGTCCTAATAGGTTGTAGAGATGAAGATCAGATGTGAATGATGGTGCCTCATTTTGGAAAGCTTCTGTTGTATATAAGCCATGGCTCCTTAGTAAATGAAAGCCCACCCAAGATTTGGGAAATCTGATGTTACTGAAAAGCTACTATATAAATTGTTTGCTGTCACTAATAGCTACAAAGATTTGAGCCAGGCCTGAAACAACACCCTGGATCGAAACACCACTGTATTTTGCGGAGGAGAAATGTTCCAAAACCTATATTTGAATTTTGCTGTTCAGGTTAATCTCCAATAAGGATGCTATTAATAGTATCAGCTACACAAGTGTCTTGTAGCAACACAGCCTCAGTGTTTGAAATCTTACTGAAAATCTGTTCTTTTGCCTCGTCATTCCCTAAGTATCTGTGGCTTTCCTGCTAACTCCTATGCTTGGATTTTTAATCACCTCACAACATGCAGGGCTGGATGTAGGTAGGGGGTCTAGAAAATTCCCCTTCCCCCCAGGCATTTTTCACTGTGCAGCTGCTGATCATGTGAACATATTCATGTTTCCTTCACAGCTGACACCCTGCAAATGTCTAGAGTGATTGGAAATGGTAAATGCAGGGCTCAGAGGGAAATGGGCTTTCTGTGTATAGTGTCTGCATGTACATTTCCCCGAGGGGTTAGGGGATGGCAGGTAAGAAAAAAGGATTCTTTAGTGGCATTAAGACAAGCAGCATGTAAAATTCAGTGTCCTCACCAAATAAAAAAAAAAAAGAAAAGAAAAGAAAAAACCAAATAAACTGCTGCATTGGAACCATGCATTAGATGAGCCATGGAATCCAGACATAGTAAAAATAAACACTTTTCTTTCTTTTTCCTTGAAAGGAAAATGTTGCCTTGCAGAGAAATTGCAATTCTCATTTCTAAACTAATTTGGGAATTTATACCATAGTCACTTATTTTTTGTGATTTTTTTAAAGATCTCAATTTACATTTTTCTCTTCCCCATAACCCCACAATTCACAAACAGGGCTAAAACATAATGTTGCCCTTAAATTGTCATTTGCCACTCCCAGTGATGATTTGTAAGTCTCTGATCTGACCAAACGCATTCTCTAAGGCAGGATAGTTTTTTCCTTTATGCCTTATGGGTGTCTGAATTTTCCTTTTCCTATGATGCCAACAGCAGTGCTAGCCTTTTGTCAGGAGTAGAGTGTGCAGGCTGGTTGGGGACCAGAATTCTCTTCTGCCACTTCTAAAACTTTGATAGTGTAAATAACTAACACATTCTCTTTAATTTTATTTCTGGTGTTCTTTTTCTTGTTGGAAATGAAGTTGTTTTGTTTTTTACTTTTCCAGCAAAACTCTCATTGTATTCTATTCTATTCAGATTCATAGACCACCCCATCATCATGATTTCTCATAAACTTGCATCTGGTGAACAAAATCAAACCCACATTACAATAAATCCAGAAAATCTCAATATAAGTGCAATTATATTTTTGACAAGAGTCTAAAATGTTTAAAGAAGAATCTCTAAAGCGTGAACTTCTGTCAACACTTGTCTCTTCAGTAAAACATGGCTTGTGCTCCTATACCAGGATTGAATAATCAACACACCTAATTAACTATACATGCTGTCATATTTTACAACCCTTTTATTTCGAAGCGCATGATGGTTTCCCTCTGTAACCTGGTGAACCTAATATAAGGCAGTGAATTGTTATTTGAGCTAATCTCACCTTATTCTTTTCTCTAGTAAGGAAATAATAAGGCTACAAAGACACGTTTATTGCATTTCAAATTATTCAGGTCTTTTGTACTCAGTGAAGCTCATTTAAACAAAATTCTGATATGCAACCATGGGGGTGTTTAAAAACAAATGGAGGTAGAGGAGAAGGGAGTTTATTGGGTGTAGATGACATATCTAATTCTAATATTAATGGACTTAGCACCAGTAGATAGGCATGTACACCTCTGTATTTTCTGTTGCATAAATCACCTGATTAAGTATTTTACTCTTGTATGTCAGCAAAGTGCACAAATGTGCTGTTAACCCTTCAACAACTTACAATAATTTCCTTCCATCAACATGCTCCCCACAACCAGAGCTTGTTGGGAATTTTTTAACTAAATGGTTTTCATGAGAAAATACCAATTCATTGAAACATGAAATTTTCATGAAATTTTTCAACTAAACTTTCTTGGTCCAGGATGGAATTTCATAGAAGGGGGAGTGGTAGAGAAAGGGAGACCCCACAATTGCCAATAGCCCTATGGATTAGGTTAGGGCACTCACTTGGGATGTGAGAGACCCACCCCAGGCAGACCTGAATCTGGGTTACCATATCCCATACCAGGTGGACTGATCTCACCAGCAGGCAATTGGCTATTCTGGGGTCTCTCTTTCTTTCTATTCTTTTTTGCAAAACATATCTAAAGGTCTCATTTTTATTCCACTGCAGAACAAAAACAAATTTTGATACCTTTACATTTTTAGTGAACCAGAATTCTTGTTTTCTGGCCAGCCTTACCCATAACTGTCCCTGAGCCATTGATCCTTTCCTTTCCTCTACTCCTCAACAGCAAGTGATCCAGTCCCTACATGCCTTGCACCTGTCCATAATCTTGCTGAAACTCATTCCCCTGCTACCACAAATGTCAGTTCTCTCCAGCTGCTCCCCATCCAGCAATGGTGTCCCCCAGCACCCCTGTAATCACATGACCTACTTCCCTGACTACTGGAAATTTGACCAACCTCCCAGCTGCTGAATCCTGACCTTTTCTAAATGGGAAACAACAGCAATGAAGCAGACTCTCATATCTTATGGGATTTGGGGGGGGGGCGGGATTTTCTGAGGGACAGATAGGGATTAGATGATGTCTCTTTCCAGTTGAGTCCTATCCTTAGTACCAACTACCTGGGAAACTCTTCTCAGTCTCTGGATTAGCTATCCCTTCTCCATCTTTTTCCTAGGTATATCCAGTTTCCAGATGTCAGCCAGCTGCAAATTGGTCAGTATTCGAAGGGTTAAACTCTGCTGTGGCCATTAAAAACGGTGTAAAAAATTCCCATTGCTAATCCAAGGTCACATTTTTATGAAGTACAAAACACCAAACCAAACAACAAAAAACAAAACAAAAAAATTCTCCCCCAAACCTCCTGAAATATTTTCAATTCTTGAATTTTTTTGTGCTCTGTCTGAATAAAAAAACTTTTCTCATTTTCCCATGTGAAAGCTCTCAAAGAGGAAAAATGGTTTATTTTCATAGGCAAGGATGGAATTGCAAGGTCCATAATTACTTTCCATTAAGGAAAGTAAAATTTGGCAAAAGTAATGTGTTGGGTGCCTTTTAAATTGATTTTTATTGGGCTTTTTCAGTTCTCAATTTTTAAGAATGTACAGTTTGTTAGAAGAAACAAATGTATTTATTAGTTTATGGTAATAAATGTTAATATTCTAAGGACTGATCCTGCAAAGACTTTCTGCTGGGTAAACTGTTAATGAACTACTCACTGTAGTAAGAACTATGCCCAATAGTAACTGTTTGCAGCGTTTTCCTTTTCATTTATGACACATTTACATACCTTCACAAACACATTTAAAAGCATAGGGTCTGCTCTTGTAAATGCTTACGCTTGTGAATGGTCTCTATTTTTTTGAGTAATCTTATTAAATTAAGGGGATTACTCAGATTTATTAGCAAATAAACAATTTGACCAAATGAATTCAAGGAGAAGGACAAAAACAAATACAATATAAATTAATCAACCCTCACCCACCCACCAGCACAATATACAATAATTATACAGCTGTGAGCCTGTTGACATACAGCAAGGTGTTAGTTTTGCCCTGAATTCTGTCTCTGAACATTCATTTGACAACATTACAATCAAAGAAAATAACAGTTCTTTCACTACATTGCCATGGCACAATCATCTAAGTTTTGTTTTTAATATTAAGAGTATTTTGCAATTATTTTCACTTCTCTACCTTGCATTATATTCTGTATTTGTAAGGAAAAAATCCTTTATGTAAAAGGTTACAGGATAATTAGGAAAAAGCCTTTTTTATATTTTTTGTTTTTTGCTTGGGACTTTTAATGCTCACAGTAAAAGGACCTCCAGGCATGTGTTACTGTGAGATAAAACACATTTTGCATCATTGTTTTCACCTTTGCATCGTGGGTTGCTGTTTTCACCTCCTCGCTGTAACTGGCCCTGAGGCATGCATTATCTTGTATTAACATGCATTCTGACATGTCTTGTCCCCTGAATTAATAAAAACCTTGTTTAGCAAATAGGGAAATATTGGGACAGATTGAACGCTGTAGATCCACCTGGAGGAGGCCTGCTGCATGTAGATCTACCCCTTCCCACATGCTGGAGATAGTAGGGAACACCAGCCTGATGGCTCCATCTTCCCATCCTTGGAACTATAAAGGGTTTGGTGCAAGTCTGTGGATCTACATCTTGTTGCATCCTGATCCACATACTTAAGCACATGCTTAGCTTTAAGCACATGAGTAGTTCTATTGGACAACTTATGCTTGAAGCTTAAAGCACATATTTAAGTGCTTTTCTGTATTGACGCCCCAAGAAAGGTTACAGTGGGGGGTGCTGCCTGGGATGCAGTGAGAGGATACACTGTCTCTGCCATCACCTGTGTGGCATCCACTTGCATTAATACAACATGAAGCTGTAGTAGTGGAGAATTAGAGTGCAGCTGAACTTTCCTTCTAGGGGAAAGGAAGGAAGGTTCTGTCTGTAGTTCTTGGCACAGGAAGCCCTGTTAGCATGGCTTTACCAGAGAAGATCTGAAGGATGCCTTGAGGCAGTGTGGACAGCCATTTGCTTCCAGCAAGATACAACTCTAAGTTGATATGTGGGGCTTGGGTTCTTTAACTCCAGCTGGAGGTGGTGACAAGACACTCTCCTGCTCTTTGGAAGAAACTCAATGAGGAGGAACCTCACAGTGCTTTCCTCCCACCTATCCCTTGCCCAGAAGAGTACATGATCCAGGCCTTAATGATTCTCACCTACTAAAATGATCATATTAATAGCTGTTTATCTTTGTTGTCACGACAAAGAGATTCCTTTAACAGATGTTATTGCTATATGAGTTATTGAACAGGAATTTCCTTAAATATCAAAAAGAAAAGGAGTACTTGTGGCCCCTTACAGACTAACCAATTTATAGTCTCTAAGGTGCCACAAGTACTCCTTTTCTTTTTGCGAATACAGACGAACACGGCCTTAAATAACCTTAAATATCAAGTGGCAATCGTATGGTAAGATTAGGACCAGGAGACCCATTCTCTTGTTTTGAACTCTGAACATATTGAACTCTGAACATTATAGAGGGTCTGTGCAAGGACCTACACATTACTTACACCCAATTTAAAATGGTAGAACCTGATCACATAAACCATTTTCCCCTTCTTTAATTCCAATGGACATCTTTGTACTACTCTCTACTACCAGTGTTCATCTTTATGCCCTAAAAATACTGTTCCATAGTAAGCTACTGGGATTGCATAGTAACCAGAAGATGTCATATAAGAAGGATGGGGATGATCACGTTATTATTTATTTGGCGATTAGCATTGAGCCTAACCGTGACATGGACCCTGATATTGACAAGTTTGTCCAACCTCTGGTGCAAAATACACACACAGGGCTCAGTTATGGTTTTGCCATGGGCCCTGAGCAAGGGGGACAATTTATTGTTGCCTCACCCTGGAGTAGACTGGAAGGCAGATTGTAACTCTGGGTTACACGCTGTCTCTCCATTTACCACTGCTGTGCAGAGGAAGTATACTACACCAGCATAATTCCTGTGATACATCAGAGTAGCTACTCTAGACATAGCTCCACCCACAAACCAAATCACCACCTCCTAACTGGTGTGGAGAGGGTGTAGCAGCCTTTTAAGTACAATCCAGATACTTGGTGCAAGGCAATAAGGGGGCATTTTATACCCACATACTTATTTGTGCTGACATGCAAACTGGGCCAAGATCTGACTCATAGTATTATATCTACATTCTTTATTACACTTTGTTACAATCTATGTTGACACTCCTTCGGGATTAAAAATCTAAATCAACAAAACTGATCATTCACTCCTTAGTCATCTGAGTAGTCCCATTAAAGTCAATGTGAATATTCACATGAATAAGGGATGCAGGGTAAGGCTTTTACTTCCAATAACATTCTTCTTTAACTGAATTAAAATATTACTCTGTGTTTGGATTAGGTTCAGTTGCAGATGAGAGACTGTTGTTTGGCTTTTGGGCTCCATTCACATGACTCCACTCATAACCCATATATGATAATTTATATGACATGCTCTCAAGAATACATCATGGGAAAAATAATATTTAAATAGCCGGATATCTGATGCAAAATGTATATGGTTAACCATATAAAGTCACATTTCTAACATAGCCAAATCTAACCAAATCTTCCAATTTCAGTATCTTCTACATTCCGTATGCTCATTCGAGCTAGCCGGACATGCATTTGCGTGTGCAGCTGGTTAGTTGTGCATGCAAGAACCCAACTTTGTGTTTGTGGAAAAGTCATGTTTTGAACATGTCTCATGGGCACATTCCTGTTTTGCAGGAGTAACTTAGGCAGCAAGTTGTGAAAATCTGGCCTAATGAGCCAAAAATATTAAACTGAGATTGATTGTCTAATGCAACCAATAAAAACAAAGAAATATAAAACTTAGGCTGTCATCTTATTCTTTCTTCTCCCTTTTATGCCTAATTATTACAGAGTTTTAAGTGCAGTTAATGAACCTACTCTGTGTGCTGAATTTCCTAGCCCATCTAGGAATACAAAAACCCATTTTTTTTACTTTTCCATTGAAGCCTGCAGTCACTGGGGAAATGGCATGTAGCTAAGTTTGTGGGTAAGTGATTTGGAATAGTTAGATACTTCTTAATATTGCAGCTCTGTACTGCTTAAAAATATTTGACTATTGCACTTCCATCTGAGTGAATTTTATGGCACCATTTTTAATACTATCACAGGAAATACTTGTTGCTTCAAGGAAATACCTCTGGGAATGCACTGCACTATGCTAATTGTCCTATGCAGTAATATCACTCTTGGAAGGAATGATACTTCCTGATTAGTAGTAATTGAGAGGATTGTTCTGAATCTTTAATGTGCTAATTATTGCTGGCTGTCAGATATTTACAGTGGTCTCAATTCTGTCCTTGGATGCATGTGAATGTATATCTCTTATTGAAGTGAATGGGAGCCCCACGCATATTTGTATACTAGGGTAGAGTTTTGTCCCCCAAAATGCTTCAGAGGGATAACTGGAAAGAGATTGATTCACTTGATGTAAATGTCAGAGAGATAAATTGTCAACCATGCAGTCCAGGAAATAAGGAATCTAGAATTTCTGAATTTTTTTCACTATGGAATTATGGATGCAGTCTGCATCTTGACCTCTTTGTGTATATCTGTGACACTGACAGTTCTGGAACAGCTTCCAAGGGGAGTAGTGGGGACAAAATACCTAACTTGTTTCAAGACTGAGCTTGATATGTTTATTGAGGGGACTGTATGATGAGATAGTCCAATCTCCAACTGCCGGAGATGGGACACTAGATGTGGAGGGCTCTGATTTATTACAGAGAATTCTTTCCCAGGTGTCTGGCTGGTGGGTCTCGTCCAAAAGTTCAGGGTTCAACTGATCACCATATTTGGGGTCAGGAAGGAATTCCTCCCCCGGTCAGACTGGCAGAGGCCCTGGTTTTTTTTGTTTGTTTGTTTTCCCCTTTTTCTGCAGGATGAGGCATGGGTCACTGGCTGGTTTGAACTAGAGTAAATGGTGGAGTCTTTGTAACCTGAAGTCTTTACCTCAACATTTGAGGACTTCAGTAACTCAGCCAGAGGTTGAGTCTGTTACAGGAATGGGTGGGTGAGGTTCTGTAGCTGTGATGTGCAGATCAAACTAGATGATCATAATGGTCTCTTCTTGCCTTAAAGGGTATGACTACAACTGCAATTAAAAACCATCAGCTGGTCAGTGTCAGCTGATTTGAGCTCACAGGACTGTTTAATTGGGGGTTTAGACATTCGAGCTTGGGCTGCAGCCCAGGCTCTAGGAGGTTGCAAGGTGGGAGGGTCCCAGAGCTTGGGCCGAACCCCAAGCCTGAATGTCCACATTGCAGTTAAACAGCCCCTTAGCCCAAGACCTGCCAGCCTGCGTCAGCTGGCACAGACCAGTTGCGGGTTTTTAATTGCAGTGTAAACATATCAAAAGTCTATGAGGCTCAACAGGCTGATCCTTCCCAGGGCAAGGAGAGGAATGTGGCTCAGAATAATATCCTGGCTGGGGAAAGACAGGGTAGATTTTTTTTTTTAGAAGGAGGCTTCTTGTACAAGAAGGCTCCCATAGGGAAGAAAAGATGCCCTGGTGAGGTTTGCAAGCAGGTGCTCGTGCCTGATAAATATGGGACAGAGTTTCTGTAGGTAGTTCATGATTGTCCCTTTGCAGAACATTTAGGAGTGGAGAGAACCTTTGATAGGCTCAAACAGAATTTTTATCGGCCTCATGTGTTTTAAACAGTAAAAAATTACTGTAAGAGTTGTGTTTTATGTCAAAAGCATAAGAGGTTAAAGGGACTCTGCAAGGCACCTTTGCAGTCATTGCCCATCATTAAAGAAGTGTTTGCCGGAGTGTCTGTAGATGTTGTGGGATCCCTACCCAGACCTTCCAGAAATGGAAATAAATAAATACTGGTTGTAGATTCTGCCACCAGGTACCCTGAAGCCACAGCTCTGTCTAATATAGAAACTGAAACCATGGCTACTGCCCTATTTACCATTTTTAGCAGAGTTACTTTCCCCAGGGAAATCATGTCAGACCATGGTGAAAATTTAATGTCTGTAGTTTAATTTTTAAAAGTTATGGGAGTTGTTTGGAGTACGCATATAAAGGCTGCCCCCTATCATCCAGAAACTAATGATCAGGTAAAAAGATTCAATGGGATATTGAAGTCTACGCTGATGATGTATGTTACCTGGTGAGAGAGTGATAGGGATGTGTTGCTTATTTGTTACTCACATACAGTAGTGAACACCAAGAGTCTATGGGTTTGCCCCCTTTGCTCTCCTTTACAGGAGAAAGGTGAGGAGACCCCCTAGATTTAATTTGAGGCTCTTGGGAGGGTAGAACAGGAGAGTCAGGACAGCCTGTAGGGGAGTATGTTATTCATTTTAAAGACCATGACGGGCTTTGTGCATCAGGACCTTGAAATGAGTCAGGTATCTCAGAAAACATGCTATGACAGGCATGCTGGAGAAAGATATTTTAATATAGGTGACTTGGTGCTAGAGTTGATTCCAGAAGAACAAAAAGATGCCAGATTGTTGGGACGGGGGGACCTTTCAAGGTGATAGAGTGAATGAGGTCACTTATATCATGAAACCCCGTGGCAGGGAAGCTGTGCAAACAGTACGTGTCCATAGATTGAAAGCTTACTACGGAAGAGAGATGTTGGTGAATGATCTGTGGTGCTGATGAGTTAACATTTACTGCCCCTTTAATTGATGTGATCAGGGAGAGTAAGGAACAGACTTCTCAGGAGAGAATTGAGATTTGGGAGGATTTGGACCCAACCCAAAAGCTGGAGATGTTGGCCCTTTTGGAATGCCACAGGCAGGTATTTTCCAACCTGCCAGGTTTAAATAACAAAATAGTGCATTCCATTGAAACTACAGGGCCACACCTGCCCCTAGCAGAGCATACTGTGCTGAAGGAGAAATGCAAAGACAAATTCAAGAGGTGGAGAGCATGCTAGCCATGGGAGTGATTACTAAATCAAAAAGCCTCTGGATGTTTGCTATTACAATAGTACCTAAAAATGATAAATCCATGAGGTTTTGTCTAGGTTTAGAAGGGTATATGCCATCACTGAGCCTAATCCTTACCCCACTCCTTGGATAGAGGACTATTGGATCTATTGGGGGGGGCTGCAAAATTCATAAATTCTCTAGATTTAACTCAAGGGAAAAGTTTGTTTACATTGACCGCCTGCAGGCACGGCTGTCCCCAGCTCCCTGTGGCCGCGGTTTGCCATTCCCGGCCAATGGGAGCTGCGGGAAGTGGTGGCTAGCACATCCCTGCGGTCCATTGCTGCTTCCTGCAGCTTCCATTGACTGGGAACAGTAAATAGCTCTCATTTCCTTTTCCTATTTAATAAATTTTCATACAGCTTACTATAGGATTGGCTACAAGCATAGTCTTTGGTTGAGATCTAATGTACGATTGACCTTGGGTAAGTGACTGGTCCTTTGGGACTGAGAATGACTTGAATATTGGTTGATTCTTGGTGTAAGGGACCTTCTATTACAAAGGTTTGCTCACCTGAATGGCAAGACAGATTGGAGTAGCCAAGGGAACTGTCTGACTCCATGTTTAGGCTGTTATAGTGCAGGAGGAGTTTACACGTGATAACTGGTTTGTGACATCAAAGTATAAAACTCTCAGCCAATTTGGGGTTTTTGCCCTGGTTCCTAACAGTCTGCTTCAAGGTTGAGATTCAGGCTCTTGAGTCACTGCTGGCAGTGTTACAGTATCTTTGAATAAAATAAAATAAAGCTTAGAATGATTTGTCCTAGTAAGAGCCTTATTTATATTGTTACAGTCACCTCAGGAAATATTTTGAATATTGAAAGAAAATAAATTTAAAAGTAAAATATGTAGTAATTTGTCTTTATTATTCAGAAATTATTATTTCCTATAATCTCTGGCAAATTTTAGAAAGATCAAAGCTCCTAGAAGACAAGAACAAGGACCTCAGAGCCAAAACTCCAGGAACCTTATTTGCAAATACAGCTGTGAATGTTAGAGTGCAGGGATATTTTTTCCTCTTCATGGCTACACATACAGTATAAGTGACAACAGAGCTGCCCCAAGTCTCTGCTGAAATTCACTATCACCCATAGGAGTCTCATTGAATTTGGCAGGTGTCTGACTTTATCAGCTAGCATGTAATATCACATACTCACTGGAAGTTGTGGACTTGAGAAACCTGGAAGTAATTTGAGTTTTGTCTGCTATTTTCAGGTCTGTGAGGCAGTATAAAAATACTGTCTCTTCCTATCTAGGATTCTAAATGTGTCCTATGGTAAGGTGGTTCCCCTCCAGTGGCTCAGTATACACACCAGCCTGGTTTGAGTTTAAAAAAGCTTAGCCATGCCGTTTGGTTTTCTTTCCTCTTTTATATACCTTAAGAGGCTAACCACATCCTTAAGGAAAAATCCTATCTTTGCATCTACATGGAGCAATGTGTTGGGATAATTATAGCATCAGATCTTACTAATTCTCTTTCTGTACTGCTATCGGATAACCTGCACCCCAGAATCAAGGCCAGCTCCACGATTAAGACAATTTGGATACAAAAATTAAAGATATAATACAAGATGATAGGCTGGCCTCCTTTGATTACATGTGTAACAAATATTAACCTCAGGGCTGTCACACAGGTCCTTCTTTTAGGGGCTATGCTCAAGGATTCATGCAAGGATAGGGGACAATTAGTCCATTTCAACTCCCTCACCTCTAGAAGAACATGTTAAATATGGAAACAAAACTCACTTTGTAGGAATTAACTATAGGTGGCTTAATACTTTGCATTACCCACTCGGGCTCAAAGAAAAATGGGAAAAAGAACTTAGCCTTACTATCTCAACGGAAACCTAGGAGGATATATGGCTTAACGTGAAAGATATTTCAAGTTTTTTATCCTTGTGATTCTTCCAGAACACAACATTAAACAGGTACAACTGTTTAGTAACAGAATGTTTAAGGCTAGATTGACACCACACAGCGAATGTTGGAGATACAAATAACCACATGCCAACCTTTCACACATCCTCTATACCTGTCCAAAATGCATGTATTCTGGAACACCATATTCAGCACTCACTCAAAAAATGTAAGTGTCACTATCTTTCCTTCTCAAATACTGTGTATTTTAGTGGTGTTGGATGAGGTGGCATCACCAATTAACATTAAAAAATGGATTGCAGTAACTTTTAGTGGCCAAGACAGCTATTTTGAGAAAATGGAAATCTGCAATTCCTCCCTCAGACACAGACTGGTTTAGTGAGTTCTCTACTACTGCATTAATAGAAAAAATGACTCAGTCTAATAGAAACACTTGAAAAAAATACAAGGATGTCTGGTCATACATTAAGCTATTGCATATTTTTGAAGTTTAATATTTATTAGTTCCTGATACTCACAGGTTATATTCTCACTTATATATTTATTTAATCACTTTAATTGATGCACTGACCTCTATGGGTTCAGGGTTTTTGTTTCTTTTTGTGTTTTTTCCAGGTTTTGCAAATAATTAATTTATTTATATACTATTTCAGTCTTGTGTGTGTATTTACATACATTTTGGTTGGTTACGTGTTTATTTTTATTGTTTTAATATAAAATACAAAGTTTAAAAAAATACTATGTTGGATCCCCCAATAATGGCAAGACTAAGGAAAGGGGAGGGATTCTTTGGATATGAAACATGCAAACTAGGAGAAGTTGAATGATGATGACCCTCAACAAAATTGACCCAACTGGACAAGACACTTCAAAATGACTTCACAGAGGTTCCAAAATGGCTCCAAGTTATTCCTTGATTCTAGGTGGTTGTAATGCTACCGAAAAGGCTGAATATTAATTTTTAGGAAGACTTACTACCATATATCATTCAAAGTAAGGAGCACATGTGTTTCTCTACTCATGTCGCAACTTCTAGTTCTTATCCTCTGAATACTACTCTCTCACACATCTGAATCTCTAGCATTTCCATGTTTGTTGACAGTGCACATGATTAAAATGTTTTTTTTTTCATATTTCAGTGCAATTGAGGCCCCTTAAAGCAGAGGGCTGCAAGTGCAAAAAAGAGATATGTTGTTCCCTAATGGCTTATTACCATTACATTTGCAATTCAGATCAGTTCTAAATTGACTGAATTTTTTAAACACATAGCAGGCAGTTTAAACTAATGATTGTCTGGAGGTTCACATCTGACATGAACTAAGCTTCTGTTCAAAACAAATTGCAAATAATTCCTCCCTTAGAGTCAAAATGTCACTTTTTAAACTGTGCATTGTTGCCAGATTTTGTCAGTTACATTTTTTTTAAAAAAAATCTCTCCATACAGTGAATGCTCTGCAGTTGAAAGTACTGACTGACACAGGGGCTTTTTTTTTTCTTTCTTTATTTGAAAGAATATATATTCACATCTCAATAGTCTGACTAAAAATCCTTTTCCCGCCCCCCCCTCAAAAATCCTAATGGTAAAGTAAAAGGCCCTTGGGGCAGTCGTAGGCCTGAGTTGCTTAGCAACCCTCAGCAGGTAGTAGAGATTCAGCTGCAGCTGTCCTGATTCTTTCCTAAGAATCTCCTTATTACTGTTTGTGTTAATCTTTAACCAGGCTTTTAAGCCATGGTCTTTCTCTTTGGTCCCTTGGTGTTAGATTGCAGAGGCCTACTCAAATGTTGTCCCAAAGGTAATGTATTAAGGATGACTATTGAATGTTTGAAGAATGATAAGCTCTGAAAGGCTTAGAATTGCATGTTCTAACTAACCTTATTTTACATGCCATGCTAAATATCATGAAAATTGTACCCTAATAGGAACAATGGTCAGTGTTGACACATAGCTTTAAACCTGCTTTTTCTTCCAGCCATAAGGCTGCCTCTACATAATTGCTTCTTTTAGCAGTCTCCTGCAATGATCACTCAAGGAAGTAATTCAGAATTCAGATTCAGCATCAGAAGGATTTCAGAGTCCTTCAAAGTAGAGGCAAAAAACTAACCCTCCCCTCCCACACACCTTTAAAAAAATCGAGAGGGGTTTGTGAGGATATGTGATTGAGAATTGAGGCAGGATTTCCCTTTAGAGAAATACTCCTGCTGGTACTCATTGGAGAATCTTGATAATCCCACTGCTTGGTAGTTGTGGATGGGAAGGCGGTTGCTAATTTCTAAAGGAAATAAATTTAATGTAGAGGAAAAAATCAGGCCAGTTACCTCTGATATCACCCCGTTTTGCTCCTTTTAAGCGCTATAGCTTGGTACTAGGGGCCTGATTTTGAGCAGACCATCAGCTCAGCCGCACTTTTTTCCACTCTCGCTGATACGGGAGCAAATAAATGCAAGCACAATTAATGTTGCTCACATATCTGTGTTACTTGATTTGTTCTCACAGTCATTTGTGTGCACGCAAAAAAGGCCTATAATGTACTTCTCTTCTGAAAGAGTTTTTTACTTTCAGCTACCTTAGTTACATTTTTTTCTTGATTTTTGTATATTGATAGGATGTGATAAACATCACATTACATGTTTCAGAGTAACAGCCATGTTAGTCTGTATTTGCAAAAAGAAAAGGAGTACTTGTGGCACCTTAGAGACTAACCAATTTATTTGAGCATAAGCTTTCGTGAGCTACAGCTCACTTTACATGTTTCCAAACCCTATGTATGATGCATCATGATATCATTAGGGTTACCTCTATGGGTAATCACTATGAGGAAGTGGTAACACAGAAGAAAGTGGAAATTTGTAATCTATGGAGTGAAGACCAGGAGTATTCTCCACCCTCTAATTCTGGTATCTTGTGCGGCCATTTAAATCTGGTTACTTTGTCCCCCTTCCTCATCCTTCCTCTTTGCCAGATGTTTCTAAAACTCTCCTCCAAATCATAGAGCTGGCTGGAATTTTGCATGAGGAAAATTTTCCCACCAAAAATAGGATTTTGTCAAAACTTTGTGTGTGTGTGAAAATGTCTTTTCCAATGAAAAAAAGTCAGTTTTTCCTACAGGACATTTTGAAACAATTTTCATTTTGTATTAACATTTTTAACCAGAACAAAAATTTAACATTTTGACTTAAAATGTGGCTTGGTTTGGTTCTTTGAAAAATGTTAATTCAAAATTAACAGTGACCTTTTCTTCAAAATGAAAACGTTTCTGGCATATTTCACATTTCTGTGAACCTTTTTGAAAAACTTCATTTATTTAGGAAATTTTTGATGAAAATAGTTACCTTTGTATAGTCAGGTCTAGTTAAGACAGGTATCAGCTTTGTTTTCCTGATGCTTTGAACGCAGATAAGTGAGAATGGGATACTTTCCCCTTACTAGAGAAAAATCCTCATTTCCCAGTTGTTTTTTAATAGAAATTAATTCTGAAAATATTTCATTGCATGGGTGAGGCAAACAAAATAATTTGTAAGGCCTCAGCTACATTATGTAAATCTAGCATTTTGCAGGACAGTTTCAACACTGTAAGACCGTGACATAGTTAAAAGTTGTGTGCTCTTGTAGCTTACGCAGCAGTGAACCTCGTTTTAACTTTGGTTCCATATAGTGCTGTACTGTTCGCAGTGGTGGAAATAGAAATCATTTCTTGCTGGTACGCTGCACACATGGGAGGGACACAAAGCGGGGGCACGTGACCTCCCCATGTGACCCTCCACACATGACTCCTCCCTACCTCCAACCCGGGGCCCCCGTGCTCTCCCCATGAGCCACATCCATCCCATGTTACCTTGGGGCGGGGTTGGGGGGGGAGCTCTGTTGTCCTCCTATTGCGCCAGAGACTTCTGCTGTACAGACCCCAGGCAGGAGGACTCAGGAGACAGCTGTATGGATGGGCTGGGGGCAGGCTCCTCCTGTGTCTTTCCAGTATGCCGTACAAGCTATAAATATCTTACTGGTACAGCGTACTGGACCATACCACCATACTTGCACCACTGACCGTTGGGCTTTGCAGGGCTGTGGAACAATTTAGGAACACAATTCTATCTTACCTATGCTGCAAGCATGAATTGTGTTTTAAATGTCTGGCACTTCTAAGTTGTACTAGGTGTAGTAGTAATTACCGTTTTAAATGAGGATGCAAAAACAATTGCATTAGTGCTGCAAATAAAATCAAACGGGTAACCTCCTCCCTTAATTTTTAACTAATAGACAAGAAAAATATGGCAGATGCATGCTTTTCTGAAAAAGAACATGCACATGCGTTGAAAATCTCTTACATCTTACTGTACCATGCAACTGTGAGTTATGGGGGAGGGGTTGCATTAGTAATTAGTGGGTAGAGCAGATGGCGCAAGCTTGGTTTATAGTGATGTGTCCATGGAAATAATCTGCCAAGTGAATGTTCACTGTAATAGAGTTTTTCTTTATTTAAATGCGTTTGAACCAAATACTCACCTTCTCAGAGGACTTCCTATGAGAAAAAGCCATGGCAGCATTAAAACAGCTAGAGGAAATGCACTGCTTTCATCTAGGTGCTGAAAAACTCTTCTCAGTATTTGTTTAGTGGATACAAAATATAGATTTAATACTCTGATCAGTGACAGAGCCTGAGAGAGAGCCTAAGAATCCAATCCCTCAGATTTTGGGTCACTTTAATTAATCTCTGTGGACTATGCTCAACTCAGGAGATAGTGCATGGTATGAATAAATTCTTTATTTTAAGTAGATTCAAAAGAGGAAGTGGCTGCTTATTTGTAAGATTATTCCTATCATCAAAAACATCCTGTATCAACATGATTGCAGGGAAGTGTGTATGTGTTGTTTATGGACTCACTCCCTGATAAGTATGGTGTATATTTGAGAGACTCAGGCAGGGGTCCTAAACTTCCTAATATAACTCCACCTTGCTCCCCTTGGCCCTGAGCAGACATATGTCATAGTCATAGGTGTCTCTCATGCACTAACATGTGCCAAGCCAATATCCACAGTCACAACCCTTTCTTCCAAGGGGCCGTGTGGTACGAGATGTATAGTGCTAAAATACCAAGGTGATGAGCATTGTATAAATACCTAGACAGAGATTAAGTAGAGGTTGTAGGATTTTCACTGTACCCTTCACTTTTCACTGGCTATTTTGGCACTACTTTATTCTCCCATGGAACAGCAGTGACCCTTTTCTGCGGATGGTATGCTGACACAAACTAGAATCATTGTCCCAGAGACAGAAAGCATGACCTCCAGGAAAATGCAGTTATCTACCATCTTAAAAAGTCCTTTAGATTTTTTTCATCCGGTTCTTTTCATATTGTTTGTTCACCTAGATTGATTCGCTAGTGAAAATAAAAAGAAATAGATCCCCCTAAAACATCTTGCGAATACTTATTTAGGCTTTTGCTGTACATTTGTTATGGTACCATTGATCAAAAGCGAATCTCTCCATAAACTCAGACTGCATGCTGCACTTTCTTCATTCATATGACCCTTGAGAGAGAGGAGAGAGAGCTTTCTAATAGCGATAAAAATATTGTCTAGTTCCAGATCTCAAAAAACAGGATCTTACTGTTTTTATTTTGTCACTTTGGTGCAAAAGGGACACACAAGGAATGGATTCACCTCAAATAGCCCTAGAGCTGCTTAAAAGACTTGCCCTGTTGCTTTATTGCAATAGCTTTAACGCAGGGGACCACAGAGAATGCACTGATTCTCCCACAGGTATTATGTCAAGGCACATTAATTTAAGCAGCTTTTGTCATATAAGGTCACAGTACAGGCTCTGTAGGTTCAGAATGATTGATGTGCCTCAAAAAAGTTCAGAGGTTTGTTTTGGGTTGGATAAGCACTTAGCTCAGATAAGTTTCTAAACTTTTATCTGAACCTTTCTTTGTCAGCAAAATTGGGCTGGAAACCTCCTGAAAAATGGGTCCCGGGGAAGCGTATCAGTGCTACTTCCTTCTGGAAATAAGGCATACATTTTGAATGGTGAGAGTAATTAACGATTGGAACAATTTACTATAATGAAGGATTCTTCATCACCGACAATTTTTAAATCAAGATTGGCAGTTTTTCTAACAGGAAAAACTCTGCTCTAGGAATTAGTTTGGGAAAGTTCTATGGCCTGTGATATACAGGTATCAGACTAGATGATCACAATGGTTTCTTCTGGCCTTGGAATCTATGAATCTATGAAAAAAGAAAGAACCCATCATCATGCCTGCTTATAGGCTTGACCATGCAAATGGTGCATGATGCTTATCAGGAGCACAATAATAGTATGTTAATGTTGCAGGATGTATTCCTATGTTAGCAATAATAAGAAATAAGTTATAAAGAGATAGACTATGATAAAGACTAGGTTTTGTAAACTGTTTCATCTCACATAGATTGTAAGCTCTTTAGGGCAAAGGCCTTTTTTTAGTTCTGAGTTTGTACAGTATCTATAGTGGAGTACTGGGCCATGACTGGGGCTTCCAAGCACTACGGTAACACAAATAATAAATGTTCAGCAATAACTTTCTTACAATAATGATAAACTTGTAAATGAAGTTACTAGGTCAGGTAGGGAGAGGTTGATACTGAAATATATTGGTAACTAGGAAATTTTCTGGATATGTGGGTCATTTAGCACCCAACACAATCCACAGGATATAAATGCACATTCAATATTTCATATTCTACATTCTCCCTTCTGCAACATGCAATGTATGGAATATTAAAATGAGTTTTAAAGCTGCTTTGATGTACCAGCTTGAGTGATCTTAGCATTTTTGATGACTCACACTGTCATTCATTTACTGGTGTGATTTCATAAATGATCTGAACTCTTCAGTGTAAACCAACCCTATCATTTATTAAAAGAAGAAAAGTGCTTACATAATAAGTGTTGTGTTGTTTGACAGTAAAAGAGAATTTTTGTGGAACTATTGCTGTTAAATAGTGGCAGTAAATACCTTTCATTTTTATGCTTGGTAAAGTATTTCCTGCTGGCAGATTGGATAAAAATGCACAGAAATGTCTGCTGTATTGTTTTCCTTAAACATTATGGTACTTTGACTAGTATCTATATCATAATTTTCCAAGTTGGCATGAATGTAGCAATTTCCAGGAAAAGGCTCTGCCTAAAATTTTGATCTCCAGTAATTGTTTTTGTTTTTTAAATGAAAACAATGTCAATAAAAACCCCAAGACATTATGGCTTCTCTACAGGTCACTGACTTTTGTGCATGTGAACAAGTATTTCAATGACCCCAAAAGTGCTAGTCTTTCTGTATACTCCTGCTCACTTACGTAAGCACCGACATCTAATAGCGCTGGTGGGTCTTCGACTCCCCTCTGCCCCTAGCCCCGCCCTGACTCCACCCTTCCCCAAAGTCTCCGCCCCCTCCCTGTCCCTATTCGACTCCTTCCCCACTGCCTCCCCTGAGCACGCCACATTCCCGGTCTTCCCCGCTCCCGCCAGGAGCTTGCTACAGCTGTTTGGCAGCGGTAAGCACTGGGAGGTAGGCAAGGAGCTGGGACATGGCGCGCTCGTGGAGGAGGCGGAGGAGGAGGTGAGCGGGGTCGGGGCAGGGAGCTTGGCTGCTGGTGGGTACTCTGCACCAATTTTTCCTAAATTTTCCACTAATTTTTCCCCGTGGGTGCTCCAGCCCCAGAGCACCCACAGAGTCAGTGCCTATGCTCACTTACTCTGTTTCCACTAATAAGATTACAGTGTGCCAATGAAGTGAATGGGGAAGATGGTGATGGTTTGAGTTACTTCTGATGACAAAATTCAACCATTCAGCAAATTACATGAACGCTGCTCAAAGGGTGGGGGGTGGGGGTGGGAGGCAAAAAAGCAAGCTGCAATTTTTCCTCAGCAGGCAAACGCGAGAAGTTGGGATGTGGCATAACAACCTATTCTGTGCTCCCCCTCACCCTGCCCCAAACACACACACAGTCTGAGCAAGGGAACTGAAGTGTTCCTAGGTGAGTAGTAGAAGATGAACAGAGGTACAAAGGAGAGAGTAGGTAGCATAGCAAAAGGCAACAGTTTTCTCTGAAGTAGATCATATCCTAGGAGACAGAGAAATGCATGGTAAAATTAATTTACCAATTGGTAGCCAGCCTATAGCTCAGGCTAAAATGCTTTTATATTTCTTTTGCACTCCATAGAATTAGCCTTTGGGGACTTGAATAAATCAGAACAAAGAAAATGGGAGCAGGAAATATGTCCCCTTTACCTAACGTAAGGACAGTTCATGTTGCTAGCCCCTGCCAGAAATAGATGTAGTTTACAGTACATCAGACACCATTGCTCATATTTTTTCATTTCCTCTTCCCAGCTGAATAAATGAAAGGAAATGAAAAAATCACTACCATAAAAATGTACATTTTTCTATATGTTCAGTTATGGAGGGATGTCTCTAAACACAGACACAAAGCTCCGAGGAAGGTAGATATTGCTGAAATGTTGTCTGATAGTCATTTTAACTTCAAGATAAGAATTGCTTAAAAACAATGAGATATGAGTGAGTCTTTTGAGATCTTCAATGTTTTGTTTTTACTCGTGACTACGTTAAGCCAGTTTCTTTACATTTATTTAAATAAATAAATTGATGGGGGTGTGATCTCTGGATACAATTCCCACTGGTTTCAAGTTTTGATGTTTATTTGAACACGAATATATGCCTGAATGTGGATTTTCCAAATACCAGATGGTGGCAGTTAAGAAATTCTGAATACGCTAACATTTTTTTAATATTAACAACATTTTGTGGATATTCAGTCTTGGTCTTGGGTTTAATTGAACACTGAGAGAAAACTTCAGTCATCTAAGCTGTGCCTACAAAATTTGAAAGCACAAATTAAGGCTCTGATCTTGCGTGAGAGTAACTTTACAGACATGAGTAGTCCGAATTAGTTCAGTGGGAGTAAGTATGTCTGTAAAGTTATTTATATGCCTATGTGTTTGTAATATTGGGGTCTAAATGTATGCAAATATATAGATAAGCATGAAATTACCCGGTTTGTATTTGGACATTACACCTGCTATTTGTGTCTATGCCCGTTTTTCATTCATTAATGTAGGTACTTATCTTTGGCAATATGCCCTAAATGATTGGGGAATTCCTTAACTTTCTGAAATTGAATGTAAATCTTCAAAAAGGTGTGTCCTGTTTCCAGACCACAACCCTTGTTAGTAAAATTGAGTCCCATTTGGAACTATTTTTGTGAAAGTAATCTTTACTGGAGAATTACCAAGTGCTGGAATGCAGCCAGTTAAACCTAGAGAAAGAGAGTGTGTCTAATAGAGAAAGATTAGTACTTGCTGGCAGCTTACTGTAGGAAAAGAGAAAAAAGAAACTGGAGGTTGTCACAGAAGTTACCGCATCAGTATTTAGTACTTGATTATACATGGCATTCACTGTGTATAACAGCTTCCCCTTTCTATTGTTATTAAAGCTGGACAAGATGTGTAAAGCTGTACCAAATGCAAGTCACAAGAAGGTGGGTTAGATTTTTGCCCTGCCTACACATTCCACTTTGTTGTGATTGATGATGAATTGAACCATGATGAATCAGTTTTAACTTCTGCATCATTTATATTTGGTGTAATAGGGCCTGATCCTAAGTCCAATGAAATCTGTAGGAGCTTTGTCATTCATTGACTTTCATGGAAACAGGATTGGGCCTAGGGTGACCAGATAGCAACTGTGAAAAAAATGGGATGGGGTGGCGAGTAATAGGGGCCTATATAACAAACAGTCCCAAAACCTGGGACTGTCCCAATAAAAACAGGACATCTGGTTACCCTAATGGGCCCATACTGCTGGAAACATGGGTCCCAGTACTACTGTTACTGGATTGCAAACGTGTTGTATCTAGAAGGTGAGACTTGTAACCGAAAACTCTTATTAATTGATTTTGTATTCTAAAAAATATGGTCTGCCTCAATAGCACAAATCAGTGCTATGTAATCTCTAATGTCTACATAGAAAAACTATACTTTGTGCTTGTATACTGATATCTAGCCTAAAGATCTCAGAGCACTTTAGGAAAGTGGGTAAGTATCATTAACTTAGTTTTATAGTTTGGGAAACAGAAGCATGGAGCACGTAAGTAATCTCCCTATAGTTACACAATGAGTTAGTAGAAGAGATGGGAACAGAATCCAGAAGTTCTGAGTTCCATTCCAGTACTCAGTTAACAGATGTACTGGTTCCCATTTGAAGATAAATACAACCAATAATAACCATATGTCTGTTTATAAGCTTTAAACACCCAAGTAGCTGAATGTTTCATAAATATTAGTGAATTAACAACATCCCCGACAGCTAGTAAAGTATTATCCTCATTTTATAGATGAGGCACAGAGTAGTTAAGGGACTCAATCTTGTAAAGTCCAGAGTATTTCTGGCATGCAGCACCCTCAACTTTCACTACTGGCACAAAACTAGGCACCAGACAAAGTCCCTTCGGTATCTACATTTCAGACATTAGGCATGTGCACAGCTGCCTAGGCCGTGAAGCCACCAAGCTGCTCTGGCACCTAGCTCATGCCTAAGCCCTGCTGAGACTCTCAAACGAGGCATTCCCTTGCTTAGCTCTCCAATGGTCCAATAGGTGTTCTCACAGCATAACTAACCTGCATGAAAGATAGCCAGGAGATGAGGATACTTACCCCTGTCCATACCCAGTAACCCAGTGGCTAGAGAACTCACCATGTCCAAATCCCCATTCTGCCTCATTTGAAGCAGGGACTTGAACCCCCAGGTGAGTGCCCTAACTGCTGGACTATAGGGTATCTGGAGTGGAGGTCTCTGTTGAAGCTGTTTCACTTTGTGTGGCATACCTAAATAGTTATTGGAGCAGGGACTAGATCCCATGTTGAGTGAGTACCGTAACCATCAGGCTATAGCGTCAACTGCTCTCTCTGTGGCCCAATGACTATTTAAATCAGGGGTGGGCAAACTTTTTAGCCTGAGGGCCACATCGGGGTTGCGAAACTGTATGGAGGGCCGGGTCAGGAAGGCTGCGCCTCCCCAAACAGCCTGGCCCCCGCCCCCTATCCGCCCACTTCCCACCCCCTGACTGCCCCTCTAAGAACCCTTAACCCATCCAACCCCACCTGCTCCTTGTCCCTGACCACCCCCTCTTGGGATCCCCCACCCCTAACCGCCCCCTCGGAACCTTACCCCCTATCCAGCCCCCCCGCTCCCTGTCCCCGACCCCTATCCACACCTCCACCCCCTGACAGGCCCCCCGGGACTCCCACACCTATGCAACCCCCCCCCCCCCCGCGACCTACTGCCCCTTATCCGACCCCCCACCCCCTTACCATGCCACTCAGAGCACCAGGACTGGCAGCTGCGCTACCCGGCCGGAGCCAGCCACACTGCCTGCACGGTGGTGTGGCTCCGGGGGAGGGAGGACAGCGGGGGAGGGGCTGGGGACTAGCCTCCCCGGCCTGGAGCTCAAGGGCCAGGCAGGATGGTCCCGAGGGCCGTATGTGGCCTGCAGGCCGTAGTTTGCCCACCTCTGATTTAAGTAGTCCATACAACAGCGTCCCCAAACTTTTGAGGGTTGTGCCCCCCCTTATCCCTGTCCATACCCCCCACTCTTCTGGTACTGGGCTGGGAGTGGGGCTGTGGCTCTGGGAGGCAGAGAGGGGAGACGTGGACAGGGGTAAGGAGGCTGAGCACGGAGCTGCAGCTGGGGGTGGATCTGGGGTCAGGAGCAGGGCCGCAGCTAGGGGCAGAGGGTGGGAGCAGAGTCACAGCTGGGGTGCGGTGGGGGCTGGTAGCCGGGCCCATGGCCAGGTGCTGCTCCACTCCTGGCCGTGCCCCAGGCTGGGAACAGAGCTGTTGCTAGCAGCCAAGTTTGGGGGCTGGCACAGGGTCGGGCACAGAGCCAACTGAGGCTGGGGATGTGGCTGAGGGCGGGACTGGAGCAGAACTGGAGGCAGGGAAGGGCTGGGTAGCACTCCTTCCCAACACCCATGGGGGCTGGCCCCAGGTCCCGCCGTGACCTCCTGAATGTTCCTCCGTGCCCCTATAGGGAGCATGCCCCACACTTTGGGGACCTCCGCCATACAAAGTAGAACAGCTTCCTCCCATCAAATTCCATTTTCTTCCATGAAATGTTCAGGTTTAGTTATTAGGAATACTTTTAAAGTTGTAAGAATTTTGAATTTTCACCTATATCATTTAATATAACCTTCGAACAAAAGCTCTTAAAAACTAAAAATGACCTTTCCCTGAGCATCTGATTTTTGCTTCTAATATCAGGAGTGAAATCCGGACTCCACTGAATTCAGTGGGAGCTTTGTTATTGACTCACCTCACATGTTTGCAGCCAGTGACTTCCTCATTTTTACTTTCTCCCTTAACTTTAGGTAGCCATGTTGTGGGGATGCCTGAAGACCTGGAGAGTAGAAACTGCATCCTGCAGGTACTGTCTGTGCCAGGACATGGGAAGGACAGGTCTAATTTTGACTATGGTTATGGGATTGTGTGTGTCTCTCTCTCTCTCTCTGTGACAGCTGCGATGACTCAGTAAGTTAACCAGATCTGTTTCAAATGTCCCTTTAGCTAAACAGCTGCAATCCCAGTCTACTTTTCAGTTGTTAAAATCCATTTTTGCTCATCTTTCCTCTGCTTCTCCACCAAATAAAAAAACTCCCCAAATCATACTAAAACAAGCTACAAGAAACCAGATGTTTATGCTTTTTAAAAAAATGAGTTATCCATTACAACAATTGTTTGAGGGAAGTTGAGAAGCTGCACTTTTGAAGCTGCTAACTTCTCCTTTTGGATGGCTACATCAAATCTCACTAGTTTTTTGTAGAGTGAAGAAAGTTATTTTAGCTCTATTCATATAACAGTCTGGAATTAGAAATGTCTACTGTTTTTAGGCTAATTTCACCTGAATTCAAAGTGTGTGTGTCAGTAGCCACGCTACTTTGGACTTTGATCTCAAGAGAAATTAAAAGTTAATTATCATGGGGACATCTCAACACATAGATAGGAGCTCTTGAGTTGATTGTGATTCAATAGGTCATGCTCTTCCTCCTGAGTACTAGAGAGATGTGCTGCCTTTTTTTTTTTTAAATGAGATCTCAAACTGAAGTTCTAAGCATTTGCGATCAATAAAGAACTTGTGGCATTGTTTTTACAACAAAAGGCATGTTACTTCCATTATCCAGATGAAACTCCACTTTGAGCAACTACATTCGGCCTACCCAGTTTTACCCATTTGCTCCCTGTCCTTAACTGTTGTGTTGTACAGCTGTAGACTATTAAACAGCTGCTGCGCCCAGCCATTGTTTGCTGTATTTCAGTGGTGGCTAAAGTGATGCTGCTTATAGCAGTTGTCAGTAGTGACTGACTAGGAAGAAGTTTGTTTTGTTCTGCCTCTCATTAAATAGCTGTAAAATGGGAATAACAATATAGTATACAAATGAAATATGAAGTTATAAAGGATTTAAAATATCCAGATATGTACGCAGCACGTGCAGTTTAGGTAAGCAACTATCATTATACCCACTGGAGAGATGGTTAAAATGAGACATGGAGAAATTAAGTGACTTGTCTGACAAGGCATTGTAGTCTAATCAAATAAGTATGTGCCTAGTAACTATGAGCCCATGTTCCAATCTTGGTTCTCAAGTTGATTTGCTGGGAGACCTTAGGCCCAAATTTTCCAAAATGCCTAATAATTTTAGGTGACTTCGTTTTTGGGTGCTCAACCTCAGTGTGTCAAGTTGGGTGCCCAAAAACTGAAGCACCCAAATTTAGTGGAAACAATTTGTCTGTTAACTTCTCTTAGCTTCTGCTTCCCTACTTGTACAATGCAGGTAATACTAAATGCGTACTTCTTAGCAATGTTGTGAGGACTTAGTAAGTAATGTTTGGAAAGTGGGAGAATTAGGATTGGAATGGAGGACCACCTTGCTTTCCAGTGCTGAGGTTAATCCTCTAGATTATGTCCCTTTAATTTTAGGGGTGGGTAGGGAGAAGGGAATTAGGACAGCCCATGTTGTGCATCAATAACTGGAGATGGAGACCCAAAAGAAGAAGCTTGTGTTGCTAAAGATTTAAGGCATAGCAACCATTTTTCCTGCACTGATTCAACTCACATATTTATGCATTTTGGTTTTAGTAATATTTGTATTTGTATTTGCATGATTTGGTTATCACTGAGATGCCAGTAGCTGAGTTAAGTAAACAGTACAGTGTATTACTACAGTACAAGGGATTTATGATAAAAGTTTTTAAACATTGAGATAAACAACATTATTGACTGCAGCCAGAAACCATGTAAACATGCATAAACGTTATTGGTGGTCTTTATACAGCACAATGTAATTTCTCAGAAAGTTTGCAACAAAAAATGACAAAGCAACAAGAAGGCCCCCTTGAACGATTTAGTGATATCATTTCAGTGAGGGATGGGCCTAGTGAATACTTAACAGTTGCTATCATGTATAAGGCGACATTTTAACAGCTTCAGGTAGTTGTCAATTTTGTGGGAATCCCTACGCAGGCAGTGTAGCAGACTGTAAAAGGCAAAGAGACGGGAGTCCTCATCTGACATTTGCAGGGATGGGAGACCTGACCACCTGGAGTAGACTTCATTTTCTATTTCACCAGGATGAACCTAATCAAAAGGAAACAAAGTGATAGTATTTCATTGACAGCACTACTAGGCTAAGCAATAGAAGCTAGGGAATCAGACAAGAGAGTTCTAGGTAAAGCACCAAAGAGCCAAGTAATGCTTGCCTTGGGTATGTTGTCTAATTGATTGAAGCTTGTAAAAAAACCTCTGGTTTACATTATGGTTCCAAAGATCTTCCAGGCATGATACACCCTAATGTATGGAACATTAAATCTGTACCTCAAAATAATGCCACATTATATTTCTATGTGTATCTATATGATTTTGCTATCAGTCTTTCACTAAAAGTTTGCTCTTCTACAGTATATAGAGTGCTTACCTGCTCTAATGCCTGATGGAATCTGATTTCATGACAAAGCCAGTCCTTCCATCATGTGCAGACCTGCCAATGGCATTGCCTCTTGGTTCAATCTGCCTTTAAGTTTTCCTGGGCAGGTGGATGGATCTGCTCTTTGGATTTCTTTACATGTGCCCCCCTCCCAGCTTTGTCTCAGGCCTTCTCTGAGACAATGACTCTGGTATGGACAGCCTCAGGAGTATGTTAAAGGCAGAGACAGACATCAAGAGTGCTTCTTCATATAAACATCCACTTCTAACAAAGCAAATACTGGGGTCCAGTAGAACATGAGGGGAAATCATAAGTGATTCAGTGAAATCTGATAGACGAGTATGAGTAAAAACTCATGTAGTCAGTGAGCGTCTAAAATAAAGATTGGTTAAACTCCCCTCATTTGAAGAAGTTTTCATCCATTTTCTCTTGTCAAGGACAACTATACTTAATAGCAGGAGGATCATCTCTTCCTATCACCACTTGCGAAGCTGATTCATCCCTCCTGTGAAAACCAGTGGGGAACAACTACAAACCAAGACTGCCTATGGCTGTCTCTGTCTGGGCAAGCTATTGGCCACACTGCAATAGTCTTGCCAGTGGATAAGAAACCATGACTTGACACTACTGATCTTGCCAACCTGATCTCTAAATCTGTTTCTAGAATGAGAACAATGTAAGAAGATAATTTTAGCAGCACTTAATTTCCACTGTTTTCTTGGACCCCTTCCTGCAGGTTTTACAGATGGATATAGATGGAGATGTCTCAGCTTTAATTGATAGATGCATTTGTGGTCATGAACAAAGTCAGGTTGCTGTCTAAACAGATTCCAAACTGAGAGAATAAGGCCATGTTTTATTTATGCTCTAATAGAAGTTAGTGAATACTGTGAGCACTTCTTAAGGATGTTCAGCTGTTTAGAACTTGACCAAAGCCAGTGAAGTCTGAAACTTTGTAAAGCCCAGTTCAGCTACTGATTGATTTATGGGATCTGTCAGAGGTCCCATTAAACATAAACAAACTTGAGCTGCTTTTAGACAGGAAAGCTTTCAATCAGTTACTCATAACTCATGTACGGGTACTGTGAGACAACTATGTTGTCTAGGCTTACCAAACTAGGGGGTGGGGGGACCATGTGTCACAGACTTTCTCATAATGCTCGGGAACCAGATCCAAGACAGAGAGGAGGACACCTCTGCAAGGAAAGATTCTATGTTTATTGTCAGGGAATCCTTGCAAAATGCAAGACTTCAAGAACAGACTCTTAAACACCTCTTTTCCAGTTTGGAGAGCTGTAAGCAATACTATATATATTACTTACTATATATATAGATATATATGTTAAAAATAGTATTAAGGTTGCAAAGTCAAGCACCCAAAGGTAAGGAAATGCCAGAATTAAGGTTGCCTCCATGTGTGTGTAGATTATGATACAGTCTTTAATTACATGATCACAAATTACTTTTTCCATGAAGTACCTGTGTCATTCAGTGCACAGGGTGCAGAGCACTCAGTGAACCACTATTCAATATTTTTTTTTCCTCATTGCTCAGTGTGTGACCTAGGCCTTATTTAGTGCACACTATTCAAACCCTGCTCTGAAGAATGAATTATTATTTCCTCATGGTATCTGAGTGTTTCACAAACATTAATGAATTTGTTTAATATTTATTTTGTTAATATCCCACTTTATGGATGGGGAACTGAGGAACAGAGAGATTAAAGTAAAAAGTATCCACTAAATTTGGGTGAATACTTTTTGAGATAATGCTCTAGTTCAAAAAGAAATATATTCTTTAACTGTGTTTTACAAGAGGTCAGACTGGATGATCACAATGGTCCTTTCTGGCCTTGGAATTTGTGAATCTGTGAGATGTCTAGGACCTGATTTCTCAGAGTAAATAAGGCAGGGACCCCTTCAGACAACAGCCTCTTTCTTTATCCAACCCTGATTCATCCCAAGAGCAGGTTGAATGTGTGCACAGAATGAGGCAGGGGTCCTGTGGAAAAAATAGTTTGTGATCATGTAAGTAAAGACTGTATAATAATGCATAGGCTGAGTGGGGATGAATTAAGGCTACCTTCATCTGTCATTTCCTAACTTTTGAGAGCTTGACTTTGTAACTTTAACAATGTCCTTTTAATGCAGTTTTTGTGGGTGTAATTTCCTAGGTTTTTAAAAAATAAACTGAAAAAACAAATTCCCTCATGGGACATCATATTGTCACCCACATGGGACATTTGCAGAATTGGAATCTTTAGATTCTCTACAGAGACCCCTGCCACTTGAGCCAATGGAGTAAATGATGGCAGTAATAGGTTGTCGTCCTCTATGTGAATCAGTACTATAAGGGGATGAAACAGATATTTGCTCTCAGGAGAGGAATGGTTAAATTCAGGGATCTTGAATTCCTTTCCAGGCTTTGGAGCAATGTGTTCTCTAGTGGCCACAATGTCTTCTGCCTGTTTTCCCCAAGCTTGACTCCTTCTGCTCCTTCCTCTCCAGCCTGTCCGAGTCTCATTTCTCCTCCTGTAGCCAGTCCCAGTCTCAATTACTCAGGCTTCTCATTCCAGTCCCAGTTCCCCACTTTTGGCTCCTCATCCAATTTCTCTCTCTTCCTCCAAGGCTTCCAGTCAGCCCCACACATCCTGTCCACTCTGGCTCTCGGTCAGTATCCTCTGGCTCTTCATCCAATTTCAGCATCAACCCACTCAGTTCCCAGTGCTAGTCTCCCTGCCCAGCCAATTCCAGTCTCTTCCCAAAACTCCCAGTCCCAGTTCTCTCCCTCATGCCAACTCTCCCAGTCTTTACTCCCCAGGCTCCTTGTCCCAGTCTACTCCCCCTGGATCCAGACTCATCACAGCCTGGAGCAGCCAGGAACATCAATTATAGGGAAAGTCCTTCTCAGACCCCTGAAGCCCCAGGGTGGAACACATTCAATTCAGATGGAATGTTTGGGGAATTAAGCTGTAACAAGTCTCTATTGAGCATGTGTGAATTGCAAATTTTCAAAGGCTTATGTCTTGGATAAATTTGGTTGGCTCTTCAGATGGAGGCAAAGCCCACCCACCTGCCAAATTTCAAGTTGCTACTCGAAGTATGAGGCCACTAAAGGTTTTCAAAGAAAAGGTCACCTAGAATATTTTTCCCTAGCTTTGTTCTTGGAAACGACTCAGCCATTTTGTCTGAAATTTTCCAAAAAATCCAGCCTGAGGCAGACATCCAGCATGGGAAATTTCAGCCCAAATAGTTAGTTTGGCAAAGTTATAAGCAACTGGAAACAGGGTCTTATAAGGGGAAATGTTGGGAACCTTAATGATAGTCAGTGCTATCATCTCTTGTACATATATGGTCTTTTCACTTCTGCATCACAATCATTCCATTACTAGACTAAAGACTCTTGCATAGTGGAAGCTTTTCCAGGAGGCATCATTAGGCCTGGCATAATCTTAAAGATACAAATGAATACCCATCTGTGCAGGAAAAAAGTTCTCCTTCCCCTCTAATCGACAGAATTACTTGTTCTTAAAATTAAAAATAATCTGACTTTCTAGCCTCTTTAGAGAAATAAAAAGATGCTTAAAAATTAGGCAAAGGATATTAACACAGCATCCACAAACCACCTCACAAGGTTAAGATGACACACATTTCAAATATTAATCGTTGAGTATGAAAGGAAGCATGTTAGCGTCTAGTTATATAGTTCTGCTTGTCAGTGTTGTAGCATATGTTGGACTTTAGGATGTTTTTGTGTCAACTGTTTATAAAACCTTCCTTCTGTCTACACATAGACACCAAAACTGTAGTGCAATAACAGCATATAGTTTCTTAGTGGCCAAAAAGGGAAGGAATTAAGGCATTGCTTCTTTAATGGGCAACATTGTGGGCCAGATTCTCAATTATAATTCAGCCTGGTGCCAGGGGGCCTCTTTTGTGATGCAACGCCAGCAGACCTAGGTCCTGCTCCAACTGCACCCTCCCCTGGTGTAGGGATGTGTTCAGGAAGGATGGAAGCTAAGCTATTCCATGCCAATCATCAGGTGTCCCTTTAGGGACAGTACATGGTTGGAATCAGTTAGAGCAGATGAGTGCTGAGAATCCCTCCCCCTCCCCCTCCATCACTCTCCTGCTCTGAACAGAATGAGCCTACTCCCGTATGTGGCTTCCTGGGAGCTTTGAACTAGGACATTGGGGCCCTAATGCTCACCTACCTGTCCAACTATTTTCTCCATTCCTTCTAGAAGACGCTTGTTCTGTTCCTCAATCTCCACAGCCTTCCAGAGAATGGTATCTGGAGCTTCTTTGATACTTTGCACTTCAGAGACCAGGTGGAGCAGGGGATCATTCCAGGAGCGCAGTACTCCCAGCACTAAATTCAGTAGGTCTTCATGCTGTTCATCAACATTAAGAAGATGCAGTTAAAGCAAGAAGACTATATGAAGGCAGCATGAGGAGGCAGTGTTGTACTCAGGTTGGAGCAGTGGTCTAAGACGGAGGGAACCTCGATTTTATTTCTAGCTCTGTCACCGATTTGCAGTGTGCCCTTTGGCACATCACTTGTCTTCTCCATATATTTCAGTTCACCCCTCTGCAAATGGTGTATTCATGTACATACAATCAGTTATTATTAAAAATGTGTTAAAAGAGAATTGGATGAATGGTGATAGAATACTGCAAATACAAAATATCACCAAAATTGTCTCCACAGTATATTGTATAGTGAGAGTGACTAGGATTAGCCTCTCTGAATGGAGTTGCATTTAACTTGATAATTAGCCAGTTTTTAATGAGACAGATTTAGAAGTCTGGTGGGATCTGAAGAAAAATCTCAGCACGGAATGGAAGATGCACTCTGGGGTAGGCCACTTAATGCCTTTTATAAAGGACTTCTACTGTCTATAGAACATAGTAAACATGCCCTGTCATCCTCCTCATCCCCTTTGAAAAGTTTGCTTCCAAGGAAAGTTCTTCTCTTTAGAAGCTTTCACTGCTTGGGGTTAGGTGGAAGCTCAAAAAGCTTTTGCTCTTTTGGGGGTGCTGCTAACCATTCTGCTGCACTAGAAACCTTTTAAAGTTGACACATGGGACTTATATTCTGCATTTGCTCCTGTGCTAAAAGAAAGAGAATTTGTAACCCTATTGTAATATTCTAAAAGGAGGATCTTGGGATTGCAAAACTGGGACTAGGGTGCAACTGGTAAAACATCAAACTCTGGCATAACTCTTTGGTGACTAAGCTTGCACACTGTCCTCTCCAAAGCATTTTCAAGGGCTAAAAGAAGGTGGACATACACATCTCTGATTATGGCTGCCATTGTTAAATGGAGAATACAGAATTTAATGTGGCAATATCCAACATGACTCTCTTTACAAGTTGTTTGATTGTTGCAATTACCTTGTGTTGTTAAAGTCTCTATCTGAGTGATGATGTGGCCACTTCTTATCTGGTGGCTATTGCATGGTTATCTATTTAGAGTCTGTCAACTGCTACAGTAACTATAGAGCCAATAGAATAGTACCTACTGTATTTATGTGTCTCTTTGACTACTGATGCCCTCTTTGGTCCTTCCTATACCTTTTATTATCATGCTTAATTATTATCTATTTGTATTAAAGTAATGCCCAAAGGCTCCAATGAGAGTGCTATACAGATATAAAGAAAGACTTGGCCTCTGCTCTAGAGAGTAATTTGAAATAATATGCAGTAACTGAATGTAACATACGAAGAGAGGGAGACTGAGAGCAACAGGAATAAGATTTTTTCTTTTATAGTACATATATTGAAACTGAATATCTGTAAGAATTTTCATCAGTATTTGACATTTTCTACTTTTCTTTTCCTTGCATTTGATTTTGAATTACCATACATACTCGTTCATAAGCCGAATTTTTTAGTAAAAAAGGGAAGCATCAGAGAAGGGGGTCGGCTTATGAATGGGTACAGAGAGAGAGCCCCTCCCCCCAACAGAGGGAGCAGGGAGAGGCAGCACAGCCCGCAGAGCCAGAAGAGAAGAGGTGGAGCCAGAGTCTCTCCACTTCTGGCCATGCTGCTCTCCCCCGCAGCCTCTGAAACAGCTGCAGCTCCAGAGCTGGCAGGCTGTGGCCGCGCCGCTCGGCCCCGCCCACTGGAACATGCTGCGGCCACACCGCCCAGCCTGCTGGAGCAGCTCCGGCCAGGCCAGAGACATCCTCCCCTGGCCCTCCCCAGATAAGGTGGGAAGGGATGGGATGGGGATCGTGTGGGGTTCCCGGGCTAGGGGTGGGGTCATGTGGGGGGTGGTCACAGGGATTACTCCCCTGACCCCCAGCTTCTCCCTTGCAAAAAATTTCCCCACCAGTTGCTGTCCTGGCCCGTCAGGGTAAGCAGCTGGCGCACCGGGACACTTTGTTTACTTAGGTTTACCTCTGTGCCTGCGGACGCGGCCCACCAGCGGCTTATCCTGATGGCCCGGGAGCCAAAGTTTGCTGACCCCTGAATTATAGGGTCAGCTTATGAATGGGTCATAAAAATTTTCCATTTTTACTTATCCATCTTGGGGGGGGGAGGGGTTGGCTTATAAACGAACCAGCTTATGATCGAGTATATACGGTAACTGTTTTATCTCTTTCAACTAATTGTGGCCTAGCCAGCTCTAATTTCACTGTTGCCTCTTTCTCCTCCTTTCATTCTGAAATAGGTTAAAAATGAGACTCACGTGAATCTGCTGAGCTTGTTCTTTGTCTTCAGGAGTGGTTAGGGAGGAAGTGTGGCAGCCATTAATGGCCTTTGTAATAAACCCACGGCCTTGAGCATAGCGCTCATCCTGTGGATCAACAACAACATGCATTTATGAAATAAATAAATAAATAAATAGATGAGTCATGGCACAGATATTCTAAAGGAAATTAAGTAGGTATTGTTCCTTTGGTTTCATCTCTGCATGTGCTGTGTTTTGTCCAGTCACTATACAGAGAAGTAGTTTGGGATCAGATTCTTTTATTTGAGTTGATATGACCTAAAACTGTGGAAGGAAAATACTTTCTGGGATTAGACTCCTGCACAGAATCTGTTTAGAAGGGATAGTTCCTATATTTTAGTATAGTGGTTCTTACAACCGTTTCTGGTGGTCTGATAAACTAAATCATTTTGAGAATCAACTAATAGGGGATTTGGAGATCTGGGGGGTAAGATGTGTGAAAGGAGAATCTTTCTTATAAAGTGGTCCACAGAATGAACTATGTGGATATCTTTATTTCTAAGTTACAATTTTGAAGTTATTTAAATATATTGTGATAGGAATGGCAGAGTTTCCTCAAATATTCTAGGTATAACTGGCCTATGGCTTGCTTGTGGCGCTTTATAACTGTACAGCTATGTCCTCCCAAAAGAATAATCTTGTTTGGTATATTTCACTGGAGATACTTTTTCTACTTCCTCCTCTCCCTCCCAAACTGTCTTATTAATAATTTTCAAATATTGGCACCTATACTTTTGCCATCAAATTTTATATCAAGCATGTATAAGCTCAGCAGTCAGTGACTGAAAGCCTGCAATGTAAGGGAGGTAAAGGAGTTGACCTTCAATATTAAAGAAGTGAATATAAAAATTAAGAACCAGCTCTTCAGTTAGTATAAACTGGCATAGTTCCATTGAAGTCAAAGAAGCTATGTCACAGGCCTCATCTGGAGTACTGTGTCCAGTTTTGGGCCCCACACTTCAAGAAGGATGTGGATAAATTGGAGAGAGTCCAGCGAAGGGCAACAAAAATGATTAGGGGACTGGAACACATGAGTTATGAGGAGAGGCTGAGGGAGCTGGGATTGTTTAGCCTGCAGAAGAGAAGAATGAGGGGGGATTTGATAGCTGCTTTCAACTACCTGAAAGGGGGTTCCAAAGAGGATGGCTCTAGACTGTTCTCAATTGTAGCAGATGACAGAACGAGGAGCAATGGTCTCAAGTTGCAGTGGGGGAGGTTTAGATTGGATATTAGGAAAAACTTTTTCACTAAGAGGGTGGTGAAACACTGGAATGCGTTACCTAGGGAGGTGGTAGAATCTCCTTCCTTAGAGGTTTTTAAGGTCAGGCTTGACAAAGCCCTGGCTGGGATGATTTAACTGGGAATTGGTCCTGCTTTGAGCAGGGGGTTGGACTAGATGACCTTCTGGGGTCCCTTCCAACCCTGATATTCTATGATTCTATGATTCTATGTCAATTTATACCACCTAAGGATCCATCATTGAGTCTAGAAGGAATGTCCATCAAGGAGTCTAGAAGGACACTTGATGTCTTTGATATCTGAGTTTGTATTGAGTCAGTCCAGATCCAACCTTTCTGAACAAAGGGTCAGTTTAATGAGACCTGGTTCAGTTTGCTTATGCCCTAGAAAATGTTTTAATGTTCTTTGTAGAAAACTAAAGGTCCAGTCCTATGGGGAAAAAGTATGTGATCATGTAAAATTAAAGACTGCATCATAATAAGGCTTGGCAGAATTTGATTTTTCAATGGATAATATCTATGGCTATTTTGAATAATTTTATTAGCTATTTAATAATTGTGGGAAATAAGTAGGTCAGATGATGAGGGGGGTCAGACAATAATTGTTTAATGACCGCAAATGCTGAGATTCAAAAGGTTAAAGCTTTATAACTGTTAAAACACAAACTGTCAGCACCACATGTCAAATAATCAAAGTAAATATCCTTAAATCAAACTCTAATAAGTTCTCAAGCAGCGTTTTTCTTACTTTGCCTATCTGTACATTTTGATTATTATCAATGGAAATATTTGTTAGTTTATGTATACGGTGAAATCCACAACGTACTGACATTTACCAGTCCTTCCAAGCCTAATCATAATGTGTATGACAAAGGGGATGAATTAAGGTTGACCAGGCAACCTTCATTTTGGTATTTCCTAACTTTTGAGTGCTCGAGTTTTCAACCTTAATGTTCCTTTAATTTAGTTTATTGTGCAATTTTGTAGGTCTTTCTGAAAAGCAAACTGAAAGAACAGAAATTCCTCCATGTGGCACCTTATTGACACCCACTTGATTCATCAGCAGGGTCAGAACCTTTAGCTCCACCACACAGACCTCTGCCACTGGACCTAGTGGAGTAACTCATTGCAGTCGTAGGTTGTTACTTCTGTGTGGGCCAGTGCTGGAGGGGGATGACAGACTTTGCCAGTGGGTTTCACAGATATTTGCTGACCACAGAGGTGTGATGAGACTCAGGAATCTTGAGCTCCATTCCAGACTCTGGAGGGGAGTGTGCTGTAGTGGACACAGTTACTACTAACCCTGTTTCCCCAAGCCTGAACCATTTTGTATTCCTAAGCTCCGCTTGTGTTTTTTTTTAAAGTATTGTACTGCAGTTTCTGTCAAGTCTCACTCATAAAATGCTGAGTACTTACAAATTCGTTGAACATTTCTGAGGAGAGGGAGTGGATATAGTGTGAGAGCTTAACTGCACGGTCAAAAAGATTCCCAAGGGAGACCTGACAACCAACAGACCCACTGGGACAGATTGGCAATGAGGTCACACCTTTCTTTGGCAGGAACATGTTTGATACCAGCAGAACCACCAGCAGCACACCTATTCAGGTTTAAAACAAAACACACAGATATATGGATTTAGAAGGCGTCGTATAGCAGAAACTATCACAATTTTTCAGGAAACAGGGTTCCCTGTATCACAATATACTGCGCTCTCTACTGTCTCTTACCACTGTACCTGCCTTCATTATATAGCAATAAGTGGAAAAAAATCAGCCTTCCTCACTTTGTAAATATAAATACATAATTATATTTTCATAGATACATAGTTGGAAAAGTAGGTTACTCCCTTTTATTTTTCTCCTGGCCTTCCACAAATGTGCTTTTCTTCTTTGCAAATGTTTGCAGTTTTTAAATTAATTTTGAGGGAGGGTGGTTAGGTCACTCGCTAAAGATTTTGATTGTCCTGGGAATTCCCTCAAAAGATTTCCAGCAGCTGTGCTGTTTAGCAGTTTGAGTTTAACCCTAAAGTGCCTACTGCTAACAAAATCCATAGTGTACTTCAGCCCCTTTCTGATCTTTTGAAGCTTTTACAAAGGACTTCTGAATGTCTTATAGACAAAACAGATCTGATAAAACTTCAACATTAACTTGACAGAATCAGTTTTCTACCCAGTGAAGTAAAATATGCACAGAAGTACAGTGAAATCTTTAAAAAATAATACCTGATAAATTAATACATTGGTTCAAATATTAGGATCCCATACAGCTAGAGGTAAAATGCACCAGAAAAATGACTTTATAAATGTACTGATTTATCAAATGTATTCATTTTATGTGTGCCAAACTAAAATATACCTAATAAAACAGAAGAACCACCTTTATATCATCTATTAAAGTAATAGCATGTAGTTCAGCAGGTTTCTCTCTGGCTTTGAACTCAGGAAAATTCCTTTTATCTACACAAGCATTATAATGCAAACCCGATAAACAGTGTATACTCAAAATGCTGCAGATAGAGGAGTGTGCTGAGAAAGACTCAGATGGTAAAGGAACATTGAGACTAGATGGCTCAAGAGATTGGGATTAGGTTACAGAGCCATGCACTTTTAAATCCCTAGTTTGATTCTGGACAATGTTGGTAATGACTGAAAGTCATTGCTTTCTGACAGCTTTTCAGTGGTTTTTGTGAAATAAATAGGCAATCTGGGTGGTGTCGATGTTACATCCTTAAACCAATTATAATTTACATTAATCAGTACTCCTGTTAGTGTGAGGCCAGTACGGTCCTCTATTGGTATAATTGTGAAAAATCCAACTCTCAAGGAGGTGGATTAACTATGCCGATGGGAGAAGCTCTCCTGTCAATATAGTAGCATCTTCACAAAGGCCGTGTCTACACTGCCACTTGCAGCGCTAAAACTTTTGTCGTTCAGGGGTGTGAAAACACACACCCCTAAGCGACAAAAGTTTTAGCGCTGAAAATCACCAGTATGGACGGTGCTTTGTTGTCAGGAGCTGATAAAGCTACCATCGCTCGTTCGGGGTGGTTTTTTTTAATTGCCGGGAGAGCGGCCGCACTGTAACGTGGGTAATGTAGACATACCCTTTAAAGCACTACAGCAACGCAGCTGCACTGTACATGAAGACAAGCCTGCAGAGAGGCCAACAGATATAGGACTGAGTAGATCTAGGCACCGAACTACCTTCTCACTCTAGGAATAGACTTTCCACGTAGAGATGGAGAAAGCTTGCACTGATGCTGCCTGTACTGTATGTGTTGTATGGCTAAAGAGAGGACTTCAGTCTACAGACCTGTCACTCCAACACCTTTCTTCATTCTGTACCAAATTCACTCTAACTTAAAAGAAGCTCACACACACACAAATATCAAAAAGCTAATGGCAAGAGACTTACCTTTCAACGAAGTCCCCTTGCTCATGGTAGTGAGCATGTGTGGCAACTTTCTTCACCAGAAAGAAGCCTGAAGTTCTTATTCTCATCTTCTGCGGGTGCCAGATTTATATACCCTCCAGGGGCCATGCTGCATATATTCAGCAGGTTGTTTCCTATGCTTCCTCGTCATTGAGTTTACATTCTTAATTACAAACATCAAAATGCTCCTCTCTTTCATATTCATATTCAGCATGACTTTGTGGCTTGGGGGAGGGAATTTGATAAATTTGGCTGTGAGATCTTAGAGTGGACTGGAGTAGTACAATGATGGTCAGAATGAAAGAGTAGACATATTCTGCTCTTAGGTGCAAATCCCACTGATCTCTGTGGGAGTCTAGTTTAGGCCGGAGTGTTCTAGTTAGCAAGCTGGGAAAGATATCCCCAACTTTTACTGTCTTGATGCTAGCTCCCTCTCCACATGAGAAGGACACATGCATTTTCATTATTGATAGTTATGGGTAACTGTGTAAGGGAAACAGTATCTTGCAAAATCAACATTACAGACCTTGAGAGAGAAGTGAACAAATTGCACTGAAATCTGCCAAGAGAGGAAATGGAGGCTCCTCCAAATAAAATGCATCTATAAAACTAGTTTGTTGAAACCTCAGCATGATAGGAATACAGCTCAATTCAGGAAAGAGAAAGAACAGGGAGCCTAAATTTGAATCCAAAGTATTAGATCTTTAAATAGCAACCAAGAAGTATTGTTTTGTCCTGAATCTGAAAGGTGCTAAGGGAAGAGTGCAATTCTTATAATTAAACACACTTAAATTAAAAAAAAAATCAGGGAAGTTGCCGTGTTTGCTGCTTACTTAAGTATTATCTATTAATGGAAACCTAATAAAAGATGAGATTTTTATTGTAGATGAGAGCTACTTATTTAAAAAAATCTACATATCTACTGTATGGAAAGTAGTGGTTGTTCTAATCAATGGGATGTATAATTTGTTTCCAGATCTGACATCTCTGTGATAATCTACAAGCTACTCAGCAGGTCAGCTCTAGTAGCCCCATGTTATTGTGTGAGGCCCATCTGTATGAATGTATTAGCGAGTGTTAATCTCTCATCTGTTCCTCAGATCCATTTACCTATGAAAAAACTTTCCAAATTAAATGATTATAATGAATAAGGAATTAATTTTTAATGAATATCTTACCTTCAGATAACCCATTCCATACCCATGTAATGGGCACATATGGAACTCTGAATTCTTCATTGTTTTGTAACTGTGGATGTAAAGGGTGAAAATTAAAAACACAGGAGAGGAGAGTTCTAGAGGGTAAACTGTGGGATTCAGTGGTTGAAAAACAGTATTCAATAAGAAATGCGTCAGCAACAGGTTGTAATTACCAACAGGATGTTGCTCAGGACTGGGTCAATTATTAGTATAGTAGCTGCTTAAACTCATACGGGAATCAAACCAAGACGAGGCTTGGTTTGAGATCTGAGGCACAGGAAAGCAAGTCAGAAGAACTGGCCTCTGCACTCAGCCCTTTGTTCCACATACTTTTGGGCAAGTCATGTATTAACCTCCGTGTGTCAGTCTGATATACTTACCTACCTAACAGGTATTTTTTAGTTCTAGTTCATAATATTTGAAATCCTCAGACGCAAACCACCAAAGAAGCAAAAATAGTCTTCAAATTTTGTTGACATCTGCATTAGGAATTACTGAGGGCTTGTCTTCACTACTGGGGAGATAGACACTGCTGCAATCGATGCAGCGGGCATTGATTTAGCGGGTACAGTGAAGACACATTAAATCGACAGCAGTGCACTCTCTGGTCGACTCCGGTACTCCACCAGAATGAGAAGAGCAAGTAAGTAAACGGGAGAGCGTCTCCGTCAATGCAGCGCAGTGAAGACACCGCGGTAAGTCAACGTAAGCAATGTCGACTCCAGTTATGTTATTCACGTAGCTGGAGTAGTGTAACTTAGGTCGACTTAGCCCCATAGTGTAGACAAGGCCTTAGAAACAGGACTGAAGATACTGTGCTTTTCTATTGTTCCTTCCTCCCAAGATCTCCAAGTGTGTTACAAACACAAATGGATTAAACTTCAAAACAATCTGAATAGGCAAAGGAATAGAAGAAACACACCTATGAGAGAGGGAAATGTAAAGGTGAAATCCCATTAACAGATGTGACTGCTGATAGAGAGAGAGGTTAAGTGGCTTGTCCTAGGTCTCACAGGAAGTCTGTATCACAGATGAGAGAGAACCAAGACCTCTTGATTCCCAGACCTGTGCCTTAAGTAAAGACTTCCTCACTGAAGTCATAAAGCCAAAAGAAGAGGGAGATATAATAATGAGGTATAGACAAAGAAAGAAAAGAAATAAGTCAAAGGAGTAATATTCTTTAAAACGATAACAATTTGTATTAAAAACAGTGAGACTCAATTATTATCTATAGCTGAATATTATGTTTGTTAGTAGAAAAAAAAGCAATAACAGGCAAGCAGGCCATAGAATACAATGCTATATTCATAGTACTGTGTCAGTTTTTTACTTAAGATAAATATCTTAGACTGTATCATGTTTAACTTTCAATTAAAAATTATTTGTCAGTGCTAAAAAGTAGAGTTTTTCTCAGAGATAATGATCCTACCTCTACAAGTTCATACCATTCTATACCTTTCTTAGGCTCTCTGAAATATGAATAGTATGTTGCATAGTTGATATGCACCTGAAATAGGGCTTTTCATAGGAAAGAAAATGGGTTATTACCCTGTTAGTTAAGTGTGTATCCAACAGGGATAGCTAACTGAAATGAAGACTGGATAATGTATCTTGATTTTGCCATACAGTGAGCTGGAAGTGCATTTATCTGGTAGAAAAGAACACAACTGGTACAGAAGTTTGAAAAAGACAGTTTGGGTCACATTTTAAAAAGATGGGCCCTAAACTGTACATGCAAATCTCACATTTGAGTGTGCGAATAAAGTACGCATGACATAATCATTTGTATACTTGGCTACATGTACAGTAATGTTTTTCAGGTATAATTTAGGTACAGAATATTAAAAATATAACTGTTTGTGTCTTTGGTTTATATATAGTTTACACACTTCTCCAATTAGCTGGATTTATCAGTTAGCTTTGGAAATATACAAAACAATTTGGTTTGGAGAAAGAACAGGAGCTTGCACCAAAAGAACTTCCATGTGATCAATAAACCCCTCCCCCCCAAAAAAAGTTATAGACTGTTTCTTTATCTAAAATGATTCTTGACTTTTTTTTCTATTCTGATTACACCCTACAATCTCTAAGATCTGGGACTTTCATGCAAAAATAAAAGGGAGAGTCTGATATTCTGGGATTCTGTAAATCAAGTGGCTTTTATCCCCTCATAAAGAATCTTGACATTTAAAAAATATGCTTTCAAAATGTTTGTCACAGAAGGAACAGAAAAATGGAGAATAAATATTTCCTTAGTGAGATCTCTATATGCAGGCGTGTGAAAAACACATAAGAACATAAGGGACAATGATTTCATATGGGGGAAAAATAAAAAACAAATGGAAATCTTTGGGAAATTTTCTGTTCACTTTTAATGTAAATTTAAATACTTATGTTGTTTCATACCCTCTATTAGAAGCAAACATTGCAGAACATGTTTGAAAACTAGTTTTATTATCATTTGCACTGTGATGACATAGTCAAATTACACCATAAAAAATTAAGTGCGAATCCCAAGTAGCGTTCTAGTTGATGATGCAAGCCAAACAGATGAACTCACAAAGAGTGAAACAAAGGCTAGACAATACATACTGATACTGTGATATTTCAGGTTGCTCTGAAAGTAAAAATGAATAAGTGCCTATTTTAAGTCTGAATGTCTGAGTGGATTCCTCTGAGCATATCTGAGTAGCCGAGAAATTCAACAGTTGTGTGTAACTACTTGCATCTAAAGGCCCAGTGCTGTAAAGACTTTCCACCGGGCATAGTGCTTGCCATAGGCTAGTACTCTCATTGATGTTAATGAGCTGAATTGTGAGCCTGACTGCACACCGGCTGATGCACGCCCACTGCCAGTCTTTGTGTTGTGAAGGGTGTAGCTGCCAGCCGGCCCACAATTCTACTCAGGTGGGTAGGGAGTGGGCAGAGCCTACTCTTTGCCTTCCTCAGTGTGCTGGCCAGCAAAGGTGAGCTGATGCAACAGGGGAAGCAGGGATCAAACTGTGACTCTGCGTCACTGTTTGGTCCCTGCCCTGGTCCTGTTGCAGCAGAATTATGTATTGCCTCTTACTTGGGTGGATCAGAAGGTGCAATCCAGTCCAAAGGGAGTTTTTGCAATAGTAAGTATGACACACAATAGTAAGTTTTTGCAGAGAGAGTCCCTAAATGAAAATAAATTTGTTATTCAAACACTATTGAATGCTGTCTGTCATCTCTCATATCTACAGGAAGAAGTGCACTTGATTCTGAAACATGATGAATGTAACAGCTGTAGAAGTAGAAAGATTAATGATTTAAACAGTCTATATAATTTGCTTCTATTTTCTTATGTTTGCTTTAATCTCTTAACTCATTTTCCATGGCCAGTTTCTGCTACAATCAGTAAGTTATTCCCCATAAATCCTCATTTTACTACATTGCTTTTCATTATATCTCTAAGTGGAATGAGCCTCCAAGAATTTACCTACACATAGCAAAACAGAAATGACCAATTGGCAAGTGAAGGTAAAACCATATATTTATTCAGTGACATGTCAACTGAGTATCTTATGAAAGCGCTGTCTTCCATACATTATACAAGTTGATCAGTATTGTTAAGAGGGTTTGTTTTGAGCGGGAACCACTCGCTGCACAAAAAACATTTCAATTGTTATAATTGTCAAAATATAATGGGAATTGTTTAAAAAAAAGTAAAATTTGCTTCTTATTGGAAGATGCAATTTTCCTGAAATTAATCAGATTACAACCCAAGTCAGTAAAGCACTTAAGTATGTGATTAACTTTAAACATATGCATATGTCCATTGCTAAATAGAGATGAGCTTACCCATGTGCTTGGAATTAAGCATTTACTTAAGTGCTTTGTAGAATTGGGGCCTACAAAAACAAGAGGCTGATTTAACATTGAAATCCTGTGGAAAAAGCACTGAACTCTGGATAAACATTTTTGAAAAGTTTCAATAAAGACACATTTTTTTCATATATTTGCGATAAATATAGTTTTGTTTTAGCCTGCCTACTTTATTTTACTAACTGATGGTGTTCAGGCATGTCAGACGAAGAATGAATCCTGTGCCCCTTATGTCAGAGAGAGTGCATCCCTGAACTGCTTCCCCAGCTCAGTACTTTCCAATTAGACTGTTCCTTTTGAGTGTAGATAAGGACCTGATGCAGAGAACAGGGCGCGTGGAAAGATGACCTTGGGGAAGTGGTATAGGTTGAAAGTAGCGGGCTGGTGAAGCAGCAAAGGTTGGCAGAGGTCAGGGGTGAGAATCTGTGCTACGCCTCCGAGGGTCTGTCTACACAGCAGCGGTGTGACTGCAACATGTACCGGACCTAGCTTTGATCTAGCTAGCTCGAATAACAATAGCTGTGAAGCCAGGGCAGCACAGGCAGCAGTTTGGGTGGTACAAACCCAGATGGGACCCTGGGTATATACTCAAACTAGCCAGGGCTGCTCCCTATACTACCGGTCGAGCAGTTGTTGGGGTCTTAAGCTCTGTTCCTTCACTTAAACTATTGTTGATTTCAATGGGAATACTCAAGTGAGTAAAATTATGCACATGCTGAAGTGCCTGCAGATTCAGGGCTTAAGTACATCGTGGCTTGTGTTTTCCTTCCTCTGTGGAGGTTCAGAAGTTGGATAAACTAGGTGGTTGCTCTATACATCTCCTTCGTACCAATTCATCCAGTGCAAATAGAAACTGTCGGCTCAACACCTGACTCAAAGGACTAGCACTTAGCCAGGTAACTTGTGAAGGCCATTCAGAGGGATTATAGTGCAGGGTAAGCATCTATATTCCAAAACTTGTATTTTACATTTTTAAAAAAACCCTCAGAATACACACAAATAATAATGGATGATCAATAATTAAAACCGAAGGGAAATAATTATTAATACAATTAAACTTCAAAACTTGAAGTAAACATTTCTAAAACGAGAGAGAGGAGAAATAATACAAAAGAAAATTTCTTGATAGTAAGGGCATTACTCCATTGCTGATCACTGTTTAAAAGGTCAATTACATTAGAATAGCACACCTGCTGCTCATTTGTGTCTTTAAAAATTCATTAAAAATGGAAGATGTCTTCCTGTTTAGCATCTGCTCTAATAAATGTATTTGCATCTAATTGGAGCAACTCACCTTTAGAGCTTCTTTACTCATTTCCTATGGTCTCAGCCTGAACCTTGAACATCTAGTGGTTTGCAAAGTGAAGGCTGAAGTATCATATAAATTGAATGGCTTTGCCATTGTCAAAAATACTATCATAAGTCTTCTATGTTGTATACTTTTTTCTTTCATACACAAGAAGTGTCACAAATCTCATTATGTGACTTAAATTATGAAAATCTTTATGTTCATGCTCTTTTTAGAAGATACTTTTTAATTTTCGTTCCTTAAAGTGCAATTATAAAATTACAATTTGGTTTTCTTTAAATGGAGATCCTCCCAAGGGTTGAGGGCTCCTCACAACAAACCAAATCTGAAGTGCCTATCACTTCCCTGGGAAAACCAGTAAGGGAGAGTAAGTGGAAGACAATCTTCACAACTATTTCCTTTCACAAGGTTTCCTCCTGAAATCTTATATTAGGGTTTGGCGTTTGCCTTCTTTGTGGAACAGACATTGAGAAATATTTGAGCCACCATCTTTGGCAGAGATCCATGTTCATCCCAGCTAGTGGAAGCCAGCCAGGGTTACCTGTGCCCACTGTGAATGGAAATAATCGGTGTGTTCTGCAGAGGAGGGAAAACTGCCAACTGGAAAAGACTGAAACTAGAAATTTCAAAATTCATCAAAATTTCTTTCAAACATTTTTTTCAAAAAATTTCCATGAAAAAAAAATTTGTTCTTTTTCAACCTGCTTTTGAAAGGGCCAATATTTTTCAAAATTTCAACAAAGTTTTCAGAAAAAGTTTTAACAAGTTTTACGAAAAGTATTCTGCAGTTTTTGACCAGGTGTCCTGCCAACTTCTCTAAAAATGCAAATGTCACATATATTGGTCCAATATATGAATCAGAAGCTGAATCTTCAAAAAGCCAGGAGTCAGTGCAGATGACCTCTTTAACTATCACCTCATCTACAACTCATAAGTCTTCGAGCAATGGTCTCTATATGTATTCCAAATGTGAGTGCGCAAACACACTATGCGTCTGAGTGGGAAGATTTTTGTACCAGTGTTCGTTGGCCCACACATGCACCATATGTAGCCTCATGGTGCAGGCGACGTTATATGAGGCTGTGCGGGATGACACCTCCTCAGTTCCCTCTTACCACTGTATGGTCAGAGTCAGAATCCTAGTTCCTCCCTACATTAGGTTGCCTGCGAGAATGATTTGTCTGTTGTAATTAGTGTTTCTCTTTTCTTATATAGTGTCGTTAGTCTCACCCTCACCTTGTTTGGGGCTGGGCTCCCCTGCGCCCCTTCTCTGGGGGACTATGCCCCATATTCCAGGGTTCAAGAACTGTGAGTCATGTCCTCACTCATTCTCGACAAGCACCACTTGCCTCAGGGAAGCCCATCCAGCTGCTCACTTCCTATTCATAGGCAAAATGAGAGAGTTGACAACTAATTTCAAACAATATGACATCTGTCAACATTCTGGCTGCATCTAATTGGCCTGTAGACCAGGGGTTCTCAAACTGGAGGTCAGAACCCCTCGGGGGGGTCATGAGGTTATTACATGGGGGGTTGCGAGCTATCAGTCTCCACCCCAAACCCTGCTTTGCCTCCAGCATTTATAATGGTGTTAAATATATAAAAAAGTGTTTTTAATGTATAAGGGGGGGTCGCACTGAGAGGCTTGCGCTGTGAATGCGGTCATCGGTACAAAACTTTGAGAACCACTGCTGTAGACTATGGTGTAGCATGGAGGCAGCCCTGATAGCACACAATATATCTATAGATCCAAGAAACACCTTCTACTTATCACACATCAGCCACAGACCATCTTTCTGTTCAGTGTGAAACCCACTAACATCTCCTGTTACCCATAAATGCTACTCTGAAACAAAGCCCCCTCTTTTTAGTAGTCCACTACAAGCTTGAGAAGCTGAATAGCTCTTGAACCAATAGTGATTTGGGCCCTGATCCTGCAATTGGTTCCATGTAGGTGCTTTTAGTATCAGTGCTTTAAATGGTCAAAGAAAGATACGCAACAAATAATTTCCTTCTGTTTTCACAGCATTTTGTTTTTTAAAAATAACTCTGTTAATCTAGCCTCCAAGGTCCTTTTCACCTATAATCAGCAAATTATTCTCCTTAGCATCTCCATTTTACTCACTTGGCTAGATGGTTGCCAGGGAGTCATGTCAACTCTCTGTGTCATTTAAGCAGCCTAAGTGGAAAGAAACTCATTCTTTGTTGGAGATACAGAAGATCACAGAAAGAATGGAAAGATACAGTAGGTGGTGGTTCATTTATGCCAGGCACTGAGCCTCCTCGTCCCATGTGTAGACAAGTGTAGAGGTTCCATAGCTACGTGAGCAATAATGGAAACTGCTGATATTTCGTTTAATAAAGACTTCATTATTCTCATAAAACCTCAGTGTGACGCAATGCTGCTATAACCATTCTCATTAAGCTGAATGTGAAGATCCTTGAAAGCTTGTAAACTTGCCAGTAGCAATCAGCGATTCTTTCACATTCCCTCCAGCCACTTTTCACTGCACAAACGTTTTTAAATTTAGGCTTTTCACTTCAGTGAAGGGTTTTTCTTTCTTTTTTTTCTTTCTATTTTTTTAGGGGTGGTGGTGTCTCTATTCCCTTCTTCTCAGAGCATAGATCTTGGGAGTTGGGGGAGGGGAGGATTGGGGAGAGAACCCTTGACATCTGGAGAGAATTTCAAGTTGCCCTTCACCCTATGAAATGAAATCTGCAAGTTTTTTAAAAGAAGAGTAGAGGGATCAATCAGCAAGAGACACAATTAACTTTTATCTGACAGGCTCATGACAGTGTTCAGGACTCTTCACTGAAGACTTTGTGGAGACCTTGATTTGTTTGAAAGGTTCGTCCTCAGAACTTCAGGTCAGAGAGGCCTTGTTGGCCTATGAATAAAAGCAGATACAATTACTCTCATGTTGCCTGGTGCCACATTTGACACACACATACATTAAAATGTGTAATGGAAAAAAATGTCCATAGTTGTTAGGAATCCTGTCTGGAGGTTCTGCTGCTGCTGTTTCTATTCATTTTATTTGTGTTGGGAGAGAGGCTTTATTCACAGTGTGTATGTTTTGTGATAGATCTAAATGCTTATTGAACTGGATTTTAGAGGGGTTTGATAAAATCAAGAGTGCATATGTTGCTGTTTCCCTAAGAACAGTTTAAATGCAGTTTTTAATTTTGTATCCATGTGTACCTTCTGAAAATTGGAATATTTGAATATTCTGAACAGTATATTAATTTTTCTTTATGCAAAAGCATACATATCACTTACATGTATCACATGTGCATAAATTCTACATACAGAGCATGTGCATTCTGCACACACATCCCTTATAAATCCTACAAAAACACACACAAATCATACATAACTTAGAACTACAGCATCTACTTCACTTGTACCTTCTTCCTTCTTTTGTTTCTCACATATCCATATGCATTTATTCATGCTGAACCCTTATGGAGGTACCCCATGTACATGTAGCCTTTTCATGCATGGTACAAATCCATTAGACTAGACTGTGACTGCTTCATGCAAACAGAACACTTACATATAGTACCACACACTTCTGCACACAACCCAGGTACGTCCCTTACACATACACATATTGCATAGATATGCTACACACACATACCGCACATATACAGAGCACACAGTCTTAGTATACCAACACAAACTTAGAACATACACATACAGGCACGTAAGCATGGATCAGAGCTTCACTCCACGTGGCTACTGTCAGTTTCAATTATAGGCGCAGTACTAATGAGAAGCAATGTTGATGTATAGTGTTTTTGACAGGTAAGGGTCTATTCACACAAAAATAATTATATAACCCCCACCCACCTCTCACTCCCTGTGCCTGTACTATATTCTCTGTTTCTTGTTTCTATTATACTAGATTCTGTGCCATTAGCCAATAGAAAGACAGAAAATCTTACAGCTTCATGGACATATCACCAAAGTAAATTGAAATCACTTTTCCATTAAGCAACAAGATAATATGATTAGAAAGGAGATCATAAAAGTAGTTCCAGAATAATGAAATAATGCCATGGTATGGCTCGAATCTAGAAAGGATACTACATTAGCCTACTCTGTGGGATGTCATTTAGTATTTTAAGATACATCCCTCTAGGCATTGAAATAGAAACAACTTTCAGACCCTTTCTTTGACATGGAAATAAAATTGACCGTTTCAAACAATACTGACATGGTTTGGCAAAGAAACGATGAAGGGAATTATTAGGAGATAAGTATTTTGCTGACTGCCAGGTTTGTAGTCTCACTGATGTGCCAAGAAGAATAACCTGTATGAATATTGCAGGATTAGACTGGAAAATTCGTTTCCTGATGCTTTAATCCATTATTATGGGACCTGAAACAAATATATATTTGTTTCCTTGGCAAAGGCTTCTGAATTCATCTGCTATTAATATTTTAATGTACTGTTTGAGGTATTACAGTGCCTTATTCTCAAGTTAAACTCTGACAAAGTCAATGCAGGAAACAACCAAAACTGAGAGAGCCTGACCTATTCAAATACTAATCACCCTGAAAGGTCCTGCCAATCAAACCTACTGCATAGGAGTATTGTGATGATAAACTATTAAATGTTTGAAAGGTACTATATAGTTGCTGTACTAAAAGTGACCAGAGCATACTACAAACCCATCCAGCTGGGGCTGGTGACTTAACCTCCAGACCCATGGTATATTTAAACACTTGTCCCTTACAAAACTTACTGTATAGTTGCTAGAGACCCATGCACATTACTCCTGGGGGAACTCTGTGCCACTGCAAATGTGCAGAATTTATGTCCCCTGCAGATTTCTTTGCTTCCCTGCAGAAAAATGACTGTCTGATGGGGAAGCAAAGGGAAGCCACAAGAGCGGTCATGCGACCCTCCCCAGCAGTATGTTTTGGGTGCCCAAGGCAGCTGGCAGAGAAGTAAATGATTGTGGGGCAGGGGGCGGGACTTTGGAAGGCCTGGCTGGTGGCTCCTACCCTGTACTGGGCTCAGCTACTCCCAGCTGGTCTGGGAAGGATGGGACTTCCTCTTCCACTGCACAGCATCCAGGCCTGGGTCAGACCCACCCCCAGATTTCTCCCCTGGCTTCAGGAAGCTCTGCAAAATCCCCCCCCCCCCCCGCTTCCTGCACCCATCACCCCATCACTCCTCGGCTGCATGGGAAGGGACCCCTGCACAGGGAGTTGCTCCCCCATCTGCCCAACCCCCGTACATCCCGACCCCCTCATACCCAGACCCTCCCACCGACCCCAACTCCCCCACACTCAGAATCCCCCCGATGAGCCCCACTCCCCCGTACCTGGACCACCCCAATGAGCCACCCGCACCTGGATCCCCACCCCACCCGAGCCCCAACCAGCTGCACCTGGATCCCCACCCCACTGAACCCACTCCCCCAGCATCTGGACTCCTCACTGAGCCCCCCACACCCAGACCCCCCTGCTGATTTCTATCCCCCCACACCCAGACCCTGCCCACAGCTGAGTGCCAACCACCTTCATCTGGACCCCCGCCCCCAACAAGCACCTGTGCATCCAAATCTTCCCTGCACCCAGATCCCCCACTGAGCTGCCCGCACTCAGATTGCCCCATACAGAACCCTCTCAACCCACACCTGGATCCCCCCACATTAAGCCCCTCCACACTTGGATCCTGCCTTGCTGAGCATGCCTACCCACACAGCGGGACAGGGCCCTGGAGTGCTTTGGGGCAGGCTGTATCCTTGCACTGTGTCAGAGTTGGGTGCAGCCTCACCGCTGAGTCCATGTCTGGGGCAGGGAGCAGCAAAGTGATCTCCCACCTCTGTGCAGCCAGTGGACTGTGCTCCCCAATGCCATGCTGGAGGCTTCACATTCATTTGACAAATAAAATTTGAAGAATTTTGCAGAATTTTAAAATATTGTGTGCAGAATTTTAAAATTTTTGGTGCAGAATGCCCTTAGGAGTAGCACATATTTCAGAACCAGCTGCTCGGTTCCACTTCTCCTGCACTATAAGGCTGGTGATGAAGCTGATGATTCCCAGCTTACTACTTACATCAAATATGTCAGTCAATTTGGAGCGTGCTCCAACTCACTATCTTGGTAATCTTTTCCCTCATAGCCTTAGGCTGGCCACACCTTTAGTGGAGTGATCACAGCTGGAGCAGAATACGAGGTAGTGGTGGTGGAGTGAGACATGAAAAATAGTTTTCACAGGTCCTACCGGAATGTTAAATCTGGCTTTAGAAGGGAAAAACAACGTCAACAACACTAGCAGTAGGAGTGAAACAGATTCTGGTTCTGCACACCCCAAACTTTGAGGCTCTCAACTGGCAATGATTTCTGTAATGTGGGAACTCAAATGTTCCTGTATGTAGGGAAAGTTTAGATCTGTGTCCAAAATTTGTGGTCTTTGCTCATCTGAGGTGATGTCACAGTCTTATATGATAGCTGGTCAGATAAATTCCTTCAAAATGAAATTTGAGGAAAAGCTGAAGAACAGAAAAATCCATGATCTCCCTTTTTTCTGAACAGCTGTGTTCATCTAGTCAGTTTCAGAAGATGAGATTTGTATGTGTGTATTCACTGCAGAGTATGGTCTAAAAATTAGGTTCTTCTTTTTTTTTAATAATAGAGGAATCATCTTTCTGAGGCCCAGCCAGAAGGGAGAATGGATACACCGAGGCCCTGAATGTTTGAACTCTTACCACTGTTTTGAGCTATGACTGAGACAGGCAGTGTTTAAAAATAGAAACTACAGTTCTTCTGTCTGTGCAGCCTCTTCCCCAGTGATTCGTTCTGAAGAATGAAGTCATGCTCGGAGCCTGCTGTTGACTGGGCAGGCTGTTTCCAACAGAGTGAGCAGAAGCTTGTACTGCAAGCTTAAAAGGCTGTTAGAGATTTGCAGACCATACATCCAAAGGCAAAAACAAAGCCAAAAAACAACAACAATAATATACACCCACACACAAAGATACAATTTTTGAAATTAGAAACATTAAAGGAAGATTTATGAGCCTCTGGTTTTAAGAAACCATTTGGTACTTTGGAGTTTGCAAGCAGTTTACTTTGAGATTGAGTTTGGTGATTTTTTTTTCTTTTTTTAAAGTTTTAAATAGTTTAATTCAGCATGTGCACTGATCTTTTTATACTGAAGTTCTCTTAACTTGCTGTGCTACTTGTAAAAATCAGAAAGATTTAGGGGAAAATACCTGTTATTTTTTAACAGCAGCATTACTGTTTGTTACATGCATTAAGGAGTCCTGCTTGTGAACTCTGACTTTACTGTCTGCTCAGTTTCCTCACAGGAGCACTGTGTAATTTTGTTGTGTTTTGACAGTTGGTGACCCATGACCCTCATTCCATAAAATGTTTAGGCTGAGGAAGGCTGAAAAGAGCTTTCAGACGTGATGGTTCAGGGTTCTTTTGAGACAGGCCAATCATCTTTTCCACCAGCCAAGTCCATATATAGTGCTTACTTTTAGTTTATACAATGCTCTTGTGGAACAAATCAGATCAAAGGATTTATTAACATGTTTGAAAAATGCACATCCGCATTGTGGAGAAGCACGTTATGGAAATCCATAATATCACATTCAGGCAGCCTCCACAACTTTTACTTCAAAGTGACTCCATGTTCTCAATTTCAAAAGAAAAGAGGGGAAAATGAGAACAGGGTGCACAAGTCCTCACTGCTTAATTCTATTTGTAAGCCAGCTAAGTTCTAGAATGTTTCTTTACTGCTTTTTAGAGGGTCCCCACTGAGCCCCCTCTCAGGGTGCGCTGCTTATTAATTGCTTGTACCTGTAATTATCTCCCACATTTGAGGCTGTATAAGTTGCAGACTGCCTCCCTTCCTGCTTTTGGAATGCAAATGATTCTCACTTTTATGGGAGTGGAGGGAGCAGGGAATAAATGCATAAAGAGCAGTCTTCAGAAAATAACGTCACTGTTTGGGTCCTGCTCACAATACGATGTGCCGGCAAAATCCATGTTTAAACGTAGTTCTTGCTTGTGTGGGCCTAATATATATTGGTTTCTTGACCAATACTGACACAATTCTTTTTTTTTTTCTTTCTGAGAACTGTGTCTGTTATTCTGCACTATAGACTACAATAATAATAACAATACTTTGCACTTCTGTAGCACCTTCCATCTGAGCCTCCCAGTGTTTTACATACATTAATTAAGCCTTGTAAAGCATCTATATAGAAGAATTATTATTAGAGCTGGATGAATAATTCACAATGAACATTTCATTCAGTAAATTTTGCTGTTTTGTCTTCTGAAATTGTCCATTAAAATTGTAATATTCTTACATTTATTAATTCAAAATTATCTGTCATTTTCTTCAGAGAATAATTCTTGGTCTGTAGATCATTAGAAAACAGCTCATTTGAGAATATTCACAATTTTCTCTGTGCTGGTTAGTTACAAAATCACCTGGTCTAATTTCTGTTCCCTGATTGGGTAACATATATCTAAGCAACAATAATGCAAATTTGGAATTGCATGTTTGAGTGCAAAAATCACAAGCTGGAATTCACATGGCTCAGGATTAATTATATATTTTAAAATTTGCTTTTGACAAATATTCAATCATTTGAGTTTACAATGTCCTCCTTCTGAGTTTTTACAATAGGAAAGCTTACTTGCTGTGATATTCAGGAAGAGTGAAGAAAATGGGCCTGTGAATAGAGGTGGAGTAAATTCATTTACAAATTCAAATGAATATTTCCAGATATTTTTGGAATTCATGTTTTAACTATCTCCATTTTACAGATGGGAAAATATAGTGTGAAGCAGTTACCCTCTATCAAACAGGCCTTGTATGAACGTTCTCTCTCTTCTGACTCCAGGGCCTGACTTTTAACCCTTAGTAGACTTTCTTTCAATGCAGTCAATAGCATAGTTTGGCCAGCACAATTCTTAGAAAACTGAGCAGGGATGGAGATGACCTTGACAGAGTCAATAAATCTCTCTGTACTTCCAATTCCCCCTCTGCAAAAATGGGTAAAGTAATATCTAATTTGTCACTTGTCCAAATAATAAATCCTATCCTATTATGAGAGGCAGCAAGGCTTGGCAAACATGGCACTGGTCTGGGACTCAGGAGAATTGCTGGGCAAAATGTTTCAGCTGAATTTTTTTTTCCAGTGGTCAGTGCAGATTTGTCAACATTGAAATATTACATAAATGTATCCATTTCAATGAATTGTTCATGTTGAAAACACAACGAAACATTGTGAGAATGTCACAAGATTATGTTTTGGCATTTCTGAAATGACATTATGATTTTTCTATGTGAAATGACTTTGTTTTGAAATTTCCTTCCATTTTATTTTTTAAAAAAAACGTTAAATGCTTGAAATCTAAACAAAATATCTTGTCTGATCCAAAAAAATTTTTTTTTTGTTTCTCTGAAAATTTTGAAAAATTTTGTATTTTGGGTAAACCTGAAATGATTTTTCAGAATTGCCAGTGAATTGAAAAATCAGTTATTTGTACAGCTCTGTGCAGGAGACTTGGATGCTAGTCTCAGCTCTGCCAATGGGCACATCACTTCACCCTTCCCTACCTTTTTAAAGTATAAGCTCTTCAAGGCAGGGGCCATCTCTTAGGCCTGGTCTACACTGTGTGTGTGTGTGTGGTGGGGGGGAATCAATCTAAGTTACACAACATCAGCTACGTGAATAACGTAGCTGAAATCGACGTACTTAGATCTACTCACCGCAGTGTCTTCACTGTGGTAGGTCGACTGCTGACACTCCCCTGTCGACTCCGCCTACACTTCTCACTCCGGTGGAGTACCAGAGTCAATGGGAGAGTGCTCGGCGGTCGATTTATCGCATCTTCACTAGATATGATAAATCGACCCTGCTGGATCAATTGCTCCGGAGGTGAGTGTAGACGTGCCCTTACTGTGTTTGAACAGTGCTTAGCAGAATGTGGCCCTAACCTTGGTTGAAGCCTGTAGGTGCTACTGTATTACTTATAATAAATGATAATATCTGACACTACCTGGGGTGAATCTACACTAGGAAGTTATGCTAAATATTTATCAGCATTGCTAGCTCTGGTGCAGTTCCACCAGTGACAGTGACAGCAAAAGCCCCAATGCAGGGCAGGGATCTAGGTGGCCACTGGCATATAAGCACGACGTCCTCTGGACCTGTTCAGGTCTTCATGACACATTGCTTAAAATACTTGTGGCTGCTGATGCTCCCACTGCCTAATGCTGGTGAAGCTGAGCTGTGTTAAAACTCAGAGGAAATTTTAAGAGAACAGTCTACGGTAGACATGGCCTTAGCTCCTATGTCCATTGTGTCTGAGAGTTTAGAACAATTCAGGGACACAGCTAAATCATGATTAGGTCCCACTATGCTACAAGACACTACTATGTTTCAGTAAACTGGAGTGTTAATTGTCCTTGAACATGGTTAGATTTTGTAATGTAGACTAGACCTTATCTGGATGAGTGTTTTAAGGGCTAGCACCTTTTGTGTGACTGAATGGGCTGAACTAATCATCTATTCTCCAGCAAAATCTGAAACTTTCCTGTCCTTGGGCTTCATTCTTGATGCGGTGGCTGAGAGGTTTAAAAACGGACGTACTGATGTGTAGCCCCGTGGCTCAGGCTGCACAGAGAAGGCAGTAGTGAGGGATTAGAGTCAGAGCACCAATCTGTTTCCAGGCTTTGCCTCACCACTTCTGACATTCTGCCAAAGGTCAGACATGAACCTTACCTATTATCCCATTTCTCTGCTTAGTTTGAATTTGACTGATTTGGAATCTTTTCTTACCCTAGCCTCAACCTACCAAGGCCCATATGTGGGGAGAAAAGAAAATACCTAGTGCAAGAAGCTTTAAGCCACATGGACTTAATTTAGTTAGTATAAGTGATAGCATTGACTGCTAGCATACTCATTCTGCATTTCTGACCTACAGGCTGCAGTTTACAGCTCTAAAAGTGACAGAGTGCAATGAGCCTCATCCTGATCCTGTTGGCGTATATGGGAGTTTTGCTGTTAGAGGCAGCTTCAAGTCTAGTGTATGAGAGAGAGAGAGAGCTGCTTTCTGATAACAAGGTCTGTGGTTCAGGCACTGGCCTGGCATTCGGGAGATCTGGGCTTAATTCTCATCTCTACCACAGACTTCCTGTGTGTCCTTGGGCAAGTCACTTAATATATCTGTACTGCAGTTCCCCATCTGTAAAAAATGGGGATAATACTCCTTTCTCCCAGCCTTTGTCTTGTCTGTTTAGAAAGTAATGGCTTCAACTCATGGATTATCTTTTACTGCGTGTTTATATAGTGCCTTGCACAATGATCTTGTTTGGGGCCTCTGAAGCTTTCTGTGATAATGACAAATAGTAAGAAAAGGATGCAGAGGTTTTATTCCCTTACTGATCTGAAAACTCCAGTAATAATAGTAAGCACTTATAAACTGCCTTTCATCTGAAGCTTTCACAGTACTCTCCATGCACTAATTTGTCTTCTCAATAACCCTGTGAGGTAGGTACTCTTATTCCCATTTGTCTGATGGGGAAACTGAGGAGAAGAGAGGACAAGCAGTTTGCTAACAGTCACGCTGCAAGATGCTGGTGAAGGTAGGAAGAGAACCCAAGATTTACTCACTCCCAGTCCCCTGATTTGACCTGCCTAACCAGGATTACTTCTTAATAATGGCATCCTTGTCAGAAGGTTACAGTGGTGAATATTTCCTTTGGCACGTGAGCAAATGACTATCCCTTTTCAGGTGCTATTCCAAAGTGGGATTGGGTATTCCACTGATTTAACATGACGCAAGCAAAATGTTAATCCATATGCTATAAAAAATTGTTTGATTTTTTTTTGAAGCCAGGTGCTGTAGAAAGAAAACACTTTGACTATCTCCAATGCAAAGTTCCTAGAGAACCTAACAGAACAATACACTGAAAGTGATTGAAAATAAAAAATGAATTAACAAGCTTTGGTGGAAATGCGCTCCCTCTATCAGTCTAAAGTGAAATGTCTGGGTGAAATCCTGGATCCACTGACGTTAATGAGAGGTTAGTGATGGACTTTAATGTGTCCAGGATTTCACCCCCTGTTTGTTCAGTCTTTCCCAGCTCAGCCTTCTCCTTGTGGCAAGACTAACAGGAGCCAACCTCTGAAACAAATCTTGCAGCTGCTGGGGCTATCGAGTGATCAAGACTTTAATCAACAGGCTGAGGCCTCTTTGACTTTCAAGCTGAGGTTTGCATGATTGGTGCAAAGGATACTTGCCCCTTGTGGGTAATTTAAAAAACCAAAGTGAAACAGAATCCCAAGGCAAATTGTGATTTATTTCTTTTGTTAAATGGCAGGTCACAAAAGCATAAGGATACGCACAAGGCAGCAGCCTGGTTATGGAACATACTGTAGTTACATTCTCATCTATGCTACAGATTGCAACCATGTTGCAACAGGGTCAGGTCACTGCAGTGTAACCACACATGAAAAGTTGTGGGAGGGGAGGACTGGAGTGAAAAATGTGTCTGTTCTGCAGTGGGGACATGTTTCCATTTTCTCCCCTCCTCGTCTGCCCCTCCTCCCAGCTGTTCCTATATGTCAAGAGACAACCATGTAAAAAAAGGCCCCCTGACATGATTGTATTTGAGGTGTAGACGGTTATAATAGGGTTTCAGATCTGCCCCATTGGCAGTAAAGGATGTACCGTATTGCTCTAATACCGTGGTTCTCAACCAGGGGTATGTGTACCCCTGGGGGTATGCAGAGGTCTTCCAGGGGGTACATCAATTCATCTAGATATTTACCTAGTTTTACAACAGGCTACATAAAAAGCACTAGTGAAGTCAGTACAAACTGAAATTTGATATAGACAATGACTTGTTTATACTGGTCCATACACTATACACCGAATTGTAAGTACAATATTTATATTCCAATTGATTTATTATTGTAAAAATGAGAAAGTAAGGTATTGTCCCATAATAGTGTGTGGTGACACTTTTGTATTTTTATGTCTGATTTTGTTAGCAAGTAGTTTTTAAGTGAGGTGAAACTTGGGGGTACACAAGACAAATCAGACCCCTGAAAGGGGTACAGTCTCTGGAAAGGTTGAGAGCCACTGCTCTAATACATTAAAGGACAAAGGCAGCAAGGAAACAAATGAAAAAAACAATGGGTTTTTCTATTATTTTCTTAATTTCTATATTCTTCTATTAACTTCTCCACTTTGCTTGTAAAAGCAAATGGATGTTGGAAAAGAGTTGACAGTGCACTTCAGGCTTATAAGTAGTGTTCTAAGTAATGTTATGTAGCAATTTGGGTTTATAAAACCAGGATGCTATAATATGGACATGGGTTCATATGTCAAAGAGGTTTGGACATTTCACCATAAAGTTGTATAATAAAATTCTGGCCTTTGAAGTAAGAAAAATAAAATGACCCACAATATTATAAGTAATATGTTTTGGGAGACAACTAACCCAGATTTCATTGTCTCTGGGTATAAAACAAAGGGGGGAGAATGACGTCCCAAGAACACCGAACCATGGACTAGACAAATTATGATGGATATCTTGCAGAATTTCCCTAGTGTTTCTTATCATTTTCACACAGCTATGCTGATTGCCATCTGTTTGTCAGAATTATTTGTTTTATTTGCCTTTTTAAATGATTCTCATTGTGGCTCAGATATTCCCCCCCCCTTCCCCCGCCGGTATGTGACACTGCAAGAGCCATTTAGTAGGCTCTCTCAATTCAACAAACACATTGGATGTGACCTTGAGAAATACTAACTTTCTCTTCTATCCCCAACACTGAAATCTTCCAGAATGCCTGGCTTTCAGTTTCAGTGATTTGCATGAATCATGGTGTCTGTGTTTCTGTGGATGAGGCAGATTTACACATATGTGTACAAGTAAGTGTGTGTGTATTTATGCATAGCTTCCCAGAGAGGAGGATGGATTTGGATGCAATGGTGGGTGCAACAGATCGTAATTTAAAAAAATCATTTCTTTTTCTCTTTTGGGGATTAATGTCACTATAGTTAAGAGATGGTCCATTCTGTTAATGTCTCAACTCATAATTTTATTGAGGTCCGTTGGAGCATCCAATTTGGCTCAACATCATGATAGAAGGATAATAAACTCCGGGCCAGGTTCTTCTCTGAGATAAGCAAATGCAACTCCTGTTCAAGTCAACTGAGTTTTGTGCCCCTTGGGCAAAATTTGACCCTTTGATCTGGAAAAGAATAGAAAGACTTTGTATTCTGATTCTCCAAATTAGCAAAAAAACTTTTTCTATAATGGGTTTGTCTGGCATGCCATTGGAAGACTTTACAAAGAATAACTGTATCTATGAACAGACGATATATGCCTTAATATTACTGAGTCCTTCATTAGAGTGTCCACGTAACATGTATAGATTATTCTCCCTTTAGTTTGTGCATGTAACATTATTATTGGGAACTACAATTAGGTATCAGTGGAGAATATGGTCTTCTGTGATGGCTTCTCCTTTTGGTCATATCAAAAAGCTTTTACTTAGTACTGGTTTCTGCCATGATTTTTCCATAAATATATAACAAAATATGAAATAAAAGTCTAACAGAGACTGGCAGACGTAAAGGAGTTATATTATATCCAATAAAGTTGACAGAAGTCACGTTAAGTACGTGCTTTAACCTGTGTTCTTGTTTAATCCAGTAAGTAGAACAGAGGTTCTCAAACTATGGTTCGTGGCCTATTTGGCCACATCATGCTGAGTCCTGTTTTGTTTTCCACCGACAGAATCAGAAACTATGGGAGAGGGAGATGAAGGGAAGGATAAAAGTAGGCAGCATGTTTTACTCCTTTCAAAAAGGACAAAAAACTTGCTACAATAAAGATTGCAAAAAACGCACAAATGCTTTCCCATTATCACTTTTCCATGTAACTGCAGTAATTTGACAAAGGGATGCAATATGATTATAAATGAGAGGGAGATAGTCCTTGAGATTGTGAATGTAACAAGGAGAGATGGGCAATGTGATTTGAGAATGGTATTGAGGTGTCCACAAAGCATTCTCTCTAGAAGGATGTGGTCCACCCCATGAACAACTTTGAACCCTCCTAAATGAGTGGATTAACAATTTCACAATGTATATTCTTAGCTAAAATGGCTAAATTCTAGTTATTTCTCTTCAAATGTCTTTTGAGTAAATGGTGCTGGGAACATCCCAAAGATGGCACGTTGTTTCAATTAATGGTCTGGCTTTCACTCAGTCCTAGTTAAGTTTGCATGTACAGAACCCCCCCTTACAGCTGAGATATATGCTGGCTCCTGCTAAATTGGCAGGCCAAAGCCTGAAGTTGTGGTTGTAGGACAACCAGGGAGCTAACCTTCCTATTGTTCAGGACAAGGAATTTTTCTCATCGTCAGGATAGCAATCAGGTTTTCCTTATGTCACAATAGTAGAATGTAATGATGCACGTCTTCTATAATCACTAGTGAAATGGGGAAGATCTTGTTTACTCTCTGTGTGTGCACGCCTTACCTCCCTTGTAACCTTTGTTGGTAGTCCATCCCTCACGGCGATGATCATATGTCGCAATTCTCATTTCTGGCCATACGACTCTGCAGTCCGAACCCTGATGCACAGAGTTGGCCACACTCAGGGCCATCCTTACCCATACACAAAGCATGCAGCTGCCTAGGCAGGGCACCAGGAAGCACCAAATTTCCTGGTGCCTCCTGGTGCCCTGCGCAGCTGCGTGCTGCTCCAGCCCCTGCTCCGGCTCTTCCCCAGGCCTCCGCCCCTGTTTTGCCCCAGCCCCCCTGAAGATTGTGGCCAAGCCCAACCCTGCACTCACTGGTAAATGGAGCGACCCAGCCCTAGCCTGCTCCACTCCCCTGGCTCCCAGCCGCACTGCCAGCGAGTGCTGGGGGGTGGTTCCCCCTCCCCCCAAGCCCGGGAGCCAGGAGAGCAGAGCAGCCTGGGGCCCCAGGCCTCTGCGGGTGGGAGCAGGGGAGCTGGCCCCAGGCCTCCGTGGGGGACGGGGGCTGGCCGCTTCCTGCGGGAAGTGGAGTGACCCGGCCCCAGCCTGCTTCGCTCCCCTGGCTCCCAGCCGCGCCGCATCCCAGCCTGCTCCGCTCGCCTGGCTCCCAGGCTTGCGGGGGAGGGGGAACCGCGGGAGCGGAGCAGGCTGGGGCCGAGTCATTCCATCATTCCACTTCCCGCAGGAAGTAGCCAGCCCCCGTCTCCCACGGAGGCCTGGGGCGGGGCCCACACAGCCCCCCTGCGGAGGCCTGGGGCCTCACACAGCCCCCCCCCCGCAGCGGGCTCACAGAGTCCCCCCGCAGCGGGCACCAAAATAGCTAGGGACAGCCCTGGCCACACTGAGGGCAGGGGAAGTCTGTATCTATGATATTTGGTGATGCAGCTCTGTGGCACCTTTCACATGCAGCCTGGAGATGATTTCGTAAATCCTGCTCAAACCCGTTACATATTGATCTTGTCAGAGACCGCCAGTGAGTCGTGTTCTGAGCCATTTGCTCAAGTTCTTTGGAACTCCAGCCCACTGGAGACTGCTCTTCAGGTTGTCTTTGAAGCACTTAGACCGACGACGCTTCTTTCTTTTGCCCTGACTCATCTCCCCATATGAGATCTGTTTTGGGAGACGGTGCTCTTCCATTCTGATTACATGTCTGGTCCACCTAAGCTGTGCTCTCTCAATATCATTTCCTCAGTGCTGGTTGTGTTTGCTCTTTCAGGGACCTTAATATATTGGTCAGTTTGTCCTGCCAGTGAATCCTCATTATTGAGTGGAAGTAGCACATGTAAAATTGTTCAAGCTGTTTCATGTGCTGACTATAGATGGGGTGTATGGGGGTATTAGGGAGAGGTAGTACCTCTGTCGCAGGAATATGTCATGCTCCTTAGGGAGTAGTTCATCTGCTTTGGTCCCCACCTATACCCAGCTCTCACCAGTGGCTCCAAGTTGCTGTTTGCCAGCGACAGCGGCCACACTCTGGTAAAATAACAGAACGCCACTAGCCGTCACCTTCAGCCCCCAACTAAGTCCCCCATCACATGCATTCAGTGAGCTGTAGCTCACGAAAGCTTATGCTCAGATAAATTGGTTAGTCTCTAAGGTGCCACAAGTACTCCTTTTCTTTTTACTCCGGTAAACCTCTTTGATGAGTGGGATAAAGCAGGTGAGGGTAGCCGATGAGTCCTATACCCTCGGCAAGATGGGGAAATTGCCTTTCTCTAGTATGCAAAGACTGTTCTGGTGGACTGGGTGGAGGAAATCAATTTGTGATTTAAGGGCCATGAAGGTGGTTCAGTATCGTGCTGTGGGGGATGGAGAGCGTGACAAGGCACTTAAGATGTCTTGGTCACCCACTGCAGCTAAGGAAGTCCCATGCCGTAATGATCCTGCATGCCACCGGAATCAGGCTTCTGCAGATGAGGGAGTTGTAACCATTACCTATGCAAATTCAGCTATGTCAATGCAGTTCTATTGTACTTGAACAGATTGTGCTCTCAATTTCAGTGGCATACATCAGGACTACACTAACTTGAGACCAGAATAACTCCAACTAACTTCCTCAGTTACTCCTGATTTACACCATTCTAACTGAGAGTGTAATTTGGATCTGTGGTCTGAGCAGTGGTCTGTTTTTAAATATATCTCATTTACTATCATTTAAAAATTCAGAATAGCAAGGATTAATCTGAGAGACCCTACCATACCTATATGTAGGAATATAGCTAATCATCCGATGAACATATTGCTTTGTTCTCCATACTCTTTCTTCTCCAATATTCTCCCAATTACCACCTCCTTTGGGGAACTATTGTAGTTAGCGGCACTGTTTTTTAATTATTGTAGGCAAAGCTTAAAGAATTCCTACTTTCCATTTAAAAGAAAAGGAGTACTTGTGGCACTTTAGAGACTAACAAATTTATTTGAGCATAAGCTTTCATGAGCTACAGCTCACTGAATGCATCTGATGAAGTGAGCTGTAGCTCACGAAAGCTTATGCTCAAATAAATCTGTTAGTCGCTAAGGTGCCACAAGTACTCCTTTTCTTTTTGCGAATACAGACTAACACGGCTGCTACTCTGATACTTTCCATTTAACATGCACTGCCTCTGAAGCCTGTTTGCAAACATGCTCATCTGAAACTCACTTTATCATAGTGTTGCCTCCATTTATTTTCAAACTGATTACAAATTCTTGACTAAAAACTGCTTCTGTGGTTTAAAAGCAACAAAATCCATCTAATCTATCACATAATTCCTTTTTTTCTAATTTCATAAAGCCTGCTTTGAAAGTTAGACTTTAAATTGGAGGATTAACTGGAAAATATTTACTTATACATATGTAACAGGCAGGAGAAAAGGGCAGCCTGAGTCATGTAACAGGCCTTGTTTATCTCAGTAAAAGAAAGAGAGAGAAAAATAATTTAGTGTATGCAATTTAGCATGCAAAAGGTCAAACAGTTGCATGCCTGGAGGGAGTTAATCTGAAGAATGCTATAATTCCCATCCCAAACAGTGATAAGCAATAGAAATGTAAATGCTGGCCCTTGCTCTGCAAGGCTGATATCTGCTGATATTCATAAACACCTTTTGCTTTTGTCATGAGTAATTTACATGACACAAATAGTTTTAATTAAAGAAGTGGGTTCCCCCCCATTTATCCCTTTCCCTTTATTGGGGCTGGAGAGGTGTGTGCATTAGAGGAAAATTGCAGCTGGGGCCGGGGGTAGAGGGGGAGGCAAGGTGCCGCTCATGGATTTAAGTTTGTTTTAACTGGTTCTTACAAAAGAGATTGACACATGGCATGTTCTATTTGGCAATCAGCAAAATGCCTCTGATCAATGGCAGTTAAGCTTGGATCAGCTGAAAACAGCTTTCTCAGTTATTGTGAAGGCATGAAATGCGGTAGCTGCTGGGCAGTCTTTTGCTACATACAGTACTGAAATCCTGGTGGAGCTGATTCTCTCCTTCTTTTTCTCTCCCATCCCCCACTTTATTTTATATCTGCTATCACTTTAAAGTTACACTCAATACGTCCAACCCTGCACTGACACTAGCAAAGTAATATAGGATCTGAATTCATTATTGTGACTGGCTTCTGTTTTCTAGACTAGTAACCAGGGGAACATATTGCTTTGTTTTCTTTACATAGTGAACATCTTTTACTGCTTTTCAGTTTCCCAGGTGTAAGGTGCAATTAGCCAAAAGATACCATTCATTTCTCCACATTTTTTTTTCTTTCGTGGATATACACTGGATAGCTTTTATTCAGAAGATCTCATCGGAAAACTACTTTTTTTCCAACTCTGATATCTATCTGTCTTAGTCTGTCTGTCTCTCTCTCTGATACTCCTTTTTACCCTATTTAAAATAATAAACCCTAATCCTAAAAGAAGGTAGACTCAAATCAAATATTGCTCTGGTAAATCTTAAATCTGATTGGGACACTACATATGGCTAGTTTGGAAATAATATTTTCCCCCAGATGTCAGGTGGCGTTGTCTGCTTGCAAAGAAACTGAAAATCTTAGACCTTGTACAAATGCAGCTGCTCACTTATTTACTGGAGCTAGCCAAGGAAGCATATTACTTACTCCTGTTTTCCAAAGTCTACAATGGCTTCCAATTTGCTTCAGGGGTCAAGGTGTTGATTTTGATCTATAAAGCCATATGCTCCTGCCTGACTACTGGCCTGATTCTGTCAAATGCTGAGAGCCACTTGTGAGGTGCAGAGCACCTTCAACTCCCAGGGAAGTCAATGCAAGGGGTGCTCTGCAGTGATCCAGGGAGAGCCAATTGTGGGATGGAATTTTCTACCTTCTGCTAGCTGGTGTAGAGAGTGGGTAGAGCTCCAGCCTTTCCTACCCTTTTGGGACATATTCCTCCATAGGGAATAATACACAGTCAATTTCCAATAAAGAAGAGCAAGAAAGAAACAGATGGAGCGTCAAATCTTGCTTTCCTTCAACCTGGAACAAAGTTACAGTGACCCCACTTAATGTGAGCCAGACAGTCTAACTGACAACTGACCATATTGGGATTTTTTTTGCACACTGCTTAGTTAGGTTTACTTGCTTAATTTAAAGTAAAGTCATAACTTGTACTGTTGATGGCATAATCATTATTTGAGTGCCTAGAACCTCATAAGCAAGTAAAGACACTTCCCCTGAATCCAATCCAAATTTAACATAACCCCACAATTGAGAGTCCTAAACAGAGGAAGGGAGAGAAAAGAAAGAAGAAAACAAGGCAACAATAATGAGTTCATGCAGTTACTGTATAAGGTCCTGGCCCAGCAAAGTGTTATTTATGCATTCAGATTAACCACATGAGTAGCTCCATTCACTTAAATTAACAGCAGTCCCTCTAAGGCAACGGTCCTCAAACTTTTTTGTCCATGCCCCCCACTCCACTCTTACCTGGTCTGCACCCCTCCCCCATAGGAGCCACAGTTGGGAGCGGGCCGCAGTCAGGGCTGGAGCTGCAGCCAGGGCCTTAGCCAGGAATGGGCCCTCAGCTGGGAATGGAGTTGGGAGTCAGTAGCTGGGGTCGGACCTGTGGCTGGGGGTGGCACCAGAGTGGAGCTGGGGGCAGAGTGGGGCTGGGTGTCTCTCCCTCCCCCGGGGCACGCCCCACAGTTTGGGGACCACGGCTCTTTGGGTATGACTACGCTTCAATCAGGAGATGTGAGTGCAGCACAAGTAAACATACCTTAGATAGCTTTGATTGAGCTAACTTGCTAAAAATAGCAGTGAAGTCACTGCAGTGCAGGTGGCAGCGTGGGCTAGCTACCTGAATTCAAGCCCACCCAGGATCCTGGGTTGGTGCTGTAGCTGCTAGCCTATGCTGCCACGGCTACCTTGCTTTTATTGTTCAAGCTAGCTCGATCAAAGTTAGCTCAGATATATCTTCACAAGCTGCACTCACACAACTGATTGCAGTGAAGATATACCTTAGTGGTGGGACTTCAGTGAGAATACTCATGTCTGTAAAATTATGCACTTGTGTAATTCTTTGCAGAATCAAGGCCTTAGTCAGTTATTATTTATCCTCCCCATCACTTGTAGGCTTTGAGGCAGACGTACTATGAACAACAGAAGAAAAAGAAAACTTTATGCAATGTTTTTCCTTCCCCCTCCCCCTTTTATACTGCAAATGTTGCAAAGAAGGAGGGTTGAGTGTGAAAGGTCATGTCAGTGAAAGAAGATTTTAGAGCCAGATCTTCCCAGAAAGGTCCTGTTGTATCCCTGTGGTCATGGCACTCATAATGAGTTGTCATCACTCTGACTAAAAAAGAAACAATAATTATGCCTCAGTTTGATGCAGGTTATGAACACAGGTCCTGATGCTGTGCTCAATGCCTCCAGTAAACCACTCAACACTCTCAGCTCCCATAGCTGACAATGGGAATTGAGGCATTCTGCACCTTCCAGGATCTATCCCCTAAAAAAGAAAAACCGAGGAATGAGAGAACCCATCAATGGGTCAAAAAGATTCATTTATTTTTTTTAAAAAATTATCTTTTCAACAAGCATTTTTCTTGTAGTATTTCTTGTCTTCACAGTACTGTTCAGCTGCAATGTGACTAGCCTGAGATAGTAAGTTGTGATTTTCATACAAAGCAAGAAGAGCCTCTTTTTTTTCCTTTCAGATATTTTTCAACATTTTTCACTACCTGACAATGCTAAAAGGCAAAGACAAAACAATAAACAAGCCAACAAAATCCCAAGGATGTAATCTTCCTTCAGCTAAGGCCTGATAAATTTTATACAAGAAACTGTGCAGTTTGCTCTTAAATTGGTCTCCAGTTGAGATTTTCATGGCTGACTCACAGGGTGAGGCTGTTCTTTTTCAGACTAAATTTGTAGGCAATACAGGCTAAGAAGCCAGGCTGAGCACTGAGTAGATATGTCATGGGACATTCCCCTCCAGCTGCTCCATGGAGGCTGCTTTAGACCAGTGGCTGATGTAGCATACACCTAATTCAAGTCCTTTCAAGGATTTCTTTTTTGGGTGGAGGGGATGGAAAGTCCCATGCAGCTGTGGATCCTTTAGCCTCACACCTTTCTGGTCAACCAATGTCCTGCCTCCTCTGATACAGCCTCAGATTTAGGTCCCTCAGTTGTGTTGCCTAAGGAATTTCCACAGCCTGGGGAGGGGTAAGAGAGGTGCAACTGGACTTGCCCCTGAGGGCAAATTCTCTTCTAAGATCTGTTCTCCTTCTGTATGTGTGTGTAGGCCCCAGTGATGTCAGTGGAAGTGATGCATATGTAGGCAGAACAGAAGGCCACAGTTGAGTGTTACTGTTTAGATCTACCAAAAAGAATTTTGCTAGTCACAAAGTCTATGGGCAGGCCCAAGGAGAATGCTTCCCTAATTGTTACTCAAACCTGGCTAACAGGAATAGTAAATACCATAAACATTTTATCTTAATTTTGTGAAACATAACGCATTACTCCATAGTTTACTGATTGCTTGGAGAACTGTTTATAAAATAGGCAGCCTGCTTACTATCATCATGATTATATTGTCAGGATTTGACCAAATGCCTGGAAGCTTTAGTCATTTGGAAAATGCCATGTGAAATGGTGATTTAATCGTATTATTATTATGTTATTATTTAGTATTTTGTTTAATGCCATATGTGTGAATGGTTCTTTACAACTTCCATGTCTCCGAAAGTTAATGATTTGAATTACCGTAGACTGATGAAATATATAAGTTTTAGTCATTTGACATTAGGGCTAGTTTGACTTCACTATGCCATATGAACTCTGATATAAAATTGCTGAGCAGAAGGGCAGAGTATTTTTGCTGTTCTTGGGTTAGTTTTTGGTTGGAAAATACTTTGTTAGTAGCAATAATAGAGCACTGTAATAAAATTGGGGTAGATGGATAAATTAGGATATGTCAGATACATAAACCAGTTGGCTAAAGGGGTTTCAGGAAAGGAGCAGATGCCTAAAGTTCCATAAAGCAACACACTGTGGAACAAACAGGATGCTTTCACAACTGCTTGATGTAATCAGGACAAACTGTTGACACTGAGGGAGTCGGGCCCCAGGTGCTGCCTGAGTGGTGTATCCTGCTTCTTTTGAAGATTCCCCTGCTCACCCTGCCTATATACAGAAAAATTCATCAGCCCTCTGTTAATACAACACTAAGGTCAGGATTTTAGTCACATTAAGGGCAGAGAATTCAGAAAAAAGAAAAGGAGTACTTGTGGCACCTTAGAGACTAACAAATTTATTTGATCGTAAGCTTTCGTGAGCTACTGCTCACTTCATCGGAAGCTCACGAAAGCTTATGCTAAGGTGCCACAAATACTCCTTTTCTTTTTGCGGATACAGACTAACACGGCTGCTACTCTGAAACCAGAGAATACAGAGTTACCATTCCCACAACAGCCTTAACGCTAGCATTTGGTGTAGGTATTATACCTTAACAGATAACACATATTGATTAATAGTGGATAATGGGAGCTGGGCCAAAAGTGGAAACTTGGACAGTCAGGTTGTAACTCCATATGTAAACCCATGTATAAGTCTGGGTCATATTTGGAACTTGAAGGGGCCTATTTACTGGATCCCCTTTGGATGTCATCCAGGAAGGTAGAAATCAACATTGCTGATCTTTCACGACTTGCATTGTTTTGAACAATCTCATGAGACTGGCTCCTACAATATTGGCCAACAAGCCCAAACTCAAAACTTAGTACCGGTTGAGCCTTGAACCTAAATCTTAGCCTAAACCTTAGCCAGCAATAGATCCACTTGTATTTTTCCATATACGCAAAACCCTTCTATACCTCAGGCTAAACTACTTATTTCATACCAGTCAAAGAACAAAGAGGAAAGCACAAAAGGAAAGTCTCCATGAAAGAGAGATAGTGTGAGAAAACACACTATGTGCCAATAGTCACACTGGCATAAAGTTGGTGTAACACAGTGGAGGATTAGTCCCAAGATATTCTAATTATTTGTTGTTTAAAAACTCAAGCTGAAGCCAATGGGTGCTTCTCTTGTGTAAGGACTTGAAGGATCTGGCCTGTAAACATAAACAGTGTGTGAATTAGGAGAAGAGTACAGCCCTACACACAGTAGGTGCAACATTTCTCAAGAGCCTAAAGCACTGATGTGAGCACAAGAATAAAGAAGTGATTTTGCTGAACTGAGGTAGAAGTAAGCTGCTCCTAACTAAAAAATAACACTAATAATCCCACAGCAGAATAAACATTTGAATAAAAACCCAGACATCAATTGGATTTTATCCAGTATTAAATGGAAACACATGCTTTATCCTAGGAATTAAGGGGGCAGGGCAGGGGAAAAACCCTAAACTCCTTTTCACTTCAAGTTTATTCAATCATTGCCATTGCCAAAATATTCCATGGAAAGCTGAGCCAGTTCAAGGCTGCAAGTTTTTACCCTCCTCCCCATTTTGCCCATCAACATGCTTGAGTCAGGTGTTAATTACAAGCACCAATAAAGCCACAAAGCTGCTCAGATTCCCCTAGAGGAAATGGCTGGATTCAGCACTTTGCTGTTCTGTTTATTTTACTACTTTACTGCACTTAAGTTACCCCAGCTGGTTTTCTGTGCTCTGAGAAGGGGAAAGTCCATTCTATAGAAGCATCCAGGGAGGTGAAAGGGACTCTCTCCTCCAAACTGAATAGCTTACATGAATAGCATGCATGTAGTGTGAGGATAGGGTGTTGAAGTGTCCTCTCTGCTGGGACCTGACCTTTCAACTTCTGAGGTGTCTGCTTCTTGCCAGGCCATTCTGAGTCATATTGTCTTCTGGTGTGCTGTGCTTTGCCACATAATATTTATTATTGTTAATATTAAGAAGTACTTGCTAATCTCTGATGTGATCAGCACTGAACAAGACATAAATAAACACAGTTCTTGCCTGAGGAGTTTACAAATTAGAAGACAAATATAGATGAGACAAGATGCTCTTGGAAAACCCTGGAGTGGGTGTTGACTTACTATAAACTGAGAGTGAATTAAATGGGAATGGGATATGCTTTCTCATTGATTCACATTTTATTTTGAAGAATAGATGTTGTTTGTTGGGCTCTGACAGGGTAATTCTGTCAGAAAACCCCGCAGTTGCTTATTACGTATAGAAGGTAACTCATACTGTATAATATGTACCCCCTCTTGAAAATCCAGGGGGCCACATTCTCAGCTGGTCTACATTTCCATAGCTCCATAAAAGTCAATGCAGCTATGCTGATTTACACCAGTTGAGTATCTCACCCCTTGAGAACAGAGATGCATGAAAATTAGAAAAATAAAAAGAAGCAAAGCAAAGCAAACCAAACTGCCTGAGATCACAAAGGGCTGTGTTTGAGTTTGGGGTGGAGGTTTTGGTTAGCTTCTACATTATCTAGGTTTGTTTTACCATTCTTTGGAATTATTGACTGGAAATCCTGACTTTAGACAGAAAAACACAGCTCTGAGCGTAAGCAGAAATACTTGAGATTAAAAAAAAACGTAGGCAAGTCTAACAGATTGTACTTAAAGATAATGGACTTTTCTCCACTCTCTTGTTTATATTACGAATTTGCCCCAATTCCAGCAGTTGGTGGCCATGTACAGATGTAACTGCACCAGTATAAACCTCATCTGTAAACAAGGAAAGCTGTGGTAGCACTTTCTCTTGTTTGGAACCCACCTAGGATTTGTGCGCTCACAGCTATATCGGTTGTTGGCCATTAATTTCTGGATTCCCAGTGTAGTTAAGGCTTTGCATTCATCCCTTTAGGCAAAAGCCTACTCTGAAGGTTAACTAATTCAGGCTTTCTTGGGGCCTAATAGAGGGAGTGATCTGAGAATCAAATACCTACCCGAACCTTACAGACATTTCAGTGTAGGGACTAATAGCAAGAGTACTTCAGCAGGTGTCAGTTGCCATAGTGTCACTTATGTAAGTGGGGGAATAGTCCCACTATTGTGGGGAACTTTCCTGAATTCTGCACTACCCCAGTGAAGTGGACTAGCGAAAGGATCTGAGTCCTTGCTCCCACTTCCTTTACCCAGTGGCCTCCCTGCCCTTGAGGACTCCCCTTCCACTCTCCTGTCTGGCAGAGTCCTCCAAACCCCAAAAGGCTGGGCCCAGGATTCCTGGGGGGCTTGACCCCCAACCCTGCTGTGGTCACCTAGGACAGGGGCTAGAGTGTCCCTACTCCGGGGTACTCTCTCTTCACTGGGCACTTCTCTGACCCACTGACCATTACATACAAGTTAAAGCAAATGCAAGTTATTTAATCAACAATTAATTTTAAAAAGAATAAGGAAAAATGGGAAAGGTTAAAGGAAACACATCAACCTGCTCTGTGCAGGGAACATCACAAACAGTGTCTCTGGAACGTCAGGGCAGTTCACAGTCTGTTCCTTGTAAGTCCCAGGCCTTCTTCTCAGGCCCTGGCTTTGCTGCAGGGATGCTGTGGGTTGGACACTTGTTCTGGTGGTGACCTCACGCTCTCAGGCTCTAAGTGGTAGGACCCTTCTTCCCAGTATCGCCCCCGCCCTGTCGGGGTTACGATCCAAGCCTGGCCTGCAGAGCCTCTTGGCTGAGGTGTCTCCCTGTGCTGGGCCCACTGCCCAGGGTCCCCCTCGCTCTCTCCAGCTGCTCACCGCACCCAGCTCCAGACTGCTCCAGCCCCAGCTCCACCACTCTGTCTCAGCACTGCTGCTGCTCTGCCTCCAGCTCCCTGGGCTGCTTCTTTGGCCCCTCTGGCTCTGGTTGCTGCAGCTCTGCTCCCAGGGCAAGTCTGCTCTCTCTGGGCTGTGCCTCTGGCTTTGGGGCTGCAGCTCTGCTCCCAGGACAGGGTCTGCTCTCTCTGGATCTGGCACAGCTCTGCTCTCCAGCTCAGCTTGCACCCCTGCTTTCTCCTTAGCTCGGCCCCACTCTGTCTGACCCAGGCAATTCCAGCTCACACGGAGGACGGAACTTCCCTGGCCTCCTGACTCTCCGATTAGCCTGCCCGCCCTGTCATTCAGGCTGACCTGAGAAAATTGGCCTTTCCCCATTGTTCCTGGGGTCTATCAGTCTCAGGGTCCTGGTTTCCCATAGACCCTTCCCCTTTTAGTACTGGGAGCTAGCCAACCAAAACACCCCCACTGAATGTTAGTAAGGGGGCAACAGTCCCCTTACACTTAGAGAGAAGGTCTCTCAGCCACTCTGAAATATGAATATTACTTGACATATTGACACAACCCACAACCCCACTTCTTCTTTCACCGTTTTTGAAGGGAATCTCATTGTTCTACTGGAGATTTCATTACCAGCCTCGGTAGAACTAGCAATGATTTGTTTATTATCCTTGGCAGTGGAAGATACGGAAATGAGGCTAAGCTCAGACCTGCCAAATCTCACTCAGTTGGAAGGAGATGTTCTCATTGTGGAATAATATTTAGGTATTTTAAAAGTATCCCTGTCTTATGGTGAAGGATTTCTCAGTGTGTTTTGAGGAGACGTTTAAAATCTCTTTTTGAGTATTTTGAATGCTCCCTCGCACAAACTGCCACTGCTTGACAGTCCTGTAAGCAGCATTTGCCCAGAGCTGGGTTGATTTCTTTCTGGAGTGGGAGCAGAAACAGAGATCTAATCCACTCAGGTTTCACTTAAGGTCAAAAGCAGCTTAAAGATCCTGGGGGCCCTCCACAGTGCTTCCTCTTCTTCCGGCCACTGTTACTTTTGCAGCAATATACACAGAACAGCCTTTCAAATTTTATCAAAGTCATGTGTCAAAAGGGTGTCGTTATCTAAATGTGCATGATCTATAAGGCAGTTTTTCAACCTTTGGATTTTGATGGCCTTAGGAACCCATATTCAGAAAGTAAGTTTGCCCATAGGTGCATGTTTCCTGCAAATTGTATAGCTTCATATACAGTTATATGTCTAACCATATGTGTTTGAAAAGCCACTCTGCCTTAACTTCCTAAACAATTGTGAATTTGTCAAGTTTGTTACAAAAACAAAACAAAAAACCCCAAACCCACCAAACAAAAGAAATCCCATAGGAAATGTTTTTTGTAATGTTTGCTTGTCTACTGTGTCTACAGAGCATGGGCCCATGTTGGATGAGGTACAGAGCCACACAACCTCAGGGAGAGCTAGAGAAGGCAGTTTGCATGTGGAGGGATTTCCAAAATTGAAACATAGCCAGGACACTTTGGTTAGCTCCTTTACGCATGAGACAACGTGCAATGCAATCTTTAAGACATGTGATCAAAACATTGGTTTTATGTCTTATGCAAGACACAGCACCACCACCGCCGCCAGCGTCCCCTGATACCATGCCGTGGCACTGACTCAACAGAGAGCACTTCTGTTTCAGGATAATTTCTTCCATCCAAGATGTTGGATGTCTCCCATCCAAATACTGACCCAGCATAGTTTGTGAGGTCTGATGGGCTCATGGCAGGCACATAGGGGTGGGTATGACTGGTATTGCACATGCAGAAACCTCATCTAAATGAAATTCTGCAAAAAAAGCTGGGTGACATTTGAAGGGAGTGACTTGGTAGGGCCTTCGGCCTTTCTGTGGAGTGCAAGGCTGTGGTAATTTCTGGTTTGAGGATCGCTCACCACCGCACCACAGCAAAAGATCATGACCATGCCCTGAAAAAAATAAGGAAGTTCAAAGTCCATCTTTCAAGGATCTTGTTGTGCCTTGCTATGGAGATATCTCAGCACAAGTTAAGGGCAAAACTCTGTTATCCAATCTTCATGGTAGATGTCTTCTCCAGTGCAGGTCTCAATTGCTCATACTCTGGCCACAAATCTATTACACAACAAACTGCCACTCAGTCCACTTTATATAATGTCTATTAGTTATCTGGAAGTTCTTTACAATAACAAATTAAATATTGTTTGTGCTCTCAGTGATTGATGGAGCAATCACTGCAACTGTTAGGCACTTGGCTGAAGCTTTTGCATAGCCTTGGACATTAGAACCTGTCACAGTGAGAGGGGGATCATTGGCCAAAGTATCAATCTTATCCCCCTACTCTTTCTAAAAGATGCCACAGGCTCTTTAACTTCCACCTGGTTGGCTTTAAGTGACAGCAACAAGGGACCTCAGTTTAAAGTTTCAGGTGTTAATGTCACAAAAATATTGTATCACACAAACTCTGTTAGCACAGCAGCAATATGGAAGCATATTGAACTCATTAGTTACATGCAAATAGTCTGAACACAAAATGGCCCACATTAGTATTTTTTAAAAAAGATGAAGTAATTTAATGCAATTATATGAACCTGAAAATATGGCAAATTTATTGGGAGATGCTATTTTTTTATCTCAGTGGTCACAGCTGTGCGAACCTTGGAAATAAGAAACACAACAGGGACACTTTTGGTTAAAAATACTTAATGTGAAAGGCAGGTTTTGGAAACACTGAACAAATTCTGTTCTCATTTACAAAATGCAACTCTGTTAACTTTCTATTGGCAGACTCTGTCCACTCATTCATTTCCCTCTCTTTTTCAAACTAGGACCCACTTTTTTTCTCCTTTATATCACTGGAAATCTCCAGACCAAAGAGGCTTAGACAAGCTTTTTGGAGTGCTCATTTGAACCAAACCCAATTCTGAATCTTTTGCAGGTTGCCAGTTCATAGATTTGAGAGCCAGATGGGACATTACGGTGATGCAGTCTGACCTCCACAGAACACAGAATTTTACCCAGTAATTCCTGCAGCAGGCCCATAACTTGTGGTTAAATTAGAACATACCTTTTAGAACTACGTACTACTAAAAAAATCAGATTGTCTATTTTGTGTGAGAGATGCAACTCCATCCCTAGCCAAAGAGAGAGACTCACTTTCACTTATACATATAAGGTGGGTCCCAGGAGAAATCAGAGTATGTTCCCTCGGACAAAACTAGTGCCTCTTGTGATCCCATCTTGTCTTCGAGTCGCATATCAGTCTGTAAGTATAGGTGGAGAAGTGCAGCGCCTGTTTAAAAAATACATCACACCTTTTGTTTTGTGCTTAAAAACAATAGGGATCTTACAGCTGTGCAGTAGCCGTCTTTGTTTTACAGCCTTCCCTTTGGAAAGTGGGTTTCAGGACAGGGTAGTTGTTAAAGGGAAGCCGTTGTGGAACAGTCCTTGCACAGGTCCTGTGGACTTCTTTTGCAGTCTGGGGTAAGGGAGCATTCCTGAGGGCCATGAAGTTTTAATGGGAGGAAAGGAACAGGTTGATCACAATCTAATGCTGGGCTTTTCTTTGTGCTTGGTTTTTCCAACCCATTGTATTCATTTTCCTTCTTAGTTAAGTCTTGTGTTTACTAGCTACACCCAGAAGGCTCCCTTTGGCCTGATGCTCTCTCCTTATGCTGCTGTTACTAACATGGCAACAGTACAGACTTTCAGGAAAGTGCTCCTCACTCAAACATGCCCAGTCAAAATGCAAAGAACCGTCTTCTAAATTTGCCAACAGAAAATTTAAAAACAGAACCAGTCCTATTACTATAAAGCTCTACACCTATGACTGGGAGTTACCTGTCCCCTTTTCCTACAGTATCTCCTTCTGCATTTATTACCACTCCCTTTTTCACCCTCTCTTCCACTTGTTTTGGAAAATTCTAATCCGTAATAAACTAAAACTTGTTTCCAAATCACAAGGTTTGTAAGCAGGCGGACGAACCTGCTCCCTCCACCCCAAAAATAATAATATGAAATTATTATATGTGGTAAAGGTAAAGGAAGGAAAAAGAAAAGAGAAAAAAGAAAGGGTGTGTGTGTATGTAGGGTAAGACCCAAAAATCAAGGAAATCAGAACCGTGCCATGTAAAATTGTTACAGCTGTTACTGTTTTTATTGGCTGTTTCTTTTGGATTCATTTCTCCAGCAACTGCCATTCATGTGAGCAGGAAGGCATGCAGCATGACATTGCTTTGACTTGAGAGATCCAGGGGCCAGGGGTGGAGAGGGTGGGGAAAAGGACAGGGTGTTGTGATGAGGAGGTTTGTGGGGGACACATCAAAGTACATCTTTGTAATGTGTTACAGTAACCCAGGAAATTGAATTCAGATGCATTTAATAAAAACCTAATAGGAATTTGGGATTTGTCATACTGGATCAGACTATGGGTCCACGTAGTCCAGTGGCAGCTGATATGGTACTTGATGCCTCAGAGGAAAGCGAGTCCCTTCTTCATCCTCTACCACAAATCTAATCTCTTTGATTTAGCTTTCCCTCTGTAAATTCTTCACAGAAACCTAGACACCCAACATCCCCAAACATAGAAACAAAAACAAATGAGCACATGTCTCCTATAGCCTGAGAAGGAGAGATTGCTGTGATCTGTTTTTGAATAATTCTAAGGTGATTAGATACTGAAGTAACGGCATCCATATAAATATGTAAATAGAGTGCACCTAACTGTTTGAGCAATTCTGTACATGGGGAAAAAAGGGGTAGAGGAGGAGAGATTTTTTTCCCCTGTGGGGAAATATATTTACAGATAAAATGAAGTGGCTACATCTGCAGACTGCAATCTTGGGTGGTGGCTGAGAGCTGGGAAATGGAATCTTGGATCTTTGGTCACTCTGACTAATGAGAGAAGAGTCTGTACAGAAATATGAATTTGCCTTTTCTGCTCTCTCTTGGTCTCTTAATAGTTGCTTCATTTTAATGGGTCTGATTAAATAATTACCTAATATGAATTGGACAGACCTTGAGATTTGTGTCTCTTCTTGTAAGCTTCTCAAACAAAATACAAGGCACAGAACCAATTATATGAAAATTCATTCTGCACCTGGCACTCACATATTATTAGGATGAGCACCTTAGAAATGCATATTAATTAAACATGTCCAATGTATTTTTTTAATAATTATTTTTTGTATTTTGCAGACCCATCAAAAGAAAATAAACTATAAAGAAACAAACTAAATTCACAAGTACATCTGGTGATGCAATATTTTTGGTGTATTTTCATTTGAAATGAAAACAGGGATCCTTTAAACAAAAATAAATTCAGTAGACCCTAGGCAAAGGAATTATACATTATTAAATGTTATTTCTTGCTCAGCAAATTGTACCCAGGACCGAGCTCCCATCTGTGCCTGGTTTTTCGCTGTGTTTGGGGCCAAACTGTATCCCTGATGTTGGTCAGTATTCTGGCTCAAAGGACAAAACTGGCTTAGAACTAGAATCTTCATTCAGAACTCATTCAAAATCATGTGATATTTGGATTTGAATCCCTGACCTAGTCAAACCACTCTCTACAGCTTTAGCTTCAGGTCAGATTCAAAACTGGAAGAGACCGACTAATTAACAGTTCTATTCCAGATTTGATTGAAATCAAGAAACTTAACCAGAACCCTAGTCCTGATCTGGCAAAAACCTGTATCTGAAACTAGATTCAGATGTAAAAAGTGCTCCTTAAGCAAGCTCACCTCTAAAAAAAAGCTGCACTTGAGCATCCATATCAGGTAACTGCGCACACTATTAGTTGCTAGGGCCCTGATTCAGCATGCTTTTGACATGTGAATAGTTCCATTGTTCAAACCCAAGTTTTCTTAAAGTAGACATACTGTTAAGAATCTTGCTGATCTGGGGCGTACATGAAGAACTACATTTTAATGTATATGGCCTGTTTGCATGTGCAAATCAGGTAATTGCTCACCAAACTACACATCTCTACATGCAATTACCTAGTTTACCTGTTTATAGGGATGGGCTTACAAGTAATGAGCCCCTTTGGAAATGTGGTGCTTTGTGTGTAGCAGAGGTGCAGGTGAGACCTCTTGCAGCCTTTCTATTCCATCAGAGTGGCCAGAGCAAACTATGTAAACATCCATGAAACACGGGTGCTTTTTAAAAGTTGAGAACAGAACCTTAGTACAGCCATGAAAAAACCCACGATACTTAGCACTTTTCAATTGTATGAAAGAATTGCTGGCCCTATTTTTAAACATGGGAAAACTTAGGTATAATGAGGGTGACGTCCTATGTGCAATGTACTGAGCACTGTGTTGGAAATGCAAGCTATACTTTTAAGAATGTGTAGGGGTATAATGGAGGGGGTGTTCCTGGTCCTACTTGCAGGCTCAGAGGCTCTGTAGGGAAGCCTGCAATCAGAGTCAGTCTGGAAGAAGACAGCTTAGAACAAGGTTATGCCTCTCTGCTTTAGGGAGCAGCCTGCTTTGCTTCTCTCTGGTTTTGGTTACTGTTATCATTATGGATATTATGAATAAAAGTAGTATTATGTTACAGACTTTCAGCAAGAGTATTTGATGTTTTTATCTAACTTCTCTGTTTGTCTGCTGTAAACATAACACCATGTTACAGAGAAAATTAGTGGCAGAGTGAGGAACAGAAAATAAGTCTCCTCACTTCTACTCTAGCACTGCTTCTAGTCTAGCACTCCTCTGCTTCCAGTTGAGGGAGAAATTGGGTTGGAAATACTGGAAGAAGAAAAAGGGTTTCTTGTGAGATTTCTGCTCTTTCTTAACTATGGATAGATCAGAGATACAAGAAGAATAGACTTTCTTGTAGTATTTCCACTTCGGGTCTTAACAAAATATGCACAAGTGCTCATGAAAATAGGAATAGCCAAACAAACAAAAAATTCCCAACAGATAAAAATGAACCATATTTCTTATGAACTTCAAAAAGGATCATTTTGATTTTGGATAATGTTTTGAGTCAGCTTTAGGTTAACTGGAACTCCATTTTTAGCAACTACTGACTGCAGGTTCTGGAAATCCCCACATTAATTAGACAGAGAGAAATCCTAGAATTGTGAGGATGTGCTATATAATTATGTGAGAGAGCCCCCCCCCTTTTTTTAAGTTTTCAAAGTTCACAAGTTTAGCAGGACAGGTTTAAATAAAGTGCATGATTCCAACTCTCTGCAGATCAAACAATTTAAACCGGCCCCAACACCCAACCACTCACAATCAAACATGATGTTTTATATGGGTCAACAAAAGTCTTTCTCTGATTCCTCTCCTTGCTCAGTCTTTGAATGTCCAAAAGAGATACAACACTTAAAAGATCTGGTTTTGTTCCTGTGTTTTGAAACATCTTCAAAGGACCAAAACACTTGGTCACTAAGTGATACTGAGTTGGTTTGTTTGTTTCTTTCCTACAGAGCTACATTATGCACTGCATCTTCTCCAGTAACTCTCTGATGCTTTCACTTTTTTCTTCCAAGCTACACCAAGAAAGTCATCTCTGTCATTTTTATAGTTCCTGGAATTTTAAGCACACTGACAAAGGTTGTTTTTTGTTTGCCTTTTTTGTCACCACTACCCCAGAGCTGTTTCACATAGCCTGTAGCATGGAAGATCATTTTATTCCCTTGCCTTCTATTTTATATCTTGGCTCTTTGCTTTTATTTTAACTTGCAATTAATTGCACACGTTCTCTGACCCCATTGTGGCTAAATCATTCTGAATTTTATTGCCATGCTTTTCAGCACTGACTCTTCCTGGTCATTTCATTTCATGAATAAATCATCCCATCAATTTACCATATATTCCCAACTCATGTAGGGTCTAGTTCAACCATTCTTACTTGCGGTGAGTAGGAGCTTAGTTCCTGATCCTATAAGCTGCTCCCTGTGCCTGTGCAGAGTGTTATTGACTTCAGTAGGGCTTCATGCAAGAGTCTTCAAGGGCCAGATTTTAAAACATATTTTAAGGTGTAAAGATGCTTGAATGGGAGTTAGGCATCTAGGCACCTTTGAAAATCTCACTAGGCGCCTATTTGCATATTTAGGTGCCTAAATACTTCTAAAAATCTGCTCCTAGTACAGAGCAGGTTGCTTGATTAAGGCTTTACTCTCTAAATAATTCCAGTGAAACAAGTGAGACTACTCATAGAGATGGTATTACTTAAAATGGCTCACAAAGCTGACTGAACCTGACCCTTGGTTAGTGAACTAGGATCAAATCTTGAAGGTTTTTTTTTGCAAGGTTGAAGGCTGAGCTGGGCCTTTAAGAGGAACTCAGATCCCAGCTCCCATCTGTGCCTGGTTTACTTCTCAGATCATGTGATTGCAAGATACAGAAAGGCCTGCTGGGGAAGGGGACAGGACCATATAAGGGTCCTTTCTGTTCAGGTAGAAAGCTAAGGAAAATTAATAGCTTGCTGGGGAGAAGGTATGTGACACCAGGGGTAGTAATTCCTTGTGGAGACGGAGGTAAGGCAGGAAACTAGGAGGACAGTACTAAAGAAACAGGAGTGAGCTTGGAAAGACTGTACTAAACAAACTCTGAGAAGGGTCAGGGAGTAGGCCTGAACAAGGCAGGTGATATAGGAATTGACCCTGAAAAAGTGAAGTCAGCTGTTGGGCTGGGAGCAGACAGCTCCCCCTACACTGTTTAGAGCTCTCTAGGGAGGTGGTGAGAAGACCCTTTAGCAGTCCAAGCCATTTTGGGGGAAAGGGGCTGTAGAGCTATTGCACTGAGTAGAAAATAGACTGTAGAAAGCCCTACAAGGACCGGGATGATTTAAGGAACTGGAGAGACGGCCTACTGAGGGTAAAGCAATGTGTCTTGTTGTTTAAGACTCTCTCCTTTTGCCTACAGGGCTGAATCATCCAAGAAGCTAGAGAAAGAGGCGCTCCATGCACTTCATCATGAGTTGGGTAAGTCAACCCCCATACAGGGAATTTTGCTTCTGTAGAACTCTAGGATCAGGCTGCTGATTCTCTAACAATTGGTTCGCCTCTAATTACCTGGCTCTGTTCCAAACTGCGTCCATTCTCTGGCATAGCTTTTCTGTCACTTTTTTTTTTCTTCATTAGTTGCTTTTCTACATTGCATGTGAGGATGAAATGTTACTTAATGCTAAATGTATGAATGTTCCTGAATTTGCTCTCGTGTATACATGTCTACGGGGGGGGAGTTGCTATTTTTGCAAGAAGACAAAAGTCCCAACTGAGGACCCTGCTTTCTGTTTTCAAAAGAACAGGGTAAACACTGGAGACCAACCACACATTGTCTGACATTTACATAAACACATGAAGCTGCCACTTTTTTGCTGTTTTTACTGGTGGTTATTATTTTGCACAGTCCTACTTCTAAGTGTCTGCTGCCTTTGATATAAAAGCATGGATGTCCAGATTTGGGGCTTCATTCCCTTGACCACTCCGGCTGCTTTGTGTCACTCTAGAAATGCAAAGCAGCTGCAAATCTGGCTTAAGTGGCAGAGTGTAATGGTTGGGCTGGTCCTTTGTAGGTTATTCTTCTGTATGGTACTTCGTTTTCCTGGCCATTAGATTCTGATTGAGTACCATCAACTCTTTGGTGAGCAGTTCAACAATTGTATAGGATTTGTTACAAGTAGTCACCTTTCTGGTGGGCTCTATTGCAGAGCCTTAATTTAATTGTAAATGTTTTATATGTTTTAAAAAAAATAGTTGATACAATCGTAGGTGGGGTTGATGAAGGAGAACATCCAAAACCATAGAAAAATGGATTTTTGAATAACTGGCATAAAGGCATGTATTTGTGGGGAAACAGCATTTTGATGAAACTGGAGGATCAGTGTATAATGTGTATTAACTGCAAGGGGACATGGCTAAGGCTGTGACCACCCAGTGGTTAATCAATAAGGCAGTTGGTGGGGGTGGCTAAATTAGCTGGAGTTGGGAATAATAGGGTTTCAATGTAATTAAATTAGTACAGCATATAATATTCTGAAATAGGAGGTGGTCAAGGTCCTTCTGCCTCTCTAAGATGTGTTTCTACCCTGCAGTGATTTTTTTATCACCTTTTAAGTACTGGTCTCCTTTTGAATGTATTCAGTTGCAGCTTCTATGCTGCCTTTGATAACTGGTTCCACATATTAACACTTTGTATCATTTCTCTAAAACTCCTTTTGAAAGCAGATTTCTTTTCTGAGCTAATCTAAGAAATAACATAAAGACTCAAAGCCTCAATGAGATGCTTCTGGGCTACAAACGGTGCAAAACTTCTCTCGCAAGCCAGGAACGAAAGGTATGTGACACCTAATTTAATGAAGTACATACGAGAGATCATGATTTATGTCCCAGTGCTTTTTAAACTGCCATCTCCCAAATAGTTCTAGAATGCAGTTGATTTCTTGCACTATCCAGGCTCGTGTACTTGATGATATCACAGCCATTCAGTGATGCAAGGATGAGCTCATTCACAGCCATTCAGTGATGCAAGGATGAGCGCATTCAGACTTCTTCAGTCCATGCAGAAAAAATAATGAACATTCCCCTGTGCATGTGTTGCTAACTGCATAAAAAGTCCATTTGCTCTGAAAAGGCCTGCTACAGGGTGTGTGGTGTGTTGTGTTGTTTGTGTGTTTTTTTTGTTAAGCTGGGCTTTTGATTTGGAGAAGATGAGAGGAACCACAAAGATGCCTGTGAACACGCCAGTAACCAGCTAGTGTAGTAATGAGTGTTCTCTCAATAGAACTTCTCCTCTTCAGGTATTGCGAATCTTGAAAGAAACTTGTATTTGCATGAGCGCTAAAGACCAGAGCTCTTTCCTGTCCCTCTCTCATTCCCCCCACATCATTTCCCGAAATGCCTGGCTAACAAAATGAGGTCTGCTTTAAAGGAATAGTCTTGGCCATTAATTGAGACACAAAGTGTGGTGTGTTCACTGGTTATTGGGGCTAATTAGCCTAATTCTTTCCCTCTAATTTCTTCATAAACACAAATGCCTAGGAAGACAAAGCTGAGCTAACGATTTAGTCCAGGACTCTGTTCATGTTCTCAGGTTTCGTTGCATTTTGCACGGTTTTGTTGTATCAACCAGGCAAGGTACTAACAAGCATCAACAGGACTTTATTTTCAAAGTGGAAACCTCTTTACCAAGCTGCTGCTGCACCTTCTGTAGCTTTCTCCCAGCCTCTCAACTCCTCCCCCTCCTTCCTGTTTCCTGTCCTTTCAGACTCCGAACAGCCAGTGCTCCCAATTCTAACAATTACAAGCAACATCTAAACACACATTCTCTCCTCTCTTAAGAAACTCTCCCAATTAAAATAAACATTGTTGTTTTAACCACAGAAACAAATACGAAACAAGATACTATACTGTTGGCAGAAATATTACACTGAAAACACTGTAGATACTACATAACATAGTCTCTTGTCCAGACAGGTGGTCATCTGGGTCTGACAGGCCGTTTCTCAAGCCCCGGTTTCAGTGCAATGTCTTGTTGTGTTGGTGAAGTCATCCAATGCAGACTGGGTGTTGGCAAAATCTCCTCTTGGTGAATACGCAGGTGCAAGATAAGAAGCATTCCATACCTGCGCATCAGAAAGTAGATAGGTATAAGGTCCCTTCTTCACTATGATTTTTAGGGAGCTGTGAATTTATGGTCCCCTTTGCGTAAAATTCCAGGTTTTCGTATTCTAACGAAGGAACCACACTTAAACTTTCGTTCCTTAGCACGCCGCTTGTCTGTGAAAGCCTTAGACTTTGCTTGGTTCTGTTCAACTGTTTTTCTCACATCATCCTCATTTGGGGTATCAGGTCGTGCCTTTAACAATCCAGCAATGTTCAGTTTAGTATTCATCTGTTTCCCATGCAGTAACTCTGCGGGTGATCTTTGCATTGTGGCATGTCGTGTAGCCCGGTATGCTTGCAAGAAATCAGTAGTGAAGGGTATCCATAATCTCCCTTCCAGTTCAGCCATTTGCAAACTCTTTCAAACTTCTGTTAAACTGTTCGATTTCCCCATTGGCTTGAGGGTAATATAGGGATGACCTTCTGTGTAAAATGTTTCCTGGAGTTTGAAACTTTTCTGGCACAGAGGAAGTAAATTGACTACCATTATTTGAAACCAGTTCTTTGGGGTTACCTTCCCTCCTAAAAACTGAAGAGAGGAACTTAATTACTGTAGCAGAAGAGATTTGCGATGTAAACGCTACCTCAGGCCATTTACTGAAACAGTCTATTAAAGTGATGGCATAATGGCAGTCAGTTGGAGCAGTATCAAAGGGTCCTACAATATCAATCGCCACTTTTTCCCATGCAGATTCAGGAAGAGGAACAGGCTGTAATGGAGGGGTATATGTCACTGCTGTCTTATCATGCATTTGGCAAGTGACCCAGTATTTTATGAGTGCTTCAGATTGAGAGTCCATCCCTGGCCACCAATACAGATCCCGTAGTCGTTGTTTGGTTCGGACAATTTCTTGATGAGTGTCATGTGCCAGGTGTGTGTTTTGACTGTAATTCCTCTGGCACAAGGAGCTGGTGTGTACCTCGTAGCACACAGCCATCAAAGAAAGAAAGTTCATCCCGAACTCAAAACTGGGTCAAGGTTTTTAGGGTGACAGGGCCATCTCTTTTTCAGAAATTCCCATAGTTTTTGTTGAATTGGACACGCTGAACAAGCAGCTTGAAATTATTCTCTTGTAATTGCAGTGAGAGTGCTTGTAATAAGTGCAACCACTACATCCTTATCCTCCGGTGGACCATCTGGTGAAGGCAAAGGCAGGCGAAAAAGGCAATCAGTGACCACATTTTGGTGGTTTTTCATTAGTTTTCCTCTTGCAATTGTGTGTCTGAAGTGGTAGTGAACTTTTCTGCAAAGGAGTCACAGCCTGGACTGTGCCTCCTGTGTCCATGCTCATTATTTTGGCTTCAGCTGTAGCTGACTCAATTTGAGTAGCAATGGTTATTGCTTTTTCTAGTGCAAGTTGTGGTTCTAGAGTAAGCGTCCTCTGACATGAAGCATGGTTGTTTTCTCAATGAGCTGGTCTCTAATCATCTCATCTGCCATATTCCCAAACTCCCAAATTACAATCAAACTCCTCAGGGAAGCAATATACTGCATTATAGTTTCCCCTGGTTTCTGCTCACGCTGGCGAAATCTGTAATGATTAGCTACTACATTCACTTTTGGCACAAAAAAATTCTTTAATGCAGTGAGTGTAGTCTCATATTTATCATCTGCAAGGGGAAAAGTGTAAAATATACTCTGCCCTTCTGCTCCAAGGCAGTGGATTAGCAGAGAATGCTTTCTTACTTCAGAAATCTCTGTAGCACTGATTGCAAGCAAATAAGTCTCAAACATATGGATCCAGGTAGTAAAAGCAATTGGAGGCTCACCCTGGGCTTTGCAGAAAGGGTGCAGGTGGGTTCAGAGGCAGAAGATCCATCCTCGTCGCCAAAAGGTTGTATCAACAAGGCAAGTACTAACAAGCTTCAACAGGACTCTATTGGGTTGTGAATTCAATCCTTGAGGGGGCCATTTGGGATCTGGGGCAAAAATTGGGGATTGGTCCTGCTTTGAGCAGGGGGTTGGACTAGATGACCTCCTGAGGTCCCTTCCAACCCTGATATTCTATGGTTCTATTTTCAAAGTGGAAACCTCTTTAGCAGGCTGCTGCTGCACCCTCTGTAGCTTTCTCCCAGCCTCTCAACTCCTCCCCCCTGCTTCCTGTTTCCTGTCCTTTCAGACTCCCAACAGCCAGTGCTCCCAATTCTAATAATTACAAGCAACATCTAAACACCACAAGTTTGGAGGGCTGAGAACCAATATTTTGTCCACTGTTGTGTCTCTGTGGGAGGAAAGAGAGCCAAGAAGCCCTCTTTCCCCTCCCCATGTGCTTCTGTTCAGAGAGCAACCAAAAGGTTGGTGCTTGTGCTCCCTGGGCATGGTGGTGGCACAAGCACCTTTATTAGCACTGGAGTTTTCAAAAGAGGGCAAGGCCGCTGCTTGCACAGGCTGAATCTGGGATTGGAAGGACACACGCTGTGTACAGAATGTAGCAGACGCTATCCCCGTGTACCTTCCCCTACCAGCCCCAGAGGCGTTCTGCTTGCAGGGAAAATAGTCTCCTCCAGCTGCTATTGCTGCTGCTGGTGTGGCTCAACTCTCCACTCCCTCAGCACTGCAGCAGTGGCTACTCCCGCCGTAATCTGGCCGCCATTTTGCTGAGGACCAAATGCAATACTAGGAATCTGCCGTATCTGAAAAGAACAGGGTTTGAGTAGCGGATATTTTTGACATGTGATACAATATGCAAATGTACAAACATGCTCTTGTTGTTCTGTCTGGTGTATGGAACACTCTTTACATGAGATTCCTGGATCAGCCAGGCCATAACAATCTGTATGGTGTTTTATGGACTAGTGTGACTTTTGTGGGTTATTATTTCTGGCTTAAGCAGCTCACAAGCAATCTCCCCAGTAAGAGAGAGGGGCAGCCTTAGTCTCCTATTGTCCATTTTCAAAAGAGCTAGATTTTTTTGGTCTGAAAATGCCAGCTGCCACCTGCTTTAGGTTTAACTTTCTGCTTGAGTGATAATATATTATTTGACATATCTTCTGCATTTTAATTGGGGCTGCAGTCAGGGTTAAAAATCATTTTGGAAACATTTTAAGATAAAGGGCTTTTGTTGTAAAGACTCAAACAGTGAAGACGTAAGCAATCTTACTACAGGGATGGTCTCATTAAAGAGTTCTTTCATGGCATTACACTTATTGAACCTTAGCATATAGCTTACAGTACACCTGGGTGATTATTTTGTAGGGACAAAACTCTTTTGTTACTAATTTCCTCATCTCATATAGACAGGTGTTAGATTTGCCCTCCCCATGTGTGGTCAGTAGGATCACATCCAGGTTTGCTATTGAAAAATGATTCCATTGATTTGGGAAACCTCTGCTCTTGTCTATTGTAACTGAGTTTCTGTAGCAAATTATAATCCTGTGGAGTTGCAAATGGAGAACGCAGCAGCTGTTTGATAGCAATAGGCCCTTTAGTTATCAAAATGCTATCACATTACTTAATCCACTGACACTGTTTCTTTATTTACAATGCTGAAACTGTCATTTTTTTCCAAAGGAAAAGTGGACTGAGGTGAACAGTGATGCTTTGTTGCTGAGGATAAGGACAGAAGGATAGGCGTTTATCAGAGGAGAAAGAGCCACATTTGTTAACATCATGCTTCACTGTCCCAGGGATCTAGCTCATGCAGAATATGAACAATGGGGCTAAATACAATGCTTAAACATGCATATTAAACCCCTGTCAGCAGCTACAATTATTAAATAACACCAGGATCTCCCCTAATCTTCCTCTGAAACAGTTTGAATTGGGTGCCAGCCTAATGTCTGTGGGAAGATTATTTCAATCCCTTGGGAAAAGGAGATAATACCCTTGGGACAGTACATTGGAAAGCTGCATTTGATCTCCCCTGACAAATATGACAGCATATTATGTCTGAGAAGGTCCCATCAGTAAAAGGTAGGTTATGCCACCCACAGCATGAAAGACTAAGACTCCCCAACTCCAGCTAACTCAAAAGCTGATAGTATTAGCCTGTTGGCATCAGTGTCACTATCTTGTATTCACTGAATATAGCATTTCCATAAACTATATACCTAATTAAAACACAAGTGGCATAATGTCACTACCATGACATTATGCCACTTCTGGAGATTACAGGGAGAAGGGGAATCCTGTCCAAAGATACTGTGTTCCTCAGCTCCTACTGCAATGAATAGAGCCACGGAATTGCACAGAATGGATTTTCTTGGCTTGTTAAAGGTCTCCCTAAACAAAACAAAAATAAATCTCCTCTACATACTAAGCTGCATGGTATAGGGTTTATACACAGTGCCTCAAATAGATGGGTACATAAGATGAGTTTGGAATTTGGGATTGTATGAAGTCTATGGGCCTGATTCTTCTCCACAGTTTTACATTGGTTCAACTCTGGTTTCAATGTAGTTGCTCCGCTTTATATCTGTGTAAATGACAGTAGAACTCTATCCATTATGTGCTTATTTGACTGACGAAACAAGTATTTCAGATTACTCTTTGCACTATAGAAGCAATAACAGTCTGTTGTGGAGATGTAAGGACCATGGCTGCAGCATAATCTCCTACACTGACTATAACTTGGCTTAGACCCATCAACATAGACAGCACCAGTTGCATTATAAGACCTTTTAACATGATCTCCAACAAGGTAAACTTCACCTTTTTAGTGAAGTTGTTCCCTAAACCTGACCAGCTTAGTGATAGAGTGGACAGAGCTTAGTGACTGACTGTTTTCAGTGGCACTGGTTCAGTGTGATTGGGAAGGGGATAGAGAAGGGTTATTGGCAAGGGGAAGGCTCAATCAGGGCAGAAAAAATGTGGGTCAGAAAAAGGTGCTCCTTCAGAGGTCCTGCTGAATTCTGAAGGGAGGTCGTGTCATTTTTATACAACATCTCCTCTGATCAGTAGACCTGTGCTGAGAAGCTGGTATTCTACAGTAGCTTGAGGCAAACTGAGATGCGGAGGCAGATGGGGGGGCCAGTGTCTTGCAAATCCCTGACTACCTTGGACATCTGGTCCTCCTACAGAGGGATATTTCAACAGCTGGTTTTTTGTTAGTGAGATTGGATTGTGTACCCAAGTCAAAGATCTTATCACAAACCCATATTGGTGGTGGTTCCAATTACAATGATGAATCTGAAAAAGCCTTCAATAGAACACTAAAGGTGTTAGCTAGTACCGAATGGCCACCTCCTGTTTCTATATACAACACTGTCTAAATCTGACATGATGTTATAGGCTTTAAACCAGACTGGAAGTCAACAATAACAGTATTTCAAAATCTCTCACTGTGCAAGTTTTTCTGCATTTGTTCCTGATGTGTACTGTAAATAAGATACCTGATTCTCCGCTCCTACCATTATTATACCAGTGGAACTTCATGGACTTCTGTTTTAAACTGGTATAAGAGAGTCAGGGCTACCGGACTAGTCCCCAGAAATCTGTGCCAGCAATAACCAGCATGGAACCTGGTGCAGAGCTCTTGCCAGCAGAAGGTGGGAGCAACAAAAGGTATCCACAGCATCCCCTCTGCTTGGGGAAGTGAAGCTAATGTAGCTCAAAAAGTGGGCATTGCTGGTGGTGGATAGTGTAATTTGGGCAGCTGGTGACTGCTGATTCTTTCATGAGCCTCTGCTAGTGGGAGTTCCTAGGAAGTCCTCAACCAACAGAATTTCTCAGCATAGCTTCTTGCCCTTCCTTAGGTCAAACTCCTCAGCGTGCAGCAGGCCAGGCTTTGCACATCTCTATTTTGACATGTCCTGGGGTGTGACAGCACTTCCTGACTGGACCAAGCCTAGGTTTGCTCTCTTTCAGGATGATTTCTTCAGTCACTGGCTGCCACACAAAAGATGCAAGATATAGAAGTAGGTACAAGAGGCTGAATTCCACTTGCATTTACACCTGTAAATTTTCCACTAAATTAGTGGAGTTATTCCAGACATACACCAGTGTAATTTAGCACTATATCTGACTCAGGAGCTTCAGCAAAAAAATCTGTGGGGCTAGCTCATTCAGTTATCTCCTTGTGTGAGAAGTACCAATACCCTCACCATGTAATCACTTGAGGTCTGTCAATTGAAAAACAACCCCTTACACAAAAACAACTGTACCTTAGGGTTTGGGGATCTGTCAAGCCCACTGTGATTCTGTGTGGGTAGGTCAAGCTCAATGATTTTCTGTCCTTTTATTCTTCAACATACAAATAAGTTCTGCTGCAGATATTGTTGATATGGCTGCAAGTGGAAGCGGTATAGCTGGTGTTTGTCACAGAACTGTGCATTGGTAAAGCAAGTCCAGTACTTCCTTGAGTTCTGTGCAGTTCCTTGGTGTGAACCTTTCTTTCTTTTCTCTTGCATCAAATATAAGCCTGCTAGCTTTGAATTCTGTTGCAGACCTGTCTTCTATGCATTGAGTGATAAATAAGGGAATGCATTCCCTCTTCAGAAGTCTGTATGCTAGGTCATAATGTGTCCACTGATCTTATCTCCTTATCACTTTATCTGAATGGTGCAGTATCTAGTGCAGAGGTGGGCAAACTTTTTTGCCCGAGGGCCACATCGGGGTTGCAAAACTGTATGGAGGGCTGGGTAGGGAAGGCTGTGCCTCCCTAAACAGCCTGGCTTCCGCCCCCTGACTGCCCCCCTCAGACCTCCCGACCCATCCAACCCCGCCCTGCTCCTTGTCCCCTGATCGCCCCCTCCCGGGACCCCCTACCCCTAACCACCCCCTATCCACACCCTCATCCCCCGGGATTCCCACGCCTATTCAACTGCCCTGTTCCCCTGACCGCCTCTGCTCCCTGTTCCCTCAACCCCGTCCACACCCCCGCCCCATATCCAACGCCCCTGCCCCCTTACCATGCCGCTCAGAGCGGCAGGAGCTCGCAGCCCCGACGCCCAGCCCGAGCCTGCTGCACTGCCCGGCCGGAGCGGGTGGGCCAGAGCACTGGCGGCGAGGTGAGCTGCGGGGGAGGGGGGACAGCAGGGGAGGAGCCAGGGACTAGCTGCCCTGGCCGGGAGCTCATGGGCCGGGCAGGATGGTCCCGCAGTCCATAGTTTGCCCACCTCTGATCTAGTGGAAACAAATAAACATCACCCAAGAATATTGTACTGGAGACTTCCTGATTGCAATTCCCTTCAGATCTTGTATTTTACAGGTATGTCCAGGCCTCAGACTTGTAGTGTAATGCCAGTATAAAATGTAGAGAAGAGGAAACACAGGTTAAGTGGTGGCGTGTCCCACTGTTCACCCTTGCCATTGGGTCCAACAGTTTCACATCTAGTGAATTCCTTGGTAGAGCTGGCTGGAGGCTGACAATTCCATTTCATGATACCTTGTGAAGCTTCATTCATGAATGTAATGGGCCTGTAGATACTCAGCTAGAAGACAGTTTAGATTCGCAAAGTATTTGTATGATAGAAACTTCTAGTATTTGTAGAACCTTCAACCTCTTCCAAAGTGAAAGGTGAATTATCTGCCTATATAACAAAGATCTTCTTTGATCAATAAACTGACTGTACCATATGGCAGACTGTACTGATGTGCTTTCATTTTAGAGACTACAGTCTACTGCTGTCCATGATGAAGTTGAAATGATCTAATTTATTTCTCTCCATTAAAACAGTTTTTAAAAGCACTCAGCTTAACTAGCTTCCAGTTTAACTCTGGGGACTGAGGAGGGGAGGGGCCAAATTATCTACTGACACAAACTGGTGGCAGAACTTCACTGAAGCCAGTGGAGCTGAGCCAAAATCCGGTGTAATTTGGTCCCATGTGTTCCAGGCTTGTGGGCCAGCCATTTACAGTCAATGAGAGAACAAGCTGATCCTTCCAACAAACCAACCCCAGCAATTGTCTGTTTTTAGGAGTTGGATAATATTTGATGTCAACACTTCCAACAGTTAATAATAAATCAATAAAGTGAACATAAAATATTGAAAAGAGTGAATGATTTATTAATCCAGCATGCAGCTGCTAAAGCTAGGGATAGGTTATTGACCTGGATGCATGGGGTCTAAGCGATAATTTCCTGGCACTGCAGCGAAACTGTTGCTTGACTCCAGAATGAGAATAATTTGGTGACTGAGGGGAATTGTAGATGAGCTCACCCTCACTTAACGGCAAAGGAAAGATCAATATGCAGGACATACTATCTTTCTTGTTGTTGACTAACATAGATTTGTATGATACACTCCTACAGGCAGCTTGTAACGAATAAACTTTCTTGCGGACATATGTATTGGGTATCTTTTCCCTTTTTTACTAGTGATAATATAAGGTTAATAAAGTTGAAAGGCCATTAAATCTTTCATTTCTGTTTGGCGACTGCATGAGATGGGTCAAACATTCAGATGCATAACATAAAATGCAAGCTTTATATAAGCGATTGGGAGTCCATAAAAATTTAATTCCTTTTAGTCAGCTATGATTCTGATTACTCTTTATTTCTCCTAGGCAGGAATAGCTTTTAGATTCTTGTATATAAAGAACATGTGGTTCTTTAATTCAAATTAATGTTTTCAATAAAATAAAGGGATACAATTACTCTAGTTTATGGTCTGTATTACTCATGTAATATAAATAAACATTGATTATGTCTTAGAGTCACGGAACTCCTTTGGCTTGGTCTACAACTGCATTTCAATTACTTTGAAATAAACCACCCTTTTTGGTTGCCCTTCTGGATTGGCAGTAGTGCTGCTTCTTCTGGTGTAGGAGATGTTGACTGACAAACAGCTTATCTTGGCTTGCTCCCTTTTAGGCCAGTGACGTGATGGCCTGAAAGCCATGAAGATTGCTGACATCTGTCTTTGCCATATTGTTCATTAAAGGCCTGATCCAAAGCCTTCTGAAGTCAAGAGTTTTTCCATTGACTGCAATTAGCTTTGGATCAGGCCCAAAGTTTGAACTGACATTTGGTCACTTGTCCGTTCTCATAGACTAGAGATGTACACACTCTTCACATCCATATATTAAAAATTGGTGTTCCCCAAAATGAAACCAAACCAAATCTGGACTGGTCTTTGATTGAGGCCAGTAGTGAACATGGAAAACATACATTGAGCTGCCATGTATTTCTGAAGTCATATGCAAGTGTAAATACAATCAAAGGAATAAGGTTTAATGGTGCTGGGATTTCACCCTTGATTGTTTACCAATGTAGTCTATCCCATACTTAATTTGGTATTTCTTAGGGCAAGAATCCTCAAAGATGTATACATCTGGTGCATTGGCTTTATTTAACCTACATGAAGGGCACTGCAATCCTATATAATCCTGGGCCAGGACATTTGGATCTAGATCTGAATTTTTAATCCCCACTTTGGGCATATCCAGATCTGGGGTATTGGTTTGGCGTATTGGAGCCATAAAAGTCAATTATGGAGTTAAATTACAGACGCAGGTCTGTAGTCAGTGTATATAATGTCACTGTCTGCTAAGCAGTGGTCCTCAAACTTCTAGTTAAAAAGGTTTCCTTTCTGTAGTTTGCTGCACACAGGTATACAGCATGATAGCCAAGAGTCCAGCCAGTACCCTTATCATCCGCAGGCAGCTGTTCTGCCAGGGTGAGCTATTGTAAAAGGAAATCTCACAGGTACTAGGGTAAGCTTTTCTCAGCTGGAAGCTGATCCAGCTTTCTGTTGCCAAATGCTGTGTCAGCCAATTCACTTAGACTTATCCAATTACACACAAGTTGTTTATACATACAGCATTCAACACTTTCAGTAAGTTTTTCTGTGATTGTGATGCATTTAATGCTTAGTGATACAGTGAAACTAATAGGACAAAGAGGCTCACACAGAAATCTGAGTGGTGCAGGCAGCACTAAGTTACAGGCATCATCGTTTTTAGAAGACTTTGAAGAGGGAAAACAAGCGTTTTCGGATTTGTTTCCCCCTATACACCTATCTAACACTTACTAGTTTTAATGAGTAGCCCAAATCAATGCTCCTTTTGTGGGGGGCTTCCGAAAATTTGCAGATGGCCTTCTAGCTCAGGGGAAAAGAGCTGAACAAAGCATGGGTAGTTTGAAATTCAGATTTGAATCTGAATTTCTTGTGTCAGGTCTGTCTCTAATTATTTCTGGTGGAAGTTTATATTTATGTATTCGAGGGAGGGAGGGAAATCCTCCTTGCCAACCGTGGCAATGATTTTAGGCCCTTTTTTGTTTTTTTTTTTTTGGTTTGGTTCAAGCATGCGTGTGTATACAAACTCTAGGTAATTTTATTGAGGAGATTGCATTCTGTGTGTACCTCATTTAAACTGCATGAAATGCCAACACTCTCAGAGTATAAGTAACAAGGGGAAATAGAATCTCTTATATTGCTTTCTGAGACCATAAATTGCCCCAAAATTTAGTTTTATATTTTAAGCACACTCAGATGGAATAGTAACTTACTTAACCTTACAGGCTGGAGGAGTATCTTAAAAAAAATTGTTAAGACGTATATCAAGTAGAGGATGATTATAGGAAGAAGGGATCTGGGCTGAGCAAATGTAAACTTGCACAAACCTGTCAGAAATCTGTTTTATTGTCTGATGTATTATACTACTGTGATTAATGTGAAATGGAACTACATTATTGTGTGTGATCTGTATGCAAGTTGCAGATCCGTTAAGAATAGTCCTTATGTGATTTATTTGTATTAATGTCATATAAAATGCTAAAAATAGATGTAATGTTAAAACTGAGGTGCATTCCAATAAAAACAAGGAAATTATGAGTTTAACTCATTCTCAAATGACTGAGGTATTGCAGCACCTACACTGAATGATCTTATGTACAGTAGGCTATATTTTCAAAAGTGCACAGCTGTGGGTGCAGTTTTCCATATGAAAATGTTGTAATATCCAGCTTTCTGCAGCAACACATTTGGGAATGTATACGCGCACACATTTGTATCCAATCCACATATTTGCACAGCTTAAAATTTAGATGTGGAAGACTGCTCTAAGGATTTTAAAGGCTGCGTTGAGGCCCCTTTTAAAATTTGTTCTAATGGGTATTCAAGTAAAATCATTTGGTGTGCAAAAAGTACTCTATTTCTCCACACCTAAAAGAACAAACCACTTATTTCATGCAGAAAACCGCCTTTTGAGGTAATCCGTAAAACAGAGCAAAAGTTAGATGCTGTTTGTGAGTACCTGACAAACACCAATGAACATATTCTTACACCCTTTTGAGAGGTAGAGAAGTGTTATCATTCTCATTTTATATATTATCACAATACATTCACAAATGGCCCATGCTCATTATTTTAGGGCGCTTTTTTTTTTTTAAGAGCTCTGTTTGGATGGCATCTGGCCACATTTGTGCCGTGAACTGCTTTTGTATAACGGTCTTGGGTTCTCTTATTAATGTTCTCCTTGCAGCAGAAAACCAGAACTCTCCAATATTGAATTATATACGCAGAATCCATTGTAGTACACAGCTGCTACAAGAATAGCCACAACAGAGGAAAGCAGGCTGTTCAGCTGCCTCATGCAGTGCAGACTTCAATACAGTACATGGAAAAGGTCTGTGCTTGAGCCAAGGTGTAAAATCATTACAAAGCACTTTTGCTAAGTGTTTTAATGTATGGGGGAGCTATACTGTCCAAAGCCTTTCCTCTAGAAGACTTAAAATGTGACAGCAGTTTAACGAGAAACTAAACCAGTAAATCCTCACCCCGTAATATTCTGAATCTCACATTGCCATCACTAGAGCATGGCCCCTCTGACCATTGCTGGGTAGGATCATAATCCATTGGAATAAATAGATACAGACAACTGCAACATCTGCAGGGGGGAGGGATAGCTCAGTGGTTTGAGCATTGGCCTGCTAAACCCAGGGTTGTGACTTCAATCCTTGAGGGGGCCATTTAGGGATCTGGGGCAAAAACTGGGAATTGGTCCTGCTTTGAGCAGGGGGTTGGACTAGATCTCCTGAGGTCCCTTCCAACCCTGATATTCTATGATTCTTAAACAAAGCTATTGATGAAGGTCGTACAAGTTGGCAGACTAACTTCTACCAATCATCCAAAACTTTACTAAATACATGTTTAACGTAGTCCATTATCAGAAAGTTAGCGAGTTAGTTTTACCTCACTAAAGTGATAGTTAGTAAAATGGTAGACTTGAAGTCTGAATAATTCAAATAAGTAGTGTATAACAAACGTGACTATTGCTAAAATATGTATCTTAAAGAACTGGAAGTCAATCCAAGAATAAACTAAACATTGCTGGGTGGTTTTATGAGATTGAACCATCTAATTGATCTGAGAAAGATCCTGTTTTGGGCAAGAGGAAAATGCTAATACTTGATTTGTTTCTTAATTTCGGGTAATTAACTACTGGAACAATTTATCTAGGGATGTGGTGGATTCTCAATCACTTTACTTTTAAATCAGGATTGGCTGACTTTCTAAAACAGATACTACAGCTCAAACAAAAGGTGAGGGTTTATTGCAGGAATTGCTAGGTGAGGTTCTCTGGCCTCTGTTATGCAGGAGATCAGACTAGGTTATTGCAGTGGTCCCTTCTGGCTTTTAAATCTATGAATGTCTGGGTAAATAGATTCCCAGGGAGACCTAACAGACTACATAGTCAATAGGTGGAGGCCGAGGTCAGTGTGCAAAACATGCACGCTTTCCCCTGAATGCTGATTGTGTGCCCAGTGCAACATCACTGAGACCAATGGAATTGCCAGGGTGTTCACTGGAGTAGAACATGACCCTTTGAGTGCATGTGCACTTGGCAAGTACTGCTGGATACTGGAAAACTCTGTATGCTAGTAGGTACTTAGACATTCAGGTGCATTTTGTTGTACAGTTTACTTGTGCCACTGTGATAGTAGCATGTGTAAATGCAGATAAATTATGCATGTATACTGCAGCATGCAATTGTCAACCTCCACCTGCTTGCCCTAGTATACATTTCTGGCTGGTCTTATATAACTTTTTTCAGGGCTTGCAATAAAAAATGCTTGACATCTATGCAGTGGAGCATGAAATGGTATGGTAAAAATTCCATGACTTTTCAAAAGCATGGATTGCACCATTTTTTCCCCTCACTTGTTTGAGAGGTAAAGATTTTCATGCATTTCTAGAATCAAATTTCAGATTAAAAGGACATGCTACAAAGGCAAACAAAATAAATTTCAGAATTTATTTGTCTTCTATTTCTTCCTGTTCCTTTGTCTGTTGCATCAAATTAAGGTGCAGTGCTGAAACCCTTCCTAAGTATTTCTATACCCAAGCATTCAAAAACCATGAGATTTTTAAGAAATACATGTTATGTTCTTCCTTTTTTGTGTTGGAGCCTTTAGGGTTCATATTTTTCAAGTGATTCTTTGCATTCATATGGACTAGAATTTTTTTTAAAATTAAATGAGATTTATATGAATCCAGGAGCAGGGCCTTCAAGAAAAAAACAAATGCCACAAGAATGACTGTTTCCAATGCTTTTATTCATGCAACTATTCTTGCCAATGTCCCCAGGGGGTTGCATGATTCAGAGTTGTAGGGGTCTCGTCATAAAACTTATGATCAAGATTTTCAAAATCGTTAACACAGCAATAGCCGTAGGCTTATATCTCCAGTTCAGTAATGGCTCATATGAATGTGGTTAGTGAAAGCTATTATGAGTTTGGCAGTCTTTGAAATCAGATCACTTATTTGGGTTCCCTTCAGGATCCTAAATCATGGCCTATATCTGGAAAGTGCCATGCACACACATGATGATGGAGAAAATATCAACAAATCCTACTTGTTTCATTTTGATCAGTTTCATAACTTATAGGATATTTCAAATTAAGTCTAAACTGCTTCTTCTGTGTTTTATATTTTTTTAAAAAAAATCTGAGCCAGATTCTCCATTGCACTTCAGAGCTACTGGTCTGATTACAGAGAGGACTAATGATGGACGTAATTGCCTAGCAGAGAATTCTTCTGGCATAAATCCCGCAAAAGGAGCTCCTATGCCAGCTGTCCCAACCCCCAGTCTGGCATAGGGAATGTGCAAAGAAGAGCTCTGCTCTTCCAAACCACCTCTAGCATAAAGTCCCTTAAAGATTTAGAGCCAGTGGCATAAATTAGAGTAGTTCCTAGGCTGCTCCAGCTGACACTGGACTAGGCTGGTACAGAGTGAGGGAGCCACAGCCTGCTCCCTGACTAGGATCCCACTCAAACCCCTCACTGAGTAGAGCTGTACCACAGGGGAGAGCTGAACTTCTTGGGGTGCCTGTTTGGACCCTTAAGCTGTTAAAATGAATGTTTGTTTGGCTTACACTGTCGGTTCTTAACTTGCACATACTGCCTAGAAACACAGAAAACTTACTGTTTGCAGCAAGGCCACTGGGGAGCTGAGCTAGCCTTCCATCTGGACTGAAACAAGTGAGCTGCTCTGCCCAGATCATATTCTTAAACCAGGAAGCAGGACTGTTTGCTTTTTGAGCTGATCCTTGAGCCTTCTTTACTGGCTCCCTCCCTCATTCTCGCAAAGTGCAGCAAGGTGTTAACTGATCTCGTTCCCCCTGACTGCTGGACCCAGGTGACCTGCTTCAGGTCACATGTGGGACACAGAGCTTTGGGCACACTTTTAATTCAGCTGGGGGAGTTCCAAAACCATTCTGTGCCAAATGGAAAATGAAGCTGTTGTCGGTCCAGGGGCAGCACAGCGTAAGGATAACTGAGCTCCTTCCTACTGCTTCATTCACTTTTAATCTGTAGTCCGTTTATGTTCTTTATTACTGTTGAATGTTTCCAAAAGTTGTGAAAACCCTTGTGCAGTGCCTCTTGGCTTTGGAGCCTGCATCTAGAAAGGAAACTTTATATTTTTATGTCTGCTTGGCTTGGATTTATTCCTCAGAGGGAGAAGCCAGTAATTACTTACTTGGTGGTGATTTCACCTCCTATTATTTATTTATTTTATTTATTTATCTAATTTATTTATTTTTCGCATTCATAGAGCAGCTCTTGCAGAACTCAGTGACACAAGCCTTCAGGTAATGCACTGCTAAACTTGGAAGAGCCAGACTTTAACTGAAAGGACTTGTTCAAAGCTGGTCTGTCTTACTTCTACTTTTCTCCAGGCCATAGTGAAATATGCGGTCGTGAACACGAGTCGGACATCCGTTGTATTGCACTTTTTAGTCACTAGATAAAATAATGATCCCGTAGGAATTCACAACAAATCTAGATCTATAAGAGAAATTATGTTTAAAATCTTTCTTTTTCTTATTTGAATATACATTATTACCATTTTTCAGGTTGGCAACTAAGCTGAAACAGTTGGATGAATATACTCTGCGTGTTTTCCTGTTTAGCACTGATCTCTGTTCCACAAGACAGGATGGGCAGCCAGTCACTGAAAACCCACAGCCACTGAGATTCATCTTTCGTTTTTTTTATTTCCTCTGCTGCATTTACTTCTAGAGGCTTGGGCTAGTGATGGGAAGGCTGATGAGTCAGTCTATTGTGTTGCCTGTGGATCCTGTATATTTTCCCTTCAAGAGGCTGTTTCCATTCTGAATCACTTGATGTGCTGTGCATTCTCTTTAAAACTTCAGTCCTCAGTCACTAGGATCAAATACACACAGAGGCCGCAACTGGAGTTCAACTGTGAGGTGGAAGGGGAGTTCTAGTGTGTCTTCTATGAACTTGGCCTCCTTAGTTAAAGTAAATAATGTGGCGATGGTGTTCTTTAAGTTGGAAGACTGACAGTTTCATAAATCTATGAAAATTCTATGGAGAATCCTAGGCCATTCTAGAGGTACTTATGGAGGGGGTTTGAAAGTCAAAGGTGGCTTCAGGCTACCGTTATGCACCCCGAGTCATAGCCTGTTCCAGCAGTATGCCAAGTCAGTCCTATGTTGCAAGATATGGACAGTATATGGCTGCCCTAAATTTCACCTTGCTACCCATAGCACCAAGGGATTGTTCCTGCAATTGTGGGATCATGCACTGAGGACTGCTACGGCAGCTGAATGCCACCCAGGGAAAACTGAGGGAGCCTGATTAATCCAGATTTTCAGCTGTTTTTGGAGCACAGTGGTGAATGAGGGCCATTGGGACTCATTCTTTACTAAAATACACCTTGTGTAGTCCTTGCTACCTGTGCTAAGTGGGTGTAGAATGCAACAAACCTTTACAGCCAATTTGTATTACTGTTGCCTAGGATGTAACTGACTCTCCAAAGCCCATTTATAAACCAGTCTGACCGGTAAAAGCATCAATTTGCAGACTGGGATCAATAATGCATGAATAACTGATTTGTTTGCATATCGTTTGGCTTTGTTTCACTGTTGGATGTTCAAGTTAATAAACATGTTTTCATGTAGGGAAAAAAAAATTGGAGTAGGATGCAGAGCAGTGCTTCTCACCAGATTCTTCTAAATTTCTGTGTAAGGCACCTCCCATCATGAGTTTTCTATTGTATTTCCCTTTCCCGATCTTGTCACTAGTGGAGATATTTTTAATACATATTTTAAAAATTAATTTTGGTTGCACAGAACAAATACACTGGGGCAGGCAGAAAGCCTGGCCTGGTGGACTGAAATCCCAGAGAGGGGACTTGGAACCTCCAAAGACACCAATCTCTGAAGAACACTCCAGCGTGGTGAGGCAAATGAGACAGGGAATGGCATATATGCATGTTTGGATCTGTACACTGTGCTAGCTAAAATAAACAGTGACTGGTTTTGGAACCCTTTGCTAAGCTTTTGTCTATTTGCTTCCACTATCATGGGCCCCTGAAGAGATGAACTGTAAGCCGAAGTGCCCACAAGGTAGAGCTCTGGGAAGGGGTATGCTAGGGCAGCTAGCACTAGTTACGGGGCCTAGGAAGTTGGATTGTTGGCTCTCAGTTCTGAGAGGGGTGTGCAAGAAAAAAGTTCTGCATCTCAAAAGTGTGCCATGTGATCCAGAGGAAATGCCTGGATTCTGCTTAGTCTCAGGAAGTTTAAAAGCACATGAGTCCAGCATGTGGGACCCAGACACTGCAGCTTGCCTTTACCAGGGTTCTCTAATTTTTCATTCCCCCATGACATTACGCAGGGTACAGTCTGGACTGTTGGACAGCTGTGCCCCCTCAATTCTCCAGTCTAGGTACCTTTTACACTGCTTTGCTGTGAGAAGTACCACTCCTGGCCTGCTCACACACAGCCTGCAGCATGTAAATTGCTCCCAGCTATACAGTACTTAAGCCAGCCACTCTTGAATTACATTGCAGAGCAACACCAGCAAATTCCCATTCCCGGACTTCCCCCAGAAATGTACACCTTGTAGTGCCCAGCCCTCTCCTCTCTCAAGCTCATGTAAAGTTGGTCCTTGTATGACTAGAAAATCATATGCACAAATCCAGTTATCCCAAATGGAGTTTCCCAAACATTTCAATCCAAACACACTGGTTAGATAAAACAAGTTTAAGTACAGAAAGATAGATTTTATTTTTTTTAATTTTTTTTGACAAGTAATGAAGCATAACAGTCAGAATTGGGTACAAAGAAATAAAATGTAACATGCAACTAATACCTAACTTAACAAGCCAAAGTAAATTCAAGCAAAAGGTCTCTCTCTCGTGACATGCTTCTTACTGGCTGAATTCCATTCATACAGGATCCTTCCCTCAGTCCAAAGCTGTTACTTCATTCCTGAGGTGTTGTGGCTGCTGTGGATGGAGACAAAGGGAGGAATATTTTGGCGAGTCCTCCATTCTTGTACCCTTTCCTCTTTGAGAATCATCTCGAGCTGGGATTCAGGGGAGAGAGTCTGTGGGGATAGGAGCCTCCAGCTGTTTCTTTGCCAAATTGTAAATTTCTCACTCACACCCTTTTTTCCTGCCAGAGAATGGCCACTTAACCAGATGGTGGTCCATTTGATTTCATCGACACCTGGCTGCAGTGTCAGTCAGCCTTATGTCTCTGAGGAACTGGTTTGTGGCTTCTTCCCCAGATTTGGAATATATCTTTCTAACATCATAGAGTAGAATCTCATAACTTCACATGCAATGTTGCCACACATATGTTACCAGGACAGTCATGATCAGCAAATCATGTTTTCAGATTATATCTTACAAGGCAAAGTTTGTACAGAATTTATCATAGCCTTGAAAAGGGGGTGGACCTAGGGATTCTCTCCCCCTCTGTTACCGAAAGGGGGGAAATAAAGAGAGTGAGAACACTTAGACATCAATCATTCTATTGCCTTCAGCAGCAAAAAGAGTGTGGGGGGGGAGGGACAAAAATCAGAAATCTTTATTTTCAAAAACTGAACTGAAATTTCCTGTCAAAATTTTGTCAAATAGCATTTTCCTTTAAAAGAAACAAAAAAAATTTCATAGTTGACAACCCATTTTTAAGCACGAATTTTGACCAGCTTTAAAAGTGACAAGTCAAACAGTGAATGCTGATTTAGCAAATAATAGAAATAAACAATTTGTAGATACTAACCTATAGGTTGAAGTTTGTTCATGGAAGGCCTAATCCAGCTCCAATTGAAGTCCATGATCTCCTTGAAGTCCAAACTCCCATGGACTTCAGTGTTGCAAGACTGAACCCATAAACGAATATTTGCAGAACATGCCCCCGAAAATTATTAGAAATTAGAGTGGGTTAGTGAATGATTTACAAACAAGGAAAAGGGGCTAAATTCACAACAAATATCACTTACAACAAATATGTCCACAAGCTCTAATCGTTGGTGATAGGAACCATTCTGGAGACTCAACTACAACATTGTTAGTATAAAAACAGCTGAAAACCATCTTTCTCTTGGTCTTGAATGCAGGATGTGAATGCTACTAATTTGAAATTGTGACTCAAGTTCTTACCTGGCAATAAGCCAATTAACTTTTAAACAGATATGTAAATCTTAAAAAAAACTTTCTGAGACCTCTACTTCCATTTTTATTATTTGTTATATTTATTTCCTTTCTATATATAAATGTCCTAAAGCATAACTCATGAAGGAAATTCTCTGAATGAATTCATATTCATTTCTGGCTTGTGGAAGCTGAGTGTTATATTCATGCTTATTTGCATTCACATAGTCCTTTGAGGGTATTTTTGTCTCTTTCAGAAGTTACATTAGATGGCAGATCTGGAGTAGTGATCTGGAACCGCCTGCAGATCTTGTTTCTATTAAACAAGAGACTTGGTGCTTGTCTGGTGCCATCATGTTCCACTGCCATGCAAGAGACAGGGAAAAGGACACTGCCTTATTCATAACTCCAGCACCAGAGGTATGGACCATGCTTGATCATTGTGCTGGTCCTTTGCAGTGGGTGAATTTCACCTTGCTATGCCTTCCCCACAGGTGGTATCAATATCCTGTCAGCATATAGCAGGGGAACCAGGGCCTGCAGTTGTCTCTTTCCCTTGCATGATGGAGGGGGTGACTCAGGGAGGGGGGGCCAAGGTCCTCTCGCGCAAGCACCAGATACAATCTGGTTCCATATTTTAAAAAATGTTGTACAGTTGCCTGGCATTAAATCCTCTCAATGCAGCCGAGCTGACAGACTTGCATATGTGCTGTTGAAAGGGCTTCACTGAAATAGAGGGCAGGGGCTGTGTGCACAGGGGGAAGGAGAGAGGGGATGTTAGTTCTGGAGGTGATCTTAGGCAGCTACCACAGGAAACAGCTCCACAGAAACTCCCCCTTTGGCTTCTGACAGCCCTGAAAAATAGCCAGGTTTGAACATATAGCTCTGGGCACGTTTTTCTATTATCATGCTTACTGGCTTAGTTTTTAGTGAGCTATGCACTGCCCTGCCATGATATAACACAGGCTAAACAAACATATTTGAGGGGAAAAGAGGTGTGAGCTGCCAAAACCAGAGTTATTTGCAAATAGGCAAATACATTACCTCACAAATCTCCCTCCATTCTGTAGTGTCTGAGCTGTTTTTCAGCTGGTACAGCCTATATGATAAATGTAAGTGTAGTGTAAATACCATTATAATCTGGAATGTGGGAACCAAGCGGTGTCTTATTTGCTTTCCAAATCTGGTTTTAATTCGTGTGAGAGAGATGTTCAGCTGTATCTTTATTTATTTTTTACATTGCTACTCAAAGTGACAGTAAGAGTGCAGTAATGTACAGGCTGTCTGGCTTGTTACAGGGTCTGTCTTTCTCGCTCTGTTGTCAGAACAAGATCATCCTTAGTCATACATCGTCGGATGATCCTGTGGCACGTCTGCATTCTGGGAAGAGGAGGGTTAATGCAGTGAGGGAGCCAACTGAAGTCATGCCATTTTTATGATGAGGTAGGGAAAGTTGCTTCTTGGGCAGCTGGCAGGAGAGTGAGGGAGTGCCAGCTTTTTTTAGTGCTTGCTGCTAGAACTTAAGCCTCCCCTGACGCTCTGTTGCCCCCTGCTCGAGATGTGGAAACAGTTAGTATTATAGGGGCTGTCATGAAAAACCGTCTGTTCAGGCTGAGGATGTCAGAAACTGTAGCAATGCCCATTTCTCAGCTGCTAGCCCTGTTAATGCTTCCCCCACCCCACACCTCCTTTGAAAGAGGCTTTGATGTCTTCCTGATCTATGAACCACTGTATGTAGTCTCAGATCCATATGTCTGGATAAAGTGTTGCGTGACACTTGGATGGACCCTGGAAGTATAAGATAATCCCTTTTAATTTTTTAAGCTCTATAATAGCTTCATGAGGTATATGCAGGAACTGATTAACTCATGCACTAGCAAAGCAAATGTGGACCCTCTATAAATTTCTATTTAACTGTAGACAAGTACTTATTTCTCTGTGGGCTGCATGGCCCAAACTCCGTGGCTACATCCAGAATAAAGAGGTAATGCAGGGATACAGAACATTTTTCTATTTAAAGACAACAGCTTGTTTCACTGTAGCCCGCTGGGTGATTCTTTGCTCGCTTGGACCCCAGATCTAGTGCATTCTTTCATATAAGTGAAGTATGGCAGCTGCAGTTGGGTGTATCGGGATACTCATGCAGGATGAGTTCATTGTGTTAACTTCCTTAGTGGGTATAGTCTGTTAGTGTATGTTTGACAACTACTTTGTGATCTTTCACGAAAGAGGAGTTGCTCATAGAATAATTGAAAACCCTTCACAAGTTGATTTGGAGGAGAAGTCAGTAAAAAGCTCCTCGTTTAGGATCATACAGGGGCATGTTTAAGCAGGGAGGTTCCTTGCACTGGCAAAAGGCAGATGGACTAAATGGCCATAATAGGTCTTTTCCGTCTCTGATTTATGAGTTTGTAATTCAAGAGCTGCTTAGGTTGATACATTTTGTGTTTGCCCTCCTCTCTCTGAAATTCAGCTGAAGCTAAATGCAATCCAGAACGGAGCTTGGAGTGCTTTTCTCCCAATATTTATTTGCAGCTACAGCTACCTCAGTTTTAAGACCTTTAACAACACCAACTCAATGTCATAAATATTATACCAGCAACTTCTCTATAGGGAGCTGATGGGCTATACAGTTAATGAAAATTCCTAAAGCAGTGATATGGTGAGATTCCTAAAATGAAATTCAGAAACTGCCACGAGTTCAAGACAAGTTCAGTTTGCAAAGTTTGCCTCTGAGTTTCTCCTCCTGCACTCTTACCTCCCTCCCCTCACCCCCCAGTCCTGAGCTATCTGATTACAGAAATCCACTGCAGCATGCATATGTCTTAAGATCTAAAGGCCTGGGTAACACTCTCTAAAGTTTTACGTTATAACTCTTTCAGTTAGGGTATGATTTTTAGTTCACTGAAATAGTTATTGCAGTGAATACCCCAGTGTGGATGCAGTTAACTAATACAAAGATGACTTATCCTGGTATAGCTGTTCCCATCTGGAACATCAGGTGGTTAGGGACTATTTAGAAAAGCTGGACGTGCACAAGTCCATGGGGCCGGACGAGTTGCATCCGAGAGTGCTGAAGGAATTGGTGGCTGTGATTGCAGAGCCATTGGCCATTATCTTTGAAAACTCGTGGCGAACCGGGGAAGTCCTGGATGACTGGAAAAAGGCTAATGTAGTGCCAATCTTTAAAAAAGGGAAGAAGGAGGATCCTGGGAACTACAGGCCAGTCAGCCTCACTTCAGTCCCTGGAAAAATCATGGAGCAGGTCCTCAAAGAATCAATCCTGAAGCACTTGCATGAGAGGAAAGTGATCAGGAACAGCCAGCATGGATTCACCAAGGGAAGATCATGCCTGACTAATCTAATCGCCTTCTATGATGAGATTACTGGTTCTGTGGATGAAGGGAAAGCAGTGGATGTATTGTTTCTTGACTTTAGCAAAGCTTTTGACACGGTCTCCCACAGTATTCTTGTCAGCAAGTTAAGGAAGTATGGGCTGGATGAATGCACTACAAGGTGGGTAGAAAGCTGGCTAGATTGTCGGGCTCAACGGGTAGTGATCGATGGCTCCATATCGAGTTGGCAGCCGGTATCAAGTGGAGTACCCCAAGGGTCGGTCCTGGGGCCGGTTTTGTTCAATATCTTCATAAATGATCTGGAGGATAGTGTGGATTGCACTCTCAGCAAATTTGCGGATGATACTAAACTGGGAGGAGTGGTAGATACGCTGGAGGGGAGGGATAGGATACAGAAAGACCTAGACAAATTGGAGGATTGGGCCAAAAGAAATCTGATGAGGTTCAATAAGGATAAGTGCAGGGTCCTGCACTTAGGACGGAAGAACCCAATGCACAGCTACAGACTAGGGACCGAATGGCTAGGCAGCAGTTCTGCGGAAAAGGACCTAGGGGTGACAGTGGACGAGAAGCTGGATATGAGTCAGCAGTGTGCCCTTGTTGCCAAGAAGGCCAATGGCATTTTGGGATGTATAAGTAGGGGCATAGCGAGCAGATCGAGGGACGTGATCGTTCCCCTCTATTCGACATTGGTGAGGCCTCATCTGGAGTACTGTGTCCAGTTTTGGGCCCCACACTTCAAGAAGGATGTGGATAAATTGGAGAGAGTCCAGCGAAGGGCAACAAAAATGATTAGGGGACTGGAACACATGAGTTATGAGGAGAGGCTGAGGGAGCTGGGATTGTTTAGCCTGCAGAAGAGAAGAATGAGGGGGGATTTGATAGCTGCTTTCAACTACCTGAAAGGGGGTTCCAAAGAGGATGGCTCTAGACTGTTCTCAATGGTAGCAGATGACAGAACGAGGAGTAATGGTCTCAAGTTGCAGTGGGGGAGGTTTAGATTGGATATTAGGAAAAACTTTTTCACTAAGAGGGTGGTGAAACACTGGAATGCGTTACCTAGGGAGGTGGTAGAATCTCCTTCCTTAGAGGTTTTTAAGGTCAGGCTTGACAAAGCCCTGGCTGGGATGATGTAACTGGGAATTGGTCCTGCTTTGAGCAGGGGGTTGGACTAGATGACCTTCAGGGGTCCCTTCCAACCCTGATATTCTATGATTCTATGAAAGCAGAACTGTTATGTCAGTATAAAGCAGCTGCATCCCCGCTTAGGGGAAGGTGGGGTTTTTACTGTATGGTATAATTAAAATTGTAGAACTTCCTAATGTAGAAAAGACCAAAGATAGGCCATGGCCACAACATTAGATTGAAATCCCGATTTCACCTCTTGAAATTCACAGTGCTCTGTGTAGGGTTTTGCCTTGACACAGAGAAAGACACTCATGAAATTTGGAGCCACAGAGGGGTTTGGATTCTGAACGCTTTCAAATTCCAGAGGTGTTTATAGCTAGCGTTTTGGGTCAGGCCCATCTGTCTATGCGCAAGCGTTTTGTACCAGCCTATAGCTGAAGGATGGAGTATCTGCCATTTCTGTGTAAGGTGGACTGGAAAATAGAGAGCTGTGCACTAAATCTGTTTTAGAAATGAGATTCTAAGTGGCCTCCAGGTCATGCCCTTGAGATCCATGTGTCGAGGGAACCTTCTGTATGGGGGTCTCTCTCCTGCAAATTTTGGGATTTACTGGTTTCTCTGGGTAGAACTACAACTCATTCTGGAGGGGCAGAGCGGACCCCAGCTCCTGTGCAATGATTGGGTGCAGAGATCCTGACTGAATTTTCCTCTTGGCAGGCTAGCTCCCATAGGTATTTCTGGCAGAAGGGCCTCTCTGGGCCTTTGTGACTGGAGGGATGCTAACTGCATGGCCAGATTCAAATATGAGAAGTGACTGAACAGCTTGGTAACCCCACCTAAAAGCAACTGTCCTTTCAGTACATGTCACCGTCGCTCTTCAGATAAACAGAGATAAAATCATAAGAGTGGGGACAATCATGCATGTCTCTACTGGGCCATGAAACTCAGCAATGACTCTATTAAGTTATGGGGAGGACTCAGCCTGAAGAAATGTTCATTAGACAGTAACCTGGTTTAGAAACTTCTCAGGCACGAGGTCGGAGGCATCTCTAGCAGGTGAAATGGATCTGCTATCTGCAAGTTGTTAACGAATCCGTCTCTGCAATGATGTCTTGGGACCTGTTGAAACTAAACTAATAATAATCTTTTTTCTATATTGCTTTTCATCCCAGTTCAAAGCACTCTACAAATACTATGGACCAAATTATGCCCTCGGATGTGTTGCACATGGCTTCCACTGTCTTCAGTGGCAGCCTGATTCAGGCATCTAACAGAAGAATTGAGACTTATTTAATCGAACCTCAGAACATCTTGGTAAGGGATCACTTCATTCATTTCTGGGGCAGAGCAGAGAAGCTGTTTAACAATAATAATACCTAACAGTTTTGTGTCAGGAACAGAATAATACCATTTAATTCCTACTACAAAGGCAGGCAGAATTTAATCCCTGTGATTGGAGTGTGTCCAAGTTTCAGCCCTCACTCTTTTTATATATCTTTAAAAAGGCCTGGGTTCTTTCATCTGCGACAGAAAAACAAGGTGCACACCCGTCATAGCTATTAAAGACACCACTACCGAGGAATGTGTCCCCTCTTTGAGTAATTACCTGTCTTGACTTTGCTTAGCTTGTAAGATCTTCTGGAATAGCAGCCCCTGTGTTTTGTATAATACTCCTCTTCTAGCAGTTTAGGGCAGAGGGTGAAGAACGCCATTCTACTTACAGGTGAAACTGCTGGTGGAATTTAGGCAGGCACAATGCCCTATGTATTGCAAATGGAATTCGGCCAGGGAACATATCTATTTCTACAAAAAGTGACTGAGAATTTTAACAATACATAATCAGGAGCTCAGTTTGACAACCTTTCCCCCAGGACGGTACTCCTAATGCTATGTTGGGGTTTGAGGAAGGGTGTCACATACCACATCAGCAACAGCACTTTTTGAATCCTCCCACCTCCCTGGCTTGACCCTACTTAGTCTATGAAATCGGATGATAAGTTGGAATAGCTCTTATTTGTTGGGTGGGAAGCAATATCTAATAATTCTTAATTCATTTGATAATTTCCCTCAAAATGTTAAAACATTACCTTAATGTCAAATAGCTTATGCTGGAATAAAATACTATCTTCTTATAAGTGAGTAGTGTAGAATAGCCCAGGCTTCTGCCTCATAATCACTCGCTTGATAAAGGTGCTTACAAACAGGTTCATTTTCCCTTCTGAGGATTAAAATAAGATGCCACTCATTTCAGTTCCAGTACTAATGTTTAAAACTTGTGCAGCTGCTTCATAATAACACGTTTAATTTTGAGCAAGGCACTACACAGTCCGTGACCCAGGGTAAGTCTTCACTGCAGACTTAACTCGAGAGTTTTTCGTCTCGAGTTAGCCTCGCTCAACTGAGAACAGCCACGCTGTGAAAAAACACTTGAGTTGCTGTGTCCTCACTGGTGCTGCACTCATTCATGTGTGACACTAAAACTTCCGGGAGCGTATCCCACAGTTCTTTGTGCTGCAGTCAATTGAGACCCTCTATGAATTCTTTCCTAGTGAATGGTAGGAGAATTTGTCTGTTCTTTCAGGGCATACAGAGGAAGGAGGGTTGGAAGGACTAGAGGCATTTGATCAGAGTTGGCTTGCGTCATGTTAGCAGCTGGTGGGTTGTGCTCATGCAGGTTTTAGCTTATACTTCCAACGGGCCAGAGTTAAAAGCAGCACCACACTCAAGGATTTTTTGTGTGTGGACAGGGCTTGAGTTAGGGGCAGCCCTTGAGTTAATCCAGCTGTGAAGTCAAGCCCTCTGTGGTGGTGGACTCCCTTGGTCCAGAATATAGCTTTCATGTCCAGACAAAAAGGGAGTGGTCAAAATGTGAACCAAGCAAAAACAGGTGCAGTGTCTTCAGAATGAGAGATACCTGAAACAGTAACCGAGAGGTGGGAACTGTTCCATTCATCTGAGTCAAGTTTCTGCAACTCCATGCCTGCAGAATTTGGTATTTTGTCAAGATGCTGTGGAATTCAATATTTCTGACATAGAATTTGTCATTTTGTTGCATCCAAGTCCGATTTATTTGTCTCCCTGACACGCTGGGACTTGCATGCAGCTGTCTGATTCTTCAACTTTCCCCGCTTCCTAGATGGTTCTAGGCAGCTGGAACTTGCAAACAGATTGCTGGTGGGGAGTGGAGGACCCAGAAACAGCCAAGACCCAGAGAGCCAGATAGTTCAGTTTTTTAAGGCCAGCTGCAAGCTTTCCATTCCCCATCCCATGTAAGGGGAAAGAGTTTCTTAGTGGGATCACCTGGGCAACGTTATGGTATTGACAACTACGTAGTGAAGCTGGGCTATCTGGGGGAGAGGGACCGCTTGAAAATAATCATTTTGTTGAAAATAATTATCTAGAGTTGGCAACAATGAGCCATGGATTGTTGGTGTGAGGGGTGGATGGGAAGGGAATGAAGGGCATTTTAGGGCAATAGAATACATTAATGTTGCTGCAGAATTTAGTGGTTACTGTTGCACACTTTAGAAATTGCTGCTGCAGAATTTAGGAGGTGTTGCTATGAAATTTGGTCTGTTGGTGCCATCAAATGCATGGGGCTCTAACTATAAAACCCATCAAATCCATTTGTCTGATCTAATCTTATATACTGAACACAGCCTTTCAGAGAATAGGGTTTTGTGATTGTGTGAGTGTTCTCTTTTTTTACTAATACTGACTCTTGTTGTTTTTAAGCTACTGTAGCAAATGGTTTAAGTTCGGTTCGAGGCCTTTTGCATGTGACACACTACTAAATTCCCAGAGTTAAAAGCCTTCTAACATCATTTAGAGGCCAGAATTTAACTACAATGTGTTGTTAGTTACTCTTCCAATAAAGTAAAATGCACATAATCTAGACAGACGTGGTTACAAGCAGCGTTTACTGAAGAATATAAATATCAGCAAATCTAAGTTCTCTCATGTACCCCTCCCTAGCAGAATAACAGGATAATATACTATATAACAGTAATTTTGTTTGGACAAGTTGTATTTTTTTCCTTCGTGCTTATGTGTCAAAAATCTGGTAAATGAAATGATACTTCTGTATTGCATCTGCTTGTTTGATGGACAGCTGACAACTTGCGTAAACAGTCTAATCCATATGCACTGTTGCGCAATTGCAGCATACGACAGTTTCCATTTATATAACATCTACAGGACTCTTCTTTTAATCTCATTTTATGTAATAGATGAAGAATAAAATTCCTTGCTTCCGTTTCACAAGTAGTAAACTTGTATCTTTCATTCTGAATTGGTTTCAGAGCCAAAGATTACAAATGGCCTGTTTAAGATTTTAATCAGCATTATCTGGCAGCAAACTGTAAAGGTTCTGGGAGTTTATCAGATGCATGTGCATGCTAAAAAGTGACTTTTGGACTCAGGCAAGTAAGTAATGAGGGTTAGAATTTAAAAGAAGCCTAAGGGATTTAGATGTCCAACTGTGTTGAAATCAGTGGGATTTTGGAACTTTACAGTGTGAGAGTAATATTATCGCCATTATACTGAAGTGAAAACTGAGACACACAGAAGTTAACTGGCTTCCCCAATGCAATACAGTTAGTCAGCGGCAGAGCTGGGATTGAAATCACGAACCACTGGACGTGATGATCCATGTAGTAGATGAGTTGATACAATGGACCAAATTAATTGTATTGAAATATAAATGCTGAAATACTGTATTGTAGTGCAGATTGACTGCTCTTTACAGCTACCTTTCTTCATTGGACTAAATGTCTGGTTCAAATTAGAAAATCCCATGAGAAGTCAATGTCTCAGATTGTTTCACTGGATTGAAAAATCTCCTGAGGAGAGAGGCTTTTCCTTTGAGTGTCTGGACAGGCAGAATGGGCCACCTGAGGTATCAGCCTCTGAGGAGACTGACAGACACAAGGAGGAGGGAGAAAATCAGCAGAATGGCTGAAGTACCCTCATAAGCTGTTTTTGCTCTCAATGTTCTATTGTGGTTTCTGTGAATACCACTCTGAAGGGGTCAGTGGCAGGGGAGGTGCTTGTACTTAAGCCTTAACAGTGGCTGGGCATGTCAGTGCAAGAACAGGACGCTGGTTCTTTTGGAAGCCAAAGACCTGTCTCTGAAATATCCTCCTTCTAAATGCAAAGCTTTCATTGCAACAAATCCCACCAGCTGACACTGTGTCTGCATCTCCGAAAAATGTACGGTCCTGGCCTCAGATTTCAAATGCAAACGCTTTTGTTTGGACTGTATTTCACAACAGGGATCCAACTCTGTGTGTGTGTCTGTGTGTACATAGGGGATAGAGATTTGAATATCTGTATGTGATTTTGGATAGGATCAAGGCTGCCTTTTCAAAGTACTAATGTGAAATCTCCAAACTAGTTGGGTGTAACGTGCCGATAATGTTAAACAGCCATAGTTAAATCAAAGAGTGTAAAAGCCTCAACTTATAGAAGGAAAAGAAAACCTGAGCTTATTATGTGTGATTACATCTGCTCATAATTAAAAGGAGACACACAGGTCTTTAGATATTAATGTTTAATCGGATATCTAAATCTATTGATATTAATTAAATGCTTACTTAGGGTCACTGTTTAAAACATGCCCTACTTTGCTTGTTTAGTGTGTGGCTTTTAATTCCCTTTTGCCAAATTCAGAACATAGTTCAGTAAAAGTATATTCTTACTCTTATTCCATACACAAGGTTAATATGAGTAATTTTTTAAAAAAAAGTCAAAGTAGAAATTAGAGACTCAAATTAGCATTTCATTGGTTTTACTCAATATTTGTCTTTCTATTTTTCCTTGGAAAACTCCCTGGGAAAATTCTATAATCAACCCTTTGCCATTTCAAATTAAATTTTCTGCCAAAACATAGTATTAAATTAGAGCAATTAGAAAGTTAGGGGCCAAGGGTTAATCTTCACATTTCCTAATAATTAGACTGTTAAAAATATAACATAATTTATTGCTTAATTTCACCATGCATATGCGTTGGAAGTACACAAATGTGATATCTGATGGCACATCTAGATAAGCATTTGAAATGAGCACCATCAGGTTATAAACACGAGTGTGAAAAGTGTTTTTATACAATAGAATCCATTTCATTTTGCAACTCCTAATCCTCCAGTATGAAACCTCAGACCACAAACAGTGCTTACTGTGATGGTCAAATTGAGTCCTCTCCTGGCATAATTTTTCAATTAGAGATGGACTGTAATTGGAGATTTGAATCGGATACAGATTTTGAATTGGAGATTTCAGTTTAGAGATTGGAGCGCTCTCTCTAATGGGCCTTAATCCTGCCACTGAATCAGCTAACCTGACCTTTGGGAAATTTTTATCCACAGCTTGAATTCCAATTCCTAAGGTTAGGAGTGGTTGGATCTAGGGTTTTGTGCTCAGTGTTCAGGGAGAGGCATGTTTAACAACCAGTGACTATCAAACCATTGACTTTATGGCTGACCATCTGTGTTAACAGTATGGGTAAAATTTCAAAAGTGACTTCAGCACCCAGGAGCCTAAGGTCTGGTCTACACTACCGCTTAAGTCAATACAACTTACATCACTCAGTGGTGTGAAAAAGACAACCCTCTTCTCCCCCCCCCACCCCGAGTGATGCAAGTCACAGTGACCTAAGCGCTGTCCCACAGGTGCAATCTTGGTAGGTTCCACCTCTAGCAGAGGTGGAGTATTTATGTTGATGGGAGAGCTCTCTCCTGTCTGCATAGCGCGCTTCACCAGATGTGTTACAGCGGCACAGCTGCGTCAGTGTAGTGTAGAATTGCCCCAAGTCTTATTGAAGGTCAATGGAACTTAGGCCCCTCAGTGCTGTAGCCACTTTTGACTTAGACTTCTAAGTCTGTTAGGTGCTTTTGAAAATTTACCTTTACAGTTCTTTTAATAGTTCAGGATACAATTATGGAAATCAGGAATCTTCTGCATGATACTGAGCGTGCTCAGGGAATGCTATCATACTGCATGATTGGTCCCTATAGGCTTCTTTCCTAGAATATTTCATTTACTCACATGAATCGTCTTTTATGATTTGATGATTGTCACCATTTAAATGCTAATGTTACTGGGTGTTTTCATCTCACAAATGAACATATATATTTATGTAAATTTTTATTAATGTCTTGCTGCATGTGAATCCTACACCAAATTGCTCCTGTGTGCTCAGATGGTGAAACTTTCCTTTGCAGAAGGATACCGGCCTTTTTGGTATTGAAATCTACATGAAGAATAACATGGTGCTGTGAAACTGTGTTCTGTAGAAAATGTGATGACTTGTGGATTAATAGCATAACATATACCTTGTTTAGGAGCACAGCACTGATATGTTCGTGAAGTATTTCATTGCCACATGGGGCACCTCTGCATTATATTCAGCTGCTCCCCAATTCTGCCTGTTATGTGGATCACAAATTTAGAGGGGGAGAAGCTACCCCACCACGTGGATTATGGACATCATAAGGGTCAAGAGCCCTCTTCCTGGATCTACAAAGGCAGGAGTTATCCACTTGGACAACCCCCCACCTACATACTGCTCCACTCACCCCCTCCTTTCTGGTAGTTTGGCTCCTGCACAAGCTGTTCTGCCATTGGCTGGATCCCCCTTCAGCTGCTTGGCAGCCATCACAAGGGTGAAGCATGGGAGGGTAATGCTGTTTGGAGCAGCAATAGCTCCTATTAGATTCCCTTCTGGAATTCCCCTAGGGCTGACGGGCAATGGTGGCTTGAGGAATGGATTGTCTAATGTTATTCCCTTCTTCAGCCCTATGCTGAAGTTGCATGGAACCTCTTCCATGTGTGGCCCCAGGCGAGGAGCATCCACAGGATTCCAGGGAGAAAGGACATTGCTATGAAGTTAGCATTCCTCTTCTTTGGCATATCCAGGTGGGAGCACTAACCCCCTCTCCTCTGCAGAGGGGATGCTCCAGCCCATTAACATCAGGCCAACAGAGGGCAGTGATAAAACTCCCACTGACTTAAATAGAAACAGGATTGTGTCTATAAAATCAGTCACAGTGCACTGTTACAAAAAACTTAGGGAAGCTGCTCTTTTGAACCATGAAAATCTTTCCAATTAATGTCTTCACTGAGTTTGCCAAAAGTCCTCAACACCAGAAGAGACAGAAATCACCATCGGGCATTATTTAGCATGCTGCATGCAAAACACAAGCAGGTACTCATACAAGGACATCTCACTTTCAAATCCTGGTACTCCAGAATGAAAAAGAGGTTAAGCTCTCACCTCCTGTGTTTGGTGGTTCTGTGTGGTATGTTTTTTACATTGTACGCTAATATTTTTGGCCAACTCATGGTTCAGTTCTTTCAATTCTTTCTTCTTTACCATCTCCCAGGGTGTTTCTCCTCACAGTAATTACATTCCTTACTTTTACCACTTCAAATCCTACATCAATTTCACTAGACTGAGACTTCCTGCAGACTTTAATAATACTGGGAGGTTCGTGACTAGGTATGTATTTGTGGTGATTTTTGTTAATATTAGTGTAATAGGTGGTGCTGAAACATTGATCTTTAGGATACCATTATCCCAAAGGCCAGAATTATAGTAGGTATAAATATATACTGTAGTAGGAACAAGCTTTCCAGTGTTGTTAAAACAATTAGATTAATATAGAACAACTGTAACCTTGATGTGCTGAATGGCATTGATTCAAAAATGCTGTGGCAGACCTTTGAAGGTTATAAATAATATTCCCTCAATACACACACACACAAAGGAAAAAGAAATAGGAACAATTCCAGCCTTTGGAAGATGTGGAGATTTGGTAAAGCAGCACAAACATATGCTACTCTAGTTAAAGTGCTCAAAGGACACATAAAACATTTTGCAGTCTTGGGAACATTTTTAGAAAAAAAAATCAGTATTTCAGACTGAAAGCATATTTAATATTTTCCTTTTAATATCAAGAAATTACTTTTATAAGTCCTTTCCTCCTCCCCTTCCTAAAGTACTCATGCAAGTGCTGGAAGTCTTGGAAACAGAAATTCTTTATGTAACCACAGAACAGGTTCATCAGAAACTTCTGTGCCATGTATTACAAGGGATATAAACCCTTGTGCTTCAGGGTATAGACTCTAACTGATGAATGCTGGGAACAAACAACTTTCCTTATGGATGTAGTTGCCTAAAGATAAGAAACATTCAATGGTCATAATGAAACACACCACCAAGAAAAAATTGAAAGAAAAATGGGGAAACTTACTAAAATTCACTTTTGTGCTTTTTTTAAAATCCTTTTTCTTTAACAATTTCCTAAACATAAAGAGAGCACTGGGTGGTTCATGTAAGGGGCCAAGTTATTCATACCACCACACCCTGTCTTCCATTTGTGATTTGTTTAGTTGGGAGAATAAGTTGGGTTAGAAAACGTGTTACGTAGCAAGTTTTAGCTGACCGATTTAAATGAGTCATTGCATCTCATTTAAATGAGATAGGGCTAGTCATGTTTAAAAATGTGGTGGTTGTGGTCAACACTAGGGGATATTGACTTCAGTGAGATTACACACATACTTAAGTTAAGCATGTGTTTAAGTTCTACTGTGGAGAAAAAATCTTATTCAAGCACGATGGAAACCTTAAGTGGTTTCAAAACAGTATAAACATAAGCTTTGAATACAGAAGTGTCTTCTGTAACTTGAAGTCTGTTTCTGTAGCACTGAGATCAATGGGAGCTTTGATATTTGCATGAGCAGGAACAGGATTAAGCTGTTGATGGAGTAGGAGGTATAGTATAGGAGAACAAGTACTGCAAAAACAAACAAACAAAAACTTATGTGAATATTCTAGTCTTTTAAAATTATATTTATAATTTTGATATTTTTAGAAAAGACAGACATTCCATGAAATGTCATAACAATAATGTGCAATAAAAGTTTTCACCAAGTTCTCAAGCCACATTGAGTGATAAGTGTCTCTCTAACAGAGAGGCTAGTAATACAGAAGAACTCCATTTTGCCATGCAAGAGTATAACGGTGAATAAAGAACTATGCCCAGACTGCATTTTTATCAGTCAAATACCAGTGAAATTAAATCTGGCTGGTTGTTCTGTATGAAAGAGCTACAGAATTAAACAAACGTTTAATAACATGTTAAGCAGAAACTACACTGGATGAAAATGTTAATAAAATCAATAAGGAACCAAATCAACACTGCTTTTTTATATTAGTCAAATCATTCAATAGAAACCCCCCCCCCCCAAATTATTGATATTGATATTCTTACAAGTAAATAAATAAAAAGACAAATAGAAAAATGAAGTGACTGCTTGGGCACTGAGGAAAAGAAAGAATGTTGATTGGCTGTTGCAAGGGGGCTGCTTTGACAGGGCATTGAGAACTAAAATTTCTTAGGCCTTAGGGTGACTATACGTCATGTTATGACCAGGACGCCAGCTCTGCGTGGGGAGGGGGACTCTGACAAGTAGCTCGGGCCAGCCCCATGCGGTGGGGGGAGCACTCAGGCTAGCCCCAACGTGGTGTCCCATTTTCTCTTTGGGAAATATGGTTACCCTATTAGGCCTTGATCTTGCAACCATCTCCATGTGCGCAGATACCGCCATCTGCACAGAGCCCCACTGGAAGCAATGGGTTTTTGCATGAATGCAGGAGTCTGTTTGCACAGAATAATCTGCAGGACTGGGGACCTTAGCTTTTAAATCAGTAAGCAAAGCCTGCTCACAGTTGGTTCAACCTGTGGAGGTGAGGGTTATCTTGCTGCTAGGTGCTGCAGGTGAATCCTCTAGATCTCTTTCCTGCTTAGTCTTAGAGTGACCATCCTACCCATAGATTTAGAAATGCACCTATCGTCTTTGCCTTATAAATATAATTGATTGTGCCCAAGGAGGTCTGATTTGGTCATTGGGGAATGCCAGCAATATTGATTGCACTTCAACCTCTGCATGATTTAGTCAGAACCTGTTAGACCAACAATGGGGCTGGCCTGCTACAAAGACTCATGGCTTGGTACATTTTGAAATGGAAGGAAGTCTACTCTTTTGCTGGATTTCAAAGGAAAAGCCCCATTACCCGATATTCTGCTCAAGAACTCATCTATCTAGTTTATAGAAGAGAAGGTTAAGAGTTGACTTGATCACATAAATATCTACATTAGCATCTGTGTAGATATCTTTTCCCTGTTTGATGATAGAGGGCTCTTTAATCTAGCAAACAAAGTCATAAGATCCAGAGGCTGGAAGCTGAAGTCAGAAAAAAATGTCAAAACAAGATACAAATCAGTAAGGGTAATGTGCCATTTGAACAAATTACCAAAGGATGCGGTAGCGTTGCCATCACTTGAAGTCTTGTATATCTTTCAAAAAGATCGAAAGTAAAATCTATGCATATGGTCTAGTTCAAGGTCAGACCAACTTGATCATAATGGTCACCTGAGGGCTTACAATCTGATTATATAAAATCAAAATACTCTGATGTTCACAGCACAGCATCACCACAGTACAGTAATCATAACCTACCACTGTACCCTATGCAACATGCAGTTCTGTTCCCTTATCTCTGAGCCTGTTGCTCAGAGATGACTATATATAGCACCTTTATCTCATTTTACAGCATTATAGTGCTCAACCAGAGCAGAGGTAGAAAGTGAAGAAAACTTCAGCTAGAATGCACTATTATGAAATGTAGTAATAGGACGAGACACTAAGCGTTCTTTAATACCTGCATTATGCAGTTTTATTACAGAATATAGGTCTATGGATTATATTTAACTCAGTGTTTTAAAGAGATTATTTCTCCTGACATGGTGCCCAAAAAGTAATTTCTCAGGCTGGTTTTAACAATAGGTATAAATAGTAATCTAATTATATTTGGGAGAGATTTATAACTCTAATTACTACTGCTTTAAAATTTCAAAGGGACTGACATGAGCAATCAACACATCCCACACTGTGAATCCATCTTGCTATTGTAAAAACTACCTGCCAATTGCTTGTCAGCAGAATGACATGACATGCTGCACACTATTTGAAGAATTAGCAATACAACAGATTTAGGTACATAATGTATGTGTTCAGTTCAATGCTGAGGCATCGAACCTAGAAATTATTAAATACGAGAGTGCAGTCTTACAATGCTGTAGCTTTTTTGTTTAATCAAATATTTTATTTTCTCTCTCTCTTGATATAGTGTCAACCAATTTGTTATGAAGCCCTTAGAGGTCCTATATATTCAATATTAAAAAAAACTACATTAAAAGAACACAAAGGTTACAAAGTCAAGCACTCAAAAGTAGAAAATGCCAGAATTAAGGTTGCACACAGGTTTAATGGAGCACGCTCAGTCCAGCCAGCACTGGGAGGCAAGGCGCTCAAGCAAGCTCAGTGACGATGTCATCTTCAGAAGTTTTAGCTGTTAAACCAGAGGTCCCCAAACTGTGGTTGCGCCACCCTAGGGGGATGTGGAGGAAAATCCACAGGGTGGGGGGCACAGTGGGGCCCAGGCCAGCCCCCACAGGGGAGCGGGGAGGGAGTGCCATGTAGTCCCTGCCCACCTCCAGCTCTGCTCCGGTCCTGCCCCCAGTTGTGTCTCCGTCTCCCATGCCTGGCCCCATTCAGCCTTGGCACAGTTTTGCTCCTGGCCCTGCACCAGCCCCCAGCCTCAGCCTGCTGGCCATAGCTCCATTCCCCGCTTGCGGCTGAGGCTGGGGGTGAGGCCGGGAATGGAGCTGCACCTGGCTGCTGGCCCTCACCACAGCGTGGCTGCACCCCTGCCCCCATCCTTTCCCCCGGCTGTGGCCCCATACCAAGACCCACTTCCAGCTGTGGCCCCAGCTTTGGTCCCCTTACCCCTGTCTGCATCATTCCCCCCCCAACTCCCGGTCCTGGCTCCAGGGGGGCAGGCATGAGCATGCATGAATTGTCATTTTTCAAAGTCTGATCGCTTGGCCAAATTTGGGAAAATTTTCACTAGAATGGCAAAAGGCTCATTCCTGACACAAAGGTCACCCTCTGTCAAATGTCAATACCCCGCTCCAAAGCATGTGGTTGCTAGAGTTGTACAAAGTAAAGGTCACCCGATATTTTTTTTTAAAACATTGTAATACAACATGTTTTCCCCTAGTTTCAGTCTTGCAAACTGGTGAACTGTTTTGGCAAAATTTTCAAGAAAAATTCAGCCCAAGGTAGAAGCCTGACTTGTAAAATTTCAGCTCTAACAGTTAACATTTCACAAAGTTATAACCAGAAAACAAGGTTTTACTGGGAAGTGTTGGGCCGCTTTAAATTATAGGTGGTGCTATTGTCAAAATGGTGCAAACCCTTCTAGTTCAGTTTGAGTAGTTTATTGCACAATAACTTAATTAGGAACAGGTGTTCGGCTAAACCAAAATAAATCATTCTGAAACTGGAATAGGAGTGTACCCATACGGGTTTGAACTGATTTCATGAAACCACTATGTAGACAAAGCCATAGAAACACATGAATAGTCATATCAGATCAGACTACTGCTGACTATAACTTGGTATTCTGTCTCTGACGGTAGCCCGTACTTCAGAGAAAATTAATTCCCAAGCAGTAATGCAGCTGGCCAATTGTGCAGTGCTTTAATTGGGGAAAATTTTCTTTCCTGAACTCTCTTCAAATATTCACTTATTCCATAAACCTTTAAGGATATGTCTACTCTGCAGCTGGGAATGTGCCTCCCAGCCTGGGCAGACAGTCTTGTGAGCATGCTAGAAATAGCAGACTGGATGTGGTGGCCCTGGCGAAGGCTCAGGCTAGCCACCCCCGCTTGGTCCCAGGATTTTGGGTGGGCTTGAGAGCCTGAGCTGCTGCTCAAGCTGCTTCGTGTTTTTAGTTAGCATGAATGTGTCTACCTGGGATGAAAAGCACCACAGATGCCGGCTTCTAATTTTCCCCGGGGTGCTCAACCCCAGCTCAGCCCCAAACCCCACCCCAACTCCATCCCTTCTCCCAAACCCCCACCCCGCCCCACCTCTTCCCATTCCCACTCCATGCCTGGCCCTGCCCTTTCTCTTCCCATCCCGCCTCTTCCCCACCCCATTATGTCCCTTCCCCCGAGCACATCCCATCCCCGTTCCTGCCCCTCCCACCCAGCGCCTCCTGCACACCGCAGAACAGCTGTTCCATGGCGTGCAAGGAGCGCCTGGAGGGAGGGGTGCTAAGCACCTGCTAATTTTTTTCTGTGCATGTTCCAGCCCTGGAGCACCCACGGAATTAGCACCTATGAGAAGCACGCTCCCAACTGCAGTGTAGACGTACCCTTAGCATTTGACTAAATTCGTTCTGATCATAAAATTACCCAGCTCTTCCTTCATGTCCTCCAGATTAATTTTCATAAGCTTTCACATTTCTCACATGCTGTGATAGCTTGGACTATCTGGTCATGAGTACAGGTTATGTGTTGCTATGACTAAGAGAATCACATATAATTTGCCATCTTTGCATCACACAGCCATCCAGTGCACTGAAATTATAGAAAGAGAACATAATATCAAGGAATGCTCAGGGTGAAGATTCCAAATGGAGAAAAGAAGCCAGCACGTGTAAATGGAAACCATTTGGTCTGCATGCTAGCGATAGTTAACTCTCTTTCATTCAGCAGTTTCTGATGTTGACTGCATTGCTGGGATGTTTATTTTAGATCACATTTTGGTTCCATTGTTAGCTCTCCATCTGTAAGTTTCAACAGGCGGTGTTTGCTGAATCATCTTGTATATCAACATCATAAAGTGTAATGTATTCTTGGGCTGATTTGGTTCCCCTGATCTGAAAATCTGTTGGATTGGTCATTAATTCACCACCGTAAGCCCCAAAAGTGGCCGATTCTCTTCACAAACTGGTTTTACACCAATGTAACTCCACTGACCTCAGTCACTGATTTACCAAGGTGTAAAAGAGATGGAAAACCCCTTCCTTTCTGTTCGTCAAATTGGGGCCAAAGAGTGCATTTCAAATGCAACAAGGCAATATATTTGTTGATATACCTTGAGGATCTTACAAAGGAATCCCGGAAAAAGAATTAAGGGCCTGAGAAAGTGAGGAACTCCCACTGACTTCAACGAAAGTCCTGTATGCAGACAATGTGCAATATGGGGCCCTTTACCTGATAAATAAGATATAGATTTTCATTAGAACATGCTACAAATAATCTAAACTTCAAATCATTATAGCTGAACAAAGGAGTTTCCCACATGTGTTTAATATCCCCCTTTTTTCTCTTTGGAAAAAAAAATCCCTAACTCTTGGTACACAAAAAGGTAAGAAACAGCATAAAGTCAACCCATTAAAGCAATAAAATACTCGTTCTTTATGAGCCAAGGTTTTGGGTTTAACACCTTGTCACTGTTGTATATCAAAGTTCACTGCCAAATTGTCATCTTGTGATAATGGTTCTTCTGTATAGGTGTTACAGATTACAGATAGCAGATGTTAATGCATTGGGCCGATGAAACACAGACCTACTGTATTTAAAAGATAAAAGCAACACATGAAATTTCATGTTCTAGATAAAATTGTATTCTGGGCTCATTTATTACCAATTGAGAAGGCTGATTCTGCAAGCTTAGGCCTTGATTCAGCAAAACTCTTACATGCTTAATTTAGACACATGTATAACATCAACTTTAAGCATCTGAATACTCCCACTGAAGAGAATGGGACTAGTTACCTGCCTTTAAGTACTTTGCTGAATTGGGGCATTGTTGTTATTCCCAAATGAGGAATGGGGCTAATGTGGTGTTAAAAATTTTTCATTCTCTTTACAAAAGAGAAAATATCTGATTAAAAAATATATTACTCATGTCATTTGTCAGTCTGTAGTTATTTTAATCTTTACCAGCAAGAGGTGGCAAATAACTGTAACGTCTATCTTTAGTTCCTCTTGATATGATGTGCTCCGAGTGCTGACCACATTGTATTTGCAAAAAGAAAAGGAGTACTTGTGGCACCTTAGAGACTAACCAATTTATTTGACCATAAGCTTTCAGTCACAAAAAGCTTCATCCGATGAAGTGAGCTGTAGCTCACGAAAGCTCATGCTCAAATAAATTGGTTAGTCTCTAAGGTGCCACAAGTACTCCTTTTCATCTTGAAACCAGTGCATTATTACATTGTTGTCTCATAAAGAGAAGTGGTTTGTGGGGAAGAAGCCATTTTCCTACAATAAGAGAAGCATTGCTGTTGGTTTCTTATTGGCAGCTGTGGTCTTGAAGACTTTCCATCTTACTATAGCTATTATGGTTGTGTAACAGCTGAAATCTCTTCTAGTAATTTGATTCAAACCTTGATCCCAAGTTTTTTGGGGGTTTCAAATTAAATCAGTTGTAAAAGGCGCTTGTTTTGGCAACTCTCATGAATCAAAGTTCAGCAGGGAAAATTATGTCCTAAAGAATGCATTTTCCAAATAATATTGGGCTCTTATACAGCTTTTATTTATCCTTAAGTTTCAAAGTAGTTTACAAAGGAAGGAGTCATTATTCCTATTTTTGGGGTAAGTGAGGCATACAAAGGTGAAGTGATTTGCCCAAGGTCATGTAGCAGGTCAGTGGCGCAGCCAGGAACAGAACCCACTGCATTTAATATGTTGAATAATATTGGAGACACTTGTACCATCTGGCTGCTTTCCCTGGAATGGACAGACTCCTGCAGAACTGTCTGCTTTATAGTTTTATGCCACTGACTCCCTCTATGTTCTTGTGCAAGTCATTTAGAACCCAAGCCAGGTTCTATTGAAGATCAATGACAAAACTTCCACAGATTTCACAGGAAGCAGGATTCCATTGTCTGTTTAAAAAAAAAGGGGGGTGGGGTATAATATCTTCTTCAGAGGTCAGTTGTGGAATTTAATTAATGTTTTATATACCTTCTTTAGACCTTCCAGCTTTGTTGATCAGGAGACTGTTTACTTTAGAAATGCCACTGCTAGAGTTTTAATGGGCATCATGTTATCCTGGTCTAAAATACACTTCAAAGGTAGTCAAAGAAATATAAAGTTATTTAGAAAGTAGAGATTACCTGTGAAATTTGGTTCCTAATCTGGATCCAAAATGTTTCTTCAAATGCGGGGCAGAGGTTTGCAACATGATCGAGGTTGGTCCAAGCCATAAAGTTTGTTTCTAGCTTGTGCTAATATCATTTAAAATCTTTATAACTATCAAAAGCTCAAGTGGACTTTGTCATGAATATGTCAGAGAGCCTTCTGGAGTCCTGCCTGTCTTGTCATCATTTTTGGTCTCAGTTGGTTGGACTTCTTTAGGTTAGTTCCTTTTTGTTCATATGGATGTCAGGCAGGTTTCTCTATCTTGAATCGAGAGATGCCTTTTCAGAACATACTACGTGTCAGGGTGTTTATAAGTGGCCTACTATCTTCTTTGCATTTGCTGCAGATGTATTTTAGTTTAAACATAATTTTATAAGATAGTTAAAATTGCTTTGATTTTTGTTTGCCTTGCAAGACAGCGATGAGATGTTTTATACATTGGAGTGGATGATGATTATTACATGGCTGATTTAGGTAGTGAGAAGATTGCAGGACAGAACTGGAGCTTAGACATTTGTGAGAGGAGAAACACTGTGCTGAGGCTTAGGCAGGAGGATGTGTATCTAAAGGAGAACAGACATACAGCTTTCAAAGAAGAGGGAACTGGCTGCCCTGCTCATGACCCTTCCCTTTTGGCTGGCCGAGAAGTAAAAGTAGCTTATATAGCCTACCTTCCTAGTTCAAAGGGAATTGGGTGGCAACCAGTAACGGAACAGAAGGAGAAGGGGAGGGAAAACCAGGAGTTAAAAAATGCACCCAAATATGCATAGTGTTCTGGTCCTTGCTTTTGGGAACTGGTTTTACTGCATTGGTTAGGTGAATCATGAAGTTATCTTTATATATTCCCCCCAAGGCATTCAGACTCTTAAAAATTCTTGGCAGAATTCCAGTTTTTCTACAGAAATCTGTTCCACTCAGCCTCTAGGATTTCAGCATGGGATTTGTTGTCAGATTTTTAGGGCCTGATTCATAGCAAATTTTCACATCATTTTTATTGGACTTTTTAAGAATTTACCCAGTGAGAGCCTGTATACATGCTAGGTGGAGGTAGAGACATAGAAGTTTGCCAGCTTTATTTAGGAAGGAGAGAGAAAAGGATACCTTCATAAATTCTTTAATGATTTCATGCATGCATTTCTGCTTAAATAGTATTCAGTACCTGCACAAGTCTTCAGTTTTTTCTATTTGCAATGGTCATGCAGTGCTTTAATTGGCTTGTTAAAGGGAGGAGGGGAAGAAATCCCTGTACAGCTTAAATGAATAAAAGCTTACAGGCATTTTATGTTGTTTTAAAGGAATTGGGCCCCTTAGTGCTATAATTATTTGCTTCTCTTCGTTCACAAAGAGCTTTTTCTTAGATAACCCAGCCCTTCATTTCTTTAAACCTCATGTCAAGTTCTGACATGGATGGCATGAACTTGCAGTCAAACATCTGCCAGTCTTGGTCTCAAATATCACAGCTGTATGTTCATCCATCTTGTCAGAGTTTGAAAGAGAATCACTTCTCTCTCTCTCTCTCTCCCCGTTTTCCCCCCTCACTTTAAAACCCCATTTCTTGTAACTCTACTTGAATTCTTGCCTCCCTGACACGGTGCCTCAAGACACAGGCAGTACAGTATCTCTCTCTGCTCTGTTTCCCAGAGTAGTCGGGAAAAGAAGAAACCTGAAGGTATCAATTATTTTAAATCCCAAACCAGCTACTGTACCTGTCACTTCAGGCATCTGAATGTCATGAATGCTGACAGATGTATGACAAGTCCTAATTGAGGACTTGCACCCGCAGTACTACAGCAACTGCTTCTTTTTGGATTGGGGGTGAGGCCCCTTTCTCAGCCTCTGCTGTTTAGAGGAGCCATTTTCTATTGGAAGCACACAGTGAATTGGGATTTTTAGGAACTTTAAGGGGATGCGAAAGGAAGATGTCTCTCTTTTTATGATGTGAAAATGTCTCCCAGCGTGTAAACCTCATGCAAGACTGACGGAAGTAGAGAGGTACCCTGGGACTTCTTAGTAGAGTATAAAATCATTCACCTATCCTCTTAGAATATGTTCACTCTGTGTAAAACACACTTATGGCCTCCTGCATTCTTCACCTTTTAATCTTTTGTAGATACCTGCTTAAATATACCTACAATTACTATTAGCCCCAAATACTCATAACACTGTAACTTGGGATAAATTCTATGGTAGAGATAGGTAAAGTGTTATCACACTTTCGATACTCCTACTTGCACTTATTTGCAGTGTGCAGAGTAGTATATATGGTCCAGTGGTGTCACATTAAATTAGCTCACAAGCTGCTCTGGAGATAATAAACCGTACAGAAATATAATATCTTATTTTGACTGGAAAATGTAAATGGGTCAGGTGGTTTGTGGGTGGCAATTAATTTGGCTGCGTGGGCAGTGTAAACCCAGAACATTTTGAGCCTTCCAGTATGTTACAGACCACCAGTGTGCTACTGACAGTTGTTCACCACATTGCTTCTCACCCTCACCATACCACAGACCACACATCCTATCATGCTTCATGGGCAGAAATGAGAGCATGAGGGTCACTGAAAACTGTTACAGTTTCCATGTACGGTAGTTGCAGAAGCCACACCCGTGATATACCAATATGTTCCCAACTTCTACTGTAAAACTTCAATGTTCAAAGATCCATTACAATGTAATACCTTAACATTTAAGAAAAAATCTAAATTAAAATATATTAGAAGTCAAATACTATATATTAGTATACCATGCCTTTCACCCTATAGGTAGTCGTGTTTCATAGGGTCAGATTGTATCTAGCCCTTGTGCAGGTGCACAGGCCAGGAAAGTGCAAGGCGCCTTCTTCCCTATCCCCTCCTGCAGAAAGGGCTGATATAACTGCAGTGCACTGCATTCTGGGAAGGGATGACTCCTTCATAGCACCCCTTATGGGCTCAAATCACTCACATGGGGAGGGGTGGAGGTGGGGATGTGATCTTCGTCTCACAGCAGCTTGCAGAGGTGGCCGGGTGCATTAGGGAAACAGGCTGCATAATCTAAAGGGGATACTTGGTGTGAGCATTGCCTCTTTATGCTCCTGGGGTCCCCTGCACCCTTCATGCCCTTGCCAATAATCTGTGCCCTCTACAAGCCCCCTTTTTATTACCTTTCTCAGAGATCCCCTGCATTCTAACCCAAGGAAGCACCCCTCATATCCCACCCCTGCACCTCATTCATCGATGTCCCACTTTTCAAGTCCCTACTCCATACAGTTTCCTGGAGTTCTGCACCACCACATTTCCTCTGCATTTCCACAGTTCCCATTCCTCTGTAGTGGTTGAAGTCAGAAGAAAGTAAGTTATAAGCTGACAGTATAAAAAATGTACACTATAAACTTTGCTCTGTCTGCATTTAAAGCCAACTCTTTATATGGTTTTAACCCTCCCCAAAATACTAAAGCAAGGCCTAAAAAATAAACAAAAATGGAGTTTTTGATTGGGCTTTATAGAGGTACTGTGAGCAGAGACAAGGAGCTGCTGCAAAGACTTGAGACATTGTTGTCATCATCAGTGTTTGACCACTTTCCACTGCTGTGCTGATGGCACATCTCATGATTTTGTCATGTTTCTCTTAAAACCCTTGCCCCTGGAGTATATGAGAATCTCATGAATTCGGATATGAGAATCTCATTTTCTTTTAAACATGTGGTTGAAGAGAAAAGATGGAAAACAGAAACTCAGAAGGAAAATAAAAAGAACCCACTATATATTATATTTAAGTCAAACTCATGATTTTTTAGGAGGGAGCGGTGAGGCCTGACTCACGAGTTTTGAATGTTTGGGATTGGCTTTAACTCTGCTGCTTAGCTGTTTGCTCTAGCTTCCTCCCTTACAGTTTCTTTGCTTCAGTCTCATTCCACCTGCCTTCCATGCTTCCCTTTTTTGTCTCTCTTCCCTGTTCTCTTTAATTTCCTTCCTTTCAGGATCCTGTCTCCCTCCCTTTGTCCTTCTGTTTCGCTAACTCCATCCCAACAAAACCCTACCCAAAACATTTTTTTAAAAAAATCAATCAATTGTGGCACTAACATGTCACTTGGAGACTATCACTTTGTTCTCTCCACTGCTGTGTTCTATCCTTTCCTTCCAACACAGTCTGTATGTCTATTTAGATTGTAAGCTCTTAGTGGCTGACACTCTCTTGGTATGTATTTGTATATTAGAAACACTGGGCTCTCCCATCTCAGTTGGATATAAGGTTAAGGTGCTGCTGTAATACAAATAATAAATGACAACAATAAAAGTCTTAGAAAAAAGAGTTTAAAAGTAAACTATAGACAAATTTTAAGAATATAGCAACTTTAAAACCCTTTGTTGGATTTTTACCAAACGTTGGAGGAAAAGTGTGCCCTAGGGTGAGATGCAGCATGCAAAACATAAGGAAAACTGGTCCCTCTTTGGAAATGGGTTGGAAAATTAGGCTGATAACAGAGTTATATAATTTCAACCTTAGCTAGAGAATTATTACTGCCATGCCATAATATTTATTCATGTTATTTAATGTAAAAACATAGCTGAAACCCACAAGTCATGTGAGGGGTAAAAAACGTGAGACTAGGGGAAAAAACCAGATGAATATGTGGTTGTGGAGACAACATATATCCACCACAAAGTTCACTTGTGCAACAAATCGTTAGACATTGACAGATCTTCGTTACTAGCTGCCTTTGAGGTGTTTAAGCAGGTGGGAGCAAGGAAGGATTGAACTGGTACTAAGCCCTTCTGAACTTTTACCAAAATATTGATCCAAAACTTTTTTTGAGTCTCAGTAGGGTTTGGTTTCCTTTCCACCTCTGCCACGTTCTTTCACTTTTGTGTGAGTCTGTATTTTCATTCTGTCTTGGATCAGAAGTGTTGAAATACCTTATGAAAAGCTGCTGTTTGTCTGTCTTTCTACCTCTCTGGGGTACAAAGTCTCACTAGAAAGGCTTTTCTCTGTCCAAATGATGGGCGAAATATACTGCTGCTTGCTACTCCCCTGAAGTCAATAGCTCCAGTGGATTTGGCTCATTTTACAGGCCATGCTGTTGGGATATTTCTGTGAAGAATTGGATAAGTGTCTCAATGTACACTGAATAGGAGCTTTTTGAGATTCTGCATTGCCTGTGAAAAACCACACATGTAAAAGGGACACGACAACAAAAGTGCTAGTACCCAAAGAGACTAGAGAAGATGGATCTGATCAACAAGAGAAAATTGAGAAGTCTCTCTCTCTCTCCCCCTCTCTCTTTCTCTTTTTTTTTTCTTGTTCCCACTCCCTCCTTCCCATGTGATAGTCAAATATGGTCACGCAAGGCTAAGTAGAACTAAAGGAGCCTCTGTCGATCTGTTTGGAAAGCCAGTTGTAATTGGCATGTGAGCTTTCTCCCTCCACCTCATCTCTATTCCCTTCTTCAGCAACCTTGTTGATATTTAAGGGTTCCTTCTCTAGGGCTTAGAGGTTTTCACAGCAACTTCAGGTTTTCACAGCAACTCAGATTGTGACATCAGTTGACCAGAGACTAGCTGTAAACATATTCAGTGTTTCCAAATTAGATCTGATAGTTTTAAAAAATGACTTCATCTATCTCAGACATAACTGAGGAGGGACAATGCTAGAATCATGTCATTTAAGGTGTCAGGGCACTTGAACCAGGATGAAAGTGAAAAACTCATTATTTTTCACTGTAAAATTGCCAGACAGTTAAGTACACCTTAATTCAAAGTGACTAATTTTGGAAGATATATAACACAGCCCACCTAGTGGACACCTGAAATAATAATCATAATAAATAATTAATAATAAATCGCCATTCATTTTGGTGTAATAGAGGTAGTGGACTTCAGTAAGTTTGTCTTCTCAAGCTCTGTGTTAGAGGTACCCAAACAACACAGGCGGTTCTTTTTTAAGGTGGAGTTAAGGTTAGAGTACATATCAGTTTTGCTAACTCTCATGATTTCATTGTGAGTCATGTGATATTTTTGTCTTTCGTAAAGCCCCAGTTTATGAGTCCATGACAATCTCAGCTTTCATTTTAAAAAAAGTAAGTTTATAGCCCTTATGGTTGCAAAGAAAAGCTTGAAAATGTGTCCCAAGTGTACTCTCAGGGCTCAGAAGCCAAAAGGCAAATTCTCCCCCTGCCCCCAAATTATTAGTTTTTAAAAAGGCATCTGACTTTTAAGTCAATCTCATTATATTTTTGGGGCCTGATTCATGGTTTTTGAATGTGTAGGGTTGGCAATGCTCCATCAGGATTACACCCTCACCCCCCCCCCCCCCCAATTGTTGAAGTTATCCAAACCCAAGCATTACTAACCCAGGGAATTCAGTTTAATTTAAAAGAAATCCACTGACTTCAGTGGAACTTCCAGCATATAATATCAAGCCCTAAAAGGGCAGCCTTTATATAAATGGTGAAACTGCTGATGTGTCCCCCCTGTTTCTAGACAAGGAGCTGGCAAATAGTCAGCGATAGCCTCAGGAAACTGGATGTGAATAGACTATTTCATAAAACATATTGCTTTCTCTTTTGTGCAGTCTGAATAATCTCCTAAAAATAGTGTATAAGGGTGAATGAACACTCCATAAATGTTTTCAAGGCTTTCAGCTTTAAAACATAAAGCGCTTGATAACTGAGTGTTGGGCAGTTTATCCGTTTTCCCCTAAAAAGTGGTTTCTGTTTGTCTCTAGTCTCCTCTTTAATGTGATCAGACAAGAGTTGATAGGATCGATGATGTAAGGGACGCATAGGATGAACTGGAGCCTTCCATGATATTTCATTATTATTATTATTTATTTGCTTATTTTATTATTATTTGTGTTACTGTAGCTCCTAGGAGCCCTTGTCATGTCCATGTGCCATGGACAAACGTAGACCAAAAAAGACTGTTCCTGTCCCCAAAAGAATTTACAATCTAAGTAAAAGACAAGAGACAGTGGATGGCTACAGACAGATGGGGGAGGGCAAGGAAACAAAGTGACAACATTTGTCAGCATGCTAGGTTGTGATACAGCCTAACCATTGTCAATTTTTTTGTCTGCATCATGACAAAAGAGTTTTAAGGAGAGATCTGAAAGTGGATAATGAAGTAGTTGTGTGGATGTTTACTAGGTATTCCTTTCAAGCATGAGTGGCAGCATGGAGGAGCCCCAAGGTGCTTGTTTGGAAATTTAACAAGTGGGTGAAGGAAGCTGAGATCATGGGCTGATCAGAGGTGGGAGCTGACACTTCAGTACTGAATGATAGGATGAGGATAGGGTGTGAAGGGACTTGAAAGTGAGTACAAGCAGTTTACGTTTGATGTGATAGAAAAGGGGGAGCTAGTGGAATGGTGCAAAGAGAGGGGAGACATGGTCAAAATGACCAGATAGGAAAATGATTTTTGCAGCAGTAGCTTGCATGGATACAAGCAGGGCAAGATTGTTTGTCAAGATCAGAGAAAAAGATGTTGCAGGAATTGAGATGTGAGATTATGAGATCCCAGGCAAGTTTTATGGGCAGGAAAGGCTGTATCTTGAGATGTTATGCAGAAGGAATCTCCAAGATTTAAATATAGCCTGCATGTGAGGCTATAGAGCAGGGGTGGGCAAACTTTTTGGCCTGGGGGCCACATCTGGGTATGGAAATTATATAGCAGGCCATGAATGCTCACAAAATTGGGGGTTGGGGTGCAGGTGAGGGCTCTGGCAGGGGGTGAGGGCTTTGGGGTGGGGATACAGGAGGGTGCTCCGGGCTGGGACGAAGAGGTTCGGAGGGAGGGAGGGGGATCATGGCTGGGTCAGGGGGTTTGGATGCAGGAGGGGGTCAGGGGTGCAGGCTCTGGGCGGCGCTTACCTCAAGCAGCTCCAAGAAGCAATGGCATGTCCCCACTCCGACTTCTATGTGTAGGCGCGGCCAGGTGGCTCTGCGCGTTGCCCTGCCCACAGGCGCCACCCCGCAGCTCCCATTGGCTCCGGTTCCCGGCCAATGGGAGTTGCAGGGGCAATGTGCGGAGCCCCTTGGCTGCCCCTATGCGTAGGAGCCAGAGGGGGAACATGCCACTGCTTCTGGGAGCCATGCGGCGCGGGGCAAGCCCCCGAGACTACTCCCCTGGCTGGAGCGCCACAGCAGCACAAGCCCTGGATCCCACTCCCCCGCGGGAGCTCGAGGGCTGGATTAAAACGTCTGGTGGTCCGGATATGACCCCCGGCCGTAGTTTGCCTACCCCACTATAGAGAGCGGTCTGAGTTAAGGTTGATGTCCAGGTTATGGGCCTGAGTGACAGGCAGGATGGTGGTGGTGGCGGCCACAGTGACTGAGAAAAGTGGGGGAGCGTTGGGGGGATAGGGAGATTAGGAGCTCTGTTTTAGCCATGTTGAGCTTGAACTGATGGCTAGACATCCATGAGGAGTTGTTAGAGCGACACGATTAAATTTGAGTTTGGACTGAAGTTAACAGGTCTAAAGTAGCGAGATGAATCTGTGACTTGTCAGCATAGAGATGGTTGTTGAATTTGTGTTTGAGGATGAGATTACCCAGCAATAAGGTCAGAGCGAGAAGAGAAGAGGACCAAGGACAGAACCCTGGGAACTCCCACAGAAAGTTGCAGGGCAGCATAAGAAGGTCCTCCAAACAACACGCTGAAGGAGTGATTCGAGAGATAGGAGGAGAATCAAGAAAGTAGTCATGGACAAGAAAGAGAGCATGGTCAGCTGTGTCAAAGACAGCTGACAGCTCAAGGAAGATGAGGATAGTGTATTTGTTCTGAGCTTTGACTAGGAAAAGTTCATTGGCGACTTTGACAAGAATAGTTTCAGTGGAATGCAAGGGGGTGGAAGCTGGATTAGAGAGGGTCTAACATGTAACTGGAGGAAAGGAACTGCAGACAGCAAATGTAAACTTTGCATTCAATGGACTTTGAGATGAAAGGGAGATGGAAGTTGGAAAGGTAAGTGGGGTAAAGAATGGGTTTTTTTAGAATGAAGAAACTACAACATGCTTGCATTGTGAGAGAGAAGAATAGGGTAGGGATATAAGTCTCCCAATGAATTCTGATCTAGCTCAGGAGTGATTGAAAGTTATTAGCATCTGATAGCTATCTGGATTAAATAAAATGAGTTGCTGGTCTCAGTTCATGTTCTTTGGTCCAGATGTCAACTCACAAATGAACACCCTTACAACTTATGCTAACTGACACACTTGTTGGAGGGTTCGGTGGAGGCCAAGGACTGAATGGGAATGGAACATAAACTCTCTCTTTGCCTACAGAGTTAATTCCTCCAGAATAAAGAGCAGGGATATTAACAAAGTGCTATCCAGAAGCTTGCAGTGCCTCTGCACATGCCATACCTGTTCTGTAGATGAATCAAGAATTTGAGCCTCCAGGTCTGTCACCTTTCAGGAACACTAATTTCGCTCAGAAACAAACATGAAAAAGGAAGGCATCGCTTCCAGAGAAGCACATGTGGTTTTGTGTATATTGCTCATGGGTAAAACTATTCTGGGTTAGTTGTTTTTCATGGTTAAGCAGGATATGAAAGTGTGTGTTTGCTGTGATTTATAGTGGGACTTTTTTTATATAAAAAAAGACATGCTATTTCTGTAAAACTTGATACATTTCCTCTGGGGGGAAGGTTAAATAAGCCCTATTAATTCAGCTAAATTGGGACTTTAATGATAAATGAGTGAACAGATTTGTGCATTCACAGGAAATCTGTCGAGCAAGGGAATGGAATGGGAAACGTTGGTTCACCTGACATGAGGAAAAGTTAATGAAACTGAATTGTTTGTGAGTCCTTCACAATAATATATTATTAATCTTTAGTACAGGCAAGTAAGTGAAACAAATAGGAGTGTTTTTGGAATGCAGCGTAAGTGTCTAGCAAACATACAAAGAGTTTGTGTGACAATGACCTAGAGCCATACAAAGTTATAGAAGGACATCTGCACAACAGTTTGAAGCAAATCAAAGCTAAGATTAGAGTTAAAGCCAAAGAAAGGAGCTGTAGAAAAGCCCCAGAGAATTGCTCTTTACTTTTATAGTTTTGGTGGTTTCATAGACCATCTGATTTTACATTAAGACATACCTTCAAGATGTGATAATGCAGAACCGGGAAGAAAATTTGAACTTCATTAAGTGCTTCTGAACACATGGCAGCTCAACCTCAGGAATTTCAAAGCTCTGACCAATAAGACCAGGGTAAAACTACTGTAATAAACTGCGTGTTAGCTGCTGACATAAAATGCTTTTTTTTATCGAATATCATTTTATGTTTCATTTCATGTAAAAACGTGTGCAATCATCAGGATGTTGCTGCAGAAAAGCAGCACTGACATCTTCCTCAAGGTAACATGAGTATGCATCCAATTCTTTCCTTCTTGCCCCGCCCCCGGGCTATGCAGCTTACTAGAATTCATCTCAAACTCAGGCTTGTTAAGCAAATTTTTGTTGGTAGTGACCTTCAAAAATATTCTTTCATAAGATGTATTTTTCATTATTATTTCTGTTGAAACTACAGTTAACAATGAAGTATTCCTGCTACAAATTTACAGTGGTTTGTCATTTCTGCAGCAGAAACTGGTGAAATCTATTTGTGGTGTCTAAAAAAGAATTATAACACAGGGGATTTGGTCATACAAACCAGGGGCAGATAGAATTACTCAGAACAGCTGGAATTTAATTTCAAGAAATGAACAAAAAACAGTCAGTGCTTTTAGTGTGTTGAATTTAGCAGCATGTGTTTTGAAGAAACTTGCATCAGCTTAAAGGAATGATCTCTGCAATTTCTTAATACTGTAGCATCCTGGTGTATTTCATGTGATGCTGTACAACAGAGCTGCGGACTAACCATGGAGCTGGACCGTTCAGAACAATGATACCAAAATGCAAGAGCTTCTCAATATTGGAAGTGTAACTAAGTTACTGGAAGTATTAAGGATCACTGTGTGAGCTCTATAAGGTTGAGTCTAATAGGAACTTCTCAATATCATTAGATCACACTGCAAATAGTTTTGGTTGGATTATTGAAAATGTAATCATTCATGGCACTTCATTACAGTCTTATGTGCTTATGGTAACTTAAAATAGTTTTGTTATAGTTCTCTCCTGTTTTTGTAACGTAAGTAAACGTGAACTCGACAACATTTGCTGAATGTTGCACTGCTAATCAGAAACGCAAGCTGAGCATCTTTTCATTTGCACAGAGAGAGTGGGGTTTTTTCAAAGCACTCAGCTGAAGGTCGAGGTCAGGCCAATTCTGAATTTGTTTTTTTTTTTAAATCTCACCCAGAGAGTATAGAGCATCCAATGTGTGGAACTGCAGGATTCAGGAATTGGAGAATTCTAGATAGAGACTGAAAACTAAAGTAATTAAGGAATTTGGAAGCAAGAATAACATGAGATGTGGTGTTGTGTGTTCTGATGTGTTTTATGGAAATTAAGAGTTTATCAAGTACTGAGACAGAGATTGGAACTACTGGGGTGCTGCATTTGTGTCAAGCAAGGGAAAGTATACTGTCTTCACAAGACCAGGTATATTATAAAATATGTTGATCTGGTAATCTGTAAATTAACTGATTTATTTTTCTTTTAACCACCCAACGAGGAGTACAGGAGAAATGGCATATTGACTAGCTGCATGCAGCCTAAATCAATTAATTAGAAATTGCCTCGAGCTGTAAAGCTAGGATCTGGATTTAGATTTTCCCAGAGTTTGGAGGCTTGGCTCAGACTCATTTTTAAAGCAAACCAGGTTTGAACTCCATATAAATTAAACAGCAGCCTGATGGAGCAGAAAGCAAGTGGGTGTGAAGAAAATTTGAGCAAACCTCTGCTGGTTCAAAGACAAAATTTGAATTTGTGACAAGTTGCTGATTTCAGATACTTCTTAGTTCTAGAGGAAGAGTTTACACAGCCAGGGCCGGCTCTAGACCAAATGATGCCCCAGGCGAGGAGCGTCTTCGGTGCCCTCCCTCTCCATTTGTTAAACTTTTCAATACCTTATTTTTATTGCATTTGTAGCCCATTTCACAACTTTGGTGCTCGATTTGCCTGCATGATTTATCCCTGTCATACAAGATGATAAATTTGTATGCTAGGATCTGTAAATCTGTATTTATTCAGGCCATATATACGCAAATAAAAAAAATTGTTTTCTCTAAGCTTGTATAAACTTTTAAATTTTAAGAATAACTGAAATGTACTAACATCGTGAAATTGAACTGTGCACCAACATTGGGTGGACCACTATTAAATACTGTTACAGTAGGTGACAGCTGTAGAATGTTAACCCTAGTCCTTTAATTCAAAAGGTCGCTTTTTTCACCTTTGCCCTCATGAACTGAAGCACAGCATCAGAGAGATCCAGAGACTGGCCAATGGCATTTCCAAGCAATAAAATAGCAAGCGATGTCAGTCTCTGGTTGACCGTTGTCGATCAAAGATATGTTTTAATGAGCCTGAGCTTTGAAAAGCTGTGCTCACCACTCGCTACTGTGACTGGCAGTGTGAGCAGAATCCCCAAAGCTACCACACATTAGGAAACATGTCCTTCTGCTCTGCATCACGAATGAATTGGAGAACTTGGAGTGGAGAGTGCTTCCTGTGTTGCAAAATGTAACGGATGTTGTCTAATTTGACATTGAGGTCTTTATCGTTGACATCTGAACAGTCCCCACGTGTCAGCATCTGTTGATGGTCCATATAATTGTTTGACTGTTTTCCTGTCTGCCGGCAACTTATTAAAGTCATACAAAAAACCCAGGTGTTTTTGTGGTGTTTCATTTGTCCAGACCTTTCTTCGATAGACTCTTGAGTGAGACTCTTGTCAATGGGTGAGCAAAAATACTCCCTCTTGAATTTTTCTTCCGAGCTTCCCATCATCTCATTTTTGTCCTTGTAACCAAACTCTCTCTTCTTCTGATGAATATGAGATTCCCTGAAGACAGGATCAACTCCTAAGTTCTCTGCCATTTCCTTGGCAGCAGTGATGGCATCTTCAAATCTGTTGTCTCTGTAGGCCACAACGAAATCAAGACAGCTTCTCATCAAAGAAGTAGCGGTTGTGATAGCCATTGACTGAGTTTGTAATGCCTTGCTTACAATGTTTACTTGGAATAGGATATCATGCCAAACCACAACTGAGACCAGAAATTTGGCATCAGTGATCTGGTTTGTCAGGCTTTGTGCCTCGCGTCTGATTCCGCCTTAGGCTTTACTTGACTGCACCAGTTCCACTTAAACCTCACTCACTGGCTTACACTGTCAATGCAGCTCTCCCAGTGAGTGTCACTTAGTGGCTTCACGGCCAGATTTGTAACATTGTCCATGAGGATCTTCAACCTGATATTTGATGCTGAAAACAGGACGTATATCCTTTGCAGTACTCTGTCGAGAGATACTGACTCTAAAGAAGATGCTGCTGCATCTGACACAACCAGGCTGAGGGAATGGCAGCCACAAGGTATGAAGAAAGCTCTTGGAATCAGCACAAGGATCCTTGCCTGGATGCCACTGTTTCTTCCCTTCATGATCGCGCTGTTGTAGCCTTGACCGCAGCAGTCCTGAAGCTTTATTTCATTCTCCTTCAAAATGTTCATAAACAGTTCTGTTAGGCCTTTTCCAGTAGAGTTGTCCACAGACCAGAAACAGATGAAGTGTTCCTTTACTTGGGTACAGCCATCCTTGGCAAGAAATCTTACTGTAAATGACATGTTTTCACTGCGACTAATGTTGGGAGTGCAGTCCATTATTACAGCATAGTACATCGCTTTGCTGAGCCGCATCAATATATTATCAAGCATCTTCCTTGCCATAAGGTCAATCAATGCATTTTGAATAGTTTTTCTGTAGTAATGGTCCATAGCTTCTTTACAAACTACTCAACATAGTTGCTCACATGCAACATCATTGTATTTCCCAAGGAGCTCTACCAAACCGAGGAAATTACCGTTATGTTTTATGAACAACTTATCTGATGAGCCCCAGAAAGCCAAATTATTTTTTGCAAGGAAAAGGGTAATTGAGATCAGACACTCAAGCATGCTTATCCAGTGCTGGGTTTCTACATTAGTAATGCGCTGGTTTTCTGCATCTATCCATTTATTCAGCTCGAGCTTGGACTTGACCTCCATCCATTTGGAGTAGGCCATAAAGTGGTTGGGTGACTTTTCATGTTGCTTCAGAGCATTAGTTAAGTTATGCCAGTAATTGTACCCAGAAAACGCGAGCAACAATTTGACATTCTTGTCAAATATTTTGCAACAAAAACAGGACACTTTGTCAGTTGATTTCGAGTAAACTAGCCAACTCCAATTCAGTTTCTCACCATTCTCAAGCACTCTTTCACAGTGTGACTTTGAGAAGTGTCACATCTGCTCATTTACTGGAAACATCATATCCTTGATTTTGCCTGGCTGGTTGAAAATTGTATGCTCAATATCGGCAGAGTTGAAACGTTTCGGCCAGCCATAAAGCAGCATGAAACGTTCTTCAGCTGACTGTATTGCACAATCTAGCACCTGGTTAAAGAATTCAACTTTGAATTGTTGTTTGGGGTCTCTTATGAGATTATACTGTGCCTCGTAATCAAAATGTCATCTTCTTTGGTGACTCTTGTATTCTTGAAAGGGTGGGAAAATAGCTTCAGTGTGACGTTCCTCTGTCAACTTCTGTGCACTCTCCAGAACGTTTTGAAATCCCTCATCTGACCGGTAAGACTGTAGGTATGACTTTGCTTTGTCCAGTTGTTTCATTGCTCCAGATATATCAAGGTCAACACCTTGGAGTCTCTTGCTTACAACATTTATTTCAAACAGTATGTCATGCTACAACACTAAGCCACACAGAAATGTGAAGTTATGTATGTTTCTGGTAATTCCATTTCCCTCTGCCACTATTCTCCCACGAACAGTTCCTGGCATAACATTTTCCTCCATAATGGCAACTATGGCATCATCTATCTTCCCAATTTGGTGTTTAATAGGCTTTATCACCTCCACTCGACTTTCCCATCGTGTGGCACTCAGTGGTTTCAGTGTCAGAGAGGATCTTCCCAGATGTTGCTTCAAAATTTGCCATCGATGAGTTGTTGCAGAGAAAAATACATAGATGCTTTGAATTACATTAAAAAATCCAGCAGCCTAACTAGAAGCTGATGCTGCATCACTGACCACCAAGTTCAATGAATGAGAACTGTATGGGAAAAAAAGCTCGAGGGTTTAACTCTCAAATCCATTTCTGCACTCCTCTGTTCTTTCCTCTCATGTTGGCATCATTATTGTAGCCCGGACCTCTCATGTCTGCTATCGCAATTCCCGTATGTTCCAGCTTTTTAAGAAGCACATTTGTCATACAAGCTCCTGTAGTATCATCAATGTCAATAAATTCTAGAAAATGCTCTCTGACAGTCACCATTGCAGGGACCTTTTTACTAGGTTCTGGTGTTGTTACAAAACGCACCAGTAAAGTCATTTGTTCCGTATGGCTGATGTCAGGTGTGCAGTCCAGAATAACAGAGTAATATCTTGCTGACTTCAGATCTGCCACAATCTTCTGTTTGACTTTTGTTGCCAGTAACTGTATGATCTTATTTTGAATTGTTTTTCCAAGGTAGTGGTGTGTGTACATTTCTTGGGTGGTGACTTTTCTTAGATGCTCCTGGAGTACAGCATCAAACTCAGCCATCAGCTCCACAATTTTAAGGAAGTTTCCACTGTTCGGCACATACAGCTGATCTGAAGTGTCACACTGTGCTAGGTTTTGGATAGCAAGCATTCTCACAATGGCAACGAACCTTTTCAGAACATTTTGCCAGTAAAGAGACTCTGATGCAATCTTCTCTTGATGCTGATCGTCTATGGTGGCCTTTAACCTTAGTCTCATCTCAAGCTCTTTCCACCTATGGAATGCTCTCTGGTGATTTGCTGCCTCTCATAGCATGGCAGATTTCTAGCCAGATTTTTCCAGTCCTGTGTTCCGGTAGAACCCAATGTGGCTGGAACATTAGACTGGAAGAGTTTGCAACAAAAACAGTATGCAGCATTCTGGGTTTTGAGTACATAAGCCATGGCCTCTCCACTTTGTCACCATTGGGGATTTCAAGCCAGTAATGTGTTGGATGGAAACTTCTATTTTTATTGTCTTTGGGGAACATGAAGTTTTTCACTTGCTGTGGCCCATGCAGTAAAAGGAAGTCCCTCAGGCTAGTACTCAAGTGGGTCCACAGTCCTGGATCATCAAGATTTAAGGAACTAAACTCAGCAGCAGCTGTTTCTTGTGCCTCCACCATACTCTTCTCTGATCTACGCTTTTCTTCAGGAATGTGCATGGTTATATCCATTTGAGATGGAGATATGGATGCTGCAGTAGCTGCCAGGTCATGTGCACTCTGACTAACTGGAAGATCAGGCATCTCCTCACCACTGACGTCCTCACTGGGGCCGGAAGGCTCACCGTGAACATTTGTGTCTATGTATCTCAGGAGAGCTCCTTCCTGCTTAGATAGAAAAGCTTCCTTTGCTTGCTTTCTTTTTCTGAATGCTGCCCCAGAGGGGCGTTTTCTTCTTTTACTCATGACTGCTGTTCTGTGCCAGCTATAGTGGCTCTCAACACTCAGTTGAAGGGGAAAAATAAGCAGGCTGGTAGCAGGACCTGAGTGAGGGAAGATATCAGCATCTTAAGGGCCTAACTGGCTCCTACTAGTTCAGTTGACTGCCTGTTCTCAAGTGGGTTCGGGGAAGCAACAGGAAACAGGAAGCTCCCTGAGAAGCTGGTGTTAATCAGTCCAGGCTCCTGGGGGTGCTAGAGAGGTACATAAGAGGCTCCTCCTCCTCTCTCTTCCTGCAGCTCCTGCTGCTTTCTGTTATTCCCTCTCACCTTTTCTCCTATCTATTATGTCTCTTGTGCCCTCCTTCCTCCAACACAGCACTCCACCATCTCTGTGCATCTAGAGCAGAGAGAATACATATGCCCAAGCAGCAGGCACAATTTTCTACACTCTGGGTCCTAGTGGCGCCCTCCCCACAGTCTGACACCTGAGGCAGCCACCTCAGTTCGCCTCATGGTAAGGTCAGCCCTGATGGCAAGTCTTACCGTATTTGATATTTTTCTTAAACTCCATCTTTTGGAGTTGTGTGATTACATGAAAACTGAAATACTTATATAATTTTAAAAAGTGAGCTTCCAGCCCTTATGTTTGTGGAGGAAAGCTTGAAAACGTGACTTGAGTGCACCCGAATCTAAAAACAACTCCCGAAATGTATTATTATTTTAAAATCTCAGGCCCCCTGTAAAGAGGTTAGCCGGGGCTCGTCCCTCTCTGGGGCAGCGGGCAGCCACACAGCCTCACTACATGCCATTGATGTCTTGGGGGAATTAGTCCGGCCCCTGGAATCTGCCTTGGCGGCCCTTGTGGCAACTGCAATAAGCAGAGTAAGCTCAGGCCCTGGGTCAGGGCAGGGCAACGGTGAGTCAGGCATGCAGGCCCTCAGGCAGGGCTGAGCGGTAACAGTGCAAGCGTATCAATAAGCCCAGGCCCTTGGTCTGGGCGGGGCAACAAGGAGTCAGGCGCTCAGGCCTTCAGGCGGGGGCTGAGCAGGAGCAGTACCAATAGTAGGCCCAAGCCTCCAAAGGGCCTGGGAGAGGGGGAGACTACCACCTGTGGGTTGGGTGGCAGGGGGACGCAGGCCCTCCCACTCTACTGCCTCCCAGCCCGGGGCCCTAGCAGAGGCAGAAGACCCGCTGCTGAGTCAGTGGGGATCCTGGCCGCAACACACTGACATGGGCTCAGGCAGTGCTGCAGTCAGACTTAGGTCGGCTGCCCAAGGGCTACTTCCACACTCCCCCTCTTGAGGTACCTGGGTCTCAGTGGTGTCCTCTGGGGGGTCCAGCACTATGGGTTCCTCAGGGTAGTTGGCGAGAGGCAGGCCCAGCAACTCCTCTGGGTAGCAGGCATGGGGCAGGTCGGAGGCGGCTGTCTTCCCAGTGAGTTCTGAGGTCGAGCCTTTATACTTCCGGGGCGCCGCCTGACCCTCTGAGGGGTGGGCTCAGAGCTCCCTAGCTCCACCCGCTCTGGTGCTCGGAAGGGCTCGTCCCTCTCTGGGATGGCGGGGAGCCACACCGCCTCACTACACCCCCATATAACAATAGCCACTACTCCACAAACTGTATTTGAAGATCTCCTTGAGGAAAGTAAGTGAGGACAGAAACTCAAAGTCCATTTATTCTCAGGCAATTTCATGACATGTATATTTTGTATATATGGTTTTTTTCCCTCTGAATACTTGCTACATTTTCATAAGGACTTACTGCAGGATGGGTGGAGAAGGATGTTCTAAAAGAAAATTTAAAATGCTTTAGAATTACTCTTTTGATGAATTTCTTAGAACCCACTTGGATCTTCTTAACATGGTTACTCTTTTATTATATAAAGAAAGAATTGCAAGGAACAATAGTGATCAAACAACAAATAAATCATCATAAAAGCCACCTTACCTTTTTGCAGAAAATCAGTTGGAGGGCTGCTGTTTTAATTCTAAATAGTTATTATTCATTATTAGTCTGCATTTATAAGACACCCGCTCTGGGTTCACTGCAGTCTAGAATGTTAGTAGCAACAATATATTGCTATTTATAGGCAGCTCATGTGGGAATGCAGTAGCTCATGTGGATTACATCTTGTAGTAATCCAATAGGTAAAGAGTTAATTGTTACATATTTATGCCCATGGCCCATGGCCTCAAAGTATATGCACAACGTATATGGGTTCCAGTTTAGTCCATATCCAGACATGATGCAATCATTATTAGATGTGTGCTTTGCATAGTGTGGTGAAAAATGAAAGGGTTGATTATCTCCATGTTTTCTGCTTTTCTGGTCATCACATATTAGAGTTTTCGGATAACTAGTGACTTCCCAGACCGACTAGGAGTATGGACTAAGAATATTGAAATGTTTCCTATCAGTACTACTGGTGCTAAAAGTACCTTGTATTTAGCTTTCATAGTATAGTAGTCATAGAACATTAAGTTAATGAAAAAAGACTTAGTTTAATAAGCTGTACAAGCCTCTTTAGAACGTTCATTATGCAAACATCTTTCTTTAAATTTACCAAAATGTGTAGATTAGTATAAAAATGTTGAGGTCTCTTCCTAAACCAAAATATGATATTAAGAGAAATATCTTTTTACATCCTGTTGTTAAATATTGAGAAGCGTTCCAATATTTTTTCAAGTAAGTATAAAACCCAATGAATTTTTAATTAAAAAAACCCCAACTAAGCTCTGCCGCTCATTAACATTAAAAAAAGACATAGCCGGATTATTCTGCCACCGTTTTATCTCTGCATGATGAGTAGCTTCAGATATCCTCCCTTCTCCCATTAACAGTTGGATGTCATTTGAAAACTGAGTAATAGCAGTAACTATTCTCAGGAGAAGTGTTGCAGCCCTCCCTCTGGAGTTCGCTGTAAAATAAAATATACCCTCTGCATTTCGGCCATAGACTTACACAATGGATAGATTCTCCCCCCTCCCCCCCCCCGTCCCCCCACATTAATTGAAAGGCTGCAGATTAGCAGAGAAAGCAGCCTCCAGGATGTGCTCTCGGTTTGGGGGATGGGCCAAAGGTCAGGACCTTCTAAACCTTCCCAACCTTGTTTCTTTCGGTATCACTATTTTCAGCCAATTTATTTTTTGACTGTAATTCCTTGCACGCCTAGTTTCTTATTTCAGAACCAAACAGCTATCACCACTACTCACCCCCACCCCACTCTCTTTCTGATAATCAGCTAGCACTGACAGGTTTAATTTTGCAGTGTAATTGTAAGGCCAGAGATTCACAGATACTTGCAGGAGGCTGTATCAGCACCATGGTATTAGTTGTTGAGTTTGTCATGTATTTATGTAATTATGGGAGCTGGAGTGGTAGAGAACCTGGTTGCTCTGGCTCCCCACCTCCCACTCTGCCTCTCTATCTCTCTGAGCTGGCAGGGAAGCTGAGTGCCCTGGTTCTCTGTCACTCTGTCTCTAGAACGGGTGGGGAAACAGAATCAGGGCACTTAGCCTGGGCAGCACATCACAAAAGCTCTTGTCAGTTTCACTGTCAAGAAGTGATATTGATGAATCTTCCAAGCAGGCAGCTTGGCAGCTGTCATGTTGATTTTCTTGATGGAAAATAGAAATTTTTCAGCCAAACAGAAATTTTCTCATGAGTAATTTTAGTTTTGCAAGAAGGGCATTTTTTGTCAGAAAATCATTCTAGGGAAAAAAAATTTGACCAACTCTAATACGCATGTGGCAGACTGTTTCATTCCAGTGCCTTAACCACAAGACCATGATCTTTTTTAAGGGGGGGAGGAGGTATGTGAGTAGGGAGTTGATCCCAAGTTTGTCTCATGGTTCCATTCTTTTTCAGTGTTATTTTAATGGAAATGTTGTTGCTGCCTATATGAATTATGGCTTTTTTTAACTAGTATTTAGGAACAAAAGTACAGTAAATATTGTTTGTGCGATAGTAGTTCTTGCATTGCATTTCTTCCTTCTTTTTAGACAAAACAAAAATTATTACAAATGAGTGATTGTGGGAACAATTTCAAAATGACACCCAAGCAAACCTTTGTTGTGATGGAAAATTACATAGAATTATCAGGTTTCAGAGGAACAGCCGTGTTAGTCTGTATTCGCAAAAAGAAAAGGAGTACTTGTGGCACCTTAGAGACTAACCAATTTATTTGAGCATGAGCTTTCGTGAGCTACAGCTCACTTCATCAGATGTTTACCGTGGAAACTGCAGCAGACTTTATATACACACAGAGAATATGAAACATATTCTCTGTGTGTATATAAAGTCTGCTGCAGTTTCCACGGTAAACATCTGATGAAGTGAGCTGTAGCTCACGAAAGCTCATGCTCAAATAAATTGGTTAGTCTCTAAGGTGCCACAAGTACTCCTTTTCTTTTTATAGAATTATCACAGATCCCTCACATTCAGACTTGTAAAAAGCTTTATCTGTCTGTTGATGACCAGTACAATTTGACACCATTTTCTGGAATTTTATTTGGTAAATGTGGCTTCTGTTGTGAATTGAAAGATGGAAGATATGTCTCATTTTATGGCCTGCTTCTTCTACCATGGAATTCAATGTCATCTCTCCCTGACTTTAATGGGAGCAATACTGAACCCCCCTTTTTTAACAGCTGTAAGGGAATTTTTAACAATAGAGCTTGAAAATAATCTTACCCTGTGTGTTTTTAAATAAATCATTAGTAGGAAAGCATTTTCAAGCAGTCATTTTCCCTGTTGTCTGCTTTGTGCCTAGGATGTTTGTTATTGCTGAGAGCAGTGCCATTGTACTTGTTAGATAATTTACAGTAAACACACATCCTCTTAATTACATCATAGAAACTTAAACAGATTTGTAAAGCCATTAAAAAATCAATACTTAGCTTTTAGGTGATGAATTAATTAATGGAGTGTGAATGCTGAAAGTCTGCTTTATCTGGCATGCACTATGATTTTTCATAGCATCATTGTCAGTGGGGACAGCGTGCAAAGTATCATGATGTTAGTAGGTGAGAAAGTGCTTATGAAAATGTATCAATGTCTGCTTGGCATAGAGAATATTACTGTAAAATTTACTGTTAATCCAGGAAATGAATGGGAATGGCTATATAATTTTTTTTCTAAGGAATGTATCTTGCAGTTATTACTCAGGTAAAACTTGTTTTGAAATCAGTAGGGTTTTTGCGTGACTAAGGATTTCTTAGTTTGAAAAGATAACCTGATTGGTGTAATGATCTTTGTAGTATGATAATGCTCATGCCAAGTTCAAGGGCTGGCAGAGATAAGAGACATAAGAAATACATATCTGAAAAAAGGAATGCACCAATTGGTTCTGAAAATTGCAGTGAACCGAGACAGAACTAGAAAAAGTAAAATTTCATTCTTTTTCCTCCAACGCTTCATGAATTGCAACCAGAATTGGAAGCAAAAGAGCCAAAATACTGGGGAGAAAGGCTATTCTCATGTTATTTCTGGAATGACTATGACTTTATGGCAGATAGTTTATGGCAAGTATTTATAAGATTTTTGATATTTGAAATTTCAGTTGTGCTGGTTAGTTGTGATTGGTTACATGGTATTATTTTTGATTCTGGACTGGATGAGGACCTTAGGAACCAAAAAGCATTTTAGAAAAATTCAAACTAGGATTTAGAATTTCCATTACTTATCTCTAAAAACACTGAGATTGGAAGAAAATTAAAGAATTAAAAAGGACGCATTACAGAAAAATACTAATTGCATTGCATATACTAGTCTAACCAATTTATTTGAGCATAAACTTTCGTGAGCTACAGCTCACTTCATCGGATGCATACTGTGGAAAATACAGAAGATGTTTTTATACACAAAAACCGTGAAAAAAATGTGTATTTATCACTACAAAAGGTTTTCTCTCCCCCCACCCTGCTCTCCTGCTGGTAATAGCTTATCTAAAGTGAAAAGGAGTACTTGTGGCACCTTAGAGACTAACCAATTTATTTGAGCATGAGCTTTCGTGAGCTACAGCTGTACTCCTTTTCTTTTTGCGAATACAGACTAACACGGCTGTTCCTCTGAAACTTATCTAAAGTGATCACTCTCCTTACAATGTAACAGCCATGTTAGTCTGTATTCGCAAAAAGAAAAGGAGTACTTGTGGCACCTTAGAGACTAACCAATTTATTTGAGCATAAGCTTTCGTGAGCTACAGCTCACTTCATCGGATGCTGTAGCTCACGAAAGCTTATGCTCAAAGAAATTGGTTAGTCTCTAAGGTGCCACAAGTACTCCTTTTCTTTCTCCTTACAATGTGTATGATAATCAAGGTGGGCCATTTCCAGCACAAATCCAGGTTATCATACACATTGTAAGGAGAGTGATCACTTTAGATAAGCTATTACCAACAGGAGAGTGGGTTTGTTTTTGGGGGGAGGGAAGAAAACCTGGATTTGTGCTGGAAATGGCCCAACTTGATTATCATACACATTGTAAGGAGAGTGATCACTTTAGATAAGCTATTACCAACAGGAGAGTAGGGTGGGGGGAGAGAAAACCTTTTGTAGTGATAAACACCCATTTTTTCATGGTCTGTGTGCATAAAACACCCTCACTGCATTTTCCACTTTATGCATCCGATGAAGTGAGTTGTAGCTCACGAAAGCTTATGCTCAAATAAATTGGTTAGTCTCTAAGGTGCCACAAGTACTCCTTTTCTTTTTGCGAATACAGACTAACACGGCTGTTACTCTGAAACATATACTAGTCTGTAATTCTCTATGGTCAGTAACTATCTATGTGTACATGGTCCTAGCTGCAAAGTGTACCATCAGATCCTCGTCTAGCTTAATTATCTCTGTGCCTGAGTTCTAGCAGAGTTCAGAAAATTGGGTCCCTCTGCTGTGGCAAGTCATGTCCTATCCCATTAAAAAATATAGTACCACTTCTTCTGGTGTGAATATGACTTGAGGTTTATAGTTCAGAGTGTTTAGTTTGTCTGACAATGCCAAAGCGATGCATATGTAGCTGCATAATGTAAGTAAGACAGTTCAGAAGTGATATTTAGTACTGCAAATGATTCTATTGGAAGCAAAGAATTACTACGTAGAACAAATTAAAGAGTTTTGAATATTGGCATTGAATTGGTCCAAAATTTAGTCTTTAATATATAGTGTGTGTGTGTATGTACATAGAGTATATATGAAAATACTTCACTTTCAACGAGTAGAAGGAGAAGGTTGCTGAGAAGGGTACAGCAGTTGACAATGTCACCTACTTTAACCTGGCTGCTAAATGGGGATTATGTAATATAGTTCATTAGATGTCTTTGATGTTTATCATCTGGGATTTATATGCTACCTGGTTCTGTAAATGCATGGCCTTAATGTACAGTACATCTACTTCTTAAAACAGCTTTATTATTTAACTGGTAATTTAAGAAGGCTTCACTCTGTACGTGTGGTATTAATAGAAATGGTGCAGTCAATTAAAAGAGCTATAAAAAGTATCACATTTTACCACTTGGTTATATTTTGATAATGTATTTAACATGCTTATTCCACTGTCAGAATTTCAGTAAGGAGACTCAAAAAGATGCACAGCAGATGTGTCCTTTTTGCTGGGCTTCTTATCACCTACAGTCCTCTGACCTGAAGTAGGTCACCTGTGTGGGTTAAGGTGACCTCTCCATTCAATCATTTTTTATGTACCACAAGAAACAGAGCAAAAGAACATTCCAGCTATGAAATGCTAGGGGTTTTATTTGTCTTTTAGGAGGCAAACCATGCTTTTCTCCTTTGTCTGGAATTCTTTCAGAATATGACTGGCCAGACAGTAAATAAAACTAAAGTGCTAAATATTTGAGCCACTTATTTTAAGTGTGGTAATGGTAAGATTGGGATGTAGTTGGGATGGCAACATTATTTGATTCAAAGTGATGCTGATGCTTGGAAAATTATAAGTCTTGTTTTGAATCTTTCCTCCTCTGCACTCAGTACAGTTATATCAGCAACTGGAGAGCCTTTATCACGAAGGGAAGGAAAAGGAGATGTGTTAAAGACTGATATAAGGTATAATTTTTAGGAAAAATAAAACTGGGGTTTGTAATGAAGCTCATAGAATTGTAGGCCCCCCTCGACATGCTATAAAAACTCCAGGGCCCAGTGGAGGCAGGTGGGGGCCTCGGGGCAGGGGCTGTGGGCATAGGCATAGTTTGACTTCTATTTTGAGGGGGCAGGGGCCAGCAGGGCTTGAGCCACCTCCATGTGGCGGGGTTGAGGGAGCGCCACCTCTACCGCCTGACTCACCTCTGCAGGCCACCTAGCCTGGGGGGGGAGGCAACCAAAAATGATAACTCAGAGATGGGGGGCTTAGCTCAAAAAGTTTGAAAACAGCTCAGAGTGCAGGGAGGGTGTGGCTAGGGGCTGTGTGCAGGCATGGGGGTAGCTCAGGCTGCAGGGAGGGGAGTAGCTGGGGGTGTATAAAGGTGTGGGGGAGCTCAGGATGCAAGGAGGGAGGTAGCTGGGGCTGTGTACAGGCAGGGGGTAGCTCAGGGTGCAGGGAGGGTGTAGCTCAGGATGTAGGGAGAGGGGTACTAGGGACTGAGTGGTGGGAGGGCTCCCCTGCAGTCCCTATTCCTGGACGGGTCTGCCAGCCACAGAGCTGGGTCTCCCCACATGGGCGGCTCTTACTGGCTTGCTCTGTGGGAGCAAAGGAGGCTGGGAGTTGAGGAGCAGCTTCAAACTGGGGCACCAGCAGGAGAGGAGGGAACACGGCAGCTGCCTGCCCCAGGGCACCAGCCAGAGCAGCAGCTGCCCCACACTGCCTGGTGTAACGGCAAAAACAGCAGCCAGCACATTTCCCAGCCCACCAATAGCAGTTACCTACTGAGCCTGTTCAGTTTGGGTGAGCATGATCAGTACAACCTAGATAGGAAATTCTTCCAGGGACCTGTTTGTTCCACTACATGGGCTCTGGCTTCCTGCCTCCAACCTGGCCTGGTTGGGGAAAGGAAATTGGGGGGGGGGCAAGGTGTGAAGCTGCCCCTCCTCCCCCTGAACTGCTGTGCTGTTGCGCTGCAGTTTTGGGGGGGAGCAGGGCGGGCGGCGGGAATGCCCTCTAAGTCCCCAACTATGCCCATGGGCTCAGCGCTTCTGCCCCACAGGGAGCACCAGGGCTCGGGGATTCAACCCTGCGCCTCCCAACTTCAGCCCCGTGAGGGGCGCCAGCAGGGATTGTGGCTTCAGCCCTGCGCCTCCTGGCTTCAGCCCCGCAGGGGGCGCTGGGGATTGGGGTTTCAGCTGCAGGGCCCCACGGACCCCTTGAAAGGGCTCGCAGACCCCCAGGTGGCCGTGGACCCCTGGTTGAGAACTACTGATCTAGACCATCCATGACAGGTGTTTGTCCAACCTGCCCTTAATCTCCAACGATGGAGATTCCACAGTCTCCCTAGGCAATTTATTCCAGTGCTTAACCACCCTGACAGTTAGGAAGTTTTTCCTAATGTCTAACCTTAAACCTCCCTTGCTGCAGTTTAAGCTCATTGCTTCTTGTCCAATCCTCAAAGGTTAAGGAGAACAATTTTTCTCCCTCCTCCTTGTAACAACCTTTTATGTACTTGAAAACTGTTATCATGTCCCCTCTGTCTTCTCTTCTCCAGACTAAACAAACCCAATTTTTTCAATCTTCCCTCATAGGTCATGTTTTCTAGACCTTTAATCATTTTTTGTTGCTCTTCTCTGGACTTTCTCCAATTTGTCCACATCTTTCCTGAAACGTGGCTCCCAGAACTAGACACAATACTCCAGGTGAGGCCTAATCCGCATGAAGTAGAGCGGAAGAATTACTTCTCATGTCTTGCTTAAAACATTCTTGCTAATACATCCCAAAATGACGTTTTCTTTTTTTTTGTAACAGTGTTACACTGTTGACTCATATTTAGCTTGTGATCCCCTATGACCCAGATCCCTTTTTGCAGTACTCCTTCCTAGGCAGTCATTTCCCCTTCTGTATGTGTGCATCTGATTGTTCCTTCCTAAGTGGAGTACTTTCCATTTGTCCTTATTGAATTTCATCCTATTTACTTCAGACTATTTCTCCAGTTTGTCCAGATCATTTTGAATTTTAATTCTATCCTCCAAAGCACTTGCAACCCCTCCTAGCTTGGTATTGTCCACAAACTTTATATGTATACTCTCTAAGCAATTGTCTAAATCGTTGATGAAGATAGTGAACAGAACCAGACCCAGAACTTATCCCTGCGGGATCCCACTCAATATGCCCTTCCAATTTGACTGAACCACTGATAACTACTCTCTGAGAACAGTTTTCCAGCCAGCTATGCACTTACCTTATAGTTATAGCTCCATCTAGGTTATATTTCTCTAATTTGTTTATGAGATGGTCATGCATGACAGTATCAAAAGCCTTAACTGTTAGAACATATTTTTTTCTTGGTGTTGGAAGTATGAATGCCAAATACATTGAGAAAACATTCATGCAGTATTTTTAGCTCCGTCTGCAAGCTGGCGGTACCAACAGTCTTTGGAGAGAGCCTTTTCTCATGGGATTTTCAATCCATTTTTCCATACTCAGGAGATTCAGATAAGATTAGGTTAAGCATCTACGTTTTTGGGTGCTTCTCTGAACTGAGCAAAGTCTCCGACACTCAGGCTGTTTGAAAGTTTATGTCTCTGTTTCATATTCCAGTCAATTTGGCCCTGGTCTGTGCCTCCATCCTTATGTTTATATGTGACGGTTCTCTGGATACCCAGGACTGTGCATCACCTTGTTACCCCCCCTGCTTCCAGTGAGAAGGGGACCTGGTTGTGTTTAGTTGGATCATGGATGTCAGCTTCCTGATACCACCAGCTTATCTGCTACCCAAGCACACTCCTCTGGGCTATGCCAGCCCTTACTTTGCCTTGTAGGTTAACAGTAGGTGCACCTCAGGCCTCAAGCCCCCCTTCAAATAATTCCTCTGTAGTGTCCTACCACCATCCACTGAACACTCTCAGAAATACCAGATCTGCTGTCCCCTGGGGAACAGAGCACACACTAGCCTGTGAGATTCAACTCCGGATCAGCACCTTGTATAACACCACAGCACTGAGATAGGCTTATGGTGAGAACAGCAATAAGTTTATTTTAAAAGATTCAAGAGATAGCGAGTAAGGATAATGGAAACAAAAGGGATATATATATATATATATATATATATATATATATATATAAAAAACAAAACCATAATCCGCTTTCTATATATAGAGACTTATCTTAACAGGCTAACTTTCTGCCTATAGAAGTTTCTCATCCCAGATGTTCTTTACAGCATTTCAACCAAGGCTGGTTGTGACCCCATTTTCATGAATGTAACTGCATTACCTGATTACTGCCTAGATGCAGAATAAAGGGGCATCTTTCTTGCCTTCTCTTTATATTCCCCAGAATTTATTGTCTGTATTCAGTCAGAATAAATCCCTGTGGCTTTCCTCTGGTGTTTTGCCTTCCTGTAGACTTCACATCTCCCTGTTGACTTTGTATGTAAATAGGATTGTGTTGGCTTACAATGCTTAATATACATGCTGACAGGCAGACAGAAAACCTGTTTGTCAACTCTGCCTTGAAACAGAATTTAAGGATGTACTTTTACTATAAATACATAACTTCTTACATAGTAGTTGTACATGTGTTTCACAATGATACTAGGTTTCAGAGTAGCAGCCGTGTTAGTCTGTATTTGCAAAAAGAAAAGGAGTACTAGAGGCACCTTAGGGACTAACCAATTTATTTGAGCATAAGCTTTCGTGAGCTACAGCTCACTTCTACACTTTCCACAGTATGCATCCAATGAAGTGAGCTGTAGCTCACGAAAACTTATGCTCAAATAAATTGGTTAGTCTCTAAGGTGCCACTAGTACTCCTTTTCTTTTTACAATGATATTAATAACCAGTGTGACCCTGGCTTTCATTTAAGACCTCACATGATATTCTTTGGTGAATCAGAATTTACATACCAGAATTAGGATATTCTTTGCCAGCTGGCATTCATGGGACACACTTTGGTGGGTCTGTTGTATGCAGGCAGGGACAAGAAGGACACACAAGTATATGTGATTACAACAAGAAATATTGTTTTATTAATAATCTGGAAGTGACACAGTACAGTCACACTACCTCTATATATAGTGAGTCCTTCAATGTAACTCTTTCAGTGCCTACCAGCATATGGGTCTCCAGCCTTTCTCCTTTTGTTCCACCAACGATGTGAGCTACTCTGTCCCATTTCTTTTCGTCTACACCTTCCATTTTCATGACGACTTTCAGGCAGCCCACTGGGACTGAAATGACAATCCCAGCGCAGCAGACCAATACCCTCTCCTCATTCAAATCCCACGTAAGACTCATGTCTTTCACAAGGACCACATCAGTCAGTCTGTATCTCCACTCTAACATTTTATGTAAGGAGAACAAAAGAAGACAGATAAACTAAAAAGATTCCCAGGTAACACCTTCTTCTGGATCTTCCAGGGTAGTTCTAGAGAATGTATGATCTTTGTGTCTTGCACATCGTAAGTAGCAAGCAATTATTAATAAAGTAATGCTCTTGCCAAATGCATTAACATTTGTGATCTGCTGAAGCAGTGTTTTGTGGCTGGATGTCCTTCCACCATCTATGTAAAAAGTTCATTTGATAATGTGTAATGAAATTCCTAACACTATTCAAGTGAGTGATCATTCATGGCTTAAACAGAATAAAATACAAAAGTCTTCCAATTAATCACATTTTATTTCTTTCGTTTACTCCAACTTGATTCAGAATGGGAGAACCACGAACAGCCATCTCTTTATTAACTCCTTCTGGTTTCTTTGTTTTTTCTAGGGGTTTGAAGGAATATTGGAAGGAAAATAGGCTGTGATGGGCTATTCCTTTCCAAGCTTGCCAAAGCCACAAAAACTACAGCATATCACCTCATTAGTGGTGCATTCATCTGCTCTGTAGATGGATTCTATTAGCTGACAGACATAAATGGTTCACTTTATATCTTTCTAACTAGCTTGAAATGAACTCTAGAAGAAATTTTCCTTTAGTGCATCCTACAGGTGTCTGGTTCATTCTTTTCTCACAGGAAACTTTACAGCAAATTACAGCATAATGTTGTTTTTAAGTACCAACAAAACTGTTTGTAATAATTAAAAACCCAGTATTTTTTGAAATAATTATTTACATTTTGTCAATTGAATTTAAAACTAATTAAACAAGAAAACATCAATTAAATGTCAATTCCTCCCTGTGTTGCTGTTGTTGTTTTATTGCTGGAGTTTTGTAATTGTTGCCAAGGCACATCCACTTTCCTAGGAGTGATACTGAGAGGTTTTTTGACACAGAAGTGATGTTTTGATATGTTACTAATGGAACAATTATAAAAACTCTCTAAACACAAAGCTGTTCACTTGCTGGCTAATATGCCATCAGTTTATAAATGGAGGGGACAAGGACTTCAGAAATTCTTACAAATTCTTTCAACATGCATGAACCATTCCATTCTGAAGACATGACGTTAGATGACAGCAATGTATATTGCATGTTTCATGTTCACACATACACAGGAGGGGCAACTTCAATGCTTCATCTTTCTGTTGTACACACTTTCTGGTGAAGATGGAGGTCTTTAACATAAATCTGCTAAAAATGAAATGAAAAGGTTTTTAAAAGTCTCTTTTCTCTGTCAACACAGGGCTTTTTACTTCAGCTACTAGTATCAAATTCTGACTCAGAGTCCCATCAAAGCTGGAGGCTTAATAGAGTTGAGGAGGCTAAGATCCATGCCCATGAAATACAGTGAAGCCAACATAAACAAATGCCAGGTTCTCAGTAGATCCGGTATGTGCTGCAAAGGAAGCTCTTTCCTTCTGAACATCTGGAAAAATAATACATTTGTTCGAGAGAGACAAAACTCACGTATGAAACTGGAATCTTACAACATAGTGAGCAGGCCTATAGAATGAACAAAGCTGATGAACACACATTTATTTTTATGCTCTGGGTGATTAAATTGCTCCTAAATAAAATGCAGGTAATTAACCTGCCAACAAAGAATCAATTTACCGTACCTGTTTCTAATGGCTACACATGTACCCAGCCACCCATTACAGATCATCATGCTGGAAAGAGCAGGTCACTAGGAAAGAGCAGAACTTTGACATTGACATTCTCAACTTGAACTTTTTTTCTACCATCAGGCTGCAAACTCTTCATTTTTGAACCATTTTCCATCCATCTTTATTTATAAGCTACCATCTAAATTCTGGTTTCAGAGTAGCAGCCGTGTTAGTCTGTATCCGCAAAAAGAAAAGGAGTACTTGTGGCACCTTAGAGACTATTCATTTGCATAGAATTTGCAGCCAGTTCCAGTTCTACCATACAGTGAAGACAGGCAGGTCACACTGGAAATGTCTCTTATACTGGTGAGGATAGCATGCTGCTGCTTCAAATCTGTTTAAATCTGCAGGAAGCCAGGCAGGCATGGGCTGGGGAAGTGCTAGGCTGAAGCTCTACCATGAAGCAGAAAAAGAGACAGAGTAGCTATAGGAACAATCATTTTTTCCTTGTTCTAATAAAACTCTGGGTCAGTGTCAGAAGAAAGTGATGACTTCTTTGATTCTTTACCATTGTCACGTGATCATACACATTATCTTATCTAATAAATGTGGCTGAACAAGTTTGTTTTGAATAAGAATCTCCTTAGCCAAAATCATCATTCTATCTCTCACTGAAATTTAACCAAACCTAGTCTAAACCCTTCCCACTACCTCCGCTTTTCTCCCTTCCTACCTGTGACTTCAGATCACGGGGGAAGAGTGACCCTGTTGAAGAGATGACTCGCCCATGGGAGGAGGAAGGTGTCTGTGAGAGATCTGGGGCTGCTATCCTACCTCCAACTCAAGCATCATGTTCTTATCTTCAGGGGCAACTGGTATCCTTCTCCCCTAACTAGCAAACAATGTGTCTACACAGTTCCAATTCCCTCCTAAATCCATTTGGGAATCCATATCATCCACTCTCCATCTTGGAGGAGATTCCCTGAGCCTTGGTCTTAGTTTTCTTTTCTGAAGAGTCTCATTCACAACAGGAGCCTTGGAATCCTTAGTAGTGACAGTCCCTTGGAGACACATTGCCAAAGAGAGTTTGAGGGACGTAGAGGGGCTCTAGCAACCACAGTGGAAACATGGGGGCCTCCACATAAATCCTTGGGAATCCACAGGGTGTGGAGGAGAACTTTTCAGCAACTCCCATCCCTCTGATCAAACAACATGGGGGAATCTCCAGGAGAAGACTCTTATAGTTTTCCTCCTTCTCAGCCAGCTGCCTTGGGTTTGTCTACAGGAGGGTGTGATCTGTCTGATAATTATAATTAACATAGGCGTGTGCAGCACATTTCATTAGGGTGTGCACCCAGGGAATTTTATTTATTTATTTATTTTTAAAGGTGAACATTTATTGAATACTCAATCATAAAGGACATTATTTTTATTCATCAAACAAACTAAAGAAACTAAAACTTAACTAAACTTAATTTTTTTAAAATTAACAACTAAACTTTACTTAAAAAATACAGACTTAAAAAATGAGACACAAAATACCAAATTTTTGCAGTAGTGATAACCAGGCGTATACAAAGATACAGTCAATTTTCATGATCTTTATCTTTAACCAGATAATGAGCTAACCCAAATTGACCAAAACAGATTAAGGTTTCTTCATCTTCCTGTCCTAGAGAATGAGATGTCACTCACCAGGTGTTATGGACTTAAATTCCTCAATCACATCATTGTAATTAACTGATGAAGCCAATTCTTGTTCAATTAACAAAATCATGAGTGAGTCGAGGTGCTGTTGGGACATTGTACTACTTAGTTTGTTTTTTACATGTGGTCTTTCACATGAACAGCCTGTAACAGGTAAGTCTGCAAAGCATTGAATACATTTGTAAAAGGCCTGGAACATGGAAGACCAATCCAATTCCTTTAGCCAATCGAGCCACTCTCTGGCGGTGTTCGTAGTGCTACCTTTAGGAACAGATCCATCTTCCTTTAGGAAGCAATCCGACTTCAGCTTCCAACTCATCCAAGGACACTTTAAATTTGTTAACAATGATTCTCATATCGTCCCTGTGAAGTCTAAGCTCAGCAGTTTTCCCACTGCAGTCACAATTTTACAAGTCTCCTGTTCAGATCGCTGGTCAATGCCGGTAATCATTGAGTCTAGGAGTGGGTAAAGTGAAGTTATTCTCTCCTGCTCCTCTTTTGTATCAAAGTGATGCTGGGACTCAAACGTGTCATCAATATGAGTGGACATTTTTCTCTTCTTAACTGGGGGAATCGATATATCATTCTCTACACACATTTTCACACTGTCATTGAAAATATTCTGGGCCACTTCTCATTGCAGCCAAAGAATTATGCAAATTTTTCACCCCTGTCATTGCAGTAAGTAAGTTGAGATCTGGAGCTTGAAGAGCCTTACTCACTTTTACCGCCATCTGGAGAATAGCGTGCATCATATGAAGGGCAAAGATGAACTTGAATGAATTTAGTTCATGGATAAGACCCCTGGCTTTTATTTTAGCGTCAGCAAGGCAAGTGGTTTCGATAATCTCTTGTAAAGCTTGTAAAATAATGGAGTAGTTTTGTTTTACAGCAGCCACTGCTTCTGCTCTGCATGCCCATCTTGTGTTTGATAGTGATTTCAAAGTCTTCAACTGGGATCCTACTTCTTGTGAAATCTTCTCCATTACCACATGTCGCACAGGACTCCCCTCCATGAAGGCATAAAGAGTCTGAATAACACCAAAAAAATAGACAGTTCTGTTTTGTTTACTTGAAGTGCATGCACCTACAAGGACGAGGTTCAAACGATGTGCATAGCAGTGTACATAGAGTATTTCACTGTTTCTTTCTTTACATTTCATTTGAACTCCCGCAGTACATCCAGACATAGTAGATGTGCCATCAAACCAGAGAGATGACCAGTCAATTTTAAGAATGTCAAGGACGTCATTTAACTGGTCAAAAATAGACTGAGGATCAACTGTTAATAGTCTCTGAACAGACACAAAATGTCCAACTGGACTATGTTTTTCATTGTCAAAATACCGCACCACAATGGACATCTGTTCATGGTGTCCACAGTCAGTAGTGTCGTCAGCAATTATTGAGACCATTTTTCCATTTAGTGCAGACACAATCTTTTGTTGCACAATGTTGTGCAAGGCCACAATTAAATCATTTTGGATGCGATTACTCAGGTAGCGTTTTGAGGAGATTGTTGCACATGCTTTGCCATTACGGGATCATATTTTTGGAGCATATTGACAAGATTTAGAAATAAACCTTTCTCAAAACTGTCAGCTTTTTCATTGTGACCCCTGAATGGTCTCCCACCTTTCGCCAAACACAGAACAATGTCGATCAGTCGCTCCATTACACTTCGGTTATGGCACCGTTCTTCTTCTTGTTTAGACAGATAAGCCTGCTTGCCCTCATCCAACAATACATCAGTAGGTTTCCCTTCATTAAAACTTGACCATGAAGAACAACTCAACACATGAGATTTTGATGGTTGGTGGTTTATAAAACATTTGTTAGCCCTATGCCAGTTTCTGAGTCCCTTATTAATAAATGCTGGATCAGTATGACCTTTGTTTGCTGCATCATTAGAGGAGAAGAAAAGCAAAATGCTGCGTCCTTTGATGGGCTATATTCTAACCACCTATACTTTTCATACCAATCGGACTGAAAACTTCTTTGTTTATTCCCTATTTTACTTCTAGGAAACATGCTCAATCTAGGCTGATAAGGACCTCTAGATAATCGAGACCGGTGTTCTAATCTATTTTTTGGAATATCACAGACATCAGATGGAATGTCTGATGGCTTTGAATAGGAACTACACTGACCTGAACTAAGAGACAAAGTCTGTTTCTGTTGGTCTGTTTATTGCACGCACTGGAACTGGTGGCGGCATTATCTTCATGTAAGTTCTTAAGTGAGGAGTCCGAGGTATTTGCACTACTATCAGCACATTTATTATAATTCAGTTTGCCTGCTCCTTTTCTTATCTTAACAACGAACCAATCCATATTTTAAAATTAAAAGGGGGTATCGTCCGATTGAATTAAAACGTAAAGCCACGGGCTTGTTATTGCTATTTCAGCTGAGTACATGCAACAAAGATTACAAACACTGTAAACACTGCGCTGGGCACGCCTGATGTGGCCGCTTATATAGGTCAAAGAATTTCCTAGAATAGTAGTCGGAGGGGAAGGGGAGGACCACTGGTAATGTGGCGCCGCAGTAGTGGAGACGCATGCTGCGAGCAAACGCGTGCTTTCTATACATTTCTGCAACTTCTATATTACACAATTCGGCACTTATTGCATAATACAACAATCCATACTTTAAAACTAAAAGAGCATATCATGCGATTAAATTAAAAGTCAAAGCCACTTTTTTTTTGAGACATTAGGGCAGGGGTCTCAAACTCAAATGACCACGAGGGCCACATGAGGACGAGTGCATTGGCCCGAGGGCCGCATCACTGACACCCCACCCTCGCTGCCTCTGGCCCTGCCCCCCCTCCACCCCTTCTATGAGGCCCTGCCCCAGCCCCACCTCTTCCCACCCCTTCTCTGCCCCCCATTCCAACCCCTTCCCTGAAGTCCCCTGGCCTGGAGGTAGGTGGGGGAGGTGAGCCTCCCTGCCTAGTGGCTGCAGTCTGTGGTGGCAGCCCCACCTAGTGATTATGGGGTAGGGGAACCCAAGTCCTCCCACTCCACTGCGTTCCGACCCAGGGGACCTCTTGAGCACTGTAACGCAGGAGTCCAACTAATGCTCTCCCCTGAGCCTCTTCCTGCTGCTCTACCACTCCCCTTGGGGTGCATCACGGCTGGCGGTTGTCCCTGGTGACCTGGACCATGGGTTTTAGCAAGTTAGGGAATCTTGGCTCTGTGCAGCTGAGGAGCACCTTCCTGGCATAGCCCCTCTGCAGCAGCGAGTGCAGGTCTGTCTCTCTCTGTCCACCACCCTGCTGTACTGAAAAGACTCCTTTTGAGGTCCCTCCTGTAGCTGGAGCATGCTCAGAAGGCCTGTTGGGGTGGTGCCTCCCAGGCCCAGAGTTGTTCCTGCACTCTAAACTTTCTTGAGTGTGGGTTTTATCCACCCCCTCACAAACACATACCTCAGTGGTACAATCCAAACAGCTAGGGTTGCTTTGCATCATTGAGATTTGTGGGGCATGAGTGGGGAATATAAAACAGGTTATAGGGAACCTATACTGATGTTTCTTCACCTCTGCAGTTTAGTGCTATATTTTTGGGCTAGCACCATTCTCAAAATGTTTTTCCAGTTCTGGAAGTGTTCCAAATACCACAGCCTCAGTGTAACTCTTGTGGTGCTGGTTCTCATTTATTTTTTGCTAGAAAATTTTATGCAGCTTTTTTTCATAAAATGAAAATGTTTCACCCCCCTGTTTGCAACCCTAAACTTTAATTGTGCCAAGAAGTATATCTTTTTTCTTTGTCATAGAAGCTTCATTCTTGTGACACCTTGCTGTGTCTGTCCTGTGGTTTCAGGAAAAAAACCAAAATCTTTTACACTGCTGTGTGTCATCGTTTCTCAGCTACAGTCAATACCAATTTTCTGTCCCTGTTGTTCGTTATCATTTTGGCTCTTTTCAGATCTCCTTCCATATTTCAGTCACTACTGCCCTCTAATTCTATATGCAACTCCTCTTTGATCTGTGTTAGTTACTGATAAATATGTGCACAACTGTTTTAAGAGTCTATGGTTCTGGCAAACAACTTTTCCACTTGTCTGTGAGCGCAGCTGGTCTTATGCTGGTCTGTCTTTCTGATGTAAGATTGAGAAAAATTATCTAAAACTTTTAAACACTAGAAAACTAGTGTGTAGCTTATTACCTCATCATGAAACCATTTCTGACTCTTTCAACCTCTTTATAATTGCAGAGCCTAATAACCTAGTGAAAAATATCTGTTTTCCAGAAGGCTAGTAATGACATGTTTCTTAGGGTAGAATATGCCAAAATAACCAACATCTTTACTTTTGAAAACACATTAATTGCTGTCTCCCCAGCATTGCTTTTTTTATTTTCAAGTGGAGTCTCCATTTTTGTTCTTTTACTCATCATCTTAGCCAGAGTGGACAAAATAACCAGCCCAGATAGCTAGCTGGTGTAAATCAGAAGAGCCGCATTGACTGCAATAGGGCGATGCCAACTTATACTAGGTGAAAATCTTTTTTGTACTCGGTGAGGATCATTTATAGCGGCAAAATCAAGACTAGAAGAAATAACAATCTACAATCAGTAGGTTCATCCTGCGATTTCATAAGCTTACTGTGGAGGTAGCTCTTTTCCATATGGGGCAGCTGTAAAATCAAATCTGACTAGTGTCCACATTCTCCCTGATGCATACAGAAGTCCTACTTCTCACACCCATCTTGCCTTCCCCAAGACTCTATAGGCACGCATTTGTAATCAGTGTCAATTGATTCCAGATTAAAAATGGCTGGGATGCACTAGATAAACAAATGATTAAGGATGGAGTCCCTGTATTTGAGCTTCAGGCATGGAGTTCATTGTCACTGTCACTTGAAACGTGGAATAAGGGTTTCTCATCTGAAAAATAAGACTGAGGTAACAAAATATGGATGGGCAGAAATGTGGTCAAGAACGTGTTGCTTAGTGAATTTCATATCCAGTAGCATCAGGTTCATGAAAGAAAATATCTATGTCAAGAGGTTTATATACCGGTGTGTGAAATGTTTTGATGATGATTTTGGTGGTTTTCTTCACAGTGGAGAAGTGGATGGATGAACAGCTGATACATACAATCAACTGGTGACTAGTGAGCATAGTTTTACATTATTTTATGAATTTCCACTTCTAGCCCTCTTGTTTACCAATCTACATCTTAAATCTTTTTATTAGTGGCAGACCCACATGTTTCTAATTATTGCATAGCAAAATGTGCCCTGCAAAAGCTGATTTTTTTTTTGAAAACTTGTGAAATTTTATCCAGAGCAAAACATCATATTAAACCCCGGGTCTGACATGACACTTGTGAGAATACTGGAAATTACTACAAAGAGAGGTTGGAGGGTTGTTTGAAGGCCAGAAGAGGGGGTTCAGGAAAGATTTCTTTCAGGATGGGATCGCCATCGAGTATGGGTTGTAGTTGTTTGAACCCCATATGGGTTCCAGTGTGGAGTGGTAGATAACAATTAGGCATCTGCAGTTAGAGGGGGGTTTATTTTTGCATTGAAGCAGTTGTCTTAGGGTATCTGGATGGCCCATTCCATTATGGGATCTACTCCTATGGTGGATTGTCCTTGTTTGGTGAAGGCAGTTTTGAATGTGTTAAGGGGTATAGCCTTCAGCCTTATGGGGACCATACATCCCATTTTGGTCAAGACAGTCCTCTTTTTTGGGGAAAACTAGGCATTCGTCCCATTTTTCTCTTGCTATCTCATCATTAGTTGGCAAGAGGAAATGGGACAAATGCCCAGCTTTGACAAAAAGGTGGGGCATGAGGAACATTTGGGGGGAGGAGTTGCAACACCAGCCCTGTGTGGCAGGGCTTGGGTAGCAGAGATGCCAGGCGGCTTGGGCCAGCTCCATGCACGGGAAGGAGCTCAGGCAAGTGGCTCAGGCAAACTCCGTGCAAGGGTAGGGGGCTCTGGCAGGTCCTGTGCAGTGTTCCATTTTCCCTTTGGGGAAATACGGTCACCCTATTCAGCATGAGTAAGGCTATCACAATCTGGCCCTATTCTTTGGCCTATAATGTTCACAGTTCCCTTCATATATAGTATTAAATCAATGGACCCAGCAAAATGCTTTGCCGAGATGGGATAGAATTGCCTCCTCTGCATAGTTACTATGTGAACAGTGGTGGTGGTGCTTCCCCTAGTTCATGCTATATTCCTGACTTCCTATAGATACTGTTGATGAACTGTGTCTCATTGCTGTGCATTGGAGTTCTATATTTAGAATCTCAACACATAAGCATATCCTCTTCCTTGTCATCCTTGAACATCCACAACAAACATCCTCTGAGTTTGTCACTGTCAAGTTCCTTCAAACAGATGTAAGCTATTTTAGACACTTCAGACATTTTATTTTTGAACAACTTGACAATACTTCTGCTTGCTTTATTTCCCATTAAAATGTTCCCACAGTTTTTTCCTCTTTATTTTTGAGGCAAATCCTGACACCCCCCCTCCAAATCCAGCCCTCCCCCTTTGGATATGGATAGATAGTATGGTCCCACCTCAAAGAGAGTAGGATATCTAGAACCTAGGGTATCTAGAACCCCTTGTTCACCATAAAGGATAAGTCCATGGGAGCTCACTTCACTCCAGTTCTTCTGTGAGGCCAGGTGTTAGGGCAGGGGCACAGATAGTAGATTGAATGTGTTCGTAGATCTACCAGCCATTCCTCCACCCACATACATCCCTCCTGTCCAATTCACGGAGAACCCCTGTGCTACGCCTATGTACTCCTGTGTTGGTGGCAGGATGCAGCCATCATTTTGGGCCTAACAGAATTCTCTGTCCCCCTGCTTCCATTTCTAGTGGGGATTTTTTTTGGAAGGGTATAAGGAATGCAACAAATTAATCTTTTACTGCATATTTACTGCTATTTCCTTATTTATTTTATTATTTAATCTGTTATATGTAGGACCTTAAGTATACATGAAAGTACAATATGAGAACTTTGTCAAATGAATAAGAGTTTCCCTGCAAAAGACTAACCTGCTAAAGGCACAAGTCAATGTAGAATACAACATAGACAGAAAGATAGCAGAATGATGGGTGGTTATTATGTCCCCAATTCACCAGACCACTCAATACTTAAGTATTGACTTCAGTGGGACTTATGTATGAACTTAACTTAAGCAAGTGCTTAACTTTGTTTGCTGGATAAGGGCCTATAACTAGAAGGTGTCAGAATATTTGGGTTTTGATAAGCTTTGAGAAAGAGGGAAAGATTTGATATTTTAAATACTAGGCTATTTCTTGGACATGTAAAAAAAATACATGCCTTTTTTTTTACAAGCTGTTACTTTAATGAGATGGCCACCACTTTTCCTGTGAACATCGCTAAAAGTCATTTGAGTAGAATGAGTAGTTAGGTTCTGGATAAAATGACAATCTCATGTTTCAGTGTTCTCCTGAGTTTGCCAAGTGTCATATTATTTAGCTATTTTCACACGCTGGCCAACTCATCATCACAATCATTATCCCAACCTCTCGAGGTGATCTACTTAACACCTCATTAAAAAAAATATGTTCAGCTCCTCTCTTCTCTCACAGCTCTTCACTTGTCAACAAGTCCTGTTTTTTCCCCTTTCACATGTGGTCCTTCTGGTACTCAATATTTGTCAATCATTAGCTTTACCCTCTGGTGTGATTTTTTTCACACTTCTTTTTTATACATCTCATCCATACTGTGTCTCATTGCAGTTTCAGCCTACTTCTCCTTACTGTTGAATTTTTTGTTCTTGTTTATACTTACTCTTTTTTTGCTAATGCAAAAATATAATATTATAGATAATACCATTATATCTTATGTCATCTTTTATTATGTCATCTTTTATATCTTATGTCATCTACATATTATTATTTTATTTGCTTTGTCTCAGTTATCAGAAACATGTTGGCAGAACTTTTCCGTAGAATTTCTTTGTTGCTTTGCTAGAAAATTCAAGCTTGTAACTCCTCACCCCCCCACCCCCAAAAAAAGTTCATATTTGTTTCTGGAGGAACCTTATTGGAAATAATTTCACAAAGAGAGATGATAGTGCTCATTTTATATAGAAGAAAAACTTAGAATGAAAATTACCAGGTTAACAGGCAAGTCTCCCATTTTACTCCAACACTAGAGAGAAAAATATGATTACATGATATCAGAAAAGTAATACTTTGAACATATTTTAATCCGGCTTTAAGATTAAACTTGATAAGTTTATGGAGGAGATGGTATGATGGGATAACATGGTTTTGGTAATTAAATATTCATGGTAAATAGGCCCAATGGCCTGTGATGGGATATTAGATGGGGTGGGATCTGAGTTACCCAGGAAAGAATTTTCTGTAATATCTGGCTGATGAATCTTGCCCATATGCTCAGGGTTTAGCTGATCACCATATTTGGGGTCGGGAAGGAATTTTCCTCCAGGGCAGATTGGAAGAGGCCCTGGAGGTTTTTCGCCTTCCTCTGTAGCATGGGGCACGGGTCACTTGCTGGAGGATTCTCTGCTCTTTGAAGTCTTTAAACTACAATTTGAGGACTTCAATAGCACAGATATAGGTGTGAGGTTTTTTGCAGGAGTGGTGGGTGAATTTCTGTGGCCTGCGTTGTGCAGGAGGTCAGACTAGATGATCATAATGGTCCCTTCTGACCTAAATATCTATGAATCTATGAACAATATGGTACTTTTGACTATATTGCTGTCCTTTGGCTGCATCTTATGGTAACATTGCAATATGCTGCAGAGAGAGAAGTGTTTAGGAACAACTTGAGGACTTCTCAAGATGGGTGAAAAGTGAAGTATTTAGCTAATGTACTCGCAGCTAGTTGGGGAATAAAATGTGTCATGCAGGCAACCAAATGAGTACACAGTGGTCACCATTTTTTAAAGAAAGTTGAGCATTTGCCTGCAGTGGTTTCTCAGGTATCACAGTTTCTTCTCAACTTAGAATAGGAACTAACTGTGGTATGTGAGATAGCACTATGCAGTCAATTGTGGGTAAATGCTTACTTTGTAATGGTAACCACTGTGTGTCTGAAGGGCTGCGAAAAGTAGGAATAAAACTTGTGGAAACAAATGATCAGTGAGGTCTCTAAGAACCTAGTTTCAAATATCTGCAACTGCCTGTCACCAGACCAGGTTTCATAAGTACTGCCAACATTTTAGCCAGCCACTAATAGTCAGAATCTGAAACCTCTTATTCAGGGAAAATGTGTCATTCCCCCTGCCCCTGCAGTCAAAGTTTTCCTCTCTTTCCTAGGTAAATCATTAGCTCCATTTAGCTCCATTGACTTAAACCGTTTAGGGGCTGGTTTAAGTCAAGCTGGCATCTTCGGCCACATCTCCACATGGGGGACACTGCTGGTCCTTTTGCTGTGGTTTCATGTCTGTGTCATGGTCCTGCCTTTTCTTAGGGTGATAGTGGCAAGAGCCACTCAAAATAGAGCCATCTGCTAGATCGGTGTGTGTCCCACCATCTAGCCTCTTTGGGCAGGTGGGGTCCTCCCTTTTAGAATCATCCCTCTGTGACTCCAGGCAGACTGGAGTATGTCCCACAGGGTGAATGAACAAGCTCACTGGAGCACGAGTCTCTGGGGGGAGCATGGGACGTCATCACCTCAGCAAAGTCATTGATACTCCCTCAACTAGGTGCTGTTGAGGGTCAGGGAGAGCCCTCAACAGTTGTGGGATTACAACCCAGTAAAAGGAATGCGGCAGCTGCATTTCACACCTCTCTGAGATATTATTTCAGGCTGGCATCTCGGCATTGGTTACATTTGGATTACATTTTAAGGTTTCCTTCACATCCATGAAGGTAACAAATCGGGCATAATTTCAAAACACTTCTGGGAAGGGGGCAAGTTGCTTATAGAAACAGCTTAACCATTTGAGCAGATTCACTCTTCCTGCTTTCTGCACTGGAAAAAGTCTAACCAGAGCAAAGATGGCCAGGATGTTCCTATGTCCCCAGCTGCAATTTCAGCCCTATGGTAGCATTGGCAGCCAAGGAAAGCTAGAGCAACCCTCAGGTTGCTGTGATATCTATATCTATGATCCTTGTACCCAGAAACATCATGTTCTAGGAGGGCAAAATTAAGATTTATGGTGGCCTTTGTCTGCATTTTGGCCAGATCTGGCCCTTTATCACCATTTGAGCTGGAGCTGAACCTGAAAATGCAGCACAAAAAAGAAACACCTCCCCCATCCCAATCCCCATTAACATTTTTCAGTCTTTTTTGTTTTCTCAGAAAACTGTTACTTGTGTGAGCCCCGAAACAGGAAATATCTAGAATAGGAGGAAGAATAAAAGCAGAGAGTATTTTGTCACATCCTTTACGTCACCACAATGAAAAGCATTTTTGGAACTCACCAAGAAGTCTCCAAAGTGCCTGGGAGCTGAGGATGATAATCTGATTATAATGTGCATGTGCTTTTAAATAGATCCCTGTCACAGTTAAAAAGGTGAATACTGATGGAAAGGGTGCATGGTAATGATGGATACTATTCTGACTGCACCCATCACCCCTTGAGCTGTACCTGTCTGTTTATTCATGTCGTCGATGTCATAACAACAATTGTCTTCAGAGAAGCTGAGCATAATGAGTCCTTTACTATGATGATCTGGTGAAATGGATTATTGTTTGTCAGCTTTTTAAAATGAAGTGCATTTAAAATGGCTGATGACTAAAATGCTACACTTTGGGGGCTGTTAGCCATGCCAGAATAAATATCTCATTGCTATAACTGCTATAACGACAAAAGAAAAGGAAAAATATTGGCATAGTAAATACATATCTGCAGGACTGAACTGTCTTCTTGCTTTTCCCCTACTTGCTCAGAAGTGGGAGCTACAAAGTACTATATTGTTGCTACTGCCATCACCTCAGTCTAATAGCTCCCATTATTCATAGGAGGGCAGCTGAGGTCACTTCCATGTGCTTTGTGCAAAGAACCCTACTATTCATCCTTTATAGTCCTCTAGATTGTAAATTGTGCCAAATGGATTAAGGAAGCAGTGAGATGAGATATAGATTTGACCTTGAATTGTCCTTGTGTTTTCTGGTGTGATCTTACATACTCTATGAACAAGACTTTTCAGCAGCCTTAAAAAAGAAAATAGCACTTTTTGTCTTCAGATTAAAAAATAAAAGCATGTTTAAACATCTGGGTGATTGTAGGAAGCTTCTAACATTCTCGTAGATGCTTGGGGCCTCGAGCTCTTACTGGAAGTGTGATCTAGTTTTTCCTAGTAATTAGAAAGAACCCGGCCATAGTTCAAACCTAGCTAGCTGACATAGAAATGAAAGGTCCTTCTCAGCAAACTGACATTACAGTTTGGAAATAGCTTGCTTATGGCAGCTGCGTGCTGTGTTGTTTTTCTTGTCACTGTCTTTTCAACCTTGATACTCTGATCAATAACTGCACATATTTTGGCAGCCATGGTAACAAAAGACAGTCACTTCCCCTCAAGTTCCTGATACTTAATAGAGTGTATCAAACATTAGCTGAATTCTGCAGTCTCTTCCACTCAGTTGGAGACCATCTTGAGCTTTGAGTTCCCTTGCTGCAATTTAGTGAGGGATTTGTTCCTCTCCCTATATGGGGGTGGGGTGGGATGGGCAAACTACACACACTAAAGGAAATATACTAGGACTCTCTTGAATATCAGTGTCAAGTTGGGGAAGCTCTTTGGCTGCTTGAAAAGATTTAATAATCTGGTTTTAAATATCATTGGATTGAGAACTTATTGGCTTCTTTTTTTCTTTCAGGGTTATTCTGAATAATTTACAAATGACATGAAAATGTAATCAACAAATATTTGTATTCAGGGATGAAAGGCATCTGGATTTCAACCTACAAAATGGAATTAATGATAAAGGACATGCAAGTAAGTTTGAAAAACAATCACTAAAAAGGAGCCCAGAGGAATTCTGTGGCATTCATTGAAGCTGTCTGACTCTTTGATTTTCCTGGAACTGTTCAGATACCAGGATAGGGTTTGTTGTTTTCTGGCCATTCTTTGTCAGCTCTTCAGCAGCAATGCATTATTCTGTATCCATGACACTCAATCTTTGCAAAATGTACTAAATTAAAACCCATGTGAAATATTCATTGGAGGAGTGTGGAAATCAGCCACAGAGGCATTTTTTAAGATCAGAATGAAACCTTGTTACCACAAGAGAAAAGCTCAGCAATTGAATAAATAATAATATTGGTCCTTTAGACCTAAGAGTAAGTTTCTACATTTCATTGAATATATGTGTAGATTTCCACATCCTTCCCTTAAAAAAAAATTAAGTAGCATTCCTTTTAAGGAACTAGTAATGAAGATTATTCTTAAAGGACAATTTGTATGGAAAGAAGAAGCAAAGGTTTCAGACTGGATTCTCTATAGGCCAGCAAGGGAGCAAATGAAAGGAGAGTCAGACAATATGGAGGTATAGCAGAGGGAACAGTCAATATGCCAGTTCAGGTTGTTTCTGTATACGTCCATTTATGGAAAAAAGTGAGAGGTATTAACTATAAAAAATAAAGGAGTGATTCTCATTCTCTACTCTGTGGTACAAAGGCGCCTTAAAGTGAGCGCAAATATAATCCTGATTTATGGCTGCTTTTTTCATTGACGAGTCAGATTGATTCTTTGGCCTGAGTTCTCATTTACACTAGGGAACACTGAAATCCCTTTCCACAAATGAGAATTCAGGCCAAATAATCTGTCTGACTAGTTGTTCAATGCTGAAATGTAATGGACATGGAAATAGGAGATTCTTTCCTGTCCTGTGTGTTGATCAGTTTATACCCTGAAATTTGAAGATCTCATAATTTAGTGATAAGATACTGTTGTGCTGGTTGCATTATAAATACCGTAGAACAGTGTTTCCCAAACTTGGGACGCCGCTTGTTCAGGGAAAGCCCCTGGCGGGCTTGGCCGGTTTGTTTAGCTGCCACATCCGCAGGTTCGGCCAATCGCGGCTCCCACTAGCTGTGGTTCGCCGCTCCAGGCCAATGGGGTCTATGGGAAGGGCGGCCAGCATGGCCCGCGCCACGTCCCGCAGCCCCCATTGGCCTGGAGCAGCGAACCGTGGCCAGTGGGAGCCGCGATCAGCTGAACCTGCAGACGCGGCAGGTAAACAAACTGGTCTGGCCCACCTGGGGCTTTCCCTGCACAAGCGGCGGAACAAGTTTGGGAAACACTACCCTAGAAAGACAGATGAACAGGTAGCTAATCTGACACGAATAGTGCAATAGTAAGATGTATATTTTGTTGTGCTTCTATTAAGTCCCATAGAGAGATGTCATTGTTATGTGTTCCTTCTTGGTCAGTTTTTTACAGTGTATAAGTTAAAAGATGTTAATTTTCTTTCACAAATCTAACTCACAAATCCTGTAGTTGCGATTTATTATAATACTTAAAAGAAGGCTAACACGGAGCTTTGTTTTGGGGGAGTATCATATAACAAAGATATTTTTGATCCTGCTTAGTTTTTGCCATTATCCAACATTTTAGATAACAAAACTGATGTTTAATGGCACTTGACAGTCGGCATTCTGTTAGACTGGTATAGAACTTATGCTTATAGCCTGCAGCATTTATACATTATAGTGTAATCAGATTAACCTGTTACCCGTGAGGTAAGGGGTTGTCTACACTTGGAAATGTACTATATGTGGCAAATTGCCGGTACGATTATGATGGGTCCCACACTTCCTCTTCTTGGGGGGGGATTCGGGGCACAGTTTCCTGCCCCTGAACTAGCGTATCCACTGTCCCACTAGTAACCCAGAGAAGGGTAGTGGAGAGGGAGGAACCCGGGTCCGCCCTCTACTCTGGGTCCCAGCCCAGGGGCCCTAGGGATAGTGGTAAACCACTTGAACTAGTGCTTCTTTCCCCTGGGCTACTTCCCTCTCCTGCTCTTCAGCTTTTGGGCTTCCTGCCCTCTCTCTCTGCACAGGCCGAGTGTCTCTTTACCTAGGGTCTTGGTCTTCTAGCCAGCCACGGCACTTCTCCAAACTCTCCTCTACTTCAACTCCAACTCCTTCAGACTGCACTCTGCTCCAACTCCTTCAAACTGCTCTCTGCTCCAACTCCAAACCACTCTGCTGCAACTTCTTTCCCTGGCTGATTGAAGCAGGGGTTTTTTATCAGGTGACTGGCTTCAGGAGCTCTAATTGGCTTCAGGTACTTTTAATTAATCTATAGAAACCTTTCTTCCCTCTACAGGGAATAAGGCTTCTCCTCATTGTGGGACTTACATATCTCTCCTAGATCACTCTCCTGCTGCCTTCTGGCCATGCTGTATCACATATAATATTTCGGTACAAGCCAGTGTGTGGATGATCTTTCTAGAATAAGAGTGTCCAGGAGGGGAGTTATTTCAGAATAGCTATTTTGGTAAACTTCCAAGTGTAGACAAGCCCTAGCATGTCCAAATGCTATGGTGTTTTTTATGAAAATCAGGACTTTCTGGTTACTGAGGGCCACTACAAGACACACTATCTTAGTGTCTTTGGAGAGAAAATGACTTGCTGTTGCTCTCTATCTTTACTTGTGTCAGGAGGTAACGTGAGTCATTGGGATTACTGCCTCCTCCTACTGGCTGGAAAAGGGATTCATATATATTTTAAAAATGCTCTTTACCATATGTGGCCACATATCAGCTAGCTGCTTTGTTATTGAGCCTAGGAATTCATACCATTTACAAATACAGACCTCAATTCAGAAAACAGGAAATGTGAGAGTACTGAAAATGCATTTGTCTGGCAACTCCAGACGACTGTGTCATACATAGTCAATTTAACAAACAGCCCTTGTACCATGGGAAAATTAAGGCACAATCAAAACTTTATAGTAATCATCTGCCCTCAGAATGAATTATAGACAGCCTAGTCCCAACAGTGGCATTAAGGCTGTTTTAGGATGTTAAAATAAAAGAAGGCTCTGTGATTTTCTATTGTCATATGTGGATAATGTCATAATGCACACCTTATTCTAGCTGCACAAGTGACCTGACCCTTAATACAAATCTGAAAGTTAAATAAATGTATTGTAAGATTACTTTCTTGGATCATGCAAATAAACAGCTTGTGAGTCAGTCCGCAGAATGGGCTTTGGGCTTTAACAGCACAAATTGTCCTGGATTCCTGGGATTCTACTGTTAATAGAAATAACAAATTGATGCAAAATAGTTAGCAAAATAAACTGTGCAGCATCAATGGACTAGCTGCATTCTGTCCCATTTGGAACTCTCTCTGTGGGCTATGACCAAAGTCCTCACTTTTTTTCTCAACATCTATTCAGGCAAAATGTCTACTCACTCAGCAGATTCCTTAGCAGACGTGAGTCAACCAAACTGGTGCAAATTCCCATTGACTCTGGGAGTTTTGGCTGAGTAAAAGGTGAAGCAGGACATCTAAAAGTGACTCTAAGAGTGAGTGCTACTTTACAAGCAAATCATCTGCCAACAAAATCACAGAATAAGACTAGACTTCAAGGGAATTAACATATTGGTGACCACTGAGAGGAAAAAACTCTCTAAATCTTTAACCATGCTAATGTGTGAGAAAGGTAACTGAAATATGGAACAACTGTGTTTTTGTTACACATGCCATGATAAATGACAGATTATCATGTTGCTTTAACCATCAGACTTGTTTTTAAGGATATCTTCTCACTCTATGAATTCAATAAACCAGTTTAAAAAGAAAACTGGAAAAACAAATTCCCTCCTGTGTAAACCTATGGATCCCCACCACACTAGTCAGCAGCAGACTCCTAGAAATGGCTTGTACCACCTCTCAGTTAATGTCTTTGTAAAATGGGGAGACCAATAATTGCTTTTCTCTGGGATATGAGACCATATTTAATAGTAGTGGTTATAAAACAGAAATATAATCAGCTGTTAGTGAAGATGAGCTTAGAACCCATGGCTTCCCTGTCCCAGTACTACTCCGGGGGGAGAGGTGCACACTCTCTCCCTCTCCCCCCCCCCCAATTTTATATCCCTGGATATTGCTTGGCTAGGCACTGCAATGGAACAGGAAGGGTGATTTACCCAAAATACAGATACCCAAAATACAGCAAATCCAGTACACTTCACAAGTTTTGGAGGGAGGGGAAATGGAAAAGCCAGCTGATACGAGCTAAAAAAAAGAGGAGATAGCTGAATGAAATAACCATGGTATGAAATTCTGACACATGGCAATATTACTGCATGACACTACCCATTGCTTCGGTCCTGATCCTGGGAAATGCAGGGTGCCATTAACACCACTTAAAAATCAACTTCCCCACTGAGGTTGGGAACACTCAGGACCTCCCAGGAGGGGCTAAACTTTACAATATTGAGCCCTTGTTTTTTCATTTTACTACTGGTTGCAAAATAGTAGGCAAAGTTGTAAACAATGGACGCAGTTGTCAGATTAGAGTATTTTACTGTAGTTCAAGAAATGCACCTAGAATACTTTCAAATGAACTCTTTCTTCATTTCTTTTGACTTTTGGTGTCAGAATAATTTTTTTCCCCATAAAGGGGCTTCACTGTCTCATAGATTTTGCTAACAGCATGAAATTACTGTCTTATTGGCACACTTAAAGATGTATGAGTTGTTACTTGGGGCTTTTGGTGTAAATATGATTTTGCCTGGGCTTGTATTTTTACAGTAATTTATAGTATTCATTGTTGTATTACTTTTAACTGTTGATTGATGGAAAAAAATATGAATAATAATAAAACAAATAGTTCTAGCTGATTATATTGTCACTCCATAGAAAGCTGCTATTCCATCCTGGAGATGAATCGGCAGCAATGGTGCAATCAAAGCACAAATTCCATTTCGATAGTGGAGCCAGAGCTGAATGTCACCTATCTCTCACACAAGCTGTCTTTGCTAATGTAACTTTCAAAAACGAACAAGTTTAATTGCTCCTACAAAAATGTGAGTACTTACAGCCATTTGATGACAGTCTATGTTTGGAGCTAGCTAGTCTTTTACTTGCAGTGTGAATAAGTTCAAAGAACAGTCTGTGGCTGACCCTTTAAGACTTGAATTCTAGTCTCCTTGAGTTTGTTCAGGTGGTATATAAATATCACCAGAGCTGTACTGAGCTCCAATCAAATGCAGATTCAAACCATGATGAAAAGCCTCTGGAAGCTGACTTGGGGAATAAAGGTGGCTTTTTTTTTCATTCCACCTTGCTCTTTGGAGCTGAGTTTACTTGATTACTTCATTTAGATGACAAAGAAGGGGCAGTATTGTGATGTATGGCTGAGTGCCCCCTCTGTGGTGGCATTCCCATCTGTGCAGAGGGCCAGCACAGGGCCCATACACCACTTAAATTCAAATTAACCATTATTTTTAGGACTTAAGTGGTGCACAGGCCTCAGCACAGGAGGGAATTTCACCCTGATGAGTCCTAGGGAAACTGATACCATCCCTGCGTGCCTGGTCTAATTTCATTATGAAGAACATAGCTGAAATTGGCACTAAAGCCTGGTTGTTAGTTTAAGAGCAAAGAGCCCAGGAAGAGGATGGAATTTTTCAGTACAATTTTTCAGTTAGCTAGCATTAAAATAGGAATTGGGGATGGAAATCCACAGTTGGAATCGGGGAGGGAAGGGATACAGAGACTTAAAATAGAATCCTTTTTATATCTCCTATGATTATGGCTTGCATCTATCATAATGTAATCTGAATGGCCAATAAACATGCACAATATATGATACGAATGCAAGATGTGCCTCATCAGACTAATGGTCCTTAATGTTTAATATCTGCCTCTGAGAGTGGTCGATGCCTGTTGTTTCAGAGGAAAGTCTTAAAAGGAAGATTATCTTTCAGATTCCATATCCACGATCCATCAATAAAGCAATGCTCACTGGGGTTTTTGTAGCTATGACTCATGGTGAAGCTGTCAAGATCAGGAGGCAGGATACTTTAGGTGGATGGCCTTAGATTATGAAACACCCTACTAGAAGCAATAAAAGTAAGCACAAGCTTGTTCGGGGCAGAATGTAAGATGCCTCTTTTAAGTTTATCCTCCCCTCAACGTTCAGATAATTTCAAGGAAATTTTTTTGCACACACAAAGTCCACATCCTCTGAGTAGTAGCAATCAGTTGTGAGGATGTGCTTTATGATAAATAAAAGGGGGAGTGAAAGAATTATCTCTCTTTAGAGGTTCAAAATCTAAATTCCAGATGCAGACCTGAATGTTGCAAACAATCCCTAGCTTTATAGGTACCATGAAATTTTAGGGAGCTCATAATCTGGATCCCAATAAGAATAACGCAGCTTGAGCCCTTCTCTAAAACACACTGCTCACATTGATGCTCAAAACAGGGATAGGTAAAACTTTACAGTTTAGAGAAGGGAAAAGGGACAATATCTTTTTCAGATGCCTCTACTTGTGCCTTGACACAATGGGAACCTCCTGTCTGAGAGATGAAGCAACAACAACAAAATGGGGGGTGGCATCTACAGTAACACAACTGCAAGAGATTTTAATTAAGGCTTTCCTCAGGCTTGCAAGATAAGAGACCTTTAATTTTTTTGTCTTCATTTTTAGACAGCTCATTTACTTGGTCAGAATAATAAACCCAGCCCTAGTGTTTCTTTATTTGTCCTGGAGTTTCTAAAGTTTATTCCAACTCTTTGCTTGGAAGGCATGGCTAGGATAAACTTGGAATGCTTTTATATTTGAAATCAGTATTGCTTCTGTAGAGGAACACATTCTAATCTACACATTGACTGTTAAGGGATATGAAATTATTCAGCAGGCTCTAGATATCCTTAGAAATTGAATTCTATAGTGTAAAAACCTTTCTCCCCCCTCCCCCCAAACCCAAAACAACACTTACAAATATCTTTAAGGATTTGGCTATATTTCTCCAGATTTCCATTGGTTCTAAGACTAGTAAAAGTATAAGTGAACAAGTTTGTGAAATACAAGCAATCCAGATATAGGGATCGATCCTCATCTGCACTAAGGCCCACATCCATAAAAATACTTAGGCACCTAAATCCAAGTTTTGGCTCCACTGAGATCCATAAAACTCCTTCCAAACCTGGTATGTAGCTAAACTCACTCGGTGCCTAAGTTTTCAGAATAAAAGTTTCCTATGTGCCTAAGTTTCTGCCTATAAGCACACACACTGCTGCCTCCGTCTAGGTGTCCAAATGTCTATCTCTCGCTTAAGTCCTAGAGCAATTCACAAACCAGGGAAGATAGGCATTCGGCAGCCTAAATCGCATGTGGGGCCCAAGCTGGTAGGTGGTATCTGAGCATACCTACAAGATCAGGTCCATTCAAACTCTAAGGGAAAGTGGTGGTGCTCACCAGTGCTTAACACTCTCACCTAGGATGTGGGAGACCTAGGTTCAAACCTGCCACCTCTCTGCTAGATGGGGAGAAAGGATGTGAAAGCTCTAACCACTGAGCTATGGGTAGGCTTGGAAGGATTAGCATTTTGCAAGTAAATGTCAATTTCACCGTCCACACGCAAACCAACAATAATAACTGAAATTGGCAAAATCAGAAAAATGCTACTTGAGAACTTATTAGCATTTGATGTAGGGATATTTCCTTTGTTTATATTGATGTGACATTGACAATTTGTGATTTAATGGTTATAAAACTTTAGCATTTTGAATTGCAATATCAGCGGTCACTAATTATTATCTGACCCCCCCAATAAATTCCTGCAACTGTGAAAAGTTAAATTGATTAAAAAAAACTTAAACATTAATATATTCCATCAAAATTATAAACAATAAAATAAATGTTGGCAAGCCGAACTATGGGATATTTTGATATGGGGCTCCCTTAACTATCTTGTTGAAACTGTTCCACTGTGAATAACTAGTAAAAAAGTGATTGGAGCAAGGGGATGGGAGCGAGAGAGAGAGAAGTACTCTCATTGAATTACTTTTTAAGTATTTATCCACAGTGGAACAGCTTCAACAGGAGAGACTGAAGGAACCCCGCATCAGACTATCCCATAGCTTAGTGGTTGGAGCCCCCTCTTCAGAAGTATGAAATCCCTTCTCACCCTCAGAGTGCTCTAACCACTGGGCTAAATATTATAAGGTTGGCAATGCCTTAAGCATCTAAGTCAGCTGACTCCTGGCAGCTGATTCCCATTTGTGGATTTTTAGCAGAGAGAGGTGCCTCCCTGCAGCCCAAACTTAGGTGCCTGTCTCAGAGAGAGGGACAGGGCTTAGCACATGCTCTTGTTAGCTAGCTTAGGTGGCTCTGTGCCTAGCATGCTGGGTTTGTGGATCCTATTTCTAGGTGCCTATTTATCCTCATCCATTGTATAGAGAGTTTATCTGCCTAACTAGTTTTTGTGGATTGCAGTGTTGTTGTCTGATTTTTCTAGGCCGTGAAACTCAGCATTCCAATGCCAAAGTCCCTTTGTGTATCCCACCCTGAACCCTGAATGACAACCACCTCCCCATATCATATGACTGGTCAGGGGCTGCACTGGACCCCATATGGGTTAGAGCAGACACAGCTGTGTTCTAACTTACACCTGCTGGAATGGTGTTTTCCAGCCCCTGCCACCACTCCTCCTTGCCCCCAATCTACCATGACTTATTCCGTAAGGGAGAAACACCGAGGAGTCCTTGTGGGACCTTAGAGACTAACAAATTTATTTGGGCATAAGCTTTCATGGGCTAGAATCCACTTCATCAGATGCATGGAGTGGAAAATACAGGAGCAGGTATAAATACATGAAAAGATGTGAGTTGCCTTACCAAGTGTGAGGTCAGTCTAATGAGACAATTCAATTGACAGCAGGATACCAAGGGAGGAAAAATAACTTTTGAAGTGGTAATGAGAGTGGCCCATTTCAGACAGTTGACAAGAAGGTGTGAGTAACAGTAGGGGGAAATTAGTATTGGGGAAATTAGGTTTAGGTTTGTAATGACCCAACCATTCCCAATCTTTATTCAGGCCTAATCTGATGGTGTCCAGTTTGCAAATTAATTCCAGTTCTGCAGTTTCACGTTGGAGTCTGTTTTTGAAGTTTTTTTGGTGAAGCATGGCAGTTCAGTCCCCGCTGTGTAGTAATAATAAAGATACCTTGGGCCTGGTGTAGTTATTAATGAGTAAAAAGTGGCTGTAAAATGTCAGAATTCTTAAATTAGATAAGTGAAATGCGATTAGCCAAGTTGAAATTTGACCAGACACAGGGCTAACACCCCTAATTTGAGGGGATAAGTATGATGGAATCATTAATGTTGACAAGGGGCAATGAGGAGCTCTCATGCAAAAGATAGCACTTCTAGGAGCATGGTGCTCCCTAATATGATAGAGGGGCACTGGTTTTATATACAGTCATCAGAGGGAAGGTTACCACCCTGGGTGTGCCCAACACTTCATCCAGCAACAAATGGTATTCCTTCGGAGGCCTGTCCAAGTCCTCATCTGCTGACTTTGAGGCATGATGAGAGTACATTCCTGGCACCTTAAAATTCCACTTTCCTTACAGAAAGGGAGTCTTTTTGTATTCTCACAGGACAGAATGTTCTTCAGTGCAAATACCCTTCAGGATAGGTGGAACTTTAAAGCCCAATCCTGTGTAGCCTAAGATGGTAAATTGATCGCAGCAAATGCATGTTTCCTGTGTGCCACCATAATTCCAAATCTCCATGGATGCAATTTAAGATGTAGTAAGCTAAGGCTCAAGGACAGCAAATAATTTGTTAGCCAATATACACTGATTGTGTTACTCACTTTGATGCCTGAATGTATTAAATATGTATTACCCTTTAACAAGGAGCTACAGCAGTAAGTGCATTAAGCTCCAATAGCAGCAAGGAATAGTTTACAGGTTAGCACGCTGAAATATTTATTTTGTCTGATTTAAATGTTTAGTCTGGAACATTTTAAATGATACTTCCCCAGTGTAGATACTTGTCCAAAGTTACAGCAGCAGACTTCACAGGCCAACAACAGACTACACGTTCATACGGAGCTTATTTATTGTTTAGAAAATCAGTGCTGTTGAAGGATGTGCAAAAAAGCCAAGAGTCCTTTTGAGAACAAGGGTGAAAGGACCAAAAAAAAAAAGGGGGGGGGGGAAGGGGAAGAGGGAGAAATGAGAACCGAAACCCTATAAGCTATCCCTGATGGGGGTTAGGTTCCTTTACAATCCAGCCATAGTGGAGATAAAAAAACATGCCAAAGATGTGCACCAGCTGATGACAAAGGAAAGTCTTCTACTGACTATCCCAGTCCAGCTTTAAAGTAAGGTATCTCATTTGTAATTCAACCATTCCCTGCCCTGAGATTTCCCCATCATTTATGATGTATATCCCCTAATAATAACAGAGCTATTAACTCATAATTACTTAACAACCTTGCCCTTTGCAAACAGTGGGCATTTAAAAATCAATCTCTGAAAAGATTAGTGGGGGATTTACTGTCTCCAAGAAAAAATAAACCACAGTAAAAGTATAATAAATAATTATAGTTTAATTACGATGGTAGATTGCCAGAATATGTTAGCAGGTCCTGTAGAGTCAACACATATTACACTAGCATCTCTCGTGAAAATATAGTGCAGTCATTTTTGCCTTTTTCAGATGTGATGGATCTTGATGTGCTTCAAGCCTCACAATTTCACAGGTGCAATAACTGAGGCAAGGAGAAAGTGTAAGTGACTGTCTCAAGGTCACAAAAAGAGTCCATTGCAGGCCTAGGAAGACAGGCCTGATTTCCAGTTGTCCACAAAATCTATAGGGAAAGGAGACTGCTTCCTGGGCTACCATCCGTTAGAGCAGTATAGACAAACAACTAGCTCGTGCTAGTCCCCCACTCTTCCTCTTGTAGGTTCCCCAGCTTCTTACTCTTCTCAGGATCCTTTGGCTTGCCACTCCTCCCTCTCTAATGGTCATCAAAGTTTTGATCTTTAGTTCCATTTAAGCTTCTGCTACTGGCTTCCTCCTGGAGATGCTGCAGCAGGGACTCTAATAACACACAATAAAATCTACAGCTATGGCAAAACCATTTCCGACCACAACCAGTGCTTTTCTATATTTCCTATGCAGAGATGATATGACTTTCACCGATGTTTGTTTCTGTTACCACTGCTGAGTCAAGATGGCAAGTAATCATGAGAAAGGCTCCAAGTGCAGCATGGGAAAGTGATTTCTCTCACCATTTCCCTTAACTTTTAGTATAAGTGAAACAGGATAGGATGAGAAACAAAATCCAGCACCTGAAAATGTTCCAGTCCTTCCCATACGCATGTCCTTCTGTGAACAATGCTCACAAGTTATTGCTCCTCCTGGCAGAAGCCACTTTCTCTCAGTGCTTTATGACTTTTACATGAGCTCGACGGCTAATCACACCACTGAGGCTTTGCCTTTATTTCTTCTATTGTTGATAGTTACTGACGTAATAATGTTTTTAAAATAAATTATTGTAATATAGATAGATAGATTAAAACAATTGTTCTGGGATGTTAATATTACTTAGGAAAAGGGGACTGAGGGGATTATCTACTGTAATTGGCAAATAGCCTCGTGTGACAGAGGCATAGCCAGGCAGGTCTATTACTCCTGCATCCGACCATCTTCTCTATATTTTACCAAAGGTGGGTTTGTGTGTAGTTTCTGTGGAAAGCTAAGAACTTGCTGATTGTCATGGTTATTGCAAGATGTTTGTGCAGGAAACAATTTAAGAGATATGTAAAATGTGGGATATTAGTTTATGAAACTGCTGAAGTAAGACTTGTCACCTGCAGTGAGGTGGGGTCTCTGGGCTAACTCAATCAGTGTTGAGCAAAGTGGGCATGTCTGGAGATAGCACTTTGTTCACTGTCTGGATCTGGTGGAGACTTGAGTATGTACAAAGATAAATGAAGCCCAGGAGAGCTCACTGAAGAGGGGGCCTCTTGGATTAAGAGACAATAACTTGTAACCACAGGTGCTGATTTCAGCTTTCCCTGGGGGTGCTCCATCCCCGCTCCACCCCAAGGCCCCTCCCCAACTTTTCCCCTTCCCCCAAGGCCCTGCCCTTGCCCCCGAGGCTCCGCCCTGCCTCTTCCTGTCCCCACTCCTCCCCTCCCCCCTGAGCGTGCCCCACCCTTGCTCTACCTTTTCACGCCCCTGCTCCTTCCGCTCCCCTCCCTGGTGTCTCCCACCCACCGCTGAATAGTTGATTGGCAGCGGGTACCAGGTGCTGGTGGGGGGGGGGAGCAGCTGATTGGTGGAGCTGATGACAGCTGATCAGCGGGTGGCTGGTGCGTGCTGAGCACCCACTTTTTTTCTGTGGGTGCTCCAACATTGGAGGTAAAACCAGTGAACTGGGGTGCACTGCTTTCATGGAGGCAGCGAATTGGTGTACAGTGTGCGTATCCAGAAGAACAGGGACTGGGTACCTGAGTGTAACAAAATGAGGCATGTAAACTGCTAGCCTGAAGGAGGGAATAGCAGAGATCACAGATGCCGGCTGGGGAGTGTTTCCTCTAGTGGGCACAGACAGGGGGAGGGATAGCTCAGTGGTTTGAGCATTGGCCTGCTAAACCCAGGGTTGTGAGTTCAATCCTTGAGGTGGGCCATTTAGGAGACAGGGCAAAAATTGGGGATTGGTCCTGCTTTGAGCATGGGGTTGGACTAGATGACCTCCTGAGGTCCCTTCCAAACCTGATATTCTATGAACCAGGGCTCCTTCCCACTGTGAGCAAGTGGTAGTGATTCACTTTGGACACCTCACCTGAAAAGTGTCACACCTTGCCATGCTACAAGTTCTATCAAGGTTTTGTAACTAGTCTGTGATATTCTCATTTGACCCAGAACCACCAAGACTGATTGGGTTGTGGCCATGCAGTAGCTTTTTCTTTTTGCAACACAACCATGTGTCAAGTGAGTGTGTGCATCCATCCCTACCACACTGCCTAAGTCTGCATTTCAGGCTAATCTGAACATTTATTCATACTGCTTCAGCAGGACATGGAGGGCCCAGAAGACCTGGTCATGAAGCAACATCCGCAGAACATGAGGCAGAGTACTGGGATGTCCTATTGCACTGACAGCCAAGAGGGAGGGAAAACAGCCATACTGACATAGAACATAGAAACAATTGCAAGTCCCTGTCCATACAGCTAAGTAAGGCCCTGGTTCAGGAAACACTTAAGCAGGTGCTTCTGTCCATTCCTATTTAGAAAAGCATTTAAGTCAGTGGTTCTCAACCAATTTACCTTTGTGGGCTGCATATGTGTTATGTTTTATGTGGGCTGTACAATAGATATATATTATCTGTATGGCCCTAAGGATGTCACATGGGCCATAGCTATGTGCTGATTGGGCTACAAGTGGTTGAGGGTGAGAACCAGTGATTTAAGCACATGCTTAAATGGGACTGTGACGGGGTGCACCAAGCCTGCACTGGGTTGATGGGGGGCTGCAATCGTGGGCCCAGGTGGCCACGCCCCCTTTTCCCTGCTGTGCATGCTCCAGTTGGAGAGGCCAGATAAAAGAAGGCATTACAGCTCAGTCAGGGTTGGTGACAGAGAAGGAAGGACATACCCTGCCGGTTCCTGCGATGCTCCCAACGATAGAGCCTGAAGACCCGGACTACGCTCCAGGCAAGTCGCTGACTGCAGAGACTGCTGGGGAAGCCAAGCCGCTGCCCGCTGAGGAGGCTGCTGCCTGTTTTACATCCCAGCCCAGAGGGAAGTAAGGCCCCTACCTGGTTTGTTTGTTTTGCCCCACCCTGGGGCCATAGACAGATTCATATTTTGCCCTGCGAGGGCTAATCCCCCCACTGCAACTGCCTGCCCTAGCTGGAGGCTGCAGGGCCATATACTGTTTATCTGCTTTGCCCCGCCCAGAGGCTGCAGTTTGCTTGCTGCTTTGCCCTGCCCAGAGAACTAATTTTCCAATGCAACTGCCTGCCCCAGCCCAGAGGCTGTCAGGCCATAGATTGTTTGTTTGTCTTGCCCCAGCCTGGAGGCTACAGGGCCATAGACCATTTGGTTGCTTTGCGCGGCCCAGAGACTCTTGTGCTCCAGACTGTTTGCTTGTTTTGCCCGCCCGGATTCCGGACTATGGACTATTTGTCTAAGTAACCCCGTCAGGGGGCCAGGACCCACTTGGCTGAAATCCCCCGCATAACAGGGGGATCCCGACAACAGGGTGACGGGGTGCACCAATGGGGGCACCTTAGCTTGACACAGGGCCCCCGTCACAGGGACATCAGTAAGTGTTTAAAGCTAAGCACTTACTTAAGCACCATTCCTGAATAGGGAAGCTTTACTGAATCAAGATTTAAGGGTTAGCAATGGCCATAGAAATACAACTATGTACCTGGGTTAAGAGCAAAACTGGTTATCTGCCTCCTGTTACTAATCAACTATGTTGGGTGTGGGTGTCATGTTTAGAATGATGCATTTTAAGAAGCCATTACAAACTTGGCTAAAAGCTGCACTGTGGAAAGATACTACGTCTTCCGACCGTGGGTTATACTCTCCTATCCATCCATTTGAAAGAAGAACTCCTTACTGAATTCAGTGCGGGAATTCTGGCTTAAAATGGATGGGGCAAGATTTTATGGAATCACATTTTATGGAATAACAATCATATAGATCAAAGTTACTGTTTTTTGTTTTTACTCAGAAATGTCAGTGACAAATGTTAATAGTAAAATAACATGTGATGACAAGGTATGTACTTGTAGTGAGAAGAGTGAGCTCTGGTGCCAGAGATATTTTGGCCTCTGTGGTGAAATCCTATGCAGTGTACTTGAGATGTTTTGTGTTTTTCTGAGAGTTCTAAGCTCTGCTGTGTATTCTTCCATGCTTGTTGTAAACTCTTTTCATCTTTCTCCTCTTCTTTTATCTGTCTGCTGCCTTTTTTTTTTCTTTTTGGTAGAAAATAGTTTTAGTTAAATAAGGCCAGAAATGGGAGAAAGCTGTGATGGGGCCACAATTCATAACAGTCAAGATTGGGGGTCTGAGGGAAGTTTGCCCAATTCTGCTGCAACTGGAGCCTTCATGAGCACAAAAGAGGGACCAAGGTTTGACCCTAAAATAGGCCAGTAATATATGAAGCCTGTTAAAGGTGGGTTTAAGGCACAGAGGGCTTCAGAACCATAAGTAGAACAGGGCAAATGGCATGATGGGATTAAAAACCTTCCTGTTCCTACTTGATGTTCTGGAAATTAATTGATCAGTAGACCCAAAAGTGATGGGAATACATGCAATATATTGTCAATATGTGAAGTGCTCAAAAAGCAAAACTGAAGAGTCATTGGAAAAAGAGAACGGAGATTAGAGATTGTTTCAGAACTAGCATCATCAGTTAACAATTGGATGTCAGTATTTTGGCCAATGGGACTTGGGGGAGAAATAACTGCAGGTAAACTGATCTTTAGTTACATAAATGCCACCTGGAATGTACACTCCACTTACAATGACAGCATATGGCTTAAGTGGGATGAACAGTTTAGAAGAAGGATAGCTGGGGACCCAGCCAAACAGTAGATATCCATTTATAGTTAGAAATGATCGGCCAAATTCAGCTGATACATCATGGATGAGTTTGGCCCAGGAAGCTAATAGATTGTAAGCCTGGGCCACTGGAGTACAAAGTAGCTAGGCAACATGTTCCCAGCAATGGAACAGGTTTCCAAAAAAAAAATTTAAAAAAAAAAAATTGGCATTTTAACAAGGGTCAGCATTAGCATGAACAGCAAGTGAGTTGTGTATTTGAACATAGCAGTTGCTCTGAATGCAACGGGTTAGACCAACAAGGAAGGCTGTCGGGCAGTTTGAAATATGGGGGGCAGGCAAATGACGACTTATTAGAATTTTGAAGTGCCACGTTGTAAGAGAGAACCAGGCATGATACTTGTTTGTTCAAGCTGAACAGAGGAGGAGGCACATGTTGGGAGTGGGCATGTTGGACGCTCCAAAATTCCACCCTGGGCCTCTCTCTCTATATATATATCCAGTTAATAGACAACAAAATCTTTGTTACCTTTAAGTTCTGGTTGCTAGTTAACATGAAAAGTGAAATAGGTGTGTACCAAGGAAAGTTAGAGTTTACAGACACTTAAACATTTTCAAGTATGGGAATAAGCATTTATTGGAAAAGAAATATTTAAGTAGCCTCCCAAATCATACAATGTCTTTTTTTTTTTTTTTACTTGTTGGCATTTACTTATCACATTATACATTCCAAAACCAGCCTTAAGTCTGCCCTCTGATAACTGTCCAGTATTAATCTAAAGGCAAATGAAGGTATCAAAACAACGACAATGTCAGATTCTTTTATTAGTGAGACAAGGTGGGTGAGATAATATCTTTTATTGGACCAACTTCTGTTGATGAGAGAGGCAAGCTTTTGAGCTTATACAGAGCTCTTCTTCAGGTCTGGGAAATGTACTCAGAGCTTCACTGCTAAATACAAGGTGGAAAGGATTGTTTAGCATAAGTAATTAACACACATTTCAAGAGAATGATCAAGGTGAAGTGAAGTGGCCTGTTAACACCCATCCAGTCAGAGTGGGGAAAGACAAAAAATGGGGGATGTGTGTTAAGTGGGTTATATATTGTATATATTATATTGGGTCTCTGTTCATTCCATGATTTATATCCTATAGTGCAAATGGAAACAAAATATACTGTGGCTATGTTCATCTCTATGGCAAGTAAGTAATTAGTCATGTTTAATGAATGGGGTACTCTGAGGCCTCTGGCCCAAAGTGTGCACTGGGTAACGTTCCAGATGTGGTCTGGAGTTGGAAGGTGGAATCTCTGACTCTCACTGGGAAGGTGAATGGGGCAGGTATAATGGATTTCTAGTATGTGCAGGCACACTGGAAGGAGTATATTGGTAGTAGAAGTCAAGGCCATTGCGCAGAAGGCCAGTGAATTCTTTGCATCGATCTTCAATGCAGAGGATATGAGGGAGATTCCCACACCTGAGGTGGCAAATCTGAGGAACTGTCCAGATTGAGGTGTCAGTAGAGGAGGTTTTCGAACAAACAGATAAATTAAATAGTAATAAGTCAACAGACTAGATGGTATTCAAGGAAGGAACTCAGATGTGAAATGGCAGAACTGCTAACTGTGGTATGTAACCTATCACTTAAATCAGCCTCTGTATCACGTGACTGGAGGGTAGTTAATGCAACACTCATTTTTAAAAAAATTTCTCCAGAGGTGATCCTGGCAATTACAGGCCAATAAGTCTAACTTCAGTACCAGGCAAATTGATTGAAACTATAGTAAAGAACAGAATTATCAGACACTTATATGAACATGATATGTTGGGGAAGAGTCAACATGGCTTTTGTAAAGGTAAGTCATGCCTCACCTAATCTAGTATAATCTACTAGAATTCTTTTGAGGTTGTCGACAAATATGTGGACAAGAGTGATCCAGTGCATATAGTATACTTGGACTTTCAGAAAGCCTTTGACATGGACCCTCACCAAATGCTCTTAAGCAAAGTAGGCAGATATTGGATAAGACAGGAAGTCTACTCATGGATCAGTAAATGATTAAAAGATAGGATCAAAGGGTAGGAATACATGGTCGGTGTTCACAGTGGATAGCGGTAAATAGTGCTCCAAGGATCTGTACTGGGACAAGTGCTGTTCAACATATTCATAAATGATCTGGAAAAAGGTTTAAACAATGAGGTGGCAAAGTTTGCTGACAATAAAATATTACTCAAGGCAGTTAAGTCCAAAGCTGACTGCAAAGAGTTACAAAGGGATTTCACAAAACTGGGTGACTGGCCAACACAATGCCGGATGAAATTCAGTGTCGATAAATGCAAAATAATGCATATTGGAAAACATAATCTCAACTATACATACACAATGATGGGGTTTACATTAGTTATTTATTACTCAAGAAAGCGTTTTTGTCTTTTAAAAATATATTGGATGGATTGTTCAGAGAAATAAAACAAATTATTTTTCTTCCCTCTACATTACTAAAATGCTAATATTCCACAATATAATTGGTGTAATTTTAGTTTTATTATGTACATTTAATATTTATATAGCCAGATTTACTCCACTTTGTTAAACTCTTGCTCTGGAGGCACAAAGAAGACAGGAACTAGACAGATCTCATCTATTGAGGTGGGAGGGTCCTCAGCTAGCACAGAGGCAACATAGCTGGCTCTTATACTATAACCCTTCCAATTCCAGTGTTATTGCACACTGTGCTCTATCCCTAGCTGGAGGCCAGTCTCTGAGGGACCATTGCCATTTAGTGTAGATTAGAGCAGTCCCCAGTCTGCTCTAAACTCTGCCGGGGTTGGTGCAGCATAGAACCACCCAGAGAATCGGGGAATGTAACTGAGGTTACCTCCACCTGTGCCCTTCTCCCAGGAGTGCAAGTAGGGCGGTACCGGCAAGATATTTTTAGCTGGTATGGGGTACCGGAAAGACTTGGGGTTAGTCTCCCCCCCCACCTCTGGAGCGGGGTATGGGGCTGTGCTCTGCTCCTTAAAAGAGCAGAACACGGCTAGGGAGGGCATTCATTCTTTAAATGGCTTGAAGAGCACAATACATATACTAATGAACTTAAACAAAGTCTTTGTTTAAGTTCGTTAGCATATGTATTGTGCTGTTACATTGGTCAGGAGTCCTCAAGAGGGGGAGGGATGGGGGGGACGGAAGGTGTTTAAACACTGTTTTTGATTCTTTTTCTCCCCATTGGTCTGAATTATCCATGACATCCATACTACATCACATCAAGTCCAAATCATTAGAGGAATGCCTCTGCTTGCACTGACCAGAGGATATTTGGATTCTGATGTCAGCACAGTTCTGCAGCCTGACAGGAATCAGGTGTTGTCCCCAGTGTACAAAGAATTCTTCTTTGAAGCCAAACTAGTCTAACATGCATTTTGTTAACTGGAACTGGAGCAGCAAAACAAAGAAAACAAATGCCTCATTTTCCAGCTTGTGGGTGAGAGAACTATAAGTGAATATTATTATACGGATGGCCTTAAACCAGCTCCCTCAGGAATCTGCCAAGAAGTTTGCTGAAAATATGTTCCTCATCTTAGCAACAGAGCTAAGACTTATCACACATCTGCCCACCTTTGTTCAAATGAAACTCCTTCTGATCTGACAGCTCAGGCATTGTCAATTTCATCCAAAACAATTTACAAACTCGGAACCGAATCCTGTAAACCCTTAATCATTTCATAAGTCCCACTGAATACAATGGGACTATTTGCATGACTGTGGACCACTTTTATGGACTGGTAAGAGTTTCAGGAGTCTGTTCCTATAAAGGAAATTGAATCCCCCATTGAAATGCAAAGTTTGGTTACAATACCATAAAGCAGTTTAGGATACAGTTCTACTTAAAATTTGTCTTTTAATAAGTCATACCTATGCTGAAATGGCTCCTCACCCAACTCCCATATTCCATATAAACAGACTGAATACTACATATGTGGGGGGGAAGTGAGTAGTTAAGGATGTTGATGTTTGTATATACAAAGGGGAGTGTCGGAGGGGACGGGGAGAGTGTGGGGACCCTGGGCTGGGGGCGGGTTGGGGAGGAGTCACATGGAGGGTCACATGGGGAGGTCACGTGCCCCCCCCCTTGTGTCCCTCCCATGAGTGCAGTACCAGCAAGATATGATTTGTGCTTGCACCGCTGCCTTCTCCTGTGCCAAGCAGAGCTCTGATCCAGCAAAGACTCTTTGCCCTAGAAGATTGAAGGTGGGATGTTGAATTTATTGTAAATTTAAAGATAAGACTACCTGGATATTTTTGAAACATATTAATTTAAAGCTATGGTTCCTGGTTTTTAATGTCATGATGGTTCTATTAGTGGAAAGGCATTTGATCCAAGTAGAAAAAGTTCTGGATTACAGTTCTTTCAAAGGAGCTTCAGAGATCTCTGTTGTGTATCAGGGCAGAGAAATTGTTTCCTTGGCATCAGATACGCCAGTTAGGGAAAAAAAAGCAATTTCATATAGTACGGAAATACTTTATCAAAGGCTTATCCATTATTTACCCTTGACTGACGTTGGAAGTTGAAGCTTGAAACTTGAGGTCAACAGTTATGTAGCTCAGATGGTTAATAAAAGAATTATCTAAAGAGTTGGAACTGGGAGGTCAGGGACTCCATTTGATCAGTCACCAGTTGATCATGAGGAGACCGCCCCCTTTGGGAGTGGTTGTGTGACAGCAGTTTCATCTGTCATCTGTCCTGCACAGATGGTGAGTCAGTGAATGCTTTGCTGTTGTGTTCAGCTTTATTTGATTAACCAGTTGGGACTGTTAGGTCATGTGGAAGGAGCAGACATTGGTGTTAATATTTGAAATGATGCATGGGAGTTTTTGGGAGTTGTGCAGCTAGCTATCCCACAGCAGCCTGAATATTTACCTCTAAATCTTATTATATAGGTTTTAATGCAGTGCAGAAAAATGTGGAATCTCATAAAGGGAAGGTGTGTCTGTGGGCATGGCGGTGGATGTGAGAGATGACTAGCTGGCATTTGAAGGAGATGCAGTCCTGTGCACTGGGAATGCTGCTTTCTGTAAGCTTATTGGCCTATGTTCTATCATAAATCTACTCTGACTTGCTGATGTAACTCCTTTGAATTCAGTGCTGTTACACCTGTACAAGTAAGAGGAGAATTGGACCTAAAATATTTAGTGCTGTGAATAAAACTGCTTTCTTCCATAGATACTGCATGTTTGGGATGTGAGTAGTGGACAGATGGAACACGTTTTTGAATTGTACACCCAGGTTCACAGTCTGTGCTAGACCACAAAAGACACATAGGCAATTAGACCTGCGCTACAGTGTGGTGATTTTGGAGATGCTTTTTTGCAGAGGCATCCAGACACGTGGGTGGCAATGGAGCAGCAGTCATCAGGGAAGTTGGGCAGGCAGCAGGATCCTGAAAACTGGCTGGCGTGTGTTTTAAAGCTGTGGTGGCCAGCACTGGGGAGAAGGTGCAGCAGCACACGCACTGGGCACAGCAGCGAACGGGTGTGTCGGCAGTTAGGGGATAGTGATAAACAGACAGCCCTGAAGGGGAAGCCTAGAAGAGGACTGTCTGCTCTGTGAAAAGAAATGGTTTCAGCATCACGGGAGCATTACAGGTTTTTGATCTCTGAGATCCTCTATGATGCCGCAGAACTACAGGGTTAAATAAAGTGTTGTGAGAAGTTCTAGGAACAGTTTTGTGTGGAATTTTCTACAATTATATTTTGCCCCATTTTTGCATATTTGAAATTGTTCATTTTTGGGAGTCTTTGTCTCATAAACATAAGAAACTGCTTCAATAAAAACAATTTCATCTGAAAATAGGTATGTAAATATATGTAAATGCTAAAATTTTAAGCAAATTTGTGTTTCATTACAAATATACCTCCCATTTCATTAGGAATATGAGGATAGCACTGTATGAAACTATAGGTACTCATTGGATTGATGGAGTCCTGCTCATAAAATCATACACAGAAACAACATTGTTAGTATAATAATTTGTTGTACTTCTGTGGTTTTTATCCTTTGCAAATTATACCTCTGAGAGAGAGTGGAGTTAATCATCTTTGGTTTAAAGGGACAACAGAACTCATGACTGATATTCCAGTTATTAATGATGCCAAATTAAGACAGGCTTTAAAAGTTTATAATATTAACCTAACAAGGAAATTGTAACAGTTTAATTGATTTTTTCTCTACAATTAGTTCTCCAGACTTTTATCAAACATTCTAACTAGAAATGCTGTCGTTAATAATGGGAATCCCAGCCAATATTGTTTTGTAGGAAGTAGATAGCTTAGGGACTGGTAATGGGATACAAGGCCTTCACCTTTAGTTCATTAATGTGAATGTAACCATTGTTGGTGTTCATGAAAAGCTGTTACCATCTGTTGGGTGTTAGGTAACCTACATAAAATGAGTTGGTGTCAGGTTGATTTCAATGGGCAGCTGTCCACATCACAGAAACCAAAAAATGAGGGGTTAAGTTCTTAATGTTTGTAAAGTAGTTAATGATATTTAGTATCGAAGTGCAAAGTATTTTATTGTGCCAAATTTTGTAGTTATTACCTGAGACTTACTCAGCCAAAATCCTCTGACTTCAATAGGACTATGTTTTGAATAAGGTTTGGAGTATCTTGGTCCACAGTTGTTACCACCCTCACACCCACAGGGTGGTCCACTCAAATTGGACTTGAGGTGCATTGGCAGGGCAGGATGCTCATTGTGTTGTTACTGCCTATATCCTGTGGATAAATGTGAGAATTTATCTTAATTTTAGTTACTGTGTTTCCCTCTCAGAAGCTAAGAGGATAGGCAGGCACCCTTGAAGTGTGAAAGACCAACCTTCAGGCATCTTTAATAATGGCAAATTCACTGGCAAATTACAGTTCTTAAAGATACAGTATGATCTAGATCTAGAATCCCACTCAGTGCAGATGCAGAACTCTCAGGTTCTCACTCTCTGTTCACCTCATCTTTATTTATGTGGTTGAGCCTCTGGGTCTAACAAGTGCTTCTTTCAGAAAAACTGGCTTCTTGCCCTCCCAAAGGACATCAATGATAAGAATAGCCATAGCATCTCTGCACTTTCCCTCACTAGCAATGAGAGGAATGGATCCCACTTGTGCCTCAGCCTGTCTAGTCAGTGAGCAACACAAACAGGGAAGTGTCTGTGATTGTGCCTACCACACAATGAGACAGACAGTGATTTCCTGACACCATAAAATAACCTGAAAATTCCTTGACGCGCAACTCCTGAAAGGAAGGGTGCAAACTGGATTAATCAGATTGTTCATTACTTGGAATTGTTCTCTGATTGTGGTAGGTCAATTGGCTCTTGAGACCCTGATGGTCTCTCCAGCTTGAGTACTTATATGGCACCCATTAACATAGCATGTGAGTACCTCTCAATCTTTGATGTTTATTATCACAAACCCCCTGTGAGGTAGGGAAGTGCTACTATCCTCTTTGTACATATGGAAACAGAGGCACAGAGCAGCTAAGTGACTTGCCTAAGGTTGTACAGGAAGTCTGTAGCAAAGGTCTCCTGAGCCCCAGCTCACTGGATTGTCCTTCTTTGGTGTATTCCTTGTTCATCCAAGAATCCCACTGAAATTGAACAAAGTTAGCTTCTGCTAAAGTATGGAAAAATTCAAAATTTGCAACGTTGTCCTATAAAAAATGACAATTTTGCAATATTTTACAAAACTACACCATTGGGGGATATATAAACAGTGAAATAAAATTGCAGAAAATTCTGTGTGGGAAATGTCCTTTTTCTTGCATAGTTCTATTCTATCAACTTCAGCGAGGTTGACTGGGTGTAATTGAGGCTAGAGCTGGGCCCTACAGTAAATGCAGAATGCCCCATATGTTTAGGGCAGTTTAACACGATTTCTAATCCTTATCCCTCCTAATTCAGGCCTCCACAAAAACATGGCTTCTAAGTAATGCCTCAGTTCGCCCTATGTTGTTAAAATTGAGTTAGCCATGTAAAATTGCACCTATGAAATTCCAGATATCTTGTTGCACTGTAACAATATGTTTTCTGACCAGAAAATGATACATGACGATGTAAAATGTGTGATTTTGGAATGTCTCCCCAAATGGCCCTTGAAAAAAACTTGGAAAGAATGTGACCTGACTATGTAGACCTCCTTCAGTACGCTGGCTTCACAAACTTCTGAGTATCATGAAATATCTTTCATCCTAGCATTGTCAGTGATGAGACTAGGAAAAGATACCTTAAAAAGAGAGCAAAACAACAACAAAAGGAAGCAGAAAGCAGTTGGGGGCTGGGGGAGAAATGCCCAGCCTAGAGTGAGTACCTCTGTGCTATAATATTTATTCCTTAAATGAACTGAGCAAATTCTGTTGTACAACTGGAGTAACTACATTAACTTCAAAATAATTACTCTGTAAAGGCCCAGTCTAATGCCCATTAAAGTCAACAGGAAAACTCCAATTTACTTCAGTATGCAATGCATCAAGCTTTATGTGAGAGCAGGACTTGAGTCACTAAGCTTGACTTTCCTCTCCATTACACTCATGTAAGTCTATTGGCTGTAACGTGGGTTACCATGGAGTACATTGGTGTAATTGGGTAGAGAATCAGGACTGTTGACTCCTAGGAGGTGTCATTGGATTTCCTAACAACGGCTGCTGTAAAGAATATAAAATATACCAAGATGTACTTTATGTGCATCTATTTGTACATAAATGTATTGGTTGCAACATGTCAGATTTTGTTTATATTGTCATGGGCTATAGCAGAAGTAACTCAGTTTTTCTTGTAAACCTGAACCAAACACTTCCTTGTAATTACAATGCATACTCCACTGGCCTAAGTGGAAGGATAACAATTTGCGTATTTTAATCTGGAGGTTTGGGACCTCTGTCAGATTAACAGCCTGGTCCAGGTCAGCAAGGGGAAATGGAAAGGAGTAAAGTAATTGAAAAGACAGTTCACAACAAAATGAAATTTGTCTCGTTGTCACTTGAAGTTGTCTTCATGTCTGTCTGTAGGAGAGAGGTCTGCCTAAGAACAAAGGTGGGAAAGAATATAGTAGATCACTAGCACCAAAGGATAATTTTCTTTTTCTTAATAACTGTTGCAATTATAATATATCTTTATGAAGAAGACTCGGAAAAGGAGCCCAGGTGGTATGTCAACTTTAGAAAACAGCAGGTGTCTTTTGAGTAGAAATATTATCAACATTCACAAGGTAGATCTAAAGTTTGTCCTCGAAGATGAGTAGGGTACAGAGGACAAGAATTACTTAATGAAATAATTTACTATAACATATTGATAGTGAAAACTAGCAGGCAGGAAAGAATTTTCAGCAAAATTAAGGTTTCTCGTTTGAAACAGCTGCAGCAGCCCTTTTCCTGGGGCTCACATAAGCTCTTTGTCAGAAGCAACACAGAACTGAAAACTTTTTTTTCTTCTCTGAACTTACTAATATGGCAAAACTTAAATGTCAGTGCTAACTTTTATATATGAGACCAGACACAAATTTCTCTGTCTTGAAATACAGGCCAGGAGAAAGTAGCCTTGTGAAAAATCTCCTTTGGCTGTGTTTGCTGTGTGTGCTTGTGTGTGTTCAAATTCTTCTAAATATGTGTTTTTCAATTGGACTTTGCATTAGAAAAACCATGGCAACTGCTGCAAGGAGGGAGTGAGATGCTGGTTTCAACTGGAATGGGTTTTAGGGCAAGCTATTATCTGGGCATAGAATCTCTCACAGAAAACAGTAGAATTTCAGATCTTTGCATAGATGGGCTGAGAAAGCCATTTCTGAATGTTGCAGACTGCTAACCCTGCAAAAAAGAGTGATGTGCCTTTATTTAAAAAGGGCTTGTTTCCCACTGGTGAGAAGCCTTTGCTAGTCAGTGTGTTTGCTTTTACAGTACATCTTTGTGGAAGCTATGGCAAATCCTGCTAGAGTCAAGCTGTTGAGATTTCCCCCCTTTCTATTAAAGGGAAGTTTTTTAGTCTTGTTCATTAGCAATGAGGCGGAGCAAAGTTAGCAACAGCATCAGTGTATGTGGTCTCTGTTAACTACGGAAAGCGCTAGAGTTATCTTAAAATGTGCTATGTTTTTAGTCATTAGATCTTCTTTCATATTGTCTCTATTCTTGCATTCAGGGAACAAAGATTTGTTTTCCTCGAATGCATTCTTTTAGCAGCATGGTGTGCAAAGATGGAGTGGACACTCAGAGGTAGGTGCTTAAACTTTCTAGCAATAGTGCAGATAATTCTCACCCTCCCCAAGTTAACTGACAAAATCATTTTACATCAACATTGAAGATGTGAATAATAATGTACCAAACAACCTAAACCAGGAGAATCTTCTAAAAGAGTAGTGATACGTTACACTCGGGAGTGGATCACCATAGAATTGGAATGTGTGGATGCCACTGTTGTGAAAAAATACTCCTTTGGTCAAATGTAATTGAACAAAAATTTCCTACTGCATTATTGTGATGATGAAATGGGAAAAATCTAGACAAGTTTCAAACTCTCCTTAGACTTTTTTTTTTTTGAGAGAACGGGATGCTTGTGTGGAAGTGTGTGTTAGAAACAAAATCATTAAGAGAATGCTAAAGCTTATGTTGTTATTATTGTTGTTATTATTATTATTTTATTTATTATTAATTTTGTCAAGGTTCCTCCCCCACTCTGAACTCTAGGGTACAGATGTGGGGACCTGCATGAAAAACCTCCTAAGCTTATCTTTACCAGCTTAGGTCAAAACTTCCCCAAGGTACAAAATATTACACCCGTTATCCTTGGACTGGCCGCTACCACCACCAAACTAATACTGGTTACTGGGCAAGAGCTGTTTGGACGCGTCTTTCCCCCCAAAATACTTCCCAAAACCTTGCACCCCACTTCCTGGACAAGGTTTGGTAAAAAGCCTCACCAATTTGCCTAGGTGACTACAGACCCAGACCCTTGGATCTTAAGAACAATGAACAATCCTCCCAACACTTGCACCCCCCCTTTCCTGGGAAATGTTGGATAAAAAGCCTCACCAATTTGCATAGGTGACCACAGACCCAAACCCTTGGATCTGAGAACAAGGAAAAAGCATTCAGTTTTTTACAAGAAGACTTTTAATAAAAAATAGAAGTAAATAGAAATAAAGAAATCCCCCCTGTAAAATCAGGATGGTAGATATCTTACAGGGTAATTAGATTCAAAAACATAGAGAACCCCTCTAGGCAAAACCTTAAGTTACAAAAAAGATACACAGACAGAAATAGTTATTCTATTCAGCACAATTCTTTTCTCAGCCATTTAAAGAAATCATAATCTAACACATACCTAGCTAGATTACTTACTAAAAGTTCTAAGACTCCATTCCTGTTCTGTCCCTGGCAAGAGCAGCATACAGAGCGACACAGACCCTTTGTTCCTCTCCCTCCTCCCAGCTTTTGAAAGTATCTTGTCTCCTCATTGGTCATTTTGGTCAGGTGCCAGCGAGGTTACCTTTAGCTTCTTAACCCTTTACAGGTGAGAGGAGCTTTCCCCTGGCCAGGAGGGATTTCAAAGGGGTTTACCCTTCCCTTTATATTTATGACACTCTCCTTAGACTTTTTTTTTTTTGAGAGAACGGGATGCTTGTGTGGAAGTGTGTGTTAGAAACAAAATCATTAAGAGAATGCTAAAGCTTATGTTGTTATTATTGTTGTTATTATTATTATTTTATTTATTATTAATTTGTATCATGGTAGCACTTAGTGACCAACCAAGACCAAGGACCATTGTGAAAGGCACTGGATAAACACCTAGTATTAGTCTCTTCCCCAAAGAGTTCACAATCTAACTATTATTAAGTATTCAGAAGTCATGAAATGTGAAATTTACATTCAATATAAGAAATTTATGTGTCCTATTACTATGGTAGCGTGAAGTATCTGAGTAAAGAATCTGAGCACCACAGTGTTTGGTGTATTTATCTTTATAACACCCCTTTGAGGTATGGAAGTACTATTATCCTCACTCTTTTTAACAGGTGGGGAATTGATGCATAGAGAGACAAGTGACTTCCCAAGATCACACAGGAAGTCTATGATGGAACAGGGACTTGATCCCTAGTCTCCAAGTCCTAGGCAGCCACTGGACCATCCTGCCTCTCTCTATGTTTGCATGTGTAACTGTCCACAGTCTTAGACTGAAGCAAAACCAGCAAGATTTATACATACCTAGTCATCCAATTTTATTAGTCATTCACTTTGCACAAAACAACATAAACTAAAGAGTAAGGTCCCAGTCAGCTGAAACATCAGGTGAGATTAGTAAGAAGTGAGCAGTTTGCATTCCAATCTGCTATAATGTTAATAGATTCTTAGATTCCAAGGCCAGAAGGAGTCTCTGTGATCCTCTGATCTCCTGTATAACACAGGCCATAGAACTTCCCCAATATAATTCCTAGAGCAAATCTTTTAGAAAAACATCCAGTTTTGATTTAAAAATTGTCAGTAATTGAGAATCCACTACAACCCTCGGTATTCCAATGGTTAATTACCCTCATTGTCAAAAATTTATGTCTCATTTCTAATCTGAATTTTGTCTAGCGTTAACTTTCAGCCATTGCATTGTTATACCTTTCTCTGCTAGATTGAGGAGCCCATTATTAAATATTTATTCCCCATGTACATACTTACAGACAATAATAAAGTCACCCCTTAACCTCCACTTTGTTAAGCTAAATAGATTAAGCTCAGTCTAAGGCATGTTTTCTAATCCTTTAATCATTCTGGTGGCTCTTCTCTGAACCCTCTCCAATTTATCAACTTCCTTCTTGAGCTGTGAGTACCAGAACCATACACAGTAGTCCAGCCGTGGTCACACCAGTGCCAAATACAGAGGTAAAATACTCCTAGTTGAGATTGCCCAATTTATGCATCCTAGGGTCACATTAGCTCTTTTGGCCACAGCATCACATTGAGCTCTCATGTTCAGTTGATTATCCACCACAACCCCCAATCTTTTTCAGAGTCACTGGTTCCCAGGATAGAGTCCCCCATCCTGTAAGTATGGCCTATGTTCTTTGTTCCTAGATGTGTATATTTACCTTTATTCATACCAAAACACACATTGTTTGCTTGTGCCCTATTTGCCAAGCAATCTAGATTGTGCTGAATCTGTGACCTGTCCTCTTCATTATTTATCATTCCCCCAATTTTTGTTTCACCTGCAAACTTTATCAGTGATGATTTTATATTTTCTTCCAGGTCATTGATAAAGGTGTTAAATAGTGTAGGGCAAAGAATAGATCCCTGTGGGACCTCATTGGAAACACCCCACTTGATGAAAATTCCCTGTTTACAATTATACTTGGAGAACTATCAGTTAGCCAGTTTTTAATCCACTTAATGTGTGCCATGTTAATTGTATATTGTTCTTGTTTTTAATCAAAATGTCATGCAATACTAACTCAAATGCCTTACAGAAGTTTAAGTATATTATATCAACACTATCACTGTTATCAACCAAACTTGTAATCACATTTAGAAAAAAAGATATCAATTAAGTTTGATAGGATGTATTTTTCATAAACTCATGTTGATTTGCACTAATTATATTACCCTCCTTTAGCTCGTTTTTAATCAAGTCCCATATCAACTGTCCATATCTTGCCTGGGATTGATGTCAGATTGACAGACCTACAATTACTCAGGCCATCCTGTTTATCCTTTTTTCAAATTGATACATTCTTCCAGCCTTTCTGGAACTTCCCCAGTGCTCCGAGACTTATTGAACATCAACATTAACAGTCCAGCAAGCTTCTCAGCCAGCTCTCTTAAAACTCTTAAATGCAAGTTATCAAGACCTGAAACTCTCTAACTTTAGTAATCTCTGTTTAACATCCTCCTCCAGGAATGGAAAGACTATTAGCATCACAGTATGATGAGACTATATCATCTGTTTTCCCCCCTAACTGCAGAACAGAAATATTTAATGAACATTTCTGCCTTTTCTGCATTATTATGGATAATTCTGCCACTTCCATTTACATTTTTCATTCTTCACATTTTGTTCCTTTTGTTCTTTTTGTGTACCTGTTCCGTTAATAATAAAGAAAACATTTCTGATCAAGTTATTTTTCCCCTTAGAAAACTTTGTTTCATTTTAATGCAAAAATGTGTAGTGAATTGGCTCACAGGATTAGTGATGGGGTACACAGCTTTTCACACCAAGACTGCCAGTTCAAAATCAGCCCTAAATGGTAGAGATGGGCAGATATCCGCATCAAAGAAATTGCCACATTAAGGCATTTGTTGGCAGTTTCAACAGGGAGTTTAAGGAATGAACAGATATACTGAACATTGGATTTGGTTCATTACTATATCACTGCACAAGTTAAATTGATAAAATCACATTTCATTAAATGAACAAATACAAACAAATCTCTATATTTTAGGGAGCAAAGCTACTCTTTAGGATTTTGATAGTATTCAGTTCAGGTCTCTCTGTGGCTTGATGCCAACCTTCACTATAACTGGGTGTGGCAGAATTTGATTTTTTAAAAAATAATATTAATGGATACTGATGTTTAAGCATTTTTTATTTTTATCAATTTTTAATTTTCACAGTTGTGGGGAATTATGAAAGGGTGTGTGTGTCAGACAATGGGGAGCCGACAATAAATATTTAATGATAGTAGATGTTGAGACAAAGAAGTTAAAAGCTTTATAACTGTTAAAACACAAATTGTCAACATTGCATGTCAAAATATATAAAGTAAATATCTTTAAATAAAACTATAATAAGTTGTCAAGCAGCATTTTTCTTACTTTGTCTATCTGCAAATGGTTATTACTATCAGTGAGACTATTTTTTTGCAGGTTTGTGTATGGTGAAATTGACATTTGCCGACATTTCCCAATAAAAATCTAATCCTTCCATGCCTAAATATAGCATATAGACTGAAGCATACTAGTGTGGATTCTAGTTCTAACCACTTGACCATAAACTCATGGAAAACTTGGAGCCATGATTAGGCATAATTAGTTTCTATTTAACATAAATTATTGCAGGCAGATGACAGTATTTTAAGACATTTATAGTGTGAACCAAATGTTTACATTACACAACTTCCTTCCACTAAAAAATGTGGTTTGTGAAGTTCAGTTCTCGAATATTTATGTTTAATGAATGATATTGTGGCAACGACATATTCCCAAAGCATTCTGTCACTTTAAATGTGTTATAAATGTGGGTGATATGGCTCAGCAGGAGGATGTTAAAATGATTTAAGATCTAGCATGCGTTTTAAGATATTCTTAAAAGCATTGATGTATGTGAGAAACTGCAAAAAAAGATGTATTCATTTGTTAATAATAGAACATTACAGTTAAAAAGTTCTCATTAGATGCTGTCTTGTTTGCTGTATGAAGATCCCCCTACTCCATGTATCAATAGCAGTGCTGTGAGGGCCAGCCCTATGATTGGTTAGGGGATGGGCCATACTTCCTGCTTGGAGCATTCCAGGACAAGGATGCCGCTCTAGAAGGGACTGCGCAGCAGGGCTGCAGCAAGCTCAGAGCCTGAGCCCTTAGGGTGGAGACAGACCCAAGGAGCAGCCTGGGTATGTGGCCACTAGGAGCTTGTGTAACCCACAGATGTGCGTTGATACAGCCATGGCTCTTTAGCACAAGTGTAGAAGTTTATGCTTTTAGCTCTGGAGGTCCCTGCTTCAATCCCTAGTAAGTCTGCCAAGAGGGCAGCTGTCACACTTGAGCTACACTGAACACTATAATTGTCCTCTGGGTAAAGGGAAGGAAGTGCCCCAACCTGGGGTTATTGGATAAAGGCCAGAGAGAGTGTTTGGATGGCTTGTTATGGATGGAGTTAAAGTCCCTTTGTGATGTATTTAGATTTTATTTATTGTGTTATGCTCTTGTTTAGTGGTGCTGTGGGTCTTCTGATAAAGATCTTGGAACAGATATGTGTATTGGAGTTATTCCTCCCTCCCCAAAATTTGGAGGAGGGATGGGAGTTTGGAACAACTTATCTTTGACTGGAGAGCCCCCACCATAGTAGTCTCCAGAGACCCCAACTAGGACTGGAACGTCTTTGTGTTAGGTGCTGTACAGACCCATAGGAAGATAAAGGCTCTGTTCCAAAGAGCTTAAAATCTAAGGCTCCGAATTGGAAATAACCTCTACACAGGCTGTTCTCAATGGGGATATGTGCAGGCGCACAGGTATGCTTTTGCTGAGCATACTGCAGGATTGAGGTCTAAGAAGATGACAGGCAAATGGTGTGTGTGGCAGAGGGATCAAATATTTTCAATTTTTGTCTACGTATATTTCCTTTTGCAGTTTTTCTTCTGTTACTTATATGTAAAATGCCAACTGTCCCCTTCCATACCCCCCAAACCATTATTAAATGGCTGATTTCTCATAGTCATTGTGGCAGAGGTGGTTTTAAGAAAGGCGCTGAATGAGAAAGTGTTGGATGCAGAGAATGCTTTGAACAGTAACTGCTCTGCAGTGCTATTAGCTATCCTCTCTTTCTCCCCCCCCCCCCATATGTGTGCGGAGTGTGCGTACATGTGGTGAGAGTTCAGTTTATTCTATATGTACATTCAGGCCATTTTTTCCTCCACTGTAGGTAAAATAAAACACTGAAAACCAGGAGGGTTTTCTGTCCTTTATCTCTAACTCAGTGCAGTTTAATCTGACAATGGAACAGACAATGGATTTAAAAAGAAGTTGAATTACATTTTGCTCCCCTTTGGTTTAGGCAAATTTTCAAAATTAGGTGTTGAAATGCAGACATTGTGAGACTAAATTAAAATGCAGAAATTACCACTCACAGAAAGTCTGCACAATTCTAATTCTAAACATTATTTAAAAGAAATAACATTCTGTACCTAAAGAGCTTTTCTTGAGAAAGGGAGGTGGAACGGTTAATTTGAATTACAAAAAAGCCTTGATAACCCCCCACACATCAATTTACCTGCGAACAAAAAGATTCACACAGAGAAAATGGGACTTGGGACTATTTGATAAATTACTGCAGACTACTTGAATATTCCATTAGCAAAATAATAGCTCATTATGGAATCCAGAAGAATGTAGTGTAATTATGATAGCACCATCTTCCTCCCCCTCTCCCCACTACAGGGTAAGAGGAATGCAAATGTTAGAAATGATAGCTATTTAACCAGAGCTTGGAGATAGGCCTGAAAACAAATGGAGGGGTTCTATGATCTCAGGCATTCACAAGGATTTATCCAATGACAATGCCTTAAATGGCTGAATATGTTCCAGTTAGCTGAAGGTCAGACACGGAGAGACTTTCTCCTCCCCCCGCCCTTATATATATATACACACACACACACTTTCTCCTCCCCCACTTTTACTTACACATGCCAGCCAGCTATTGTTTACTGTGGAAAATATTGGACCTGTAGCTCACCACCCAAGCAGATCCATTCACTGAGCAGAGTTAGAGTATACAATAGTAAAAGTGCTTAAGTGCTACCTACATCATAGCTCCCAACCCTGCTGCAACTGATGGAGCTGCACTTCGCATTATTGTTGGTAAATGACAGGTTCCATTTTGCCAGTGGGGATGCAGCCATTTGAGCCAGGCAAGGATTCATAGAGTCATAAATTCCAGGGTTAGAAAGGATCATTATGATCACCAATCTGACCTCTTATGTAACATATGGCATAGAATACAAGGAGAAAGACTCAGCCCCATTTAGAATAAGTGAATTTGATATAGCACATCATCCTCACCTTTGAAGAATATTCCTACATACTTTCAAGAAGGTGGATCTGCTAGAAAAGACAGATGAGGACATTTGTGGAGCACTCTTTTAGGTAACAGTGCAGGTACTGTTCCTAGGAAACTTCTTCCAAAGATACTTAAAAAAAATCCATGTCAACATTTATAAATAATGTACATTTTAGCTGAGTGTGTGTGTGTGTGTTGGAGTGTAAATAAAAATGTCCAATTTATAACAATTGCCCTTCTCCTGTTCCCTGGAAAAAATAGTTCTATTCCTTCAAGGCTTCTATTCCTCCTTTAGCTTCATCTCTGAGGTGCCAGAATGTTAAATGTGACATTCAATAAACCACCTAGGAAATGCTAAACAGGGCTAATCAAGCCATTTAATCTTTTAAAGTTAAGAGCTGCTAAAGGAGAATAAAAGGTATAATTAATAACTCCAGCTGGGAGAGTGAGGCAGAGTAAAAACAGGCAAACATCTGGTCTTTGCTTCATGCAATGTTTACCGTGAAATAAAAACTTTTTTCCACTCTTGTGAAATGTGCAAAATTTCCTGGGTTGTGAGCCTCTCAATTAAAATAGCTTTGCACCTGCAAATAAAACAGGCCACTCACATGTACCTGAATTTGCCCATGCAAATCAAGAGTTTGTATATGCAAATATGTGCCTCTTTTTGTGTGGGTTTACCTGAGTTGTGAACCCTAATATAGTGCCAAGTTATGAAAATGTGGTCTTCAGCAATCTCTTGGTTTTGCTTACCGTCCTGTCATAGGATATCAGGGTTGGAAGGGACCTCAGGAGGTCATCTAGTTCAACCGCCTGCTCAAAGCAGGACCAGTCCCCAATTTTTGGCCCAGATCCCTAAATGGCCCCCTCAAGGATTGAGCTCACAACCCTGGGTTTAGCAGGCCAATGCTCAAACCACTGAGCTATCCCCATGAACAGGTGATAGGCAGCTCCCTTCTGTCTACACTCTGGTCTCAACATGAACAGTTTTCTGTACTGTGCCCTACCTGAGGGATTAGCTGGCTATCCAGGGCAACTGAGGCTCCACGGTGTTGCCATATTGTTATGTTTAGGGGGGATACTGATTTAGAGGAATTCAGTCATAATCCTACAGATCGTAGCTTCACCACATTGGCTCTTCAGCCAAACACATACACCAAATGTCTGAACCTGTGGTTCCTCTCATACTGAGCAGGATTACAATTGCAACACATTTTCAATCGCATAAAACTAACCTGTCTCACGATGGTCTATCCCCAGCTCACATTCCCTATTAGTGGGTGAACAACCACTGATTGGTGAATTCTGCTTCACAATGATAGAAAGAGCTGACTCTGAAGGATCAAAAAGCTACTGCTATGAACGCTTGGCTGCCAAAAGCCAGTTATCCCTGTGGTAACATTTCTGACACCTCCTGCTTAAAGAGATGTTTTTCTTCAGGAAAGGAGATAGAGGCTCTGGATGAAGAGACATTTGGACTTCTCAGGATCGAGAAGCATTGTGAGGCCCCACTTTCCTGGTCTGTATTCATACTGAAAATCAAGATTAAATGAGCTTTTGCCCTTCTGCGCCATGGGAGATTTCTGTCCTCCCTATACTCACTTTAGTACACCTTTGTTACTGGTGTACTGCTTTAGTCAAACACCCAACATGACACCTCTCCCAGAGCAGGTCATGCCCAGCATGCACCAGGTACCTGGAGCCAGAAGTGAGAGCCCCTCAGGGTTTGCCTCTCCTCCCTCCACCTCACTGGTAAACTGGCAAGTGAAAAAACAATATGAGTAGTGATATTTCTCTGGCAGCCTGGAGGCCTCTAACTTATTCTGCACCTCTCATGTCTCTTCACAGTACCAGACTAGTCATGCTCAACAGGGTCTTGTTTCACTGCTTAGTATGCCAAGCCCATTTTGTTGGCTGTGGTTTCACTAGATAGTAAATAGGGACAGTGAGACTCTCATTCAGCCATTCATGCACATCACTAATTAGATGAGGTATTTGGCTATGTGAAAACCCCTGTGGGTTTCTTTTCTGGGTTAGTCAGGATACTGACCACCTCAAGTGGCCTGTCCTACCATGTTCCATCCATCTATAGGAAGCTAGAATTGTTTTAATCATCATGAGATTCCCAGGAAAAGGGTTTGGTAGATAGATTGAAGAAGAGAAATTAGGAAAAAAGGACATCAAATGAGGGAAAGGATCCCGTGGAACGGGTATCATCAGAACCTTCTAAAGCCAGCAGTAGAAGGCATTCAGTAACCTGTTTCAAGGGCTGGTGACTCCCAGCCCTGTCCTCTAATCCAGATTCAACTATCCATGGCCATACTGGACTGAATGCACTGAAACTCATACGAGCTCAGAAGATAAACTGTCCTGGGCCTGGTTAGTACTTGGATGCAAGACCACCTGGGAATCTCAAGTGCTGTATGCATCCTTTCTTTATAATTTTTCTCCTTGTTGTAATGGTTTTTTGGGTTTTTTTTGTTCTTTTAATAACATAAGAACAGCCATAAAGGATGAGACTGATGGTACATCTATCCCAGTATCCTGTCTTCTGACGGTGGCCAGGGCCAGATGCTTCAGAAGGAATAGACAGAACAGAGCAATTATTGAATGATCCATTCTCTGTAGCCAGTCCCAGCTTCTGGCAGTCAGAGGCTCAGGGACACCCGGATCATATAGGGCTGCATCCCTGACCATTTTGGCTAATTGCCATTGATGGACCTATTATCCATGTAATTCTTTTTTGAACCCATGCTTTTGGCCTTCACAGCATTCTCAGACAACCAGTTCCATAGGTTGACTGTGTGGTGTGTGCAGACCCCATCCTCCCTGCTACAGGCACAGGGAACCACCTCAAAACTGCCAGGAGTCACCTATTCCTATGCCTAGCCAGGCCTGACTGACAGCCACAGTACAGGAACATGTGTTAAGCCAGCTCCTATTTCCTCCATGGGAGACACCTCCCCCACCACAACTGCTTGGGTATCCCTGGCACTGGGGGAACATATCTGTGTAGCCTGGGGACCAATCCTCCTCACCACCCATGCAGGGCAGCTCTCTAAGCTAAGCGGGATGCACCCAGGTCAGCCAGAGAGAAGGAGTGGCTAGTGGTTCGATTCTGCAGATGCAGTTCTGTCCTTGTAAGGAGTCTGAGCCTGTATGTGAGACAGTAGAAGGAATTATTTATGAGGAGTATTCAACAGAAGTATGGAAACTTTCAAAGCAAGCACCCAGGCAAAGCCCTGGCTTTCTTGGACATTTTGGGCCGTGGAACTGTGGGAAAAAAAATTGTATTTTTTCTATTTTTCTCTCTCAACGAATTTTCAACAAAGTTGACACACTTCTGCAAAATATTTCACCTTCCACATATTGGCATTTTCCAAAAACTTTCCTTTGGAAAATTTTTGACCAGGTCTACTTTTGTGTTTCAAAGCAAGAAGCTTATAGCAAGAAACGCATCCAATGATGTATATATGGGTTGTAAAAGTGATATCACCAACAAAATTCTTAGCAGGGCTAAGAGCAGCAGAAGCATTTCCCCTGTTGTTACAATGATGATAATATTATCTTGGTATGTTTATATATCATTATGATATAGTTCTTAAAAACTGTCCCAGGGCTATGTTGGGACTGTGATATGTGTGATTTCTGTGGACCCTTGTGGTCTAAAATGTCCCTCAACCTCCTTTCACTTATCAAACTACAAGCTGTCAGAGGCAAACTTCAGCAAAAGAACAGTGTAATATAGCAGTGTTGGTAATGTATAGCGTTATTCATGTATTTATATTTTAATATGCATGCTCTGATTTATGTCTATGTTGTATCTTGTTTTATTTACCTGGGAAATGATAATGTCAAAAATTTGTTAAAATCGCCATCTTGAATGGTGTCTAGTAGTTGTTTGGCAGCCATGTTGGCTACACTTCTCTTTGGAACTTTGGTGCCCTTTTGTTTGCGTTTGGCACTCTTTTGTGGAAAGGTGGGAAAAGGACTGGTCAGGTGGTCACTAATCTGCTTAGAGACTAGAGGATTTTAAAGCCCCCTCCTCCCCCCTCTGTCCTACCTAGCAGCAGTCTGCGTTAGTGTTGTTGGATCAAGAACCGCTGGAAGATCTCTGAGAGGTACCACCACAGCTACTTACCTGAGAACTGATCCTGATCCTAATCCTGGTCCAGCAGTCCTCAAACGTCCGAGTCTCTCCTGCACCACGTGTCATTCCCAAATGCAGTGGTAGGTCCGGATCCAACATCTCCACGTTGAGGCAGACGATCAGACGAACTTTGATCTGTAAAGTATAAATATATTTGTCTGTCATTTGTAGAGGGAGAGGTTTCTGGGCTTCATGCCCATGCAAGCCACTGAGATATTTTGTCCATATACTTACCTTATGTTAAATAAAGAACCTTTTTAGTTTACCTTTTCTTGCTCCTTATCCTTATTTGCACTGAGATCAATTAGGTGATAGATCCTAATTCAGGGACAGCCGTACCTGTGACTTCTTAGCAGGGGTCCATAACATCCTTAATTTCTCCCCCAACATTGATTCATTGTAACAGTAATGACTAGTCATGAATGACAGTGATTTGCAAAGAGTTTAGTTTACAGTAAAAATGACTCAGGAGAGCAGGCCAGACAGAAGCTAATTCATAACTAAGCCATAATTCAGCCCTCAATTATAAACTCCGTTGCTCAACCTTTGGCAGTGCTGGAGGGGAGAGTGTAATGTGCCTGATCCAAAAGAAAGACTCTTATTGATTCCAATGGGCTTTTGTTAATATGCCTATGTGACAATTTGGGAATCCGGCTGTCCTAATTTATGAATTCTAGCTGAGATTACGAAGTGTTACTATGAAAACTGCTAAGTCGTGAATGCCTCCTTCTATGTGTCTTTACCCAGCAGCAAACTTCATTTTGAATGTGCAGCCTTTTGCCTTCTCTGTTGCTGGTTCGCCTCCATGCTGGACTGAAATTCCAAAGGCTGGTGGCAAAAGAAAAAAAACAAGCGGGCTGTTGTTGTTAAGTGCTCTCTCACAGAAATGGAATCGCTCTAAACAATAGACTGGCTCTCAACCAGGAGAACTGGTTTAGCAGGGGAGAGGTTGCCTTGGTAATGAAGTCACTTGGCAGGACTCTGGTCACCTGTTGACCTGATAAAGGGGGCTACAAGTTATAGAAAGGGAGGAGGTGAGCTGTCCGGGGTCATAGGCCAGTTTGTCTCCAGCTCAAGAAGAGAGAGACGCATTCCAGCCTGCAGGGGCCTGCAGAGGCAGGGAACTCTGCCTGCTTTTCTGAACCTAGATGATCTCTTAAGGGAAGGGTAAGCTGATGAGGGGCATTGTGGTTGCCGTGTTTATTGTTTTCTAAATGATCTGTACTCTCTTGTGGTTCATATGATTAAGTAAAAAGAGCAAATGTGTTAGACTTCTGTGTAAAGTGTGTGAGTGTGTTATTTGCTTCACAATTACATGTGCCTCCTGAGAGAGTTATAGTGTAACCCACAAGACTCACATCTGTCAGTGAGATTCTGGGACAGAGTGTGTTTAAGAAACTGAGGTATCTTCAGTGCTGGTCCTGGGGACACAAGACTGGTGGGCTGAGGAGCACCATTTCCATAAAGGAGTAACTAATTGAGTCTGTGCCCAGGAAATGTGCCAGACGCACCAAGGGAAGAAATGATACTGCAACCGGCTGAGACCCGGGGCTGCAGAGACCTAAGCCGCATAGGGCTCCAGGATTCCAGGGTTTTGGATTACCTGCACAGCAGTCTGGTGGGTGCCCAGCAGGGGGCACCTGACTGGATCTCTTACAGTTTACTTTATAATGTTTCATTGGTAATTTCAGCTACCCTAAGCTTACTAATGATAACTGAAATTTAAAAAAAAATTTTTTTTACGGACCCTTAGCTAACACCTGAAAAACACAGCTAAAAGTGGTTGGGAATTTTCCATTGAATCTCTTTTCCATTAGAAAATGTTGATTCGTTGAAACCGAAACTTTTAGCAAAAACATATCCCTCTTATCTCTCTAGACATGGTATAGATGAGAGGGAGACCAACCGACCTAGCCAGCCAACCACCAGTCCACCCCAGACTAGTCCTGTGGTTAAGGAATTCACTTGATATGTGGGAGACAGAGGCCCAAGTCCCTGCTCTGCTTGATTGAAGTCAGGACTGGAACCTGCATCTCCCAAATCCCCAGTAAATGTTCTTCTAATACAGAACAAGAACTACAAAATATAATTCCTGTTTGCTAGCCTGCCCTACTGACAGCTTCAGTTGCCAGATATGCAGTTTGTCCCTTTATAGTCATCAGATACATTGGTGGGTAGGAAAACAAATGCCTGTTCATTTAATCGATTAAACATTTTTAGCCTTACAAACTGTTGGCAACTTGGAGCACTGCCTTAGACAGCTGTTTTCATTCTTTACAAGGGATGTTCAAACTAGTTTGGGTAAAACAGGGACCCCTGCCCTTTCCCTGAACCTTCACCCAGAACTTGAACCCAATGTTAAAAAAAGTTTGGTTAACTTCCCTTTCCCATTCATTACTGCATGCCTACGTACTTGTGAGATCCGCTTGGACCAGATGTGGAAATACTGCAAGAAAGGATATTTCCTCACTCGTATTGTAATGATTCTTTTTATAAACGGACGGGTTGATAGCATGTGCTGCATGCACAGAGGTTTGTGTGCGTGTTTGGAATCTTCTCAGAAAGGGTCAGATGAGATTTTCTACTCCAGTCAAGAGTCCACCCCCCCCCGTCACTTGGGCCTCCTGATAATCCTTATGGAGACCAGCCGTCCTGCATTCTGGTTCAGAGAAAAGTATTTGCTACCCATCAGAGGATAATCACAGGGCTAAGTTACACTGCTTTACTTTCTCAGTTCGGTAAAGCCATTTCCGCTTTCTAATGGAGTTAAGAGCCTAAAAAAACCCCAAACCCAGTTTTGTGCTCTGCTGCAACACTTTTACATTCATCACCAAGGAATACTCCCAGCACAGAGGCAATGTGGAGTTGGCAAAGGCAGACCTAGGCTATCCCTTGACTTCCCCCACCTCAGCAACTAGTGTAGGGGTATGATGGGGAGATGGGGATGAATAGGGGTGGGAGGGGTGTGTCAGGGGCAGGAAGGGGAGTAGCTGGAGAGCTATGAACTTGAGATATTCTAGCCTAAAGAGCAGCCCACTTGTGACTGTGGATGGCTGCTTTAAGTTAGAACAGACCCTAGTGGCAGCGGTGGCACGGCTGAACCATGCTGTGTGCGTACCCACCTATTTCAGGTTGGGTCACACTAGTCACGGCTCAGCCATGCCTCCACTGCTTCTACCAGTGCTACCTCAGCTACCCAGCTATTTATAAACGTGCTAGCTTGACACGGAGAGCCAGCGCACGTGTGTGTGTGTACAAGCAGAGGAATCACAACTCGAGCCCATAGTTTAGACGTAGCCTGGCGTCTCAGTTGACATGATTACTTGGTTCATTTGAGCACTTGTTCAGTGCAAACAGATTAGGCCCAAATCATCTCAGTGGTGTAAGCTCATGGAAGTCAATGACATTACAGCAGGAATCAATTTGTCCCATCCTGGTTTTGTCAGGCGCAAAGTATGTGCTTTCTTTTCTAGACCTGGCTAATGGCCATCAGGGTCCATGTCAGAATGTTTTCAGTGGAAGAGCATCCCACCAGTACCAAAAATAGAGGCCAAAGATTTAGAAGTAAAGGTTGTGAGTCCAAGTTTTAATATATGACAAATGCCTCAGCCCTTACCCCTCACAACTGGTCCTTCCCACTGCCTGCATTGGTTTTCCTGGCTTATTGTCTTAGGCAGCATGGGCTCTCTATTGTGGGATAAATGTTCTTTGTTTTCCTTTTCTTTATATCAATTGCTCCTGTATTGTCTTCACTCTGTTTTTGCATTGTCTTCTGTTGTACAATCTCTGCTTGCCCCATTTTTGCTCCCTTTTCACCCATTTCCTTTGCCATTCTTCTCCTCACCCACTCCCCTTGCCACTTCCCCCCTAGCATTAGATTTTAGAAGCAGGTCTATTGCTATAATGTTGTAGGTGCCAGCTGCTATAGATGTCTTCTCACATCTAATAATTTTAGATGCTGAATGAGCTACTAGCCTCAGATTTGCTGGTAATGCTTACTAATGCTTCTCACATCTAATGAGAGTAGTGCTGTGTTAGTGGAGCCCAGTGGGGCAGTGCCCCAGACCGTCTCAAGGGAATAATAATGCATGATGTCTGATTGGGACTGTGTGCTAGGTTGTAGGACCAAAGCCCGCATATCTGCTTTAATACTAGCTCTTTAATCTCATGCTCACTATTCACTTTTCTCCAGAGCCTATTCCAGCAATCCTACATCAAAACAGACTCTAATCATCAGTGACCTGGTTCTTTCACTCTTCGGCACAGCTCTCAGAGCTATAGCGGGCAAAATCAAAGCGGAGGGGAGCATTGTTGGGTTGTTTTGTTTTTTGTTTTAAATGCTTCGATCCTGCCAGATCTTTGCAAGAAACATCAGAATGGACTGAAGTACTGCCAGCCTGAAATAGATCTCTCAAGAGCTGCCTCACTTCTCATCTATCATGGAGTCCTGATGAGTGAAGTGAGCCACCTGCTCCCGGGCCACAGTCTCTCATTGCTGTGCAACAGCGAAATATACGCTGGGATGTTGCACTCTGGTATTGCTGTGAGGGATGGAAAAACACAGCGGCTCACCAACCAAAGGAATTCTGGTGTGACAATAGGAAGATAGGAATTGTCGTACTGCATCAGGACCATCTAGTCCAATATCCTGGCTCTGACAGTGGGGAGCACCAGATGATTCAGAAGAAGGTGCAAGAAACCAGCGAATGGTTACAGAATAATCTGCCCGTACGGGAAGTTTCTTCCTAGTCTCACTTGGGTCTTAGTTTATACCCTAAAGCATGAGCTTGTATATTCCTAACCTTATTTAATCATTTCCAAGTAATGATGGATGTTCTTATTATACATACAAACGTCTAAGCCATTTTTGAAGCCTACTAAGCTCTTGGCCTCAATGACATCTGCGGCAGTGAGTTTCACAGATTGATTATGTTTTCTATTTAAAAAAAAATCCTTTTATCCATTTTAATGCTATTGCCTTTCAGTTTCATTGAACGGTCCCTTATTCTTGTGTTATGACAGGGTAAACAGTAGCACTTCATTTATTTCTTTTATGCAATTCATTATTTTGAGTTTTACTACCTTGTCTCCTCTCTCAACTACAGAAAACCGATCCTTTCAATTTTCTCAGCTCGTACTAAGGTTCATTTAAACAGGACAGAGTGCTGCTTTTGATGACTGGTGAAACCCCACCCCAGCATCTTGGAATCATATCAAAACTTAGAAACAATCTACTTAGATTAAAAGCTCTTTGGGGCATCGATTGCTTCTTTCATAATACATATGGACACAATGCCAAGCACAATGCGGTCCTGATGCTACCACAACATGAATAATAAATCTTCTGAAGTTTCTTCCATTTCACTGTCCCACTCTCCAAAACTACCATTCAGATTTCCCTTCCCTGTGAAACCCATTTACCTCTAATTACCTGTGGTTCTTGACTTCTTCTCCAAAGGTCTACTAGTCTCTCTCTATAACCTCCAATATGGTTTTCAGGATTTTGAAGCAGTCTTTCTTTGACATCTTCCTGCACCCCACCATCAGAAAGCTTTCCTTGTTAGGATCCCTTCTGTCATGGTTTCTAGCCAACCTGGTTCATTCACTCAAATGGGTTCTCTCTGGTAATGCTGCTAAATTAGGGTTGAAGCAGTGATTTTGGGGAAACAAACGTTACTGTCAATTCATGCACAACCCATTATATCTTCACTCTGAGCCTGTGATGAAAAAAATAAAGAACAGTACTCCCTGAGGAAAAATTCACTGTGTGTATGTGGTGCATGTCATACGATGAACAATTTTGAAGTATATTTTATAGCGGTAGATCTATTATGACATGAGAGAAGAGAAGGGAAAAACTCACAACAGTAATCTGCGAAAGTGAAAGTAAATACCATAGCAATAGAGACCTGCCCTGTATTGTTTGTTTTTACACACAAAGTACAAATTGCCTTTCTCCCACAGTTCTTCAGAATTGACATAGTTTGGGGTGATAGAAATAAGATATTAGAAGCATTTGCATTGTGAGAATTGAAAGGTCTCAGTACTGATTGAACCACCAAGGGGCTTTTATGTCATCAACAAAATAAGGCAGGTTTGTATTAAACTGGAAAAAAAGAGAAATGGGACAGCGAAAATGGTCTTGTTCCATTCACTACCCAAGATATAATCTCTTTCCAATAGTCTTCCACAGATGTCAATGCCCCTTGCAACTAGAGAAGGTAAGAAGGAGTTCTAGGGGCAACTTGAGAGGGTGATCCAAAGCTAAGGCAAAGGAAAGCCTCCCTTTGACTTCAGTGGGCTTTTGACCAGCCCCTTAGCAAACTTCTACTTACAGTGAAACAACAGTGCACTTCCCTGTTAATGGCTCCCACTGTATGAAGAGTAATTATAAATAGATAAAGAAGAGTCAGCTCATAGATGATACAATTTTGAATGCTGGTAATTAACTGTAATGAGTTTTTTCCCTTAGGCTTTTAATTGACAGCTGGTCAAGAGTGGGTGGTAACTTACTGGGGCTATTTTATTATTATTTTGGGATATGACCTAGGCTGTTATATTCTGATTGGACAGTTCACCTCTGTTAAGTGGCTTGTATTTTTTGGACAGTTGTCAGTTTTGATTAATGTAGTATCTAGAGCAATGGGGAGGCGTTATATACACTGGAAGAAGTGCATAAATATGTCCATTCCTATAATGCAGTTCTTCTTTCTCTTGCTATATATTTGTGCAACAGTCTTAACTCATTCATTAAGACAGAGCAAAGCTGAGCGTCCGCTTAGGAGTTGTTTTATTGCTGTTAAGAAATGCCTTCACATATTAATGAGTGTGTAACATTTGTGCGGCAGGAAAGTGAGACTTTCAGGTCGGATTATCTGTTGCCAGATTCATCCTGTCCTTTGATGTATACATATGAAGGAGGGAATATATGCCACTAAACTAATAGATTAGGTCTGTTTGTTAGCGTAAGGTATCTGGTAAAATTAATTCTAAGTATTTCTATCACATCTATATTAGATAAGTATTCTATATAAGGTCTTACTTATATTGTGCTCTTCTCTGTAGTATCTGAGCTCTGTCCAGTAGTGCATTAAGCAACCTGATTACACATCTGTCACATGTTTGTTCTCTCATCCTCTCCTCAGGAGGAGAATAACATACACTGGATTGTCTTGTTTGGTAGGGTTTTAGGTTTTTTGTTTGTTTTAAAATATACACATTGCAATGTATTTGTTAAAGAAGGCAAGGTCACAGAAATGTGTTTTGCTCTAGGAGTGCAGAATGATGAGATGTGTGATAACCCTTAGTTGCTGGAGAAGTTCATTCTACAGTCTTGAACTTGCATGCAAGAAAATTCTGTCTTCCATACAGATGAGCTTTACTTTTATTGCTGAGAGTTCCATTGTGCTTGAGGACCATGGTCTTTGTCCTACAAATTTAGACAATATTTTAGATATCCTAGGCCATGGATCGACTTAAAGATAAGGAACAGAGTCTTGAACTTGATTCAGCATTCTATGGGAAACCAGTGAGAGAACACAAGACAGGTTTCATGTGCTTGTGGTAACCAGTGTTGCTGAGGAGAAATGTTGCAGTGTTCTGTACTAGTAGGAGTTTCCTAAGTGCTGAAGACTTCATGCGGAGTGAAGTTCTGGAACAGCCTTCCAAGGGAAGCAGTAGCGGCAAAAGACCTATCTGGCTTCAAGATTAAACTCGATAAGTTTATGGAGGAGATGGTATGATGGGATAACATGATTTTGGCAATTAACTGTTCTTTAAATATTCATGGTAAATAGGCCCAATGGCCTGTGATGGGATGTTAGATGGGATGGGATGGGATCTGAGTTACACAGAGAATTCTTTCCTCGGTATCTGGCTGGTGAATCTTGCCCACGTGCTCAGGATTCAGCTGATCACCATATTTGGGGTCAGGAAGGAATTTTCCTCCAGGGCAGATTGGAAGGAGGCCCTGGTGGTTTTCGCCTTCCTCTGCAGCATGGGGCACGGGTCACTTGCTGGAGGATTCTCTGCACCTTGAAGTCTTTAAACCATGATTTGAGGATTCAATAGCTCAGACATAGGAGTGGGTGGGTGAGATTCTCTGGCCTGCATTGTGCAGGAGGTCAGACTAGATGATCATAATGGTCCCTTCTGACCTTAATATCTATGAATCTATGCCAGGTATATCATATTGCTGTAGTCCTTCTGAGAAAGGCGTGAATGACTGAGGCCAGGTCATTGTCTGCCAGGATGGGAAGGAGCTAACTGAAGATGATAGAAAGTATTATTCATGGACGCTACTTTGTGAGAGCCTATGTCAATGAGGAATCCAAGAGCAATGCTAAACTATGGACTGACCTGACAAACTGAGGTGTGTACATTCAACCACAGGAGACTGTACTGTGGCTGTAGACCTTTCAGAATGCTTTCCTTTGCTCACCAGTGTCACCTTTGTCTTGCTTGGGTTCAGCTTCAGCCAGCTGTTCTTCATATATGAGCTAATCTTCTTGAAGCACTGGGCCATCTTGATGGCAGTGATGAGGTCATATGTGGTGAAGGATAGATAGAGTTGTGTGTCATCTGCATATTACTGACATTTGAGTCCATTTTATCTGACCAGTTCATTTAGTAGCTATATGTAGATGTTGAAAACAACCAGAGAGAGAATTGATCCTTGCGGAACTCCACAAGTGAGAGGTGTAGTGGTAGAGGTGCAGTTTCCCATCTACTCGTTGGGTGCTACAGGAAGGACTCAGACCATTTTAGTGCATTAGCCAGGACCTTTGCCCCTTCTCTTATGTGAGACAGCAGTATCTCATGGTCAACAATGTTGAATGCTGCCGAGAGGTCCAGGAGTCTGAGAATGGTTGTTTGCACTGATTGTTTGCCATCGACAGGAAGAGATTGTCCATCAGTGCCAATAAGGCAGTTTCAGTTCCATGTCCTGGCCTGAATCCAGATTGTGCCAGGTCTAGAATGTTAGCCTCAGTTAGACGAGCTTTGGCTAGCTTTTCCATGAGCTTACTCAGGAATGGTAGGTTTGGCATTGGAGGTAGTTGGTTAAAACCAGTGTATACTTGTTCTTGTGTTTGTTAGACTATTGCATGTTTGAAGGAGGAAGGGAAGATTCCTTCTCTGAAAGATGCATTGGTTATTTTGGTCACAATTGGCACCAGTTTTTTATGACTCTCTTTTAAAAGCCAGGAAAGGCCTGGGTCAGATTCATAAGTCTTGGGTTGATATTCCTTTAGGGTGTCCAGAACTTATTGATGAGGGAATGTAGTGAACTCTGGGAATGCATGTGGTTTTATGGTTGGTGGGTATAGGTGGAGCAAATCCATGCTGTTTGAAAAGGTTTCTGGAATGTGCATGATCTTTTTAGTGAAGTAGGTGTGACCAAAAGCACCCCTGTACTCACATCCTCCACACTATTGTAATAATCTTTGTACAAAATATGGTTTGTGAGATATCATTTGAAAACTAATTAACTTGCTTGTGAAATGTATGTAGCAACATTATATGTAAAGTTATGCATTCCCCTTGTATGATGATGTTAGCACATGTTCAGACCCACACAGCTCTGACTAGGCAAAAGTAGTTGAATAGGTTTATCCTAAACAGAGGAATGTGTGTTTACCTCAATTTACATATAAGTAGCAAACAGGGTCCCTGAGACAGCAAGAGGGGAAAATGGCAAGAGACAAGGCAAATCTGCATTTCAGCAGACACAGGAGAGAAGAAAGAGCATGGGGCTACCTTTACCACCAGACTCCATGTTGACTTCTTTACTGTTTGAATAAAGTTTGCTTTGAGTGGTAACCCTCAGAAGAATCCACTTCAAAGGGTGATTGGGACTATAAAAGTGAGGGGGCAAAACCACCCCAAGTCACCTATCCTTATCTCTCTCTCTCTTTCACTTAAAAAGACAAAGGAACCAGCCCTTTGACCTTTGGGGGGATATCTTGACCTGGGAATTTGGTCAGTGTTGTTGCTGGGAACTTGTGGTAAGGACGTTACCTTGAACCAAGTCTAGCTTGTTAACTTTTAGCTACTAGGAAATGCTTTATCTTTATTTCTCTTGTAACCATTTCTGACTTTAATGCCTTATTCTTGTACTCACTTAAAACGTCTCTCTTTGTTTTATTTTAAATCTAAACCAATCCAGTGCTGTGTTTAAAATGAACTAGCAAACAGGTGAATATTGACCCTTAACGGGGCAATGGACCTTTGATATCTCAACTGCTCAGGAGAGGGCTGGACAGTGCAGTACAGATGTTTTTAGGAAAATTCAGGACTGGGAGTGTGTTGGGGTCAGCCTGCAAGTAGTAACCAAGGCTGGTGGAAACCAGACTGTGACTGGAGTGATACTGACAGGCTGCTGGGGTCAGAGCTGCTGGACCAGGGCTGTAGCTATACACAGACACTCAGAGTGTGACCTGCAAGCTCTTTGGCTGTTTGTGAGCAGCCCAGGTTGGGAGCTACCACAGCAAAGCATTGTGAGGCACCCAAGGTTGCAGGGCAGGTGGTGAGACAACCCCACACTGGTCTGGATTGCACCCGGAATGTGACAGTGGGATGACAATTTTTCACAGCAGTTGGTGCTCAGTTGTGCTGCAGGTTTTTGCTGCATGGAAATACATTAGGCATGTGTTTTTTAGGGGTGTGTGTTTTTTGTTAAGTTTTAACTGATGAAGAATACTGAGCAGCAAGTGGTTTAGTATACAGCTTAATGGCTTCTCATGTACACCAGGTCTGAAGAATCTAATCTTTCCCATTAAAAAGATACCAGTAGTCCTTCAGTCCAAATTTTCAGTGTCTTCTTTAACTACTTATAGTTAATTTAGTATTGGTTAACAGTTTATTAAGGAATGGGAAGAAAGCTGTGATTTATTATTGAGATTCCACATAATCAGATTTCCACATTTCTAGTGGACTCTCATCAGTGTTACAATTAAGTTCAATACTGAACACCTTAATGCTATTAGGATATTAATAACTATTACATGCTAGCTAGCACAATCTACTCTTAAATTAAGAAGTAAGACATGAGTAAGAGTATATTGTTATAGATATTGCCATGACTTGGGTATGCATTGAGGCACAAGGCCTGGAGGTGCCTTTGACAGATGGAAATGAAAGCAGTCGGAGGGTCCAGTTCTGATTCCGCTTTACACCAGTGCGAGACCCATGACTTGAGTGGAATTACTCCTGCTTTTGATTGGTGTAAGAATCAGAATGGATGTTTGCATCAGAATTTCCCCACACAGATAACTTTTTTACAGCATCCCCTCTTAGTGACCCTGCTCCAGAAAAGGAAGCTGTGACATTTGGTGACTTTCTGTAGCAATCTTTCTATTTCCTAGAGAATTATGTTTTCTCTTGGCTTCTGAGGGACCTATCTTTGTGTGTGCCTGGATTTAAATCAGATTATGCACATGGTCCAGTAGCATAGGATACAGAGTGTCAGCAAGTGCACCCGTAGCAGACAGAATGAAACCTGCAGCCAGATTTTCAGCAACAATGTGAATAGCATCCTGAGTCTTTATGCTCAGGAAATGTTTTTGGTTCAGTGTAATCACTGAGTTGAAATTACAGTGATGGGAATCTATTCATACCACATCTCAAATTGTTATGCCTTTAGCTAATAAGTAGAAATAGGGCTAAACCAAAACACTGGATCTCTGTAATAGGCTGTCTCCAAAACAAAGATTTCAATGCTCCCAAACTTGTCATGATTTGAAATTCAATCTTAACCCAGATGGTACCAAATTTTACTGTATAAAGATGAGGAGTCTTTTAGGATTGTATTGCTGCACCGATTTACACTAACTGAGGATCTGGCCCTAGTTGTTCAGATATGCCCCATAACAGAGACAGGTGTGAGGGATATTGGGCTAAGCCATTTCTACTAAGATGAAAAGCAGGACTTAGACCATGCTTATATTTTGTAAACTCTGGTAAAACAAATAAGCAAATCCCAAGGAAACAAACCTATAGGCTAGAGAGTGGCAGCAGTCTCCAAAGGATGACAGTCATATTTGTGTTTCATGAACAGAGGATCAATATCAAAGCTTTGAGATATGAGTGTCTCATGAGATGAGGTCTCTTAAAGGAACTTTTGATCAGTACTAGAACTGGTTTGGAAATTTTTAAACATTTAAAAATTAGGAGGAAAATAAAAACACACAAAAATATAATTTGGTTATTGTCTTGGTATCTCCACTGTTGAATGAGAACTTCTATTTACATTATGTACCTAACTCTTTTGATGATACTTCTGGAAAAAAACATGGATAAGTGGTGTGAAACCAAATTTTTGTTTGTTTATTTGATTTTCATCACACATCCTACAACTGACTTTCTAGTAACTTGTTGTGGAGAGTAACATAAAGTAATTTGATATATTTCTGGTGCTCTGTGCCTGCCTAGGTATTTCTAAAGCTTCCATCACTGTGGATCCAGACTACCACGTGATATTATAGATCAGATGTGAGCAAACGTTTTGCCCGAGGGCCACATCAGGGTTGTGAAACTGTATGGATGGCCGGGTAGGGAAGGCTGTGCCTCCCCAAATAGCCTGGCCTCTGCCCCCTATCTGCCCCCTCCCACTTCCTGCCCCCCTAAGAATCCCTGACCCATCCAACCCCTCCTGCTCCTTGTCCCCTGACCGCCCTCTCCCGGGCCCCCACTCCTAACCGTGCCCCGGGACCTCACCCCCTATCCAACCCACCCTGCTCCCTGCTCCCTGTCCCCTGACTGCCCCAACCCCTATCCACAGCCCCCCCAGGACTCCCATGCCTATCCAACCGGCCTCTGCTTCCTGTTCCCTGACTGCCCCCAGGAACCCCTGCCCCTTATCCAACCCCCCCGCTCCCCGTCCCCTTACCATGCTGCTCAGAGCAGCAGGAGCTCGCAGCCCCGCCACCCGGCCGGAGCCAGCTACGCGACCCATGCTGCCTGACAGGAGCGGTGGGCCAGGGTGCTGGTGGCGCGGTGAGCTGAGGCTGCTGGGGGGGGGACAGCAGGGAAGAGGACGGGGGCTAGCCTCCCCAGCTGGGAGCTCAGGGGCCAGGCAGGACAGTCCTGTGGACCGGATGTGGCCCGCGCGCCGTAGTTTGCCCACCTCTGTTATAGATGAACACAAAAAATAAAAACTTACCACCAACAAAACAAACTCAAATTTACCCAACCTACAACATCAAAAACAACAATACTGACTGCTGTTTACATTACATACTGACAAGTATAGTCTTGGCTGCCTCCAAATCTGTTAGAGGAGCATGTACAGAGATGCGGATAACAGCTGGGCCTAAACCAAATCCCAAATCTGAATGCCCTGAAATTTAATAAAGTTCAGATCTAAACCTCCAAGCTGGGCCCTTTCTCCATAATGAATTAACTCCAGATCCAAACATCCTTGAACTTTGGAGGCAGATCCAAACTTTCCCAGACTTTACATCTTGGGCCCAAATATCTGTAGAAGGATATATTTGTAAAACATAAAAAAAAGCTCACAACCAGCTTGAGAAGCTTCCAGTATGCAGAATTAAAGCAAGAGCATTGAGAGTTTACAAATACATGATATTCTTTGGGGGCGAGGGGTGACCAGGAAGCAAATGCTGTACCTAGTGGCTATTTTCTGATTCAGAGGTTAAATCCTGGCCCTATCAAAATCATTAGCAGAGCTCTGATTGAATTCACCACGGCCAGGATTTCAGCCCAGATTTTTAGTGCTGTGTAATGGGACTGACCTATTTGGTAGGACAGAAGAGCTGGAAAAACTTGCATACCTCGGAATTAGATTTGTTTCTAGCAAGATTAAAACCTGCCCCTGCCCCCCTCCCTCAGAAGAATAAGATGATTTTATGTATCTGTCATAGTTGAAAGCTGTGTGGTACATTATGTATTCATTGAAAACTGAGAGGGCAAGTTAGCACCTCAAAGGACTGTGCTCTTTACTAGAAGAAATGTGCTGCTAATTTGAGTTTCAGACAGTTTATAAAATGGTCAAAGAAGAAATTAACCAGTATTAGCAGTCTAAGCCATTAAATCTGTATTTCACCTGTTTATTTTAATGGTTTAGTACCAACTATTTACACATCTAAATGCAATTCCTTCACTGTCTTGGCAATGGCCCTTCATCTGTCGTCATTTAATTTATCTATTGAGGGCACGGATAGATACTGCCATACTTGAGCAACAAAGGATGCCCTATCAGACTGCTCTGAACTTGAGTTGTTTCAACAGATGCAGTTTTATGTTGTGCCTAAGAATACTCCTTTTTATTTTAACTCTGAATACTTTACTTCTTTCTGTCTTGTAAATATTTTCTAGTATTGAACCAATCCTTTATCTGGCCTCCTTTCTTCATAAAAAACGATAACTTCTCCTTCTGAGCCATTATAGTCTAACATGTTAACACGTAGTTAAATTGCAAACTTCATATTATTTGCCTTTATAGATTTTTTTTTGGTCTTTAGGCCCAGCTACATACAATCCACAGTGTCTGGACCAAAACATTTTGCATATTAAAAACCATACATTTAAAAAATGAGTTGTCAAAAAGTTAAATAACTGTAATGGACGCTTTGTACAATGGTAGCACCCATTGACCTAGACTCCATAAACGAAAAACAGTCTCTGGCCCAAAAACCTTAAAATCTGAATAGACACAACAGAAAGGCACAGGGTATGTCTACACTACGGAATAAGGTCGAATTTATAGAAGTCGGTTTTTTAGAAATCGGTTTTATAAATTCGAGTGTGTGTGTCCCCACAGTAAATGCTCTAAGTGCATTAAGTGCATTAACTCGGCGGAGCGCTTCCACAGTACCGAGGCAAGCGTCGACTTCCGGAGCGTTGCACTGTGGGTAGCTATCCCACAGTTCCCGCAGTCTCCGCTGCCCATTGGAATTCTGGGTTGAGATCCCAATGCCTGATGGGGCTAAAACATTGTCGCGGGTGGTTCTGGGTACATATCGTCAGCCTCCCGTTCCCTCCCTCCCCCCGTGAAAGCAAGGGCAGACAATCATTTCGCGCCTTTTTTCCTGAGTTACCTGTGCAGACGCCATACCATGGCAAGCATGGAGCCCGCTCAGGTAACCGTCACCCTATGTCTCCTGGGTGCTGGCAGACGCGGTACGGCATTGCTACACAGTAGCAGCAACCCCTTGCCTTGTGGCAGCAGACGGTACAGTACGACTGGTAGCCGTCATCGTCATGTCTGAGGTGCTCCTGGTCGCCTCTGTGAGGTCGATCAGGAGCGCCTGGGCAGACATGGGCACAGGGACTAAATTTGGAGTGACTTGACCAGGTCATTCTCTTTAGTCCTGCAGTCAGTCCTATTGAACCGTCTTATGGTGAGCGGGCAGGCGATACGGACTGCTAGCAGTCGTGCTGTACCATCTTCTGCCGAGCAGTCATGAGATGTGGATGGCATGCAGTCCGTCTGCTGCCAGCCAAAGATGTAAAAGATAGATGGAGTGGGTCAAAACAAGAAATAGACCAGATTTGTTTTGTACTCATTTGCTTCCCCCCCCTCCCCTGTCTAGGGGACTCATTCTTCTAGATCACACTGCAGTCAAGGTGCAGCGAGGTAAATCTAGCCATGTATCAATCAGAGGCCAGGCTAACCTTCTTGCTCCAATAAGGACAATAACTTAGGTGCACCATTTCTTATTGGAACCCTCTGTGAAGTCCTGCCTGAAATACTCCTTGATGTAAAGCCACCCCCTTTGTTGATTTTAGCTCCCTGAAGCCAACCCTGTAAGCGCCCCTCCCAGCGTCAGAGCAATGGCAAACAATCGGGCATCTGAGAGTGCTGTCCAGAGCAGTCACAATGGAGCGCTCTGATGGGGCTAAAACATTGTCGCGGGTGGTTCTGGGTACGTGTCGTCAGGCCCCCGTTCCCTCCCTCCCTCCGTGAAAGCAAGGGCAGACAATCATTTCGCGCCTTTTTTCCTGAGTTACCTGTGCAGACGCCATACCACAGCAAGCATGGAGCCCGCTCAGGTAACCGTCACCCTATGTCTCCTGGGTGCTGGCAGACGCGGTACGGCTTTGCTGCACAGTAGCAGCAACCCCTTGCCTTCTGGCAGCAGACGGTGCAATACGACTGGTAGTCGTCCTCATCGTGTCCGAGGTGCTCCTGGCCGCGTCGGCTGGGAGCGCCTGGGCAGACATGGGCGCAGGGACTAAATTTGGAGTGACTTGACCAGGTCATTCTCTTTAGTCCTGCAGTCAGTCCTATTGAACCATCTTATGGTGAGCAGGCAGGCGATACGGACTGCTAGCAGTCGTACTGTACCATCTTCTGCCAGGCAGGCAAGAGATGAGGATTGCTAGCAGTCGTATTGCACCATCTTCTGCCAGGCAGGCAAGAGATGGGGATGGCTAGCAGGCGTACTGTACCATCTTCTGCCAAGCAGCCATGAGATGTGGATGGCATGCAGTCCTTCTGCACCGTCTGCTGCCAGCCAAAGATGTAAAAGATAGATGGAGTGGGTCAAAACAAGAAATAGACCAGATTTGTTTTGTACTCATTTGCCTCCTCCCCTGTCTAGGGGACTCATTCCTCTAGGTCACACTGCAGTCACTCACAGAGAAGGTGCAGCGAGGTAAATCTAGCCATGTATCAATCAGAGGCCAGGCTAACCTCCTTGTTCCAATAACAACGATAACTTAGGTGCACCATTTCTTATTGGAACCCTCCGTGCAGTCCTGCCTGAAATACTCCTTGATGTACAGGCACCCCCTTTGTTGATTTTAGCTCCCTGAAGCCAACCCTGTAAGCCGTGTCGTCAGTCGCCCCTCCCTCCGTCAGAGCAACGGCAGACAATCGTTCCGCGCCTTTTTTCTGTGCGGACGCCATACCACGGCAAGCATGGAGCCCGCTCAGCTCACTTTGGCAATTAGGAGCACATTAACCACCACACGCATTATTCAGCAGTATATGCAGCACCAGAACCTGGCAACGCGATACCGGGCGAGGAGGCGACGTCAGCGCGGTCCCGTGAGTGATCAGGACATGGACACAGATTTCTCTGAAAGCATGGGCCCTGCCAATGCATGCATCATGGTGCTAATGGGGCAGGTTCATGCTGTGGAACGCCGATTCTGGGCTCGGGAAACAAGCACAGACTGGTGGGACCGCATAGTGTTGCAGGTCTGGGACGATTCCCAGTGGCTACGAAACTTTCGCATGCGTAAGGGCACTTTCATGGAACTTTGTGACTTGCTTTCCCCTGTCCTGAAGCGCATGAATACCAAGATGAGAGCAGCCCTCACAGTTGAGAAGCGAGTGGCGATAGCCCTGTGGAAGCTTGCAACGCCAGACAGCTACCGGTCAGTTGGGAATCAATTTGGAGTGGGCAAATCTACTGTGGGGGCTGCTGTGATGCAAGTAGCCCACGCAATCAAAGATCTGCTGATATCAAGGGTAGTGACCCTGGGAAATGTGCAGGTCATAGTGGATGGCTTTGCTGCAATGGGATTCCCTAACTGTGGTGGGGCTATAGATGGAACCCATATCCCTATCTTGGCACCGGAGCACCAAGCCGCCGAGTACATAAACCGCAAGGGGTACTTTTCAATAGTGCTGCAAGCTCTGGTGGATCACAAGGGACGTTTCACCAACATCAACGTGGGATGGCCGGGAAAGGTGCATGATGCTCGCATCTTCAGGAACTCTGGTCTGTTTCAAAAGCTGCAGGAAGGGACTTTATTCCCAGACCAGAAAATAACTGTTGGGGATGTTGAAATGCCTATATGTATCCTTGGGGACCCAGCCTACCCCTTAATGCCATGGCTCATGAAGCCGTACACAGGCAGCCTGGACAGTGGTCAGGAGCTGTTCAACTACAGGCTGAGCAAGTGCAGAATGGTGGTAGAATGTGCATTTGGACGTTTAAAGGCGCGCTGGCGCAGTTTATTGACTCGCTTAGACCTCAGCGAAACCAATATTCCCACTGTTATTACTGCTTGCTGTGTGCTCCACAATATCTGTGAGAGTAAGGGGGAGACGTTTATGGCGGGGTGGGAGGTTGAGGCAAATCGCCTGGCTGCTGGTTACGCGCAGCCAGACACCAGGGCGGTTAGAAGAGCACAGGAGGGCGCGGTACGCATCAGAGAAGCTTTGAAAAACAGTTTCATGACTGGCCAGGCTACGGTGTAAAAGTTCTGTTTGTTTCTCCTTGATGAACCCCCCCGCCCCTTGGTTCACTCTACTTCCCTGTAAGCTAACCACCCTCCCCTCCTCCCTTTAATCATTGCTTGCAGAGCCAATAAAGTCATTGCTGCTTCACAGTCATGCATTCGTTATTCATTCATCACACAAATAGGGGGATGACTACCAAGGTATCCCAGGAGGGGTGGTGGAGGAGGGAAGGAAAATGCCACACAGCACTTTAAGCACAGCACTTTAAAAGTTTACAACTTTAAAATTTATTGAATGACAGCCTTCTTTTTTTTGGGCAATCCTCTGTGGGGGAGTGGCTGGTTGGCCGGAGGCCTCCCCACCGTGTTCTTGGGCGTCTGGGTGTGGAGGCTATGGAACTTGGGGAGGAGGGCGGTTGGTTACAGAGGGGCTGCAGTGGCAGTCTGTGCTCCAGCTGCCTTTGCTGCAGCTCAACCATACACTGGAGCATACTGGTTTGGTCCTGCAGCAGCCTCAGCATTGAATCCTGCCTCCTCTCATCACGCTGCCGCCACCTTTGAGCTTCAGCCCTGTCTTCAGCCCGCCACTTACTCTCTTCAGCCCGCCACTTACTCTCTTCAGCCCTCCACCTCTCCTCCCGGTCATTTTGTGCTTTCCTGCACTCTGACATTATTTGCCTCCACGCATTCGTCTGTGCTCTGTCAGTGTGGGAGGACAGCATGAGCTCGGAGAACATTTCATCGCGAGTGCGTTTTTTTTTCTTTCTAAGCTTCACTAGCCTCTGGGAAGGAGAAGATCCTGTGATCATTGAAACACATGCAGCTGGTGGAGAAAAAAAAAGGGACAGCGGTATTTAAAAAGACACATTTTATAAAACAGTGGCTACACTCTTTCAGGGTAAACCTTGAAAGTTAACATTACATACATAGCACATGTGCTTTCGTTACAAGGTCGCATTTTGCCTCCTCCCACCGCGTGAACGGATTTTGGTTGAATGCCAGCAAACATACACTGCAATGCTTTGTTCTACAGTGATTCCCCAGTACGTGTTGCTGGCCTGGAGTGGTAAAGTGTCCTACCATGAAGGACGAAATAAGGCTGCCCTCCCCAGAAACCTTTTGCAAAGGCAGAACCGCAAATGCCAGGGCAAAGTAATCCTTTCACATGCTTGCTTTTAAACCATGTATAGCATTTTAAAAGGTACACTCACCAGAGGTCCCTTCTCCGCCTGCTGAGTCCAGGAGGCAGCCTTGGGTGGGTTCGGGGGGTACTGGCTCCAGGTCTAGGGTGAGAAACAGTTCCTGGCTGTCGGGAAAACCGGTTTCTCCGCTTGCTTGCTGTGAGCTATCTACAACCTCCTCCTCATCATCTTCTTCGTCCCCAAAACCTACTTCTGTATTGCCTCCATCTCCATTGAAGGAGTCAAACAACACGGCTGGGGTAGTGGTGGCTGAACCCCCTAAAATGGCATGCAGCTCATCATAGAAGCGGCATGTTTGGGGCTCTGACCCAGAGCGGCCGTTCGCCTCTCTGGTTTTCTGGTAGGCTTGCCTCAGCTCCTTCAGTTTCACGCGGCACTGCTTCGGGTCCCTGTTATGGCCTCTGTCCTTCATGCCCTGGGAGATTTTCAGAAAGGTTTTGGCATTTCGAAAACTGGAACGGAGTTCTGATAGCACGGATTCCTCTCCCCAAACAGCGATCAGATCCCGTACCTCCCGTTCAGTCCATGCTGGAGCTCTTTTGCGATTCTGGGACTCCATCATGGTCACCTCTGCTGATGAGCTCTGCATGGTCACCTGCAGCTTGCCACGCTGGCCAAACAGGAAATGAGATTCAAAAGTTCGCGGTTCTTTTCCTGTCTACCTGGCCAGTGCATCTGAGTTGAGAGCGCTGTCCAGAGCGGTCAGAATGGAGCACTCTGGGATAGCTCCCGGAGGCCAATACCATCGAATTGTGTCCACAGTACCCCAAATTCGAGCCGGCAAGGTCGATTTAAGCGCTAATCCACTTGTCAGGGGTGGAGTAAGGAAATCGATTTTAAGAGCCCTTTAAGTCGAAATAAAGGGCTTCATTGTGTGGACGGGTGCAGGTTTAAATCGATTTAACGCTGCTAAATTCGATCTAAAGTCCTAGTGTAGACCAGGGCATAGAGATGTGAAAGTGACTTGCCTAAGATCACCCAGCAGGCCAGGGACAGTGCCACAAGTAGAACCCAGATCTCTTGAGTCCCTATCCAGTGCCCTATCTACTGACCCACACTGCTTCTCAGATTTGGTTAGGATTAAAATATCCTGCCAATCCTATATAAAGTATGCTATTATTATTATTAATGTATTGATTTATTATCCATTTTATTGATGAGGAATCTGAGCTACAGAGAGATGAAGGGACTTGACCAAGGTCAGAATTAAGAAGGGAATTAAAAAAAATAACATTAAGGGTTACTCGTATTCTGAATTCTAATTGGTTACTTCCTTCTCTATTATACGACAGAAACTAACATAGTTGTGAATCATGAAGCCGCATGCATCTTCTGCATTTTTGGGATCACAGTGAATGTCATGGAAGAAGTTTAAAGTAGTTTCTGGTAGGCTCCTTTCAGAGAACAAAGAAAAGTGTGTGTGTGGGGGGACCCTAACTTGGCAGTCTAACTTTTACATTAACATGTAATATTGGGTATATCCACAGGCAGCTGCCTGAATACTATTTAAGCTGGGTGCTGAATGAGGCGCAGACATTGACAGGCAGTAGTTAAGCTGCTCTTATCTTTTTTTCCCCATGTCACTGATAATGATACTGTAATTCTCTGCAAACTGTGGTCCTTTGGCTATATTTTGACAGCATGGTTGTTATTCCAGTGGTCTGTGTTATTCTCTGACTGTGTCATTTCTGCTGGAGACATTTTTCTCCTTAAATTTCTATTTGAGCTCCTTAAAAGTAATCTTGTTTTTCCTTATATCTTCTAACAGTTTTGTATTACCAATATATATTTTGTTCAGATTAAATGCAAGGGCTCATATCCTCAGCTGGTGTAAATCGATGTAGTTCTGTTGAAGTCAATGGAGCTATGCTTACTTATTCCAGCTGAAGCTCTGCACCACATTCTCTATATAATGGAAACAGCTGAAAAATATGATTTTTTCCCCTGCAAGGTATTACAGTAAGAGATTTGCAAAATCTTGCAGAGACCAAAAGAAATCTACATGACTAGATATTGCACTCAAAATACATTCCACAAACTAATACCTTATTTGAGTATAAATGGCTGCAGATTTCTTGATCTACAATCATATGGACCAAATCCTGAAGTACTGATGCAAATTTCATTCAGTCATTAGCAAATCCCTATTGAAGTCAAACTTACTTCTGTGGCATTTACATGACAAGCTCCCTAAAAATACTTTCTGCAGCTTTAAAAACCTCAGGAATGGTCCATAGTAATTAAGGGTCAGATTTTAATATCCTTTCTTTCGATGAGTAGTATATTACCCCCCAAGTTTCAGTGGGACTACTCTTCAAACAAAATATTACTCCATGTTAGTGTAGATATGAAAATGTGATCTTAAAACAGTAGCAGTATTATAATAAACAGTGTCAGCAAAATGGGGCTTTGAACGTTACTCTTTACAAGGGCAAATAAAATTGTTAAAATCCTCTAACTGGAAACCCACCCTGGATATAACTGTCCTTCCAGCCTGTTTCCTTCATGTAAATGGAACTGCCACGCTATTTCATACGTGGCAGTGATGGTCTCAAGCATTGGTTCTTGAAATCATGATCAGGGAACCATATTTGTTCCATGACAGGGTAACCTTCTTTAATTTACCAGATGTTAATTGCCTAAGACCAGCTAATGCTGTGACCATCCATAGGACTGTGGAAACACACAACTGATCAACACTGAAAATGCCTTGCTCAAAAACAGGGTGACTAAATGTAATGGAAAGAAGGCAGCTTGCCAGCCAGTTAAAGAAACCTCCAATAATACATGAATACCGTTATTTTTTGGACTTTGTGCTTTGGAGGTTAGGATTATAATTCAAAAAGATCTGCACAAACTGGAGAAATGGTCTGAAGTAAATAGGATGAAATTCAATAAGGACAAATGCAAAGTGCTCCACTTAGGAAGGAACAGTCAGTTGCACACATACAAAATGGGAAATGACTGCCTAGGAAGGAGTACTGGGGAAAGGGATCTGGGGGTCATAGTGGACCACAAGCTCAATATGAGTCAACAATGTAACACTGTTGCAAAAGAAAAGCTAACATCATTGTGGGATGTATTAGTAGAAGTATTGTAAACAAGATGCGAGATGTAATTCTTCCGCTCTACTCTGCACTGATGTACCTCTACTCCGCACCTCAACTGGAGTATTGTGTCCAGTTCTGGGAGCCACATTTCAGGAAGGATGTGAACAAATTGGAGAAAGTCCAGAGAAGAGCAGCAAAAACGATTAAAGGTCTAGAAAACATGCCCATGAAGAAAGATTGAAAAAATTTGGTTTGTTTAGTCTGGAAAGAGAAGACTGAGAGGAGATATAAGTTTTCAAGTACATAAAAGGTTATTATAAGGAGGAGCGAGAAAAATTGTTCTTCTTAACCTCTGAGGACAGGACAAGAAGCAATGGGCTTAAACTGCAGCAAGGGAGGTTTAGGTTGGACATTAGGAAAAACTTCCTAACTGTCAGGGTGGTTAATCACTGGAATAAATTGCCTAGGGAGGTTGTGAAATCTCATTCATTGGAGATTTTTAAGAGCAGGTTAGATAAACCTGTCTAGTTAATACCTAGTCCTGCCATGAGTGCAGGGGATTGGACCTCTTGAGGTCCCTTCCAGTCCTATGATTCTGTGACTTAAAATATGTAGTTGAAGTCATTTATAGAGGGTACATAAGCCTTAGTAACATGAACATTCAGCAAACTTCCCTACAGTAAGTTAAGAACGTTTAAAGGAAATAAGAAATACTCACAGTACCAAAGTCACTCAACAACGTGAAAATTAGGTCATGTATACACTCACAGGCTTACAGCAGCACAGCTGTACTGATACTGCTATGCCATTGTAAGAGCACTCCTGTAGCCGTGTTATGCTGATGGGAGAGAGCTCTCCTGTCAACATAATAAAACCAGCTCAATGAGCGGCGGTAGCAATGTTGGCAGGAGAGCATTTCCCTCCAACATAGCACTGTGCACACAAGCGCTTATGCTGGCAAAACTTATTTCACTCAGCGGTGTGTTTTATCACACCCCTGAGAGAGAAAAGCTTTGCTGACATAAGTGCTAGTGTAGACATGGCCTTAGTCAGTGCACAAAGAAACTCCCCTTCAACATAGTGGGCTTGAGTCCCTTCTCACTTACATTAGTGCTAACTTGTGAATGGAGTTACACTGATGTAAAATGAGTATGAGAGGAGGATTGGGCCCACTGTATACATGTACAGTGTGTATGAGTGATATAAGTTTTGACATGTTTTTAACTTTTTTCATTTCTGAAAACGAGAGATGAGCTAAATCCAGCCCAGAACCCTTATGGATTCTGGAAAGGGGTATGTTTCAGACTTTGAGGTGTAAATCTGAATTGCTCCTAGGTGATTGTTGCTCACACGGACATAAGGGCACAAAGGACCATGCAAATTCTTTGCTCCCAGGAAGATCAAGAAAGTGAGCCATTGCTGGGAGGAGGAAGGAAAAGAAGATAGCTGCAGAGGGAGGGAGGGAAGAAGGAGGGAGTGGTCATGTGGGAGTCAAGAACTCAGGATATGAGGGAAACTGGCCTCAGGAGAGAGTTGAAGGAGAACAGAAAGAAAAGTGAGATTTATCTAAAGATTCTAGAAATGAAGATTCTGCTCCTGAGTCTGCTGGCGGGGGAGCTGGCCTACTGTCTTCCTCTGAAGACATTAGATAGGAAAGAGCAAGCCAACTTAATAAAGGAAAATAAAGGAGGGATTATCAGGCTATGTAGCCTTCCCCAAAATCACAACACTCGAAAGGGATGGTTTCAAGATTGGTGCGTAGGTGGCAGTTGTGGAGGTGTGTGGGAACTGAGGGTGTAGGGCCTAGTGGGAGATTTCACAGGGCTTTGTGTGTGTGTTCAGAATAGGAGCAGGATGGGATGAGGTCTGAAGTCAGGTCTATCAGGATGGGTAGGAGCTGGAAGGGATAGCAGCAGATGATAGGGGGTATGGAGTGTTGATAACAGGGAGAATAGCTAGGGAAGGGAGGATAGGTTCAGAAGGAGACATGGAGAGGCTGGGGGTAGAGGAGTGGAAGACTCTCTAAGCACTAGAGCACATGCCTCCTCAGAATCTGGAATAGAACCCAGGATTCCTGAGTCTCAGCATTCCTTTGATGTCCCGCAAATATCTGGGATCCTTGCTTCATTCGTCACAGAAGTTGGAGCATCTATACTGAGTGAGCCGGGGTTGTAGGAAAAGAAAGGATGGTCTCCTGGTTAATGTGCCTGGAGGAACTGGATTCTATCTCTGTCTCTCCCACGAATTCTTGTGTGATGCTGGACAAGTTATATAAATCAAAATGTTGTACAGGTGGCCAGTGTCTGTGCTTTACTTTCTGGGTACCCCGCTTGACACTTGGGTTCTAATTTGCAGATGTTCTGAGCATTTATACCTGCAACTGAGGTCAATTGGAGTGCTGCTCTGATCATATAAAGTACGATGAAATGCTAAGTACTCTGACAAATCAGATCCTGAGCATCTCAAATTGGGCACCAAAAGTAGTAGATACTTTTGATCATAATCTTTGTGCCTCAATTTTCCATCTGTAAAATGGGGATAAATGTCACCCTTCCTTTGCCAGGAGTGTGGTGAACATAAATTCATTAATGTTTGTAACACGCTAACATATTACAATAAAAATACCATGGAAAAGCACCATGAGGAAATTAATAATTCTGCAGTCAAGTGGGCCATTTGGATGGTGTGCAGTAAATAATGCATAGGGCCACACCCTGAATCCTGAGATTTAAAAAGAATGTCGAATGACTACCCATTCAGTAAGTACCATCCATCCTGTGCTCAGAGTGAGGTGGGGTCCCATGAATAAAACATTATGTGATCATATAATTAGACTTACGATAATGGATAAACACAAAGTGGCTGAATTAAGGTTGCATGGGCAACTTTAATTCTGGCTTTTCATAATTTTTGAATGCTTGGCTTTGTAACCTTAAGATTCTATTAGCATAGTTCTTTTGGATGTAATAACCACCCATAACACCTTCTACTGATGTATTTATAACCATCTATAACTCATGTTAATCATGCCTATGACATCTACCCATCATTTATTAATCTTTTCCAAACCATTTGTAAATAGAAGCTTAAGATAAAGTGCCACCTGAAAATTTTTCCATGAGTTTCTTCAAGAAAACATCACAGTCTTTGTAATTTTTCAATCTCAAGTACAATATTTAACAGCTCCTACATTCAAAAGCCAGGCACAGCTAAATACAGCATATAAATTGTAAAGGCAGTTTTGGCATCATTTGTCTCAAGTGGTCAGAAGTCACTTCCAAGTCTCTTCTCTCATTTCCAGGTTCAGAAAAGTTCAGCCCATGGGAATGAATGTCCTGACCTCTTTTGCCTCTAATAGGTAGCAGACCCACTCCAGCCAATCAATAATTATACAGAACCCTGGCTGAAATTAGCCGAGAGCCCTTAAAATAGTTGTCTTATTACACAGAAAATAGAACTGACGTGGTGTTTTTCCTTTCCTATCTCAAGATAAACTGAATGTCTTCTCTGAGTCCAGCTAGTTTTGTAATCGCAGCCAGGGCAAAGTGACCTGTAGTATTTTGTAAACCTCGTCTAGATAGGCTTTCCAAGATGACACTTCATTAATTATAATTTTGGAGAAATTGGGTTGTTGGGATTGCAAGAAACTGGAACATCCCAGTAAAAACAGCAGTCAAATCCAGTGCTAGGAGTTTATTTTTCAATATAAAATGCTTGCTACCACTGTTCGCTGTCTGACTACAACCTTCTTCAAGTCTGTGCTCTGTAATTTATGTCTTAGCCTCTGTAATGTAAGCAAGGTATTAATATATGCATGAAGAGCAGCAGTCAATGTAATTACAGTAGCAAAAAGATAAACGCATAGCCATTTTGCCTGGTAATATTGTGTATTTAACAGGTTTATTTGTTCAACAGTTCTGGCTTTAATTATAGTTTGCCATTTGGGATTTTTAGACATATAACAATCATAGCTCTGCCATCAATATTATTTTAAGAAAAGAGCATGCATTATTAAATATTTATTTATTTATACAAAACCTATTTTTCAAACAGCACAAAGTGTCTAATATCCAGAATTTCTCTTTTTCTAATGGTACTGGAGTGAGTCATGGAGTGTCTGAGATGTGATGTTGCTTCCCTATACACCAACATCCCTAACAATGACAGCATAGCTGCCTTCCTCAAATATTTACAAGACAATGGACAGCCATCAGATATCGACCCCAAACACATTGCCAGACTCATGCATTTCATCCTCACACATTACAATTTTACTTTCAACAACAATCACTTTGTCCAAACGATGGGAACAGCCCTGGGTACTAGGATGGCTTCCTGATATGCCAGTCTCTTCATGGGCCAACTTGTAGAACAATTTTTGGACAAATGCACCACAAAGCCAATGATATACCAGAGATACATCAATGTTGTTTTTCATCCTCTGGACAGATGGCTTAAACTCCCTCACAAATTTCCACCACAAATTCAACAATTGCCACCTGTGCCATTAAACCCTCTCTGGAACACGCCCACACTAGCATCAACTTCCTGGACACCATCACCAATTTCAGCAATGGAACCCTACAAACATCTATAGGCAAGAAACCCATGGATCACACATCTACCTTATAGATCCAGTCTTCTTCTTTTGTATTGCTTGGGTAGGTAGCAATGATTACAAATGTATATCTAGATTTGAAAGCCAGCCCATTGCCACAGCAGTGAGCTGGTGAATGTCCTTCAGGCCCCTGGCGAAAGAACAAAGGGGACACTCAGATATGATGTGCTCCATCATTTGTGCCTGGAGACCACAGTTGCATATAGGTGTTTGCCTCATTTTCAATTTAAAGAGGATTTGTCCACATCTCCCATGAGATATCCTGACGCGATTCAATCTTCATGAGTCTCTCTGACATAAATCAAAATCCAGTGGTTCCTCGGCTGGGTCAACAACAGCTGTTTATTTTGCACTGTTGAAATGCTCCATGTGGCTCTCCATGGAGCTCCAGTTTCAAAGTTGAATGTAAGGGTCTTAATGTGGTTCCATAGAGGGATGCAGGATTTTAATCTTGTCTTTGGTGGGTTCTGCAGCTCATCGTGCAACAGAATTCTCATGTTTGCAATGACATGGTTGAGAAAGCGAGATGTCTGGTGTGACACTCTGTATCTTGGCGGAGCACCCTGTAACCCCCATATTCCTCATCTATATATAACTGTGATATTGCATATAAAGCATGCCATGTGAGGTATCAGGGGAAAGGTTATGATCTCCTGAAACACATTGTTCCATCCAAGTATGTATATCATTAATGAATATAAAATTATAAGAATTCTGCTGTATGGTTTTCACTAAAATATGCTGTGGGTTTGGGAAGCGCCCAGATACTAGCTCTCCAGAGACAACAATAAGGGAGGTAACCAACATCCAGGTGGGTGCTGAGCAGACATCACCAGCCATTGTCCAGTTTAGGATTTACAATTCATTGACTCACTCACAGGAGACACAGCGGGGGTATTGCTTCACCTGGTGACTCACCAATGCCCATCAGACATGCCTGGACTTGTGTTCTCAAATGGGCTAAGGATATAAAACAGAACACAGTGGCCCCAGGCTTCGCCTTTTCTCTTCCCCCACACCTATGCTGCAAGCAACGAGGACACTCAGAAGACTGAAGACTCCAACAGAGGAGACTGGCCCAGGTTTTAAGGGTGAAACCTGTATACTATGAACTGCAATACCTAGTGGGGTGAGAAAAACTGCTTAAGCTAGACGTTGCCCAGTCTAATAGGGTTGAGAGTTTAGACTGCATGCTTATATTTTATTTTATTTTGATAACCACTCTGACTTTTTTACTATCACTTATAATCACTTAAAATCTGTCTTTTGTAATCAATAAACTTGTTTTACTGTTTATTATTTTACTGTTTACCTGAAGTGCTTTGTAAATCTGCTCAAGTTTACAAAGGCTGGTGTATATCCACTTTCCACTGATGAAGTGGTGAACCAATTAATAAACTTGCATTGCTCAAGAAAGGGTCTTGAGCAGTGCAAAATGTTATATTCCTGAGGTAGAAGTCTGGGAGCTGGGGGGGATTTGGCTGGTGCCTTACTCTGTGTGATTCATGAGTGGCTCTGGAAGCATTCATGCAATCTAGCTGGCTGTGGGGCTCCACATACGGTTGTGCTGAGTGATAACAGGACCTGGATGGGTTCGCTGCTTGTCACTAGCAAAGCATTGTGAGAGACAACCCAGAATAGTGAGTTAAGGGGGCACATCTGTTCCACAGTCCCAGGCTGCACCCGGGGGATCCTGTCACACTGGGCAGGTCTTCTAATCTGTGGAGGCTGGATGTGCAATAGGACCAGAAGCCAGTTGACTGGAGTTGATTTGAGCATCCTTGACATTATGTGCATGGCGTTATTGAGTTGAGTATCAAGGAATTTAGTGTGACTGATGTTAGAACACACTGGTGCACAGTATTCAGCCACAGAATATATCAAGGCAATTGTTGCAGTTTGTAAGGTCCGTGGACTGGGGCCCCTTGATGTTCCAGCCAAGTTCCTGATAAGCACGACACAAGACCTGACCATGCTGTGGGTGCTCTCAAGGTGTTGTCGAAAGGTCAAATTCTGGTCCAGTGTAACGCTGAGGTACTTTGGGCTAGCCTCATGGCTGACACTCGCATCACAGAACTGCACATCGTGTTTGGTATTAGCCATTTTATTGTTCAGATGGAAAGTGGCCACCATGGTTTTTCGGGGTTAGGCCTAAGTTTCCAGAGTTGGAAATAATCAGCCATTGTGCTAAGAACTTGGGTTAGGATGCAGCTGATGGTATGGAGACTTGTGTGCTGAACAGCTGGGGCAATGTCATCCACATACTGTAACCACCCCAAACACACCAGGAAATCTGTTATCTATAGTCAAGCACTCAAGATACTACAGAATATGCTCTGAGGATAAAGTCTGGGATATACACCTTAATACACTCAAAACCACCTTCATCAAACAGGGACAATGCACCAGAGAAGTAGATTGCATCATGGAGTAGGCCACCTGAATACTCCAAGAGAACCCGCTTCAATACAGAAATAAAATTCCCTCCAACTGCACACCCCGAGTGGTCATCTGCCACCCCCCACTAAAACCCACATAAGGTATCAACAATCAGCTACAACCCATACTTGAGGGGGACCCCCATCCTGAAAGAAATCATTCCTGAACCCCCTCTTCTGGCCTTCAAATAAGCTCTCAACCACTCCAAGCTCATCATTAGAAGCAAGCTCTCCACAGACCAGGACACACCAACTCAAAGTGGCACCAGACCCTGCCAGAACAATAAATGCAAAACTGGCAGACATATCTCCACTGCTACAGTGACCAACCCCCCACACATACAGCATACCTTTTTAGATCCCTGGATCTTACACATGCCTATCACAACATGTGGTGTACTTCATCCAGTGCACTAAATTCCCCAATAACAGCTATGTGGGTGAAACCAGACAATCACTACACTCTCAAATGAATTCACGCAGGAAAATGATAAAAAAGCAAAAACACCCTGTCACCCGTGGGTGAACACTGTTCACAAAGCCATCACTCTATATCTGACCTATTGGTCCTCATCATCAAGGGAAACCTCCACAACACTTTGAAAAGATGAGCCTGGGAGATTAAATTCATAACTTTGCTAGATACTAAATATAATGGTCTTAATAAAGACATTGGATTTATGGCTTATTGTAACAATCTGTATCCCATTAACCCCCATTTTTGTCCTATGACTACAGGAGAAATAATGGGCCACTTCACCTTGAATGATCCCTCAGATGCTAACTACTAATGCTAAACAGTTTGACCTTGTGTTTAACTGTGACACTCTGAGTACTGTTCCCAGTCCTGAGGAAGAATTCTGTGTACCTTGAAAGCTTGTAAAAAGAAAAGGAGTACTTGTGGCACCTTAGAGACTAACAAATTTATTTGAGCATAAGCTTTCGTGAGCTACAGCTCACTTCATCGGATGCATGCAGTGGAAAATAAAGTGGGGAGATTTATATACACAAAGAACATGAAACAATGGATGTTACCATACACACTGTAACAAGAGTGATCAGGTATTGTCCACTGAATGCATCCAATGAAGTGAGCTGTAGCTCACGAAAGCTTATGCTCAAATAAATTTGTTAGTCTCTAAGGTGCCACAAGTACTCCTTTTCTTTTTGCGGATACGGACTAACACTGCTGCTACTCTGAAATCTGTCATTATGCAAGGTACTGAATTTAGCCGTATGGAGTGGAAATCTATCAACTTCATGAAAAAACTCGTACAGATACAGACAGACATCATCTTCCTTTCCAAATGCAAACAGATGGACATCATACCAAAAGGACTAAAGGTAAAAAATCCATTACAATCTACATACCACAAAGACTATGCTGACAGCTTGTGGCACACACTTTCAACATCTTCTTGTGCTTGTGCCACCTGATCAACATCTTCTACAGTAAACAGGGAAAGATTAAGAATGAGCTCTCAAAACTGGATAAGCTCATAAAAAACCAAGCTTCCACACATACTTCCTTGTGACTGGACTTTACAAAAACTAGGCAAGCCATTTACAACACACACTTTGCTTCTCTACAAAAGAAAAAGGACACTAAACTATCTAAACTACTAAATGCCACAAGGGGCCAAAACAGTGGTTCCCTTAACCCACCCAACAACATTGTTAATCTATCCAACTATATTCTTAGCCCAGCAGAAGAATCTGTCCTATCTCATGGCCTCTCCTTCTGCCCCTCCACCCCCATGAACATGATACAGTTCTGTGGTGACCTAGAATCCTATTTTTGACATCTCTGACTCAAGGAATATTTCCAACACACCTCTGAACAAAATACTAACCCACAGAGACCTTCCTACCAAGACTACAAAAGAAGGACCTCCTGAAGGTCGAAACAACAGACTGGACTTCTACATAGAGTGCTTCTGCCAACGTGCATGGGCTGAAATTGTGGAAAAGCAGCATCACTTGCCCCATAACCTCAGCTGTGCAGAACACAATGCCATCCACAGCCTCAGAAACAACTCTGACATCATAATCAAAAAGGCTGTCAAAGGAGATGCTGTCGTCATCATGAATAGGTCAGAATATGAACAAGAGGCTGCTAGGCAGCTCTCCAACACCACTTTCTACAAGCCATTACCCTCTGATCCTACTGGGGGTTACCAAAAGAAACTACATCATCTGCTCAAGAAACTCCCTGAAAAAGCACAAGAACAAATCCGCACCGACACCCCTAGAACCCTGACCAGGGGTATTCTATCTGCTACCCAAGATCCATAAACCTGGAAATCCTGGACGCCCCATCACCTCAGGAATTGGCACCCTGACAGCAGGACTGTATGGCTATGTAGACTCCCTCCTCAGGCCCTACTCTACCAGCACTCCCAGCTGTCTTCGAGACACCACTGACTTCCTGAGGAAACTACAATCCATTGGTGATCTTCCTGAAAACACCATCCTAGCCACTATGGATGTAGAAGCCCTCTATATCAACATTCCACATGAAGATGGACTACAAGCCATCAGAAACAGTATCCCCGATAATGTCACAGCAAACCTGGTGGCTGAACCAGTCCACACAAGAGATCCACTTCCTGGACACTACGGTGCTAATAAGTGATGGTCACATAAACACCACCCTATACCGGAAACTTACTGATCGCTATGCCTACCTACATGCTTCCAGCTTTTATCCAGACCACACCACACGATCCATTGTCTACAGCCAAGCTCTACGTTACAACCACATTTGCTCCAACCCCTCAGACAGAGCAAACACCTACAAGATCTCTATCGAGCGTTCTTACAACTACAGTACCCACCTACTGAAGTGAAGAAACAGATTGACAGAGCCAGAAGAGTACCCAGAAGTTACCTACTACAGGACAGGCCCAACAAAGAAAATAACAGAACGCCACTAGCCATTACCTTCAGCCCCCAACTAAAACCTCTCTAACGCATCATGAAGGATCTACAACCTATCCTGAAGGACGATCCATCACTCTCACAGATCTTGGGAGACAGGACAGTCCTTGCTTACAGACAGCCTCCCAACCTGAAATACTCACCAGCAACCACACAACAAAACCACTAACTCAGGAACCTATCCTTGCAACAAAGCCCGTTGCCAACTGTGTCCACATATCTATTCAGGGGACACCATCATAGGGCCTAATCACATCAGCCACACTATCAGAGGCTCGTTCACCTGCATATCTACCAATGTGATATATGCCATCATGTGCCAGCAATGCCCCTCTGCCATGTACATTGGCCAAACTGGACAGTCTCTACGTAAAAGAATAAATGGACACAAATCAGACATCAAGAATTATAACATTCAAAAACCAGTCGGAGAACACTTCAGTCTCTTTGGTCACTCGATTACAGACCTAAAAGTGGCAATTCTTCAACAAAAAAACTTCAAAACCAGACTCCAACAAGAGACTGCTGAATTTGAATTAATTTGCAAACTGGATACAATTAACTTAGGCTTGAATAAAGACTGGGAGTGGATATGTCACTACACAAAGTAAAACTATTTCCCCATGCTTATTCCCTCTCCCCCCCCACACACACTGTTCCTCACACGTTCTTGTCAACTGCTGGAAATGGCCCACCTTGATTATTACTACAAAAGGTTTTTCCCACCCCCCCGCTCTCCTGCTGGTAATAGCTCACCTTAACTGATCACTCTTGTTACAGTGTGTATGGTAACACCCATTGTTTCATGTTCTCTGTGTATATAAATCTCCCCACTGTATTTTCCACTGCATGCATCCGATGAAGTGAGCTGTAGCTCATGAACGCTTATGCTCAAATAGATTTGTTAGTCTCTAAGGTGCCACAAGTACTCCTTTTCTTTTTATGGATGCAGACTAACACGGCTGCTACTCTGAAACTTGAAAGCTTGTCGCTCTCACCAACAGAAGTTGGTCCAATAAAAGATATTACCTCACCCACCTCATCTCATTGAGACTTGCTCTGTTAAGCCCATGTGCTGTGTTCTGTTGTACAGAACTTGGAAGTAAGTGCCACTTCTCAAGGTCATGGTACCAGAGCATTTTGTTGGTCTCGTGAGCGTATAACAATAAATTGAAATAAAATAAAGAAGCAATTTGTGTTGCAACTGATAGCTAATGACAAAGGGTCAGCATTAATAGCAAATGAGCTTTTTCCTTTCTTTGAAATGCAAGCACTTTCTCACAATTAAAGTTTGGGTTAACCAGTCTATAATGTAAGCTGCATATTCTATGCAAATTCAGAGCAAACTTTAACACACCTTTTTTTCCTGCAGTTTTGGAACACAGGTCACTGTCCTCAGTTAAGTCTTGGCATAGGTACACATGCGCATGCACACATGCATGCAAATATACAATATGCAGAATACACACTCCCAGAAAACAGATATAGGTCCAGATTCTTAGCTGATCTAAACTGACAGATGTAGGGAGCCAATTCTGAATGTAACCTCAGGGTTTCCAGCACTCAGGATTTTATTTCCTGTTTTTTCTTAAATCCTCAGCTCCAGGAGTCATGTGATTACATGACTATCTCTGCTTTCATTAAAAATAAAGTAAGCTTCTAGCCCTCATGGGTAAAGAGAAAAACTTGAAAACATGAACGTTAACAACTAACCCAACATTTATTATTATAATTATTTGTTATTTATTATTTAAATCTCACTGTTTGTTGGGACTTGACTCATTATTTTTGATCACTGAGAGTTGGCAATACAGTGATTTTTCACCTTTCAGCAGCTCTGTTGGTTCCTCTGCTTGGATCTCTTTGAAATTTTCTCAAAGCTCAGTGGAATGGTTTTCAGAATCTGCCCTTTGTGAACACTGATGGATGAGCAGGCAGTGAGCTCCAGAACAGGGGAGTCTTGTTTGCTAGATCTCAAATCCTTGGTGAACAATCCACTCCAGCTCCAATTATAAAAACATTACAGTTCTAACAGTTGCCTGACCATGAATTATTCTGACAATGTTTAACCTGAAGATAAGAAACCACTATCAACCTGTCACATTTTCCCCACTAACGAGTTCAGCATCAGTTTAAAAGGAAGTGCAACTCATGAAGCAATGGCTCCGTGTCATAAATTATAGGTATCCGGCATGCATTACAAGGATAGGAACAGTAAAATAGCAAGGGACTCTTTATTATACATTCTGACAGTGTCAGAAAAACACCACTCTGCAGAGTTTAATCTACCATAGCTTGTTTATTCCTTTCACATCCATGCCCGTTTTGAAACGTTTGGTGCTGCATTTTGCTGCTATCTGCAATTAGCACAAGTATTTATTTAAAGCCTGGAGAGCAGGAAAGAGGTTGTGTTTGATAGCCTCTCTAATCACCCAGCCAGTGGAAAGTGGTGCTATCAGGGAAGGTCTGGGCCTATTTATTCTGATAAAACTGTTACTTTGGGTGAATTTCTTGTTTTGTCTGTAATGATGTACACAGTCACTTCTCGAAGCAAAACCTTGTAACTAGATCTGTCGTGCTGAATCTCGATAGTATGTGGCCCCAAAAAACAAGCTGTGCCTGTATCTTCCTCTGATGATCAAATGAAAGAAAAGCATGATATGCTAAAAGGTGGGCTAATCTCCTAGATAGCTGATGCTTCAAAATGTGATATGAACGAAGCCTGGTTACTATCATGAAGCAATGTGGCTAAATGGATAGAGCAGGCGATGGACAGAGGATTCCTACATTCTATTCCCAGGTTTGTATTTGGCTTGGGTAAGTTATTTTTGCCTCAGTTTCCTCATTTGTAAATTGGGTAGGCAAACATTGCTTTACAGGGGTTTTGTGAGGCTTATTTATATAGTCAGATTTTGGCTTTCCTCTTGCATGAGTGCGCAAAGAGATGGGGGAAGAGGACGCAGGGAGTTCCTCCTTTCCTTGCAGAATCCCATTCTCTCAAGGTTAGAGTGCTGACAACATTTGTTTACTGCCTTTTAGTATATCATAGGAAAGCCATGTGATTGATAATGCATTACGTGAGCTGGAAAGCATAGGGAGAGGGCAGGAGACAGCAGCCACTCAAAGCCTACATAGGAAATCATTGTTACCAACACAGACCAGTTAAACATTTATTTTCAAATCATTTTTTTTCAAATCTGAAACTCTAATCTGTCACTCTGCTTTAGAGAGCAATGAAGAGGAAGAGAGAGATAGATACTGGATACATTTTTCATTAGCACCTACATTCCACTGAAAGTCAACAGCTCTCTATGGGAGAGCTGGAGAGCAGTTTCCCCCTTCATGCCCCTACAGTGAAGACAGCAGCAAGAGGGGTACAGACAGTGCTTAATTTGTGCCAGGGCTTGCTGGGGCTGAGCCCCGGCATCTCTAGGCTTGGCAGTTCATAGCCCCAGCATCTCTGGGCTTGCCACGGCCGTTATGAAAGTACAAAAGTTGCTTGAGCCCTGGCACCTCTTTCATTACAAATTAAGCACTGGGTAAAGAGTAGAGCCATGCTGCCAAGGAATCACTCTTACACTGTGGGTATTCCCAGTGGAAGATCAGCGTTGTGGGTCTTATACACCAGTGGAGTGAGGCTGTAAATCAGCCTTTCAGACCTTTGATGTGGTGAAAGGCATAGGCGGCGAGTTATATGGGCCCGTGGTGCCTGGGCACCAGCAATATTGCTGGCCTGGGGCCTGGCTCCAGCACTGTTTGAGGCCTGGTTTCTCCCTCAGCCCCGCCTTCCGCCCCCGGGCGCTCCCCCCCGGGCAATTTAAAACGGCCCTGGGGCCCCCACCCACCACTGGCAGCACAGCGGAGCTGAGGGGCTTCTGCCTGCTCACTCCACATGGCTGCTGGCCCCTCCCTGTGGCCCCTGGGCAGGGTGGGTCTGTGTCTACGCGCACTGCTCCTGCCCCAAGCACCCCTGCAGCCAATAGGAAGCTGCGAGGTTAGTGCCTGGGGGTAGCAGCGCGTGGTGGCCCCCTGACCCGCCCTGCCTAGGAGCCCCAGGTAAGCGTCGAACCCCCCACCCCCTCCCAGAGCCTGCACCCCAACCCCTTTCCCACACATCTCCTCCCGCCCCTAACTCCCTCCCAGAGCCTGCACCCCTCAACCCCTCCTCCTGCACCCCAAACCCCTGTCCCAGACCGGAGCCTTCACCCAGCACCCAAACTCCATCCTAGAGCCCAGATCCCCTCCCCAACCCAAACTGCCTCCCAGAGCCCAGCCTCTCATCCCTTCTGCACCCAAACTCCCACCCAGAGCCTGCACCCCAATCTCCTGCCCCAGCCCAGGGCCTTCCCCTCCCCCCCCCCCCCCCGCCAGATCTCCTACCCCCACCCAAACTCCCTCCCAGAGCTTTAGGCAGGTGGGGGTGGAGTTTGGGGGCAGGGGCGGGTTCTGGGCACTACCAACATTTCTACAAACCTGCGGCCCCTGGTGAAAGGGAAAGAGTTTCAGACATTTTAGGGACCTCCGGTATTTGTGTTATTGCTGAAAGTTTTTCAGAGCAGCCTGTAACTTCAAGAAAAGAATGTGCAAGAGTGAAGGATAGAGTTAAAGCTTTGGAAGGGGGAGAGAAGATGTTTGGGGAAGTGGGACAGACACTCTGAATAACTTGATGGTAGTTCTATTTCTGACCTGCCTGTACTTTTTGGTGCAACCAGCTATCAACTATGGGATGACGTACAGCTGGAATACTAGAACAGCTGTTATTATTTTTGCACACAGAGGAATAATAAGGTGAATATTTTGAGCCCTTCAATTCCGTAATACGTGACCTACAGCTAAATTGACTCATGAACTATGAAACATTTTAATTTGTCTTGCTATAATTGGTCTTAACTGTTTCCACTTTTAGCCTGATTGCTTGGTTCCCCTCTGATCTTTCACTGGTAAAGGCTGTTAAGAGACAGTCCTGACTTTAAGTTTGTTATCTTTTGAATTAATTCAGAAAAGGGACAAGGAAAGAGCCCACTCACAAAGGGAAAAAAGAAAAATGTTTTTCTTGGTCAGTCTGCAGAATATGTGTTGAAAGTGGAGGTAAGCTGCCAAGAAGTGAATGTGTTAGAGGGTCAGCTCTTGAAAATCTGGGTTCGGATCTGTGAGCCTAGCAGTTTCAATACAAACTAGATAGTGGAAATGAATCTACATCTCAAAATCAACATGGAGGCTTAGCATAAAAATATCAGACTGCTGTGTCTGCAGGATTCTGTATAACAACTGTCAACACAGGACCAACTTCTGCTCTTCATTAAACCTAGGAAACCCATTAGGTTCCCTGCAAATGAGAGCAGAATTTAGCCCACTATAACTCTTACTGGCATTATCAGTCATAGTCATGAGGACTAAAGCTTATCTGTGGGAATATATAAACAATTACATTGGATTCAGCTCTATGTTCATAGTTCTTTTTTAATCTCAGTGATTAGTTTATTCCCGGAATTGGGAAATTAGCAAACCCATCCCAATTCCAGAATCCTATTTTTTCCAAGGAACCATGTTTCTTTCCTGCCACTAGTTTGATTTATTTGTGACTAGTAGCACAGCAGAACTATGTTACTAGTCACAAATAAATATTAAGACAAAATAGGATGCTTCTAGCCTAAGAGTCATAATTCACTCCCTAGTTCCCGTCTTGCTCCATTGGGGAAGTAATCTACTACCAGTGCAAACCAGCAGCAGATTACTTCCCCCTTTGCACAGCTGTATTAGCCAGGGCATTGGAGGGGGACAAAGACAAAGTTCCTCTCATTCCTTGCTTCTCTGTCTTCTCTGACCCCATTTCTGTGGGAGGGGGATAGCAGCCCCATGGAATGTGAAATCTTTGTTATGATATTTAAGTAGTAGATGTAAATAGTTATTAGATACAGTGCTAGTTAGAGTTGGTCAGAAAATGTTTTTATCTGCTGAAAAATTCAATTTTTCAACAAAAATTATGAAAACTGATTTTTTTTTTTAGGCAAAACCAAAATATTTTGATTTGGCAGTGTCTCATGGGAATTGTAGATTTGGCAACTCATGCTCCCATTCTCCTTTATAGACTGGGCTCCATCGTTAGGCTACATCTCCCATAATGCATCATGGTCTCTCCTCTTGGAAATGGGAAGCTTTGAAGCATGGGAGATGTAGTCTGGCTGGGGAGCCCGGTCCATAGAGGAAAGTGAGGACATGAAGCCACCAAACTACAACTCCCATGAGGCACTGTGCATGTCCAAATCAAAATATTTTGGTCTTTGGCCCAAATATTTCAGTTTTCAAATGTTTGTTTTTTGATGAAAAATTAAACTTTTCCAGAGAAAGCAGGCCCATTTCATGAAAAATTGTGTTTTGTCAAAAAAAAGACAATTTTCTGTCAAAAAGCAGTTTTGACAGAAAATTTTTGACCAGCCCCAGTACCAGTAATATGGTGCTCAAGAATATATAGCATGGTTCTTGGGTCTTTTGTGACAAATAAAACTTCTTGTTTTTGTGGTGCACTGCAAATAGTTTCATTTGGGCAGCTCTTTACAGCCTCTCTTAGCAATAGTCCCATGCACAGGTCTGCGGTATGTTTTTCTCATTCAAGGGAATAATTTTGCTGCAGGTGTATATAAAACAATTAACCATCTGAACCTAAGTAATTGAGTCAAAACATGCCATTAAATATGTAAGTATACTATCCCCATTTTACAGATGGGTCAACTAACACAGTTCATTGGAAAATGGAATTTCCATCCAGCAGAAAATTCCAACACTTCAATATTTGTTTTCATTCTATACTAGATTGAAAAGTTGAAATTTCAAAAAAAATTTGTGGAATTAAAATTCCAAAAACTTCAAAAAATTTGAAACATTGGTACTTTAAAAAGTCAAAATGACATGATATAGTTGTAATTTTTGTAGTAGTTGTTGTAATATTTTTACCTATGGTAATCAAAAAGAAACATTTCAGCATTATCAGAATGAAATAAGGAATTTTAAATTATTCATTTTGACACTTTCCCATTGAAAATTTGTCAAAACTGACACAAATGGAAATGCATTTTCCAACAGAAAACTTACACCAATGTTTTTTGACTACCTCTGTTAATTAAGGCATAGAAAGGCTAAATGACTTGACAAGTTTACACAGAAAGTTTGTTACAGAGCCAGGAATGAAAACCAGGCCTTTTGAATCCCATTTCCTTGTCCTAGTTACTTTACCACATGGGTATTTATATAAATCTATTACCCATGTAAATCTTTGTGAATTACATACCATACATTTATACAGGCATGAAACTAATTACAGTTAAAATAGATTTTTAAAAATCACAATGTGTTTCTCTTTTTTTATTCTGATATTTCTTTTAAAAATTTGGAATCAGGCCAGTATCCAGGCATACTAAACGTATTGCTATGTTCAGCATTCCTGATTAAGGGTTACTTTTTCAAATGCCTAACCCCATTTTTGTGAGTAGAATATTGAAACTTGATTTAAGATACAAATCTAAATACATTCCCCTTAGATGCACTATATTGTATTTTTATGTGACAGTCTTGGAGGAAAAATTAAAATAATTATAGAAGACTTATTATTTTGAAATAATGAAAGAAAGATTTTTCCTTTTTATGTTGAAGCTATATTTTGATGTATCTGAGGATTGGTGTGTGTGTTAAAACTGAGAGTGAGTCAGGTACAATACTCAAGAATCTGAAGAACTGTACCAAAAATGTATAGTACTGCTGTAAAATGTCTAAGCAAAATCTAGTGAATCGAGGGAGGTATTTTTTCTTTCTTCTGTTCTGTCTGCTATTGACTTTCTCCCCATCATGTCTGCATTTGATAGTCTTTGGGGGAAAAAATCCTGCAATTTCAGTAGTGAATTTTATGCAGATTCAGTATTTATGGTGGCAACGCTTGAGAGTCTATGATTAATGATCACACACAACGCCACTCTATGAAAAGAACAGACTTTTTAGTGGCAGAAATGTGCCCGTAGGCAGTGATGCAAATTTCAGGTGTCTCAAAACATGAAGGCCCAGCCTGACATACTGTTTGGATTTTGTTTATATCCTATTACAACACACATAATTATCAAGAAAATTAATTCTGTATACTGGGTAGATACAAATTTAGTTTCCCACGAGGGTTCTTTTTAAAAATATATTTTTCAAAATATACCATCTGTTTTCTGAAAACCTGGTTTTCCTGAGTTGGATTTTGGTGGAAAATTTTATTCCCATCTACAAACACTTTCTCTTAAGACTGCTAAAAGTCAAACCAGGTTGCATTATGTTGTTTTTTTTCATAAGGGGTGTATGCAACTCAAACAGTCCAAAGGGGAAATTTCAGAATACTGAACCTGAAGGTAATAAAAATATTCTGGGCATGGTTTTGAGTATCAGAATTTTACTTATTTTTACTGTACTTTATGGAGAGGCAGTAGTCAAATTTTACCAAAAATATTTTTGCTGGAAGTTTTCAGTTTTCCAACTTGGCCTAATTATACTCCAGCTAATTGAATGTGGATTCAAATGGAGTCCTATCTGTCTCTTGTATGAGTGTATCTATCTACTGTATCACCAAGGATATTTTGTGATACTCGTCATCTTAAATCTAGGCACCTTCCAAGTAATTAAAAATAAAAATGTTAATAGTCTCTTTTTCTTCCTTCCCTGCCTGCAGACTTTGATTCATTTTGTGTGTGGAAAGCCAAGTGTAAAAAATGCACGTGAGCTCCAAAATCTAGGTCCAGGTCCAGTTCCTGTAAGTGTTTTGCCTTGCTCTCAAGCCTACTCCTACTGATCAACAGTTTCCACTGTTAAGGAAAGACCATAGTTGCAGTGGGAAAGGTGATCTCTCTACCAGTTAGTTCCAAGCTCATGGGGATCTTTGGTATCAGGGCAGAGATCTAGGGCTTGATTCCCTTCTACCTTGGACAGTGAATTACACTTGGGGAAAGGGAGCATAACACACTACCAGGTCAGAGCCGTGGTAGCATTTTATACTCACATTGCTCTCGCCTAGCACAAGTATGAATGATTGCAAGGCAGTGGAGCCTCGGTCCTCTAATCTAATCTAGGCATAGAGTTCCTCATCTCTCTGGCACCTGGGCGTGTCCTGCACACTACTGCATTTGAGGTGCTTGAGGCAGCAGCTTGACCATGTGCACCAAAATGAAAAAATGGCTCCCTCTGGCAAACCTATTAAAAGTTGTGCCAATCTTGTCTCAGCTGGAAGTGGCTCTTTCCATATCTTACAGTTTCATATCAATTGTTTTCTCTTCCAAGGGCTGTAAAGTATCTGGGTCAGCAGGTATAATAGAAAATCAAATGAGAATGTCTGTCCTTTGTTAAAATGAGCTCTGCACCCAATACCTTATTGAAATCAGATGCCATGCATTCACATCTATTGTTCATCTCAGGTACTGGTTCAAGTTGCCAAAGATTTACTCCGTGGAAATTACTGTTGGAAAAAAATAAAATCAAACTATAACTCAAAACGAGCATCCAGGACACACTGAAATGTCTTTAAACTGCTGGGCACTCAGCTGGTGCTACACAGGTCTCTTAACTGTTAAAGGATAGAAGATTTAATGTGGTCATCTTATCTGCCTTGAGTTTGACTAGGTCACTTTAAACATCAGTTTTTATCATTCTGATTCCTCTTGTGGTCATTATTTCAGCCCTCTGTTTCCCATCTGATATTGAACTCTGATGATACGGGTGCAGAAGCAGCAAACAACATACTGGAGTGTGAGAAAAGGCTGTTTTTACTGCTTTTAGCAATGTGACCTTAGGTATTGATTTATAGCCTGCTGCAGTGCTCCAGTGCAAAAGGTAATTAAGTTAGTATCTGCACTTTCTAAAATAGTGCTGAGTTGCAACAAAGAGAGACCCTTTATTTTTCCTCCCTGTCTCTCAGTGAATGCAGATGCAGGCACTAACCTCTGACCCTTTTCAGCTCTCCCCAGCTGCAGCTGTTATTTTTCTCTCTCTGTGCCTTTAGGTGCTGATAGACTGAGTAAGATTCATTAATTTTTTGTGCTTGACTTTCTTTTTAAGCTAAAACTTGAGCAAATTTCTACTCAGTACCTGACTTTTAAAAAAAAAAAAAATCCGAGAACTTATTTGGGTAGATTGAAGAGCAGGCAAGAAAATATAAACTGGACAGAAAATTCAGCAGGGTGGGTGGTTGTGAAATGGCTCAGATTTTAAAACAAAAGCTTCTGCATAAAGATTCTCACATCTCAGCAAGATGCATTATTCCAAAATACATATAAAGATAATAGAACAAACACAATGGGGAATCTTTTATATTCCAATACAGTCATTAGAGAAATAGGGCCACGGAAGGTAATAAAATTGAGTACCTTGAGGTAAGCATGCAAATGACATGCTAATATATGCAAATTAACATACTATGTTCAGTGTCCATAAAAACTACTAAATACAGCTAATTAAGGATAGGTAAGTTGCTGCATTTTATACTTCACAGAGTTATGAGGGATGTAGTATACTATCATGATTACACAATATTTGCCTTGGGGAATGCGTCAAATGTTCTATTTTTTTTCCCTAGCAGTTTTGTCTGTTTCCGTGGAAGTAGTTACCTTTTCACTTCCTCACTAAAGGTCTGAATCTGAGTGAGGGTTATGACATCAGAAACAAAACAAAATTACAGCCAATACTGTAATTCTGCAAATACTTAGTACTGAACTTAGTTCTTACTACTGTGACTATGCTCCTCAGCAAAAAACTTAAATAAATCCTTGACTTCAGTGGGACTTATGTATGCGCTTAAAATTAAGCACGTGCTTGAGTGTTTTGCTGAATCAGCACATATATCCAGTATTACCAGGTTGCAGAATTGTGTCCTTATTGATAAGGAGTCAAATCCAGCTTGCCTTGTGCATGACGGCTATTTAACCATTTTTGTGAGTTAAGCAAATGGGTTTTGGCCCTATACACTACTTGAACATGATCAGATCAACTGCCTTAAGAAATAGGCATCAAGTCTGATGAATGTACACCCTTAAACTTCTTGTTGCAGTCACAAATAGCTCTATTAACTTGTTTTCAATGCAGTAATGGGCTTTTGGGGGTGAGGAGTTTATTTTAGAAAAAGATGGGCCCCAGTTTTTAAATGGCCAAGCTCTGCATGGTGCAGGACCTTAGGAGGGACAAAAAGACTTTATATCTGTCTGACCCTGGTGGCAGCTACAGGATGATTCAACCTCTGATACAAATTAGAGCAGCCCCAAAGCTGCTTTAATTTGCTCCCAGCTACCCACACCTTCAAGGGGCTGTTCTAGTGGCTCGGGATTACCCGAGTGCAATGGTGTTCTGAATGTGCTCCTGTTCCCCAGTCAGGTCCGTGATGTAACTCGGTCCCTCAAGTCTGTGAGGCAGGGTGACGGAAAACCAGCCAATCCAGCATTACAGCACCTGAGGATTCTCCCATGTTGAGGGCTTTGTAGCCCTTTGAGGCCATAAACAGGGGGCCAGGATCTGGTTCATGAGTTTTAATATTTTAATGCTAGATACTTTGTTATGTATTAGTGTTATGAATTGTAATATATGTTTGTGTGGTACATTTGGAGTCTGCCACACCAGAATTTCTAGCCTGTTCTCCAGTTTTGAGTACTTGAAAGTCTGATCAAGTCAGAACCTCTGAGATAATGTGAAAACTCCACCTCCCCTTGCTGTCATTTGCACTGATGGGTTCTCTTTCAAATTACTTCAGGCTGAAGTAATTTTTTAAACTATGTGCTACTCTCCCAAGATAGTTTGAGCACCTGGCTGTCCTGCTACTGCTGTTTTGTCTTCAAGGAATGGTTCTACTTTGTTTTATGCAGGATTTGGGAGCCTTTGAAACAGTTATGTTATAGCTGCAGAGTAACCCACATTTTAAAAAGAAGCCTCTCTCATTCCTGCTAGAGAGTGTGGTTTATGCAGGCCATTATTTACTCTTATAAGCACTGAAGCACCCCAGTGATGGATTGGTGTACAGATGTGGTGAGCAGAAAAGGGCTCATTACAGTTTGCCTGATGCTTTGCTTTGCTGTCGATGATGGTTTATAGCTCCAATTCAGCAAAACATCTGAACGCGTGCCTAATCTGCCCCTGTCCAGTAAAGCCATTCAGCATGTGCTTAAGGCCCATTGAAATAAAAATTAAGCCCAATAATTAAGCACATGCTTAAATGATTTGCTAAACAGGAATGGACTGCTGAAGCAGGGCCATTGGCGGGAAAGAAAGACAGTGGTGTTCTTGTGGCAGAAGAGACGGGTTGACAGGAAAGAGAGATTGTGAACAGCAAAGAACCTGGGGGGGGGCAATAAGGAAAATGGGGGTGCAGAGGTGACAAAGGTATCTCAACGGATAAGGGCTCATAGGGGGGTAAGCAACATACTATAAAAGAGTGAGAATAATGGAGAGAGAGAAAATATGGAGAAATGGACAAACCATTTTAATTAGCTCAGAAAAAATATTGAAAGAAAGAAAAGTGACCTGTTGAAAAATGAATAGAATGACAAAAAAGGTGTGTGTGTGTGTGTGTGTGTGTGTGAGGGGGAGGAGGATTAGGGAGGAAAAGATAATAAAAATAGGGGTTATTGAAATGTTAATTGTATTTTGTTTAAAGTTCTCTCTTACTTTTATATGTGCTATGTCCCACCTACCAAAAAAATCACTTGCAAATCCAGATGCTGCCCCAAGTTGCACCCATGCATTACCACATTTCAGCACTTTCTCTGATTAGGAAGTTTCTGAGACGTGTTCAGAAGCATCATATTATGTACGTTAATCATTGGCAGGGGTGCAAATGATCTTCAGATTCTAAATGCAGAGCCATGTTTTAAATTGCTGTGATCTCGTATCAGTGTAAATCCACACACAGTATCTTGCAGGCTAGCAAGTGTTATGCAGGAACTCCAAAATTACCCTGCTGCCACTTGGCCGCTTGCCCTTCACAGTGCTTAACTGACATATCCAGAATCAGTGCCTGTCAGAGACGGCACTGTTTTCAGAACTGCTGATTCAGCATGTGATCGGGGTGGAGGGGAGCTGATGTAACTTAGTTGCAGCAATAAGAGGCCTTTAACAACATACGTACTGTATTTTGATAAGAAAGGGAAGATTAGGAGACAGGAGTAGAAGGGGTTTACTGTAACCCCTTTTGATAAAATATTGCAGCATGTGTTATCCCCTGAAAGATTCATTCTTCCCAGACCTCCACAGAGCTGTCTTTATCACAGGTAATCTTGAACAAGAACACTCTCCCTCCCACCCCCTCATGTTGAACTGATACCTTGAGACACTCCAGAAGTCCCTAGCAAGGTTGTGACCGTTGGTATGGGGCCCCTTGCATACAGCTGATAGCTTGGATTGACCACTGCAGCTCTAGAACTGACAGGCCTTATTTGTCTTCTGACCTTTGGTGCAGTGCAAGGAAGGAGGTGGGTTGATTGGGCAAAAGAAAACTAAAAAGTCCTCTTGCAAAATAGAGATTTCTGCAAATGTAAAAAGTACCTAAAGGGTGTGGTGCAACTTCCTTGATCTAGATCTTATTCATTTCAAAGGAGGAGGAGAGAGAGGGGGAGAGAGAGAGAGAGAATGCTGCTTTTGGCAGAGGGCAACTGGCTGCTTTATGGCTTTGCCTTGATGTATGTTTAAAAAACATCCGAGAGTCTGGCACAAGGAGGATTTTTCCCACTTGTGTTACTTCTAAACATTCTTCAAAAGCTTCAGTAGAATATAGAGTATTTATTTGATCACGCAAACATATTCAGTACTGAAGCTCATGGGTAATACCCACCTCTGACCATATCAGCCATTTTTTTAACTTCTAATTTAAATTCAAATTTGCTGTAATCTGTGTAGAATAGAGAGAGATGTCTCAAGCATATTTGCTTCTCTTGAATCAACTTGACTCCATCCAGGCAACTGCAGAGGCAGGGGGCAATGTTATCAAACTGGATTCCTCAACTAAATATAAATATGGTCAAAAGAATGAATATATTTACTGTGTACACACTAGTCTCAAGTAACTTGCAAAAGAGTCAGCGCTTGAGTTTATTTCAGATAAACATTCAAAAGTTTGCATGCTTATCTCAACCTTGTCTGGACTATCCAAACTTCCTGAGGCAACATTTTGCTAGAGATTTCACAAGTATGGGCTTTCTTGTGAGATTCCTGTTTTCAAATATCATCAGAACAGCCCTTTTCACAGTATTTAGGCATTGATGATCCCAGTTGTACCCCAGAAGTGCAGACACATGGATTTATTCTACATTAGTTTTTTTTTTAATAAGGGCCTAAAAGTATTTAAACAAACTTTGATTTAGACCCAGAAAGCTTGAATCCAGAGCTGATGTTCAAAGTTCAGGTGTTTGGGTCCAGGATTTTCACTTGGGCCAATATTTAATTCACATCTTTTGATTTAGTAATTCTGTAGTACTTCTAAATGGGGCTACTCTTCAAGACCACATAGAAAGTTTAGCTACTGCACCCATTTATTTTGCAGTTTCAGTCCTGTGGCTCATATGTCAACTGTTTTGTGCAGACTTCACTAGTTTCCATCTGTCAAGATACAATCTTAGGTTTGAATCTATTGGTTTTTAAATCCTGAATATTTGAGACACTACTTCTTTCCGTGTGCACCTTCCCAGCAATTGAGATCAACTAGAATGCTGCTGTTAAAAATCCTGGATATGACTGTAAGTGGACTAAAGTTAGGGCATTCTCAGTGGAGGATCCTTGATTATGGAACTCACTTTCCCTGTTAGTGTGACAGAGGCCAAAATTGTTGAGATTTAGGAAATGATATAAGGTTCATCTTTTTACTTTTTTTGTGTTATGGCTGAGTGAGTTTTACTTTATTGGGGACAGTTTATTTAATTGTGACAGTCAGTTGTTGTGACAGACAGTTGTAATTATTGTGACTCAAAGATCTCCTGATGCCAGCTGGCAGAAGGCATAAGGGTACTTAGCATTTTACAAAGATCCCTGGGGTCAGGTATCTACTTAATAGTGTGCCAAAGGCAGGTGAGCTCTCTATTGAAAGCCAGTAGCTTACTGGTCATCATAGTCATAGTGAAAGGTATGTATGGATGATATTTAAGGAGTTATATATCTATACTGAAAACTATGTGTTTAAGGTGTATAAGTTTAGACAGCTCACCAGAAGGTGCTAAACAGCTTCTTTTTAGGTAGAGGGTAGTAAAAGTTTCTCTCTCTGGGTGGTCATTGGGTATTTTGTGTCTAACACTGTAAAACCTAGTCTACACTAGAAAATTAGGTCAGTTTAATTACGTCAGTTGGGGGGTGAGTGGCATTGTTAAACTGACCTAAGTCCTTGTGCAGAAAGCACTAGGTGGATGGAAGAATTCTTCTATTGACCTAAGTACCGCTTCGTAGGGAGGTGGATTAACGACACCTACCTAGTACTGTCTACACCATCGGCATAGGTAGTGTCTACACAAAAGCAGCTCACCTATGCTGCTGTAGCCTTTTAAATATAGACATACCCTCAGTATATGTGCATTACTGAGCCTAATGCAAATGAAGAAGCTGTGAATTGACATAAGAAAAGCAGGAAATAACAAAAATAGTGAGGGGGTGTCCTGTTTACGAATAAAGACAATGGATTTGGGGGGCATAACTGGAGGTACTGAGATGAACCTGGGATCTTTCACTGAGGAGACAAGCTGAGAGCATGCTTGGTTTCCTGGAAAAGGGATCACAGCCTACCTGGCTGAAAAACACATCAGCACTACCAGAAAACATGATAGTAACTAGTTAAGTAAGTCTAGGTTCTAAAATGCGGGTTATGATTTTATTTTACACGTAACCATTTGTTTCCAGTGTTTCTATTTACTATTATTTAAATCTCTCCTCTTTGTTAAATAGCCTTTTACTTGTTTTCACTATAAACATATCTAAATGCTAAATGGAATGGTGATCTTGAGCTGAAACTGATATGCTTGTGAGTACTATTTATTTGGAAGCAGCTACCTTGTGAATTCTGTTTCTAGTGGATCTGGGGTTGGTCACTCCAGGGGGATGCTTGGAAGGCTGGGGGGTTGGAGTGTGCCAATCACTAACATCGAGAGAGAGAGGGGGAGAGAGAGAGCGGGGCCTGTATAAGCCTTGAGGGGAATGGTTGTGTTGCCTGTGGCTAGTGGAATTGGGGAGGCTTACAAGGAAGGCTTCCTTATGCTAAGGGCAGGATGCTAAAGAGGTACCTCACAACCCTGGCAACTGCCAGAAAGTGTCACAATGATCTTTTCCTTTAAGACCACTCTATTGGTATAACATGAGAACTCCAGCTAAGAACATAAGAACAGCCACACTAGGTCAGACCAAACGTCCATCTAGCCCAGTATTCTGTCTTCCGACCGTGACCAATGTCTGACTGGAAACTCCTGGAGTGGACTGTGGAAGGAGAATACAGGTGTAGTTACCTAGCAGCTGTGAAAATATCTAGTACCACAAATAGGATAATTATAATAAAACTCAGGCAACATGTACTTTGTTGAGCTTCAGGGAAAAATAAACTACTGTACTCCCCTTTTAATAGAAAGGGGGTGATGTATTTAGTTCCAAATTCTGTCCCTCTACAGCTCCAAGGAAGCTCCACATACAAGGAAGCATAGATCAGTGGATAGGGTATTGGCCTGGGACTCAGAAGAGCTGGATTCTATTCCTGGCTCTGCCACTGGCATGTTGTCTGATCTTGGTCAATTCAGTTCACCTCTCTATTTCTTCTGTCAGTTCAGATTAAGAACATAAGAATGGCCATACTGGATCACACCAAAGGTCCATCTAGCCAAGTATCCTGTCTTCCTACCGTGGCCAATGCCAGGTGCCCCAGAGAGAATGAACAGAACAGGTAATCATCGAGTGATCCATTCCCTGTGGCTCATGCCCAGCTTCTGGCAAACAGAGGGTAGGGACACCATCCCTACCCATCCTTGTTAATAGCCATTGATGGACGTATTGTCTATGAATTTATCTAGTTCTTTTTTGAACCCTGTTATAGTCTTGGCCTTCACAACATCCTCTGGCAAAGAGTTCCACAGGTTGACAGTGCGTTATGTGAAGAAATACTTCTTCATGTTCGTTTTAAACCTGCTGCTTATTAATTTCATTGGGTGACCCCTACTTCTTGTATTATGTACTTCCTTATTTACTTTCTCCACACCAGTCATGATTTTATAGACCTCTATCATATCCCTCCTTAGTCGTCTCTTTTCCAAGCTGAAAAGCCAATGGCATTTTGGGATGTATAAGTAGGGGCATAGCGAGCAGATCGAGGGACGTGATCGTCCCCCTCTATTCGACATTGGTGAGGCCTCATCTGGAGTACTGTGTCCAGTTTTGGGCCCCACACTACAAGAAGGATGTGGATAAATTGGAAAGAGTCCAGCGAAGGGCAACAAAAATGATTAGGGGTCTGGAACACATGACTTATGAGGAGAGGCTGAGGGAACTGGGATTGTTTAGTCTGCAGAAGAGAAGAATGAGGGGGGATTTGATAGCTGCTTTCAACTACCTGAGAGGTGGTTCCAGAGAGGATGGTTCTAGACTATTCTCAGTGGTAGAAGAGGACAGGACAAGGAGTATTGGTCTCAAGTTGCAGTGGGGGAGGTTTAGGTTGGATATTAGGAAAAACTTTTTCACTAGGAGGGTGGTGAAACACTGGAATGCGTTACCTAGGGAGGTGGTAGAATCTCCTTCCTTAGAAGTTTTTAAGGTCAGGCTTGACAAAGCCCTGGCTGGGATGATTTAATTGGGGATTGGTCCTGCTTTGAGCAGGAGGTTGGACTAGATGACCTCCTGAGGTCCCTTCCAACCCTGATATTCTATGATTCTATGATTCTATGAAGTCTAACTCTTATTAATCTATCCTTATATGGAATCTGTTCCATTTTCCCTAATCATTTTTGTTGCCCTTTTCTAAACCGTTTCCAATTCTAATATCTTTTTTGAAATGGGGCTACCACATCTGCATGCAGTATTCAAGATATGGGTTTACCATGGATTTATATAGAGGTAATATGATATTTCTGTCTTATTATCTATCCCTTTCCTAATGATCCCTAACATTCTGTTAGCTTTTTTTGACTGCTGTTGCACATTGAGTGGATGTTTTCAGAGAACTATCCACAACTATCCAAGATCTCTTTCTTGAGTGGTAACAGCTAATTTAGATCCCATCATCCTCTGCAGGAAGTTAGTCCCAGAGTATAGAACAGTCTGGTGGAGTTCTGATAATAAAAGTGCATTCATTGCATGATCTAAAGCCCAATGAAGTCAACAAAAAGATTCCCATTGACTTCTTAGGGAGCAAGATCAGAACTTAAAAGTCTGATCCTGCACCATTAAAGTGAATGGGAGATTTGCGGTTGACTTCAACCAAAGCAGGATCAGGACCCTGGTTGATCTCTCTGTGTCTAGATTTACTCCCACATGCTACTGTGGTGTTGGGTAATGTTTTTTACTCTACATGCACTCAGAGGCTCTGCAATGGGAGCATTATATACATTTCAAAGCGGAAAAAAAAATCACAGAAGTGCCCTAGTTCTGCACCCTTCTAGCTTTAAGCTGTAGTGACCTCACTGAGCACAAGACTGTTTTTTTTTCTGATCTTTCTGAAAGGAGTCTTGTTTGCTTGCTGGCCCTTACACACCAAGGCACTGTTGTGTTACTTAAAATTGTAAATTATGTCTGTTTAAGAAAATGTCAGTGTTTTTTAAAACAGAATAACAGAACTGGAAAAGTCTTGGCTGTGCCGTTTGTTACCAAAGTTGCATGCAAGCAGAATGATGCATTCATCATTATGAGCAGATTCAAGGAGACTAATGACTGGTACACAATACAGCTTTAGTTCTTTCAAGTAACATGATAGCTGTTTCTATTCTCGCCAGCAAGATTATCTGAGCAATGTTAATGCTCACAAACTAGCCTATAGAGGTACTATGACTACAAGACTGTACTTACAAACAACGAAAACTTAAAGAAAATAATCCCTATTAATTAAATTGATCTTTCTGTCAGAAACAGGGCTGCAAGGTAACTATTGCCTTGGTTGGGTGATGTAATTTCTTTAGCATCTGTACTTGTGCTCTGATTATATTGTCTATTCCCTAACAGCTCTGTGGAATGGTTCTTCAGCATTAGTATGGGGAAAGTTGCTATCGGTATTGCTTATCAGCTGCCTGGTGAAAAGCTGATCTTCAATCACATTACATTAGCCTCTTTTATATTAGACAATACTTGGATCCTGGTAAAAGACATTACCAATGTGAGAATGACACTCATGACTTTGAAATACCCCAATCAAAGCAAAACCAACCAACTAACTAACTAAATAAATACATCACAAAAACAGAAATTAATAAAATCTAACCCCACCTCAAAACCCCCAGTCCACTAGGACTTTGGTATTGCCATTGATTTTATGTGGAAGGCACTCAGATACTACAGTGATGGGAAATGGTATAAAACCCTAAAATAGCTAGCTAGATCCTGTATATGGAGAAATGCTGCACTTTGCAGTTTTATGTTATGAAATACCACAGGAAAATAGCCCAGGGCTCTGACCTGCTGGCCTGGAGTTGGATATTTACTTAAAAATCCTTTTGCATGGCTTTGTTTGATTCACCTTAAATAGCCACCAAAAGAGAGGCACTAACTTTCTAGTCGCTGCTTTGGTGGTGTGTGGTGGCTTTTTGTGTTTGAAATACTGCTTGTGCTTTTGCTCTTTTCCTCTTCCACAAGGGAGGTGCTGCTTTTCCTGTATTTTTTCACTAAACACTGAGGTTACGCTATGCTCTTAAGTGTCGTCATTTTGGAAGCCCATAAGTGAGACTTTAGCCGTCTTTGTGTGGGTGGAATGTGTTCACTGTGAAACATGAAGAGATGTTTACCAAAACTTTTTCCCATGAGAATCAGAATTTTTCCTCTCTGAGATCCAGGTTTCGCCTTAGTGGAACTTTACAAATATGTTATTTCAGTGACCATTTTGTTGACTCAAGGTTCTGACCCTAGAAGGTGATGGCTCTGAACTGTGACTGCCCTTTTGCCTGCCAGACTTAGTCACAGATAATTGCCTGGAGCATTTGCAGTTAAGTTGCTGCCCAAAACATATACGTATATGGTCATGGTTTTCAAAAGTGGCTAGTGATTTTCGGTGCCCAACATGAGACACTTTAAATGATTTTAAGGGGTGGATGATCATATTTTTAGAAAATCAGGCCCCTTTTAAGGAATCTCAGGCTGGTTCCCCAAATCCTTTCTAAAAATCTTGGCCCATATATTTTATTTGGTTTTAAGCTGACATTAACATGGACAAATGAAAAATATCATACACAATTACTTCCTAAATATTCTTTCAAGTGAGAACATCTCCATGTCTGTGCCCAAGTTGTCACCTTTTGGTTCATTGGGGTATGGCAAGATGGATGCCTTCTTGGGAGTCTGACAAATGGGAAAGACCAATCTGTCTACCACATTTTTCTGAAAACATGGCTCTTAGGCTCTAATAAAGAAGTTGAAAACATGTTCTTATTTGTCAGGGAAGTAAATGTCCCACAATCTTAATTACAGTCTCCAGAAGCAAAGAAAGCCCCCTCAACACACCGCTTTCCACTTGGGGTGAACCAAGTTACTTCTAACTGCTAAGTTTGATTGTGTTCAGTTAAGGCCAGTTAAGCTCTTTTACTTTCTCATAAAATGTATGATCTCATTAGACCTCACAAGTTAAGCGGGATCAGGCTGGGTCAGTACTTGTATGGAAAATGTCTAGGAAAAACTCAGGTATCAAAGGAAGTGGTGTTTTGGTAGGAGGCACTGTTCCCTTGGACTCAGTACTGACCCAATGGAGTTAGTGGAGGTTGTGCCCCTGAAGGCGCTACCTGACATACAAGGTGAAACAAACAAAATTCTGACTATTTTCATTCATCAAAATTCCATGGCACTTTCTACAGTATTAGGGGTATGTTAACACTAATGTCGTGGCCAAATTCCAAGGTAATTACATTCTGTCTCTGTACATTTTCTTTATTGTTTCCTTTGACTGTAGTATTCTCCTTCACAGTCTGTCCTGAATGCTTGTGAATTTCCAAGGTGTGCCTATCTGTGCTAGTACCTGAGCACTGTTAAACAGATGCTGTGTTTCATCCCCAATGGTGACTGCATAATGTTGGATGAATAGGAATACATATAATACACATGTGATGTTTTGAGCAGACAATAATTTGACTTTAATAGGCCTCCATGCAAGTAAAAGGGTCTGTCCATGTTGAGTCATTTGTGAGGTTCAAGTCTCATTTTTCAAGGTGTCTTGCAATTCTTTAAATAAAACATGAGAACATATTTGATTCCTCAGTTTGCTACAGTTAGGCCTATCCTTAGATACTTATGCACTTTTACCAACATATTTGCTTTTCCAGAATCAAGCTCTCCTATATGACCAAACCAATCCAAAGGTACTAGAAATACTCTTTATTAAGATTGAGTTCATTGGACAGAAGTGCAGGTCTTTTAAAAAATTGACAAAATTTCACATTCTGTCATCTTTCCTTCCTGTCTTACTTCTACATTTTCCCACCATTTTGGTGCAATGATTTGTGCCACTACTTCCATAGCAAACCTAGATCAGGGTAGAAATCTGGATTTTTTTTTTAACCCGAGAAGGAAAGGATTATGTTCCACAAGCCACATATCGGCCTCTGCTTCCTACTTTGACCTCGATCTATTACCTTTGTATTTGGGATCAGCCATGTTGGCTAAGTATGAGGTTCCATAACTTAATCATGTTATAATTTATCCTTGTGTGATCCTAATTTGTTTGGTTTTTTTGTTAAAGGGACACAAATGCCTGCATGAATACTGACTTAATTCCTTAAATACAATATTGTGTGTCATCTGACTAAGGCTGAGATTTTCAAGGAAGCATAAGGTTACTGATTCCCATTGAGTTTCATTGTGAGTTGGGCACCCAAACCCCATAGGTTCCTTTAAAAATCCCAGCCTAAATTGCTAAACAAAGCAATGACTAGACGTGATTTTAATAGAATGATTTAATCAGTTTTATAATTTTTTTTTAAAATTTAAGGTTCTTTTCTTTCAAACTATTTGGGGCTGATTTGTTATTCATTGTGAGGTTAAAGGAGAAGGGGCTGTTAAGAATAGAGTTGTTTGGAAAGTTTATAACAAGCCATTTTTTTTCTTTAAATTTAAACTGTTTGTGAAACGGGATCATTTCTGATGAATCTCTCAATTCAGGGTTTTTTTTGCAAAAATAAAAAGTTTCAAAATCATTGAAACAGAATATTTTGATATTTTTGAACCAGAAAGTTTTGGGTTTTTGAGTCAAAATACCTTTTTAAAATTTTTTAAATAAATTTAGACTAAAACTATTTAAGAAAAAAGTTAAATATGGAAGGTTTCAAAATTATCCAAACTAAACTTTTCAATTGACCCAAACTGATTTTTTTTTTTTTTAGTTTGTCATTTTGTGAACATTTTTGAGACTTCAACTTTTCATCCTGATGTGGGGTGCGGAAAGAAATTAGAACTCTCTGAAAGTCTCACAGGATGGAAAACCAGGTTTCTACCCAGCTCTATCTGTGAACCTATGTCAAGTTCAGGTTCTTGGCTAAAAACATGAACCAAAGTGGGTCCCATCCAATGTAGACAGCCCCAAAATGTAAAGACAGTAGACAGAGACAAATTTGGGGGTAAAGGTGACAGGATTTCATAATTCTGATTGTCTGGTCGTTACATGAAAAGCAATTAAGGTTTCCCTGCCCCCCCAAAAAAGATGGCTGAGAAGATGAATTTAGACCATTAGGAGTTGCTCTGAAAATAGGATCTGAGTGGCAATGGCTGGAATGGTATCAGCCTTCCTCTTTTCTGTGCCCAACTGGTGGGAATCCTAGTGAAGAGATCCTATGTGATCTGACTGAGAACACTTATGAAAAAAGGGACTGAGAGATAAATAAATGTTCATTTATTAAAAACAGGTTGTCAGATATTCTCTGTGCACACATGGTTGTGGTTTTCTTTTCTTTTTTAAGAATCATTGGCTTTAGCTTGAAGGGTGGAAAGTAGCTTTACATAAGGAATTTTAATTGCACTCCTTTTAAAAATCCTGTGCTTCAAAAAACCTGGTCTTACTGGAAAGATTTATTTAATGTATAGACATAAAAACAAAACATTGTTTCAAAAGTTCCTCTTCTGAATCTTGGCAACTGTATTCTACCATTTTCATTCTTTTGAGGTCAGCCTCCCACTGCTATCCCAGTAATCTTAGCACCACAGCTGAATGAAACTGGAGCCTAGAAAACAGGCTTGGGACCAACCAGTGCAGGAAGCAATGCAGAATTACCCTGCTCAGTGGGAATCTCTAAGAGGAGCTGGGCCCTGCCTTAGGCACAGTCAATCCCTCTTCCACCAGTGCCTTAGCATGCAGTGGGACTGTGCTGGATTTGCCATTCATCAGGATGGTTGTCCTGTCTGTGGGCTGCTGCAGATGGGGGATGAGGCCATGCCTCCTCCCCCACCCATTTTGACTACAATTATAATGGTCCTTCCACTAATGGAAACACAGGGACAGAAATTGAGAAAAGCTCTTGAGTGGGCAGTGCTGGTAAGGGGGAGGCTCTTTGTGTGCTGCTTTGCTTGTGCACTTTTGCTAAGGGTCTGTCACACCGTGGCATTTGGGAAGGTGCCAGTTGTATATGCGCCAGTTCACTTGACCAAGTTGGACGTAAAACAGATTATTTTTTCTGCTGTGTATTCCGCTTGCCACAGTTAAGTGTACTAGTGCTTCCGTGGCCCTATGGTATCTGACACATGTGCTACTTCGGGGCATGACTATTCCACTGATAGAATTTTTGTACCATGATCCTGCCTGGTGGGTAATGAACTGGTTCAGAAATTAACAACGGGAACCCAGAGTTATTAGCATAATATTCTGAGCATTATTTAATTATTTATTTAGGCCAACAGCGCTCTGGGCACTTTACAGATAGTATGACGACAACGTCCTGCCCCAGAAAGGGTGAAAAGAGGGAACAGCCATGCCTGGGAGACAGATGCAACTATAGAGGGGTAGGATACTGACACAGAAGCAAGTGTGGTGGAGAGGGTGTAAAAAAGGGGCACAAGCAGCCATGATGTGAGAAGGTTTCCACCCTTTCTGTCCCATAAGGACTGACCTGTGTGTTTCATAAAGATTCTTCTCCGGGCTGCAACTCAATTGCTTGTTTCCTGCTGGCTGTTTCTCCTTTTCAGCTGCAGCAAGCTCTGGCTTTACCCCCATCTGTGAACAGCTGAAAGATAGCTGTAGAGGTGGCAAACTGACACTAAACTGGGAGGAGCGGTAGATACGCTGGAGGGTAAGGATAGGATACAGAGGAACCTAGACAAATTAGAGGATTGAGCCAAAAGAAATCTGATGAGGTTCAACAAAGACAAGTGCTGAGTCCTGCACTTAGGACAGAAGAATCCCATGCACCGCTACACACTAGGGACCGAGTGGCGAGGCAGCAGTTCTGCAGAAAAGGACCTAGGGGTTACAGTGGATGAGAAGCTGGATATGAGTCAGCAGTGTGCCCTTGTTGCCAAGAAGGCCAATGGCATTTTGGGATGTATAAGTAGGGGCATAGCGAGCAGATCGAGGGACGTGATCGTCCCCCTCTATTCAACATTGGTGAGGCCTCATCTGGAGTACTGTGTCCAGTTTTGGGCCCCACACTACAAGAAGAATGTGAAAAAATTGGAAAGCATCCAGCGGAGGGCAAGAAAAATCATTAGGGGATTGGAACACATGACTTACGAGGAGAGGCTGAGGGAACTGGGATTGTTTAGTCTGCGGAAAAGAAGAATGCGGGGGGATTCGATAGCTGCTTTCAACTACCTGAAAGGGGGTTCCAAAGAGGATGGATCTAGAATGTTCTCAGTGGTACCAGATGACAGAACAAGGAGTAATGGTCTCAAGTTGCAGTGGGGGAGGTTTCAGTTGGATGATAGGAAAAACTTTTTCACTAGGAGGGTGGTGAATCAGTGGAATGGGTTACCTAGGGAGGTGGTGGAATCTCCTTTTTTAGAGGTTTTTAAGGTCAGGCTTGACAAAGCCCTGGCTGGGATGATTTAATTGGGGATTGGTCCTGCTTTGAGCAGGAGGTTGGACTAGATGACCTCCTGAGGTCCCTTCCAACCCTGATATTCTATGATTCTAAAAGCTGGAGCCATCTGCTGCTGAGAGAGGAGAAGCAACTGTGGGTTAGAAAGGAAGGGGAGTGCTGAGCTGTGGTTGTACAGTTATCCCACCTAGTTGCATCAATGCCCATTTGTCCATGCAAATGTGGGTTTTATACCTGCACAAATGTTTTGCAAAGAGAGACAATATGGGTCCATATAAGTCTAAGTTTACCTTATTAGGAAATCTGTAATATATAGGCTATATTGCATGCCTGAGGGGTATAGCCATTTGTTACTGTTGCTGCTAGTCTTGAATTAAGACAGACTGCTTGTGATCCAGATGTGGTAGAGAGTCAGCTATGGGCAGAGGGCTGGGAATCAGCAAACCTGGGTTCTGTTCAAGGCTCTGCCACTGACTTGGTGAGTAACCTTGGGCAAATCACTTGGCCTATTTTCCCATCCTTTTGTCTCTTATTTAAATTGTAATCTTGCCAGGCAAGCACTGACCTATGTGTCCATGGTCTATGCTATGGGTGCTACAGCGGCATAGCCTGATGGTGGTGCAACTATGTCACTGTAGTGTAGATATTTCCTACAGTGATGGAAAGGGTTTTTCTACTGCTTTTCTACTGTAGGTAATCCACCCCTCTGAGGGTTTATAGCTAGGTAAACTGAAGAATTCTTCTGCATACCTAGCGGCATCTACATTGGGAGTTAGGTGGGCATACAATGCTTAATTTGTATTGAAAGAGGCACTGGGGCTTAAGAAATTAGATGCTGGGGCTCAAGCAATATTTTTACTTTCATAACTGATGCAGCAAGTCCAGCCCTGGCACAAATTAAGCACGGACAGCATAGCTACGGTGCTCAGGGGTGTGAGTTGTGCACACCCCTCAGCACCATAGCCATGGCAATCTAACTTTTAAGTATAGGCCAGGCCTGTCTCTTATACAGTGACTAGCATGGCGGAGATGAGAGCTCACTTGGGGCTCTCTAGACCCTACTGCAGTATAAATAATAAAGAAAGGTGGTGCAATACATAGCTGATTGCTTCTGGCCAAATGCCCAAGCACAAAGGGCTGCGTCATTTAAAAGATAAAAGAGTCAGAAGAAAGAAAAGAAGAGCTGAGCCGGGCTGCGGTGGGCGGGGAGGGGAGGCATCCATTTGCGGGACAGGAGACAGGTGGAGTCAGGAATGAGAAGAAGAGAGGGACTGGGAGCCCTGAAAATTTTGTGGTATCTCAAGATATTTGCTGGATTGGGAGAATTAAGACTAAATAGGGGACTTAATTCATCCCTTGTTGCTGTAATTTCTGTGTCTTAGTCTCTTTTATATGCTGAGTTATCCCAGAGGCTCAAGGAGAGTCAGTGTCAAGCTGTATCTGCAGCAAAGTCACATGCTGATGAGTAATTCGGAAAAAATACAAAAGATCCTTTTTCTCTTTTTCAGATTTGCTTAGCTCATGCTCATGAGCTGGAGAATAGGAAGACAGGCAGGAAGATGATGCATGATCTGGACTCAACACTGTTTATGGGACCTTCCTCCTTCCAGTGAACAGGTAAAATTATGATTTGAATCCTGCCTTGGCAATATGGATCACAAAAATGTTTCCATAAGGTGCTTGTTTTGGAGTTCAACAGGGCAGAGTAGGCAGCGATTGCCTAATGTGCTCCAATGTTCTTGCAGGCTGGTGGAAGTCAGGCCACATATCTGTGGTGATGTGAATGTGATATCTCTAGTAGGAGAAAAGATTTGTTCCTTTCCATCAGACTTCATAAGAGTCAGTCTACAGGCTCAGTCCTTGAGTCCACACATTCTCACTCCCTGCTCCATCTCCCTATTCCTGATTCTGTAACATAGTCTAGTCCTTGTTTTTTTTTTCTCTGCATGAGCTTTCTTATAAAAAGAACATAAACAAACAAATGACATCTTGCAGCTTAACATAGAACTTCCCTAAACTTACTCTCCTGCTAAATCCAACTTGAAACTTCCACTTGATTAAGAAATATAACCAACTGCCCCCCTCCCCAAAATAAAGTAACTTAGAAGAGGAAGAAAAATGGGTGTTAAATGCAATTAGATGGGAGTCATAACTATTATTATGGAAGCTCAGGTCATGTATATGCTCAAAGAATGACTGAGGAGGAGATTGTCAAAGGTGGAAATGGTAATTAGGCACCCGACTATCATTGATTTTCAGTGGGAGTTAGGCGTCTACTTGCCATTTATACTTTTGCAGCTTTCCTGAAACAGAAATTCTTATCTGAAAGATAGTCTCTGTTTTGTAAATGTAGCAACCAGAAAGTTTCCAGTATCCTAAAGATGTCCTTATAGTTCCTCAGTTTGAATGCCATCTACTCACAGGAAGCAATGAGAAATGGGGATGATCTCTTGTCTTTCACCCTATTGGATTTCCAGTTTCTCAGCATGACTGTGTTGCTGGCAATTCAGTGATTAACCAAGCCTTTTTATTCTGCAGTCAAATCCCCATTAAAAAAAATATTTAAAATCATATAGGCCATAATGACTGAAACGCTGTATTTGAGAATAACAGCTTTGCTCTTTCCATTATTTGTGTGGCACTTCAGCAGATGGTTTTGTGTTAGATTTAGACAGTGACAGGTACTGTAATCTCTAAGACAAAAGCATGTGACTGAGCTTTATTCCAATCTGGTAAACTCATGATAGCGGCTTTGGAAGAGCACCGAGATAAAGCAAAGTAAAATATGTGTGAACAATCAGAATGACACGGTTGGGTTGCTCTTTGTTGCTGTTGGAACAGCTTGCTGGTCAGATAGCTTTCTGGATACTGTGGAGAAATTAAATCTACGTCCTAAATCCTAGCAAGTATGGATCAAATTCAGCACTAGGAGAGGTTGGCACAGCTCCTATTAAAGTCAATAGGGCCTGTACCATGGTTAACTTATTTACCTAAGGTACTTCTGTTGCTCCCAACACCATAGTGTCCGAACACCTTATAATCTTTAATGTATTTATCCTCACAACACCGGTGTGAGGCAGGGAAGTGCTATCACCCCCCATTTTACAGATGGGGAACCAAGGCACAGAGAGGCTGAGTGATTTGCCCAGGATCATGCGGGAAGTTTGTGGCAGAGCAGTGACTTGAACCCCAGGTCTCTCAAGTCTAATACCCTAACCTCTGGACCAGCCTTCCTCTCTGTTTTATCCTCTCCATGTATAACTATGGTATATAATCTTTTAAAATCCATAGAGACAAAAAGGCCTATAACATACATCCCTTTGTGTGGTTTGACACCCAATCAATAGTTTTTCAAAAACAAAGTTAAAACACGTACTGTATTATGATTTGGGGTTAAATCCCTGTGCAGTGCATGGGGATTTATTATTATTTTTGTTATTTGTATTGTGGTAGTGCCTTGGGGCCCTACTCCTGGGTCAAGGCAATGTTGTCCTAGGCAATGAACAGACCCATAACAGGCAGTCCCTGCTCCAAAGAGCTTGAGACATTGGAATGATACTGAGTCAGTCAGAAAACTTCTTCCATACAGCAGTGGGATTTTCCTCTTCTTGCAGAGAAAGTTTGGTGCTGTTGTTGGGTTAATTTTACAGTACAATACAATTCATGCTGAATGTGCAAGGCAGAACTTTCCAAACCCAGAAAACAATACATTTCTTTCTGGCTTTCCAGACCCCTGCCACATCTTATATCTTTCCTATGTGCTTTCAGTATTGCTGCTGATGATCTAGTGTATTGAAACCAATATTGAAATTCCCCATCACTGTCCAAGGGCAACAAAACACAAAATATTTCCCTTTCTTATTTGCATCAAGTTGAGGGAGGATGCAGATGTGACAGGAGCAAGATGAGAATGTTTGAAACATATATGCTATCTGCAGAGAGCACTGAAGGCCAAATCTGTCCTATCTGAGAAAGCATAGAGTCAGCTGGAGCTCCACAGCTGCAATGGTGGATGCTTCCCTGATGACCAAACGGTGGAATCCATGACATTCCAAGTCTTTGGGGGTGACTTTTGAAAGGCATTGCACTTGTGTAGAGCCTCCTTAAATCAGCAGAGGTAGGGCTGGGTTCTAGGTAGCTGACTGATAGCTGCGGGGAATCTTAAATTCACAGCAGAGCCCAAACAAGTGTCAGCGAGGTGATCTCACTTCTCATCAGGGAGTTGGACAAAGTACATGGCCCAGACTAGTCCAGCCCTGGAAGAACTTTGTTTTCTTATTTGTGGTTTCCCACTGCTGCATACTTGTAGTTACTGCAGCTGTACTGTTGGTTGTGCGGAGCAGAAGTACGTGGAAACTTAGCTGGAATTGTGGGGTCTCATTTGTATGATCTCCCCAGTTCCCTTCAATAGCTCCTCAGCCTTTTCCAGGCAAGCCTCTGCACTGGTCAGGAGTGCCTGGATGTAGGAATAAGGGGGATGTGCATGCCTTACTATCTAAACCCAGGTTCAAGATTTGGCCTTCAGAAAATCATCTGTGTAATGTTATGTGTATTCAGTTCCCATGGAGCAAGAAAGGAATACCAAACTCTGAAAGCTCAGGCCAGGACAAACTTAATAAATAACCTCACATAGAAGAAATTATACTTGACAGTGTTTTATATACACATTCCCTGTGTCCTTAAAGAAGGCAACATCCCTCAAAGACGTTACAGTTAACTAGTCTTTCTGGGAGAGAAACCTTCCCCACATGCAACTCACCTCTGACCCATCTCATCTCAAAAAAGCCAATAGTGGTAATAACCTGAGAAAACCACACTTTGTAGATGTGTCTGAATTTGTACTTTATGTGATTCTGTTCAGTGTCAATGATGCTACATTACATAATCATAATAAATTAAGTTTCTTTGGAACCCATGACCAAAGACCTCTGGATGACTTAGCAAATGCAGTTAACAAATGTACAAAGACACATGGTGTCAGCTTTTGTCTATGACCAGAAGAGAATGGAAACATAAATGAAGAGCAACCTTTGCACAAAAGCAAATGAAACCCAAAATGACAAAAAATAGAATAAATTCCATCTTGAAGGAAATCAGGGACCTAAAAGAGCAGATATCCAGAGGGACAGAATTCCTGTAGCGCAGGCCTTCAACAGAAAAAAATCCTCGTTCCCATTCTCTCTGCATTACATCTTGGGATGGGCAACACATTCAGTTCAGTCAGTCTCACTGCTGGCCCATAAGGCAGAATGCTTCACTGAAGGTAGATGAATCCTATATTATTCAGGGCTTTATGCGCTAATGATATATCATGAGGTACATCCATTAATTTGTAGGTAGCCAAAGCTTTTTGGAACTTAAATATTCTTAAATCTAATGGATGAAGTCGTCTGAGAAGTCAAACTGCCATGTTCTTGTTATGTAGCAGCTGTAGTCTATAAGTGGTTTTCAAGAGTAAATTTGCATGTATTCTAGCCTAGTCAAAATTGAATTAGACTGATTGTTGGAAATCGCTGATAAATTTTAAATTAGGGAGTGGCTTCAAGGAGAGAGGGGAGCCTTAAGAATGGAGAATTTTCAAATCCAGGTGTCTAAAGTCATAGTTAATGGCCTTCAGAGGTGCAATCAACTGCAGGTCTTATAGAGTCCCTTCTTTTCTTCCCATAGCTCCTTTTTCCTCAGCTCCCCTTTTGATTTTCAGAGCGTAAAGAGTAATAAATATCTACAGCTAATCTATCCACCTAGTGTTAGTACCATTAAAAAAGTCCACAATTACTGACATTTACCACTCCACTGGATCTGCTATCCTGCAGTTCTTTCTTCCTTGTAAGTGTGGGAAGACACTACGATGGGGAAACGGTTGTAAACGCTGACTTTGTAGTAAGAATTACCATATGCACACATACAAGTATAGCTGAACTACTCTGTTTGTGGGAATATCCATCAAGATAGACCAGACCCATGCAAGTAATACATATATCACAGAAAAGTTCAACATAAAAATCATTCACTAAGATAAAGAAGTACCCTCAAATCATTCTAAAACCATTCCAAGTAAACATGTTCTCATTTACAAATTAGTGGTAATGATTCTCTTAGATTTGCTTTGAAACCACTGTGAATCTATCTCCATAAAAAAATAAAACAACCAACAGTTACAGAAGCAGACAGAGAATAGCTCTATAGTTACAAAAATGATGCCAGGTGATTCCACCTAGCAAATCAAATTCTATTAAAATACTTAAAAATAACTGTACTCAAGTGCTCAGGAAGCTTTTGAATAATTACTGCTTTTGGGAGAGAGAACCTCTGGTGATTTCTGACCCCTAGTGCTTTGTCTTTTCATTTAAGGGGACCTAGTGTAGTACCACTGAGTTACACATTGCTTTTAGCTGCACCAGCAGAGAACTGTAATACTAGAACACATATTCCAGGGCTTTAAATACCTGGAAGCTCTGAAATGTATTCAACCCACACTTTTCAGATTCCTGAAGCGAGTAAGACCTTTGTGCTTTTTTCATTTCTAAGTATCTGGATTTTCATAAGTAGAATTATACTTAAATACCAACTTACTTATCTTTGCAAGCTTCATTAGCATCCATCTACACCTTTCTTTCTGCACAGTATTTTATAAGCACAGTGTACAGCTTTTTAATGCAGTTCTGCAGCAAGGAATGAGATTAAATATTCAAATAGCAACCAATGCAGTGTATGTGCTTTTTACCCCAGAAGAATCTCTTCAAGAAAAAGCAGTGGCAAACTCTGAATTAGTAGCTGCACAATCCACAGTTGCAAATTGATCGTAATCTTTGGGTCTCAACAATGCAGTCTCAAAACTCTGCTCTGTATCTGCATTGGGGACAATGAAAGAGAAGGAGAGAGAGAGAAGAAGAAGAAGAAGAAGAAAAAAAAAATAACACGAAAATGAGATTTAAAAAGAAGTTGTCTGGCCCACAGTGATGAGATTAGATTCAAGAGACCATTGCCATGGTTTTATACTAACTGAAAAAACATTTGTTGTCCTACCACAAATGAGGATGTATTGGTATGTCAGAAGCTTTTAGCAAACAACTGGTTTATTTTTGAATGTGGGGATTTTAAATGTCACAGGACTACGTTTTTGGATTTGTAGTCATGGCTATCCAGCAATACTGCAGCACATATACATGACTAAACCGGTCTCTTCTAACTTGATATTTTCTGGCTATGAGGAGATCTCATTTCAAGTCACAATGCTGTAAGATAAACCCTGCTTCATCCTCCTTCTCATTCTTACCACCAACTTTTTCTTTCTTCACCCTGAATCAAAAGTCCTATTCAGCTTGTTGCCAGATGTGAGCAATCACAGCTTGACATAGGGTACAAATAACACCTACTCCAGCCATCTACTTTTAAATTGGAACGGGGCCCTTGATGTGTGCTAGAGATTGCTCTGGTTTATGTAACTTGCACATGAACAGTAGTAGGCATCAAGTGAGAATTACATGAGAGAACTTGGGGACTGCAAGCCCAGCGGCAGCTTTGGAAATGAAGCTAGCCATTTTAAAATGGAGGTAGGTCAGAAGTCACAGTTCAGACTGATTTTTGTAAGTGGCCTAATGTTCTCCATAAGTATATATAAAGCAGAAAGGGTCTGATTTGAAACCCAGCTTAACATTTGTTTTCATTTTTTAGGAACTTCAGAACACACAGGGGTCATTGAACTGTTCGTGCTAGTGCTATTTAGCATTCATGGTCTGGAGGAAAATAAAGTCCTCACCTCTGACCTTTCATTAGAATGTAGCACACAAAAGGTTGGGGGTGAGGGGAAGAGAAATAGGGAGGAAAAGTGTTTTTTCTTTCTCAGAAAACTGAGGTGATTTTGTTAGTAATCACAGGTTTACCTATAGCATAAGATTGTGCTTTCAAATTGTAAATTAGAATGCTCTCTATTACAGGGCAAGCATTTTTGTTTTTGCAAATGGAGTAATTTTCCTTCAGTACAGCAGTTGTAACCCCTTTCCTCTGTATATTTAATGCTTGTTGTGAAGAATAACAGCATGTCCTGTCAGCAGCGAGAGCCCATGCTGAGGTAGTGTTCAAGTCCAAGACATTTATGTTAGAGTCATCAGCAAAGCCTATGCCTTCCTCCATGCCTCATTCTTAAATTATTTCTGTAGGTTTTTTTTTACTTTGACCCCTTTTTTAAAAAAAAGTTTTGTTTTCCAAGAATAATAGCTTGTCCCTTTTTTAAATTATTTGTTTTTATTTTTCACTCAAAATGCATTACATTGAGTCCCTTTGAGAAAACATCAAATGGTGTCACCTAACAGCATTAAAATAAATACCATCCATAAATCTTGGTCAATGTTATGTGAAGTTCACTACTGAACACTGGGGAAAGGGATAGCATGGGTATGTATTTTCTTCTCCAAGCTAACAGTCCTAAGCAGCATTGAAACACTTTGCATATTACTCGCACCATCTAACAAGTTCAGTTAAGGGCCTGATTTTCACAGCTTTCCCTAGGCTAGTAATTTACACCAGTGTAAATAAGGGTAAAAACTCAACCAATCTGAAAATATAGCATTTTATACCCATCTTAAAGATGTGTAAATGGCTACCCAAAGTGCTAGGTAGTGGAAAATCAGGCCCAAAGTCTAAAGACCACTATCAATTAAAAAGGACACAAAGAAAATACCATTTGGAATACAATTTTCAAAAGTGCCTCAGGCTCAGAGCCTCAAAAACATTTAGGTTTCACTTTAGCTTTCAATATGACTTAGGCTCCTAAGGGCTAGATTCACAAAAGGCCTCAGGCACCCAGGAGTGCTGGAACAATTTGTATAGTGGGGGTGCTGAGAGCCATAGAACCAACCTGTAAACTCTGGATATGATGGAAACCACTTCAAGCCAGTGGGTGCAGCAGCATCCCCTGCACCACTAGTTCCAGCACCTATGCAGGCACCTAACTGCAACTTTAGGTACCTAAAATCCTAGAATCAGGCCGTCCGCCCTGGAATTCAAACCCTCTCAGCTGCCTCCGAACCCTGTAGATGCCTAAATTTGCTCAGTGCCTAAATTTATGCAGTAAAGTTCCCTGGGTGCCTATGTTTCTGCCTCTGAGCATGCACAGTACAACACCACCAGCAATGCACAAACTGAGGGAAGATAGAAAAGGAGTACCTGTGGCACCTTAGAGACTAACAAATTTATTTGAGCATAAGCTTTCGTGAGCTACAGCTCACTTCATCAGATGCATGGGGGAAGATAGGCATTCCTCTGCATAATTTGCCTGTAGCGCCCAATCCGGTAAGGGTGCTTATACCTCGCCTACTAGATCAGACCCCTAGAGGTGAGCTTACACAAAATGGAGGTGGAGAAGGAGGTGGCGGTGCTGCTGCTTTCTACGTTTTATCCCCGTGGTTAGAGGTCTCACATGGGAGGTGGGGGAACCCCCAGTTCAAGTCCCCCTTCAGGTGGATGGGGAAGGGATTTGATTAAGAGTCTGCCACCTCTCTCTCCTGTTGATGCTCTTCCACTGTGGCTTTGGGGAAAAAAGTCACTGCAGTGGGGGGGACTGGATCCTGGGTCTCCCACCTCCTAAATGCTAACAACCAGGATACAAAATCATTCTCATGCTTGATCTCTGTGTCTGGCCCAATGATTCTTTTATTATTTATCCACAGTGGAACAGCCTCAACAGGAGAGTCTGAGGGAGCCCCACATGCGAAAATCCCATAGCCCAGAGTTTTCAGCTCTCACCTAAGAGGTGGCAGATCCCAATTCAGATCTCCCCCTCCTCCTCTCCTTTTTGCTAAAGTAGTGCAGGTGCCTAATACCACTAGAGGGCTTTCAGCTGAGAATCCCAAACAAGGGGATTTAGGTGCTTATCTTTGAGAGGGGATGGGGCTTAGCACACACCCCTTGGCTTGGCATCTCTCGTTAGGTATTTTAGGTGAGGAGATGGCTATTATGCTGGCCTTTGTGAATCCCATTCTGGGGTGCCTGACTTTCCCCATTCATTGCATAGGGAGCCTAGGCGCTGAACTCAGGCTTTGTGAAACCCCAGTGATTGTCTAGGCACCTAAGTTTCTTTGTGAACTAGCCCCAAAGTGCTTAAGTCACTTCTGAAACTAGAACTTAGGAGTCTATGTTATGTAAGTACTTTTGAAAGTTTTACCCATTGTTGTTTTTCAGATGAATCCTTAAATTCCAGTTTAACTCGAGACTTATATCTAGGGGTCAAATGAATGTCTTAGGAGACAGGTATTTGGCACTGGAATATGTAGCTTTTTACCTCTAAGTTATCTGGCATATGTTCCAGAGCTCCTCAGGTACGGAGTCACAGAAAATGGTTAACATCTATTAGTTGTTTAATAGACAAAAGAAGCTTGTGGTGCGCTTCAGTTCTTAGTGGACAAGTGTTTACAACAAAAAAGCCACCATGGCTGTTGGTTGCAACTGTCATCCTTGTTAACAGCTTCACATAGAGGCCAACAACCGAAGGGGCATCCATTTATCTATCTTAGATACTGTGGTGATAGGTGCTTTAGAAACCTTTGAGGAATGGAGATTGAACAAACTACTTATTCTTAATGAAAGTCAGTGGAGTACATTGGGCTGATGTGGAAAAACTTATAATGCAACTGCCCATCCTATATCTGCTCCGTGGATAAATACAGGAGCCTCAAATCCTTTCTGGATGGGCTTTAGTCTCCAGTGTAGTCAGTTTAGAATCTTCTATGAGCACTACAATTCAGTTTTAAAGGCAAATGAAAGCTAATACTAATTTGGTATTGATGCTTCGTGTAAAGGTGTAACCAGTTAATTCTACAAATAATAATTTAAAAAAATCCTAATGGTTGTTATAGCATACAGAATTTTTCTAGATAAATACATCAGAACATTGAATGTACCATGATAAAACACAGTTAGATTTTTGACCAGCCCCTGCACCCCTTATTTGGAAAAAGGAACGCACTTTACTTACCCTATCTTCGCTGGAGCCCTGAGAAGAGGAGTGCCTCTTGGAAATTCCCTGGGGTAAAAGGGATCCATACTGTTTACCACCTCCCAGACAGAGCCTGACCCTTAGCAAATTATCTCTTCTTTGTACATGGATAATACTTTTGGATAAAGTCAGATCTTTAAGCGCAATTCCTAGAGGACCAGAGCAGATAGCCAATGGAATTTAAATCTGCCACCTGCTGTTAAAAAAACTACTGCTAAAATGATCCTAATAGTAGACCAAGCAAAGCATCATACTTGTTGGATCATAGAATATCTCAGAACCATTTCATCTAGAGTAGAAATGTGCTTAAAGGTTGATTTACTTCAGTGGGAGCTAACAAAGCCTATGGATTAGATAGAAATGTACCATCTGTATCTGCCAAAAGAATATTTGGTCATAGCTAGAGTTAGGGCTTGCTGCCAGGCCCTTTGGAGATATAGGATCCTTATGCGTTTCCCTGGCCCCATTCATATGTCCCTGTTCATCTTGGCAAAGTTATGCTAAGTAATCAATAAGTCCTGGCTACAATATGTGTTTAGAAACATTCCAGCTACTATAGCTTAAAGAAACAAACAACAGCTGAACTGTGTACATTGTTTAATATTGCAATGCAGATGTAACAATATTTTCATTTTAAAGGCAAAATATAAGAAAAACCTGAGACTGCAGAATGGTGAAAAAGTTATTCCATTAATTTTTCTTTTGTGTCTAAGAACAGATCATGAAAATCAGCTAGTTTTATTTGTTGTTCAAAATTTTGCTTTTTGTCAGCAAATAATGCTTTGTGAGATCATCATTCAAATTTCAACTTGTTAATTTTACAATTGCCTATAGACATTTCTCAATGCATGCTGTTTTGGTTAGTGACATATGTCACAAAGTATTCCCTCTGCTCCCTTATAGGATGTCCAATATAACTAGCCAATAAGGAGTAAATTTTGATTTATGTTGTAAATTGTAAAATTTGCAATTTACATTATTTTGGTTGGTTATAATGCAATCAGGGAACAGAAACAATCCCATGTGATTTGTGTGTCTGACATACCTCCCGATCTGTGAATTATACATTTAGTAAATATCACAGAAGTAAATATCACAGTTTGTGTTGTGTTGGTTAATGTGTAATATTGATTTTACAATTGAATAGACAACAGAAATTCCTGAAGGGTGAATGAGGTAGAAAAATGTCTGCCATGCAAATATTCATGCTACTGCAGCTTGAATTCTCAAAGGTTCACATAAGGCAGTGGTTCCCAAACTTGTTCGGCCGCTTGTGCAGGGAAAGCCCCTGGTGGGCCGGGCCAGTTTGTTTACCTCCCAGTGGCTGCAGTTCGCTGCTCCAGGCCAATGGGAGCAGCTGGAAGTGGCACAGGCTGAGGGACATACTGGCTGCCACTTCCAGCAGCTCCCATTGGCCTGGAGCAGTGAACCGCGGCCACTGGGAGCCACGATCGGCCGAACCTGTGGACGCGGCTGGTAAACAAACCGGCCCGGCCCACCAGGGGCTTTCCCTGCACAGGTGGCAGAACAAGTTTGGGAACCACTGACATAAGGTGATCACAAAAGGTTTGCAAGGATGTTCAAATTGAAATGAACTTTGAATTAGAACAAATATTTGCAATTCCCCCTCCCCCACTATTTTCTCATCTCTAGTAGAAATGAGAGAGGGATGGGATCTGAGAAAACTGAGACAGAGAGGCCAATAGGAGAGAATGTTTGTGTGGGTGTCCTGTGAGTGCATAGCCCAGAGTGTGATTGAGGCGGTTGCAAAAGCTGTGGTCCAATTTGTTAGCATTAAGCATTGGTCTGGGTGTGGCTGAGAAGCTATTCTGGGATTTATGGAGGTGTTGCCCCAGATCTGTTTTAGGTAATGAGACGTCTGAGATATTGCTCAGGGTCTATTTAAAGATGTGGCTTTCCAGAATAAATTTTTAAACATGGCTGTGTTTTGACAAATCCAATTTATTGTAGGTAGTTTGTTCCCAGATGATTTGGGGCCAGTCATCTTGCATGTGTGAGAAGGCCCTAGAAGCAGCTATTTTTGAACAATGCATAGCTGCATAGGGGAAGGACAGTTATACAGCACTGGAAGAATGGATACTGTATTCTTGCCTATGGAGGCTGAAAAGGTTGTAACTGCCTCTTCACGAAGCTGTCAAGCTCTAATGATTAAATCCCACAGTATACATGTTCTGTGCAGTGGTTTTTTGTGCCTATTTTCCTTCATGCCTTTAATCTCTCAGCAGGTTGGAGAAGGGTCCTGTTATGTGCTTGGTTCTGACCTACAGCACCACTGTGCATATTAGGTAAATAATTTAGAAAGAGTGTAAAAAGGAATTACTTTAGACACAGGTGCCAGCTTCCTCTTTGTCCCGGGGGTACTCAACCCCTGCTTCACCCTAGGCCCCACCCCCACTCCACGTCTTCCCCCACACCCCCACCTCGCCCCGACTCTTCCTGCCCCCCTCTGCCATTCTTCTCTTTCCACCCAGTTCCACCCCCACCCTGAGCGCACCCCATCCCCGCTCCTCCCCTCCCCAGTGCCTCCTGCATTCAGCGGAACAGCTGATTTCAGCAGGCGGGAGGCCCTGGGAGGAAGCGGAAGGAGTTGAGCAGTGGGGCCGCTGGCAGCAGGAAGCACTGTGGGGGATGCGTGGAGCTGGCTGTTGGTGGATTCTAAGCACACATAAATTTTTTTCCGTGGGTGCTCCAGCGCCTATGAATTGAGATACCAATTTTCCTTGATCTCACCTCTGATATCTAGATCATTAGAAAAGGTGATACATTGGTGGGTTGAGGGCCCAATTCAACTTTTCTTGAACTCACTGGGGCACTTGCATTGATTTCAGTGGGAGATGGATTGGGCCTCTACAGAGATCAATGTTTGAGAATGCTTTCTAAAATCATAACTGGATGCAAGGTAGAGCTATAATGAACCTTCTCAGTTTTTACGTAGGAGACCAGCATTGTATCCAACAAATTTGATGCCACAAACAAAAGAAACTGGATGGAGATGAGGGGTCTTAATGGAGACTGAGCTTGGGTTGGTTATGGGGGGGCATTCTGACCTCCAGGGTGACAGCGCTGCTCAGGTTTGGCTCCATCTCCCTGACGGGTGGCCAACTGGGCCAAAACTGTGAGCATGGCCTTGTGGCCTGGTGCATGGCTTCAGAGTGCCACACTTTGAAATTTGGTGTGGCTGCGCACTGCCATCATGACAAAGGGGCACCCGTGCCAAACCTGAGTGGTGCTGCAACCTGAGAGGTTGTAATGCCTGAAGCAGGGAGCTGGGCCCAGTAGCTCCGTGGGACCATAGCCACAAGAGCCACCATGTGACCCACTGAAACCTTGTGGCAACCTAAGTTTGGGTTACGACCCCCAGGCTGAGAAACCCTGGCCTACAAGATGTGTGAAAAGCAGGTGAGCAAGCACACAAGACAGATTCTTGCTTCCAGTGCTACCTTCAGTCAGATGTCCCAGAAGGTATGTAGTTAGGGTTCCCTGGAAAAGGTGATGAAGACTTATTTTGTCAAAATTGTTTGCGCTATAGGCTTCTCACACAATGGGCCATTGCATTCCACCAGGGTCAGATCTCACTGTTTATTCTGTTGTTCATTTTCATTTTCCATAGAGGAGAGCAGATAAAGGGGCAGGACAAGGATGAACTGAAACGATTAGGCTTCACTGTTCACATATCCAGAATGAATAACTGACTTCCTTCTGCCTCTTGCATGAAGTTTATATGAAAAACAACAGTAGATATTTGGTAAGACCAGCAGTAATTTAGTGGTTTTAGATATTTTATAGCAAAGCCCTTGAAGTAGAGTAAAACTAACAGCATGTTATATTTTGTATGAGAGCTTGTTTATGCTTTTTTTTTTCACCTTCCACCATCCAGTTGAATATTTTTCTCCCTGTCTATAGAAGTTGCCAGTATAATCTTTTACTGATATGCCTGATTCAGTTAACTGAGATGTGGACTCATGCAGCTCCTCCTGCTGTCTGAATGTTTAGTTGTGCTGTCATGAGTTCACAATAACAAAGAGATATAGAACAGGAAAATATCAGCCTCCAGGCATGAAACTGTGCTACAAATGATAATAGGTACAGCAAGCTGGAAACCTTTAATCAGGTGAGATGAATATTATTCACACATACACATGTGTGCTATAGATAGATAGATATATACACGCACACCACAGTATAGCTTGAACCACTGTAGATATGAATTTTTCAGGCTAATTGTAACATGATTTTAAGTATTATCCTGCACTTATCCTAAGTCAGCATTTTTCCTCTTTACAAAGGACAACTGATTTATTGAAACACGTTTTCAAAAGCTAAATACTTCACCAGCTGCATTGGGGGCTGGACTAAAACATTATATGCTAGTTTGAATGATTACAAATCTAACTTTCCCGCATTCCTTTTTTCTAAAAGGTTAGTATGTTTCCTTGAGAGACACATGACCAATAAGTCAGAACAATCAACTCTTTGATGTGAGGACTGGCTAGCCAGCCCATCAGGCCTGTGAAATATACCAGCAGCAAAGCAGTAATGTGCATTTAGAGAAGTGATCAGTCTGCCTGGAGTAGCTAACATGATTCAGGTTGGTTGTCAAGGGCTCACAAAGGTCTGATAGCAAGAGAATGCTATAATTGGTTACAGTTTTTCATTAGGGTGCAAATCAAATGATACAACCAACACCAAAGCTCTTTGTTGCCCTCTGCAGGGACAGAAATCAGGAACCTTATTCAGCAGATACTGAAAAGGGGAAGAGGGGACAAAAAAGGAGGGGGGAGAAGGTGATTAAAGGAGTCTTGAAAGAATATACATTCAGAAAGCAGTAAATCTTGCTGCATTTCTGGCTTATCTGTAGTTTAGTGATTTAAACGGTAGGCAATATTTTAAAGAACTGATGTCTTTAATGCTTTAGAAAGGTAGGGGATTGCTGTCCATGGAAAATGGAGGTTTTTTTCATGAGCCAATGCAATATGGAAGAGGTAGTATATGTTTTGCTTGAAAGATACTGTTACTGTTATGTGCAATGTATAAATAAATAATTGTTTCAGCTTTTCAACTTAACAGGTGAGCGTAGGGTTAAAGAAGAAATAATATTTTTGCTCATTTAGTGGAACAAAGGTTCGGTGTGCCAAAAATATAAGAAATGTATTCTAAAGGCATGGGTATAGGAGAGAGATGTTCTAATCCAGCTTTCTCAGATAGTCTTCAGAAGCATAAATCTCATTCCAAATTAAAAAATTACAAAGTAGCTAAAAAAAATGAAGGGCAGAAGGAAAATTATTTGGTAGGGAGAGAAAATAGAAACATAGCTCCATTAGAAAAATCTCTCTCTCTGCTGCCTCTGCTTTTCAAGGCTGATGGGAGGGCAGCTGCTTGTTTAAGTTTCTGTAGATTTCTTTACAAGAGCATAGCCCATCAGCTGATGGCTGAGATATATGCATAATACATGCATTCATAAATGAACATTGATCATCCTTGGAATATTAGATTACTTTGTGATGAACTCATACTTCTTAGGTTCCTTAGGTATTAACACCACAGGGACACCTTGTAAAACTGCATCTGCTCAGATATACCTTATGTTTTATAGGCTATTTTTTGTCTTCTATAATCCAAAGAATACAAAATCATTTTCCGAATAAGATCTGCATGGAATTGTCTTAAGGAAATCAGGCTTTAGGGGTTGGAGAAGACATTGCTTCTATGTACATGAATCTTTACATAGCTGCTGTGCTATTTTACCCTGGAAAGTATTATTTGTAGTAAGAAGAGAAAAATGGTGTATTGCCAGAATCCCAACAGGAAGCTTAAAATTATCTCGTCTATGTGCGCACATGAATGCATGTAGAGGCTGATCCTGCACCATAGGAGTCAATGACAAAACTCCTATTAACTTCAGCGGGTGCAAGATCAAGACTATATATAAATATAGAGTGTGAGCATGTATAACTGTATCAGAGAGAATGGCTGAAGATTTAGGACTATATTTTGGCTTTTAATCTGTATCTCAATTTGGAGTGTGAAAAGGCTTTACAACAACAGGAGTGCCCAAGGGCATTATGGCGGAGTCCAGAGGACATGTGGGAACATATGCCCAAGTGGGATCTGCATCACCCCTTAAAACCATGCAATGTATATTACCCTTTCTGTCTTCCAAATGAGGGGAAATCCATTAGTAGCTTCAATGGAAGCAGAGAAGCGGAGAGGGACCTTATTTGCGATCAGTTATCTATCTTCATCCGCCTAACCCAGGCAGGAAAAAAAGGATGTTCCAAGTACAGTATATGTTTAACAAACATTGTCTTCCCTATGTCTATCTTTGAGATTGTGAGGTCGTCAGGACCCGGACAGGCTTTAAATTTGTGTCCTGTACTGCTCTGAGCTCATTGCTGGCATATAAACAAATAGATAAATAGTACGATGTATTTCATATATTTCAATGTAAAATACTACATTTACCTAAAATATTCTAAACTTAGCCAATGTTGGTCATATTTTAAAATGTGCACACTGACCCAATTTTTAGTTACTATGAAAATGGGTTGATTTTTATTTGTTCAGTGAAAATATATGTGAAATACAGGTAGTGATGCTTCTGAAGAATGCAATAATTACATGGACCATGCAGTATTTGCTGTGAGGGAAAGCACTGAATATTTAGTTTAACAGCTCTTCTATAAGTTGGTGTGATTCAACTTCCAACATGGCTACAAAGGTTTAACTGGGAACATCATAAATTAGCAGTAGCACGAAGTGACCACATAAATATCCGATCCCACAAAACTACAGCAGTGAACTTGTTAGAATAGGGAAAGGAGGAAGGAGGCTGAATAATTGGCCAGGTCCTTCTTTTTTTCCTGAAACTGCTGCTCAGTCCTAAAGTTGCCAACTTGTCTGTTTGATGGCTTGGCAAGGCTCTGTCAGGAAATGTACAAACTGCAGCTTGTAGAAACAGAAAAATATAGAAATTTGACTAATATGGAAGAAGAGTATATAGCCTTATAAAATCAGTTTTTAACCTGGAACTGCCAGACCTCGTTAAGGAGAAGGATTGGTTTCTTGTAACCTTAATCACATTTGAAGTAGTTAGCCTATTAAGCCTAGTTTAGTCCATGATTCTATTAACAGCTTTGGTCTGCATCCACAGCACTTCCCTACATTAGAGAACACATACTGTACATAGCTGTATGGAAAGAAGAGGAAAACAGCAGTGCTGGAATAAAGTATATGGCTTTTACACCTGTTGGGAATCTTTATGAAGTTTCTATTCTCAGCATTCGATACAAGCATAGAAATGACAAATCTAGGTGGAGGAGGATGGGAAGAGGAAATAAACATTTCTTAGGTGGTTTTAACTAGCACTTCTCTTAAATGATGGTCCTGAAAGAATGAATTTCAGTCAGTCAGTGGTCAGGGAAGGAGGAATGTCTTGGTTTTGGTTGGGCCAGAAATACTGTGAGAACAGTCTTGTTTGTGTATTTTGATATTTCTGTTGTCATTTGCAGGCAAAGACTGGAAGTGCAGAGGTGCAGTGAAAAATTAGGAAACAGAAATGAATCAAACTTTCTCGGACTTCAGAGAAAGTTCATGTCATTTTATCCAAACCCACAGGCCCATGCTTGCTAAGGACATCCATATTTTCTTTTCTTCCCCTCCCCCATGAAACTGCCCTACTAAAATTAAAGGGTTCTGTCAAACCATACATGCCCCAACTTTAAACTAATTAAATATATTGTAATAGGTTGAAAAAGTCCTTGGGATTCTAACTGTCTAATTTCATTGTGATTTTTTTTTTCTAATTCATCATTCAAATTACTGAACTTTTTAAAAAGTGTATTTTGTAGCAACCAGAAAACATTCTTTTGTACTCTCCCTGCAGGTTTTGCAGAAGGAAATGAACTAACTTAAGACCAGAGCCTGCCAACCCTTACTTGTGTGAGTAAAAGGAGTAAGAAACAGTGATTACAAAGCTGTAACTATAGCTAGCAAAACCTGTCCCAGATTCTGTTCCGATTTATATCCTGTGCAAATCTCAGTCTCGCCAATCTCAAAAGTTCAAAAATCATGATTCAGAGTCACAAAAAGCATGAGCTTGACCTCCAAACCCTGATCTTTTTATATATGGTTTTTGGTCTGTCTTCTGTCCTTTGTGCTGTGTGTTTGTCTAAAAGAGAGACAGAGAGAGTGCTGCCAACTCTTGCAAATTTTGAGTAAATTAATTTGGCCCTTATTGCAAGAGCTCTTGAAAGAGGACCCAAACAAGATAAGGGCCCCTGTATGCTAGAACTGTACAAACACATGGTAAAATAGAGTCCCTAATGTGCGGGGTCAGTTTGTGACATGGTAGCTGGAACTGACCAATTTCATCTTGGAGAGGGGCTCCCAAATATCCCATAGCTAAGCTGCACAGGACTCAGACTGGTGACCTATAGGTGAAAGATTCTATAGATTATTAGCAATGCTCTGAGGCATCCAGTCCCCCATACATGCTAATATTCCCCGTTTGAGTATAAGACTTGCATTGTGGAAATGTACATTTATTAAATCAAGCTCTGACCTTTTTGGCCCTGACACCAACAGGATCTTTCACTGTCTAGGCACATGGATGAAATCTCCCACCTATTGTGGTCAGTCTCAGATCAACACTGTTCATAAAGGGACAGCCCCATTTATCAAAAGCAAATAATAAAAATGCAACAGTAAAAGAAATACTACACAACATCCAGCTCATCCAAATTCACTTCCTAATACACCACTTTGCAGTATAAAACCATTCTAACAATTACTCCAGGATACTTATACTAACTTTTAATACTTATATTTAACACTATATATTCTTACATGGGTCATCAGCAGGGATGGAACCTGCAGTCTTCTGATTTATTGCATAGACCTCTTCCACCCACTCCAGCTATAGCAGTAAATGACAGTATGTAAGGGATTGCAGTGCAGCCTATAGATGGGGACACAACACAGACGCTGCCAGGATGTTACATAAGTGTGTGTGAAACAGCGGTGGAACACTGGGCACCAGGATTCTTATTGTTGTTTCTGGCTCTGGCAGTAGATTGTGGTTACAGTCAAAACAACCAAATGTAACAGTGGCCATATCATCAGGTAATCTCGGGGGAGGGAAATGAACCTGGACTTGCCGATGTAAAAGCATAATTCTCTAAATTACTTGACTTCTTGGTGTAAAAGTGGTAGCAGAATCATCAACCTGTACATGTGGTCTTCCTGCTAAAAGGTGACACACGGTTTGTATGGGTTACAGAAGCCCCTAATTTGACATGTTGTTTTGAAAGTGTGTGTGGCAAAGTGGATGAGCATTGGTTCTGCTGTAAAGAACCATGGATTCTACTTGCAGCTTCTCCTGAAGAGGCTTTCTCCAAGCTTTCAGTTAACTTAGCTGTAAATGGGTATTCTGTTTCTGTAATATGGGGGAAAGTTAGTTACCTCTCCAAGGTAAAAAACTTGGCTAATGCTAAGGGTTTTTCAGAACAGCAAGATTAGTCTCTCTCTTGGGTTATGCTTCCCCAAAAGTGTGTGAAGGCTTCAGATCTTTACATTTTGTGAGACTGCCTTGCCTTTCACAAATGTATCACGAGTCCCAGTACCTGGAAGTATTGGAAATATCATGGGAGAACCTAATCTTACAAAATCACCGACCGCAAACCCAGATGTTCCAATAAGCTTACACATTATTCATCAGGATGTAATGACTTTTCAAGGTATCCTGATGACAAATCTTTCCCTCATTCTATTTAACGATGCTATTTTCCCATTAATTTCACTGCGGGTGGTTGGGGTATAAGGTTTGGTAAACTTGCTCCTATTTCTAGAGCTAATACCATGGATGAAGCTGGAACACTTCATGTAGATGTTTTGGGTGAGATAATGAAATTTGCTGATGATACAAAGATGGGAGGCACTATCAATACAGAGGAGGATTGGAATGTTATACAGGAAGATCTGGATGAACTCAAAGACTAGAGTGACAGAAATAGGATAAAATTCAGTAGTACAAAGTGCCAGGTCATTTGCTTAGAGTCTAATAATAAGTGTTTCTGCTATAATCTGGGGGTTTATCAGTTGGAAGCCATGGAGGAGGAGAAAGACCTGTGTGTCTGGGTTGATCACAGGATGACCATGAGCCACCAGTGTGGTGCAACTCTGAAAAGGCAAATGTGATCCCAGGGTGCATCAGGCAACGACTTTCCAGTAGAGATAGAGAAGTATTAATACCAGCGTACAAGGCACTGGTACAATCTCATTTGGAATACTGTGTACAATTCTGGTCACTCATGTTCAAGAAAGATGAAGTCAAACAGGAAAAGATGCAGGGAAAAGCTATTAGGATGAGTAGGGAAAGTGAAGGGCCTATTTTATGGTGAGGAGACTGGAAGAGCTTGGTTTGTTTAGTCTATCAAAAAGAAGGCTGAGAGGGGCTTGCTCTAAATAAATACATCAGGGACGGTGAAGAGCCAGGATCCGATCTGGATATGGATAGAGACCTCTTTAATGTTTTTAATGAAGTAAATACTAATGGGAATTGTGTGATCATGGGAGACTTTAACTTCCCAGATATAGACTGGAGGACAATAATAATAATAATAATAATAATAATAGTAATAATAATAGAGCTCAGATTTTCCTGGATGCAATAGCTGATGGATTCCTTCACCAAGTAGTTGCTGAACCAAGAGGGGATGCCATTTTAGATTTGGTTTTGGTGAGCAGTGAGGACCTCAAAGAAGAAATGGTTATAGGGGACAACCTTGGTTCGAGCGATCATGAGCTAATTCAGTTCAAACTAAATGGAAGGATAAACAAAAATAGATCTGTGACTAGGGTTTTTCATTTCAAAAAGACTAACTTGAAAAAATTAAGGAAATTAGTTAGGGAAGTGGATTGGACTGAAAAACGTGTGGATCTAAAGGCGGAGGAGGCTTCGAATTACTTCAAGTCAAAGTTGCAGAAACTATCAGAAGCCTGCATCCCAAGAAAGGGGAAAAAATTCATAGGCAGGAGTTGTAGACCAAGCAGGATGAGCAAGCATCTCAGAGAGGTGATTAAGAAAAAGCAGAAAGCCTACAAGGAATGGAAGATGGGAGGGATTAGCAAGGAAAGATACCTTACTGAGGTCAGAACATGTAGGGATAAAGTGAGAAAGACCAAAAGCCATGTAGAGTTGGACCTTGCAAAGGGAATTAAAACCAATAGTAAAAGGTTCTAAAGCCATATAAATAAGAAGAAAACAAAGAAAGAAGAAGTGGGACCGCTAAACACTGAGGATGGAGTGGAGGTTAAGGATAATCTAGGCATGGCCCAATATCTAAACAAATACTTTGCATCAGTCTTTAAAGAGGCTAATGAGGAGCTTAGGGATAATGGTAGGATGTCAAATGGGAATGAGGATATGGAGGTAGATATTACCACATCCGAGGTAGAAGCCAAACTCAAACAGCTTAATGGGACTAAATCGGGGGCCCGGATAATCTTCATCCAAGAATATTAAAGGAACTGGCACATGAAATTGCAAGCCCATTAGCAAGAATTTTTAATCAATCTGTAAACTCAGGGGTCTTACCGTATGACTGGAGAATTGCTAACATAGTTCCTATTTTTAAGAAAGTTAAAAAAAGCAATCCGGGTAACTACAGGCCTGTTAGTTTGACATCTGTAGTATGCAAGGTCTTGGAAAAAATTTTGAAGGAGAAAGTAGATAAGGACATTGAGGTCAATGGTAATTGGGACAAAATACAACATGGCTTTACAAAAGGTAGATCGTGTCAAACCAACCTGATCTCCTTCTTTGAGAAGGTAACAGATTTTTTAGACAAAGGGAACGCATTGGATCTAATTTACCTCAATTTCAGTAAGCATTTGATACGGTTCCATATGGGGAATTATTAGCTAAATTAGAAAAGATGAGGATCAATATGAAAATTGAAAGGTGGATAAGGAACTGGTTACAGGGGAGACTACAGTGGGTCACACTGAAAGGTGAACTGTCAGGCTGGAAGGAGGTTTTTGTGGAGTTCCTCAGGGATCAGTTTTGGGACCAATCTAATTTAATCTTTTTATTAGTGATGTTGGCACAAAAAGCTGGAAGGTGCTAATAAAGTTTGTGGATGACACAAGGCTGGGAGGTATTGCCAATACAGAGAAGGACTGGGATATCGTACAGGAAGATCTGGATGACCTTGTAAACTGGAGTAATAGTAATAGGATGAAATTTAATAGTGAAAAGTGCAAGGTCATGCATTTAGAGATTAATAACAAGAATTTCTGTTATAAATTGGGAATGCATCACTTGGAAGTAACAGAGGAGAAGGACCTTGGAGTATTGGTTGATCACAGGATGACTATGAGCTGCCAATGTGATATGGCTGTGAAAAAAGCTAATGGGGTCTTGGGATGCATCAGGCGAGGTGTTTTCAGTAGAGATAAGGAGGTGTTAGTACCATTATACAAGGCACTGGTGAGACCTCACCTGGAATACTGTGTGCAGTTCTGGTCTCCCATGTTTAAGAAGGATGAATTCAAACTGGAACAGGTACAGAGAAGGGCTACTAGGACAATCCGAGGAATGGAAAACCTGTCTTATGAAAGGAGACTCAAGGAGCTTGGCTTGTTTAGCCTAACCAAAAGAAGGCTGAGAGGAGATAAGATTGCTATCTATAAATATATCAGAGGGATAAATACCACAGATGGAGAAGAATTATTTAAGCTCAGTACCAATGTGGACACAAGAACAAATGGATATAAACTGGCCATCAGGAAGTTTAGACTTGAAATTAGAAGAAGGTTTCTAACCATCAGAGGAGTGAAGTTTTGGAACAGCCTTCCAAGGGAAGCAGTGGGGGCAAAAGACATATCTGGCTTCAAGACTAAGCTTGATAAGTTTATGGAGGAGATGATATGATGGGATAGCCTAATTTTGGCAATTAATTGATCTTCGACTATTAGCGGTAGATATGCCCAATGGCCTGTGATGGGATGTTAGATGGGGTGGGATCTGAGTTACTACAGAGAATTCTTTCCTGGGTATCTGGCTGGTGAGTCTTGCCCACATGCTCAGGGTTTAGCTGATTGCCATATTTGGGGTTGGGAAGGAATTTTCCTCCAGGGCAGATTGGCAGAGGCCTTGGGGGTTTTTCGCCTTCCTCTGCAGCGTGGGGCACGGGTCACTTGCTGGAGGATTCTCTGCACCTTGAAGTCTTTAAACCATGATTTGAGGACTTCAGTAGCTCAGACATAAGTTAGGGGTTTGTTATAGGAATTGGTGTGTGAGATTCCGTGGCCTGCGTTGTGCAGGAGGTCAGACTAGACAATCATAATGGTCCCTTCTGACCTTAAAGTCTATGATTCTATGATTCTTTTATTTAACTTGGGACATTTTCTAATCAAATCTGGGTCGAAGAATGATGTTGTACTGAAAACAGGAGGATTTTCAGATATTTCAGTTTCCGTATGACAGCTGGTCTCATCTGAGCTTTGTCTGAGATTCTGAGTTTGTCTAAACCCAAACACCCATGTTCACATGGACTGAAACTGAGGCAAATCAAGAACCACTAAGTAAAACTCTCAAGTTTCACACTGCTCTAAAAGGGCTAAAAATATATAATTAATTAGCCAAATCTTAAGAGACACTGAGCACCTGCGATGCTGCTGAAATCAGCTTGTGATGTAGGTGCTCAGCAACTCTGGAGAATAACAAACAGGAAAATTCAACCTTACTGCCACTGAAATATCCACCTTGGGTCCTCCATCACTTATGCAGGCAAGGCTCTGGCATTCACATATCTTCTGATGAGAGCTGCAAGGGTTTATCCTTGCAACCTATAATGCTATCACACATAGCAAGGTTTAGTTTTATCCCTGAGACGTTTCTGTTATCCCAAATGCTCACTTTTCCAAAACCTCTACCATGTAGCACAAAGGTGAAATATAACTGTAACCATTGATGGAGGTGTAGGGTTCACCAATCATTCAGGAGGACATCCTTATCGTTTCCCCATCAGAGACCTCCATCAGGGTCTCTGAGGCACTTCTGGGAAGCGAGACACTCAAAAAATCCAGTGGTCACTATGAGACTTGAACTGCAGGTGCAGATGTTTTTTTCAGAGCTGGCACAAAGTGTTACTAAGCAATGAAGATCTAATCCTCCCATTGACTTCAATGGTAAAATTCCCGTAGACTTCAATGGCAGTAGGATTAGGCCACAAATAGAGGTTTCTTTCGCAGGAGTGGTATAAGGTATTGAATGATTTCATTTTATCACTACTGACCCTGCCTGCCTTCCTTGGATAAGAATCTTCATTCATGATGGTAGACTTAATTTATCACACTCCTCTTTCTTCCCTTGCCACCTCTCCCCTATTTCCTGCTGAAGGGCACTGTCATGCAACTTTCTGGTGTGTGTGTGTGTGTGTGTGTGTGTGTGTAGATTAAAGGTTTAATGAAGATGTATGCTTTACTCACTTTTCCCTCTTTATTTCCTACTCTGAAGATGCGTTTCTTGATGACATATTTCTGAAAGGAAGTGAATAGAGATTTTTTTTCTTAGGGTATACAGATTGTGACATTCACCAGGTGTACCCAGGGTTATGAGGCACCTCATCTCATCATGAGGAAGTCTTGGCTATGCCTGCTCTGTCAGTACTCTGAAACCACCAGCCTCTGGTAACATAAGCTTCCAGGCCTCCAGCTATCTTCCAGGCCTCTGCAGGTCTCTCTCCAGGTTAGTGTGAACCACACACCAACCCCCAAGTGCTAACACTCCCAGAATTACCAGTCCTGCTGTTCCCAAAGGAACATTACATACCAGCTTGTAAGATTCAGCTCAGGATCACCACTTTGCTTAAGTGATAGTGAGTAAGAATATTGGAAACAAAGGGATACATATAAAATCATAACATGCTGTCTAGAGACTAAATCAAACTAACAGGTTAACCTCCTGTCTAAAGAAGCTTATCTCACCAGCATTTTCAACCAAGCCTGGTTGAGACCCATCTTTCATGAACAAACTCACACTGTGTTTACTTCCTAGGTGGAGGCTGCCATTGCCCAGGTGTCATCTTTGTCCCTGAAATATACTAGAGCAAACCTTTGATGTGCACTTTAAGATAGGGTTCCTTCCCCCCTCCCACTGCTTACTTTTCTCTCTTTGAAGTTTTCATAATCCATCAGACAGGTTCAGACTAGTGAGAGGAGGCCCATTGTGAACCATACAATACTTAATTTACATGTAAACAGGGAGATAGATAAACATTTCTTGTCAGACAAAAAACCTGTTTTTCATCTTTGCCGGTGATCAGTCCCGAGACACAGTCTTTAAGAACATAATTTTTAGTGTACATACATACCTCTTTACACAACACCCATACATACATTTTGTGATGAAACTGATGACCAATGTAACACACTGGCTTTTATTTGAGACCTCACACGACACTCTTCAGTGAACTAGAATGTAATACCAGACACAGAGGTGAAAGTGGGCCGGTATGGGCCAGTACGGTATACGGTATGGGCCGCCGGTACTGGACCATACTGTACCTTTAGCGCTTTAAAGTTGCTGCCCCTTTTGCCCCAGCCCCAGGGCTGCTGATGTGGGGGGGCAGCTGCCCCAGGGGCCAACGATTTTAAAGGGGCTGGGGCTACCGGCTGCCACTACTGCAGCAGCGGCTGGAGCCCCGGGCCCTTTAAATTGCTGCCGGAGCCCTGGGCGGTGCAGGCCGGGCAGCGTGGAAGGGCTGGCTGGGGGAGGCTGACCTCCCAGCCCCACCTCTTCCGTCCGAGGCCCCGCCCCTTCTGGGGGCCCAGAGCTGGGCCCCCGTACCAGTAAGTCTTTTATGATACCTTCACCCCTGACCAGACATGAGATTCCTGTAGCCCTCATGCACCCCCTCTGTGCTCCTTGCCTGTTGACACTAAGAGGTTTCTGGGTCACACAGATATATTTTTCAATTGCCTCTCAAATATACGCAGAGTTTGTTTTGGGGGCGGTAGGGGTAGGGGAAAGGAGGGCCTGAGACTGAAGAGCTCCTATTACCAAATTGTTTAGGTAAGAATCAGGATTCAAGTGTCAGATCCATATGGGAAGTGTAAACTAATCTATTAGTTCCCTGCTTTGTCTCATAAATGTTTTAATGCTCACAAAAAGAGCCAGATTAACAGCGTTGGAAAGTGAAGCTTTTTATATACCAGCAGAACAGGTACTGGGTGGGCAGCAGTACCTTCCTTAGGGTATGTCTACACTACGAAATTAGGTCGAATTTATAGAAGTCGGTTTTTTAGAAATAGGTTTTATATATTCAAGTGTGTGTGTCCCCACAGAAAATGCTCTAAGTGCATTAAGTGAATTAACTCAGCGGAGCACTTCCACAGTACCCAGGCTAGAGTCGACTTCCGGAGTGCTGCACTGTGGGTAGCTATCCCACAGTTCCCGCAGTCTCCGCTGCCCATTGGAATTCTGGGTTGAGATCCCAATGCCTGATGGGGCTAAAACATTGTCGCGGGTGGTTCTGGGTACATATCGTCAGGCCCCCGGTCCCTCCCTCCCTCCGTGAAAGCAAGGGCAGACAATCGTTTCACACCTTTTTTCCTGAGTTACCTGTGCAGACGCCATACCACAGCAAGCATGGAGCCTGCTCAGGTAACCGTCACCGTATGTCTCCTGGGTGTTGGCAGACTTGGTACTGCATTGCTGCACAGCAGCATCAACCCATTGCCTTGTGGCAGCAGACGGTACAGTACGACTGGTAGCCGTCATCGTCATGTCCGAGGTGCTCCTGGCCAGATATGGGCACAGGGACTAAATTTGGAGTGACTTGACCAGGTCATTCTCTTTAGTCCTGCAGTCAGTCCTATTGAACCATCTTATGGTGAACAGGCAGGCGATATGGATTGCTAGCATCCATACCAACTGTACCATCTTCTGCCAGGCAGGCAAGAGATGAGGATTGCTAGCAGTCCTACTGCACTGTCTGCTGCCGAGCAGCCATGAGATGTGGATGGCTTGCAGTCCTTCTGCACCGTCTGCTGCCAGCCAAAGATGTAAAAGATAGATGGAGTGGATCAAAACAAGAAATAGACCAGATTTGTTTTGTACTCATTTGCTTCCCCCCCTCCCCCATCTAGGGGACTCATTCCTCTAGGTCACACTGCAGTCACTCACAGAGAAGGTGCAGCGAGAGCCAGATTTCGTAGTGTAAATCTAGCCATGTATCAAACAGAGACCAGACCAACCTGCTTGTTCCAATAAGAACAATTACTTAGGTGCACCATTTCTTATTGGAACCCTCCGTGAAGTCCTGCCTGAAATACTCATTGATGTAAAGCTACCCCCTTTGTTGATTTTAATTCCCTGTAAGCCAACCCTGTAAGCCATGTCGTCAGTCGTCCCTCCCTCCATCAGAGCAACGGCAGACAGTTGGGAATCAATTTGGAGTGGGCAAATCTACTGTGGGGGCTGCTGTGATGCAAGTAGCCCACGCAATCAAAGATCTGCTGATATCAAGGGTAGTGACCCTGGGAAATGTGCAGGTCATAGTGGATGGCTTTGCTGCAATGGGATTCCCTAATTGTGGTGGGGCCATAGACGGAACCCATATCCCTATCTTGGCACCGGAGCACCAAGCCACCGAGTACATAAACCGCAAGGGGTACTTTTCAATAGTGCTGCAAGCTCTGGTGGATCGCAAGGGACGTTTCACCAACATCAACGTAGGATGGCCGGGAAAGGTGCATGATGCTCGCATCTTCAGGAACTCTGGTCTGTTTCAAAAGCTGCAGGAAGGGACTTTATTCCCAGACCAGAAAATAACTGTTGGGGATGTTGAAATGCCTATATGTATCCTTGGGGACCCAGCCTACCCCTTAATGCCATGGCTCATGAAGCTGTACACAGGCAGCCTGGACAGTAGTCAGGAGCTGTTCAACTACAGCCTGAGCAAGTGCAGAATGGTGGTAGAATGTGCATTTGGACGTTTAAAGGTGCACTGGCGCAGTTTACTGACTCGCTTAGACCTCAGCGAAACCAATATTCCCACTGTTATTACTGCTTGCTGTGTGCTCCACAATATCTGTGAGAGTAAGGGGGAGAAGTTTATGGCAGGGTGGGAGGTTGAGGCAAATCGCCTGGCTGCTGGTTACGCGCAGCCAGACACCAGGGCGGTTAGAAGAGCACAGGAGGGCGCGGTACGCATCAGAGAAGCTTTGAAAACCAGTTTCATGACTGGCCAGGCTACGGTGTGAAAGTTCTGTTTGTTTCTCCTTGATGAAACCCCCCGCCCCTTGGTTCACTCTACTTCCTTGTATGCTAACCACCCTCCCCTCCTCCCTTCGATCATCGCTTGCAGAGGCAATAAAGTCATTGTTGCTTCACATTCATGCATTCTTTATTCATTCAGCACACAATTAGGGGGATGACTACCAAGGTAGCCCAGGAGGGGTGGTGGAGGAGGGAAGGAAAATGCCACACAGCACTTTAAAAGTTTACAACTTTAAAATTTATTGAATGCCAGCCTTCTGTTTTTTGGGCAATCCTCTGTGGTGGAGTGGCTGGTTGGCTGGAGGCCCCCCCCACCGCGTTCTTGGGCGTCTGGGTGTGGAGGCTATGGAACTTGGGGAGGAGGGCGGTTGGTTACACAGGGGCTGTAGTGGCAGTCTGTGCTCCAGCTGCCTTTGCTGCAGCTCAACCATACACTGGAGCATACTGGTTTGATCCTCCAGCAGCCTCAGCATTGAATCCTGTCTCCTCTCATCATGCTGCTGCCACATTTGAGCTTCAGCCCTGTCTTCTGCCCGCCACTTACTCTCTTCAGCCCGCCATTTACTCTCTTCAGCCCGCCACCTCTCCTCCCGGTCATTTTGTGTTTTCCTGCACTCTGACATTATTTGCCTCCACGCATTCGTCTGTGCTCTGTCAGTGTGGAAGGACAGCATGAGCTCAGAGAACATTTCATCACAAGTGTGTTTTTTTTTCTTTCTAATCTTCACTAGCCTCTGGGAAGGAGAAGATCCTGTGATCATTGAAACACATGCAGTGGTGGAGAAAAAAAAAGGGACAGCGGTCTTTAAAAAGACACATTTTATAAAACAGGGGCTACACTCTTTCAGGGTAAACCTTGCTGTTAACATTACATACATAGCACATGTGCTTTCGTTCCAAGGTCGCATTTTGTCTCCCCCCACCGCGTGGCTACCCCCTCAACCCTCCCCCCTCACCATGGCTAACAGCGGGGAACACTTCTGTTCAGCCACAGGCAAACAGCCCAGCAGGAACAGGCACCTCTGAGTGTCCCCTGAAGAAAAGCACCCTATTTCAACCAGGTGACCATGAATGATATCTCACTCTCCTGAGGATAACACAGAGAGATAAAGAACGGATGTTGTTTGAACGCCAGCAAACATACACTGCAATGCTTTGTTGTACAGTGATTCCCGAGTATGTGTTACTGGCCTGGAGTGGTAAAGTGTCCTACCATGGAGGACGCAATAAGGCTGCCCTCCCCAGAAACCTTTTGCAAAGGCTTTGGGAGTACATCCAGGAGAGCCGCGAATGCCAGGGCAAATTAATGCTTTCACATGCTTGCTTTTAAACCATGTATGATATTTTAAAAGGTACACTCACCGGAGGTCCCTTCTCCGCCTGCCGAGTCCAGGAGGCAGCCTTGGGTGGGTTCGGGGGGTACTGGCTCCAGGTCCAGGGTGAGAAACAGCTCCTGGCTGTCGGGAAAACCGGTTTCTCCGCTTGCTTGCTGTGAGCTATCTACAACCTCATCATCATCATCATCTTCTTTGTCCCCAAAACCTGCTTCCATGTTGCCTCCATCTCCATTGAAGGAGTCAAACAACACGGCTGGGGTAGTGGTGGCTGAACCCCCTAAAATGGCATGCAGCGCATCATAGAAGCGGCATGTTTGGGGCTCTGACCCGGAGCGGCCGTTCGCCTCTCTGGTTTTCTGGTAGGCTTGCCTCAGCTCCTTAAGTTTCACGCGGCACTGCTTCGGGTCCCTGTTATGGCCTCTGTCCTTCATGCCCTGGGAGATTTTGACAAAGGTTTTGGCATTTCGAAAACTGGAACAGAGTTCTGATAGCACGGATTCCTCTCCCCATACAGCGATCAGATCCCGTGCCTCCCGTTCAGTCCATGCTGGAGCTCTTTTGCGATTCTGGGACTCCATCATGGTCACCTCTGCTGATGAGCTCTGCATGGTCACCTCTGCTGATGAGCTCTGCATGGTCATCTGCAGCTTGCCACGCTGGCCAAACAAGAAATGAGATTCAAAAGTTCGCGGTTCTTTTCCTGTCTACCTGGCCAGTGCATCTGAGTTGAGAGCGCTGTCCAGAGCGGTCACAATGGAGCACTCTGGGATAGCTCCCGGAGGCCAATGCCATCGAATTGTGTCCACAGTATCCCAAATTCGACCCAGCAAGGCCAATTTAAGCACTAATCCACTTGTCACGGGTGGAGTAAGGAAATCGATTTTAAGAGCCCTTTAAGTGGAAATAAAGGGCTTCATCGTGTGGACGGGTGCAGGTTTACATCGATCTAACGCTGCCAAATTCGACCTAAAGTCCTAGTGTAGACCAGGGCTTAGTGTCTCAGACCTGACTGTATGAGTGAATAGCTCAGTCTCCTTGGGCCATTAATTCTTCAGTGATTCCTCCTGTGACTAGCGCAACCCACATAGGCACTGGAACTATGGGTGCTGGGGTGCTGCCGCACCCCTTGGCTTGAAGTGGTTTTATTCATATACAGGGTTTACAGTTTGGCTAAATGGCTCTCAGCACCCCCATTATACAAATTGTTCCAGCACCTCTGCTCCCATAGCTTCTTTGCTTCCAGCCAGGCTGCCAGTTGTGGTAGTAGTTACTGTGATGTGGCCATCTAATCGCTGGTGATAAGACTGAGACCAAGAAACCCGTGTAGGCCATAGAATGGCTATCAGAGAGTAATAGCTTTTGGCCACCACTGACCTGGCTTAGAGTGAACCTAGTGACCTAGAAGTAAAAGGTTGTGGCTCTCATTAAAAATCCCCTAAGCTACACTGACCTCTTTACTGTTCTGGAAAAACTGTGTTTAATCAGATTAGCTGAATTAGAAACTACATGATCTCAACAGTTAAAAACAATGGCATAGAAACCTTGTTTTCAATTCAGAATGCCCAGACATTAGACAGATGGGGTCTGCTTGATATGAGATATACAAATAGCAACTTCCACATGAGACAAATGTTGCACTGCTCCTACTACTTTGACTGCAGAGAGGCTTCCATCTCTTGGTACAGTTGCTGCCCAAGAATCATGCAGGTCCTTTTTTAGGTTTATCTGGTGAATCCAGCCAGTGAGTTGGCGAAAGGGTTAAAAATTTGTTATTGCTCTAATATGTGGCCACAAGTTGGTAGAAACACAACACTTGTTCATGCATGTATCTAAGGTAGGGCCCACCTCAGGGTCAGTCTTCATGGGAAAAGATAGAGCATCACAATTTTACACAAACTGTCTGGTATAACAATGAAAACTAGAGATATGCTGCATCTGCCTTATAAGCACTGTGCAGCTACACTGCAACTTCAATCAAAATGTAAGTCTGCCTGTGATGATTATCTGTAAAAGAACAAAGTGGCAAACATCTGATATTTGTGCCAAGTAACAAATTTTCCTTGTTTTTCTTGTACGGCAAGTTTTTAGCACCATTTTTACAAAGACCATGTCTACTCAGAATTCCCAGACTATGAGTCAGCCACATTCTGTTATGAACCTGTAAGGTCACATGATGTGGTGTGATGAAACGTTACCTTATGAAGGGGTCAGAGGAGTATTTCAAAGGATCACTTTCAGATTTAAAAATATAAAGCTGTTTCCTAACGCTTCATTTTATTCTGTTGGGACCTTGCCAGACAGTTAGCCAACAGTTCATGATACCTAGTATTCTGATTTATAGAAGCTTCTGCTGTTTTCTAGACAGTTTATGAACCTCAGCACCACAGGGTCTCGCAAACATTACATACTTTATTCTCACAACAACCCTGTGTGAGAGGGAAGTATAATTATCATCATTTTTACAGATGTCGAGGAATGACCAGGTGTTAATTTACATGTAAACAGGCAGATAGAGAAACACATCATGACTTACATAGTGACTTCTACACCATCTCACCTCCTGGAGTAAGGGGCATGGCTGGCTAGTCTCCAGCAATGCTTAGTGACCAGAATAGCTCTTTGGGGCCATGAGCTGCCAGGCAAAAGTTAGAGCAGCCCTGAGGCTAAGACACTTGGGAGACAGTAATTGACTTAATCTGAGCTAGCAATTACTGAGTAAGACAGAAAGTTTCCCATTCTATAGCCCTCCAAACCATCACTATAAAGCACTCAAGTGACATAAGCAGGTCTCATATCGCAACAGGTTGTGCTGCCTTGAGGAACAGCTTGCCACTGATTCTGTAAGGTGAAAGCCATTAAAATGAAGCTATTCGTCTAATTTGCAACATGCAAGCCACAATTACACAAGCAAGTCATTCTTGTCAGGCCATTATGGATGACATTTTGCAAAGACAATACAGTATTATGAAATTAATAGGATCATACCAAAAATAGGGTAATTTAAATGCAATACCACCATTACAGATACCTAAGAACAGGTTAGAGCAAAAGAGTGGATAATAAATATGATCTTTTGTGGCCTGCCTATTATCTACATATTCTTATTCCTCCAATTACATTTTACACTATTTTTACTTTGGTGAGTAAGGGCTGAAGCATTGGACCCTTGTGATAGGTTGCTACTAAGCGCCAATTCAGGAAAGCATCCTGATTCAGAAAGAGCAGGTAAGTGTATACTTCGTGCTTTCCTGATTAGGGATGGATTTATGCATGTGCTTAAGAAAAGTGCTGTTCGGAATTGGAATCTAAGGTTCTAAGTCGAACCCACTGAAGTCAGTGAATTTAGTGGACTTTGCATCAGGTCCTAAAATGGTATTAAAAAAGTCCCTGATAACTAGGATGATGTATGATTTAATAGTGAGTTGTGATAAATAAACTAATGTACAACCTATATTTGTATTGATTTATTTAACCCTCTTGTCACCCCTTATGGGTTTTTAAATTTTTTTTATTCTTTGTTTAAAAAAAAGAAAATATTATGAAATTTTTGTCTGTGAACTGGGTGAAAGGTTGATCAATTCCATTACTTTGAAATCCTAACAGCACCACACATTCCCACCACCATTGCAGCCTTTTTCAGTCTGGGTCTTGGGAAAAGGTGAGAGCTGCAGGCTGGGAGCTCAAACAATTTCCACACAATACACACAAAGTTCCTTTGCCTGATTATTTTGTAGCTCATTTTTAACAAATGTCAAAATGGAAAATCAAGTTGTCATTCCACATACTGAGCCCTTTTTTGCAAAACAGAGGACCTTTATGAGGAAGCAACAATTTATGGTACAGTATCATAGGTGTCCAGTGAGTTGCATGATGGGTGTATAGAGTAACCTGGGGGGTTCCTCAAAAGAAACACAAGTTGGAAATCATGATTTACATCTATGAGTCTCATTTATCCCAAAAGTTTCTTATTTTATAAATGAACATATGTGTAATTTGAAGTCATGGTATGGAGTCTGGCTTGTGAATGCTTTCTTTATAAAAACATTCATAGCATACGTGGGATAGTAGTTTTTTATTCTAATTATTTAATAAATAAAACAACACACGTTGTATTGATTAGAGTATTTCAGTCATCATTTATACTGTCATGGACTGTCACACTGACCTGTATTCAAAGAAGATACTATAGAATGTTTAAAAATAATTATATAATAGAAGCACCTCCCTTACATATATATATCATACAGATTTGGTATCTTAGTATTCATAGTTTTCATTTTTTATTTCAGACTTTGTGGCGGGGTGGGGGCATTAAATGTTTATCTTTTACAGTAGACTTACTCTTGTTCTTATTAAACCCCTAGATGTTTTGCCATTTATTTCAGTGTGAACAGGATTGGGTCAAATATGTATATCTATGTGATAACATAGACCCCAAACCTACAACGAGCTCTGAGCAGGAGGAACCCCATATCCACATATGAGCTTTCAGAATTAAGTCTTTAGTTATCTTCAAAACTGTCAGCATTAGGCCAGACTCTATGCAAACAATCTAAATAGGAACAAAGCTTCTTTAATATTGAGGAGCTGTTAAATATTATAATAAGAGCTTATCTTACTTTTCAGACCTTGGAAACCATATCTGGATTTTTGGTGCAGTTTGTCTTGCTAAGCAGTGCTAGCAATATGTATCTACAACTAGGTTATTGTACTTCTTTTTCAACCCCCTGTGGGCATAGGGTCAGCTGGTCACTTTACCTCTACTAAACTTGAAGATAATGCTAACCGGGCATATCCTAATTTGTAATAAAAATACCAATATGGATTATTCCTTATCTGTTTGCTAGTATGTTCCGTACTGCTCCATGCAAGAAAAGGCACTTCTAAAGAATAGGACAAGATAAAAATGAAAAATGTCAGTCCCTGTTTTTCTTTCTGGATGCAATTCATCCTGTGAAGAGACCTCAAGCGCAGTCTTCATCACCATTTAAGACCCTTGTCTCAAATCCAATGCCCCACAAACAGTGCAAGTAGTTTGTTCATAGCCCAGCCCCTATCTTGCCCTGCAAGTCACTTCCTCTCTGACCCCATTCATGTGGGTGTAATTCACTGGTCCGAGTATGTTACTTCTCTTTCTCTGTCTGTGGCCAGTCCCCAGAGGACGTGAGCCTGTTACAGCTCTCAGCTGGACAGCATCATTCTTTAGCTCTAGTTGTAGAGACTTATGTTCTTAATTCTAGAGTGCTGGGGTTCAGCCATCATCTCGGTGGAAATGGTGGCCATCAAATTGGCACAGTGGAGCTACTGCAGAGCTGGGCCCTCTGTCACCCCCATCACCATACGTACCCAAAAATCTTATTTCCTCTTCCAAAGGAGAACCACATTTGTTCCACTTCTAGGAGAGCTTTCTATGCTGGCGGAGTGGAGGGTTGAAGTTGCCCCTTAACCCAAGCTTTAAGTGTGGCTTAAGAGTTGCTGAGGGCCTTTCCTGGGGGAATTCCACCATGGAAATAGCCTTGTTGTATAACTCATGTGAAGTTCTACGTTTGGTAGCATACAACGTGTATTGTGCTGGCCTCCCCTTTACCCCAGTTCTTTGCTTCCATTAAGGAGAATGCGTGAGTGCGGGTATATGCATCTGTCAGTTTATCTCTGAGAAAGCAAAAAGGAGATTTGAATCAATGTGGTGCTTAGTTCAGGAGCACTGTGCACAGAGGCTTAATGTTCAGCATTACTGAGGACATTCTCAGACATAATGACTTAGTTTACTTGGCAAAGCCCAGTCTGAAAAGGGGAGATGCCTACAAATGAAGCCTCATAAAAGGATATAATTAAACACTGATGCTCCTCAGAATGAAAAGCTTTGAGATAATGACTACAATGGTACACTATACGAATGGAAACAAGATATACCACAATTATATATTTGCAGGTTGATTTAATCTGACAGGATTCTTAGCAATAGTGGGTTTGGCCTTGCTGGGCAAAAACAGCACAGTCCTGTGTGCCCTGTAAATGAGGCATTTATTTATCTTTTATAAATGTATATGTATCAATTAGCAGACTTCCTAATCCAGCTGGAAGTTAACGTCTGTTGAAAATATATCGCTTTATTTGCCATTTTGGCATAGAGTAATTCTTTATGCTCAGACTAGGAGGTTTCTACAGTTCCCTCCCCCTGCCCCATCCCCTGGTTCCCTCCTGGGGAATTATTTTTAATTTTCAACATATGATTTTATGTATATATATCATAGCAGCACCTCCCTCTACTGTAAAACACTTTTAATAGTCATGAGGCAGTGCTGTAATGTACACAGCTACCATAAATCTAGAGTGTGCCCAAATCCTGGTTCTGTAGAAAACCCTCTGTCGGGATCTTGGAATAGTGCCACGGAGGCAGCTAATCCCCCTCTCTTCCCTCTTCCCCCCCCTTCTATTCAGAAGTGGTAAAATCTGCACACAGAGGATTCCTCACACATGTGAATCTTGGGTCATAGTCTGGCTCAAATTGTCTTGCACCTTTCAGACATACAAGTAGATAAGCTTACCTCAGAATTTGCAATGTGGCATTATACCACTATTGCTGAGGTAAATTTCTCTATTTGTGGTTCTAAGGCATTATCTGTTGTGACTGAAATGTTTTAAGGGCCCTCCTGTATTTTATTATCAAACTACAGTACTGGAACATGGTTATTAAAAGTGTAAGATAGGAAAAGGAGTATACTGATGTTATGATACAAAATAAAAAAGATGCTGACAAGAAAGAAACTCTGACTCCTACAGATACAAACAACTAGCAGAGTTAGCAGGACAAATGGCACCAAAAATCCAGATGTGGAGGAGATATCCAAAGGGCATTACAGGGTAAACACACCTTATAATATACTGGAAAAAATTGCTTTCCAGTAGTCATGGCGGATCTTAGCTGTGATGTTCTCACTTTGCATGTGCCAAATTCCCACTGGGGTTCCTAGCAGTCTGGGACCTGTAGGGGCATCAACATATCAGAGCTGAAAGCAGTGTTCTCTCCTTGATCTTTTAAAATCAAAATGTTACAGATTCATTTCAGGTCTTGTCACACCTCCATACTTGATGTCCTTAGTATTTGCCAATGTTCTGTAGTTTGGAGTGGTAATCTGGCAGCATTTTACAAGGAACAATTTTGGGAACTACCTTTACAAAAAAAACCAACCTTCCAGGTTTTGTTTTCAGTGTTCACCCTCAGGTAGCAAAGGCCTTTTATAGTTACCCAAGGCAAAGGCAAATAACAGGCATTTGGATTCTTTCTCAGATAACAATATTAGGATGGGGAGGAAGGTGTGGCACATTGTGTAGTAGTGCATATTTACTAGATATTGGTGAACAGAGTGAAGACTGCGGTAACTTTCCATAGACATGGGTAGCATTTAAATCAAGTCAGCATTGACTTCTTGATCCTAGCTTTGGAAAATATTTATAGTTTTCTTTTTCTTTTAAATTATATGTGCACTGTGTCAGGTTTGGACAGGGTAGGGATAGCAAGTCATTTTGGGAATCAGTTGCACAGCTTTCACGTGCACAAGGGGGGGAGGGATTGAGTTACCGTGGGGCATAGAGGTTCAATTGATTGCAGACAGCACACTGTGCTTGGCATCTTTCAAAGGAAGATGGAGGAATTCATTTGGAAATGATCCACTGATTTTTTAAAACAAAACAGACTCCAAGGGACAGGAGCTGAAATTCCACCTCCTTCGTAGCAACACCCAAGTCTGCATATTATGTTACAGATCTCGCTCACATTTATGATTCAATTTAGGAGATAATGTCAATGAAATTGAACATTGTGACTGGATAATAGTCACCTGCTGAAAGATAAATGCGGAGGCTAAGACATTTATTTTCAAAGCAGGAGACTATTTTTGAGTCATAAAAGTTCAATTCCATTGATATTATTATGATTATATCAAATGATTTGTAAAATAAAATAAATGAGGTCTACTCTCCCTGGCAAGCCAAAAGAAGACCCGTGTATTATACTCCATTGTGCTTTGTTGAAAAGCCGCATTATGACTGGCTCAGAAAGAGGGAGTAAGTCAGAGAGAGGATTTGTTCTGTGCTTCAGCAAACCAGAAAACTTATTTTCTTTCTCTATAATCTGTCATCTCTGTCTCTCTTGTTTATCTATCTAGGCACCAATCTTCATAGTACCTAAGAATCCTAGACTAGTGTCTACATTTACTGAACCATTGAATTTTGACTTTTGAATTGAGTTCTGTGGGTGCATTTTTTCCCCTATAGTTGAAAGCTAGACCTGACGTTACTGGCTAACACTGATTTCATACAGTATATTTCATACAATAACTATGTTAAAAGAAGCATAGGGTTGCAACGTCAAACACTAGACAGTTAGGAAATGTCAGAATCAAGGCTGTCTGTGCAGCCTTAATTCAGCCCCCTTATACATATGAATGATGACACGTGTTTTTTAATTACATGGTCTCCTGACTGCTCTGCTCCTATCCCCCTTTCCCAACGCTTCTTCTAGTTCCCCCTCCTCCTCACTCCTGCCCCTATCCTCTCCCTCTGCTCCTATTCACCTCTGACCTTTCCTTGTTTCTATTCCACTCCCATCTAGGCCCTTCCCCCTCTCCTCTCCTATCCATTCCAGTCAAGCAATTTCCTCCTCCTTCCGCTTGCTTTCTGGGCACCATCAGGGGGACCACTGAGACACGAGGAGAGACAGTCTCCCTGCTCTCAGTTCCCATGTACAATATCACAGCAGGCAGAAAGAGAAATTACAAGGAAAGTCAGCTCAGCCCCTGCAGCCCTGGGCTAGAGCACGCTCAGTCACTCTGTGGTGATGGCATATGTACAGTCCGGACAGTATGCGGAAGAAGTGAGGGGCTGGAGCATGCTCAATACAGATGGCATCTTCATAGAACCTAATAGCCAATCTCTAACAAGTCTTTACTGAGCATGTGCAGATTGAGATTTTTCAGAGGCTCATAAATTGGCCAAATTTGGGCAATTTTTCACAGGGATGGCAAAAGGCATATCCCTGATACCAGGGTGTCCCTCTTGCCAAATTTCAAATTCCTGTTCTGAAGCCTGGTAGTGCAAGAACCTCTCAGTGAAATGATTGTAAGATTTTTTTAACATAGGCAGAACAACATATTCTCTTCTGCTCAGAAATACCTGGACCATTTTAGCTGAAACTTTCAAACATAATAAGCATAATTAATAATAATGCACACTGAGGCAGACATCTGGCATGGAAAAGTTCATCCCGAAATTACAGTTTGGCATAGTTATAAGCAAATTAAAACAGGGTCTTAAAATGGAAAGTGTTAGTGCTACCTATATTTAAGTTTACCTACCAGCCCTCCCTATAATAATAAATGCTTGTCTGACTGGGCTAGGTTCACCAAAGGAGGCATTCACTGCAAAAAAGGTCCACTGGTGGCACTGATAAGTGTGGGCAGATTGAAAATTTGACTAAGACTCCACAAAAGTCTAGCTTGTGGAGGCTGCAACAGGGCAGGATCAGCACATGTCCTGGCCCGATCCTCCACACATGTACACTGCTAACTATTAGCACTCATATTTTGCATTGTGATGCTCCGGAAGGGATATGAGGTTACAACAGCTTTCCACTGCCACATGTCCAGTCCTTCCATCAGGCCGCCTTTCCACTTTGGCCCCCTTCATCTGCATAACAATCTTTAAAATGTTGCCGTTTTCTTAATGAATTTTACTGTGGTATTTATGGCAGTCTTTATAGGTAGTACAGGAAATCCTGCAATAACATCTGTGACTTTCAAACACCCCATGCTATGGGAGATTTTATGTATTTTAATTTATATATAGTATAAAGAAAAAATATTAAAGACTAAGATATTTGGGGCTAGGATTGCCTTTGTTTTTATGATATGTATGTACAGCACCTAGCACCTGAAGTCTTGATTAGAGTCTCTATGCACCACTATACTACAAATAACAAATAATAGCAAAGATATTTAGTCACACTTCTCAGACAACTAGGGAAAATAAGAGTATGCTAGTAACAGTCTCACTGAGAGGCAAAAAGAAAGACTGCAGCTGTTCACCTTCTTTTATTTGTTTAGGTGAATACACTGCAATATGCATACTTAGTTGGCTTCTTTGGGAAGAGCATTATCGATTTTCTGTGTCTATTTTAATTAAAAAACAAATTGTTGCAAATCAAATAGGTTACTACCAAAAGACAAAGTAGGATTACGTCAAAATAATAAAAATCTATCAGTACTATGAAGGGTTTGCCTATCCTTGAAACATTACACCTGGGTGTTGTTCAGAACCCTACAGTGCTCATGGACAGTCCAATTTGCTTTCTGTGCAAAACCTTTAAAAAGCATAAAGTGGAGTATATTGCTTGATGTTTTCATTACTTTTTCATAAGAAGTCAGCTATAACACAAGTATTTCATTTCACACTGTACGCAGGAGGTCTTGCATGCTGGGCACAAAACACAAAAGACAAACTCAGATTCAAAAATCCCCAGATTTTATTCTATACATAGGGACTACATGGGATTGATTTACAGAATGTGTTTACATTTTTGACCATCTATATTGGTCATATATCTTCATATGAATATGAGCTGCCTCAAACATCAGTGAAATATTCTAAGTATGCTGGAAAGAAAAGTAATGCATAATTTAATAAGGAATACCAAAGGAAATGTGCAATCCTTGACAAAGTTTGGAAATTGTTAATCAAAAAATGTGACCCTGGAGACAGCAAGCACCGTTAATAGTAAAGGTGTTCGATGCATTTGTTATTTCTATGGTGCAACGAAGGAAAATGATTTCTATGGGGAATAGTCTCAAATTCAGTATTGCAGATACAGTTATCTCCACCAATAGTTTTATAAATGCAATATAGTTAAGATATTCATAGGAATTATTAATAGAAACATGAGTTTTTCCACAATGGGAAGACAATGGGAAGTGCATAACTCTCATAGTTCTCATAGGGAAAAGAAAACAATTTATCTACTTTTGAAATTAAACAATACACATACTGTAAGGCATCCTGTGTAATACCGGCATTGTATCAAATTCAGAGGTGATGATAAAATTGCATTAATTAAATATCCTTTCATTTACTAAGAAGACCTTATGCTCAGACACCCTTAGACTTACGAACACTGACTCACTTGTAAGAGCTTAAAGGAATATAAGTTACACACCAATGAGGTGGACAAAGTTGTAAGTTAACATAGACTCAGATTCAGTGGACCAAGTTCAGAAGTATGTTTGAAAGAGCTTCATAGTAGTAAGCAGGTGTGAATCTAAGCAAATCTAAGTTAATTTAAGTCTAAGGAATTGGTGAAATGTGTACACTGAGGGAGGCCAGACAACGGTATAGTACACCAACTTAAAAACTCCCTCTAGACTTACTTAGACTCACCCCTAACAACAGCCCCCCTCCTTCCCTGCTCTTTCCAGCAAACCAAGGCCTTGTTCTTTCTAAGAAGGACTAGAAGTAACACTGAAAATACCAAGTAGGAAGAAGTCTAGGAGCTTGCTTTTACTATCTACTCTTCAGCATAACTAAGTTCAGTCAGCGGTACAAAAAAACAACTGGGACTCACACACAATGTATAAATATACAATGTATAAATTTGAGAGCTGTCTCCTACAGTGGTAGGCTCAGGTTATGCCACTCGCCACTAAAGAATTTCAACTTGTTGGGGTTTTTTAATCCCAAAGTAGCCATGGGATAACCATGCTATTATGAAACCCTAATTGTTTTCCTATCATTTGGATAGGAGGCATATATGATGTTATCCATTGTGACAATGTTATTAATTCACTGCAACAATAAACCATGGCTATCTGTAATGTGCACACTGCACACTGAAATTCATATGCTATATTAGCTAATAACGTGGGATTTTATCTGTCCCTTTTCATTTGTTTTGCAGACAGCTCTTCATGCAAATTTCAGATGTCTCCCTCTCGGTGGCAACTCATTGTATCTCTTTGTATGATGCCAGGGCCTTCACATCATATACAGGGTAAGAAACACTGGACCTTATTTTTCCTACTTCCAATATCATTCATTTTTGTAAAATTTCTGTAATTATCAGCTGAAACTTCTTTTCATATGTGTAAAATCATAACCATTACAAAATGGAGCACTTTTCTATACCATAGTAGTGGAACAGATTAGAATGGAGTTTGTGTTGTCATATACATGCACGTGTTTAGAAAAATGCTGGCCTAACCACAAGCCTTCATTCTCTTGAGAAACAGCCACGTCTCATTCTCCTTCAGTGGGCATGGAAAGCATTCAGGATTGAGGCACCTGATCTATGGATAATCAGAGAAGTTTACTTTCTAGTGTGAGCAATCTGCTACTTTCCATGGATGCTAAAAAGACTGTACTTAAAAGAATCAAGACCCCACTTACATGTGTTCCTAATTTGTGAGTTGTCCCATTCACTTCAGCAGGACAACTCCTTTGTAAAATCAAGCATTCAAGGAAGCATTTGTAGGATTGAGGATTTAGTTTAGCAATCTGAGGCCTCACTGTAGGCAAAGCTGGCAATGCTCCCTTTAGTTTAGGCTGCCTAACAGTTTCCTTTATAAGATCCTGTTTCCATTACTTATAACGTTAACCATTTGGGGTGAAATTTTCCAGAACGGGTGCCTGCTTCAGGCTGAAGTTATTTCTGAAGTTTCAGCAAAAACAGTTGAGCCATTTCTGAGAATGAGATCATGTTGTTTTGCTAATGTTAGAAAATTCTTACAGCCATTTAACTGAGAACCTCCCGTGCTTCCATGCTTTGGAGCAGTGATTTGAAATGTCGCAGGAGAGTCTCCCTAGGGTGAGAGATGTGTCTTTTGCTGCTCCTGTGAAATCAACAAGTTATAAGCCTCGGAAAATCACCATTTGCCCATGCTTAGGAGACTTGTCAGAGTTTGGCAGCAAAATTCTCTAAAGATTCTATCCACACTGAGTACACGCCTCCATCCCCACAGAGTTCCATGCCCACCCCAGTGAGTGTGTTTTAGGGATCAGAGGCTCAGCAGGATTGTTCTGCTCTTCATGCAAATTTCAGATGTCTCCCTCTCAGTGGCAACTCATTGTATCTCTTTGTATGATGCCAGGGCCTTCACATCATATACAGGGTAAGAAACACTGGACCTTATTTTTCCTACTTCCAATATCATTCATTTTTGTAATGAAAATGTTGCCAGGGGCTGCTGTGGACCAACATTGGAACTGAGAGCAGGTAAGCTGTCTCTCCTGTGCTTTCTGTCATCCCCTGCTTGTATCCAGGCAGTGAGAAGGAGGAGGAAGGAAGTATCCAGACTTGAATGCAGAGGGGTAAGAAGTAGGCAAGCAAGAGCAAAGAGAAGATCATAGAATCATAGAAGATCAGGGGTTGTAAGAGACCTCAGGAAATCATCTAGTCCAATCCCCTGCTCAAGTCAGGAGCAACCCCAACTAAATCATTCCAGCTAGGGCTTTGTCAAGCCGGGCCTTAAAAACCTCTAAGGATGGAGATTCCACCACCTCCCTAGGTAACACATTCCAGTGCCTCACCACCCTCCAAGTGAAATAGTTTTTCCTAATATCCAACCTAAACCTCCCACACTGCTCCTTATATAGAAAAGTGCTCCATTTTGTAATGGTTATGATTTTACACATATGAAAAGAAGTTTCAGCTGATAATTACAGAAATTTTACAAAAATGAATGATATTGGAAGTAGGAAAAATAAGGTCCAGTGTTTCTTACCCTGTATATGATGTGAAGGCCCTGGCATCATACAAAGAGATACAATGAGTTGCCACCGAGAGGGAGACATCTGAAATTTGCATGAAGAGCTGTCTGCAAAACAAATGAAAAGGGACAGATAAAATCCCACGTTATTAGCTAATATAGCATATGAATGAGATCATTGCTCCTTGTTCTGTCATCTGCTACCACTGAGAACAGCCGAACTCCATCCTCTTTGGAATTCCCCTTCAGGTAGTTGAAGTTGGAGAGTAGAACAGGTTAAGAAGAGGGAAAAGGAGCAGAGGACAGGAGCAGACAGGGACAGAACTCCTGCAATCAAAATAGTATGTAATTAGTATGCACAAGAGGCCAAATTGAGGTTGCACAGGCAACCTTAACTGTCAGTCCTTAACTGTCAAGTGTTTGACTTCGCAAGCTTAATATTCTTTTAAAGTAGTTAGGTTTGTCTTTTGTTTTGTTTTGCTTTGCTGTGTATAATGTGTATAGACATCAACTCCAGGTGTTTAAATGCTGTTTCTGAAGGAGATTTCCCAACTCTCAGCTCCAACAACACAGTGAGATGTACAAGCAGCCACACCTGTAAAGAACTTACAGGGCCTGCAAAATACATTCACGTTCCACCCAATAAAGGGCAATGGCGTGTATATACAAGCCATTCTTCATATACTCCAACTATGGAGATACACATTGTCCTTTAACACTTTGGTACTTGGATGCCAAATAAATAGAATTTCAGACACAGAATCTTCGTTCATAAATTAGCATCAATTTACTGTAGAAGAGTCAAACAGAATTAAAGAGGGATAGGCAAGGATTAGCAACTCTGCACATTGTTACTGATATTGATAGCCTCCTCTTCTCATGAGTGAGATATAACCTTTTACCTGTGAGCCTGAGCTCTCACCTGGCACTCATTGAGATCTCTGCTCTCCTTACTAGATACTCAAATGAAGTATGATTAGGCAAGATGGGCTTTGATGTTTTTGAGATGAACTCCACAAAATGTAACTTTAGTGGGACATGGCAAAGAGAGACCCCGTACTGTGCCTGACAAACGAGGAGTTATTAACAATTCAGGCTAACACATCTGCTCCGGGGTGAAGGCAGCTAGTAGGAGAAAGTGGTTCTTGAGCTCAGGGCTGTGGGTAAGAAGCTCCCAAACTGGGGGGTTTTGTTTTATATTTTGTTGTTTTTCTGTGACTAAGAGAGAGGCTTTTCCCCTGGAATAGGAGAGCTGGCTAGACGGCTGCTCCTGTGTTTTTAGTATTGAATTCCTTCCCCAGTGTGATCCACTTTTCTTAACCCTCTGATCAGGCTCATAAAGGAAGCAAATGAATAAAATATCCAGAAGCCTGAAAACTACCTTTTCCAAATGGTGTAAAATCCCACCATTCATAGCTGGCTGGTGTGTATAAAGCAGAGCAACACGTAGTGTATCTGCAGGAGGCAAAGACTGACATCCTAATAGTCCAATATGCTCACTGATCGTGGGTGCCACATCTGAAACAGATTTATGTGTCTTGAGCTGGACACCCAAAATTAGTGCCCACTTCTGAATTGACTAAGTGTATCTTGCTGTTAGAACAATTCTTTTCTCTTTGAAGTCACTCCAAAGCATGTAAGGGATTATGGGAATGAACATATACAGGATGCTGTAATAATGTGTGGCTGTTATCTAACTGCATACAGCCAACTGATATGGAATAAAACCTAGAATTTTTCATTTCCAAGCCTGAGAACTTTTGAGCATGCATAATTCCCTGAGTGTCAGCGGGAACTGGATGGTGCTTTGTGCAGCAGCTCTCAAGAGACTCATCCACCTTCCAGTGAAGTCAATGAAAAAAATACCATTGAGTTCAATGAGAGTTGACTAGGACCTCAAGCCTTTTGACTCTATAAACATAGATTTCTATAAATTGATCAGAAGAAACACTTCAGCCAGCTTAGGCAGTAGTGAGAATGGTTAAACACTAAAGCAGACAGTATATGTAGTCTTTCCAACAGCCATGTACGTACAAGCTAATACATCTGTGTGTACCAGCCATTCTTATTAGCAGGATCTCTGTTAACTCTTCAAATTTTCTGATAAAATATGGAAAGTCCCAGCAAAGAGCAAATGTATGTGGCTACATTATTATAAACCTCCAAAAGCAGGTATTTACAAGGGAATTACTGACACAACCTCTGCTATCAGGGTACATATCTCCACCTGCAAATGGTAAATGCCACTGTGCACTCCAGAACTAAGGTAAAGAATATTAATAGTTTTACTCCTGCACTATCACGAAAAAAACTGTATGTTGAGCTATATTCTACAGCATAAACTCCAGTAAGATTTATTTTGCCCTTTCTGTATAGCTTATGCAAAAGAGCTCATTTTAACTGTACAATGACAAAAGTCTAGAAGTGGAAGTATTTTAATTCCAGTTTATGCTCCTATTTATCATTACAATGGTATCTGCTACAGTTACCATTCACTAATTGTGCCACAATTTCTATTGAAAGGGTTTCAATTCTCTTTTCCCGGGATAGTACTCAAGTTATCAGAGAGCTAAAACATGGCACACATGACAATCCATTTGGCTATGTTTTAATTTGAAGGAGTGCATTGTAAAACATACTTTCCCTGGTTTCAGAGAGATTTTTACATTCCCATAAGTGATTTTGTTCTTTTTAATGAAGTCACTATTGGACCACTGTTATAGGAAATGAGATGCCTCTTCAACACAGGGCTACTGTTGCTAGGGTCCAGCCCTTCCCCCCACCTCCACCCCTACCCCCTCACTAGAGTATTCTGTGTGATATGATCAGTGGTCAGTGATTTGTTTAGGAAACTGGGTGAAGTGGCGAGGAAGCCAAAAAGGTCTAGAATATGACATAAATAAGTATCACAATACTTTGGATAAATTTATACTGTGACCCAACTTAAAAATAACTACATGGAAGGAAAAACACATGCATTCTCTTTCTGTATCCCCTTGGACCACTGGAAACTGTTCCATTCACTTCTTAGCATTTACTACAGCCGAGCAAATAATTCTTAGCAGATAGTTTCCTCTATCTGTTTTAAACTGCTTTCAGAATGTTCATGAGTAGATCCGCATGTTCTTGATTTTTGTAGTTCAAGTACACTGGACAATTTTATTATTGTTTGTTTAGATTTTTTACTTCTGGCCCCTGACCCCCTAGTTCCCAGTATGAAGAAGAATGAAGCTCAAAATGTTGAAATGTGATGGGGAGGGGGTGGGAGATGGGAGTGGGGACTGTTAATTATTAAAACGTGTTCTTGCTAAGCAATCTGAAGTCCCCAAACTTTACATATGTATAAACCCATAATAAATATGTACCCCCAAAAGAGAGAATGAAAAAGCTTTCCAAAAATAACCACTCAGCGCTCTTGGAGTGTCAAACATCTGATCTGTTTTAACCTAGAATATCCCCTGCACCAAGGTTTTGTGATAGGGTGAAATTCACCCCTGTGTACAGGGCCTGCGGAAGGGCTATTCTTAAAGGAGTTCATGGTGTATACTGTACCTAGCACTTACACAGGGATAAAGGTAGGGGGGAGTATCTGGGCTCTCTTTTTCCCTCTTGTGCAGCCAGACAGGAGCCATGTTAGTTATATATATATATATATATATATATATATATATATATATATATAATGTGTGTGTGTGTGTGTAGTTTTTTTCAGTTGAAATAAGGAAACAAACAAAGATGCATGACTGCAGATGTAAAGAAGCAGCATGGTTGCAAAACCAAGGCACAGCCGTTACTTCAGTGTAGTTATTTTTAGTGTGTCTACGTATTAATGGGTACCAGGATCCTGAACAGCAGCAGCAGCTATAGAGCTTGTGTTCCCATGGCTATTGGTTAATTGTTTACTATAAATCAACTTCAGCTTATTTAGTCTTTGCTTGCGTGCGTGTGTGTGTGTGTGTGTGTTTGGGTAAATCAAAATGATGTTTAACTGTGTGTGCTGGAATGGTCTGTGTTCACAAAGTTCCAAACCAGATTGCAAGTTATCCATGTGCTGTGCCTTTTCTTAAACCAGATTTACTGCCAAAATATGAGCAGCATGTGACAATGATATTTAGTTTGTTTATTTATTTTTCATAGAGCTTGGGTTATTGCTTGCTTCTATTTGGTTGTGGGCCTCCTGCTAAAAGATTGATTAGAATTTACTGAGTTGGTCAACACTTCCCACCCATTTGCCCCCTCCTCATTTTGTACTATGGATTTTTTTTGCTTTATTATTTTTGTCCATTGATAGCTGATTCCTCTAATAAATAATACTGAATAACCAGAATATTAGAATTATAAGTATATTTTAAAAAATCTAACAAGGAATCACTGTACATATCTATCATTTGCTGTCTTTTAGGTTCCCCAAGCAAACATTGGAGATAGCTAGATATTTCATTTCTGCTCATCCTAATATATGAATACAGATGCATCTGTCTGTGTCTTTGATTTCAGAGGTGGTCATTGTCAATGGTTTATTTTCTCAGCAATAATTAGCAATAACGGAAATATTCTGATAAAAAAGACGGGAATAAATTATCTACAACTGCATTCACATGAAAGAGCACATTTTTTTGTTTTTGTTTTATTTAAATGCTCATATCCTTGGCACTTTACATTATCTGCAAAAACCAAAAAAAACGAGTGAGTGAAAAATGAGCAAGTCATGGATTTTCAGTGCTCTAATGACTTATACTAATGTATTCCTTCATCTAAATACAGATTTCTATTTAAAATTCAGCATGCAGGAGTATTATGAATTCCAGTTTAAGAGATTCCAAATAATTGCCCTTTAGAAATGATGAATAGCTGTTTAAAGCCACTGATAAGAATATACTATTCCTCTCCTAACAATGGGCCTTCTACATGAACTGTGTCAGATATGCCTGAAATTAGTTTATTATTTTTTTTACTGGTATGCAAAACACAGGCTGATGGCAGATTCCAAATAACCCCTCACTACGAACCCCACAATTCCAAAAAAACTGTTACAAAAAACAAAAGGGAGAAGAAGATAGCTGTTTTTATATAGAAGCCAGGCCACTGAAATGCAGATGATGCCACTGTCTCTTGTGCTTTGGTTTTCTTAGATTTTCGCTCTTAAAAAGAGGAGGGTCTAAGGTTGAATTGGATTTTGCAAAATTCCACATTCAAGGAGCTTTCTGAAGGCTGTTTGTGCTGTCTACAAATGCCTTTTAAAAGAACCATTCCAGATATGTTCTTTCATTTAAAAGATGAGCATCCAGAACTACTGAAATTAAAAATACATTATTCATTTACTCAATGTGGCAACATTTTCATTTAACAGAATAGATGTCCTCTTTATAACGTAAGAAAGTCTTTGAAAGCACAAAACAAAATAGATTCAATGCAGCTATACATGGAATATGCAGTTATGTGTGCAATTTGATAATGTACGTTTCAGAATTTTTATGTGTGCTAGACACACATACAATGATATATGCACTTTTGAGGAAAACGTATACACTGACATGCATCTTTTATGAAAATACACATACTAATGTTTATATATTAGGAAAATAATTCCAATCATATTTTTAAAGAGACTTGGTTTTTAAGTGAACTATAACACAAAATAATTTGTCTCATGGCATCAGGCATTTGATAATGCAGAAATAATAACAGGATGCTATAGAATTGATTACTCATCAGCAAATGGCTGGATGCTTCAAAGTTCTTAGAATTTCCCTAGAAATATACTACTTTCTGTGTGAAAAATAAACATGTTCAGAATTTTCAAAATTATGTGTTGTTTGCTATGTGCTTTGTAATATCATTATGCTTAATATAATATTTCTGCTTACTTCACATTACCTGTTTATATATGTGGTACAGGGCATGCATACAGACATATCTGCCTATATATAGATCTAGTGTGTGCATATGTCTATAGAGTCTATAGAGCTAACTAGCTATGCTATATGTGTAGTACAAAGAAAAATAGATTTCCAGAATCTATTGCAGTGCATGCAAACTAAATGCCTGTTACCTAAGGAAATATCTCCCATTTATTTGTTTATTTCAGCAAACAGTATAAATACAATTCTTCCCATTTAGTTGTAGAAGTCAGAATGTAGAAATGGAATGCTAGTGGAAGGCAGCAGTGACTCTTTTCCCTTCTTCCATCTCCTCTTTCCTACCTCAGAACAAATGGTGGGAGAAGTAGATTTACTCTTATTTTCTAGCTGCCTTTTCATTTTACCCTCCCAAACTTAGCCACCTCTAAAGATGTCTTAAAAACAGGTTAAAGCAGTTAGCTTTAGCATACTTGTGTCTATAATCCTTGGCTCTCGTCTCTTTAGCCTTTTCTTTTCTCTATAGAAGCAGGGCAGTTATCCCCTATTCAGGGTCATTTTTTCTGCCTCCAGGGTAGGCTGCCTTCTCCACACACCACTGGTACCCAGAGAAGAATGGCTCTTCTGTTTGTCCAACTGCCTGCATATTGCATCCATTGCTCCATTCAGCCTGCCTTTTCAGGTCTTCTAGCTGCTGTACAACTTAGCTTTTGTGCTCTACTGCCAGGGGTTTTCTGAAGCCAGACGCTTTTTGAAAAGAGGGGATATTTGCATAAACAATGCCATGTGAGGAGATCTGCTGGAAACAAAATCAAAATTCAGTCAAGCAAATCTTCCTGATCAACTCATTTCTTACAGCCGACACCTCCTATCGTTACCATCTGTATACTAAATTATGGCTGAAAATTTGTGCAACTCTTCCTTTTCACTTGCTCTGTGTCCAGCTTTATCAAATAAGCCAATGTATATTTTGTTTTACAATTTAGTCTGAACAGAACCCATAAACAGAATTTGGTATGTGGAGTGAGGAAAATATGGTGAGTTAAATAAAGCAGGAGGCCAGCCATGCATCAGCTAGCCTGCAACTCAGATTGGATTTGTACTGGGGGCTCATCAAAATGCACATCGGAAACAAGATCTGCCCATCAGTTTGCTGAGATTGCAGGTCAGTGATGGCTGGGCAGTTTTATCAGGGCAGACCAGGGAGGGGAGGCATATTTACCAGTGTGGGTGGTAATCGAAAAGAAGCTTGCTGAAAACATGTGTGTTTAAAATAAATGGCTGCTAGCTTCAAATATTTTGTCCTTGTATACATGTGTGTCTAGGTGTGTGTAAGCACACACACTATACATATAAAAAGGCATACACACTTATGTGTGGGTATACATATATGTACGTATGCAAACATATATGTCATGCTGTATGGCCTCTGTGTATTTGTTTATACATACACACACTCACATACACAGAGGATATAGCTTCTCCATGTGATAAAAGGAAACAAGATTAATTTTGTTTAAAAAAAAAAAAAAAGCAAAGCTCACAGAACAAGAGTAGCCCAGAGGTGAAAAGGGATATAATTTCCTAAAGCACTGGTAAAAAAATGTGTGTTGTTTGAAATATTTTAACCCATATATGAAACTAGATAATAGATATGTAATTATTCCATTAAAATATGCTAAGAGAATGTTAAGGTTGCACAGCTAAGCACTCAATAATTAGGAAACGACAACATTAAGGTTACATGCACAATTCTAATTTTACACTCTTATGCATACACAATACAATTAAATAATATAACATAGATTTTTATCACATTAGTTACACATGTGTAGCCTCTTCCACACTGCACTACCTACTAAGTTTGCATATGCCAGACAGTTTATGAAAGCCATTATTGTACAAGATGCACAGTGAGGTCTTCTCCTTTGGATCAGTTGCCTCAGTCACTGCCCACTTTGCAAGCTACACAAGAAAATACATTGTCTGACGTAATATTTTTTGTTTCAGAAATTAATGTGGTCATATCACTAAAGCCGGTTATGCATATGCACAAGGGGGCAGACTTAATACTGCACAGGCAGCCTTAACTCTGCCATGTCCTTACTTTTGAGTGTTTGACCACTGAGCCTTGAAGTTATCCTAACAGATTTTTGCTGATAAATTTTTTTAAACAAAAAACTCTACAATCAAGCACTGTATGGTGAGACACCAGTGGAACATGCTGCCCCTCAGAAAGAGCCACTGAGCTCACTTTTCAGTTGCACAATCCGATATGCACGCAGTGGGGCATATATAAATGAGTCCCTGAGTATTAAGGACTGTTTATTCCAATAGGTTATTAACATTCTCTTTGAGTGCTATTAATATCTGGAATAAGGTTAATAAGGCACTATGTACCAGAAAAGAGGTAATTATATATTGGAAAGTGGATCCTGGAAAGTACTAAGTGGCTACTTCTGGGTGCTGAGGGCCCTCAACTTCCATTTATTTTAAAAGATGACAGTGCTGAGCACCTAACATGTTGCTAAGCAAATTGCAGAACCAGGTCCTAATGATCAAGTAGCATTCATTGTGCATACAGTAACTTTCTTATTACATTCGACTGAGATTTAATAAGATAGAGTATGATGACTAAGGTTCCGCTCACCTCTTCCTATGACCACACAGTGAACCAGCCCAGAGGAGAACTCTATCAGGTTCCCTTTGTGGAGGGTCCTCTAAATGGAAGAATTCAAAGGTTTGTCCACATGTGGGAGAAGTTGGGATCTGGTGTCCAAATTCTCAGCTCACCTGAGATTGGGCAGATATACAGGCCCCTATGCCACTGCCCTGACCCCACCAATCCTGCCCTTCACTTTGGCTCCACAGCAGCACACTTTTCATGTCACTAGGGACTCCACTGAGAACCCAACCCTGGAACCCTTCCTGCCAGGGGCGTGTGCAGGAATTTAAATTAGACCACTTTTGGAATGGCATGTTCCGTGCTCCCACTGCCACGGCCCTGTGGTCAGAGGAGCTCTGTGTCCCTGCTGATGATTGTGGCGGGGGGAATGCCCCTGCTGGCCCCCTCTTGGGCACGCTCCTGCTTCCTGCAGAGCCATGCCTGACAATAGGGCCAAACCTGCAGGGTGTCCCCCAAGTCACGATGGCCCTATCCATGTCCTATTTAGTGTGGGGTACAAGTTGCTGCAGTGATAACTAAGGCTTCATGGGTGAAAATACATGCACCACTGTTCCCTATTGGGTCACACCCTATGGATCTAAAGTCCTCCCCTCTATACACACACATACACTCAGGATGGTAGAGCAGAAGAATATAGGTTCTTGGAGAGAAGGTCACATATTGAATCTTGCCACTTGCAGACAGGAATGGCTTTGCAAGCATCCCAGGTTTCTTTGAACTAGCCCTGGCCCCATTAATCACGTGCAAAAGGACTATATTTCACAGTACTTCAGTTTGGGAAAGCACTGTAAGGCTAGGTTAGCCCAATGATGAGCCGCCAGAAGCTGAAGAATCGGTTCCTTCGGTCGCTCCGGGTCTTCGGCGGCACTGAAAGATCCACCGCCGAAGTGCCGCTGAAGGCCCGGAGCGAGTGAAGGGCCCGCCGCTGAAGTGCTGCCAAAGGCTTGGAGTGCCGCCGGGTGAGTAAAAATTCACAGGGGAGTCTCCCCAGCCGAGAGCTCAGGCGGGACAGATAGGACGGTCCCGTGGGCCGGATGTGGCCTGCGAGCCGGAGTTTGCCCATCCCTTTAACAACCGGTTCTAAACCGGCTTCAAAATTTAACAACCGGTTCACGCGAACTGGCTCCAGTTCACCACTGGCTTAGCCCCTGATCACATGGACTGGGAATGGAGTGAATGATGCACATCTTCATCTGATGGGTGGGTTGCTGGACCTGTATAACTCCCTCCCTGGAGTTCATCAGGGAGGAGAGTGGTGCAGGATTGGCTGTCCCCCACCCCACAACTTTGACCTGATATATTGGGGGCATGATCTTGCACAAGTTTAAATACGAAGTATAACTGAATTTGGTGTGTCCTTTTTGAATTTCTCCATGAGTAATACACGCTAATTCTATTCTCCTTCTCATAGAAACATGCCAGATGACATGCCACTAGATTTATGCAAGGGGAAATGGGGAATAATAATGTATGAACTCCTGGGTTCCCTTTTATTCATTTTCTGTAATCTTTAAGTCCTTCTAAACCATCTAGAGCTCTATCATTCTTACCTTCCTAGGATGTAAATTGCCTTAATCCTACATAGTCAATGGACATGGGTGGGTCCAAGCATGTTGGAAAGCTAGGTATTTCTTTTCACAGTACTTCAGTTTGGGAAAGCATACTACATAAATAATGTATCTGAAAACATATTTATTGAGGTTTAACATCTGTGTTAGAGATGTATCTATTACATAGCTTCAGTAAATGTGTTTTTAATGTTCTACTTCATTGCATATAATACCTCTCTTATTAAACTGAAATTAAAAGTATGTTCAGTACCTCATAGTCAAAGCAGCACTGGTGTAGGTTTATAATGCAAGCAAATGCATCGAGAAAGAGAATAATACGTATAACAGAATGCATTGCTTGGCCAATAAAAGACACAAATTGTTCCTGGAAGATAATATAGTGAGTTCTGTATCCTAAGATCTGCAGGATCTTAGGGCCTGATGCAAAAGTACTGTTTTTAGTTACATCGGAATGTGGGAGATTATTTCTTCAGCAGTTATGTTCTACTTAATTAATGTTGGATTCAAAGATTGTGTGTAAAAGAAGTTTTTTACAGCATATTGCTAGAGCTACCTGTTTGTAATGCATCAGCCAGTCTAACGGGAAGGAGGATGGACCTGGGATTTAATGCAAAACCCTGACAATTGGAGACTACCTCAACATACTCATCAAGCAAAGGTGTCTGGAGGTCTACTAGTTACTAGTAGGTCAGAATTTTGATTAAAAAATCATAACCTTGAATTCCTTTTTAAAAATTTTCTTTTTAACAAGAATAATACAGAAAAGAAATCTGACCAGTTAGTAAGGAAGGAAAAAGTCTGTATAAATACTGTACTACTAATAAAACATAGGTCCTGGAATACTTGGAAAATTTGAACAGGACAGAAGCAGCCCCTGATAACTTTTATGTCTAAGGGATCCTTGATAGCCTAAATGAAATAAGCTGGTAACTTCTGTCTATTTCCTAGTGAGCAGATGTCTGCATAACAAACATCGCCATCAAAGTGCCTGGTCCCGCAATGAACACCACACAGAAGGATCTCTACGCCTGCACAGAGCCCCATTGATGTAATTGATTTCAGTGGGGCTCTGCACAGCCACAAGGATCCAGTGCTCATAGAAGAATCAGGGCCATAATTGGTATATATTGGCCGTATCAGCAGAGGTCAAAGACTAGAAGCCTGATCTCTCACTCATTGAAACCAATAGAAAAGCTCCCATTGATTTCAGTGAAGCAGGATCAAGTAATAAAATGGTTGCGGAGAGTAAACTACGCTCTCCCCACTAGAGGCAGTCCCATTAATCAGTGCTGAGATATTTGAATGGGGCAACATGGGGGAAGCTTGCACTTCTGCTTCCAATTCTGTCCCTGTTCTTGGATAAAAGGGTAATGTACCTTTGGCTTCTTTCAAGAGCACTAACATTCACTGGGGTTTTTTTTTTTTAAGTGTAAATTACTTTATATCCAGCACACCAAAAGGGAGGCAAACTTCTAAAACAACACCCAGAAATACGAGGCTCTGGTGGCAGAATTTGCCCTTCAGTGATTAGCAATTATGTATCCAGTTGTGAATAGGCTCCAGAAATGTTAGCATATACATTAATCTGTACGTGAAGCTCTGCTTTACTGAGGATTTTCTCTACAATATTTTTTCCATAAAAGAAATTCATAGAAGAAATGATAACATTGATGTAAGAGAGAGGCAGCTTGATTAGCATTGGCTGTGTGCTCATTATAGTGCAACCAAAATGGGGAGAAGATAGGGAAAGCTCCATATTGTCAGCAGATTGTGTATTTAACAGAGTCTACAGGAGGCGGTCTGCATGACTAGATTGCTCTAATCCTTATAACTTGGAAATCAATAAGATAAATGAAGGAGAACTGAACAGCTAGTAGGCTCGGCCCTGATGGTTCCAGGATAAATCCCTTTTAATAAACATGAAACTGAAGCAGACCAGAAATTCTGAGCTCCGGTTCTGAGTTGAAACTCTTTACCTCTCTATCTGCCACATTTATCAGTTTTTGTTTTTACTCCTTCACTCTTCTTTTAATTTGTAAGTCTGTGTCCATCCATTTAACTGAATGTTTATTTCCTTCCTTCTGCAAGATGAAGTATAGATATAATGCTGCTTTGTAATGGCTCTCAAGAAGGATTAAGGAAAAAAAATCTGTCATCCTATAATCATCTTATTCTTGCTTAATACATACTATTGTCTTTTGGGGAAATTCAAATTTGTGAAACATGCAGGAGGGAAAAGGAAGGAAATGTCATTTACAAAAAGCTGCTACTCAGATTTGTTTTATTATAGCATTTATGGTAATGGTAGTGACAAAGGAATTTTTTTTAATGAAGCAAACAGTATATTTTCCACAGCATTAACACTCCCTGGCTAGTTGCTCCATCAGAACTGGGATTTGACAAGGCTTGGTTTCTATAATAGATGTTTGGTTAATTTATTTGTTTCTAAATTATAACAAGAGTTTGGAAGTTCCAGATTTAATACTGAGGCATCCCTTGATATACACAGGGAAAAAAATAAATTTAGATCTCTTTATTTTCCAATTAAACATTCTTTATCCCTGCGTTAATATTACAGATGTCTCAGGAATAATTAAAACAGATAAGCAATTTATAAAATCTTCACATTTCATGCTAATTATCATAATGTAATGTTACATTTCTATTAGCAGCTTTTGTTTCCTCCTCCCCCATCCTTTGCTTTTCTGAACCCGTGGGCCTTAACCAGTCAGTATGTTATAAATCTTAGTTAAAACACACTAAGAAGCTTGCAACCAAGCAAACTGGACAGTGATGGAGCTTTTCTCTGTTTACGTCCCTTCCTGACAGCCAGGCTGTCATTGAATTTGAAAATGATGATGGTTTTTATAGCTTTTTACTGTGAAGGCTAAAGGATTTTCAGCATGCAGAGGAGCAAGTGAGGGTTGTAAGGGAAAAGCACAGTGCCATTGGTAAGGCTGGTGAACCCTGTGCTTTGTTACTCCTGATCCAATAGTTTGAAGAGAAAGCACAAGTAATGTATAAAGGTTAGGTCACCCAGTCAAGGAATAGAAGCAATGCTGTATGATGTAGATGGGCCGTCACACCTCCAACAGCAAATGCCAGTTATCCAAGCAGTCTAATGAGTATTCACTGTGAATGGTTCCTGAGCACGAATATTGTTAGCTTTTTGTGGTGAGAGTGTGAAAAGCGGGAGGGGGTAGGAAGAGCTAAGGCCCTGAACTTGCAAACGCTTAACTTCACTGTGGTGAGCCCCATTGAAATCAATGGGAATCTTCATGAATAAAGCTGTGCACGTGAGGAAGCATTTTCAGGTTTGAGGCCTGAATTTGTCCAATAAACTGTTCAGAATGAAACATCTGACTGGAACAATGGTAATAACAAAAATTACCAGTGCCTGTGCACAAACACACACGTGCATGACTCTGCGCTGACGAGGTGCAGAAAAGCAGAGTGCTCAGCTCTAGAAGTTTGCTTCCCCAGCCCTCTTTCAGCAGCCTCTAGGAGTGAGCCTTTAAGAAGTAACTGATATCATAATACAGATAATGGACCTCGGTATGTTTTAAAAATATAATCATCTAAGCTTTCACATATAACAGTGTAGCTTAGGCTTCATTTTGTTTTTATTCTGCACTAGACTTTGATATAAGCCAATGGAAATGAGGTATAAATAAAAGACTCACTCTAAAGCCAAGTTCTGAAACCTTTCTTTAGATAGAACCGTACTTATGTGAACAGATCCACATACTACCCAGTCTATTGATTCAAAGCTATAACACTTTTGTCCTATATTACTTAATTTATCTTTATTTATTGCAACGTTGATAGCATTCAAATTGCATTAGATAATGTACTGGATAAGATACCTTTTTAAAACCTCTTACTGAGATCCTATTGGGACTGGTATGTAATTGAAAACACTTAATGGAATATTTCAGGGAATATTGCCAGGGAATGAACAAGAGAATCACATTTCATTTTAAAATGCCAGACAAAAATCACTTAAAATGATCATAGCTGTGATTTGGAAGGGTGGGATGGGTGTTATAATTTACATAGACTTTATTTCTCACCTAAAATTATTTTCTTTCTTTGTTGCATTTGACAACTTACTAGTGTCTTTTCAGAAATGTCTGACATTCCTTTTAATTAAGTAGTTAGACACGACAGGCAATAATACATTTCTGGAGGATCACTGCAGAGCATGTGCCAATGTGTATTTTATTTCAGGATTGGAGACTAAGTTTGTAAAGTGCCAAGTAAATGTGTGCTTCTTAATACATGTGTATGAATAATAAAATATATCAGATATTCTGAGAACTGGTTGTATCTTGCTTTTGACCTGGAAGCAAAGTTGAGACTTTTCAGATTGCATCAGTTAACACTACTCCTGCATGTAGGTCTTCACCACTGGAAGTGCATAGATGGTTGGGTCCACCTGGACCGTACCGTCTTTTTCCATGTTCATCCAAGTAAATTGGAATGATGCCCATAAATCTGGGATCTGAAGTTGCAGAAAGACAGTTACAACTGCCAGAATTGTTCTTGGTATTGAGCTGTTTTATCAACTTGGGTTCCATAATCCAAAGGTCAGCTCCAATTGCTGCAGAGAGCTCTCATCCTAGTGCTCAGAAATAAAAAGCTGAATATGGATGAGCTCACTGGGACAGAGTTCCTCAAAAGAGGATGGAGAACCATAACCATCTAACCACCCCAACCAAATTCATCCCTCTCACCTACGTATAGACGCTGGTAGCAATGGGGGGCATCCAGGCTAGTATTTGAAAAACAGATCCTTGCCCCTCTTGGCTAGTAGAAACCAGGAAACACCAATTGCTCCACTAAATAATGGAAATGCTCAGTACCTCTTTTGGAAACTGTCTGAACCTCCCTAAAGAACATGATAGTCTGTTTGGTCCTCAAGAAACCAAGATTTGATGCAGACAGTCTCATCAACTGTCATTAACTTCACCGTCCTAGGCAAAATGATCAAAAATCTAACAATATGTGGCATCTGCTCACATCTTGGACCTCTCATAATCAGGCTTTAGACCACAACATGGTATAGAGGTGGCTCTAGTAATAATGATAAATGTCCTCCTTATGACTCTGGATCAAAGCCAGATCTCAGTGTTCAGTCTATTCAGCCACTCAGTAGCCTTTAACACATTCGGTCACAAGATACTGATGACCCACTTCTGTTTGCAACGTATACCTAGAGAAGATGTTGCCTTAAAGGACACGCTTTATATTTATCCCATTATCTGACATGATAAACATAGGCAGGAGAGAGAAACAGGTAATCAGTTTGATGATTTTGCCATGCAATTTCACATGCCCGTTCTGGTGAAGGAGTTGTCAAAGCTAAACTTGCAGTGTTGCTTGCCAATAGACACAGATTGCTTAACAGTCACCTCCAGGTGGTAAAACTGGTTGCCAGTTCAAGTGCCAGGTAATTTTTATAGGATAATTATTACCCTTACCAAAGTTATTAGAGACTAGCTACTGGGAGATTTGTGAAGTATGAATTATCACTATCTGTCTGAGCAGCAAGGATAACTAATCCACACAGACGTTTTTGCTGAGCTGCAGACTATTCCCTTTGTTTAGATATTAGAAATAATTCTTCAGAAAGGATCAAATCACATAATTTTAACAGTTATGAGAGTATTTACAAGGTACTTATTTTTCTGTTATTGCAACAGTATGTCAGGAAAATATACTGCTGTTCGAGTCTTCTCTGGCACTTGCTCGTGCTTGGTTCAGTGAGCACTGAGGGTGCAGTGTGATTCTGTGAAGGATATGCCATGCAATGTGTTCTATGCCAATGTCTCTAGGGATGACAGTAGAATCTACTGCATCCTTCTTAGATCAGGTACTGCTAAGGCAACCACTGCAACTATGCCATCCCTCATCATTTCCTTCCCATGCACGGCTAACTTCATAAGAATGTGGATGCTGGTAAACCTCAGTTCTTCCTGTTCTCGCCCTGTGACAGTGACACACAATAGTTTAGTCTCCTGAGGCTTGTGTTCTGTTTCGGTACCGGTTGTTGAGCTTGGTGTGGAAGTGGCTGGGAGGTATTTATTGGCCTGTGACATACAGGAGGTCAGATTAGATTATCTAGTGTTCCCTTCTGGCCTTAAACTTTATGATTCTATTCCTTTCTCCCTCTCCAGCTCCTACTCTACCACCTCCACCAAGGTATGTGGTCAAATCCCAGACTGAACCCTTACTTTCTGCACCGCCTTCAGAAGGGGCAGGGAATATCCATAACAGCCTGCAGGATCTCTCCAAAACCTAATGTTCTCATACCTCCACTCACCATTACAAAACATCATGGTTCCCCGTCGTCTGTAGGAAAGGGTGAGCAAATTAGCAGGTCTGCATCTGCCAAAGCCAAATTGCCTTGAGGTATACAGAGCCTTCAAAGGGGCAAAAAAGCCTCCCAGAGAAACTACTGGCCCTACCCTAGACAATTTCTTCTGTTTTATAAGGGAATGAGGGGAACTATGACCCCTTCCCATCCTGTATTCTGCAACCCTCCTGCTACTCCCTCAGCCCTGCCCTGTCCCTCAATCCCCCTAGTTGCTGCTTGCACATGTTCTCTCTTGCTCATGCTCGCATGCTCTTCTCTGTCTCCCATATTCATACTGTCTTGTGTTTAATCTGGAGTGGGGATCCCAGGTGTGTTGTATGCAGAACAACCAGAGTGTGGCAAAGTGGCTTACCCTAGGAGTTATGTCCACACTAGAGGTGCAATTACAGCATGTCTAGTCATGCTAGCTGCTCTGACTGAGCCAGCTAGAAAAAAACATCAGTGTAACCACAATGGCACAGGGCTAGCTACCTAAGTACATACCCAGGATCTCAGGCAGGCTTGTACTCAGGTGGCTAGCCCTTGCCGCCATTGCTAGCTTTAACAAACTACATCAGTCAAAGCTAGCTTGTATATGCCTACACAGGCTGCAATCACACTTCCCAATTGCAGTTTAGTCATACCCTGAGTCATGGTCTTGTGGACATGTGAGGGCCTCTGAGGACCCTGGAAAATGCTAACCAAGTGCCCAGTCCTTTAGCTGTGCTCCAGAACAATTTTCTTTGGGCAACCTGGGAACCCACAGGACTTGACCACAACTGTAATTCGTTCTGAAAATCCACTGGGCACCCAAATTAGCTCTGAGATCTAGCAGGCGCTCCAACAGGCCATTGGCACTCATGCAATGGTTGGAAAATTCTGGCCTTGATGTGCAGGCTGTAAAACGGTTTTCGTTTAGTGTGATTTCTAATCCATAGCTGGCTATACCATCTGGTGGAAAAAACTGTCTGTCGGGTTCTGCTTCTCCTGACACTAGTGGTGGCAGTAACATTTTAGAGAGACCCGTCCTTTGCTACCAGTCTCACTGCTACTGCTTCTCCCTCCTTCCGCTTGTGCCCTATTGAAATACCAGAAGTCTATTTACATGCTGTGGTGAGCAGACATTCCTGTGTATGTATCTGCCTTTCCTCTACTGTCCCTCTGCCTACAGAAATATCAGATTGCTATTTTACTGTCCTTTTCTCCAGAGAGAAAAATATAACGCACCAATGATTTTCTTTGTAGGGCACTGGTGCATATGTGCACGAACCAGTCTCCTCTCACCATTAGCACTGTTTGTTACAGGTGTTTTCTCTTCATCTTTTCTATTTCTTAGGGACAAATCCTAAAGTGCCTTGCGCAAGGCCCTAAAATGCCAAAGATCATCTATTTTTGCTGAACTGTGTGTGTGGGCGTGGAGGGAAGGGAGGGGGGATCTGCGTGAGAGTCATGCTGCAGAAATAACTTCCATGTGCATATCCACAAGGATGTTACTCCAGATTTACACTGGTGTGACCGAGAACAGTGTAATTAATAGTATTGCTAAGAATACTAATAAATGGAACACAGTACCTGTGACTACTATTTGTAATTCTCATGCATTGCAACAGCAGGAGCTGGTTTGGCTCTTTTTTGAGTACAGCACTAGATTAAACTTATTCAAGTTTAATTCTTAGTACTGCTGGCCTTTTATTCTTAGTACTGCTGGCCTGTCTCTCTGTGCCTTTCACCGCTTCTTGCATGCTTCTTTGTTGTTATCAATACAGCAGTTATTCTCTCAAAAAAATTAAGAGGCAGATATGCTCCCACCAAAGAACTTAGATTGACATATTGTATTACAGAAGATGGCAATTCCATATTATCTGTTCCTTTTACAGAGGAAATGTGTGGGGTCATATTTGTTTCTTATTTTTCCTTCATCCCCTTTTTTTATGCTGCTCTGTCTTTCTTGGGCCTTGTCTACATCTGAAACTTAGGTTGACCTAACTACATCACTCGGGGCTGTGAAAAATGTCACATCCTGAGCACTGTATTTAGGTTGACATAACACCCTGTGTAGACACAGCTAGGTCAACAGCAGGATTCTTCCATCTACATAGTTACCACCTCTCAGAAAGGTGGAATACCTATATCGACCAAAAGAACCCTTCCTTTGATATAGGAAGCATCGACACTACAGCGTGACTATGGCACAGCTGCAGCGCTGTTGCTCTGCCACTGTACCAGTTGTAGTGTAGACGTATCCTCAGTGTACGGGATTTATCAGTAACTGTTGGAGCTGAAATGTGTTAGTTAACTAAGCGTACACTGTGCAACGGGTGGATGAGCCAACTCCAGCAGGTAATTCCCTATGGAATAATTCATTGGCCAAATACTTACACCAGGGGTCTCAAAGTCCTGGCCTGCAGGCCATCAGCAGCCTGAGAACCTCCCCACTGCGGCCCGCGGAGGAGAGACCCATGCAGCCACACTGACAGCAATGTCTGCTGCAAGCGCTGCCCCCACAGCTCCCATTGGCTGGGGAAGAGGGACAGAGATACCATCACTAGTCGCTGGGCAGAGTCAGCCGTGGTTGCCGGGCAGAGTCACTGAGTTGCATGGAAACAGAGTCACTTTTTTCCACAATGAATATAAACAAGTCAAAATACCGAACGCAACTATCTGATGCACACCTTGCTGCAATCTTGAAGGTTTCAACTGCTCGGTCACTGAGGCCAAACATCAACCAACTGACAGGACTGAAGCATGGCCAGGTGTCTGGCAAACACTTAAAACTCTCTGGCAGGTGAAGAATTGTATAAAGTTGTATGACAGTTTTATTATTTCTAAGAAATTCGAAATAAAAAATACAATATAAACGTTTTCTTTTCTGAACGCCATCTTCAGTGACATTGTTGGCCCACTGGAAGGATTTGAGGACTGGCACTGGCCCTAAGGTAAATTTAGTTTGAGACCCCCACCGACTTACACTTTTCCCTTTGACAGTCAAAGGTAAATCCCACACTGGAATTTCCTGCTTATAGTACCTTAACTATCACCCTAATTACATGCATAATGAGAATAAATAAGACACTACACTAACAAGATTAAAATATTCTTACTATATGTTTCAGTTTAATGTAATCTGTCCATAATGGAGCAACTGGGAAGCTTCATTTTATTTATCAGGTATACATTTAACATTTTTCTCAACAAACTTCTGTAAATATGAACTTTGTTCTTCCTTTTTTTATATATATTGCAGAAAGAATAAGACAATGGGACCCTTTTATCCCTTTTCTATTTACCCTCTGTATAGAATCAGTCGTGATATAGCTTGGGAATTTGGAGAATTCTGGGTAGGATTGTTCACAGGAAAGGTCTTAAACAACTCTCTGTTTAGATGAGATTATTTAATTCATTTCAAATGTTGAGATTACTGCGACAGATATTGCAATCCCGTGTAGTGTCTTTGAGAGATCATAGTTCATTAAGTTTGTGTATCACTGTGAGTCAAGGAATGTATGCAGGTTCAGTGGGGAGAATTACCCCAACTCCTCCAGGAGACAAAAATAGTGATGGGTAATTAAGGTAAATCACTTAGATTGTAAACACCTCCAGAGAGGTGCCACCCCTGGGGAGGCTCGCAGATACTGGTTCAAACTTGGTTTTCCATAGGCCAAAAGACAAAGCAAGGGCTTTTGGCTTTAAAAGCTGTGTTTTAACTGACTCAGGGCCTTCTTTGTGATCCAGTCAATGGACAGGACCTTCTACCCAAGGGGAAGCCCCAGCCCGTGCAGAAGGGTCAGAAAGACTTTGGCCTACTAAACCCCATAAGACTGAGTGGTTCTTGGTATGTTTAGTGTGTGTTTTAATCTGGTTAGTTTTGTAATTGTTTTGTGTGTAATGCTTTTACCTTAAGAATAAGGTACTTGCTTAGGAAGAGCTGTGTGGTAACTTGTAATTGCTGGCAATACACTGTTCATAGCCCTGGGAGAGAAAGCAAAGCACAGGCACCAGCCTTTAGACAGGCTGTCATGTTGGGGATATTGCAGTGTAAGCTGGAGCTGTGCAGCCTTAAAACTCCCCAGTCAGACAGACGTGGGATAAGGGTCCCTGCCCGGAGACAGGTGGTAGCAGGAGACCTGACTGGAAACTCCTGGAGTGGATTGTGGAAGGAGAATACAGGTGTAGTTACCCAGAGGTTGTGAAAAATTCTACTCCCACAAATAGGATAATTATAATAAAACTCAGGCAACATATACTTTGTTGAGCTTCAGGGAAAAATAAACTACTGTACCCTCTTTTTAATAGAAAGGGGGCGATGTATTTAGTTCAAAATTCTGTCTCTCTACAGCTCCAAGGAATCTCTACATACAAGGCAGCATAGTTCAGTGGATAGGGTATCGGGCTGGGACTCAGAAGAGCTGGATTCTATTCCTGGCTTTGCCAATGACATGTTGTCTGACCTTGGGCAAGTCAGCTCACCTCTCTATTTCTTCTGTCAATTCAGATTAAGAACATAAGAACAGCCACACTGGGTCAGACGAAATGTCCGTCTAGTCCAGTACCCTGTCTTCTGACAGTGGCCAGTGCCTGGTGCCCCAGAGGGAATGAACAGAACAGGTAATCATCAGGTGATCCATCCACTGTCACTCATTCCCAGCTTCTGGCAAACAGACATTAGGACATCATCCCTGGCTAATAGCAATTGATGGATCCATGAATTTGTCTAGTTCTTTTTTGAACCCTGTTACAGTCTTGGCCTTCACAACATCCTCTGGCAAAGAGTCCCACAGGAAGTTGCAGTTCAGCAGGGGACAGGGCCTGCCCTGGGGTGCACAGAGACATGTATCCCGAAGGTGGAAGTTGGGGTCCTGGTGACTGCTGCGGTGGGAACAGACACCAAGGACTCTGTAACTGAAAACAAGCCCAACCTGAGGGCAAGAGGATGGGGGGAAGGAGGGGTGTGTGTGGAATTTTGCTGGCCAGTGAAGGGTCTGTCATAGCTGGTAGCTGTGAGCCCACAGCTGGACCAGGGTCACCTTCCCTTTTGGGGGACACAGGAATGTCTGACCCAGTGGTGAGCCCAGAGAGGGAAGTCTTACCGATCCATTAAAGAATGTTATTCCTGCTACCCTTGTGAAAAATAGCACTGTCTCTTCAAGGCTGGGGGAGAAAAACTCTGCACTTGGAAAGCTTCACAAGGAGGTGGGGTCCAACCCAAAGAAATTCCAGAGGGAGGGGCTGAGGGCAGGCATGATTGCAGTGCACCCCTTTCTTGCCAAAGCCTCAAACACATGCCTGAAATAAAAGCCTTCTCCAAAGAGGCAGAAGAATCTGCATCAGAGCACCTACCAGGGTACACAAAGGAATTGGGAAATGCAATAGACACTGAACAAGCTAAATTGTGTGAACAAAGCCTATCCGCCGTAGATTTGCTGTTAATCTTGTGTCTTTTGCTACTTCATCTATCGGTCAAGACAAAGGAGTTAATACTAGCAGTAAACGCTTTAAAGATGTGGGACATTTGTACATGCTAGGGATGGTGACAAGACAGTCCTACGAGCATGTTGCTCTTCAGCTTATACTTGAAAACAGTCTGGAAGCTTGGCACAGCAGCAAAAGCATAACCGGCCTATGCTGCTCTGTCGAAGGGGAAACTGAGGCACACCGCCTTATGGCATTGGTGGCTAAATGCCAAGAAACCCACATTTTAAGAGATATTGCTGTCTGCATTCTGTTAGCAATACTACACCCCAACCTGTTTTCAGGCACCTGGGGACCAGGAACCCCGAACCTTGCTAGAACACTTATGAATGGCATCATATTGTTTAAAGGTACTGAAAGAGAGTGTGACCAGGGACAAACAGGGATTTTACAGGTACTGCCTCCACCATGGACAGTGTCTAAGTCTCTGGCAGTAAGTTCAGGAGGAGCGTCTGACATTGCACCCCATAATGCTTTATAAAAATATGCTTATGAATATAAATATGACATAACTGGAATATGTTTTATGCTAGATATGCCATGTAACATATCTCTGCAAAGGTTATGACCTACTGGATATATTCATCCTCTTTACATGCATGTATCATTTTTGTATTTGAAATTATGAATATTGGCTATGTACTTGTTTGATTTTAAGTAGCCTCAGTGAAGCATTTGGTCAGTTTCTTGAGAAAAGACTATTCTCAGTAAGTGCCCAATCAAGAAACACTTAAGCTGACAGTGGACTTTGAGAGACGCCAGTCCACATCTGAGCTTTCCTGGGAACGTTCAAACTAACATGTAAGCAATGGCGTCGGCCTGTAAAGAATTGAGTCATGCATGGACATGTGACTTGCCCATGTGACTCCAAAACTCCATCTTGTAGCTGTGATTCTGCATAGGAAAACACACAAGAGAGACTATATAAGGCCCTAGGAAACCCCTCCATTTTGTCTTCAGCTGGCTCAAGAGATAGCCTCTCCACCCCAAAGAGATACCTGAAAGAAACTGGAACAAAGGACAGTAACTACAGGGGTGTGAGTGATTGCTGGACCCAGACTAGGAGGAAATCTAGTCTGTAAAAGAAAGTTTATTGGAAAACTCTGAGGATGAGATTTACCTGCATTTAGTTTCTTGCTGTATTAGGCTTAGATTTGTGTATTTTTGTTTTATTTTGCTTGGTAATTTATTTTGTTCGGTCTGTTATTGCTTGGAACCACTTAAATCCTACTTTTTATATTTAATAAAATCACTTTTTACTTATTAATTAACCCAGAGCAAGTATTAATACCTGGGGGAGCAAACAGCTGTGCATATCTCTCTATCAGTGTTATAGAGGGCGAACAATTTATGAGTTTACCTTGTATAAGCTTTATACAGAATAAAATTGATTTATTTGTGGTTTGGATCCCATTGGGAACTGGGTATCTGGGTATTGGAGACCGGAGCACTTCTAAATCTGTTTTCAGTTAAGCCTGCAGCTTCTGGGGGACATGGTTCAGACCTGGATCTGTGTTTGTAGCAGGCTAGCGTGTCTGGCACAACCAGGCAAGGTACTGAAGTCCCAAGTTGCCAAGGAAAACGGGCTCAGAGGTACTCCCAGCACATCAGGTGGCAGTCCCAAGGGGGTTTCTGTGACCCAACCAGTCACAGGGGTAACCACATCTGCATGCGGTATTCAAGATGTGGAAGTACCATGGATTTATATACAGGCAATATGATATTTTCTGTCTTATTTTCTCTTTCTTAATGATTCCTAACATTCTGTTAGCTTTTTTGACTGCCGCTGCACTTTGAGTGGATGTTTTTAGAGAACTATTCACAATGACTCCAAGATCTCTTTCTTGAGTGGTAACAGCTAATTTAGACCCCATCATTTTATATGTATAGTTGGGATTATGTTTTCCAACATACATTACTTTGCACTGATCAACATTGAATTTTATCTGCCATTTTGTTGCCCAGTCACCCAGTTTTGTGAGATCCCTCTGTAGCTCTTCGCAGTCTGCTTTGGACCTAACTATCTTGAGTAGTTTAGTATCATCAGCAAATTTTGCCACCTCGCTGTTTACCCCTTTTTCCAGAACATTTATGAATATGTTGAACTGTACTGGGATTCCAGTACAGTTCCCCGGGAACACCACGATTTACCTCTCTCCATTCTGAAAATTGACCATTTTTTCCTACCTTTTAACCAGTTACCGATCCATGAGAGAACCATCCCTCTTATCCCATGGAAGCTTACTTTGCTTAAGAGAATTTGGTGTGGGACATTGTCAAAGGCTTTCTGAAAATCTAAGTACACTATATCCACTGGATCCCCCTTGTCCACATGCTTTTTGACACCCTCAAAGAATTCTAATAGATTGGTGAGGCATGATAACCCTTTACAAAAGCAATGTTGACTCTTCCCAACATATTGTGTTCATCTGTGTGTCTGATAATTCTGTTCTTTACTATAGTTTCAACCAATTTGTCTTCTACTGAAGTTAGGCTTACTGGCCTGAAATTGCCAGGATCACCTCTGAAGCCTTTTAAAAAAAATTAGTTTTACAATAGCTATCCTCCAGTCATTTGGTACAGAAGCTGATTTAAATGATAGGTTACAAACCACAGTTGTAGTTCTTCAGTTTCATATTTGAGTTCCTTCAGAACTCTTGAGTGAATACTGTCTGGTCCTGGTGACTTATTACAGTTTAATTTATTAATTTGTTCCAAAACCTCCTCAAATGACATCTCAGTCTGCGACAGTTCCTCAGATTTCTCACCTAAAAAAATGGATCAGGTTTGGGAATCTCCCTCACATCCTCAGCCGTGAAGACGGATGCAAAGAATTCATTTAGTTTCTCCACAATGGCCTTATTGCCCTTGAGTGCTCCTTTAGCATCTCGATCATTCTCACTAGGAATTAACTTCCACTTTTTAAAGGATGCCTTTTTGCCTCTCACTGCTTCATTTACTTTGTTATTTAGTCACGATGACACTTTTTGGTTGTCTTGCTATGGTTTTTAATTTGGGGTATACATTTAAGTTGAGCCTCTGTTATGGTGTCTTTAAAAAGTTTCCAGGCAGCTTGCAGGGATTTCACTTTTGGCACTGTACCTTTTAATTTCTGTTTAACTAACTTCCTCATTTTTGTGTAGTTCCCCTTTCTGAAATTAAATGCTACCATGTTGGGCTGCTGTGGTGTTTTCCCCACCACAAGGATGTTAAATTTAATTATATTATTGTCACTATTACCAAGTGGTCCAGCTATATTCATCTCTTGGACCAGATCATGTGCTCCACTTAGGACTAAATCAAGAATTGCCTCTCCCTTTGTGGGTTCCGGGACTAGCTACTCCAAGAAGCAGTCATTTAAGGTGTCAAGAAACTGCTTCCCTGCATCCTGTCCTAAGGTGGGGATAGTTGAAATCTCCCATTATTATTGAATGTTTTATTTTTATAGCCTCTCTAATCATTCTGAGCATTTCACAGTCACTATCACCATCCTGGACGGGTGGTCGTTAGTATATCCCTACTGTTATATTCTTATTATTCAAGCATTGAATTACAATCAATAGAGATTCTGTGGTACAGTTTGGTTCATGTAACACTTTTACTTCATTTGATTCTATGCTTTCTTTCACATATAGTGCCACACCCCCACCAGCACAACCTGTTCTGTCCTTCTGATATATTTTGTACCCTGGTATTACTGTGTCCCATTGATTATCCTCATTCCACCAAGCTTCTGTGATGCCTATTATATCAATATCCTCATTTAATATGAGATACTGTAGTTCACTCATCGTATTATTTAGACTTCTAGCATTTGTATATAAGCACTTTAAAAAATTGTCACTTTTTAGCTGTCTGCTATTACATGGTATAATTGAATGGGTCTCTTTTTCATTTGACTGTTTCTCATCAGCTCCTACCCGCATTTGATCATCTTCCATCCTCTCCTCCTTAATAGAACATAGAGAATCTCCATTAATAGATCCTCTCCTAAGGGATGTCTCCATCCAAACCACATGCTCCTCGCACCTGTTGGCTTTCCCACAGCCCTTAGTTTAAAAGCTGTTCTATGGCCTTTTTAATTTTAATACGACCTCTTTAATTTTGTTAGTTCTTTGGTGCAAGGACTGTCTCTTACTCTGGGTTTGTTCAGGGCCTAGTACAATGGGGAACCCATCATAGATGGCCCTTTTAAGTAATGCAAAAAACAAAACAAAACAAAACGGGGGTAGAATTTGACTCTTAAGGCATTAGGTTTTATCCCACAGAGGCTTTACAGTTTGTATGTGAGAAACAAGTCTACTCTTTGGTTTAAATATGGCAGATGAAATTCAACACTGATAAGTGCAAAGTAATGCACATTGGAAAAAATAATTCCAACTACACACGTACAGTGTTGGGTTCTAAATTACACCCAAGAAAGAGACTTTGGAATCACTGTGGACAGTTCTCTAAAACTTCCACTCAATAAGCAGCAGCAGCTAACAGTATGTTAGGAGCTACTAGGAAAGAGACAGAAAATATCATAATACCACGAAATAAATTCATCGTATGCCCACATCTTGAATACTGCATGCAGATCTGGTCACCGCACTTCAGAAAAGATATATTGGAATTGGAAAACGTAGAGCGAAAGGCAATAAAAATTATCGTGCCTATAGAACGTCTTCCATATGTGGAGAGACTAAAACTACTCTAAAATTACTCTAAATTAGAGTTCTTCAGGTAAGAAGAGAGACAACTAAAAGGGGGGGGGCGGAATATAATAGAGGGCTATACAATCATGACTGGTGTGGAAAACATAAATAGAGAAGTGTTATTTACCCTTTTATGTAATACAAAACCAGAAGTCAGCCTACGAAATTAATAGGCAGCAGGTTTAATACAAAGAAGAGGAAGTACTTTTTCACACAGTGCAGAATTAAACTGTGGAACTCATTCCCATGCAATGTTGTGATTGCCAAAACTATAACTGGGTTCAAAAAAAGAACTGGATAAGTTCATGGGGGATAGGTCAATCAATGGCTATTAGCCAAGATGGTCAGGAGGCAACATATGCTCAGGGCAACCCTAAACTTCTGACTATTAGAAGCAAAGATTGGAAAAAAAGGAGTGGATCACTCCACAATTGCCCTGTTCTGTATTCTCCACCAGAAACTCTGGTATGGCAGAATGTTAGGAACCATTAAGAAAGGGATAGATCGCCTGTATAAAATCCATGTATGCCCACATCTTGAATACTGCATGCAGATCTGGTCGCTCCATCTCAAAAAAGATACACTGGAATTGGAAAAGGTATAGAAAAGGGCAACAAAAATGATAAGTGGTATGGAACAGCTTCCATATGAGGAGAGATTACAAAGACTGGGACTTTTTCAGCTTGGAAAAGACACGACTAAGGGAGGATATGATAGAGGTCTATAAAATCATGACTGGTGTGAAGAAAGTAAATAAGGAAGTGTTATTTACTCCATATTACAAAAGAACTAGGGGTCACCAAGTGAAATTAATAGGCAGCAGGTTTAAAACAAACGAAAGGAAGTACTTCTTCACACAGCACAGAGTCAATCTGTGCAACTCTTTGCCAGGGGATGTTGTGAAGACCCAAACTATAACAAGATTAGAAAAAGAACTAGATAAATTCCTGGAGGATAGGTCCATCAATAGCTATTTGCCAGGATGGGCAGGGATGTAACACCATGTTCTGAGTATCCCTAGCCTGTTTTCCAGAAGCTGGGAGTGGACAACAGGGGATGGATCACTTGCTGATTGACTGTTCTGTTCATTCCCTCTGAAGCACCTGGTAACAGTTGGAAGACAGGATACGGGGCTAGATGGACCATTGGTCTAACCCAGTATGTTGTTCTTATGGCCAGGCCAATGGTGGAGACAGGTTACTGGAATAGATGGGCCATTAGTTTGAAGTAAAAATATAACTTGCCCTTTCTTTTAATTTTGGAGGATTCAACCATGTGAAATCCGTGTGAAAAAGACAAACTAGGTGGATGTGGTTGGAGGGAAGTAGTCTGGACAAGACAAACAGAGCTACAACACTAACTCTGTCACGTTTTCCATTTGAACTGAAATGCAAACTGGCAGACGGCCTCTGCTTCAAGCAGTGAGCCTCTCCAATGCTTACAGGTGCAGTGTGCAGCAAACACAGCGATGACATCTCCTTTCAATCACATGGCTGCATGCACCACACATTTATTAAATTAAATGTAAATGTGCCTCTTGCTCATCTTCTATATACCTTGCAAATCTTGTCTGAGACCCTTTGATTGATATTTTATTTCTTTTATATAATGTATCCCTTGATCAACCTCTGGATGCATTTACAATAACTTGCAATAAAAATGTCAACACTACACAACAGCTCCTCATCTGTTGACACCAATGAAATAACTCCCACATCAAACAGATAAACCTAACCTCCAGGCCACCCCATCCAGCCTCCTCAGAAAAAAATCTGGGTAATCAGAAGAGCCTTGCAGGATGCATCAGTAGATTAGGATTTATTTGGTCCAAGGTTGCAATGACTTGCAGAGTCGAGGACCCTTCCCTCTAAGGCATCAATGTGGCCCTTATTGCCAAAGTAAATGAGTGCTTCACCATCTTTATCCTGTGAGGTAGGGAAGCACTATTATCCCCACTTTACGGATGGGGAACTGACACACAGAGAGGCTAAGTGACTTGCCTAAGATCACAAAAGATGTCTGTGCTGGAGCAGGGAATCGAACTTGGAGCAGGGAATCGAACTTAGATCAGGAGTGGGCAAACTTTTTGGCCTGAGGGCCACATCGGGGTTCCCAAACTGTATGGAGGGCTGGGTAGGGAAGGCTGTGCCTCCCCAAACAGCTTGGCCCCTCCCCCCATCTGCCCCCTCCCACTTCCCGCCCTCTGACCCCTCAGAAACCCTGACCCATCCAACTCCCCATGCTCCTTGTCCCCTGACCCCTATCCACACCCCCATCCCCTGACCGGCCCCCCGGAACTCCCACGCCTATCCAACCCCCTCCGCCGCATCCAACTGCTCCCTGTCCCCTGACTGCCCCCCCAGGACCCCCTACCCCTTATCCGACCCCCCTGCTCTGTGTCCCCTTACCATGCCGCTCAGAGCAGCAGGACTGGCAGCCGTGCTGCCTGGCAGGAGCTCGTAGCCCCATCGCCCAGAGTGCTGAGGCTGCGGGGCATGGGGGACAGTGGGGGGTCAGGGGCTAGCCTCCCCTGCCAGGAGCTCAAGGGCAGCCCAGGACGGTCCTGTAGGCTATATTTTGCCCACCTCTGACTTAGATACACAGACTCCAATAAAAACCAACACTCTGAATTGCAAGAAGCTGGTACAATCACTACTTGGAATACTATCCAAGCACTTCCCAGACAAATCAGACTCTGTTCATACGCGACCTGTATGAATATCTTTAAAGGAAGTTGTTTTTAGTGGTGTTTTGATTGTATACTGTGCCTCCATGCTAGAAGCAATACAAAATAACCAATCCACCGCCTTACACTCTATACTGGCTGAAATTTCTATTTGGACTTCAAGGTTTGTACAAAGTAGAACATGTTGCAGAAATGTAACTTTTAAAAGTTATACAGGCATGAATGACAACTAAGGTCTTCCCCTTGACAAGCACACACAAAAACCCACCCACTCCATTCCCCAGGACTCTTAGCCAATGCTGCTGTCTACTAGAGCAGATTGGAAAATTTCCAGTGACTTCCCCCCCCCACCCCTTTTTTGGTGGGAAAATGCTGGTTCATCAAAATCAACATGTTCTGCAGGAATGTGTTGATTTTGACAAAACTTTCACTGGAACCCAGGCAGCAGGTTTCCTGCCAGCTCAGCTGCCTGCCTGCATGTGTCCCTGTCCACCTTGGCCCCTCAGTAGCCCAGGGCTTCCTGAGATCCCAGGCTCTGCAGCAGCCTACAGAATGGGAACTTGCAAACAAGGGATCCCAGGCTTCCCACTGGGTGGGGAGCTGGACTGTCAAGCTGCCTAACTCCTGGGATTTGGGCAGCCCAGAAAGCCTCCTGCCCAGATGTTAGGCAGCCCAGATAGCTTGCTTCCCAACTCCCAAGGCTGCCAGATCCCAGACACCCTGGTCATCTGGCTTCCTGAGCTGCCCAAATCACTCAGCAACCAGTTCCCAGAGCTGTCTGATTCCCCATGGAGCTATCTGCCCCGGAATCCAGCTGTCTGGGGAGTAGGGCAGCCAGAGGAGTAAGCCCCAAAACCCTGTTTCATTTCTCCTGAAATGTTTTTCCCCCGCTCCTGAACATTTTTCAATTTTTAACTTTTTGTTCCAATTCAGGATGTCCCGCTACCCCCCAAAAATTCCCAGCTCTACTGACTAACTCCACACAAACAGCCAAAGAGCTGGCAAGATTATCCGAGATTCGCTTTAGTTCCAGCGCATTCCTGTGCTGCTCGAATGAGTTAGTAAAATATGAGTGATTCCCAGAAATCTTTTTTCTTTCCAAATAAGCAAATAGCTCAAGTTCGCTCCAGAAAATGGCACAGCAACATCCACTTGAGTGGCGTTGTTGCCACAGGTGCCAGTTGTGAATTTGGTTCATTATGCAGCATCATGAGATGATTAAGGGGTTGGGACAGAAAAGAAGGGGCATAAGTGTATTTTTGCATGTGCTTTTTACTTTGTAAGTAGGCAATTCTGGTCTGGGTATTGCTTTTATTTCAAGAGTCAATAGGCAAAGCCTAAGCACTTCACTCAAATGGCATTAATGTCAGTGGGACTTTACCCAAATAAAAACTGTGTTAGGGTGTTTCAGATCTGTACCGCTAAATCATTCTGCTCTGTTCACATCCTGGCTCACGAGGGTGTTAAATTTTAGTGAAAAGACACCTGACTGTTATTGAATCCACTATTTGGGAAGAACTATTTTATTAGAACAAAAACATTTGTATATGTGCTGATTTCAAGGGAATGTACCATTTTCAGTTCTTTGGTTTCCTTTGTTTCTGTTCTTGAGATCTAAATCTACTAGGAATCATCAGCATGTTTTTTTCTTTATTCACCATTTATTGCTAGCTTCTGGGCTCGGGACCATCAGTTGTTAATCTAGATGAATGGTGTAAAAATCGACATCTCTCCTGTTGTATGTAGATGTGTAAAACAATATTCTACAATATGGAAAGCTTTGCAAACAGACTGTTGATTTAATCTGGGTGTTATAATTTGCTTCTCATAAATCTATTCAGTTGAAGTAAATAGATAGCCCTTACTGATGCAGGCAGATAGGTCTGCTATCTCAATGTCCAGGCACTACGGTGATAGGCACTTTAGAGATGCTGCTACATGGTTGGGACTTGTTTTAATCCTCTTCAGATGTGGATGGATGTGATGAAGTGCAGGATTGCATTTCAAAAAAATCGGTCCTGGTGCATAAACAATTTTGGATCATGCTAAACTCTAATAGGGATTGAGGGATTACTTGTGGGATTAAATAATACTAGAATCAGAATATTGCATTTTACTATATAGTATGTTTTATCTTCTTTTATTTAACATGAATTAAAGTTCTTCAAGCAAAATCAATGATTAAATCCTAGTACAGTTTTAATGAAACAATCATATACAAGAAAACGTTCTTTGTGTCTATTATTTATAACTGTTTGAATTATTAAAAATATTTTTAAAATCGAATTTCATTTTTATTTGGTTTGTTCACTTGGGCATGTATCTCATCTTGGAAAATGAGAATAGGCCAAACAAGCTTCATTTCCACTTGTCACATTCAGGTTCTCATATATTAGCACAATGGAGCAATGTTTGGGTCCCAAATATCACAGGATAATATCCATTTGTTTTTAAAAAATAGATTCCACTGGAAGTTTTAAAATCTGAGAAACCTTCTTATCGGTCTTTGGATTTGTATAAAGTACATTTTGGGCCATATGTCACCAGGCAGTGTTCCTGTAGTGTCCAGTTCCGTGAGTACAGTTCCATTCTTGTGCGGTGCTGAATGCCTGCATTGTCTATTGTTTTCAGAGGTGCTCGAGGGTGCTCACAACCTCACAGGAAGTGCTCAGTGTCATAGTTACAGCACTAGCTGCCCCTCTGACCCCTTCTCTGATCTCTCTGAATGCACCTCTTCCTTCCCCAGTTGTCATGCCTTTGGCCTTTATCTCCATGGGGTAGAATCGCATGATTCTCGCTCTCTTAGACTAGGTCCCAGGCTACAGCACTCTATCATCTGTGCTTATACCATGTATCTGACTATGGTCAGATACCTGTGGTTCTGCTCTTTGGAGCTTGTGACTAATGGTGAATACAGTGACTGAAAAGAACCTTCTTAAAACAAAGTATTGTTTAATCTGAACAGCAGGAACAAAACACATATAAGAGAAAAGGCTTGTAAGTCACAAAAGGCCTACGCACAAGTCTGTCTTACCTAGAGTCCATCCATCCTCTGGTGACCCCCATTATGTCTAAAGTCCCTAACACCCCAGCCTCTAAAGTCTGGGTTTACCTTTGCCCCTAGTGACTAACTTTATCCACACCCAAGATCTCTTATTTTCCTGTGTTTTCTGAGCCTGGTTAAACTGGTTAGGGAAGCCCAGCATACCAGATGTGGAATTTCAAAGCATTGTATTTTAAATGTTTGCAAGGAAGGGTATATCAGGCTCTACCCCTCCCTCTTGGGTGCATTCCCCAACAACCTGGCTATTGAATTAACTCTGTATATACATGCAGTAAATGGACAAACATAACATCTAATATTAATAAATTATGACAGGCAGCTCCAAATCATCCCTCTTGGCACCTTGCAGGATGAGATCACTAATAGCTAATTGTTCTGATTTTGTGCATTGTAGGCTGACCTGTTTGTCTGTTGTTCCATCTGTGATGTTAAGACTTAGTTAAAGCAGAGTATAAGGGAGAGGGGAACAAATCGGAGCCTCAGTGAGCCAGTGATTTAGGTACTTCTCACCTGTTCTGTATTACTGGTATATGCCCTGCCAAGACAGCTTCTTTCAGAACTAATAGTGGCTTTTCCAATGGAAAAGAGTTTTGTCACACAAAATAATGATGCACTGTGACAAAAGGACAGGCCCGTTTCCCACAGAAAAATTGATGGGCAAAATGCTATCTGCTAATTTTCCATCAGGAAAGCTTTGGTGTATTTTCTACATATTTGACATTTTCCCTTGAAATAATTCAGAGTAAGACCTATAGCAAGGGGTAAATGTCTTCCAGCTCTGTGCAAACAGCACATGCCAAGGAGAGCTGAAGGAAGCTTGGGGTCCTCTACAACACACTCATTTGGTGCTTGTGAGCAATGTCACTTTGACAACCATGGAGACTGAAAGTCTCTATCCAAGGAACAGGTGCAGTGAGAGTTCAAGTTTCTGCCAGTATGTCTTTCTCTAACCCTACAGGAAGGGGAACCTCAAGGGTGCCTATGCAGTCCATAACCTGTCTGTTGTGAAAGCCAATTGGAATGACAGGACTTGTGATGAAACAGTTGACAACTTGTACAGTTCACTTGGTGAAAATTACTTACCAGCTCTCAGATTTTATCAGATTGCTAGTCACTGCCAGCATAGTCTTCATTTACTTTGGTGAACTAGCGGTACAAGACTTAGTATTCAATTACCAGTCCTGTGCACAATTCGATCCTTTTGTAATACACAAATATATTTGTAGTGGTACTGTCTATGATTCACTGAAGGCAAAACAATGTATCATCGCTCATCGAGATACAGGCTCAGATCTTCAGTTGTGGCCAAGAAACAGAGCACAACTCCGCTGTGGGTTGCAAAAGTGCTTTTAAGTTACCTTCGCACTCCCCCAAGCCTGTGATGGTGGTGTGTTGGGCTGGTTCCCCTTGAAGTAAGTTAGAGTAGCCTGAATGCTGCTCAGACTTGTGGGGCTGCCAATGGGCTAATACGGCAGCAGGGCTGAAGGAAGCTCTGGACATGCTCCCTTAATCCCTGCAATCCACCCACAGGGAGGAGGAATGACAGAGAAGCCACTGCTGCCTGTGTGCCTCCAGATGTTCCTGCTAGACTGGGTTTATCCTCCCAGAGCCAATTTGCATGGGTGGTGAGGTGTAAAACTGCTGTAGTTTAACCCAAGATGTAGAAATCAGACTAGAATGACTGGAGGGAAAGGACACTTCATTGCAATAAATATATTTATAGTGGTTTATTGGCCAGCTAAAAGTATGAGTGTTTTGTGGTCTAAAACTTAAAAATATTACATTGTGACTAGTGATTATTGGTGCCTGGTATTTGTAGTGTTTTTCCTGTGATTGTTGCCTCATAGGCAAATTGCATATTCTCTGCAGACCGCACCAATGAAAGCAAAGGGTAAACTCATGGAGTGATTCAATCTATTGGCTGATCTCATCTCAATTACATTTATTTCAAAAATGTTCTTCTTTGACGAGTGAAACATTGAAAAAGAAATACGAGACCAATCGATTGCGTAACATAGGCCTTTACTTTCAACTCTGGACAACAATTAACTATCCAGAAATGAATGTAAATACAACGTAACATATTTACATATGATGTAAATACAAATATCTACCTTAACTGAGCTGTGAAAGCAAATCTGGTGCTCCTGGTATGGAGCAGGTTACAGTTCAGCTCTCTGAGCTCTGATTGCGAAAGGTTTAAGGGTCTATTCATATGTAACTGCTCTTAATAGGCAGCCATACTGTAATCTTGGGGGTTGTAATTTATCCAGTTGCTTAAATAGAAAGGGATTCATGCTGAGAGACCTCGTAGATCCTATCATGTTGTCATTATTATAACAACAGTGTTTTAATGTACTAAGGAGTTTGTGTGTTCAAAATGCTGTGTGGAGTGATTTAGCTGCTAGGATTGATTATGTTTTTCATAGCCCAGATGGCTCGAGTTTTGGAGTGGGGAATTTCTTGTCACTGAGCATGATGGAATAAACGCTTAGCTGCCAAGCAGGGGATAAGGGGCCTTCATGCTTTGCAGAACTCATTACCTACCATGTGTGGATGTGCAAGTTACACACCGTCTTGCTCCCTTTTCCTCCTTTCCCTCACTGGGGTTTGGGGGTGGGGCAGGGTCTTTCCCTAGATTTCAAACTATTTGTTTTTTTTAAAGAAAACTCGCAGTAATCTATCAGCACATTCCTCCAGGGAGAATTAGCCACTGTTTTTAGAGCCCCCACTGAATTCTTGTGCATAATGTCAGAAAAGTGGCTGTCAAATTGACAGGTGAATAGCATGGTGGAATCCAAAGGCCCTCAGATCACACAAAGGATTAAATTCTAGGTAGCTCAGCATGGATGCATTAGGATAAGGGAAGAGAACACATGGACCTGCTTCTGTTCCTTTTAAGACCTGTGTAGGACTCAGCCATAATGTGGCCACTCATAGTCCTGAATACAGGATGGGGAGAAAACAGGTAAGTGGAGCGAGTAATCTAGTGCAGAGATAGGTCAGCTGTGATGTGGTCAGGCTCAGGCCATCCTCTGCCTTCAGGCATTCAGCAGCAAGTGTGTGCATGCGGGTCATTTCTGCAGTTGAATGTGCTCCTCTAGTTTGCCCTGAGCCACTCTGTTTCCATCTGACCTGAGCAGGCAGGGGCTTTTATTTGGCTCAGTTTGGGGTCGACCCAGCAAGGGTCTCACAGAGAAGCTAGTGGACATGATCACACAGAGCTGGATGCACTGTGGATTCCTGGGAAAGTCTTTCCAGACCTTTTATGGGCCACAACACCCATTATAGCCTCAGCAATTCACGTTCTTGGGTCAGTTGCTGATAGCTTTATTCTTACAGTGAAATGTAGCTGTCGTTGCAGGTCATGATCCTGCCATGATCTGCTGGATAACTTGGGCTATGTTTCCCTGATGCAGACCAAGTCAGGCTATTTTGATGGAGATACTATAGAGGATAATGACTTCTTGGCCACTGATTTTGCATTGATCAGCAGGAGCATAAGGACCTCATATTTGCCTTCTACTGTATGCTTGTACGAAGAGAATTGTGCATCGTTACATTTGATTGGCTGCATATGCCCAAAGATCTGCTTTCTGCGTGCTGGTTTGCAGATCCAGTGGGTGTTTGTTCCAGATAAGACTTGAACTGGGTAGGAGAAATGTCCTGTGTTAGTTGTGGTTATTGGTGAAGATCTAAGGGGTGGTTGACAGCCCTTGGCACTGTGGAAGGGGCAAATATCCACTGCAGGGCAATGAAAAATAAGGTTGCAAGATGGAGTCATTTTAAATATCCTTTTATGATAGGTATTAAGCTGCATGGACCTTACGTACCAAGGGGCAACGAAGAAAAGTTTTTGGTTGGGAGTGAGCAGGGGAAGACAGTCAGGAGCTGCTTTCAGGGTTACAGTTTCAAAGCAGCAGAGGAAGGGCCCTGTTCTGTTTCCTGCTGGGAGGAGGGTGGTCAGTGTTTCCTTACATGAGTACGTCTCATTGGTGGTGAAGAGTGAAGTCCACTCTGCTAAAGAGCCACCTCTGCAGATGATATGCAGGACTCATGAAAGCAAGGGACAAACTCTTTGAATCACTCCATCTATTCTCCCATCTCAGCTCTGTGAAAGAGCTTCAGTACTTTACAGCTCCATGAGGATGTTGTCCTACTAATATACCTCTTATGTTATTATACAGCAGGACAATAGGATTTCTTGCCACTGCTCCTTGTGGACAAGCTCCTGTTGGCGTGGAATAGAGCCCCTTTCTGAAGTTTTGTTTTTTCATTGCTGTCCACTGGCCTTGATATAACTAACATAAGGTGAGTAGCTTTATGAACTAAGAACCTCCCTTCACCTCTTCTCATGAGAAAAGGGCTCTCATTAAATGGCAGTGTAAATGAGAGGGAATGGCTTATAGACTCACACAGCAAAATCTTTCATCACAAGAGTGAGATAGGGTATCTTTAAAAAGCTGCCTTTAAAATGAGCGAGCCTTACTCAAGGTAGGTGAGAGTTGTCAGGTTTGGTCCTGGACCTGTGCTATATGGGTATTTTTCTATGCAGGGATATTCTTTCTGTGCAGATTTTCCATGCTCCAGTTAAAAGCCTTTTTTTCTTCTTGCACATACTGTAAATAGACACATTTTCTTTTACGTGTCAGGGTGAATCGCAGTTGCAAGGAAAATTCTGCTTTACATGCACAATAGGAGAAATTGGCTTAAACACCATATTTTTCAGGAATGTGTTTCAGGGAGTGAACATGTAGGAATGATGACCTTTCCCCCATGTAGCTTTATCAATATTATCAGCAACAAATATTATCAACAAAAAGTTGCCATGGTGGAGAAGGAAGGAGATCGGAATCTCTAAGGTATCATCAGCATCACAGCACATCCCAAATGCAGTCTCTTTGCAGATCAAACGCCACCTGGATCAATCTCTAATCAAATGGAGGGTATGAATGAAAAGTTTACTAGCTGTGAGAATGAGCCACAAAGTTTGGTTTAGCCTATTGTAGAGGCCTGCCATGAAGTGCAAACCAGGACCTGAACTGCCTCAATGTTTGGGAGTATTTACGTCTCGTTTCTTGGTTCAGTCCTGTCAGTAATTTAGCATTATCGGCATTACTCTGCAGTCCATGACTTGCACATTAGAGAGGCACAGCTGAAGAGAAGGGAGAAAGGAAGGAAGTCTCTTCTACTGATCTTGGTGGCCTCTGGAAGCCAAAATGGTCCCAAATATCCCTTGGAGTAGGCTGCTCTAAGTTGCACCAGTTGGAGCAGTCCTGATCTGGCAGTTGTTGCCCCTGACTTGGCCCCGACATGGAATTGGGAAGCAGGTGACATAGTACGGGTTATAGTGGGTTTACACCATTCAAAGATTCTTCCAAGTCACCTGTCCCTTTAGGGAAATTTTCTATCTCCTTGGTATTTATTAATATCAATTTAGTACTTGCCTTGTGGTAGTGCCTTTGTATTGGGTAGAGGTCCAAATCAGGATCCAGACCCATTGTGCTAGGTACTATACAGATATATAAAAAAAAAGATGGGTGTTACTAAAAAAGAGCTGAGAAAGCAGTTGGCACTGGGGCCAAATATCTGGCCCTAGACCTTAGGTTTTGTATTACAAAAGTTGGTTTTCTATGAAAACTACAATGAAATCAATGTTTCCATTATCAGTTCCTTTTAAAGGTTTATATATGTCAGACAAAATTTCTCTAGGTGAACTATAGAAATAAATTTGATTTATTTGACTATTATTGAGGAAGAAACAGAACTGTTTGCTTTTCTCCTATTTATTTTTTAAATAGTTTTGTTATTGCTAACTGAGAGCCAGATTCTGGTACCATTACTTGCCTCATTCTTTGAGCAGCCCCATTATTGATTTCAATGGGGTTGCAAGAAGAGTAAAGTACTACCCAGAGTTTAGAAAGTGAGCAGTTCATTGGCATTATCTTAGTATTGTGAAATAAATGTAAAATTGCCATGATATAAAGTGGCTTCATGCAAAAAAATAAAAATAAACAAACACCAAAACCTCTGCACAGGATGGAAAACTGATGCCACACCTCACTTCAGCACATGTCTAATCATACTGACAGGAAACAAGAAACCGCACGAGGCCTCCTCCTAAGGTCCTGTCCCAAAGTATCAATGTGTGCACTGTCATTAACTAGTTAGGGAACATCTAACAATTATACTCTATAACTCAGTCTGTCTTAGAATATGTTTTTACTCACATACCAGGAAGGAATTAAAGTGCTGAAGGTACTGGGAATTCACGCAGGAAGGCAAGTGATCTACTCTGTGTCTGAGGTAGCACAAGGACCACCGGAGCCTGTAAGAACACCCAAGTAGAGACATAGGACCATATACTCGGGATCAGAGCCAAATCAAATGTTTCTTTTCCAGAATATCATGAATATCCATAATATTTGTGTTCAGGAAAAAGAATTGGAATGGATTCTGTTTCTCGTTTATTCACTATGGGCTGAGTATGCTGATTCATGCTTATCCACTAGAGCTGTGCCTGATTTTACACTGATTAAGCAGCACTAAGGTGTACTAATCAGTGCATTTCACACTCTCTACCCAAAGGTGTTTCAGTCACTGTTGAGCACGTTTTCCTCCTGAACACACAGGCGGAGAGAGAAGAATCCCCCAAACTCATTCTACTGGGAGGAGAAAGAAGCAAATGCTTCTGTAATGTTTTGTGTCATTGTTAAACATGTGACAAGGACACACTTCTCTGATAAAACGGCTTTTCTAGCCAGTTGTTCATTCTGTTACATCTCCCATCACAAAACAAGTGCATAGTTGTTACACAATTCACAGTGACAGAATTACAAAACAGTTACAAATCAGTAATAAAAGTGATTGCAACCACATTCACATCCAGCCATTCGATATGATATGGTCACTTGGTATTTAACAAAAGGCTTCAACAACTATCATCCTGTTTGGCATGTTCAGGAGGATAGTACACAATATTAAAAACTCTGCCTTCTCCATTTCAGGTGAAGTAACTGTTGTGATAGTTGTGTCTTCTGATGTATACTAAAGGGGATACTGCAGTACCTCAGTAACTGCTGAAAGTCATAATTTGAATTTTTAGTACCACCCACTGTGTTAGCATTCAGCAATAAAAATGGCTTTTGAGACTTGTTACAGTAATGCATTTCTTTGCCTTGCAACCTAACTTGCCATGAATCCAACCCATGTACTTCGGGTACTGTTGAGGAAAGCAGTGAGCAGAGATGTCATTAGGTATAGTCCAGTACTCCAGTAAGCTAATGATAGTAAAAATCCCCATCAAATATCGATTAGTGCAGTATGTGTTTCATGGCTTGGACTGCTTTTTCCTTTGTGGATATAGAGCCAGGCATTTAAAACAACATGACTGTGGCAAAACTGACGATTTACTTTGCATATGATCAGCTCATCTAACGTAGAGGCAAAGCTGTAGGGGTAAGTAGATCCAAGAATTCCAATCTGAACTTCTTTCCCCATAAAATTCAAAGAGGTCTGGAATTGAGGTTTCAGTTTTGGGGCTCATTTCTAATTAAAAGTAGATAACTAAAGACTAGGAGCGGAGTGCTGTGTCCTGTACTGGTACATGTTATAGACTGAAAGAAGAAAAAAATCTGTTATCTTTTGATGTATCTATCACTTCATATTGTATCACTGTGGTACTCTTAATAGCGGTAATAAGACTGAAAATAAGGAATCACTTCTGTAACAATAAAACAAATGGTATTAAGCAACAGACAGAGGGAAGGATGACATTTTAAGCCAACACTGTGCCATGAGTAGAAATACTGTGCACCATGAGAAAACTGCATACAAAGCTGTATCATTCAGAAGAGGAATAAACACAGTAATGACAAGAAGGGCCAAGGCCCACCAGCTCCTTCACTACCTGAAATCACAGGAGATGCATTGTGTGATCCCAAGGGACTATCCTTGTTCAGTTCTCCAGAGAAAGGCAACACCCTACATCACAAAGTCTCTCTCAGTTTGCTGTGGGACAAAATTCCTTTCTGACTCTAACTGTGGCAGTTAATTTAACCTTGTGCACTCTTGAGCAAGAATTAGTTAAAGCATTTCATCTTACATCAGGCCCATAGGCCCATCTAATCCCACATCTGGCCTCCTGGTCCTGATATTCAAAATGTACAAATTGTGGACTTTAATAAAGTCCACAAAGTCAACTCTCCTCTAACTTGACTCTCATAAAGCTAATTTCCTTCATAAAAGGATATTAGCCCACTGCAGCTTTCTAAATGAATGTATATTAAATACAGTTGCTATAATGGCTTTTTAATGTTCTACACTTTGCATAGTTTTGTTGCTGTTCATGTTGCATCATTACAAACACTGGTATCATTTTGCAGATAGCTTTAGCTGCTGTAATAATGCTATTACCTTATTAGTGGATTGTTTGTATTTTTCTTTTATAGCACATTGTTTCTTGTGACTCTTCAGCCACTGCTAGCATCATTTCACTGCAGCCGCCAGTCTTGTAATACAAAGGGTTGACAATGCCAAAAAAAAAAAAAAAAAAGCTATATCTTCACATGCTGACAAACCATCTACAGAATCATTTATAAACTTCTGTAGGGAATAAAGATTCACAAGCTCGAAACCGAATGCTGAGTCAAAGACAGGATGTAAATTCCTTCTAGGTATTTGTTTCTGATGAGACTAAAATCAGATTACTGCTAATGGAATTTCCTTCAGAAAAGATATGTACTTTCACGCGTCCTTCCTTTAGCAATTCAAATTATTTGAACTGGATTAGTTCCAGGTAATTCACCTGACATACTGTCTGAACTCTAGAATAACTTTCCAACAAAAGAGAAAGGATACGTGCTTCAAAATCTGCCTGTCAATTCATTTAGGCTGGCAAAACCTAAACAAGAATAACTTGCACTTCCCTACCTTTTTATTCTTTTCTGACTACGTATCTTCTGTTTCAGTTACTTGTCTTTTCTTTCTGTTTTCCAAAGTCTCCTTTTCCCATACTCACCATTCTTCTTTGAGTACTGCCCCTATGGTGCATCTTTGAATGGAGATTTTCAGTAGAAGGGTCTGTTTGGCCTGTGCATGCGCTCCGGGCATCCACATGCCCAGTTCCAAAGAGATATAGGGCTGGATGGTTGAATTGCCCTCAGTTCCTTCTCAACCACCCTACTGGCAGAGACAGAGCATCTAGCGTGTCTGCAATAACATATCCTTACAGTTCTTAGTTTAGAATAGTTTTGTTTAGTTCAAGTTTACTTAGCTTTATAGCTTTTTTTAGTGTTTTGAGGTGGGGTTCCATTTAATACCCTTCCTTCCCTTCCCCTCCCCCACCCCTCCCCGCCCGCCCGCCCGCCCAAGGAGCTCTTCTTGGGGATTGTCATTGCCAGGATTCAAGCGCTGCCTCTTCTAGTGACAGGCACTTTTGGGGCCTTTGCTGTTTGGGAGACACCCACATACCTTTGAAGTGGAAGATCTGCATCTCTTTTAAAAGCAGTACACTCATACATTGGGGTCCGTACACTTAGTGACTCACACAATTCCATATTCTGGTCACTGAGATCCTCATGGAAGAAGAGCATGGAAGGTACCAACAGGACTCTGAAAAGGAGGAGTTCTAGTTCTAACAGACAGCTTCCTTTGAAGAGAAACCAGTCACCTCAGAGACTGATTGCTTTGGAGACTTCACATCCCATGGGGCATACTGCTGAGGCTCTCGTACCAGGAGTTCTTTGAAGACTTCTAGTTCTTCAAAAAGTCATGGTGCCAGACATACTTTGGGAACTAAATTGACTCAGGTACTGCCTAAATAGTACCATCACTCAGAGACCTCAAACGAGGAGGTCAGTGCTGCCTGCTGACTCTTTGGTGAAGGTACCAAACTCATATCCCAGAAGTCATCAACGTCCTCAGTACTAGCATCATCCAAGAGACATGTACCACTTCAGCACTCCCAGTATTGATGCCATCTTCTAAAATGGAACCACCACCAAAGTCAGGTCTCTTGGTCCTCATCATACTCATGTATATCTGATACCACAGGAATTTAGATACTCCAGAGACTTGTCTATTTCAGATGAGCTGGAGTCTATTGTTAATAGGTACTGAACAATTATCTGTACCAAGAACTACTGGGTCACTGAGGCCTTTTCTTTCTCCAATACCTCCTAACTCTCCTGTACAAACTGCACCAGGCAGACAGAAGTCTTTCCACTGCCTGTCCCTGGCTACGTTGAGCGTCATTTTAGTACTATCTTATCTTGATTATATTGAGATCTTAGTACAGGGATCTCCTGTCTACCATCAAAGAGACATCTCCCTGACCACCATCCCTGAGAGGGAAGTTCCAAAGGAAACACAATTTTGTGCCTTTTCTTACTGGGTGACTGTAGAGGGGTGGTCATCCGCTCTGGCCTTAAAGGGCTTAAAAAAGCCCAGGAGAGGGCTGTGGCTGGGAGCAAGCAGTTCCCAGGTTGATTGGGAGAAGCAGGCTCAGCTGAGGCCATGCCCCAATCAGGGCTCAGCTGGCCCTTATAAGAGAGCAGTGGGCCAGGAGCAGACAGAGTCTCCTCTAGCTGTTGAGAGAGATGGGCTTGGCTGCTGGGGAGCGTACCAGAGTACCTGAGGTGAAGCAGAGCTGGGGAAGGCCAGAGGAGCTGGGAGGCTCTGGACTGGAAAAGCCCCGGGCTGCAGGCCTGGCAGATGGCCTAAGACAGGGTAATGGGGTTGCAACAGGGGAGCCCAAGGGTAGGCGGAGGCAGCAGGTCCAAACCCCCCTTGCCTATGATGATTGGCTTATACACACTGCAGTCGGCCCCAGTGAAAGGGGACTAGATGGTGACTGGCAGTAGCCCAGAGGCTGAGGCAAGGTGAGGATAGAGAGTGGGGAGGGGAGATCCAGATCTGTAGGGTATTGCCTGGAGGGGCAGCACCCCAGGTAAAAGGGCACCGGGGTCCAGGAGGGACATGGGGGCCAGCGACAGCGAGACACCAGCAGAGGGTGCTCTGGAGCTGGTAAAAAGAGCTAATTCCTGGACGACCAGCAGGAGGCACCGCTGGGTGAGTCTGCGCCCCGTTACAGTAACCAATACTGGATGACCCCTCCTCTCCTTTATGGTCCACCTTAGTAGCCATCCTGGGACCAGTAAGTTGCCCATCGCCGGCAGTCCTCAAGACCTCTTAGCTTCTGTCAAGGAGATCACCGGCAGAGGCACTCTCCTGCTCCATCACTGCCTCCACAACATCCCAGCTGAAGGGGAGGCTTCTGAGGGGCAACAGACTAGAGCTGACAAGGAGGTGACACTGCAAATTAATATTTCATCATCGTCACCAGAGAAGGCTGTAATGTCTCCCCTACCTTCTCTTTCTGACAATTTCAAGCAACTTCAGGAATTGATTGAATGTATTGCTGACTCATTACAGATTCCGTTAGAGGCGGTCCAGGAATCACAACATAAGCCTTTGGACATTTTACATACTACAGTCTCTGCTCAAGTAGCTCTGTCAGTGAATGGAGCCTTACTGGATCCTGCAAAGACCATTTGGCAAACTCCTGCCCACACACTGCCTACTTGCAAATGGGCTGATAAGAAATACTGTGTTCCAGCAGAAAATCTGGAATTTTTGTTCTTCCACCCTCCACCAAATTCTTTAGTTGTGGAAGCTGTCAACACACATGGAAGACAATATCATATGTAGTCTACATCGTATGATAAAGACAAAAAGCAACTCAACTTATTTGGATATAAGAACTACCCTTTAGTGACAGCAATTTCAGACAGCAAATTCCCAAGTCCTAGTGGCAAAGTACAACATCAATTATGACAAATTCAACAATTTTATCAAACAACTTCCTGTGTAACATTGTTAGCTGTCATAACCAACAATCAGCTCCTTGCAAGAATTTCTCTGCAAGCCTCCCTAGATGCGGCCGACACTGCAGTTTGCTCCGTCTCTACCATTGTAGTCATCCGTAGAACGTCTTGTCTACAGCTGTCTGGTTTTCCTAAGGAGGTCCAAAATATCATTGAAGACCTCCCTTTTGATGAACTTACTTTATTCTCTGAGTCCACAGATGAAAGACACAAGAACGAATGGATATAAACTGGCCATCAGGAAGCCTTCCCAGGGAAGCAGTGGGAGCAAAAGACCTATCTGGCTTCAAGATTAAACTCGATAAGTTTATGGAGGAGATGGTATGATGGGATAACATGATTTTGGCAATTAATTGATCTTTAACTATTCATGATAAATAGGCCCAATGACCTGTTATGGGATGTTAGATGGGGTGGGATCTGAGTTACTACAGAGAATTCTTTCCTGGGTATCTGGCTGGTGAATCTTGCTCACATGCTCAGGGTTCAGCTGATCGCCATATTTGGAGTCAGGAAGGAATTTTCCTCCAGGGCAGATTGGAAGAGGCCCTGGGTTTTCGCCTTCCTCTGTAGCATGCGGCACGGGTCACTTGCTGGAGGATTCTCTGTACCTTGATGTCTTTAAACCATGATTTGAGGACTTCAATAGCTCAGACATAGGTGAGAGATTTATTGCAGGAGTGGATGGGTGAAATTCTGTGGCCTGAATTTTGCAGGCGGTCAGACTAGATCATAATGGTCCCTTCTGACCTTAATATCTATGAATCTTTGAAACATTCCAGGGCCACACTCAGGTCCTTCAGCACACACCCACATCTGAAAATAAAAGAAAATTTAGCAAGTCACAAGTGACACAGAGGTCTCACCCAGTTCAGTTCTCCAGTTACCATAGGCCTCCTGAACCATCTTCAAGAGGAAGAAATTTCACCCTTAGTGTCTCCAGTGACAGTTTTCACCTTTTTACTCTTCCCCATCCTCTGTTCTTCATTATCTGTTGGAATTTACCATGGAGTCTGTCAAGGTTCACTTGGTGACTATCACAGCCTTTCATTCACCAATAAAAGGATTCTCAGTGTTTGCCTGCCCCATGATTCATCAAAAGGTTGATGATTTTTTTTTCCTCATAGATTAGTCAGCCCTCCCCTGGTTGAGATTTAAACCGGTCCTTAATTATCTTATGAAGCTTCCCTCTGAATGACTGATTACCTGTTCTCTACTTCACCTGTCTATGAAGACAGCTTTCTTGGTGACCATCAGCTCTGCCCGAAGAGTCAGAGAAATAAGTGCTTTAATGGCAGAGCCTCCCTTTACACTGCTTTTCACGGAAAAAGTTTCTGTAAAACCGCACCATAAGTTTCTAATTGAAGTATCTTCTGAATTCCGTAATAACCAGGTTATTTATCTTCTGGATTTTTTCCTGAAGCAAACTAGGACAGTGAGAAGGCTGCCCTCCCAATCTTTGATGTCAAAAGAGCATTAGCCTTCTACTGGGACAGAACCAAACCATGTAGAAAGTCTCCCAGGCTGTTTGTTACATTTGCAGACAGATCCAAAGGATCTGCAATCTTCACTCAAAGATTCTCAAACCAGACCTCTGAGTGTATTTCTCTTGTTATGGGGCTGCCAACAGTCAAACTCCTAGAGTACTAGCCCATTCTGTAGGGTCTCAGTCTATTTCTAAGGAATTATTGTAAGATGTTTCTTTTGTTGAAATTTGAAAAGCTGGAACCTGGCTCTCGTACGTACTTCTTCCAAAGACTACGTCTTGGTTCATGCTTCCAGATCATATGCTACTGCTGTCAACGCAGTTTTGTCTTCTGGGGAGATTGCTTGGAAGTCACCTGAACTGGAGCCCACATAGGGACACTACTCCACGAAGGAGGAGGGGTTACTCACCTTGTGCAGGAACTGGAGTTTTTTGAGATGTGTGTCCTATGGATGCTCCACTACCCACCCTTCTTTCCCTCTGCTTTGGAGTCTCACGGGATTTTGTGGTGAAGAAGGAACTGAGAGTGGTTCCCCCTCACAGCTCTGTATATCCTCAGTACAGTTCACGAGGATATCTGCTCATAGGTACATGGGGTGCACTCCTTATTGGCCCCATGAGTACATTTTTTTGAAACAAATCAAAACTGGCACAATTTGGCTTTTTTGTGCCAAGTTTTGGCTTTAAAAAGTTTGTTTTTTGCCTGATGCAAATGTTTAACCCCAACTCCCCCAAAAACAAACAAAACCCTGCTCTTTTGCTTAATGAAATCAAAAGTAAATCTTAAAGAACATTGCATCCTAGTGGAATGAGGGGGACAACTGAGACTCAGTGCACTAGTTCTGCACTCACATATTACTGTGTGGATGTTTATGAAAGAGAAATATCTTAAAAAAAAAAGATGGGAGTGGGGATCACACAAAACGAATAGGAAAAAATAGTAATTAAACAAAAGTATTTTAGTTGGGGGGGGGGAGATAGTGGTGATCACTGAGGAATCTAAGGAGACCAAAAAAAAAAAAAATCCAAGAAAACATGTCATTGGTTAGGTCTGTGGAAAATGAATCACCAATGCAGTGTTAGCAGTGCAGCCCATGGCATCTCACCATCTCTCCAAGTGGCCTCATGTAGATGTTGAAGAGGGCTTTTGTGGAAAATAACAGTTCCAGCTCATCACCACTCTGTGTCCTCTTGAGAATGAGTGACTGGACTTGGAGCTACTGTAACTCTGAGTCATTTACTCCAGCCATGCCCTGTAAGTAGGTCACCAGCACGTCTTGGTAACCTGTGTTGAAAGAGAGAAGAGAGTTGAGTGGCATGAGCATTGGATATGGTCTCTATCCATTGCCATGTGATGATCATTGTTTAGTGCTAACAGAACTATAGCTGTACTGTTCATGCATCTGAAGCCAGGATATTGGCAGATGTCACATGTTGCTCTACCTGAGATGGTGAGGTGGTTAATGTGATCTAGCATAGCGATTTCCTCCTCAGCAAGTTCTGCTTGTATTGGGCTTCTGTCTTTTGTGAAGTAGGAAGAGATCTCTTTTCAGCTGTTTCTAGTTGGGTGTAGTGTTTGGATTATACAGCTGGGGTTGTTTAGCTGGTTTGCCATGCACAATAGCTCTCTCTGTTGTGATTTATGAGCTGTGATGGTGGAGGATGAAAAGTGTCTCTTTTTGCTTCTTTTATTGCAGTGTCATATTCCTCTAGGAGATCTTTGCAGTGCTGGTGGATGGTTTCAGAGTTGGTTTTTGCCACCAATGTTCTAACATTCTGCCTGTGTACTTCATCACTGAGCCTGGGTGATTTTTATTGTTATTGCAGTGAAAAGCATTGATGGTAGTGGTCATCAAGCGATTATTCTGTTCTCTCAGTTCATTTGCATCCCATGCTTGTAACTGCATATTTTGCTTTTCTAGAGCATGCTGGAGACTTAAAGCATTAAATAGTTTCAAAATGTGGATTGTCTTTGTAAATTTTCCTGGTGGAATGGAAGGAAGGCTGAGGTCTTCACTTGAATGGGGCAGTGGATGGACCAGTACAGTGGTATGTTGATTATGTCCTTTATTGTCCAATCCTTTGCTGAAGATCAGGGACAGTGGCAATGTTCCCCCTAATTTTTTCCATCCATGTGCGGAATAAATTTTGTTATGTGCACCGAGGTATGTGCAGATGTGCGCCACCAGTAGAACCAAAAACCGTAAATATTATATATTTAAAAAGTTACCATAGGGACAATTACTCCAGCTAGGACAGGTTTGGAATTTTAGAACTCACTACTCAAAGAATTAAATTTAAGTGTAAGAGAAATAAAAATTATGAAATGCATAGACCAGTCAAAACAGTAAAATAACATACTTTGAAAGAAAATGAAAGAATATATGTGCATTGCAGGAAGTACCAAGAAGTAACAACAACAGTAATACAAGTATGTGTTGGGAGGTGATTGTGACAGAGTGTGTGTGTGTGTGAGACACACACAAACACCGTGTGAGCTGGCTGCTGGGGAAGTCTCAAACTGTGTGGGGTCTCTTTAAGAAAGGCACTCACTCACCATTCAGGCCACAGCAGCTCTGAGTCTTCCTGTGCCAGGCTGTCCCCTCTCCCCTGCTCTGGAGATGGGTGGGGGGAGGGGGATACCCTGACATCAGCTCCCCCAGCCCCTCACTCTGTGCAGCTAGCAGGAGGATCCCAGGAACAGCTTCAAGACAGAGCAACATAGCTGCAAAGCTGTGGGGGGAGGGGCACCGGAACGCACACTGCTGGATGTGCGCACTCTGCTAATCAACTGGGTGGCACTCGAATCTCTCCTGGACGGCCGCCCAACCATGCAGCTTATAGGGAACACAGGATAGTGGGCACGTGGATGAGTGTGGGAGTCTAGAGATGACCCATGATGGTGCTGGTCTTAGTAAAGCAGCTGTCTGCATCACATGCATGCACACTGTAAATAGCACCTTTTTGATTGAATCTGTAGAGTGGATGCCTCTCACCTCTGCGAGGATAAGACACAGTAGTAGAGTACTGTAGTGTAGCTTGCACAGCTACTGCTGCTGTTTGGTGAACCTTTCCTTTTGCTAAACAGGAACCATGCCTGTTGCTAGACATGGACCACTCCGTTCACTTTTAAAAAACATAATACAACTGCAACTTTATAGAGGAAAAAGTACAGAATACTTAAATGTAAATTAAATGTTAATCAGAAAAAATAATTTAATTTTAATAATGTACAAAATGAATCCAGGTCCTTTTAAGTTCGATTTAGGTTTTAGATTTTAAGTTAGAATTATTTAAATTCTCAATATGTAGCCAAAATCAAAACCATATTATAAAATATTTTAATTTAACTCCTTAAAAGGAATGCTTTGGTGTACTCAACTGGCAGATAGATACAGTATCAGTACCTATATAACATGTCACTCTAATTGGATAGAAATTAACTTTTTAAAATCAATTAGAATGATAAATTGTGGATTTCCTTCTAAGAGAGGAGTGGGATGGCGAACGCTTTTTGGTCAGGTACAATAGGAATATATTCGTTTTCAGTATAACTGAAAAAAATCAGTAAAAGCCTTAGGGTTTGTCTATATGGTGCATTAGTCCACACCGGGGTGTGTGTGTAAAGTCCAGTCTGCACCAGCATGTCACACACTAACTGGCCCAATGTACCCTGCTGGTGTGCCCTAAAAGCTCCCTAGTGCATGTGGTACTGTTTGAAATGAGACTGTTAATGAATACTAGGGAACTTTTAGTGAGTGCCCGCAGGGTCCACCTGGGCCAGTTAGTGCACCAGATGCTGGTGTGGACTAGTATTTACACCCCACTGGTGTGCACTAATGCACCGTGTAGACAAGCCCTTTATTCAAACTAAATATCAAAGATAGTTAGTCATTAGAGATGAACTAAGGAGGTGGTATTTGGATCTGGAGGATGTTTAGATTAGGGTTCAGGTTCTGGACTGAATTATGGCTAAAGTTTGGATATAGATTAGGGGGCACCAAATTCTTGCAAGGTGTTCTCATCAGACTTGGCTTCATGCAAACTGTTAAGTAGACAATAAGACCCATAGATTCATCAATTCCAAGGAGAGAAGAGACCATTGTGATCATCTAGTCTGACCTCTTGTACAACACAGGCTATAGACCTTCCCCAAAATAATTCCTAGAGCAGATCTTTTAGAAAAAACATCCAAAGTCTTTATTTTAAAATTGTGAAACAAGGCTGTTTATCAGTTTATCCCAGTCCCAAAAGGAATGCCAATAATGTGAAGTAGAATGTCAGGCATTTTGCTCCACTCTTTCTTTATAGATCTTGAATATTTATGTAAACCACTGAATAGAATGCAAACAAAAGGGTGGATGGTTAGCATATTTTTGGAGCTACCATTTCCTTCTGAAGCATAGACCAAAGGTCAAAGCTGCCAATAGAAATCAGAAAACGGATGGGAAAATGGTTTTCTTTTTTGTATAGTTAACTTCATATAACACACTGCAAATGACGGGTAACTAGCCCAATTAAAACATGCTAAAATAAAAAGCCTGCTTATTTTTGTTTTTACCAAAAGTGAGTGTACAGTAGGACAGTGGAGAAGTGAGTAGAAAATGAGCAAAAAGAATAATTATTTTTCTTTTAGTTAGTTTTCCCATGGAAAATTATTATTTGCTTTTTTATTCATCGGGGAGACAATTGGATGGCTTGTCTTATGAAAACATAATTTTCATACTTTTGAGATTGAAGGATATGTGTGTGCCAAGAGGCTGAAAAATGGGTTTATTGTCTAGTGTAAATAACTTTCCAAAACTTTTGGGAGCATAGTATCCTTTGGGAATTGAAAAGACAGTCATTCCTGATTTTCATACTATTTCAAATCAATACATTCACAAACAAGTGTAAAATGAAATCAAGATGCACGTAAGCCCTGATCCTATGGATTGATACACTTGCTTAACCTTACAGTGTGACCTAGTGGATAGAGCATTGGACGGGGACTCAGGAGTCCTGAGTTTTATTCTTGGCTTTGGCTCCAGCCTGCCGGGTGACCTTGGCCAAGTTACTTCACCTCTCTGTGCCTCAGTTTATCCTCATTTTACAAATGGGGAATGATACTGACCTTCTTTGCAAAGCACTTTGAGATCTACTGATGAAAAGTGCTATATAATATGTATTATTATGTGCATACTCCAATTGAAGTCAATGGGACTACTCACACTGGGTACGTCTACATGGCTGCTGGGAGACATGCTAGCTCTGCTTGAGCTAGTGTGCTAAATATAGCTGTCTGAAAACAAAAATACCCAGACTCCCTGTGTTCTAACCTCAGCGACCTGTTAGCGCGTGGCTCTCTACCCAAGCTGGGAAGCACACTCCCAGCTACAGTGTAAACAGACCCATTGTGTAATTTGGCCGAGACGGGGGCAACATCACTTCACTGTGGTCCCGCGCCCACAATGCCATGCGCCGCCTGGGGAAGCGCATCGGCTACCGCTGGGAGTGGTGCGAGGAGCGCCAGGAGCTGGGAGTCCTGGTGCAGCAGATCAGGTCTGAGGACAACACCATCATCACCCCGAGCGCCAGGGGCCTGCTGGAGAGGACCCTGAAGGCAGCCATCCACTCGCTGTACATAGAAGCCCTGAAGCGTACCAGGATCAGGGAAAAGCCTTCGAACTGACCAGCGAGTGGGACGCCTGCAACCACTTCCTCGGCGGGGGCGGCTTCACCCACTTCGCCAACTGGCGGTTCATCCACTGCGCCCGGCTCAACTGCGTCCCGCTCAACGGAGCCGTCCACCACGGGAACCGAGACGAGCGTTGCAGGAAGTGCGGCTACTCCAACGAGACCCTGCCCCACGTCCTGTGCAGCTGCAAGCCCCACTCCAGAGCCTGGCAGCTGCGCCACAAGGCCATCCAGAACCGCCTGGTGAAAGCCATCGCACCGCACCTGGGGGAGGTCGCCGTGAACTGCACCATCCCCGGTACCGACAGCCTGCTGCGACCCGACGTGGTTGTCACCGACGAGGCCCAGAAAAAGATCATCCTCGTCGACATCACGGTCCCCGTCGAGAACAGGACCCTGGCCTTCCGAGAAGCCCGAGCTCGAAAACTGGAAAAATACACCCTTCTGGCCGACACCCTGAGAGCGAAGGGCTACGAGGTGCAGCTGGACGCCCTGATCGTCGGAGCCCTGGGCGCTTGGGACCCCTGCAACGAGCATGTGCTGCGGACCTGCGGGATCGGTAGATGCTACACACAGCTCATGCGGCGCCTCATGGTCTCGGACACCATCCGATGGTCCAGGGACATCTACATCGAGCACATCACCGGCCACCGACAGTACCAGGAGGAGTGAGCCAGTATGACATTGTGCACCCACTGTGGGAAAGAGACTGAGAGGCTTTCTCCATTGGACCGTATGAACTGGAACCATAAACCCACTGAACTTTAAATCCCACCAAATGAGGGTAGACCCATCCCCACCATCATATCCACTCACTATACTCCGCACCTGAACATAGTCGTTATGTGGATAACTTACCCCCATATCTCCAATGTCTGTACTCTGACCTGTTAAATTTTACCCCCAGTCGGGGAGATTGCAGCTTATTATGTAATCCTTACTCCACCAGCTCCTAAATCAAATTTCGCACCCCTTGATAATCTGTACCTTATCCACTGACAACCAGAAACTTCTATGCTTGAACTCTGTATCGTTTCTTATTTCAACATTATCTTAATAAAATTATTAAGTCTGTGCTTAAATCTTTGCACAATAGGGTCACAGCAATTTAACTCGGCCCTTTCTGTTTTTCATAATAATATACATTAAAAGTATGGTTAAGAAGCTCCTAGTCAGATGTCTTAGGAAATTATCCTAATATTCCAGTGGGAGAGAGCTCTCCCGTCAGCATAATAAAACCACCTCCACAAGTGGCAGAAGCTAAGTCGGCAGGAGAAGCTCTCCCGCCAACATAGCCCTGTGAACACAAGCGCTGACATCGGTGTCACTTATGTCGCTCAGGGGGATGTTTGTTTTCAAACCCCCCCCCCCACCGAATGACATAAGTGATGCCAACATAAGCTGTAGTGTAGACATAGCCTGAAATAAAATGGGTCAGAGTCGCCAAACGCTTGTACTTTGCATGTCTTAATGTAGCGTAAATGAGTGAAATGTAGGTGATAAACCCTATCAATTCTTCACTTCCTTACACCAGTGATAGCATTTCAGGCCTATTTAATACAAGTGCAAATGGCTATATAAAGGTGTAAGGAGAATCAGGCCCAGGCTCTAAAAAATATGTACATACCGTATGCATTTATGAACACCTAAAAAGCACATATACATCATATGAAAATGTTTGGTCATATAGCTTTTACTTTGGTGAAGTTCTGTTTTGTGTAATATATGTAGTAGATATGCAAATATGAGAGATACTGTAAGAATATAGACCCTGGTCCTGCAAAGCCTTATTCATATGCTTAGTTTTACACAGTGTGTATAGTGGGACTACTCACAGAACGTAAAATTAAGCATGTAAGAATATTTCTCCACTGCAAGGAAAACCCCACGGCACTGAGTCTGAGGCCAGGTCAATTGACTTGGGGCTGCAGGGCTAAAAATGCAGTGTAGACATTCCCACTCAGGCTGGAGCCCAGGTTCTGAAACCTGGTGAGGGGGGTGGCTCTTGGATTCTGCGTTTCAGCCCAAGTGGGAATGGCTATGCTGCATTTTTAGCCCTGCCACCTAACCTCTGCAATCCCGAGTCAATTGACCTGGGCTCTGACACTCGGCACCGCTGGTTTTTCTTTGCAGTGTAGACATACCTTAAGTAAGCAAGCACGGCTTTACATGACTAAGGGTATAGTTAAGAATGTAGGATTCTTCAGAAATGGCCTAAATCATTTATAAGCATATACATATTACTTTTTTTAAGTTGACTTAATATTTGCTCTGGTTCAAGTTAAAGTTGCCATGTACATTTTTATTTCATATTTTAATTGACATTTATATTGCATAGCATCTTGAGCTCTCAGCCAGGATTAATCATCGAATATTAAGTACAAAGAAGTGTTCCGTTTTTTAAAAAGACTCTCAGCTCAGGATCTCCTGTGTTTTTAGTATATGCACTAAATGGGTCCCAGCTATCTTTACACACAGGTAGCAGATTTTTGTATTGGAATATCTGTTTTAGGCCCAATCTTTAGGTCTAACTGAGCTGTACTTGGTTGCAGGATGCAGAGGCAAAGATGATTGTACATCACCAGTGTTGTACATCTTTGATCACAAGATGTCTTGGGAGCTGATTTATCCCCTGGTGCCATTTAGAGCAGCTTTAGGGTTGTTCAGAGTTACCCCAGCTGGGGATTAGCCAAAACACAGTGGCTCTCTGCCATGCCCTCTTCTCCCATGGCCATATTTGCACTTCATGCTCTCAGGCAGTGAGAGGTTGTGGAGTAGAGCCAACTGTGCTAGACCTATGTGTATACCACCCAGAGATTTTCCCAAGCTAGGGGAATTCTCAACTGCCCAGTTAAGGCAGATTTACAGCCATTTAGCAGCACTGGAGCAGCACAAAGAGCTATAACAGAGACCCTGTTTTAGGGGACCCAAAGAAAATATGTTCCTAAGGGAAGTATGCTATTTTCAGTGTATCATGGTATTGAGTGGGGAAGGTCTAAATTTGCAGAGCTTTGAGAAATCAGTACTGCATTTCCTATCAAGAGATGGGTTTTTCATTAAGTAGTCACATGATGAGATGGTCACATGATCCTCAACCGCAATATGGGTACCTCCAAAATACCTATGTTCTCGATGTCACATTGAAGAGCTACAAAGTAACGTAATTCTCACTGAATACCAGTCCTAGAGGTAACACTTTCAGGAATGACAGTGGATATGTGGTTACACACCTACAAAGCACAAATGCTTTGGTGGCCAATATTTATAGAAAGGGTTTGGCAGGTACCCTCAATGTTTCGAGTACTTGTATCCACCCGATAGGGATACCTGAAAAGAATTTTCAACATCCTTAACTTCTGTGAGTATTAGAGAGGCACAAGATAGAGAGTGAATAATTTTATTTTCAGGATGACTTTGATTTTGCACTTGTTTAACAATTCATCTGGTTTACAATTCATACTAGCTCCTTTTGTTAGCTGGCAGGAAACATTTTCTTATGAAAATCAAATGGGGTGTTCAGGCAAGACAGCCTTCATTCGGTAGCCAATTCTGTAATACTTGTCAAAGAAACTGCTTCATTTTCCACAACACCTCAAACAACTTACTTACAGAAGGGCATTCTTCACCAAAGATACTAGGGGCGAGGGACGGAAATCCCCACCTTAGTTTGATGTTCTGGGGATAATTATCTACTTTGCAAAATCCAAAGCTACATGCATATTTTTATACCAGAGGGTTGGAGCAATACAAAACCTTTCAAAAGTTCCCTTCTGAAATATTGTACTACTGTGCCTTGTTTTCATGGAAGGACATTGGAAACACAATATAGTATTGAGCTAATTTATTCTTCGTTTTGCCTGGTGATCACTACCCTTTCCCAACCTTGTCCTGACTTCCCCAAGATCTGGCAATGGGAATGCTGCAGTTGTAGCTGATGCATTAAAGCCACTGAGGTCATTTTATAAACAATCTGTGTAAACAAACGGCGATGAGAGGGTAGGAAATGCAGTCTCACCAAGGTTTTGCCTAGTTGAAGAAAGCACTCTCTCATCGTATTCGGAGATTCAATCAGACAGGCTGTTGAGTTGAAGGTCAAAATAGAATTCATTTCTCACCCTTTTTTAGTTTTCCAAGCCAAACATTTTATTGGCTTTCTTACAAAAAATAATTTAAAAAAAACCCTGTCTGGCCCAGTGCTAACTGTTATTTTTCTTTTATATAAAACAAAACACCTTCTCTATCATGTTTAGCTTTTTTATTAAAGAAAAAAATCCCACTGCCAGTCTAATTCACATAATTTAATTGTCCCTGAATTTATACCACTTGTGTTGCAGAGGTTTGTGGGACTGGCTGATCCTTTGAGAAGAGCAAGACAAATCCTTCACTGACTTTCCCCACCCTGCAATGCCATTGAAGCCAATGCACATGTGCATGTGCATACAAAGAATGCGATTCAATGAAGCATAGTCCCTGTGTCCTCCAAACACATGCACTTACATATGTGCACATACTATTTTCCCTTCTCCCAAGCTTTCAAAAATTCACAGGTACTGAGCGCTCATCCTATTCCAGTGCATTTACCACCATCATACTCAACCGAAAAATTGCCGGAGTCAATGGCAGAGGCTGATTGAGGATGCATAGGTGTCAGATATGAAAGGTCAGAATTCATGAACAGAATGTTGTTACTGATAAATGAAATCTACTGCTGCCTCCATTTCTCTGTGGAAGGCTGCATGTCTTCCTGGACTGTGCATGCAGCCTGGCAGAGAGTGACAGGACACCTGCTCTCTGAATGATAAGGAGAAATGAATGAATTTCACAGTGACAGCTCGTTAATCCATTACCTGGCAGTCACTGCACTGAAACCCAATCACATTTTACAAAAACTCACATATAGCCACCTGAAGTCTTATTTAGTAATAGCTGTGCAATCTGTGAATGAATCTGACCCAGAGTCATATATAATAATCATAATAGGATTCACTGACCGATATTAGCTTTCTCCCTGCTAACCCAAGGAAAAGATTTCTCATTTTTTCCTTCCAGCACTGTGACTATTAGTGAATTTAACATGTGGCAGAAAAGTAAATACTTTTTCTTGTTTCTACCAATTGAAACATATTGCAGATGAAACACGTGATCCCTTGGTATTTATGCATTACACTGAATTGCACATGGCTATTGACACTCTAAAACTGAAATGTGTATTGTGGGTTAAGTAACATTGTTAGACTTTTTTTTTAATATTGTTAAATATAGAATAGTCTTCTTATTAAAATACCCATGGCCATTCTTTATACATTTCTCATCAAAACATATATGGTCAAATCCTAGTCCTTATTTAGGGCCTGAATCTTACTCCTATGAGTAAATACTCATAGGATGACTCAATGTGAGTAAGGGGGACACTGTAAGGTCCTTATTTTTTATTTAGTCCTTATTCAGGCTAAACTCTCCTTGATTGCAGTGGGTACCTGGCTGAATAAGGATGAATAAAAACCAATTGTGGGATACTTTTTGGTGGACTCCCAGAGCACAAGTCCAGTAGGCTTTATCTACAATACAAAGCAAAAGGGCTTCAACCCTGGGTACTGGCTTGATTAAGGCTCAGAACGTCCAGCCCCGGGGGAGTCCTTGGTCCCTGGGCTCAAGCCCTGAGTTAACACAATTTGTGTGTAGATGAAAGGGGGATTAGGCTTGAGCCTGAGTTTGAACCTGGTTTTATACTGCAATGTAGACATGCCCACTCAAGTCTGATTGCCTTGCACCTGGTATAATTGTTCACACCAGTGCACAGTGGGTATAAATGCTGCCTTTCCAACTTAGAGAATGAGACCCTGAGGGTTCAACTGAGCAGTACTCACAAGAGCACCATGAGGTATATTTACCTCAAGCTCTCAGGCAGCCTGCTAGACCCCTTTTATTGGTTGCAGCTTACACACTCATAGCTAGCCAGCTTCAGGGCTGGCTTCTGTCTTCTTTGGGGTATGGTGTGCATCCAGGGAAGTAGAGATGGAGCAGTGTCTGTACTCTCCAAGCACAAGAACAGGAGGGAGGGGCCTTCTTCTTGTGCCCTTCCCTCACCGCAACTGAAAGGACCAGGCAGAATCTGATGTGTATCTGTATAATGGACTCAGGGTTTGGCCTGTTAACAACACTAAAAAGTTACGTTGATGTAAGTCCACTTGCACTGACAGAGTTATGAATGTGACTACATTAACATTTGTTTCCCGCAGACGTAAGCAGCCCTTTCAGACAGGCAGTAAAACCACCTCTCCACCATGCAGAACCACAGTCAACCTACTTGGGTCGATGCAGTGCAAATGTAGACAGCTGATGTTCTACAACATCCGTGTCCCCATGACAGTGACTGCTCTGTTTACAATTTTGAATTCTATGGCCCAGGGTCACAGAGATCGGAAGACTCCCCTACCTTTAAAACTGCTGCGTGTTTTTGAAATGCCTTTTCCTGATTACCCACCTTGGTGAGCACACTTACCCACTTGCCCACAAAAGCCAGTGACTGCTCAACAAACCAGGCTGATTCCACGTACACAGAGAGCTACCAGACACACTCCTGCCTAGAGCAGGCAGGAAGTACTGGATGTCTTGGGGCTGTGGGGAAAAGAGGCTGTTCAAGCCCAGCTACAGACCAGCCACAGAAACAGTGACATGTACAAGCAGATTGCATGGGGGATGCTGGCAAAGGAGCATGGTGGGGATCAGCAGCCATGCCGTCTGCAAGTGAAAGAACTATGCCAAGCATACCGCAAAGCAAGGGGAGGTCAACAAGAACTCTGGTGCTGTCCTGCAGACCTGCTGCTTTTACAATGAACTGCATGCTTTACCTGGCAATGATCTAACCAGGATACCACTGGCCACTGCAGATACCTTGGAGGAGACTGAGACCCCTGCCATGAATGGTGAGGAGGGTGGGGGAGATGTGTCAGGGAACTCAAACTATGACATTTGTCAGTAACTGAGTCTCCACTGGTGTCTAGCCAGCACCACCAGCTGAGCACAGATGAGCCTGTTAATGAAGGGGAAGGGAGATGGGTAAGTGTGTACATGCATGACACGTTGCAAATTTTTAAAAACTTTTTTTAAGTTTCCCTCAAACTTCATCTCTGGCCATCACTAACCACCTGCACCTTGGTTCAACCATGTAAAAATGGCTCCCAGCCTCTCCATAAGTTAAGACAGCAGTGTTTTCATCGCTTTACTGGTATAATGTTGGATAGGGAATAAATTCCAAAAAGGGTTTGTAGGGGAGTGGCCACTTACTGAGTGCCCCCTTGCCTTTACAGGCACCCCGTCTCTTTTAGGGCCCCCCCCGCCCATGTAGGTCTCTTAAGAACTGCATACAGGCTTTCAGGTGGATAAGACTACCTCCTTGCCTGGGGCTGGTTTAATAACAAAAACAGTTCTTAATCCTCAGGGTCCTAAAATAAAGTCCATTATCCCACAAGAATCCCTACTTAGCTCTGGTGTCTTCTTTTTCAACCAGAGCTCTTCTTCTGCTCCCAGTCTGTTCTCACAGCCTGCCTACCAGCTCTTCCTCGTACACCATGCATTATAGAATTCATAGCAGCAGACAAAAACCCAGCCAATATACAAACTAGTGTACACAAGACCGGCACTATTTCATGAAAGCAACAGATAACTCTACTGTGGCTAATTTATGAAATACTCATTTAAAGCCGTCCTCAGCCTCATAACTCCACACTTGGCTCTTCTAATAGCCCTTGTGTCTGGGTGTTCAAATTTAGCAGACAGCTGGTCCACCTCTCCCCTCCACCCTGGTGCCAGCTTTTCCCCTTTTGCCTCACAGCTACGCAGTACACAGCATGGCTAGCAGCACTGGAATGTTTTTATTGCTGAGATTTAATTTGATGAGTAAACAACACCAGCAGCCCTTCAGGGTACCAACAGCACATTCAGCTGTCATTCTGCACCTGCTGAGCTAAGAGTGGAATCTTTCCTTGGTGCTGTCAAGGTGACCAGTGTATAGCTTCATGAGCCGGGGTAGGTTCCTTCCCCACTCTGAACTCTAGGTTACAGATGTGGGGACCTGCATGAAAGACACCCTAAGCTTATTTTTACCAGCTTAGGTTAAAACTTCCCAAGGTACAAACTTTGCCTTGTCCTTGAACCGTATGCTGCCACCACCAAACATGTTAAACAAAGAACAGGGAAGGAGCCCACTTGGAGATGTCTTTCCCCAAAATATCCCCCCAAGCCCTACACCCCCTTTCCTGGGGAGGGCTTGATAACAATCCGCACCAATTTGTACAGGTGAATACAGACCCAAACCCTTGGATCATAAGAACAATGAAAAATCAATCAGGTTCTTAAAAGAAGAATTTTAGTTAAAGAAAAGGTAAAAGAATCACCTCTGTAAAATCAGGATGGTAAATACCTTACAGGGTAATCAGATTCAAAACATAGAGAATCCCTCTAGGCAAAACCTTAAGTTACAAAAAGACACAAAAACAGGAATATGCATTCCATCCAGCACAGCTTATTTTACCAGCCATTAAACAAAAGGAAATCTAATGCATTTCTAGCTAGATTACTTACTAACTAACAGGAGTTGTAAGGCTGCATTCCTGAGTTGTTCCCGGCAAAAGCATCACACAGACAGACAGACAGACCCTTTGTTCCCCGCCCTCCCGATTTGAAAGTATCTTGTCTCCTCATTGGTCATTTTGGGTCAGGTGCCAACTAGGTTACCTTAGCTTCTTAACCCTTTACAGGTGAAAGGGTTTTACATCGCAGTGGTAATCTGCCAATTTGGAAAGAATGTCCCTGCTTACAGCTTTTTGAAAAGGGCTGTGGTCTTAAAGATGTGAGCCTCATGCACCTTCCCTGCCCAGCCCACAATGATAAGCACCTCCGTGATCCATTAGGCCCTAGTATAACCATAGAAATGTGGCCCTTTCTGTTGATGAACTCTGTGGCTAAGTGAGCTAGTGCCAAAATAGAGGTGTGTGCTGTCTATTGTCCTACCACAGTTTGCAAATCCATTTGCTGCTAATCCATCCACTGTTTCCTATTTGCTGCTAAGAACAACAGGTCTGTGTAGCAGGAAATGTTTAATGGCCTTACACTCTTGGAGCAAAACAGCCCTTACTGTGGATATTCAAATTCCAAAATGATTGACCAGTAGCAATCAGGTATTGCAAGTTTCCAGAGCATGATTTCCACTCATTTCTCCACTGTCAATGCAGATCTTGTTTTGGTGTATTTATGCTGGAGGACTGAGGCAAACTCAGCACACAGATCCAGGAATGTGGCCTTTTGCAGCCAATAATTCTGCAGCCATTGCTCATCATCCTAAACCTACATTACGATACGATCCCACCAAACATTGCTCGTTTCTTGGGCCCAGAAACGGTGCTCTACCATGTGGAGCTGATCCTCCAATGCCAGCAGCAAACTGAGACTTTTTTTAAAAATTATAGCTATCAGCTTTCAATTATTGTACTCAACCATCTCCATAACTTCCTCACCACAGTTATGTTTGTATTCCCTCAGGCTCTGCAAATACTGGAAAACTGTGGGGGCCTGTACCAGTAATGCACATGAGAATTGTGCTAAGCTCTGCTGGGTCCATATTTCTGCCAGAGAGATGGCATAGATGGAAAAAGTGTGTGCAGGATTGCTGGCATTTTTTTTTAATCCTAAAAAATTATGGGAAGTGGAAAGTATCATGGGATGGAGAAAGTGGCATGGTGGAAGCGTGAACCTTAGCTCCCAGAAATCCCTGGGTGAATCTCTGACAACCCACAAAGTACTGCAAAAATGTCCCAAAAGGCATTTGTCTTAACTTACAGAGGGCTGGGAGCCATTTTTACATGGTTGAACCGAGGTGGTTAGTGATGGCCAGAGATGAAGTTTGAGGGAAAGTTTTTTAAAAATTTGTAAAGTGTCATTGTGGTGCACTGGGATACCTACCCATGATGCACTGCACTTTGTATTGCTGCAAGCACCAAAGGCGAGTATGTGCAGTGCCAATGCAAGAAGCCAAGCGTGCATGCACCCAAGCGATATGCAGATCTGTACACTGACATAACTTGCATCAATTGAACTTTGTAGAGTAGCCATGGCCTTACTTCCTTATGTGGTCTGAGATGGTAATTCCTTATGTGGGGGGTCCAATGCCTTACACAGCCCTGACCAGCATTAGGTGTAGGCCACCCAAGGCACAGATTTTTTTGGGATAACTCTGGCCCAGCCTCCTCTCTGACCCCTTCATGCTCCCCTCATGCCTCCTCACCTGGGAGCCTCATTATCACTGCTCTGTGACGGCTGCCCCTCCAGCCCAGGTTAATGGTTTGATTTCCTTCTTTAAGGGCATCCAGCCATACCAGCCAGGAAGTGTCACACCAGTGCAGCTTTGGCTGCCTGCTCATCTCTCCTATCCTCAAATATTTTCCAAGGGGAAGGAATTGTCTAGCATGGCAAAATGCCTAATGCTGGTCTTTAGCCTAGGAAAACTCCAACTGAAGCCATGAAAAAAAATGGAGGAACACAACAGAATGACCTTGACACACTTTTGATATGGTTTTGAGCCACTAGGGAGGGCTGAAATGCACCCACGGTTATTGGCACCTGCCAAAGTTGGGTGCAAATTTGGTGGCTGCTTCTGAAAGTCAGGTAAAGGTTGTTTTGTGTGTGTCTTAAAAATAAGAGACCCTTGTAAGAAAAGCTGTGTATGTCTAACCCACTGATCAGTGTCTATTTTGTGTCCTCCTCTACGTGATCCTCATAGAATGAGTCCATTACAGCTCATAGTTTGAGAGCCTGGATCTTTAGCTTAATCTGTAGAGACTCATGCTTTGGAAGTCCCCAGTTCAATAATTATCATGAACGGTGTGAAGAAAGTGACTAAGGGAGTGCTATTTACTCCTTCACCTAACACAAGAACCAGGTCCCCATGAAATTAATAGGCAGCAGGTTTACAATAAACATAAGGAAGTACTTCTTCAAACAATGCACAGGCAACCCGTGGAACTCATTGTCAGGGGATGTGAAGGCCAAAGCTGTAACAGGGGATCAAAAAAATAAAAAGATAAGTTCATGGAGGACAGATCCATCAATAGCGATTAGCCAAGATGATTAGGGATGCAACCCCATGCTCTAGGTATCCCTAGTCTCTGATTGCCAGAAGCTAGGAGTGGACAACAGGGGATGGATTACTCACTGACTGACTGACTGTTCTCTTCATTCCCTCTGAAACTCTGGTACAGGTTACTGTCAGAAGTCAGCATAGTGGGCTAGATGGACCAGTGGTCTGACTTAGTATGGCTGTTCTTAGGTTCTTAATTCTCAGTGTCAGCCAAGATGGCAGTCAATGCACATGGACTGGACCTGAATATTTATCTGCTTTATAAATTAGATCAGAGCATTAACTTAGCACACTCCTATCAAAAGGGTGCATTACCCACTGTACCACAGAATTATAGATTTGACATACATGGTGCACAAAAGCCATAGAAAAGCTGAAATTTCTGTCCTCTACCCCCAGCATGCTAGGTAACACATTATAGTTAATAGCAATAGGTCATGTTGTTCCTTCTCTTAAGTTTAAAAAAAAAAGCCCTCTGCTGGCATGTACCTTCTCAATGAGCTCTGGGTTCCCCCTCAGCTTAGAGTGAAACCTCTTTCTTCAGAGCTCGCCAGCACTTTGCTTTCACTACCCTGAAGCATTCTCTCTCTGCCAAACTAGTTGGTCTTTGGCAGGCAAGCCATCCAGCATTCCCTCTTTGTTGCACTCCAGGTCTGGGGGAACCCACAATGCAGACTTTTGTAGAGCCATTTGACCTTTGGCAAATAGGCCAGTCTCCTCCAGACTCGAGGAAGCCAGCCAAGAGATTGTAGTGTCTATACACTCCAATGAGGGGGGGAGACTCTGAGCACACAATTCAGCACCTTGCTTCTCCTAGTTTTCAAAACTATTATTTTCTGAAGCATTTGAGTGTCTCTCCTCCCCAAGACCTTCAGAAACTCAGTTATACTGTGTAATTTTAAAATGTAAATGTCTTAGCAGTATGCTGTATTAGGTAGTAAGGCCTTCTATCTCCATGCATTTCTGTTTTTAACCATGGATATATTCAAAAGGAAAATTGGAAAGGAAGCTGATGAGTACTAATGTGACAAAATTCTTTGGCTGGTTGCCAACGCCCAGTAAGTACCAGTATGCTAATGAAATGGACACTTAGCCAGCTACTTCACCTTGATCCACTGGTTTCATTTCAGAGTGGGCCTTTGTCATCGAAATGATAACAGATATCGGCCCTGAAGAACTGTACCTGAGCGCTTTACAGTCTAATTGCTATATCACATTCTGTTGCTTCTAAAATCACATACTATGGCAGACCCATGGGGATCATAATTTGATGTAACATTTAAGGGAAGGCAGCATGATAGGCTGCAAATACTTGGACCAAAAGGATAAATCAATACCTTTGTTTTTTGAGCCCTTATCATGACTATCCCTTTGATGTCGAAAACACTTTTTTAAACACAATTCAGGAGACAAAAACACTGTTACTTTTCTTATAGTTGCAGTATATATTCACTTAAGAAGGGATTTTTTCCCCCACACCTGAACAATCTTACACCGTTCATGCACTTTCCTGGCGGAAACTGAGCATACGAGTCATTCAAGTTTCCTACAGTTGCAAGAAAGAAAAGGTCAGCCTGACCCAGTAGAATCCACAGTTGCAAAGAGATGTGAAAAGGAGAATGTAGAATTCAGGTGTGTGGAGCCAACTTTGTAGAGTTGCCTCACTACTCAGTGTTTGTTGCTTTTTCTGGTTTATTGAATGTTGTGTGAAAATGTCAAGTGTTTCATGAGTATTGTGATGGGGTGCACACATACCCCACCCTGGTTAAGAAGGGGTTAAGGAAAGCCTGTGGCCTCTCTCAGCCCTTCCCAGCTACACCTGCAGTAGGTGTCAAGCCTAAAGGGAGAAGCTAAAAAGGAAGAGCCCAGCTCAGTTGCTGTCTGGCTGGGAGGGAGAGCAACCTTGAGCTAGTGGAGTGGGAGTCAAGGCTGGCTGGCTGGGGCTAGGAACTGAGGAAAGACTGCCACCTATCAGGGCCTCCTGAAGGCAGAGAGAAGAAGAGTGTATTTGTTTGTGTTTATTTTGGACTCTGCATACCCTGAAGGGGTAGAACTTTTATATGATGTTCCTGGAGGGCCAAGTCACCTCAAGCCAGAAGGTGTTGGAGTCTGAGTGGATCAGCTGCAGGCCTGGCGGGAAACTGAAGCACAGGCTCTGCAGCAGTGATCCCTGCTCTAAGGAGGTGTGCAGGGGAGGCAGGCGCTCACAATATTGACATGTAAAATACTTTTTAAAAAAACCTGCTTTTTATCTCTGGAAAATATTAAAAACCATCTAGCTTTTCCACAAATGATGGAAATATGGGCTCAACTCATGCCTGGGTGCAGGGCCAGCCTTACCACTGGGTGACATGGGCGACCGTCCAGGGTGCTGTTGTCAGGGGGGTGTCATGACTAAGAGGCAAGGAGTGGGGCGGGGCCTGGGATGCGAGGCCGCAGAAGGGAACTTGGGACAATGTGTGGGGGAGACAGCAAGGCCCAAGAGAAATGCGGGACTGGGGACTCTGTGGGGCCAGGGGAATGGGTGGAGAGCTGGGGCATGTGGAAGCAGTGAGGCCCAGGGGTGATGGCGGTGGTGGGGAACCTGAGGAGGCAGTGGGGGTCAGGGGTAATGGATGGGGAGGCAGCAGGGGCGAGAGACACCAAAATACAAGTTCGCCCAGGGTGCCATTTTCCCTAAGGCTGGCCCTGCCTGGGTGGCACTGAATGCAACAGGGCTACTTGTGGTTGACAGTTGCTAGGAGGGGGAGTAGAGGTGCATAAGCAGCTGCAGCTCCCCTTTGCCTGGAGGCCATCAGATAGTTAGCACCACCCCAAATGTGTATTGTGCTGGCTGTTGAGAGGATATGGCCGGGAAAGTAGAGACTTTGCATGGCTGCGTCCAATGAGTGCTGATAGTACCACACTATTACAAATAAAAAAACTCTCCAGCAAATCAGTTCTATCTATGACAGCTTTTCCCAATTGCCATCTCTTTCACCCTTAGCCTATGAACTGAGAATAGCACATACCTCTACTTGGAGGAGTCTGGACCATACACTGATTTGCAAAAACCATACAGAAAATGGGAACAGAGGCAGACAGACAGAGAGCTGGGATCCCTGACAGAAATCACTCCCACCTTGTTGTAACCTCTCAGAGCAGTATATGTTCACCGGCTCTTCTCAGGCTCAGTCACCTTCGGCACCCCTTCATTCCCCTCAAGTGTTCTAAGCTCCCCTACTGCCTACGGGGAGAGGAACATGACATTTGTAATGAGGATTATTAATAGCAAACTGCAGTCAGCCACAGTGCACCTTAGAATAATGGCAATGGGTAGTAGAAAAGGAAAGTACACACATGTTGTAACTCTGTGGCCATAGTTCTAATGCAGTCTTGTATTTACAGGACTGCTAAGTCCCATCCCTTTGGATAGAATTCAGGGAAATAATCTAATCCCTGTAGTATAAGGAAAGAGGAGAAAGCATAAAATAAAATAGTCTGTTAGATTACTATGTTCAAATATCACCAATTAATTGGTAAACTAATGCATGAAAATAATTCATTGCCAATCGTATTTTTGCATTTTTCCCTTCAAATAATTTTTCTCAAATAGATTTTTCTCATGTGTTCAGCTCTACTTATATATGATCTCTGATTTGGATTCATGTTGATCAATCTACTTGGGCAGACAAGTGAAATAAATTCTCCACCTCTGGCAGGATTTCAGTTGAGCCCGAACATCAGATTGCCCTTTACTGATTGGAGGGTGATTGTCCCTTTTCCCTGGCCTTCAATTTCACTGTACAAATAGAAAATACCCTTCCCTTTCCGTTTCATAATTGCAGTAAATTATAACAGCAACTGATAGCTAACATTAGTTAATATGCAGTGGATGTTTCACCCTTCTCCTCACCTTCTTCTGGTGCGATAGTAAGGTACTGCAGGAGGTAGTTATTAAATAACTGAAACGCAGCCAGCAGTGCTAGAAGGCACAGACATATCGTTCATTTTAAAATATTGCCTAAGACAAAAAAATACTGAAGAGTTACAATGGAAGACTGATTGACATATTTTTAATTTTATTCCTATCATAATTAGTTTTTAGTGGATTTTTTGTTTGTTTCATTTCCAGTTCCACATATTCTGATTTTGCAATTATTTTTTTAAACCAAAAAAACTCAGTTCAGAACCAAGAACTTTCCACTAATTATCCAAACCATATTAATAATACCCAAAGAATTGGTTCACCAGTGTCTTTTATACATTGTTGCTATCTATATATTTCAAACCCACCAATCTATATTAGCTCTTGTATTACTCTTGGGACAGCTGGGTGCACGAGGAAATGCTGTTTAATTGGTTTACATTCCTCTGCTGTCTATCTGTCTAAAATATCTATCTAGCTAACTTGACCATGCTGGGTTGAATAGCTCAGTGTTAACAGAATTTTCTCCTAATATTATTCAGCTGATGGAGCCCAAAGCCATGTGACTCAAGACTTCCATGCAGCTGGAATGGAGTTATAACAATGCAACCCACTGGAACAGTTATAGCTTATAAAAATAATATTAGCATAAATAACACCACTTATCGTTGATTCCACTGACATTATTTCAACTAATAAAACAGAGCTCAACAATGCCAAAGGCATCATTTTTGCTGATGTATGTTCTTTCCAGTTCTGCACCACATTTCTCCCCCCAACTCTTCGCATTCCTGTCCTTTATACCTGCTTTCCTGTTGAAGCTCGAACACTTTGAGGCATACCTCAGAGGGCTGAAACAACCTTCTGCTTGTTAATTACTTCTGATGTTTTGGCCTTTTGTTTCTTTCATCATTTGCAGAAAGAATGATGGTAACAGGGCAAAGGCCAAGAAAAGAAAGGACTGCCTGGAAGGAAGATATTACGATGGCCTGTATGTATTTAAGAAAAGGAGGAAAGCAGCTATAACAGAGTCTGTCTGTGGGTTAAGCCTACAGAGCTGTTCTCGCAGCTCCGTGCTGCCATATGCACCTGGAATCTGACAATGTACACAGTATATATATTTTCTAACCTCATTTACATTCTGTAGTTGGCACAATCTGGTAGCAAATCATGTGATAATGCCCCATGGAATAGTGCTGTAGAAGTTACACTGGTACCCAGTTTATGGTCTTGATTCACGGCTGTCCTTGTGGTAACTCTATGGAAACAACAGAAAGAATTGTGGATGAGGTAGAAAAGCTAATGCTAGCATGGTCTCCTGCAGCTCGTCGTGTATGTGCCAGAGAAGCTGCGAGCACTGACGTTTTAATCCCAAATAGTTCTCCTTCTGGCTGTCTACATGATGTATATTCTCTCTATATTGTATATACACTCACAAAAACATCTCCTATATACATATACACACACACTTACATCAAAAACTCAAAGGCACTACAAAATCAGCATTGCATATTTGAGATGGATGGTAGTACAGCCATTGGGGCAGAGGACTGGGAGCGTGGACTCTAATTTTATTGCTGACTCTGACACCAACTCAGTTGATGATCATGACTTGGCTAAGAAGGATTAGTGTTTTATTGGTAAGTGTTGGCATGCTGATTTCACCGAACACACGCAGACCGACTAAAAATATTTCCATTGATAACAACTGACATTTCTACAGATAGGCACAGTGAGAAAGAGGCCGCTTGAGAACATATGAGAGTTTAAGTTAAGGATGATTAGTTTGTACATTCTGACATGTGATATTGATCATTTGTGATATTGTGATTTTGTGATATTGATCATTTGTACATTGTGACATGTGATATTGATCATTTAACAGTTATAAAGCTTTAACTTTTTATATCTCAATGTCTACTGCCATTATGTAATTCTTGTCTGATCGCCCTATTGTCTGACCACCCCCCATAATTTCCCAAATGTAGCAGGAGTGGCTGCCACCCAAGTGCCTCCTTGTCAGCAGGAGCAGCCTCCATGTTAATAGTTAGGCAAGTTAATAGTTAGGCAAGTTATCTAGGGCTAGATTTTTAGAACTGTGCACACAAAATCAGATGTGCAAAAATACATTCAATAGTGTTAATACACACATCATCATCATAACTATGTGCAAATAATGTGCTAGATGCATAAATGGCCATCTATGCATGAAATTATATACACAATCATGGAAGATGCATTTGTAAATTAGGCTTAAAAATGCTTGTGTGCGTTTCTAAAAACCTGGGGTAAAATCTTGGCCCCACTGAAGTCAATGACAAAAGACAGAGAGGCCAACCCAAGGAGAAGTGGTGGGATGTCATAAAGAAAGACATACTAGCATATGCTGTGATACAGGATATGGCACTGAACATAGCTCCTTGGAGGGAGACTGCTCATAGACTGGACCCCATCTGAAGGGATTAATGCAAGGAGGAAGAAGACTGAAGTCAGTGACAAAACTGCCACTGACTTCAGTGGAGGTAGGAGTTCACTCATGACCTTCAACCGTCACTGCCTCAGGTAGTAAAGGACTTTGAGATATTATGAGTGTGTGACCCCTTGAGGTTTAGCGAGCATGGCCCCTTTAAATCTTTTTCCTAAGGGGGAGGGCGAGAGTGAGAAAAAGGAGGGAAACTCCAGGTAGGGCAATGGAGCTGGAGAGAGAGAGAGAAGGGCTGCAGCAAGCAGGCCCTCCCAAAGTGAAGCAGCAGAGAACCTGCCTGAAGCCTGGGAAGGATAGGGCAGCCGATTGGGGACCTGCCAGGACAGGAGCCAGGAGGAGCACTGTGCCAGGGGGGAATTGCCCGAGAAGGACAGGCCAGAGCTGGACCAGTAGTTTTTCCGCTGCGGCGCCAGAGTTCCCAGCAAGTTCAGTAGTGTGTGGTTGAATCGTTCTGGCAGTGAATCCCCTGGTGGATGATAAGGGGTGGTGAGTGATTTCTTGATCCCCATGATCTTACAAAGTTCTTTTATTAACCGACTTTCAAAATCCCGTCCCTGATCTGAGTGCAGGCTGGCGGGCAACCCAGAGTGAACGAAGAACTTTCCCACAGGATTTTGACAACCGTGGAAGCTTTTTGATCTTTGGTGGGGTAAGCCTGGGCATAATGAGTAAAATGGTCAGTGACCACGAAGATATTTTGAGTACCCCGGCCGGCAGGCTCTAATGATAGAAAGTCCATAACGACAAGCTCCATGGGTGCAGAACTTGTGATGCTGACAAGAGGAGCTGCCTGCTTAGGAAGAGTCTTTTGCTGGATACATCTGGTGCAGGTGCGAATATGGTGGGCGATGTTATGCCCCATCCGGGGCCAATAGAATCTTGCCTTAACTAGGGCCTCCAATTGCTCGACTCCCAAATTCCCCATTCGATCATGGAAGGCCTCACTGGTACTTCTGCGGTAGCATCAATTGCTTTGGGTGAGGCCTCTGGGGATGCTTCTGCCCTTGATAAATTCATCCGTCCCGAACCAACAGGCAGTCCCATTCTTTCAGCAAAAGGGTCTCCTCTGTGTGACTCAGTCGAATAGCCTGGGGATCCTTTCCCCTTTGTATAAAGTATGTCCTTTATCCGTGGATCAGCTTGCTGGGCATGTTCCACCTCTTGATCCTTTAGTCTGGGCAGCTGAGGGTCCTGTACTTTAGTAAAACTTGAGTAGACTATGGGTATGGCTAATGGTGGCTCACCGGGACAGTCAGTTGCTCGTTCTTCATTGGCTGTGGACTTTTCCTCCACAATGGATACTCGTTGGTATAAAGGTCTCAATTCAGGGGTCCTCACATTCATCTGATCATTGGGTGATAAATCCTTAGAGTGAGGCCGCCAAGACAAGGCATCTGCATCCATGTTTGTTCGACTGGGTCAATACTGCAGAGTGAAATCATAGGTAGAGAGTGCCGCTAACCACCAGTGCCCTGCTATGGATAATTTAGCTGTTGTTTTGATGTATGTCAAAGGGTTATTATCGGTTTCTACAGTGAACTTGGCCCCATAGAGGTAGTCATGGAACCTCTCTATGATGGCCCATTTCAATGCCAGGAACTCCACTTGATGAGCAGGGTAGTTTCTCTCAGGCGGTGTGAGACCTCGACTTGCAAACTCTACCAATCGGAGTTTGCCCTCACGCTCTTGATAAAGGACAGTGCCTAAACTGGTGTAGCTTGCATCGTCATGAAGTTCATATGGCTGAGTGGGATTAGCATACACCAAAACAGGTGCTTGAGTGAGCTGTTGAATGATTTTATGGAAAGCTTCTTCACACTTATCAGTCCACCGCTTTCCAAAAGGTGCACCCACATTAAAGTATTGATGCTGAGGTGAGTTTCCCTTCTTCTTATTTGTGTGGGGAGGTATCCCTTGGTGAGCTCTGTGAGAGCATGTACGATATGCGAAAAATTCTTGATGAACCTGTGGTAATAGCAACAGAATCCCAGACTCTACAGTAATTCCTGGAGAGTCGTGGGCCTCGGCCAGGTGGTTACCGCCTTCACCTTCTCTGGGTCTGTAGCTATACCATCTGCAGACACTATGTGTCCCACATACCGCACAGATGATGCACTTATCTAAGGATAACTTGAGGCCAACGTTCCAAATGATTTAGAACTTTACACAGCTGAGTCTCGTGTTCTTCTAAAGTGTGCCCGAACACTACAATGTCATCCAAGTACACTAGACACTCCAACAGGTGCATGTCCCCTACCACCCGCTCCATGAGTCACTGAAACATGGCTGGAGCTCCAGATACTCCCTGGGGCATGCGATTAAATTGGTAAAACCCTAAGGGGAAGATGAATGCTGTCTTCTCACAGTCCTCTGGTGCCATGGGCACTTGATAGTATCCGCCGTGGAGGTCAAGGACCGAGAACCAGCAGCTACCATTCAGGCTATCCAAGGCATTGTCAACCCGGGGCATTGTGTATTAGTCAGGGATCATCTGCCAGTTCAGAGTGTGATTGTGCTACCACTGGGCCTGTGTGGCCTTGGTTTGGATGCAACCCTGTTCTACTGCTTCCCCTACATTTCCCCGTGTTGTTTTTCTCCTCTCATCCCTCTGTAAATAAATATTTCCCTTTCTGATATCCATTGTAGTTTTCTGGTGTGCGTGTGTTCACTCTGGGGGTTTGGAACAGGTGCCCTTGGGGTGGAAGGGATTTTTCCTGCTGCATTCTTGTGCGTGCCTTCTCTTGGCCAGAACGACCTTCAGGTGCAGACTCCATCTTGGCCACGAGGGCACTAAAGTTACAAGTGCAAAGGGCTTCCTTTAGCAGTTAGTACATTTTCAACCATAATATTAATAGGCTGGTACACCTGAACTGCAGCCCTGGTGTAAAAAGGACATTTCTGTTAAATATAAAACAAATAGCTAAAGCCTCTGAAAGTCACTGAATGTCGCTAGAAAATGTCCTGTGATGACACAGTAATGCTTTTCATTGCTGGGATGATAACTGCAGATGGACAAAGTTACTCCATAACAATTAACAAGACTGAAGAGACAGCATCATTTACACCAGTGGTTCTCAAAGCTGGTCCACTGCTTGTTCAGGGAAAGCCCCTGGCGGGCTGGACTGGTTTGTTTACCTGCCGCATCCACAGGTTTGGTTTGCCACCCCAGGCCAATGGGGGCTGCGGGAAGGGCAGCCAGCATGTCCCTTGGCCCGTGCCGCTTCCCGCAGCCCCCATTGGCCTGGAGCGGCGAACCGCGGCCAGTGGGAGCCGCGATCGGCCGAACCTGCGGACGCAGCAGGTAAACAAACCAGTCTGGCCCACCAGAGGCTTTCCCTTAACAAGCGGCAGACTGGCTTTGAGAACCATTGCTTTACACAACCCTTTAAAGATTTAAAAAGTTCATTGGGACTCACAGTTCATGCTGTTTCTTCCAACCATTATCCCGGATTTCTTTCTCCATAAACATTGCCCTTGCACTTCTATTTTAATCTAGTTGGTGGAGGCCTTTTATTTCTCAAGTCCTCTAATGAAAAAGAAAGTTCCAAGGAGCTAACAATGTCAGAAGTACTTAGTGCACAACAGTGCTGTATTAAATTTACCTAGCAGAGCCCATTAAAATTGTAAACAACTGACTGAATAGGCTATCTATCTTTGAAACAAGCTTATTTCTGTTCAGAATATCTATATTGCATGCCAGTTTTGAGGCATTTGCAGCCTCAAAAATTCCGTGCCAAACCAGGAAATCAGCTAGTTCAGATTTGGATCTTGTGATATTTCCAAGGGACATGTGAGGCATGTGTATGACATCATGTTGTACCTGATATCAGTGTTAAGACTAATACTTCAAAGTGAAAGCTCTGTTAGAATACTGATAAATCATGTCAGTTTGCTAAAGATCAGAATATACAACTGATTTTGAGGGTACATGCTCACTGGGGACAATGTTATAATATATTGTTAAATTTAAACAGGATTCAATGTAATGTATTTTTCATATATTTTCTTGCCATTCCAGCTCATTATCAGTGTAAAGCTAAACCTCAAAACCCCAAATAATTCTGCATGCCTCATTTTATAAAAACAATGAGGAGTCCGGGGGCACTTTAAAGACTAACAGATTTATCTGAGCATAAGCTTTCGTGGGTTAAAAAACCCACTTCTTCAGATGCATGGAGTGAAAATTACAGCTGCAGGCACAAATATACTGACACATGAAGAGAAGGGAGTTACCTTACAAGTGGAGAACCGGTGCTGACAAGGCCAATTCAATCAGGGTGGATGTGGTCCACTCCCAATAATTGATGAGGAGGTGTCAATACCAAGAGAGGGAAAATTGCGTTTGTAGTGAGCCAGCCACTCCCAGTCCCTTTTCAAGCCATTTTATAAGGCCTTCTCTCTTTCTCTTTCTTCTTCCCTACATCCCAACATTCTCTCTTCATTCTCTGTATCTAACTAGATTCTTCTCCCTTCCTTGAAACTTGATCTCTGACCAAGTTTCTCTCATTCATGCAGGCTGGTTCCCCGGGATGATTCTGGCTTACATTTTCCTTTGCTTCTCTTTTCTATCCCTCCTTCAGGGTCAGGCCTCAGCACACCTGCACACATGCATTCACTTTTCATATCACCATATTAAATTCATCAGTTGAGCTGGCAGCTTTGGTGAAATTGTACATTACCAGTTTTCCCTGAGGTCCAACGCCTTGCAGAATGCATTGCACATCTCTGAGCCTTAGAGCCCAAGCCTTCCAAGACTCTCTCCATATGAAGATCTGCAATTAATTTGATGGTCTTTAGAAGCAACACAGACTTGGGATCAGGTACACATGTGAAAAAGTAATTACCCAAAAAAGATCTGAACCTTCTGATAAATTCAGCTTGATGCTAAGGCTGGTTCTCATATTTCCCAAAGTGCATGCCAAATTACTGACTAATTATTAAACACAGTCACATGTAAAAAAGGTCCCTTTCTTTCATTAGAGTGCACCTGTATATCTCTTCCTCCAGCTTGCTCAAATGCTATGGTGATGTATACCAAAGAAATGCTGATAAATATAAACAAACAAATCCTTCAGTGAAGTCATAAGGTAGCTATTATGTGCTATGGCTATTTCTAAAGCAAAAAGATTTGATGGAAAGAAAGAATTATAACTTTGCTGCAGAATTCCATAGATCTAGATATGTGAGGCAGGAAGATCTTATTTAAAATGAAATCTCTTCAGTTAATATCAAAGGGGTATAAATAATAGTGAGGTACAGAAAAAGTACATTTTCACTTCACACCTATATATTTCCTTTCTACAGCTATGTCCTTGTAGAAATCCCCTCCTCTGAGTTTACTGTCTCAAGTATGGGTTTCATTTAAAATGAAACCAGAAATGAGAGGATCATTTTTTGTCAATCTGCAGATGAACAGTAGTTTACCCTGAAAAGATAGCATTTCCCTTAGCACCTGAATATCCTTAGGACAATATAGTTGTGGTATTTTCATATTCTGAGACTGCGTGACCCTGCGTGGTGCAGGTCTGGGTGTTATGTACATTAGTGCAAGGTAGAAAGTGGGGAGTGGGACAAGGAGGCAAGTGAACCTGCATTAGTGAGAGTACTGCTACCTAGTTCCTAAGTTACTTCTGCTTGGTAGTAGGGGTGAGGCCTAAGAATAGAGCACACAGCTAAACCCCTCATTTGCACCAGGAGGATGTTTAAGACTATGGGCCAAATTTTTTAAAGGTATTTGGGTGCCAAAAGCCCTCTCATTTCAATGGAAGTTAGGCACCTCAATATCTTTAAAAATCTGGCCTCAGGTCTCTTAACATACCCATTCTTGGCTTGCCTCAATCCACTCCCCACTTCTAACCAATTTACTCTTGAAAGTAAAGAAGGCGGTATTTGCTCAACATTTACTTCTGTTCAGTGTGGTGGACTATACATATTGCTTAACCTTACTTGAGCTCATTGATAGCTCATCACCATCCCAAAATAGGGCCAGTGGCCTAAAGGTGACATCTATTTATTAGTTTATTACAAGGATGCAGTGCACCAGCAAAAAGGAACTGGAAGCCAATGCTTTAGCTATTTCCTTACTGTCCTCTGGTACCAAACATTTTTCTAAAACATTCCCTCTTCAGTTCCTTTTAAGAACCATCTGGAAAAATGCCCCAATATGCATTATATATCTGCTTCACTGAACCGCAATATAATCCTCCTTCATAAAACAAACACAACATAAAGCAGAATGAAGCTGCCTTTAGAAAAACCATCTTGAACTTCCGATGGAATGGAGGATGGATAAAGGCCACAGCAGGTATTATAATCATCTACATAAATTAGGCAATGTGATAAATAACTTGTGTGCGATGGAGCAATAAGTAAAATTATTCAGTGCTTACCTAGCATGTGTAAGTAAAAATATTATTCCTGTTTTCATATGTTATTTGTTTTGCTCGTTCCCCTTTTTTCTTCCCCTACAGTATATTTCATGGGAGACAGTGTTTACAAATTAAAATATATTTGAAAAGTGAATTGAAATGTATTTTTAATACCCAAGATGTGAATTCAGGAATCTGTGTTTTTTCTGCAACAGCTGATGACATGGTTAAACCCTGGGATAGAGACAAGGAGTGTTATATTAATTTAGATGGGCCCAAAGTGTCAAAGGTGTCAACATGACTCTGAAACTGCTCAACATTAAACAGTTTTAAACAAAGTGCAGGGAGGTATACAGAGATCTCAGCCTGCTTAGTGCCATGACAAAAACACAATTAAAAATGTTTTTAACTTTTTATTAAATATACAGAAAAACAGTTATAGCCTTTTGAAATATAAAGCTTTAAGTAAGGCTATCATTTTAATAACATTTCTTGTTCCCTTTCCTTTTAGCTGAAGAGAGTTTTTAGAAGGAAAAGCCCCTTTGTTTAAATCTTTTAGATGGTATCAAAGATGAAAAAAACTGACCTTTTAGGAGAAGAGAGAAGTTTGTTGATAGGGGCTGGAGATGTTGCTGCTGCTGTTGTTACTAAAGTCCATTTCCATTTCCTAAAATACTAAACAAGACAAGCACACACAAAAGGGGAGAGAAATGAACGGCAAAGATAGAAAATGCAGTTTCTATCTCTGGTATTGACTTTCACTTGCAAACTCACTGCAGTAAAACAAAGGCCCAACACATAGTCTCATCAGCCACTCCAAAATCTAGAAAATTTGTACCAACATTGGGCTGTTTTGGGGACTACTTTTAGCTGCCTCTTTCCGGTCACAGGCTTACAGCAATGTTGCAGAATATATAGTCTTGGCCATCTATGCCAGATTCTTATTTGACAGAAAGCAAAAGGAGAAAGACAGAAAAAATAAATAAGGTGAGGAACGGAAAGGACACAGTGGAGGGAGTGGGGAGCATGTGACAAAGTCTCATATCCCAGGTGGTTTTAGCCAGATCTCGTGGAGGTGTAATGTCATCTAAATCCCTCTCTCTGGCCTAGTCTTTTCAGGACATCTTTCAGGATTAGGCTGAAGAAGATCTGGGGTCCCAGGAGACAGTGGTGGTAGCAACTATGCTGGTGAAGCTGGTCCAGTAGCCAATTTTTCTCCTAAAGTCTTTTGTTAAGGTCCCCAAAAGGAAGTGATGGTTGGAATAGCTCATCTCTTTATTATTTTGTCCACCAACAAGCCTAATTTCTAACACACCAGTGTTGGTTCATTGATTTCTATTTCTCTACTCCTCTTGTCTGCCAGTTATAATCTTAAGTCTCAATGCATAGATGAGATGATGGCATTTGGAAGAGGAATTTACATTTATTAGGAACAGGGGAATCTTTTGGGAGAGGAGGAGCCTATACAGGAAGGATAGGCTCCACCTAAACCAAAACAGAAGCAAATTGCTGGCATGTAAAATTAGAAAGGTTGTAGAGGAGTTTTTAAACCAAGGGCTGGGGGAAATCTGACAGGCATGGAGGAGCACTTGATTTGGACAGAGTCCTCCCTCGGGGAGGCTTTATTGAAAGAGATTGTCGATACATCCTACTAAAGAGGAGAGGATAGACATTGATAAAGTACAGGTAGGAACTGAAGAGGAACAGTCAAATGAAAAAAAGAGTCCCATTCAATTACACCATGTGAAGGCAGACAACTAAATATTGACAAATTTTATAAGTGCTTGTATATAAATGCTAGGAGTCTAACTACTAAGATGGGTGATCTTGAGTGTCTGGTATTAAATGAGGATATTGATAAAATAGGCATCACAGAAACTTGGTGGAACATTGATAATCAATGGGATGCAATACTATCAGGGTACAAAATATATAGGAATGATAGAGCCAGTGTGCTGGTGGGGGAGTGGCATTATATGTGAAAGAAAGCATAGAGTCAAACATAGTAAAAATCTTAAAATTAATCAAACTGTTTCACAGAATCTCTTTGGATAGAGATTCCATGCTTGAATATTAAGAGTACAGCAGTAGGAATTCGCTACTGATCACCTAATCAGGATGACGTTGTTGATTGTGAAATGCTGAGGGAGATTAGAGAGGCTACAAAAACAGAAAACTCAATAATAATGTGGGTTTTCAGCTATCCTCATATTGATTGGGTACATCTCCTTCAGAGGGCATGCAGAAATAAAACTTCTAGACACTGTTAATGACTGCTCCTTGGTGCAGCTAGTCCTGGAATCCACAAGGGAAGAGGCAATTCTTGATTCAGTCCTAAATGGAGCACAGGATCTGGTTCAACTTAACAGCTTGGTAATAGTGACCATAATGTTATTAAATTTAATATCCTTCTCTGGGGGAAAATACCAAAGAAGCCCACCACAGTAGCTTCAAAAAGGGGAACTGCACAAAAATGAGGAAGCTAGTTACATGGAAATTAAAAGGACAATCACAAGAGTGAAATACCTGCAAGCTGCATGGAAACTTCCTGAAAACCAACATATTGGAGGCTGAAACTAAATGTATACCCAAATTAAAAAAAAACAGTAAGAGGACCAAAAAATGCCACTATGGCTAAACAACAGAGTAAAAGAGGCAGTCAGAGAAAAAATTATATCCTTTAAAAATTGGAAGTCAAATCCTACTGAGGAAAATAGAAAGGAGCATAAACTCTGGCAAGGCAAGTGTTAAAGTATAATTAGGCAGGCCTATAAGAATTTTAAAAATAACTAGAAAAACACACAAAAACTAACAACAACAAAAAAGTTTAAGTAAATCAGAAGCAGGAAGCCTGCCAACAATCAATGGAGCCATTGGATGATCAAGGTGCTAAAGAAGCACTCAAGGAAGGCAAGGCCATTGAGGAGAAGTTAAATGAATTAATTGCATGGGAGAGTCATTCTTGTTAGATGACAAATCTGAGGAACTGTCCCAGACTGAGGTATCAATAGAGGAGGTTTGGGAACAAATAGATAAAGAGTAATAAGGCACCAGGATCAGATAGCATTCACTCAAGAGTTCTGAAGGAACTCAAATATGAAATTGCAGAATTACTAACTCTGGTATGTAACCCATCACTTAAAGATGTACCAGATGACTGGAGGATAGCTATTGTAAAACTGATTTCTAAAAAAGCCTTCAGAGGTGATCCTGGCAATTTCAAGCGAGTAAGACTAACTTCAGAACAAGGCAAACTGGTTGAAACTATAGTAAAGAACAGAATGATCAGATACACAGATGAACACAATATGTTGGGGAAGACTCAACATGGCTTTTGTAAAGGAAAATCATGCCTCACCAATCTATTAGAATTCTTTGAGGATGTCAAAAAGTATGTGGACAAGAGTGTTATAGTGGGTAGAGTGTATTTGGACTTTCAAAAAGCCTTTGACAAGGTCCCTCACCAAAGGCCCTTAAGGAAAGTAAGGTGTCATGGGATAAGAGGGAGTGTCCTCTCATGAATGAGTAACTAGTTAAAAGATAGGAAAGAAAGGGTAGGAATAAATGGTCAGTTTTCACAGTGGAGAGAGGTAAACAGTAAGGTGGCAAAATTTGCAGATGATACAAAACTACTTATGTAGTTAAGTCCACGGCTGACTGTGAAGAGTTACAAACTGGGTGACTGGGTAACAAAATGGCCAATTAATTCAATGTTGATAAATGCAAAGTAATGCACATTGGAAAACATCATCCTAACTGTACATACAAAATGATTGGGTCTAAAATAGCTGTTGCCACTCAAGAAAGATCTTGGAGTCATTGTGGATAGTTCTGTGAAAACATCCACTCAATGTACAGCAGCAGTCAGAAAAGCGAACAGAATATGAGGAACCATTATAAATGGATAGATAATAAGACAGAGGTATAAGGAGAGATTAAAAAGACTGGGACTATTCATTTTAGAAAAGAAATGACCAAGGGAGATATGATAGAGCAGCAGTTCTCAACCAGGAGTATGCATACCCCTGGGGTACACAGAGATCTTCCAGAGGGTACTCAACTCATCTAGATCAGTGTTTCTCAACTTGGGGGTTGCATCCCCCTGACTGCTCATGGGACAGGATTAGGAAGCTCGCAAGTGCAAGGCCAGCAATAAGGGGTGGCAAGCAGGGCAATGCCTGGGGCCCCACACCAGAAGGGGCCTCACAAAGCTAAGTTATATGCTTCAACCCCACCTCCTGGGGCTCAGGCTTCAGACAAGGCTCACAAGTGAAAAACAGTTTCAGGTATCACACTGAAATGTAAGTACAATATTTATATTCCAGTCAATTCATTTTATAATTATATGGTCCGAATGAGAAAATCAGCAATTTTTCAGTAACAATGTGCTGTCACACTTTTGTATCTTTATGTCTGATTTTGTAAGCAAGTAGTTTTTAAGTGAAGTGAAACTTGGGGTACGCAAGACAAATCAGACTCTTGAAAGGGGTACAGTAGCCTGAAAATGTTGAGAACCACTGTGATTTATAAACCATAAATGGCTGTGGAGAAAGTAAATAAGGAAGTGTTATTTATCCCTTCACCTAACATAAGAACCAGGGGTCACCCAATGAAATTAATAGGCAGCAGGTTTAAAACAAATACATGGAAGTACTTCTTCATACAACACACAATCTACCTGTGGAACTCATTGCCAGAGGATGATGTGAAGGCCAAAAGTATAACTGGGTTCAAAAAAGAATTTAGGTAAGTGCATGGAGGATATGTCCATCAATGGCTATTAGCCAAGATAGTCAGAGATGCAACCCCATGCTCTGCATGTCCCTACGTCTCTGCCAGAAGCCAAGACTGGCAGATGATGGACCACTTGACAAATGCCTGTTCTGTTAATTCCCTCTGAAGAATCTGGGTTCAGCCTCTGTCGGCAGACAGGATACTTGGCTAGATAGACCATTGATCTGACCCAGTATGGCCGTTCTTATGTTCTTATGTTGAGTGATATTAGTAAAATACTTTCTGTTTCAATTAATGTAGTCTGTCTTTTTCTTACATTTCTTACATTCTTACTTTTTAACACAGTTTTATAGAACTGGTCATTGTAACAATTTATGAACTTTCACTCACTTCTTACAATTAAGCTTGCACTTAGGCCCCATTATTACAGCAGGATTCAGCTCTTAATAGGGCAGTAAAGGAGGAAATGGTTTTCTTTTTTTTAAAGATGTATTTAATTGTAACATTAACAGGATATGAAGTAGATTCATTTTGACAGAGAACTGGCTAATTCTTTGAGCTTGAACAGTGCGGCTTGGTATAAGAATATTCTGAAAAGTCAAAAGTCATGTTACAACATAATCTGTTTCCTGATAAGAATAAAGGTCAACATTGGGTTCTTCCTGTTTCTCTTGATGTCATAACTATTCTAAGTGATGGTTATCATTTTTAGAGAAGCCGACATCTTTTGTTTTCTAAATCAGATCACAGATCATTAGCCACTCCTCTGTATGAAACAAAGGTTGATTACAGTAGCCTACATCCTAAAGTCCATATATGCTTAAGGAAAACATGACTTAAAAATCACATATGTAAAATGATAGAAGTTTATTTTATTACAACATTTGTTTTTGGTTTGATTTTCCCATTATTTCTTTTACAGAGTGAAGATATTACTTTGTTCTCTTTAAAAAGTCTTCTGTGAGGAATAAACTTAATTCAGATTTATATGAATTACCCAAAGAAAATGTTCATTGAAAAAAAAAATAAAATGGCATCTCCTGTTGATCACAGAAAAGCCTGTTTTTATACAGTTTCCATCTGTGTGATTCCATTTAAAATGAATGTAATTATCTGAAAGAAAGAATAGGTATCTTAGAGTTGGACATCAAGAAAAAGAGCTTGTCAAATAAGTTTTTGAAAATTTTAGTCTATGCTTTGCATTCACTGATGGCAGGTAGCAAAACGTGTCCATTAGGGACAGAACTGTGTGAATAAGTCATAACTGATATGTTACTCAAGAAATTTTGTAAAATGTTTGAAAGGTGTTTGCAATTTCATCAAATTGGTTCATTATTCAGAATTATTCTCTGAGTACTTAGTAATTATTCTTAGTTTGTAGATTTTGAGTGATTAATTTCAAGTCTCTGACATTTGAAATTCAAGTGCTGTTGGTTAGTTTGGACTGGACACATAAATCACATGGTGTGTCTCTGTTCCCTGGTTGGACGAATGTAACTGTCAGGATCTGGTTTCCAGTGCAAATAGTCTTTTTATTCAGGCAAAATCAACTGGTTTTGGTATTACATCAAAATCACTGGAAAATGTGCATTGTGACTTGTATGTATGAAATTTTAACAAAAGAAAAAGAAGAAATATCTTCCATTTAGCTTTGCGTACCACCCATGCATCCAGGGTGAATAGAAGATATATGACGAGAGGATAGGTTGGAAAATGGACTTAATTTAAAATAATTAGTGTGTTTAATTTCTCATTCTTCCTATGCCTACACCTTAGAACAATGGTACCAAAAGACCATACTGCCTTTTCATGACACGTGTGAACCTTATTAGCAGCATGATACAGTGAAAGAATCCATTTCAGGACACTTTTGCCAGTGTAAACAGAGGATCCATTTTCCTTAGCGGTCAGGCTGCATGCAACTCTATGACAAATTGAACTGTCACTTAACCATACTTAAAAGTTTCTGTATTCCATGATCCAGTGTTTCACTTTTTCATAAATATCTTAATGGAAATGTACATAGTGGTTGATTTTTAGTGTCCTGCATTCTGCAAGGAAGTCATTTTACTTGGTAGGGGAGAAAAAAGATCAGTAACTTAAATCATAATTTCTGCAATGGAAATGTGATCCCTTCAAACCAGGCTCCATATTATTTCATTGAGAATATCTCTAATGTTCACAAAAGATTTTTAACTGTGTCTCAGCTCATTAATTTTGCAAAGAGAAAAACGAGAGAGCACTATTAATCCATTCTTTCCCTTTGTACCTACCCTTTTAACACCCCTAATAATAAGGAATATAGGTAATATGGTATGATTCATAGATATGCCTCTGAACTGAGAGAACAGGGAGCATTTGTGAGGTAAATGCTAATGATGTCCTCTATTTTCTCTTTTCCAAAGTAAATTCCCAACTGGAATTGGTCCAAAGCAACAGAGCAAATTAAATACAGAGAGAAAGAGAGTGCTGACTTATTAGACACACAGGCACGTATGTAGACACCCACGGGGCTCTAATTGCCCTTTTCTTCCATTCCTCTGTCAGCCTAGTACAAATGTGGTTGTGCACATTACAGTCCCCATTTTACAAATGGGGAAAGTGAACTGCAGCCAGGCTTAATGACTTGCTTATGGTCATCCAGCAAGTCAATGATGGAACCAGCAATCGAACCCAGGGCTGGCTTGCAGTCGGGTCCCCTGATTCACAATGCTTCCCTTTGTGCCATTTCCTGTTTTGAAAGACGATATCAAACTTGGACAACTTTTCATGTTAAAAACTTGACTAGCCAACGCTCCCCTCCCCCCCATTTAAGGCACTTCTCCATTTTTGGGAACTTTTGTGACTTTATTGTGCTTTTCTGACATGACAAATACGTTACTTTGAGCGCCCATTATAAAAAATGATGGGTCTGCTCTGGTTATGCCACAAGGAGGGACGGAACGTAATTTGTTTCAGATTGTAGAGCATACAGGGCCTTCTCCAGCCAAGTCCCAGACATATTTCAGCAGTGTGAATTATCAAGATTTAGAAGAGTCGATGTAGAACATGGCACTAACACAACATTGACAGATACCGACTGCTGTTTTATTTTCGGAACGCAGCCTACAGCTATTATGACTGGCTTTCTGACAGACATCATGTATTGCTATTTCAATAGACAATGTTAACTATAAAAATCAAGTCGCCTGAGGGTTTGGAATCAGGCTTAAATTTTTAATAAGTTGTCAAAAGAACACTTTACAGTATTCATTTAAAACTGGACTGAACAGGCTTACTGTCACTTAATATGCACTTGCCCACTGCCAGGCCAAGAAGGTGTTTTAATGCCGACATCATCTGTGAAGCGAAAGATTTATACTTTCTGTTTCCTTATTTCCCATGCTGATTGGATAGGAATTTCTACATGGTCAGTTCTGACTCTCATATGGACCTGGTGCATTCATTCAAAGCGCACTGCTGCATTCAGTTTATTCACAGCATTCTAGCGTTGCCAGGCAAAATAGTACGTCAGATATGTACAGTCCAAAGTTTTTTCCCTCCCACCTCTCTTCTTCATGTATATTTATTACTCCCGCCTCCCAAATGGCATTTTTTAAAATAATGCAGCAAAAACTTATAGCTCTTTCTTTGTGCTATGGATCCAATTGGAGCATCTCTTTGGAAAGGGTAGCCTATGTGCCAAACAGGACCAAGGCTTTCTATGATGCAGTCTCGTCCCCCAAACAAGTTCCAATACAAAGCTGAGCCTGATGGAGCTTACAGGCTCTCTATGCAATGTTCCATTTTGTTCTGCTCATCCAGTCACTGGATTTTAGGAATTGCAGCATGTGCGGCCTGCACCCCTGTATTAAAAGGGAAAGTGACTGCAACCTGTTTTGTTCGAAGATTGCTCTATATTTGTATATAGGCATCTCATTAGCTAGCAGATATTGTTCCAGTAGGCAGGACGCAAGAATATATAGGCATTACTGATGTGTTCTGTAGGACTAATAAAGTTCATTGTTGTTGTGCACTGCAAATTGCTTCCTTTGTACAGCTCTTTACATCAGCTCTTAAAACAGTCTATTTTTTATTCAAATTAGGTGTGATCCTTAAACTCTTTGGAAGCTACCAATGCAGGTCTCTGTTGGGCAAAGTTTTGGCTCCCTTGGGATAGATTAATCTTACTCTCACACCCCCTGTGCTCCAGTGCAGTCTAGGTCCCTGTGAATTTTTATGAAGATAACACGCTATTCAGTTGTCTATTTACAGAGTGCAGATGAGAGGGGGAAAGAACCATCACCAGCTGAAGAAATAAAAGAGGGTACAATGATGTGCTACATTTCCACAAAAATGTTTATGGGAGCTGAGCCATTTTCCAAACCATACTAAAGTGTGCCTTGTAAAACAGAGGGGGAAGTGGGGTGGAAGGAAGATGAGCCAGGTAGCCAATTGCTATAGCAGTAGTATTGAATCCTTGGTGAGAAGAGTAAAGATTATGGATTTCCAGTGATTTATGGACACAGCCACTTCACCTTGGGAAATACCACAGCCACAAGTATCCATCTTTCCTGCCTCACTGTTTTCTGCACATGATGCAAATCCAGAGGAGCTGTTTTGATTGTAATGACATCTTGTTAAGTCTCTACACTAGTGGTTCCTAAACTTGTTCCATCGCTTGTGCAGGGAAAGCCCCTGGTGGGCCGGACCAGTTTGTTTACCTGCCATATCCACAGGTTTGCCAATCGCGCTCCCAGTGGCTGTGGTTCACTGCTCCAGGCCAATGGGAGCTGCTGGAAGTGGCGCGTGCTGAGGGATGTACTGGCTGCCGCTTCCAGCAGTTCCCATTGGCCTGGAGCAGCGAACCGCGGCCAGTGGGAGCTGTGATTGGCCGAACCTGCGGACGCGGCAGGTAAACAAACTGGCCCAGCCCTCCAGGGGCATTCCCTGCACAAGCGACGGAACAAGTTAGGGAACCACCGCTCTACACAAACAGTGAAAAATCTCCTTAAGGAATAATAGGCCCTTGAGATGAAGGCACTGAAAACTACACACAGGTACCAATGCCTCTGTCTCCTGTGCAAATACATCTGAAATACACACATCTCACCAGCATGACATACCAGCCAGAATTTGATGTTTTCCAAAGAAAAATAGGCTACTTTCAGAAATGAGTTCTCAGCACCAGCCAATCATAGTTTCTAATTCTGCATGCTCAACTCAGGAATTACCACTTTCAAAATTAGCACTCAAATGACACCAAAACGTCACAATGCTTCTGACCTCCCTCAGAAGTGGAGTGGGAAGCAAAAGACTATCCGCTGCCTACACTCCTCCTGTTATGAAAGACATTCCAGTACCTTAAAAAACTTTAATCTCACCTCTAGTCTGTTCACGTGAATAGTGGATTATTACATGCTTTCTGAAAATTCCCAGTCTCCAGGATACTATAGTACACCAAAAGTTACAATAAAGTATTACAGTGAAATAATAAAGTCGTGCACTCTGTCCTGAGACAATAGGCTATCAGTATAATTGTGGATACAAATGGCAACATTCCAAGAAGAAACATTCCAAGCTATTATTATTAATCCCTCTCCTCCGTATATGATAGCATCATGTGATATTTTTCCCTTCCACCCTCTAAGATGTCCACAAGAAGGACCCCATCTCCTGCAAATGTTGGGATCTGTGCATATTTTACTATACAAATTGCACAAAGGGTCAGGATCCCCTGCAGAGCTCTTGCCTTGTTTGTTGTACATTAACTTTCTCCTTGCACAAGTACATTAGCTATGTGTGCACAGTGGCATTCCATCATTGTTCACATTTCAAGGTTAGTGATGTCATTACTAAACCAATACTGTGCAGAGAGAGTGCAATTTTCAAAACGCTCTCCACACATTATAAGCAAACCCAAATTTCCAACACGCAAAGGCACTTGTCTGCCATATGGATTATTTCCATGGCAAATTTCTAATTTCTTCGACACTTGGCACTAGAGTGTTTAAAATTAAAGCTGAATTATTTTAATGATATTCAAAGTGTATTTTTTCACACATACTAAAAAATGGATGAACATTTTTTGCTCCAACTTAAAAAAAAAAGTCTCCTGCAGACAGAAGCCAAGACTGGAAAACTTCATTCTAAAAAAGGTAAAAGACTTTCAGAAAATTAAGAGCTAGTGAAGGAAGAGGTTAGAATAGGAACAGCTTTCAGAGGCATAGCTCTGTTAGTCTGTATCAATAAAAGCAACAAGGAGTCCTTGTGGCATCTTAGAGACTTAACACATTTATTTGGGCATAAGCTTTCATGGGATATAACCCACTTCATCAGATGCATGGAGCGGAAAATACAGTAAACAGGTATAAATATACAGCACATGAAAAGATGGGAGTTGCCTTACCAAGTGGGGGGTCAGTGCTAATGAGGCCAATTCAATTCAGCGTACCATTAAGGGGTCACTGTAGCTTCCACTGGAACGAGGAAGGAAATTTTGTTTGCAAGATGCTAACTTCAGAGCTCACAGGATATTTTGTCACTAGATTTCCTGGACAGAATAACATGATAGTTTTTGTTACTTCTTTAACACACTCACTTTTCTTTTTATATTTTGGCACAGTATGCTGTTAAAAATCAAGAAACATAGTGGCACAAGCCTAAGGAGGTTCAAAAAGTGTTGGAGCGTTTGCTAACATGCAAGATAGTTGGCTTATGACTCCTAAAAGTTCTTTGAAGCACTGATCTATCTTGAACAGTTTGAGGTCATCTCTACAGCCCCAGACAAAAGTAGGGGAGAGAAAGAGGAAAAGGAAAAGGTGGGATGGAGACTGTTATCCCAATGCACTAATTGCAGATAGTTCAACATCCTGTTTTTATCATGTGGGTGTGAAGCAGTGAGAACAAAGCCACTGCAGCGAATTGGCACCCATTCTTTTCAAATTTCACATGAAGTATTGAAATTCTCCAGACAAATAATCAGACTGGAATTACCACTTGATAGCTGTAAACCCAGTGATATGCTAAAAGGGACTTCTACAGGCCTCTTAGTAATATTCTTCTACCAAACTGAAGTGCAGGTTTGGAGTTAATTCCCTGCCTCTGATGTACATCCTCTTCCTCCCTGAATAAAGTAAAATCTTCCCTACCAGAGATGATTTATCTCTGGAGCTCATAAAAACACTTTTGAAGAACATGTATTTATGTATTGCTTTTTGACTGTACCAGCTTTCAACAAATGCCAGAAAATCGCCAAGGCATCCTCCCCTGCAGGGGCTTCTTTTTCCTTACCATACCCTCCCACACCCACTCTCCCACCACAGATGTTGAATAGTGCATTATGTGATCAATAGATGCACTTTTAAAAGCCAAATTAGCATTATGAGTGCAAAGAATATGCAGTCCAAATTAAGTGTACTGGCTGCATGACATTCACCGTCTGCAGAATGCAAGGGAAAACCAGTGTGTACCGGGGAGGAACTGGAGCAACCAGGTACAATTTCCAATATGAGGGGGAGGGGTCTTGTACTGAAAAAAGGAAGAGATTATCTGTCCACACATGATAATGGACAGACCATGGTTACATTTGAGAGGCAAGAGCAGGTCATCCCATACTGGTCAAAGGAATCAGAGTCTACAGAGAAGTGGAAAAAGAAGAGGAAGTAAAGAACAGTGAGATGGGCTCTCTGACTCTGCTGAGGCTAATGTATCCTTTGGTGATTGATACAGAGGAACTGCTGGACTCCCTTGCTTGTTGTTTCAACCAGATCAAATTGATAGCATTGCCTTTATACCACACTCCCTTTTGATTTATTTTCCATCACAAGTCATGCCAGCACAGCTTTACGACTATACTAGTGAAAGGCCTCCCCATATCAACACAGAACACAAGCTAGAGGGCCATGATTATATCTTTCATCTAGAGCAGTGTAACTTGCATCTAGTGCTGTGGCCACAGGGCTGAGCTATGCTATACCCACTGGCCCAGATTCCCAGCCAGTGTAAATCAAGTGAGGTTTTGGCCCACTTTAAATGCAGATACTGGATAGGGGAACATAAGGGGCACTTCTAAGTGCTAGGTCAGTGCCTCCATTTACAGAATCCCTGCCCTTTTTCAGAGATTCCCGCAGGATATGCAGCCTTTTATCAGAACATGTGGTGTATGCAGGAGAGTTCTGGTAAGTTACTTGCATTAGCTCCATCAAGGTCATGATGGTGAAGAACCTCCTGCCTTCCCTAAGGGAAAAATAAATCAACCCTCCAATTGATCCCTTCCACCTCACCAAATGGATTGGCTTATTGATTGGAAAATAACTTTTTTTTGGAGTCACTGCATTGTGTTACATCCGTTTTGCTGTTTCCCATTGTTTTTCACTGCATGACATCATGACCCAATGTGATACAATATGCACTTGACCCAAATATTAATCAATGGGACAATGTCAGACATGTAAGGAGTCATTGATCATGCCCAACAAAGTGTTTGCATTTTAGAGCAAAGTGAGTGCTTTGAATTACTCATGGTCTACACCAAGGAATCAGTCAATATCTGCAACCTTAATTAGGAGTAATGCCTTCAAAACAAAGTCAGGAATATGACTGCAATTTCCCCTGTAAGTGGCCTGGACCTAACACACACTACAGCAGGATTCAGCTCTTAACAGGGCAGTAAAGGAGGAAATGGTTTTCTTTTTTTTAAAAGATGTATTTAATTGTAACATTAACAGGCTATGAAGCAGATTCATTTTGACAGAGAACTGGCTAATTCTTTGAGCTTGAACAGTGCGGCTTGGGCCTAACACACACTATAAGGACAACACTATTGAGCCAGAGTGCCTATTGTTAAACATTGTGTGGTCCTTCTTACCAAATACATAGACTCCTGTTCTATACCATATTCATTCCAGATAATCATGGATAAAAGAAAAATGCAGCAAACACCTCCTGCTAGATATATAATCTTCTTGCACAGATGGATGCTTTTTTTTAAATGTATTTTATTCCTGAACATTTTTTTAAAATCTATCTGTGAACTCAAGTGATCATGAAAGTGAAGGCCTAACAAAAACGCTATCCTGTGAACCAGGCGTAATGCAGGCAAGTATCGTGAAAGCTATCCGCAGGCACAACAGCTTTACCTAAGCATTTCAGTCCTGACTTGTGACGCCCACCTTCCCTTCCAGCACTAGAATTTGCTTGAGCAGAGAATGAGTTGTGTCAAATTTTGTGAGTATATATACCCACTAACAGGGACTTTCAATTATGCACAATTCATCTGGAAGAGCATCTAAGGGTCTTAGTGATTGTCACCCAGTTATGCTAGGCACTGTACAAAATGATGTAAGACGGTCTCTGAAGCAAATAGCTTATGGTCTAGATTACATAGAAGATAAGAACCATACAAAACAAATGCGTGAGGGGTGGGGGTAGTGGGCTGGGTGAAGACATTTCCCAAATGCTGATGGAAAACTTGTCTGAACTTTTTGCTTTCGCCCTTCTCTTGGGTCATCCGCTTCTGCCATCCTTCAATTTTCCATCTCCTTATCACTGCCTGCCACTCCCTCCCTTTCTCCAAGCCATGGCTCAAAGTCAGAATAAAAGGACTTCAGCACAAGAGCAGAGCACAGTGTAGGAGTGAGTCTGTCAGAAATCTGAATGAGCTGTTCTCTGAAGCTTTTATTCCCCTTTAAACTTTCATTTCATTATGCAATCTTAGAATCACAGTTCCTTAAGCAGAAGCAACAGCAAGATCAAATATAGATTTACTTCAAGGACAAGGTTGCTGGGGAAAAGGTTCAAGAACTCAGTTTCTCTATACTCTTGCTCCCTGTGTGCTCTCCTTCACCACTCAGCAGCACTTCCTGTTCCAACCCCAACACGTGACTTGACTACCCTTGTGCTTAACTCCTTCTCTTTCACACCTCCTCCGCCAAAGACCTTTTGCGATATCACAACAGAGCGCTCCATCTCATTTCCAGAACTCTACAGTCATGCTTTGGTCAGCTATTCAATATAAACCTTGCAGACTCCAGGGCTTTCCTAAATCATAGGTACCCCTGTAAGCATGGGCCCCTTTCTCTCACATGACGCCTCAGATCTTGTGAGACTGCTAAAGACACTGGTCCAGTAGCACTGAAAACTACCTGATTTTCAAAGATGCTGAGAGGGATTTCAGCAAAGAGATCTCCTGGGGATCAGTGAGAGACAGGCCTGGGTAGTGCTTACGTTTGTGTTTTGTAGAGAACTGAGATCTGATGGCTGTCAGGACAGTAAGCTGCTGTTTAATTTCATTTTTTGTTCTTGTAATTCATGTTAGGAGTACCTGGAGCCTCGAATTCCTCCCCCCCCCCCCCACACACACACTTTATTCTTCCATGCATCCAAAGAAATAAAATTAAAACGTCTCCAAATTGTTTCTAACTCAAATCATGATGTAGATTTGACTGGGATCATGACTTGGGCTGCTCTGATATTTAACATCTGGTTTATTTAACAAATGAATAAAGCTTACTCTCCTTCCCCAAATCTCTTCAGTCCTCTTCTTTTGCTCATTCTCCTTAATAATGGAATTGTTTTCTAAGTAGATTTGATAGGTTGCCAATATCCTGAGATTTTCTTGTTTCCCATTTTCACTATTGGGGAAGAATTCTTGTAATGAACTGGCCCGAGGCATTTCCCATCATTTGGAACCTAGTCATCTCCTCTATTTCTCAATAAACCAAATCTCTCTTCTCAGCCCCCTGCCACATCTAAATTAAGGGACTCTAAATACATGTGATTAGGTCTCTAAAGAAAAAAAAAAGAATGTCACCAACGGTGAGGGCCCAAATTAGGGTTCCCGTTCTAACATTGTTAAATGTCCATGTGAGAGGCAGGGTTGTTACCACTTGCATCATTAATTTAAGCCTCCATGTAAGGTCTCCATATCTAAAAGTTGTGCTTCCCATCTTCCAGACTTACCTTTTTATATTAAGTCAATAAACCAGAAGAGGAGCACCCACCTAAGTGCGGTTGCTCAAATGCTTATGGCTCAAATAGACTGATACTTGGAGTCATGCATTAAAAGTGGCAGCAAGGTTTTTCTTTTGTTAGGTATTAGAGAGACAGATACACAGATGTGAGACTACACAGGAGCAGTGTCAAGAAAACCATTTTACCCATGGGATCTGGCAGCTGAACACACCAAAAGCATTTTTTAAAACAATTGAAAGCCAATTTTAAACAAGCCTGTGGATCATTGGTTCAACACACAATGCAGGTGTAGACCTGAACATTCTCCAGACAAGCTAATTGATTAAGAAAAATCATTGCTTAAATCCCCGGAGTTTACTAGCTGGAGACCTGAGGAGTTTAAAAGCATATCAGGTTTCTAAGAGATTGACTCTGGCCTGCATTTCAAAGTACATCAAATGCTGCTGTACCTAGACTGGATATGTGATACATACAGCCCACAGGCAGGTCTGGATTAAGGCAATCAGGGGCTGCATGCACATCCCCTCACAGGGGGTCCCTCTTAGCCCTTTCCCACCTTGGGATGGTAGTGGCTGTGGCACCCAATACAGGAATTATCTCTGCTGGTGAGGTGGGGGCATCATTGCTCCTCTTTGGTTAAATTAGGGTCTCCCCACTCCACCCCAGCGGAAGGAAGGCCCAGCCCCCACCTACCTGAATAGAGATGTGGGTACCCTGCCAAAACCACCCTAGCAGAACCATGAAAGGGTGGTCTTCCCACAACAGAGCTCTCAGCTAGGGTGGTGTTGATAGGAAAGCTGCAGAGCAGTGGGGTTCAGTGTTAAAAGTGGACTGGACAAAATAGTAGAGGAATGTATTGTAGGATACAATCCTGCACTAGCCACATGGGAAATGGATTCAATGACCTAATAGGTATTTTCCATTTCTAATCTTTATTAGACCCAGCAACACTGGATAAGGATAAAGCTGGATGTTTCTGCTGAAATGATCAACCACCATCTGGTTAATAATGTTGATATTTAAATTACCATCATTAGAATTCAGAGTCAGTGCTCCTCTGAGACAAATGAAGTTGTTCTCTCTTCCCCAGAAATTATTGTTTCTGGCTGCAGATTTTATAACAAAACACACCTCAATTCTGATTCAAAGGTTCTCTTTGCAGTCAGAGCATCTAAAAACTCAACTTCTGAAAAATGAAAGCTTAAATTTTACAGGAACTAATGAAAATATGAAAGATGCTGAACTGTTGTTTGGACTGATAGTATCCTGGCTTACTTCAAATCCTGATCAGACAGGCTTTTGGCTGATGTTGAGGTGAAGTTTAAATGTCTGTTTGGCAAATCTGAGTGTATGCACTGTAGAGATTTTATAGAGGTACTGTACTTTCAAATACTCTGTAACAAGTACAGTATACTTCTACAGACAGTACACTTCTACAGTCTGACACAATAACTTTGCTATCCATAAGCTTTTTCCTTAAAAATATTGGTGCCATCCATCTTCCAATTACAAGACAAATTGACAACCCATGCTATAGCTTTCAGAAATGAAGGACTGTGTTTTCACCTCAATACATTAATCCTAAAGCAGCAAGGTGAGATTATATCCCTTACTTTGTTAAGTGCTGAACAAAGGATCAGAATATGGTATTATATACCAAAAAATAACATTTGTGTTTACTGGTTTTTAAGTGCCAGCTTTCAGCAAGAGTCTGTGCCTTTTCCATAGTAATTAAGAGAAGTTAAGATCAAGAAAAGTAATGCTCAGATATCAAAAGATTTGGTTCCATGTTGCTTCCTTCTCAACATTCTACTGGGGTGAGTGAAAAACGTGACTTACCACTTGAGGTGGCATCGTGCATGGAAAGAAAGCGGCATAACAGGACACATATAGCGTTACTAAGGATGTCAGTATTCCATGTGAGAACATAGGAATTGCAATAGTGAATCAGACTTGTGGTCTAAATCAGTGGTTCTCAACCTTTATTTGGCTCAGGACCCATTTGTAAACCTTGATGGACTGTCACAACCCAGAGATGTGCCCAGATCCTGTGTCCCTCCTATGCCGGGCATGGGCGGGACGGTGGGGGTGGGAATCCTCAGAGATAAGATTCCAGATACTCTGGCCAGATTTGAGCAACTTAGGAACCCCCTTCCACTGGCTCTTTGGGCAGGGACAGTGAGCTGAAATCCCGTCAACAAACAAACAGCTCCCCATAGGGGACAGAGGGTAGGGGGTGAGGCGATCTGGGGGCCTGGAGGTGAAGTGGTGAAATGGGAGTGTAGTTAGGAAGGAACTGGTGGTTCTGGAAGGACTGGGGGAAGGAATTGGGACCAGAGGTGTGTAGGGGATGGGTGGCATGATGATAGCTCTCCCAGAAACACACAGCCCCCCCTTGGCCCATGGGGACAGAGGATGAAGGGGGTCAGGGAATTTGGGGTCCCAGAGATAAAGTTGGAGGCCTAGGGGAAGGAATTAGGGGGCAGTAGGGGCTGGAGGTGCAATGGGAGAAGACCTGGAGGGCTGAGGGCCAGGATGGCTGGTACGACGGAGGGGGAATCTCCTGGCTGAGGGGGGCCCATTCTAGGGGGGCATGGGGTAGGACAGGGAGTATGGAAGTTGGGGTGTTGCCCAGATGCAGGGTGCGGTGTATATTGGGAAGCTGGTACTTATTGAAGAATGTGACACCAACTGTCCTCTCTTGGCTCCTGCCCCCTGGGGCTGGCTGAGCTTGGCTCCTGGGAGGGGCTTTCTGGGCCAAATCAGTGGTATTGTGACCTGTTGCATGGGGTCACAGTGCCATTCACTCAGATTTGGCACAGCTGGCCCCACCATCATCATGATGGAAGGGCAGCTGGGCCAAACCTGAGCAGTGCTGCAACCCCATGCACCAGGTCACAGCCAGCCCTCTGACCCTTTCACACATTCTGGAGACCCAGTGTCAGGTCACAACTGACAGGTTGAAAAGCCCTGGTCTAATAGTTCAGTAGCTTGTCTCCAAAAATGGCCAGCACCATGTGCTTCAGAGGAAGGTGCAGAAAACCCCACAGTAGACAAATGTGAGATACTCTGCCTCTCATGAAGGTCTCATTTTAATCCCTTCTAGTAAGAGATTGATTTACAACCTGAAGCTTGAGGTTGTATATCCCTTTCAATACTCTATTTTTAGCATTAGCCATTGTAACTCATGGTATTTTTGTTATCCATATAAATGTTCAAACTCTCTTTGACTCCTGCAAAGTTACTGGCTACAGTCATATCTTGTGGCAATGAGTTCTATGGTCTAATTATGTGTTGTGTGGAAAGAGTATATAATTTTATCAATTTTCAGTTTGCCAACTTTCAAATTCATTGAATGGCTCCTTCTTCTTGTGAAACACAGGGCACAAAAGCTCATGATTTACCTACATCATTCATTATTTTATATACTTATTTGTCTCCTTTCTAAGGTAAGCCTTGAAACCCAGGTAAGCCTTTCAATGTCTCTTCATATGAGATTTTTTTCCATGCCCCTAACAATTGTAGTCACCGTTTCTTAACCCCTTTTAATTCTGCAATGTATTTTTTAAGATGGGGTTACCTAGAATACCTATTGATTCAATATAATGGCTTTATATTTTTTCTGTATTATTGCCCGTCGCATTCCTTGTGAATCCTAACACCTTCTTGAGAAAACAATCTTGGAATGTTACAACAGTGTTATCCACTGTTATGGGAGGGCTCCATAAAGGAGAGATGTCTGTATATTTAAATAGTGAACAGAGTGCCAGGACATTTTGCTTGAGAATATGCAGCATTGTTCTTAGGATTTGTATAAGACCAATAAAGCTTGCTATTGTTAAGCACTGTGAATGGCTTTTTGTAGGTAGCTCCTTAAACGGAGATTTTAACACTCTTCCATTACTACCACACCTGCATGCACACACATTTGATCAGTATCTTGAGTTAGATTCAGAACATTTCCTTAAACTTTAGAAGAAAAGAGTAAATTAACTTAATACATTCAAATTATATTAAAGTTAAAGGAAAAAATCAATTTTTATAACTGAGGAAATATGAAGTTATATAGAAGGGTTGGATTTTTTTTAAATGTCATTCAGCTTAGTGTGAATGTAGCAAGCCAATTAGATAACATTAAATTTCAAGCCTGATTGATTTTTTAAATATTCAGTATAAGCGCTGCATTTGGTGTTTATTGCACCACACAAGAAATATCTTGGAATGGCTGTTGAATCAAGGAATTAAATGAAACCTACCCTGTCAATAATCTAGCAGGGCTTTTGATAGAGTATTAGAGCATTTTTATATTATGCAACACATAAAATGCTAAACATACACAGAACACAGGACTATAAGTTTAAAAAAAGCACACACAGGCTGCTGGAGTGTTTTGGCATTTATAGCCAGATAGCCCTGGAAGATAATGAGTAGTTTGATACTCTGGAAATCATAACTATGAAATATATAACAATAGTACCCCATCAAGATGGAATATATATCATGAAATATTGGAGGATAATTCAAGTCTGAAATACGATCTGCTTTTCATTTCAGGTGTCGAGCCTATGTAAGCTATAACTTATGTAGATATTACTCACGTGGGAAATAATGACAAATTTAGAACAACCATGGGAAAAAAATTCTACACAGGAAGAACATGAAAGATGTTATGTCCTTTTCCTCCCTACCCCCACTGTCTGTAAGATGGGAAACTACTTCTTTTAGTAAAATATGTTCACAGCATATAGGAGAAAGCATATTGCAGTTGTTAAGGGCAATGTCTGCTAGAGAAACTAACAATGATAGGAGGAAAGAAAGCCATCTTTTTTCACTAGCACAAACAAAAATGATTAGTCCATGATTACTTGGAAAAAGCTACCAGCCCTAGTCATTGAACACTAGTCTGAATAGAGGCAGAAAATGATGTTACACAAAGTGCTTCATTGTGGTCCACGTCAACCTTGACTTCTTTCCTCGGGGGTAAAGGTGTCATTACTTCCTTTTATGTAGTATTTGAGGCTGTGGGAAATGGGTTTCAGAACACAGGGAGCTGGGAGGAAAGACAAACTGTCTCTGGACTGAAAAGTTGAAACCACATGTCATATGAATATTGTTTTTCATGCTCTTTATGACAATCCTACTCTGGGTCAAAGGTCAGAGTTTCCCATCATCCTGTTTCACCGTTATCATAACTGTGGTAAGAAAATATCTGAATGAAAAGCTACCAGTATGTTTTTTCCTACTGATAAAACACAACAGCCCCAGGGAAAAAAAGAAAGAAAGCAATTTTCTCCATTCTTTCATTTTCCTGCTACAGCAAACTTCATACTCACTTCCTTCCTCATCTCCTGAGGCAATCTATTTCCTAGTGAAATGTACCGGGATAGAAATGTTAAAACTAGAATGGCCAGAGCAATTGGAGCTCTGGATGTTCAGCACCTCCAGAAACTAAGCTCTGAGTGCTTCAGATTGGGCACCCAAAATTGGAGGCACCAAAACGTAGAGAACACTTTTAAAAGGTAGGCGGTGCGTATTCATGTGCCAGCTCACAGAGGGGCAAGAAGCATTGCTCTCAGTTACACAGGTGCAGCTCCCATCATCATCATGGGGTTCTATACGTATAAGTGAGAGCGGACGATGGGCCAGGATTTTTTAAGCTATGTTGAAAATGGCTTTTTTATTTCTTCCTTCCACTGTAAACAACATCACAGACTTTCCACTAGGCTGTTTCTTTTTGGCAGTATCCAAAGATTTTTTTTCCTTTCATCCCATTGGTAAAATATACACAGTCCTGATAATGGATCCAAAAACAAATGAAGAGCACTAACTTTCAAAATAGTTTTATAGAAAATAAATTCTTTCGTTCAAGGTAGTGACTGCTAGAGCACGGATGAAAGAGTCCACTCTACACACAGGCCGAACCCCCACAGCCGAGCTCACTCTACACACAGGCCGAACCCCCGCAGCCGAGCCCACTCTACACCCAGGCCGAACCCCCGCAGCCGAGCCCACTCTACACCCAGGCCGAACCCCCGCAGCCGAGCCCACTCTACACCCAGGCCGAACCCCCGCAGCCGAGCCCACTCTACACACAGGCCGAACCCCCGCAGCCGAGCCCACTCTACACCCAGGCCGAACCCCCGCAGCCGAGCCCACTCTACACCCAGGCCGAACCCCCGCAGCCGAGCCCACTCTACACACAGGCCGAACCCCCGCAGCCGAGCCCACTCTACACCCAGGCCGAACCCCCGCAGCCGAGCCCACTCTACACACAGGCTGAACCACCGCAGCCAAGTGTTCTTTTTTTCCCCAGATCTCAGACCCAAATAACCCAAAGTGCATTCTGGATAATGGCACACAAATGAGCATATCAAGTAGCCAACTTTGCTCTGGCAAGTATCTTATTAAATAGGACCATGATTTACCCAGGCTTGGTTCCAACTTCTACTGAAAACACATGTGCAACTCGTATATGTACAAAAAGTACTAACGTACTCGCAAAAAGTACTAACGTTCACCTGTATATGGGCCAGCAGTAAATCCATGTACATGCCGCTCCACTCACATTATTTCTTCTAGAAGCACCTATAATCTGTATGGAGAGAGAGAGAGAGTGTGTGTGCGTTGCTGGGGCAAGGGACATTTTTTGTAAAATAACACTGACTGTGCCCCCCAGTATCTAGGCCTGGTCTAAAAAGATGCTTCCATAACTGCTTTCACAGAAGGCCAGCAGAGTGACCTCTCCATGGTATCTGAAGAACACAGCACTGGAGCAGAGAACATCTGTCCTGTGAAACCCCAGAGGAGCACAGATTTTCTCTGTTTGGCAATTCTGCAGCATCTTCTGCCTAGCCTATGTATTTATGAGGCAGCTACCGAATTGCATTTAAATGGCAGGGTTCTCTATTCGAGGTTATCAAAGCACTTTACAAACTTTAGGTAAGCCTCACAATCTTCTAGCATATGCACAACGTGCCTAAGGTGGCATGTGACCAGGATTCATCACCAAATTTGTTCCACTGGTTGGATCACTGGCTTCCCCGGCTCGGGCCAGGTACTGATGGGGAGTGCAACATGAATGCTGATCCATGTCCCCAGAGCCTCATCATACCCTGTAATATCATTCCCATTCTATGGCTGGGGAAACTAAAGCACCCAGATGCTTTCTACATGCTGATTCTGATGAAAACCCGTTCAGCTCCATTACTGGCAGCCATGGTGGGGCATTAGTATAGACAGGAAACTGTTGACCATTGGCTGGTATTTTTACCACCTTGTCTTCCAGGTCTTCTCTGAGCTAGGTTAGGTTACACAGCGGATCAAGTGCCATTGGCCAGACTACACTAGTAGTCCCACATTGCTCACTCCAGTGGAGCTGCAATAATGCTAGATCAATGGTTCTCAATGCTAGAAGGCTTCCCTGCCCTGAACACATATTTATTACAGAAGGAAGTGCTAGAGGAAAGAGCCACATTTTGAAATAGAAATGATTTTTATTCACTATCTCCACTTCCAGGTACACACTCCCGTTTCCATCCACCACCCTTTGGCATGGCATGTCCTCATAGGGTTGGAAAGTTTAAACAAAAATTACTTTGGTCTGCAGAATTAGCCCATGTCTCAGACTCACTTATAATTGAGCACAGATGTAGCATAAGCCAAGACAAGCCTCAGACCTGTGTGAATATTTTTTGCTCAGCATCAGCAAGGGGCAGTGAGTCCAAAATTAGCAATTTTCCTTTTCGGCCTAAACTGGCACTTTGCCACTGAGACATTCTTTTTGCCTTTGTTCCCCCCCACCCCCACCCCCAACCCGAACGCTCAGCCACAACGATTGCAGGGATTTTGTTCTTTTCAAAGTTCCACTGGATTCTTCGGTACCTGCGGTATTTTTTTTTAATTTAATTTTATTTACTTAGAAGCTTTTAAAGGCTGGTATCCACTCTCAGCGAACAGAAATATTCTCTTTTAGAGCTGAGCTGGGTACACTGTGGCAGCAAACTTTGAATGCAAACACAAGATCTGTCTGCTGTTGTGTCCGCCGTGTGGCTAAGATGGTGACATGAGCAAACTTTTGAGTGCTGGTTGGAGGAAAGCAAGAGTGTGTGATCCATTCCTTGCAGAAACCCTCCTGTTCTGAAGCTCTAATATCCTCACCAGATTTTAAGTGTACAATGGGAGGTCAGGACCAGGAGCCTTCTTTGAGCAATAGATCTGCTTTGCTTTTTCTCAAGTTACTCGGGTTGCTCAGAAGAGTGAAGGCATGCAGGCTCTGTCAAACATTTACCCTGCCTCAAAGTATCTGAACTCAAGGCTTTGCCTGGGAACGGATAACAGAGAGAAGGCCACAGGAGTCGACTTTTAGAAGAAATTTGCATTTCCCTTTTCTTTGCTACTTGGGGACGGAACCTTGGTTGTGTCACAGACAATGGAGCATCTATTTTGTAATTGAATATGTACGCTGTGGATTGCATCCAAATGGGAAAAGAAACACAGCTCATAGAAACCAATTGTAAGCTCTTCAGAACAGGGACGGTCTCTAAATAGGTCTATGTACTATGTTCAGAAAAATGGGGGTCTGATATTGGTTGGGATCATTAAGCGTTACTGCACTATTCCTAATAAATAATCACATTCTGTGTATTACAGGGATTTGTTTGGACAACTCCCATTTTAATCATTATACCTGAATCATCTGTACATCCAGATCCATAAAAATGACGAAATGCACAAATCAGAATTTCCACATGCCCAGGGGGAAGAGCTCCATCTTGCAAGAAAAGCATGAGTTTTACTAGCTATTTTAATGTTAAGGCAGCTCAGTCAGGCCGTAACTGGCTCAAGCTGGCCCTCCCAGAAGCTGTAACATTCCTTGCTCGTTTATAAGCAACAGTAAGTATAGGGGAGTTGCATACAGACTCAGTTTTGTTTTACTGGCTTTCAGTAAAAGTGGGGAAACTGCAACAAAAAGCATATTAGAGAAAACCCCAAACTTCGTATTTGCGTAAGGGTAACTAAACATGCACTGCAAGACTTATGGACTCATAGACTTTAAGGCCAGAAGGGACCATCCTGATCAACTACTCTGACCTCCTGCACAACACAGACCACAAAATCTCACTCACCCACTCACTCCAGTAATAGGCCCACAACCTCTGGCTGAACTACTGAAGGCCTCAAAATTGGATTTAAAGACTTCAAGTTACAGAGAATCCACCATTTACACTAGTTCAAACCCGCAAGTGACCTGTGCCCCATGCTACAGAGGAAGGTGAAAAAATTCCAGGGTCTCTGCCAATCTGACCTGAGGGAAAATCCTTCCAACCCCAACTATGGCAATCAGTTAGACTCTCAGCACATGGGCAAGGCCCACCAGCCAGACGCCTGGGAAAGAATTAGCCACCCCATCTAATGTCCTGTCCCTGGCCATTGGAGATATTTGCTAATAGCAGTCATGGATTGGCCATATGCCATTCTGGGTAATTTCATCACACCATCCACTCCATAAAGTTATCAAGCTCAGTCTTGAAACAAAATAGGTTTTTTTCCCAACTACTCCCCTTCAAAGGCTGTTCCATAACTTCACTCTTCTGATCATTAGAAACTTTAATTTAATTTCAAGCCTAAACTTATTGATGATCGGTTCATATCCATTTATTCTTGTGCCAACTTTGGTCCTTAATTTAAATAACTCCTCTCCCTCCCTGATGTTTATCCCTCTTACGTATTCATAGAGAGCAATCATATATCCCCTCGTCGTTCATTTGTTTAGACTAAAGAAGCCAAAGTTTATCAAGTCTTTTCTTGAAAGGTAGGTTCTGCATTTCTCTGATCCTGGTAGCCCTTCTCTGCACCTGTTCCAATTTGAATTAATCTTTCGTAAACACAGGAGACCAGAATTGCACACAGTATTCCAGATGAGGTCTCATCAATGCCTTGTATAATGCTAGGGATAACACTTCCCTATCTCTACTGGAAATACCTTGCCTGATTCATCCTAGGATTGCAGTAGCCTCTTTCATTGCTGATTCACACTACCAACTCATAGTCATCCTCTGATCGACCTGTACACCCAGGTCTTTCTCCTCCTCTGTTGCTCCAATCTGATAAATCCCCAGTTTATAGCAAAAATACTTGTTGTTAGTCCCTAAGAACATGACCTTGCACTTTGCACTATTAAATTTCATCCCATTTCTATTATTTCAGTTTCAAGGTTGTCCAGATCTTCTTGTATGATATTCCGGTCCTCCTCTGTATTGGCAATACCTCCCAACTTTGTGTCATCCGCACATTTTATTAGCACTCTCCCACTTTTTGTGCAAAGGCCATTAAGGAAAATGTTAGATAAGATTGGTCCCAAGACCAGTCTTTGAGGAACTCCACTAGTAATCTCCCTTCAGCCTGACAATCTACCCATTTAACCAGTTCCTTACCCACCCTTCAATTCTCATTTTAATCCCCATCTTCTCCAATTTAACTAATTATTTCCCATGTGGAACTGTATCAAATGCCTTACTGAAATCCAGGTAATCAGACATGATGCATTTCCTTTGCCTAGAAAAACAGTTATTTTCTCAAAGAATGAGCTCAGGTTGGTCTGGCACGATCTCACTTTTGAAAAACCATGTTGTATTTTATCCCAATTACTGTTCACCTCTATGCCCTTAACTACTTTCACTTTCAAAATTTGTTCCAAGACCTTGCCTACAACTGAAGTCAAATTAACTGGCCTGTAGTTTCCTGGGTCACTTCCCCCCCTTTCTTAAAGGTACTATATTAGCAATTCTCCAGTCATAGGGTATGGCCCTCAAGTTTACAGATTCTTTAAAAATCCTTGCTATTAGTCTTGCAATTTCATGTGCCAGTTCCTTTAATATTCTCAGATGGAGATTGTCCAGGCTCCCAAATTTGGTCTCATTAAGCTATTTGAGTTTGGCTTCCACCTCAGATGTGATAATTTCTATTTCCATATCCTCATTTCCATTAGCCACCCTGCCACTGCCCCCAAGCTCCTCATTACCCTTATTAAGAACTGATGCAAAATATTTGTTTAGGTGTTGGACCATACCTAATCTTCACCCCGGACTCAGTTCTTAGCAGTCTCACTTCTTTCCTTGTTTTCTTTTTATTTATATGGGTAAAGAACCTTTTACTGTTGTTTTTAATTCACTTTGCAAGGTCCAATGCTGCTTGGCTTTTGGCAGTTCTCACTTTTTCCCTGCACTTTCTGACCCCCAAGAGGACACTTTTCTTGCTGATCCCTTCCATCTTCCATTCCTTGTTGGTTTTCTGCTTTCTCTTAATCACCTGTCTGAGATGCTTGCTCATCCAGCTTGGTCTGTAACCCTTCCCCTTGAATTTTTCCCCTTGCTTGGGATGCAAGCTTTAGATAGTTCCTGCAACTTTAACTTAAAGTAATTCCAAGTCACCGCCACATTCTGATCTTGGAGTTCTTTAGTCCAATCAACTTCACGAACTAATTCTCTTATTTTTTTTAAAGATAGCTCCTTTTGAAATCAAGGACCATAGCTGCAGACCTATTTTTATTTATCCTTTCATTTAGTTTAAGCTGAATTAACTCATGGTCACTCAAACCGAGCTTGTCCCCTATAACCAGTTCTTCTATGAGATCCTCGCTGCTCACCAATACTAAATCTAAAATGTCATCACTTGTTGTTTGTTCAGTGACTCTTTGGTGAAGAAATCTGCCAATCAGCCATCACATCCAGCAATATCTGGGCCCTACCATTATTAGTAGCACTTGTCCTCCAATCTATACCTGGGAAATTAATACCTCATAATCACTCCAAGCAGAGCAATAAGCAGCTCTTATATGGTATTGCAGAATGACTTGAGAACCAGGTCACAGAGTGCCTCTGTCACTACCCAGGGTACTGCCCTGCCTGGCCAGTTCATGTGGCCTCTCAGTCACAAACACATACCAGGTTGTTACCCTTTCACCACATGTGTATTTATTTTTTCCTTACACAGTATAACAGTGTACTTCAGGCTTACAGCAAAAGGAGGCTTCTGCACAGCCTTCACTCCTCAGCCCAGGCTTACCCTCTGAGCTCTCTGTGATGCTGGCAGACCAGGTGCCAGCTTATGCCAAGGGCCTCTCTGAGCACTGACAAATGCATAGCTGGAGACCAGGCTGGCTCGCTTGTGGATTAGTATAATTAAAATAGATATTAATATTATAAGAATGCTTTTACTGTTTGGACTTTATGAAATGCTTGTAGGATGCTGCATGTAGTAATCCTACTTATAATATCTGCACTCCATGTTAAAAGGCAATACTTAAGTGTTTGCTCTAGAACTGTGAAAGGTTTGTTCTGAAACGCTGTATCTCACCAACAGGAAAAACTCTTCACTCATGCAAAAATTCTGGATTCCTATGGAAGTTATCTCCTGCCCATCAGGAAGGGCTACTGAATCCAAATGGACCATTGTGGAACAAAGACTTTGTCAATTGCTCCCCCACCCACCCACGAAGAGGTTATGTGCAGAAGCATTTGTCCTATCATCTTAGACTATGCGGGGTGGGGGGGTTGGATAAAAATCCCTGACCAGAAGGTATTGGGGTTTTTTTTGTGCTGTTTGGACTCTAAGCAGCAAAGATTCCTAAGGATAAGCAAGAGGTCACCAGGACTAACCTGGGGTAGCCCCAATGGACATATTCAGCGGTCATATTTCAGCAGCTCTATCACCATCTGAAACCTAAAACTGCAACTCATTTGTGTGTGTATGTTTATCTGCTTTAACCTTGTAAATAACTCTTATTTCTCTCCTAGTTAATAAACCTTAGTTGGTTTGATACAGGATTGACTACAAACGTTGTCTTTGGTGTGAGATTTAAGGTCCAACTTGACCTGGGGTAAGTGACTGGCCCTCTGGGACTGGAGTAACCTGAATATTTTGTGATCTTTGGTGTTAAATATTATCTATTAGAGAGGCAAGCTTTTTTAGGTAGCAAGATAGATCAGAATGCCCAGGAGGACTGTCTGACTCCATCTTATGGCGGTATAGTGCCTGAGGAATTTAGACGTATTACTTGGCTGGTGAAATCTAAGTATAGAACTCACAATCATTTTGGGGTTTGTGCCAACAGTCTGCCCTGAGGTTGGTATTCTTGCTTGTGAGCCATTCTAGACAGCATGACTCTTTCCTCTGAGCTTTCCCCTGCTTCCTCTTCCTTCCACTTATAGCCTCCCAATTATTGAGCCAATTGCCCCATTATCCCAGCAATCATCACCCAAGTGTCACTAATCCCCAAAAGCAATTGATGAATTGGCTTCAATTAAGCCTGCACTCTTCCCAGTGCTGCAGCAACCTCAGTGACCAGGGTGCTACTAATGTCACAAACCATTAATACACTTTGCACTAATGCAAAATTTGGAACTAATTTCCCCAATGGGACATGCTGATGGCAGAGTTACACAGCAGAAATAATGAGTTAGCATCATCCAGAAGACCCAGACAAACTATCACATACCTATGGAATTTATGAACTAGTTTTCTTTCTCTCTGACATAACAATCGTAATGCTACTAAGTAGGGGTCCAATTAAGTCAGAGATGAATTCCTTGGCAACAAGACTGGTTCTAATAAGCAATGCAAAACAGCAATGCAAAAACCTGACATCAGTGTTATGTTGGTAGAATGAACAAAGCAGACCGGTTTGAATACAATGATGGAATGTGCAGTGGTGTTTTCTGCTTTTTTTAATGTACTTATCTTCCCTCTTCTCCTGAATTCAAGTCCATGCTGTAAATTCGAATGTCTGATCTTCAGTTTCCAAGTGTTGAGGCTTTTTCTCTATAATGACGTAGTGGCTAATTGCTCTTAGGGAGAATGCAGCCTGAGAAAACTTTCCTTGTTTACCCATGAATATATAGTGCTGACTCAAAAATATAAGCAATGTAATGACTCTAAAATGATATCATAGCACATATGATCAGTCACAACAGATCATGCCATGAGAAAGCACTGGGAGGTAAAATACAAAGAAAAAAAAAACTTAGCATGCCAATGTCACTTTGCACCTCTCATTCTCAACAGCTACTGTGGCGACCATAAGTCTATTGCATCAAATTCAGTCTTGTGTAATGCCATTGGCTTCAGTGAAGCAGAGATTATTTTTTCCACTTGCTATTATTTATTTTAGAACAGTTTTCCTGATTGAATTCTGGTGTTATTATTTAACTTGGGCTGTACAGTGCCCTAAATGGATGCTGCCAAGTCATATTTGGCCCATAAATCAGATTTTGTAAAAATAATCTTCTACTGAACCTAAGAACCATTTAAGTGTTTCCATGCATCTTTTTATTCTAACAGAAACATGTGTTTTTAAACATCCCCTGCAGCATTTGGATCCCAAGTTGTGGCAGAATTAGAAGGTCAACAAGCACTATATACATTGGAAAATAAATTAGACTTAATTTGGGGTTTTTTTCAGTTTGAATAGCCTAAGTCTAATTAGCAAATATAGGTACAATTCCATTTCAGAGCTATTACTGGACTGAGAACCATGATCTTGAGAAGCAGCATAATTTAGTGGATAGGTCACCGACCTGGGAATCAGGAGACACAGAGTGAAATTCTTGTTCTACTGAAGACAATGGCAAAACTACCATTGAGATCAGTGGAGCCAAAATGTCACTCCTGGAGTCTAGTGTAATCCCAGCTCTGACACTGACCTGACATGTGACCTTGAGCAAGTCATTCTACCCCTCTATGCCTCTGTTTACCTTCTTCTATCCATCATCTATCTTGTCTATTCAAATGTAATCTGTTTGGGGCAGGAACTGTCTCTTAGTATAGTTCAATCAAGGCCCATTGTTTTCAGTTTTTGTGTCGTTCAAAATTTTGTGGGAATTTCTCTGCGTTTATTATAAAAATTAAAAAATGGGTGAAAAGTAGGATAATATTGGTTTAAAGCTGGGGGGATGGGAGGACAGAAAAAAAGCCACAAATAAAGAAAATAAGAGTACCGAAATTAAAAGCAGTTTAATATAGTGGTTCATTTCAGGAACCGTACATTAACAGTATGCACACATATGCAAGTGCATGCATGTATTCGCTACAGTCTTCAACAGTCTTGCATTTACACTGAGACTAATTTAGTACTAACATAAACACCTCTACTTCAATGTAATATATTGGATTTTCTTAACATAATGAATATTTTCATGGACTTGAATGATCCAACATTTGGGCATAAATCGGTAAATACCAAATAATAGCTTTTGTAAAACTCAGGAAAATGTCAGTAAAAACTGAAAATGAAAGACCTTAAGTACAATGAAATTAAGACTGGAGCTGCCATAACATCAGGGCTCTCTAGATATTACTGTAATAAAATAAAATAATCATTGTAATTAATAAATGTCAGTGGCAATCTCTCTCAAGCCAGTAAATCTTTCTAAGTGGAAGACACTTTTAAAATGGGAAGATTGTAAGGAAATTTGATTTTTAAAAATATGTATTTTAAACAGACAGTGCCCTTTTAAACTCTGTAATCCATGTACTATCATAAAAATAATAGATGAGCAGTCATTTAATAAAGGCTATAACTCCATCAAAGGGTTTTGTTGGAACCATAACCCACGAAAGCAGCACAAGAACAGAATTTGCATAGCTTGTGTCCAGAAACCCAATACGGAATATCCTCATTTGGAAATTTTTATTATAGGGGGATATATATTGTCTGTTGCTGTATGGGAATTATCAGAAAATGTGTCTAAAACCTCAGGAAATATGCCCTTAAAATCAACGGCTCCTCATTAACAACACACAGTAAGAGTCCTGTTACGTCTGTCAAATACATATTTGGAAACAACTGACAGAGTAAACCTTTTCACCCTGATTGTGGAATGGATGGAAAACCTCAACTGTTAAAAATATTTTCACTAGGTTTAAGTCTCCATAAAACTTTCAATATACAATAACTTTCATCAGACCTGGAGTGATTTAAACACCAAAAGTTTAAAAATACACGTTGAGGAGCAGCCTGATTTTGAGAACTATACAAAGCTTTGCTCTGTTTAAACATGACAAAGCAGATGTTTGTTTGTGAGCTTTATTTGGTGTTGCTTCTAGGACTGGCTCCCTTCCTGCTTGTTTTACCCTGTCCTCCCCTGCTGGGTTGTTGAGAGGCAGTGAGCAGTGAAAATAGGTCCACGGCTCATTTCCACGCAGATTTTATTCCTTCTCTCCCTCTCTCTAGATTTTGCTACTATTGGTGGTATTTACTTTGCTGGCAATTTAAGAATCTGCAGAAAGCTCGGGGAAAGAGACAGTGAAAAGAAATCTGGCTCACGGGGAAATATATAGGGTTACACAGCTGACAGGAGAATTAAAATTGCTTTGGGTAGCAGCCAGTGACACACAGAAAAAAAATGCAAGCTTCTCTAGCTTGAAACCCACCCTAGAGAGAAGTGGGCAGCAGGAGCCAGGCCTGCATTCTTGCTCTGAAAGTCAATTAAGGATTTGATTGTTACTATTACCTACACAACTAGAAAGCTACCTGTGTTATGTATCACAAGGAATCAAGTCCTCCCGACGCAGCATCTTCTGTCAGTTTGCGGGGGGAAACCTTGCTTCTGGAACAGCAGACTCGGTGAGATATGATGGCTGGACATGAGGACCAGCTGTGGAGGAAGACTAAGTCTGGAAAATATTTTGTTATTAAAGGTTGGGAGAGGCCAAAGAGGGGAGAATGAGATAGAGAAGTGGAAAAGGACAAAGATGATTGGTAGGTACTCATTGCATACAGAAACTCTCAGTAGAGCATTGTCCCTGGTCAGAGATCACAATGGCCACTCAGCGAAGAAGTTGGCTCAGTCCAAGGTAGCCGGCTGGTAGGTAGCTCACAGTGGCCTTAGCTGTAATGTGGGTAGCGAGGGTGGCAGCACCCCCTACAGCTGTGAAATGATGTAGTGTTTTCCCACAAATCAAGGGAGCTACAGATCTGTTTATTTAGAACCCAAAGGCCAGCCGTCAAGAGACTGTGAATAACTTGGATTTTTAATGATGAGATTTCCATCCTAATGACCAGTTAGGATTAGTTTCCATTTTCAAAGCTATATTTTCAAGGAAAAGGGCTATAACTTTTTTAAAATATGAAAGCTGAGATTGTCCTTTACGTTTCTACATCCCCGCAAAAGGGAGAGGCTCATTGTCATGAGCTCTGCAAACCCACAAAGACTGGCTCTTCTAATACTCTGCAGCACCCTTCACTTGCCCATGGTTTTTTAATTGAATTTTAGCAAGCATGCAAATGGGAGCTGGCAATGAAAAGAAAGGGAGATCTGGGTCCAGATTTAACAGAGCACTTAAGCTTTTGCTTCACATAAGCACATGGAGATGGGCTCAGGAGACCTGGGTTCTATTCCCAGTTTTGCTTGGGCAAATCACATCACTCTCTGTGCCTGTCTCCCCATCTGTCAAATGGGAACAATGATACTTACTTCCTTGGTAAAGTCCTTTGAGATTTCTGGATGAAAAGTGCTATATAAGAATCAGGCATTATTAGTCATGTGCCTAAAGTTCATTCTGGTTTTGCAAACAGGGCATTTTTGGGTCAGATAATCTTTCTGGCTAACAAATCTCATCTGCCTCCAATAAAAAGTCTCTACCATAATGGGGACTTGAGGCCACTGTTAATTCAAGCTGGTTTCTTACTGCATAGAGATTTTTACAGTTACAAGTTTATTTGGCTGGGTGACAGGTTTGCATTTTTTTCTTTTCCTTTTTTTTTTCTTTTTTGTTGTTGCTGAGGAAATAGAGTGCAAGAATTTGAAATGCTAGCAGGATCTTTTTCTGGATGATGAAACAGTGCAAAGACAATGACTCTATGATCTTAGAGAGAAAGAACTTCTGATCACTTAGATTGAGAGACAGACAACCTGCCATTCATGGTCACTTTAATGTGCTGCTGCCCAATCAAGTGTATATACACACACATACTCATGAGCTTTGCAGGCCACAAATGCAAGAGCTCAGGGTAATCCTTCCCTTCACCTCCCCACCCACAGGGCAGTAACCTGTTCAGGTGACCGTGACAGCAGATAGACCAGCTTGGTCAAATTGAGATGGGGGTGGAATGGAGAATGTGTAACTTGATATAGTTGTTTTGGAAGTAACCAAATGAAGAAGTGCTATAAGCTAGGTTATCTGCAGAGTAATGGAATGATTTGTCTTGTTAAAATCTGAGTTTTCTGGCAACTGGCTCTGATAATCTCTGGCTACATGATGTCACCGCACAGATTCTCCAAGAATTCAGGGGTGAAATCGGAGAAATAAGAACAGATGATTATGTACTTACCAGATGCTATTGCTCAGCAGGCAGTTGCAAACCTTAAAAGCCATTTTTTCTGATCAACCAAACTCATTTCTGATCGGTGGCCATTAGGATTTTCCCATGTTTCTGCCTAATGGCAGCCAGAGAGATAACAATATTTTATGGGTCTGTGATATTTGACCAAAAAACCAAGTTGGACTTAGGCCCAGATCCTCTCCTTCCTCAGCTTTGCCTCAGAGTCTGAAACAGCATTTCTGTCATCTTTAGATGGCTCTCAACACTCAGGCCAATGCACTCAATAACTCTGCTCTAACTTGCATTAAGCCAAGCTTATTCAGAGCAATAAAACAGAGACTCAGTGAAAATAAAAGTACATTGCAAAGCTTCATAACCACAAGCTAAGGTTACCTCCAACCTCACTGGTGAAAGAAAAGACGACTTGTATGAGCTATGGGCAAAATGTAAGCAGAAGAGTGTACGTGCTAGATTCAGCCATCTCCTTGATTGTCCTCCTGGCTATCCCGCCTTTTTTGTTGTTGTTCATCTTGCTCCAGGCTCACAAGCCTCCTCTTCTCTTTGTCATTAATTGTCTTCATTGCATGATCTTTCTTGCTTATTAGCTTTCTTTAAAAAAATCCAGTTTCAAACAAACATTTGGGTAGGGTAGCACCTTCCCTCCAAACCTACAGGGTAGATGACTAATATTTTTCTCCTCAAGCTTTCATACATTTGAACCATGTTATCTCCCCTTGTGTATCCATTCCCTCCTGAGCCATTATCTTAATGATTGGGTATTAGGCCCATTAGGCTAGTCTTTTGTTCCCTCAAGTTACCTTAGTACAATGCTATTGACTCTTTATCTGGGCACATTATCTTTCTCCCCAGACTTTCCCCTAGTACACATTAGTTATGTAAGCAGAGTCAGGATGGGCTCCACCCTGACATCTGGTGGTGAGGTGTGGCAAGTTGTGGAAAAGAACTTCAGGGGCTGATCTCATTTGCATAGGCACACCCACCCTGCCTAGAATGAGGCCATAACTGCCCAAATGGTCACTTTGGCTGTTGTGGGATCCCCAGTGTCTCTGTTATTGCGGCAGGAAGAATAAATTGTTATTACCCTGATTATGGGAACTGTGCTTGAAACTGTACTTGGCCTTTTGTTATGATGGAGGGACTCACCATCAACTGAGTAGCACTCGCTAGGCAAGGTACATGGGTTCCAAAACTCTGTGAATTGAGAGAGACTTGAGACAGGTATTAGTACCTGGTGGTATGGGGCCCTTTGTGAGGGCCTGAAGCACCAATTGCACCTCTGTCTCTCTCCACTGTGGAATGTCAGAGCTAATTTTGGGTCTATTAAGAGTCTTGCTACAGGTACTGTGCTGCATTCACTTTGGCCTTATGATGCACCAGCACTAAGGCTCCCACTACTATGAGCTGAAATCACTGAGCACTGTGTCAAGTAGTGGGGAGCCGGAAGATCTAGAGTGCAGCGGTGCTGTTCGTGGGTAGGCTGGTGGAGTGTTCGTGAGATGGCGAGGTGAGCAGAGCTGTTCGTGAGACGTGAGCTGTGCAGAGCGGAGCCGGTCATGGTGGAGCGGAGCTGTTCGTGAGACAGCGGTGTGTTCGTGAGATGGCGAGCTGAGCAGAGCTGTTAGTGAGATGGCGAGCTGAGCGGAGCCGGTCGTGGTAGAGCGGAGCCGTTCGTGAGACAGCGGTGTGTTCGTGAGACGGCGAGCTGAGCAGAGCTGTTTGTGAGACGGCGAGCTGTGCAGAGCGGAGCCGGTCGTGGTGGAGCAGAGCCGTTCGTGAGACAGCGTAGCAGAGCAGAGCCCTGTGGGGCAGTCAGCTTCAGGACACGTAAGGTGCCCCTTACCTCTTTCCCCCACACACAGGCACATTTTAGCCAGACTGGGGAGTAACACTCTGCAGATGAACTTTTGAACTCTGGGGCTGGACTTTTTTGGACTTTGGGTGATTTGTGGATTGCTGGACTCAAGAGACGTTTGGGTTCTGGGAATCAAGAACCCGAGGGAAAGGATGTGGCCCTATTTTCTGGGGTGGGTCTTTGCTCCTGGTTTGGTTAATGAACACTAGTTGTGGTGTTTCCCCAATTTAATGCTGATGTTGTTTACCTCATGTTATTAAAGATTCTCTACAACACCGAGACTCTGTGCTTGCGAGAGGGGAAGTATTGCCTCTTTGAGGTGCCCAGGGGGTGTGTAAGATTTTCCCAGGTCACTGGGTGGGGGCTCGAGCCAGTTTTGCATTTGCTTTGATGAGAGGGAGCCCCTGTGTACTGAACCCGGCCCTTGCTGCTATCAACTTGGCCTGGCAGAAGGGTTACAGTTATATAGGCCACATCTGCACTACAAAATTAAGTCTACCTAACTTACATCGGGATACAGCCACTGCAGTAATTACATTGCTTGTGCGTGTCTACACTTTGCTCCTTGTGGCAGTGGTGTGCATCCTCACCAGAAGCGCTTGTATCCATTGTACTGTCAATGTGGGACATTGTGGGACAGGTCCTGAAAGCCAGTAACAGTCAACAGATGCAACACAGTATCTACACTGACATCAACTGCATCAACCTAATGACATCGACCTTGACTCTACACTGCTCGTGGAGGTGGAGTTGTTAAGTCGGAGTAGCAGGGTAGTTATGTCGGCAGGAGCAAAATGTAAGTGTAGACATTTCTGTAGGTAGGTTGATGTAAGCTGCCTTGCATCAACCTAACTCTGTAGTGTAGAGCAGACCAAAGTGTTATATCAAAATACAGAAGTATCACAGCCCAAAACATTGCTTGTTTCTTTGCTATTAAATAGGATTCTTTCTGGAGACTAGCTCAGACCATCACAGAGCCATTTTTCATTAGCAGCGGTGTAAGGCAATCATTATGTTACGTCAGTAAACAAACTCTGAACAACTGAGAAAGGAAAACAATGAAAACACTTCAATTTTAGGGCCAAATTTTCAAGTCATCTTCTAAAATGGTGGGTGCCACTTTTTATAGCTTCACTTATGTACATGCAATTTTCTCCATCTCAGCTTTGACACATGTAAAATTCTGAGTAGTGATTGGAAGCGGCATTTCATAGAATCAAAGAGACAGATCCAGTTCTGTAGGTAAAGGGGAAGAAAACTTGGTAGAGCCAGGATGGGGCAAGAAAGCGGGGAGTGCTGCCTTCAAGTCATCATGCCTCCTTCCCTGGCACTTTTAAGCTTCTCTGCTGCAGCTGGACAGGCAGGTTTCAGGACCGGGCTTCCCAGAGTGGGTCAGGCAGAATGATGCTTACATCAGCATTTTCGCTACCACCAATCCTACAGGATATCCACTGTCAGCATTTACTTCTTGGTAGGGTGACCCTATGTCCCATTTTGCCTGGGACAGTCCCCTTTTTAAGCCCTGTCCTGGACGTCCCAACTTTTTTGGCAGTACTGGGCATTTGTCCCATTTGCTCTTGCCAGCTGATGATTGGCTGGCAAAACCAGACAGGACAAATGCCCAGTTTTGTCAAAAAAGAGGGGAGCCCCTCCCCCTCAACAGGCTGTGGAGAAAGGTTCAGGGGGGTGAGCGGTGATGCCAGCCCTGCACGGTGAGGCTCAGGCAAGCAGCAATACTAAACAGCTCAGGCCAGACCCACGTGGGAGGTCGAAGGAGTGAGCTCAGTGACACCAGCCCTGTGCAGGGGCGGGGACCTTGGTGAGACCCATGAGGGGGAGGGGCTCAGGCTAGCCCTCCACAGTGTTCCGTTCTGAGAAATATGGTCACCCTACTTCTTGGCCCTCTCTTTTCAGTGCTCCAAAAAGGGTGGGATGGGGCAGTGAGAGGGGAACCCATGAGAGCTCCCTTACTGCAGCCATCTGGTCATCAGGATCATGGGAGAGGTATGCAGAAGGGCCAGATGGCTTTGTGGAGATACAAAGCAGCCTGACTACTCATCCTGTGGCCAGAACCTTACAATTTCTGCAAGGCAGGAAAAGCCAAACCCCATCCCACCCAGGCACAGAAAACATTAAATAAAAAATGCAGCGTGGAAACGGTCTGAGTTTCCTCTTCCCCTATGTGGAAAAACTCTGCATTGGGAATGATCTGGCCCATAGAAATTAGAGACTGAGAAGAATGATTAAGTCATTCAGTCCATATCCCTGGGGCCAATTTAAGATTGTTCCCTCCACTACATTCTCTATTGTTTTTTTCCAGTGTAATTTCAAAAGTCCCAAGCGATGGTGCTTTCATTATTTCCCCAGAGAGGCTATTCCACAATCTAATACATTTCACTGTCAAGAAGTTTTTCTTCAGATTCATCTTAAATTTCCCTCTTAATTTCATTCCATTTACTCATAGTTATATCCATTATGCTATACTGAATTAGAGTTATTAGTTATACTATATTAAAAAGAATCTTCTCTGTCCTTCAAATTTTTGTGGGTTTTCATTCTGTTCTCCCTTTGCTTAGCCAAGCTAAACATTTTTATTGTAGCTTGTTTTCAGTTCTGCCTCCTGAAGATTTTTGTCGATTTTCTCTGACCTCCCCTTTGATAACGTATCTGCTGTAGTGGTGTCCGCAAACGGATGCAATATTCCAGGGGAGATCAAACTATGGCTCTTAGACAGGTATTATTGCTCCCTGCTATATGAAATAATGCCTCTACCTATGCAGACCAAAATTGCGCTGGCATTTTCTTTGCTTGTTGCCATATCATACTCAAATCTCATGCCCAATTTGCTACCTGCTCTCAGCTGTAAGTCTCATTATAATGGATTCCCTGTTTCTTCCTTTCACTGAGTGATTGTGTTTGGGATTAATTTTCCCTGGATGTGCTCAGCATGTGTTTTGCAAAATTCAAGTCTAGTTCTGTTACATACTGCCCAAGTTTCCAAAATCTCTAGGTCTAATGCTACATACTGCCCAAGTTTCCAAAATCTCTAGGTCCACTATTTCTCTGCACTGGCCGGTGTTAATAGCGCATCCTTATTTAGGATCATCTGCAAATTTCATTAACACACTGCCTAATCTTCCTGATCATAAAACAGGATGTAACACTGTTTCCTGTCAACTTCTACTAGCCACCTCCTAACAATGCAGTACCTTGCCATTCATCATTATCCTCTGTTTAGTCTTTTAGACAATTTTCCATCAACATTACACTGTTTCTATCCAAAACCATATGACTTATATTTTCAAAAAAGATGTCATGAAACACAAGATAAAACGCATTACTAACATCTGACAAACTGTGTGTTATCCACCGCATTCTATCGAAATAAAGCAACTGTGCAATTGCCTGGCATAACTTATTCTTTATACACTCATGCTGTTTATAGTTACAGGTCTATATTCTAGATATTTAGCTTTTTTTCTGTAAATATTTTTACATAATCTTGCCTCATTTATTTGGTGCAGAATGTATGCAACACTAATGGTCAGGATCTCTCTTCTTTTCATTTTGGAAAAATCAGTGTTGCATTTGCTTATTTCCCCCCTGAAGACTTTAGGTACCTCCTGTGGTTGCTGATGACTTTTTAGTTATACAGTGACATCATTAGCTAATTCTCTTAAAATCCTAAGACACCTTGTTTTCTGGACTGAGTTCTGTACAAAAAAATCCTAGATTTTCCTTAGATTCTGTTTTCCTTTTTTGACCTGAACAGCTAGTTAAAGTTTGGGGAGCTAGGATGTTCCAGTGGGAAGTAGAAACTGAGGGAGTCTGGTATTAACTTTGATGCCATCTTGTTTATTATAAGGAATATACAAAGTCCTGCTTCTCTGAAAATAGGAGGAACCAAGAACAAAAGGAGCAGTTTCTTAGCTGACAGTCCCAAACCTCTTTTGTCAACACACCCAAAAGCTCTCACTTTTTTCCAGTCATACACTGTGTTCACAAGCTACTGCTTGCCTTTCTTGCTTTTTGCATCTGCTTTCTCTCCATGTTCTGCCTTCCCACACCTCCAACCGCAAAACACAAATAATACCCAGCAAAACCATCCATCCATTCAGTCCAAACTCTTGGGTGGATTCACAACCCCTTTTACCTTGGGTGATGGGGTGGGGAGGGCTTCTAACTAACTCATCCTGACAGTTATGTTAATTGAAGGGTGCATTCACAATTCACATCCAATCAGAGAGGTTTGTGATTCATGCAGTCACCAGCATCTCACAGCATTACAATACTCCATATCCAAATTAATTTCAAAACACTTTTCTGGCTTTGTTAGTTGTACAAAATTCTTTTCTGTATTTGCCCATACTTTGGCCACCCAAGGCCCTAATCCTGCAAACACTTTAACATTAATCATCTGGGTAATGCTAATGGATGTTGGCACATCTGTAGAATCAGGACTTAAGATTATGCACACAAAATAAGGAGTCTGTATGTTGCAGACTTCGTTACAGTACAGGCAGTTCCTAAATGAAATACTTTTGTAAAAGAATCACTCAGATTTGTCAACCTGTCCTATTTTAATGAAATTCTTCTATGGCAAAACCTCTGTCTGGCTAGTGAATTCATAGACCCTGCTGGCAGTCACTAGGGACAGATTGGGTGAATGTGAGTTTCTTTACCTTTTGTAAATGACACCTCTGTTATCAACATTGATTTGAAGGTGATGTAGTTTCTGTGTAAAATCTATTAGTTTTGTACATTCTTGGCAAGCAACTCTGCTTTGTTGATTAGATACAGTAACTGTGTCTATTTAAACAGGAGGCTTAAAATGCTTGGTTCTCTGTGGGTCTGTCTATGCTGCAGTGTAAGTCTGGGCTCAGACTCAGGCTTGATCCCAACTCCCCCTTTCAGCCTACACACAATTCTGTCTGACTTGGGTCAGCAAGTCCTTTGGGCCAGAACTCTGGGATTTGGAGGGATGGAGTAAGGGGTTTGAGTCCTGCATGGATTCGGGTACAAACTCCATTGTTCTTCAGTGTGGATGCAGCTCAGCCCTGTGGTCCCCAGACTCAATTCCTGAGAGTCTGCCAACACTATCTTACAATCCCATGCTTTGTCCTTTGAGTCCGAAGACTGGCCAATCTCCCAGGAACTGAAAGCAATCTCCCTGTTTCAAGTACAGCCGCTTGGCGTTTAACCCTCCATTTTAGTCTGACTGGTGAGCTGCAAGCAGAGTGAACCTTCTCCTGCATTTCCAAGGGCCACTGACAAGAAGTCGTCCTTTGCCAAGTGCACTGCTACCTGGTCATGGGAGCGCAGCCAGATCCTGGTTAATCTCTGGTGCGAAATGAGCAAAAAGTTCGACTTCAGCAAGAGTTCCGGGAATGACTGTGCCTACCAGGAAATAGCACAGAAACCGGCAGCACTGGAGACTCACCTGACTGGTGACCAGTGCAGGGAGTGGATGAAGTGGCTCGAGAATGACTCCTGGAAAGCCGAGGATGAGAACCACACTTCTGGGAACTTGCTGTCATCCTGTCATTTTACAAGGAGTTTGACTGGGTGCTGGGTACATCACCGAGCAATGAGCCTGGTTAGCCAGAATTGATGAGCCCAGAATCCAGTCTAGGGCTGGTGGGGAGCCAGCAAGCACTGGGCCAGGCTGCCAAAGTGACTCTTGTGCTTGCAGGGGTCTCTGAGGAGGCTTTGCCGCTGGAGCAGCTGCACCACATCCTGGGTCCCTACATGGAGGAGCCTTTTGCTGAAGAGCAGCCCACACGGAACTGACAGCAGAAACAGAAGAGGCAGAAGTTGCCTTTTAGCCTGGTAAGTTTCTGGCCCTGTGTTTGCTGTTATTAATATAAGGATAGGAGGGATCTCCAGCTAATAACTCAGTGAAAACTGTATTAAGAGCCACAGGCAGCAGCGTGTATCCACTAATGGCAGATTGCATGCCAGCATCTTGGTATCGCTTGAGTCCCACTAACCCTGGGCTCACAATCCAGCATAGACATACCTATATTGGCTGGATAACAAAATATGCAGTGGGTGCTAAGTAGCGATTTAATACTTCTCTCTTTTTAGCCATTTATAATCATCAGCACTTTAATTATGGATAGTTAACCACTAATATCTACAAAAGACATGTTGTAGGTGATGCTGTCAAATAGAATATACATGCTCCACCCTCTGTAGAAGGCTTTTAGCATAGCATGCTCCCTTTGGTAGAAGGCTACTGGCTCTGGGTTCTGAACTATGTTAAACACCATTATTTGTGTTACCAACATCCCTTATTAAAACACCATCTCCATGGCATTCAGAATATTTGGCTCTCAAAGAAGTTTGCAGGTCACCTGTACATTTTCTGGACATCAGATATTTCTGTCAAGTTCTATATTATTTGTTCTAGAGTAGCATCTTCAAGACCCATCCAAGAAAAGGGCTCCATTACCCCAAACAGCTTACAGAGTAAATAGACAAGACAGAGGAAGGAAGTATCATTTTCCCTTTCTTGATGAGAAAATTAGGTACAGAGAAATTAAATGAGTTGCTCAAGGTAACACAAGTAATTTACTGCAGTCAGGATTGTCCCGTTTGGTTATGTTTCAGTTCCAAAATCTCCTGTCTCTAGTGCCTTAATCACAAGACCATTCTTCCCCACTTCTAACAAGCATGACAAATCATTAACACAGCTAGACCAGACACTGTGAGACAATCATTTGGATAATTTCCCATCCTCTTTATTCATTTTCAAACAAAATTATTAGCTCATACTCTAATCACCCTTACCTTACCCCGTCCCAGAGCCTTTTGTCTAAATGCCTCTTTGTTGATCTAAGTGTTTAAAATGGTCATAATGCTGAGCCACTGATAGAGTTGACCCCAAGCATTTCTTACCTTTTTTCTTTTAAAGAGGAACCAACATTTGCAAATACTTGCAAATAAGTTGGAAAAGCTAATTAACCCAGGCCTAACTGGCTTCCTAACTCAAATAATATTCCTGCTCAGTTACTCTCATACTAGGGCTTTTTTCTTTCTTTTTCCTGTAATGAATGGGAAATCTATAGAAGTACCATTTTTCTCCTTGCTTGTTAAGGAAACGCTATACAAACATTTTTACCAGAGACAAATCTGAGCAGGGTTTCTTTATGTTTAAAACACAAATTCTATTGCAGTCTTATGCAGTAATTATGCTATCGCTATGACATGATTTCACAGAGAAGTACGATAAAGCGCATGCTTTTTAATTAAAAAAAAAACAAACAAACCCAACCCTACTACATTTTCTGCTGTTTCTCCTCCAGTTGGGCTTACAGGCTGACACTTGCTTATGAGATATAACAGGTGATGATGGGCCTGATCCTGGTAGTTTTGCCATTGACTTATCCAGGAACAGATTGGGTCCTATGTTGGAAGTATGAAACAGCACATATGGATTCTATGGTGATGGGCACATTAGAAATGCATGACTTAAGAGACACTTTGGGAAGTTGAACCTTCCAGCAAAATATTCCTTTAGCAAGATAAAACAAAGACACTGTCTTTTTCATGTACCTCCCTTTACAATCACAATTTTTAAAAACTAAAGTCTAACCAGAAGTGTCCTGAAAGATCCTATTTAACTGGAAATTGGCAACCCTGGAAACATGGCTCCAATCCTCATTACTGCTTTCACCTCATCCACTGGAATCAGAAACTTTTCAAACTGAAAGCAAATATCTGATCCAGAAGAGTGAATTTGCCATTAAATGCCATGAAACCTGATGCAACTGCATTGGGTACAATTGGGCAGCAGAAATTAAAAGGAAAAGGCCAATCTTCAGATCAGGTGCTACCTATTAGGTATGGATAGTTCAAGGTCTGGGTTGTTGGGGGAAAAAAAGGCAATCAATTGCTAACACTGCAAACACTTGACAAACCTAAATACTTTCCAGCCTTTTCATCATCATGTATTAAAGATCAGAACAGAATCAGGTCTCTACTAGAATTGTTATTTTAATATTAATAGATACATGTTTGGGCAGGAATCTGTTTTTGCTTTTATTTGTCAGCACCAGGATACCCTGTACTATGGGCCGGACACTGATTTCACTTGCATTGGTGTAAGTCAGGAGTAACTCTGCTGAAGTCAGAGTTATGCCTGTGTAAAACAGGTGTAAACAAGAGCTGAATCAGACCCTGTGTGTGCAATATAGGCCACCACAAATTCTGCTGCTTCACGTGCAAACTACACAATTGACATGGTCTAATTTGCTTATGGTAAAAACACCCTCATTTATGATGAAAACCTTGATTACTTTAAGCATTCAGTACCAATTGTTTTAAAAAAGCCTCATATTCTTTTATGGAATGCTAATTAAAACAGCAGCAACCCTCACCCTTTCTAGGAATAAAATCAGCTGTTTCAAAAATTGATTACTGTATTAAGTAATGCCTCAGCAAACTTCTTTATTTATTGATAAGTCTGTGTTCTATATTGAGCTGCAGTTTGATAGCCAAGACTGTTATGCCACATGCCCCTTTTTAACTGCTTGGAATACCCCATCTCCCCCATTAAATATCCCCTTGCCCTTTGTTAAGTTTGTTGCCTATTAAATTCCATGTCTAGCTTTGGAGCTTATGTTGCCGCCCCCCTGCTGCTGTAGCTCCTTATCTCCATAGGATTTACTGTAGCACACAGAGAGCCAGTGGATGAATTTGCACATATTTGCAATGTGGAACCTTGACTTTTACTGCTTCTATGTAAATGGAAAGAAAAAAAAAAGCAATTCCCTTTTCATGATCGGCAATTCATCATCGCTAAAGCACTGGGGGGAAAATAGTTATCAAGTTTCCATGTTACGTTATAACTTCAAAGGAAATCTTTGATTTGAATGCAAAGTCTGAGGGCTGGGAGCAGATGACTCACCTCATGGTGGTGGCAACCACCGTCTCTCATGGAGAAAAACAGCTCATTAAAATACTATAACAGCAGCTGGTATCCCACTAGCCTTGTTTATGCTCTTTCAGGGACTCAGGGAGACAGTATATGAGCCTGTCCCCAAAGCTAACCCTAACCTCAAAACTACTCTGGCTCTTGTTGAAATGGTTTGCCTTTGGGGTAACTCTTTCCTAATAAGCAGATTTTAAAAAAAAAAATCTATGGTAGCCTAGATTTTTAGAAATCACATTGAGTTTTGCCGTGTTTTATGCCCTTTATAGAGGAAGCACTAAAGTTACAGCATCAATCAAGCCACTTATGTCTGAATTAAACTATAGTCCATCAGAGCCATAAACAGCCCATTTTATTGCTACATGTTATTACAGAAGGCTACATGTTATTACAAAACTTCCTTCTCTTATTTAAAAGTCTCCAAGGGCCTACATCAGCTCACATCTCTCTTTTAGGAATCTATTTTTCTGCTTGTAGCAGAACAGTCCCACTTGATCTCTTTTTATACCATTATTCCTGCTCTGCTGCTAGGATATTTATGTCTGTTTATAAAACTGATACCACCCCACAATGTTGCAATATTGCAATCCTGATATAGTTAGAAATAATCACAGGAAGTAACTCACCCTCCACTCCCTCGTCCTTTATGCAGCATAAGCAAATTCTATGAGGCTGAAGGAAAAGCGGATGTACTGTATACAAGTTATTTCCAGGCCTTGTAAATGTTCTATAAAGGTGCCTTTGAGGACATTACAGCTTTTAGGCCTATTTGTGTGTCAGACTAATAAAACTATCATATCAAAAACCATGTTATTCCTTCACTTCAGACAGGACACAACAGGAAAAGTTGCTTAATCCATTTAGTCTCACAAGGGGCTTGACTTTCACTTGTATAAATTATTCCTGTTTATCATACTTTTGAATAAAAATACCTATTCATATACATGAATTTGAAACATCAGCAGAACTGTGCAAGGTTATCCTCATGGAAAGCCTGATCCTGACCTACTGAATTCAATGATTATTTTGCCATTGACCATAGTGGGAGTGCAACTGGACCCTAAATTACTGCTACATACACATTTATGTATGCTGCAAGTAAACATTATTTAGGGGAATATTGCATGGCTTACACTTTAAAATGCAGGCGGTCTAAATCCTTAAAAATCCCATTTAGATCCCCTAAATAGTTTTCATATGATGCTATGATTAATTTAACAAAAACTAATTCCTTCCCTTGTCAGCACAATATTATCTCTGGCCCTAAATGCTGAGGGATAATTAAAGGAGTCTGGCCCAGATTCTGCCACCCTTTTCAGGCTGAGCAGTTTCTTAATCTGTGACTGCTCCCAATGAAATCAGCGTAAGTAAGGCTGGCTCTGTATGTCTTTCGAAGAAGAGGAATGGGTTCTAGGACAACATTCACCTGCCTTTCTGGTGCTGATCTAACACACTGGCTTCCACTATCATACAGAACAAGATAAGAGCTCCCCCTATGTTTAAAAGTGTAGATTTTCCCCAGAGGTGAAAGTAAGCCGATACGCCCCGGTACGGCATACCATTAAGAGCCGGTGCACCGTACTGGGATTTAAAGGGCCCCGGAGCTCCAGCGCGGGGATTTAAAGCTGCTACCCCCCACCCCCGGGGCCCTTTAAATCCCCACCTGAGCCCTGCTGCCTGAGCCCTGGGGTAGGGCTCTGGCGGGGATTTAAAGGGCCCTGGAGCTCCAGCCGCTGCTACCGCCCCGGGCCTTTAAATACTCGCCGGAGCCCTGCTGCCGAAGACCTGGGGTAGCGGCAGTGGGGCTCCAGAGTGGATTGAAAGGGACGGGGCAGTAGCGGCAGCTGGAGCCCCAGGGTCCTTTAAATCTCTGATGGAGCCCGGCCGCCGCTACCCTAGGGCTTCAACAGCAGGGCTCAGGCAGGGATTTAAAGGGCTTGGGGCTCCGGTAGCCGCTACCACAGGGGAGCCCCAAGCCCTTTAAAGCTCTGCCAGAGCCCAGAGCCCCGGAGTAGCGGTGGCAGCCGGGAGGCCCCAGGGCTCCTCAGTGATTTAAAGGGCCCGGGGCTCCGCTGCGGTAGTGGCAGCTGGAGCCTGGGCCCTTTAAATCACCCCCGAGCCCCGGGGTTCCCAGCCGCCTCTGCAGCTGGTAGCTTGGGGGTGATTTAAAGGGCCCCGGGCTCCCAGCCACCACTACCACAGCTGGAGCCCTGGCCCTTTAAATCAAGGTTTAAAGGGCCTGGGGATTTAAGGCCCTGCCTCTTCCGGTTAAGGCCACGCCTCTATTGGTTGAGGCCACACCCCCTGCTCAGGACTCCGGCGTACCGGTAAGTCCTCTAACTTACTTTCACCCCTGATTTTCCCCCTGTAGAGTGCCTCTGGGATGCACCTCTCCCATTGTTCCTGAAATCCGTTTTTAATTTTCAATTGATAACTATAAACCTTTAAGGGTGATGACAGGACATAATTGGTTTAAATAGGGCCCATAAGCATCAGCTGTCCATATACAAAAAGTTACTGTTTTTTCAGAGCCATTTAAAAATTAGTGAGGTCATCCAAAGCTTTTATTCAAATAAATCAATTCAGAACATTCAATAGTGCAGGGTGCCTAATCAATAGTAATCCATTTTCAGAATTGTCATCTATTATACAAGCTATGAATGGCAATAGGTAAATCATGGCAAGCCCTCCACACACAGACAGAGCCATTATATCACAACAGGGGTCACGTTGGAATCACTTCATCTGTTTCAAAGGTTTGAAAGCTCAGGATGCCCCGGATTTTCAAGCAGGCCCATCTGTGAGATATTTCTGGCCACAGCTCTCTGGTTTCCCCACCAACAGTGGTAACTAAACCTCTGTGATGTGCTCTGTGCCCTGGGATGGATTATTTGCATTAGACATAATCTTCTGGTGGCTCTGCAGGTGTCTCTAGTGCAGAGAAAGAACTATGAGGTGATGCTCATGCAAGTTTGCTTGAAACACGATTTAAACATAAAAATAATACAGAAAGGTAGGTGAATGTTTGGAGTTGTAATCCTTTCCCTGGGGCACATTCACGGGTTGACTTTTTGCTCAGCAACATGCGCAAAGGTGGCATAGACCACTGATTCTTCAGTTTGTCACTAAGCCTTTTGACTAATAATAAAACAGATAATAATAAACAAAGAGCCCACCTCGTTTCTGCTTTGCCTTCCCTAGTAGTCACCTGAACGGAATTTTCGAACAATACATTTCAAATCATTTAAAAGTTCTGTTTTTAATTCTATTCATAGATGATTGTGAGAAATTCACTTGTATGGGTTGGAGATGTTCCACCTGGAAAAAATTAATACTGGAAAATGGTATTCCCATCTGTACAAAAAAAAGGGGGGGAGGGGAGAGAAAAAACAGGGAATAGATGTTGGTCTGTGTGGATTAAGGAAGTGCAAAGCACTAAGGACATTTTCAAAACCAGGCGCCTAACGTTAGCCTCATGGGTCCATATTTAGACACCTAAACAGCTGGATTTTCAGAAGTCCTCAGCTCTCGGTATCTCCCAGTTTTCTTTAGTCTGCCCTCAAGGTGAATGCTCATCACTTTTGGAAATCAGGGTATGTCCCACTGCAGTCCAAGCTGTGATTGCAAAAGGCATAGGCATACCCACTGTAGCTTTAACTTCACTAGCATGGATAAAAATAGCAGTGTAGATGCAGTGGAGCAGGTTACAATGTTGGCCGTACAAACCTGCCATGGACCCTGGATATGTATTCGTAGTGCTGAAGCCTGTGCTGCCATGTCTATGCTGCTATTTTTAAGCCACGCAAGAGTGGGTAAAGCTAGAATGTGTCTACCTGAGCTGCAATCACACCGCTGATTACAGTGTAGACGTACCCTCAAGATACATAATGAGGGTATAGTCAGGCCAGGGTCCATGTGTCTCTCTGTGTTTGTGCATCGCTGAGCACAATGGTAGGGTTTTACTAGAAAAATTAAATAATAATATGCCAGCACATAGAGATGTTTAGTTCATTTGTGGGCAGATTTCTTAAAGTTTTTCAGCAGCAAAGTTACATACCCAGAAAAGAAATTTCTGCTTAAGATTTTAATTGTGTAAATGGGAACGTACAGCATGTAGATGGAGCAGGGTTTGCAATCAGGATACATAATAGATAATGAAACAACTAAAGTAGCAGCAGGCATAACTAATGCAGGGACACTTAACAACAGGAAGAGTGTTCTGCTGATATTAAGTGATCGGCTTCACAGTTTTCAAGGGACACAGCCATACTTTAAATCCCCTTTTTACACAAGGAGATTTAATTTAAAGCGTTATTTGACTGCAGCTTTTCTTCGAGCCCCGCTCCTTTTCTTAAAGCTCACAGCACAATTGCTGCCTTAGTTTTCACTACTTCTGCTTTTCCTCTTCTGAACAAATGCACTAATTATGTGCTATACAATTTCTTTCCACTATTGTTTTCCATCTATTATAACATACTCTATCCACCTCTCAGATTTTTCAACTTTAAAGTATTGTGGGATACGACTGTAATTAAAGGAGCTATACAAAATTACACCTTGATCCCTCTAGCATTGAAGCCCATGTCTAACTTTACTCACATGAATAGCCCTTAGTGTTCAATGATGCTACTCACATGAGTAAAGTTACACACATGCTTAAGTGTTTAGAGACTCAGGGCATACAGCTGTATGGTAAATTTTAAATGGATAGATTCTTATCCTGGACTTTTTATTCAGGCAAAATTCCTTTTAAAGGCAATAGGAGATTTGCGTGAGAAAGCATCAGACTTTAAGGAGTATAAAAATTTATGTTAATCAGACTACACTGATACAGTGACATCCTCTGTGGATTGAAATGCATGCTGTAAACATTAACCAGATCAACCTAATAATACCCATGTATACAGGTTAAATAGTATCCCTATGTAATTCCTGCTTCATAGTTTCCAGAAGGGACCATTGTGATCATCTAGTCTGACCTCCTGTATAACACAAGCCATAGACTCCCCCCACAAAAAGATTCCTAGAGCAGATCTTTTAAAAGAACATCCAATCCAAAAAGCATCCCTATAGAGGAAGGTCACTTAAATGCATCCTTAAAGATAAGCATGGGATTAAAAACTTTCCTGAATCAGGGCCATATAGATGAGAAAAACAGTATTATAGCGCAAATCTTGCCCCATCATCCACAGAGGGTCCTGCCTGCAAGGCCATTACTACCGTTCAGCCTGTGAGTGTTAGAGCCCTTGCAGCAGGCTCATGTTCCTTCTGGGCTCCTTCTGCACTAGCATGCAGGGAAGTTTTGGGAGCAGATTGCCTCGTGGTGAAGTTCCCCACACTTGTTTGCTCTCAGCTGTGCCTCACTGCCCTGATCTCATCCTTTATCACCAATATACTTCCACTCCACATTGGTTTCCCAAACATTTTCCAAGGAGAACCCACAAGGGCACTCCTTACCCAACCTGGCACTGAGACTTAATTTTCAGCCATTTCAGCTCTTTGTTCTCAGTTTTCCAATTCCTTTCAGCCATTTGTGATCTTTCACTGCAATTCAAATTAAAATACTAGCATCAATCTCCAGCTTCTTCCCAGGGCTTTGACACGCATTCCCATAGCAATTCTCCAACTCCTGTACACCTGAGCATCTATGTCAAATGGACGCCTGTGTCTTTAGAATGACCCAGTGTGCCACTACTCTTACAGTAGAACACAGATCCAGTACACTTTCCTGTGAAAAAGGGAGAGGAATTGTCACCCAACACAGTCCTCCTCCAACTCAGCTGCCTCAGCTTTCCCTGGATTCGCCCAACCCTACCTTAGCTTAAAAATAACCTCCAGCAGCATGTCTCCTTCTACCACGGGGAGCACTCCCAACTGAGCCTAAATTTAAAGTCCAGTGTATAGTTGTTACCAGAGACTTCCAGACCAATATGGAACTTTCCATTGGTTTAGGCCCTGATTCAGTCGTGTATTACGCATGTGCCTAACTAAGCACATTTAACCCAAGAGGATCGCTCAATTAAAATTAGGCATTTGCTCAACTAGTTTGTTAAATCAGAGCCCTAGGACTGCATCTTACAGAAATAGTGACCATAGAAACAGCTAAATATGAGAAGAAGTAATTTGAACAAATGGGTAGTAAAGGAGTGGGAGAAGGAAAGGGAGGACAGAGAGAACTAGAGAGAGAGACAAAGAGGTCTGGAACTGGAAGACATATGTAGAAACAATTGGGTTGTGAGGTAGGACTTAAGGTTGTAGGAATAGCATAACAGGTACGGTAGCCGCTCCATTGAAGAGCACCAAAAAGTTGCTTTTTTTGGTTAGCTCAACCTTAATATTTCATGCTCTGGCGAAGAACCAGCACCAGGTAAGTTTTTTTTAAACCATATTTTTAGTATTTAATTCCTTTCTATTTTAATGCTACTGTAAATTTATGTTGTTCTATTTGTCCCTTGCAAAGTGATCTCCACAGGAGTGTCACAAAGTGATTCTAGAATTAATTTTTCACATCATAAGAGCATTAGTAGCAGATATCCATAGTCTTAGATAGAAATTTTTTTTTTGCCCCCACATGGTACTTTGCTTCAGCCTGTTGTAGAAGCCTATTTGACTTTCCACATACTAAATGTGTAAAATAGTTTTACCACCAAAACTTCACATTGCAATTGAAGTATAAGGGGAATGGGTTCAAATAATACTATTCTGATGAGCCTGGTGTCAAAAATTAGACACAGTAGACAGGTCAGATAAATAGAATGAACCAGTTCTGATAGTTGCTTTTATTTCCATAATGGCGGTGCTAAGGATCCGGACATTAACATTCACACAACTTTTAGGAAAGTTTGGATTGCAATGCAAACTTTGTAGCTCAAACCCATCTCTAATTATAAAGACTGCAATTGCTATGAGACCGTCATGATGCGTAAATATATGACCAGGCCTGCTATGTGAGCCTTCTAAAGCAGCATATCAGGGGCACTGACATATTTAGTGACTGTTTTGTTATGCGACTCATTACAAAGCTTTGAGTGGGAGAGCATTTTCCAGTTGAAAAGAGGGAATGAATTCAGCCTAGAGCTGATATTTGGTACTGACTACATTAACCAATTCAAATAATTTCAAAATAGACTGTCGATGCCCTAACCAAGTTTTAGCTTGAAAGGCTTTAAGAAAATTGTAATGCTGTGTGTCATGGAACCACAGGATTTGGTCTGTGCCCCAGCCTGCAACCAGTCCTGTGGGAGGTTTCAGAGTAACAGCCGTGTTAGTCCGTATTCGCAAAAAGAAAAGGAGTACTCGTGGCACCTTAGAGACTAACCAATTTATTTGAGCATAAGCTTTCGTGAGCTACAGCTCACTTCATCGGATGCATCCCAGTCCTGTGGGAGTGACCCTTTAATGTGCCAGACCCCAAGGATCCACACAGTTCCACAGTAACAAGCCCCTGGACTTCAAGACTCTAGAACTGGGCCTTCAGCACAAGTGATCCCTATCTCCCTCCATGGGTCCCAGCAGCAAGTTCAGAAGAACCAAACAAAGAGGCTTGTACTTTACTCCTTCAGGGCTCAATGCCCCCAGTAAGTACGTGCAGTCACACAAGGCAGCCTTTTCAGAACAGCCATGCAAAGCACAAAAGGAAATTGAGGCACACACAGGCATCATAAAAATATTACCAAAATTCCCACCTTCATCACATCATGTTGGAAATGGGAGGACATTTTAACGAAAATAATGGCAGAATAGCAAGTGAAGTGGAGCAGTCAGCACATTGCTATAACACACTGCACCATGTGGCTCACTGGTTCCTGAAATTATTGCTGAGTATTTCAGTGCACTTGTAATTGGGTCAAGATCATGAAAACCCTTCTTCATGTGAGGGGTCATTATGACTGGCATACAATCAAATATTTAGTTACCTGTCTTCCTTATTATACTGAAACATACGATATTTATGACATAATGAAATATTCAAACTGAATACGGAGACACTTATATCGCAGCCTCAGAATTCAGAGATCTCCTAAAATGTACTTTACATGCAGAAAATGTATATTTCATTAAAAAGAAGATAGCCTCTGAAATATTCATACAATCTTACTGAACTCTCTACATTGTCTTCTGCAGGATGTGACATGCAAAACAGTACTTGTTACATAGTGAGTTTGTAAATCCCTCTGATGTGCCCTGTATCGCTCAGTGATCTGACTCATCCCACCCTGTGTGTCTCATTTAGGGTTGCCAGGTGCCTGGTTTTCGACCAGAAAGTCCAGTCAAAAAGAGGACCTGGTAATGTCCAGTCAGATATACTGACTGGATACCAAAAGTTCAGTTATTGTGGGTGGGGGGAGGGCACCGGGTCATCAACCCATGCCAGCCCCTGCTCAGCCAGGGCCGCCTCCTACCTGCATCTCATGGGCAGGCAGGCAGCAGGCTCGTGTCAGACTGCAGCTCCTGTCCCAGCCCCTGGAGCAGAGGGACCCCAGCTTTGGGGGAAGGGAAGTGGAGAGGATCGAGCAACAAGGAGGGCAAGGGGGGAGAGCAGCGAATGATGGGGGGAAGGGGGAAGAGGAGTGAGTGGGGGAGTGGTCCCAGGGGAAAAGGTGGAGCAGGGAACAGGGCATGGGGGAGGAAGAGGTGGGTCAGGGGAGTCCAGTTTTCAGCAATTAGGAAGTTGGAAACCCTAGTCTTATTCTAACTTCATCCCACAATGTACTCTGGGACTCCCAGGTTATTCAAGAATGGCAGTGGTAGAGATCTGACCAATTGTTGAGTTATAGGCATTTCTGTCATCACCAGATTGGATATTAGAGAGACAAGAAGGCTAAGATAATGCCTTTCATTGAACCTACTTCAGTTGGTGACAGAGACAAGCTTTCAAGTTTTCACAGCTCTTCTTCAGAAAGATATAATCCTTCTGCCAGGTGGAATCAGCAGCAGTAAGGGTCGGGTTCAGTAAGGTTCCTCTTAATCCAAAAGAGAAGTGGCTCGAACACGCACCCAGTAATCTGGGAAAACTAAACACCATTCCTGGACACCTCTAGGAGGCAATACTTTCCCACTCACAAGCACTAAGTCTATGTATAACAAAAGAAAACTTTCACTGAAAGGGAACCCAGCATTAATAGATTTTCTTCTGAAGAGCTCTATGTAAACTCAAAAGCTTACCTTTCTCACCCACAGAAGGTGGTCCAATGCGAGATATTACCTCATCCACCTTGTCTCTCTAACTGTTGAGTTAACAGATAGTACTTGGTTGAGTTTTATCAGCTAAAGGGCCAGATTCTGGCAGGCTCTGTATACATGCACAAGGGGAGAGAGGGAGCAAGGAGCTTTCCAGACCTTCCCACTCCTCCCTTTTGCATCTCTGAGCATGAACTGGACAGATCCCTCTGGCTAGAGAAGGCTTTTCTCACTCTTAAGTCATGATGGGCACTAGAGGTATGTCTACACGGGAATAAATAAACCAGCAGCCGGCCTGGGTCAGTTGACTCAGGCTTGTGTGGCTCAGGCTCTGGGTCTGAAAAATTGTTGTGTACACATTTGGGCTCGGGCTGGAGGCCAAGTTCTGGGAACCTACAAGTCTGGAGGTGGCATGGGGCTTTTATCCCCATGTAGATGTACCCTGGGAGTGAAATCCTGGGCCCATTGAAGTCTGTGGGAGTTTTGCTGTGGAGTTGGGATACATCTCCACTGCAATAAAAAACCCATGGCACAGAGTCTCAGAGGCCTGGTCAAATGTCATGGGCTCACAGGGGCCAAATATAGCTGTGTAGACAGCAGCAGCAGGCTTTGGGTTCATTATCTAGAGCTTGGGCTGGAGTCTGAGACCCACCTGCTGCTAGTGGGGTCCGAGTCTGAGTATCTGCACAGCAATGTTTAGCCCCGTGGCATGAGCTGCAGGAGCCCCAGTCATCTGACCAGTGCCAGCTGCAGCCCCCCATCGGACTTTTACTGCAGTTTAGACATACCCTTGGAGCCAAGATTTCACTCTCCATGTCTGAAAGGGTAATATGAGAGTCAGGTCATGCTGAACTCTTACCCCATCTCTGCATAAAGTGTCTGACCACAATCCAGGAGGCACAATTCACCTCTAACTTGTCCACCTTTTGATTCTCCAAGTGGAGTTCTAACTGACTCAGAAGTCCCAGGGACCCTGGGAGACCCCTTCCCCAGTCTGCAGGGTTAAATCCCGAGTGTTGAGCACCCACCCTCTCAACATTAGGTGTCTCAGGTTGGGCACCCAAAAATTGAGATGTCCCAAATTGCTAGTCATTTTTCAGACCCTTGGCCTTTCTTACTTGGCCAACAATAACAGTCTGCTTGGTTCTCTAGATAATACAAGTTAAAAGCACCATCTCTGCCCTGAGTAACTTATAATCCAATGAGTTTTTTAGACATAAAGGGAGTTTTGCAGTACCAAGTCTGAGCAGCTTTACCTCTAATTTGTTTTAATTTACTGTAGTTTTGTATTATCATATGGTCTGAGATGAAAACCAACTTTATTCTGAAAAACTCTGCCAAATAATCTGCAGCATTGCTCATCTGTACAGCTGAGTAACCTAGAAGAAGCAAAATATGAAGACAGGGTTAGAACGACAATTGACCAGTTGAAGAATCCCACTTCATCATATCTGAGTTTCCTTACACACTATTTGACAAGGGACATTTCATATTCGGATACACAGTAAATTGCAGAATACAAAACACCAATGTGTGGAGGAAGTATAAGTATTCCAGTATGTTCTGCAGCGTTTTATGTGAAGTATAAATTTTCATTATGTAAGGTACATTTTTTTCCTGTGTACAGCATATCAAAGTTCTACCTTATGACTGTCTATGCAGTTTCCAGGTTTTATTATCTCATACATATGTTTCAGTACATAATGGAAGAGCTTACTAAGCATTCATATTTGTATGGAAACCAGATGTATTTCTTGATGGCCTTGTGTAGCTATGTATAGAATCATGGATTTATATGAGAGTTGTTAAGACAAAGCATCACAGTCACACATGATACTAGTTATATGCCCAGGAGGTATGCCGTACTAAATGGGATGAACTAAATGGCCTTTACTCATTCCGCAAGACTTCTAACATGCTTGTGCATCTAACTTTTTCAAGAGATCAAGTGCACTGATGACATCCACCAAAACACCCAGATTTACTTGGTCATCTTGTGAAGAAATTCCACTCAGATGTATACCAGTCAATGCTGTAAAAACAAAGATATCCTAACTTCTGCAGTATTTTTTTAATCAGCTAATGTTCAGTGACTGACTTCTATCCTTCAGGCATTTTCAGACTTACTGTATTTTCTGTAGTCTTAAAGCATATGCTCTTGAAACAAAAATTACTTCTGTATCTGCATTCAAGAAAAAATATTACATCTCCAGATTTCCTACGAGGAAGATTGTTTTCCATTTTCCCCTTCACCAATGAGCAGCTACCACTGATCACATGTAAAAACTCAGATTAGTTAACTATGGTAAGTAATGTCTGCAGTGTTGGTCTTAGGTTTTGAGAGACAAGGTGGGTGAGGTAATATTTTTTATTAGACCATCGTCTGTTGGTGGAAGAGACAAACCTTTTGAGCTACACAAAGCTCCTCTTCGGATCTGGAAAAAGTACTCAGAGTGTCACAGCTAAATACAAACTGGGACCGATTATTAAGGGATTAATACATATTGCAGGAGACCAGTTAAAATAAAGTGGGAAATTAGCACCCCTGCAGTCATAGAACAAAGGAGGGGAGTAGGTTACAAATGGTTGTGATAAGCCATAAAGCCAGTGTTTTTGTTGAGCCCGTGGTTTGGTGTCTAGCAGAGTTAAGTATTTAAGTTCCCAGGCTTGCCTGTGAAAGTGGTGTGCGGGTTTCCTTTCAGGACAAGGATTAAGCGATCCAGCAAGTCGTGACTGCTTTGTGAAAAGTGTTCACCCAGAGGTGATGGGGTGTTTTTGTCTTTTATCATTTTCTGTGAGTGCATCTGAGAGTGTCTGGTTTCACCCACATAGGCTATGGCTACATTGGCACTTTACAGCGCTGCAGCTTTCCCAGAAAAACCCGCCCCCCTGAGCACGGCAAGGGACAGCGCTGTAAGGGGCCAGCGTAAGCAGTAATCCCCTCCTGGAGGTGGAGTACCAGGAGCTCTCCCAGCGCCGGCGCGTGACCACGCTCGCACTTCACAGTGTTGCTGCGGGAGCGCTCCCGCAGCAGCGTTTTGAGGTTTCGAGTGCAGCCATACCCTGAGTTGTTGTTGAGGCATTTAGTGCACTGGATGAGGCACACCTCATATTGTGATAGACATGTGTAGGAGCCATGGATCGTGGGCGGCGAGTGACTTGGCCACTGGAGGAACCCCTGGCCCCGCCCCCTCCCTCTTCTGCTGTCTCCCCGCCCCGCTGCAGAAGCCCAGCACGCACGCACGCACCCACAGCCCCCGACCCCAGCCCAGCACTGGGTGGCGTGGCCACAGCTCCCACAGCCCTGGTGCACCAGGCAGCTGGGCAGTGCAGTCCAAGTGCCAACTGCCCTGAGTCCCTGCGAGAGGCAGGCTGGCCAGCCCCAGCCCCAGCCCCAGCCCCAGCCAGCCTGGGCCAGAACAGAGCACCAGGAACTGCAGGAGGGGGTCTGGGAGCGGAGCACGGGCAGGGCCACGCCAGGCTGTTTGGGCAGGCACGGCCTCCCCCAAGACTATGATACCCGCTACCCATGCCATGGATCTTGAAAGGTGTGTTGTGTGGGGGGTATTGATCATCACAGCAGAGGTGACACTTCTGCAGGTTTTGCAACTGTAGTTACGGCAGGGTCTGGTGCCACTTTGAACTGGTGTGTCCTGGTCTGTGGGGACCTTGCTTCTGATGATGAGCTTGCCAAAGTTGTTGGAAGGCCAGACGAGGGGGTTCAGAAAAGATTTATTTCAGGGTGTGGTCCCTTTCGAGTCGGAGTTGTAATTGTTTGATGATACCCAGTATGGGTTCCAGCGTGGGATGGTAAGTAATGTTATCTCAAGATTTTAGGTATCCCCATTAGTAACAACACAACAGGGAGAGTTAGGTAATGCTGTAAGTCCTGAATTAGCATCTATTTAAGTAAGGCAAAATGAGCATGTTTATGAGGCTGAATACTGTTGATTTTTATTCAATTTGAGAGCCACATGTGAATTACTATTATAAAAGCTAGTTTGGTATACATTAAACAAGTCACCCTTCACTATTTACTTCCTTGATCACTTCATTAAAAATGCACTGCAGCTTGACCGAAGGTAGGCCTATTTCAAAAAGACTGGCCTTTTAATAGGAACTTAAAATGTCACATCTGAACCCTCAGATTGGCATATGGGAACATACATTGCCATTTTATGGAGCTACATGCCAGTTTGTCCATCCAAAAAAGACTTGCACATTCACTTACAACCTTCCCTTGGAAATTGTACTAAGAAGGTAAGAAACAAGTTGTGCAGCACCCGTGGAACGGAGGAAGAACGGTGCCTATAAATCAGATTTTCATTCCCCTGATTCTGGGCTGAAGTTGGAGCAGCTTCAGAGTGGCCAACTTACACAGGTTAGAGTAGTTCTGAGAGGACTGCTTCATCAGCCAGCAATCTGCTCTCTCACATTCCTGGCCTGCACAGGAATACCCCTACAGCTATGTCGGCTTTACATCACCTGGCCATTCCCCCGTGTTAGAAGAATCCCCAGCTGCCATGTTAGGACAGGTATCTCCATTCCCTTGGTGTGATCAGATCATCAAAAAAACGACAGCGCTGGGGTCACAATTAGGCCCATAATCTTCCTGAAGAAACCAGTTATGATTTAGAGAAGGGCAAAGCCACAAAGTTCAAATCCAGATTTGAATTTTCCCCAAGTTTGGGTGTTGGGAATGGGATTGTAGGTTTGGTTTGCATCTCACTACAGTCTGTGGTGGTGATGGGTTCAGAGGTGAGGTTTCGGTTCAGGCCCTCCCTAAATTCATAGTCCAGAGTTCACAGTGTCTACAAAACGGGGCCATTATCTGTTGGAGATACATGGTACTGTATGCTGCATATTGTGCTGTATAACTCTCAATCTCAACTGGCCTAAATCATCAAAGAGCACTTAAGTTTTAAAATGAATTACATTAAAAAAAAAGGATTTCTGAGTAACATTATGCCAATGTAAACAACTGAATACCGAGATGTAGAGCAAAGTCACTCCTCTGAGGATTCAACTCCTTGCCTGTTTTACTTTGGTGAAAATCTGTGCACTTGTATGAACTTTTCCAACTGAAGGTTACATTAACATTACACAGAGAGAGTAAATTAATTTAGCAAATTATCAATTTGTGGAGTTTCTCGAAAATGCAGTAACATGCACACAAAGCAGCTCTTTGTGAGCCAGCAGCTGTCCCATTCTCAGTTCACAGCTTCATTAATCATGGGCTCTGCATGTTATTGTCTAAATTGCAGTGCCATTTGAGAAAGGGAAAACATTGGGAAAGAAATGTTGCTTATTCCGTGCAAACTGGTACAGATTACAGTTGACAGTAGGGCTAGAAATAGTTTATTGAATCAGTACAGCTAAGGTTTTATTGTATTTTTTAATGGCTTTATAATTCCCCAATTGAAAAATCTTTTTGGGGGTTGCTTTACAGATTTCAGTACCAGATGAGTTATAGGTGAATACAAGTGTACACAATATTGTGAGACCAGTTCACCAAAGGAAAACTGAGATTTGACATAGTCACATTCTGAAGTAGCTTGTATGACCAAGGTCTGGAAAGGAGAATGTCTGACCTATGTCAGTGGAAACACACACATCCACACACACTTCAAAAATATGCATTAAAATGTAAATGACAATAAAAGTGCTACTGCATTACTAGGATTACATTCAGGTTGTTATGACATAGCACACACTATTGCACTAAACCTAAACCCGTGCTGTATGGGACTCTACTGCAGACTCCATGTGATGTTTGAGGTGTGTGGTGTGGAGTAAGGGTTTGTCCACTTGGAAACTTAGTGCATGGCAAGCTAGCATGTAAATCTATAATGCAGTAGCGTGCTACACACTAAATCTCCATGTGGACCACAATAAAAGTTCAATCAGCAGTATGTCAAAGAGCTCTACAGAACTTTTAATGTGCGGTAGCAGGGTCCTCATGGCGATTGAGCTATGAGCTATTGAGCGACAGGCTAGCGTGCTGTAGATTTACACCTTGGCCTGCCGGGCACGAAATCTCCATGTAAAAATGCCCTAGGAGTATGGGCCTAATCCTACTTCCAATGAAGTGGGCTTTGGTGGCCATCTTTGCATCAAGGACTCCTGGACAAAGTGAAGCTCAGCTAGGCAAAAGCATTAGTTCATGCTGATTTTCACCATATTTGTGTACCAATGATTGTTGGTGCCAACTTTGTTCTCCATTTCCATACACTGGATACATTGGAAAACATAATCCCAATTATACATACAAAATGATGGGATCTAAATTAGCTGTTACCACTCAAGAAAAACATTGTGGATAGGTCCCTGAAAACATCTCCTTCAATTGCTGCAGCAGTGAAAAAAGCTAATTGAATGTTAGGAACCATTAGGAAAGGGATAGCTAATAAGACAGAAAAGATCATAATGCCACTATATAAATCCATGGTATGCCCACACCCTGAATACTGTGTGCAGGTCTGGTTGCCTCATCTCAAAAACGATATATTGGAATTGGAAAAGGTACAGAGAAGGGCAACAAAAATGATCCGGGGTACGGAACAGCTTCCATATGAGGAGAGATTAAAAAGACTGGGACTTTTCTGCTGGGAAAAGAAATGACTAAGGGAGGGGAGATACGATAGAGGTCTATAAAATCATGACTGGTGTAGAGAAAGTGAATGGGGAAGTGTTATTTACCCCTTCACTAGCACAAGAACCAGGGGTCACCCAAAGAAAATAATAAGCAACAGGTTAAAAAACAAATATGAGGAAGTATTTCTTCACACAACGCACAGTCAACCTCTGGAATTTGTTGCCAGGGGATGTTGTGAAGGCCAAAAGTATAACTGGGTTCAAAAAAGAACTGGATAAGTTCATGGAGGATAAGTCCATCAATGGCTATTAGCCAAGATGGTCGGGGCGCAACGCCAGGCTCTGAGTGTCCCTAGAAGCTGAGACGGGATGACAGGGGATAGATCACTTGATAATTGACCTGTTCTGTTCAATCTCTCTGAAGCACCTGGCATTGGCCACTGTTAGCCAATTGGCCACCTGGAAGACAGGATACTGGGCTGGATGAACCATTGGTCTGATCCAGTATAGCCATTTTTACTTTCTTATGTTATATTCACAAATAAATCAAAACATGACAGGCAGGTATAAAATGTGATATTACATACATGCATATGTGCGTTTGTTTGTAAACAAACAAACAGTGACATCCAGGGATACTTTCCCTTTATTTATGCAACTAGGTGATAAAACTGAGCTTATTCTGCATCTTTGTCTCACCTGCCCATATCAGGAATACATCTAACATTGTAAACCTCTGCGGTTTTCATTACAGCTTCCATTTTGTAATGAGGAGCTCATAGAAAATTGTCCTCTTGCACCATAACATGGCCTAAGGTAAAAAGCAAGGATTTAAAATTATATTTACTATATGTGGCCATTGTCAACTGAGGATGTTAAGGTCCAGTACTATCTAAATTGCCAATGTTAGAAATATCTGATATCTTCTTGGACAACTGTCATTCCAAGCTTTTTGCTCATATGAAGCATCTGAAGCCAGCCTTGGCAGTTTGCAAGATGATAGGTTTTCAGTGTGAGATATCCTGATTAATAAATATTGGAGATAACTCAGATAGGGTTGCCGATGAAGTCTATATATATATATATCGATCTAGCTCTTTAGATTTTTTCCCTATGATGTTGCTTTATCGTTACATGTTACGGTATCACAGACATTGCAATAAGCTTTTAAATAAACAAAATGTTCTCTTGAACTTGATAGACTCATAACCTTAGGACAACTAAAGCTAGTGGACAAAAGTAAGCACTTAGTCCTTCATTTGGGTCCCCATCCTTTTTTCTTCTCTCCATAGATCGACACTGATTAAAAAAAAAAAAGAAATGAAATGAAATAAAAACACTCATTGGAACTAAAACCAGGGCTGTGCAAAGAATTCCAGACAGAACGTGAAACCAGTGAAATGCATCTCAATGAGTACTCAATCAGAAAAAATAGTCCCAGAGGGTATATGAAGGCACTTTTAAAGTGAAAGTTGACTGCAACAAATCTAACATTGTCCATGTACAACAATAGTCCAGCTAGTTTTCTCCTGATTGATCATTATCAAACTATCACTGACTGAATCAAGCTGATTGAAATAATTATGCTCCACCACACTCAGCATTTTGCACAGAGTGGAGAGAGAGAATTGCAGCTATTGAGGAAGACTGGAATGAAATCAAGATGCCAGCCTGCATTTTGACTCCTGAGGAAGCCTGATGTATTTTGTGGGTGTCTCAATCTGATTATTTCACTCTGAGATGGAGGAAAAACTTAACATGGGTTGCAGTCACACTGGTACTTAGACTGGATGGGTATTTTTGCTGTGAAAATGCTGCTATCATGTATTAGTACTGCAGAAACACTGTTATTAGTTATTACAAAGAAACAGCCCTTAGTGCAACATTATTAGATTTCGATCCATTTTTTGTTTCTTTTGCTGTCAGTCAACCAAGATTGTTTCGCTTGCTGCATTCAGAGCCAGTGAAATATACAGAAAAGTGGCCATACATTTTCTTTTTTAAGTGCTGTGTATTCTGTACAGTGATTTACAGATAAATCCAGTACACAGTATGGGCCAGATTTCTTTTAAAATGGCAATTAGTTTTGCAGTAACCCTTTTACAACCTCAAACAGTTGAAGGGGCACAAAAATGAAGAATGATGGCCCCGATCCTAAACTGGGACTTATGGTGGTGTATCCCTTTGACAGCACAGAGTTTCACTGAAGTCAATATGGACGCCCATCTGTGAGCAACATATTGGCTAAAGACTAGCATTCCCCAGACTGGCATTACAACTCAGATTACATAGTATTAATCTAATCCATATTCCTACTTTCTCATATTTTATATAATCTCATTATAACTATAAGAGGGGGAGGTTGGAGGTGATGAAAGATAGAAGGTGTTAAATGTTGCTATACTCTGTTGAGAGCTGCACCTCAATCCCTGGGGTGGGTAGGATAGATGCAAATTATTGCATCTCTGTGACCACAGTGTTCTGTAACAGCCACCAAGGCACTTTATACAAACCAAATATCTCCTGAGTGCCTTAAATTCCTTCTCCCCGCATGCCACTGGCAGAAGCCAAGGATTATGGAGCGGGGATGGGGTGTACCTCATGTTGAGGAAATCTCCATCTTATTGTTAGGATAGCTTTGTCATAAACCAAGATCTAGCTCAAGATGTTCTGATGGATAAGGAGAACCTTAGAAATATGTGGATACTTACTTCAATGAGAGCAAATGTTTTGAAGTTTAAGCAGGTCTATGTCCAAATTGCTGATTGACCCACTCCTTGCAGTCATTAGGTCTCTCTTTCTCTTCCATGGCAATAGATCAGGTAATGAAAAAAATAAAGACTGAAAATTTGATTTGATGGTAATGGGTGTTACTCATAGCCTGCACTGGGATAAGAGGGCCCCAGGACATTGAATGTTATTTTATAAGTGGCAATTCCACACATTCTCTTCAGGTCCATGGATTTAGTTGCAGCTGTATCCGATTCTGAAACTGTGTTATGAGATACAGCATGTACAGTAAAATAGAACTCTCTACAGAGCAGGTTTCTATTATGGGATTAAAAAATTGTGCCTACACTGTAAAAAATTGCCAACAACTAAGAAAGGCAAATCTCCACAAAGCAGTATGGTAATTAAACTAAATCACAGACAAACAAAAATGACCTAAAATCAGCAAAAATATGTATATAAATGAAAAAAATATTGCACAGAAATGTATCTGCACCAAAATGTGTAAATTATTAAAATAAGAAATAACAAAACAAAAATTCAACGACTTGTTCCCATATGCACTATGTTTCTGCAACTGTTAATGGCTGTTGGATTGTAAAACTGCATGTAACGTGTGTATATTCATGAATTGCATATTAAAAAAAAATCTTCAGCTAAACCAGAAGAGGCATTGATGATTACTGACTGAAGTTGAAGGGTTATTTTAATATTAATGCTAACCTGCGTAGTCTAATGTGGTCTCTTCGGTTACTACAATATTACTCAGCCCATTTAAGGAACACAAACCTGAAAAAAAATTAAGTTCATTCACTTCCAAACCCATGCCAGGCCATTAATTTAATTAATCGTCAACAGGTGTGGAAAGACTAATCCCATTTAAAAAGAAGACAATTGTCATAGTACGGCCTACTCTTTGTTAACGGTATCAACCAGATATCAAGCTTTGCAGGAGAGGATAAATTCAACAACATACTGCAATAAAAAGTGCTCTACTGGTTATCCGCTCAAAAATTATTTTCACTTAAAGTATTCTCCCTTGCCCTCTCTTATTTCTAGGATCTTGACATACAGTCATCAGCATTCACACTGTAAGATTAGGTTTAACATGTTTCTAAAGACTCCCATTAACCTTTCAGAAAGTCTGACATTTCCTGATTCACCAGACAACTAAGTCTTTTTCTATCAGGGTAGACAGTCTCTTCTTAAATCACTTACATGTGTCAATAATGACTCCTTTCTTCACTGGAGAGCTAAATGAGACCTGGGCCCCTGCTTGCTATACTAAAGGGGTTTGTTTTCTGAACTGCTTATGTACAAGTGGAATTTAGAGGAGAAAGAGATGATGTTAGACACTCAAAGTTAATCCCCTGAATCTAAATCTCATGCAGCTAATATCAAATAAAGAGAGAGATGAATTCAATATTGAAAAACATTTTAAAAGAGACCCAGAGAGATCTAGAGCTTCAAGATATATATGACTGTTACAAAGACGACTCTCATTTTTGTGCTTCTACTCTGGCTGAGCCAGCATCTGTTTGTATTTTTTCTTTTTAAGACAAGCAGACCTTCTCACTTTGCATGTGATATTTCATCTGTTCTCCATATAGGTCAAATGAATTGACATCATTGGGAATTTGCTTGGCTTCAGGCCTCAGGATTTGGCTTTGTATACCCATACAATTAACTGGATCCCTTTTTGCAGACTCAGGCCAAAGTGTTCAAACCTCAGTCCCTAAGGTTAGGGTTTTTTAATTCATATATCGGCATCTAAATAATAGTAGCTAAATTTTCAAGGATGCTGAGTACATACAGATCCCTTTGACTTAAGTGGGTACATGGTACTTGTGAAAATCAGGTCACTCCCTTTTATTTAGATGCCTAAATGTTGATTCAAGAGCCTAACTTTAGGCACCCAGGTTGGAAAATGCTGGCCAATATATTTTCTGTGTCATTCAGCAGCAGAGGTTAAATTAAAAAACGAAATGTCAGGCAAGTCTTTAAAATTGGCAACAGTACAAGGTTATCTTTGGAACAGATTAAGGAAATAGTCCCTGTGTTGTCATATATTATGAGGCTGTGGTGGAAGTGACACCCAAGCCTCCTCCATATTAGACTTGAGGGGAATGGAAGAAGAACTCGGATCTTTTAAGCTCCATTTTTTCCTTTCCCAAGCCCAAGACAATTCTCAGGCAAATAAACTTTTAAGCTTTTTCTCTGTCATAGGATCAGCTACGGTAGCATATAAACTATATGAAGCACAAAATATGCTATCACGAATGCGAAGATCTCACAGGCAGACAAAAGCTGGCACTTTTGTATTTGTACGGGAGGTTACCCACAGGTTTTTCATAGGAAGACAGTTGCACCTTGACCATTGCAAACAAATGTAGCCACCTCTCCTTACATCATTCCCAATGTCTGGCCTAAGTTTATGCCTGCCCAACAGATGTGATACTGACATTGCTCTGCTGGCATAACTCCACGGGAGAGATGCAGCCTACACCAATGGAAGGGATTTTCCTGTCTGTTTGGGAATACCACCTCCCCAAATGTGGATAGACAGCAGCATTCATCCATTGACATAGCTGCACCCACACCTTTTCTTAGCATACGCACAATGTGCCTCAGGTGGCATGTGACCAGGATTCATCACCACATTTGGGCTGCTCTTTGGGTCATTACCTTCCCTGAGCTGGGCACTGACGGGGAGTGTGACATGAATGCTGATCCATGCCCCTCTTTATCCACACAGGGGGTTGGGTCAACAAAGCTATGATGCTCAGGCATGTATATTTTTCACACCCCTGACTGATATAGCTATGTCAACTTCACTTTAGACTGGGCCTTAGTAACAAGAGAAACTGAAGCATGAATCTGACATGTTGCAGCTTCACCTTTTCTTTTCTTTTCTTTTTTCAAGTGAGATGTGGAACATTAGATATACTACACAAAGTCCTCTCTCCAGAACAATGTCACTGGTACTGATAACACACTCTGAATGCACTGAAGATCATCGGTGGCTGTTGAAAACAACATCCAAAACATCTTTAACTAATTCTTTTCAAGCAAACATTTTTTCCAGACTTCAGACCTTGTAAAATATCAGATTTCAGCCCAAATGCCATTGTTCTGGCTGAAAAATAACTCCTCCAAAAGAAGGGTTAAAACGATAAAGCAAAATGCTCACAGACTTTTATTAGTTGTCCAATACCCAGCAATGTTAAATCTTTTTTTTCATAGATTATATTTTGCCCCATTACTTCTCAGAATGTTCCTAAATATAGTTATACAATATAGCCAAGAGAGTAATGCTAAAGCCATCAACTAAAGTAAAATGGGTAGCCATGAGATGAATCATCTACAAATCAATGCAATACTGTTTTCCCCCCTTGGTTTACTAATAAATCATGTCCAAGGCAGGCATGATGGCTTTTCTGATCTCTCAGTGCTACAAATTCTATTTGACGTTTTAGAGCAGATTGCATGGAATGGATATGGAGTCAAATTCTGATCTCAGTTACGCTGGTGTAAATCCACAATAAATCCACTGACAGCAGTGGAGTTTTCTACATGTGCATCAGTGTAATTTCGGCACAGGACACGACCCTAAGATAATCACAGACTACATATGCAAAATACAGTTATGCCTACTCAAAGGGCAAACACAAACTTCTATTGCTGAAAAGAAAACCACCAGACTGATTTGGGGATTTCCATTTAGGAACCATAAATGTGAATGAAAAATTGACAGTAGAAAATTTCTGAAATGTAGCTGCAAAATGTAGGAAGTACCACATCCCAGACGGGATGATATAGGAAGGAAGCATGCCATCTCCTGGAAATATACTAATAGCTTTGTGGGAATTCTGGGGACGACTCCCCTCCATTGTTGTATAATGCTCGGTTGGACCACTGTAAAAACTTTGCACAACAAAACTATATACAGCTTATATTATGCTGTATATCCTCCTCCCTGACCTTTCTTTAAACATTTTAGATAAAATAACACAATGTGACAAACTATTTGGTAAAAGTCAGAATTAACAATGACCACATAATTAGATGTTATCCAGCTCCCATTTAAATAGGACAAGAAGAAGTGTTGAAAGAAAATATACTACCGGTCATTGAATATAAACAGAAAAAAAACCAGTAAATTGGAATAAACTCCCAATCTCTCAGACAGGAAAAGTGGGAATAATCAAGAAAGTGATTCTGTTTTAACTGATATAAATTAAATGTGCCCTTATGACTCCCAAATACCTTCAAAAATTAATCTGAAGTGGTGAAATATCACACATTAAACATTCAACTTTAGTACCTCTGTACCAAATAGGGGCCTGGTTTCCTCCTAATATAAACAATCATATATTACAATACGGTGTGGATCCCACAGAGGGTCCCAACATGTAAAACAAGATTAAGTGCATGGTCATAATGAAATAGTTTGTTGGAATAAAATGGGTTGATGGGCTGGCTCACATAGTGAGGAATAAATTATAGATATGGCATTTTGGTGTAAAGCCTAACATGGGAAATGCCTCTATGAGATAATTTATGCATGAGTAGCACATACTTTCATTATTGATTAGCTAAAGGGATAACATTGCTACTACAAATGCATGAAAACTATCTTACTGGGCCAAATTCCATTTTAGTTTAATTTTGATAAAGTCATTTGGGTTAGACCAGGAATTTATTTGGCACATCAATCCATTTTATCACTTGTACCTGGATGAATCAGGTCCAAATCAAGATGGTGACCAATTTACAAATACCTTCAGATTAAAATTGTTCTGAGCCAGGCTAAGTATCCTCAAGAAAAGAATGATAGAGTTAATGAACAAAAACAGAGTACCCACAACAAGACGACTTAACAAGTCTATAAATCATTAACGAAACCTAAACTGGATTGTGATTCAGGGAACATTCTGATAAAAAAAACTGATGATGAAGACATTGGAAGCCAAATGCAAGAGAAAGGATAGCACACAGATTGTGTGCAAACATATCATTCTAAATGTCAAGTGTAGCTTGATATACTATAAAAGCTTACACAAAGATGACATGACTCCATGCAAACATCACCGACTTGAGGCAAACAGTTTGCCAGATGCCTCTAGATGTTGGCTGGTGCTTAATTGTATCAATACATCCGCTGTGAGCATGTCCCCATTTTAAAAAAATACTGGCCCATGATTATTAGTCCAACTGTTTAAGAAGCTCTAGTGAGAATCACCTCAAAATGACTATGCACAAACACTACGGAAGTTGGTCAAAACTCATGAAATATTTGGAGGAAGAAAGGTTGTGTAGGCCAACAATGAGTGCTTTCGTTTTATTGTAAATTAGGGGTTGGGTTTTCAAATGTACTCAGCAAAATCTTCAGTGGGATTAGAGTCCGGCCAGTGCAAAGCACTTTTGAAAAGTCCATGCTAGAGATATAAACATCATAGTCAGAGGTGCCCATGAGGTGCGTATTTCAGTTCCAGATCAGGATCGGAACTTTCCCAAATTTTGAGACTGTTGCAGTCTGGGAATTTGATTTTGGCCCATCTCTTATTACAGTGGAATAATCTAGGCCCTTTGGTTTTGGTTTTTACTTTGTTTTAAATTCCCAGGAATTTATCAGTGTTTCTTACAATTTTTTTTTTAAACAGGTAAAATAAGTCCAAAAAATTAACTTCATATTTTTCTGGGTAAATATTGGGGTTAATATTGGCAGATAGGAGGAGAGAAACAAAAGCCTCAAATAGAGAAAAGTCTGAGTATTGAAAGTAAAAACAGTTTTGTACATTTACAGTATGGACACGTATGCAAATGAATGAGTGCGTGCTTGCGTATCTCCCACTACATTATCTTACTTTAACAGACAGCTTCACATTTGCACTTAGACTAATTTATTATTAACACAAATACATCTATCTAATCTAATGTATTGGATTTTCTTAACATAATCAGTATTTTCATGTACTTGGGTGATCTAATATTTGGGTGAAAAATCAGTAAAAAAACAAATTACTTCTGTAAAACCTGGGGATTTTCAGTAGAAAACAGTAAGTGAAAATGAAGGCCTTAATTGTAACAGTCTGTAAAATATATACACAGTGGATATAATTTTCAAAAGCATCTTAGTGATTTAGCAGAGCCTAAATTCCACAGATTTTATTGGCTCCTAAATGCCTAAATCACTTTTGAAAATGGGACTTAGGTGCACAAGTCATTCAGATGCCATCGAAAATTTTACTTATGCTATGTAATGCTGAAATTATTGTTGACAGCTCATACCCAAACAAATCAAACCATTATTTTTAGCAAAAATGAAACACATATCCATCGAATCTATTTATTTTAGTTTCTATACCATGCCTCCCATCATATCTAAGCACCTTACAGAACATAAGTAAGCTTTGTGAGGGGTTTTGTCCATCAGTCTACCTAAGTAATTACACAATCCTCATCTTCATAGTATATGGGTGCCTACTAGGAATTTAAAAACACAAACAACAACCTCTCTTTCGTCCTTCCAGCAAGAAAAATAGGTTGGTTAGTTTATCAGAATTTTTTCATTGGCATAAGTGCGTGTCATGGATATGCTGTGTATGTGCAATAATGACATAATTTTTCACTTCTCTCTTTCTGTTCAGAGGCAAGGGTGAGTGGAATTTCATTTCTCTCATATTTTCATGTCCTGCCAATGCACCCTCTCTTGGACAATATGCTACTGGGAAAGAGGGGAAAGTGATACATATGGAAATGGAGTGTCTCAGAAACGAAAAAATGGCACCATCCCGTGAACTTTCATTTCAATGCAGAGCAGAAAGATAGAGGGAGAGATTTCATATAAATGTTTCATATAAACATTTTATATAAATGTTTATTGGTTACAAGTAGATCTTTCTAGGTAATTTCTCTACCTGGAAATTACATGGAGGGTAGAATAGATATTTGTTGAAGATATGGTATTATTGTTAATAATACTTATTGGAAAGAAGACAATACTGACTAAAGGATGTTCACCAGGGTTTTTACAGGGTTTTTCTTTCTTTCTTTCTTTCTTTCTTTCTTTCTTTCTTTCTTTCTTTCTTTCTTTCTTTCTTTCTTTCTTTTTGGCACTACAGAGATGAAACAAAAATAGGAACAAATGGTTGTTATTAGTTTGGATAGCTGCCAAGTCTCCATCTTTTGCACAGAGAAACCAGATGACTGAAAATAAGAAGTGGAGAAAAAGAGAGTCTACAATTAAAGAGTGGGAAAGGGAGATTGGGGATCAAGGCATCTGTTGCCACCACAAAATATGTGGCAGTTTTTCTCTTCACATAAGATTTCATTATTCAAGTCCCTAATGTGACCTAACTTTAAAAATTCTATTTCAGGTTGTGAAGCCTGTGAAATTATATTTCTTATATTCCAATTTTGTTTTCTAAAAAAGGAAAACAAATCATTGCAAGTAACCAGCACTCAGGAACAACCCTACAACAACAAACAAAAGCAATAAACTCAATCTAACTCAAACTGGGTTGGACCCTGCGTGCACAAGGTGAAAGAAAATAAAACATTAAAGACACTGATTTCAGTTTCAAGATTCTACGGTTCCGTTAAAAGCAATAGAGCAAATTTTAAAATAAAGGAAAAATACATTGATAGTATTCATTTCAGATAAAACATTTAAAAGAAGGGGGTATGAGAATTCTAATTCCTGTCTCCTTAGCTGTCTCTGTCTGAAATCCCTCACAGGACACCTCGCTGCGCAGAAATAATATTAGACATTGTCTAGCTGGTTAAATTAGCTACTACTAGTATCGGGATTTCTCTCTTTAAAAAAACCACTAAATGTTTGTATTTTGTAAGATGTTCTTTGATGATATTGAAAGCTTGCTAAAAGTGGTAACAATTACTCAATCCAAGCCTTGATATTATGCATTACTTTTCTGTGGTTTTTTATTTAATTATCCCCTTTGTAAGCTCCATTATTAAAGAAAATAAGTACTATCCTTCAAACAGAGCTAGGATGGCAGCAAGGGATGGGGGATCTCTTTAGCATTCATTTTAATAAGCCTTTCGCTCTTAAGCCTTGACCTTAATTTATAAGATAAAAATATGTTTGAAGCTGGGGGTCTCCCTGAGTTACTAGTAGCCAACTTATTCTTCCTCCCTCAGTCCTAATATTTTAAGATACGTTCAGATGAGTTATATGACCATTCTGTGCAGTTCTTGGAGCATTGCATGTAATTTACTGTTGTATTCTAAATGCAATTTTTAAAATGCTATATCATTTATTTTCTGCTATAGAGAGGTAAAGATTCTACATTATCCTCTAAGGCCAACCAGAATAGATATTATTCAGGTTCATATTCACAGAACAAAGACGAAAACTAGTGGACACCATTTCTCTCTTGATCTGCTTTGGGCTCCCAGTGCCATTCTGTTTGTACCATTCCTTTGGCCAGGCATCCACCACCCACACTGACAGTTATACACAACCATAGCACTTTTGTTTCTGGCCTAGTTAGTACTGTCGTCTGATACAAAGCCAAGAGCATGATGAGCCTATTGTCTTGCTATCAACAGTTGTTTCTTCATAATTTATTCAGCTTTCTGCAGAGAAAGTGAAGGTCAAAAAAACAGAACGAGCAGCCAAGATGGCACTTGGATTTGGGGCCCTGAACAAAACCTTAGAACTGTCCTAATCCTGTTCCTGTACACTTTGAGGTGTACGGCAATTGCACCGCCTATAAGGATAAATAAACAGAGGAAGGAAGGCCCAGCAGTTACAATGCTAGCCTGGATCTCGGGAGACCCTGATTCAATTACCTGCTCTGACACACCGTGGGCAAGTCACTCTCACTCTCTGTACCTCAGCTCCCCATCCGTAAAGTAAGGAACATAGTACTTCCCTGTTTCAAAATGGTGTTATAAGGTGCTTAGATACTCCAGTAATGGATGGCATATAAGTACCTTAGATAGATAACTGAGAGGTCCTGGATAAATAAAGAGGGGTTTAGATTGCTGTAGGAGCAGTTCAGTCGATTTGCTCTACAATATTTCCATTCATTGTGAGAAACTGAAAAGGGAAGAGAGAAAAACAAAACACACAGATTTTGAATATTAGGTCTTTGTAAAGACACTTGCGTGAAAGTCACTTGGAATTCTGCCTGGAATAATAACTCTATCTATAAAGGATCCCCTACTATTTGCTCCAGTACACACACACTATTTTCCTATTAAAACTCTTCAGCTATAGCCCAATACAGGGCTGCTACACTCTGCCCCCTAAATCCACTTAAGAGATTCACAATGACTTGTAGCTGGAGCTGCAACATATACCCGCGATAAGGCTCTGAAGACAAGTGACTAAAACACTGAAATCTGTTACAAACAAGCTACACAAACATTTTTCTTGTAATCAGTTAGACAGATCTGTTGCAGTTCCTGAAGGTGACCTCTGGAGCAGAAAATAGGTTTCATTGCAATAAACCTGTACATAGCAACATGGTACCGTAGATAGAGAAAAATATGGACCAACATTAACTAATTAAATTCACCAGAAACAGTAATTAAATCACTTCAGATTAAATTTGATCTGCATATTCTAGTTTTCATGTAAACCTCAGACTATTCTCACTGCCGATCAGGAGAGATATCACACTGAGGTACCTCATGAAACTAAAAGACATCCCTTTGAAAGATCATACAAGCATTGCTTGAGGGCTAGCGCTTTAGTTTCATTCAGTCTTTACTAAAGAGTTATTTATATATCAGTCTTTTCCATTAAGCTATTTGCAGCCACTAAACATCCCTGGACACATTTGTAAGATTATTATTATTGTTGTTTGTATTATAGTAGAGTTCAGAGGCCCAAATGGAGACCGGGGTCCCATTTTGCTAGGTTTGTGCATCTAGTTAGGGACAGTCCTTGGCCTAGAGAGTACAGACAACACAGACTAAGGGAGGGAGAGAGACAGGAATTTTTATTTTCATTTTACAGATCAGAAGCACCAAGAGATTAAGGGACTTGACTGAGGTAGAAATGGAGAGTCTGTGATGGTGCTGGGAAATGAATCCAAAGTCCCTGAGTTGCCTGAACCACAGGAACACCTTTCCACTCTGAGAAAGGGTGTTGTTAACCCATGCTTTGGCTAAACTGCATGGGTGTATCATACCACTGATCTCTGGACAGAGCTCTCCCATTAAAATCACTTGTCAATAAGACCCCCATTTTGGGTGATTACCTTCTGCCTTCCTGCAAATAGCTGCAAATACTAAAAAAGATTCTCTTTTTGTGCTGCAGTCTTGGTAGTGATGCTGTTAAACCGCTGCCCCGTTTCACTTCTAGTAATTTGATATTATTTAAAATTTTCAAAGGCCCATATAAAGATGTTGGATGGCAATGCTTGTTTTCTTATCCAAGTTAAACTGCTGACCTAGCAATGGTAGCAGGAGACATTAAAGCCGTTGCTGAAGTATGTCATCCATGAGGGGCTGTGCTGTTGCTGATCACCTGCTCCCTGATTCGCATACAATATAAAGTGTCACCATAAACGATGGCAGCCCCCCCGCCCTGATGCAGTAGTAACTGAACTATTCATTGCCCAGTGTGGCTCAGAGTCACTTCATCACTCCTTCCCACTACACCTGCCTGACCAGTACAAAGAGGGAATTCAATCATTTTGACTTGGCTTGCTTACCACTATATCTCCCAGTAAAGATATGTGTATCAGCGATAACACTTGTAATTTCTCTAGTATAATGTCTTTGTCTTTAATTCTATTTTCTAACCCACCCACCAGAGAGACTACGTTTTGTAGGGGACAATAATTCAGTCTCTGTTTCAGTTAGCTCCAAGCTCTTATGTTTTTTTTTTAAGGTGATTATAATCTATTAGGGACAGAAATGAAACTAACAAGTATATTTCACTTTGGACCTCAGGCTGAACTTGAATCATGGTCCTGGGTGAAAAAGAATAGCAGGATGCATTGCAGTAGTAGAACTCACACTTCCCCTTTGAGTAAGAATGCTTTGCCTGGACTCAGCAACATCCTAGCAAACGCAGTGCAAACATCTGGCATTTACCAATTTTATATGATAAAACATCACCTGCAAAAATCTTTTCTGGGGAAGAGAATTTTCCCAAAAGTTAGGATTTGCAAGTTTTATTCAGGGAGTTATCTTAAATGTTCCTTCACTTTTATTAACATTTACATTCCCATGGAAACAGTACATCCTCTGAATATTCTCCAGTGTCATTTGTCTTTCATCCCATTCCCTTCTTAATAGAGATAGCAATTTCAGCTTTGTTTGTACCAGTCCTTTGTACTATCTTGGCTTCTATGATTTGGGGATATTACCTTTCAATCGCCACGCTGCTTGGTTGGTATTTGAAATGATACATTTAACATTTACACTGGAGCAGTTGTCTAGAGGTCTCACTGAAGTCAGGGCCCCTTGCGCTAGGCACTGTACAAAGACAGTGAATGACAGTCTCTGACCCAAGGAAAATATATGGTTTGCTGTTGCAAGATGCTGAATGTCCTTAGTTCCCAGTGAGTGGAAGGTGCTCAGCAGGAGTTGCTGCTTAGCACCTTGCAGGATCAAACTCTTATAGTATAACTTCTCTCTCAGTGGCACAGGACCTGATCACACACTGCCTTGCACATTATATATTTGTTTAAACCAGTGAAAAAAGATGGCAAGGTGGGTATAAAGTGCTACCACTACAGAGAGAGCTGCTTTGCATTCACGGTACACAGGGTTAAATAAGCACATAATACACAAGGCACTGGAGAACCAGGCCAATAGTGGTCATGGGTTTGGGGTTTTTTTTTACTTGAAAGTGAAATCAGAAGACAAGTATTTATTTGTCTATGGTGAATTTAAGAGTCCAACATATCGTATAATGTGTGTGGGTGAAATACTAAGGACCTTACACAAATCAACTACATGTACTCAGGCACTGATGAAAATGGGATTTGCTAGAGTTAAAATGGCGTAAGGACTTCAGGGTCTGGCCCTGTGTGTGCAGTGCCTAGGGGAGACTGCTTGTCAGCATTTGGGCCAAGCCAACAAATTCTGTCTGCTTAAAATAAAGTCATTATTCTGAAACCCACAGCAGTGCCTGCTTCTGATGCAGTCTTTGATTGAAACCAGAATTAGGATAAGCTATTCTTGGTTCTTGCTTCTCATTTAGCTTCCCAGCCTTGTTATTTCTGACTGTTAACATTTTACTTTTCTGCATTGAGAGACAGTTCAAAGTTTTCAGCTGATTGGACCCAAATAAGTTTTTGGCAAAGAGCCTGCTCTACCTCATGATCTTGCAGATAATTGGGCCTGCCCTGTATTCTTTTCATTATTGAAGAGCACCAGAGAAAATGCTCTAGACGCATTTTTAGGGGTAATCACGGGGCAACCTGTCTCAGGATACTTTATCTGTTATATTTTACTTAATATTTACATTAGGATAATATCCAGAGGCCCCAGCAAAAATCAGAACTGTCACTGTACTAGGCATTGTGCAAACACAGAGGTTTACATGTTCCTTTCCCCAAAGAGCTAGCAATCTAAGAAGAGCTTATACAAGTGAGAATAATAAACCTGGATAGTGGTAAAGTCATGACTGCAGTGGGTAATCTTATTTGCTTGCATTTAACTTACTTTATTAATATCTCTAACCAGGAATATCTAGGTATATATCTACTAAGTTAGCATAGAAATGGATATTTTCTGTGCAAAACTCACAGGGGAGCCCTAACAAGATCACTTTTTGCAATGATTTTGGAAAGCCTGCTAAAATGATTAGTGCTTTAAATAAATGAGATCACCTACTGAATAAAAACACAACCAAACTACACTCTCATAACATGATCTCATATGGGCTTAGCTTCATGAAAGTCCCTCCGGGGAGTTCTATAAAATTGTTCATCCAATTGTTGCATGCAACCTCTGTTCAGAAAGGAAGTGTGGCTGACACAATCAACCTAAAAGGTCCCACAGATGCCAAAAATAATACACACACACACACACACACACACACACACACACACACATACATATATATTAAAAAAGTGTTTGTACCTGGGTACCTTAAAATATACTGTTGTGACACAGAGTCCCCTTGGCAAAGGTTCCCTCATTTTTTGCCAACAATTCTAGTCTCAGACCTGACAAACTCACTCCACCAAAACCCATGTTTTAGGGTATTTATGTATAAAAGATAGCACATAAGGTATTTACAGAAAACTCGTAACTTATCAAGGCTTATAATCATTGTGAGATGTGTGTATGGGCAATATTTAAGTATGCTTTATGGTCTTGGAGTAAAAGTTAGTCACCAGGGGATAATATGCCTGGGTGATGGCCCATTCAAGCAGCAAGGAGTTGCCACCCCTCCCTGGTTAAATGGTGATGTCATGTAAGGCTCAGTTGTCTGGAGGCACTAAAGGAGACAGAAAGTTACACAGACATGACTTTCTGGGACACAGCAGAGCAGTCCTACTCCCAGTCTGACAGCCTCTGTGCTGTTGAGGAGGATGAAACTTTTGGGGAAGGAGAACATCAAACTGGAGCAGACAGAAACAATCCCATAGTCCAGACTCTCCTTCCAGATGATGTTATGGTCTCCTCTCCCATGGAGGATACCCCTCCAGGGGAGGGAACTCCAATTATTAGGAAGAGACTGGTAATAGTAATGGAGGATTAGATCATTAGAAATATAGATAGATGGCTTTGTGATGACTGGAGAACTGCATGGTGAATTGCCTGCTGGGTGTGAAGCTTGTAAATCTCTCAAGGGATCTAGACAGACTTATGTGCAGTGCTGAGGAGGAGCCAGTGGTTGTGATACGTGTAGGTACCAATGACACAGGGAAAGGTAGGAGAGAGGTCCTGAAGGCCAAATTTAGGCTGTTAGGTAAGAGACTAAAGTCTAGGACCTCCATGGTGGCATTCTTTGAAATGCTTCCAGTTCCACGTGCAGGGCCAGTTAGACAGGCAGAACTGAAGGGTCTCAATGCATGGATGAGACGATGGTGTAGGAAGGTGGATTTTAGATTTATTAGGAACTGGGGAACCTTTTGGGAAAGGAGGACCCTATATAGGAAGGATGGGCTCCACCTAAACCAAAACAGAAGCAGATTGCTGGCATGTAAAATTAAAAAGTTTTTAGAGGAGTTTTCAAACTAAGGTCTGGGAGAAAGCAGAGGAGTATACAGCAGAGGAGTATACAGTATACAGGGACATCCCTTTGGGGAGGATCTCTTAACAGAAATACTCTATATCCTAGTAAAGAGAAGAGGATAGAAGTTGATTAAATACAAGTAGTAACTGAAGATATACAGTCATATGAAAAAGTGTCTGATTTAATTACATCACATGAAGGCAGACAACTAAATATTGACAAATTTTATAAGGGCTTGTATACAAATGCTAGGAGTCTAAATAATAAGATGGGTGAACTAGTAGCAAGTGCTGCTATTCAATGAGGATATTGATATAATAGGCAACAGAGAAACTTGGTGGAATGCTAATAATGAAGGGGACGTGATAATACCAGGATACAAAATATACAGTAATGACAGAACAGGTTGTGCTGGTGGGGGAGTGTCACTATATGTGAAAGACAGCAGAGAGTCAAAGATAGTAAAAATCTTAAATTAAGCAAACTGTATCATAGAATCTCTATGGATTGAAATTCCATGCTTGAGTATTAAGAGTATAACAGTAGGAATATACTACCTGACCAGGATGGTGATGGTGATTGTGAAATGCTCAAGGAGATTAGAGAGGCTATACAAAGAGAAAACTCAGTAGTAAAGGGGGATTTCAACCATCCGCATATGGACTGGGCACACGTCACCTCAGGATGGAGTGCAGCGGTACATGTCTTAAGCCCTAACCCCAAAGATAGAACATTCTATCTATGCTATGTGTATGACCCCTGTTACTGTACTATCTGAGCTCCTCACAGCCTAATAAATTTACCCTCACCACATCCCTGTGAGATAGGGAAGTGCTATTATTCTCTTTTTACAAATGGGGAATTTAGGCACATAAATACCAAGGGCCAGAGATGTAAAGTATTAAGGTTCCAAAAGATGCAGATAGGCTCCTAAAGGCATTTTCAAAAGTGCCTGTCTGCATTTGTAGGTGACTAAAAACCTTTAAAAATTTAGGCCTGAGTGACTTGCTCAAGGTATCCCAGGAAGTCTGTGGCAGATAAAGAATTTGAACTGGATTTTCAGTATCCCAGGCTAGTGCTTTAACCACTGGACCATCCTTCCTCTCATTTTTTACAGCTGAACCCAGGTACCACACAGCATTGACCTTCTGTCTATTTTGAGGAAAACTTTAATTCCTGTAACTGGCCATTTTCACCTGGGCAGTTCATTGCACCATGTTGTCACATTGCCAAAACCTTTCCGAAGTTAAAGACAAAACTCATCTGCTCAAGACAAAGTGAAGCAGTAAAGATATTGTTGCGTCTGGGAACAACAACAAGCAAGAATAATAAGAAGAAAAAAAAGCATGCCTGTGTATTTGGGGTAGAGGGAATGGGGGCACTAGCTTTGTACCCTGAGTTTTGAAAGCCTTTCAGCAGTTTGTCTCCAGAAGTGACATTTCAATAGGTAAGGAAAGAGTTGGCCAAGATGCTGCTGTAATATGCAACATATTTCATTCTGTAATGGATTTTTAGCAAGCCCATTGGAAACTCTCTTACTGTTTCAGCAGTAGATCAGCTCTATAAACTGTTTACTACCAGCCTAGTGGAGTTGTGAGCTACTGGCTTGTTTGCACAAAATACAATCAGATGACACTGTCTATCTAAAGTAAACAAATGAGTTTTTATTCTGCTCAATATTCTCCTAAACAAAATTAATCTAACCCATATTCCCTGCTGCAAATCCTCAGTGAATTACGTTGTCTCCCAATCTGCCTTTATGCTTGCTGACAGCATCACTGGCTTTTTAAAGGTCTCTTTTGTATTTCTGCTCCGTAGATTACATATTGCAGTAGCAATGCCAACCAGGAGCTCTCACACATTTCATATGCACCTATCATATGGGAGGCATAGCACCTGAAAATGCATGTACCTGAAAATGACAAAATGACATCTCTCACTCCAGTACTCATAACTAACAGCAAACGCATCAGGATCTTGTTGATTTCCCCAATATGCTGCAACCTGCCACAGCGGTATGCATTTGCTATGCACAATCACAGAACAGGTGGCAGAAGAGTGAACCTGCATGTTCTGCGTACTAATCCATGGAGGGATTTCTGCTAACAAAAGCACTGAACTGGGTTTGGATGATTTTCATTCTGTACCAGATGGTATGAAAATAAATGTTGGTTGTATGTGGTTTCAGCAGATATCTGTGTGTGTGTGTGTGTGTGTGAGAGAGAGAGAGAGAGAGAGAGAGAGAGAAAGTTGGTTTATATTTGACTTGACTGGAACAGAATCACCATTTTCTGTTCTATTCCACTCATTTAGACACTCACTACATTCAGCTCATACACCAGATCCTCAGGTGTAAACAGACGTCATTCCATGGAAGTAAGTGAAGTAAATTGGCATCAGGGAGAAAAGAAAATTTGGCCAAGGGCACTTGTGAAACCTCTACTTTTTAAAACTGTTCTGGAGTCTAACATCCATGCAGAGCAAACAGGAGGTCCCATTTTTTATCATTAATACATTTTACCCAGCTGACCCAATAGAAAAAAGAACAAACATGGTAAGACAGATATTCAGCCTGACTAAGTCCATTTGACTTAATATCACAGCTGAGAATCTTTCCTGATAGCCATCCTACGCTAGCTCTATGCCACCTGCTCCCATTGCCCCTTCATGGAGGAGACATACTGGAGGGAGGGAAGAGAAAAGAGAGGATGTGGCAAAGCAGAAGGACCATTGTAGCCAGTGTAGTTTAGAGCAGCCCTTAGGTGCCTTTAAGTTAAGCTAGAAGCAGTTTCAGCCCCTGGTTAGCCCTGGCATGGAGAGCAGAAAAGTGGCTTCAAGCCAACTCTTTCTCTAACCCCTGTTTTCCTCAGCTGCCTTGAATCCAAACATGGCACAGCTGAGAATCTGACCCCATTTTATTAATTTAGTCAAGTAAAGCTATAATTTAGTTATGAGCAGATTCAAAAATATATGAATGCCTGCAAACCTGAGAGTTGTTCAAACACATGCCGTGAGTGTCGTTATTTTACTACTTGTACATCCCCGGTCCACTGACACCTATTTGCTGTCACATGGTTTCAAATACAGAAGGTGGATATGAAAGTTAAAACCCACCTAAGCTGGTGTGGGATAGACCTGGGTAAACAGCGCAAAACATATTTGGGAACTTTTATTGTATTAAAACCTGAAAATTTGCTTTGATGGTAGCAGTGACACCCATTTTATTTATGAGTTAGTTTTTGCTCACAAGAATGTTTGCAGAAAGAGAGTGAAAACTTCCCATAAAGGTATTCAGAAGTGTTCAGACTGGATTTGTTTAGCTATATATAATTTGATGTATGTGTTGTTAGTCAATACATATATATTAGGTGTAGTGCATACTACATGGGGGCAGTTATGTTAATATAATTTGGTTATGTCTTTCCCACAAAGCTGTTTACTTTTGTTCACTCATGTTCACCCACAATACCCTGCAAAGCTGAAGTCAGCTTTGACACAAGTGAATACAAAACCTTGTCAAAGACAAGATACATGAATGTTCTGCCCTGGTACAAGCTAGGAAGTACCTTCACAGGCAATTGGTTTGGACTCTAGTGTCCAAAACAGATAAGAAAAGGTACAGCATGGCATCACAAAAACAAGTGAAAAACCTGATTGGTAAATGTTGGTCTTGGGTGACATACAGAGTGCTTTTAACAGCTATGATAGAAATATAGGTAATTTTGGAGGCCTGCTTCAGAGCACTCCTTCTCCGTAAGGTGTATTGTGCGCTGAGAGAAACAGCTTTCTGGAGGGAGTGGTATGTATAACTACTGTTCATATTTTATTTCTTTGTCTTTAGACAATAAATTGACTAAGTTTGGTTATTTAGTCTTTTGAACGTTTTTAATATTGAACCGCAAATGTAGTCCAAATAAGTTGGTTATACTTCAACATTATTGTGTATAAATGTGCACACACACAAGGGCAGGGTGGACTGAAATGATCTGGCAAGATTCCAAACCTGGCTGAAAGCAACTGTGTTCTAGCTGCCAGCCAAAGCTGAACTTAGGATGCGTCTTCACTACAGAAAGAGCATGGGCTCAGCTAACTTGGGCTTGCCTAGGCCCAGGTGGACCATCCCCATTGCAAAGTCACACCTGTGACAGACTCACGTAGCTGCCTGCACACTAGTGCTGCGTGTTGGGCTGGACTTTTGGCAGGATATCCTAAGACTCTTGGCTCCTGCACTAAGCTGGGCCACTCTATGAATTCACTTATCGTGTATTGTGGGAGAATTTGTCTGTCGTCCCTGAGCCCGTGTGCAAGTGCTCTCCGCCTGCCAACTCAATAAAATTAAGTCCTGGTGACAGGGCATGAATCTTATTTTGGCTGATTAACTGTTCCAGATGTTGTAAATGCAAGTCACATTTTGGAAAAAAAGAGGCAGACACCGGGTATGAGACACTGTGGAAAGCATTTTGGCAGCGGCTCATCACCCTGAGAAAGTGGCATAGTGCCTTGCTAAGTACATACAGGCTGTATGCAGACATGGAGCAGCGAAGACAGCTGATGCAAATTTGGGGTTGGCAGACAACAGCATCACAATGCAAACGCTGACTAGATCATTCCCTCACAAAGGAAAACCCATCAGGGCCAGCTCTGGTGAAGGAAGTTTCTGGGAGTCTTCCTCTTTGCTTTTTCCAGTGTATTAGATACATGCTCAGAGATTAGACCTCCTGTTTTCTCTCATGCCTGTGGAAGAGGCCACAAGGCCTGCCCACAAGTATAAAAAATTCCAGAGAACCCTCAATAAGTGAAGGGTCATTTCACGGGGAACCTGTGTTTCCACAGCTGCTCTGGCACTTAACAAGCCCCCACTTTCCTTCCTGTGAGTTTTGCCTAGTATCTGCTGTTCCTGCAAACATTTCTCCCTGTAAACTTGTTTAGTGGAGAATTCCAAGAGTGAATACAAAAGGGTCACAACCATAGCCAAAACAAACTCATTTATTCACGTAAGCCAATATTTGCAGACTATTTTTTAAATGGGATTTGCAAAACTCCAATTTTATTTCTGTACCCGGTGCAAAAGTAACTATGGAGTCAGTGCCTTGTTGACACCCGGTAACATAACAGGATGTGCTGCATCAACAAATTAATGCTGGAGAAAAAACTACCTAGGCCTAATCCTTCAAGATTCTGTGTACCTCCTGCATGGCTCAAGTCGTCAATGGGGGTTAAAGGACTTTGCAGGAGGCACTCAGCACCTCGCTGAGATAGTCCCTGAGCACTTGGTTTAGTAAATTCCACATGGCATGCCTGTGAGCTTTGGAATGCAATTCCCTCCCTTTAAAAAACAAACAAACAAAATTACCAAAATCATTCTGAAAAGAGTTCTTCAGCAATGCTAAAGCAGTTTAGATATGCCCTGCCCAAGAGGATCAGGTTTTAGGTTAAATATCTGCTGCATAGATTCCTGGTTGAAGTCTGAGTTCCATTCTCTAGGTTAGCAGTTGGGCATGCAGGGCAGGCTGGCACAGAGGAGAGAACAGGTTGGTTTTCACTCTTGACCCTGTATCTAGAGGTTGGTGTACCAAGCTTGACCACTGCTTTGCAGTATCACTCAACAAAAAATTCACCCCCCACAATGATGATTTCTACCTGCCAACGTTAAGCAGCTTGTGGAGTCCTTAGTGTGTATTAAAGGTACAATTTCAGAACAACGGTGTGAGTGTCCAAGACTGAGTCAGTCTGAAAAATAATTTCCTTCTTATGTAAAGCAGGATTTTTCCTTTACTTATCCCTCCTGCAAATATCATTGCTTTTCTTATGGACATGGTTCCAAAAAATAAGCCTGCTAAACCAGTGTCTAATGAGTCCCAAGGTAAGAATCAACTTCTACTTGTTATGGAAAGCTTTACGCAAGTCTGTGTAAAGTAAATGGCTCCTTAAGTATGAGCATTTTAGTAGAAACAAAGGAAATGCTCTCTCTCAGAAATGCCCCCAACGATTTCTTTTGAGAAAATAAACACAGAAAACATTCCATGCCTGTAATGTCTCAGCTAAAATCCTGTACGAAGCTCTGCTGTGGCAAAAGTTTATCATTCTTCCCACCACTCCCTCCTCCCGTTTTGGTCTGAGGTTTAAATAGATGCCTTAGAGAATATTGCAGGTTGTTTAGTGCATACGATTGCTGCCAAATGCTCTTCATGACTTGGCAAGCAGACGTGGGGTGAGGAGGGGAAAGATACTCTTTCAGTGACATGCCTCTTCCTCCAAAAATTCAATAGTAGGTGGCCTAAATTGTGCCAAGATAATTTACATGAAAAGCCCATCAGCTGTGTGGACTAATAGCACGTATGCACACCTAATCGACAATTGTATGGCTACCCATTGCACATATTTAGTAACTAGTTACAAATTGACACAAATGTGAGTGTTAGCATGCAAAAAGTTCACATGTTCATGGGTATATTCTAGACACCCTTTTCTGAACAATCTGGTCTTTAAGGAACCAGATCTGCTTTAAAAAAAAATATTATTGTTATTTAACTCCTTCATTTAATGATCATTTTCAGGTATTGTAAGGCGTCATAGTGAACCTCAAAAGATCATGAACTTTAGTTTGAATAACCACCCAAAAGTCACAAGGTCCAAGGGTTGTTGCGAAGCTTATCCAAACAATTTGTGATATTCTTGGGGCTGCAAAACAGAGTTAAGAAGTTTTCTGCACAAAAAGGTATTTTCAAGAAATTCCCTACTTAGGAACTTCCAGTCCCAGACACAACCTGGAAGTGCAGAAGATGATGTTGAAGAATAATTCTTAGAAAGTTAAATGAACTTTTCAAACCTCAAAAAATGTTCACTTTAGGTAAAGTTAAACTTTTAGGTGAAAATTCAGGCGGTTGGTTATTTATTTATTTACTTTATTGGGTTTGGGGCAGGGTGGCAGTCAATATTTTGTTACCGTCTTACTCCAGGAGTGGTCCTATTAACTTTGAGTAACATATCAAAAATTTGGCCCTTTTAATTCCTCCCGCCCCAAATTAGCCCATCCATCAATAATCACACGCAGATGGTCTAACTAATGGCTACCCACTTTTCCTCAGTTAAGAGTTCCCTCATTGTTTCAGTAGCTTGATTTGTTCAAGGGCACCTGGTCGTGTGGCTTTTTAAGAATGGAAGGAAAGTACTCCCACAATATAAAAGTTGAATAAAATTTGTAAAAGCGGAAACACAAAACCTTTGGTAGGACTCCAGCCTTCTTTAATAATCGCTGGTTTCAGAGTAACAGCCGTGTTAGTCTGTATTCACAAAAAGAAAAGGAGTACTTGTGGCATCTTAGAGACTAACCAATTTATTCGAGCATAAGCTTTCGTGAGCTACAGCTCACTTCATCGGATGCATACTGTGGAAAATACAGAAGATGTTTTTATACACACAAACCATGAAAAAATGGGTCTTTATCACTACAAAAGGTTTTCTCTCCCCCCACCCTACTCTCCTGCTGGTAATAGCTTATCTAAAGTGATCACTCTCCTTACAATGTGTATGATAATCAAGGTGGGCCATTTCCAGCACAAATCCAGGTTTTCTTTCCCCCCCCTTCCCCCCACAACAAACCCACTCTCCTGTTGGTAATAGCTTATCTAAAGTGATCACTCTTCCTACAATGTGCATGATAATCAAGGTGGGCCATTTCCAGCACAAATCCAGGGTCTAACAAGAACATCCGAGGAACAGTGGGGTGTGTGTGTGTGTGTGTGTAATAAACAAGGGGAAATAGGTTACTTTTTATAATGACTCAACCATTCCCAGTCTCTATTCAAGCCTAAGTTAATTGTATCCAATTTGCAAATTAATTCCAATTCAGCAGTCTCTCATTGGAGTCTTTTTTCGAAGTTTTTTTGTTGAAGGATAGTCACTTTGAGATCAGAAATCGAGCGACCAGAGAGATTGAAGTGTTCTCTGACTGGTTTTTCAATGTTATAATTCTTGACATCTGATTTGTGTCCATTTATTCTTTTACGTAGAGACTGTCCAGTTTGCCCAATGTACATGGCAGAGGGGCATTGCTGGCACATGATGGCATATATCACATTGGTGGATGTGCAGGTGAACGAGCCTTTGATAGTGTGGCTGATGTTATTAGGCCCTGTGATGGTGTCCCCTGAATAGATATGTGGGCACAGTTGGCAACGGGCTTTGTTGCAAGGATAGGTTCCTGGGTTAGTGGTTCTGTTGTGTGGTATGTGGTTGCTGGTGAGTATTCGCTTCAGGTTGGGAGGCTGTCTGTAGGCAAGGACTGGCCTGTCTCCCAAGATTTGTGAGAGTGTTGGGTCATCCTTCAGGATAGGTTGTAGATCCTTGATAATGCGTTGTGTCTGAGCTTCTCTTTGTGCAGATAGCAATAAAGGAAGCTGCATATGCGAATGAAGATGCCTTTTTGTGACAGAGAGACTAATGGCATCAAATTCATGACTTTTACAAGTGATTAATATCCTTTTCAAACTTTCAACAACAGAGGGATTGATAGTCACACAATATTAATTATAATAATAATAATAGAATAATAATTTACAAACCTTATTTCTAACAAATTGTGGAATATAGGATATAGGAAAGTATTATATAAGATATAGGGAAAATATTGCAAGATAACAGAGGCAGATGAGTATTTCTCATATAGGAATATACAACACTAACAACCACAATGAGTTCAAAAAGCCCCAGGTCGTGAACAAAACAATAAAATGCTCTGAAAGCAATAAATCCACAAGGTTATTAGTACAAGAACAATGATATAAATGGTTTCAAGTCCCAGTTGGCCTGGAGCATTTCCCAGTAGGTCACTGGTTCAAATAAGAGCTGGACAAACACTGCAGACAATCTTCTGCAAATATTGGTTTAAAATTTTTAATGGATTCTCTTTGGTTATGTTTGTTTCTCCATCAATATTCTAGCACAGTGGTTCTCAACCTTTTCCGTACTGCAACCCTATCTTTCCAGGGAAAACATCTAGCTAAAAAGAAAGGGAGGGTGGACTTGACCCCGAGGCTGAAAACTCATGCTGTAACAAACGAGATTTGTGGCAGAAACCTTCATAGAAATAATTCATCTTAAATTAATCTTGGCAAATAGTCAACAAAATCCAAATTGGATTTCTTTAACAGGGGTAATTGCAGCACGACATTTCAAGCTAAGAATAATGCGCATCCAAGCACGAAACATACCATGTGACCAGTGTGTCCCATCAAAACTAAACCACAGGACTTGAATTTCAAATATGAAATAAATAAAAATATAAAAAAAGTTTGTAAACAATGTCTAGACCAAAAATAATTCACAGATTTGGTGGTGGTGGTGGTGGGGAATTGGATGTAATATTAAATAAGTGAGGTAACTGTAATGTACTCTCAAATGATTTATGATAAGAAAGGGATGTTAATTTCTAACATCAGGAAATATATTTATTTGCCTAGTTTTGGTTCAAAGATAGCCCAAGTCTGCAGAACCTGGTGATCTGATGGCTATTGGCTAATGTGAAATTAAGTGGTGATTTCAGCTCAGCCTCTACTGGACAGTATCTGTCTCACAAAAACCAGCAATACAATCCACACTTATTAGCAGAGAAGCCGAGGAGAAAAGCTGAAGCCTATTTAAATATTTACGCCCTCTTCCACATGGCTACTAAATAATATACTGTTAAAATAGTCATTTTTAAATATGAGTTGAGAAGCCAGGAAATGTAGGTAGGAGTAATCTTGTGGCACTGTTATAGACTACATTTAAATACGGATGCAGTCCATAAAGGGTACTGCCAGATTGTGATGTAATACATTCTTTACTTTTCTTGAGCAGGGGAGTTCCAATCCAGTTTCAAGTTTAAATAGATCCAAAATTACCACCAGGCTTTGTTCCACCACCTGAATCATGGATTCTCACCCAACCAGTTTCCCTTTGGAATATCAGCTTTTACTGCCTGTCCTTCTCAGCATGGTTAAGTTGTCATTGCAAGTGGGATCTTTCCATGGCTGGAAAAAAAATGGTCGTAAAGCTGCTGTTAAAATAAATCTGGCTGTAGGCTATGAGTGCTGGAGGACGGACAGACTAATATCTAATTGTGGCCAAGATCCTGGGGGCACATAGCGGCAATACAACTGCAAGGAATATCCGGATAGCTATAACTTATATCATAAAATTTTAGTCAGGCCTTGGAAGCCGAAACAGCAATGGAACCAACCTTTTCGTAATTGTGAGTGGCCTGGTCATCATACTGGCTAAGGCAGGACTTTCATTACTGTTCTGAGAGCTAGTTGTGGTCCAAACGTTTCTTTTAAAGGTCACTTCCTATTGCCAAAAGATTGATTTTACCAAAATGGAAATCTATGTCCCAGCCTGTACAATAGTGGCTGTGTGGACTTGCCAGTATTGAAAGAATAATTTTTCAGAATAATGAGAGATTTCACGATTGCCATATCATCTGCTCAGTCTACTTGGAGATTGCATTGTTATTAATCACCAGGCAGCTATGTTCAGTATTTGCAGTGTAACTAACACGCTTACCCTTCCTTGTAAAAATAATGCTGTTTCCTGAAATCATAAAAAAAAATCCTTCAAATCTTAGGCGATGTCTACACCACAGAGTTAAGTTGACTTAAGTCGACAATCATAAATTACTGTGATTACAAAAAACACTTAAAAACACAATTTGGGGATTTTATTACTGTTAATTTTAGAGGAATGGAATTAAATGCTCTATTTACCATTTAAAAATATAATCATCTTCTTGAAGTGGCCTCTCTGCCACTTGACTATAGTGCAGCTTTGACTATAGACAAAACTCTAACTTGGATCCTTTATCTGGAAGATGGAAATGTTGAGTGAGCTGTTAATTTAATAGCTCTGAGTGTTGCATAGAATTGAGATTAAGCTAATTTTATTGTACTTCCCATTTCTCATTGTGGGACAATGGCCCAGCACCAAAGCTTCCCCTAATAATAAGGCACAGGGGACCTGTAGACCTGAGCGGCATTTTCATCGTTCCTTTCACAACCCCTCCCCTATGCTCCTGTGCCATGTTAACTTGGATCCAGCAGACCTTGAGACTCCTGTTGTCAGTAGCTACTATTTCATGTATTTTAGGTGTGGACACCTGTTTAAATCTCTCTAGAGCTATTGCTATAAAAATACCTGCATGTATAACAGATGGGCAGGTGCCCTTCAGGGTGAATGGGCTGTGGACATAGTGCTGTCATCACCTCTCTCATAACAGGAATTCTACATGCTCAAGTGGTGTAATACTGTGGCGGCTTGCCAGTTTTTTGGCCAGAGGTATGAAGCTCGTATTGCTCCCTTTCTTTATAGAGTTTAAATCTCTCTCCTGTCACCATTGCCCTCTTTTTTCTTTTTTCCAGGACTGTCAAATACTATGGGACAGATTCTCTGCTGCATTGAGATACACTCAGCACAGGTTCTCAAGCAGTTCCCTGATTCTCAGTGGCAGCTGCTTTGGCCCCAACATAAAAGTGAGCAGCTGAGCCTCTGTCCTCCAACCATCACTCCCCCTTTTCCGAGTTGGGTGGGGTGGTTGGTGTAGAAGCTGGCTTCACTGGCTTTCCACCAGGAATTCTCGGCGAGGCAGCTGCAGTCGGATTCTGGGCCCTTTGCTTCCCCACAATGATCCTTGTTAATGTGCTATGACTAGAGCTGAAGTCCTTAATAACTAATAAGTAAAGCTGGACAGAAAATGGTTCCCCCTCCCACCCCAAATGGAAAATTGCAACAATGACAACAAAACATTTTGTATTTATCTAAGTTTTCCACAGAAAAATCAATTTTTTCTTCAGAAAACTAAAGTCTAAAATCCACAAATTTTCAGTTGAAAACTGAAATTCATTTCACAGTTTAAAGACAATTTTCAAGATTTCTGTTTTCAATCTAAAAACCAGAAATTTTTTGAGGAAAGCAGACACTTTTCATGGAAATTTTTGGGTTTTTTTGAAAAAAACAGTTTTCTACTGAAGAAGACTTTAAACAGAAAATTATTATTTAGCATTTATGGTATTTTTTATTTGCTGCACTGGCTCTTCTATGTACCTTAAGTAACCCAAACCTGCTTTATTACCCAGGCCTTGGAATCTCTTGAAAAGAAATGCCAAATGCATAGCTTAAAGCTTCATAAGAAGTTTTCTGCCAAAAATTTGTTGATGAAAAGTTGTTTTCAACTAAGTTAATATTTTAATGAAAAGCATTTGCTTTCCATGGAAAATGTTAACTTTTGAGCAAAAAAACCCAAACACCCAGAAAACTAAAAGTTTTGGTTTCTGGCAGAAAAACTCCCAAACATCCCCAGAAATCTTTTACTGAAAACTGAAAGTTCTGAATTGGAACTGCCATGGCAGTGCCTCATAGGAGTTGTTGTTCAGGTGCCTCAAACCCACAGTCTCTTCTGTGGGTTAGGCTCTCTAACCAGACTACATTTCCCATGATGCACTGTGGGAACTCAGAAGGCATGGGACTGTATTGTATCCTGTGTAATGTAATGATGCCATGGAGCCTCCCCCACAGAGGAGACTAGAGGGAGGAGGCACCCAAAACTATACCTCCCATGAGACAATGCAGTAGTTTCCTAAACTGAAAATTTTAGGTTTGGATTGTCTGCCAAAAAATCAAATTTGCCTGTGAAAGATGTTCCTTAAAATAAATTTCTCATTTTTGCAAATTTTCCTGTAGCAAAATATCCAATTTTTACAAACAGCAAGGTTTTTGCACCAAAACTGATTTATTGGTATGAATGTAAAAGAGTAACTCCTGGAGTATGAGTGACATGTCTATCAATGTGTTATGGAGGGGAAAATCTTGTCTTCTCTGATTTGAGTCTGAATTTCTATAAGTAAATAGCTGAGTTGGTGCAGAGCAGAATATGTTTAGATTGACATTAATGGAATTAATCAACTATGAATTATTTAAAATCTGTTTATGAGCACTTCAAGAACATCAACATGTCATTGCTGTACCGCACACGAGAAGACTTCAGAAAGGTTTTTTTTATAGCTAGTAAAAAAAATGACACATTTTCATAGAAAAATTGATTATATACATTCAGTAACTCCTCAAAGTAGCTTAACACCCAAGTTTTCATAACTGGGAGCTATAAGAATCTTGTGTTAAAGAAAATAATTTTTAAGAGTCTGATATTCTTTGCTGGAAATATTTTTGTAACTTCCACTGATCCTAATAGATGGGTATCTATGGAAAAGACTCAAGGAGTGAGATAGCTTTAAAAAAATCAAAGGTTTTGACAAAGCAGTCAGAAAAAAACAGATTTGTATTGGTGAAATTTACAAAAATGGGAAAAACAACAGAAGGAAATGGAGAAAAGTATTCACAAACTGAAGAACAGATCCCCAAAAGAGAAAATAGTTATAGAACAAGGTTATGTGTTCATCTGTTCATCATTCCTCCAAAACTAGTCCTCAAAATACCTTCAGTGGACCACAGACCTTGAGGTGATCTTTGTACAAAGGTGAGATTCAACACCAGTGTGTAGCATAGAGCACAATTCTGTCAAGTCTCCATATGCCACAAGTGCCTAAGCCGGGGAGGGCTGGAGAATCCATCACTACAAATGTCCTCTGTTTCTCCCCTGGGGCAGAGGTACATTGCTACCACTAGGGATGGGTCACTATGAATATCTCCTATGAACATGAAGAATCAAAATATAGGGCCAGATCCTCAATTTGTATAAATTAGCTTAATTCCTTTGATGTCAAAGGAAAGCTCTACCAATTTACTGAGTATATAGTGGGTAGGTCTTACCAATCCCTGTGCAAGCACCTCAGAAACACAGCTAACTTTCTGAAATATTACCCCATCCTTGTCGTACAAAATCTACCCACTTCACTCCAATAATTCCATTGATTCACTTAGTTTCTGTCCTTGCCTTTTTCTTCCCTACTCCCCAAGTTACCTGACTTGTGTTAAATCTTGTTAATTCCCTTTTCTCTTTGTTATGCCTAATTATATAGTTGTCAATCTGAAAACACACAAAAGAGGGAAATTTGAAAACATTCTTGGATTTGTATTATACTACTGAATGAACTGTTGTTTTTCCTACTGCAGGAAAGAGACCACTTTAAATGAACTTTTCACAGACAAAAAATGGATGAGTCTTTAATAGGAAAGAGAAGAATTGACAGGTGTATAATTATTGTAGTGCATCTACCTTTGTTACTTTCCTTCCCTACTGTCAGCCTTCAGCCACTCCCCAACCTGGTTAAAATATTTTTTTAGTTAAGGACCCTTTTATCATGACAGCCGACTGCATGGGAAAAATAAATCATATTGGCTTTCTTTGCAACCAACCGCAAGTTAGCTCAGGACTGAATCCTGCACTGAGCACAAGTGAATGAACACTGCTGCGTGATGTTCTTCAAAATCTCAGAGGCCTTTCATCAGAAGTGTCACCAATTAATACAGGGGAATCACCAAAGGCATGTGTAGGGAGCTCCCTCTGACCAAGATTACTAGCCAATAACTATGAATTAATGGGCAATACAGCAGAAGCTAGTTTGAAAAAAAAAATAAAGAAGCAAGTATGAAACAATCAAACAACAGATAAAAACCTTCCAGCATTGCTGGAGGAGGCAATTGAAGAAGAGAACTTGTATTTACCTGTTCTCTTCTACTACTGTCATATCTGAGTAACTTCTAAGGTCCTCAGATGCCACTACAATGAATACAGTATAATAGAAAGTGAATATGAATGTATATAATGGCGTCAAAAACTGTAAACTGCACCAATCTGCCCTTCAAATCTACATGAACCTGCAATGTGTGTAGCAATTAGTAGATGTGGTTTTAATAAGGGTGGACAATCCATTTAAAGAGGTAATGTTCACTCTAATGCTGCGAAAGCATCATCTTTACAAGTCCAGGAGCCCCAAAAATACAACAGACTTCCTGTAACTACAGCAAATAGCTCTGATGCAAGAGATCTTGATTATACATAGCACAGATACACAGGCAGCTGATTGGATCGTCTGAAGCCGAGAGACAGACAGTACAAGTGTGGGATATTGAGAATGCAGCCTTGAATCCTAGGAGCAACAAGTTATAACAAATGAAACAAATCAAAGATGTACGGGAAAGAGAAGCTCAGCTGACTCAAAGGTAAGCATGTACACTAAAATATATACACATCATATCCAAAAGTGCTTCACGTTAGTTTAGACAATAGTACAGTATTATTTCTGCTGAGCTAATGCATTACTGTCTGCTCTGATACGTATGTTTTAAAAATGCAATGGATAATTATATTAATCAAATCATTTCAGCAGCACAATTAAATGAGCAGTAATCCTATCTCAAATAGAGATCTGCCCCCATTCGCTTGGAAAAACCTGAACACCGCACATGGCTTTCATCCCAATGGGTACAAGATACCACTATTGAATAAAGCCACTATGACAAATTCATCTTAAAACTGGTTGCTGGTATATGACAGGAGTGCCAAGAGCTCTCCATGGATCCCACACTTGCTTTGAAAACATTTCTGATGGATGGGACAGGGAGTGAGGAGTTGAGTTCATGCATGCTATTTTTTAATTTATTTATTTATTTGCTATCAGAAGAAATACAAGACAAGATTTATCTATATACATTTACACAGTACAGAGTACACAAATCCTATTGTGTAAAATCAATCTATAACTAACACACTTTATAATATAGACTAGCAATTGATTCCTTACAACTTGTATATACAGTGGTGTTTATAAACATCCTCTAGTCTCACAGAAACAGAAAGAGAAAAAAGGAAAGGGAAGTTTGTAGAAGCATTATGGTACTATATTTAAAGAATGCTTACCTAGCATTATCTAACGTTCCATATTTATCCTGAGTATGTATCTATGTAAGCCAAACAGAGTACTTTTGTGGAATTCACTCTTTTGGACTGCAAAGAAAGATTTGGCAAAAGGCAGCCATATCTGATGGCATGCTGCTCATGTGTATGGCAACTGGGGATGGGCAAACTGGTCACTATGGCCCACTGAAATCAACGGATCTCAAGCACATGCTTAAGTGCTTTGCTGAATCAGGGAGTACAAGAGCTATCTCCAATCCTACACTTTTCTCAGAGGCAAAAAGGAAGACAAACTTCTATCATGGATTCTCCCTGTGCTTAACACTGGGTCAGTAAGTAGTTAGATATGGGTTAGTGATTGGAGCAGCAGACAAGTGTCAAGATGAATGTTTTCTATTCCTACCTCTTCCAGTAATTTGGTGGGCATGATTAAATTTCTTAAATTTTCCAATGGCCCAAGATGAAGGAAATCTATGAAAAGCCAGCTCATCTCTAAAATTTTCAGACTTAAGGGATCCAGCCTTTCTGGAGTATTTCAGTGAGATTTCCAGCCTACCTGGGCAAGTAAAGTTCCGTTCAAGTCAGAAAAAGGATAAGGTATCAAGAGGGGGGCAGAGAGAGGATATATGAGGGGGATAGTGATGGCATTGCACCTCTGGTGCCACACTAATTTGTCTGATAGTAAAGCCCTTCCGAGAATTGTTAACACTAGAGACCAGATTCTCATTTATACAAAGTCTCTTTACACCGCCAGAATAGTATGAAAGGGGCCTTAAAATAGGCATAAGTTATATTTGCACCACTTTGAGGGACTTTTACACTGCCAGAAGGTCAAAGAAAATCAGGCCCCATGTCACCAAACTACTCCAATAGTTATTTGGGGGTTCCCACCTTTGCTCCTCTCTTTGCCTGGTAAGGATAACCAAGATACAGAATGGAAGCTGTCTCACCTTTTAAAAGGAGCGATTTTTGGTTTATAGCTGCTTATTTCTTCCCAAAGTATTTATTTGTTTAAAAAAATCTTTGATTTGATACTATTTAAAAACACCAGGCTTGTGTTTGCTGCGGGATTTGTGGTTTTTAGGGATGGGGAGAGAGTAGTTTAAGTTGATTAAATCCCATGTTCACTCCTCAGATTTGAAACTGTTAAAACCAGTTTTAAATAAAGAATAATTATTGGAAAAGAAACGATATCTTCAAGTCCTGCACTGAGTTTTTCCAGCACACAAAAAGGGAGGTAAATTCTAAGAAATACATGACTCAGAGAAATCAATCTCTTCTGTTTGGATCAGTTGTACTGAGTTTACAATACAGTGAAGTGAATTGTGTGCAGCACTCCAGCTTTGTGCAGATGTCTACACTACAAAATTAGGTCAAATTTATAGAAGTCGGTTTTGTAGAAAGCGGTTTTATACAGTCGATTGTGTGTGGCCCCACACAAGTGCTCTAAGTGCATGTAGTCGGCGGAGTGTGTCCACAGTACTGAGGCAACCGTCGACTTCCGGAGCGTTGCACTGTGGGTAGCTATCCTGCAGTCTCCACCGCCCGTTTGAATTCTGGGTAGAAATCCCAGTTCCTGATGGGGCTAAAACATTTGTCACAGGTGGTTCTGGGTACATATCGTCAGGCCCCCCTTCCCTCCCTCCTTCTGTGAAAGCAAGGGCAGACAATCGTTTTGCGCCTTTTTCCTTGAGTTACCTGTGCGGACGCCATACCACGGCAAGCATGGCGCCCGCTCAGCTCACTGTCACTGTATGTCTCCTGGGTGCTGGCAGATGTGGGACTGCATTGCTACACAGCAGCAGTTTATTGCCTTTTGGCAGCAGACAGTGCAGTATGACTGGTAGCCTTCATCGACGTAGTCCTGGGTGCTCTTTTAACTGACCTTGATGAGGGAAGGGGCGCCTGGGCAAACATGGGAGTGCCTCAGTCAGGTCATTTCCCTTTTAAGTTTCGTCTCATGGCGATTGAGTCCTACTGGCAGTGAACTGTCTTTTAATCAGCAGCCAGCAGAAGATGATGGCCAGCAGTCATACTGCACCGTCTTCTGCTGAGCACCCAGGAGATGACGATGGCTAGCGGTCATACTGCACAGGCTGTTGCCAGCAAGATGTATAAAGATAGATGAAGTGGCTCAAAACAAGAAATAGACCAGATTTGTTTTGTATTCATTTTCTCCTCCCTCCCCCTGTGAAATCAACAGCCTGCTAAACCCAGTTTTGAGTTCTATCCTTGAGGTTTTGAGTTCTATCCTTGAGGGGGGCATTCAGTTTCTCACAAAGCCACCCCCTGTGTTGATTTTAATTCCCTGAAAGCCAACCCTGTAAGCCATGTCGTCAGTCGCCCCTCCCTCCGTCAGGGCAACGGCAGACAATCGTTCCGCACCTTTTTTCTGTGCAGACGCCATACCAGGGCAAGCATGGAGCCCGCTCAGATCACTTTGGCAATTAGGAGCACATTAAACACCACACACATTATCCAGAAGTGTATGCAGCACCAGACCCTGGCAAAGCGAAACTGGGCGAGTAGGTGACATCAGCAAGAACTGCTGATATCAAGGGTAGTGATCCTGGGAAATGTGCAGGTCATAGTGGATGACTTTGCTGCAATGGGATTCCCTAACTGTGGTGGGGCCATAGATGGAACCCATATCCCTATCTTGGCACCAGAGCACCAAGCCGGCGAGTACACAAACCGCAAGGGGTACTTTTCAATAGTGCTGCAAGCACTGGTGGATCACAAGGGATGTTTCACCAACATCAACGTGGGATGGCCGGGAAAGGTACATGATGCTCGCATCTTCAGGAACTCTGGTCTGTTTCAAAAGCTGCAGCAAGGGACTTTATTCCCAGACCAGAAAATAACTGTTGGGGATGTTGAAGTGCCTATAGTTATCCTTGGGGAACCCAACCTACCCCTTAATGCCATGGCTCATGAAGCCGTACACAGGCAGCCTGGACAGTAGTCAGTAGCTGTTCAACTACAGGCTGAGCAAGTGCAGAATGGTGGTAGAATGTGCATTTGGACTTTTAAAAGCGTGCTGGCGCAGTTTACTGACTCGGTTAGACCTCAGCGAAACCAATATTCCCACTGTTATTACTGCTTGCTGTGCGCTCCACAATATATGCAAGAGTAAGAGGGAGACGTTTATGGCTGGGTGGGAGGTTGAGGCAAATTGCCTGGCCAGTGGTTACGCACAGCCAGACACCAGGGTGGTTAGAAGAGTACAGGAGGGTGCGGTGCGCATCAGAGAAGCTTTGAAAACCAGTTTCATGACTGGCCAGGCTACGGTGTGAAAGTTCTGTTTGTTTCTCCTTGATGAAACCCCCCGCCCCTTGGTTCACTCTACTTCCCTGTAAGCTAACCACTCTCCCCTCCCCCCTTCGATCACTGCTTGCAGAGACAATAAAGTCATTGTTGCTTCACATTCATGCATTCTTTATTAATTCATCACACAAATAGGGGGATAACTACCAAGGTAGCCCAGGAGGGGTGGTGGAGGAGAGAAGCACTAGGAGGGGTGGTGGAGGAGGGAAGGACAAGGTCACACAGCACTTTAAAAGTTTAAAACTTATTGAATGCCAGCCTTCTGTTGCTTGGGGAATCCTCTGGGGTGGAGGGGCTGGGTGGCCAGAGGCCCCCACCACTGCGTTCTTGGGTGCCTGGGTGAGGAGGCTATGGAACTTGGGGAGGAGGGATGTTGGTTACACAGGGGCAGTAGCGGCAGTCTGTGGCCCTGCTGCCTTTCCTGCAGCTCAACCATACACTGGAGCATATGAGTTTGATCCTTCAGCAGCCTCAGCATTGAGTCCTGCCTCCTCTCATCACACTGCCACCACCTTTTAGCCTCAGCCCTCTCTTCAGCCCGCCACCTCTCCTCCCAGTCATTTTGTGCTTTCCTGCACTCTGACATTGTTTGCCTCCACGCATTCGTCTGTGCTCTGTCAATGTGGGAGGACAGCATGAGCTCAGAGAACATTTCATCACAAGTGTGTTTTTTTTGCCTTCTGATCTTCGCTAGCCTCTGGGAAGGAGAAGATCCTGTGATCCTTGAAACACATGCAGCTGGTGGAGAAAAAAGGGACAGTGGTATTTAAAAAGACACATTTTATAGAACACTGGGTACACTTTCACGGTAAACCTTGCTGTTAACATTACATACATAGCACATGTGCTTTCGTTCCAAGGTCGCATTTTGTCTCCCCCCAGCACGTGGCTAGCATCTCCCTCCTCCCCCCTCCCTGTGGCTAACAGCAGGGAACATTTCTCTTCAGCTACAGGCAAACAGCCCACCAGGAACAGGCACCTCTGAATGTCCCCTTAAGAAAAGCACCCTATTTCAACCAGGTGACCATGAATGATATCACTCTCCTGAGGATAACACAAAGAGATAAAGAACGGATGTTGTTTGAACGCCAGCAAACATACACTGCAATGCTTTGTTCTACAATGATTCCCGAGTATGTGCTACTAGCCTGGAGTGGTAAAGTGTCCTACCATGGTGGATGGAATAAGCCTGCCGTCCCCAGAAACCTTTTGCAAAGGCTTTGGGAGTACATCCAGGAGAGCCGCGAATGCCAGGGCAAATTAATCATTAAACATGCTTGCTTTTAAACCATGTATACTATTTTAAAAAGGTACACTCACCAGAGGTCCCTTCTCCGCCTGGCGGGTCTGGGAGGCAGCCTTGGGTGGGTTCGGGGGGTACTGGCTCCAGGTCCAGGGTGAGAAACAGTTCCCGGTTGTCGGGAAAACTGGTTTCTCTGTTTGCTTGCTGTGAGCTATCTTCCTCATCCCCAAAACCTGATTCTGTGTTGCCTCCATCTCCATTGAAGGAGTCAAACAACACGGCTGAGGTAGTGGTGGCTGACCCCCCTAAAATGGCATGCAGCTCATCATAGAAGTGGCATGTTTGGGGCTCTGACCCGGAGCGGCCATTTGCCTCTCTGGTTTTCTGGTAGGCTTGCCTCAGCTCCTTAAGTTTCATGTGGCACTGCTTCAGGTCCCTGTTATGGCCTTTGTCCTTCATGCCCTGGGAGATTGACAAATGTTTTGGCATTTCGAAAACTGGAACGTAGTTCTGATCGCATGGATTCCTCTCCCCATACAGCGATCAGATCCCGTACCTCCCAGTCGGTCCATGCTGGAGCTCTTTTGCGATTCTGGGACTCCATCATGGTCACCTCTGCTGATGAGCTCTGCATGGTCACCTGCAGCTTGCCACGCTGGCCAAACAGGAAATTGAAATTCAAAAGTTTGCGGGCCTTTTCCTGTCTACCTGGCCAATGCATCTGAGTTGAGAGTGCTGTCCAGAGCAGTCACAATGGAGCACTCTGGGATAGGTCACGGAGGCCAATATCGTCTAACTGTACCCCAAATTCGACCCAACAAGGCCGATTTCAGCACTAATCCCCTTGTCGGGGATGGAGTAAAGAAATCGATTTTAAGAGCCCTTTAAGTTGAAAAAAGGGCTTCGTCGTGTGGATGGGTGCAGGGTTAAATCGATTTAACGCTGCTAAATTCGACCTCAACTCCTAGTGTAGACCAGGGCTTAGATTCAGGCTAACTTGAAGGTAGTTTCTATCGGCTAGAAGGCACCAAACCAGCTTGAACACTGACCTCAGGACTCCTGCTCCACACTCAAACCCCTGCTAAGCAAGTGAGAATAGCTACATTTGTACTGCAGCAGTGACATGACAGGCATTGCAATATATTCAGCAGTCCATTCCAGGACTGGCTGGCCCAGAACAGGACTTAAAGATCCTTGGTATCTGTGTGGTGAATTTAGGCAGCATAGACAGTGTTTAAATGTGGAACTATTGAGCTAGAAAGCACAACAGGGTCATGGCTGTGTCCAATTGCGGCAATAAAGAATCTCCTTACTACTCATTGCAACTGAGTCCTGTCTCTTCTCTACCCCAAGGGAAAATTCAGACATTTTCACAGCGAGAGGGTAAGGCCTGTACATCCTCCCCATGCTTCTGCTGCCCATTTCACCAAATGGCATTTCTGATGGCCTTTCAGGGGCAACTTATTATTGCCTGAAAGGGATGTGCCACAATGGTCACTTCAGAGGCAAAGGGATAAGACAGGAAGGGGTGAGCAGCTCATTCAGAACCATTGGGAGTAACAGACCCATCTACAAAATGCTCCTTTTCATAACAAATGTACAATTCAATGTCAGAAGAAGGGTAGCTCAGGGTTTGTCTCCTTGTGTGTTCTCAGGGTAGAAATACTGAGCTTTTCCAGATTTAGATTCCTGAAAATAAAAACTTAACTTCATTGTATACCTTGGACTCTATTGGTTTATTTTGTTATCTGGCTTTGTGCCCCCCCAACTATTACAGTTTCTTTCCTGATGGGTCAGATATCTGGGGCCTACAGGGAAGCCCATTGCTCTTGTACTGAAGCAAAACTGCCAGCTGACTGAATGCATGCACCGAGGCTTATGCAGCTCTTTACCCTGGGCTGCTGTTTGGCTGAGAATGGTCAGATTCCTTGATTTCCATGGACACAGTGGGCAGAGGGCCTTGTGGATTCTCCAGTAGCCATGTCCAGTAGTTTCCACTTCGAGTCCCTGAAATTAGTGAAACCTGACTGATTCCTGAAACATGCCTGAAATCCTGCTTTATCTTTGAAATGCAGACATTATTGCTCTCCAGACAATGCACCTTATGTAAGATAATAACCAATAAAGTCCCTTTCCACCAGTAGATCTCAAAGCCCTTTACAAAGCAGGCAATCATTAGCCCCATTTTACAGATGGGAAACTGAGGCACAGAGGTCAAGTGCCTAAGGTCACACATAGCTGGCCAGTAATTGAACCCAGATCTCAAGTCCCAGTCCAGTGCTCTATCAACTAAGCCACACTGCCTAAGCAGATCATGGCTACTGCTCAATAACCAATCTCATTTCCCACTGCTTATCAATCCTGTATGAGGCTGAGGAATTCAATACTGGGAGATATTCATTGTATTTTATTGGTGCTCATTAATTACTGGCTGGTCAAAGCTCCACCAAAGTAGTTTGCCTCGGGTAAAAACCAGACACAGCAGTAGTAAGAAGCAATGAAAATTTTAAGAGACACTAGATTTATAAACTGTGTCCACTTTAAACTGTCCATATCCCACAATCTGTTATCTGCAGTTTTACAGCTCTTACCACTCAAGTCTGTTTAAAAAAAAAAAGAAGAAAAAAAAGCAGTTTTTAGAGAAAACAAAAAAGACTAAAGACATTTATTGGCCTATGAGGTTACGCTCACAGGAAACATTTTAATAGATCAGATTTGTCAATAAATACTTGCAGAACAAGAATGAGGTTTTGTTGATAAATTGTCTGAGTCCACATCAGATGTATTTATATCAATGGATGCAGAATAATGAAAGTATACTTTGATCGAAAACCAAAGGCATTGTCAAAATTACAGAACATAAAGATGAATTCAGTATTATTAAAAAGTTGTCCTGATGGTCTGGTAACTGTGACAACAGGATACCTGCTCTTTGACCCCCTTTTGTCCTTCTTGAGTGCAGCCCTCAGTTGACAGAACCTGCGTCCTTTACTTCTCTCTGGGTGGAACCCTGGAGACCAATCGCTCTGAGACTGGATCTTCGGGCTATAGTCTCTCCCCCATTTCCTAACCCAACAATCTCAGCTAAGTTTGGCACCTGTAAGCCCTTTACTTCTGGGGACCTGTGACAACAGTGAAGTAGAGTCACTAAAAAACCCAGCTTCCTCAATACACAGCATTATTTATTCTTTCACCCAAAGGTGGGCAGAGCAAAGGGGTACACATTAAAGCTCTAGACACAATTTTTTTCCTTGCAAGCATTTATAAGTTCCCTCAGCCCATATAAACCCCATCTCTGGCCGCGAGAAAATTGACTGTCCCCTGCTCTGTCTCTCATCTTGCCAGCCTGGCATCTCTCACTGACTCTCCCTTTGCTCACTCAAACCCCCTTTTTGAAGCCCAGGGTCCTGTAATGGTTTAGTATTCCCTTTGATCTGTGTGTTCTCAGCCTTGGGAAAACAGTTATGTCACCAGGGTTGGGAAACAGGAGTCACCTCTTCACAGCTATAAACCTGGCTATTGCATCTGAGTGTTTGTTGGGATGTTCCTTATCTAGGCCTGACTGAGTTGCCTTTCCTGTTTGGTTCCGCTAGTAACCTCTTTTGATCTAACTCCACAGCAAGTAACCCTATCATAACCAAACACACAAAAGCATAAACAATATTCATAAAAAATAATTCAGATATTTCCCAGTTTGTCACCCCTGTGTAAGGCTCTTTAATTGGTATTTTGTCTTCTGTACCCTTTGCATGCAGCTAAATTGTGTCCAGTGTCTAACTCTTGATTCTTAGTTACCACACACACATACAGTGTGAAATTTCTATAATTAGACCGTCAAATTCTCCACAAAATTTGCATGGACTCTTGCTGTGTCAGCAAACCCTACATTTGCTCATGCTACATAAGTAATTGGATGTGTGCACACAATTTTATTCACAGTTACCTGTTTGCACATGCATTTCCCTGTTTGAGCTCACAGATGTAGGATTTGCATATACCAGTTTTCTGGGTGCCACTTAGGTGGCCCAGCTTTGAAAAAAAATGGCCCCTAATTTTAAGTACTTATTATTGAGCTAAAGCCAGGAACACCTTCAGGAAATCAAAATACAACACCCAAACCAAACTTAAGATTTATCAGAGCTGTGTACTTTCAACACTACTTTATAGTGCAGAATGCTGGGGAATGAGAAAGTATGACATGTCCAAACTGTCTTCATTCCATACAACCTGCCTCAGAAAAATCCTCCGAATCTTTTGGCCTAGAACAATCTCTAACCAAGATCTATCGACACAGTGCAGCAAAGAGGATCTGAACACCATCATTGTCAGGAGGCGTTAGAGATGGATCGGTCATGTGCTTTGGATGGAAACTGATTCCATCACCAGAGTAGCAATAAGATGGACACCTGAAGGCAAGCGAAAATGAGGCCGCCCGAAAACAACATGGCAAAGAGATGTGGAAGCCAACCTGAAAAACCTGGGGCACAGCTGGGAAACCACTGAAAGACTTGCCAGAAACAGACAGGAGTGGAGGAGCTTTGTCACTGCCCTAAACGCCAGAGGTGTAATAGGAACATGATGATGATGATGATGATATTGAATTGCAAATAAATGTAGGCTGTAGAAGTAAAATGCAGCAATTTGCTGGTCTCTTGCTATCTTGGTCAGCAGAGTGTGTGGGGAGCTATGAGGAGGGGTATATCAGCCCCTGAAACAGAGGGAATTTCTAATGCTGCTCAGTCACTGATTATGAAGGGGCATGATGGGTTCTGTTAGGATGTCCCATCCATCTTCGTCCTCATCGAGAAAGATTTGAGCCATAAATTGTGCAGTTTGCTGAAGGTGGGAAATGGGTGAGGGTGAGTCCTTAGAGCCCTGCAGGGATGCAGAGGAGATGAAAGCTTCAGGGGGAAAACATGCACTTTTGTTACTGAATGAAAAAGGCCCGATGAAGACTTAAGAACAGTGATTATTTCTGAGGAAGGCCACGTCCATACACAGCCCTGGTCTACACTATGAACTTGTGCTGCTATAACTATGTCCAAACTTCCAGTGTAGAGCTTCTCCCATCAACATAGCTCCTGCCTGTCGAGAAGGTGGAGTAGCTACGCCGACGGGAGTTCTCCCACTGGTGAAGTTAGTGTCTTCACTAAGCACTACAGCTGCCACTGCAGTGTTGTAAGTGTAGACAAACCGAGAATTAGCCCCGATTCCAGCCATCGGTGACCACCATCAGTGTAGCTGAACAGTGCAGATCCCTAAATGAAGGCAAAGAATGCAGTAATTTTCACAGATTGAGCCTTAGCCTGGCTTGAAATTGGAGTTAGCTCAAATCAGTGCAAATTATAAACTTTTCTTGCCTACACTAGGAATTTGCTCTGATGCAGCTAGACCAATTGCTGGCCTCTTGAGCTTTCAACTGGGGTTAATGCCCCGAGTAGGCAAGGCCTGAGTTACCCAACAGTGTTTTAGTGATGTGAGAATAATATTGTATAATGCACTGTGATTATTACTAATTCTTTTGAGCCAAATCTTGAAGTCCCCACCTCATTCCTTCCTCAGGCAAATCTTCTATTGGCTTCCACACTGAGTTTTGCCTAGTCTCACTACACATATAGGTGTTACTTAGAGGACTGACAGATCTTGCCATTAGTAACCAAAGATTTAATTTAAAGCAATATAAACGGTGCTGTAGAGTTGAGCTTGAAGAAGTGGCAATTAAAATGCATCTGCTATGATGGAATTAACTTTAACAAAGATCTTAATGATGATATTAGAAGTCATGTGTGAAGTTTTATTCCCTATGTGTGGAGTAACAGTAAAAATGATTAAAAAAAAGTCACAAAAACCTTGACATAATATTAAACATGACATTTGGGAGCCTGATAGAATCACCTCTCAGACATTTTACCATAATGACAAAGAGAGATATCCTCCTCGTCTGCCTGTGTGTCATTTGAATCAATTTAGCCTAAATTTGCTTTTTCTTCTATTAAAGGTCATTCTTTTGTAAAGTGATTGTTATAATTGTTATCATTCTAGATCATTTATGTCAAATTTAGACTTGATTAATTTTGAGAGAATCACTCTAATAGATGATTAGCTAATAGATTTGTGCTACAGTTCAGGCAAAATATGCAGTCAGAGGACTGTCAGCTGAAGAACATATGAATTAAGCAGAAGTTTGTCTTGCACATCTCTATATTATTTTTTTGTTCAAGGGTTGGGATTGGAGCGATTGCTATCCCCCTGCCCAGTCTCTCTCTTCACCAGTTATTCACCACTGATTTTTGCTTTTAACCTGTGTACCAGAGGCAAGACAGCCTCTGAATTGTTCTAGGAACAAACAGAAGGGCAAATGTTTCACAAGGTTGAAAGGTTCAACCAGTTCTCTGAGCCGATTTCCAGTTTTAAGTATTTATCAGTACATCATAATACATCAAATAGGAACTCCAGGAAGAGCTGAAAAGCCAAACAAAACTGAATTGCCATCCTCTGCCTGCCAACTTGATTCCTGACTACTGGTTACTTGGCAGAGTCTATTACTTACAATATCTGAGTATTTCAGTACAGAGAACAAAAAGGAATGGAGTGTAGCAAAATCATTAGAGCACTGGCCAGAGAGCGAAGGTACCACAGTACTAATTCCAAATCTGCCAGTGATTCTCTCCTATGGCCCCGAGAGAGGAATTTAATTTCATGCCTCACTTTACCTATCTGTAGTATTAACACAGTTAAGCCTGTATGGCTGCCTGCTAGCCACAGTAATCTGTTTTAAATCTGCAAAATCACAGTTCCTGCGAGATTTCATATCCCCTCTAGATTAACTTGTCTCATGCTTGGATGCCATCTGGTGACCCATCCAGTGGTTTAATTGCATTGCAGTCAACTTGCTGAGGTAGCAGCAATGGGAAGCCACTTCAAGATTAAGGTTTCTCTTCTTCTACTCCATATATGAAAATTGCAATTTTAAAATGAAGGCAATTTAATTTCCAAGTAGAGATCTGCCTATTTTTATTTGTGTTTTAAACACACAGGATGCTTTGGAAGTGCGTAAAAGGAAATCACCTTGAGAGTATAATAACCAGCTGCAAAATATGGTATCCCGCTGGTTACCATTATTAAGCAGATTCCATCATGTTAGCAGTACCTGCCTCAGAGGACTATGGCAAGGCTTAAACAAGTAACATTTTAAAGCAGTCTGAGGGCTTTAGATGAAAAGTGCTGTATAAGAAGTCTGGGGGCCTGACTCTGATCTCAATTAGGTTCTGGTCCAATCAGTGTCTTCCTGTTGACTTTAGTGTAAAGGCCTGATCCAATGACCACTGAAGTAAGGGCCCCTGTCCAGCAAAGTACTTAAGCATGTGCTTAACTGTCAGTAGGGTGACCAGACAGCAAGTGTGAAAAATCCGGACGGGGTGGGGTGTAATAGGAGTCTATATAAGAAAAAGACTCAAAAATCAGGACATCTGGTCTCCCTAACTGTAAGCAAGTGAGTAGTTTCATTGAAGTAAATGACGCTGATTGCATGCTTAAAGTTAAATACTAACTATGTGCTTTAAGTCCATCTCTATTGAGCGAAGCACACAATGTGCTTAAGTGCCTTGCTGAATCAAAATCTTAAACTGAGAATACAGTATTGCCAACCTAAAGCATTCAAAAATCATAGTCAGGTCCCCCTAAAAATCTTTTCCTTTGCCTTCTGGTTTTTGAGTCTTTAAGGTGCACTCAGGTCATGTTTTCCAGCTTCTCTTTGCAAACACACAGATCAGAAACTGACAATACTGCTAGTGATTCTCCTAAAAAACAATGGAGTTATGACTATACAAAACTGTTACGAGAACATGTGGGCTGTTTCTTTTCTACCCCTATTTTTGATGAAGCTACCATATATATGCCATCAGTTTTGTTTGGGTTTGAAATCTGTTTGGCACGTCAGCTTTTACCAGTAGTGAAACAGTCCTCCCTCAATCATCAACTTTGCCTCACCCCCTCCCTTTTCCTCTGTTTGAAGAGGTCTCACAGCTTCCCATCCCTGTACTGCTATCCCTGTACACCTTCTCCAAAACAATGAATGTGAGGCCACAATCTGTAAATCCAGCTTGAATTGGAAAGAGAAGCCTCCTGGCCATGCAGATTGCATTGGTTTTGTCTGTCTTCATTTATTTTTTACTGGAGTGGACAATGTTGAAATGCTGCCACCTTCTGTTAGACTCTTGTGCTGCTAATAGGCTGCAGCAGCATGCTTCCCCCAGCTTCCCTGAGACTGGTAAGCTGATTTATCCTGATCCTGAATTGCACTACTGCCATATAAAACATGACAAGTTAAACGCAAAGCCTGCCAAAAAATCTCGATAGGCTCAGCTTTTGTGAAGCAGCACTTGAAAAGACCATTACTACCACCATCCAACTAAAGCATGCTCGATATTTTTGACAGTGAATTATCTGAACAGCAGTTTATCTCAGTGTTCACTTGGTGTTATAACAATTTAAGGATTCAACAAATGGAAGATAAAAAAAAAGGTGCCATTGTTCTAACTACAGGTAGTTAGTGCGAGGTTTCTCTTTGAATTTTGAGATGATTTGGATTTACTCCCAGCTACATTTCATACGGGACCCATGAGCAGTTAGTTACTATAGGTTTTGGATGTGCTTAGTTTTTGTCATAAGGCCCCAGGAATACAAATACAGGCTCACACTGGTTCCTAGGCTGGTGTGAATTGTCACTGCTTCCAGGACAGGGACTGCAAGATCATGTCGGAAAGAACAGGCACTGTAAAACTTCCCCCTTGTCCTCCATTCTGGACCAGCATTTCTCACACTGATACCCCTTACAAGACACAGAAGCAAATGCATAATGGCACCCATCCCTGCACAGGAGCAAAGGTTTAAAATCCCCCTGAAACCAACATTGTTCTAGTCTAAGCCATCTCTTAAAAGCAAGATGCTCAGCAATGTAGCATCCATTTTCTCCAACTCCCTCTCTCCCCTCCATGCCCCTCCCTCTCTAGAGGGCATCACCTACATCCTTAATTTGCAAGCTCCTCGTGAAGTCATCCTCAAATCTAGATCTGGACAACAAAAAAGACTTTCTGAAGAGTTATGTGATCCTGTAATAATCAAACTGTTTGCTTTTTGCGATGTAAGTTTTGGCTTCTTTTTAAGACCAACCATTCCACAGAGAATATCTCATTCCTTTCAGAGCTTTGAAAACTATCTAAACTGTCCATTATGTTTATAAAGGCACCTGTTACCTCAGTGTCTAATCTGAGACTAGTCTCATAACAGGATTGAAAAGCATTAATATAAAAAAAGTATGATGAGAGAGTCATTTCCAACAAAACCCATTCCCTTCCACCCTACCAGAGCGCTGACTACACATTCATATGCACACAGTAGTAATTTCTCCAGTGCACTGAACATATTCTTGCCTTGACCATAAGCATCACTCACTGGAGATATAACGTAAATTACTGTTGCAATAGATGGGAATACAACGTTCCTCTGAGGTTACCTTGCTTTTATTTTCCCTATTATAGTATGCTACGGACATCAAAACTGAAACATAGTAAGGCTTGACACATCCGTGTTACCCCAGCAAGTGATTAAAGTACCTCTGCTCTGCTTTTTTACTTAGCTGTGGAGACACTGTAATTTCCCTCGACCAGAGGTGTCCCAAAATACATTGCATATTCTGAAATGGAGGAACACACATAATTTGATTAAAATACAAGACCTGAAGGGCCTTCTTTAGGGAATTCCAGAGCAACTGAGATACTTTGATGGACCTTGTGGGACATCATATCACCAAAGGCAAAGGGGCCTGTTTGAGTTCAGAGAAAAAGAGGAAGGCAGCACTTATCTAAACCAAGAAGTTTGGGGCTCATTTTAGCCTGGGCACTAAGGTTTCCCAAGGGGATTCTTTTATTCTGACTCAGCTCACTGGATGTTTGCTGTATTTATATTTTAAATAAACAGCAAGTGATCATTATCATTAACACTGCAGTATTTTGATAAGGACCACTCTATCCTCACTGGCGAGGATGGTGATGACTGGCTAGGATATACCATGTCAGACTCTCTTCTGTTGGTGTAATCGGCATCCCTGCAGTGTAGTCAGTGGAGCTATGCTGATTGACAGCAGCTGAGGATCTGGTCCAGTCATTTTAAAGTGTACTTTTAATTACTGGTGTTATAGATGTGAGAGGAAGTAGTGGGCCCTCCCCCCACCAACCTGGCAGGATAATCAATGGTATTGCTGCTTGAAAAGTGCAAACGTTTCTGTCCAACATTTTCAAGAAAAATTGGCCCCTGTGTTTCACTGAAAAATTTCAGAATGTTGGGGATTTTTAAAAGCCATTGCTAGCGAGTAGGTGAAAGGCGCCTGGTGTTTCCCATTCCCTCCAAATCTATATAAGTTACTCTGTATAAGTTACTCCTTCATATCAGTGCTCAGTCGAAGAGAGTTTAAACAGAAAAGGCTGTATTGGGGCTTTCTTTTCAGCTACTGTCCACAGTGGGCAGTGATGAGGAGATGCACTGTCCCCTGGGGAGCTCCTGAAGGCATTATCCCTGACTCACTGGCAGTGGTGGTCCTTGCTCCAGCTTTTGAAAAGGTGCACCGTGCGCTGCCTCTGAACAACCCAGCTCTTCTGGTGAGTGCAGAGGGGGATGTGCCCATGATCACACTCTCCCTTTATTCCTGTCTTTTGGGAAACATCTTGCCACTGCTCCAAGCTAGTGTTGACAATATTGTTAGCTAGAGATAGGTCTAGGGACAGTGGACATCTTCTTCCGTTCTCTGCCTAATGTGTTTATAGGCTGTTCATTGCCGACTACTGTTTTCTCTGCATTACTAAACATTATAGGTTTCCATTTTGTAATTCCAACTTTTCCCCCTCATGCGCTATCCTGAAGTGCTCAGTTGAATCAACACTTCCCCAGTTATTTGGTGTGTTCTTTTTTTGAGTAGGATTTGTGGTTCTTTGACCTTTTTTGCCCCAGGCTTTTCCTTGCTGACCCAGCTTCACTGCAAGAAGCTTCTTAGAAACTGAACTCAGTGCCCTGAATACAATTATAAGCTGGCCTTTCATTTCTGAAAGATGTTGGGCTATGGTATGTCAGCAGTGAACTGCTGCATGATCTACACTTGGCCTTTGTTGGCTGCCCTGAGCAATATTAGCACTGCTTGCAGATTTTCTACTTGGGCCCATTTTTAATTTTGCAATTCATGAATGCTGGAATACATTGCTAGAGTATAAAATCTGTTATCAAAATCAACTGCTATTCCATTCCCTTTGTAACTCACACACTTGTTTTCTTTACATAGACTCTCAGCAATTGTAGGTTTGATGGCATCATTAATAAAGCATTGTTAATAATAATACTACTTTATACTTTTCGTCTAAAGAGCTCCAATTACTTTTTAAATGAAGTCACAATCCTACAGTGAGACACGGGCCACCTGCATGCATCTCATTTCAGGGGTGGGTCCTAACTAATTAAGCTTCACCACTATAAAGCAGATTGGTATTATACCAATTTTACACACAAGGAAACTGAAGAACACAGACGTTAAGTGATTTGTCCAAGGCTAAAGTTAATCAGTGGTTGACCCAGGAATATAATTCAGTAGTCACAACTGCTCTGCAATCACTTATATCCTTCCCAAAGTCAACATTATGTTTGACATTTGCTGTTCAGTTGGAGAGGAAAGATGATTTAGTGTATAGGGCATGAGACTGGGACTCAGGAAACCTAGGTTCAGTTCCTGTCTCTGTCATAGAATTCCTATGTGACCTTGGGATAGTCATCTAATCGCTTTGTATATCAGCTCCTTACCTGTGAAATTTTTGTCCAACTTCCGAATGAGGTGGTGTGAGGCTAGGATTTATTAATGATTGTGAGGGCTCTGAGTTACTACAGATAATTCTTTGTCAAGAGTCTGGCTGGTGGGTTTCACTGCATGCTCAGGGTCTAACTGATTGCCATATTTGGGGTTGAGAAGGAATTTTCCTTTGGGTCAGATTGGCAGAGACTCTTGGGGAATTATGCCTTCCTCTGCAGCGTGGGGCATGGGTCACTTGCTGGTTTGAACTAAAGAAAATGGTGGTTTCTCAGTAACTTGAAGTCTTTAAATCAAGATATGAGAATTTCATTAGCTCAACCAGAAGTTATGGGCCTGTTACGGGAGTGGTTGGATGAGGTTCTGAGGTCTGCGATGTGCAACAGCTCAGTTGATCATGATGGCCCCTTCTGGCTTAAAGTTTATGAAGTGCTCAGGCTTAATGTAATGAAGGGCATTAAAAGTTGATAGCTAGAGCTGGTTGAAAAATCTGGTGGATTGGTTTCCCTCCCCCCTCAGAAAACTTTGTTTAATCTCTAAATCATAACTTTGCCTAGGAATGTGGCCATTTCAACAAAATCTGACAGACTTTTTTTAAACAATATGGAGTATTTCATTTAGACTTGGTTTCATCTCTACTTTTACTTAAGATTTATATTATGTTTCAAACTTATTAAAATGAATAAACATTGAAACATTTCATTAAGGCCTTTTCAATATTTCTAAAATTGAATATTTCCAAATTTCCATTCCAAAGTACATTTCAAAATGTTGAGTTTTTGTCCCGGTTCAGGAATAAGAGAAATTTTGAAATATTAGGGATTGAAGCTCTGTTTTCCAACCAGCTCTGTTAATAACTTTTATATCTATATTTTAGAATAGAAGAATGAATTTAATAAAAACTAAGAAAGAGCTTTAGCCCCAAATTGAAAATGGACCAGACAGAATTTCTGGTTGAAAATTTGAGACATTTGTTTTTTAAAATTAGAACATGTCTCTGCAACCCTGCATTGCATTCAGGATGAGAAGCACTGGACTGAAGTACTCAGAGAAATGAGTGCATTTGGCTCTAAACTGGCTAGAACCAGGAAGTGGAGGAGATCTGTGAGAAAGCCTGATCTCATGAGATTTCCACAATAGAGAGAGTTGAATACAGTTGAATGAGCAGCAAAATTTTAAGGTAGAATACGTCAGTAGGGTAAATCTGAACAGAATAAACTACAAGACAGAAAGTTTGCTACCCCTGTTTGTCTTAGTTGAACTGTGCTTTTAATTTTCGGTCAAGTCACCAGAGTAGGCTTTTAAAAATCCCTCTAGGTTGTAATGTAACTAAAAGAAGAAGAAGAAGAAGATGCAAACAAAGAATGGTCTCCTAATGAGTGTGATGTTCTGTACACACTGTAGCACTGACAGGGTTAATAGATACGAAAAGCTAAATACAAGGTGATTTGCACAGCTCCAAAAATACCAGCTAAGGATCTGGCCCTACACATTTAGTGCAGCGAGAAAGCAGAGCTCGCTGGATATCTAGCATCTGATTCCCAGCAACTCTTCCACATTCTTTTCCTTTCGTCTTTCACAAATGCAGAAAGTAACACCTTTTCCATAGAGATGGCTCAAACTTCATGCTATGTATTCATTCTTCCCTTCCCCTGTGACACACTCCTCCCAAAGAGTCAGGCAGAAATGATTAGCATAGCTTCCCCATCCCCCAACATACAGCAAGGGGGAAAGAGGGACATTAAAATTGATGCATTTCTTTCTCCCAGCAGCTGACAGAGAGCTGCAGCCAGCCTCCCATTAGAAGTTGGAGAAAAGGTGAGCTCATCTTATTTGATTAGGACTGTCACCATCAGACAGTGTTTGCAATTAGTCCACGCCAGCCTTATTCAGGCTTTGGATTCCTTTCAGCAGTGAAAAAGGGAACACTTGAGCACCATTGAATTGGAGCGTGGCATCTGCTGCACACTGAGGGGAGAGGTTGGGGGTCAGCGCTTGATTTTGATAAAGCGTGCCAGATTAATTGTCTTCGGTAATCCTGTTTGTCATGGTAGATGTGCAGAGAAGTCTTTGTGGCACAGCCTGACATATGGGCTGGCCTGCTGCTTGCCTATTCAGTCACTCCCAGCACATGCTCTTCACAGTTGGCCTAGTTCCCAGAGCCTTGTTTTCCAGGGGAGTGGGCCTCCTGCTCCTATTCAGCTGGCCCCCGTCTCTACAAACCGGCTCCCTAATCTTCAAGCCTGTCTGGACTATTCAAAGCAATTGCATTATTCAGAGAGATCGGGGGTGGGAGGGTGGGGGGGTAGGGAGACAGAGAGAAAAGGAGAGAGAGAGAGAGAAGAAAGAGCAACGTAATTAAAAAAAAAGAAAAGCATCCAAGGACTTCAGGCAGAGCACTTCAGGAGGCTGATTATCGTGCTTCTCCAAATCTGAATCAATCACTAAATTATACCCTACCTTTTCTGTAAAATAAATGCTAATAAGAGGTAACTTGGACCCTGCTGATTATTAACGGCAATGGAGAGACTTTGTATGTGTGTTTTTATTATAAAATCTTGGATTCCCCCCCCCTCAGTACAATTTACACTCAATGGCAGAACATGAAACAAAATGCTACGAGGCCTCACTTACGTGCCTCAGAAGTAGGGCAATTCAGCGTTACAGTCACAGTGAAAAATCTAGGCCGACAATCTGGCCTGGAGTCCACTGAGGGGACAAGAATGGCTTTAATGGCCTGAGATCAGGCAGAAGCATCACCCAGGAGATTTAGCTTTTGCTCTGTATCACTGTGATCTCATTGGTTGAAATGCAGGCCACTTCATGTACCTACAAAGTCATTTTATGTAAGTGAATTTCCTTCAGGAGCTGGGAGTCTATATATTATATGGGCGAAGGGGGAAGAGAAAGAAGGGCATTGAGATGTGTCTGAGCCAGGCCTTTTAAAAGCCATTTGATAATATACTTAGCTATGAGTCCATGAACATTAAAAGGTATTATACTCTCCAGATTAGGCTGAGAGAGCATTTAGAATATGTATCTTTCACACCAAAAGTAGTCTTGACAGTTTAGCATATAAAGCAAAGCCTACTTAGAGATTTCTAATGGCTTTACCCTGAACTCCCTCAAAATTCCTACTGAAGTCAATGGGGCCAGGATTGATTTCACCCCCAGGGATTTCAGTAAGTAGGTGTGCATCCACTGGAGCAAATGGGAGTCTTTCTATTGACTTTAATAGTTGCTGGATCGGTGCCCCAATGACCAGATCCCCCATTCATTGTGAAACAAAATTATGCCAATTCTTAATTTTGTAATTTGCACCTATATAACACGGTGATGGCTTATGGAGAGAGAAAGATGTAGAAACAGTCAAATGGATTTAGTTTAAAGTGTGAACTGCAAAAATCAGGTGAGAACATATGAACTGGACCAAAAACAAACACTTGAGAAGCAGAATATGCACATGATGGCTGACCTCTTTTGCAAGAGTGTAGCTGCATGGAGCCTGGTTTCATGTGTGTATTATTGCCGCTTGAAACCAAGTTATGTGTAACATTTCACAGGACTATTTAAAGTCAATTCTACTGGAGGAAACAGCATATGCGGAATTGCTAGTTTTGCTTGTAAGACTCTGTGTGTGTAACACATGACTCTTGCCTGTAAAGCTGTGTAGAACAACCCTGAAGTTTCACTTCATGGTTATATTGTGTGAACTTTTTCTGTTCTGATCCATGTGAACTCATATCCCCTGAGCTTTGATTTCAAGTTTGGCATCTTAAAAGTAAGTCCAATTTATTCCAAACCATCTAGTTCCTCACAATTTTGACCCTAAACCATGACTTGGGACATCCTATCTTCCTTGTATACTCTCTCTTCAATATGTCCCAGGATCATTCTCCTCATTTACTTTTAGCTGACTTCTGGTGAGGGCAGAGGTGACCTGACAATCCATCTCCAAGGACCACCACCTCCTCCCAATGTCTTCAGGAACATACAGCTGTCTGAGGCTCTCTCTGAAGTCTTGGAATAGAGGTCAGCATGGTCAGGTTGACCACAATCCACAGAAATTATCTCTAAGGGAGCTATAAGAAAACTGACTGCCACCAGATGGAAAGATTTAGCCTGCTTCTCCTAGATAGAAATATTTTATAGCTACTTCTCCTCTGTCTATAGTATTTCCTCATTCTCCTTTGGCTTGAACCTGAGAGGGTCAACACCTCCACCTCATACCAAAGTCATTGGTAGTTAAGGACAATTGGCACCTCCCAGAACTGGGACCCTATTATCTTGCTCAGTTACACTTACCAGGTGAAGTCCTGGCCCTATTGAAGTCATTGGAGTTTTCCATTAACATAAATGGGGCCAGGATTTCACCCTCAATATCTTGCTCCTCATCACCATTAGTATCATTATACTCCTAATGCAACAATCATCAGTAGAGCTGTCCACAGGATGACAATTCTGTTTCATGGTAACTTTTTAAGATTATTTGCATTCCACATTAGAATGAAAAGAAAACCTGAATGTATTTGGGAAAAACCCCTAAAAACCAAACAGGGTGCTCTGGTCTGAGAGACTCTCTCCAACATTCGATTGCCTGGTGGTTGCACCATTGGTCTAAGATGTGGGAGATCTATGTTCCAGTCCCTAATATTTCCCTGAAAGTGTTCTGACCATCTCTAGTCATCAGTACGTACGGCAGCTGTCTTGGAAGTGTCTGCTTCATGGCTGTTCTGGTACCCGTAGGGAGTTAAAATACAAATTCCCATTTTAAATAAAACAGCCGTTTGTCTTATGGAGTAAAAGTGACTGGCTGATAAGTTAACAAGGATGAAGACTGCTCCCACATCAGGCCAGAGCACCCTGGTTATACAACATCTCTCTGACAAATATATTGTGTATTTTTGTATGAGGGGCAGCTCTGCTATTTCTGCTGATGATGCTTCTACTGATTGTCCTCTTTTTGGGGGTGGGGGCAAGTGTTATGAAATAGATACTGCAATATAAATAGTACCAATCCTAGCCATACGGGGAAAAGGAAAAATTCTTAGGTTTCTTCTTCTGTGTTGATAGGTGGCCCAATAATGAAAAAACCTTGGCCTGTAAGACAGCATTCAAATTTAATACTTTCTACTCAGATGAGTTTTCCTACTGATTCCAGTAGGCAATTTTGGCATCAAGTCTTTTCCTGAGGCTGCTGGTCCTTCAATAGAAACAAACAGGGTATTTGAATGATTCTAATGCAGTTCTAGAATTTCCACTAGGATGGCTAGCCAAACACAATACAATTTTCTAGTGAAAGCGTCTGAGACCTCTTCACTGAGTTTGTGTATGGCCTAATAGAGAACTATGGCCTGCACAGTAAAATAGTGTATCCACGGGATGATAGAAGGCCACCAGTAGCTTTTTTCCCCCCCCGACTCTTTCCCTATAATACTATGCTGCTGTTGGCCTCCCTCCATGTTCTCTGGAAGTGGAGAAGGATCAGGCCACTAAATGGTTCTCTCAGTAAGAGAGAAGTTATTACTTCTGCAGGCAATAAGCTAGACTTTATTAGCTTCCCCCACGTTGTTGCTGAGCCTGCAGTGTAAGATCAAAAGCTTCTCAAACACCCGACTCAGCCGAGCCTGGTGGCACTTGAACATATGTATCTTGTATGATCTTTCCAGACTGATGAATTTAAGGCTGTGATAGACTGGCAGAAATAGAAATTCTACCTTTTTATGGCACAGGCAACCGACAGAACCTGAGAGGGCAATGTTACTGAGGAGATATGTTGGGTGATTTGGAAAACCCATTCTATGCTTACAGTCCTGTGCCTCCAGGTCTTTTTGATAACCCTGTAATTAAAATCAGTATTTAGAATGAAGCAATAAGCTAAGGTATTATCACACTTTTTAGCATAATACTCAAGAATGGCACTCAAAAAGAACCAAACTAATAATCCAAACCCCTTGATAACCACAGTTATCACTTTTCAAGAGATGGTAGTGGCTGGTCATTTAAATTTTAAAATTGCCAAAGAACTATGTAACATCCTCCATTAAAAATGCATTGCCTCTTTTATATCTTCATAAAAGAATAATGATATTTTAATTATATATGCTATCCGTATTTACACAAGGAGGAACAAACATGAACTGGCCTCATTCCCTCTCTCTTCTTCCATTAGCATGAATCTGTTTCCTCATGAGTAGCCAGGAGATATGTGCTCTGCTGACTGAATTTTGGTCAGCCCACAGATCACATGGTGTTGAAAAGCCACTCATATACCCATTCTCACTTGTCAGTTCTTGAGGCAGTCAGAGGACTTATGGAAGGGTGAAGAGGAAAAGCATAAAGCTAAAGGGAGAATAAGCAGAAAAGAGAGGTAGGTACAACACAGAGAAACTCCTTTTACTGGTGCCACTTCCTGTTCTAGCCAGCTGGAAATCTTGACATGAAAGTACCATCATGCCATTTCCTTCTCTTGTTATTGTCTATGTGAGAGGGCTGGTGTATTAGGGTTTAGGATTGGGCCCTGAACTGTAAGGACTCATATGTTCAATGAACAGTAGTGTAGAGCCAGCTTAATTTATTATCTATTTTAACTGGCTAGTTTTCTTATTCCCGTTGCTCTGCTCCTTTATGATCCACAGCAACCTTGGAAAAACCTAATTGTTACAGTACATAAGCAAAAATACATTAGAGAACAATGTACACAACAGGTTAACTTCACCCAGGGTGAAAATTAAATACAAAAATAAAATGGAGGGTGACACACTGTAAACCCATAGACCATTATGGTCTGTCTGGCATGTCTTTCTCTTGTTAGTACGAGGACAACTCCTGAGGTCTTTTGGACATCAATGGGACCATCCCTCATCCCCAGTTAAGACATTCAGTATTTGGGACAACCATTATTGTTAATCATTTCAGTAATGCCATAAGGGTACAAGGAACTTTAGAAAATATAGCGTAATACATAGTCCCTCTGCTAAAGAGTTCCTCTGCTAAAGAGTTGACAATTTGACAGGTCGTACCTTGCTGTGGTCATGGATACCTCTTTACTCTTCCCTTCTTTGCGCGGTATCATAGGATATGAAGTTTACTATATCAGAAGACACAGCACTCTGTTTATTACCAAATGATGCTAATATAAGAAGTATGTGGAATGTGTGTAGCCTCCCTTCAAGTTCAAGGGGATCATGTGTATAATAAATCCTACCAGTTGCAAAGGCATTTAAAAGGAAGAGTAATCAGCTGTCTCTGGGAAAAGTGGTCCCTTTGGGGCTCTAATCCTTTGCCCCTCTGCCTCAGCATCCATTGCACCATCACTATTTCCCATGTTGGCAATCGGATAAGCAAACTGTCCCATTTCTCAGAAATCTCCCTGCAAGCAATTGGCTCCCTCCTTCCCTGCCCACACATACAATGTGCTGGTGACAGGTGGTTGCTGGTTTCTGTAATTCTGGTTACAGCCCAAGTCAGGCCCAGTGGCCTGTAAAGAGAGCTAGACTTTCTGAAAAGAGAAAGCTCTGGCGCTGAAAGTGCTGAGACAGACTGGTACGGGGAGTCAGGACAAAAAGCATTCAGTGCTAAAAGCCAAACCCAAACTAAAAGAGCGGCTGCCAGGATCATCACGAGGACCTCTGCTGCGCAGATGTCTACTGAACTAAGCTGAAACTGATAAAGGCCCCCCTTTTCAGACAACCCTAGCAAGACTCAGCTGTCTTGCTTGATTAATATTAGTCCAAGGGTCACAGATACGTGATAGACATCGGACACTCAGAGCACACAGCCTAGCTGGGAATGGCTGGCAAAAAGTGTTTAAGCTCAGTCTTAGCAAACAAACGGAGCACCAGATTTGCAGGAATGAAAGGGGTTAGTGCTTTTTTTGATAGTAGAAAACTCTGCAGAAGTGACATTTGTTTTAAGTGTCATTCGACCAGGATTGAGCTAAATGAAAAATAATAATAATAAATAATAATAAGAAAGAGATAGCCCAATATTTTAGTACTTGCAGTAGGTATCCATGGACTATAACATTTATATTTTACTGCTCACCTCAGTCTACTTTCACATGCTTCAGGAAGCTAGAAATTGGACTTTGTTAACAGTGTGTTAACAGGCACAGTCTGTGACTTCACAAGGCATTTTATCCACTTACCCCACCGTGCGTTTATGTAAGCTTTCCCCACAACATGCTGACTCTCAGGTTGTGTTCAACACCTCACAAGGCTCTGATTCAGCAAAACACTTAAGCCTATCCTGAAGACTCATTGGGTAAAGTCAGTGAGACTTAAAGCACACACTTTATTTCAATAGCCTTAAGAATATGCTTTAAAGGTAAATGCCTTGCTGAATCATGGCTTATGTTCTGAGAGGTCAGTGCACCTGCCAAGCACCTGTTAATCCCACTGAAGTCAATGAACACAGAAGCCCATAGAGCACTGGGAATTGTGGGTGCTCAGCACCTTTTTGAAGGCCTGGCCATACAGACACTCTTGGAACATGGAAAGTAAATGAAAGGAGAGATGCTGCTGGTGGTGGTTGGGGATTTCTTGTGAAGAACATTCAAAATACATTGAAAAGGCAAAAGGTAATGATTTGGTTTGTTTACATTACAATGGAGGGCATGGCTGGCTTTTCATTTTAACCCTCTGTCTTCCGGAGTTTAACACACCGCCATAAAATCCCACTCCCTAATATCTGTTTAGATCACTAGGACACACACCTCTTTTGGAAGCCAAACAAAACACACACCCTAGGATAACAACCTACTGAGCAAAAGACCTGCATTTCAAAAAATGTGTACATGATGACTGACTGCAACTTATTTTAGAATCTTTTGCATTAGGATTTGTAAGGGATGAGTTTCAGAGTAGCAGCCGTGTTAGTCTGTATCCATAAAAAGAAAAGGAGTACTTGTGGCACCTTAGAGACTAACAAATTTATTAGAGCATAAGCTTTCGTGAGCTACAGCTCACTTCATCGGATGCATACAGTGGAGAATATAGTGGGGAGATTTTATATACACAGAGAACATGAAACAATGGGTGTTACCATACAGACTGTAACAAGAGTGATCAGGAAAGGTGACAGATTTCAGTTTTCATGAAGTTGATAGATTTCCACTCCAAACGGCTAAATTCAGTGCCTTGCATAATGACAGTGAAGAAACAGATTGACAAAGCCAGAAGAGTACCCAGAAGTCACCTACTACAGGACAGGCCCAACAAAGAAAATAACAGAACACCACTAGCCATCACCTTCAGCCCCCAACTAAAACCTCTCCAACGCATCATCAAGGATCTACAACCTATCCTGAAGGACAACAGATCTTGGGAGACAGGCCAGTCCTTGCTTACAGACAGCCCCACAACCTGAAGCAAATACTCACCAGCAACCACACACCAGAACAACTAACCCAGGAACCTATCCTTGTTTATTTCCTCCCCCCAGCTGTTCCTCAGACATTCTTGTCAACTGCTGGAAATGGCCCATCTTGATTATCACTTCAAAAGTTCCACCCCCCCACCCCAGCTCTCCTGCTGGTAATAGCTCACCTTAAATGATCACTCTCGTTACAGTGTGTATGGTAACACCCATTGTTTCATGTTCTCTATGTATATAAATCTTCCCACTGTATTTTCCACTGAATGCATCCGGTGAAGTGAGCTGTAGCTCACAAAAGCTTATGCTCAGATAAATTTGTTACTCTCTAAGGTGCCACAAGTACTCCTTTTCTTTTTTCAGGAAAGGTGAGCTATTACCAACAGGAGAGCTGGGGTGGACCTTTTGTAGTTATAATCAAGGTGGGCCATTTCCAGCACTTTACAAGAACAGTAGGAGGGGAAATAAACATGGGGAAATAGTTTTACTTGGTGTAATGACCCATCCACTCCCAGTCTTTATTCAAGCCTAAGTTAATTGTATCCAGTTTGCAAATTAATTCCAATTCAGCAGTCTCTCATTGGAGTCTGGTTTTGAAGTTTTTTTGTTGAAGAATTGCCACTTTTAGGTCTGTAATCGAGTGACCAAAGAGATTGATGTGTTCTCCGACTGGTTTTTGAATGTTATAATTCTTGATGTCTAATTTGTGTCCATTTATTCTTTTACGTAGAGACTGTCCAGTTTGGCCAATGTACATGGCAGAGGGGCATTGCTGGCACATGATGGCAGTGTCATTGTCTGGTCAGTAATCTACTGACTCCAGCACGCAAGGATGAATTTAATTTAAAAGGGAACTGCAAGCTCCATCGTGTTCAGTTATGTTAACTTTAAGAAGCATCCATGACAATTATCTAAGCCTTTTCTTTTTTTGAGCCAAACATTAAAAACCAAACAAAAAGCTAGCTTAACCGAGTATTGGGTTAATTTGAGTTAATTTGGGTTAACTATCCCTTTGCCTTGGAAAACCTAGTTTCACATTTTGCTCGGCTCATAAATGAAAGTGAGTTACTTGCTCTGTTCTCCCCAGTGGATGGTTGAGCACCTAATTCATTTCTGCAGGTGCACTCTTTTCAGGGCAGAACTGGATTTGAAACGATATTATGGTAAGAATGGCAATGAACTCTATTTCTACAACTATCCCACTTGTTTTAGTCAAGAAAGTAGAGCTTCAAAAATGGGACTAAGAATTAAACAGAAATCATTGCATCTCAGATCACCCACTCTTTGGTGACTCTCTGGGACGTCTACTTAGACTGTACACTCTTAGAAGTTGGAAGATACTGCCATCTATAATACAACTTGCACCCTGGGGGTGCGTAAAAAACAAATAAATAATAATTCCTAGGCTCTAGAACATTAGATATGGACACATTTTCAATCTCAGTTCTGGAGTTGGTGGGGGGGGGGGGGGGAAGAGAGTTTGTTAGCTGAATAGTAGTAATACTCTGCAATTTCATAACATGTTTCACTGGAGAATCTCAAACCACTTTGCAAACCTCAACACTCCTTGGAGGTACATTTCAATTTAGACAGCAAGGTCAATGTCATACAGCCAAGAACAGAACTTAGTTCTTGACTCCCACTGTTTACCCACACTGTTTCCTTTCATGTATTTAAAATTCTGTTTTGTAATTATCACATGAAGTGGGGCATTTGTCATGCAGTGGTTAGGGTAGGGGGCTAAGAGAGTCAGTAATCCTGGGTTGCACTGTTTTCACTATGTGACCCTGTGAAAGTCCCACAGCCTCTCTGTGAGGAAAATAAAGCTTACTCATCTTTGGAGAGTGCCTTAAGATTAATCGGTTTTGAAAAATGTTAATAAATACAATTAGTGCCAAGACTGAAAACCACAGAGGGATTTTCACTTCAGAAAAACAAAAACAAAACCAAAATGGCTAAATCCAAACTTTCTAACCCCAAATGAAAAAGTCTTGTTGTTTTGCCCATCTCTTTTTTCTTTTGGCCAATACAACAAACAAAATTAACTCCAGCCATACAGCTGCGGTTTTCTGACTGCCTTCAGTTTCTGCTTAGATAGCTCTGACTCAAACAATGCTTTGAGACACTGGGCCACATTCATCCCCAGTTTAACCCCACTGACGTCAATGGTATTACACTCAGAATGAATTTGCCTCATTGATATTATTTTCTGAAAGTTCTATCTACTCCCTAAATGAAATTAGTACCCCACTTCCTAAACCTTTATTTTGCAGATAAGTAGCCTGACTGTTATCAGTTATACTGGTATAACACCAAAATAACTCTACACAAGTAGATTAAGTGGGAAGGGAACCAGGCCCGTTGGTTTTACATCATTGAATTGCAGCTATCTGTTGGTATTGTGACATTAGTCCACACCACTAGATTTGCATCATAGTTAAGTGCCCTTTATTTTGTTTAGATCATTTTTGTTCATCTCTGCAGCTTGAGTACAACAAATTAACTCATTTTACTGAGAATTTACGTGTGGATCTCAACAATGTGGCTCAGACATACTGCAGTGCCATTACTCAAAGAATATTGACTTTCTGTATGCCATTACAGAGGATTACCTAAACAGACAATATTGAGCAAATGTTTATTATATTAGGTTTTAACAGTGACTCTATTAATCAATGTACTAGCTGGTCCAACACCCACATCAAAACCACATATGGTAGACCTAAATGTAAGCTCTTTTAAAGGAACAACAATTTGAATGTCTCACTTTGAAATTAGTTTCAAAACACTCATTTTTGTCCCATCTCTTCTACTAATGCACAGATTTCTAACAGGGTCATAAGAGAGATTATTTCTTCCTATATGATCAGAGTTCAAACCTAAGTATGCTTTCCACATAGTGGCTTATGCTGCAGTGCCCACAATTTCATGGGAAGACTATGCTGTGATTTTGCTCATAAATAGAAGAACTCCCACAAAGTTAAAAATGTTCACTTCAGGCAGATAAAACATAAAAAACATTCCTTTATAAAAGTATTCCATGCCCCAATGCCTCTGGGTATTAGATATATTGTACCCTGTCAACTTATAGCAAATATTACACATAAAAAAGAAACATGATCCAATGATAACCAGGAAGAGGGTGCAGATGGAAACCATGAGCAATCTATTCTTCTTTAAAGTGAGAAACCACCCTACCAGCTCACACAGGGCTTGATCCTGCTTAGGAATACTCAGGAATATTATTTTCATATGCCCAGTAGCAGGGCATATGTGTACTATGTTAAGGGTACTCACAGGTTACCCATTGTAGCAGCAGTTGCTCTACATGTTGCAGTGGGTTGTGTAGCTTTACTGACCTTTACTACACACACTGTAAGAAAAGAGAGTATATTGGAAATGGGGCGAGGGTGGAGGGTGGATGTGGCTGGCAGGCCACGAGACCATGTACCTCACATGTGAAGTATGTAATAAGTCTGCAAAACAGTGTGTGTGTGTGCACACGTATATACATCACTACTTTACTACCAGCCCCAGCGCTTTGGGTTGGTGACTGATATAAAGTGCATCATATGTAGGCAGGATAAATGCACAGAAATCCCATCATAACCCTCCACCTTTTGTCAATTTTAGTTTTCTTGAGCACTTCCCAGCCACTTCTAGTCACAAACACTTCTCTATACATTCCAAAACAATGAGTGTAGCCGCTGTAGAGTACATGCAGAGGAGTGGCCAACTCCACAGCCTTTCCAGCCTGGGCTGGCATCCTAGGTCAGAGTGTCTATAGAAAAAGAGGAAAGCTAAAGTACAATGGAGTAGTTTAACTAAATGCTATTCTCTTTTACATAATATGGCATTTTTTGGGGCATCTAACCAGATGCTGTACCAATCATCCTCCATTATTCCCTCCTCCAGCTCTCTACTTCACATTTCACATAGCCTGAGTGCCACCCATGCATCCCTAACTGGATCACAATAAAATTTAGACAAAGTCTGGACCCAAAGAATCCCACAGAAGGAACTAGAAATCTCTAGTTAAGTCATTTGGATATAAGTGCAAAACCCAATTTCTTGGCCTGTAATTACCGGTAGTTAAAATAGGGGTCAAGCTAAAAGAGTTATTGATTTATTGAATGAAATATATCATGTAATGTAAAGACATGATGGGGGAAAGGTCCACTGGAGAGAGAAGAGTCTCAATTTTGATAAGCTTTTTCTGATTCTATTCTGTAGCAACAGACTAAGAATGGGGCTAAGAATGAAAGCACAATGATAACATAGGACCAGATTCTGATACCCTCACTCATATTGAATAGTATCTTAGTCCATGAGAGGCCCCACTGACATCAAGGAACTACTCAACATGAGTAAGGATGTCTGTCCTTCACAGTTTGCCAAAGTTAACTCCCTTGATTCTTTTCTTAATGCATTTACTAAGGGGAAGACTTTTAAAGACACAAATGGGGGTTGGGTTCCTAACTTCCATCGATTGTCCATGTAAGTATGGTGCCTAACTGTTTGCCTCTAAAAGTCTCCCCCTAAGCTAATTCAGGGTTTCCATTCCATGTGGAAAAAGTCCCGTGTAGGCTCACCAGAAGAAAAAAAAACAAAAAACTACTGGAATGTGTTGAAAGTACAGAAGTGCTGGAACTGGGGGTGCAGGGGTGCTGCAGCTTTTTATGTGGGGATCTGCTCCTGGCCCCGTGCATGGGGCCCTGGCCAGACCCCTGTCCGTATCCTCCCCTCCCAGAGACATGGCCCTGCTCCCAGACCCAGCTCGGTCCGGTGCACGGGGGGGAGGGAAGGGGTGAACAAGGGTAAAGGGCTGGCTTTCAGCACTCTCACTATTAAAAGTGTTCCAGCACCACTGTAAAAGTATAATAATTTAGGAACTGGTTTATTTAGCCGATTGAAAAATAGGAAGCTCAGAAGTGATCCAAGGTCAAATAGTTTTGATCCCTCAAACTCTAAAATCCTCAGAATCTGTATAAGGATGATATTAAGTGACTTTTAAAGCAGCATATTTTTATATCACATACAGATTTGTATTGATATTGTTATTCGTTGCTTGCTTATTGCAAGAGTAGGGACACCAATCAATGACCAGGCACCCATTGTTAGGCACTGTACAAAAAGGCTGTAGAAAGACAGTCTCTGACCCAAATAGCTCACAGTCTATGCTGTTACACATTTTGATACATAAACCAAACTCTACTGCTTGAGTCATTGACTTGTCATGATTTAACATTATTCATATGCAAGACTTTTTTATATAATGTTTTCTAAGTGTATGTAATTTGAAGAGGCTTTTGAACTGGCATATGAGAATTTGAGAAATCCATTTTTGCTTAGTAATTATGCTGCAGGTTAATGAGATGCATGAATATGTTCTGCTTTAACTACATTTGATATTTGTTGACTGCTTTGGGAAAATAGGTGAGAGAAAGAACCATGAAGACAGGGCCATTGCTTCAGGGCAACTCAAATGTGTATTTTTTTCTGTAATCACATATATATGCTTTGGGAGAGCATAAATGAGTCTATTCTTCAGTTGTGTCATGGGGCCAGTACCCCTCCTTGCCATGGGGTGGGGTACATGAGTGCTAGCCCCATGGTTAAGTCAATATGGTTGCGCTCAGCCACCAGGCTGCATAGTCCAATGGCCGGAGTCAAGAGGACTCCCCTTGTCTTCAGGGAAGTGTGTCCCAATGGCTGGAGTCAATATACTCACCCTCAGAGGCATGGTAGTATGGCCTAGCAGCCAGAGTCAATACAATCACCCTCAAATGTAGGGTAAGGTGCCCAAGTGGCCAGTTCCTGGGGGCTGTCACCAGGGGTGGTGGTGGCCCCAGTAGGGGGCCTCAGGCCCACCTGACTCCATTGGGCACTGACCCAGGGCCCTAACAGTGGAGGAGTGGTCCACAACTAGGTCAGCGGGGAATCCCACCGAAACACACTGACCTCATGAGGGTGAGAGGTACCACTCCCTCACCCTTCCTGGGTCACTTCCTACCGGCTTTCCTGCAGCAGTGGTCCATGGGGTATCGGGGCCTCCAGGACCCTCAGTGCTGTACATTCCCTGGGGTTCTGATAGCGGCAGGCCTCTGGTTCAGGTCTCAGGCTCTTCGGCTCCTGTAGGTAAGGGCTGTAACAGCCCCTGGGCTGGAGCCTCTACCAAGCATCCTTCCTCCTTGGAAGTCCACCCAGACTGAGCTATGCGCTCCCTTTTATACTGCAGCAGCAGTTGGAGCATGCCCAGCAGGGTCGAGGGGGTGTGGCTTCTGCTACTAAGAGCGCTGCCTTAACCCTTTCCACTCCAGTGCGGAGCCAGTCCACCCCGTCACAACTTGATACACACATTTAACTACCATTGATTCTAAAAGGCTCAGATTCATAGTCACACATTTTCACTATAGTCCCTTTCCCTATTTATGTTGATTAGCTTCTACTTTGCACAATGCATCCTGACATAAGCACCTAAAACTTGCAGTCCATACTCTGGCAAGACTTTCTCATCCATCAGTGGGTGTTTTGCCTGAGTAGGTATTGCAGGATTTTTTCTACTAAATGTATATCACCAAAGTCCCTGTCAAACTCTGAATTATTGGGGACCCGTCCCTGATATTTTTCCTCAGGAAAAATTCCCCCTGATTTGGAAGATTTGCCCGTGTAAGGACTGGTTAAAAAACTGAGTATGAATTTCAGAATTTGCCTCATATACAGTACATATATCTCTACTAACTCCAGATTTCCATCATCCATCTATACAAAACAAAACAAACAAATAAACATTACTTCCAAAAAATACTCTTGATATACTCTGTACAAATAGCCCTCCATAGAGCAGTCACCAGCTTTTTCTGAGTCCCGGAACAAGACTGTACAGTGGCATCAGTACACGCAGATGAAAGCCAAGCCGCTACCACCTCTCTGTCTGCCATTTATTCTAAAAAGTGCACTAACAATATTTGTACACATTTTGGAAGAAATGCTGTCTATATTTGAGGCTAATCTATATCTAATCTGTGGAAACACACACACGATGCATAGACACACACAAACACAGACTCTAAATGTCATAGCTATATTACACTCACCTGTCTGGCCTTTGGGTTACATTGTCAAACTTCAGCCCTTTTCATTCTTATTCACCCTCTCCATGCTATTTTCTGGCCCAGCTCAATTAAAGGACAAATCCATTCCAGAGTGTATCCTAGGGGCTAAAATGAAGTCAGCTGTCAAACTGCCATCATGCAGCTGCCCTACTGCTGTATCTGATGGCCACTTGTCAGCTGTTTCACCCAGTCAAATGCAAACAAAGGGCCCTTTGATGCCCTGCCTTTCTCTAATCAATCTACACCTTTTCCTGTTGGACTTCAACATCTGCTTCAGTGTAATTTGATTTTACATTCAGTACAGCCTGACCCTATTGATAAATTAAATCTGTCTGAACCTGATATCCTGATGCCACCATGGGGTAAATGACTCTGCTGTTTAATTTTTGATTTTTCCAGAATTGAAGTGGTCTGATTTTTTTTTAATAATTCAGGCTTCATATCGCTGTTAGGGTAGGGGATAAGGGACCCTCTTCAGAAACACATTAAAAGTAAATCAGACAGATTCTTACACAATTTTTGCATCTCCGTGCAGCATTTGCCAGAATTAACATTTTCCTGGTAACCCATGTCTTATCACTCTGACTTTTAAATATAACCTCCCTACAGAAATCTGATGTTAAATATTTGGGAGTATTTTAAAAACAATGATGCCTGGTTAGAAGGCTGGAGCTGAAATTCATATTATTAAGCTATGTAGTAATAAAACAACCATGCCAGAAAAAGGGGAAGAGAAGAAGGAGATTAGACTCAACACAGCGTGTGGACTGTTTAAGAGCAGTCTGGAGAAAACACCAGCTCATAGTGCAATATCACCACACTTCACAGGCACCATTATTTCTGACATATCCAAACTTTGGAGTGTTCAATTTTGCCACCTTAACAGTATTCTTTTAATTTTAATGTATTTTCTTTATACCTAATTATATAAGGATTGCTGTAGAATTTTTGCACACAGCTAGATGCATTCCATTGGCCAAGAGACTAATCATTAATTTTAATTTGTTTTGCATTATGTTCCAGAATAGAACTACAACTGTGCAGGTGCACAAGGGAGAGAGGGTGCAAGCTTTCCTCTCATTTCCGTGTAGCGTCACACAGTCCTTGCGCATTCCCTGAGCACAAACATTGGGTGAGCTTATCACTCAGCTGTGCTAGCCTCCCTGTAGATTCATAGATTTTTAAGGCCAGAAGAGACTATTAGATCAACCTGACTTCCTGGGTATCATAAGCATTCATGTTTCACCTAGTTACCCCTATACTGATCCCAATAACTTGCATTTGACTAAAGAATATCTACCACAAAGTCACTTAGTTTTGATCCGAAAACATCAGGAGATGGAGAATGCACTTCTTCCCTTGATAGTGTGTTTCAATGGTTAATTATCCTCAGTGTTAATTTGTGTACTTTCTAATCTGAATTTGTCTGTCTTCAGCTTCTAGCCAGTGGGTCTTGCTATGTCTTTCTCCACTAGATTAAAGATTTTGACTTGGGTTGCTAAAATGTAAACTACTTCCACTTTAACTGGAGAGAAAAATGTCAGTGTAATAGAATATCTTGAAGAAAACCACCCTTCTTTATTTGTGCTTGATCTCTAGTTACTCAATGGCATTTCTCATGTGTTGTGTGCAAGCTCTACAATGATTAAAAGAATTATTTAAAACATTAGTCCCTTTCTAAGCAGGAGAAGTTTCTACATTGAAGCCTTGCCACCACAAACATTTCAGGTACAGATATTGCTCAAGAAACTGACTGCATTTTAAAACAAGAGAGGGGGAAAAAGACCTGACATTTTGTTTGAGTGTCTCTTTTGGACTCTTCTGTTTAAAAGAAACACTAGCATTGTGTTTAAAGGAAATGGAGTGTCAAAGTCGCATGGATTGTTAAAGCAATTTGAGCCAAATTCAACTCTTGCTTACAGAAGTGGAAGGCTGGAGTAATTCCACTGAAGTAGATAGTTCCTCCAGCTTTGTGCCCGTATAGCAGAGCAGAATGTAGGTAGTCTTTTATACTGCTGCTTTTTTCCTTTTATAAAATTAGTACTAGATTTAGGTCTCCCGAAAGGTCTCTAATAGACTGGAAGGTCAAAGCCTTTCATCGGTTTATTTACTAGTTAATACTGTGAGCTAAAGCGGAAAAGAGTCCTGTGGCACCTTATAGACTAACAGACGTATTGGAGCATAAGCTTTCATGGGTGAATACCCACTTCGTCAGATGCATGTCGTGGAAATTTCCAGAGGCAGGTATAAATATGTAAGCAAGAATCAGGCTAGGGATAACGAGGTTAGTTCAATCAGGGAGGATGAGGCTCTCTTCTAGCAGTTGAGGTGTGAACACTAAGGGAGGAGAAACTGCTTTTGTAGTTGACTAGCTATTCACAGTCTTTGTTTAAGCCTGAGCTGATGGTGTCAAATTTGCAAATGAGCTGAAGCTCAGCAGTTTCTCTTTGAAGTCTGGTCCTGAAGTTTTTTTGCTGCAGGATGGCTACCTTTCAATCTGCTATTGTGTGTCCAAGGATAGGACACTCCCTACACTAACAGAGGAACAAATCGACATACCCTTAGGGCCCCGACCAGGGTTATTCTCTCTATTAGAGGCCCTCACACAAACATCCCACACACAGATGGAATACAAGCTGTCAGGAACAGTATCCCTGATGATGCCACAGCACAACTGGTTGCTGAGCTCTGTGACTTTATCCTCACGCACAATTATTTCAAATTTAGTGACAATATATACCTCCAGACCAGTGGCACTGCTATGGGCACCTGCATAGCCCCACAATATGCTAACATTTTTATGGCTGACCTGGAACAACGCTTCCTCAGCTCTTGTCCACTCATGCTCCTTCTCTACCTACGCCACATTGATGACATTTTCATCATCTGGACCCATGGGAAGGAAACCCTGGAAGAATTCCATCATGATTTCAATAGCTTCCACCCCACCATCAACCTCAGCCTGGACCAATCTACATGGGAGATCCACTTCCTAGACACCACAGTGCAAATAAGTGACGGTCACGTTAACACCACCCTATACCGAAAACCCACCGACCGCTATGCCTACCTTCATGCCTCCAGCTTCCATCCTGGACACATCACACGATCCATTGTCTACAGCCAAGCGCTGAGGTACAATCGCATTTGCTCCAACCCCTCAGACACAGACCAACACCTACAAGATCTTCACCAAGCATTCTCAAAACTACAATACCCACATGAGGAAATAAGGAAACAGATCAACAGAGCCAGGCGTGTACCCAGAAGTCTTCTGCTGCAAGACAAGCCCAAGAAAGAAACCAACAGAACTCCACTGGCCGTCACATACAGTCCTCAGCTAAAACCTCTCCAACGCATCATCAGTGATCTACAACCCATCCTGGACAACGATCCCTCACTTTCACAGGCCTTGGGAGGCAGGCCAGTCCTTGCCCATAGACAACCCACCAACCTGAAGCATATTCTCACCAGCAACCACACACCGCAGCAGAGTAACTCTAACTCAGGAACCAATCCATGCAACAAACCTCGATGCCAACTCTGTCCACATATCTACACCAGCGACACCATCACAGGACCAAACCAGATCAGCCACACCATCACCGGTTCATTCATCTGCACGTCCACCAATGTAATACATGCCATCATGTGCCAGCAACGCCCCTCTGCTATGTACATCGGCCAAACTGGACAGTCCCTACGTAAAAAGATAAATGGACACAAATCAGATATTAGGAATGGCAATATACAAAAACCTGTAGGAGAACACTTCAACCTCCCTGGACACACAATAGCAGATTGAAAGGTAGCCATCCTGCCGCAAAAAAACTTCAGGACCAGACTTCAAGGAGAAACTGCTGAGCTTCAGTTCATTTGCAAATTTGAGACCATCAGCTCAGGATTAAACAAAGACTGTGAATGGCTAGCCAACTACAAAAGCAGTTTCTCCTCCTTTGGTGTTCACACCTCAACTGCTAGAAGAGGGCCTCATCCTCCCTGATTGAATTAACCTTGTTATCCCTAGCTTGAGTCTTGCTTGCATATTTATACCTGCCTCTGGAAATTTCTACTACATGCGTCCGACGAAGTGGGTATTCACCCATGAAAGCTCATGCTCCAATACGTCTGTTAGTCTGTAAGGGGCCACAGGACTCTTTGCCGCTTTTACAGATCCAGACTGACATGGCTACCCCTCTGATACTGTGAGCTAAGGTCATCCCTTGCTCCGGATGATTGCTAATGCTGATGGAGCAGGGGCCAATATAGTCCTGTGCATGAGTGCGCCTGCACAGACTCTGAATCCTAAAATATTTCAAGGCTGCTGTTTCCTTAAAGCAAATGAGTTATCCACTTTTGCCTTGAATCTTCTGAAGACTAAACCATTAGAAAAAGCTCAACTGTTACTATCACGTCTATTGTTTGTAGTGCTTCGCGATCAACAGCAGTGAAACAGTTCAAGGTTTGGATCCTTATTTCAAATTATTTAATGGGACTGGTCCAAGTTAACAGAAGGGCTGCCTCATTCAGCAGAGCCATGGATTTCCCCTCAAGATGGAACTGTCAACCTCAGGACTGAGTCCTACGCATAGGACATGGTTTTCTGGCATGCTGTTCTACATTGGTTAAGAGTTGCTTCCAGAAGAGATCAGAATGACCATGACTTATTTCAGAATAAAATGTAAAACTCACTTCTTCCCTCAAGCCTCCCTTCAATAACCCCACCAAAAACCATTTCCAGACACGGAGAAGGGATTTATACATCATTTCATTGAATCCCTGGCTTCAGGACTGACCTTAGGGGTAGGCGATCAAGCGGTCACTCATTTCTGGGAGCACCAAAGGGGGGCATTGGAGGCAGGGGATTGCTTGGCCTTTCAGGCAAGGATTTTCCACCCTGGGCAGCAAAACACTTAGGGCCAGGCCTGCCAGGCTTCCTGCCTTTGCTGGGATCCATCTTAGTGCCTCAGCAAGTCTAGCAATCTCTATGGATCCAGATGCTTGACTGAAGCTTTGTGCATTCTTGGACTTCTCCAGGATCAGACAGGAATTTAAAAAAAAAATGGCACCTGATTTGTGCAGTAGAAAGTCTGTTTAGCCTGCCGTGAGTAACTACATAACCTGTCCCTGAATGAGGTGCCAGTATAAATAGGTTCCAAGAATAGTATAGCATTTTAAGGGACCAGGATTGACAGTTGACTCCAGCATGAGTGGCTTTTGCAAGGGCACTACTGGAAAAAAGAATAACGAGCTCCCTCATTTTGGGAGAGAGGGGGTTATGTCTTGGGTTAATGGTTTTTCAAAATAAAATATACTTTACAGTTGCAAGGCAAGAGTTAAAAAAAAGTAATATAAAGAAAGTTTTAAATTGTTGTTAAAGCAATGAAAATAGTGTTTGTTTCACTTTAGGTGCAAAAGCTTTTTCCATAAAATTTCTGCTGTTGGATAAGTTTTGACAGCTGTCAGAACTGACAGATTGATAATGCTTCCATTCTGTCCTAGAAGTTTACAGAACAGATTTCTACAATCTAAGTATCCTCTTTCAGCTGTCTTACTTAGTAGGATAAAGTTACTGTTTGTTTCTGTGGCTTTTCCTTTTGCTGCTTACTCTATACGTGCATGGAGGAGTTGGTGTGACACTATCACATAGAAAACAAACATGGGGCCAAGTTCTGTCCACAGTTACTTCCTGTGAAAATCTACTGAAGACAGGATTTAGGTCTGACCCCAGCTCTTCCTTTTAAGGAAAATAAAAACTTTTTAAAACCTTGTATTCTTGCCTGGAATCCCAGCAGAGAAGACACTGTATACCCATCTGAGACTTGGGTAGCTCCACCATACCTCTGGCATAATCAGCAGCAGCATGGTATCATGTCCTTCACTATCATGTCCATAGGAGAATGCCCTCAATACAAGTTAGAGAGGTGGGTGATTTGGAGGGAGCTATTTCAATATTTGTATTGTACATCTCTTCTGGTGGGTGAGGGGAAAAAAACAAACTAACTAACCCTCAGAACTAGTTTAAAAGTGGGAAGTGTTGGGCTCTCAATTTCAAAAGTCAATTGGAACTGTACGTGCTCAGCACCTCTGACAAATATGACTTTTAGCCAGATTATTAATTAGCTTCATTTTACCCAAACATCCTTTAATAGAAATAAATGGAGATATCAATGGAACCAATATTGTGCTAAAGCTAAGCACATGCTTAAGCGCTGTACAGAATGGGGGCCTAAAAGATGGAACTTAACTGTCCCACAAGCACTCAGATGCTCTGACGAGGGGCACAGCTTCTTAGGAATCTGAATAGACTAGAAAACCTTGATTTTCTAGGTCTCTTCCTTTCTACAGATCTGCCCATTATTTTGAAGATACTGGACCTTATTTACTAATGTGTCGCACCAGTTTTACACTAGGATGAGCCCCTTCAGGCGCCGATACAGCAGTGCATTTAGTTTGTTTTTTAAATACAGATATTTCCAAGTGTTTCACTTGAAGACACTAATGTGACCATACTGGCAAGCACAGGCAGAAGTTATCTACACTGTAGAGTTTGTTCTCAAGCATGCTGCATGCAAATGCAGAGATTTTTAAGGCAAGAAGGGACCATTATGATAATCTAATCCATCTGTGTAACAACTAGCCCTAGTTCCTCTCCCAAAAATGTCTGCATTAAGCCCACAGCTTCTGTTTGAGCTGTAGCATCTTTCTGAGAATAGCTTCCACTCTTGATTGAAACACTTGGCAGATAGTCACTTCGGTCTAAACAGTGCTCGAAGACAAAATGAACATTAGGTCCAGCAGTTATACTGAAGACCTTGGATTTAAGAGATTCCTGTGTTGCAATAGCAACGAGCCACTGACTCATTCTGTGACTTGGGTCACCATGACCAGCTGCCTTTTATTTCTAGCTGTTTATTCAAGCATCTTCTGCATTTAGGATCTAAATTTGTGATGTCAGGTCACTTCCCCCTGCCTCGACTCCCCCCAAAAAAACAAAACGAAAAACCATGGCCCTTAAAGTGGTGGTGAAGGCTACTAAAAAGTATGACCTGGAATCATGATCAAATAAGATGAGAAATTAAAGGATATCCATTCAAGGCTTGGTTTGGTACATGACAACATGTCCTGATTTGAAGTGAACAGAAAGGTGGGTAAATCAGAAGAGACAGGGTCTCCATGCTTGGCCCTTTTGCTGTTGGTCTTATGCTCTGTAGCTAAGCAAAGCAGCCAGAATGAAGCCCTCAAAGGGCAGCCAAGGATTCATCTTGACACAGTAGAATCTCTCAGGTGCACAAAACCAGCATAGATCAGTCTATGACACCTGTCCCTGCCCTTTCTGCATAACAGAATGTCAGTGGGTTAAGGGGATATGCCAGAGATGGGATGTGGTAGAATGCACTGGGCTCTAAGTTATGCCAGTTACCATTGCAGATCCCATGCAGCCGCAGAGTTGGGGACAAGAAAGGTGGTTTACAACCACCTCTCCCCAATTCTCCTCAGCTGTTTAACTGTAAGTTCAGTGCAGTTTAGAATTTAGCCCAGGATGTTTAGCATAAGAAAAGAAAAATTCTTTACTGTGTTTGACTTCTCTAGAAGGGAAGACCATGTTTAATTAGGAACTTAATAGATATTTTGTTCCCATTAATAAACTGAATCACTGATGTATAGTTGAACTAATGTCATATAACGTAAGCAGGTTACCTGGAGAGATAAAAAAGCCTCTCTTCTCCATAAGTGAAGAGGTCCCCTCCTTCCAACACCACCAGCCTCCCTGAACGTGTCTCTAAGTTTTACTACTGACAGGCAAAGGATACGTGAAAGGGCCTAAATGTGCTGGAATAAATGAGGTAACTTGTTGCTTTGAAATATTCTCCTTTCCAGTATAAGTGCTAGCACCATCCTTTGAAGGCTTTAGACTCCGGATAAAGTTAGATACAAAAAAATCCATTAGGGTCTCTTTCATTTCTGCAATTTGTTGCTCATGCTGTCCCCAAAAGAAACCTCACAAATTAGGGATCATTTATAGCACATTACATTCTTATTTGTTTAGTTGTAGCAAACAGATGGAGGGGAAAGAATGGAGTCTTTACAACACAGGCTATGTCTACACTATGAAATTAGGTCAAATTTATAGAAGTCAGTTTTGTAGAAAGCCTTTTTATAATCGATTGTGTGTGTCCCCACACAAATGGTCTTAGTGCATTTATCCGGCATTTAGTCAGTGGAGTGCATCCACAGTACTGAGGCAACCGTCGACTTCCGGAGCGTTGCACTGTGGGTAGCTATCCCACAGTTCCTGCAGTTTCTGCCACCCATTTGAACTCTGGGTAGAAATCCCAGTGCCTGATGGGGCAAAAACATTGTTGCAGGTGGTTCTGGGTACATGTTGTCAGGCCCTCCCTCCCTCCCTCTGTGAAAGCAACAGCAGACAATTGTTTTGTGTCTTTTTTCCTTGGTTACCCAAGCAGATGCCATACCACAGCAAGTATGGAGCCTGTTCATGGTACTGCATTGCTACACAGCAGCCGCTCATTGCCTTTTGACAGCAGACTGTGCAGTATGACAGGTAGCCATCGTTGACGTACTCTAGGTGCTCTTTTAACTAACCTCGGTGAGGTCAGAGGTGCCTGGGCAAACGTGGGAGTGACTCAGCCAGGTCATTACCCTTTTAAGTTTCATCTCATGGTGATTCAGTCCTGCCGGCCGTCCTACTGCGCCGTCTTTTAATGAGCAGCCAGGAGACGATGTTGGCCAGCAGTCATACTGCACCGTCTTCTGCCGAGCACCCAGGAGATGACGATGGCCAGCAGTTGTACTGCACAGTCTGCTGCCAGCAAGATGTATAAAGATAGATGAAGTGGCTCAAAACAAGAAATAGACCAGATTTGCTTTGTATTTGTTTTCTCCTCCCTCCCTCCATGAAATCAACAGCCTACTAAACCCAGGGCTTTGAGTTCTATCCGTGAGGGGCCATTCTGATTCTCCTTGATGGAAAGCCACCCCTTTGTTGATTTTAATTCCCTGTAAGCCAACCCTGTAAGCCATGTTGTCAGTTGCCCCTCCCTCCGTCAGAGCAACAGCAGACAATCTTTTCACGCCTTTTTTCAGCACTGACGCCATAGCACTGGGAACGTGGAGCCCGCTCAGATCACTGCAGCAATTATGAGCACTATAAACACCATGCGCGTTATCCAGCGGGATATGCAGAACCATAACCTGCAAGAAAAGAGAAACCAGGAGAGGAGGAGGTGACTGCGGTGCGGTGATGAGAGTGATGAGGACATGGATTTCTCACAAAGTACAGACCCCTGCAATGTGCACATCATGGTATCAATTGGGCAGGTTCATGGTGTGGAACGTCAGTTCTGGGCCCAGGAAACAAGCACAGAGTGGTGGGACTGCTTAGTGTTGCAGGTCTGGGATGATTCCCAGTGGCTGCGAAACTTTCACATGCGTAAGGGCACTTTCATGGAACTTTGTGACTTGCTTTCCCCTGTCCTGAAGTGCAAGAATACCAAGATGAGAGCAGCCCTCACAGTAGAGAAGCAAGTGGCAATAGCCCTCTGGAAGCTTGCAATGCCAGACAGCTACCGGTCAGTTGGGAATCAATTTGGAGTGGGCAAATCTACTGTGGGGGCTGCTGTGATGCAAGTAGCCAATGCTATCACTTAGTTGCTACTATCAAGGGTAGTGACTCCGAGAAATGTGCAGGTCATAGTGGACGGCTTTGCTGCAATGGGATTCCCTAGCTGTGGTGGGGCCATAGATGGAACCCATATCCCTATCTTGGCACCGGAGCACCAAGGCAGCAAGTACATAAACCAAAAGAGGTACTTTTCAATGGTGCTGCAAGCACTAGTGGATCACAAGGGATATTTCACCAACATCAACGTGGGATGGCCGGAAAAGGTACATGATGCTCGCACCTTCAGGAACTCTGGTCTGTATGAACAGGTGCAACAAGGGACTTACTTCCCAGACCAGAAAATAAAAGTTGGGGATGTTGAAATGCCTATAGTTATCCTTGGGGACCCAGCCTACCCCTTAATGCCATGGCTCATGAAGCCATACACAGGCACCCTGGACAGTAGTAAGGAGCTGTTCAACTATAGGCTGAGCAAGTGCAGAATGGTGGTAGAATGTGCATTTGAGCGTTTAAAAGCACACTGGCGCAGTTTACTGACTCGGTTAGACTTCAGCGAAACCAATATTCCCATTGTTATTACTGCTTGCTGTGCACTCCACAATATCTGTGAGAGTAAGGGGGAGACATTTATGGCAGGGTGGGAGGTTGAAGCAAATCGCCTAGCCGCCGATTACTTGCAGCCAGCACCATCGGTGCTGGTAATTAGAAGAGTACAGGAGGATTTGGTGCACATCAGAGAAGCTTTGAAAGCCAGTTTCAAGAATGGCCAGACTACGGTGTGAAAGTTCTGTTTGTTTCTCCTTGATGGAAACCCCACCCCACATCCCAGGTTTCACTCTACTTTCCTGTAAGCTAAGCACCCTCCCCTCCACACTTCGATCACTGCTTGCAGAGGCAATAAAGTCATTGTTGCTTCACATTCATGCATTCTTTATTTATTCATCACACAAATAGGGGGATAACTGCCAAGATAGCCCGGGTGGGGTGTGGAGGAGGGAAGCACTGTGTGGGGTGGTGGAGGAGGGAAGGACAAGGCCACACAGCACTTTAAAACTTATTGAATGCCAGCCTTCTGTTGCTTGGGCAATCCTCTGGGGTGGAGTGGCTGGAGGCACCCCTCCCCCCCGGCATTCTTAGACATCTGGATGAGGAGGCTATGGAACTTGGGGAGGAGGGCGGTTGCTTACATAGGGGCTGTCATGGCTGTCTGTGCTCCTGCTGCCTTTCCTGCAGCTCAACTATACAAAGGAGCATATGAGTTTGATCCTCCGGCAGCCTGAGCATTGACTCCTGCCTTCTTTCAGCAAGCTGACGCCACCTACCATCTTCAGCCTGCCACCTCTCCTCGGGTTCATATTGTGTTTTCCTGCACTCTGACATTGTCTGCCTCCATGTATTTTGCTGTGCTCTGTCAGTGTGGGAGGACAGCATGAGGTCAGAGAACATTTCATCACAAGTGCAGTTTTTTCACCTTCTAATCTTTGCTGGCCTCTGGGAAGGAGAAACATATCCAGCTGGTGGAGGGAAAAAAAAAGGGAGAGTGGTAGTTAAAAAAGACACATTTTATAGAACAATGGGTACACGCTTTCATGGTAAACCTTGCTGTTAACATTACATAGCACATGTGCTTTCATTACAAGGCCGCATTTTGACTCTTATGTAGGGTACACCGGTTTGGTGTGAGAGATCACTTATGCAGGGCTGGGCAGCAGAATTCGGCTTGCAGGCAGCCATGGTAAGCCACAGTCTTTTGGCTTCTTTAACCTTCATAACAACATGTGGGAATGGCTTCAAACAACAGCGCCCTCATTTCCCATATGAAGTAGCCGTTGGGTTGGCCATTTAAAATGGGTTGGCAATTTAAAAGGAGAGGCTGCGGTTTCCGGGTTCACGGACAACAGAAACCCAACTAACCCCCCGCCCCCCCCCCCCCCCAATTCTCTTGGATGATGGCTTCACCCCTTCCCCCACCATGTGGCTAACAGCGGGGAAGATTTCTGTGCAGCCCAGACAAACAGCCCAGTAGGAACGAGCACCTCTGAATGTCTGCTTACTAAAACCACCCTATTTCAACCAGGTGACCATGAATGATATCACTCTCCTGAGGGTAACACAGAGATAAAGAACAGATGTTGTTTGAATGCCAGCAAACACTGGGACCATACACTGCAATACTTTGTTCCGCAATGATTCCCCACTACGTGCTACTGGCCTGGTGTGGTAAAGTGTCCTACCATGGAGGATGGAATAAGGCTGCCCTCCCCAGAAACCTTTTGCAAAGGCTTTGGGAGTACATCCAGGAGAGCTTTATGGAGATGTTCTGGAGGATTTCCACTCCATCCCCAGACACGTTAACAGGCTTTTCCAGTAGCTGTACTGGCTGTGAATGCCAGGGCAAATCAATCATTAAAACATGCTTGCTTTTAAACTATGTATAATATTTACAAAGATACACTCACCAGAGGTTCCTTCTCTGCCTTCAGGGTCCAGGAGCCCACCTTGGGTGGGTTCAGGGGGTACTGGCTCCAGGTCCAGAGTGAGAAACAGATCCTGGCTGTTGGGGAAAACCGGTTTCTCTGCTTCCTTGCTGTGAGCTATCTTCCTTGCCTCCAAAACCCGCTTCCATGTTGGAAGGAGTCAAAGCACAGGGTTGGGGTAGTGGTGGCTGCACCCCCTAGAATGGCATGCAGCTCACTGTAGAAGTGGCATGTTTGGGGCTCTGAATTGGAGCAGCCGTTTGCCTCTCTGCTTTTTGGTAGGCTTGCCTGAGCTCCTTAATTTTCACGCAGCGCTGCTGTGGGTCCCTGTTACAGCCTCTGTCCTTCATGCCATTGGAGATTTTTTCAAATATTTTGGCATTTCGTCTTTTTGAACGGAGTTCTGCCAGCACGGATTCGTCTCCTCATACAGTGATCAGATCCCGTACAGTCCATGCTGGAGCTCTTTGGCGATTCTGGGACTGCATGGTTTCCTGTGCTCATGAGCTCTGCTTGGTGACCTGTGCAGGTGAGCTCGCCACGCTGGCCAAACAGGAAATGAAATTCAAAAGTTCGCAGGCCTTTTCCTGTCTACCTGGCCAGTGCATCTGAGTTGAGAGCGCTGTCCAGAGCAGTCACAACTGAGTACTCTGGGATAGCTCCCGGAGGCCAATCGAATTGCGTCCACGCTACCTCAAATTCGACCCGGCGAGACCCATTGGGGGTGGAGTAAAGAAACTGATTTTAAGAGCCCTTTAAGTAAAAAAATAGGGCTTTGTTGTGTGGACGGGTGCAGGGTTAAATAGAGATAAAGCTGCTAAATTTGACCTAAACTCCTAGTGTAGATCAGGCTAAAGAGGAACTGTAGCCACTCATCCTCACCCTAAGCCAACCTTTTCCTGCAATCTTGTGATGTGTGTCCCTACACCTCTGACTGTCAGATGCTGGATCACTTGATAATTGCCCTGTTCATTCCTTCTGAATCAGCTGGCATTATCCACTGCCAGAAGACAAGATATTGGGCTAGACAGACCATTGGTCTGACCCATACGGCCATTCTTATGTTCAACATTCTTATGATGGACAGACACCTCCTCCCTATGCAAAGTCAAAACTACCTAGCCAGATGCCATCTGTCACAACCAGGGCTGGCCCTGTGGCTTCGACCAAGAGTCATGCTTCACTCCTATCGAGAGGGTTAGAATCGCCACTGAGACAGACTCCAAGTAGTGTCTAATTGTGTGTAGCTGGGACTGAGTGATTCACTGTCTCAATTCTAGGAGATTTCAGGGAACCCTTCCCTGCCTACCATTCTGGCCTAAGTTTCCCCTTGTACAGACTAACTCTGCTCCAAATTTGCAGAAAAGTCTCATGAAACATGTGGAAATTCAAATAGGATTCTGGCTGAGCCCAGACAGACATCAATGGTCAGTTAGTATAACACAATCAACCACTGAACATCAGTAGCCGGCGGGCATGACCCAACTGCTAGCCCTAAGCTCTTCCCCTTGGCACATAGTTGGGAGGAGGGAAAACCTTTCGTCAGCAGAAAAATTTGAATGTCCTGTTGCTCCTTCCCAGCTCAGCTTAAAGAGGGAAGGAAGGGCAGCTTTCTCCCTTTCAGTCAACGAGGCAGCTTATTAAAACCTGAGGAGCAGCCTTTGGGACAGCCCCACACCAAGATGGGCTACAATTGGACAGGAGGGATAAGGAGCCCTGGCATCCATCCTCAAAACCCCCTGGCAAACCCAACTCAGCTGGCTACTGCTCTGCAAAGGAGCTGGTGTGGTAGGGTGTACAGTAGATGTGATAAGGCAGTAGATGGGAGGTAAAGCTATTTTAAAAACTGAATTAAATTATGTGACCAGACTGGGGATTGCAGGGCCTTTTGTGGCTCATTATTGTAAAGTAAAGGGTATGCTGGCCTTAGAGGAGGCAGAGACTGTACCATGCTCAGGGCAGTGAGGTTGTGGCTTCTTTTCAGCATGATACCATAGAGGGTCTTGCTTATGGGCTCAAATAAGTAACAAATGATACATGTTGTACACCAGTGTTATACATGCACACACCCTCCTGGTGTCTCAGTCAGCATTGTGGGAAACTATGCAAAGAAAGAGAAGGGTTTAATTTAAAAACAAGATGTTGAACCTGTAAAAGAGAGAGAGACTCCTTGCTCCTCTTCTCTCGTTAAGCCACCTAACAGACTGTAGACACCTCTCTGCTTAAAACCAGGGGTTATCCCCTGCTCCACTATGCCCTAGGAAAAGAGCTGGGTGAATTATTCATAACAAATAATTTGGAGACAGTTCCCACCGTTTTTCCCCCCTCTTCATGGATCATCCATAAATAGATTATAGTTCAACTTATTAGGTAATATCAAACAAATTATTTCTGCATAATAATTCTTGATTTGTACCTAGTTTACAACCTGGTAATTGCCAACATCTGACATCCAAAATTTTGAGCAGGTTTGATTGGACAGTGTATTTGTTCCATTAATGGATAAACAACTCAATCAGATTTCTGGTTCAGAAACAGATTACTAGTTTACATCTTACAAATATTCTGAAACCGTTGCTTAAACTTTCTTGTTTCATCCAGAGTTCCTTCTAGAAAAATTAATTGGCTGGAATTTTCATGGAAAGAAAATACAAAAGAAGTGTTGTAAAACACAGACTGAGCAAATTTGTTTAATGAATAGTTACAGAGCAAATGGTTAAGCAACATTAGCCCTGTTTTACCTGGGAGATACAGCACCCAGCTTATAAGCAGAGACTCCACAGCTTTAATTCTAAAATCCCTCTGACTACATTTTCAGCATCCCCAAGTCGTTAAAGCCTCCCACAGATTTTAAATTCATTCATTGTTATAGCCATAGCTTCTGGTTTTTGTGGTCCCCATGCTATGCTAAAAATGACCATTTCATTATTACCACTAAGAGGGCTAGATCAGCATAGCACAATACAATAGAGTATCACAGAGGCTATAATAGATAATTAGATTCAAAATCAATGGCAAGTTTTAAAGAGGAGAGTGACGAGTGTTAAGGGGAACACTTAAAAAAATACATCTGATGTTGTTCGCCCTCTCCCTTAAAAAACAAACTCACTCATTTTTTCCAGTGTTCTTGGTACATACATATAAACATTCTAAAAAGTAAAGTCCATAGCTTTATTGTTAAAAGTTGGGCAAGATTATGCTTGTTAGATTTCTATGCTGAAGGCATTTTACCAGACACATTTAAATGGATCATTGATGTTCAGCCCAGATGTCTTACACTAAGGAAGAGTCTGAGATAGAGACGGCAAAACCTGGTTGCCAAGGAGATGGCCTATCACAAAATTGCCTGAAAAGGAGCACATGTCAGGGCTTGGGACCAGGCAGCTCAGTGATGTCAGCCTTTCACGGCCTGAGGCTTAATTGATGAGGATTCATAAGAGATTTAGCTGTTGTTGCTGTGCAGGTTCATAGAGAGTACAACAAAACAGAGCTAATACTTGCCTGTAATGCTGCGACTTGCTCAGCTCTCTCATTTTCAACATCACATTTTACAGATCTCACACTTGAAGCTGGACAAATGTGAATCATTAAGGAGATATGTTATATTTGACTAGCCATGCACATTAAGGGAAACAGCATAAGAGGTAATGCAATCCTAGGCACATGCCCTATATGATCTTGCTGCAATGTAGCTTTTAAAGCTAATCATATCTTTGTGGCCAGTTGGTTGGATTAACAGTTTAAGTACCCCAACAATTCCAATTACTTTAATTTTTAGTTCAAAATTGGGCTATTAATTCAAGAACATTGATGATAGTTACCTGTTGGAGAGCAGAGATGTAAAATTATCTCCAGATCCATAGCTCTGTTTATATACTTGTCTGTCTGTATTATCGCCTGAGATATCTCACTTCCTCCCCACTCTCCAACTCATACTGAATGTTATTTATTGAGGATTTTGAGCAGGTAAATCCCAAAAGGGGTGATATAGTAACAGTCACTTTGGTTATTAACAATTCATATCCTCTTCACAAGTAAGTTTCCCAAAAACTTCAGAAAACGGGGGCGGAGGGGGGAAATCATATAATATCCAGTTTGTAATATGAGCTCTAAAGGTGGGTGGTGTAAGATATTAAATGCACACAAACATGTACGATCATGCATAGGTATAATACATAGAGAAATGTATACAAAGTAATATTTTATACATACAACACATAGGCTCCCTGACTAGTTTGGGGTCTCTAGGTGCCACTGTAATACAAATTACATTACTGATAATGATTATAAATATTGTACACACAAGATTACACAATGAAGAGGCTGATCAAGGAGGCAGATCAGAGAAAAATAAGACATTTTAGAAAAAGTCCTGATTCACATTTGCACTAAGGCCCCTTTTATATTTGTGGCAGTATAGAGATCCCTTAGAACATTAAGGACCTGATTTTCATTTACACTATTTTGCCTTCTGTCCACTTATGCAAATTCCACTGATAGGGAAGCCTCATGCATGGACTAACAGTGCATTACAGTCCTTTGTATAGAAGTATGGATACTTTTAAACCCAGTGATTCACCTCCCTCCCCCCATCCCCAATTTATTTCTAATCTGTTCTAGGTAGTTATGTAGTTTCCATCTCTGTAGTATCTGAGCACCTCAATCTTTAAGGTATTTTCCCTCACCACACACTTGTGAGGTAGGGAAATACTATTATGCCCAGTTTACAGATGGGGAACGAAGGCACAGAGAGGTTGAGTGGCTTGCCCAAGGTCACACAGACAGTCTGTGGTGGAGCTGGAACATAAACCCAGGTTTCCAAGGTCCCTAACCACTGACCCATCCTCTCTCTGTTAGAATACAAGTGCTGAAATAGGGAAGTCCTAAAGCCATGTAGGAAGATTCTTGCTGTCACCCCTTTGAGAAAGCTAACGAAAACACCTTCCTCTCAATTTTTCCTTCCTTTAAAAAAAAAAATTTGAAACAACCAGAGCTAGTTAGGTTGTTTCTAAGAATGGTCTCCTTCCATTAGAGAGGGAGGTTTTTCCCCCTTCTGGCTCCACTGAAGACAGCAGCCAAGTGAAAACCTGCTACTTCTGATGTGGAGGCTGAGCTTTGAATTTAGATGTCTCATGTATCATGTGCAACGGTGTTCTTCAGAGTTCCCTAACATTTACACTGAGCCCTGAAGAAACTGGTGTATGTGCGGGCAATTCACGTTCTTGTGGAGATCTATGTGAATTGATCATTTACTGACAGTTTTTCCAAGGAACATAAGATATTACAAATTCATTTGCTTCTATGTTCTATCCCCATTACCTTCACTGTATCGGTTAGTCTCTTTAGAATAGCAGGAATTATCACTTTGCACTTGTGCAGTGCCCAGCTCAGTGGGGCCCTAAATCCAGCTGGGATCTTTGTGTTACACTGTATTAGGAATATTTATGCAGTACCAGAACATATAAATGGTCCACCTGAGAAGTGGCCTGTGTCAGGAATGAGAAGAAATCATACAATTAGGTGAGCTAGGGGAGTTGTAAGTGTTAGGAGTGATGACAAGAACTGGCTCCCATATGATTAAGAACAGAGGTGTTTGGAGGCCAGCAGATAAGTCGGACAGTCTGTCAGCACTATTCATTTGTCAGGCATTAGAAGCTATCACTTTCAACCATTTTGAAAAGCCCCAACTCCATACATGAACACTGCGGAACACTACTACACTTTTGAGCTCTGGGCTATGCTGATCGGCTGCTTTCTGTTGCCAATACCTTCTACAGATAGCTTTTCTGGGAATACAGTCAAAGTATAGAGACACCCCAGTTCCTTCCAAATAGTCCATGATGTCTGGTAGTAGGGAGTTTTCTCAAAAAAATACCCAGTCACAGGGCCCGCCGATGGGGTGGAAGCAATTGCCCTGGCGCCCCCAGCACAGCAGAGCTAAGGTCGGTTCCTGCCTTCCCTCACTCCATATTGCTCCCGGAAGGGGCTGGAACAGCCCTACTGCCCCAGGAGGAGGAAGTCTCTGTGTGCTCCCCCGCCCCCAGCGCTGACTCCGCAGCTCCCACTGGCCAAAAACTGCAGCCAATGGGATCTGCGTGAGTGGGGCCTGGGCCTCTCACCTATGATCCACTGCCAGAGGGGCGTGCCAGTCGCTTTCGGGAGCTGCCTGAGATAAGCACTAACCCCTGACCCTCTCCTGCACCCCAGCCCCCTCACAGAGCCCAACCCCCTGCCCCAGCCTGGTGCAAGTGAGTGAGGGTGGGAGAGAGCAAGCGACAGAGAGGTGGACTGGAGAGAGCAGGGCCTCAGGGAAGGGGTAGGGCAAGGGTCTCTGGATTTGCGTAATTAGACAGTTGGCAACCCTACTGGGCAGGCATGCAGAAGCCCTGGCCATGCTGGAAGAGCGTGCCCAGTAGTGCAGTCAGCAGCTCACTGGGTACAAGCCAGCATAGGTGCAGCACCACCCAAATGTCAGGTGGACCGCATCCATGGGGGCCCAGCTTGTGCGTTCATGGAGGGCCCATTGACTACTCTGCCCTGGGGCCTGGAATTGCTGTAGGTGGGCCTGCCCTGCCATTTCTGTATTGGCTCCTCTCTGGGTTTCCCTCCTCACTTTATGCACTTGTAAGTTCCATTGCACTGCAAGTGCACATCTGTCCTGTGGGGGATGGGAGAGGGTAACCTTCCATATATTGTAAATCCTTCAAACCTGAGCAGTTAGCAAATATTTGGGGGCTTGTGGATTGTCTCCATTAGGAGGAGAAACTGATGAAGTCAGGTATTTCTCTGATGCAGCCTTATTTATTTATAAATGTACAACAAAGTCTTGTTTCCATGATCACAGTAGGGATCAACAAGCAAACTTCCATGCTCAGTATTCCAAATTTCTTTCCAGCCAGCACTCTGCCCAAAAAGCTCTTTGTGATGCTATAAGTACCTCTCTGGCTGTCCTGGGCTTTCTGCTACTTTCTCCATGGTGTTCCTAAGCGTATACATATGCACACCCTTCCACCTAAAGAAATATCCATCCCTCTCTGTATTTGCATTCAGCCCCCAGAACTCAGCTTCTGATGAGCCTTACATGTGGCTCATGTTTTGGGCAGTGGCTCCTATTGTTTCAGCTGTTTTACTCCAAAGAGAGCCTAACTGTTTCTTACATTTATCCTGAATGAAAAGCAGCTGCTACATTAACCAGCTTCAATAATGCTGGAGGTTGGATGAAACCTTAACAGTATTTTAAGTGTTCTGCTCTCTTTATGGTGGCTGACAGCATTTATGTACAGCACTGATTTCAACTTCTGGTAGGAAAAGCAGTGACTTCATGTTCTCTCTCACACACACCCACCTCCTGTAAACCCTTCTTCCTCCGCGCCCCCTCCCCCAAACTCACAAGGGCAGGGAAGCTAATTGTCTTCCTCTCTAAATGGAATACAGATTCGAGACCTAATTAAATCTATCAGTCTGTGGTGTTGCTCCCACCCCCATCTCCCATGCTCCTAGCTGGATTCTAAACAAAATGTCATTTTAAGAAGTCACAGCAATACAGGAGGTTTACTGGCCCAAAAAGGAGGTTTTAAGACACATTCTTATGAAAGTTCTGTTACGTACAGTATAAGGTAGGCCGTTAAAATTGCCTTTTGGCACTAATAGGGCCCTAGTGGTCAAAAGAACTAGAGTACTAAAGTGCCAAAGATCATGAAGCTTTATGGAACTGAAACTACTTCGACTTGTATGCCCAAGTGTTGTACTTTTTATGGAAGTATTTATAAAGTTAACAGGACTAAGGGTTGCAGGATCTGACCTAAATCTCCTGATTGACAATGGAACTCAGCCTGTGCAGAGGGGCTAGCACCAGGCTAATAGTCCACTTACGTCTATTTTAGGACTTAGGTAGGACACATAATACATTATAAACCTCTTTGTTAAAAGTTTCAGATAACCAGGTAATCCCATCATGTCTCCTGGGAGGGATGGAAAGTGGAGGTTTTTTGGATTTTCAGGCTACTCAGCTGGAACACATGTACAGATTTGAGATTTCTTTCTAAAAGTTTTATTGATCAAAATAGAATGTAAAAAGAAATCACAGAAAATATGGTAAACACTATAATGGAACAAATTTAATCCCAGACATTAACAATAGTAAACCTAAATCTTATTACACAGTCATATCACATAGTTATCACAAACGTCATTCTATGTTATTCTGGGTAGTGACTGTAACACTGAACTACAGATCTTTATTGTGGGATCTTATAAATTGGCCAGTCAAGATTTGTATACAACTCAAATTAGGGGCACAAATCTAAAGTTAGACTTTAGGAGGCAGATCTTTCAGAAGAACTCAGCTCCCATAGGGAACAATTAAAGATAGAGATATTGTTCCATATAATATGGTGATTAAGAAGAAGGGACATTTCCGGTTAACAATTCTCTTGGCAATGGAACTGCCTCAGGCTGAAGGGATTATGATAGCTCTGCAAAGCAGGGTACTACACCTTCCATTAGCCCCTTCCCCACTGTGCAGCCCCTTCCCCTGGTTAAGGAAGGACTATGTTTCCCCATCAGCCCCCTCCCCCTTGCACTTCCCTTTCCTGTCCTCCTAACCAGGGAAGGGGAAAGATCCTGAACTAGGAAATGGCCAGGCTCTGTTTGGGAGTGGGGGCTGCAAAGACACCTCAGGAACTGTGAGCAGAGCAGAAGGTGGAACAGACTGAGTGCCAGAAACTCACACAGCTGGGGCTGGCTGCAGGTCCATGTGAGACTTAATGGGGGTGCAGCAGCAGCTGAACAGGGAGCCTGAGCAAACAGGCCCAATGTGAACAAATAGCTGAACATTGATTTGCGTGGATCAAGACTGAACTAGAGAAGACCCCTTAGGCAATAGGCCTGAAGAGCCCTGACTCTCAATTGGACCACCCAATTGGAGACCAAAACAAGAACTGTTATTGCTCCCTTTGAACGGTAACCATTCGAGCCTCTGTACCTAGGGTATCTGCAACCTTTCCCTTCCCTGCCAGCCCTAGTAAAAACATCTTTCCCTTAGCCATGTGTCCTGGTGATTACTGAGAAACACCAGGGCTGGCAACTACAAAGGTATGTATACACTGCACACTCAACTTATGGCTGAGTATAGAGTACATATGCGGCGTGCCCTCCTAGCACGCAGTTATAAATAGTGCTGGCCGTGAGGCACGGCTTAGGCCAGTAAAGGCATGCCAGAACCTTAGGATATGTACCCTACACAGCTCTCTACACACTCAAGCAATGCCTCCCCCACCTATACTGTTATTTTTATCAGTGTAGCTCCCTCCTGCCAGACCTTTTCCTCTCTGCCTCCCCCCAACCAGAGCTTTTCACTGCCATGTGTAGCTACACACTGCAGTATGGATGCACTTTCACTGCAGCGTGTGCCTACATGTACCCTACACACTGCTGTTATGTGCAGACAAGGCTCAAGACCTAGTTGCTGAAATACCTATAGTGCTTGCTTGCAAAACACAGTGCATCAGGCGTACTACCGGCAGCCTAGGGGGTTGGGGTACAGAACAAACCCAATAATTACAGGATCTATTACTGAATGCACTACATAGAAACAACACAGAATTAAAGCCATCTTAATCCTCTGTGATACAAATCTACTTTCTATAAATAGTCTTTTTACTTCATAATAGTGTATCAAATACACTACCTTAAAATCTATGTTAACCTAAGTGAAAAATTAGAGATCATGCAAAGGGGAAGGTCAAATTTTTCACAGCTCACAGTGAATTGCAATTAAGCTTTTTAGACAGCCATTTCTCAACATCAAAAGTCATTCCAGAAACATTGTGCTTGACACATCAGGAATTCCCTGTATCAGATTTTCAATATTTAATAATTAAATCCATATTTCAGTATAGTCAACCACACTTTACTAGGCCACTTTTTAAAAAATTGGTATAAAGTGCCTTCATCCCTCTTCCAGAGGGGGGAGGTAGGGAAGTGGGAGACTAAAAACAGTGTGACAGATAAGGAAGCCCAGACCTTGGCAAACATTTACTAATTCAAGTCATTTAATTGAAGACGAAGACATCGTTCACCTTAACAAGTGCTGATCAACATGAATAAGGCCTATCCCAGTCTGAGCATGACAGACAGTAATTCTAGACTGGATATTTATCTCCCCGCAAAGGCTCCTCCCCAAATATTAGGATTTTAAGCTTCATTTTTCCCACTCCTCCCTTATCCTTTGCTTGTGATCGAGTACTGCAAGGTGAAAACAACATTTTAAGAGGAAGGGTAGCCAAGATAGGACATAATTTTCTCCTTTCACCTGTATGTTAATTAAGGAATAGGAAGATGTGAAGCGACATCTTCTGGGAGAACAATTTACTTTATTTTGCCAGTTTCTGCAGACAGAAGAGCTCTCTTATGATCACATTGCACTATAATCAGAACTGGGATCGAAAAACCAGTGGATAATTAGATTAAAAATACATGCAGAGCCTGAGTCATGGTGCACTAATTTATCACCAGCATGCAAGGAAAAGATGCTCCAAGCTTTCATAAAACATGCTTCAAATCGGTGATTAACTCCCGTGTCAGAATTTTCACAGATGCTTTCTGGGCAGCTGATTTTTTGCGGCATCAGTAATTGGTTGCAATTTATATTCCTCCCTCACTCCCCCTAAAAATATCTAATAAATGACTGATTTCTCAAATACAGTATAACTCATTATTTCCATCTTACAAAATCATAAATTTAGATGCACTGGCTTTGCTTGCTTGCAGGGTTCTGCAAACTTCATTATATGTTCTCAAATAGTTATATTTGTTTGATTGTATTCTGAATGCCTAATGAATACACACTAATAATTTGCTGTAATGCCAGATTCATTAACTCACTTACCAACTACTTGGGACTTTTGTGCACATCTAGGAAGAGTGCAGAATGCGCTAATACATTCCTCATTAATTTGCAAAACCATACAAGCTACAAAATATGATCAAGAAAACTAGAACTGCTCAATAAGACATTAAGGCCCAGATCCTCAAAGGCGTTTAGGGGCCTAACTCTAATTGTTTAAAATGAGAGGTAGGCCCCTAAATACCTTTGAGTATCAGGGCCAAAGATATTGAGTTTACATTATCACATTGTAGTGCCATGATTTTTAAGACAAGGTGTGAATCACTTAATGCAATGGCTCAAGGCCTGGATCTACAAAGGGACTTAGGCATTGCAATGTTCAGTGTCACAACACCTAACCTTTGGGCACCTAGAAAAAAAAATCACTAATCAAGAGAGCCTGAGTGAGATGCCTAGGCTTCCTAAACAATGAAGGGGAAGAGACAGGTGCTTACAAACGGGATCCACAAAAATCCAGCATGCTAAGTGGCTTGTTGCTTATCTAGATAATAAGGCATTCCCTCCTGTGGATCTACTAAGTCCCCACCCCTTTTGCACTGGGTTCCTGTCAAGGGACCATATAATCAGCAGCCAATGCTGCTGTTTCCCTAGGTTTCTTCCTGCCCTACGTTCTCAGGCTCTTTCCTTACAACTCCTCTATCTTCCAGGGCGAAGATCCCAAAGCTTATTCATCTGCTCCCACAGAGTGACTGTAGACTCCCTCCTCACAGCCCCCTATGGCTACAGACTTGCTCTCTTTATAATAATCAGTCTGATTCAGTCTAGCTGGGCTTCATGTTCAGTTAAGCCTGGCTCTCCCACCGGATGAGGCAGCTAACATAATGTGGGCCTCTGAGGTCCACATTAACCCATTCAGGTCCCCACCACCGGAGGTATTACAAGTTTTAACCATGTCTGTGCCTCTCCACCTCATACTCCTTCTACTCTTCTTGATTGCCTTTCCCCTTTGCCATGAGCTTATAATATAATGGGCTGTTTCTTCTGTGAATTACCCTGGTGTAAGTCTCAATAGCTCCGCTGAGTTTGGGAAACTTATGTCAGGGTTACCAACTACTGACTTTGGCCCCTTCTTGTCAGAGAGAAGGGGCAGATGGGTATGGAATCAGAAAACAAGGAGGAAAGCTGAGCCCTGCTATAGATTTTGAACAGTTCAGCAGCTAATCCGAGTTGATTTGGACAGATCACCCAACCTGAAGTATTTGCTGGGTTTATAGACCCACAATCAAATGGAAACTACCCAATAATAATAAAAGTTAATAAAATAGAAATACAAAGTATTATCTGAGGATCTCAAAGCTTTTCACAAGCAATGGTGATATCAGCTCTGTAGTCACAATACACTGTGAAATAGATAAGCATTATCTGGATTGTTCAGGTGAGCAAACTGAGGCACAGAGGTTAAATAACTTGCCCAAGGTCCCACAGCAAGTCAGTGGCAGAGTTAGGAACAGCCCACATCTCTTCAATCATAGTCCCATAACTGAGTCATTAGTCCATATTTTCTATGTGCCAAAGACAATTAAACTGTTTAAATTACAGCACATACTTTTACACTGCTTTGTTGCAGCCCAGAATAATATATCTGGAATCTGGGACAAAAGTTTAAATGCATTAAAAGCACACACATGCAGTTAGTTGTATCATTAAGCACCCCCCACCACGAGTAATATTATAATGTAGTTTTTGAAATACTAGAGTGGTTGAAATGGGTTTGAAGAAAGGATTCATTAAGATAAAGTGCCAGCATCCCACCAGAGGCCAATAAAATTTTTCTATGGAACCCTGTTCAAATTAATTTTTCTTCTTGAAGAACATATCCTGCCTAATTATGTTTGGTATTATCCTCCTTAAGGAATTCGGATTCCTCATTGCTATTAAGGGCGAGGGAAAAAAAGGATATAGAAGAAAGACACTCTAGGCCAGATACACAGCTGGAGTAAGTCATTGGAGCTCAACTGAAGCCAGAGGAGCTATACTCAGTTATAGCTGCTGAGGATCTGGTATATACCTATAAACACAGAGAACGATACACAGAAAATTGTATAAATATAAAGGGCCAAATGAAGTTATGCCAGTAGAAAATTTAAGTCAATGAAGTTACACTGGCAAAGAATCTGACTGCAAAGCTCTCATGTAAGTTCAAGTCTATAAATGAACCATAGCTGTGTTGAGCTTTCTAGTTTTTTGCTTTCCAGAACTGAAGATAAATATAAGAAAGAGAAGTGTGTTAATTAGACATTTGGCTTTAAAAATCCAGAGGTTAGGCAGCTAACATCTGTACATTCTTTTTGTTCTTGAGTGGCTAGGCAAACAGATACAGTAGTTGCAACCATACTATATATAGATTGCATGCTTAATGTGTAACAGTGAATGCAATTTGGTGGGCATGACTGATTGCTGGTTAGTTAAGTTGTTTCATCTTGGCTGTTATAAATTATGTATTTGTTTTATATATATTACACACACACACACACACACACACACCTCATGATAGTGGAAGATTTACAATGACAATGATGGCTGTAGACTGGGCCCAACTGGAAATCCAAGAAGGCCTTAGGTTTAACTACCTTTAACTTTAATGAGAGTTGTGCTGAACTCACATAGGCTCCATTGAAAATACCAGCCGCAGACTAGTCTTTTCTATCCTATACAGGTTATTACACCACCCTCCTGAGAAGCACCTTCCTGCAGTGCATTAAGTGACATGACTAACATCAGTCACTGTCACACAAGAAAAATATGGGCAGACACTCTGTAAGGGTCAATACCCATCTCTGTAAAACCACCTGCATTTCATTAAAAAAGTTGCATTGTGAGACAAAAGGAAAGAAGATTAGAGGAATAGGTTAAAAAAAAAAAAGCTTCCTAAGGGCACGGCAGGGGAGTTGATGATATTGTGTCATGTGGACTAAACAAACATAGCAGCAACTAAGCAGAAAACAAGGGACATGGCCGTGGGGAAAAGGACTAACAGGTAAATAGGAAAGGCACATAAGTCCAAGTAAAGAATGCTGTCTGAATCAGCTTTAATTTAAGCAGAGCTCTATGAACAATGGGGTTTGGAGCAGATCTCTCAGCTCCACATTCTGTAGGGATTTCCCATTGCCTTAGATGTCGCTGGCCCATGACAGCAACTAGCTCCAGTGCACTGCTATCACAGGCTAATGCATCCAACCCCTTAGCTACCTTGGCCTTATATCCTGCACTACCGCCCCTGGCCCCCGGCCCCAAGTCGTGCACCTATTCTCCATGAGTTTCCCATGCCTTCAGCAGGGATTTTAGACCGCAAAAATTGTCTCCTCTGTCCCTTAGAGGATGGAGGAGTGTTTGGACCCTATGGCTTTGAAGTTGCAGACATTTTGCTTTAGTTTTTACCCTCCAATGTGTTTAATAATTAAAAAAGATAATTCAAAAAGGGATGCCAAGTGTAGACAGTGCTGGTTGTGTTTCAAGGGTTATTTAATAAAAATTACTTTTCTTTCCTTCATATTTATTATTTTACTTTCTTGGAAATAGGAACCGGAAGGATTTGATAAATGGATCAAAAGGTCATTGGACTTCATTTTCTCAGCTTCTGGAGCTGCTCCCGCAACCAGTAGTGAAATGCTATTTTATAATTTCCTAGAGCATTGCTTTTCAGTGAATCACAACAAACATCCTTCCCCTCTTACAGCACCAATGCACTATGAGGACACTTTTCACTCTCTGAAGTGGTAGGCACACTCATCTATGTCACAGTAGGGTGGTTTATCTAGGAGTTCAGTCCTCTACTCAAATATTAAAAGAGCCTGAACTTTTAAATACAGGCTTAATAGACCTGCCCAACTCAACACAGGGAATATTTTCAGCTGTGGCTTAGCTGTTTAGCAAATGTAGAACATTTAATTACTTATACAACAAGAAGACATTCAGTTTAGGTCCCCAATTGTGATTTCACCCTTCCTCCAAAGCATGCCTGAGAGAGAATGACAGACTTAAGTGATCTGAAATAGCGTGGTAAATCCTGTGATGTGATTCTGCAGTGTGACTCTTGTGAAACTATACCCATTCAACTGAGTTACCCTTGATTTACACTGGTCTGAACAAGATGAAAATTCAGGTTTCCTCTGACAGTCCACTCATCCCCTTGCAATATCAAGGGAGAAGGAGTCCAATTGCAGTTCAGCACCTATGTTTTGGTTCAGGGTCCAACACATACCCTGAACATTATTGAATTATAAATAGTAAATTCCTGGTGGAAACGTAAGCGGAGAAAATGAAGAAAGTGGAAATGCTGTTGGAGGTCCTTATGGGGAAGACAGTGGGGGCTTCAAAGGGGAAGCAGGGACTGGAGGCATTTGCAAAGTCAGCTCTCTGACTTTGGGACAAAGTTATTCCACTGCTTGATTTCCCCTTCTGATCTCAGATGCTTTCTCCATCCCACCACTAGGCAAGGGAACCTGTCTCCTAATCAGCCACCTGCTTTAGGCTCCTGAAGCCTAGAGCTCTTCTGGCCAGATGGCTTCTTCCTACGGCGGGACCCTGCAGAGCTCTGGTGCTCCTGAAATGAAACATTCTAGGCAGCACCCAGGCAGCCTATGCCTATCATCACCCCATCAGGGAGGGTTTAAATTTAAGATTTATCTCCAGAACAGCGTGTACAACAAATAGCTTTCAGCACATACAATTTGCAAAGTTACCAGTTTATCATGAATAGAGCTATTTGCAGTCTAGTCATATTATAAAATCTTGTAGATAACACAAAGAAGCTGCTCACTTCTCAGTGATGGTGCTTTTGAATTAATTTGAATCCAGATTGCCTCCTGAGTATTGTTTGTTCTAATATGAAACAGTTTATGGTGAGAAATTACAGCGGCATCACTTGAGAGCTCCCTGGAACAGCACATTGCAGTTAAAGTTGAGTCAGCTTTTGCATATTGTACAGCTGTATAGAGCATACCCTGATTTTGTAGGTTAGGTGCTAGATATTGAAATGGATCGCAGATAAGTCATTTTGCCCAGCTAGAATATTTATGAAATGTGCAGCTGTAGGGAAACGAAGAATTCCCGTACCTTCCGACAACGGAAGCATCATGATGTGAGTGTTGAAAGCCTAGCAGTCTGCCTTAACACATGTGTGCACCCACTTCTCCCATCAACCTTCTGGTCTAGCGTTGAATGCGCATCTTCAAAGATTTATACTAGGCTGTTTTAGTTGTACGTTCAGTATTTAGTCACTTACTACATATATAGAGGGCATTACATAGCAAAGAAATTTCCATTGTTACCCTAGGGGCTAAGTGCACCGAGAGTGAGATGTTTCCATAAGGTGGACACATTAGAACTTCATTAATGCATAAACACACATAATTGGTATTCTCCCTTCATCTCTAAAGCAGATTTAATAGCAGAGGCTATAGGAAAGTCTCATTAGTAAGACTTAGCTCCACAACATTGCCAGTATACTCTGAATCATGACCATAAATAATTAAGACCAAACTGTACAAAAAATAAGTAGAGTACATTCTGTGATTATCCTTGCATGTGTGTGTTCACTGTTTAGGGCCTACTCCTGGGAGGTACTGAACACTTGTCATTTCAGCTTAAATCAATGGGACTTGAAGGTCCACAGCATCTCTCAGGATCAGGCCCTTACTTGCTAAGTCTCAAAATTCTGTGAATTGTCAGGGCTTTCCTAGTCATTGGAAGAAATTAACAATGCTTCTCTTTGAGCCAAGTACTTACCAGTATTTACAAACATAGCCTTACAATTGTTATGTAGAGAATCACCCTGTACTGTTGGACCCAGGCAGAAGAGTTGCAGCTAGTATAGCATACTTAAGATCTTTTATTTCTTGTTTAATAAAATTAATGAACTTGCTGAGACTTTAGGCTAAATTAATCCCAGGTGTGTTTCCACTGAATATAATCAGTTACACAGGAATTAATCTGGGTGAGTGCAATTATCTCCTCATTAACTCTGAGGAGTTGGGATTAACTTTAGTGTTCAGGGTTAAAGATACACATGTATTTTGTGATGGGAACTCCCAAACCACTAGTACTACAAGGTTAACACTGACCAAAATGTCTGCACCAGAACACACATAGGATACTAAGCAAAATACTGTTATCCCTTTTTACTGGAGCAGTTAGCCAATTTCTAGGATCTTGTGGGTAGTTTCTGCTAGAAAGAGAAATTGATGGAGGCAGGTATTTCTTGGATGCAGGACTGTGTACTTATGAAGAATATATTAGGAATCAGACAGTTTCTTTGTTCACAGTTCCAAGCCACTTTCCAGCCAGCACTTTATCCAAAAGTATTTCGCTGGCTGGTTTGCTAGTTCTAGTGTTTCTGCTGCTTCTGTCTTACCCATGATACAAAGCTGCAGTCAAGTCAATCCCCCACACTTGCATTTGTTATTAGGCCCCCAGAAAACTCCTTGGACCATATGGCCCATCCATTGCCCAGGCTTTCATGTGGTCTAGTCCTTGAGTGGGAGTTTTCCATTGTTTCAGCTATCAACAAAGGGCACATTTATTCCTTCATTTATCCTGAATGGAAGGTGGCTATCACACCAACACCTTTAACACCCAGAAGAACAATCCCATAAAAAGACCCACTCAGAGGGCTGCATTTGGCAATCTTATACACTTCATACAAGAGGCAACAAGATGACAGAAATGAATTAGGATCAAAATACTGGTGAAACAGAATATTTCTAGAATATTCCAGGGGTATGGTGAACAGCCACATCACAGTTAGCGCCTCACAGTGATAATCCGGTAGGATTCCCTAAACAGACAAGAAAAGTATGGTTGTAGGCATGATGAAGAGTAGCAGACACAGTACAATTCCCATCCTGATCGCCTGTGGAGATCTCATCATTGACCTCTAGCTCTTAAAAAATTAAACTACAAATTCCCTTAAAACCACAAGGATTGCAGCACGCCTTTCTATGAAACCAAGGCTAAGAAGTTAAAAATAAAATGAGTATCCCGACACAAACCTACCCAGCCCACAGAATCCTTAATGGAACACCATTGCACTTAGAGCCGTCTGGGTTGTTTTAACTCATTTGGCTTATCTCTGTAGGAATATACACACGGTAGCCACTGGGTTGTTTAAAGCAATTCATCCTTGTTTTTATAACTGTTGTCCACTGTAACTTGATTTTTGCAAGAGCCTACAAAGGGCTTTAGTGGGCCAAAAAAAGAAAAAAAAAACCTGATAGGACCCTAGTCCTTAGGCAGGAAAAAAGGAAAGATAGACCTACTTCCCATTCCACCCCCCACAATTTAAACATACAAAATGAAACACACACCCATCCATCTTTTCCAGCCTGCCAGGATCCTGTTATTAAGTTACAGAAGGACCGCTCAGTTCAAAGGTTAGCTAGAGAATCCTGAAACAATTTGTGAGAGCCTTCGCTTTATTTAGAGTACTCATCCAGACTGGACCCCAGTTTAAGAATGCAACAAGTTGAACTGTAATTGCCAAAAATATTGACATCCTTAGAAAGGTAGCTTGCAGTGGTGATGTAGCCATGTTGGTCCCAGGAAGACCTGAAGAAGAGCTCTGTGAAGCTCAAAATCTTGTCTCTCTCACCAGCAGAAGTTGGTCCAATAAAAGATATTACCTCCCCCACCGTATCTCTCTCAGAAATGTAATGTAATTTAACAACTGGACTGTAGAAGATATTCTCATCAGTATTAGAAAAGGACCTGGGATGCATCACCATTCAACTCTGAGTCACAGCCAGACTTATAACACTCATAAAAGATACTTTTGCCATATGCTAACCACTACAGGATGATTAAAATGCATGACTCGGCTCACCATCTCAGCTAATATGGTGTTTGTGTGCACATACAGTTAGAATATACATTGAACAGGTTACCCTCCTCAACAATTCCAATCATCCAGAGTAATTACTTGCATATGATAATTTCTACCCTGCTTGAGAATGTTTAGAGTATAACTTCACTTGGTGTGAGTGCAAATTGTTTCACAGGAACCTAAAAACAAGCACATTTTGCATATGACTAGAGACAAAGCCTAGAAATCAATCAGTCAATAAAAGTAATAAATAAAAGTCCCCCTTTGGCTGCTAGATTTTGTAAGTTCTGTCCAGAATTTTGCCAGCAAGAAGTGAATGTAAATGATGCAAAAGTCACTAGCTAATGCAGGGTTTGCAAAGTTTGTAGTGCAAAAATGTTAACATTAATACATTTTGATTTACGATGAGAAGCAAAGTTTTTAAAAAATAAGTGGGGTGGGTCAGGTGGGAATGCTAGATTTTTCCCCAGTAGGAGAAAAACTTCACATGAAAATTTTCAAGCCTAGAGTTTCCTCTGAATCATTCAGTGGAGAAGGCGCATAGTTTCCCCATTCCTATCCCTTGTGTGGAGAAGGCAATTGATCCAACTCGCTAAGGACCCGGTATTTAGGTCCCTAAAGATGCAGATAGGCATGTGTTGGGATTTTTCAAGCATACCTTGTCATTGCTCTCTCATCCTTCTGTGAGAGCTCAGGTGTTATCGGAACAGAACTGCTGACTGGGAAAATGTTGACAGGCATTAGCGTTCTCTGTAAAATCACCACGAAGTTGGGGGTGAGGGAGGGAAAGTACAATAATGGGACACTGGCTATTTGCCACACACTAGCTTGGGTTCACTTTCTCTTGAACTCCATCTTTGTGGTGCACCCACAGAAGTGCATAATCAGGGAGATGCCAGGGATTATGTTTCAAAGCCAACACTCCTCCTTGTCCATTTCCTTCACCCAATACCTTTGTGTTCCTAGTACTCACAGAAACAGAGGAAACAACCCAGCCCCATGGCCCATATTTTGCTTTCAGGGTTTGCTAGCTCTAACAAGCACCAATGGTTCAGCAGAATTTGACCTGGCCACCTTTAATTACAGTTTGCATCATTGGTATGGATGCTATCTGAGAAAGAACTGCAGTCAAACACAGGAATTGTCACACTGGGCTCAGTCCACTGGTCTATCAAGTCTGACAGGATTCAGTACCAGAATATACACTCTCCTCAGCGACAAGAAAAGGAAAACGTAACAGTTACAGTACTTACAAAATGAAAGAGCAAAGTGCAAAATGTCTGCTTTCAGACTGCAGCTGCTTGACCCAACCAAATTTAAAGAGCCAGTCCTACAGAGGCATGCTGAGAGAAGAGGGAAACATTGTAATAGGGAAAGAGATAGTAAGGAGTGGGCAGCCACAAAAAATAGTACTCCTGTGAAAGGGTTGCTTGTTTGTGACGTGCACAACCACTATCTCACATGGGTCAATAAGGGAAGATTTTCCCAATCCCCACATCAGTTACTGGTTTCCTCATGCCCTGAAGCATGAGAGTTTCTATCCCTTCAAAAATAAACAAACGAGTAGATTACAGCTTTTGAAATACACTAGCTTCTGGCTGACACAGTCCCAATTAAGGAAGGTTACTGGCAAATTTGAATCACTGAAGCACAGATGCTTTCAATGCACCAACTTTCTTCTTCTCCAGCTACACAAATAGTCAGCCCTTTCTTCTAAGGTCCTCTATAGCACTGATCACCCTCCTCAGAACAGGTCAACAAGCACTGTGAATTAAGTGATAGTGCCTGGAGCACATATATGGACAGAGAAACTTAATGTTGTGTTTAATGGACCATGCCGCATACATAGAAACCTAGTGGTCACAGCAGAGATAAAACCTGGGACCTTCAGCACCAACTGAGATAAAGAGAACTCCAATAGGTGTATGTATACATAAGATGCAGTAATTTGTTCAAAAGTGGGCCCTTGTTTAATCCTTTTGCTTTAATTCAATTTTCATTTGCTCTGCAATGTTAGATCCCAGAGTGCCCATGTAATCACCACAAGCTGAATTCCTGTCGCACTACTACATGCAACCCTAGTTAAAAGCAGGATATAATGCTGATCATTTTAAAATAAAATTAAACAAGAAGTTTAGTCTAACATGGGAGTTAACAGCATTGAGGCAAGAAGCAAACCTAATCATGCAAAAACCCATATTCATTTATTAAACAGTTTCTCTTTTTATATAGAGTCCTGGGGCACAAACACACAGCCAACATCACTCAAAGTAAATGTACAAATTATACAGCTATGAAATAATAATAATGCAAGAGGCTAAAAATACCATAACCAGAGGCTTCGGACCACACTTAATTGTAATTGTTACTAAATACAACATATTTGCAAAATGATTGTCATGTTCTCTTACCACAAAGGTTCATAACTCTCATGCCATATAAAAGCCGTGTAGGTATTAAAAATGTTACCCCACAAGTCCCACTAAAAATGGTTCCCAGTTCACCTTCCAATATTCTGGATGGGTATCTGTAACACAGCTAGCTGATTTGAGAGCCATGTGATTCAGAGGTTAGGGCTAGGACTCAGGAGACCTATTCCCAGCTTGGTCACTAAGAGTGCCTTCTAGGGTTGCCAGTTTTGGTTGGACATATTCCTGGAGGTTTCATCACATGACATAACCTTCAATTAAATCATAGAATCATAGAATATCAGGGTTGGAAGGGACACCAGAAGGTCATCTAGTCCAACCCCCTGCTCAAAGCAGGACCAATCCCCAACTAAATCATCCCAGCCAGGGCTCTGTCAAGCCTGACCTTAAAAACCTCAAAGGAAGGAGATTCTACCACCTCCCTAGGTAACGCATTCAAGTGTTTCACCACCCTCCTAGTGAAAACGTTTTTCCTAATATCCAACCTAAACCTCCCTCACTGCAACTTGAGACCATTACTCCTTGTTCTATCATCTGCTACCACTGAGAACAGTCTAGATCCATTCTCTTTGGAACCCCCTTTCAGGTAGTTGAAAGCAGCTATCAAATCCCCCCTCATTCTTCTCTTCCACAGACTAAACAATCCCAGTCCCCTCAGCCTCTCCTCATAAGTCATGTGTTCCAGTCCCCTAATCATTTTTATTGCCCTCCGCTGTACGCTTTCCAATTTTTTCACATCCTTCTTGTAGTGTGGGGTCCAAAACTGGACACAGTACTCCAGATGAGGCCTCACCAATGTCGAATAGAGGGGAACGATCACATCCCTCGATCTGCTAGCAATGCCCCTACTTATACAGCCCAAAATGCCATTGGCCTTCTTGGCAACAAGGGCACACTGTTGACTCATATCCAGCTTCTCGTCCACTGTAACCCCTAGGTCCTTTTCGGCAGAACTGCTGCCTAGCCATTTGGTCCCTAGTCTGTAGTGGTGCATGGGATTCTTCCGTCCTAAGTGCAGGACTCTGCACTTCGGCTTGTTGAACCTCATTTCTTTTGTCCCAATCCTCTAATTTGCCTAGGTCCCTCTGCATGCTATCCCTACCCTCCAGCATATCTAACTCTCCTCCCAGGTTAGTGCCATCTGCAAACTTGCTGAGGGTGCAATCCACGCCACCCGCCAGATCATTAATGGAGATACTGAACAAAACCGGCCCGAGGACTGAAGCCTTGGGGCACTCCACTTGATACTGGCTGCCAACTAGACAGGGAGCCTTGATCACTACCTGTTGAGCCCGACGATCTAGCCAGCTTTCTATCCACCTTATAGTCCATTCATCCAGCCCATACTTCTTTAACTTGATGGCAAGAATACTGTGGGAGACTGTGTCAAAAGCTTTGCTAAAGTCAAGGAATATCACATCCACTGCTTTCCCCTCATCCACAGAGCCAGTTGTCTTGTCATAGAAGGCAATTAGATTAGTCAGGCATGACTTGACCTTGGTGAATCCAGGCTGACTGTTCCTGATCACTTTCCCCTCCTCTAAGTGCTTCAGAATTGATTCCTTGAGGACCTGCTCCATGATTTTTCCAGGGACTGAGGTGAGGCTGACTGGCCTGTAGTTCCCCGGATCCTCCTCCTTCCCTTTTTTAAAGATAGGCACTACATTAGCCTTTTTCCAGTCATCCGGGACCTCCCCTGATCGCCATGAGTTTTCAAAGATAATGGCCAATGGCTCTGCAATCACATCCACCAACTCCTTTAGCATTCTCGGATGCAGCACATCAGGCCCCATGGACTTGTGCTCGTCCAGCTTTTCTAAATAGTCCCAAACCACTTCTTTCTCCACAGAGGGCTGGTCACCTCCCCCCCATGCTGTGCTGCCCAGTGCAGTAGTCTGGGAGTTGGCCTTGTTCGTGAAGATAGAGGCAAAAAAAGCATTGAGTACATTAGCTTTTTCCACATCCTCTGTCACTAGGTTGCCTCCCTCATTCAGTAAGGGGCCCACACTTTCCTTGACTTTCTTCTTGTTGCTAACATACCTGAAGAAACCCTTCTTGTTACTCCTAACATCTCTTTCTAGCTGCAACTCCAAGTGTGATTTGGCCTTCCTGATTTCACTCCTGCATGCCCGAGCAATATATTTATACTCCTCCCTGGTCATTTGTCCAATCTTCCACTTCTTGTAAACTTCTTTTTTGTGTTTAAGATCAGCAAGGATTTCACTGTTAAGCCAAGCTGGTCACCTGCCATATTTACTATTCTTTCTACACATCGGGATGGTTTGTCCCTGTAACCTCAATAAGGATTCTTTAAAATACAGCCAGCTCTCCTGGACTCCTTTCCCCCTCATGTTATTCTCCCAGGGGATCCTGCCCATCAGTTCCTGAGGGAGTCAAAGTCTGCTTTTCTGATGTCCAGGGTCCGTATTCTGATGCTTTCCTTTCTTCCTTGTGTCAGGATTCTGAACTCGACCATCTCATGGTCACTGCCTCCCAGGTTCCCATCCACTTTTGCTTCCCCTACTAATTCTTCCTGGTTTGTGAGCAGCAGGTCAAGAAGAGCTCTGCCCCTAGTTGGTTCCTCCAGCAAATTGTCCCGTACACTTTCCAAAAACTTCCTGGATTGTCTGTGCACTGCTGAATTGCTCTCCCAGCAGATATCAGGGTGATTGAAGTCTCCTATGAGAACCAGGGCCTGCGATCTAGTAACTTCCATTAGTTGCCAGAAGAAAGCCTCGTCCACCTCATCCCCCCGGTCCGGTGGTCAATAGCAGACTCCCACCACGACATCACCCTTGTTGCTCACACTTCTAAACTTAATCCAGAGACTCTCAGGTTTTTCTGAAGTTTCATACCGGAGCTCTGAGCAGTCATACTGCTCTCTTACATACAATACAACTCCCGCACCTTTTCTGCCCTGCCTGTCCTTCCTGAACAGTTTATATCCATCCATGACAATACTCCAGTCATGTGAGTTATCCCACCAAGTCTCTGTCATAATTCCTTGACTGTGCCGGGACTTCCAGTTCTCCCTGCTTGTTTCCCAGGCTTCTTGCATTTGTGTATCGGAACTTAAGATAACTCGCTGATCATCCCTCTTTCTCAGTATGAGGCAGGAGCCCTCCCCTCTCGTCCTCTCCTGCTCGTGCTTCCTCCTGGTATCCCACTTCCCCACTTACCTCAGGGCTTTGGTCTCCTTCCCCCGGTGAACCGAGTTTAAAGCCCTCTTCACTAGGTTAGCCAGCCTGCTTGCGAAGATGCTCTTCACTCTCTTTGTTAGGTGGAGCCCATCTCTGCTTAGCACTACTCCTTCTTGAAACACCATCACATGGTCAAAGAACCCAAAGCAGTCTCTCCAACACCACCTGCATAGCCATTCGTTGACTTCCATAATTCAACAGTCTCTACCCGGGCCTTTTCCTTCCACGGGGAGGATGGACAAGAACACCACTTGAGCCTCAAATTCCTTTATCCTTCTTCCCAGAGCCACGTAGTCTGCAGTGATCCACTCAAGGTCATTCTTGGCAGTATCATTGGTGCCCACATGGAGAAGCAGGAAGGGGTAGCGATCCGAGGGCTTGATGAGTCTCGGCAGTCTCTCCATCACATTGTGAATCCTAGCTCCTGGCAAGCTAATTCCAGGAGACTCTGGGACAATCCTGGAGGGTTGGCAACCATACTGCCTTCCTGAGATGTAAGGGGGAGCATGTTTGTAGATCTATCTAAGGTGCCTCTATGGCCCCAATTACCATAGTATCTGAGCACCTCCCAGTCTTTAATGGATTTATCCTCACAACAGCCCTGTGAGATAGAGTTTTAATGTTTTGCAAAGCACTTCCCCATTGTCTAGGGTTCAAGGTACAGACAAATATTTGTTCCAGGCCTGGTGCAGGAAATCGAAATTAGGGAAAGTCTTTTGGGCCAGGAAGTTGTAATAGGCTGCAGCTGGTCAGGTGAACCTATGCAGCTGTTTCTGTATCAATAACAATTGTGGAGTCTCTGGGTTTCCTAGCAAATAAGGACCAAATATGTCCTTCAAGAGATGCTTAAGCTGCATCTCCTAGATTCAACTTCTTTATATGAACACTTGTTCCACGGTGGTCACATATGAGATTATTTCAGAACCATTCCCACCTTGCAGGGGTATGAGACAAGGCTGTCCACTCTTGCGTCTGTTGTGTGACCGAGCTCTAGTGCTATCCATACAGCTCAACATATACATGGCACCAGGATAGGCCTAACAGAGCTCAAGATCATGCTTTATGCTGCTGATGCTTGTTCTTGTAGGTAAATCTGAAGATTCTGTTCCTAACCAATTAAATCTAATTAATGCACTTGGCCCTCTTGCAGGATACAAAATAAATTGGGAAAAGTCAGTTTTCTTTAAGTAGAGCTGATTGAAATGTAACCCTTCTGCCCGTCAGAGTTGGCAGCAACAAGGACCGGGTTCAATATCTAGGGGATCCATTCCAATAACACAATGCAAACCGGCTCGAGCCCCCACCCAGTGACCTGGGACAAATATATACCACCCCCGCTGGGCGCCTCCAAGAGGCAATACTTCCCCTCTCACAAGCACATAGTCTGAGTGTAGCAAAAAGCCTTTTAATAACTGAGAGAAACAATGTGGCATTATGTTGGGGAAACACCACCAACAGGATTCATAACACAACCCATGAGCAAAAAAAAAACCCACCCCAAGCAAATTGGGGCATGCCCCTTTCCCTTTGGTTCTTGAGTCCAGCAACCCCAAATCACCCAAAGTCCCAAAAGTCCAATGACCCAAAAGTCTCTGTCCCTGGTCAGGGCAGCCCCAGAGTTCGAAAGTTTATCTGCGGAGCTTTACCTCCCAACTTGGGTGGAGATGGGACAGGAGTAAGAGGCACCTTACATGATCTGAAGCTGACCGCCCCACAGCTCCCTAGGCCTTCGCTTCACTCCGCTCCGCCAGCCGCCCCACGAACTCCTTCGCTCAGCTCTGCTCCACGGCCCACAAGCAGCTCCCACCGTCCCACGAACTGCTCCACCAGCCGGTCCACAAACTGCTCCACGTCCCACCAGCAGCTCCCGTCGTCCTACAAACTGCTCCACCAGCCTGTCCACAAGGCACTCCAGCCGTCCCGCAAACTGCTCCACAATATATCTTCAGGCTCCCCCACTACTTAACACAACGCTCAGTGATTTCAGCTCTTAGGTGAATTCAGCTTGTAGTAGGGGAACCTCAGTGCTGGTGCATTATTAGCCCAAAGTGAGCTCAGCAGCCTGTAACTAGACTCCTAATGGAATCAAAATTAGCTCTGATATTCCACAGTGGAGAGAGGAGGAAGTGCAAGTAGAATGTAAGGCCCTCACCAAGGGGCCCATGCCACCAAGTATTAATACATGTCCCCAGCCTCTCTCAATTCACAGAGTTTTGGAACCCATGACCCTTGCCTAGCGAGTGCTACTTAGTTGATGGTGAGTCCCTCCATCATAACAAAAGGCCAAGTACAGTTCCAAGCACAGTTCCCATAATCAGGGTAATAACAATTTATTCTTCCTGCCCCAATAACAGAGACACTAGGGATCCCACAGCAGCCAAAGTGACCATTTGGGCAGCTATGGCCTCATTCTAGGTGGGGTGGGTGTGCCTATGCAAATGAGATCGGCCCCTGAAGTTCTTTTCCACAACTTGCCACACCTCACCACCAGATGTCAGGGTGGAGCTTATCCTGACACTGCTTACAGAAACAAAATTTGTCAAAATCGTTTTGTCAGATTTATTTGAAAATCTCAACTTCTTTTTTCAGGAAGGAAAACCTATTTTTGGACAAGCTCTAACTTTAAGACAGGGAAAGGGAGAGAGAATTTTGAGCTGACATACCTCAGGAGTTGAGAGTAAAGAGTTCAGGCTGATCAAGGCCAGGGAGATGATAGGGGGAAAATGACCATTTTTATTTCTACCATTCAAGTGCTGCATATTTCAGCTTGATTGGGCCTTTTTGGAAGGCCTCCCAGTCAAGCTGATCACTGAGATCTAACTAGTTTAAAAATCAGCTGCTAGGCAGATAAGGAAATCTGAAAAGCATCATCATCACAGCTCCAGACTCAGCCTTCTCTGACTTGATTCCATTAGGGACCAACTTTAAAAAGGGACTAATAACATTAAAAGCTCTTACACAGCCCGGCCCCCAATTGTTTTATCAAGTTCATCAGCATGTCACTCTCTGCTCACATGCCACAATTAAATGATGTAAACTGCCTCTTTGTTCCAAGATGGAGGAGTCAAGCCTCAGGTGACAGAGCCTTCTTACACTATGCCCTGGGCTACTCTCCTCCTTCCTCTGTGTTATGCAGATTCTGTGCAATCATTCAGTTCCAGCCTTATCTATTCCCAATTACATGTGGATTAAATGCTGTGTAGCCATTTTATTACAAGTGCAAATTCACTGCTGTTTAATCTTGCCAATGCTCTATTTCATTTTGATATATTCTGACTGGCTTGCCTGTTAACAGTAGGCTGAAGAATATTAACCAGCTGCACACTTGGTTACTAACTGAGACTTTTCTATATGTTAAAAGAAAAGGAGTACTTGTGGCACCTTAGAGACTAACCAATTTATTTGAGCATGAGCTTTCGTGAGCTACAGCTCACTTCATCGGATGCATACCGTGGAAACTGCAGCAGACTTTATATACACACAGAGAATATGAAACAATACCTCCTCCCACCCCACTGTCCTGCTGGTAATAGCTTATCTAAAGTGATCATCAAGTTGGGCCATTTCCAGCACAAATCCAGGTTTTCTCGCCCTCCACCCCCCCACACAAATTCACTCTCCTGCAGGTGATAGCCCATCCAAAGTGACAACTCTCCACACAATGTGCATGACAATCAAGTTGGGCCATTTCCTGCACAAATCCAGGTTCTCTCACCCCTCCACCACCCTCCCAAAAACCACACACACAAACTCACTATCCCGCTGGCAATAGCTCATCCAAAGTGACCACTCTCCCCACAATGCGCATGATAATCAAGGTGGGCCACCCCCAGCACAAATCCAGGCCTTCTCACCCCCCCCCCCCCACCTCCATACACACACAAACTCACTTTCCTGCTGGCAATAGCTCATCCAAACTGACCACTCTCAAAGTTTAAATCCAAGTTAAACCAGAACATCCGGGGGGGGGGGGGGGCGGGGGGCTAGGAAAAAACAAGGGGAAATAGGCTACCTTGCATAATGACTTAGCCACTCCCAGTCTCTATTTAAGCCTAAATTAATAGTATCCAATTTGCAAATGAATTCCAATTCAGCAGTTTCTCGCTGGAGTCTGGATTTGAAGTTTTTTTGTTTTAAGATAGCGACCTTCATGTCTGTGATTGCGTGACCAGAGAGATTGAAGTGTTCTCCGACTGGTTTATGAATGTTATAATTCTTGACATCTGATTTATGTCCATTTATTCTTTTACGTAGAGACTGTCCAGTTTGACCAATGTACATGGCAGAGGGGCATTGCTGGCACATGATGGCATATATCACATTGGTGGATGTGCAGGTGAACGAGCCTCTGATAGTGTGGCTGATGTTATTAGGCCCTGTGATGGTGTCCCCTGAATAGATATGTGGGCACAGTTGGCAACGGGCTTTGTTGCAAGGATAAGTTCCTGGGTTAGTGGTTCTGTTGTGTGGTATGTGGTTGTTGGTGAGTATTTGCTTCAGGTTGCGGGGCTGTCTGTAGGCAAGGACTGGCCTGTCTCCCAAGATTTGTGAGAGAGTTGGGTCATCCTTTAGGATAGGTTGTAGATCCTTAATAATGCGTTGGAGGGATTTTAGTTGGGGGCTGAAGGTGACGGCTAGTGGCGTTCTGTTATTTTCTTTGTTAGGCCAGTCCATTAGTAGGTAACTTCTGGGAACTCTTCTGGCTCTATCAATCTGTTTCTTTACTTCCGCAGGTGGGTATTGTAGTTGTAAGAAAGCTTGACAGAGATCTTGTAGGTGTTTGTCTCTGTCTGAGGGGTTGGAGCAAATGCGGTTGTATCGCAGAGCTTGGCTGTAGACGATGGATCGTGTGGTGTGGTCAGGGTGAAAGCTGGAGGCATGCAGGTAGAAATAGCGGTCAGTAGGTTTCCGGTATAGGGTGGTGTTTATGTGACCATTGTTTATTAGCACTGTAGTGTCCAGGAAGTGGATGAGCTATTGCCAGCGGGATAGTGAGTTTGTGTGTGTGGTTTTTGGGAGGGGGGTCGGGGGGTGAGAGAACCTGGATTTGTGCAGGAAATGGCCCAACTTGATTGTCATGCACATTGTGTGGAGAGTTGTCACTTTGGATGGGCTATCACCTGCAGGAGAGTGAATTTGTGTGGGGGGGTGGAGGGCGAGAAAACCTGGATTTGTGCTGGAAATGGCCCAACTTGATGATCACTTTAGATAAGCTATTACCAGCAGGACAGTGGGGTGGGAGGAGGTATTGTTTCATATTCTCTGTGTGTATATAAAGTCTGCTGCAGTTTCCACGGTATGCATCCGATGAAGTGAGCTGTAGCTCACGAAAGCTCATGCTCAAATAAATTGGTTAGTCTCTAAGGTGCCACAAGTACTCCTTTTCTTTTTGCGAATACAGACTAACACGGCTGTTACTCTGAAACCTTCTATATGTTAGTTATTTATATTACAGGACTATTAGCGGATATATTCACATCTTTATGTTTATTTTGAGGAAATCAGTTCAGGAAAGATGGTACAGGGAAGTGTAAATTCTACTTTGTACGACCAGCAAAAGCACAGATCCTCAAGGGGATAAACACAACAACAGGCTATAGTGGGTAGCAGTGGGGAATGAGACAACATTAAACAAGAGAAAAAATTACACCTGTAAGGGAAGAAATACAGATTGTTTGCTTCGTGTATTTCTTGTTACAGTTTGTATTTGGGTATTTTATATTTTTAAATGGGCTAGGGACAGTGAGAGAAGACTAAAGCTGGCTGATAGAAGTAAGCTTCGAACTTTGTTGAACTTACACAGATAGGTCTGAACAACAGTCTTGGTCAATGAAACATTAACTGAGTTAAGTTTTCCCCAGTTGGAACTTTAGAGAGAACACCCATAAAACTGCACATCAAAACATTCACCACCAAGCTTTGTCTTTGGTCATTTCTTATCTACAAGGTCAAAATCAGTATAGTAGGTCAGGATTTAAATTTCAGTGACAAGGTACAAAGGAGCAGAATGTGCCAGTGTTCTTACAGGATTATGTTGAAGGGGTTCATATGGAAATAGGACAGTAATGGAGAGTCTTATCATGAGGCTGATTTAATACAACGGCACAGCAACATTTATGTATGCCAAGAATGAAAGTAAATTATAGTAAATTTCTTCCCTGTTGTTTCTTAAATATCTATTTATCTTATAGTGTAGTGTCACTCTTATCTCCCATAATCATCTGCTTAAATTTACCTAATAATATTTTATACATGGCCCATCTAAGACTCTCAGACCCTTAGTGAGCTAATGGGCCAGATCCTCAGCTGGTGCAAACGAGCATCACTCCATTAACTTCAGTGGAACTATGACAATTTCACCAGCTGTAGACCTGGCCTTTTATTTCTCAAAGCTATTACAAGATAAACATATGTTCTTCCCAACCTGCTCTACAAAAACAATCCACATAGTATGGAGGGTCCAAACCCTCTCCTTTTGTGGGGTTTGATTGTATTAATAAAATAAAGAAAGCAGAAATGTAACAAAGATCAGTTCAAACCTCTCCAGGTTTGACTGCTTATGAATTTCTTCTCTCAGGATGACTCCCCCAAAGAGCTGCTTCCGCCACTCCTATATCCATGTGAGATAATGGATCCCCTTCATCAGTGTGTCAGCAGAATGTATTTAACCCTTTCCCAGCAGAATGAACGTCTGCTAACAGGGTAGAGAAACCTGTAACAGTAACTGATATATAATCCTCTCTTTTGTGCCCAATTAATTTTATAATGAAATACTGAACATAACCCCTTGTGTATTTCAGTATGACTACAGAAGAGACTCCCTCTCTCTGAGGTTATGTCTGCGTTTCAGCTGGGAGGTGTGGGTCCCAGCTCACAAAGATGTACCTGCATTGGCTCTGTTTGAACTACAGCAAATAAATAGCAGTATAGCACAAGTGGCAGCTTGGACTAGCCACCCACATAGCTACCCAGATGGTGTCTGAGTGGGTACGTACCCCAGCAGGTAGTTCTGCTAACGATAGCAGTATAGCCCAGGTAGCATGGACTGCGGCTCGGGCTAGCTGCCTGAGTACCTACCTGCCCAGAGCGTCTGAATACATACTTAGGTGGCTTGCCCAAGCTGCCACCTGTGCTACACTGGGCAAGATAAGCCTTCATGCACCTATCTCATGTGCAGGGGCCAATGCAGGAGGTGGTCTCTGAGCATTCAAAATCTGGCTGGAGGAGGAGGGTGGTGCAGGGCTTGACATTTGGTTTGAGTTCAAGAAGAGGGCTCTCACCTACTATTACTTCAAGGGGTTTTCTTTTGGAGAAGGTGGGGGTAGGATTATTCCAACCAACACAATGCCGAAAAGCAGGAAATCCATCGGAACAACTGCATTCTCTTTTTCTCAGATTGGGTACTTCAGTATCTTATAATAATACTCATCACTTCTGTGGTGCTCTATAAGTAAGGCTGTATGTCTGTCACAGAGGTCAGTGGGGGCCCTGGGCAGCTAAGATTTAGTCAGGGGTATTTATAGTAAAGATTATGGACAGCTCACAGGCCCGTGATTTTTTTGTTTTTTGCCCGTGACCTGTCCATGACTTTTACTAAAAATACCCATGACTAAATCACAGCCTTATCCATAAGCCAGGGGTGGGGAACCTTTTTCCTATCAGCAGCCACTGGCCCCCAGAAAAAAATCAGTCGTGGGCCACCCACAGGCTCGGGGCTTCCACCACAGTGGGGCGAGCCAGTGCTCGTGGTTCCAGCCCTGCGGGGTGGGGGAAGGGTTTGGAGGCTCGGGGCTTCCCCTAGGCTCTGGGGTGGGGCTAGGGATGAGGAGATGGGAGAGGACTCTGGGATGGAGCCAAGGGGTTTGGAGTGAGGGAGGGGGCTCAGGACTGGGGTGCGGGTGGGGATGTGGGGTCTGCGAGGGAGTTAGGGTGTGGCAGGGGGTTCTGACCTGGGGCAGGAGGTTCGGGGTGCGGGCTCTGACAAGGTGTCACTTATCTGAGGTGGCTCCCAGTTGGTGGCACAGCAGGGCTAAGGCAGGCTCCCTGCCTGCCCTGGCTCTGCACTGCTCCTAGAAGTGGACGGCACGTCCGGCCCGTAGGTGTAGGGTCGGCCAGGGGGTTCTGCGTGTTGCATGGCATCTGCAGGCGCTGCCCCCACATCTCCCATTGGTTCCCGGCCAATGAGAACGGTGGAGCTGGCGCTGGGGGCGGGAGCAGCACATGGAGTTTCCCTAATCGCCCCTCCTCCTGGGAGCTGTGTGGGGGTGGGGCAGGAGCTGAGGCTTGGGACTTCTGGCCCACGGTGTGGAGACTTGCCACGGGCCAGATTAAATTAAGCAGCAGGCTGGATCTGGCCCATGGGCCAGAGGTCCCCATCCCTGCTATAAGCCAAACTCCACCCCTTACAAATAGTTAGAGTAACTGGAGAAGGATGACTGGCCCATCGGCTGCTCAGGTGAGTGTCCTAATCACCAGGCTACAGAATCATTCTCGCTCATGCTCTTTTTCTACCCCAATGACTCTTGAAATATTTATCCACAGAAGAACAGCTTCAACAGGAGAGACTGAGGGAGCACCACATCAGGTATCAGAGCCATCCCTTGAGTATGGGAAATTGGGGCGACTGCTCTGAGCCCCGCGTTTTGTGGTGCCCTGCAGGCTGGTGCAATTGGCCAGCATGGTCAGTCCCAGAAGTGATGGGTTTGTCACTTCTGCCCTGGCCCCCAGGCCCTGCACCCCCCTAGGGACAGCCCTGTCGGGTACATCCTATAGCTCAGTAGTTAGAGCACTGCTCCTGAGAGGTTGAAGATCTCTGTTCAATTCCTTTCTTCTGCCTGAGGGTGAGTTTGAACCTGGGTCTCCTACATTGTAGGTGAGTGCTCTAAGCACTGGGTTAAAAATTATAAGGTGCCCAGCACCACCACTCCTCCTTCTCCAGTCACATTTTGAATGGAACTTGATCCAGTAGATGTGCTCAGAGGCTGCCTACTACATTGGGCCCGGCAGGTGATGCACCAGGATACATGACCAGAGGCAGAAATATAGGCTCCTAGGGAATTCTTACCCTGAAAACTTAGGCTCTGAGTGATTTTAGGCACCTACAGGGTTTGGCAGGAGTTTTGTGAATTGCGATGGAGCCTAAATCTGGACTTAAGCACCTTAGTACCTTTGTGAAGCCTATCCATTGTTGCCAAAGATATCAACTGAAAGACAAAAGAAAAACAGATAACTCTAATGAAGAGGAAGAGCGAGTTGAAGAGTGAATCTACATTCACAACTTTAAGAAACATTTAGGCAAAAAATCAAGTCATTTTAAACAGCTTGAGATTTGCCTTGAAAACATTAAATACTGACTTGGCATGAATTATTTTGATTTAAACAGAGTTGATTTTATTTTATTTCATTTAAAATCATATCAGATGTTACTAAAATATCCAAACAGACGCTATATCTTCTCTGTGATACTACAGTACTGTATATTAATAGCATAGTGGGCTGAAATATTAACAATGCCTTTCTCTCAGCATGACTTCATTTAGTTTTATTCTAAATTGATTTTTTATTTGAAACCAAAACCTAAAGGTTTGATTTAACTTAAGTCAAACTTTTTTTATCCTGCTGTTTTTGCCATCTGTTTTTGAAGCAATTTTTTCGCTGTTCTTTATCATTCATTTGGTTGCATCCTCACTCCTCCATAGTACCAATTTTTAGATTTATGTCCCAGCCTGCTAGGACTGACAACAGGTGCTTCGGGACGAAGGCCCTAGAACTATTTCATTATGAAGAAGACTAAGCGAAAGTGATTCTCCTCCATTCCCCTTAGGATTCTAGCAGTGTGCAACCAGCACCAGTGGCCATATTTGGACAATGGACTTCATAGTACTCTGATATAATAGTTATATCCTCGTTACCAAATTCCAGGGCCTGCTGTCCTCTAATAAACACTTGTCTTCTGTCTTTGAACCAGGATACATTCACAATTTCCATGTTCACAAGCAAACCAAATAAAATCATTACTATTCATAAATGTGTGCACAGTTGTAGCAACAAAATCTGAAATTTAATTAATTACAACAGCTTTTTAAACTCTTGGGACTATATGCAAAATTGAGGGGAGGAAAACTGGAAGTCAGCCAGGTGATGAGGACAGGAGAAGCAGCTACTCTACAGTATGGTCCTTTCTCCCCCTAATCCCATGGAAGTGGCTCCAAACACCAGGGGAAGCATGCAGAATCACAAAGGCAGGGCTGAGTGAGTGCTTCTGTCTGTGGCCTTATTCCCTTATAAACCTGCGGGGATTTCCCAATAAGGTAATTCTGAGCCACCATCTTTCCTTCATGGGTTTCCTTCCAAACACTGAAATGTTCTGAAGGGAGTTTTAGGGCAATCCTTGGGATGGAGCCAATCAGAGCATGACTTCTGGAGAAGGGGCCATCAGGAGGAGCAGGGAGGAGGAAAAGTCCTCTGCCCTTTATGTGTCTCCCAAAGTCAGTTCAAATCTACTGGTGGTGCCTTCCATGGGGGACAGAATCATACAAATGTAAGGCTGGAAAGCACTTCATGGGGTCATATAGTTCAGCTCTCTGCGTAGAGGCAGGACCAAGTAAACCTAGACCATCCCTGACCCATGTTTGTCTCACCTGTTCTTAAAAACCTCCAGTGACAGGGATTCCACACTCTCCCTTGGAAGCCTATTCCAATGCTTAACTATCCATATAGTTAAAGTTTTCCCAATATCTCTGAGTTTAGTATGGCTCACCCCTTCCCCGTCCAGATGGAAGGGTGGGGGCAAACTCTGCCTCCCAACAAAATGATGTGAAATAAACTGTTTCCTGGCCCCTGTGAATTCCTTTTCTCAATCTCAACCCTGATATGGTCTTTATCTTTTTATTTTTACCGGATCTATTGCAACACAACATCTGTTTTCTCTACTGAAAAATTACCCTCTCCTCATATGAATTCATTGAATTCAACATTTGGACCACACACGTTTATGGTACCAGTGGCATGCAAGTAGCACATCCCATCCTTTGGCTTTAATTCTAGCCTTTGTCCTCCAACCTGACTGGTTGCATCCCTGCTGATCACCACCATCATCAGCTATCTCTGGGATCCTGTCTGCCTTCTGGTTCCTGACCTAATTTATCAGCTTCTGGAAGGACATTCTGACCTCTAAGTGTAAACTCCTTCTACAATAAGCTACCAAGGGCAGTTTATTCAAGTTTTCCTGATGAATGATGAAAGACACACTGCCCTCAGATGCACAAACAGATGTTGGTGAAATATTTGGTGTAGCACAGCCACCACATCTCTCAACCATCTGTACTTTCCTGGGCAGTCTGGGCAGAAACAGTGGTCAGTGCAGGCTCAGTTGTCCCACCATCTAATATGACTGTCCAGGAGGACTGCATTGGAAAGATCTTTTAAGCAAAATACTGCTTTAATGAGCTTTGAGAAGGCAAGACCTTAAGTAGGAAGGCAGTTTCTGCCTTAATTACACCATTATTCTCAAATGGTTTTTAAACTGAAGATTGGAATCAGTGGTGGATTAGCCACTGGGCCAACGGTGCCCATGCCCAGGGGCACCGGCCAATTGGGAGACCTCCGGAAAAATGGGAGCTCCCGCTCCCCGCCCCACCCTCCTGCCTGGTGTGGGGTGCCAGGGCTTGCCTTGCTCTGCCTGCTCAGCGCTCGTGCTGGGGAGCTAGAGAAGCCCCTGCACCTCAACCCTGTTCCCCAGCAGGAGCGCTGCGGGGGGACTGCAGGCGGAAGGGGCGGGGAGGGGCCCCCACTTGCTCTGGCCCAGGGCCCCACAAACCCCTAATCCACCTTTGAATGGAATGCATATAAAATTTGGCAAGGTTGCCAGGGGCAACACAGGCTTTGTCCAGTCCATGTGCAACAAAGGCACAGTCCCAACTCCCAATGATTTTAATGGAAATTGGATCATACCCCATTTTCTCTACTCTCCCCTCAAAGAAGAAATCTGTATTTCCACAATAAACTTCAATTTGCTTCAGAACGGGTTCTGAGAAGCACAGAGAAAATTTGAGCAACTCTTTTTCAGTGGAAAAAAAAAAGACATTTAATCTGTGACCTACAGTAAAATGCTGGCTGTAATTCTGACCAAAGGAGATCAGAAAGACTCTGTTTTGCCAAGCTGCAGACTGTTAGAAACCAGCAACTGTGTCAGGTTTATTACTAGAGCTGATCTTATACTAGAAAAAATCATTAATTGAATAATTTATTGAATCAAAAAAGTAGAGTTTCTCTCAATACATTCATTTAATAATATTCAATCAGAGCCAGTAAACACCAGTGCTTCTGCACTCTGGAAAATGAACAATTCCTTGCCATAATGCTGTCAACAGAAAATATGAATTACATACATTATTCACAGGCAACTTGATTAACCTCATACAGATGAAATGTTTCAGGTATACCTTAGAATTAAAGAACAAAAAATGCCAACAAAACAAAAAAGTAATTTGCACTTAAGTAATCTAAATCAGAAATTACATCCAATATCACCGGTAATATATGTCAGAACTAAATTATGTTGGAAGATATTTATACTAATAACAAATATATATGAAATTGAAAAACACATTATTTTGCATATCCTAATAGTCTCCTTCATCTTGACAATTTGCATGTAAATAAGGGTTCTTTAAGTGTATTTTAATTGCTACACTACTTCCAGAAATACAGAGAGAATTTAAAAGACATATTTATTATTGTGCAGGGAACAAAAAGGTTAATATTCACCAAATAATTACTTAATTTGCATAGTGATTAGACTTATTTGCAATAAAACCATCTTATAAATATATAGAGGGAACACTAAACATTGGGAAGACTGACAAGCAGAATAACCGAAAATGTCATAAAGAAAAGGTGAATTTTCAGGTGAAAGACTTTAAATATGTGCTTTTTAAATATAGCTTTACTGCTAATCTCAGAGTAATAAGCCACATCTTTAAAATATTCAGTGTGTGCTATGTTTGTTAGGCAAAATCCAAATGCAGATGGTAAAAAACCTCTGAAACACCTGAACATGATGAGCTCCTTGGGGGCTTTAATTTTTGCAATTACACAATTTAAAATAGCCTCTGAAGCCATTTTTTTTAATTTGTCAAAAATAAATATTGCTTTCTCCGTGCGACCTTCTTTGTTAAGCTTTAGCCCTGAAGGAGTATTGACAACCTGTGAAGGAACACTCTTGAATCTCACTATTGCACTGCAAGTTCCCTCTTACCATTTTTCAAGAAATAAATACCCAGTGCTCACTGAAATTCTTGTTCCTGCAAATCTGCCAGAACAGTTAGAACCTTTGCAACTTAAAGAGGCTGGGGCAGATTCTCATTTGCACTGCTGCTGCTTTACATTGCTGCGGAAGTGCAAAGGGGCCCTAAAAGGGGCATAAATTACATTTACGGCCATTTTCAGGACCCTTTACACAGCCAGAGCAGTGTAGAGCAGAAAATGAGAATGAGAACCCATATTTGAATAAGGAACTAAGGGCTAAATTCAGCCTTTAGGCACCACCCTGTGGATGGGGTGACGTCTAGCTGCCTCATGATAGGAGGAACTCTGTGAGCCACACTTCCTCAGCAGCTTCCCTTTATATCAGCCCAGCGGGGGCCATGACTCTGCCTACTCTCTACCCCTCACCACTTTTTTGCACATAGCTCATGCTCTCCTCCATTCCTGCCCATAGAGAGAACCACAATCCAGTGAAGTCCTACCCAGCCACATCACTGGCACAGCTATGTAGGAAAAGGGCGGAGTCTAGCCCCGTGTGATTCAACTATGTTTACCTCAAGTAGCAGCAAGGAGCAAATGGGGCAGTTAGAGCAGAAACTGTCTCTCACACTCCTGCATGTACCTTTTCTACAGCTGAACTGGGCTCCCACCTTGACATGTCATTTGAATTCATTTTCCTTACTTAGTCTGAAAGTTTCGGATAGCTGTTTCAGTCAAAAAATTGAAGTCATATTTTGAGCTGTGTGAGTAACTCAAATGGGCTACAACACTGCTCCCAAACATGGATATACAACTATCCACTCTGCTGTACACAAAATGTTAAACTATGGATGCCTCTAACCACATCAGACAACAATGATAGCAAATGGTTATATACACTAGATGTGATCTTAGTTTGTCTCTGTCCTTCTTAATTTCCTCTTAGGAATTATGAAGCAAATTATTGTAAGTGGGCCTGGTTCTTTGCACTTATTCCGGATAATTCCTCCCATGCACTGCTGCATCACTTACAAGTGGTTGAAATGTTCTCATTGCTTGTGCTTTGGATTTAAATTAAGAGACAGGTAAAATGGGGGATGGTTTTGGTTTGGCAAAATCAAACCATAAACGGGATGGTTAGGATTCAGGTCCCATTTTAACTGATCATTTCCAGTTTGGCAGTGCTAGTGATGATGAAGGATACGATAATTTTTGTTGTTGTTCTGGCCAAAGTATCGTTTAGCTTTTGGAGATGAGTGGCAGAACATTATGAAATTCTCGGGTCTGAGCTTCTCTCCCTCTTCTGGTACACACTAGAAGGGTGTGAGAGATGTGTATGTGTCATTTTTCTTTTAGTTTTAGGGTCACTAGCTAATATGGTATTTATCATGAATGTATTGAGGTGGTAAAGGCAGGAGGATGTGTCTTTCTTAAACTGATCGGTTGCCAGTGTTGTGTTTTTAATGGTAAGCTTTTGAAAAGTTACGTCATCTGATAAATTGGGTACAGGTCTCGGGCGAGGAATTCCGATGTTCTGCTCTGTGTTGTGCCCCTGAGTCACTGTGGGCAAGTCAACCTACCTGTTTCCTCACTTCCTCATAAGTGGGGGCTGATATAACAGTATTATCTAAAAGGCTTCAGGGGACACCCAAAGCAACAGATCTTGAAGACTGCATTCAGGTTCATAAATACAAATATCTCACATTCTGAATGGCACATTTAAAGGACTGACGCAGCAGGACTTGACTAACTTAGAACTGCAGATACTTCTAGTGGTGACAGAACATTTACAAGCAAGCAATAATAATCTACAGTAATCATTTCAAAACCGTGATGTATGATTTCTAAGTCATTGGGGGTAGGGGGACAACACCCAACATGACAAGCCCTTTCTTCTTCTTGAAAACACACTACCAGACAGTTTGCTTTTTCTCCCTAATACTTTGCTTTCTATAGTTGATGCTTCATAAGGAGATTTGGTTTTAAACTGTTCCTGTGTCTTTAAAACTCTTACTAAACCAGAAGAATGCAGTGTGTCTATTTGTGTAGAAATGTTCAGTAACTGTGATGGAAAAAAATACCCAACCTCCCCTGTCCCCCCCAGGAACCAGCTGTAGCCAAGCATATATAGCAACATGTACAATTTTCCATGACTTTAAGCAAGAATTCTATGCATAGAAAAATTCATATGGAGTCAGAGTAACCAGAAAAGCATTAAAAAGTAGATAATTAGAGGCTGATTATGAAGACTTACCAGATGGATATGAAATTAAAGTTTAGAAATGCTTTTGTAGTTTTACAAAAGCAAAATTTAGCTGCAGTCAGCAATTTTGCTGTCTATAACTGTTACTCTGTATGATCAATTACACAGTTACTCAAGTCAGCTGTGGATGCTGGGACTGCAGCAAACTCACTATGTGCCTGATCCAATTTAAAATGTTTCACTGGCCATTGGATCAGGCCCTTTATCCACAAAGCAATCAACGGGATAAAAAGGAATCAGGAAATAAAGTAAACAAGCAACAACATACTTCTAATTTAGAATATGTAAGCAACAAGCACTTTAATAAAAAAGCAATTCCTTTTATAATTAAGAACAATGTTTTCTGGCTTCCTTTCAATACTTTCTTTGAGACAGGAATGTCTATAAGGTATAACAAAAAATTACATTATTGAAGCAGTAATGTTAAGATTTTATTACAAAAATGTCAAGAAATGCAATGTTAAGATTCCCATAGTAATGTTCACTTTGACCTCATTTGTATGCAGTACAAAGGTATCTTTTGCTACATGAAAGTACTAAGCAACACATCATACTAAGAAAATAATAATTATGGTGAAAGAATTGCACTATGTGACTTTTTACGATTGAATGTCCATTAGATCAGCAAGGAAGAGTAATAACTCACTGAAAAGCTGAGGCTACTTTCAGAGAACATGGGAATTGAGAAACTCTCTCTGTTTCATTGCAACAAGACAGGTGCATTGTTTTTTTTACCGTACTTTGCAAAGCACAGAATGCACTAGAGACAAAAGTTCTCTATTTATTAATGGAACAAATGCTGTATAAACAAGACAATGGCAGTGCTGTTCCCCGGACTGTCTTGCCACTGTGCCTCAAATCAGATCCAACAGGACTACTTCTGTGGATGAGATGTCTATTCAAGCCATTGCCTCTGTATTGAGATTGCCAGTGGGAATAACTATTTGCACTTTAACTGATATGGACATCTCCCCACTAAACAATGAATTCATTTCACATAAGTCACTAAACTGATGGTCACAACTTTTGGTCACTACCACGGGATATGAACTAGTACCCTAGATTTGAAATCTCCATATCCCATTTCCTGCAAGTTCCTTTGAAGGTCCATTTCAGATATAAGCATGTCATGCATAAGCTTCTGTGACTGTATTATGGGGCAGTGATCCTGATGTACAGTGCTCATGAACTTCTGCTGCAAAGAAGCCCCTTCCCCCAGTGGGGTGTACAAAGAAATATACTGAACTCATGAAAAAGGTGTTATGAATTTTAATTTTGTATCTTCCAAGAATAATGTCCTTTTTGCTGCCAAATTCTCAGGCTTAGGACTCTTGAGATTCCTCCAAACTTGATTGTCAAGTGCGGCCATGGTGGCCACCAGGGACTTCATGTACAGCCAGAACAATTTTCGGAATAAAAAAAAGTTCATGGATATTTACAACTACTTTGCTACCAAAAAAAGCTATGAAAAAGTATTTTTACATCAAACTTTTAAATCGATATAGTTAGTAATAACTGTGTAACGTTCGTAGTATTAGTACAGTAAATATTCTTTTCACTGAAAAGATTCATTTTATTTACATGACACTTACAAATAACCACGCAACTAGACTGTCACTTGTATAATATTTTAACAGTCAAAACTGCAGCCACTCTGAATTTGCTGTGGCTGCACATGCGGCCACAACAAACATTTATTTGCGATCCACTGCTCTGCTTAGTCATCTGACAAGGAATAGGGTGGAGAAATATAATATGCCTACCTATTACTGAAGGAAAATCGATTTGGTTATATTACAATGAAGAAACTGATGAAGAACAGTCCATCTGTGTACAAATATGACCCCTGCAATGCTGCCAACATCAGGGTGATCTGCCAAATGAGTACCATCTGCACAAGTGAAAGCTCTTCTATGGGCAGATTTAACTCACAATTTTTATAGGATTTTAAAGGGACACCATTAGCTTGAAATCTGGGCAGCCCTAAATGCAATTGCAATTGCAGTGTACCTGCTCCTGAGTCCCTTTGCCAATTTCTCTGGTTTGACAATCACATTTTCCAGTTTTTAAAGTGTATTTTCTCCCCTGTTGCTTTGTAAAAGACTCACAGAAAAAAAGAAAAAAACAACTGGCTGAATGGGAAAACTGACGACACGAAGTACTGCCGAATGAAAAAAGTAAAATAAAAAATAGAAAAATATATTTCCTCTCTCTACTTTTCTTTCAGTAATAGTAATTTTAGGCGTTACTTGTAACAAAAATGGGTAAAAATTTTCAGACGTAACTGTGATTTATGTCTATGGTGTCCCTTTAAAAGAAAAGATGCAAAGGGAAATTTTTCTCATAACAAAACCTTAACTGTTTTCTATCTCTGATACTTATGTGCCCCCACCCCATTATCCTAGTATCTGTGCATCTGCTGATCGTTCATGTAGCTGTCCTCGCAACACCCACTGTGAGGTAGAGAAGTGTTATTATCCCCATTTTACATATAATGAAGCACAGGGAGGCTAAATGACTTGACCAAAGTTACCCAGGAAGTCTGTGGTAGAGCAGTAACTAGAACCTAGATTTCTGAAGTTCTAGGCTAGTGTCCTTCCTTCCTTCCTTTCTCAGGACTCCTGTAGGCCAAAGGAGGTAATTGCATTGGCAGCCATATACATGTGAGAGATCAACAAGCTGATAGGAGGGACTAAGCATTCAAAATGGTGGTAGTGGCCTGCCTCTTCTACAACATATTTTGTTCAAAAGAAGTGTGACACTATTCATTTTTTAAAATTATATATAAACTTTAAAAGATAATTGATACATGCTGTCAATAGGGTTGCTCACTTTCTAATTACACAAAACTGAAGACCCTAACCCCGCCCCTTCCCTGAGGCCCTGCCCCTGCTCACTACATTCCCCCTCCCTCGGTGGCTCGCTCTACCCCACCCTCACTCACTTTCACTTAGCTGGGGCATGGGGTTGGGGTGCGAGAGGGAGCGAGGGTTCCAGCTAGGGGTTTGGGCTCTGGGGTGGGGCCAGGGATGAGGGGTTTGGGGTGCATGAAGAGGGTTTGGGGGGGCTCAGGGTTGGGGGGCAGGAGGTTGGGCTCGGGGTTGCGGTGTGGGCTTACCTTGGGCAGCTCCCAGTCAGTGGCGCAGGGGGCTAAGGCAGGCTCCCTGCCTGTCCTGGCTCTGAGCTGCACCCCAGAAGCAGCCAGCAGATCTGGCTCCTAGGTGGGGGGGTCCAGGAGGCTCCGCATGCTGCTCTGACCCCCCAGACACCACCCCTCAGCTCCCATTGGCCGCGGTTCCTGGCCAATGGGAGTGAGGAGTCGGAACTCAGGGTGGGGGCAGCGCGCAGAGCCCCATGCCCCCCCCCCGGTTTAGGAGCCGGACCTGCTGGCCACCTCCAGGGCGCATTGCGGTGCCAGGACAGGTAGGGACTAGCCTGCCTTAGCTCCGCAGCACCACCGACCAGACTTTTAACAGCTCGGTCAGTGGTGCTGACTGGAGCCATCAGGGTCCCTTTTCAACTGGGTGTTCCGGTCAAAAACCGGACACCTGGTCACCCTAGCTGACAATGGACCGGTTCCAACTTGACAGTGACAGCTCTTCCAATCAGCAACATTAAAAAAAATCCTCCATTTTGAGGGGAGACATGATGTATCAGTATAGGCAATACAGAGTGCTTTCTGTTCAAGATGATTTTTCCCCTTCCAAGAAATGTTTTAAATGTTGACAACTAGGCTGTATCAGAAAACTAAATACATCAACATCTCAGAGTCTAAAACAGAATGCACACTCCACTTAATTTGAATGAGAGCCACTTACTGACACTTGTCTATTGGAAGAAAAGATGGTCTCATGATTATGGCACGATATGAACCAAACCACCTGTTCTCACTATACCTTAGTTTCCCCCTCAGTAAAGTGAGCATAGGCTAATTCATTAAAGTACTCTGAGTTCCTCGAATGAAAAGCAGCACAATATTATTATTTAAATGTTGCAACCATCCAAGCTACATAGGGACTAAGTAAGGGCAGAATATGGGCAGCTTATGTAGCATAGCACAAATAGTCATCTATCTTTCAAGGGAAATCCATCTCTGAGCCAATGCTCCTTTGAAGAAAGCTTCTTCATAATAGCTGCCCCTGTTCTCAAAGACAGAGTTCTTAAAATGCCACACCGAAAGCATAATCTAGTGATTAGATCATTAGATGAAATGGAAGTCAGGATTCACTTCTATGCTTCAGTTTCTTTCTCTCAAATAGGGATAATTTAACCATCTGTGTAAAGTGCTTTGGATAAAAGATGCTATATAAGTGAAAAATATATTTTTAGTATGGATATTTGAAGTTAGTTTATGCTGTCAGAAAACAGTGGCATTATTTACCTTATGTAAAATGCTAATTTGCCAAACTATTGGCCACATTTTTTTCTGCTAGTACAGCTTTTTAAATTAATACAGCATAAGTTATATTTTCACCATGGAGTACCAGTAACTAGCTGTCACTGTTAATATTTCCATTATAGATATTTACCTCTTGATGTTCCTTATCCCTTTGCTCTGTTATTGTAATGCAGCAGATTCACAGTTGAGTTGTCTATTAGGACAAAAAGTTTCTCTTGGGTTTTCATATTCATAGATAGCCAATGCAAGAGAAGACAGACGGATGGAAAATGACGTGCTATGTGAAGCAAAAAATAAAAATAAAAATCTAGGAACTTGCACTTCTCTAGGTTATTTGCACACTGGGGAATATCCCAAGGCCACTCAGGCCTTTTATTGTCAGGCTAGTTTGTAAGCTCTAAGAAGGCAGTGCATTCCAGCTAGGTGAAGGTCCTTCCTGAAGGACAACTAATTAGGTCCACCGGATCAAGATGGCACTCCTGTTTGATCAGGAGTGTTGTTATTCTTTCTGCCAAGTTAATGTTAGCTCCTTACAGCTTCACATCTCTTCTCCTGTTTTAACCAAGGATTCTACACAGCCTCCTTTCTCATAAGATGTGGATCTATATGTATACTTGCAGGCTCAAAATTGTATGAAGGGAAGCAAGCATCATTCAGGCCTTACTGTCTTTTGCTCTTTCCACCACCCTACAAGATTAATTTGTTCAGTTTCATAAAACAATAACCAGTTCTAAAATTTTACTACCTGATTGGAATTTAAATGATCACGGGTATTTAAAATGTATTGCCTCAAAGCATGAGGCAGAGAGGAAGTCAGGATTGATAGCCAGCCGGCCTCAGGTGTCAGGGTCTACTCCCACTAGGCCCCCTCTCCAGTATTATGTGATTGCATGATAAATTTTAGGCCATTTAATCTTTATGGAAAAAAAATCTTACAAATATTGTGAAGAGTACTGTACTAGTATGGTTACCCTTGCAAAATTAAAAAAGATTAATTGACCTGTGGGAAAGAGATGGATTACCATTGATTCCCATGTACATGTGTTTGAGATGATAGATGAATGCAGTCACAACATTGATCTTTGCAAATTAGCCTGACTTTAGTCATCTATGATTTGTCTTTAGGCTTTCTACCATTAGTGGTTATCCATAAACAATCCTACATGGTTAACTGAATTCCGTGGTTTTATCTAAAGCATAATCGATACAGCGATGGTTCACGCAGAGTTTGAGTGCCATTCTGCAGAAACATACAACATCTTTTCCTGTGGGGTGAAGTTTTCTTAATGTAACATTTTATTTAGAAATTATGAATTTCAATTTAATACATATATAGATTAAAAAGTAACAATACCTTCACCAGAGTTAAAGATTTGCATAATCAGAGCCTTGCTCTGGGCCTGATTCTGACCTTGTGACATACTCACAGACTGAAAAAAGCTCATGGAATTAAGGTAAACTTTATTGAATTATGGAATTAGGGTTCATACCTTTGGGATCCATTCTATTAAAAATGCAATTGTGTATGTGTTATTATATGTACTTTCTCTGGTAGGACAGGGATACTTCCTCCATTATCAGCCTTTTGAAGTCACCCCGTTGAGAGTCATACCAGTTACTAGTTCAATAACTGGATTGAAATAGTTCAAACTGGATTTTCTAGGGGCCAACAGACAGAGAAAGGATTTTTGGATAAATAGAGTGATTTTCAATGGACCCAAAGCCACCACATGGACTGGACTCCTGGCCAAGAGAAGGCCACAATCCTTAGAGTAGGGTTAGAAGGTGCTAGTTCTGAGCTGAGGCCATGATGAACTTGCAACTACAAAAGAAACCCTGTGGGTGGAGTGTTGAAGGACTGCTCCCGTCAGAGCCCATATTAAAGGTGGTGTGATGTCACCTAAAGAATAAAGTAGGCTTGCACAAGAAGTGCTGTATGTTACCTTATGGAAAATTATGATAGTTTAAAATTTGTTTGCATCCTAATTCAAGATGAAAAAGTCAAAATATCAAAATTTTTCATGGAATGTAACATTTTAAAAAATGGTCTAGAAATGTCAAAATGTCATTGACATTTAGGGTCAGAGCATAATGTTTTGACATTCCCAAATCAAAATGTTTCTTTTGTTTAACCAAACTCAAGTGTTTATTTTTGGCTTGGTTCATCATTAATCTGTGTTCCCTTGTGCTGCTGCGGTGCTGAATGGGAGTTGCAGTTTGTATACCTCATGCTCCCATTCTTCTCTATCTGTTGGGATGCCCACCCAGACTACATCTCCCATGATGCTCAGGGTCATGTGACTCCCATAAGGCACCACATCAGTTCAGTTAGAGGAGAGGCTGCAGCACATCCTGGAAAATTCAAAGGATATTTTCCTATGAAAATTTTGATTTTGCAGAAACTGCAAAATTGATGGAAAATTCCTGAGCATCCATGCCCATTCTACATCTTTGTGAAGGAGTTAGACTTAGAGAAATGTCTAATTGGGTGTGAACTTACTAGATATGTCTACACTGAGATAACAAATGACCTGGAGTACCAAGTCTCAGAGAGCCTGGGTCGGCCGACTTGTCTGCAGGGCTAAAAAGTACCTTGTGGACATTTAGGCTTGGGCTGCTCCCCTGGGGGAGGATCTCAGAGCCCAAGCCCCAGCCTGAGCCCGAATGTCTATTCTGCAGTGTTATATCCCTGCAGTCTGAGCCCTGAGATCCCGAGTCAGCTGCACCAGGCCAGCTGCAGTTATCACAGTGTAGATGGCCCCAGTGTAAATGGACATTCAGCAGTCCATGCAGGATCTGAATTTCTGTTTTAGTCTTTGCTCGAATTGTAGAGTCATTGTTTTGACCAGTTTCTCTGCTCAGAAGGCAATTTTAGTTGTTTGAAACTGACACCTGTCTTCCACTTTAAAGTTGTTTCTTTCTGTTTCCGAAGCCTCCAGAACTGCCCCTGCTGTTCATCAGCAATGCTTCTCCTATCATGGTATCAATAATAATGCTTTTATTCCTGAGAGAACTTCTAACGTCTGTAATGTTGTGCAGTGAACTACTTCTGGCACTGAACATATTTTGGAAAGTAATCTTAAGAAGCCGTATCTGCCAAGTGGCTTATTGAAAGTGCAAATCTTGAAGCTTTGTGTCCAGGGAATCTGCCAAAGCTCTGCCAGTGCACCCAATTTACCGAAGAATTTGGCTTCTTCCATCTCAGCAATCATTTCATTCCTCATGGGCAAAGTGGAAATGTTCCTTTTTATTGTTCTTATTCAGCTTCTAGGGATTAATTCAAAGTCTGTGCCCACCCGCTTTCTTCTATACAATTACCATGCAGGGAACCCAGTCTGTTGGCTCTTCTATTCTATGAATGATACCATCTGTTAAGTTTTGCAGCTCTTCCTTCTGGTTTTTGTTTTTATACTCGAGGAAAGTTTTGGGTAGCATGCACAACAGGCACTGTGTTCTTCCATTACTAAATCTTGTATATCACCAGGAGACACTCCTTTCCTGTGAACACATCTTCAAACATTGCAATTAAGCCCATACAAACCTCGTTCAAGATTGATACTAGAGTTGTTATTTTGACTGTCTAAGGCAAACATCCTTCTGACTAGGCCAAGTATCTCACTTGGGCATACACTCACTACTGCTTGCTTTCCACAATGAATTGTCACTAATTCTTGCTTTATGGTATTTGCCTATGTATGTCTATTCATTGCAACTGTCCTAACACTAGAGTGCATTCCTCACCACAGGATTTCAGTCTTTAGACTTACACTTTTTCACTTTCTGTTATTACATTCCCTTGTGCCCCTGTGTCCATTTTGCATTTCACATGTAGGCCATTTATGCATATTTTTAGGCAGGCATTCTCTAGAGTTTGCATCTTTTCTTTGCTTTTATAATAATACCTAGTTCTTACATAGCGTTTTTCATCCATAGATCTCAAAGTGCTTAACAAAGGAGGTCTGTATCTTCATCCCTATTTTGCAGATGAAAAACCTGAGGGAAGTGATTTGCCCAAGGTCACCCAGCAAAGCAATGGTAGATCTAGGAATTAAACCCAGGTCTCCTAAGTCCCCACCCAGGATCCTATCCACTAGCCCGTATTATCATTATCAAGAGTGTTTAACCTTCACTTGAGCAATCCTTGGAATTCTGCCTTTTACCCATGCATTTTCCTGCTTTGTCTGCAGATTTTGTGTGGATCAGTTGGCCCTATTACAGTCACAATGTGGATTCCTAAATGCTAGACATTTTCTTCGCTCATGCCTGGTGCCACATGACTGATATCTTTCCTTATGTGGCATGCTTTTCCCCCACCTCCACCTCCCACCCCCACCCTCTTTGCTTGTTTATATTCCACACACTGTATCCTCATTCATAAAACTATGGGGTCTATAGGCATGCGCTCTGTGACACATGAATACTGATGCTTCCTACATCAGCTACAATGTCCCCAAATAGCATTTCATGTACCTTTTATTATTTTTTTTCACCCAAGATTATATGGGCTTTCATGAAGGGGTCTTAATATTCCATAGAATTAAAAAGCCAGACATATGATTATGTTTGTGGCAAACTCCTCTATTGTTTCTCCTTCCTTTGGGATCCTCCTCCCCTACTTTGTTGTCCTTCCACTGCCAGCTCCACTCTCTTGGCAATCCACACTCCCCTCCCTCATTCCCCTCTCCTTTCTCCTGTCCCACTTCTTTCTCCTAATAACTAGGGCTAGTCAAAATGTATCCATCAAAACTATTTAACAGACATTTGGATTTTTGACTAAATTAAGTATTTCTTGAGAAGTGGGGTTTTCAATGGAAATGTATCACTTTTCATGGAAAAAAATGAACAATTTTGATTTGGAAATGCTGCCTCAACACTCTATTCTGCTTTATGGACCAGAGTTTCCAGCTTGACTATATCTCCCATTTTGCACCGTGGCTGGGGACTCCCAGGATGCAATGGCAGCTCAGCAAGAGGATGGACTGTGGTGCATCATGGCGGATATATCTGGCTAGGGAGCCCAGCCCATAGAGGAGAATGGGGACACGAATCACCCAAATGACAACTGCCAGGAGGCACTGCAGTGGCATTTCCAAATGGAAGTTTTTAATCATCCACTGAAGATTTTGGGGTTTAATTTTTCACTGAAAATTCAGTTTTGCCCTGAAAAAACCCTAACGTTTTCCCAATAGCTCCACTAATAACTCATCCTCTCATGCCTTTCTCTCACCCAACCTCAGCCCGCACAAACCACTTTGAAAACTCACTCCGCAAACAAAGCAACAAAAGGAGAAAACAAATTTAAAAATGGAATTAGCATGCATCACACTGCTTGCATGTTGCAGCCCTTTGTCTCACCCTTTGGTTCTCTTCTCTCTCAGTTGATAAACTCTTTGGGCAGGACAGCAGGTATCTCTTACTGAATGTTCAGAACCCCGGTGCTGGTGAGAACCTCAAGATATTATTTTAATAAAAACAATTCAAAATGATAATGGACGCACCCCTGGAATGGGGCGCACAGACTCTGCTGGGAATTTTATAATGTTGTAATTGTAAATTAGAATAGTTTTAGGGTGATGGGTATGTCAGCATTCATCAGCCTCCCATGATATTATGTAGACATATTGCTGCAGCCAAGAGAAATGTGTAAGAATTCATTTACAGACAGCATATTGTGCTTTTAGGGTGATTTAAAACTAGAGTCAGAAGGGCCAGGGAGATGCCAATGGGAGGGTCAGATTCTGTTTTTTGTTTGTTGAGTTACGACTAGTCAGCATGTTAAATAAGCTTATTAGTCAACCGATATTATTGATTTGCATACGCCAATAACTGTGCTGAGGCATTTGCCTAGATGTGTAATTATTTAATTTATAAAATAATATCATGCTGCCTGGAATTTAATTTCCTATGTGTACTCTCAGGTAGGTTTAGCATACCCCACGTAAAGCTGAAAACAGGCACATCAGTATCACAAGTACCAAGTCAGTGCAGATTAAATTACACAGTTTTCAAAGACAATGCACAACAAAAAAAGCTATCCAATATACAAACCTAAACCTGACCATGGCAGCTCTAACTACAAAATTTAAATAGGTCTCAGTAAATTGGTTCCTCTCATCAATGCTGGGAAGCGCAGTATCACTGGTGCCTCCAGGGTACAGGTTTATTTCATTATCTACATGCAGCATACAGTATCTATGTATCTAAGTACTGAGGACTATGCAGTTATCACACTGGTGCTCAGTTTCTTTTGTTTAGAAGGCATGTGGTACCGTTGGTGAAGACAGATTGGAGGCATATGAATTACTCTTCTGTATTTTGTAGAAATGGAATATATGACTCAGATAACTTTTTGTCAAATGGTTCTTTATCCTTGAATTCTGTATGGAGTTTGCAACGTGAATTTTTGTATGTGTGCTGGACACATGGTGGTTGGTTTTTCAGAGGGAATTTATTGCTTATCTCAGAGATAGGCTTATCACTGAGGGACGGTGTGTGATTTACATGCTTGGGCAGCCAGTGCATGCTTTTTAATATGTCAAAACTACTAGGCCCACAATTTTGTGCTGTGCCACATTTTAGTTATTCCTGCTAATCCCATTTCTGTTGCATATAGTGAGTAGGAGTTATCATCCTTACATATAATTTGTAGGGCTGTCAAATGATGAAAAAAATTAATTGCGATTAATGACATTTTAATCGCACTGTTAAACAATAATGGAATTCCATTTATTTAAATATTTTTGGTGTTGGGGGAAGAGTGAGTGAGTGAGTGAGTGTGTGTTGGGGAAAGAGTGTATGTGTGTGTGTGCTTGTGTTGGGGGAGCACTGTCTCTTTAAGCAGAGCACTTAGGAACCTGAATGCTTTTTCAGCTAGAAACAGCCGCTGTCGGCAGCACTCATGCCTTAGCCAGCAGCAGACAGGTTCCCCCTGGTTCCCAACCCCAGATCAGTGGCGACTGACATGGCTGGGAGAAGCAGGACACCTTGACATCAGCCCCCCGCACCTCTGCTCTGCACAGCAGACAGGAGTGGCTCCATGAGGGGGACAGCAGAGGAGGTGGGTGGAGCAGGGCAGCGGGAGGAGGGGCACTCCTGCCCCAGGGGCACGCAGTGGCACCCCCTTGAGCACAGCACCCTAAAGTGTGATTAATGCTCGTTTTAAAAAAACATGTCAATTTGTTTTGAGTTAACCGCATGCGTTAACTGCGATTAATTGACAGCGCTGATCATTTGTATTGCAGTAGTATCCAAAGGCCCTAATCAGTATTGCAGCTCCAGTGTGCTAGGTGCTGTGCAAACACACAAGAAGACATGGTCCCTGAGTCAAAGATTTTACAATCTAATTTGTGTCTGCCCCTGGCAGAATGGAACATCTAATTATGAAGAATGAACTCAGAGCCCACTCTGCTGCCACTCTGCCTATTACACATTTGTTTTCTCAGCATTCATGGACAGTACCTTATTCTCAGTAGTTACAAACTACAAAAGTAGTGTAAACTCTGTGGCAGGGACCATCTTTTAATCACGTGTATATAGTGTTTAGCACAGTGGGGTCTCAATCCCGCATAATAACAATAGAGACCCTACTAATATGTACTCTGGGTGGCAGAAGTTTGTTTAATGCAAAGTTTGTTCTTTTAAGTGTTACTTATAAAGTTATTTCTTTTGTTTTTAGAGGATCGTGGTGCAGCTTCCAGTAACCTTTTCTCTGTGTTTACAGTCAAGATTTGCTGTGTGATTTTGTTGGAAATGACCACTCCCAGCAGCCCCTAATAGCTGACTTTCTCTTCCTTCTAAATGCTCCAGGCTGAGCATCAGGGAGGCTAATGAGGCCCAGCTGCTTCCAAACTCTGTACATTAACTTTTACTTCCTCAACCTGGAGCCTCACTCTCACTCGGCTACACTCAAATTCAAAGACTTTAAGGCCAGAAGGGACCAACATGATCATCTAGTCTGACCTCCTGCGAAATGCAGGCCACAGAACCTCACCCACCCACTCCTGTAATAGACCCCGATCTCTGGCTGAGTTACTAAAGTCCTCGCATCGTGATTTAAAGATGTCAAGTTACAAACAATCCACCATTAATTTTAGTTTAAACCTGCAAGTGAACTGTGCCCATGCTGCAGCAGAAGGCAAAAAAACCCCAGGGTTTCTGCCAATCTCACCCAGGGGAAAATTACTTCCAGAATCAAAATATGGTGGTCAGTTGGATCCTGAGCATTTCAGCAAGACCCAACAGCCAGACACCAGGAAAGAATTCTCTGTAATAACTCATAGCCCTCCCCACCTAGTGTCCCATTACCAGCCATTGGGGATATTTGCTACTAGCAGTCACAGAGCATCTATATACCATTGTAGGAAGTCTCATCATACAATCCCCTTCATAAATTTATCAAGCTCAGTCTTGAAGCCAGTTAGGTTTTTTGCCCCCACTGCTCCTCTTGGAAGGCTGTTCCAGAACTTCATTCCTCTGATGGTTAGAAACCTTTATCTAATTTCAAGTCTAAACTTTCTGATGGCCAGTTTATATCCATTTGTTCTTGTGCCCACAAGCTCTCCCTCCCTGGTGTTTCTCCCTCTGATGTGTTTATAGAGAGTAATCATATCTCCCCTCAGCCTTTGTTGGGTTAAGCTAAACAAGCCAAGCTCTTTGAGTCTCCTATCATAAGGTAGGTTTTCCATTCCTTTGATCATCCTAGTAGCCCTTCTCTGCGCCTGTTCCAATATGAATTCATCTTTCTTAAACATGGGAGACCAGACTTCACATAGTATTTCAGAGGAGGTCTCACCAGTGCCTTGTATAAAGGCCCGAAAACATCCCTGTCTTTACTAGAAATACCTCACTTGACTGCAGGACTGCATTAGCCTTTTTCATGGCTGCATCACATTGGTGGGTCATAGTCATCCTGTGATGAACCAATATACCCAAGTCCTTCTCCTCCTCTGTCACTTCCAACTGATAATTCCCCAGTTCATAGCAAAAAATCTTGCTGCTAATCCCTAAAAATATTACCTTGCACTTTGCACCATTAAATTTCATCTAATTTCTATTACTCCAGTTTACAAGGTCATCCAGATCTTCTTGTATGATATTCCAGTCCTCTTCCATACTGGTAATAACTCCCAACTTTGTATCATCCACAAATTTTATTAGCACGCTCCCACTTTTTGTGCCAAGGTCATTAATAAAACTATTAAAATAAGATTAGTCCCGAGACTGATTCCTGAGGAACTCTGCTAGTAACCTCCCTCTAGACTGAGAGTTCACCTTTCAGTATGACCCAATTTAGGCGCCCCTTTAACCAGTTCCTTATCCACCTTTCAATTCTCATATTAATCTCCATCTTCTCCAATTTAGCTAATAATTTCCCATGTGGAATTGTACCAGGTGCCTTACTAAAATCCTGATAGATTAGATCTACTGAATTTCCTTTGTCTAAAAAATCATTTATTTTCTCAAATGGATGGAGATTATCTGGTCTCCTGGATTAGGTCCCATTAAACTGTTTGAGTTTGACTTCCACCTTGGATGTGGTAAATTCTACTTCTGTATCCTCATTTCCATTAGCCACCCTGCCACTACCCCTAAGCTCCTGTTATTATAAAATGAGGCAAAGCATTTGTTTAGGTGTTGGGCCCGGTCTAGATTATCTTTAATCGCCACCTCAATTTCAGTGTTTAGCAGTCCCACTATTTCATTCATTGTTTTCTTTTAATTTATATAGCTATAGAACTTTTTACTATTGCTTTTAATTTCCCTTGCAAGGTCTAACTCTGCTTGCCTTTTGGCAGTTCTCACTTTTTCCCTGCACTTTCTGTCCTCCAGAAGGTAGCTTTCCTTGCTGATCCATCCCATCTTCCATTTCTTGTAGGCTTTTTGCTTTCATGTAATCACCTGTTTGAGATGCTTGCTTATCCAGCTTGGTCTGCAACCCCTCCCTGCGATTTTTTCCCCCTTCCTTGGGATGCAGGCTTCAGATAGTTTCTGCAACTTTCACTTAAAGTAATTCCAAGCCTCCTCCACATTCAAATCCTTGAGTTCTTCAGTCCAGTCCACTTCCCTAACTAATTCCCTTCATTTTTTAAAGTTTGCCCTTTTAAAATCAAAAATCTTAGTTGCAAACCTATTTTGGTTTATCCTTCATTGTAGTTTAAACTGAATTAGCTCATGATCACTCGAACCAAGCTTCTCCCATACAACCAGTTCTTCTTTGAGGTCCTCACCACTCACCAATACTAAATGTAAAATGGCACCACCTATTGTTGGTTTATTGACTATTTGGTTAATAAATCTGTCAGCTATCACATCCAGGAAAAATTGAGCCCTACTATTAGTAGTAGCGCTTGTCCTCCAATCTATATCTGAGAAGTAAAAGTCTCTCATAATCACACAATTCCCAGTGATACGTATTTCATTAAAAATACTAAAGAGGTCTCTGTGCATATCCAAATTGGATCCTGGGGGACAGTAGCACACCCCAAGCACTATCCCACGGGAGTCCATGGTAGCCTTCTTCCCCAAAGTGATTTTGACCCAAACAGACTCTGTTTAGTCCATTCCATCACTTCTAATTTCTTTACAGTCTACCTCATTATTAACATATAATGCTGCTCCACCACCTTTACCTTTATTTCTGTCTTTACTGAACAGCACACATCTTTCAATACCTGTACTTCAGTCGCAACTACTATTCCACCATGTTTCTGTTTCCGTATAATACCTGGTTTCACTTCTTGCACCAGTATTTCTAGTTCCACCATTTTGTTCCTTGCATTGGTGTACTGATTTCTTAGTTGTTTCTGTTTGACTCCTCCCAGATTCCTCACCTGATTAGGTAGTCATTCTGCTACCAGTACTGCGTACCCAACTGTTAGTACCAATACCAATGAAGCTTTCTCCTTACTGCTTAGCACTGCTGATGAGCAATATGCCCTGTCACAACATCCCATAAAATTACAGAACAGGATTGAAGCACATTGAACTGAGATTTCAGTGTGGTTGCATTTTGAACCTGAACTCTAGCTCTGGTCCTTCCTCGTAATTGAATCCTAATCCTAATTTGGGCCCAGACACTAGTTGGTTAGCCAGTGTCTATTTTTTTTTTGGACGTATAAATATTCTCTTTATTATGCAAGTCTAGCCAGTGATGAGCTGCCAAAATCTTAACAACGGGTTCCCTCCTCACCCCACGAGGGGGTCGTTGCCCACCCCCGCCCTCTGGGACTCCTGCCCCATCCAACCCCCCCGCGTTCCTTGATGCAGAGCTTTACCATGTGACTGGGTTTGATAACTGAAAACAGAGTTAGTACAATGGAAATGCTCACACGCTTTTGCAACAAATAAACCCTGACCTGAATTTTTGTCTGCCATTGCCTCATTCTTAGTTAGCAGTAATGAAACCATTTCAGGTACATCCTGAATTGCTGTAAGCTCTTGTAACATCTTATAAAAACATACTCCCAAATCTAAGCCTCCACAGAAATTTCACTGTAGTTGTTGCTGGTTTTAACATGTGTATTTGAGAGATTGTTTATTGATCCAAACACTTACCTTTGGTCCTTTACTTGGTTAAGACACAGTGCAAGCTAGTGTAGCACAAATTCTATACAGTTGTTACAATACAGTAAGTTACTTAGATTTTGGCACCACGCACTCTACTACCAAAAAACAATGCATTGCCAGAAGGGTAAAATCAAAGCTAAAAGACAGTGAGAGGTTCCAGGTCTTTAGAGATTCTCTGTAGGATACTGACAAGAAGATGGATAATACAACAGTGGTTTTGGACAGCCCCAAAATTAGAGTTATTCCTCACATACAGGAAGAGAGGAACCCGAAGTGACTAAGTCTCCAATGTTCTGTCAATGAATGTATATTAGATAAAGCCAGGGACCAGCCAATCTTCCCCTCATAGCACAATCCCATTCCCTTCACTGGTCATCTCTGTAGGATATTACTGATCCCATTCTATCTCCTCCTGACCACAGACCTGGGGCAAGGCCTATTTCCTTCCCTTTTTCAATGAGGCTCCTTTCCAGCTAAGCTCCTCATACATTTACATTCTCAAGAATTAGCTACTCTTTCTGTGAGTGAATCCTCAAAAAAAAAAAAAAAATACACAACAGCAACAGAACAGATCTCAGTGCCTTTAATTATGTTTTCACTTGCTCTGCAAAATCACCAGGCAAAATAGAGCTCTTCAGACACAAGATTAATGCAGTAACTGACAGACCCTGATTTATCGCTAGGGCACAACAAATAAAGTGCAGGGTTATTAGGTACACATCTGTTTACCAAAAAACATAGGCTGATCTGCAGGGAGAAAGTCCAGTACAACCATTGCTCTTTTAAAATATTTATACTTGTCCTATAGTCACTTATGAACCTCTGCTGTGGTTAATTGGAGGCACTTAGTCCTACTGCTGGCCTCTCACTGTGATAAATATTTAATCACAGAGGAAAGTGCTCCTTTGCAAGAGGAGACATCAGTCACTGGCTCTTGAAAATGGAACAAAGGGCGCTGTTACCTAGAAGGAGCCTTGCACTCTATAGTCCAGAAGTCAAGAAAGGTCCACCTAATTACTTCTGCTGTGAAACAGCAGTCTCTGTGACTTTGACATTTATTCCTTCCAGTCTGTGTAAAAATTAATTGAATACAAAGCTATAGCCCGCTCTTGGTAGTTTATCACCCAATTTTGTAGTAGATGCATGGTGCTTCACTAAGAGGCCAGTAATAGTTTAATTGGTTTTTAAGTTTGAACTATATTCAGCCCCTCCATGCTTAGAAGCAAGTATCAGCCACAGCCCACTAACCAACATCCTCCTAAGAAATCTCACTACAGGCCATGCTTATACCTCCATGTAAAGTTGCTTAAGACAGGATAAAGCATCTCATCATCAGCCAATGTACCTATGGCATGTATGAGTGCTATATTTCCTTATTAAACAAAATGCTTGACTAAACCAAACAGGCAGAGGAGAAGTTGATGGTAATGCATTTTTCTAACATAAAGAACATACTTCTAACCAAGTTGCACATAGGTCAAACCAAAGCAGAATGAGCTTTAGAGTACCATAGCGAAGAATAACTCCCGGAATAAATGTACATTGGGGGACTGTTATCAAGAAAGTAAGGTAGTGATAAATATTTAATCACAGAGGGAAGTGCTCCTTTGAAAGAGCAGACATCAGTCACTGGAACAAATGATGCTGTTACCTAGAAGGAGCCTTTCACTCTATGGTCCAGAAGTCAAGAAAGGTCTAATTACCTCTGCTATAATACTTTATTTATTACCCTATTCCACTTTTTTAAAATAACATTTATTAATATGCATCTTAATTTGAACTGCAGGTTGACTGCTAATCAAGTTATTTATATAATGTTAATTAACTAAAAATACATACTTTTCTGGTCAACTCTTGAAGGGCTTACGCTGGACAACTGGCTCTCATGTTGAGGGTAGTGACCCATTTAAGACAATAAAAGAATATTGCTATTTAATCCCTTGCCTGTTTTTATACTGAATAGTACTGTAATTCATTCAGTTTGAAACAAACTTAAAATATATTCCCCTAATTTTAATGTTCAGAGTTTGGTTCCCATTATAATTGATGTGCCAGACTCTGCTGTTAGGTACGATGGTGTTATGCTACAGTAACATCCTAGCATTTAGTGGAGTAATTCTGGATTTACAACAGCATAACTGGGAGCAGAATTTGACTGACCAATTTAAGTTCCTTTTTTTATCTGTTGCAGTGCCCTAATTTTACATGAAATCTGTTCCAGGAAATCATATTAATGTATTTCCATTGTTTCCTTTTTGCAGCTAAAATGCATCTGCATGTATTACTAATATGTGTGTATGTCTCTATATAAAATAAATAAAATGTGGGCAAGAAAAAATGATGGGGAAAGGATCTTTTATTGCTAAGAGTGTTTCACAAGGAAAACACAATATATATTGCAATGAAAGTGAAGTGAGTATTTCTGAACTACCCCTCACCTGTACCTTCACCCTCAGGAAATACATTTAGATCCTTAATCCAGGACTGATAGATATGCATTATTTAGTGCAGAAAAATTTTGAAAACACTGAGGGGATATAGTAGCAGACATCAATAACAATGTGGTTCTTTGCTCTGCTACAGTGGGCTACTAGAAATGTCCAGGAGCTGCAAACTCAGGATAATCCCACAACCCATCCCTCTTTAAGTAGAAAAACTGCCAATGCCACACACATCCTTTTTTCCTCAATTTACATCTATGTTATACAGAAGAACATAAAACCCCACAGATTTTCATCATGAAAACCTCATAAACAAAAGCAGCTTTGTGGCTGGGGGGATGGGGGTGGAGAATGATGAAGAATCCGTAGGCCACGCACAATCACATACACTTCTCATTTTCAGATAGCAGTAAGTTGCAGTTTGTGGTGTTCAGCAACAGAAGATGGAAATTTCACTAAATTGATTTGTGCTTAATGCTCTGGACAGAATGGATTTGGGATACTGCTAGCAAAAGGGCAGAGTTCGCATTGTAATACTATGCACTTAAATCACTGCTGAGATGCAGGCTATCATTTCCATTATTGACTAGTAAAAACTACTCAGTCCTATAGGACAATGATACAGATCCCTAGCTTGTAGTCAAATGTACCGCTCGCTTCTCAGTTTCAAAGATGGAATTTCAATACTGGGTTCTAGTTGCCCCAGAAAGAAATATGGCAATTCAGAACAAAATTACAAATCATATAGACAGATGAATTAAGTATGTAACTGCCCTGGTAGCAAACTGATGCAGAGATAAGCCAGAGACACAACGTTCAGATCCAGATATGAACTGACCGAAAAGGTAAGGATATTCAAATCTGGAGTTCCAGTTCAGCAAGTTAGAGAAGGGGTCAGATATGTGAAGTTCACATCTGGGTCTAAACTTAGAGAAAGTTGAAAAGGCTTGGCTATGGGGTTTTGGTTCACGCCTGTCTTGACAGAATTTACACATTTTTATTTATGAGTAGTATTACTGCAGTAGTGCCTACGAGCCCCAGTCATGGACCAGGACCACATTGTGCTAGGTGCTGTACAAACACAGAACAAACAAAAATGTTGCGTTACTAAAGGATAATTATTACGCCCCATCAATAAATTATTCAGATTTACCTCTGTATTTTGAGTTCTTTTAAATCCTTTTTAGCTCAGTGCAATGCCAGCTCCAAAGTAAAAATGGCTCTTCAACTTTTTAAGGTTGAAGGTCACTGCCGTGGATGCTGCTTGAACATGGGCAGAGACCAGCTTGCATATTGGGTGATGCTGTGTTCTACAGAACACTTAACCACACTTAACTTAGAACTTCTTTACCAGCGAGGCAATGCCACACCATTCACTGCACTGAACTCATTTTATGGAGGTGTGAGTGCATACACATCACACCCGCGTGCACGCACACACACACACACACACACACACACGGCTCCTTCTTACCTGCTAGGAAATGCCATGTCCCACGCTGTGTAGAATTAGCAATACTATAGATGTGTGGGAGGACATCTGCACAGACCTTCTTACCTGTTGAGCGATGCTGTGTTCTCCAGAGCAATGATTTCACAGATCTCAACTTTGGCAAATCAGCATCTCAGCATCATTGGCACTGGTATGAAGAACTATCGGGTACTGACATTTTCAGTGTGACTGGACACATTATCATTCCATTGCAGATGTTCCCTGGGTTAGTGAGAGTTTCATTACTGACACATGTCAATAAAGACCATGTTTTACAGTTAATGGCTACAGACATTTTTTCCTTAATTTTTTTAGGAAATTTAATGGCTAAGAGAGAAATGTTAGTCTGTCAGTCCTAGACATTCATCCATAAAGCAAGTGAAGTGTGGTCAGAAGCAGTTGAAACTTCCCCTTTATGTCCCACGCCAATATGACCACAGATCCTCTCAAGATGTCAGAAGGTATTTCATTCAATATTTAATCAATATTATTATTATTAATGTTACCGTAGTGCCTAGGTACCAGAGTCAGGATCAGGACCCCATTGTGCTAGGTGCAGTACAAACCCGTCGGCTGAAAATGCAAACAAGGGTGCCGCTTAGGGCATGCTTCCTTATAAAACCCCTGCTTCTGTCACTGATACTCTCATTTTGCAGATGTACCTGTTAGCATTCAGCTTGGCAGGAGAATTTCTTCGCACAACCACAAATTGCACTAGTGCTCAGCCTGGCTCATCAGACTGAACATTGGAGTCCATGTTTTGGAACCACCTGGTGATCTTTGATATTGCGACATACTAAAAGTGATGGTATCACCCAACAAGATGCATTATCATGCAGAGTGTACCATTGAGCTAGAAGAGGATATCTGATTGAAACACAAATTTCCAAGTGTTGTGTGGTGTTCACCCGCTCCCTGGTCTGGAAAGGGTTACAGCCAGCCCTGAGAGAGGTCTGGAGCTGCTCTCTAAAAGTTAGGCTGATTGGGGAAGAAGCCACAGCTGGGCCATGCCCCAATCAGACCTCAGCTGGCCCTGATAAAAGAGCTATGAGCCAGGAGCTAGACAGGATTCTCCCTCTAGCTTCAGGAGTTGAGGGTGCAGGCAACCAAGCAGGGCTGGGGAAAGGTGAGAGGAACAGGAGAGCTCTGGCCTGGCAACTTACCAGGCTGCAGGCCTTGTCAAAGGCCAAACCAGGTACTGGGGTTGCAGAGGCTGTGGCCCAGAGGGTAGGCAAAGGCAGCAGGTCTAAACCCCCCCACTTTGCCAGTGATGAATGGCTTGTACACTGCAGTCTGCCCAGTGAGTGGGGGCTAGATGGTGACTAGCAGTAGCCTTAGACTGAGGTGAGGTGTGGTTAGAGGGTTGGGGGTTCCCCTGGGTGGGGAGACTCAGAGAGAGGGTATATTGCCAGAGGGCAGCACACAAGATAAAGGAGCACCGGGGTCTGGGAGGGACACGGGGGCCTGAGGCAAGTGGGACACCAGCCTGCAGAGGGCACTCCGGAGGCTGGAGAGTTAATTCCCAGGACAACCAGCGGGAGGTGCCGCACAGGTGAGTCTCGCATAGCTACACCAAGTAAATCCCAGGACCACAGACAAGAATCTTGCACGCTCCATACATTAAATAAGTCCGTTTTCAACACCCAGAACAGGTCCCCACACTCTATAAATCTATATCCTAGGTTTGAGACCTCTTTAGGGTAGGTGATTAGTGAATCAAGGAGGGGGAAAATAGTTTCCACAGTAACTGAGGTTCTTCAAGATTGCTTATATGGATCCACACTCTTGGATGCACATACACTTCTGATGCATGATCTCAGTCTTCCAGAAAGCACTGTCCTTTGGAACCTCTCCCCCTTGCATAGGATTTTCAGGACATGAGAAGAGGAGAGATCTCCACAGCCTTTAAATTCCTTCCACTAATTCAGCAATCATTTAATCCAAGACTCTGAGGAAGCATGGAAGGTGGGTGGGGAGTTTGATCTTTATAGGCAAACATCATAGAGGACTGCTGTTCCTATGGTAGCTATTTTCTTTCGAGAATTGCCTACATGGATTCCTCACTCTTGAGATATTAGCAAGCCATCCAGCAACCTATGAGGTGTGGCTCTGAGGGGTATTAGTTAGAAATTACCACAAGACTGCTCTCCAAAATTAGGCACCAGGTCTGAAAGTCAAGGTGAGTGCTCAGTGCTGTATGTGTAATAATGTATAGAAATCAAAAGAGCAACCTGGTGTATTTATTTATAATGATGCCATACAGCCTGGTCTCTGGGCTACAGAATAGTGAAGAGCCCATGGCTTTCTTCTGGATCACGCTCAGCTCTAGATGTATAGATGAAGCAAGATGTCCCAACAATTCCAGGGAGGCTTTCATGCCATCAGAAATATGTGAAGCGGAACAGAAGTCCCCAGACATACCCAGTGAAGACAACAAAGGAAGTGTTTCTAACTCATCAGCCACATCAAACTCAGACTCCCGTAATACTTAGCCTTCGCACTCGACACCAGCTGTGGAGAAGCCAACCTTGCCACCATAGGATGGGAGTCCAGAAGTACTGCACAGTTTCAGAGGAGTTAAGTGGCAGAATAGATGCTGATCAAGGATATGTGTAGTCTGACCCGTAGAGCCAGGGGTAAAAGGCCTGGCTGAATTTGGGCACTAACAAAACCCCAGCATGAGCTGGAGCTTCATTCTTGATGGCAGTGAGACCATCACTGGGGCCCCTGAGGTCTAACATCTCCCAGAAGAAGTTACAACGTCAAAGCCTGGAGAGAAGTAGAAAGGAACACTGCTAGATTGAAAAAGAGACAGAATCAGCCTTGCTTATGTCAATAAGGGTATGATTGGTATTAATTCCCCAGAGGATCAGAGGCATTGTCAGCAGCGGCTGATGCTGAAGCCTTCACAGACCTGGCCACCGAGGTATCTTTCACATTCACCACCCACAGCTCCTTAAAGATGCTGAAGAAAGATAGCACACAGGTCATAAAGTATCTGGCCAGTTGATACCTTCAGAAGCAGATCTGACCAAGCTTTCTGATGCTCTGACACATATATCCCTTGTTATCAATTTCCTTGACAGTGAGTGTGTTCGTGTCAGGTACCTGGCAACTACATCACCTCCTTTTGCTCTGGTGCAGTCTGAAGTGACATCACCTTTGGCCCAGAATCATCTGACACACAGCCCAGGGACAAAGGGCACTGACACCTAGTTGGAGGCTCAATATGGATGTTACCGGATGTTTGGCACCAGAATCAATCAACCCAGAGGAAACCAGGATGCTGCTGGTCCACTTAACCAATTTGATAAGTAGTTCTTTGGAGTTGTGAAGCCCCTCAGCAATGATGATGCTGGATGCTCAAAAGCAGACTCACTCAACTGGGCCTGAAGAGCATCCCACATCAATAGAAAATTGAGGTGGTCCTCCCACTCTTCATGAGTTTGGGTGGAAGGAGAAAATATATGGCCTAATAAAACTATCATTAGAAAAAAGAGGGGAAGTAGCCTCAGAGGCCTTTTCCTCGGACAATCCCTACAACAGTATAGACACCAAAGAACAATTCCAGGTTTTAAATTACAAAAACTGACCAACTATCCGATTGATGAAGTCTAAACGGAATTAGTCCCCATAGGCTGACAAGAAAAAAAAATTCCCATGATAGTGTCAAGGACTGAGTGAACTCCAAGCTCACTGCACCTTGGATGGTTAAAAGAACAGAACGGTGGTTAGGGTCACCAACCTTTTGTACCCTCAGAACCTCCCATGAGGGGGATTAGCCCCAACATACACTGCTTTGTACAAATTCAAGCTCACATGCTTATCCTAGGAGGGTGGACTCATAAAGACAACCCTCAAAGGCAATCTTCATTATTCCTGGGTTTGAGAATCCCCAAATTATTATTCAGTTATCCACCACCTGAAATTTTTTTAAAAAAATTGCACACCCAAGTATGAGGTTAAGAAGCCAAAATCAACTAACGAAAACTATTCCTGGGGAAAAAAAAGGCAAAAAGTAGAGAAAATGCAAAACAATTTTTTTTAAACATGACAGCATAATAGCAACAGAGTAATATTTCCATCTCCAAAGGTTGTCCCACTCAGAGGAAAAAAGTGAATCATTTTGAACATTTTAATAAAAATAATGGAGCTATTAAACAATTTAGCAGCACTCTAAAAAGCAAGTATTTTTTTTCTCTTCATAACCACTATGTGCAACTTCCCCAAGCCTTAGCATCACAACTTCAGAGAGTTCTAGCCAAAGGAAAAAGAAGACAAAGAAATGATGTGTTTCTGGCACCTATGACTCCTTAACACCTATTCAAAGTGGAAGAAATCAAGCTTTGAAAATGTTTTAGAAATGCACAGATGGAAAATGTTCTTGACAGAAGCCTAGATATAATAGGCAGCTTTACTGCAGGTATTCGAAAGCCTTTATGCACTGTGTGAAAACAGTTTTGTGTTTTGATGCTTTCCCACAAAACCAAAACAGAAATCTTTTTGAAACTTCATCTTCAAAAGTGACTAGATGATAACCCCATCTCCAGTCTTAACATTAATTGTAAACATGCTAAGTATTACTCGTAATAAACAATTACCAGTGCAGAGCAAAGCCAGTTTACACAAAGCTTTGCAGGGAGTGCCTAGAAGAGATTACAGTCAAAGGCAGATCAGACAAACACCAGACACGGGGTAACAGTTCAAGTGAATGGGAGTGAGAGTCTGTGGAGAAATTACTGGAAGGAGACTAATGTATAAAGGTTTCCTGGAAGGAATAGGTCTTAAGGAGAGATTCAATTTGTAAAGAAAACAATGAATGAAGCAGTGATGGCTATTACCTGGGCTGACACCTGCAAATTCCAGAGCAAAAAGCATGAGTTTATAACTTGAACTAAAGAGACAGGCTCCATAGTTTTATTTTATTTTTTTTTCTTGACAGGAGCTTAGGTGGGAAGGCTGTGATGGTACAGAGGCAGAAATGGCAGTGACTCAAGAAACAGAAGAAACAATGAAGATAGCTGGATGTGGAAGCTGTGGGGGTGTACATTTTCCTAGAGTGGGTATCCGAAAAGAGCTTCATTTGTACAAAGTGCCAGCTGATAGAGCTGATGGATGAGACAATCCAAGGTTGGGAGTTGCAGGTAGAAACTATGGTTGTATTTTGAAGGGGATTTGAGCAGATGATGGAGGGAAGGTGAGGAGGCTGAAGGGAAAACTCAAGACTCACAGATGCAAGCTGGACTGGAGAACTATGAGGGTAGACTGCTGAGTGAGGAAAGTGGCCTGTAGAAACATGCGACTACAAGAACCAGGCAGAGAAAAATACCAGCTAATGAAGGAGAAATAGAGCTCAGGAACATGTTTCCTGAGTAGGAAAACAAAGAAAGGGCGCATCAGGCAGTAACAGAGGGTGGGACGGCAAGGAAGACAAGAAGCGAGGCCAGTCCTACAAGAGGAGAGGAAGAGTCAATGGAGGTAGCCAGAGTTCGGAGCACCAGTAGGATAGGGGATGAGTCACAGAAGATTGCAAGTGAGAACAAAAGACAAGAGGACTTGCAGCCAGAAGGAAGGAACAGGAGGCAGGCCGGAGAATGACACCAACACCAAGAAGAGGCAGAAGTATGTGACTGGGGACTCCCTAATAAGAGCAGACAGTCCTGTCACCAAAGTTGATCCAGAGAACAGAAGGATGTGCTGTCTGCTGAGAGCTAAGATACAGGATGTGGAGCCTGAGGCTGAAGAGCATCTGAATGGGAGCAGGAAAGAATCCACGGGTTGTTCTTCACGTGGGAACAAATGATACTGATATGTTCCAGTGAGAATCTAGCAAAGGAGACTATGCCAGGCTGGGGAAGATGGTTAAAGAAATGGAGGCTCAGATGATCTTCAGTGGGATTCTACTTGTCCCTAGAGGACATTTGGAATATTCAAACACAGGGAGGCATTCATGGACAGAGGACTGTTCTCATGGGATGGACTCCACCTGAGGAGGGAAGGAAATAGACTCCTGCTATTGTCACAGGAAATTGTCACAACTGCTTACAAGAGTTTTAAACTAAGAATTCGAGGGAAACGGTTGGGAGATGTTCATGTAATCTTCATGCTTGATTCTAATATTGAGTGAGAGAAAAATCAAGAGAGTATATAGCAATGGAGAAAGAAACAGCAGAGGTAGGAGAACAGACATCGAGAGCAAAGATGGTGCCAATAACAATGAAGCAAAGAGGTAGGCGATACTGGCAGTAGAATGACTACATAATTTGGTGAGGGATCTGGGCAAAGTGAAGCAGAAACAACTAAGATGTCTGTACACCAAGGCAAGGAGCCTGGGTAACAAAACGGAAGAACTAGACACATGGTGAAATAGAAGTCATGACTGGAATACAGATACTGAAGGGTATGTGCTATTCAAGAAAGACAGAAATAAAGGTAAAGGTGGTGGAGTCGTATTGTAGATTATGAAGAAATCATAAGTGATGAAATGGATAAAACAGAGTCTGTTTCTGTCACAGTCACTTTGAGGAAGAAAGCTACTGGAAGCTCTCCTGGGATAGTGCTTGAGGTGTGCTACTGTCCCCCAGGATCCAATTTGGATATGGACAGAGACCTCTTTCATATTTTTAATGGAAAAAAAAACTACTGGGAATTACGTGAACATGGGAGAATTTAGCGTCTCAGATATAGATTGGAGGACAAGTGCTACTAATGATAGTAGGATCCAGATTTTCCTGGATGTGATAGCTGACAGATTTACTCATCAAATACTTGCAGAACCTACAAGAGGTAAAGCCATTTTAGATTTGGTATTGGTGAGTGGTGAGGACCTCATAGAAGAACTGGTTGTACGGGAGAAGCTTGGTTCGAATGATCATGAGCTAAGTCAGTTTAAACTACAATGAAGGATAAACCAAAATAGGTTTGCAACTAAGATTTTTGATTTTAAAAGGGCAAACTTTAAAAAATGAAGGGAATTAGTTAGGGAAGTTGACTGGACTGAAGAACTCACGGATCTGAATGTGGAGGAGGCTTGGAATTACTTTAAGTGAACGTTGCAGAAACTATCCAAAGCCTGCATCCCAAGGAAGGGGGAAAAAATCGCAGAGAGGGGTTGCAGACCAAGCTGGATAAGCAAGCATCTCAAACAGGTGATTACATGAAAGCAAAAAGCCTACAAGAAATGGAAGATGGGATGGATCAGCAAGGAAAGCTACCTTCTGGATTAGGGGATTGGATTATTAAAAATGATTAGGGGACTGGAACACATGACTTATGAGGAGAGGCTGAGGGAACTGGGGATGTTTAGTCTTCAGAAGAGAAAAATGAGGGGGGATTTGATAGCTGCTTTCAACTACCTGAAAGGGGGTTCCAAAGAGGATGGCTCTAGACTGTTCTCAGTGGTGGCAGATGACATAACAAGGAGTAATGGTCTCAAGTTGCAGTGGGGGAGATTTAGGTTGGATGTTAGGAAAAACTTTTTCACTGTGAGGGTGGTGAAACCCTGGAATGCGTTACCTAGGGAGGTGGTGGAATCTCCTTCCCTAGAAGTTTTTAAGGTCAGGCTTGACAAAGCCCTGGCTGGGATGATTTAGTCGGGGATTGGTCCTGCTTTGAGCAGGGGGTTGGCCTAGATGACCTCCTGAGGTCCCTTCCAACCCTGATATTCTATGATTCTGTGGAGGACAGAAAGTACAGGGAAAAAGTGAGAACTACCAAAAGGCAAGCAGAGTTAGACCTTGCAAGGGAAATTAAAAGCAATAGTAAAAAGTTCTATAGCCATATAAATTAAAAGAAAACAAGAAATGAAAAAGTGGGACCGCTAAACACTGAAGATAAGGTGGAGATTAAAGATAATCTAGGCTAGGCCCAACACCTAAATGAATACTTTGCCTAAGTTTTTAATAAGGATAATGAGATGCTTAGGGGTAGTGACAAGATGGGTAATGGAAATGAGGATACAGAAGTAGAAATTACTACATCCAAGGTGGAAATCAAACTCAAACTGCTTATTGGGATCAAATCGGGGTGGGCGGGGAAGGGGGAGGGGGAGGGGCAGATAATCTCCAGCTAAGAGTATTAAGGGAATTAGTGCATGAAATTGCAAGCCCAGTAGCAAGAACTTGTAATGAATCTGTAAACTCAGGGATCATACCCTATGATTAGAGAACTGCCAATATATAATCTTTTTTTAAAAAGGGGGGGAAAAGTGATCCAGGAAACTACATACCTGTTACTTTGACCTCAACTGTATGCAACATAGGTGCAGACTCCATGGGTACTCCAGGGCTGGAGCACCCATGGGGCAAAACCAGCAGGTGCTCTGCACCCACCGGCAGCCAAGCTCCCCCCTCCTGGCCTCCTTCCCACCCCCTGCGCACACCACATCACTGCTCCTCCCCCTCCTTCCTAGCGCTTCCCACCCCCTACCACCTAACAGCTGTTTGGCAGCGCTTAGGACTTTCTGGGAGGGAGGGAGAGGAGTGCAGATGTGGCACACTCAGGGGAGAAGGCGGAGAAGAGGCAGGGTGGGGCGGGGACTTGGGAGAAGGGGGTGGAATGGGGGCAGGGCTTGGGTGAGTTAAGGTGGGGTCAGGCAGGGACTTTAGGGAAGGGGTGGATTAGGGGGTTGGGTGAGGGTGGAGCAGGGGTGGGGCCAGAGGCGGGGTGGGGTCAAGCACCCACCAGGCAGAGGGGAAGTCGGCGCCTATGGTATTCAGTGTCTTGGAACAAATTTTGAAAGAGAAAGTAGTTAAAGACATAGAGGTAAACTACTAACTGGGATAAAATACAACATGGTTTTACAAAAGGGAGATTGTGTAAGACCAACCTGATCTCTTTCTTTGAGAAGACAGCTGATTTTTCAGACAAAGGAAATGCGGTAAATCTAATCTGCCTGGATTTCAGTAAGGTATCTGATAGAATTCCACATGGAAAATATTAGTTAAATTGGAGAAGTTGGGGATTAATATGAGAATTGAAAAGTGGAGAAGAAACTAATTAAAGAGGCAACTACAACAGGTCATATTGAAAGGTGAACTCTCAGCCTGAAGGGAGGTTACTAGTGGAGTTCCTCAGGGATCAGTCTTGGGACCAATCTTATTTGACCTCAAATCTCATTATCATTAATGAGCTTCGTAGAAAAAGTGGTATTACGCTAATAAAATTTGCAGATTACACAAAGTTGGAAGGTATTGCCAATACAAAGGAGGACCAGAATATCATACAAGAATTGGATGACCTTGAAAACTCGAGTAATAGAAATGGGATGAAATGTAATAGCAAAAAGTCATGCACTTAGGGACTAACAACAAGAATATTTGCTATAAGATGGGGATTTGTTAGATGGAAGCAACAGGGGGGAGAAAGACCTGGTTGTGCTGGTTGATCACAGGCTGCCAATGTGATGTGGCCATGAAAAAGGCTAATGCAATCCTAGGATGCATCAGGTGAGGTATTTCCAGTAAAGATAGGGAAGTGTTAGTACTATTATACAATGCACTGTTGAGACCTCATCTGGAATATTATACGTGGTTTTGGTCTACCATGTTTATGAAAGATTAATTCAAAGTGGAACAGCTGCAGAGACGGGCTACCAGGATTATCTGAGGAATGGGAAACGTACCTTATGAGAGGAGACTTAAAGAGCTTGGTTTGTTTAACCTAACCAAATAAAGGTTGAGGGGAGATATGCTCAGGGAGGGAAAGTAGTTGCTTAAGTTAAGCACCAATGACAAGAATCAATGGCTATAAACTGGCATGGCCATCAATAAGTTTAGGCTTCAAATTAGACAAAAGTTTCAAACCATCAGAGGAGTGAAGTGCTGGAACACCTTTGAACAGGAGCAGTTGGGGCAAAAAAACCTAACTGACTTCAAGATTGAGCTTGATAAGTTTATGAAGGGGATGGTATGATGAGACTGCCTACAGTGGCATATGACCCATCTGTAACTGCTAGTAGCAAATATCCCCAAAGCCCAAAGATATGCAACTAAATGGTGAGGGCTCAGAATTATCTGTAGTAACTCATTCTCAGGTATCTGGCTGGTGGGTCTTGTCAACATGCTTTTGGTTGGGAAGGAATTTTCTTCTGGGTCAGATTGGCAGAGGTGTTAGGATTTTTGAGCCTTCCTCTGCAGCAGGGGTTACAGGATCCTTGCAGGTTTGAGAGAGTAAATAGTGGATTCTTTGTAACTTCAAGTCTTTAAATCATGATTTGAGGACTTCATTAACTCAGCGGGAGGTTAGGGGTCTATTATAGGAGTGGGTGGACGAGGTTCTGTGGCCTGTAAGTTGCAGGAGGTCAGACTACATGATCACAATGGTTTCTTCTGGCCTTAAAGTTTATAAGTCTATAATTGTGGGCTTTACAATCCTCTCTGAATCAGGCATAGAGAAGGCACACATCACCATTATGTTATAAACCATGAAGCTAAGAGTGGGAGAAGGGGACCAAAAGGAGGGGAAATGAGAAATGACAGTGTAGGGAGCATGTAAGAAAGTAGAAGGAAATGAAAGTAAAGAGGTTCATGAGGAGATTGCGAAATGTTTTGACAATGATGATACAGATCTTAATTACAACAAAATAAACCAGACTTTACTTTCTATTATCTTTATGTGCCAGATTTTCTATAGTCATCAGTAAGAGCAACTCCAGCTTCAGTTGTGTGCAGACAGAAGGGGGTGTGGGAAGCCTGAGTTTGAATCAGGGCCGGCTCTACCATTTTTGCCCCCCCAAGCAATGAAAAAAAACTGTCACCGCCAAATTGCCGCCACGGATGGCAAGAGAGAGAGAAGCTGCTGCCGAATTGCCAATGTGGAATGGAGAAGCTGCCACCGAATTGCCGCTGTGGACGGTGGAACGGAGAAGCTGTGGCAAAATTGCCACCGCAGCGGAAACTCTGCCGCCCCTTTCTGACTGCCGCCCCAAGCACCTGCTTGGAACGCTGGTGCCTGGAGCTGGCCCTGGTTTGAATATATAAGCCTGAGTTTGAACTGTGGGCTTATATTGCAGTGTAGACGTACCCTTAGATAGCTAGTAATGGGTTCTATGTTAAAAATCTCATTGTGTAGAATTATTGTATCACTAGATAGAACCGTTGTAGGTAACATTACCAGTGCTCCTTACTGGCATGTATAGGTAGCTAAATCTTGGAGAAACGATAAATATTGGCTTCTGAAAGAAGCTGGGATCTCTCACCAGGGAACTGTCTAAGGAAGTCAGACTGAGAGAGGAAGACAGAGCCTGAAAATGGAGTTTCCCTACAGCTTGGCTCTGGGCTCTGGACTGACCAGAATAGACTATGCTTCAACCTTCATTCTCTATGCTTCTCTAAGGACTTCCTATGCTGTGTTCCTGTTGACTAATAAACCTGACAGTTTTGACAACACTGTTTGAGTGTCACTGTAAATACTTGGTGAGGTGTTTGGTAATGCACTTGGTAACCCCTGAACAGTATACAAGTCTCTACCAGGAGTCTATTTCACTTGGACTTGCTGAAGAGAGCTCACGGTGTGAAGAAGGCATGCTTGAACCCAGAGGTACAGTCGCAGCAGGCAGCAAGGCCATGTGGCCTATCCTGAAGAAAGAGTGAGACCCATTGGGGGTCAGGCACATGGAAGGAGTTCCTTCCAAAGCTGGGGGTGTAGCACTGATCCTCTGGATCCATAAGAATGGGGGTGGTAGTGGTGGTTCAATTATTGTTAGAAGCTATGCATGTCATCAGTAAAATATGATCTTTTCCCAAGTTTGTGACCCCAAATAATTTCTTATATGCACAGGTATTGACTAGAATAAATAAAAACATTATATGGTGCTAAAACATTACTACATATTGTAGATTTGTTTCCCCTCCATGATCGTAGAACTTATCTGGACCATGTTGGTTCTGAGGAGTCTGGGTTGTAAAGAAGACCTGGTCAGTATTTGGCCCAAGGATTTTTTAAAAGCTTAGATTTGACTGAAGAGTACCCCTTTAAAAGAACACTGTCAAGTTTTATAGGCCCACTTTTTCACCTACTTCTTGGTTTTTTTTAAAACCCCATGTGAATCGTGTCAGATGTGATGTCCTAACTTGTGTTATTGTTAAAGACAAATATTTCAATGATCTCAATTCTTTAAAAAATAATAGTAAAACAAATATGCGAACAGCTCAGTAAATCAATTCATATACAAGGGAGGGGAGAAAAAAATTCAACAGAGAAACAGGTTTCAGTCTTCTGAAGGTTTTTTTTAAAAAAAATAAACCTTGAGGGATAAAGTGTTTATGCAAAATACCTTGACATGGTCCTTCTAAATGAGCTCCGCTTATAAAGCTCATGAAAATATTACAAAGGAAATTGAATCTCTGTAGCTTGTCCACCTCATCTGGGTATTTGGAACCCACCCGCCTCCCTGCTTTTGAGCACTTAGTAATATCTATAAAAAATTTAAAGTGTCCATTAGAAGCAAAGTTTCTATCTGCTACATTCGGGAGAGAAGCATATTGAACTACCTATGTTTGGGAAATCTGTTTTTGTCTGTAAGCAGAGTCCTCCCTAATAGGAAGATGAACCTACCACTCATTGCCTCATGTGGTTTTGTGTGTCCCAGGAATACTACTACAGTCTACAACGACAAGGCTCCATCTGGCTGCTCAATTAGAGCCCAACGTGACAACTGCTGTTCATGCACAGGCAATTGATTAGATTTTTATGTTCCTCAACAAGCCGAGCTGATTACAATGAGTATATTTTTTCTTTTTTGGTTTATAGCTTGTTTGTTTTGTTGTTTTCCAGTTTTGCCACTGAGGTCTATGGATTATCAAATGCCCTTGCCAGGAGAGAACGCTGCCATTTTGAGATGTCGATGGTTTGTGAAGGGCTGCTGGGATGGCTCAATAGTTGCACTGCCAAAGAAGAGTCATGTTCTCTGTGTCCAGACAGAATTTTTCAGTAGTTCTGTTATTCTGGTTTCCAGAACAATTAGAAGCTGACATAAAAATGAACTTGGAGTCATTATCTCTTCACAATTTGGAAGTTAGCCTGCTCTTCCGATTCTTTGGATCTCCACCTTCAGTCTAGGTAAACATTCCTAGCAACAAGGCCAGCCTGATCACTATGCACAGCCCTACACAGGTCCCATGTCCGGAGAAGAAGGATGCTTTCTTTAGGCCAGCTAGGGTTGTGAGCTTCACTGAACTAACACCTCAGGGCCTGATTTTCTTCTCACTGACATTGGGGCAATTCTGTTTAGTACACTGGAGTTATTGTGAGTTACACTGGTATAATGAGAGCAGAATCAGGCCCTTAGGGTTAGATTCTGCCTGGGGCGTATGTAGGGTCCCAGAGAGTTGAAGGAAGTAAGGAGCTTCTTCCTCCGACTTGTGTGTCCCACGTAAGGGCTATACAGAACTGCAGTCACTGTGCTGAGAGAGAAAGGGGACTGTTCTAATTATCCCCATAAGGCCACACAGTGCGCCAAAGAGGGTATGAAGGTATAGAGAGTAGATAAAGCCATGACACCAATCCCCTCACATGCCCTGGCCAGTACAGCTTGCCAGCTGCTTGCAGAAAGGAGAGGAAGTGCAGTATGCTGCACCTATTGAAGGGAATGTAATTGCTTCTGACTTCCTCTGAACCTCTAGGAGACATTGTACCTTTCTAAGGCAGAATGCCTCTGGTACTCCAAACTGCCCCCACTGCCGGACAAACCCAGCTCAGAAGAAGGTGCAAGAAACCACATAATAGACAATTATGGAAATATTTCTACAGTGAGTTGGTGGATTGATGGAAAAGTTCTTGCTTTGTATGCAATTGACCACAGCTTCAAATCCCACCTGTTTTCTCGCAAAAATGGTGGAACTTTTAGAAAGGAAGGATGGTCCAGTGATTGGGATGCTAGTCTGGCACTTGCATTTAAGTCCCTGCTCTGCCATGGACATTCTGTGTGACTGGGGACAAGTCACTTAACCTCCCCGTGCCTCAGCAACACAGGGAGGATAGCACTTCCCTGCCTCATAGGGGTATAGAGAGAATAAAGAGATTGTAATTGTGAGGTGTTCAGATACTATTATAATGATGGTTAGCTAAGTACCTTAGAAAGATAGAGGAAGTGTTTTCCTAATGCCCAGTAGCTGATGGATGGTTTATAAACTTAAGTATGAGGATTTTTTCTCCTAATAATATTTTCGTGTCCTAATATAATGGTTTATCAAGGTTCTTAGACAGCAGCCATCACTAAGGTATCTGAATATCTGTGGATATTATTATCCATATAAATATTTAATCCCTCTGAATATTGCTGAATTCTTTGTTTGGATTATATTTTTGGCAATGAGTTCTACGGGTTAACACAGAACGAATCAATTCCTTTACAATAGAAATTAGTACTTCTATGTGGAGGTAGAGATTAGATTATTAAATTCATCCCCCTCCAAATACATTGACCAATCTTAGTAACCCTTCTAGCTATCTCAACTCATATGGATCATGTTTGTGGAAACCACAGCAATGCCTAAAAAACATATCTGCACTTCAACAATTTAATTTTCAAGACAGTGTAATTTCCTAATAATAAAAGGAGTCTAACAAATTCAGTATTAAGGGTTTCAGACTAAATTCATCCTATCAGCCCCAACATTGTATTGGGATAGTCCCTAAACCTGTGAAATAGGGATTTTCTTCTTCATATTACATTTCATGTAGATGTCCCAGGCATCTAGATCCATCTACCATAATCAAGTACAATTCCAGTCTGCCCAAAAATGTTTTTTAAACAGAATTGTTCTGTTGATGAACATCCTTCACCTAGCTCAGGATTTAACAGAATGGATATTCCTTGATTTGCTATTAGGGTCCCCATCTGAATATACCAACATTTTGGATTGGATCTGAGGATGTAATTTGGCCCATTGCAGAGAAAGAAGACAGCTAAAAAGTTGGGATTCAAACTTCCTCAACATCAGTCAGGGTGGTGGTTGGTTCAATGGGCTGTTGTTTTAGGCCCAATTCTAGTGCAAAGTTGCAAAGAAGAGTTTTAGACTCCTCTGACCCACAACATAAGTCAGCTTGTGAATTTGATTCCTCAATTGTAATAGATAGAATTTCCTACTGCAATGTCGTTAGGCACAAAAATGTTGAGGTCCTCTCTCCATAACTGTAAGACAGGGGGACAAAACTCTTTTTCCCGGAGCTGAATACTGGTTGTGGAACCATTAGGGAAAATCGCTTGAGTCAAGGCATTATGTAGACAGAAGAGCTGTGAGTGGCACATAGCCCACAGCAGCACTAAGAATGCCTTCCAGCATACAGGACTGTATATACAGTCCTTTGAGTGCTTCCCCATGTACTGTATTGTACATACAAAGGACTTTGTCTTTCAGTAATTACAGTAGAGGAAAAAGAGGGGGGAGAACAAGCTATCTTTCTCCTTACTATTTCAGTCTTGTTGCTTTGTGGGCTGGCTCTGAACTCCTGCTTTCTTCCCTAATCCCAGACTTTCCCTGTTTTACTGCAAGTGTCTGGCTAATTATTCTTTGCAAAGAGGCAGAGCCAGAAGGTTCCACTTAGTTTAAAGACTCTCTCTGAACATGATCATTACATTTTAGTTCTTGAGACTAAGCTACACAGTTGTCATCCAGAGCACTACAAAAGCCCAAAAGGAGATTGCATCTTTTGTATTCTAGTTGTGCTTTCTCAAAAAAAAAGAGAGAGACACTTGCCAAGTCCTGCAGCTTTACAAACTGCATGTGACATAGTTTTAGGTCAGCACAGGGCCCTCTTACCAGCTGTAGCTGAAGATCCCTGGCTCCGCTCGAGTCCTTGAGTCACTTTCATAGATGAATCAATAAAATGACTAGAGCATCTGGGGAGATTGAGCACAGTTCACCCAGGCAGCTAGAAGAAAGGCACTTTTGTACTCAAGTATAGTCTTCTTTTTTAATTAGCATTTCCATATAAAAAAGAAGCTTTATTATATGCGCTCTTCCAAGAGAAATCAATTCAAATAGCACTGGAGAAGAACCTTTTCATTTATTTTTCCAAGGAAAGGCGGTGAGGGCCTGATGTAGGAGTGAGCTGTAGAATGAGTATGAGAAGAGCCCAAGAATAAACCCATAGAGTGAATTTTGCCAGGAACTAAAGCCCCAATCCTGTGATGAGCTCTGCAGGGCTTCAGGGGTCCACTTGCGCAGACCTTGTTGACTGACTGAGTCCAGAGAGAGAGAATAAGGGCATACGGAAGGTCTATACAGATTAACTAGTCATAAAATTAAATGTACTGTAGTTAAAAACCAAGCAATTTGAAGTTTGGGCTTAAATTGCAATGTTCTATCTAAGAACTGCAGCATCAGCGTACTGTATGACATAACTGTCGCAATTTTCTCAGAGACAAGGTGCGTGAGGTAATATCTTTTATTGGACCAACTTCCATTGGTTAGAGAGCCAAGAGAAGAGCTCTGTGGAACTCTGACCAACAGAAGTTGGTCCAATAAAAGATATTATCTCACCCACCTTGTCTTTCTCAAAACCTGGGACCAACCCAGCTACAGCAACACTACAAACAATATTTTTCTCTGACATCTGCACTAGGAAAATAGTATAACATAAGGGTGGAGTTAAAAGCCTTAACACATCTGAACTTTTTCATGTTGCAGTGAGACGTTTGTTATTTTAATGCAGTTTTTAAAAAAGTAAATAAATGTCAATAAGTTTTCCCACACAGTCAGGGAAACATTATACAGAATATCCTGTGTCATACTCTTGATGCTTCAAAGTGCAGTTGCACTCTAAACCAGTGACCACAAAAGTGGCATCATCTTACTCACAAGATCTGTCCCCTGTGTGTATTTCAAGTCATACTTGCAGATGTTAGTAACACAAACAAATTTTCACTGCTTATAGCCCTGCAGAACCAACCCTGCTAAGAAAGAGTGAGCTGGATACCATTCCTTCTTGGTGCATCAGTTCTGAACACTTAGGTCTGTGCAAATCCACTGAATGTAATGGGGCTGCACGGGTACAGCTGAGAGCCTAATCTGGCCTGCAGAAGCTTTGTTTCTAGTGACAATGCACAAAGTGGAAAGAGCAGTCTAAGGCTATGTCTACACTATGCACCTTTTAGCGACACAGCTGTGCCGCTACAGTCGTGCCACTAAAAGACACCCAGTGTACCCACTGATCGTTGGCAGGAGAGAGCTCTTCCACCGACAAAAAATTTCCAGCCCCAACGAGCGGCGGTAGCATTGTCGGTAGGAGAGTGCTCCTGCTGACAAAGTGCTGTTCACACCGGCACTTGTCTTCGGTAAAATTTTTGTCTTTCAGGGTGTGTGTTTTTTTCACACCTCTGAAGGACAAAAGATTTGTCATTCAGGTTCCAGTGCAGACAAAGTCTAAGAAATAATGGGAACTTTCCCAGACAAGTTGTTGACAAGTATTATTCTACCTCCATTATAATCATGCCTGTCTGGACATATACTAGGGTAAGTCTTATCCTAGCCTGGCTCAAACAGCTAACATTGTTGCTAGCAATGCCAGGATTTGGAGGTGAATAAAAAGCATTTTTTTTTTTGGCCAGTAGAATTGTGTTCTTTATGCACTGTCCAAAAAAACCAAAACAATAAAAAACCACAAAACAACATTCTCCCCTCCTCTCTACACATACACAGAGGCACACACACAGATGCGCACAAGGAGTAAAATCCTTACTCTAGTGAAGTCAGTGAGCATCTGGCCATTGACTTCACTAGGGCAAGGATTTCACACACAGGGGCTAATGCTAGGTACATGCTACTACTCCTTTTAAATGAATAAATAACACCACAATGAGAATGGTTCAGACCTCTCATATTTATCGAATTTGATATTGGGTCATCATTAGTGTTGAAGGGCTTAGCCTGTGAACAGCAGTGTGAGAGACCAGCAGTAGCTATCATTTGCCATCACAATACAATATGTGAAATAACGATCAATAGCGGTTTTAAGCTTTAATTATATATTTAAGGCACCAGATCTATAATACCTACAAATACAACAGTTACAGGAGCAGTCCTTTGCAAATAGCAACACCCTTTGATTCAAAGTGCTTGGCTGCAGTTTACATTTGAAATTTAATTTCTTTCCCATATGAAAAACTGAAATACTTAACTAATAACATCCAGCAACATCATCTGCCATCTGATAGCGTACAGAAACTGGGCAATTATGTTTCGCCTTGGGTGGCTAATAGCCCCATTTCAAATTTCAGGCATTATCAGATAATAATACTGCCTGCATCTGACTATGTTGTTATAATTATTAACCATTAAAACTGGAGGGGTTGAGAGAGAGAAGGATTGTTTTTAATTGTTTAATATTGCAGTGCCATATAGCTAAACTCGTTGTTTCCCATGAGCTAACATTCAAGAATTGCGTGTTCACATTTCTGCAGATCCCAGACTCAGTTCAAACCAGCCTGTTTTCAGATTCATGAAATCTTAACTCTACTATTTAGCAGGACCAGGTTTCTGTGCTGCGAGACCTGCCTATGAATATTGAACTGAAATGAAAATGGCGCTCGGTACAGAAACACAGAGGAACCTAGCATTAGCGTATAGCTTGTCTGTCATGCTGTCATTAAAGGTTGTTTCTGTGTTTTCATTTTAAATCCATATGGCCAGATTTAATAATTTGGTCAAACCAGCTTCTTGTCATGATTAGAGGGGTCAGATTTTCAGAGGTGGAATTGAACAGATATTCTGAAAAAATGATCATGCGCTAATATAAAAAATACCTACCTGAATACGCAGAAACAGAGATGTATAAGAGAAAACTGGGAAATTCTGTAGCTAAGCATCCAAAATTATCTGAAATAAGTAAAAGTAGGGTATGGTAGGCACAAATGTGACGGGGCTATTCAAAGTGGCACTGGGGGGCAGGCAGTCCTCAAGCATGGCCCAGTTAGAAAGGCACAAAGATGCCTTAAAGCCAATTTTGACCCACTCCCCTTACTCCATTCATATACCAAGTGCAAGAGTATAGGAACACAGCATCTGCTCTTCAAGGCTTACACGATAGATATGCACATAAAAGTAAAAGGGATATTTAGGCTTTGAAACCCTAAAAGGACTTTTGAGTAGAGCTGGGCAGAAAAATTTGAACAAAAACACTTTTTTCATCAAAACTTGCTGATTAGTTGAAACTGAAATGCTTCCTGGAGATGAGGGTGTGATGCAAACCTTTATAGTTTCCTGCCAGCTCATCTGCCTGGCTTCTCAGCAGCCTGTGTAGTGGGCTGATAGGAAGCCCAGAGCCTGGAAGCCCAGATCACAGGCTTCTGGATCCTCAGAAGCCTAGACTTCCTGCAGACTCTGCAGACTTCCCCAGAGACAGAAACCCTGGCCCAAGGCCTCTAGGGTGCACAGAGAATTTCAAAATTTGGGGATTTTGTTTGAAATTGGAACAAAACGAAATTTGGAAATAACAAAATCCTCCAGGAAGCAGAATTCGCTTTTTCCGTCCAGCTCTATTTTTGAGTTTAAGAGGAGCATCTTGTTCTTTCTAGAGAAGAGTAAATCCATGAGACAGAACACGGCCTAAAATTAAGGTAGCATTAAGTCACCCAGAGAAAAGTGTGTACAAATTGGTGACATTTATCTGTGTCAGGACTGGCTCTAGGCACCAGCACGTGCTTGGGGCCGCACATTTCCAGGGGCGGCATTCCAGCCATCCTTTTTTTCCCCCCGGCCCCGCTCAGTCAACCAATGAGCCTCTCTGTGGGGTGGGGCAGCGGACTCAGCATGGGTGTCCCAGCCCGGGGGCAGTCCCTGCCCTGGGCCCCTGCCACCAGGAGAGCAGGGCGATGCGGCTCCTCCCCCCCCTGCCCACTCCTGCCACACGTGTCACAAGCGGCAGAGGAGCTGGAGCTGAGCAGAGCGGAGCCCGGGATCGGGGCAGGACCTGCGGCAGGTAAGGGACCCACTGCCCCGGGTGGCTTGGTGCTGGGCAGGCGCCCCTGGTCCGCCCCCATCCCTGCAGCTGACCCTAGGCTGGGGGCCCACAGGCAGGGTGTACAGCCCCGAGCACCTCACTCCAAACACTGCTATAACATTATGTATTCTTTTAACATTACCAGTATCAGCAGCTTCTGGTGAGCGCAGTTTCTCAAAACTGAAATTACTAAAAAATTATTTGAGGTCCACCATGTCTCAAAATCGTTTGTCAGGACTCGCATTAATTTCAATTGACAGTACCATTGCAAAAAATGTAGATTTCACTGAATTATTAAAAGACTACGCAAATATAAAAACCAGAACAATTCAGTTCATATAAATTCTTTTAATTTATGAGAAACTGGGCACACCGGAAAACACTAACATTTTTCATTATAGTGTATAGTTGAACCCAAATTGTTTGTAATTTTGATTTTGTTAAAATTAAATGAGTACACTAGTAGGAAATTGTTTTATTTCACTAACTACAAATTCTCTGTTTTCCTTTTTTTTTATTTTAAACAGTCAAAACAAAACACAACAACAACAAAAAAACACTGCAAAGTACAAACGTGTAAAAGCCAAAAAAAAAGGGGGGAAGGGGTACGAAAATTTTCTTTGCTTGGGGTGGCAAAAAACCTAGAGCTGGCTCTGATCAGTGTTGCCATCTCTTGCGGTTTCATCACAAGTCTGCAATATTTGGTATTTTTTCCCTTAAAGCCCCAGCTCCTGGAATCAAGAAATTGCATGATAATTTCAATTTTCATTTAAAAGAAAGATAAGTTTCTAGCCATCCCAGTCATAGAGAGAAGCTTGAAAACATGAAGGGAGTATACTTCAAAGGCTAAGAAACCAGAAAGAAATTAAAAAGATCACTGAAAGTATTAATTTTGTAAGCCACTCGCAATTTTTGGAGCCTGACTCATAAACTCACAAAATTGGTGATATTGTTATGTAATCTTGCTGTTTCAAAAAAAAAAAAAAAAAAAGAGTTTCTTTATGCAACAGTATGCTACTAGTTACTCTGAGCGTATTACCTGTAGTTTCTAGTTCCCTGTCATGAAGGCCCAGACAGGAGGTAAACCCTTCTCTCCATGCGAGAGGAGTGTGAACTTTGACCTGAGGCCTTTTGGGGAATGTAGGACAGTTTGGTAAGTGAGTGGCCATTTTGTTGCCAACATGGTTGTGACAGGTTAAATGAACAAATGTAGTTGTATTGATTGAAGGCTTCTATTAAAAGAGAATGATGTGTTACCTTAGCTGGTCTATTTGCTGTATATCTGAAATAATTTGGTGGGTTTTTGTGACTGAAGGGGAAGATTTAAATCCTTTGAGTAGAGGGATTATGGGTAATTGCACCTATAAATGACGTGGAACTTCATATATAGGAAGGGCCTTTTCTAGCAAGGTTTAAGTTCCCCTAGAGTTAGTGTTGGAGCAGGCAGAAGTTTGTGCCTACTAATAAACTCTAATGTGAAGGCTTCTAATGCTTGTGCTAGAAGTTTGGCAGATAATGCCTCAAAGCGGGTGGCAGTTGTTTATTTTTATATTTTGGCTGTTTATTTTGCTTTTAAAAGACAGAGAAGCATTTATATAATCTGATTACATCACCTTGCCTGACCCATTTGATCCTTCCAATGGTTTCTCCTTTTCAAATGCCTTACAAGGCTTTACATAAAACTTTCCCAAGCCTACATCTCAGCCCTTGTTTCTTACAACACCCCACATCAGCTGTGCTCTGCTATTGGTGCCAACCTTGGTAAGATGCTCATCCCCTACTCCCACAATCATAGCCATGCCGACTCTAAGCATAGAACACCCTCTGTGTTCTGTTCTACCAGGCACTATCATCTCATCAGTCAAATCCTCCTTTAAGGTTATTAATGCACAAAAATATTACACTGTGTATGAGTGAGGTTGCTTTACACATAACGTTCCTAACGCAAAACGCAGGAAATAGAAATTTAAGGTATGCAGCACTTCATAAACTCTTCGCTATCACTCACAGAGAGACACTTCATCATTAGAACAACCAACACAACGCCACCTTAATTCTGCTCCACTATGGATGCCAACCTTTCTATGCATCCCCAAGCTCCACCTCACCACTACCACCACAAACAGACCAAACGACCCCCCTACTATCTTTTCTGGAAAAATCATATGCACTCGTTTTTGGGAAAGGGGAATGATGGAAAAATAAGATCTTCATAAATTATTCAACCAGTTCAGGAGCTCCACTTTCACGGAGATCCTTTTCTTTGTGAACGTAGCTGCTGATTTGTTGAAGGTCTTCTTCCATAATGCATTACAGATGTTGCTGGACTAGAAAGACCTACCCCTCCACTATGGAAAGCCCCATTTTTGGGTGGTGGGCACACTACTGGCAGCATATGACAATAGATTGTATTGTACCGCTCTCTTGATGTGTTCAGAGGTAGAGCTGTTTAACTTTCAAGAAAACTTTTTAGATATCGCTTTCCCCATTTTTCACTAAATAGCCATTGCACCTAAGGATTCTGTTATGATACATGATAATAGATTAAGAAGAGGTCTTTGACACAGCAACGGCTACGTTAACGAAAAACAGGATCCACTTCGGAGCCAGCTAGGCACTTTCACAAAGATCCAGAAATTCATTGAAGTAGCTGTTGCTTTGTCACAGATTTTGTTCTTTTTGAAACTGTTCAGCTGTCTCAAGAGCTCTATTCCTGAACTTGCTGATTTAGCTAGGCTAACTCTTGCAACCAAAGCCAATCAGAACAGAAGAACTTTATCAAGGAAGAGGAGTCTCACAAACATCAAATCATCTTTTTGAAGGTCTACCTTGCAGTAACTAAGGTTATGCTTATTTTTTTAAAATACAGTATTCTAAGGGCTTGTTTGCACAGGGAAGTTAGTGTACCATAAACTCAGGTGTGAACTGAAAGTGCACTAGCTACTCTGCACTAATTCCCCATGTGAATGCTCTTACTGCACACTAAGGGCTTGAATCCACTTACTGTGGATTGACGCTGTGGCAATCAATCCACTAGGGGTCGATTTAGTGGGTCTAGTGAAGATCCACTAAATCAACTGCCGATCACTCTCCCATCAACTCTGGTCTCCACCAGAACAAGAAGCATAAGTGAAGTCAATGGGAGAAACTCTCCAGTCGACCCAGTGTGTTGTAGACACTGCAATAAGTCGACCTAGGATACGTTGACTCCAGCTACGTTATTCACATAGCTGGAGTTGTGTAACTTAGATCAACTTAACCCAGTGTAGACCTGCCCTAAGAGAGCCCTCTGGCAGTTTAGTTTCATTCACTTTCAAGTGCAGTAAGCTATTATGCCCTATGGCTTGGTCTACACTGAAAAGATATATTGTCATAGCTATTTTGGTCGGGGTGTGAAAAAAACCACACCCCTGACTGACATAGCAATGTCTGAGCAGTATGGAGGTGGTTTTCCTGCACCACAGAAAACTCCTTCTGTCAGTGTAGGCTGTACTTACACGCAGAGGCTATGCCGACATAGGTAAGCTACTATAGTCTCCTTAGTGCAGACACAGCCTAAGGCCTGGTCTACCCCTAAAACTTAGGTTGGCCCAGCTACATCGCTCTGGGGTGTGAACAATTCACTCCCCTAAGAGACATAGTTAAGATGACCTGATCCCCGGAGTAGATGGAAGAATTCTACTACTGCATCTCGGGAGGTGGATTTACTACAATGACAGAAGAACCCCTTCCGTCACTGTAATAAGTGTCTACACTGTAGCGTTACAATGTTTCTAGTGTAGACTTATCCTAAAGCACTCTTTGGCTATGTCCACACTATGCAATTAGGGTGTGATTTCCCTGTTCATGTACACATATTCGAGGTACCATGAGTACAAATAGCAGTGAGCCATGGTAGCCAGGCCTCTGCTGCTGCTGCTGCTACCTTGGCTACTGCGGCTACACTGCAATTTATAATTGCGCTAGCTCAATGAGAGCTAGTGCGAGGACATGGACATGAGCAGAGGACCCACACCGGTAGTTCACAGTGTAAACATAGCCTTAGTGTGCAGTAAGAATGGCCACATGGGGAGTTAATGCGGAGTAGCTAGTGCATGCTAACAGGGTACACTAGCTACTTCAGGCTTTTCCCCAATAAATAAGCAGTAAGTCGTGACTCCTCAAACTCATTAATTTTAGAATAACAATCTTGTAGTAGTGTTTTGAAGGACTGCTTTGAATGCTAGAATTTTTATAAAAGTATGTTGAAAAGAATAAAAACAAGGAAACTCACATTTCAGTGACAAATATATTTTTTATTTATTAAAATGTGTTTAACATAAAAGCTCTGGGTGCATGTATGATAGTCATACACATCGCCACACATACTGAATGAATTATAGTCTCCAAATATAAAAATACTGCCCTTCCCCAATTCAACAAAGTACGGCCCAAGACTGTAAGCTCTTTAGGACAGGGTTCGTCTATTTGTCCTATGCTGAACAGCACCTAGCACAATGCTTCCTGGTCTCTAACTGGGGCTTCTAGGGGCTTCTGCAATACAAATAAATAATAAGTAGTACACATTCCACTTTAAGCATGAGTAGCCTCATTGAAGTAAATGGGGCTACTGGCATGCTTAAAATTAAGAACATACTTAACAACTGTGCTAGATTGGAACTAAGGAGCAAACTGAGTGTATCAATGACATCTTTGTTATTAGATGTTGTCTATATGATTAGCTTCACGAACTGTGAATTTCTTCAAGTGTGCCGAAGAAATGTGCTGAATGTTGATTAATATGTAAAAAGAAAAGGAGTACTTGTGGCACCTTAGAGACTAACAAATTTATTTGAGCATAAGCTTTCATGAGCTACAGCTCACTTCATCAGATGCATCAAGAAAGCCTATGCTCAAATACATTTGTTAGTCTCTAAGGTGCCACAAGTACTCCTTTTCTTTTTGCGAATACAGACTAACATGGCTGCTACTCTGAAACCTGTCATTATGCAAGGCGATTAATATGTAGTTATTGGATGTGAGATGCCTGTTTGCTGTAGACTGCATCCTTTGGGTGTGACCCAAGATACAAATGAAAGGGCTGTACAAATAGAAGTAATTCTCCATTGTAATGGAGCACTGCACTTCTGGAAACACTTGTTAAAAAGTATGCAGCTACCCTGGGAATTTTTAGCAAATTCGGCACAGGGAAGGGAGTTGGGGGAGATTAACTGCTAGCTTCCAAGTGATATGGATATTAAGATAATCAACCTAATTTGCATGGAAAGAGAATTAAATAACATGGCAAAGCTTAAACACTATGTATTTAGTGAAATGAATCTTGTAAGAATGTAGAAAACTCTTTTCTTGATACTTTCAGGTGGCACAGACCCAAGATACAGTAATCCTGTTGGTCCGATGACCAAAAACACTCTCATGCCTGAAGGATCAACTCTAGCTTGCAGTGCAGCCTGAATTAATTCCTAAAACCGAAACCTGAGCACCCTCTCAAGGTTACTGTACCTAGGGTATCTGAAATTTCATTATCTATCTTTGTGAGTGGTGAATCTCAAGAGGAGGAATTACTTTTTCCCTGGTCTGTTTTCAATGGCAGCATGTGAGGTTTTAATTGCCTAAAAAGGTTTTGAATTTAAAATGCATTTTCCAGGTTCTTGGGTAATTTAAATCTTAAACTAATTCATTAAAAGGCCATTTATTATGAGGCAAGCTGGCACATTTCTCACTTACACTCAGCTTGAACTATGAACAAAACTTAATAAACAGCATTACTGCTATCCCCTCAGAGATGCAGTGAGAATGCAAGGCTCTGAGCTACCCTGATGGTATGTGGGGTGGGTCAGGGTGCAGAGAGGGGTGTAGTTAAAGAACTTATTCCTTCTTGAGTGAACCGAAAGAGTGATATCCTGGCTCCACTGAAGTCAATATCAAAAATTCCACTGCCTTCTGTGAGACCAGGATTTCACCCACAGTATCTTGATTAGTTCCAAAGTGTTGCTGCACTAATAAGCCATTGAGGGGGCAGTATAAATAAATAGGGGATCTACAAAGGCCCAGTATAAAGCTCAATAGAGAAACAAAGTCTAGCAAACTAATGTTTTTGGCTAGATGCCTCTCTTGGCTTGTTGTATTTCACCCGTGTTTTCTGTTTGTGCAGACATATTATTTCAGAAAGATTAGATACAATAGTGAAAACTTGGTTTGTGCCCATTCAGTTCATTGATTAACATAAATGGCCTTCTAGTAAATGTGGAACAGAATTGTCCTCAAAACATTTGAGGGAAGTTTCTTTAAGAATACACTCTTGTGCAGGTTTCGCTATCTGTGTGGGTTTCACTTAAATCATCTTAACATTTTTATTTAAGCAAAGATTTGGAAAAACTAGTTAGGGATGGATTTTTAAAAGAGTTCAGTTCACATTTAGGGATTGTTCTCTCTCTGTGTGTAGATAGATAGATAGATAGATAGATAGATAGATAGAAAGAGTCTATACATGAATATAAACAAACATACACCATTAATTAGACATATGATACACACATTCTGTTAATACATAAACACATGCACACACATTTATATGTTATGGACTAAGAACACAGAAATTATAATCAGAAATGATTGTCTGCCGAATTCCATTTCTTAATTTCAGCCATTTACTAATAATATAATACTTGGCACATACATAATTTATTATAGGCTAACTCATGGGTTTTCCCTTATAGAAAGCCATATATTTATAGTATCAGAGTTTCTTACCAAAGACTTGGCAATTCACAGCTATGAAAACTTTTGGCCTGGAGCTCAACCTACATTAGTGCTATATGAGCAATAGACTCCGCTGATAACACTAATGAATTTTTAATGTAGTTAACTTTTGGCTCTTATGCAATTGGAAAGTGAAATCACAGTTTACTGGGAAGGTACTGTGTAGAACTACTGCTCAGTTCCAATCAGTGGTGCAAATATGGCGGTCTGGTGCAGTACGCGGTATCAGTAAGATATTTATAGTCGGTACGCTGTACTGGAAAGACACAGGCTCCTCTGCCATGGCTGTACCCGCCCCTGCTTTCCACGCAGCTGCATCTCCTGTCTGGGATCTGTAAAGCAGCCCCACCAGAGGATAGGGCTGGGAGCAGGGCTGGTCAGGGATGGGCGGTACAGCTGTGCCCGAGGAGCTACTGGCATGGAGCCGCCTGGCGGCGCCACGTTCTACTCCTTTGCAGTTCCGGAGAGCCCTGCAGTTCAGAAGTCTCCAGCGCAGTGGGAGGAGGACAGAGCCCCCTCCCTCAACAGGTAACGTGGGATGGATCATGGGGAGGGAACAGGGAGAGTGCGGGTCCCTGGGCTGGGAGGAGTCAAATGGGGAGGTAACATGCTCCCCCACCCCCACCCCCCTTGTGTCCCTCCTACGAGTGCAGCATACTGGTAAGAAATGAATTCTACTTCCACCACTGGTTCTAACGGTCAAGGTATCTATACTTTTTTGATTAATTTGATTGATCATAAAATAAATCTAATTAAGTAGTCTGTTTAGGTTTTATCCACACACTTCCCAAGCAGACCCACAGAGCCAGCAAGTCCTTTTTTTTTCTTTTTTTTAAAACTTCAGTCCAATAATATTTCCCTTTTGCCCCTCAAAAATTCCCACCCCTGGGAAAAAAAACTTCAAACAAAAGGAGTCTCGTTTTGCTTTCTTTTTTCATTAACAATTTCAGTTTATTTTTCTGTTATGTTATTGATATGCTATGCAATGAAATACTGAGAAAAAAAATCTCTTTCTGTTAAGCTGGCCTGGTACTAAACGTAATGCCTGTTTGAACTGGTGCTACTTTTTCTTGAAGGCTCATGTTTGCCTTTAATTAAAGAGAAAGGATATGTGTGATGCATTACCAGCTCTATCTGATCTTTGCTGTTTGATCCCATCCATTCAGGTGTAAATGGTTTTTCCAGCCCATTCAGACACTAAATCAATGGGACAAATCTGAAGGACTTCTGCAAAGTTTGCTTGCTGCCCCCACGCTTTCTTAAAGGAATATATTGAAGGATGAATCTACAATACATTTAAATGGTCTCATCAGGCTTTTAATATTTGAACTACATGTCATGAGAAGGATCGGTTCTATTCCAGGTAAATCAAAATGCTTTATGCTTCCATACAAACATTTACATTAGGAGAACATTATACCTGAATAATTAAACACTGAGGCTATATCTACACTGTTGCTGTCTCTCCACTAGGAGTGCTTTGCCTGTGTAGTATACTATACACTAGTAAAGCACTCCTAGCAGAGACATGGCCTCAGAGCGGGAATTTTTTAGGTTAGCCTCATTTTCTCCACTGAGGACAATACTAACATTCCCACTGACTTCAATGGGAAGATATTTATGGAAATATTAAGCACTTAAAAAAAAAACCCAGGAAACTCTGAAGGACATAAGAATGGCCATACTGGGTCAGACCAAAGGTCCATCCAACCCAGTATCCTGTCTGCTGACAGTGGCCAATGCCAGGTGCTTCACAGGGAATGAACAGAACAGGTAATGATCAAGTGATCTCTCTCCTGCCATCCATCTTCACCCTCTGACAAACAGAGGCTAGGGACACCATTCCTTACCCAACCTGGCTAATAGCCATTAATGGACTTAACCTCCATGAATTTATCTAGTTCTCTTTTAAACCCTATTATAGTCCTAGCCTTCACAACCTCCTCAGGCAAGAAATTCCACAGGTTGACTGTGCGCTGTGTGAAGAAGAACTTCCTTTTATTTGTTTTAAACCTGCTGCCCATTAATTTCATTTAGTGGCCCCTAGTTCTTATATTATGGGAACAAGTAATAACTTTTCCTTATTCACTTTCTCCACACCACTCATGATTTTATATACCTCTATCATATCCCCCCTTAGTCTCCTCTTTTTCAAGCTGAAAAGTCCTGGCCTCTTTAATCTTGCCTCATATGGGACCCATTCCAAACCCCTAATCATTTTAGTTGCCCTTCTCTGAACCTTTTCTAATGCCAATATATCTTTTTTGAGATGATGGTTAGGATGGAACATGCAGTCTTAAATCTGTCTTTTTCTGCATGTGCTTTACAATGTAGTCTGTATTTTACATGGCCAGCAAGGCAAGCTGGCTATCATGACAAACAAAAGTCATCATTATAGTTAAAATAAGGAAAATAATCAAACACATCATTTTAATATTTAAGTTAATATTTATATTCTATTAATGGCAAGTATATGAATGAAAAATAAAGTGTATATTATGTCTTTAAGGTCATCATGAGCTGGGAGTGGTATAGATTCATAAATTCCAAGGCCAGAAGGGACCACTGTGCTCATCTACTCTGACCTCCTGTATAACACAGACTATAGAACTTTTGCAAACCAATTCCTAGAGCAGATCTTTTAGAAAAACATCCAATCTTGATTTAAAAATTGTCAGTGATGGGGAATCCACCACAACCCATGGTAAATTGTTCCAAATGTTAATTACACTCTCAGTTAAAAATGTATGCCTTATTTCCAGACTGAATTTGTCTAGCTTCAACTTCCAGCTGTTGGATTGTGTTATATCTTTTTCTGCTAAATTGAAGAGCCCATTACTGAATATTTGTTCCCCATGGAGATATTTATAGACTATATTCAAATCATCCCTTAACCTTCTCTTTGTTACACTAAACAGCGTGAGCTCTTTGAGTCTATCTCTATAAAGCAAGTTTTCTAACCCTTTACTCATTCTTGTGACTCTTCTCTGAACCCTCTCCAATTTATCAACATTCTTCTTGAATTGTGGGCACCAGAACTGGACAGAGTATTCCAGCAATGGTTGCACCCAATGCCAAATACAGAGGTAAAATAACCTCTCTACTTCTATTTGAGATTCCCCTGTTTATGCATCAGCGGATCGCATGTCACTGCACCATCCCAGGGGAGCTTGAAGAAGGAATTGTGTTTCAGGAATACCCCTTCTGAGACACAATTCCTCCAGTGTTCCCTATTCTGCTGTGGGGAAGAGTTGATATGTCCTTTATAAGATTCAGGATACTCCCTGCCCAATTTTGGCCACAGCACACAAGTAGGATAGAAGGAGCAAGCCACATGATTTACATTCCTGAATTTCATGGTTCAAAATCATTAACAACTCCAAGCTATTCTCCCATACTCCACTACAAGGGAGATACATGAAACCATTTTTTAAAAAGTGAATAGTGTCTTGCTCAGTGAGAAGCCAGATGAGCTTTTGTAAAGAAAACCTAACAGTAACAGTTTTTATCTTCTAGTTAACACGCATAGCCTTAATGATCACATACTATTTATCACATAATGCAAACATATCATCAAAAATTCTATATCCTTAGATACAGTTGAAAAATTAAGAACCTAAAAATCAGGCAAATAATAATCCCTTAACTCGGCATTTCTAGGAATTGGAATTCAAAAGGAATTGCAGATGGTTCTGGAAAATGGGGCAACTCATTTACAAGCACCTAACATGTATTGCATTGTCTACCTTTAATCACCCAAGTTTGAAAATGCTGAGGAACACTACCTGCTACAGTATGAAAGTGCATTTATTTTATATGTATTGAATACTGATGGTGAACACTATACTTAGACACACACATGTACATAGATATAAAATTTGTCAGTACTTGGACTGGAAACTTCCAACATTGGTGGCACTCTCCTCTGAGTCATCAGAGAACAGATATTCCAACTTGTACTCATGAAGGTGTTGTCGTCTGCATCTAATGGAGAACTGAAATCCTGACCGCTTTTGCTTATAAGAGATCCCAAGACAATTTTTCCGTTAGTAGAAATATTAGGCACAGTGTCTTGGCTAATGAAGTAGCCAATACACTAGGCACACATGCTCACACAGATAATGGTGGTTATCTGGTGACTTTGCACTCTACTTAATTTTAGATCTGATAAGGAGACAGCACAAGGTTCTATGGCTGCAAGTGGTTATTATAAAGAACATGTAAGAAAACCATACATACAAGCAGCGCTCTTAAATTATCAGCCTGGGCAAAAATCTGCCTTATAAATTCTTAGTGTTCTGCCAGGTGCTCATTTGAATAAATTCGGGAAAAAACAAATGAATTAATATGACATGTTTATTTCATTTAACAGATCTAATAATTGCAGCTGTGAACACTTAGAAAAATCAGTCTGGCGCAGTCTTTTTTCTTCTTTTAGAGCTCTCCTAACTTGTGAGTGAGTTATTGCCAGTGATGGCACTGAGTCACAAAGTTCATATCCAGAGCTGGCTGCTGACTTTCCCAAAGCTCATAGATATCTAGATCCCAGGTTTGGGTGTAAGTCTATCTTGATGTAAAGCTACTAAGTGTTACTTTAGACAGGCCTACAATATTGGGCCAGATTCCTCCATGAGATTTTTTTTTTTAAAAATGTAACAAATAAAAAGAGCACTCCTGTTTGTTAACAATTTTGAAAGAAGTAGAGTTACCTAATTGCTACCTTTACAAGCAAATAGGTCCCATGTGTAAGTGAGAGGGAAATCAATTAGCTCTTCTTTGCAACCCTCTGTGAGCACAAACGTCACCACCTGACACATGTAAGACCTGGTCTATACCTGCAAGTTATACGGGTACATCTATGTCAGTTAGGGGTGCACCTTTTTTACTGATATAGTTATACCTGCACAACCCCTAGTGTAGATTCAGTTATACTCAGAGTAAAGTACCTTATACTGGTATAGTTATTGCTAAGGCTAAGTTTTTGTCAAGGATATTTTTAGTTAAAGTCAGGAACAGGTCACGGGCAATAAACAAAAATTCACAGAAGCCTGTGACCTGTCCCTGACTTGTGCTAAAAATATCCCTGACAAAATGGGGAGGGGGAGGAGGATCCAGCACCCACAGCTGCTGGGGCTCTTGGGACCCCACCACAGCTGGCGGCAGCTGGGAGCTGTGAGGTCCCCTCGCTGCCAGTGGCGGCTGGGAGCTCTGGGGGAACCCCTGCCACCCATGGCAGCTTGGGAGCTGCAGGGTCCCCCAGTGGCTGGGCAGCTGCAAGTGGGTCCCCCCACCATGGCAGTGGGTGGCAGCTGCAAGGGGGTCCCTCCTGCCCCAGGGCTGAAGTGCAAAATGTCACGGGGGGGGGGGGTCTCTGGAAGTTACAGATTCTGTGACTTCTGTGACTTCCATGACATAATGGTAGCCTTCCTTTTTGCCCTTCCCATACAGGAATTACTACACCAGTACAACACACATTTTTACCATTATAACAGCATTCATAGTAGAGGGGTTGTACCACTTTAACTATACTTATATATTTGAAGTGGTTCAACTTTCTAGACATGACTTTTATTCTTTTCACTGGAGCACCCTTTTATTAAAGACCAATGTAAAGTGGGTTCAGTACTCCGAATCTGTGGTGACTCAATACAGGTTAAATGCATCCATGTGTAATCAGTTTAGCTTTACTGCTATACTTCATCCCATATTCCTTTTCAGTCACATGTGCGATAGCACTGTCTCTTCAGATGACAATGGGATGGAAACCTCTTTCCCCCTCAAATAATTGTAACCATATCAGAGATAATCTCTCAGAGATAATCACGAATGAAAAACCATATTCCCAGATGCTGTGCTCCGTGCTGCAGTCCTGGCTCAGGCAAAATTGCCATTGTTCTCAATGGGAATTTAACCTGAGGAAGGAGTAAAGGTTAGAGTCCATCATCAGGTACAAGGCAGTGGGGAGGCTGTGGTCTAGTGGCTAGGTCACTGGGCCAGGACTCGGGAGACCTAGAGATTGTGTGCCTGGTTCTGCTACTGATGTCACTTCCTCTCTCACCCTTAGTGTGTTTCGATTGGAAGCTCTTTAGTGCAGGATTGTGCCTCTAAATTTTGTTGTGCTAAAATTTTCCAGTTATTCTTCCAATTTTCACCTTGTATTACATTTCCAATTCCTTCACCTGCTGGCTGTCATATCTTTCCTTCTCTACAGCCTTGTTTGGTTAGCTCACAGCATTTCTTTTTAAGCAAGCTCTTGATAATCCTCTCCATTCAACCCTGTCATGTTAAGTCCCTGAGGGTGAAACCTGCATGAATATGGAACAGGAAGAATGTGATATGTATGGAACAGAAGATATTTTATGCATTTGCTTTGTTTCTCTTTTAAAAATATTTTCTTCAACAAATTGCTTAATGCCTTCTCCCTGCTGCAAGTATATTTTGTGTTGGAGCCATTTAAGAAATCCCTACTGAAGAATTTTATCCTGAAAATTAGCCATTTGGGGATTAGAATAGTTAGGAAATAATATCATAACAATGGAGTAATGCATTAATAGTGTCATTATAGCTGTGTAATTTTTTCTGTTCTCATATCCCTGCCCTGTTATATCCTGACTTTTCATTGCACTAAATGTATTGCTATAGCAACATACTTTCAAACACGTGTGATTAATATTTTATATGGTCATGACTGACTAGATATAGCATAGTGAATAACAAGATGGAATACCTCTCATGAAACCATAGAAAAGAAACTGATTTATACTGCAAGTTGAATAAGTTGTAAATTATATGAGAACAAGGGAAAATAAAATTTCATACACCCAGAATTCCTGGAGGTTCATATGATCTACTCAAAAGGAATTTCCTCTCATTGGTCACCAGTAAAGCAAAGGGAACTTGCAGTGTATGGGGGAAGTGTGGGTTAGAGGCTGCAGAAGTTGTAGAGGTCTGAACTCAATATTTTGTTAGGACCATTCTGGATAAGGCCAATATTTCCACAAAACATTTTACTACTATTTCAGATAATGTCATAGTATTTTCATAAGAAATTAAAACTGCTTCATTTCTTTTCTCCCCTGCTAAGCATCTTAGGGCACTGGACTAGCTGACCTCTTGAGGTCCCTTCCAGTCCTACGATTCTAAGGCCTTCATCCTGCAATCAGATCAGATGGGCACAGCCTTGCACCTGCATGGACCCCTATGGAATTAAGATGTCTCAAGTTGGACACCCAAAAGCTGAGCCAATTTTGCACATTTAAGCTTTAACACTTCATTGGGCGTATTCCCAAGAGGCCATGAGTGCTTGTGACTCGCCTGGATATTGGAGCTGCTCAGCATCTAGAAGTCAAAACAACTTGCACATGTTTTACCAAATACGTTCAAAGTTATCATATACTGATTAAACGTCTTGTTAGCAGACAGCTGGAGTGTATGTGGATTTAATGATGAAATTCCTTTATCTTTTTTCTGTAAGAAACACCAAGACTGGCCCTCTTACAGCTGTGAATTTCCCACTGAGTGCATAAATTGTGAATGAGGCACATTTGCATAGTGAATGAGGCCGTTGTCCAGAGGATCTTGGTGAAATTCACCTTTGTTCAGAGGTTCAGCGCAAGTTCTCTGTACCACCTAAATTCCACTTAAACCTGTAAAATAGGATTCAAGTAGTAAATAGGTCTTGTCTTAGACTTCTCTCCAGGGTGAATTTCACTCTCACAAGTTGGACAGTGCGGTATGCAGTGAACATGGCAGAGTTGAAGAGTAAATGAGAGTCAGGCGTCCAAAGAACTTTTGCCTCCTTCAGCTCCTGATTCAGCAAAGCTCCTGATTCAGCAAAGTTCCTGAGCAAGCTCAAAGTGCTTTGCCAAATCAGGGCCTAATGCAGAAGTTGGTTGGTTTGCAGTGTGAGGCATGGAACCACCCATTAAAGAATGACAATAAAAACAAATGTAGAACAGCAGTCTCCTTCACAGAGTAACATCCAACCTGCACACTGGATGGGACCAGGGTCCTACAGACAAATATTGAAGTCATGTAAATAAAGCCTGTGTTGTAACACACTCATAACAGGGAACATTGTTAAGGTAGCATGGTCAATCTTAAATCTGCTGTTTCCAGTCTTGTGAGGATTTACTTTGCAACCTTAACAGTCTCCTAATGATGATTTTTTTTGTGGAATATATACATTGTATTTGTAATATGCATATATCCCCCTTTCTCCTCGAGTACCTGAGTGTATTTTATAGGTATTTGCAAACTGAAATGTTGCTTAATAAGCCTTTTGGCTACTTTAAAACAGCAATACTTTAAATGATCAGTCTCTCTTAGATGACACTTATAACAGTCATTTGTCTCTACAAGTTTCCTTCAGCATCCTTTTCTTTGAAAAGCTCTGTATGGTACTGTTCCCCTAATTTTGGCCAGTCAACCCTCCACTGTAGTTCTGAAGTGTTATTTTTATCAGAAAGTATCAAGTAAAGTTTGCCTACCAGTATTTAGAACACATACTGGTTCAATCTATAAAGATAAGAATCCCTAATATTCTATCTTGCTGTTTAATTAAATATGAAGGTGATCGCTTTGTTGATTTTGCTAGATTACAGCACACAAACGGCAAGTCATCCTTTTGTCTTTGCATTATTCTGCATACCTGAGTGCCTAGATAATTCTAAATTGGGTCAAAATTCTTCTCACTTGTGGGTTTTGCACATTGCCAGCTCTAAGTATGTTTCTAACTGATACACTAGCAGGCAAGGTGACTGTAAGAAGTTTCTAAACCTGCTCTTTTCAAGCAAAAAGTGCCACTTCACCATTTGTGCCAGTACTGAGATTAAAATTTCCATTCAGTACTACAGTATCCTTTCACTTCTGACTCCATCTGGCGAAAGTATATCTCTAGTGCTGCTGACTGCTACTTTCCAGCCAACTAGCCAAACCTTTTTTCTGTTTTCCACCCAATCTTTTCACAGAGTTGACTCAAAGTCAACCACTCACCATCCATTCATGGGCTCTCTCTCTCTCTCTCTCTCTCTCACTCACTCTTTTCAGAAAGAGAAGAAGAATGGAGGAAGAAAATGCCCTATACACTTAATCAGGCAAGACTAGGCTATTTGCTAACTGTCACTTGAAATGGATGTGGTGTCACCCCTTGCGTGAATGGATGAAAGCCTAGGCCTAAACAGATGATAAACAGGAACCATCGCCACTGAGTGCATTGGGAGACAAAAAATATAAAAGAACAAAAGGGCTGGGGGAAGGGGTTGATACACAGAAAACAATAAATCTCATTGAGCTATTGATGCAGGATTTATCTGGAGGACAAGAAGCTTTATTTGAGTGCTCCCTTGACCGTATTATCTGTACCTGAATATCGACCGTCAGTTGTTTTCTGACTTGGCGGACCAAGAATGCAACAGCAAAGGAGCAGGGCATTTAAGGTGGAGACAAGCTCACCATCCCATATGTGACTTGCTTCACAAGAGTCCCCCATTTACTCTGGAATCTGAGAGTCTGATGGCCTGGGAAATGAAAGCTTTCTATTCTTACTCCTGGGTTGCATGTTTTTGAATGTAGTTTTGACAACACTAAAGAGGTCTCCCTTTTTTCGCCCCTGAATTACAGGAGAGCGATGAAGAAGTCAGAGCTACAATGAACTGTTCATCAGATATTCGAACCCTGAAGAATTTGAGCTCTCTCCAGTCTTTCCCCCTTGGTTCTATTTTACCTTCGTTTTCTTTCAGAACTTTCCTGCTCTGGTCCTTCCAGCCCAGGTTCCCACTCAAATGCAACCTTATTTTTTCTGAGAGTCATCTTTAGGACTTGGGGCTTATCTACTCAAGGAAACTGATCTGCAGAACTATGGTGGTATAATTATATCGCTATGGTTATGCTGGTATAATTCCCCATATGGATACTGTTCTGGAATAAACGTGACTTTTTTCACTATTACTTATGTCACTATGGAAGTATATGGCTGTCTTAAGGTTATTCAGCTTTTTCTCTGTCTTTCTCACCACCACGCCCTACTCACTCACACCCCCAAGCAGAGTTACAGTTGTTTGAGTGACCTTGAACAGGCATTTCCATACTTTCAGAAGGATAGGCTTCCTTAACCTTACCTCAGAATTTCCTGGCTTTGTAATGCCTATTGTTTAATATAAAACTACAGAGTTCTTGTAAGGACTTTAATTCTCAGGCTTCTGATACTTTCAGATTTAACCCTATCTTGAGAAGAGATGGACTTGATGGGTGATACATCTCTTTTATTAAAAAAAAATTAATTGGATTCACAGAATCAGGTTCAAATCCTCAAAATAATGGTTTAATTTAGCACACTAGTATATTTTCAATTCATAAAAAGAAAAGGAGTACTTGTGGCACCTTAGAGACTAACCAATTTATTTGAGCATAAGCTTTCATGAGCTACAGCATCCGATGAAGTGAGCTGTAGCTCACGAAAGCTTATGCTCAAATAAATTGGTTAGTCTCTAAGGTGCCACAAGTACTCCTTTTCTTTTTGTGAAAAGAGACTAACACGGCTGTTCCTCTGAAACTTTTCAATTCATAGATGCAGAGTTATAGGGTTATATCCTTAACTGGTGTAAACTGGCTGAGCAACATTGACTTCAGCAGCACATCTTGCCCTATGACACTGCACCTATCAATTTAAAATATGCTCATTCCAATAACAAGCAGTGAGAGATCTGTAGCCTCTGGAAAGTAGCCTCTAAGTAGGAGTAAAGAACACAAAAGAATAATTTTCCAGTACAGCCTCTCTTCTTTCGGTGAACTTATTATTTTGAGGACTGTACCTAATATTGATGAATTTTGCAGAATGTGCCTTCTAGTCTTTATGAACCAATTCTCTCAAGTCCCAAAACATGCTCTGAGGAGAGCAGAAGCTTCTAGAGAAACCTCGGATGCGGAAGCAAAGCATATGGTGGATAAAGCATTGAAGTGGGAGTAGGCAGATTTTAAATTAACAACAAATAACATTACATAAGCTGTCCAAGAGCTCTCAAATGTGAAGCGGGTTTTTCTAAGAACAATCTTCTCCAGAAAGAACCCCAGTGGGATGGTATATCTTGATGTCAAAGGAAAGGACTTTTAGTTCTTGTATCTCTCAGCAGTCTGCATTTAATATTAAATCTCTTGACATTTACTTCAGAGGGTCTGAGATCGAATATATTTTGGACAATGTAGGGTGCTGCTGTTTGATAGAATATTCCCCTGTACAGATGGTTTGTGTAAATGCAAACATACTATTTCTTCACGGTCTGGGGAATGCTGCCTAACTGAATTCTGAAACCCTATACATCCATGAGGTAATGGATGTTGCAGCTTGTACCATATTCCAGAGAACTGGTGTATACCATGGAGAATGTGGCTCTTGCATTATTTATCTAGATGAGTTTCAGGACCATTCTGGATATGTACAATGATGAATGTGCAGATGACTTCAGTGCAAAGAGCTGATTTGTACCTTTTAGTTGGCTACTTCCATAAAAATGAACTATTAACCCCAACTAAACAGTACCAAAGTAAAGTACAAAATCACAGCTATGTACCCACCCAATCACATTTACTATATTTTTTATTGGGTTTATTTTATTTGGATAACTATTTTAAGTTGGATATATTTCTAAAAATAATTGAGGAGCATCAATCATGAGAGATCCAAGACTGCAAACCAAATGACATATCTTTCCCTGCAGTATTTTCCGCATGGAAAATAAAAGGGGTGGCAAAGCTAACCTTTTGGATCAGGATCTGTTGGGGATGAGGGAACATATATAGACTTTAAATTTGGAAAAGTTTGAGAAATGCTGTTAGCACAAATAGTGTGGTAGAAGCAAGTCTATACCTGAGCAGGAAATAATTAGTTCTTATATCCTACAACTAAAAACCAATGATGTAAGATGTACTGGGAACAGATGTGAGACCAAACCAGATACCACAAGAAAATATTATAAATAAGGAGTCTTTCCAGCGGTACTGGGTAGGTGATAAGTTAGACAACTGAGAGAGCTACACTGGGCAAAGGAAAGGAGACCCAGACTACCACATCCTAGGGACAATTCTGCCTGCCACAAAGAATGGTGGATATGCATGGACAATCCAGTGGTATAATGAAATTGAGTACAGAAAAGGACACCTAAAGAACTCAATTACTTTAAGCGTAGCTTCTTCAACTCATCCTTGTCAGGGATTTATGATTCAGAGAGAAATCCAATTTGTCACTTCTGGCACAGGTAGAAATATTCTGACGCAGAGGGGAAATTAGACAAGGTAATTCCCGGGACATGTACTGAAAGGTAAATACTCAAGGCTTGTTCATGGCAGTTTCACCACAGCCCCATCAGGGATAATGTGGAGCCCTAGAGAAATTGCATTAAAGGGTGCCTGTCTGTGCAATAATCTCTCACAGTACAGACCCTGCCAGATGGGGTTGAGCAATCTGCTGTATCCAATAGGTGCACCAGCCTTGTTCTGCAGGCTGTGGTGGAAAAGGAAGGGAGCAGGGGAATGATGCCTCTCCTTTTCTGGCACTCTGAGCCTAGATCCACAAGGGTATTTAGGCTCCTTACTCCCATGGAGGTTGTGGCCCTACTCTGTAGAGCTGGGCAGTAGCAGGAGTAAGCACTCCCTGTGCTCCCCAGCCCGCAGAGACTGTTTTCGTGAGCAGCCCTTTTATATCTGCACAAGGGAGGAGGGACTTCGTGTATGAGTCTTCTATTAGGCCTGATCCAAAGCCCACTGAAGTCAATGGGAGGTTTTCCATTGACTTTACTGAGTTTTGCATTGGCCCCCTATGGAGAAGCCATGCAAATGTCCTTATGAAGTGGCCCTCAGTGTTTAAATCCTTGTATTTGAGCAAGACTTTGCACTGAAAGGTCAAAAGAAATGTTTTTGTACCCTTTGCCTGGAAGGAAATTTCCTTTATATTGACTTAAATGACTACACAATAGTTTGATAAGGTGGGAAAAGGTAGAGAGAGAAGCTTTGTGCTTATCAACAAGATGCATTATATATTTATGTTTACTGGGAAGGGAGTTCCATCGTGTTAAGTGTGTTGGGCTCTTATGAACACATGCTTAGAGAAAGGAGATCTTCTTGCTGTGAATAGAAACTAACCTGAACCATAACTTCACATCTGAATGGCTCCTACTCTTGAAATTTGGGGCTAGGGGGAGGATTCAAGCTTTGAATCCTCTGATCTGAAATCCTCTGGTTTGGGGTAGGATTCAACACCAGAAGAGGCTTATTTTTCAAATGCCATTTGGATGTAGTTCAAGATGGTACAAATCTCACAAGAACAGCTGGGCAAAGTTTTACTTTTAGAAAGAGTATTCAATTATTGCTTTCATATGTTATTTTCAATTACTTGAGAAAATGCAAAATGATAAATTAATCTTTTCTGGAACAGCATCCATTCTGACATTAAAAATATGTGGCTTCTTGTCTGGAGGGAAAGGAGGGGTAGCCATGATAAAGCCATTGTATCACAAATCTATCCTACATTTATTTAATATTATTTAATTCTGGAACATTGTTAAACAACAACCTTTTATTCTACAATGATAATTTATACCCTTGCACCTTAGTCCCCGTGATTTATTCATTTTAAAAAGGACAGGAAAACCAAAGTTTCTGAAACTATGGCTTGAGGTAAAACTGAATTGTAATATGGTTAGTAAATAACACCACCAATTCAATTGTAATGTTTACAGCAGAGACAGGGCCTGATCCAAAGTCCATTGAAATTGCCACTGACTTCAACAGGCTTTGGATCAAGAGGAGGTGAATATAAATTCCGGCCCAAACTCATAAAGGTACTTAGGCACCTAACTCCCATTGAAATCAATAGCAATTAGGCACCTAAATACTTCTGTGACTCTGGGCCTCCTCGACTACAGTTATTGTCTTTTTTTTTTTTTTTTTTTTTTTAACAGCAAGGAACATATAACAGATCCCCAGCTATGCTCCACTGGCCTCAGGGAACATGGGAATGTAATAACTATGTACCCTTTGGTAAAGCAAAAATTGACAGTGCTGATTTACACCAGCTTGTTTGGAAGTTGGAAATTTCCTCACTTCTGGACTTTCCAAAAACCTCACTCCAGTAAATCACTGCTTGTTCTTGGTTGGGACAGAAAGTCTTACTGTAGTGACTGGAATCACACTTCCATGTTCTTAGTTCATTCATCATGCATGATTTCAATATTACAGCTTAGTTAATTATATATATATATATGTCATGACACCAGACTGTCATGTGGTATGAAGTCAAATGCCTTACGAAAAAGTCTAAGTAGATGGAATCTACTTAGTTACTTTTATCAAACTTGTAATCTCATCAAAGAATTAAGTCAGGTTTGTCTGATGAGACCTATGTTCCATAAAACCATGTTGACAAGCATTAATTATATTCTTATCCTTTAATTTGTTATCATTTGAATCCTCTATCAACTTTTCCTTCCCCATCCATGACTGATATCAGACACACAGATACGCATACATTTAGTTAATTATGTTGGCACAAGATTATGTGGACGTGTAGAAGGTTTAGCAGAGAATTCTGAGTACCAGTCCTAGTCCAGACAATTTACCAATAAAAGTCCCATTCCAGCTCTCATTTAAGTCATCTTCAAAACTTCCCTGGATTTCGTGGGAAGCAGGATTTCATTTACTTGCAAGCCACTTGGCCTTCTTTTATCACCAGAAAATCAGGTAGAGAAAATATGTTGCTTTTTCACTTTTAAAGACCTCGTATGGGCCTTCAGCCAAAGCCCATGAAAGTCTTTCAGTGGGCTTTGAATAAGGCCCATATTGCACATAGTCTGTGGAAAACAGGCCATAGCTTCACTTAGTGTCAGGACAGCTCCATTGATTTCACTGGGGCTGTGACGATTTCCCCCAGGCAAGGACATAGCCCAAAACATGTATGTTAGAAAACCCCCGTGTATGTGCTATACACTGCACACTGAATGGAAGACACAAACAAAGATGCTCCAGGCAGGCGTACAGCGGTGGAAAGAATGCTTTTTGTTGAAAAAAAAGAAAGGGAAAGCCAAACACCCTAAAATTGTTCAGGTTTGGTTTTGTTTTTCCTCCCCCTTCCCTCCTTTCTTATTTTCACCTTTTCTGCCTTTTTTCCACTAGAAAGGAAGGGGAAGGAAAAGGGAAGAGAAAGGAGGGGAAAAAATCTAAAAACAGAAACCCAAAACTGAAAATGTTTTTTCTTTGAAAAATCAAGGAGAGAGAAAACCCCACAATGTTCAGAGAAATTTAAGCCCAGCTCTTGAAATGATGCTGGTGTGTGTTACCAAAAAACCCCTCACAATTCACCTGGGTTGGCTAGCTTAGCAGATAAAGTACAAGCCTTTGACACACAATCAAGAAAGAAAGAAAATGGCAGTTATAGTGGAAAATTGGATTTCAACATCTATGTTCTTGTCTTATTGCATGTATTGAAAGAAAATCTAAACACAAAATGGATGATTTTACCCTATGTACCATACATGCAACTGCAGTACAATAGTATGAGTTAAGGGTGGAAATTTGGTTGTTAACGCTACATTTCCTTGCTTCTATGGCTGAAAATCAATCAGTTTGCGTTAGTTTAGATGTAGTGTCTGAATTCATTTCATTGATAGCTAATACATTATCCTGTTTCTGTATTTCAGGACTCCAGCTGAAAACATAGTCAGAAGCTGAGCCAAGTAAAAAAAAAATCACTATTAAATGATATTGTATCAGAAAGATGCTTCTGTATGACATTAAAGGAAGTCTCTCTCTTCCCCTAGAGCAGTGGTTCCCAGACTTGTTCCACCGCTTGTGCAGGGAAAGCCCGTGGCGGCTGGACATGGCAGGAAAACAAACTGGCCCGGCCCGCCACGGGCTTTCCCTGCTGCACAAGTGGCGGAACAAGTTTGCAAACCACTGCCCTAGAGCAAATCTACTAACATAGTTCCCTTTAAAATCAAGATGCTGTAAAAATGTAATGAGAGATGGAGAAACTACTATACTTTGAACACCAAATGTCGCTTAATCACATTAAGCACAAAATTAAACATTGAGAAGAAAATCCTTAAGCCATTAACATTTTGATTGATCAAAGATATGGTTAATTAAGAGCAAAGAACATGACCAAATCTTCAAACAGGTAAATCTAACACACACATGTGTGGAATATGAATCAATGATCCGTTTGGTCTAGCTACTGTAGGTGGTAAAAATAACGATGAGACATCCAAAGCTTTCTGCTGGGGGGTCACTTGACTATATTTATCATTCTTGAGATTTAACCACACATCTAGTAGAAGTTTCTTATGAGGACAGCACAAATAGCCACCATGCTCAAGAGCAAATGTTAATCATAATGAAAAATGGTCATTGCAAATTGTAACAGAAGAGCTCTCTCTTTGGGGGAAGCATCATTAGTGAGGTAGCGTGGAGAAGCTTTCCCTGCTGCCACTCATATATGCTGCTGCATCTGTTCTGTGGATAAAATAGAGGGCTCCAGTCTCCAAGGCTGACAGTTTACCTCTCACCAGCTTAAATCTACTTTATATCTGTAATAAAGGTATGCTGGTGAGAGACTGTACTTTGTCTCCTGGCTCCAGTCACCTGATGTGGCTCAGGATAAAAACAAAGGTTAATACCTCTCTCACAACAGGGGTCAATATCTCCTGACCTCAAGGGGTGTTGTTCAAGTATTTATTTATTTTTAGAACAAAAAGGCTTTTAAATATACCAGCTTTTCATTGGCACAAAGGACCCTCCTCCTGTGATATACTCTTAAGGAATGAACACACAAGAAACTTAAGCACAAATCCTGCATTGACTCCCTACTCTGCAGAGGAAGTTCTCTATGCCAGCTAAATTGACCCTGAACATGGGCAGGCCAGAATGGAAGAGATAAGCACAGCTGCTAAATAACGCCATGGTCACATTGTACAGAGGCCCAGAAGGGGCTGGAGGGCTCATGTGTATGACACAGCAGCTCCCTTCACAGAACCTAGTCTCTTTGTCTCTCCCATTCAAGGACCACAGATGTTATTTGTGGCCTAGGGGGTTGTAGTAGCAGCCATATAACTCCCTTTGGGGTAGAGAGAGGGAACTTGGAGCTGGCAATAGGGAAGCTCAGATGGAGCCCTCCCGCAAAAGCTAATGATTCTGACATGGCTGGAGCCTCCCACTGCAGCACGCAGCTACACATGAAGTGCTAGTACTCTAGACGCTGCCATAAGTGTACACAGCCATTGCTGAGGCATTCATGGAGGGCTAGGTTCTTGCCCCCATTTGCCTGTAGGACAGGGGGAGTTAATCTTGGGCTGCTGTGCACTGTTCAGTCAACTACAGTGCTTGGGGAAGGGGCTGCTCAGTCATTGTCAATTAACTGTGGAAACCTCCTTATGTTGGGAGGCTACCTTGAGTCTCAGCATCACTTCCCAGTGACCCCGCAACACTATATGTAGCAGCAGGTATGGACTGGGAGCTTCAGAGTCATAGACTCCCGTACCATTTCTGTCAATGTGGCTGGGAGGGGGCCACAGAGCAGCTCTATACCCACTGCCTCTGGGTTTGATTCCTGCTTCAGAGCTACAGAGTATTGCCAGGCACATCTTGCAGTGTTGCCAACTTACTCAATTTTATTGCAAATATCACTCTATTTGGTGATTTGCTTATAGCCCCATCTCCTAAAGGCAAGTGACTCGTGAGGCCTCAGCTTTCATTTATAAAATAGGAAGTTTCTTGTCCTGATGGCTGCAGAGACAAGCTGGAGAGAACACAATCTATCTCAAAGGCAAATAAAGAGAACCCTAAATTTATTGTTTTAAAAAACCTCTTGATTTTAGGCCAATCTCATTATTTGGGGAAGGGGGGCCTGCTCTATGACTTTTGAACTACTCAGGGTTCACAAAACTGTGTCAGTTGCATGAGAGGGTCAGGAGTTGGTCCATTAAGTTTTATGAAAGGCTACTTCACTCATCCAGCTCAAATTTACAGGTCACATCTGCACTGAAGCTTTGCAGCTTCTGTCTCAGGATCACAGTGCTGCCATCAGACAGCACCAGACTCTGTTAGCTAAACCAACAGAGCTGACAGCATAGATAAACTCTCTCCCATGTGTTACCAAGAAGATAGCAGATGTAAGGAAAAGCTACCCTCCCCCCACCAAAAAAAGCCCATGAAGTAGCAGTGTCACTCTTACTGCTCCACTGCAGATCACAATGAGATTGCGTGGGCCAAAGTCCTATCAGTGTCCAGTAAAAATGAAAAATAATGTTGTAATAAATCAGTTTGAACTTCACTTCCCTCGGTATCCAATGACACTATGATGAATCTCTCCACTCACATGCAATCTGCCTCGCTCTCTGCCAAGGTTTGTCCACCATAATATTTTCAGGCCTCAAGTCATGGTCATCAGCATTTGATTAGTACAACCAGAGCAAGTTAAGATAACCCAGGGGATATTTTTCAGTTGTATACTACAAGACTTTAAAAATCAGGCTCTTCTTGGGAGAGCCATAGATCAATCATTATTTGGATGGAAGGTTCTATTCAGAATTAAGTGCATTCCTCCTCTCTGCTCCCTATTCCAAAATAAAATCCCCACAAAAATTTTATCATATGATCTTTCAGTTTTACTGAGGTATAATATTTTACTCTTGAAAAAGGCTAAAGTGAAAGCATTTTAAAATATCATATAGTGAATTCTGTCTGTCAGTGCATTTTTCCACGTACTATATAAATTATATATAGTATGATTGTGTATTATAAATATTTATACCACATTCACTTAACCTCAATCCATCAAATAAATCCAATTATATATGTACAACTTTTAGAGCAGAGGAATAGCTTTCAGTGGACGGGTCTAACATCTCAGTATAATGAACCTAGCCTGTTATCTCAAAATATTAATGTTTTATTCTCTTCAGAAAAGTCTATTCTGATACTCTGACAGTAAAAGGGAAACAAAATTATGCAGTCATGCACTAATACAACTCCAAAAATAAATGTTTACATAGGCCAAATGTGGTATGGAGTAAGAAACAAAGAATAAATCATTTAATTTCACTGGTTAGGGAGAATCTTCTGAAACTGTCTTTGCATCAAGCCACTAACATCTAATCATCATTATGGTTAAAAATTTAAAATATCTATGACTTTCCACACCTAGCAAGCCAGGGAAGGTCACAGCCCTTAGCTTTGGAACTGTCACGGGCCTGGGCGACGGTAGGTAGGATGAGAGGCAGGAGTTTGGGATTCCATAACTGAAGCCAGGGGTCAGAGCCAGAATCAGGGTCAAGATTCAAGATGAGGGTCAAACCGGAATCAGAGTCAGGAGTTAAACTGAGGGCCAGAGCCATAGTCAAGAATCAGGCCAAAGGGCAATACAAGTATCAGGGTAACATTGGGGTTCCAGGCAGACATGCCAAACCCATGAAAAAAAACCAAACACAAATTGGGCTTGTTTTTGGCTTAATTGGCTTATGAGTTGCTTGTTGGCTAGTTTTTGGCTTGTAGCTTGTTTTGTTTGTTTGTTTTTTTATCAGTTTCCGACAAGCAGGGGCAAGGGGCGGGGGGAAGCAGGGGAGAGAGTCAGGGGTGTACAGTGGGCCCACCACAGTCCCAGACCGCACAGCGGGGGTGGGGGGAGGAAGAAATCTAGTCACATAGAGTGTTGGGGTTCTTAGGGGTTGGCTTGTTTTAGCCTTGTTTTGAAATAGGATTATCTTGATTTCTGCCTTATTGTGAAAGTCAAGGTGCTTATTTACCGTGTGAAAGTTGGCAACTGTGGTTCCAGGAGTCAGTCAGGAGACGGAATCCAAGTCAGATCCAAGGTCAGTACCAGGAGTTCAGGAACAGAGACGCACAGCACTCATAGCAGCTAGCTAGAAATCCACATTATTGCCTAAACACTTCCTCGTATGTCCCCAGGGGCTTATAAAGGGACAAGGAGCCAATCAGGGATCACTTAGACCACTATCAGTCAGATCTCTCAAGGCAGAACTTCCTGTGGCATTGAACCTCTGTGGAGTGTGGGGCACAGGGCATGGCCAGGTCACAGCTGCTGCAGTGGCAGTGTGGGGAGTAGCTCTAGAGGCTAAGGTTCAAGTTTCGCCAATCCTTACAGTAGCAAGCCAGCCAATTCCACTGAAGATCATCCAGCCCATCAAAGCCATTTTTGTTAGCTAAGCAAGCCCAGGCTATGTTAATTTTCAGAGGAAGGAAACCCTATAAATGATAATAAGGACTGAAAATTCAAGCCCAGAGTTAGGATCACTGGTAACATTACTGAGGGATGATACTTGAAGATAACTTGCGGGGAGGGGGGTTTGATGACCCAACTATCAGAGCTTGTCAAGATTACAAAATTTCAGTAATTTTTTTGAGAGAAAATACTAGAAAATAACAATGAAATTGCTTTTTCTCTTTTTGACCAAGTCTACTAATTAGTCTATCATAATGCAAGGAAGATTATCAAGCAGAGAATATAATAATTCCATAGTTGTTTGTGTGTAGACTTCCATTTTAAACCCTGTTTTAAATTCCTCCCAAGTTTTGATTAAAATAACCCATTTGTTTGCTAATTAGAATGCATACAAGAGGACATAAAACATTTTGACTCTGCCTCCCCCAAGAATTTGGAAAGTGCAGTACAAAAATATAGTTTTTCTTTAAATTCTTTGTGATTCATCATTTTTTGGCCTGTGTGTTCTCAGCTACACAAGGCTTTCAGAATTCCCAGTGTCACATACTGAGATGGATCCTCACACACTCATTACAGGGCATTTCTCGTGCATGGAGCATTGTCTAGATAAAAATCTTATTTATGTCTTTTATGGATTAGAGCCACAGACAGTAGGAAGGGATCGGGCTCAATAAGCCAGTTTCATTATCTCAGGAATCAGCCTGCCTGTTTGCTGCTCTTCTCCAAGAGGCAAGAGGCCAATAGAAGTAAGAGTGAAGCAGTTTAGTGTTTGTGGCCACTGATGAGAGCAAACTGTTATGGATGTAGAAGGTTCTGTTGGGTTTGTTTTTGCCCCAGGCATTCACTACAGGGACAGAATTAAAGATGCCTTTGTCAGGGGCCTTTCCATAGAGAGAGGTACAGGCCAATCACACAAATATACAGAGGTTTTTTGTTGTTTTTTTTAAACGATCGAGCATACCTCAAAAATGTCCCAAAACACTAGGATTAATAATAAATCTATGCTACATGTGTGTGTATGTGTGTATATATATCTCGCATATTTATCAAAGCAATAATGCCTAGTGATTTAGATACATGTCAATTTCTTCCACTTCTTCAGACATTCTGTTTCTTCACTGTAAGTTTGTGCCTTCAGTGCACTGAAGCCCAGGTTTCGTTGACAAAACCAGTGTTAAATAATTCACTGCTGTGACACTTTTGGTTTAAGGTGAAAGAAAACAATATTCTGTCAGTGAAAGTTACAATGAGCTCCATTTTTCCAGTGTCATCAATGGTTAACAGAGACATATAGCAATCACTTCTTGTGCATATCCAATTAATTCGGTTGTGTGTCCACATCAAAAGGGGGAAAAATTCCTCACATTCTGCATTCTGACTCAATCACACTTTAAAAAAAATTAATCTGATGGTGTGTGAGCCTCATCTCAGTGTTATTTTACAGCCTCTGAAAAGCAGAATCTCATGAAATTATTAAAGTGGCACATGGAAGGTGTCAGCTGCTATTTAGGACAAGTCAAAAGTGTTTATAATCCCACAGGAGTCATACTAGTTATTGGTACAATGTTGCTGGGAAGGCGAGAGAGAGTCCAACTGGGAGAATCTGAGCCAGAAGGCTGGGATAGTCATGGTATTGGACCATGGACTCCTGCTCTGCACCTTTAGGAGGGAAAGGGGAACCTTCATCTGTGCGTCCTCTTAATCCAATCCACCATGACTAAAGCACATCTTCAGCAAAATCATTCCTTCTTCGGTCTGCTCTCCCTCTAAAACAGTTTTACTGCTCCCTGTTTTATTGGACCCTTTGACAACTCTGAGTTTTCCTGGAACCTGCAATATTAAGGAAATCTCTGAAGCGGAGCACCTGCGCTAAAGGTTTTGGCAGTTCCCAACTAAGAGAGCTGGGCCTTACACAGCCTGCCTTTCCTTCTAAAAGGGCAGAAGGATCATTGATCTGTGGAGCAAAGGAACAGGATGACAGGAAATCCATCCCCATTGCCTTTCACCTTTAGCTTCTTCAGGTCCTAGGTCCAATGAACTGGTTCAGAGGAGGGTCACTGAGAAAGAATGTGATGAAAGAACCATGCAGACCCTTAGCTGAAGTTAAAGTGGTATTTTGAGTTCGGAAGACACTCAGACAGTCCTGAGGATGATGTGTCCAGCTCACATCCACCTGCAACCAGAAGATAACTGAAGAGACAAAAACAGACACAAAATAGAGATATTTTTAGGATTGCAATATTTCAAAAAAATACGAAAGGCTGAGCTTGTAGTCTCATTAAACTCTTCTGAAAGTGCAGATTTTCAATTATCAACATCTATTGAGGCCCCAACCCTGTACTTGTTACTCAAGAAAACCTCCTGATGATATTGTAAGGGCCAAATCCTGAGGTTCTTACTCAGTCCTTTCTCATATTCAGAGTGAAGTCTATGAGAGTTTTGATTGAGTAAAGGCATTAGAATTTGGTCCAAAGAGTGTTTTCCCTGAGTAAGGCATGCCAGATAGACCCTGTAGGCAGGCACAAATACAACTGCCTGAATTTTCACATTACACAATTAGTCAGAAAAGATTGTGAGAGAGGAATGTGATACCTCCTTTCTGAATAACCCTGAAATCTACGTCTTTGTAAACTATAAGGGTTAATGTTTGTTTCACTATCTTGGCAAGTAATGGTGGGATGATAGCATCGCAACTCAACCCACATAAGAGGCAGTGCATAGCTATGCTGTCCCAGGAGCGGAGCAGGAAGCAGACTGTGATTATTTCCCTGTCTAGGTTTGTTCTGGTGAGCTGGTTGATGTACTGGTGTATGAAGCTGTCCATTCTCCGTACCTGACTGTCCATTCTCCATCCAGCTGAGCAGGAAGGGGAGTAGCACCCCAGAAGCAGTTGCTGTCCCCACCACACAGGTTCTAGAGATGCAGATAGCAGTGGAGTAAGCAGGTTCCTTATGTCCCCTTACTCCACTGCACAGTGCAAAGTAGGGCTCACAAGTAAGAAGCAAAGACTTTGCAAGATCTTATCTTATAGTGACTTGTCCCATTTGTGGAGCATTTCTTTGTTGTTGTTTTTTTGCGGGGGAGGAAGGGCGAAGGGACAGGGCTATGAAAAAAAATTGGAAAATAGTTTGCATCCTGGAATAAAACTACGTCATTGCTGAGATGACCATAAGTACAGCAAGAGAAAGACTATAACAGGGTTCAAAAAAGAACTAGATAAATTCATGGAGGATAGGTCCATCAATGGCTATTAACCAGGATGGGCAGGGATGGTGTCCCTAGCCTCCGTTTGCCAGAAGCTGGGAATGGGCGACAAGGAATGTATCACTTGATGATTGCCTGTTCTGTTCATTCCCTCTGAAGCACCTAGCATTGGCCACTGTCGGAAGACAGGATACTGGGCTAGATGAACCTTTGGTCTGATCCAGGATGGCCGTTCCTATGTCCTTAAGAAATGGAGCTAGAGCTCGAAGGGAGCTGTATTAGGTCTGCCACATAAGCAACAGTTTATACCACTCTTTACCATTGTGTATTATAGTTATATTACATGTGGGTGGTTTTGTATCTTTGGTGTCCAATAATTCTGGCAAGCAAAAGTAGACCTGTAGTGTGAAGTTATTGCCTACCAGCAAACAATGTATAGACTACTTTCAGCACCTCTTTTTCTTCTGTCTTTCAGATCATGAAGCTTTATGAAAGATTCAAGGGAAAAAATTAACTTTACATTTTGAAGACTTAACAACAGGTTTAACAAAGATTTGCCTCAGTACCGGAGCGATGACTTGGACAGAAGCTCTGAAATCTTGTACTATATCCTGTAATTTATAGGTAAATGACTACTCCATTTTAGAAGTCACGGGGAAGCTGTTTATAGAAATATTTTGCAATATGTAGGTGCTGCATGCGTATAAAAACTCTGCATTTTCTATACCCTTCATCTAATATAAAGAGATGGTATATGATTAGAAACTTGCTGATCCATTTTCCAGAATTATATATGGTTAAATAGAAAAAGCAAGACATTACTGAGCTCAGATTGATTTATGTGGTAAATAACAAGTTAAGCCACAACATTCAAACCTGGGTGCCTGAAGTTAGGCTTTTAAATTCATAAAATGTGCTGAGCACCTGTAGCTCCTCTTGACTTCAGTGAAAGTTACTGGTGCTCAGTATATTTCAGAAAATCAGGCCACTTCATTGGGTGCCTACATGGATTTATGAAAATCTTGGTCCTTGACTTTTTAATGGCAACCACTGTGATCAAGCTAAAAACTTACCAGTTTCACTTTATGTAAGAAATTTTCGCATGACTGTACAAAATAGTAACTAACTCTATGAGTGCGCAAATAATTTATTGCTGCAGTTTTAAAGCCTGTTCTGCACAGAAGAGACCAAGTGCAAGTGCAAGAATAACAGTGTGTTGTCATTTGGGTTTAAGGTACATTGGGTGAGCTAAGTGGAGAAATTTGGGCAATACCTGTTGGGCAGAACTGATTGAAAAATGTTTCTTTCCATTTTTCATCAACATTTGTTTGCAGTTGTTGTTGTGTGGTGTGTATGTGTGTGTGTGTTTTGCCAACCATCTTTTCTGGTTGGCCATTAAGGAGTTTCAAATATTCTTTTTTAAGCACCCGTTCTGGCAAGGTGCTCAACTCCTGCAGAGGCAAACTGTAGCACCATTCAGGATTGACTGCATAAAGACCTACTGGCCAGTCTGTAGCAGTTCCAGACAATTTTACTGTATGGCTGGTAGCTACGAAACCAAAATTCTGAAATAAAATCCTAGTTGGCTGCTCCAGTAATTTTAGTCGAGTTATGGAAGATGACACTCAAAAACTTACAGTATGGACTAACAAAAGCAATATCACTACCTGTCTATCAAAAATAAAGTTATACTGCTGAGAGAGCAGGATTTTGATTGGATTTAATCACAAGTCTGTCCAGTTCCTCATTTTCATGGAGGCATTTCATTTAGATTATGGTTAAAGTGAATTAAATTAGTATTACCCTTGTCTGTGCAAATGATGCTTCAGAAAGGTAAATGTACTCTTCTGACATGCATGAAAATGAAATGATGAATTGATACACACAAGCCCCAGTGTGGATGGATCCCTCCTAATGAGTAATTACCTATGTGTTACTATATTGATTAAGTTTGTAAACTGTCAAGTGAGCCTATAGTGGATGAATTTAGGGAAATCAATCTTTGGACGTACTAGGAGATGAGTTTACCATTAGGCCTGGCTATCCTATTTTGCTATATAAATTTATTTCTTCCCCAGTGTTGTGTGTGTGTTCCAGTACTAGTAGGCCTGGCTTTCCTATCTTGTTGTATAATTACTTCCTTTCCCAGTGTTTTCATGCCATGGTTAGCACACTGTATTCAGACCCTGGGCTTGGGGAGAAGAACAGGGGCAGAAGAGAAGAAATCTAGGGTTGTCAGTATCAGAAAGGCTTTTTCTAGTTGATACTGTACCAATAATAAAGCTAGTCATATAGTTCAAGTTAGAGAAAAGAAGAGTAAAAGAGCTGGGGCACAGGGTCCATTTTGGAGCTTAGCATTGGGACTTGGTACATTCTCACTCTTTTCCTCCCAGTGGAACAGAATGGCAGGTTGTATGCCAAAAAATAAAACAAAACACAGAGTGAGCTGGCCCTCCTGACCTAAGGTAAGAAAAAAAATTGAAACATGATCTCTTTTTTTGAAAAATGAGTGCCTACTTTTCATGTTTGTCCTTTTTTTTTTTATTAGCAAAATGTGGTTCAATTTAACCATGTTTCTGAAATGAAGCATGGAGGCAAAGCGGATCAAGCAGAGAGATGGAGAGAGAGAGTGTAAAAGTAGAGAAATGGAAAGGGGATAAAGAGGCCGGCAAAGCTTCCATATATGGAGGGCAAAAACTTCCATATTTGGAGGGCAACAGTGCGGCTAAAGGAAGTGGACAGATCTCACATTCAAGGGTTACAGTAACACTGAACATCACGTTATAAAATTAGCTTCTCATCATTTTCACTGATCTTATGTAGACAAATGCCATAATGCGGAGGTGCAGCTAAACTATATCTATGTTGATCACCAGGGTTGGTCCATTTTAAAAAACGTAACCTGATCTTTGAGGTTTTCCAAAACCATCTCCATCTTAAAAATGGGGCCATTTACCACATGTAAGGGGACTGTTGCCCTCTTACTAACATTCACTGGGGGTGTTTTGGTTGGCTAGCTCCCAGGACTAAAAGGGGAAGGGTCTATGGGAAACCAGGACCCTGAGACAGATAGTCCCCAGGAACAATGGGGAGAGGTCAATGCTCCAGGTCAGCCTGAATGACAGGGCGGGCAGGCTAATCAGGGAGTCAGGAGGCCAGGGAGCCCCTCCGTGTGAGCTGGATTTGCCTGGGTCAGACAGAGTGGGGCCGAGCTAAGGAGAAAGCAGGGGTGCAAGCTGAGCTGGGGAGCACAGCTGTGCCAGATCCAGAGAGAGCAGACCCTGTCCTGGGAGCAGAGCTGCAGCCCCAAAGCCAGAGGCACAGCCCAGAGAGAGCAGACTTGCCCTGGGAGCAGAGCTGCAGCAACCAGAGCCAGAGGGGCCAGAAAAGCAGCCCAGGAAGCAGGTCAGTGCTGGGAGCAGAGTCACAGAAGCAGCCTGCAGAACAGACCTGTCCTGGGAGCAGAGCTGTAGCAACCAGAGGCAGAGGGGCCAAAGAAGCAGCCCAGGGAGCTGGAGGCAGAGCAGCAGCCGTGCTGAGACAGAGTGGTGGAGCCGGGGCTGGAGCAGTCTGGAGCTGGGTGTGGTGAGCAGCTGGGGAGAGCGAGGGGGACCCTGGGCAGCGGGCCCAGCACAGGGAGACGCCTCAGCCAAGAGGCTCTGCAGGCCAGGCTTGGATCGTAACCCCGACAGGGCGGGGGCGACACTGGGAAGAAGGGTCCTACCACATAGAGCCTGAGAGCATGTGGCCACCACCAGAGCAAGTGTCCAACCCACAGCATCCCTGCAGCAAAGCCAGGGCCTGAGAAGGCGGCCTGGGACTTACAAGGAACAGACTGTGAACTGCCCTGACGTTCCAGAGACACTGTTTGTGATGTTCCCTGTCACAGAGCAGGGTGATGTGTTTCCTGTAACTTTTCCCATTTTTCCTTATTCTTTTTAAAATTAATTGTTGATTAAATAACTTGCATTTGCTTTAAATTATATGTAATGGTCAGTGGGTCAGAGAAGTGCCCAGTACAGAGAGAGTACCCCGGAGTGGGGACACCCTAGCCCCTGTCCTAGGTGACCACAGCAGGGTTGGAGGTCGAGCCCTCCAGGAATTCTGGGCCCAGCCTTGTTGGGGTTACGAGGACTCTGCCAGACAGGAGAGTGGAAGGGGAGTCCTCAAGGGCAGGGAGGCCACTGGCTAAAGGAAGTGAGAGTGAGGACTCGGATCCTTTCGCTAGCCCACTTCACCAGGGTAGTGCAGAAGCCAAGGAAGTTCCCCACAATAGCGGGACTATTCCCCCACTTACACACATAAACAAATAATGAATGGCAGAACCCTGAATATGAATATTAATGTCAAATGAAAATGCCTACACCTCTGGGGCATGTACTTTCACCTCCCGTAAGCGGGGCCACAACAATCAGGGCAGGTCTGAGTGGACACTCTGGTGCTTTCAACCAACTCTTCACCATTATAATCATTTCCCCATTTAAACCTTTTCTCCCCCTAGCCATCCATTCTAAAAGGCCTGCAACTAAGGGGAAAGTCATTCTCCTCCAAGGGGTCTAATATGGCTATGCACAGTGCAGCATACAGGAGACTGCCCACCCACCAACCCAGAGCCTGCAAGCTTGACCCCATCAACAGTCCTAAGCTCTACCAGCATGATGTGTAAGAGCTTGAGGTTAGATCTGAACCTAGATCTTTCAAGCAGCAATGTGATGGCACTGAGTCAGGCCAGCAGTCTGATATGATCTGTGGTTTATGTTTCAGCTAAAGATGCTTCTACAGGACTCAGTTTTGGGAAGTTGTGAGAGTGCAGGACTCACCCCTGCGGTGCCTCCTGCTGGTTGTTGGGAATTAGCTCTTTTCCAGCCTGGAGCACCCTCTATAGGCCCGTGATCTGCACAGCTCTGGCCCCCGTGTCCCTTTCTCTGGGGTTCTGCCCCCTGGCAGTACCCCCACACTCTGCCTCTGGGTCTCCCCTTCCTGGGGAAACCCCCAACCCACTAGCCCCACCTTGCCTCAGTCTGGGCTACTGTCAGTCTTCACCAAGCCCCCGCTCCCTGGGGCAGACTGCAGTGTAAAGGCCACTCATCATAGGCAAGGGGGTTCGGACCTGTTGCCTTTCTCTGCCTCGCAGTACCTCTGTGGGCCTTGGATCAGACCCTGCAGCCTGGGGAGTTGCCAGCCTGGAGCTCCCCTGGCCGTCCCCAGCCCTGCTTCACTCTCAGTACCCAGGCAGGCCCTGCTCTCTTCCAGCCTGGAGAGAGACTCCTTGGGCCCCTGGCTCACAGCCTTTTTATACAGGCCAGCTGGGACCTGATTGGGGCATGGCCCGGCTGTGGCTGCTTCCACAATCAGCCATCCCCAGCCACAGCCCTCTCCAGGGCTGCTTTTAACCCCTTCTATTTTAGGAGCGGGGTAGCCACCCCACTACAGAGGTGCACTGGGAGTTGAAGGCACTTAACATTTTTCAGGATTGGGCCTATACTAGAAAAGAGAACAGAGAATCTCACAAGATATCTATTCTGCTAACATATGACTTTAAAGGCATAGTTTTCTATTCTGTGTAAAACAGCTTAAGCCACATGAATATCCCAAATATCCATTCCCTATAGAAAGGAAAGACTCTACAGAAAATCCTCCACAAAAGAAATGAGGCATAAGGGGTTCCCCTCCCACCGATTCAAAAATATACCACTGAAACTTAATCTTAAACACTTACTGGAAAATTATCTCATGTCCATCTCAAGGTAGATGCAGCAGACTGTCACGAGGGACTGAAATAGCAAGTCCACTTTCACAATGATGATTAAAGATGGAAAAGTCAAAAGTATCTTAACTTGGCCTCTATAGTTGTGTTTTGCACACCCAGTATTTGGGCTAAACAGTATTTCATGACCAATGAGAAAAGATGTTCAGACAACATAGTAATGGGTGTGGTAGGAGATCCTAAAGAGAATAGAGATGAAATAGAATAGATAAACTTTGAGTTGTTAGTAACCAACTGCATTTTCACATGCAAGTCAGATAGTTATGTATAGGGCTGGTTGAAAAATTTCTGTCAGAACTATTTTTCAATGGAAAATTGTGTTGTCAACAAAACTAAATTTTTTCACACAAAAAAATGTCCACAGAAATTTTAGATTTTTTTTGTTAAAAGGCTCAATATGTGAAAATTGAAAAATTATCAGCTCAACTCCCGAACCCCAAAATAATAGATTTTTACAGAGAAGCTAGTTTTGTTTGACTTGACATTTTCAAATTTTGTTTTAGATTGACCTGACATTTTCAAATTCAAAAATCCAAACCAAAAGGAAATCCTGACTGTAAATGTAGAAAGAAAAACACAAATCTCTGATTATAAAAAACAACCTAGAAGGCATAAATTTCCTACCATGTGGGTTTTTCTCCTCTAAATTCTTTTGGCAAAAATTAGTTCATTTTTCCTTTCACTTTCATGGATGCATATTTTTCTAATGTAATATAGATCACTAAAGGGTGTTATTCTGATTAGGCAGGTCTGGGTATTGAACACTGTGGTCAGTTGTTCAGCTGCATGCGTGTGTTCTCTCTATGTGTTGTCCCAGCTCTGTGCAGATAACTGGCACAGCAGATCTCGAGCGAACTTCCCAATAAGACCACAAGACTTGGTTTAGTAGCGAAGGCGCCCGGCCAGGTTTATTGTCGATGAAACACGGTAATAGCACCTGGCAGACTCTACGAGGATACTAAGACATGTATGATCATGACAATGGTGGGACTTTCCACTGCCCCCTCAGCTGGACAAAGACACTCCCTCTGAGATACATCTTTATACACAGATACAAACAAGTTACGTATAAGCCTTGACGTAACAGGGCGCCACCCATTGCCTTGTATCTGTAGGTTTGATCAAAACATCTCTATTCATCATGCTGTCATCCTGACCTTGTCCTTAAGATGGGTCAGTGTGTTCCTGTTATTTTGGGGGAATGTACTGGTATGGAGGTGTTCTGGTACCACCCCTCTGGAATGTGCTTACTTGAGTGCTTTGTGCCTTGCATCTCTTAGGAATATGTATTTTTGCAATATCAGCCCTATGCTTGCCAAATTCTGTGAGCAGGGCATGCCTCTTGCTCACAACCTGACTTTGCTTTATTTCAGTAAAGTTTTGACCACTTTAGTTCAGGCCTCATACCAGGTCTCTGATACAAGGGCTTATATCTCAGGCTCTCTTCCTACTATAAACACGCGGCACAGTACTTTCAGTCGGTGACATACTTTAAGTTAATCTTCTTTAATATTAGTAACAATAAAAACCTGCGAGGGAAAGCTTTCCTTGCTACAGTGCTAATATTTAGCATTGAATTTGCCAGGCAGCTTCATTACTTTTGGCCAGCTTGCCAGGCAAGCAATAAAAACTTTAAATAGCTTGGGGACCACTTGGTTCAGCTTTGTAAAGAATTCATGAAGTAGAGTTGCACTGGCCTGCTATCTTGATATGATTTTCAGTGCCTGAAGCTCTCTATCTGCATCTGGCCCGGCCGTTTCATTACCCTTGACACTGATCTATCCTTGAGATCTGAGCTGTGGGCTCAGAGTTTGAACCTGAGGTTAAAGCCAAAACTAAAAATCATCTGCAGTCTTTCTCTCAGGTTGGTGGGCTGGGTGCTTTGTCCGGTTGACTAATCGGTGTGGCCACAGCTTATTTTATTTTTAAAATACAGGCTGTTTCTGAGTATGAAGGCGCGCTGCATCCACTGCACCAGGAGAGGAGCAGGCAAGTGTGGAGGCGAGAAGGGTAGTGGCACTAAAAAGAGAAACTGAATAATAGCAAGGCATCAAAGAGTTGTGCTAAAAAATTGCCAAGAGCACTTTGTGGTATTTGAAATTGGTTCATCCAATGTACTCAGCAAGAAATGAAAAAAATCCATTCCTTTTCCCCCCCTTTCTGCTTATGGGACTTGCCAAGACCCCTCACTGTGCTTCATTTCCATTACTCTTTCCAGTCTAGTTGCTTTATTACCAAGAAGCTTTCTTCTACTCTTTTTTTTTTTAATATAGTCTAGGGTATTTTTATTCCTCCACGCTTGATAGTAATTCTCTGCAATCTCCTCTGGCCTTTGTGGCCATTTACAATGATTAGCCGTTTGCAAAAGGTAATGAGTTTCTATCTTTCCCTCCTCTGTTTCTCTCATTCCCCTTCCCCCTTCTGGTCCCTGGCACAGTCTTTCAGTTATTCAAAATAAACAGACAACTGCATAATTAAGAACCTTAATGCCAACAAGATAATATAATTGAGCCTTCTAGATACTGAGAAAAGAGAGCGAGCTCAATAAGTATTAGTACATTTTCTTTCAAGTAATGGGGCTGGGATTTTTTTTTTTTTTTTGAATTCCCATTTAATTTCTGCTTAGGAACAAAAGATCTTATTTAGAGTGAGAAAGGGGAGATGAGTGATTTTTAGATTTGCATTTTCTGTTCACTAAAGGCTTGTATTTTATTGAATATAAAAAAGGTTCCTATCTTACAAATGAAAGCATCTGTTAAAATTCTAAATAATAATTCTAAAAAAAACACTTGAAAGAAATCAGACTTCTAAAAAAACAATTTCATTATTTTCTAAAGCCTGCCTGCAATATCCAGAGGTCAGTAGAAAATGTTTAGTACTCATTTATAGGTTTCCTTTTCAGTCTTTGAAACCTACTTTTAAGCACTGGATAAAAATCACATTAAATGATTTGTTTCCATTTCAGCTAAAACTTCTTGACTCTTTTTAAGTCTATCAGAGCTTTTTAATGTCTCTATTTTAGTGAAGTCTATTCAAAACATTTATATGTACTGTACATAAAACTATAACTATATATTATTTGTTACTACACTAACACCTAAGGACTCCAGCCAAGATCAGTGCCCAGTTGTGCTGTGTGCTGTACAAACACAAAGTAAGTGGGAGGGACAACACACACAAAAAGTGGGAGGGACAACAGACAGATGTGAAGTGATTTTCCCAAGGTTATACAGCTGGTTAGTGGCAGAGCTAAGAATAGAACCCAGTTCTCCTAAATCAGTGGTTCTCAACCTTTCCAGACAACTGTACCCATTGTAGGAGTCTGATTAGTCTTGTGTACCCCCAAGTTTCACTTAAAAACTACTTGCTTACAAAATCAGACATAAAAATACAAAGTGTCACAGCACACTATTACTGAAAAATTGCTTATGTTCTCTTTTTACCATATAATTATAAAATAAATCAATTGGAATATAAATATTGTACTTACATTTCAGTGTATAGTATATAGAGCAGTATAAACAATTCATTGTCTGTATGAAATTTTAGTCTTAATTTAGCTTAGCTAAATTTAGCTAGTGCGTTTTATGTAGCCTGTTGTAAAACTAGGCTAATATCTAGGTGAGTTGATGTACCCCCTGAAAGACCTCTGAGTACTCCCAGGGGGACACATACCCCTGGTTGAGAACCACTGTCCTAAATATTAGCTGTATTCACTAGACCATGTTGCCTCTATAGTATATATTAGATACTATATATACACATATATAGACATATATTAATGTGTGTATGCCCATTTACATGCACACAGTGTACATATACATAGTAGCTAGTGACAACTTAAATGCCACTGATCATCGGTCCTAGGGATCGTGCTGAGCAGAGCCCATGTTCTGCCTTTTATTTGGGTTGTGCTCTGTGTGAGCTCACAGAAAGTAAGATTCACAGATACTGAATCTCTATGAGGCACAGCCAGGGGAAGCGGTGGCTAAGGTGGATCTCACCGTAAGATCCAGGCATTGGCAATTTGGTTTTCTATTGGCAATCCTCAAATCAGTGCTGTAAACTGCTGAACATCTCCAGTTAATCAGCTTTTAGCTAGCTTGGGGACCACTCTTGACTCTACTGAAATCACTGGCAAGAATCCCAATCATTTCAGTGGGCATAGAAGCCAGCCCTTTTTGAGAGGGAGGATTGAGTGGTGAGAAGACAGACATAACAAATCTAAAAAACCCTCGGTAAGCAGGCTATTACCAAAGTAAGGTAAATCCAAGAATGATACTGTTGGTTATGACATTCCTTACACAGTTTTAATCATGACGATCCTGTCTGATGGGAACGTGTAGTATGTATGTCCCTTTGGAGAAATGCCCTTCTAATCTTATGGGCATACTGTATATTGTACTGTGCAAGCTTATCTGCACAAGGGGCAACCACAATTGAAGTTGCTCAGCAGCAGAGCTGATATCCTAGTGAAGGGAGAGCAGAGCCATGCTGCCCCATTGTGATGCTTTTCAGAGTGCCCAGGATTATGAGTAACCTCGTGACCCCCGGTCTCCAGCAAGAGGAAGATTTGCTTGTGCTTAACTGGGTGTCAGATTTGACACCACCGGCCTGTTAGCAACCAAAACACTAGCAACCCAAGCCTCCACTAGCCCTTACTTTGCCTTACAGGCTAACAATAGGTGCACCCCAATCCCTGAGTCTCCTTGATGCGTCCAGCCCTTTCCCACAGGCCACTCACAGAAATGACCTGGTAAGCTGTCAACAAAGAAACAGTGCACACACCCGCTTGTTTGATTCCAGTGAGGATCAGCTCCAGTATAACATCACAGCACTAAGATTTTGATAGTGAAAACAATCATACATTTATCATTAAAGGCTAAGATTTAAGAGCTAGTGAGTAGGGATAACAATGGAAACAGAAATAGCTACATATCAAACAAAAAGTATAAGACACTTCCCAGAGTCTAAACTTAACTAACAAGCTAAACCTTCATCTAAAGTAGTTTCTCTCACTAATGCAATCTCCAGTCAACGTGGCTGGAACCCCTCTTCCATGAATGTGCTGTCCTTCTTGCTCCCTCAGTGAAGGATGAAGGGGTATCTTTTTGCCTTCCCTTAATATTTCCCAAAGTCATTGTTTTGTCCCCAGAGTTTATTCCCTGCTGTGCTGGTTCCATGTTGTCTTCACATCCTCATGTTGACATCATATGCAAATAGACTTCAATGCTTATTTGACATGTGAACCGACAGGTGAATATACACCCTTTGTTTGGCCAAAACCCTACTTGTCAACCCTGCTTTGAGTCAGATTTTAAAACATTTTCCAGTATATATGTATGTATATACACACACACACATATACATACATACACACACACACACACCTTAAATATCATCCAAACATACATCTCACAATTATTATGAAGTTCAGTATGACATGAGCTTTTATTAGAGACCTCATTTGACCCGCTTTGGATAAATCTATGTCTCTGTACCTCAGTGGGTCACAGCTGAGAATGCCAGATTCAGGACAAAATGCTGAAAAATAGGGCAGACGCACCCCAAAATGGTGGTTATTCTATCATTAGACATACCAAGCCAGTAGCAAAAACAAACTTCTGTCTCACCACACTAGTTAACAAGAAGTCAGAGATGCAGTATCCTTAAGGTGTTCTAGCCCTTGTCTCATTACCGAGACACTGGACTCTATGATGAGCAGTTATTGAAAACCAATTTAATCAAATATAGGTTCCTTCCAATCTCAAGAGATCAGCCACTTAGCCAAGTCAATATATAACTCAGATCCTATCCAATAATCATGCTGCTGTGAATCCGTTAGTAACTAAAATGTAAAGGTTTACTAATAAAGAAAAGAAGACAGTTAAAATCGTTAATAGATCATATACATACAGTAATTGCAGTGTCCTTATATCAGGTTTGTAGCAGTGATGTTATAGATTGCTGGCTTGTAAAGTCTCTGGTAACTTCCAAAAGATGTAAAGGTCCTCAGTCCACAGTTCAATATGCTCCGTGTAGTTGTAAATCCATAGTTCAGAGAATCGGGCAGGAAAGAGGCAAAGTGGAGTTGTCCCAGGGGTCTTTTATACCCTTTGTCATGTGCTTGGAAATCTTGTTTCAAACAAAGCTCACAGCCCAGTTTGTGGAAAATTACAGGTGCAAGATGGAGTCCAGGGTCACATGGTCATGTCCTTACATGGCTTGATGACTCACAGGGACAGTCATTGCCCATATCCATGCTGAAGCGTCCACAGGAAGATCTGGGTGGAATGAATTTCTTCCAAGGCCCATTGTGAGACCTATGTGTCTTTGATGGGCCATCAAACTTGGGCTGGCTAGACTGGATATAAATTACCTTGTGAGTATTACCCCAGGAACAGACATTTGAGATATAGATAAATAGCCAATATTCATATCTTCAGATACAGTGATATGTGGATTTAAACAAGATCATCTTATTTATCAGTCATAACTTTTCCATCAACACCTCATATGACATACTTTGTACAAGATTTGTTGCAATTGTCTAACAGTGGCAATATCAGTGTTATGCAGTAGAACCTCAGAGTTACAAACACCAGCATTATGAACTGCCCATTCAACCACACACTTCATTTGGAACCAGAAGTACACAATCAGGCAGCAGCAGAGACTAAAAAGAAAATACTGTACAACACAGTACTGTGTTAAACATAAACTACTAAAAAAATAAAAGGAAAGTTTAAGAAAAAAATTTGACAAGGTAAGGGAACTGTTTCTGTGCTTGTTTCATTTAAATTAAGATGGTTAAAAGCAGCATTTTTCTTCTACATAGTAAAGTTTCAAAGCTGTATTATGTCAATGTTCAGTTGTAAACTTTTGAAGGAACAACCATAATGTTTTGTTCAGAGTTACAACCAACCTCCATTCCCAAGGGGTTTGTAACTCTCAGGTTCTACTATAAATGGTCATATTTAAATCATATGGCATCACACTATGAAAACACTGTGTTGGGTGTAATGAATTTGTTAGGTCTGTCAGGAATTACTGTTACAGAACAGTGAACCCTTTCTCAGTTGGCATTGTGGGGTTTTTAGGATCACACCGGGACTAGCTCCCACTCTGTGTGCTGTCAGAGGCTGTCTGAGGGATTCCTCATACACATAGGATCTGGCTATAAAAGCCAGAATAGACTCTCACCCATATCTACCAATGTGTCAGCAACTACCTTTATGAAAAAAATCCTACAGAATGTAATAGAAAAATGTTAACTTTTCTATGCGGTTTTTATATTCATGTGTGTGTACAGGACCGGCTCTAGGTTCCCCCCCCCCCCCCCAACCACTTTTTTTTTTCGCTTTTACACATGTTTGCACTTTGCAGTGTTTTTATTTTGTTTTGTTTTGACTGTTTAAAATAAAAAAAAATGAAAACAGAGAATTTGTAGTTAGTGAAATAAAACAATTTCCTACTAGTGTACTCATTTAATTTTAACAAAATCACAATTACAAATAATTTGGGTTCAACTATACACTGTAATGAAAAACGTTAGTGTCTTCCGTGGCACCCAGTTTCTCACAAATTAAAAAAGAATTTATATGAACTGAATTGTTCTGGTTTTTATATTGCGTAGTCTTTTAATAATTCAGTGATATCTACATTTTTTGCAATGGTACTTTCAATTGAAATTAATTCGAGTCCTGACAAACGATTTTGAGACATGGTGGACCTCAAATAATTTTTTAGTAATTTCAGTTTTGAGAAACTGCGCTCACCAGAAGCCGCTGATACTGGTAATGTTAAAAGAATGCGTAATGCTATAGTAGTGTTTGGAGTGAGGTGCTCGGGGCTGTACATCCTGCTTGTACACCCAGCCCGATCTCAGACCCGGCCACACCCCCAGCAGAGCATAACCGACAGAGTGGCTGGAGAGTGGGTCAGCCGCAGGGAGGGGGGCGAACCAGGGGCACCTGCCCAGCACTGAGCCACCCGGGGCAGCGGGTCCCTTAACAGCCGCGGGTCCTGCTCCGCTCCGCTTGGCTCCCGCTCCTCCGCTGCTTGTGACACGTGCGGCAGCGGTGGGTGGGGGGAGGAGCTGAATCGCCCCGCTCCCCCGGCGGCAGGGGGCCAGAGCAGGGACTGCCCCGGGGCCGGGACCCCCATGCTGAGCCCGCTGCCCCGCCCCACGCAGGGGCTCATTGGTTGACTGAGCAGAGCCGGGGGAAAAAAAGGATGGCTGGAATGCCGCCCCTGGAAAAGTGCGGCCCCAAGCACATGCTTGTTTTGCTGGTGCCTATAGCCAGTCCTGTGTGTGTATGATGTTTACATACACACATTGTACATCTGTAATAGCTACTGACAATTTAAATACCATTGGTCATAAGTCCTAGGGATTGTGCTGAGCAAAACCAGCATTCTGGCTTCTATTTAGATTGTGTGCTGAGTGAGTTCATAAAAAGCAGGGATGAGATTCTCTGCTACTCTGAAAGACTGGAGTTTTTTGGACCATTCTGTGCGATGACTAAACAACAAGAGAAATATTAGCATTTTCTATTAAATGCAAGCTATTTTAATTCTAATTGCTAGAGAAGCTTATTGTGTTTCCATAGAAATATTTTGGTTTGATCCCAAATCTGTTATAAAAGGCTTTTCCATACAGACATGGGCCAAATTCTGCCCTCAACTCACAAAACGTCAATAAAGTCCATGGGGCTGCACATGTGAGAAGGCAGAATCTGGCCCTTCTATATAGCACTGATCACAAGAGGTGGCTGGAAAATGGAATGGGATTTTTGTGGGAAATTTTACATTAAAAAAACATGACCACAAGCTTTACAGCCAAAAATTGATACTTTTTATGGACAATTTCATTTAGTCATAAACCCAATTTTCTATTGAAAAATCAGTTTTGGCAGAAAAATTTCAACCAGTGCAATCTTTACAGTGGAGGAGAGGGGAGGGCAGGGGTTGGTTTTGTTTTTTTAGGAACAATGTTGGCCATGACCTTAGTATCCCTTCAAAAAGAATCAGAGTAGCTTTATCTTCCCCTTGGAAAATTACAAAAGAAAGGCAGGAAAGGACCTTTCTTCAACAACTCCTCAAAAGGCCAGAGTGGAGTCAGAAATTTACTTGGGGGCAGTAAAGAGAAAGGGTTGTTTGGGTCAGTATATACCAGTTATTCTGTACTGATTCTCAGTATAAATGAAGATCTACTCTACAACTGTTATCTGTGGGAGGCAGGGAGAACCCAGGTAAGTAACTCATCATTATACCTAGAGTCAGCCTTTTCCCATTCCTCATCACCATGCAAAAAGTCACTGGATGGGCCAGATCTTTCTTGCTGTACTCTTGCAAATAAACATCTAGTTTTCATATTGTGTCTTTCATCAATAGACCATTAACTTCAATGGGACTTCTTGCAATAGGTAGGCAAGTTGGATTTGGCCTGATAAGAACATTGAGTTTACATCAGGGGAGCTCACACAAACTTCTATTGGTTTTCAGAGTCTGTCTTAGGTACAGTTCAATTTCCCCATTGTTTATTTCTCTGATTGCAGTCATGTTTTCCCAGTTTTCCTAGGATGGTCACGTTATCAGGGCTTGGTCCAGCTCATCTCACTTTAGTACCTATTCATATCTGTGTACTCTTTGGCATTACAATAACAAAAATTAAACATACTGCAAATAAAGCCTGTAACTTTTACCAACTTGTGGGCCTGCTATCATTAGCCTTGACATCACAGAAGATGAACATTTTAACTTATAGAGCATGTTCTTTCCATACTTGTACTGATCTCTCTTTATACTGTGTACTTGGTGTTTAAACCTCTTAATTGCTGAATAATGCACATATATTGGCCAAAATATTCAAATCTAGAGTCTTTTAAATCCATATTTAGCAGCCTAAGGAGAAATGGCCTACCCAATCCTGGCTGTGAATCCCAACAAAGGTATTGGAGGAGAACTGTAAAAATGAAAGTGATCAGTCTGCTTTCAATATTAGCAAGAGATTTGAGGAACTATATGGACTTAATTCAACTTGCTGTTGTGTCACCCAAGGATCATGGCCCCAGGGGACAGAAAATCTGGTTGGAAGGTAATTGTGACAGTGCAAGGTGGTGGAACCTGTACTCAGCAAGGGACTGAGCAACTGGCCAATATAGCCACCAAAAGAGCATAGTCCTGGAAAGAGATTCATAGATTTTAAGGCCAGAGGGATCATTCTGATGATCTAGTCTGACCTCCTGCATAACACAGACAATAGAATTTCACCCAGTAATTCCTGCATCAAGCCTGTAACTTCTCGTTGAACCAGAGCCTAGCTTTATTTAAAGAATTCAAGTGGGAGTTCATGTTCAGTTGGTTATCCCCCATGTGCACTAAGACCTTTTCAGAGTCACTGCTTAATAGGATACAGTCCCCTATCTAGTATGTCTGACCTACATTCTCTCTTCCTTATAATTCACTGTATTAAAGTAAATGCTGTTCAAGTGAGTCACCAAGCTTGCTCTATAGAACTGACCGGTCCTTATTGTTATTTACCTCTCAACTAATTTTTATGTCATCTGCAAACTTTACCAACAATTTTATATTTTCTTCTACATCTATAAAGCTAATGAACAACATTGGGCCAAGAACAGATCCTTGTAGGACATCACTAGAGATACTCCCAATGCATTATAATTCCACATTTATAGCTTGAGTTATATTAGTCAAACAATTTTTACTTTATTTAATATATACCACATAGTTTTTGTAAAATGCGTATCTTTAAGTCAGACTGTCAAGTAGTACTAACTTGAATGCTTTGCAGTAGTCTACACAGTTAGTTAGTAAAGGTAACTTTTGTTGTCGTTCATCTCATCAAAAATTATATCTACTTTGTTTGACAAGACCTATTTTTGATAAAATCATGCTGATTAGCATTGATTGTGTTACCATCCTTTAATTCCTTACTAATTGCATCCAGTATCACCTTTTCCTTGATGTTTCCATGGCTCAATGAGGTCAGCCTAACCAGCCTATGATTACCTGGGTCATCTCATTTCCTTTTCATTTAAAATACTAGTATAGCATTAGCTTTTTTCTAGTCCTCTACAGTTTCCCCTTTGTCCTAAGATTTCTTTAAAAATCAACATCAGTGGTCCAGAGTTTTCCAGCAAATTATTTTTAATGCTCTTAGGTACAAGCTGTCCAATTCTACAGGGTTAAAAATATTTATCTTTAGTCATTTTGCCATTAACATTCTCTCTAGTTACTGTTTGAATAGAAAGTATTTCATTGTCACTGAAAGGGGTCAATGCATTGTCCTGCTTCTTTCCAAATACAGAACAAAAATATTATTCATCATTTCTGCATCATTATTCGGAATTTTTCCATCCTCTTTCAAAAACACATCTATAGCACTACTAATAATTCTTTTGTTCCTGATAAATTTTTTTAATTCCTTCTTGTTATCCTTAACCTTACTGACAATAGATTTTTCATTGATATCTTTAGTTTCCTTCACCGGTCTGCATGTCATAACTGCTAATGTATAGGTCTTGCTATCAGCTTGCCCCTTTTTCCCATTTCTTATATATTTATTTTTTATTTCTGTTTTTACTTTCCTTCTTAACCAGGAATGGTATTTTAACAAACAAATACTCCCATCCCACCCCGAACTGGTTGTGGAATTGTGGGTAGGGAGGGTAGGGGGACATGTTTAGAAATGTTGTTAAATAACTTCCAATTAACATTCACATTTTTTGTTTAACTCTCTCTTCCCACTCAGTTTTCTCATCATTGTATTCAACTTAGGAAATACAGTTGACTCTTTTAAAGCACCAAATATCAATATGGAGTCAGGCTTGTGTTCCATTTGTACATAATTATTTAATTAGGTCATGAGCACTTGAATTAGACAACCATTAATTTGTAATTCAGTGATCAATTCATCTTCATCGGGCAGAATGATGTCTAATACAGAAGTACCCCAAAATAGGTGTAACATTTTTTGTGTTAAAAAACAATTATTTATAATTTTTAGAAGCTTTAAGGGTGTTTTACTCATGGCAGCATGAGACTTCCAACATACGTCCCCAGATTGATATCCCCCATAACAGCACATTATAGATGATAAAGGAGCTGCTCACCTTGTTCTCTAATTTGATAAGATAATATATAATATATATACAGACCCCCACCATCCTTCTGAAGCATTCCAGGTCCTGCACTTCTGAAGTGTCAATAATTCTAAAGCAAGTAATGGTAACTTTTACGTAGCGTGCCATACATCCTAGTTGTAGCTCCAGCAATACATTGATTCAACACATCTCCAGGCATCCTCTGCTATGAGGCAGAACCAAATTAAAGCAATCTGGGACCCTGAGCACATTCCACATGGGGCCTTTTGGCCCCACCCCACACCATGGCCTTTCCCCTGGATCTCCTTGGAGTGGCAGCAGGTTTCAGATCTCTGGTGAATGGGAAAGTTCACACCTCTCGGAGATATTGGTTTAGCATGCCTGCAGACCCAGACAGGCACTGGTTACACTCAGGTTACATTTTCAAGCTTCTCTCTCATTTTAAATGCCTAGAAACATTTTTTTAAAGTGAAAACTGATATGCCAATCTCACTATGGGACTCCAGGAGCTAGAGCCGTAGGCACTGACCTACAAGGTATGTCTACTCAGTGATTAAACACCCATGGATGGCCCATGTCAGCTGACTCCGGCTGCAGGGCCATAAAACTGAGATACAGACGTTTGGACTCAGGCTCGAGCCTAGGCTCTGGGACCCAAGCCTTCGGAGAGTCCCAGAGCTCAGGCTCCAGCCTGAGCCTGAATGTCTACACCACAATTTTACAGCCCCACAGCCCAAGTCAGTGGACGTGGGCCAGCCATGGGTGTTTAATTGCAGTGTAGGCATACCCATAGAATCTGCAGTTTAATCTGGCCCTGCTGGCAGGGCTCTTATGGAGCCTTGACTGCAATTTTAAACCACTTTCCCCTGGTGTAACCCTCAAGGAAGGGTGATGGTGGAAACACCCATGCCCTTGGATGAACATCTCTGAAGCGCAGTGCTCACCACTTTGTGCACACACTCGCATACACCAGTAAACTGAGTCTTGTATATCTTATATTGCTAGTGTCCTTTTAAAGAGAGATATTTATTCTTGGGAATTTCATGCCTTTACATATATTGAACTGAAAATCCACGGAATTACAATTTCCATCGTTTGTTTAATAATAATATTAAAGGGTGTAACTTCTCAAAGTGCAATATGCTGCACTAGCTCTGCAGCAGAAAAGGGGAGATAAATAAAATTGGCATTTAATCACTACCAGTTATGAGCTCTGCTCCTTTAAAAGAACAAAATCCTTTCTTTTGAAGTCTGTCATACTAACGCTAGGTCTGCACTCAGACTCCAGCTCATGGATATTCATTAAAATAAACAAACAATGAAAAGGAAACTAAAACATTACAGAATGTAAAGCCTGGTTTGGTCGGAGTTGAATAATAAATATGTCAGTGTGAGCTGTGTTACAGTGGAATATATTTCCACACACCAGGAGGCAATAAGATAGAAGATGAGCCTTGTGTATACTATGGGACATATTAAGGAATAAATTATAGTATAAATTGGAATCTATTATTGCAAATCTAAATATTCTGATTTTCCTTTCCTCCTCTCTCCTTTTCCTTTGCAATGCCATGGAATATTTCAGTCATCCCTATGTGTATTTCAGTATGTACACATGTCCTGCTTAGGACAAAGGGGGAATCTATCCCAGGTTAGAGCAGTGATTGAATTTTGCTGGCTGAGTCTAAGCCCAGTTGCTCTGTTACAAACACAATATGAGACAGGGTGATGGGATATTTTAGTAAAAATAATTCTCCCCAAAAAAGAGAGATTGGTGTTTTTCAAAACAGAATCCTATCCAATATTTTAATGACAACATTTTTGTCTAATAATAGTCTGAATTGTTATTCTTTTAGACTTTACACAGAATAAATAGCCCATATTAAAATCATAGGATAGCATCAGGCATCTTAACTTTGTCTCTCTGTAAAGTCTATAATAATAGTAATAAAGACAGAACCTGTTGCTGACTTGTCACTGGGGCATCTTATCTAATTGAGGGCCTGTCTGAGTTCCAAACAACTGAACACTTAAGTGGTGGTAAGGATTATGACTCCCCTGTGACACAGCCATCTGGCCACAAAAAAAAACAAAAAACCACAACCCAGTAAGACTGAGATTCCTTTGCTGCAGGAGGTTCTGGAATGTGAAACCTGCCTAAATTGTTGGAATTCACTGTGTAAAGCTTCACCACATGTGGAATGTGAGAAAAGCACCCCAGAGGAAAGGAGAACCCCCAAAGACTGAAGGAGTAAGGCAGATAAAAAGAGAGAAGGAGAGAGACCACAGAATGATAGGAGGCATATGGCATGGCATGGAGTAAAGGTACAATGTCCTGTAAGAGAGGTTTAACTTCTACTCTGAATGGCTGTGACTGCAGAGCTTCATGGGAACTGTAATCCAGCCAAAGAGAATGGGGGCAAGAGGCACCTGAACTTCACCAGGGCAGCTGAGGGGCGTGACAGGGTGTGACTCATGATGCTGGTGCCTCCTGATGGTCATCTTGGGGATTAGCTCCACAGGTCGGTAGGCCCTCTCCCATTGGTGCCTCACCCACCGTCACATCTGCTCTCTGACCCACATCATTCCAGGGTCCGTGGCATCCTCTTCATTACACGGCCCTCTGGCTGTGTCACCCTCTGTGCTTCCCCCTTCCGGGGGTTAGTATTGTACTCCAACTGTCCAAACACTTCCCCAGTGTGAGTGCGGGGGGGGACCTGGGTCTGCCCACTACTCCAGGTCCCGGCCCAGGGACCCTGTCGATGGCAGCCATGAGCTGCATCTCCTTAGCTACCCTTATGGCTGCTGTGCTTCCCTGGGCCTCTTCCCCTGATTCACAGCACCTGCTTTTCCCTCACCTCATGGCCCTCAGTCACTGCACTGCCAAAGATACTAGTGCTCCTTCCTCTTGCTAGGAGTACAACTTCCCCTCTTTGAGCTCCAGGCCACTACTAACCCTGCTCTGCCCTGTAGCTCTTTTTATATGGACCTACTGGGCCTGGATTGGCTGCTCCTCACAGCCTCTCTCCTATTGGCTGCTTCCCAGCTCAGCCTCCCTAGTCCTCTATTAACCTTTTACATGCCAGTGTGGGGTGAACGCCACATTACTAGGGGACACAGATTAATATTAATTTGACCTGAAACTAAATGTTTCAATTCAGTTTGATGAAATGTTTCAGTTCAGGTCTACCTAGCATGAAATAAAATGTTTCATTTTATTTTCCTGATGGAATTTAAAAAACAAACAAACAAAAAACAGCTAAAAGAAATTTTCCCATGGAAAACTTCTATTTTGTATAACCTGCATTTTCCATGGGAAAAAAAGTTTTGAAGGAAAATTCCCAACTAGCTCTAATATGCTATTCAATTCTGTTCTAGGTAGATTTTTGTACTGCATACAAAACACAAGATACTCATCAATGCAGTATCTGAGCACTTTCCAGTCGTGCATTAAGCCATGTGACTACTACAGTTCTGTCACATGTGGTATGTTCATGGTAGCCTGGACTGTTGAGAAGGTGTGCTGCAGCTTTATAAACTAGTTGATGTTTCCTAAGTGCCAAAGGCTTCATATTTAGGCATATTGCATTGTTGTAATCCAGCTAAGAGGTAATGAAGGCTTGAATAGGTGAGGCCAGGTATGCCAGGATGGGACAGAGTTTCCTAGCCAAGCAGAGATGGTAGAAAGCCCTACTTGTGGGTGCTGCTATGTGAGAGCTCAGAGTCAGGAAGGAATCCAAGAGTACTCCTAGACTATAGACTGAACTCACCAATTGTATGTGTGAATCCTCAACCAATGGAGACTGCATTGTGGCTGCAAGCTCTTTAAAATAAATGCCCACAATCATCACCTCTGTCTTGCACAGGTGCAGCTTCAGGCAGCTATTCTTCATCCATGAGCTGATCTCATCCAAACACTGGGCCATCTCAAGGGTGGTGCTGTGGCCATATGTGGCGAAGGATAGGTAGAATTGTGTATCATCTTCATATTGCTGGCACTTGAGACTGTGTTGCCTGACCAGTTCAGTATGAAGATGTTGAGGACCAGAGAGAGAAGTGATCACTGTGGAACTCTACAAGTGAGGGGTCTAGTGGTGCAGTTGGCTAGTGCAGGTGCAGTTGCCCATCACTACTGCCTGGGAAAGTCCCTTCAGGAAGGACGTAAACCATTTTAGCACATTACCCTGGGCCCGTCACATCTCTCAGGAGAGACAGCAGAACTACATAGTCAGCAGTTTCAAATGCTGCAGAAAAGTCCAGGAGGATGAGAATGGATATCTACCTTCTCTCCATTGACAGCAGGAGATCATCCATCAGTGCCACTAAAGCAATTTCAGTCTGAGGTACTGGCCCAAATCCAGATTGTGCTGGGTCTAGAATGTTAGCTTCAGTTAGATGATCTTGTACAGAGCCTTTTGCTTGTAGAAGTGGGAGGATTATGGTCTGTGAGTTCACAAGGAAAAATAAAACTTTTTTCCAGTGCTCCAGAGAGCATTGGACCATGTGGTAGATATTTATGTTCTTCACACCAGCAAAATTTAAGGCCTGGGGGAGATACAACAGTTATTGAAAATATGGGTCAATCTGGGTTTTTTTAATGGGATTACTGAACCATTGTGGATGCTTCATTGCTGATCTGGCTACAGTACTAAAGCCTCTTCATGGTATCTGTGTCATGTAGTTAAAGCAGAAGAATAAACACATTCTCTACACTTATCATGTTAGCTTCGCTTCAGATTAGGTCTCTGAGCATTATGTTAAGGGGCCACACCACCATGTTAATGCAAACTGTACATCATCTGGCTGCTTGTAGGTAGAAAAAGCAGGGCTGGATTTCATTTTTGACAATCTATATAGTGCTTAAAAATGTTAGCAGTAGTACAGGGGGAAAAAACATTAAAAAAGAACCCCAGTGATATGGTTCTATCTTTCAAGGGGCTGAGGATTGTGACAGAGAAAACTCAGGGAATTAATACTATATTCTTCCTTAATCTATTTTTGAGAGCCTTAATTCAATTCTCATTGCTGGAAGCATGTTCAGTGTGGTGTTCACCACTGAATTTCCCATGTGTTTGGTGATACTGGTGCAGGACAAAGGAGACAGGAAAAAAACGTGTAGTTTCAATCAGTCAAACAGACAGCAAATAGAGGAAGAAAGCAGAAGTTGTTTAGGACTGTCTAGCAAGTGACAACTGTTTGATTGGCAGGAAGCCATGCTAAGCATGCTGTGCCTTTAAAATGGGTGTTTGTCTGCGGCCTGGAATATATTCAAATCAGGTTATACCAAAAGCTGTTCCAGCCATTTAGAAACCACTTATAATAATTAAAAACAGAAAGCTGTTCCTGTCTCTAAGAAACCATAATGATGACCCCCTTGCCTGAGTGTGTTCCCCCTTCTCTCCCCCAAAAAAGTCAAGAATGAAGGTCTCCTCTAAGGTATTATCTACCTTTTTCCTATATGGAATATAATTTTTCCACACACAACATGGTACAAAGTCACTAAAAATAATGATGAGCCAAAGTGACTTGGGGCCTTCCAAATACAGAAGTACTCCCCCTGTCTAAATTTGATTTCATTAAAATACATACAGGGACAGATTAAGTGGAACAGAGCACAGGCAAAGGCATGAGCAGGCTGACCAGTGGAAAAGAAGTGGGAGGGATTTTTAAAGTATTTTTTCAAATTGAAATGAGAGAGAGAGAGAGAGAGAGAGAGAGAGAGAGCAGTTTCAGTTTAAAATTTTTCAATGAGAAAACAAAAAAAGTCATGAAAAGATTAAAAACAAAAATTTTTACTTAAAAAAATTTGCAAACCATATTTATCATTTTGAACAGCTCCAGCTATTTGTAAGACCTTCATATATGAGCAAAACAATGTATATTTCACCACAAAGCAGCTATTCCAAATCAGCAACTGCTTCCATTACATTAATTTCAGGATTACTGTAATATTACATTAGAAATATCAGGAAAAAGTCTTAATAGTGAGCTCTAGACTGTGGAACAATTTCCCAAAGGAGGTAATGAAAATCCTATTTTTCTGATTCATTTTACATTAGACTTGGCAAAGTCCCTTAAGAATATACCAATGCACAATTCTTTGCTGACAGGAGGATGGATGACCTCTTATTACTTCACCAACTCTAATTTCTATGACATCTTGTTTACAAATAGTAACAAGTAGCTGCAGAACATTCACTGTGCATCCACCAATAATGTAACTGATTATTAACGGCTTGGTAAAGAATTTCGACTTGTCAAAAGCCCCTAAAAGTGCACATATGTGATTAAGGGCTACTCATTTGATTAGAAATGGTTTGCAGAGCATGTCTGAGCCATTCATAATAAAAAAGGCAACTTTTATAATTAAGTACATGTATTTGCAATAATCTTTGATGTGTTATAACTGTCATGTTCTGTTTAGTGCAGTGTAAAATATTTGTAATATATTTATGTCACTGCACAATACTGGCACCATGGTTATGAATATATTATTGACTCCTTATAACTTTATGCAAAATCCATAAGACAGAGAACACAGTTATTACCAAGGAAACAGAAATAAAGTGTTTAGGATGGCAAAATATATACTTGAAATAACTAGTAGTTAGAGGAAGTCATATATTCAACATACAGTACAATATGAAAGAATCAGACAATTGTTCTTGATGGAAAAGGATACTGTATCATCTATATTCATCCAGCTTGTGTGGTTTTGTCACAAGGGGCTCATCATAAGTAATGGAGTGATCTTGAAGAAGTAAACAAACCTCATTTTAATCAGACCAACTGACAAGTGTTGCACCTATCTGCAAGGAGAGGAACAGTTAAGACCACCCTCGAGAGGTTAGAACTATGAACAGAATAGATTCATTCTGGAAAAATGCAAATGAATAATATTTGAGGGAAAATTATCTGAAATACAGAAACCTGGAAAACAAGCAAAGCATGAGCTTGCAACACACCAAAATAGGCCAATGCAATTTTAAGCCTCGGGTACAATCATCACACCATGACTCTCATGTGGATGACTCTGGAGTGGTATGTTAAGTAGTAGGCATATCATTACCATAAAGATATTGGCTGATATATTGGAGGGAGTTCTGAGAATAGCCACCAAAAATATTTGGGAGGCTGGTGTGAGTAACAGACAGTATAAAGAATGATTAAAAGAGCTAAATATGTATACAGTGGACATAGTTTAAAAGTTGATTTAACCTTTTATCAAGACATTAACTGTTCTAGCAGTATTTCCCCATTGTAAGGATAAGAGAAACTTGTTCAAGGTGGTTATACAGCGCCTTTTCTACTATAAAAGAAAACATCTATAATGACTAACAGCTGATTAATGACTAAGGAGGGACATGATTACCATGTCCAAGTATAAACACTAAGGAGGGTAAAAAGTTATTTAGGTAGGTACAAGGAAAAATTAAGTGAAATAATTAAATGAAAACTTTGTCAAGAAAAAATTTACTGGCAATGTAATTTAGTAGCCTGTGGAATAACCTTCCCAGGGAATCAGTGGAGGCTCCATCATTTAGGATGTTTAAAACTAAACTGGACAAAGCACTGAAAAACATTCCGTAGGAACTGCCTTGGAATATGAATGAACTAGGTGACTCAAATAGTGGTGGACCTGAGTTGCAACATTCAAATCCAGATTCAAAATTTAGATGACTCCAATTCAAACCGCACTCCAGTCTTCTTATATTAGTTTCCATTACTTTGAAGCAAGCTGAAGTTTCTAGAGTGTTTGAAACATCAAGGTACAAAAATTGGTTGTGAAAGTACCTAAAAAAGCTGAGAGATTTGGTGTAGATAAGTACACATAAATATGGGTATCTGAAGCTTATTTGAACTATTCGTATCTCTAGCCTCTGCAAAATTATGTGCTGCAGTAGAGAGGGAATGTGTTTAGCAGTAGGAGTGCTACTTATACCCATTTCACTCCTCCATAATTTCCAGAGAGGATGAAAAAATGAAATGCATTTTCTTATCTAAATGAATTAATTCAACAAACACTATCAGCTGTTTTCAGTGTCATTGGGGTTGCAGGAATTTTATTTCACATACTACCAGGGATTTTTCAGAATGGTTTCAGTCTATGTACATGGTAGAGCATGGTACACTCAGCAAATACACGTAACAGCACTGCACCCCATGACCCCATCATCATGCCCAATCCAGCTGCTTTGTAAAGCAGATGTTAAGCCAGTTTACCTGGGTAACGGAAGATTCACCCGCATGTACAAGAATCTCCAGGTGGCACAAAGCCTCTCCTTTGGCCCCCATTGTAGGAGACATAATTAAGGGAAAATGGACATAAGCCAGAGCATGTCTACACCCTGGCAATTCCCCAGCTGCAAAAACATCTCCCTGGGAATTGAAGGCATTAAGGCATAAATCAGAGCCCTGAGATTGGTGTAATTGATGCTAGGGACTGACCTGGTTCCTGGCTGGCCCTGGGATTAGAGGCGCATAAAGGTGGCTTAAAGCCACTTTTTCCTCCCCCCCTCCACCCCATCTTCCGTTAAGCACAGCTCAACAGGATTGGGTGAGTTAGCCTTATATTTTCATGTTGTGTTGTTTCATTATGATTTCAGGAATAAGTGTAGTTTATTTGGAATTTTTTTTTGTTTAAATTAATTATACCCAGAAAAGTTTCTCTTGGAAGTCATATACAGGTACGTAAGTTTCACCATTTATGGTATTGACATGCATTTTTCTGATTTTGTTAAAGGTTACACTTTAGAGTGCTTGCTATGGGCGTGAGTTTTAAGGAGGGGCAGTGGCGTGGAAATATTCACCACCAGGATCACCCTGCAAGTGGTGGAGAAAGATCTGATATTTCTATGTGAGGTGACCTGAAAATTAAGTTACCCAATCCTGGCTGACCTGACCTAAGATTTCTTTGCATTCAGGAAGAAAATCTTCCTAAGAAATTAAAGGCAAAAATTAAGGATTAAAACCTTTAAAAGATTTAAAACCTACATTTTTCTCAAGTATTTCAATGTTGAAAAGATACAGTATGAAATATTAGAGTTTAAAATGAGTTAGATCACTTTAAATAATCATGGGGGAAGGGAGGATTGTAATAGACAAAAGATTAGCTTCACCTTTTCTTTAGACACCAGGTCTCAGGCATCACATCTTTTGTATTCACTAACACTCAAGATTTGGACAGATCCTTTCTAGTGTGCAAGTTATAGGAAGAGAAATCGGATGTTAATTTTTGGCATATGCCTGTTTTGTAACTAAGATCTGAAAGTCACAACACAGAAAGGATCCCCAATATCAGATGATCTAATTTCCTGTTGCATTGGGAATCAGAGATAGCATTCTACAGTAGGTGAATCAATGATAGGAGGAACACATGCTGTAGAGCTGATTACTATAAATTACCTGCTAGCACTTGTCAGTACATCCTGCTTGCCACCTAAAATATCCTCTTTTAGTGACTCATTGATATGACATTTCGGCATTTTAATACTTCAATATGAACTACCCTCCAATAAACTGCTTCAGCGGAGGATTTTATTTGACTGAATTTAGTGATCCTGGAAACAGGTTGATTTGACAGCCTTGTAAACTACACTCCTTTATTTAGCACAGAGCCAGAACAGTATAGGCAGCAGCATTGTAAGCTTCCTGATCTATCCGTAACCGGGAGAGAAGTTAAGCAGTGAGAAGTTAAGTAAATCTTTGTGTCCAGTTGCCTTTCTCCAGAGATTGAATGAGGTAATAAGTAGATCAGTGGTTTTCAAACTTTTTTTCTGGGGACGCAGTTGAAGAAAATTGTTGATGCCCATGACCCAACGGAGTTGGGTTTGGGGTGTGTGAGGGGCTCAGGGCTGGGACAGAGGGTTGAAGTGTAGGGGTGAGGGCTGTGGGGTGCGGCAAGGAATGAGGAGTTCAGGGTGTGAGGGGGGGCTCCGGGCTGGGACAAGGGGTTGAGGTGCAGGAGGGCTCTGGGCTGGGGGTGCAGGCTCTGGGGTGGGGCTGGGGATGAGGCGTTTGGGGTGCAGGAAGGGGTTCTGGGTTTGGGGAGGGCTTAGGGCTGGGTCAGGGGATTGGGGCGTGGACTTATCTCCAGTGGCTCCCAATCAGCAGTGCAGCTAGGGTACAGAGGCAGGCTTCCCACGTGTCCTGGCACTGTGGACCATGCTGCGACCCGGAAGTGGTCAGCAGCAGGTCTGGCTCCTAGGCGGAGGCGCACAAGCGCCTCTACGTGACTCTCGCCTGCAGACACGCTCGCCCCCCAACTCCCATTGGTGGGAATGCAGAGCTGGTGCTCAGGGCGGGGGCAATGCATGGAGCCCCATGGCCCCCCTGCCTAGGAGCCGGACTTGCTGCTGGCTGCTTCTGTGGTGCAGCGTGGTGTCGGAACAGGTAGGGACTAGCCTGCCTTAGCTGGGCAGCAATGTCGACAGGACTTTTAACATCCCAGTCAGCGGTGCTGCCCAGAGAAAGGCGATTCAGCACCTTACATGCTGTGACCCAGTAGTGGGTCGCAACCCGCGGTTTGAAAACCACTGAAGTAGATCCAGCAGTGCTGGTTGTGATATGAGCACCTGTCAAACAGCAACTTGACTAAGACCAGCAACTCATTTCATATAGTCAATTTGAACAGTCAACTTATAATACCATGAATTCACTACTGACCTGTAGTAGATTCAAACAGGTGATATAGTAGTGAAAAATGAATGATCTCCTGAGTCAGTCAGTCCCCCCAGATACTTTTATATGCAGAGATTAAAATTTCAAAATAAGAGCAAACAAATTGTCTAGCCAGAGGGTTTGGCCTACCAGCTGTACAATTCAGACTAGTGAGGGTGCTGTGTCACCCCTGCCCTACAATGCCTTGCTGAAGTAGCTCCCACTTTGGCTACTCACAAACAGTCTTCCAGCATGCAAGCCACACTCTGTGTGTATGTACCTCCCCTCCCCCCTCCCACTTCCCGCCCCCTGACTTCCCCCCTCAGAACCCTCAACCCATCCAACCTGTCCCCTGACTGCCCCGACCCCTATCCACACCCAGGACCCCCGGAACCCCATCCCCTAACCAACCCCCCATTCCCTGTCCTCTGACTGCCCCAACCCCTATTCAACCGCCCCCGCTCCTTGTCCCCTGACCGCCCCCCCCAAAATTCTGCCCCATCCAACCTCCCCCTGTCCCCTAACTGCCCTGCCCAGGACCCTCTGCCCCTTATCCCTCCCCCACCCCCTTACCATGCAGCTCAGAGCAGCCAGAGCCAGCCATGCTGCCCACGCAGCGGTGTGGCTGCGGGGAAGAGGAGACAGCAGGGAAAGGGCCGGGGGATAGCCTCACCAGCCAGGAGCTCAAGGGCTGGGCAGGATGGTCCCATGGGCCGGATGTGGCCCGTGGGCCGTAGTTTGCCCACCTCTGTTCAATCCGCATGGCTAATTGTAAGTACATATTTTTCCAAGGAAAATAACTGGATTGTTTGGGACCACATCTTTCCTCATAACAAAAAATAATTTTCTTTTCTTTCCTATTTGTGAGTAGCACCTGCCCCCACCAAGGAGCAAAATTCTGAAGCCTAAGCATTGGCTGTCTTCCACAACACCCCAGCCTTGTAGTTTTAACAATAGCTGAGGGACTGTGCATACAAAATATCACCATTCACATTAGAGAAAATGGCAACATTTCAACTTGCTCCAAATTCACAAATTTTCATGAAAACTCTGCTTTATCAGCACAATTGTCACAAAACCAAAAATAGAGGATTTAATTCAGCCCTAAGCAATTTGGAGCAAATTCTCACCTTATTTACATATGTGACACCAATGACATAATTTAGCTGTACGAGTGTAAACCAGGGCAGAGTTTGATCTTACCCCTCCCTTAATGCTTTACAGGGGCAAATTTTTTGGATCAGATATTCATGTTATTTACACTACTATAAATCCAGAGTAGAGGAAAGGCACAAAGAACATAACAAGTCTGGACTGCAATGCCCAGAGCAAGAGTGGATGAGATAAACCAAAGATAACATGGAAATTGATAATAGAAGCAAAATTGAACATTATCAGAATGATGTGAGAATGGCCAGATAACTGCAAGAGACTGGCAAAAGTGGAAGGCATGGAATAAAAAGGCATCAGAGAGGAATGAAGAAAGAAATACAAAGTAATTCCACTGATTGATGAACAGCTCCACATACACAGATTTCTGGAGAACATACACATGGATATGGTTTCCTACTAGGTCCATATATTGTAGCATGACTACTACTGTGGGGTGATGACTGCTCAGTGCCAAAGATTTAGCTAAACAACAGGACAGAATTCTTTCAGCAAAAGAATTGGTCAAAACCTTGGCCAAAAAAGGCTTTTCAAAAATAACACTCAAATTCTTTGCTGGGACTGTATCTTAGAAGGTTTCTCTGGCGTCCGTCCCCCATGATCATTACCTTTTTATAAAAAGTTCCACCGCTTAAATAGAAGTCACACTGAAAACTGGCTTTAAAGACCCTTAATCCAAATCCTGTCATGGGCCATATTTTAGGTGAAAATTAATCATTGTATATAAATTGTATGCATCAAACTGCTTGGGGGAAATAGGGATGAGATAAATTCTGCCCCACATTACTCCAAATGAATCCCAGGGTAACTCCATCAGCCTCCATGGAGTTCCTCCAGATTTTCACCAGTGTTACTGAGAGCAAAAGTTGTCACAGAGTCTAATGGTCATCACAAAGGACTGGGAATTCATGAGTTCTTGTCCTAGCCCTGACAGTAGTTGGCTGTCTTTCTGTTGGTCTGGTCACTCTTTAAAACATTTTGCCTTGATTTTCTCATCTGTAAAATAGGGTAATTAATAGCCAGCTAATCCTCACCTCACTATTGTTAGTTTTTGTAAAGGGCTCTTTCTCTGAGTCTTGTCCCTTATCTCATATTTATTTTCAAGATATTTTCAGTTCAAAAATTAGGAGAAGGAGAATTATTGTTTGCAGACCAATCCTAGAAGGTTGTTTTGGGGTTTTGTGTGCGTGTACTAGTAAGAAAACAGAGTGCTTGTAAAAAAAATCTTATCTGTTCCTGCTGCTAATTTTCTCACTTCAAGTCATCATCCTTTGTTTGTGACAATACAGTTGGTTGTTCCGGAAATGATTGAGATGTCTGAAACAGAAGATGAGGAACAGTTGAATGCCTAGGCAGTGGTGGTTTGAGAAAAGCTACTAAAAAAGTAGTAAAAGAAATACAGAAAATACATGACAAGCAAAAATGTACATCAATACAACTTTATGATCAAAATTTCCCATACGGCATCAGTAGGATGTTAACTGTTGATAGCATAAGTCATTAGAGGTAGAAATGCATTAAACACAGATTATCGCAGGCGCAGTGACAGAGAAGAAAAAAGTTATGGTCTTGCAAGTCCCATAGTAACAGCATGAGGAAAAAAGGATGTCTTTTACACAGCCAAGAGATCTTATCAAGCAAAGGCAGTGTGGGAAAAGGGCAGTGTCTCAGGGCCCTGAAGAATATCATGGTACAACTGTCAGATTAATATCAGAATATGAGATGTTACATGGATAATGTGTGATCTACCTAAAGAGGGCAAGCGGGTTTTCTTCCCCTCTTCCTTTGGGAGAAATTATGCAAAGCTAAACAGAGTTAGAAAAGAAGAAGGCCGAAGCTCATGGCAATAAATAGAAAGAACAGGTTCTAAAGATGAATGGAAACCTTTCCTACCAAACAGGGAATCAGTGTGCCAGGAGTCGTGGACACTGTTTATGTCTGTTTCAATCACAGTTTACAATTTATTAGAGTCAACCCCAGCACAATGCAACTTTTCAACTTAGTGAGTTTAAATGCTGGAAAATGTCATTGGCAGGAGACAAAGAGAGAAAAAACAGGGTCTCAAGCAGAAAAAAAAAGAAAAAAAATGCCTAGGTTTGCATGTATTCATCCTCTGAATTTCCTTGGCGGATTTACAGACTGTTGCGGAGAGAGAGATAGCAGTTACCCCAATGCTGGCACTCTTACTGACCATAATTAATGAGTTGTGATCAAGACAGACCTGAGCAGTTTCACAGCAAACAGATTTTCATTGTTCATTAAAAGTTAGAAAATGTTTCTTCTTAGTGACATTCCAGCTGTATCCAAGAAACTGTCAGCGGGCATTATTAATATCACCTCTCAAGTCTTGACCCATTGCCCAGGAGTCCACTGGATGACCTTGATCTCAAGGGCTTGTACTGGTAAAATGATATCTATAAATAATGCATTAGGAGTGTCTTTACATGTTGGCAGGATTGCATTTTACTCCTCTAAGTCACTTTTCAGATGCTTTCTTAATGTGCATTTTGCTTTAATTGCTTTACTATGGATTTACCCCTTCATTAAATATATTGTTTTAATAATGACTTGTCTTGTCATCAAATGTGATATGAAAAACAACAGTTGGTAGGTGCAGTTAAAAAAAATCAGTTTAAGGATATCAGAAAAAAATGATGGCAACTTTACTGGTTTTTCATTTCATGTCTTTTCTTTTCTTAATGCTGTTTATTCTGCAACAACTTGCATCTTAATGGTGCCTTTTTTGTAATCTGATGTTTCAAAGTGCTTTACAAAGCATGTAATTAACATGCACAAGAATACAGAATACAGTTATATGAAATTATGCACAAGTAGGGATGTAACATTCATCTGGTAAACCCAGTAATGATCACATTCTCTGTAACTTTTTAGATGTAGCCTCAGGCCTACAACTGTATATTTGATCTGGGGGTTATTACTGGATCTGGGTGGGTTGGTTCCCTGAAATGGAATGGCTTTTACATGTCAGCCTAGAAATTTTGCCAACTAATTTTCTGTAAATCTGACTCCTAAAATCTGGGGCCAACATTTCCAAACATGTGCATACATGTTCAGGACCTCAGCTGGAAATACCTAGGACCTGACTGTCAGAGGTGCTGAACACACACAACTTCATCTCAAGCCACTGTTAGTTGTGGATGAAAATCAGGCCCTCGTTGCATCAAGCTGGACACCCAAAAATGGATGCACACATGATCAATGGGCATTTTGAAAATGTAGGCCTCTATCAATAAGTGTACTGGCTCCTTCCCAACTCTTCTCCATTGCCAAGCCTGCCTCTCACCACCTTCTTTCATCCCATCCATGGCCTCAGAGATCCTCTACCCACTACCTCCCAAAGACTGGCTCCATCACGTATTACTGCCACTGACCCCAGGGATCCCCCGTTCATCTCCCTACTGCTTTACTCTCTTCATGATCCTGTGAGCAGCCCCAGAGATCTCCCTCTGACCTTCTGTGATGGGGTTCCGGGGTACAACCTGGACTGTGGGACCCCTAAGCCCTCAGTCCCACCAACCTGGGCTCCCTCTCACACTGTAATGCTGTTGGCAAGCTACAAAGCTCTGGTAGGTATTGCACTTACACAGACATCCACAGGCAGGGACACATCCAACTGAGTTACATGAATGCCTCTCCCAGCCACTCATGAACCAACAATAGAGAGGCTCCAGGAAATTCCCTCCAGCTCCCCAGCCTTGCACCCCAGAACTGTACCATTTTGCACTGGTCGGAAGCCTGACCAGAGTAAGTTCATTACCCATTCCACCCCTCCCTCGATGTGGCGAGGACACACACTAGCCTTTGTAACCTGAGCTGAGATTTCCCAAGCACTTCAACCAAAACACACTGTTTAGATCAAATATAAAACAGATTTATTAACTACAGAAAGAGAGATTTTAAGTGATTATAAGTAGAAAGCACAGAGATCAAAGTTGGTTACCTAAGAAATAAAATAAATTCACAGTCTAAATTCTAAACTAAAGCTAAACAGGGTTTGAATCAAGCAGTATCTCACCCTGATAGATGGTTCAAACAGGTCACAGATTCTCAATACACAGGCTGGACCCCTCCTCCAGCCCAGGGCCACCCTCCCCAGTTCAAAGTCTTTGTCCTTGTTTCTGCCAGGTGTTGAGTTGTGGGGGCAATGAATCCAAGTTATGATGTCACTTCCCCTCTTTATAGATCTATGCCTGTGATGTGGGGGGTCTGCCCCCATTGGTCAAGCAGTATCCATTGTCTACATGCTCTCTCTGACAAGTCTTTTGGGATCGCTGCTGGGAGAGTGGATTCCCTTTAATTGGCCATCAGCACATCTGGCTACTCCATTATTGTACCGGAAAAGGCTGGTTGTGTGTGTTCCCAACCTCACAACATATTTCAATAACACACACACAGCAAAACTTCATAACTTCACATACAATAATAGCACATACAATCCAACAGCATGTTAATGTTCAACAGATCATGCCTTTTAAAATGATACCTCACAAGGCAGACTTTGTACAAAACATATCCTAATTATATGACAGTGGTGAATATGGGGATTCCAGGGTGCTACTCTGAGGTACAGAGCCATCACACCCTCTCCCTCTTCCTCCCCCTACCCGTCTCCCACTTGACTCACTGATCCAGAGTTCCCCACCCATTCCCTGACTCTTCCCCCTCAGCCAGAGAGATTCCCCATTGCTACCCTGGTAAACATATTAAACAAAAACTACATTTAGTGACAGTTAAGGTTGTGTCAGGATCCACCCCATCTACTCATATCCTTAAGAGCTTGTAAATCACTTGTTAAAGGAAGGTCTGAAGCAGTCTGTTCACTTGGAAAGTTATTTTGCTTTAATACTGCATAAGCCACTACTGCTTTAGTTAACAGGCCTGGTGACTAGCTCAAAAGCAGTAGCAGACTCATAAACCAATATACATAGTCTAGTCAATAGTGGGTAACAGACAGCCATGTATAAGCAAGGGTTACACTCTGTCCCTAGCTGGAGAAGCTTGTCCCAGACTTAACTCCACAGCAGTTCAAATCCCCATATACATCTGCAGGGATTTAATCTGGGATCTAGAAGCACGAGCCTCTACTATGTGCACTAAAAGATTAGTTCAAAAGCAAGAAACCAAAACCTCTATCTATGGTCTTGCTCTTACAAGAGGACAAACGAGCCCCAGTGGGACATGCCAGGTTACAATTGCATCTTATGAAGTCCTGTAGTATGGCAGTAAGCCATATGTTCAATACATGGTCATCCTAAACCCATTGCCATTGTGTCAACATAAGGTAAAATGGGCAGCCTAAGCATGATGTCATCAGTAACAATACAGTACAATATCTTGATCAGTAACATTATCTCAATATTTGTCTTCAACATTGTCTCAACTTTTCAATCCTTAAATAATGATTTATGCAAAACATCGTTGCAACTTTTAACAAGTGTTCTTTCAATCTAGTCACATCCAGAATCAAACACATTTAATTTCATAGTTCAGCTTGTTCTATTACTTTCAAAACAGAATCTGAAGAAATGTCAGACACTCAAAAAATTTTAGTCACATGGAACTTTTAAAAACAGTCATTAAAAAAATCTTTTTTTCTAAACCACAAACCTTTACAAAAAGTTCAAGCAGTCCACAAACAGCAATAAGCATTTGGAATTGAGCCTCTACCTAAAAACACAGATTTTTAAAGACCTTTTTCACTCCTGTTAAAATAAAGTGGCATAACCTTAACTATAGTGATGCTGTTGGCTCACTATAATTCACTCTCACATACAATAAAAATAAGGCCCAAAAGTCTACAGCTTTATTATATATCTCTATATATGTGTGTGTTTGTGTTTAAAATATTTTTTTATTTTACAAAATAGTACAAATAAAGGTGAAAACATAGTTACTTCTTCACCCCACATCCTGAAAACATCAGTACTCATTCAAAGATATGCAGCCACGGTTTCAAATCACCCTCAGGTAAGCTGTCCCATTGAAGCCACTGTGACTAGTCACATAGTTATGTGAGCAAGAACTTCCCAGCTGATTACATGTATTCAAAAATGGGCCCTGTGATTTTACATACATGCACCCAAATAAAGTGTGCACCTACCAGCCCTCAGACTGTTGTCCCAATCATATTTTCCCCCCCTCCTTCAACAAGAAGAATGATGATTTGGTACAGACACAAAAAATAGTGACACTGGTCAGTGAGAAGTTTACTCTGGCAAAAGGTATCAATTTACCATAGCCCAATGTCTTTCCTCACATCCTTTGCTACAGATGCAACATACATGGCAGCTTCTATGGAAACTTTGGCTGTAGGATTGTGGGGGCATCCAAAGAGATTATTCTTTTGGTCCCTCATCAAATTCAACTGATTACTTTTGTATAAAGAGGGGAATCTTTAGGTTGTCAGCAGCCCCTTGTGCTGCAGGAGAAGTGAAACCTATCTGCGTGTGTTGGAGGGGTCCATGCACACTGTAGTGATCAGCAATAGAATAATGCATCACGGGACAATTTTTTTCAAAGTGAGCTGAGTTGACAGATCCAGGGGGGAGAGGAGTGTGCATTCTAGTGACTCTGGAGTTACTTTCTCAGTTTTTTGTTTTGTTTTGTTTTTTCTGATTATTTATCTACATGATCCCGAGTAGCCAGCAACATTACTATGAGAAATTCTCAGTTAAAATTCTCCATCCTTCCCCTATCCTCACCAGCAAAGTTACATTAAAAAATATTGAAGTATCACTGCTTCACTCAAAGGCAGCCTCACAGCTGCCGTAATTCACAGGCCCACCTTCTGTCCTGGCATTAGCTTTACTACAGAGAAAAATATATGTCCCGTAGCTGCACCATGTGGCTGTGTACAAAACACATGCAAGATTGATGACAGCTAATTCTTCTGTCTCTCCACACCATTTCTTTCTTTGGATGGTGAGTGCTGCTTACCATGTTTCCATCTCCCTGTTGCAGAAGGTTTGGGAGTGGCCTACTCACCAGATCTTATTGGCCACTAGGGGAGTAAGGGCACAGACAGCATGAAGTAGGAAAAATGCTACTATCCCCCTTCAGTTTGATTCCAGTATCTGGTTAAACTTATGACCTCAAATTTGGTATCTGGATAAATTAGGGGAGGGGAGTATTTGATACATCCCTATGAACCAGTGAAGGAAATTCAGCAGGACGCAGGGCTTTCCTTCCCCCTTCTTCTTCTTTTACAGTGCCTTTGGGTCTCTAATTTCTTCTTACCACAAATATTCAACCACACTGTCATCTTCCAGGAGCATAATACAGCCCATCCACCCTCAGTGCAGAAAGAGGGTTACTGACAGAAATGCAGATCTGTGTGACTAACTCAATCAGAGGTGAGAATACTATCCACTAAAACACCAGGCCATTAATGTTATTGTTGACGTGTAAAACCTGGTGTGTTTGCAAGCAAGAGCATGAGGTTTGCTAAAACCTTGGCCAATCAGCAGCATGAATGCATCTCACTCTTCAGAGAAGGATGATGTATCATCCTTTACCATGGTGCTGTAAGATTCTGTCTCAGTCAACAAACCGTTTCCTACTTAAAATTTGCTAAAGGAAAAACATGAGGAATTTTTTTTGGGGGGGTGGGCGGGATATGTATATATAAAATGAAGCTGTGCAGAATTTAGTGTATCACAACTTTTCTGAATGAGCCATGTACTGCAGAGGAGAAGAGGGATTTGACTTGATTTTATCTTTAACCATGCTGTTTCAGGAAGAATCTGGGGGAGGGGAGAAGCCCAACAGACCATTTCATAAACTGGGGTGTTACTGCCATCTAGCGGACTGTCTGCTACCCAATACAACAATAATTCACAAGTCTGTACTAGGCAATCTGACCTGAAGCTGAAAGTGTGGAGGAAGGGAAAGAATATCTGCCACAGCAAATCTAGTAAGGAAGAATAATAGTTACAGGAGCAAGCCACTTCTGTGCCTTTCCCAATAATAATTAAATAATTAAAATTAAATAATAATAACTTAGCTAAGAAGAGTGAAATCTGAGGTGAATTTTGTTAATGGGATTTTTTTGATAAGTAACACTCCACACAGTGTCGGATCATTATCCCAGTCTGAAATCAAATAGTCAGTTTTAAAGCCCAATTTTCTACCCTCTCTCACAGAACATAGTAAAAATGTCTATTTTCCACAGTGAAATCTACACAAGGGTCAGAACACAGTCTGTGTTAAAGTAATTTTCAGGGTGACCTGGAGAGCTCATAACACAGAACCAATAAATGTATGGACATAACTACTTCAGTGGAAAACACTGTGTAGTAGGGATAATAATTCTGGGACATATTAAATACCAAAGAACAGTAACCAGTTTGGATGATAATCTTATTCCACTGATCTGCACATTAGATGTGAGCAGGAGACATCAGCAGCACCCCAGAGCCCAAATGCTGCTAGCTAATTCAGTTCTGTCTAGGAAAGCAGTGAAATGCAACCTTCCTTTCAGAGTCCCTCCATCCAAAATGTCATGTGAGAAAGGAAGCCCTCTTAGCCCAAAGGGTGTCTTTCCACCATACAGCCAACTACTGTACAGTTTTTGTCAACAAGCGTCAGACGTTTAAGAAAACAGTGACCAAACAAAACACATACCTATGGCTTTACTGGGATTTCAGAGAAGATGAAATACTAATGTTAACATGCAGCGCTGTCATGCTTACTTACACTGAATAGAGCACAACTCGTGTGGATCTAGTTCCACGTGCTCCCGCACTGGGGGAACTGAATGCCTGGGATTGAGACATCAGCACTTGTAGGGCTCTTCAGTGTACTGGGGAGACAAGGGGGCAGCCCCCAGAGAACACTTCCAGCACCAATGCCTCAGCACAGAGATGGTGTACACCTCTCTTCACATGCCCCGTGTCGAACTTGTCTCAATCTCCTCTCTCTCACACACATCTCCGAGCAACCTCATGCATACCACACATCGTTTTATTAAATGGGCAATCCTATGTGGGGGCTTTGAAGGCTTATCAGGGCTACATGGGGTAGGGAGGCTGAATGCCCATGTAGGCATTGGGAAATATGGGGGGTGATTGGGAAGGGCAGGAGGTTATGTCAGGAAGCAGATTAGGGTTCGAGGAGTGTTGGACCAAGGCTGTGTAGGAGCCCAGGGCCTTCATGTTGAGGCCTTGATACTTGAAGGGCCCTCCCAGGACTACTGCTCATCTCCCAGCACACCAAGGCAGCATTGCCACAGAGAGCGCTGGATATACTCAGATCTTGATCCAGAGACACTTGGCATATTTTAAAGACATTTTTTTAAAACCCTAAAACCATTGGTGGAATGACTATGTAAAATCCAGTTTGCATGAACAGCCAGTGAGGAGCAGTGAAGTGGGAAATATTTAATGCATCTTCTCTGTTAGCACATGACTCATCTTCTTAGCATGTTAAAATGAGGATTTTCAGGTCTTTTTTGTAGTCTTCATCAAGTCTATTCTTTATTAGTGTCTGCTGAGTTCTTACTCTATATATTCAGCATTATCTGACTGTTCAAATTCATCTCCCTTGACAGTATGAGAACAGCAGCTGCTAGGTCTGAATCTCAGCTAATGAATGTTTAAGAGACAAGTACATTGGGGTGCAAGGTGACCTGTCCATTTAGAAGCTGTTTATTTTCCTCTTTCTTTTGTTCATCTCTGGTATTTATGAGAGAAGGAGTCTTTAGTACTGCTGGTCAAAGATTAAAAAAAACCCCAACAACTAATTAACACTTAAGCCTGATCTTCAAAGACTAACATACCTTAACTTTGCATTGTATAGTCCCACTGAAGTCAGAGCTAAAGTTAAGCAGGTATTTAAGTCTTTGCAGGATCAGGACCATAATTTTGAAATTAAAGTCATAGCCTGTTTTGCTATTATATGTAGGTTGATATATAAGAGTATGTGGCTGACTGCCGAATATTCAGGAAAATGTTTGCAAATCATGAAAGTTTCACAAATTTTAACCTGAATAATTATTCCTCTGAAAAAGTGTAATGAACATTGGTTAGCCATTATTCAGCATTCTTCTGAATCATCCCATCAGGCAGCCCCTCCATCCAAAATGTCATGTGAGAAAGGAAGCCCACTTAGTCCAAATGACTAATTTTCTGTTCCACCATACAGCCAACTATGTACAGTTTTGTCAACAAGCATTAGACATTAAAAAAACACTGACAAAACAATCCTATGTTACTTAGGTGAGCAATCACACAACATGAATAACAAACTACAAATGATGAATATTTGATGCAAACTGTTCACAAGTCCCCAGAAAGCTACACAGTATTTACTAAAACTATTTGGCAAATTACTTAGGAAGAACTAAAACATCCGCTAAAACCAGGACTGATTTCTGACTCATTAGCAAATCAAAACCAAGAATAACATTCAGAACAAATAGCTTAAGAAACCACTGTTGAGTTGTCCAGTTGTGGCAGTCTGAGGCGAATTCTTGCTATACTTTTTAAAGCAGTAATCCTGGGAAGGGTGAGTGGGAGATCCCTTGCTTCCCCTCTCGAAGACTCCAGGGAAAATATTTCCTTTAAATTATAGTCTCTTAAGTTCTGGGGTACTCTGTTGAAATGAATATACATTGGACTGTGACACAGAGGAAGTGAAAATGAGACTTACCTGATATTCCTTTTCTTTTCCAAATTCCTACAGCATTCTGGTTGTTTCAGTTTACCCAAGGGCATATCGGAGACAATCTCCTATTTGTGTATCACCTTTTTGTTTAGAGAGGGAGAGGGGACATATAAATATAAAGGAGTTGCTTTGCTTGAGAAGAGGGTTTTGCCTGAAACAAGTAACAAGGGGTCTGAATTTGCCGACAGCCATTTCCTGTAAATAAGTGCAACTGGGAAGAGACTTAGCCAGTGGACAATTTTCAGGCACAAGGAAGCAAGTTGCTTATGAAAGGATCTAAAAACTGGACTGAAGTGTGAGAACAGTGAGAAATCCAGTTGGGCATCTTCTCCCCCGTATGTCAGCCCTCCCCAGCGTCCAGGCCTATAGAGCCATTTTAGTAAGTCTGACTCTATGTGATATTGTGTGCTCAGTTGTCTGATTTATCAGGCCTCAATTGCCTTATGGAGTATGAAAAATCTCTCTTCCTTCTCTGCTCAGAATACATGTAAGTTTTATTAGCTCCATGGCTCTTTCTTAGGGATGCTTTTTCTGGTGCAGACTGATTGAAAAGTGCTGCTGTCCCCCAAATGGCTGCTGGTTTGACACTTTTTGACATTTCTAAACAACTTATATTCTTCCTGCCAACTCCCTATTGCTTTCTAAACCTTTTTAATCCATCCAAATGCAAACTAATCTACTGAGAGAAAGAGAACAAGTCTGGCCTGGGCAGCAAAACTGGAATTGTCAGTGGTAGAAATGATAAATATGTCTGCTAGAAAAAGAGAAACTCAAAACAGAAAAGGACAAAGAAGGAAAAACCCCACAAACATTGTATCCTGTTAAGGTTATCTGTTTTATAGAAACATGCATCCAGTAGCATTGTGTAATATCTGCATGGAGAAAGACAGTTTGGAAGCAGGCACAAAAGGTGCTTAATCATATGGAATAAATCAGTGGTCCCCTAGGGGGATTCTAGCTACTTAGACATGAGGACCTAAGTAGATATTTGTTAATAAACGTTTTCAAAGAAAGAGTTTCCAAAAGCCTTTATTAGTAGTATTCTAGCATGCTTTATTCCTTTGGATTGTGAAGTTCAAAGAATCAACCCATTTCTAAAATGATTTTTTGATCTTTCAGCTCGTACAATGTGTGTTTGGAGAAAATCAGTGTCCCAAAATACCCCCCCCCATGCCCATACACACTTATTTTTAATTTCAAGAGGCCACTAAATTCCACAAATAAAAAATGCATAGTCCTTCTTTTAATTATCTATAGGGCCTGAATTTCAAGCTGGGTCTCCATTTTTTTGCAGCCACTATATTGCCTCCTTAAAATAATGGCACCTGCATTTGTATGCCCAAAATTCACTGCGGGCACAAAGGCTACCATTAAGAGTCATGTAATTAATTGTCTACATAGAAGGATTTGTATCTAACATTTACTGCAGGCATAAGAATGAAAACACAATTAAGTGGAGGTGAAAAAAACATGCCTGCAAAAGAACTGGTTTGAAAACCAGGTTCATAACATACAGGGAAAGATCATGACCATGAGCACACGTAAACCCTAACATGCCCTGTATTCTTAATCTATTAATCCAATGTGCCACAAGCTGCAGTGCTTTCAACAGACTCAGATTCATTCTATTTATGGAACAGGCTCCCATTTGCAAGCTCTGCAATTTCCGTCTTCCCCAAGGCCTGCCTCTCCTTCTCCCCATCCCAACATTGCACAAACAGCGCACAGCTGCAACGGCTCTCCTAGTCCAGCTGGCACATTTGCAGTTGTGTGCTAGCCAGACAGACAAAGCTCAGTGTTCCTTCTGCCTACCCATCTCTTCTGAATGTTATTGGTACCCCACACAGTAGCCTGCCTGTCTTTCTAAAGTGACATCCTGCAAATCATTATGACCCCAGCCCAGCCTTCAGTGGCTAGATTTTCAAAAGAGCCCGGCACATTGGGTGCTGAGCCCTTTAAAAAATATTGCCCTAACGGTCCCTGGGTGCTGAGCTCTTTTGAAAATCTGGCCTTTATTTGGGTGCCTAGGCAGGAGCTGAGCTCTTGAAAATGGAGCCCTGTATCTACTCCAGATTCACAGATTAGTATGAATTTATTTCTCCAGCTCAGCAATGAAGGAAGAAAGTAAATATCCTTCAAAATTGCAACACAACCAAATTAAAACATATCCCATGACACACATAGTAGGAAAACATCTACTTCTTTTTAGTATCCAGATCCTACAGTTCTCCAGCTACAAGTCCATCACACTAGCAAACAGCAGAAGTCAGCCTTCAGCCAGTTTCTTTGCTCCCTCTAAAGAAGCAGATGGCTAAAATGTGTAATGATACCAGCAAATGAGAATCTATAAAAGTAAATCATCTGGATGACAACCTGGGCTGGATTTAAAATGGAACGTGTGTACATCCCTTTTGGAGCCAGACATGATATTCCCCAGCAAAGCAGACTCTCTTCTCTTTGTCGTTCCTATGCACGAGCAAAGCTCCGAGGAGATAAATATTAGGGAACGAGGGAGGAATTGTAAGCTTCATGTCTGTGTCTTTAATAAAACCTTGACTTTCTGTTATGCTTTTCTCTCGGAAATACCACTATTTTATTACAAGATCTGGAAGCTCATACTGCAAGCTAGTTTAGAGCCTGTAATAAAACCGTCATTGAAACAGGTTCCTCATATGATTTGTGATAAAACTGCCTGAATGCCAGCCTTTGAAAAAACTGTGCTTTTAAGGATTATTCTTGGTACCTAGTTTCAGCAGCCTTCCACTCAATGGGCCCCAAACAGAGATGTGTCAGTCTACTCAATGAGGTTCCATATTCCACTGTAGCCATCTGGCCAGGGCAAGTGTCAACACCAGAATATAAGGTTTAATGACGTCCATTAGTAATTGCAGTTTACTGTCAGAATCAACAGGCATGAAATGTGTGCAGCAAAAGCTGAAAGCATATGAAACTTGCTGGGTTTTATGACAAACTTTAAGTTGATAAATTGATCATATACACTCTGGACAAGCAAAATTCACTGTCTCTGCAAGGCTGTATCAAGCATCACACATAGACTACAGGGACATAATAGAGGTATATAAGATGCTATTAAACAGCATAGTCAAGTGGGATGGAGTGGGGAGAGAAGGAACAAGGGCACGTTCAATTCATTTAAAAACTTGCTAAAGAAAACACTTTTTCTTGGAGTGTAAAATTCACCCCTGTGCAGAGGGCTAAATACTGTATATGCCTTGGGCACAATTCCAAAGTCTCACATGTTCTCCATTCCACCCAGAGCATTCTTCATATTCCCAGCTATTCTTTTCAGGTCTCCCCCTCAGTCTTCTTATATCTATATTAACTCATTAAGTCACCAAAACCCGCCTTGACAATTCCAGACTATAACCTTTAGGAAGGGAATACCTTTAATTTGGAAAGTTAAGGTGTCCCCAAAACAAACCATTGTGATAGAACAGACTTAGATTTGAGGGGATGGTAAACTCTGGTTCTTCCACCTATTGTGGTACACATTTAGTATTTTCAGTCATTTAAAACACCTTGAGATGCTCCATCCTTGTGAATTCTTTGGATTTATCTTTCTCTGTATCTGAGCTTTAAAGGAACTGTTTTCTTATTAATTATTATTTAGTCCTTGAACAAATATTCTCTTAATCTAGACTCCATTGTAATTCAACCCCATAAAATGGTATCTTTTTTATTTTCATATACTCGGAATATGTATAATATAAAATGGGTTTATCTATAGTCACACAGAATAACACAATTTATCACAGTTAGTTTGGTTCTAAAGAATTAAGCTAAGTACTAACTGCCTCAAGCTGTTTCATATGAAATTAAATTTGTGTTAAACAGTTTTAATGCTTAGGGGAGAGCAAAATAAACTAGATGTTGCAATATCATGATTTACTGGGACTTCAAGTTGGCTGTGTTTTGGGGCGGCTATCACCAGACTAAGATGTCATCAGCAAACTTTCATCATTACCTAAGACTTTCCATATGTTTCTGTCCCAAAACAGATAAAATAAATCAGAAATATCTATAGATTAAAATATTCCACATTTAACACACTGAAATCAAAGATTTTTTTAAAAATCTAATAATCAGAGCACCCAATTAGAGTCCAATACTGAACATATAGTAACAGCCTTTTCACTTTATTTCCTTTCCAAACTGCCCTGAAGGATACATCTGGTATGCTCCCTCCTCTGTTAAATACATCCCATCTCCAACCCATACACATTTCACCCTGGAAGGAGAAAGGGACAAGGAGAGGATGTTAAAATTATTTTACAGAAGCTCAAACATTTTGACAGACAATCAAGCTCATGCGAAGACAATGCAGAAAAAGAGCTATAATAGCCTGGATACAGGATCATTAGTTAAATTCCTGAATGCTATAATGCTGCTAATATAAGATGATAATCCAACTCAATTAGTCATTTCAGTAAAACAAGATATTAACAAATCTCTTATCTTAGAAAGTGCCATTATCATCATGACATTTAATAAAAACAAATTCATCACGGCAGTAATGTTAATGCAAAAACATATATTTACCATGCAAGGGAAAATGGAAATTGCTATTGAGCAGTAATTGTGTGGCTAAAAGGTTGTGATTTTCATACTGTGTTTCCAGTGCAGCAATGATATCTCACAGGCCTTTCTATAGCACCCATTACTGTGGGTATCTACGTGCCAAACAAGCAAAAAAGATCCAGGTGGACTTCATTGAGGCTTCTGCCCTTTACCTTTTCCTAGGATGTTCTGCTAGAGTTTCCTTGTTTTTAAACAATACTCTGGGAAGTTAAATATCTAATGATCACATATAAATCATTAAAGCATGCAGCGATCCATCTCCCACTAAAGATATTGGAAATAATCCTATTGTTTTCAAAGGGAGTTGAATGGGGCACAGACTCCTAAGGTCCCTTCTGTTTCTTTCACAGGTCATCTCTGGCCCAAGCCACACAGCTGGCCAACCCCTGGATCTGGTCTTTGAATTATATGTCAATAACAAGGCAATGACAATTCACCCACTATCTTGGGCAGACCAGCATCTCATTAAGGCAGTGGTCAGAGCTTTCCCAGCTCCCAGGCAACCAGACAGACCCATGGTCCTCATTAGATGGCAAGTAATGATGGACTTTATCACATTCTAAAGCATGCTAAAAGCCAGCAGCACCCCACTCAGAGGATGAGGAGTTGAAGCTCTGGTGAATCATCATCACTGTACGCTAGCCTCGACAATGCTGGCCTCCAAATGGCCCATCTCTTCCCATAGCCCACAAAGATTTCTTTTTCTGACATGTGCAAGATGGAGAGGGGTAGAAACTGGAAAGCCTATTGTAGACAATGAAGTCTGATACAGAGAGGGGGAGACAGAATTTTTCCAAAGCTATGTTTAGGATGTATTATAGGCCAAGAGAAAAATCCTCGACTGAAGGTGCTGAATCCTGTTCCAAGGAGCTATCCAGGTTGATAAACAGCCTTATCAATCCAGAGTGCCTACAATACTCCACTAAACCCAGCACCTACTGCTCCAAAGAAATATCATCCTGCTTCATTGTAAAGACCATGCATACTCAGGAAGTCTTCCCAAACAGCATTTATCTGCTCCCTTTTTGCTCACCAACAGGTGCCCATGTGTATTTCTGGAGCTCTGGGCAACCTGAAGGATTCTTGACCCAAGACCTGTGAATCCAACCCATGCCCTTCCTGGCTTGTGGAAGAGAGTCATGAGCAACTGGTGCCACTCATGACTGAGAGAGTCAATGCCTCATTCAGGGAAGGAAACTTTCCTTTCTCCTTCAAGCACACAATAGTCTGACCAACACTGAACAAACTCTGGATACATCAGTTCTGGCTAACTACCACCAATATCAAACCTTAGTGTCCTGAGTAAGCACATACAGAAGCTAGCCAAAGGCCAACTACAAATTTATCTAATTGCAGCTAATATTCTAGATTCATAGAATCATAGAATATCAGGATTGGAAGGGACCTCAGGAGGTCATCTAGTCCAACCCCCTGCTCAAAGCAGGACCAATCCCCAACTAAATCATCCCAGCCAGGGCTTTGTCAAGCCTGACCTTAAAAACTTCTAGGGAAGGAGATTCCACCACCTCCCTAGGTAACCCATTCCAGTGTTTCACCACCCTCCTAGTGAAAAAGTTTTTCCTAATATCCAACCTAAACCTCCCCCACTGCAACTTGAGACCATTACTCCTCGTTCTGTCATCCGCTACCACTGAGAACATTCTAGATCCATCCTCTTTGGAACCCCCTTTCAGATAGTTGAAAGCAGCTATCAAATCCCCCCTCATTCTTCTCTTCCGCAGAATAAACAATCCCAGTTCCCTCAGCCTCTCCTCATAAGTCATGTGTTCCGGTCCCCTAATCATTTTTGTTGCCCTCCGCTAGACTCTTTCCAATTTTTCCACATCCTTCTTGTAGTGTGGGGCCCAAAACTGGACACAGTACTCCAAATGAGGCCTCACCAATGTCGAATAGAGAGGAAAGATCATGTCCCTTGATCTGCTGGCAATGCCCCTACTTATATATCCCAAAATGCCATTGGCCTTCTTGGCAACAAGGGCACATTGTTGACTCATATCCAGCTTCTCGTCTACTGTAACCCCTTGGTCCTTTTCTGCAGAACTGCTGCCTAGCCATTCAGTCCCTAGTCTGTAGCGGTGCATGGGATTCTTCCGTTCTAAGTGCAGAACTCTGCACTTGTCCTTGTTGAACCTCATCAGATTTCTTTTGGCCCAATCCCCTAATTTGTCTAGGGCCCTCTGTATCCTGATTCAGTGCAATCTGAATGGAGGCCAGCACACTGAACTGAATTTGCTTTAGTGGTACTGGTGGATGATCTCCTTTGGTCACTGGATAGAGGGCTGGCATCCATTTTCATCCTCATGGACCTTTCTGCAGAATTTGAAACTGCTGACCATGTGATATTGCTGTCTTGCCTGAAAAAGGTGGCAGGGGACCAGGGCAATGCATTAAAATGATTTGAGTAGTACCAGGAGGGACACAACCAATAGTAGTAATAGGAAACTGCACCTCCTCCACTAGAGCTCTCACTTGTGGAGGATCAATTCCTCTCTGGTCCTATTCAACATCTACATGTAGCCAAGTGTGTGAACTGGTCCGATGACACAAGTGCCAATAATAAGATGATGATACACAGCTCTGCCTATCCTTATCCACATGCAGACCACACCACAGCCACTAATATGGCCCAGTGGTTGGACAAGATCAGCTCATGGATGAAAAACAGATGGTTGAGGGTGAACCCAAGCAAGTTAGAGGCAATGCTGGTGGGCAGGGGAAAGCACTTTGAGGAATTTGCAGCCACAGTGCAGCCTGCTTTGGCTGAAGGCAGACACCCACAATTGGTCAATTCAGCCCATAGTTTTGGAATATGCTTTGATTCTTCACTGATGCTAAGCTCTCACACAGCAGCATTCACCAGTAATGCTTTCTGTCATCTCCAGTTGACCAGCAGTCATCCCATCAAGGAAGAGGAGGCATCAGTTATTCATGCCTTCATCACCACTTCTCTGGCCAACAGAAACACAGCATACCGCAGTGTGAAAGCCTCAGCTCTTAGGAATCTTTTGCCAAGTTATTTTAGTTCCATTACAGAAATACAAAAATGTATTTCTGTGTGTGGTGAGAACACCAATAACTTTAATAGGAAAGGAAGGAGTTTGAATTATTCTGCATCAGTCTAGTCTGATGAACAGGCAGACATGTTTTGACGCATCTGTACAGCTGCTGATGCTAGCATATTGGACTCCAGGAGCTCCAAAAGTGAGAGGAAACAATCAAGGACAAGAGAGGAAAGTTACTTCAAAAAACTGGATCAAAACAACCTGTAAGAATTTCCTGCTGGAGTCATGAAGACCCAGAAAAATAACACAAGAGGTTACTAGTATACATGTCTGCTTTACAATGTGTATGTGAACAAAGCAAAAATCTCAGTCTCCACAACATTTGAAGAGCAGGATTTTCTATATTTCAAAACCCTTAGCCTATGAGCAGATTTGCATATAACTGAGTTTTTAATAGGATTAGCTTTAATTGGGATACATGTCACTGATCAGAATTAGACTCAGCCCCTCTGTGGCAGGGAACGAAGAAGAATTGGGACAGAAAAATGAAAATAAGATTAAAACTGAGATGGATTGCATCACTGTTGAATGAAAGAGACTTGAAGATGCACATAAAATTGATATTCTACATAATAAAGAACAGAAATCACAGACTGGAACTATCTCAAAATAGCAGGCCTACCATAAAGATTCATGTCTGTACAAACCTTGGACTGTAACAATTGCCATTGTTTGGGAGGACATTTAAAGAATCAGATGCTGTCCTCGTACACAAGACTAACATCAAGGACTAATACACTATAGCTCTACCTACGTTAGTATATATTGTAAATCATTGTAAATCATTGTTCAATTATGTCCTTCCCTTTAGAAGGTGGAGGAAATGCATTTTATAAGATCACTTTTAAATTTGGTAATAGGGATATGCAGTGTACCAGAAGGCATAAACATCTATTTAAAAATAGTGAGACATTTGTATGTCTGTAGGTTAGTATCATCAGTTCACCTGAGCATTTGAGTGTCTGGTAGTTAAACTGGATTAACTCTGCAATGTGTATAATGGAACAATTTTTCCCCCAAGGACAAGTCAGTCACCAAAGGCTTTCATTATCATCTCTTTGATGCTGTGAGACTGCTTTGATGCTCTAGAACAAAAAGTCTTTTCCAGATGGAACACAAGGAATTGAGTACTTGGTTTTTTTAAAAAAAAATATTATGGGGATTATTTATTATTAATTATTATTATTATATAGATTATAAACATATATATTATCTTATCTATAAAATCATAATTAGGAAGGTGTACAATGTCTAAGAGTTTGGGTTTAATGTTTTGGGAGGACAATATGGGAAGAAGAAACATTTGTTAAAACAACAAAAAAGAATCACGCAACTGAATCTGTCCAAGCCAGCTTATCAAATTTTCCTCCTGGTTTAGAAGCACCTTGCTCCACAAACAGTTTCATTGAGTCAATGGGTTTTCTTACAAAGTAGTCATTGCAAGTACATTAGAACTTGGCCCTCTGATACCCAGATCAAGATTAAGCCCAAAGTGAGAAAGAAAGAATGAAACAAAACCTCCTCCCACAGCCAAGGATGGTCATTCAGATGTTACCTTCAGCTCTCAGAGCCCGTGGTTCCAGTCCTTCTGCTGAATGCTCAGGTTTCTGCCTTTTTGGCAAAGTTTCTTCACCTTAGCATTCTCTAAGATAATGCAGACAGTGATAGGCGATCAGTTACCACTAAAAAAAAAGGAGAGAGAGAGAGGCAAACACACACAAAGCAGCCCATACCAAATGCTAGATTTTCACTTGGAAAATTTTAGTAAGAATTGGGAGTCATTGCAAATTTGGACCAAGACAAAATGTGGCCATTTCCATCATAGAATATGAGGGGTTGGGGGAGAGTTTGTCATTATCATCATAATTGTTTAAGAGTGAAGAAAGCCATAATTCTTCCTTGACACAAAAGTTCATCTTCTTAACATTTGAGTAGACATTTATTTTAACTGTAAATGATTTTAGGTCTGTATAAAAGCCATTCCAATTCCACTGCACTGAAGGCCTTCTATGGCCCTTATTTCAGACAGTGGGTTTGGCCCTCTAAAAGTATATTTGTATCAGAATTCACTTTAAGCTGCTCCTACTGTACTTGGATAAATGAATGGATGCTGCCACTTCTATAATAACTTTGTCTCCTTTGGAAATATTATTTTGTCAACTCTTCTGAATCAATACTTGAGTTGAACATTTCCATACAATTCCTACCACAGAAGGGAAGAATTATATCTCCTGGTTTTCCTATGGTGAAAGCACAACAGTGTCACAGCAGGGTCAGGAACAGGTGTCCTGAGCATAAAGAAAGGTTGGATACCCAAATGTTTGTCTCCTTCCTAAAAATGGTAACTTTCGCTATCTCTAAAACAAAATTCCTCCTAAACCAGCACACTCTTGCCCCTAAAATGGACTCTGCAGATGAATTTCATTCTTCCTCCCTTATCTGGGTCCTTCATTTTTTGCTTCAGCGAGGTAGACAGACACCAAGAAGCAGGTGGTTGGCAGAAATGAGCTGTGCTTTCTGATTTAGCTGTGCCTACTGCTTGCTAATTATCTCAGACTCATTACTCCATCTGTGCTCCTCTATGAGGCATGGATCATTAGGGTCTGGCCTTAATCAGTACATATTATCAGGAGTATTTAGGACTTTTGTTACAGTGCTAGAAATTATGAATGGGCAAACTTCAAGGGTTTGCTATTCCATTTGGATAAACGTACAACATTCTGGATTGTTATCTACACTGTTCAAACCTCCTGAAATTGCAAAATTGGCCTGAAAATCTCATGACTCTAGCTTTTCTTATGAACCATATTTTTGTTATGTGTTTCTATAGTGTCTAGCACAATGGTCCATGACTGGGGCCCTTAGGAGAAGATGCAATACAAGCAATACATATAGTAATTTCCAACTTCAGGACTGGCCACAAATATTGCAAACAACAACTCTCCTTGTAGCATTTTTGCACTTTTGACAAGGACGTAGACCCAAAACACAAAGTCTCCAAACATTGGAAAACCTCAAAACAAAAAATAAGATCTACCTTGGTACAGTAAATGAGTGAAATTTCTTTTACCAACCTAATTTTATTTAACTACTTCTAATACCAATACATTATGAAAACAACATTCAGCCCTAAAATAGAACAAAAGAGTCAGTACGGTTAGGAATCTTACCTTATTCCCAACTAACAAAGAGAAAACAAAACAGTCCACTCAGAGTAACACTGTGATAAAGCACAGCAATGATTTAGGGGTACAACACTTTCAACCATATTATGACGACAGTCAAGGAGGAATCATTAAAGAGAAGTCTGATACTAATGTAAAGATTGAGAATTGAAATCTGAGTGGAACCAGTATTTCTTGCCCTCTAATAGGAATTCTCCATTCTACGTGCTTCTTTCATGCTTGGGAGACCATAGGGATCCATATTTTGGAATAGCCTCCATAGCTGGATCACTGTAAGTGCTGAGATGCTATTTGCATTTACATAAAACTCTTGCATCTAGAGGGGTTCTGCATTTTTGGTCTCATCTCTCAAAAGTAATCTGTTTCACCACAGAAATGGCTGAGCTCACTTATTCAAGAGAAGACCTAGATAAGCCTTTTCCCTGGGATTCAGTACCCAAGAGCAAAATGTGTACAGCATGTGATAGCCAATTAAATGCTAAGAACCAGATTTACAAAGATATTTAGGTACTTACAAAGTTCAGACAGGCCCTTTAAGTGAATTATTAGGCATCTAATTCTCAATGAAAGGCAATAAGAATTTTAATAATTTCAATAAATTAGAAATAGAAGCTTAATGAAAATTACTATTTTTTAATAAATTTATCTAAACCATTCATTTCTCCCATCATAGAATCATAGGACTGGAAGGGACCTCAAGAAGTCATCTAGTCCAGTCCCCTGCACTCATGGCAGGACTAAGTATTATCTAGACCATCCCTGACAGGTGTTTGTCTAACCTGCTCTTAGAAATCTCCAATGATGGAGATTCCACAACCTCCCTAGGCAATTTATTCCAGTGTGTATAATAGACCCAACCAGCCACCACACACTGGGGACATAGACAGCACGTTATATGCTGAACCAATCTCTTCCCCAGATTCAAAAAATCTTCAGGAAGAATCCTCTAAAGCATATATTTTCAACTTCCTTTCATAAGGAAAGGTAGAAAGATATTTCAGTGTTCATAAGGGCTGACAAGAGATTAAAAAAATTAATTGTGATTAATTGTGCGATGAATCACACTGTTTAACAATAGTGGAATACCATTTATTGAAATATTTTAGGATGTTTTCTACATTTTCAAATATATTGATTTCAATTACAACACAGAATACAAAGTGTACAGAGCTCACTTTATATTTATTTTTAATTACAGATATTTGCACTGTAAAAAACAAAAGAAATAGTATTTTTCAATTTACCTAATGCAAGTACTATAGTGTAATCTCTTTATCATGAAAGTTGAACTTACAAGAGTAGAATTATATACAAAAAAAAAACCTATACTCAAAAATAAAACAATATAACACTTTAGAGCCTACAAGTCCACTCAGTCATACTTCTTGTTCAGCCAATTGCTCAGACAAACAAGTTTGTTTACATTTGCAGGAGATAATGCTGCCCGCTTCTTGATCACAATGTCACCTGAAAGTGAGAACAGGTGTTCGCATGGCACTGTTGTAGCCCAACTACCATTCCAGAGGACATGCATCCATGCTGATGACGAGTTCTGCTCGATAACAATCCAAAGCAGTGCGGACTGACGCATGTTCATTTTCATCATCTGAGTCAGATGCCACCAGCAGAAGGTTGATTTTCTTTTTTGGTGGTTCAGGTTCTGGTAGTTTCCACATTGGAGTTTTGCTCTTTTAAGACTTCTGAAAACATGCTCCACACCTCGTCCCTCTCAGATTTTGGAAGGCAATTCAGATTCTTAAACCTTGGGTCGAGTGCTGTAGCTATCTTTCGAAATCTCACATTGGTACCTTCTTTGCGTTTTGTCAAATCTACAGCAAAAGTGTTCTTAAAATGAACATGCGCTGAGTCATCATCTGAGACTACTATAACGTGGAATATATGGCAGAATGTGGGTAAAACAGAGCCGAAGACATACAATTCTCCTCCAGGAGTTCATTCACAAATGTAATTAATGCATTATTTTTTTAATGAGCGTCATCAGCATAGAAGCATGTCCTCTGGAATGGTGGCCAAAGCATGAAGGGGCATACGAATGTTTAGCATATCTGGCACATAAATATCTTGCAATGCCGGCTACAAAAGTCCCATGCGAATGCCTGTTCTCACTTTATGGTGACATTGTAAATAAGAAGTGTGCATCATTATCTCCATAAATGTAACCAAACTTGTTTGTCTAAGTGATTGGCTGAACAAGAAGTAGGACTGAATGGATTTGTCGGCTCTAAAGTTTTACAATGTTTTGTTTTTGACTGCAGCTATGTAACCAAAAAAAATCTACATTTGTAAATTGCACTTTCATGATAAAGAGATTGTACTACAGTAAATATGTATTGTATGAGATTAATTGAAAAATACTATTTCTTTTACCATTTTACAGTGCAAATATTTGTAATAAATAATAATACTATAAAGTGAGCACTGTACACTTTGCATTCTGTGTTGTAATTGAAATCAATATATTTTAAAACGTAGAAAAACATCCAAAATATTTAATAAATTTCAATTGGTAGTCTATTGTTTAACAGTGTGATTAAAACTGCGATTAATCGTGATTAATTTTTTTAATTGAGTTAACTGCAATTAATAGACAGCCCTAAAGTTCATACATGTCTGGGCAGAAGTGAGTAGGTATTAATAGCTGGGGGGTGGGGTTGACACCATCATTTTGACTAACCTGGCTGGCACTGCAATGAGTGAGAACTAAAAAAAATGGATTTCTTTGGGGGGGAGTTATTCCCAACTCAGTATGGCACATGTAGGTAATTGCTGAGTCACCCAAAGAAAGTAGGTCATAGGCATGAATCTCCTCAGACAACAGTTTTACATGCATGTAATTCTACGGGCTTCACTGGAGTTACTCATTATTCAAACGAACATTAGGTCCAATAAGTTTACCTCAGCTGTTTTGCATTTGACTCTATGGAATTTCAGTAGAAGATACTTAGTTCTGCAGGTTTTTTGTTTTTTCTCTAGTTTATCATTCAAAAGTGATAGACAACCTTTGGCTATTTAAGAACAAAGGGGAATATGTATAAGAGAATATCTCTTATTAGGCATATTTGAGTGCTAATTATTTCATATATGTCAAAACAGATCTTGGAAACTGTCCAAAGCTGTATATAAAATTCTGTAATTTTTAAAGCTAACCACAGTGAACTCTAAAACACAATGTTCCAGCAATGTGAATCTCATACATTTTTCAAGATCTTGATTTAAATGCAGGTTTATCCATAAAAATGCCACCAAAAACAGCTTTGAAATTTTAATTTCTCTCTGAAATAAAGGTCTCTTGTAAGCAGATCTTGTGTTAGTTGTGTCTGAACACCCTCTGCTTTCATTATACTGTGATTTTTCTTACAGCTGCTAAATCCTATTTTTGCAAGGGAAAAAAGGCAATTTTGCACCTCTAATCATCAAAAGAAGCATAATTTAGGCCTTTCTTGTGTCAGTCATGAATTGTCTTTCTTGTGAGCTCACAATGTCATAATATTCTTTTTGATTAATGAGGATCCTACAATTATAGGGTAGAAACCATCATGCCACATACTGCAGAGCCCGTCGAAAGGCAAAAATTATAGTTAATCCTAATGCATTAGCAAAGAGTTATGAGTGGAATTATTACTGTCACCAAATTGAAAGAGTCTGCATCCAGAAGACAGATAGCTTTGTAATCCCTGGAATGTGATTCTATGCAGTAGGTGAACTTTTGCCTGGGACCCTTAAATTCTTTTTTCCACTTTTGTGCACTCATTGCCTTTGCACACATTATCTGGAATACCTCTGCCTACCTAGGAAACTGACAGATCAGGAAGGAAGCCTTTGAACACAAAATAAAGGAGGCCTAGCAAAAGCTAGTCTGGATAAATGGAATTCTATCACACATGCATAACAATGAGTTTCAGGCTACATGGTGCGATTAGCCTCCATAATTCAGGTTGGCACAAGCAGAAGGATGAGGGGCATGAAGGCACAGGACATCATCTTACTATAACAATATCAAAAGTCAAAATCAATCATACTGATAAACCTTAAGCAAATCCTTTCAGCATTACAGCCAATTCACTTTCCAACTACTGAATAGGCTTCACTCAACCATATTTATTGGAAAACAGTCTCCAAATATATCCTAATATCCCAGCTTTGGCTGTGATTTCCTTAATATCTAGATGTCAGTCCCCTCTAGAAAAGTCTGCAGTTAGAGACATTGGACAACATTTTCTAAAGTGTATAAGTGATTTAGAGGTCTTAGCTCATTGACTAAGCAACTTAGGTGCTTACAAATTTCAAAAGTACCTATGTGACTCAAGCACTTTTGAAAATTTTACCCATCGTGAATTTAAGAGTTTTTCCCCACTATTTCTACAATTTTTATTATTTTTCCCAATCATGCCCTGTTACACAAATATACTAAAAGATAAACCCATGAGACCAAAAATGTATAAAGTGGAGGGCCAGGCAATATGATTTTTTCCTTTAAAAAAGAAATAAATATAGAACATGGAAAATTATTATATAGGGAAACTCAGAAATTCTGTCCTTTAATACTGCACACTCAAAACATACAATCTTCTTATTTTAGTGTATTATATTTTATTCTGGTATGATATACTGTAACTGAACTACTCAAGAGGGAGTTCACTGCACCATGGATTTCACCACTGAGCTTTCTGTCTGTCAGGAGATTATCCTAGAATCTGGATCAACTCATACGAGAAGCTGAAGCCAACCTCTTAGAACAGGGGTTCTGCATACCTCTTTGTTACAGATACAGATCTTGTCATAGACATATTCCCACTCCCAACATCACAGTCTTCCCATCTGATGTTTCTCATCATGTTTTGGGTCCACTGACAGAAATTTACCAGTTGATTACATTGTCCAGTTTGAGTTCCTGGTTTTCATTTCAAAGAATTCAAAGGGATTGCTCATACGCTTAAAGTTAAGTACCTGCTAAAGTACTCTGCTGGATTGGAGCATTAGTATACAGGTTTTTTTCTCACTAATGCTTGAATTTAAAACATGCAGAGCCAGATTGTCACTATAGTTACACTAGTGTAAACCCAGAGGAACTAACCAAGATCAGAATCTGATCCTCACAATGAGTACAAATTAATACATACCAGCCTGTTCTCCTTTCCCTTTGCTGAAACTATGAGCAAAGATCCTATTTGTTTAAACATTTATAAAAAGTATCTCAATATTCTACCATCATAGTCCAAAAAACACTGGACTCACATTAGAAGCTATTGAGTTTGGGGCCATCAATATAGAATACTGCAATATTTATATTTTAAGAAGAAAACAGGACAGGATGATGTGTCAGAGCAGAAAGGCAAAAGCTGGTTGTTGGTAAGGGAAATAAAGATGATTTTTTGAAAGGAAGGGGTCTACTGCATAGCTGAAAATTTTGGCACGGAAAAGTCCTTCAATCCTCCAGAGACAATCTTCAAAATTGATCCAACCTAACTACGTGTCTTAAAGGTTTGGACAATGAAAGATGGATAGCCTCCAGAGCAGAGAGTGGATGAGAGAAAGAAATATGCAAAATCCAATGGACAATCAGTCACTTTCACTGAAACATCATACACATCAGTGCTACTGAATGCACATAGACTTTATAGTAGAAGAGACAGGCTGAAGTGAGGAGTTCAGCGTCATTACTCAGCAGAAAGGCATTCCGATACATATAACTAAAACTGAAAAATAATGGAGTACTTGTGGCACCTTAGAGACTAACCAATTTATTAGAGTATAAGCTTTCATGAGCTACAGCTCACTTCATCGGGTGCATCGGATGCTTAGTCTCTAAGGTGCCACAAGTACTCCTTTTCTTTTTGCAAATACAGACTAACATGGCTGCTACTCTGAAACCTGAAAAATAATGCTTATTCTCCACCTCCCTCCCTCAAACTTTCACTTACCTTGCCAGACAGGCATCTAAAACCAGCACCACACCCTGGCACCCCTTTATACAAAGAAGTTTCAGAACAAAATGTTTCCTGTGATGGATATATTTAGCCTTTGTGGCTCCCTGCTGAGGGGCCCACACTCCTACAATACCACAACCTCAAGAGGTGGCAAGCTGAGGCCAAAAGAGCAGTGAAGGTGTATCCTCCATGCTTACCTAGAGAAGAGTCTCCACAGCAGCCATTATGGAAACCACAGAGACCTGGTCCTCCAGAAGCTAGGGGGGCTAGCAATAGCTAATCAGGGTCCTGCTGGCCCAGGTAAAAGAAGCTGCCTGGCCTTTGCACTGCAGGTCTTGGGTGAGACCAAAGGAATTAAGGAGGCGGCTCCTTTCTGGCCAAAGCAGCCTGGCAAGTAACCAGAGTTTATGGCTGGCTGAACGTACATAGCTGAAATTGAAGAGACAGAAGAACCTGAGGATGTTGGCATGAGATAGGGCTGGGAAATAAAAGGGCCTCGTAGGAAGAGGCCCATGGAAATAGCTGTGATGAATTGGAGTAATCAGAATATGGCTGCTGTGTACAGGGTACCTGGGCTGGAACCCGCAGCAGTGGGTGGGCCTGGGCTCCCCTACCAGCCACAGGTAAAGTGATGTAAACCTCAAGAAGGAGTCAGGGCTTGTTTTGGAGCCTGAACGAAGACCTGAATTTTAAGGTCCAGAGCTGGGGCTGAAGATCCTAGCAAGGGCAGATAGACCATTAATTTATTGGACTCTTTAATGACCTGGAAGGGGCTCATTTGGACATTGTGACTCAACCAGGGGGCCATGCCACTGGAGACCCTCCAAGATTGGCCGGCAGCCTGCAGTGGGCACTAGGAATGAGAAAAAGACTGTGGTATCGCACCCACCCACTCAGAGTGCCCCTTTATACTTCCTCTCAGACTAAGAACTTATTTTAAATATTCACTTCAATATGAAGCAGGTTAGAAAGAAATAGAATTAGAGAAATATACAATACTGGGACTAGGATATATGGACAAATGTCATATTGTCAAGAACTCCATACTTCAACATCATTAATGAGCTAATATCTATCTAACTTGGTAAGAAATTAAAGAGCCCAATCCTGTGACACGCTGAACACACTTAGTTCCTGGCAACTTCAGAGGCAGTTGCGGGAATTCAGTGCCTCACAGGGCTGGGCCTAACAACAATATAATGGAATGGCTCACACACAGCTCTCATGGGAAGATTGCTGTGGAAATATGGAAGTACAGTTAAGTTCATGTTTCTTGCATGAAGTATAAAGCGCACCAAAAATGTGAGAAAGTTGTAAAGTATGACATGCTAAATGGACACATCATGAGTCAAACTTCTGGCTAACTGCTGTAGGTGAATGACAAATATATTCTGTTCAACAAAATAATCCCATTCAGTGGAAGTACTACTATATCTTCAGCTGGAATTTTTCTCTCCCATAAATAGTGTTATTCATCTTCTACTTTGCCATTTTGTAATGAAAAAATATAATTTTGAAATGATCAATTGAATTTCACATGTTTTAAGTAATCTTAGAACAAAATCAGTGCCTTGAAGGGAGGGAAAACCAGACAGACAGAATGGAAGAAAGGAACAGAATGGAAATAGTCTGAAGAGCATCAATATCACCATAACCCATAATAAATACATTTTGGGTTTGACCCTCAGCAAGTGTAAATGCTGTGAAGCTGTGACATTTTACACCTGCTGATGACCTGCCATTTATGTACTTAGATTTTCAGTGTTTTGGTACTGAATGTCCTAGGGGCAGACTTAAAGCTTGAGGGATCCCTGAAGTGATATTCTTTATCTCAAAATCATTTTTGACAGTCATGCTCACTTTCACCAATACAACCTTGTTTTCTTGAGGAAAGAACGCTGAGCTTGTGAAATGCCTTGAAGAATATACCCTTCTCTCCACAGTAGAGTGACAATGCAAGATTCTCCTCTTTGCCCTACCAATGTGATTCAACCCTTAACTGTATTGAGAGAAGAGCAGTCTGGGCATCAGAGGGTAGTTACAGCATAATCTCAGAGGTTTTCTTAGTGGAGAGTTCCCAGCTAAGGGCTGGATCCGGAGTTCGCTGAAGTCAAGGGGAAAACTCCCACTCACTGCAGTGGTGCAGGATTAGACTTTTGTGGGTAGTGACTTACTAGTTTTTAGTAGCTAGAAGTGGTCCATGCTCATTCTGTCCTTGGGCCCTCTGAGACTGCCAGCAAGAACACCGGTGACAGTACTTATTTTGTGATGTGGATTCTTGTCCCTTTGCAAATGAACTGAAACCACAATCACTTCACATTGTTCAATAGTGACACATTTTGGTCACCTCTGAGTTGGGTTTGAATCAGCAGGAAGATAATCCACAGAAAAAAGGCTCATTCATCTTGCCATTGTTAGTTCTTGCAGTCCCCCTTGTAATTGCTTTTTTTTGTTTGGTTGGTTTTGGCTTAATGCAGAAATGTAAATGACTCATTGGCATTTAAAAGGATAGCTTATAAAGTTACATAGCACTTAACATGCTTCCTAAATATTAGTTAGGGCTTAAATGATTCATAGCTAATTATCTGTATATGGTGTATTAGCTTGTTAATTATGCAAAATGTTCTTTACAAGCTTCATCTATTAATAATGGAGTAATTAAACATTTATTGATAATGTACCTTTGCATTAATTATACAGAAAATATATTTATCACATATGTTACTTCAGTGAATTGACCTTAGCTCTCCACCTCTCAGGATCAAGTCCTTAGAATGTTAGTGAGCATTCTGTGATTAGGAGAACAGATAGATTTTCAAAGTAGCTCCCCTACACTGAACATACATACATACCCAATACACCCATTCTATTTATAAGCTGTAAGTGGTGTACATTATACTGTAAATGGGATCCAACCACAGTAATGAAAAACGGAACTGGAAGAACTGATCCAAGTAGAAATGGGTGAACTGATTCCGCTAAAACAAGAGCTCACTTCTTCCTCGCCCCCCGATTTCCCCTGTTCATAAAGCGCCTCACCAAATTACAGTGTCTGACCCTAGGCAAGTCATTTAAAGTCTATCGCTCAGTTTTCCCATCTGTAACATGAAAGAAATAGGCCGAGCTGGTTGAAAAGATCTTCATCCGAACATTCCTTTTCAACACAAAAAATTGCTTTTCATCCAAAATGAAAATGTTGACAGAAAATGTCAATGTTTCTCCTTCCTCCCTTTTCCTCTCCCCACTCCCCCAACTTGAAAATGAGAGGGGGGGGAAAGGAGAAAGAAAGGGGGAGAGGGTAGCAATCCCGCACAATTTTTAGTATAACGCCAAACTAAACCAGAAATATTAATTTTATTAAAATGTAGAAACATCTACAATATTTTGAACAAAATGAAATATTTTCACGGAAAATACTTGCCATACTGCAACAAGTCCAGTAAACAACACATCTGGGAACAAAAATCCTCACCTATTTGCCCTCCTTATAGAGAGGTACTATTTCCTTCTGTAACACATGCTGTCTTTTGAACAAGGAGGCTCTGTACTTAATCAAATGGTGGTTTGACCTTGTATAACATTGATTATTGGGAATCTTGAGTTTGTCAATTTGAGTCATTCACCCCAAATAATGGTTTTGTCTATCGAATAAAGATTCCCCTTAAGACTCAAACACAAAAATCAGTACCACGAGTAGATTAAACAGCATGTACTTAAAGATTCTATTGCTGCTTCTTTAGAAACCTGAATAGAATAAAGAATGATGTGTAACGTCCTGTAGTTTACCTGGTGTGGTTCTGTGCTACACTGAGATGTACGTGTGGGTAAGGCATGGTATCAGGGTTGCTCTTGAAGAACAATAACTCCCCAGCATGCTGACAGCCCAAAACTTTGGCTTCACCCTTCAGATCAGAGGTACATTTTGACTTTACAAGACCCCTATCCGAGCTACACAGGTTTGATTTTTGTGATAGTGAATTACATGCTGTCATGATATACAACCACAGTCTAGCTTAAGCAGGATCTATTTATAAAATAAAACAGCTAGAAAGCAGGCTTCCCGATGGTTCAAGTTAATCCTTTTGGTTTTCTGTTTTATCAAAGACCGCCCCTTGTCCAAAACTCTGTGCAACACACACACATCTAGTGGCTAAATAATATTGTACATGTAAATATAGGATACAAGACACTAACAGGGTTCAAAAAAGAACTAGGTAAGTTCCTGGAGGATAGGTCCATCAATGGCTATTAGCCAGGATGGGCAGGGATGGTGTCCCTAGCCTCTGTTTGCCAGAAGCTGGGAATGGGACAGGGGATGCATCACCTGATGATTGCCTGTTCATTTCCTCTGAAGCTCCTGGCATTGGCCACTGTTTGAAGACAGGATACTGGACTACATGGACTATTGGTCTTATATACCCATGGGAGCATTAAAGCACCTGAACTTGTCCTCTTTACTCAGACAGAGCTCCTATTGTACTGCCTGAGTAAGAAGTGGAGGGTCAGGCTCAATTAAGGACTGAAATCATTCCAGCTCAGCAACAGGAACCCCTGCTGTTAAATAGCAATAGGCCATGCCTATTTGTGTTTTTATGCTTTGCTTTGTTTTATATATCATACAACATTTTTTCATCCCTACACGTGGCACTTTAAAAAAAAACAAAACCTTAAAGATCTAGTCCAAAGCCTATCAAAGTCAAGGATGTTGTTCCTTTGATTTTCAATAGGCATTGGATCAAGCCAACAATGCCCAAACAGGTACCAGTTGTGTCTGAGTGAAGAAGGAAGTAACACAATGAATTTTGCTAGGCATGGGAAGAGTTTTCTCCTTTTACATATTTTTTAAAAAGGATAATATATAAACAAACTATATGAGTCTATGGATCTGTTGGAGCATGTTTCTTTGGTTTTTAACCTGTCTCATTATCAAGATTAAACAACTAAGATTAAGGGTTGTTTTGAAGTTTGGGTTTGAGGTATTATTTGAGAATACATTTTGCATTGTGCCTAATGGTTTTTGCTGAGAAAATGTCAACTAGTGCTAACTTCTTAGCATCCAACAGTAAAATAATTCTTGCACAGCTGGTTCATGGAGAACCCCTTCCTATGTTTTAATTTTTCCCTGGTTTGATACGGCAGGGGGAAAGGGGAGGCTAATGGGTGTCCATGAAAAGGACTGCTCTGGGGGGGGGGGTCCAATATTTACACTATGATTGAAGAGAAATGGCCTCAGTGGTGTGGAATTAAGGAAAACAGAACAAATTATCATTTTGTTGTGCAGATCTATAAAAAGATTTTATATGGTTTTTAATTTGCTCACAGCGAGCAGCCTGGGTTATAAACGTACTATTTCAATTGGTACATTAGTTGGATTTCATGGGAATTTGCAGAGAACCCCATCACTCACAGCTGACTCGGGCAATAAAATCTGTTTTCTGTCATTAATCCAGTACCAACAGGCTGGCTAGTCACCTGCAGAGACCAGTGATGGATGGGAAATAAGCAGCATTTGTGTAACTCACCATATATTGCTGTGGAAAACAAAACAAAACAAAAAAAGATTGCAGGGGAAATGTGAACCACAAAGATGTTCTTGTTCATTCAAAGCAGGGGACAAGTTTACCAATGTGGTTCCTCGCAGTTCTTTTCTTTAAATCTGTGATTTAGAAAAGGAAACTATTTCCCCTTTGCAGAAGGCAGAGAAGACAAAATATGTACAAAAGACTGATGTTAATATAAATCAAAGCACTGGCAAGTCTCAGGTTGATGAGAAGAGAACCTAGTGTATTAATTAATAGTTATTTAGCAATAAAGTTAAATAATTTTTAAATAATTATCTACATTAATCAAGGTACTATGACTATAGAAAAACATAAGGCAGAGTATGAGTTAGCACTATGCTCAACACGTAGTTCAGTTTACTTCAATGTGACTACTTGAGGACAAAGATGCTACTCAGTATAAGAGAGGGCATCAGAATTTGGCCAAAGGAGTTTATGATAGCTTCCAAGGAACAAACTCTCCTTTGCTGTGATGCCTACAAAAAAAAAAAAAGTTGACAATTGTTAGGCTGCTGGTGGACTGAGACCACAATCTAGCAATTGATCAGTATTGTCTCATTGTTTCCTTGTACTCCCCCATCTGGCTATCTCTTGCCTTATACTTAGACAGTAAGCTCTTTGGAGCAGGGAATGTCTTTTTGATCTGTGTTTATCAAGTGTCTAGCAAAATGGCATCCTGGTCCATGACTGGGGCTCCTACGCACCACAATAATACAAATAAATAATAATTATTATTATTATAAAAGACTAAGGGCATGCCTATACTTACAGCTAAATCAGCCATGATGTCAATTTAGTGGGTCTGTGAAGACCCGATAAGTCAATGGCAGAGTGCTCTCCCATGGACTCCTGTACTCCAGCTCCCCGAGAAGCATAAGGTAAGTCAGTGGGAGAGCATCTCCCATCGACACACCGCAGTGAAGACACGGCTGTAAGTCAACCTAAGTTACACGGACTTCAGTTACGTAACTGAAGCAGCGTAACTTAGGTCGAATTACAGCTTCAGTGTAGACCAGCCCTAAGTAACCAATGACAATTTCCACTAGTAAACCAGCCAATCTGAAACTAAGATTAAAAAAGACTGGGAATGCTCATTTTAGAAAAGAGATGACTAAAGAGGGACATGAGAGAGGTCTATAAAATCATGAATGGTGTAGAAAAAGTGAATAGAGATGTGTTATTTACCCCTTCACCTAACACAAGAACTAGGGGTTAACCAATCAAATAAATAGACAGCAGGTTTAAAAGAAACATAAGGAAGAACTTTACACAATGTACAGTCAACCTGTGGAACTCATTGTATGGGATGATGTGAAGGCCAAAAGTATAACTGTGTTCAAAAAAGACTTAGATAAGTTCATGGAGGATAGGTCCCTTAAAGGCTATTAGCCAAGACGATCATGGATGCAACCCCATGCCCCATGTATCCTTAAACCTCTCATTGCCAGAAGCTAGGATGGGATGACGGGATGGATCACTCAAAATTGCCTTGTTCTATTCATTCCCTCTGACATAGCTGCCACTGGCCACTGTCAGAAGATAGGGTACTGAGCTAAACGTACCTCTTGTCTGACCCAGTAATGCTGGTCTTATAACTCTACTCCATAAAGGTATTTAAAAATTAGCATTTTTTTCAGCACCAATCATGCTACTTTTCCAAATCTTTTCAAGTTTATGAAAGTTGTTTTCTGCTTTTGGTATTCATCACTTGACATCTAGCATGGTGTCACCATCATTGTACATCTCACTTCCAGATAGGTAAAACTAACTCACTTCTAGTATTTCTCCATCTGCTCTGATAGTTGCTTTTGGAACATTGATGGCCATATACTGTCTTCCCCTTGTTGATAAATAGACCGACTTGTTTTGCTGTGTCTAACAGCTGGGTTTTTTTCTTCCATTGAGTGATGTGTTCAACTAGGCAATATAATATCAGCAAAAATGAGGTATCCAATTGTCCTTTATTATTTGTCCATAAAATTCCTCAGTTGCCTTCTTGTGGTTACTTTCCTCATGACATAGTCAATGATCAGTGCAAACAGTAGCAGGAACATAATAAACCCTTGCTTAACTTCAGTTGTCACTGCAAACCACCAGTGATGTTATCCTCTCTGACAAGGCATTCAGCATTATCGTATAGATCCTTGATTATTCTGATAATTTTTGCTGGTATTCCACACTATGCCATTTTCTAAAGACTCTCTCTGTGTATGCTGTCAAATGCCTTCTGGAAACCTATGAAATTGATCACAAGAGGTGCTTGCCACTCCACACTCTCTTCTATAACATTTCTGAGAATAATATGGGCTGTACACAGTGGTCTCAAACCTGCTTGTTTCTCTCTAAGTAGAAGAACGATTTGTTTCTTGATACATTACAGGATGATGATGGGCATGATTCTCCTAAGCACTGAGAGTAATTTGATTCCTTTCCAGTTATTCCATTTGTTAAGGTCACCCCCTCCTTTGGCAATTTTACAATAAGGCCTCTCTTCTATCTGGTTAGGTTCTTTTCTTCATTTCATATTCTATCTAAAAATTCAAAGAAAGTCTGGAAGGCTCTTTTATCACTTGCTTTAAGCATCTCTCCAGCAGTGTTATCCTCTCCCTCTGTTTTCCCATTTTTGTGTGTACAGATGGCCTTTCTAATTTCTTCCATTTTAGTATCTCCTAAATCAATATCAAGCTCCGGTGGCAAGTCTTCATCACTTATTTCTAGTACTTAACTTAGGTTTGATCTATTTAAAACAGCATGAAAATGTTCTGCCCATCTTTTTTCCTTTGTTCTTTAACAGGGCCTTAATAGGCAGCATGGTTAAAAAAAAAAACAAAAGCAATTATTTTTTTCACGTAACGCACAGTCAACCTGTAGAACTCCTTGTTGTGAAGGCCAAGACTATAACAGGGTTCACAAAAGAACTAAATAAATTCATGGAGGATAGGTCCATCAATGGCTATTAGTCAGGATGGACAGGGATGGTGTCCCTAGCCTCTGTTTGCCAGAAGCTGGGAATGGGCGACAAGGGATGGATCACTTGATGATAAACTGTTCTGTTCATTCCCTCTGGGGCACCTGGCATTGTCTACTGTTGGAAGATAGGATACTGGCCTGGATGGACCTTTGCTCTGACCCAGTATGGCTATTCTTATGTTCTCTAGTACTGCTAAAGTTTCCTGTTATCTGTTTGTCTTATACAAGCTTGTAAGGTCACCTCTTAGACTATATTGAAAGGCTGACAATGCCAGCCAATCAATAAATGCCCTTTTATCCCTTCTAGGATTCCTTTTTACCTCTGTCTAGAACTCTGCATTCTTCTTGCCTCTTGTTCATCTCATCATATATCCCAGCATTCATGTGCTTTTGCATTATACTTTTTCTCTTTTCCACTGCTGCTCTAGTAGCATCGCTAATCCATGCTTTCTTTTAAATTTCATTGTTATTAGGAATGTATTTGCACTTTCTAGATAGGATGTTTTTCCCATAGAGTATCAATGTTTTCGTTTTCTTCACTTGATTCCATCAGAACATTGAACCTGTTCTTCAGTTCAATCTGAAAAGCACTTTTTGTGTTGAGATTTTTTTAATTGTGTGCTGTTAATGTGCAGTTTTCTTTTAACCTTCTTCATCCTGTCCAACTCAATCTTCAATTAAGCAGTGCAAAGGTTATGGTCGCTAACCATGTCTGCTTCCTTGTATGCACATACACAACAACCAATGAGCTGGAAAACTTTCTTGAAATGAAATGAGGTATCTGGTTGTTTGTAGTGCCATCTGGGAAGTACCATGTCTCTTTATGGATTTCTTTAGAGGAAATATTGTTCCACCTATCACTAGGTTATTCACACTACCATTTTCTATGCTCACCATTTTGGTACATGTCCAAACCCTTTCCAAACTTGCCCATAACTTTATCCAACTCATCCTTGTTGTTTCCAACCTCTGCATTAAAATCGCCCATAGTCACTATATCAAGCTAGGACCTTGGTTAACACATCCTGTAACAAATAATTAATCATCTTTTTCCTCATCTGGCTCTTTGCTGGTGGATGCATAGCATTGTATATCTGCTAGGACTTGCTTTCAGACTAGATTATTTTAAACTAAAAATTCTTGCATTAACTGGTGCCCATTCAATCAGTGCTTGCTCTGTTTCATTCAACATGAGAACTGTTATGCCAACTTCATGGCTACCATCCACATTTTCAGAGTAGATTTTGCTCTTATTTGTTTCTTTAAAGTGTGGTTTGTTTGAACCAGTCCACCTGCACTCACTGACTCTAAGGACATCAAAACAGCATTGATCCATTTCTCTAATTATTTGAGCAGTGTTTGTAGTTTCATACATGGTTCTTATATTCCAAAATCCAGTTTTCATTACGGATCTGGCCTTGAGAAAGGGATTTTTTGGGTCTCTGGTTTCCTTACAGGTTTGACCAATCCCTGTCATATTCTTTGTATGAAACTGATCTCTCGTTTCAGCCAGCTGTGTACAAATATGGCACCTGGTTTTTATTTCTGTGGTAAATTTGTTTTATATGGCGGGGTTACCATTCCCATACCTTAAGTCCCAGTCTCTTTATTCATTATTGGGAGCTGTTCACAAGTGGACACTCCTATCTGCCATCTGCAGGATGTGCTTGGTAGTTTCAGATGTTTCTTGGTTATACTGCTATAATACAGGAATAACTCAAGTGACGTACTCTAAAAACTGGCTTAAGTGATGAGGACAGGATTATGGACTGGTGGGCTGATCCAATATGGAAATTCCTATCTAACATCTGAAGGTCACAGATCTGAGAGCCTGCTGCAAAGCCCATTGAAATGAAGGGAAATCTTTCCATTTACTCCAATAGGTTCTGAATCAGACTCTAAAGAAGGAAAGGAATGGAAAGAAGGGCAGCATAAGTAATTCCCAAAACAGTAAATGTTGGAAGTGAGCCAGACCACCAAGGTAGGACAGAATCCAGTAGCTGATCCAGCTTTATTATTGCGTAACAGATTTCAAAGTCAGAGAGGCAGCAGAGGCCACTGAAAATAATAAAAAAGCCATACTTACAGGATTGGCAAGAAAAGAACTAGGCCCAATTCTACCCAGAGGCTATTCTGTAAATCAGTTTGAAAAAGAAATAGCTGCAGGGGGTACCACAGCATTTTAGATGGTATGAAGCACCATCTATGCTACTTTACCTTACAAAACATTTGTCAGTCTGTGTGTAAGAAGTGGCACTTATGGAATATAAGTAACTTGAATTCCTGAGGAGCCCAACAGCTGATGGAGAATGTAACTGTTGTAGAAGATGGCACTCCTGCAGGGGCACAGGCTGCTTTACCAATGTATATAGTTTCAAAAAAGCACTTCCAACACATTTGAAATCACAGGGGGATGCAGAGGGGGAGTGCTGGATTCCTTCCATTCATATGTAAATGTGAGAAAAGGCAGCTGGTAACTTAGGTGCAATATATGGTGCCAATGTTTGGAGGGGCTTGATTTTAAAAAAGAAAATTAGTCACGAGTTTGACTCAAGGCAATACATAATCAATCTAGATATGTAATATGGCCCTCATTGCCATATACATCTATTTTCCCACTTGTTAAGAGAAACCACTGCAACATGACAACAGAGGGAAGGAGCTTTTGTTTTTCTCCTATTTTTAACAGTTTAGATGAATAGTTAAAAAGTGACAACACAGGAAAATGAAACCATTTATTACAGAACAAAAGGAGGGTGACCAATGTCAGTTGCAGCTTCCTCTCACCACCATGACCTAACCAAGAAAAAACAGCTTTTGGTGGCTTTCTCCTCATGTCTGATGAGTCCATGGTATCTCAGCAAACTGTCAACAAAACGTCCATCTGTGATGGAAGTTTTGTGATGTGACCAGCAGTCCACTAGGATGTGAACCCAGTCCAGCAAAATTCAGATCATGCAACAATATGGTGTTTAGTGCCAGCAGTATACAGATGAAATACAAATCTACATTCTTTCATGTCAGAATGCAGGGAGAACCAGAATTCAGCTTTCACAGTCTCTAAGGTAGATAAGCACCAACATGAAAAAAACACCTCAAACCTGGAAAGAAAGATGTAACACTGGGGTCTGTCTTTAGAAGATTAAGATGGTGCAGAGCTTCAGGATTCCTCTGGCTTCTTCACTGACCAGTGTGTTTGTTTTTAAAATAGAGCTTGTCAGGAAATAGCATTTCTTTCCCAAGAAGTTTTGGGGTCAAAAAAGTCAAATTTGTGCGTGAGGGGAAAAATTCTGGAAAATTCTGTTTCAGGAGAACCACAGTGGTTGGGTTGGCTGGTTTTTGCTTGTTCTGAGGTGCCTCCCAGGGCCACACACTCCCTGGGGAATCAGGTAGCATAAATACGCAGCTGCACGAGGAGTAGGAAAATGGGCTACCACAGCAGCTGCCTCTCTCTGTTGTCTAACTCCCCAGGGAACCTGCTGCCTGCGGAGTTGGAGACCAGGGGAGACCAGGATGGCAGGAAACAAGGAAGGCTGCCTGCCTGGTTTCTGTCAGAATAAACATATTGCTGCAGAAATTCTGATTTAATAAAATCAGCATTTTTCTACAGAAAGTATTCTGTCAGAAAATTTTCAAACCATTCTACTTTTTACCCCCTTTAGCTGGCCAGGAGGCTGCTTCCTATTAGATAAGGACCAAACCGGAGTGATCTGTTTGTTTGTTTGTTCTGTCCAGGCTAAGTTACTACAATGATTAGGCCCAAAAGTGCTGAAGAAGCTCTAGATAAACCTAAATGCAGTGGTCCAGCTTTTGATGAACTCAGGATGAAGAAAACTCATTAACCACTTGCTCCACATGCTATAGTCTGACTCCATCTAATTTAGATCGAATTTAAGCCTCCGAATCCAATCCATAGACATTGACTAGGCTAGGACCTAGCAACCTCAGGGACCACCTTTCCCTATGTGAACTTTCACAATTGTGATCATCACGAACAATGGCATTAACAGCTTTCAGTGCGAGACTCAGGGGACCAGGGTTTTGAAGCTTCTTGGTGACCAGTGCGGATTCTAGTACTCCCTTCCACCAGACATCAGAATGATCACAGGTCTCACCAGGTGCAGACCAAGATGTAGGACCCATCCCTTAGCAATAGATTTCCCAGAGCAACACTCCAAAAATAGCTCAATTTCTCAGCCCTGAAAATAGAAGAGAGGAGGAGGAGAAAGGTGGATGACAGAAGAGAAGTATCTTAAAATGCCTGCCAAAACACAGGCTGCTGCCTTTCAAGGTTGTTCCTTAGTGCTCAGACAAAATGCTGGTGGGCACAATGTAAATACCTATATCAAACAGATTTTAGAGAGAACTCACATAGGCCACAAAATGTACCCCAGCTAGTAGTGAATTTCAGTCTGAACAGACCTGAGCTAGATTTAAACTGATGGCTAAAATGTGTTCCATTACTTATCTAGCCAACCATTCTATTGTAATCTATTACTGCTCTCCTGAACCCTCGGGCTCCCCAATTTCTGATGCCAATGGCACCTAAGAGCACCCAGCACCTTGTAGGAAGCACTCAGCACCCAGTATAGGGTCTGCAATTAACTAATTGAATTGCAGATGCTTCCACATTTGTGAATCACAACCAAACGTGTTTCTCAGAACTTAATTTTCTTCATGGAAGGAAATATTTACTCAAGAAGAATGACCATCTTTAAAGAGAATGGGTAAGCTAACCCTGGGGGAAAAAAGAACCCCTACTAGTGATGTTTGAAATATATTTCACACACAATTCACTATGCAAGTAACAATCCTGATCCCACTGAAGTCAGTGGCAAATCTACCATTTACTTCAATAGAACAACAGCTGGGTTGCAAACCAGAAAATTTTCTTCCATGTGAAAGAAGGGAATGATTCTTTAGTGAGTTTTTCCCTTCAAAAATTCTATTGCTGTTATGTGGATTGCACACTTGAGCCCTATGTCAAAAGCCTGCAAGCTCCTTAGTCATGTGAGTAATCATTTGATCCATTTTATAGAGTGTACTGCATATTTGATCAATGCTGATACTTCATTTATGTTATATCACCTAAATAAATAAAAAAGGTCTCACATTATGTGGTTATTTTTGCTTGCTGAGTCAGAAAACAAAGCCGGGTCCAACATCTGCTTTTATTTTTGTTCAGACAAGCTTGCATCTCTCCCTTTAGGGTTCAGTGCAAGCAAACTGCTGCTAAACATGGTAATTACAACATACTCAACATGGTGAGTATAATAACATTGTAATTGTCCAAGGGTTTGAACAATTTGGACTGATTTTTGTATAGTGTATAATTTACAGTAAAGATTCAAAATGTGTTTTCTTTGCTCTGAGAGCCACTTTCATCCTTTTAGCTCCGGATCATTATGCATGGAGACAAGCCTCCACAATCATATTTGATCCAGATGAAGAACATCTGCAGAAATAGAATAACTTATTTTATTGACATTTACATAATTGTATCTGGATCTGATTCTGTTTGTGACAGTTAAGGTAATGTAATGTAACTGAGACTCCATGTAGTCATTCAGACAAAACAAAAATATATAAACTCATGAAATGTTACCGCAAACATAATAAACCAGCAACACTGACTGGCCTGGGATGAAAGAATGTAAGAAAATATTAATGAATCATGCAGATAAAAGTTTGTTTTGTAAGTACAGTACAAGTCTTTGTCAAATCCAGTTATATGGTAAGGCCCTGATCCTGCAAAGCCTTACTTGCTTACCTTTACAAACTGCGAGTAGTCTCTTTGAAGCTGTGACCGGTGTCCCAGTGGGGGCCATCTATTGTCACTCAATTAGGGTGAACTGCAAAAAATGGGGCAGAAAATCCCCAGAAAGCTGGTGGATATTCCAGTACTTAGATTTCCCAAGCCAGCATAAAGCAACTTCTTTATTACTTTCCTGGTTGCTCAGAAGTCCAAACAACACAGTTCTCTTAAAGTGATCCAGCCTCAGGCCTCCATCCAGGTACCTAAGTCAAATATGATGATTTCTGAAAATCTTATTTAATCATATAAAATAAAAGGTACTACCAATCCCAAAGGATCCGACACATTACCTCCCAGGTTATTGAATATTCCAGATCTTATCCAAATACACTCCTCAGCCAATTCTTATTAACTAACCTAAAATTTATTTTAAAAAACAAAAGAGAAAGAGAGTATGGTTAAAAGATCAATATACATACAGACATGAGTTCAATTCATTTAGTTGCAGATTTATTGCAGAGATGGTGAGCTTTGTAGTTGCAAAGGGTTCCTTTAAAAATAGTTCATAGGTGATAGTCCAATGTCCAAGTATCATATTGAGGGCGTACCAGCATAACTGGGACCTCAGTCTTGCAACTCAAAGTTCCCCTGATGAAGCCTAAGCAGAACCTGAGATGACAGAATCAGGACCCAAGGATCTTTTATACAATTTTATGTTATCTTTGACAAGTTGGAGTTCCTCAAGGAACAAAAGGCAATTAGGACAGCTTTGAAGAAGGTCAAGCACAGTTACTTAGCTATAGAATTAATATAAGGCAATTTGCTTGTTCCTCCACCATTCACAGATTATTTGCTATACCTTTCAATGAGAGATGAATACAGATATATCCACATGTTAAAAAGTGTTTACAATTCATTTAATCGCTAGGATGTTCTTTTGATCTCTAAATTATCAGAATACAGCATAGACAGGAACTGTTGATTACATTGTTGACCCTACTCATACATATGTAAATACATAAAAACACAAACATTATCTCCCCATGTCTTTTGAGGGTTGTTTATTTTGCAAGATGTTTAACCCTTTCTGGCCATGCATCACAGAAGTTAATGGGACTAATAACAGTGTGTAAAGCTAAGCACATGCATAAACCTAAGCAGATCAGGGCCCTGTGGATGGTAATTAGAATGATGATATACTGAACAGGACTTAGATGACCTGCTACCCTTGTGTGTAATGCCAGACCCTCAGCACATGCCTTGTGTCTTGCTTTCTTTTAAAATATACTTTATTTCATTTCTCAGAAAACAGTATGAAAATAAGTACACTGCTATGAACACCAAGATACCAGATGTTATTAGAGCTGGTCATAATCTGGAGGTGGGGGGGTAACAAAGTTTCCAGCACAAATCCAGGTTTTCTCACCCCACCCCCCACCCCCATACACACACAAACTCACTCTCCTGCTGGTAATAGCTCATCCAAAGTGACCACTCTCCCTACAATGTGCATGGTAATCAAGGTGGGCCATTTCCAGCACAAATCCAGGTTTTCTCACCCCCCCCCCCCCCGGAAACACACACACACAAACTCACTCTCCTGAGGGGGGGTGAGAAAGCCTGGATTTGTGCTGGAAATGGCCCACCTTGATTATCATGCACATTGTAGGGAGAGTGATCACTTTGGATAAGCTATTACCAGCAGGAGAGTGAGTTTGTGTGTGTGGTTTTTGGAGGGGGGTGAGGGAGTGAGAGAACCTAGATTTGTGCAGGAAATGGCCCACCTTGATTATCATACACATTGTGAAGAGAGTGGTCACTTTGGATGGGCTATTACCAGCAGGAGAGTGAGTTTGTGTGTGGGGGGCCGGAGGGTGAGAAAACCTGGATTTGTGCTGGAAATGGCCCAACTTGATGATCACTTTAGATAAGCTATTACCAGCAGGAGAGTGGGGTGGGAGGAGGTATTGTTTCATGGTCTCTGTGTGTATATAATGTCTTCTGCAGTTTCCACGGTATGCATCTGATGAAGTGAGCTGTAGCTCACGAAAGCTCATGCTCAAATAAATTGGTTAATCTCTAAGGTGCCACAAGTACTCCTTTTCTTTCTGCACTAGTATGAATTTCATTCCTAACACTTACTCTGGTACATGTGTAAGATTTAATTACCATACATTTCTTGACACTGTAGTTCGTGTGTGAATCTAGGAATGTTTTCTAAACGTAAGATTCTTGACCCTGTATATCTCTATAGTTCCATTTCAGAGCTACAACACAATTACAGATGCTCTATTCTAATTTCTCATATCAATCCAACTGCCAGGTACTGCCACTAAATTCACAGGCTGAAAACCCTCATTATCAGCAGCATTAGTACTACAGCCAGTTCTTAAACCTCAACTTCTCATCAATGCCTAATATATGGGGTTTCCGAATTATTTAAGTGATTTGAACATTCGATAAACCAATGGCCTGCCAGGATTTTCACTTTTTTTAAAAAAATGGTCATTTCTAAATTCTACTAAATACCAAATGAGTAAAATCTTTCTCCTTATTTGTATTACTGTTATTGTCCACTTCATAATAATTAGACCAATTTTATTTTTTGTGTTGATCTTCCATAATGAGGTTCAGCCCTAGATTAAATATTTATAGTCCATTTATAAATCCTTGAAAAATAGGGTTTAATGTAAATTTTGATGAAACCCTACAAAAATCCTCTGGTACCCTGGGGCACATCCATAACAATGCCTGACTATGATGTACAGATATCACTAACAATATAATATTTATGGTGTGCTATTCCACAACTAGAATAGGGTTAGACTATATCGGTGTGACTAAAGAAGGAGAAAATATTTGCTCTGAATACAAAGCTTCTTCTTCCCAGGAATTTTAGTAAATATTAATTCTATCTGGAAGACCAACAGGTGAGCTATTGAGATGAGTGACCCTGCCATTCAGAAATCATTTTTTCAGAAAGATCAAGCCATGTTTATCTGGGGTGATAACATTGTAACATCTAAAGTAGAGACTTCAGGATAAATGACAGTTTCCAACAGTCGGTCTGATACATTCAAAGACAGCCATTCCTGAATAAAAAAAACCCTACTGTTCAAATAAGGTTTGTTTCATATTAATGTAGTGCTGGAAAAACCCTCATTGTCTCTTACTACATCACCTACTTGTTGAGTTGAAGCCTGTGGTGGAAGAAAGTCTCCTCATCTCTAAACAGTAGAGGAAACATTTGGCTTGCTACACAAACAACCGTCACCACTGTGGCTGAGATTTTAGCACTAACCCCTGGAGAGAAAACCCAAAGCACAACTGCTAAACCAAATGTTCCACACATTGGCTTCTGAACTCAGGCAATCTTGTTTATCCAACGCAGAGTAGGTCTCAGACTTCCTCAGTTACATCATTCCCACAGCATTTACACAGCAGGAGATTAAAGCCTTTTTGTCAAGAGAAGAAGGCAAGATCAGATCAAATGTTGTCAGTAGGTCAAGGCATATAATGTTCCCAGCAGACTCATTTTAAACAAGGACCTGTGTGGTTTTGTGCACTGCCATCTGTTATAGTGGATAATCAGAAGGGTCTAATTTGAGGGTCAAACTCCTCCCTGCTAGTTCTTAAAACCATTAGTTTTACTCCAGGGTGATCAGTCCTCTGGTTTACAAGCAGAAGGAAAGGATGGATGGTGGAGTGATCCCTTTTCCTCCTCTTTCACACACATTCTTTTTCAGGATGGTTGGCTGGCATGGTCTGATGTGTGAAATATTTTACATGCACAGCAAAATTAGGGATGCCAAATCGTCCCCACCAAGGGGATCTGATGCCACCCCTCTTCCCTCATGGATGATGGGGAGTGAGAGGAAATAGAAATGAAGTGAGAAGCCTAGCAAAGAAGCAGCAGTACTCTTCTTCTCCAGGAGCCCCCAGAAGCCTTCCATACCCACTTACAGGACTGGGGGTCTGCAGGGAGGGGAAAAGGGGAGCAGGCTATTAAGCAACTGCTGTCCAAGGCATGCTTTCCTCAGAACTCCTCAGCATTAAATCTCATTGGGCAATGCACATCTCCTCAGAGAGAGAGAGAGAGATTACATCAGCATGGGGAGGGCACCTAATGGCAGCACAAGTACTAAGCTGCATTACCTAAGGTAGAGGAGGCCAGGTACCACCATGGAACAGTGGGGAAAAGGCAGCCCTTGTGAGGATCCTGTTTCCTTTCACTGTGGATCACAAGGCACTGCCCCTTCCTATACCCCTCTTACTGAAGGGAGTATCAGTCAGACCATCTAAGAAGCGAATCTTAGAGTTCCCTGGGACTCTGTCTACCTCCCTTCCAACAGGTTTTACTGATGATGTGGCCCTGTATTTATTTGATCATACTCACATTCCTTAGTGGCACTCCAATTCCTTTTTATTGGTAAAATTTCAACCACAAAAATAAGAGAGTCAATGAAGATCAAACCTCAGAAATACCCAGGGGTGAAAGTAACTTAAAGAACTTACCAGTACTCTGGAGTCCTGAGCAAGGGGGCATGGCCTCAACCAGAAGAGGCGTGGCCTCAACCAGAAGAGGTGGGCTGGGCCCTTTAAATCAAGATTTAAAGGCCCCAGGGCTCTGGCTGTGGCTGGGAGCCCTGGGGCCTTTAAATCACCCCCAGAGCTGCCAGCTGCAGAGGCAGCTGGGAGCCCCAGGGCTCAGGGGTGATTTAAAGGGCCCCGGGCTCCGGCCGCCACTACCGCAGCAGAGCTCCGGGCCCTTTAAAGCGTCGCCGGAGCCCTGCTGCTGCTACCCCAGGGGCTCTGGCAGCGGGGCTCGGGTGGTGCTCACGGATACTCCCCACAGCGGCCGGAGCCCGGGCCCTTTAAAGCGCCCCCCGAACCCCACTGCCGGAGCCCCTGGGGTAGCAACAGCAGGGCTCCAGCGGCGCTTTAAAGAGCCTGGGGCTCTGGCCACAGCAGGGAGCCCCAGGCCCTTTAAAGCGCCAGCCTGGGGAAGCCGGTGCGGTACCGGCTCTTGCCGGTATGCCATACTGAACTGTACCGGCTTATTTTCACCTCTGAAAATACCCATAGAGGTTTTGATCCAAAGTCTACGGAAGTCTGTAGGAGTTGGGATCAGGCCCATAGCCCAGAAAATTATGATTATGATTCCAAAGCAAGATTCTACAGAAAATAACATTTTAATCATCGCTAAAATCTTGATAAATTAGCCTTTAAAGTTAGATTGGTTTAATATATAATCTGAAAACTTAAGCTAGTTAAAGGAAAACATTTCTCTTAATTATCTTGACATACACAATTTCTTTTAATGAGTGTCAATATCTGATTTTCTTTTTGGCTTTTTTTGTTCTTAACATACAGTGGGAACCCATCCGATGAATGTGGATTTGATATAGTGATCTAGTCACCAAGGGGAAGAAGGAAATTGCTCAGGGAGATGCTTTTTCTGTCAAGCTTTTCTAGGAGCTGATTTTTACGGTAAAATTAAACACTCCTTTTAAGATGTTTAGTAATGCAAAATGTGCCAAACACATAACTAGGGCATCACTCTACTGAGACATGGAAAGAATGTCAGATTCTCAGCTGTTATCAATGGGCAGAGTTCCACTGAAGTCATTGATTTCAACTGAACAAACCTGATTTACACCAGCTGAGAATCTGGCCCCTAATCTTCTACAAAAAAATCTGTCTGTAACTAGCCCTTACTTTATTCCTATTGAAACATACATTCATTGCTATTTGGAATGCAGGGGCAGGGAGAGATACATCTGCCATGCCTTATCTATGCAAGCAGTCCCATTGCCTTCAAAGGAACTACTCTCGTGAGTGAGCGAGATTTGGCTTACTTAATTAACTAACTTCAAAACAACCTCATCCCACCCCCCAACCCCACACCCTCTTTCTGACACACCGCACCACCTTCACCAGATACCTCCTGTTACCTCAGTATCTTTTTCTCATTTATCACAATGGTGGCAGCAAGTGTCCAGTGCTAAGCCCACCTGTTCATTTGAGGACTCCCTCTGTGCAAGTCTTAACAAATTCAGCTGTTTCTTGGCCAAGAGGATTGAATGTAATGGAAACATGTAGACTACACAGAAAAAAAAAATACTTTTAGTGAAATGAAACAATTTTCAGAATTGTAGAAACTAAAAAGTGGTAGTTCAACAAGTGACCCAATGCCAGATCAGACCAGAGGAAGCTCTGTGTAGTGACAGAAAGAACATGGTGAGTTAAAATACATTTCTTCTGAAATCTCCCCAGGAACCACAATGTGCAATTTGAAATAGCAAAGCTCTCCAGGGCAAGAACAAAGGCTACAATTGGCTGCTGCTCCTCAGCATCTCATTTGCTCCTCTAAGAAACATTTGATGCAGATTTGAAAGCTCCTACTTTAGCTTGGAACGGCTTTCAGTTCAAAGATGTACCTTATGTTGTATTATTCACTGGTGTGTTTTGTAGTGGAAGGCTATAATGCAATCAGAGTATTTCACATTGACATGAAAGCGATAAAAGCTAAACCTTACCTTTTAAGCTTTTGTTCTGCTGTTGCAAAGTTGCAGTTTGAAGTGATTGATCAAAAATGAATCAAAGGGGAAAGTGAGCTGGGCACTGGAGCTAATGAACACGGCTACACGGCTCGGTATAACAAAATGGGATTTCTCATTTACATTTCTAGTCTCTGGGAATGCTGCTGACTCCAGCTCAGAAGTGCAACATGCTTTAGAGCTATTCTATAGCTTTTAAACTCTAACGTTACAAAACAACAAACATTTTTGTTAGGGCATGTCTACACTTACCGGTAGATCGGCACTGCTGGTGAAGACAAGCTAAATCAATGGGGGAGCACTCTCCCATCAATTTGTGTACGCCACCTCCCCGAGAAGCGTAAGGGAAGTCGACAAGAGACACTCTCCCATTGACACAGCGCAGTGTAGCCACCGCAGTAAGTGGATCTAACTATGTCGACTTCTGTTACGTTATTCACTTAACTGAAGTTGTGTAACTTAGATCGAGTTAGTGCAGTAGTGTAGACCAGCCCTTAGTAGTGTAGACCAGCCCTTCAACCACGCATCTCTAGAGAGGTGCCTGCTAGCGGAGGGGAATCGGTTCCACTGGTGGCTGTTTCCAAAGTTCTTGAGGACAATCAGTATATTCCCCAAACCATGGCAACTGCTTTGATTCAAGGAATGCATATAAAAAGGAAACCGCACCAAGGGCCTGATCCAAAGACCACACAAGTCAATGAGGATTTTTTTTCATTGACTTGAACAGACTGTGGATCAGGCCCCAAATTAGAAACAACATGCAACAAACAAAACCCACCACCCTGAAACAAGTTTTTTGTGCCGAGTTTCAAATTTCTTTTTGAAGAGAAACATTTTTGAGATGAACAACGCTCATTTTCCCTATTTTCAAAAGCAAATATTCAAACATTTCAGGGCAATAGCTTTCTGTTTTTAATATTGTAGCTTAATGAATTATAGCTGCCTTTTAGGAGCATTGCTACTATCTTGCAACTATAGCTGCTCTGTTTCCTTAAAGTGACCGGAGTGTAATAGGTCTCTGATTAGAAAAGGAAATTTGTTTGCAGCAGACTGTGAGAAAATAAATGTGTAATGTCCTTGCTGCATCATTCCTACAGACATAGCTCCAGTTTTTAGCATTTAATTTCAAGCTTCTTTTCTGGGCAGGGACATAAAGCTATGTTTAAACCTAACCCTTAACAAACACACAGTGCACATTAGTAAGCCTGAAAATAATGTATTAGGTCATATGATTAGCTTTAAAAGAGCTGGCAAAGGAAAGCGTGTTTGTTTATATTCCAGTTCTTTAATCACTACAGTAAAAAAGAAATCAAGTCTCTGGTCTTCTTGCACATGAAGCTCACCCACTGAGGGCACAAGGGTCTGTGCTAGTAGTCTGGATTGTAGGATGAGGGCCTTGGGCAATAGCTATAGAACAATCAAAGGTCAGGATAAGAAGGATCAGAAGTACGAGAGGCTTTTGGATACAGGATCCATGTTGGGAGAAATCAAATCTCAATCCAAATAAAGTGTAAACTGTATAAGGCACCACACAACTTCACATGACCATACCAAAGTATCCTTGAACATACTGGGCCCAATTCCCCCCTTTCCTGTTCTTGAGGCAGGGATAGAGGGCATGGGGACAAAGGTAGCTTAAAAACATAGTAGCACTTCCCATATTCTGGAGCCACAAAGGAGCCTATTCAGCCCCAGTGTAAATTAGAGACGCCTCAAGATTGCTCTAAATTACTCCTGCTTCATACAGCTCACAATGGGCTATGAACAGATCTACTGTAGAGCCCCAATACACAGAGAGAATAATAAGTGACTTGTCCAAGGTCACACAAGAAGGTATTTTTCATATTTCATATGAAATTTCAACCACCCATACTTACACCCTTTGACCCATAATTGTTAAAACACTTCATTCACTTGGAGACTTTGGATGGAGAAAAAACACACAGAGATACTGAGGCACAACCATTAATGGTTTATTTTCAGTTTCTAGTGCTCAAACACAAACCAATATGAAGAACTTTAATATTTTTACTTGCCTTAATTTTGCATATACAGGGACTGTTCCAAACTACCCCAGTGCAGAACCATTTACAGTTATTTAAGAACTTAGCATTTCAAACAGCTTGAAACTTTAAACGGAAGTTTTCTTTAATGTGTTTATTATTTGAAATAATTCTTCACACATCTCCCCAAAACTCCCGTGTGTCATTTTTCTACTGGAACATATTTGTCAATGTAAAGTTATGACAAGGTAATTGGAGATATTAAGGCAATTTACTATCATGATTTCAAACATTAAATTGCTTCCTCTGATTTGACTTTAGTTCTTCTGCTATTAAAAATCTTATCAACATTAAAAGTCCTCTTTCAGCTCTTTAGTATTTCTAAAAACATCCCCTCGTCAAACTTGCATCAAATTTCATAGCTGCAGGATGGAGCTCTAGCATATTACTCAGAAATTAGGGTGCTGTTATACCTATCAGCGTGGTGGTCAAATTCTATCTTAATTTACATCTGTTGTCTAAAAATCCACTCGATTTCACAGGTGCAAATGCAGCATAATGCCACTGAAGCCAGGGAGTAACTTTAGATTTACGCTGATGGAACAGAGCAAAATCAGGCCGCAAATCCTCCTCGGAAGTTGCTTAACTTCATTGCACCAGAGTTCACTTCACTTCCTCTCTAATCATTTCTCCCCCTGAAGTTTTTCAAGCAGGCAGTTTATGCTATTATCCTCTGGCCTTCAGCTCCTCAGTATGTATCCACTACCTCAGTGATAAATTGTATTAAGACAAAAACCAAAAATATGAGAAGCAAATTCCTATAATCTGTGCCATTTTGATTAGAAAAAATTTGCTTTGTCTTTCCTGACAAAAAAACAAAACACAGAACATGAAAACAGCCATCTCTGATGGAGGTAAAATGTAAAAAGGACACAGTATCGAGGCCTAACTCACTTTGGTTACATGTTGCGATTGAAATGCAAACTTGAAGAGATCGATTTGTCACAGAGGAAGATTTAATGGCTGATTGTTGCATAAAAGACTTCGTACAGGTAGATGACAAACTTATAAAGGTCATATTTGCAGAAGGAAACAGAGGATGGAGAGAAAGAGAGAGAGAAATAGTTATCCAACAAATGTAACAGACCTTCCTCTTTTCCCTTTGGGGGTTCTGCTCATCTACACATCAAAAGCAGTAAAGTGTGTGTGAAATTGTGCTCTTAGTCTCTAAGGGTAATGAAGTCCAGAAAAGGAATTTAATGAGTGCCATAAATAGGACAAAACAGAGTTATATTTTTCCAGCCCTTGTAAAAAAGCCATAGAACTTGGAATCAGATGAAATTGCTAGAAGGTAGCTTGGCCAATTAAAACGAGTTGCAATAATCAACATTTAAGGAAGGGAAGTATGACTCCATATCCCTGCTCTCCCAGTCTGCTTTTGAACCAAGGTTTACAAGACTGTTCAAAGAAAGAAATGGTTCACATATTTGTTTCATAATTGGATCAAAGAATACATCTTGGGGCCTATTCTCCTGTTGCAGGATATGAGTAACTCCTATTGCCATCAGTGGAAGTTGCTTGCTCATTGCAGAAGAAAAATATTTACACAGGATTTCAATGCATAGAGGAGGTGAAAGTCACCAAACCATCCTTAGGTGCACATTACGGACATCCAATTGTGAGGTGTCATTGTCTGCATCCAAGAGCAAAGGTCAGTCTAACCATATACAGATAGTAGGAACTCTCTTGGTCACTGCTGCTCCCTGAACATCCAGAAGCAGCAGGGGATCCAACAAAGCCACTGGTTTGGGAACCCGAGTGATAATTGGTTGTGTTTAGTAAGAGTTTAGCTGAACTGCATCAAGCTGAAGGGAAAGTGCCGGACATCCAGAGAAATCACTAAAGGTACATCTCTCTTCTGAGGGAGATGGAGGCACCCATCTGTCAGCCTGACATGGCATCCCGGGAGATATGCTGCCTGCCAGAGGCCCATATCTGACACATTACCGAGGGATTGTTGAGAATCATCTGGCCATCTGACTACTATCCCATACTACTCATCCATGTGGGCACTAAAGATACTGTGAGGTATGACCCTGAGCACATCAGAAGTGATGACAGGGCTCTGGGAGTAAGGGTGAACGAGCTGGAAGCACAGGTGGTGGTCTCTTCAATCCTTCCAGTCAAGGATAGAGGCCCAGGCACAGACAGATGCATCCTGGAGGTGAATGCCTGGCTGTAAGGATGGTGTCACCGTGGGGGCTTCGGCTTCCTTTACTACAAGATGTTATTCCGGGAAGAAGGACTGCTAAGCAGAGATGGCGTCCACCTATCAAGGAAAGGGAAGAGCATATTTGGATACAGACTGACTACCCTAGTGAGCAGGGCTCTAAACTAGGTTCAATGGGAGCAGGAGACAAAAACCCACAGGTGTCAAAAACATGGAGACATGGGAGAAGGGTCAGAAGCTTGGGGGCAGGGGGTTGACCTTTTTAGTAGGAATAAGAGAGAGACACGAGAGAACGTAGGAGGGAAATCAAATCAATATTGAAGGCCTTGTCTACACTATGGGGAGAGATCGATCTAAGTTATGCAACTTCAGCTATATGAATAACATAGCTGAAGTTGACATACTTAGATCTACTTACCGTGGGGTCCACACTATGTGATATTGACTGGAGACGCTCTCCCGTCGACTCCCCTTGCACTTCTCATTCAGGTGGAGTACAGGAGTCGACCAGAGAGCGATCAGCAGTCGATTTAGTGGGTCTTCACTAGACCCACTAAATTGACCGCCGATGCATCAATTGCCACGCGTCAAACCCCTGGTAAGTGTAGACAAGCCCTTTGATGTCTGTATATTACTGTGAGATGCATGGGGAATAAGCATGAAGAACTAGAAACACTAGTTAATAAACACAACTATGACATAGCTGGCATCACAGAGACTTGGTGGGATAATACACAACTGAAATATTTTTATAGAAGGGTATAACGTGCTCAGGAAGGACAAGCAGGGAAAAAAGGGAGGAGGTGTTTCCTTATATGTCAAAAATGTATACACTTGGACTGAGGTTGAGATGGAAATAGGAGACAGACTTGCTGAAAGTCTTTAGCTAAGGATAAAAGGGGTAAAAACCAAGACTGATGTCATGGTAGGGGTCTACTACAGACCACCTAATCAGGAAGAAGAGGTGGATAGAGGTTTTTCTTTTCAACAACTAACAAGATCACCCAAAACACAGGACTTGGTGGTGATGGGGGACTTCAACTACCCAGACATCTGCTGGGAAAATAACACAGCAGGGCACAGATTATCCAACAAGTTCTTGGAATGTATTGGAGACAATTTTTTATTTCAGAAGGTGGAGAAAGCTACTGGGGGGGAGACTGTTCTAGATTTGATTTTGACAAATAGGGAGGAACTGGTTGAGAATTTGAAAGTGGAAGGCAGCTTGGGTGAAAGTGATCATGAAATGATACAGGTCATCATTCTAAGGAACGGTAGGAGGGAAAACAGCACAATAAAGATAATGGATTTCAAGAAGGCAGACTTTAGCATACTCAGCAATTTGGTAGGTAAGAAGCAACTCTATGGGAAAAAACAGTTCAAGAGAGTTGGAAGTTTTTTGAAGAGACATTATTAAGAGCACAAGAGCAAACTATCTCACTGTGTAGGAAACACAGGAAATATGGCAAGAGACCACACTTGCTTAACAAGGAGATCTTCAATGGTCTGAAACTCAAAAAAGACTCCTACAAAAAGTGGAAAGTAGGTCAAATTAGAAAGGATGAATATAAACAAATAACACAAGTGTGTAGGGCAAAATTAGAAAGGCCAAGGCAAAAAACAAGATTAAACTAGCTAGAGACATAAAGGGTAACAAGAAAACATTCTACAAATACATTAGAATCAAGAGGAAGACCAAGGACAGGGTAGGCCCGTTACTCAATGGGGGGGGGGGGAACAATAACAGAAAATATGGAAATGGCAGAAGTGCCGAACGACTTTGTTAGCTAGGATTTTAAAAACATAGCATAGCTGCAGGTAGCACTAGCAGCAGCTCAGGTTTACCACCTGCATATACACTTGCCTGGACCCTTGGATATGTACTTGGATGACTAACCCAAGCCATCGTCTGTGCTACCCCTGGCTACGCTCCTTTTGTAGTGTGCTGTCTTGAACAAGAGACAGCACGTCTTTCAAGCTGGGGAGCATGCTACCAGCTGCAGTGTAGACATACCCTGAGAATTAGTTAATATCACATATCTCACATTTTTCTACTTTTTCTTTTTTCCCTACTTCTGTTTTTAACTCCTTGCCTTTTCCCTATTTCTATCTTCTTATAACATTACTACAGTTTCCTCCAACTCATTTGTCTGTACTTTTACTTCTGGCACCAGTTGCTGCACGAATGGTTGGGGAGGGAATAATAATAGTTTTAATACTGTAGGCCAGCTTCAGCCCTGACTTACACACATGTGGCTCTCTTAGCAGAATTTGGCCTATCATATCTGTTTACATTTGTGGATAGCCTGTTGTGGTCCTGGATTTGGGATATAGGTACAATGGTCCTGAATGTATTTATTTCATCATAATTGCTACTAACATGGATACACAAGCAGCCATTACTACAACAAGAGGCTTTTCTTTGCTACTTTGCATTTGCATCTCTGAGTTGATGGAGTTTGTTGCTGTGCAGGTCAGAGTTACTCTCTCCACTGGTTTCTGAGTGTTACTTGTCCCATTTAATAAATAGACTAATACCCACTTTACATGGTTGCTAAAGAATCATGCCTTATAATCTCAAGGGTAGATTGCATTTCTTCAGAGTATGCACATGGCACCAGGAGGGCAAAGAAGCTGTACCATGGCAATAGTCCACAGGAGAAACTCTGGCTGAATCAGCCAGAGTTCTTCATGTGAGCCTTCAGCCACCATACACTGCATGGCAGCTATGCCACAAGAAAAGGGTATTTTCCCTACAACCCCTCCCCCCCACACACACACACTTTTTCAGGCAGCTAGGGACCATGGGGGTGTTAGGAAAGAGCAGGATTACATAGCAGCTGGACCCTGCACAGGGTCACAAGATAGGCAGAGGATCCTTGCATTCTTTGCTTCCTGATACACGTGTGACCTTGGCAATGTGTCTATGCCTCAGTCCTCCTCTGTAACATGGGGATATAGCACGTCCCTACCTGACAGGGGTGTTATGAGGATAAATACATAAAACTCTGCGAGGTGCTCAGATACCACAGCAATAGGGGCCATAGAAGTATCTTAGGCAGACGGGGGCTGCCAACATTGTGGCCCTTATTGTGTATTTGCCACAGATAGATAAATTCTCTGTCTCTCTCCATAATAGACTCAAAATAAAAATAAAAGTTATATTGTGGCACACAGCTCCTCTCCTATTCAGTCCTTCAGAAATAAGGACGGTTTAAGATTGCCATAATTATTGCCATTACTCCTTTCATAAGATGATCATGCCAGGCAGAAATTACATTCCACAATCCTGCTTCCATTGCTGGAGAAGATATTCTGGAAGTATTGTCCATTTACTAGACTGAGGGCATGTGGGAATTTCACATTTCCTGTGCATTTCCCATCTCCCACCCCTGGTTAATAGGTTGTATTTATCCATGTTGGCCTCAGGTCACATTCTAGGAAGATAAACAGTACGATTCTCATTTAGTTTGTGGGGGTGGGGGCAGGAATCTCATATTTTCTAATTTCCAACTTTACAATTCTCTGTGCTGAAAGAGTGACCCACATATGTTGATTCTACAAGCAGCTGAGAGTAAATTCATTTCTGTCATGCTTCATTGTGAATGAAAATGCTTATATAATATCTCTGTAAGATGTAAATTTTTCATGTCAATAGAAAGTTGATAGTCATAATCTAAGCAATAATTATCTTTTGTAAATGCCCTTGCTTCTGGCTGCCATTCTCATTAGAGCTGTTTTAATGCATGCTCTCCAGGCTACAGCCAAAATGCAGTCATTTACTCTGATGAAGAGGAAAAAAGATGTATACAATATGGAACAAAATGAAAGTGAAAAGTAGTTATACAGAAAATGCATTTATTATAATATCCAGCAGGCTTTCCCTCCCCCCTTGAATTTATCCATTTAGATTCAGAAAACAGAAGTGCTTCAGTACTGAAACAGCGGTATTTAACTTCTTCTACATGCATCAAGTCATTTTATTAATGCATAATTTATTTTTTGCAGTCTTTTTTCCCTGCATAATTACTGAGAGTGGGCTATGTGACTCCATCATTAATACAAGTAGATTATTTGTGGGAAATAGTTAACCTTCTTTGTGGGGAACGGTTGACTGATTTATAAATCTTCTCTCCAGAAGGTGTGGTATCTACTTGTTTCATTCGTGCAGCAATTCCCAAACTGTGGGTTGGGACCCCAAAGTGGGTCACAACCCCATTTTAATGGGGTCGCCAGGACTGGTGTTAGACTTGCTGATGGCTGGGGCCTAAGCCAAAGCCCGAGGGATTCAGCCCTGGGCGGTGGGGCTCAGGTTATAGGCTTTGGCCTCCCAACCTGGGGTTTTGACCCCTTCCCCACCAAAGTGGTGGGGCTCAGGCTTAGGCTTTGGCCTTTCCAGCTCGGGTGGTAGGACTCAGGCAGGCTCAGGCTTCAGTCCCCCCTCCAGGAGTCATGTAGTCATTTTTGTTGTCAGAAGGTAGTCACAGTGCAATGAAGCTTGAGAACCCCTGCATTTGTGTATAAGAACTTCTTTATACAACACACACGGAAAAAATAGGGATTTCCTCTTGGCTTCCACAATGCAACTTACCTAGAGCCTAAGGCCTCTAATCTGTTTATTTGGAGTTTCACATCCATATATCTTTGACATGTCTTTGACTTACGTTATTGTACTTTGCTTGTTATTCAGCTTATAAGATGTACCTCCAGCTGCATCCTCTCTGAAAGAGGGTTTAACTCTTGTTTTACTATGTTTCATCTACTGCCATGGGTTTCCAGAGAAGAGACTGAAATCCATTTAAATCCATGGATCAGAATAAGTTCTTAAGGGTATACTTCAAGAAGGGCCACAGGTGAATCTCTCTCACTGTGCTGACCTACAACAAAAGGTGTCACAATCACAGAAATGTACTACTACATACATGATTCTCCCAAGCCAGCTTCAGAGGATGCTGTCATAGGAGTTGTAGAACCTTCCAAGTCCTCCACTACTTGTCCTCTGTTGAGATGTTGTCAATTCTAGTGATAAACACACAATCTGTACACAATCTTTTATCCATAACATATAGATTGCTAGTGCAAAGGGTCACTAATATACTAAACAAGATCCATCATCCCACTCAAAATGACACATGTAGAGCAAGATCTCCTACTCCTTCACTTCCCTGAGCTCTATCAGATTAATTCTTTGTGTGGTCAGGTTGTCCTCTGGCACTCCACTCCACAGTGGGCTTTTCTCTCTGGCAAGGCAATACTCTCCTGTTAGGATACCCAAAGACTTAGGTTAAGGAATACAACTAACACAAGAATGAACAAAAGTAAAGTCTCCATGGCAGAGCACCTGGAACAAGTTGTATCAGCACTGTCTCAAAAAAATAGCAGCTGCCTTCACAGACGGTAGGATCCTGTAACTTGAATGGTGCAGTACCTGGAAAATACAAGGATAATGATCACATAGCTAGAGTAAGTTTGGCATTTCATCTAAGTAGTGAGATCAGGACTGAACCAAAACAAGGGCAGGGGAAACTTGATAAAATAAGAACCGACCCCAATCTTTAACCCAAGCATGAAGCCAAATCTTTTATTGAACTTCTGGTCATTTCTCTTCTTCCCCATTATTTTTAATTTCTACATGTCTCTACATTTTCTGGGTTTGGCTTGATCTAGTATATGGAACATCAAAATATGCTGAAAAGAGCTATCCTTGCATTATTTTTGGCACAAGTAGAAGCATTAGATTCCAATTATCTTTTGAGAACTCCTGACCAGTTGGTTGGGCCCAAGAAGCTTTGAATAACTAGACTTTGACTAGTGCCACTCTTGTTAACCCTCTACACACCTTTTCCCAAAAATCAGTTATAGTTTAAAAGAAAACATTTATGTTCAATGACCCTTTACCTGCTTCTGCCATTGTTGCGAGTGATTCAGGAGTTTGCCTGTTCCCATCACTATGTGCTGTCGCCTATTGGTCATTAGAATAACTGTGTTTCTGTCTCCCTGTTAAAAAAAAGTTACATGACAACATGGTTTCATGTCTTAAAATGTCAGCAATTATCCAGGACAATTCTTAGTGAACCACTCTGAAAAGATTCCTCCTTATATACTGGGGTGGGAAAGTGATGGCCTGTGCGACCTAATAGGAACCCACACTACATATCAGACCTGCCAGTCAATGCACCATCCCCAACTCTCCATCCAGAGTGTCCTCTGACTCCAGCAACAATGGGCCATGGCGGAGACCGAATTCCCAAACTGTCTCTCATTTGGAACGCTGTGCTTGGGCTCCATCTTCTATTGCTGCTTCACTCATGGAAGGGCTTAAACCAGAGACCCTGTCGCCTCAAAAACCAGGGAGGAGATAGTCACACAGCCTAAGGAGCATGAAAGGCAGGCGGGATGTGCCCAGTTGGGTAGACAAAGGTGGGAGGTACCCAGTCGTAGCAGGGGGAAGAAGCAGAATGGGGCCTTGCATGTGTTATGTTATTTGGCATATACCCCACCCAAAACCAGTGGCTCACCATGGAGTGTGACATACCAGGGTAGGGAAGAGAGAGTTCCTATGCAAATTCACACATATTTTTCAAATGAGCAAAAATTATCCCCTATAAAACTATGACGTGGGCTGGGAAGAAGTGTAATGAGCCAGCCGGCAGAGATCCAGCTCTGGCTGGAGAGATTTATTAAAGAAAACCCTCATCTGAGGTCAGGATCCCTAATGTGTTGAGAACAATGATGTCAGTCCCTGAGTTCATTATAGACAAGAACTAGTCTCCCTGGTGACACAAACACATAGAAAACCAAACCTTTCTTGATGGCAGACCCATTACCGACAAAGGGCTTCCCCTCCCTCCACCCCACCACTTCTGGTCGTTGCAGAGGAGCTGTAGATCTATCCTTTAGAAGCGGCAAGGATGGATGTGGCTCCAAATTATAATGACTTTCTGACATCAGTTCTGCTGAGTGTGTGTAAGGCAGAGCAGTCTCCCTGGGATGTTATGGAGTCTTCAGGATTGCTAGCTATACTTCATGTCTGGATTTAATCCATAGCTTTTTAGCAGCTGTCTCTTTTGAATGATATTATAGATCCACTTGCTGACACTACAGCAGAGCGGGGACACACTCTTAAATGCAGCTATCTCCAGTTAGAATGGAAATATCCGTCTAATCAGATTACTTTAACTCAGAAAATCTGTTATTAAGCAGTGAGGACTATAGCCCTGTACAACACTGTATTTTACAGTGTTGCTTAACTGACTCTGAATTATGACGCAATGCCTCTGGAAGGACAAGTGAGAACATAGGATCATAGAATCATAGAATCATAGAATATAAGGGTTGGAAGGGACCCCAGAAGGTCATCTAGTCCAACCCCCTGCTCGAAGCAGGACCAATTCCCAGTTAAATCATCCCAGCCAGGGCTTTGTCAAGCCTGACCTTAAAAACCTCTAAGGAAGGAGATTCTACCACCTCCCTAGGTAACGCATTCCAGTTTTTCACCACCCTCTTAGTGAAAAAGTTTTTCCTAATATCCAATCTAAACCTCCCCCACTCCATGAACACATAAATACCTGCTCAATTCATTATCAGCACCAGCAGGATAAATTCTAAATGAAGTAATTATGGCCAACCACTTAAACAGAAGCTTGATTTTATAGTATTCAGAGAGTTTATTTCAGTATTTGCATGCTGTTGGATAAAGCACAGCCAGGCATGAATATTATACATGTTTTTATATCCAAAAGGGTTTCATAATGACCTGTCTTTTGTAGCATGCATAATGTGCCTTTTAATTCTGTTAATCTAAATTGATGTTTAATTTGAATAAAAATGGAACAGAGAAGCCACTTCACAAAAGCCAGGGTGTATTCTATTCAGAGGGTAATTAAAGGAACTTGATGTATTCCATTCAGCTACTTTTGGATCAAGTACACAAGTGGAAGAATAAAAAGATGTAAATTAAGTGCACATAGGCAAATACCTGCACATGTATCAAAACTAAGGTGTTCCCAGTCCTTGACTACAAAGACTATCATATCTGGGGCATTCTAATCTATGAATAAAAAGTGGGCAAATATCATTATAGTTGCTTAAGTTCAAGTTAGTGATTATTTAAATATAATCTGAATGTGTAGATTTACTAACCTGAGCAAAAGGACAAACTTTTCAGCAATGGGCAATATTCTAGTTAACCTGTACTTTAGACAGATGCCTGAAACTGAAGACGCTCAGATACTAAGGAGATGGGCACTGCAACAATGCTGGGAGCTAGCAGGTGAGCCAGCACTCTGATCACTCAGGCATCAATCAGACTGGATAGGCCAATTAGTCCAGCAGCAGAGGGGTATGAAAGGACAAAGGGCATCTGAGGATGGGGACAGAGCAGGTCCATTACAAGCACCTACATAAAAACCTGGACAGAGAATCTTTCATCAACCACAAATAAAAAGAGCTCCTAAAAAGACCTCTGAAAACTTGCTCTTTCTTTTTTTCAGCAAAATATAAATGGCAGTTTGACAAAATCGTTTCAACAAAATTTTGCAAGACATGAAAGAAATACTGTAGCCATATTCTAGATTCAGACTGTTTTGAGTCAAGTATTGCCATGTGATCACCACTGTTTTGGCAGGATGAAAGCGAAGGGGTGTGTGTCAAGAAGAAAATTTAAATTAAGAAATATTCCCCAAAAATGGTTGAAGTAGGAGACGTTGAGATGTAGTATAGTTTGGAGTTGTTTTAGAAAGGATGTCATGTCAGGTGCTCAGATTTACCCACTGTGACCAAAAGCACCCTGTATTCACACCCTACACCCTATATAATAATCTTTGCACAAATTATGCCTTGTGAGTTATCATCTGAAAACTAATAGTACATTGATCATTAATATTCTTGTGTAATGTTTGTATGAAATAGGTAATAAGAGTTATGCACATAAGCTGAAATCACGACTACAATGTGTTTATCAGACAAAGTGTGGAAAGGAGGAAACCAGTTTCTCAAAGACAAAGGACAAGCTAACAGCTCCAGCCAGGTGTCATCAAAGTCAAGTGGCCATTCTCTGGCAATGAAGTGGGGTAGAAACAGATCAATCTTCATTTTAGCAAACAATATAGAACCTCCTTCACCATCAGACTTCATGTCACCTTCTTTACTCTTTGAATAAAGTTTGCTTTGAGGCTTAACTCTCAGAAGAATCCACTTCAATAGTAAACTGGATTATAAAAGAAAGGGGCAGAAAACCCAAAGCTCTCTCTCTCTCTTTGTCTCTCTCAATTTTACCTAAAATGACAAAAGAACCCGCCCTTTGACTTGTAGGTGAGGTCCTGACCTAAGAATTTGGTCAGCCCTGTTTCAGGAAACACATGGTAAGGATTTACCTTTAACCAAATGCTTCTTAAGTTTTAGCTACAAGGAAGTGTTTTATCCTCATTTCTCTTGCAACCATTTCTGACTTTAATACCTGATACTTGAATTCACTTAAAATCTTATCTTCTTTTCTTAATAAACTTGTTTTATTTTTTTTAATCTAGTCCAATCCAGTGCTGTGTTTAAACTGAACCATTTGGTAACTCCAGTTGAAGAAGCAAACTGTTGAATAAGGACCCTTTACAGGAGCAATGGACCTGTAATATCTGAACTAAAAAGGGCTAGACAGTGCAGAACACATATTTTGGAAAGATTATGGACTGGGAGTGCTCTGGGATCACCCTGCAAGTAGGAACCAAGGCTGGTAGAAGCCAGAGTGTGACTGGAGTGTTGCTGACAGGCTGCTGGGTTCAGAGGTGCTAGACAGGACTGCAGCTATTCACAGACACTCAGGATCTGCATGCTGTTAGGCTGTTTGTGAATGGTCCTGGTTGAGAGCTACAACAGCAAAGCATTGTGAGGTGGGTGGTGACACAACCCTCATTGGTCTGGATTGCACCCCAGAATGTGACACCCACACGCTCTAAAAAAATCACAACAAGGCTATGTTTCAAGAGTTGATAACTAATTCACAAACCTCTTTTCTACCATTCAGCTCAAATACTACCTTCCAAGTTGGTTTTGAGCCTGGTACAGGTTGAGAACATACATTCTAAAAAAGGTGCAACAGATACATACATGCATTATCATGCATACATAAGGAACTGCATGCACAAATCAAGTAATTTCAAATGTATACAAAAATTAGCAGTGTGAACATATGAAACACATGTACATGTTTTTTTGTGAATGCAAACAGGGGGTTTTGGGTGCTCTGTATGTGTGAGGTGAGCTGCAGATGCATAGAATGCTTGGTAATCAACTAATTAAAAACATAATAAAAACTAGAATGATAATTATACACATTACAACTCCATTGAGCTAAACATCTCAGAGTAGAACAGAAAATTTGGGATAAGTAAAGATGTGATTGCCTGGGGAACTCTTCAACTAGTGTGCTCCCTTTAAAGCCAGATGGCTTGCAAATTTACTTGACATGCTAGCCACTGATCTGGGCTTGTGGAACCTAGAATTCAGCTTTGGCAGAACGGGAGACACTAGTTAGTAGATCATCTGGCCTTGGAGAAGCGAGCCAGCAGTTCTTCACTAGGCCTTGATGAAATACACGAGCTCCAGCTAATCATCTTTCAGTTGAACAGTGTTGAAATGTGTTTTGTTTCTTCAACAGAAGTTAAATATTTCAAATAATATTTTACGTCTTTCAATAAGGAAGTGTTATAGTGATTCATTTAACCATGAAGAAAAAATATGGAGTTTTTTTCTTAAAAATACAGCCCAAAATTATTCAGACTAAAGACTACTAAGAAATAAGGTGGACGCACTATCTGAAAAGACAGACTTTGATTACTGATAGCATTTTCCACCCTGAGAATTTACCAGTACTGTTTTGTCTAGCAGAAGAGGCCATATTGCTACATGAATGCAATTGAAATTAACTGAACGATGCAAAGAAAAATATAATATAGTTTCAATAGATGGGAGAGTTCAAAGGGTATTCCCAAATTCCTACCAAAAGCTAAAGACAAGTATATTTGTGAAAGTTAGGGTATATATTTCAGCTAAATAGGGCCCGTACAGTATTTAATTGGTCATTTTGAATGAAATATGAACAGCAGAATTGCGGACACACAAAAAAGAATAGTTGTTACCACATTTGATGTTGAAGGAGAAGCAATGCCCATATTTCCCATCCCGTTCTGTCTGATATGATCTATCCATGCATTTATCTTGTGCTCCTCAGCAGGGTATCTTGACACCTACTTCAGCCATTTTTACATAGAGTTACCACAAGTATGCATACAAATGCAATAATTTCATGCACTTATGTTTTTGAATATGCACCTGCACATGCACAGTTATGAAAGCCTGATCCAGTAAAGCTCTCTGTTACCTGGCACGGAATCATTACCATAGCTTTCACCTTGTGTGTGTACTTTTTCTATCATACCTATCATATACCTAGCCTATGTGGGAGTTGGGCAATAAGGTAGCTTTTCTATGAAAATGACTGATTTTTGGCTACACTTAACACCCACTGTGCTTTAATCCTGTTCTCACTAAAAGACACAGAGTGCTTAAATGGTGTGGGAATAGAAATCAATACATAGAGTGAAGGCATTCTCCCCTTCCCCCCTTCAATCCATTTTATTTTCTTGTTTATCCAATTTCCCCTTCTGAATTTTTCTCCCCAGGATGCAGTAATGAGATGTACCAGTGTGGAATGTCCACACCGAGACCCTCTGGTCCCTATCTATCACTGAAAATACACCTTAATTTAAAAATCTTCACATTTTCGTATTAATCTGTCTCTTTAAAGCAAAAAAAGATTTTTTGCCCATTAATCCTTTGAAATGTAGGAATTTTGTGTTAGTTGCCTGGCATGAATTGTACACCACAAACAGAAAATTATAACTCAATGCCTTCTGCAAGGACATGATGACAGTAGCAACAATGTCTTTATATCTCACATTATCATTGGACAGCTTTATTTGGCTCCTGGTGACTGTTCCTTTTTTTATGCTAGCTCTTCCCATGTTGTCATGTATTACTGTTTGGCAGGTGTTTTGCAGCTGCTACTCCACATCAGGAAGCAGACATTCTGCCTTTGTGTCCCTAACAAAGATAATGTAGCCTATAAGACATAATAACCCATTCCTTGTGGCCACTATAGGAACTGCAAATCCCATAATGGAACACTAGTTAGTATGGGAAGAAAGAGAGTAGGCGTGTGCACTAAAAAGAATCCACACACCTAATGTATTTCTGAAAAATGATAGCTTTCCCACAAGACATATGGGAACAACTGATTTAACTGAGAGTATGTTGTCCCTTCACACAGACAAGGCCAATCTATTTGACAGATAACAGTAAGCATGGAAATACATGAGCACTCTATCTGGGCCAAGAAGCAAAAAAGCCCTTCTTACTAGAGTTACTGCCACTATTAAAACTAGGTACAGGATATTAATTATATATTCATTCCAGACATAGAAATTAGGGCAGAGGTGGGAAAACTACAGCCCGTGGGCCACATCCGGCCCGCGGGACCCTCCTGCCTAGCCCTTGAGCTCCTGGCCGGGGACGCTAGCCCTTGGCTCCTCCACTGCTGTTCCCCCTCTCCCGTAGCCACGCTGCCATGCAGGCAGTGCTCTGGGCAGCAGGGCTGCGAGCTACTGCTAGGCAGAGCAGCAGCATGTCTAGCTCCGGCCGAGCGGCATGGCTGCCAGACATGCTGCTCTGAGCGGCATGGTAAGGGTGTCAGGGGGTTGGATAAGGGGTGGGGGGGTTTGGGGGGGGCAGTCAGAGGACAGGGAGCAGGGGGCGGTTGGATGAGCCGGAGGTTCTGTGGGGGAGGGCAGTCAGGGGTCGGGGAACAGGGGCGGTTGGATAGGCGTGGGGTCCCAGGGGGGCCTGTCAGGGGTGGGGGTGTGGATAGGGGTCAGGGGACAGGGAGCAGGGAGGGCTGGATAGGGGATGGAGTCCCGGGGGGGCGGTTGGGGAGGGGGGTCCCGGGATGGGGCGGTCAGGGGACAAGGAGCAGGGGGGGTTGGATGGGTCAGGGGTTCTGAGGTGGGCAGTCAGGGGGTGGGAAGTGGGAGGGGGAGGAGGCCAGGCTATTTGGGGAGGCACAGCCTTCCCTACCCAGCCCTCCTTACAGTTTTGCAACCCCAGTGTGGCCCTCAGGCCAAAAAGTTTGCCCACCCCTGAATTAGGGCTATGGCATGACTGCATAATAGCATGGAGACACATTTCCCAGTCCAAAACACACTAATTAAATTCCAGTTGGAACCCTCAGTTCACATCTATAATCTTGATTTCCAAGGATAAATTAAAAATAATCTAAATCACCAGTTTGAGTCCTCTCCAGGTTAGCAGTGAATATCAGTTTCTACCACCTGATGGTTGTTCAGTGCCCTGTTTTAACAAGTTGGCCGCCTGAATACCATTCCTGGTAGACAGGTGTCCACCTCCAGAATCTCTGACATCAACACAATGGTCCAAGACTTTCTGACTTCCAGGCTGGATTACTGGAACTTTGTACACTAATTCAAGCCTCCTGGAAGAACAGGAAGGAAGGGTATAACCCAAGATGCGTCATCCTATTTCCTAGCCCATCAGCTAAGTCTACTACATTCTAAAACAATTTTTCAAATATTATTTAATAACAGTCACTTCAAATAGAAGGGCATGGTATCTTGGCACTAATGTAGCCATTTGTACTTAAAGCTACCACAGCTGTGCATAGAAATATAGAAATTTCTTCCACAATTTATGCACAGGCATTTTTAGGACATTATATACCAAAGTTTTTGTTTCAAATAACGACGGGGGGGAACCCACCAAAAAACAAATAGAAAAAATATATATGAATATTAGAGAGTGAAAATTTTCCTACCAAAATGAAATTAACATTTTTGAAAAACAAAAAAACAAAAATATGAAAAACCATGAACAATTTTTCCCCATTTTTTTTTTGGTGAAACACTTTTCCCTTTTTGCTAGCCTATTCATTAGTGCTGTAGAGTTGTTTGGCTGTGATTGTTGTGGGGTTTGGTTTTTATGTTTGTTTGTTTGTTTGTAATTTACTTCTTCTGATAACTGTATCACTATATTTTTAGGTTTCAGAGTAGCAGCTGTGTTAGTCTGTATCCACAAAAAGAAGAGGAGTACTTGTGGCACCTTAGAGACTAACAAATTTATTTGAGCATAAGCTTTTGTGAGCTACAGCTCACTTCATCGGATGCATTCAGTGGAAAATACAGTGAGGAGATTTATATACATAGAGAACATGAAACAATGGGTGTTACCATACACACTGTAACCAGAGTGATCAGGAAAGGTGAGCTATTACCAGCAGGAGAGCGGGGGCGGGGGGAGAAAACCTTTTGTAGTGATAATCAAGGTGGGCCATTTCCAGCAGTTGACAAGAATGTCTGAGGAACAGTGTGGGGTAGAGGGGGGATAAACATGGGGAAATAGTTTTACTTTGTGTAATGACCCATCCACCCCCAGTCTCTATTCAAGCCTCAGTTAATTGTATCCAGTTTGCAAATTAATTCCAATTCAGCAGTCTCTCATTTGCAAATTAATTCCAATTCAGCAGTCTCTCGTTGGAGTCTTTTTTAAAGTTTTTTTGTTGAAGAATTGCCACTTTTAGGTCTGTAATCGAGTGACCAGAGAGATTGAGGTGTTCTCCGACTGGTTTTTGAATGTTATAATTCTTGACGTCTGATTTGTGTCCATTTATTCTTTTATGTAGAGACTGTCCAGTTTGACCAATATACATGGCAGAGGGGCATTGCTGGCACATGATGGCATATATCACATTGGTAGATGTGCAGGTGAACGAGCACATCTATGTGGGCACAGTTGGCAACGGGCTTTGTTGCAAGGATAGGTTCCTGGGTTAGTGGTTCTGTTGTGCGGTGTGTGGTTGCTGGTGAGTATTTGCTTCAGGTTGGGGGGCTGTCTGTAAGCAAGGACTGGCCTGTCTCCCAAGATCTGTGAGAGTGATGGGTCGTCCTCAGGATAGGTTGTAGATCCTTGATGATGCGTTGGAGGGGTTTTAATTGGGGGCTGAAGGTGATGGCTAGTGGCATTCTGTTATTTTCTTTGTTGGGCCAGTCCTGTAGTAGGTGACTTCTGGGTACTCTTCTGGCTCTGTGGCAATTCTTCAACAAAAAAACTTTAAAAACAGACTCCAGCGAGAGACTGCTGAATTGGAATTAATTTGCAAACTGGATACAATTAACTGAGGCTTGAATAGAGACTGGGAGTGGATGGGTCATTACACAAAGTAAAACTATTTCCCCATGTTTATTCCCACCCTCCCACTGTTCCTCAGACTTTCTTGTCAACTGCTGGAAATGGCCCTCCTTGATTATCTCTACAAAAGGTTTTCTTCCGCCCTGCCCCCACTCTCCTGCTGGTAATAGCTCATCTTAAGTGATCACTCTCCTTACAGTGTGTATGGTAACACCCATTGTTTCATGTTCTCTGTGTATATAAATCTCCCCACTGTATTTTCCACTGAATGCATCCGATGAAGTGAGCTGTAGCTCATGAAAGCTTATGCTCAAATAAATTTGTTAGTCGCTGAGGTGCCACAAGTACTATATTTTTAATTTGTTTGCAGATCTTGAGGGGGAACGAATGACTAGTCAATTGTTTTGCCACTGAAGAAGTTTCTCTTCTCCACAATATTAAAATAGTATGGTGCCATTTTAATTAGACCATATGGACAAGGGTCAGCTTAGATGTTAGAAGTAATAAAATAAACTAAAAATTCTGCTTGCCTTGCTTCCTTAGTATGAAATAAGAGACTTAAAAGACATACTATTTTATTATTAATAATTAACCCATTAATTTATAACTTTAGAGGCCCCAATTCTTCACCTTTACTCACTATGGGAGTAGTATCTTATGACATATGTAGTCCCTTAATTTGAATAAATGGAGTACAGTACTAGTTAACATGCTTAAGGGTGAAGAATTTAGCCCTCAGATGCAGAACCGCTTATATGAAGTGTGCTGTCTATTGAAAGAACAAGTTTGTACAAGACCAGACAGTGTGAACTCCCACACTGTGCTGTGGCAATGTGACGGAGAGCTGACCTGGAGGGACCACCTATAGGGATGAGAAAGTCATTTGATCTCCATGTCCTTCCAGTCTTTGGTTTCTATGTTGAGCCTTGACCTAGGTTGCCAATTATCATCAACTATAACACAGAAATCTGTCCCCTAGGAAATGAAATGAGACCACCAATTCATTTCACATAGGCTATTTAACAGCCATCAGATGATAATGGCCTTTGCTCACTACCAACCCATGCTGGATTTAAAACAGTGACCTAGAGGTGAAAAGTTCTATATCGCAATCCCCTAAGACATTTAGTCCCCTTATCATGCCATTTATTAGGCAGCTTGGTCCTGGCACTATATGTTTTTATACTATACTATTTCATAGTGTGGTGACTGAGGTTAATACAGCCTCATTAACAGCTGCCAGTAGACCCCCTAAAGCTCTCCAAGATTTCATTTTACAATAATGGCAAAGAACGTCACAATATAAAGAGTTCCAGGCGCCCCACTCACCCCCACCCAATCTCAAATGCCCTACAGCAAAGAGTAAAATGTGTGAGACAGAAAATATAAACTATCTGTTGAGAAAAGTTAAAAGTACAGTTGGTCTCAAGGTCACTTCTAGTTACAGAGCCATTTGTGGAACATGAAGCAGTTGGCATGTAAAAAAAGAAAAAACCACAAACAACTTACTGTTTTCTTCCCTCAACCCTGTAGAACTCAGCACTGGAATATGGAAAGGACGTGTGAATCTGGCAAGATATGCAGGAAAAAATATCTGCATGACCTACACTTTTCCCTTTTAGATTTCCATAGTATTCTATAAAAGCAGTGAAGAAACATTTTCCTACAAAATTATGCACATGGAAAGTGTTCTTCACTGTCCATCATTCACCATAAGTTGTAGTAGGCAGATCTTTCCCCTCACTGTGTATATTACAGTATTGTGAGCATCTTTAGTACACTTTGGAGGGAATCCAACTAATAATTTTATATAAAAATTACATTTCTTTAGCAGTTTAGTGGCTAATCAGACCATTAAACTTCTGGAGTTTCAGTTCTCTATGAACCTCTTAAAAAACAAATAAGCTTTTTCCCTTTGTGATGCAGTAATTGGGACCTTTGCAGTCTGGAGCTGAGTGAAGAATCTTTGTGTGAGAGTTAAGACCTAAATTTACAGCCTCTTCCTCTGATGCTTTACATTTCAACTCTGAGGTTCAGCACTTTACAGTATATTTTTGGTTCTAAGTGTGTAATTGAACATCTCCCCATTACCACTCCAAAGAAATAGGAATCATGTCAGGTATATGGGGTTGTTTTTTTGTTATGTGCTTTTCTAAACTCTTTTCTTGATCCATGCCAAGTTCACAAGTCCCATGGCGAAGTTTCTCTGTACAATAGTGTCTGTCACCACTACTGTTTATCACTATATACACAATGACAGCACTCAGCACAAAAGGCCAAAGCCAACGTATCAGAACACTATTAATTGGCATTTTGGAATTTCTGCTGAAAATCTCACAACCTTACTTTTCTCTACACCACAAGCCTCACATCATCATAGACAAAAAGAAAACTGGACTTCAGATGAATTGCTAGAGCAGCTTCTCCCAATGCTTCATTTCTGATATATTCTGAATATTTCACTCTATTCATTTTCCACATTTTGTCTCTTGTATGAAACACATTTCTAGAGTAGTTTATTTTTCTTCTCTTAATTAAACAAATCTCTCTTTTGCTATGCTTTTCATTGTGAGTAAACAGAATCTGGGAATTCCATAATTAATCTATCTTATTTAACACCCAACTAGCTCTAGAACAGCTGTTCTCAACTGGGGGTCTGCAGCCCCCTGGGGGTCTGTGAGTCCTTCCAGGGGGACCCCGAGCCCTGGCACTGAAGCTGGGAGCGGCACAGGGCTGAAGCTGGTGCCCCACCCCAGCCAGGAGCGGTACAGGGCTGAAGCCAGCGCCCCCCCCCCAAAGCTGGGAGCGGCACAGGCTAATGTCGGTGTAGTGGAGCAGTTTGTGCCACTACACCAGCACTCCCCCAACCCCCCCAAGCCAGGAGCAGCAGGGGGCTGAAGCCTGGAGCCCCAGCGCCCCCCCCGCCACAAGCTGGGAGCCGCACTAGGAGCCCTCCCCTGCTCGTACACAGCCCCTAGCCACCTCCTGACTGCACCCCGAGTGGTTTTCAAACTTTTTGATCCAAGTCCCCCCTTTGAGTTATATTTTTTGGTTGCGTCCCGCCACAGTCCAGACCAGCTGGGTGTCCTTCTGAGTGAGTCAGGGAGATGGAGGTGGTGCTCCCTCTCTGGACCCCACTGTGTGGAGCTGGCTCAAGCCCCACCAGCCCTTGCCCCACCAAAATAGAAGTAAAACTATGCCTATGTCCAAGGGTCCACCACCCCCTTAACCCGGGGCCCTGAGTTCCCCACCCCCACTGGGCCGTGGAGTTTTTAACAGCGTATTGAGAGGGTCCTCAGCAAGAAAAAGGTTAAGAACCCCTGCTCTAGGAAATTCAGAGAAGATCATATCGACTGGTAGAATCCCAGTATTTCAGCTGAAAGCACAGATGCACCGCTGTAAGCTCTGCTGTGTAGCCCTAGCCATAGTATCTAGCAGAGTAATGAATTTAAGCTCCCAGTCTCCTCTTTTGAAAGCGTCGTGCAGGTTCCTTTGAGGATGAGGACTGATAGCCGTTGTTCTGTATCTGATGTTTGTGAAAAGTGTTCACCCACCAGTGACATGGTGTTTTTGTCTTTTATCAGTTCCTTCTTGCTGTCAACTCTGACAGCGGGGCAGAAAAGCAGGTCATGGAATGGACATGAGCAACACATCTTGAAGAACAACCGGTTATGAAAGGTAGGTAACCGTTTTTAATTCTTCAAGTGCTTGCTCATGTCCATTCCATGTCAGGTGACCCATAAGCAGAGTCTCTGGAGGTGGGCTCTCCTGAAACTGGCCCATTGGGTGGTTGAAAATGGGACACAAACATGTGGATCGACAACCATTTGCTGGCCTTGCGGATGCCCTGGATAGGTGTGTGCTCCAAGAAGACTGCTGAAGATGCTTGTGCCCTCATAGAATGGGCTTTCACAATGGCTGCAGGTGGGACCTTCGCTTGCTCGTAGCATGCCCAGATACAAACAGTGATCCAGGATGAGATCCTCAGGGAGAACACTGGAAGACCTTTCATTCTATCCACGACTGCAACAAACAGCTGTGTCAACCTGCAGAAGGGGTTTATCTGGTCAATATAGAAGGTTAAGGCCCTTATCATAAATATAAAGGGAAGGCTAACCACCTTTAAATCCCTCCTAGCTAGAGGAAAAACCCTTTCATCTGTAAAGGGTTAAGAAGCTAAGAGAACCTCGCTGGCACCTGACCAAAATGACCAGTGAGGAGACAAGATACTTTCAAAGTTGGGGGCGGGGAAACAAAGGGGTTTGTCTGTGTGTGTGATGCTTTTGCTGGGAACAGAGCAGGAATGCAGGTCAGAACTCCTGTAAAGAGTTAGTAAGCAATCTAGTTAGATATGCGTTAGATTCTGTTTTGTTTAAATGGCTGATAAAATAAGTTGCGCTGAATGGGATGTATATTCCTGTTTTTCTGTCTTTCTGTAACTTAAGGTTTTGCATAGAGGGATTCTCTATGTTTTGAATCTGATTATCCTGTAAGGTATTTACCATCCTGATTTTACAGAGGTTTTTCTTTTACTTTTTCTTTAATTAAAATTCTCTTTTAAGAACCTGATTGCTTTTTCATTGTTCTTAAGATCCAAGGGTTTGGGTCTGTGTTCACCTATGCAAATTGGTGAGGATTTTTATCAAGCATTCCCCAGGAAAGGGGGTGTAGGGCTTGGGGGAATATTTGGGGGGGGAAGACGTCTCCAAGTAGGCTCTTTTCCTGTTCTTTGTTTAACACTCTTGATGGTGGCAGCATAAGGTCCAAGGACAAAAGGTAAAAGTTTGTACCTTGGGGAAGTTTTAACCTACGCTGGTAAGAATAAGCTTAGGGGGTCTTTCGTGCAGGTCCCCACATCTGTATCCTAGAGTTCAGAGTGGGGAAGGAACCTTGACAGCCCTTCTAATGTCCAGAGAGTACAGGCGTCTTTCCTCCTCTTACTTATTTGGCTTTGGGAAGTACTCCAGCAGAAAAATGTCCTGGTTGACATGAAACTGCAATACTAAATTGAATAAAAAGGCTGGGTGGGGACGCACTTGGACCTTATCTTTAAGGAAAACAGTGAATGAACCACGGGAGAAGGCTTGCCGAAGCAAGGGAGAATACTGTTCCAGCAATCATCACAGGCCATAAGAAGGAACTGGAAGGGCACAGGGCCAGCAGTGCCCCTTATACCAGCGCATGAGCGCAGGCCTCCAGGGGGTGCTAGAGCTGGCCCTACGGACACCACCGCGGGGAAAATCTCCGGCAACAGTGCACAGAGCACTTGCGCACCTGACATGGAATGCCATGAGCAACACATCTAGGAGAAGAATTCGACCCTTTGAGTAAAAATTGAAAAGCATTTTACTGTATAGGAACTGCAGCATGGATCAAGAAATTGTTTTCTACAAGTGTCTAATAAAGTGGGACTGAATGTGTTATAAAATGGATATCATCTCCTTCAATTTTTATACCCATGTAAGGCCAAGCACCATCTTACCCTTGCACTTAAAAAGAGTGTTCAGTGCAGAGGCAGTATTCTAAGTAACTGGGGAGCTTACATGTTATTTTTAAAAGAACAAGGAGTAAATCCACAAGGGAAACCAAGAAGATGCTCTAGGCAGGATGTGAGAAAACAGTAAATCTGTGGCTTTCATGTATTAAGATACATTTTCCTTTTGCAAGGCTTTGGTTAGTTTCTGTTGTCAGACATTTAGGCATTGCAAGCCAAAGCCAGTCATAGGACTATAGACATTAGAAATATTGTAATCTAGATCTCTCACTAGTATTGGATTGTTTCTTAACTGTATGGCCCCAATTCAGCAAAACATTCAAGCATGTTTAACTTTTAACATGAGTTCAATGGGACCATTCACATGCTAAAAGTTAAGCATGTGCTTTAGTACTTTGCTGAGTAGGAATGGGATTACTCAGATACTTGAAGTGCTTTTCTGAATCAAGGACTATATTCTCCGGTGCATCGTCCAGACTGGTTTTAAATGTCTCAGGTGATGGGAATTCCATTATTTCCCTTGGGAAAGTATTTCATGGTCTACAAGTTCTCTCACTCTTTAGGAAGTTTTAGTTGACTACATTCTGTTTTAACAAAGAAGAGCACGCGGCACTGAATCCAGACTTTTACATGAGATTCTCAGTAACAATTCAATGAACCTCTGTAGCAGCAGTTACTGGTTATCACAACATGCACTCTGTACCTCCCTCTTTTTCTCCAAGATATCTGCTGTGATCATTTATTTGTAAGACTTCAATTACACAAGGTCAGTTTACACCAATTTAGAATGTATGCTCTTCTGGGCAGGGGACATGTGCTTTATTGTTAAGTTAAAGCAGCATGCAAAGTTATGACGCTATATAAAATGGTAAAACTGAAAACAACAACCTGGAGAACCACAGCAGGACTCAGCTGATCCACTTCACATGAAGACTTTTTGAGAATCCCAATTAAAACCTTTGATGTTTGGCCTTGAGCAATGTGGAGATTCAACATCTCAGCATGCATATTATGGAAACCTCTCACACAACGTTTATTAAAAACCTGAGGGAATAATTCAACTGCAGGCAGAAATATGTCCTTTTTGTGCCCTCTTCTCCTTGTCGGTTTTCATTCTAATCACCCGTCCCTATGGTATAGCTCAAAATCAACAAAACAAAAGGAAATGATATTTTGATCCACAGCTGGACAACACTGTGATCTGTCAGCTCATCCCTCCATGCACAGAAAAGAACTTCTCTTCAGGTGAAGGACAAGGTCCAGGATCAAAAGGAGAATATTCTTTTCCTCTTTTCTTTCTTCTCACAAATTCTCTCTTCTCCTTCTGGATTTAGGTGCTTCATCCAATTATAATTACCTACAAAGACTGGATCCCCTTCCTTAAAGTAAACTCATTCCAGTTAGACTAAGCACTATTTTTTTCTTATCGGGATCCTTTTACTCTAGACACACACTTAATATTTTAAGAGAAAAATTCTTAAGGCAAATCAATAGTAATGAGCTCTAAAGACTGTTCCAGTTCAGGCAGTCATTTTGGATAAGCACATTACATAACAGATAGCTTTCAGGAATGCCTAACAAGTCTTGGAAACCCTCTTTTAATGGAGAGTCCAAAGAATGGAGTGGCTTCACACAGGGCAACACAGCCTGGGACTGTATTAACTTTGAAACTAATTCCCTAGTTGGTTTGGGGGCAGGATGGGATGACAGACACACAGCCCCACTGATCTTGCCACCGCACAGGTCTCATAGTGGGGGTGGGAGGGAAGGGAGCACAAAAGAGGTGGCTTGAACCTCATTTGATGAGAACTGGGGGAAGATCTGTGAATGCAGGGGATGGACCCTCAACATGCAGATCTGGAGGAACTGCTGGGCCCTCTTGTTTTATTCACCAGTCTTTCAGGCAAAGTTTCATTGACTGAAATGGCCAAAATTCAACATCCTTACAAAAGGATCACCTTCCAAATTGTGGGAGCCTTTTACTGAGATTCTGCAATATTTTGTGTGAATCAAGATTTAGTTGACACACTAGGATCTTTCTAATATGATCCAGAACTTGCCAACAAGGTAGACCAGAAGGAATTTGTAATTTCACTTTGGGGAACAAATTCTAACCTCACATGTACATGCTCATCTACCATTAGTAGCACCATGTTAGGGCAGAATTTGCCACTATTTAATTTTACTGCTCTTTTGTTAAACTGTTAGTATGTTTAGCAATCAGTAAGAAGTAGTTTTCCTCTTTAACAGAGGCATATGTGAAACAATTGTAGTTCTTTCTCTAGAAATCATGGGAAATCAATTATCATAAGTGAAAATTGGCTGATTAGAAATTAGTTGAAAAAATGTTATGTTTATTTTTTTATTTGTATAATGTACAGTTTCATTTTCAGGAAAAATAATATCACGTAATATGATTGTGATATTGACAATTATTGCAACAGGATTTGTTAAAACAAATGTTTCAAAATAGAGATTCTATAGGAATTGTTCATCTACCGTGAGTAATAATGGGTCGTATAATTTAATCAAGATCAGACAAAATTCAATTCAAGGTGACAGAAACCAAAGGCTTACTATACCAAGCCTAAGGCAGAATTAGGGCTGGAGGCCAGGACGGTGGAGAACAGTCCCTAATGATGGTGTGCTTAAAAATATTGCTTTAAGCAGTACAGAAGACTGCACAATATGTAAGAAGAATTACATTTTCATATTCTAAGAATACCCAAGTTAATTCTACTGTGAACCTGTCCCGATTTAGGTTTTGCATTTAACTCTCTAAGCTACTGTCAAATTTAATGCATTTTAATGCACGTATTGATTGTCATAGTTAAAGGAAATTAGCAGGGCATTATCAGGCTTCGACCTCCACTTAACAGTAGCCCTTGCAGTGTTTTGTGTGACTAGGGTTTGGGAGTCCACAAGCAGGAATAAGAAGCTTGAATAATCTATCATTCAATTATCCAATTTTTTTCCTATCTGTACACACACACACACATACACTATATTCATGGGTGAAAGTAACTTAATGGACTTACAGGTACACAGGGTGGCTGGGATCCTGGGCAAGGCTGGGGGAGTGGCTCTGGGCCCCCGAATGGTGTGGGGCCTTAAGTGGAAGGGGCAGAGCCAGACTCCCCCAGCCAGCCCTTCAGCGCTGCCCGGCCCATGCCACGCGAGGCTCCAGCGGTGATTTAAAGGGACTGGGGCTCCAGCCGCTGGTGCAGTAGTGGTAGCAGCAGCCCTGGGCCCTTTAAATAACCGCTGGAGCCCTGGGGTAGCACCGGCGGCTGGGAGCTCCGGCAGCGATTTAAAGGGCCAAGGGCTCCAGCTGTTGCCAGGAGCCCCAGGCCCTTTTAAATCGCCAGGCCCTGGGACAGCTGCCCCATTCCCCCCTCTCCTGCCATCAGTGGCCCTGATGGTATGGTCGGCTGTGTACCAGCGGCCACTTTCTTTCCGGTATGCCATACTGGACCATACCGGCTTACTTTCACCTCTGGCTATATTGCTATATATACACACACGCACACACACACACACACACACACACACACACACACTTATTTACAGAGCTGGCCCAGAAAAGATGTTCTGTTTTAATTTTGTTTTTTTTAATTATCGGCAAGACATTCCTGAGATGTCAGAGAAACAGGACAAGATGTAGGACTGGATGAAGTAAGACAGGTCAGGGTAAAGAGATCTGTAGCATAAATATGATAGTTATTACCCACATGAGCAGAAAAGATCAACTAAAGAATGTGTGCAGAGGGGTAAGAGGAAAGGGCAAAGGCAAGTGAGAAAGGTGAAGAGGATTCTCCAACACTGGTGCCGAAGGAGAGTTATGACAGATCTGCATAAGCCAAGGGATAAGAAGATTTCAAGAATGAGGGTGTAATATACTATATCAAACGTGACAGAAAGGATGAGAATGAAGAAGGAATTTTGACCAGATGATATGGCCAGGAAAAGGCCTTAAAGACTTTGAGCAGAACAGTTACAGTGGACTGGAGAGAAAGGAACCTGGGTCTTGGATGAAGTTGGGATGAGTTTCATCATTGATTTAAATGAGAACAGGATCAAGATGTAGATTATAAAGCAAAGCATATGGATCTATAACCATTTTGGGACCAATAAAAATGGTACCAAAACAGGTAAGTGTCAGACAACATTAAACAAGCATCCCCATGGTCCAGGTACCAAGCATACATTGATGATACATCTCAAACCACAAATTTTGTATTAGGCCTGGGTGAAATCTGAAACCCCAATATCCATTTTTCATTGGCTACAGTCCCTCCAAAGAATGATAGAGGCTGACCTGACATTTATAAATTTGCTATATGGTGTTTTACACAGTTCTTCCCACCAGCTGATGTTTATTCATAACCATGTGTGAATTTTCAAGGGCTGTCAGATTGGGCATCTATTTCAAAGGGAAAAATCTGAGGAATTTTGATTAGATTAATAATAATAATAGTTTCTGTTTATTCAGTTCTCCCTTGTGAAGTTGCTATGGGCAACCTGCAATGATTTCATTATAAACATGAACCCTGATAAAGCCATTAACAAAAAAGGAACTAATGGAAAGATGTAGGTAAAAGGGAAGGATCTAAGATATAAGCAACTTAACATAAAAGACAACTTTGAAAAAAGCTGTTAGGTTGTGTTTAAGAATGGGGTGGGATGGGCTTGATATTGATGCCAAAAAGCAGAAAGTTCACATCATGTCATCATAGTGGAATCACAAGCAGATTCATAGTGAGATCCCAAACATCTGTCAGAATGAATATAAGTAGTAGGTCTCAAATATACAAGGGCCTACATCATTATGGACTTCTACAAAGTCTGTTGAAGTCAATCTACCATTCCATAGGATAGAGAGTGGGCAGAAAAACTGATCATTGTGTGTGTTGCTGTTACAAGGTGATCAAGGGATAAATAAAGGTGCAGCCTGTGCCAAACGAGAGCTTCTTTTAGACTATAGGTTAGATTTTGATCTGAGTTATACAAAGGGCAGGTCAAAATATTCTGACTGAAAAAAAAAACCTGTCAGAAATTGTTGTTCTGTTGAAATTTCAATTTTCTCATGGAAATTTTCAATTTTGAGAGTTTTTTAAATTTTCTGATTGGGAAAATCAAAAAGAAAAAATCATTTTGAATTGACATTTCAAAATTTAAGAAAAGATAGTTTCTCTCCTGCTGCTTTCTCATTTTTTACAAAGAATCATTTCCACACTTTTCCAGTTCAAAAAAGTAAGTATGAAAAAGTGTGCACCATCACCCCTCACATGCTACCTTTTTCCAGTTGTTTCCAGTTGAGATAAAGAAGTGAGAGTGAGTTCCTCTCACTTTTTAAACACTCCACCTCCTCCTTTTCTGTGGAAAAAAGTGGGGGGAGGGAGGAAAAGAGGGAAACCCCCAAATCCCCAAACTGGGTCTATATTATGTATTGAAGCTATATTTCTAAACTAAATGAAAAATTGTTGTTATGAACTGACACTTTGCAAAGAGATAGCTTTTTCGTTGCATTTCAAAAATCTTCTGGACAAACAAAAGTTTTCCTGCGGAAAAAACTCTATTGACAACATCTTAATGACAACACAGTTTGCCAAACTCAGAACGCCACACTATGCACTTTACCAGACTGCATAAATCTATAGACTATACATGTTAATCTGAGACCAGAACTAAAGTTGCACTTTATGGCTGGTGACATATTGATGGTAACAAGGGGGAGTTTGCTGTGGAGGTGAGGAATCTGACCTTGTTTGGGTGGTATGATGGTTGCGTATTAAGATGTGCAAATGAAGGAGGCCTTAATTGTAATTTCCTTGATTTTTAGTCAGTCATTCTCCATGTGTAAAGGTACCTGTGAGCAACCTATGTTTATTTATTTTATTGCACATATAAAGTGAACACTTTTATTATAATGTGATATTGAAGATATATGAAGATATGCAAGATATATTTTAAATATTACCATACTGGCCAATTGTTATGATGGTTCAAATTGTGACCTACTGTAACAAATTAATTACAGATATATCAGAGAGAGAGAGAGACAGACAGACAGAGAGAGAGAGAGAGTTACTTTAGGTTATGTATTTTAGCTGTCATAAAATTTTACTAGTGTTCCAATACAGTAACTCCTCACTTAACATTGTAGTTATGTTCCTGAAAAATGCTACTTTAAGCAAAACGCTGTTAAGCGAATCAAATTTCCCCATAAGAATTAATGTAAATGGGTGGGTGGGGGAGGTTAAGTTCCAGGGAAATTTTTTTTGCTAGGCAAAAGACATGATATACATTTACAGTACAAGTTTTAAATAATTTTAAACAATTTAATACTGTACTCACCAATGATGATTGTGAAGGTTGGTTGAGGCAGGGGCTTTAGTGGGGTCGGGGCATGGGGGCTTGCCCCATTCCATGTGTCTGGCACTCCTGCCGGGGAGCAGGAGGTTGGGGGCTTACCCGCTCCCTGGCTGGAATGCCGGGTGGGCGGAGTGGGGCAAGCCCCCGCGTCCCGACCCTGTGCCCCAGCAGAAGCTCCGGGTGGGCGGGCAGAGCGGGGCCAGCCAAACAACCTTATAATGGAACATTGCACGACTTTAAATGCGTATGTTCTCTAATAGATCAGCAACCCAATAATGAAACAATGTTAACTGGGATGACTTTAAGTGAGGAGTTTCTGTATTTAAAATATATCTTGCATAATTTCACCTGCAGTATATGTATATCAAAGTAATTTTCTGCCCTCCCCTATATACTGTAAGCTATGACTTTAATAGTAATATTATGGTTGACATTTTCCTTCCATATAACACCATTTCTGATTGAAAACCAAAATATTGGCCTATTCCTAGTACTGAGTGGTACAGGGTTTACTGAAAGATTGCCTTTATTGTTCTGATGCGTGCACTAGAAAAGGGGTAACCCTGGCACGAGAAGAAAGAATTTTATCTATAAAATATTTTATTTTAGGCTATCATCAGTACCAGGCCTGGCTTTAAATTACATTTTAACCATAAACTCAGGAGAAGCTGTCCCAGATGGGGAACATAAAACGTGCCGTAAATTTTAATGAAGCAAACAAGTAACTAATAACCATAATGCCAATACTCCTGTGTTTTTGGTAGACCTTAATAAAGCAAAATTAAAAAGGGGGCATGCAGCATTTAAATAAGTGCCTAAGAAGCCTAATATAATTTACTAATTCAGCTATTCACACACTGATTGCACAGCCCCTGGTCATCTGCTCAAGTACAGCTGCTTCATGTAAAAACAAATAAAAAAACCTCAACTTTTATTGTCCACCATATGTCCCAGCTTGTAATATTTGCTGGTATATTTCAGGTCACCCTAAGTTCATGCAGATTTTTCTTGGATGGACAGCACCATGACAACAATATGGACACTTTTACACTAGGTTTCAGCACAGTTGGAAAAGGCTCCTTGTAGCAAAGGATCTGAGCTCGCATTTTGAATGTAGTAGGATGTGGTAACCAGATGTTTAGTAAAATAAATTGGCTCCACAGACACTTGTCCAAGGAGTATAGGTACAGGATTTCACTATTCATAATGGATATGAACAACAAGCCAGGTTCTGTTAAGATCAAAACCAAAACTAAAAGACTACCCAGCCAGTTCTGATTTTTAAAAGAAGGACAGGCATGAGAGAATAGTAATGACACCCACTCTTGTTCTGTGCTAGTGCTCCCACCATTACTAACAGGGAAGTAGCATCTCTGTGCACCACAGCCAGCCCCTATTCCTCACACCTCATGTAAAAAAACAGTGGAGCAGAATTAACAGCTGAAGCTAGAGCATCCTGCTGCTGTAAAATGCAGAAATCAGCAAGCAACATTTCATTGATCTATTTACAGTGCTGGTAAAGAGGGGAAGGAGGCACTGAGGAGGTGGGAGGGCTAGTTTATATACACACCTCCTCTCCTGAGAAGAAAGATGACCACAATCAGTAGGAGGTATCTGAAAGAGAACAGGAAACAGGAGCCTATGCAAGAACCAGTTTGGGTGCATAGCATGAGGATCACATTGCTACTGTGATAACAGATGACGCTACCAAGAGGTGCAGAGTACCTGCTATTTTAAAGCTTTTACTGTTAAATATAATAAAACTTGCAACTTTCAAAATTGAATCCAGACACTGAGTCATGGGGCTTGTTCTCGAATTAGATATGCACAGTCTGTATTAGCAAAATACTTATCTGCTTCTCACTTTTCCTGCTGATATAAAAGGAGGGATATTTTGCCAGGAATGTGTTGCTAATGTTATAAATAATCTACAGACTACTGTATGAGAGAGAAAAAGGGAAATGTTTGTCAAATGTCTATATCCACAGAGAAAAGCCATTCTTCTACATTCAGATGATATAAAATGGCACTGGGCTTCTGTCGCAGATGACCAGGAGTAAGAAGCTTGTAATCTGCTTGTAACCCTCAGAAAATAGCTATTGCCTGCTATAAACACATAATCCCACCAACTCACAATTGTAAAACTCACTTTACAGCTAGTAACCTGATTACTTGACTGAGATCTTTTCCTCTTGAGTAACATTAGGGTTTTATTCAGTCCAAAACAAAGAAAAATTGGAAAAAACATCTCATTGACCACTTCTTTCATTTCTGGGATCAGTGTTAGTCCATTCTATGTAAAAGTGTAAAGCCAGAAGAACACATTCTATGGGCCACAGAGTTTAGACGGTGGTTGTTTATTTAAAGGCGCTTCAACCTGGCCTTCTGTATGCACTCCCCAGCCCCGAAATCTGCATTCACATTCACAAACAGAAATTGTGTCCATTATTTTAGCCTTGGGATAATCCTTGATCTTCAGCTCCTGCTTTCCTGCATTTCTTACATCTGACAGTCTGCTCATCACCTCCCCCACACTATGCATGCCACACTGTCCACACCATGGCATTTTCTCAGTTCACCCTCTGCTGAAATCTTCATTATGCCATTGTCTCTCACCTTGACTCTTGTAGCTGTTTTCTCTATCACCTCACCAAGTTCCAATCCTCTCTACTCCTACATCTGCAGATGTCCACTTTCTCACCTTCATTTCCAAAAAATGCTGTCACACTCTTCCTCCTCAGATAACTCCACTGGCTTGGCTTAAAACCTTCCATGGATTTACTGCAGCCTATCTCAGTGACCTCAGGCTATAATCTTATTGTGCCTATCAAGATGTCTCAGAAGAAAAAGGCACAGTCCAGGATGAGAGGAAGGATGGGTGGCTGTGTGCCACCTTTGTGCTTCCTGCAGACAGTTTCTTACTATGAACAAAATCCTGGCCCCAGAGAAGTCAATGGCAGTTCTGCCGTTTACTTCAGTGAGGGCCAGGATTTTACCCTATATTACAATACATAACACGATGGGGCCAAAATCTCCATTGGGCCCCAGGTACCAATGTATGACAAATAATATATATGAATACACACGTATGTAGGGGAGAGGACAAATGGTTCAAAGGTTAGGGTGCTAGCCTGTAGCTTAGGAGACCTCAGATAAATTCCAGGTCCTGCCATAGACTTTTTGTGTGACTTTGGGCAAATTGCTTAGTGTCTCTGTGTCTCAACTCCCAATCTTTAAAATGGCAATAATACTTCCTGGGGTGTTGTGAGGATAAAGTCATTACACAGATTGCAAGGTGCTCAAATACTATGATGATGGGCACCCATATAAGTGCTTAAGATAGAAAAATAGACCAACACAATAGCTCAAATAAGAAACCATCAAAGAAGTATGAATAAAAGCAAGCTAGATTCTGATCTAAACTTCAAGGTAGTCCTCCTGGATTTACACCAATGTAAATTAAATCAGACTCTGGCCGTGAACTTTCAAATAGATCATTTTATCATTCCAAACATGCATACATGTACTGTTTACACAGTCAGATGGGACACTGCATACACACATGCTCAAACACCTGCCTGTTACACATGTACTGCTTCCTGTTTAATTGGACATGGCCTGTTGTGTTTGTGTGTTCATTTTTGATAGGATGCAAAGAGGTCTTTTCATTCCCCTTTATCAGAGGTTCCCAAAAGCCAAGACAGGTGTCTCAGGGATTAAATCTAATTTAAAAAGAGAGTGGGGGGGGGGGGTGAAGGGGGAAGGAAGGGACATATCAATCCTCAACGGAGCTAGAATTTGAGAGCAGGTGCAGTGAGAGACTTCATGCATCCGGCTCATTTACTCCACCATGTTCTGTGGAGGTCCAAATATTAGTCTTTTCATCCCAGGGTGACACTGGCAGCATGCAGCCTCTGTTAAGAGAACGACCAGCCCAATCTGTTTAGTGCCTCAGATGGCCGCCTCAACACCATGGCTACCGTGGTAACCAGACCCTACTTCAATCATTGCTGCTTTTGTTGGCTGGCAGTAACATGAAACGAAGTGCCACTTCTTACCATCGTATAGACTCATAAATAATAATCCTCTCGGAGCTTATCTTAATGAATTAGCAATTACTGTATTAGATGGGAGAGAGGCTGCAGCTGACAACAAGCCACATTTCCCCCTTGTTTTCTTTATTTTTTGTGAGCATTCATTTTATTTTTGAGCTGGAGGGAGGTCTTTTTTTTTTTTAATTATCAGCCCTCTGGAGGTTCCACTGAAGTCAAGGGGAGTTTTGCCTGAGTTAGACCTGCAAGATTTGCCCCTATCCTTTTAAGGCTTGATCCTGAACCTGTTGCCAACTCTAGCAATTACCTCACAGTATTTGGTGTTTTTCCTTCAAGCCCTGGCCTCCTGTGATTATGTGAGAATATCACATTTTCTTTTTTTTTTTTTTTAAGGTAATTTCTCACTCTCAATGTTGAGGAGTAAACCTTGAAAACATGACCTAGGTGTATGCCCTAAAGGCTCAAAATCCACAAGGCAAATATATATTTGCTATAAGTTATTTTTAAAGTCGTATGATTTTTACACCAATCACATTATTTTCTTTTCAGGCATGAGTGATGATTTATGAATAATTTGTGTTGGCAATACTGTATCACTGCCTACCTCCTAAAATAAAACCAGGATTTCTCCTGTCTATAGTTTCAGCTCTGAAAATCTCTCTCACACACACACACACATACACACTTACTTGTGACAATAGATCTTATTAACAGTACCTACATACAAACTTCCATTAGCTCAGCATAGTTTTATTGAGCACCTATCACAGGGTGGTATGACTTATTTTCTCAGGTATGACTCAGGATATTGCAATTAAAAGTAGAATTTGGCTTTTAATAGACCCTGCTGTTGCTCCATTAACCCCACATAGCACCCAATTCTTGTCTCACTTTTTTACATCATTGTAACTCTGATGACTTCCATGCAGTTACTTTTGGCTTATCCCAGTGTGAGAAAAGAATGACTCATCTTCTCATATGCCACTTGGATTCTGATCTCTCTTGCATGAGTGTAAATCCAAGGCAGTCATGCTAGTGTGCATTCAAAACCAGGCAACATGGATCTGATTCTCAGCTCGTGTGAATTGGCATACCTCTATTGAAGTCAATGGAGCTGCATCAGTTTGCACTCTCTGAAGGCCAGTTTGCACCAGCGGAGAAGCTAGCCCCATATGTGTACAACTATGCAATAACAGGGAGGTCAATTCTGAATGTTTTCAGAGCTCAACAGAGTTTATGGGGTGGCTGCTAAGCTATCGTGAAAAACAACAGAGGATGAACTCTCCTCCATTGTCTCAGGCCTCCTCTTAATCCAGCTCTCTCAGCATACAACTCATGTCAGATCCTATACCATTGGCAAGGCGTATTTTTTCAGTCATCACAGAAAAAACAGAGAGGTGTGACTGTGATCAGTCTCACTGATGAGATAGGTCTGAAAGTATATGAGGCTGGGTAAGGGTGGAGCTTTCCCTATGTCATGCAGGCTTGCTTCTTGGGTTCTCACAATATATTTACATTGCAGTCAGAGGTGTGACTACAGCATATGTAGACATACCCATGCTAGCTTTGATCTAGCTAGGAAGAACAGCAGTGAAGTCACAGCAGCACGGCGAGCAGGCTAGCCACTTAAATAGATACCCAGATCCTGGCCAGGCTTGTACCTTGTGCTGCCAGCCATGGTGCTGCAGCTTCACCGCTATAGTTATTTCAGTTAGTGAGATGATAGCTAGTTCAGCTATCTCTAAATGAACTGCAGTCATACCTCCAATTGTCACAGAGACATACCCTGAGCTTTCAGGCTAGATCAGACCTCCTCTGAATGATCAGGGGGACAAAGTAATGAACCTGCCCTGCAGGCTAGGCCACTCACAGCAACAGAGGGAAAATGGAAACATAACAAAGGAGCTCAGGAGAAAGAGATCCAGAGGCAAAGAAGAACTGTTTTCTCTGGAAAGAGCTAGGGTCCCTTTTCTCCTAAACTCCAATGTCTTCCTTACCCTTCTCTCACTGCTACTCTCAGTGGTCTAGTCTTCAGGGCAGACATTATTTCAAATGCCTGGAGAATGCTAAACAATTCAAAAGAGAGGGAGAGGAGTGAAAACCTCCAGAACTTGAAAGAAAGAGGACCCCCATATTACCAACCCTACACATTCAAAAATCATGAGTCAAGCCCCCCAAAAGTCACAAGATTGGCTTAAAATCATAAGATTTTAAAAAATGGGGTAATTTGATTGGCATTCTGGCTTTTAAGCCTTTGGGGTTTGCATTTTCAAGCTTTTTTCTGAAATCGTGAGAGCTAGGAACTTAGGTTACATGTAAAAAATAGTGAGATTCTCATATACTCATGGAACTCTCATAAATGAGGCTGAAAAATACTTCAGATATTGCAAACGCTCATGATAAAAATTGTGAGTTGGTCACACTGTGACCTTACCTGCTCTTGCTCTTAGACTGGTTGGATAAAACAAAAATATTATCAACCTATTCCTATTTTCATACATTTATTTTCGCCAGCCTCTCTCATGGAGGGGGTGAAGGCACTGTTAAAGATTTTCCGCTTCTTCTATTCAGAGCGTCCCCACATGCTCACTGCAGGGAAGGAGTTGTAAAGATCCTCACGTTATAGAAGAATACACCTAGGCACAAACTGGCTAAGTGACTTGATAAATGCCACACAGTAAGTCAGTGGCACAGGAATGGACCATAGATCCCCTGACTCCAAGAGGTGCTTCTCAGCCAGAAGAACCCTTTCCTCTCCTACATCTGTAAGATTTTGAAACCAGTCTACACTTTCTTTTGTTGTGCCACTAGTTGCATCTTACACCTGTCTTTCCTTCCCTTTTGTTCTTTTTGTTCCTTCCCTTTTGTTCTTTTTGTTCCTTTCCTTTTGTTTAGTGATTCTTCCGTTAAGTATTTTCCCAATGTTCAAAATTCTCATTGACCGAAGCAACTGTGGCAGGCACTGCTCTTTAAATGAGTAAGGATCCTCTACTCAAGTTTTTAATTCTATACTTTTCACCCCAAGAATAGTTGTGAGATGCACAGGCAGCTAAAAATGCCATTCTTGTCAATACGAACATACTTACATGTGTTTAAAACCACAGCTAGCTCTCAACCAAAACTCTAGATCTGAATCCCTTACATCTTGCCAGTGTTTGAAATCTGAAACCAAAGCTGGATTTGAATTTTGCCAGTGGCCCTTCTCTTTAGAGTGAGACGAACAAAACCCTCAGCTCTAAACAGACCCAAATGTTGGTGGTTTGAATCCAGATCCAAAATGTCATCATAAATCTCTAAGAAAACACAATAAATTAGGCGTCCAGTCTGGAAAATTCTGAGCTTTGAAGATACTTCAAGGCCTGCCCTGGAAGGGAGACAATTGCTCACACCAGGAAGCAGATAGTACCTCTGTTCACACACACTGTAACAAGCTACAGTTTAAGAAACAAAGATCCCTATGTATGATTTTAGTACAGACAACATTACAGTGCTACCTCATAAGAAACAGTTGCAGGTGGCAGCCCTCAGAGAGCCAGAACTCACACGATCACCCACGTGATGTTGCACTTTAATTTGTACAGCCAAAGAGGGACATTTTAAAATAACTGAACAGACAGATGGCTGAGCAAGGCAAAAGTACTAACGGAGTCTATTTTAGAGTGGCCAGATAATTGCAATCCAAGAGGAGCACCACAAATTAATCAGATTAGCTGTAGCTAGCAAATCTGTATGGCAAGTGGAAGAGACCCTTTGTGCTCTGTCTGTTAATTCACCCTAGAATAATGCACTAACCCACACTTTGGACCAGTGGCAATTGCAGATAAATCTCAAGTAGATTTTTGGATTTCCATTCAACAATAAAGTCTTCGGCACAAGGACCGCTTGCTAAGATTTGGTTAGCACAACTTTCCTTTGTACATCACTGCATGTCCTGATGGTGCTATATGAATCAGAAAGACTAACCGTTCATATCCTGACACCTAGTAACATCTATACTAGAGTGGTAAGTGCCTCAAAAAAAAGGACAGCGTGAAAGGTCTGTGAGAGGGAGCAGAAATGAGTGAATGTCTTCACAGGCAATGCTGTGAAACCCAGCATAGCTGGGCCTAGATTTTCATGACTACATCTGTGTAATCACCATGAATATACTCAAGAAAGTAGTAACTGCATGCGGAAGTGACCAGCTAGAGGTCTAACTGGCCATTTGTGTTCATTATTATCTGATTGTGCATACTATTCAGGAAATATATAGCGATTATGACTTTTCCTAGGTACTTATATGGCTCCCATCACTGAATTTGAGCACATCGCAAACGTTAATTAATTTATCCTCACAAAAGCCCTGTGAGATAGAAAAATATCATTATCCCCACTTTACAGGGGCTCAATGAGATTAAATGACTTGCGCAGGAAGCCTAGGAACAGAACCCATGTCTCCTGAATCTCAGCCCACTGCTTTTAACACAACACCATCCTTCCTTCATCCATGGCAATATAATTATATATTTAGTTAATGCTAATGCCAAAGTGCCCCAGTAAGGATCAGAACTCTACTGAGCTGCTTACTATACAAAAAACAAGACACATTCCCTGCTCCAGATAGTTTAAAATCTACAGTGAAATAAGATGCAACAATGAAGTGTAACAAATGATAGTGGGGAGGAAGGACAAAGAAATTAACAGTAAGATCATATAGTTCACATGGGCCAGCTAGGTCCATCGTTGGATAGTTGTCAATCATTTGGGAGTTCGATTGTCCGTTTTCTTTTTTAAATAAATAAAATTGGCTACCTTTCGACTGCTGTTCAACCTAGCGATCATAGCTGGTGTTTTTCTTCTAGGCATCACAGCAGAAGTGAATCTTGAAGGATTTAAAGGAGAAGGTAGCAACCTTTCAGATTAATGCAACAAGGGCATTCCACATGTAAAGGGCACTGTGGAAGAAAGCACAGAAGAGTGTTGGGGGAAAGCAGACAAATGGTCTTTCATCGCTGACGTCGTTGGGGAGGCTGAAGGAATGGGGGCAATTCAGTAAAAGACAAGGGCAAAAAGGAACAAAGATTCGAAGGGCCCTGAAGGTGAGGATAAGAAGCTTGACCCAATGTAGAAGGCAGGGAGGAAGAGGGCCAGTGAAGATGGAAGTGGCACAGTCAGTGCAACGGACTAGGAAGATAATCTTAGCTCTTGAGTTCTGTATGGGCTGATGGGGGTGCCGAGAGTGTCAGAGGAGAGGTTACTACATGTATGCACATAGTCGCATGCCCAATAATGGAAATCTAGGCCCCTGCTTTTTCAGCATATAGAATTATATTTAGTTTACTAGCAAACAGTGGTGTCTGGCCTCTGTTTTCAACTAAAAGCCCCAATGTAACTCCCATTGGCATTACATTTTTTCAATGAAAATCCAAAAAATTTAAAAGAAAAGCTTAACTTTTGTCAAATTATCATGGACTGAGAAAGAATGAGAATCATTCCTGACCAGCTCATCTCACAAGATTTCTTGGACTTCCCGGTTCCAAGAAGCCTGAAAATGCAGCCTCAGGATCATTTTCAATTTTTTTTTAAATGTAGTTTTGGTCTAAGTCCATTTTAGATTGAATTTCATTTGTATCATAGGCCTGATCCTGGATGGTGCTAAATGCCTCCTGTAAAATGCTGGGCAAATTTAATTCCCATTAGTCTCAGTGGGAGTGGATGGTGTTCAGCACTTCAAAGAAGTACGTGTTATGTTTGCCTTATTACTTATAATTGTACTTATTTATTTAACTGCAATTTTACTTGTAAAAACACCTTTGCAGAAGAACTTGCAGTGCTAAACAGGTAAAAAGACCATCATCACCACTAACAATTAACACCTTCTGAAACAGATAAGACTTAAAACAAATCAAATACCTAAAGGACAACCAAAGGTGGCATAATTTTTTTTTAAATGTTTACACAGTTTGAAGTTTGAGTTTTGAATGAAAACATAAGATCATCAACTTCCATGTAATTTTTATTTTAATTACAAACAATCAATGTCATAATGCAAACAGTCACAAAGAAACATGACTATAGCCTTTAAAATTTAAATTTAAAAGTTTCTCTTTTTTTTTTAGAGTAATAAAGAGAATGAAATATTCCTATCACACATCACATTGCCCAACCCCCAAAAATTGTTAATTCAATTTTGATTCTGTACTCATTCACCAAAGCCTAGAATAGACCCTAAAGATTTTGAATTAAGTGGGATGGGATGAACAGCTCCTGTAACACAAAAAGCAATAAGAATCACTGGAAAAAACAAACTTATTAATATATATAACTTAAGCCTACTTGTAACTACTATGTTTCAAGATAGACAAATGAAATCTGTTTCATTTAATGTTTTGTGGCTTCCTTTCACATTATATTTCTTCTCAGTGGTCTTGGCTTGACCAAGCAATACTCTGTTAAAGCCCCATTTTCAAAACCCCTAGTTAAGAGATGACATTTTAATGTAGTCAGTGCACATCTCCTGAGCTTTGTCATGAAAGAAATGTCTGTTCTGTGGAGATAAAGAAAGCACATAGAGAGATGCAGAATATCCCACAAGAAGCTCTCTGTGCTTCTTCATTAACTCATTTGTTAATTAAATCTTGTTTTAGTTTTTGTTCAGCAGAAGTGAAGCATCTGATGTAGTCTTTATACCCTGTCAGATGCTCATCTCCCTCATACTACATCACCAAAAGACCACCTGTAATCTTCCTCACACACTGGTTCTACTTTAGTATCTACAGTGATTTAGGTGTATGCTGACTTCATAGGCTAGTAAATACGGTATATTATTTTTGTACTAAGTTGTCACAGAGCATCTGTTCACTTGGATGAAGCAATAATCAATGCTGTTACAACTTTGTGCTGATCTCTTCTGTGCAAGATGGCACCTACTACACCATGACATGTTGGCTGCCACAATCCCAAGTGCAGCTGGGCAATTGCTGCCCAAACATTTAGTACTTTTGATATATGAGTTTATTTAAAGCTTCTATCAGAAGCCTATGATTGGCTGAAAACACCTGCTTCACTGGAACCATGATAAAACTCTCAGCCCAGTGAAACACAGATCATCATTCATCAGCAAGCATTTAAACTTAGCTAATAGTTAACTTTAAACTCTATTGCTCTACTCCTTCCGTTTACCTACCAAACAGTGAAAGATGAAGGGTGCTGCGTTAAGTCATCCATCTGCAGGCATATGCCAATATTTACACTCACTTTTTTTTTATTTCCTGTGCAAACGGTTACTTAGAGGAGAAAAAAAATGCAGCCAAACATCGTGCCAATTTTGCTATGAAGTTCTGCAGTCCACACTTTTCACGTGGTACAGATCTTCAAGAAATACGTTCTGTGACTTGTGTCTAGACAAGACCAATTGTTCTGGACCTACTTGTACTTACAGGAAGCATAAAGAGATCCTGGCCATAACCACCACAATCAAATTTGCTGCCTTGTTTGGCTAAGCAAAAGTCAAGGGGGACAATTAAGGGATTAATGGCTATTAACTGTGCAACAAAACACAGCAGTCCAGGCATAAATAACTCAAGGGAAGAGACATTCAGTATAGGGACAGTCCACACCCCTGAGGGCTGAAGGACTTCACAAAATACAGCTTCTATTGCCAATGCCCAAGATCTGTTTGTTGCCTTCCTGATCATTAGAGCCATGATGACCTATGTATCTCAAATAAGGTAGCAGGAATCAATATTGTATCTCTGCAGCTACCCATTTCCCAGAAGCACAAAATGAATTAGAAAAGTCAGATGTTGGATTTCAGATGCTCCCCAGCATCAGACAGTGTTTGATTCTCAGAACTTCCTCCTCCCGCCCAGCTGCCTCTCTTATTCAGAGATCTGCAGCGACCTTAAATATGATTGTCTCGCACTCCCCTCCTGGCCATCGGCTTCACCTGCCTACTTCTATTTTTAGTCTGATCCAGGTGTCTTGGGCTCTCCTGGTGCTTCCCTGCTGCACAGATGAATTTCTATTAATTTCTTTTCATAGTTATGAAATTACTAAGGGCAAGGTTTTGCCCGGCCCTCTACCCCAGATGGGGAGGAAGAAGGGTGTCAGAGCTAAGCACAGACCTTCCACTCTCCTCAGTGCAAGACCTAAGCAAGCCTAGATCTGTTGTCAACACTAACTTCTCAAAAGTCAGTGGGGAGCTGTGAAGTGAAAGCAGAGGCAGGGCGACCCCTTCCCCCATTTGGCCCTGGTCAGTTGCATTCACAATATGCTAGGCACTGTAATAAGTTTCCTTGCAATATATTATTCAGCCTGTGAATATGTTTGTGGGCTGTATAAGCATTCCAAGGAAGGCATGGTCCCTGGTAAACAACAAAGAGAACAAAGTTAGAACTCAAGCTGTTTTCTTCAACAAACACCTCCTGCTTAAGATGTGTGACTCTGTGTATCATGATTGATACAAACAAAGGAGAGGACAGATGCCTATAGAGTTTACAATCTAATTATTCCCTCCCTTACTCTTAATATCATGGTAACCTTCTTTGTGCTAAAGGAAGGCTTGATGCAATTTGTTCCAGAGACCAAAAATAGTCACCGGATTTTATACATCAAATATAATCTAATGTAAGAATTTTAAGAGACAGCTCTGAGTTTTTCAGACATGATGTCAATATTTTTAACTGAGATTTTCAAAGGGGCTGAGAGGGGTTCAGTGCCCAAGTCCCACTGAATTTCCATTGGAAGTGAATGCCTCACTCCCTTAGGTTCCTTTGAAAATCTCAGCCTGTCGTTATGTAGTCTCTTGGTTGAATGAAACTGGGAACATTTCTACATAATGGAGACTTGGTTTAGTTTGATTAGATGTAATATAAAATGAACAAAACCATACATACCATTTATGTAACACAGAATGGGATGAGTAAAGGCCTGCTAACATAACACTGAATAAATACTAGATGTATCATTAAAGTGACATACCCACTTCAACCTAAAGTTCAAGGTCTGACAGAACTCAAAGTGCAAAACGTTTCTGAATGAAATATGTAATCTCTGAAAACTGCTGGGTGATCACTGATGGGCTATTGACAGTGAGTGAGCTACATCACCTAGACTAGATCACCTAGACTATGACTCACCTAGTGAGTGATCTACCTAGTGAGTGAGCTACATCACCTAGACTATGGCTGTGTAGCGCTTCAGTGTAGACACAAGCTACAGTGATGGCAGGGGTTCTCCCATCGCTGTAATAAACCCACCTCCCCAAGAAGCGGGAGCTAGGTCGACGGAAAAATTCTTCCATCAACCTAGCATTGTCTACATGGAAACTTAGGTCACAATAAATAAGTCACTTACCAGTATGGATTTCTCCCCCGCCCTGAGCAACCTAACTTGGTTGCTCTAATTTTCTAGAGTAGACCAGCCTCATGTTCTCCAAGTTTCTCTTACAGCCTTGGTAAGTGTATTGAAGGACTCAACAGCAAACTTCTAACAGATTAAGGAGCAGCACTAACAAGTCCTGATGAGTGATGGTTGAAATTTTAGGATTGTACATAAAAAGAGCATTTAAATGCCAAGAATCTAAAGTGCTGGTGATTTTAAAGAGACATGGGGATGTCCTTGGGGCACCTACGGGGATGTCTGCCTCTCCCTCCGCCACACTCTCTTCTCAAAAACAAATCAGCGCTCCTGAGTAAATCCCAATGCATTAAACTCCCAAGTCACAAAAAAGTTTTTCTGGTTTTAGTATAGGGGTGGGGAGCAGAATATTAGGTTTTAAAGACTCCATTTTCACAAGTAGCCTCTACATTTGCATGTCTGAATTTTGGCACACAAAAATTTGGAGTTTCTGATGAAAATCAGGTAGAAGATATCGAACCACCCAATTCTTTTATGCAAATGATATTTATCCCATTGAATCCACTCCTTTGAATCCACTCCTGGAAAAATCATGGAGCAGGTCCTCAAGGAATCAATTCTGAAGCACTTAGAGGAGAGGAAAGTGATCAGGAACAGTCAGCATAGATTCACCAAGGGCAAGTCATGCCTGACTAATCTAATTGCCTTCTATGACGAGATAACTGGCTCCATGGATGAGGGGAAAGCAGTGGATGTGTTATTCCTTGACTTTAGCAAAGCTTTTCATATGGTCTCCCACAGTATTCTTGCCAGCAAGTTAAAGAAGTCTGAGCTGGATGAATGGACTATAAGGTGGATAGAAAGCTGTCCAGATCGTCGGGTTCAACAGGTAGTGATCAAGGCTCCATGTCTAGTTGGCAGCTGGTATCAAGCGGAGTGCCCCCAGGGTCGGTCCTGGTGCCAGTTTTGTTCAATATCTTCATTAATGATCTGGAGGATGGTGTGGACTGCATCCTCAGCAAGTTTGCAGATGACACTAAACTGGGAGGAACGGTAGATATGCTGGAGGATAGGGATAGGATACACAGGGACCTAGACAAATTAGAGGATTGGGCCAAAAGAAATCTGATGAGGTTCAACAAGGACAAGTGCAGAGTCTTGCACTTGGGACGGAAGAATCCCATGCACTGCTACAGACTAGGGATCGAGTGGCTAGGCAGCAGTTCTGCACAAAAGGACCTAGGGGTTACAGTGGATGAGAAGCTGGATATGAGTCAACAGTGAGCCCTTGTTGCCAAGAAGGCTAACGGCATTTTGGGCTGTATAAGTAGGGGCATTGCCAGCAGATCAAGGGATGTGATCATTCCCCTCTATTCAGCATTGGTGAGGCCTCATTGGGAGTACTGTGTCCAGTTTTGGGTCCCACACTACAAGAAAGATGTGGAAAAATTGGAAAGAGTCCAGCAGAGGGCAACAAAAATGATTAGGGGGCTGGAGCACAGGACTCATGAGGAGAGCTAAGGGAACTGGGATTGTTTAGTCTGCAGAAGAGAAGAATGAGGGGGGATTTGTTAGGTGCTTTCAACTACCTGAAGGGGGGGTTCCAAAGAGGATGGATCTAGACTGTTCTCAGTGGAACCAGATGACAGAACAAGGAGTAATGGTCTCACATTGCAGTGTGGAAGGTTTAGGTTGGATGTTAGGAAAAGCTTTTTCACTGGGAGGGTGGTGAAGCACTGGAATGCGTTACTTAGAGAGGTGGTGGAATCTCCTTCCTTAGAGGTTTTCAAGGTCTGGCTTGACAAAGCCCTGGCTGGGATGATTTAGTTGGGGATTGGTCTTGCTTTGAGCAGGGGGTTGGACTAGATGACCTTCTGAGGTCCCTTCCAACCCTGATATTCTATGATTCTATTCTATGATTCTTAGGGTGTCAAGTATTTCACACCCAATAGTTTAGTCTATGTAAATCTAGGGTCTGCTCTTGCTCCAGATGAAGTCAATAAAAATAAATTTAATTGGCTTTAATAGTATAGGATCAAGCCTTTAGGTCCTGATTCAACAAAGCACTTACACATGCGCTTTGCTTTAGGCATGGGTTTACGTGTTTTGCTGAATCAAGAACTCAGAGTCCAATTCTAGAGGGAAACTGCCCTTAAAAATGTAACAAACACTTTGTAATAATATCAAGCTCGCTCTCTGTAGGAGTGAGAGCAATTAAAATACATATACCATGAAAGTAAGTGGTCTGAATAAGCTCTCCCCTGCCATCTATTGATGAACTGGGATAAAACACTTCAGAAGCTAGACAGTAATTGCGTTGGATTAACCTACTTTGTGTAGGTGATCAGCAGACATACCTGCTTTGCCAAATTGATCAACTTGTGCTGTTTTGAGTTAAGATTCACATAAGTCTTGGATGCAGGGGTAATGAAATTTTGTTATCCTTATTGTATGACTAAAGGGTAGCAGAACTGTACTGAATAGGCAGTAACTGTGGGCAGGGGCAGCAGGGAAGGAGTCACCCGAAATTTAACCTCACTCACTAGGCGGGGGTAGTGACGCCAAATCCAAGTGAAAATCAAAGAGACTGGCGACAGGTGTTCCTATCTGGTGGGTGTAGACTCTGATGTGTCATTTGATACCTGCCTGTCCCCTCCAATGTTTAAAGATGGAGCTGAATAAATGCAACTGAGAGTAATTGTTTCTTCTCTGTGATCGTGAGAGCTGAAGTCATTGATAAACTGGTCTAGGGGGCTGAGCCTTACATCTGGTTGAGGACAGTGTTGCGATGAAAGACAATGCAGAGGAAGCCACAGCAGTGAGGTCCCCTACTCTCCAGTGAAATCATTAAGAGCTGAAATCACAGGACTGGGCTAGGTGAAGGAACCTCAAAACACGCCATGGCGACAGCAGCAGTGGTGAGCAGCGACTTGGACAAATATTCCTGCTTTTAATTTTTTGAGCACAAAACAGTTGTGAACAACTGGCCAAACTGAATTTGTCTGAAAAGTTAAGTGAATGTTTCCGGTTAACATTTTGCAGTATTCACCTAGCTCTATTGATCAACTTGACTAAACCCTTAAAGGTTTCTTATTTAGTGGTCTCCAATAAGAAACTAACCTCAAATGATGTAGAGGTTTGGATGTGCCTCCAAAATGTCAGGCGGTTATTAGAGTATCTACAATATTTGAACCTTGAGTCTACAAAAGAAGGTTGATAATTTCATGTCCTCATGCTGTATTTCAGTTCTTCCTGTCCTGACTGAATCAGAGAATCATAAAAATGAAAAACAATAGAGAAAATGATGTTAGTTGAAAGGTTGAAAGCCACAACCTTTCACATTTTTGGGGAAGATTCCAAACTGGGGAGGGGGGAGAGACATAAAGAGAAAAAGGTTCTTAATTTGTCCAAACTAGTTTACCCATCTCTAGTGGGATGTGCTTAAATGAATACTTGTTTAAGAAAGAGACATCTTTCCACCTATCACACCAAAACTACAGTGAAGATCTAATACAGAGCTGGGTGAATTTTTTTGGCAGAAACATTTTTTGCAACAAAAAAATGCAGATTTTGGTTGATCAAAACATTTCATGACTTTGTGTCGAATTTGCAAAATTGCTTCAGTCAACCCCCTCACCCCAAATTTAAAAAAAAAATCTAGACATTTTGTTTCAACATGTTCTAAAGGAAACCTGTCTATTTTTTTATTCAAAATGACTTTTCTTTTCAAATTGTATTGAATTTTGAATGGAAGGTTTTCACATATAGATGGGGTTAACTAGCAGATGTTCTAGAAGTGATAATCAGAGTGTTGGGGGCAGCCGAAGGGTTTTGAGGGACCCTTTGAAATGATCTGAACAGGAGACAATTCTGAGTTAAACAGTGTGGCCCAGCTAAACTGCTTCTTGTACTGTGTGTGGGATTTTCAAAGGCACTCAAATCTTGGTCTAAATCTTTTTCTATTGAAGTAATTGGAAAGTTCTACCATTGAGGGTAATGGAAACAGAGTCAGACCAATATTGAATGCTCTTGCAAATCCCACCCTGTATTTGAAGCAGGAGCTGCAGTATCATCCAGTATGAGAGTTGCGTCCCTCTCCTCACTAGGTGGCTCAGGCAGCTGAATTTCTGCTGCATGCAAGGCACAGTTGCCTGTAGCTCTTGTATTAACTCCATTGTGTTAAAATGTCAAAGAGGATCTTTGCCACTAGCATAAACATTTTAAAGATGCTTCAGGGAACATGCATCAGTGTGCATGTTTCTGCTAGTTCTTGTTTTCGCAACACAGGGAGAAACACTAAAAGAAACATCAAACTGTGACTCTGGTAAGATTTCAGCACAGGTACACATGCTCAGAGCTGAAGTTTTGGAGTTTTTGAACATTTTAAAAAAACTAGATACAAATTGTACTCTGCCCTTACACGTGCAGGTCATATAAGAAAGATCCACATGCCACACTGGTATTGCTAAAAAAATAGGGGGAGGAAGGGAGAATCACATTGCCGTCTCCACAGAATTTGCAATCTTCTGAACAAAGCTCCCAAGTCACAAGAGACAGTGGTCCACAGAAGAATGTGATAGATCACAGCAATGCCAGGGAGACTTCAAGGTCCAATTTCTTTTTTTCTTTTTTAAATTGAGTAAGTAAGTGTTTTCTCTGAGACTTTAGATGACTGTCAGGGTTGGAGTTATGTTATATGGGATATTAAATCAAACAGACATTACAAGCCTGCAGGATTTTGTAACTGCATACACCTGAAACAAGATACATTCCATGCCCAGTCCCAACTCTGTCCTTTGACAGGTTTTACACAGAGAAAAATGAATCAGGAAAAAAAAATCAGAGAGTACAATCTACTGAAGAGACAGAGCATGCTGTCTTTTTCTTCCTGGACAAAATTTAGTTGAATGAAGAATTAAACCTGAAAATTCCAAATTACATTGGGCTACATATAAACAAAGGACAAGTTCTGCTTGTCATAGTGAAGTTGCAGCAGTTGAATGAAGGACATAATATACCTAATTGCTTATATTCTTCCCTTTATGTTCACATATAACTTCCTTTAGTGTTATGAGCTCTATTGGGGGAACGAAGAGAATATGCGTGCTTATATTTCATTACCTTTGGTTTTCTGAACCATTCTCAGATTATAAATTATTACCATTGAGAACCATAAAACCTTTGGGGAAAGCTCAATGGAATTTTCCTACCTTGTATTGTTGTGGCACTGTCAAAGAAAATCAAAATGGACCAACATGCTTCTCCATTTACGGCATTGCACAACTGTGACACTGTGAATTATATTAAAATAAAATGCCTTTTTATATCTGCCAGAGTTAGAACAAATCGAGACTTTGCTAGACAACTACTAGACAGACGTAATTAAACATTGTAATGTGCAAATAGCATTCCACAGTCAGCAATTACATCGCTCAGAAATGAAATGCTTTATTTACTCAAACAATTCTGTAAATCTCAGTGAATAAAGACTTCATTTACAAACAATGCAACACCAGATTTGAAAAACACAATAATATATCATTGTAGACCGCTGCCTTCACTGAGTGACCAGGACCTTCATTGAGCTACTCCTTTTCCTATCTGTAGCACAATATGTAGAAGTGTGCATATTCAAATCTGATAATCCTGCTATCCGAAACTCTCTCAGATTTATTGACAGGAAATATAAATATGCTACAATTGGTCAATGATTCCTGCACTTAAAATGCTGAGTCTTAGACCACTCTGTTGGTCAACTGCTATTTGTGGCTCTAGGTGTTTGACCAACTCGAGATAGATTTGTGAAGGCAGGAAATTGTCATCCATCTTGAATTCTATTCCAACCTCTTGGTATTTAAGCACATAGTTATTTTATTTATAGGCTACATAATTTATTTTTAAGTTAATGTAGTGCTCTTGAAAGATTCAGGCTGAGTCCTTTAGTCAGAACAGATATAACACAACTAAAAGCAGTAGCTCCCAACTTGCTTTTTACCCTCAGAGAGACCACCTTAAGTGAGACATAAGTTCAGTCTCTATGGCCCACTCAATCCTTGACCTCTGCTGACACTTCCACTGAGATTGCCAATTACCCTGGCAGTTTTTCCTCTATGATGAATTGGTCTGAGCCCATATTTGTTATCCAGAAACTAGACTGAGACAATCAACTGTTTTCATATGAACCACTAAAAAAAACTATGTAGGTTAGTTTGTCATTTTGATGCAGAATAGGCTTGTATAGTTCATTATTTCATATTGGAAACCCCACCCCAAATTTGCCTACCAGGAAGCACAAGCCATCTTCTTTATATTCTTTCATTTGTATTCAATAATTTGTTGAAATTTCACAGCATTTTATTACTATTATTGATTAATAAAGATAAATGTTTCCTTACCGATGTCATTTTAGGTATGTAAATGGTGTGTGCAGACTTTAATATGAGAAAGGGACCATTTTCAGATGAGTCAAAATATGAACTCATAATTCATATAAAATATCAAAGTTCAGTGCTAAATGTGTGCCGTTTATAGAGCATTCCCATATAATTCCTGCTCTTGAAAATAACATAACCTGCCATGGGAGTGTTATAGGTCTTATTCACTGCTTGTAATACACTTTGAGATCCTCATACAGAAGCCATCACATAAGTCTAAAGCATTATTATTACAATAAGTAGGGGTGTTTAATGCTCCCACCTAACCTTGACTATCTTTTTAGTGTGCTTTTCACTCTCACACCAAGGTACAATAGGTATGGGTCATGGTGCAGAGAGAAGTCAATGCTGCATAAGTGATTTGTTTTTTTTAAAGGCCCCTATCCTTTTGGCACAGTCAGGAGAAGTTGGGCTGAAAGGGAGGAAAGTGAATGTCCCAGTTTGGGAGCAGTGTAGAGTTGCACTACCCCCAGGAAAGCATGGGAACCTCTGTGCTTCTCTTGAGGTGCCAGTCAGTAAGGGTTGCCATACATGCTTCCTTCAATGGCAGGCCATGCCTGCTATCTGTGTTGGAGGTGAAGCAGGACTGGCCCCCTCCTCCTGTTTGTCCCTTTCTATCCCCATTGGGGTGTCTTGTTCTGTGGGGACACTAGAAGAGAACATTCTGACTGCAGTTATGTGTTGGCCCCTCCATGACGGGAATTAAATGAGGAAGCTAGGCTCTGAAAATATTAAATATGCTCTAGTTCACCTTCTTGATATGGACTAGATGCAAGCATTTCATCCAGGAACTCCATGACCTTTATTATGCAGAAGGTCAGACTGGGTGATTATAATGGTCCTTCTTGTGGCCTTAAATAAAGCTATGAATGCTTCTAACCTGACCCCTTGAGCACAAATGCAGGGTCCAGCATTAATCTAACCTTTATCTTATCAATGATAATAAAGGGAACTCAACAAAATACTGGAAAAAGCCATTACTCTTTTGCGTACATGTGCTCTTATTTAGGTTTGGTCTAGTGTGAACATCCGCCATTAATATTCATTAGAGAAGAGTCCTACAAAAGAGATGGCAAAAGAAAAAAGATAAATGGGGAATGAAGGTATCACTACATATTATTATTACGTACCATCTTACCTTGCCACTGAAGCTTACATTTCGAATTTAAGGAAAGAAAGCCAGGAGGATTAGCAGTGGCTGATAAATAACAAGCTGGAGCTATCGGAGTCTGATTAAAGCAAAAGAAGATTATTAATGTGGTGCAAGCACAGGAGAGAGAGATACAATTATCAGATTCGAAGGAAATAATAAAGCAAAGTCCATTTGCAGGTTTATGAATGCCTGATAAAGGAATAAACCTGAGAAACGAATGAATGTACTGAACACTGGCTAATTCAAATTCTAAAAGATTCATAGTAAAGTGATGCTACTTGTCACAAGAGCTTTGGCTCTTAGAGTTCACTTTATAATATCCAAAACTATGAGATAGCTCTGAGTATACATTAGGGATCTGAAATAGCTGCCTTTAAAAAAAACAGTGTAAGCAAGACCCGTATTAACCTTTTAGGGGGCATATTGCATGAAAAGATGAAGAAATGTGGGGTTATTTTATTGTGCATCTTTCTTTGTCTAGCCCGCTTGGGAAAGAGTTCCTTGCTCTTTGCTGCTACAGTAACTTGAATGATCAACACAGTATAACACCCAACTCCAAATATAAAAGCCTCAGTAAGTTCTTGGAATTTGTTGGGACAACTTCTTAGAGTCTTGGAGTTTAAGACCAGAAGCGACCACCACATCATCTAGCCTGTCCTGTATATCACAGGTCACCAACACTACTCAGCACCTGCACACTAGTAAACCCAACAACTGGATTTACACCGAAGTATTACAGCACACGGGAGACAAAACTACTCTGTGCTACTGGCAGAGAACAGGAGGGTGACGGTGGAGGAAGCACCTGAGGGATGAGAGGGACAGGCAGCCATTTTAGACCTGATTCTGACTAACAGGGAGGAATTGATTGTGAATCTGAAGGTCGAAGGAAATTTTGGTGAAACTGAGCACAAAATGATAGATATCATGACTCTAAGGAAAGAAAGAAGTGAGCAGCAGAATAATAGTAATTGACGTCAAAAAAGCGGACTTTAACAAACTCAGAGAACTGGTAGGCAGGGTTCCTTGCGAAGAAAAATAATCTAAGGGAAAAGGAGTTCAAGAGGGCTGACAGTTTCTCAAAGACAATATTTAAGGCACAAATTTTAAAAATGTAATTTAAAAGGAAATGTCTGCCGGTGGGTTGGGGGTCGGAAGTGGAACATTTATTAAATGGTGATTGGAGATATGGAAAAAGGGAGAAAAGTTGTGCAAAGAAAAGTGACAAGAATCAAAAATAAACAAACTAGTAAATAAAAGAAAAGGAGTACTTGTGGCACCTTAGAGACTAACCAATTTATTTGAGCATGAGCTTTCGTGAGTAGCTCACGAAAGCTCATGCTCAAATAAATTGGTTAGTCTCTAAGGTGCCACAAGTACTCCTTTTCTTTTTGCGAATACAGACTAACACAGCTGTTACTCTGAAACTAGTAAATAAAAATAATTGAAAAAGTGCTAAGTCTCAAAAGATCTTTATTCTATGACATTTCCCCAAGGGTCTAATTAAAAACAGCCCCAAGTGACCAACAAGTAAGTAGTTAGTGATTTTCAGTACAGTAGAACCTCAGAGTTACGAACACCAGAGTTACGAACTGACCTATCAACCACACACCTCATTTGGAACCAATCATGCAGCACAAAAGGGTGAAAAAGACAAATATAGTACAGTACTGTGTTAAATGTAAACTACTAAAAAAATAAAGGGAAAGTTTTAAAAAAAATGACAAGGTAAGAAAACTGTTTCTGTGCTTGTTTCATTTAAATTAAGATCGTTAAAAGCAGTATTTTTCTCCTGCATAGTAAAATTTCAAAGCTACATTAGGTCAGTGTTGTTCAGTTGTAAACTTTTGAAAGAACAACCGTAACATTGTGTTCAGAGTTATGAATAATCTCCGTTCCCTCTGAGCTTCTACTGTACTGTACTTGACAAGGTATTTTACAAGTGTAGGAAGTGTCGACTATTCTCAGAAAGACTAACACATAGAAAAGATCAGTTAAGGAAAAGCTTAAATTGTTTTGTCAAAAAAGAGTAACTGTAATTTTTCTTAAGACTTTATGTCCTTATCTCTATTTCCCTTTAAAACACAGCTTTTTGCCCCCTTTCTGGCTTGCTCAGCTATCACTCTGATTTAAGCTCACCCCGCATTTGGAAACGTGATCTCACGAAAACACGTCTCTCTTTCATTTTTTATGGAAATATTTGTTAAGATTCAAAAGTTTTTCCCTTTTTTTGCTAGATTTACATAGTGGGGCTGATTCTAGTCTGATTTTTAATGGTGAAAATTGGAGAACCCCAACAGAAATCAATGGCGTTACATCAGGGGAAAACCAATGCACAAATTCAGACCCATTATTGTATGAGCCAAATTCTGCTTTCATAATTACAGAATAGACACACAGGATAAATGTCATTGACTTCAGTAAAAAGAAAAGGAGTACTAGCGGCACCTTAGAGACTAACCAATTTATCTGAGCATAAGCTTTCGTGAGCTACAGCTCACTTCATCTTTTTGCGAATACAGACTAACACGGCTGCTACTCTGAAAATTGACTTCAGTAAATTTGTTCCCTACCTCAGTATGAGTCAGAGCAGAATTTTCCCTTAAACTATAACGTTAGCAAAAATTAACTGAAAAAAAATGACTTAGCACTTAATGCCAATGAAATTCCCTAATAGTGCTCATGAGCCAACCAAACTTTTACAAATTTATTTAATCATAGTACATTATTGCACTTACTTTGCTAACAAATGATGGTACATTTTCTGAGTTGTTTAGAATATATACGTAAAGAGAGTTCACTATAAAATTTGCAAAGTTCTTACCCATTCTCTATTGGTACTACAAGGTCAATAAGTTCTCTTATTAGTCGCAGCCTGGAATTCTAAGTCTCATACTAGGCCTCGTCTACATGAGAAGTTTTACTGACTTAACTAAAGCATTTTCTTTAGTGGACACATGTAGACTTTCTTATTTAATAGTGTCATATATCCATTTAGTTGAAGTTGATTCCTGACTTCATCATCATTTCAGCAGGTGCTTATGTGCTTTGCTGAACGTGTAGACAAGTTGTGTACTTGCTGAACAGTTTCTGTAAACTATTCATTGTGTTTGCTTTCTTGATTACTCTGGAAAACTACATATGGCTTCCCCTCCTTGAAACTGGTTGTTGTAATTGGAGAGATGATCTCCCAAGGAATATAGTGAATCAGACACAAGGTTCATTGGTCCAGTATAAAGTCTCAGGTATAATGGCCAATACCACATGCTTCTGATGAAGGTGTAAGAACTTGCAAATAGGTGGATGTGGGGCAATCTCGTTCCTGCTACATGGTCTCCTCTTGAATTCTAATAGTTAAAGATTGGCTCACTCTTTTCAGTATCCATTTAAGCAGAAGTTTTCTTGTTTCCAGTTAGGCCTACATTTTCTATCTACGGATGGCAGGTGTCTGGTTTTCGATCGGAAAGCCCAGTTGAAAGGGGGACCTGGCGCTCTGCGACCGGGCAATTAAAAGTCCATTTGGCGGTGCTGGCAGGCTCTCTACTTGGCTCCGCGCAGCTCCCCCGAAGTAGTGACAAGTCCCTTGGCTCCTACGTATGGGGCGGCCAGGGAGTGCAGCCAATGGAAGCTGTGGGGGTGATGCATGTGGACGGAGGCCTAGGAGTCAAGGGACTTGTCGCTGCTTCCAGGGAGCCACCCAAGGTCAGTGCTGCCCAGAGCCCATACTCCTCACCCCCTTCTGTGCCCCAACCCCCTGCCTCAGCCCTGAGCTCCTCCTGCATCCAAATTCCCTCCTGGAGCCTACACCCTATATGCCCTTCTGCACCCCAACCCCTACCCCAGCCCAGAGCCCCCTCCTGTACCCCAAACCCATCTTCCCCAGTCCCACCCCAAAGCCCGCATCCCCTCCCATACCCCAACCCCTACCCCAGCTCTGAGCCTCCTCCCACACCCCAACCCCCTGCCCCAGCTCTGAACCCCCCCCCCCATACTCCAAATGCCTCAACCCCAGCCCGGAGCCCCCTCCTGGACCCCAAACCCCTCATCCCCAACCCCCACACCACAGCCCACACCCCCAGCCAGAGCCCTCACTCCTCCCCCAACCCCTTGCCCCAGCCCAGAGCCACCTCCCACACCCTGAACCCCTCATTTCTGGCCCCTCCCCTGAACCTGCACCCCCAGCCTAGAGCCTGTATCCCCTCCCACACCGCAACCTCCTGCCTCAGCCTGGAACCCCCTCCTGGACCCCAAACCTCTCATCTCTGGCCCCACCACAGATCCTGCACCTCCAGCTGGAGCCCTCACACCCTCTCCTGTGCCCCAAACCCCTGCCCCAGCCCGGTGAAAATGACAAGTGAGTGAGGGTGGGGGAGAGCGAGTGACAGAGGGTGGAGGGGTGGAGTGAGCAGGGGCAGGACCTCAGAGAAGGGGCAGGGAAGAGGCGGGGCCACGGGGCAAGGGTGTTCAATTTTGTGTGACTAGAAATTTGGTAACCCTATTCCTATCTCTTGCTACCCCTAACTTTATTCTTTTGTCTTTTAGCTTCATCCTTAACAAGTGTCCAGAGGGATTCCCCATGGAAATGTTTACAAGGGATGCAGTCCTTCTTATTTTATTTTCTTCCTTAGTCTGTGCCAACAATTCCCATTAAAACAAAAGCATCCTACTTTATTTATGTTCTCTGCGACCTTTCAAGAAGGTAAGCATGAATATCAGGATAGTTCCAGACAGTACTTCTGAGTTGCCTCGATGGGAAGAATGGTGCTATTTCCCAAACACGCGACCATTTACGAAAATCTATAGTCTCCAAAAGGTTGATACTTAAGCAGATCTGTGCAAAATGTTCACCACAAAACCCCAAACCACATGAACCACTGAAGTAATTACAGAGATTCACAGACATTTCAAGCAAATGTGGGACCAATTTCGAATAAGCATGCCTATCTACCAAAACATCTTTATATTAACAGTTTCATGTGGTTTGACAAAAGCAAGGGAAAAACCAGCAGTTTATGACTGAGCCTCCCATTGAGATTTTGAGTCAATTGGAATTTGATACTCAAAACAAAACAGGAGTGGGTGAAAATTCATAGAGAATGAAGCTCTGTGAAAAGGACTCCCAGTGATGTCTTGTTGATCATTTGGTTATAACGTTTTCCCCGTTATTTTATTTATTTATTTTTGTCTTTTCTTCTTTAAGGATAAATTTTACCACTTGCTTCTTGCAATATATACAAGTACTGGCACCAGACCCTGCCCTGCCCAAACCCCCTCTGCACACAAATGGCCATCTTTTCTGCAAACTATGTACAGGGTTCCCTTAACCCAATCCCTTGCAGATCTAGTTTCCCCAATTTATTATTATTTTAACTGTCTTTTTCCGAACTCTGATTTGTCTCTAAAACTGAATGAAATTCTCCAAAATTTTCCATATCACTGCTGAAAATAGAGGGATATTATTTAGCCTATAGATTTTATATGATACCCCTTTTCGTATATAAGCTGATGATATTGTATTGGGTGAAGTCACATGGATAAAGTCACAATGTATATATTCTTTTTCATTTTTCATCTTCTATTACCCCCAGATCATCATCTATGGTAACAGAGTTAAGCTAATGTGTTCCCATACTGTACTAGTGCCTTCAATTTTTAATCTCTCAAATGGATTCTCTTTCTTACAAAATAAACACAGCAGACATTTCAGCCTTATATTTTACTTTGGGATCTTCTTTATTCAAGAGATAACAGAAATATTCTTCCCATTTCTTTCTTTATTCACCCTAGTTCTCCCTACATATTACCTTAGATCTGAGATTCTTTCCATTCCTATCACTTGGCTTAGTAAAAAACAAAGTGATTTTTTTCTCTTATTTACCGTCCTTTACTCCATGCATTCCCTGACATGATGGATGATTGGTTTTCTTGATTGCTCTTAATCAACTTTCTGGATCCACTTTCATCTTCCCGTTATTTCTTATCCACTCTTCAATCTTCGGATCCTCCTTCTCTGTGATTGTTTATACTCTCTCATGCCCCAGACATCAAGAAATGTGATCCTTTGAAACTGTTGCTTTCTGCTTGCCCAGCTCCTCAAACTCTTTTAGTTCGGCTTCCCCCATTTTCCCCTGGTGCAGAAAAACTGATTTGGAATGCCACTCTGACTTCCTTTTCCAATTTTTGGTATGATTTTTCTGCACATTGTTAGAAAATATTTTCTCTCAAATAGAATGGAATCATCCTAGTTTCCTGGTGTCTTTTTTTAAAAAGTGTCTTGTGATCAACCTTTATTTCTTTGTTCCTGTTGTTACACAGAAGTTGCTTTGGCAAAAATCCAGTAGCTTCTCTTCTGCTCACCTAGGCAAGAGCTTCCATATGTTACAATAGATAAAAATTCCCTGCCCTAGCCATCTCATTTCCTTCATTCCTTTAATGGCTGTAAGCACGCTCTTATTTTGTCCATCCATAGGACATGCACAATCTCCATTTCCCCACCTGTTTTCTTAAGTCTTCAATGATCCAGTACATTCTGCTGCCCTCCCTCCATAATGCAAATGATGTAGGGTTACTTTGAAGAACTCACTGAGAAGCTATTAAGCTGAATTTGTACTCATTCCATCGTGCTGTGCTGGTCCCCTACTTTTTGCCTCCTGCTTCCTGATCACATCACAAGATGCCCCAAATCAATCACATTCTCACCAGGACCTCTGTGCAGATGGTTTTCAAAGCCATTGGCAAACTATTTAGTGAAAAGATTTAGAAAAATAGTGGGAAAATAATTCAAAAACATTTTCATGAATCCATAATCTCATTACGATTTAAGCAAGTTTTGCACTCCTTGTTGTTCTCTTTTCCACCTATCTTACTGTGCATGAGCTTTTGTTCACTTTAATGCTGGGGAATGGGTGCCCATACAAATACTCATTCACATGCAAAGAAGGGTACTCACTCTTGTGCTAGAAATATTCACCCTTCAGGTATAAAGGTCTGGTCATTCAATTGCAGCGGCAGGAAAACATCATGTGTCTTAGCTGGCCAATGACACACCATGAGTAATTCTAAGTAGTCAGAGTAGAAGTGAATAGATTGGAAGCAACCGTTAGACTGAAACATGCTCATGTGCAGAGAATGAACAATTATGAACAAAGAATAAATTCATATTAATCAGTTTCTATACATTATTCATTAATAAAGATAATTTATTGGATACATGTTTTGCTATGAATCATTTGCCCAGCCCTAAGGGAAAATATGTTGACATAAAGTTCTAGTCTTCACCACCGAAACTCAAGATAAAAAGAGAAGCATAATATGAAATGAATTCCTGTATATCATATTCATCTCCTTGCAAGGGTAGAAGAGAGTTCCCCATACAGAACATATCATATATTAATTAACTAATTAACTCTCTGCTCCTTTTCAAAGGCCTAAGAAGAAAACCTTACATCCAAATTAAGTAGAACAGAAAAATATTTTTCTAGATATAGTGGGAGAAATTTTCCTGTCAGTTATGCCAGCACAAATACATTGACATCAGTTGCACCCTTACAGCAGAATACAATTGTATCCATTTACTACAAAAGAGAAAAAAAAGAAATTCCACTCACATAAAATCACAATATTGATCCATATTCATCCCTTATGCCATTTGACAGGAGTTAGTGAAATTGCCCCACATGTACATTTGGTTAATGGCATTTTGAGAAGTATATTAACAAAAGAAGGGGGCTTTGTGTTTTTTTTTAAATCTCTGTGGGAAATATTTCCTCCATTTCTTAGAAATCAGGAGCTTTTGATCACCCTGAGTTACCTGACAGGTAACATTGCATTACAAAAATCCAGATGGATTAAACTGATTGACTGCCTTAATTCAAATGTAGGGTGCTCAGCACTTCACAAGATCAGGCTCTATATAAGCCTAGGAAAAGGTTATTGTTTTATACAGTCTGAATCATTATCTTCCCTGGAAGATACTCCATTTACTGGAATTACTATACTTAGGGGTATATAGCATACCCACTTGTTTCTCATTCACTGTTCACATTCTCAGGCTAAACTCCTGCAACTAACAGAAAATATTTAAGACTCCTATTCAGACATTTGGTCTGACAAGAACTCGTTTTGCATTTTTTTCACTTGTACTTTGAATTAATACTTTATATAACCTGTGTTACAATAGTAATTTATTTACAAAACAGCCTTCATGTATTATATGCAAACTGATTCTTCTACCAAACAGAAAAGACTTTCCCAATGCAACAGTTTGCATGCTGAGCTGAAAAGCAAATACAGCTATCTGATTAATTGATTCTGACCTCATAAATATTATACTTTGGGGGCTCTAATGGAACTTCCTGAGGGTAAATTGCATGGTTCACCTCATTCATTTATATCTCTGGCTGACAGATGTACATTATGAAATGTCACTGAATATGCTGGCAATAAATGAGGTCTAACATTAGCATCTTGATTCTGTTTTCCTGAAGGAACACTTTTGTTAAATGACTCCGACACCAATAAAAATATTATTCTCCACCATGTAACATTTCTTTCTATTTTAATCAGTCTCTCGGAAATACATACTGGTATTTCAAAAATCAGAGACCTGGTAAATTAATAAAACAGGCTGCTCTTTTGTTGTGTGTGCCTCCATTGTGGAGACATATTATTAGAGAATATTAGATTGTGACAAGCATTTGATAGTGTGGCAGTTGTGCTAATGTTATAGTTATTACCTTTACTACGACGCAATGAAATACAGTTAATTAAAATGCAGTGAAGAAACTGCTCTCTCCTCACACTCCAAAAAAGAATATAAATTTATTGTTGCAGTCAGCATACAGAATCCCCTGACCCTTTGCATTTATACAGACATTATTTCATTTTATTTTATAATTTTTATTGCCAATTAAGAATGATAAAACTCTATATAGAGGTCTGGGGAGCAACAGCAAATAACCATAACATGTGCAATTTAATGAAATGATATATTGTACTGCATCGTAATAAAACTAATAACAATAGAGCCATGCTCCTTCAGGGTGTGCAAATTCCAGTAACCTACTAATCCTGGCCATGATCAAACCATGACTGCAAATGTAACTTCATCTTAGAAAAAAGGGCAGCCGATCCAGTGGCAAATGCAATAGTTAAAGAAAACAAACCACACTTTTGGGGCTAAAGCCCACCCTATTGTTATCCTTCTCTCCAGCCCCATCCACTCACCCACCCTTCCACCCACCCCCAGCATTAAAATAAATATGAAGTGTTGTGCTTTTAAAAAGATCATTGGGAAAAAAATATGTATCAGTCACGGGTCATTGCCACATACTGCAGGCTTATGAATTTAAACAAGCCTAAAAATTTCACCAATATCGTGTTATCTTCAACCCCAATGCGGCTTCCCTCTGCACTACTGCACATGCAGGATAAGTTCAAGGAGAATCCCAGATTTGTACTCGCTGTGCAGAGACTGGCTGCTGCATCCTCTTGAGTACAAAGGAGCACTCCTGATGGGTTCTAGCCTCCCAAATAGATAGCGAAGGTGGCAAGACAGCGGAGCTGGCTGGCCATAGAGGAGGGTGATGTTACAGTATCAGTATAAATGGTAGAAAAATGAAAGGAATAGCAGAAGAGCTTTTTGTTACCACAGGTGTGATTATTAATTTAATCTCAGGCCCAGACTGTGCCTAGAGCTGTGTTGGGGCACTAGTGATGGGGGAGCAAAAGGAACTCTCCTCCCTTGCAGTCACAGAGCAGAGGGCAGTCACAACCATAGTCCTTATGTTCCCTGATAAATTCCAGGCTTTCAGAGGGACAGAAAAGAGAGGGCTGAGTGCACAGAGTGTTAGCTAGTAGACACCCAGCAAGAGAGCGAGCAGAAGGTGCTGTTTATGCAGTGTGCTCTCACAGTGCCTTCAGAAGCCACCTGACTCTGAGGCTGGGGACCAGGTAGCCATGGTGTGGGGAGGGCGCAGGGAAGATCCCTATCTCTGGAAAAGGAGAACCCTCCCCAGCGCCCCAAGTGGGGCTGAAAGAACACGAACTGTCTGGACTGCAGGGGTGCTAGGGTGCCAGAAGAGAGGCTCCTTCCTGTCCCGGTATTGTCAAACTGCTTCTCCAAAAATCGTGAGCCAGGCCCCATAAAATCATGAGATTGTTTTAAACATCATGATACTGGGAACTCTTTTGCTTTGCCTTCTGGTGCTGGAGTGTGCAGAGTTCACATTTTCCAGCTTTTCTCCACAAGGATGAAAGCTAGAAACATGAGCTGTCAGGGGGGACAACAATTCTGTTTAAGGCCACTTTTGAGGTTTTGAAATTGGGTTTCGTTCACATTAACCACCAGTGCGTCACACTGACATACCTGTTTCTCATGAGGGAGGTGCATGGCCTCAGATACATGGCGAAGTGCACACAGAAAAGGAGAAGGAGGAGGGATTTTGTGCACTCAACTACCTGTTTGCACACCCTAGGTTTGCAAGCATGTGTGTAGCTTGGATGCTAATTTCCTATTTGTATAATAGGCAAATTACAGGCTTCTTTTTTTAAAAAAAGGTGGTGTTTTAGTCTTTTGTTTTTCTCCATTCAAGAGTTCATCAGTAATTATGCTAAAAACACCACACCAGTTTTTTTCTCTCTTTTAACCCCCATCCTGTCTTTCAGTGCCGAGACTGCAGAAGATATTTTTTCAATTACAATACAGTTCCTTCCGTGTTGTATTTTCACCACAAAACAACCTTTAATAAATGGCATGAGCAAAATGTAAATTAAATTGCTCCACTACCACAGCTCACCAGCATCCAAAGAGGGTACAACTGCCAAGGGTATGGGCTGCTTTAAGACTTAAGATAGGTCACTTTCACTTCTCTGGCTTTAGAAATCAATTATTTTACCCACCCCCCACTAAGAAAGTAAGTCTGTGTCTGCCATACCACAATCCACCATGACACAGTAAGCACTCATATGAAAGACACTTAATTTGACCAGCAGTATTTAAAGAATGTAGAGCCACTGACAGTGTCATCCAATTCTTGAACAAAAATATCAACAGCAGAACGCGCACATCACTTCAGAGCATTTCTTTTCTCCAGTGACATTTCTCTAGACCAATCAGAATTTGTTTTTAACTTTCAGAAGTCTGAAATGTATTGTCAATGTCCTTTCTTTTAAAGCCATGCTATATTATATGTATCACGCTGGCATCCCATTACAGTGGGTTCCATTAGCCATTTCTCTTTTCATCTTGATGACAGTGAGACACACATTCTTACTGACAGATGTGTCTTAGGTATTTTGGGTTCTCTCTCAGGGTTTGTCTACATGGGGACACTCAGGAAAATTAATCCAAATCAATTAAAGGTGTGAATTTAAAGTGGATTGGTTAAACTGAATTAAGCCCCTGCGTGGATATTCTCCTTCAGTATTAAAGTGGCCTTAATTCTGTTTAGCTTAAGCTAAACTAACGCTCAGCTTTTGAGATTCAGTAGCTTCCCAGATGAGGGCCATATGAGGATAACTTTTAGAAATGCATTTTACACCTTATGGAAACAGAAATGGAATCAGTGTAATAAATACATTTCAGAGAAGCAATGGAGAAGGTAGGAGGAGCCTCTGACCTGTAATATTGTTATCTTTAATATGAATGTTTACTATTGTTCATAATCTCTGTCGCAGACAGTGTGAGGACAGAGAGACAATGCCCTTAAAACTATCATAAAACTTAAGAAATGAAGGAACAGAATATATTTGAGGTGGTATATTTGGTGGAGAGCTGTGGAAGCTGGTGACATCTGACAGTGGGTTAGGCAAAGCTAAAATACAGTTAAAGTGTAAGGATCTATTCACAACAAAGGTAATAAATCACTCTGTGGCAGCTGACAGGGGAAAAGGAAGCATTTCTCCTAGAAGACCTTTCTTGTTTTTTATGAACAACAGTGCAATATGATTCATCTAAACCACATTAGACAAATGCTTCACAAATGGAAGCCACACAGTTTGTGACTAAATATTTTCAAACCATTAAAAAAAGGAGCTTTGATGCATAATAAAGACACAGATAGAATGCATTTTACATAGGGCTAGAATGCGACCTGCAAAGGGAAGGGAAAAGAAGAACCTCACTTACACCCATGCACAAGCTATCTTGGGTCTGGGCATGCATGTAAGTGGACTACATGTGTCTATATAATCTTCCCCAGATCAGCCACAGCCTCTGCTGCACACACGCACACGCACACTGGCCAGCACAGATGAGCTGATACAGTATCAGCAGTGGCATTGTTGCAGTTTGCTGCGAATCTACACCAACAGCAAATTATAACTACAGCTGTGCAAACAACAGCTTTTTCAGTTCACTGGCAATTCATTAAATTAAAAAAATTAATGGTTTCTGGTAAAAAAAAGTGGAAAGTTCCGAAATCTCCAGCAAATTGAAAAATGGGGGAAGGGTGTGGGGGGAGGCCAAATGAAACATTTCACTTTGACAAAAAACAATTTTGTTTCAGTTTTGACCATTTTAAAATGTTTTTGGTTAATTTTCTTTTTTTTTTTTTTTTTTTTTAGAAAAGCAATTTTTCATTTCGAAAATGTTGAAACATTCCTGAGTAGACAAGAGTGGAAGGAATTGAACCTCTGCGGCAAACTGCTTTGGTGGGTTAGAGTGAAGTGCACCTTGCCTCCTGCTCCGAGCGATGGTCTACAGGTTTGTCTACACTGCAATCACAGATCTGATTGCAGCTTGTCTAGGACATACCAGAGCTAGCTCTAATCTAGCTAGCTCAGGTACTGGAGCAGCTACAGCAGCAGGCACTTCAGCATGGGCTAGCCATCCAAGTAATTACCTAGTGAGCACTGCTACATCTTCACAGCTCTGGTACCTGAACTAGCTACATTGAAGCTAGTTTGGGTATGTCTACACAAGCTATACTCAAACCCTGTGATTGTAGTGTAGACATACCCACAACCATAATCTAGCCCATAGTTTGAGAGATTATATTTAAATACCCATATAAACACAATCACCTATTTATGTGCGTAGATTATTGGCCACACAACCTTCTAGCAGGAAATTCTGTACAACATTACACACTATGGAATTTACCACATATCTATTTTGTTCACCCTTCACTAAGCTCCTTCTGACTAGATTTGGGTCTCTTTTCCTCATTCTCTTTCTTGATCTGTGGGTACCATCGGACTAGTTTATTCCCAGGGTTTTTTCTTGATCACCTTCCTGCATATGCACCTCAACCTGTTTTCTACTAGGACTCCATCTAATTTCCATGCCTGTTCAAGTCCTTGCCCCCTTCTGATGCAACCACAAGTAATATGCTGATACCACTTGTGCTTGCAGTTTTGTAATGTGGCCTCTGATCCACAAGGAAGTGGACAGATACCAAAAATTCATTTCACATAGGCCAAACATACAGGCTTCTAAGACAACTTTGGTAACCTGTGCAGCCTATTTGGGTCAGGGGTGTTGGAAGCTGAATGAACTGGAAGTGCTTGTTGTCAGGAGGACTCAGGAGTCACTGCCACAGCAGGACAGAAGGAATCTGAGTGCTCCTCACTAGGAAGAAGGAAGGCTGAAATGGGTTTGGCAGCTGCTGTGGTTTGAATCAGGGGTGCTTGTCTCAAGAGCAGGGTTTGGTCTCTGTCTTTCAAACTGTGTGCATACATGAAGTGTCACAGAAAACCACCAGGCAAGGAGGCCAGTAGGTATATTCTGGGAAGGCCACTGAAAGAGTAGGAGCCTCCCAAAAACCATGGGAAACTCTGCAACCAAATGTTTGGCACATTACCTAGGAAATAAATAATTCAATTTGAACAGCAGCTGCCAACAACCAGCACCAAGTAGAGACTCCATTGAGCTATACACAATTCATACTTTTATGCTGTACACACTAGAGCAAGAGTTGTTAAGTCAACCCCCCACCATAGAGACACCATCTACCAATTGTGTTCTAAGGACATTTCATATGCTTAGAGTTTGTGTGGTTCAGCTTTTATGGCAAAGAAATGGAAGTATGGAACCAACCAGGAACTCTCTTCACCTTCTCAAAAACTTGAATTAGCCCATATTCCAAATTCAGAATAGCTCCCCTAATCAGAAGAACTTTCAAAAACTGTTTGTATTTTCATCCATCCCATTGAATTCTCTACTCCACTTTTCATACCCTATCAATCAGATGCTTAAAAAGGAGGCAAGTGCTGTTGGGAGGATTTTCAGATGTTATGCTGAATTTACTCTGAAGGATTCTCTCCAGTCTTTCTTTTCCTTTAGTTGTTTTTGAAATGGATTTTTCTGTAATGATTCCCTCCTCTGCTCTGCAGAGTTGCTTGGGAAAAGGCTGCCCTCCAGTGGAATTCCGAGTAGTAATTGGACAGCTTTCAGTCTCCCAAGAAGAGAATCTTTTATCCTGATCTAGACCACAGAGGGGCAGCAAAGGGGACATAGTGTTAGTAACTGGAGTTTAAAGAACTGCTGACATCCTGTTGTTTACCATCTTCTAAGAGAAAGGTAACTCTGCTTTTCTCAACCATTCCTCAAAATACAGAATTGACCAAATTCCACATAATCATTATAGATACATATGTTTGCTGTCAGTAAATTACATAGTTTTGAAAAACCTGGCTTTAACATCATAATTTTTTCTAATTCCATCAAATTTAGTTTTCTGGAAAACTTACTGAAATAAAACCAGTAGAGTAATAAAAAATGTAAGAGGAAAGAGTGAATTCCACAAGGGTCTGTAATTAATAGTTGGGGAAAAACTCTGTTAAATTTCTTTAAAATATCAGCACCATCACCTCCGAACTTTGCTGAAATCCAAAGACAGGTGGTCAAATATTTTTCCAAGTTATTAGAAAAAGCTAGAAAAAAATATTGAAAATATTTTCACCTCCTCCTTGTTTTTGTGAATGGTGCCTAAATCCCTTGCTGAAACTAGACCCCACAAAAGGAAATGTTTTGATAATGTCAACATGATTTTTAGACATTTCTGACATTTATTTCTTTTTTTGTTTTTAATCAAAATAATTTACTGAAAATCACCACGAATTCACAAAATATTTCAGCCAACCCGAATCTGCAATTTTCACTGGAAAAAAGTTTCAGCCAAAAAATTCACCTAGCTCTCTATACTATACATTAACTGGTAAGGGGATACAGCAGTTGACCTCCCACTAAATACAGCATAGTATTTCTTTCACTATCTACCTACTCGATTCATTCAGATACTTTACATTTGTTCTCCATTATCAAAAACTATAAGTTCAGAACAGGGATGGCTCTGGTTGCTATCTGGCCAGATATTAGTTCCCACTACAGTTTTCAAAAATAAATTCTGCCCCTAGAAGTATGCATATAACTCCCACTGAAGCCATGCACGTACAGAAGGTTGATTTTGGCCCTCAGACTTAGGTAGGAATGCCAGCCTCTGTCATTTTGTTTTGCCACAGAAATCCAAGTCTGCAAAATATTTTGGATGAAAGCATACATTTTCATATTTTCACATAGGAATCACTTCACTCAGAGTAGTGACCACTTCTGGGGTGGAACACAGCCGCTGTCCACTTGCACCCAGCAGCACCACATAACAGTTTTACTACATGTTATTTTTCTTCTCCTCATGAAGCTCAGAGTTAACAGCCTAGATCCTCAATTGTGTCAGTTCTTTGCTCACCACCCTGGGGGGCGAGAGGCAAAGGTGCCTGTATGCAGCTTTGTGCTTCCTCAATCCTGAGGCTGTTACACTGGCTGGGGATTACTGGAATGTAGTGTGCTCCAGACACAGCCATGGCACAAGCCTACATCTGGATGCAGGGTAGAGGGAAAAGAGGAGGAATGGTGATATTGCAGTAGGTAGTGTAGGGCCAGATGCGCCAGCTGGGAAGAGATTTCCCCTTACTGGGGAAACCCTCACCTGCACATTTAGGGCCACTCGATGGGCCCTTTGTACTACCAGAGCAATGCAAATAGGCCACAGCTTTGAGCAGACGCTCATTTTAACTATTTCAGAAGTTTCAGCTCCAAATATTACCTCGCTATTATCAGATGGGCATTCTCTCGACCTAGGAGAAAAACACACATAACTAGGTAACTTCACTCACCATGGCAAAATGGGAAAATGTAAGTGCAAGCTCTGTGGATAGTATTTTTAATGAGCATCCTGAAATACTTAAACATTAAGTCTCACACTTGAAGTGAGTGTTATTGTTGCAACCATTTGACAGATAGGGAAACTGAGGCAATGAAAGTTTAAATCTCCCAAGGTGACACAGAATGTCATTGGCAGAGCAGGGAACAGAACTCAGTGCTAGATTAGTTCCTTACCCCCTAGGGGAAATATATATCTTCCCCACACCCATTCCCCCCTCCTTTTTTTTTTTTAAGGAGATGGGTTTTTATGGGTTTTGTCATCCACAGCAGTCACCCCTGGAAACTTGTTAATTGCTGTAGGTATTAAATTATCTGTACTTTCAGGATGTTATAACAAAGCACAGGGAGTCTTCAAAGCTATCTAGGCTTTTGTTTAGTCCTTCCTATAACATAATATTCAAGTACCTGGAGTAAAGTCTATGGTTTAGCTACCGGAAAACTGGAAAGTTTTTAAGGGTACCTGTGTAACACAGAAGTGCATTAAACTAAAAATAATTTTGGATACTATGCAGCATCAGGCTGTCAAAGACAGGCACTGTTCTATGAGGGGTTTCAGAGTAGCAGCCGTGTTAGTCTGTATTCGCAAAAAGAAAAGGAGTACTTGTGGCACCTTAGAGACTAACCAATTTATCTGAGCATAAGCTTTCGTGAGCTACAGCTCACTTCATCGGATGTATTCTGAGCTGTAGTTCACGAAAGCTTATGCTCAGATAAATTGGTTAGTCTCTAAGGTGCCACAAGTACTCCTTTTCTTTATTCTATGAGGGATAATTAGTGGTCCTTCTGTTAGTATTGATGTAGGTGTACAAAGTGTAATCTTCAGGAGTGGTATATCATGAGTAAGGAACTTCCAAATACCATTAACAAATATTTAACACACATTGAAATGTGAGAGGTGTGTGTGGAAGGGTGGGGGGGGGCATAACTGATAACTTAAACTATTATGGGTATCAGTGGCAGAAAACAAGCATGACTCCCTCAGGGACTGGGTGAGCTGCGCCTACAGCACTCCCAGCTCTTGCCTGCCAAAGAGTCTGATTTATTAATGAAAAGTTCAGAACAGAAGGCAGACACTGTAATGCAAGGAACACCCCAATGCCAGTCAGCAAGGAGCTCTAGGAGCAGCCCTCTCCAACTGAGTTTTGGTATCAGGTCCATAAGCCTATTAGCAGCCATCTAGGTAGTTAATTACTTATAGGTGGGCTGAGATAGGTTTGTTCTCCTAAAAGAAGCTTGTCACATGCAGGCTGGGTGCTGACTTCCCTTAAAGGGGCCAGCCACCCCATGATACACTGGTAACAGTAATTTGGCAATTAGCAGGTCTCGCAATTGCAGTTTTTCTATAACCAGGTATGGGAAAATAGGTTGTTTTCAGCATAAGGGGCATTAGGAAGAATTCCATCTGTGAACTTGTACTCCACAAAATATGACTTCTCACTAAGCTTTAACAGAGATTACTTAGATGCAAGGCAGAGCTGCAGTTGCTGTATGCTGTCACACATCATGAACAAGCCATGTAATCTACCACATCTACATCATCCATTTTACACACAATATAGCTTCTTATTCTCTGAAGGGACCATCTGCAGGTTATGCATTTTCTAACCATACCTCTGAATTATCAGATAAGCCAAAATGTTAAAAAAAAGTCTTAGTCCTTTAATAGGTTTCCATATGGTTTTCCATTTCATATTAACAAACAACAACATAATTTTGAAGTTATTCTGACAGAAACAAAGTGTAGTGATGGCCAGAATAAAACCAATCCTTTGTTCTAGAAATAGTAAATTCACCACCATTTGCTTCCAGGTTGTATGTGGGAGGCAATGTGTGACAAAGACCCAAAATGACAGAGTCTATACATATATAGAAAAATAATTCATGCAGAACACTTAAGTGCTCTGGGGTTTATTTTTTCAGTGTAACTAGCGCTGTTACCTCAGGTTCATGATTATTACCAATTTAAATGTTCTGCAATGACAGGTAGGGGACCCTAAGTTTCTGTGGAATGTCGATAACTTTGGGAGTAAATTGGTAAACAGTTGAGAGGCGTTCCCACAAACCCACACTCTTACAAGCAGGAGGAGGAGAACATTACCCTGGTTCCTGTGGTGAGGGGCCCAAACATTGTAGCCACAGGTGTCAGGAGGCAGTGATTCCAGAAAGATATTCTGAGCCGTATGCACATCAATTTCAGCTTACTGGACTCACAGACCAAACTCTTTCAAGATACCACATTTACCAAAATAAGCATAACAAACCCTGCTTCAGCACAGTGATTTCATTTCCAATATTTCAGCAGCAGCATCCTCATTTGTATTACAGTAACACCCTGTAGGCCCCAATCAGAATTATTCTAGGCACAGTACAAAATGGTAGTAAAAGACAGACACTCTTTGGATCAGTGTCAGATTTTCCCTATATGTAGAGCCTCTATCTAATGACTTTTTTTAAAAGAGAAAGTCAAATTTCTCCTTCGCCCAATGGACACAGGTATTTTTAACTTAAGTGTAGGTCTACGCTGAACTGGAGTTGTAGTTTCCAGCTTTGATCGAGCTAGCACACTAAAAATAGAAGCATAACCACAGCACACAAGCAGTGAGCTGGGCTAGCTCCCCCTGAGTTCAATCCCGTCTGAAAGCCTAGGTAGCCCTTTTTAGCATGCTAGCTTGATCAGAGCTTGCACAGGTATGTCTGCCTCAGCTGGAAACTACACCTTCAGCTGCAGTATAGACATAACCTAAGTAACACTAAGTGTTGTGAGGTTTAAGCTGCTATCCAAAGGGAATTAATTAGACATCAGCAGGACAAATTAGATCTCAAAGGATCACCTCAGAGTATGGCCCACACGAAGTCTGGTATTTGTTCTGCATTTGACTAAGGCTGGGATTTGATAAGAGAGTTAAGGCAGCCAATTGCCCTTCAATGGCAATGGGATTTGGGAGCTACCTGACTTAGGTTCCCTTGAAAATCCCACCATGGAAGATCTGTTGCTCTAGAAATACTTGGGGGAGAGGGGAGAACCCCTCAGAAACAGCTGTCCAAGGCTTGATCCTGAATCCAAGGGCAGGGAGTGGCATGGGGAGGGATGGAGCGGAGAAGAGTGGGTGGATCAAAGAGGGAGGAGTATCTGCCCGAATAAAGAGTTCAGGATTGGGCTCCATAAATCCATGTACATTATTTGCCCAACTGGGAGCACAAGTTTTCAAGACATATTAAGGGATATCAAAGAATACTGAAGTTGTGTTTCTGTGGCATTGGAATTTCAGAAATGCCTTTTTCGCACCATTAAAAAATTAGCATTTACCACTCGTTACCCTATCAATACCTGTCATTTCACAGTATCTCTATATACTTAGAAAAAGAGAAATAAAGTGTCGTATCTCTGATACCAGTTTGGTAACAGGTGGTGAATGATGAGCACTGCAGATGTCCACTTTTTGCTGTATGAAAGGCACATATGGATCTCACTGTATTTCTAAAATAATTCAAAAAATTTGATTGAGAGTAATTTTCCTGAAGGAAAAACTTAATTTATACTTTAGTTTTAATTCTACCATTTTATTTTCTATATTTTCAATTAAGTACAATTTTTGGAGTTAGATATGATTGCATTACCATATGGTGGTGTGGGAGATATCACAATTTCCAAATACAGCTCAGAAAAAGGAATAGCTATTGTAATGTGTGGTAAACATTAAGCAGTGTACTAAAAGCAAATATAGATAGACAAGTGATTGAAGCCAGTTGAAATTTGCTCTTAGGCACCATCAAATTAAACCATTTTGAATGAGGTGAAGAAAATGTCACGGGGTCATGCAGCTAGACGACGTGCTTCACATTCAAAGCATACCCATTCTCCTACTGTGCAGAGATCAAGAATTTCAAACCCACTTCTGAACTCAAGCACAGCACAGCACCATTACCTCAGCCAGCTAATTTAGATAAAGGGTCACTTTACTATATTGAAATATTAATCCTTTGAAGCCAGTGGCTCCAGAGCTATATAAAATAATTTGGGAAATGCCTACATCCCAGGATTAAAAGTCTGATCCTGCAAATCCTTATTTAAGTGGTCCTATTGAAAAAAAAATCAATGGGACCATCACAACACTGACCCTGATTAGCCTATTCTATGTGATTATTCAGTCTTATCTTCTGGGACTGCTGTCTTTCCAACCCTAATGGCTTTCCTTCCATGTGAGCAACTGGCCACATTGGTGGAGCATTTGGAGAGAATCTTGAGCTACCTCTGTTTCTGACATACATGTTCTGTGGCTAAACAAGACTTTATATTTTCCAGGTGTCAGAATAGCACATTTCAAAAGCACTAAGAATTAACTTAAAAAGGGAGAAGTTACGAATCTCTTAAAGCTCATCCAAAGCCATTACAATGAAATGGAAGTCAAGCAAACGTATAATTCATATTCCACAAGGAACCTTTTTTTTTTAAACCTAGTTCTTATGTAACTACCAGTAATATAAAGGACAAATGAGCTATCCTCTAATTTTATAAGAGCCAAGAAGGTTCACCATTAACTACTCTGCTTACTGTGTCTGCCCTCTTATTACTGGGGTCATATCTTTCAGTAGTTGTCATTAAGCCCATTACTGCACAATTTAATCAGAGATGCTTAGACAAAATACTCAAAGCAGAATCTCAGAATCAACATGTCTGAGTATATTACTTAATACATTGGTCAAATAAAACTTCCAACTTCCAATTAATAAGCTTTGTTCAATTATTTCTCTGAGTAGCCCTAATTACTATGACATAGTCTCGTCAAAACCAATCCCAAACTATCTATCAGTTATTTATTACATGTGCTTTGTCAAAAGTAATCTTCATTTACCTGCTTCATTTGAAACAAAGTGGGTAATAAGTTTTTGTTTTTTACCAAAATCCTTTGTAAAAATAACTAAGCAACGCAACTGTTGATTCCAACACAGAGTGCTCCAATATGGCAACGTTATCCTATCTGGGAATCGTCAAGAATGGGGGCTGTAGCATCACTTTGAAATCTGCAATTATTCTATTAACAAAGAATGCTAACTATACATACATTTACTTTCCAATGGCAGGGAAAGACAGTAATATTAGAAATCATTTTGTTCACTAGCCATGTTAATAGGATTTGGTTTCTATGTAACATCTTTCATAGTCAAAGTATCCAGTATGACTTTACAACCTCAATGCTTGCGGCCCAAGGATCATACCTGCAAAGCATCAGCCATTATGCACTCAGTCATGGATACATACACTATTATGAACATGCAAACTAGTGATGGGCAAACCTGAAAATGCTTGGCCTTTGTTTGGTTTAGATAAGTACCAAAACCACTTATACTAGCCTCTTCCAAACTACAAACAAAACAGGCTGTCATGGTATCTGGGTACGTGTGCTTCCAACCAGAAGCAGGAACAACATGAAAGTGTGAAATATTTTTTTTGAAAGACTAATGACATCATCTAAAGTTCTGCTCACTCTAGAAGCATTTCTACTTGGTAAGTGTTCCAAAAATTCAACGAATGCAAATTTAACAAAGTCACTAGCAGCCACATGCATCAATCCTTGGTGCAAAGAGTATCACTAGAGTACAGAGATGCTGCCAACTGGCGCTGAAGTTTTTGAATAATCTGGTATATTCTTACTGTAACCCCTGAATTTGACATTCCAGCATGTACCCCAGAATGTGACAGCACTGCAGTCAGCTATTTTGTACGTTCAACCACTGCCAGCTGAAACCCAAACATCACACTAGGAAATCCTTAGCCCTGAGAGATGAGGCCATGAAGCTGCATGTTAGTAGCTCTGCTATCAGAATGGGAGTCTGGGACAGGGAGTTAAGGTTCCATGAAAATAGAAGGAATGTTTAGACAGCATTCATTTTAGATACCTCTGACACATGTTTTATTGTTGTTAAGACTGGAAACGCTTTGCTGATAAGAAGAATAATGAATAGTTATTGGCTGTTGCTAGGGAAATTGTTAGCCTATTATGACTTATGTGCTTTGTTTGGAGAAAATTATAAAAAGTTTAGTTAGAAAGCGTGCTTTGGAGCAGTCCGAGAAAGCTTTCTTTGGGCAAGGATCTGACACTTAAGTTCCCCAGCAGCTAGATGGAAGGAGAGGCTCCCCAGAAGCCTTGCTGCTGATTCCTCAAAACTATCTTTACTTTGGTAAATATAAAAGTTTAAGATGCTCTGCATCTACTGCCACAATGTGTACGTGTGTGTCTGATACCTAATAAAAAGTAGTTTTAGGTAAAACACTCTGGTTTGTATCAATAATTTATCAGACAAAGGAGTTGTGTCTCTTATTCCTAACACCGTCTGGAGGAAAATTACAGTAAAGTTACCAATGTTTTGGGTTCTGAAAATCCTGGATAACTTTACTATGGAAAAGACGGCTCTTCAAATCAACAATTTATAGCCCCTTGGTTTCCTCTGCATAATTACCTTGAGAGATATACATGGGTTTTCAGAAGACATGAGACTAGTCTCAGATAAATCAGTGATATTTGAATAAAATAGCCATCCATATCACTAGCCACTTTTGAAAGTCTTGGTCTTAGTCTTGCAATTACCATTTGGATCTTTACAAGCAGAGTTCCACACATTCATTACAGAATTTGAAATCACAAGATGCTATGGCTAGGGTTGCCAACTTTCTAATTGCACAAAACCGAACATCCTTCCCCACTCCAAAGCCCCGCCACTTCCCTCAGGACCTGCCCCACTCATTCCATCCCCCTTCCCTCTGTCACTCACTCTGCCCCATCCTCACTCACTTGCTCATTTTCACCAGGCTGGGGTAGGGGATTGGGGTGTGGGAAGGGGTGAGGGCTCCATGATAGGGCCAGAAATGGGGGGTCCAAGGTGCAGGTGGGGTCTCCAGGCTGGGGTGGGGGGTGAGGATTCTGGCTGGGGGCTGGGGCTCTGGGGTGGGGCCAGGGATGAGGGGATGAGGTGCAGGAAGGGATGCAGAAGGAGGCTCTGGGTTGGGGCAGAGGGTTGGGGTGCAGGAGGGGATGCAGGTTGCAGGCTCTGGGAGGCAGCTGGGTGCAGGAGGGGGCTCAGGGCTGGGGCAGCGGCATGGGTGGGGGTGAGGGCTCCAGGTGGTGGTTACCTCAGGAGGCTCCCAGAGGTGACAACATAGAATCATAGAATCATAGAATATAAGGGTTGGAAGGGACCCCAGAAGGTCATCTAGTCCAACCCCCTGCTCGAAGCAGGACCAAATCCCAGTTAAATCATCCCAGCCAGGGCTTTGTCAAGCCTGACCTTAAAAACCTCTAAGGAAGGAGATTCTACCACCTCCCTAGGTAACGCATTCCAGTGTTTCACCACCCTCTTAGTGAAAAAGTTTTTCCTAATATCCAATCTAAACCTCCCCCACTGCAACTTGAGACCATTACTCCTCGTTCTGTCATCTGCTACCATTGAGAACAGTCTAGAGCCATCCTCTTTGGAACCCCCTTTCAGGTAGTTGAAAGCAGCTATCAAATCCCCCCTCATTCTTCTCTTCTGCAGGCTAAACAATCCCAGCTCCCTCAGCCTCTCCTCATAACTCATGTGTTCCAGACCCCTAATCATTTTTGTTGCCCTTCGCTGGACTCTCTCCAATTTATCCACATCCTTCTTGAAGTGTGGGGCCCAAAACTGGACACAGTACTCCAGATGAGGCCTCACCAATGTCGAATAGAGGGGAACGATCACGTCCCTTGATCTGCTCGCTATGCCCCTACTTATACATCCCAAAATGCCATTGGCCTTCTTGGCAACAAGGGCACACTGCTGACTCATATCCAGCTTCTCGTCCACTGTCACCCCTAGGTCCTTTTCCGCAGAACTGCTGCCTAGCTATTCGGTCCCTAGTCTGTAGCTGTGCATTGGGTTCTTCCGTCCTAAGTGCAGGACCCTGCACTTATCCTTATTGAACCTCATCAGATTTCTTTTGGCCCAATCCTCCAATTTGTCTAGGTCCTTCTGTATCCTATCCCTCCCCTCCAGCGTATCTACCACTCCTCCCAGTTTAGTATCATCAAATTTGCTGAGAGTGCAATCCACACCATCCTCCAGATCATTTATGAAGATATTGAACAAAACCGGCCCCAGGACCGACCCTTGGGGCACTCCTCTTGATACCGGCTGCCAACTAGACATGGAGCCATTGATAACTACCCGTTGAGCCCGACAATCTAGCCAGCTTTCTACCCACCTTATAGTGCATTCTTCCAGCCCATACTTCCTTAACTTGCTGACAAGAATACTGTGGGAGACCGTGTCAAAAGCTTTGCTAAAGTCAAGAAACAATACATCCACTGCTTTCCCTTCATCCACAGAACCAGTAATCTCATCATAAAAGGCGATTAGATTAGTCAGGCATGACCTTCCCTTGATGAATCCATGCTGGCTGTTCCTGATCACTTTCCTCTCATGCAAGTGCTTCTGGATTGATTCTCTGAGGACCTGCTCCATGATTTTTCCAGGGACTGAGGTGAGGATGACTGGCCTGTAGTTCCCAGGATCCTCCTTCTTCCCTTTTTTAAAGATTGGCACTACATTAGCCTTTTTCCAGTCATCCGGGACTTCCCCCGTTCGCCACGAGTTTTCAAAGATAATGGCCAATGGCTCTGCAATTGCAGCCGCCAATTCCTTCAGCACTCTCGGATGCAACTCGTCCGGCCCCATGGACTTGTGCACGTCCAGCTTTTCTAAATAGTCCCTAACCACCTCTATCTCCACAGAGGGCTGGCCATCTCTTCCCCATTTTGCGATGCCCAGCGCAGCAGTCTGGGAGCTGACCTTGTTAGTGAAAACAGAGGCAAAAAAAGCATTGAGTACATTAGCTTTTTCCACATCCTCTGTCACTAGGTTGCCTCCCTCATTCAGTAAGGGGCCCACACTTTCCTTGGCTTTCTTCTTGTTGCCAACATACCTGAAGAAACCCTTCTTGTTACTCTTGACATCTCTGGCTAGCTGTAGCTCCAGGTGCGATTTGGCCCTCCTGATATCATTCCTACATGCCCGAGCAATATTTTTATACTCTTCCCTGGTCATATGTCCAATCTTCCACTTCTTGTAAGCCTCTTTTTTATGTTTAAGATCCGCTAGGATTTCACCATTAAGCCAAGCTGGTCGCCTGCCATATTTACTATTCTTTCGACTCATCGGGATGGTTTGTCCCTGTAACCTCAACAGGGATTCCTTGAAATACAGCCAGCTCTCCTGGACTCCTTTCCCCTTCAAGTTAGTCCCCCCGGGAATCCTAGCCATCCGTTTCCTGAGGGAGTCGAAGTCTGCTTTCCTGAAGTCCAGCGTTCGTATCCTGCTGCTTACCTTTCTTCCCTGCATCAGGATCCTGAACTCAACCAACTCATGGTCACTGCCTCCCAGATTCCTATCCACTTTTGCTTCCCCCACTAATTCTACCCAGTTTGTGAGCAGCAGGTCAAGAAAAGCGCCCCCCCAGTTGGCTCCTCTAGCACTTGCGCCAGGAAATTGTCCCCTACGCTTTCCAAAAACTTCCTGGATTGTCTATGCACCGCTGTATTGCTCTCCCAGCAGATATCAGGAAAATTAAAGTCACCCATGAGAATCAGGGCATGCGATCTAGTAGCTTCCGTGAGCTGCCGGAAGAAAGCCTCATCCACCTCATCCCCCTGGTCCAGTGGTCTATAGCAGACTCCCACCACTACATCACTCTTGTTGCTCACACTTCTAAACTTAATCCAGAGACACTCAGGTTTTTCTGCAGTTTCGTACCGGAGCTCTGAGCAGTCATACTGCTCCCTTACATACAGTGCTACAGGAACATGTTCCTCAGCTCTTAAGAGGAGGCATGACCAGGTGGCTCTGCACATTGGGCACTGCCCCCACCCAAAGCACTGGCTCCGCAGCTCCCATTGGCTGGAAACCACAGCCAATGGGAGTTGCGGAGGCGGAGCCTGCAGGCAGAGGCAGCGCGCAAAGCCCCCCGGCTACACCCCAGCCTATGAGCAGCAGGGACATGTCATCGCTTCCAGGAGCCGCATGGAGCCAAGCAGGTAGCCTGCTTTAGCGCCACTGACCAGACTTTTAATGGCCTGGTCAGCAGTGCTGACCAGAGCCACCATGGTCCCTTTTCAATTGGGTGTTCCAGTCTAAAACCGGACACCTGGCAACCCTAGATGTGGTCTCTGTGGACTGATTTAAATACTAAATGGTAAGGTTTTAGCTAACAGTGGGGTAGTTATGTGAGTAGATGTATTCAGAAATCAAACAAGATCTGAAGATCTTGGTAAACTGGATTGTGACTGTACCCATACTTTGAAAAGATTGAACTGGAGAAATTTAGGTATCTTTTTATGGAGCAGGCAACATTTTTCTTCTGTAAAATACCATATAATTCCAGAAGAGCTGAGGGAATATTCCAAACCCATGTTCAGAGCAGTGGTTCTGAAGCCACGGCCCACAGGCACACAGCTGCAGCCCATGTGACATCCATAGGGCCAGACATGTAGTGTGGCCAGACATATATTGGGATGCAGCCCACTTAACACACAGAGAGCTGCTTATGTGGCCCACAACAATAAATAGGTTGAGAACTCTGGTTCAGAGACATTTGCTTCACGTTCCACAGAGCTATTGATTTTGACTGTGCTCACGCCCCCTTTCATTAGCTATTCATGGGTGTTCACACAAACAAGTTTTTGTATTCATGAATGTTTGGATAACTGATTCACACAAATACCCCTATATTGCATGTGAAAAGGACATTCATTATTTGCTGTGCACTATTTGGTGTTCTCCTGGTTTATAAATTCCAGTTGTCTGATCAGGGAACAATAAGAGTCTCATAAGATTTAGATGAGTAGCCATCCAGCCCAAACAATAAGTTGTGAATAATCATAATGAGTAAAACACTTACAAACAAACCTTGGGCTGTTTTTATTTTCTTCTCTACCACATAGTTTTTGAATAGGCCTCATATTCTAGGTCCACGCTCCAATAACTCCATTCATTGTGCAATGTAATATGCTGGAAAGGGCAAATCCCCCTATTATCCAGTGTTTCTATTGAGGACTTTGGAAAATCTGAAAGAAAGGATGACCTAAAATAGTCCATCCCAGGTTTTAGAAGACTCAGAACAGCTAGTGCAGGACTTGGGAGAATTTGTTCATTCTAGGTCCAAATATAGTGGCTGACCAGTAAAGATGATAGGACTTGAACCCAGCTATCTTCTGGACATGGTATGGTTGAAGGAAAAAAATAAAATAGATATGATTAAATTGTACAAAAGTATTGTCAAGCTTGCAATGAACAAAGGTATTAGCAATGTTAGGCCTCAAACTTCCGGATGCTTCAAAAAGCAAGCCTTGCAAAATTAAAATTAAACTTAAACTTGTGGTCAGGATGCGCTGCAAGCAGATAATACTTTGTGCTAACTTCTGTGTCGTAAAGATAAGTTATGCTCCCAGGCATAACTTATCAAACCCGCATTAACCACATTTAAGACAATTGGCTACAAGAAGATAAAAAAGCATAACCTATACAACTAATCTAACCATACTGACAATTTGGCCCACCCTGATTGGTTGGTCTGTTTTAAAACATGGCCGACAGATAAGATAAAAAGTGCAAAGACACAAGACTGTGTGTGTGCGTTTCGGTCACCAGGAAAACCTGACCCACACCCCCTGAACCGAAGGGACGTGCACTTCTCGACTGTCTGTACCTGGCCAGTGCAGAAAACGGCCAACTGAAGGGTAACGTATTTTCAGACAAATGCAGGGTAAGATTATGGAGTAAAGAAGTCTGGTTGTTCGAGCTGAATTGATCTTAGTTGTATCGATACTGTAGTGTAAAACCAGTGGTAAGTGGCTGGTGAATAGTAACTTTACATGTACTTGTGCTTGTCTTCAGTGTAAGTTGCCAGGGCATGTGCATGTGAGGCTGTTGTCCACTAGCTCCTTGATGAGTAGTAACTTTACATGTACGTGTGCTTGTCTTCTGTATAACCTGCCATTTATACTAATTCTTATACAATGCTGGTCTTTATTCTTTCTTTTCTTATTTTGTCTGTGTTGCCTTTATAGCCGAAAATCATTAAAAACCTTTTTTGAGAAATAATTAGTCGTTTTGATTTGTTTTATACATGCACTACTCAACCTCATTACATCTGTATTGGGTGGTGGGAAGTAGCGATCACCCAGGGCTGAATTAAGGCCCTGAAGCATGTCTCCTTCTTCCTTCATCTTCGCAATAGGAACCTTCTCCGTTCCCCAAATTCTCCCACCATATGTTCGCAGCAGGCATGATTTCTCTCCTACTGAGTATCCACTACACAGGCCCACCCTCAGAAGCCATGCCTGCCAGCATGTTTCCTGTAGCAGAAGATGCTTCTACAACACACCAGTAGCCAGGGCCTTAGTGTATTAAATCCCAGCTCTTGGAAATGTGAGATGCAACCTTTTACAGAAAAACAGCTGTACTTTTTGTTCCACAATGGTAAATTTGTAGCTTTGGATGTATGGATCTCAGACATATGGGTACTATTCTCCCAATAGCTTGTTTATAGTTAATTTGTACTATATATATTTCTACTATAATAGTAAAGTTGTACTACAGAGAGGAGAAGCCACAGTTCAGTATTGAAACTTCCAGTAGATAAAAACAAACTCATCTGCAGTAGGCATATTGCATTTCTCATTTCTTTGTTTAAGAATAAGAACAGAGTCCTCTCAAGAGCCAGATATTACCATCTTCACAGCCAGCATTGCTAGCTCTTGTGAGGCATCGCACTCTTTGGAAAATATCCCACATTTATTAATGTTAAAGGACAGAAAGATGAAAATGTATAGTGGTCCTTATTTTAGAAGAACAGTATTAAAGAGGTTACAATAGCACCTGCATACTCAAAAGGTTATTAAAATGACTCAGGATAGCCATATGGAATAAAGATAGTACTGGGCTTGATCTTTATTTCTTCAGAAAAGTACAAAATCAATAGGGCTTACTCTTGTTTTGTTTTAAACACTAAATCCAAATATAGCGGAGGGGCAGCAGTGGGAGGGCAGCTGGTTCTTGAGCAGTTATGAGGAGGACAGCTGCCAGGTCCATTCCTCCCTGTTGCAGCTACAATCAGTGAAGCCCAGCATATCACCAGTTGATAGCCTTGCTTTGATGAACTCACCTCTAGCTTGCCAGAGCTGGGATTGCAGCCAGTGTGGGGAATGACAGAGGGGAAGAGAGAGCCTGGCCAAGGAAGAGTATTATGTAGTCTCCACCTCCCCCTGGCTATGCTAATCACAGCCAGAGAGCAATATGGGGAGGGCATTAGTGGAGATATTGGGCATTTAATGGGGAGGGGAATAATGTGGGGGAGGCAGCTGAGGCTTCAGTCAGCACAGATATCTGCCGAATTACAGCTGTTAGAATTCACATGCCACCATTTGTGTCAATGGGATGCATCTAAATTGACATTTAAATCAGCTTAGCTTGAAATGATTAGTACTCATGTAAGCAGGGGAATAGTCCCGCTATTGTGGGGAACTTTCCTGGCTTCTGCACTACCCCGGTGAAGTGGGCTAGCAAAAGGATCTGAGTCCTCACTCTCACTTCCTTTAGCCAGTGGCCTCCCTGCCCTTGAGGACTCCCCTTCCACTCTCCTGTCTGGCAGAGTCCTCGTAATCCCAACAAGGCTGGGTCCTGGATTCCTGGGGGGCTCGACCCCCAACCCTGCTGTGGTCACCTAGGACAGGGGCTAGGGTGTCCCCACTCCGGGGTACTCTCTCTGCACTGGGCACTTCTCTGACCCACTGACCGTTACATACAATTTAAAGCAAATGCAAGTTATTTAATCAACAATTAATTTTAAAAAGAATAAGGAAAAATGGGAAAGGTTAAAGGAAACACATCACCCCGCTCTGTGGCAGGGAACATCACAAACAGTGTCTCTGGAACGTCAGGGCAGTTCACAGTCTGTTCCTTGTAAATCCCAGGCCTTCTTCTCAGGCCCTGGCTTTGCTGCAGGGATGCTGTGGGTTGGACACTTGTTCTGGTGGTGGCCACACGCTCTCAGGCTCTAAGTGGTAGGACCCTTCTTCCCAGTATCGCCCCCACCCTGTCGGGGTCACGATCCTGGCCTGGCCTGTAGAGCCTCTTGGCTGAGGTGTCTCCCTGTGCTGGGCCCACTGCCCAGGGTCCCCCTCGCTCTCTCCAGCTGCTCACCGCACTCAGCTCCAGACTGCTCCAGCCCCGGCTGCTGGGCCTCAGCACTGCTGCTGCTCTGCCTCCAGCTCCCTGGGCTGCTTCTTTGGCCCCTCTGCCTCTGGTTGCTACAGCTCTGCTCCCAGGACAGGTCTGCTCTGCAGGCTGCTTCTGTGACTCTGCTCCCAGCACTGACCTGCTTCCTGGGCTGCTTTTCTGGCCCCTCTGGCTCTGGTTGCTGCAGCTCTGCTCCCAGGGCAAGTCTGCTCTCTCTGGGCTGTGCCTCTGGCTTTGGGGCTGCAGCTCTGCTCCCAGGACAGGGTCTGCTCTCTCTGGGCTGCTTTTCTGGTCCCTCTGGATCTGGCACAGCTCTACTCCCCAGCTCAGCTTGGGCCCCTGCTTTCTCCTTAGGTCGGCCCCGCTCTGTCTGACCCAGGCAATTCCAGCTCACAGGGAGGACGGGACCTCCCTGGCCTCCTGACTCCCTGATTAGCCTGCCCACCCTGTCATTCAGGCTGACCTGGAGCATTGGCCTTTTCCCATTGTTCCTGGGGTCTATCAGTCTCAGGGTCCTGATTTCCCATAGACCCTTTTAGTCCTGGGAGCTAGCCAACCAAAACACCCCCACTGAATGTTAGTGGTTAGCCCTAGAAAGCTGAAGAGTAACTTGCACCAACCACAACCTCCCTGAAAATCCATGTAAGCATGGGTGCATTTTAACTGACAGAATGATTAAACACTCATTGTTACCATGATAAATTTCTCTAGCATAGACGAGGTCTCTCTCAACTCTGCATGTTTGGGAGATCATATCTGGTCAATTTGTTTTCATTTATTTACATATTTAAGATGGAAGAAATTCTGTTTGGCAATTTTTATTATGAGTTATCTGAGTTAACAAAATAAACATGTCTTCTCCCACAACATATACTACTTTTGTTTCAGTTACAGCCTGCAGTTACACTGTCCAATGCAGTAAAGCAAAATTCTGTCCCCACAGCCCCACCTAAGTAACCATATTGATTTGAAAAACTGTGCCATTTGGTTCAAAGACTGAATTGTCTTGGGTCACTGCAGGAGAAGGAGGAAAAGTCAATGAGAACACTTTTTGGGATTGACAATTGTATTTCTTTGGGTGTATTCTGAAATCTTGTGTAAGGCATGAAGGCTGGAATACAATTGGAGCCATTAATTTTTCCTCAGAATAAATTTGTAGACTAGTCAAATTTGACTAAATCTCTGAATTTCTGTCTAATGCTTTGAGTAGCATTTTGGCAATCTTAATCCCCACTTTTCCCCTTTTCCATTTCTTAGAGTTATGCATCTGCTAGCCTACAGTGTTTGAACTTCAAGGCTGCTTCTAATGTCTTTGATCCTTTCCTAGATGCCAGGATTTACTCTGTTGTCCATCAGCACAGTTGCTGGCATTCTGTTCAAAGAACATGGATTTCATGTTCCTGTTTAATGCATAATGTCTGGATGGTTTGAATGTGAAGTTTAACAATAGAAGGTTTTGTTTCATAACAGAATTAATTCAGCTTTATTCCTCACCCCATAACATATATACGAAAGCACCGTTTCCAATAGTATTGCCTCCTTTGGTTATAATGATATTTAAGACAAGTGCTGCACTTGCTCATGGTCTATTCAGTCTCAGTGTATGTAGCAAGTTGTTTCACCTTCTTTCTACCCCAATGAAGGTTATTCAGTGTTTCACAATATGTGGATGTAGGTGTAACAACTATGTCCACCTTTTGTTGTGTCCCTTTGACCAGTACAAACTTATTCCAGGGTAGGCTATCATTAGGATTTCCTGCATGAGCAAATGGATCTCTTCCCCATTTGCAACCCTTTCTTATATGATCCCTTTCTGGGTCCTGGAAAATTTCTCTTCCACTGCAATACCGATTGTGATGCAGTTATTGAGTATCATAGCCCTTAATTTTATGGGAAAGGATATCTCTTTATTGCAAAAGTTTTTTTTCTTGACAACAACACTGTGTAGAGTTACACATAACTCTACTTTGGCTATTCAAGGGATTTTCCAGGATTCCATATTAAATAATAATAATAATTATAATTAAAAGGGTTATGGTCTGTTTATGTGTCAACAATGGATACCAAATAGGCTCATAGACTTTAAGGCTAGAAGGCACCATCATGATCATCTAGTCTGACCTCCTACATTTGACAGACCACAGAACGTCACCCATCCACTCCAGTAATAGACTCATAACCTCTGCTTGAGTTACTGAAGTCCTCAAATCATGATTTAAAGATTTCAAGTTACAGAGGAACCACCATTTACTCTAATAAATGCACTCCTAAAGAGTCACACATGTAAGATGGGCATAGCCGTTCTTTCTTCCAACGTAGGCATGGTTTTCCTATCGGTATCATAAACTGTCAGTGCTAGAAACCCATGAATTTTTCTGAGGCAGTCCTGCTTTAGTGCCATTCCTGCATTCATCTGCAGGGAAACCCTAACTTTTTAAAATGTATACCCAGACTAAATTGCTGTAAGTAACATTCAATCATGATTCACTTCCCATAAACTCCCTGATTTACAATACAGCAGACTGTTCTCAGTGCTGTAATGTTTGCTACCAGGACTGGCACAAGTTTGCCCCTATAGTAGAGTGACCATATGTCCCACTATTATCGGGGCTTTGATATTAGGGGCTTTGTCTTATGATATGCAACTATCTCTCTCCCCTCCCCCACGCCCTGAGAAAAAGTGTCCCAAATTTTCACACTTGCTATCTGGTCACCCTACCCTATAGTTAAGTCATACCTAGTGCACATTGTACATCTCTTGTTGTTAATTCTTGGCAAATTTATCACAGACTGCAATTTATCCATGTCAGGCTGTAACCCAGCAGCAGATAGTCTGTCTCTTTGAAATGTTATTTTGCTTCCAGAGAACTGGCAATTTTCCCTATTTAGTTAAAATCCAGACTCTGCTGAATTATATGGAGCCCTTATATGAACCTATTATCATGTCCTTTCTTGCACAGTTCTTCCCTGTTCCTCTCCCTCCCCCGCCACCCCCCCTTCCCGAACACAGCAAGCAATATACACACCAACATATGCTTGTAGACTCTCAGATATGTACTCCAGAGTTCTCGGAAATACTTAAGGGTGCTGAGCAGATGATACAGAGTGATAATCCTTGCAAGCAAGCCTTGCCAAAAGCATCTTAAATGGCACTCATTATCAAGATTTAGCTGCCAGGAACGTGTGAAGCACCCATCTTTGAAAATTATCAAGCATTATTTTTTCTTCTTCAGAAACCTGATAATGCCCTGTCTCTTTTTTTTCCTGCCCCATTCTTGCAGCAGATAGAATATTTTAGGATTAGTCCACACCTGCTAGTTGTCATTTTTGCCAGCTGATAAACACAAAAGGTAACCCAATCACTTGGTGGCAATGATAAGTCTTAGCTGCAAAGACCCAGATCTCATCTGATCTTACCCAAAAAAGAGAGGTCAGGGCCAGATGAGGCTCTGTCTGGAGCTTAGCTGCCCAAAACTGGGAGGAGGTTCAGACCTGAGGGTTTCAGTTTGGTTTCTCAGTTGGTTCCTCAGGTTTTTTGCTTTTTAAATCCCACTCAGTTTAAACACTGAGTTGGGTTTTTTTATATATATAAAACTCTTACTTTTTAGTTCAGTACCTTCCTGCCTTAAAAAAAACCCAAACAAAACAACATTATAGAAACTGGAAGCTGAAATTGTCAAATTAGTGTGGTTTAGCACTTCAGCTATTGCAGAGTACTACAGACAACTGAACTTTCACTTCACAAAATTCTCTTTATCCCCTCCAGCCCCCCAATAATGCTCCTCTCCTTGACCCTTCCACAAAAATGTACTTTGGGGAAGATTTCATAATACATTAAAGGTCAGTCTAGGAGTAGTGCTTGCACGGATGCATGGGGCCTTGGAAGGAGAGTACAAGGAGTTTCTACCGCTGTTTACCAAGGGCAACTGCTAGCCAAAATTGCACTGCCTGTCATCGGGTGAAGGGAGAACAAAGAGCACACATCCGTCAGGGCAAATTCTTGCCAACCTTGAGAGAAAAAGGAGGGTGGGGAGAGCAGATGGGACCACTTTTGCTTCCAGCTCCAGCTACTCACTTTGAAAGAACAGCACTTGTGTAAGATGCTAGATTAACCACCCTGGGACACTGATATCCACTAGATCCTGAGTTAGAAAAGTACACACAGCAGCTCTGCAAGATTTCCAATGTGGCCCCACCAGTTTGACTCAACTCTGACTCCCATAAGATGAGAGGGCAATACATTTTCCATGCTCACTCAAGACTCATTTCTTTCTGCCAAAGCTGCCATATATAATAGCTGTTTCATCAACATGGATGCCTGTCAATTAAAAACAACACTAAAACCATCACCAACTTATTAAATATACCAGTAGGCAAGCAAACATCAGATGGTAATGTTTCTCCATTACCATTTCTGAATCTATATTTTAACTGGTGACCTAGAGATGGAAGTGCTCTACTTCTACAGTACCGGCACTCTGATCTTTCTTTATTTTCTTAGCATTCTTTATTTTCTATGACCCATTAAAGTCTCTTCCCCAATTGACTATCAGAAAGCTAGGGAAGAACCTATCCTTTTCTGAGACAAAAGGGAGCTACAAAACAGGTTTTCCTGATATTCTGCAGAGCACTGCCTCCATACGTAGACAATGAGTAAGATGCAATTACTAATTCAATCCTCCACTTAGGGAGAAGTCCTGTGGAATTTAATAGTGATGACACTCATTAGATTCTATAGAAATTCAACGAGTTTCAGTAGAAGCTATCCATACCACCACAGTGTAAATAAGGATAATTCCACTGAAGTCGATACAGTTGCACTGGTGTAAACCTGATGATGTGAAAAGCAAATCAGACTCATAGAGTTTATACTAAATGAGCTGCTTTTGCAAAGTTTTATGAATCACTCTACAAAAGTCTATAGCAGGGATAAAATGCTCGATTTAATCAATAGGATGGTTAAATAAAAACTCCTTTAGAAAAATGTCCTGCTAAATTCATTAGGACTTTCCCCATACGTGCTGGGTAATGTTTTTGGCAACAGAAAGTTGTGTTGGTTTGTATGGGCATATCTTTTAAAAAGTTCAGACAGAGAGAAATGAAGAAGCTATTCATAATATGGATGATATGGATTAAAAAAAAAAGAATGGCACTAAAATAACCACAAGCACGTCTCCAAGATCTAATTCACTGGTTCCCAAACTGTGGGTCACCCACCATCAGCAGATGGAGTTGTGGCAATCCCTAGTGTGTGGAGAATTCCATTTTGCTCTGCAAAGCGTGACTTCTCATGTATGGTGTGCAAGATAAAGATGTATGGAGGATGCCATTTTACTCTTCAAAATGGCATCCTCCATGCTGTCTGGGGTCCTGGGAGGAAATAATTAATTAAAATGGCAAATATTTTGGGAACCCCTGATCTAACTGCTTAACCATGATATAGTACCAACTGGTGACTCCTCATAATATTACAGGGTGGGAAGGGAAAATAGTTGGGTGACCATGTTAGTGGTCACCTTTAGATCTGGAGTAATCTCTGCAGAACCCAGGTCGACTGCAGAAATCCTGCAAGTGCTATGGCTTATAAATATTGAGCTACTGTTTAAGGTCCCATGTGAAGAAATCTTTGCTATTGGTAAGGAGTTTTGTGAAGATAAGAATCACTTGACCAATGAACCTTTTGACCACTAGTATATTCAATTTGAAACTCTACACCAGAAAAAGAGCACTATTTATTCCCAGCAATACAGTAGCTCCAAGTGATATAACTAAATACATAGTAGACAAAAAAGTACCTAAAGAACCAGCTGTCTATCACACCAAAGTAAATGAAAATTCCATTCCATCTATTGTGCTCCCACAGGAATAATGCACACAACAAAATTTCAACCAAATGGAAAATACAATAGCAGCACTTAAGTTAATCTTCTTGTATCTGTTCTCAGTTTTACAATGAGTACATTTAAACATCTAAAATAATTATACTCAAATTGTTTTTTAAATTAAATGTCACAGATCATTGAGAGAAAACAGTCTTCAGTGTAGGAATTATATACTGTTTTAAAACATGGTTAAACAATAGGAGGTATATTTAAAATGAGGATGGAAGGCAGGATGTATTTTGGTGATTTCTTCGCCCCCCACCCCACCCCCAAAAAACAAACAAAAACACTTGAATACCATTGGCCTTAGATTTTCCCAACAAAAGATTATTTTATTTTCAATTTCTTCCTGAAGTATAGTCCTTTTAAAGAAGAAGTTATGTACGGTGGAAAATATTAGCATATCAAGAGACATGGATTCAGTTCTAATCCAAGCTCTGCCCCTTACTACAGGCAGTTCTCTCTGAAGTTCTCCTAATTTACTCATTCTGGCTGGAGGGCTCTGAAGAAATGGAGTGAGATGGAGAAGTGGTGAAAGCAGCATCTTGTGTTTCAGCCTATCCAAACTGAGGGGAAATTAACACTGCTTGAGGACTTAATCTGGTTATATCTCAACTAATCAATTCCCTCTCATTGTAGGGACCCCAGGCATCAGTGGCATCTTGGTCTCTCCTGATCTCTGTCTGTGGCACACAACGATTTAGTCTCCTAAGGACTGAAATGCAGTGGTCTAACGAAAGTCTTTGAGCTAAGTATAGGGTATCTGGGCAAAGTCTGATGGTCCCTTCTGGTATTTCACTGTCACTAACGCCTTCAATTTTATCGTGAGTCTCATGATATCTGGTGTATTTCTTAAACCTCCAACTCCTTCAGTCGTGATTATGTGAGACTCTCAGCCTCTATATAACACCTTTCTGACCCTCACAGTTGGGGACAAAAGCTAAAAAATATGAGTGCTAATGGCTCAAAAAAACAAAAGGCAAATAAAGTACCCCAAAGATATTATTTTTGCAAGATCTCACTTTGTTTATAAGTGATTTGTCATTTGATTTCTTTAAAAAGGTCCAAATATAGGGCTTGAGGTTTTCTTCTTGGCTACTCTTACCTCTAATATGGCTTTGCCTACAAAGTCCAGCTTTGGATGTTTTGGTCTTGCTGAGCGTCTTGTAGGGTTTTGAGGTGACATTAATGGAGAAATTACGAGGATATAGAACACCCCTAACAAACTTTGTTAATGTACAGTTAAGACTGTTCAGTGAACATCCTACCAACACAATTAAAACCAAGAAACGTGCAAATTAAGTACATAATTGAAACCTGCACACTATGCTCACCCCTTCAATTTGTTTATTTTGCCACCCCACATCACATAAGCTGCATAGATCTCCTGGTCACTTGTAGCCAAAAGCCTGCCTTAAGCTGATCAGTGAGAGAAAGAGACAGAGAGTGTGTGTGTGTACTTGGGATGGGGAAGGGAGTTGTATGGTTTACTTTGATTGTTTGCATGGTGGTTTTACGGTTTCACAGAAGGATGATATATCATTACCATGGTGTTATGTGAATAGTGTCATGGTAGTTAGAAGCCAAGGGAAAGGAATGTGGTTTTGTAATGCCTATAAGAAAAACATTGTAGAGAACTGGTTGACAGCATTTAGTGTTTTAAGGAGTGAAGGTTTGTGAGAGAAGAGGCTTGTATGTTTTGGCTGCCTTGATATAGATCAACCTGTATAATGGGAATGCTAGTAGGTTGAAGCACATGGGTGGGCAGCATGTTGAGGACTGGAATGGAGGAAGAGTTCAGGTCTGCATGAGGAGAATGTGGGGACGGGGAGGCCTTTGGTAATAGGAATGTGCTTGGGAGCACAGAAGTGTAGAAGGAGCATGAAAGTGAGTAGGGTTGGGGAGAGGAATGGTGGCCATTTTGGGCTTAAACTAGGGGTTGACTCTAAGGTAGAAGAAATAAAGCACAGAGCAGTTCCATTTTGATGAACCTCCTGTGTATTTCATCACAGTAGGGTTTCTTTTTCCACCTGTCCTCTGTCTCCCCTGCACTTTTTTGACATTTGATGCCACTGAACGGCTTCAAACAACCACCATTTAAACAACAGCCCCCAAGGGTTAAAGGATGAAAGAACTGCTTCCCCACTTGTGGCTAATTATTGGACTACCACCATCTGGGATAAAATGCTGCAGCTCAGCCAGAGAGGGGCTTCTGCCAGGGAGCCTGAGGAGGACTCTGCACTGGCTGTAAACAAAAGGAAACCACTGGAAGGAGCTGCTCTTCAAGGGAGGCCTGCAGGCAGATGAAGGTAGGAAGCAGCTGAGAGAAGCAGCAACGGTATAATGTCATTGGAATATTTGTTTGATGGACTCTATTACCCTGGGAGGGGTGGGACTGTAAGCAACCTAGTTGAAGGATTGAGTTGTGAGAAGGGGCAAACCTCTGAAGGCTTGGAGTGGCCATCAATAAGTGCTGCCAGATTCAAAGAAGCTGCTGCATTACAGCTGGACACGGGGGGAGGGGGATGCACCGGCAAGTAAGTGACCCTTCCTCACCCTGCCAGAGAAAACACCCTTCCCTGCCCAAACACAGAATTTTCACTTCAGAATTACCTCTGCTTGAAGCCTGGGGTGGGTGAGATTAGTCCTGCACCTGTAGCAATTCTTTCATACAGAACTAATTGTGACTTTTAACATTTTAGCCCAGAGCTCTGCAGGTTGAGAAACAGATACCTTAACCATTGGGAAGGGAAGAGTCTGAGCTTCCCTTTGAAGTCCATAGCAGTTGCTTCTAGCCCCACAAGCTCCCAAAATGTCGGACTTTCAGGCTGTGGTATTTTTTGAGATTTCTGGCTTCTTCTGAATTATTTATGTCTTAACAGGGTCAGAGGGATACAAAGTAGAGCCCCAATCATAGTTTAAAGTCTATCTAAAATATTTCTGAAATATATTTTTCTTTAGCCTGTGACACATACAAAACATAAGTGTGGTAAAGTATAAAGATGGCAATTATTTGGTATGGGCTGCTGTGACATACCAGGGTACAATCCAGTGTAATGAGCAGCTGCGTCACACTGGCCTGCAACCTTGGGTGATTTACAATACTTTGTTGAAGTAGCTTCCATCTGGGCTGAGTGTTTGTGTGTAACTGCAGCTGGCCAGCCACACTTGGGCTCTCACAGTCTTGCTTATACTACAGGGTGACCCCAACGCACACCCCAGTCTTAAAATTTCCTCCAGAAATGTATGTCCTGTACTGCCCAGCCCTCCCCTAGCTGATACAGGTTACATTGTCTGTTATTTCTGTAATAGAAACAATATACACACAACTTGCCACCACAAATGGAGTTTCCCAGACACCTCAATTTAAACCCATTGGGTTAGATAAAACAAGTTTGTAATTAATAAAGAGATATTAAGTGACTGCAAGTAATGAAGCATAAATAGGGGGACCATATTTCCCTAAACTGAAAATGGGACACCGGGTAAGCAGCGACACCAGGCGACTCGAGCCAGTCCCATGTGCGGCTGGCGTAAGCCACCTGGCATCACTGCAGCCCGAGCCCTGATGCCGTGAGGCTGACTGCCTGAGCCAGGGCTGACAGCCTGAGCCCCACCGCAGGGATCTGGCCTGAACCCTCTGGCGTCACCACTTGCCAGAGCCAACATCACAACTTTTTTTTGGCAAAACCAGGCATTTGTCCCGTTTGCTCTTGCCCGAATGTTCCTTCACGCCTTTCTTTTACTCAGAATAAATATACCTGTGGAATTTAAATCATTCGGTGTAAAATGCTTTCAAAGTTACTAAATGAAAGGTGCAGTAGAATTGAAAAGTAATAATTATAATAATCAATAATCTTGGGAGAGCATTAATATAGCTAAAAACTTAATTCAATCTCTATCTTCTGGTAGCTCCAAATTGACTTTAGTAAAATAGTATAGAATGGTACAGATAAGTTTCAACCTGTGCAATGCATAAGGTGGTTACAGTATTCTGCATGAAGCTAATAATCATAAGTAATAAAATTAATATAAATAAAGCTACTTTTTTATATTTACCAATAAGCATGACCATTTCAGTTCCATTCTCAGATGCCACCACTGGCTCCCTATTTATTTCAGGACCCAGTCCAAACTTGACCTTTATTTTTTAAACATAGCATGGATTTGCAGTTCCTCAGGCTAGAACATTCTTACAACTTTTAATCTTATTCCAGAACTCATCTCTTTTTCTCCCTGCCTCACTCAATTCTTCTATTTAATCTGTCTCAGAAATCTGATGTTATGTGCCTCTGTATGGAGATTTATAGGTACACAAACAAAGGTATTTTTATTTTTGGAGTAGCAGGCACAGAAGAAGCTGTCCTCCACTAACCCATGTGGACCCTCTCACTCAACCACAAGCCACATAACATTTTCTGTTGATTCTACAACACGTAATTTTTCAATTTAACTCAGCCTTCAGCAAGAATTGTGCTCAAGGGAGTACGTTGGTCAGAGAATAGGTGTTAGTTATTGTAAGTAGTAGAGTAATGTAACATGCACCAATTTATCATCATTAACTGGGTGTTTAAAACCAGTACAGTTCACTTGCTGAGGCGGCACAGTAAGAGGTGCAGCAACTATTAGGAAAATGTAAAATAAATAGAGCTGGCTGAATAACGGACTTTTTAGTTCACTGCAATTTAAATAAATATAGTTTCAGGTTGAACAAAACATTTCAACAAAATATTTCATTTTCATTGTGACCACTTAACTGTCTTTTAATATAAAATTAAACAAAATTTTGAAAGAAAAATTTCTGTCAGTACCCTGGGATTAATTTAGAGAGCAAACTGCACCTGTCACAAATAACAGATTCTTTTATTCAGGCAGCTACTTAGAGTTAATTAAAAAGATGGAATTGATGAAACACACAGAAACTTTATGAACTTTAGTTTATACAGACAAATATAATTGCAATTGGAAAATCAATATACACAAGTAAAAGAATAAGATGAGTACAATAGAGTTTTCCTGCATTGTTCATACTTACAATCTTATGGAGACCACTAGAAACAAAGAAGGAAGAAACAGTCAGTGGAACCCCCCCAAGAGGAAGGTGCTGGTCCAGGCTTCCTACCTGGTTGTCCCATTTGTCATCCCAGTATCCCAACTAGGAATAAGTTTGACAATCTTTTATACAATTTTTCCACTCAACCCACATATATCTAGGAATATATCTAATTAAGTCTCAGCCCCTATTCATAAACAGTATTCTGGAAGACGAATTTTAGGGTTCCAGTTGTCCATATGTGGTATTGCCCTTGACCATCATTACATTTCCAATAGATAACCAAACTATTTGTGTCAGTCTCTTTCCCAATAGTTTTGATATGTCAATGCGGTCAGTCCTCTCTTTCCCAATAGTTTTGATATGTCAATTGTGGTCAGTCCCCCCCAAAAAACCCTAAAATACTACCATATGTTTATTTGTGGTTTACCTGTTTATTCAGACAGTGCATTGCTAAACTATCACAAGATCTATATTGATAAATTTTATAACCCTAGGTCAAGCACATATCATTCCATAAACTTCGGTCAAGCACATAATACTTATTCTAACCTATGCCAATTTCTACCGCCCTTAACAGTTAATGCTTAGGACCCATAGCCAAGCCTATTTTTAATCCATATATTTTGGTTATTATTTCTATACACATTCTTAGCAGATAGACTATATTTTACCCAAACTTTAGACCTTCCAAGTTCAAGTCAGGGTCAACATGTCAAACTGAAAAATCAAAAAGTTTCATTTCAAAAATGTCAAAACAAAATATTCTGACTTTGTCACTCTTTTTTAATTTTATTTTTGATTGAGACAATTCAATGAAATTGACACTAATTCACCAAACATTTCAGAAAAACATTTTGTGCAAAAAATTTGCCCAGCTCTAAAAATAAAGCAGGACACACATACTGTCTTAAACCCTCCTGTTAGTTACTTTTTCTTCTACACATTCAATTTCACCACATTTGCATGCAAGTTGCATTCATTTTGCACAGATATTCAAAGTCAAATCTGTACAAGTTCCATTCTTTGGTCCTGCCCTTACTCTCACTGAAGCTAGTAGCAGAAACCCTAATGGTGCATCATCACATATGCTATACCATTTACATTTCATGTGAAAATTACAGCACTGTTTATATCACCATTGCAGTTAAACCCAATTACATCAGGGCTGACTTTGGCCCATTGTTTCCATAATTTAATCTTTTAGCAATTGATGTACCATACTTATGATTAGTATAGAACATCATGAATCTGCTGTAGGTTGTATGTTCCACTAATGCCTTATTCAGTCCTCTTTCTGTGGAACAATTTCTTTGTTCACCTCATCACCACCCACACATTAGGATGCGTAAACTTTTAGTGATAGTCCCTTGTCTTGTAGCTGCAGACAAATTCCACATCCTAGCAGACTTGCAAATTTTTTGCCTAACTAAAATATTAGAACAAAAGTTTTCAGAGAAGCTATTTTAAAAAGTTACACATACCCAGATGACAACACCAAAGACATTTATTCCAAAGAGACGTCTCTTAATGACAATTCTTTTCTTGGTCTCCCATGACTCAGGCTCATCTTAGGTAGTTTCCAAAGGTGATGTCTCTTGGACAGTAAATCACTGTTTCATCAGCACATTGTAGCATGTACAATAATATTTCATTCTTCATTGGATTCCATGAACAACCTCTGAATCAAAACCCCTTTCTCAACTGTGTTTTAATACATTTATTTTTTTTTCCTCCTTTTACTGCTTAATATTGAAGTTGTTCTTTTCCTGGCAAGCACATAGCTCTAATTCCAATTTCTGTTGCATTTTTTAAAACAATTCTGAGGGCCAGATTGTCATTAAACACTAAAAGTCCTGTTTAAAACTGGTGTTAACTGAGGTCAGTTAACTGGCCTTATAAGTTAGCTCTTTATTTCTTCACTTTGTTATACTTGACACCAGACATTGGTGGGTAAGGAATAAAGTTTATGGGACAGATGACACCTGTTTAGTCTCAGAGAGCATGGGCAAAAAAGTTGTCCACCCCCAGTGAGGTGTGTTGCAAAAGGCTACAGTGGGTAATACTAGGAGAAATGCCAAAAGGACCACAGAAGAAAAGTGAATTGAAGAGTGGTTGGGTCACAGTTCAGAGGCTTTGTGTTTGTATGGCCAGATTAAGGTATGGGCACCATAAACCCAGGCTGCAGCCCTTATGTGATCACAACAAAATTTCACCTAGAAAGTAGGAATGTGTAGGCCTCATGGCTCTGAAGCAAAGCTTGAAAACGTGTCCCAAGGTAAGGAAGACAATGAGATGTTCCCAAACTTGAAGAGAACAATAGCTATGAGGTGTGACCTTACTCTACCCATCTCTTTGGAGTGTTAACTCCAAGACACACCTCTGGGAACCCTGCCAAACTACATCAGCAGAGCACTCTGTGTCTGGCAGCAAAAGAAGAGCACAATGGACCCAGTCCACCCACCCACACATACTCCCCAGATGCTGGAGTATCAGGGGGCACACTTGCTACTTCAAACAGGACAGGAGGTCCCTTGCCAATGGCACTCCAAATGGAAGGAACGGGGGCAATGCCATGTGTATGAGGTCATGGTAGGCACCTTGTGTCATTGTGTGCTGAGGGCCCTGGAGTGCTGGCCCTCTGCCTGTGGGTGAATTTCACCCAAAAAGAGCCTACATGAGGGATTTGGCTGGTCGTGGCAAATTTACCTTGGAAACACAGCTCTAAATCTTGGATTAGAAGATTTGAGATATAACATCACATCTGACTGAAAGAGAGCAGACTAAGACTAAACAGAATTCCTGCTATGCTAACAGAAGCAACAGTATGTGTGATTTTGCCTCCTGGTTAATGCCACTGGTTAATGACAATGGATGAACAAGAAGATTCTACAGGGATATCTGGATAAAAATCTGAAAAGGCACCAAGAAGGACCAAAAATAACCACATTTGACTAAAATAATCCTTCTCCCCACCCCTACTCGATTGTAGTAGTAGTGATTATTTTCTTGCCTAAGCAATGCTTCCCTGTTAAAAAATAAAAACAAAAAACAAAAAAAAAACTATCCTTTCTGTGCTCAATCAACTGTGTCATCAGGGGTTAACACACTAAGTTCACTCTCCTTGACATGCCACCCTCATGCACACACTGCAATCCTTCTCCCACTAGGCGATTGATTTAAATGCAAGCAGGCTATACAAAAATGTTCTCTACATTGCTATCAGTAATGTAATTACACAGGATTGAATGTTAAAACTGTAATTTATATGTGGGCCCTTGTGCTATACCATGCATAGAGAACTCACGCTACCTCTTGGTTTGTGAGTTCAGGCCTACCAAATTAAATTATAACCCTGCAGTTAAAATTCAGATGAAAAAACACTGTTCCTCAAACAGTGGAAGTGCAAATGGAACAGCCTTTATGAGGATACTATGAGACACTTTAAAGAGGACACAGATCTACAAGTTGCACATCAAAACACACACAAACAAACAAAACCCAGACAGAAGTTAATCTTATTCTACTTCCCTCTTCATATAACACATGAGAAGTCTGGAATTAGTGCTGGTCTTGACAGACACGTAAAGCACAGACGTAGCAGCTGAGAGTTATCCCACTTGTAAGTATCTAGGGAACTAAAGTGCTCTCACGTTTTAGAGTGGGTTGGCAGCTGCTTTGCTAAAGAAAGGGACACAAAGGACTTCATACATTTTCATTTGGGAATTTCCCATATGTAACTGCAGCATTATTTAGTAAGTAAAAGAGAATGTTATTCCACTCATCAAAAATTTATTCAAATGCCTCGTATTTACGGAGTAAAATCAGACAAGTGAATTTACAATTTTAAAAAAGAAACTTATTATGGGAGAAAAACACTACATTGACATTATTACTCGAAAAGAAAAGGAGTACTTGTGGCACCTTAGAGACTAACCAATTTATTTGAGCATGAGCTTTCGTGAGCTATAGACATTATTACTGTTATACAACCCCTTCTTACCCCAGATAACATCTAAGTGATGTAGCTGTAAATGTAGACATATGTGGTGCTAATTTCAATAAACAGACCTCAAAAAGTCACCTAGATAATTATAGCCCTGTTAATGAAGTCTGTTCTTTATCCCCTCCTACAGGAAGTTTAATTATCCCAGTATTATTCTGCACGCAGAAGTAATTTCCTGAAGGTGACCTTTTTCTAGGCAGTATCCATAGTAACAGATTTCCAACTGCTAACGGTGTGACACTGCTTGTACATCGCAAATGTTACAGGGAAGCTGAGGATTGATGTTTTAGCTTACCCACTAGAGACAGTGGCTGCATAAATACACATAAATTGAAGAGCAGCATTGTTAAAAGAAATTTAAGGCCACGTTCACTGTTCCCTTATTAGCAGTCCTTATTCCACAGGTCTCTGACATCCCACACACAGAAAACTACAATAGCTAAAAACAGAACTCGAGCAGACAAATATGTGAAGGGAAAAGGAGAAACTGTCCTTTGCATCTTTCTCCAACATCTAATAGTACACAGAGATGAGAGAATCATCATTATGGGTCACGCACTGATCTCACATGCACTAGTGTAAATCCAAAGTAACTCCATGGATGCCAATAATTCTTTTCGATTTACCCTGTCTGTAACAGATTAGAATATGGCACTAATGGGTCTTTACTCCCCACATTAGCCTTAATGGGAGATATGTGTACATGTCAAAGGAAGACTATATAGCCCTAAGATTATGTTTGTCAAAGTATGCACTAGAGCAGGGGTGGGCAAACTACGGCCATGTCCGGCCTGTCAGATGTTTTAATCCGGCCCTCAAGCTCCCACCAGGGAGCGGGGTCTCTGGCTTGCCCTGCTCCACGCATGCCATGGCTCCTGGAAGCAGTGGCATGTCCCCCCTCGGCTCCTACATGTAGGAGCAGCCAGGAGGCTCCGTTTGCTGTCGCTGCCCCTGCCCCGCCCCAAGTGCTACTTCCACAGCTCCCATTGGCCAGGAACTGCGGCCAATGGGAACTGCAGGGGCGGCACCTACAGACAGGGCAGTGTGCAGAGCCACCTGGCCACGCCTTCATGTAGGAGCTGGAGGGGGGACATGCCACTGCGGGGGTGGTGCAGCTGCGGGGGGTGGTGCCTGCGGATGGGGCAACATGCTTAGCTGTCTGGCCATGCCTCCGCATAGGAGCCAGAGGGGGGACATACTGCTAATTCCGGGAACTGCTTGAGGTAAGCGCCATCCAGAGCCTGCACCCCTGACCTCCTCCCGTGCTCCAAACCCCTGCCCCAGCCCTGATCCTTCCTCCCACCCTCTGAACCCCTCAGTCCCAGCCTGCACCCCAAAATCCTCATCCCCAGCCCCTGTACCCTCAGCTGCAGCACCTTCTATGCACCCCAACCCCCTGCCCCAGCCCGGAGCCTCCTCCCACACCCTGCACTCCTCATATCTGGCCCCACCCCAGAGCCTGCACCCCCAGCCAGAACCTTCACCCCCTCCCACACCCCAACCCCAATTTCGTGAGCATTCATGGCCCACCATACAATTTCCATGCCCAGATGTGGCCCTTGGGCCAAAAAGTTTGCCCATCCCTGCACTAGAACTTACAACCATTCAGGAATTCTGTAAACCTACCATGCATTCCAGCCCATCAGCCTTGCCTGAGAAAACTTCCATAAAACTCAATGCACAGGGAAACTAAGAAATCGAGTCACTAAATCAGCAAGAAATTAAACTATTAACAGGCACTAAAGAGTTGCTGAAAAACCCAAATCTCAGAATCACATGCAAGAGTGGATCAGTCACATGATCTTAAAGAGCAGACATCAAAGCTTAGGTGGGCAAGCGTCCTTCTGCGTCGCATCTCCAGAGTTCCTCAGCATTGATCCTTACCTACCAACACAGGTGACTATCAGCATATCAAAGACAATGCAAAAAGCATAGAATCCCACCCTTGACACATTAATAAAACAGAGCTCTCAACCTTCTCTTTCTTATAGCTCATTTTTTCAAAAAGGGAGGCTGAGGCCACGGTTTAATCAACCAGATATACACAAACCAAAACCCTCCACAGGTAATTTATCTGATTTCACTCTTCTTCTCCAGTCATCTTGGCTTAAACTGGAGTCTCCAGACACAATGTGAAGAATTTGCCATGGAATAAGGTAAGGGAAGCAAGTTCCCTCAGCTTGTTCACAAGCAGATTTTAATTTGTGGGTAATTTAGCACAACGTCACATACAAAGCAAAGGGTGACATTAGGGCTGTTTGAAATTTTACATATCAAGACAGACTTAAAGAGGGTGTTTTCTTCATTTCTGTGTAATTACAAATAACAATTACCTTTTGACTGTAAAATTGCACAGAGTTGTTTTACTTTTTCCATAAACAGAAAGCAGCCCAAACAAAAATCTAAACAACTCAAGCTTTGTGGAAGTTCAGATCCAGATCCTAAATCTATGCGTGGCCCATATTTAACCAATAAGCTGAACCAAAGCTATGAATCTAGTAATTTGGGAAAGTGTGGTTTTGGGTGGGAACTGGTCTGGCCTGAGCCCATCTCTATCTATAAACAAAAATCATATGTCCCTGACAAAACTGCTTTACCATTAGAGGGGGAAAAAATGAACTTGTGTATCACAGAGGGGCTTCCAGTTGCTGTGATATTTTCCTGACCCTTGGATATGTCTTACCTTTATGAACAGGACCTTCTTATTAATATCATCAGATTACTGTTTCCTCAGATGCAGAATCCTGCTTCTGGCAGAGGACAATATCTGATGCTTCAAACAAAGATGAAATTTCATGATACACGTAGAGTCTGACTCAGCAAAATACTTAAGCACATGAGCAGTCTCAACGAAGTCAATGGGACTACTCATGCAGTTGCGTGCTTAAATATCATCTTGAATCAGTGTCCTCATTCGTTCTTCAATGAGTTCTTTCCTAATCCCTCTGGTGATCAATTTTCACCATGAATCTGGAAATTTGATTACCTTTGGTCCCTAAATGTTTGTTATCCCAGAATACGTAACTACAAATAGCAATGCTCACAAAATTAGCCAGCTCTTCTAAAAATCCAACCACATTACTTGACTTGATGTATTCTGGTAGCAATGAATTCACAAAGTTGACAGTGTGCTGCACTAAATATTATTCCCAAGGAGAGCTGAAGAAGGGAAGGAACTGAAGGAGTCTTGGAACTCAGGGGAGAAGTTAAGAAAGATACCGGGAAGGGGAAGGGCAGGGAAGTAACATCACATTTCAGGGGTTGAATTACCACCAGCAGTTGTAGTGTTGTACGTTGCTTTTAATTTTATTTTGTTCAGAAATGGCTTACGCTGGAAAAGAGAAATAATGAGGAAACTTTTCTCAGTTGCATTATTGTGTTTGGAGGGAGAATCTAAGCAGAATGTGAAATGGGCTGGGGACCGTGAGAGGCTAGCGAAAACAAAAACAACCAGAGGAGAACACATTAAAAGATAAGATATGGGGACAAGGCTACTGCCTTACTTTCCTTTCTATTAGCTCCAAAATGCCACCCACCTCCACCTCCCCTCCCCCCCACCTCCCAAAAAATGTTATTTGGTTTCCAATGAGAACACATGATGCCGGTGCATAAACAGCAGGAGCAGGTAAGGAAAAGGCAACAGCACTAGAGGCAAACAGAGTATATCCCCTGGCAGTAAAAACATCAACCAAACCCAGGTGAGACCTCCCAAGGCAGCAATTGAAGCTTTAGTATCCACTCATTTTCTTTCTTCACCAGCCCCAAAGCAACAAGAAAAGCAGTTTAATCTTCTTGGCATCTGAAACCAAAAAGATTGTTTTCCTACTTTAACAACATCTACCAATTTGCCACCCAGTTCTTCTAGTACATTGCAATGTAGATGGCTGTATTGCAAGAGCCACACAAACTACCTGCTGAAGTCAATGACATTGAGAGCTTCTGCCTAGTTCAGAAGAGTGTAAATCCATGTTAAATTTCCATAATGCTCCCCAGTTAGCCTTAGCCCCTATAGGCCACTTCTAGCCCAAATAAAATACAAAATGGTGGTGGCATAGCTGGAATTCTAGGCACAGAACAGGGATTTTTTTACTCTTGTAAACTGTCACTCCGCTCTCCCCAATACTTATTCTACCTTCAAGCAGCCGGAAGAACAAATCTGACAGATCAGTTTCATGATCACAGTTGCTCAAATATGGACTAGAAAGCAATAGCAGCGAAGTGGGTGAGGACAGAAGGGGAGCGGAAAAGCAGAGGGAAAGAGCCATATTTTCTCATCTTTCCCCTCACTACAAGGCAATGTCCCACTTCAGTGCGTAGCTTTGAAGGCCCTCCATGCTCATTCTGCTCCTGCAGGTTTGGGAGCAGTCACAGGATGGGAACATGTGTTTTTAAAAGTGCTCTCTTCTATCCCTCCCCATAAGCTGTACACATAGGCGACCGATGTAATTGTGTGATCTTATTGTTACCATCCTCCTGCCTCCTCCTCCTCAGAGCCCTACTTGCCTGTTAAATTTAATTTTATATTAGACTGTAAACTCTTTGGTCTAGGGATTGTGCTTGCCTTTGTATATGTACAGAACCTTGCACACTGGGACCATATTCCTGATTGGGGCACCTTTGAGTGATGTCACAATAATGAACCACCACTATCATCTCCAGCCCTGGAGCCAGAACACATTTGCATTCAATTGCTCCTTGTGGTGTAGAAATGCATAGAGGACCCATTGTGCTAGATATTGCACAAATACACAACAAAGATTATGCTTGGCCAAAAGAGCTTAGAATCAAAACAAATGCAGATGCCCTGACCCAGTGCTCTTCTGTACAGACACCAGTCTGCGCAAGTGGACCCAGACCCTGGGTTCCACTTGCTTCTAAGCCAACTGCGTCTGGATAGAGCCTAGCCACTCTTTCTACCTCTGCGATTCTAGGGCGTGTTCTACTCAGAGCTCCTGTCTGAACCCTTCCTAAGGACACAGGACAACACAGTCCATCCACCTGAAACCAGTGCCTCAGATTCCCTGAGCTCTCTAATGGTTTACACACACTCCCTCAGCAGTCCGTCTAGTCATGTGCACCCTCAGTCCTAATTTATCCCTTTCAGGGACAATGTGGCAACAAAGCAAGAAACACAGGCTTAGCAAAGGAATTTCTTAATTACAGTCACTTTAGTCTTTGAAAGCACTAGAGAGTTACAGAAGTTCACAAACTGACAAAATCTCCTACGTCTTACCTCCCCTAGTCTGCGAGTCTGAGGATTGTCTGTCTTTCAGGCTAAGCAGACACCCTCCTGCCATCTCTCTCACTCTCCAGCCATTCCTGCTTACTTGTAGTAATGGTCTGCCCTTGCTTGCTCAGAGAAGTAGGCCCCCTTAAATGCAGTCTCTCTCCCTTTTCCATGCATACCAGCTGAAAGGCAGCAATCTACCACCTATGTAGTCAGCCCGATGTAGAAAGTCCATTTTCCATGGGAGTGGGTCAGCAGTTGAGAAGATCAAAATTGATTCCTCTGTGATGGCTTCGCAGTGATAGTCCTTGAATAAGGCATCAAGCACCTTCCCAGGACAGGGTAGCGGACTGAAATATGTCATAATAGGCTTGTTTTAGGCAACATTAGTCATACATTCATCACAATTGTGCTGGAAAGAATGCAAAAAGGGGGAGGGAGGCTTAGCAACCAAAATGGACCAAATTTGAGTGGCATTGTGTGATCCATTGCACCAGGTTGCTACACCACTTACTCAAATTTGGTGCAACTGGCTCCCTGCCATGATGGAAAGGTGGCTGGGCCAAATTTGAATGGCACTTGCAACCTGGGTCATAGTGCCACTCAAACATGGAGTTGCAACATCATTCACTCAGCTATGGCCTGTCCACCCTGCCATCATGCCAGCAGGGAAAGGGCTCCCCCGCTACACCCTCCAGCATTGGTCAGGGACCAGGGAAGGGTGAGTGTTTTGAAAAGTGCCCTCTCATCTCCAATACATACCACAAAATGGAGGTCTTGATACCAAAAGAGAGGCTACAGTACAAAATGGAGTTCACTATTTGGTACAGACATATTCTTTCACCCTATCATCTTTACAAAAGCCAGGCAGTAAAACACAAGGAAGAATATAGCTAAAATATCAAATCTTTTCCAGCTAGTAAACATTCATTCTTACCAAGTAGAAAGAAATCACCACAATACAGCCACTCTAACTATGAACCACTGATTGTGAGATATTTTTGTGTTGTTTTTATCATTTGATTTCTGAATATTCTTTTTAAGGATATGGTGAAATGGGAAAGATCAGTAAAAATATATTAATTGACAGTGGTTTTGGTAAATTAATGTTTTATATGAATACATGTTTAATATATAGGAAGTATGAAATTAAGGAGAAGTGTATAACTTGATTTATGGTAAAAAAAAATCTGTGCTTGTGGGTTTTCTTTTAAGCAATACACATAATTAAACAGTATGAATATAACATATGCATCTTTTTCAGAAGGGTTCCAAGTACAGCTGCTCTGTAATTTTAAAAAAAAAATCTATTCCAAAATGGGCTAAAAATGAGAAGTTTTAAAAATTTCCCACAAAACAAAATTCCAGAGAAAAAATTCATTCTGATAAAAATGAAATGTTTTGTACTGATTTTGTTTTTTTTTAAATTAAAAAAATTAAGGTCAGACTTACATTCATCTCAATGACACTGGAAGGACTGCAAAAATGTGGGGGGCCAAGCAACCAAAATGGGCCAAACCTGAGTGATATTGTGTCAAGAATTTGAAACTAAGTCATTTCAAAATGGGAAATAAAAACATTCCATTCAGAAAAAAAGTCAAAGTGGACCTTTCAGCCTTATCAGAACACTCCATTCAGTTTTTTCCCCAAAAATGCTATTTAGTCAAATTAACATGTTCCCGCAAAACATATCAATTTTGATGAAACAACATTTTCCTATGGAAAACCATTGTCAGAAAATTTCCTATCAGCGCTAGTTTTGAGTTGTGTTTATAGTTGGAGATTTCTTAAGAAAAGTATTTGTTTTGAGACAAAATTAAAGTTGTGAAGAAATATAACTTTTTTACATTTGATAAGGATCATGTATTTTTTATGTAGGCAGTGTATAAGATTTATCACATCATTAACTGCTCATTACCTTGCTTTTAAGGACTTGAGTTTTGTAAATGATATGCTAGAGGTAAGTACACACATCATTTAGCAATGTTAACGAGTTTAAGACAAAGGTTTTTTTGTTTTAGATTTCCTCATGGTTGCTCAACACAAATCCAACATCTCTGTTTGCAATCACGTTCCTTCCTTTCATCATACGTTGCAATCACTATTACTAATCCAAGCTAGTACATACACAACCTCCTCTCTGTTTCATCCTGTACACTGAATAAGGCAGGAGTCCTATAGGAAACATGGCATGTGGTCATGTACTTAACAACTATCAGAATTCATATGCACAAGGGCGCAGAATGAAGGCTGCACTGGCATTTTTCTAACTTTCGCAACCTAAAACACTTTTTAAGGGCTTATCTACGAACACTTTGTTCTCAGCAAGTTGGGGAGTAAATCTACTCTGCACTAGCCTGCCAGGCATTAAATGTCCTTGTGGACCTTGCTGCTGCACACTAAAAGTTCCCTAGTGTTTTTAATCTACTTCCAATCATACATCAGTAGGATCTGAACCTGGAGCCCTCAGCTTTTCGACACTGCTTAAGCTACAAGATTGCTGCATTTGTTAGCAGCAAGAGACCACTGTTATCTGGGTCTGGGGTCAGGGTGAACAGGTTGCTAGGGCTATGTGCTGGGTACTCTACAGGGAGAAGAGTTCAGATGGGCTCTCCCCTGCTTCTTCCAGGGAGCGGTCTGGTGTCAGGACTCCCAATGATGTGTGTACTGCTGCAATGCTGTGGACCCAGCCTTAGATAAAATTTTCATGTTCAGTTATTTTGGCATACTACCAAACTTTGACAATGCAAACAACAGAAGGAAAGTAGCAATTTTGAAAAGAAAGTTTATATCCCAGGCTAGGGTTGCCAACATTCTAGTCGCACAAAACCGAACACCCTAGCCCCTTCCCTTCCCTGAGGCCCTGGCCCTTCCCCGCCCCTTCCCCAGGGCCCCAGCCCCCACTCACTACATTCCCACTCCCTCGGTAGCTCACTCTCCCCCACCTTCACTCACTTTTACTGGACTGTGGGAGGCGGTGAGGGCTCTAACTGGGGGTGCAGGCTCCAGGGTGGGAAGAGGGGTTCAGGATGTGGGAGGAGGCTCTGGGTGGGGGCAGGGAGTTGGGGTGAGTGCTCTGGGCTGGGTATGAGGAGTTTGGGGTACAGGAGGGGGCTCCAGGCTGGGGCCAAAGGATTCAGAGTGCCGGAGGGGGCTGTGGGTTGAGGCAGGGGATTGGGGTGCAGGAGGGGGTGAGGACACTGCGTATGGGGTGCTGGCTCTGGGGTGGGGCCGGGGATGAGGGGTTCAGGGTGTGGGAGGGTGCTCCGGGGTTGGGGCATGGGCTTACCTCAGGCAGCTCCCAGTCAGCAGCACAATAGGGGAGCTAAGGCAGGCTGCCTGCCTGTCCTGGCACTGCGCTGCACGTAGTCTGGGTCCTAGGCAGGAGGCCGGCAGGCTCCACGCACCGCTCCCACCCGCAGGAACTGCGCCGCCGCCCCCCAGCTCCCATTGGCCACGAGAGCAGAGCCAGTGCTTGGGGCAGGGACAGTGTGCGGAGCCCTGTGGCCCACCCCCACCTAGGAGTCGGACCTGCTGGCTGCTTCCAGGGCACAGTGCAGTGCCAGCCAGGACAGGTAGGGACTAGCCTGCCCTAGCGCCACAGCACCGCCAACCAGACTTTTAACAAGCAAGTCAGCGGTGCTGACTGTAGCCGCCAGGGTCCCTTTTCGACCAGGTGTTCCTGGTCACTCTATCCCAGACACACCTGAACAGAATGTCATGGGACAAAGAAAAGGCACTTCTCCAGCCTGAAAGCATTCTCCCTGCCAAATTCGAAAGGCCTTCTGCCAACGATGGAGGTGTTAGAGCTGCTCAAAAAAAAAGGTTGCAAGTGTAATTATTTCCATTATAAATTATATGATGGGGTTGCCTACCGTGCCATAACAGCACATCTTGGATTGAACTATGACCAAGGAAGCCCCTCCCAGTTCTTTGTTGGAAAGTGTTAGACACCTAAATATAGTGGTTACTAGCAGCTCCTAATATACAGTCTTCATTTCTCTCCTCCCCTCAAATGAAACTGTATTTGAATATGATGGATGATACACCACTTTCTTTTCTGCTCCAAGTTTCACGGAAGTGTGACGTGTCATGCAGATGTGGTTCTATGTGTGTTCATATAAATTAAAATATATATATTCACAGTACTCTAATGTCATGGCTAAGCTCTATGTCAGAGGCATAAGCCACCCGAAAGAGAATGGACATTCTCTTTTCCTCCCAAGTTTTCATGGGGAAAAAATGTCCTTAGTTTTGGACAGCTCTCTGTATTTGTGTTACAGGAGATATAAGTGGTTTTTTTAAAGAAATCAAGTGAATAACAACATGATACCTGGACAGACAGCAGGAACCAAACAATGGGTTTACTTTGTTTTATTAATGTAATAGCAGAAAATGGCAAGAGCCCAATATATTTGTTTCGTTTGAGTTTGAGAGTGTTCCAAAAACTTGTTTCACCCATAATGAAAATTTACACACACACAGTTTAATTCTATTTATTTGTCAAGGGTATTTTTTAAAAAACAAGAAAGTGTGTGTTATAACTTCTTTGATTATTTTGACATCATATTCTATGCCTTATCCTCACAGATGAAGGAAACAGCATTCTTGAGCAAAAGCAGCCTTGAGAGCTGTGACCTGCATTGACCAACTTCAGCTGAAAAAGCTATGGAGAATGGTGATATCATACTTCATATGTTAGGACAGGGAGTAAAAGGAATCCTTAGCCAGCTTTCCATCATGCAGAAAAGAATTCTGAGAATTACACATATAGCATTCAATGAAAGTCACTTAATAGATAATCTGTTAAAGGAACAGACCCTTTAAAAATATGTATTTCCATGTACCCATGTAAAGAGAAATGCCTTAAAGTTGCTTCAAATATCCAATAAAGGAGTATAGTACTAATGAAATAAGATTTTCTGCACCAGGTTATGTATTTTACAGGTTTCCATAACACTTCAGACATCAGAAAGATGCATTAAGTTGTTTCCAAGCTTTTGGAACAATCAAGGGCACAGAATCCTCTACAAAAGCCATCAGCAAGCTGCACTATTATGAAACCAATCTTAAAAAATATTGATTCCCTTAGTAGGACTGTAAGCCAAGAAGAGTCCGTGTTCGAACGCCTGAGGCCACCTCTTGGCATAGTAAATTTAAAAAAGAAAAATATGCAACGTATAAATGACCCTGACACACTATAGACATAAAAGACAAACTCTCTGCCCCAAACTGCTTAATCTGAATTCTAGACTTCATAGAATTTTAACAGGAGGTCCACCAATTTTCCTTCTCTCTCAGACAAAATCTGTTCCAATGGTATCTGGAGATTCTCGGTCACTTGTGTGTGTGCCGATGATTGAACCATATTTAGAATCGTCAGGCAGGGGCCTTCACTCATAGAACTGGGAGAAGACCTCGGGTCTATTCCCACCTGTGCCACAGACTTCCTGTGAGACACTGTCTTAAAAGATGTAACCCCTCTCTGCCTCAGTTTCCTCATCTGTAAAATGGTAGTAATCAGCTATGTCTCCTGGTCTTGGGAGATTTAGTTCATGAGAGTTTGTGAAGTTGTTTGCAATCTTCTGATTGAATGTGCTATAGAACTGACTATCGTACAATAATCATTTTAAGGTTAGCAGAATCATGAACGGGGTTGCTAGTATTGGGGAAGAGAACCAATTTTCCAGGATGCTGCGGATCTACTGCCAATAATAATGACTTTGCAATGATTTAACTGCGAAGAAGGAGTGATGATTTATGAATGGAGCCTCTAGAGAAGTGTGACTTTCTCCCTGCTTTATAATTAATCAAATGCAAAAACACCTTGCCAAAGGCTCCTGTCCTGACAGCAGGAGATTCATTAGAACAAGAGGAATCTCCATTGTGAAACTGCATTCAAAACAATTGTGTGGTGCAAGTACTATATTGGATGGGTGGCTGTGTTCTCTGCTAGTGAGACAAAAATACAGAACTGTAGTATTTTAACTATAAATAAAATATGATTAAAGAAGAGTCCACCCATTATGTGAAGTGACACTTTCATAAAATCTGGTGGGACAACTTCAGTACAGCTTTATAACACAGTAGCACTCCCTCCCCCAGGGAATACTACTAGTGCACAGCTGAACGTTTTCTGATGTGATCAAATCATACATGAGCTGATGAGATACTAAAATAGTTCAGTTACTTGTTAAATTTAAATTCTTATTATAACTGGCCAACTCGTGAGCACTATATCCCGCATGAAGGCTAGGTCTCTCTTTGTAGCAAACTAAAGGACTCTGTTACCAATGGATATTAGACAGGAAGATGCTCCTCCACAGCTTGTCAGGCTGGTTTCAACTATCCTCACCCCCACCCCAAATTCCAGTGAGCTTGTGAGTCCCCTTTTTCCACTCACACTTCCAAAATGCAACCCTAGCTCTCCCATTTCCACCCGAGTATTCCTTCACTTTTATTGGAGAGAGTCCAGCGATGGCAATGAAAATTATTAGAGGGCTGGGGCACATGACTTATGAGGAGAGGCTGAGGGAACTGGGATTATTTAGTCTGTAGAAGAGAAGAGTGAGGGGGGATTTGATAGCAGCCTTCAACTACCTGAAGGGAGGCTCCAAAGAGGATGGAGCTAGGCTGTTCTCAGTGGTGGCAGATCACAGAACAAGGAGCAATGATCTCAAATGGCATTGGGGGAGGTCTAGGTTGGATATTAGGAAAAACTTTTTCACTAGGAGGGTGATGAAACACTGGAATGGGTTACCTCGGGAGGTGGTGGAATCTCCATCCTTAGAGGTTTTAAGGCCTGGCTTGACAAAGCCCTGGCTGCGATGATTTAGTTGATGTTGGTCCTGCTTTGAGCAGGGGGTTGAACTAGATGACCTCCTGTGGTGTCTTCCAATCCTAATCTTGTATGACTCTATCCATTCACTCTGTTCTTCAAGTACCCGTATGACAGATATGACAAAGGGGCTCTGAAAAAGTATACCAGTGAATTGTGTGTCACTATTGCTACAGGACACCAATCACACTTCTAACTGTTCTATTATAATTAACAACTCTCCACTGGCATAATATGAATTGGTATTCTTCTTTTGCCAATAAACTGTGAAAGAGTTATGGTATTAATTACTAGTAATGAGACAGTTCTAGCCATCCACTGTCAATAATTTGCTAAAATAAGCACGATAAGATGAACCAATCATGACAGGAAATGAGTACCTGCCCAAATTCTGTAACTATTAAAAATGAAGCTCAGGTAAGTCAAAATATCAATAATTAGAAAACTACTTTCCTTTACACTGAAAAGTTTAGCATTTCCATGTTATATATGGGTATGGGAGTTTCTTCTGAGTGTTTACATTTTAAGTACAAACATGTCCCCACATTACAAGAAAGCAGCCAGTCTATAAACCCAGAAAGGCAGTCAGATTTTGAGTTAAAGCTATTACAGCAGCCATCTCTCAGTCCTAATGGGCCTGTGTATGGAAGCATCCCTGGTCCTTTATAAGGACACACAAAGGCATGAGCCTTTCTTAATTCAGTAAGAGGAATAATTTAAATAGCATTTTTCACAGGGAAAGGGTAATTAGCAAGATTCCCTGAAAGAACAGTTCAGGATGTTTATAAGAGGAGGATGCATTTTTCTTACAAAGGAGTGTTAATCTTGCTTTTCCGGTTGAATTCTGCAGGATGGAGCAAATCCTTCTAAGCATCAACTTTTTAGAGTCCCTACTTCAGACTTAACTTGAACCAGAGACCTAGGACAATGGAAGTATGTGTGCTGCTGTAATTAATGTGCTTAGATATATGTCAATCTCAGACATTAAAACAGCATGTGCTCCACTTAGGAGACATGCTGAAAGTGGCTCTGAACATGTATACCAATCATTTGTTGGTCACAATTGCTATTGGGCAACCATATACTTCTGACTAAGATTGTCTCAAGGTATTAGCACTTGGATGTCATGAATATCTCTTTATGCAATGAATTCAAAGGGAAAACAGAATAATATCTTCAGGATCTTCCCAACTTTATATATAGTAAGATATTGCAACTGATTACCCTGTATACGTCAAATACTGATTCCTGTACAAAAGGGTGATGGTTTTTTAATTGCAGCAAATTTCTGATTTTCTGCCCTGCACAGCTCCAACCCTAGTTCCAGAGCAAGCTTGCTCACCAGCTGATAATTGCTGGAGTGCTGCTGTGGTCCAGCCATGCCTTGATGAGCCCAGCATGCCAGAGTTGGGGTAGAGTGGCACAGAAGTCAGCTACACTGTTTGTTTCCCAGGTGAGGGCTCCATTGTCTGGTACCAGAGGAATTTCCAGCTAGCCTGCAACACAACCAGACTCAGTCTTTCATGTGAGAATGGAGAAGCAGAAAAGGAAGAGGGGCCGGGGGTGGGGATTCTTTTTCAATGTTGTCACAGTGCAGAAATAGTTCAAGCAATAAAACTGGGGTCAGGATCTCAAATTTCCCAAAGTTTGGGGTGGGGGAGGACTGTTCAGATGTAAAGGTTTGTTTTGGTTCATCTGTGATACTTTATAATAAAGATAGGTGTCATTCCAAATCCAAATTGGAACAAGGTTTGGATTTCAGACCTCCCCTACCTCCCACCCATACCCCACCTCAAAAAGCACATAGTCACGAGCCCTGGGATTGGTCTGAAACCATTCTAATAAGGTGGGGGCAGTTAAGGCTGACATAATAGGTGTACAAGTCAAATATACACTTTGCTTTGTTTCCAAAAGTGTATTATCAAGTCACCCCATACAGGCTTTAACCCATATTTCACCGTGCACATAAATATACTGCTAAACTTGATTTACTGTACATAGGTTGGTGATCCTTTAGGATATTAACAGAAACAATCTGAAATTGCCACTATAATCCTTTCATTAAATATCTTGGGGAGTTAAATGAATTCAAGAGACCTATCACTTTATTGCAAATCGTCACTGTGAACACTGACCAGAGAGTCTGCAAACATAGTGAGGAAAAGGGAAATACATCTGACAGACTCAGCTCCTTCCCACATTGCCACACAGTCAGCATAGCCCTATAAAAGCAGGCAGATGACTCACCACTGTGCCGAATGAAACAATCACAGGGACAAAATGCATCTTCCACACTCCTCTGTGGTCAATCAAAAGGAGGCTTTAGTTTTATCTCTAGAACCATATGAGAGAACTGATGCAGTGTGTTTGTGCATGGAGGACTTTTGTGCAGTTAGCACAGGTAACTAATCAAAAGGCAGCTTTCCATATATCCTCAGTCAGAGAATCATAGGGTTAGAAGGGACCACAAGGGTCAACTAGTCTAACACCCTGCACAAGATGCAGGATTTCTTGTGTCTAAAGCAGGGGTGGGCAAACTTTTTGGCCCGAGGGCCACATCAGGGTGCGAAACGATATGGAAGGCCAGGTAGGGAAGGCTGTGCCTCTGCAAACAGCCTGGCCCCCGTCCCCTATCCTCCCCCTACCACTTCCCGCCCCCTGACTGCCCCCGACCCATCCAACCCCACCTGCTCCCTGTCCTCTGACTGCCCCAACCTCTATCCATACCCCTGCCCTTGACAGGCCCCTCCAACCCATCCAAGCCCCCACCCCACTCCTTGTCCCCTGACTGCCCCCTCTTGGGACCCCCATCCCTAACTGCCCCCCCAGGACCCCACCCCTTATCCAACCCCCCCGCTCCCTGTCAGAGCAGCAGGACAGGTTTATTGGAAAGCCTGGGAGGTGGGCGAGTGCAAGCCATGCTGCCAGCAAGGCTGCGAAAACAGAAAGACAGAGGGGGAGGGGCCGGGGGCTAGCCTCCCTGGCCAGGAGCTCAGGGGCCAGGCAGGACGGTTCCACGGGCCAGATGTGGCCTGCTGGCCGTAGTTTGCCCACCTCTGGTCTAAAGCATCCAAGACATATGGCTATCCAGCGTCCTTTTGAAAACTTGCAGTGAAGCAGTTTCCACAACCCTCCTCGGCAGTCTGTTCGATTGTCCTACTGTTCTTACAGTTAGGAAGAGTTTCCCGAGTTGAGATCTGCTGTGCTGTAGTTTGAATCCATTGCCTCTTGTCCTGCCCTCTGTGGCAAGAGAGAACAACTTTTCTCCATCTCTTTTATATCAGCAAAGACAAAAGTAAGGTGCTACACTTAGGGAAGAAAAACCAAACGTGCAAATACAGAATGGGGGAGAACTGGGTTGGCAGCAGCACTGCTGAGAAGGATCTGGGAGTTGTGGTGGATCACAGCCTCAACTTTAATCAGCAATGCAATGCTGATGCAAAAAAAGCAAATGGAAGTTCGGGTTGCATTAGTAGAGGCATAGCATGCAAGTCACAGAAGGTGATAGTACCACACTGATTAGGCCTCAGCTGGAGTACTGTGTCCAATTTTGGTCACCTATGTATAGAAAGGATGTAGAGAAACTGGAAAGGATCCAGAGGTGAGTGACAAAGATGATCAAATACGTCTCCTTTCACAAGCAATTCACTATTTTTAACGTAAACACAAAATTTGTGCTGCCAACAGCGTTCTGCGTCTAATTTTCTATGGTGGGAGAAGGAAATAAAGTTGATTCACAGTAATACAACTGAGAAGGCGTTAATCAGGCCAAAAAGGAAAGAACTACTTGTTCCCTATGTGCAACATGATTGGTAAGAGAATGACCACAACCAGCATGTAACAATCTATCACACTCTCTATTTCAATTAATCTGTGTGCATTTAACACAAGTATATTTATATATAATCTTCTACAATCATATTGTGTTATAAAAATACAAAAAAAGCAAGCACATACTCCTGGCTTGCATCTAGATTTGTGATTAAGTTCTGTTCTCAGATCTGCAATGCACACTTCATCTTTAAACATGCTGCTCTGCCACCACAGCATCTTTTGCAGCAGGGTGAAATTCACCCCAAAGCAAGAGGCCCACCCAAGACTCTCTATACCACTTAAGTCTTTAAGGCATCTAAGAAAAGTAAAATACCCAACAGATCTTGACTCTGATCAGTCCGACAGCAGATTCCCCCACCCGTCACCCCCTTGCTCGATCAATTAAGAAAGGCCTGATTTTGCAGCACTTGCTCATGTTCAGAAGTACCTTATTTTGTGAATAGTCCCATTTAACTTCAGTGGAACTATTCCCATAGTAGAGTACTACTAAGTATCAGTAAGAGTGGCATAATCCAGCCCAGATCAAAATATATGTGTGTGTTATTTGAGATGTTCACTTTCTTTTCTATATGATATCTGCATTTCTTAAACTTATATAGGGGAGCATATATTTGTAAACCATGCAATTAGACTATGCATTTTAAAAATGTGCTACAATCCTAACCACTTAAGACTATTTTCTTCACAACTGAACCTAGTATTTATATTTTTGATTTGAGTTTTTTAAAAGCTATTTTCACATTTCACAAAGCAAAGTTGAAGTAGATGGCACCTCCAGGAGCACGTATGTTGGCTCATCATCCAGAATATCATGAGAGCAGTCAGAAACACATTTGTGATCTCTATGAGATTTGAACCACAATCTTTCTTTCATCCCACAGCAGACAGAGGGAGCAGTACAGTGACTCCATTCATTCCTGTCTATAGCTGGTTCTTCCATTAAGCCCAGCCTGGTCATATCCCCGTGTATGATGTCCCACCATCTAATCTGGGGTCAGGCTGACCTTGGTTGTGTTTGTATTATTTTCTTTGGTATCCTATCATCTGTTTGTCTTCTACCCCACCATCATAATATTTTGACTATAGCCAATCCCGTGCCTTGATTTCACATACTACTATAATTTATTAATTTACCTGAAAATCATTCCACTTCATATCTGCCATCTTTTGACAAACTCTCATCTCTATTGCCTTCTGATGTCTGTTTCATTCAGTGCACCTGCTTTCAGACCATAAAATAATACACTGGATTTATATATGTTCACTTTGGAACCAAACAATGTTTTTATCAGTTCATAATTTCATCAGTTTCTGTGCAGCACTTGTTGCTAAGGCAGATCTCCTTTAAACTTCAAACTTTAAGGCCAGAAGGGACCATCACGATCATCTAGTCTGACCACCTGCACATTGCAGGCCACAGAACCTCACCCACCCACTCGTGTAATAGGTCCATAACCTCATCCTTGGTGGAACCACTGATCAAGCTGTCTAGGTACATATAAGATTCTACTTGTTCTATGATTTTACTGCTGCTGCATTTCTAGAGTGACCAGATGTCCCGATTTTATAGGGACAGTCCCAATTTTGGGGTCTTTTTCTTATATAGGCTCTTATTACCCGCACCCCATCCCGATTTTTCACACTTGCTCTCTGGTCACCCTATGCATTTCAACACTTTATCTATTGCCCCTTTTCCAAGATACAATAAATGCCAAGATGACAAAGTGGTACAAGTCAACTACACCAGTTTTCCAAAGTAGTGAGGAGTATCATGGTTAATTTAAATGCATCTGGTAGTTGTACGATGTCATCTGCATAAGCGAAGGAGCTTAACTCTAGATCATCCAATGTCATGCCTCCAACTCGTATAAATATTCTTAATTTAAAAACATGATAAAGCGCAACAGTGATGCCATGCCTCCTTGTCTTATATCAAAGTTTGACTTGAACCAGTTGCTTAAATTTCCACCAATTTTTATAGTATTGCAGGAGTTATCATACACAGCTTTTATAATTGCTATTATCCTATCCGGAACTCCATATAATCTTACTACTTTGCATCCTTCCAAACCAAATGCCTTCATAAAATCTATGAAAACAACAATCCCCATTCTCACTTTTTATCTGATCAATGCAACTTCGGCCTGGTCTCAAGCAGCACTGTTCCTTGCCTACTACTTCAAAAATTGGCCTTAATCTATTGACAGTTACTTTCAAAATAATTTTTCCCAGCACTGAAAATAAGCTAATACCTCTTTAATATTCAGGTAAGCAGTATCTCCTTTCTTCAATACTGGTACAATTATTGCGTTTAGCCCAGGGGTGGCCAACCTGTGGCTCCGGAGCCACATGCGGCTCTTCAGAAGTTAATATGCGGCTCCTCATATAGGCATCGACTCTGGGGCTGGAGCTACAGGTGCCAACTTTCCAATGTGCCAGGGGAGTGCTCACTGCTCACCCCCTGGCTCTGCCCCAGGCCCTGCCCCCACTCAACCTCTTCCCATGCCCTCCCCTGAGCCTGTCATGCCCTCACTCCTCCCCCTCTCCCCCGAGCCTCCTGCATACCATGAAACAGCTGATTGGGAGGCGCAGGGAGGGAAGGGGAGGCGCTGATCGGCGGGGCTGTCGGTGGGTGGTAGGTGCAGGGAGCGGGAGGTAGGGAGCTGATGAGGGGCTGCTGACGTATTACTGTGGGTCTTTGGCAATGTACATTGGTAAATTCTGGCTCCTTCTCAGGCTCAGGTTGGCCACCCCTGGTTTAGTCAGTTTTCTAATGCTCTGGCAGCACTTGTCCAACCAGCATTTAGCAGTCCAGCTGTTACATTGTCTATTACTGCAGCTCTCCCATTTTTAACTACTTCACTGTTCTTTCTGTTTCTTCTTCTGATGGTGGCTCAGTGCTGATGTCCATTCTGCCTTGCAAGCTGTCTTGTTTATCTAGCATGACTAGAATGCTTGCATCTGGATGAACTGCAGATGAACCACAACACCACAAAGATAATATATTTATTGTGCAAGCACTTTCAGAAACCCTATAACACTGAATTAGCAGCTGCAACAATGCTTTGGATACAAAGCTTATTTATTCAGCCACAAAAGATGCTGTCGCACCTGCAACTTGAAGGCACAAGTTCGTCTTCACAATTATTTGAACTTCAAATTGAAGGCCACTTAAATAATATCTGGCTACACCTGCAAGTAAAGCTGGATGAAATATTTTGGCAGAAACTTTTTTGATGAAAAGTGCAGATTCAGTGACACTGAAACATTTCATGAATTTGCGCCAGTTTCGCGAAATTGCTTGCGTTGAAAAAACAAAAAACACTGCAAAGGAGTCTAAATGTTTCATTCTGACACTTTCAAAATGAAGTGTTTTGATTTTTGGTTCTCAACAATTTTTAGTTTTTCAATTTTCTTCAAATTTAATTTAAAAAATGTAACAATCTTCAAAAACATTTGAAATCAAAATGTTTTATTTTGACCTGAAGCAAATTGTTTACCAACTTTTCAATTCACTGAAAATTTAGAACAATTTCATTTTTGATTCAACAAAAAACAAATTTTTTCCCAAGCTTTCAGAATTGTCAGCACAGTGAAAATTGTTATTCACATAGCATTACCTTAGACATCTCTGGGTGCGAAATGGCACCTCCCAGGTTCTTTTGCTTTCCATATTGTGAACCCCACAACAGAGGCTTACGTTACATCCCAGAACACCCCCTAACAGGGTGGCCCAGCACTATGGCACTTCTGTCTCAGTTTTCCCACAACCATCTTTGGCCTACTCCCTTCATAGAGGTGACTTGGCCCTCCTGCCAAGCCACTTTTAACCATTTTTGGTGTAACAGACTTCTTTAGTCTAAGTCCAAAAACAACATCAACAAAAAAAAGAGTGTCTTCGGTAGCACCAGGTTCAACCATCAGCCCCCTTCCTTACAGTCAGGCTCCCAGTGGCCACAGTCTGTCTGACTGTCTAATCACCAGCTCTTAGGCCCCAGTCAACCCAACCCTCCAAGACAGGTCAATCCTCCTACCAAAGATCTCTGGCAGGCCATAGGCCTCAGCAAGTTCCTAGCTTAAGCCCAGTTTCTTTCCTTACGACTGCTTCAATGTGAGGAGACTGCTGTGGCTCTTTTCCTTAGCTGGTCTAGCCTGCTTCCTCCCTCCAGGAGATCCTGGCAGCCTTCCCTGGGCAGATCCCCTTCTAAAAACCTAACACTCAGTGCAGGGGTAGCAGGGAGGGGTTAATGGAACAGGGCTGACTGACTCCAAGCCTACTGGCCCTTAAAGGGGTGGGTGCCCTGTTGCAGCCTGGTTGAGACTGGGCTGGAGATTTGGTACCTTTACTTTCAAAATCTGTAAAAAGAAAAGGAGTACTTGTGGCACCTTAGAGACTAACCAATTTATTTGAGCATGAGCTTTCGTGAGCTACAAATTTATTTGAGCATGAGCTTTCGTGAGCTACAGCTCAGCTGTAGCTCACGAAAGCTCATGCTCAAATAAATTGGTTAGTCTCTAAGGTGCCACAAGTACTCCTTTTCTTTTTGCGAATACAGACTAACACGGCTGTTCCTCTGAAACCTTTCAAAATCTGTGTGTGCTTTAAACCACATTTCCATCTCACAAGTGGGGTATCATGAGGATTTTCACATCCAGCTGTATATTCTCAGTGCTAAATGATCATCAAATTACTACAAAGGGTGCTTGAAACCATTGGGCTGCTCTGTTAGTGGTTGTTTGCATTATAGAAGCACCTAGTGACCGTAACTGATGTCAGGATGCCATTGTACTAAACACAGGACAAGCAAAATAAGAGACAGTCTCTACCCTGAAGAACTGAAAATTAAGACCAACAAGACTAGAAAGACACAGGGTTAAGAGGACGGGATACCGTGCTCAAGAAGAGGAAACAATGTGATGGTCAGCAAACATCATTGGTACCACTTTGGTGGTGGAGGGCATCCTGTTGGGAGAGGACACTGAAGGGAAGGTGGGGTGTGGCTGAAGTGAAGTCTGAGGTAGAGGCAGGAGGGAGCTGGAGCAAGCAGTCAATCAAAAGAAGGGAAAGAACGCCCAGAATTTTAAAAAATCATAAGAAGCAGTGGGGCACAGGTGAGGATACCACTCTCTCAAGCTATGCTACGTTGGCTCCTTGATGGCTGAGTTTCCGGCTGGCTCCACCCAGTAGTTTTGTCCCCAAGTTCATAGGGGTTGTGGGAGGAGTAAGGGCCACTTAGACACTGATTCTCCCAGAGCAGGGGGTCTCCCCTGACGCTTTCTGGGGGACATGTCTGTTGGACAATCAGGGGTGGGGTGAGCAACTGAAGGGTCAGTGCTAGGGGTTGCAGTGATAAGCAGAGTTCTACCATTAAAAAATAACAGATGGCTACTGAACTGACCATGTATTTTTTCTATTAAATTTACCTCCTGATGATTTTATCTACTTGGAGAGTGAAGCCTTGAAACTGTTTATACCATACTTACCTGAGTAGCGTCATTCCCAATACTAGTGACTGCATGTTTAATGTAAAGTCTGGAACAGGTAAAGCAAGTTCTGTGTTTCAAAAACTTAACACAGTATGGAAGTCCAATAAGATTAGCAAAAATACCAAACTTAAGATCTTTAGAAGCAACATCCTAAGTGTCCTCCTATATGGAACAGAGTCCTGGAAAAATAGCACAATGATAGCTGAAGTGGCATTATTTTATCTTAATATAGTACTCCTGAGGGAATTCTGCACCAAAAATTTAAAAATTCTGCACACAATATTTTAAAATTCTGCAAATTTTATTTGTCAATAAATAGATGTGGAGGCTCCTGCATGGCAGTGGGGAGCACAGGCCACTGGCTGGACAGAGGTGGGAGATCACCCTGCAGACCCTGCCCACTGCCTGGGATATGGACTCGGCGATAAAGATGCACCGGACCCTGACACAAGGCAAAGACCAGGCCTGCCCTAGAAAACACCCAGGGGCCCTGCCCCTCCATGCCAAGCATACTAGATGTAGGCAGGCAGGCTCAGCCCAGAAGGATCCAAGTGTGGAGGGGCTTAGTTTGGGGAGATCCTGGTGTGGGTGATAGAGTTCTGTGTGGGGCAATCTGGGTGTACGTGCCTTGGGGGGGGGGGTATCTGGATGCACAGGGGTGCAGACACAATGGGACTCTGCAGGTGGGGTATGGGTGAAGGTGGTTGGGGCTCAGCAGGAAGGGTCTGGGTGTGGAGTGCTCAGCAGGAGAGGTCCAGGTGCTAGCTTGGTGTGGTTAGGTGGGGTGGGGATCTGGGTGTAGGGGGCTAGTCAGGGTGGTCCAGGTGCAGATGGGATGAAGTTTGTTGGGGTGGGGGTTTGAGTGTAGAGGGTGGTCTCAGTGCAGGGGTGGGGTCCAGAAGCAGGGAAGCGGGGCTTGGCATGGGGGTGCGGGTGCAGGAAGGCTCCAGATGCAGAGAGTGAGTCTTGTTAGGGTGTGGGTTTGGGTTCAGGAGTGTCAGTGGCGGGGTTCTGGGTCCAGGAGTGAGGCTTGGCGGGGTGATCTGGGTATGAGGTGAGTCCAGATGCATGGCGGTTGGGTGGATGGGGGAGCAGCTCCCTGTACACTGACCTCTGACCCTCCCCCACAGCTGAGGAGGAAGTGGGGGGATGATGCAGAGCTTCCTGCAAACAGAGAGGTTTCTGGGGGTGGGTCTGACTCAGCCTGGCTGCTCCTTGCAGGGGAAGAGAAAGTCCTGTTCTCCCCACCCCATCTGGAACTAGCAGCTTTGCCTGGCACAGGGTAGGAGCCACTGGGCTGGGGCGTCCCCAGCCCCATCCACTCCACCTTCCACCAGTGATTTACCTCTCCGCTAGCTACTCTGGGTGCCCAAAACAATACACCCACGCATGAACACTCTCGTGGCTTCCCTTTGCTTCCCGATCAGAAAGTCATTTTTCTGTGGTGAAGCTAAGAAATCCACAGTGGATATTATGAATTCAGCGCATGCACAGTGGCACAGAATTCCCCAAGGAGTAATATAGGAAACCTGGGAAAACAAGCCCAGGAGAGAAGCAACTGGCACTCTTTGACTTCTGCTTTATGCATATGATGGTGCAGGTAGAATGAGGTTGACTAAATAGGCATGTCCCTTTTCTCCAGAGTCTTAGTGCTATTCTTTTCCAAAGCCTATTTGTGGTTGCTTCTTCTTCTTAGCATATGCGCAACGTGCCTCATCTGGCACGTGACCAGGATTCATTACTGAATCTGCTGGCTGGATCATTAGCTTCCCCAGCCTGGGCCGAGACAGCGTTAACGTAAAACAAACCACTTTTTTTTTTTTTTTTTTTTTTTGCAGGAAGTTGTAGACTCAGAACACTGAAGTTAGTGGCACATTTTTCGATATCTGCTGGAAGACTCTGGGTAGCTACCTATTTGAGGGCAAGCAGTAAAAGTCTCTCTCACTTGAAAGGTTTCAATCAAGTGTGCATGTCTTCTGGAAAGATAAGTTTCCAGAGGTTCCACCCAATACAGAAATTACTAAATGAAATTCTATGACCTGGGTAAGGAGATCAAACTAGATGACCATAAGGGTCTCCTCTGGACTTAGTTTTTGAGGCCATGAAAAAGCAACCTGCTAAAAAGTGCCAGAAATTCAGTGCTTAATGGCCATTTTTTCCATTGGTTCATCACTTCCCTGGTGGTCTAGTGGTTAGGATTTGGTGCTCTCAGTACTGCAGCCTGTGTTCAGTTCCCAGTCAGGGAAAGAAGTTTTTGGGGGGAGGGATAGCTCAGTGGTTTGAGCATTGGCCTGCTAAACCCAGGGTTGTGAGCTCAATCCTTGAGGGGGCCATTTAGGAATCAGGGCAAAATTTGGGGATTGGTCCTGCTTTGAGCAGAGGATTGGACTACATGACTTCCTGAGGTCCCTTCCAACCCTGATATTCTATGATATATGTTTAACCTCAGGGTGGGGGGGAGTGAGAGGCCTTTTGATGTTCAATACATCTTGTTTCCTAATGTAGCTGTCACATAAATGTGGGCTCTTGCCCTGCAGATTTGCTGGCCTTGGTCAATGTTTCTTGACTCACATCTCATCTCTCTCACAGCAGCGTCACAATCACACAAGAGACAGGTCTTTCACAATTATTTTTTAGTCCCATTTCTCTGGAAAAATTGGACAGCAGTCCTAAATTCTTATTCTCTAAATCATATCCAATCTCTCTCTCTCCGGGAAACTGCCAACGTCTGAATTTTACTCACAATAGTCTATTTATTGTAATTTATTAGTTCTAGCAAAATAGGTGCTTCTGTAGAGAATTTGAAAAGAGGGCCAAGTGAGTTCTGATATATGGACCTTCTTGTGAGGAAATCTACTATCCCTGGTCTTTAAATTTTGTCTCTTATTAGTGGTTGGGGACTAATTAATTTTAGTTGATGGCAGAATTGGCTATTTTGGGGGAATTTCATTTTACCCGACACACAACCATATTTCCCAGAATAAGTAAAGTCCTACCATTACATGGTGAACAAATATACCCCATGACATCAGAGAGCCAAGTTTCAGTACACTGGTCCTACGGGACATTTTTAAGTGCAGTGATCTTCAAAGCACAAGGCTGGATGAAAATGGGATTATTTCAGTAAAAAAATAAAGTCAGAGAGTACATATGTTGGTGTCAGTGAGTAGCTGTTTCTGATTTCTCTGCATAAGCACCCATTTCAGCCACAAGGTTGTATCTCAGAACAAGGTGACCATGACAAAAGAAACTTTAAGTACCTTATTGAAAGATATATCCTAACAGAGATCTGAATGTTTTCTTTAATATCAGACTCCAAATATCATTTCAGACACATACCTTAATTCCTTTTTTATTACTCAAGGCAATTTTAAGTACATGCAGGTTAGTGAAACCAAGCCAGGTTCAGTGAATCTAATATATTGTGACTGCAAACAAGAATGAACTTTCCAACCAACATATTTCAGTAAAACAGATATTCATTCCAGAGAGTCAACAGTATATTTAGCTGGCTGCGGGACTTCCATTGAAAGTGACATCTTTTCTAAAGCAACAAATTTTAAACTTAGTTCTTTGTCAAAAGTGACTGAAGATCAGTGTATCATCATTCACAAATCGTTTCTCAATTAGTGCATGAGAAAAGGAAACTGACTGTTCAAAAATCTGAAGTCATCTCATCTTAAACAAACAACTGGGTACAATATGGAAGATGTAATAGGTGTGCCCACAAAAACCAGGCATTTGTGTGAGCAACACTATTAATTCTGCATGCAAGAGGGCATTGATATGTTTCGTTTCTCCAAGTAGCCACAAATAGCACACTCTCTCTGAAGCCTTCCTTGAAAAAAATCTTGCCCTAAGCCACTTTGGTTTTCTACCTAATGTGGCTTTAAAAGACTGGTACATAACATTTCACATACAGAACATGAAATTATTTTGTTCTTTCTCAAGCAAAACCATCCATTGACATCTATGGAAGTTTTGCTTGATTAAAGGATTGCAGATTTTGTCCGACTGTTCATTGAACTTAAATATTTACTATGGTCAGCAAATCACCACACTGACTATGTTAGGGTGACCATATTTCTCAAAGTGAAAACAGGACACCACGTAGGGCTGGCCCCAGCTGCTTCCCTGAGCTCCACCCCTCCCGAATGTTCCTCTGCACCCCGCTAGGGAGGCGCATCCCACTTCTTTCGCAAAACTGAGCATTTGTCCCATTTCCCCTTGCTAACTGATGATCAGTTGGCAAGAGCAAATGGGACAAATGCCCAGTTCTGCCAAAAAAGTAGGGACATCCAGGACAGGGCTTAAAAAAGGGACTGTCCCAGCCAAAATGGGACGTACGGTCACCCTATATGTGCTGGGATGCAAGGTGGCATCTTCTGAAACAAACGCAACTTTCTCTTCAGTTGCACTGCAAGATGGTTAGTGAAGGTTCTGGGTTTTTTAGTCTGTGAATGAATTTGTTATTTCTCACAGAAGCAAGAGGTAACAGATACTGGATTAAGGTAGGTATTATCCAGGGTGGCACTATGTAAACTTTGCACACACATAGTTCTCCCCTGGAATAACACTACAATTCAATTATTGAATTGGCTCTTTAGCACTGATCCCCCACTTGGTAAGGCAACTACCATCTTTTCATATGCTGTGTATTTATACCTCCCCACTGTATTTTCCACTCCATGCATCTGATGAAGTGGGTTTTAGCTCACGAACGCTTATGCCCAGATAAATTTGTTAGTCTCTAAGGTGCCACAAGGACTCCTCATTGTTTTTCCTGATATAGACTAACACAGCTACCACTCTGAATCCTATTACTGTGGCACAGAAATCAGAAGGAAGAAGTTACCATATTAAAGTATACTTCTGTTTAGTTGTAGGCTAGGTAATTCTATATCTAAAATGGCTAGCAAGGAAAAAGAAACCCTGTTGCTACGTCCATTTTGAGAGGAAGTAACACAACACATCAAGCAAAACAGCAAGGAAATATAAACTGAAAAGCTAAATTACCATGTAAAAGGTATGGGTTTTCTTCATTCCATTATTTGGGTGCTAATAGTACCTAAAGGACTCAGCTGAGATTGAATTCACTGTGATAGGTACTAAAAATACATAGACAGTCTCTTCCCTGAAGATCTTACAATCTAAATAGGCAACAAATGCAAAGGAAGTGTTTTACTGACTGGGAGTGACACAGAGACTACATGATTTGTCCAACGTCACACAGGAAGTCTGGGACAGAGTCAGGAATTGATCCCACATTTCAAATACATCATTTGAGTTTCTTAACCATTAGACCAGTCTTCCTGTCATCTTTAAGTTCAGGAGCTGTTAGGCTTGAATTTTAATTAAATCTACTGAATTTATTCAATTTTTAGATAGCATAATAAACCTCTAAGTAGAACCTCTGTTGGAATCAAATTAGTACTCCCCTCAGACAAAATGCCAACCAAGATCAGACATCAAGAAATATCTGGAAATTACTGTACAGCACCAACCAAATCAAAATATTGTATTGTTGCTTTAACGGCTACTGAGAGATTGCAACTATGCCACAATAAACCTTGCAATCCCCTATATTATTCCATAAGAGAAGAACAGAATATGAACTGCAAAGCTGGAGACACAACGAAGGATAGTGTTTTGTTTTGTTTTTTTTAATTCGGAATTAAAGAATTCTAGGCTTTACAGCTGGGGACTGGCAAAAAAAAAGAATCAATACTTGTGTTTTAAATTTAAAGCTTCTAGTTGCATATGTTACAAACACTGATTTGAATCCATATGATCCAAATCAAACTAAGACTTCCGTCCTGGCATTTTGTATTTACTGGGTAATATAGTAAGATCTTCAATGAATCTGCAAACAGAACTGGAATTCTCTACTCCAGTTGCTACTTATAACATTTGACCATGCTATTTTTTAAAAGAATTAGCCATCTAGTCATTTAAATAGAATAAAAATATTGATAGATAATAAGAATGTAAATGTATCTCTTCTTTACCAGTTTAAAGAGCTTTCATAGGATCATTATCACTGATACTGACTTCTCCATGGCACATATCCTGGAGGTCTTTACTCAGGTAAATTTCTCATTTACTCAGTGGTAACTGTATCCGCATAAGAACTTCAGGATTTATCCCCATAAGAATACATGCATAGAGGGGAATTGACAAGGTCCACATTATGATTGAACTAGGGTTCAAGTCAACTGAACTGAAAGGAACTCCTATACCTCTTCCTAACTTGAGGTAAGCAATGCATCTCCTTAACTAGTGCTGTAAGAGTTTCCCACCATTAGGGACCTAGTTCAAAAAAGCCACAACCTTACAAACTGTTTTCCCAGGATTTTAGCACAAAACTGCAGAGAACTCATTACATTTCTATCTTCATGAATGATAAAAATCTCATGATCTATGTTGTTGCAACAGTTACACCATCCTGGGCTGTATCCAGACTGGATCTGGAATTAGACCCTTTCTTGTTCTGAGCCCAACAGAGAACCAAAACAATAGGGGTAGATGAATCTGAACCAGCCTCCAAATTTCAGTGGAATGCAAAGTTTCATTTTGGGTGGATCTATTAGAACAATTATGTATATTATCTATGTATATTGGGACAACAATGTATGTTAATGCGCCAGACTAACCAATTTCAATTAAAAAAACCCACATATCCAGATGGGTAGGGGATTTGGGCCAAGAATTCCAAAATGTATGCCTCAAAACTGAGACACCCTAACTTGAGATACCTTAAAGGCCCACTTTTCAGAAAATGCTGAGCATCTGTCCTCAAAAAATCAGGCTCCTTTAAGTCACAAGCACTTTAGAAATACTGGCCTTTCCAGGTCAGTGTTTATATAAAGTAAAGCTTTTTGTCTATTTGAAAGGAATGAAAAGTAAAGGCCAAATACAAACAGATAGAAAGGAAGAGCCAACGATATTTGGAGACACGTTTTTTATCCAAAGATTTTCAGTGAAACATCTCTATTCTCTGAGAATTTTAACGGTGGTTTTGTCAGTGATCCCAACAAAATGTCAAACTTCACATTTACATGGAAATACTATAGCATACAGGTGCTTGTTAGAAGTAGGTTAGCACAGAAAACCAACACTGTACTCCATATATATATTTATTGTATTGGAACTGTCAGACTCCATTATTTCCACTGAAGCTTGACAGTAGAAGTTAACAAAGCAATCAGATTAGAACCCAGTCTCTCAGATTAACACAAGCCACAGAATTTAAGCCATACAAGAAGAGGACAGATTTGGGGGGGCCCATTTTAAGCTTAAAAGATTTAAAATAGGTAAGTGCAAACAAACAAACCCTCTCTTCAAGTCTTCAGAGGAGGCAATACAGATCAGTTGAGGCCATTTACAGCTTAACTCCAAACGGCCATTAAATGTCATCCTGCTTTGAGGCATAAAAAAAGAAAGCTAACAGGAGGGTTTCTTGAACAGTTGGGGTCTTTTGCTATTTCTGCCATGATTAGGTTGTCACATTCATTATTGTTTCTTCCCTGCTGCACCCATCCCTGGCACTCTCTACCCTGTGCTTCTGTCCCTCTAAGTCTGTAAGTCACTTCATGATGAACAAAGGACAATACCTGAGCGGTAGAGATATTAGTGAAAAAGTGAGAGGGCATTTGAAATGCAACTACTTCAACAAGCTGTTACCATGTGATAACAGAAACATGTTATGCGACTAGGAGTTGGCAAAAGTAGGGCTGTTTGTGCAGTATTTCCGTACAGGCACCTGAAGCATATGGGGCTACTCACTAACCTCCCCATTTTGACCCACTTTAGAATCACGTTATTGGGGGTTGACGTAGTTGTTATAATCCAAAAGGCTTTTTAAAGGGTCCTGAGATACTCTAAATAAATTGTAGTTAAGAGCTAATGGGCCAGATTCTGCCATTGGATGCACACATGTAACTCCCATTTAGGGCTCACATACCAACCACTGTGATGAGTATGGTTTAAAAACCTGAAGAAGTGAGATGTGTATTTTCTCCTGATGTACATGTGCTGTGAGCCAACAAAAAAAAACATTGCACCTGTGCTCCACTGTCTGAACCGGCTGCCAGTAGATGTCCAGCTGAAACACAGTGTGCTGGTCGCTATTTACAAAGCCCTAAGAAGCCCAGGCTTCAGTTACCTACAAGACTGGCCCTCCAGCTCTGATGTATATTACCTCCACTCACCAGGAATGCTTCAACTAATTGCCTCTAGGCTAAAACTCATTGGCACTAGGTACAAGCCTCAAAGAGGGACCATAGCTCTGGAATTGCTCCCATAAGCTTATGTCTAAGATTGACTTATGTCATATGTAGGAACAGATCCAAGATGTGTCTTTGCACAGGATTTTTAGTGAATGTGAAATCCGAGGAAGTTAGCCAACTAAGCAAGACTCCACATTCTGTCTTTCAAGCTACAGAGTAATGGGGTCTGTAATACTATTCAGAATCACCAAATGGCACTAGTACAAACTGAAAGACATGGACAATCATTATGTTACCCCTTGATGCTATGTTACAAAATCACCTAAGAAACAAACATACAATCTATAAACATTTGCTAGGAAGTTTACATCTGAATATTGTAATCTGAAATTAAGTTCAATTATCAGTGTTCTGAAATACTTGGTTGGAGCAAATTGCAAAGGTTTCTGATTGTCTTAAATATTTAATATTTATTATTTGGCAAATGTCTGGTCTATACTAAGAAGTTTGGTACGTTTTCTTTTTCTTTTCTTTTTTTTCCTTTTCTATTTTTGATTCTACAAAAAGATAGCTGGAAACTCTGTTACCTCTATTCCTATAAGTTTAACTGAAGACACAGAGTATAGACAGTCAAGTCAGGGGAGAAATGCTTTGGTTAGCTGTAGTGTAGTTCTTTCTAGAACTAAGTATATTGCCAAAATAGTTGCCAAATAATCTCAGGGAGGTGGAAAGTGGCTACCTACATGTTATACCCATGCAAACACAATATAAAATGATGTACAAATATTCTTCTATCTGTTCCTTTTATAAAAGGGAGTGACTAGGCCAAATTTTCAACTATGATATTTAGTGCCTACTCAGATACTACAATGATGTGTGCTCTGTAAATACACATTACTACATGTAACCCCACTTATGTTAACAGCAGTGACCTATGAGTGGCAGAAAGAAAAGTTCCCCTGAAGAGCTGATATCAAGACTCCCTCCTTCATTTTTTTCACTTTTGTCCCCTTTATAGACAACAGATTAAAACCCCCACAATTCATAGGTCTCCATCCTGAACTTCAAATTAGATTGAAAGAGCTTCTTTATTCTATTTAATATTGGTAAACAAAATACACACAAAGGTTTACCCCATTCTGAAGTGAGAGTCACTGAAGTGTTTTAGGATTATATCTATACATGGACTAGATATATACAGGTATATAGCAGCACTGCGTTCCTTTGGCCATTAGTTGCTTTATCTGAGCCTCTTATCATTAGCAACAAAGGCACAAGGTAAAGAGGGGAAAATAGTAACGTGAATCTTTCCACGTATGCTGATTGCAGAATACATAATTTTTTTTGAAAGTTTTGTCATTTGCAGTGATTGGGTGGAATGAGGAGGATAAGATAGTACCTACTGTACAGATTTAGGCATCTAAAACACAGACTTTTTTCCACACAGGTTCACAGTGTCTGAACCAGTTGGAGAAGAACAGAAAGCTTGATCCAATGCCCAAGTCCATAGAGTCTTTCCATTGATATCACCAGGCGCTGGATCAGGCCCAAATAAAAGACAAGATAGGAACAGATAAAAATAATGAAGGATTTTGAAAAAGGTAGATCAGGTACTTAGTTGTCACTCTCATAATACAAAAACCAAAGGGATATTCAATGACACTGGAGGGCAGCAAATTTAAAGCTGACAGAAGAAAATGCTCTGTTATAAATTGGATAATTTACTTATGGAACTCACATAAGCACACGGTATTGTTGAAATCAAGAGCTTAATAGGTTTTCAGAAAAGGATTAGATGTTTGTGTGGTTCATGAGAGCATATACAGATATGTTAGATAGGAAAAAATAGATAGGATATAAGCCTTCACACTTCAGGGCATAATTCAGCTTCTGACAAGTGTGTGGAAAAAACTCAGATGGCCTGATTATTCCATGATTGTACACCATGGGGAGGGGTTAGGGGTGTGTATGTCACCCCTCCCTGTGTGAACCTGTGTGAACCCTAGAGCCTTAAAGATAAGAAATAAAAAGAATCCAACTACACAGTATTTCTTTTTAACGGGTTTGTATGTTTTTGAATGTTTGTACTGCATAGTTCTGATTGATTGCCACTGAACTTGTTTGAATAAAAAGAGTAATTTTACCAGGTGTCCCGTATTCAGCATAGGGAAATATGGTCTCCCTATGTTTAATGCTATTTCTATCCAGACTTACAGAACTAAAACATATAATAATAAACATGAGAATAGAAAATATATTAAAGTAGGAATGCCTTTAAAGACAATACCAACCCAGGGACACAGGATTACAGGGACCTGTCTTAACTTACATGCACTCAGGCTAGGTCTATGCTTATGGCGGCATATAGAGTATAAGCACTACATATGTAGCTACACACCACAGTGAAAGGCTCTGGCAGAGGGGGAAACACAGGGACACTTCACTGCTAAAAAGAGCAGTGTAGATATGGGAGGTACTGCTTGGGTGTGGAAAGCCAAGGAAGGTATATACCCTCTGGGTTCAGGCATCCAGGTCACTTTAACTCTACGGACTCAATGTCTACACCACTAATTATGCCCATTCTAGCTGGGCATGCAGTGTCTCTACACTGCACACTGCATAAGTGTAGACATAGCCTGGTTAGATTACTTTTGGTCCTGTTTAAGCACATTAGGGTAAAGTTAAATAAATACCAGTCATATAAAATATCAGGAAAGGGAGACAAGGAATGAGTATAAAGACAAAAATTGAAGACTAAAGTAGCAAGTGAAACAAACAGCTAAAAGGATTAAATACATAAGTAACAAGCTAACAATAGGACCTCTGAAGAAAAAGAAAAAAAGAAAGCTAAACAGCTAAAAGTAATGATAAAGAATTAAGTAGAAAAGTAACAAGCGAACAATTGGACCTCTGAAGAAAAAAGAAAAAAAAGAAAGTTAATGACAGAAAACATTCAGAACACTGAAGGTCTAAATGATCTTCTATTTTGTCCCAGAATTCACAAATGAAACAGAAGGAAGTATCCAGTACTGAGATGCGGTTTTCTTCAGGGATTAGTAAACATTTAAAAAGTATTTACCGGTGTATGGAGACAAATAAGGTGATTAAAAACTATTCACTATGACAAAGATCTGGACCCAGGAGAGTTACATCCTAAGATTCAAAAGGAAGCCTAGTAGCCAGAGAAAAGGAAACCCTTTGACAAAGCTTTTTAATAGTACAGTAAGGAAGGAGTTGATAACCAGGAACTGGACAATTACTAGTTACATTTAGATTTTTCAAAGGAATGGGGGGTGGGGGGAGGAAGAGGATCAAGGGAACTACACAGACCCATCTGATTATCTGCAGGGAAGATACTGAAAATATCAGTTAAAAAAAACTACAAAATATTCATGGGAACAGTAATTACGAATTTGTTCAATGAACATCCGTGTACATAATTTATTTGCACTTCAAAGCATTTGATACTGCACTACTGACAAGGGCTATCATTCACAGAGTACTGTGAGTGTGTCTTTCCCACACGTCCACCCAAAGTGCTCTCTGATGAGATGCTGAGCACTTTAAAGTAGCAGGAAAGTGGGAGATGCAAGCTTAGCAAAGGTTTTTTACTGGGGCTTTGTTTTGGGGGAGCAGGTTAAACACACAAAGTATGTTCTGGGGAAAAAAAGACATTCTACACAATTTAATATTACTCACATTGAGCTATTAGGCCTAAGGAAGTTGGCTAATTCCCCTGTGGGCCATACTTGGAAACCGGCTGCTTTCCATTTAGAGTTTTTTCGATAGCCTCTGTGAGGGAAGGGAAGCCAGCTATTACTTTAGAGCTCAATTCAACTCTCATTGAGTTCAATGGGAAGACACATGGCCCATAATAGATGCTAGTCACATTGCTAAATGCACTCCTGGAATGACCTTAAGTACTCTGATGAGCTGGGTGTAAAGAACCTATATCAAATAGAATAGACTAATATTGGCTTTGAGAAGGGTTGTATAGAAACTTGAACCACTATTTAAGTGTTTTAAATGCGTAAATTAGACCTCGCTTCAAATTTGTATGAATACTCACTGAAACTGCAGTCTCAATGATCCTGCCCCTTTGAAAGGCTACAGCAGCAGAAGCAAGAGCATTCTGGGAAAAATGCATCCAAAATACACTTTGTTCCGCTGTATGCAGTGTTGTTGTAGCCATGCTGGTCTCAGGGTACTAGATTAAACAAGGTAGGTGAGGCAATTTCTTTTACTGGACCAACTTCTGTTGGGGAGAGAGAAAAGCTTTCGTGCTTACACAGAGATCTTCTTCAGATCGCTGGGATAGATCACGGGAGACTATGCCAGGCTGGGGAAGATGCTTAAGGAAATGGAGACTCAAGTAATCTTCAGTGGGATTCTGCCTGTCCCTAGAGGCAGAGAACGAAGGCGAGAACGGATGATGATGATGATGATCAAGAAGAAAGCCAAGGAAAGTGTGGGCCCCTTAATGAATGAGGGAGGCAACCTAGTGACAGAGGATTTGGAAAAAGCTAATGTACTCAATGCTTTTTTTGCCTCTGTCTTCACTAACAAGGTCAGCTCCCAGACTGCTGTGCTGGGCATCACAACATGGGGAATAGATGGCCAGCCCTCTGTGGAGAAAGAGGTGGTTAGGGACTATTTAGAAAAGCTGGACATGCACAAGTCCATGGGGCCGGACGAGTTGCATCTGAGAGTGCTAAAGGAACTGGCGGCTGTGATTGCAGAGCCATTGGCCATTATCTTTGAAAACTCGTGGCGAACGGGGGAAGTCCCGGATGACTGGAAAAAGGCTAATGTAGTGCCAATCTTTAAAAAAGGGAAGAAGGAGGATCCTGGGAACTACAGGCCAGTCAGCCTCACTTCAGTCCCCGGAAAAATCATGGAGCAGGTCCTCAAAGAATCAATCCTGAAGCACTTACATGAGAGGAAAGTGATCAGGAACAGTCAGTATGGATTCACCGAGGGAAGGTCATGCCTGACTAATCTAATCGCCTTCTATGATGAGATTACTGGTTCTGTGGATGAAGGGAAAGCAGTGGATGTATTGTTTCTTGACTTTAGCAAAGCTTTTGACACGGTCTCCCACAGTATTCTTGTCAGCAAGTTAAAGAAGTACGGGCTGGATGAATGCACTATAAGGTGGGTAGAAAGTTGGCTAGATTGTCGGGCTCAACGGGTAGTGATCAATGGCTCCATGTCTAGTTGGCAGCCGGTGTCAAGTGGAGTGCCCCAGTGGGTCGGTCCTGGGGCCAGTTTTGTTCAATATCTTCATAAATGATCTGGATAATGGTGTGGATTGCACTCTCAGCAAATTTGCAGATGATACTAAACTGGGAGGAGTGGTAGATACGCTGGAGGGCAGGGATAGGATACAGAGGGACCTAGACAAATTGGAGGATTGGGCCAAAAGAAATCTGATGAGGTTCAATAAGGATAAGTGCAGGGTCCTGCACTTAGGACGGAAGAACCCAATGCACAGCTACAGACTAGGGACCGAATGGCTAGGCAGCAGTTCTGCGGAAAAGGACCTAGGGGTGACAGTGGACGAGAAGCTGGATATGAGTCAGCAGTGTGCCCTTGTTGCCAAGAAGGCCAATGGCATTTTGGGATGTATAAGTAGGGGCATTGCCAGCAGATCGAGGGACGTGATCGTTCCCCTCTATTCGACATTGGTGAGGCCTCATCTGGAGTACTGTGTCCAGTTTGGGCCCCACATTTCAAGAAGGATGTGGATAAATTGGAAAGAGTCCAGCGAAGGGCAACAAAAATGATTAGGGGTCTGGAACACATGAGTTATGAGGAGAGGCTGAGGGAACTGGGATTGTTTAGTCTGCAGAAGAGAAGAATGAGGGGGGATTTGATAGCTGCTTTCAACTACCTGAGAGGTGGTTCCAGAGAGGATGGTTCTAGACTATTCTCAGTGGTAGAAGAGGACAGGACAAGGAGTAATGGTCTCAAGTTGCAGTGGGGGAAGGTTTAGGTTGGATATTAGGAAAAACTTTTTCACTAGGAGAGTGGTGAAACACTGGAATGCGTTGCCTAGGGAGGTGGTGGAATCTCCTTCCTTAGAAGTTTTTAAGGTCAGGCTTGACAAAGCCCTGGCTGGGATGATTTAATTGGGGATTGGTCCTGCTTTGAGCAGGGGGTTGGACTAGATGACCTCCTGAGGTCCCTTCCAACCCTGATATTCTATGATTCTATGATTCTATGAACAGATGGCTCAGGCAGTTGTGCTATAAGGAGGGATTTGGGATGTCTGACTGCTGGGAGGCATTTATGGATAGAGGACTGTTCTCATGGGATGGACTCCACCAGAGTATGGAGGTTGGCACAACTCATTAAAAGAGCTTTAAACTAGGAACTATTGGGAGACCACTGGGAGATGTTCACGTAATCTCCTCCCTGATTTTAACATTGAGAGGGAGGAAAATCAAGTAAGAAAGGATACAGCAGTGGGTAGGAGAATGGTCATTAAGAGGAAGGATAGTGCTGATACCAGACAGGCAACACTGGCAGTAGAATGACTGTACCCAATCGGGTGAGGAATGTGGGCGAACCCAAGCAGCAACAGTTATGATGTTTGTACACCAATGCAAGGAGCCTAGGTAACAAAATGGAGGAACTAGAACTACTGTGCAGGAAGTGAAACCAGATATTATAGGGATAACAGAAACACGGTGGACTAATAGGCATGACTGGAGTACAGGCATTGAAGGGTATGTGATGTTCAGGACAGACAGAACTAAAGGCAAAGGTGGTGGAGTAGCATTGTACATTAATGATGAAGTAGACTATAAAGAAATTAGAAGTGATGGAATGGATAAGACAAAGCCTGTTAGGGCCAAAATCACTTTGGGGAAGAAAACTACTAGATGTTCCCCCGATTTAGTGCTTGGTGCATACTACAGACCACGAGGATCCAATTTGGATATGGACAGAGACCTCTTTAATGTTGTTAATGAAATAAAAACTACTGGGAATTGTTTGATTATGGGAGACTTTAACTTCCCAGATATATATATGGCAGGACAAGTATTATCGATAATAGTAGGGCCTAGATTTTCCTGGATGTGATAGCTGATGGATTTCTTCACCAAATAGTTGCTGAACCAAAAAGAGGTGATGCCATTTTAGATTTGGTATTGGTGAGTAGTAAGGACCTCATAGAAGAACTGGTTGTAAAAGAAAACCTTGGTTCAAGTGATCGTTAGCTAATTCAGTTTAAACTAAATGGAAGGATAAACAAAAACAGATCTGCAGCAAGGGTCCTTGATTTCAAAAAAGCTAACTTTAAAAAATGAAGGGAATTTGTGAGGGAAGAGGACTAGATTGAAGAACTTAAGGATCTGAATGTGGAGAAGGCTTGGAATTACTTTAAGTCAAAGTCGAAGAAACTATCTGAAGCCTGCATCCCAAGCAAGGGGAAAAAATTAATTGGGAAGGGTTGCAGACCAAGATGGACGATCAAGCATCTCAAACGGATGATTAAGAGAAAGCAGAATGCCTACAAGGAATGGAAGATGGGATGGATCAGCAAGGAAAGCTATGTCATGGAGGTCAGAAAGTCTAAGCATAAAGTGAGAACTGCCAAAAGGGAAGTAGAGTTGGACCTTGCAAAGGGAATTAAAACCAATATTAAAAGACTCTATAGCCATATAAATAAGAAGAAAACAAGGAAAGAAGAAGTGGGACCGCTAAGCACTGAGGATGGGATGGAGATTAAAGATGATCTAGGCCTGGCCCCACAGCTAAACAAATACTTTGCCTCAGTTTTTAATGAACAGCTTACGGGTAGTGGCAGGGAGTCTAATGGCAATGAGGCTATGGAGGTAGAAATTACCAGATCCGAGGTAGAAGTCAAACTCAAACAGCTTAATGGGACGAAATCGGGGAGCCCACATAACCTCCATCCAAGAATATTAAAGGAACTGGCATATGAAATTGCAAGCCCAATAGCAAGGATTTTTAATGAATCTATAAACTTGGGTGTCATACCCTATGACTGGAGAATTGCTAATCTTGTTCTTATCTTTAAGAAAGGGAAATATGTGATCCAGGAAACTACAGGCCTGTTAGTTTGATGTCAATTGTATGCAAGATCTTGGAACAAATTTTGAAAGAGAAAGTAGTTAAAGACAGAGGTGAACAGTAATTAGGATAAAATATAACATGGTTTTACAAAAGGTAGATCATGCCAGACCAACTTGATCACCTTCTTTGAAAAAATAACTGATTTGTTTAGACAGAGGATTTCAGTAAGCCATTTGATATAGTTCTACATAGGAAATTATTAGTTTAATTGGAGAAGATGAGGGTTAATATGAGAATTGAAAGGTAGATAAGGAAATGGTTAAAGGGGAGACTACAACAGGTCATACTGAAAGGTGAACTGTCAGGCTTGCGGGAGGTTACTAGTGGAGTTCCTAGGGATCCAGGGTTCCTAGGGATCCAGGGATCAGTCTTGGGATCAAATCTTATTTAACATTTTTATTACTGATTTTGGCACAAAAAGTGAAAGTGTGCTAATAAAATGTGTGGATGACACAAAGTTAGGAGGTATTGCCAATACAGAGGAGGACCGGAATATCATACAAGAAGAACTGGATGACCTTGTAAACTGGAGTAATAGAAATGGGATGAAATTTAATAGTGCAAAGTGCAAGGTCATGCATTTAGGGACTAACTACAAGAATTTTTGCTATAAGATGAGAAATTATCAGTTGGAAATGGCAGAGGAGGAGAAAGATGTGGGTGTATTGGTTGATCACAGGATAAATCAAACTGGAACAGGTGCAGAGAAGGGCTACTAGGGTGATCCGAGGGATGGAAAACCTACCTTATGAGAGGAGACTCAAAGAGCTTGGCTTGTTTAGCCTAACCAAAAGAGAGTTGAGGGGAAGTATGATTGCTCTCTATAAATACATCAGAGGGATAAATACCAGGGACTGGAGAGGAGTTATTTAAGTTAAGTGCCCATGTAGACGCAAAAACAAATGGATATAAACTGGCCATCAACAAGTTTAGGCTTTAAATCAGGCAAAGGTTTCTAACCATTAGAAGAGTGAAGTTCTGGAACAGCCTTCCAAGGGGGGCAATGGGGCCAAAAAACCTATCTGGCTTCAAGACTGAGCTTGATAAGTTTATGGAGGGCATGGTATGATGAGATTGCCTACAATAGCATGTGTCCCATTGGCGACTGCCTGTAGCAAAAATCACCAACTGCTGGAGACAGGACACTAGATGGGGAGGGCTCTGAGTCAGTACAGCGAATTCTTTCCCAGGTATCTGCCTGGTGAGTCTTGCCTTGATGCTCAGGGTCTAATGATTATCATATTTGGGGTCTGGAAAGAATTTTCCCCTGGGTCAAATTGGCAGAGACCCAGAGGGCAGGGGGTGTTTCGCCTTCCTCTGCAGCATGGGACATGGGTCACTTGCAGGTTTAAACTAGTGTAAATGATGAATTCTCTGTAACTTGACATCTTTAAACCATTATATGAGGACTTCAGTAACTCTGCCAGAGGTTAGGGTATTTCAGGAGTGAGTAGGTGAGGTTCTGTGGTCTGCAATGTGCAGGTCAGACTAGATGATCATGATGGTCCCTTCTGACCTTAAAGTCTATGAGGTCTGGGAAACATACTCAGTGCCACAGCTAAATACAAGACAGAACAGTTTAATTTAAAATTAAATGTAATCTTAACTTTTTCAATTCCATCTGTTCCATCTTGTGTTTAGCTGTGGCACTGAGTACGTTTCCCAGCCCTGAAGAAGAGCTCTTCGTAAGCCTGAAACCTTGTCTCTCTCACCAACAGAAGTTGGTCCAATAAAAAAATATTACCTCACCCACCTTGTTTTTGTTTTGCTGTAATAAAGCTACACCCCAGTTTGATCTTTGGTTAGTTGTTCAAGACAGCTGGATAGACGTTGCTGCAACTTTGGAATAGGGAAAGATCTGTCACTTTAAAGAACCAGAAAACATGGGGAATGGGACAAATGACCTCTGATGGACCCTGGCATTACCAGTCTGCTACTGACTGATTTAAAGATCAGATAATTTTTTAAAAAAAAAATGTATGAACAGGAAACAAAAGGAAAATTTTAAAACCACAGTTCAAGGTGGAAGAACATGTGAAATCTGCAAAGATCTGTATTTGGGCCATATTTTTTGGTACAGAAATGTCCTTTTTGAAAGTACATATTTATAGCCAGATACATATCCTCATTTGGTAAAAGAATTGTCCAATTCTGGACAAGTATAAATACAGAAGGCCAAAGTAAACAAATGAAGAATTCTGGTAGGTGGATCATATGGAGTATGCCATGCAATGTAAACAAATGAGATAATGAAACCAAAGGCAAAAATATATATATATGCATGCACACCCACATGCATAGACACCCACACAAGCAGCTGCAGTTGCTTCCACAGAAATACAAAACAGATTACAGACCAGAAAAAGAGACCTCAGGGGATGACAGGTGATCAAAGTATTAGATTAAACCATGTGCACAGAATATGCAGATAATAAAAAAAGGCAAAGAAGATTTTGAAATGTGCAATATAGGAAAGCATTAAGGATCCAGACAGAATAAAACACTGTATGTGAAACACTATAGGCAGTTCATGTTATGACATCAGTGTTGTTAGAGAAATTACAAGAGCAGCTTGTTGTATGTAATCTTAGCTTTTTAAATATATTAGTGTATTATTTCTTATTATGTAACCTTTGGAAATAATCCAATTTCTTTTCAACATCAGTCCTCTTCTCCTTCCCTTGAGCATATGTGATGACAAAGCAGTCACAGTACCAAGCCTGTACTAAAACAAAAATAATCATGGCCCAATTATCCCCACAAGGAGAACAGTGTAAAGTGAATCCTCCACACACATCTATGCACCTCAGAGGCATCTTTGCGGGCAGCAGGAGTCGGAGACTCAACCACACCCGTGGCAACGCACTTCTAGCTCAGGATGTACTCTTCTAATACATCTTGGTGGACTGAAAGGAATGAACCCCTTGGTGGTCTTCCACTTCTTATCGTTGCTCCTATATTTTTATCCAAATAGATGTATAGCCATGCAAATCAGTATGCAGAACATTTCATAACTCTGTCCTGTGAGCAATTTTTTGTTGAAACATTTCATGGCATGGGGGAAGAACATTTGTTTTGATGATGATTTTCAACTTCTCTAAAACCTAAGTTGCAGTCAGTTCACCTGCACAAAATAACTGAAAGAGACAATACTTAAGAGATTTATTCCATGCAAAAGCAGCCTCCTTGCATTAATCCAACATTAAGTTTGTGAAGTCAAGCACATTAAAGTTAGGAAATACAGCATCAAGGTTGAAAGCTACACCTTAATTCTGTAATCATGGGCTAGTGTTCTCTCATAAAGCATTTATTAATTAGCATAATACAATACTAACTTCCCAAGGTAAAATCCTGTTTCTCTGCACACAAAACCTAATAAAAAACTAAAACAGAGACACTGTTGGAGGAGAATGGAATCTTCTTCCCAACCCTGGGGCAGGGCATAGGGTAATTGCAGATTCTGCAGTGACTGCCCATCAGGAAGCTGGGATTCAAGAATCTGAACATTCCCAGAACCATTGAGCATGCTCTACCTCTCCCCAGGCCAACATAAAGCTCTATGTCTCTCAGGAAGCTACAGAGTCCTAAACACGTGTGATGGGGTGTACTTCCCACACTGGCCATGAAAAAGCTGAAGTGGGCCAGGTGGGCCAAATCAGCCAATTAAGCTGCAAACCAGGGAGATTTGGGGTGTGGTGGGAGATAATTAGAAGGAAGCTCACCTGTGAGGGAACAAATGGGGCTTCTATAAAGCCAGGAGGCTGGCAATGGTGGGGACCGGAGGAAGCCTGCAGTCTCTCTGATGTAAGGGAGAAAGAAGGGGGATAAGAACCCATGAGAAAGGGTTTACCTAGTAGGCCTAAGAGAGAGGTAGTCCAGGGAAGAGAGCAGTAAGGTTGGTGAGGACCCAGACCATAACTGCTTGCTATAGGGCCCTAGATTGGAACCCAGTGCAGAGGGCAGACTTGAGTTCCGGACATCCACTGCAGAGTGGTACTGCTTGGGGGCAGTGGATGGGAAGACTGAGTCACTGCAGGATTGACATAGTCAGGGCAGCGGGCATGAGGACTGCCTGACGCTGCTTGTGTAGAGAGACTTGGAAAGACTCCACCGGAAAGGGAAACACAGTGTGACCTGGCCGGAGGGCCAAGTCACGAAGCAGCTGTACTGCGACTCTGTGAGTGGGAGAAGAGTGCAATGGTGGAAGAGAAGAGAGGGGACATTGAACTGAGCAGATCTAATTGCCAGGATTGCCAGAAGGGGGCGCCATCCAGCAGCAAGTACATCCTGACAATACCTCAACCCAGTGTAAATGTGGTGTTACTGCTCAGTCTTGGAACTTCCACAGCTACTGGATTTGGCTCCAAATATAATGGAGAAATTAAAACAAAACTGCCTGATTGTTTAACATTTGCTTATTCCTGCAGGTATCATCTTTGACACAGTGAAGAATATGGCCATTTAATAAAGTATGAAAAGTGTATTGGCCTCTTGTTGTGCACTGCAATGTTACTGAATTTCAGTCAAGCCCCATGGGAAAGACTTGTGTGTGATCCTGAAACTGTGTCACAGTCATTTCAAGTTGCTTCTGTACACAGCACACTTGTTTCTGGCACAAACACTGTTGACCAACAGAGTAAGGTATTTGCTGGACATGTGAGGAACAATGCAGAAAGAAAAGTTAAAGCACCGGGCTGATTCTCAGGAGATCTAAACTCAAATCACAACTCTGCCACACACTGAGTACATCATTTTGAACAGAAACTTCCTATGCCTCAGTTTAGTCATCTAAAATGGGGCTAAACACCTCCCAAAGGGATCAAAACAATACATCCATTCTACATTTACCGATCTCCAGTTCAAAGACACTATGCTTTCTCTCTGGAGCAGACGGATCTAGACTGCTACAGAAAGTTTCTCTTAGACACTGATGTCAACTACATGTCACTGAGGATTACTGAGAACATAAAGTCCCTTTTATTGACATTAGGCTTCAGGTGAGAAAAAAAAAAGCACAGAAGTGTCTGTAGAAGCAAAAATAAAGAAAACACCCATCACACCTTGAAAACACCCAGCAAGGAGGACAGGAAAGAGCATCTATCCTCTTGATCTTATTCTCACACTACATTTTTAATTGCAGAAATGAAAGAAATGCCCTTTCACAGGGAAGAAAACAAGACTACACATGAATAGAAACCTACCGAATTACAGCCCACTAATATGATATCGGGCAACCGCAGAAGAGTTATTAAAGAAGCCAAAAAACACATTAGGGTGAACTAAGGTCACCTCAGCTGTGACAGTGTGCATGGCTAGTTGGACAGGTAATCAGCCTCCAGAGAGAATGAGAATGAGCACAGAATACAAAATAATGAGCTGTTCAGCTTTCAGATGCTCTGGGGAAAAGGGCTTTTTGTTAACAATCAAAATTTGAGTATTTTTTTAAGCTTTTGCAAGTGCAGCAAAGCGCTGCATTTCCAAAGTGCTTTTTCACCCAAGATTCATCAATCATTCTGTGGGCAGACAAGCCATGAAAACTTAAAAATGAATAATTGATTATTTTACAATCGGAGGCAATAGAGTCATTTTAGAATTTCACATGGACAGCATCATGATCTTAGATGGCACAAACGGCTAGAAAACCCCAGCTTCTCCAGCAGTTGGAGTCTTTATTGACTTGTTCCATTTTTAGGTAGATGAAACAAAGATGAATTCTTGAAGTGAGCTGTTGCCAAGTCTATGAGAAGTTCCTGCTCTGAGACAATATGAACTAAGTTATGGCAGCCTCTAAATAGGGGCACTAGGAAGGAGAGGAAAGAGGGTGCCTCCTTCCCACTCCTATAACAGAGGCAACCAAATTACTGCTGCCTGCACTCCAGAGGCTTAATGCGTGAATGCTCTGCAGCCAAAAACACTGCCTTTAGCGCACACCACTCCAAAGAGATTACCTCTAGGTGAAGGTTGGGTATATGCCCCTCTGGTGCACCAGCAAGCACCTGCAGGACTGTACTGGAGTGACACTGCTTAAGTAATGAAGCCAGATTTCCTAATTGGTGCAACATGAAATATGGGGGGGAAAATCTGCCACATACATCGCCCCATGCTGTGCACAATGGGAGTTGTGTGTACAGACAAAAGGGCAGCAATAATGAACCAAGTTTTGCTCTCCTCCTATAGAAAGAAAACCCAGCCATTACTTCACCATTGTAAGGTTCTTCCAGTTGCATAGGACTTTAGTATTTAGCATAAAAGTGAGCTATTTCCTATTCACAGATATTTGGGGACTGGTCTAGACTAGAAACTTTTACTAGTATATTAAGGCTGCTTAGGGATGTGATTTTGGTCACATTTTTATTCTGAGAAAAGCCCTTGTGTTAGACTCAGGCCAAAAAAAAAAGTCATTTTGCCAATATGGCTTCTTTCGTTTGGGGAACTGGCATAAGCTATCCTGGCAAAAGCACTTTCATACCAGTATAAACTGTGAATATAGTAGCAGGATTTGATGTTATAGCTATACCAGCAAACCTTTTCTAGTACAGACCTGACCTTAGGTGACGCCAGACAACAAAGTATTTGATCAGGTAAGTCACTGAACTGACAACTTACAGAATAAAAGTCACACGGCTACAAGTACCATGCACTGAAGAGGACTATTCTGACAACCATCTACAGTATCCTTTCCTAGAATGGCAGCCGCCCGAGTCCCACCATTTCCAGTTTCCCATATCTTTCTACTTGTGTTCACTTTTCATTATGATCATCATCTCCCTGGGAGTGCCACACTGAGAATGACAAAGATGCTGTGGAATGTAGTAGCATGACTTTTAGTTCCCTGGCTTGTTACTGAATCTGTGCTTTTCTCATGGGACTGCATAAAAGTTGTTAGCTAGGAAGAGGCGGAGAGAACCTTTAGTTCTAAAAGCCTGATTTTAAATGCAGTTGTTACATCCCTTTAAAAGAGACTTGCTCTACCATTTAGAAGCTTCTCATTATTTGTATGGCCCAATCACAAAGGGCTTGATCCTGCAAACACAAGTATATGAATAACTTTAGCTAAGTGAGTAGCCCTATTGGAGTTAATGTGGCTTTTCACGTGCTTGATTGCTTGCAGGATCAGGATCACAGTTGTTCCACATGCAGAATTTCCATTCTCTGAATACCTGTATATGGCAGTCATAATGTCTGAGCAACTCACTGAGTTCCATTCACAGATCAGCTGTGGGATAGAACTCAGACAAAGTTGTGGGGGTGGGAATCATATAAATCATAGAAATCTAGCACTGGAAGGAACCTTGATAGATCATCAAGTCCAATCACCTGCACTGAAGCAGGACTAAGTATTATCTGAACCATCATTGACAGGTATTTTTCTAACCTGTTCTTAAAAACCTCCAATGTCAGAGATTCCACAACCTCCCTAGCTAATTTGTTCCAGTGCTTAACTACCCTTACAAGTTAGGCAGTTTTTCCCAATGTCTAACCTAAATCTCCCTTGCTGCAATTTAAGCCCATTGCTTTTTGTCTCATCCTCAGTGATTAAAGAGAACAATTTAGCACGCTCATCTTTATCACAAACTTTTATGTACTTGAAGATCATTATGTCCCCACTCAGTTTTCTATTCGCAGTCTCCCAGGTTTTTTCAATCTTTCCTCATAGGTCATGTTTCTTTACTCATATTTGTTGTTCTCTGGACTTTCTCCAATTTGTCCTTCCCAAAGTATGGTGCCCAGTACCGTACACTGTACTGCAGTTGAGGCCTCATCATTGCTCGGTACAGTAGAAGAATTACTTCTCTTGTCTTGATTACAACACTCCTGCTAATACATCCCAGAATTATGTTCACTTTTTTTTTTCTGCAACAGTATTGCATTGTGGACTCATTTAATTTGTGATCCAGAAGAGCACTCCTTCCTAAGCAATCATTCCCCTTTTTGTATTTGTGCAATTGGTTATTCCTCCCCAAATATAGCACTTTGCACTTGTCCTTATTGAATCTCATCCTATTTATTTTAGACCTTTCATCAAAATCATTTTGAATTCTAATCCTGTCCTCCAAAGCCCTTACAATCCCCCTCATCTTGGTATCATCTGCATATTTTATAAGTGTACTGTCTATGCCAGTATCTAAATACTTTATGAAGATACTGACTAGAACCAGACCCAGGACAGCTCTCTGCAGGACCTCACTCAAGATGCCCTTCCAGCTTCACTGTGAATCATTGGAAAACCATACCCCCAGAGACATTATCAATCAGTTGTGCACCCATATTTTAGTAGGTTCATCTAGGCTATATTTCCCTATTTCATTAACGAAAAGGTCATGTGAGACTATCACAAGCCTTACTGAAGTCGAGATATATGACATCTGCTGCTTTCCTCCTATTCACAAGGCTTGTTACCCTGTCGGAAAAGAATATAAGGTTGGTTTGACATGATTTGACATGACTGGAATATTGGTATAGAAGGATACTGCTTGGTCAGGAAGGAAAGGCAGGGGGAAAATGGAGGAGGTGTTGCCTTATATATTAAAAATGTATACACTTGGACTGAGGTTGAGATAGAAATAAGAGACAGACTTGTTGAAAATCTCTGGATAAGGATAAAAGGGGTAAAAAACCAAGGGCGATGTGAAGGTGAAGAGGTGGATGAGATTTTTTTTAAACAACTAATAAAATCATCCAAAGCACAGGACTTGGTGGTGATGGGGGACTTCAACTACCCAGATATCTGTTGGGAAAATAACAGAGCAGGGCACAGATTATCCAACAAGTTCTTGGAATGTATTATAGACTTTTTTTTTATTTCAGAAGGTGGAGAAAGCTACTGGGGGGAGGCTGTTTTAGATTTGATTTTGAGAAATAGGGAAGAACTGGTTGAGAATTTGAAAGTGGAAGGCAACTTGAGTGAAAGTGATCATGAAATGATAGAGTTCATGATTCTAAGGAATGGCAGAAGGGAGAACAGCACAATAAAGATAATGGATTTCAAGAAGGCAGACATTAGCAAACTCAGGGAGTTGGTAGGTAAAATCCCATGGGAAGCAAGTCTAAGGGGAAAAACAAGGGGGAAAACAATTGAAGATAGTTGGCAGTTTTTCAAAGAGATATTATTAAGGGCACAAGAGCAAACTATCCCACTGTGTAGGAAAGATAGGAAGTATGGCAAGAGACCACCCTGTCTTAACCAGGAGATATTCAATGATCTAAAAATCAAGAAAGAGTTCTACAAAAAGTGGAAACTCAGACAAATTACAAAGGATGAATATAAACAAATAACACAAGTATGTAGGGACAAAATTAGAAAAGCCAAGGCACAAAACGAGATCACACTAGCTAAGGACATAAAAGGAAACAAGAAAACATTCTACAAATACATTAGAAGGAAGAGGAAGACCAAACACAGAGTAGGCCCATTACTTAATGAGGGGGGTAAGGCAATAACAGAAAATGTGGAAATGGCAGAGATGCTTAATGACTTCTTTATTTCGGTTTTAACCAAGAAGGTTGGTGGCGATAGGACGTCTACCATAGTGAATGCCGGTGAAAATGAGATAGAATCAGAGTCTAAAATAGGGAAAGAACAAGTCAAAAATTACTTAGAAAAGTTAGATGTCTTCAAATCACTAGGGCCTGATGAAATGCATCCTAGAATACTCAAGGAGCTGACTGAGGAGATATCTGAGCCATTAGCAATTATCTTTGAAAAGTCATGGTAGGCAGGAGACATTCCAGAAGACTGTAAAAGGGCAAATATAGTGCCTATCTATAAAAAGAGAAATAAGGACAACCCAAGAAATTACAGACCAGACAGCTTAACTTCTGTACCCAGAAAGATAATGGAGCAAATAATTAAGCAATCAATTTGCAAACACCTAGAAGATAATAAGGTGATAAATAACAGTCATCATGGATTTGTCAAGAACAAATTGTGTCAAACCAACCTGATAGCTTTCTTTGACAGGGTAACAAGCCTTATGGATAGGAGGGAAGCCGTAGATGTGGTATATCTTGACTTTAGTAAGGCTTTTGATACTGTGTTACATGACCTTCTCCTAAACAAACTAGGCAAATGCAACCTAGATGGAGCTACTATAAGGTGGGTGCATAACTGGTTGGAAAATCATTCCCAGAGAGTAGTTATCAGTTGTTCATAGTCAAACTGGAAGGACATAACAAGTGGGGTCCCATAGGGATCAGTTCTGGGTCCGTTTCTGTTTAATATCTTCATCAATGATTTAGATAATGGCATAAAGAGTACACTTATAAAGTTTGGGGATGATACCAAGCTGGGAGGGGTTGCAAGTGCTTTGGAGGATAGGATTAAAATTCAAAAAGATCTGGACAAACTGGAGAAATGGTCTGAAGTAAATAGGATGAAATTCAATAAGGACAAATGCAAAGTACTCCATTTAGGAAGGAACAATCAGTTGCACATATACAAAATGGGAAATGACTGCACAGGAAGGAGTACTGCGGAAAGGGATCTGGGGGCCATAGTGGATCACAAGCTAAACCTGAGTCAACAGTGTAATGCCGTTGCAAAAAAAGCAAACATCATTCTGGATTGTATTAGTAGGAGTATTGTAAGCAAGACACGAGAAGTAATTCTTCTGCTCTACTCTGCACTGATTAGGCCTCAACTGCAGTATTGTGTCCAGTTCTGGGTGCCACATTTCAGGAAAGACGTGGACAAATTGGAGAAAGCCCAGAGATGAGAACAAAAATGATTAAAGGTCTAGAAAACATGACCTATGAGGGAAGATTGGAAAAGCTGGGTTTGTTTAGTCTGGAGAAGAGAAGACTGAGAGGGGACATGATAACAGTTTTCAATACATAAAAGGTTGTTACAAGGCAGAGGGAGAAAAATTGTTTTTCTTAACCTCTGAGGATAGGACAAGAAGCAATGGGCTTAAATTGCAGCAAGGGCGGTTTAGGTTAGACATCAGGAAAAACTTTCTATCAGAGTGGTTAAGCACTGGAATAAATTGCCTAGGGAGGTTGTGGAATCTCCATCATGGGGATATATAACAGCAGGTTGGACAAGCACATGTCAGGAATGGTCTAGATAATACTTAGTCCTGCCTTGAGTGCAGGGGACTGGACTAGATAACCTCTCGACATACCTTCCAGTTCTATGATTCTATGTTGACTGTTACTTATCACCTTATCTTCTGGGATAGCAATGACTACTTCTGTTCCAATCAGAGTCAGTGGCTACTTCAGTGTGAGCAGGATTGGGCTCAAAGTGAATTTAGGGGCCAATCTAAAGTCCACTGAAATCAATGGAAAGATCCCTGATGTACTTCAATAGACACTAAGACCCCAAAACACTGCAAAGAGTGAAAAAACACTTTTCAAAAGTCTCTGATGCACAATGCCCACCACTAATGAAATAAATACTCCCCTCCCAACCCCCCCAAAAAAGCCTGAAATTAGAGCTGGTCAAAAAACCCAGTAAGTATATTCCACAAAACAAGTTTGAAAATATGAAGAATTCTCATTGCATTTGAACTTTCTCAAATTCTGACGTAAAGAAGTTTTTATGAGAGAAGGACAAAACAAAACAAACCACCGCCACACAAAACATACTTTCCCCCTTTTTCCAGTGGTGAGGAAGGAAAACAAAAGAAAGCTGGAGTCCTCACCAAAACTAAAAGAAATTTAAGGGGAAAAAATGAAAACTTCACTGAAAACGTCTAACAAAACTAACTCATTTTATCATAAAAAATTTATTTTGTCAAAGGCATTTTCTATTAAAAAATAAATTTGGCTATGTCCTAACAGATAAAGGACAACATCGGGTATTAGTGTGTGTTAGATACAGACCACCAAATCAGTTTTTTTAATAGGGTGACTGACTTCTTACACATCTATCAATAATGTGTTGTGGACGAGAGAGGGGGTTGGTGAGATCATGGGGAACTTCAAGTTGAGTGATATATTCTGAACACCCATCATGCTACCAGTACTAAATCATTCTTGGCATTTCTAAATATTATAGATGACAATTTCCTAACCCTAAAAGTGTTGCATCCACCTCATCTTGACAGATAAAGAGGAACTGATAACAGAACTAAACATTAATGGTAGCTTAGGCACAAGTGATCATGACTTGATCACATTTATAATGTGCAAACTGAATAAAAGTCCAGACCATAATATATATATACTTGGAGCTTTAAAAGGGCTAATTTCACAAAGCTGAAAAGAATTATGAGCCAAATTAGCTGGGAGGAAGAATTTAATCAGAGAGATGTGAATGCTACTTGGGATTTGTTTAAGAATACTTCACTATATGCCCAAAAAGCCACCATCACACATTCAAGGAAGGCCATATTAGTTAAAATATCAACCTGGTTTAGAGGGGAAGTGAACACAGCTATAAAATATTTTTATATATATAAACAAATGGAGGAAAGGGGAAGTTGATAATAATATAAATCAGAAGCCAGGCATTGTAGAAAATTTACAAGGAAAGCAAAGGGATACAAGGAGAACTCTCTGGCCAGCAGAGTTTAGGACAACAAGGAGGAAGTTTTTTAAGTATATTAAGAACAAAAAGAATCCCAGAAATGGTATTAGTCCATTGCTAAATGGAAATGGCAGAATTAATAATAATGCAGAAGAGGCAGAAGTAATCAGCAAATATTTCTGTTGTGGCGGGGAGGACAAATGTTGTGCTGCCATGTGTTAATAACAGTCTTTCAGTTCATGGCTCTACGCTATTTAACATTTTGCTCAATGACCTGGAAGAAAACAAAATCAATACTGATAAGATCTGCAGATGACACAAAGATTAGGGGGAGTAGTAAATAATGAAGAGGACAGATCACTGATACAGAGTGATCTGGACCACTTGGTAAGCTGGGCACAAGCAAACAATATGCATTTTACTACAGATAAATGCAAACATATACACCTAAGAACAAAGCATGTAGGCCATAATTACAGGATGGGAGACTCTATCCTGGGAAGCAGTGACTCAAAAATATTTTGGGATCATCATGGATAATCAGTTGAATACAAGCTCCTATTTGTGGCCAAAAGGGCTAATGTGATCCTTGGATGCATAAACAGAAGAATCTCAAGTAGGAGTAGAGACCTTATTTAACCACTGCAGTTGGTATGGGTGCAACCGCTGCTGGAATACTGTGTCCAGTTGTGATGTCCGCAATTAGAGAAGGATGTTGATAATTTGGAGAGGGTTCAGAGAAGAGCCACAAGAATGATTACAGGATTAGAAAACAAGTCTTTTATAGTGATAGACTCAAGGAGCTCAGTCTATTTAGATTAAAGAAAACGGTAAGGGGTAATTTGATTATAAACTGTAAGTACCTACATAGGGAACAAATATTTGATAAAGGGCTCGTCAATCTAGCAGAGAAAGGTATAACATGAGCCAGTCGCTGGAAGTTAAAATCAGGCAAAGTCAGATTGAAAATAAAGCATAAATTTTTGACAGTGAGAATAACTATTGGAACAATTTACATCAAGGGTTGTAGTGGATTCACCATCACTGACAATTTTTAAATCAATTTAAATTTCTAAAATATATTATCTAGAAATTATTTTGTGGGAGTGCTGTGGCTTGTGTTATACAGGAGGTCAGACTAGATGATCACAGTCGTCCCTTCTGGCCTTGGAATCTATGAAGCACAACCAGCTCTACCTAAAGTTTATAAAGAATAGGAGTCAGGTCCAAAAATCCAAATCACTATCAAAAACCTACGCTAGCACCAAGAAAGCCAAATAGATTTTTTGTGTTTACACTTTTGAGTAAGTAGGTAGCACAATCTGAGCTTGAGTGACATCTTCAAAATGTAGAAAAATATTAACAGAGTGAAAAGAGATTACAAATGGGATAGCCAGCATTTATTCCTGCTGTAAGGAACCTCACACTTTATTTACGCATACAAATGAGAGCTACTAAAAGGATGATTTAAAGTTAAATTGGGAGGAAGAAAAAGTTAAAAAGCCTCCTGAGAAAGGATTTGGATCATTATACACTGTAGGTGGCCCTAGAAGACAGACAGTGCAGATAAGTAAATGCATGTCAAATAATATGATGAATATAGGAGGACTTATCACAGTGTCATTGACTGAAACACCAATCTTCAGAGGTGTGCTCTTAGAGGAGATAAGTGACAATATCCTATCAGATGGGCCAGTGGCAGAAAAATGTGGTCTGATGGTACCTGAATTTTGGCCAGATACCCACGAAAAATCACTATTAAGAGCACAGTGGCAATAACAGTGGTCAGAATACTGTAGTATATACATTAAATGGACTATAAAACATAGCAAGTGTCAACATATCAGTGCTAAGACCTCACATATGGTGACTAGAGCTGGGGTGAGTAATTCATGAATAATTTAGCCTCTTTCTGTTTGCAAAATATCAACAAGCAGGATCACGATTTCCTCACATTTACTTTATTCATCATTTGAAGTGATAAAAATTTGTTATTGCAATTTAGGTCTATAGATGGATCACAATCATTTCTCTGCATGTATTCAATATCCAGTGGTGATTAGATGGGATTATCTTCCTAAATTAGGTCTTTCTTTGAGTTCTTTGACTGGATAAGTGTGTGAGCAATTCTACCAAATACTTGTAGATGTAGCTCAAAATTAACTAATTTTTCATGAATGTTTGTGGTAATAAAACTAGATAATACTAATATGTTGATAATCAACATTAAAATAGGCACTAGAACAGCAAATCCAAATTCATATATAGATTACAGCAAATAGTTGCAGAAAAAATTAGTGTTAGCATATCTATAATGCTGATAGAGATTACCATAATAAAGGTAACAGCGCTCTCCTTGAATAGGAATTAATAGCACAAACATTGGGGTACAGTAATTCCTCACTTAAAGTCATCCCAGTTAATGTCGTTACATTGCTGATCAATTAGGGAACATGCTCATTTAAAGTTGTGCAGTGCTCCCTTATAACATTGTTTGGCAGCTGCTTTGTCCACTGCTTGCAGGAAGAGCAGCTCATTGCAACTAGCTGGTAGGGGCTTGGAACCAGGGTGGACTGGCAGCCGCCGCGCCCCCCCGCCCCCCGCATCAGCTCGCCTAAGGGTATGTCTACACTATGGAATAAGGTTGAATTTATAGAAGTCGGTTTTTTAGAAATCGGTTTTATATATTCGAGTGTGTGTGCCCCCACAGAAAATGCTCTAAGTGCATTAAGTGCATTAACTCGACGGAGCGCTTCCACAGTACCAAGGCTAGAGTCGACTTCCGGAGCATTGCACTGTGGATAGCTATCCCACAGTTCCCGCAGTCTCCGCTGCCCATTGGAATTCTGGGTTGAGATCCCAATGCCTGATGGGGCTAAAACATTGTCGCGGGTGGTTCTGGGTACATATCGTCAGGCCCCTGTTCCCTCCCTCCCTCCGTGAAAGCAAGGGCAGACAATTGTTTCGCGCCTTTTTTCCTGAGTTACCTATGCAGACGCCATACCATGGCAAGCATGGAGCCTGCTCAGGTAACCGTCACCCTATGACTCCTGGGTGCTGGCAGACGCGGTACGGCATTGCTACACAGTAGCAGCAACCTCTTGCCTTGTGGCAGCAGACGGTACAGTACGACTGGTAGCCATCGTCGTCATGTCCGAGGTGCTCCTGGCCACGTCGGCTGGGAGCGCCTGGACAGACATGGGCGCAGGGACTAAATTTGGAGTGACTTGACCAGGTCATTCTCTTTAGTCCTGCAGTCAGTCCTATTGAACCGTCTTATGGTGAGCAGGCAGGCGATATGGATTGCTAGCATTCGTACTGTACCATCTTCTGCCAGGCAGGCAAGAGATGAGGATGGCTAGCAGTCGTACTGTATCATCTTCTGCCGGGCAGGCAAGAGATGAGGATGGCTAGCAGTCGTACTGTACCATCTTCTGCCGAGCAGCCATGAGATGTGGATGGCATGCAGTCCTTCTGCACCGTCTGCTGCCAGCCAAAGATGTAAAAGATAGATGGAGTGGATCAAAACAAGAAATAGACCAGATTTGTTCTGTATTCATTTGCTTCCCCCCCTCCCCGTCTAGGGGACTCATTCTTCTAGGTCGCACTGCAGTCACTCACAGAGAAGGTGCAGCGAGGTAAATCTAGCCATGTATCAATCAGAGGCCAGGCTAACCTCCTCGTTCCAATAAGAACAATAACTTAGGTGCACCATTTCTTATTAGAACCCTCCGTGAACTCCTGTCTGAAATACTCCTTGATGTAAAGACACCCCCTTTGTTGATTTTAGCTCCCTGAAGCCAACCCTGTAAGCCGTGTCGTCAGTCGCCCCTCCCTCCATCAGAGCAACGGCAGACAATCGTTCCGCGCCTTTTTTCTGTGCGGACGCCATACCAAGGCAAGCATGGAGGCCGCTCAGCTCACTTTGGCAATTAGGAGCACATTAAACACCACACGCATTATCCAGCAGTATATACAGCACCAGAACCGGGCAAAGCGATACCGGATGAGGAGGCGACGTCAGCGCGGTCACGTGAGTGATCAGGACATGGACACAGATTTCTCTGAAAGCATGGGCCCTGCCAATGCATGCATCATGGTGCTAATGGGGCAGGTTCATGCTGTGGAACGCCGATTCTGGGCTTGGGAAACAAGCACAGACTGGTGGGACCGCATAGTGTTGCGGGTCTGGGACAATTCCCAGTGGCTGTGAAACTTTCGCATGCGTAAGGGCACTTTCATGGAACTTTGTGACTTGCTTTCCCCTGCCCTGAGGCGCATGAATACCAAGATGAGAGCAGCCCTCACAGTTGAGAAGCAAGTGGCGATAGCCCTGTGGAAGCTTGCAACGCCAGACAGCTACCGGTCAGTTGGGAATCAATTTGGAGTGGGCAAATCTACTGTGGGGGCTGCTGTGATGCAAGTAGCCCACGCAATCAAAGATCTGCTGATATCAAGGGTAGTGACCCTGGGAAATGTGCAGGTCATAGTGGATGGCTTTGCTGCAATGGGATTCCCTAACTGTGGTGGGGCCATAGACGAAACCCATATCCCTATCTTGGCACTGGAGCACCAAGCCGCCGAGTACATAAACCGCAAGGGGTACTTTTCGATAGTGCTGCAAGCTCTGGTGGATCACAAGGGACGTTTCACCAACATCAACGTGGGATGGCCGGGAAAGGTGCATGACGCTCGCATCTTCAGGAACTCTGGTCTGTTTCAAAAGCTGCAGGAAGGGACTTTATTCCCAGACCAGAAAATAACTGTTGGGGATGTTGAAATGCCTATAGTTATCCTTGGGGACCCAGCCTACCCCTTAATGCCATGGCTCATGAAGCCGTACACAGGCAGCCTGGACAGTAGTCAGGAGCTGTTCAACTACAGGCTGAGCAAGTGCAGAATGGTGGTAGAATGTGCATTTGGATGTTTGCTGGCGCAGTTTACTGGCTCGCTTAGACCTCAGCAAAACCAATATTCCCACTGTTATTACTGCTTGCTGTGTGCTCCACAATATCTGTGAGAGTAAGGGGGAGACATTTATGGCGGGGTGGGAGGTTGAGGCAAATCGCCTGGCTGCTGGTTACGCGCAGCCAGACACCAGGGCGGATAGAAGAGCACAGGAGGGCGCGGTACGCATCAGAGAAGCTTTGAAAACCAGTTTCATGACTGGCCAGGCTACGGTGTGAAAGTTCTGTTTGTTTCTCCTTGATGAAACCCCCCACCCCTTGGTTCACTCTACTTCCCTGTAAGCTAACCACCCGCCCCTCCTCCCTTCAATCACCGCTTGCAGAGGCAATAAAGTCATTCGCAAAAAGAAAAGGAGTACTTGTGGCACCTTAGAGACTAACCAATTTATTTGAACATGAGCTTTCGTGAGCTACAGCTCACTTCATCAGATGCTGTAGCTCACGAAAGCTCATGCTCAAATAAATTGGTTAGTCTCTAAGGTGCCACAAGTACTCCTTTTCTTTTTGCGAATACAGACTAACACGGCTGTTACTCTGAAATAAAGTCATTGTTGCTTCACATTCATGCATTCTTTATTCATTCATCACACAAATAGGGGGATGACTACCAAGGTAGCCCAGGAGGGGTGGTGGAGGAGGGGGGAAGGAAAATGCCACACAGCACTTTAAGCACAGCACTTTAAAAGTTTACAACTTTAAAATTTATTGAATGACAGCCTTCTTTTTTTTGGGCAATCCTTTGTGGTGGAGTGGCTGGTTGGCCGGAGGCCCCCCCACTGCGTTCTTGGGCGTCTGGGTGTGGAGGCTATGGAACTTGGGGAGGAGGGCGGTTGGTTACAGAGGGGCTGCAGTGGCAGTCTGTGCTCCAGCTGCCTTTGCTGCAGCTCAACCATACACTGGAGCATACTGGTTTGGTCCTCCAGCAGCCTCAGCATTGAATCCTGCCTCCTCTCATCACGCTGCCGCCACATTTGAGCTTCAGCCCTCTCTTCAGCCCGCCACTTACTCTCTTCAGCCCGCCACCTCTCCTCCCGGTCATTTTGTGCTTTCCTGCACTCTGACATTATTTGCCTCCACGCATTCGTCTGTGCTCTGTCAGTGTGGGAGGACAGCATGAGCTCAGAGAACATTTCATCGCGAGTGCGTTTTTTTTTCTTTCTAAGCTTCACTAGCCTCTGGGAAGGAGAAGATCCTGTGATCATTGAAACACATGCAGCTGGTGGAGAAAAAAAAAGGGACAGCGGTATTTAAAAAGACACATTTTATAAAACAGTGGCTACACTCTTTCAGGGTAAACCTTGCTGTTAACATTACATACATAGCACATGTGCTTTCGTTACAAGATCGCATTTTGCCTCCCCCCACCGCGTGGCTACCCCCTCAACCCTCCCCCCTCCCCGTGGCTAACAGCGGGGAACATTTCTGTTTAGCCACAGGCAAACAGCCCAGCAGGAATGGGCTCCTCTGAGTGTCTCCTGAAGAAAAGCATTCTATTTCAACCAGGTGACCATGAATTATATCTCACTCTCCTGAGGATAACACAGAGAGATAAAAAATGGATGTTGTTTGAATGCCAGCAAACATACACTGCAATGCTTTGTTCTACAATGATTCCCGAGTACGTGTTACTGGCCTGGAGTGGTAAAGTGTCCTACCATGAAGGATGCAATAAGGCTGCCCTCCCCAGAAACCTTTTGCAAAGGCTTTGGGAGTACATCCAGGAGAACCGCGAATGCCAGGACAAAGTAATCCTTTCACATGCTTGCTTTTAAACCATGTATAGTATTTTAAAAGGTACACTCACCAGAGGTCCCTTCTCCACCTGCTGGGTCCAGGAGGCAGCCTTGGGTGGGTTCGGGGGGTACTGGCTCCAGGTCTAGGGTGAGAAACAGTTCCTGGCTGTTGGGAAAACCGGTTTCTCCGCTTGCTTGCTGTGAGCTATCTACAACCTCCTCATCATCATCATCTTCTTCGTCCCCAAAACCTGCTTCCGTATTGCCTCCATCTCCATTGAAGGAGTCAAACAACATGGCTGGGGTAGTGGTGGCTGAACCCCCTAAAATGGCATGCAGCTCATCATAGAAGCAGCATGTTTGGGGCTCTGACCCAGAGCGGCTGTTCACCTCTCTGGTTTTCTGGTAAGCTTGCCTCAGCTCCTTCAGTTTCACGCGGCACTGCTTCGGGTCCCTGTTATGGCCTCTGTCCTTCATGCCCTGGGAGATTTTGACAAAGGTTTTGGCATTTCAAAAACTGGAACGGAGTTCTGATAGCACGGATTCCTCTCCCCAAACAGCGATCAGATCCCGTACCTCCCGTTCGGTCCATGCTGGAGCTCTTTTGCAATTCTGAGACTCCATCATGGTCACCTCTGCTGATGAGCTCTGCATGGTCACCTGCAGCTTGCCACGCTGGCCAAACAGGAAATGAGATTCAAAAGTTCACGGTTCTTTTCCTGTCTACCTGGCCAGTGCATCTGAGTTGAAAGTGCTGTCCAGAGCGGTCACAATGGAGCACTCTGGGATAGCTCCCGGAGGCCAATACCATCGAATTGTGTCCACAGTACCCCAAATTCGAGCCAGCAAGGCCGATTTAAGCGCTAATCCACTTGTCAGGGGTGGAGTAAGGAAATCAATTTTAAGAGCCCTTTAAGTCGAAATAAAGGGCTTCATCATGTGGACGGGTGCAGGTTTACATCGATTTAATGCTGCTAAATTCGACCTAAAGTCCTAGTGTAGACCAGGGCTAAGTTCCCTGTGCAGCAGCCGCCCAGCAGGCTATCAATTGCCGGGCAGTTCAGCTGTTCCTCCCCACACTGCCATGTGCTGCTCCTGCCCTCTGCCTTGGAGTTGCTCCAGGGAGCCTCCTGCTTGTGTGTCAGGAGCGGGGGTAGAGGGGTGCTAATGTCAGGGTGTCCTCCTGCCCCCCGCTTCTGTACCCATCTCCACAGAGTCAGGGGGGACCCGACAGGGCTCAGGACGGAGGGAGCTTGCTGGCAGCAGCTGCTGTCTCAACTTGCTGATCTACTTAAAAAGGCAGTGTGTACTTAGAGTGGGGTCAGCGTACTTAAAGGAGTACGCTTAATCATCATAGACTGCAAAAGTCCACATTCCTGACCAGCCCTTGTACTGGACAGGCAACTTGGCTGTAGGCAAATTGAAAGAGTTGGACTTGAAGGGTTGAATCGTCACTTGGATCTCTGGGTTGATTAAATTGGGGTCCACTAAGGAAGCATGGATAGCTGACACTTGTGCTCCGGTGTCCCTCCACGCGGTGACCTTCTTCCCGCCCACACTCACAGTTTCCCTCCGCTCCAAGGGTATCTGGGAGGTATCTGGGCCTGTGGACCTCTGGTGTGATTCCGGTGCAATGAACTGTAATCTGTTGGGGTTCTAGGGGCAGTTGGCCTTTACATGCCCCAGCTCGTTACACTTAAAACATCGTCCAGCTGACGGGTCACTGGGGCGAGGAGGGTTGCTGGAGAACGGGGTGGTGGGACGATAAGGGGTCTGGAGGGTTCTTTGGGAGGTAGGTGGGGCTTTGGGCGGCCCCCGGTAATAGGGTGTGGTCTGGGGTGGTCCCTTCTGGTCTCCGCTCCAACTGCGACCAGTTTTCTTCTTCTCCGCCACCTCCACCCATCTGGCTCCAATCTCTCCTGCCTCAATTACAGTTTTGGGTTTCCCATCTAGGATGTATCTTTCTATTTCCTCAGGAACACCCTCTAAGAATTGTTCCATTTGCATTAGGAAGGACAAATTTACTGGAGATTCAACACTTGCTCCTGATATCCAGGCATCCCAATGTTTCACAATGTGGTAGGCATGTCGGGTAAATGACATGTCTGGTTTCCACCTTAGGGCTCTGAACCTCTGACGAGACTGCTCGGGTGTTATCCCCATTCTGACTCTCGCCTTGGATTTAAACAGTTCATACTTGTTCATGTGTTCTTTAGGCATTTCAGCTGCCACCTCAGCTAAGGGTCCACTGAGCTGCGGCCTCAGCTCTACCATGTATTGGTCAGTAGAGATGTTGTACCCAAGGCAGGCCCTTTCGAAGTTTTCTAGGAAGGCCTCAGTATCATCGCCTGCCTTGTAGGTGGGGAACTTTCTGGGATGAGAAGTGGTACTTGGAGAAGGATTACTAGGGTTTGTTGGGATATTCTGCTGAGCCTTTATCTTCTCCATCTCCTCCACATACTTCCTCTCTTTTTCCTTCTCCTCCAGTTCTTTTCCCCCTCGCTTCCATAGCTCTCCTGTGAGCAGCCGCTTGGTGTTGTTCTGCCTCCCTTTCTTGTTCCTTCTTCAGCCGCATGAGTTCTATCTGTCTTTCATGTTCCCTTTGTCTTTCCTCAGCCTGAAATTTGGCTAATTCCAGCTGTAGTCGAGCTGAGGATTTGGTCATTCTAACCTCTCTGTTTTTAACTAACTTTACACCCGAGGTTTAGAAATAAACAAACAAAACGTGGCTGTAAAATTTTGCTGTGCTGGAATAGAATACCTATTCTCTGATAGTGACTGTCAGCCTACAGAAAAAGACAATTCCCTTGTCTCTGCTCTGGGCCCAAATTAAAGCAAAAAACCTCCAACTATTTGGAAACCTGCTTACCCAGCCCAAAGAAAAAGCAAATGGGTAGAACACACACCCCCTATTTACTTTTAGGAAGAAAAGAAAAAAAAACCTCTGGGTTGGAAGACTGTGAATTTCCCTGCAGGAGTTAAGTACCCTGCCTCCAGGCAAAGAAAACCTGCAATTCACAAGATAATCCCCTTTTGTCTCTGCTTGGCCACAGAGCAGAGAGAAACCAAGCTGCTTTCAGTTTCAAAGCTGCTTTCTGGACTTCCTAAAAATTCCTTTTTAAAATCTGTATTTCTAGTTCAAAAAATCTCAACTGGATCTCAAAATGACTTCAGGTTACTCCCACCTCTGCCACCATGTCAAGGTTCCTCCCCCACTCTGAACTCTAGGGTACAGATGTGGGGACCTGCATGAAAAACCTCCTAAGCTTATCTTTACCAGCTTAGGTCAAAACTTCCCCAAGGTACAAAATATTACACCCGTTATCCTTGGAATGGCCGCTACCACCACCAAACTAATACTGGTTACTGGGGAAGAGCTGTTTGGATGCGTCTTTCCCCCCAAAATACTTCCCAAAACCTTGCACCCCACTTCCTGGACAAGGTTTGGTAAAAAGCCTCACCAATTTGCCTAGGTGACTACAGACCCAGACCCTTGGATCTTAAGAACAATGAACAATCCTCCCAACACTTGCACCCCCCCTTTCCTGGGAAATGTTGGATAAAAAGCCTCACCAATTTGCATAGGTGACCACAGACCCAAACCCTTGGATCTGAGAACAATGAAAAAGCATTCAGTTTTTACAAGAAGACTTTTAATAAAAAATAGAAGTAAATAGAAATAAAGAAATCCCCCCTGTAAAATCAGGATGGTAGATATCTTACAGGGTAATTAGATTCAAAAACATAGAGAACCCCTCTAGGCAAAACCTTAAGTTACAAAAAAGATGCACAGACAGAAATAGTTATTCTATTCAGCAAAATTCTTTTCTCAGCCATTTAAAGAAATCATAATCTAACACATACCTAGCTAGCTTACTTACTAAAAGTTCTAAGACTCCATTCCTGGTCTATCCCTGGCAGAAACCAGCATACAGACAGACACAGACCCTTTGTTTCTCTCCCTCCTCCCAGCTTTTGAAAGTATCTTGTCTCCTCATTGGTCATTTTGGTCAGGTGCCAGCGAGGTTACCTTTAGCTTCTTAACCCTTTACAGGTGAGAGGAGCTTTCCCCTGGCCAGGAGGGATTTCAAAGGGGTTTACCTTTCCCTTTATATTTATGACAGCATCTCTCTCTCATACACAGAGTGTGTGTCTCTCTCTGCCATGCTGTCTCCCCTCCCTCCATTCGTGCTGCCTTGTAGAGTGAGGCAACATTAACAACAATGTGTTAATCCTTGAGGGCTCAGCGAGTGCTAGTTCATCATTTAGCAGTAAGGCATTCCCTGGGAAATATCCTACCCTCTTCCACCCTCTAACTCCACCACCTCAACCAAGCTTCACAATCATCATTGCTGTGTACAGTATTAAATTGTTTGTTTAAAACTTATACTGTGTATATGTGTATACACATAAACACACAGGTATATAAAAAATATATAGTCTTTTGTCTGGCAAAAAATTTCCCTGGAACTTAACCCCGCACCCCCCTCCCCTGCCCGCACCCCCATTTACATTCATTCTTATGGGAAAATTGGATTCGCTTAACATCATTTCGCTTAAAGTAGCATTTTTCAGGAACATAACAATAACATTAAGCGAGGAATAACTGTATTTGGAACTCTGTTTAAGAACCTTAACATTGGATAATATTTTCCATACACATTTCTAATATTTTATGGAAAGAGATAGATGCCATGTTATTAACCTAAAATTGAAGTTTTCAAAATTATAGAAAAGGGTCAGATAAAACCTGTCCATATTCAGACAAATGATAGCAAAGGAAACACTTGGGCAAACACGTTATTTCATGGTAAGTGTGATCAAGATATGTACAATTATGGAAAAAAACATTTTGCAGCTACCCCCTGTTGATGAATCAGGATGAGGGAAGAGTTTAAAATTCAGATTTGGATTTAGTCAGTAAGAGGTACAATAAGAAAAGGTGAATATGGCAACCAGTAAAGAGAGAGGATTTCATTTACACCGATTATTTAGTTTAGTTTAGTCGCAATCCTGGGGGCCTGTTTGATTTATGGAAGCATCCTCCAGCTGCCCTATGGGCCACAGAACTGCCAGGGAAGTAGAGTGAACCAAGGGGTGGGGGGTTTCATCAAGGAGAAACAAACAGAACTTTCACACCGTAGCCTGGCCAGTCACTTTGGATGAGCTATTACCAGCAGGATAGTGAGTTTGTGTGTGTGGTTTTTGGGAGGGGGGTGAGGGGGTGAGAGAACCTGGATTTGTGCAGGAAATGGCCCAACTTGATTATCATGCACATTGTGTAGAGAGTTGTCACTTTGGATAGGCTATCACCAGCAGGAGAGTGAATTTGTGTGGGGGGGTGGAGGGTGAGAAAACCTGGATTTGTGCTGGAAATGGCCCAACTTGATGATCATTTTAGATAAGCTATTACCAGCAGGAGAGTGGGGTGGGAGGAGGTATTGTTTCATATTCTCTGTGTGTATATAAAGTCTGCTGCAGTTTCCACGGTATGCATCCGATGAAGTGAGCTGTAGCTCACGAAAGCTCATGCTCAAATAAATTGGTTAGTCTCTAAGGTGCCACAAGTACTCCTTTTCTTTTTACATATATCTGTGTTAGTACACATTGATATTGCTGAAAGTTACCAGTGCGTTATCTAATAACCACAAGCCTCCTGGTACCCAAGAAAGAACATATCTGTTTTAGCTATTTGCACTTTTTACTCATGAAAAGTCAGGATGAACGAAAGTTAAATAGCGAACATCTGATGCAGAAGGACTTAGTAATCTTTAGTAAATTTAATTCATTCTTATGCCGCCTACACTCCTAGTTATTTCACTTGTTCTAAAAAGGCCTTATGTGACGAGACAGAGGTGACAAATGCATAATACGCAAGAGATATTTCAGATGTGTCATGGCATATAGGGAATAAATGTACTATGATACAGAACTGCAGCTACATTCACAATCATACTGTCACCTGATCTGTGATGCCTAAGCCATGAGATATTTAAAGAACCATCAGTCATAAGCATATACAGTTACAAAATATGTAACCACAAAACAGAGTAACAAAGATGGCTTCATTCAGAGTAGCAGCCGTGTTAGTCTGTATCCACAAAGAGAAAAGGAGTACTTGTGGCACCTTAGAGACTAACAAATTTATTTGAGCATAAGCTTTCGTGAGCTGTAGCTGTAATTTGTTAGTCTCTAAGGTGCCACAAGTCCTCCTTTTCTTTTTAAAGATGTCTTGAGTTAGCCATAACATTTTATATTACAGCCTAATATACTGACTAGAGCATTACAGAGATAGGAGGATACAAATTCATAGTCAAACACTGAATTCTCCTAAAATGGGCACGCATATGACGTTAAATATTTTTGTGCTGATCTACTCTGAATATTTAGTGTTTAAAATCCCTTAAAATCTTACTTGGACAGGAAGGAGGTTTGGGTTGCAATATACCATAAACATGTTATCTCGGGGAGCACTTGCTTTTACATTGTCTGAAGGATGTATACCCATTTCTCAAATTAGTCAATTTATTCATTTCTGTGTTTCACATTTGAAATGCATTGGAGCGTGCGACTGCCACGAAACTGCACAGTAGCACACCCAGTAGTACACTGGTGCAATGTTTCAGTAGAGGAACATCAACACCTACGAGACTATTAAAGTGTAAAAAGAATTATTAGAAAGTGAAGAGACAAGAGTCATGAAGGTTACTCATCCCAACCAAAGGGCAGAACATTATAAGTCATCAAGAAAATAGAAGTTGGATGTACACAGGCTTATTTCTTTGCTCCCTCATTTGAAAGTCATCTTGTCTTAAGTTCAGAAAAGAAAACAACATGAGCCCTGTGAAACAGGAAGGAAGGGTCTGGATACTCAGTCTTTTCCAAACTGGCTCATTTTGTATCTGTGGGAAAGGGACTAATACCTTAAAAAACTTGAGATCTTTACCAATGAAGGGAATATGAAATTATTCCTCCAGGTTATAACCAATGAAAGCAGCAATTTTTATATGAGCTGATCTATAAACAGATCAGCACATTCAGTAGGACATGATGTACGGCTAAAAATAAACAGCTGTAGCTGGCTAGAAAGCAAGACTATGGAGACAAAAATTGGGACCACTCAAGACGTAATTAGGTGCTGTCTGGGGAAAATATTGTATTAATAAAAGTTAGATTCCATCTTCCACATAGTCTTTTCTTGTGCCCTGATGGTTCTTCAATGCTAAATGTACTACTGAAGGAGGCAGCCTGGTAGGGCTATCTGGTAAAGTTCCTAATGCTGCTGATGGCAGAAGATTACTTTGGACTGTTGTTATGCTGTAATAAAGCTATCCATCTATGATAGACGTGAAATGCTCCTAAGTATAATTCGATTCTTCTGCTATCTGAAATTCCTGCAATATTACCAGCCTTTGGCAGGAGGCAAGAGAAAATAAATCCCATTCTGACCAAGAAATGCCAAAGAACCCTTAGGCAATAACACAAACGAGAGGGAGAGAGAGAAACACAATGAAATACACTCTAAAATTGGTTAGAGTGTGTTTTCTGAACGAGGGGAGCTAAAATGATGAAATGCAGATTTGTATTTTCACTGACCATGTTGACATTGCAATATATTGGAGAGTTCTTGTCATGTTGTGCATCAGTCTTGTGTTTAGAGATCAGATGGCAAAGCTTTTATCACCCATAGCCTGATTAAAAATCAGTTCCTATGGTGATTCCAAATGTTAACTGAGGAGGTTCTCTGAATCTATAATTTACCAGAGGCATTCTTTCTTGTAATTTATATACATTTCCATACGACCCACCTACATGCAACAACACTGAATTCAATTACAAAAGAAAAGATCTCAAGGATCAGAGAATGTAATTTCCAAGTTAGCTTTCGTATGGTGAACAGATTAATGGTTATAAGGTCTTGCATTATCTGCACAGGGAAGAGTAGGCATAGCACTACCAGAAGAAACCAACCTGCTTATGGAAAACAAGTGCACAAGAGAAAAACAGACTGTCTTTGTTGATTAACATGATCCTGTTAGCACACACAAAAATGTGCAGAGATGGAATATTTGTGAATGCCATTGCCAAAATATGGCCAAGGCAGTTTATGCAACCAAACATTTTCAGTAACATCTTAGCCTACAAATAAGCACTAGAACACATCACAGTTATGGGAGAGAATCCAAATGCAGAAAAGTATAGGACTCTGGATAAATGTAATGTGAAACATAATCAGTGGAAAAGTTCTCTCTATGGATGTGTGAAGATCACAATTTAAAGGCCATCTGGAGTTTTTGTAATTTTATGTAGCGGGATTATACACAATCTATTTCCTGCTCCCCTCCTGCAGCAACTCTCACATACACACACTTCAATAATTACCTAAATTGTCAAAAAAAAAAGCCGTACATGGGGTTCTCCCATCGGTGAAGGTAATCTATCTCCCCAAGAGGCAGTAGCTAGGTCAACAGAAGAATTCTTCTGTCGACCTAGCAGCATCTACACCTGGAGTAAGGTCGGCTACATCTCTCTCTCACACCCAAGAGATGTAGCTATGCTAAGGTACAGCCCCAGTATAGACCAGCCCTGAAATTCCAGTTTTAGTCTATTCTAAAGTCACTGCTCTACAGCATCTCTCCAGTCCTTTGTGAAGAAAAGAAGAAAAACCACCAGACAGATCATTTACTTTCGAAAGAACAGGTCTTGACTTAACAAGTCTGAAGGCCATCTGAGGCCATTTTTATCCACCATAAAAGAGCAAAAAAGGGCACAACTTCCCTCCCACCTCCCCTGTTCAAATAAAAGCTTTTGTCTCTTTATTTGGTATGTCAAGACTTCCAAGAACTCAAAGATTTGCTGAGTAATACATTACATGGGTTTAGTAGCTGGTTGAATTAATTGAAAAACTGTACAAATTTTAAAAAGAAAAGAAATGAGGAATATTTTTGTAAGTTAATTATGCAGGTATAAGGTATGCAGAGATATATTAATGGAGTCAGAGATTAAGGACAGAAGGGACCACTAGATCATCTAGTGTGACCTCCTGTCTATCACAGGCCACCAGCACCTGCCCACTAAACCCAACAACCAAAATGAGACCAAAGTATTGCAGCCCACAGGAGACCTAACTATTATGTGCCACAGGCAGAGAATTGGAGGCCCAAGATCAATGCTTGAGGCCCCCACAATGGCAGGGGGATGATTAAGTGAGATATACCCAGATAATCTTGGCAAGTAATCTACACCCACTCTCTGCACAGACACTGAGCATATGAGCAAGAACCAGCCAGGCAGGCACCTGAGAGACAGATGGTGGCCATCTGAAACACTGAAGAATTAGCTTCTAGGAATGTAAGACATTCTAGAATTGTAAGACAAACTGGAAGTGAGCCCCAGGGCTGTTAAGCCCTGCCCCCACCATAACAAGTAACCCCATCATACAAATGCACTCATAAATTTGCCCTACTCTCTCTTAAAACGAGTTAAGTTGTTTGCCCCCACAACTACTACTGGGAGGCTGTTCCAGAACCTCACCCCTCTGATGGTCAGAAACCTACTTCTAATTTCAGCCTGAATTCATTCATAGCCATTTGTTCTTGTGCCAACGTTGTCCTTCAGCTTAAATAGCTCTTCACCCACTCTTGGTATTTACCTCCTGAATGTATTTATAGAGAGCAATCATATCCCCTTTTCAACCTTCTTTTTGATAGGCAAAACAAGCCAAGCTCTTCCAGTCTCCCCTCAGAAGATGGACCCTCCATCCTCCTGATCATCCTACTAGCTTTGCTCTGCACCTGGTCCAGTTTAAATTTATCTTTCTTGAACATGGGTGACCAGAGTTGAACACAGTGTTCCAAATGAGGTTCTACCAATACTTTTGTACAGTGGTATTAATACTTTTCTAACGTTACTGGAAATGTCTTGCCTGATACATCCTAGGACCCCATTTGCCTTTTTCGTAGCCGCATCACATTCGTGGCTCACAGTCATACTGTGATCGACCCATACATCCATGTCTCTCTCTGTCTCTGATTTTTCCAACTGATGAGCCCCCAGCTTGTTGCAGAAATTATTATTACTAGACTCTAAGTGCATGATCTTGCACACTGTACTATTGAATTTCCTCTCACTTCCGTCACTCCAGTCTTCAAAGTCATTCAGATATTCCTGTATAATATTCCGATCTTCGTCTATATTGATAATGCCTCCCATCTTTGTATCATCAGCAAATTTCCTTAGCACCCTACTACTTTTTCTGACAAGTTCATTAATAAAAATATTGAATAAGATTGGCCCCAAGACCAATCCTTGAGGAATTCCATTATTAACATCCCTCCAGTCTGATTATTCACCCCTCAGCACAACCCATTGTCTTCTCCCCTTTAGCCAATTCCTTATCCACCTTACAATGCTTGAACAGATCCCCATCTTCCCTAATTTAACTAATAATCTCCCAGGTGGTACCATGTCAAATGCTTTACTTAAGTCCAAGTATATTAGATCTACTGCACTTTCCTTACATTAAAAAAAAATAGTTATTATCTCAAAGAAGGAAATCAGGTTAGTCTGTCATGTTCTACCTTTGGTAAACCCATGTTGCATTACATCCCCTTTATCATTTATCTCTGTGAATCTGATTATTTTTTCCTTCACAATTTTCTCTAAAACCTTGCATACTACTAAGGTCAGACTAACAGGTCTGTAACTGCCCAGATCACTTTTCCCCACCCCCTTTCTTAAATATAGGTACACCATTAGCTACTCTCCAGTCATATGGTACTGCCCCCAAATAGATTTATTAAAAATCCTTGCTACCGGACTAGCAATCTCACATGCCAGTTCTTTCAGTATACGGGAATGGAAATTATCTGGTCCCCCCACTTTAAGTGCATTAAGCTCTTCACGTTTTTCTTCCACGTTAGATGTGGTACTGTCCATCTCTAGACACTCATTGCCATCAGCCATACTGCCTTCATGCACAAGTTCCACGTTATTATCATTATTGAAAACAAAGGCAAAGTATTCATTTAGTTTTTGGACGATATCTAAATTATTTTTAATCTTCTTCCTATCCATATTGCATAGCAGCCCAACCTCATTCTTCCTTCTCCTCTTTTTATTTATATAAACTAAAAATCCTCTTCCTGCTTATTTTAGTTTCCTTGACAAGAACTAGTTCAGCTTGACTTTTAGCAATTCTCGCTTTATTCCTACATTTTCTAACCTCCACAGTGTAGCTTTCTTTGTTGATCAACTCCTTTTTCCATTCCCTGTAGGCTCGCTGCTTACTTATAATAACCTTTTTGAGATGATTATTCATCCAGCTGCACCTGGAACCTTTTCTTACAAGATTTTTCCCCTTTCTTGGGATGAAAGTTTCAGATAATTTTGTATAGCTAATGACCTGCCATTTCTATTTCATTCAATATACTTTAATCCATGGACATATGTACTTGGAGATCTAAAGGAAGCCACTTGTATACATTTTAAGGTAGAATATGACTCATAACTTTGTAGCCTCATATTTCACATAATACCTAGCTCTTATGTAATGTTTTCCATCAGTAGATCTCAAAGCATCTAGAAATGGAGACCTGTATCATTATTCCCATTTTATATATGGGGAAACTCAGGAGCAAAGGTGAAGTGAGTCTCCCAAGGTCACACACAGCAGATCAGTGACAGAACCAGAAATCCCAAGTTGCTGTCTCGTGTTCTATCCACTAGGACCAACTGCCTCCAATGAATCAATTCATAATTTTTGTTAAAACACAGGAAACTAGAAACTAAAGTTTGGGGGACTGATCCTGTGGTATTTCCCTAGGTAAAGGTGCACTAAGTTCTCTGCTAGTATAAATTAGCACCTCTACACTGAAATACTTTGGTCCTTATCTGCATTCTTTTCTTAGGGCACACATTCCATGTAGTTAGTAATTTCCTCAGAAAAACAAAGTGTGGGTAACCAAAGAAGAAAAGTATTCAGTAAAACTTGATAAACTTTTGAGAAACTCAGTCCAATGCCAGGATGTCCTATCCCCTCTATAAACCATTCTGAGTTCTGTTTCTTCATTGAACTAGCACTGCTGTAACCTGGTGCAAAAGAAACCGAGATTCAGCATACTGTGAATGCCATGAAAGAGTCAACATTTACCCAACACAGAAATACCCAACCTTTTGAATTGTTTTTCCGGCACTGATACAGAGGCTCCCTGACTTGACTTTCCAGGATGCTACAGTGGGCAGTGAAATAATCCACCAATCCTCTGGACTGTGACAAAGTGTGCAGAAAGAGACTGCTCCAGTAGTATCCCCTTCATTCCTTATGGTTAGGCCTGGAGACTAGTGCCAAGTCCCCATACCCTGAGGAAGTGCACATAATCTTGTTAGTGTATCATGACCCACATATGCAGTGTACTCCATAGATCCACGTGTCCTATACCAGTCACCTTTGCCACAGCGTCCCTACAGACAAAGCCACATATAAACAAATGTGTAATCATTCCAGGGATGCATTTGTGCAATTGCTTACAACATCACAATGTTTAGTACACTTTGAAAAGGGAGCTTTAATGTTGGTTTGAGGTTAGAGAATGAATTAGATTCTATAAAATGCAATTGCCAGGATAACTACTGAGGAGCTTGGTCTGACAATATTTCTTGCTTGTATAAAGGAAGCATGGGGTGCTCTTACTGGAGATTTTCAAGTATAAACATCACTAGATCTATTTACATTTGATATAGAACATGAGTCAGTCACCAGTTACAACTACTCAAACAAATACAGACTTTTATTGATGGGGGAGGGAAGAGGGAGGAATTTATCACACAATACTGCAGCCTTTAACATTAAAGATAGATGTATAACATATCATGTACTGCTAGAAAACAATATAAATATTAACAGCAAAATAGGCATCTTGATGGTATCAAGCTATATTGGGCGTGATTCTGAACTTACACTGTTTGTAATTCCATTGACATCCATTAGCTATTTTATTCGTTTTAAATTATACTAGTAACATACACTGCTGGGGGAAGATATTTTACACAAATACAGGTGGGCCTTAAAACAGTACCAGTAAGGACATAATGTTCAGTAGCAGTCTGATGCTAACCAACTATATCGCACTACAAAATTCTCAAATCTGGTTGTGTGACCAGCATGCTCTCTGACCTTACTTACATCTCTTTACATCTGTCAAGTATGCTTATAAAAAAAAAAAAAAAAAGGTACAAAGTAGGACCTACCCGAAACCCATATTCTGCAAGTGAGCTGAGTCTTCCTGAAAAACTACATGGCAGGGGTAAACTTGTTTTTAAATTAAAAAAATGTTTTGTGGATAGAGAAAACCCTATCTGCTATCACACCTTCTAATGAACTTAATGTATTTGCATATAATAAAAATTTACGGGTGAACCAAAACTGAAATATTGGATCTCAGAATGGGTTCTGATGCAGCTTATATTTCTTAAAACAAAACAGTGAAAAGGCAATGTTATTTCAGCAGGATCTGGAGGGGACTACAGAATCAGTTGGTGAGCTGAATGCTAAATTTAACACTGTACATAGGAAAGCCATCACCTCAGAAACAAAAAATGCTGAATCTTGCAGTGATTAAGTGTTGGATTAGCAGCCTGAATGCTTCATCAATTATAACCTTGTTTTGCAAACATTACATAAAGAGAGCCTCCGTGTACAATTTCAGCCTACCAGAGTCTTGAATATCAACTCCACACTAATAAGCAGAGTACAAATTAAGATCCATGTAATTTCTCTGTGGAATCTGACAAATAGGATTTTAAGTGTCAAGATATTAATGTAAAATGTTGCCATATATTTCTCTTCACTGTACGTCTATCAAATAGACAGTAGGCAAGCCCTCACCTAATCTTATCTCTTCTATTTCAGTTATGGAAAGGTAATTTGTGGCTGTCAGTTCCATTGATCCTCTTCAAACCAGAAATGAAAAATGAAGTGTATAAATAAAGGAGCCTTAATAACACAATTAGTTAACCCTGTGACAGTAGTTTCCATGAGATTAGCCAAAACCCACAGGATTAGTCTCCAAGGAAAACGTAAGGATGAGGCAATAAACACACAGACTCCAGAGATTCACTGACTAGTCAAATGAACACCCATTCGGTAATGGTCTTACACTAAGGTAATTAACTGGTCTTGCAGGAGTGGATGATGCATGCATTTACTGAGAGCAGAAATTGGTTCATTCAGCCCTGGATTAGGAAGGCACACTTGCAGGTAAGTCAACCCCACAAACGCGCATCTTTGCTCAACTTCACATTATAAGCGTAAATGCCCATTCCACAGGAGCTGCAAGATTTCAAAATACTTCTATGGTAGAAGCCTGATTATACCCCCTGGTGTGGGAGGTAATTGCCAGTCCCACCAACCACTCTTATCAGCACTTCCTACTCGGATTAGTCCTGTTGGGGGCATAAATAGCTTCCAGCACCAAACCCATTGCGGAGCTGCTAGAGATATTTTCGTAGGCAGGCACCTAAAGGTAGTACTATGCCACTGCTAACCTAATAAAACTTGGGAAGAGACATTTCTTTTTGAAGAGCAGTCGAGAGCAGTAGAACATCACAATAAAACAGTGGGCGCAGGGGGATTTTATTTTAATACTATTCCACTAGCCTCAAAGGGAGATGCTCAACTTAAAAAAAAATAAATAAACCTATGCAATCCTGTACGCCTTGTGTAGAAATTAGTGATAAAACCTTCCATTTAAAGGGTGTAGGTATGTGCACATGTCTGTGGCAGTTGCAGGGTTAGGGAGTAAAGACAGGAACCCACACAGTGCAAGCCTGATTCCCCATGGCCTGGCACTTCATATGAGTCATTTTACACATGCTCTGATTTTACACTCACTTTTCACAGTCAAGTGACTGCACACAGGGCAAGACAGAGGAGAATCAGCTTCCTGCAGCCTTTTTGTTTTGTTTGCACGCAAAAGATATTGTAACAGATCCTGGTGAGACACTGTGCCTTTATGGGGAACCAGTATTCCCCTGCGTTACAACTGGGCTTTATCTTCTTGTACCTACCGGCGGGGAGGAAGAGAGTCAAAACTAAAACATGCCAGCAAATAGAAAGCCATGGAGATCCTCAGAGAGCACAAAAACAAGACAAGATTTATCTACTGTTATGTGGGGACAGCTTTTCACCCAGCAGTGAAGCACTTTTAAGGCTCTTTAAAAGCAAAATCCAATAACTCAATTTTTACAAGGAAGTAACTTCTCAAAAGAGGATAAGAGAGTTCCTCTTCTCCCTGCTATTTTTACCCTTTTCAGTATTTTGGAAAAGAGCATGGGAGGTTGCTTAGAAGAGAAAAGTTGTTTGCCAGATCATTGCTCTGCTAATGGCCACTCTCCCCCAGCAGGGCTATTGAAACAAGTGAGCTGTAAGTGTCTACCACACATCATGGGATAGAACTCAATCTGAATGCACCTCAGCATTTTGTCTGATGGCAAGAACTAAGTCACCTCCCATTCCAGGCTGCTCTTTTCCAACAAGCTCATTTCACAGTATGGTTAACATAGCCTTTCATGTTAAGGATGATTGCTCAAAGTACTTAGGGCAAAGTTGTCTTAACACAATATCTATAGCGAGATGGCTGACACAAGTAGTGTTATACACTGCTTGAGATTTAATGTAGTTCCTAGGAGGAGAATGGTTTATAAAGGTTAGTGGTGTGGAACAAAAACATTAAACCTTATATCAACACTTTTCTGTAGCTGAAAGTTCCAATTATGTCTCTTTGTGTATCAAACATTTCCCAGAAAGATGATGCTTGCACACTGCATTTTATTTATGGAACATATAATCACTTTTTACAGGCTAATTCCCAGTATAACGGTTTCATATGACAGATCAGCAGACTTTCTTATTTCATTTCCTCTGCTACCTAAATACTGTTGATGTTTTCTACCCATTTTTAATCTGGTAGCACTGCTAGCTCATTTTCATTCCCTGGCAAATGAATCCAATTGAGATTAGCTCCCAGAAAGAAAGACAAAAAAACCCACCACATATCAATTCACTTGATCAAATCAGTGTATTTTAAAAGAAGAAAATTAAAACACAGCTTTCTCTAAAAACAAAATATTCTAGAATAAAAAGGAGCATTCTACTTTCATTTCTGAGAAGCACATTGTGTTGGTGGTCATAACATTTGAAATTAGATTAGGGCTAGTTTCTGTCAGCCTTACCCATGCCACGTAGCACCTTATTTCTCCAGTAGTCAAAGAATTAGATTTTTCAAGAGCACCTAAGTGACCTTTGAACACAAGACCCACTGACTTTCAGTGAGACCTGTACTCAAAGTCATATAGCCACTTCTGAAAAATTCCACCTCCATCAAACTATAACACACTAGGTTTACTGCCTTGTGGATCCACTGACCTCTTTTGTAGTTCATTATTTCAGTGGTCCTGCAAGAAACCAAATGCAGCAGATCTCATCATGTACATATTAGTTCTTTAAGTACTGCACAGGGCAGAATCTAATCAAGAAACTGAATGTATATTTTGGTGGCTTGATTCATTAGCTACATTTCTTTCAGAATGTCAAATAAATATGAGCTCACTATACTTTCCTGTGTACTTGCTTATCCTTCCATGCCATTTATTTTATGTCATCAGTCCTTCTCCATATTTCTTTGTAAATTTAAAATCACGCATTTGCTATTATGCTATTCATATTTTCACCCCCTGCTTGTTAAAGTCAGAAGCACATAGCAATGCACGCTATTAAAAATGTAAGTGTGTGAATTGTATTTGAAGTCAAGAACCCTCTTAGGTCATGTGTGGTTATTTGTTGGTGACAGTTATTGAACTGTAGCCTTGAATAAGATACCTGTGTGTATCAAGTGGAAATGTACATTGAGATGTCCAGATTGCTTTGGTCCATACTATCTTATTGTGTCAATGAGTACTATAAAATTTCACAAGGGTTCCCTATGGCCATGTAAGAGGGGGGATGTGAATATCAGAGATGATGTTGGATGGAAACACCTGCTACAGTACTGTGTTCCACCCACATGGAGAAGAAAATTGCTTTAATCTCAAAACTATTATTTGGTTCTAATGTTTTCCCCCATCTTTTAAGAGACCTTGAACACTTTATGACGGGCAATCATCCATAGGTTTAAAAGGATCAAAAGTTGTGTCTAGTTCAGTTAAGTACCCAGTGGTTCAGATGCCCATAGTGAGATTCCATTCTGAAAAGGGGCACCAAAAATGGCCTTGTGGAAACATGTTTGTCACTCAAGGATTTCCACATCAAGTGTGTTCAGTTTACCAGTAAAAGAGATGTAGGACAGAGGGGAAGAATTCTAACTGCCACCTCAGAAAACTCACCCTGGACTCTGCAGATCACTAACACATAATTCAATGCCTGACACTTAAGAGACAGATGTCTGTACTTAGGCACTTCAGTATAGTTTATTTACACTATGTTTAACTACATGGTCATAGTGTCTAAAAGCAAACATTGGATCTCTATGTAAAATGTGCAATTTCTTCTAACTGTTAACTCAGTAATGACTGAGTGAGGAGTGTTTGTGTGGTTTATTCCCCACAAGAAGAGATTACTTTAAACCCTTGTGCTGGGTTTTGTCAGTGTCTTTATAAGGGGGTTGAAAAAAATAAAAATAAAGAGAGAAAAGATGTTTACAAAGGAACATAAATTGGTCTTGTTCATATTATTGCTGATTGTGGCTATATATTCAGTTTAGCTACGTGGTAAGCTATTTTGCACTCGTACACACACAAAATGGGCAAAGGAAATGGAATAGCAGAGTAGATGCACTGAATGTCAGAAGCAAAATAAAAAATACTGTTGGAAAATATATATTCAGAAGAGGTATTGTAGAAGAACTCATTTATAAGTCTCTTTAAATGGTCAAACACAAGTTTATATTTTTTGCTCTTACATTTTTATTTAAAGAATTAAAGATTCTCTTGTTTGTGTCATAAGCAAGCTGGAAGAAGAATCCCTGCATTGGAGTCCCACTAGAATTAAAGTAACTGTGCTGGACAGCTACTCAACAAGTTTCTAGTATTTCAATTACTCCAACAAGGAAGATATGCTAATGTCTAAATAAGCACTTAACTTTAATTACTTCTGATTATTAACATGGTGATTGATCATTTGGAGCTTCTTTCACAGTTACGTCAATGCAGTGATATAAACTGAATCATGAAGTTTCCAGAGGAAACAGAAGCCCTGCAAAAGCCTATGTGATTCATTCCATAATGTCTTGCTATTTCTGGGAATTTGAATACGGCTATTGACATTCATGGGTAGTGAACAAGTGGGACTTGTCAACCTGAATTTGTCAACCCGCTAACAAAAACAATATAATTTTTTGTCATTAATATTTGCACTGCTCATTGGCTGAGAGGTTGTTGGAAGGAAACGAATTAAATTTTGCAACATTTTTGTCTTTGTAAGTGACTGAGGCATCTTCTGTGTTGTTTACCATTCTCTAGATTTCCGTATTGTATAGCTGACTGGATCCAGTGTCCACTGAAATCAATGGGACCTTTTTCCACTGACAGAGTAGGTTTGGATAAGGCCCATCCTTAACGATCTAAATATTCCTGCCTAAATGGCAGCTCTTTCTTCTGCTCTGTGTTTCCCAGCTTATAGATGAAGCTATCTTTTTTTCCTGGCAACCACATTTGCAAGAAATGCAGCTCCTGTTACTCGGAGTGTTTGCACCAAAAATGTTACAGACTGAGAAGAAAGAAAGGTTTTATAAATACAAAAATCTAAGCAGTATAAGCACCCACCCCTGCCCTGTAAAAAGTCTTCAGAAGGGTGTATTGATACTAATATTTCAGAACAAATTAAGAGATCAGAAGTAAAACTTCTGTTCTTGAATGTATGCATCTTATCATTTGAATTCAAATGGATGCAAAGGGCTACATTTACTCACACTTGTGTAACACAGAAACTAGTGCTTTACCACCCATGAGTAATGCAGCCATCCCACACTCATGCCAATACCCTCCTACCCAATCACATTTCATGGAGATTTACACACACAGTACATTACAAATGTATAATGGTTGACATTGAAGCACAAGTCCCGTGCTGATGGACGTGTCAGGTTTTACGCTTACTTAATTGGAGGTGTTTTCTACGGCTGACGCAAGATGAGTGATAGATAACAGAGGTGGTTTCAAAGTGTAATGGGGAGCTCTTTAAATCAAGGCACTGACTCGACTGGTTACATAATCTTTGAGCTTTACTGAGCAGGTCCGTACTACATGAGGGCACACAAAGCAACAGCTAGATCTCTTACCCTGCTATTTGTGTAGCCATTTGCTCCCACACAAAGCAACGACAAAATGCTACCAAATCAGAAAAGTAGTACTTTATATCACTTTACACAGCTGAACGTGAAAGCGATGAAGAATCAGACCCTCAGAGTTTTCTCCAAGAAAACAGAGATGGATTCTCTGGAGGTGGTATCCTATTTGGTCATCCAAAAATAAAGTTGGGAATCTAGAGAGGATGTTTCTGTTCTATTTGGGTTCTGTTACCACCCTCATTGCAGTATAGCTGAGCACCCTCCTGTAGCGTATTAAGCAACATGAGAAACATCCATTATATAGACTTAATTTCTTTGTCAGGGCAGTTTGCTGTATGTGTAGAAATTGCACTTCCCCCCTTCTTCCCCGCCACCACGAATGAGTCGCGATGAGTTTCTTGGTCATCTTAAAGTATTCCCTTGGCATTAGCCTAGGATTCCTCTGTCCTGGGGAGAGAGAAAGCAATGGACAGGAGAGTTTCTCTCTCTCAGGTAACACACATGGCTGCAGACTGTAGTAGAAGATAACACACTTTCAGTCATCACCAGTTGCATTTTAATTTGTTCTACTTGACTCCAATGGAAGTTGAAATCAGCACCTTGTAAGACCTGATTCTGAAATACTTGACAAAAGCCAAGTCAGATAAGGTATTCTATTTCCAGGATTTGGATTCTGGTACAGGTGCATTCCTTGCTTTTTTTCAAGCCCCTACTGATTTTCATTCTTTCTCTAGTCCCCCTTTGGCTCCTATTACAGGGCAATATACAAACCAATAAAATCAAAGAATCATAGGATTAGAAGGGACTGCAAGAGTCATCTAGTCTAACCCATTGCTAAGATGCAGGATTTGAGGTGTCTAAAGCATCCAAGACAGATGGCTATCCAGCCTCCTTCTGAAAATTTCCAGTGAAGGAGCTTCTACAACCTCCCTAGGCAGTCTGTCCCATTGTCCTACCTAACTGTAAGAATAGATGTTTATCCTGAGATTTAATTTAAATCTTCTGTGCTGTAGTTTGAACCCATTGCCTCTTGTCATGCCCTCTGTGGCAAGAAATAACTAATTTGGCAAAATTTAAGTGAACTAAATGTTACATTTCTCTGCTCAGCCAATTATAGCAAATCTATTTCCAGCTCTCTGTTAGAATATGACTGTACATGAGGTTCATTGATTGATGAAAACCTGTGAATAAGAACAAAAGCAACACATACCATAGAAATATGCTCAGGGAAACTTGATAGATCATAAGAATGTTAAGATGTGACTGGAGAAAGTCTTTGAGGAAGCAAACAAGCACAGAAAAGAGAAGATAAGTGATCCTTGAGGAAAACAAGGTGGGGAAAAAACCTGAAAGCAATTAATTATAAACACAAAAGAGGACAATAAGATGACATCCTGTTTGCAGCAATATTAAATAAATTCATAAATACAATGATACCCATAAATGGTGTTCAGGTGATTTTCATCATGCCAAGAAGAAATAAATGGGAGCCAAGGCTGAAGCCAGTAAATCAGATAAAAAGCACAAAAGTCTTGGGTTTGTTCATGTTACTCCTTAAAATTATTACTACCTGGAAACCATGGAAGAACAAAATAAAATAAAAAACAGTGCCGAACTTCCCTACATTCACACTTTTCTGAAACAGATACGGACATTAGAACGGCCACACTGGGTCAGACCAATGGTCCATCTAGCCCAGTATCCTGTCTCCTAACAGTGTCCAGTGCCAGGTGCTTCAGAGGGAATGAACAGAACAAATAATCATCAAGTGATCCAGCCCATCGCCCATTTCCAGCTTCTGATAATTATGAAGTGCTAGGGTAAAGAAAAGGGTATATGGAAGTATATGAAGGCTTTAGGCATACATCTACCTTCATTTAGAGGGAGGGATGGAAATGATGACTAGATCTGAAACTCCAGCTAAATAGGTGAAAAACAAACAACTTTCAGAAAGAAAGATTTCAAGTAAATAATGACAAATAAACACAGGCTGGCACATCATCACTTAAGTGCCTGTGACTATCGGATGGCCGTTGAGTGGCCTCCATGACGTTAATCAAACTGCAAGTGGATAAGCTGTACCCCTAATAATAGCTACCATTACAACTAGCATTAATTGGAACCATTAAGCACCTTAGCAGCAAGATAGGACAAGGATTTTCACTCTTATAGGAGAGCTTTCCACTAACAAAGAGAAGCTTGAATCAGTGGCTGCATCTATTCCAGGGATACAGAGAGGCCTTCATTTTCCAAGGCCGTTGATACCATACCACTCATTAGCACCCAGAGAGGATCTGAGCTATACGGTATATAAAAAAAAGCAGCAAGTGTTTACAGCTTATCCTGAATGATTAAAAAGATAATTTCTCATAGACTAAGAGGTATTGATTCCTTCCTGTTATTCTGTAGAAAGAGAGTGATGGTCTTTAGCTATTGAGTCAAAATAACAGACCAAACTGATCAGAGGGAATAATATAAAAACACTATGTAGCTGTGGAAATGAAAGGTGTGTACATGTGTTCAAGACATCACTTACTAAAATGCAGATTAACCAGCAGAGATACAAAAAAAAGTGCTGGTTGCACCATTTCATATCTGGGGTAAAAGGAACCAGCAGGTCTGAAGGCAGCATTAATTCCCAGAATGAAGCAGACACCAATTATCTCAACTTCTCCTGTAGACCTGAGAATTCCACCTGAAAAATCAGCTTTAAATTTTGACTGGAGCTCCATAAGAGAGAGACAAAAATTAATGCATCTCCCAGCCAGCCCAGCCTCTCCCACTTTTGGGGCTACACAGATTAACAGTGGGCCACTAATTAGCTGATGGTTGTAAACATTATCTGTGTAGCCTCCTCTCCAGGCAGAGTTTTTGCTACAAGGGTGTCATAAATATAAAGGGAAGGGTAAACCCCTTTGAAATCCCTCCTGGCCAGGGGAAAGCTCCTCTCACCTGTGAAGGGTTAAGAAGCTAAAGGTAACCTCGCTGGCACCTGACCAAAATGACCAATGAGGAGACAAGATACTTTCAAAAGCTGGGGGGAGGGAGAGAAACAAAGGGTCTTTGTGTCTGTCTGTAGTTTTCTTTGCCAGGGATAGACCAGGAATGGAGTCTTAGAACTTTTAGTAAGTAATCTAGCTAGGTATGTGTTAGATTATGATTTCTTTAAATGGCTGAGAAAAGGATTGTGCTGAATAGAATAACTATTTCTGTCTGTGTATCTTTTTTGTAACTTAAGGTTTTGCCTAGAGGGGTTCTCTATGTTTTTGAATCTAATTACCCTGTAAGATATCTACCATCCTGATTTTACAGGGGGGATTTCTTTATTTCTATTTACTTCTATTTTTATTAAAAGTCTTCTTGTAAGAAACTGAATGCTTTTTCATTGTTCTCAGATCCAAGGGTTTGGGTCTGTGGTCACCTATGCAAATTGGTGAGGCTTTTTATCCAACATTTCCCAGGAAAGGGGGGGTGCAAGTGTTGGGAGGATTGTTCATTGTTCTTAAAATCCAAGGGTCTGGGTCTGTAGTCACCTAGGCAAATTGGTGAGGCTTTTTACCAAACCTTGTCCAGGAAGTGGGGTGCAAGGTTTTGGGAAGTATTTTGGGGGGAAGGACGCGTCCAAACAGCTCTTCCCCAGTAACCAGTATTAGTTTGGTGGTGGTAGCAGCCAGTCCAAGGACAACGGGTGGAATATTTTGTACCTTGGGGAAGTTTTGACCTAAGCTGGTAAAGATAAGCTTAGGAGGTTTTTCATGCAGGTCCCCACATCTGTACCCTAGAGTTCAGAGTGGGGGAGGAACCTTGACAAAGGGACTCACAGATTGGATTCTGTCCCCTTGCACTGGCAAAGCCCAATGGATAGAGCCAATTATCTCCAGAAAACACAGCACACACATTTGTGCATCTCGGTCCACCACTTTTGTCTAGCAACAATAGCCAAGATGCGATCTTACTGCTGCCTTCTGGTTTCTAATTATTAATTTGAAAGAGTACAAGTAATCCACTAAATTTAGAGATGAAACTAGAAATGGACTCATACTCTAAAGTTTAAATCCAAACTTCCCCACAGTTTGGGAGACGCTGGATCTGGGATTTTGAGCTTGGGCCCCCATCTTTAGGGACAATGTCAAGGAAGAAGCATATGACAGGTTTATGCTTAATAATATGCCTTGTTTTAAAGAGCTTAGAATTAAATTAAAATAGAATTGGCCATAGAAGAAAATATAGGTCTTCCAAAGAGAAGTGGATATAGCCTGCCTGCTCTTTGTAATTTTGTCTGTCACTGGTAGATGCAGGTGCTTTTCCACAGCTTTTAAACTGTGACTGAACTGATTGGCTCGGTTGCCAGGGAAACTGACAGGATGATGCTAATAGACGCTACTTAGGACACACTGTAAGAAGCTTTCCAAAATTGTTTGACATGAAAAAACTCTGTGTCAGAAGCAATGCAACTTAGTTAACGGCTACTGTGAATCTTAGTGCAGAAGTAGGAGCTGGCTGGGATCGTTCTCTTCTTCCCCCTGACATTTCTTATGTAAGGTGTTTATTGGGATACACACTTTGACTGTCAGGATCACTTTGCGGTAATTTTTCTAGCCTGAGTTAGAAACACAGCTATTCCAACCATCAAGAATCATCTTGGATCTATAAACTGGCATCTAGGATTTTTAAGCAATAAATCTTGTTCCGAGTCCCGTGTAAGTCTTTGAACGTTCTCCAGATTTCTGAGAGATTTTAATTAAAAAACATATTTGATTTAAAATGTACCACCATTTTGCTCTCAAACTATAAATTATGGAGGAGGGCTCCTGGGATGAGTGGCAATTTGCTATGGAGGATTTGATTTATTGCTTCAGAAAGCATTTTATACAAGATGTGGCAGTACTTGTAAATTAAACCCTAGATGTTATGTATTATTATGCTTTCAGAAACACGAGTTTGTCAAAAGTGTTATGCAGGTGGAATCATAAACTCTCCTGGCAATTTTTAAAGGGCACATTAACGCTGTTCAGTAAAATCAGGTACAAAATAACCTAGACAGGGCTCACGTATCTTTACAAAATGCCACTCTTTTATAATAGCCTTTTTATCTACTCAGTTAGAACAAAGCAATTTTTTACATGAAGAAAATCTCCATGAAGTGTAAAATCATTTTGCCCTTTTCACATTGTTGTATTCAAACAGCAACCTCCCTTCACCTCTTTCTCCAAATTACTTCAAAGAATTTTTGTTGTTACTCTTGTTACATATCTGGAGCCAACTTCTAGTGTCAATTACATTGGTGTAAATCAAGAAGAACTGCATCAATCTGAAGCTATTCTGAAAATACAGCAGAGAAAAGGAGCAAGTTTGAGGAATGTGTTTACAGACTGAGGGCCTTAGTAGATATTTCCACACTGGAGTTGTTGATGCTGTACAGTTACCAGATCATATTCCCATATAATCTTATATCATGCAAAAAAAATTTCATTCAAGTGTAGCTGCAGGATGCTCCTAAAAACTCACTGCTTGGTTTGTTGCACTTGGCTGAAGACTACATGGCCCCCGACATGTACAGAGTACACTGGGCTTAAATACACTGCTTGCCATGTCTTACTGCTTAATTAGTATTAAGTAGAGGCACCAAACATAAGACGGTAACTATCAACATTTGCTAGGGAGGTTCAGCGAGATGGAAGGGAATTCCAACCCATTTATAAGAAACAATGATTTTTTCAAACTCAAAGTCACATTAAAAGTGAAAATATATCCTGGGTTCTCTTTCTCATGTCAACACATAGGACTACGCTCAGTTGTGCATACAAATCAGGGGTGGGAGTTTAAATAATGGAATACAGTGAATCAAAGTTCAGTGAACTTTTTTCCATCCTAGGGTATGTCTGCACTTCAATCAGAGGTATGACTGCAGCATGTGTAGACATGCCTGAGCTAGTTTGGATCTAGCTAGCTTGAATAAAAATAGCAGCAAAGCCAGGGCAAACAGGCTTTGCCTGGGACCATAGGTGGGTCCTCGAGCAGCTAGCCAATGCTGCTGTGGCTTCATTGTGATTGTTATTCAAGTTAGCTAAATCAAAGCTAGCGCAGGTATGTCTACACATGCTGCAGTGTAGGCATACCCCCATGTTAGGGGGGAGGGGTTGTTTCGTTTAGCAGGGAGGGAGTTTTTTCTCTCTTCTATTTGCAAGTCCTAGTCAGACTGGAAATGTAAACACCGAAGAATCATGGGAATGACTGGAAATACACTGAATCGAAGCACAAAGTACCTGAACTCTCCTCAAATTTCCAGCTCAGTTTGAAGAGGAGCTGAACTTTTGAGCACTTCGCTGAACTTAGGCCCAGGTCCACGAAAGGACTTTGGTGTTATGACACTGAGCATTATAACACAACTTTTAGGTGCCTAGAAAAATCACAGGAACAATAATACAATCCACAAAGCCTGCGCTAGGTAGGGTTGCCAGGTGTCAGCATTGCTGACCGGGCTGTTAAAAGTCCAGTTGGCGCAGGGCGGGCAGGCTCCCTACCTGGCTCCATGCAGTTCCCAGAAGCGGCAACATGTCCTTCAGCTCCTAGGCAGAGGGAAGGCCACTGGTGCACTGTGTGCTGCCCCCGCCCCGAGTGCCAGCTCCGAACTTCCCATTGGCCAGAAACTTTGGCCATTGGGAGAGGCAGAGTGCAGATCCACCTGATCGTGCCTCTGCCTAGGACCCAAGGGACATGTGGCTGCTTGCAGGGAGTCACCCAAGGTGAGCACTGCCCAGAGCCCGCACCCCAAAACTCCTCCCCCACCCCAACCCTTTACCCAGCCCCGAGCCCCCTCCCACACTCAAACTCCCTCCCAGAGCGCGCACCCCAACCCTTTGCCTCAACCCACAGCCCCCTCCCAGAGTCCAAATCCCTTAGCCCCAGCCTGGAGCCCCCTCCTGCACACCAAACCCTTCATCCTCGGCCCCACCCCAGAGCCCACACCCGCAGCTGGAGCCCTCACCCCCCCACACACCCCAACCCGCTGCCCCAGACTGAATCCCCCTCCTACACCCTGAACCTCTCATTTCTAGCCCCACCTCGGAGCCTATGCCCCCTCCCACAGCCCAACTCCCTGCCTCAGCCCAGAGCCCCCTCCCACACTCTCAACCCCTCGGCCCCAGCCCAGAGTCTCCTCCTTCACCCCAAACCCCTCATCCCTGGACCCATCCCAGAGTTCGCATCCCCAGCCGAGAGCCAGTACCCCCTCCCATACCCCAACCCCATGCCTCATCCCAGAGCCCCTCCCAAGCTCCAAAGCCCTCAGCCCCACCCCCCAGCCTAGAATCCCCTCCTGTACCCCAACCCCCTCATCCCCAGCCCCACCCCAGAGCCCGCACCCCAGCCGACACCCTCACCCCTCCTGCATCCCGACCCCCTGCCCCAGCCCAGTGAAAATGAGCTAGCGAGTGAGGGTGGGGGAGAGCAAGCAACAGAGGGAGGGGGGATGGAGTGAGCAGGGGTAGAGTCTCGGCGAAGGGGAAGGGCAGGGCCTCAGGGAAGGGGCAGGGAAAAGGGTGTTTGGTTTTGTGCAATTAGAAAACTGGCAGCCCTAGAGCTAGACACTCCCTTAATCTCTGGGGTTTAATCCACTGTGAATAAATACTTAGAGAGAACCATTGGGGGAGGAGTGGGGAGAGAGAGAGAGAGAGAGAAATGACTCAGTAGCTGATGTTCAGAACACCTACCTGGGAGGTGGGAGACGCAGTGTCCAATTTTCCTGCTCCAATGACTACTTAAATATTTATCCAAAGTGGAACAGCTTCAAGGGGAGAGACTGAAGGAGCCCCACATCAGAATATGCCAAAGATCAGTGTTTATAACATTCCTTAGCTCTTAAGAGGTAGTATTTAAATAGGGGTCCAAGGCAGAGGAGTGTCTGTCTTCCTCTGCTTTGTGGATCGTTCCGGAGCATCAACCGGAGACCGGCATCCAGATGCCTAAAATGAAGCAGTAGTGTGCATGCTGATTTAGTTGGGGATCGGTCCTGCTTTGAGCAGGGGTTGGACTAGATGACCTCCTGAGGTCCCTTCCAACCCTGATATTCTATGATTCTTTGCCCAGAAGCAGAAACTTAACCACCTAGGGAACTTTTACAGCCAAAATGTAGGTGTTAAGTGAGTTTAGGCACTTACGAGGTTAGGTGATAGCTGAGCAGGAGTTGTGGATTGGAATGGTGCCTAAAACTGGGACTTAGGCTATGTCTACACTACTCAGCTTTTAGCAACACGGCTGTGCCGCTACCGACATGCCGCTAAAAGGCACCCAGTGTAGCCGCTGTTTGTCAGCAGGAGAGAGCACTCCTGCCGACAAAAGCTTCCACCACAAGCAGCATTAGCGTTGTTAGCAGGGGAACACTCCTGCTGACAACGCGCTGTTCACACCAGCACTTGTCGTTGACAAAACTTCTGTCTTTCGGGGGCGGAGAGGGGGTTAACACCTCTGAACAACAAAAGTTTTGTCTTTCAGTTGCCAGTGTAAACAAAGCCTAAGTACCTCTGTGGATCTGGGATTTACTACTTAAGTTTGTTCATCACACCACACCCCCATCTGGCACACATTAAGACAAGGCATGTTCAGATAGCCCTCAAAGACTTCAGACTTTCCAGTTCCAGGTGGTTTTCTGCCATCCTTCCATTTCTCCTCCACCTACTATCCCTTCATAATACTAGGAAGTCTAAAGGCCTGCTCCAACTTGCCGAGGCAGCAATGGCTTTCTAAGGGCCATTCTGTTTGATCATGATTATATTTTATTGCACCCCTTAATCTATATTACACGCTATTTATTCTGAAATTATTTAGCAGTCCTGTGTGTATGGAAAATGTTACACCTTCTTAATAACCCAACCTGAAACAAGGGCTCAGGATGGTGTTTAGAAATTAACAGATAAAACAAATTAAAGAGAAATAAATACTAAATACTATAGCATATCATTCCATGCTCCATTTCCAACCCATTTACAGACATTCCTTCTCTTGTGTTGTTTCAAAATATAAAGACCAAGCCTACTTAACACATAGTAATTAATCATCTCTGAAGCACAAATTTAATTCCATGTCTGGTATGATATTTCTGTTATACCTAGCCCAGAGGTAATACATATTGCTTACCTTCCATGTTGTGGTAACATTCCACCATACAATGTTTCACGCAAACTCAGGCCATGCCATAGTAGTTTGCTAGCATCACTTTCTAAACCTAAAGGAAAATTAAATTTGTGAAATGGCCCAGATTTTTAAAAACCCCTCTCTTCTCACCTCGACCCTGGTCATCTTTCAGTCTCTTTTGTGGTCTCTAGAGGAAGTCCTAAAAATGAGTGATGAACCTAATATTTTTATGGCCTATGACATTTAACCGACTCTCTTCTTTGTCAAGAGTGAAGATTGTTTTTATTCCTGTCACTAAAAGTTAGTTCACTCCAATTATGGCTTTGGCAGAAGTAATGTTGCCCTTCAGGGAATACACTGACATTTCAAATTAAGAAACATTCCTACTAATAAGCCTCTAAATCTTTCCAATTAACTGTGTTTTTCACTAGTTTATGAGTGTTTTCCATTTGACAATCCTAATCTCTGGGAGCATGGGGGGTGGGAGGACATCTTTGGAGGGATCTTTCCTTTTCTTGCAGCAGGAGAGATAACTGATTCCACCAGTAATAAGCCATTTATTTGATGTAACCAGGCTAAACTGCAAATCACTTGGAGTGAAAGACCTGTTAAAATGAGAGAAGTGTCTTGATTCTGCAGCCCTTACTCACATGAGCAGTCCCACTGAGTCTGTGAACTACTCACATGAGTAAGGTCTCATCTAAATGGGAAGTTATTCTGAAATAGCTATTCCTGATTAACTCCATGTATGTACACAGTGGTGTATTGAGCACTGGGTTGGAATTGCAAGCTTTCATTTTAAGGGGGGAAAGGGGTACTGGTCCTGTTTGATGGTCAGGGGCCTCTGTAGGAAAGCCTGAGATCAGAATCAGCCTGGAAAGAGTCAGCATAGAGCAAGGTGGGGTGAGTTGTGCCCCCCCTCCCCCAAGGTGGGGTGAGTTGCCTTAGGGGCTAGCTTGCTTTGTCTCCCTCTGTTTTTGGCTACTGTGTATTACTGTTCTGGTTTCTAAGAATAAAAGTAGTGTATGTTGCAACCTTCCAGAAAGAGTACTGTATGTTTATATTTAATTCTCTGTTGTGAACATAACCCATGTTCTTATTCCAGAATAAGAGTCCCTTGTCTACACAAACCTTTAGGGTATGTCTACACTGGCAGAGTTACAGCGCTAGCAGTTACAGCGCCGCTCAGAGTGCGCTGAAGGGAAACCACTCTTGTGTGTTCACACGGTCAGCTGCCTGCGCAATAGCGTGTTCACTCTTGCAGCACTTGCAGCGGTATTTGGAGCGGTGCACTCTGGGCAGCTATCCCACAGAGCACCTCTTCCTCTTCTGCCGCTAAGAGTTGTGGGAAGGCGGAGGGGGTCATGGGGCATCCTGGGCTCTGTCCCAATGCCCTGTGATGCATTGCTTCGCATCCCAGCAATCCCTGTGCTTCCGTCCGCATTTGGTCCCATCTTTCAACGGTTTGTGTACTGCGCACCCTGCCTCTTCGGGCTGCAGGAATGGATCCCGAACTGTTGACCAATATGCTGCTCACTCTCGCTAACACGTCACGAGGGGCAGTGGAGTTATTCCTTAAACTACAAAGGCAAGAAGAGTTCAACATTGATCTCACCACGCGTAGTAACTAAGACGCAAGATTGCTTGTGACATTCACGGAGGTGTTGACCATAGTGGAAGGCCACTTTTGGGCTCGGGAAACAAGCACTGAGTGGTGGGATCACATTGTGAGGCACTTCTGGGATGACGAGCAGTGGCTGCAGAACTTTCGGATGAGGAAAGCCACATTCATGGGACTGTGTGATGAGCTCACCCCAGCCCTGCAGCGCAAGGACACGAGAATAAGAGCTGCCCTGTTGCTCGAAAAGCGTGTGGCAATTGCACCGTGGAAGCTGGCTACTCCAGAGTGCTACCAATCAGTCGCTAACGAGTTCAGAGAGGGAAAGTTGACCGTTGGACGCGTGTTGACGGAAGTGTGCAAGGGCATTAATCGCATCCTGCTCCGAAAGACCATTGACTCTGGGTAACATGCATGACATTGTGGAGGGCTTTGCACAAATGTGCTTCCCTAACTGTGGAGGGGCGATAGATGGCACGCATATTCCAATTCTGGCACCAGACCACCTAGCCACTGAGTATATTAATTGGAAGGGGTATTTCTCTACAGTTCTCCAGGCACTTGTGGATCACTGTGGGCATTTCATGGACATTAATGCAGGCTTTTGGCCATTGAAAGGCCCACTGATGCTGCCAATATGGGAGGCTGGACCTGCTGATGACAATATTCCTATGCTTATAGCCGAGTGCTGTACGCTCCATAATATTTGTGAAGGGAAGGGTGAAAGCTTCACTCAGGGCTGGACCGCTGAGGCTCAGTGCCTGGAGGTTGAATTTGAACAGCCAGAGACCAGGGCCATTAGAGGGGCGCAGCGCAGGGCCATAAGGATCAGAGATGCCTTGAGGCAATAATTTGAAGCTGAAAGCCGATAATATTTGTTGCTATGCTCGGGAGTGCAGTGCCTGTAATGCTGGGACGTGATTGTGATTGGTTCAGATGACACACTATGAAGGTTTAAGAAAATTGCCTGTTGCTTTGCAGGGCTCTGTTTGCTTTCAATTAATGGAATAAAGATTGCTTTCAAACCAACACAATTCTTTTATTAAAAAACAACAACCAGAGGAGAGAGAGAAACAAAAAAGCATATCAGCACAGTGGGGGATGGGGGAAGCTCCCAGGAGGAGGTGGGGTCCCCAAATGGTTAAAGATTTGTGCATGTCCAAGTATCATATGCAACCTTGTCCCTTGGAGTACAGTGCAGCGGGTACTGTACTTCAGCAGGACTAAACTGCAGAGGGACGGGTGTTGAGTGCAGTGGGTACCGGGACCCCGCAAGGCTGGACTGTGACGGGGCAGGAGTGGAATGCAGCAGGTATAGACTGGAGCCAGGAGGTTGATAAGAGTGTGTTGACAGTGTCTGAGGGGTGCATGGGAAAGAGTTTTGCAACAGTGGCTGCAGGGGAGGGCGGGCGTGGAGCTGCTCAGTTTGTAGTGCTAGTAGCACCTGGAGCATGTCCACTGGCACACCATAACGTTTAAGAGCAGCTCTGTGGCTTTGTTGAGGCGTGCCGCGTTCTCCTTTTGGACCCTCTTCTCACTGTCCCTTCAAGTCTTGTTTTTCAGCCATGCAGTGCATCATGACCTCACGCAGAAAGTCCTCTAGTTCTTCGTGGCCACTTTCTAATTCTGGGCAGCCGTTCAGCAGGCAATAACAAAGAGGGAGACTGGGTTCCCAAGGTCATATCTGTGAAGTCAAAATGCAATATTTTAAAGAAGCAGTATTGTTTGCAACATACAGACCACCGATTCGGTGATTTAAAACACAGCCACTATTTACATACCTGTCATTAACTGGCTGACCCCAGGCAAGCACACATGAGCCACAAGGCCCCCAAAATGGTGAGTAACTACAAGGGCAGGGGAAATCAGTGTTCCAGAACCATACTGTACACTGGGAACGTGGCTCTTGGGGAGAGTCAGCACTGTAGGGGGGCCTTATAATCATTCCTGTCTCCACATTTTCCACAGCCTGTGTTCACTATGGAAGATCTCTCTCTGCTGAGGGTGAGCAGGGAATCAAGGGAGGGTCTTCTCCAAGACTTCAGCTTCTGCCCTGGCCCTTATGCGGCTCACCTGTGTGCAGCAATGGTTCCTTCACGCCCCCCCCCCCCCCCGCCTCCCTATGATGGCAGAGAGGTGCAGGAAAGTTACCCTTAATGGGGCAAGAAACAAAGCAGCTCTGCCAAAGAACCTGCAGCAGCAGATTGCCCAGTATCTCCATGAGAGTTTCCTAGAGATCTCTGAGGCAGATCCCCATGAAGTGAGGGAGTGAATCAACACCCTGTTCCACTGCTCAGACTAGGCTTGTGGTGGTACACTCATTATACAGACACAAGCCTGCTTTCTGCAACCCTCCTGCCCACAACAACTCACTTCAACGATTCCCAAATTCAAAGCCACTTACCAGGGGCCTCCTCTCCTGTTTGCACTTCACCAAGCTCCGACAGCTGTGACTGGCTAGCCTCCTCTGGGGTAGAAAAGAGCTCCTGGCTGCATGCATCTCTGACCTCTGAGTCATCCTTTGCCTCTGGGTCCCCCACCCCCTCAACATCCTCATCCAAGATTTCCTCCTCCTGGCTCGGTCCACTCTCGACTGGCACGCAAGCCACTGAAGTAGCCACAGTAGTCTTCGCAGTGGAGGTGGGGTCACCACCCAATTATCACGTCCAGCTCTTTGTAGAACCGGCAGTTCATGAGCACACCACCAGAGTGGCAGTTTGCCTCCCGCGCCTTGGGGTTGGAGTTCTGCAGCTCCTTCACTTTCACCCTGCACTGCAGTGTGTCCCAATCATGGCCCCTTTCTGTCATGCATCATGAAATCTGTCCATAGGTATCATAATTCCTACGGCTGGAATGCAGCTGGGACTGCGCAGCCTCTTCTTCCCAAATGATGATGAGGTCCAGGAGCTCTGCATTGCTCCAAGCGGGGGATCGCCTGGTGCATGGAGCAAGCATGGGTCACCCAGCAAACAGAAAGGGGACTTTCAAAATTCCCAAGAAATTTAAGGGGTGGGGCTCACAGTTGGTCACATGAGGGCAAGGCAGTAAAGTTGAAACCAATTACCAGAATCAATTTTGAAGCACTTAGAGGAGAGGAAAGTGATCAGGAACAGTCAGCATAGATTCACCAAGGGCAAGTCAAGCCTGACTAACCAAATTGCCTTCTATGATGAGATAACTGGCTCTGTGGACAAGGGGAAAGCAGGGGACATGTTATTCCTTGACTTTAGCAAAGCTTTTGATATGGTCTCCCACAGTATTCTTGCCAGCAAGTTAAAGAAGTATGGGCTGGATGAATGAACATAAGGTGGACAGAAAGCTGGCTAGATCATCAGGCTCAACGGGTAGCGATCAATGGCTTCATGTCTAGTTGGCAGCCGGTATCAAGAGGAGTGCCCCAAGGGTCGGTTTTGTTCAATATCTTCATTAATGATCTGAAGGATGGCGTGGATTGTACCCTCAGCAGATGACGCTATATTGGGAGGAGTGATAGATACACTGGAGGGTAGGAATAGGATACAGAGGGACCTAGACAAATTAGAGGATTGGGCCAAAAGAAATCTGATGAGGTTCAACAAAGACACTCTGCACTTAGGATGGCAGAATCCCATGCACTGCTACAGACTAGGGATCGAGTGGCTAGGCAGCAGTTCTGCAGAATAGGACCTAGGGGTTACAGTGGATGAGAAGCTGGATATGAGTCAACAGTGTGCCCTTGTTGCCAAGAAGGCTAATCGCATTTTGGGCTGTATAAGTAGGGGCATTGCCAGCAGATCAAGGGATGTGATTGTTCCCCTCTATTCAGCATTGGTGAGGCCTCATTGGGAGTATTGTGTCCAGGTTTGGGCCCCACACTACAAGAAGGATGTGGAAAAATAGGAAAGAGTCCAGCGGAGGGCAACAAAAATATTTAGGGGTCTGGAACACATGACTTATGAGGAGAGGCTGAGGGAACTGGGATTGTTTAGTCTGCGGAAGAGAAGAATGAGGGGGGATTTGATAGCTGCTTTCCACTACCTGAAATGGGGTTCCAAAGAGGATGGATCTAGACTGTTCTCAGTGGTACCATATGACAGAACAAGGAGTAATGGTCTCAAGTTGCAGTGGGGGAGTTTTAGGTTGGATATTAGGAAAAACTTTTTCACTAGGAGGGTGGTGAAGTACTGGAATGCGTTACCTAGAGAGGTGGTGGAATCTCCTTCCTTAGAGGTTTTTTAAGGTCAGACTTGACAAAGCCCTGGCTGGGACGATTTAGTTGGGGATTGGTCCTGCTTCGAGCAGGGGGTTGGACTAGATGACCTCCCGAGGTCCCTTCCAACCCTGATATTCTATGATTCTATGAGAGGCAAGAACAGGCATTGTGAGACACCTCCCGGTGGCCAGTCGCAGCGCTGTAATCGACCAGGGTCTCTACACCGGCACCGCAGCGCTGTACCCCCGGCGCAGAGAGCTCTACGCCTCTCGTCATGGTGGTTTTTTTACAGCGCTGCAACTGCGCAGTTTCAGTGCACGAAGCGGCCTGGCAGTGTGTACACCTCGGGAGTTACACTGCAGAAAGCTGCTTTACTGCGCAGAAACTTGCCAGTGTAGACAAGGCCTTAGTTTGCAGCAAACTGGGTTGTGTACCTGCCCCACAGTAAGCTTGCTGCAGATCAACTGTCTGGGTGGACCCTGCTGACACACACTAACAGTTCATTAACGTGCTCTGATTTAGTCCTCTTTGAAACAGGACGCGATCAAAATGCATTAACAAATTGTGAATGCGCATCAGCATGGTCCACACAGACAGTTAAACCACCACAGATTAGTGCCAGGTAGATATACACCCCAGCTCGCAGCAAACTAAATGTTCACCTAGAAAAGCCCCAAATTAGTTTAAACCATTTTGGAAGTGGACTTAAATTAATAAATAGTTAATCCACTTTAAATGCATACCCTACCTTATTACAGATTAACTTTCATGTGTAGACAAACCGTAAAATGCAGGGCCACCAGGCCCATAACTTTAAAAGTAATAGCAATTTCAGCCTGCTGAGAATATGGAATAACTGGGAGCCAGTATGGTTTTGTGGAACATTTTGCATGATTCCTCAGAGCGAAAAACTAAAGCTTTTAGAAACACTAGCTTTGATTACAAGATTAATGATCCTCCGTTGGGATTGGCTAATGCTCTTCTTACTCTGGCACAGGGCCCAGTTCATGAAAAGCCTAACAGCTCGGTGCCTGGTCCTTTCTAAAACCCTTACTATGCAAGCTGCATTCCAGGAACAAAGTAGCAGATCCTGGAGATGTCAGATCTGCAGAGCTAAAAAGTGATAGACAAGCAGAGTGAGGCCAAGTAGAACAAGCTCTTGTCTAGTCTAGGCTTTGTCCATCTCCAGTGTCCAGAGCAGTGGTGGTAGGCATAAGGATAGACAAGGAGCAGGCAGCCACTAGCACATATGTTCTGCAGAGCTGCTCTGAAAAGGTTTAGATGACACAGTGATTCACATGCTTGCAGCTGCCTAGATCCCTGACTATACTGCAATCTCACTGTTCCTTCCACCTATGGAGCTGCACTAGTATCTGCAACAGCAGAAAGTTGTTCAGAGAAAAGACTGATGTAAACACCCCCTTAAAGAAGAGACAGAGACAGGCTAAGAATCCTCCATGTCCAAAACTAAGTAACCTGAAGGCGAATGACACAAAACAAGGAAAAACCAAGTGCCTGGTTCTCAGCTGCTATGGGAAAGTGGAGGAGGACTGAAAGAAAAAATGTTCCTGGAATCGATGGGGAAAGAAGATTCAGAAGTTTCCACAGATGGCCATCAGAAAGAGAGTGTTTGGGGGAGAAGGAGTTTTGGAAGGAGCACAGGGAACAGTTTTGGAGGTTGAGGATCCAAGACTAAGACTTGATCCCCTTGGATAGTGAAGAAAGAAACATGGCAAAAGCCACTGAGCTTCACACGAAGCAGTTAAACCCTTGTTAGTACCATTACAACATCCCCTATGATAAAAGACACAGGAACAAGATTTGTCTGTAGTTGTATGGTGGCACAAAATGGGGGTTGAGCTGCAATGGAATACTGTACAAGAAGCGATATCTGACATGAGTCACCTGAAATTTTCATTTCTCTCTCTCTCACACACACACACACACACACACACAGAGAAATTGGTTGAAGATCTGACCCAACAAAAAACACTATTAGTGGCCTTCTCACATTCTTCAAGAATATTCACCTGATGCAACAAAAGTAAAATATGCTGCTGTACTATAGGGTTCTGGAATCTCTCAGGAAGAGAAGAGATTATACAAATTGAGTGTCTGCCTCCCATATATTGCCAAGCTATATGCCGAATATGACTCTTTTATTGACACCCTCCTCCCCCACCCATCCTCAGTGACACACATAAGTCTAGATAATTTAATACAGGTAACGGGAACACTTGAATCTGATGGTATCATAGAATCATAGAATATAAGGGTTGGAAGGGACCCCAGAAGGTCATCTAGTCCAACCCCCTGCTCGAAGCAGGGCCAATTCCCAGTTAAATCATCCCAGCCAGGGTTTTGTCAAGCCTGACCTTAAAAACCTCTAAGGAAGGAGATTCTACCACCTCCCTAGGTAACGCATTCCAGTGTTTCACCACCCTCTTAGTGAAAAAGTTTTTCCTAATATCCAATCTAAACCTCCCCCACTGCAGCTTGAGACCATTACTCCTCGTTCTGTCATCTGATACCATTGAGAACAGTCTAGAGCCATCCTCTTTGGAACCCCCTTTCAGGTAGTTGAAAGCAGCTATCAAATCCCCCCTCATTCTTCTCTTCTGCAGGCTAAACAATCCCAGCTCCCTCAGCCTCTCCTCATAACTCATGTGTTCCAGACCCCTAATCATTTTTGTTGCCCTTCGCTGGACTCTCTCCAATTTATCCACATCCTTCTTGAAATGTGGGGCCCAAAACTGGACACAGTACTCCAGATGAGGCCTCACCAATGTCAAATAGAGGGGAACGATCACGTCCCTCGATCTGCTGGCAATGCCCCTACTTATACATCCCAAAATGCCATTGGCCTTCTTGGCAACAAGGGCACACTGCTGACTCATATCCAGCTTCTCGTCCACTGTCACCCCTAGGTCCTTTTCCGCAGAACTGCTGCCTAGCCATTCGGTCCCTAGTCTGTAGCTGTGCATTGGGTTCTTCCGTCCTAAGTGCAGGACCCTGCACTTATCCTTATTGAACCTCATCAGATTTCTTTTGGCCCAATCCTCCAATTTGTCTAGGTCTTTCTGTATCCTATCCCTCCCCTCCAGCGTATCTACCACTCCTCCCAGTTTAGTATCATCTGCAAATTTGCTGAGAGTGCAATCCACACCATCCTCCAGATCATTTATGAAGATATTGAACAAAACCGGCCCCAGGACCGACCCTTGGGGCACTCCACTTGATACCGGCTGCCAACTAGACATGGAGCCATTGATAACTACCCGTTGAGCCCGACAATCTAGCCAGCTTTCTACCCACCTTGTAGTGCATTCATCCAGCCCATACTTCTTTAACTTGCTGACAAGAATACTGTGGGAGACCGTGTCAAAAGCTTTGCTAAAGTCAAGAAACAATACATCCACTGCTTTCCCTTCATCCACAGAACCAGTAATCTCATCATAGAAGGCGATTAGATTAGTCAGGCATGACCTTCCCTTGGTGAATCCATGCTGGCTGTTCCTGATCACTTTCCTCTCATGCAAGTGCTTCTGGATTGATTTTTTGAGGACCTGCTCCATGATTTTTCCAGGGACTGAAGTGAGGCTGACTGGCCTGTAGTTCCCAGGATCCTCCTTCTTCCCTTTTTTAAAGATTGGCACTACATTAGCCTTTTTCCAGTCATCCGGGACTTCCCCGGTTCGCCACGAGTTTTCAAAGATAATGGCCAATGGCTCTGCAATCACAGCCGCCAGTTCCTTCAGCACTCTCGGATGCAACTCGTCCGGCCCCGTGGACTTGTGCACGTCCAGCTTTTCTAAATAGTCCCTAACCACCTCTATCTCCACAGAGGGCTGGCCATCTCTTCCCCATTTTGCGATGCCCAGCGCAGCAGTCTGGGAGCTGACCTTGTTAGTGAAAACAGAGGCAAAAAAAGCATTGAGTACATTAGCTTTTTCCACATCCTCTGTCACTAGGTTGCCTCCCTCATTCAGTAAGGGGCCCACACTTTCCTTGGCTTTCTTCTTGTTGCCAACATACCTGAAGAAACCCTTCTTGTTACTCTTGACATCTCTGGCTAGCTGTAGCTCCAGGTGCGATTTGGCCCTCCTGATAACATTCCTACATGCCCGAGCAATATTTTTATACTCTTCCCTGGTCATATGTCCAACCTTCCACTTCTTGTAAGCTTCTTTTTTATGTTTAAGATCCGCTAAGATTTCACCATTAAGCCAAGCTGGTCGCCTGCCATATTTACTATTCTTTCGACTCATTGGGATGGTTTGTCCCTGTAACCTCAACAGGGATTCCTTGAAATACAGCCAGCTCTCCTGGACTCCTTTCCCCTTCAAGTTAGTCCCCCAGGGGATCCTGGCCATCCGTTCCCTGAGGGAGTCGAAGTCTGCTTTCCTGAAGTCCAGGGTCCGTATCGTGCTGCTTACCTTTCTTCCCTGTGTCAGGATCCTGAACTCAACCAACTCATGGTCACTGCCTCCCAGATTCCCATCCACTTTTGCTTCCCCTACTAATTCTACCCGGTTAGTGAGCAGCAGGTCAAGAAAAGCGCCCCCCCTAGTTGGCTCCTCTAGCACTTGCGCCAGGAAATTGTCCCCTACGCTTTCCAAAAACTTCCTGGATTGTCTATGCACCGCTGTACAGTCAGATTAACAGGGTTTTGCCAGGAGGAAGCAGCCCTATACTTCTATGGTGCATTTTTGGAGGACATCTGCCAGTCTGCATCAGGACTCTCTATTATAAAAACAACAAAAGTCCTAGTACAGCAAGCATGTTTGCAGACCAGGAGCAATGGCAATGCAGCTGCTGGCTCTGCAAGAAATCTAGAGATCTCTCAATGAACACAGAGGTAACCTAAAGTGAGGAACATTCCTCATCTTTTTCCCCTCCCACATTTGTCCTTATTAGAAACCATGACGAACATAATCTCATTAAGTACATAAATCAAATGCATTATGTGAATGACTAGTAACGAACGACGGATTTCCATGGTCCCTAAAGAAAATTGGGACAATAGCATAGGATTGCCCTTACTTCCTGCAGTAGAACACTGGCACAGGTGCCAGTCGGGTTCTTTGCAAAGATTGGCTACCAGCTCTTCTCCATTATCTAATGGGAGGTCATGTGTCTAGTAGTTACAGCAACAACCTAGCATTCAGAGATCCTGAGTCCTAAGGGCCCCGACATAAATTCACCATGTGACCTTGGACAGAGTCTCTTAACCTCTCTGAGCCTCACTTGTCTTATTACGCCCACTTTACAGATCAATATTCTCTACTTCAGAGTTACTGTGAAAGTTAATTAATTAACATTTAATACAGTGCTTCTACATTTGGCTCAGAGATGCTACTTCTGTACAAGAATGATAACCTGCCGTTCCCTGGTTCTCACAGCAGCCAACCCACTCTCTAATCTGGTGGACAGAAGGATAAAAATGGGTGAGCTAGACTCAATTTCAAACAGTATTTTTAATTAATAAAAGTGATTTTAAAAAGAGATTAGAAACAGCAAGTGAGTGCACCAGTCCTACACAACTGATGCAACAACAAATTAAAATAATTTATCGTTTAAAAATGGAAAATAAAATACAGGAACTGCTCACTTAACATTGTAATTAAGTTCCTGAAAAATGCGAAACTATGTTAAACAAATCCAATTTCCCCATAAGACTTAATGTAAATGAGGGGGTTAGGTTCCAGGGAAATTTTTTTCACCAGACAAGACACTCACTCACTCACACACACACACTCTCTCTCTCTATATATATATATATATACACACACACACACACACACAGAGTATAAGATTTAAACAAACAATTTAATACTGTACACAGTGATGATGATTGTGAAGCTTGGTTGAGGTGGAGGAGTCAGAGGGTGGGATATTTCCCAGGGAATAGCTTAGTGCTAAATGATGAACTAGCAATTGGCTGAGTCCTCAAGAGTTAACTCTCACACTCTACAAGGCAGCAGGAAAGGAGGGAGGGCAGACAGAGAAAGAGACACACACCCTGTGTGAGAGAGAAAAAGATGTGCATTTCCCATTTAAGTATGAAGAGTAGGGTCAGAAGTACACTGCCTTGTTAATTAGATCAGCAAGCTGAGAACAACTGCAACGGCTGCTGCCTAAGGCAGCAGCTCCCTCCGTGTCCCACCCCTGCTCTATGGAAGATGGGGTAAGCGGGGTGCAGGAGCAGGGGGGAGGGAGACACCCTGACATTAGCCCCCCTCTTCTTCCCCTCCCCCGTCCCCACAGCAAGAAGGAGTCTTGGGGAGCAGCTCCAAGGCAGGGGGCAGGAGCAGCACATGGCAGCTGGGGGAGGGACAGCTGAACTGCCGCAATTGATAGCTGGCAATTGATAGCTGCTGGGCGGCTGCTGCACAGGGAACTTCGGGGAGCGGGGAGCTGATAGGGCGCCTGCTGGTCCACCCTGGTTCCAGCCACCCACCAGCTAGCTCCAACAGGCTGCTCTTCCTGCAAGCAGTGGACAAAGCAGGCGGCTGCCAAACGACTTAGAAGGGAGCATTGCGCAACTTTAAACGAGCATTTTCCCTAATTGATCAGCAACGTAACAATGAAACAACATTAACCAGGACGACTTTAAGTGAGGAGTTCCTGTAGGATAAAATAAAAGGAGTGACTTAAAACAATGGAATAGAAAATAAGGCAGGGAATTGCGCAAAGCTGCCATTATGAAACAGTATTGGGACCTTTACACTGAGTAGATAACAATGTAGGCACATAGATGGTTAAGAGCAACAGGGGGATGGCCTGAAGCCATTGCCTCAAGAAGCAGGCTGTTTATCAGGGTGTTATCTCCCAGCTGAGTGGGTGTCAAATGGAAGTACAGAGGGTATTTGGTAAAGGGAACTGCGAAAATACTAAACTAACCACCTGCCTCTTTTTTTCCACTGAATACATTCAAATGAAATGAGCTGTAGCTCACAAAAGCTTATGCTCAAATAAATTGTTTAGTCTCTAAGGTGCCCAAGTACTCCTTTTCTTTTTGCGAATACAGGCTAACATGGCTGCTACTCTGATACCTACCACTGAGTCATATAGTGTTCCTCATGCTTGAATCTCAAGAGTTGTCATAAATATAAAGGGAAGGGTAAACCCCTTGGAAATCCCTCCTGGCCAGGGGAAAGCTCCTCTCACCTGTAAAGGGTTAAGAAGCTAAAGGTAACCTCGCTAGCACCTGACCAAAATGACCAATGAGGAGACAAGATACTTTCAAAAGCTGGGAGGAGGGAGAGAAACAAAGGGTCTGTGTAAAAAGAAAAGGAGTACTTGTGGCACCTTAGAGACTAACCAATTTATTTGAGCATGAGCTTTCGTGAGCTACAGCTCACTTCATCAGGTCTGTGTGTCTGTCTATATTCTGTCTTTGCCGGGGATAGACCAGGAATGGAGTCTTAGAACTTTTAGTAAGTAATCTAGCTAGGTACGTGTTAGATTATGATTTCTTTAAATGGCTGAGAAAAGAACTGTGCTGAATAGAATAACTATTTCTGTCTGTGTATCTTTTTTGTAACTTAAGGTTTTGCCTAGAGGGGTTCTCTATGTTTTGAATCTAATTACCCTGTAAGGTATCTACCATCCTGATTTTACAGGGGGGATTTCTTTACTTCTATTTTTATTAAAAGTCTTCTTGTAAGAAAACTGAATACTTTTTCATTGTTCTCAGATCCAAGGGTTTGGATTTGTGGTCCCCTATGCAAATTGGTGAGGCTTTTTATCCAACATTTCCCAGGAAAGGGGGGGTGCAAGTGTTGGGAGGATTGTTCATTGTTCTTAAGATCCAAGGGTCTGGGTCTGTAGTCACCTAGGCAAATTGGTGAGGCTTTTTACCAAACCTTGTCCAGGAAGTGGGGTGCAAGGTTTTGGGAAGTATTTTGGGGGGAAAGACGTGTCCAAACAGCTCTTCCCCAGTAACCAGTATTAGTTTGGTGGTGGTAGCGGCCAATCCAAGGACAACGGGTGGAATATTTTGTACCTTGGGGAAGTTTTGACCTAAGCTGGTAAAGATAAGCTTAGGAGGTTTTTCATGCAGGTCCCCACATCTGTACCCTAGAGTTCAGAGTGGGGGAGGAACCTTGACAAGAGTGCTTTACAAAGGAGGTAAGTATTATGCCTGTGTCACAAACAGGAAGATTGGGGCACAGAAGTGAAATTACTTGCCCAAGATTACACAATTGGTCAGTGGCAGAACTAGGAATAAAACCCAGATTCCCCACCACCACAAGACTTAGTTTAGTGCCTTATCCATTGGACCTCACTACCTCTCTTAAATAAAGGCAAAGCCCAGTTTTCTGTCATGCAGTTCTTGTGAAATAGTAGAAGAGGGTTAAACTACACTGACCACCATCATACAGAAGGAGAGGACTCCAATGCTATGAGTGTTATAATTTTGGGACTGTTCAGTGGCCTAAGATTAAGAACTGGGAAGGAGAAGTCCCCTTACATAAGGAGTTTGGGTTACTAGGGAGGCTCATAGTAATGAAGTGAGCCCTTCATCTCTCAAACCTGAACTGCAATCCCTTAAAGCAGGCAGATGCTAGCTTCCAACGTGCCCAAGCAGACAGTTAAGGGCACCCTCATCTTGACCACACTCCCCTTCTCCCTCAGCTCTGCGCTACTGGAGTATGCAAGAGGTTATATTAAAACTGCAGGCAGAGGGATGGTAGGGCATAAAAGGGTGATTTATTACGGGGAGAGATGTAGGGTTTTGGTTACTCAGGACTCTCCCAAGCTTTCCTCCCTCTGTAGCAATCTCATTTATGGCACCCCTCTTCAAGCCTGACCCAGCAGTATCTTTACTGTGGAGCCCAAAGCACTGCTCCTTATCAGTGCAGCTCACTATGGCCCCAATTCAGAAAAGCACCGTCCCTGTTCAGCAAAGCCTTCAAGCACATGCTAAGCCCCATTGACTTCAATAAAAGGGCTTTGCCCTATAGCCCTCTTTCCTGGGATCTTCTAAATGCAGAGAGAAAAGGAGTACTTATGCTCAAATAAATTTGTTAGTTTCTAAGGTGCCACAAGTCCTTTTCGCGAATACAGACTAACACGGCTGCTTCTCTGAAACCTGTCTAAATGCAGAGAATTATGCAGTCACCACTAAAATCCCAGTCAAGTGACAACAGATACACTCTTCAGCAAGAGGGTGCTGAGTTTAGAAGGCCTCCACTGGTCGGCATGGCTTATTGGCCATACTGGGTAGTCATTGCCATTAATGCAGTTTCTTCTATCAATAATGCTGCAGCAGCTACTTTTCTCACTGTACAGAAACTTGTGGAGCAATAAGAGCCCTTCCACAGCTGCACCCAGATGAAAGTGTGTCTGCCCCATTAACTGGGAAAAAATATCACGCTCTAATTGGTTCAGAAGAGGAGGCAAAAATAGACGACATATGTCCTCGCTCTTACAGAATCATTCAGTTAAAAAAAAAAAAAAAACATATTTGCTTATGTTTCCACTCCTGTCTAACAAAGTCTGTAAGCATTAGATGCCTCACAGAACATTCACCGTCTCCTTCTGGAGCCATAGCTCACACAGACAGTTCGCTCTCTGCAAAGATGTTAGACGTGACAAAGCCTCTCAGACACATGGCAGAGATGTCAACAGTTGCCAGGAAAAGCTACTAAGAGATCTTGTTGGCTACCTGGAAGGAGTGGTAGCCACAAACATCTGTGCACTTTGACAAGAAGCTCCCTTAATGGGTGTAAAAAGGAAGAGCCACACAGAACATAGAAACATAACTGCTATAATGTATTAAGAACGGCCACACTGGATCAGAACAAAGGTCCATCTAGCCCAATAGCCTGTCTTCCGACAGTGCCAGGTGTTTCAGAGGGAATGAACGGAACAGGTAACAATCAAATGATCTATCCCCTGTCACCCAGTCCCAGCTTTTGGCAAACAGACTAAGGACACCATCCCTGCCCATCCTGGCTAATAGCTATAGGTGGACATATGAAACCAATGGTTCATCTACTCCAATATTCTGCTGTCACCAGCATTCCCCAATACCAGATATTTCACAAGATAGACAATTATGGAATAACCTGTCCAGACAGGTTTCTTCCTAGCTTCAGGCAGTTAATTTTGGTTTATACCCTCAAGCAAGTCAGTTATGTTGTATTTTAGTGCTAAGTAAAGTAACTGTGGTGGTTGTTTTTCTGACAGAAGGAAAAGCAGTCATGCAAAACATTGGTTTTAGTTAGTGCAGTGTGTGACATTGCACTCCATATGCTTTATGTGTGAATGTGAATAATGTGAAAAGCTTGGAATGTGAATATAATGTAACTGGAATATCTTTATGCAAAAGGTCTCTTTTAAGGTGTTGTTACAAAGCTTATAATCTACTGAGTGTGTTCATCCTATTTGTATGAATGTATAATTTTTGTATCTGAAACTAGGAATAAGAAATATAACTCTAGGATCCTACTGTAATTATGCAAAGTGTGGGCCATTAATGGTGGTTTAGAATCTTGATGGCTCCCATTGAGTAGGACAGTTGGTTGTAGATGGTTTATTTACCTGCAAGCCTTCTTGTGGACCTGGAGGAAAGCCTGTGGGTAATGAAGAATGAGGTCTTATATAGTGACATGTGACCATATCACCTGATACTGGAATCCATCTTAAACCTGGTGCTTTTCCATTTAGCAGGAGGGGTGCGAACCCAGAGAGACAAAGAATTCCCACCTTGGGACAAAGCTATAAAAGGGGGTGGAGCAGAACAAGGGGGGTTGCCAGTCATGAGAAATCCCCTAGTTACCACCTGAGCTGGAACTAACAAGAACTGTACCGGGGAAAGGATTGAGGCCAGACTAAGAAGGAGTCTAGTCTGTGAAAGAAGCTTATTGGAATATCTCTGAGGGTGAGATTTACCTGTTTTCAGCTTCCTACTATATTAGGCTTAGACTTGCATGTTTTTGCTTTATTTTACTTGGTGACTTACTTTGTTCTGTCTGTTATTACTTGAAACCACATTAAATCCTACTTTTTATTCTTAATAAAATCACTTTTGTTTATTATTGAACCCAGAGCAAATGATTAATACCTAGGGGAGCAAACAGCTATGCATATCTCTCTATCAGTGTTATAGAGGGTGGACAATTTATGAGTTTATCCTATATAAGCTTTATACAGAGTGAAATGGATGCATTTGGGGTTTAGGCTTCCAGAAAGACTGAATACTGGGTGCTAGGAAAGCCCCTGGGCTAAGTGAATCTTAGTTTCTATGAACTGCAGGGGGGAGTGGCCCAACCTCTTGGTCTGTGCTGGAGCCGACTGGTATGTCTAGCTCAGCAAGACGGGAGTGGAGGGAAGCCTTCTCTGGCAGGGGGGTTTGTTCCCAGTGGTATCCCAGCACATCTAGTGACAGTCTTGAGGGAGTTTCTATGACCCAACCCGTCTCACAGTGACTGAAATTTGAGCAGTTTTTCCCCAATCACTAAGTACAATGCAAGTATTAAATGTTGTTAATGGCAAAAGTTTTGGAATGATGTTAACTCTTAAGAAACAAAATTTATAATCTAGCATATAGTAACCATTTCAGAACATCCTTGGTTCTGGATTAAAAACTAGCAAGTGTAGTTTTCAAAGCTCTAAGTTTACGTACAAGGTCCTTACAAGGCCCAGTTTTGTACTTCCCACAGTCAACAGAGAATGCAGGATCAGACACACAAGGCCCAGTTTTGATCTCACACCACCGTAATATAGCAGTAACTCCACGTAATGGATTTACATCAATTTAAAACCTATGGCTATGTCTACACTACAAATTGTTTCAACATAATTTACATGGCTTAGGGGTGCAAATAATCCACACCCCTGAGCGACGTAAGTTACATCGACCTAAGCGCCGGTGTGGACAGTGCTATGCCAGCTGGAGAGCTTCTTCCACCGACATAGCTACCGCCACTCCTGGAAGTGGAATTATTAAGCCAATGGGAGAGTTCTCTCCCTTCAACTTAGGGCAGGTCTACCCTATGGGGCTAAGTCATCCTAAGTTACGCAACTCCAGCTATGTGAATAACGTAGCCGGAGTCGACGTACCTTAGGTTGACTTATTGCGGTGTCTACACAGCACTGGGTCGATGGCAAAAACTCTCTCGTTGACTTACCTTACGCTTCTCATTCCAGTGGAATACCGGAGTTGACGGGAGAGTGATCAGCGGTTGATTAGACCTGTTAAATCGACCCCCGGTGGATCGATTGCTGTGTGTCGATCCTCTGGTAAGTGGAGACAAGCCCTTAGAGTGTCTTCACCAGAATCACTACATCTACATCAGCACAGCTGCACTGCTCTAGCTGCTTTAGTGTAGACATAGTCTACATAGTAAGTGACAGGAGGTTGCAACTTTAGGTTTTGCAAAATACATGTTTAAATCTTAAGGCCAATAGAAATACTTCCATGATTAGCATGTGAGAATCCCAAAGGAAACACTTTAAAATGAACAGAGACTTTCATTTGTCTGAAATATAAGCATTGTGATGGTGCATGAGAGCCTAAAAGTAAAATGCTAGAAGATTACTGTGTTCCCCAACATGAAAATTACTAACTTATTTTCTTTGTCCAGGATGAACAGCAAAAAGTGAAACAAAATAAATAGTAGGCAGTAAGTTGATAAAATAATTGGTAAAATTTTGTTTTAGAAGATTGTTACATAAAGGACTTTAAAAAACAATCACATGCGTAACCTGTCCTTTTAATCCAGTCACTAACTATGTGGGGAAATACCCCTTTTCCAATATAAATGGCATTAGTATTAGAAGAGAAGCTAGTGTACGTTTGTCCATAACAGTTTATGCCCTGATCCTGTAAAAAACACCATGCAGACAGACCCGTGTCACTGTTCCCTCTAAGCTGTGCGCATGCATGCGCGCACAGGTCCCCATGCATACGGCGAAACACCGCGCACACAAAAATTTTCACAGAAGAAATTTTTTTGCGCAGACAGCCTGTCAAAAATTAGAGGAAACATTGAACTGTGCCCATGTGGAGCTCACTGCAAGCTCAGGATGTCACTGCTAAGCTTGCATTGAAATAAAGGGGCTCAAATCAGCAATAAAATGAAGGGAATTCAATAACTACATCCTCATGGAACTTAATACAGGGTTATTAGCTATGTATTCCTTTCAACATGGTTGTGATAACTGTGAAATCCTCTAGGAATCTCTCAGCCATCTCTTTTTGTGCTGCTGTATCACACTGTTTTCTACCTTCTACCCCTACCTCATCAGTGTACTGCCTATCACCTTTTTAGTTTAAATGCCATACATATGACTCCCATTGGAAATCTAAGTATTGTACAAATCTTTTAATGTGCAGGTTTGAGTAGAACCATCCAGAACTACAACAGATGGGAAATATTGCACCTGTGAATTAGAGATTTTACTTGCCTGGGTAATTGTGTGATAATTATACTTTTAGGTGCTCAGAAATTAACATATCTAGGGCAACTTGCTGATATAAATCCAAAAATGAGCAGGAGAGAAGAGTAACATGCCCATTCTGCAAACACTTTTCCATAATTTTATTAAACCTGCACTTAAATGAACAGAATTTTAAAGACTAGTCCATCAGCACTGAAATAAGGGGGATTCAATTACTACAGCAATTTGACCAAATAAATCCAACGGGGAAAAGCCTGTTGTGCCTCCAGCAACATAGAAAACACTATCCAACCAATAAACTCAAGCTCAAAAAGAAATAAGGTACTAACCCTGCCCTGAAACGTGTCCGTGTGAGGGTTTAAAGACTAGAAGCCTGACTTCCATTTATATGAAGGCCCCTTTAATGCTGCTGTGGCCCACTTTAAGGCCCTTTTACACTGCCAGAGCAGTGCAAAGGAGCCTTAATGTAAACAAGAATCAGAGTGTTGTCAATTCTTGATATTTTATTGTGACTCTCACAATATTTTGGTGGGTTTTTTAAAGTGCCAGCTCCTGGAGGCATGTAATTAGAAGAGAGTCTCAGCTTTAATAAACAAAAGTTTCTACCACTCATAGTTGTGGAGAAAACCCAGTGTACCCAGTGCTAAGTTTGGGCCAGGGCTGAGCCCTGGCATCTCTAGTTTTGATAGTTCATAGCCCCAGCACCTTTGGGCTTGCCGCATCAGTTATAAGAATAAAAAAATTACTTGAGCCCCAGCACCTCTTTCATTATAAAGTAAGCACTGAGTGTACCCTAAAGGCTCTGCAGCCAGAGGGCCAATAAAACCCCTAAAACTTGTTATTTTAAAAGATACTGTGATTTTTAAGACAATCAACCCTCTCTTTTTATATATGATAAGCACATCCCTCTACCTCTATGTTATAGACACTATAAAGTTGCTGTTTACAATGCTTTACTTTGTAGTGCTTTTTCCATGCTACCTTAGGTTCTGGAAAGTGTTCACTTTGAATTTATGCACTACAGTAGTTCCCAAGAGCAGCAATAGTTCATCATTATCGTTCTCAACTGGAAACTGTCTACAAACATCTCTCTCATAAAAAAGGGATTTTTAAGGATGATCGGACATGCATAAAGATCTCTCTCTAGTTCTATACAGGCTTTTGCCATGGCAATGTCACACCAGGCCTCCACAGGCACAAAACCATCCTATTTTAGATGGCGCTGGAACCCATTCTCGGAATCCTTTCAGTTTTGATAATTGGCGTGTAACATGTTGCCTCAAAGCTGCCCTCACCTCTCTTCCCTTTTACAAATTATAGGCAAAGAAAGCCAAGAAGGAGCAGACGTGACTTTGTGTTCAGAAAAACTGCCATTTGTTTGCATTGCATCGCAGGAGCTATGGGTAGCCTTTTCAGACCACTCCCCACTGAGACAACTCTGCTGCCATTGAAGTCAAGAGTAAAGGCCCACTGGCTCCAATGGGAGCAGAGTTAGGACTTTCAAAAGCACTCAGTGTTGGCCTATTGCACCTGCTCCCTTTCCCTTACCCAGCATGGAAGGAAACAGAGGACCCTCAATTTTGAGAAGGGCCTACAACTACTGCATGGAAAGTAGCGGGGTTATGCAGTATCATCCCCCTATAGACAAACTGCTTTGTCCCCCAATAACCTTTCCATGCTCACTTCCAGCAGTGGTCACACCTTAGCAGAGGCTGGAAAGGAAAGTCAGTGAGAGGGACAGAGGAGTTAGAACAGCCACCCTGCACAGCGTGTTTCCCCTCCACACAGATGTAATGTTTGGTAAGAAATGCATTTACTTTTACTGCTACTCTGAGGAGCTGCAAATCCCCCATAGCATGACCACCCCACCCCACCGCCGCCCTTGACAGGGAAAAGGGAGCAACTCATGGCAGCTGCCAGTGAAGGATGCAAGCTAGGAGCAGCACAGAGCTGCTGGATCTCCTGGTATGTGCCAAGGAAACTTGGATTTGACAAGCGTTTGGCAAGTGTTTCCAGTCACCACAGATCTACACTAATAACTGTCCTAGCTATGCCCTCCTGCTGTGCTCAAAATAAAACATGACAATAGTGGTGAGCATCCCACACACCAGCACCACAGCTGACTTGGACATTCTTTTCCTCTTGTCGGACTACTAGTGGCTCATTCCCCTCTTTTTCTCCTTTCTTTTCTCCCACATCTCCATTTACACATCAGCTCCTATTTTCTAAGCTCCACACTGAGTTTGGTGGATGCAAAGGGGAGGATCTTTCAACTCTGCCCAACCTTATGTGAGAACTGAGAGGTAGTTAAGTGTGAGGGAGGGTGTTTGTTCGGGGTTTTGCTTGTTTGTTTGCAGGGGTTTTCCCCCTGCAAGTCCCAGGGCCATTTCAGTTCTCACACTAGCCCTGGGCAAGCTGGGATGGCCTCAAGATATTTAGAAAGGCAAGCAAGCCACAGGGTTGTCATAGCTACATTGCCAAAGAAGCCATCAATCATGCTTGTTTTTCCATAGTCATTCCCACCTGTGCAGGGCTGAAGCACCTGCCTTTCCCTATTCCTATTCCTCAACCTGGCAAACAAGCCAGGAGACATCAATGGCCCCCTGAAGACAAGTGCCTTACCTCTTAGTTCAGGGAATGGTTGCTGCCTCAGTTTCCCTCTGGCTGTGCTGTGGTTCCCTTTCATAAGTCAGGTTGTTTGGCTCTCTGACCAAACTGAAAAGAGTCCTCCTCTTGTGGGGTATGCAAGAGTGGTGAAAGGAAAGCACCTTGGTGTTTCCTGCAGCCCAGCCCGAAGTAAAAAAAGGATAGAAATGGAGGCTTACTCCAGCCAGTCATCCCCCAAAGAAACAAAATAAACCAGCCACTCCTAGCTCAGCCACTTGCAAAGTCCTACAGCTTCCTAGACTTAAACCCTCTCCCCCAGCACTCCCAGAAGGAGCTTTCATCACTCCACTTTGAGCGAGTGAATGTTCTCTGATAGTGGATAGAGTGTCACAACAAAGGTGCTCCACTTCCTGTTTCCTCCTGGCCTGTATTAACCCCTTGGTTTCCCTTAACCTAGGTTAACCTGCTCTCCAGCTGCATGTGTTTTGTTTTTTTACCCCTCATCAAAAAGGGTCCGCTCCACTCCCTTCAGCCACAGCAAGGGCCTTCAAAGACAGCAGTGTGAGTGAGTGTATGGCAGGAACATGGATAGGACACCCCCAATATATTTGCCTAGTTTGAGTGTGGGCGTCCATGCCCTACCACTAGTCCCAAGCTTTAGAGAGAAGAAAAATACAGTTTACAAAGAACATCTCCGAAGGTTCAGGTACTTAAAGTATGTTATTGTCTGAAAAGGGACTGTCAAAAAGGTCACTTTCTTACTCCAAAGACCTATGTGTATTCAGAGCCAGAAGAGACTCCCTTTATTTTCCACACATTTTTATATGGTTAAGGGAAACTGCAACTTTATCTCAGAGATCATTTTTATACGATGGCCTGTGAGCATATCACAAAGATGAAAGGGAAAACAAGCAACAAGTGAATGAAAGGCTGGGGGTGAGAGAAGAGCTGTGTGAAGTTTTACCAGTTTTCATGTGAGAATTCTGCAATTTTCATGAAGCCATCACTGTGTCATTTTACAGCAGCAAACACATCTTTTGCTGCAACTGCAAGACCTTTTCACACCACCCCAGGAAAAAGTTGTGACCTTTCCCTTATTTGCCTCAGGATGGAATGTAGCCATTTTGTAGCAAAACAGGTCTCCCTCATCCCAGCCCCCAAGCTGGAACTGCATTTGTTTTTGTTTCACGGAGGAAAAAGTCACAGAAAATCCATACAATATTTTGATTTTTGATGAAACCCAGAGAGAAAGACACTAATTACAACCCAGGCAATCCTCTTCTTTGGTCTGTTAGGATTCCATTATGCAGTGACCATCAAGAGGAGAAATCTCTCTATTCCTTGAAATAAATTAGAAAATGAGCCATAGAAAGCAGAGAAAAGAAATGAGACAATTTGATTGATTTCAGCAGGAAAGCACTGTACTCATCAGGACAGATTGGACATTTTAATAAAAAGAGAGATGGGGTAACAGGGATTAGCCACTGTCACAAATACTCCTTGTCAGGATTTAGAAGACGAAAGTGAATAGATGTTGGATGCTTTACAATGAAGGGCACAAAAGTCACTTACTTTAACACTTTCAAGATAAAATAATATTCTTTAAAGCAAAACATGCAGTGTAATTGTTTAATCCACTTGGCTCTTGAGAAGTCACTGACACCAGTGCAAGGTGAGTGTGATGTTTGGTAGCATACTTGCTCTCACTTTGTGCCGTTCTGAATGACTGCATAAGGTCCAAGGCAGCGGAAAATCAGGCCCACTCTAGCTAGGCTATCAAGAGAGATGCCATAATCTGATCTGGAAAGCCCTTACCGTGGGCTAAAGAAGGCTGTAAGGATGTTGTGGCGTGTTTTTGGTTGACTTTTTTTAAAGGCTGAGTTTAAGTATAGAGAGGATTGAACCAATCTGGCTTTTAAGAAGAGACAAACCTTTGCCCTAGACTTAAACCAAACTTTTTTTAAGGTTCATAAATGTCTGATTAGCTTTCCTTTTGTCACGGTAAATGTTTATATGTCTCAATGCTTGCTTTTGCAGGGAAGCAGAAGTACTGATAGACTGTGAGGGTAGTTTATTTTTGACAAACCCAGAGAAGCTGGAAGAACTGTGAATATCACAAGCACATGTGACCTTGCAAGATTTGCAGCCCTAAGACGCTCAGAAACATTTGTTCCTTTTTTCAGGATGCTTAAACTAAATAGTCACTGGTGTGTCCGTTGTGGTTCAATGAAAACTCCAGGGGCTCTCCGACACTGAACTTTACCTTGAGATAGAAGTTCAGACTCAGCCATGCAAGATAAATACAGTACCTCACACTTACAAATCTACCCATTGCCATTGCAGTAATGTGCCCTCCTTTTTCATGCTGGAAGAAGGGAAGGTAGGTACAAGTGGATGGGTGTGGACTGAGGAGGAGTGGCACCATCCGTCTTCCCCTTTTCCCCATACACCTTCCTGAATGCCACCACAACTTTTCCCTACATACTCCTTCCCTCCCCACCACAGATCCCTCAGTTTTTCTCCTTTGCAGTGTGGTCAACCTCACAGGCAAATGACCCATGTTCTCTCGCCCTAATCAACTCAAAACAAGGAGACAAGGCACCCAAATGGGAAAACAGTAACAAAATAACCTCCTGTTTCACCCGAAGCACATGGTGAGAGAGCCATCCACTTCTGAGGGAGGGACGGCTGAACAGGGCAGAGGAAATATGGAATGGGTTACCCCACAAGAAAACCCAATGGTATCAGACCTTTTCCTCGAGCTCAAAGATGAAAATCCTGGGGGCAGAGTTGGAATATATAAAGAACCTACTGCCTACTACACTAGAGAAATAACCACTGTCTTACTTCAGGTAATAACCAGGCCACTCTCTTACTTCAGGTAAGCTATCTCCTAAAGAGGGTGCATGAACCAATGTTCTAAGTCCCCTTAGGATTCAAGGGCACCCCAGAGTCTGCTTACTGCGCAGGGTGCTGCTATGTTAATCATGTGACTGAAGCAAGGAGTACTTGCTCTTTGTAGCCTCGCACCGCACCACCTAGAGATGGATATACAGTTCTGCAGCCTGTCATTAAAAGGGATGGGAAACCACACTACCCGCTGGTGTTTATTCTATGGTTTAAAAAATACCATTTCCCTTGAGGTTTTTTGTTTGTTTTGGTTGATTGGCTGGCTGTTGTTTGTTTTAGGTTTTTCCTTCTCTTCTGCCTCCATTGGTCCACGTTGCTGGTGTCCCCTTCCACCCTGCTAACAGGAGGGGCTTCTGGAGGCAGGTTGTTTTTAAGGGGGTTTTAGAAAGGAAAAAGAGAACAAGGATGGTAAGGAGAGAGGGACTGACTGGCTGAAACCAAATGGAGGTGGAGAGCCCCCCAGCACAACTCCAGCATTGGGTGAGCCTGGCCAGCCTTGCAATGTGTTGATTGATGCATTGCCTGTGCAACTTCCAAGGCTGATGGCCTTTAGCATCAGCCACACGTAAAAGCTTCCTTCCCCCTGGCGTGAATCCTCATCCCCTCCTTGACACAGCTGCTTCTGAGGAAGGGATATGATTTTGCCTCTCAGAGCCAGCCTGGCCCATAGAATCCAGCTTGGATCTGCATAGGGAAAATAAAGGACTGTTTGGATCCACTTCCCCCCCCCCCATTTCTCTCTAAAAGTGGTCCCTAGCCCATTCTGTGCTTAAGCCAGCTCAGGCCAGGCCTTAAAGGGCCAGTGCTCCTGAGCAACAGTCTTCCTGTAAAGGAATCTGTAGAAGAAATAGTTGTTGCACCCTCTTACCTGAAGTTAGACTGGTGTGTGGTTATTCAGGCAGTTTCCCCTTCCCTTCACCCTTTTCTGTTAGTAGAAATCTAAATAAAAGCCCTCGTTTCCATTTCTAAATCCCAGAATCCTAATTACTCTTCACAGTCCCCATGCTATGGGCTAAGAGCCAGTTCCTGCAAATCAATATTGGCACACCTGAGCAACTTTACTCAGTGGCCTAGACTCTCCCCACATAGCTGGCTAAGGGAGCACCAACCCAGTGCAAGGGAATCCTTGATGACATACTGCCACCGTTACATCTCCACACAGCCTTGGCTGCTGGCAGAGGCACTGTGGCCAGAGCATCGCAACACCCTGGCAATCACCAGCTGCTATAAGAGCTCCTTGGGTGTACATGACAATGGCTTCATGCCACCTTTGCACCCTCTTCCCAAGTTGGTCTGTTTGCTCCTCAGCCAATGCGACGAATCATGAGTAAAGTTGTGCTTATGAGTAGGTGTTGCAGGATTGGGCCCTCCGTATGGCATATATACATCCCTCTTTATATAAAAATCATTCATCAAAAGGATGGAATTTATGCCTTTTTTAAAAATTACAGCACTATAAGATTTTAATATTTACAGAGCCTAGATTTTGTTATCAAGCTTATTCCCTCTTCCCCTCCTCCTCTGCCTTCTCTCTTTGGGAAGCACTGCTTTCCATCTGGGCGTTACCATGGGCACTGAGCTAAAGCAGCCGGCTAGAATGTGGCTCTGAAAACCTCTCTACCCATGGAATCCTGCCAGCATTTGTCATCAATATAATGGCATGTACCACACAAACAATGTAACATTATAGCTCATTCTTTCCCTTTCATTTTCTACACACTTAGTGGTTGCCAGAACAATTTGTGAAAATTGTGAAATTCCTGCCTGGCCCATATGCTTTCATAAACATAACAATGCGTCTTTTGGTAATGTGTTCAAAGCAGCTTGGACTATAAATTCCACTCAACTGAAACCTATGCAGTAACCATCAACTAATATTTGAGCCACTGGCCTGTCCATAAATCATGTTAATACTGAGACGTATAGCTGAGTGTTTGCCTCAAACTGAAGAGGACATTTAAACAGTTTCAAGTTGGAGAGTTTTCAAAACAGAAATTGAATATTTAATTAAATCCTCACCAACTGCCCTTTTTTTTTTTCGGTCAGGACTTGAATAATTAACAATGTAAATATGGACTCCTGCCGTGATTTAAGACACCACTGATTGCATCTTTGAGTGTCTTGTTTACTTAGACTGTTGAATGATTGAGTGTACAGTGGTGAATCAGAATGAGCTGCAGACCCACAACCATTTGGCAAACAGCCAAACTATGTTTAGAATGCAAGGTGTGTATGATTTCTAAACACAATTATGCCTGCAGTGAGAGGTTCCAGGATAGGAACACAGGAATTGCCATAATGGAACAGATCAGGGGTCCATCTACTCCAATGTCCTGTTTCCAATACTGCCCAGAACAGATGCTTCAGAGGAAGGAGCAAGAAAACCTACAGTTGACAGTTATGAAATACTCTGCCTACAGGAAAAGCTTCCTCTTAGTACACATCAGTTAGAGGTTAATTTGTGCCCTGAAGCATAAGTGTTCATATCCCTTCCAAAACATCTGAGGTCAGATCCTCAGCTGCTATAAATCAGCCTTCAATTTTAGCTTATATATTTTCATTTTTAAACCCTGCTACTATAATCTTAGGTGTTCTTGTCAGCCATATAGACATCCAGTCTTTTTTTTTTTAATTCTTCTAACAATTTGTGGGCTATAACTAAGTGCATTACTAAACTAATCCCTTCTCAAACGTGTTTTCTCAGTAGGTTTTAAAAGGTAGGTATATGGAGTGACTTGATACAGGAATGACTAGTTTCAGGGTAGCAGCCGTGTTAGTCTGTATTTGCAAAAAGAAAAGTACTTTCCACTTTATGCATCCGATGAAGTGAGCTGTAGATCACGAAAGCTTATGCTCAAATAAATTGGTTAGTCTCTAAGGTGCCACAAGTACTCCTTTTCTTTTTAGGAATGAGTAGGTTATGGAGAATTAAAGGACACTATGCCATTTCTAATCATAATTATTTATTAATATATAGTACCCAAAGTATGTTAGGACTCGTCTACATGGGAAGCTTGTTCAGTATAACCTACGGCAAATTTAAACCAATATAGTTCTGCCAGTATAACATACACAGGGTGACCAGAAAGCAAATGTGAAAAATCGGGATGGGGGTGGGGGGTAATAGGCACCTATATAAGAAAAAGCCCTGAATATCAGGACTGTCCCTATAAAATCGGGACACCTGGTCACCCTAAACATACACAGCCCATGTAGAAACTCTTGTTCCAATGTAAGTCTGGCCATAAAGGTTGGGGGGATCATATGCATATGATTATGTCTGTATAACAGAGATATAACAGTGGTGCTTCCTTTAGAAATGATCCCCTCCATCACTGCTCCAGCAAAAAACAATAAAAATCCAGAATCCCTGAATTTGTTTTCAAACCTTCCTGTCCGCCTGGTAAATTTTCTATTTGCTCTTTCTCATGCACTCTCACTTCTGCTTAACAAGCTTCCAAAACTCATCATAATAGAAGGATATGGGTCAGATCCTCAGCTGGTATAAATTGGTGTAGCTCCATAGACTTCAGAGTTGCACTGGTTTACACTAGCTGAGATCCAGGATTGGTATGTTTTCCTCCCCAACCAAACAATCCACAGGCAACTGAACAATCAGACAGCTGCTCATGTATTAGAAATATAAAATAGATTCACTTGCACCTTTAATCATTGCTTGATTTACTCAGCCTGTGAAATTGCAAGTCTGTTTGGATTTTGGGGATTCTATGTTTTGTGGGTGGTCCACCATTATCTGATGTGTTTTTCCTCTTTAATTCCCACCCACCCCTCCCCACCCCTCATCACAGCAAGTCCTATATCAGATCATGGAGGGCAATGTGCAACTTCCCCCTTAGCTCATCACCATAATCTATGGGGCTCAAGAACAATGCAAGTTGCTTTCTCCATCATTTCTGAGCACACTGGGCTCAATTCCTATTTGCTTAATAACTTGCAGCTGCACCCTGCCAAATGAATGTAAAATACTTTCTTTGCCCTGGTGTAAATATAGTGAATCAGGCCATTAATCTGCACAGTTCTCCTGACTGCTAGTGGGCTTGCAACTTAGATTTTTGAATTCAGCTTCCTCTTGTGGTATGCCAGCATTACGTTACTTAGGCAGCTGCTCAGCTGGGTGTCTCAGTGTCTTTATTCCATTGAACAGCAGAATCCTTTTACCTACGTGAAACAATATGTAGCCCATCTTTTAATTCCTTGGATTTTATTTATTCTAGTGAAAACAAAACACATTACGAGTGTAGTTTATACAGTGCCTCTGTTCCCCTGTAAGTGTTCGATGAAATGAAAACAGCGAAGACACTAGATGTAATTGTAGACTAGACCAAAAAGAAAAAGCAACGCTTATAACTCTGAAGCTTTTTATACAGTAAGCTTGGATTTTTGCCCTTTTTACCAAGACCGGCCTGCACTTTTCCTAATGATTGATTAAGTCGCCATCCTAGAAATAGCTGCAGAAACACGAATGTCAAGTGAACTGCAAAGAATGGTGTGTGTAGTTTCCAGTACTTTGCTAATTATTGTCTGGGTAATGGAGCTGAATCTTTGCACAGCGCTTGATGGTCCTGTAGCAATTTGCCCTGAGGACTCAAAAGAGAACATGACACTTCTTCAGGAGTTGAAGTAGAGAGTACAGTTTAAAGGATCTAATTAAAATCGGTTTCATGGTATTCTAAGAAACTGGCCTCTAAGGATTTGGAAGAAAATAACCCAGTCCAGCAGATAGGAAAGAGAATTTTACCAAGTAACAAAACATAGGAATGTAGAAACAGAAATTAATTCTGTACTGTCCTACTCCTGAGGACCTGAAATAGAAGTAAAGGGAATGCGAACATAGGACTGGTTTCAGAGTAACAGCCGTGTTAGTCAGTACTCGCAAAAAGAAAAGGAGTACTTGTGGCACCTTAGAGACTCACCAATTTATTTGAGCATAAGCTTTTGTGAGCTACAGCTCACTTCATCGGATGCATACTGTGGAAAGAGTAGAAGATCTTTTTATACACACAAAGCATGGAAAAATATCTCCCCCCACCCCACTCTCCTGCTGGTAATAGCTTATCTAAAGTGATCACTCTCCTTACAATGTGTATGATAATCAAATTGGGCCATTTCCAGCACAAATTCAGGTTTTCTCCCCCACACACACACACACTAAACCCACTCTCCTGTTGGTAATAGCTTATCTAAAGTGACCACTCTCCTTACAATGTGTATGATAATCAAGTTGGGCCATTTCCAGCACAAATCCAGGGTTTAACAAGAACGTCTGAGGAGGGGGGCGGGGTAGGAAAAAACAAGGGGAAATAGGCTTGAATAGAGACTGGGAGTGGCTAAGTCATTATGCAAGGTAACCTAAGTTAATTGTATCCAATTTGCAAATGAATTCCAATTCAACAGTCTCTCGCTGGAGTCTGGATTTGAAGTTTTTTTGTTGTAATATCGCAACTTTCATGTCTGTAATCGCGTGACCAGGGAGATTGAAGTGTTCTCCAAATGGTTTATGAATGTTATAATTCTTGACATCTGATTTGTGTCCATTTATTCTTTTACGTAGAGACTGTCCAGTTTGACCAATGTACATGGCAGAGGGGCATTGCTGGCACATGATGGCATATATCACATTGGTAGATGTGCAGGTGAACGAGCCTCTGATAGTGTGGCTGATGTTATTAGGCCCTGTGATGGAGTCCCCTGAATAGATATGTGGGCACAGTTGGCAACGGGCTTTGTTGCAAGGATAAGTTCCTGGGTTAGTGGTTCTGTTGTGTGGTATGTGGTTGCTGGTGAGTATTCGCTTCAGGTTGGGAGGCTGTCTGTAGGCAAGGACTGGCCTGTCTCCCAAGATTTGTGAGAGTGTTGGGTCATCCTTCAGGATAGGTTGTAGATCCTTAATAATGCGTTGGAGGGGTTTTAGTTGGGGGCTGAAGGTGACGGCTAGTGGCGTTCTGTTATTTTCTTTGTTAGGCCTGTCCTGTAGTAGGTGACTTTTGGGAACTCTTCTGGCTCTATCAATCTGTTTCTTCACTTCCGCCGGTGGGTATTGTAGTTGTAAGAATGCTTGATAGAGATCTTGTAGGTGTTTGTCTCTGTCTGAGGGGTTGGAGCAAATGCAGTTGTATCGCAGAGCTTGGCTGTAGACAATGGATCGTGTGGTGTGGTCAGGGTGAAAGCTGGAGGCATGTAGGTAGGAATAGCGGTCAGTAGGTTTCCGGTATAGGGTGGTGTTTATGTGACCATCGTTTATTAGCACTGTAGTGTCCAGGAAGTGGATCTCTTGTGTGGACTGGACCAGGCTGAGGTTGATGGTGGGATGGAAATTGTTGAAATCATGGTGGAATTCCTCAAGGGCTTCTTTTCCATGGGTCCAGATGATGAAGATGTCATCAATATAGCGCAAGTAGAGTAGAGGCGTTAGGGGACGAGAGCTGAGGAAGCGTTGTTCTAAGTCAGCCATAAAAATGTTGGCATACTGTGGGGCCATTCGGGTACCCATAGCAGTGCCGCTGATTTGAAGGTATACATTGTCCCCAAATGTAAAATAGTTATGGGTAAGGACAAAGTCACAAAGTTCAGCCACCAGGTTAGCCGTGACATTATCGGGGATAGTGTTCTTGACAGCTTGTAGTCCATCTTTGTGTGGAATGTTGGTGTAGAGGGCTTCTACATCCATAGTGGCCAGGATGGTGTTATCAGGAAGATCACCGATGGATTGAAGTTTCCTCAGGAAGTCAGTGGTGTCTCGAAGGTAACTGGGAGTGCTGGTAGCGTATGGCCTGAGGAGGGAGTCTACATACCCCAGACAATCCTGCTGTCAGGGTGCCAATGCTTGAGATGATGGGGTGCCCAGGATTTCCAGGTTTATGGATCTTGGGTAGTAGATAGAATATCCCAGGTCGGGGTTCCAGGGGTGTGTCTGTGCGGATTTGATCTTGTGCTTTTTCAGGGAGTTTCTTGAGCAAATGCTGTAGTTTCTTTTGGTAACTCTCAGTGGGATCAGAAGGTAATGGCTTGTAGAAAGTGGTGTTGGAGAGCTGCCAAGCAGCCTCTTGTTCATATTCCAACCTATTCATGATGACAACAGCACCTCCTTTGTCAGCCTTTTTGATTATGATGTCAGAGTTGTTTCTAGGCTGTGGATAGCATTGTGTTCCGCATGGCTGAGGTTATGGGGCAAGTGGGGCTTTTCCACAGTTTCAGCCTGTGCACGTTGGCGGAAGCACTCTATGTAGAAGTCCAGTCTGCTGTCTCGACCTTCAGGAGGAGTCCACCTAGAATCCTTCTTAACTGCCAACTGTGCCCACATATCTATTCAGGGGACTCCATCACAGGGCCTAATAACATCAGCCACACTATCAGAGGCTCGTTCACCTGCACATCCACCAATGTGATATATGCCATCATGTGCCAGCAATGCCCCTCTGCCATGTACATTGGGCAAACTGGACAGTCTCTACGTAAAAGAATAAATGGACACAAATCAGATGTCAAGAATTATAACATTCATAAACCAATCGGAGAACACTTCAATCTCTCTGGTCACGCGATTACAGACATAAAAGTTGCGATATTACAACAAAAAAACTTCAAATCCAGACTCCAGTGAGAGACTGTTGAATTGGAATTCATTTGCAAATTGGATACAATTAACTTAGGCTTGAATAGAGACTGGGAGTGGCTAAGTCATTATGCAAGGTCACCTATTTCCCCTTGTTTTTCCTACCCCGCCCCCCTCCTCAGACGTTCTTGTTAAACCCTGGATTTGTGCTGGAAATGGCCCACCTTGATTATCATACACATTGTAAGGAGAGTGATCACTTTAGATAAGCTATTACCAGCAGGAGAGTGGGGTGGGGGGAGGTATTTTTTCATGCTTTGTGTGTATAAAAAGATCTTCTACACTTTCCACATGCATCCGATGAAGTGAGCTGTAGCTCACAAAAGCTTATGCTCAAATAAATTGGTTAGGCTCTAAGGTGTTACAAGTACTCCTTTTCTTTTTGCAAATATAGGACTGCATTTTCAAAAACCTAAAGCAGAATGTGGTATGATATTTAAAAAAAAACAACAACATTAGCAATATAATTAAGATAAAGCATCAGGATATCTCTAACTGTTGCAGCCACTGTCTGGATTCTTTAACATCACTATAAACAACACCATTGTAGAACTGAAATAGACTTGTTCTGGTTATGGAAGATAGATATTCCTTATTGAAACTACATGGGAATGCAATTTCTTGTACTGCTTTACATCTTACAAACAAATACAGCTGCAAGACACACACAGAAATCTGGGGGGCTGGATTCAGGTCCTGCAGGTTAAAAAACAAACAAACAAACAAAAACTAGGCTTCAGTTTTCCATGTAAAATGTATTTCTTTCCAATTTTAGGGGTGGTGCCTGTGTATTCTCTTAGGGATTTGGCCCCTGAAACAGTTTTGGAATGCATTTATTTTAATTTTAGAAACTTTTCATATAATCTTGAATTCCTTGAACAGTAATCAATAATTACTGTTGGTCACTTTCTTAATTGTTTTTCCAATATTTGCAGCAGGAGTGCCTGCACCTTTGAAATGCAAAATTGCAAGGTTCTGAGGTCCCTGCCTGTGCCATTAAAAGCACCTTCCCTGGAAGCAGTCAGGGGTTGCAGCTGAATCCGATTCACTTAAAAAGATTGATGATTCACCTTTTAAGTGTATAGAGGTTACTAACACAAATGACTTTGATGGAGGATTTGTGTGATTCTTGCAATGCAGCTGTGCTGGGCTGAAATCTGCTGTGGAAGAGGATGGCATGACATGGCTTGCTAGTGGAGTGAGATTACTGCTGTGTTAGATGTAGATTTGGGGCGTGATCCCCAGTCCATTGATGTTAATAGGCGCTCCTCCATTTATTTCAAAGGGCTTTTGATCAGGCCCTTAGGGAGAGGTGCAGGTACTGCAGAACTTGCTGTCATTGCCACATCTATTCCTGCCTTTTACTGCTACTTTCCTTCTTTACACTGAAGGAAATCTAGGTGGGGGAAATCTGCTTGTGCCCATTCAAGTGGTATTATTTCTCTCCTTTGAAAATATTGCTCCTATATACCATCCTTTGGTTTTTGCTCCTTACATTTTTGTTCTCCATTTTGATTTTGTCAGCTGCCCTGACTTCACTCACTTTCTCTAATTCACAAAATAGATAAAGTGTATTCTTCTGCATCTAAAAAGAAACTAAGGGTATGTCTACACTACGAAATTAGGTTGATATTATAGAAGTCGATTTTTAGAAATTGATTTTATACAGTCGATTGCATATGTCCACCCTAAGCGCATTAAGTTGGCGGAGTGCGTCCTCACTACGGTGGCTAGCATCGACTTACAGAGCAGTGCACTGTGGGTAGCTAGCCCACAATTCCCGCAGTCTCCGCTGCCCATTCGAATTCTGGGTTAAGCTCCCAATGCCTGACAGGGCAAAAACATTGTCGCGGTGGTTTTGGGTACATGTCGTCAGTCGCCCCTCCCTCTGTGAAAGCAACATAGACAATCGTTTCGTGCCTTTTTTCCGTGCGGACGCCATACTGCTTTCAGCAGATGGTGCAGTAGGACTGCTAACCATCGTCCTCCACCGCTTCCGCTCATGAATCCACCTCGCGGGTCCTCTCATCGGTCTCTATAAATATCTATTCTCGTGGCATCCGTTGTCAACCACCACTTCCGCTGCAACTCTACTCTCCTGCAGACACCATACCAAGGCAAGCATGGAGCCTGCTCAGATCACCGCGGCAGTTATGAGCATTGTAAACACCTCATGCATTATCCTGCAGTATGTACAGAACCAGAACCTGCAAAAGCAGGCGAGGAGGTGACGGCAGCACGGTGACGAGAGTGATGAGGACATGGACACAGACTTCTCTCAAAGCACGGGCCCTGGCAATTTGGACATCCTGGTGGCAATGGGGCAGGCTCATGCCGTGGAAAGCCGATTCTGGGCCTGGGAAACAAGCACGGACTGGTGGGACCACTTAGTGTTGCAGGTCTGGGATGATTCCCAGTGGCTGCGAAACTATCGCATGCATAAGGGCACTTTCATAGAACTTTGTGACTTGCTTTCCCCTGCCCTGATGTGCAAGAATACCAAGATGAGAGCAGCCCTCACAGTTGAGAAGTGAGTGGCGATAGCCCTCTGGAAGCTTGCAAGGCCAGACAGCTACCGGTCAGTCCAGAAACAATTTGGAGTGGGCAAATCTACTGTGGGGGCTGCTTTGATCCAAGTAGCCAACGCAATCACTGAACTGCTGCTATCAAGCGTAGTGACTCTGGGAAATGTGCAGGTCATAGTGGATGCTTTGCTGCAATGGGATTCCCTAACTGTGGTGGGGCCATAGACGGAACCCATATCTCTATCTTGGGACTGGACCACCTTGGAGCCAGAACATAAACCACAAGGGGTACTTTTCAATGGTGCTGGAAGCACTGGTGGATCACAAGGGACGTTTCACCAACATCAACGTGGGATGGCCGGGAAAGGTACATGACACTCGCATCTTCAGGAACTCTGGTCTGTTTCAAAAGCTGCAGCAAGGGACTTACTTCCCAGACCAGAAAATAACTGTTGGGGATGTTGAAATGCTTATAGTTATCCTTGGGGACCCAGCCTACCCCTTAATGCCATGACTCATGAAGCCGTACACAAGCAACCTGGACAGTAGTCAGGAGCTGTTCAACTATAGGCTGAGGAAGTGCAAAATGGTGGTAGAATGTGCATTTGGACATTTAAAAGTGCACTGGCGCAGTTTACTGACTCGGTTAGGCCTCAGCGAAACCGGTATCCCATTGTTATTGTGGAGTGCACAGCAAGCAGCAATATCTGTGAGAGTAAGGGGGAGATATTTATGGCAGGGTGGGAGGTTGAGGCAAATCGCCTGGCTGCTGATTACGCACAGCCAGACACCACGGCGATTAGAAGAGCACAGCAGGGCGCTCTGCACATCAGAGAAGCTTTGAAAACCAGTTTCATGACTGGATAGGCTACGGTGTGAAAGTTCTGTTTGTTTCTCCTTGATGAAAACCCACCCCCTTGGTTCACTCTACTTCCCTGTAAGCCAACCGCCCTCTCCCCTTCGATCACCGCTTGCAGAGGCAATAAAGTCATTGTTGTTTCAGAATCATGCATTCTTTATTAATTGATCACACAAATAGAGGAATAACTGCCAAGGTAGCCTGGGAGGGGTGGGGAAGGAGGGAAGCACCGGGTGGTGTGGTGGATGATGGGAGAAGGGAAGGACAAGGCCACACTGCACTTCAAAACTTATTGAATGCCAGCCTTCTGTTGCTTGGGCAGTCCTCTGGGGTGGAGTGGTTGGATGCCTGGAGGACCCCCTTCCCACCCGTGTTCTTGGGTGTCTGGGTGAGGAGGCTATGGAACTTGGGGAGGAGGGCAGGTAGAGGCCTGTGCTCCTGCTGCCTTTCCTGCACCTCCACCAGACACCGGAGCATATCGGTTTGATCCCCCAGTAGCCTCAACATTGCAGCCTGCCTCCTCTCATCACGCTGCCACCAACCTCTCATCTTGCTCCCACAACCTCTCATCTTGCTCGTCCCTCATGTCCTCGCGTTCATTTTCTGCTTTGCTGGACTTTGCCATTGTTTGCCTCCACACATTCTGCTGGGCTCTTTCAGTGTGGGAGGACTGCATGAGCTCAGAGAACATTTCATTGCGAGTGCATTTTTTTCACCTTCTTATCTGCACTGGTCTCTGGGACGGAGATGATAGGGGGAGCGCTGAAAAATTTGCAGCTGCGGGAGAAAAAAAAAGGGAGAGTAGTATTTAAAAAGACACATTTTAGAGAACAATGGGTAGACTTTCACAGTGAACTAAGCTGTTAACATTACATAGCACACATGCTTTTGGTACAAGGTCGCATTTTGCCTCTTATATTGAGGGCCTGCTGTTTTGGTGAGAGAGATCACCCACGCAGGGCTGGGCAACAGAATTCGGCTTGCAGGCAGCCATGATAAGCCAGTGTCTTTTGGCTTCAACCTTCATAATGTGGGAATGGTTTCAAACAGCAGCACCCTCCTTCCCCATACCAAGCACCCATTGGGTTGGCCATTTAAAAGGAGGGGCTGTGGTTTTCGGGTTAACATGCAGCACAAACCCAACAATTAATCCCCCCCTGCACCCAGTTCTCTGGGATGATCACTTCACCCCTTCTCCCACCGTGTGACTAGTATCAGGGAAGATCCCTGCCAGCCAAACGCTAACAGTTCAGCGTGAATGCCCTGCCCACACCGCGTGGCTAAAAGCGGGGATGATTTCTTTTCAGCCACAGGCAAACAGCCCAGCAGGAATGGCCACGTCTGAATGTCCCCTTAATAAAGTCCCTGGAGGATTTCCGATCCATCCCCGGACACGTTAACAGACTTTTCCAGTAGCTGTACTGGCCACAAATGCATCCCAAGTCTTCAGAGCAAATTAATCATTAAACACGCTTGCTTTTAAACCATGTATTATATTTACAAAGGTACACTCACCAGAGGTTCCTTCTCCAGCTTCATGGTCCAGGAGCCCACCTTGGGAGGGTATTGGCTCCAGGGTAATAAACTGTTCCTGGCTGTCGGGGAGAATGGTTTCTCCGCTTGCCTGTTGTGCACTATCTTCCTCATCCCCAAAATCCTCATCCCCGTTTCGTGAGACTCCCCCCTTGCAGGTGTCCACGGATGGGGTGGGGTAGTGGTAAGGGCACCCCCTAGAACTGCATGCAGCTCATCATAGAAGCAGCATGTCTGGGGCTCTGACCCGGAGCGGCTGTTTGCCTCTTTGGTAGACTTGCCTGAGCTCCTTAATTTTCATGCAGTACTGCCGCGAGTCCCTGTTATAGTCTCTGTCCATCATGCCCTTGGCAATTTTTTCAAATATATTGGCATTTCATCTTTTGGAACGGAGTTCTGATAGCACGGATTCATCTCCCCATACAACGATCAGATCCAGTACCTCCCGTTCAGTCCATGCGGGAGCTCTTTTGCGATTCTGGGACTGCATAGTCACCTGTGCTGATGAGCTCGCCATGCTGGCCAAACAGGAAATAAAATTCAAAAGTTCCCAGTGCTTTTCCTGTGTACCTGGCTAGTGCATCTGAGCTGAGAGGGCTGTCCAGAGCAGTCACAGAGGAGCTCTCTGGGATAGCTCCCGGAGGCCAATACTGTCGAATTGCATCCACACTACCCCAAATTCGACCCGGCAATGTCTATTTCAGCACTAATCCCCTCGTTGGGGAGGAGTACAGAAATTGATTTTAAGAGCTCTTTAAGTTGACAAAAATGGCTTCGTCGTGTGGACAGGTGCAGGGTTAAATGGATCTAACGCTGCTAAATTTGACCTAAACTCTTAGTGTAGACCAGGGCTAAGAAAAAAATCCTAACCTACAGCTAGAATTGTCACCAGTTTTAGCACACGGCATATAATTCAGTCCCTCCATAGTAGTCTTTTGTGTTGTGCCAGGGGATGAGTCTGACCCATGTATTTTAAAGCCTCTCACCCCTTTTATCTTTTCCATTGGCACTTATGCTCATAAAGGACCTGATTCTTCCCCCTCAAGTTTCAGGTTGATTCCCATTGGCGTGGTATCTTGTATGAGGAGGTGGAGTAGAAATAGATCCACTTTTTCTGTCTTCTCCCTGTGCACTGCCAAGTTTGGAGGGGGACCAGAGTTAACTAAAAACATATTGCAACAAGCTGAATTTAGCTTTGTATCTATTCCCTGCTTCTACTAACTTCCCTCTACCTCATCTCTTTGGGAAACCAATGAAAAGCCCATAATCTACTGCCTAAAAGACAGGCAAGCAACTAGTCAGGTTTGCCAGAGGTTGCAATGGGGTTCTCAGAAGGCAGCTTTATGTCGGTCTTCAACAGTGCTTATGCCAGGGGAATCCTCTCACAGCTAGAACCAGGATTTTTATAGGTTTCAGAGTAGCAGCTGTGTTAGTCTGTATTCGCAAAAATCCGATGAAGTGAGCTGTAGCTCGCGAAAGCTGATGCTCAAATAAATTGGTTAGTCTCTAAGGTGCCACAAGTACTCCTTTTCTTTTCAGGATTTTTATGCCACTCCAGCCTTTTAGGAGCCAAAATGTGTGGGGGTAAAGGGGTAAGATATTCTACTGTGTCTGGGGTTTGTTGGGTTTTTATTCAGTCCTTCTCTGACACCATGAAGAGATTAGAGAGACCCAGCACACCGTGGGTGGGGTAAATGCCAAACTGTCTTTGTTCTAGACATTCACAACTTATACCACACACACACACACCCCTACCTCACCCTTAGTTTCCAGACAGAGACATCAGGAACTCCTACAATAGACCACAGAAAGTAAACTGCATGCAGTTTAATGTCTTTATGCTGGGGGTCAGGCATGGAGAAAGCCATTTTGGGATTGAAATCAGATGCCAGAAAATCTCAGCATTTTAAGACTATAAAGCCCCCTTTCCATATCACTGGCACAGACAAAAAGATTTATAAAAAAAAAAAAAAAAAAAAAGAAACCACCCTAGAAAGTTTGGCAAGTATTTTAACCCAAGAAACCAGTTATTTGCAATAGGCTTGTCTTTAACATAAAAGAAGAATCGAGGTCATCCTAAAATCTGTGGATGCATAGATAACAGATCTGAGAAAGGGAGTAAAGTCCTGTGAGTCTGAGCAGCTGCATGATGCTTTTTATTCATGCCAAATGGTTTGCACATTTCCAATACAAAGCTAATCATTTCTTATTCTGCAATCTCTAGCTACAGAGTGGCAGGGAGGATTAGTGAGCTTCACAGTGAAATACTAAATGAGTTGTACCCAGCTCAGACTAAACCTGTTCTTACCCATAAAAAACAAAAGGAGCCACATCACCCAAACTCTGTCAGAAAGGAAATCTACAAGCTAACCTAAATAGAACGCACCACAGCTGAATAAAAAGGGAACATGTTTAAATGCCCAGGGCATGGATAAAGATTCAGACATCTTTAGCTGCATTATTTTTGTCCAAATCTGTCAGAAGCATGTACAGAAATGCAGCATAGATCTTGTGCTAAATAGGGATGCAGGTGACACTGATTTTGATTGTTTATGCAGTGGTTGTCATGTAAAAAATCTGAGAGTATAGTTCTGGAACTAGTTGTCAAGGTTCCTTCCCCACTCTGAACGCTAGGGTACAGATGTGGGGACCTGCATGAAAACCTCCTAAGCTTATCTTTACCAGCTTAGGTCAAAACTTCCTTAAGGTACAAAATATTCCACCCTTTGTCCTTGGATTGGCCGCTACCACCACCAAACAAATACTGGTTACTGAGGAAGAGATGTTTGGAAACGTCTTTCCCCCCAAATACTTCCCAAAACCTTGCACCCCACTTCCTGGACAAGGTTTGGTAAAAAGCCTCACCAATTTGCATAGGTGACCAAACCCTTGGATCTGAGAACAATGAAAAAGCATTCAGTTTTCTTACAAGAAGACTTTTAATAGAAATAGGAGTAAATAGAAGTAAAGAAATCCCCTCTGTAAAATCAGGATGGTAGATACCTTACAGGGTAATTAGATTCAAAACATAGAGAATCCCTCTAGGCAAAACCTTAAGTTACAAAAAGGATACACAGTCAGAAATAGTTATTCTATTCAGCACAATTCTTTTCTCAGCCATTTAAAGAAATCATAATCTAACGCATACCTAGCTAGATTACTTACTAAAAGTTCTAAGACTCCATTCCTGTTCTACCCCGGACAAAAGCAGCATATAGACAGACACACAGACCCTTTGTTTCTCTCCCTCCTCCCAGCTTTTGAAAGTATCTTGTCTCCTCATTGGTCATTTTGGTCAGGTGCCAGTGAGGTTATCTTTAGCTTCTTAACCCTTTACAGGTGAGAGGAGTTTTCCTCTGGCCAGGAGGGATTTTAAAGGGGTTTACCCTTCCCTTTATATTTATGACACTAGTAAATGCAAAACTGAAGGCTAAATTAGATAAAGGAGCACAAGCACTATGGCATAGTGCCAAAAGTACAGTATTAGGAGAAGAACCCCTGAAACCTAAAAAGTGAAACTAATTTATTTCTTGCTGTAAGAAACAGCAGGTTCTCAAAAGAGAAAGACACATTGGTTGCATATCTACAGCTCACTGCGAAACTGAATATCATAGAATATCAGGGTTGGAAGGGACCTCAGGAGGTCATCTAGGCCAACCCCCTGCTCAAAGCAGGACCAATCCCCAACTAAATCATCCCAGCCAGGGCTTTGTCAAGCCTGACCTTAAAAACCTCTAAGGAAGAAAATTCCACCACCTCTCTAGGTAACCCATTCCAGTGTTTCACCACCTTCCTAGTGAAAAAGTTTTTCCTAATATCCAACGTAAACCTCCCCCACTGCAACCTGAGACCATTACTCCTTGTTCTGTCATATGGTACCACTGAGAACAGGCTAGATCCATCCTCTTTGGAACCCCCTTTCAGGTAGTTGAAAGCAGCTCTCTCTTCTGCAGACTAAATAATCCCAGTTCCCTCAAGCTCTCCTCATAAGTCATGTGCTCCAGCCCCCTAATCATTTTTGTTGCCCTCCGCTGGACTCTTTCCAATTTTTCCACATCCTTCTTGTAGTTTGGGGCCCAAAACTGGACACAGTACTCCAGATGAGGCCTCACCAATGCTGATAGAGGGGAATGATCACATCCCTTGATCTTCCTGCAATGCTCCTACTTATACAGCCCAAATGCCATTGGCCTTCTTGGCAACAAGGGCCCACTGTTGACTCATATCCAGCTTCTTGTCCACTGTAACCCCTAGGTCCTTTTCTGCAGAACTACTGCCTAGCCGCTCGGTCCCTAGTCTGTAGCGGTGCATTGGATTCTTCCGTCCTAAGTGCAGGACTCTGCACTTGTCCTTGTTAAACCTCATCAGATTTCTTTTGGCCCAATTCTCTAATTTGTCTAGGTCCTCTGTATCCTATCCCTATCCTCCAGCGTATCTACCGCTCCTCCCAGTTTAGTGTCATCTGCAAACTTGCTGAGGGTGCAATCCACGCCATCCTTCAGATCATCCTTCAGATCATTAATTAAAACCGGCCCCAGGACCAACCCTTGGGGGCACTCTGCTTGATACCGACTGTCAACTAGACATGGAGCCATTGATCACTACCCATTGAGCCTGACGATCTAGCCAGCTTTCTATCCACCTTATAGTCCATTCATCTAGCCCATACTTCTTTCACTTGCTGGCAAGAATACTGTGGGAGACAGTGTCAAAAGCTGTGCTAAAGTCAAGGAATATCACGTCCACTGCTTTCCCCTCATCCAGAGCCAGTTATTTCGTCATGGAGGCAATTAGGTTAGTCAGGCATGACTTGCCCTTGCTGAATCTATGCCGACTGTTCCTGATCACTTTCCTCTCCTCTGAGTGCTTCAAAATGGATTCCTTGAGGACCTGCTCCATGATTTTTCCAGGGACTGAGGTGAGGATAACTGACCTGTAGTTCCCAGGATCCTCCTTCTTCCCTTTTTTAAAGAGGGGCACTACATTAGCCTTTTTCCAGTCATCCGGGACCTCCCCGGATCGCCATGAGTTTTCAAAGACAATGGCCAATGGCTCTGCAATCACATCCACCAACTCCTTTAGCACCCTTGAATGCAGAGAATCCGGCCCCATGGACTTGTCTCATCCAGCTTTTCTAAACAGTCCTGAACCACTTCTTTCTCCACAGAGGGCTGGTCACCTCCTCCCCATACTGTGCTGCCCAGTGCAGTAGTCTGGGAGCTGACCTTGTTCATGAAGACAGAAGCAAAAAAAGCAGTGAGTACATTAGCTTTTTCCACATCCTCGGTCACTAGGTTGCCTCCCCCATTCAATAAGGGGCCCACACTTTCCTTGACCTTCTTGTTGCTAACTTACCTGAAGAAACCCTTCTTGTTACTCCTAACATCCCTTGCTAGCTGCAACTCCAAGTGTGATTTGGCCTTCCTGATTTCACTCCTGCATGCCTGAGAAATATTTTTATACTCCTCCCCGGTCATTTGTCCAATCTTCCACTTCTTGAAAGCTTCTTTTTTCTGTTTAAGATCAGCACGGATTTCACTGTTAAACCAAGCTGGTCGCCTGCCATATTTGCTATTCTTTCTTCACATCGGGATGGTTTGTTCCTGCAACCTCAGTAAGGATTCTCTAAAATACAGCCAGCTCTCCTGGACTCCTTTCCCCCTCATTTTGTTTTCCCAGGGGGATCCTGCCCATCAGTTCCCTGGGGGAGTCAAAGTCTGCTTTTCTGATATCCAGGGTCCATATTCTGATGCTTTCCTTTCTTCCTTGTGTTAGGATCTTGAACTCGACCATCTCATGGTCACTGCCTCCCAGGTTCCCATCCACTTTTGCTTCCCCTACTAATTCTTCCTGGTTTGTGAGCAGCAGGTCAAGAAGAACTCTGCCCCTAGTTGGTTCCTCCAGCACTTGCTATTGGAAATTGTCCCCTACACTTTCCAAAAACTTCCTGGATTGTCTGTGCACTGCTGTATTGCTCTCCCAGCCGATATCAGGGTGATTGAAGTCTCCCATGAGAAACAGGGCCTGTGATCAAGTAACTTCCGTTAGTTGCCAGAAGAAAGCCTTGTCCACCTCATCCCCCTGGTCCGGTGGTCTATAGCAGACTGCCACCACGACATCACCCTTGTTGCTCACACTTCTAAACTTAATCCAGAGACTCTCAGGTTTTTCTGCAGTTTCATACCAAAGCTTTGAGCAGTCATACTGCTCTCTTACGTACAATGCAACTCCCACACCTTTTCTGCCCTGCCTGTTCTTCCTGTAGGGTTTATATATCCATCCATGACAGTACTCCAGTCATGTGAGTTATCCCACCAAGTCTCTGTTATTCCAATCACATCATAATTCCTTGACTGTGCCAGGACTTCCAGTTCTCCCTGCTTGTTTCCCAGGCTTCTTGCATTTGTGTATAGGCACTTAAGATAACTCGCTGATTGTCCTGCTTTCTCAGTATGAGGCAGGAGTCCTCCCCTCTTGCTTGTGCTTCCTCCTGGCATCCCACTTACCTCAGGGCTTTCGTCTCCTTCCCCCAGTGAACCTAGTTTAAAGCCCTCCTCACTAGTTAGCCAACCTGCTTGCAAAGATGCTCTTCCCTCTCTTTGTTACGTGGAGCCCATCTCTTCCTTGCAATCCTTCTTCTTGGAACACCATCCCATGGTCAAAGAATCCAAAGCCTTCTCTCCGACACCACCTGCGTAGCCATTCATTGACTTCCATGATTCGACGGTCTCTACCAGGGCCTTTTGCTTCCATGGGGAGGATGGACAAGAACACCATTTGCTCCTCAACCTCCTTTATCCTTCTTCCCAGAGCCACGTAGTCTGCAGTGATCTGCTCAATATGCAGTGTTGGTGTAGCCATGTTTGTCCCAGGATACTGAAGAGAAGAAGGTGGGTGAGGGATTAACTTTTATTGGACCAGGTCCTGGAGAAGAACTCTGTAAGCCTCTCTCTCACCAACAGAAGTTGTTCCAAACGGAATACGCTGGAGTAGATGCATGTGTAATATCAGACTTTTAACTACTAACACATTTAGACATTATTCTGCTCAAGAGAACCTATGCAGTAAATTACTTCACTCCAAAAGAAAGTTAGAAGAAGACTGAAGCAGCAGAACGGGATGATGTTTTTAAAGGATAGGCTGAAAGGTAAGTTTCATAGAACCACATATTCAGTCTGACCTTCCAGTAAACACAGCATAGGAGGACAGACAATTAGAGGTGTAAAAACTGAATTAGACTTGATGGTAGAACTAGGCTAGGGCAGTTCTATCCTAGTAGTTATTTGGTAAATCTACTGAAATTTATCTAAATTACAATCAAGAGAAATTAAAAAAAAAAAAGATTATCCCCCATAAGAATGGGTATGTAGAAATTATGTGGCTCAAGGACAATATCACAGTATACCCTTCCCCAGCCCCTGCACTTGGAAAAAAAAAAATCAGCCCAACAATAGAAAAAAAAATCCTGCAATAACTGTTATAGAAGGTTACTTCATCCCTCAGTTTCTCCTCCCCCTGTGAATTTTTTTTCAGCTGCTGTCTCTGGATTCCAAGAAGAGATTTTGGGATCCTGGCAGTGTATTCTGCATCTTTTTGTCTGGCTCCACAGCTCATTGATCTGCCTGATTTGCATTACTTTTGTTCTCCTCTACATCCTCCTCATTCCTCATCAATGCCCTGCATGTTACTTGTATTGTCCATAAAGCATATTGGGCTGAATGGAAGGATGAATCCCAAGGACTTGGTCCAGCTCTTTATAAAATGGGCACATTTTCTGCCCTGAGCTGACTGATCTGTGGTGTCCTGTGCTTTATTGCACTGGACGCTGCAGCCTTTGATTTTCCTGTGACAATAGCTGCGTCTCCTGGTGATACCACTTTCAGCCAACTGTTCAGACACTATCGTACTGAACATGACCTACTTCAGCTGGCCCTGGATCTTCTCCTTTCCTCAGAGAGGTATCAGAGTCTACCTGTTGGCTTCTGCCCATTTGAGAAAATACTCTTTTCCTTTTGAAACTCAGATGAAGCTAAAGAAGTCAAGTAAAAAAGCAGTTTGCTGTGAAAATAGCATGCAATTCCATTCCACAGTGTGTACGGTTAAGTAGCTTTCAGCCAACCTGGCCCCTATGCAGCAAAGTGCAGAAAGTGGACCATAACAGGTCACTTAGGCAGTGACCAGTACACTGTGGAACAGTAGTGGGAAGGCTATTTGGACCATTATTTGTGTACAGTTATGTTCACGAGTACTAGTATGTTAGTAATCTCTATGCACCTTGGCACTGCACCAATATGAACTGGCAAGATGGAGGACTACAGTTCCTCAAAACCAGTCTAGTCCAAACAGCATTTGTAATGCCTGTGCACTGCGAAAGCAAGGTATGTGCTGGAGGGCAGGGTAGGGGACAGATCTTGATAAGCATGCAGGGTTAAATCACATAGGTACCTTTGGAAAATTTAAGAGTCTAAGTCCTATTTTCAAAAGCGAGAGGCACTTCGACCCAGATTTTTAGGGTATTGTCTACACTACAATCAAAGGTGTGATTGCAGTTTGAGCAGACATACCTACACAAGCTTTAATCTAGATAAAACAGTTTAAAAAAAAAAAACCCAAAGTGAAGATGCAGCGGCATGGTCCGCAGCATGGCCTAGCAATGCAAGTATATTCTCAGGGTCCTTCACTGAAGCCTATGCTGCCACATCTTCCCAGCTATATTTAGCTGTGTTTGCTGGATTAAAACTAGTGTAGATACACCTACCCAAGCGGCAATCACACCTCCAGCTGCAGCATAGCCATCTAAGTCTCTTTGCTCAGCGTTGCAAGGTCTATGACTTTCAAGGTATGCCTAAGTCCCATTTTCAAAAGTAACTCAGGAACTTTTGAAACTCAGTGGGACTCTGGTACCTATGAGAATCAAGGGTCTAACTTGCTTAGGTGCTTTTGCAAAATCCCACTAACATAGCCTGAAAAAGAAGAGAGTGTGGAAATTAGAAGGGAAAGACCTGCAGCAGAAGTCACATGCTTCAAGTTTCACCATTGTGCCTATAGGCAATGCATCAGTAAGTGAATGGGGCTGTAGAGGAATCAGACATTTGCAACATATTATAAGTCTTTTAAATGGGCAGCTCTTCTAAATAAGTTTGACTACATCCTCGGAGCACAAAATTGCAAAGGCAAGTAAAGTATAACTTTGTGAACTGGGGCCAGATACTGAGAAAAAGATGCTGTAAAAAGGTGATGAGAAATGCATAGTTTGTGGCCTTAACACCCAGTGAGGTGCTTAATGCCCATCAGGAGAGATCTCTGTAGTAATCCAGGTAGCTTTTAAAGCATAGTTATCACTTCACAGCAGAGTCTGGACTAGATGATTGAAAACTTCAATGCTTCAAATAGACTTTGTGCAATTAAGCAATTATTTCCTGATTAGCAATAATTTTAACAGACACAGATGACAAAGAAGGAAATATGAAGGAGCTTGAGCTTTTGAAGAGTGACTCAATTAACTGGCTGGTTATTTTATCCATTTACGTAATTAGGTGGGCTCAGCTGCAGCGAGTCAGACCATTAGCTCTTCACAAGCCTGTTTAAGACAACAGGTATACCCACACTCTTAAGAGTACAAAGGAGAATACCAAAAATAGAACTATATGTGATGGTCCACTCTCTTGCCTGGCTGAGGGTTGCCTAGAGCAGGCATCACTTCAAAGAAACAAGCATGTGACTTTCAGAGATTAATAGAAAAGCAAATTCAAAAGACTCAGAGACATACCTACCTGTAAAATAGAAGAGAACAAACATATAAAGAGAAAAAACAAAAAAAATAGATCCTCGGCTCAGCAAACCAATGGAACACAATTCTTTTTTGTCTTTCATCCTCAGCAGAGGACCTCCACCACTGCTTATATACTCCTCAACATTTCACTTGACAGCAACTTGCATTGGTCCAGAAAGATTTGATGGGACTTGTTTGGGAGCCACATAACGCTGCTCCCATAGGGGCTGCTCCCTCCCACTGAGTTCCTGCGCCCAGACACAGGAACTCAATGTGGGAGTACAGCATGCTAACCATAGGGCCACCGAGCAGATGCATGTGCTTAAGGCACAATCATCCCACATTGAAGTCAACAGGAGCTTTGCCACTGACATGAATGGAGCCCGGCTGGATCCATAGTTGTTTAGTCTCTAAGGTGCCACAAGTACTCCTTTTCATAGTTGTTTAAGTTATGCACCAAGAAAAAAAAAGCTGTCTTTTTTTCTGAAGTGTAGGAGTGCTGAAATGATAGAGATAATGGTCCCCTTTTCCAAGAGATAAGTGCTATTAAAAAAAAAAGTTTCCTTGGCCTTGAAAAAAATATTCATTTTATTTTGGACATGAGTGAGTCAGCAGATAGAGAACACAGTCCCCAGATAAAGCACTGGTAACTTATGCACACAGAACGAAGAATATGTGAGGAGTCCTCCTCTCTCTTGGGGGCCACAGCAGAGCGTTGTTTCGGATGGGCTGGAGTGGGAGAAGGATGACTAGCTGACCACTGCGGCTGATTATCTGTCACTCTTTCAGAGTCAGATATGAGCAGCATCACTGAAAAAATGAAACAGTTTGCAAGATACCTGAAAACTTGAAGCCGAGCATTTGAAGAGATTAACACCTCTGATGGCTGAGCTGGCAGCCTCATGACCCTAGGGCCTCAAGAGATACAGAGGATGCCGTCTAGACATTGTGGTGACATCTTGGATCACAGACATCTTAGTGATCAAACAGCTGGTACTTTGTGCAGTACCACCAGCATATTCTAGATTTTTTAAGATCTGATGAAATGCCCTATATAACTATTGATTTCTCCCATTGCATTCTCTTTTGGCTCATTTCATACCCTCTTAAGTCCTCTTTGGCAATGATTTCTTGAAGAGAAGCTTCTAGCCAAGTGATATTGCTTTTTATCTATTCCTTTCCCTTGGCTTGCCATCTTGTTCTGGACTGATTCTCCTAAAACTCCGGTCAGTCACCTTGAAATACAAAGCACTACATTAGGTCAAATACACCAGTGAGACTTAACATTCTTTAGGCTATCCTAAAGTTTTAGAGGAGTCTAAATGTAGGACCAGGTGATGAAAATCAGCATAGCTTTGCTGATTTCAGTGAAGCTCTTTCAATGTACTCCAGCTAGGCTTTGACGCTAAACTAATATTTCTAGCATTGTTGCCAACTGTATTTGACATGCCACTGCTGAAGTGCCCATGCAAAACATGTAATGAGGCTTGTGAGACCTAACTGCTAAGCTTCCTACTGCATACATTGGCCAAGTTCAACAGAGACCATCACAACTTGCAGATCTTTAAAGAGACTTCAGCTTTAAAAACCACACTTCTGTCTGAGAGAGACATTATCCTCTAATCTCTTTTAGCAATCTAGTACTCGTAGATGTGATACTTGTAACAATAAGTACAAAATTCAGTTGGTTTACTTTGTATATTTGACAGCACTTTGTGCATAGTCAGTGTCAGTGTTTCCCTGTATAATCAGTTTTCCATTTTGTTCATGTGAGTTTCTGACACAGCAACAGAAGAGAGAAATGGCTTTTTAACTATAACTGCAAAAAATCACAAAAGTTGGCTTACGACTCCACAGCAGATGTAGTCCCTGGAACTACTTTTAACTCATCTTTTGAAATGGATTAGATTTCAGGTTAACGCTGTCCCTTTAATTTCTGTCAATGCAATGAAAATAATAGTCTACATTTATAGAGCACCTTTTGACCTGAAGATCTAAAAATGCTTTGCAAGCATTCTATGTACAGCACCACTGAAATGCAGCCGCCTCTGGGATCGAGGCACCACCCAACCAGTACCCTGCCCAGCAATGAAGGGAAAGAGAATTTTGATCAGAACACTGCAATATGGTGACTGAAACGGGAGGAAGAGGGACAGGTTTCAGGAGGGGCTTAGTACGTTGTGGCATCACAAGGCTCAGGAATGGAAGATGGTCCCCTGAACTGCTTACATATAAAAACTCAGCTGTAGCATGTAACATTGGCATCTGTGCATGCTCACTAATGATGATATCTGGTTTTGTAATCACATGGTCACTCCTTACTATCAACAGCGCAGTGGCTTGTTTGCCCATTGATGAGGCTCCACCACCTAGATCCATTTTTGCTTCTCCTTGTGGTTTTCACTGTTCACACCTGAATTGGGTGTACATTACTGCGGTCAGCACAGTTGGATGTCCTCAACAAACAGTAAGCTAGTATCCTTCTGGGGTTTGATCTTCTGTTCCTCCGATAGGACTGACTCTCAGGGGTAGTTATGACATGACATGGCTGGCAATCTGCCAAGGTAACAGCTATTTTCTGAACATTTTTACCAGAGTATTTTTAATTCCTGGCACATTGCTCTTTTGTAAAGGTTAATTATCTCTGGCTCAAGCATCTTGGTAGGTAACAACAGTCAGGTTTTTGTCCTTCTGCCCACCAGTCTCCAAACTAGTTATGCTAATGAAGCTTTGTGAGATGCACTTCACTACTCTAAAATGCTGGAGCCCACCAACACCTTCTTTAAAAAAAAAAAAAACACACACCAAAACCCTCTTGGTTATTTGAACTGATTTTTCAGCTAAACCATTTGTCAAGCCCATTCCAGGCACAGACAAGATGTGCCTGAACTGATATATCAAAGAAAACTACAGAAAGGAGCCACTTGTGAGTTGTGGGGCATTACTATTAGTCCATTTGAAATACCCTGGCCAGGGAAATGGCATTTGCAGGGTGTTATTACATTGTTATTCAACATATTGTGCTACAGCGCAGGGGTTTTGTGGCTCTTTGCTTTTGGCGGGGGGCAAGGACTGTGTCTTCCTCTGTGTCTCTGTGGTGCCGGTCACATTTTGGTGTGGCTATAATATAAATAAATAGATTACTAAATCAAACCATTTGCCTCTCTTTTCCACTAGATCTCCTACAGGTCAGCAGAAAATTACAAATTGGTATCCTCATATGCAATACCTTGTCTCATTCAAAACCTGTTGAAGGCCCTAATATACTTAGAGTTATATTCTAAATGATTGCTGCAATAGCTAAAAAGATATGATTTAGAAAGATTAAAGAATCAAGAATCTTAGCACACAAGGCTAAAAAATAAGCTCTGATCACTCTATCTTTTCAGGTTTCAGAGGAACAGCCGTGTTAGTCTGTATTCGCAAAAAGAAAAGGAGTACTTGTGGCACCTTAGAGACTAACCAATTTATTTGAGCATGAGCTTTCGTGAGCTACAGCTCACTTCTTTTCAGTTTGCAGTTTTATATCCCTGGTTACATTATCTCTAGTCATTTGTTTAATTAATTGTCTGAGGAGAGGGTGAGAATTTGTTTTCATACCTGTGTTTGAAAAGTCGTCTTCTTCTTTCTGAGAGAAAATTAATTGCCTCACTGCCTCTGGAGCTGAACATTGTTCAATGAAAGAACAGTGGATATAAGTATTTACTACTTCAAAAATGTGTCCATAAATGAAGGGATAAACATTCATTTGATCGTGAGCCAAGGACAGAGTTTATTTTTCATCATCTGCACTAAGAATCAGAGCATAATTCCCCAATATTGCCAGCAAGATGCACTTCAGGCATCTCATGTGGAAGAAGTGAAGTAACAGGAACAGAGAACCTGTTCTAAAGACAAAACACACAAGAAGCTTGTAAAATTTTGGTCTGAATGTAAATCAAATTCATGGGCTCGACTTACGTTCTGACTTACTTGTTTTACGACAATTGCTGTCATTGGAATTACTCCTGAATTACATTGGTGTCTCTGAGAGCAGAATGAGAGCTGAAGAAAAAAGGCCTGAGGGTTTTTTAAAATAAACATTGATGTTGGGGTTGCAGTGTTCCATTTCATTTGTCAGAAAATATGGAGAGCATACAGAGCATCAAACAAAAGGAAAATGCAACAAATGTAGGATAAGAAAAGAATTCCCATCTAGTTTACAAATACATTTGTTACAATGTACAGATATTGGTAAAGAGGTGTAAAATTCTTGTTGGCCTTTTTGTAATGGATTTTGTTCATTAATGGAGTGTCATGTGGTTATTGCTCAGTGTCTAATGCCCAAGGGAATAAAAGTAATAAAAAGCTGAATGTTGAAGAGAAGATAGTAGAGACTGTGGCAGGAGTAGATGGACAAGGTTGAAGCAAGAGGAGTTAGTGCTAAAGGTGTTTGAATGCGAGTCTTCCCTTGGCATGGATTTCTGGAAAGACTACTCTTTCGAAACTGACTATATCTGTAAAATGGTAGCAAACTCTAGGGTCTTGCACTGCAGATGTTCTCTGGGTCATTCTGTTAGCAGGTGTTTGAACCCTGTGTGAAGGTGCAGTTATTATTGCCAACTCATACCAGTACTACTGTAGGTGGATACAACTAGCTCCAACGAGGATGGAGGGATTGGAGCCCCTCTCCTGGGCCAAGGGAGGTCAAGGACAGAAGTACAGCAAGGAAATCCCAGGAACAGCTGAACTTGGGGAAAAAGTTTAGTCCGAAGTTGATGCTTTGTTTGATTGTTCATTGGAATGGGCAGCTCAAATTCGTACTGGGGGGGCCGCTTGAATATTGTTACACTCCAGAGACAGAAGAAAAGGAAAGTGCCGCCTTGCCAGCTCCAGCTCCATCCCAACACTACTGCTGACTCTGCTAAGTAGAAGCACACTGCAGGCAGTAGGTTTGACTGAATAGCATTATACAGGGCTTCTGAATTTGGGTTTAGACAGCATAATATTTAATATCCATTAACGGAAAGTCAAAGGTTGCAGCAGTGTTAATCATCCATTGAAGAGGCCCTTGAGCTACCATGGTAGCCTGTTTTAATTGGGTTTTCTATTAAGCCAGTTTTTCCTCTGTGATTTATCATACAGAAATGAAACATTTATTATTTAGTGTGGTGTTAGGGGAAAAAGAGTGATACCTCCCCAGGAGAAAAATTGAAAGCCCTGAAGAAACCAGCAAACAATATATAAAATTACTTTGCCTAAAATGCAAGCTGTGGGATAGCTCTCCACATCATTTATTTACCATTGGCAGCTCTACAACTACACTGTGGTAGCCCATCTCCCTGGTAAAGTACCTAACATCGTGCAACAGATGGATTGAGGAGTACTTCTGTGCCAGGCCTGGGTGCACTGGGGATCAGGTGCTGAACGAATCTCACTTCACTCAGCTGCTTTAACTGTGTAAACAAACCCCAGCCCTACAGCAATCTTACAGAGAGCTGAACCTTTAACCACATCATTTTTAGCCCCTCATGAGTAATTTGTCTTCCGGCAAAAGTAAACTTAGCTCTTATTCCACACAATTACCTTAGTATAACTAGCAGTTACCATTGAGACAGTGGATGCAATTGTGGCCCTATTGAAGCCAATGGGTGTTTCGTCATTGACTTCACTGGAGCCAGGATTTCACTTAGTATAGAATGAAAGTTTTAGATTTTAAGGCCAGGAAGGACCATAATAATATCATAGACTGACCTCCTGCATGACACAGGCCAGAGAACCTAGCTAGTAACTTCTGCATCAAGCCCATAACTTGTCTGAGCTAGAGCATATCTTCTAGGAAAAAAGCAATAGGGTGGAATTCACAAAGGGACTTATAATGCCGTTATGCTGCATCTCACAGCAATGACCTTTTAGGCACCTAAAAAAAAAAAAAAAAGTCACAAGAACAGCACTGTGATCCACAAAACTAAGTTAGGTGCCTATTTCTCCCCACTCAATGTAAGGAGCCTCAGAATACAAGAACACAATCCACAGAACACAATGCCTAAGATAGGGAGCCACCTCAGCCTAAGAACACAATCCACAGAAGCCACAATGCTAGATAGGGAGCCACCTCAGCTAGCCAGTGTGTGCTAAGTCCCTCCCCTCTCTCAGAAATAGACACCTAAGTCCAGGCTGCAGAGAGACACTTTTTTCTGCTAGAGAGACAGTAATGGGAACCAGCCACCTGCAGTCAGGCAACTTGGACACCGACAGTGCTTCTTGTAGGAAAGAGTTAGGTGCCTGCCTTGCTCCATGCAAATAAGCTGAGAAAGGAGCCCATGTTATTACTTCTAGCCCAGTGGGTCAAGCACTCACCTGAAATGTGGGAGAAAGGATTTGAACAGAGGTCTCCCACACCCCAGGGCTACAGGTCTTGCTACACACTGGACTGAGAGTCATTGGGCCAGAAGAGGGAGAGATTCTGGCCCACTGACTCTGTAGTCCAGTGATTAGGGCACCCACCTAGAAGGTGGGTGCACCTGGGTCCAGTCACCCTGCTCCAGCAACTCTTTCAGTATTTATCCAGAGTGCAATAGCTTCAATGGGAGCAACTGAAAAAGCCCCATTGGAATACCCCTTAGCTCAGTGGTTAGAGAGGTGGGACCCAGTCTGGTAGGCAGCCCCGGAGCACTTCTGCCAGATGGGACCCAGCACACGACTGAGGCAGACAAACATCTATCTTCCCTAGGTCTTTGAACTGCTCTGGGGCTTCAGAAGGAGTGGGGCACCTGGGCATCTAGAGGCAGGCAACAGCATGTATGTCCCATCTCTAGCGAGTTTAGGCACCTATAGGGTTAGGCAGCAGCCAAGTGAGAGTCTCGTAGATTGCAAAAAGAAAAGGAGTACTTGTGGCACCTTAGAGACTAACCAATTTATTTGAGCATGAGCTTTAAATTGGTTAGTCTCTAAGGTGCCACAAGTACTCCTTTTCTTTTTGCGAATACAGACTAACACGGCTGTTACTCTGAAACCTGTCATAGATTGCAGTGGCCACACACAGGGATTTGGGCACCTAGCTCTGGAGATGAGGCATCCAAGCTGCTTTTTGGATCACACCCATAGTTTTGATTAAAAGACTTCAAGCAGTGGAGAATCCACCGGGCCCCTAAGAAAGTAGTTCTAGCGATTAGTTACCCTGGATTAAAAATGTGTGCCTCAGCTTCCAGCCACTGGACCTCCGTTATGGTGTGCACTCACCTCACAGTACTCCCTTGAGTCCAGATACAACGTTGCAGTAATGTAAAACTAGTTATTCCACCACTGACTTAAACAGAGTTACTCCTCATTCACATCAGCATAAGTGAGATGAGAAACTGGTTCATAATACCCAGTAGATGAGGTAAAGGAAAAGGAAAAGCGGCGAAGAACCAGAGATTTTATTTGGAAGAAGAAAAGGAGTACTTGTGGCACCTTAGAGACTAACCAATTTATTTGAGCATGAGCTTTCGTGAGCTTCAGCTCACTTCATCGGATGCATGAAGTGAGCTGTAGCTCACGAAAGCTCATGCTCAAATAAATTGGTTAGTCTCTAAGGTGCCACAAGTACTCCTTTTCTTTTTGCAAATACAGACTAACACGGCTGTTCCTCTGAAATCTGTCTTTATTTGGAAGGGCATTCTTCTGATGAGGCCTGTATGCATCCATTACACTTCTCAGTCCAAAGACATTTTTAGTATTGCATATCTTAGCTGTAAAAATATAATTCAGGCTAAACTGGAGAAAACTCATCTTCTGGGAGCAATATGGGAAATCAATGACATTTTCTTTCTTCGAAAGGATTTAAAGAAAACGTCAGAAAAGAATCTCCAGCAAATTTAGCTCTGTTGCCTGTGCCACAGACCCTTTGACATATGGTTAAGGACAAACCTCAAAAGGGGGATTTTAAACTCTGCAGGTACAGGCATAAGATTTACATCAGCCAGTTCATCCCCATGGCATCTTCTCAAAGAAGTGAGCAATGTTTTAAATGGCAACCGGAGACAATGTCAGCTGGATGATAGTCTAATTGGAATCTCACTGTTTAATAAGCCAGACAGTGTGTAGGGGGTTTTTTTGAAGGGAGGAGTTGTGCCAGGTTACTGTATGAATGAAACGATACAGCTTATAATTGCTATGTGTTTGTGTTTGAACAGCATCAATTAATTAAGGGTGATAATTCTAGTACAGAACTTCAGTTATTCTTTTAATTCAGAAATAAGATATTAAATTCTCCTCTGCTGACTTGTATCCATGTGCAATCCCATTGGCCCAGTGCCTTCAGAAAGTCCATTGTGGTCAAGGCTGAACAAAATTTTTACCATGAAGAAATGTTGTTTCTCATCTCTTTGTTCAGAGACATTTATTTTGTCATAACATCTATAAATCATGTGAACTATTGGCATGTGCTTTCTTCAGCTGACAATACTTTTGAACAGAGGTGAAGTTCAAAAAAGTCCCTTAATGCTACATGCACTGTCTTTTTTATTTGTAATTGGATGTTCTATCTAGGAGGTAACACAGTGTGTTGCTTCAAAGGCTCATGCACTTTGTTCTAGAGGAATTTTTCAAAAAATGGGGAAAGACACAAAAACAATCATACACTCCTGCTACAGAAATTCAGTGGTATTATTCATGGTGTGTGTAATTAACAAAGGACTAGTCAGTTATGGTACTGCAATTACACTGTAGTTACACTGCAATTGTAGTATCATTACATCAATATGGCTATGCTTTTTACTCACTAAATACTAGTAATTTGAGCTAGAAGGCCCTCTTTGGAGAAGGGACTGGCATTCTATAGGTTTGTACAGCACCTAACATAATGGGACCCCAGCCTCGTTAGCCTATAGACCCTATCACAACATAAATGTTGATAATAATGACAGAACTGGGCTGTATTGTTTTGTATTACCTTTTTGGTTTCAGCATTAAGATATGTATTTTTTAGAATCCATTAACATTAATTACATTGTATTTGTACTGTATTTCACTCAGTCATGGAGGTAACCTTCTAGTTATAGGTAACTCTAGGTATAAAAAGCATAACCACAATATAATTACATGGCAGCTTTTGATAAACTTTATAATACACAGTGCAACTGCTAGATAATAGCATGCTGACTTCTGGAATGCTGATCAACCAAGGAGAGTGTTCTGATTATGTATCATTTTGATGATTGTCCCTAATGGCGAGGCTCTAAGCGTTCACAATTGGGACCAAATTTTCAAGAGCTCAGCTACCATTTATGCACCAAAATAAGTGGCCAGATTTTCAAGGGTTCTCAGCACGTTATGTGTTGAACTCCTTTGAAAATCCCACCTGAGTGCTACAGTGGCAGCTACGGAGTACTTTTAAAGATCTGGCCATAATTAGGTGCCTAAAGTTCTTTTGAAAAATCCAGCCTCATTGTATCCCTTACTGGGGGGAAGGGGACTTGTGGAGGCACATAACTCTGAAGACATTGTCACCGTGAAGCTGACCTGGAAAAAACAAAAAAGGGATCTCGTGTGACTGATTATCTTCTACCTGAATTCAGCAAACCCAAGGGCCATGACTAACCAGCTGCTGTGCACAGTCACATCACTGAAATACTTCTTGTGGCTCCTTTCTCAAGGCCCATTTGCATCAAGTCTAGCTCACAGATGCTAACTCTCCTCCCTTCACAGGCGCTTACTGCTATCCTAGAGTCTGTTACTTTTGCTTTTGTTTTTAAATGGAACAGTTCAGCTGTGCAAGTTTTCTCTATCAATTCCTTAGATTGGTTATACCACAAAATATTGCATAGGATCAGAATAGTTCAAATCCATTAGCACCAACAAAGCTTTTCCAGGGTTCTGAAGGGACTTGAACCTACGTGTCTTTATAATGCATAAAATTGATTCAGAGAATGTGAGAAACCAATGATTCCTAGTCCATATACTTTCAAGGCAGGACGGAAAAATGCTTGAACTTATGGTTTTGAATTGGCAGGGGAAAAAAGGCCCACTATACTCTTAGCTCAGGAGTCACTATACAGAGTAAAAAAGATGCCATGGTACTGCAAATTATTGTACTAAGTACAAAGCTAAGTCATGTTTAACTTAATTTTTGCTAGCTAGACATTTGTCAAGAACGTGCCAACAGTCTCAATGATATTTAAATAACATGCAGCCAAACTTTTAGTTAAAAGCTGCAGTTTATGCTCTGTGACACATTAGCGAGGGAGTCATTGACAGTATTTCTCCCAGAGTTCGAGAAAATATCCTCCATTCATAAGTCACCTTTCATCCCAAAATGCTCTATAAACTAAATACTCTAAAGAAGACTAATTTAATGCACTGAAGTGAAACCACCATTGGAGTAGAACACTGTGACTGTTCAAGGAAAGCTCTGCACTTTCCTTAGGAAAAGGAGATTGATACAGTCCCGGTACCATTAAGTCAGACAGATACACCCTTAACATTGCAGGTCATATGCAACCCAATAATATGCAGGCCCACATAGGCAGGAAGTGATGTGCAACCAATAGCACGTATATAAAGAGTAGCATTCAGAACCATCTACAGAGGTGCACAATAACAAAAGGAGCCTCACACCACCAGTGAAACCGAAATATTGTGGTTACTATGCAGGACTATACCCCCATATCTGAACAGAATGGATCAAATTCTCCTCTGTATATAGTCAATTGACCTAGGCAAACTTGCGGGCAAAGTGGGCGTACAGTGCAGCTACTAGTGTCAGGGAATGAAGAGTTCTGATTTGGCAGCATTCTACACCCCCACCCACACCGGGCCCCGCTGCAAAGTAACTACACAAGTGGCAAACCAGGCCATTACAGTATAAAAGATTTTGTGTAGAAAAAAATGCAAAAGAGGGGATCGCTTTGCAAATTGGATCTGAACCAAACAAAGTTACTTATGTTACTGACCACCACATACCAAACATAAATATCTCTGTGGCTACAAAGGGGGACATGATACATCAAGGCAATGGTCAGAGATGGAAGACAACCACATGCTGATACTTTTTCTCATGTTGACACCCCCACACAGATGGTCAGGCTCCCCCTGCTGTACTCTCATCAGGCTGCTGGGCTTGGATTGGGCATGCTTCTGAGCTCCACTGGGTCTCAGCCGGCTTCAGCCACAGTCTCTGGCCTCTCAGGGACAATTTCCTGGGCACAGACTCTCTGGTAGCACTTCTAGGGAATGGCATCTGGTGGTCCAACTGCATTAGTCCTCCAGGCCCAGTGTTGACTTCCCTCCCCCAAGACACCACAGTCAGTCAAGGATGCCCTGCCCAGAGCTCCTCTCTCATGGGTCCTCTGGCTTATGTTTAAGCCTTCAGGGACACAGGATAGTTGAAGCAGGAATGCACAGACTTTGCAAAAGAAATGTTAAACAGATCACTCTTTACTCACAGCCAGCACAGGCTATAAACAGATCTATGGAAAAATAGTAAAACTAGCACTCAACTTCCTGCCACTGGTTCCTCACCAGGCCAAGAATCCTTTGGGATTTGGTCAGCAACTGTTCAGGAAGCCCAAGATTCTATTATAGCCCCTTCCTCTTTCATTCCTTCTGCCTTACCTTTGTTTCCCGGTCAATGACAGAGAGCAACGCAGACAGGCCTTTCGTAATGTCCAGTCCCCTCTGTCAGGTGACCTTCTTGGTTAGCCCAAGCCCCTTTCAGGTGATCAAAATCTCCCATCAGGAGATCAATTGCTTGGTTACTAGCTCACCTGGGAGGGATAGTTTCCTTGAGCAGCAGCCAGCTCTTTGTCCAAGGGTGCTTTGAGTGATAGGTCATCAGGGCTTAACAACCCGCCATTGTTAATGCAAGAATGTCTCCTGACACATCCTGAATGTTTCAGCTCAATTTGGAGGGTACAGAGCCAAAGTGAAGGCACAGAACAAGTTTACAGTCAAAATGCCCTTCACAAAACAAAATGGAGTTTGATAGAGAGACATGCAGAAATATATTAATCCATCACAGACACATTTCAGTTAGGAAGCTGGAACAACTAAAGCTAGTATCAGAGCATGCAGTCCCAGCATGTTCTAAAACCAGCTTATAAAATCGAATGGAGCAACAAGTGACAACAAAGGTTTACAATGTGGAGTGCTTGAGCAAACTGGAGTGGCTGACAAAAGATACTACACTGATCTGAGAATCTTGGGAAAGCTCAGATGCCATTGCTAAGGGCTCAGACAAGTCTCACCAGCATGTGAAGATCTCAAGAAAGCCAGCAGGCATATAGAAACGGGCCATCCAGCTGACTACTCACTCCTGGACTATAGAATACCTCTCAGCATGGTAGCCAGCTCAAGCTATTGTTATTTAATATCACAATAGCACCCAGAAGGCCCCTGTCAGATTTAGGACCCCATTGGGCTGAGGTGTCTACAAGCACATAGTAAAAGACAGTCACTTCTTAGTTCTAGGTTGTTGTTTTGTTTTGTTTTAACTGTTCCCCCGACCCTTCCTCATGCTCAACAAGGTTGGCAGAGCCCATTTCATCCATCCACATTGCTTCTTCCTCCAAAACCTACTCCCTCACCATAGCCAAGGAGCAGGGAATGAGGGAGGTAGAGGTTAGAATGATCAATCAAAAAACATCCTCAAAATATTGAAAAGAAAACCAAAACCAAACATTTCTCCTCTACTTGGAGTTCTCAGTTCCAGTGAGTGGGACTGTAGTGGTGGAAGTCTCCTGCATAGCCACCCTGCCTCCACTGGGTCTCAATAACTCCCCACTTTGCGGGAGGCTAGAGCTCTCATTTCTGGTTGCAGGGGTTGGGGAGAAGCTTTGTATAACTGCCCAGCAGTTCTGAACAATTTCTGCTGCTTCTCCCCTGCTTGTGTGGGGAAGCCTCTTGATTTCAGCTGGGGAAATGGATGTGGGATGACTCGGAGCTCAGAGACTGCTTGGGGTCCTACTCAGATGCACAAAGTGAGTTGAACCCTACACCAAGCTACCTTTGTGTCAGTCTAACCAAAATGTAGCCCATATTCTGCTAGGTATTTGAGAAATTAAAGCATTTCAGTTCATTTTTCTTTTGTAAAGGAAGCCTCTGAGAACATGCTGGAATTTTTCAGAAAGCTGCACTATTGTGGGCTGAACGTATTTCTACATTCACCTTCACCTAGAGAGCAAGGCTCATCAGAAAATCAAAGATCAGTGCCAAAAATATTATTATGGCAGAACTGCTCATCCCTGGTGTGCCTGCTGAAACGGGATCGTGGTCATTGGAAGCTTGCCATTGTCATTAAGCAGCAAACGCTGACAGACATCTGCAACTCAGTGAACATGAATTTCCTACCAATTGCAGCCTCTTGCTTAAGAGAGAAACATGTTTTCAGGCCCTGATGAGGCTGCGGATTGAAAACAAGAAGGAACATAGGTTCACAGAACTTAAACGGGCTGCATTCACCGAGCAAGCAGTTGCAGTTCCGTCACCTCTCAATACCAAAGACAGGCTTGTAAATGCTAAAACAGCAAATGCCAGTGGATCTAGCAGCCGTAGCTGCAGCAAAAACACTGCCTATGGATTTCTAAAGCCTTGAATACACTGGGGATTTACCCCAGTACAAACATTGGGGGCCAGGGCAAGTCCCTAGTGTTGACAGGAAAAAATGCCATAAGCTGTAGTTTGCCCTGGTGTGATTTACTGCAGTTTCAAGCAAGGGAAAATGGAAGTGATGGTAATTGTAGCCTGTTTATAGTAGGGGTTTGCATCTGTTCAGCTACACCAGGGGTGGGCAAACTTTTTGCCCTGAGGGCCACATCTGGGTGGGGAAATTGCATGCAGGGCCATGAATGTAAGGCTGGGACAGGGGGTTGGAGTGTGGGAGGGAGTGCAGGGTGTGGGAGGGGGTGCGGTGTGCAGGAAGGGGCTCAGGGCAAGGGGTTGGGGCAGATGAGGGGTGCAGGGTGTACGAGCGGGCTCAGGGAAGGGGGTTGGGGTGCAGGAGGGGGTGCGGAGTGCAGGGGGGGCTCAGGGCAGGGGATTGGGGGTGCAGGAGGGGGTGCCAGGGGTTGGGGTGCAGGAGGGGTGCAGAGTATGGCAGGGGGATGGGGTGCAGGCAGGGGGCTCAGGGCAGGGGGTTGGGGTGCATGAGGGATGTGGGATTCAGCAGGGGGCTCAGGGAAGGGTGTTGGGGTATATGAGGGGTGTGGGGTACAGCAGGAAGTTGGGGTGCAGGCAGGGTGCGGCAGGGGACTCAGGGCAGGGAGTTGGGGTGCGGGGTGCAGGAGGGGCTCGGGGTGGCAGCAGCATGCACTGGGGCCAGGCCAGGCCAATGGGAGCTGTGGGTGGAGGTACCCACAGGCGAGGGCAGCACGCAGAGCCCTCTGCCCCCTCACCCCCAGGGGCCGCAGGGACGTGGTGCAGGCCGCCTCTGGGGGCAAAACGGGGCCCACGGCACCATGGGGGTGGTAATCCCAAGGGCCAGATCCAAAGCCCTGATAGGCCAGATCCAACCCATGGGCCGTAGTTTGCCCAGCCCTGAGCTACACCACTGATGGGTGAAAACCCCAGTGTAACCAAGGCCTAAACCTCAATGTTCAGTTAAAGCTGAAGCCAGGAAAGGCTTGGCGTTATAAAGTATTTTGTATAGCAATCAGCTTCCCTAAGTCATATCATGAATCAGGCCATGGGTTTGGGTCTCATCTCACAGTTTTACAGTGGTGTACTCCACTGACTCCACTTTGTAAACAGTAAGGATATGTGGACTTCAGTGAAGTTACTTCTGAATTATACTGGTGTAACTGAGAGCTGAAATTGGCCTTGTGTGTACCTAAGCTTAATAATAATAGCTGATTTTATGTTTATACATAATTGTCCCATTTGATACAATACCAATAGCTGTCTTGGTTCACTGAGTGTAATTCATTTGTCAGAAAGCAAATTAGTACTGCTATAGTCAGATGAACATAAGAGTGGCCATACCGGGTCAGACCAATGGTCCAACTAGCCAATATCCAGTCTACCAAGCATGGCCAATGTCAGGTGCCTTAAAGGGAATGAACAGAACAGGGCAATCATCAAGAGATCCATCCCCTGTCACTCAGTCTCAGGATCTGGCAGTCAGAGGCTTAGGGACACTTAGAGCATGGGGTTGCATCCCTGACCATCTTGGCTAATAGCTTATCTAATGAACTTATCTAATTCCTTTTTTGAATCCAGTGATAGTTTTGATCTTCACAATATCCTCTGGCAATGAGTTCCACAAGTTGACGCTGCATTGTGTGAAGAAGTATTTCCTTTTGTTTGTTATAAACCTACTACCTATTAATTTCATTGGGTGACCCCTAGTTCTTGTGTTATGTGAAGGGGTTAGTAACATTCGTAATTCACTTTCTCCACACCATTCATGATTTTATAGACTTATATCATAACCCCTCTTAGCTGTCTCTCTTCCAAGCTGAATAGTCCCAGTCTTTTTAATCTCTCCTCATATGGAAGCTGTTCCATACCCCTAATCATTTTTGTTGCCCTTCTCTGTACCTTTGCCATTTCTAATACACCTTTTCTGAGGTGGGGTGACCAGAACTGCATGCAATATTCAATGTGAGGGCATACTATGTATTTATATAGTGACATTATGATTGTTGCTGTGCAGTCACAGGTATTTCATATTTTCTTCCATTTATTTGTTTGTCAATAAAGTGAATGAGCAGAAAGAGCTTGTTTTGTGGAAGTAGCATACGTACTTATTTATTGAGGACTAGATGACTCATAAGGTTGGAAATGGAATAGAACATCTTTCATTCCTAGGTCCAGAAAGGTCGGTAGTGAATGAAAGTCAAGATTTTACAAAAACATCGAGGAGTCCGGTGGCACCTTAGAGACTAACAGATTTATTTGGGCTTCTGGGTTTTTTACCCACGAAAGCTTATGCCCAAATAAATCTGTTTTAGTCTTTAAGGTGTCACCAGACTCCTTGTTGTTTTTGTCATTACAGACTAACAAGGCTACCCCTCTCACACTTAGTCAGATTTTAGACTTACAGGACAAATACCCAGGCACTCTCTTCTTCTCTTATTTTGAAGATTAGTACTCTATTTGCTTTTCTCCTATTTGCCACTTTCCCAGCTCTCCATGATTTTTCACAAATAATTGTCAGTGGTGCAGAAATTTCATTAGGTAATTCTCTTAGGGTCAGATTGTGATATCATTACTCACACCGAGTAGCACCTTGTTCTACATTTAGCCCTTTTGTCTTCAATGTAACCATGAAAAGTATCACACTAATTTACAACTCATGTCATCTAGGCCAGCTAATTTTTATACATTCAGATGTTCATTCCCTCACTCACACGTAATCAATAGCTATTTTAACAAGGACTTCCTTATTTCCAAACTATCCAAACTTCTTTTCTCTTTCTTTTCTAACACAGATTTTTAGAAAAGGAGTTTGGTGTCCCAGCTATTTTAAACTCATCATTAATCTCATTTTATTCCTCATTTATTAAAAGTGCTTAAATATTTATGAAATCTTCCTGCTTCCCCCTTGGCTAGCATTAATTCATTCTGTTTTAGTGTTCTTATATTTTTTCTAAAAGCCTTGACTCACACTCTACATTCTTGTTTGGTTGACTACTCCCCGCTTCTCCTGTTTCAGCGTAGGTGGGGGGTTTTAAACCTCAGATCCTTTAGCAGTCTTTTGTGATGCTATATTGTCTGTTCTTTTTCTTTACATTCTCATGTTTTCCCAGAGGAATGGTTAGTTGTCTCGTAATTATGGTATATTTTAAAAATCTCCAGCTACCAAGGGTTTTAATGCTTCCTCTCTAACAGCTTATTCACTAGATTACTTAATCCCCCCAGATTTCCTCTCCTGAAATTCTTTTGCTGTCAGAGAATCCACTTCTTACTGGGGTGAATCCAAATAGCTTTGGGGTCACTGGTGCAAAGCTTACCACATATTTTCACAGCTTCATTCCTTTTCTCCTTATCTGTAAGATAGTTATTTCAGGATGACTTCTCCATTAGTTGGAGCCTTTTCTTTCTGACTCTCAAAGCTGTCTGAAATGTAATTTAGGAACCACAATGATGATGCCCTTCTAGTGTACTAGAAAAATGTTTTGAGGCATCAAGTTACAGCACTTTTAAAATATTACAGTTGTGTTTTAAGTACAGACTGTACGTTCTCAGACAGGACCAAAGAGCGTAGACCTTGCACACATTCAGGCTGAGACAGCAGTACCGCCATTTAAACCAGAAACTGCTACCCCATCCACACCACTTGATGACAGACCAACAGAAACACCAGAGACTAGGTCTTCAGCTGGTGTAAACTGTTGTCATGCCACCAAAATCAATGGACTGGTGCTATTTGCACTGATAGAGGGGGCAAACAGAGGCCAAGAGGATTATCAGGCATGAAAGGTGCTCTACAGGTGGTGAACTGGCACACTACTGTTCTCCTTTGCTCTGTCAATGCCATTCTACAGAAATTATCTGTCAACCAAGTTGAAAACATGAAATCCTAGGATCCTAATTTGTTGCCCCTCTCAAATTCATTGCCACTATGGCACTAATAAGTCCTACGTCTGATGTAGTGGCAGCTGGTGAACTTTGAGGAAAGTGGGGTGTAGCAGACAATAAAAATCATGGCCACTTACCCCCAGGGCACCACCCTCACCCCTAGAGAATGGGAGGATCAGCCCTAGGAAAGTTGCCTTCCTATGATGGCTGGGACCCTTGCTTAGCTGGGCCAGTCCTGGGACTGCCTGGACCTCCTTCATTGGAACCTCCTCCTCTTCTCCCTCCATCACATTCCCCCTCTCCACTGCTGCCTCCTCTTATCCTGCCTGGTGAAGCCTCCTTCAGCCGCATCTCCACCTTCATTGCAGAGGCAAGGCCTCCCTCCAGCAGTTCTGCTGCCTTCAGTGCAGCAGTGAGCCACACAACCCCAGCCACCAGACCCTGAGAGAGTGAGCAAGAACCTTAGCACTCAGTGCTTCCCTGACTCACCACTGGGGGCGGGGGGGCACTCTACAGTCATTGCAGCCTCCTGGCTTGGACAGTGAATCCGGTAGCCGAAATCTCATTACAGATTGCCACAGCTTTGCCTCCTATCAGGCCTTGACTGCATGGGCTGTGCATGTGCACAGGGGTTGTGGAGAAGAATGCCCTACTTCTCAATATGATTCACGCACAGCAAATCTATAGCAAGCTGTCATTCATATTTAAACACACACAGGTGGGGCAGTGCCCCAACACCCTCTCTACATGAGATGCAGTTGGTCTGGGATCATTATTATAAAGACACATGATACAGTTTCCTCTTGCTCACAGTATGGAAGTAGCCCTGCAAGCGTGGGCGTTGTGAGCGTGGATTCCTTTGGGTTTAACACACCATAAGTGGACAATGAGTTGCACAGATGCACAACTTAATCGTTTATTATTTACATTGCAGTAGTACCTAGATGCCCCCCGCCCCCGACGGGGACCCCATTGTGGTAGGCAGGCTATAAACTGTAAGATAGTGAGAGTTAGTCCTGGCCCTGGCGATGTTACAGTCAAGACCGGTTGGACAAAGGAAGCGAAATAGGTGCACAGAAGGGAAGTGACGGGGCCAGCATCACACAGTGGGGTAGGGACAGAAGCCAGGATGGGAACCCAGGTCTGCTGATTCCCAGTCCCCCCGGGAGGAGGCCCCTGATCTTGCATTTCCCACTGAGCCCTAGCGGCTGGCTGGCGGCCCTGGACGCGAAGTGACAGAGTTTGTCGGAGAGGGCTCCCACAGCAGCAGAGCGGCCCCTCTTCTCCAGGCCTGGGGAGCGCCTTTAAGGGCCCTAGCCAAAGCCAGACATCTTGTGGTCAAGTCCATGACCCGTGATCCTTCCGCGCGGGGGGTGGAGACAGGGCGGCGTCAGGGGGTCGAGGGGGGGGGGCTGATCTCTGGCTCAGTGCCCCTAGGGCACCCTGCCAGGGGGCGGGACTTTGCCCGGTTAGTTCTCCCGCCTGCCGCTTTTGCACGGCGCTGCGAACCGTGGCAGAGGAAGTCACAACGCCCCCAGCGCGGCGCCCCAAGCCGCGAGCGGCTGCAGCGCCTGGGGGGCAAGAGCAGCGCGCGGGGCGGGGCGGGCCCACGCGCCGGCGAGCGGGGCTCCCGCAGCGGGCGAGGCCAAGCCAGCCGCTCGCCTGGCCCCGGCTGCGCCCGCCCCCTCCGCCAAGCGGCAGCGCCCGGGCGCGGCGGAGTGCGCAGGCCCAGGGCGAGCCGGGCTCCGGCGGGCGGGGACACGGTGGCCGAGCGCGGAGCGGGGATGGGAGCCGCGCGAGAGAGCTGCAGCTCGCCCAGCTGCACTTGCTCAGCCGGCGGCAGGGAGGCTCAGGTAAGCGCGGCCGAGCAGTGCGGGCAGGTCTGCCCTCGGCGTCGCTGCGGGGCGGGGGTGGGGTGAGCCGGCCCCGGGGAGCTCCTCGGTGCCCAGGGTCTGTTGGTCCCGGCTTGTGCGGATGCACTTGCCCCTGGCCGTTTTGCAAAGCCCGGGGGCGGCGCTGATCTGAGCACTTCCACTCGCCGCCGGGGTGGCGGCCCGTTTCTGTGCTAGTGACCGGCGGCTCGGGCGGCAGATCCTGCCGCGGGCGTTTACAGGACGGTGTGGAACTTGCAGGCGAGCCCCCTCCTCTCTGCCCGAGCCCTGGCGGGCTGCAAAAGGCTTCGGCGTGGTTGCCAACCTCGGCGCCACGGCAGCCCTGCAAAGGGAACGGGGCTGCTGTGTTGGGAGGCGCCGCCGGGTAAAGTGCAGGGCAAGCCGAGGGCGCTTTCGTTTCATGTGCTGGTGTTTAGGAGCAGACCGTATGGGTCCGGCGGGGCGAAGGGTGCGTCGGTAAATTACCCCCCGCGGAAGAAAGGGAGAACGAACCCGCGGTTGCTGGGAGCCGGCTGCTTCGCAAGCGCTCGGCAGCAAACCTCGGCGGGGCCGCTTCACCGCCTGTGAGCCGCCGCCGGGCTTCAGCACCATGGAGAGCTCGCTCCAGGCAGCGACAGGCCAGCCGGGAAGGGCACTGAAGGCCACTTCCTCCCGCAGAGCCGAAGCGTGCAAGCGTGCTATGGGGATTGCACTGCTTCCCTCCTTGCTGGTGGCCTCGGTGGTACTGGGAGATTTACTCCTCTCCCTGCTCCGAAAGCAAATAGTAATTCGTGCGTCGTTTGTGTCTCCTGTAGAGTGGCCTGAAGAGGCAAATATGGTCTTCTCCCTTGGTGGAGGGCGTTCTGCAGCAGGAATGTTTATCAGCTGATCAGAATAAAACTAAGCCTCAGCCATCTCTGAGGTTCTGCTGATACCTTAGTGAATATAATTAGAAAAGGTGGAGAAAGAACTCTAGTAACTGAATGGTAAACAAATCTCTTTTACAGGGGCTATCCTGCCTTCCTGGGGCAGATGAAGGGTAAGGAGTGGGGATTGCTGATGTGATTAGAAGGGGGGGTGTGAATTCCTTTGCAACAGATATTCACAGGAGCTATATTATACAGTAAATACTTAGGACGTTTTTCTGGGGGGATGCCTTCCTTAATTGTTCCTAAAGGCATGTAAGTATAGGAAACTTGAAATCATGATTGCTTTTGTTTACAGGATGGTGCATTATATTGTAATTACTCACCAGGATAAAATGGATGTAACCTGTTGCAAGAAGCATTATTTAAAAGTTGTGAATCACTAAGTGTGAGACTGTGGCATTACCATGAGCCCTTAGTAAAGAGTACTGCCTAGTTGCATTGATCTCGCATAGGCACAATATGGTCTCTGAAAAAAGAAAAGGAGTACATGTGGCACCTTAGAGACTAAAATTTATTTGAGCATAAGCTTTCGTGAGCTACAGCTCACTTCACTGGATGCATACAGTGGAAAATATAGTGGGGAGATTTTATATACACCGAGAACATGAAACAATGGGTGTTACCATACAGCCTGTAACCAGAGTGATCAGGAAAGGTGAGCTATTACTAGCAATAATACTAGCAATAGCTCACCTTTCCTGATCACTCTGGTTACAGGCTGTATGGTAACACCCATTGTTTCATGTTCTCGGTGTATATAAAATCTCCCCACTATATTTTCCACAGTATGCATCCGATGAAGTGAGCTGTAGCTCACGAAAGCTTATGCTCAAATAACTGTGTTAGTCTCTAAGGTGCCACAAGTACTCCTTTTCTTTTTGCAGATACAGACTAACACTGCTGCTACTCTGAAACCTGTCAATATGGTCTCTGCTTCCCCCTTCTTTGACTAAGGGAAGTAATTCGTGCCATTTCTCTCCCTGGTGTAGTTTACTTCCTCCTTTGTGCTGCCTTAGCTGAAGTCAGGCTCCACCCACCTGCAGAGAATGGGGAATAGTAGCTGGTCAATCTCCCCAGCACAAGAGGGTGTGGCCTATGCAGAAAATTAATGGGGTGCATTATGTCCACATTCCCCTCTGAATGGCTGTGTGACACAGCTCACAATTGACTCCCCAAACAAAAAAAGAGACCTGTATATAAAAGGCATGAAGCAAAGCCCACTAAAGTCAATGGAAAGACTCCCATTGATTTCGATGAACTTTGGATGAGGCCCAGCCTGCCTTGCTTGGGTCTCTATTCTAAGGGAACATTAGGTATTGATATTCGATTTTGTAAGCATCAAGATTATCCCATGAATTATTATCCAGTATCTGTTATTTACTTCAGAATTCACTATTTCTAGGGGTTCTGTTTTTCCTGTAGGTAAAGATTGGAAAGATGAGCCTTTAAACAGAAAGGTCAGAGTGTCTAACATCAGGAGGAGGAGAAGGACTTAAAACGTAAGAATCCCTTTTAATTTGTGTTTTACATTTGCAGGTTCGTGGTTATGTATGTGCATGTGCTGAGAGAGCAACATCACACTTCCATTTTCTTCTGTTTTAGCATAGCTTTCAAATTCAGTTTTCTAAAAGGTAAACATTTAATACTTAAAACAATTAATTTATCTTGAAGCAGTTTGAAAATTCATTCAGTAGTTTCTCCTGAAATATGCTCAATGTTTCATCCATCTATTCACAAAACTGATCACCACCTCCTACCCCCTCTCCTGCTGTATCAGTGCAGTGTAATAAAGCACAAAATAAACACAGGATAGTCTTTATGTGGGGTATAAAGTTGCTAGGGGATTGCTACAATGCAGCTGCATGTTCTGAAGTTCTGACTGTAACTTCTCTGTATTTCTAGAGATTGGTAATGATTACACTGGTCCACAGTTATGCCGTGAAAAGTTCTAAAGATTAACAGCTGTCCCTTAGTTTTATAAAAGCTCTAAGCTCAGACCAAAACACTGATTTAGGGTAACAATGTTTACCCTAAACATTACCCAGTTTTGGGCAAAAGATCCCTAAACATAGGCTTTTAGGCCCAGATCCTTCAGGGTATTTAGGCACCTCACTCCCAGTGAAATGAATGGGAGTGAGGTGCCCAAGTACCTTTAAGGATCTGGCCCTTCATACCCACATCCACAAAAGTGAAGCCTATGCCAAATCATTCAACACCCCAACACAGTAGCTGTCATTTATATTGATCTGGTACAAATGGGTGCCTTTGAACACTCCCCCACATATTTATTGTGGACTCCTTTACTTCACCTCACTTCAGCATTCTGTTCAATTTCCCTGCCTCATTCTCAAAAAGCAAGAGCTATATTCATGTTGCAGCTCAGATGACAGACTACACTACTCCAAATCACCACTGGGGGCTGAAAATGTCTTCAACCTCTCCTTCCTCTGTCTAGGAACTGATAGTAGTATCTTTACATGAAGAACCAGAGGCCAGGATAGATTTGCCCCCATGTAACAGCTTATTTGTTTGAGCAATGGTTAGGGGGAGTGTGGGGGGGGAGGGGCAGGGGTTATAAATGTGTTCAAGAAAGCATCCAGTAGGCCTGGCTAAATTTAATCAGATGTTTTTTAGAATGAAAAGAAATAAAGATCATGATTTGATGAACTAGCTGTCACAACTGTAATGCTATGCTCCACTCTTTTGACTAAAATTCTTTTTTGTCTGATAACCTTCATTCTGTGATACACTTATCTACATTTTAACTCATAAATAATCAAATGCAACTATTAGCATTCTAGATTTCCACTCTAACCTTGTTTTAATATAGAAAACAATCTACATATAAAATAAGTAATCCCAGGTTGTGTGATTATCATGGGTTAATCCCATAGTGAGGAATTAGATTTTACAACATATGTTCTGATACACAATGAGGTTAGTTCACAATTACTATACAGTACCTCTTTTTAATGTGGCGCATAGTTAATTTATGCTGATCTTTACAAATTAGTCAACCTTATGTTTTCTCGAATTAATTACAGTAAATTACAGAAGAGAATGAAGATCACTAGAGATATTGGGCCAGATTCACTGATATGCTCCAGTTGCTTTGCATGATTCTGCTGATGCAAAGCAGCTATCAACCAAGCTTAACTTCCCCAGGGGGCTGCTCTGTACCACCAGAACACCACAAAGCAGCCAAACGCACTAGTCAAACTGACCCCATTAGGACTCATTCTCCCCTACCACTGACCTTGCATTGTCCTTTACACCTCTGTAAAGTGAGAGTAAAATACTTCCATTCTGATCTCACTATGCACAGGTTAAAAAATGATTATACAAGTTGCAAGCCAGTGGAGACTCACACATACAGTTTATATGAGGAGACAGTTTTGTCCTGTGAGATATGGGACTTGATTGGGAGTCAGGAGATGATTTGGTATGGGAGGGATGGCAATCTGCTTCCTGCTCTGCCAGTAGTGCTCTATATTGACCTTAGTCAATCCCTTTAATTTGTGCGTTCGCACCTCCATTTTTTTGGCACACCTTCAGGTGATCTCGAGACACTTTACAAACACAAATTAAGCCTCATAATAATTTGCATGTGCCTCAATTTTCCACATCTGGTAAATGGGGATAATGCTGCTTACCCCTCATTGCAAGGCACTTTGAGGTATATTGATAAGATATTATTGTGTCTCATCTTTGAAGGAAGATATGACCATATGAATCTAGGAATGAAAGCTATGGTAATTCATACAGCCACTTTATAGTATAGTGCAGTACACTGTCTAGTGCAGAGGATTAGAGGCCATGATTCCTGAGTCCGTTTTGGATTCTACCATTAACTTATGTGGTGTTAGGCAAGTAAGTCATTTAACTTCTCTATTACTTGCTTTAACCATCTATAAAATGGGTATTGATAGTACTTACCTACCTCACAGGGCTATTACGATGCTTAATTAGTGTCCGTAAAGAAAGTATCGTGAGATCACCTCAGCATGTGCAAAATATTTACATTAAATCACTTCTCCCTTATTGCATATAGTTTTACCTTCTTTTTTAACATTCTGAACCCTCAGTGACTCCTCATGGAAAATTTTAAAAACATTCTGCTTATGAATTATTATTACTATTATTTTATTGTCACATCCAGGAGAGTTCTGGTTACATATAGTCGGTTTTGTCTTCCTTCATTGTTTACTAGGAATATTTGCATGAAAACAGTATGTTTGGGGTGAGTGAGAGAGGATTTGCAGGCCGAGGGGGCGTGGGGGGTTGGTTTGTTTTTTTTTTTAAATGTTCTTCAGTCGAAGTCATTGTCTTCTGTAACATTACAGCTACCTAGTTGCTGGGGAGATGGTTGTGATGTCACAAAGAAAGGACTTTGATTGCAGGTATGGAAACAGCAGGAACAGCAACTCCTAAGGAGCAAAGATCCCCCATACACACAGAGTGAATGAAATAAAAACCTGAACAACAGCAACTGTTCTAGAAGCAGAATTCTTTATAAACAATATTTTTCGGAGTTTTCCACAAGGCTTCACTCTATACATTTTCATTCATGTCACTTTTGTGTGAGAAAAATAAGATCAAAGTTTATAGTATAGTAAAAAATCAATTTCCAGATATTACAGTGGAAAATGTCAAGGTTAGTGACATGTCAATTATCCTATTTGTAATGCCTATCTAGTAATGCTTTGCAGTTGCCCAAAAGATTTGTAAGAAGACATCTTCATATCCATGCAACTCTATCTCCAGAGAAAGGCATGTACCCATGTACCAGCTAATTTACTTTGTCTTTCAGTCTAGACCTTGCAGATGTGTGGTTCTCCCTTGAATCAGACAGGCAGGATAATGACCAATAACCACATAGAATTGTCTTGCTTTCTGGGGGCTGCCTCCAGCTTTATTGTGTCTGATTTCAAGACCTCTACCTCCCTCTCTAACTAAGGGGAGTCTCTTCTTGAAGACCATTAGGCCGGGAGTCTGTGCCATCTCAACCAATCAACAAAAAGCAAATCAGTCAGAAAAACGAGAATAATATTTCTTTGGCTTGGTCTGTGAGGAAACACCCTAGGGAGGAAGAACAAGAGTCTTGAGGCTGACGGGGAAAAAAAGAGAATGGGAATCTTTGGACTCCAATCCCACTCCCCACAGGGAGAGCTTCTCACAGAAGTGCTGCTCTAAGCACTCTGAAGTCAAGGGCTGCATCCGCAGATGTCCGGATGCTTAACAGAGAGGGTCTAGGAATGCTGGGTGGCAGCTTTGCAAAGCTTGTTCACCAGCACCTCCACTCTCTAGTGCAGGAGGTGGTCATGGAGCAGGCTCCGACTCTCATTGGACAAAGAACTTCCACATGTTGCAGGCCTCCTGGTTACTGGATTTGATCCATTTGGCCTTGATATGTCGGGATGCTTTGAGGCCTTTCCACAGAAATTCTTATGAGATTATAATGGCAGGAATACATTAAATACATTAATACCAGGGGAATAGAAAAGCTACTACTATCAGAGAAAAGTGCATAAGATTCCTCAACACTGAGCCATGAAAAACAAAACAACCAGTGGATTACAGGATTCATGTCATAGTGATGCCAATTTCTGTACCTACCAAGAGCTGAATTCTGCCATTGTTTTTAATTAGCATGCTCCAGATTTTTACATAATTTCAGTGTGAGTCATGCAGTATTTGTCCATCTCATTTAACATAGGGGGAGCTGGTATTCTGTAGTGAGTGAACTCATTGCGTTGGGGGTATTGCACCAGTTACTGAAGGGATAGGGGCTAGTAGCCTATAAAATGCAAGAAAAGGGGGTTGGAGTACCTTGTTAAAACTAACAGGTTAGGTATGCTTGCATTGCACTGTTTTAAGAAGTCAGGTGTGTTACTTGAAGCTGATGTTAGGTCTCACTCATACCTTTTGGTTCATATAATCCTACTAAATCCAAAACAAAGGCATTATAATACTTCTAAAATACTCATCTACAGATGGCATATTAAAGTGGCATACTCATTTTTAAAAGGCCTGATTGACCTCACTTATACAGGTGTAAGTCTGCTGAATTCAGTGGAGTTACAATAGTGTAAAATAAGTTGTAAGTGAAATCAGAATCAGGCCCTGGATATTTAAAAACAGAAAATCTTTGTTTTACTAGTACTTTATTGCAATGGAAAGAATTTAGGACACTGGATTTATTTTTCGCAGTGGGTGAAATCCTAACCCTTTTGCAGTCAATGGTGCCAGGCTTTACCTCACAAATTTACTATCGGCATTTGGTAAATTAACATAGGCTTGGTAGTTTGTAATCATTTTCATTTCTGATTTTCAGACAGTAGAACAAATGTTCCATCCTTGAGTGTATTTTTATTCAGAAAAATTAATTTAAGGCTAGTCTTCATGACCAGGACCCCCGTGGCTATTTATGTCACAGTTATATATAATCCCACAGTTATGTCTCTGTTTTACAAGTTTAAGAAAAACAAAGTCATCAAGAAGAGTTTGTGAAATGTTCCAAATTAGCAGATAAAGCTAGCAAGCGATGCCTACCATGACTAATAGTAATGGTGTTTGTATCAGAGATCGAGGCACTCAGCCCTGCAGTCATGCAATGCCGCTTTAAATTTACATGAAATTAAATGATATTTCATCATGCATTATGGCACTAGAAACACTACATGTAAAAAACAACTTTGCTGAGTGTTCACACACCCGTCTTTAGGGTGTAATCCTGCAAGGTGTCAAGGGCTCTCAGTACCTACTGACTTTAATAGGAGTTGAGGGCCTCCACACCTGCCCGGCGTGCTCAGCATTTAGCAGGATCCAGCCCTTACTTTGGGAGTGTGGAGTGGAGATGACTCTTTCCAGAGCTCATACCAAGGGACTAGCTGCAGCCCATTTTGATTTCCTGTTTGTAAAATGGCATAGTGTCACTAATTGGGTCTGTCTTGGGTGAAATCTCTCCTTGCAGGTGAGAAGGATGAGCTCATATGCGGATACCTGCAGCTCCAAGCAAGCGCAGAGCGGCACGGAGGGAAGCTATCGACGCTATGGAGTTCGATCCTATCTGCATCAATTTTATGAGGACTGCACAGCATCAATGTGGGAGCGCGAGAATGATTTTCAGATCCAGAGGTCACCTAGCAGGTGGAGGTCTGCATTCTGGAAGGTACAGCTCACCATTCTACAGAACCTGTTCTTTACTACAGGTCCAGTTTTCAGTGCCGAACACCCACCCTTTGAAAATGGGGCCCTTTTAACATATATATCTGGCTGGGCATCAAAAACTGAAGCACTCAAAATCAAGTGACTTTTGAAATCTTAGCTATAATTTGTAGGAGTGTAGAGAAATGACTCTCAACACATTCACGCATAGCTTTCACTGACATTCATATAAGCATACTTGGATGTCTGATCGAACTATCAGGGAAACAATAAGGGCTTGGTTTACTAAAAAGTTAGGGATCCTGCGGAAATCAATCTTTGCACTTGTTATTTAAACTTGGCAGGAAATGCAACGTCGTGACTTATTTCTACCACACCGTCCTTTTAACCTCTGCAAGACAAAGACATTTCATGGACAGAAAACAGGAGGGGGTCACATGTAGTGACCCTACCATGGGCCATCAGCAGGGTTTGAATCCAGGACTTTCAATGCCAAAGCTCAGAGCTCCACTACCTATGTTAAAGAAGGAGCTTTGTCACCGAGTAGCAGTAATAGGTTAAGGACATAGGAATGCCCACACTGGGTCAGACCAAAGGTCCATCTAGCCCAGTAGCCTGTCTACCAACAGTGGCCAATGCCAGGTGCTTCAGAGGGAATGAACAGAACAGGTCATCATCAAGTGATCCAGGTTATCTTTTGTGTGATGGAACCCCTAGAGCGGGTACATGATACATGCTCACAGCCTCTACACGTGCATATTTCTTTTCCCTGGAAATTCCCATCCGTATGTTGATTTAAACAAAGATTAGTTGTAGAAACAATTCCAACATGGCAATTCATCCACATATTTGAATTCTATTAATCAGGGCTCAAAAGACAATGTCTGCTTCCTGGTAGGATTGACAAATATTTGTGTAGACAGTGAAAATGTTACAAACGATGAGGCCACATTCATTTTTAACCCTGTTTGTTTTCCAGGTCGGACTCATCTCTGGGGTGGTTTTTATGCTGATCGGGTTAACAGTTCTTGTCGTAGGTTTTCTTGTGCCACCGAAAATCGAAGCCCTGGAGGAAGAAGATTTTGTTGTTGTGGATAACCATGCCATTCAGTTTAACGGAGCCCTTGATATATGTAAGCTGGCAGGAGCGATCTTATTTTGTATTGGAGGGACCACAATGGCAGCATGCCTGTTGATGTCTGCTTTTGCTAAAAGCTACTCCAAAGAAGAAAAGTATCTTCAGCAAAGGTTTAAAGAGAGAATAGCAGACATAAAAGCCCATGCACACCCAGTCACAAAAGCACCAGCACCAGGAGAATCAAAGATACCTGTCACTTTGTCCAAAGTTCAAAATGTCCAACCTTTATCAGAAACCTGACATTTCCCTTTTTAATTTATACATCATTTAATTTGAAACGGTCAGCCTTTGTGAGCATACGAATTTGTGTTTACAGTACAGCTTCAAGTACTCTGCTCTGTAAGAGGGGAACAGATTGGAAACCTTATCTAGCAGAATTTAAAGGTTGGCAAATGAGGGAAGTTTAGGTGATTAGTGCTTTGAATAATGTATTTACATTTTCAAATATATGAATTGTGTAAACAAGTGTTCACCTATGTTGATCTAGGTCAACCTACCAACACGGCTACAACAACACTTGGAGGGAAAAAACAGTTTTTAACTTACCAAGTTTCTGTGTCATTTGAGAAAAATGGGCATTTTGATACCAATTGTATCGTGGCCATCCAAAATTATGCTCTGTTTAAAGTTAATGTGGTGTACTTTTTTTTTAGCTAGGGTAGTTTTTAAAACATTTGTTTAGACTTGGTGTTCTTTCACTTTCCACTCCTGATGTACATGGGGTAATATGCTGCCCTCTTCACCCATGTTGGTAGTCCTGTAATTTTCGGTAGTCTCCATACAAATAAGAGTGTACATATACAGTCTGTGTCTCTCACGCACAAGAAACTCTGCTGCCCTGATTTTGATTAAGGCACAGATCAGCCAACAGTGTTTCCATATGGGAAACAGACATCATTTTAGGCCCAAATTTGCCACCAGTCCACACGGACCTGGTACTCTCCGTCTTTTGTAAAATCACCATATTTATTTAACAAATGCAAAATAAGGAAAGCAAGACTATGAAACATCCTATTTTAAATAAGAAAAAGAACTCCACATTTCCCCACTGGTTGTTTGGTGTGGTGTCTGTCATCCTTAGTCTTTGCCAAATGTCCTTAAACTCATATAACACATTTGGGCCTTGGCAGGATGGGAATTAGACTATGGTTTAAAGCAGTGGTCACCAACCAGTCGATCGCGCTGGACTGGTCGATCCTAGAGGATCTCCCAGTCGATTGCAATCTCCAGTGGCAGCGCAGTGCGGCTGCCTAAGGTTACCCCGCCCCCACTCCCGGAAGCGGACACTGCAGCCCGGGGGCAGGAGGGCAGGGGTCTCCCTCCGCATGCGCTGCTCCTGCCTGCAAGCACTGCCCTCGCAGCTCCCATTGGCCAGGAGAGCTGTGGGGGGCAAGAGAAGGACAGCATGCGGAGCCACGTGCCCCCCGTCCTCCCTATCCCAGTGGGCGCAGGGGCGCATTGTCCCCTTCTGGGAGCGGTGTGGGGGCGGGATAGGCAGGGAGCCTGCTTCAACCTTGCTGTGCCCACTGCCGACTGGGAGCCACCGGAGGTAAGTGCTGCCCTGTGGGAGGCTGCACCCCAACCCCCATCCCTGAGCTCCCTCCCGGAGCCAGCACCCTGTACCCCCTCCTGCACCCCAACACTCTGCCTCAGTCCAGAGCCCCCTCCTGCACCCAAACTCCCTCCTAGAGTTTGGACAACTCACCCCCTCCTGCACCCCAACCCCCTGCCCCAGGCTTAACCCAGAGCCCCCTCTCACACTGTGAACCCCTCGGCCCCAGCCCAGAGCCCGCATCCCCTCCTGAACCGCAAACCCCAGCCCCAGCCCGTGAAGGTGAGTGAGGGTTGGGGAGAGCAAGTGATGGGAAGGAGGGGATGGAGTGAGTAGGGTGGGGCTTTGGGGAAGGGGCGGGGCCTTGGGGAAGGCTCAGGGTAGACCCGGAGTTGCCCTTAGATTCAAAAAGTGATCTTGGGGGTAAAAAAAGGTTGAAGACCACTGTGGTTTAAAGTGAAATTCCTAGCCTGCTGTGTCCTGTCTCTACATAATCCCATTAGTTGACCTTAAAGAACCTATCTAAAGAAATTTTAAAATGTTGTTCTATTTTTATAGGTAGTAGAGTAAGCTCTCCTTAATTGGAATACATTTGTCTGGATGCTTACCTGAATATTTGTCCTGTCACTAAAGAAACTTAATTTTGTTCTCATATGAGGTAACTAGCTCATCCTCTTAATCTGTGGATTTAAATTAAAGATGTATAAAGAATGATGTGACCTTTGTATTCTCTGATAATATGTTCTACCTTATAGTTCTGTCTATTTTTTTGAATGGATTCAGTAAAATTATATGAACAAGCCCAACATGAATTTTGTGGCAAGTCCTTTCTAGTAACCGTTTTCCTTTCAAAACATAAAATATCAGTTTCAAAGATGAATCAGCAAATGAAGTCATGTAGCCTCACAGCACAAGTGAACCTGTTTGTGTTGATACCCTTTGTGCATGAAGTGCATTTCCAGTTTCATGCATAGTGTGGAAATTGATGACAATGACATTGAATCAGATTCAGGATGGAAAACTCTGGCTATCCAGATTAAGTCTGGAGGTGGCTGTGCTCCATACCTTCCTCATTCAAAAGTTTTGGATCTGGAAAACCTTTCATGGACTTTGGAGTGCAGAAACCAGAAGGAGGGTTTTGGAGGTTTTCTTTGAGCTCAAACTGGAATAATAGTTATGAATGGTGGGAGAAGTAAGAAAACTGTACTTGACGATGCTAAAAAAAATTTCAGCCAGGCACAGCAAGGTAGATCGCCGTAGCAGCACATATTTGAAATGCCTAAGGACCAACATTATGAAAGATGGACAATGATGACACCATCACAAACAAGAAATTGCACAGACTGAAACAGAATAAAATTCTGTGTACAACTGGCAATTTACTGGCACCCACAACTTGGAGTGCAAAAGCACATAGCAACCCATGTTCAAAACAAGAGTGTAGTTCACAGGGAGGAGAGCATGAGTGGGTAATAGGTGTGGGACACAGGCAGGAATCAGATGTATGTACCAGATGCAGTTTTGCGTGCCACACTTTAAGAAAGATGGGGTCAAACTGGGAAGAATCCAGAGGAGAGCAAAAAAATGATAAAATGTTTAGGAAAAACCTGACCTATGAGGAAAGGTTTGTTTACTCTTGAAAAAGATGAATGAGTCTTCATATATGTTAGTGGCTGCTATAAAGAGAAGACTAACAATTCTTCATGTCCACTAAAGGTAAAATGAGAAATAATGGGCTTAATCTGCAACAAGGGAGATTTAGGTTAATTAGGAAAAAAACTTTCTAACCATAAGGAATGTTAAGCACTGGAATAGGCTTCCAGGGAGATTGTGGAGTCTCTGTCATTAGAGGTTTTTAAGAACAGGTTACACAAACACCTGTCAGGGATTATCTAGGTATACTTGGTGCTGCCTCAGCAGAGGGGGCTGGACTAGGAGACCTCTTGAGGTCCCTCCCAGCTCTGTGTTTCTCTGATTATATAAAACAAGCAAAGACAGCAGGTGTTTCATAAGGGGGAGAGGGGAGTTCTGATGATTGCTCATATGGTGTGTGATAAACACCAGAACACGATAGCTGCATCATTCACTGTTGCTTGTTCTTTAGGCTATGCATTATAGCCAAGAGGTAGAACAGCAGCATAAGTCTTTATTGAGCTCTTTTCATGTCAGAGGGAGGCTTGTTTACTATGTCCTTCCTTCACTGCTGTCAGGTTGTTAGTATATGGGCAGCAGGGAGACAGGACACTAACTTCAATGTAAAGTTTAATTAAAGATTGTGAATAGTGAAAATGTGACATTGCAGATCTTACAGTATAGCTCACTACAGGAGATTAAAATGATGGTTCTAATATCTTTTAGCTACTCCTATCTCTCCTCTAACCTTTTGTGCTTACATGTGAGATCAGAATGAAAATCCAACTTTCAAATGACTTATAGTTTTTCCACAATGGCTGCATGGACACAGAATGTTCTTAAACATGCGCTTTTATCATCATCTAATCATCTTTGACTGGAAGGAGAGGTGATCCAGCAGGCAATGAGCTATGTTCAAGATGGGCTGGTACAAACACTGAGCATTCTACCATATTGCCCAGCCCCCTTCTTGGGTTTTGACACTGTAAAGATGAGTCACTATAGTAGCCATATGTTAGGAAGAAGCAGGCCTTATGGATATTACTGAAGCCTGCCATGCTGAGAAGCATGTTTGGAACCCACAAGGTGAAGGATATTGAAGGGGGAAAAGGGTAACACTGTCTCTAGCTAAGGTTGAACACTTTCCTCTGTAAGACCTTGTTTTCAGTCACTTAAAACTTTGCCACAATTAAAAACTGTTCAAGCAGAAATTTTCCATGACAGATGCCTGCCTCAGGTGGAATTTTTTGGAAAGTTTCAGCAAAAATGGCTCTGTCGTTTCCAAGAACCAGTTTAGAGAATATCATTTTGCTTGCGTTAAATAATTTAACAGTCATTTCATTGTGGAGCTCTAAGTCTTTCCAGACTTAGATAGCACTGGCTCCAGGGATGTACTATTTGCCATCCTTGAGAAAAATCTACCAATGTATGGCCAAGTTATACGCCTCAATAAATCTCAGTTCACACATTCTCAGTAGAGGATGGTTAGATTTTGGCAGCTAAATTCTCTGAATTTCACATCTGCACTGAGCATGCTCCATCTCCGCACTGCTCTTATGTGCAGACCAGACTGCACATGCGCCATATCCACAGAGCAGCTGAGCGGGCTGCAGGAGCTGCAATTGCTCCTTCCTCGCAGCCTGCGGTGGCTCCACCCACTGGAACTGGGGACAGATAAATAGTTGGTCCTGTGCTCTGAATGGCATCCAGGCAGTGTGAAAAGAAAAGAGGAAGTGGCATGACTAATACAGAGGGTTGAGGATCACAGGGCATTGATGAATTGTACAGAGGGGTAGGTTGAGTGTGATAGGAGCTGTGAACGGGGGTGGAAACAGGAATAAAGACAGAATGGACAGGAGCGATGGCGGGGAACAGGAGAAGAGAGGGAGAGGTTATGAGAGCCGGGGCAGAACGGTCTATAACCACTAGAACACACTCACTTCCAAAACCTGGAATTAGGCTACATCTACACTATGGAGCCTATGCAGGCATAGCCATGCTAGCACAGTCCCCTAGTGTAGATGCAGCCTACACCAACAGAAGGTGGAGAGGTGCAGTACAAGACCACCACCTCCCCAAAACAATTTTAGCCACATTGACAGAAGCCCTCATCCATCAACATAGCTGTGTCTACACGGAGGGCTCTGTAGGTATACCTATATGGGTCAGAGATGGGGTTTTTTTACAGCCCTGAGCAGCATAGCTATGCCAATAGAACTTTTAAGTGTAATCCATGTTCTAAACACAGGATTCCAGAGTCTCAACATTCCTCTGCCATCTGGCAAAGAGTTGCAAAATGAACATTTCTTCCCTCCACTCTGGTTAGTCCACATGGGGATAATGGCTACCACTTGAGGTAGGGATCTAATCCAAATTCTATCCATAAGTCTCATAGCAAATGAAGGATCCCAAATAACTAAACACAGTTCTCACTGCTCTCCAGCCTACCACTGCTTCCTCGAGCTCTACAGTCCCCATTGTGAACCCCATCAATGTCTGACACTGTCCCTCTTCTGCCCAAGTATGGGCCTTGGATTCAGCCTTCCTGGGTCCATGAAACACTTCCCAGCCCAAGGACTGGATACCATCACATTCACAAGTAGAATGGAACATCTACAACGCAGGTAAGGGCCATCTTAACAGCAGAAATATTCCCCACCCATCCTGCTCCCCACCCAATTGCCTTTTATAAAATTCTTATACATATTCTGACCATTTTCATTTTTTATTCTATCCTTCTTAGAGTTAGAATTACAAGACCTCTTTTACCGTAAGAGTACTCATGCTGCAATCTGCAAGGTGGAAATCAAATTTTCCCATTTCATTGGTTGCTTTTATTGTGTTAATTTGAATGAACACACACACACACACGATGGTTGGGTCTGTTTTCCCTACTGCATTACACAGTGACTTCACTGCAGCATCTGTGTTTTCTCCCTGAAGGTTCTATTGACCCCTTTATCTGCCTTTCATTCCCACTGTGGTGATTCACTGGCTAAAAACAGGGAAACACAAATGGAAACAAACAGGGAAACAACATGACATTTTTAATTGTGTGTTTGCAAATAAATGGCTATTCATGGAAACAGCAGTGATAAGAGATCAGGAGGACGGACCCTACCACTTCACGACTGTTTGGCCTACCAAACTGCAGAAAGGCAGCAGTGTATGAACAAGGGGAGGAACTTTATCCTGGGTAATGTAAAGGAGGGAAAGCCAATAGCAAATTACAAGAATCTAAGCTGTAAACATTTCAAAAGCTCTTCTTTATCGGTGGGCTAATAGCAAAAGCAGCAATTTTAATAAAATGAAGGTATTAGGGTGTAGGGCCACTCAATGTTAGCAGGTCACCCTGACATTATACACCAGGATGCCAGATAAACTTAGTTCTCACAATCAGAGTTACATCGACTATGACAGAATATGATGCCCTTGATCTCCAGGGTGAGGGCTTGAAGGCTCTCTCTACTCCTACTTCATTAGTAGCTAAGAGCAGTGGTACATTTAGAGAGTACATCCTCTTCAGAGGTTCTTGGGGTTAAGCTACTTTAGAAGGCCACATACTGCTTGAGGTAATTATGTTTTGGGTACTGCAAGTTTGCTCTTGTGGTACAGCTTGTCTCTTGGTGACATTGACACAAATGGGAATGTACTGTGTGTGCTTACGGTAATCTCACATTTCAGACATTTTGAGACGACTAGTGCTTCTTATGGGGCTCTCAGATGCCTGTGTAAACAGCCATCTGTGTCTTCATTTTCAGGTCTGATTTGGGAGATTGTTTATATTAATATAAACAAACACGCTGAGGCTCAGTTTAGCTCTCAGGTAATTTACAATGAGTCTTTCTTTTCCAAACAAACTCTCAACACCAACTTGGGTAAGTATTTGTAACATAAATGCAAAGAGAGAGTCAAATAAATATGGAAAAAAACATGCTGTGAATATTTCAAATTTTTAAATCTTTCTAGAACTTACATTTTATTACACTGGTGGATTTTTTGCAAATAAAGAGGGAATATTATATTTAAACACTGCCTATGAGTTAGCCAAATTATCTGAGATATGCTACTCTAAGAATTAGATTCTAGATGAGATGCTCCTATGTTTTGACTAGCTAAATGCACCTTCCAGCCTCGTATCACCCAGAGCATCTATTCTGATGGAAAGAGGCCAGGCTGGAATTGGAGTGTTTCCCTATGCCAGCTCTCAGAACTACTTTGGAATCTGCTGCTCCTATTCACTATGTCTTTTTTGGGAGCTCCACATTCCCTGCTTGAACTTTTGTAACCCCACCTATTCTGACCTTCTTTCAGTAAGCGTCATGGATAGTGGAGCAGAACTAGTTGCAGGTGCTATGAAACCCAGGGTCAACCCAGTGTAAGCTAAAAGAGGGGTGCTGGCTGACAGCCAGAGGAGGGCGGAGTAGGCTTTTTTAAATAGCCAGACATTTCAGTCTAGTGGCCATGGACAATGGAGCATGCATGTTTGGGAGTTTGAGTTCTTTCTACTTAAATAGTTTTGCTGGCACTTGCCACGTACTTTCACTGAGAACAAAGGAGGGTGGAGAGTATTTTCACTAGGAGGGTGGTGAAACACTAGAATGCATTACCTAGGGAGGTGGTAGAATCTCCTTCCTTAGAAGTTTTTAAGGTCAGGCTTGACAAAGCCCTGGCTGGGATGATTTAATTGGGGATTGGTCCTGCTTTGAGCAGGGGGTTGTACTAGATGACTTCCTGAGGTCCCTTCCAACCCTGATATTCTATGATTCTATGAAATGTAAAAGAAGAATTTGTTCATAAATGCGACGTCTTCTCTGCTGGCCCTGACACAGCTATTGCTCAGCTAGGGCTGGTGAAAGTGCTGCTCTCCCTTCTCTCCTTTGGAGGAGGGCAAGTATTAAACTTAAAGTATTAAAGTATTAAAGTATTTGTTTGCTGCCAAGGTGAATGGCCCTCGGGTTCTAAATAATGCAGGGCTCCTTTCAGTATCCCCAAGAAGCACATATTGGCAGAGCATACCGACCGCATCAGATCTATCCTGGCAGGCTCACTTCATGAACTCATTATCTCCTGTAAATAAACAAACCAGGCAATAACACAGTGTGTCACTAAACAATTTAGGCTGGGATTTTCAAAGGAGCCCAAAGGATTTAGGTGCCCAATTGCCATAGAAATTCAATAGGAGTTGAGCAACTAAATCCCTTGAATTCCTTTGAAAATCCCAGCTTTATTCTTCCTCCAACAGAATCATTGTGTTCCTGTATTCAAGGTGTCCTAAAGTGGTTCATAACATTACAGGTTTAGCAGCAGAAGCCCAAAGTATTTAGCTAGACAGTGATGATTTTTCCCCCAATTCCTACTCCCCTGCTTTTCTCCAGTGACAATACTGCTTAGGATTCCTGTAGGTGTCCCTCCTTCATTCTGCATCCATGCTCTGCCATCAGCCCCTAACAAAGTGGAGAAGCCAAAGAATCCAGCTTTCACCTCCATCTCTGGCTGTGTACACAGTGTTACGAAAACACTCAGCAGAGGCAGGCAGGCTGTACAAGAACAGAGGCAGAACCAGTAGGAGAGAGATCAATCTAATGATGGCAATATATGCACCAGTGAAGACAGCTAGAGGAGAGGAACCACCAGGTTGAGAGGATATCTTCACATGCACAGAGACAAGGTGTGCTCACGTGTGTTCGTGGTAGGTGCAGCCACCAAAAGTTGCCAAAGTTCCAGTTTCTGATTTGTGTTGAAGCTTTATTATATGTCCATGTTTTGAGTGATGTACTAGAGAAAGAAGGATCCGCTGCCACATACTTGTTCCATTTGCATAGCAGGTAATGGGCTTTCAGAAAGCTAGAAAAACCACCTGGAAGAAGTTTTAAACAGGATTTTCTACCTAACCAACCATCATCTTTTTGAAACAAGATAAATGACTTGGCTGTGTAGTGCTAGGCCTTGGCTTGTATGAAGTGTATTGAAGAACAGTAGCAGCCTTCGCCATTTCTGTTTCTCCATTGGCCAGAAACGGATTTTATAGCAGGACTCCCATGTAGACAGTTAGTAGGAAAGTAGCCCAGTGAGTTAGAACTAGCACATTGCACTGATATGAGAAACAAGAACAGGACTCTAATTTCACAAGCTGGGGTGGTGGTCTAATGCTTGAAAGAAATTAAGCACTTGGATGTCAGGGAGGGATGAAATCTTCCATCTAGGAAGCCACAACCTAGATGAAATATGGAACAGCCTGGGCATCATGCTCCAGTACAGAACTGGGAGAACAGTTGTGGCAATCCAACAACCAGAGATGCTTAGGTGTTATATGGGAGTGAAGTTGTGGCCCTGGATAATGGAGTAAACCTGAGTGAAACTTTAGAACCAGCTTTTGATTGGGGGTATAGGGAACAAATATCACTAGGGAAAGCCCATGCTGACATGAATAAAAAGGTACAAATAAATTTTAAACATATGGTAGCAAGTTAATAAGGCTTCACAAATCTGGGTACTCTGAACAGGAGAGGGAGGGGGATTTTACTTACCCCTACGACATTAGCTGCATGGCTATGCTTTTATTTCCTTGCTGTACCTCAGTTTCCCTCCACTGGAGACTTCCCCAAACTGGTAGCGTAATTTAATTTCACCCTCTGGTCAAGTCCAAGTCCATCCCATCTGGGCCAAACAACTGTCCAAAGTCCTACCTCTTTCTTGTCTCCATGCTGGGGCTCTGCAGAGACTCTTCCTCTCCTCAGGTGCAGACCTTGCTTCTTCCAGGAAGCTCAGGTACATGTCTCCCCTCTGCTCAGGGCTCCAGCCCTGAGGTACTAAGGCATCTGCTCCAGCCTTAGACGTACACTTCACTATTCCCTCAGAGCTACTTCCTACTCTGGTTTGCATACTTCTTAGGCCTTAACCCTGGCCCTTGAACACATTGCTTCAGCTTATCCTACAGAGCCTCACTAGCAGGCTCTTGATCTAATTTTCCTTCCTAACCTATTCAGCCAAGCCTCACCTAAGCCCTATCCCCAACCCCCTCACAGAGAGCCAACAGGAATCCCAGGGAGCTTCACCAAGACCATCTCCAGCTGAGGGGAAGGGAGCTCTTTTTAGAGTTCTTTCCCCCTTCCCCAACAGGCCTTGCTGTAGCCTGCAATCACCTGATCTGGGAGGAAAATCAGACCCTGAGCTCCTCTTAACGATTCAGCTCGACCTGTGATAGGGAGGTGAATCAAGTTAGGGGTTAAGGCACAAATAGGTGATTTTGCACTACAACTAAACCAAGGGTGCTGACCTGGTTACAGTAGGGTTAAAATTTGTTGCCTGAATGGGATTCAGTTGTATCCAGGGTAAAGCCAAGGCCCATTAATGGCACCAGTCAGAACCTATCACATTACAGATTTGATTTTGTACCACATGCTGGAACCCCAGACAGTGGTGTTGTAACCAGGTCCTCTGACTAGGTCACAGTCATTTAACATGGGTTTGTCTGGTTTTTTAAATTACTCACTTTTATACAGAGAACAATCTGTTTATTAACCTTGATTATTATTTTTTTTTAGAAGTGTAGTGAGTGTTGTTTTAGTATCCTGTTCGGATCTACTCTTGTACATTTTCTATACATAGATGAAGGTATTAAATTCCAATACTTTTTTATTTCAACGAAGGGGAATTGTTTCTGAAAGAGGAATAATGCTTATTTCCACATGTGTAACTGAAATGCTCTTATACTGTATAGTATGTAGCTTTGAAGAACTGTAAAAAATCCCCCTATGCTATGAAGAGTTGAAAGTCATGCCATGTTTCTTAGGAAATATAATTCTCCTTAGAATTTTGAAAGCCTTTGGCTTGACCTCTGATCTCTATGTCTCAAAGTCATGACAATGTGAATTGATTCTGAAGGACTGCATAGTCAGACTGGAACTCCTCAACTATTAGTGTCAAAGGTCACTGGAAAGATAACTATATTTCTCAATTTGCTGATGTGACCTATGACCTTCTTGTCAATTTTGGTACTCTTCATATATTTCCAGTCTTCAGAGGGTTACCTCAAATAGGTTCAAACTTATGAATCATGACACATGCAAACTATCCCATTGACTTCAGGGTATCAGGGTTCATCCCTTTGTTTATATTCAGGCAACTTTCAGATGTATTTCATTGAGCTGTTAAAATACGATAGACTTCAAGAAGTCAAACTCTTGAGCAATTTTCACACTTCCATGTTCAACGCTTCCTCAGCTCTCGTCCCCTAAAGCCCCTACTCTACTTGCGCTATATTGATGACATCTTCATCATCTGGACCCATGGAAAAGAAGCCCTTGAGGAATTCCACCATGATTTCAACAATTTCCATCCCACCACCAACCTCAGCCTGGTCCAGTCCACACAAGAGATCCACTTCCTGGACACTACAGTGCTAATAAACAATGGCCACATAAACACCACCCTATACCGGAAACCTACTGACCGCTATTCCTACCTGCATGCCTCCAGCTTTCACCCTGACCACACCACACGATCCATTGTCTACAGCCAAGCTCTGCGATACAATCGCATTTGCTCCAACCCCTCAGACAGAGACAAACACCTACAAGATCTCTGTCAAGCTTTCTTACAACTACAATACCCACCTGCAGAAGTAAAGAAACAGATTGATAGAGCCAGAAGAGTTCCCAGAAGTTACCTACTACAGGACAGGCCTAACAAAGAAAATAACAGAACGCCACTAGCGGTCACCTTCAGCCCCCAACTAAAACCCCTCCAACGCATTATTAAGGATCTACAACCTATCCTAAAGGATGACCCAACACTCTCACAAGTCTTGGGAGACAGGCCAGTCCTTGCCTACAGACAGCCCCGCAACCTGAAGCAAATACTCACCAACAACCACATACCACACAACAGAACCACTAACCCAGGAACTTATCCTTGCAACAAAGCCCGTTGCCAATTGTGCCCACATATCTATTCAGGGGACACCATCACAGGGCCTAATAACATCAGCCACACTATCAGAGGCTCGTTCACCTGCACATCCACCAATGTGATATATGCCATCATGTGCCAGCAATGCCCCTCTGCCATGTACATTGGTCAAACTGGACAGTCTCTACGTAAAAGAATAAATGGACACAAATCAGATGTCAAGAATTATAACATTCATAAACCAGTCGGAGAACACTTCAATCTCTCTGGTCACGCAATCACAGACATGAAGGTCGCTATCTTAAAACAAAAAAACTTCAAATCCAGACTCCAGCGAGAAACTGCTGAATTGGAATTCATTTGCAAATTGGATACTATTAATTTAGGCTTAAATAGAGACTGGGAGTGGCTAAGTCATTATGCAAGGTAGCCTGTTTCCTCTTGTTTTTTTCTACCCCCCCCCCCCCCCCGATGTTCTGGTTTAACTTGGATTTAAACTTGGAGAGTGGTCAGTTTAGATGAGCTATTACCAGCAGGAGAGTGAGTTTGTGTGTGTATGGGGGTGGGGGGGATGTGAGAAAACCTGGATTTGTGCAGGAAATAGCCCGACTTGATTATGTAAAGAGTTGTCACTTTGGATGGGCTAGCACCAGCAGGAGAGTGAATTTGTGTGGGGGGGTGGAGGGTGAGAAAACCTGGATTTGTGCTGGAAATGGCCCACCTGATGATCACTTTAGATAAGCTATTACCAGCAGGACAGTGGGGTGGGAGGAGGTATTGTTTCATATTCTCTGTGTATATATAAAGTCTGCTACAGTTTCCACGGTATGCATCTGATGAAGTGAGCTGTAGCTCACGAAAGCTCATGCTCAAATAAATTGGTTAGTCTCTAAGGTGCCACAAGTACTCCTTTTCTTTTTGCGAATACAGACTAACACGGCTGTTACTCTGAAACCTGTCACATACCTCTGGTTTCCCTCACAGTGTTGGGTCTACAACAGAATAAGGGGAAAAAATCCCACACATAACTGAATGAAGGCATAGAATTCTCTTTATAAATAAATAGGTGTTTTCTGTTCACAAAAGCATTCTACCATTTTACAATATAATATTTGATTTATATATTTGTTTTGCAAAGTATATTTTATTTAATGCCTGTTTTTAAAAATATCATGTACCCATATAAGACTGTGGTGCAGGTAGGTAAAGGATAATTGTCATAGCTACTTTCTTTCTTTCTTTCTTTCCTTTCTAGAAGGAAAATAGGAAGGTATCCAGCTATGAAAGATACTCTTGGACATATTGAGCCATTTCTTTGACACCACTTGAATTGCCACTTGATTTCTCATCTACTGTAACTTGATGGCAAGCATCTTATTTGTATTGACTTGCCTTGGAGGGAAACTGTGCTCTTCCTTTGTAGATGCCAAGGCTCCCTCTGGCATCAGAACTGGTGTACTCCCTTTGAACAGGGAAGGAGAAAAGATTTTTGAAGGCCAAGTGGGGGAGGGGTGATTCTTTGTGCAGCAGGGTGTACCGTGGGGCGTTTCTCTGAAGTAGGGAATGGGGCAGAATTGCTCTGGTCTCCCTGCTGGAGATCATCAATCAGTGCTCAGACCATCTACTTGTGGTGGGTGCGGTGGGGAGGGGTTTGGCTTTGCTCAGCCTTTTCTATTCTTTCACTTTGGAGACTGGGAAATGTAAGCACCTTTAAGTCAAATTCCAAATAGGGAGCGTGAACAGAGCTAGGATTTCAGGGTTTTTTTTCCCCATGCAAACATTAAAGTAACATTATAACCACACTATCTAAATAATTACATGAAAGACACAAGAAAGTAAATAATACAACAAACATTTGAATGGTGTCAGCACCCGTGATTTAAAGGCATGTTCTGACTTAAATATACATAATATTGTAGCTAGAATTCAGAGCCTAAATATCTCAGCCTACCACTAGAAAGCCCCACTACCACCAGTTCTAAATGTATTGAATCACTTTGAAAATTTTCTGGAGTCACACTAAACAAATTTCTGGGCCATCTCCTCAGCTGGTGTAAACTGGTAGAGTTCTATTGAAGCCAGTGAAGCTACCCTGATTTACGCCAGGCCTGGACTGCCCTGAGCAGCCAGAATAACTGCCCCCTTAAAAAATTTAAATTGTGGAGGAAAAAAATATATAGGGGTTTGGAGCCTCTCTCTTTAGATTATTTTACACTTACTGAAGTGATTTAAACAACTGGTCCAAGCATACTCCACATCCCTGCAAGCATACACCAAAGGACAAGTGACGAAAATTAAGGCCTGGGGCCCATTAAGCACCTTCTTGACCTTTTGCACTGACTTCCATGGGGCTAGCTAGTGTGCCCAGTTAAGCATGTGAGTAAATTGTTGCAGGATTAAGGCCAAAGAGTAAAATGATCCTATAAAGAAGGCCACATCATATCCCTGATTTGAAACCAGTGGGGAGCTCTGCAGTGCTTAATTTGTAATGAAAGAGGTGGCCAGGCTCAAGCAATTTTTTTACATTTATAACTGATGTAGCAAGCCCAGAGGTGCCGAGGCTATGAACTGCCAAGCCCTGGCACAAAATAAGCGCTGGAGCTCTGCAGTACAGGATATGCCAGGAGTTGGCTTCAATCAGTTTAAAAGAGTTACACCCTATAGTTGTAAAGGCTTTAATTATCTCCCAGAATTTTCCAGCCCCATACACATCTCTTTCTGAGCTCCTCATCCATTGACAGCGTCTCTGCCAGGTCTAGGCTGTTCTCTTCCTCTGCATTCAGGGCTCAATTCTTCAAGAGTTCTGATCTCAACCCAGCAAAGCACTGAAGCATGTGCTTAAAACTTTAAATTATGTATAATCCCTTTTCAGTAAGTAAAATATAATGAGAAATACCATTAGAACCAGTACTAAGTATAAGGAATAGCAGCTGAAACCAAAAGCATCTTACTTTCCATTAACAAAGTAACAGAAAGCTTCAATCACACATTATGTATTCACCTATACATAATTTGATGCATACACTGATGTGCCCATAAACAATAATCCATAAGCCGGTGAATGGTTTTACTATATACTGGCATGTCTAGAGTGCTTTGTTTGGCTAGAGGCTACATAGCGGGATTTCAACCACCCAAAATGATATGTCTATGAACAGTATTCCTATGCAATTGCTCTTCTTGTGATTATTTAACAGTTATATTGCAGTAGTGCCCAAAGTCCTCACCCATTGTTCTAGCAGCTGTACAAATACCGTAAGTGATAGCCCCATCCCCAAACAGCCTACAATCAGACATGGTGGGAAGTAGATGAGTAATAAAAATGTGATATTTAGCACAGGCTAGCTGTGTGTGGAGTTCTTAGCCAGCCACTAGGAGGATATCTCCAATCCTCCTGTGCACTAGACTGCTGTTGTGGTTTATAAAATAAGTAACTTTTATAGTAAAATAATTGTAATAACATTTCTTAAGGTACTTTATTTGGTATCTGACTAATTTTAAAGGCCAACTTAATGGGTGTTTGAGCCAGACATTAAGATACCCAGGACCAACGCTCTTTTTCAGTATTTTGTACGGACTGCCATTTTAGGGGGGTATTTCTTTTCTGCTAACAGACAAGAAATATTTATTTAGCTTTATTTTAGATTGGATTTTTTTTAACTTGTCTTCACTTTCATACACTGAAATTGGTGAGGCAGTTCCATTTCCTTATATGAACTTACTTTATTTAGACCCAATTCATCATAACATGTAGGCATGTACTTAACTTTGAGTGCATGCTGTCGTCCCATGGGACTTAAGCACATGATTAAATCCTTTGCTGCATTGGTGGCTTAATCTCCTCCTTTAACTGCCTACAATGGGTACAGATTAGGAAGGCACAGCTGATTTGAACATTTCCCGGCCTATCCCTAGTGAACAGATATAGCTATTGTTTAGCTTTAAACAATTCAATAAAGTATTTGTTGAATGCCAACTATGCAGAACAAATATAAAGTCCTGTCCTGACCTGTGCATTTATAAGCAGAATAATGAGATGCCTCCTTTCCTAATAGCTAAGATTTTCAAGTAATCGGTGATATCTAATTGTTGGTGTCCAAAGGAAATATCTTCAGTGGGGTGGTCAAGGGTAAACAGAGTTTCCCTAATTCTCATTTGGGGAACACGGAATTTAGTTTAGCCACTTCTGTTATCCCTACACCACTGAATATTTTAAAGGGAACACTCTTAATAAGGCCACCCACTCTAGGATTCAGTGATATATGATCTATCACTTTCACTGTGATGTCATAAGAACTACCAGTTACAGACTATGCTTATCCTTTCTCTGCAAACTGAAGAGTACCTGGTACAACATTCATGTTCTGAATGATACTATATATCACTACAGGAGATGACATACTGAAAATGCCTATATTTTTATTTTCTAAAGAGTCTTATCTGCTATCCTGAAGAAACGTATGCTCAGATGTTTCCTAGGTAAGCAACAGAGAGAAATTTATAAGAATGAATGAAAACTGCCTGCTGTCAGACAATAAATGAAATAATCTTACATTAGAGTTAACTATATACTATCAACGTGAACTTTTTAAAACTGACTAATTTGAAAACAAAATTCAGTTTAACCCTTTAAATAGCATGTCCTGAAATTTTTTAAAAAATGAAAAAATATGAAAGTTTATGTTCTCCCATTGATGTTTATAAAAGTCTTTTAAGAAAGGGAGGCACTGACTTTACAGGGAAACAATGCCACTGACAATACAGCGTGCTGCCAAATACACAGAATAAACAAACTAGAAAAAGAGAAAATATTGTTATTGGGATCTTCATGTACCTACTGTTAGATACAAAGTTTTCACACAAATATGTTTTTGAAATTGTATCTGTCCCGTTAAAGTTTTCACATTTTCTATCTATTTGTTGATCCTAGGAGTAATAGGAAAAATCACAGGTACTGAAGATGGAAAGTACCTATTAGGTCATCTAGACCCTAATCCTGTAACAAGAGGTGCACCTCTGCACCACATGGATCCCACTGACTTCTGTGGGGCTCAGCATAGGTACAACAGTCACATGATCAGAGCCCTAGCTCCCAATTCAGCAAAGCATTTAGGCATGTGCTTAATACTAACTAGGCACATGAACGACCCAATGCTGACTGAGCAAAGTGTGCTACAACAGCCATTTATTTGCTATGGTTTTTACAGAAAGTAGAGCATATGTACCCAGAGAAGATACAGTTGGTTTTTGGTAGCTGATAAAACAGGAGCAAATTAACTAAATGCAACCAGTATAACTATTGGAAGATTAATTGTCAGAGTGCCTAGAGGTCTTCTACAGATCTTTTTAACCATTGCTTAAAATATAAATAAAATACATTTAAGCATGTGCTTAACTTTAAACACATGCTTATGTCCCACTGAAGTCATTGGGACTTAAGCAAAGCACTTAAGGACATGCCCATACACTTTGCTGACTAAAGGTGGTGTTAAGCACAAGGTAAGGGCTTTGTTGAATTGGGGACCCAAGTGCAGAATTGTTCCCAACAGGAATATTCTCCAGTGCTTTGTCCAGCCCAGTTCAATAAACCACACCCAAATCTAAACACTGTAAAAGTTTATATTTGAGTTCTAGCAATATGTACAGACTTTGTTCCTCTGGTTTTTAATGTCACCTTTTATATATCTGTCTATCTATTGCTAACACTCTGAGATATATTGGAGGGTCAACATACATTACTTTTCCATTGGGGGGAAATATCGAAATATCTGCTAGAGAAAATATAGCAGTTTAGCTGGTTTTCAATGACTGTGAATGCTTTTTTACATTTTTTAAAGTTTGTTTCAGCAGCTTAGAATGAACTTAAAAAAATTAACTGCAGGATAACCACAAAAAGTGAGTGTTTAGTAATAATTTGCTAGCATTAACAAAAAAACCTACTCAAAATCAAAACCAAGAAACCTCTATCACATATCTATAGTTAGCTAAAATATGGCTAAGATCCGAGAAATTTTCATTTCTATGACTTGCAACATAGTGGCATTATCTGTTGAAGTTTAGAAAAAAAATAAAGACAGTGGGAATCCATGTAATAAAGACAACCAATGTTCTGGATGATGCTCTTACGTACTAGTGCAAATGAAACCTCAGCGTATCTGGACCCATCTTACTGCAACAGGTGAAGTAACATTTTTAAACTGTAAGGACTATGCTCAGGATTAATACATAGAGCCCTTATAGCAGAGTTTTGTGCAAAAAAACTAGTGGGCCAGATCACCAAGTGGTGTAAACAGAGATGGCTCCATTGACATTGGTGGAGCTAAACTGAGTTATGCCAGCAGAGGATCTGGGCCAGTGTTTTCATTTATAAATTAGTTTCTCATTGGCTGATAAATCAGCCGCAGTACAACTTTTCAAAACTAAAACAGAAGTTAAATTTTCTTCCATTAATCTGTTAATCTACTACAGAGATTTAAAATTTCTTAATATTTGTTGTAAAAAGTTAGTTAAAATTTAACATTGTGACTGGGTAAACTTCCCAGTTTTGAAAAGTAACATATTAGCTTATGGTTTTATATTTGAATGAAGCTGTCTTACCTTATAGTAAAGCTGGGTGAATAACTGATTTCTTGTTCTGCTGGCTGTTCAAAGAAAAAGGATTCAGTTCGACCCAAACCAAAACTGATGAAAACTTCAGGTGAATCAACAGTTGACAGAAATTTTGTTTTGTGTCCACTAGGGCTGTCAAGCAATTAAAATAATTAATCGCAATTAACCGTGCGATTTAAAAAATTAATCGTGATCAATTGCGCAATTAATCACGCCGTTAAACAATCATAGAATACAATTTATTCAAATATTTTTGGATGTTTTCTACATTTTCAAATATATTAATTTCAATTACAACACAGAAAACAAAGTGTACAGTGCTCACTTTAAATTTATTTTTGATTACAAGTATTTGCACTGTAAAAAAATTAAAGAAATAGTATTTTTCAATTTATCTAATACAAGTACTGTAGTGCAATCTCTTTATCATGAAAGTTGAACTTACAAATGTAGAATTATGTACAAAAAAACCTGCATTCAAAAATAAAACAATGTAAAATTTTAGAGCCTGCAAGTCCATTCAGTCCTACTTCCTGTTCAGCCAATTGTTCAGACAAACAAGTTTGTTTACATTTGCCGGAGATAATGCTGCCCATTTCTTGTTTACAGTGTCACCTGAAAGTGAGAACCGGAGTTTTCATGGCACTGTTGTAGCTGGCATCATAAGATATTTACATGCCAGATGCACTAAAGATTCATATGTCCCTTCATGCTTCAACCACCAGGTTAGGGGACATGCATACATGCTGATGATGGGTTCTGCTCAATAACAATCCAAAGCAGTGTGGACAGATGCATGTTCATTTTCATTATCTGAGTCAGATGCCACCAGCAGAAGATTGATTTTCTTTGTTGGTAGTTCGTGTTCTGTTGTTTCCACATCGGAGTGTTGCTCTTTTAGACTTCTGAAAGCATGCTCCACACCTCGTCACTCTCAGATTTTGGAAGGCACTTCAGATTCTTAAACTTTGGATCAAGTGTTGTAGCTATCTTTAGAAATCTCACATTGGTACTTTCTTTGTGTTTTGTGAAATCTGCGGTGAAAGCGTTGTTAAAATGAACAACATGTGCTGGGTCATCATTCGAGACTGCTATAACATGAAATATATGGCAGAATGCGGACAGAACAGAGCAGGAGACATACAATTCTCCACCAAGGAGTTCAGTCACAAATTTAATTCATGCATTATTTTTTTAACGAGCATCATCAGCAGGAAGCATGTCCTCTGGAATGGTGGGCAAAGCATGAAGGGGCATACAAATGTTTAGCATCTCTGGCATGTAAATACCTTGCAATGCTGGCTACAAAAGTGCCATGCAAATGCCTGTTCTCATTTTCTGGTGACACTATATAAGAAGAGGGCAGCATTATCTCCTGTAAATGTAAACAAACTTGTTTGTCTTAGCGATTGGCTGAACAAGAAGCAGGACTGAGTGGACTTGTAGGCTCTGAAGTTTTACTTTGTTTTGTTTTTGAGTGCAGTATGTACAAAAAAACCCTAGATTTATAAGTTGCACTTTCGCAATAAAGAGATTGCACTACAGTACTTGTATGAGGTGAATTGAAAAATACAATTTCTTTTGTTTATCATTTTTACAGTGCAAATATTTGTAATAAAAATTATATACTTTGATTTCAATTACAACAGAGAATACATATATGAAAATGTAGAAAAACATCCAAAAAATTAATAAATTTCAATTGGTATTCTATTGTTTAACAGTGCGATTAAAACTGTGATTAATTGCAATTAAGTTTTTTGAGTTAATTGTGTGAATTAACTGCGATTAATCAACAGCTCTAGTTTCCAGCAGTCACTTCTGGAAGCAAAGGAAACAAAGGGCTAGGTACACAGAAGAGCTAGAGGAGGAAGCGATATGGTTTATTCTCCTATAACTGTCAGCCGAGTGGCTAGGGCACCCTCCTGAGATGTGGGAGACTGATCTCTAATCCCTCCTCCACGACAGGCAGAGGCAGGAACTGAAGACAGGCCTCCCACATCACAGGTAAGTGCTCTACTACAGTGCTACTCAAAGTGGTGGTCCGTGGACTGGTGCCGGTCTGCGAGCCATTGGCTGCCGGTCTGCGCGTACGTTGGAAAAAAAAATTTGCCAGTCCCCCACATCAGATAGCTTGAGAAGCACTGCTCTACTCAACATCACCTCCTCCAGCCATTTTGTGAATGGTCCTAAGTCGGCCACAAAAAAAATTGTCTGAAACTATTCAGCAAATTCATGCCATTTGCTTGACTAGTTTGCAGTCAAGTGAAACTGCATTTTTCAGCAAATAAATCATGCGTCTGAAAAATGTTACCCAATTCTACTCTATAGCCCAAATCCTGCAAATGATTCTATGTGCACGCAGACTTCCTGCATCTGTGAAGAGTTCTACTGAAGTCAGTGGGTCTTTCTGCAGCGGCAGGGATCCAAGTACATGGATCAGGTTGCAGTACTGAAGTCTCTCTCCCCCTCTCTATTTATAGTGCTATTTATGTGCTTTTTGTTAACAGAACCACCACTAATGCTGCTGCTTTATTGGAAAGCCACTATAAAGTTTGGAACATCTAATTAGGATAGATTCTCGACTCCAGTTTTATGTGGGTGAACTCCATCAAGAGGAGAATCTGGCCTATTACCTCTAAATTATAAGCCTGGAAATTAAGTATACCTCATATTTTTAGCTGTTTATTAATCTAAGAAAAACATTATATATCTTTCCATTAGAAGTCACAAAAATGTTCTTTTCTAAACAAAATTGCTGAAAAACTCTGACGTCTAACATGCTTTTTTGTAGCACACTGGAAGACTAACACATGGGGTTGATTCTAGTACTATCATCTGATAACGAAGAAGGAATAGCTCACTTATTTATAGTATTTCTAAACAGAAACCCTTACATTTTCCCCCTAAAATCTCATCAGTAAGTCACATATTGTGAAAATAATTAAATCTTCCTTTTAATAGGATGTTCATTATCTGTCCATCCATATGGCATTATCATTTCAAGACTCAATAGGTGGTACTCAACTGTATCTTTACATTATAAATTATCAATCACAGATAACAACATGCTTTAAATGTCAAATATTACAATCCTTCATTTTTTGCTAATCTACTTTTTAAAAAGTCTATGCTACAGCAGCATACTCATTGGTTTGGTCATTTTTTTCACTTTCTTGTGGGCTGGTGACAGTTACTCTTGGATTTGATGATTTTTCCAGATGAAAATCAATCTAGAGAAAAAAGGAACCAAAAATCGATATTTTAAGCTTCACAGATAACAGACTTCATTGCATGTCAACAAATATATAATTAAGTAGACCACACTAGAATTTCTACTAATATCTACGAGCTAGTCACCAACATAACATTCTTGAGTAGCTTAAACAAACCTGGGGTCTTCCCATCAGGTAAGGATAAATTGGAAAAAAGGTGAAAGTACCAGAACCTTTGCTCAAATTAGAATATTTTTTTCTGTTTATAGCCCCATCTGAGCAAACATCTCTTCTAAATTGAACCTCCCAAAGATGTAGCCTCACTTTGTGGCATAAACCCTCTCATATTCTCCAAAGCATTCCCAAAAGCATTCCATCAACATATCAAGCACAGAAAATAATAAATCCTACTTCTGATGAGAATGTTGTTGCATATTTATCTGGTAATCTTTATTTGAAAATGTCCTTGTGTGTCATACAAATGGGTCAGAATAAATCCCAAATTTAGAAGTATGGCAGGGACTATCCTGAGCATCACATAGGTGCCGACTCCGTGGGTGCTCCGGGGCTGGAGCACCCACAGGAAAAAATTGGTGGTTGCTCTGTCCCCACTGGCAGCTCCCCGACCTGCCGACCCGCCCCAGCTCACCTCCACCTCCAATCTGCCTCCACCTCCTCCCCTGAGCACGCTGCCGCGTCCTGCTTCTCCCCCCTCCCTCCCAGCGCTTGTGCCGCAAAACAACTGTTTCGCATGGCAAGCATTGGGAGGGAGGGGGATGAGGAGGAATGTGGTGCGCTCGTGGAAGAGGCAGGGCCAGGGTGGGGATTTGGCGAGCGGTCCAACAGGGGCAGGGAGGGGCAGGGTTCGGACAGGGATGGGGACGGGGACGGGGGTAGGGCCAGAAGTGTGCGAGCACCCACCGGCACCAAGGGAAGTTGGTACCTGTGGCGCATCATGGGAGGTACAGGAACTTTCACTTCTTAATGGTATACAATAAGACAGCTGGCCCCAGTTGTCCTATCCCTGACACTGAGGAATCCAGTCAGGGAGTGCCATGTTAAGTTTACAACCCATGCACCACATAATCTCAGGAAATCTATCCACTGCTCAGGTTACCGAACACTTGGGGCTTTTCATACGTGACACAGACATTTTTGATTCCATTTCCTGCTGATGAAGACCCTCTCCTATCAGCAAATGGAGCAGTACAGCATGAGGCACCTCTCCCTAAATTTGTGGCATGCCCCACCCCTTGTCCTAAGGGACGAGACTTGTGTTTTAAAATCCCATGAAGAGAAATCCCCTGTCTTTAAGATTCTTGTTTATTTTAACAGTCCTTTTCTATCTGAAAATATAAAAATTAAATAAATCAATAAGACTTCCCTGAAATGAGGACAGCAACACTTATTAAATGCAACTTCTGTGCAGGGCAACTCAGCCAAACAAACAAGGTACTGGTTTCATGAACCAGTAGACATGCTTGTGTGCATCCCACTGTCCCCCTGCTATGTCTGACAGAGGAAGTGAAGATTGAAATATACAATCACCCTGCTCTTCTTGAGAGTGCAGGAGTCTTGTATTTCTAGTACCCCACTTACCCACAAAGGCAGGACAAAGACCTGCCAGAGTGATGGAGGAACAAATACATTCTTTGCCAGTTGAAGAAATAATTCTGCAGTTGTAGCCATAGGATGAGAGGGGTTGTAAATGAGCGGAAATCGCTTTCCTGCAAGCTGAAACTCCACGAGACTCCAAGGGCCTCATCGTGGTTGAGCTGGACTACAATTGCAGTACAGAGCGCTAGTGCTGAATGAATGAGGCAATATCTATTTTTTTTTAAACAAAAAATTGAAAGAATAAGCGGTTACCTGGCTTTGATTGTCAAAGTCCTCTGGTGCTTTTGTTTCTTCTTCAGGAGGAAGATCATTGTGATCATTAAACGGCTCCATTTCCTCACCATTTTCTTCATTAGTTTCACCATTTAAGTGGAAAGGCCCCTCTTCCTCCAGCTGTCCAAGATTCTCTTCTTCCTGCTCTTCTTCATAATTCTCATTTATTTTCTCTTCATTTTCTTCTATCTCATTATGGAGAACATTTCCATTAACGGCCTCCCCCATTTCCTCTCCCTGATCTCCATTCAGTTCTCCCTCATCTCCCTCTTCTTCATTTTCTTCCTCATCTACCGTTTCTGCTGGCCTCTGATGAAAGCAAAAGCAGAGTTGTCATTTGCAAACATCTTTTATCAAAACAACCCAAGCAATGTCATAATATGGTAGACCCCTAAGTCATAATTGCATCATCATAAAGGATTGCTATACTATTTTACACCAAGGAAGTTATTTATATAAATGGTCTAAATATATTATCAGCCCAAGAATCATGTGTCTCAGCAGCTTCTCTCTAACAAAGGGGGAAAGTCCAGTTTATTCACACCATGAGGAACATGGCAGGAGGTATTGTGGGTGTGGGAATGTATGAGGGATCAACCACTCCTCAATCCCATATTCCCCCTTCTAGAGGGATGAGGGTTAGGATTTGCATGGTAAGAAGGAACAGTGAGTGGGACAGGCAGGGGGTGGGACGCACACACATCACCCTCTCCTCAGCCTGCAGAGATTACTGAGGAAACAAAAACAGCCCTTGGCTGTGCCACCTCTTCTGTGGCTCCCCTGCGCTACCACCTCCATTAGGGAGATAAGGAGGTGGACAGGAGTCCCAGAGCCATTGTGGAGGCACAGGGCCTCTGAACAGACGAAGTCTACCTACTGCAGATGCCCCAGAGAACCTGAAAACAGAGGTGCCATATACCCTGTCCCAGACTGCTGGCAGATCTGGTTATGGTAACCACTATACTGCACAACTTTAAGTGGGGAAAACTTAGTGTTTAATACAGAGCATTCATTTACCTACATTTTCAAGAAATCTACTTCCAGTTCCCATGCTCCAAATATGAAAACCAATGGGCCAGATTGTCAGAAGTGCCTAGCATCCAACCACTCGCACTGAGAATGGTGGGAGCTACTAAGAGCTAAGCACTGCTAAAAAGTCAATTTAGGTGCCTACACAGGAACTGAGTTCTTCTGAAAAACCTGGCTCCAATTGTTGGAACTGAGAACTTTGGAAAAATCTGATCCTACTGTTTTAAATGTTATTTTGGCATCAACAAAATATTATTCTGTGCATACCAAATAAATTCTTCATTTCAACATACTCTCCCAATTTAGTAAGGGTGGATTGTGACACTCTGCACCACATATTCACCATAGTAATATGATTATGATATAATTATGTAGCATCTTGTACAATATATGTCATGACAGGTGTCTATGGAAAAGTTATGGTTTGTTGAATATGGTTATCCTATTTGTATGAATGTATCATTTTGTATCTGGAGTTATGAATATTGACTATGTATTTGTATTTCAAATGTGTTTGCTCCTGGGTAACACCCAAAATTTCGTTTGCATTCAGGCTAGCCAGCACGTCATGAATGGGCTATTCAAGTTGAATGGTCCATCACAAAGACAATAGGCCATGGAAAAGGCTTATCCTCACCTGAGGACCTTTCAGACAACCTATGGATAATGGCTGCAATGACTCATTGGAGCATGCAAGGCAGGTTGGATTTGATTTAAATCATGGAAGACTCGATTTAATCATGGTTTTCTACATAAAAGTGCATTCTTTTTGGTTGTTATAACCTTACTACATATTCTTCACAACTCAGAGATAGATGTAGGTTTCATTTTTAGAAGGTACACACTAGACATTTTTAAACATTGATTTATTTTGAAAATTTTTCAGATTAGTTTTACAGCTATATCAGAAAATGAATGATTGTTTGTTTATTTCATTTACCAAAGGTAATTGAAGCACATATTTATGAAGTCATTGGGAAGTGAACTATCTCCAATTCAACAGGTTAATCATTAATATTTGGAGAATGTTCTTGCCAGGCTGTATTAGGAGGAGAACATCACTAGACAGACATTTAAATTGTTTTATTTAACTAAAACAACAACGTTAAGTATTCTGGATTTTTTTCTTCAACAGCAAACATATAATATTTTCACAAAACAAGCATATGTCCCTCACTTCTCACATGTATCTCCAGACTTCTTTTCCTTGTCCAGATCTATTACGCCCCCAACAATCTTCTATTAATTGAACTTTCTGAAACTTTGCACTTTTAGAGAGAGGTAAGGGATTGACTCTGTGTACACAAATTTGCAGAGGGACAATAGAGTTTGAGGTCTGTTATTTCTCACCTCTGTATATTATTTATTTATTTAAAAAACATTTTTGCTGTTAGCAAGCATGTTACCTCTGGAGACACAAATCCACGGTTTGAGAACTGCAAAACTAAGCATCTCTGATAGTATCTTCTAGACTGAGCACTGAGTCCCATTGGGTAGATAGAAAGATTTACCTAAATAATCTATACAGAAGCCTGTGGAACCCCCATAAAATTGGGTCCCTAATCCATGAACTATTGGAACTCATTTACAAAACTTTTCTTAAACATTACATGAATATATTGTCTCATACTAAAGAATTAGAATTTATAATCCCTATTCCATGATGAGATATCTTTGAGCTATAATGTGTCTTAATTAAAACTATCTTTAGATAAGTTTTTTCCTCAAAAAGCATTTTATCAAAAAAATCCAATTTAAATTAAAAAATCCAATTTAAATTTTTTTTAAAAAATCATTGATTTTTATCCACCCTGATGCAAGGGCTTGTCACTAAATCACATTGTATTGAACTCCTTTTTGGTAGCTGTATTTTTTCCACTAACTGAGCTGGGAATTTGTCTTGGAACAAAGGGGTTCCCGCCCTATGAAAGAAGCTGTGAAGGGGAACATGACATCACCAATGGGTCTCACTCCCCACACAACAGAACACCTGGAAACACTTTAGAAAAAGACCGAATTGGGGAAATGCTGGTCCCAGGCTGGAAAAGAGGTTTCGTGCCTATGTATGCAAAACCTAACCTGCTTGTACTAATAGGGTGAGACACTGCTTGATTCAAATCCTGTCTAGTGTATAAGACTTGGGGTATGTCTACAATGAAAAGATGTCGACAAAACTTTTGTCTTCCACAGGTACTTAAAAAAGCCCTCCCATGAAAGACAAAAGTTTTGCCGATACAAGTGACAGTGTGAGCGGTCTCCTGCCGACAAAACTAATGCCGCTTGCGGAGCTGGAAGTATTTTGTCAGCAAAATTGCCAACAAGGAGCGTTTACACATGCTGACTTTCAGCGACAAGGCTGTGTCGACACAGTCTTGTCGCTAAAAGCTGGTGGTGTAGATAAGCCCTTAGATTGTGATTTTGTTTATTTCTTAGGTAATCTTTGATCTGTATGCTATTACATATTATCACTTAAAATCTAACTTTCTGTAGTTACTAAATCTGTTTTATATTTTTACCTAAAATAGTGTGCTTTGGTTGAAGTGCAAAGGGAAATCTGCTCAGGAACAGGGGTCTAGTGCATTGTCCACTCTACATGGATGGAGGGGTGGACTGGGTAATAAATTCATACTGGCCATCCTCAGAACGTTATAGCTCTGGGATCCGAGGCTGGAGAGCTGGGGGGTATTCTGGCTGGAGCCTTTCTATTGTTGGGTTATGAAGTGGCTGGGAGAGCATTCATGAACATGGCTGGGTGTGGATGTTTGTATGAGGGCAAGCTTGGAGGGCTTTGCAGCTTGTCACACTGTCACAGTGTGAAAGGGAACCCAGACTGGTGAAACAGAGGGCTCAGAGGTACTCCAGTTCCAGGTTGCACCCCGGGGGAAAACCCATGACAGGGGTTTCTTATCAGGAGATGTCATATGACCTGCAAGGTGGTCATGAAAGATCAGGGAACAGGCAATCTGATTTATTGCAAGGACACTAGTTTCATGGGTTTTATTTATAATTCTTCGCATTGTATCACTTATAAAAAAGTCACCTTTCACCCTTTCCCACCAATACAAAAGCCACTGTAAAGCAAAGCCCTCTCTTCTCTGACCCTTTCTGTGTTTGTGCGTAAACACACACAGGCCTCGTTTATATTCAGAATTAGCAATAGTGGGAAATTTCCCCAAAATGTTCCTTCTGTAGACCGGGCACAAGGTGGAAGAACAGAACCTTGCCCTGGGCTCTAAGGAAGGACAAGCAAGTCCTCATTACTGATAAAGTAACACCATTTAATCAAAGAGTTTTAAAGATTGTATTTGCATCAATCTAGGTTATGTCAATCCTTTCCTAAATTCAACTGGCAGAAAGATCACCTTGCCATTCAATGAACTACAGTGTCCCCACTGCAGAGCTGGCTTAGATATTTTTGTTTAGATTTTCATTCTTTATTTCCAGTCATCTCTAGAGATAAGTGAAAGGAGTGATGACCTCCCACTTCTTCCATTGAGCTTCATCAGAATCTAAAGCCAACTAGCACATTTCATAAGATTCTTACTCAGCCAAGGATATTTGGAATGTTATGGCCATTAGTGGATTGTTGAGATAAGATGACAACTGCTGCAGAATCTATTTTAAAAAAGCCATAGAAAAATCTATTAACCTTGCTGCTGACAACACTAACATACCAAAAAAAATGCTAAGTGTGTATTAATAAGAGGCATAATAAGAATGTTATTAAATGATCAGTGGCTCCTGATCCAAATGTCTTGCCTTTTCCATAACATTTATATAGCTCCATAATACAATTATATTCCTTTGACACCATATCATATAGAACATGTCATTTTACTGCAATGAGCCACAGATTCACCAGCTACCAGAAATATTATATCGTAGCCTGACTAGCTAGACAAAGACTCAAAAAGGTGGCTTTTAAAGCACAATGATCTCAATATGTTCCTTACTCATATATTCATGACTCTATTTTATCTGATAGCATCAAATTGGCCCTATTACTGCTAAAATAAAAACTAAGCAACACAAGCCTTTTTATACACCTTTAAAAGGAGCCCAGTATGTCACAACTAACAGCTGACTTGAGCCAACTTTTGTAATTGCCAGTACTCTAAGATTACACAGAATACTTGATCTTAGAAGTTACCTCCTATTCAGTCTCCTCTGTGTTACTTATTAATGTATTCCAGTAGCTTTTCACAATGGAAATTTTTATCACCCTTCCCATGCTTGCATTGTTTAAGAAACCACTAGATTTAAAAATCAGCACAATGTTCAATTTCAAAATTCTTTAATAAGACTGCCGCCCAAAGAAGAAAGCTCTCACAAGGCTTCAAAACCGCGACCCTTCATGTCCTGTAGGCCTACATGCTTGTTTCTCTTCAAAAGCCTAGGGGGGAAAGGGGCTTTGGAGCACACTGAGAAAGTTAACAAATATGGGTTCTAATAGACTAAGTGGGTGGAGGAGAAAATGAATTCCAGGAGTAAGGTACCCCTCATTGAAAAAAACACATTTTAACCAGTGGATCTCTACATTATTTAGATCCTAGTCTACTTTAGACACTGTCTCTTCATAAAAAGAAAAGGAGTACCTGTGGCACCTTAGAGACTAACCAATTTATTTGAGCATAAGCTTTCGTGAGCTACAGCTCACTTCATCGGATGCATACTGTGGAAAGTGTAAAAGATCTTTTTATACACACAAAGCATGAAAAAATACCACCACCACCCCACTCTCTTGCTGGTAATAGCTTATCTAAAGTGACCACTCTCCTTACAATGTGTATGATAATCAAGTTGGGCCAAACCTACTGACCGCTATTCCTACCTACATGCCTCCAGCTTTCACCCTCACCACACCACACGATCCATCGTCTACAGCCAAGCTCTGCGATATAACCGCATTTGCTCCAACCCCTCAGACTGAGACAAACACCTATAAGATCTCTATCAAGCATTCTTACAACTACAATACCCACCTGCTGAAGTGAAGAAACAGATTGATAGAGCCAGAAGAGTTCCCAAAAGTCACCTACTACAGGACAGGCCTAACAAAGAAAATAACAGAACACCACTAGCCATCACCTTCAGCCCCCAACTAAAACCCCTACAACACATTATTAAGGATCTACAACCTATCCTGAAGGATGACCCAACACTCTCACAAATCTTGGGAGACAGGCCAGTCCTTGCCTACAGACAGCCCCCCAACCTGAAGCAAATACTCACCAGCAACAACATACCACACAACAGAACCACTAACCCAGGAACCTATCTTTGCAACACAGCCCGTTGCCAACTGTGCCCACATATCTATTCAGGGGACACCATCACAGGGCCTAACAACATCAGCCACACTATCAGAGGCTCGTTCACCTGCACATCCACCAATGTGATATATGCCATCATGTGCCAGCAATGCCCCTCTGCCATGTACATTGGTCAAACTGGACAGTCTCTACGTAAAAGAATAAATGGACACAAATCAGATATCAAGAATTATAACATTCATAAACCAGTCGGAGAACACTTCAATCTCTCTGGTCACGCGATTACAGACATGAGAGTTGCGATATTACAACAAAAAAACTTCAAATCCAGACTCCAGTGAGAAACTGTTGAATTGGAATTCATTTGTAAATTGGATACAATTAACTTAGGCTTGAATAGAGACTGGGAGTGGCTAACTCATTATGCAAGGTAACCTATTTCCCCTTGTTTTTTCCTACCCCCCCCCTCCTCAGACGTTCTTGTTAAACCCTGGATTTGTGCTGGAAATGACCCACCTTGATTATCATACACACTGTAAGGAGAATGGTCACTTTAGATAAGCTATTACCAGCAGGAGAGTGGGTTTGTGTGGGGGGGAGGGGTGAGAAAACCTGGATTTGTGCTGGAAATGGCCCAACTTGATTATCATACACATTGTAAGGAGAGTGATCACTTTAGATAAGCTATTACCAGCAGGAGAGTGGGTTTGTGTGGGGCGGGGGGGTGTGAGAAAACCTGGATTTGTGCTGGAAATGGCCCAACTTGATTATCATACACATTGTAAGGAGAGTGATCACTTTAGATAAGCTATTACCAGCAGGAGAGTGGGGTGGGGGGAAGTATTTTTTCATGCTTTGTGTGCATAAAAAGATCTTCTACACTTTCCACAGTATGCATCCGATGAAGTGAGCTGTAGCTCACGAAAGCTTATGCTCAAATAAATTGGTTAGTCTCTAAGGTGCCACAAGTACTCCTTTTCTTTTTGCGAATACAGACTAACACGGCTGTTACTCTGAAACCTGTCTCTTCATAGGATATTGAGTGCATCTAACCGTTACAACTGCAGCAGTATCATAGTGAGAGGATATCTAACAGACTAGGATGTAAATCATTTAGGGGCCCAGAGGTTAAAATATTTAGCAGTTTAGAGGCTAGAGCAACACCTTGAACTCTGCTCAGAAACTTACTGAATGCCAGTGCAACACTCTCAGTTCCTTTCAACCGGTAACATTCAGGTCACATCTCGTTTTGACTGAACTATATGGGACATCAGAACTATATTGGTTAAGCATTGGACCAGTCCAAAACAAGGTAAGAAAAAACAAATCCCATCATTGTGAACAAAATATTTTAACAGTGACTGAAAACTCCTAGGATATTTTTTACAGCTTAAGTACATTGCAGCATTCACTGTTACTATGAAGGACAAAAATATAGTCAGTCATTTTTACAGCAAACAACTGAAAAGTGATGTGCATTTATCATTTTTCAAGCTGGCAATACCTAATTAAGGATGTTTATAGTGTACATTTAACTTATCATCCCCACAGGAAAGGGCTTTTTTTCTCATGCACTATTTATGCAAACTGACCTTAGTTCCATGCAAAGATGTACATAAGTCTAAAACATTGGTCCCCAAACTTTTTACCTCACGCCCTCCCTTACCCCTGTCCGCCCCCTACCCCTCGGAACCAGGGGCAGGAGTGGGAGACATGGACTGGGATAAGGGGCCCGAGGCTGGGGTCACAGCTGGGGGCAGGAGCAGAGCTGGGTGGTGCCCCTGGCCACCCCCCCATGGGGGCTGGCGCGGGACTGAGCCATTCGCCCCCAAAAATGTTCTTTGACACCCCCCTAAGGGGGTGCACCCCACCATTTGGAGACCTCTGGTCTAAAATATAAAGAATTATATATAAAATGGCTCTTACAGTGCACAATAAGTCTGTGACAGTAGAACCTCAGAGTTACAGACACCTCAGGAATGCAGACTGTTGTAACTCTGACTTTCCCTTTTTAAAAAAAAATAGTTTATGTTTAACACAGTGCTGTGGTGTGTGGGTGTCTGGTGCTTCCTGATTGCGCTCTTTTGGTTCCAAATGAGGTCAGTTTGTAACTCTGGTGTTCGTAACTCTGAGATTTTACTGTAGATGGCTGTAGGCAGAAACTGGAGGCCAAGTTACCCACCCAGTTAGACATTATTCCTGATATACTATGTGTGATATTTTCTACCAAGAAATCATTTCAATCAATTAACCAAATGGCGATGGAGGCGCTTGCTGGGTTTGGCTCTGGATCTTCTGATCTTGTCCTGCCACTTAGTATGGAGCAGCTGATGTAGACAATGAGAAATGAAAACATCAATTCAATGTTATTCAGTCTTCCTCAGTGCCCACATTTCATTTTTTCATTTAAAAGTGTTGGTCTAACAGCAGTTCTATGTATCTGCAGCTTCACAGCAAGCCTGATGCCATTAAATATGCCCATGAAGCAAACTTGATGCCCAAAACATGGCAGCAGCAGCTGCTATACAAGTGGCCACATCTTTTAAGCATTCTCCAGCACTGTCTATGACACTGCCCAAATATTTGAGAGATGTCACCTGCTCGATGTCCCATCTAGACAGGTTAATAATGAGCTGGTTGTAATCTGGAGCTGGAGGCTGATTGATGGCAATGGACAGGGAATTAGTTTTATCTGGATTGACAACCGACCAATACACACTGCTTTTTCCCCCAGACAGATCAGCCATCAGATGCAGTGGTTTTCCAAACTGAGCCAACATCAGCGAATTAGTAAACTTTAACATATGTGGGAATGCAGGCAAGATCAGGTCCTGATCCAAAGCCCATTAAGGTCAATGGGAGTCTTTCAACAGAGTTTAATGGGCTCTGGAGCAGGTCCCTAGTGCATAGGTGTACATGAGTGTTCATTGTGTACCTATGGAAGACATTACAACCCATAATTCTCAGCTGGCTTAAAATCAGCATAGCTCAATTCACTTCAGGGGAGCAATGCTGATTCACACCAGCTGAGAATATGCCTACTACGTCCTAACAAAGGATTAGATTAATTTGCAAAAGTTAGCCAGAGTCTTGATAACACTGGAAATGCCAAGAAACATCTTATGTTTTATTGTGTAGTTGCTTCTTTGGTGCATATATTTTCTGGCTTTGAGATGTCTTGTGCCTTCCATACCTACCTTAGAGTTCTCCCCGAGCCTGCTCACTTAGTTTTACCTGCCAGCCTCTCACTGGTGATTAGCGCCAATCTTCAAAATAACCAGCATACAGCATTTCCCATGGACAGTTTTTGTGGACAAAGTAATACCTCAGTGCCACAATGCTGGGCCATTGATATTGGTGTTCGCACAGTGTGTGATACTGCATCAATGTGAAACCAAGCTGCACTGAGACGCAATGCTAGTCCTGTCAAAATGCTGCAATGCAATGTCTGGGAGCCCAACATTTATTGAGGACTTTAACTTTGGCACAGATGAGGGCCCTAATCCTGCCACTGGACCTGGGCAGGCAGACCCTTTCATCTGAGTGGAACACAATGGGGCTTACAGTCAGTACATTGGCTTGCAGGAAGCAGCATAGATCCATTAAAACTGGGACTATCCCACCCACATCAGAAAGAATGGCAATCCTTTCACTTAGTGGAAGCTGTGTCATTAAGCACAATGCATGGTTAAGAGGGGCAAAGTAGTTCCACAAACTCAGCACAGACTTCACAAGGATTCAGTACACTTCAAATCCAGACAGTCAATGAGTTGTCCTAACCTATGACGAGCGACTGAGCCAGAAGCATGACTTACTTGCTAGTGTATATCACAGATGAACAGGACTCTCAGTCAGTGCTGGCTGTACAAGTGCTTAAGGGTCAGTCTACACGGCAGCTGGAGGCATAATTTCCAGCTCAGGGAGATGCACAGATGCTACCTTTGACCGACCTAGCACACTAAAAATAGCAGTGTAGCTAGCCACTCCAGTACAATCCTGCCCAGCACCATAGATAAGTACTCTGGCAGCTAGCCTGTGCAGCTGCCTGCACTGTGGCAGCTACATGGCTATATTTAGCATCCTAGCTCAAACACAGCTAGCCTGTGCATGTCTATCCAAGCTGGAAATTTCACCTTCCAGCAGCAGTGTAGACGTACCCCAAGAGACAACTGAGTAAAACCAGCGTTACACAGCAGAAAGGATGAAAGGGCTGCCTCACCCCTCATGAGAATGCAAGGAGAGTCAGCTGTGATCAACAGTGGCTAAGAGTGAATAGTTGGGCAGTGGCCTACGTGAAATGAGTTGGCTGGTGTTATTTTCCCCGTGGACAGGCATCCACATCACAAAATAACACTAGCACAACTGGCACCCTTGTTGGCAGTTTCAGCAAAGGTCAAGGATTGAACAAGCAGGGAGACAACTACCCTCTAGCTCCTTGAGTTAGTTCCTTCAGATGAGAATTAAGGCATATTGATAGAGCAGCTTGGGGAAACTTTCACTGCTACTCCCCATAAGGTACCTGTTTGAGGTACCTGATAAGCAGAGGAATTGAGCCTCCAGAGCTGTCAATACAGTATCTTTAACAAGCACCAAACTCACACCAAAAAAAATTAGAAGGGGTGGGGTGGGGAAAGAGGACTGAATAACAGACTTGAGGTATTCAAAGGACTGATGGGAAAGGATAGGCCTCTGCCTTTTATAGTGGTATAGCTGACTGGTCTTTTGCTTCCTAGAGTCATAACAACTCACAGTAAGGAGTTTTCCTTTTGTATGATGGCAAGAAAGAGGAAAGATGTATCACAAATAGTGCAGAAATTTTAAAATTAAGTGGGCTTATCTGTTTTTAAAAAGTAACATTTTCACAATTCACTAGTTTTATTGCACATAGCTTAGAGAATTACAAGGCCTGATTTTCAGACCAGGCTTCCATTTTTGTGGGCACAATTCTATGCTCTTAGTAAATTGTCAATGCAAAATTGTGCCTACAAAAAAAAGCTTGAGGCCAGATTCTCATCTGGTGTGAAACTATGTAGATCCACTGACGTTAATGTTGCTAAGTCAATTTACACTGGCTGAAGTTCTGGTCCCTGGTTTACAAATCAGGCCCCTGGTGGTTTAAGAGCAGCTTAATGTAGAGCAGGAGTAAATTTCAGTTCACATTCAAGAAGTACGATTGCTTGGTAGTATTTTGAATGTTGGCAAAGGATCTTAAAAAGGAGGAGGTATTCTAATTGCACACATTATGCCACCATTCATTAAGAGTTATGGTTACCAAGTGCCATCAAAATTCCAAAACGCAATAAATTATGAAGATTTTCTAAAGTGACGCATTTTACTTCCAATCAGTTGGTTAGTGCATGGCTGCTATTAATATATTACAGAGTCCAACATCATAGAAATTCTTTTCAAGGTAGATATTTTATATGGGAAAAATACATTTTTAAATACCAAGTAGAATCCATTTTAATGTCAATCATAATTTTGTTTTACTGAAACCATTTCCAAATGTTTACTCAGACAATGGTCACAGACAATGAAGTAGGCAACAAAATCTTAATGGTCATAAATAGCATGGCATGCAGATCTCATGAACAGAATACAACATCAGGCTTACTTAGCCTGAGACAACAACCACCTTTAAAATATAACTATTACTCAATGAATAGTGCTTTATAGATATGTTGCATACATTCCAAAAGCAAAAACACTTTGTTCCAAATCCAGTTAGGGTTGCTAAGTGACAACATCACTTATAAAACCCAAGCACTTAAAAGCAAGGAAATGAACGTTAAGGACTCAGTCTTAACTTCCCACATAATAAGTATGCTGTTATTACTCAGTATAAAAATATGTGTTTACCATCACGAAGCCAATAACTTGAAACGCTGAGCCATTTAGGTGTGTTTTTATATATGATTTTGTTGTACTGATTTCAGTATCTAAGCATTTAGGGCTGGATTTTCATAAATGCTCAACACCCACAAGTCCAATTGCAGTTAGTAGGAGCAGTGGTGTTCAGTACCACTGCAAATAATCAGGCTTTCAAACTCTCTTCCTCAGTTACATGGAAAAGAGATCTCTGCACATTCCCCTAAACCAGCGGTGGGCAAACTACGGTCCACGGGCCACATCCAGCCCGTGGGACCACCTGCCCGGCCCTTAAGCTCCCGTCTGGGGAGGCTAACCTCTGGCTCCTCCTCTGCCCACCTCCCAGGCTTTCCAATAAGCCTGTCCTGCCGCTCTGAGCGGCATGGTAAGGGGGTGGGGGAGTGGGGTAGGAGGTCCCGGGGGGCAGTCAGGGAACAGGGGGCACTTGGATGGGGAAGAGGTTTGGGGGGCGTGCAGTCAGGAGACAGAGAGCGGGGGTGGGGTTCAATAGGGGGTGAGGTCCCAGGGGGTCGGGGGGTCCCGGGAGGGGGGGAGACAGGGAGCAGGGGGGGTTGGATGGAGGTGGGGTCCTAAGGGGGGGCAGTTAGGGACGGGGGTCCTGGGAGGGGGCAATCAGGGGACAAGGAGTGAGGGGGGGTTGGATGGGTCAGGGATCCCGGACGGCCTATCAGGGGGTAGGGGTATGGATAGGGGTCAGGGCAGTCAGGGGACGGGGGGGGGGGTTGGATAGGGGGTGGGGTCCTGGGGGGGCAGTTAGGGGCAGGGGTCCCAGGAGGGGGCGGTCAGGGGACAAGGAGCAGGGGGGGTTGGATGAGTCAGGGGTTCTGAGGGGGGCAGTCAGGGGGCGGGAAGTGGGAGGGGGCGGATAGAGGGTGGGGGCCAGGCTGTTTGCGGAGGCACAGCCTTCCCTACACAGCCCTCCATACTGTTTCACACCCCGATGTGGCCCTTGGGCCAAAACGTTTGCCCACCCCTGCCCTAAGCCAAGGCCATTTTGGTAAGGAATGGAGGAAGAATCATTTTACCAGATCCTGGAGTTCTTTCGTGTTTGAGAAGTAGCCATGCTAGTACACAAGTCAAAGACATTTTTTTTTCTCCATCTGTTTCACTGACAGAGAATCATGTCTGTTTTTAATTAGTGACAGTTTGAGTCAGTGTTAAAACATCTACATTTCAGATTTTGTGAATCCATGTGATTTATTGGGCAGACATAGGGATAATGAAACATTAAACAGCTGGCAAACAATTCAAAAGGAGCTATTTTGAAGTCTCAGCAAATATTTGTTTGACATTAATCATACAGTTTTCAAAAAGTATTCAACAGGCAATGAAAATTAAACCTAAAAATTTGAAAGTCTACGGATTTTTCTGGATTTTTGGGGGAGGGAGGGCTTGGGCACACTAGAAAGAGGAAATCAAAATCAATTTTATAATAGGACTGTAGTTGCGATCTTAACTTTGGAGAACTTACCACCTCTCAATAATAAAATCACATACACCCATAAATCCAGGGCTGGAATCCTTGTCAAACAGCTTTAAAAAAAAATAATTGAGGGATGCCTCAGCTCCTACTTCCACTTCCTGGTTTAAAACTGGGGCTGGAGCCACCTGCTGGGGACACTGCCTAATTTAGAAGAACACAGCAGTAACTGCCAGCATCTCCTGGTTCCTATCTTTGGACACTTCAACAGTTAATTTGATATACTGCTTAGTTCCGACCGTTTTACCTCCTCTAAGAGTCCAGTGTGCGGGACAGACAGAAGAGCCAGATTCTTTCTGCTTATGGAAAGGAAAAAAAATAGGGGAGTTTTCCTTTACTGTTTTTAACAAAACATTGTATTAGTATGTTTTAAATATATTAAATAATAGCAGCATTACAATATGAAGAGGCCTTACCTAAACTCTTCTGTCAGAAAAAGTTAATAGTAATAATAATAATAGGGACATTTAAAACACCACCCTTGTGTTCACACATTAGATTAGTATTTCAAGTTTACCTGACGAAGCTCCTACTATTTTGTTCCCCATCACTGAGAAGATACCTTACTAGATAAACTGTTTTTCCCATCCCTTTGTCCAACTGATTTCATAGCATGTCCCCAGTGTGAAGCTGGAGAAAGCCTGTATTCCACACAAAGGCACCGTGCATTTTGTATTTGGAGCCTCCAGTCTTGGTTTGGAATGTAAAAAAAGAATATGTGCCGTTTAAGAGAAACACTGGTTTTTCCTACTTGATTTTCAATTACCACTGGCATCTAGCCTACAGTAAAATAAAAGGCAGCCATTTTAATGCACTCAGCTGGAAGTCAACATTTTGCAGCACAGTATATAAGCATGCATCTAGCTGATATCACACTACATTTAATCAATGGCTAATCTGGCATTTGTTCAACTGTATGCTATAAATGGTAAAACAGAGAAGAAGTAACAGCATCTTAACCACTTCATTTCTGGTGGCTGGAGAACATGGTGGTGTTATCTGAAGTGCCAGCATTCTAATGAAAAGTTGGCACATATATAGTAGTGTCCCAAGCATAGAGGACAGTACTGGTGGTGCATTTTGTCCCATATTCCTGGCACATAAGGCAACAGTGCTGCAGCCAAGGTTAACAGAAAAGCTTTTCAGCACAAAGTTGCTGTTGAAGATGATCAATAAAGGTCTAATCCTGCAAGGTGATGAGTGCTTCCAAGTGGTGCTGAATGCCTCAGTTTGGTTAGGTCTCAGATGCACCTAGCCCCTTGCAATATTGGCCCTAAGAGAATATATATATTGTTTGAAAGTTACAAAATATCCACCGATGTTAGAGCTTCTCAATCAGAGATGAAGAGTGGGGAGTGTGAATTTTGGGCTTTTTCCTTGGAAAGCATGAAATCAGAAGATTCTTCATGGGTGGGTATATGTGCGCGGGGGGAAAAAAAGGATACTTGTTATCAAATGTGATGCCAATTTCCAGCCCAAGTTGGTAGTGACTGAAAGGTGTTAGCATCTGATGGCTGTACGGTGATCTTTGCAAACGAGGTTAGTGGTCTCAGACAGTTCCTTGTGTTACAAAAGTCATCAGCATGATTAACACTTGTTGGCAACTTTGTTGGCAACCTCAGCAGACAGACCAAGTGCTAAACTGGCAACGCAGAATAAACTATTCTCTCATCCCAATAGAAGGCCACCATCAGGTTGTGCTGAGGCACACTGTCAGGGCTGTATACAGAAGCTTGCAGAGCTGCTGCTTGTGCTGTACCAGTATAGGGGATAAGTAAGACTTCAGTCTTCAGTGCTGTCAGGTCGGCACCTTTCACAAGCAATAAATTCAACATGAACATTAGAACAAGACAGTTCCTGATGACAGAATGCATTGCTGTCAAACACTCCAGAATGCCCACAGGAAGCCTCTGTGGAGGTCAGTAAATGGACTGATGATCTCACTAATTTACTATTAGCAAGCCAAGACCAAGACAGGATAATTCAGGCTGCCACAAGAAACACAGATGAACTAGACAGGACATGAGGTGTTGTTTTATCCTAACAGTAGTATCCACAGAGACCTAACTATCACAAAGGCTACTTCTCTCTCAACAATGATATTTGCAACCAACAGGGAGGCTGAGGCGGATGGTGGCCCAGGTGAAACTCTTGAGGTTGTGGCAGGGTATTTTCAGTGGAAGGACCCTGGCTGTGGAGTTCCTTACATCAGAGAGCAGGATAAACAAAACTCTTGCTACTTTTAGAGCCTAGTACAGAATTCATGCCTCTCAGAGAACTTTCCTCAGTTACAATGGCAGCAGGATAGTCCAGCAATGCTTCCACCAGAAAAAAATCACCAGGAGTGACCCCACTTACAAAAGCAGCACAAAACAAAGGAGGTGTGGCGAGTCTGGTCCTTTTTCTGATAGAAACGATGCTGTTCTTAATATTTTCTGTGGCAGCTAGGTATTTTGGTGCTACACATATTAACAATGCCTAGTCTGAAATTACTACACTATATAACATAAATCCTCCATTTATCTTCCCCAGAAACCTTAACCTTTTTATCCACTGTGTTTGAGAACTAATCAACAGGCCTAGTGTTTTTTTTATCTGAGTCAAACAAAATTTAGAAAATTAGCCTCTAGATAAGTAAGCACAAAAAACAACAAGCAGATCAGGTTTTCTGGCAGAGCTGGTTACATAACGATAACAATAAATATTCACAAATATATGTGTTAATAAGTGGTTTGATTTCATTCCACTACTGTTTGTAGGTTCATACTAATCATTATTCTTGGGCATTGAGATGACAATCAGATATTATTTAAAATGGTTGACTCCCAAAACATGCAGAGATAATTGTTGGTCTGAAACTCCTACCAAGTCCATGTTATTCATTATTCTCCAGCAAAGATTGGAAATACTATCTTAGGTGGCTAATCAAAGGAGGGCAAACATATCAAAGACAAACAGTTCCCATATGCTAAAAACTATGACTGTTGATTAACTCACACGATTAACTAAAAAAAATTAATCATGATTAATCACAGTTTTAATCGCACTGTTAAACAATAAAATACCAATTGAAATTTATTAAATATTTTGGACGTTTTTATACATTATAGTGATTTCAATTACAACACAGAATATAAATTGTACAGTACTCACTTTATATTATTTTTATTACAAATATTTGCACTGTACAAATGATAAAATAAATTGTATTTTTCAAATCACCTCATACAAGTACCGTAGTACAATCTCTTTACTGTGAAAGCGCAACTTACAAATGTACATTTTTTTTACATAACTGCACTCAAAAACGAAACAATGTAAAACTTTAGAGCCTAGAAGTCCACTCACTCCTACTTCTTGTTCAGCCAATCACTAAAAGAAACAAGTTTGTTTACATTTACGGGAGATAATGCTGCCCGCTTCTTATTTACAATGTCATCTGAAAGTGAGAACAGACATTCACATGGCACTTTTGTAGCCAGCGTTGCAAGGTATTTACATGCTAGATATTCTAAACATTCGTATGCTCCTTCATGCTTTGCCCACCATTCCAGGGGACATGCTTCCATGCTGATGATGCTCATTAAAAAAAAATATGTTAATTAAATTTGAGACTGAACTCCTTGGGGGACAATTGTATGTCTCCTGCTCTGTGTTTTACACACATTCCGCCATATATTTCATGTTATAGCAGTCTCGGACGATGACCCAACACATGTTGTTTGTTTTAAGAACACTTTCACTGCAGATCTGATAAAACACAAAGAAAGTACCAATGTGATATTTCTAAAGATAGCTACAGCACTCGACCTAATATTTAAGACTCTGAAGTGCCTTCCAAAATCTGAGAGGGACAAGGTGTGGAGCATGCTTTCAGAAGTCTTAAAAGAGCATCATTCCAATGCGGAAACTACAGAATCCAAACCACCAAAAAAGAAAATCAACCTTCTGCCGTTGACATCTGACTCAGACGATGAAAATGAACATGCGTCAGTCTGCACTGCTTTGGATCGTTATCGAGCAGAACCCACCATCAGCATGGATGCATGTCCTCTGAAATGGTGGTTGAAGCATGAAGGGACATATGAATCTTTAGTGCATCTGGCACATAAATATCTTGCAACGCTGGCTATAACAGTGCCATGAGAATGTCTGTTCTCATTTTCAGGTGACATTGTAAACAAGAAGCGGGCAGCATTACGTCCTGTAAATGTAAACAAACTTGTTTGTCTGGGCGATTGGCTGAACAAGAAGTAGGACTGAGTAGTCATAGAATCATAGAATATCAGGGTTGGAAGGGACCTCAGGAGGTCATCTAGTCCAACCCCCTGCTCAAAGCAGGACCGATCCCCAATTAAATCATCCCGGACAGGGCTTTGTCAAGCCTGATCTTAAAAACTTGTCTTGTAAGTCTTGTAAGCTGTAAAGTTTTACATTGTTTTATTTTTGAATGCAGGTTTTTTGTACATAATTCTACATTTGTACACTCAACTTTTATGATTATTTACTACAGTACCTGTATTAGGTGAACTGAAAAATACTGTTTCTTTTATTTTCACTGTACAAATATTTATAATAAAAATAAATATAAAGTGAGCACTGTACTCTTTGTATTCTGTGTTGTAATTGAAATCAATCTAGTTGAAAATGTGGAAAACATACAAATATTTATATAAATAGTATTATCTATTATTGTTTAACAGTGTGATTAACCACGATTAATTTTTTTAATCACTTGACAGCCCTACTAAAAACTATTTGTCCACACTTTTGGCAAATACTTATACATACATGAGAAGTAAATCAGGACTGGCTCATGAGTAATTCATAAACAGGGAAGGGATATGTTTGCAGCAAAGAGTTTCACCAGGTCTATTCTCTACTTCAGGGACATAAAGATCTACTTACTTGCAGAGCTGGCTCAAGACATAAAATTTTAATTTTAAAAAAACACGAGGTGGATACCATGCTTTTCCAAACTAGGTAAAAGGAAATAGTGCCTATAAAACATAACGAGCTCTGCCAATTTCATAAAACTCTACTTAGGAAACAGTGGGACAACTAAATATCATGTTTTCCACTTCAGTTCCAGCACTGTACGTACAGATTTAACAAAATCAAATAGACATGAGCCTATTTTGCCATTCAGAGGCAATCTAATGTGGTGCAAGACTGCAAGAATCCTGGCCCTGATTCTGGACAGTGATCTAGCCCCTTTACATTGCTCCGCTGGCACAGAGGGACCAGAACCCAGGTGGATCTATGCACTAGGGCAGGGGTTGGCAACCTGTGGCACACGTGCCAAAGGCGGCATGCAAGCCGATTTTTACTGGCATACTGCTTCCAGCCGGGGTCCCCAGCTGGCAGCGGGCTGAGTGGGACTGGTGGCCAGGACCCCAGCTAGCAGGAGCCGATGGAATTCCAGACTGCCAGCAGGTGAGCCGCTGCCAGTCTGGGCGTCTGTCCACCACCCTACTCAGCCCACAGACGGTCTGGAGTTCCAGCCACTGGTCCCGCTCAGCCTGCTGCCGGACTGAGTGAACGGAACCCCAGGCCAGCAGCAGGCTGAGCAGGGCCGGTGATCGAGACCCTGGCTGGCAGAAGCCGGCGGACGGAACCCCAGAGCGGCAGCGGGCTGAGCCGCTCAGCCCACTGCCGGTCTGGAGTTCCAGCCGCCGGCCCCTTGCTAGTCGGGGTCCCAGCCACCAGCCCCGCTCAACCCGGTGCCGGCCTGGGTGAACAGAACCCCCGGCCAGCCACGGGCCCCTTGCCAGCTGGGGTCCCGGCCATCGGCCCCGCTCAGCCTGCTGCCGGCCTGGGGTACCGGCAGCCAGCCCAAGGCTCTGCTCCTGGCCTAGGCCCAGAGTTCTGCAGCCGCCCCCAGCTGTGGCCCACTGACCCCAGCCTAGGGCAGTGAGGGGTGCAGACAGGGGCAATAGGGGGCACAGTTCAGCACCCCCATCTTAAATTTTTTTCCAGGCCACTGGGATATTTTTAAATCCTGGTTTGCTGCTTATATCAGACCACGTTTGACCTTGTGCGTGTCCTCTGTCGCCATTTCTTTTCCCACTGAGAGTTGAGGGGAACATTTGACAAAACGGCAGCTCCTAGGAAAGCAAAGTTAGATGTCCATTCATTTCAGCCTTCTTGGACAGACACATTTGGATTTATTCAAAAGAAGGACCGTGCAATTTGTGCTTTTTGTTGTGAAAGTGTTGTTTGTCACACATCAAGTGTTCAACGACATTTTGAAACGAAGCACGAGAAAACCTTTCTTGAGGAAGTAGACAAGACTGAATCAATCAAGAAGGCAGTAGCAGGATATGAGAAGCAAAGCAGTGTTTTTAAAAGCTTAAGTGTAAGTAAAAATCAAGCTACAGAAGGAAGTTACAAGATTGCACAGTGCATTGCAAAAAAACGGAAAGCCGTTTACAGATGGGGAATATATAAAAGAAGTTTTTCTCAGCAGTTCGGAGATTTTGTTCAATGATTTGCCAAATAAAGATTCGATCATATCTAGAATAAAAAAGCTGCCTGTCTCTGCCAGAACAGTTGCAAGACGCATAAGCGAAATGGCAGAAAACATTAAGGAAAAGCAGACGACTGCATTAAAAGACACAGCAGTGTTTAGCGTTGCAGTTGATGAGAGCATGGATATAAACGACATTCCACGTTCAGCAGTTGTTGTGAGATATTGTGCTTCCGATGAAATCCAAGAGGAACTTTGTTGCCTAAAACCCCTGCATGGCACAACAAAGGAGGAAGATATAGTGGAAAGTTTTGTTAACCACTTTGAAGAATGAGGAGTTGACATCAGAAAAATATTTTGTGTGACAACAGATGGTGCTCCTGCCATGGTCGAAAAACAGAATGGATTTGTAAAGATACCTGAAGATCAAATTGGCTGTCCGACTGTCAAATTTCACTGTATCATCCATCAAGAAAAGTGCCTGTGTGCTAAAATTTCTAATTCAGAGCTTAATAATGTGATGAATACAACCGTGTGAATTGTGAATTTCCTTGTTGCTCGATCTTCTTTGACTCACAGACAGTTTCAAGCACTGCTAGAAGTAATGGACAGTGCTTATAACGACATTCCACTTCACAGCAACATTCGGTAGCTAAGTTGTGGCAAGGATTTGGTGTGCTTTGTAAACTGTTTTGAAGCAATCAAGGCCTTTTTGCAGGAAAAAGAACAAAACTACCCCAAACTGGATGATGACAAATGGCTGTGTAAACTCATGCTTCTAATTGACATCAACACTCACCTAAATGAACTTAACCTTTGTCTCCAGGGTGAGGGCAAACAATTCTGGATCTTTATGAAGCTTGGAAGGCATTTGTTGTAAAACTAGCAGTTTTTTCTCGGGATAATCAAACTTCTACTTTCTGCTACTTCCAACACATAAAAGAGCTTTCAACACGTTGCACTGTCAGTGTCGATGAGATTGGAATGTACATGCAAGAACTGGAATCAGAATTTTCTGACAGATTTCAAGATTTCCAGCAATTTGGCCCAATGCTTTCTTTTCTAATTAAACCTGAAAAGTTCAAGTGACTTGGATTCGTCTGTATTTCAGTGGATGGGTGTTGAAGATTTCAAAAAGCAGCTCATTCAGTTAAAAAGCTCAGAATTGTGGGCATCAAAGTTTGTAGATCTGCGGAGTGCATTTGAAACTACCAAGAGAGATCATGGGCCTCTATTCTGACCTGCTGGACGTCCCTGCCACTGAAATGTAACTGTTTGAAGAAAATTGCGTTTGCAATGCTTTCAGCATTTGGATCCACAAAGCTGTGCGAACAGGTATTTTCGCACATGAAATCTGTCCTCAGTCCCTCTTGGTTAACAACTGATCACTCAGAAGCTTGTTTGCAGCTTAAAGTATCCAAATACGTGCCAGACAGTGGAAAACTCAGCAAGGAAAAGCAAGGGCAAGAATCACACTAAACCAGTGGTTCTTAACCTTTACTGCAGCCTGCACCCCTTTGGTTTTCAAAATATGTTCTCGCACCCCTTATCAAAAATTACACTACAATTAGCTTAAAAACTGAAAAACTTTGTTTGTATATTACAGTAATCGTTAACAAATGTATAATGTTAATAAATACATAGGTTTGATGAAACCAAGTAGTTGCACTTATGTGCCTGTGCTTAATTTGTGTTTTCGATGATTTACCTTCTAAAAAAATCTCACATTTCTCGCACCCCCAGAAAGGGCATCTCACACCCCCAGAGGGTGCGTGCACCCCAGGTGAAGAACCACTGCACTAAACTAATAAGATCTGCATTTTAATTTAATTTTAAATGAAGCTTCTTAAACATTTTAAAAACCTTGTTTACTTTACATACAACAATAGTTTAGTTATATAATACAGACTTATAGAGAGAGACCTTCTAAAAAATGTTAAAATGTATAACTGGCACGCAAGGCCGTCCCTAGCTATTTTGGTGCCCTACGCAGCCCCCCGTGGGGGGGGTGTGTGCTGTGGGGTCCCAGGCCTCCATGGGCGGGAGTGGGGGCGGCTGGCCCTAGGCCTCCATAAGGGGGACTGTGTGGGGCCCCGCCCCAGGCCTCCACGGGGAGGGGATGGGGGGCTGGCCCCAGGCCTCCGTGAGGGACAGGGGCTGGAAGCTTCCTGCGTGAATTGGAACGACCCCGCCCCAGCCTGCTCCGCTCTCTGGCTCCCAGCCGTGCTGCCAGCAAGGGCTGGGGGGGTGGTTCCCCCCTTCCCCCCAAGCCTGGGAGCCAGGGGAGCGAAGCAGGCTGGGGCCGGGTCACTCCACTTCCCGCAGGAAGCGGCTAGCCCCCATCCCCCACGGAGGCCTGGGGCCAGCCCCCACTCTCCTGCCTGCAGAGGCCTGAGGCCCCAGGCTGCTCTGCTCTCCTGGCTCCCGGGCTTGGGGCGAGGGGGAACCGCCCCCCCCAGCACTCGCCAGCGGCACGGCTGGGAGCCAGGGGAGCGGAGCAGGCTGGAGCCGGGTCGCTCCACTTACCGGTGAGTGCATGCCCAACCGCTTCTGGAGTCCTCAGGGGAGTGGGGGCGGGGCGAGGGCGGGAAGAGGCGGGGCTCGAGCAGAACAGGGGCGGGAGCCTGGGGAAGAGCCGGAGCAGAGGCTGGAGCAGCACGCAGCTGCACAGGGCACCAGGAAATTTGGGCACCAAATTTCCTGGTGCTCTACACAGCTACATGCTTTGTGTATGGGTAAGGACGGCCCTGCTGGCACGCGAAACCTTAAATTAGAGTGAATAAATGAAGACTCAGCCCACCACTTCTGAAAGGTTGCCAACCCCTGCAGTAGGGAATCCTTCTGACAGAGCAGGGCTCCACCTACTGGCATAAGGCTGAGTGGAGCAGCCCAGTTCTGCCTTTCTTCAGCAATATGGGGGAAAGGATTATTGCTGGAACATACTATGCTTTGGACAGTCTGCGCTAGTGGTCCATAGGTGTCTTAATCAAGATCGCTGTAATGTACAGCAACCTCGGCAGTTTTTGTGGGTGAGCCAGGGGAGTAGATTTGGGATTTTAGGGAAGGATTGAAGTGTTACGTTAAGAAAGAGTAATAGCGGGAGAGGTGAGGGCTTAAGAAAGGGGGAGGGGAGAGAGAGTGAAAACATGAGGAAGGAGGAAGAGAACACAATGCAGGGAAAAATGAAGAAGATGAAGGAAGAGAAAAAGGATACCCAGACATGCAAGAGAAAGAAAAGTGGGGCTAAGGAAGGGAAAAGAGAAAGAACAAATGCAAGGGAGACATCAATTACAATTTTAAAAAAGTAGAATGTTAAAGTATTATACAACAGTGATTGCTTTGTCTTTTGAAGTATACCAGATGGTACCAAATGGCAGGTACTTCCCAAGAAGCTTTCTGGGGTGGGTGGGTGGAGACCAGCAGATCCCCTTTATTCACCCTTCCTCAGTCTTAGTAAACTACTGATGTTTTCTAGGCATCTTGAGGGATGGTCTACACTTTAAAAGTCTTTTTTGCTGGTAAAGCTTATTCTCTTTGGGAACTAGTTTAAGCTATGCCAGGAAAACAACCCTTTCCAGTATCAGCAGCTTCTCTGCTAGTGGGGCTGCTTGTAAAACTCTACCAGTACCGCTATTCGGGCAAACCCTTTCAAATGTAGACAAGGCGCAAATAAGCGGGGTGAGGGCATGGTTACTGGAAACAATGCTGTACACTTCACCTCAGGACACAGGCTTCTTTTTACAGTAAACATCCTCTGAAGACTTGGGGGGTATTTGAGTAGATTTTGGGAGTGCAAGGACTTTGCACTGATACATAGGAAACTGTGATGGGGCGGTGTGCCCTCTTAAGGGCAGTGGTACCTAATGGTCAACCCATCCCACCATGTGATTTGGCCCAGTAAGGTTTTAAAGGGCCTATACATATATGAGAGGCCTAGGGGTTATTGATAGAGAAGACAGTCAGGGGTGGGGTTGTCTCCTGAACCATGATGAAGAGCTGACTTGGACTCTTATAGGGACCCAGAGTGGGGTGACCTGGGGTTACTAACAGGGTAAGTCACCTTTTACAGAAAGACTTAATAAATCAGACCCCACAAAGAGGTGTGGGGGTTGGGTTTTGAACCAACCTAAGTCTGGTAATTGGTTAAAAGAACATGTGCAGGCACGGAAACAAGAGAGCATGCTGGAGAGGCCTATCTCTTGACAGAAACAAATAACTGGAACTCAGAAAGCATTCAAGGAAAGGGAATGTATTCAAAAGCAGTGCAATCTTATATACAATGCTGTACCAATGAACGTTACAAATGAACCCTGTAAAAAAAATGCAGCCGGCATCAAGGGAAGTGACAAAAGAAAAACACAAGATTTGTTTTCCACATTAGTCATTCGTTCAAAGCTTAAAGATTACCTGATCCACTGGAACCTCTACCTGAGTGTCTTCATCTTCCTGGATTTCTGCTGCCCCCCACATTTCAGACCGTTTTTCACCAGCTTTGTAAATACCTTCATCTACAACCAGAAAGAAATACTGAGTAGACGTAAAGACCAATTGTGACACTGTGTGGCGCAACAACTGAACTGCACCTAAATTCTGCTTCTAAGAATAGCTTTCAAAGCTCACATACCATTTCCAGAGTAAATCTTTTAATGGATTTTAAATGTCTCATTATGTTCAATTTTGTTTCCTTTGTTTCTAATTACAGTTATACTCATGCTACATTATGTAGCGGAGGAAGGATAAAGAGAGATAGACCTGAACAAACACCCTGGATCTGAACTCCCCTGAACTCTGGGGAAGCTCAGAGGTGAACCTGATCTTTACAACACAGACCTATCACACGACATATTAACAATAGGATATGCATATAGATTTAAAATTATGATATTAGCTCATGATACATGAGCTAATAAAATTTTCATTGCTAAGGAAAACATCACAAGCTCAGAAGAAAAAATAAATGTGGTGAATTATTGTAGCTGTGATGTTACAATTTAGGATTTACAAAGATAACCAGGGGAATCAACTGCAGTTCCCCGTTCAGAGCCTGAACAATAGAAGAAACTCTACATTTCTGTTTTGCAAGGGCACTGGGAAGCCACAGAGAGCCTGCCCAGGACCGTGGAGAGGGTTGTGTCAGCTCAGCAAGACTAATAGGTCCGCAATCAGATAGTCGATTCCCAACCTTATTCTAGTTCACACCGGTTTTACACTGGTCTTCATTTTATTTGATTCATTTGTTCTTGTACTCTGCAAGTAACTTCCAAATGCCTTAGCCAGGCACATTTTTTGTACAAGAAAGCTGAGGAGGAAAAAGTAGAATGACAGATATAGTCTGTATCCTCAAAGAGTAATAAGGGTTTAAAAAAAAGAAAACACAGTTACTTACTTTTCGTAACTGTTGTTCTTCGAGATGTGTTGCTCATACCCATTCCGTGCTAGGTGTGTACATGCCACATGCGCTGTTGCCAGCGATTTTTCCCTTACTGATATCTGTTGGGCTGCATGTGTATGCGCCAATATAAGAAGCACCAATGGCCCTATGCCATCTCAGTTCCTTCTTGCCATTCAACTCCGACAGAGGGGGAGGAGAGTGGGTCATGGAACGGACAGAACCAACGCATCTCAAAGAACAAGAGTTTTTAAAGGTAGGTAACCGTTTTTTCTTCTTTGAATGCTTGCTCATGTCCATTCCATGCTAGGTGACTCACATGCGGTACCCCAGGAAGTGGACTCAAAGTTAATGAATGTGCTGACTGCAACACTCTTCTCCCAAAACTGGCATCGTCTTGGGCCAGGGGCTCCAGAAAAGGCACCAGAAAAGGGCCTGGCTCATCCACTTTTCATCATGGTCCTGGCCCCCTGTGCCTCCTCTTCATCCCCAAAGCTGGAACCTGGCCCAGGGAGCTGTAGGGAGCTGCAGGCCTTCCACCTGCCCAGGGCAGTGGGGTGGTAAGAGCAGCCCCCAGCCTGTGTCCCCGCCACTCGGACCCCCCATCCAGGGCAGGTATAGGGTCCGTGGCTCCCCACTGCTGCCCAGGCAGCTCTTACCATGGCCCAGTTGTGGCTCTTTGGCCCCTGAAGACCCACCTCCAGGCTACCCTGGAAGCCAGAGCCAGGTCAGGCTAACATCAGCATGGGCAACTGTGGAGAGCCATGGACCCTCCACCTGCCCTGGGTGGTAGGCCAGCAGGGCGGAGACACAGGCCAGGGGCTGCTCTCAGGCCTTTCCACCCCAGGCAAGTGGAGGGGCCCAAGAGACCTTGTGCCCCCCCACTTTTGGGAAGAATCCTACCTTGGGCCTGTTGGGTGATGGTGTAGTGGGACGTGAAGGTATGAACTAATGACCAGGTTGCAGGCTCTGCAGATGTTCTGGATTGGTACCTGTGCGAGGAATGCTGCTGATGAAGCCTGGGCTCTTGTGGAATGAACTGTCACGATGGCTGGAGGCAGGATGTTCACCTGCTCATAGCAAGCCAGAATACAGGCAGTTACCCAGGACAAGAGATTTTTTGGGTTACCACAGGTAGCCCTCTCATTCTTTGTTATTGCTGCAAAGAGCTGTGTGGATTTCCAGAAGGGCTTAGTCCTCTCAATACAAAAGGCAAGGGCCTGCCTAATGTCCAATGTATGAAGCCGTCGTACCTCAGAGCTTTTGGGAAGAAGACAGGTAGCAAAATGACCTTGTTGTTGTGGAATTGTGCCATCACCCTTGGCAGGAAGCTGGATGGGGGTGCAGTTGAACCTTGTCCCTGAAGAACAATGTGTAAGGTGATTCTGACATAAGGGCCTTGATCTGAGTGATCCTTCTGACTGAGGTGATTGACAACAGGAAGGCAACTTTCCAGGAGAGAAATAGTAGGAAGCATGATGCCAACAGCTTGAATGGAGGCCCCTAAGTCTCGACAGGACCAGGTTTAAGTTCCATGGTGGGTAGGTCAGTTCGCAAACCAGAGGATACAGTCTTTCCAACCCCTTGAGAAACTGGGCTGTCGTGTCGTGAGAGAAAAATGATCTGCCATTCTCTGGGGAGTGGAAGGCTGAGACGGCAACCAAATGAACCTTAATAGATGAGAGTGCTAGACCCTGGTGCTTTAGGTTGAGCAAACAGTCCAAGATAGACTGAAGAGAAGATAGAGATGAAGAGAGATCCCGTTGGGAGGCCCACCAAGTGAAATGTTTCCACTTGGCCAAGTAAGTAGTCCTGGTGGAAGGCTTTCTACTACCTAGAAAGAACTGTGGAACCTGTTCCAAGCAAGCCTGTTCTTCAGGGTTCAGCTATGCAGCATCCATGCAGTTAGGTGCAGGGAGGGAAGGTTCGGGTGAAGCAACCGGCTGTACTCTTGTGAAATCAAGTCTGGGCGAAGCGGAGCTGCCACCAAGACGTCCAGAATTGTGCCAGATCAATGCTGGCGAGGTCACACTACTGCTATCAGGATAATTCTTGCCTTGTCCCATTTGATTTTCAGAAGAACCTTGTGAACCAAGAGGATCGGAGGAAGGTGTACAGTAGGCAGCAGTGGCACCAGAATCAGGGGAAGGGGGCTCAGGACCCTCCCACTTTTAGAAAGTAGGGTGGCCTGGCACATCTACTTTTTGCAGGGGTGGACCCTGCCCCCTTCCTCTCCTCCTCTTCTCCCCCAGGCCCCACCTCCAGCATGGAGCCCAGCCAGGGAGCCCGGGCAGCTCTGGGGAGCTGTGGCAGACACTCTACCTGTCCATGGTTCAGGGGGGCTGAGAGCAGCCCCAGCCCGTATCCCCATCTGGCCAAGAGCAGGTGGAGGGTCCGCAAATCCGTGCAGACTCCCCAGAGCTGTGCGTGTGCCTGAAGTTCGCTGCAGACACCACCAAGGACTCCCAGGGTGGGGTAGGGGAGCAAGTACAGGTAATCAAATCTGCTTTCCTGGTACATCATACTTTCTCTGTCCTCTCTGAAGCGGGGGTCAGAGAAGAAGAGGTTTGCCAGAGGGCCTTGACTGGCTCCATTACCACCTCATTGATGGGCAGGGCCACCTTGGATGGAGCTGCTGCATCCAAGATATCAATAAGGCTGTATGATGTCTCTTTGAGCTCCTCCATCTGCAAGCCCAGGTTTGAAGCGGCCCGCTTCAGAAGGTCCTGAAATCATCCTGGGCTGGGACCTGCAACAGCCTCATCTGGGGAGGATGAGGAGAAGGCTTGCACCAGAGAAGGGGTTCCTTCCGTTTCCTCAAATACGTCCCCTAGAGGCATCTCTTGGACTTCGGCACTGGGGTCAGTACCAGAGTCGGGGTCCGATGCTGAGCAGAAAGGAGCAGTAGCCCATCTCTCGGAAACCACCAAGTGGGAGGAAGGCCCCAGTACTGGGGGAAACCCCCAGGGATTTAGTAGGGCCACTGCATCGACAGTGACCCGCTGGCCAGGTACCTGCTGTGGGACTGGCTCTGAAGCTCGGGGGGGCATAGGCTGGGTACCGATGGTGGGCTTTTGGCGGTACATCATAGGGTTCCCCTTCGGACTCCGAAGAGGATTCCTCTCTCGGCAACCATGGTGGAGTGGTAACAGTTTCCACCTCTATATGGTGCCAGAATTACAGGGAACAGTGGCATGGCCAAGGATTGGGATGCTGAGATCATGTGGGGCTGGCACCTAGATGATGCCAGGGGGCCTGGTGCCGGGAAGGCACCTGACACACTCTGTTCCCTCCTGCTTCCAGATGCCAGAGCTGGTAGGTGCCCCATTGGGATTGGAGGGACCAGAAGAGAGAGAGACTCCAGGGTTGATGGCACCGTCAGTCTGCTGGTACCATGGTGGTTTCATGGTCTGAAGTCCCGACAGATTTGTCAGAGCAAGAAAGGGTCTTCCAGCAACAATCCCAGGCTGTACGAAGGGACTGAGAGGATGCGGGCTGGCAGCACCCCTTATACCGGTGCATATGCACGCAGCTCCACAGGGTGCTAGAGTCGGCCCAAGAGATATCACTAAGGGAAAAAACTCTGGCAACAGTGCACATGGTGCACACACACCTAGCCTGGAATGGACATGAGCAAGCACTCGAAGGAGAATGATGGGTACCAGCATTCAAAACCAGTGGGGAAAGGTTTGCTCTGCAACTTTCTGATGAGCTATGCGAGACTGATAGATATCCATTTCTGATATCCCCAAGTGTTGATTGTACCAGCAGTGAGCATTGATATCACACGTAGGAAGAATTTCCCATGATCGTGTCATAGCAGCATGTCCACCAGTGGAGCACAAGTACAGAAGTGCTGTGATAATGGACTGAAATCAAAATCACGTGTGTAAAGAGCATGCTTGTAGTAATGAGAGATTTTAACTACACAGGCATAAAGTAGGGCACACTAAGTTAAGAGAACACATCAATAAATATTGAGTGAAATCCAGTAGATCTACTGGAGAAATTTAAAGTGTGTATAGGTATCTACATCACCAATCAGTAAATAAAAAAATAATAAAAAAACCAAACAGTGGAGTATGTCAGGTACAAATATCAGTTAGAAAGGAAAATGGAAGTGTTAGAGAATAACAGTTTTAGATGTGCACGTGCACACACACTCTACAGAAGGCTGCCTATTGATACACTAAAGGCACCTTTGACACAACCTAAAAGTGCCCCTATGCAAAACAACATTCCAACCTAACTCAAGTACAGCAATACCATTCAATATGGCCCGTAACCAGCAACCCAAGTAAATACAAAGCTAAAACCATCCCTCTTCTCCAACAATTCACCACCCTTACTATTCGGCTCCATTGTCAAGTGCCTAGGGGGGAAGGAGGGAAGACGAGCTTTGCAGCATGCCCTGACGGTCATCAGATTCAGACCCTTTTTTGGCTAAGGTGTGGCAAGGAGCAAATTTCAAAGCAGGAGGGCCCTCACAGAAAACGTCCTTTCAGCAGCCTTATTTATACCAACTCTGCTTCTGTGCAAGTGTCTCTGTTGATCTCAGCTGTGATAGCACGGCATGTGGAGAGAGTATAATATAAAAAGAAAAGCACAGTTAGAGAGTGAAAAAGGAATTTTCTGCATCGGGAACTCACCAGCTGGAAAGGGCTGCTCCATTTCATTCGCCTAGATACGAGTAGCTCTGCCTCCAAAGGATTTGTGCTTAGCTCTCCTATCTTGCAATCCACCTTCTAACCCTGGGTGACAGTTTCCTTAGTAGGTACTTCCAGACTAAATTGATTCATTTCTGAATGTACAACTTAGACATAATACCTCAGGTGGGTCTTCTAGATTCATATACAGTGACCCATAATTTCCACACCAGCAGAAAAATTGCTAGCCTGAGCTCCCATTCCCATATAACATCTGCTAGGTTAGTTTAGCAGTTAAGCAACTGATCTTAATTGGCAGAGGGTGCTATTTCACCCAGTTCTTTGGCGCTGCTGCTTCTTGAGCTAGCCTTGTGCTCCTGGTGCTTCTTTGCTTGTTGATGTAAGAGACTACAGTCATGTTGTCTAGATGAATTGGGAGATATATCTGTTTCTTGAAGGCCAGTTGGGTGACCCTCTCAGCCCAGAGCTTCCCTGAAGAGCTGTCCCTTAAGTAGACTGATGAAGTAACTTCACTTGTTTGGACCAGGTTTCTTGAACTACAAAGTCACTCCCCATCTCAGAGGCTGGTATTTAGTATAAACGTTATTCCTTACAGGTCCTGCAATAACATCCCTCTCTTCTGGCACACAGTCTTCCAACCAAAACACACATTGTCTGGCCTGTGGAGACAGAATGATCCTTGCTTGTAGGCCACTGTCCCTCAGCTTCCACTGAGCCAACAGAAGATGCAGAAAGAGTATGTACATGTTCCTGTCCCTCTGGTCAATAGCAGCACAGCAGAGAATCCTGCCTTGATTTCCCTCCACCTGGAGTGTAAACAAGCCCAGACCAGCTTGAGATATTAGAGAGCATCCTCCACAGAGGGTCTCCTTTATTTACCAGAAAGTCTTTAACTGAACAACCTCACACAGACATACACAACACCTTTCTACCTCAGCTTCCTGGCTGAGGGGCTCAGTCAGTCCCAGTCTATATGTCACTTGTCTTGAGTTGAGTATTTGCCTCTGTCCAGTAGCTCTGTCTGGTTGCTGTTGTCTCTGAACTCCTGATGCTGTCTGGATGGAGTTTTCCTCTGATGTCCAGGTCCGTGAAGGTCTCTCAAAAGGCTGTTCCAAACACCAGGAAGAGTTTTCTGGCCTCTTTGCCCATTGTGAATTCTCTCCTCCCTTGAAGCAGTTCTTCCAGGCTCCCTGGCCTGGTAGGCTCACCAGGAGCTTTCTGTTTCCAGGATCCCCCTTTAGGTTCTCTGCCCTAGAAGCATCATTTCTGTTTGGCTCATATTCCACCTACCTCCATCTCCTTACGCTGGGAGCACAGCTTCCACTTAATTCGAGTGCGCACTCTCGCTCTCTCTCTCTCTCCCTCTCCAAACAGCACAGCTTTTGTCTGGTTCGGACTCTCTGGGAGCTCCAATCTGCTGGAGCTTCCTTTCTCTTCTGAAGTCTCTCTCTCTCTCTAACTGAGGTCCTTAGCCTTTTATCATGCCCAGGTGCTTCCCTGCCTAATTAAATGCCTCCAGTTACTCAGTGATTTAACAACTCCCAGATTGTCCCAATCTCTCTTCTGGAGCCTGTCTGAGGTAGGCTGGGCCTCTGATGCCTTCAGAGGGACAGCTACCCTCTGACACACTCGTAAGTGATGGTGCCACAAGTACCACAATGCTGTTAAAAGTGCTGGAATGGCATTTCCGAGCATTCCGGCACAACTTGAACTCTGTTTCTGGCCCAGGGAACCGTATCTGGGAAAGCTGTAATTCTCCCCAAGGGCTGAAGACTCTGCTGGATTGAATGCGCTTGATCCCGTCCAAAGCTGCCAGACCTCTTGATGACTGGACTATAGTAGCATTACCCCACAGCTGCCAGTAGTGGAACTGTATGACTCGTTGCAACAAAGGGACATTTTAGATTTAAAAAAAGGTAGTGTAAAAACTTCAGAGGAATTGTGGCACTCAGTACATCTGAAAACCAGACCCATAAGACAGTGGTTCTCAACCTTTCCAGACTACTGTATCCCTTTCAGGAGCCTGATTTGTCTTGCCTACCCCAAGTTTCACCTCACTTAAAATCTATTTGCTTACAAAATCAGAGATAAAAATACAAAAGTGTCACAGCACACTACTACTGAAAAATTGCTTACTTTCTCATTTTTATCATATAATAATAAAATGAATTGCAGCCACCAGGTTGAGAAACACTGATGTAATATATAGAGCAGTATAAACAGGTCATCATCTGTATGAAATTTTAGTTTGTACTGACTTTGCTAATGCTTTTTATGTTGCCTGTTGTAAAACTAGGTAAATATCTAGATGAGTTGATGTACCACATGGAAGACCTCCAGACGTAGACATACCCCTGGTTGAGAACCACTGCCATAGGGCCCAGGATCATTGCTATTGAAGAAAAAGACACATTAGATCATGTCTGTCCCCCTGCAATGACTGGCTCTCATTAAAGGACATATCAGATATTAGAATGATACTGCACTTGGTTATGTATATTTCATAAAACCCAGTGGGGCTCAACTCTCAAGCAGGAAAAGTGTACACTCAGGGCAGATGAGAAGCAAAGGTGTAGGGGGAAGGAGGGGCATGAATGTGTCTTTCCACAACCTTGATCCTCAGCCCGTTGGAGCTGAAATGACTACCTGTGAAACTTACGGCAGCTTCAGGACTCCTCTAAATCACACTGCCTGCAGCCAGCAGCCACAGTAGCCCAGGACCTGTCAGGAAGTCTACCCCGTTTCTCCCTGCACTCTGCTGGCTATGCTGGCTTTGCACCACCTGAGGATTCACCTGTGACAAGGGGAACCCTCAACTACCCCAACAGGGACACTCCAACTGCTTTGGGCTGCCAACTAAACCCTAAAGAGGGAAAATGTAGATATAAATTAGTAACAAATGTCCTAGAAAAACTATAGCTATCTCAAAATATTCTGAGACATAATTCACCAAGGATATTTTTGCACCGTCTAAACAAAAGGATGTTCATAACACAGTGCAGATATGCCATTTAATAAATGGGGATACATTTATCCTGTGGAAAGAACCCCAGGAACTGCATATTTGGAACCTCTGAGCAAAACAGAAGAGCTGAAATGCTAAGACACTTTCCTGCTTGATGCGGTTCAGTATTTCAGTTTAGCCTGACAGGAATCCTTTTGTACACTTTGCTAAACAAGAACATTTCATGCATGGTAAATGAGTTACACATTCAAATAACTGGTAAGAAATCTATATATTTTAAATAATTAAGCATGGCAATTAATGCCTCTTGTATAAGCTCCTTTCCTAACCAGCAATAACTATAAAAAATTTATTGTAGCACAAATTATAACATTATACACAGCCATTTAATGCACTTCAGATTTGAAACTGATTGAAGTTTAGCAGTAGGGATAAAAAAAAGTCATTGTAACAGTGGCCTGCCCTGAATATTTTATGGAAATCAGAGGCATTTATTAACTGTAAGCTCTGTATATAAGCAAGAAAGTTAATATGACTATAAAAAAATTAATGTGAATTACCAGACTCTGCCTTATAAAATGCTAAGTCAAATTAAAAACAAAATGTAAAAAATCTGTGGCTCATTAAATCTCAGATTGCTATGAGAGATGGAGAGGACCTAGGATTCTATGCCAGTCGATGACAATTTTCTTTTTGAAAAAATCTCCAGGCTGCATTGTCGTGGAAGATCCATGATTTTTCCTTTAAATGGGTTTGGTGGTAGTTCATTATGTGAAGGGAGAAGGAATTAAACAGAAATTAGTGGCAGGGAACCTGAATATAAAAAATACTTTTCTTCATCTCATGCTAATGGTCGACAGGATCAAGCTTTTAAACATTTAGTTGCTTGCTTCAGAATGTACTGAATTCCTAATAAGAATTCACTCAGCTATAGATTGCTGACATCAGACTATCTCAATGGAAATTGCAAAAGGTGCTTACAGAAGGCTGACCTTGTATGAAGCAGTCTCCTTTATTGATAGGAATGCAGTGAATGCTAGAGCAGAGAAAATGGTGCTTCACTTGTATGCAATAGTTCGTTCTGAAAGGATTACGTTATTTATCTTACAGTTCGGGCTACAAAAAGAATGGGTGTGATATTTTGGACTTGTTTCCCCCTCCTCCCCCGCCACTTTCTTTAAACATTCCCCATATTAATTTTCTCTCTCCGTTTGTAGGTGTCTAATTTATTCATTTATTGCTCAAATGACAGTTACAGACCATTAAAGACTATATGTATGTTACAATAATAAAGTATCACCTGTTTAGTCTAGATCTGTTTTGATTTCTTGTCAGTTTTAAAATACATCACTCTCTTAGCTCCCTAGTGTAACTCATCTCGCATAATGGCAAAACTGTTGTACAGGACCAGATGAAGCACTGCAACTTATATTCTAATTTACTCTATATAGGGTCTTATTCTGCATTTATCATTGGAGTATCTGAGTGCCTTCCAGTACTGCATTAAGCAATATGACTCATCCTATCCCCCAGGCAGCAATGTGTGTACAGTGGAGTGTTTTGGTAGGGTAGGGTAGGTTTTTCTTTTTTATGTACGTGTCTATGTTTATATTAAAGAAGACAACGTTGAAAAAGTGTGCCTTGCACTAGGAACAGAAGGTGGTGAGGTTTGTTGCAGCTGCAAGACTATATTCAGTGTCACATGATTGCTACTAATGAAGCATTGTGATATAGACTAATTGTAAAACAATGATCTTATTTCCTGCATTGGTTGTAATTACCGCCCATAATAAACCTCCAAGTCCAGGGAAATCTCTGCAAATAAATATGATTATGATTTCTCTCTTACAAACAATAAATAAACAAACATGACTTTCTTCTTTACTGAGTTATTGTCAACACTTCCCTTTCTTTAGCATAGTTTCATATGCATGATCACTTGTCAATGAGTTGGTCATATCAGTATGTTTTAACAACAGATTTTTATAAAACAACTAAGAGTCAACATGGTATAAACCTGGTCATTAACATTTTTAACTCTGAATATCAGCCATGCACTCAACTATCCCAATGATTACATTATGCTAAATGCACATTCTCTTGGTATTAGTGGCACTCATTCTTAATGAAGAGTGAAAATAAATGCACTTCTATAGAAGAGATGTGTTTATGGAGATACAAATGTAAAGATGATGCATACTAAATGCCTACACAGTATTGATCTAATACCCACCAACTCTTACTTTCTTTTTTATCCACCTCCTAATCGTCGCAAAATAAAGTTCACTAAGGTCTCAGGCTGAAGGAATCACTTTCATTCTTGAGGGAAAAAAATGGAGATTCTGGTTTCTGTTTTGTAATCAATGATGGTTCAAATGTACTCAGCTTGTGATTTTGAAATTAAATTCCTGTAGTTGCGAAAAAAATCTATAAGAGCCATTAGTGATTATGAAAGGCAAAAAATAACGTGACCAGTAAGACCGGTCACTTCTCTAGGGGGACCCAACACATTCAGTGACAAAAAACAACCAGCACATAGAGTAGATACTTGCAAAATATGTGTGGGAAACTACCACAGATATGTAATATATGGTTTTATGGGATGAAAGATTGCTCACCAAGTGGGCACTGAACAACATAAATGTGAGGGATGTGTACCTGAACAGCTTGCACACTTCTTTTCCTTTTCCAATCACATTTTACAACTGAAGTATTTTAAATTGGCTCTTATTTCCTAAGGCTAAAATAGGATTTTACTGTCTAGAAATGGGCTAAACTACTATTTGCACAATAGGTGCCAACCAAATAAACAGTGGGGTAAAATATCTAACTCACCATGGATGGAGGAGATATCACAACAACATATGCTTTTGGTATCACTTTAATAAGCCCCATTATTGCTGAGGCAAAGCTGCAGTCATCTACGACTCGAAACCTCACTGACATTTCCAGTTGCAGCCACCGTAAGAAAAAACATGTGCAGTATTGCTTATGCTATTACCAGTGTAACACAAATCCAATCATACCATTATCATGTCTAATAGGTTAGAAAAACTGAAGCGCTAGCTTGCAGTCTACCAGATTTGTCATAAACACGAAGGGTTTTAAACATAAAAAAGTAAGTAATTCTTCAATCATCTTGATTTTATGGGATTGTGACATGCATGGGTTATGCTATGTATGGCATACCGGTGAAACACTGTTTCGAGTATGTCCGTTTTAAAAAAAAAGCAGATTCAAAAATAAAATATGGCTAATCTTGCAGTCTGAACTGTGCTGGAAGATTTAGGTTAAGCCTTTAAGTATTCTATGGACATAATTCTTGATTAATTAAATCCTGGAATCAACCTCCTTCAAACATTTGGCACTTATGTACTCAAACAACAGAAAAGCAGATTCTGAGCTTGAGGAGCAAAAACACATTGTCTCCAAAGAATATTTAGTTTTTATTCACTTCAGTATATTCCAAAGTGTGCACATTTCAATTCTGTGTATAGTTTATTTGGTCCAAATTAAAATGAATCCAATAGCAACTTCTAATGTATATAGCACATTAAAATATGAAGACTCTTAAAGCACTGTACACAGGAAACAAACATCAGGAACACTACACAAGATGTGGCCAGTGAGCGGATGTGGTGCTATTTTCAAATATGCTGTTAAATGTAGATATATTTGTAAATTGTAAATCCATAACTGCTGTCTATTCTGTTCATTATTTGGATTCCTGCACACTTATATTACTTTCTAAAAGCTTTACAGTTCACATTTAAAGTTGTTAGTGATCATAGACGTGCCCGATTGGTACAAGTGAAATGTGAAACCCTGTATTTATTACAGTACAGGTAATAACGATACCTAATACATAAAAAGAAAAGGAGTACTTGTGGCACCTTAGAGACTAACCAATTTATTTGAGCATGAGCTTTCGTGAGCTACAGCTCACTTCATCAGATGCATACCGTGGAAACTGCAGCAGACTTTATATATACACAGAGAATATGAAACAATACCTCCTCCCACCCCACTGTCCTGCTGGTAATAGCTTATCTAAAGTGATCATCAGGTGGGCCATTTCCAGCACAAATCCAGGTTTTCTCACCCTCCACCCCCCCACACAAATTCACTCTCCTGCTGGTGCTAGCCCATCCAAAGTGACAACTCTTTACATAATCAAGTCGGGCTATTTCCTGCACAAATCCAGGTTTTCTCACATCCCCCCCACCCCCATACACACACAAACTCACTCTCCTGCTGGTAATAGCTCATCTAAACTGACCACTCTCCAAGTTTAAATCCAAGTTAAACCAGAACATCTGGGGGGGGGGGGGGTAGGAAAAAACAAGAGGAAACAGGCTACCTTGCATAATGACTTAGCCACTCCCAGTCTCTATTTAAGCCTAAATTAATAGTATCCAATTTGCAAATGAATTCCAAATCAGCAGTTTCTCGCTGGAGTCTGGATTTGAAGTTTTTTTGTTTTAAGATAGCGACCTTCATGTCTGTGATTGCGTGACCAGAGAGATTGAAGTGTTCTCCGACTGGTTTATGAATGTTATAATTCTTGACATCTGATTTGTGTCCATTTATTCTTTTATGTAGAGACTGTCCAGTTTGACCAATGTACATGGCAGAGGGGCATTGCTGGCACATGATGGCATATATCACATTGGTGGATGTGCAGGTGAACGAGCCTCTGATAGTGTGGCTGATGTTATTAGGCCCTGTGATGGTGTCCCCTGAATAGATATGTGGGCACAATTGGCAACGGGCTTTGTTGCAAGGATAAGTTTCTGGGTTAGTGGTTCTGTTGTGTGGTATGTGGTTGTTGGTGAGTATTTGCTTCAGGTTGCGGGGCTGTCTGTAGGCAAGGACTGGCCTGTCTCCCAAGACTTGTGAGAGTGTAGGGTTATCCTTCAGGATAGGTTGTAGATCCTTAATAATGCGTTGGAGGGGTTTTAGTTGGGGGCTGAAGGTGACCGCTAGTGGCGTTCTGTTATTTTCTTTGTTAGGCCTGTCCTGTAGTAGGTAACTTCTGGGAACTCTTCTGGCTCTATCAATCTGTTTCTTTACTTCTGCAGGTGGGTATTGTAGTTGTAAGAAAGCTTGACAGAGATCTTGTAGGTGTTTGTCTCTGTCTGAGGGGTTGGAGCAAATGCGGTTGTATCGCAGCACTTCCTCGTGGCTGGATTTTACTAAAACTAGAGAAGCCATTTACAACGCACACTTTGCTTCTCTACAAAAGAAAAAGGACACTAAACTTTCTAAACTACTACATGCTACAAGGGGCCACAGCAATGGTTCCCTCAACCCACCTAGCAATATTGGTAACCTATCCAACTATACTCTCAGCCCAGCAGAAGCAGCTGTTCTATCTCGGGGCCTCTCCTTCTGCCCCTCCACCCCCACGAACATGATACAGTTCTGTGGTGACCTAGAATCCTATTTTCGACGTCTCCGACTCAAGGAATATTTCCAAAATACCTCTGAACAACATACTAATCCACAGAGGTCTCCCTACCAACACTACAGAAAGAGAGATTCTAGATGGACTCCTCCTGAAGGTCAAAACAGCAGACTGGACTTCTACATAGAGTGCTTCCGCCGACGTGCACGGGCTGAAATTGTGGAAAAGCAGCATCACTTGCCCCATAACCTCAGCCATGCGGAACGCAATGCCATCCACAGCCTCAGAAACAACTCTGACATCATAATCAAAAAGGCTGACAAAGGAGGTGCTGTTGTCATCATGAATAGGTCGGAATATGAACAAGAGGCTGCTCGGCAGCTCTCCAACACGAGTTTCTACAAGCCATTACCCTATGATCCCACTGAGAGTTACCAAAAGCAACTACAGCATTTGCTCAAGAAACTTCCTGAAAAAGCACAAGATCAAATCCGCACAGACACACCCCTGGAACCCCGACCTGGGATATTCTATCTACTACCCAAGATCCATAAACCTGGAAATCCTGGGCGCCCCATCATCTCAGGCATTGGCACCCTGACAGCAGGATTGTCTGGCTATGTAGACTCCCTCCTCAGGCCCTACGCTACCAGCACTCCCAGCTACCTTCGAGACACCACTGACTTCCTGAGGAAACTTCAATCCATCGGTGATCTTCCTGATAACACCATCCTGGCTACTATGGATGTAGAAGCCCTCTACACCAACATTCCACACAAAGATGGACTACAAGCCGTCAAGAACACTATCCCCGATAATGTCACGACTAACCTGGTGGCTGAACTTTGTGACTTTGTCCTTACCCATAACTATTTCACATTTGGGGACAATGTATACCTTCAGATCAGCGGCACTGCTATGGGTACCCGCATGGCCCCACAGTATGCCAACATTTGTATGGCTGATTTAGAACAACGCTTCCTCAGCTCTCGTCCCCTAAAGCCCCTACTCTACTTGCGCTATATTGATGACATCTTCATCATCTGGACCCATGGAAAAGAAGCCCTTGAGGAATTCCACCATGATTTCAACAATTTCCATCCCACCACCAACCTCAGCCTGGTCCAGTCCACACAAGAGATCCACTTCCTGGACACTACAGTGCTAATAAACAATGGCCACATAAACACCACCCTATACCGGAAACCTACTGACCGCTATTCCTACCTGCATGCCTCCAGCTTTCACCCTGACCACACCACACGATCCATCGTCTACAGCCAAGCTCTGCGATACAACCGCATTTGCTCCAACCCCTCAGACAGAGACAAACACCTACAAGATCTCTGTCAAGCTTTCTTACAACTACAATACCCACCTGCAGAAGTAAAGAAACAGATTGATAGAGCCAGAAGAGTTCCCAGAAGTTACCTACTACAGGACAGGCCTAACAAAGAAAATAACAGAACGCCACTAGCGGTCACCTTCAGCCCCCAACTAAAACCCCTCCAACGCATTATTAAGGATCTACAACCTATCCTAAAGGATGACCCTACACTCTCACAAGTCTTGGGAGACAGGCCAGTCCTTGCCTACAGACAGCCCCGCAACCTGAAGCAAATACTCACCAACAACCACATACCACACAACAGAACCACTAACCCAGGAACTTATCCTTGCAACAAAGCCCGTTGCCAATTGTGCCCACATATCTATTCAGGGGACACCATCACAGGGCCTAATAACATCAGCCACACTATCAGAGGCTCGTTCACCTGCACATCCACCAATGTGATATATGCCATCATGTGCCAGCAATGCCCCTCTGCCATGTACATTGGTCAAACTGGACAGTCTCTACGTAAAAGAATAAATGGACACAAATCAGATGTCAAGAATTATAACATTCATAAACCAGTCGGAGAACACTTCAATCTCTCTGGTCACGCAATCACAGACATGAAGGTCGCTATCTTAAAACAAAAAAACTTCAAATCCAGACTCCAGCGAGAAACTGCTGAATTGGAATTCATTTGCAAATTGGATACTATTAATTTAGGCTTAAATAGAGACTGGGAGTGGCTAAGTCATTATGCAAGGTAGCCTGTTTCCTCTTGTTTTTTTCTACCCCCCCCCCCAGATGTTCTGGTTAAACTTGGATTTAAACTTGGAGAGTGGTCAGTTTAGATGAGCTATTACCAGCAGGAGAGTGAGTTTGTGTGTGTATGGGGGTGGGGGGGATGTGAGAAAACCTGGATTTGTGCAGGAAATAGCCCGACTTGATTATGTAAAGAGTTGTCACTTTGGATGGGCTAGCACCAGCAGGAGAGTGAATTTGTGAGGGGGGGTGGAGGGTGAGAAAACCTGGATTTGTGCTGGAAATGGCCCACCTGATGATCACTTTAGATAAGCTATTACCAGCAGGACAGTGGGGTGGGAGGAGGTATTGTTTCATATTCTCTGTGTATATATAAAGTCTGCTGCAGTTTCCACGGTATGCATCTGATGAAGTGAGCTGTAGCTCACGAAAGCTCATGCTCAAATAAATTGGTTAGTCTCTAAGGTGTCACAAGTACTCCTTTTCTTTTTGCGAATACAGACTAACACGGCTGTTACTCTGAAACCTAATACATAGGTTTTCTTAATGGCAGCCTCTTTACTATGATTGAGTAGAAGGTCTCTCTCCAGCTCCTGCCCTCTTAAAAAAAATATTTTGAACAGCACAATCACGGAGTAGTGAATTTCTTGGAGATGTGCAGACAGTCTGAGTCATTCAAATTATTTTTCTAAGAACTCTTTAGAAGAGGGGTAAGAGGACAACTCGAAGGGAGATCAGTGGACTGATCTCTATGAAAACTAGAGTTAATTTTGGAGGAAAGCTAGGTACCAAGTAGATGGATACTTTGACCTGGTGTAAGATCAGGAAAGAACCTATAAGAAAAGAACTGCTAATTCTCTCATCCTCCACACAGAGGAAATGACCAACAACATGGCCATCTCAACTGAAAGTCACCCAAACACGACCTCAAACTTATGAAGAGCTTATGCAAAAGTATTTTTGGAATCCAAACAAACAGTGGACCTATAAGAGAGATTCTTGTCTACTCTCATGAATCTGGTGACTAGACGCTAGTGTAATCGTGTGCTAAACTGTATTATACTGTTCAGCCACTAGGCACCATGTGTAATATATTTAAATGAAGCTCACATCAGCCATTCATGGCAGTTCATTAAAGGATCTTATGGAAGACACATCTCTGGTGTATCTCTCAGAGAAGGAGGCTCTGTAGCCAGTCTACATCTGGTACAGGAATCTCAGCTGCTAGCAGCAGGCCCGTCACCTATCTTGTACAAAGTATACATGACAGTGAGGTCCCAATGGGAAAACAAGCCATGTTTGCTTCCCAGTGGACATATTCAGGTAGAGAGATGGCAATATGCAGAAAGGTGATGGCTAGAGCTATAGACATTAGGGAATTCTCCAGGTCCCACCACAGGTATAACTGTCCAGGGTGATTCCATGTTGATTTTTCTGTATTCTACACTGGAACTAAACCTCTTCAAATCGAAGACTGGATGCAGAAAATCATACGCCCCCCCGCAAGCTTTTTGTCATCACAAACAACAGATCACAGACCCCTACAAAGCAATCCTTGATTGGCATCCAAAGATGGTTCTGCTGTAGGTCCAGCCACATTGTTTCTTGCTTCTCTGGCTGATAAGAGATGGGAGCTGGCACAAATCAGTGAGAATTTGGAAAAGACTATAAATCCACAAATATCCAAATGAGATCATAGATAGCACCCAGCTATCTTTGGTAATCCCTCCCCACTGCTTATAGGAAATGGAGATTTCCTCTCACTGGAAGCAGAGATGGGCCTTGCTTCCCTGGTATTAAAAACTCTCCTTAACCAGCATTGTGCACACCTGCTGCCACAGGTCTATTCCTCAGGACTCTTGCCCAGTTGGACCTTGGGGACTATGACTTCTACCAACACTTAAATGGGAATCGGAGGGGCTGGATGATCCTGGAGCAGGAAAGATAATCAGCTTCTTGGGCTCCAAAAGGATGTTCATTTCATCACGGAGGCTCTGAAGAGCTTGATGCAAAGCCTCCCCAGAAAACTTCTCACCTTTAACAGGAGTATCTATGAGCGGCTGCTTGGTCTGAATCTCCTGGAACTGTAGCCTTAAGAGGATTCTCCTCTCTTGAGCTGTCCATAGGTATCTAGGTGACCACTTCCATGGAGACATCATTCATGTAGTTGGAAATGAAGTGGAGGCTGGCCCAGGCCTCCTTTGCCTACTTGTGACCCAATCAGAATCCTGATCCACAGCCTGCTGCCAAATAGTTAATGCTGTAAGAACTGCTCCAAAGAACATTGAAAGGACAGGACAGGAGCCACCACTGCAGGGTGAATATGGGGCAGGTTCATTCTCCAATCCCTCTACACTAGGGCAGGATTAGGGTTTCAAAATAAGACAAATTGCAGTTGGTTGGTCACATTAGTAAAACATTTGGGAACCACTGCTCTAATGTATCCCAAGTAGGGAAAAAACGGTACATTAAATCTTTTAACCAGGAAGGCAGTACAAAAACCACACAGATCCATTAGAAATCAGCCTAGTGGCAACCCTAGTTCAAACTATGATGATTGGGACCCTCTCCAGCATTGTGTCTGACTGCAACACTGGGGAAACAGGGCACCAATCATCCAACAGAGATCCTGCTGGAGGAGGAACAGGCTAGCTATCTGCCTAAGAGTCACTACAGCGTAGAGCTTGTGGACTGGGGGATAGAGAGTCAGAAAGCGGCCTGCTCACCCTTCCCATCTTAAATTTCTCAAACACATAATTGAGGCAGATCACAAAGGCAGAGAGAAGCTGGAAGGAAAGCAGGAACATGGAGTCCATTTACCTGAACTCACGCTCATCCAGATCTGTGCCTTGGCCCCAGTGCCTGCCATGAGACATGCTGCTTGTCTGATGTCTACTTAGCAGGGGAGCTGCATCTTATTAAGCCTCCTTTCCCTCTGGTGAAGGGCCCCATGAGTTACCAGGACTGAACGAAGCCTGCCACAAAATGGCCCCAGGTCCCTCCCTAGTCACTGCAGTACCTTATGAGCTACTCCAATCCCGCTGCTCACACCACAACTGCAGAAGCCTGCAGCAGGAGTTCCTGTCTCACCGTAAGGTAGGAGACGGGCTGAGAGAGAGAGAGATGGTGTTAGTGGAGGGGCTTTTCTGAGCTCCGAAAGCACAGCATCCAGCTAGGGGAATTGGAATTTCATAGAATGATGTCACAGACAGCAACAGCCCAGATTCCAGACTGGGAAGATTTCAAAGAAAGTCACCAATTTGAATGGTAACTGGATTTTGTTTTAACTAAGGTTTTTAAGTAACAAAGAACTTATAACAATAAAACACAAAGAGTGAAAAACAGTCCCCCTGGAAAAGGAATCCATTGCACTATTGTTAATTTTGCCCAATTCTCAGTTACACGCAGGCCTCCTCTACACTGTCATAGCAGAGTAAATGAAAACAAATCTAAATATCTTTAAACACGGACCCCAGAGACACTGTATTTTAAAATGCATGCAGACCACTGTACACCTGCGGGGTTTTTTTGTAACTGAGTTTAAGATTCTTGTCCTTCAGTCATAGAACAGCCTTTGCATTAACTTGTAATGAATACTTAAAAGAAAAAAAACAATATTCTTTGTTCGTGTCAGTTCTTGTCACACTTTTAATATAACGTACCTAGTAATCAAATGTAAATTTCTTTTTGCTTTTAAAAAAGTCATAATCCACAAATCAAACATCAAAACCACAGTTAGAGCTTTTGAAGGAGCATTTAGACATATATTTTACTGATCTGGCCAAAATGATAACTTCCAACTCATAAATAAAAGTTATATTTCACATTCCTGTTTTGACTGGAGAGCTATGTTTCACTAAAGCAACTACAGAGATGAGAAATATGACTTTAATAAGGTGTAAAAACTGAAACAATTTTTTAGCTATTAAGTTTCCCTGGTAGTGTGGCCTGTTTAAATGCCTAGCACAACCTTTTGAAAGGCAAAGGTGCTGACTAATCTAATCGCCTTTTATGATGAGATTACTGGTTCTGTGGATGAAGGGAAAGCAGTGGATGTATTGTTTCTTGACTTTAGCAAAGCTTTTGACACAGTCTCCCACAGTATTCTTGTCAGCAAGTTAAGGAAGTATGGGCTGGATGAATGCACTACAAGGTGGGTAGAAAGCTGGCTAGATTGTCGGGCTCAACGGGTAGTGATCAATGGCTCCATATCTAGTTGGCAGCCGGTATCAAGTGGAGTACCCCAAGGGTCGGTCCTGGGGCCGGTTTTGTTCAATATCTTCATAAATGATCTGGAGGATGGTGTGGATTGCACTCTCAGCAAATTTGCGGATGATACTAAGCTGGGAGGAGTGGTAGATACGCTGGAGGGGAGGGATAGGATACAGAAAGACCTAGACAAATTGGAGGATTGGGCCAAAAGAAATCTGATGAGGTTCAATAAGGATAAGTGCAGGGTCCTGCACTTAGGACGGAAGAACCCAATGCACAGCTACAGACTAGGGACCGAATGGCTAGGCAGCAGTTCTGCGGAAAAGGACCTAGGGGTGATAGTGGACGAGAAGCTGGATATGAGTCAGCAGTGTGCCCTTGTTGCCAAGAAGGCCAATGGCATTTTGGGATGTATAAGTAGGGGCATAGCGAGCAGATCGAGGGACGTGATCGTTCCCCTCTATTCGACATTGGTGAGGCCTCATCTGGAGTACTGTGTCCAGTTTTGGGCCCCACACTTCAAGAAGGATGTGGATAAATTGGAGAGAGTCCAGCGAAGGGCAACAAAAATGATTAGGGGACTGGAACACATGAGTTATGAGGAGAGGCTGAGGGAGCTGGGATTGTTTAGCCTGCAGAAGAGAAGAATGAGGGGGGATTTGATAGCTGCTTTCAACTACCTGAAAGGGGGTTCCAAAGAGGATGGCTCTAGACTGTTCTCAATGGTAGCAGATGACAGAACGAGGAGTAATGGTCTCAAGTTGCAGTGGGGGAGGTTTAGATTGGATATTAGGAAAAACTTTTTCACTAAGAGGGTGGTGAAACACTGGAATGCGTTACCTAGGGAGGTGGTAGAATCTCCTTCCTTAGAGGTTTTTAAGGTCAGGCTTGACAAAGCCCTGGCTGGGATGATTTAACTGGGAATTGGTCCTGCTTTGAGCAGGGGGTTGGACTAGATGACCTTCTGGGGTCCCTTCCAACCCTGATATTCTATGATTCTATGATTCAGTCTGTAAAGGGTTAACAGGTTCCCGGCCTGCCACATGGGCTAAGAACAAAAGGAAAGGGACGCTGATCAAAGAGGAATGGTATGTCCTCTCCCCTCTTAGCTGTCAGGGAAAGCCTATGGGAATTATTTTCCAGGGTTTTTCAGGAAGTGGTTAATACATGCCTCCTTGATTTTTTTACCCCCTGGCCCAGTTCACAAGCCAAATATTTCTTTATCTGCCCATCTGACAGAGGAAGCTACTATACTAAACTGCTAAAAGGAAAGGAGTACTTGTGGCACCTTAGAGACTAACCAATTTATTTGAGCATAAGCTTTCGTGAGCTACAGCTCACTTCATCGGATGCATATTGTGGAAAGTGTAGAAGATCTTTTTATACACACAAAGCATGAAAAAATACCTCCCCCCCCACTCTCCTGCTGGTAATAGCTTATCTAAAGTGATCACTCTCCTTACAATGTGTATGATAATCAAGGTGGGCCATTTCCAGCACAAATCCAGGGTTTAACAAGAACGTCTGGGGGGGGGGGGGGAAGGGGGATAGGAAAAAACAACTGCTGCCCACTGTATGGGCGCACTGCTCAGATATGCTAGCACACACAAAAAACCTGTCTGCTCAGCCCTTCCTTTTGCTCAGCCACTTCAAGCAGCCTTGACTCCCATATTAAGAGGCAGAATGGGGAGCTCTGTTGGGTGCTCTACTCTGTGCAGACCAATAAGAGGTCCAAAATGAACAGACTCTGACATTCTAAATCAGACACACTGAAACAAGTAGGACTGGTTCTCTGGGAGCTGCCAGAAGAAGCCTTCTCCATCAGAGACTGGAAGAGAGATTGTGGTGATTGCAAGAGGAATAGGAGACCGAGCGAGTACAGCACCACAGAGGAGATGAGCATGGTGAGGGAATCATGGAATAAGGAAGAGCAGAAAAACAAAAGCAATACTTTGCACTTCTGTAACACTTTCCATCTAAGGACCTCAAAGTGCTCTGCAAACATCAGTGAACAGTTTATCTCAATGCTGATGTGAGATGAGTATTTTTATTCACATGCTTATGCCATGGTAGTGTAAAATGGGAAAGCCAAGGTATGGAAGTTAAATGATTTGCCCAAAGTCACACAGGAAGTCTGTGACAGAACTGGAATATCTCTTGCATTGCATCCTAGTCCTAATGAGAGGAGCAGAGAGCAAGGAAGGGTATGGAGAGAGGCAACGGCAAGTGAGAAAGCAAGTGGATGGGAAACCGTGGATCACAGAACAATGGGGGAGGAATGGAGCGGTTAGAAGAGAACAGAACAGGATGGATGGTAAGGAGGGGTAAGAAGACATAAAAAGTAGTTAAATGGATGGAAAGAGAACTAGGGAAAGAAGTTATGAAGCTAAAATCATTATAATCCTGGAGAACTCAGATACCATAGTGTTAAGTACTATAGAAAAAACAAAAACAATAATTAAAAACAAAAAGCAAACAAAAACCTACCCACAAATACACAAGAATATCCTGCCTTAATATCAGGCACAAAAGAGAACTACAGGTGAGAACTGTTGCAGATCTCATAACTTTAGGGCCTTTAAGGCCATTTTTTGCTGCATTTAGCAATGGTCAGCTAATATAGATGGTGCCATAAAAAGCATTTAGTGCTCACAGCAGCTATATATTTGTTGTATTTCCTGTTTTGATTATAGGGAATACTGTAAGTACTGTCAATTACTGCTACATGTAAAAAAAAAAATTCTCTCTCCAAGCAAATGGTAGCAACCGCAGGTTTGGGAGCCCAACTCTAAACTATCTGAGTCCCCTCAATGAGGTGTGAATAATACCATGCACACCAATCGAATTAATCTCAGTGGGATATGAACTCTAGTCTAATTAAGGCTATCTGAATGCCAACATTATTAACCATAGTCACATTTTAAAAATTGTTTATTTTTAAAAAGAAGGAAATTAAATGCAGAAGACTCCATATTAATGCAACATTTAAGCTTTCATCAATATAAAATGACAGTGCAAAAGTTTCTGCAGCAATATTAAGTCAACTATATGTATATCTTGTATATTTTGGAGTATACATTTTATAATGGACAGAAACATATATAAACTACATTTTAACCAGCAAAATATGAATAGGAAGTAATACATATATGAAATATGTCCAAGTTAATGTTGCTGTAGGAACCAGAGCTTTTATTTCTTGGTTTATATTTTATCTCAACTGTGCTATAACTTGAACATTTGCATTAATAGATTTTTTCCGTTTAATGTACTAAACACACATAAACAGAACATATATTCAAATATATGCTGAATAATTGATAAGAAGCTGAACCGTCACTTGAAAGACATCCCAACCACAAACAATTGATGTGTTCAAGAATGATATACTTTCTTGGATTTATTGACTTTCATTCCAAGAGTAGAGGTTATAAATTGTTTTATATCAAATATGAACTCTTTATTCCATACTGTTTAATGATGATTCAGAGAGTGGCAAATGTGAGAAAATTGCCATTAAATGTTAAATAACAGCACTGAATGAAGCTCTATGTTTTCAAGATGACTTGTGTGGTAATTTATATATTTCAGTTTTGGAACAAAATTTAATCTCTCAAGACACAATATATTAGGCCTTGATCCTCCAAAGTCGAATACACATGCTTAACTTTAACCATGCAATCAGTTTCACTGAAGACAATGTAAACATGTGTGTGATTGTAGGATAGGGGCCTATTCATGACAGCATTTAATCACATGTTTAACCATTTACAACACACACTTTGCTTCTCTACAAAAGAAAAAGGACACTAAACTTTCTAAACTACTACATGCCACAAGGGGCCACAGCAATGGTTCCCTCAACCCACCGAACAATATTGTTAACCTATCCAACTATACTCTTAGCCCAGCAGAAGCAGCTGTCCTATCTCGGGGCCTCTCCTTCTGCCCCTCCACCCCCACGAACGTGATACAGTTCTGTGGTGACCTAGAATCTATTTTCGACGTCTCCGACTGAAGGAATATGTCCAACACACCTCTGAACAACATACTAATCCACAGAGACCTCCCTACCAACACTACAAAAAGAAGGATTCTAGGTGGACTCCTCCTGAAGGTCGACACAGCAGACTGGACTTCTACATAGAGTGCTTCCGCCGATGTGCACAGGCTGAAATTGTGGAAAAGCAGCATCACTTGCCCCACAACCTCAGCCGTGCAGAACACAATGCCATCCACAGCCTCAGAAACAACTCTGACATCATAATCAAAAAGGCTGACAAAGGAGATGCTGTTGTCATCATGAATAGGTCGGAATATGAACAAGAGGCTGCTTGGCAGCTCTCCAACACCACTTTCTACAAGCCATTACCCTCTGATCCCACTGAGAGTTACCAAAAGAAACTACAGCATTTGCTCAAGAAACTCCCTGAAAAAGCACAAGATCAAATCCGCACAGACACACCCCTGGAACCCCGACCTGGGATATTCTATCTACTACCCAAGATCCATAAAACTGGAAATGCTGGGCGCCCCATCATCTCAGGCATTGGCACCCTGACAGCAGGATTATCTGGCTATATAGGCTCCCTCCTCAGGCCCTGCGCTACCAGGACTCCCAGCTACCTTCAAGACACCACTGACTTCCTGAGGAAACTACAATGCATCGGTGATCTTCCTGATAACACCATCCTGGCCACTATGGATGTAGAAGCCCTCTACACCAACATTCCACACAAAGATGGACTACAAGCCGTCAAGAACACTACCCCCGATAATGTCACGGCTAACATGGTGGCTGAACTTTGTGACTTTGTCCTTACCCATAACTATTTTACATTTGGGGACAATGTATACCTTCAAATCAGCGGCACTGCTATGGGTACCCGCATGGCCCCACAGTATGCCAACAGTTTTATGGCTGACTTAGAACAACGCTTCCTCAGCTCTCGTCCCCTAACGCCCCTACTCTACTTGTGCTATATTGATGACATCTTCATCATCTGGACCCATGGAAAAGAAGCTCTTGAGGAATTTCACCATGATTTCAACAATTTCCATCCCACCATCAACCCCAGCCTGGTCCAGTCCACACAAGAGATCCACTTCCTGGACACTACAGTGCTAATAAACGATGGTCACATAAACACCACCCTATACCGGAAACCTACTGACCGCTATTCCTACCTACATGCCTCCAGCTTTCACCCTGACCACACCACATGATCCATTGCCTACAGCCAAGCTCTGCGACACAACCGCATTTGCTCCAACCCCTCAGACAGAGATAAACACCTACAAGATCTCTATTAAGCATTCTTACAACTACAATACCCACCTGCAGAAGTGAAGAAACAGATTGATAGAGCCACAAGAGTTCCCAGAAGTCACCTACTACAGGACAGGCCTAACAAAGAAAATAACAGAACGCCACTAGCCGTCACCTTCAGCCCCCAACTAAAACCCCTCCAACGCATTATCAAGGATCTACAACCTCTCCTGAAGGATGACCCTACACTCTCACAAATTTTGGGAGACAGGCCAGTCCTTGCCTACAGACAACCCCCCAACCTGAAGCGAACACTCACCAGCAACCACATACCACACAACAGAACCACTAACCCAGGAACTTATCCTTGCAACAAAGCCCGTTGCCAACTGTGCCCACATATCTATTCAGGGGACACCATCACAGGGCCTAATAACATCAGCCACACTATCAGAGGCTCGTTCACCTGCACATCTACCAATGTGATATATGCCATCATGTGCCAGCAATGCCCCTCTGCCGTGTGCTTTGGGCAAACTGGGCAGTCGCTACGTAAAAGAATAAATGGACACAAATCAGATGTCAAGAATTATAACATACATAAACCAGTCAGAGAACACTTCAATCTCTCTGGTCACGCGATTACAGACATGAGAGTTGCAATATTACAACAGAAAAACTTCAAATCCAGACTCCAGCGAGAGACTGTTGAATTGGAATTCATTTGCAAATTGGATACAATTAACTTAGGCTTGAATAGAGACTGGGAGTGGCTAAGTCATTATGCAAGGTAACCTATTTCCCCTTGTTTTCCTACCCCCCCCCCCCAGACGTTCTTGTTAAACCCTGGATTTGTGCTGGAAATGGCCCACCTTGATTATCATACACATTGTAAGGAGAGTGATCACTTTAGATAAGCTATTACCAACAGGAGAGTGGGTTTGGGGGAGGAGAGGGGGGGAGAAAACCTGGATTTGTGCTGGAAATGGCCCACCTTGATTACCATACACATTGTAAGGAGAAAGGGAGTACTTGTGGCACCTTAGAGACTGGCTGGTTTATTTGAGCATGGGCTTTCGTGGGCTACAGCTCACTTCATCGGATGCATCCAATGAGGTGAGCTGTAGCTCACGGGGGCTTATGCTCAAGTGGACTGGTTGGTCTCTGGGGTGCCACAAGTACTCCTTTTCTTTTTGCGAATACAGACTAACACGGCTGTTACTCTGAAATTGTAAGGAGAGTGATCACTTTACATAAGCTATTACCAGCAGGAGAGTGGGGTGGGAGGAGAGAAAACCTTTTGTAGTTATAAACACCCATTTTTTCATGATTTGTGTGTATAAAAACAAACATCTTCTGTATTTTCCACAGTATGCATCCGAAGAAGTGAGCTATAGCTCACTAAAGCTTATGCTCAAATAAATTGGTTAGTCTCTAAGGTGCCACAAGTACTCCTTTTCTTTTTGCGAATACAGACTAACACGGCTGTTACTCTGAAACACGTTTAACTTTAAGCAAACATGCACTTGAAGTCTTGTCCACATACAAAAATTGTTCCAAGTACACTAAAGTGGTTTAGAAATTGATTTAGTTAAATTAGTGCATCTCTCTTGTGTGGGGACACTTAAATCAATTTAGGAGTGCCTGGCACTGATTTAACTTAAGTTCATTTCTTATCAACTTAAACTAAATAAGTGTAAGGTAGTCTTAAATCGATGTAGTTACATTGGTACAACCTGTGTCCGTAGACAAAGGCAGTGTCCCATTGATGTCAATGGGACGTAAGCACATCTTTAAAAAGATAATCATGTGCTTATCGGCTGTCCTGAATAGGAATGGGTTTAAACACGTGCTTGAGTGCTTTACTAAACTGGGGCTTTACATTGGTAACCCTCGCGCACACCCACAGCCCGATACTGGCCCTCACTACCTCCCTCCCATTGTAGCTTCCCACACTTCCTCCTGTGAAAACCTTCTGTGTGTAGTCCCTTTCACCACAGATTTCTTAGCGGCCAGGTGTGCTGATGCAAGTGGCCATGTTATGTGCCACCAGCTCCTTATTCCAGCTGACAGAAAAGCATAATCTGACAAGCCATTTTGGTCACTGATGGAAAAAAATGTGGAGTGGATACCCTGTCAGAAACGGACTGTAGGGATGTTCGTGCATTGACCCGCCCATTCAATAAAATCATCTCTTCCTTCCAATTCAGTATCATCTCCCACTTCCGGTGCACAAAAGGGAGAATTTTACTTAATATATTTGGAAGTTTCCTTCAGGATAAAAGTCCTATAATGTAATATTTAAAAGAAAACATTCACATTTTAGCACAAAAAGACAATCAAAGTACCTGTTTAAAAAAGTTAGATTCATCAGTGTGTTTAAAATGATTTACAATTCCCACTCTGGGAGCAATACCTCCGGAGACTAATACAAGTTAAATAATTGACTTGAGGTAAGCCAGAAGGGGTTAAAAAAAGACTACTTTTTATTTCACTGTCCCAATCAACCTCAAAAAGGCTACCTATTTACCAATATTCTTCACTAACAAATGCATGCTACACTTCAAACGTCTGTTCTCCTGAGTCACTGCCAGCATCCCTCTAAATATGAATTTCCTACAATTTACCTTTTACAAGAACACCTATCAGCTGCTTCACAGCATGAAAAGCACAAAAAAAGGCATTAGGAAAACATTTCTATAGCAAACCAGACTGATACTGCATTTACATGGCAAAAGAAAACTATTACACTGCAGGCAGTAAAAGCCTCATTTTAGAGATCTTGGGGGGAAAATAACTTAATTCACTTCTGCCCATGCCATTTGAGAACTGTTACATTTCTTCCTGTCAGAAAAAAAATGAACATTTCACCACCTACTGCTTAAAATCCCCAATTAAAGCTATTTAAAATAAAAGTCTATATTATTCAGAAAGTCAGTGTGTAAATAGGAACATAGAAACTGCTTTACTGGGTCAGATTAATGGTCCAGTTAGTCCAATATCTTGTCCCTGACAGAGGTCAGCACCAGATGCTTTAGAGGAAGATGCAAGAACCCTTCAGTAGGCTGATGTGGAATAACCTGCCCCCATGACGCTCTCATCCTAATCCCTAACACTTAGAGACTGGTTTATGCTCTGAAAAATGAGGTTTTATATACCTTCCAATATTTGTTAGCATTAACTATTATAACTCTGGATATTCTTATCCATATAAATGTCTGATCCATCTTTTAATCTTGCTAAATTTTTGGCCTCAACAAAATCCAATGGCAATGAGTTCCACAGTTGTGTGACAGAAAGCATTTCCCTTTATTCATTTAGAATTTGCCACTTTTAAATTTCACCCAATATCCCCTTGTTCTTGTGTTATGAGACTGGGGGAACAAAAGTGCCTAATCTATCTTCACCAGGCCAGTCATTATTTTGTATACTTTTATCATGTCCCCTCTTTTTTATGGTAAACAATCCCAAATTTTTCAGTCTCTTCATATGTGTTTTTCCATGTCCTTAATCACATTCTTTTTCCTTCTTGGAACCTCCTCTAAATCTGTAATATCCTTTCTGATATGGGGTGACCAGTAGTGCACACAGTATACCAGCAAAACCAGGTCACACCACTGATTTACATATTTTCCATATTATTCTCCATCCTGCTCCCTATGCATCCTAAAATATGACTTGCTTTTTTGACCACAGATGCACAATGAAAAGAGGTCTCTATTGCGCTGGGTACAGTGATTCCCAGATATCCTTCCTGAGCTGATACAGTTAACTTAGAAATCTGTAAGGCAGATGAGTTGCACAACTTTTTCCCACCAATCTGCATCACTTTGTATCAACACTGAACTTCATCTACCATTGCATTGCCCATGCACTTATCTTGGTTAGGTCCCTCTGAAGTTTCACTTGATTAACCTAAAAAACTTAGGTTTCAGAGTAACAGCCGTGTTAGTCTGTATTCGCAAAAAGAAAAGGAGTACTTGTGGCACCTTAGAGACTAACCAATTTATTTGAGCATAAGCTTTCGTGAGCTACAGCTCACTTCATCGGATGCATACTGTGGAAAGTACAGAAGATCTTTTTATACACACAATGTGTATGATAATCAAGGTGGGCCATTTCCAGCACAAATCCAGGTTTTCTCCCCCCCTCTCCCCCCCACAAACCCACTCTCCTGTTGGTAATAGCTTATCTAAAGTGATCACTCTCCTTACAATGTGTATGATAATCAAGGTGGGCCATTTCCAGCACAAATCCAGGGTTTAACAAGAACGTCTGGGGGGGGGGGGTAGGAAAACAAGGGGAAATAGGTTACCTTGCATAATGACTTAGCCACTCCCAGTCTCTATTCAAGCCTAAGTTAATTGTATCCAATTTGCAAATGAATTCCAATTCAACAGTCTCTCTCTGGAGTCTGGTTTTGATGTTTTTCTGTTGTAATATCACAACTTTCATGTCTGTAATCGTGTGACCAGAGAGATTGAAGTGTTCTCCGACTGGTTTATGAATGTTATCATTCTTGACATCTGAGTTGTGTCCATTTATTCTTTTACGTAGAGACTGTCCAGTCTGACCAATGTACATGGCAGAGGGGCATTGCTGGCATAGTGGGGGGGGGGGGGGAAAGAAAACCTGGATTTGTGCTGGAAATGGCCCAACTTGATTATCATACACATTGTAAGGAGAGTGATCACTTTAGATAAGCTATTACCAGCAGGAGAGTGGGGTGGGGGGAGAGAAAACCTTTTGTAGTGGTAAACACCCATTTTTTCATGGTTTGTGTGTATAAAAACATCTTCTGTACTTTCCACAGTATGCATCCGATGAAATGAGCTGTAGCTCACGAAAGCTTATGCTCAAATAAATTGGTTAGTCTCCAAGGTGCCACAAGTCCTCCTTTTCTTTTTGCTAAAAAACTTAATAATCTGCAAATGTTGCAACCTCACTGCTCATTCCCCTTTCGAAATTATTAATAAATACATTAATCAACATCAGACCAAATATTCTGCTGTTAACTTCTGACATGGTGAAAACTGACCATTCAATCCTACTCTGTTTCCTGTCTCTTTGCCAGTTTTTGATACATGACAACAGTTTGCCTCTCACCTCATGATTACTTAGTTTTTTCACAAAAAGAAAAGGAGGACTTGTGGCACTTTAGAGACTAACAAATTTATTTGAGCATAAGCTGTCGTGAGCTACAGCTCACTTCATCCGATGCATTCAGTGAAAAATACAGTGGGGAGATTTATATACACAGAGAACATGAAACAATGGGTGTTACCATACACACTGTAACCAGAGTGATCACTTAAGGTGAGCTATTACCAGCAGGAGAGCGGGGGAGGGGGAGGGGGAAACCTTTTGTAGTGATAATCAAGGTGGGCCATTTCCAGCAGTTGACAAGAACGTCTGAGGAACAGTGGGGGGGGGGGGGGGGGGGGGGGGGGGGGGGGGAATAAACATAGGGAAATAGTTTTACTTTGTGTAATGACCCATCTACTCCCAGTCTTTATTCAAGCCTCAGTTAATTGTATCCAGTTTGCAAATTAATTCCAATTCAGCAGTCTCTCATTGGAGTCTGTTTTTGAAGTTTTTCTGTTGAAGAATTGCCACTGTTTAGTCTGTAATCGAGTGACCAAAAGAGACTGAAGTGTTCTCCGACTGGTTTTTGAATGTTATCATTCTTGACGTCTGATTTGTGTCCATTTATTCTTTTACGTAGAGACTGTCCAGTTTGGCCAATGTACATGGCAGAGGGGCATTACATTTCAGGGCCACTGCACCCAGTTCCCCTCAGTGGTCCAGCAAGGACACCAACTCTCAAGTTCCAGCTCTCCACCTGTTGCCTTTCTTGAGTGGAAAACCATGTCTCACTCCCTTCTGACGGGCATGTTTCCAGGCCGCACAGTTCTGTGTCTTCTCTGTGTTATTCCCAGCAGAGACAGGCTGCCCAAGCACACCTGCTTGCTTTCTCCTCAGAGACAGATAGCTGTAATAGCTACAGTTCTAAGTTACCCACACAGCACATTTTTATGGAAGCCTATTTATAAGGTAAAAGCACGACAGAGAAAACATTTTTAAAACAATAAAAGAACCTGCACACAAGCTAAAAAGCTTACCAGACATCACCCCAACTCTAACACGGGCTCTGGCAGGAGCAGTTCTTCAAAACCCCATCCAAGGGGTTTCCTTTGTGGTCACAAGTCCATCAGAGCCTCAGCTCAGAACTAGCACCCAGTCTTACGGGGCCTCAGTAGGCCATGTCTTTCCAATCCTTCCATAAGGACTGGGGCCTCTGTGGACCAGGGGTACTGCCCTTTTGCTGGATCAGGTAAAAGGCCTTGAGCCAGTTTAAAACCAGACTATTTATCCAAAAATCCTTTCTTTGTCTGTTGGTCCCTAGAGTATCCAGTCCGAGTTAGTATATGTGAACCTCGCAAGGAGGTGGCTTCAAAGGACAGATAACAGAGGAAGTACATCAGCATCCCCCTCCTACTAGAGAAGGTACACACAATGCCACAATAACACATACACAATCGCATTTTTAATACAATGAACCCCAAAGGTATTAACCCTATCTCCATAAGGTTTATCTTAATTCCATAAATTCCATTTGTTCGTGATATATAGTACTTGATATATTGGCAGTCTGTCTCAGCCTCTTCTAAGGGGAGGGGAGGGGGAAGGATAGCTCAGTGGTTTGAGCATTGGCCTGCTAAACCCAGAGTTGTGAGTTCAATCCTTGAGGGGGCCATTTAGGGATCTGGGGCAAAAAAAATGGGGATTGGTCCTGCTTTGAGCAGGGGATTGGACTAGATGACCTCCTGAGGTCCCTTCCAACCCTGATATTCTATGATTCTATGTCTACGCTGCAGCTGGGAGCGTGCCTCCAGCTGGGGGAGACAAACACACACTCGCTTCGCTCCAGGTAACACACTAAAAATAGCAGTGTGGACGTTGCATCATGCGTGGTGGCACTGGCTAGCCACCCAAGCTCAGGCTCAGCTAGCCCACACCACAGCTTGCGCAACAATGCTAACTTTAGCAGAGTAGCTCACACAGAGCTCACATGCATCTGTCTATGGGCTGCACTGCACACTGCCAGCTGCAGTGTGGACACATACCCTGAGGGATCTTGTCAAAGGCCTTTTGAATTTATAAACCAATTCTCCTTTATCCACTACTTTATCATCATCACTATTTATTTGTACGTATTACCACACTGACACTTCCAAAGAATTCTAACTGATTAGTGAGACATATTTTTCCTTTGCAGCAAACCATGTTGGTTAGACCCTATTTAACTATCTACAAGATAGGTGCAGACATTATCCTAGTGAATCTAAAACCTTTCTGCAAACCCTTTGTAATAAAAAACATAACCTGAAAGACTCCATGATAGAACAGCCACAATGGATTTTAATTAGGGCTGTCAATTAAATGCAGTTAACTCACGCAATTAACTCAAAAAAATTAATCGTGATTAATAGCAGTTTTAAACAATAGAATACCAATTGAAATTTATTAAATATTTTTGGATGTTTTTATACATTTTCACATGTATTGATTTCAGTTACAACACAGACTACAAAGTGTACAGTGCTCACTTTATATTATTTTTTTATTACAAATATTTGCACTGTAAAAATGATAAACAAAAGAAATAGTATTTTTCAGTTCACCTCATACAAGTACTGAAATGTAATCTATTTATCATGAAAATGCAATTTACAAATGTAGATTTTTTGTTACATAACTGCACTCAAAAACAAAACAATGTAAAACTTTCAAGCCGACAAGTCCACTCAGTCCTACTTCTTGTTCAGCCAATCGCTAAGACAAACAAGTTTGTTTACATTTATGGAAGATAATGCTGTCCACTTCTTATTTACAATGTAACCAGAAGGTAAGAACAGGTGTTCACATGGCACTTTTGTAGCCAGCATTGCAAGGTATTTACGTGCCAGATATGCTAAACATTCCTATGCCCCTTCATGCTTCAGCCGCTATTCCAGAGGACATGTTTTCATGCTGATGATGCTCAGTAAAAAAAAATGTGTTAATTAAATCTGTGACTGAACTCCTTGGGGGAGAACTGTATGTCTCCTGCTGTTTTACTTGCATTCTGCATATATTTCATGTTATAGTAGTCTCGGATGATGACTCAGCACATGTTGTTCATTTTAAGAACACTTTCACTGCAGATTTGACAAAACGCAAAGAAGGTACCAATGTGAGATTTCTAAATATAGCTACAGCACACGACCCAAGGTTTAAGAATCTGAATTGCCTTCCAAAATCTGAGAAGGATGAGGTGTGGAGCATGCTTTCAGAAGTCTTAAAAGAGCAACATTCCGATGCAGAAACTACAGAACCCAAACCACCAAAAAAGAAAATCAACCTTCTGCTGGTGGCACTTGACTCAGGTTATGAAAATGCACATGCATCAGTCCGCACTGCTTTGGATTTTTATCAAGCAGAACTTGTCATCACCATGGACACAAGACCTCTGCAATGGTGGATGAAGCATGAAGAGACATATGACTCTTTGAGCATCTGGCATGTACATATCTTGTAACGCTAGCTACAACAGTGCCATGTGAACGCCTGTTCTCACTTTCAGGTGACATTGTGAACAAGAAGCAGGCAGCATTATCTCATTCAAATGTAAACAAACTTGTTTGTCTGAGTGACTGGTTGAACAAGAAATAGGACTAAGTGGATTTGTAGGCTCGAAAGTTTTACTTTCTTTTCTTTTTGAGTGCAGTTATTTTTTGTACATAATTCTACATTTGTAAGTTCAACATTCATGCTAGAGAGACTGCACTACAGTACTTGTATTAAGTGAATTGAAAAATACTATTTCTTTTGTTTTTACAGTGCAAATATTTGTAATAAAAAATAAATATAAAGTGAGCACTGTACACTTTGTATTCCGTGTTGTAATTGAAATCAATATATTTGAAAATGTAGAAAACATCCAAAAATATTTAAGTAAATGGTATTCTATTATTTTTTAACAGCTCGATTAATCATTATTAATTTTTTTAATCATGTGACTAATCGCAATTAATTATTTTAATCTTTTGATAGCCTTAATTTTAATTTAGTTCTTTAGCAAACAAAACACAAGAATATTTTCTATGAACACCTTCAGTGCACAGAAACACAGATAAGCAATTGGAGAATAGGAAAGATATGTCATATATTCAGACCAAGATGACAGAGTTTATGGTAACTTACTACTTACAGCTTTCACAGTAGAATGTCTATTGCTTGTTGTTAGTATTGTGTTAATAGACCCTAATCCTGTGTAGGCCCCAGAGCCCGCACAAAGACCTATTGAAATCAAATAGTGTTTTACCCTTACTTTGAACTAGGGTTGCCAACTTTCTAATTGCACAAAACCGAACATCCTAGCCCCACCCCTTCTCGGAGCCACGCCTCCTGCTTCGCCCCTTCCTTGAGGCCCTGCTCACTACATTCCCCCTCCTTTTGTAGCTCACTCTCCCCCACCCTCACTCACTTTCACTGGGCTGGGGCAGGGGGTTGAAGTGCGGGAGGGGGTGACGGCTCTAACTGGGGGTGCAGTCGGCGGTGCTGACCGGAGCCGCCAGGGTCCCTTTTCGACTGGGTGTTCTGGTCGAAAACCGGACGCCTGGTCACCCTACTTTGAACTGGGATAAATGAATATAAACATGCAGAGCAACAGTGAATCAAACCCATTACATTTAATGGCAAAAGGTATATCATGGGACAAAAGAGCTTGTGTCTGCTCTGGAGTGTGGTTTGTCTTGGTTTTAACAGGTAATCACTACTAGTCTATAAGAATTTGTATAAAACAGGAATCATTGATAATCATGATAGCATAATGTTCAATATTTCATCTTTTAGGGAATTCTGATTGTCAGAAGCTCTCCCAAATTGTACCAGCAAGTGCCTGAATCACATGTACAAATGGTTGCATGCTAAAAATGTTGTGAGTGCAATTGATTACACTTTATTTGAAAGGATTTTTGTTTCCTGGTGCATTTGAATTTCCAAGAAGCTTGCCTTTCATTTCTATGAAAAGAGATCAATAATTATCTGGCCTTTGGCCATGACTTGGCATATTGTGTTACACTGGAATAATGTGTTATACAATGGAAACAAATTAGTATGCTGCTCAGGTATACACTCCAGCAGAAACATTTTCATCACACAATTTTTTTTAAATGACTCCCCCTCCCATGACGAGAAACAGAATTTTTCAAACTTAGCTAAATAATTGTATCTGTAACTCCAAGTAATTTCTATCTCCCTGAAAGCCACTATTTTATCCAGGGAAAATATTCACTGAATACATCATTACACTTAATTTCAAATATGACTGCAAGCTAGTATTTGTTATGTGCCACAGGCAATCTTATACATTTAAATTCTCATTTTTGACGATGAAATAGATTAAATTGTCTATAGCAAATTAATTCATTATAATATGTCAAAAATATATTTTGATGTGCCATGTTCATACCATCAGCATACTCAAGCAGTACTGTGAAGGATTTATTTAGAGGACATGCAACAAAATGAATGCACCAAGCCTAAATTAAATATACACTGCAATGTTTACATATGCTGCTGTAGTATAGTTAATGCTATCTTCTCTAAGTGCTGCCACAGTCTCCTCTAAGTTTGATTGTGTGTTTTATTCCTCTGTGGGAAAAGAGGATTTTCTTTATTTTCCAGGATAATATGGGAGCATTTCTCTAAAATCAGAATGTGAGCAAATACCTTTCCTAACCTGCTTTAAAACAAAAGCTACACACAGTGGAAGGTCAAAAAGGCACCCCCTTCCTGGAGTTTAGCTTTATTAATAAAGTAGTTACCAATAACAAAGTTTGGCTTTAGCCTTCTCCCCAGGTTTGGTGGTGGCAGTCACCCGAGCTTCCTGCCTCAAGACTTCCAAGATACTCACTCTCTAGAGTGGTTCTTCTACTTCCCTTATATTTAAATGGGAAAATGAGGCACCTGCCTCAGTGAGTCAGTAGAATCCACTCAACCTTTTCCCAACAAGATCAACTCCTGATAACAGGAAGGGGCTTTTCGAACAAACGTCAGAGGATCTAGGAAATGAATGGGCAGGGAAACTGAATTAACCTCTCTCCTACAGAGACACGCACCCCAGAACTTTGTTTAAGCACATGTGGCGCTGCTGTCCTTGCTGTATCTCTTCTGTGGATTGCATAGTTTAAGTTTTCGGGGCTCTCAGGCACTTTTATGATCATTACAATCATTAAAAGAAAATAAAAAGGACACGTAGAAGCAGGGCCGGTGCAAAGATATTTTGCGCCCTAGGTGAAACTTCCACCTTGCGCCCTCCCTCTCCCTCCCCACCCCAACCCCCCAACCTCCAAAAACTAGTAAACTTAGCATTATAAACAGCCTGTCAGAACAGGTAACGGCTGTTGTAATGTTTCTTTTTTACCTTTAAGGCATTTCAATTGTTTGCCATTGCCTCTGAAGGTGTCCCATTCAAAGTCTTACTATTGTGCAAAGCTAAACAATTGAGCCTTGCATTGCATCACCAGCCAGGTTAGGCAGGGTGACAAATTCCCCTTGCCCCAAAGGGCCATTATCCCCTGGTGACTAATTTCTACTCCAAGTCTGTAAAGCAGACTTTTAAGGTAAATACATTATTCCTTCAATATTATCCATGCACACATCTCACAAAGATTCTCACTCTTGACAAGTTACCAGCCTTGTGTAGATCCCTTCCATGTTCCTCTTTGTGGGTAAGTGCCCTGTAAGACACGTGCGGGGTGCAGTGAGTTTGTCAGGCCTGCGGTGACAGCTGTTTGTGAAGATCAGGGGGCCCTTTGCCAAGGGATGCTGGTGTCACAGTGAGCTTGGGATGGCTGACTGTATGGGGCAGGGCACTGAGGCTGGTGGGGCAGGTAACACTCACTGGGCTGGGGGGCAGGCGGTGCCGGGATGGGGCAGGGACAGGTACCTATCAGTGTCCAGCGCTTGGTCCGCGCCAGGGCCAGCAGCCTCTTCACCTCGGAGTCTCCCCCGCTTGCCTGGGGGCCAGTCCTCCTCTCAGGCTCTGCCACTGCCGACACGGCCACCCGGGAGCACACGGGCTGGGGGGCCGCCACAGAGGAGACGCAAGGGGCCGGGCTCAGCTGGGGCACCACACCTGCTGGCCAAGAGCAGCAGGAACCAGGCGCCGCTCAGGGGGAGCCGGGCAGCCCGAGCCCAGGGCGCCTACACTCCCCGCCTGCCCCCGCTTTTTGGCGCCCCCAAATCTTGGCGCCCCAGGCGGCAGCCTAGTTCACCTAGTGGTTACACCGGCCCTGTGTAGAAGAAAATCTTACTACAAAACGTCTGCTGAGTATACTGTCTAACGTCAAAGCAACTTCTATGTGACAAGAACCACCTTTTATTTAGAAAAATGCCATGGTAAAACTACTACCTTCCAAGAGTGAACAATTCAAACCTTCTAATTGAAAGAATACCTGCCATCAGCTACTCAAATAAAATGATATGTCTGGGACCATAACTAGCAGCTGATCTTAAATCAAAATCTAGCAACGCTGGCATTCTACTATTTGACTGCTTTTGACAGCAGAAAAGATCACACGTCAAGATGGGGGACAAGTACCAAGAAAAGCCGAAGAAATGAAGCCACAGCACCATGAAGTGGCCAAAATGAAATCTGAATCTTCTAACTAAAAAGCAGAGTTAAGCTTAATTGAAAAATAAGTGTAAAAATATATAATGGAATAATAACGTAATCCTTGTTAAAATACATGACAAAAAATTATTTTGAACTAGCAGTCACATGATGAGAATCATGCAGCTGCTTCCTAGCTATTCTTTCATTTCATCCGGTTGAACAACTGTCAGAGCATTCAGTAAAGAAAACATAATTCCATGGCTGATGGCAAGAGTGAAGTCTGCAACTGCTTCTGAACAGTCCTTAACTAAAGACTCACCAGACTGGAGTATACGCAAAAAGAAAAGGAGTACTTGTGGCACCTTAGAGACTAACCAATTTATTTGAGCATGAGCTTTCGTGAGCTAAGAAAAGGAGTACTTGTGGCACCTTAGAGACTAACCAATTTATTTGAGCATGAGCTTTCGTGAGCTACAGCTCACTTCATCAGATGTGATGAAGTGAGCTGTAGCTCACGAAAGCTCATGCTCAAATAAATTGGTTAGTCTCTAAGGTGCCACAAGTACTCCTTTTCTTTTTGCGAATACAGACTAACACGGCTGTTACTCTGAAACCAGACTGGAGTATGCTTTTCTCCTGGCTCATCGCCAAAGAGAAATGTGTATTTACAGTCTTAGGACCCATCCAGCAAGTCAATGGGGACCCATGCGAGTGCAGAGGTTTCCGGGAAGGGGACCTTAGACATTGCTTCTTCTGTTAGCACAGCACTACTGTGCTTTCAATGTTGGCTATCTAGTGTCATTTAACCACAGGCAAAATCCCATCTTTACTGTAATGGCTGTTAGAAAGGATTCAGTTTGAACACTGAATGGCACTACTGTCTGACAAGCTGTGTGTCTGATCACAACATCTGTTATTATTTAATTAAATATTAGATTTTAATTTCAGCATGAAAAAGAAATGATAACGGGATACTTTTGAAAAAGTGTTGGTGAGTCATTTTTACCCTGCACAGGCCTCTTAAGAAGGCTATGTTTTATGGATCATTTTGCACATGGGCCAGTTTTTGAGGTGTGGCTTGCCATCTCAAATTGTCCTGCAGTCTGCATGACCTATCAGGACAGAGTCAAGATAGCCAGCAGGCGGGAGAGAATGATCAGGAGTCTGGGCATCGATGGCTGCATGTGTGCCTCCACCAGCAGCGACCTGCAGGGCCGACCGTGAGGATGCCTCCTCCCCAGCTGCAGGCACTCATTTGCAGTCATTTCCCACAGCAGCTGCCTTCAGGGCCCAGCTAAACCCAACCTACAGACAGGCACATCTCCTTCTTCCCAATCCCCTACCACCAGCAAAGACTTGGATTATCTGTCTTCACACTTGGCTTTGTGTGCCTTCAAACCAGGGTTCAAATAAGGGGAGCAGAGAGGGAAGCACAGTCCTCCCTCCTTCATCTAAAATTAGAGAAAGACCTGCCCTCTCCTCAGTATAGGAAGCTCAGCTCCTTCAGAGCTCGCCCTTCTCTTTGCCTGATGCAAGTCACCAGGCAGAGAAATCTGACATGGAAGCAGCATGGAGCCAGCTGATGCCTGGTGGGGGAGCTTCTGTGGGTCCCAGCCTTTCCTGCCAGTGGGTGGAACAGCAATAGCAACCAGTACAGAAAGAGAGATGTCCCAGGGGAGAATCCTATGTTTGTTTCCTATCCTCTGAAAGACAGTTTGGTTTCCAGCCAGCACCCCATGTACTAAAAGGAGAGAGAGGGGAATAGGGAGGCTGCCCCTCTTCCTCCCCTTCCCTATCTAAGGGAGAGGGGGAAAAGGCCATAAGAAGCCCCTGCCACTTGAAGCCAGATGCCCCAGCCTAAGAGTAGAGTCTTCCTTATGATTACCATACTATTACCAGCAGGACAGTGGGGTGGGAGGAGGTATTGTTTCATGATCTCTGTGTGTATATAAAGTCTGCTGCAGTTTCCACGGTATACATCTGATGAAGTGAGCTGTAGCTCACGAAAGCTCATGCTCAAATAAATTGGTTAGTCTCTAAGGTGCTACAAGTACTCCTTTTCTTTTTGCGAATACAGACTAACACGGCTGTTACTCTGAAACCTTCCTTATGATTGTGATACGGTGTAGTAACTAAGGCACCAAAATTATGAGTTATCATTTTAAGAATATTCCAGGCATCGAGGCCTTTTAGAGAAAACAGAACAGAGGGCTAAGAGAATAAAAACCCAATGGCTAGATTTTTTCAATAGTCTGAAAAAACTCAGACTTCATACAGACTTTCGCAAAGACACTTCCACTTTTTCCCTGTCTATCAATAAATACATTAATTAAAAATGAAATTCATATCAAACTAAAGTATTATATGATGTGCCAAATACAGAAGAAAATGACGGAACCTATTAGCCAGGGTGGGCAGGGATGGTGTCGCTAGCCTCTGTTTGCCAGAAGCTGGGATGGGACAGGGGATCGATCGCTCGATGATTACCTGTTCTGTTCATTCCTTCTGGGGCACCCGCTATTGGCCACAGGCTACTGGGCTAGATGGACCTTTGGTCTGACCCAGTATGGTCATTCTTATGTACTAAAATTATAATTAAAATGTGTATAAAAGTGAATTTAATGATAAATTATATAGTTTTGGGCAAAATATTGTAAATTAATTACAGGATTTACCTCCCGGGCAATCCTGTTTGAAAGGAAAGGGGTTGCGGTCACATTGGTTTTTTTTAGTTTACATAATAAAGTGACGAAGTAAGGCTGTTTGCAATGAGGAATGCTTGTGCTATCAAGTTAGTGTAATATACCTATGCCGAAAGAGGCAGTAAATAAAAGGAACTAAAACCAAACAGTGTGGTAATAAGGACACTTGACCACAAAGTGGATTAGTCAGAAATGAAATGAACTGTTTGGTAATAACACACAGACTCAGCTCAGCCATACATCCCAAGGTCTCACAATTGTTGTTAGAACAAGAACAGAAATGGTAGATTCATACAGCTATTCCTGCCAGCTGGAGAACAATAGTCCTTGAAGTGACTTTGCATTGTATAATGGACTGTCAAAACAAGTTTAAAGAGAATCAAAGAATATGGAGAGACTGGCTAATTAGCTCTGATTAGCAAAGGGGCCCACAGAAAGCGAGTTGTGGAGGAAAGTTGCTAACCAGAGCAAATTAGCCAGTGTTCAAGGTATGTCCCAAGATGGTTGTCTCAACAGTTATAGTCTAACTTGTCTTATACAAGCTAGTGTGACAAAATGTGTTGCACAAAGAGACTGGAAAATTCCAGTCCCAGTTGTAAGAACCCAAAAGCTGATGTCTCATTCCCTGATTGGATGGTGAGACAGGATGACTCATTTTGGTTGGACTTTTTGAATCTTCAGAAGAAATATGGGTAACCATCTGATTGGTCCACATCAGCATCTCCAAGAAGAGAGATGAAGTGAAACCACACAGCAGAAATAGGATAAAACAGCTCATCTCCTTCAGCACATCGCTTCCCACAAGCCGAAGACAACTGGAGGAGAAAAGACAGAGGTCCTGGGCTGGCCACGTAGGTGTCCTCCTGGTGATATCAAGTACCTATCTTGGTTAGGCATTTCCTATTTTCCAGCTATTCGGGTTGCCTGCTAGTGCACTAGAAAAAGCCTATAGTCATGTCTGCCCTTTGCATTGCCTGTGTTCGCAGTGTCAAATCCTTCTGTGAATGAGAACTGAACTGAAAGCTGATGACTGAGCAAAGATCTGGTGATAGTAACACAGCTTCTCTCTCGGATGATGACCCAAATCAGACAACTGACCAATTTCTGAAACTGTGTACCTACTTGGTACACTATCTGCTTGTTTATGTGATCTAAAGAATATAAGAACGACCATACTCGGTCAGACCAAAGGTCCATTTAGCTCAGTATCCTGTCTTCTCATAGAATCATAGAATATCAGGGTTGGAAGGGACCTCAGGAGGTCATCTAGTCCAACCCCCTGCTCAAAGCAGGACCAATCCCCAATTAAATCATCCCAGCCAGGGCTTTGTCAAGCCTGACCTTAAAAACTTCAAAGGAAGGAGATTCTACCACCTCCCTAGGTAACGCATTCCAGTGTTTCACCACCCTCTTAGTGAAAAAGTTTTTCCTAATATCCAACCTAAACCTCCCCCACTGCAACTTGAGACCATTACTCCTTGTCCTGTCCTCTTCTACCACTGAGAATAGTCTAGAACCATCCCCTCTGGAACCACCTCTCAGGTAGTTGAAAGCAGCTATCAAATCCCCCCTCATTCTTCTCTTCTGCAGACTAAACAATCCCAGTTCCTCAGCCTCTCCTCATAAGTCATGTGTTCCAGACCCCTAATCATCTGGGCATCACAAAATGGGGAAGAGATGGCCAGCCCTCTGTGGAGATAGAGGTGGTTAGGGACTATTTAGAAAAGCTGGACGTGCACAAGTCCATGGGGCCGGACGAGTTGCATCCGAGAGTGCTGAAGGAACTGGCGGCTGTGATTGCAGAGCCATTGGCCATTATCTTTGAAAACTCGTGGCGAACCGGGGAAGTCCCGGATGACTGGAAAAAGGCTAATGTAGTGCCAATCTTTAAAAAAGGGAAGAAGGAGGATCCTGGGAACTACAGGCCAGTCAGCCTCACTTCAGTCCCTGGAAAAATCATGGAGCAGGTCCTCAAAGAATCAATCCTGAAGCACTTGCATGAGAGGAAAGTGATCAGGAACAGCCAGCATGGATTCACCAAGGGAAGGTCATGCCTGACTAATCTAATCGCCTTTTATGATGAGATTACTGGTTCTGTGGATGAAGGGAAAGCAGTGGATGTATTGTTTCTTGACTTTAGCAAAGCTTTTGACACAGTCTCCCACAGTATTCTTGTCAGCAAGTTAAGGAAGTATGGGCTGGATGAATGCATTACAAGGTGGGTAGAAAGCTGGCTAGATTGTCGGGCTCAACGGGTAGTGATCAATGGCTCCATATCTAGTTGGCAGCCGGTATCAAGTGGAGTACCCCAAGGGTCGGTCCTGGGGCCGGTTTTGTTCAATATCTTCATAAATGATCTGGAGGATGGTGTGGATTGCACTCTCAGCAAATTTGCGGATGATACTAAACTGGGAGGAGTGGTAGATACGCTGGAGGGGAGGGATAGGATACAGAAAGACCTAGACAAATTGGAGGATTGGGCCAAAAGAAATCTGATGAGGTTCAATAAGGATAAGTGCAGGGTCCTGCACTTAGGACGGAAGAACCCAATGCACAGCTACAGACTAGGGACCGAATGGCTAGGCAGCAGTTCTGCGGAAAAGGACCTAGGGGTGACAGTGGACGAGAAGCTGGATATGAGTCAGCAGTGTGCCCTTGTTGCCAAGAAGGCCAATGGCATTTTGGGATGTATAAGTAGGGGCATAGCGAGCAGATCGAGGGACGTGATCGTTCCCCTCTATTCGACATTGGTGAGGCCTCATCTGGAGTACTGTGTCCAGTTTTGGGCCCCACACTTCAAGAAGGATGTGGATAAATTGGAGAGAGTCCAGCGAAGGGCAACAAAAATGATTAGGGGACTGGAACACATGAGTTATGAGGAGAGGCTGAGGGAACTGAGATTGTTTAGTCTGCAGAAGAGAAGAATGAGGGGGGATTTGATAGCTGCTTTCAACTACCTGAAAGGGGGTTCCAAAGAGGATGGCTCTAGACTATTCTCAATTGTAGCAGATGACAGAATGAGGAGCAATGGTCTCAAGTTGCAGTGGGGGAGGTTTAGATTGGATATTAGGAAAAACTTTTTCACTAAGAGGGTGGTGAAACACTGGAATGCGTTACCTAGGGAGGTGGTAGAATCTCCTTCCTTAGAGGTTTTTAAGATCAGGCTTGACAAAGCCCTGGCTGGGATGATTTAACTGAGAATTGGTCCTGCTTTGAGCAGGGGGTTGGACTAGATGACCTTCTGGGGTCCCTTCCAACCCTGATATTCTATGATTCTATGATTCTATGATTCATTTTTGTTGCCCTTCGCTGGACTCTCTCCAATTTATCCACATCCTTCTTGTAGTGTGGGGCCCAAAACTGGACACAGTACTCCAGATGAGGCCTCACCAATGTCGAATAGAGGGGAACGATCATGTCCCTCGATCTGCTCGCTATGCCCCTACTTATGCATCTTTATGCATCCGATGAAGTGAGCTGTAGCTCATGAAAGCTTATGCTCAAATAAATTGTTTAGTCTCTAAGGTGCCACAAGTACTCCTTTTCTTTTTGTCTTCTGACAGTGGCCAATGCCAGGTAATCAGAAACAGAACAGGTAATCATCAAGTGATTCACCCCCTGTCGCTCACTCCCAGCTTCTGGCAAACAGAGGCTAGGGACACCACCCCTGCCCATCCTTTCTAATAGCCATTGATGGACCTATCCTCCATGAACTTTTCTAGTTCTTTTTTTAATCTTGTTATAGTCTTGGCCTTTACAACATCCTCTGGCAAGGAGTTCCACAGGTTGACTGTGCATTGTGTGAAAAAAAATACGTCCTTTTGTTTGTTTTAAACCTGCTGTCTATTAATTTCATTTGGTGACTTCTAGTTCGTGTGTTATGAAGAGTATATAACACTTCCTCATTTATTTTCTCCACACCAGTCATGATTTTATAGAGCTCTATAATATCCCCCGTTAGTCGTCTCTTTTGCAAGCTGAAAAGTCCCAGTGTTATTAATCGCTCCTCATATGGAAGCCATTCCATTCTCCTAATCATTTTTGTTGCCCTTTTCCGAACCTTTTCCAGACCTTGGTGAATTGGCATGTAAATAGTTGATCAAATTGTCTTGTGATCTAGATTTGGATTGCTCTTAATTTTTTGATAGCAAAACTGGAGCTGATAATCAGTTAGCAGAAGTGAGGCCCTATTTTGAGGGACTCTTATTTAAAAATCCAAACAAAGTCACCTTCCCAAAATAGTAATTGAGTATAAGTGTTATTTTCTATTGTGATCATGTGATTTGATTCTGAAAATCTGAATGGTTATATTGACCAGTTTTCTAGTCTGTTAACCAAACCAGAGACCAATACTATTTTTGCTTCTTGTTTCCTATACTATTAGTTGCTATTATTAAGGATATTTAATAAACTCTATAAAACTACGTTCAACTCTCAAGACCTTTTTCTTTAGTTAAGCAATCAAAATTTAAAGAACCCTAAGAAAGATTGTACAGGTAATCAGTTAAGCAGTCTGGAGAAATATCTCCAGAACCAGAACCTTTACTTATGAAAATCCTCACTCCAGACAAACTGAGACTATCAAATCACTGGGTCAGAGTTATATGGATCAGAGAAGACTGTGTACACTGATTCCTTAACTTGGAACCAGGAACATCTGGTCCCAGAGGTTCAGGTTCAATCACCAAACAGGAGAGTGGATCAGTACACCTGGATTTTGAGAGCTACTTTAAGACCTCTGCATCAAAGTCTCTCAACACCACTGACTCTTCTTTTCTAAGGAGAAGAAAAAGGTATGAAGGCCTCAAGTTAACCAGGATGCAACTGTCTGAACAGAAGAGAATTTCTGTATTCTTGGAGTCTGATCTGAGGACTTTGAGTTAGAGGTCTCCGAGTCCTTAAAAACTGTAAGCCAAACAGACAAAGCCTTCTCCAAGAGTATGGCCTCTCTTCTTGCTTTTAACACCAAGGGCAAAAACTACAAAAGTAAGAGACTCCTTGCAAGATATACCCTTCCACAGAGCATTCCAGGCTCTTAACATCCTAGTCTGTGGCAGACACTATTTCATTAAGTGCAGTGCTTCAAGGTTTCTCCAGATCTACCATAATTAAGGCTACGATTTGGTCATGGATATTTTTAGTAAAAGTCATTGACAGGTCATGGGCAATAAACAAAAATTCACAGAAGCCATGACCTGTCTCTCACTTTTACTAAAAACATCCCTGATAAAATGGGGAAGGAGGAGAGTCCAGCACCCTCCCTCCCCTCACCCCACTCCTGCAGCAGCTGGGAGGTGCAGAGTCCCCATTGCCCTGAGGGGCTGGAATGGAGGGGGTCCCCACACCACCTCTGCTGGCGGCTGGGGAGTTGTGGGGGGCCCCTTCCAGCGGCCACTGAGTAGCTCCGGGATCCCTCTGCTGCTGGCGGTGGCAGCTGGGCATCTCAGGGGTCCCCGGAGGCGGCCAGTCAGTTGCAGGGGGTCCTGACGCCTGTTGGGCTGCTGCAGGGGTTCCCTGCTGTTTGTGTGAGCGTGCTCAGTACACCCGAAGTTGCAAATTCAGTCAGATAGTTTTTCACACTACACAGCAGCTGGTCAGTTGCGGAGCCCGCAATGTCACGGAGGTCACTGGAAATCAAGATTCTGTGACTTCCTCGACCTCCGTGACATAATCATAGTCTCAACTATAATTAAATCCTTATCATAATCTCATTTAATCACTTGAACTACTCCCTACTGAATAACTGGTAGTATTAAACTAAATTACATAATCAGGGATAAGAAAATTGTTTAAAAAACTTCTTTAGAAGTGAAAAGCTGGGACATGAGAACAGGTAGGAGGCAGAGCCTTTGATAACTTCAGCTGAAATTTCAGAATGGGGAATCAAAGGGTGAATACCCTCTATCAGCTAAACCAAATTGCCAGATTGCATGTCATGACAAATAGCTCGTAAGAGGGGAATTTGCAGAGGCAATTTCAAGAAAGGGAACCTATGAAGATGGCCAGTTCTGAAAGGCAGACAGTAAGATTGCCCTTGGTCACTTTCAGTATAATAAGAAAATTATCTCTCTGTCAAGAAACAAACATAATTTGAATATGACCCATAAACAATTACGTCAACCTATAGTAACATCAGTACTAAAATTCAAGGGCATTAGTTTCACAACAAAAATAAACCAGCAATTCTACAACCTTCTTCAAAGAAAGATACAGTTATACTACAAAGTGATTCAGAGTAAAGGGTTTCATCGATCTTTCAATGGCAATTTTCAAATCTACTCCTCAGAATCAGGAAGTACAATTTGTAAATCACAATCCAGTACCATTGCAGATGCACTATTGGATCCCATATGCTAAAGTTATAAAGCATGATGCATAACTATCACACATTTAAACAGCAGTTTGGGGAAACATCAGAAGCTATGAAAAGTGTAACTTATTTTTGCTGACAAATATTAATTGCTCCATGTTAACAATTTTTGAACCATTATTAAGAAGAAAAAATAGCACACTAATGTATCAACAACATCTGTACAAAGTGGATGTTCTTCTAGACATAAAACAAATTCTTACACCGTAAGGGGAGGAAAGCAATTTTCCAAAGAGAACATTTATTATTAAATTTCTAAATTGCTGCCATGACACAGTGGGGAAGCAAATCAGAAGTTGCCTCCAGCAAGTCTGAAGTGTGATTAGTCTCTGCAGCTATTGGCTAATTGGAGTTCTACATTTGTTGTATTACCTCTGGGTCTAAATCATTTTGTTTTAGCAGAACCAGGCGGCCAGCATGGGATCCTCTGGGACATTGTAATGTCTTTGGAGCAGGCCAGCTTTTTTTTTTTTTTTTCCGTCAGTGCAGTACGATGACAAAGGGATTCTGACAGTGCTTTTCCATTGGTTATGCCTATACCAAAAGCATAACAGGTTGGACAACCCTAAGTTATTTAGCTGACATTATATCTGGCATATACCAGGTTAGTCTGTCTTTTATAAACTGAGCTGAGGCTGTGAATGCTACATACAGATACATTTGATATGTGATGACTTGATCTGGAAATTAATGTGGCAGACAAAGTACACTGAAAATATGATGACCCCTTCGGATTTACACCAATGTGCAATTCCAAATTTTCACTGGTATAACCAAGACCGGAATCTGGCCCTGAGTGTTCAGGAACCTACATGATGTTATACTTCACCTAAGTACTCACCATTATCTTGAAGGATATAAGTTATTGCTCTTATATTTTGCATCACTTTTATGGGTTTGTTAGAAAAATTAATCTTCTCTTGAGTCTGTTCTCTCTTTTCCTTTCTCTTTGGAGGCTGAGGAGATGACACCATGTCCCCTGCGTCACGGGAGCCAACAGTAGATTTAGATTGGCGATCATTTCCCTAAGAAAAGTAATTCAGAATTTTCATTGGTGAATACAGGATAGATTTTTTTTTAAGGTTTCAGAGTAGCAGCCGTGTTAGTCTGTATTCACAAAAAGAAAAGGAGGACTTGTGGCACCTTAGAGACTAACAAATTTATTTGAGCATAAGCTTTCGTGAGCTACAGCTCACTTCATCAGATGCATTCAGTGGAAAATACAGTGGGGAGATTTATATACACAGAGAACATGAAACTATGGGTGTTACCATACACACTGTAACCAGAGTGATCACTTAAGGTGAGCGATTACCAGTAGGAGAGCAGGGGGAGGTGGGGGAGGAACCTTTTGTAGTGATAATCAAGGTGGGCCATTTCCAGCAGTTGACAAGAACATCTGAGGAACAGTGGGGGGGCGGGGGGGGAATAAACGTGGGGAAATAGTTTTACTTTGTGTAATGACCCATCCACTCCCAGTCTCTATTCAAGCCTAAGCTAATTGTATCCAGTTTGCATATTATCTATCAAGCATTCTTACAACTACAATACCCACCTGCTGAAGTGAAGAAACAATTGACAGAGCCAGAAGAGTACCCAGAAGTCACCCACTACAGGACAGGCCCAACAAAGAAAATAACAGAATGCCACTAGCCATCACCTTCAGCCCCCAACTAAAACCTCTCCAAAGCATCATTAAGGATCTACAACCTATCCTGAAGGATGACCCATCACACTCACAGATCTTGGGAGACAGGCCAGTCCTTGCTTACAGACAGCCCCCCAACCTGAAGCAAATACTCACCAGCAACCACACACCACACAACAGAACCACTAACCCAGGAACCTATCCTTGCAACAAAGCCCATTGCCAACTGTGTCCACATATCTATTCAGGAGACACCATCATAGGACCTAATCACATCAGCCACACTATCAGAGGCTCGTTCACCTGCACATCCACCAATGTGATATATGCCATCATGTGCCAGCAATGCCCCTCTGCCATGTACATTGGTCAAACTGGACAGTCTCCACGTAAAAGAATAAATGGGCACAAATCAGACATCAACAATTATAACATTCAAAAACCAGTTGGAGAACACTTCAATCTCTTTGGTCACTCGATTACAGACCTAAAAGTTGCAATTCTTCAACAAAAAAACTTCAAAAACAGACTCCAACAAGAGACTGCTGAATTAGAATTAATTTGCAAACTGGATACAATTAACTTAGGCTTGAATAGAGACTCGGAGTGGATGGGTTATTACACAAAGTAAAGATATTTCCCCATGTTTATTCCTCCCCCCCCCCCCCCCCCCCGCACACACACACACTGTTCCTCAGACGTTCTTGTCAACTGCTGGAAATGGCCCACTTTGATTATCACGACAAAAGGTGTCGTCCCGTCCCATTTCTCCCCCCACCCCCTCGCTGGTAATAGCTCACCTTACCTGATCACTCTGGTTACAGGGTGTATGGTAACACTCATTGTTTCATGTTCTCTGTGTATATAAATCTCCCCACTGTATTTTCCACTGAATGCATCCGATGAAGTGAGCTGTAGCTCACGAAAGCTTAGGCTCAAATAAATTGGTTAGTCTCTGAGGTGCCACAAGTCCTCCTTTTCTTTTTGCGATTTTTTTTAAGTTTCACTGTAAGCTACCTAACTCATAGTTTATACAGCCAACAAGTATAAAAACAGACATATTCACAAGCTACCAGTGCTTTTAGATAATATCTAAAATAATCCAAGAAACCCTAACCTTTCATCAACCTGTTGTCAACTCAAAAAAGAAAAAAGGCAGTTCACTTAACTCAATTAATGCTGTGAATTTCCTGAGGAAAATCAGGCATGCCCTCTTTGATACAAGATTCATTCATGTGAATTAATCCATGCATACACACATAGCTGTATTTCCTGTATGCATAGACATATATAAAGTCATTGGATGTTCATAACCAATGCTATTGGTAAATAATTGATCACATGACCAAAACTACATTTGTATGTTGTTCTCCTAAGTGGCAACAGCACATGGCAGAGGCACTGGCAGATATCTGGCATTAGCACTGATGTTTTTCACTGTAGACACCCTGAAAGAGGCCTGCTGCTTCTGAATCACCTCTCCATTTTGCCTCGAGAAACTAAGCTGTGGATCTGGCCCCATGTCTCCTTATGGAGACTTACCATGGCAAATTCAGAAGACATATTTGAAAGTTATCTTTGAAGGAAGGCAAAATGACACAATAATGCATATTAAAGGGATATCTAGAAGCTGATTTTCACAGGAGCCCAGTCCCTCACACCTCCCACTGACTTCATTTGGAGTTGTGTCAACCTAATAATTTTCTCTAATTAAGCAGCATGCACTTTTTCCCTTTAATTAACCACATTTAAGTTTAACACAATCTTTAGCTTGAAAAAAATGTGATTTCCACGTGTTTTTTCCTTAGTTTAAACCAGTTCACAATAATTTTTATTAAAATTATACCATAAATATGTATGCAGCATACATTACATATCTCAGACACATACAATGCCATTTAGTTAAATCACAAAGGACAAGTAAATTCCACTCGGCACTTTCACTGGGTGCAGCTGTTTGAACAATTTCCAAAATACCTCTGAACAACATACTAATCCACAGAGGTCTCCCTACCAACACTACAGAAAGAGGGATTCTAGATGGACTCCTCCTGAAGGTCGAAACAGCAGACTGGACTTCTACATAGAGTGCTTCCGCCGACGTGCACGGGCTGAAATTGTGGAAAAGCAGCATCACTTGCCCCATAACCTCAGCCATGCGGAACGCAATGCCATCCACAGCCTCAGAAACAACTCTGACATCATAATCAAAAAGGCTGACAAAGGAGGTGCTGTTGTCATCATGAATAGGTCGGAATATGAACAAGAGGCTGCTCGGCAGCTCTCCAACACGAGTTTCTACAAGCCATTACCCTCTGATCCCACTGAGAGTTACCAAAAGCAACTACAGCATTTGCTCAAGAAACTTCCTGAAAAAGCACAAGATCAAATCCGCACAGACACACCCCTGGAACCCCGACCTGGGATATTCTATCTACTACCCAAGATCCATAAACCTGGAAATCCTGGGCGCCCCATCATCTCAGGCATTGGCACCCTGACAGCAGGATTGTCTGGCTATGTAGACTCCCTCCTCAGGCCCTACGCTACCAGCACTCCCAGCTACCTTCGAGACACCACTGACTTCCTGAGGAAACTTCAATCCATCGGTGATCTTCCTGATAACACCATCCTGGCTACTATGGATGTAGAAGCCCTCTACACCAACATTCCACACAAAGATGGACTACAAGCCGTCAAGAACACTATCCCCGATAATGTCACGACTAACCTGGTGGCTGAACTTTGTGACTTTGTCCTTACCCATAACTATTTCACATTTGGGGACAATGTATACCTTCAGATCAGCGGCACTGCTATGGGTACCCGCATGGCCCCACAGTATGCCAACATTTGTATGGCTGATTTAGAACAACGCTTCCTCAGCTCTCGTCCCCTAAAGCCCCTACTCTACTTGCGCTATATTGATGACATCTTCATCATCTGGACCCATGGAAAAGAAGCCCTTGAGGAATTCCACCATGATTTCAACAATTTCCATCCCACCACCAACCTCAGCCTGGTCCAGTCCACACAAGAGATCCACTTCCTGGACACTACAGTGCTAATAAACAATGGCCACATAAACACCACCCTATACCGGAAACCTACTGACCGCTATTCCTACCTGCATGCCTCCAGCTTTCACCCTGACCACACCACACGATCCATCGTCTACAGCCAAGCTCTGCGATACAACCGCATTTGCTCCAACCCCTCAGACAGAGACAAACACCTACAAGATCTCTGTCAAGCTTTCTTACAACTACAATACCCACCTGCAGAAGTAAAGAAACAGATTGATAGAGCCAGAAGAGTTCCCAGAAGTTACCTACTACAGGACAGGCCTAACAAAGAAAATAACAGAACGCCACTAGCGGTCACCTTCAGCCCCCAACTAAAACCCCTCCAACGCATTATTAAGGATCTACAACCTATCCTAAACGATGACCCTACACTCTCACAAGTCTTGGGAGACAGGCCAGTCCTTGCCTACAGACAGCCCCCCAACCTGAAGCAAATACTCACCAACAACCACATACCACACAACAGAACCACTAACCCAGGAACTTATCCTTGCAACAAAGCCCGTTGCCAATTGTGCCCACATATCTATTCAGGGGACACCATCACAGGGCCTAATAACATCAGCCACACTATCAGAGGCTCGTTCACCTGCACATCCACCAATGTGATATATGCCATCATGTGCCAGCAATGCCCCTCTGCCATGTACATTGCTCAAACTGGACAGTCTCTACGTAAAAGAATAAATGGACACAAATCAGATGTCAAGAATTATAACATTCATAAACCAGTCGGAGAACACTTCAATCTCTCTGGTCACGCAATCACAGACATGAAGGTCGCTATCTTAAAACAAAAAAACTTCAAATCCAGACTCCAGCGAGAAACTGCTGAATTGGAATTCATTTGCAAATTGGATACTATTAATTTAGGCTTAAATAGAGACTGGGAGTGGCTAAGTCATTATGCAAGGTAGCCTGTTTCCTCTTGTTTTTTCCTACCCCCCCCCCCCCAGATGTTCTGGTTTAACTTGGATTTAAACTTGGAGAGTGGTCAGTTTAGATGAGCTATTACCAGCAGGAGAGTGAGTTTGTGTGGGGGGGGGGGTGGGGGGGATGTGAGAAAACCTGGATCTATGCAGGAAATAGCCCGACTTGATTATGTAAAGAGTTGTCACTTTGGATGGGCTAGCACCAGCAGGAGAGTGAATTTGTGTGGGGGGGTGGAGGGTGAGAAAACCTGGATTTGTGCTGGAAATGGCCCACCTGTTGATCACTTTAGATAAGCTGTTACCAGCAGGACAGTGGGGTGAGAGGAGGTATTGTTTCATATTCTCTGTGTGTATATAAAGTCTGCTGCAGTTTCCACGGTATACATCTGATGAAGTGAGCTGTAGCTCACGAAAGCTCATGCTCAAATAAATTAGTTAGTCTCTAAGGTGCCACAAGTACTCCTTTTCTTTTTGCGAATACAGACTAACACGGCTGTTCCTCTGAAACCTGTCATTTAAATCTTGGACACTAGAGGGCCCTGTAATTCTACAAAGTGCCAACGTGGGCGGACTAGACAAGGACAGCATGTTTTTTCCCCGCTGCTGCAGTTGAGAGGCAATACCTGTCTTTAACATAGGTCTCAGGACTGACTTCACTACAATAACCTTTGCTTTAACAAAATCCCATACGTATTATGCACACTAGCATTTTTTTAAATAAAAACAACAGGTTCACTGTGATTCTTCTGATTTTTATTTAGTCAGTAGAAATGTCACCTTGTTTCATTTAAAGATGGCTTTTTAGTTTACTGAAGAATGAACGATATAGCCACATTTCAACTTTTCTTTCAGTGCCTACGGATTCCAAAATTCATAACATATTAGAGAGTGCTGGTCCATATCAGCACCAGCAGCAAAACTTTAGGTGCCCATTAAGGCCAATGGAATTACAATGATATACACTAGCTGAGAATCTTGCCTCAGATCATTAATATCAATACTGCACATTCCTAGAAAGTCTTTACATATATTAAAATGTCTACTGTGCATCAATGTGTCAACTGTGAATTTTTTTAATCTTGTCTGCATTACTTCTCTACATGGGATACAACCATAAAGCAGATAAATTCTGAATGTTAGCCTTTATTCTTGTTACCTTTTCTCACTTTTTTTTTCCAGACTTGTTATGATTAAATCAGACTAATAATAAAAAGCTAGACTGCTGAAATTTACATACAGTGAACAAAACAAGGAAACTGAACTTTATACTGATGTTTGTATCTTCTATTGAATTTAAACTGAATTGAGTGGAGGCTTTTTTTTTTCCAATTGTTTCATATTTTCTTTGTGTTCCATTAGGAGTTCTTTTTGGGAGGGGGTGGGGAGGGGGGAAATAGACTACAGGGTTTATGCTTATAGACTGTGGGCCTGATTTTCCACTCCCTTCAATGTCTGTGGTCATTTACCTCTTTGCACAGTGAATGCAAGCAGGGAATAAAATACTACCATTCTGATCTGGCAGCATTTTATACCCACTCTGCACAGATGTGCAGGTCAGACTAGGTGATCATGATGGTCCCTTCCGGACTTAAAGTCTATGAGTCCGTGAGATGTAAATGGCTATACAGGGTGTAAGGCAGTAGAGAATCGGGCTGTGAAGGATTCCTAGAGCATTGGACAGGCAACTCTTTTACGACCTGATTCAAAGCCCATTGAAGACCATGAAAAGACTCCCACTGTCTTCACTGGCCTTTGTATGAAGTCTTGATTGTGTATTTTCCTTAGTTGCATAAACTGAATTAGAAAAAGAGTCAAAACTTACAAGGATAGTTTACCAGAATTATGAGAAATATCTCAAAGCAACACTTGGTCTTTGGCTGTGTTCCAGAGGATGTTGTACAAAATAAAGAGGCCATTACAGCAACAATATTTTCTGATATATCTTTTGTCTAATTGACATGTGAATAGTTCCATATTCTTCAAGCAGTAATAAATATACCACCAGGTGGCTCTGGGTTTTATTATCACACGTTTAATTGAAACCCAAAGAATGGTGACTTTCCACCTGTTGGAATGAAGCACAGTTAGCAGCAAAAATCTTATTGTGACATTTGCTACTTACACTCCCTTTAGATTTTCGGGATCCCACAACAGGAGGCAGTGAAGAGGCTTTGGAACTGCAGAAACAAATAATACCTTAGGATTCTAAACACAGTCTATAATGTAAACACTATATGTGCCTTTATTATAATAAACAATGGTTTGTTTACCTAACTATGGCAACACAGTTAATTATTTTATCCAATCTACTATTTTACTAAGAAATCCCACTGATACCAATGTCAATTTCCTATTTACTAGGTTGCAGTTAAATGCCTAATCTTTAATTTGTGCAAACAAATGTATTGTAATTCCCATAATGTATACTTCAGGGGTTCTCAACCAGGGGTATGTGTACCCCTGGGGTATGCAGAGATCTTCCAGGGAGTACATCAGCTCATCTAGATATTTGCCTAGTTTTACAACAGACTACATAAAAAGCACTAGCGAAGTCAGTACAGACTAAAATTTCATACAGACAATGACTTGTTTATACAGCTCTGTATACTATACACTGAAATGTACGTACAATATTTATATTCCACTTGATTTATTTTATAATTATATGGTAACATGAGAAAGTCAGCAATTTTTCAGTAACAGTGTGCTGCGACACCTTTGTATTTTTAAGTCTGATTTTGTAAGCAAGTAGTTTGTAAGTGAGGTGAAACTTGAGGGTACACAAGACAAATCAGACTCCTGAAAGGGGTACAGTAGTCTGGAAAGGTTGAGAACCACTGGTATACTATATATCCTGAAAAATGTGAGGAGATATTCTGTTAATCTGTGCAAGATCCCCCTGGCACCTATAATTCAGAGTATCTTCATTGACTTCAGTGGAGCAATGCCGATTTACACCAGCTGAGGATCTAGCTCAATTTCCCTTGGGCTACACCTACACAATGAGCTAGGGGTCGATTCCCCTGCTCGTGCACACATACTCCCGTTAGGTCTCATTGGTGGGTATGTACTTGGCACTGCTCAGCCATGCCTCCACTACCACTACCCATGCTACCAGAGCTACGCTGCTCTTTATACTCACGCTAGCTCGGTGACAACTAGCGCAAGTATAGGTACACCAACAGGGGAAATCACACACCTAGCTCGTAGCATAGACATAGCCTTAGGCTATGCTTTGCACTACCTTTCCATTAGTGCCTCAAAAGTGTTTTCCCCAGAATATTTTGGGTTACTAATTCTCTCTGTATACAGTTCACTAAAGTCAGTATGTATTGTACTGGGGTTAATTTGTAAAATACAAGACAAATTCTGATATCACATCAGTTTCTCACTGGCACACGTCCAGTGATCTCAGTGGAATTATTCCTGATCTAGACCAGAGAAAGAGAGAGAATTGGGTCCACGTTTTTCTAAAGAATTTAAAAGATCGGTCCAATTTTTAAATTACAGTGATCCATCAGATACCCCTTATGAGCTCAATCTTGCAAACATTACCAGTGTAGTGCTTATTACCATGTATAGTCCCATGGAACTCAACGGGACTACTAATCGTATTTTTGCACCAAACCCCACAGTGGTTGTAGGATCAGGCCCTAAAAGAATACTCATGTGACGGGGCACTGGCTGGTCATTGGTGAACAAATGGTTAACTCCAGCTCAGCTCCCTTTTCTCCTTGCACAGGTAGTCAGGGGAAGGGCTGGAAGAGTGTGTAGTTGGGAAACAAAGTGGGGTGAGGGGGAAAGAATACCTTTAAGGAAGGTCATGCTCCACACCTGAGTCCTAGAACTGGCTTACAGCACCTTTTAAAAGAATGCATGCTCCGCACACCATACAAAATATAATGGCCCTCAGCCATTGTAAATCAGCATAGTTCCATTGAAGACCACAGAGCTATGTGGATGAACACCAGTAGAGGAAAAATCTGGATGGGCAGGGCTGAGCCAGAGAATCTCTCTCACGGTGTTCATGTTGTGGTACATAATCTCTCACTTTAATGGTACTTTTATGAGAGAAACACATCCTCCCTTCCTCTCAGTTTCCTTCCTCTCTCTGTTAATCTTTGTCCCCTTTTCTTTCTTATGGACTTCAACACAGGTTTTTCAAAAAATATAAATAAAGGTCTACTTCTGTGTTACATTTTGTGCGTCTCAAATAATGATTTGTGTTTTATTGAGTTTGGTTTGTAAACACAATGACACAAGTAGTATGAAAACACACACACATATAAAGAAAGCTTACCCCTGAGGTCTTCTTATTGTAGACTTGCTAAACAGTAGATCACCATAAGGCAACTTCTTAAACCTGTCTCTGCCCACTGCGACATAGAACTGCCCATTCTCCAGATCTGACCCACTCTGAACAAGTTTTCCATCTAAAGTATAAAGCCTGGCAAAACATTAATTGCAGTTTCAATTAGATTTCCTAAGTGCATTGAAAAGCTAGAGTAACCTATCCACTTAAAAATCATGACTGATTCTTTTCATCCTTAATTTACTGGACTTCAAATGCAGAGCTATAACAGTTGTCATACAAATACCGCTATCTCCCCAAAGAATCAAATACAAGGAAAGAAATATCCAAGTAACCATCCACATCACAACTTGGATCAAGCCTCATGGTACTTGGGATCCAAGCAGGTGAGCAGAGAAATCGAATTTGGGACTGAATTGTCATGGGTGAACTGTGACAGCTAATGAAACAAAAACTATTGGAAGCAGATAGAGGGTTTCCTCTATCCAGTAACTGGAATAAGTATAAGAACTACTGGATTTCTGTACTCACAGAAACGTTATTCTCACTATGCTCTGCTCTCTAGAGCTACATGTGATCTATTACACTGGCTCTCAACCTTTTTCTTTCCAGGACCTTCTTTTCCAGGATCCACTTCCTGTTCAGCTACATGGAAAAGGCAGGTAGGTCATCATCCCAAGATTCAGAACTCATTGTCTATTCATTTCAAGTGTGAACATAATTATGTGTAGTACTTTTATTCACACAGGGTATCTATGCTGGGATTTTTTTGTTCTGGTGGGTATTGTTAATATATTATCAGGTCACTTTTACATTATAGTAGTGTTTCTCTGCTGGGTTTTTTTTGTTCTGGTGGGTTAATATATTATCAGGTCACCTTTAGATTATAGTAGTGTTTCTCAAACTGGGGTCCGCAGACCCCTGGAGGTCCCAAAGGGTGCCCCAGGGGGTCTGCGGGCCCGTTGATCAACGCCTCGCCCTCTCTCCTGGCAAGAGGTCTCCGTGCACTGCCCACTACCCGGGCGCTGACTCCACAGCTCCCATTGGCCGGGAACTGCAGCCAATGGGAGCTTGGGAGTGGTGCCTGCGGGAAGGGGCAGTGTGCGGAGACCCCTGGCCCCCCCACCTAGGAACTGCTACCAGAGAGATGTGTCAGTCGCTTTCTGGAGCCGCCTGAGTTCCCAGAGTCCCTCCCGGAGTCCACACCCTGCACCCCAATCCCGTAGTGAAAGCCTGGTGAAAGTGAGTGATGGTGGGGGAGAACGAGCAACAGAGGGAGGGGGGATGGAGTGAGCGGAGCCGGGGCCTCGGAAAAGGGGCGGAGAAGGGGCATGGCCTCGGGAAAGGGATCAGGGCGAGGGGTGGCTTGGGGGTCCTCAAAAAATTTTAAATCAAAATGGGGGTTCTTGGGTTGCTAATGTTTGAGAACTACTACATTATAGCAAGGAACAGTATGTAAAAACAATTAAAATACCAAGAGCTTATGTCTGTTGGAATCTTTACCATAATAATCTCGGTATACAGAGTAACAGATTATTGTGTCTACACATGCATTTACTGAGGGTGAAGGAAGAAACTCGTTGCTTGGGGGGTTTCTATTTCTCTTCTGTCAGAATCACCTTATTTCTAAGTCTCTGATTTTATACAAGAAAGACCACAAGGGCAGAGGGGGAATCACTCTATATTGACCAGGTTCTACCCTGTGCAGCACATTCCACAACTCAACAACAGGAGCATGTTTACATAATTAAATTTACATTCAAACATCTGTATTTAAGAAGCCTTCTAGAGGGCACGTGCATGTATCACATTTGGGGTCAATGTATACCTTCAAACCAGCGGCACTGCTATGGGTACCCGCATGGCCCCACAGTATGCCAACAGTTTTATGGCTGACTTAGAACAACGCTTCCTCAGCTCTCGTCCCCTAATGCCCCTACTCTACTTGCACTATATTGATGACATCTTCATCATCTGGACCCATGGAAAAGAAGCCCTTGAGGAATTCCACCATGATTTCAACAATTTCCATCCCACATCAACCTCAGCCTGGATCAGTCCACACAAGAGATCCACTTCCTGGACACTAAGTGCTAATAAACAATGGCCACATAAACACCACCCTATACCGGAAACCTACTGACTGCTATGCCTACCTACATGCCTCCAGCTTTCACCCTGACCACACCACACGATCCATTGTCTACAGCCAAGCTCTACAATACAACCGCATTTACTCCAACCCCTCAGACAGAGACAAACAGGTACAAGATCTCTATCAAGCATTCTTACAACTACAATACCCACCTGCGGAAGTGAAGAAACAGATTGACAGAGCCAGAAAAGTACCCAGAAGTCACCTACTACAAGACAGGCCCAACAAAGATAATAACAGAACGCCACTAGCCATCATCTTCAGCCCCCAACTAAAACCTCTCCAAAGCATCATCAAGGATCTACAACCTATCCTGAAGGACGACCCATCACTCTCACAGATCTTGGGAGACAGGCCAGTCCTTGCTTACAGACAGCCCCCCAACCTGAAGCAAATACTCACCAGCAACCACACACCACACAACAGAACCACTAACCCAGGAACCTATCCTTGCAACAAAGCCCGTTGCCAACTGTGTCCACATATCTATTCAGGGGACACCATCATAGGGCCTAATTACATCAGCCACACTATCAGAGGCTCGTTCACCTGCACATCTACCAATGCGATATATGCCATCATGTGCCAGCAATGCCCCTCTGCCATGTACATTGGTCACACTGGACAGTCTCTACGTAAAAGAATAAATGGACACAAATCAGATGTCAAGAATTATAACATTCATAAACCAGTCGGAGAACACTTCAATTTCTCTGGTCACTCGATTACAGACCTAAAAGTCGCAATATTACAACAAAAACACTTCAAAAACAGACTCCAACGAGAGACTGCTGAATTGGAATTAATTTGCAAACTGGATACAATTAACTTAGGCTTGACTAGAGACTGGGAGTGGATGGGTCATTACACAAAGTAAAACTATTTCCCCATGTTTATTCCCCCCCTCCACCCTCCAGTGTTCCTCAGACGTTCTTGTCAACTGCTGGAAATGGCCCACCTTGATTATCGCTACAAAAAATTTCTCCCCCTCCTCCCCACCGCTCTCCTGCTGGTATTAACTCATCTTAAGGGATCACTCTCCTTACAGTGTGTATAACACCCATTGTTTCACGTTCTCTGTGTATATAAATCTCCCCACTGTATTTTCCACTGAATGCATCCGATGAAGTGAGCTGTAGCTCATGAAAACTTATGCTCAAATAAATTTGTTAGTCTCTAAGGTGCCACAAGTACTCCTTTTCTTTTTGCGAATATACTGACACAAGCAAATATTATTAATTTCTCAACAAGGCCACCTCAACAAGCTTTTTCCCAAATGATATATACAGATATGTGCAAGATGACAGAGCTGAGCAAAGTCAGAAAGTTCTGTATTTTATAAAAGAGAAAAAGCTACTTTTCCCCGTAATTCTTTTTACACTAACTTCCAAGAGTCAGTATTAGTCAGATGAATCCATTGCCGTTAGAGGCCAGACACACACTTTGTTTAATCTTGCATGAAATTAAAAAAAAGGCACAATTTGCAAAAACACTCTGACATATTCGTGTAACCCATAATGCATTATTAATCCCCCCAGATGTGGAAGTTCCTCCGTTTTCTAGGTGTAACAAATTGTATACTAACATAGGCAACTTTTTAATTCTATTTTATATGAATACCAATCTCAGCTTTTAAAAAATAAGAATGACTTTGCTGTTTCCTTGCATATCTAGTATGTCATCCCAAATGCACTTCCATTACTACAAAGTATACTTAGTGGTTATTTTTTAAATACAAACATTTAATGGTAATGGCAGCACTTGAAAAAACACTTATGCTTCATTGCCACATAAAAGCCACCAGTAATGATGAAACATTAATGAGCAAACAAGCCCACAAAGACAAGGAAACCTAAAATCAATAAGGAAACTCATTTCTGAATTCACCTCATTGTGTTTGTTAGACCACACAATGCTTTGAGAACCCTGGAAAACAGGAAAATTAATAAAAAGAAAAGGAGTACTGGTGGCTCCTTAGAGACTAACCAATTAACTAACCAACTAACTAACCAACTAACCAGGAAAATTAATGTAGTTTAGGAAATAGAACTCTCCCATATAAATGTCAGTGGGTGTGGATATGGGTGTATTAAATAGATCTTTAACGTTGTCTAATGTATACTTTTATGCTTTAAATGCCATTTTTGTTGTTCTTTTTCAATGTTGTCAGCCTAATGAACCACCTGAAAACCTTAACAACAAATATCTGGCAGCCTCTAGTTAAGTTTCTCACTAAAAATAATAAAGCCTGATAATTGAATTAAACATAATCAGCTGTTTAAAGTGAAAACAATAACAACAATGCATTTAGCAAAGGAACTTGATTAAAAAAAATTATTAGACCTGCCAAGTATCACATACGTTGTGTGACATTCATGCCTACAGCTTTTTCCCCATCCACCCAGTCATACCTGCCCACAGCCCAGCTGGTTTCTCATGTATCCCTGTTAGGCATCAGAGATACCTCTGCAGTGATTCCTTCTGGGGGATGCTGGGGCAGCTACTCTGCAGAGGGCCTCACTCTCTGCTTCCCTTCCTGCATCTGAGCCAGAGGTGGTGGCAGGGACATAAAGCGAAGCACTGGTGCCTAGGCTTCTTGCCTTCCACAACCTTGCCCACCCATCCAGCTGCTTCAGGCTCCCAATTACCACCTCCCTCTTCCCCTCACCTTGCCTAGATACGCCTCACTTCATCACCAACTCCCCCAACCAACTCACCTGTCCTGGCATACACCTCTCCCCCCCATGCCACACCTTCCCCCTCACCTCCAGGCACCCTGTACCTCCCCACCAGAGGCCCCTCAGGCACAGGCGATGCATGGGGGGGGCGGGGCAAAGAGGGTCAAATGGTCCCCTTCCAGATTTTTGCTTGGTCTGCTGGGTGGAGAGAGAGGGGCTCTGTCCTTCTCCCACTGCACCTGTCCCCCAGCACACTCAGCCCCTGTCCCTGGCAGCCGGGCCCAGGTAGGGAGCAGAGGAGGCAGGACCAGCCACTTCCCACACCCACCACTCCGGGTCACTGCTTTGTGCAACACAGCAGCAGCCTGCAAGAGCCTGGCTGGGGAGATGGCGGCAGTGGGCCACCCCCAGCTCGGGCCCGGGTGGAATGTGCCAGGGGGCAGGCACAGCAGGAGAAGGACAGAGTCGTCCCCCCTCCTGGAGGTAACTCTGATTGGGCTGGGAGAGCGTGGTCAGGGCTGTCCCTAGCTATTCTGGGGCCCTACACAGCACTCCCCTCGGGGGGAGTTGGTGCGGGGACTGGCTCCAGGCCTCCGCCGGGGTGGGGGGGGGCCTGGCTGGCTTGAGGGGCAGGAGGGAACCGCCCCCCAGCACTCATCAGCGGCGCAGCTGGGGCCAGGTCACTGCACTTCCTGCAGCCAGTGAGTGCAGGCCCAGTCCTGCTTCAGTCCTCAGGGGCGGGAAGAAGTGGGAAAGGGGCAGGGCTGGAGTGGAGCAGGGGTGGGAAGAGGCGGGGCTGGGGCGGAGCAGGGGCGGGGGCCCGGGGAAGAGGTGGAGCAGGGGCTGGATCAGCATGCAGCTGTGCAGGGCACCAGGAAATTTGGTGTCCCAAATTTCCTGGTGCCCTACGCAGTTGCGTACTTTGCGTATGGGTAAGGGCGGCCCTGAGCGTGGTGGCCCCAGGTTGGGGTCAGGACAGGAGAGGTTGCTGGGCAAAGGAGACAAATGGGGCGGTCACATGTCCTCCCCCTTAGATTGTGCCCCTCCTGCCAGCATTAGGAGGCATGCGTTGTTTACGTCAGGTACTGCAGATAGGTTCCCATCTACCTCTCTCATAGACTCCCCTTCTTCCACTGCTCTGCACATATTTGTTTGTGATTCCCCTCCTTCCTGCACCTGCCACCGCTCCTGGGGAGTGTGGCAGGGAGAATCAGTGACTTGATAAATGTCATGCATGAAACTACACAAAACTTGGCAGCTATGTTGTTAATGATGCGGAAAAGAAAAACACCACACATGTAGTGTCATTCTCATAATTCTGTTTTTTCTTGTTTAATAAGAAGTTATATCTTTCTGGCATCAATGGTCTCACAGGATGACAACACAGTGACTGTAAACCACAGCAATTAATTTGTAACTTATTAAGGAACAATGATCACTTTACTAACTAATTTAATATGTACTCCTAGCATTTTAAGGAACAGAATATGAAAACTAGGTTAATAGGAAACCAGAAGAGGAAAACACTGAATGGCTGAAATGCCATGCATAGGCGCCGACTCTGTGGGTGCTCCGGGGCCGGGGCACCCACAGGTAAAAAATGCTGGGTGCTGAGCACCTACCAGCAGCTTCCCTATCAGCTCTCCCCCACCCTCTCCCAGTGCCTCCTGCCCACCGGCGGGCCCAGCGAATCAGCACCTTCCCATCCTTCCACCTCCCCAACCTGCCTCCTACCCGCCGCGATCAGCTGTTTCACAGCGCCCAGGAGGCTTTGGGGTGGGAGGGGAGAGGAGCAAGGACACAGTGCGCTCAGGGGAGGGGGCAGAACTGGGTGGGAAGAAGTGGGGCGGAAGTGGAGCGAGGGCGGGAAGAGGCTGGGTGGGGGTGGGGCCTTGGGGGAAGGGACGGAGTGGGGGCAGAGCCTGGGGCAGAGCCAGGGGTCGAGCACCCCCCAGCACTTAGGAAAGTCGGGGCCTGAGATGTCGTCATGTGCATTTTTATCATCTATTCTTGAAAATAACACAAAACACTGAACTGCAACCATAGTTACCTATAGAATAATTTATACCTTACTGCACGTAATTTGCTTATTTGTTTAATCAAGTAGTGACAAAGAGCAAAGTTCTAATGGTTTATTAATTTCAAAACAATCTGGAGGTGGAAACAGAGGGCCAAGTTTTCAGCTGGTAAAAAGTGATATCACTTCACTGGAGCTACAATTTACACCTGCTGAGGATCTGACCGAGAGAGTTGTCATGTATGTTTACATCTATTTTACTGTATATAACAACTTAGATGTCCCAAAAAACACTGTTTTGTGAATCTAGTGATGTTGACAGAAACATGGGGCCGGGAATGATGGAACTGGATGGAAGCTAGCTGGCGGAGAGTCAGCCCACACAAGACTGAGGTTACACAGTGGGGGAGACTTTTTCATCTCCTATTATTTTGGGGGGAGTTTCTCTTTTTGTGATACAGCTTTACAACCTGAGGGTCTTACTGACTCCCACCTGCTCCAGAATGGTTTAGTAAGCAACAGTTGCAAAGAGTGCTTCATTGATACAGGGCTGTGACCTTTTCTCTCAGATGCAGACCTTACCTAAGTTAATCATGCCTTTCCCATCTGGAAAGTGGATTACTGAAATGTGCCCTACGTGGGGATATACTGGAAGGCCACAAATTTTGTTAGTGCAGAATTTGGCAGCCTGCTTACTTCACAGTGTTTCCCATAGAGAACACATTTAATCTGTGCTCAAGGACTTGAACTGGCTCCCAGATCATTTCCAAGTGCAATTAAAGGTGCTGATTTTAAGCTTTAAAGCCCTAAACGATTTGGGAACTATCTACCTGAGCGATCATCTCTCTCCTAATCGATATTGTGTCAACGGAGATGAGCTGAGATGCTTGTATAACTTTGGAACCTGTTTCCCACCTTGGTCTGACAGAGATTGAGCTGGGTGACTTTCTGAGCATACTGCAGGGTCCAAGTCATCAGAAAATGGTGGGTTGTGGATAGAGTGAGTTGAAATAAATTAGGTGGGCCAGTTTCCCATTGAAAAATGCTGGGGGGTTTTAACTGAAATATTTTGTGGGAACATGTCAATTTTGATAAAACATTTTATGACAAAAGTCAAAACGTTTCGTTTCAACAATGTTAAAACATTATATTTTGACTTTGTTTTTTTTTATTTTGTTTTGATTTTGTTACATTAAATATTAATGTTAATATAATAATATATATTATATTTTAAATTCTGTATGTCGAAACTATGAAGCTAAAACAAACCACTTCAACTGTACTGAATCAATTTTTATGGAACTTTCATTTAAGTGGAAATTCAAAACTTCAGATTTTCATTCTGATTAGGAACAATTTTTTTCAAAATGTCAGAATATCCTGTGGAACAGAAATTCAGTTCCCAACCAGCTCTATTTATAGAGATTTAAAAGATATGTCAATATGTAAAGTATATATTATAAATATACAACTTCCCCGTACCTGTGCACAGCTCCACTTCTGAGGGTTACTTTTTCTGTCACCATTTCAAGAACATGATCCCATTGATTTAGTGTTTTTCTAGGAATGAAGAGGCGCACTGCTGGATTTATAAGGTCTCCATTAGCAATCAGACTGGAAGAATAAAGGAAAGTTAAATAATGTGTAGCTGTGTTTAAATAAAACTCAATAGAAACAAGAAAAAGATGATAGTGGATTACCTCCCCTAACTGAAAATCCTACTTACAAAATAGTGCATGGCTCTTGAAGTGGTTTTCGAAAACGTGCTGACACATTGATTCTACTGTGAGTAACTGGCTTCACCTGGAAGGACAAAAGTATATAGTCATTTATTCTGTCTTTATCTTAGGACAGGATTTTAAAAAAAAATTATTTCATTTTATTTTTACTTAACTCCTCTTTTTCCAGCAGTAGGTTTAACTAACTTCACACTACTGCCATCTGGCACTAAGTACCCTCTGTGGTACAGCAACATACTATAAAAAGAAAAGGAGTACTTGTGGCACCTTAGAGACTAACCAATTTATTTCAGCATAAGCTTTCGTGAGCTACAGCTCACTTCATCGGATGCATACTGTGGAAAGTGTAGAAGATCTTTTTATATACACAAGTACTCCTCTTCTTTTTGCGAATACAGACTAACACAGCTGTTACTCTGAAACCCAACATACTATAATGACTAGGGCCCTTCTTGAGGGAACTATATTAGGTTATAAAACTTGACCTTTTGCCTTCATGAAAACCTTATGCCCCCCAACCCTTATAAAGCTTTCCTCCTATCCCTCCCAATATGCAGGTGTTATGTCACCATAAGCATACACTGCCACAAAATCTGTACTGAAGTTCAGAGCTCTGCAGATGCCATTACTGACTTGTCAGTAAGTGCTGCTGAGTCACACAAGGGTCAGCCTCCCAAACTTCACCCCTGACTTCTGACAGTGTTTCAGTCTTAGTTCTCATAGTTCATGCCTACTGGTTCGGAAAGTTAAACCTGCATCTTCAATTCAGTATAATAGCTAAGTACCTCTAGGCCTCAGAGTTTAATAAATATTTTGCTCTTATACAGCCCTTTTCATCCAGCTCTTTTTATTATCAAAGCTCTTTACAAAGGTTGGTAAGTACGAGCCTCGTTTTACAGATGGGAAAAGGCACACCGAGGTTAAATGACTTACTCAAGTAGAAGCTTGTGGCATTCAAAATAGAACACAGGCTGCCTGATCTCCAGACATCGGCATTAATCACTAGACCATGCTGCCCCCCTTTTCAATAAACACTTTGTTCAAGGTGCTCAGTAGTCATGACATTAATATTGAATAGAAAGTTATCCAATGCTAGGTTTCCATATAGCATTCATCACATTCTTTCAAATTTTCAAGTAAAAAAAATAAACACATAAAAGGTAAACACATCTTCTTCCCCCCCAAAAATCAACTAAAGGGAAGACCTTAAATCTACTATAATTCACAAATCATTGAGCCAGGTGGGCTGAGAAAATCCCAAACAAACATCCAAAAATAAAGGAAAATGTATTTACAATCTCACAATACCCCAAGAAAGGGTTACAGGTTTGAAGGATTCAACACACCGTACTCACAAATAGAAACATGCTTTGCAATACTTATATAGTTAGCACAGGTTACATGCCCAATCATAGGATGAAAAATAGCCCATGCTTTAGTCCCTTATAAGTTTTATCAGTCCTCGTCCACACATACAAGTTGTATCAATTTAATTAATAAGCCTCATTTCAACTTGGGGAAAACTAACATTTATATCTTCAAATGGCTTTACAAACAAAAATTAATTCAACCTGAAAATGCCCTGTAAGTATTATCATCTGCCTTGTACAGATTGGAAAACTGACAGAGGTTAAGGGACCTACCAGATAGTCACAAATTTTAGGGTCAGGAGAGGTTATTATGACCATCTAGTCTAGGGGTCTCAAACTCAAATGATCACAAGGGCCACATGAGGACTAGTACATTGGCCCGAGGGCCGCATCACTGACATCCCCTCCCCCCGCTGCCCCTGTCCCCGCCCCCACTCCACCCCTTCCATGAGGCCCCGCCCCTGCCCCACATCTTTCCACCCCTTCCCTGCCCCCATTACAACCCCTTCCCTGGAGGGACCTCGAGAGGTCATCCAGTCCAGTCCCCTGCACTCAAGTATTATCCCAGGACTAAGTATTATCTAGACCATCCCTGACTGGTATTTGTCCAACCTGCTCTTAAAAATCCACAATGATGGAGATTCCACAACCTCCCTAGGCAATTTATTCCAGTGCTTAACCACTCTGACAGTTAGGAATTTTTTCCTAATGTCCAACCTAAACCGCCCTTGCTGCAATTTAAACCCATTGCTTCTTGTCCTATCCTCAGAGGTTAAGAAGAACAATTTTTCTCCCTCCTCCTTGTAACAACCTTTTATGTACTTGAAAACTGCTATCATGTCCCCTCTCAGTCTTCTCTTCTCCAGACTAAACAAACCCAATTTTTTCAATCTTCCCTCATAGGTCATGTTTTCTAGATCTTCAATCATTTTTGTTGCTCTTCTCTGGGCTTTCTCCAATTTGTCCACATCTTTTATGAAATCTGGCACCCAGAACTGGACATAATACTCCAGTTGAGGCCTAATCAGCATGGAGTAGAGCGGAAGAATTACTTCTCGTGTCTTGCTTACAATACTCCTGCTAATACATCCCAGAATGATGTTTGCTTTTTTTGCAACAGCATTACACTGTTGACTCAGATTTAGCTTGTGATCCACTATGACCCCCAGATCCCTTTCCACAGTACTCCTTCCTAGGCACATTTCCCATTTTGTATGTGTGCAACTGATTGTTCCTTCCTGAGTGGAGTACTTTGCATTTGTCCTTATTGAATTTCATCCTATTTACTTCAGACCATTTCTCCAGTTTGTCCAGATCTTTTTGAATTTTAATCCTATCCTCCAAAGCACTCGCAACCCCTCCCAACTTGGTATCATCCACAGACTTTATAGGTGTACTCTCTATGCCATTATCTAAATCATTGATGAAGATATTGAACAGAATCAGACCCAGAACCGATCCCTGTGGGACCCCACTCGTTATGCCCTTCCAGCATGACTATGAACCACTGATAACTACTCTCTGGGAATGATTTCCCAACCAGTTATGCACCCACCTTATAGTAGCTCCATCTAGGTTGCATTTCCCTAGTTTGTTTATGAGAAGGTAATGCGACAGAGTATGAAAAACCTTACTAAAGTCAAGACATACCACATCTACCGCTTCCCCCCTATCCACAAGGCTTGTTACCCTATCAAAGAAAGCTATCAGTTTGGTCTGCCACAATTTGTTCTTAACAAATCCATGCTGACTGTTACTTATCACCTCATTATCTTCTAGGTGTTTGCAAATTGATTGCTTAATTATTTGCTCCATTATCTTTCCGGGTACAGAAGTTAAGCTGACTGGTCTGTAATTCCCCGGGTTGTCCTTATTTCCCTTTTTATGGATGGGAACTACATTTGCCCTCTTACAGTCTTCTGGAATGTCTCCTGTCTTCCATGACGTTTCAAAGATAATTGCTAATGGCTCAGATATCTCCTCAGTCAGCTCCTTAAGTATTCTAGGATGCATTTCATCAGGCCCTGGTGACTTGAAGACATCTAACTTGTTTAAGTAATTTTTGACTTGTTCTTTCCCTATTTTAGACTCTGATCCTACCTCATTTTCACTGGCATTCACTATGCTAGACATCCAATGGCCACCAACCTTCTTGGTGAAAACCAAAACAAAGAAGTCATGAAGCACCTCTGGCATTTCCACATTTTCTGTTATTGTCTTCCCCCCCTCATTGAGTACTGGGCCTACTCTGTCCTTAGTCTTCCTCTTGCTTCTAATGTATTTGTAGAATGTTTTCTTGTTACCCTTTATGTCCCTAGCTAGTTTGATCTCATTTTGTGCCTTGGCCTTTCTAATTTTGTCCCTACATACTTGTGTTATTTGTTTATATTCATCCTTTGTAATTTGACTGAGTTTCCACTTTTTATAGGACTCTTTTTTGAGTTTTAGATCATTGAAGATCTCCTGGTTAAGCCAAGGTGGTCTCTTGCCATATTGCCTATCTTTCCTATGCAGTGGGATAGTTTGTTCTTGTGCCCTTAATAATGTCTCTTCGAAAAACTGCCAACTGTCTTCAGTTGTTTTTCCCCTTAGACTTGCTTCTCATGGGATTTTACCTACCAACTCCCTGAGTTTGCTAAAGTCTGCCTTCTTGAAATCCATTGTCTTTATTGTGCTGTTCTCCCTCCTACCATTCCTTAGAATCGTGAACTCTACCATTTCATGATCACTTTCACCCATGTTGCCTTCCACTTTCAAATTCTCAACCACTTCCTCCCTATTTGTCAAAATTAAATCTAGAACAGCCTCCCCCCTAATTTTCAGGTTTATCTACAGCATATCTTTTAGAAAGACATCCAGTATTGATTTAAAGACTTCAAGAGATGGAGAATCCACCACATAGTTAGGAAAATTGTCCAATGGCTAGTTACCCTGACTTTAAAATGTGCATCTTGTTTCTACTCTGAATTTCTCTAGCTTCACCTTCCAGTCATTGGCTCTTGTTATGTATTTGTCTGCTAAATTAAAGATCCTTCTCTATCAGAAATGTTCTCCCCACATAGGTATTTATAGAACGTGACCAAGTCACCTCTTAACCTTCTCTTTGATAAACTAGAATTAGCTACTTTTTTCTCTCCCCATAAGGCAGGTTTTCCAAAGTGTGGACACCAGAACTGGACACAGTATTCCAGTAATGGTCTCATTAAGACAGTATATATTATACATCTCCCTGCTTCTACTTGATATTTCCCTTAGACATCCAAAGATCACATTTGCTCTCTTAATCACCACATCACACTGCTGAATTCATTCAGGGTGAATAAATGGGCCCAAGTCAAAGGTTTTAACATGATCCTGTAACTGTCCAACCCTAAGCAGTTTTAAACAAGGTTTGGTACACAGAGACTTCAGTCTGCTTTTGTACTATGGCAAACATCCTGTTAAAAATCTTGTAACCCTTTATTAAAAATACTAAAAAGAAGGAAAAACAGTTATAGCATTTGAAATGTTAAGTAAGGTTTTCATTTAAGCATCCATCATTCCCTATCACTTTAACTGTAGAGAGCCTTTAGAAGGGGGTGGGAAGGAAACCTTGTTTGACAGTCTATCAGATAATATTAAAGTTGGTAATAACTGTCCTTTTGGGGAGAAGAGAAGCCATTAGTTGAAATGGGCTGGAGCTGTTGTTAAAGTCTGATCCCATTTCCTAAAAGGCAAAACAAGATACATGCAAAAGGGTAGAGAAAAGAAGAGCAAAAATAAAAAATCCAGCTTCTGTCTCTGATGTTGACTCTCACTTGCAATCTCACCGCTGGAGAAACCCTGGCATGGTGCATGGTCTTATCAGCCACTTCTGAGACCTGGCAAATTGTACCAGCATCAAGCCATTTACAGCCATTTACAGCTGCCTCTTTCTATTTGCAGGCTTAAAGCAAGTTGTGAAATACGCCGTCTTGGTTGGCTAAGCCAGGCTTATTAGACAGAAGGCAAAAGGAGAGAAATAGTAAAAGAGAAGAAATAAGGCAGGGAAGGAGACGAACACATGAGATGGGGGAGAAGGGAGGTGACAAAATCTCACATCCCAGGTTGTGTTTGGGATTTAGTTGGAGCTGGTGGAGGTGGCAATGCCATCTGGTACCTCTCTCTGGCCTACTCTGGTCAGAACATCTCTCAGGATTTGGACGAAGAAGGTACAGGGTCCCAGGAGAAAGTGGAAGTGGTAGTCATGATGGTGAAACTCACTCTTTTCCTTCTCTCGTATCTCAGTCAGTCAGTGTCATGGTAGGCCCTCTGCTTCACCTCCACTCATCCATCCATATTTTCCCCCCAAACTCTCTTTTTGAGGATCCCAAAAGGGAGTGATGGGTGGAAAGTCCCATCCCCTCATTATTTTGTCCACCAATTAGGCCTAATTTCTGACACACCAATTTTGGTTGATTGATTTCTGGTTCCACACTTTTCTTCTTTTCCGGACATAATCTTAACACAGTCCTTTAATTATAACAGTAGGCCTTTTGGTTTAGGCTAATTCAGTCTGCCTCGCCTTTGCACCTTTTCCACATCAACATTTGTTGTTGTAGGTTATTCTGACACTTTATAAACTATCTCACAGCTTTTACAGTTGCGCTCATGATTAAGATAAATTTGTAGGCCCAATTATCACAACAGAGTTTATGGCAGATAGTTATTGATTCTGATCCGCAAATTGCTTTCAGAGTCACTACTTTCCAAAATACAGTCCCATCATCCTATATATACACCCTTTGTTCACAGATGTATGACCTTGCATTTGGCTGTATTAAAAGACAAATTGTTCAAGTAAGCCCACTTTACCAAGCAACCCAGATAATTCTATAGAATTGACTTGGCCATATCATTACCGCTGCACCAATTACTGTATCATCTGCAAACTTTACCAGCAATGATTTTATATTTTCCTCCAGATTATTGATAAAGATTTTGAATAGCATCAGGCTATTTGAGTAAGGAAGGAACCTTACGAGAAGCACTCCCTATGGATGATGATTCCCCATTTGCAATCACTTTTTGAGATCTATCAGTTAGCCAGTTTTTAATCCATATAATGTGTACTTCATTGACATTGTATATTTGTCTGTTATATTTATACAGGTATCTTTGTCAGCCAAATTAGTCAATGGTAGAGCTAGGATTAGAACTCAGAAATTCTTGGCTCTATGTTTAATCAACCAGTTCAGTACTGTCACTCAACCTCTGCACATTTTCAGGTAGCCCATTGCTTAGAATTGCATGTTTTGCTATGAAAGGAAGGAGACTCGGGATGCTAGTCACCAAGGGTCATTTCTTGAGAGAATCTAAGCATGTGTAACCCTTTGATTTTTTGCATTGGGGATGGGTAGAGGGAGGGGAGAGGATTTGCCTTGCCATAGCAGGGGTCTGAGGGCTCAAAGATTCCATTTCCCAAACCTGCAGAACTCTTGGGATGCACCACAGAGTAATTCTGTGTAATGACCACTCTCCATAGATGTCCTGTCCCCTTCAGCCCATTTGACACTGACTGCTCATCACAACCACTGCTGCCCCAGAAATGGTTTTCAAACTGTGGGGCAGGCCTCCCAAGGGAGGCCCGAGCTGTGTGCTTTATTTATTGTTGTTGTTGTTATGAGCTCTGGCTGTCAGCCCCAGGTAGCTGGGGCTCATGCAGAAGGGCTGTGCACACCTGAGAGACAGGGATAAAGGGGACAGCCAGAGCTCTGCCACCTGAGCTCTCTTGCCCCCCTCCCCCAATTCCTCATTGGGAGGTAGTGGGGCTCCAGCTGTCAGCCCCGAGGTGGCGGCAGCAGCAGCAGCAGCAGCAGCACAGAAATAAGGATTCAAGAGAACGCTAAGGCTGCTGTGAAAAGTGGTGGGTGGCGATATGTATACTGGGATGGGCGTGGGGGGGGGGGCAGATGTGTAAATGACTACAGACACAACGAAGGGGGGGGGCAATCAAAAAAGTTTGAGAACCACTGCCCTAGAGGGGCATGTCCACACCCTGGAGGAGTAAGCAGTGTAAATGACCTCAAACTGTCTGCAGTAATTGATGCTATTTTGGCATGGGAGAATGGGAGAGGCTGAGGTAGAATTTAACGGACTGCAAAATGCTGCCCATTTAGAATAGCATTCCCCCCACACTTCAGATGTGCATGAAATGACTTATCTGTACACAACAGAAGAATGGAATGTGGGCAGGAATGCCTGCCCTTAACAGAGCATAAGTAAGGGTTGAACATTTTAGTTTTTCCTTTTCACTGTGGCGTTCTTAAAAAGTATTATTTTGTTGTCGTGCCTAAAGTTCCAAATTTATTTACAGTCATTGAATATATTTTTGTGTAAAACCTATTTATGATGTCTTTCTAGATTCCAATCTTCTATCTTTTTTTCCAACATGATGATTTTTTCCCCCTTTAGCAGTGATGCATGTCAAAGAATTTAGTTGGTTGGGGCATGTGGCAACCCCCTGAAGAAACTCCCATGGTTTACGCAGTAACTACCATAAAAGAAGAGTGGCAAAATTTACCATTGGTAACATTTCAAGTGAGCTATAATATAAAAGGCAAATACGTACATTAAAAATGGCCTTATAGTTGGCATTGCAGTAACTGAGCACCAAAAGCAGGGGGGATAAAAACAGGTTTTAAAAAATGAAAGCAATTTTAAAAATTAAATTAATTTAAAAGAGAGAGATGAGTCTTTAAAAATTAGAATCTACAGCCACCTATTGTAGTCACTTCCATGGTAAAAAAAAAAGTTTAATACCATATAATAGACTATACTAAAATGCTATACATTAAATAGCCATGCAAATATTAAGCACAGTAGATTCATGACAGGTCCCGTTCAGCCTACAATCTATTTTATGTAATACTATTAATGGAATCGAATTAAAGAGATGGTGTAGCCGGGGACTGTCAAATGACTATTGGTCAAGGCCCAGGGACAGATCCTGCCAACACTACTGAAACTAGCGCTTACTACTCTGAGCAGGCCCATTGAAGTGGTTCACAGTAGTGAGTACTAAACTCACTAGTAACTGTGCATTTTCAGTATCAAACATACTCCCTGCTCACTCAAGCAAAAGAGGCCCACTACAGAGATCTGGCAGGATTTTGGGAGTCCATGAGATGGACCTGCACTCCTTTGGCACAGGGTAGCTGCAATCTGTGGGGGCTAGCTGAGCCCCAATGTGCAGGAAGCTTTTGGCTACATCCTCAACAGGGGGACAGATCGAATGGCTGAGGAGGTTAGTGCAGCCCTAGACCCCAGAAATGCCTGCGAAAGGAGGTGGGAGGTGAATTCCTAGAACTCCTGTGGATCTCCCCTTCACTAAAGCCGTACTGAGGTGGTCGAGGATATCTCTTTGGAGTCTGTTTTGTTTGCCTGTACTATCTGTTTGTAAATCAGTGTGTGCCTGAATGTCTGATCTAAATCCCGTTGAAGTCAGTGAGAGCAAGGGTTGCCACATAGAATCATAGACTATCAGGGTTGGAAGGGACCTCTGGAGGTCATCTAGCCCAACCCCCTGCTCAAAGCAGGACCAATCCCCAGGTTTTGCTCCAGATCCCTAAATGGCCCCCTCAAGGATTGAACTCACAACCCTGGGTTTAGCAGGCCAATGCTCAAACCACTGAGTTATCCCTCCCCCGCTCCCCTGTCCCGGTTTTCCCAGGACTGTCCCTTTTTTGAGATAGCTATCCTGGGAAATCTGTAACTGTGTTCAGGGTACACTGCCAGCTGTCCAGTTTTATGGGCTCAGGATGCTCCCAGATGACCTGGGTTTTTGTACCTTAGAGGTAGCAACCCTAGAAGAAGCCTTCCCATGAACTTCAATGGGCTTTGAATTAGACACTGGGACTTTGGGAAATCCTGGCACTCAGAATATTCTACATTACTAGCCTGGGCAGGGTGAGACAACGATAACTTGTTGTGACATCATTTGTAATTAGCATAGTTAGACCACAGAGATTTTGTAGAGGCTGCCAAATTATGAAGGATCCTGGTGTCAGATTTTTGGTGTCAGTTTTACAGAAAAACATGTTAAGGCTCATTTTTTACAGTGTTACTATATCAGTCTTTTACCATACTAGGCTTTTGGCAGGGGAGGGAAATCTGCCATGTCTCCAGATTGCAAAAGGGAGCCCAGTTGGGAATATTTTGAAACGTTCCTGTAGCTGCTGTCAGTGTCAAAGGATCATTTGCCAGTCTAACCAATGTAGCAAAGAGCTTCAAAGCCAAGAAGCAAGGAAACATTTTGAAAAGCGTGCTGCTGAGGGCTAGGATGACAATAATCATACTTTAGTAGTCACTAGTCTGAATATTTAGACCCAGATCTTGGGCTGTGTTCAAAGAACAATGGATGTAGCCCATATTCCCCTCCCAACCAATGCTGGGGCTGTCAGTCCAATCTGCAGCATAAAGCAGACTGGCTTCAGTACTTAAAAGTACTTGTGTATCTAAAAGACTGATCTGATCCTTTCCTGGTTCCAGATTCTCCAAACCTGATCCTTAAGTCACTACTAACTATCCTAACCAGCAACATCCCTGGGTGCTGGGGAGGAGAGAAAAAAGGGGCTTTTTTATAGTATTTCCCTCCTTCTTCCCCTGTAATGTAGCCCTTCAACACCCTACTTGTTATGTTTCCTTTTAGATTTGGAACAGATTTCCCCCACTGAACACAAGGCCAGCAAGAAATGCATTTCAAGAATCTTCAAAAACACCAGAAGAAGCAGGTGGAGAGGCAACCACTTTTCAGACATAATAAAATAATAATAATAATAATACCTTTATATAGGGCTTCTCATCAATATTCCTCAAAGCACTTTACAAAGGAGGCTGTATCATTATCCCCATTTTACAGGTGGAGAAACTGAGGTACAGATAGGTGAAGTGATTTGCCCAGCACCATCAAGCACACCTCTGGCAGAGCCAGGAACAGAATCTAAGTCTCCTGAGTGCCAGTCCAATGCTCTATCCACTAATTCATACTGCCTCCCGGAAGTGGATACCTCCCCCAGGCACATCAGCATGAACAGACTCTCCTATGTGTAGTCCTCTGGCCTTATATTATGAAATCATTCACTTTTAGTATTGGCTATCCACTGCCTTTACATCCCAAAACATGGATGCATATTAAAGTTTCTTCTTTCTTTTTAATGAAATTAACCCAGTGATCCCATTTGACCTTCAGCTAGAAGTTCAAAACTACAAAGGTACAAAAAAACAGAAAGTACTTAAGCTTTCTGAAGTGAGTGTATTTAAAAAAAAATCTTTATAGACTGATTCCTTTCAATGGACATTAGAGGTCATTTTTTCAAAGGCCCTAGGTATTGCATCTATGACTTTTGACTTTCTAACAATGGGGTAATTACACGTTTACCCTAGTTCTGAACATAATTGAGAACTGTGCGCATGCACAATCATTTTGCAGGTGCAATTTTGCAAGCCAACTTTGAAAACATTTCCCAAGGTTACAGTCCCAACTGTACATTCAAGGCTTTAACAGCACAATTCCTTGACCATTAATGAGAGCTGAGTGGCTAACATTCCATGCAACAAGTCTAAAGATTTAACCTTAAAAGCTTCAAAAACTTATTGGTGAATGCTTTTAACAGTTAATACTACTTATGATGAGATGCAAGCTAAGCACAGGTGTAAGCTATTCACTTGCTAAAAAAGCTGAAACTATTTAAGAACATATATTTATTATTTAGATTTTAAGAAACAAAAAACTGAGTGTATCCACTTCCATCAGCTTGTTTCCCCTCATCACACCAAACCCTTCCCATCATGTAACACCTACACACCTTTTCTAAAGGCTGTTCAACATTTTCAGGGCTGACTCCTGCAACTGACAGGCACTCACTGCCTCCCATCTACGTTAATGAAAGTTTCTGTAGGCAAGAACTATATGATTGGGCCCATTAACATCATATATATACTGCAAACATTAAATAACCTACCAAAACCACATTCTTCAATATACAGTACTTTGTTGCACCCAGATTTCAGTGACCCACACTTCGTTGGAGAGCTAGTTAAAGAAGTGCTCTCTAATCACAAAGAACAAGCCATTTAGGTTATTCCCTAGTGTGCCCAATTAATTACTGTAGTTGTTTCTGCAAGCTGATGAAACCATTAATTTCTAGCCAAGTTCCTCAGTAGGCCACTATGTTGTTGCACTTGGCCCCTGAGAACAGATGCAGTGTGACAACTGCTAAGGGCTCATTTATTATTGAAAGGTTTGTATTTCTGCCAATAATAGACACTATGGCTTCAGCCTGCATGTTTGTCTTTTGGTTTACCCTTTAAACAAAGAGCCATTTATATTCCCAGCAGCCTTCTCTGGTCTATCTAGAAAACAAGATAGCCCCATTTTTAAATGAGCAAATCATTAGGGAATGCAAGATGGGAACAGTTTGGGCAGAGCCATTATATTTTTTCTTTTTACTCCAAACATGACACAAGTAAGATCAAAATAAAACCCACACCGTTCTGCACGTCTGTTAAAACCAAATGTGCCTTATATTAATGGCAAAAAAGCTACATTAGCACAACATTAAAGGTTGACAGTTTAAGTCCACACACAAAAATCAGAAAGTAGAAAATGTTAAGGTTCCCAGAGCAATATTAACCCACTCTAACTGCACATAAATATTTGCCATAGTACACAGAGTAGAAGCTTTAGTGATCGAAATATTGCACACAGTGGCCCAGATTGTGTCTAACAAGCACTGGACCTTTTCGGGGGCAGAGCAGAAATGCATTGCTCTATAGCAGTGGTTCCGAAACTTGGTTCGCGGCTTGTTCAGGGTAAGCCCTTGGGGGGCCGCAAGACACTTTGTTTACCTAAGTGTCCGCAGGTACAGCTGCTCACCAGGGCTTTGGAGCTGTGCTCCGGCTCCGCTCCAGCTCCAGGCAAAAACCTGCTGCTCCGCGCTCCAGCTCCGGGCTCCGCTCCAAAGCCCTGCTATTCACAGCTCCCAGTGGCCGTGGTTCGCAATTCCTGGCCAATGGGAGCTGCAGGAAGCGGTGGCACAGATCGCACCGCTTCCCACAGCTCCCATTGGCCGGGAACGGCGAACCGTGGCCACTGGGATCTGCAAGTGGCCGTTCCTGCGGACGCTCCAAGTAAACAAAGCATCTCTCAGCCCGCCGGGGCTTAGCCTGAACAAGCCGCGAACCAAGTTTGGGAACCACTGCTCTATAGGGAGTCCCTTTGGCATTCCCCACTGTACAATGGGAACAGACCTGCTGCATTGCTCCTGGGTTTCTCCCTCACCCTTATGTGGACACTTATGCTGCATTGGCAGGTCTGGAAGGGGCAGGTCTTCCCCTACCCTCTTTGGGGTGACTACCCCTTCAAGGTCACCACTACAATTATGCCTTACCCTGGTGGCAAAAGGCAGGAAAGACTCTTTGCACCCAGCTCCACACACTGCACATGCCCAAAGATCAAGCACAATCTGGCCCTGTATATGTGGAATCGATACAGGAGAAAGATAGGAGAAAAGAATAAACCACAAAAAGAAATGCTAGCTGAAATACTATGGAGTTCTGCACCTGAGTTTTGCACACCATAAGTTTTCAAGCCGGTAAGTATGTAGTCACACAAGCATGCTCACTACAGTGCTACCATTTTAAACAAAGCACAATGTATGTAGCACTACAGACACTTAAAGCCTCATATCCACATTTCTCTCATTTACTTTGCTTTTCTGTTTTACATTTCCCCAACAGCACAGTCTTAACAGTTACCAGTTCACACCTTACACTGACTTCTGCCTAGCCATTGCTAAGCTATCTCTAGGTATGAAAAGAGCTGTATTTTCTGAGAGAGCAATATATTTTAAATACGCAAAACACATAAATAAGAAGCTGGGTGCTCAGCTGGTGTAAAACAATGCCGTTCCACTGAAGTCAATGAAGCTATGCCAATTTACACCAGCTGAATATCTGGCTCAGTGTTTGTGTATCTGGTTCAGTGTATGACTAAGAAATTTTAAGGCATACATTGATGTGCTCATATTTCCTTTGTAGGAGAGACGAAAATGGCATAGTGTCTGGAATAGTCTGACCCCTCTGGGGCTACAAAGTTACCTATTAACCCAAGTGAAGCCTTGGGTAAATATTTGCACTTATGTTAAGAAGCCCGCACCACTAGAACCTAAATCCTCTAAGGTAGTTTAATTTCACTTTAATCGGCATAGTTTTATTGACTTCCATGAGAATCTAGCCCTCTTATACTTTCATATCCAAGTTCCCTCAATTTGTTTCAAATGGGCCATTTCAAGGCAGTTTCCACCTACCACCTGGTGAAAATTGCTTCTCGCCCCCTGACGGCCCCCCCAGAACCCCTGCCCCATCCACCACCCCTGCTCTCTGTCCCCTGACCACTCCCGGAGCTCCCACCCCTAACTGCCCCCCACTGCCACATCCAACCCCCTCTCCTTCCTGACCACCCCCAGACCCTCTGCCCCCATTCAACACCCCTGTTCCCCGTCCTCTGACTGCCCTGACACCTATCCACACCCCCGGCCCCTGCCCATCCACCGAACTCCCCTGCCCTCTATCCAACCCCCCAATCCAGCTCCCTGCCCCCCTTACCACGCTGCCTGGAGCACCGGTGGCTGGCGGCGCAGCTGCACCAGGACAGGCAGCTGCGCCACCCGGCTGGAGCCAGTCATGCACCGTGCAGCACAGAGCACTGGGTCAGGCCAGGCTCTGCAGCTGCGCTGCCCCAGAAGCTTGCAGCACGCCGCCCAGAGCACTGCGCCAGCGGTGCAGTGAGGTGAGGCTGCGGGGGAGAGGGAACAGCAGGGGAGGGGCCGGGGGCTCGACTCCCGGGCCAGGAGCTCAGGGGCCAGGCAGAACAGTCCCACAGACCAGATGTGGCCCGCGGGCTGTAGTTTGCCCACCTCTGAACTAAACCCAACTCAGCTTAGGTTCTGAAATCTGATGAGATCACAGCCCCAGGTGGTCATGGCTTCTGAAATTCAAGCATTCACAGAACACTGATTCTGAGGCCTCTAAAGTGTGTATCTTTGAGCCAAACTTTCATTCTTACTTTTTGCAGCATGACTGAGGCTCATAGCAAAACCTAGGGTACTAAGGCTGGGATTTCTATGCAAGTAAATGCCTAAATCCCATTCATTTCAGTGGAATAGGGTGCCTAACTCCCTTAAACCTCTTTGAAAATCCCAACCAGCATGTGCATTAAACTTCTAATAAAAACATGATCAGTAAAAATTATTGTCATTCTATAACAAACATTCTATATATCATTTATCCTTATAATATAGTCCTTACAGGTATTTGTTAAATATTCACAAAATCTGGCAACAATATATACATACACACTGCTAGCTAATATTTGTACTTACATCTTCCACTGTTAACTGTTGGCAAAAAAAAAAAAACAATATGTTTAGCAATTAAATAATTAACTCATATATACAATCAAATGATCTATAATAAACATAAACAAGTTTCTATCTATCAGACAAAAATGCAGCATAAAAACACTTTCTAAGTCTATTTTGGCTTTTACGTTTTAATAGAGAGTGATCTTGTGCTCTTGAAGGTGAAGGACTGAAGCATTAGTTTAACGCTAGCATTAGAACTATGTTAACGATGAATTTAGCGCTCATGAAAATGAAAATTGACAACACGGGGTTGAGCACCACTTGTGAAAGTGAAGCCTGCAATAGCACCACATCATTCAGGCAACCCGAGCAGTACGCAATTCAATGCCTCAAGCTGAAATCACAATTGAGTACAGTTACTGGTATGAAGACTTTCAGCCACGCTGTAGGAGCACAGCCTATATTGGCTTGGGACTCACAGACACATTCGAAGACTTTAATGAGTGTGTATTAACCATTACAGCGTAAAGAAAGAAGTACCTAAGAGTGACATTTGAATCAACAGAAGACTCTGGCTACACTGGGATCAGACCTATGCTTGCTACAGCTGTGTTTCTCACAACCAGAGCCATAAAACCAAAGATATAGCAAATCGTATATTTCTCTTTCCTGTTTGTGCTAATTAAAATGTAAGCTTATTTGTTGATTACCATATTTATAGTTTTAGAATCTATGACTGGTACATTGTATGACGTCACTTTCCCTCTCCCCTTTCCCACACAAAGAGAGGATTTTCTAGTTACAAATAAGAAACTTAGGCCCCAGTCTAGCAAAGTACTTAAACTTCTACTGGGCTGAGCGTATACAGGACTTTGCAGAAGGTGCTAAACTCTTTGCGGAATTAAGATCTTAATGCTTGAAAATTACGCAGTTGATTACATACTGTTATCACTGTATTCTGTGGTGGCACACGCCAATATTTAATCAGACATGAGAAGCAGTGGATTGCGGGGTGGGGAGAACTGCGTCTGGTACATTAGAAAGATTGATTGAGACTAAAATCTAGGTGACTTTTGTCGTCTTGAGGAAAGTTAAAAATAGAATGAAAGCACTCTTCTTAGCTTGTCTTCTCCTTCCAGCAAGCACCAAACATGACCGCACATCTGCAATCTGAAATCCATGCCAAAGGATGAAAGTCTGGCAGCACCTCAACTGATTGCTACACTGATGGAATTCATTTAATCTCTAGCTAAAACATGGCATGACTAATCTGGCCTGCTGCCTTGTCCTATTCAAAACCAACAGCCCAGCAAAGGGGTTTACCTAAACAGCTTCAAGCCTTCCTTCACATATCCGCATGTATGTATAAAGCCATTCTGGTTGGCAGCAAAAAGCCATTCTTTTATCCAGATTCTCAGCTGGTGTAAATCAGTGTAGCTTATTAAAGTTGATAGAGCTATTCCAATTTATAGGAGCAAAGGATCTGCCCACTGCTACTGCAGTAAGTATTACTATATGTCTATGGCAAAACTAGTGTCTGTTACATTACTCATGTTACTATATAGCTAAACCTTTTGAAATTTGAAAGATTTCAACACAGTGTTGCATACCAAACTTATCAGCTCATATAATGAGCCATGGTTTGGCCAGTTTGTTACAATGGCCAGTTTGTTAACCCCAGGAAAATTGAGAACAAATGTTTGCATTCCCTAAGGGCAGAGCTGGGGTCAAAAGAACCAAAACCCCATTAACATACATCATCCTAGATGTTCAAAGCTTGTGATGCAAATGAAAGTAGGTTCACAGTTCAATGGTCAAAAGCAAAGAAAGAAAAGATAAATGTCACCTTTATTTATTTTATTTTATTTTATTTTATTTTAAAAGCTATCACAGCACATGAAACCATTTTATTCACCACATAAATATAAGATTTTTATTACTGGTGTTCTTTATGTATGCTTCTTAAAGATATAGGACCAGATTCACCAGCATGTTCTAAATGTTTTGTACCATTCCACTGATCCAAAGCAGTGACCGACCAATTAAACTGGGTTTATGGCTGTATTACATCACTGGATGGTGCAAAGCCACATGGACCTGGCCACAATTTCTTTATCTTTAGCTAGAGGCCCACCTCAATTGGCGTGGAAATAAAGTACTCCTAGAGATGTCTAGAGCTGCTAGCTGTACAAAAACAATGATAATATGCCCTAATAAATTTGTTAGTCTCTAAGGTGCCACAAGGACTCCTCGTTGTTTTTGCTGATACAGAATAACACGGCTACCACTCTGAAACCTAGCGCTACAAATTTCAGAGTGATAGCCATGTTAGTCTGTATCAGTAAAAACAACGACGAGTCCTTGTGGCACCTTAGAGACTAACAAATTTATTTGGGCATAAGCTTTTGTGGGCCACAGGGGTTCTAGCCCACTAAAGCTTATGCCCAAATAAATTTGTTAGTCTCTAGGACTCATTAGGACTCCTCGTTGTTTTAGCTCTACAAAGATACCCTTTGAGGGGGTGAGAGAACCTGGATTTGTGCAGGAAATGGCCCACCTTGATTATCATGCACATTGTGAAGAGAGTTGTCACTTTGGATGGGCTATTACCAGCAGGAGAGTGAGTTTGTGTGGGGGGGGGTGGAGGGTGAGAAAACCTGGATTTGTGCTGGAAATGGCCCAACTTGATGATCACTTTAGATAAGCTATTACCAGCAGGACAGTGGGGTGGGAGGAGGTATTGTTTCATGATCTCTGTGCGTATATAATGTCTGCTGCAGTTTCCACGGTATGCATCCGATGAAGTGAGCTGTAGCTCACGCAAGCTCATGCTCAAATAAATTGGTTAGTCTCTAAGGTGCCACAAGTACTCCTTTTCTTTTTTTAAAGATACCCTTAACATCCATGGACCATATTAACTCACTGGGTTCTCTCAGCTTCCACAGATGGTCTGGCATTTGGCAGTGTCATAAATATAAAGGGAAGGGTAAACCCCTTTGAAATCCCTCCTGGCCAGGGGAAAGCTCCTCTCACCTGTAAAGGGTTAAGAAGCTAAAGGTAACCTCGCTGGCACCTGACCAAAATGACCAATGAGGAGACAAGATACTTTCAAAAGCTGGGAGGAGGGAGAGAAACAAAGGGTCTGTGTGTCTGTCTATAGTCTGTCTTGGCCGGGGATAGACCAGGAATGGAGTCTTAGAACTTTTAGTAAGTAATCTAGCTAGGTATGTGTTAGATTATGATTTCTTTAAATGGCTGAGAAAAGAACTGTGCTGAATAGAATAACTATTTCTGTCTGTGTATCTTTTTTGTAACTTAAGGTTTTGCCTAGAGGGGTTCTCTATGTTTTGAATCTAATTACCCTGTAAGGTATCTACCATCCTGATTTTTTATTTCTATTTACTTCTATTTTTATTAAAAGTCTTCTTGTAAGAAAACTGAATGCTTTTTCATTGTTCTCAGATCCAAGGGTTTGGGTCTGTGGTCACCTGTGCAAATTGGTGAGGCTTTTTATCCAACATTTCCCAGGAAAGGGGGGGTGCAAGTATTGGGAGGATTGTTCATTGTTCTTAAAATCCAAGGGTCTGGGTCTGTAGTCACCTAGGCAAATTGGTGAGGCTTTTACCAAACCTTGTCCAGGAAGTGGGGTGCAAGGTTTTGGGAAGTATTTTGGGGGGAAAGACGCGTCCAAACAGCTCTTCCCCAGTAACCAGTATTAGTTTGGTGGTGGTAGCGGCCAATCCAAGGACAAAGGGTGGAATATTTTGTACCTTGGGGAAGTTTTGACCTAAGCTGGTCAAAAGCTTAGGAGGTTTTTCATGCAGGTCCCCACATCTATACCCTAGAGTTCAGTGTGGGGGAGGAACCTTGACAGGCAGCTTACACACAATCTTCTCTCCTGTCAACCAGCACAATCCATATTGAGCATAGCTGAGCAGGAAAGAGGCAGTGCCAGGCCAATATGTATTTGCTGATTCAGCAAATCTTCCACGCAGCCTCTGACAGCAAGGCTCCTGGAGAGCCCCAAAAGCATTTAAAGCTGCCCTCTTCCACCAAAAACCATAAAGAAGGCGCCCCTGTCTCCTGCTCAGCTCCAGAGTAAATCTTACTCCACAGCAGCTGCCTATGTCAATAGAAGGGCATTGTCATTTGTACCCTCTGTGCCTGCGTGGGCGAATCTGGCCCCATGTATGCAAGTTCTGGAGGGAAAATTCTATTATATTCAACATGCATCATATTAAACTCCTCAAGGCAGAGATTATGGGCCAGATCTTCAACTGGCATATACCAGGGTAGCTTCATTGGCTTCAATATAGTTATACTGATTTACATCAGCTGAGGATCTGATTTCATGTCTGTCTTGTCCACCATCAAGTTCACTGTGGGTGCTTAAATAATAATCTAGAAAATCACCTGGTGAAACCTCATCAGAAACTAGTACATGGGGAGGGTCTGTTATGAGAAAGGGGCAAAAGGGGCTCAGCAACTTCACTCAGATTTTTCTCCTCATTCAAAATGAATGGACAGACTGGGGGTGCCTTCTACAAAGTGTATTTGCTGACTCACCCTTTTCACTTCTGACACCCTCAGATTTGAGCTTCATTTAAGATAAAAGATAGGTGTTTGTAACCCAAGGCTGCAGAGAAAAGCTTGAAGATGTGAACCATAAAGGTTCAAAAACAAGAAAGCAAATTTTTAAATTTTTTTTTAAAAATGTATTATTTTATATCTCTTGATTTTTAATCCAATGTCAAGGATTTGTGATTTTTGAACACTTGGGGAAAGCAATGCTGCTTACAGAAAATGCCAGTATTTATAATGTACATGCAGCAACTGGAGTTGTACCTCATTAAAGACTGCAGGACTGGACCCCAAAAAATGAAAGTATAGTTCTCTGCCTTGAAAACATCAGCCACATTAATTTACCTAGAAGAGACTAATTAGCTACCCTTATGTTAAACCCAATACAAAACCTAAAATCTCCATGGGCTTGATCCAAGCCCATTTAAGTCAGTGGGAGTCTTTCTGTTGATTTCAGAGGGCTTTGGACCAGTCCATAAGTAAGTTCATTACAAAGGTACATGGAATTATAAAAATGAAGATCAGCTCTTCCATTTGCACTGCTAATGCACGTGGCTGCAGAATGATTAGCTTTCCAAACTACATAATCCCAATTAGCAGTATGTACAAACCAAAAGATACCATCTGATCAATTCCATACTGATTCCTACTGGTATTAGTTTGATTATGAACACTCGGAATAGTAACTATGTTTGTATGTCTTGCTGTGCTAATTATGTTACCAGGATACCAACTACCAAACAATGCCATGCAAAATTTAACCTATAAAGATGTTGCTCCAGAGGTTTAACAAACATATCAAAAGTTTCATTTGCCAGCTTTACCCAGTCATGGATAGAAAGCTAAATCAAAACTTTGGCATCTGTACCCTATATTTTGACAATTTCATACTGAATGTGATACCAGCAGCAACATTTTAATACAGTTAATTATATCCTGCTTCAGAAAATGAGGAATTCCATACTCAGCCCCTGAAGCAAATTGTGAAAGAAATCAAGCTTTTTAGATGTGGAGCAATAAAGAACACTTAAAGAGTCTTATCTGGCATATTTGTATGGCAGTATGAATGGACATCATGCATACAATTAAATTGCTTCCAAGCATACAGCAATATTTTGTGTATGCTATTTTTATAACAGGAGCTATGATGGCTTATTTCTAAAAATCAGGAAAACCTTGCTTCCGTGAGGATTAGTTCGGCCTGGCAGAGGCGATCCCATCTTCAGCTGCATTCTGAGAGCACCGAAAAATGGGATATTTCAACCATTTCTCAGCTATTTTCAGAAGTCCTTATCAATATGTTTCCTCTACTGAAGAAATGGGAATTAATTCTCAGTGATCAATGGCTAAAAATCTAAGAACCAGATCAACAGCCCACTCACAGTCTCTACATAACAGGAACTTTTTCTCAGTGGTTAGGTGTAGGAACTATTTCTCAGGTAATCCTAAATACAAAACTTCCAATAAGTAGAGAAAGCACGAATACTGGAATTTATGACAAGTATATTTCATATCAATTTATACAATATGTCATAACAAAAGTCTACACAGCATTAAGGAATTAATCAGATGAGAACTGAGCTCCCAATATCAGCTCCCAAAATCAAATTATTACAAATTCATCCAGTTACAAACACTACTTATAGACCAGTGCAGACCAGGAAGACATATTGTAATATCATGACTGTCTACTCTGAAAGAGGCACTGAAAAGGCTCAGGAAGGTAGGTCCAGAGAATGAATTGTCAAACTTTATGTAGCCCTTAGTGATTCTGAAATAATTAAGTCACAACATATAAATGAAAAATGGGATCCAGGATTCCAGGATACCACAGAGAATGGCAGACATCCTCCAAAATACCTATACGCATACCGCCTCATTGTGCTTTGGAGAGAATTCCAGTGGAAAGATATCAAATGCTTCTTCTGCACTCTAGCAATTACTAACCTCTGCTGGATAAGATGTGGGCAAATTGGTCACCACACACATCTTCTGGACCTGCCCACAGACCCACACATTCTGGTCACACACATGAAAGCTCACAGAAATTCTTTTGACATATATTTCAATCAAAACCTCAAACTATTATGTCCTGATGGACACACCTCCAAATATCCATAACGACAAAGAGTGATACTTGTTCAAAATATTAAGAGCTACTGAAAGAGAATGCATCATTACACTATGGCTGACAAAACTAGAACCTACAACTGAGCTGTGCAGCATGGGGCACAGGTCACTTGCCGGTTTGAACTAGAGTAAATGGTGGATTCTCTGTAACTTGAAGTCTTTAAATCAAGATCTGAGGACTTCAGTAACTCAGCCAGAGGTTATGGGCCTATCACAGGTGTGAGCGGGTGAGGTTCTATGGTCTGTGATGTGCAGGAGGTCAGACTAGATGGTCCTTTCTGGCCTTAAAATCTATGAGTCTATGAAATACAAGAAATTAACGGGATGAAATAAATCCCAGATGGAATCTGAAAGTCCTCGGGACTGTCTGAAGATCACTGGGCTCTAGCCAGTATTCCACTTATAACATATAAGAGACAAGGACAAATGGTAACAGCCCAGAATTAAAACCACATTACCTCACCCAGACAGGACATGCCCATCCATCCACCCACATAATAATACCTGGGCAGAAAGATTCTTCCCCAACCTACTACACATCTACCTACACCATACACAAACCCTACACTATGACAGGTTTCAGAGTAACAGCCGTGTTAGTCTGTATTTGCAAAAAGAAAAGGAGTACTTGTGGCACCTTAGAGACTAACCAATTTATTTGAGCATAAGCTTTCGTGAGCTACAGCTCACTTCATCGGATGCATACCGTGGATGAAGTGAGCTGTAGCTCACGAAAGCATATGCTCAAATAAATTGGTCAGTCTCTAAGATGCCACAAGTACTCCTTTTCTTTTTGCAAACCCTACACTATGAGTTTGTGTACCTCTCCTTCTCTATGCACCAGTATATAATGACATGCAATTTTCTTATGTTCCTGTAAATGCCTTTTTAAAATACACACAACAAAAAGATATTATAATACAAATAATGATAACAATAAACAGTCTCACAGCTTGCCATGAAATCCATGTCAAAAACTGATCAGTGGATAAGACAATTGAAGGTTGTTGCTGTTTAGAAAAAAAATTATTAGCTTTTAAGGACAAATATAATAATATGATCAGCAATGGCCTTAATACAGGACCACCTAGAAACTCTGGAGAATAGATGTCATTCCATATGAACACTTATCATCTTAATTTGCACTTCTCAGTAATGGCAAACTGGTTCTTTAATATTATAGTACATACTCTCATTCAAATAAGGGCTTGTGACTCTCTGTTTTCACAGTAACATGATGTTTAGTTCAGTATGTTCAAATCTCTGTCCTCCATAAAATATCTTTTCTTTTTCAATTGAGTATATTTTTCAGAATCAAATAAAGCTTAAAAGAAACTGTCATATATGGGAGTTGCAAATACTGCGTGCAGTTCTTGTCACCTCATCTCAAAAATGATATATCATAATTTTAAAAGGTACAAAGAAAGGCAACAAAAATGATTAGGGGTATGGAACAGCTTCCATATGAGGAGAGATTAAAACTACGGGGACCGTTTAGCTAAGAAAAGAGATGACTAAGGGGGAATATGGTAGAAGTTTATAAAAGCATAAATGGTGTGAAGAAAGTGAATAGGGAAGTGTTATTTATCCCTTCACATAAAAAAAGAACCAGGGGTCACCCAATGAAATTAATAGGCAGCAGGTTTAAAACAAACATAAGGAAACACTTCTTCGCATAACACACAGTCAACCTGTGGAATTAATTGCCTAAGGATGTTATGAAGGCCAAAAGTATAACTGGGTTAAAAAAAGAATTAGATATGTTCACGGAGTTTAGGTCCATCAGTGGCTATTAGCCAAGGTGATTAGGGATGCAACCCCATGCTCTGGGTGTCCCTAAGCCTCTATCAGAAGCTGAGATGGGATGACAGGGATGGGAATGGATCACTTGATTATTGCCTTGTTTGTTCATTACAAACAATTAGGCTTTATTCATAATAATCATTTGGTAACTATGTTGACCCACCTTCCCTCCAGATTAGACAGTTAAACACCTCATTTGAGATACACCTGTATTGTAGGTCATTTTAACTACAAAAGGAACGTATTCCTTCAAAATGAATTCTGCTGCCAAAAGAACTGGAGGACAGAAAGAGAGGTGGGAAATAGGTTGCATCAAGGTTGTAGCTTGAGTCAGGGTAAAATGTTTTTACACTACAGTATTTTCCCCATCAGTACTGCACTAACAGGAATGAACGTATACTTTGTCTGTGTTGGAATAAAAGCCCATAAGGGGCCTGCCATGTAATTTACAGCAGCCCTGAGGCTGGCATACAATTTGCCCCAGGATCAGGGAGCCGCAGCTGGCTCCTTTGCATTCTCCTTCACCTCCACTACTGAGTCTAGCTAATACTGTGCATAGTTGAGAATCTGATGCCATAAAACTGTTCTTCACACTTTCCCCCCCCCAACTTCCCAGGAAAACCTCCATGTGACTATTCTGAGGGTCTGCCTTGTTGCTAGGGAAATTAAGGGATTTTGAAAACTTGATTTTTGACTGGAAGCTAGCTTCAACCTTAAGCACAGATGAGTTACCACAATGCTGGGATATGGCAGATGTCCTGTTATTTATCTATCGGGATAAATGAGAAAATGGTGGGGGAGGAGAAGGAGAGTACATGAATAGGAATCCTGATACACATAAAAACCTTTTTACCCCATCGTTTTCACCAAATTTTCATCAACAAAGTTCATCAATTGGAAAATTGGAAAATTTCGACCAGTTCTAGAGGTAGCCTTGTCACTGCAAGGATACAACATGTCATGTTTCTGGTCTATTTTAAAAAACTGACTTTAGTTCTAAAGAAAAAGCCCCATCAGCCACCCCCAATGAGCATGCTCCTGCTGACATAGCGCTGGGCACACTACTACTTATGCTGGCGTAATTTACGTCACTCAGGAGGGTGTTTTTTCACACCCATGAGCAACAAGTTTTGCTGACATAAGTGGTAGCGTAGACATGGCTCAAGGCTGACTGCAAAGAGTTACACAGGGGTCTCACAAAAGTGGGTGACTGGGCAACAAAATGGCAGGTGAAATTCAACACTGATAAGTGCAAAGTAATGAACATTAGAAAAAATAATCCTAACTACACATATATAATGATGTATTCTAAATTAGCTGTGACCACTCAAGAAAGAGATCTTGGCGTCACCTTGGATAGTTCTCTCAAAACTTCCACTCAATACACAGCAGAGATCAAAAAGGCTAACAGAATGTTAGGAACTATTAGGAAAGGGATAGAAAATAAGACAGAAAATATCATAATTCCACTATATAAATCCAGGGTGCACCCACACTTTGAATACTGTGTCCACTTCTAGTCGCCCCATAACAAAAAGGATACAGTGGAACTGGAAAAGGGTAGGAGGAAGACAACAAAGATGATCCAAAATATAGATCAGCTTCCATATGAGGAGAGACTAAAAAGATTAGGGCTGTTCAGTTTAGAAAAGGGACAACTGCAGGCGGGGGGAGATATCATAGTGGTCTATAAAATCATGACTGGTGCGGAAAAAATGAATAGAGAAGTGTTATTTTTTGTTTCACACAATACTAAAACCAAGGATCACTCAATGAAATTAATAGGCAGCAGGTTTAATACAAAGTAAACAAGAGGAAGTGCATTAACCTGCGAGACTCATTACCATGGTATGCTGTGATGGCCAAAAGTAAAACTGGGTTCAAAAAAGAAATAAATAAATTCATGGAGGATACATCCTTGGCTATTAGCCAAGATGGTCTGGGATGCAACCCAATGCTAAGGGGCTACCCTAAACCGTTGACTGCCAGAAGCCAGGAAGAGAAGACAGGCTTGGAGCTCTGCAGCTGCCCTGTTCTGTACACTTCCCCTGAAGCTTTGGTACTGCCCACTGTAGCAGGCAGGATATTGGCTATATGGACCACTGGTCAGACCCAGTATGGCCGCTCTTGCGTTGCTTTTGTGTTGAGGGATGAGGGTGCCCGGAGCAGTTCCATCTTCTTTCTAAGAAGACTTTGGAAGAGGTGGAACTGATGGGGAGGGCAGACGTTTCTCACCCTCCTCAGCACAACAAGAAGAGGCAAGGCAGTGTCCATTGTCTTTAGAAAAAAAGCTTCCCTTACCCTGATGGTAGCCAGGAGCTGTTTGTGAAGCCACCAGTAAGCTCCTTCGTCAACATCTAGGACTAGGAAGCCCTGATCTGGAGGGTGCTCTAGTGGAATAAAATTAATTAATTAATTAAACACAGTATAAAATAGCTTCCTCTTCTTTTTTTCTTAAGCTCTCAGAAAACTGAAAAGGTAGGCTCTGATCAGTGCATTTGCAGGAGATGAGCCATAAATATCTTTCCTTACCAATTTTGTCCCTTTCCCTTATGCAAATATTGATTTTTTAAAATGAAACAAACTAGGAAGGTTTTATTTATGAAATTCTATTTAAATTAATGCCTTATCATACCAAAGCATCTTTGTGGAACAGCATCAAAAATTCCCACATAGTGCTAGGAATAAAAATGCATGGAAAACAGGGAGAATAAAAACAAGCTATTGGTTTTAGGTCCCCTATCTCCTCCCAAAATGTATGGTTTATTATTAATTTCATAACAATGAAGTGGTGTATTAGCAAAAAGTAAAACAGGACTTGTTTAATCAAAAAGCTATTTTACATAAATAAATCTAGAGATGAAACTTCTTGGCAGTAACCCTTTGAAAGGAGATTTTCTGAAATGAAATGTTAATGCATTAAAAACAGCTGGTGCCATGTAGCTGCTCTTCCTATCCCTGGATGAACATTTACAGATGATTTGGTCTCATTTTATTTTTAGACTCCTATACTCAAATACATTAATTACACAGAATTATACAGCCAGCTATTCCCGCATTAAATAATCTGAATATTACAAACACAATTCAAAGTGCAAGTAAAATGCAAATTGAGATATGGACAGCCTATTAGAGCTGGTCGGGAAAACAAAACTTTTTGTCTGGAAGGTTTCTCGGGTCCATGATGGAATTTCTGGTCAAAACTAAAGAGAGACCAAGAGAATGAAACCAAATTCCAAAACCTTTAGTGTTTTTTGTTTGTTTGTTTTTTGCAAAGCAGAATTCTCATTTTCTGGAGAGCCCTACAGTCCCACACTGACCTCTAAGGCTTATATCAGAGACATGTGACTACTGGGTATAGGCATTTTAACATAACAAGGAAATGAAACAAACTCCAAGATGAATCAGTAAAGGCTTTTCCTCTCAAACCTGTAACAGAATGTAAAGAATAATTATATCAGTGAGGATATAGTGCTGCTTCACCAGTTTCTATATCTATCTTCATCTCTAATGCACACAGCACCTTTGCTTCTAGGCACTAGATGTCAAATCCTGGCCCCACTGAAGTCAGTGGGAGTTTTGCCATTGACTTCAATGAAGTCAGGATTTCACCCCAGATACAGGAGTAAGTATTACATCACACCAGAATATGCCCTAAAATGAACCCAATGCTCCTCCTTTTTTTGAGCTTCCTACTCACCTGGTTCCAGTCTGCAAAGGCTGTTACACTACTCCACTACTGGGAAAAGCCCTGCTTCAAGGGGGTGTAACTTGCACCAGCATTAAGAGTAGAGAAACTTGTAATCATCCCACTATCCAGTAGTAGTGTATTCCATGGCCAAGGGCCATCTACACACTGGCTATGGCTACACTACAACGCTTGCAGCTGCACCACTGTAGTGCTGCTCTCTCATCAATTTAATTACTCCAGCCCCCACAAGCGGCTGGTAGCTGAGTCGGCAGGAGAAGCTCTACTACTGATATAGCACTGTCCACACCAGCGCTTAGGGCGGTATAACTTATGTCACTCAGGGGGGTGGCTTATTCACACCTGTGAGTAAGTTATACTGACTTAAGCTGTAGTGTATACATAGCCTAAGAAGGGCACCTCTAGGCACCTTTTCAGTGACGTACAATGGGAATTGGGCATGCAATGCTTTCAATAATTAACAGGAGTCGTACATCACAGTAAAAATGTATTTACAGAGAAAATTTCAAATTACTTTCTCTGATTCAGCAATGCAAAGCTCACCCTTAAGATGTGGGAGCATTCTTCTTTGCTCCTTGCAGTGCCCCAATATAAATATGGCTTCATACAGATGTTTAACTGATTTGAAAAACAATCATTTCAGCTCACATTACTCTGCACCATTGTGTTGTGTGTGCGAGATGGACGTTAAGACAAGTGCACCAGTGCGTAAATGCACAAGCCTTTTACCCTTTAAGAAGAATTTTACATTCTGACTTGGATCGCAACTGAGAATCAGTATGATGGCTTCACTTTAGTTTCCATTTGTCCACCTTAACAAACCACAAACAAGTCACCTAATTTCAGCCAGATTCACAAACTTTGCTCAGAAGAGACCCTGCACTGGAATAATAAAGATATTGCAGGTCAGGAACAGACTTCATTGACAAATGGTGTGGGAAAGCTTGCACAGTCCATGTTTGCACTGCGGCAACTTCTTTCTTGTGCAAAGTTACTCAGAGTTATATGTGCACCTCAGGGACACAATATAAGCCCTAGGCATAGGTCAAGTCAGTATTTAATTTAATTTTTTTTTTTTTTTAAAAATGCTTCTCTCTTCCTTTTGCTGTGACGGGGTGGACTAAGCCCAGGGACCCTCAGGGTCCTGCCACACCCACCCCAGGAAAGGAGCTGTAGAGCTAAGTCCTCTGAGTGGCCTAGAGAGACTGTGAAGGCCTAGCCAATCAGAAGGTTGCAGGCTAGTATAAAAGGAGCTGCAGTACAGCCCAGAGTCAGTTCCTTGCTAGAGCCAGAGGAGTTCAGCTGGGGCTCCTGGCTGGCCAAAGGGAACTGCAGCACCATGGACAGCTCAGTGCTGGCAGTGACCAGGGGAGCAAGAAGGAGCTCCTGGCAGGCTGCTGGAACTGAATATAAGACTTCAGCCCTATGGGAAGGGTGACACATTGGTGAAGACTGGGGCTGCAGGGAAGTGGTCCAGGGAACTGAAGTAGTTTCATTAAAGGGACATGGCAGCATGTGGCTGCTATTCTTAGGGTCCCAGGCCAGGACCTGGAGTAGTGGGTGGGCCCAGGTCCCCCCCCACCCCCCCACATAGGACACTGGGAAAGTGGCCTACAATCAGACAGCAATAAACCTCCAGAAGAGGAACTGAACAGTTAAGAGGCCCAGCTGGAGAGCTGGGGCCTGAAGAGACCAAGAGGGTGAAACCATTGCCTCCCTGGTGATATGGGCCAGGACTGTTTAAAGAATGCAGACACATCCAACCAGAAAGGGGGCTCATAAGAGGTGGGTGCCACTCCGTTATATTAAGACTAAACAAATAACAGGGAAAAAGAACTAACTGACTATACAGGGAGATAGTGAAAATACTTTCCTATAAATGACTGCTCTATGTGCAATGTAAGTAAACTGAAACAATATTCCATGCATAGTACTCCTAGATGTTACTTGTAGTAATAATAGGTAAAAGACTCACATATTTTTCACATACAACATTTAAAATAGTTTTTTAGCAAACAGAATGTGTCACATTTTACATTCTTTGGATAATGAAAAAATATCACAGCATCACACCAAATGTCTATCGGGTGCAAATCCTGCTCAACTTTGAGGATCTCCCATTATTAAGTGTCTGTTATCCCAGGTTACATACATTAAACCCCTATTTGCACTGCTAAGAGGGCTTTATACTTCTGGAAGGATAGTTCTTGGGATTGATGCTCTTCATCAGCTAGGAGGTGTAAAAAGAAACATCGCTGAGATATGGAAATAACTATTTTTTTTTATATCCGAATGACATGGACTTTCGTCCCACAGGAGCATACCATTGCAGAACACACTAGGTTCTGCACAATACTGGAAGTGGTAAAGACTGAATATCCTGCCCCACTTGATACTATATTGTCACTGTTCAAAAGGTACAGATGAGCTTGGAGGCTATGGTTGGGGCTGGCTGAAAATTTTCCATCAAGCTATCTTTGGATAGATAGTTGGATTTTTGACTACATTACATTTTTTAAAATAAACTGTTTGCTTTCACATAATATTTCAAGTATTCTAAAATTTGTCAGCCAGAACATGGAAAACTTTGATTTTTTTTCAACAAAAACTTTTTTTCATTTTCATCAAAATTTTCCACAGCAAAGAGCTTCATTTTCTAATCAGATCTAACGATGATAGCAATAAAATGTTTGCGCTTTATTGCTAGACCTGCCAGCTGTCAGAGCTGAAAGGAAGACAACCAGTTCATCACAGTCAAGAATTAAAACGTGGAAAGTGTGGATGGGGCTAACGGTAACCTCAGTAGCATCTTCATAACGTTGAAGAACTTGGTTTTGATCATTTCTGAACATGAGATACCAAAACACAAACCAAAATTTTCAATAAGAAATGGAGAGATGACACTAGTATTAATGTTGGACTTTTTTTAAATAGTTGAGTCTCATTACCTCATTATTGACTTCTGCAGGCTTTTTCTTTGCATCTCCTATGTCCAAATAGCTGGGGGAAGAGAAAAGAATGGTATAGGTTACTTATAGCAGCATTTAATCTCAACAAAAAATATTTTTTCTTACATTTAATTAAATTAGCATGAGTAAAATAAGACGTAGGGAGTTTTCACTTCTATAATTATAACCAAAGTGTTATACTGAAACAAACTGACTACTTGCAGCACTGAGAAGCATAAAGTGCCCTTAATTCAGGTTTCTAATAAAAAACTTTACCAGATGCCTACAAGTCAGAGACCGATACAAAAGACAGAGGAGGAGTCACCAGCTAGAGTCGGGGTCCCAGGCCTGGTAAAAAGCACAGCCCCTCACTAATCCAGGTCTTAGGAAGAGGCTAAGATACTATTGTGATGAGGGCCAGCAAATAGATTAGATGTATAGGTGTTGTGCTAGGATTCCTATCATGGTGCTAACTCTGGCCCCTGCTCAAGCACTCCATCTTTCTGATCAGCCTCTAGTAGTAGCTGTATGATAAATCTGAAACCTTCCTCCATTCCCCTTTAACTAATCATTTTCAAAATCACTTAAGTTACTTAGGAACCAAAATCCCATTTTCAAAAGCACTTAAATCACTTAGGAGGGTAAGCCCCTTTGACTTTCAATGGTTAGTCACTTTGGAAAATTTTATCTATTGGCGCTTGCATTCATGTGACAGAACCAGCTTCCCTTCACAGCTTTTCACTTGTAAGAACAACATGCCTCCATTCACACAGTCTACAGTACATTAAAACTAGGGCTGTCAAGCGATTAAAAAAATTAATAGAGATTAATTGCGCTGTTCAACAATAGAATACCATTTATTTTAAATATTTTTGGATGTTTATTATATTTTCAAATATATTAATTTCAATTACAATACAGAATACAAAGTGTACAGTGCTCACTTTATATATATTTTTGATTACAAATATTTGCACTGTAAAAAACAAAAAATATATTTTTCAATTCACCGCATACAAGTACTGTAGTGCAATCTCTTTATCATGAAAGTTGAACTTACAAATGTAGAATTATGTACAAAAAAACTGCATTCAAAAATAAAACAATGTAAAACTTTAGAGCCTACAAGTCCACTCAGTCCTACTTCTTGGCCAGCCAATCACTCAGTCAAAACAAGATTGGTTACAATTTGCAGGAGATAATGCTGCCCGGTTCTTGTTTACAATCTCACCTGAAAGTGAGAACAGGCATTCGCATGGCACTGTTGTAGCTGGCATTGCAAGATATTTACATCCCACATGCACTAAAGATTCATATGTCCCTTCATGCTTCAACCACCATTCCAGAGGACATGCGTCCATGCTGATGATGGGTTCTGCCTGATAATGATCCAAAGCAGTGCGGACTGATGCATGTTCATTTTCATCATCTGAGTCAGATGCCACCAGCAGAAGGTTGATTTTTTGGTTGGTTTTTTTTGGTGGTTTGGGTTCTGTAGAGTCCGCATCAGAGTGTTGCTCTTTTAAGACTTCTAAAAGAATGCTCCACACCTCATCCCTCTCAGATTTTGGACGGAATTTCAGATTCTTAAACCTTGGGTCGAGTGCTGTAGCTATTTTTAGAAATCTCACATAGGTACCTTCTTTGCATTTTGTCAAATCTGCTGTGAAAGTGTTCTTAAAACAAACATGCGCTGGGTCATCACCCGAGACTGCTATAACATGAAATACATGGCAGAATGTGAGTAAAACAGAGCAGAAGACATACAATTCTCCCCCCAAGGAGTACAGTCACAAATTTAATTGATGCATTATTTTTTTAGCAAGCATCATCAGCATGGAAGCATGTCCTCTGGAATGGTGGCCGAATCATGGAAGGGGCATATGAATGTTTAGCATATCTGGCAAGTAAATACCTTGCAACATCAGCTACAAAACTGCCATGTGAATGCCTGTTCTCACTTTCAGATGACACTGTAAATAAGAAGCAGGCAGCATTATCTCCAGTCAACGTAAACAAACTTGTTTGTCTTAGCGGCTGGCAGAATAAGAAGTGGGACTGAGTGAACTTGTAGGCTCAAGTTTTACACTGTTTTGTTTTTGAGTGCAGTTATGTAACTAAAAAAAATCTGCATTTGTAAGTTACGCTTTCACGATAAAGAGATTGCACTTCAGTACTTGTATGAGGTGAATCGAAAAATACTATTTCTTTTGTTTATCATTTTTACAGTGCACATATTTGTAATCAAAACTAATAATAAAAAGTGAGCATTGTGCACTTTGTATTCTGTGTTGTAATTGAAATAATATTGAAAATGTAGAAAAACATCCAAAAATACTTACTAAATTTCAATTGGTATTCTATTGTTAAAAGTGAGATTAATCATGATTATTTTTTAATTGCGATTAATTTTTTTGAGTTAATCACGTACGTTAGCTGCCATTAATTGACAGCCCAAATTAAAACCTATATTCCCATCCAAAAAAACTTTGATAAGGTGATGTTTGGACTGGAGTACACATGGTTGTTTGACTGCATATTGCCTTTCAAGAAAATTAGAGTTAAAAAAAACAAACCCTCATGCTTAGGAACTTGGGGTTGGACTCCTTGAACAAAGCACCCAAACTAACTTAACTCTGCCCTCATAGTTATACACTGAAAAACTAAGAAAAATATTGGTCTCCCATGTGTGCCAGGCACCAGGAGCTGAGAATCAACAGAGATTTTGGCTGGAACTCTGTGCAGGAACTTGCAATGGTGCATGTGCTGGAGCCCAGGATGCTGCAGTGGGTAGTTGTATCTCAACACAGTGCTTCATTTTGGCACTTCCTGCAGAAGTTAAAGATGAACTGGCAGATGGCTGGAGTTCAAGTGTCTCCTTTAAGCTGTCTTTGCCAGGAGCATCAGATTCATTGGCAGCTGGTCAGTGCTCAATACAGGGTTTTCCCCATTAGCACTTTCAGTTGGAAGCCACACACGTATCAGCAGGCAATCAGCACTCAGTGCAGGGTCTGCCCAGTGGCATTTTCTGCTGGGAGTTCCACGTGCATCTGCAAGTGAGCTGAGTTCAGTACAGGGTCTCCCCAACAGATTTTCTTGAAAGCAGTCACAAATGTATTGGTAGATGAGCAGAGTTTGATACACATCTCCCATTGGCACTGGAAATAATGGTGCCAAAGCACTAAGGCTCTAGAGGATTGAACTGAAGTATTCAGAGTGCTGGAGTATCAAGATACAACAAGGCTTCAAGGCAACACGTCCAACACCAAGGCAAAGCACTGAAACACCAGAGATGAAAATGCAGAGACTCTGCAAGATAAGGGTAAGGTTCCAAAGTAAAGTGCCCAAGCCTCAAAATAAACTACTGAGGCTTCTCCAGGTATAAAGATGCCAGGGCTTACTGAGTGGGGTGGCAACCTAAAACTTACAAGGCTAAAAAGGACAAAGGTGTCAGAAGGAATAGATACCTCACAAGAAAAAGTGTCAAAGGCCGAGAACAAATCGCCAAAGCACTAAAGGCTTGTCCACATGGCAAGGTAGTGCACAGAATCCATAGCGCACTAATCAGCCATGCACTAAGTTGCTGTGTAACTCCTGCTACCGCAGTACAGAACTTTTAGTGGGTGCACACTGTGACAGGTCGGGTCACAGACACCCCCTTGGGACTTGCCACCTGATGTGCTGAGACTACTTCTAAGCCCGTTTTCCCTGGCAGCTTGGGACTTCAGTGCCCTGCCTGGTTCGAGCCAAACACGCTAGCCTGCTACAAACACAGACCCAGGTCTGAACTACGTCCCACAAACTGCAGGCTTAACTGAAAACAACTTGAGAAGTGTTCCTGTCTCCAACACCCAGCTCCCAATGGGGTCCAAACCCCAAATAAATCCATTTTACCCGGTATAAAGCTTATACAGGATAAACTCATAAATTGTTCACCCCCATAACACTGATAGTGAGATATGCACAGCTGTTTGCCCCCCTCCCCCAGGTATTAATACATACTCTGGGTTAATTAATAAGTAAAAAGTGATTTTATTAAATACAAAAAGTAGGATTTAAGTGGTTCCAAGTAACAACAGACAGAACAAAGTGAATTACCAAGCAAAATAAAATAAAACACGCAAGTCTAAGCCTAATACAGTAAGAAAACTGAATACCGACAAAATCTCACCCTCAGAGATGTTTCTATAAGCTTCTATCACTGCCTGATGCCTTCCTAGTCTGGACACAATTCTTTCCCCTAGTACAGCCCTTGTTCCAGCTCAGGTGGTAGCTAGGGGATTTCTCATGACTGCAGCCCCCTTTGTTCTACTCCACCCCCTTATATATCTGTTGCACAGGGCGGGAATCCTTTGTCCCTCTCTGGGTTCCCACTCCTCCTTCTAAATGGAAAAGCACCAGGTTAAAGATGGATTTCAGTACCAGGTGAAAAGAAAAGGAGTACTTGTGGCACCTTAGAGACTAACCAATTTATTTGAGCATGAGCTTTCGTGAGCCACAACTCACTTCATCAGATGTGTACCGTGGAAACTGCAGCAGACTTTATATACACACAGAGAATATGAAACAATACCTCCTCCCACCCCACTGTCCTGCTGGTAATAGCTTATCTAAAGTGATCAACAGGTGGGCCATTTCCAGCACAAATCCAGGTTTTCTCACCCTCCACCCCCCCACACAAATTCACTCTCCTGCTGGTGCTAGCCCATCCAAAGTGACAACTCTTTACATAATCAAGTCGGGCTATTTCCTGCATAGATCCAGGTTTTCTCACTTCCCCCCCACCCCCATACACACACAAACTCACTCTCCTGCTGGTAATAGCTCATCTAAACTGACCACTCTCCAAGTTTAAATCCAAGTTAAACCAGAATATCTGGGGGGGGGGGGGTAGGAAAAAACAAGAGGAAACAGGCTACCTTGCATAATGACTTAGCCACTCCCAGTCTCTATTTAAGCCTAAATTAATAGTATCCAATTTGCAAATTGGATACTAAAGCCCCTACTCTACTTGCGCTATATTGATGACATCTTCATCATCTGGACCCATGGAAAAGAAGCCCTTGAGGAATTCCACCATGATTTCAACAATTTCCATCCCACCACCAACCTCAGCCTGGTCCAGTCCACACAAGAGATCCACTTCCTGGACACTACAGTGCTAATAAACAATGGCCACATAAACACCACCCTATACCGGAAACCTACTGACCGCTATTCCTACCTGCATGCCTCCAGCTTTCACCCTGACCACACCACACGATCCATCGTCTACAGCCAAGCTCTGCGATACAACCGCATTTGCTCCAACCCCTCAGACAGAGACAAACACCTACAAGATCTCTGTCAAGCTTTCTTACAACTACAATACCCACCTGCAGAAGTAAAGAAACAGATTGATAGAGCCAGAAGAGTTCCCAGAAGTTACCTACTACAGGACAGGCCTAACAAAGAAAATAACAGAACGCCACTAGCGGTCACCTTCAGCCCCCAACTAAAACCCCTCCAACGCATTATTAAGGATCTACAACCTATCCTAAAGGATGACCCTACACTCTCACAAGTCTTGGAAGACAGGCCAGTCCTTGCCTACAGACAGCCCCGCAACCTGAAGCAAATACTCACCAACAACCACATACCACACAACAGAACCACTAACCCAGGAACTTATCCTTGCAACAAAGCCCGTTGCCAATTGTGCCCACATATCTATTCAGGGGACACCATCACAGGGCCTAATAACATCAGCCACACTATCAGAGGCTCGTTCACCTGCACATCCACCAATGTGATATATGCCATCATGTGCCAGCAATGCCCCTCTGCCATGTACATTGCTCAAACTGGACAGTCTCTACGTAAAAGAATAAATGGACACAAATCAGATGTCAAGAATTATAACATTCATAAACCAGTCGGAGAACACTTCAATCTCTCTGGTCACGCAATCACAGACATGAAGGTCGCTATCTTAAAACAAAAAAACTTCAAATCCAGACTCCAGCGAGAAACTGCTGAATTGGAATTCATTTGCAAATTGGATACTATTAATTTAGGCTTAAATAGAGACTGGGAGTGGCTAAGTCATTATGCAAGGTAGCCTGTTTCCTCTTGTTTTTTCCTACCCCCCCTCCCCCCCCCCCAGATATTCTGGTTTAACTTGGATTTAAACTTGGAGAGTGGTCAGTTTAGATGAGCTATTACCAGCAGGAGAGTGAGTTTGTGTGTGTATGGGGGTGGGGGGGAAGTGAGAAAACCTGGATCTATGCAGGAAATAGCCCGACTTGATTATGTAAAGAGTTGTCACTTTGGATGGGCTAGCACCAGCAGGAGAGTGAATTTGTGTGGGGGGGTGGAGGGTGAGAAAACCTGGATTTGTGCTGGAAATGGCCCACCTGTTGATCACTTTAGATAAGCTATTACCAGCAGGACAGTGGGGTGGGAGGAGGTATTGTTTCATATTCTCTGTGTGTATATAAAGTCTGCTGCAGTTTCCACGGTACACATCTGATGAAGTGAGCTGTGGCTCACGAAAGCTCATGCTCAAATAAATTGGTTAGTCTCTAAGGTGCCACAAGTACTCCTTTTCTTTTTGCGAATACAGACTAACACGGCTGTTCCTCTGAAACCTGTCATCTAGTACCAGGTGACATGGTCACATGTCCTGTGAGACCCCCCAACCCTTCATTCCTCCCAGCCTGACTCACAGGAAGGCCTGCAAGCAAACAGAGCCATCCACAGTCAATTGTCCTGGTTGATGGGAGCCATCAAGATTCCAAACCACCATTAATGGCCCACATTTTGCATAATTACAATAGGCCCTCAGAGTTATACTTCATATTTCTAGTTTCAGATACAAGAATGATACACACATACAAATAGGATGACCACACTCCATAGATTATAAGCTTTGCAATGATACCTTACCGCACATACCCGCTTCATACAAGAGATCTTTTGCATGAAGCATATTCCAGTTACATTATATTCACACTCATTAGGATATTTTCATAAAATCATATAGAATGCAATGTCACACATGCATCTAATTAGTGTGCAGTAGGCTACAGCGCAATGGCTTTACACCCCAGCTTGCCACTCACCATTAGTCTCTGTGTGGACAAGCCATAAGATCAAGCTCTATACACACGTACACACACAGCATACCTTCATTTAGCACAGTTGAAAATGACTACACAAGCTGGAAGGCAGTAGAGGATCAGGTCTGGTATGTTTAGAAAAGCAATTTTATATAATTGGCAACTTTTCCTCTTCTTGGACAGTGGCTTTACAGTAGAGTGGGATTTTTCAGAAGTGCTCAGCAATGGCCTAATCCTGCTTTCAATGAAGATAGTGGTAAAATTCCCATTGACGTCACCAGGAGCAAGATTAGGCCAATGCTGAGTGCTTTTGAAAATCCCAATCTATATCTATTGCACCATTTTAAAAAAGAATGTATATTGTCAGAAGAGACAGACATGAAGATGGCATACTAATGCGGGAATTCTGCACTACTGCGTGTGCGCAGAATTCATGTCTCCCACAGATTTCTTTGCTTCCCCACAGAAAAATTACTTCCAACAGGGAAGCAAAAGGAAGCTGCAAAAGTGGTCATGCTCCCCTCCCCAGCAGCATGGGCGTGTTGTTTTGCGCACTCAGAGGAGCCGTCAGAGAGGTAGATCACCACAGGGGATGCCCAGACCAGTGGCTCCTACCCTGTGTCAGGCTCAGCTCTAGTCCCAGCTGGGCTGGGGGTGGAGGACAGGACTGCCTCTTCTCCTGCAAGAAGTGACCTGGTCCAGGTCAGATCCACCCTTGGAAACCTCCCCCAGCTGCAAGAAGCACCGCACATACGCCCAGCTTCCTGGCCCCATTGCTCCTCAGCTGTGGGAGGAGGGAGTCTCTGTACAGGGAGCTGCCCCTCCCTCTGCCCAACCCCCATTCAGACCCCCCCTCCCATACCCAAACCCCAGTCCCGAGCCTCACCCCCCTCCACACCCAGAACCACCCCACTGAGTCCCCCACACCTGAACCTCCGCTTGCTGAGCCTTACCCCCTGCATCTGGAGCCTTCCCTGCACTCAGACCCCTCCCCACCACCAAACCCCCACCCCTCATCCAGACATCCACCCCTCCACCCAGGCTACCCTCACTGAGCCCCTTACGCTCAAACCCAAACCTCAATGAGCCCCACACCCCCCTGCACCTGGACCACCCTGGCAAACCACCTAGACCCCCACCCTACCAAGCCCCATTCCCCCAGCACCTTGACTTCCCCTGCAGAGCTCCATTCCCCCCACACCCAGAACCCCCCAACACACCCCTGTGCATCCAGATCCTCCCCACTGAGCTGCCTGCACTCAGATTGTCCACCCAGAACCCTCTCCCCCCACACCTGGATCTCCCCACACTAAGCTCCTCCACACTTGGATTCTGCTGGGCTGCCCATACCTGGTGTGCCTTGCATGGAGGGACAGGGCCCTGGGGTATTTCTGGGGCAGGCCTGGCTCTAGCACTGTGTCAGGGTCAGGTGCAGCCTCACCACCGAGTCAAAGTCCAGAGGTGGAGGGCTGCAGGGCGATCTCCCATCTCCGTTCAGCTAGTGGCCTGTGCTCCCCACTGCCATGCTGGAGCCTCCACATTTATTTATTGACAAATAAAATTTGCCAAATTTTAAAATATTGTGTGCAGAAATTTTATTTGTTTTGGTGCAGAATTCCGTCAGGAGTAAGTTATGGGGTCTAAACAGGGTTTGGGGGTTTGAAGTTCAAGTTCTAAAGATGGGAAATAGCCACTTAACCTTAAATATATAATTCTGCAATTATTGAAAGCACAATTCCTTTCTCGGTCCCGGTTGTTCACGTGCTCCCCCACCCCCACAGATTTCTGCTAGGATTCACACCAGAATGTCAGAACCATCTAGTGAGGGCTGCTTCCCTCATTCCCTTTGCCGTGCCCATAAGGTGACCAGGTGCTCCAATTTTATAGCGACAGTTCTGATACTCAAGGGGATATCTTATGTAGGCTCCTATTACCCCCATTCCAATACTTCACACTTGCTATCTGGTCACCCTACTTGCCCAGGAGCTGCCCCGGCCCATGTCTCTGCAGAGCTCATCCCTTCCCTGCTCCTCCCCACTGCGACTGGCAGCAGTTCCTGTCCCTTCCCACTCGCTCAGCACCAAAGGCAGCTAACACCCCCAGACTGCTGCTGGCCACCGATATAAGCCAGCCGCTTCCTGTACCCTGGCTGCAGTGCAGACAGGAGGGGGTGAAGGAGGCATTGTGTATTGTGGGGCCCTCAGGAACCTGCAGGAGTGGTTGGGATCTGGCAGAGGGGAGGAGGAGGAGGTGACACCAAACCCCAGCCCAGGGAGAGAGCGGTAAGGGGTGTCCAGTGCAGCCTGGCTCCTTCCCTTCCCTGCCAGTGCCCAGTGATGCCATCCTGGGCTGGAGGTGACTCCTGCCATGGCCTGCCCTTCCACACAGACAGCAGCAGCAGCCTGGTAGAGTGGCCTCCTGCACATGCCTCTAGCTGCAGGAGCTGAGGGGCACAGACAGGGCACAGGGGCTCAGCCCACTCCGGACAGCCTGAGCTACCTGCTGAAGGTGGGGGAGGGATACACTGAAGGCGGCGCAGCGAGTGACTGTAAGGCCATGCGGCTTGTGCCCCCACCCTCACCCCCCATGTCATCTCTTCTGACAGGGTTCACACAGAACCTTTAAATTGTGGGGGGCTCCCCAACTATCAACAGTTACGTGTCGTCTCTGTTAAAAGGCCCAAGAGTACGGAACTCACTGTCAGAAGAAATAGAACAAGCACTAACCCTAAGCCCACCACTTCGCCAAGGCTTTCCCACAACATTCTCACAACCATTTGTTAACAAAAAAACAACAACGCTAAGCATGCTTTTTGGTGGCAGGGCAGGGTAGGGCAGGGAGAGAGCAAAAACACTGTCATCTTTTAAATAACAGGAGATACTCAGCTACTATGGTTATATAGAGAGCCATGTACCTACCTGGAATGAACAGAATATTTTAAACATTTAAAAAAACAATCAAGAAACAAAATTGTTTGGAAGGTCTAATCTGCAAGGCTCATCCAACTTTATCATACACACTTCTGCACTGTATTCTTCCAGTGCAGCTTCCCCAAATATTACTGAGCACCAAATGTTCATCCCAAATGCAGGCAGTTACCATGCAGTGAAAATAATACATTATGCTGCAAGGATGGTGTATCTCTTGGTGTTATGGACTGTTTCTTTTATTTTTGTAAAGTGCCAAGCAGAGATACTAGAATGCTAATTCTATGTTAAGCCTTAAAGAGGGAACCCTCTCCCCACTACACAAAGCTGCATTAAATTTCCTCTGTCACATTTACTTAGATTTTAAACTCTTTGGGGCAGGGACAGTCTTTCTGTTCTGTATTTGTACAATGCCTGGCACAGTAGGAGCCTAGTCCATAACTGGGGCTCCACGGCGCTGCCACAATACAAATAATAAAGGTTCAATGCGAATGTTTTATTACATTTTGTAATTATTTTTTTCATTCACCACTCACTTGAGTTTCTTGAAGGCCTCCCTGCCACCAGCCACGTAGTGCTCTCCGCTCTGGAGCTCCTCCAGCTGACGGACGCGATGTCCGCCCCGGGGGGTGTAGATGCTACGCACAGCCCCAAAAGGCGCCTTCACCCCACCTGTCACCTCTTTCAGGAAGACCTCGAAGTTGGACACCTTCTTCTCATGGACGACTACCCGATGCCCCGGGAAGAACGGGTCACCATTGCGATATACCAGCACACTCTTCACCATCGGCTGTGACAGGCAGGTCGGCTTCGCGGTGGGGCTACTCATGTTCACCTCCTCTCTCTGCTGTGGCCAGACAGTCAGTGCTGCCCTCCGGGCACTGTCTGCACCTGTTTATTCAACAAGAATGTTCCTCTCTCACACACACTGTCAAATACCTGTGATGCATGAACTGTGTACACACATGCACACAATACCTGCACCAAGGACCACCTCCAATAGGCGAATCCCTCTCTAAAGCAACCAGGGAGGGATGAGAGCCTCCCTAAGGTTTCCAGTACAATTCTGTTCAGCCCTTAAAGAGCAACCTCTGCTAGGCAACCGATTCTTGCTGTGCCCTGGAGCCTGGGGTGGCTAATACAGATTACACTAAGCCATACCCAAAAAAAAATATATACAGATCTAAAGGAGGAGAAAAAGTGACTGAGCATAGTAAGGAATTCATAGTAGTCCTGCCGGGATCTTTACAGCCTCACTTTGCACTTGCAGCTCTCTTCTTTCATAAGTGGTTTTACTCTGTTGCTCAGGAAACTTTATCCTACTTCTTCTTCCCTCCCCTTCCCACCTCAAAAGAAAAAAAAGAAAGAAACCCAGCCAAGTGAGGACGGCTGCCAGACTGCAACAAACCAGACAGATTAAGCCTAAACACACCAACCAAATCAGAGCGGGGCGAGTAATGAGAAAAGGAGGGAGAGGGGGCTGAGTCACAAATATTTTATTTGGAAAAAATGGCATGAAATTTGTACCTATTTCAGAATTATTCACCTGACCCTATGCAATGGGGAGGGTGGAAATATTTTTGAAAAATTTCAGAAAACTCATTGAATAAGTTATTTGATGGGTTTCATTTGCCCACTTCTGTATCAACATAATTATATGGAAACAGTCAGCACCTCCTAGGAGTGCAGGATGAATGGTCCCCTTAGGCCCCCCCATGTGATCAACAGCAGGTGCATCATTCAAACACCAAAAGCCTGGCAGAGGGAAGAAAAGCAGAAACCCGAGTGCAGACAGGGGACAAAGGTAATTCAAGTCAGGAGTGGCAGGAGGTGAGGAATGGGAGCTGGGAGCAGCACCTGGCCTGGGAAGGTCCAGGACACTCTCTCTCTCTCTCTCTCTCTCGGTGTATGTGTGTGTCTCTCTCTTCACCTAGCACTCAGCTCTGAGCCACCTGGTGCATGGCACTGCTGCACGCGGGACACTGTTGCTGAGTGTGTGTCTCATCCTCCTCTCTGGGGCTCCCAAGGGTGGGGAGAGAAGGAGGCACAAGCCGTGGCAGTTGGTTCTTGCTGTTGCTCAAGGAGCTTCTCCTGGGGGAGGAGAGGTGGGGGAGAATGTTGTTATTTGCCACAGTTTCCATAGCAACCCAGGTAGCTCAAGAGAAAAGAGCATGGCTGAACCCTCCCCCCCCCCCGCCGCCCCAGGGGGATGTGGGGGAGGGAACCAGTGTGAGCCTGCAGGGGTGGAGGAAAGCTTGTAAGAGCCCAAAAAGGCGGGGGGCGGGGGTGTGGAGAGCTCGTGTGCACCTGAGGCAGGGTGAAAAGATGAACTCTAAGAGCTAAACTTCAGGGAGAAGTTTAAAGTCACCACACCTCTGGCAGGACACTATGCAATGCCACAATTCCCATCAACGCTCTGGACTATGTCTACACAGCAACAGGAACAGTTGCAGAGGCTGAGACAGAGAATACAGCCATGCTACGCTACAGCAGATCAGTACTGGGTTTATTATCTTCTTGTTATTTAAATAAATAATGTTTTCTCCTTTGTAACAGACTCCCCCAGAGCAGAGACTGTGACTGTCCCCCCTCATCATACAAGGTGTACAAGAGAGAGGTGAAGGCTCCTTCTTATCTCCCCACATATCTGCACACAAGGGCCGGATCTATGTACCCATTCGTCCATCCCTCTTTCTGAATGTTATCCATACTAGAGAAATTCACTGGATTGAAAGTATTTCTGACGCTGTGAATAATAGTTCAAAAATACCCAAGATACATTGCACAAGGGAAGTCTCAGACTGCATTTTCCTTATTAATATGCTTCAAACTTATTCAGACAATTTACCTTCAAATATTCTGGTGTGATCTGGGGTGAAATCCTGCCTCCACTGAAATCAAAATCAAAACTCCATTGACCTCAGTGGGGCCAGGATCTGACCTCCAGTGTCTAGAAGCAAAGATGCTGAGTGCATGAGAACTGCGGATGGATACAGCAACTGGTGAAGTACTATTTTCTCACTGGGTGCTATTATTCTTTACTTACGGTTACAAATTTGATAAGAAAGGCCTTTACTGATTCCTCTTGTTTGTTCTACAAGGAGATCACAGTCAAATGCCTACTCTGTTTTGAGATACATCCCTTCATTAAACATTGTTTGCACAGAATCAGTTTCAGCGCCTTCAAAATAAGAGACACTGAGTTACATAAAATATTGCTGGGCAGTCTCATTTTGAAAGAAGAAGGGCTTGGTCCTCAGCGTATCTTCACTGCTTTGGGTTCCTGGTCCAGGACTAGGTGCCATGGTAATACAAATAAATAAAATAATAATAATGATGGGAGGATTCACTAGTTAGTGGTCAGTCCTGCAGCCTTTACTTGCACAAGCAATTCTCCTGACGTTACTGGAACTACTTTCCTAGGTAAGGATTGGGCCTTAGAGTTTGTACAGTGATTCAAAGATATGAAGTGCCATTTAATTGCTAAGCATTATTATTAGACTTTAAAAGGGGCAAAGGAAATTCCCTTCACCATGGAGACTTGGCTATCTCTTTTAAAAGTCTATATAGTGGGGAAAGACTTTACTGGAACAAGAAACATCTGAAAAACAGCCCCTTCATTTTGCACTTGGCACCTCTTTCTGGACTCCTTTTTTGTAGGGATTAGTTTACTCACTCTCAAGAATAAAACAGACTTTTATTGGACTCCTTTAAGACCAGATTCACTAAAAAAAACTCCATTGATGCAGCACAGAAGCAAGGACAAGCCAGAACAAATGAAGAAGGGAGTGTGGTGCTCCTGGGGTATGACAGACTAACAGAAGTGGGGGTTTCGGTTTGTTTTTTTTACCGACTCTGATCTGTGAGTTCTTAATTAGGGCTATATTTATTTGATGCCAACATTTGTCTTTTTGTTACTGGCATCTGATGGTTTCTCTTTATATGACATGGACAGTCCATGTATAAAGCAACTGACACACTGAAAATCATTCTGTATTTATATAACATATATTTTCTGATTTTTTTTCCTTTCCTGGTCTTCAATTATAAGAACATTCACAAGACAACTGGATTGGGTCATGTATCTTTTTGCTGCTTATTCCTCACTTGAATTCAAAAACTTGACTGGGCTATAATCAAGGTATCAGTATGGCTGGGATCAAGTTCTCTGTATATACAGATTAAAAAATCAGAGTGTGCGTTAGCTTGTTGCCTAGATGAGCAATACATGTAATCACGTGTTTCGTAGGGGGACGCTCTCCATATGGCTACATAAGTCTTTTAAGTTAAATTATACATATAGTGTTGTTGGTTTTTTTTCCTTCTATGGTCCTTCTACTGCCTGAATGGGCAAGGTCTGTTGACAACACAAAGTGAAAGTCCGCTCCTACAATGATCAAGTAAGGCAAGAGTAAGCTCATTCCTGCAAATTGAGTTCACTTTGGGTAGATTATGTTCCCTAAATGTGGAGCTTTTTAATCACTCCTGCACTAGGACACAGTAGCCCTAAACACCAGAAATAACCCATTCCACTGTGAGAGGTCAGTTGGATCCTCTAAGAATCAAAATGGCTTCTGCTGAGCTGGAGACTGACCCCCTTGGGGACAACATCAGCCAATCAGAAACCATGTGACTTGCCTAATGTAGCCTGTCCTTCTGAACCAGGATTGAATTCATAACACTCCATGAATAATAGCCTGATAAAGTCTGTGGATATCCTAGGGCGAATAAAGTTTGCAAAAACAATCTATAGAAGGTATTGAGACAAACCAACCCTTGCACAAACTATTCATGGTTTACAGACAAAGTTCTAGCTCAGGCCAGTTAATTTTGAGTACTTTTGACAAATAATTCATATAATTCAACACAAAATACTGATGTATATAATGTACAAATTAAGAATCCAATTCAACTTCCATTAAAGATAACAGAAAGACTCCCATAGAGTTCAGTAGGTCTAATATCAGACCTTAATACAGCAGCAGTGTGGCACATTCATCCTAAATTACTTATAACTTTTCATAAATAAATTACCCTTTGGAATGAAATTTCCCTTTCTTGTTTTTAATCAAAAGATGATTTCTGGTGTGTACAAAATTTGCTAAAATTCTTCATGGACATCTTTGCATTATTGAATAGAATATAAAATGTTTTATAATAAGTATGTTTTATGTTCTGATTACTCAAATTTATTTTTAATGGACTTATTCAATGAACGCAAATGCTTTGATATATTTGGACTCATTTTGATGACAAATAGCAAAATTTGTATTTTGAAAATAGCGTGTGCTAGCAACGCATGATTTTCCACTACCTTTTTAACACTGTATGTGTTGCTCTATCCAGACCACTGCACAATGAAACACTGTATAAGCCAGGTAAGACTTTGACCCCACTGGACCTTCCCAAAACCCTGGCTAAAGCCTGACAGAAAATTAACAGAAAATATATTACATTTCATCTAATTTCTTTTATTGGCTTCTTTTTCCCATCGACTGTTGCAAGATCAAAACTGCTCGGTTCCTTCATACCTGGAGATTAGAAAATGATGATTACATTGAACAAACTGATTTCAACACACATGATGATCACAACATACAGGAATTTTTCTCTTGCTTTTTATCTTAACTTTTTATGAAGGAAAAATCACCCCCTGCTGTGAATTGTCAGGAAGGCAGTTAACCATTACAAGAGAGTAATTTCAGGCTGACTGATGTCAGACATACTATTGTTATTGGTTAACAGTTATATTCCTCCACTCATTTGCAACTTCTGATCTAATTTATAAAAGGGAAAACTTCAAAGTAATATTACTGTCCTCCTATCCAGTGCTCTTGGTCTCTGGGTTCACCCAGATATAAAAAAACGTGTCAGAAATATTACTATTTTGTGTGTAAAAGGTAAACGGGTGATGACCTTGATACTGTCCCAAAGTCAGCCAATGAGGTATAATCTGTCAACCAGTTTATCAGCTATTCAATGCCAGATTCAGCCATCCCTGTTGACCTTAGGCCCAATTCTCACAGTCACACGATATCGTTTTACAATGCACTGGCAAAATGAAGGAGCAGAAACAGCCCTAAGAATACCCTTTCTGCAGGGGGATATTCCAGCTGGCACAGAGTTGACATAAGGGATGAGATACTCATCTACTCCAGCCTCCTTACATTAGATAAAGGGGCCAGAGCTGCATAAAGGGGCCCAGGATGGTGGAGACTTCCCAGTGCAGGCTCTGCAGAAGCCAACTATAAGACTGCCTTCCAACACAAATCCTGGCATATCAAGCATGATCGTGGTAGCTGGGGGAAGTGAGACATGTTATAGATGTGTTGCAGAGATCCTGGGCACTGCTGCAGCCCATAGGCCAGTGGTTCGTAAATTGTAGGGTGTGCCCCTTGGGGGCGCAGCAGGACCCAGGGTGCCACAGGGGGAAGGGAGCACCACCCCACCCTGGTCTGTCCCCAGCTCCTCTCTGGCCCCGGCCTCAGCCACCAGCTCCCAGCCCCACTCCCAGCCACGGCCCCAGCTGCAGTTCTGGGCTGACCACGGCCCTGCTCCCAGCCCCAGCTCCAACCACGGGCCTTCTCCAGGCCACAGGCCCCCAACCCCAAGCGCGGCCTCAGTTGCAGCCCCCGACCCCAACCCGACTCCCAGCCGCAGCCCCCGCCCCAACCACGGGCCCACTCCCAGCTGCAGGCCCGACAGCAGCCCCACTCCTGGCCGTGGCACCAGTTGCAGCACTGGCCCCACTTCCAACCACAGGCCCGCTCTTGGCTGCGGCCTCTAACCCCTAACTGCGGCCCCAGATGCAGCTCCGGCTCCAGTTCCAACTGCGGCCCCGCTCCCGGCTGCAGCCCTGTCCCAAGCCCGGCCACGGCCCCCGGCTCCAACCACGGCCCCACTCCCGGCTGCAGCCCAGCTCACAGTTTTAATCGCACTGTTAAACAATAATAGAATACCAATTTAAATGTATTATACATATTTTGGATGTTTTTCTACATTTTCAAATATATTTATTTCAATTATAACACAGAATACGAAGTGCAGAGTGCTCACTTTATATTATTTTTATTACAAATATTTGCACTGTAGAAAAGATAAAAGAAATAGCATTTTTCAGTTCACCTCATACAAGCACTGTAGTGCAATCTCTTTATCATGAAAGTGCAACTTACAAATGCAGAATTTATTTTTTTACATAACTGCACTCAAAAACAAAACAATGTAAAACTTTAGCGCCTACAAGTCCACTCAGTCCCACTTCTTGTTCAGCCAATCGCTAAGACAAACAAGCTTGTTTACATTTACAGGAGATAACGCTGCCTGCTACTTATTTACAATGTCACCTGAAAGAGAAAACAGGCGTTCACAAGGCACTGTTGTAGCCAGCGTTGCAAAGTATTTACATGCCAGATATGCTAAACATTCGTATGTCCCTTCATGCCTCAACTTTTTACAGTGCCAATATTGTAATAAAAAATAATACATTGTATTCTGCACTGTAATTGAAATCAATATATAAATGCAGAAAAACATCCAAAAATATTTTTATATTTATATATAAATAGTTTTCCTTCATCAGCCAAATTCTGCCCTAATGTACACCTGAGTAATCCCAGTTCTCTAACCGAGGACAGAATCGGTCTCCATGTGCATAATTAAGATAAACACAGGAGAGATCATCCTTTTTGGATTAATATTTGAAAAAATAATTGGATACACCATGGCATACTTGTGTGCACTATGAAATGATTATTGAATGTTGGGAATCATTGAGAAAGGAATAGATAATAAGACAGAAAATATCATATTGCTTCAATATAAATCCATGGTACGCCCACATCTTGAATACGGCAAGCAGATGTGGTCGTCCCATCTCAAAAAAGATATATGATAACTCCTCACTTAACGTTGTAGTTATATTCCTGAAAAATGCTACTTTAACCGAAACGATGTTAGGTGAATTCAATTTTCCCACAAGAATTAATGTAAATAGGGGGGGTTAGGCTCCAGGGAATTTTTTTCGCCAGACAAAAGATATTGTATTCATATATAGTATAAGTTTTAAATAATTTTAAACAAACAATTTAATACTATACTCACCAATGATGATTGTGAAGCTTGGTTGAAGCAGGGGCGTAGCAGGGTCAGGGCGTGGGGGCTTGCCCCATTCCGCCCACTGTGCACTGCTGATGGGGAGTGGGGATGGGGGCTTGCCCACTCCCCAGCTGGAACACCGGGTGGGTGGAGTGGGGCAAGCCCCCATGCCCTGACCCCGCTTCCTGGCTGGAACGCTGGGTGGGCGGAGTGGGGCAAGTCCCCGTACCCCAACCCTGCTCCCCAGCAGGAGCGCCAGGCGGGTGGGCAGAGAGCAGCGAGCCAAACAACCTTATAATGGAACACTGCGCGACTTTAAACATGTATGTTCTCTAATAGATCAGCAACCTAAAAACGAAACAGTGTTAACCGGGATGACTTTAAGTGAGGAGTTACTGTATTGGAATTGGAAAAGGGCAACAAAATGATTACGGGTATGGAATAGCTTCCATATGAGGAGAGATTAAGAAGACTGAGACTTTTCATCTTGAAAAAGAGATGACTAAGGGGATATATCATAGAAGTCTATAAAATCATGACTGGTGTGGAGAAAGTAAATAAGGAAGTGTTATTTACTCCTTCTTGTAACACAAGAACTAGGGGTCACCAAATGAAATTAATAGGCAGCAGGTTTAAAACAAAAAAAAGGAAGTATTTCTTCACACAATGCACAATCAACTTGTGGAACTCCTTGCCAGAAGATGTTGTGAAGGCCAAGACTATAACAGAATTCAAAAAAGAACTAGATAAATTCATGGAGGACAGGTCGATCAATGGCTATTAGCCAGGGTGGGCAGGGATGGTGTCCTAACCTGTTTGCCAAAAGCTGGGAATGGGTGACAGGGGATGGATCACTTGATGATTGCCTGTTCTGTTCATTCCCTCTGGGGCACCTGGCATTGGCCACTGTCAGAAGACAGGATACTGGGCTATATGGACCTTTGGTCTGACCCAGTATGGCCATTCTTATGAATGATGGGAATCTAATTTTACATTACTGTCATTTAACTATAATGTGTTTGTCAGACAGTAGCATGTTGTATAGGATAAATCAGATTGTAAAAGCCATTCAGTCTTGATGCAAAGGGTGTAAATCAATTGATACAAGACAAACAAATGAAGTCAGTGCACAGTATCCACTTACATCAACTCTGAGCTCAGGCCTAATAATGAAAATGGACAACAACAAAATGTACAGAGAGGGTGAGTGTAAAGTTTCCAACAGAAGTGAATTTAATTTCAGTGCACTCTATTTTGCTAAATGGAATGCCCACAATCCTTTCTTAGACTCACATTGCTCTGCATAATGTATCTAAAAATCAGTCTGAGGAATATCAGCCAGTTATGTACAGCTGTAATTCTGCAGTAATTGGACTGTCCTCACTGACAGTTTGAAGTACACATTATGGGGCACTTTACTCACTCGCACTAACTGGAAGAAATAAAACACTGATGCAGTTGTAAATTTTAAAATCTACGCCACAGCAATTTCACTCACTTATACAATTCCCAAACCAAAACTCCATTAAAATACAATTAATGTTGTAAACATATATGAACTATTTTTTCCCCAAAATCCTCATTGAAATGTTGCTGTTTAAGCCACACCTGTTGCTGATTCCACTTGTCAGCAACATGGGGTATTTTTAGTGCACTCAAGACTCCTGAGAGATACCTGAGGGCGTAAGCAGGAGAAACTTTATTAACTTTTAGGCAAAAGCCCCCGATGGACAGCTTAGGTGGGAAAGAAGGTGAAAAAACCCTCTTTCATCCAGTTCTGAGTAGAAGCAGCAATGGAAGTGGAGACAATTTGATCAAGGCTTCTGAGGCAATGTCAGTAGTTTCTGAATTTTTCACCTAACAGAAGCAAGTCTCAATTAAATGTGAATTTTATGTGTTTTTAATTTTCTACAGGGTTGATTCTCTCTCTCTCTGTGGCTATTTCCTTGCAGGGCATGAATTCTGTGCTCATCCACTAGGCCCTCATCCTGCAAGCTAGAGGCAACCATATTTATTATACTTCAGGGGCAGCTTTGAGCTGGACCCTTTCCTTATTTGACAGAATATGTGCATTCCATTTAAAAAAAACCCAATGCAACAGACCTGCCCAAATGTGTAACCATTGCACTAGATGCACACCACTTAACAACAGGTCTGCATACAGTTCTGAATACTAAGGGTATGTCTACACTATGAAATTAGGTCGAATTAATAGAAGTCAATTTTTTAGAAGGCTATTTTATACAGTCGATTGTGTGTCCCCCCACTAAGTGCATTAAGTCGGCGGAGTGCGTCCACAGTACCGAGCGCGTTGACTTTCAGAGCGTTGCACTGTGGGTAGCTATCCCACAGTTCCTGCAGTCTCCGCCGCAGGTTCTGGGTTAAGCTCCCCATACCTGATGGGGCAAAAACATTACGGCGGGTGGTTTTGGGTACATTTTATCAGTCACCCCTCCCTCCATGAAAGCAATGGCAGACAATCGTTTTGCGCCTTTTTTCCATGCGGGCGCCATACTGCTTTCAGCAGACCATGCAGTAGGACTGCTAACCATCATCATCAACATCCACCGCTTCCACTGCCATTCCGCTCTCCTGATGCTATGAATCCACTCGCAGGCCCTCTATATGACCGTCATCATCCACCGCTTCCGCTGGCACTCTGCTCTCCTGGTGGTCTCGTAGGGCTGCTTCAACTCTGCTCGGCTGCTCTTGTCTCATCTTACCGCGGCAAGCGTGCAGCCCGCTCAGCTGTTGAGTCCTGGCAGCAGACGGTGCAGTAGGACTGTTAACCATCATCATCGTCATCCACCGCTTCCACTGCCACTCTGCTCTCCTGGTGGTCTCGCAGTGCCGCTTCCGTTGCAACTCTGCTCGGCTGCTCTTGTCTTGCCATACCATGGCAAGCATGCACCCACTCAGCTGTTGTGTCCTGGCAGCAGATGGTGCAGTAGGTCTGCAAAACTGGTCATCCAACCACCGCTTCCCCTGCAACTCTGCTCTCCTGCAGACACTATACCACAGCAAGCATGGAGCCCGCTCAGATCACCACGACATTGTAAATACCTCGCGCATTATCATGCAGTATATGCAGAACCAGAACCTGCAAAAGCAGGCGAGGAGGCGATGGCAGCGCAGTGATGAGGACATGGACACAGACTTCTCTCAAAGCACAGGCCCCGGCAATTTGGTCATCCTGGTGGCAATGGGGCCGGCTCATGCTGTGGAACGCCAATTCTGAGCCTGGGAAACAAGCACAGACTGGTGGGACCGCTTAGTGTTGCAGGTCTGGGATGATTCCCAGTTGTTGCGAAACTTTCTTATGCGTAAGGCCACTTTCATGGAACTTTGTGACTTGCTTTCCCCTACCCTGAAGTACAAGAATACCAAGATGAAAGCAGCCCTCACAGTTCACAAGTGAGTGGCGATAGCACTTTGGAAGTTTGCAACGCCAGACAACTACCGGTCAGTCAGGAATCAATTTGGAGTGGGCAAATCTACTGTGGGGGCTGCTGTGATGCAAGTAGCCAGCACAATCACTCAGCTGCTGCTATCAAGGGTAGTGACTCTGGGAAATGTGCAGGTCCTGTTCATACAGAAACAAACAGAACTGTCACTCCGTAGCCTGGTCAGCCATGAAACTGGTTTTCAAAGCTTCTCTGATGCGCAGGGGGCCCTGCTGTGCTCTGCTAATGGCCCTGGTGTCTGGCTGCATGTAATCAGCGGCCAGGCGATTTGCCTCAACTTCCCACCCTGCCATAAACGTCTCCCCCTTACTCTCACAGATATTGTGGAGCACACAGCATACAGCAAGTAATAACAATGGGAATATTGGTTTCGCTGAGGTCTAACCGAGTCAGTAAACTGCACCAGCGTGCTTTTAAACGTCCAAATGCACATTCTACCACCATTCTGCACTTGCTCAGCCTATAGTTGAACAGCTCTTTGCTGTAATGGGATTCCCTAACTGTGGTGAGGCCATAGACGGAACCCATATCCCTATCTTGGGACCAGACCACCAATACAGCCGGTACATAAACCCAAAAGGTTACTTTTCAATGGCGCTGCAAGCACTGGTGGATCACAAGGGACATTTCAACAACATCAATGTGGGATGGCCGGGAAAGGTACATGACGCTCGCATCTTCAGGAACTCTGGTCTGTATGAACAGGAGCAGCAAGGGACTTACTTTCCAGACCAGAAAATAACAGTTGGGGATGTTGAAATGCCTATAGTTATCCCTGGGGACCCAGCCTACCCCTTAATGCCATGGCTCATGAAGCCGTACACAGACACCCTGGACAGTAGTCAGGAGCTGTTCAACTATAGGCTGAGCAAGTGCAGAATGGTGGTAGAATGTGCATTTGGACGTTTAAAAGCACGCTGGTGCAGTTTACTGACTCGGTTAGACCTCAGCGAAACCAATATTCCCATTGTTATTACTTGCTGTATGCTGTGTGCTCCACAATATCTGTGAGAGTAAGGGGGAGACGTTTATGGCAGGGTGGGAAGTTGAGGCAAATCGCCTGGCCGCTGATTACATGCAGCCAGACACCAGGGCCATTAGCAGAGCACAGCAGGGCGCACTGCGCATCAGAGAAGCTTTGAAAACCAGTTTCATGGCTGACCAGGCTACGGAGTGACAGTTCTGTTTGTTTCTCCTTGATGAAAACCCACCCCCTTGGTTCACTCAACTTCCCTGTAAGCCAACCGCCCTCCCCTCCCCCCTCTGATCACCGCTTGCAGAGGCAATAAAGTCACTGTTGTTTCAAAATCAAGCATTCTTTATTAATTTGTCACACAAATAGGGGGATAACTGCCAAGGTAGCCTGGCAGGGGTGGGGGAGAAGGGAAGGACAAGCCCACACTGCATTTCAAAACTTATTGAATGCCAGCCTTCTGTTGCTTGGGCAGTCCTTTGGGGTGGAGTGGTTGGGTGACCTGAGGCCCCCTCACTGCGTTCTTGGGTATCTGGGTGAGGAGGCTATGGAACTTGGGGAGGAGGGCAGTTGGTTACACAGGGGCTGCAGTGGCGGATTGTGCCTTTCCTGCACCTCAACCATAAGCCGGAGCATATCAGTTTGATCCTTCAGTAGCCTCAGCATTGCATCCTGCCTCCTTTCATCATGCTGCTGCCCCCTCTCCTGTTACTCTAGCCATCTGTCCTCGAGTTTATTTTGTACTTTCCTGGACTCTGCCATTGTCTGCCTCCATGCATTCTACTGGGCTCTTTTAGTTTGGATGGACTGCATAAGCTCAGAGAACATTTCATCGCGAGTGTGAGTTTTTTGCCTTCTTATCTGTGCTAGCCTCTGGCCCGGAGATGCTTGTTGCAGCGTTGAAACATTTGCAGCTGTGGGAGGAAAAAAAGGGAGACTAAACCTGAAAAAGATACATTGGCCATTTAAAAGAAGGGGCTGATGTTTTTGGGTTAACACATAGCACGAACCCAACTAAACATTCCCCACACCCAATTCTCTGGGATAGCTTCACCCCTCCCCTCACCACGTTGCTAACAGCAGGGATGATTTCTTTTCAGCCACAAGCAAACAGCCCAGTAGGAACACCTCTGATGTCCCCTTAATAAAATTCCCCTATTTCAACCAGATGACCATGAATGATAACACTCTAAGGATAACACAGAGAGATAAAGAATGGATGTTGCTTGAATGACAGCAAACACCGGGACCACACACTGCCATACTTCCTTATGCAATGATTCCAGACTACGTGCTACTGGCCTGCCATGGTAAAGTGTCCTACCATGGAGGAAGCAATAAGGTTGCCCGCCCCAGAAACCTTTTGCAAAGGCTTTGGGAGTACCTCCAGGACAGCTTCATTGAGATGTCCCTGGAGGATTTCTGCCCCATCCCCAGACACGTTAACAAACTTTTCCAGTAGCTGTACTGGCCGCAAATGCATCCCAAGTCTTCAGGGAAAATTAATCATTAAACACGCCTGTTTTTAAACCGTGTATTATATATACAAAGGTACACTCACCAGAGATGCCTTCTCTGCCTTCAAGGTCCGAGAGCCCAGGTTGATAAACATTTCCAAGCTGTTGGGGAGAACGGTTTCTCCGCTTGCCTGGTGTGTGCTATCATCTTCCTCGTCCCCAAAATCCTCAACACTTTTGCGTGAGACTCCCCCCTTGCAGGAGTCCATGTACAGGGGTGGAGCAATGGTAGGGGCACCCCCTAGAATTGCATGCAGCTCATCGTAGAAGAGGCATGTCTGGGGCTCTGACCCTGAGCAGGCATTTGCCTCTTGGGTTTTTTAGTAGGCTTGCCTAAGCTCCTTAAGTTTCATGCAGCACGGCTGCAGGTCCCTGTGATAGCTTCTGTCCTTCATGCCCTTGGAGATTTTTTCAAATATTTTGGCATTTTGTCTTTTGGAATGGAGTTCTGATAGCACAGATTCATCTCCCCATACAGCAATCAGATCCAATACCTCCCGTTCGGTCCATGCTGGAGCTCTTTTGCGATTCTGGGACTCCATGGTCAGCTCTGCTGATGAGCTCGCCACACTGGCCAAACAGGAAATGAAATTCAAAAGTTCACAAGGGCTTTTCCTGTCTACCTGGCCAGTGCATCCAAGTTGAGAGTGCTGTCTAGAGCGGTCACAATGGAGCACTGTGGGATTGCTCCCGGAGGCCAATACCATCGAATTGCGTCCACACTAACCCAAATTTGACCCGGCGATGTCGATTTCAGCGCTAATCCCCTTGTCGGGGAGGAGTACAGAAATTGATTTTAAGAGCCCATTAAGTCGACAAAAATGGTTCGTTGTGTGGATGGGTGCAGGGTTAAATCGATCTAACGCTGCTAAATTCAACCTAAACTTGCAGTGTAAACCGGGCTAAAAAAGCAGCTGTAATCAGCACATCAGTAAGCTAAGCTGACAATTCATGCCTATCTTGAAAGTATCAAGGCTGCATCTAGATCTCCATATATATCTATTACACAGCAACATTTCATTACATTATATTACACATTACAACAATGCTCAACTGGCTATTATTGAGTTCAAGGTGTTGGCTTCACCCTAAAACTATAAATGCGTCCTGTTTATCTGAAGACACCTCTCTAGGCAAGACTGCCATAGTTGCAATCAGTGTAGGTGTTTGAGCTATGTCTACCTGTGTTTAGGCCTGATTCTTCAATTCATTCTTTGTGGGAGGACCTCTGTGCCCATAGAGAACCCATTCAAGATAATGAGGTACCTTGTGAACTACGGGGTCCACCAGCATGGAACAAGTTGCATGATCATGGCCTCAAAGGAGAGAGAGAGATGACTCTAGATTTACTGGGTCCACCAGAACCCAGATTTAACAAACTTGTAGACACTCTGTAAAGCCTGTCTTTTTCTGTGAGTATTAGGAGAAGGAGATGCTGGAGTCATTGATGAGACATAAGGATTTTACAATTAATATAATTGTGATGAGCAAATATTTTATATGAAATCATGTGGACTAATGATATTTTTGCTGTTGATTTTAGTTCTGACAGTCTATTTTTATTTATTATGAAAGCATCCAGGAGAATGGATGAAAAAAAACGAACAAACAAACCCAACATTTTTCCCTTTTGTCCTCATGCAGATTAAAGAACAACAGCTTTCCTTTTATAATTGCCAAGGATTTCTTTCAAATTTGCTAAATATAATTTCCGATATAAACTCTTTAAATACTCTCCCAGTGTTTGCATTCTACTTATTCAGGTGCTTCTCTACAGATTCTACGCGAGTAGCAGTCACTTCCAGGAAATGGTGCATGTTAACTTACTTTCCCACTCTCTTGCATTATCTTTTACAGTGCTTGGTATTGCCATGTTTTGTTTTGTTTAAAGTGTTCCTGGTATCCAAGATTATTAAATTCAATACTGTTGCACATACTGCCACCTACTGTGACCCAACAAAATTAAGGCTAAAAGACTGCCATTTGTTTCAGTGGGCTTTGAATCAAGCCCTAAACCAGCAGCCAAATTCTCCTTTCAAATGCATTTGAGTTCAAGCTGGAATAACTCCCTTGACTTCAGTATACATATCACTGTATAGGAACGGAGGACTGTGAACCTGCTTCGTCATGGCCTTGCACCTTGTGAAGTAATTTGCACTTGTGCATAGTGACTGTAAAACACTGTCATTTTGATTTGGTATGTTTCATACCCCTATACACAGCTGTAAATGTCTTCAAAAAGAGGCGGTGGCAGGGGAACTGAGAGCTGGCTGGGGCCAAATTCTGCTGTCCATTACACCTGTGTAAGTAGTTTAACATAACTCAATTGAGGGCAGAATTTGGCCCCAGTTCTCTTACCTCCAAAGTTGCAGGGCCTGATTGAGTAAAGCACTTACTGCATGTCCTTATGTTCATCACTATTCAGGATAACACTTAAGCATATAAGCATATGCTTGAAGTTAGGCACATGCTTAGGCACCCTTACTGAACAAAGGCCACAGTTCCTAAGGGGACCACAGCTCAGGGTATTTGCAGTTCTTGATTCTAAGAAATATAGTATAATAACTATAAGCAGCAGCTGGTCAACTGAGGCTCATATTTAATTAGTAATCTACGTTTCCAGCTTGGCTCCACTTTCTCTATTTAATACTACAGGAATTTCTAAGTGCAACATTGATGATAAATATATTGCTAAAGGATTTGGTTTGGGTGGGAGGATTTCGTTAATTCCAATCTATGTGGCTTGAGTGGAGATGAAAGAAAGGGAATTCCTTTTCAGTATTTTCATTAGAGCTTTGCACACAATAAAATATTTAAAAAGCAGTATTTGGTAATGGGGGAGGAGGGGTAGGTTACTGAGGGCCTCGCCACACAGTCTTTCCTGTTCAGCTGTTAAGTGTGCCCACAGCTGGAGTCACTCAGGAACAGCTTTAAATTCACACCCTGACCTAATCCTCAGTAACTTTCAAGTGTAGCTAAACCCTAATTTAACTTGAGCTTCAACTGACCAGTTCATCTTGGTGTTTAAATGTACGTTCAAAATTTATTTGGTTAAATATGCTTACAAGATCTTTGGATAGGGCAAAATAGCTGTGCTGAGCTCAAACTGGGAAAAAATTAAGAACATCCCATTTCATTGTCAGGTGTTCGCACCCCAGATCCCAGTCCTGCCATCCATATGGGAAGATCCTGCACTGACAAGGAGCAGCTTGTAGAACCAGAGGCCCTCAGTCGAGGCTGCGATATTTGGCTGGCAAACACCAGTTACAGATTTTTCTTTTTCAAATTAATGGGGTGGGGGGACTGCTCCATCTTTAGCTTTATGCAAAAGCTTCTTTTGAAGAAGGGAAAAAAACTTTCAACTTTGGGGGCAAATTGGCCATGAAAATGCCTAGTGAAGAAAAGCTTGACATGGGGCAGGTGACTCTGGGGGCGACACGGTCATTACAACGGTGGCTTAGGAGCCCGCTGGAAAGGGTACAAGAGCGAGATCCGGACAGGTGGGGTCTCTCCCGCCCAGCGGGGCCACCGGTTTCTCCGTGTGACCTTGTGCGCGTCATTCAGCTTCTCCGTGCCTGGGTTTCCTCGCCTGGCCAGGAGGGCTCCAGTCGGCCCCTTACCTTTGGGAGCGGTCAGGCCCGAGGGTGCTGCAGGGGGCTACGGGTTAGCAAATGATCGGTGCGGAGAAGGCAGTGGGGCGCTCCCCTCGCTCGGGGACCTAGGGCTCGGCATTGCAAGCCCGCGGGCTTCCCCCGCTCCCGCTCCCGCCCCCGCCCCCGCCCGCGGCTCCCCACCACGAGACCCCGCCCCGGGGCCAGGGCTTAATCCGCGCGGCTCCTCCTCCGCCCGGCTCCCGCGTGTGGGCAGCCAGGCCGGAGCCTCTGGGTCCCGCAAGCGGCCGGGAGCCGGGGCCCGCTCGCCCCCCCAGAGCCTGCCCATGTTCAGCCGCTGGCTCCTCCCCGCCTCGCTGGGCCGCTGGGGCTGCTGCTGCCGCCGCCGCCGCCTGCTCGCGACGGCCGGGCGGGCTCGTCCGCTGGGCGGCGGCGGGCGTCCCTGCTGCGCGGCTCCCGGGCCTGGGCCGCGGCTGGGGGCCGCCGCTCCCCGCGGGCAGCCGTGGCGCTGGGCAAGTAAGTCGTGCCCTGGGAGTGGGGGCCCTGCAGGCGGCCGAGCCGGCCCTGGTTGCTGCCCGGCCGGGGGGAGGCGGGCCGGCTCTGGAGTGGAAGCCCCACCTTTGGTTTCCTCCTCTCGCGTCATCCCCTGGGCGCTTCTCCTGGCCCCGGGACTTGGCTGCTCTGGCGGCAGGGCAGGGGCTGGCACTGCGAGGCGGGGAAGAGGCTTTTATAGACCCAGCGCGGCGCTCATCCTCCCGAGCAAGCCTTGAATCCAGGGGGCACGGGGCAGTATTCCTCCCCACTGCGGGGCGAGGGCGACCGGGCGTCCCGATAGTTGGGACTTTGTCTTATACCGCCACCCACCCCGATTTTTCACACTTGCTGTCTGGTCACCCTATGGGGCGTACAGTTATTGTTCCACCCTGTTCAGGCCTGGAAGTGGCTCCAGGGAATAGGTAGTTATAAGTCTATCAGTGTGCGTGTTTTAGGGGGACCAGACAGCAACTGTAGAAAAATCGGGGGGGGGGGGGGGGATAAGTACCTATATAAGACAAAGTCCCAAATATCGGGACTGTCCCTGTAGAATCGGGACATTAGTTAAAATTTGTAAGCACTCAGTGGATGCAAAAACTGTTATTTCTTCCTGAAGTATTAGGCCAGAATTTCATCTCTAGGTGCCTAACCCTTAAATAAATGGCTTGAATTTTGGAGTTGTGGGTGCTCGGCTCTTTTGAAAAGCAGGCCGCTTTTATTTAGGTGCCTAATTGTAAATAGTGGACCTGATTCTGCAATTGACTGCTTGGGAGCTGTGTAGTGGGGGCAAATAAGGCAGAGGGGTGGCCCACACACAGTCAATGGCAGGATTAAGGCCACTGCTATAATTTCCAAACTCTGTTCGAGTAACATCCAGCTAAACCACAAATGGGCTTATGTCTACATCTTTAACAGCCAACTAAGGAAATGGACACACTGCTCCTTTGAAGTTCTGGCTGAACCTGTCAGTCATTTATCAACATGGTATGCAGTATGAAATGCACATTAAGGCCTCCATCCTGCAAACACTCACTTTTTTACATTCAAACAAATGGTAGTCTCGCTGACGTCAGTGGGACTACTATGCACAAAGCATGTGAACGTTTGTAGAGCCTTACTGTTATATAGGGAGGCAAGGTGGCCTAGATCTCCGTTTTATACCCTGCTTTGCCACAGGCCTGTTGGGTGACCTTGGGCAAGTCGCTTCATTTCTTCATGCTTACAGTTCCCCATCTGTAAAATGGCATAATGATACTGACCTGCTTTGTAAAGCACTGTGATCTACTGTTGAAAAGCACTATATAAGCACTAGGTATTATTATTCATTACCACAGTCCACAAATAACTAATTTGCTCAACAAATGTAGGCCCCAGTCCCCGCAGTGAACTTCATGCAGGCAGACTTGTATAGCTACACAGAGCTCATTGTAGGACTGGGGTGTTGTTCTTTATTGCAACTGCTTTGGGTTCTTAAAGGATACCCCAATTTAATCTAATTTCTATTTTTTTACCTATTATTGTTGCAAGTAAAACATAAGATTATCACAAACAGGGAAAGGAAATGTGTTTACTTTGCAGACTTGATGGCACTTTAGGTATAGTCAGTTTCTCCTGTTTGTGTGGGTCTTTCACACAATAATGGGGAGAAACCTTCTGAATAAGAAAACTGGTCATAAAGCCACAAACGTTGGCTCAAGGAATTGTAGTTTTATTAGATTTTAAGTTGACTATGCCTCTTAAATGAGCAGATTGGGTTTTTTTAAAGCAAAATTTTGTGCTGGAAATGGCCCACCTGTTGATCACTTTAGATAAGCTATTACCAGCAGGACAGTGGGGTGGGAGGAGGTATTGTTTCATATTCTCTGTGTGTATATAAAGTCTGCTGCAGTTTCCACGGTATGCATCTGATGAAGTGAGCTGTAGCTCACGAAAGCTCATGCTCAAATAAATTGGTTAGTCTCTAAGGTGCCACAAGTACTCCTTTTCTTTTTGCGAATACAGACTAACACGGCTGTTCCTCTGAAACCTGGGTTCCTTATGACAGTTTTCCACCTAGTGTACAAGAGAAGAAAAAAAATATGTATTTATCAAAAGACCGTGTGCTGGTAATAGAAAATTATAACTGCTGTGTGTCTTTCTTCAGATGAATTGGGTCGACACTCAGCGACAGAGGCCTCTCAAGCCACCTTAGCCAGTGTAGTCCCTGTGTTTGCAGTGGTAAGTGTATTGAAAGTTTTCAACAAAGGACAGTTTTTCCAAGCTAATCAGCATGTGTTTTTCTCAAACTGTTATTTGACAGAACTGGTCGTTCTCCATGATGTGTTGATAATTAGTGGATATTACTAAATAACTGTTTTAAAAACTCTAATTTGAGGGAAAGTAATGTTTATGTGGATATATTTGCAACAGTATTATAATGTGCTAGCAAAATACCAAGATGCTTTTCTTATGAGAAGATAATTCTTGTTAAATCACAATTTAATCATGAAGACACAGTTTAATTCTTGAAGAATTGTTGTAAAATACATGCGTTCACTATTAAAAATACACTATTTTTGCCTTTTTTTTTTCTTATTAATGTAATGGAATGTGGTAGCTGAAATATAGGATAGCCAATGGTTGAAGGAAGAATATCTTTTTATAAGTATGCAGCTGAGAGAACTAGGCTAGCCATTTATAGTGAACAATCTGTTCACAACTTCCTCATTTGCCACTGGAAGATAATGTGATCGCATGTGAAAGCAGATGTAACACCAGGCAGTTGAGGGCATCGGAACACATATAGGTCTTGATCCTACAATGGGGACCACATAGTTGTTTCTTCATATATACAACTACTGGCTTTGAAAACAAATTATGAATAGCTCTTGAATAAGCTACAGATTTCAAGGCAAAAGTGAAAAAGCTTTGATCAAATCAATTCTTGCAGTTTTTCCAATGACTTTAAGTTTACAGAAAATACTAATGTTATGTTAATACTTTGGAATATAAATGAAAAATAAATAAGATGTTAGAAACAAATTATTCCTTGCTTTGTTACATTAGAATGCTATCTGTTCTTTCACTTACACATAGTGGAATTACATAGTAAATACCTTTCAAAAATCAGGGAGTGAATAGCCCCCCACAGTTGTTGCCCTTTGCCTTGTAAATTGTTCAGCTAAAACAACACAAGATGAAACAAGAAAACCTGAAACACAAAATGTAAAGAGCCCCTCTTGTGCCAACACAAAAATCTCATTCTCTGTTCAAAAAAAAAAAAAATTCCTCCTGAGAAGTAGATATCTGTGTGAGCCAAATATATAGTTCTGAACTTAATTGGTGTACGTCTGAAAAATATTGTAATCGGTGCTGCTTTCCAGGTACCATGTGTAGCATCCACATGTTCAAATGACCTGAAATATGTTGTGTAAGGTATTCATAATTACCTGAGGAGTATTAGCAGAGACAAGGGGTAGCATAACTTGCCCCTCCTTAATAAGTGGACTGATTCACCCCCACTAGAATTCAAAGCAAATATAAGCAATTTCACACAATTATTTTCCTGTACGTTATAGCAGCTTTGTGAGAACAAAATGCCTACTTCTGGTCTTCTCTTTTCTTTTTTCCTCCCTTTAGATGAAATTTGACAAGGAAGGAAATATTACCTCTTTTGGTAGGTAGTTTTCATTTTCTTTTCCTGTTTGCTCTTTTGTGCTATATAGAATTGCCTAAGTGGAAGTTTATACTGGACAGAGGGTTCAATTCATGAAGCTTTTGTGGGTTTAGATAACTCTTGGTGTTGCAGCATTTCCCTTGGTTTTGCTTGTCTATTCTACACAACTTCTTATACCGCATTCATCACAGTAGTATCTGAGCACCTTCCAATAGTGCATTAAGCAGTATGACTACCATGTGTCATGTGTGGTTCCGTTTTGCTTTCATCCTTTTCCTCTTTGTCCCAGTCCACCACCAGTATATATTTCCTTTTTTGGGATACTTTTGTGACATAACACGTGCTTTCTCAACTCAGCTTTGCTAATGTGTTCTTCTAACATGAAACATACTGTATTTGCCTGTTATTTTGGCTACTTTTAGACTTTTCTTTCTTAATAAACAAAGGGACTTCTCTTCCCACCCAAGTTCTGACTATTTTGCTGTGCTAGACAGAATTATATTGGGTGATCAAGGGGGGAAGCACTATAGAGTTAGATTCTTTCTGGGATTGCAAAACAGACTAATCCATAATTATAAAACACATTACTTTTCGCAGATATGATTTTTCTTTTTAAATGTCTTCTTGGTAGAAAGAAAGAAAACAGAATTGTACCAGGAACTGGGTCTTCAAGCACGAGATCTAAGATTTCAGCATCTAATGAGCATTGCAACTAGAAACAACAGGATCATCATTAGAATGGAGGTAAAGTGATATTTTTATTTTCATTAACTTCAGTGGGTCTTAAATCTGTTTATAGATGTCAATAGACATTAAAATACACTTGAACTGTGTCTCAATTGCCAATACAGTCATGTTCTAGTGAGATCCAGGGGCCATTTTAATATTGGCTATCTATGGCCTGGATATAATATTATGCATCTGTCCTTACAGATAACCCTGGCACTGAATATCTAGCGAGCAGAAGCACTTCATAATAATGCGCTTCTTGTCTTTTGTAGGATGACCATCTCTATTCAAGAGGGCCAAAATTTTTCCCTTTGTGGGCATGATGAGAATTTTTAGAGGCACAGGATGAGCAGAGCTAAAAATTTGGAGAATCTTTCTTTCCTCCTGTCCCTGCAGTAACTCCAGAAGCCTCCTGGAGTACACTAAAGGAAGTGCTTCTGATGTCAGTCCAGTCCATATACTTTGGGGGTTGAGGGGAATGACCGTGGAAGATAGACAGTTGGGTACCCTGGACACGAGTGTGGCATAAAAATCTAGATAAATAAAAACAAAAGTTTTATCATAACAGTCCCCTTATGGGAAGTGGTTTTATTGAAAACTGAACTCTAAAATGCATTAAGTGGCAATGAGAAAATTAGTAACCTCCGTAAAGTATTAGCTGGCTGCCTAACTGCATTCTCTTTTTCAGTTTTTGAAGGCTGTGGTAACACCAGAGTTTCTTCTGATACTAGATTATCGCAATTTGAATATGGAGCACTGGCTGTTCCAAGAACTAGCATCTCAGCTGTCTGGAGAAGGTCAGCTAGTTACATATGCCTTGCCCTTTGAATTTAGAGCCATAGAAGCAATACTGCAATATTGGGTGAGCTGCTGGTTACTTTTAACTACTTTTGAAAATATTGTTTCATGGGAATGACCGTATAATTTTCTGTTCTGGAAATATTTAGTTACATTTTTAGGAATATTTTGGGTTTGCTTTGGGCTTTTTTTTTTTTTTTTCCTCTTTTCCTTTTTTTGTTGTTGTTTCTTTTGGTTATGGGGGGATCTAGACGAACATTTAACAGTGAGAATGAACTATTGGAAAAAATTACTAAGGGGCATGATGGATTTTTCGTCACTTGAAGTTTTAAAATCAATATTGACAGATATATGCTGAAATATAAAAGTTACGGTTTGATGCTGAAATTACTGGGGGAGGTTCTCTGGCCTGTGTTATGCAGTTGGTCAGACTAGATCAGCATTTCCTGAATGCGACCACCAGGGGCTTTTTTTGTGGCCGTGGGTGTAACAAGTTGGGCAAAGCAGTGGCCTGTCCCCGCAGGGCCATCAGCAGGGGTTGGCTCTTGCCCCCCTCTGGAGCCATGAATACTGGAAGAGCAGACAGCCAATGAGTTCTCTACCTTCTTGGGGGTTGGGTGGCTCAGGCTTCAGCCCTGGGGCAGCAGGCTCCAGTCGTTGGACTTCGGGCTTTGGCCTAAATTCCCTCTAAACTGCGCAGGCTATCAAGAGCTGCACAGGTGGGGAGAGGTGCCTCTTCTGCGGCCCCGCCCCAGCCAGGGAGAGGCGCCTCTCCCCTGGCCCCAGCCCCAGAGCTGCCCCAGTGGGGAGTGGCACTGTCCCCCAGCCCTGGGATGCTCTGACAAGAGAGGGCTGGGGGAAGTCCTGGCAGCTTGCACCCCAAACCTCTCATGCCCAGCCCCACCCAAAGCCCGCACCCCCAGCCAGAGCCATCAGCCCTCCCCACGCTCCATCCCTCTGTCCCCTCCCACACTGTGAACCCCTCGGCCCCACCCCTGCCACACATCACCTCCATATTGGGGCACATAACAAAATTCATTCCACACAGATGTAAACAATTAGAGGGAACATTGGCTCTAGCCCTGGACCCCGGCCTCACTGCAGCAGGTGCTGGCCCTGGGCTTACCACCCCCTTGCATTGCCTCTGCCCCCCCGTGCCTCCCTACCCACCTCCCCATCCAGGACTTTGTCCCTTGGCTTGCCAGGGCTGAGTAAGTCTGCTGTGAAAATTGATATTTGGGTGTTTGTTAACATCACTCTTCACTCCCTCCCAGCTAGTTAGTAAGTCTGGTGTGAAAAGTGATATTAACAAACATCCAAATATCACTTGTCACATCAGCAGACTTACTAGGTGGGAAATCTTTTTAAAAAAGCAAAAGAAACAACAACAAAAAGACAAGAATATGCAAAGCCACCTTATTTGTGTTTCTGTTCTGCTTACTCCAGTAAAGAATAGAGACAACTGTACATTATTTTTATTATTGAGTCTGCAAAAATACCCTGCATCAATAAATTACAATGATTTGGATATGTATAAGTGCATATTTGTTTTTCATAAAGTTAATTAAATATTTTAGGAAAAATTGTCAGAACGGCCATGAGCAAGAGTTAGTGGCCACAATTTGCAGCCACCAAAAAAAAATTGTTGAGACCCGGACTAGTTGATCCTGATAGTCCCTTCTGGCCTTAAAGTCTATGAATGTTAATGGAAATATGACACCATTTAAGGTTGACCAGATTTCAGACACATGAACCTCATATCATGTTTATTCAGTAGTTGGCGTAATGTTTCCATTTTATGGAAATTCATTTTGTTCAAAAAATATTGCGGTGGGTAAACTTTTTCTTGTCAATGCTAGCTGTATTCCAGATAGCTCCTGTGTATTGAAAAAGTAGATTGCATACCTGATTGTAACAGTGAATTCTGTGTTCAGTAAGAGAAGTCAGTTGCCCAAACCATTCTAAAAGGATTATTTTAATTCTTATGAAGGATCATGTTATTATCTAGATCAGCAATCTGCAAGGGAGACTTAACATTTTGCAATCTCAGATCATTGAGACGCTGGAAGCGCTAGTGGACCCCAAACTACTGTCTGTGGATAGAAGTAAACTACACATTTTGCTACAAAATGGCAAGAGGTAAATAAGAGTAAGCAATGGGGAATATAGCTGAACTTCAGAAAATTGTGTACAGTATACATTTCCTAGAAAACTTTACTTTTGAGTTGTGCAACTTATTTGTCATTGTAAATTCATATGCATGAACTATCTAGTTGGAAAAAAATGAAATCCCACTTTGTGGCATTTGTAGTCTACCTTCTAAAACTGTGCATAATGTAAAAAAATTAATACCAGGCAATTTAATATGTACATTGTAATGTAAAATCAGGAGTTCAAACCATTTGAGTACACATGAACTTATTGGGCTATGCTGTGTGTCAATACAACAGACAATACAATTGTCTGAATCAAATTACTTGTTTCTCTGAGTGCTCATGAACCCTTGAAATATGTCCAGAATACACAGTTAAATCCTTTTCAGTTAAGGTTTTGGTGATTTTGGGGCAGCTGGTCCCAGAATTGACCAGTACCATGGCTAAATGCAAAAGGGATTTAAATTTTCTAAGAAACTTCCCCAGTGACTCATTCTGTAAAGATCCAGGGAAAATGAAAATATTACCTCTACAGTAATGCAAATGGGATTGCCTGTTTGTTTTTTCTTTAGTTTGTCAGAATTAGAAACAGATCTTAAAGTTTTCAAAGAAACAATCCTGGAAATCTTGGATGAAGAGGAATTAATAGAAGAGCTCTGTCTAACTAAATGGACGGATCCACAAGTATTGTAAGTAAAATCGGGTAATCCAGAACACTTTTTAAAATGGGTCTTGTCCAAGGACAACGTGAATACCAGATTAGATTGCTTCTCTCCCCTCCCCTCGAAAAAAAGATCTGTACAATGTTTTTAAACCATAATGCTTTACCTCTTTTTAAAAGGTGTTTTACCGCATCATCACAGTGTGAGCATGGTGTTAGCAGCATTACTGATACTAGGGTGGAAGCATCGAAGGTGCTCTTCATCCACTGTTTGACTTAGCTGGCCAGCCTTGGTGAACATGAGATGGAAAGGGGAGGAAAAGACAACCATGACTGAATGGGGAAACAGAAGGAGAAATGGAGATGTCAGTTTCCAGTTGAGACAAAACTTTTAAGATACGTTTTTAGAGAGAAAAAAAACCAATATTTCACAAATGAAATAAAGAACCCCACTGAAAATTGGTCTGAGGTGGATCAGTTGCCCTACCTCCCTATATATAAGCTGGCACGCTAGCCTTGAAGCTTACTGTGCCCACGAGCAGCGCTCCCTTGATGGATATGTAACCCCACTGTAGTAGCACTTAGCCCTGTTTTCATAGCCACTATCAGTACATAAATTAGCGTTGTGGTATAGCATCCCAAGAGAACCGCACGTCTGGAATAGCCACATGTCATCCCTCCTGTGTGCTGATACAATATCATGCGCACATCAGTGGCCACTTTAACAACAACAACAAAAATAACCAACCATATGTCCCATATTAACGATGAGCTGCTGGTCTGACCCTTACTTAAAAATCCAGGGCATACTGACTTATTGGCATATCCGACTTGAAGCTAAGAGCAAACTGGCTTCCTGCCTCAGTTCCCATGCAAATAATGCCAAATGACAGTTCCACCCCACGCTTCATGGCAACTTAGTATTATTTGTACAGCACCAAATGCATGATATAGCTCCCTGCCCTGCACAGCTTCAAATCTAAATAGACCATAATTATCCAAAAGGTGGGGTGTGAAGGGACACAATGTGCGAAATCAAGAAGTGTACCTGAGAAGGCATGGAGGAAGCTGGACGTGAGGTGTATTGATGCCATCAGTGTACTCTCGCACATTGACTCAAGCATTGGTGCTTATAGACAGAAAGCTATGTTCATCATATCTTCATGTGGCGATACAGCCAAGCATCAAGGGCTTGTAGGACGGAGGGAGCCTTTTTTGGAGTGGTGGGGGAAGGTAGAGACTAATTTCATGAAAGCAAAGATGTTGGAAGCTACTTTTTTAAATCCTTTGAGTCTGTTGTTCAGTCCTCCTCTTTCTATGGCTATAGAGAAATTTAAAGGCATTCACCATCAAGCCAACTAGAACTGGATTTTGGGTGCTTGGTACAGACAATGTCTGCCACCAGAAACTGAAGACTTCTAAGACTACCACCATCCCCTTATGACGTGCAACTGAAACCTCTATGTTTGGAAGGTTAGGAAGTGAATAGCCAGCCCACCTCAAAGGGACCCTCTCTTTAGGAGAGAGACTAGGGTCCTTTTATCCCACCCCTTCCAGAGGCCCTAGTTACCTCAGACACATGAGTCCTTAGGTGTGGGTCTAGAGATGAGTTTAAGGAAAAACAGCTTCAGAGAGACTCCTTTAAATTGCTCCTTGATAAGGTAAGCAAGTTCAGCAGTATCCATAGGAGACATTGGAGGGTACCCAGTCCCTCCTGGCAAATAGTGCAGTTAAGGTCATGCCACTGGGTGAAAAAGAGGGATGGGGGTTTATTCCAAGTTTTTCTTGACGTCTTAAAAATACAAGAGGGCCATCGTGGCTCTCAAAGACCTTACTGTTTGCCTAGTCAAAAGAAAGATCCAAAAAGATAACTACAGAAACTTGAATGCCTGTTCTAGAGAAGGTGACTGGCTAGGTCAGTAGTCCCCAACGTGGTGCCCATGGGTGCCCGCCAGGGCATTTATGTGCGCCCGCCTAGCGACACGGTGTGAAAAGTAGTGCCCAGCAGGGAAGAGAAGCCGCGGCCCCGTGCCTGCCAGGGACAGAGAACTAGAGGGCTGCAGGCTGCGGGCACCAGTGTTCTCTGTCCCCGGCAGGCGCAGGGCCACAGCTTCTCTCTGCGCTGCCCAGAACTGCCAAAAAAAAAAAAACAACCCACCACACACACACACCCAGACTCTGCCACCCCAAGAATGGACAGAATGCCGCCCCTTAGCGTGTGACGCCCCAGGCATGTGCTTGCTCCGCTGGTGCCTGGAGCCAGCCCTGTATGTGAGTATTCTTCCGCTGCACTGATACTGCTGTTTTCTCGTGCTTTGCAATTTATTGTTTTTTTTAACATTTTGCCCCAAAATGAGCGGTTCAAATAAAAGACAACGTATGTATTATATCAGTGCAGAGTGGGAAGAATCCTATTGTTTTATTGAAAATAAAGGGAAATGTGTTTGCTTATTGTGCGGTGGTACTGTTGCAGTGCCGAAGAAACATAATGTCGAACGCCATTTCCAAACTAATCACGGTTCTTTTGACATTAGCCATCCACTTAAATCTGAGTTGAGAAAGGTTTGATTTGAGTTGATTAATTTTCTTCTATGTGCCCAGCAATCTGTTTTCACTAGACAAGAGGTAAAAGTCTAAAAGTGCTACTATTGCCTCCTTTAAAATTGCTCATCTGCTCGCAGAGAAGAAAAAACCCTTTCAAGATGGTGAATTGTTGAAGGATGTATTTTTAACTGGTGCTGATTGCCTGTTTCAAGGATTTCCTAACAAGCGTGAGATTTTGTCAGCATTACAAGATATGCAGTTATCAGACAACACAGTTACGAGGAGGATACGTGCAATTTTAAGTGACCTGCAAACTCAGCTAAAGGATGACTTGGAAATATGTGACTGGTTTTCACTGCAGTTCGATGAGTTGACAGATATATTGGATACAGTGCAGTTAGCAGTTATGATGGTATTTAGTGACTTCACCGTAAAAGAAGAGTTACTAAAAGTATTGCCTATGAAAGGGTGAACAAAGGGTGAGGATAGCTATAATTTATTCAAATCATACGCAACATCAATTAGTATGCCACTACACAAGCTGTCTGCGATTACCATTGATGGGGCACCAGCAATGATGGGCAGCGCCAATGGATTCATTGCACTCTGCAAGAAGAATGAATCCTTTCTGAACTTTATCTTATCATTGCGTTATGCACCAAGAAGCTTTGTGCATCAAAGTTCTTTCTTTTCAACATGTCATGAATATTGTTATTAAAATAATTAACTCTATTTGAGCGAAACATTTGCAACACCGACTTTTTAAGGCCCTGTTGGAAGATGTTGATGATAAACAATCTGATCTTTTCTTGCACACAGAAGTACGATGGCTGAGCAAAGGTAAAGTTCTTGCATGTTTTTTAAGCCTAATTGAAGAGATCAAAGAATTTCTGAAGTCCACAAATCAGAACTTTGAGCAACTAGAAGACTCCAGCTGGTTAATGGACTTGGCTTTTCTTGCCGACATCACGGACAAATTGAACATTTTAAATCTTGAGCTCCAGGGAAGAAACAAACATGTGGCTCAAATGATAGGTTCTGTAAAATCATTCAAAGCAAAAACTGATCTTGTGGATGTCACATATGAAGACGAAGTCTCTCGTACATTTCCCAAGTATGAAGAAAATGGTATGTGACCGTGCTTTTAACCCATCACCATTTGTTATCCACATTCAAACACTTCTGGAACAATTTGAAAAGAGATTTCAGCAGTTCACCATCATTGAGCCTGTAGTTGCCTTTCTTGTGAATCCTTTTACTTGCCAAATAGAGGTAACAGAAATGGCTACATCAGTTGCGAGTCTCATTCAAGTAAGAACAGAAGACGTGGAACTGGAGATTTTGGACCTTCAAAATGATATTGTTCTAAAATCCTGCGTAACAGATAAAAAAATTTTGGAATCTGGTTGACCGAAAAAAGTTTCCTGCCTTAAAAAATGTAGCATACAAAATAAAATCTTATTTCGGTTCCACTTATCTATATGAAGTTCTGTTTTCAACAATGAACATCATAAAAATCAAAATACAGATCTCTGCTTACAGATGCCCATCTTGACGATTGCTTCTGAACGGGAATATCATCCTACTCTCCCAACTACGAAAAATTGGCTGAAGAAATGCAGTGTCAAAAATCACACTGACTTTATTAGAAAAACCATGTGAATTAATGATACCTATATTCCATTTTAGTGCTGATAAGCGCGTATGATTAACTTGTGTTTACCTTTTTTTCATGTTTGTTTGTTTGTTTATTGAAATCCGGATACAAGTAACAATACAAAGAATATTTTTTAATTAACCATAACTCGCTATCTATGTTAAAGTAAGAATAATAAATATATTTGGACCAGCAGTTCAACAATGTTTTATATATAGGACTGAAATATTACTAGCTTCACTTTCTGCTACAGCTAGTCTACATTTTTCCAAAAAACTGTCCAGTCAAAAAATAATTTTACTTTTTTAAAATAAATAAGATGAAAACTGTTTGTGATATTTATTTTGTAAAAACGCATTAATTTTTCTTCCAGGTAGATAAAAAAGAGCAAATTCACATGGTAAGGTGAAAGAGTAATTGCCGAATAATTGAATTAATACCTTTTACATGTAAAATTACCTTTCTCTTATGGATTCCTATACTATGTAATATTAAATATGATGTTTTTTGTATTATTTAATGTACAAATACAAAATAAGCCTTGAAAAATTGCTGGTGCCCGCCACACTCTTCTGAAAACATGAATGTGCTCTTGGCCACAGAAAGGTTGGGGACTCCGGGGCTAGGTGCTCTGGGCCTTGTGGATGCTACCAGGCACCTATGATTCATCCAGCAGGACTGAGATCTCTCAAACTTCAAGAAGAGGGATAGTGCCAGCAGTTTCACATACTGACTGTTGGGCTGCTGTCATCAGATCCTGGGTGCACAAAATGCTTCAACGAAAATGCTTTAGTTATTGTCGATGTGCAACTAAACACGTGTGTAAGTGCCAAGTAGATTTCAATGTTATGTGTAGAATTTAGACCTCACTGTATGGAGGACAGAAGGGAGTGTTACAGCATTACCGTCAACTTCCACCATTTGAGGGTACCAGAAAATTAACAGTCTCCCTTAAAAATGTCACAATATGATGCTGGGACACTAATATTTATACATTGCCTGTGCATGTTTATAGCATGGCAAATGTTACCCATTTTACTGACCAAAGTAACTGACTTTTTTTGCTCTTCAGCTAATAGAAATTGGAAAAGCACGCACCTTCTTTTCCATGACACTCTTTGTAACAGCAAAAGTTCCCATGTGCCCAACTGGATTTTGCAGCAATGTTGTAAAACAGGACTCGTGGAGTTTTTGTTTTTTTTTTTACCTCGTCACTTCATTCTGGGCCCATGCTTCAGAACATGTAAACACGTTGTTAAGCGCATTGCTGATCTCTAACTAGAAAATACAAATTGTTGCTCACAGTGAGAAGAGCATGTCTGGAATTGACCATGCAGAGGAAATGGAGCTGCTGCTGGAGAATTATTACAGACAAGCCGAAGATCTCGCTAATGAAGCACGTGAACTCAGAGTATTGATTGATGATTCCGAAAGTATCATCTTCATCAACCTGGACAGGTTAACTATACTTATGACACATAGTACTTGTTATACTGCCAGAAGCTTTGTAGAAATTAGTGCTGTTTTACCCTTTTCTGAATTAGAGTCTGAGAGCAGACATTGGGAACCAAAACTGGGAGGCTCTTATTCCTTGTGGTTCTGGGGAGGTAATAGTTCAAGGAAAGACCCAGATGTTCATGGGGAAAATATAACTTATTTATGAAGAAATGCTATGTAATGCAACAAAACTGAAACTTGAATTGACTCTTACATGGAGGTTGCACTTAAGTGTTGGCGTCTGCCTTCAAGAGCATGTCCCTAATTTTTCTGGGTCACATCTTCTGCTATCCAATAAATGTTGCATCCACATTAAGCATGATGGTACAGTAATCATCTTAGTTTGCATCAAATATTTAGCTTTATTAAGACTAAACTTTTGTAAATAAAAGGCTGAAATTTGTTATTACACACTAATAATCTTTTTCAGTTTTCTGTATTTAAAAATAATTTATACAGTCTTAACATTTTGAAGTGTATCATATAAGCCACTGTTGAGAAGCAGTGTATGATATTCTTTCCTTCTCCTCAAATGGGGAGTTACCTCTAGACGCATTCACAGTGGACACTCCCATCAGAAGGCCAGCAAGAGTTGAGAAGAGGTGGATTTGGAGTGTCCCAAAGTAGACTCTGCTTTACAGTCCACAGCATTTTCTGACCCTCTACTTCTTTGTAAGTAGACTTGCAAGGTAACAGTAAATGTATCTTTTAAATAATCATTTATAAACTCCTACAGTTAATGGTAAGAAAACAAACTTTAAAGTTTCCATAAACTTTTACTGTTACTTTACAGACATACTTATAACAGGTGTGACCAGATAGCCTAGATCCTGCTGATTGCAAAGCAGAGTCTGCTCCCTGAGATGTGCACTGCTGTTGCAGTTTCAAAACGTCTCTTTGGAGAAAAATCACCTGATACACCAGTTCTTGTTTCTGTGTTGCCTAATACCAGCGTGAGTTGCTCCATCAACGGTTCTGATGTAGTGCATGCTGCATAAAACTTTACTACGAGACAGCAAGTAAACATCTGTGTTCATCTCCTAAATCTCTCTCCCTTCTCCAGCCACCGTAATGTGATGATGAGACTGAACTTACAGCTGACCATGGGGACTTTCTCTCTCTCTCTTTTTGGACTGATTGGAGTAGCCTTTGGTATGAACTTGGAATCCTCCTTTGAAGAGGTGAGAACCAGTGCTGCTTTAGAATTGATTTTATAACTACTGACAGACAACACCTGACTTAACCCAGGTTTTCCGTTAAGTAGAACACTCTTCACTGATAAGACTCCAAATTTATACTGGTGTAAAGTGAGAGAATTGGGCCCACTGATTCCAGCTTTAGTGCAATGACTTTCTTTTGAGGTGAATTAGTTCATGGCTTGTTCAGTTATGCCTCTGCTGCAGGGCATTCTTCTGGATGATCAGGAAGAGTAATACTTTAGGAGGAAAAGGTAGGACAATACTGTACTTGGGCATGGTGGCTGACAATAGGCATGGTAATGTTCAGCCATTCATACTTCTGAAAGGTCTTCGAGTTTGTATTAGCGTCACTTTCATATGCAAAGGTTTAAATTGGTTAAATCATTTTCTAGACTTCATGGTGGAGCCATGACTCCATTGCAAATTAAATAATTACACTTAGGCTATGTCTATGCTACCGTGGTAAGTCAACCTATGCTATGCAACTCCAGCTATGTGAATAATGTAGCTGGAGTCGACGTATCTTAGGTCGAGTTACCATAGGATCTACACTGCAGGGGGTTGACTTACCTTACTCTTCTCGTCAGGGGTAGAGTACAGAGATCGACTGGAAAGCAATCTGCTGTCGATTTGATGGGTCTTCACTAGACCCACTAAATCGACCGGTGGTGGATTGATCTCAGAGCATCGATCTGGGCTGTAGTGTAGATGTAGCCTTAGATTGGTGGTAGCTGTCACACTTACATGCATTACCTTAAAAAGGAAGAGATTTCTTCTTCGCCACCTTCACACACACAAAATTAGGTGGGGGGGAAATCTCTACATTCTTGATAAAAACAAGAGCTATCTTTGAAAAGAACCATGCATGGGCTAGTGTGGTAGTGAGGAACATTAAGTGCAGAGGCCAGCACACCAGTGCTCTGGAAATGATGGTGTTTCAAGTGGATCACTTTGCCTTGCAATAACCCAGAGTCTCAGCGAACCTTTCCCAGCCAAGGAAATTCACCATACTGTGAACTTTAGAGGGGACAGGGAGGGGTTTAATTTAGAGGTATGGGAGGGAATCCACTGAGGACCCTTCCACCACATAAAGAGCTGCATGATTAATGGCTATTTTTTCCATTGCTAGGACAACAGAGCATTTTGGCTGGTGACAGGGATTATGTTTTTGGGAAGCGGCCTTATCTGGCGGCGTTTGCTTTCATTCCTTGGACGGCATCTAGAACCTTCACTACCTCCCCAAGTACGTATGGCTGGCTAAAGAGTTCCCATTGCCTTCTGCATGCACAGTACCACTGCTACTTCCTGTGTTTGTGTGTACTATGGAATTTGTAATGGGTGTGATCAAGGGACACAACTTCCACTTTTATGGAAGTCATTGGTTAAATCCATGTCGCTCAACTTGGAAGGGTGGTAGGGTAGTCTTCCCTTGGCAGGCATAGGGGGAGCACAGGACAGGGCAAAGGAGAGTTGTGTGACCCAAGATGTACTGCTTCACGCTGCAAGTATTTGCTGCTGCCAGAAGTGACGTGGCAGGCAATACCTTGAGAGCTGCCCTTAGTGTAACTGGTAACAGGAGCGGCTCACGTGTACATGGCCACAACAGTCCTCCCTCTGCTTCTATGGCACTCAGCTCAGCCATGCTGCTGTTCCACTCCTCCCTACCCCTCACCCAGAGGTAGCTTGGTGCTGGAAAGGGGGAGCTAGAAAAAATCACAGCGGGGAGCTTGGTGGGGAACAAGAACAAAAGACTAGCCTAAAGAGCACAGAAAGAGAGAGGCTGTCACAGGGGGGCATCCTGACCCTCCAGGTACTTGCAGCTGTTCCTCCTCAGATGCACTCCAGAATCCTTTGTGCTGACTTTCATAGCTTTTCACAGCTTGATGACACTTCAAAAGAGGCTTCCTGAGAACTGGCAGGCACTTGTATACGCCATGGCCCTTTTTTTTTTTTGTTTTAAATAATCATTAGCTATTATGTGACTTGTCTAGGTGCCCACGTTGCTGAAAAAAACTCATCCAACAGCTGGAAGAATTGAAATAAAAAATGACCTTAAAACAGAAGCCTTTACATCAAGCAGAAGCACGCTGACAAATCGATAGAACAGGAGAAAGCAACTGGCTTTTTTTGTTACATGGTGAACTGTACACATACTTGCGCACCTGTTTTTCCTATAGTAAAAATTAAGAATTTTTAAACTCCTAGAATGTCAATGTATATCTTATGCACCAAAATGTTTTTAAAGTTGATATTTAATGGCACAAAAGTCAGTAAGTGCAGAGAGACTATTCCCATAGGATCCTTAATTTTTTTTCTCATGTGTTAAGAGGATTTTGCTAGACTACAGCATGACGCCCAGCTTGCAATTTCAGGCTCTTACAGTTTGAGGTCTTGCATTCAAGGATTACTCAGGCCCAGCCTTCATTAGTTAGGCATTGACAGGATTTCAGCCTAGGGCAGTAGTGCTAAAGATAGAGGCTAAAATTAAAAACAAAAACTAATATACTTGTCCTCAATAGGAGCTGGTTTGATTTTTGAAAATCAGGTTAATCATTCAGGAGCTGAGAGCTGGAGTTAGGAGCCAAACTTTAGGCCTTTTTTTTTTTTAAATATAGGGTGGTTGTTTTTTCCTTTTTTGTTTTTCAAGGTCGCATTCACGCTCTAGAGACTAGGATCCCAGAAGCAGGAATCAAACTCACATTTCTTGCAGAGCACTAAGTCAGCACAGCCAGACCAACAAATACAGAAAACTGCTTTGGTTCTGTTAAATGAAAAACAAACAAGTTTTGAATGTCCAGTGCTCACCTATTCAAAGACTAAGCAGGCCCGAATGGGCTTAGTTTTTAAAATGAGAACAGCAGGGCCTTTCAGACTGGTAGCAGATGCACATTTCAAGTATGCAACCACTGCCCTTTCAATTACAACTGACTAGGTGTATTTACACGTGTAGTATAACAGATCCGTATTCGATTAGTAAGATCTTACCTTAGAGCCTGATCCAACTCCCATTTAAAAAAGAAAAGTCAGACTTTTTTCCTGACCTGACTCGTTTCCTTTCATCTCCTTCTGAAGACATAAATGACCAGGATCATGAAGCATACTGCAGCTGTCTTGCAGCTGATTTCATTACCACACGTGGTGGGTGAGATTAGGGGCAAATGTGGGGTGAAATCTGTCTGCAGGTCAGGGGAATGGGAGGTAGTAGCAAAGTTATGTAACTAAGGGGTACAAAGATCAAGTTTGACTATCAAAAAAGTGCTGATTTGATTCCTGCGATGGTGGAAGAGAGTTAAATGCCTGCTACTTCCACCCACCTGCTATTTGCCTCTCCTGAGGGCCTTACCCCACTGTGCAGAGTGACTGTAAAACCCTTCTAGATCAGAATGGGAACACTTACACCTGTGCCAGGTACAGTTAGATAGTTCTTTAGCCAGCAACTTAAACATTGTGTAAACCACTGCCCACCTGACAGGCTGAAAAATTTATTGTAGCAGCAAAAGCGTAATTAAGTGCTCAGGTGAACAGAAAATGGAAACTAAAGAGTTCAGAAATTGTTATACTTCTGCAAGCGTGTTGTCTTTCAAAGTAAAATCCTGTGTGGCGTCTAAGGATTATCAACTAACTGATTTAACTTTGTGCACCCTTATACTTTCAAAGCATAACATCATATAGGATAATGCACTGTTCTTTCTCTATATTCTACTTTAAAGGTAGTAGGGGATTGGGTGGCAGTTGAAATCCCCAGTGGCTAAATCATTACCATCTGCTGGTTGTTAAGTGACCTCTAGGAAGTGGTTTGGTCTTGATCCAGCTCCTAGTGGGGAAACTGTTCACAAAATACGAACACCCATGAGGTTGAGGGCTAATGTTGGCATACCCAGAGAGGGGAATGAGTGAATGGGTATGGATACTGACGTTCTGACTCAGGAAATGATCCCTTCAGGTCAGGGTTTTGAAATACATTCACAAGGCTATTGGGAAAGCTTGCATTGTTGCTTCCCCAGCTGTATTTTCTCTGCCGCTACAGGGCATTATTTTGACTCCTTTGATCTGTACTTAATTGACTTATGTGCATTAAAAGCATTTAAAATAAGACCACTAGTTCTTTTACAGGACTGCATCCATGTCATGGGAGTTATCCAAGTCCAGAAAACCACTGGAAGTTTAACACCTGTCCCATTTACACTGCAAAATGTAGGTGTGGTAACAGAATTCTGAGCTCAGAACTAAGAAACCGAAGCCCAGGGTGGTTGACAAGGTTTTGAGTGAAATTGCCACTGAACCAGACCTGTAAACCCCACTGTCAACTGATAATAGAGACTCTTAAAGTGTAGTTGACAAATCTGCACTTCATTTGTAATACTCAGGACTCACAAATAAAATGCCAACTGGTTTTATCCTTGTGTTTGGCAAATTGACCTCTTTGGTTTTGCTGACTTAACAATAAGAGGAGTCTGTTCAGCTTGAATAAACTTCACTCATTTTCTTTACAACACAATTGACCACAAAAAGCCTAGTGTTTTCTAGCAGTGAGGGTGAAAAACCTAAATAAGGCAATCTCCAGCTTGTCAGTCTGCCTCCTAAAATCATTTGTGCTTTCCTACATCTGACTACTTCTATCAGACTTGTTGACGACCGGGATGTGCTTTCAAAAATGGCAAGTTGCAGGATGGCTCAGGATCCTGACAGGGAAGGTGTTATCAATGAGGAAAAAGTAAAAATAATGGCCTGGGGTCGGAAGGAAAGTGCACTGTGTTCAGCTCACCCACCCTGATGCCTTCTAGTTCTCCAGCTACTCCTTGAGTTCCATCACTTATCCAGAGGGCTTTTTAAAGTGTGGGTGTCATTTTCTTTTCCTATTTTATCAAAACAAATTCCAAACAGTTCCTGGGTGTAATGTTCAGCACAACATGCTCTCTTCCTATTATTGCCACAGTGCTCTTGTTTAAGTACTTTCTCCTCCTTTCCCTCTCAACCAATCTCTTCATTTATGCTGTCCAGCTATCTGGTTCTTGCTAGTTCTGATTTTTATTGCTTTATTTAGGTAGGTTAAAACGATTATGCCCAGTATGGATGCCATGGCAAACGATGATGTAGTTTAAAAAAAAAAGAAGCAATTCTAAAATTCAGCTCTTACTCTTCTGTTTTAAAGCTAGAATTATCAAGAGCTGGAAGATTCTTTAAAACTGCTTCCTGAAAACATTGAGAAAGTAAGAAAGATTTTGACTTGCATATATATATGTATTCCAAAGAGGATGATTACTGTTTAAAATTCTCCAATACTTTGCTACTGGCTTGTACCACACAAAAAAAATGTATCATAGTGTCATAACTTCTGACCCCTCCCCCACATATACACCCACCAATGGTTGCAGACCTAACCCACAAACAACGAGGTCATATGCTGTTGCTTAAGTATGTTGTTTAATTGTTTATGGATACACACTCAGCATTAACCTACCCCTTCAAAACCACAATACTCATGAGTCGAACACATAATACAATTAACAATAAGAGCAGGATTTTAACTTACCAGAGTCACTGAGTTCTACATAAAAGCATTAGGAACAATCACCAGTGGAGTCCAACCTTGAGCTCCTTGCCCTTCTCTTCCCCTTGAAGCCAGACATCCTGCTTCCTTAACAGATCGCCCCTGAGACTCTCAACAGGCAAGTGCTATCCAGCTGCTGCTAGCCCTTTGCAACCGCCTACCATCCATCTATCAGATATACCTTTATAGCACAACTTCAGCTGTAGTGAAGTCAACACCAAGTATCTCTGTAACATTCTAGGCACGTAGCATACTTTCTTTCAGATAAACAACATACTATCCTGGCTCTGTGAATGGGGTACTCCTATCTGAGCTGTGTAGAGTGGATGGGACGAAAATGGATGTGTGGATTGTTGTCCTAAGTTGGAGTCTCCCACTTGTCTCAGGCGGTTGAATACAGGAAGTACAATGGGATTTCTGGTCCCCGGCAGAAGGGGAGGGTGGATGGGGTAGATTGTATTTCGGACTCAAGATTGGTGGTTTCTGGACTGCAGTTGGAAAATAAGACGCAGGGTTGTGGGATAAGGAGCAAAGTTGAGGAACTTTCTTTCCATGGAGGATAAAGCAGCAAGACAGCAGATGATCTGGTACAGCAGAGCCACTCAGTGCAACGCGGTTGGCAGAAGATCACTGCAGTGCCAGTCTATCCAGCCCAGAGAGCATTACCCTAAACATGAGGGTTGCACGTGTGGTGTAGAGAGTCCTACACCAAGTCCTTATCCCTGCTGCTGACATAGAAGTTGCAGCCAAGGTGCTGCTATGGTGATCCTTGGATATGGTTTAGTCCTTTGGGGCACTAAGCAGGCCGTATAAGGCCGCTGGAAGGCAAGGAGCAAAATAGGGTGCAAAGACGAGCTTAGTTACCTATGCACCCCCTTCGTACCGGCTCTGGCTGCAGCATGCCTGGACCACCACATCTGACCGAAGCTGCTAGTATGTCTGGGTGATAAGTGGGTGAGCTGGAGAGCAGTGGGTGCTGATTGGAGAGCTTGTTGGCTGTATTAGAAATGTCCATGATGTAAGATAGAGGGTATTCGGGGGATGCTAGTGTACAGGAGGAGTTTGGGAAGGTGTACGATGACAGAGTTAAAGGTGTTTGTACACATGCACATATTTAAGTGATGATATCAACTAGGGGTGCTGCACTTTTCCTCAAACAGCGAAATAGGTCTGCTGGAACCAGCCTCCCTCATAAGTTGCCTGGATTGATGCTAGGTTGATGTTTTGGCTCCCTTCATGCTGCTTTTTGTATGGCTGAGTTATTTAGCCTTCTGACTTCCATGGATAGAGGTTTTTAATTGGTTTGCAATTCTAAAGCTGGATGGATGGACCGTGACAGTTAGTATTCCCCGTCTTTTTTTTTTTTTTTCCAAATCAACCCCAATTTCCTTTCTGCTGCTTATGTCTTCTTTTTAGCTACATCCTGTTTGTTAGCATGGCAGAGGGAGGAGTGAAGGAGAACACCATAGATACTGGGGGATCTGCTACTGAAATCAGGCATATACCCAGACTCAGCAAAAGAACATTTGAACATTTAAAGGGTATACATAAAAAGCCTTCCACTCAGTCTCGCTTTCACCGAACTTCTCTCAGCAGCTACTACAACTTCTCTCTGCAAAGATACAAAACGGAGGTTAACAAAATTCAACTGCGTCACTGAGGAGACTTTGCCACCATGGCTATGTCAGGAGTGCCAGGGAGGGGGGATCCCTCTCCCCAGCCAATATAGATATGCCCAGCAAAACCCTAGCACAGGCATAGTTGTACCAACAAAGTCCTTTTGCTGGTATTGCATATTTACTCAGGGAACTAAGATAAGCTACACTGCCAAAAGCACTCTTGCTAAAAGCTGCATCTCTGCTACACGGGTTAGCCAGTATGCCTATGCCAGCAAACCCTTTCTAGTGGAGACAAGACCTGAAAAAGAAAAGGGAACCATTTGCTTGTAGACCAGCCTTCTCTAATCCACACCATGAAAGCCAGGAATGCGTTACCTAGGGAGGTGGTGGAATCTCCTTCCTTAGAGGTTTTTAAGGTCAGGCTTGACAAAGCCCTGGCTGGGATGATTTAACTGGGAATTGGTCCTGCTTCGAGCAGGGGGTTGGACTAGATGACCTTCAGGGGTCCCTTCCAACCCTGATATTCTATGATTCTATGGTGCTTGTTTCATAAGGTGTTTGTCATATGAAAAATGGCCCCTTCTCTTAGATTGGAAGCAGTTCAGATTCCAGCTGCTTTTTCCTAAAGGCTGTTTGGTGAGTAAAATCAACCAACATTTGGGTAAGGATCACTGCAGAGATGAGCAATCATCTCCTCAAATGATTACTGACAATGAGGAAAATGGGCAGGACCCCAAAGTCCCGGAGTCCATTTATATAAACAGCCACTGGACCAACCTCAAAGTACAGAGTAAAGGCAAATGAAAAAACAAACACTCGTGTCACACAGATGCAGGCATACTGCTGTAACTAGGAGTGCAGGGGCTGCTGCAACACCCCCTGGCTTGAAGTGGTTTCCATCATATCCAGGGTTTACAGTTTGGTTCAATGGCTCTCAGCACCCCCACTATACAAATTGTTTCAGCACCTCTGGATGCAGGCAGAGACTTTGTCTCCCTCCAAAGGCCCATATCGTCATGCAGAGAGGAGTGGGGCATATGAAGGCCCTCCAAGATTATCAGGGCAAGGACTGGGCCTCGTGTATGGATAGTGCTACTGGAAACAAGTACTAAAATAGAAGACTGCATATAAACTGACCACAGTCATTTTCCCAGGAGCCAATTTTACAGTATGTCATGAGCATCGGCATTGCTTATAACAGGCTGTTGGAGTGTAGTCTAGTGGTTAAAACACATGATTGAGTCAAGTCTGCAGCTGACTTAGGCAAGTTGCTAAGAGCAAATTTGGGGGTTTTTTTAAGTAGATTCCTTTTCAGTTGCCCAAATTTAGACAGCTGTGGCCTCTTTGCCTCATTTTACCCATCTATAAAATGGGGTTAATATTGGCCCAGAGGGTGACTTAATGGGGAAGCTTGATTAGCTTCTGTAAAGCACTTTGGGATCTGCAGGGGAATGGTGCTATGCTAAGTAATTTATGCAAATGACACTGACAAGTGTTGGCAAGAAACAAACTGGCAGGCAAGAGTGGTGTTCATTTCTCTCACCTTTCCTTGAGATTTCACAGTGATGACGGAGCTCCCAAACCTTGATCTTTCCTGTAAAATGAGATAGCTCATTATGCTCTGAGAACATTAATTAAAGAATGTTTAAAATTGTTTTTTTTTGCTCTCAGCCATTGATTTTCCAGTTACTCACTTCAGGAGAAATTAGAACATATTGTGCCTGAAACAAAAGAAAGAAAGGGAGAAGCTGTTAGCAGAACCACCTTCTTAGAGTGTATTTCGCTTGCAGACTAAAGGCCCCATGCATTAAAACTGCCTTACTCCCACATTGCAGAATTTTGTGCATGGTTGCTCATGAACCCAAAAAGGGGTCAAATTACCTAGATTTAAGAACCTGAGCAAGTTGTTGTGTGATGAAGGCAACAAGATGGAGTTTTTACTGAAACTTGACTCCAGATACCATCTATTATTTTCTTTTCAGTGGATGTAATTAATTAGTTGTCATCATGTTGTCTCCTGGTTTTACTGGTAAGTTTTCTTACCCAGTCCTCAGGACAAGGAGAAATCCATGATTTGCAGTTGTCTGTCACATTACCCGAGGTGGTCTGGTTTCCATTGTAGATGTACACACGTCCAGCCTCCCCTCCAAACAGTACAGACGTGATGTCTTCAGTTCGCAGAGGAGATGTCACAATAATTTCATCTGTGAATGATCAGAAAGACGATATATGATGTCAAGATGAAATAGTACTAGATCAAAACACAAGAGCTGGTATTTACACTGGTCTGTATACAGTCATTCCTGTGAACATTAATGACTAACTGTCCATAGCGTAAGGATAAAGTTAAGAAGTTTTCTTGGCTTATGACTGAATTGTTTGATTTCTGCTGTCAAGCATCTTGTGATGTTTACGTCCATCTATAAAGCGGGATGTGTTTTGAGTTTATATGACAATGTAGGAGGCAAGTCTACTCTTGCTCAAAGTAAAAAACTCTTCACCCACACCATCTAAATCCCCTTTGTTTTACCTAGTCCATCATTGTCCAGGTCACTTAAGTGTACATCTCCTCCAAAGCGAGAGAACCTCCTGTCCCCACTGAAAGTGCTGAGCAAAGAAGGTTTGGCACCATCTGTCAAGTCATACATCAGAACAGTTCCAGCTTGGTGCAGTACTGAGGATATAAATGCAATCCTAGTCGTGCTGTCTGAAAGAAGCCAGGGTGACAGAATTAGACCCCCAGATGTGTGCACTCACAGAAATAGGCTTAGTACATGTAGTGTACTAACAGTAGGTAATACTGGCATTATCAAAGATCTGAACAAAACGAAAACATACTGACTTTACAAAAACCATCAAATACTTTATTAATTCTACTCCAGTTACAGTGTTTGTTCTACATTGAAAAAAAGTCAGTCTTCAAGAACACGTGTCAAGTGTGTGCTCCTAAGTTATATAGTGAGTCTTGACCATTTATTTACGCTGTCATTGGTGCCAGGGAATTTATGGCCTAATAATGAATCAGTTACATAAATAATGTGTTGAGAATGCACTTAACAAAAGACTGTTCCATACAAAAATCTTGCCCTAAACAAATCCGAGGCTCTGGCAAATGGGGCTGTGCAAAGTATACTGTGCACTTTCGGATATCCATAGGGAGAGCATCATATATAGCACTCATAAATTCAAGGTAGCTATTAAGTCCATTTTCTAGCTTGCTGCAATTAGCTTAGTCTACCATTCACTTGAGACATAGGTAGTACATAGCTAAAGTGTTTCGATTTCCAGAACAACATACCGGAGGTAGGTGCGCCCACCACCAACACTTCTCTTGGAATTCCAGCCACAGACAGGAAGCCTCTGGCCAGCGACGAACCCAGTTTGCCCCTCTCCTGTTGATTGTTAAACGTGTCAGTTGCACAGAATACCATTTGGCTTCACATAGTTCACACCTGTAAATTCCCAGCATACTAAAGAAAAGGTCCTACCATGTCTCCAGGTACGGAAAACCAGCTTTGTGTGCTTGGTGGGTTATATCCGTACACCTTTCCAACACTCTGTTTGGTATCCAATGAGATGTAACAACCTAGACTAGAACACACAGTACAGTTATTTTCAGTCAAAGTAATAACTTGAAATGTATTTTGTACATACATACAGCATTGCTTGTACGCAGAATATTGTTTTCTTTCATTGTGTGCAAAATGCTGATCTGGTAATTATTCTCATTCTTGTTTCTAATTAGAATTACAGTAGAACCTCGGAGTTATGAACACCTCAGGAATGGAGGTTGTTCTCAATTCTGAACAAAACGTTATGGTTGTTCTTTCAAAAGTTTACAACTGAACATTGACTTAATGCAGCTTTGAAACTTTACTATGCAGAAGAAAAATGCTGCTTTCCCTTTATTTTATTAGTAGTTTATGTTTAACATAGCACTGTACTGTATTTGCTGTCCCCCATTTTGGGGTGAGGTCTCTGCTGCTGCCTGATTGTGTACTTCCAGTTCCAAATGAGATGTGTGGTTGACTGGTCCATTCATAACTCTGGTGTTCGTAACTCTGAGGTTCTATTGTAAGATCTTTCAGAAAAGAGACCTTGTCCACCTTTATATTTGTACATCACTTAGCACAACGGGGCCCCATCATGAGGCTTGTAGGTATCATTCAGTTTAGTTAATTACCATTGTAGGATTGTTTAGAACTGCCTCTCTGCTGGCATTTTTAAAAATTATAAAATTTGAAGAATTTGTTTTTGAAGAAGACCATCTTCTTTGAAAAAAGCGTTAAGAAGGAGAAGGTAGGTAAAAATTTGAATTTACTAATCTGAAGTTTCCTCTAAATATGACATATTATTGTCCCCAAAGAGTGGAGTTCCACAGGTAAACTTACTGAAACAATATTACTCTACTGTAGATCTTAAAGACTATAGGGGAAAAAAACACAGGTTGTGAAAGGAACTGTGTTACGATCATGTACAACTCCCAAATAAAAGAGAAACACACCCAGTACAGCTCTTCCAGGTAGGGCTGCCAATCAGCAGTAAGGTTTTGTTCTTCAACTGGTGACTAACAAGTGAATATCCAAACCAGGCATAGTTCTTTTCCCCCTTCACCATCCAGTTGGCATCCTCTACTGACAGCAGCCCTGACAGATAGGATCAAACAAGACAAAGGTTAAGTTGGGATGTTCACCAAAGCTAAAACATTGATTATCAGTTTCTGAAATCTACCACGTTTCAATCTAGCAATAGACACTTCTGTTTTGATTGGGTTACTCTTCCCATGGTATGGTACCAGTTATCATTAATTTCATAATACACTGTGGTGGCAAAGCAGTACTCAGCCGCTGTGTTTGGTGGTGAAATCTTGGCTCTAAGTCACCCAAACACAACCTATGGGATGCTTTCAACTTCTAAAGGCAGGAATACAGGAGATACCAAACCAGTTTGAATGGAACTGAAATGTCTTCTCTAGAACAGAGATAAAACTGAAACCATTTATCTGAATCCAAAGTTCAAATAAATGAGATCTTAATTCAAGTCACTCCTGGGTTTTGGTTTTACGCAGACTTCAGCTGACAAAGATTTGTGAATTCAAAAGCATCGCCCAGTTGCTTCCATCCTTATTTGAAATAGATATGCGTCAAAATTAGTACAAATTTAGCTGAAAGCCTTCCCCATCTACAAACCCTGGTTTTGAAAACAATAGGACTCTGATCTAAATTTGATTATGCAAAAACCAAACCTCAGCTGGTGAAGTTTTGCATCCCTACATATTCATGCTGACCTTCTCCAGCTCTAGGCTTCAACCTCTTTTTCTAGCTCACCTCTTCCCATCCCACAATAATCCAGTTTGACCCTTACCATGTAGTTACAGTGCTCACTTGCAGCATTCCCCTTTTGCCACATGAAGGAGCTCTTAGCATGGCACGAATGAATAATCTTGTGATACTCTCAGGCCCTTGCCAATTTGAGAGAAAAATCCAGGTAGACCCCTCCTGATGCAAGGGGCTACCATTACTACCTAGCAGCACTCATTGATAAGCATTCCTTCCACGCTGCTAACCATTCATTTCTGTCTCACAGCCAAGTTCTGTACTTTTCTGCAAGCACTAAACAGCTCTTGCTGTTGACTAATAGCACTACGACTCATCTGAGTAAAGTTATACACGTGCTCAAGTGTTTGCAGATCCAGGGCCTAAATTCTGAGGAGACTGTTTTCCCCTACCCCCATTCTTATGATGTACACTTCTGTTTGCCTTGGGAACTACGTGCACTAACCTTGGAATTAATACTCATACAATTAGGCTGAGGTATGTGCAAAATTACTTACTTAGCATACAAAGCACTTACAATATTATTGCAATAGGCTGACTTTTGTTAATCATCAAATACTCAGAAATAAATTAATTTTAAATTTTCTTCAGTGGGGACAGTAGAAATCCAGGTAAGGCAATGTAAATACTAGAAGCCTATTTTTATGTATTTATTTCTTTACTTCCAGAGTGCACATAAACCTTTCGAGACTCTGCGACAATAATAGGTTGCTCGGGTTTCAATAACAAAGGATTCAAATTAAAACAAAAGTGTCAAATTAAAACCACAAATATAGCCACATAAAATATGGACATGTCAATTTACTCAGTAAATATTACCTTTGTCACTCCTGTTGAAGTGAGAATAAAATGCAAGTACAAATCCTCTCTGCTCCCCACCGCCAGGTGCAAAAGGAGAACCGGCAACCAGATCAGACTTTCCATCCCCATCAATATCAGCAGCCAGCAGTGACCATCCAAGGTTACAGAATGTGTGCTGCAAGAGACAATACCTCAATCAAAACTTTAAAGTGGAAAGCAGCATTGTAATTGTCTACTTGCTTTATGTTACTTTATATCTCTTCTAAAGAGTTAATTTTGAATACTCCTGATCAATCACCCTCCCATCTTGTAACCAAGTTGTTTGGGGGTTGTTTTGGGGTTTTGTTTTTTTTTAAATTGGAGAATAGGGAGTCCACTTAGCCCTCCTCCTTGCTATCCTACAGTACATGCACTCAAATAGACATGACCATTCGACAAAGAGACAAGGCAGAAGTACAATGAGGCATTTCTTTTTATTTGTGGCCTCTGACAAATGTACAAATATATATTCCCTTGCAATTACAGGGCCTGATTTTGACATCCTTTCTCATGGTGAGTAGTAAGAGGCTAGCAATGCCCGAGATCCTTAAAGGTATTTCGGCACCTAACTCCCACTGATTTCAGTAGAAGTTAGGTGTCTAAATATCTTTGAAGATCTGGGCCAACATCTCTACAGTATCCCCAGTAATGAAGGCTTTAGAGTAGCAGTGTGGGCAAACTGTTTCCCCCCCACTCTGCCTCCTCCTGCCATTTGACTTCAGGGATGCTGTCCTGAAGCATGTGGTAGTAAAATTGAACCTCTGGTCCTGGGCAATTGAAGGTCTGCAGAATGTAGACAGCTTATCTTACCAGCAGCCTTATGAAAAAGGCTCTAAACAGCAGTTATTGCACCTGAATTTCCTTGTCATATGAACTGTCATGTTTCCTTTCTACTGCCGCTGCTAACCTTGTGGTCCCTGTGTAACTAAAAATTAGTTTGCTTGTCTCATATGCATCCCCCGGACAACAGCATGAAGGGATGGAACAATACTGAATAAAATGGTATAGTGATCTGCCCCCCTCCTTCAGTCCCCAGTTCTGCAGTTTTGGATTGTCCTTCTTACTAGTAAATGTACCTGGCAAATTATGGTAATGTTTGGCCAAGGTGACAGGCCTCTTCCTGCAGTGCCCAGATATACATACACAGCACCCTAAACAGAGGGGGGAAAAAATCCTTTGAGAATGTATACACCAGTGCCAAATATGGACTTAATAGTACAAGTTAGAGAAACGACTAACTCTGTGAAGACCATTAGTTAGGCTGCATTTTTCTTACCATCAGAGCCCACAAGGTATTGTGTATCTTCCATCCCAAATCTAAGACTTAAATGTGATGACCAAATCATCCATCTAGAGTTTGCAGTGGCAGGGGGGGAGAATCAACATGCTCGTTTCAACAAATAAGGGAGTTTTCATTATGTTACTTGATAAGGACAATAGGTAATATCATTAAATATAAATAAAACATTCACGCAGCTTGCAGTGTAGTTCACAATAACTTAAGGCAGTGGTACAGTCTGTAGGCAACAAGAGATGTGTAGTATCAAATTTTCCAAATGTGGAGGCCTAATGTAAGCACTTAAATCCATATTTAGGCAGGTAAATAAGCACCACCTGATTTTCCAGTAGTGCTGAGCAGCTGGAACATCAATTGACTTAAATGGGGGCTGCTCGGGGCATTTCTGAAAAATCAGACCACTTATTTAGGCACCCAAAATAGATCTACGTGCCTAAGTTGAGGCAGTCAAGTTTGAAAATTTGGGCTGTAGTTTGTATCAGGCAATGTGACAAAGCAATACTGGCAACCAAGCCACATGTAAACATAACAGCCATTATCCCACTGCAAGATGACACCAACTGGAAGAATATAGAAAAGATCTGATGCAGTATGTCAGCTCTATGAGTGGCGGGTGAAAATGGCCTCTGCAGCCAGCTGTAAGTATAAGTATTGACTGAGGCTGTAACACAAGTAGAGAATCAACAGTGTTAGGGCCTGTAATGTAAACAGCTTAGCATAACTCAGGGGTTATGGCACGCGTGCCAAAGGCGGCACGCAAGCTGATTTTCAGTGACACTCACACTGCCCGGGTCCTGGCCACCAGTCCGGGGGGGGCTCTGCATTTTAATTTAATTTTAAATGAAGCTTCTTAAACATTTTTAAAACTTTATTTACTTTACATACAACAATAGTTTTGTTATATATTATACACTTATAGAGAGAGACCTTCTAAAAAGGTTAAAATGTATGACTGGCACGCAAAACCTTAAATTAGAGTGAATAAATGAAGACTCAGCCCACCACTTCTGAAAGGTTACCAACCCCTGACATAACTAATCAAGGCCTATGGTTTTGCTTGACATAAATAACTGACAGGCAAGTCAGTTATTTTATAGCAGTAAATAAAAGTAAGTCAGTTGGCTTGTGTGAAGTGAGAAACCACATAAGTTACTGATATTCTAAGAAGGTATGTTTAAACAATATGCATAATATGTTTAACTGAAACTCGCAAGGTCTGACAGCAGTAATATTATGGCAACCAGTTGACGTAAATGCTCATGAATATGATGTACCCAGTTAATTAACCTATAGCACCTGGGAACTCCAACATAAGTAGGGCGTGGAAGTTCAGATAAGGAAAAGGGGCTGAACCCCTTATGAATATTTCTCCTGGGGGGATTCTGCACTCATGGGGCAGAGGGCAGAATTCATATAGCCCACATTTTTCTGTCTCCCATCGACATATCATAGTGTGAACCTCGCGGAAACTACCTCTAAGTACGTCAACCTCAGCTACATCAACACGGCTGGCCTTACCATGAGGCGAACTGAGGCGGCGCCTCAGGTGCCAGACTGTGGGAGGGCACCACTAGGACCCAGAGTGTAGAAAATTTTGTTTGCTGCTGGGGCATATGTATTCTCTCTGCTCTAGATGCACAGAGATGGTGGAGTGCTGTGCTGGAGGAAGAAGGGCACAAGAGACATAACAGGCAGGCAAGAGAAAAGGTGAGAGGGAATAACAGAAAGCAGCAGGAGCTGCAGGGAGAGAGAGGAGAAGGAGCCTCTTATGTACCTCTCTAGTACCCCCAGGAATCTGGACTGATTAACACCAGCTTCTCAGGGAGCTTCCTGTTTCCTACTGCTTCCCTGAACCCACTTGAGGAGAACAGGCAGTCAACTGAAGTAGTAGGAGCCAGTTAGGCCCTTGAAACCGCTGATATCTTCCCTCACTCAGGTCCTGCTACCAGCCTGCTTATTTGTCCCCTTCAATTGAGTGTTGAGAGCCACTATAGCTGGCACAGAACAGCAGTCATGAGTGAAAGAAGAAAACGCCCCTCTGGGGCAGCATTCAGAAAAAGAAAGAAAGCAAAGGAAGCTTTTCTATCTAAGCAGGAAGGAGCTCTCCTGAGATACACAGACATAAATGTGTCTTCCGGCCCCAGTGAGGATGTGAGTGGTGAGGAGATGCCTGATCTTCCAGTTAGTCAGAGTGCAGGTGACCTGGCAGCTACTGCAGCATCCATATCTCCATCTCAAATGGATGTAACCATGCACATTCCTGAAGAAAAGTGTAGATCAGAGAAGAGTGTGGTGGAGGCGCAAGAAACAGCTGCTGCTGAGTTTAGTTCCTTAAGTCTAGATGATCCAGGACTGTGGACCCACTTGAGCAATAGCCTGAGGGACTTCCTTGTACTGCATGGGCCACAGCAAGCGAAAAATTTCATGTTCCCCAAAGACAATGAAAATAGAAGTTTCCATCCAACACATTATTGGCGTGAAATCCCCAATGGTGACAAAGTGGAGAGGCCATGGCTTATGTACGCAAAAACCCAGAATGCTGCATACTGTTGTTGTTGCAAACTCTTCCATTCTAATGTTCCAACCACATTGGGTTCTACCGGAATGAAGGACTGGAAAAATCTGTCTAGAAATCTGACATGCCATGAGAAGGCAGCAAATCACCAGAGAGCATTCCATAGGTGGAAAGAGCTTGAGATGAGACTAAGGTTAAAGGCCACCATAGATGATCAGCATCAAGAGAAGATTGCATCAGAGTCTCTTTACTGGCAAAATGTTCTGAAAAGGCTCATTGCCATTGTGAGAATGCTTGCTACCCAAAACCTAGCACTGCGTGGCACTTCAGATCAGCTGTATGTGCCAAACAATGGAAACTTCTTTAAAATTGTGGAGTTGATGGCTGAGTTTGATGCTGTACTCCAGGAGCAGCTAAGAAGAGTCACCACCCAAGAAATGTACATACACCATTATCTTGGAAAAACGATTCAAAATGAGATCATACAGTTACTGGCAACAAAAGTCAAACAGAAGATTGTGGCAGATCTGAAGTCAGCAAGATATTACTCTGTTATTCTGGACTGCACACCTGACCAGGGCCAGCTCCAGGCACCAGCAAACCAAGCAGGTGCCTGGGGCAGCAAATGTAAAGGGACGGAAGGATGTTGGGCTCTGGGGCGGCAGTCCGCCCTCGGTGGTGGTGGCAATTCAGCAGCCACTCCATCACAGCGTGTTTCGCGCTCGGTGGCAATTCGGCAGCGGGGACACGACTCTTCCTCGGTCACCATCAACAATTCGGTGGCCGCATGACCACTCCACCTCCGTGTTCAGCGGGCAGGATTCCGCCTCCCCATTCAGCGGCAAGTTTTGGGTTTTTTTTGCCGCTTGGGGTGGCAAAAACGCTGGAGCCGGCCCTGCACCAGACATCAGCCATATGGAACAAATGACTTTAATGGTGTGTTTTGTAACAACAACAGAACGTAGTGAAAATGTCCCTGCAATGGTGACTGTCAGACAGCATTTTCTAGAATTTATTAACATTAATGATACTACAGGAGCTGGTATGACAAAAGCTGGAAGATATGGGAATTGCGATAGCTGACATCAGAGGTCAGGGCTACAATAATGATGCCAACATGAGAGGAAAGAACAGAGGAGCACAGACATGGATCCGAGAGTTAAACCCTCGAGCTTTTTTTGTCCCATGCAGTTCTCATTCATTGAACTTGGTGGTCAGTGATGCAACATCAGCTTCTTCTAGTGAGGCTGCTGAATTTTTTAATGTAATTCAAAGCAATCTATGTACTTATCTCTGCATCAACTCATCGATTGCAAATTTTGAAGCAACATCTAGAAACATCCTCTCTGACACTGAAACCACTGAGTGCCACACGATGGGAAAGTCAAGGGAGGCGACAAAGCCTATAAAACACCAAACTGATAGATGATGCCATAGTTGCCATTATGAAGTATAATGCTATGACAGGAACTGTTCGTGGGAGAACAGTGGCAGAGGAAAATGGAATCACCAGAAACATACATAACTTCAAATTTCTGTGTGGCTTAGTGTTGTGGCATGACATACTCTTTGAAATAAATGTTGTAAGCAAGAGACTCCCAGGTGTTGACCTTGATATATCTGGAGCAATGGAACAACTGGACAAAGCAAAGTCATACCTACAGTCTTACCAGTCAGATGAGGGATTTCAAAACGTTCTGAAGAGTGCACAAAAGTTGGCAGAGGAACATCACACTGAAGCTATTTTCCCACCCATTCAAGAACACAAGAGTCATCGAAGAAGACGACATTTTGATTACGAGGCATGGGATAATCCCATAAGAGACCCCAAACAACAATTCAAAGTTGAATTCTTTAACCAGGTGCTAGATTGTGCAATACAGTCAGTTGAAGAACGTTTCATGCAGCTCAAGGAGCACAGCCGTATATTTGGGATGTTGTATGATATTCCAAAACTCCTCACTATACCTGAAGAACACCTACACCAGCAATGCAGGGCACTAGAGACAGTGTTGACACATGATGACATGCGCAACATTGATGAGAGTGATTTAGATGATGAACTGAAAGCCCTTTCAAAATACATTTCAGCAGGATCAACTCCAAAGGAAGCAGTTCAAATCTTTGCAACCCAGAAGGCATGGAAAGCACCACTTTGATTATTCAAACAGATAAAAATGCCAGTGTTTACTATGCAGACAAGAGAAGCTAACTTTCTAATGCCTGAACAGCAAATGTAAGTGTTACCTAAAATTTTTGAACAAGGCATTTTAAAAGTTGTTAGTTCTCCTTTATTGGGGTAGGTAGCAGAGCAGTACCATGAGAGGAGTAGAACGGGAAGAAGGCAGAATTAAGATCTTTCAGAGTTTTGGCCCAAGCCAGGAGACATGGGGGCATCATTTGAGCTCCCCGCCTCAGGTGCCAAAATGTTGTGGGCCAGCCCTGGGCTTAGAGTTGTTGGTTTTTTGTTAACGAATGGTTGTGAGAATGTTGTGGGAAAGCCTTGGCGAAGTGGTGGGCTTAGGGTTAGTGCTTGTTCTTCTTCTGACAGTGAGTTCCGTACTCCTGGGCCTTTTAACAGAGGCCACACATAACTGTTGATAGTGGTGGGAGGGGGCACAATTTAAAGGTTCTGGTGTGAACCCTGTCAGCAGAGTTGATGCAGGAGGGTGGGGCTGGGGGTGGGGGCACAAGCCGCATGACCTCACAATCACTCTCTGCGCCTTCTTCAGTGCAATCCCTCCCACACTTTCAGCAGGTAGCTTGGGCTGTCCGGAGTGGGCTGAGCCCATGCACCCTGTCTGTGCTCCTCAGCTCCCACTGCCAATGGCATGTGCAGGAAGCCACTCTACCAGGCTGCTGCTGCTGTCTGTGTGGAAGGGCAGGTGATGGCAGGAGTCGCCTCCAGCCCAGGATGGCATCACTGGGCACTGGCAGGGAAGGAAAGGAGCCAGGCTGCACTGGACACCCCCCACCGCTCTCTCCCTGGGCTGGGGTTTGGTGTCACCTCCTCCTCCTCCCCTCTGCCAGATCCCAACCACCCCTGCAGTTTCCTGAGGGCCCCACAGTGCACAATGCCTCCTTCACCCCCTCCTGCCTGCGCTGCAGCCAGGGTACAGAAAGCAGCTGGCTTATCTCGGTGGCCAGCAGCAGCCTCAGCGTTCACAAAACAAGATCCAGATTGGGAACCACCAGCAAGCTGCCAGCTACCTTATTGACCCTGAATAATGTGAGAGGGTCTCTCTTTAATGCTGTTATTTGGAACATAAACAAACCAGATGTTGTTTTAAATAAAAGGCTCTTACAGTGTAAGTGAGATGCTGTGATCCTACAGAAGGTGCTCCCACCGCCATGTCTGGTACTCCATCCTCATTGAAGTCCAGTACTGCTATGGCAGAACCAAACCTGCCTGAAGGCTGAGAAGACACATGTCACACTCATGCAGCTACGTAACATTTAAAGACAATAAAACAAAATCTTGGCATCTGCCTCCTTGAGAATTTTCTGTACAACAAACATCCTATGAAACAGCTGGAAATTCAGAACTGACCAACACCCCCCCACCCCCCCACAATCTCACAGTTCTTAGATTGTCAGTATTATTTACTCTTAAAAGAGCAGCTGAATAAACAGATTGTCCTGTACAGTACCAATATCTCAAGTGAGTACATGTGGGAGTGGTTTGTTTTGTTTTGACAGAGAGGGGGAGTTTAAAAAAAAAACCAAAAACCTGACATGTTTGGTCTCAGCTCATTAATCTCATTAGGACACTGTTGTGCTACATCCTCTTCTCAGGTTTTGCTTATCATTTAGGTGATGCTTAGGATACCCACTGTTACTATCATTGTGTCTGTGAACCAATAACATTTATGTTTAAAAAAAAAAGAGCAGAAGACACTTCACGACTTAAACACATTGCTTTAGAAACTATTGTACTTAAAGTATGTGTGTGTGTCTTTCTGTTTCTTAGTAAGATGCTTACAACAAAACATGATCTTTATATTACTCAATATATCATCATCTAGTACTACTGTTCAATTTCAAGCCAAAGTCACTCACCACACTCTGTCACATCACAGCATGGCATTTCACAGAAACCATTTACATGGTTAGTAAACTGCCCTATTAATGAGCCTAATAGAAACTGAATAATTTCATCATCTGGACCCATGGAAAAAAACTCTTGAGGAATTCCACCATGATTTCAACAATTTCCATCCCACCATCAACCTCAGCCTGGGCCAGCCCACACAAGAGATGCACTTCCTGGACACTACGGTGCTAATAAGCGATGGTCACATAAACACAACCCTATACCGGAAACCAACTGACCGCTATGCCTACCTACATGCCTCCAGCTTTCATCCAGACCACACCACACGATCCATTGTCTACAGCCAAGCTCTACAATACAACCGCATTTACTCCAACCCCTCAGACAGAGACAAACACCTACAAGATCTCTATCAAGCATTCTTACAACTACAGTACCCACCTGCTGAAGTGAAGAAACAGATTGACAGAGCCAGAAGAGTACCCAGAAGTCACCTACTACGGGACAGGCCCAACAAAGAAAATAACAGAATGCCACTAGCCATCACCTTCAGCCCCAAGCTAAAACCTCTCCAACGCATCATCAAGGATCTACAACCTATCCTGAAGGATGACTCATCACTCTCACAGATCTTGGGAGACAGGCCAGTCCTTGCTTACAGACAGCCCCCCAATTTGAACTAAATACGCACCAGCAACCACACACCACACAACAGAACCACTAACCCAGGAACCTATCCTTGCAACAAAGCCCGTTGCCAACTGTGTCCACATATCTATTCGGGGACACCATCATAGGACCTAATCACATCAGCCACACTATCAGAGGCTCGTTCACCTGCACATCCACCAATGTGATATATGCCATCATGTGCCAGCAATGCCCCTCTGCCATGTACATTGGTCAAACTGGACAGTCTCTACGTAAAAGAATAAATGGACACAAATCAGATGTCAAGAATTATGACATTCATAAACCAGTCGGAGAACACTTCAGTCTCTTTGGTCACTCAATTACAGACCTAAAAGTGGCAATTCTTCAACAAAAAAACTACAAAAACAGACTCCAACAAGAGAGTGCTGAATTGGAATTAATTTGCAAACTGGATACAATTTAACTTAGGCTTGACTAGAGACTGGGAGTGGATGGGTCATTACACAAAGTAAAACTATTTCCCCATGTTTATTTCCCACCTCCACCCCTCACTGTTCCTCAGACGTTCTTGTCAACTGCTGGATATGGCCCACCTTGATTATAACTACAAAAGGTCTGTCCCCCCAGCCCCGCTCTCCTGCTGGTAATAGCTCACCTTACCTGATCACTCTCATAGATTCATAGATACTAAGGTCAGAAGGGACTATTATGATCATCTAGTCCGACCTTCTGCACAACGCAGGCCACAGAATCTCACCCACCCACTCCTGCGAAAAACCTCTCACCTATGTCTGAGCTATTCAAGTCCTCAAATCATGGTTTAAAGACTTCAAGGAGCAGAGAATCCTCCAGCAAGTGACCCGTGCCCCATGCTACAGAGGAAGGCAAAAAACCTCCAGGGCCTCTTCCAATCTGTCCTGGAGGAAAATTCCTTCCCGACCCCAAATATGGCTATCAGCTAAACCCTGAGCATATAGGCAAGATTCACCAGCCAGATACCCAGGAAAGAATTTTCTGTCGTAACTCAGATCCCACTCCATCTAACATCCCTTCACAGGCCATTGGGCCTATTTACCATGAATATTTAAAGATCAATAAATTACCAAAATCATGTTATCCCATCATACCATCTCCTCCATAAACTTATTGAGTTTAATCTTAAAGCCAGATAGGTCTTTTGCCCCCACTGCTTCCCTTGGAAGGCTATTCCAAAACTTCACTCCTCTGATGGTTAGAAACCTTTGTCTAATTTCAAGTCTAAACCTCCCAATGACCAGTTTATATCCATTTGTTCTTGTGTCCACATTGGTACTGAGCTTAAATAATTCCTCTCCCTCTCCGGTATTTATCCCTCTGATATATTTATAGAGAGCAATCATATCTCCCCTCAACCTTCTTTTAGTTAGGCTAAACAAGCCAAGCTCCTTGAGTCTCTTTTCATAAGACAGGTTTTCCATTCCTCGGATCATCCTAGTAGCCCTTCTCTGTACCTGTTCCAGTTTGAATTCATCCTTCTTAAACATAGGAGACCAGAACTGCACACAGCATTCCAGGTGAGGTCTCACCAGTGCCTTGTATAACAGTACTAAAACCTCCTTATTTCTACTGGAAATACCTCGCCTGATGCATCCCAAGACCGCATTAGCTTTTTTCATGGCCATATCACATTGCCAGCTCATAGTCATCCTATGATCAACCAATACTTCAAGGTCCTTCTCCTCCTCCGTTACTTCTAATTGATGCATCCCCAGCTTATAACTAAAATTCTTGTTATTAATCCCTAAATGCATAACCTTACACTTCTCACTATTAAATTTCATCCTATTACTATTACTCCAGTTTACAAGGTCATCCAAATCTTCCTGTATGATTTCCCGGTCCTTCTCTAAATTGGCAATACCCCCTTACAGTGTGTATGGTAACACCCATTGTTTCATATTCTCTGTGTATATAAATCTCCCCACTGTATTTTCCACTGAATGCATCCGATGAAGTGAGCTGTAGCTCACAAAACCTTATGCTCAAATAAATGTGTTAGTCTCTAAGGTGCCACAAGTCCTCCTTTTCTTTTTGCGGATACAGACTAACACGGCTGCTACTCTGAAACCTGAGTAATTTATGTGGCTTCCTGTTCTGTTTTGTATCTGGAGGAGCTGTGAATCCACAAAGAGCACCTCCAATAGGTAGGTTGGAGATTCCTAAACATGTATAGCACAATGTGCGCCGCATCCTCCCCAAGCCCAGTGGAAATAGGTACTGAGCTCTCAAGACTCAAATTCATAAGTTGCGGGGTTCCCAGCTCCTCCAAGCAATGCCTAAGCAGTATTATAGCTACTATAGTCAGAGGCACTATAAAATAAGTAAGATAAATAGCCCTCGTGTATTCAAAAAGAAGCAAAGGGCAGTTTTCAGCCCAACTATGTAGTGGCCTGGTAGCTAAGTATAGATCCCATGGCATGGATAGACACCACCTCGGTGTCAGTTAAGGGTCCCAGTTTGTTTTAGTGTTAATTTGCCTGGTGGAGAGAAGAATAAATAGAACATCTTTAATTCAGCCACAAGGACCTTTTATAATAACAGGGATTGTTTTTCTTTAAATGCACATAACATCCTGATTTACAGGAGAGACATTTCAGAAACGATGACAGCTCTTTGTGAGAAAAAAATTAACAGCACCACTGATCAGTCAAGGGAAGGATAAAGGGCACTAACCTTTTAATAAAAAAATTAAGGCAAATTGTTTTAAATGACAAATATCTGACTTGATTCCCCACCTGACAACCCTCCAGCACTTGATCCGCTTCCTTGTCTAGATCCATGTTTACTGGAGGCAAACCTGACCGATTACTGTAAACTATGTACACCCGTCCTATCTGAACATGGCCCAATCTGCTGTATCCTGGTGCTCCAACCACGAGATCCTCATAACCATCTTTGTTTAAGTCACCTGAGGTCATTGCCCTGTACATCAAAGGAGAAAACAAAAAGCATAGCATCAATTACCACATTGGTTCAGCAAATGTAAACATTCACATTTCAAAGCTAACTGGTCACTTTCACCATCTCGTAGTCCTACAAGTCTGTAAAGCCATTTTCCAAGTGATTTAAACTTATTGAATCTCAGACCTATTCTGTTGAACTAAACTGACTAGAGCCTCTGAGGTGCAGCTTCTATTAACACGGCTGTGATCTGCATGGATTGCCATCAGAAAGTGTTCTTATTTACTGAATTGTAGCATTTGGCAGCCACCAAGCAGTGTCTAAGACAGAAACAAAGAAGCATGACAGAGTGCTGCTCACATTCGCCATGATTTGTGCCTCAATTTCTGATCTGTTCATTAGACTTGGTTTGGTGAGCCTCAGTTACTTGATGGAGCTCACAGAGGTTGACAGAGAAAGAACAAACTAGCATTTATTTAGTAAATTAATTTAATACTGGTGAAGGGTGCAAGATTAACAGCCCTGGAGACTGAAGTCTCCAGTTTTTATCCCAGAGCAGATACAGCAAGACTAGCAGCAATGCAAGCTTCCTCCATCTCTCTTCCCCATTGCATGTCTGTCATAATCAGGATGGATCCTCTTCTGGAGAGGAGAGAGGGTAGGTATCATTCTCCATGCTGATTCAGTCCTTGGTTTCTCTACTAAAAATGCTACCAAGAATAGTGTCAACTGAGATAACCCATTCATGTCACACAGGCTATTAAATGGTCATCAGATGGTAATGATGGTCCCAAACCATGTTGTTCAGATCCAGACCCAAATCTGGATCCAAGCTTTCCCAAAGTTTGTACATAATCAGATTTTGAGTTTTGGTCTTGTTCATTAGATAGGGGCTAGCTACAAAGTTTTGATATAGATCTGAACATTCCCAAGCACTGGGGTTATCTGGAACCAGGGTTTTGCTTTGGATCAAACTTTGATCATGACTTTCAACCAATATGGATGTGGTCAGCAGTAAACCAGTGCCCCAAAGTCAAAAAGACTCCATATCTCAATACCTCATAGCAATGCCAAGCTAAAGTAAGTTGTTCTGCAGCTGCAAGCATTTGCATCCTGGTTAATATGGCCCATAACTGTATCTTTAAAATCTCTTCAAGGAATAAAGACTTAATACTTTTGCTGCTGCTTAAAATATTCACAAATGAAGAGAGAGGGGAAGGAGAAAGGAGAGAGAAATCTGCACCAACCATCCAAGCCTGGCATAGGATGATTTCAGGAAGTATGAGGCTGTGGGCTTGGAGACGTGGTTAGAGGATTGCTGATGCATGACTGCAAATGCTCTCCTGACATTCTTTGCAAAAGCACCATTAATAAAGTGGAGGGACTTCTGAAAGAAAAGTAAAAATTTAAGAAATATGGGAATAATAATACAACATCCACAAACATCCACAGTGTATTTTCATTACCAATAGGAACTCTGAACAAATAAGGACCTGATCCAAGTGCCATGTAGGTCAGTGGGAGTCTTTACATTGATCTCAGTTACTCCTGGGGGAATTCTGTGCCAAAAAATTAAAAATTCTGCACACACTATTTTAAAATTCTGCATATTTTATTTGTCAAAATAACACAATATAATCACTCTGGTTTCAGTTATTTCAGTAATTTATTTAAACTACAATACAACAGATGGAGAATGGAAGTGAGGAACATTGGAGGAAATACCCAAAACCCCTTGCCTAATAGTAAGGTAGCTAGGTTTGATCCTTTATTTCTAGTTATTAGTCAGCAAATATACGCAGCCATGCGCTCGGGGTTACATTATAGGTAACTGAAGAGCAAGTGAGGGCTGTGGAATCAAACTCACAATTTATATTGGCTACTGACCATCTCCAGAAAGGTCAGTAGCAAACAGTTCATGGAGCACATTTTGACAGGAAATTTTTTCAGTCCAAAAATGTAGACCTGTTTTAATCACTAAAGCACCATAAGCATTTATACAGCCATTCTGTCCTTTATACCACTCTGGCAAAGTAAAGGAGCCTTAAAACTTTTACACCTGTTTTATATTCATGAGGGGAATTCATAAAGGCAATGGGACAATTCACTAAGCAGGCAGGCTGCTACATTCTGCTCTGCCTGAGGGGACAGAGCCTTCCCCATGCCTACTTCCTCAGAAACACCCCGAAGCCCTGTCCCTACATGCTGAGCACGCTGCAATAGAGAGTAAGAAGGATAGAGTGTGTGTCTCTCTCTCTTTTCCTCTCACATGCATGACTGCCAAGCGCCTTCCTCTCCCCGCCCCCAGAGGTGATTTATGTCTCAGCCAGCTGCTCTGGGCACCTGAACCAACCTGCCTGCACTGCTGGGGAGGGGCATGTGACTGCTCTTGCAGCTTCCCTTTGCTTCCCCATCAGAAGTCATTTTTCTGTGGGGAAGCAAAGAAATGTGCCAGGGACATGAATTCTGCACACGCACAGTGTCACAAAATTCACCCAGAAGTATGACTTAGTGGACTTTGGATCAGGCCCTTAGTGCTGCTTCAGAAAGAGGCAGAACCCTAAGAAATCCAAAGCACAACTAGGAAAGAATTCACAACAGCACTAAGAGTAGGATTCCTTCTTGACCCGTGCGGGCAACCAGCTGCTGCTATGAAGCATGAATATTAAAGACATACTGTAATATCATTATATACAACAACATAACCACTGTTCCAATGTGTAAAATGCTATCATCCCCATCTGGAGACTCTCTTCCCTCCTGCAATGTACCAGACTGAGGAACTAAAACAATTGATAGCAGATCCAAATTTTGCATGGCCCATCTATCTCCCCCTGCACTATTGATCTAAACAGACTTACTGTTGCCCAGGATTGCATATTGAAATAAACTCCTTTCTCCGTATAATTTATATTCTTTTCAGTTGTTTGTGTGAGTGAAGAAGTCACACTCTTGTGCTGTTCCTTTTTGGACTGTATAATTCTGTTGAGATAAAGAGGCAGTAATAATTAGAAATGTTGCTGAAGGGACAATTAACAAGATAAACCCATTAAATGCAATTTAATGACTGGACTGAAGATTTTATGCCATGATTATAGAATGAGAAAAGCTGAAGATCATGCCATATGCCATTCAGGTGGCCGTTTACCCAATATTTATAGTAAAAAGATCTTAGAACCAGGTTCACTACTGAGTTACATCAGTTTAACTCTATTGATGTTAGTAGAACGATGCCAGTTAACACCAGCTGAGAATCTAGTCCTTGGATATTACCTATTACATCAGCATCATTAGGTGTTTTCCCCTCATCATCAGTATTATTTTTACTGGTTCACTATAAATGTGTAAGAACAACATTCAAACCATGTTGTCTACAAATGGATTTGAATTGAGATATTGTACACTAGTCACTTGAACCTGGGTATTGAAATTCTTTTCTTTTAAAGCCAGAAGCATGCAAATTCTTTTATGAGTTATTAGTGATCTTGATAGCAGTAATACACAGGCAAGCAAATAAATGATTTGTGAAAGTTATTACTAGAGTATATTTCTAAAATACTCTACTTGCCTTTCCTCAGGCTAGTAAATCCATTGCCATACACACATTAGACCAAATCCTGCTCCAATTTATACTCCGTTGAAGTCATTTGAGTTGCAAGGAATGCAAGTTAGGGTTACAGAAGATTTAATTGTCTCCCCTGACTAACACTGGAAGCAGACAGGGGGAAATAAAATAAAATAAAAAGCTAATCTCTTCTAACTTGAAATCCAAAATAACAAAGTGGTAAGATAAAGGTAGCGCAGCTCTCACACCTCCAGGCTTCCCCAAAATGTGAGATTTATACCCATATCTACCTGTCAAGCAAAAATCCCCAGTCTTTTTCAGTTTGTGCATGGGGCATTAGTTGTTTGTTTACTAGTGAGGGTGAAGAGGTTTAGGTACAAATGGGAAACACAGCCCTCAGAGGAAACTCCTACTCCTCTGCCATCTTGCTTTCTCTCTTTCTCTCGCTACTTCTATTTGCTGATTCTCTTCTCCATCTCTATCAATTTGCTTTTTCTCTCCCACCCCCCCTACATGTTAGCTCTCTGTGACCCATTTCTCTATGCTGCCCCACCCCACTCCATTGCCTCGGTACCAGTTAGATGCAAACTGAACTGAATTACATACGAAAGCTTCAGATATACAGGCTGAGAAAACTCTGAATCTTTTTGTTATCTAAACTAAATATGTTATTTATCCTGAATGTAATTCTCAGGATTAATTATGAATTCTTGGAATAAAAATATACCCCTTAGAGTGTAGATTTTAGTGGAATGATCTGAATTCTTATGATCAAAGTTTGACTAACTCCCGTGTCTCTGATGTTCTTAGGTTTGACTCATTGCAGTTTCAGTTCAATGAGAATTCACCAGTAGTACAGAGGCCATACACAACACAAGCAGGAAGTTAGCTGTGGAATGGATGTGCAGGTGACTACACACCCTGTGTCCTACAGAGCTGGACTCCATATGCACGTAGACCAACATAGTAGGGCTTTTTGATGTTAGCTGTGTGAGAGACAGGTGTATTGCCAGTGAGCCACCAGACCTCATGCGTGGGTGTGCAGATGTTGCACTCCTACTCCAATCCAGGTGCTGGAACAGCAGTCCCGAGAGGCAGAGTGCTTACTCCATACCCTATCCACTGGCAACAAGATGAAGCCCTTCCCATCTCTTACAAAGTTTCCCTATACAAAGCAAATTTATTTGGGTTGGGGAGGGCCTAAGTTTCACCCAAAGGAAAGATCAAACAAGTATCTCTCTTCATACATGAAGAAATTTCTCCCCTGGAGTAGAGTTTTTCCAAAAAGGAGAAGTGAGGGACCTTGATAGGTTACCCATGTAATTGGATTTCCACACAAATGGACGTATCTTCTTTCAGAGGTAAATCTTTGCAGCTTTCAGGATTATACTTACATGTTGCTGTTCTTGTGCTCCCCATTGCACTCTATAAATAGAGGGTTCTCAGGTATGAAGCAGCCACTGAAGAAATATTGAAAACACACAGTTTTTTATATATTCTAATGGAAGTTAAACTAAATAGAACTTTCATCCATAGAGATTCCTCCTCTGGGAAGTGAGGTCATCTCCCTCAATAGCCGCTGCTTATTCAAAATTAGGGCATTGTTATATTCCTTAGAAATTCCTTTTGTATTTTTTTAAGTTGTTGATGAATTATTTAGAATCCATAAGAATTCATGTGTGATTATGTAACAACTTAACAACTTTGGCACTAATAACCGGCTAATCCTAGTAAGGTAAAGTGTTTTTAATTAAAGTGACATTTTTCAAGCATGTAACACAACAGATTATAGGATTTGCTTTTTCCAATTTTTCATGCAGTAACATTATTCATCTAGACAAACAGTATAATTGTCTGAGATCTGCTCTCCACAGGAAGGATTGTGAACCTATCTGGGCAAAGGTGAAATATTTGTGTAAGTGGTATTATAGTGATAAAGTTTTCTATGAAAATAATACCAGCTAAATACGAGCCTGAACTTGCAACTCTTAGACAATTAGGGTTCATTTTAACTCTCTCTGAACTCAACGAGAATCTTCTGATTTCACTGGGAGTTGGATTGGGCCCTAAGTCTCATTGAATTCTAATTAAGTAAGTTCTTCAGTTTTAGGCTCCAATTCTGGAACTGGGCCTGCTTCCTTGAGAACAAGTAAACAGACTTCATAACTTGAATACAGCAAAGGTAATTTATCTGACTTTACTGTAGTCTCATAAGAGGTGCATCCTAACACATAAAACAACATCTCACCTGGTCCCATTTTCTAACATGTGGCTTGCTAGCTGAAAAATATTATTTGACCAGAATGCCATGTCATCCAGTCCTCCAAGGAAATACTCATGGAACCTCTCCACCAAAAATGGAGATTTGCTAGCATACGATGGGAAAAGCTATGAAACAAAACACAGTATAATTAGTGAAATGGTTCAGTGTATCTTAACATTAATAGGTACCTAGTTGTTAACAAGAAAAAAAAATAAGTTACCTTGGCAACAGCAAGCATTTCTCCATGCCTGCAAAAATAAATAATCTTCAGATACATGTGTTTCATTAACAAATAATATGAAAATACCCCCATTTCAAAGCCTTTGTGGACCCCTATATAATAACCCAGTATTTATCCAACTTTAAGGATGGTAACTTTGAGAGATTTCCTTGTTTGTTACTATATCATCATAAGATCTGTGACATCAGAGATTGTGATCTTGATGGTATTTCTTAATATTTGTGCTTTCTACACTGCTCTACAACTCAGCACAACGACAGGTACACCTACACTCCCTGCAGCGCAGGTATAAATAGCAGTGTAGAGTGTGAGGCACTCCTTAGGCCAATAAAGTAAAGACATACCTGAAGCCTGTGGGTAGGTACCCACGTACACATGGCTCTCTACTTGCCAAAGCATTGCCTCCCCAACTACACTGCTATTTTTAGCAGTGTACTGTCCCACTGCCTCCCCACAGCTAACGCCATTCCCCGCTCCAGGAAAAGACTATCCGTGGGGAAAGGCTCTGGTGGAGGTAGGCAGTGGGGAGTGGGCAGTGTCTCAGCAGCAGAAGGCTCATTCTTTCCCGATTGCCTTTTCCTGCCAGAGCCTTTACTCGTTGCAGCGAAAGTCTCTGGCACTGGGGGAGCTGCTGAAGCCTTTCTCCACTGCCAGAGCCTTTCGCTGACACATGCAGCTACACACGGCATCGTGGATGCAGCTTGCTTTTCACTGTGGCATGTAGCTATATATACCCTATATGTAGCCACCACTGTTGGGTAATGTAGACATAGCCAATTAGTAAATAATTGAATTAATGAACATAGCTAGGAGACTCAAAATATTCTAAAGTAGTCATTACCGCATTTCAGGTTCTCTTAACTAAGAGGAACAACTTCACTTCCTATCCTTCAGACCTGTAGTATTCTGGAAGTGTCTGCATTGGTGTAAATGTCTGTGGGCAAGAGAGCTAGCTATAGCTACACATCTATATTGCACTCTTCATTGAAGAAGATCAGTTTTACTGCTGAAGTGCTACAACATGGCCATGCTTCAAAACATTGCTGTTACCTCGCAACACAGGCCGGTTTATGTTGTTAAGACATACAGCCTAACTATTGTATTCATCATATACGTCATATTCATTTATAAAATGTAACAACTGTGAAACTTAGATACAGATCCAAACCTTCATTCCAAATTTCCCCAAAGTTCAAGGGTGTCTGAGAGAGAAGTTTGAGTTTGGTTAATCTCTAACATAGAGATGCAGGTTCAGTGATTTACTATGAGAGTTATTATAATTTTTCCCCATATGTTTTGTGAAATAAGAAGTTCACAACTCAGTGACTTACAATTCGAGAAACTGCAGGTAAGTACAGTCAATAATTGTGCCTTCGGTTATTACTTCTTGGCCATAATATTCCTTATAGATAGCTAGCAGGTCTTTGACTGGTACATACCTAAAAAACAATACTGAGGTGTTATAACTAATATTTCCCATTTAATCCAATAAAACACGATTCATTTTATATAACTCCCTCCATGGGATTCTTGGCTAGTAGATCTGCCTAGTCTTGGACTGTGTCCTCTCCTCTGGCCTGTCCCCAGCCTATCCCTCGCCCTGCTAAGATCAGCCTATTCAGAGCGAGCACAATTGTTCCTACCCCACCTTCAGCACAGACCTATGACAGGGCTTAAACAGTGACAAGGACCTTCTGCACTGGGATGAACTTCACCCTATGTCACACAAAATAAGACATAATCAATGTTTCAATGTAATTGTTAAATAAGAATACTGTACCTGAAAATTGTAAGTTACAAGAAAATGTCTAAAACTGTTTTTAAATGCACCTGATGATGATGTATTACTCTTGATTCACAATGTCGAGGTTTAATTGAAGCAAGTGTCCGTTTGATGTTAATTTCAAATCTTCTCTTAGTGATGTTCAATTTATGGGACATAAAATAACCAATAGGGACTACTTTATAATTCATTACACAATGAAAAATATTTAAATACTGACAACCACACATCTTTATTTCTAAAAAAAACTAGTAAGAATTTGCATAAAAACACCAAAACATAGCTAAGCTAAACAGAGGTATCCCATATAAAGATATTGCCATTGAGTTTTATAAAGAACGGCTAGGACTTTCCAGCAAACTATTTTTAAAACTAATTTTTTTAGTTGTTGGTTTCCTGCGTGACCAGTGTGAATATCCTCATCTCTGTGTGTCAGTTTTCTCATGTGTAAACTGGGGATACTGCTACTTCCTTTCTCCCTCCCCGTTGTCTGCTCTTCAGGGCAGGGACTCTCTCTTACCCTGTGTGTGTACTGTGCCTAGCACAATGACTTTCTGATCTTAGTTGGGGCCTCTTGGTGCTACAATAATACAAATAAATATTACTTTATTAGAACATCCTGAAATTATCATCTACACTATGTGTTATGCATGCAGCAAAAATTAATGAGAGTATTTCTTCAAAACATTGACAGCTTAAGCACATTGCTCTTACCAGGCTGCTTTCAGGTAACTAAAATCAAGCTCAAATTGGCTTAATACGTCACCTCCTACATTTAGAGAGAGGGGAAAAAAAATCAGTTTTACTATATTAGCACACAACATCAATTTCTTTTTTAAAATGGTGTCTATCACTGGGCGTTGGCAGTACTCCATGTGGCTCCTGTGTGTGTTAATACGGTAGAGTTCCATTTTAGGTATGTAAATATTTCTGACTTGGAATATGTTGCTGGTATACTTGCAAGGAAGAGAGAGGATAAGCATTCTGCATTTCCAGAACATGATAAAAGCATTATCATATTTAAACTCAGAGCAGTGACTCAGTTTAACTTTAAAGTTCTCCTGCTCACATTTTGGCTTTAAGTAGGAATGGCCAGGTTCTGCAGCATGTCTTCTGAGAGATGCACAGCAGCTGCAGCCCCAGGGTGGGAGGGCAAAGGAGATTTTATGCAGAATCTTGCCATCCAGAATCTGTTGCCAAAGGGAGCCAAAATGACATAGGCAGGGATGGGGAGGGAGAAGTGGCACTTCCTTAATTTACAACAACACCTGCATTGCAGCCCAGAATCTACATAATGCTGAACAGTTTGGCAATCACCCTTCCTATTTCCAGCCACCATCCACATGGGTCCTACACCAGGGCTTGCGGGATGATGGAAAGGAGACAGGACAGGGTCCTTGTGGCTCATTTCTGATTCCTGTACACCATCAGATCAGCATACAGGTGGCAGAATCATCCCCACAATTTGACTATGCACTAGACTAGGTATTCACAGAGGGACTGGGACCTCATTGGTTCATATCAGTCAAAATAAAAATTACCAAAATCACCAGTACGATGAGCATCTGAGTATGAGCCATGAAAATCAATCTGGGGAAAAATTAAAAAAAGAATATTTCATGTATAAAACCAATTACAATAAGCCAATTTTGCTCATCCTTCAGTACAAACAGAAAAGGACAAGTAAAGTGACACTAAAGTTGATACGCCCAAAATTTAGCCAACTTTGTCCTGAAAAATGTTTTTCATATCAGTTTTCAGAGTAACAGCCGTGTTAGTCTGTATTCGCAAAAAGAAAAGGAGTACTTGTGGCACCTTAGAGACTAACCAATTTATTTGAGCATGAGCTTTCGTGAGCTACAGCTCACTTCATCGGATGCATACCGTGGAAACTGCAGCAGACTTTATATACACACAGAGAATATGAAACAATACCTCCTCCCACCCCACTGTTACCCCACTATTACCAGCAGGACAGTGGGGTGGGAGGAGGTATTGTTTCATATTCTCTGTGTGTATATAAAGTCTGCTGCAGTTTCCACGGTATGCATCCAATGAAGTGAGCTGTAGCTCACGAAAGCTCATGCTCAAATAAATTGGTTAGTCTCTAAGATGCCACAAGTACTCCTTTTCTTTTTTCATATCAGTGTGTCAAGTTAAGCATGTGCACATAAGTCTTTCCAAGGTCAGAGACCTAGATTTTCCCCCCGGGGTTAAAAGCCTATTTGTAAATACAAGTTACCAATACCAATATCTACAGATATGATTAACCAACAAAAATGATGTACACTTACTTCTCCCATGGTCCTTAGAAATCCTTGATCAATGCCCAAGCTATGCCAGCTCACATCTGCCACCATATGTGAGGCAATTCCAAACAGGAAAGCCACCAGTTTCTCTGTAGCCTAAACAACAATAATATGTACGTAGTAATGTCCAATCACTTTACTACAGCCCCACTATCTTTAAAAAAAGTTATTAGCATTTCATCTGCTCAGTGCATCAAATAAATATACAATTCAGCAACCATTTCTCTCTAAGGGCTCTATATTGCAAGGTGCCGAGAACTCTGGCCCAGAACCTCAAAGGTATTTAGGTGCCTAACTCCCATTGATTTCACTGGAAGTTAGTAGCCTAAATACCTTCAAAGATCGGGGTCTTTGTTCCTGATCCTGCAAGGCATTTAGTTATATTCCTAACATTAAGTACTGCATTAGGTCCAAGTCTACAGAGTTACATGCTTGACTTTACTGATGTCAGTAGGCCTACTCATCTGCTTTGAGTTAGGCATACCAGTGCTATGCTGGAACAGGGACAGAATATTCAGCACGATGACATCCTTCAAGACTGAGCCCACTTAACCATACTTATGCTAGTAGTCTCATGGACAAGGCAGTGGAGTACCTGGGAAAGCACTACTCAACATAAAGGTAGAGGAATAAAGCACTGAATAATTTCAGAGGAATTCCTTTGTCACTTAGGAATAGACATATCCACTTCTAATACAATATGATATGAAGTCCCACCTTGTGTCTAATTAGAAATTTATTTCAAGCTTTCATTGGCAAAAAGTAGAGAAGTTATTTGTGAACTCATTCCTCAGCAGTGTTGGTTGAGTTTCTTCAAGAGTCGGTGGTCTTCCCTAAACCATGATCACTTTTAGAGATTTTTTTAAAATATGGAACTGATACATTTTTCCTCTCAACAACTTTACAGCTCATGAAAGTTAAATAGTCCACATGAATAGTACTGTTCAGAGCCAGGGAAAATGCAGGCAGCCTCTGCACAAGCTCTTTGCATTCCTAAACCTGGGAGGTTTGGGAATGCACTTCAGAGCTGATCTATAAAATGCCTTGAATTGCTATTGCAATTACTGGATTCTCCTGAGCAAAGACTGGCAAAATTTTACAAAACTGGTAAACTCTCCAGGGGGCAGGAGCTAGGATATGACCCCCAAGGATATGATCCAGCTGTGGCTGGAAAAAAACAACAACCCTGACTGTGACCCATGGCCAGAAAGGATTAAACATCCTGCAAAATAAATGACTCAAATTCAACCCTTAAAGACATGTGGGGAGATAATGTTTGTGTTTTTGTGTATTTACATATGTATGGGCAGTGGTCAACAATGTAACAAACAGTCCCTGTCTATGCCATATTCTGACAATTCAAAGATCAAAAGAACATCCTAACATTTAAATGAAGTGTAAACATGGGATAGCTCTGTATTCATCCCTCTTTGAAATGTATAGCAAATCATTGGTGAATGGTGGAGGAACAGGGGATTGTTTTATGTTAATTCGTATAGCTAAGTACCGATGATGGACCCACTTCAAAGACCTGATTACCTGTTGCTCCCCAAGGGGCTCCAACTTGTCAAAGAAGACCTGAAATTATATAAAAGTTCCTTGGGTCCTGATCCTTTTTATCTCAGGTCTGCTTAAGCTTCATCCAGGGAAGTTTGAGTTGCAAGATGAGATCCCAGTTAAGATGGTACACCCTGAATATGATATGACATTGGACTATAACCTATGAGCTAAATTTTAAAGGAACTCTTTGCAACTACAAAGCTCACCATCTCTGCTATGTATCTGAACCTCAAGAATTGAACTCATGTCTATGTATATTGATCTTTTAACCATACTCGCTCCCTTTTCTTTTTAAATAAATTTTAGTTTAGTGAATAAGAATTGGCTGTAGCGTGTATTTGGGTAAGATCTGGAATATTCATTAACTTGGAGGTAATGTTTCTGATCCTTTGGGATTGGTAGAACCTTTTCTTTTATATGATGAAATAAGATTTTCAGAGATCTTCATCATATTTGACTTAGGTACCTGGATGGAGGCCTGCGGCTGGGTTACTTTAAGGGAACTGTGTTGTTGGTATCTGGGCAACCAGTCAGGTCATCATAAAGAAGCTGTTTTATGCTGGTTTGGTAAATCTAATTATTAAAAATATCCCCCAACTTTGGGGATTATCTGCCGCATTCTTTTCAGTTCACCCTAATTGAGTGACCTCAGCTGGCCCCCACTGGGACCCCAGTCACACTGATATCTGAGAGTTCTATCTCAAGATCATGAGTGAGACTTAATTTTACTTTGAAATCGCTGTCAGCCCCGGGCAACTGGGCTCCGACTGACAGCCTGGGAAGTGGGAGAAGGTACCCCATTGCAGCCTCGCCAGGCCTTGGGAGGGCAAAGAATCCTAAAAGGAGCAGAGGTGAGGCTGGGAGAGCTGAACCATCACCTGGAGGCAGCTGGAGGGCTGATGGGGCTGTATTGATGGTGGGTTCTGAGCAGGTGGGGGTGAGTGCTGGGAGGGTGAACTGATGGGGTGGTGATGACAGAACTGATGGGGGATTGGGGAACAGGATTAATTGCTGGGCAGGAGAAAAGCAGATGTGGGGGTGAGGGGCCCAAACCACATGTCGGAAAGTGGGCAACACTAATTGTCACATGCACACACCCTGGTGATCGGCAGGGGAGTTCAAATATCAAGAGACCGACCTAAAAAACATAATTTTTTTTTAATCTTGTGATTTTGTAGGGTCCAACTCATGATTTTTGATCTCTTGAAGTTGGCAGTATTGTTTAGGTGAAAAAGATGGTTGGTAGAGGCTTTAAGAAGCCCATGCAAATTCAAGGGGTTTTCCTACCTCCTCCCAAGGCTGAGGATACTTCTTCCTGATGTAATGGATACTTGTGTTGAGAAATGGTGCCCAGTGAGTGTCTTCAGAAACATGATGGAATATTCCTGCAACATCAAAAGACAAAATTATACCTTGATTTGAACTGCTCCACATGTTGGATTTCTGCTCAATTGCACATTGAAAGAATGTTACTTTTGAAACATTTTATTGTACCAAGAATCACTGAAAAGCATTTGTGCATATTTTATATTGTCAAAACAGATACTACATTTACCAGCCATATTTTTGATGGAAACATGTGGAAGCCTTATTCCAAACCCCTCTCTGTCCTCATGGATTTTGAGTAAGTGAGATATAGAAAAGGATATTACACCTTAAGGGGAGAAGTCTAGCAGAGTGAAGAGAGCGGCTGGTGGCCAAATGAATGCACTCAATTTTATGGTAATACAAGCTAGTGGGGAATCCAGGCAAATCAAAATCCCATGCTTCAGGGCATGAGCTGACTTCCACAGGGGTCTGGAAGGAAATGGTCATCATCTCTGTGTACATGATTGCAAAACTGATTAGGTATATTATCGGTTTGTGTGGGGAGATTAGGTCTTTGTCTGAAGTATCAATCTCTGGCCTCGCTTGGACTTGGACAATTCAGATCTGGTCTCACCTGATAGTGAGCCAGGAGAGCAAATTCTGTGTGCCTATGTAATGCTCTGGGAGTTCATTTTACAGTGCCTAGTAGCGTAACTTTGAATTCTATCCAAGTGCAACTCTTGTACTGGGGGAGGAAGAGAGCAAATAGATTTTCTAGAATCCGGAAAGAAGATGGATGAAAAGAACATGATATTTTTGTATAAATGCTAACAAAATCGACAGGGTCTCCTGGATGATTTCACTGCCAACTATTTTCCTTTCACTTTTAAGGGGAGATGAATTGGAAGCATGGGAAGATGTAGCTATTGGTACCAATAATGCCAGTTGTAGTAGTAATTTTTTTATATGGACTTTTGTTCTCCAAAAAAAAAGGATTAAGATTCAAATTGATTTCAAATAGGCCCCCAAACAGTTATGAGATAAGCTATGTCTACACTGCAGCTGCGCCACTGTAGCGCTTCTGGTGAAGACACTCCAAGTCAATGGGACAAAGCTCTCCTGTCGGCTTAACTCCGCCTCTGTGAGAGGTGGCAGCTATGTCAGCAGGAGAAGCTCTCCAGCTGGCATAGCACTGTCCACTCTGCTGCTTAGGTCAGTATAACTTATGTTGCTCAGGGGTGTGGATTATTCACCCTCTCCTGAGCAACGTAAGTTTTACTGAAGTAATGTGTAGACCTAACTTAAGAGCAAACTGACATGTGTCTGTGACAGGGTGCTGAGTGAGAAGCACTTAATCAGCCCCTGCCACTGCAACCCCAATCAAGGGGAATGGATTGGAGCTGGCTGGATAGCCCTGTGTCTGCCTGGTAATGGGCAGCACCTGCCAGCCTCATTAGCCCGGGTTATTAAGGCTGCAAGGAAGCCAGAGGAAGGAGGGAAGAAAAAGACCAGGCACAGAGGTAACTGGGAGCTTTCTGGTCTGTTGCTGGCCAGGCCTGCACTTGGCAAAGTTGGCTGCGAAACCCATACATAGGTGGAAAGCAGTGGCGGGAAAACAACTGTAAATAAAGAACACTGGTGTTGCATCAAGCGAGGTGTTCCTGACTGATTGGAGAGGGCAACAGGGGGCCAAAACCAGAGAGGCCCAGTGTGCGCCTCGCTACAGTGTCTCTCCCCCCACCTCTGCCACCATTTCCAGCTCATCCCTTTTGTGTCCCATTATGCCAGTAGAACTTTAGAAGCCAGGCATGCCCAAAAAGCTAGTAGAATCTATGAACCTTAAGAGCTGATTCTTTCAGAGGATTGTGTCTCAGGAACCCCTTGCTCAAATAACCCCAAATGTGGATTACTATCCCTACCCAGAGCTCCAGGAAGCCACGAAATTTCAAAGCAATCCGAGGAACCATGCAGATTTTAGAGCATTTAGAAGAGTATCTTTAAACAGAAATTGTTCTTATCCTTAACTACAGCTCCACTATAATAAACCCTCTTCTTACCATTCCTGCAGATAACAGGATAAAAGGCATCAGGATAAAGGCTCCCAGCCTGAAATGCATCCTGGTGGTTTAGTAACAACTGTGAGAGGAAAGGATGAGGGAACAAGAAATCAGAATACAATTAACGACAACAGAAAAAGGTTATTCTGAATATTTAAGGTGCAATGAGTCAAAGACAACATTTACACTTCAGCAAGATATTGCCAAAGTAAAACTAATAGTCAAATACATTACTTCAGTTTGCAAGATTAGAGATGGGGCAGAAAAAAAAGAGAGTCTAAACTAACTAGTTTATATTGTAGTGATTTCAAAAACAAACACACAAAACAAGAAACAAAAATATTTACATTATATAACAAAAAATAAAATATTGGACAGACACTTAAGTAAAACCAGTACTCTGAGAAAACACCAAATAATATAAATAGGACTGTCGATTAATCACAGTTAACTCACACGACTAACTCAAAAAAATTAATTGCGCTTAAAAAAAATTAATCACGATTAATCGCACTGTTAAACAATAGAATACCAATGGAAATTTATTAAATATTTTGGATGTTTTTCTACATTTTCAAATATATTGATTTCTATTACAACACAGAATACAACATGTACAGTGCTCACTTTATATTTGTATTTTTGATTACAAATATTTGCACCGTAAAAATGATAAAAGAAACAGTATTTTTCAATTCACCTCATAAAAGTACTGTAGTGCAATCTCTTCATTGTGAAAGTGCAACTTACAGATGTAGAATTTTTTTGTTACATAACTGCACTCAAAAACAAATACAATGTAAAACTTTAGAACTTGCAAGTTCACTCAGTCCCACTTCTTGTTCAGCCAATCACTCAGAAAAACAAGTTTGGTTACAATTTGCAGGCGATAATGCTGCCTCTTCTTGTTTACAATGTCATCTGAAAGTGAGAACAAGCATTTGCATGGCACTGTTGTAGCCGGCATCACAAGATATTTATGTGCCAGATGCACTAAAGATTCATATGTCACTTCATGCTTCCATCACCATTCCAGGGGACATGTGTCCATGCTGATGATGGGTTTTGCTCCATAACGATCCAAAGCAGCGCGCACCGACATATGTTCATTTTCATCATCTGAGTCAGATGCCACCAGCAGGTTGATTTTCTTTTTTGTGGTTCTGTTTTTTTACAGTGCAAATATTTGTAATAAAAATAAATATAAAGCAAGCACTGTACACTTTGTATTCTGTGTTGTAACTGAAATCAATATATTTGAAAATGTAGAAAACATCCAAAAATATTTAAATAAATGGTATTCTATTATTGTTTAACCGTGCAATTAATCGCACGATTAATTTTTTTAATCGCTTGACAGGCCTAAATATAAATAATAAAATTTATATTGCATTGAAGGATACCAAAAGCACTTTAAACACACTACAGTAAAAACTGTGTTATCCAGCACTTTTAGCAACCAGAAAGCTCTATTAACCAGCATTACTGGTATCTCCCAATACAAATATTCAGTCTAGTAACTGGGACTAGTGTACTGCCCAGGAAGTTATGCAATTGCACATTCTGCACTCTACTTTTATGCAAAAGAGGCAGAAGATAAGTAAGCAAGCTGATATCATTCAAAAACCAGTCGGAGAACACTTCAATCTCTTTGGTCACTTGATTACAGACCTAAAAGTTGCAATTCTTCAACAAAAAAACTTCAGAAAAAGACTCCAACGAGAGACTGCTGAATTTGGAATTAATTTGCAAAGTGGACACCCTTACATTAGGCTTGAATAAAGACTGGGAGTGGATGTGTCATTACACAAAGTAAAACTATTTCCCCATGTTTATTTCTCCCCCCCTCCCCTCCCTCACACGTTCTTGTCAACTGCTGGAAATGGCCCACCTTGATTATCCCTACAAAAGGTTTTTTTCCTCTCCTGCTGGTAATAGCTCACCTTACCTGATCACTCTCGATACAGTGTGTATGGTAACACCCATCTCTGTGTATATAAAATCTCCCCACTGTATTTTCCACTGCATGAATCCGAGGAAGTGAGCTCTAGCTCACAAAAGCTTACGCTCAAATAAATTTGTTAGTCTCTAAGGTGCCACAAGTACTCCTTTTCTTTTTGTGGATACAGACTAACACGGCTGCTACTCTGAAACCATTAAAAAAAAGCAGCTTCCAGAGTGTGTCATAGGGTCATTACAGATTCAGCCCAATCTCCTACACCTTCTACATATACAATGATAATTGATGTTGATAATGCTGACCCCAAGGCACTGCAAGATCCTGAAGTGCCTTCTGAATCATCAAAGAAAGATAAAATTATGTTCAGTACAGTTTCAGTATTAAGTGTATTTTTAGTGATCTGGGCGTATGCCATGTGCTGGCCATAGTGATATGTAGTGTCTTAAGATAACCTACTGTATAGAAAACTGTACCTGAATACACCTAAGTGCTTCAAGAAACCAACCACTCTGCAGTGCAGTACTACTGCACGATTGGTAAGTACCTGTTTACTATTTTCTACTTTATTCATTTTATTGTATTCTAATTCTTTGAAAATTGATATTCCATTGGTAAGTATAACTCTTAGTTAACTGGAATTTTTGATTTACCGGCACCCCCCATTTCCCCAACATGCAAGATAACAAAGCTTTTAATGTATATACAAGTTTGTATGCACACATTCAATGCAATTACTCAGACATACTTAAAGAGAAGCATATGCTTAAAGTGCTTTTCTGGCTCTTGTAAGATTGTAGAAGTGGGCTCTAATTACACAAACCTTTTCTGTCATCTGAAGTGATATTACATGTGGCTGATGAAACACAAACTTGACTCTTGTTTGTTACTTGTTTTTGTTGTTAAATCTCCATTCCAAGAGTCATTGATTAATTCCTCCAGACATCTACCTCAAGAGGAATACAAATTAATTTAAGATAGTTGGTAAGAATACAAGTAGAAAAAATTCTGTACAACTACACAGTATATACCTAATGGTAGTTATTATATATTTATTTCTGGTTGCATGCAGCATAGGCAAAGCACTTTCCACACAGAAAAGGCGTGAATCTGAAGAATTCACTGTCTGAAGATTGACAAATAGACAAAAAGAGGGCAGAGGAAATTGTCACAACATATACGCAATTAAGCAGTAATATGCTTCCTTACCTTTCTATAGTTAACATTCCCTTCATGTTTACTGAAAAATTCCAGAGCTCGATGTGCTGAAAAACATATAATATTAAAAACTGACTTAAAAGTACTGTGGCTAGGCCCATCTTTAGTTAGAAGTACTGTCAAAATGTAGGTGCTAGAATGAATTTAAGAGTACTTATAACACAAGTGACATTGGCGTACAGCACATCACTCCTCTTGACATTTCCCATGTGGTAAATGACATGTTCTTCCTCATAGCAAATAGACGTCACTCGGTTTTAATAAATGCAAAGACGATGTTTCTTTGATGCTTTTGGACACAGACTGAGACCTTGTTCTCCTTGACTCTCCCATTCAGAGAAATCACAAGCTGCATTGGCCAGCCTAGTACTGTAACACAACAAAGGGTCTCCTTACATCCTAGCCCAGACTATCACAATTAAGAAATGAAATGCTCATTCACACAGCTCAGATACAGTGTGTTCCACAAAATTCTAGGTACCACTAGATAGAATTACTTTCAAACTTATATTCCAAGTAGCCTTGTAATTTTAATTAATTCTTATTATAGACATAGCATTTAAGTTTCTTTGTTCCCCTAAGGTATTGAATCAGATATAACCTGTGACCCATTGTTAATGTTTAACTACTTGATTAATTTTTACCATGCATGAAAAACAAAAATCTGCAGTCAGCAAAGTAAAAACAGTGTTTACTCATTGATCGGTTAGGCACGCATATTGCCAAGCAGTACTTACTAGACAAGCTTCACACTACAGAATAAAATAAATGGACATCACTCTTTTAAAGTGAAATATTGTTCAAACTTTGATTACATTTGACTTGTGTTAATGTGACAGTCCCTGGAGACAATTTATTTACACATATTCTCTCTGTAAAAGGATTGGGTTAAACTGCAAACCCAGCAGCTATTCAATTCTTGCTATCAATACTGGTTTCATTTTGACTATTAATGTAACTTGGACCATTGAAAACTATATTATACAAAGCACGCACAGACAATTTAAGGAACAATCCCACATCAGCAAGGGAATAGACAAGATGACTTAATAGGCCTTTCCAACTTCGTAGTTCTATACAGAACTTTTTAAACAGAGAAGGGATATAATTTCCAGTGCCTAGAATTCTTGGATTGGCAATTTATTTCCTCTATTCCTCCATACACAATATTAATCAAATATATTGATTCTGCAAGTTGATCTACGCAGACAGATCTTTAAAATGGTAGAGCCTCAGGAATGGACTTCAATGGAGCTCCACTCAGATGTATATGTTTGTCCATTCAAATCTTTTTGTATGGCCATAGCAAGTAGAGTGCAAGTAGAGTCCAACGAGTGGTATTTTCAGACAAATAACTAAAATATGGTTAAAAATTGTGACCCAATAGCAAATTATAAGGAACATTATTCAGGTAATCATGATCAATAGGTTAAATCAGTGGTTCCCAAACTTGTTCTGCCGCTTGGGCAGAGAAAGCCCCTGGCGGACTGGGCCGGTTTGTTTACCTGCCGCATCCGCAGGTTTGGCCGATCGTGGCTCCCAGTGGCTGCGATTCGCTGCTCCAGGCCAATGGGGGCTGCTGGAAGCAGCACAGGCCAAGGGACGTACTGGCTGCCGCTTCCAGCAGCCCCCATTGGCCTGGAGCAGTGAACCGCGGCCACTGGGAGTCACGATCAGCCGAATCTGCGGACATGGCAAGTAAACAAACTGGCCTGGCCCGCCAGGGGCTTTCCCTGCACAAGCGGCGGAACAAGTTTGGGAACCACTGGATTAAATAAATGTAGCCTTTTTTAATTTGGAAAATATATCAATTTTGTCCTTGATTAGAATGAACAGATTAAATTTGGAATAAATCTGTCAATTTTGTCTCTGAATTTTCTGCAAGCAGTTTGGAATTATCTCATTTGTGTTATTTCAAGTTACTGACAGAGGACCAGATTCTGCCACCCTTATTCACAGTAAGCACCTTAAGCCTAAATCCTGCAAAGACGTATGCACCTACTTAACTTTATGCACTATGGAGTTGTCCTATTAATTTCAATGGGACTACTCACGGTGTATAAAGTTAAGCATCTGCATATGTCTTTGCAGAATCCAGGCCTACAGTACTACTCACAAGAAGAGGGCCCAACGTGGCCCTGAATAAATTCTGTGCATAATCTTATTCTAACTTGTTCACAGTTGCAAATATTCAATATTTGACATTTGAGAAGTTTGATTGGCCAAAGGCCACATGCTATGTTTTTATTCCCTTTTTGGTTAAGATGAATACTAAGAGTCACGATTTCTGGTGCAAGTACTCACCAATTATGAATTTAAAATTTGTTGTGAGTAAACACTCTGCAACATTCACTTAAAATTCACTGTTTCCATTAATATTCTTGCAGTAAACTCATTTGGTAGAATATTTACAGAAAGCAATAATAAAATGAATTTATTTAAAAATTCAAACAAAAATATTTCTGATTCCTCTTCCCCTGCCCTCCACCCCAGTTTTCCCCATCTCTCCTTGCTTCTGTGTTGCATAATGTTATTTGGCATTAGCTTAACTGGATATCTACCTACCAGAAATAAAAGTACAACAGAGACTTTGGCACTTTTAATCTTATATGACAAATTCAGCATCATACTTCACTACCTATTTTACAAAGAAGTTAATATATAGTGCTTTGAAAATGTACAATATTATTAAAAACAATTCGAAAGGAGAAAGCTGAGATAATTAAGACACCCATGTAGCAACAAAGAACATTTAGAAATATAGATAAGCCATAAATTATTTCCTAGAAAATCACTTCTAATTTAAATATCCCATATTCAGTGATCAGAAAGATGATAGTATTGGTGAAGTTAAGCATTAGGCTATTCTTCTCTTCTTTCTGAAAACCAGACCATTTTTGTATAAGATCCATAGACACGAATACAAACATTCCAATTTCATGACGCACACATTTTAGAAGATAGAAGAATTCACATTGATTTAAACACCTAACATAAAAATAAACAGGCAAACTAGTGCTACAGCACAAGTTCCAGACAGGATATATACTCAGACATTCATATCTGCTATTTAGTCTAAGAAAGATGGAATTTGCATGATCACTGTCCTTCACTTTCCAGTGATCCAATTTTCTATCCAATCCTGTATTCATTTCCCTTTGCAAGCAATTTAAAATATTATGCTAAAATGCATATTTTGTATGTACCTTACCTATTTCAATATGTGTTGAAATACCGCACAGCATACATCTTTGGCACAGGCTGTAAACTATAATCAGCAGAACAGACCAAACCTTGAAACCATCCATATTGCTAATATACTGGCACATAAATCATAGCTTTAAAAATGCTTGGGACAGTATTACTGTGACCTTTGAAATCTAGGTTACAGTATATTTCTCTCCTTTCAAGCATGTCACTGACACAGAGGCTAAACTGTCAGGTTATTTGAAATGCCCCCATTTTCCAGTTTGATGTTAATCATTATCAGCATTTATCTTTTACGTCAGAGTGAATGTATCTTATAACCAAAGGCAAAAGAAATCTGTACTACAGGATGTTTCCCTCCTGAAATCTGTGGCATTTCTAGAGCGATGGGAGGGTAACTTCTATTCCTTGACCGTCTGCACTTCTGTATTTTAAATAGAGATATCATTGTAAAATAAAAAGGGTCATTCAAAAATATTTGTAGTATGGCATATGGCTGTCTTGTGCCGCTACATCAAATTTTATAGAAGACCAACACAATATTACAAAGTGGTATTTTTTAGCTGAAATCAACATAAATACCAGTTTTACAAGTTTCATGAGGCTTGAGGTGAGTAACCACAGAACTTATTACCCCTCCTCCCACCAACAACTGTGGTTTAGGTCCCATAACCCAGTGAAGTTTGTAAAACTGGTGTTTAGGTTGTTTTCCACTAAGAGTTGAGTGGGCTCTTGTAATACAGCTTGTAAGAGTGTTTGCTGGGTTTTTTTCAGTTTCTGGTGCCTGTGTGGAGTCCAGTAGGACTGGGGCTCAGGCTTATCAAAAGTTTTACAGGCCTTTGAGCAAAGTTGGTCCCATTTTAAAATCTGTCGCAAAGCCGCAAACCTAAGAAAAAGTCACCTGGGGCCAGATCTTGCAGTGACTTATACGAATGCTTAACTTTACTCCCAAGTGTTCAACAGGACAATGCAAAACATTGCAAGTTAAATCCATGCAGTTCTGTGGCATTGGGGCACTAATTGGAGGTTCTGCTGTAACGTTTTGCAAAGCCTTAAGCCAAGATCTCTGCTCCAGCAGCATCAAACTCATGTGGACCCTGGGGGTAGAGGAACATTGCCACCATTGCCAGCATCACAATATTTGATTTGGTTTTTTTGTAAAGCCCCAGCTCCTGGAGTCAGGTCATATAAGTGAAACTCTCAGCTTTGTTTTTTTTTTTTTTGAAGAGTTAAGGCTTGTCTACCGAGGGCAAAAGCCTAGACTAGCTATTGCTATTGGAAGTGGACTAACCTAAACCACAAAAAGGCACTTGTAGTGCAGAATATGACTGTCCACATGGACAGCTAGTGCAGAATAGCTACTAGAGTGGCTGCTCACATTTTCCCAGATGGCAGGACATTCCAGTACTTTTGGGAACAGCACAGATGTAGTGTAGGAAACTGCTATTTGTAGGAATGTGCTATTTAGGGTGTAGTGAGCATGCTCACACAAACTGAGCATGCTCAGTATCATCTACTGAAGCCACTTCCTTTCACCCTGCCCTTATTAGCCATAAGATTCTGCGGACTGCTTTTTACAGAGTCTAAAAGGGGGTAAATTGACCCCTGGTCACACACAACCCCCCTCCAAAAATTGACTGGTCAGAAGGGTCAAGCAGCTGGAAGCAGGGTTACGATAGGGGCTGAAGGCAAAATCAGGGATGGGGAGGGAGAAGATAGAGTTAAGCCCGGGGTGAGGCACTGCCAGAGGGAGGCAGAGGGTAAAACCCCAGCACAGGAAGGGGCAGAGCGGGCAACAGTTACACCACTGGACTGAGACACCAGTGTTTGGCCAAAAAAATAGGGTGGCCAGGCAGAGGGGCCTTTTTATTTGATCAGAAGGGCTTTTTTGCATGTTCACACAAACGGAGCATGATTAGTAACATCTTCTGAAGCCACTGCCCTTCACCCGAACCTTATTAGCCATTAGATTCTGCTGACTGCTTTTTACAGGCGTTAAAAAGGGGCAAAGGGGGGAAAATCAGAGGAGGAGGGTGGCCAGGGTCTGAGCAGGGGTTGAAAATTGACTGGCCAGGGGGTCAAGCAGCTGGAAGCAGGGATAGGATAGGGGCTGAAAGCAAAATCAGGGATGGGGTGGGGGAAGGAAACAGTTAAGCGTAGGGGTGAGGCACTGCCAGAGTGTGACAGAGGGCAAAACCCCATCACAGGCAGGGGCAGAGGACAAAACAGTTACCCCGGTGGACTGAGACACTAGTGTTTGGCCAAAAAATAGGGTGGGGAGAGCAGAGGGGCTTTTTTATTTCCCCTTCCACAGACTACCTCTCAGCATGGGCTTCCCAGGCCTGTGTTCTTAAAGGCACAGGCATCCAAATGCCTAGTCACTGCAGCTCCTCTTTGATGTAACCTACTGAGGTGCTGCGGCAGGAGACTTACTTAATTCAGTGAAACCAGGCCTTTCCTACATCCCCCGCAGGGGGCTATACACCCTCCCTGGATTTCCCCAAAACTAGTTAGTCAACTAGTTAGTCAAACTAGTCAACTAGTTACAACAGTGTTGCCAATTTTGTCATTGGTTGGAAATTTGAATTGAAACTGAAACATTAATATACACATTAAAAGCATATACAATGTATGATCAAATACTTGTACCTGAAAAAGTATAATAGGTTTGAAAAGCATGAACAAAGACTAGCTTCCTCATACAGCTGTTGTTTTTTCTGATTGTTGGCACATTCATTTTGGCAATGTTGGCCAACCTTATAATTTAAAATTATGATTTGTAAGCAAGGTCTGAATGAGCTCTTCCCTGACAGCTAATGAGGAGCCAGGGTTGGGGGGAAGGCTTCAGGACCAGATTGTATTTACATGAACTCACCTACTCTGCCTAGGTATCCAGCAGACAGAGCTGTGTTGCCCGAGCGATCAATTTTGGCTGGTGTTTTGGGAGTTTCTGTACTAAACATTTTTATTATATTATAATTAATTTTTACATAAGAACATAAGAATGGCCATATTGGGTCAGACCAATGGTTCATCTAGCCTAGTACTTCTGACAGTGGCCAATGCCAGGTGCTTCAAAGGGAATTAACAGAACAGGGCAATTATTGAGTGATCCATTCCCTGTTGTCCACTCCCAGCTTTGGGAAAACAGAGGCTCTCAGAGCTTGGTTTTAAACCTGCTGCCTATTAATGTCATTGAGTGACCCCTAGTTCTTGTGTTATGTGAGGGAGCTTTTCACTTTCTCCACACCAGTCAAGATTTTATAGACTTCCCCTCCCTCCCCCTTCCCCTACCCCAACAGTCTCTTTTCCAAGCTGGGAAGTCCCCCAGTCCTTTTAAATCTCTCCTCATATGGAAACTGTTCTATACACCTAATCATTTTAGTTGCCCTTCTCTGTACCTTTTCCAACTCCAATATATCTTTTTTGAGATGGGGTGACCAGGACTGCACACACTATTCAAGACGTGAGCATACCATGATTTATATAGTAAAAGTGGAGGAGCTTTTGCCAACTGATCAGCAAAGCCAATGCAGACAAACTATGTGAAAAGGCTGAAAAACACCAATCCTCTGGACTGCATCAACGTGCAGAAAGCCTTATAAGCCAGTCATTGTCAAAGCCAATTTTAGAAGTACTTAATGAGACTGTTAAGAATGCTGGAGACACAACACAGTTGCTTGCATATTTATACCTGCCTCTGGAAATTTCCACTACATGCATCCGACGAAGTGGATGAAAGCTTATGCTCCAATATGTCTGTTAGTCTATAAGGTGCCACAAGACTCTTTGCTGCTTTTACAGATCCAGACTAACACAGCTACCTCTCTGATACTTAACACAGTTTATGCGAACAAACATGGCTGTCACATCATGCTTTCTCTTTAAGCAAGAGATACCACACACTACGGACTGGAGGCCAAAGTTAAGTGCATTGTCATTTGTTAATCCGGAAGTTGGACACTGGTTCCGACCAAGACCAGCAAATGCTCGCTATCTTTCTGCAAGAAACTCAGCTGACTGGTTCGAAGCATGCAGTGCAACAGTGAAAGATTCAGCAGTTAAAAAAGTGAAGAACTCTCTCACCGCATTCAGAAAATGTGCATACATGGCTGATGAATGCACCAATGCAAATGGGTGTCAAGTATTAAGTCACTGTCTACATTATCTTGATATCAGTGGTAGATCAATAGATGAATTTCTAAATGTTCAGTTTATAGAAGACACTTCAGCTGCATCTCTGACAACCCACATCTTAGAAGAGTTAAATGCTTGTCAATTGAACCCCAAACAGATGGCTGCATGTGTATTTGATGGAGCTGCAAACTTCTCTGGAAGACACAGTGGAGTACAAGCTTTGCTCAGAGAAATAGTGTAACTCTGATCTCTCCAATACACGCTACTGAGGCCATCTACTCCAACTAGCACTAATACAAGCTGCACAATCTTCAAAAGGCATTTTAAAAGCTATAAATTTAATGTCTTCATTATACTCTTTTTCAGCAAGAGTCTAAAAGGACTGAATGTCTTGGAAAATATAGAAGATATATTGGGACAGAAGTTCAGATTAGTTCAACCTGGGAAAATCCACTGGCTTTCTCATGAACGATCCTTGGCTGTTGTCTTAAAATTACTGTAACCATTATTATTGGCTTTGGAAAGTAGCTACCAAGATGGGATGGATCTAAGTAGTGAGGCTGGTGGACTACTTTTGCTACTAAGTTCAGAGAACACAATCACCATTCTCTCTTGTAAGTCTACTGTTAAAACCACTTGGGTCAACCATCGAGGCATCTGCTACAACAGGAATAGATCTCTGTCCAGCAATGGAAGCTACACTTGGCTCAATCAGAGAGATATCCATTGAAAACATACTGGAAGAAGCAAAGACTTCAGTTCAGCAGTTGACTAATTAGGACACTTATATTAACTCCTTAAAAGAAGAAGACAAGAAGTGTTTGTTAAGCCAGCTGAAAAAGTAAAGTACACTGACTTGATTCTTACATCTCTACAACAACTTTTGGATTCCATCAATCTCTACGTAGGTTTTACAGATGCCTGTCTTAAAAACACCAACCATTGAGTGGAGTGAGGCACTACCAGCAATGGGGCTACCATGTGATCAGGACTGAATAGAGAATTTGAACACAGAGTGGAATATCATATGATGAACGAATGTAGATTTGATTTCAACTTCTTTTTTATCATCACTATTGTTCGATCCAATTTTTGTGCTAGGTTTCCTGGGATGAAAGAAGTAGGAATTCATCAATTTCTGCTTCCAGTCTCAACAGCTACAGTTGAGCATTCTTTTTCCTCATTGAATAGAATTTTGTGTCCTGAAAGAAGTCGCCTTCTGCCTGATCATGAGCATATCATGAAGGACTGGAAGTATCTGACACATGAGCAGCCACCAAAAACAAATGCACTGCATTCGAGAAGTTAATTAAGAGTTGTGCAAAATTACAACAAGAAAGATGTAGATATAGTGCTTCATAGTTGGCTTGGAAAGCCAACTTTAATTTGTATAATGATTTAAAAACGTGAGTTAAATCTAATAAAATGATCGTGAAACATTTTTCAGTTTTTACTATGGTGCCATACAGCCCACCTTTGCCCTAATAGTCTCACACCTCATCACTTCTCACCCTTCCCCCTGTATTTCTGAACACACACCCTAATCTCAAATTCTGTGGAAAACACTGCAGTGAAATATTTTTTCTGTGTGATACTTTTTGATATCACATTCTGTCAGCTGCAGGATTCAGTATCAATTATCATCCTAATGTAAATAGCAGGGTAGGTTTGTTTATTTTGCTAGGCTGCTTCTCTGGCTCATTTGTTCATGGGAGAAGACTGAATCTCTAAAGAGCTATTCACATCACCAAAAACCCCATGTCAGTTTTTCCAATAGAACTCTTTGCCTCCCCACTAAGGTTTGTCTGAGTTTGAGATCATCAATAGCAACAGTTATAATCATCCTATGTCATGTTTTCTAGAGATCATGTGCATTTTACCAACTGCAGGTTCAGTTATGACTCTAAAGCTTGAGCAATGGGGTGGAGGAAGACAAGGTAGCGCATCTCCAAGCAATGGTGGTAGGAACAGTGTTTGTGCTGGTGGAAGCCAGGGGAAGCCCTGGGCCACCAGGAGTACTGCGGAGTGAGGCTTGTCCTCACCAGTATAGAATAGGTGTAGCAGCATACAGTCCACAAAGGGCATGGCTCCTCGGGGGTGCTCACTATAGCTGGCAGTGCCTTCTGCCCCTACCCGTTTGCCATCAGGGTATTTAGGCAGCCGCAACATTATGGCTTCTACATGCATGGGAGTGTTTGGGGGAGGGAAAAGGACTTTTTGGCCCTCTTCTAACCTCTACCACCACTAATGCCTCTGAGTGATGGCAGCCATATTTTGACACTGTAATAAACAGATAGGAACTGCTTCTGCCAGGAAAAATTTCAGGTGAGCATAGACGGTCCTCAGTAAGGGAAAGAGGAAATCCATAATACTTCTCTCTCCTTTCTACCAGCCCCCAGAGAACACAATATAGCAGCATGGAGACAAGCCCATCTGGCTCATCTTCACTCTACAGATTTCAAAATCTATTTCTGAATAAGCCCTTTCATCTCCAATGAAATATTACCCCAGGAGCTTGCTGGATCCTATGCTCCCTTTGATCAGAAACCTTTCTCAGTCAAGACCACAGGACAAGTGACTTGCTGCCTGTGCCTGCCTGCTGAGTTGATTAATAGTCAAAGATCGCACCAGCATAGAAGTATATTGAAGGTGAATCCTAAGGAAATTAAGATTTTAAATTATCCTCCACATGTCCCGCATCCCACTACAATGAATCCAGCCTGGGTCATTTGGAAGCTGAACACTTTATGCTTCCATCCCACACCACTGTCAAGTTTTAGCAAATTAGGACAAGTCAGCACATAAGAACAACCATATGTATCAATAACTGCTAATAGTAACAATTCACTACCTCTCCCATGGGTAGCAAATTCTTACAGATAGCAGTTTCACACACCCTATGGTGTAAGAAACTGCTATCTGTAGGAATGTGCTACCTGTAGCCCTGACAGGTCCTACTTTGCTAAAAACTGCTATCTGATGTAGCTAATTCCAACAGAGAGCAGTGGTACCAATGGTTTTACCCAAGAAAGCTTATGCCCAAATAAATCTGTTAGCCTTTAAGGTGCCACTAGACTCCTCGTGGTTTTTGTGGATACAGATTAACACGGCTACTCCTCTGATACATGAAATAATAGAGTTCATGATTCTAAAGAGTGGTAGGAGGGAGAACAGCAAAATAAAGATAATGGATTTCAAGACGACATATTTTAGCAAACTCAGGGAGTTGTAGGTAAGATCCCATGAGAAGACAGTTGGCAGTTTTTCAAAGAGACATTATTAAGGGCGCAAGAACAAACTATCCCACTGCGTAGGAAAGATATGCAGTATGGCAAGAGACCACCCTGTCTTAACCAGAAGATCTTCAATGATCTAAAAATCAAGAAAGAGTCCCACAAAAAGTGGAAACTCGGTCAAATTACAAAGGATGAATATAAACAAATAACACAAGTATGTAGGGACAAAATTAGAAAGGCCAAGGCACAAAATAAGATCAAACTAGCTAGAGACATAAAGGGTAACAAGAAAACATTCTAGAAATACATTAGGAACAAGAGGAAGACCAAGGACAGAGTAGGCCCGTTACTCAATGAGGGGGAAAAACAATAACAGAAAATGTGAAAATGGAAGATGTGCTTAATGACTTCTTTGTTTCGGTTTTCACCAAGAAAGTTGGTGGTGATTGGACATCTAACATAGTGAATACCAGTGAAAATGAGGAAGCAACAAGTTAAAAATTACTTAGACAAATTAGATGTCTTCAAGTCACCAGGGCCTGATGAAATGATTCCTAGAATACGCAAGGAGCTTACTGAGAAGATATCTGAGCCATTAGCAATTATCTTTGAAAAGTCATGGAAGATAGGAGAGATTCCAGAAGACTAGAAAGGGGCAATTATAGTGCCAATCTATAGAAAGGGAATAAGGACAACCCTGGGAATTACAGACCAGTCAGCTTAATTTATGTACCCAGAAAGATAATGGAGCAAATAATTAAGCAATCAGCTTTCAAACACCTAGAAGAAAATAAGGTGATAAGTAACAGTCAGCATGGATTTTTCAAGAACAAACTGTGTCAGACAAACCTGATAGCTTTCTTTGACAGGGTAACAAGCCTTGTGGATGTGGGGGGAAGTGGTTATCCTAGTAGATCTTGACTTTATTAAAGTTTTTGATATTGTGTCGCATGACCTTCTCATAAACTAGGGAAATGCAACCTAGATGGAGCTACAATAAGGTGGGTGCATAACTGGTTGGAAAACCATTCCCAGAGAGTAGTTATCAGTGGTTCACAGTCATGCTGGAAGGGCATAACAAGTGGGGTCCTGTAGGGATCAGTTCTGGATAAGTTTCTGTTCAATATCTTCATCAGTGATTTAGATAATGGCATAGAGAGTACACTTATAAAGTTTGTGGACGATACGAAGCTGGGAGGGGTTGCAAGTGCTTTGGAAGATAGGGTTAAAATTCAAAATGATCTGGACAAACTGGAGAAATGGTCTGAAGTAAATAGGATGAAATTCAATAAGGACAAATGCAAAGTACTCCATTTAGGAAGGAACAATCAATCAGTTGCACACATACAAAATGGGAAGTGACTGCCTAGGAAGGAGTACTGAGGAAATGGGTCTGGGAGTCATAGTGGACCACAAGCTAAATATGAGTCAATAGTGTAACGCTGCTGCAAAAAAAACCAAAAAACAAAAAAAAACCCCCAAAAATGGAACGTCATTCTGGGATGTACTTGGAGGAGTGTCCTAAGCAAGACAAGAGAAGTAATTCTGCTCTACTCTGCGCTGATTAGGCCTCAACTGGAGTATTTTGTTCAGTTCAGGGCACCATATTTCAGGAAATAGGTGGACAAACTGTAGAAAATCCAGAGAAGAGCAACAAAAATGATGAAAGGTCTATAAAACAGGACCTATGAGGAAAGACTGAAACATGATAACAGTTTTCAAGTACATGAAGGGTTGTTACAAGGAGGAGTGAGAAGAATTGTTCTCCTTAACCTCTGAGGATAGGCCAAGAGCAAGGGAGGTTTAGGTTGGACATTAGGAAAAACTTCCTGTCCAGGTGATTAAGCACTGGAATAAGTTGCGGAGGGAAGGGAATCTCCATCCCTGGAGATTTTTAAGAGCGGGTTGGACAAACACACAGCAGGAACGGTCTAGTTAATACTTTGTCCTGCCATGACTGCAGGGGGCAAACGGCTACCTGTAGGACTTTGCTGCATGAGGCAGCAGTTTTTTTGCAACAGTAGTTTCTTACAACCCGCTGCAGGCAGTACATTTCTACAGGAAGCCGTTTCCAGGCCACCAGCGGGCGCACAAAGAGCCCAGGGCCAGGCCTGCCGACGGGGGAGCTGCTGGGGCCCGGGGATCCGGCTCCCGCTGCCCAGCCCACTCCTCGATCCCCGCCGCCGCGCGGCCATGGCGAGCTGGCAGCTCCCCTGGACCCGGCTGCGGCTGCGGGCGGCCCCGCGCCCGCTCCCGGCCCCGCTCCGGCGCAGCGGCTCCGGCCCGGCCCCGCCGCGTCTGCCCGGCGCCCTGGCGCGCTCGGGCGGCTTCGTGGGGGGCCGCTGGGTGCAGGCGGCCGCCGCCTTCCCCGTGCTGGACCCGGCCAGCGGCGCCGAGCTGGGGCGGGTGGCGGACTGCGGCGTGGCCGAGGCCCGGGCCGCGGTGAGAGCCGCATGGGAGGCTAGGCCCGGCTGGAGCGCGGCCCCCGCCAAGGTGAGAGCCCCGGGGGAAGCGAGCGGGATCCGGCCGGGCGAGGCAGACGCGAGGTGAGGGGAAAGCCCGGCCCAGGGAGCCCCCCCCCCCCGCTCTCTGGGGGACAGGGACCCACAGGCGGGAGCTTTGAGGGACGGTGTCCCGGGCTGCAGTCAGGCCCTCCCCCACCCCCTCGAGGGTGAGCGGGGCACGGCAGGACCTTGGGAGAGTGTGATGTACTCTCCAGGTGCGCCCACGGCATGCCCGCCTCTGCGGCTGTGACCCCGCAGGAGAACCAGGCCGGCTGCCCCCTTGGCGAGCAGAGCCCAGGGCAGGGTTGGGGGCTTAAAGAGCTCCAGTGGGCTTGATTCAGCTGCCTCTGTTCTTGTGTGTGGTGTATTTAATCCCATACTTCGCCTGGAAGCGCTTTGGGGCAGGGACTGGTGATGTGCAGCAGCAGGTGCAGCCCAGGGAGGGTCTGACAGGCCTCTAGGGACAGCTACTAATAGGTCTGTCATTAATATGAGGGGTTGGTGGAGACAGTTAGTAGGTGGTGCTTTAAATTTAAAAGCTGGCTTGAAGGCCACAAGTCACCTTACACATACCTTAGAACAGTGGTTTGCAACTCGCGGTACAGGTACACCTCGGAGGGGCAGGGGGGTACACAGAGGTCTTCCTTGGGGTTACATCAACTCATCTGGTTATTTGCCTAGGGAAGTCAGTACAGACTAAAATTTCGTAGAATAACTTGTTTATACAGCTCTGTATAGAGAGTGTGGCTCTTTTAAGACTTCTGAACGCATGCTCCACACCTCGTCCCTCTCAGATTTTGGAAGGCACTTCAGATTCTTAAAGCTTGGGTCGAGTACTGTAGCTGTCTTTAGAAATCTCACATTGGTACCTTCTTCCTGTTTTATGAAATCGGCATTGAAAGTGTTCTTAAAATGAACAACATGTGCTGAGCCAGCATCCAAGACTACTATAACATGAAATATATGGCAGAATGCAGGTAAAACAGAGCTGGAGACATACAATTCTCCCCCAAAGAGTTCAGTCACAAATTTAATTAAACCATTATTTTTTTAACAAGCATCAGCAGCATGGAAGCATGTCCTCTGGAATAGTGCTGAGGCATGAAGGGACATGAATGTTTAGTATATCTGGCATGTAAATACCTTGCAATGCCAGCTACAAAAGTCCCATGCCAACGCCTGTTCTCACTTTCTGGTGACATTGTAAATAATAAGTGGGCAGCATTATCTCCTATAAATGTAAACATACTTGTTTGTCTTAGCGATTGGCTGCACAAAAAGTAGGACTGACTGGACTTGTAGGCTCTAAAATTTTACATTGTTTTGTTTTTCAGTGCAGTTATGTAACCAAAAAAACCAAAAACAAATAACCAAAATCTACATTTGTAAGTTGCACTTTCATGGTAAAGAGATTGCACTATGTGTATGAGGTGAATTGAAAAATACTATTTTGTTTCTTTTTACAGTGCAGATATTTAATCAAAAATAATATGAAGTCAGCACTGTTCAGTTTGTATACTGTCTTGTAATTGAAATCAATATATTTGAAAATGTAGAAAAACATCCAAAAATATTTAATAAATTTCAATTGCTATTGTTTAACTCAAAAATTAATCGTGATTAATCGCAGTTTTAATTGCACTGTTAATCGCGTAAGTTAACTGTGATTAATCGACAGCCCTAATTTTTATATCTGATTTTATAAGCAAGTAGTTTTTAGGTGAGCTGAAACTTGGGGTACACAAGACAAATCAGACTTCTGAAAGGGGTACAGTAGTCTAGAAAGGTTGAGAGCCGCTGCCTTAGAAAAAGTGTTTTTTGTTTTTGTTTTTTTCAAAAGCATGTCCTCCTTTTCTCATTAACTGTTTATAAGCAAGTAGTCCTTTACATACATCTAAAGCATGTGAAACTGACTGCCACAAGATATTGAGGCCAAGGGCTTATTAGTTTCAAAAGAGGTAGACCTGTATACAAATAGTCACAGTGGGGAGAATATATATATGAGTACACACACACGGATTTTCCTCTGAAGCACCTGGTACTGTCTGAAAGAAGTTGACTGACTGAAAGGACCGTTGTCTATAGTGGTATCACTAGCCCTCCAATACAATTTTGAATTCATGTCATCCTTACTCCGTTATCTTTTTTCTATTTGAACAGCACACATTCATTTATACATAAAGTATGAAGTTAATTCAGTTTAGTAACATTCTTATCTATAAAAAGAAAAGGAGGACTTGTGGCACCTTAGAGACTAACAAATTTATTTGAGCATAAGCTTTTGTGAGCTACAGCTCACTTCATCGGATGCATTCAGTGGAAAATACAGTGGGGAGATTTATATACACAGAGAACATGAAACAATGGGTGTTATCATACACACTGTAAGGAGGTATTTTTTTTCCTTGCCTAGGAGAGAAGTGTGTTACTTCGCAAATGGTACAGTTTGATGATGGAGAATAAAGATGACCTTGCTAAGATAATTACAGCAGAGAATGTAAGTTTTACATGTAAAAATGTGCTAATTTCAGCATTTTTCAGGCCTCTTTGCCAGCAAAGGACCCCTTTGGCAACAAAGGGTCTTATCCTGAGTGGTAGTATGTACCCACAACTCCCAGGCCTTAAGCAAGAAAGGCACATTAGCTATAGAATTTACCATGTAGGGCCTGATCTAAAGTCTGTTGAAGTAATGGAAAGACTCCTATAAATCCTTAGCCCAGACTCTGTCCAAAATGTATGTAACCTGGAATCAAAGTGCCATTTACTGTGCCTAGCACAATGACTAAGGCTCCTAAGTGCCATGGTTACACAAATAATAATAAGAGTAAAAATAATGACCTAAGTGACTTTTTTCAATCACTTTGGTCTCTTTGAAGTATTTCTGCATTGTGATTTAATCATAGGGGAAGCCTCTGAAAGAGGCAGAAGGTGAAATTCTTTATTCTGCCTCCTTCCTGGAATGGTTTGCAGAAGAAGCTCGTCGCATTTATGGTGACATCATTCCACCTTCTGTGAAAGATAGAAGGATCTTGGTGCTGAAACAGCCTGTTGGAGTGGCAGCCATTATCACCCCTGTAAGTGCAGCTGGATCTGTCAGACTGATTAAGGACTAACTTAGGGCTTTTGGCTCAGCTCTGAGAATGGGGTAGCATATACCGCCATGGCCCAGGAGAAATCCCCCTGAATCCCCCCTGGCCTTTTTCTGCTCCCCACTCATTTGTTCTGGGTGGACTTTACTCCCCTGCATGGCCAAGTGGGACAGAGCACACGCTCTAGATAAGATATGAGAAAGTTACAGCATTGGTCTGGATGCGTTTCTACATTGAGTTACGTATCATGAGACAAATAATGGCTTTTTCATACTGAAAATACATGTCATGTTTTTGGTTTTCATGTTCCTAGGGGTATGGATTTGTTTCCTCATATCTTTTTTCTCCACCTACTCTTAGCAGCAGGTGCACCCCCAAAAGGTTGAAGTTTTTGAGTTAATATAGGTAATACCAGTTTCTCACAGTTGTAGAAATCTCTCTGCCATTTAATTAGTCGAATTTTTAGAGCATAAGAAAATTGGTAGTGGCATTATATACACAGTATTTTGTAAATGCTGCCTCTTCTCCCCTTTTCTATTTTTGAAAAGTATTTAAATGTGAAAGTAAAGCAAAGTCTCATTCTTATACAAGATTTGTTTTGATTCTTCCTAGGAGTTGCAAAAAATAGCTAGTTATTTGGGCAGAGAGGGAAGTATGCAGCTTTTCTGATTTTTCATTGTATATTTCTCTCCACCTAGTGGAATTTCCCCAGCGCTATGATTACACGAAAAGTTGGTGCAGCTCTGGCAGCAGGCTGCACTGTGGTGGTGAAGCCTGCGGAAGACACACCATTATCGGCATTAGCACTTGCTGAGGTGAGCTTTTGCGCTGGTATTACATTAGCAATGGATTGTATCTCACACTAGCAGTATGTAAACAGAAAGTGAAGTGGCATTCAAACATAACTCTTGGCTACAGTCTCACACAGAGAGAGTACAAATTTATTCTGTTAAGATGGTGGTTTAGATTTAATAGTTACCTTTAAAATAAATAAAAACGTTGGAATATATTATGGGCATATTAGGAGTATCTTCCAGCATTGGCCTAGCTTTGCAAAAGTCAGCTTTAAATTTGAATATCTTTGCTTTAATTGATGTCAGCAACAGCCTATAGCAATGCCAACATGTAATGTTTATGGGGCCCAATATTGTGAATTGCAGAGCACCCTCAGCTCTCATTGACTCAGTGCTTATGTCTTCAGAGCAAATTTACAAATACATATATGAATATAAAAATATTACCTACCTGATCCTTATACAAAGTACATTATTTTGTAACTGCATATTCACTGTTTCTCATTGCAGCTTGCAAACCAGGCTGGGATTCCAGCAGGAGTATTTAATGTTGTCCCCTGTTCCCAACAACAAACCCCAGCTGTTGGGGAGGCCCTGTGCACTGATCCTTTGGTAGCAAAAATATCGTTTACTGGGTCCACTGCTACAGGAAAGGTACTTGACAAGATGGTGAAAGTCTGAAGGGTTTTTACTGAAAAGCAAGGGGAAGTGTTTTGAGGGGAGAAAGGTGTATATACAACATTTTCCTTTGGGGTGGTTCTTCCCCACACTGCAACAAACTTTCTTCCTTTCTGGCTGTTGAGGGCTTCACACAAATCCCTGTTAAGTACTTTTCCTTGAATTACTGTCCATTTAATCTGGTATCTGTTAGCTTTTTAGAACAGTGGTAATCTTCATCAAATTACAAACTGGAATGATGCACAGCAGTTACTCAGGAAAGTTCAGCTCCAGAAACTGCTGTTTCAGGTTACGTGATGACTTGACTCTAATGGGAATACCTCAGAATGTGCTGCTCAGTAATGTAGTGCATTACTGAAAGAAGGGAAGGGTCATGAGGTGAAATCTTTACTTAAGGCTAGATTCTACTCCCTTTACTCTGCGAGTAGTCTCATGGAAATCATTAGGACTATTTGAGGAATAAAATACTAGTGTGGGGGGTTAAGATGGCAGAATCTTTCTCTTAACAAGAAAGGGGCATTTTCTAAAATGGTCTGAGGAGGAATGGGATGACAGCGGGAAGGGTAAAATTTAAACTGTATATCAGGAGAAAAATCTTACCAGCAAGTTTTATTACAATGTGGAATGATCTTGCAAGGGAAAGTAGAAGCAGCTCTTCCCTGAGTTCTAGTTAAATAAAGGCTGGACAAAGTAATTGGGTGAAATCTTGGCCCTATTAATGTCAGTGGGAGTTTTTCCACTGGAGACTTCAATGTAGGATCAGATTGCCTGCTTTGGCAAGGGAATGGGAAAGATGGACTATTGACTCTGTGGCGAATTTGTAGGTTCATTATGGGAGTTCAATCCCCACCAGAGTTAGTTCCCCCTGCCTCTAAATTCTGATTTGTTAGTGAACTGATTATTTACACACTTATCCTGTTTGGTGTCTGCTGTATACTTGTAGATTCTGCTGCATCACGCTGCTGGCACTGTGAAGCGGGTTTCCATGGAGCTTGGGGGGCATGCTCCATTTATAGTGTTTGACAGCGCTGATGTGGACCGAGCTGTTGCAGGAGCTCTGGCTTCTAAATACAGAAACTCGGGGCAGGTGAGAGAATTATTTTTCTACCTTGCCTATTTCACGTTTTGGAGCATGAAAGAGCCCTATTTTTTGTGATTAAGCTATTTTTGCCTAACTTTATTTGCTTGTGAAAGGAAATATGCTGGATTGAAAAGATGAGTCTACAATGCCAGTTCAGTGCCTCTCTGCTGAAACTGCCAACGAGGGTATCCGTTTCAGATGATTTTGTCATATGGACATTTCACAAGCAATAAACTCACATGAATTCCTGAAGACAACTCTCATTTCAGGCCATTAAAGTAGACACTACAAAGTGTATTTAGCTCTGCTTTAAATTAGTAGCTCACAGTTTTGGGGCAACCAAACCTGTTTGTAAGGATGTTTGTCAGGAACAGAGTCCCCGATAATGTCATGGCAAACCTGGTGGCTGAACTTTGTGACTTTGTCCTCACCCATAACTATTTTACATTTGGGGACAATGTATACCTTCAAATCAGCAACACTGCTATGGGTACCCGCATGGCCCCACAGTATGCCAACATTTTTATGGCTGACTTAGAACAACGCTTCCTCAGCTCTCGTCCCCTAATGCCCCTACTTTACTTGAGCTACATTGATGACATCTTCTTCGTCTGGACCCATGGAAAAGAAGCCCTTGAGGAATTCCACCATGATTTCAACAATTTCCATCCCACCATCAACCTCAGCCTGGACCAGTCCACACAAGAGATGCACTTCCTGGACACTATGGTGCTAATAAGCGATGGTCACATAAACACCACCCTATGCCAGAAACCTACTGACTGCTGTTCCTACCTACATGCCTCCAGCTTTCATCCAGACCAGACCACACCACACGATCCATTGTCTACAGCCAAGCTCTACGATACAACTGCATTTGCTCCAGCCCCTCAGACAGAGACAAACACCTACAAGATCTCTATCAAGCATTCTTACAACTACAATACCCACCTGCTGAAGTGAAGAAACAGATTGACAGAGCCAGAAGAGTACCCAGAAGTCACCTATTACGGGACAGGCCCAACAAAGAAAATAACAGAACGCCACTAGCCATCACTTTCAACCTCTCCAATGCATCATCAAGGATCTACAACCTATCCTGAAGGACGACCCATCACTCTCACAGATCTTGGGAGACAGGCCAGTCCTTGCTTACAGACAGCTCCCCAACCTGAAGCAACCACACACCACACAACAGAACCACTAACCCAGGAACCTATCCTTGCAACAAAGCCCGTTGCCAACTGTGTCCACATACCTATTCAGGAGACACCATCATAGGGCCTAATCACATCAGCCACACTATCAGAGGCTCGTTCACCTGCACATTTACCAATGTGATATATGCCATCATGTGCCAGCAATGTCCCTCTGCCATGTACATTGGTCAGACTGGACAGTCTCTACATAAAAGAATAAATGGACACAAATCAGACGTCAAGAATTATAACATTAAAAAACCAGTCGGAGAACACTTCAATCTCTTTGGTCATTCAATTACAGACCTAAAAATGGCAATTCTTCAACAAAAAACTTCAAAAACAGACTCCAACAAGAGAGTGCTGAATTGGAATTAATTTGCAAACTGGATACAATTTGACTTAGGCTTGAATAGAGACTGGGAGTGGATGAGTCATTACACAAATGAGTCATTACATGCATTCCCCATGTTTATTCCCCACCTCCACCCCTCACTGTTCCTTACATGTTCTTGTCAACTGCTGGAAATGGCCCACCTTGATTATCACTACAAAAGGTTCCCCCCCCCCCCCCAATTAACCTTGCAGAAGAAGCAAGTTTTAGGTGGATTTTGAAAAGAACCTGATTAGCATTAAATAATTTCACTAGTCAAAGTGAGGGGACAGCATGAGAGAAAATGCAAAGACTGGCCTGGGAGAAGGAAATGAGGATAGTAATGAGGCTGGAATCTTTGGTAGAACAAAAGTGGTGAATGGGGACATGACAACATGAAACAAGACCCAAGATATAAACCAAGACAGAGCCATGTAGGATCTTATATGCAAGGCTAAGGAATTTAGACTTGATATAGAAAGTTTTCAAAGGGGGATAATGTAGCCTGACTTGCAAAGGAACATTTTAGCAGTTGTGTACTGGAGAACATCAAGCAAAAGGTTGTAGTAATCAAGGCAGGAGGAGAAGAGGGTATAGACAGAACAAAGGGTCAGAGTGAGCAGGTGTTCCTTCCCCAAACCTACAAATCCAACTTGTAAAATCCAGACCCTCCTTCATGTGGGATTTGGCTGACTTAACACAGACAACAAGATAACAGAAATATCAGCTCCTACCTTTGCTTAGATGCCGAGTCTGCTACTTAACCCACATCCTGTATCCTTTGGTTAGAGGATAACTCCCACCACACCTCCCTTGTATCCTGGTAGATACATATATCAGAGAATCCGTGGCACCCACTTAACCCTTTCCTAGCAGGATCCACACCTGCTAACAGGGTGACGGTGTTTCAGGGAAACACTTCCAGCTTGTTAGTGTTTGATTTTCAGAGTGTTGTAATGAGAGAAAGGAAAACCTTAGTAACAGCCTATGTGGGTGAAGAGAAGGCATGGAAGGAAGTGTAATGGTAACTAGTTACTGTGCTGTAAAAAATGGGAACAGCACTAAGCTTTGTCTTGTTATTCTTTCATGTTTGTTTTCAGACATGTGTTTGCACAAACCGGTTTTTGGTGCAAAAAAAGATCCACGATGCATTTGTGGAAAAATTTGCCAAAGCCATTGAAAGAGAGCTACGTGTAGGAAATGGATTTGATGAAGGAACTACCCAGGGGCCATTAATTAATGAAAAAGCAGTGGGAAAGGTATGTGTGTGTGTGTGTGTGTGTGTGTGTATATATATCAAAATATACTGATTTCACTTCTGAAATTGTAATTTATATTTTTAGGAAGTATTAAACACATTGTATACCCAGTTTTGTCTAATACCTGTTTTGTAAGACTATATTTGCCACTCTACCTGGAATGGTCCCTTACAGTATATGCTATTTACTTAATCTGTTCCGCCTTTCATTTTGCGGTGATGCTGGGAGTACCTTTTCCAGATCTCAAGAAGAGCTCTGTGTGGCTCAAAAGCTTGTCTGTCTCATCAACAAAAGATATTATCTCATCCATTTTGTCTCTCTATATTTGCAGAATGTATTCTCTCCTCAAAGCCCACAGTGATGTGAACAGGAGTAATTACAGCGATCATTGCCTTGTTAAACTAGGAAAAGAAAGGGGAATAATCTACCAAGAGCAAGCCTTTTTTCCTAATTATATTCTGATTGGTATTTTTTTGGAGAACATTTGCAAAAGCTTAACAGACTGTGGGGGTTGTATTGGGTATATTCATGTCTCTAGGTAGCATGACAGTTTTTGTTTTGAACAGTCTGTTTTTGTGTATCAAAACTAAGCAGAAAAATAAATTAAGGCTAAAACTATTGGGGGCTCTGAATGTGGAGGGCGACTTTTAATTTTGTTTTGCATTTGTACATTTTAGGTATTTTCCTAAAGAAAGGTGCATTTTCATTTATATAAATAGTTATATTTCTTAACATACATTTATTCAGATTCTTCATTTTTTACATTTTTTTATTATATGGAAAATGAGGAGTGGCATTGCATTTATTTATTAGATGATGATTTTTTATTCCTAATTTGTGTGAAGATGCTACAGCCCCGTAGGTGCCTATCAGCATCTTTAGGTTCATAAATATCTTTGAAAATCTGGCCCCTCTCCTTCAAATTTCTAGAATTAGTAGAGTTCATCTTCTCCCACCTGGGTTTTTTTGTATTATAGTTCATAGATTGGAAGAGGAACACAAGCTTTCCTACTTTTTCAACTCCCAGTTGGTTTCTTAATTTGGATGATCCAAAAGAAGAAAATATATTCTCTGCACCAGCTGGCTAAACTGAATCCAAAAGTAAAATTAAGGAAAAAGCTTTTCTGTACAACAAGAACTGAAAGTACTTGCATTAGGAAAAATGTCAATACCACCATTCACTCTGTTGTAAAGAATGAAAATAATATAGATATTTAATGCACCATATGACATTGACATATTTATAAAGCTTGAATTGACCTCAACAGTTAAAGATTCTCCTCCCCACCCCAATTCTCTTTACATTTAAAAAGTAGCACTCTTTAACTTACAAAAATTTGCAGATGACTCACTGGTATAAAGTAGGTTTTTTTAATTCATTTTTTAAAAATGATTTGAATAGATTGTAGTAAGTTTAGGCCTTTACCATAGGTTACCATAAATTCAAATTTAATTTTAAGGTCTTGTTTTTAAAAATAAAAATCTGATTTTATATCTTTAAAAATCCATTTTTTAAAAAGAAATCATCAGTTTTTGTCCACTCGGACTGGTGTTCATAGAAGTTAGTTTAATGTGCGTTCTGTTCACGTTAGAGAATAGATGGAGATATGGTCTCTCCAATACCATCTTGAAGACTTGCTATTGTGGGCTAGTCTACACTGGCAGCGCTTTAACGTGGCTTGTGTGGTCACGGCAGAGAGCTCTCCCAGCGCTCTGAAAAAAACCATCTCCACGAAGGGCGCAGCTACCAGCAATGGGAGCGCAGCTACCAGCAATGGGAGCGCAGCTACCAGCAATGGGAGTGCAGCTACCAGCATTGGTGCACTGTCTACACTGGCGCTTTTCACGCCCCTGAGCAAGAAAGTTGCAGCGCTGTAAATTGCCAGTGTAGACAAGCCCTGAGATAGGATAGTTTTCTTCTGTCAGTAGGTAAGCACTGCATGGTCTTTTGTATCTCTCTCTGACGATGCTGACCATGAATGTGTGGCCCTGATCCTGCAAAGACTTACAGATGTGCTTAACTTTCCTTGACTTCAGCAGGACTAATAAGCCTCCGTAAAGTTAAGCATTTATGTAAATCTTTACTGAATTGCAGCTCTGCATTGCAAGTGATCCTGGTTTGTAAATCTAAAATTCAGGTTATGTTCAGGAGGAGAGATGAAAATTCAGCAGAAAGGGAGGTTTTAAGCAGTGTCTCAGTCTCTAAATAAGGAGCAGAATAAACCCTTTTTGTCTAACGCCTTGTTTAATTTTGGGGAATCTTGTTGTGTATTCAAGGAAAAGAAGACCAAACCTTTACTGCTAAATGCTAGCTTGATATCTCTTGTTTTGCTCATCTCAGGTGGAGAGACACATTAGCGATGCAGTTTCTCAAGGAGCATCCATTGTGACAGGAGGGAAACGGCACAGTTTTGGAAAGAATTTCTTTGAGCCTACTCTGCTCAGCAACGTCACAACAAACATGCTTTGCACGCAAGAAGAGACATTTGGTCCCTTAGCACCAGTTATCAAGTAAGATAATCCATTCTTCAGATTAACATAGAGAGAGTTTAGTAAACTTCAAAAAAGTATTTTACTTCATGTGAATAAGTATACAATCTGCATAATTATTATTATTATTCTTCCACAGTTTTTTTTTTTTTTTTGGCTTCTGATGAGATTACTTCTCTCTCTCTCTCTCTCGGATTTTTACTTATTAAAACTGTACCTGTAATTTTGACCTGTAAACTTTTTTTCAGTGAGATTTTTTTTTAAATGGCACCTGCAGTTTAACGAGGGAGGATAACAGTAAAGACCATCAATTTTCATGCTCCTTTAAGGGACCTGAGAGCTTTTGCATTTTGTCACATGACCTAATAGTTCTGTGTTTCTCTGATCCAAAGTACCCTTTGGACAATTTCCCCTCTCTAGCAGTCTTTTTCTCTATGAGGGTTTTTTTTTTCCCCCCTCCCCAGTATGATTGAACCTGGTAGGACTCAGTGGGGCGAAGATTTACGAATCTTTCTCAGATGTGAGATCTTGTCAAGACAGCGAAAGTGAATGGCGTGTTTAAACCACATTTGTTGACAAGTGTTAACACATTTTAAAATTTAATGTAACTCAAGGGAAATGGCAAAAGCACCCTGGCTTGAGACCGAAAATTAAATAATAAAACACTAGAAATATACCAAGGAGAACAAACCTACATTCACTTTGTCCCATTTGCAGTGAGGCTGCTTCTCAGTATCCAGAGACCAGGAAGGCAGTAAGGATTACTTCCTTTTCCACCCCGCTATGTTGATTGCAGGTCTCACTGGTTCTCTGTTTCTTTATATTGACAGGTTTGATACTGAAGCAGAAGCTGTTGCTATAGCAAATTCAGCCAATGTGGGTTTAGCAGGTACGTTCTCCCTTTTCAGACAGATACACCACTGTGCAGCTACAAACTTGAGCTTAGTGTTGCAGTGGTGTGAGATGAAGAATTTGATTTTGATTATTTCTGTTTGCTAATAAGCACCTTCCCCAAAACCTTCTGCTGCCATGTCCTTTTGATTTTTGTTCTATGTTAACAATATATTTTTACATTCATGTGACAGGATATTTCTATTCTCAAGACCCAGCCCAGATCTGGAGAGTTGCAGAGCAGCTGGAGGTTGGAATAGTTGGTGTTAATGAAGGAATAATGTCCTCAGTGGAGTGCCCTTTCGGTGGTGTGAAACAGTCTGGCTTAGGACGAGAAGGTTCAAAATATGGTATTGATGAGTACCTAGAAATAAAGTATGTCTGTTTTGGAGGCTTATAATAATTTGCAGAAATGACACAATCCACAAAGGCCTGGAAAATAATGTCCTGTTTGGGGTGGACTGTCTGTATATTAATGTGAGTGTTATCCTCTTCAAATCCAAGTAATGCTGTTGTGTGACTACATGTAGAGAGAGATGTTTTATGTAGCTCTGTGCTGACACTTGTAAAACACAAATATTACTAGTTACATAGATTTAGTAGTAATACCCAATAGTTGAATGACACAGTGCCTCTTAGATGGGGGATGAGGGAGGAATAGTTTCTGTTATTTGGGTTACCTTATGTAAATAGGAAGAATTTGGAGATTTGTGCATAATGAAGATCATAATTTCTGTTCTGGAGGACATAGGCAATTTTTTTTCCTTCTGTCTCTCCTAATATTCACGCATCTGTGTAGGGAGTGGAGAAGTGTTGGGGAGGGTAGCCTGTCCTTCATGGTTTTGTGCCAAATATGCACTTAATTCTCAACTTGCTAACGCTGTTGTATAACTTTTTCAGATTGCTTACTTTTATTAAAGTTTGCAGGAGAACTTGGTGCTTGTGAAGGGGAGGAATTAGTGGTAATGGCTGGAGCCAGGCATTCTTACAGGCTAGTGTGCAGCTATGTCAGTATACATCACTGCTAATTGCAACACCACCTGCTGTTGCAGCTTTGCCCTCTCCAGAGCAGACATCCTAACTTATGCCTAAGAGCTTAGTAGTTTCAGGAACAGATACACAACCTGTGCTACCACGTAAACAAGGGCTGTAAGTCGCAGTAGTGTGTATAAACTGGTTGCCTAATGAGTCAGTGGAGCTTGGGGGATGGCTAGCTTAGTGTGTAGTAGAGGAATGAGAGGACTGTATGCATGTTGCAGGGACACTCTGCTGAGCTGTTCGGGGGTGGGGGGGGGGAGAGGGGAGAGATTTATGTAAATGAGCTCCACATGACAATATATATCCATTCATTCCCCTGTGCAAGACCAGTATGACCCCACCTGGGAAAGGGAAGAGAATGGTCATCAACATAAATGTTGCCAACCAACTTTTTAAGGAGTGCTTTCCTCCCACTCCTTCAAAGAGCCACTTCAGCTTGCTCAACTACAGAGCCTCAGCAGTACTGCTCCTGTGGCTTTGTGCCTTAAATGCTACCAGGCCCTGGACTGGGCTCCTTGTCACATGGGCAGATGTCCATCGCGGAGTGGGACAAAACCCCAAACTCATCTAACTTACAACCTAATAAAGATTATATAGGTCTTCAGAGGCAGACTTTGTATGTCATCCGCTTAGTCTATGTAGCCTCAACTGAAAGCATCATTAAAAGGTGATGTAAAAGTTCCTTAATGTGAAGCAAATAATGGTGTATTAACATGGTTTTGACTTAAAATAAGCACTTTATTCACCAAACTAAACTTCCTCAGAAGATCCTATAGAAAATTTTAAACTGGCTTTTCAGAGGCTGGGTAGTAGAAGTTGTGTGTGTTCATTTTTGGCTAACTGCTGTTTAGCCAGACTTTTACATTTAATTACAGAATGAAAGTGAGCTGACGGCTCTCTCTAGATGAATGTATCCTGTCAAATAGACAATGGTATTCAATTAAACCAAGGTAGGGGGAAATTATTTTTGGAATGACACTTAAGTTTAACAGAAAAGCAAGGTGGAGCAGAGCTTCACAGAGCCTTCGCAAGTGAACACGGAGGAGTATTGATTGCTACTCAACATTTTAAATGTTATTTAGATTATTTTTATATTACACTGGGTGTGGCTGGAGGTCATTCCTTACTGTCTGTAAAATGCATGAGTGCATTGTGCTGAAGTGATGCCACAAACAGGGTTTGGAAAGGACACTCATTGCCCTTACAGAAGTCCCTAATGCAATACATATAAAAATGAAGGCACTGAGGCTTTATCACCTGCAGTGTGTGCTTTTGGAGTTAATAAGGAGAAGACAGATGTACCTGTTCATATTAACCACTTTTAAACTCTTGTAGATGAGCATACATAGTACCCTGATTTTTTGAGAGCATTGTGTTATGGCATGTATGAAAGTAGGGCAGCTAGAACAAGGTATCTTAATCATCCATTTCTTAATCAGCAGAGGGTGCTGCACAAAAATACAGCCAGTACTTGCTACATCCCAAAGTACTATAGCTTAAATACGGCAAGCACACAGGCAGTTTTATAAGTACCTTAGACAGATGGACTCATCCGTCACTTCAGCCAGGCACTCAAATTGCACTGCTCTCATCGGTTGCCTCTATGTCAGATGCAATACTGTTGGTTGTCTTAAAATTTTGGTGTCTTGTTTTATGAGGCTGGATTTTCTTCTCTGAATAGAATTAAATAAAACTTGAGTAAATTTTTACTCTTTACCCAGCACAAGATATCTTTGAACTGTGTCTGACAACAGGAAGCACAAACCTTTTGTTACATAACTTTAACAAAAAGAAAAGGAGTACTTGTGGCACCTTAGAGACTAACAAATTTATTTGGGGCATAAGCTTTCATGAGCTACAGCTTATGCCCAAATAAATGTTAGTCTCTAAGGTGCCACAGGTACTCCTTTTCTTTTTGAGAATACAGACTAACACGGCTGCTACTCTGAAACCTGTCATAACTGACAGTATCTTAGATTAACTTTAAAAAAAAATTCTTTGTCAAGGTTTCTTCCATGTCTGGACTCCAGTGTTTGAATCTGTATGGTTTTCTAGGTAATGTCTATGTCAAATAGCACAAATTGATCTTTCTTACAAATGTTGTACTCTTATCAAAAACTGTGATCCTTTAAGAAAACATAGACTTGAATTCTTACGTTTCAGTTTGATTTAGTTTGTGATTGTCTAGCTTTTTTCTCATGTAATGTGTGTTCAAAGAACGCATGCTATTTAGCAAAGAAACTGAACTGTTTTCAAGAAATAAATATCTAACACCTGTGAAAGCACTGGATATTGTGGGCATTCACTTTTCTGTGTTAAATTGATTGTTAATTAGGCTGTTTAATACTCAATTGCTGTTTAAGTCCAGGTGCCATATATATTCCAGGTGCCATTACACCCAGTAGCTTTTTAGGTCTGCACTGTTTTTTCTCTCAAGTAGGCCCAACACCATTTCTGACCACCATAGGAATGCTTTTTCAGTAAGTTACCTTACGTAACGCATTTCCCCACCAACATGCATGCCTTGACCAACTTTGTTCAATTGAGCAAAATAAGTGAAGGAGGCTCTTGATCCTAAGGCTTCCCAGAAAGTTGCTCCTGCAGAGGCAATAAAAAGTGTATTGCCATATTGTGTGGCATTCAGCATGATTATAATAGTAGACACATTTGTAGTACTTAATGTGTAAAATTTGCCTGGGATCTGTCAGAACTTGAATTCTGCTTGGAGAAAGTAGCAAGCATGTTGTGCTGCACTTTGATTTGACAGCGAGGTGTACAAGTCTAATTATCTTACACGAGCCAACTAGCTTGCACTCTGCTGCATATTCACTTCCTAAAGAAAACTTGGAAAATCTGCCCTCTTCATAGACACACATTTCAGTTTCTACAATTTAGTACTGTGAAACTCGCCATTGGGCATGTCTGCTAGACTACCTCTGAAATAACTGGTATGTTTCTTCATCGTATCATGCAGGTGATCCATGCAGGAAATTTTCCAATCCCGTGAGTAAGGAGCTCTCAGTAAGCACTGGCTTGGCACTAGGATATTCTTCCATCTTATAATGGCCATTTTCATTAGCCCTAGGAAATGACTTTGGCCCTCGCCCTACAATTTGACATGAGGTGCATTCTCTTTCTCCCACTGCTGAGACGTCTGGAAGACAAACTTTATAGAGAATTAAGTATGGCATACACAACTCAGAGGCTAAAGTTTAGCTGTTGTCAATAGCATCTCCTATCCAAGACCCCTTTCCCTAGGAAACTTTGAGGCAGCATTTGTCTCCAAACGACTGGATCTGGTCATGCTGTCTTGATCACCTGAGCATATTCCTCCCTGAAAGTAGTTTCACTCTGAATTGTGACTGTAAAAGTAGTTCCTTCTTACTGAGCAGTTCCGTTCCCAGGGTGTATTCAGCATCATAACTGGCTGCTGTAGTGATGGATGAAAAGAGTGGGGGATTTATTTACTCCTTTTAGTATTACAGAGACACAGCATATGGGGGGGAAGCTATACAGGGTCTTATTCCTTTCTGTTCATCAGCAGAATTGTTAATTAAGTTACAGATATAGGATCAAATGCAACCCTGTGGAAGACAATTAACTACATGTGTATCCTCTTGAAAACAATGGAGATCCACTTGTGTAATGAATGCAGAATGTGGCCAATAGCACGCGGAAAAGGAGAATTGACTTGGTTTTCAGATCTCAGCCTGAGCTTGCACAGCTGGCAATTAGGACATTTTACTTATAAACAAATCTGATCTGTAATTGAGGCAAAAATAGGGAATCTTATGTTTTCATTGTTTAACAAAGTCACTTTTCAACGCTAGGATGGACAAAACTTGTTGCAGCTGGCCCTACTGCAGAATTCCTGGCCGAGTTGGAAATGCCTAGTATATGAGGAAAGGGAGAAGCAGGATTATGCTGGTTTAAATGTTATACAGAAGGCTACAGGCCATGCCACTGTACAGAACACTTAAGAATCATAACTACTCCATCCTCTTACCTGTAGCATGGCATGGAGCTGCCACTTGTACCCACATGTCCAGGGGGATGACAGAATTGGGCTATTCCAGTTATCTGAAAAGGGCACTCTGTCATAACGATACTTAGCTCGTGAAAAAGAAAGCAGGCTTTATTTAAACAGCTAGCAAAACATTTTGATTTGAAGTGTCTGTCAATTTTATTAAAGACAATAATAAACACTCTGACCCCCCCCCCCCCCCCAAAAAAATTCAGTCTCACAAAATGAAATATTTTTATTTCAATTCACTGAAAACTTTGAAACATTTTGTTGTCAGGTTGAATCAAAACATTTTGTCCCCTGATTTTTATGTAGTTGCCAGCAAACAACTGATTTTGTTGATTTGCACAGCTCTAGGACAGACAGCCCCTCTCCGAGAGCTGCAATTATAATTTGAGTTTCTGGTTTCTTTGTCCTCTTCTTCAATATACTGAACTCATTCCTACCTCTCATATTTTCTTTGCCACTCAGCACAAAGAAGGGTCAAAAACAATTTAACTCCTATGGTTTGATGTATGAACAGAAAAGCTAAAGCATGTAATTGTTTTTATTATACTGCTCTGACCTCAGAATTGAACTTCAGATACAGAAGAATGCAACAGCCACAAGGACACATGACCAAGCCTCTTAGAGGGAAAGACAGATCTTTATTAGGAGGGCTACATAAATGTAATAGTATCACTTCAGAAATGGTTCCAGTTATAATATATTATCATTTGCAATATATAACACTTTCTAGAGACAAATTCCTATTAGAAAGTCTGCAGTAGCTCACCCACACACGGGGCACCATGCTTCTATACAGAGGCAAAGTACTGACATGTGGCTGACATTCACTTAATTCATTGCCTATGCTACAGGGAAATGTATTTTCATTTAAAGTACTATCAGTTTCAAACCTTTGGGCTTTTTTCTCCCTTGCTACACCTGGATCTGACACTGCGCTGTGTTCGGAATCCTAAAGTACAACTCTCCCTTATGCTTTAGGACCTCCCATCCCCACTTTCTTATCCCACTCATCCTTCTCCTCGAGCAGGGGTTCTTACACTGGGGGTTGGGACCCCTCGGGGTTGCGAGGTGTCAACCTCCACCCCAAACCCTCCTCGCCTTGAGCATTTATAATGGTGTTAAATATATTAAACTGTGTGTTTAATTTATTAGGGGGGTCAGACTCAGAGGCTTGCAATGTGAAAGGGACCACCAGTAAAAAAGTTTGAGATCCACTGTCCTAGAGGGATACTCATCATTCATCTCTATTTCTCAGACCAGTCTTCCATACATTGTCCAGCAGTTGACAATTGTCATTTTCTCTGCTCCATCACCACCCAAAACTCAAGGTCATTATAACTTATTCCCTTATCATCTCAACATAGCAAAGATCAAAACCCACACTTGTTATACAGGCAATACACCCACAAACTTGGACAGGAATTTTGCTTAAATGGGGGGGCCTGACGGTTTTGGCCTGTGATTGTTTGAAGAAGGCCAGAGCTGTCTGAGGAATGTTAAGCTCTAGCATTTTTGAGCTGCTCTCAGGTTTGAAGGGGTAGAATAAAGAATGGAGACAAGACATACTGTGTTGTTAAAGCCCCTGCAGATGAACCCCCCCTGCATGAGCGTGTGCACTTCCATTTCCTCAAGACAATCTGCTGAATAAAATAAAATTAGCATCGCATAGGCAAGCATGTTTGGCAACACGGCAGTGTGTGCGTGGGAGGGGTCCCTGAACTACAGCTGTATCTGGTGCACTTGACAATGAGGCTGATAAAGTTCCTTTTGTCCTCCCAGAAGGTAGTTGGAAATATATCTGACAAGTGTGAAACAAGAAATGAGATAACTGGCCTTGTCAAATGTAACTTAGTCATGACCGTCAGACAACAGTTAACACTATCAGCAACAGTTCCGTTAATCCAGGGGTTGAATTAGAAGACAGAGGCTTTGCTTTTACTGTTCTTGTCAGATATGTCCAGCTAAATTTCACCTCATATGCAGAAGCACTTTGTCTGCCATGGTAAAAAGAAGTTTTAGCTTGCTTAGAGTGGTGGAGTTTTATGTTCTGTAAGTATGGATGCTCCCATGCGCAACAATTAGTGTGTGGACTTATTAAATGCCTCTTATAGTAATGAGTGAGAGCATCTTCAATATATCAGCTGCACTCAAGGCTTAACTTTGAAGGGATGCAGGCAAGAATATAGTTGCCATGCTTGTCCTTATTAACGTATTGATGCTTTCGTGTACAGCGTTAGCATCGCAACCCTCCGCTGCTTGTATAGTAGGTGTGGGAATTTTCTGAGTAGTTCCCAGCACCCTGGGGCATTTTTAATATTTTTATTTTGTCTGTCAGAGTGGATCTTGAGTGCTTCAAGTCCAGCGCAGTCCATAAAAATAGGCAGACTTCCCCACTCAGTTCCACCAATGCATTTTAACCCTACCAGTTAATAGCCTTGCCCTCCCAGTTCTGGGTATTGCCTGCGCAGAGACTCCAGGAATTCAGCATTCTTAGAAATAAAAATTACACTGATCCAAAGTCCAGGGCTTGTTATATTCAGTCCTGAATACCTGACAAAAAAGTCATGCTAGCCTTAAGGACCACTGATGATATTAACATTTGATATCACAAATTCTCAGAGCCAGAAAGGTATTAATATTTAAGTTTAAAAGGGGGAACTATGCAAAAATGAGCATGCTTGTTAGATGGAAATCAAAAGGAGTTGTCACAAGGGTCAAATGCCTGCAAGCAGAATGAGGACTATTTAAAAACACCGTAACAGAGGCTCAGACTAAATCTACACCACAAATCAGAAAAAATAATAAGAGGACAGAAAGAATGCCACCATCGCTAAACAGCAGAGCCGTGGAGGCCATTAGTGGCAAAAAGGCATCCTTTACCATTTGAAAGTCTAAGCCTAGTGAAGATTATAGGAAGGTGCCGCAAACTCTGACAGGTTACGTGTTCAAGTATCAGGCAGGCCACAAAAGAATTTGAGAAGCAACTTGCTAAAGACACAAAAACTAACAGTAAGAATTTTTTGAAGTACATCAGAAGCAGGAAGCCTCCTAAACAGACACGGGGACCACTAGAATACCAAGATGCTAAAGGAGCACTCAGGGAAGACAAGGCCATTGCAGAAAAGTTAAATGAATTCTTTGCATCGATTTTCACTGCAGAAGATGTGGGGGCGATACGGACTTCAGAGCTATTTTTTTTTAGCCACAAAATCTGAAGTACTATCCCACACTGATGTGTCAATAGAAGATTAAACAGTAATAAGTCACCAGGACCAGATGGTCTTCACCCAAGAAACTTAAATATGAAACTGCAAAATTACTAACTGTAGTATGTAACCTATCATTGAAACTCTGTACCAGCTGACAGGATTGTAGCTAATTTAACACTGATATTTAAAAAGGGCACCCAAGGAGATCGTGACCAGTGAGCCTATGTCACTAACGGGCAAATTGGTAGAAACTGTAGTGAAAAAAAGAATGATCAAGCACATCAATAAACACGATTTGTTATGGAAGAGACAACAGACTTTTGTAAAGGCAAGTCATGCCTCCACCAATCTATTAGAATTCTGAGGGCATCAACAAGCACGTGAATATGGGAGAGCCAGTGGATATAGTGTACTTGGATTTTCAGAAAGCCTTTGACAAAGTCCCTCACCAAGGCTCTTAAGGACACTAAGTAATCACGGGATAAGAGGGACAGTCCTCTCATGGATCAGTAACTGGTTTAAGCAGAGGTGGGCAAACTACAGCCCGTGGGCCACATCCGGCCCCTGGGACCCTCCTGCCTGGCCCTTGAGCTCTTGGCCCGGGAGGCTAGCCCCCGGCCCCTCCCCCGCTTTTCCCCCTCCCCCGCAGCCTCAGCTCACTGCACCGCCAGCGCAATGCTCTGGGGGGCGGGGCTCTTGCTGCGCGGTGGTGCGGCTGGCTCCAGCCGGGCGGCACGGCTGCCTGTCCTGGTGCTCTGGGCAGCGCGGCTGTAGTGCTGCCAGCCACCAGTGCTCCAGGCAGCGCAGTAAGGGGACAGGGAGCAGGGGGGGGTTGGATAGAGGGCAGGGGAGTTCGGGGTGGTGGGCAGGGGTGGGGGTGTGGATAGGGGTCGGGGCGGTCAGAGGGCAGGGGACAGGGGGGTTGAGTGGGGGCAGGGGTCCCTGGGGGGGGCAGTCAGGAAGGAGAGGGGGGGGTTGGATGGGGCAGCGGGGGCCAATCAGGGGCAGAGGTTCTACGGGCGGTCAGGGAGAAGGGGTGATTGGGGGGGGCAGTCAGGAATGAGAGGAGGGGATGGATGGGGCTGTGGGGGGCACTCAGGGGACAGGGAGCGAGGGTGTGTGTGTGTGGATGGGGCAGGAGTCCCAGGGAGGGCTGTGAGGGGGCGAGAAGCGGGGGGGGGCACAGCCTCCCCTAACCGGCCCTCCATACAAATTTCAGAAACCCGATGTGGCCCTCAAGCGAAAAAGTTTGCCCAACCCTGGGTTAAAGGATCAGAAACAAAAGGTCGGAATAAATAGTCAGTTTTCACAATGGAGAGAAGTAAACAGCAGGGTCCCCCAAAGATCTGTACTGGGACCTGTGCTGTTTGACATATTCATTAATGATCTGGAAAAGGGAGTGAACAGTGAAGTGGCAAAGTTTGCAGATGATACAAAATTATTCAATATAATTAAATCCAAAGCTGACTGCAAAGAATTACAACAAAATGGCTGATGAAATTCAACATTGATAAGAGCAAAATAATGCACATTGGAAAATATAATCCCAACTACACATGTATAATGAAGGGTTATAAATTAGCTGTTACCACTCAAGAAAAAAAAAACACACATTTTTTCAACCTTCCCTCATAGGTCATGTTTTCTAGACCTTTAGTCATTTTTGTTGCTCTCTTCTGGACTTATTCCAATTTGTCCACATCTTTCCTGAAATGTGGCGCCCAGAACTGGACACAATACTCCAGTTGAGGCTTAATCAGTGCAGAGTAGAGCAGAATTTCTCACGTCTTGCTTAAAACACTTCTGCTAATACATCCCAGAATGATATTTGATTTTTTTGCAACAGCGTTACACTGTTGTTGACTCCTGTTTAGCTTGTGATCCACTCTGACCCCCAGACTCCTTTCCGCAGTACTCCTTCCTAGGTAGTCATTTCCCATTTTGCATGTGTTCAACTGATTGTTCCTTCCTAAGTGGAGTACTTTGCATTTGTCCTTATTGAATTTCATCCTATTTGCTTCAGACCATTTCTCCAGTTTGTCCAGATCATTTTGAATTTTAATCCTATCCTTCAAAGTACTTACAACCCCTCCCAGCTTGATAATCGCCCGCAAACGTACTCTCTATGCCATTATCTAAATCACTGATGAAGATATTGAACCAAACTGGACCCTGAACTGATACCTGTGGGACCACACTCGTTATGCCCTTCCAGCTTTACTGTGAATGAACCACTGATAATTATTCTCTGGGAATGATTTTCCAACCAGTTCTGCACCCACCTTATAGTAGCTCCATCTAGGTTGTATTTCCCTAGCTTATTTATGAGAAGGTCATGCGAGACAGTATCAAAAGCCTTACTAGAGTCAAGACATACCACATCTACTGTTTGCCCAATCCACAAGGCTTGTTACCCTGTCAAAGAAAGCTACTGAGTTGGTTTGACATGACTTGTTCTTGACAAATCCATACTATTACTTACCACCTTATTATCTTCTAGGTCTTCACAAACTGATTGCTTAATTATTTGCTCAATGAATTTCCCGGATACTGAAGTTAAGCTGACTGGTCTGTATCCCTCACCACCGTAGCCATGAACAAATGAAGTCCACATATCACCTGGGTTCTCCTTACACAAATCTCCAGGACGTGATGGGGTGCTTCTAATTTGGCACCCCTGAATTATACCTGGGTGCTGAACAATAATTATGAACAACAGTGAGCTAAAACCCAGACAGTCTTGCCCTTCTTCCTGACCCAAGACAGCCAACCCCCTAGCAAAGAGTAAACAAAAAAACCCTCTAATATTCAAGCAAAAGTTTCAGTCAGCCCTAACTAACCCTTACTGTGCGATCAAAGCTCCTGCTTCCTATATGGCTCTTTGTTAAAAGCCTTTGCTCAGTAACAGCCTTGACACATTCTAACTCTATTACAAACCTCCCTGGCTGACATATTCTAGTGTCCATCTCCATTTAAATGCATTAAGGGTCCAATCTTACAAGGTCCTGAGCATTTTAAACTCCAATTTAAGCCAAAGGAAGTTTAGGGTGCTCAACACATAGCAGGAGGCATACAGATGCTAAGTCCTCCCGGCCCCTCTCTCCTCTTTATTACAACCCCTCGCTTGGGTCTTCAAGCCCCACAGGGAACAGAAATACATGCCTCAGTCACCATAACGAAAGAGAATAAAAGGCAGGATTCCTCCACTGCTGTCATTTTTTTGATATAAATATACGGGGCATGTGCTTTGTACAGGATACAAACGTATCACATTAGCTTGCAGCTGATTAAGTGAAACTGCTAGATAGCAAATGTCCCTTAAAAACAGAGGCATTTTCACCTTAGGCATACTACCCTAAGAACCACAGTCATAAAGCAGAGCTTAGAGGTAAATACTATGTATTAAAAATGCTAGCTATGGACCTCCCCTTTCTGTATCCAACTTAAAAACTGTATATGAAGATGGAGCTTGTAGCCTAACTTTGCTCTTTGCAGCTAGAAACTCTGAATGTTGGCTTTTACTGTTTTACATTAGCTACATAACATAACATAAAACAGTGCTCCTCCGAGTGACGCAAACAGAGTAAAGACACAGCCTGTATATAGCTTCAGACAGTCACCTTTGTTAGTAACAGAACACTCCTGGCTGGGGTCATAGCAATGATTCATTGGTCTACTATAGGAAAAATGTCTGCTGACATTTATGCACAAATGTTCAGCAAAGAGCAAACGAGGAATTAAATGTGCTTCTGACACCAATGACAAGAGTTAGTTGTTTGTTTAATCCCCCCTCCGCTGTACTGGAATTTTACTTCATCTGCTGTTAGGATAAATTTTAGGAAGCTTCTGATTCTGAAAAACAAAAGGTGGATCAACACTTTCTTGGGGTGTCAAATCAGCACGTCCTTTCATTTTACACTCATTCAATTATCTGTCTTTTGAGCTATAGCTGAAGGAAACTCCATTTTTGACAGAACCATTCATGATGTTCTTAGGATTCTCTCTTTCGACCTTTTCTCTGCTGAAGATAGTGTCCTGGTCGCTGTCAAACTCAGACTCTGAAACCATCAGACTGGAATTGTGTTCTGTACTTCTGTGTTTTATACCTGAAAGTAAATCAAGCAGTAAAAAGAGTCTCCAGAAAGTTTTACTTTTAAATTTAGTAACCTCTCCCCTGTGTTGTGTCATGCGAAGTCAGTGATGCTGTGCTGCACTACCTCTAAGAGTAACTACTCAGACCACCATCCATATTAAAGATTAGACAAAGAAACACGAAATATCGGGGGCCAGACACTTCAGTGACCGCAATGGAGATTCACCTATTGATACTACCTGAGCAGCTGGCGCCTTGTGCCTTGTTCTGCCTCTGTTTTGCTACAGTTGTTCACAATTCATTGAAAGCATCTCATCACGCAACACAGTCCTTTCTAACAGCTTGAACCAATCCATTAAATCTATCCACACATACAGCTCTAAGATTGGTCATGAAAAGTCTGTGCTTCTGGGTGAATGTATTACTTTTTAGGATGTCTATTGTTCAGGAGGTTTTCCTCCGCTGCACTTAAAGTTTCTCCCCATTAGGCTGAGGGAAATCAAAATTAAAGTCCTTTCATTGTGAAGGGAAGCTGTTAACTAGGGGCATGCTCCAAAGCCCACTGAAGTTAAATGGGACATATCTGGGACATGCAACATTGCTATGTATTAGTTAGGAAACCAGTTTTAACTTTGTAACGTAAAAAAAAATGTTGTTTACATGTTTTCCTTTAAAATGAAGAAAATATGTATGGAAGAGAACTTTGTAACTGCCATCAAATTAAGAACATAAGAATGGCCCTACAGGGTCAGACTAAAGGTCCATCCAGCGCAGTATCCTGTCTTCTGACAGTGGCCAATGCCAGGTGCCCCAGAGGGAATGAACAGAACAGGCAATCATCAAGTGATCCATCCCATCGCTCATTCCCAGCTTCTGGCAAACAGAGGCTAGGGACACCATTCCTGTCCATCCTGGCTAATAGCCATTGATGGACCTATCCTCCATGAATTTATCTAGTTCTTTTTGAACGCTGTTATGGTCTTGGTCACAACATCCTCTGGCAAGGAGTTCCACAGGTTGACTGTGCATTGTGTGAAGAAATACTTCCTTTTGTTTTAAACCTGCTGTCTATTAATTTCATTTGGTGACCCCTAGTTCTTGAGTTATGAGAAGTAGTAAACAACTTTAACAAAAACTAAGACAAACATAGGAGTTTAATGATCCACTGCTAAAAAGGGTCCCAATTAAAAAATAAATCTTACCATATTTGGGGCTTAGCTCCATCCTCTCCTGGTCATCTATGTTATCTAGGATAGTGTATTTGGTTTTCTTTCGTATCTTTGTCCTCTTTCTGCTAAAAGGAAAGTTACCACCAGTAAATCAAGTTCTCATGCACAGTAAATAAATTCACACACATACACTGAACAGGGACACCCAGAGAGGCCAATTTTCCTCACACCAATTCTATGCAGATATAACTCCACTGATTCCAAGAGTCATTCCTGATTTATACTGATGTAAATGGGAGCAGAATCTGCACCACTGAATACAAGTCTTTCTTTCATATGCAGAAAGTGGGCAAAATTGGGCCTGCTTAACTAGGGAACAGACTTCTATATTACCTAGATATGGGCCTCAGGCACACAGTTTGGCTTCAGGACAAAACTTTCCCAAAGCTTAGGGGTGTGTCCAAACCCAGCATTTTGGTTTAGCCCTTACAGAGAGAAGATTTCTGATCTGGATTTTCACCAAGTTTGGTTTGGGCCCATCGCTAACCATAACCAATCAAAATGGAGATTTCCCCTTAGGCATGGAATCCCCCTACTGCTTTGGTCTGCAAAGACAACTGTCTCCTCATTTAAATCCTTCCTCAAGATTCACTTCTCCCACAACGCCTACAGAAACTACATCCCCTATGAATTTATGTAAGCTATTTATCCTCGAAGTTACTTGCTTGTTCACATGGAGGGAAGGGGCTGAATGTCAGAGAGAAGAGTAAGAACACTAGAAGGGAAGTGGAGAACTGCTGCCTGGGGGAAGCTGAGGGGGTTGAATGGTAGAAAGAGGAATGGGGAGGGGATTTTAGCATGTACAATCAGGGACATAGCTAACAGTAAGTGCATTACTATCACTGATCACATTGCTTGTATGCTGTATCCTTTTCCCACACCTTTCTGCTGTCTATCTTTTTTATACTATAAGCTCTTCAGGGCAGGGACCAATCTCCCCTGTTTGATAAGCATGTGGTGGGCACTACTGCAATCTAAATAAATAAACAGTAATAAAAATAACTTGGACTCTGCACCCTCCAGACAGGTTGATTTAATCTGAGATGTCGATAAAGGTATCTAAAAAACAATCCAGTCCCTGGAAGCCATGCCATCATTTTCTTATAAACTCCATGGGGCCAAGGATATCTCCTACCTCTGTCCCCGCGCCCCACTCCACAGTCCCTGCCCCTTCTCTCCATGTCGATTTTAGGACCAGTCAGATGCCTCGGACTCTGCAGAGGGTAAGTGAGGACAGAGTCACAGAGGCAGCTGAGCCCCAGTTCTATGCAGGAGTTCCACCAGTCCCAGCCACATGCCAGGCTGGGAGGTCCAACGCCAGCCCCCCTCGTCCCCCACTGTCAGAGAAAGCAGTCCAAGGGGGACAGCTTTTCAAAAAATATAATATTTGGTAAGTCTCACCAAAATATTGTTGTGGGGAAGACTAAACACCCAGACAATTCATTTTTTGTTTCATCAAAACAAACTGTCTCTCTACTGGGCGGTTTGATAAGCAACAAAACATTCAAACCAATGACTCGCACCAGCAAGGACCAAATACACAAATATGTTACTTGGGAGAGAATTACTGATTGTCTTGCTGACGTGATTTATGCTTAAAAGTTAGGTTGACATAGCTATGTCGGTGAGGGGCGAGAAAAAAACCAAAATATCACACCCTGGACCACCATAGCTATGCTAACCTAACCCCCAGGGCAGATGCAGGTATGTCGACAGAAGAATGCTTCTTTGTCCATACCTACTCTCATTCATAGCTACTGCAGTTCCTATACGAATGGGAAAAAAATCCATTCCATCAGAGTAGGCTGCTTTACACTATGGGATTATGCTGGCATAGTGATGCTGATGTAGCTAAATCAGTGTGGTCTCTCTAGTGTAGCCACACCTGAGACTGATAATGAGATCAGAAAAAGCATATTAACAAGCCAGACAAAAAAAAGAGCTGGAAGTGGGGAGAAACTCCTGGGATAGACAGCGTTAGCATACTTTGTATAGACTAGTTTCCCTGGACCTAAGCCAGACCCAACCTGCCAAGCTATGGCCATTCTCCATGAGGTACCCTCTGCTTTAGAGTTTTCTTCCCTCCTCCCGGTCCAAAACAGCCGTAGTTAAGTGACCTCCAGGACATATGGCTTTATCTTGGTGTGAGAGACTGAGAAGATTCTAGTGGGAAGATTGTAATGATGTTAAATATGTTTTCAGCCACTGGGCTAGGATATACATTAATTATTAGGTGGAGAGGTGGTGGGTGGTTCCAGCAATGGTCTCTTTTTATAACTATTTTTAAAGTGTGTCAAGGAGCACATCAGGCAAAGGACAGGTCCTACTTCTCAATGGGATAAGTATCTAACCCAAAAGACAGAAAGAAATCTCTACAGAGGACAGTAGTGTGTTTGAGAAGAGCAGTGTGGTTTAATGCTGAGAAGCTGACTATATGGGTTGGACAGGGTGCAGTGACAATGATAAACACATACTGCAGTGAAAACTATATAACACACATACCTCTTGCAGCAGCAGATGCAGAGCCATGCCAAGCTTACCATGAGCACAACCAAAATGAAAGTGGATACCGTCACGTAGAGTATGCTCCATTCTAGAAAATAAAACAAGAGAGTGATATGCAAAGGTATCATGAATGAAACTGTCTCAATAACTGATCCCATGAGGTGAAGTGTGACTTCATTTTTCATTAAGATTGATTGGAACTTCAGAGTTGTTCTCTTAAAAGGGAATCTGTAAAAATGACATCACCAGGGTCCCTATTTATCATTGCTGAGATGTAGGCTTCCAGATCAAATAGTCACAATTTGTAAGTAAAATATATTTTTTCTCCTGCCAGCCCAGCAAATTCAGCCTGAGATCTGAAAGTCAAACTGGGTTCTTTCCAGCTTGGGCATTTCACCCAAGTGAGGTGTGTACCTTTATGCACCTTCGGTTCAGTACAGCTCTGATAAGGCACATGATTGATGATAGTGTGCTGTTAGAAAAAGAATTCCTTCATATGAAGAACTGAGAAAATAGCATATGGGATCAGGGAGACAAAACAAATATGAAACCCCAGGATCCCATCTTTACAGTCACTCTCTAGGGTATTTATATTTATTATTATTGGAACTCAAGTAGCACTAAGGATCAGTGCTATTTTTGTGGGGAAATTTTTGTGCTAATTTTATTTATTTGGATTTCTGATAGGCGATGTACAAATAGGGTTGCTAACCCTCCCAATTTTGCAGGGAGTCTTCCAGAATCAGGGCCTATCTCCCAGAGGCTAGTGAAGCCAAACCAGGAGATTTTAGGTGCTAAAAGTCCAGCAGCGCAGTGGGGCTAAGGCAGGCTTCCTGCCTGCCCTGGCCCTGCACTGCTCCCAGAAGTGACAGGCATGTCCCTGCAGCCCCTGAGGAGGGCAGGGGGTCTCCACTCGCTGCCCGCACCCCGAGCGCCAACTCTGCAGCTCCCATTGGCTGGGAACTGCTGCCAATGGGAGCTGCGGGGGCGGCGTGTGCAGCACAGGCAGCATGTAGAACCCCCTGTCCTCTCCCCCCACACATACAGGGGTTGGACATGGTGGCCACTTCCGGGAGCTGTGCGGGGCCAAGGAAGGCAGGGAGCCTGCCTTAGCCCCCACTACACCGCTGACTGGGAGCCGCCAGAGGTAAGCACCTTCTGATCGGAGCCTGCACTCCGCACCCCCTCCTGCACCCCAAACCGGAGCCCCCTCCCCATCCAAACTCCCTCCTAGAGCCTGCACCCCGCACCCCCTCCTGCTCCCCAATGCCCTGCCCAAACCTTCCTCCTGTACCCAAACTCCCTCCCTGAGCTTGCACCCCTCACCCCCTCCTGCAGCCCAACCCCCATCCCAGCCCTAAGCCCCCTCCAGGACCCAAACTCCCTCCCAGAGCTTGCACCCCACATCCCCTCCTGCACCCCAACCCCCTGCCCCAGGCTCAGCCCCCCTCCCACACTCCGAATCCCTCGGCCCCAGCTCAGAGCCCACACCCCAAACCTCTGCCCTAGACCAGTGAAAGTGAGTGAGGGGGGGATGGAGTGGGCAGGGCCTCAGAGAAGGGGCAGGGCAAACAGCAGTGCAAGAGTGTTTGGGTTTTTGTGATTAGACAGTTGGCAACCCTATGTACAAACACATGGGTCCAAATTCTGATACCTTTGCTCATGGGGAGTAGTATCTTATTCCTCGAGTGATCCTATAGAAATTAATCAATCAATCAGACTACTTGAGGAGTAATGTATTTCTCAACATAAAAGAAGGAGACACTGTCCCATGCAAAGAATAGAATTGTATTTTGGCTAAACTGATGCTACTAGAAAATTTTAATTAAATTAAGGCTATGAAAACTAAGTACAGTAGAGGAGATTTCAAATAGGATGTCAAAGGGGTATGCCGTGGGTATGCCTAACAGAAGTGATAGTCCTGTCAAACAATAAAACGTAAACCAGTGACAATTAAACTGTATTTTCCAGAAGTAACTGTAATACAGGTGAGATAAAGACAATTAAGAAAATGGTGAAAGTGGTCAAATAAAAAAGCCAAGTTTTTAAAACTGACAAGGCTGTTTCGTATAAGACACACACATTTTGTAGATACTGCTACAACTATCTAGGCCACCGTATTAAAACATGATGCACAAAACACATCCGCAAGAAACCGGTGAGGTGTTATCTCTGTGTTGTTCCTCTTAACCTGAGCAAAAAATCAAAAACTCCCAAGCAACAGCAGGTTCAGTACAAGGGTTATCTACGGAAACATCCATCTGGCCCAAAATAATTTCAAAGTGTCAGAAGTAACGTTTAGCTATTTTTATACTTTTCTCCTAAAACCCTTATGCAAAATTTGAAAAAAAATGTTTTAAAATGACAACGTCTAGTATTACTTAGAACAGTGGTGCCCAACCTTTCTGTGGGAATAGCATATTGCTACTCCCAGAAGACTGTGGGGGGCGCCGGACACCCCGCCACCGAAATGCCATCGAGAAGCGGCAGCGGCAAGAAGCGTCGCCGCCGAAATGCCGCTGAGAAACGGCAATGTGTCTCGGCAGCATTTTGGCGGGTGGTTCTCCGGCGCCCGCACTCGGCGGCGGCATTTCGGCAGCACGGTGTCCTGCAGGCACACAAAAATGTCCCGGTGGGCACCATGACACCCGCAGGCACTGCATTGAGGACCCCTGACTTAGAAGATTCTCAATCACTTTAAACTCTCATGCACATCTTCCACAGGATAATATTGCGGGGCTGGACAGCCAGAGAGTCCCCTAATTTTCTTTCATTATTCATTTCCTAATTTTCTCCATTTCCACAAGCAATACAACTCCAACTGTGAGGCGTATTCTTCCTTCCTTCTGTGCATGTAACTGCTAATGCCAGTAATGGGGTCACAGCACACACATGGAGATGTCAGGCCTGTGAGATGTCCTGCAAGTTGCTGAGTGCCCTCAACTCTGACTGCAGTTAGTGGTAGTGAGGTGTTCAGCACGTTACAAACTTTTTGGGGAAAAAAAAATGTTAGTAAACAGTCAAGAGGGAAAATAATTCCAGAAAATTTGGTCTCCTTTCTCCGATTTACATTAGCAACAGTTTTACCAGGTAACAAAGGTTTATACTAGCTTTACCTCTGTCTTTTTTTTCTAGGCTTAGCCTGTTACATAAAAATAATTTCCCCTTTAAAAAAGTGGTTACATCAAGGTCAATCCTGCAAGGCGCTGAGCACTCTGGTCCCATCTGGCAATTAGGCACATGCTTTCAGTTAAGCACATTAGAAGTCCTACTGATGTCAATGAGATTGTTCGTGTGCTTCAAGTTAAGCAGGCCCCTAAGTGTTTTGATGGATCAGGCTAGAGCAGTGGTTCTCTAGCAGGGGTATCTGTATCCCTGGGGGTTCGCAGAGGTCTAGATATTTGCCTAGTTTTACAACAGGCTACATAAAAAGCACTCGCAAAGTCAGTACAACCTGAAATTTCATACAATGACTTGTTTATACTGCTCTATATACTATACACTGAAATGTAAGTACAATATTTATATTCCAATTGATTTATTTTATAATTATATGGCAAAGAGAAAGTGAGCAAGTTTTCAGTAATAGTGTGCTGTGACACTTCTATATTTTTGTGTCTGATTTTATACGCAAGAAGTTTTTAAGTGAGGTGAAACTTGGGGTTGGGGGTAAGCAAGACAAATCAAACTCCTAAAAGGGGCACAATAGACCGGAAAGGTTGAGAGCCACTGGGCTAGAGTGCTTGGCAACGTGCAGGATGAAGCCCATACACACTTGCTTCTCTCATGTCATATGACTGCATTTCCTTGGTTGGTTGGTTGGTTCTGGAAGAACAGTTGTGTGTATTGTTAACTGACTTTCAGCATGCATAATATTCATAGATATGTTTACAGAACTGCTTCACACAGGAAAGGGAAATCATTCTTGGAACATACCACACAATACCATCAAAACTCACCACAATTACTCTCTCCATCATTTAGGTAACGCTGTATCAAGTTCTCCATCCACAGTTGATAGCAAATACAACGCTTTGTGATGGGGTCACAGTGACCATGTCCAGAGCATTTTAAAAGGCAGACTAAGAATAAAATAAAGGTGAAGATAATTACAGTGTAAAAGGGCAACTTGTAATGCACACTCTGTTGAGGCACTAACATGGGAGTGGTGCATGGTGCATTTCCTGGCCCACAACTCCAGTGCAGAGACTGACAAATGAAAAGGTCACTTACAAATCGAACAGTGGAAATTACACTGATGTGTTTCCATGAATCATTGGTAGACATATGTACCCCAAACCGTTGCTTTTATTAATAAACTGAACCACTGCTGGTTCCTAATCTTCCAGTCATTTGCGGGGTGGTCTGAGTTAGGAAGATTTACTTTAAAGGCACAGCCTGGTGGGCGAGATCGGAAAGATGAAAATATATTATCCAACTGAATAGCCAGCCAGCGAGCCAAAGTTAATTTACTGACACTAGACCTGGAGATCGACCTGAGTCAAGGAGTTCAGTTTTATTTGTTTATGTTTTATTTCTTGGTATTTTTATGGTGTATATTCTCCAGAATACCGGAGTACTTAAGAAATATTAATGTTCCCAGATACCACCATAATGATCATCATACAAATACCTGAAATAAATGTAGCATCAGAACTCCTTAGGGCACAGCATTCACATACTTAAGTTTTAATCATTGTAAATGCACCAAGAGGTAGTGGGTTGTGTGCATTTTATCAAAATGTAGAACAGTCAAAATAAATTACTTTCCAAAAAAATACATAAAACTTGCAGCGGCTTTCTTTTGCCTTAAAACCTGCTATGTGAATAAAAAGTAAGTGACTGCAAATTTGAAAATTATACCTTCAGTTTTCTTCTATTTCAAAGTGAAAAAAAAAAAACCATTTAATATTTACAGTATAACAGCTGTAGTTTTTTCCTCAGGGAGTAAATTCAAAAATAAACCCTATTAATAAATGACTATTTTAGAGCTACAGCTTATATCTCTCCCCTTGAATTCTGATCCTCAGCAAAAAACTCCCCTTTGGCTATAAAATTATAACAAATTCAGATCTGTAATGCCCCAGTGTCATGAAGTGTTCTAATTCCCAGCAGCACTGCAACTTTACAGCAGATTAAAACTTGACTTGAAAGCCCAACCATCATTATGAAAAGATCTCTCATTATGAAGAAATACGAGAGGCCTGTCGACACTAGACTATTTGCCACATTAGGGGACTGCGTTATAATACAATGATGGCCTGACCATTTTGCTTGGGGAGGTAGGAACGAATCATATTATAATCCTGTTGGGGAACAGTGTAAAAACCTCAAAGGAACCAGGGATATAACACAAATTCTATATTATGGTTACAGCATGGTTTGTCCCATCCAGAGTAAGAACAAACAGTATTATATCACCACGGGGATAGTAGAGTGTTACAACATGGTTTCCCAACATGGTACATTTCCTAGTATACAGCAATGAGCCTTAGTTTACAAAATGATTGACAGCCATCATACTCTTTGCCACTTGTATCTTTAAAAGGAAAGCAAGTAACGGGCAAAAATCTGCCCTAGATAACCAGATATTTCAGGCATTATCAGCCTCATCATTCAGAAAACCAAATGCAGAACTGTGTAGAGAGGAAGCTCCGGCACACTGTATACCATGTTGCCTATGCTAATTAACATCCTGATGGCTGTAAAACTCACGAAATAGGAAGCAGCAGGCAGAACGTACCAGCTGTGTCAACCCGCAGAACTTTAAAAAGCAGGAAGTCAGCCTTCTCCTTTCGCAGCTGCACATGCAGCATCCGTGCGACATCTGAAGCCTTTATTACTTTGAAAGGGTGCCCATTCTGCACATAGAATACAACCGCTGTGCTGCAGAGAAAACGCACAAACAAAATTAAGATTGATGATGTCCAAGGAGCTAATATTTTTCAATTTGATTGTAAGAGCCCATACTCTGGAAATTAGAAGTTTGGTGTATAGATATTATTTAATCTGCCACTGGCTTAACCAAATTCATCCCAGTGACATGGCCATTGCACTACCATGCAGTTCAGGAGCAGTAACAGTTCTCTAGCTCCTCAGCTTCATGGGAGAAAGCGGAGGAGAGGGGGGACACACTCTTCCTTCCCTCGTCTTCCCATTTGTTAAACTTCCAGGCCCACTGCAAAGCCCTCACACCCTTTCCCACAAGCATCTAAGGTCTGATCCAACACCCACTGCAGTCAATGAGAAGACTGGATCAGGGCACTGGGGGATTGGCAATTAAGAGAGAGCCCATCTAAAATCATTGTGTCATGTTATGCTGCATTTGATGGGATGCTTTGGGGTTTTTTTTTGCGGGGGAGGGGGGAGAGAGTCTTTTAATTGGAAATTAGTCATTGGGATTTGAAATATTGTAGTGATGGTATTACATTTTCTAATAGTGTATTTTTAAATTTTGGGAGGTGCATAGAGCTCTGAATAGATGCCAAAAATGATTTTGAAAAAATCAATTAATTAATTTAGGAAGATAGTTGAAAGACTAGTCATCTGAATAGATTCCATCAACTGCATTGTCAGGTCTCAGTAGATGTGCAAGCTACACAGAAATCTGTGGTAGGCTCGGCTGTGTGCAACCATTTCCAGTCTTTTTGCTCTGAATCTGCCACTCAAATGCATCCATTGTATATACGTAGAGTCGTGCCAAATTCATGGCCATGAAAAACACGTCACAGACTGTGAAATCTGGTCTTCCCCCGTGAAATCTGGTCTTTTGTGTGCTTTTACCCTATACTGTACAGATTTCACGGAGGAGACCAGCGTTTCTCAAACTGGGGGTCCTGACCCAAAGGGAGTTGCTGAGGGGATCGCAAGGTTATTTTAGGAGGCTCGTGGTATTGCCACCCTTACTTCTGTGCTGCCTTCACAGTTGGGCAGCCAGCAAATGGTGGCTGTTGGCTGGGCACCCAGCTCTGAAGGCAGTGCCCTGCCAGCAGCAGCACAGAAGTAAGGGTGGCAATACCATACCCAGGCCATCCTTACTTCTGCGCTGCTGCCTTCAGAGCTGGGCAGCCAGTGAGTGGCGGCTGCTGACTGAGAGCCCAACTCTGCAGGCAGTAGTGGGGAAGTAAGGGTGACAGTACCATACTATGCCATCCTTACTTCTGTGCTGCTGCTGGCGGCGGCTCTGCCTTCAGAGCTGGGCTCCCGGCCAGCAGCCGCCGCTCTCCAGCTGCCCAGCTCTGAAGGCAGCCACCACTGCCCGCAGCTTTGCAGAAGTAAGGGTAGCAGTACCGCAACTCTGCCTACAATAACCTTGTGACCCCCTCACAGCTCATTTTTGGGTCAGGACCCCTACAATTACAACACTGAAATTTCAGATTTAAATAGCTGAAATCATGAAATTAATGATTTTTAAAATCCTATGACCGTGAATTTGGTAGGGCCCTATATACACACTTCTCCATACTACTCAGAAGCCAGGTAGACTGCTGAGCATGCTCAGTGACCTTCTGCTCATCACTTACCCAGGGGTCCCCAATACTGATTGTGAAAAAGCATCTAAAGCACATGGGGCATCAAACAGTTGAGAGAGGAAACAAAAAGAAGCTTTGATCACACAGACCTGGCCCAGACAAGTACATTTGCTTAAAGAAACATTTGCTTATTGTGACAGTTTCTCTGTCTCACTCCATCTAGCCTTTGGAAGGATAAAGACAGTAAATGAAACAAAGACATCAAGATAAATAAATGCAGTCTCTTTGAAATAGAGCGAAAGATGCGAAAGAAGTGTCTGCAGGGAGGTTTTTTAAAATGAGGTTCTCGAGTTCCAGATTCCTACTTCAGGGATTTTACCACCCGTAGAAGAACTAATATTGCTAAAGCATATGCTCCAGGGAAATCTATCTCAACTTCTCTTTACTCTTCCATGCAGCTGCACAAAAAGCTACTAGTTATGAGCTTTGGCAGAGTCAAGAAGAATCACAAAGCTCATTTACTAGTTTTGAAAAGTAAAAATTGTCTTTTGAAATCTAACTGCTGCCATCCTGCAGCCCCACAAAATACTGTCAGTTAAAAAGCCATCTTGAAAGGAAAATCTGCTTATAGTATTTTGCTGGTATAAAACTTATATCCATTCTTCAAGCAAAATAAGTTATACTGGCAAAAGCACTTTTATGCCAGCATAACTGCACCTATAGTAAGGCTTTTGCTGGTATAGAAATGTTCTCACACACAAAAAAGACCATACCCCTAACTGACATGGCTTAATTAGCAAAAGTTTCTAATGTAGATCTGGCCTCAGTGTAGCTTATTTATTTATAAAATGTATACAAGTCCTATTTCCTTGCACAGAGGTAGTAAAAAATGGCATATAGACATCTCGCTTTTGCAAAAAGCTCACATAAAGCTCAACTGCCCTGTCCCAAGAAGCAACTACATTGGGCTGCCTCTCTCACTGATGCTCCTTTCCCTCCCTCAGCCTCATCACTTTTCACTTGGGAAGCCCCTAGTCCAATACTCCCCCTTGGACTGCAAGATTTGGAAAAGACGATGTGACAATTTTGTGCGGCTTCTCTGCAACGCAAAAGAAACTCAGAAAGGTCTAACAGCCCAGACAAAGAAGAGTGCTTTAAGCTGCACAATATCCTTTAATGACTTTCTGAGTGCAGATACTGTAGAGTTTCCCTAGGTACTTATACACAAGTGACCCCTAACACGCAACCCGTTAGCATCTATCACAATATTTTAACTTTTCTTTTAGGATGTCACAGGGGAGCTGTCACCTCCATAATCCCACACATCCTGATATCTGAATACCTTAAATCTGAATAGGCTTGTATCTTCTGAACTTTGATGTCTGAATCCAAGACGTTCAGCAGCACTGCTAGCTGTCTCACCAGGGTGTCCTTTTGTTGCTCAGTCAGCTGGCCAGCTCCCACTTGCAAAATCAACTCCACCAGACCATTTTTTTTAGGGTCTGAGAAAACAAACACACTGTTTTTTCAGAGACAGGCAAATATTTCAGGTTTCAGAGTAACAGCCGTGTTAGTCTGTATTCGCAAAAAGAAAAGGAGTACTTGTGGCATCATGCATCCGATGAAGTGAGCTGTAGCTCACGAAAGCTTATGCTCAAATACATTGGTTAGTCTCTAAGGTGCCACAAGTACTCCTTTTCTTTTTGCAAATATTTCAGTATTGACTGAAGGGTGTGATTAGTAACCCAGGTTCCCCTACCCTTGATCTCTATAAGGGAAGGTAATTTGGAAGGGTACTTAGTTAATTTTGAAACATACCAGAATATCTAAGTTTCTATTTCACTACCCTCTACTCCAGTTGGTTACAATCCAGCACTGTTTCTACATACAGGAATGAGAATCAACGAACCTTTACAGCTAATGCCAAGTCTCTTCACCAGCTGTCCTGCAGGGGTTGCTCATGTATAAAGAGACCAGACCCAGTCAGTTAAGTCAGTGGTTCTCAACCAGGGGTACGTGTAGCCCTAAAGATACGCAGAGGTCTTCCAGGCGGTACATCAACTCATCTAAGTATTTGCCCAGTTTTACAACAGGCTACATAAAAAGAACTAGCGAAGTCAGTACAAACTAAAATTTCATGCAGACAGTGACTTGTTTATACTGCTCTATATACTTGTTTATACTGCTGTATGTATTATACATTGAAATGTAAGGACAATATTTATATTCCAATTGATTTATTTTATAATTATATGGTAAACACAAGAAAGTCAGCAAGTTTTCAGTAATAGTGACACTTTTGTATTCTTATGTCTGATTTTATAAGTAAGTAGTTTGTAAGCGAGGTGAAACTTGGGGTAGGCAAGACAAATCAGACTCCTGAAAGGGGTACAGTAGTCTGGAAAGGTTGAAAGTCACTGAGTTAAGTCACAGTGCTTGAGTTCAATGCTTTAAAACATGAGAGTGAACTCACACTCATTTATATGTCATCCATGTAAAAAAAACCCTGATGTCACCTTCTCCTGAGACCGCATTTAGGGAGGGTTTTATCAGTCTTTAAGGCCCAGAGTCAGGAAAAGCAATTAAGCATGTGCTTAAATCCATCACTACTGGGACAGCATGTGTTCAAGTGAGTCTAAATGAGGAATATAAACTTGGGACAGAAAAGTTAGACACATTTTAGAGGCAAATTTAACTCGGTAATTGTAGGTTTTGTTAAATATAATAAGAACATAAGAACGACCATACTGGATCAGACCAAAGCTCCATCTAGCCCAGTATCCTGTCTTCCGACAGCGGCCAATGCCAGGTGCCCCAGAGGAAATGAACAAAATAGGTAATAATATTTTGCCCTTCTATGGAGCTTTACAAACATCACAAGCCTCACAGCAACCCAGGGACATAAGTATTATCCTGACTGTACAGATGAAGAACACATGGCATAGAGGCTAAGTGACTTGGCCACAATCACACAGGAAATCCGTGGCAGAACCAGGATTAGAATTAAGATCTCCCAAATATCCGCCCCAGGCCTTCATCACAAAACTATCCATTCCCAAATAAGTTTTACAAAAAACTTAAAACCAAGAAGAAAAGGAGTACTTTTCTTTTTGCAAATAGAGACTAACATGGCTGCTACTCTGAAACCTGTCATCTTAAAACCAAGAGGAAACATTCCAATAGAAATGAAATCTTATTTAAGCAAATGAAGATTCCGTGGAAGCATTTTTTCACCCAAACATTGCAACTGGACATTAGAACCAGGAAGTGTAACTGAGTGGTAAGTGGCTAAAAATAAAAGTGAATGGTCTCTTTACATTGTCCAAAATGATTGAAATGCAGAATTGAAACAAATAATGGAAAATAAGTAATATAGATACGTCTTTCAGTTTTAAAAAACAAAACCTGTTACCTGTAATATAATCAATAAGGCAACTTTTTTTAAACTATGGGGCCTGATTCTCCACTGACTGAAAAGGATGCAAGCATTTATACCTGTGCAAAGTGGACGTACAACAGTATTACCAATGCACGTTGTGACAAAGTTCCTGCTCTACCTTGGTGGGTTTTGTGCTTATTGGTGGATTTGCTCGCCTTGGAGCTTCACAGCAGCCCTCAGCCTGGCCGTTTTTCTGAATTCACAGTCCAGGTCGACTCCTCCTCTGTCTAACCAGGAGTTGGGAGGATTTGGGGGGAACCCGGGCCCGCCTTCTACTCTGGGTTCCAACCCAGGGCCCTGTGGAATGCAGCTGTCTAGAGTGCCTCCTGGAACAGATATACGACAGCTACAACTCCCTGGGCTACTTCCCCATGGCCTCCTCCCAACACCTTCTTTATCCTCACTATAGGACCTTCCTCTTGGTGTCCGATAATGCTTGTACTCCTCAGTCCTCCAACAGTCCGCGTTCTCACTCTCAGCTCCTAGCGCCTCTTGCTCCCAGCTCCTCACATGCACACCGCAAACTGAAGTGAGCTCCTTTTTAAAACTCAGGTACCCTGATTAGCCTGCCTTAATGGATTCTAGCAGCTTCTTGATTGGCTGCAGGTGTTCTAATCAGCCTGTCTTAATTGTCTCCATAAGGTTCCTGATTGTTCTGGAACCTTCCCTGTTACCTTACCCAGGGAAAAGGGACCTACTTAGCCTGGGGCTAATATATCTGCCTTCAATTACTCTCCTATAGCCATCTAGCCCGACCCTGTCACAACGTAAAGGGAGAATTCAGGTGACAGTATTTTACATCCACTTTAAACCGGTGTAAGTAACAATGCAAGGCAGTGGTGAATCAGAGCCATGATTTATAACCCGACAGTATCTTGCCAACAGGAAAGAAGAGATGTGGAGGTATACACAGCTTATAGATGACCTTTTAATGATCATACCAGGCCGCACTTCAACAGTAGCAGTGTCAATAGCTGAATCTCCTTTAGCATCTGTGACTTTCAAGTGAAAAGTATAGAGTCCTTCCACAAGATTGGTTAGCTGCAGAACTGCCTCATGGTCTGAGCCATGTATCACATCCTGCAAAAAAAAAAAAAAAAAAAAAAAGAGACAGCAGCAGAGGGTTATACTCCTTGAGAGGACAGAGGCTTGCAAGCTGTACATCCGTCTAACTGCAGAATGTGAATTCATAGATTCCAGGCCAGAAGGGACCACTGTGATTATCCAGTCTGGGCTCCAGTATAACACAGGCTATTGAGCTTCTCCAAAATAATTCCTAGAGCAGATCTTTTAGAAAAACATCAAATCTTGATTTAATAGTTGTCTGCAATGGAAAATCCACCACAAAGCTTGCCCTCAGACCTTCAAAACAAACAACAAAGGGACCACCCTGAAAGAATCCTTCCCAGAATTCTCAGGGTTTACAATGGACCAGTGCAAGTTTTGGAGGTGTTAATCAGGCTATGTCTACAGTACAACTGGAGGTGTAATTGCAGTTTGTGTAGACATACCCATGCTAGTTTTAATCTAGTTAGCTCTCTCAAATTAGCAGTGAGGACACAGCACAGTGGGTTTCAGCATGGACTGTACAAGCCACACCGCTGCGCCCCCTCACTGCTATTTTTAGCAAGCTAAGTAGATTAGAGATAGCCCAGGTATGGTATGTCTACACAAACTGCAGATTACACCTCCAGCTGCAGCACAGACGTAGCCTTAGTGCTGTGTACATGCCCATGCAGCGTGGGCACCTTCGATAAAGCTAGTAAAAGGATATTGTGTGTTCAAGGCTGACATACCGTAGTACTTAGATGCACATCTGTTTGAAAATATAAGACTCAGTCTACATTTTTGTTTTTAAATTTTATCCCAATATTCTTAATTCTATCTCCTTGGACTCTAAACAATTCCTCTCCTTCCTTGGTGTTTATGCCCTTTATATGCAGACTGTTGTCATCACTCTCTGTTGTTATTATGCGAAGCCTATTTAGTTCTTTTAATATTCTCACATAAATCACTCCCTTCAGATCCATAATCATTTTGCTCCTCCCACCTCAGTTCCTGCCAATTTGTCACCATCTTTCTGACGCCAAAGAGCTCTGACCCACACTCAACATTCTGGGGGTAGTTCCACCAGTGTCCTATTGAGCTAGATCATCAGCTCTTTGGTTTCTTTGTTATCATCTCACATTGCAAGTTCATATCGGATTTGCTGCCTGCCCTCATTCTTCAGGCTTTATCAGCACTTTTGCTTTACAATGATCTTCCTCCTTTTTGAATATCTGGGTTTCACATTATTTTCCCTCAGGCGCATTAGCTTGTATTTTCCCCAGATGAGTCTCTTTTTACTATCACATGGCCATATTTCTAAGCTCTCTATCTAGTGTCTTTGGCATCTCTGTCCTGACTGCTTTGGCCCTCCAAACAGAGTATACTCTGCAAATGTAATTAAAGTGCCATTTACCCCTTGTACCAGTTTATTAATATAGAGCTGTGAAATAAAACCAGATGTAACACCAATCCCTATAGCGACTGACTGGGCACATCTGCCAGCATGGTACATTGAAGTCAGAGGCCTTGCATGTATGCAAGAGACGGCAGATTTTGTCTCCAGTTAAATACTTTCAAAATACTTACACCAGCTGCTGGGCTCTGGCCATCCCGAATCCACAGATATGATACAATCCCTTGGTTGTCAGTAGACCGTGAGCCATCCAATGTAATAGAGTTATTAGGAAGCACAAGAATGTGTTTGCCTCCTGCATGAGCCCGGGGAGGACTGTTGTTTTCTAACCACAAAGACAGTAAAGCAGGAGAGTTTTCTCTCAAAAGGTGCAAGATGTAAATGATACACAATTGCAAACACACACAGCCTCTCCACAGTATAATACTCTGCGTTTCAGACAGCCAAAGACAAGGAAAATAATTCTGTTCAAAAGTGTCAGCAAGGGAGTAGGTGAAATTCAGCCCCAGTGAGAGAAGGCCTACGATTCTCCTGAAGTCAATGAAGCAGTTACGGCAGGGCTGAATTTTACCCCAGGATTACTAGAGTCTAGAAAAAGAGCTACATTACTGACAGGATTACTATTGAAGCGTGCTCCCACTTTGAAAAGTGACCCTGTAAATACGGCACTCTGGGGTTCTATATTTATTCTCTCTCAATTTCCAGATTAGATTTTCTCAAAGAAAAAGATTTTTTTTCACAAGTCCTAGCCTCATAAACTCAACTTGGGATCTGAGAGTCAAGCTGGGTTCTTCTCTTCTTGATCATCTTGTACAGCCTTCCAGAGCTCAAATGAGGCCCTCAGGGGCACCTGTGCAGCCATGTTGTCTTCAAACTATGCCCTCAGCAATATCTGTGCAGCTCCTTTGCCTTCTGTGGGTTTGCACAGGTGTCACCGATTGGATGTGTAATTGGAATTTGGTAAACAGTTCTGTTGATGATGCACATGAAGGAATAGAGACCAGATCTTTCCCCCAGCTGTGCTGGTGCTGCAGTGCTAACCAGAGCAAAAAGCATTAAAAACACATTTTTGTTACTAAAGCCAGCTCTGTTGAGTAAGAAGGTGCCATATTTACAGCGTGGAATGGCAGGTAAGGCTACAAACAAATAACTTGGCAGAATACGCACAAACAAATTTTGTGATAAGGGCCTCAGCTGATTTGCATGCAACAGAACACAGCATCTTTAACAAGGGATGCAAGCCCATGGAGATAATCGGCCCCTAAATATTCAGACCAAGAGGGAACAATAGATGCTGGGATTGGCTACCCCCGCCCTCTGCATCTCCCTATTAAAGATGAATGTAAAGTGGAGGGTGAAGTGTAGATTGCATTTTTCTCCAGAGTTGTACTTTGGCCACTCCTGTTATATAGTGCAGGACAGCAGAAAAACAGCATTGTAACTACAGCAGGGCTTTCTGCGGGGTGAATGTGGAGCAAAACACTGTTTCTCTGTCTCTGTCCTACAGATGAACAAACACATAATTACTGTGAGATTTTAGCTGGAACTTGAGCCTGTGTTTGAGTATTATTTTAACCACACAGGCAGCTGCTGCTAACTTTGTGAGAGTGCAATATTATTCTATTCACGAAGGATACATGCTGAGGTTAACACATTCCCATGGACATTTATTAAACAATTAATAAATATATTTGCATATGTAATTAACTTAAAGAAAGTCCTAGAAGTAACGATATTACAGTCATATAAGAAACAATATCTCTTGATTAGATATTGGTTTTAGTCCAGTAGGTTTCTCCGAGTTCCCTTGAAACCAAATCTGTAATCTAGTTCTGTACTAATTTCCTCCCATTTTCTAAATGATCAACATAAGTCACATTGCTTTGCACATGAAGGGGTGATTCGGCTTACCTTCCTTAACTGTAACAGAGAGTGTAGCTGTGCTGCTTAATTCCTGATAATCTTTCACTGTCAGTCGGAAGTGATAGGTACCAACCTGTAAACCAGTTACAGTTGCCACTGCTTTGTCAATGTTTCCCATTTGCACAGTGGTTGGACCACTGAAACAAAACACCACAGGAAAATAATCAGGACAAATTCTCCCCTTCGTGTCCCTCCGTCATTCAGTCTATTTGTAACCACAGTGTCTAAGCACTGACTGTACTGGAATTACACCAGGCATGAATTTGGCTCACAGAATTTGAATTTTTGTATCTGTTTTAGAGATAAACTAAGGGTACGTCTACAGTACGAAATTATTTCGAAATTATTCTATTTGAATTTTCGGAAGCTATTTTATACATTCGGTCTTCTGTGTCCCCACTAAAGCACATGAATTCGGCAGATTGTGAATTCTGGGTTAAGCTCCCAGTGCATGGTGGCGTAAAAACATTCTCACGGGTGTTTCTGGGTGTGTGTCATCAGAAAGCTATGGCAGACAATCGTTTCGCGCCTTTTTGGCGTGCAGACACCATACTGCTTTCAGCAGACGGTGCACCGCTGCTCTTCTGCTACTATGAATCCACCTCTCCAACTCAACTCTACTTGGCCATCATGAACCGAGCAGCACAGCTTCCGCCACCAACTCTGCTCTCCCGCTATTGCTACGCTTCCGAGCTTCTCCATGTTGTCTGTCCTGGGCTCCCACCTCCGTGAAAGCCACAGAAGACAACCATTTTCCACAGTTGTTTGGCTACCATGAACCAAACAGCACAGCTTCCGCTGCCACTCTGCTCTCCTACATTTCGCGCCCTTTTTCCAGGATTATCTGTGCAGGCGCCATAGCCATGGAGCCCGATCAGATCTCAGCTGCAGTTTTGACCATTGTAAATACCTCGCGCGTTATCCAGCAGTATGTGCAGTACCTGCAAAACCAGGCAATGAAGCGACGACAGCACAATTACTATAGTGATGAGGACATGGACACAGACGGCACGGCATGTGGCGATTAGGAGATCATGGTGCTGTTGGGCCAGGTTCATGCTATGGAACGCCGATTGTGGGCCCAGGAAACAAGCACAGACTGGTGGGACTGCATAGTGTTGCGGGTATGAAATGATTCCCAGTGGCTGCAAAGCTTTCGCATGCGTAAGGCCACTTTCATGGAACTTTGTGAGTTGCTTTCCCCTGCCCTGAAGCACAGGAATACCAAGATGAGAGCTGCCCTGACAGTTGAGAAGTGAGTGGTGATATCCCTGTGGAAGCTTGCAACGCCCGACAGCTACTGGTCAGTCGGGAATCAGCTTGGAGTGGGCAAATCTACTGTGGGGGCTGCTGTGCTGCAAGTAGCCAATGCAATCATTGACCAGCTGCTATCAAGGGTAGTGACTTTGGGAAACGTGCAGACCATTGTGGATGGCTTTAATGCACTCGGGTTCCCTAACTGCGGCGGGGCGATAGACAAAATGCATATCCCTATCTTGGCCCGGGAACACCAGGGCAGCCAGTACATAAACCGCAATGGGTACTTTTCCATGGTGCTGGAAGCACTGGTGGATCACAAGGGACGTTTCACCAACATCAACGTGGGATGGCCGGGAAAGGTGAATGACTCTCGCATCTTCAGGAACTTTGGTCTGTTTCAAAAGCTGCAGGCAGGAACTTACTTCCCAGACCAGAAAATTACTGTTGGGGATATTGAAATGCCTGTAGTTATCCTCGGGGACCCAGCCTACCCCTTAACGCCATGGCTCATGAAGCCATACAGGCACCCTGGACAGTAGTAAGGAGCAGTTCAACTATAGGCTGAACAAGTGCAGAATGGTGGTAGAATGTGCATTTGGATGTTTGAAAGCGCGCTGGCGCAGTTTACTGACTCGGTTAGATCTCAGCACAACCAGTATTCCAATTGTAATTGCTGCTTGTTGTGTGCTCCACAATATCTGTGACAGTAAGGGGGAGATGTTTATGGCAGGGTGGGAGGTTGAGGCAACTCGCCTTGCAGCCAGTTTTGCACAGCCAGTCAACAGGGTGATTAGAAGAGCACAGCAGGGCGCGCTGCGCATCAGGGAAGCTTTGAAAGCCAGTTTCATGACTGGCCAGGGTACGGTGTGAGAGTTGTGTTTGTTTCTCTTCAAGTTACCTGCCCCCATATATATATTAAAGGAAATAAAGTCACAATTGTTTAAAAACCATTCTATATTATTTGTGGCACAAAACATTGAGAGAAATCGGAAGCTAGACGGGGAAGGGAGGTATTAGGTTAGTGGGGTGGAGGAGGAGGGAAGGACAAGTCCAGAAATGAAATCAAAATTTAGGATATGCCAGCTTTCTGCTGCTTGTGCGGGTCCCCGTAGCCTCCCCACCCCATGTTCTTGGGCGTCTGGGTGAGGACGCTATGGAACTTGGGGAGGAGGGAGAGCGGTTATTCAGGGGCTGCGACAGTAGTCTGTGGTCTTGCTGCCTTTCCCGCATTAGATCCACCATACAGCGGAGCATGTCAGTTTGCTTCCCCATGAGTTTGACCATAGCATCCTGCCTGCTGTCATTGCGCACGTCCCTCCTCTCTTCGTATTCATGTAACGCTTTACGTGACTCCGCAACAGTTTGCCTCCACGCATTCAACTGGGCCCTATCAGTGCGGGAGGACTGCATGAGCTCGGCGAACATGTCGTCCGGAGTTCGTTTTTTCCGCCTTCTAATCTGGACCAGTCTCTGGGACGGAGTAGATAGGGGCTGCATTGAAACATTTGCACCTGCTGCAGGAGGAGAAAAACGGAGGGTAGTATTTTAAAAGATACATTTTAGAGAACAAAGGGAACACTGTTTCTCAGTGAAACAGGCAATTCATAGCACACAGCACATATTCTTTCTTTACAAGGTCTCATTTTGCCTCTTATATTGAAGTGCCTGCCACTTTCGAGTGAGTAAGCCATCACATGCAGCCAGGCAACAGAATTCAGCTTGCAGGCAGCGGCCAGGCAACAGAATTCAGCTTGCAGGCAGCCTGCAGGCTGTCTCGGATGATCGCTTCACACAACACCCCCCCCACACACACACACATACAGAGCGGGGCTCCGATGAAGCTCTGAGCAGGGAGGAGCCCTTTAAACTAAACATGAACAGCCCAGTGTGGCTCCGATGAGGTTCTGAGAAGGGATGAGTCCTTTAAACGAAACGTGAAGAGCCCAGCGCGGCTGGTTTTCCCCCAACCCCAACTGCATGGCTCCGATCAAGCTCTCACTCACCAGAAGTGCCTCCAGGGTCATGGTCTGGGAGCATGCTTTGGGAGTAGGGGGAGGCTGTTGGCTCCAGCGTTAAGAAGAGTTTCTGGCTAGGGAGGAAAAACAGATTCCCCACTTGCTGCCTGTGCACTGTCCTCCTTCTCCTCCTCTTCGTCCTCCAATAACTCATCCTCCTAGCTCTGTGCAACTCCCCCCTTGCAGGTGTCCACGGACAGTGGTGGGGTAGTGGTGTCGTTTGCATGCAGCTCATGGTAGAAGCAGCATGTATGGGGCTGTGACCCAGAGCGCCCGTTCGCCTCCCTGGCTTTTTGGTATGCTTGCCTGAGCTCCTTGATTTTTGTATGACACTGTTCTGTGTCCCTGGAGTAGCCTCTTTCTGTCATGGCCCTGAAGACTTTAGCGTACGTATTTGCGTTCCTTTTTTTGGAACGTAGTTCTGCCATAACAGATTCATCTCCCCAACATGCAATGAGATCCAGTGCCTCCCGTTTGGACCATGCTGGAGCTCGTCTGCGAATCCAGGACTGCGTGGTCTCTTGAGATGGTGGACTCTGCATGGTCACCTGTGATGGTGGACTGTGCTGATGGTGACCAAACAGGAAATTCAAAAGTTCCCAGGGCTTTTACTGCCTACCTGGCTAGTGCATTGGAGTTCAGAGTGTTGTCCAGAGCTGTCACAAGGGAGCATTCTGGGATAGCTCCCGGAGGCCAATATCGTTGAATTGCATCCACCGTACCTGTAACCCAGAACTGAGATCTCAATTTTAGCACTACTCCACTTGCCGAGGTGGAGCACAGAAATCAGAGTAAAGAGCCCTTTACATTGAAAAAATTGGTTTGGTCGTGTGGATGGAACCAGTTTTATTTCGAGGTAACTTGGCTAATTCCGAAATAACGGCGTACTGTAGACCAGGCCTAAGGCATGCAGAGGTGCCCATGGTCACACATCAAGTCACGAGCAGGAAAAGAATCCAGGAATATTGATTCCCACTCTCCTGCTCTAAAATTTCAGCAACACTTATGGCCACATTTGCTGTAATCATAGGAGTTCCACACTGTCACTAAATATACTGAATGCCAGCAAACCAGGTGTCTGCTGCGTCACAAGTGTGATAGCTGAATGGGTTCGTATCTGTTACTTTTTATTAAGTATCTGGTCACTTGCTACAGACAAATGCAATTACAAAATTTTGTAAAATTTTGTAAATCACTGTCCAAAGAGGTTAAAGTTAAAATACTTAAACATAAAAACAGTCCAGTCCAGTCTGTTGATGAAAGCCTGGACTTAAACATATAGGGGATTTAAGCTATCATTCAGTCCACTGTATTTACTGAGAAGTCTAGGAACATACAGGGGTAACTGTGTACATTACTGATGTGCAAGCCTCTTGTTCACTTTTTAATGGGAGACATGAGAGTTCCTGCCATTCTTTTTACAAACCTTTGTTTGTACTAATCTGCCATGACTCATTACAAGACATAGGCAGAAATCTCACAGGCTTTCAAGTTGAATCTGACACTCCTGTAGGTCACTACCAGACATGCTTCTAATCCCCCTTAGCAGAATGGCACTTAGATGCAACAGCATAACATGGCACCAGGAAATCCAACACCTTTTTGCTTTCATATTTTGGTTGGAGGTGGGGAGGCAAAGGGACCCAGTATCCAAATGAGATCCTTCCTTTCTTCCCACTTCCTTCCTGGCTGTGTACAAACGGTGGTACTTTTTGTGAGAAAAGCTACTCAAATTTGTAAATGTTTGTAGGATCAGGGCTGGTTTACAGTGAAAGAAACAGTCTGAAGGGTTTTCCAATCAACATTGTGGGGCATTAGTTTGCTCTGTTTAACCCTTTTACATATTCTCACTGCCATAAAGTTTCCATCCCATCCTCCACCAAGCAAAGCAGCATGTTTCCCAAAGTTATTCTTGGTCTTGCGTCTCCTTTATAATAGGGTTGGATACTCTTTCAGCCAAGCAATTGGACTAACCTCATTTTTACTAGATACCTGATATTTTCCCAGTGATAGAAAACAATGCCTTGGTCATCATGACTTTTGCTTCCGTCCAGTGTAGTGCTTTCTACTGGAAATGTTAATTCTTTATCTGGACCAGCCACCGCTACTGGAGGACTGTTATTTTCTGTAAAAATCATATTTAAAAATACAACTAATCAGTCACTGTGGCCATTTTTAATGAATACAGAGATTTAGATTTTATATGATAAGCTGCGCACATTTGCTCAAAGAATATGAAGGCAAGGATCCCACGGGTCTGGTTTATAAAAGAGTCTGCAAGATCCTCTAGGGTGTTAGTAAGTAGTTCTGCAGAAACCCTACAGGGGGACAGATTCTGTCTGGCATTTAAGGGGGTGCACAGAATGGGGCAGGGCATGTGGAGATCTCCCCCACCCCCCAGTGTCTTTTTTACAGTCACTTTTTCTGGCACAATCACACTTAAAGAGCTTTGCATCTTCTCATACACAACATTCAAAAATGTTTTGCCCCATCAGCATCGGGGTATTTTTTCCTACTTTATCTGTGTTCCACTTAAATATGCTCCTAGTGGGCACGTGGGGTCAGATTCATCCAGCCCTGTGGAAATCCACCGACTTCCACCAACATGAATATGGCCCTTGATCATAAAAGAAAGAATCTTGAGCCAGATTTTAATCAGCAAAATGCTATTGACTTCAATGGAGTTATGCCAATTTACGCCAGCTGAGGATTTAATAAGGCAATGTGTTTCCTAGGATTCTTCTTTCAATCGCTGCTGTTACAGTTAGATCACAGTCATGATCCCATTTCCCAGGATATTGGCTCATCCTTAGATCACATTTCATGAGCAAAATTTTCATAGTGTCATGCTGTCCTCAATTTTAAAGGCACAGACATGGGCTGCATTTGGGATTTGTGTTCTTGATCACTGCAGTAAACAGCTATAGTAGAGCTTTACTGCAGCATGGTCATCTGCATAGAACTCTGTACTCTCACGGTATGTCTACATGGCAATTAAAAACCTGCGGCTGGCCTGTGCCAGCCAACTAGGGCTCACGTGGCTCAGTCTATGGGGCTGTTTAATTCTGGTGCCAACATCTGGGCTCGGGCTACAGCCCAGACTCTGGTACCCTCCCACCTCGCTGGGGCCTAGAGTCTGGCAAACTCATTACCCAGAGAAAACCTTCATGAAAATCTGATGAGACCTAGACCATTTGGAGTGTCCATCAGTCAGCTTCAAATCCAGAAGATAATTTGAAAGGGGAAATCTTTGAAAATTCATAGTGCAATTTTCCAGCAACACTTATCAAGCAAGCCTATTGAGAATTCAAACCACAAAAGGAATCCTGAAGGTGAACTGCATAGCAAAACAAAAACTGAATGAAGCACTGATTTATGTGCCAAATGACCTCGCTAAGCGGGCTGGCTGTGCAAGAAATTCAGCACAGAACTGCATTTCAGCTTTCCAAAAATCAGTTAAAATGTACCTCTGTGCTGAATGCCTCATGCAGTCTGCTTAGTGGGAGCTTTCAGCACAGACGTGCTGTAGTCTATTTTTATTTTTTACTTTGCTGTTCACCTTTAAAAGAAAAAGCAAGAGAGTCTCTGATGCAGCCACCATTGGATACTCTGTCTGCCAGCTGAGAGATTCAGTGCAGAAGCAACTCAGGTAAGCAGGGCCTTCAAGAACAGCTGTAATTATGATGCCGATGTATCAGCTACAAAGCTAAAGCTGTTTCCAGTCTACCTACCAGGCTGTACAATCACGGTGACCTCAGCTGTGGACCGCTGTCTCGCTGAGTCTGTAATAGTCAGCTGAAATGTATAATCTCCTTCCTGCATTGCAGACAACTGGAGGTATGGAGTCCGCACTCCCTAGTCATGAGGTAAAACAGAAGATTATAGGAGATGAAGAAAGAAAAATCAAAAGGTACAAAATGGTCTAAGCAATACAATTTGGTATAGTAGCCAACTAACAGTTTTAATTCATAACAACAACAAACATTTTGTCTGCTCAAATGTGTCTCAAGGGAAAAATAGATTTAAAAGCAAATTTCAGATACACTATTCAGACTCTCTTATGCAAACAGACTAGTCTTTCCTTTGTAGTCAAATTTAAATTTCTTATTTTGCTATAATTGCTGATTATTTTAAAAACAATAACAATGAACAACAATTTATTGTGCAGCATATTTACATTCATAACTAACAAGTAAAATGATCATCATTATTATTATAACTTCTTTTGTTTCCTTGATGATATGTCTTTTTATTTAAACACAGCAAAGCTGTTTAAATGTAATATTTGTAAAAAGAACAGCTTCCTTCAGTTAATATGAACACGTAGTTGAACTAAAATGTCATTAAAATGAAAAAACAGATCTGATTGCATTCATATTGGGAAGATAATATAGGTTTATGAGGGCATCTATTTTATATCAATAAGACATCTTATAACATTATATTGTGTATTGTACATTGTCTTCTAGTGAAAATGTCAATAAAGAAAATATACAGAAGGACCAAATCCTGGGCCCACTGAAGTTAATATCACTAATATCATAATAAGTTATGTCACTGACTTTACCTCTAGGACCAAATCCTGATCCCATAAATTGCCCATCAGGTACTCTCTCATAATGCCCATCACACAATTAATAGTGTGGTAATCTGATATTTAAATATAAATGTGTAAAGGGCCCATTATAGCTCACGTCCCAACCACCATATTAATAAGTGATCATTTGTGGCATCATAACAATGCACGCTGTAGCAAATTATGATGCAACACCACCTATGTCTTTGAATAAAGATGTCATTTAAAACTATCTAAAGTGTAATTTTTATTATCAATTAACCAGAGCTCATTTCTGTACTAAAAATCAGCTACTGGCAAATGCAACAGTCCTCACATCCTCAGCTTTGTAGCCATGAAGACTATTCCCAGTTCTTGAGCAGAAATTGTAACATGCCATTGCATTTCAGCATCAGATAATTGATGAGCCCATTAGACATATTGAGCCAGGGTCCCATTCACACAGGGGAGTTGCTTTGGGCTGTAATAACTCCCAGACCTATAGTTCCAAGTTGTACAGACACCTGCTTTCTCAGACTTCGAGCTTGTCAGCACAGTTTCTGTACCACTGTATCAATTTAGAAATCAATAATCGCTAAAATCAGTGCAACCTTCTATTATGAACAGTTTTAGCAGTAGAAAGCTGCTTATATGAATGGGAATAACTCAGTCCATGTTAAGGGTTTGTACCAATTTAATTATAATCCGTTTCTAAACTAATATAATTATAGTGGTACAAAACGAGTGTAGGCAAGCCCTGAAACATCCTCATTTTCAACATGGACAAACCCATCTATCCTACAAAAGTGGCTTCTGTGGTTCAGATGATCTGGGAATTAATTAAGTCAACTCACTGCAGAGTTAAGATCTGAGGCCTTGCAGAGTGCAAAAAAGCCCTGGATAATATTCATTAAAGTGAGTTCTTAAAAGGGAAAACAGCCATAAAAATTAATAGAGTAAATTGGCTTAACTTTAATATGACTGCACAATTTTACTGAGAGCGGAAGATACTGTTATGATGAATGTTGAGGACTGAAGCTGATGGATCTAAAAGCTGCCTTCCATTCATGACAAATGTAATAAGCAGTTAAGCTGCTTTTTGGAGTAAGAGAGGGGAAACAACAGGAGCCACCACCCAAATGATAGGCATATCAGGCTGGTCAGAAGCTGATCTATCTAGGTGGAGGGATTTCACTGGGGACTGAATGAAAACATAGGGGGCTGGGTATTGTTTGGGTACTGCCCTTTCTCTCTGTGGGAGAAGTAGCCAGCCAGGGAAGCACTGGTAATGTGCGTCAGAAACTATGATGGGGACTGAGCAAGACCATAGCTGGAACAGGACTAGCACCAGGGCTGGAGCAAGACAATGCTGGAGCAGGCTAAGGCAGGTAGGGGAAAGTTCTCAACCTGGAGTGACATTGAGCAGACTGAGCTAGTTCCTGGCTTGTGGACTGGCTGGAGCCTAGCAATGGAATGACTCATCAGTGCATGTGGCTTAATCAGACTCTAGTTCAGGGATGACTCATCACCTTACAATGTGGCCCTGAAAGAAAGCCAAGTGAGAGCTTTTGGAGCAGAGTGCTGGCTGGAAAGAGGTTTGGAAATGTGAACAAAGAAACTGCCCTCTGATCTGTTCCTACTGTGTTCAGGGAAACAGGATTTTGTGTATATTCTTTGTACATAAACGGGATTGAGTCAAAGAAATACTTGACCCCACCATCAATTTCTCCTCCTAATGGAAACAACTTGCAAGACTTTGAATGTTTGAGTCAGAAGGGATAATGCTGCTGTTAACAGCTGGATCCAAGGAGAGAAATTGGGAGTTGGTATTCCTGTTCAACCAAGAGCGAACAAATAATGAAGCTGCTCACAGAAATCAAAGTTGGCCAAAATAAATTAAAACAACACCAAAGGGAATGAAAACAAGATCTACAGACTCCAAAAAGAATTTAATACAAGAACTGCATACTTTGCAAAGGTCAAAAGGGGTAACCATACATTTTAAATAACAACTAGCAAACGTGGTGACAATTTCTAGGTATTTATTTGCTCAAATTAGAAACAAAAGATAAATCAAGCTTTTGATATTAAACAAGAAGTAAGCTTACCTGCATTGCTACTACTTTGCCTTTACTTTTGGAGCTAAGCGACCACTCGTAGCTGACAATCTCATGATCATCACTGCTCTGGTTTCCATTCAGTGTGATGAAGTTTTGAGGCAAAGTTATTGCCTGATTTGGTCCTGTGTTGGCAATGGGTGGGTAATCCACTGGTTTGTTGACTGTCAGAGATGCAATTGTGGAGTTCACTGCTCCATCTGAATCAATTACTGTTAACCTACAGGAGGAAGGAGGATATTGAAAATCCATTAGTTTGGATTTCTGCCAAGTTCAGATGCCCATGTTTCTCCTGCAACAGGAGATGGCAAAAATAACACCTAAAACAAAGCAAAGTCAAGAGCACTTTCCTACCCTAAGGTAAAGTGTTTCTAATGTGATGAACTGCTACAAAGGAAATCCAGATTCCTATACTCAGGTCTCAGGAAAATGATAAGGAAACGATTTCCAAACACTGCCTTGCACGATACTGAAAATATACCTGAAATTTTTAAAAACTCTCCCCATTCTGGGGTACAGGTGAAATTTTGACTCCATTTAAATCAATGGCAAAGCTCCCATTGACTTCAACAGAGCCAATATTTCATCCCCAGTCCCAAATTCCTAACAACACTTACTGAGTAAGAACCCAACAATTTAGCTCTCCATCTGAAATGTATTAATTCCTGTTAATAACTGAAGAAAAGATTGTTTGAGAAGTTCTGAAATTAGATACCAGACACAGCAGAGGTGAAGTAATTAACATTCATAGTGTCCTCTTTTTCCTTTGTGGAACTAAAATTATTTACTTTAGTGGGATTTAGCAGCATCCAAAATTTTTGAAGACAATGTCAATGGAGGCTAAGTCACAATACCAAAACAATGAAGTTATATTACTGCTAACAATAAACAAAATGGAAATCCCATTATACTTTAAATTGAGATATAAATCTACAAGTGAATGAAATTCTGAGGGAAAGCTACCTGGTTTAGGTACTTACACTGTGCTCTTCATTGTGGTATCAGAACACATCTTTAACTGAGCTCAGTTGTGCCTAATGTACATAACGGAACACTTGGAGGGAGTGCACTTGGAAGCTTTCCACAAAATTCGACAAACCAGTATAAAGCGATTTTATCATAAGAGGAAGGATAGTTTTGCAGTGAAAGCAAAAGGACCAGAAGGTAGGTGCTCGGAGTTCCATTCCCAGTTTTGCGACAGATTGCCTTTGTAACCTTGGACAAGTCACTTTAATGTCTCTGAACTTCAGTTTCCCTACCTGTACATGGGTATAATAAATGGTCACCTGACATAGGTCTTTTCAGACTTAATTCATTATTGTATGAAGAGCACTTTAAGATCCTTGCTCGGAAGGCATTCTAGAAGCATCCCCAATATGGGCAACGGGTCAATTTTCGGTCTCATTTACACCATTGTGAATATGGAGTAACTCATGAAGTCATTAGACCAGCTCAAGACTTACGTTTGTATAACTGAGAACACAATATGGACCTATATGTCAAAGCAAGTATTAGCACACAAAACTCGCACAGAACACCACACTTTACACACATGTATCTGAACTCTCTAAGTTCCAACACCTCAATGATGTTATGTTATTAAGCAATTTCATAACAATTGATTTTATATCAAATTTAGGGCTCACTTTAGCAGGCAAATCACCTGTTGAAGTCTGTGACAGTCCTGCCTATAAAGGGCGTGCAAGATTGGGCCCTAAACTAGAAGTTGCTAGAAAATGGAGAATTTATCATACTGAACAAGCACTCAGAATTACAATGGCAATCTCTGCTTTTGCACAGAAACCTGGATTGGCTCCAGTTTCAGCAGGCTATGCTGGGAGTCAAATGGTAACAGTGAAAAGGTTTTACTGAAGAAGTTAATGATTCTTGCAATATTGACTCACCAGAGTGCTTTGCAGTGATCAGTCTCCTAATCCCATCCTGTCTACAGTTAGTTCTAGAGCATGACTACAACAGTTGACTACATACTGATACCAAGGACACTTTTCCAACTTGTGGAATGAAAAATAATGAAATGAAAATAGTCTCTCCTCAATTATAGAAAACATTGCGGAGGGTGGGGGTTGAGGTTGAGATTCTGATATATCATTTTACATAACACCACGCTGCAAAGCAAGTTTTGATTTGCTGCAACATGTCAGTCTTGTGAAATCTATGTAAGTGTTTCTGCATTATCCTACTCCCTCAGATTCTGCAACAAGCTAAACTTAGGGGTACAATTTGCCAAAGCCATAGCCCTCTGTTTGAGGAGGCAAACATCACCACAAAGAATATTGTTTATTTGTATTACCATAGCACCTAAGAGCTCTAGTCATGGACCAGAAACCCAGTGTGCCAGGCACTGTACAAACAGAACAAAAAGATGGTCCCTGCTCCAAAAGACATACAAAAAGAAAAAAAATCTTGAACTGAAATCATGATGTGAGGCTTGAAACACAGGAGGAGGGAAAGCACCTCACTTACCGGAAAGTGTAATTTCCAGGAACAAGGTTAGACAAGTGCAAAACAGGCGTGTCAGCTGATGCCTTCTGTTCTTGCAAGGGACCTTTAATTTCCTCCCAGTGGTAACTCAGTATCTTAGTGTCATCTCTACTTTCTATACCAAGTAAAGAAAAATACCAGAGTCTGGTATTAACATCATGAATATTAAAAACCTCTCATACTAAGAAACTTTAATTGGTTTTCTATATTTATCTTTTCAGACATGTTCACACACACGAATGCACAGAGCAATCTCAATTTGCTGACAGGTATTAAACCACAACATCTGACCCACAGCAGTATTTCCCTATACTTAGATACAGATAACTCCTGGTTATGTTGAGGTAAACGTTGATTTTTTTAAATGGCAGCAAGTCTATAAATATGTAATTGTATAATATGGCAATTACATTGAGAAGGGGGTATATTTAGCTTCCTTATTCCATTTTAAAAAGGAAAAAAATCATGAAAGGATATATTATACCAAAAGACCATAGGTAATTCCACTCCAGCACTTAAGGTAGCTATCTATTTAGACCTCAATCATGCTTAATTTTAAAATATGCGAGTAGTTCAAGTGGCTTTTTTGTGTTCAATGAGACTACTTGTGCACGTAAAGTTAAGCACATCTGTAAGTGTTTGCATGATTGGGGCCCAAGGGTTGGCGATTAAATAACACCAATAAAAACAGAAAGAACAGCTCAGATGATGATGAAGAAGAGTGATATTCAACACAAAACAGAGACAAAGCAGAAGGAACAAAGGCAGGCAGGAGCCTTCAGAAAGCTTAACTCAATACTACAGCTGTGAAGAGTAGGAACAGCTAGAAAAGCGGTTGTAGAAGAGGTCTCAGCATCGCCTATGTCACATGGAGAGATTTCCATACTGGCCCTGAACAGATTGGCATGAAGGATGACAATGGGAACTGGAGGAAGGACAGGCTATGAGATTAGTATGTCTGTGGATCCAGTGGCTCCCAACACACTGCTCAAGTGGAGAAGCAGCTGAGGGGGCTGCACCAGAGCCCTGCACCCTGGCCCCAAATTGGAGGATGACTTTCATCTTCCCAACCTCCCCATACAACTTGATTATGTGAAGTCTGATTGACCGAGCTTTCTGTAGGTGAAGAGAGTAGAAGGAAAGAAAAAGAGTGAGAGCTCAAGAATGGATTATTCCATAACGAACTTCATTCAGCCTCACATTTTATACACATTCAGCCTGATTATCTCCTGCCATGCTCCTTGTTTAGACATACATGCCCTGATTCAGCAAGGTACTTAAACACATGTCTAACTTTAACCACATGAGTAGTTCCATCGACTTCAGTGGGACCATTCACATGCTTGAAGTTGGGCATGTCTTACATACCTAGGTGAATCAGGAGCTTATCCCTATGCAAAGCGAACGTAAAACACTACCACCAGGAAGAGTGACTTGATAGCATTCCCCACTCACATTCCCAGGCATAAATGACTGCAAAGTGGTGGAGAATCAAGGCCAAACTATATGGCCATGTTGCTTTCCACTTGAAAATGGATCCAGAGAGAGAAGCTTTCATATTTAAAAAAAATAAAAGGTAAACAAACACTAGAACGGAAACGATGGGGCTCAAATTTCCTGACAAACATCATAACCAAGTGTTGCTTCATCAATAGGACACAGATAGAGGATGTAATGTTATAAGCATATAGTACCGAGGCTCTTATATGATAAGTAGGAGATGGTGGTAATAAACTAAATGTACCATCCATACGAAACAACATTACAATTCTATATAAGGATTATAGCATAAAAACAAAGAGTTGTCCAGTACATACGACTGCCATCAATGAAGGTAGAAGTTGTAGGCAAAGACACCTCCTGTGCGTTGGGGGAAGCAACTGCTATGGGTGGTTGGTTTACTCTGACTGCTGTGTGAAAAAGAGGAACAGAAAACTCTTGTTTAAAGAAGACCTGCATAGAACTCTATTCTGCTGAGAGAGCTATCTGCCAGAACGATAGACAAATCAACATCCAACCAGTGAGCAGGAAGATTAATGCTTAGGCAGTGGGGAAAATAATGGAGGTTGTGTGTGAAATCAGATAGACTGTTAGGTGGAAAGTTTCTATTATTTTCTATGGTAAGAAGCTAAAGAACAGCACTTAAAACTTCTTTTCTTAAAGAACTATGAGCTAGATAATTAAACAGGAGGAAACTGATCAGCTTTGCTCAATATATTGTCTAACACTACCAGAAAATTGATTTCCTGCAAAGTTTGAGAGCTGCAATGCAGTTAGCTGGATACATGAAGTAATCCATGCAGTTTTGGAGCCACACTGCAGGTCTGTAAAACAGCAGTCCCGCTAACCTTAAATTTAGGATCCAGAGTGTGAGTGATTAGGGAGAAAGAATGATATGCTCTAATACCGCTACGGTCCAGATCCTTAGCCCAGGCGAAGTCCCCTTTGTGCCACTCCAGCAACACAAAGTGGATTTAAGGCCACCCCATTGGAGTATCTAGGAATTTCCCTGATGTCGGGGAATGCCCTAGTGACATAAAGCTAGCACAGGCAGTTCTAGAACACCTGCTGTACCTTCTGGGGCACAGTAGGGCAGTCCTCGGCTGGAGACTATTCCAAATGGCCTAAGTTCAATCAGTGCTGTGGCTGCTTTAACTTGTGAAAGGGGCCAGTTCAGCACCGAACAGCTGGGGGTGGTGGTGTATAGGGAGACAGACAGGTGAAATATTGCCCCTCCCCATAGGTGCATGGAGCTCTGGAACAGCTTGGGATTCCGCACACTGCACTTAATTTAATTTAGAAAAAATTCCCTGAAGAAATGTGTGGTACTGAATACAAATGTGTGTGTGGGGGGTTAGGCAACTAGTTATTCTTTTAAACCACTAATGAAGCTTTAAAAAAAGGTGACGAATGAGCCCTTGTGTTGAAAAATTTAGCTACTATTCCGGCAAACTGATTTACCTGGTTTGACAGTGACATTTACAAATCCTTCTCCAAATCCGTTTTCACCAGAAACAGTCACTTTGAAGGCATAGAGGCCTACTGAGAGCTGAAGCACAGAAAAGAGTGTTTCCAGTTACAGGCAGGAATTTCACAGAGATCATCTGAACATTTAAAGATTTGCCTGTCAGACTGTAAACAAGCAACTTGAAATCCAGGGCTCCATCTATAAAGGCATGCACAAAGCGTGCTGGTCATTGCCCAGTGGTGGGGATTGAGAAGAAGCCACTTAAGACACATTTACTTTGCCCTAGAAAGCAGTTCTCAACCAGGGGTCCGAGGGCTTCTGGGGGCCCACGAGCAGATTTCAAGGGGTCCGCCATGCAGCACTGGCATTAGACTCTTTGGGATCCAGGGCAGAAAGCCAAAGCCCCGCCATCCAGGGCTGAAGCCAAAGCCTGCACAATTTAGCTTCACAGGGTCCCTTGTGGTGTAGGGTCCAAGACAGTTGCCCTGCTTGCTACTTCCTAATGCTGGCCCTGGCTTTGATGTGCAGAAAACCAGTTGTTGTGGCACAAGTGCGCCGTGTGTTTTTAACGGCATGTTGGGGTGGCCTCAGAAAGAAAAAGGTTGAGAACCTGTCCTAAAAGATCATCAGACTCCTCTGAAAAACTTGATATGCCTAGTGAAGACACTGACATGGGCAGAGAAAACAAGGGAGCCTTGACAGTCAGTAAAACAAGAATAAACTTCTCTGTGATGCATAACATATAAATTAGAAGGACCGGAGGTCCCATTTCACTCTAACGCTATAGCTCACCAACTTTTTCTTTCTGTTCAGGAACGTTAGGACAGATCCCCAGCTGATGTAAACTGAGCACGTAACAGCTCCACGGTCTTCAGCAGAGCTCTGCTGATTCACATTAGCTGAGGATGTAGCCTTTTAGCTAGCAGGTAGAATTGACTTATAAACCAACAATCCCAGAGCCGATCTGATAACATGCTGAGGGAAGCACAACTGAAGTATTTGTAACAAATCAAAGATGCCTCCAGTGCAGACCGCAAAATGTCCTGCAGCAATTATGAGAGTGTAGTGGGACTAAACTACGTCTTGCTTACTTGAGAGAGCTTCAGTGTCCGTGTACGCTTTCGCTCCATTTCAGCCTCATAGTCAGCAGGGTGACTGATCAAGCTCCATTCATAGCTGTAGGCGGTTTCTGGGCGTGAAAAAATTGTACAATTATTAGCCTTGCCTTCAATATAAACAACTATACAGACACACGGGGAAAAAATGAAATGAGGCTGAATGTCTACAATGCAAAATAGTCAGAAACAATGACTTAATAAAAATATAAGAACCACATACTGGGTCAGATCAATGATCCACTTAGGCCGGTATTCTGTCTTCAGACAGTGGCCAATGCCAGATGCTTCAGAGGTTATGAACCGAACAGGGCAATTATCGAGAGATCCATCCACTGTCATCCTGTCCCAGCTTCTGGAACTCAGAGGCACAGGGGCACCGAGAGCATGGGGCTGCATCCCTGACCATCTTAGCTAATAGCCATGGATGGACCTCTCCTCCATGAACTTATCTAGCTCTTTTTTGAACTCAGTTATGCTTTTGGACTTCACAACATCCCCTGGCAATGAGTTTCACAGGTTGACTGTGTGTTGCACAAAGAAGTACTTCCTTTTGTTTTAAACCTGCTGCCTATTAATTTCATTGAGTGACCCCTGGTTCTTGTGTTATGTAAAGGGGATAAATAACACTTCCCTATTCGCTTTTTCCCCTCCAGTCACGATGTTATAGGCCTCTCCCATATCCCCCTTTAGTTGTCTCTTTCTGAGCTGAACGATCCCAGTCTTTTTTACTTCACCTCATATGGAAGCTGTTCCATGCCCCAAATCAATTTTGTTGCCTTTACAAAAGGTTGTATTTGCTAGTTATGAATATGCTGTCTGTATGTGTGCATCATTTTTGTATTTGAAGTTATGAATATTGGATATGTACTTGTATCGCAATGTGTTTGATTCTAAGTAGCATCAGTGAAGCATTTGGTCAGCTTCTTGAGAAAGGACTATTCTGAGTAAGTGCCCAACCAAGAAACACTTAACTGACAATGGACTTTGGGAGACGCCAGTCCACATCTGAGCTTTCCTGGGAACATTCAAACTAACATGTAAACAATGGCATCAACCTGCAAAAAGCTGAATCATTCATGGACATGTGACTTGCCCAAGTGGCTACAAACTCCATCTTGTTGCTGTGATTTTGCACAGAAGAACAAAGGGGTTTCTGCCCACAAGAGAAAGAATATAAAAGGCCCTGGAAGCCTCTCCATTTTGTCTTCAGCTGGCTCAAGAGATGGTCTCTCCACCCCAAAGAAATGCATGAAAGAAACTGGAACAAAAGTCTGTAACTACGGGGTGTGAGTAATTGCTGGACCCAGGCCATAAGCCACAACGTTGGTCTGAAAAGGATTGGGCCCAGACTAGGAAGGCGTCTAGTCTATGAAAGAAGCTTACTGGGACATCTCTAAGGGTGAGATTTACCTGTATTCAGTTTTCTAATGTATTAGGCTTAGACTCGTGTGTTTTGTCTTATTTTGCTAGGTAACTTACTTTGTTCTGTCTGTTATTACTTGGAATAACTTACATCCTACTTTTTATACTTAATAAAATCACTTGTGCTTATTAACTAACCGAGAGTAAGTAATTAATACCTGAGAGAAAACAGCTGTGCATATCTCTCTATCAGTGCTACAGAGGGCGGACAACTTATGAGTTTACCCTGTATAAACTTTATACAGAGTAAAATGGATTTATTTGGGTTTAGGCTCCCAGAAAGACTGAATACTGGGTGCTGGGAAAGTCCTTCTTACCTGAAAAACCCCTGGACTAAGTGAATCTTAGTTTCTGTGCACTGCAGGGGGCGTGGCCCAACCTCTTGGTCTGTGCTGTAGACGACTGGAGTGTCTAGCTCAGCAAGACGGGAGTGGAGGGAAGCCTTCTCTGGCATAGGGTTTTTTTCCCAGTGGTATCCCAGCACATCTAGTGACAGTCTTGAGGGAGTACCTGTCACCCAACCCGTCACAGTATCATCTGCAAATTTTGACACCTCACTGCTTACCCCTTTTTCCAGATCATTTATGAATATGTTGAACAGCACCGGTACCAGCTCAAATCCGTCTGGGACCCTGCTATTTACTTCTCTCCCCTATGAAAACTTCTGATGTTTGAGTCTGTGATCTGAATCACTGCTCCATATAGTATGCGTCAAGTTGCTGCAACATGCTGTAACTCAGTGACATGAATGGTGGTGGGGGAAGAGGGATGCAAATTAATGGACTCCGCAGGTACTTTAGCATGAGTACTTACTCTCCTCACCATCACTGACACCAGTTGCTGAACTGTCCTGGTGCTAAACACTTATGCACAAAGAATTCATTCTTTGCACCAGGCGATGACAGCATTAAGAAAAGTTCAGCTTAGCGTTTGCAGCCTAAGTTTGTTTTTAGCAGATAGTATAAGTGGACACATTAGTCCAGATCCTCCCTAGCGTAAATGTGTGTAACACCAGAGGAGGAGCTGGTTAATTAATTTGCATGCTGAAGACAAAAAACACACCCACTAATCTCTAAAACCCCCTTTGAAATGCCCCTCTGAAGCTGGTGCCACAGAGAACTGTCTCCGCAGATGAGAAGGGGAAGTTCTGCCCCCTGGATCCCCTCCTAGTTGTGGCTGTACATACAGCCTCAAAGCCAATCTGTGTTCATGTGTCAATTTTTATGTCTCCTTGTTTGAAAAGATTGTTAAATTCACCTGTGCGGGGTGGTGGCACAACAAAGGCATTCAGTTCAACTTCATTTTTTGGTAGAGTCACCTGTAAGTTATCTCCAGCTGACACCACGAGTTCTTTTACTGTATCTGAAGAAGATAAAAGCATTACATTTTAAAAAAACAGAATAAAGGGGAAACGGATTTGAAAAACAAATTGTAATAGGGATTGCATATTTATTGTACATCCTCTGGCAACTTTCTGGGGAAAGATGGGGGAGAATTACATTTTCTTGATAAATTATCAAGAATAATCATAATTACAGATTAATCTTCTCTCACCAGCCTACACTTGAGAATGGCTCCCCCTGAAACTGAAATCAAAATTAACTCATTTTTGTTTTAAATCAATGTTTGTGATTCTTCCGTACACCGTGTATATTCATTTTGCTTTGAACACATAAAAATCATAACTCCCCCCCACAGAGCCAATGTGTTTTTCCTTAATAAAAGTATGGAAATTTGGAAGACTAAAGGGTAAAAGTGCTGAATTAGAAAGGACTTGTATGAGAACCGGAGCATGTCTGCATTCAATCTCTATGTAGTTTTTCTCAAGTTTCCCAGTCACTAGTTTTCCATTTCCATCAGATACCTATAGAGGAGACACAGTTTGCTGTCTAAGGGCCACATTTTGGCTAACCCTGTAAATGTGCACTAGAGAAAGAAGAGAGTAAAGGAAGCCTCCTCCAGCCTCCAAACCCCCATACGTGATGCTTCCAGAAAGCCACTGCTCATGTTCCCCAAGTACAGACCAGGAACCAGTTAGCAAAGTAAGAAGCAGTCTAAATCTCAAGAAAGGCATAGCCAGGCAGACTCGGAGCAGTCAGTTCCTGCAGACCTGCTAGCACCCAGAGGTCAGTGCCGACTCTTTTTACAGGTACGTGCTACTGCTTCATGCACTCTCCCTAGAACGCCCTGAGGCACTCTTTTTCTGCAGGATGCCGCAGATTGCATCTGCTCTGCTTCGATAGCTCTACCCAGACTACCAAACCCAACTGTGTCCGTTGTGCTTAAAAGGCACAATTCAGCCCTAAATTCAATCACATGTGTTCTTGAATCAGTCAAACAATTCTCAGTGATTCTGATGACAGGCTTCTGAACAGTTTCTAATGCCTTTGTTCTTGGGAGCATTCCAAAGAAATCACAACCAGCCGAGTCAGAACTAAAAGAGATTACACCAAATAAAGTAACACAACACTTACTAATGCAATAGGAGCTCGCTTTTCCACCAACTGTGTACTGTTTATACATTAGCATGATGCTGCCATTGACATGATTAATATGCTATTCATAGCGTCACATTTTCAATGTCCATAAAAACAGCAGGAGAACATGGAAAAAACAGCTTGGCTAAAAGGTGACTGTATGCTTTGCATCTTATTTCATGCTGCCCTCCCGCTAGGAACAGCCTTCTACTTCTTGGCCACAAAGAGTCCTTCCTCTCTTCCTTCAAACCACTCTTCCATCTACAAGGTCCACAGATCCTTTAACCACTGGGATTTGTACAGCCGTGCACTTTCAGGCAGGGTTCAGTCAAACAGAACTATATATACCCAGGGTTTTATAATCCTTCCTCACTACTGAGAGACCGCAGCCTGGAACACCCTGCTACCACCCTGCATTTGCTGATGCCCAAATGTCCAGTTTGTACATTTTGAGCCCAGCAGACCTCATCATCTGGGGCAGAAGATCTCTGAGCCCAGGAAGCTGGTACCACTCCGAGCGAGTGGGCTTTGATGCCAGCTGCTGGAGAGATTCTTGTCTGGAAGGCTTCATATATGCACTATCCAACCCTCTTGAAATAGAACATTTTGATGCTCTCTTTTCTTTGGATGAGAGAGAGCAGATCAAGCACTGAACTTGCAAAAGGCCTGTATGCAACTGATTTAGAGCTGAGGTCTCCACGAGCATCCAATGTATGCTAGAGCTTCTCTCTTGGGTGGACAGGATCACAATTTCTTTAGTTCTGAAAAACTGAGTTAGTTTTTGGGATACAGGCTGGGTCTTTATGAAAACCACCTTTTCATTGTGGAATGTGCTATAGTGCTCCTCCATGGGTGAAGCCCCAGGCTCTGACACTCTCTGCGTAGAGGTGATGTCCATCAGGAAGCCATCCTTGGTGGAGAGGAAATACAGGGATACCTTCCTGAGGGGTTCAAAGGGATGCAGAGTCAGTGCATTAAGAACCACATTGTGGTTCCATGGCAGCACTTGATTAATCTTAAAAGGATGAAGTAATGATGCAGCACTGAGGAAACACCAGAGGGAGGGAGGTGCAGTGCTACCTGCCCCTTGCCTTCTCCCAAGTCCCATTTTGAGTCCTCTTCAGCCCTCTCCCTCCCTTGGATGCTACTGAGGAGAGGCAGGAGGGAGCACGGAAAAAGCTGCCTGGCCTGTGGTTGCAGCCACGCACCATTGCCTGAGGTGGGGCTCACCCCATTGCTCAGGGGCCCCCTTTGTATCTTTTTGTCATGGTAGGGGGGACTGACACCTGCTTCAGGGTCCTGCTTTCCTGCGGGTTTAGGTCCAGGCTGGCTGCTCCTGGCTCAAGAGAGAAATTCCGCAAAAATCCCTGCCCTGATGGTTCTACTGAGATGTGCAGGGCTCTTCTGTCAGGCACTCCATGAGCAGAGTGGAGCAAACCGCACATGTTCAGGCTTTCCCCTTCTTCCCATTCTCCTCCATGCTGAACTCGAGTTTTACTGTCTAACAGTCGAGCAAAACACTGACTTTTGGAAATATATTTGCACACTGATATTATCATCATCTCCTCCATAGCAGGTAGGGAGTAAATGTCTACACTGCATACTAAGCCTGGGCTCTGACTCAGGTTTGAGTCCAAGCCCCGCTGCTGCCCACATGCAAACCAATCTGACTTAGGTCAGAAACCAGGACTGGTTCCTAGGGCCTCCTGTGGGGGGGTGGGTCAGAGCCCAAGTTCTGCTGTGACTTCGGTCCAAGCCTGTCATTTTGCAGTGTGGATGCAGCTCAAGCCACATACCCAAGTCAGAAGGTCTGAATAGTGCAGTATGGATGTGATAGCATGGCTGTGAGACCCGGTTCCAGCAACTGTAAGCCCAGGCTTACAATGCAGTGTGGACACTGAAGCTTGGGCTTGGAAACACTGTGTCAACAAGCCTAGGTCTCCCAGGACCCAGCTCAGAGTGCAGTGTAGATATACCCAGAGTGAGAAAGCTTTATCAAATGGGGCCAGGCTTGCAGCACGCTGTAAAAGTAATGAGACTCTAAATTAACCTGCTCGCCTCTGGAAGCTCATTTCACAGCCAGTCCTTCTCAACTGAGAGCACCTTCTAAGCATTTCTATCCATACTATCCATTGCCAAAATGAACTCTGGCTTTCAGGGCTTTTTTTCATGCAACCTGTGTCACCACCTTAAAGTGCTGATACACTGTGTTTTGATATAAAACCTGCACTGTCCCACTGAAGTTGGTAATCAGAAATGACCAGCGCCACCAACATTGCACTCAGTGTTAGCACTGTCTGGGCAGCGGAGTAGGGCTATTTGCCTTAGGAGGAGTCAACATTTCTCAACTGCTTTATTTTTCAAAGTTCCGCCTTGAAGAAGAAAGTTACCCGCTTTGTCAGCAGTGGTGGGAGATGTGACCTGCAGCGTGACAGTGGCCTGAGAGATGACAGAACTAGCTGGAAATGGTGTGATCCCATCTTGTGTCAGACTCCAGGGGGCTGTTGTTGGGATTTGGGTTCTCTCTGCGATAGCTTGGGTAGATTCCAGATTGTCTGAAGGAGGGTTATGAGAAGGCTTTAGAACCTATAAGGGGAACAGTAAGGGTAAAATTATTATGAATAAATCATTTTCCCTAGTCAGATATACATTATTTATAATGCATAAACTGAGCCCAGCGATGCGTGTCATTGGGATATCCTGAACACGAAGAAGAACATTACCAATGAAGGCCCACATTCTCCCATCATATTTTTAAGAAATTGCTTTCAACCTCAACAGGAGTTCCACATGCAGACCAATGCAAGAATATGGCTATTAACATACAATTTGTCACACTCATTTGTGTCTAGTCTTAAATTAAGACTCAGCTTTTCAGGGCAGGGGGCCTGTCCACCTTTGTGGGTAATGATCCTTATCTACTGATAAGTACCTGAACACTGACCTTCTAGGATGAAAAGCAGCGTTTTCTGTAACCATGTAACGTCCATTAATAATACTTAGCATTTATATGGTGCTTTACATATTCAAAGCACTACACAAATACTAATAAATCATCACAATGCACCTTGGACATAGGAAAGTATTACTATCCCCATTACACTCACTTATTTTATTGAACAGAGGCCAGGATTTGAAATAACTTGGCCACGGTCACACACTGACGCAGCGCCACAGCCTGGATTCAAACGCAAGGAATTTCTGAGTCCCGACCCTGTGCATACTCCCGTAGACCACATTGCCTTAGTGCACATTAGAATGCATGTTGCATGGGGAGCTGTTAAAGGACGATGCATTTTGAAGGCCAGAAAGCCAGAATACCATACAGACACATTGTAACCCAGATCCATGTCCACAAGTCTGAAAGTTTAAACTGGGATCCCTATACCCAACTACCAGAAGCTTTACTCCTTACTGTCTGATAAATATCTGAGTGTCTTGCCTTGATCCAAGTAGCACTGCATTGCAATTACACTAGCCAGGAGGGCTGGGTTTTTTTAAAAGAGCACACTCTTTTCTTATACTGTCACATACAGTAGGGTGACCAGATGTCCCGATAAAATCGGGACTGTCCCGATATTTAGTTGTTTGTCCCGTGTCCTGAACGATGTACGGTCGGCATGCCATTTGTCCTGATATTTTGCTTCAGCGGCACTCCAGCTTTTTTTTTGCTTGGGGTGGCAAAAAACCTAGAGCCGGCCCTGGTGTGGGGGTGAGCCTGTGGCTGCCCCCCATGTGTCCCAATATTTTGGTCTTGTCATCTGGTCACCCTACATGACAGTAGTGGACAATGAAACACTGATTTCCTTAGGGACTACTATACTAATCTATTTTGATTTGAAAAGGACCTATAAAGCAGAACATTACGGTGCACACGTCACTACTTCTTCTGGGATCTTGAGGCATCCCTACCTCTTTCCCCAGTTTGTCAATGGCTTTTACAGGTGGTTGTCCAGCTGCTTTGCTTTCAGTGGACTCCAGTGGGAATGGTGTCATCTCAGCGAGAGATGGCATTTTCTCCTTGGCATGTTCAATAGGAACAGAGTTTGAATTGGACCCACTTTTAGTCATGAGATTTTCCAGTCTACTGCCTTCCCTGTGCTTTTCAGCCAAATCCTCATGGTTGTCTTCAGTATCAGCTAATGTAGGGTTGAAGCCATTTTCACTGGTCACCACCAGGCCCCAGTCTGTGTAATCAGTGCTCTCTTTCTGTTTGTGCTTGATGCTCAGCTGAAAGGGGTCCTTCTCCAAGTCCCTGTAGTCATCAGTGTATTCAGGTATCTCGTCAAGGCTGTGATCTTTGCTCAGCAAAGAAAGCTCCTTCAGGTTACTCACTTCCTCAGAGGGCTCACTCTGTAGTCCCACAGAGTGAACCATATTTGGCAGCACCTGTCCATACCCTAGCAATGCACCTGGCCTCTGAGAAGGCCTAAGTACAAATGTAAGATAAGACTTCACTGTTTCAATTTTCTTAGGTTCACAATTTTCTTTATGCTGGCAGTTCACAATGTAGCAGCGCCGTTCAAACATCCAGGACAAGTCACAACCCGAAAGATCGCAGCAAGCCGCTGTGCAGTCTGACATCGACATGGCATGGGGAACTCGCATGATTTTAGTGGTGTCTAAATTAGGAGATATCACTGCGTCTGCATACGTGGCTCCTTCCGTGCACTGCTCACAGAAATACCCTGAAACAACATACACTGACATTAGGCAGAGAACTACAATCACACAGCTTTAGAAGCTGCCATCTTGCCTTGGAGGGACTTTTCATTCAAGGGCAAAAATGTAAACAATATTAAGATTAAATATAAATCATTTTACCATGCACAAGTTTTGCCATTATTTTTCTTACAGGTTTGCTAATTCTTGAAGATATGGGTAATAAGAGTGTGTGTGCATTAAGAGTAATATTTTACACTCACGTAGCATTTCTCATCCGATGGTCTCAAAGCTTCTTGCAAAGTATCTCTTATCCCATTTTACAAATACAGATGCTGAGGCAAAGAAGTTACATGACTTGCAGAACATCCTACAGCAAGCTAGTAGCGGGGCAGGGAACATAAGAACCCTGATGGCACAACATACATATTGTGACACTAGTAGACCAGGTGCCAGGTTTTGCCAAGGCTGTAGTCATCAGCTGAGCACTGACAAATTCAGAGCTGGAAACCAGACCAGCTCACATGTATGTTAGTATTGTTCAAGACAAGTGTTAGACTTGTAAGATGTGTTCAGTGTTTAGGCAATAATTTTACTTGTAATGTCTGTATCTTATGCTGTAAGGTAGTATGTAACTTTTGCTTTATAACTGTAAAAATGCCTGCTCTGAACTTGTGAACCCAGGCAGGAGCAGTGGTTCACCCACCCATCAAGGAGGACTATCAAAACTAAGTGGAAAGAAAAGGAGTACTGGTGGCACCTTAGAGACTAACCAATTTATTTGAGCATGAGCTTTCGTGAGCTACAGCTCACTTCATCAGATGTATACCGTGGAAACTGCAGCAGACTTTATATACACACAGAGAATATGAAACAATACCTCCTCCCACCCCACTGTCCTGCTGGTAATAGCTTATCTAAAGTGATCAACAGGTGGGCCATTTCCAGCACAAATCCAGGTTTTCTCACCCTCCACCCCCCCACATAAATTCACTCTCCTGCTGGTGCTAGCCCATCCAAAGTGACAACTCTTTACATAATCAAGTCGGGCTATTGTGAAACTAAGTGGGCCATTGTGAAATATCACAATACAAAGACTGGGTTAATGGCCCTCTCACACCTGGGCAGGTGCTACGTGCAAGGAAGTTCATCCCATTATCTTGAATTCTGGAAGAAGGAAATAAAGAGAGCTGACATGAAAATTCTTCATCTCTTTGCTGTTTGGCTCTCAAAGGACTGGAGTTAGGAAACAAAAGCAGGGATCCCCAGGGTCAACCTAGGTTAGCCCTGAAAGACATTCAGTGCTGACAGATTACTACAACTCCTCCTCCTGGGAGAATTCTGCACCAAAAATTTAAAAATTCTGCACATGATATTTTAGAATTCTGCATATTTTATATGCCAATATAATCATGCCAGTTTCAATTTTGGTAATTTATTTCCAAATACCTGTCAGCAAGTATGTCTGTAACAATACAGACGACCAAAAAAGATTCAGGAAATGTTTTTTTGACAAATAGATTCCTTACTAGGCATATTAATACAGAACTTTGAGTAAATAATTCATTTAAACTACAGTACAGAAACATATTTCAAGCACCCCTCAGAAGCAGTGCAGAAGCTTGGGGGAATCGGGGTAATGGAGGAGCTAAGGGAGAGGGAAGTAATTGGTGGGCAGGAGCCTGGGAGTGATCCTGGAGGATTGTTGGGTGTGGGTAGGAGAACTATGGAACGGAGTGGGGGGGGGGGCGAGCGGGGGAGAAATTATTAGGGAGTCTGGGAGCCTCACCCATGTAGACCATGGCTGACCCCTAGGCTTTCCCATTCAATCAGGCACATCTGCCCCCATCCACAATAGTCCCTGCACCCCCCTTCCCCTGTTCCCATGTGTCCATGAACCCCTACTCAGCTGCCTCTCTTTCCCCTTCCCGATGTGTCCCTGCAACCTCCCCCATCCCCATATGTCCCTGAACCCCAAACTGGTTTTTTCTGCTGGTGTCGAAAGAATATTTTCTTCCTTTGGACTAATTCATTCCAAATTGAGACCTGAAAAAGCAGATTATGAACAAACAGTAAAATGAAGGTGAAGACGACTGAGTGAGCTGTAGAAGCCAATATTTTAAGTTTCTCATGTTGACCTGGCTGACACAGTCAATTTAATTTTTTTTTGCTTTTAAATATTTCATCTAACTATTTTAGTTAAAAACAATTTTAACAAAAACAAATCTGATTTTAAAAAACTTGAATGTTTAACTAAATTCAAAAATTCATATGCTTGTTTTGTTAAAATATTATATGTTTGCCGTTGAAGAAAAAAATCCAGAATACATAACGTTGTTTTAGTTAAATAAAACAATTTAAATGTCTGTCTGGTGATGTTCTTCTCCTAATACAGCCTGGCAAGAAAATCCTCCAAATATTAATGATTAACCTGTTGAATTGGAGATAGTTCACCTCCCAATGACTTCATAAATATCTGCTTCAATTACCTTTGGTAAATGAAATAACCAAACAATCATTCATTTTCTGATATAGCTGTAAAACTAATCTGAAAAGTTTTCAAAATATATCACTTTAAAAATGTATAGTGTGTACCTTCTAAAAACGAAACCTACATCTATCTCTGAGTTGTGAAGAATATGTATTAAGGTTATAACAACCAACAAGCATGCACTTTTATGTAGAAATCCAGAATTCAAATTGAGTCTTCCTGACTAGTGATTTAAATCATGATTTAAATCAATTTCATTTAAATCTAATCCACCCTGGCCCAATCCCTCATGAAAACATGTTGCAATTGGCAGAAACAGCCTGGAAAATTACCCACAACTCTTTCTACACCTGATTCTGATACCCTTATTTATGATAAACAGCACCTTATCCCAGGAGCAGCCCCATTGACTTCACTGAGACTCCTTGTGGAGCAAGGTGCTGCTCAGTGGGAGTAAGGGGATCCCAAACTGGACCTGAACGAGTAAGGATAAGGTGCACTGCAGAGTATGGTATCCTTGGGCAGGCAGACTCTCTGCTCAACTGCTACTGTTCCCTCCCGCAGCATGACAGAGAGATGGTAAGGCAGGATTTTGCCCTGAGTTTGCAGTGCTCGCATTTTGAGAGGAGAAAAAAAAAATCTTTTGACTTGCAAATGGACATTTAATAAGGCACTAATAGAGCATAAATGCCTCCCTGTTTAAGAGCAGGTTGAACAAACACCTGTCAGGGACAGTCTAGATAATACTTAGTCCTTCCTTGAGTGCAGGGGACTGGACTAGATGGCCTCTCGAGGTCCCTTCCAGTTCTTTGATTCTATATTTACAGCAGCACTTTTCTGACTACAGCTACAGTTTAATACAGGGCTGGGGTTTTGTTTGTGCCTGTATTTGTATTCCAGCTAGAACTCTATTCAAGGGAACATGAACGTAAAATAACAGCTCCTGTACAACAGTGTGCGATTCTTCAGCTTATCAGCACCTTCATTCTTCTCTCCCACACCAAGTATACTATAATTAGTTCCTCCACATTTCCATTCACCTCTGAGAATATCAGGGATGCTGTTGCAGAGGTCTATGAAAACACTTACCATAAATCAGTACTTTAAATGTGCTACCCAGCTTCTGACAGGGCAGCTGCAGGAGCTCATGGTTAAAGGAGAGGGCTGGGAGGTAGGAGACCAGTTTAACTGCTGTGTGATTTAGACATATTTATCCACATCGATAAAAGCATAATAAAACGGGAACTTGGAAAAACAACAAAATCTCTTGTAGGGTAACACAAAGGTGTGCCTCAGGTTCGTGTACAAGAATAAGTAAACAACCCTTCATTAAAAATAGGTAGAAAGCCCAGACTTTCAAAAACTACTGATTACTTGGATGCTCAGCACTTTCTCTGAATCAGGTGCCTTGAAGGCTTCCCAAGCTGGGCACCCAAATATTCAGGCACTCAAAACAGTAACAAAAATAATGACATCCAGCCCTTGTATAGCACTGGTCATCAGCATTTTACCCAGGAGGTCAGCATCACTTCCCTCACTTTACAGGTAGAGGTAACTGAGGCACAAAGAGGTGAGATGACTTACCTGACATCACACAGCAGATCAGTGGCAGAGCTGAAAACAGAGTCCAGGTCTCCTGAGTCCCAGGCCATTGATTTAGCCACTAGGCCCTACTGCCTCTCCCATCACTAGATACTTTTGAAAACTGCGGCCTATACTTTTTATAAGTGAATTTCATGCTGATGCAACGTGGTAGATCAACATTCCCACAGACTGTAGTCCTCCATTTACCCACAGAGTAGTTACAGCATGGATCAGTTTTACCGGCCAAACTATAGTTCAATCTCCATGCCCTAGCCAGCCCTGGGCCTCTCGGAGGGAAGCGGTTGTTTCAGATCAGTGATTCTCAACCTTTTTTATACTGTGTCTCTATGTCACAAAAGCAGGAGTTTCAGGACCCCTTCTCATCCATTCATTCAGAAAGGAAGAGTAGCAACGACCCTCCTGGACCTGTTCACAGCCCCCAGGTTGAACACTTATGTTTTAGATCTTTTACAATTTCCCCTGCATAAGCAGGCATTCACCCTGTTATGTCTAAGCATTACAGCATAGGTAGGTAACTTAGTCTTCAGATGTGCTGAGTACCCATAACTCCCCTGGATGTCAAATCTGGCCAACAAAACAAAAAAACAGTGTCAAATCTGACCATCTGAAAGTCAGCTCAAGAAGTTCAGTGGTGCCCAGCATTGAGCAACACACATCACCGAGGGAAGCTCTACACTTAAAAAGATGCAACAGTGCAGCTGTGCCACTGTAGCTCTACAGTGAAGATGTTTCCCCCATCAGCAGTGTTAACCCACCTTCATGAGAGACGATAGCTATATCGATGGGAGAAGCCCCCTGGTCGACACAGCACTGTCCATGCTAGGGGTTAGGTCAGTATAATTGCGTTTCTCATGGGTGTGAATTTTGCTCATGGGTGTTTTGTGTTGCTCATGGGTGTGAGCGGCACAGTTATACCCATGTACGTTTATAGTGTAGACCTGGCCTGAGTGTTTTGGAAAGTCAGCTGCTGCCCTTCCATATGGATGCACAGTAGCAGATTTTTCAGGAGATGCAGTGATATGCATTACTCCTGACAAGGAACAATTGAGCCCACTGGGCCTAAGCCAAAGCCCCATGAAGTCAATGGAAGCTTTGCCACCGGCTTCACTGGGAGCACCAACTGGCCCATTGTAGAGTCTGAAGCAATAACTGGGCACAATTGGATGATGCAAGGATGAAATTTCAGCCTCAACACTACATTTCTTTGTTGGTTGGTTTCAGCTGGGATATGAAAGCCCAGCTTTCAAAGGGGACTCAGTTGGATCTCCAGTTTTCCTATCTGCACTCCACAGTGGTCCCAAGTGAGAGAATTTTGATGTCTATCTGATTTGTGAGAAACTTGCTGGAAAATTCATTACTTAGATGGTCACGTTTTAACACTTGTGCCTGCAAAACTGACCCCAATTGACTGCAGGCATAAAATTAAAGTCGTTTTTAAAAACGGTGCCTACAGTCAATTGTGGTCAGAAAGTAACATGCCATTCCACTCAGAAAAGCGACTGTGCAAAAATAGCATCATGCAGTTCCACATTTATAATGCCTGAATGACTTGCAGATCACGTGTGCTCAGTTTACAGTTAAAAAGATGGTTTTCCTAATTGCCAGCGCTGCAAAGTCATGCTGGGAGCATTCTGGCTCATGCAGCATCACCAGCAGTAAAGGTTCTGTAGGCCAAATACACCTACATCTGTGCTACCTTATACCTGCAGCAGGCTTGCACAGGCATAACTGAGGGCATAATTTGGAGATCATGGAGTTGCACAAGTGGCCCTGTCACCGATGTTAGTAATTCTGTTGATAATGCGTAAACCAGTAAAGAATAATCTCACATTCCCAGATCTGTTTTGGGCTAACTTTAGGAAAAATTAATAAAGACAATTTCCCCCCTCCCCCACTAAAGTCTGCGGACATAGCTCTTCATACATATGCAGGGAGCACAACTGCTGAGTAAGAAGGCACCATTTTTACAGTCACTTTGTAAAGTAAAGTTATTCCTTATAAGGACAGGTTTCAGAGTAACAGCCGTGTTAGTCTGTATTCGCAAAAAGAAAAGGAGTACTTGTGGCACCTTAGAGACTAACCAATTTATTTGAGCATAAGCTTTCGTGAGCTACAGCTGTAACTAACTGAGGTTTCCTATTCTCTCACTCTCAGCTTCATAGGCCAACTGATGCATGAATGGCATGGAGATTGTGGTAATTTACTAGGCACCAAATTGTGTTTGGCCTGGTGATCACACAGTAATACACTGTAGGTTATCAGGGTTGTTTAGAGGGCAGATGGAAGCCCTGCATGATTATGATGACAGTGCACATGGACTGGTTTGGTCATAGGATCTAACAGTAAGCTGTGCAGCAGGAGGGTTTTCTGTGTTCTAAGTGAGAAATATCAGATGGAATTAATCCAGCCATTAAGGACTGCAATGGGGAACCACTGATAAGGAAGAGTGGGTCAGTTTTAACCCCTGTCCCTTTAAGAAACTGATTAGTTGTCAAGCTGATGCTCTGAGATTCCCCCCATCCCACTTACTCCCTCTCCAGCATTCTTGGCCCTGGCCTCACCATAGCCAGTCAGAATTGGCTGTGGCAGAGGAGATTTTAGGGGAACAATTCAAAGCAGTCCCATCTCCTGGAGACTGAGCATACACACACAGTGCTCCTGGCTCCTGCCATTGTGGGAAACGTGGGACAGACTCAAAGCCCAAGCTTGGCCACGCTGCCACTACTCAGCCAGGCTAGACCTAGATTTTAAAGCTGTAGGCAGGAATCCTGCTAATGCCCAAGAAAAACAAGCTGAAACTGCAAACATATATTTCTAGCTGAGGGGCTGTTTCTAGCCATAGCTAGTTCTCAATCCCTAGGCTTGCTGGAGTCACAAGTTCAAATCCTCAAAGGATTGACTCAGCTCTTCATCCTTCCAAGGTAGATAAACTGAATTCCGTGTAGTTTACTACATAAGCATCTTTTGATACAGACCTTAACCAAGGTCACATGGGCACAATCTACATGAAGATGGAAGATCCAGTGTTAGTTTTCATAAGGGCAGGGTAGGATGGGGTCTGCCCCAGTATCCTGGCCCAAAATCTCCTGTCCCCACACCACTGTGCTCTGGGCTGGCTTCCACATCCAGAGGTGGCTGCATTTCAGTGGTGTTATGTGTACGTTTATTTTGGTCGGAGCTTTTGAGAGAAAAGATGCAACAGAAGTGCAAAATATTATATTTTATTATCCTTCTTCAGCATTATAAAGGGCTGAGATACTTTTGATGAGATTCTAGAAAAAAAAAAAAGAAATAGTTGTCTCCCAAGATGAGAACTCTAATTCTAACTTTCAAGCCAGAGCCAATTTTCACAGCTGAGTTATAAGCCTCTGAAGAATAGGATTTATAACATAAATGCTGACAAAGGCTTAACTCCAGCAGCTTTAGCAGGGACCTATAAAAATCACTATCCTCAAAACCAGAGAAGCCAGATTAGCCAGAAGTTCATCAAAATCTGAAGCGTCACTGCATCAGTTTCTGAGGGGATGGCGTACACCTCTGTACATAAGGAATACGATTTCATTCTCTCTCCACAGGCTGCTTCCATATTATTTAGAGCCTCTCCCTCCCTGAAATCCTGTAAGCTTTTACACAGAGATACTTCAGGGAAAGCAGAAGGCCTGTTTCTTGCTTCAGAGACCATTCTAATTGCAGATTAAATACTGGGGGAGGGGGGAAGAGCAAATAGGGAAAAATGCTAAATTACATAAAAGCAAATCCTTGACACGGGGACAAAACCAAGAGTACTGCAATTAGATTTACAAACAATGGGCTGCAAAGCTTTTACAGTAATTAGAGCAGCAGTCTGCAGGATGTTTACAATTCTGTTATAGGGCCCAGGATCAGCTGCTGAGCCTCTCTAATTGGTTCACTGATCCTGATGGTTCACTTGATGGTTCATCTTCATTTCACGGGCTGCCAGGATCCCTGTTTGTTGCTGATAAATCAAGAAGTACTGGTGGATAGAGCAGATGGATTCAATTTCTCCCCAGTACTCTCTTGAGCACTTGGTGGGAATCTTTCCCTGCGGCTGTGCTTATGTTCTGGGAAGGAAGAGGCTACTTACCTGCCTCATCCCCAGTATCCCTATGTAATACTGGGCAGTTCTCTGCTCTGCTACTGATTTTTTGTATGAACCTGGGTAAATCACTCACTCTCTCTTTGCTTTGGTTTTTCAGCTCTAAAACTGGGGATAAGGGTACTTCCCTAACTCACAGAGTGTTGTGAAGGTAAATATATTACAGACTATGAGATGCTCAGAGAACAGGGGCCACATAAATACCTTAAATAGATATAATCTCCTTTTTTTTTTTAATTGTCAGTAATTCATTCAATTTGAAATGTACTTAAAATATGTCCATATGGTAAGTGCTGTACAAAGCCCATAGACATAGATAGTCCCTCCCTGCAATCCTATAGCCTAAAAAGACTGACGCAGCAGAGACAGGACTCACCATGAAATCCAGAGGAAGAAAGAGCTTCACGTGCAGTTCTGGTCTGAAAAGTGACTGGCATTGTGCTGTTCACCTTTTATTATCTCTTGATAAGTTTAATATCAAACAACTAAAAAGTTGGTCTTTCCAAGCCCTGCACGTACAATCTAGACCAGAGGTGGGCAAACTACGGCCTGCAGGTCACATCCGGCCCGTGGGACCGTCCTGCCCGGCCCTTGAGCTCCCAGCCAGGGAGGCTAGTCCCCAGCCCCTCCCCTGCTGCCTCAGCTCGCTGTGCCACCAGCGCTCTGGGCGGCGGGGCTGTGAGGTCCTGCTGGGCAGCGCGGCTGCGAGAACCGCCAGCCTGCCCTGGTGCTCTAGACTGTGCAGCAGGCTCCGGCTGGGCGGCGCAGCTGCCAGTTCTGGTGCTCTGAGCGGCATGGTAAGGGGGCAGGGAGGTTGGATAAGGGGCAGGGGGTCCTGGGGGGCAGTCAAGGGCCAGGGAGCAGTTGGATAGGTGTGGGAGTCCCGGAGGGCCTGTCAGGGGGTGGGCATGTGGATAGGGGTCGGGGCAGTCAGGGGACAGGGGGGTTGGATAGGCGGTGGGGTCCCGGGGGGCGGTTAGGAGCAAGGGTCCCGGGAGGGGGTGGTCAGGGGACAAGGAGCGGGGGTGGGGGGGTTGGATGGGTCCGGAGTTCTGAGGGGGCAGTTAGGGGGCAGGAAGTGGGAGGGAGTGGATAGGGGGTGGGGGCTGTAGTAAGAGAAGGCCCTGAAATATAAATTCTTGTATCAGAGGCCCAGTCTGAGATCTGAAGCCTGAACCAAAGTACTTCCAGGCAACGATAAGCAAAGCTGGGCTGTGAGCCAGAGGCAGGTCCCACTCACAGAAGTTTGCAAGAAAAGATTGTTAGAGGCACGTGCACACACACACATAAGTGCTAATGAGAGAAACTTGTGCCAAAATGGCGGCAAGACACTCCATAGACATAACAAGGAACAGGCAGGTGCATCTTAAAGACAGGGTCAAAAGGACAACATGGTGGATAGATTTGTTTGAACTATGATGAGTAATCTGTCCTGCAATGGTATAAAAGTAGGTCCCGGAGCGCATCTCTTTGTCCAGCCTAGGGGGCAGTGGAGTGTCCTGCCACTGACTGAGCTGTTTCCATTGCCAGGGAGCACAAATTCGTAGTATGCCCTGTAGAGTCTATTGGGAACTATTACTGTGCTTCGTTTGACAATAAACCTGGCTCGGGTTCCTTCGTACCTTACTAGAGTCTGTGGTTTTTGGGGGTTCTCTCGGGGTCTGCTGTGTTAGCTATCTGCGCAGAGCTGGGGCAGCACATAGAGGGAACACACACACAACCGACTGTTATCATCATCAAACAAGAGCGGAGCACCACACCGGTAGCTATCGACAACAGGGGCCAGGCTGTTTGGGGAGTCACAGCCTTCCCTACCCGGCCCTCCATACAGTTTCGGAACCCCGATGTGGGCCTCAGGCCAAAAAGTTTGCCCACCCCTGATCTAGACCCTGAAAGTCAAGCTGGGTTCTTTCCTCTTTAGGCATCATCAATCTCTTAATTGTTGCTTTCAGGTCAAATTATACTGTCTGTTGTACTTGACAATCCCACTATTATTAAATTATGCCCTCAGTGACACTTGTGAAACCTCACTGCAATCAGTAGGCCTGCACAGCTGTACCTGATTGGAACTCAGTAAACAATTCTGTTGATGATCTCAAGAAGGAATAGACTCTAGGCCCCTCTCAATAAGCTATGTGGACTCCACAATGCTAACAGCTATAAAAATATACTTTACTCACTAGAGTCAGCAGCTATGACTTTCCTCTGCAACACATCTCCTTTCTTCGTGTGTGCAAAGTGCCATATTTACAAAATAATTGATCAGAAGAGAATGACATTTGTTTACGGTGTTGCCAACTCTCAGGATTTTATTGTGACTCTCGGCATATTTGGAGTTTTTCTTAAAGCCCCAGCTCCTGGAATCATGTGTTTCATGAAAATCCTGACTTTCATTTAAAAAAAAAGTTTCCAGCCCCTGCGGTTGTGAAGAAAAGTTTTAAAAAGATGAACCCTAAAGCATCAAAAATCAGAAAGCAAATCGAAAGAAACCAGATTTTTAGTCTTATGATTTTTAGTCTCACTGTGATATTTTGACTCCTGATTTTTGAGCACATAAGGTTGGCAATAGTGTGCTGAGAACTCACAGCTTGCAGGAATCTCAGGAGAAGTGTGTTATTAAACACAGAAATGGGAATGGCGTCTTTGTAAATGGCACTGGGAGGTTGCTTTATGCATGCAGGGCTGCATTGCCCAGAGCAAGGAGATGGGAGTTCTACACCACCTGTAATTGTGACTGCACACTAAACTATCTTTGTGATTTTGTTATAAAGGCTAATCTCAGAACAAAGTAGCACAGTGTGAAAATGCAGTAGCTGAATATTGCGAGTCAGGCATGATGACACCTCTGAGCTTTATTACACCAGTAGAAATGAATTACAATAAAATGAGTTTATAAGATCACTGTGATGCTAGGTTGGAGCATGTCTCTGCAAGCGTGCCATACTGAATTTAATCCAATCTATAGCACTGTCAACTAAACAGTTGTGTTTATGATGGTAACCAATGCATGCTGTCTTTATCAATGACAGAGCTGTACATTCTCCACTTTAGTTCAGCTGGAATGGCATTTTATAGTTATATGAGATATAAATAAATATAAAATCAATTTTGGAATGCATTAGCACAACCACTCTTGATAGTTAGAATGGCCAGAATAATTTAGACCTCATTCAACACAAAATAATTTGATCAATTAATGGATTTATATCAGTGGCAATAGACTACATTATAAGAGACTCATACATACATTAAAGCCTTGTCTACACAAGTCAGCTTTCATCAACAAAACAGTGGAGGTGCACACACTGAAATGCTCCTCCCACCGATGTAACTCTCCTTTATGCTCACATAATAAAACCACTTTGACAAGAGGCGTAAGGCTTATGTCGGTTTAGTTAGGGCGATGCAGTGTCTCTGTAGACACTGCATTCCTTACATTGGTGGTTGGCAATCAATCTTGTCTATTTCATGGCTCCTGGCAAGAAAGCTGGCTCCTGGCTCCCCAGCCAGGCCTCCGCTCCTGGCTTGGGCTCCCCCCGGGAGACCTGCTGCACACCAGGATCCTGGCTTCCCGCTGAAAGCATGGCAGCCAACCAGACTCCCGGTGCAGATCATTCCCCTGGAGGCAAGATCAAAGCTTGGATGGGAGTGGGGAGGCGGGGGGACGCAGCTGGGCTCCCGGTGGGGAGCTGCACGGAGCAGAGAGCCCTGGCCCTCAGTGCCCCACACTGCCCCTCTTCAGTCGGTAGAGGTGCCTCTGGTGAGCACTACTGACCAGAGGAGGGTACTGTGAACATCAGCCATCACAGTAATTAATGCCGTGGCTGTAAGTCGACCTAACACAGGTCAATTTAAGATTGTAGTGTAGACATAGCCTTAGTGAGACACAAGGAGAAATTATAAGTTGCAACCAGAGTTTCATGAAGTCAGTTGACCCAAGCATGGGAGGTGCTGAGTGCTAAGGCATGATACATAGCAGTGATAGTAAGACACCAATATTCATTGACACACCTGGCTCAAAGCTCATCACATGAGTCAGTGTTACATAAGGTCAACAGCAGGGGTCAGTACCCACCGACCTCAGTGTCTGCTGTTGTATGTTCTCTTTACAAAAACCAAAAATGCTCTCAGCAAACAACAGCCACCCCAAACTAATTCAGCCAACTAATAAAAACACAAATAGAACCATCTCAGCATACAGATCAAGGTAGCTCAGCTTAAAGCCTTTGACAAAGGAGAGGACTGTTCTGCCTCTTTTTTAGCACCTTCCAATTACAACTATTCTCTCTCAAGCACACTGCATCAAGCCCTTACCATGCAAAGCGAGCTAGTGAAAGAGTCAGCTCAAATAGCAAACAACTTGACTAAAAAAAATAGCCCTGGAAGACCTAACAAATCCATGCTTAGGACTGTTAGGAAAATGCAACACACTTCACAATTCTTTAGAAGGATCAGTAGTTCAGAGAATCAGAGACAGAAAAGCTAAAATCTTTAGCACAAACATCTAACAAGCTTCTTGAGCCACAGATAATGTTACTGTCATGCACCGGAGTGAGCATACATTGACTTATTAAAATGAGCATCTTCTGGAAGACGCTGAACACCCTCCAATTCAATTGGGGTGTACAGCACCTTACAGAACCACACCCTTGCTGAACTGTTTTGGCAGGACACTGAAAGGGATAATGCCCCTGAATTTTCTGCCAAAGTAAATGGAAGTGTGCAGGGGAGGGAAGGGACACAATCAACATAAAAGGCTATATGATAACATTCGTTAACCCATAATTTACTGTTCGGAACAATTACCTCTGGGACAGAGAGAAGCTTGTAATATATACCCTATGACAGTGCTTCTCAAACCTTTTTTTTCGCAGACCACTCTAAAATTGCTGAGGGTCTCGGCAGACCACTTAATGATCTTTCCAAATGTTGTTGTTTGTACCGTTAGCTAACTATTGTGAAGCGTTTTGGATAAAAGAAAATCTTAATAATAAACAACTTTTTTTGGTTCTACAAATGAAAGCATACAACTCTTATTTTAATATCAGTAGTCTTATCTTTCTAATGCGATGGATGTGCCCTCTCTCCCCTGCCACGGCAGCCCTCGAGCTAGGGATGGGAAGGAGGGGGGGTCTCTCCCTCTTTCCCCCACTGCAGTAGCCACCGAGCTGGGGCTGGGAAGGAGGGCCATCTCTTTCCAGCAGCCGCAGCCCTGGAGCTGGGGAAAGCTGCCTCTTTCTCTGGCCACCACAGCCCTGCACATCCCAAATTCCCCCCACCCCCTCTTTCACCCTACTGCCCCCTCCCATCTACCCCCTATTCCCCTCAAGGCCACCACCTCACCTTACATGTGCGTCTTCTCCTGGGTCCAGGCACTTAATTAGTGGAGCCACACCTCCACGGCTCTACTAATTAGATGGATAGCCCTTTATTCTCTTGTGTGTGGCCACCCAGGTGCACACCTTAGAGGGAACTATCCACGGACCACCTGAATGGAGCTCACAGACCACACTTTGAGAACCTCTGCCCTACGATGTAAGAAATGGGTAACAGGTTTGCTTTGGAAAAATAATTGAGACATGGTTACAAGACATAATCAATGAACAAGTCTTTTCAGATGTCAGGAAGGACTTTTTAGTCTAGTAATAAGTAACTAGAACCATTATTATACACTCCTATAATTTGGTAACACTCTTAATGAGTCAAATTCATTATTCCTTACACACAAAGAGCTCCCACTGAAATTTTCTTCACCAGAGAATACCAGTGTTGGCCACATATCAGGACCTCAAATACTGCTTAAATAGGATTGACTACACGAGTAGACACATGCATCCACTGTTTACTATACAAAAACAGGCCCATCTTCCCCTCAGTGGAGATACAGTATGACAGTGTCACACTGTTCTAGAGGATGGTTCTAGAACTATCACCAAAATATCCTGGAGTTAATGCCTTCTCATTCCCAAATTCAGCGGTTTTATTAAAACTAGGCATACGAGCAAGAATCTCCCTTATTAAACAGCTAATCCTGCTTGTATCTCAAGAGACTTGCTGGAGTCCAAATAATTTCTCTATTCATTTATTGAATTCCAATAATGTAGATTCTGCCAGTATGTCCACAGCCACAATTCCAAAAACTGTTAGCCCTCTGGCAAAATAAAGCCCTTATATGAGCATTTCACCTTTGTTCTGTAGTGTCTGTGCTAACACTGCCAACGTCTGAGATAAAATGACGGATGATAACGTGGTAGTACTGAGAATCTATACTACTTTTCATTTGTTTGCTTATAGCTAAAAAAAAAAGTCACCAGTGGTGGCTGGGGGTGGGGGAGAATTGGTAGCATTTCCCTAAACTGTGTCTTTGCAAAAAGAAATTCTACTTACCTGAAAAAAAATGCATTTTTATTTTCCATGCACTAGTGCAGAGATGGGCAAACTACGGCCCGCGGGCCACATCCTGCCCATGGGACCGTCCTGCCTGGTCCCTGAGCTTCCGGCAGAGGAGGCTAGCCCCCGGCTCCTTCCCCACTGTCCCCCTCCCCCACAGCTACGCTGCTGCGTGGGCAGCATGGCTTGCGCCTGCCAACCTCCCAGGCTTTCCAATAAGCCTGTCCTGCCGCTCTGAGCGGCATGGTAAGGGGGTAGGGGGTTGGATAAGGGGCAGGAGGTCCCGGGAGGTAGTCAGGAGGTGGTTGGATGGGACAGAGGTTGGGGGGGGGGGCATGTGGTCAGGAGACAGGCAGCGGGTGAGGGGGGGGGTTGGATAGGGGATGAGGTCCTGGGGGTGGGGGGCAGTTAGGGATGGGGGTCCCAGGAGTGGGGGGGGAGTTGGATGGGTCGGGGGGCCTGTCAGGGAGTGGGAGTGTGGATAGGGGCCAGGGCAGTCGGGGGGACAGAGGGGTTGGATAGGGGGTGGGGTTCCGGGGGTGGGGCGGTTAGGGGCAGGGGGTCCCGGGAGGGGGCCGTCAGGGGACAAGGAGCGGGGGGGGTTGGATGGGTCAGGGGTTGGGAGGGGGCAGTCGGGGACGGGAAGTGGGAGAGGGCGGATAGGGGGCAGGGGCCAGGCTGTTTGCGGAGGCACAGCCTTCCCTACCTGGCCCTCCATACTGTTTCACAACCCCGATGTAGCCCTTGGGCCAAAACAGTTGCCCACCCCCGCACTAGTGGCTTGATCAGGCCTCAGCTCTGAGGCCTGGAAGCATTCACCCTTCAAAACATTGTGCCTTTCATAGGCACCTGTGAGGACCTGCTCCATTTAAACAACAGATGTAGTCAGTGCTTTTCCTCTACCACGGTACTGCTGGTGCATATGGCCCTGCCCCTCCCTAGATATGCCTCTTATAGTGCTCCGTTCCCTTTGCACTCCCAGCACCTGTACCTAATCATGGCTGATCCAGAATAGATAGGGAAGGGTTTCTTGGAACCTTTCCTCCACCCTCACTTGCACCCTATCTGTAGTGGCCAGAAATCAGTTCTGAACAGCAGAAAGGGGACTTTATACAGAGGCTATCAGATATAGAGTTACGTACAAGAACTCTTCTTAGTGAGGAACAGTAACAGTCTCCTATCCTCAGCCTATTCTTATTACAAAAATCGGTAATGTTTGCTTCATTCGCTGTGCACGATTCAGACATTAACACAAGAAGTAAACTCCTACCTGTTATTGCCCACAGCAACAAGAACAGAGTGCTGAGCCCAAATGCCATTCTACACCGGGCAGGCAGTGACAACCAGGCTTCTGGCCAGCTGTTTGGAGATGATATATGACCTTAGTGTAGGTTTCCTCTAATACTGTTTAGTACCTAGCAGGAGCCTTGAAGGGCTGTAATAGACAGCAGAGGAAGAAATAGGTCAGACGTTAGCATTTTAGACTGTCACAGCACAAGCAGAGAGGATAAATGTAGGCTTGACAATTACTTCCCCAGCATCTGTGTGATGGATGAAACAGGAGATTGGGCAAAATGAAGATAAAGAACAAATTACTTACCTGTAACTCTTGTGCTTTGAAGGTATAGAAATAGCCTACACTCTTGGGTTCCTGTATCTACAAAGCACCAGTAACCCCTCTATGCACTTATTGAACAAAGGGAGTTTATTTCTGCTCAAGTGGAAAGTGAAATGCAACCTTCACTGTGGAGCCATAAAAAACACCTTCAATATTAAAATTCCAGGCTTCAAAGATAAGTCTGTTAATTTATGGGACTTCTTGTGTGAGTAAGGCAAACAAGGGCCTCTTTGGGATTTTCAGGAAGAAAACATTTCTTCTCAGGACAGTCAAAGTTCCTCCAGGAATCCTAAGCAACTAACATATGGGTTTAATGGGGAAGAACTAATTCCAACATCCGATTTGAGAAGGAAAAACAAGTTTTATTTAGCTACAATCTACTATGCATACAAAGGATACGGAGGCATACCTCCTGAGGGAAGGGAGCTGAACCTTTCGCTTGAGTATAGCCCTTTCAGTACAGAGAATCACAGCTAGTTTCCTTTGATAGTCAGTGAGTGACTGGAGTTTGTTTCCCTTACAAGTCAGTCACTGAGCTGGTTACTGATTTGCCCCTTAAAACTTGGCCTTTTATATGGCAAGTGACTGGCCTGCTACAAAGCAAGGAGAAATACAGGAAGAAGAGAGCTGTTTTGACATGTTTGTTTTTTTTTACACAGGCTGATCTAAACAGGGTAGATATTGAAACCGCTCCAGATTCCAGATGGGCTTCATCTGCTCCACATGCAATCCATGTAGCCATGTAGCATCAATTCATTAGGAAAGGAAGACTCTCCAGGGTCCCTACAAACAATCTGCAGGTTTGGAGAAGGGCAAGGTTAAAGTAGAAAAATATTTTGCTGAGAATCTCAAGTCCCAAATGTGAAAAGCAATAAATTTGGCAAGCTGCCTGCAAAACTGTGGAAGGTTATTCGCTTTTCAGAAGCCCAACACTCATTTTAAAATACAGTTTGACATTTTTAAGCCTAATTCTACCAAACAAGCAATAAAATTTCTTTTTGAGAGACACACTATTACAGAGAATCCATGGCACCAAGCATCAAAACGGTTATCCTGATTTATTCAAATGACACAAAACCAAGGAAAGAACAACTATCTGTCACAAAACAACACTACTTTATGCTTTAAAGTGTTTTGATATTTGCAATTACAGCTCCCCATCCAAAAGAAATTCCTAGAAACAGGATGAAAATGTATTAATCCACTTCTTCTTCCCACTCTGACCACCCTTTGTTGGGCATCAACTATTAAACAAAAAAATCTTTATTTTAATCTAGCACTGCAAAAGCTTGTGCAAAGCTGGGGTGTTTGGGTTTTTGTCATTATTCAAATAGACTAAATTCAACACAAGTGTAGCTCCACATAGGGCAATGAAGTTACATTAGGAATTAATCTGGTTCAGTATGCTTAACTGAGAAGGAAAATAATGATACTTTGTTCTTAAGCAGCACCTTTTTCCAAAGGATCTCCAAACACTTACAAGCATTAATTAATTCTCATAAGACACCTGTAAGCTAAGCAAATATTATTAAATCCATTTTACATTTTAGGAGCTAGTGATAGTGACTCCTATTATTAAAGTTGCCAACCATTTCCCATTATAACCCCAAAGTTCAACTCCTTATAACTTTGTCAAACTTTAGCTACTGGGACTGAAACTCTCCATGTTTGCTCTCTGTTTCAGGTTTAATTTCTTTGGGATGTTTCAGCTGTTTTTGAGAATAAGATTAGGGAAAAACAGGAAGTTTTGCCAACCTTAACAATTTTTCCAATTTAAAAAAAACCCAGGGAGCTGGAAGGTGTCTTATGAGAATTAACTAATGCTTGTAAGTGTTTGGAGATCCTTTGGAAAAAGGTGCTGCTTAAGAATAAAGTATCATGCCCAGATGTTAGATTTTAGGATCAAGCTCCTAATAAGTTCTTTTGCACACGCGCAAATGGCAGTTTTCTGTGGCTTATGACTTGTCCAGTTCTGGATGGATTTTTACTGGCACAGAAAAAGATATCTCTCTGACTCTAGGAACCTATCCCTCTGGTTTGAAACAGAAGCTCGAAATCTGGCAGAGGGATAGGTTCCTAGAGTCAGAGAGATATCTTTTTCTGTGCCAGTAAAAATGTTCTTCACCCCTCACTGATTTCCTGAAGCAGTCCAACAAATCAGATGTGTCTCTTTAGGATGGACTGGACACATATGCTCCTCTGGCCTAGGGGAAGGTGCATTGGGCTGGGAATCAAAACATCGCAGGGTCAAGTTTCACTTCTTCTGACTGGCATTAATAATAAGGATTGTGAAGTATACAGAGTTATTAAGCAAGGCCTTATACCCTTGCCCCCAAAAGGAGGCAAGTATCAGTTCCTTCATTTAACAGGAGTAAGTAAGGGTTCCACAAGGTCATATCGGGCAGAACTGGGAATAGAATTCCGGTCTCTAATACAGAAGACCCAAGACTTAGCCACTTAGCTGCACTGCCTCTCATAAATAATATGCCAGTTCTATGATGGCTTCAAAATGGAGCTCCTCCTGTATACATAACCCATTGTTTCAGTGTACTATATTCCCCCTCTAGTGGCTGGTTCACAGAGGTTAACAGTTTGATGCTGATGCCAACTAATATAGATATTGCTTCAGCAAAAATTATTAATATATTTGCACTGTTGAATCTCTTGGGTTCAAACCCTACTCATGATGCCTGTGGAACAAGGGTTATTTATACGATAGAATTTGTATTTTTCTAGAAAATGAGGTTTTTATAAACCTACATTGTAAGTATGAAAGTAAGGTGTCAAAGATAAGCATTAAAAAGGCGACAAGCTTAATTTCACCCAACTTGCATATGCATTATGATACAGACTGTTTTTACCGTACAGGACACCTGACTCACTCAGTGCTTTTTTCTGATGACAGGTAACTATTTTTATTTACCTTCTATGTAACAAATCGCCAAAGCCTGCTCCCACTGAAGTCAATTGCAAAACTACCTTTGATGTCAATGGGAGCAATATCAGATCCAAAATGTGTATAATGCGAATATTAAGAGTACAGCCTTTTCTCCATTAAAAAAATAGAAAACCTCTTTAAAAATAATAATGACTTTAAATGTCTAAATAACTGGGCCCATGAACACTCTCCAGAGGGAGGCAGGGTGTAGCCATGGGGAAGGAGTCTGAGGTTAAGCAAGTTCTGCAGACATGTGCCACTAAAATGTAACTACTTTCTTTCACAGAAATGCCATGTACCCTCACACCTCTGATTTACCTCATGATATTACACTGTCTACATACAAGTGACATCAGACACACTACATCAGAGCTTGCTTACCTTGATGTAGATAAATCAATAAATGCATATATTTAAAAAAATGATGTGGATGAGAAGTCTGGTTTAAATCAACAAAGCCAGGGGATATGGTATTATAGCTGAATCTCTATCCTGCACTCACACATCACTGAGCCTTTTTATTTTCATAATGATGTGAACAGAGAAGATAATGCTGCCGGCATTAACTTTGAATTTTCTTGGCTTTCATCGGCTTAAGTCAGACCTGTAATCTTATTCACATTTCAGAGGAAGAACTGCTCAAAATGGACTGTATGCAAGTTTATATGACAGTGAAAATATATATTGCCTTACATTGAAAACCACTTTTTTTTTTCTGAGCTTTGCTTGAGCCAAATGGAATTCTGTATCTGGCAGCCCGAGACAAACATTTCCGCTTCATGATTTTTAACATGCTCAGCAGCGGGGCAGACCCCCAGCACCAGACTGTTCAGAGGACAAAAAACAACAACAACTCAATTTCCCCCAGAACCTTTCTCTGTATTTCAATCCTCCTGGGTTTTAACATAGACTAAAATCATTTTCCCTGTTAGAGAGAGAAAGGGACCAGCCAAGCAGTAACACATTCCCTGCACATAAAAGTTACCCCAGGGTTAGAACAATAAAAAATTGTACAGACTGGATTCCCTAGATCAGGGACTACATCTAAATCCTTGGTCTGCAGAGTGGTGAATATAGTATAAGGCAGCATATCCAGGCTGTATCTTCCTCTCATTGACATTATTGACAAAGCTCCCACTGGACTCAGTCAGGCCCATACAGGAAAGCTCAGAATCTTCAAATGTAGCTCACTGTTGGTACTGATGGTACTTGCATCAGCTGTGAGAACATTTCACCTTCAAGGTAAAATAATCAAAGACTGGAAAGAGTGTGTGGTTAGGATAGTCACAGAGCAGCTCTGGAGAACTGCAGACTGACCACCAGTGGAATGACAGGACTATGAATACCTTGCTCGTTAGCAACAACTTTACTCCTGGAGGAATTCTGAGCCAAAAAATTAAAAATTCTGCAGACAATATTTTAAAATTCTGCAAAATTCTGCAAAATTTGTCAAAACAACACAATATAATTGTGAAAAAAAAAAACACCCTACCCAGTTAAAAATACCCTATTACGTTGTACTGAAGGGTCACTTGTCTGTGTGATATGCCCAAACACTCATCACTGCTATCCAATGCAAGTAACACAGCTAAAGCAGAAAAGTAATGATTCATTTAAAGGGTCATTTTACTGTACAATACTTAAGCAGATATGATAGCTACCTGAATAACAAATGACTTTGTTATGATTCCTGGGCAGATACAGCGAACAGCAAAGGAATTCCTAACAATGAGACACTTAAAAAGGTTACACAGTACCATGAGCAGTTTACAATTAAAAAAATAAAATAAAAAAAAATCAATGAACGGTGTAATTGCCCTATTGAAAAATTAAAGTGCCATTATCAGTGTCAGAATTTACACCACACTGTGACACATATAGTGACTGGAAACAAGTCAAAATCATTCAGGATTGCTGCCACTTAAATTGCAATACAGATATCATTTGCATAGCACTTAGTGTATGCACATGCCAGAGTACTTCATGCAATGTGGTAAATATGAGCTGAACTCAATAAATGCATCAATAAAGACTCAAAGATGCCAAACATCTCAGCACTTTGAATCCTCACTTGGCATTAATCCTAGTCTTAGAAGGGAGGCACCTGAGGACAAAAACTGATGGATTGTTGTGATCAGCTGGGACTGTAATCAACAGATCTTTTGGTTTCCACACATTCTTGATTTTTATATGAAAATGGTATTTCCTATTAGTTCTCTGTACCATTGCCGAACATCCATTATGAAGGGGAATACAGTTGTCAATATCAAACTAAAGAGAAAAAAACAGGTTTCAAGGGATTGCTAATGGGACAGACAGCCTCAAAGATCTTGGTATGAATGCAGCTCATATTTGCAGTGCTGAAAGCCACGACTGTCTGATGGCTGATCAGTGGCCTCTGTGATGAGGCTGTATGGACATGGTCTCAGTCCAATTCCTAGTGGATGTGTCCTCATCATAAAAAGCAATCGCCACAACTGGCTGCCTCCCTCATCTTCGAGGCCAAAGTCTGAATGAGGGTGGAGAGTGAACTACCTTTCATATCAGAGATCTTGCAGGTCAGATTGGGACACATTGATGGGACAGGGCAAGGGAAGTTTGCACTGCTGCTCCCCATCCTGGGCATGAACAGAAAGTATCAGTCTCCAAGACTGATACCTTTCATGAGCACTGAAATAAAGAGAAAACATATATTATATGTTTATATAATTCACATTTATATATATATAAAAATCTGAATTAAGTTGTGTTTTAATAGATATATAAAATATATATAATATATTCATATATTGCATATATTATATATTAAAATACTACCTCTGATCAGATTAGCTCAGATTATTAATTTTAATAGTGTTTTAATATATGTATTTGATTAGTGTGTGTGTGTATATATATATATATATAAACACTACCTCTGATCAGATTAGTTTAGATTATTTTTGCACTTCTTTTGGTCTGCTTTTATATTGTCAAAATGGTTTACATGGTTTTTTATTAAATGCAAACAAAACTTCACTCTTAGGGACAAAGACTAAGTTGCAGCGAAGATCATATTTTTACAATCAAGTTTTAAGATCTTAAAAATAAAAACAAGTTACTCAATTATGCCAACTCTCATGATTTGATTACGAGTCTCATGATTTTTGCTATTTTTCTTAAAGTCCTAAAGTCAAGAGATCATGTGAGAATCTTAGCCTTCATTAAAAAAAGAAAGAAAAAAAGAAAAAGAAAGTTTCTAGTCCTCATGGTTGCGGAGAAAAGTTTGAAAACACACCCCCTAAAGACTCAAAATCTAGAAGGCAAATAAAAAGAACCCAATACTTAGTATCTTTTAAAAATAAAATCAGGGGATGAAATCCTGGTCCCATTCAACTTCAACAGGACAGGATTTCACCTATAATTTTTAAGCTAATGTCATGATTTTTGGAGCCCGACTCATTTGAACACTTAGGGCTGGCAATACTGTTATATAATGTCTAATTATGACCTAAAGAACACCTCAATGCTAATTGGCAAAGGGTTCACTGATCTGTAACAGTAACTATTGACAGGCCTTACAAACTCACCACATCTAACACATTGTTTTCAAAATACTTATCCAAAGAGGGTCAAGAAAAGTCTCTAATAAAAACTTACATTATCATACTAATCCTAATTGTTATGAGATGTATGGATGGATGTTATTTAAGGAGTTGTGTATATATACACACCGGAACATGTGTTTTAAAGTCTGAATCAAAGCAGGGATGTCAAGCAGGTTTTGACCAGACTAAGGATGTATATTCACCTGTGTGCCTCGGGTCATATGTAAAATAGGCATTGTAAGCCAACACAATGGGAAGACTGTTTGCACAACGTTAACATGAGGATGTGAAGGCATCATGGAGTCAGCACACCGACAAATAAACCATCCTGACTCTGGAGACAAAACAATGAACTGTGGGGGATATAAGGAGAATGCAAAAGAACACATCTTGATCCTTCACTGAGGAAACAAAGAGAACAGCGTTTTCTGCATTCATGAAAGGGGGATCCCCAGCCATGTTGGTTGGAGACGCTGGGAGATTGCTTTAGGTGACAGAAACTACTTCAGACAAAGGTTTATTCTGTTAATGTTAAGTTTAGACTCTAGGAACAGTGTTATACTTTTTGTTTTATATGTAATCATTTCTGTTTCCATTTCTATCCTTACTCACTATCTCTCAAATCTTAACCTTTGATAATAAACTGATGATTGTTTTCACTATAAATATATCTCAGTGCTGTGTTGTTATATTGGAGCTGATCCTCATTTGAATAATAGAAGCTGGTGTGTTCACTATTCCTCTGGGGACAGCTTACCTGGTAATTTCTGTGAGTGTCCAGACAGAGCATGTAGGGATTTGAGGATTGGGGTGCACCTATTGTTAACCAGCAAGGTAAAGTAAGATCTGGCAGAGCCCTGAGGAGACTGTTAGGGTGCAAGCTAACTGATTGGTGGTATCAGGGAGCTCACACCCAGTTCAGCCCAAGCAAAACTTCCTCTCACCAAAGGCAGGTGATAAGGTCACTCACAGTACTGGGCACACTGAGGAAGCATCATACCAACCAACTACTTATCTGCAACTTACTTTTTGACTGACACTTCATTACCTGTCAAGGCCAAAATGTTCAAAAGTGGTCACCGATTTTGGATGCCTGAGTTTGTGAGCACCCCATTTGAGACTCCTAGACCCTGATTTTCAGAAGCGCTGAGCACCCAGAAAATCAGAGGGCGAGTGCCCCAAAATTGAGGCATCTAAAAATCACTCACTTTAAAACATTTTAGCCAGAGAGATAGTGATCACAAAACCAAAAAGCAAACAGCTCTATTTTCTGGTTCAGTCTGCAGTGTCAGCAAGTTGAGAAAATTCTGGCTTTTACTTTAAAATTGTATTGGCAATAATACTACACACATTGATGTGGTTTACATATGAAACACTTTTCATTAAAATTTCAGTTTTACTGCAGAAGTTTTCTGGCAATTACCTCATTTTAAATATAACAGTGAGGTTACCCTTTTTATGAACATAAGATGTTTTATGTCATTTTTATTATTTGAGTACATGTCAGACAACATATAGCTTGCTCAACAAATATGAGAAGTCGCTTTTTGGTATTCAAGGCCATATGCACCTGTCAACTAATGAGTACTCCTAATTTTAGGGAATTGATATTTTTATATTAAGGGAGTGCACTGAAGGATTCATGTTGTAAAATACAGACTCTGAAGTTACGTAAGTACTTAAATATACATATTTATTATAGCCTTCAATGGCCAGTCACAGTGTGATTAGCTGAGACAGGCTCATGTGACTAAGTTTAGATTACGTCCTATTGCCCGCATAGCTGATTAATTATATTTGACGCTAAAAATATGGACCATCTAGCCCAGCGGTGGGCAAACTATGGCCCACGGGCCATATCCGGCCCATCAGACCTTTTAATTTGGCCCTGAAGCTCCCGCCGGGGAGCAGGGTCAGAGGTTTGCCCCGTTCCTGCGTTCCAGCTGGGGAGCAGGGTCAGGGGCTTGACCCGCTGTGCACATGCCGTGGCTCCCAGGAAGCAGCCGGTATGTCCCCACTCCAGCTCCTACACAAAAGGGCAGCCAGGGGGCTCTGCATGCTACCCCCACCCCAACCCCCGCCCCTGCAGCTCCCATTGGCCATGGTTCCCAGCCAATGGGAGCTGTAGGGGGCGGTGCCTGTGGACAGGGCAGCACACAGAGCCCCCTGGCCGTGCCTCTGCATAGGAGCTGGTGGGGACATGTCGCTGCTTCTGGGAGATGCTTGAAGTAAGTGCTGCCCAGAGCCTGCACCCCTGCCCCTCCTGCCCCCCAACCCTCTGCCCCAGCCCTGATCCCCCTCCCACCCTCAGAACCCCTTGATCCTTGCTTGGATCCACCTCCTGTACCCCTAAACTCCTCATCCCCAGCCCCACCCCACAGCCCACACCCCTTGTTGGAGCCCTCATCCCCCCTTACCCCAAAACCCCTGCCTCAGCCTGGAGCCCCCTCCTGTACCCTGAACTCCTCATTTCTGGCCCCACCCCAAAGCCCACACCCCCAGCAGGAGCCCTCACCCCCTCCCACACCCTTACCCCTGATTTTGTGAGCATTCAGGGCCCGCCATACAATTTCCATACCCAGATGTGGCCCTGAGGAAAAAAAGTTTGCCCACCCCTGATCTAGCTAATGATGGAGATTGAGTCAAATGATCTGGAGGAGAAAAGACTCAGTACAGGACTGCTTAGATATTGCAGGGCACTGTCAGCAAAAACAAAATCCTGTAACTTAGACGTGTATACTTATTCTATCCATAGTTCCTTGCAGCTGCTTTTAGACATGATTCCTGTCTCAGTGGGATTTCACACATACCTTTCGAGCTCTGAGTCTGAGTTTGTGTATGGACAGAGGGAGAGAGATTAGATACACTACCTTGGCAAAAAAGTTTATTTGCCCACTCAACCAGGGCAAGTATGTTTTGTTTCTCTTTGTTATAAGCAAGTAAAATATCACTATGATATTCATTATCGCCAGTTATCCTGGTAAAGGCTAGAGAAGTATATCTCATGCCTATGGTAGTAAATCTTCTGACAGTTTTTCAAAGCTAAGATGGACAGTATTCCCCATCATCCCAAATCTGGAACATGAAACACAGTGTGGAAAATGACAGGTTTCAGAGTAGCAGCCATGCAAGTCTGTATTCGAAAAAAGAAAAGGAGTACTTGTGGCACCTTAGAGACTAACAAATTCATTTGAGCATAAGCTTTCGTGAGCTACAGCCCACTTCATCGGAGTACTTGTGGCAGCTTAGAGACTAACAAATTTATTTGAGCATAAGCTTTTGTGAACTACAGCCCACTTCATCGGAGTACTTGTGGCACCTTAGAGACTAACAAATTTATTTGAGAATAAGCTTTTGTGAGTTACAGCTCACTTCATCGGATGCATCCAATGAAGTGGGCTGTAGCTTACGAAAGCTTATGCTCAGCTCACGAAAGCTTATGCTCAAATAAATTTATTAGTCTCTAAGGTGCCACAAATACTCCTTTTCTTTTAGTATGGAAAATGTTATATGCAACATGCTCCATGATCAGATTGCCTGAAAGAGTAAATCACATCATGTGCAGTTAATAGAGTGGTGGGCAATTGGCATGGAGCCTACTGGTCCTAGGACATTTTGCAGGCTGCAAAACTAAAAAGGCTGCAAAACTATAATAAACGTGGTCAAGTGGATAAGACAGAGGACATGAAGATATCCATGGTGACCAGGGCTTGATTGACAGGCCACACATAAAGCACCAGCCCCTACCAATAAGCAACACAGCATGGCAAAAGAAGATGTGCCCCACATGTAGATAATAAGCAGTTCCAGGAGTGGCCTCAGAGAGGTGGTAAAATACCAGTGGGTTTCGGGAGGTGCTGTAGAATGAACTGAAGATGAATTTGATTCCACTGGCACTGGTGCTGCTTGGCAGAAGGAGATGCATATCACAACAGCATTCTGATGGGCAAAATGGAGAATATGTGGGTGTTCAGAGGTTAGGCAAGGAAGCAGTTGATCCATACAGTCAATCAACTGGAGCAAAAACAACAGTCATATCATAAATAGCCACAGGCATGCAGGATTAACAAAAGTGTTTATATGAAGACAATGAAGCTTTAGGAAGAACTATCCACAGGTACAAATCACACAGCACCATAACCAGAGCTGGGTGCGCCCTTGGCAGTGATTAAAAAAGGAACTTTTTTTAAAATGCAAAACACAATTAACCTGTGGAACTCACTGCTACTTTATATAATTGGGGCAAAGAGTTTACTTGTGTTCAGAAGGGGATTAGACATTTGTAAAAATAACAGGAATATATGCCATAAAAATAGATAAGGAAACAAATTATCAAGGAATAAGTCAACCACTAACTGCCTCAGTTAAAGAAGGAACTTTCTGCATAGACATATTGTCTATTATGGGGGCTTTATACCTTCCTCTAAAGCATTTGGTACTGAACACTGTAGGACACAGGATATTGGACTGTTGTCCTGATCCAGTACGGCAATCCTTATGATCCTAATAAGGACAGACATGTAGTAACAATACCAAAACAATCAACCACACCACACCATGTAAAGTTACATACCTTCAGAAAATAACATTCTATAAGCAATGCTCAGGCAGCAAACATGCAATGGAACCATTAGCAATGCCCAGCATAACCAACAGCTGTGCCTGCCACATTATCCAAATGGATAGCTTCTCTCCCGTGATGAGAGAGGCCATGCATGATGAGAGCTCCACTGGATACATAGCAATATTAAGACACACAAAGTAGCACTGATAAAGTCACCAGTAGACATGGATCCCACACAGTTGATTAGGGAATCACACACAACCAACAGTGATAAGACAGAATTGCATCCAGGCATTTTCCCTGTGGAAATTAGGGCATCCAGTGGCTGTTGCTTTATTCACTGCTTGCGTGTCCAACACTCATTGTTGGGGGAGGGTGGGGAAGGATAAACTGCCAGGGCGCTTTCGAGAATACACCCTTGTTCCTTAGGTCATACCCCTTGTAGGATTGATCCTACACTCACTGAAGTCTGTGGCAAAGCTCCCATTGACTTTAATGGTGTAGAATTAGGGCCTTACTATGTCGTCCTTTCCTTTGCTCTCAGGGATAGCACATCACCCCAGGGCGTTGTGTGTATACTCTATTCCTCTCACTTACACCACCCCTTTCACACAATTTGCCCCATCTCCCATCCTTTGTGAGGTGTGTAGCTCTGCACACATTGTCTAAGATACTAAATTAATCTTTCCCTTTTTACAGGGAATATTGAGTATGAAAGATGACTGTGGTACAGGGTTAATAAGAGATTACAGTTGTCCTGAGGCAAGTCAAAAATTATGGAACATCCACTTGAATAGTCAACCCCACAAATGAAAAAGCTAATAAAAATGAATGGGCATTATGCAACCAAGAGGAATATATTTGTGCTACTATATATATATTTGTGCTAGTAGCTGAAAGCCTATGCTGTTGCACAGGTGTAATTCATAAAGTTGTGTGTAAAAAAGCCAAAAATGGCTGAGAACTTAAAACTGGACAGTAACAGACCATTGATCTCAGTGATGACTGAATCACGGCAATATTCTAAACAAAAAGAGTTGTCCTCTATGCTTGTAGCTACTTCCATTGATTAACACTGACTCTATAGACCTTCTAGGCTTTGGGGTTATTGTGTCTGCTGGCTGTGTTGATATGTATCTGGGGGGGTTGTGCTGGGAGATTTGTGTAGGTGGCATTTGGGCACATGGGTGTGGCAGCTGGGCCAGGTTATCCATCATCCGGGCAGTCTCTCATACAACCAATGAAATGGTTGCATGTAAATTAGCTGTAGAATAACACTTGTGATTGGTTAAATTACCTCTGATATCAAAGACAATAGTCTAGGATTCTGGGCACGCATAGATACATGCCTTACTGTAGCTGAAAAACGCACAGGGGTAATTCATAAAATCAAAATGGCTGAGAACTTAAAAGTTGGACAGTAAATGATAGTGAATCAGAGTGATGGTTCAGTCTGGTGATGCTCTGAACAAAAGCTGCTCTCAGCCGTGCTTGTAGTTGTTTCCATCACTTCACGCTGACTGTACAGACATCATAGGCTCCAGAGTGACACACAGAGTAACAATCCTGGATTTTTATTATACGGATTACAGTTATGCTGCTCAGGGTCAGGCCTCTTGTGCTAGATGCTGTACAAACAGAGATAGGACACAGTCCCTGTCCTGGAGAGCTTAATCCATAAATGGCTTGGATTGTGAATTCTTCAGGACAGGGACAGGGACTTTATCTAGATAGATAGGTGTGTGTTTGTGCGGCATCTAGTAGAAGAGACTTGGTCAGCACTACCGTAATATAAGTAATGCACACACACATGGATTGGGAGAAGAAGAAAAATAGGCTTATGTTGCATTTAATTTCCAACTCACCTTTTCATCTATAGGTTGTTGATTTAGACTGTACGCTCTTTGGGGCAGAAAAATGTTTTCTGTGTTTGTAAAGCACTTAGTATTTACACAGCACCCAAACTCTGCTAGGAATGGAATTATCGATAATGATTTTTCCTTAGATTGCAATGGGATAAAACTTTGCGCTTAGCAAATATGTAAGCGCTCACCATAAGGTAAATACATGTTTACAACAAAAGCATGCACTTCAGTAGCAAATTACTAATTTCCATAGGCTCTGTAACTGTAACATTTGCAATACTGAGATTTCTCAGCTCCATCACATCTGCATACTTCCAAAGCAACATTTGGAAGAGACTTTTCCATTTTTGACCCTTTTTAACCTAAGTGGAAATTGAAAAGAAATGCCCTCACTACAGCAGTGAATCCATATTAACTGTTTTTCTTCCTAGTCCAACAGGTGGTACACATTTGCCACATACATTATGGAAATAAAACATTACTAACACTGAGCAATTGCTATAGCATTTCCTTTATTTTTTCAAATGACCCTCACAGTCATATAATAAAACCACTTTGTCCAGTATTTCTTTACACATAGGCATTACATTGCTCTGTGCTAATTCAGCAAGAGGGGGGAGGTATTTTCCTAAGAGCAGAGAGTGAAAACATATTTGCTAAAGAGCATATATTTCCTTCCTTCCTTCCTTCCTTGATGCTGTGAGATGCACAAGTGCAGCCAATTAGTCTTGGTGTTCAAGATCTAGACCAGTAACATATTTGTGAAATTCTTGGAGGGTGCAAGACCATAAAATCACTTAAAGCTCTCAATCAGTGTAGACTGGTTGTCATAATCTATTTAACAAGTAATGCACATTTCCAGGCAATATATAGAGCAGGGGAGAACATCCATTCTCTGGCTGGGAAGTTATTGAATGTTTACAGCCAGAGGGGGATGGGGATGGGAAATTCCATAGTTTCCTAACCCTTTCAAATAAATAACCGATCTATGCAACAATTAGCTTGTGCAGCACGAGGTACTTATTGCACAGCACCAACGCAGACCCAAACAACACTGAACGCACCCGCTCCCAAGCTCAAACAAGTGCTAGCATCTACAGCATCCTTTGTTGTATCTATAACATAGCCATCTGCGAGGCATGCGTTGCACACAGGGTTAACTCGCTCTCCAGCACCTATAGGCTAGCGGGGCAGGTATGACGACCGTACCTGAGACTGCTGATGGAGATGCTGCTGCTGTCGCTTCCCCAGGGCCTGGCAGCATCCTTCGCTGCCCCATCCATGGAACGGAAGCCAAGCGGGAGGAGAGGCGTGTGCGCTGGAGCGGGAGGGGGGCAGCGGTAGCAAGGCACCAGGCCAAGATGCCTAATGTCTTCTTCCTGCGGCTGAATCCGGGAGCTGCTGCTGCCCGGATCCCCAACGCGGCGGCTGCAGGAGCAGGAGCGAGACAGCAAGGGCTGTTCCTCCGTTCTCCTTCCAGCAGCAGCTGCTGATGCTAACGCAGCAGCACCGCCCGGAGGCGCCCCCTAGCGCTTTATCCCAGCCCCGCGCCGGGCAGCCCGCTGCGGGGCGGGGGCGCGCGCTGGAGGTCGCACAGTCAGCCCAGCCTTTGCCGGGAGCCCAGAGCAGGGCAGGCGGGGCGCGGGGAGCAGAAGATGGAACCTGTCCCGGGCTCGCGCAGCAGCGTGTCACGCTCCCGCCCAGCCCGACCTCTGCAAAGAGCGGGTGGGCGTCTAGCCGTGGTGCACGGTTTGGGTGGGTGGGTCCACGGTGCAAGAAGCGGAGGGGCGGGAAGGGGGAGGGTCTCTGGGCGGGGGCGGAAGAAGGGTGTTTCACGCATTAAAGCAGATGTTTAAAAATAATGTCGGTAATAAGCAGCAGATATGGATGCAGATTCCCAGCTCCTCAAAGGTGGGGAGTTGGTCCCACCCAAGAGAAAGAGGGCAGCTATAAATCCCTCAAAGTCCTGGGTCTTCAGACCTGCTGGGATATTGATTCAGAGGCACCTCTGCTTAAAACTGCACTTAGGCTAACAGTCAGGTTGCACTTTTCCTCCAGGGAGCTCAACCCCCTTTCAAAAGTGAACAACTATTATTGTTCTTCCCATTTTACAGATGGGGACACTAAGGCACAGGGCAGTTCTATGGCATGACCAAGGCAAAGCTGGGAGTAGTACCCAGAAGTCTGGTTTCCCAGTCCCCTGCTCTATCTGAAAGACACAAAATGGAAGTGTCGGTGTGACAAAGATGGCTTTTAAAAGGTGCTTGCAAGCAACAGAGCTCAGTCTGCAGCAGACAACCATCAAAGCCAGTATGGGGTGAAAGGAAGGGAAACTGTCATGGTGATTATCCCCCATCTGCAAGCTGGGATCGGGTCCACAATCCCAGGGGTGGTGTGAGTAGAGGGGTGTCAACCCTGCAGATTTCAGTTCATGGAGAAGTGGAAGTGGAATGAACACTGTTGGTTTGCTGGGAAGCTTAAATACAAGGGACTCAAAGCTCAGGGGGACCCTTAGTTCTACATCCTCTTTCCCCACAGCAGCCCTAGCAATACCTCTTTACCACTGCTGCCTTCAAGGAGAACAGGGAGGCCTCCTCCCTGGGTCTTCAGGGTCTGGGAAGGAAGTGGGAGAGGGGTTAGTGGCTGTGTTCCTCCACATTGTATCTTCTGCTAGTGTCAGCCAGGCAGAACAATGTCTTCCTCCATGCCCAGGATTTTTTGGGGAGTAGACGAGAAAAAGGCCTGACCTCCCCTTGTTCCTATACACACACTCTCTCCCTCCCGCAATGCACTGCTACACTACACTATGCCCAGGGAGGGGATAACTAGAACATAGTTGTCAGGAATCCCCAGGGGTTCCCACAGTTTGCTTAGTGTAGCAACAACTACAAGAGGACATTGCCTTCCTCTCCTGCTGCCCTTTGACAGGTCCAGGGAAGATAGGTTTTTCAGGGGAAGGGGCAGAAAGCATCCTAGGCAGGTAGGGGAGGGGCAAGTCAGTGGCTCTGTCTGGTAACTGAAACTACAGTGGGAGGGAAAGGGGGAATGGGTCCCCATGTGAAATCCCTGTTTCGTACATGTAAAATCTCAATCTTAACACAGTATTAGTTATTTCACTGTCCAATAATGAACGTGGGGCAAAATGCGCTCTGGGAGCTGCCATCTGTAAAAGGCAGTATTGCCAACCTCAGGCATACAAAAGCCAGGAGCCAGTCCCCCTCCCTCCCAATTATTAGATTTTTAAAAAATACATGGGGGGGAGGGTCTTTTTGTTTGCCTTCAAGCCTTTCTCCACAATTACGAGGGCAAGAAACTTACTTATTCCTATTAAATGAAAGCTGAAATTCTCACAAATTAACATGACGCCAGAAGCTGGGGCTTTAAGAAAACCACCAGATAGCACAAGACTTGTGATAAAATTTGCAAGAGATGGCAACACTTTAAATTGTCACATCAAATAATTAATAGAACCAATAATATAGCAAATCTCATCCCAAAGCACTTCATAAACCATATATACACAACACCACTGAAATGCAGCTACTTTAGGGGAAAGCATGGCAGCCATCTGGCACATAGTATCCTGCAGAAAAGAGTTGTGGTAAGAGAAATCTTACCCAAGGACACTAGGGTAAACTTTGTTCACCAAAGCAGACAGGACTTTGGTTTTAAGGTCACATCCAGAGACGACATAGTAAACTGCTTGGAAGACACACACACATAGATAGCTAGATAATGTGCATATGCATACTTAAAAAGGATGAAGGTTCAAGCTGACGCTGGTGGGATTTGAATTTTTGCTTCTATGGAAGATGGAATGCAGAAACCAGAGGGTTAAATTTTAGTATTATAGAGTCTTTGCATTTAGTATTATATAATGATCAGCACCAATAATACTCTGGTCCCTGACAAGCTTCAACTTGGTTATTTTATCCCACATAGGATTATCATAAGAAGAGTTTTATCTTTCCACAGACTTGACTGGACACAGGTTCTGCAGCTGCAGATAAAATAGCAGGAAGCACATGCAGCAAAAATCTTAAGGTACTGAGCCTCTGAGTTTTAAGCCTGTAATAATGATTCAGATTTATGAATTTGGAATAAAAGTAATGGATCAGTCAGCATTTGACTGAAATTCTCAATATGGCTGTGGGGAAAGAGGGAGGTATTAGCCTAACTTTGCCACAGATTGAAAAAAAATGGACATGACCACCTGGAAAGGTGCCAGGGTGTCAAATCCAACATCTCCAGCTAAGCCTACCAGAACAAGAGATAGCTTGGGAGCCAGTTAGGATCCCACCTAACACAACATGGAGGTCACATATATTGCTGCCCGAGACTTTTGAGGACCAGTCTGTCAGTGTATGACTTCTAGCATGCACTTACAACCTCCCACACCCGGAAAGATGAACTTGGGGCCCAAATCTTTTTAGTCCTCAAGGATGTCCCCCTCCCGCACCAGCTGCCAAAATTCTCACAACTCCAGTGATTAGAGACTGTTCTCTCCCAGCAGACAAATCCCTGTGTCCTAGGGACAAGTGCCTCCGACTAATACCTATGTAAAAATCACAATTTTTTTGTTTTACGGAGTTTCTCACTAAAATAGTTCACACTCCCTAAATGTTGCTTCATTTGCATTTTCAGCTAAATGGCTATGGCATGCTTGCATTGAAAATCTGCAGAAATGTGAATTTTCACAGAATCACTCCAAAATAGTTGGTCCATTTTCATCCTTAAACAGGTCCATTTCTGCTCAACACCAGGTCCCACAGAAAATAGACCTGGTTTTGCTCAAAGAAATCCACACACCTTAACAACATTTTAAGCAAGTAGCTTCACTTTCAATTAACACAGTGCAAAGAAACTTGAATTTCTAATATTTAGTTATAAATATATTGTATAACTCTGCTCCAACCCACCTATGTGCCAAACCCTCTCTTCTACCTCCCTACCTCTATTCTGCCTAGTTCTATAGCTATAGTTTCTCTAAGGCACCTATAACTGCTCGCTGTTATGTAAGTACTGTATAACAGTTAAAAAAAGTGCCCTAAAAGGCAAACATTTTCATCTTTCAGTGTACAGGAAATTGTTTTCTGTCTTTTTTCTTTCCTTTTACCTCCTCCCTTTCCCAACTGTAAGCTGGTCCTGGGAAGATGCCATTTCCTGGGGCTTCATATCTACTTTTCCAGAGGACCAACTAAGGCTGGTGTCTGCTCTGTGAGACAGTTAGGAATACAAGTCTCCAAACTACAATATTGAATTATTGTTAAAAAACATCTGAATGGGGCTTAAGGGGATTAACCAATTAGCATTCACAGAAATAAAATTACAAAGCTATACAAAATATGTTGTGCTGCTGGTTTTGCTTCATAGTTCTGTGATTCTCTGTATGGGCTGTCTGGGTCGGTGTTTTTCAGACTCTTCAGCTTGACAGCCCCTTATTCTAAGTAAAAAAAATATCAGGACCCCCTTACATTTACTGTAAAAGTAAGAATATTTTTTTTTTATCCCTGATAAGCCTTTATCATTTGTGCATTTTAAGAGGTTGACATAGAATACTTGACCTTGAAAGGTAAGGGTGGGGGGGGCGGGGGGGGAGAAATAAGATTTTCTTGGCTTTAGATTAGAACAAAATTTTCACTGCCTCAAGACCCCCCTGATTGCCTTGGGGGAGAGACAGGTGTTGCTACACATTAATTGAGAAACACTGGTCTGGCTGTTTTACATTGTTATGGAAACCTGACTTTACCACCTGAAACAGCTTGGTGTACCCTCTAATAAACGCGGCAGACGTATTTGCACAAATCCCGCCTTGTTGTGTGAGTAGATTTTCACTTATATGCTCAACCACTTTCTGGATGGCCTAGGCAGCTGTGTTTGGTGCTCCCGAGACATCCACAGGGTTAGGGGGACAAACCCTCTGCTCAACCTTCAAGGGGGCAAATCCCACCCTTCTAATGAAAAAATAACAAAGCAAATTCCCAAGTTTCCTGCTGCTATGTGTTCTCTTTCTCCACAGAGGAGAATCTGGTTCAATGTGTTTAACTTTTCCACAAAGTGTTTTTTCCCCCCACCCTCTATTACAGGAACAAGTTGCAGCTGGTCACATTCAGACTCAAAGGTGTCAGAGAAAAGAGTCCTGATTGCAGAGATCCAATTACAGCAGTTATTGCCCAGTCAAAATTTGTAGCTCCAGAAATGCTGTGCACTGGAAGAACAGGACTGAAAAGCATTTTTGATGAAGATGGCAGAAGTCGAGTTGACATTTTCTGGCTGAGCAAGGTCCTGCCTTTCATAATCGTGATGAAATAAGAGGATCTGAATGCAGTAATCATATCTGAGGACTGCTAGAGCTTCAAAATGTAAAATTCTATGTGAAGTTGGTCAGGTTACCAGTGCTCAGTCCTCCACCATTAATTACTTAATTTAATCAGGATATGGCATCAGTACAGTTCACTCTGCAAAACATTCAGAGTTATTCTGGAAGCTTGATTCTAACGTACACCTCTCCTCACAACTAAGTGGTACACTGGAACTGCTGTGCTGTGTTGCTTTGATTTAGGGAAAATGTGATTTTTTTTCTAATGGGTTATGGTTCTTCTAATGGAGAGGGGAGGAGCTTCTCCATAGTTCAGTTTGTCACAAGTCTGATTTTGTCACTCTCCTCCCAATTTGGCCACAACTAAACCAGCCAGCTTGAAATGTCTCCTATGATTTCTCTACCCATGAATTGATTTTGTAAAGTTTGGGGGTAATCAGGTATCTCAGTTTGTAAGATCTGACAGTTTGATTACTTAGAGGTGTTTTATTTTTGTTAGATTGTTCTATTTCTATTTAATTTATTAATTTTAAGAACCCCATATCTCAAAAATGATGGTAAAAATCTCTGCATTCTGTATAATCTGTTGGGCTCAGCCAGGAGAGGTGCACATGAACTTTAGGGGGAGGGTATTGGGGGGTTAATTTTTACATTATTTCATTTCATATATCTTATATTATATCATATAGTCTTATTTTGACTGTTTAAATCCATGTATCATTGTTGTGTCTGAAGTTATGAATATAGGCTATGTGTTTGTATCTCAAACATGTTTTCTTGGATGATGCTCCAAGACAGATTTGCATCAAGGCTAGCCAGCCTGCTTGATGGTCCATTAAGGACAATCAGCTCACCCAATGATTCAGCAAGGCATGTAAGGACATGTGATCTAAGGCTCCATCTTTTGCTATTAACATTCCATTCACTTAGCCTAAAAGTATAAAAGGAGACTGTGATATCACTTCGTCTTCAATCCTGCTCCATATCTCTGGATATGATTTCTAACAAAGGAGAGCTTTGAACAATAGACTGATGACCTCCAAATCGAATGCGTGAACCCAAGAGACTTATTACAAGCTAGCAGATTTATCACTGCTATTATCCTGGCCTGCAAACTTTTAAGGCTAAGATTTTGTCACGGATATTTTTAGTAAAAGTCACGGACAGGTCACGGGCTTCTGTGAATTTTTCTTTCTTGCCCGTGACCTGTCCGTGACTTTTACTAAAAATATCCGTGACAAAATGGGGAGGTAGGGGGGTCCTCACATCACCTGCAGCAGCTGGGCAGTTGCAGAAGCCCCGACCCAGTGCTCAAGGGTCCCACACTCCCCAAGGGGGCCCAGAGCTGCAGGGTTCCTCTGCAGCAGCTCAGGCAGCAGGGGGACCCTACAGTTCCCAGCCTCCACAGGCGGGGGGTGGGAGAGGGGGAGGCTGAAGTCACTGAGGTCTCTGGAAGTCATGGATTCCGTGACCTCTGTGACAAAATCAAAGCCTTAACTGTAGTGTATATGATTCCTTAATAGGGTCATCTTCACCATGACTGTTTCTCACCCTAGGCTCCCCTTAAGCTACAATGTGGTCAGCTAACATGGTTTCAAGCGTGTTAGGCCTGGTCTGCGCTAGGAAATTAGGGCAGTATAGCTCCATCACTTACTGTCTTTAGGTATTAAGAGTCTGATTTTTTTTAAGGTGATGGGCACCTACAGCTTCTCTGGAGTCAATGGAAGATGCAAAAACTGAGGATATTAGGCCCTGCTCCTTTCAGGGTAGGTTTACTTTACAATTAGCCATGCACTGCTGGCCCACACCAGCTGATGCAGGCTCTTTAATTGAGGTGCCTCACAGGTTCCTAGAGCCCAGGCTCCAGGCCAAGGCTAAACATCTACATCAGGGGTGGGCAAACTTTTTGGCCTGAGGGCCACATCAGGGTTCCAAAACTGTTTGGAGGGCTGGGTAGGGAAGGCTGTGCCTCTGCAAACAGCCTGGCCCCTGCCCCCTGACTGCCCCCCTCAGAACCTCTGACCTATCAACCCCCCCTGCTCCTTGTCCCCTGACCAGCCCCTTCTGGGACCCCCCACCCGTAACAACAACAACAACCACCACCACCACCCCGGGGACCCCACCCTGCTCCCTGACTGCCCCGAACCCTATCCAAACCCCCCTGTTCCCCATCCCCTGACCGCACATCCCCCCATCCAACCGCCCCCTGCTCCGACTGTCCCCCGGGACCCCCTGCCCCTTTACCATGCTGCTCAGACAAGCAGCACTGGCAGCCACGGTGCCCGGCTGGAGCCAGCCACGCCACCGCGCTGCCCAGCAGGAGCTCGCAGCTCCGCCACTCAGAGTGCTGGCAGCATGGTGAGCTAAGGCTGCAGGGGAGGGGTGGGAACTCAAGGGCTGGGCAGGCAGCAGGCCATAGTTTGCCCACCTCTGATCTGGTTAAACAGCCTCTTAGCCCAAGCCCCAGGAGCCCAAGTCAGCTGACTCCAGCCAGCTGGGGGTGTCTAACTGCAGCATAGACATATCCTCAAAGCTCATGGATGAGCCTCACAGAAACAAAATCTGGGTCCTGAACATTAAGGGTTAAATCCAGGGCAGAAACTAAGGTCCCAATCCTGCAAACACTTACACATGTGTTTGGTCTAAGCATGTGAGTAATCCTACTGATTTTAGTGGGACTATGTATGTGCTTACACAAGAGAGACAGCCAGATTTTTCAAGTATTTGGTTGCCTAAAGATGCAGATACGCACATAGTTTGTCAAATATAAAGGGAAGGGTAAACACCTTTAAATCCCTCCTGGCCAGAGGAAAAACTCTTTCACCTGTAAGGGTTAAGAAGCTAAGACAACCTCGCTGGCACCTGACCAAAAGGACCAAAGAGGAGACAAGATACTTTCAAAGTTGGGGGGGGGACAAAGGGTTCTCTCTGTCTAGGTGTTGCTTTTGCCGGGACCAGAGCAGGAATGCAGGTTAGAACTCCTGTAAAGGGCTAACAAGCAATCTAGTTAGATATGCGTTAGAGTCTGTTTTGTTTAAATGGCTGATAAAATAAATTGTGCTGAATGGAATGTATATTCCTGTTTTTGTGTCTTTTTGTAACTTAAGGTTTTGCCTGGAAGGATTCTCTATGTTTTGAATCTGATTACTCTGTAAGGTATTTACCATCCTGATTTTACAGAGGTGATTCTTTTACTTTTTCTTTAATTAAAATTCTTTTTTTTAAGATCCGGATTGCTTTTTCATTGTTCTTAAGATCCAAGGGTTTGGGTCTGTGTTCACCTATGCAAATTGGTGAGGATTTTTATCAAGCCTTCCCCAGGAAAGGGGGTGTAGGGTTTGGGAGGATTTTTTTTTGGGGGGGGGGGGGTTCCAAGCAGGCTGTTTCCAAGCGGGCTCTTTCCCTGTTAGATATTTGTTAGATGCTTGGTGGTGGCAGCAATAAAGTCCAAGGGCAAAAGGTAAAATAGTTGGTACCTTGGTGAAGTTTTAACCTAAGCTGGTAAAAATAAGCTTAGGGGGTTTTTCATGCGGGTCTCCACATCTGTACCCTAGAGTTCAGAGTGGGGAAGGAACCTTGACATAGGTGCTTTTGAAAATCCTGTTTGGTTCCTAACTCCCTATTCTACACCTATAGGCACTTAAATACCTTTGAAAATCTGGCCCTTGCTTCTTGTCCCCTCATGGTACGTAACACTAATTTAGACTCCCTTACATCCCCTTTTCTGAGGTGTTGCATGTATTTGCCACCTCTGAAGTTTCCCTCATCTTTGGAATGATGTACATTACCCACAAGTTCAGCTAAACTTATTTAATAAAAGGCTTCTATACCATACTCCATAGCTCGAGTGTTCTCTACCTTCACTCAGTATTCTGAACTTTAGCCCTTAGTTATCACACAACTTAATACGCTGTACTTCCATAAAATGTCCTCCAAGAGGTTAATTATTCACACCCTAAAAACAAAACAAACCTCTTCTGTTTGCTCTTTTGGGAGAGCATGAAATAAATTTCAATTACACTTTCTGACTGCTCCAGCTTTACATAGAAGAGAACATTCTGTTGATGAAAATGTGGCAGCAGAAGTGCACTAGATGAAGGAGGAATGCTCAGAAAGGTAAATTCACTCCAGGGATTTATGAAATCTTACAACAGATAATTTTCAAAAGTTACCAACATTTGTTCTCATGTTTTAAAACATGCAGCTCTCCCTCATATCTAGATTGATAAAGTGAGCTATTTAATAGCCCAAGAGCATAACTTCCATATGTCTATTGTAAGATGGATGACTGAAGAAGTTTATCATCCAATATCCAATTCTTAAAGCCATTCTGTGTAATATTTCAGTTGTTTATTGAACTATTTTTTTTTTGTTAACATCTATTCATCCTTTTGAAAACACCAATATTATCCTTTAAGACTGAACTCTGAATTACATGGAAATGTCCTGAGTTACGTGAGATGATATTAGGTGCCTTGCGAGAAATAAGACAATGTTTATGGCATTAGCCACAAAAGAAAGAAACAGACATTTACACTAAAAAAATTTACAATCAATATTTATTGAGACTACTACAACAAAAAGTGATAAAAGAAAAAGAGCGTGAATGACTATGTTTTAATTCTTTGATGGATTATATTTGAGATTGTTTTCTCTCTCCCATTTAAAAATGGATTTTGTTTTGTATTTCTGTGCTTTATGCGACATTAAAATACATTTTTAAAAAGTCGGCTAGAATGCATACAAAGAAAATAAAAAGGTTTTGGCTTTTTACTCTGCAGACCTCCCAGCAAATGTTAAATGAGTGGGTAACTCCTTAGAATTGTAAAATAAATCTTATGTAAATTTAGAATTAAATTTTTGTGAAATCCAAAGGTTAAAAGATTTAAGAGCTTTTGCAACGATACATAGACTTTAAAAGCTTTGTTTTCTTTACAGTATCACATCAAAATCACACAGAAGACCCCAGTGATCGCTGGGAAATCTACCACAGTCTAATTTTTCTAGTCCAATTAAGTCCAAACTCCGTGGAATAATTTGTCCCCCTTCTGCTGCAGTTCGGAAGAATATGCGATCAAATCGGAACTTACATTTGTAACTTGCATCCAGGTTAGAATTGCAGTTTGTGTCCCATGTATAACGGCAGTGCCCTGGTTTGCCCAAAAATTCCCATATGTCCAAAATATTGTTAGGTAAGCCACCTACTTGAGTAACCTAAAGAGAGAAAAAATGGAACAACATTATACCCGCTAATGCCTTTAATGTAATATGCATGACAATCATTTGCTGAACCTAGAATTTAGATATTACAGCACATTGTTTTTCTGCACAGCAACAGCTACAACAGGAAATCACAACTATTTAAACACTATTTAAAATAGGATAGCCCCTTAAGAATTTAAGAAATATATAAAAATATAAACCACCTAAGACTGACTGTTCATGTTGCACTTCCCAAATCAAAGTGTGTGTAAGAAACCACTGCATTTTTAAGTGATTAAACCTGATCATGCAAGACTGGGTCTTTAGTAATACTTAACACCCTCAGTTGGAACCCTGGTAACCAATTTTTCAGAAGTGACCTTATTTTCAGTCCCTCCATTTTCAGTTGCTCCAAGTTAAACACATAGGATCTGACTTTCCAGAAGTATTGAGTACCAAAGCTCTTGCTAATTTCAACTTGAAGTGTCAGTGCTCAGCATCTCTGAAAATTGAGTGCTAGATTTCCAAAGTTGGGCAACTAAAAATGTGGCACCCAGAATTAGGTTATTTCTGAAGATTACAGCTTTCACATAGACTCTGTGTATTTCTTTAGAGGAGCAACACAAAGCCAATTGGGGAGGAAAAACCACCATCTCTTTTAATTTTGATGTCACTTCAGCTGTAACATTGCTCCAAAGTAGACATGCACAATCAAGCCTAAACGTCATCTACTAGGCAGCAACCTCACTTGTCCCAGTTTCACTTTTTCACTTAATGGATGGGGTTGCTACAGGTATGTCTACACAGCAGCTAGACACTCCTCACTGGCCATGCCAACCTACTCGGCCCTGTTTCATTACTGTGTAGATGTCTGGGCTACAGCTAGAGCCCAGGCAATAGCACCCTATGAGGTGGGAAGGTCCCAGAGCTTGGGTTCCAGCCTGAGCCCAGAAGTCTACACAGCAATGAAACAGCCTGCACAGGCCGAGTTCTGTCAGCCTGCATAGGCCAGCCGTGGGTTTTTCTTTGCTGTGCAGAAATACCTTAGATGGCACACCTGTGCATGTTTGAGTGTAGAAAGCTCAACATCTCTGTTATGTATAACTGATTTGTGGGAAAAGTCACTGTATCCTATAAAAAGGAGGAAACCCCCCAACAGAGTTCAAAATGGTGGTTTGTTCTCAAAATAATTCTAAGCGGTTTACTGCTATTCACCTCATGATCTCTTAGGTTTGTATCCCCTCCAAATATAATGGTAGTTGACTCTGATGCCTCCTGCATTGTCTTTAACACCTGCCTCAGTTGATTTAGGCGTTCCTTGGCATGACCTTTTGTGCTCTCTAGATGGGAAGTCATAAGGCAGAGTTCATTACCAGATATATTCACCTGTTAGACAAAGAAATATTAAACCATACACCGTGGAATACAGTTGAAGGCCAAAGACAAAACATACTGTTCAAATATTGAACAGGAACATTCTTCTGCTTGTTAAAACTGCTATTATACAGGATAGAAGTGATTTACAACTTGATATTGGGCCTCTCTAATTCTGCTGTCATAAGTGAGGTTTTTGACAGTGAATGTGCCACTAGCAGCAGGCTTAAACGTTGATTTTTAACTAAGAATTCAAATCCGGTTCAGTTCACAGCTTATATATGGCAAGAAATACTCCGCACCCTAAAATCTTTCAGGACATTTTGCTGAGCAGGACAAGGGCATCCTTTTTTAAAGTTCCTTTATGAGGGCAGAATTTTCAACTTTTTATTCCAGAGCCATGCTAACCACTCTAAGCTTAAGACTGGAAGTGGCTTTCAGTTAAAAAGCCAATGCTGACCTCTACTTCAACCCAAGTGAAACAAGTCTCCCCAAAATTTAATATGTGTTATCTTATACGAAGATAGAATTTTTTTTTTTGAAAAGTCTGAGGTGTATATATATAACTATTTGAAAGATAGAAAGGTTGTAAATATGCATCAGTAACTGAAGGGGAAATATTAACAAGATGTATTTTTAAAAAAAACAACACACTTGCATATCTGGAAAGTCAAAAGTTTAGGTTTAGTTCACATTATCTGGGTGGTTTTGGTTTTCTTAAAGTATACAAATGCAGAGAAGGTATCCCAAATAATCTAACTTTGCCCTTCTTTTCCTACTATTCTATGCTCCCTCTGTGTAAAAAGTTCATGTCTGGCAAGTATGACGGCTAAACCCTTTACTTTGGTGGTCTGGTAAAAACCACTGCAGCATAACTTTGCTAGACACTAAAAATCACAGACTGAACCATGGACACTGGATTTATATCTTATTACAATATCTATAACTCACCAACAACCTGCCCCCCTCCTGCTGCCTATCCCCCACCCTTCCTTTCCCTCCTATGTCTGAAGGGGTAACAACAGGTCACTTCACCTTGAAATACATGTTAACCGCCTATGCTAAACAATCTGTGCCACCTTGTATTTAGCTATGACATTCCGAGTATGTCTAAACTGCAATTAAAAACCATGGCTGGCCTATACCAGCTTACTTGGGCTCAGGCTAAGGGCTGTTCAGTTGAGATGTAGACATTCAGGCTCTGGCTCCAGCCCAAGCTCTGGGATCCTCCCACCTTGAAGGGTCCTAGAGCCCTGGCTCCAGTCTGAGCCCAAATTACACCACAACTAAACAGCCATGCAGCCTAAGCCCTGCAAGTCTGAGTCAGCTGGCACTGGGTAGCCACAGGTTTTTAATTGCAATGCAGACATACCCTTTGAGTATATTTTCCAGACCTGAAGAGCTCTGCATAAGCTTGAAAGCTTGTCTTTGTCACCAACAGAAGTTGGTCTAACAGATATTACCACAGCCACCTTGTCTGTCTAATATCCTGGGACCAACACAGCTACAACACTACTGCATATTGCAGCTGGGGACATATCAGACCTTGTATACTTTGCAGTTCTACCAGCAGTTGTGGACAACTTAATCTGTACCTATTCTTGGCTTACTCAGGCTAATGGCAAGAGTATTTGAGGTTTAAGAAGTCCCGCAGCAGAACAGACTCAAACTCCTGTCCTGTGGTAACCATTTAAATAGTTAAACAACAACTAGTGTGTCTGATGCGGAGAAAATCTAATGAGAAGGTGCACTGGAATTTCATAGGTTTGATATGCATACCAAAGATCTAAGAGGTACAATACTGAAGGTCTCTCTTGTTGTGGGAGGGTGAAGTGAGGGATAATCTCTGAGTAGGTGACACATGGTGGGTTGAGAATGGTACAGGAGAATGGAGTAATGTGACTTATATACACACATTTGTTGGGGGTAGCATGATTTGGTAAGAGCGTGGATATGTGTAAGAGTACAAATAAAATTGTTTGATGCATCCTTTCTAGTGTTTTTATTGGAGACTTCAAATCTAAATGCCCTACTTTTCAAGTTATTTTTTCTCTTAAATTATAATGATCTGTTGATGCTTTTTCCCTTCAAATTAGTACCCATATTTACAAACTTAACTCCAGACTAAAACATTTGTCACCTTAAATTAGACATTCAACTGCTTTGTAATATATAGTGACCCACTTACATGCACAACTAATAGGTTTCTCATCATGGAGGTTGTTGGGAAAGGTATTATTTCTTGCCTTAAAAACTTCACTCTTGATTTTTTCAGCATTATGGCAGTGAAATAACCATCTATATTACCTAAAGAGGAATAAGGAAAGAAAAGTTCAGTGCTGTATGCACCATATTCACCCATCCCTTCATATAGAAGAATTACCATATATACTCGTTAATAAGCCAAATATTTTTGGTAAAAACATGACGCATCAAAGAGCGGGAGTCGGCTTATAAACGGGCCTACACCAAAATTTGATGATTTTAAACTCTATGAAAATCACTGAATTGAATATCTAATACATTGTCGTTTTGTTTACCTGGAGCCCCTAAGTTCCCTGTGGCTGCAGTTCACCATTCCCAGCCAATGGGAGCTGCGGGAAGTGGCAAGCCAATTCCCGCAGCTCCCATTGGCTGGGAACGGTGAACTGCGGCCACAGAGAGCTGAGGGGCTTTGTGCCTGTGAACGCTCCAGGTAAACAAAGCGTCCCAACTCGCCAGCGGCTTACCCTAACGGGCCGGGCGCCAAAGTTTGCCAACCCCTGAAATATAGGGTCAGCTTATGAAAGGGTCATACAGTTTTTACTATTTTTACCTATCCATCTTGGGGGGTCAGCTTATAAATGAATGGGCTAATCAACGAGCATATACAGTATATATTTTCACAGAGATCTTTTCAGGTTGCACATTTCTTATCCTAATCCATACAACATGTAGCTATTTTCAGTAATAGTGAAGGATCAGAAAAATGAATTAATTTTAACTCTGTCCTTAATCTTAAAGTCTGTCTTTCTAAAAGAAAAAAGCTAGAAGAAAGTGACAGTTAATATGTTCATTTATAATTTGCATCAAACTGGATTCCAGAGTTTAGAAGCCAAGGAAATCCATTTCACTGATTCCTTCCCCTCCTTTTTCCTTTCAACTTCTACCAATGGTCAGAGGGGTATTAACAAGCTAGTGAGTAGAAAACAATAACTTTTTTTTGTGTTTCTTCTATCCATTTGAACCAGATTTCTCAAATTTTTAGGCCTTCATTTTTTACCTGGAATGATTGTGTAACTGACTGCTCTCTTCTGTAGGTAACTGAAGTATGGTGGAATAACCTCCTGTAAAAACACCACATCTGGACTGTATCTGAAATCAGCAAGACAAGTTTACAATATAACTTTTAAAGCAGACACAGTTTTTCACATTGTAATGCCAAATGTAAACAGAGTAAGGTTTTGGGTGTAGGGCTGGGGTTTTTTTAAACATGTGGAGTGCCTATGATGGTTTCCAAAGAAGCTCTGTCACATCTGTTGGCATGTAAAAATGCCACCAAATTTGGAGGGGAAAAAAAGATTCAAATCTGTATTTTACCAACAAGTTACTAATAGGGGGGCCTAATTTCCTCACATAGATCTGGATCTCGAAAACAATTATGCAGGTGTCTAATTTTATGCACGTGGGGGAATTTAAGTTAGTGACTGAAAATATAGCTTCAGAGCACATTTAGAAGCCCTAAGATTTCTAGGAGAGTCCAATTAAGACCTATCACCTTTGTGATAACACCCCCCCAATCTCCCTGTCCAGACTGACAGGTAAAAGGACAATTGTTCTCCTTAGCCTTGTCTATGCTAGACCTTTTTTAAAGATCTACTTCTGTTGCACTACTATCGGTGGCTCTCCTGTTGCTAGTGACACTGGAAGCATTCATGTAGACAGGACACAGGCAGCAGCAGCTTGTCACCATTTTTATGTAAACATGCTCCGAGCAAGTACAGGGTTTGGTACTGGGATAATTTGCATGAAGGAAAAACATAGGGCCTTGTCTATTCACGAAAAATTGCACCAGTTTAATTATCAATTTAAAACTGATCTGATAAACCAATTTAAATGTATCTAAAGGGTTAACATTTGTTTAAATTGGTTTAGTTTGCACTGCTAAATTACAATATTAAGCTAAACGATTACAGGCAAGGATCACACCTGTTTGAGTGTAATCCATCCATTTTATGGGTTTGCACTGATTTAACTAAGAAAAGTCATCAACTCAGCAGTTTTAGTGCATCTTCACAATTTTTACTGCATTCTACCTATTCTGCAAATTTTAGGTTTGCATTTTACACAAACGGTTGTAAAGTTATCCACTGCAAAGCCATCACAACAGACCAACTGAAGACTGTTGAACAGCAGCATTTTTAAGTTGGGAACTCTCTGTTCCCAACCCCACACACCTCAGCAAAGAATAAATGTCTCCAATGCAATGAGACTATTTAGTTGATAACATTTTTAAAAGAATATGGAAAATAAATGCAACCCCCATGTTCAGATTCACAGTTCAAAGTACAAGTAATATGGAAACAAGAAAACAGTAATGTCAACTCAGCCACTTTATTTGTAATCAGGATTTTGTATTTCTGTTTTTCCTTTTGTGAGTGATCTTTTTGTGCTTTGTCTTAAACTACACACCATAAAATAATGCAAGTTGTGCAACAGAGTCAAGTTAATACTGTCACTGGAAGCACAGCATTTGCATTTCCTGATGTTATAATCTATTATTTCAATCCCACAACCTCCTGACTCATTACTATAGCTAGACATTTAATATCAATTATGCTTATTTAAAAAAAAAGTTATATGTTACAGTGACTATCTGGCGAAAAGGCTTTTAGTACCAAAGCTTGCATATATTGGGAGATTAGGTTCAGAACCTCTTTTGGCCAACCAAATCACAGCTTTTAGTTAAGCTAGTTTAGGATTACACACATTATGAAGTTTCTGTATTATAGTATTTCTGTATTTGGTGCTTGGATACTTTGGGGGTATACATCCTATAGACTCTTAAAATAAGATACGATAGTTACGAGTCTAAATATTAAACTGACTTATAAAGGAGATAATACTTACAATGCTAAATAAGAGCAGACTCCTCTAGCTCTGTCGTCTTGATTTCCTAGATCCAGACCGTCAATATTCCAGGTAAGTAAAGAGAACCTGCTGTCATCTTCTTGTTGCCTGCAGTCTGCATTGTTCACTCCAGCACTACTAGTAGTAACATCAGCAGTCAGGTCAATACTAGAAAGAATATTTAAAATTTTTGCATTCAGTAAACTGAGCATTCCCCTGGAGTAACGTCCATCTTCTAAAGCAGAACATTTTTAGACCTCCCCAACTAAAAACCTATTATTGAACATACTGCAAAAATTAACATAAATTACTCTCTAATTTTAAAACATCTAAAATAAATACATTGACTGAGAACATATGCAACAATCACATGGTGCGGTTAGTATGTAGCTGTAATTAATGTTTTTCTTTTTCATTGCAGACACAAGACAAAGGGCTTGATTCTGATTTAAATTAAACCAGCTTAACACAACTAATTTAAATTCTCTCCAAACCTTTTAATCACCAAGGCGAATCTCAGGATACATGAAAGAATCTGAGCAGGTTTCATACCAGAAAAAGAAATAATGGTCACCTCGTTTTATATGTCTGTGTTCTGAAACTACTTTGATTCCTCTGTCTGTGTACACCTCCTCTAAAATATTAATGACTGTCTATTTTGCCATATTTCTTTGGGAAGAAGCACCCCAGTCTTCAGTGTTTCAAAGCTTAGGCCTGGTCTACACTACAGACTTTACTAAGATTTACCAGCATGCTTCTACAATGTAGTACACAGACTATATTGCCATATGACTTGAGTTTTCCTGTGTGATTGGGAGCAAACTATGCTCAAAACCTTGTTAAAGAGGTGTGCTCCAATTCAAGTTCCTGTAGTAAAGAAAAAAAGCTGTAGCACAGCTTGTCCCCATCAAAACTGGCAAGACAAGATCAAATGGTCTTTTAGGAAAGTTAGGGACACGATGGGATTTAATCATACTGTTTAGGCATAAACTTATTGTGAACATAAAAAGAAAAGGAGTACTTGTGGCACCTTAGAGACTAACCAATTTATTTGAGCATAAGCTTTCGTGAGCTACAGCTCATTTCATCGGATGCATACTGTGGAAAGTGTAGAAGATCTTTTTATACACACAAAGCATGAAAAAATACCTCCCCCCACCCCACTCTCCTGCTGCTAATAGCTTATCTGAAGTGATCACTCTCCTTACAATGTGTATGATAATCAAGGTGGGCCATTTCCAGCACAAATCCAGGATTTAACGAGAATGTCTGGGGGGGGGGGGTAGGAAAAAACAAGGGGAAATAGGTTACCTTGCATAATGACTTAGCCACTCCCAGTCTCTATTCAAGCCTAAGTTAATTGTATCCAATTTGCAAATGAATTCCAATTCAACAGTTTCTCGCTGGAGTCTGGATTTGAAGTTTTTTTGTTGAAGAATTGCAACTTTCATGTCTGTAATCGCGTGACCAGAGAGATTGAAGTGTTCTCCGACTGGTTTATGAATGTTATAATTCTTGACATCTGATTTGTGTCCATTTATTCTTTTACGTAGAGACTGTCCAGTTTGACCAATGTACATGGCAGAGGAGCATTGCTGGCACATGATGGCATATATCACATTGGTGGATGTGCAGGAGAACGAGCCTCTGATAGTGTGGCTGATGTGATTAGGCCCTGTGATGGTGTCCCCTGAATAGATATGTGGGCACAGTTGGCAACGGGCTTTGTTGCAAGGATAGGTTCCTGGGTTAGTGGTTCTGTTGTGTGGTATGTGGTTGCTGGTGAGTATTTGCTTCAGGTTGGGGGGCTGTCTGTAGGCAAGGACTGGCCTGTCTCCCAAGATTTGTGAGAGTGTTGGGTCATCCTTCAGGATAGGCTGTAGATCCTTAATAATGCATTGGAGGGGTTTTAGTTGGGGGCTGAAGGTGACGGCTAGTGGTGTTCTGTTATTTTCTTTGTTAGGCCTGTCCTGTAGTAGGTGACTTCTGGGAACTCTTCTGGCTCTATCAATCTGTTTCTTCACTTCCACAGGTGGGTATTGTAGTTGTAAGGGGCCTAATAACATCAGCCACACTATCAGAGGGTCAAACTGGACAGTCTCTATGTAAAAGAATAAATGGACACAAATCAGATGTCAAGAATTATAACATTCATAAACCAGTCGGAGAACACTTCAATCTCTCTGGTCACGTGATTACAGACATGAAAGTTGCGATATTACAACAAAAAAACTTCAAATTCAGACTCCAGCGAGAGACTGCTGAATTGGAATTCATTTGCAAATTGGATACAATTAACTTAGGCTTGAATAGAGACTGGGAGTGGCTAAGTCATTATGCAAGGTAACCTATTTCCCCTTGTTTTTTCCTACCCCCCCCCAAGACGTTCTTGTTAAACCCTGGATTTGTGCTGGAAATGGCCCAACTTGATTATCATACACATTGTAAGGAGAGCGATCACTTTAGATAAGCTATTAGCAGCAGGAGAGTGGGGTGGGGGGAGGTATTTTTTCATGCTTTGTGTGTATAAAAAGATCTTCTACACTTTCCACAGTATGCATCCGATGAAGTGAGCTGTAGCTCACGAAAGCTTATGCTCAAATAAATTGGTTAGTCTCTAAGGTGCCACGAGTACTCCTTTTCTTTTTGCGAATACATACTAACACGGCTGTTACTTTGAAATTGTGAAGATAGGACCTCTAACCAAAATACTTCCTCTCTACAACTTTTAAACATTAGTAAGTTATGCACTGCTGCCAAGCTTAGTGCTTTAAAGACAAGATGATAAGATCCATGCCTTAAGGAGCTTCAATCTAAAGTGCACAAAAAGAGACCGGGGTTGTGGGTGCTCTAGGGATATAACAAAGTAAATAAGAGCTATAATGGGCGTGCATTTCCAAGACTTCCCTGCCAAGATGAAATTTTATGGTTATACTATAATGTGAACTCACATCATCATTTTAATGTAGCTATAAAAACATGGGTGTTTACTTAGTAGTGGAAAGCTAACCAAAGCAGTATATTTTCTAAAAGGACTTGGAAGAGGGAGGCTATCCCAGACATAGACTATGTCTACAGTAAGATATTTCTATTAAGATTTCCCAATTCAGTCCCACTAGTGGAAGCTAAGTGCATGCTGTGCTCCAGTTGTCAACCTGTGCTCCATCTACACTAGTCTAACACTGAACTGATATTGAGAAATTTTAGCAAAAATGTATCAGGCTTTGTCTACATGGGAAAGTTACACTGGGATAACCTCTTAAATGAATTTAGATTGACATAATTAAAGTAATGACCTATGTGCCTGACCAACCTGATTGCCTTCTATGAGGAGATAACTGGTTTTGTGGATATCGGGAAAGTGGTGGACGTGATATACCTTGACTTTAGCAAAGCTTTTGATACAGTCTCCCACAGTATTCCTGCCAGCAAGTTTTAAAAAAAGCACGGATTAGATGAATGGACTATAAAGTGGATAGAAAGCTGGCTAGATCGTCAGGCTCAACGGGTAGTCATCAACGGCTCAATGTCTAGTTGGAAGTTGGGATCAAGCAGAGTGCCCTAGGGGTCAGTTTTGTTCAACATCTTCATTAATGATCTAGATGATGGGATGGATTGTATCCTCAGCAAGTTCATGGATGACACTAAGCTGGCAGATATGCTGGAAGGTAGGGATAGGGTCCGGAGGGACGTAGACAAATTGGAGGATTGGGCCAAAAGAAATCTGATGAGGTTCAACAAGGACAAGTGCAGAGTCCTACACTTAGGACAGAAGAATCCCAGACATCGCTACAGGCTGAGGATTGACTGGCTAAGTGGCAGTTCTGCAGAAAAGGACCTGGGGATTACAGTGGACGAGAAGCTGTATATGAGTCAACAGTGTGCCCTTGTTGCCAAGAAAGCTAACAGCATATTGGGCTGCATTAGTAGGAGCACTGCCAGCAGATTGAGGGAAGTGATTATTCCCCTCTATTTGGTACTGGTGAGGCCACATCTGGAGTATTGTGTCCAGTTTTGGGCTCTCCACTACAGACAGGATGTGGACAAATTGGAGAGAGTCCAGTGAAAATTATTAGGTGGCTGGGGCACATGACTTCCAAGGAGAGGCTGAGGGAACTGGGCTTATTTAGTCTGCAGAAGAAACGAGAGAGGGGGGATTTGACAGCAGCCTTCAACTACCTGAAGGTGGGTTGCAAAGACGATGGAGCTCGGCTGTTTTCAGTAGTACCAGATGACAGGACAAGGAGTAATGGTCTCAAGTTGCAGTGGGGGAGCTCTAGGTTGCCTATTATGAAACTTTCTCACTAGGAAGGTGGTGAAACACTGGAACGGGTTACCTAGGGAGGTGGTGGAATTTCCCTCCATAGAGGTTTTTAAGGCCTGGCTTGACAAAGCCCTGGCTGGAATTGATCCTACTTTGAGCAGGGGGTTGGACTAGATGACCTGCTTAGGTCTCTCCCAACCCTAATCTTCTATGACTTTAAGACAGTCCGCACACATGCTGTAGCGCAGGGACACATGAAACAAACCCAGTTTACCAGCAGACAGCATACAGACAGACACAGGATGCACAGACGCGGTGGGGGCGGGAGGAGGGCAATCAGAGGGTGAGAGATTCACACGGGGGTGGATCTTGAGACGCCCCTCGCCTTTGGGAAGGAGCTTCACAGCGGGGGACGAGCAGCATCAGCAACGCTAGCAAAGCGGAGCCGCGGGGCCTCCCCTGCGGCTGCAAGGTGCTGGCCAAGAGGGGAGGGAGGCAGACGACGGGGGCGCTGGGCCGGGGGCCCGGCTACCGCCTTCCCTGCGAGCTTGAGTCCCCCCCCGCCCGCGGCGTCGCTCACCAGGTGTCCGGCGGGGCGCGGGTCCTCCCGCCCACGTCTCGCTGGTCCACGGGCGGCTCGAAGTAGGAGTTCAGCGCCCTCTGGAAAGCAAAGGAACGGGAGTGAGGGCCCGGCGCAGCAGCAGCAGCAGCCCACAGCCCGTCCCGCGCCCGGGCCCTACCTGCATGTGCCAGTCGTTGTCCGCCAGGCAGCAGCGAGCCAGGGCCAGGTCGCTGCCGGTGATGGAGGCGAACTCGGCGCACAGGAGCTTCCTGCGCTTCGCCAGGGGCTGCGCCGCCTCCTCCTGCTCCTGGGGCCGGGGCAGCGCCGCCTCCTCCTGCTCCTCTTCCTCTCGGGGCCTGGGCCGGGGCCGCGCCGCCTCCTCGGGCCGGGGCAGCGCCTCCGCCTCCTCCGGCTGCGGCACCGTCTCCTCCTGGGGCCGCTCCTCGAGCAGCCCCTCCGCTGCGCTCCCGCCCTCCATGGCTCCGCTCGCGGGCTGCCCTGCCCCGCCCTACCGGCCACCCCCGAGCAGCGCGCCTGCGCAGCACTCACCCAATCCCAGCGGCCCTACTAGCGGACGCACGTTCCGAGGGCAGCGTTGCGGGGGGGAGGGGTGAAGGGGGCAGCGAGCTCAAGCCCCGCCTCACGGGGGGAGGAGGGGGGGTCCCGCGAGCCCCGCGTGGGGCGCGCGCGCGTGACCTACGTGAACGTGGGTCAGAAGGGCCGCGAACGTTCGGCCTGTGGAACGTGGTAAATCGAGGCGGGGTGGAACCAGGCTACTGTGGCCCCGGGAGAGGGCCAGGGAGAGCGCGCGGGGCGGCGCGGGGCGGGGCCAGGCCAGCCCAGCCTCGCCCCCTTCTCGTGCTGCGTGTTTTGAAGGTCACCCAGCCTCTTGTTGCTGCAGCTGCTCCCAGCCCCGCAGAACTCACTCGGTGCGCCCGGTTCCGGGGGACTCTTCCCCGCCGCCTGGAGCAGGTGCCCCACGCCGCGCTCTCTGCGGAAGAGGGACGTCGCCACCAGCCTTTAAACCATGACCTCCTTCACGATCCACTCCTTCCGGGAGATGATGAAAGTCTTGCTGAGCTCATCCAACTTTGATCGGGTGTTAAGTAAGGTATAGTTGTAGGTAGGAATGGATTGATGCTTGGCACTTGCGTAGCTTTTGTTCTGTGAGGAGTTTCAGAGTAGCAGCCGTGTTAGTCTGTATTCGCAAAAGAAGCGAGGAGTACTTGTGGCACCTTAGAGACTAACAGATTTATTTGAGCCTAAGCTTTCGTGCATCCAATGAAGTGAGCTGTAGCTCATGAAAGCTTATGCTCAAATACTCCTTTTCTTTTTGTTATATGAGGAGTGCATCCTCCAGAGTGTATCAGCAGTTGGTGTGTAGATATTAAACATATACATATGTAGGTTTGGCAGAATTCGATTTTTTTTGTATAATTTTGATGGATACTGTCAATGTTTATTTTAAAGCATCTTTCTATATTTAAATTTGCACAGTTGTGGGAAAATTCTGGGGGCGATTAAACAATGATTATTTAATGTAGCTGTTGAGATTCAAAAAGTTAAAGCACATGTCAACAAAACATGTCAAAGTATGGAAAGTAAATAACCTGAAATCATACTCTAAATTCTCTATCCGCATTTTTCTTGCTTTACTTGTCTGTACATTTTGATTATTATGGATGGAAATATTTTATCAGTAAAAATCTAATCCATCTAAGTCAGTGGTTTTCAACCTGTAGTCCATAGACCCTTCTGGGTCCATAGGCTATGTCTAAGGAGTCAGCAAATGGTTGCCATTACCATAGAACAGTGTTTTAAAACCCATGGTCTGCAGACTACACCTAAGATTTCTAAAGGGGTCTGTACCTCCATTTTAAATTTTTTAGAGGTTTACTAATGAAAAAAGGTTGAAAACCACCGTTCTAAACCTATATATATATGCAGCACAAAGTCACTGTCTTGAGAGACTTACAAACTAAAATCCCAGTTGGATCTTCTCAGTTTAAATCCATAGGGTTGTAGTAGGGGCCTGTCCATTCTAGGAGATGCAATTGCAAAATTGAGGCCAAAAAGTATGATCCTGCAAGCTCTCACATGAGTACTGCTTCCTTACATGAGAATTCAGTGGGACGAGTTGCATGATTTAGGCCTACTTTTGTGAATAAGGGTTTGCAGGATCTATTCCTGATTGGCCAGTACACAGAAAAAGGGGGTGGGATGCAATGAAATGTTTAGACGGAATTCTGACTTTCTAAACTGCTGCTGTCTGAATCCATGATATCCAGAATTTGTATTTAGGCCTCTATCTGACATTTGTACTGAAAGTAAAATTCTTTTTCTTGAACCCTGACTTTCCAAAATAAGTTGTCCCCTGACGCGTTTGTAAATGTCAGGAGCGACTTATGGTTTGGATTGTTCAGATTAGGGTTTTTCATAATCAGTATTCTTCTCCTCTTCGTGCTATATTTTAACAGACTAGGCAATAACACAGGAGAGGTTGTTTAAAATGTTATTTCACAATAGCTATAATACCTTTCTGTTTAGGGGCTTTCTAGCAGTAGCTGAAGCCAGGCCTACATCTAAAATTTAGGTTGACCTATCTATGCTGATCAGAGGTGTAAAAAATTCACACCCTGAGAGACATCGTTAAACTGACCTAATCCCCAGCGTAGACAGCGCTAGATTGATGGAAGAATTTTTCTGTCAACTTAACTGCTGTTTCTCGGAGAGGTGGATTTAGTAGAGCAACAAAATAACTCCTTCAGTTGATGTAGTTAAATGTCTTCTCTACAGTGGTTCACCTGCACCACTGTAATGTTTCTAATACAGACATACCCTTGGAACTCCATTGTAGGGGTTTTTTTTAAATCTGTTTCAGTGATACCAATCAATAGTGAACTGATAATGTTATGAATATATTCATCAAAAATAGGACATACATATGCCATCTTTAGTAAAATATTACTACTTCCAAATGTATAGTAAGAATCTCTTACTGAAATAACTTAGTATTTCCACCTCTGTGACATTTCATCCTAAAGCCACTTTGAATGATTTATTTAAAAAATAATTTTGCAGGGATGAATGTAGTTACAGAAACTGTACTTTTCCCAGTTTTGTGGGGCACCTTATGTCCACTGTTCTCATTTTGTAATATGCAAAATTTTCAGTTGTTCCAACTGGAATCAGGAGAATGTATTTTAAATGCTGTAGAATAACAACTTCTATGCATTAGAATCAATTAACTAGCCTCTTGGGGCTTGTCTGCATGGGGAAATTTACCTACATAATTATTCTGCTATAGTTATTCAATACCTTCCCATGTGGGCATTTTTATTCTCAGAATAAGAGTTCAACACAGGGAGTTATACTCGTGTAATTATACTAGTAAATTTTCCCATGGTGAAGCCCTGAATATGTTGGGCTAACATTTCAAAGTATTCCTTTCAAAATACTGATTTAGTTCCATTATTTAAATTGATGTTGCTTCACTTTAAGGATTACTCAGACGTTGCTGATTTTCATTCTGTCAACAAGAGGCTACGCAACTGTGCTAGCCAACAATGTGGGGAAAAATCAAAGCAAACACTTAGTAGTAACTTTCTATTAGCTTTAAGCCAGGTATAAAGTCAGACAAGTCAACTTTCCATTTTTAATAGAGTTCAGCAGAGTTTGAATCAAGCAACTACTGAAATCTCAAGATGATTACAATAAACTGACAGTGTCCATATTTGAGACACAAGATGGGTGAGGTAATATCTTTTATTGAACCAGCTTCTGTTAGTGAGAGAGACAAGCTTTTGAGCTTACACAGAGCTCTTGTTTAGGTGAAGTTGGTCCAGTAAAAGAACAGGTTTAAGAATTTTATTAAGATGATGTTAAAAAGAAAACGGTATATTATTCACCCATTTTGTTTCACCAGTATCCTGGAACCGACATGGCTACCCCAACACTGCATACAATGTGCATATTTGTTTTTATAGGAGGTATACATTTCCCTAGGGAAACAATTTGCAACTGGAGATTTATAGAAACATCTGGCTTGACACTTAAACCATAATGGTTTAATCCTTTATTTTTCTCTTCCCCTCATTAGTCTAAAAACTGAACCAAGATTTACTTTCAAGTTGGTCTGTTTACTTTGAGAGCAGTCACTAGACTCGTAATTGTCCGTATGTTTCCCCTTTTTGAGATTTTGAATTAATAGAATTTTGTTCCTCTTTCCTGTTTGTTCAGATGACAGTTCTTTCTGCAACTCCTGGAAAGGTTGTTTGTGAAATGAAAATAGAGGAGGAGCACACAAACAGAGGTGGCACCTTGCATGGAGGTTTGACTGCCACACTGGTAGATGTAGTGTCAACAGCAGCATTGTTGTACACAGAAAGAGGAATACCCGGGGTCAGTGTGGATATGAACATTACGTATGTATTGAACATGCTTACTGTCAAATGTTAGATCTTAATGTTTGATGTGTTCTACTAACAGGGCCTGGATTCTGCTAAGTTTCTTTTCCATGATCTAGCTACCACTTTAGTGACAAACTGCAGTCTATTCTGAAAGAACAACTTCTAATAAAGTCATTATAGATCCTGTTTGGGAATATCATCATGTGGTTGAGACACTAGTTTGAGGCAGTCAAATGTTCTTTAAGCTCCCTCTTTTATTATGTTTGGTTTAATGCCTTAGTTACTTCTATGTAACAAAGTCCAAATTCTATAATCTTCTCATGCATGGAATTTCAGTGGGAATATCAGTGTGAGCTCTGCCTGAGGAGAAGCTGCAAGATTCAGGCCTGTGAAAAGGTGCAAGGGGTTAAGTACAAACTGACTATGGTAGCTCCTTCAAAAAATAATTTTAAACGGATGAATGTTCCCTGATTTGTAGCATGTTGTTGTATAAAACAATTGTTCTGTTTTTCATTCAAGATACATGTCTGCTGCTAAGACTGGGGAAGAGATATTGATCACTGCTCAGATTTTGAAGCAAGGAAGAAGTCTTGCCTTTGCCAGCGTGGATGTAACAAACAAGGCAACGGGAAAGCTTGTGGCACAAGGCAGACATACAAAACACCTTGGACATTAATATAAGAAAATTATATCTAAAAAGGAAAGTTTGTGCTTAAGATGCTAGCATTGAATTTTTTTTTCTAATTTAAGCTGTATCAAGTCACCACGATATGAAGGCAGTTAAGAGGTCTACGTAAAATGAATTGGTCTCAGTCCCATTCCTAGTGGACAAGTGTTCACATTGTAATTGGCACTAATTCTGAGCTTGTTGCAGTCTTGGTAGAGAGACCAAAAACTGAAGAGACAGGAAGACCAATGTATTTCTTTTGTGCCTGAAGATAAGGTTAATGTTCAGGCTCACTGGTGGGACTGGGTGGGGAAGCTTTCTGCTCCCATTCTGAACCTCTCTCATGAAAACATGGTTCCAGTCTCTAGGGCTGTCAGTTCATAACCTTTAAAAAACTAAAGCAACTAACAAACTGCATTTTTTTTTGTCCTATGCTACCAAGTGTTAAAGTAACAGGTGTTACAAGTTTAGTATTGCTGTTTTAAATTATTAATCTGAAATAAGAATATTTTGCAAATGGGAAATGTAATACATTGAGAACATAGATAAGTCTTTATATCTGGCAAATGCCTAACTCATTAAAAAAATTCAATAAATATTCAAGAAGTACACATTTAATAAAAGCTCTCATACTACTACATTAAGTAAGCTCATCAGCCCGGATGAACAAACTATTTTCTCTGTGAAAAGTTGTATAGTTATATTGTGCTAGAGCAGTGTTTCTCAACCAGTGGCTCATGACCTCTAGGGGTGGGATTATGCATCACAAAATGCAATCAGGAGCGTTGTGAGGTGTTGAAAATTTCAAAACCATTCTGAAGCAAATTACATTTCCAAAATAACTTTAGCGGCAGCCAAAACCGTCAAAGTGTTTGAGGTCAAATAGTAGTTGTATTAGAGAGTTATCACTGGCATTTTTTTATTCTTTAATATAAAATGCAAGGGGGTTAACTTTTTCTAAAATGACCATTACCTCCTTTTTAAAAATTAATGTATTTAAATATGGCATAGCTCTGTATTTAAAAAGTCTGTCATTCTTGCCAAGGCAAATTGACCCAGTCAGTGCTTTCTTCTTATATACAGTAAAATGGGGAAAAAAATCTTTCCTATTTTTGCCATTTAATTCATTTTTTAAAAAAAGCTTTTCCAGTGACCAGTATCTGTTTCATTTACAGAACTATCATACATTAACCATTTAGTGAAAATCAATGTTAATGAATAGTATTACACCCACTTTGTTTTAACGGACTGAAAGAAAATCTGCCATTCTGTAATTATATACCTTTGTCTTAAATAGGCTATTGCCTTATCTGTGCACTGAAACAAATCAAGCTCTGTCTGCATGCCATCTAATAAAAGCCTAGGCGCTTCCCACATGGAATCAAATACTGTTACTGCTGTAGATGAGTGAATAATGAGGAAGTGATGAACTGAATATTTTATTTGCAAAAGTTGACTAAATTAATCAACTCTATGACTAAGGTTAAAAATTAATCAATAAGGTGAACTATTGCAGCAAATAGTTTAGCCACTGCCCTCATATCAGTCAAAACTTCCATTTTCTTCATTGCTGCTTATGTTGGTGAGGGAATAGAGAATGAGCAGGTCTGTATTCAGAAGGCATCTGCATAGCTTTAGAAACAGAAATTAGACTCCACTGGGAGTCATCCTGTGTAATGACTGCAGGATCATTCCATTAGCATTTACTTTTGCTGTAACTCTAATGCAGTCGTTCATGTTGCGTTTAGTCCCTGTTGCATAATTAAGAAAATGGGACATAAGTGTTGTTAAGCAGGCCAGATGAATCTGTTAACTGATTTTTAAAGTATCTTTGAATGTTTATATTCCTCACAGTTTATGCCGTTTAATAAATGAAAATGGGGTGGAGGAGAGGAAGATGGCTTAAAAATGTTGGGTGGTGCTGCACTTCATAGGTTCTCTATTCAAATCTCTCAGCTCTTGGTCTGTAGGCCAGAACCAGACCCTTACACGACCAGGGTTGCCAAGTCTCCAGGAATTAGATTGTCATGTGATAACCTTCAGGACTAGGCAATGCTATGCTCCACTACCTTACTGAGATAATCATTAAGTATTTTTAAGAATCTCATTACTTTCAAAAGTTATGGTGTATGAATTTAGCTTTTTATGCCACACATGCCTTTTCATTTTCTTTTGAAAAAGAATATTTAGTTTCTTTAGGGAAAGACTTACTAGAAGTATGTGAAGTGTCATCTTTGGGTGTCAAGTGATTTGATTAAAAATGTATGTGAAGCATTGCCATTTAGAGTTAAATCAGTGCTCACTACAAACAGACTTCCATTTAGAACAATCTGGCAGATTGTCAAAGGCACTTCTCGTTTCCTGAAATGTTGTTTTGAGTGTTGAGAGTTTTAGGGGAAAAACAACACCTGACTGGAAAAGAAGAGTAGTCAGTGCTGTTAGATAACTGGATCTCTGATTGCCTGCACCGTCCTTGTGTCTATGCACCCAGCTAGCCAATTACCTACTGCCCTGAGACTGGCTTCTGTCTAATGACTACTTACTTTCAAACACTCATTTCTGGTCTCCGCAGAAGTAAAACTCTAGGGAAACAAATCATTGCTAGCAACAGTGAATGGCTGTGGATACAGAAGAAGAACTATTATTATACAGACAGATCAGGAGAAGTTTTATGCTCTAGAATAAGAAGCATGTGTAATGAGGTATGGAGAAACTTATCTGCACTAGTGTTCTCTTCATGCTTTTCTGACTTGTCTTGTGATTACTGCTATCCAAGCCCTTTGGCTGTACTTATGAAGCCTCTCGTTTTCATCACTTCTTTTCCCCTAATTAGCCCACAATAGTTTCACTTGGTCTGATCATTTTTATTCACTTACCTACATTCTTCCTTTATGTTATAATGCTGTTATAAATGTTTATAGGAATTATGACAAAATTCAGAATTATTTTCTAGGGGGTAGATGCTGTATATCAGCTATTCATTCATACCATGTGAATGTCATATTTTAGACAGTTTGACTTTATACATGTAACCTGTTCAATAAAATAGAATTTACATTTATTTATATTGCACTCAGAGTCAGCTTCTGATATCCCTACTCTGAATAAGTTTCCCCAATTGAATTGACAGAGATTATTTAAAATAAGGGACTAATCATTTTGAGTAAAGAGACCAGAAACTGAGTGCAAGTTAGTCATATATACCTCAGTGTAATAGCAGTAACAAGTAACTATGAAATAGAAATACCAGATCACATGTTAGTAAAAATGACAAAGCAGTAAGTGGAAAAATGCCAGATCTGAATGGTTTAAATTCGTATATCAATATAAAAGGTTATTCTCTATCTGGGTTTATAACAAACACACCAAAAGATTGAGAATAATATTTTTGGACCTCCCCAGTGTCGAGGTCCCATTAAAAATAGGGAAATAGTTAATCCATACAGTTTGCACATTTGGTTAACAGTGTGGACATACAAAAGTTAACCTTACATATTCCCACACACACTGATGCACAAGACACATGGACTTTCTCCATATACATATAACTATAAAAAACCCTCAAAAGTTAAAGTTTAAAAAGAATGTTAACATTTCAAAGTAAACACTAAACACAATCTTAATTTACTCCCATTTTGTATATGCATTAGGACACTGCCTTTCATTGCATAATCATATACTCTTTCCCACAGGACCCTTCAACGGAAAAAATATCAAGTGAACTCAGATGATCCTCTGCATTGTTCATCAGTGGGATTCACACCATGGTTTTCAGAGCCACAGCACAGACCTTGACTATTTGAGCTGAAGGAGTAACTCCATTAGCTGGTGTACTATCCTGTGTAATGTACTGAATCAACAAGTTACATATAGAATCATAGACTTTAAGGTCAGAAGGGACCATTATGATAGTCTAGTCTGACCTGCACAACGCAGGCCACAGAATCTCACCCACCCACTCCTGTAACAAACCCCTAACCTAGGTCTGAGCTACTGAAGTCCTCAAATCGTGGTTTAAAGACTTCAAGGTGCAGAGAATCCTCCAGCAAGTGACCTGTGCCCCACGCTGCAGAGGAAGACAAAAAAACCCCAGGGCCTCTGCCAATCTGCCCTGGAGGAAAATTCCTTCCTGACCCCAAATCTGGCAGTCAGCTAATCCCTGAGCATGTGGGCAAGACTCACCAGCCAGACACCCAGGAAAGAATTCTCTGAAGTAACTCAGATCCCACCCCATCTAACATCCCATCACAGGCCATTGGGCATATTTACCGCTAATAGTCAAAGGTCAATTAATTGCCAAAATTAGGCTATCCCATCATACCATCCCCTCCATAAATTTATCAAGCTTAGTCTTGAAGCCAGATGTGTTTTGCCCCCACTGCTCCCCTTGGAAGGTTGTTCCAGAACGTCACTCCTCTGATGGTTAGAAACGATCTAATTTCAAGTCTAAACTTCCTGATGGCCAGTTTATATCCATTTGTTTTTGTGTCCACATTGGTACTGAGCTTAAATAATTCCTCTCCCTCCTTGGTATCTCCCCTCAGCCTTCTTTTGGTTAGGCTAAACAAGCCAAGCTCTGAGTCTCCCTTCATAAGACAGGTTTTCCATTCCTCGGATCATCCTAGTAGCCCTGTTCTCTGTACCTGTTCCAGTTTAAATTCATCCTTCTTAAACATGGGAGACCAGAACTGCACACAGTATTCCAGATGAGGTCTCACCAGTACCTTGTATAACGCTACTAACACCTCCTTATCTTTACTGGAAATACCTCACCTGATGCATCCCAAGACCGCATTAGCTTTTTTCATAGCCATATCACATTGGCAGCTCATAGTCATCCTGTGATCAACCAATACTCCGAGATCCTTCTCCTCCTCTGTTACTTCCAAGTGATGAACCCCCAGTTTATAACAAAAAAGTCTTATTAATCCCTAAATGCATGACCTTGCACTTTTCACTATTAAATTTCATCCTGTTACTATTACTCCAGTTTTTCAAGGTCATCCAGATCTTCCTGTATGATATCCCCATCCCTCTCTGTATTAGCAATACTTCCCAGCTTTGTGTCATCCACAAACTTTATTAGCACATTCCCACTTTTTGTGCCATGGTCAGTATTAAAAAGATTAAATAAGACTGGTCCCAAAACCAATCCCTGAGGAACTTCACTAGTAACCTCCTTCCAGCCTGACAGTTCACCTTTCAGTATGACCTGGTGTAGTCTCCCCTTTAACCAGTTCCTTATCCACCTTTCAATTTTCATATTGATCCCCATCTTTTCCAATTTAGCTAATAATTCCCCATGTGGAACTGTATCAAATACCTTACTGAAATCAAGGTAAATTAGATCCACTGCATTTCCTTTGTCTAAAAAATCTGTTACCTTCTCAAAGAAGGTAGGTTTTACATGAACTACCTTTTGTAAAACCATGTTGTATTTTGTCCCAATTACCATTGACCTTAATGTCCTTAACTACTTTCTCCTTCAAAATTTTTTCCAAAACCTTGCATACTACAGATGTCAAACTACCAGGCCTGTAGTTACCCAGATCACTTTTTTTTCCCCTTTTCTTAAAAATAGGAACTATGTTAGCAATTCTCCAGTCATACGGTACAACCCCTGAGTTTGGAGATTCATTAAAAAATTTTGCTAGTTGGGCTTGCAATTTCAGGTGCCAGTTCCTTTAATATTCTTGAATGAAGATTATTTGGGCCCCCCCATTTAGTCCTGTTAAGAGGTTAGCTTCTTCCTCAGAAGTGGTAATATCTACCTCCATATCCCCATTCCCATTTGTCATTTTACCATTATCCCTAAGCTCCTCATTAAAGACTGAGGCAAAGTATTTGTTTAGATATTGGGCCATGCCTAGATTATCCTTAACCTCCACTCCATCCTCAGTGTTTAGAGGTCCCACTTCTTCTTTCTTTGTTTTCTTATTTATATGATTATTGAACCTTTTACTATTGGTTTTAATTCCCTTTGCAAGGTCCAACTCTACATGGCTTTTGGTCTCTCCCACTTTATCCATACACGTTCTGACCTCAATAAGGTAGCTTTCCTTGGTGATCCCTCCCATCTTCCGCTCCTTGTAGGCTTTCTGTTTTTTCTTAATCACCTCTCTGAGATGCTTGCTCATTCAGCTTGGTCTACAACTCCTGCCTATGAATTTTTTTCCCCTTTCTTGAGATGTAGGCTTCTGATAGTTTCTGCAACTTTGACTTGAAGTAATTCCAGGCCTCCTCCGCCTTTAGATCCAAACTTCAGTCCAATCCACTTCCCTAACTAAGGTAGCATATGCAGCAATAGCCCCATTTTTGCAGACAGCATACTCAAGCATATGGATAGGACGTTGTTTGAGGCAACTTTACTGTAAACAACACTTGTATCCGCCATATTAGAGAACTGTGTAAGCATATAAAGCCTTGCTCAGTAATAATGGTTGTGAAGTGCACATAATACCAGCCAGTAGTACTACAGTAGAACTCCAGATCTTCTTCCCAATCCAGTATTTCCATTTTGGGTCTCTCCCCACCCTATAGGAAGATTTCATTTCTATGTGATTGCTTTGGAATTCAGAAAATGAAGGTGCATCCAATAAGCTCTCTATGCAAGTAGAAATCTGTGGTTTGTAACTACCAAAACTAGATAGACTGGACTTTCACAAGGATAGCCAATGGCACATTCTTCTTCCCAGCACTATCATCTTGCTTAATTTCAGTGTTACTTTACACCACAGAACTACCAGAGCTGTTTGAAAAGTTAAAATTAGCAAAACTTTCAACCTTTTCATTAGCCTTGTTAACAGGTTTAAAAAGTGTTTCTGCTCAATAATCAAGCTGAGGCAGAGATCGAGCATGTAAAATTTCAGCCAAACCAGTTAGTTTAGCATTGTTCTGAGCATTTGGAAGCATGTGCTTAATAAACAGAAGTGTTATATTACCGAAATGTGTTACAACTGCTTGATGTATGATGCATCATTTAATGTATCAATTTAAGTGTAATCTAGTAAAGATCTGGGGAATGGATTTTATTTAAAAGTATAATGGAGGAATAAAGTAGTATCAGTTATTCAGTAGGTAGATAAGACGTAAAAACCTAGTTCAACCTTCAGTAAGCTCCTGGCTCCAGCCCCTTCTCAGACCCACTCTTCCCTCCCACCCCAAATGCAACCATTTCCTCATGCTAGCTGGTGTGCCACAGTAACTACTTACCGGTTTCTTCAGCTGGACAAAAAACTACATTACTTAGTAGGTTAGGAGTGCAGATTTAGCATTTTGAGGCTTAAGAGCATTATAAAGTGATTGCCCCATAAACTCATATTCCATAGTTGGTAGGTAAGCATCCTCTTCTGCAAGCATCCTTTTCCACTGCAAAGATGCATGGAAAACTTGAACCAACCACAGATACTCCTAACCAGTCTGCTCTGTTGTACCCAAATCCCTGCCCAGATTTCAATTCCTATTATATTCAGACTTAAGAGCCACAAGAGAATTCTCCTGCCAAGAATCAAGTAGGACTCCTGCTACAACATACAGGGTGCGTAGTGAGAACAGCCTCACAGAATCTGTCTTTTTCCTATTAGACTGTTTAAGGACATACAAGGGAGGTGTACATGTGTCAAAGAATGTTAACTAAACAGCTCAACCTTTTAAGAAGCTATGTTTTGGGTGTTTATGCAGAGCTGCTACACATACTTAAGTTAGCACAATTATGCTTCATAAAAGATTTAATAAAATGAACCCTACCCTTTAGAGTTGTGAAGATTGCATCAGCTCACACACACCTCTAGCAGAATATGACCCCAAAGATGGCCTAAAAATAATAGCTCAATGACAAACTGCTCTCATAGGGTGGGAACTTTAAAACCAGAATATTCAGTGTTCTCCATAGTTGGAGATACATTGACAAAATGAGGCAGTGAGAAATTCAACATCCTTCCTAAATGCGAGGTCTCTCCTTTCCTCTCCTCTTGGGAAGGGCACAAAAGATGGTGAATCCTCTTCCCAGAGCAAGAGATTTAAGACTCAAATACTGAAGGGGGTGGGGGGGTGAAGCCAGCCTCCTAATCCTTCCCTGGGAGTCAGAAGGCTCCAATGACATCCCAACCCACCTATTAAAACCTGTTTCCCTTTCTCCTTTCCTGACAAACTTCTACAGTTATGTTACTTGTCAATTCAACATCCTCAGGAAGTTGAAAGCTTGGTAGTGATATAATAGATTTAATTTATCAAAGTGTGTAAGAAATAGTGTATAGCTTGGAATAGGCAGTGTTTTAAGAGTATACTACTGTTTAAATTGAGGTCTCTGCCACATAATGTAGGTCTGATACCTGTACATCTGTAAGATTCCCATACAAATCCATAAGACAACAGCAATATGATTGAGTACAGATTACTTTCTGTAACAGAATTTTAAATTAAGATGAAGGATCTGGCCACTGTGGATAAACCTGTAGATGTCCTCATAAACCAGTATCTTGATTTTCTTTTACAACTGTTAAAAGATTCTATAATTAGAAACACCAATTCCCTCACTAACTCTCATCCTTTGCCTTATTTGCTTGTCAGTGACCAGAATCTCAACTGAGATAGCCACAACCACACCCTATAATTAAAGTTTGATCAAGGACAGAGTGAAACACTAATTTCCACCTGAGATGCATTGCCCAAGACAACATATGAGCAACCTTGAACAGTTCATTAGTAGGTTACACTGTTCAAACAAGACTGTTAAAGACAATATTCTAGAAGGTGAACCGAAGTTTCACGAAGCTGTAGTCTTACAGGTCACTGAAAAGAAACACACTGATCCTGCCAGCACTACCGGCAGTTATGCTAATTTTCAAGTTTTCATGCCTAGCAGCATTTTTCAGGATCAGGCCCTAAAACAACAGAAGTAGGGGAAAGAGTAAGCAATATTTTCTTAATAAATTGAAATTATGTAATTTCACTTCAGCAGCCCTTCAGTTTGTTTTGGGGGACTTGCCAGGACAAAAGGTGGGGGGTGGGGTGGAAATCAGTAGAATTCACAGTGGTTCTGGCACACCAGCATGCCCTTAAGTGAATTCAGCTGCTTTGGGTAGCTAGTTTATTATTAATGTTGTCACATCACTATATTTTTAAATGCCAGACTGATATTACCAAAACCATATCAGAGATGCTGAGAACCTGTTTTTGCCACTAATTTTCACTGGAGAAATTATGCTTAGACTGTTCTACAAGCTTTAAGTCTGAAATATTTGTGGATGACATATTGTAAGACAATAGTATGAGCTAGGTAATTAAACTCATGAGCTTTGCATAAAATGAACATTGTCATCTTTCACCTAATTTATTTAATTTCCAATTTTTCCAATTCCAAACAAAAGCTAAATACAAATTTAAACAGGTAAGCACTAGTTTTACCCAAAGGGAGCAGGCTTATACAGATTTACTCCAGTAAAGTACTCAACCCTTAAGCAAAGCCTTCTTTGTCATCAAAACTATACAGTAGTCTTCATTTCATTGCACAGTCTTAAAATGTTCTGCCAGAACCAACTTTTGACACTCCAAACACTATTTTACAGTGAAGTTCACAACTGCTTTATAACGTCTATTTCAAAAACCCTCAATGGGTTTTCAATAGGAAATGTTTTAGAAACCAGTATTTCCTGCAGTTCGCCAGCAAGTTTACAAGTCTCAACTCTCAAGAAAAAATAATCCTCTACCAACAACATGGTTTCTGCAGCTACTATTTTACTTTAATTTTAGCTGCTTTAACTACTTCAGACTCCAGGTCTGCCTCAATCTGTATAAATGTATCCAACTCAACAGAATACTCTTTTATACAGTTATACAGCAACTTGGGGAAAGATCCAAAAGTGAAAGTGCCAGTAAACTTAAACATGGCCCAGCAAAATAAAAAAAAGGCAAGAAATGCCTACACTGAATGAGATGCTTTTTTCCTTATAAGAATTCTTTCCCCACATTTACATTTCTATTGTAACAGCCACTTTTCTGTTCATTAGAATGAATCGGATAGTGCTCTCTGATACAATCATATTAACAGCAAGGCTATAAGGCTTTTATACCCGTTACATTCACTTCTCACCCTCCAAATACTGATTAACAACATTAGATGTTAGGGGGCATGATCAGCACAAATGGAAACACCACCACAAATGATCACCTTGTGCTTTCAGATACATTTGTTTCAGTGTACAACAGTCCTTTCATTTCACATTTTAGTAAGACGCTGACGCAATGCAAAAATATGCAGAGCATCCTCTCTTTCCCAAGGTCCATGCAGAAAACATTTAAAAAAATTGTAAAGTTCTGATACACAAATGATTAAAAAATAATCCAGGATGATCAAGTTTCACAATGTATAGTGTTCTGAACATGAGTCCATTTTCTTCTAAATTCTGAAAGAATGAAGTGGTGAGGAAAGTGAATTCACTACTGCATTCTGTGATCTTCCCCATTTTGCTGGCCAGTACCCTACTCTGGCATGTAAGGATGGAGGTGATCCTCTATGGTACCAACCGCCCAGTGGGTGAGCTGTTCCTGTGGCAGGTACAGGCAGATGCTGCATAACTTGAAGATAGTAGCTTTGTTTTTTGGAGTCTGGGGGGGGGGGGGGGGGGGGGGGGGGGGGGGGGGGAGGAGAGAAAAAACACCAACACACAAACAAGTATTTAGTTTGTTCAGACCCAACATGTAGTCAAACAAAGAGTTACATTTTCACAGGTTTAATATTTACCCTTCCCCATTTAAAACACTCCCTAAAAATAAATGAGATTATTACAACCACTCTGCTTCATCCCCTTCTGTGTATGTAGACTGATCAAAATATTGGACAATGTCGAATTATTTAACAAGTTTTTACAACCATGAGTGGGATTTAACAAGTAGCATAGTGTCTTTGTAGGAGGGGCTACCAATTTAGACTTCTTGTGTGAAGATTTAACATTAGCTCTATAACAATGAAGAGATTCTCCAGAATATATTTTCATACAAAAATAAGTTATTCAGTTCTACATGGGGAAGGTATGCAGCCACATCATCGCAGGCTGAGATCTCAGCTCTCAAACTAAATTGAATATAATCTGGTCAGCATGCAGAATGGAGAGGCAGCGCTATATTCTCTTCAGTACCAAATCAGTACCCCAATATTAAGGTACACTGTTGTTTGAGCTCCCCCTGAAGATTTTAATGGCTACAGGTTGTCAGGATCTCCTGAAGATCACTTGGCATTTTGAGACTAAAGATGGTAGCTGCAGTGGTTCCTAGCCAGGAAACAGTTTGGATAATTAGAGTTCACCAATTTCCTCCAATAGTTTCAAATAGATACTGTACTTGCTTCCTGTTCTGTCAGTTGCAGTTAACAAACTATTAAAATAAGATGCTGTTTTCAACCCCAGGATTGCCGAGTTTGCCTCAGTTTACATTAATGAGTTTACATTAGATAAAACTTCTTTAAACTGCCTAGAAAGGTTGTGGAATCTCCATAATTGGAGTTTTAAGGGCAGGTCCAACAAACACCTGTCAGGGATGGTCTAGATCAGTCGTTCTCAACCTATTTACCACAGTATATGCAGTTCTATATTATGTAGGCCACATCCATACAATATATACTACTTGTATGCCAGAGGATGTCACATGGGCTGCAGTTATGGGATGACTGGGCCACAGGGGGCCCATATGTTGAGAATTACTGGTCTAGATAATACTTAGTCCTGTCTTGAGTGCAGGGGAGTAGACTAGTCGACTGAGTTCCTTTCCAGTTCTATGATTCTAGGAGTACAGGGAATTGAGCACCTTAAAAATTGTTAGATGTTTTGAAAGAGGATGCCAGTTAGGATACTACTCCTGTCTAATGGAGATTCTTCTGAAGTTTGATATAAGAAACATGGCAAGGCTCCAAATAGGCCTCTGACTGATCACTGGCCCGAGTGGGAGGGATGTTTGACAGCGATCATTTTGTATGTATAAGAATTAAGTCTTCGACAATGTTTAGAATGTTTAGAAGATGAAAGTGTTACAAAACCTCTGAACTGTTTTTCCAATAATTCTTCATTCCAACTGTAAGTTGTGAGTTGAGTAACTTAATGAAACTACAAAAAGGATTACGCAAAATTGCTCTGACTTTCCAAAATATAAGGAATCTGTTTTAGCAGTTATTTCCAATAGATTCCATAACACAAAAGCCCTGAATCAATCTTATTTGGCAACATTTTTTGCTTATATCCAGTTGTTGCATCTTTAAGTCTTCAGAATGGTGGTTTGTTGTAACACCACTTAATTGCAAGCATAAGACCACGGCAATTTTGTTCATGTAAACTTAGATAATTAAATACTTACAACTAGATCACTTATAAACCTTTGGACAATTATTCTCCTTTCATGTATTTACAAAAGGATAAAGTGTTCTCTCATAAGATAAGATTTAATATTCCAGGTCCTTAAAAGTGTGAAGAGGACAAGCTTACCTGCAAGTGCTGTCTGTCAATGAAGAGAAACACTGACTGGTTAGGATTGTTGATAACAATTCCAGTCTTGTCCTTTCGGCTCAGAACATGCAGAAACTGTTTTTCATAGTCACCATGATGAAATTCAAACTTGGCCTGTACAGGAATAAAGGTAGTGTTTACAAACAAAATTAAATTACTAACATTCTGTGTTTTGATTTGAGTAGTAAAAGTCAGAGCTGATCCCTCTGTACTGCTCAGATTTAAGCTTGGGGGAAGAAACACTATGATCAGTTTTACTGCTACCCATTAGGTTTTTAAACAGTGGTGAACGTGACCAGAGATGTACATTTCATTCTGCTGCTGGACAGAGACATAAGCAGTGCAGAGGCACATGAGCAAGCTGCATTATTATAACAAAGAAAAAAAAGCTCTAGGTTTATTTTGCACAACTGACAGCACTTGAGTATTGTCAGTTTTTCCTGTAGTATGGGTGTCAAATGTGAAAGGGGGAGGGAGGAGAGAAGAGAAAATATTTGAAAAAGTTGAAGTTCAATTGATAAAAATTGACAAGGCAACTGAAGGATATTTTTAGGTACTACACACTTGGCCATTTGAAATGGACTTTCAAATTAACTGTGTCCTTGTAAGAACTCCAAATGGAGTAATTATCTTGCTTGATGAGTGTTGCTCCTGAACTCTTAGACTTCATCTGAGCAAACTTGCATCCATTTAGCTATATCAGTTTCAACATGCACATCTAGCTAAAATGGTGCAAGTCTGCTTAGACCAGACCTTAAGAGTTAGACTTTTTACAGTGTGTAGCTAGTAAGAGCAGTAGGGATAAAAATTACTAATTTCAAAGGCATCAAATTACATCAAGAATGGAAGAACTATTTGCAAATGCAAAACATACATACATTAGCATTGCTTTAGAGGCTGTCAGATTAAGAAACATTTTAACAAAACAGATTCCTTTTTACACCCTGAACTACTAAAACTTCTACTTTAGTAGAGTTACATTCTCAAAACCAGGTTTTTTTTGCATTTACTCAGCTTAGACAAGAAAAATAGTGTCTACAATACTTCACTTTCTGGTTCTCATGCACTAGCACTATACACTGTAGAGCAGACAACTTCCAAGGCTTGTCAATGGTGTTAAAAAAAACCCCACCCATTAAGTAAGTCCTTACCCTCCTTGTTTTTTTTTTTATTTGCCGTAGGTGAAAAACTGATAGGGTAGTGACTTGGGAGAATTTGACATCTGAACAACTTTCCCAGCCCTCAATTGAGGAAGAATGGGGTGTTTGAGTATTCTGCTGAAACAGAGAAATTTTATAGACCTCTGGGAAATGTCAAGAAATATATTCAACATCTCCCCTTCAACAGAGAACTGGGAAAGAAGCAACTTATGATTCTACTCATTGTGAGTGGGCAAGTTAAACTGGGTCAAAGTCTTCATGGGGCACATCCCTCACTAACATTTTGAAATGTCACGGTATTTGTCAAGTAAAATATAAGCTTAAAGACTTCAGACAATTTACACACTGTTAGGCAGCACTACAGGGCACAAGTATTTTTATCTGCAGTCACTTTTAGTTGCAGGTGCGTTCAGTTTTAAGAAGATAAAATATTTAGTAGAATTAAAAAAAAAATCACTTATTTTTACAGAAAACTAGGGGCCATCATGTATGCTGCACAGTAAAGTCCTTATCACTGTTTTATAAATCTAAGAGTATTTAGATTTTATATGAAAGAATGATTTATTTAACTTTACTTTGACTCGAAGCTTGAAGTGAGATCTGTGTGAAGTTTGTTTGCCTTTCGTTAGGGAACACCAATATTGCTCTCTGATATTTCAAGTGTAGCTGAAATTAAGACAGGTGGCTGCTTAAATAAAAAGTGGAGTTACAAGCAATTTCAGGTGCTCTGCCAGCTTTCCTTTCCACTTCGCAGCTTTACAATCAAGTTTTCCTTTTGCTTCTCACACAGCTTATTTATGAAACACAAACAAGGGAAGTGATGCTGACTATAGACTTAAACAAGTTGACAAACAAGTTAGTAAACTCAAGGAATAATGTAGTCCCTCACTCACACATTGTAGATAACAAGGAGACATTAAAAAAAATGTAGACAGAGGAGCCATTTCAACCCAGTGTCTAACAGGAACTTTATCTTGTTTTGTTAGAACAGCTTTGTATCACTGATGGCAGCACAACACTTGGAATTGCTTATTGCCCGTTAAGCAATAGCAAGGAGCATAAAACATAAAATATTTTCAATATCTTAATGTAATAAGCTATGGCTAGCTGTGGAACATGTACATAACTCATTAACTTCAAGCCAAGAAACGAAAGAGGAATAGCATCTAAACGTTAGTCATTCCCCTCTTCCATTTATCAAACATTATTAATACAACTCCACTTATTGGGGAACATTCATTGTTATCTAAAGGAGGTTGAAGTAATAAGGTTTGGATTGTATGGAAAACAGGGATGTCTAATTCCAGTTTCTGCATCTTCTAATGTATGCAATTCCAACTTTTGTGAATATCTTTCAGATGCTAAAAGTCTGCCAATACTACTATTCGAATGAGTAACAGAAAGAAGTATGCACTCAATATTTTAGCTGCTTTGTAACAGAAGTAGCCAATAAATTTTCAAGCATTTATAAAGTAATTATCACTAGTATCTGACACCAATTTATTGGTTATGAAAATGAATATACTTTCACAAGCAACATGTACAACATACTCGCTATCACTCTAGTTCAAAAGAGAATACATTTCTGCTAAGTAAAGGCCTGATCCTGCATCACTGAAGTCAATGGGAGCTTAACCCTGGACTTCAATGAGCACAAGCTCAGGACCAAAGAGGAGTAGTGTGACAATACTTGAACTAAAAATCCTTTCCCATATCCTATGGTGAGCTGAAGCTGCTCGCACATTCACCTAATGCAAGACAGCTCATAGCAGCTATGTTTGTAATAGCATTAAGTTGGCAGGAGCTCACTATACACTGCTACAAAGAGCCTAAGGAACAAGTTGGCATTTCACAGAAAATATTAAAATCTTAACATTTCAAATAAGTTAATGTTTTTTTTTAAAATTTACAAAATACCTGAACAGGCCTATAGGGCTCATCATCAGATCCCTTCCACCGAGAAAACAGGAGACAGACTATCTTCTCAATATCATTCCGAGGCCAAAGAATGAAGTCCATCTCCTGAGTACAGCCAATCACATCCTGTAAGAAGGAGTTGAGTGGTTCACTTGTAAATTACTCTTATAGCATGATCAGTGTAAGAGCAAATAGAATTCACTTTTACATAAGGTAACAATGTTCACAATTCTTAAATTTGTCTCCACATTCTTCCATCCTAACCCACTATTTTATCCGATTTACCTGTTATATCTAGTCTGAGAAAGCAAATGCTTGGGACAAGAACTGGGAGAAATTTTCTGTCTGCACAAGAGCTAGCAGAGAACTAGCTGGCTTTTTTACATGCTACTGCAAAGTAAGTGTTACATAATAGTCCCCAGTTTTACAACTTCTAGTCTCAAAGAGGCTTATTATAATTTTTTTCATGGATTATTTGAGTGTCATACCCTGCGCATAGACTGGTAGCGGGGTGCATGAAGCTGTACTATATCCTTCTGTAGAAGCTCTATGGAACTTTCCAAGGAATAGCTGGAATCCCGCACACCTTTCAGGATATTTTCTTCATAATTATTGGTCATGACTGGTATCACTTCAGACACTTCAAAAAGTGCTGACTTCTTCTTCTAAAAAAAAGAATAAAAAAATAGTAGTCACATTAGGGTTTTACCCTTTTTCCAAGCAGTTTGTGATTACAACAATATTTCAAAGCCTGCATGTTTTCCCCCTCAGTGCTAGTGTTGCTTAAGCACTGCATTAGTAGTGTGTCTTGGAGTCATAACTCGGTCTTAAGAAGTTATTTGCAAAACTCTTCAAGACTGAGAATACGTCAAAGAGCTCTATTTAGACAGAAAGAGCAGGGAGTACTTGTGGCACCTTACAGACTAACAAATTTATTAGAGCATAAGCTTTCGTGGGCTACAGCCCACTTCATTGGATGCATAGAATGGAACATATAGTAAGAAGATTGTGTATGTTGGAAATTGCCATACAAACTGTGAGAGGCTAATTAGTTAAGATGAGCTATTATCAGCAGGAGAAAAAAAACTTTTGTCCTGATAATCAAGATGGCCCATGTAGACAGTTGACAAGGTGTGAGGATGCTTTGTGTAATGACCCAGCCACTCCCAGTCTCTATTCAAACCCAAATTAATGGTATCTAATTTTCATATTAATTCAAGCTCGGCAGTTTGGAGTCTGTTTTTGAAGCTTTTGTTGCAAAATTGCCACCCTTAAATCTGTTACTGAGTGGCCAGAGAGGCTGAAGCATTCTCCTACTGTTTTTTGAATGTTAGGATGCCTGATGTCAGATTTGTGTCCACTTATTCTTTTGTGTAGAGACTGTCCTGTTTGGCCAATGTACATGGCAGAGGGGCACTGCTGGCACATGATGGCATATATCACATTGGTAGATGTGCAGGTGAACGAGCCCCTGATGGTGTGGCTAATGTGATTAGGTCCTATGATGGTGTCACTTGAATAAATATTTAGACAGATGACTCAGGCCCTAATCCCCACAAAAGTTTTTTACGCACATGCTTCAAGTTAAACACATGCACAAGCATTGATGGGACTGGAGCTTTATTGTCTAAAATTGACAGCTGTCGTCTTGACAACAGCTCTAGGTACAGATTTCTGCTGGTGAACCAAGTTAATCAAAGGCATTTCACATCTGTAAAGTTGTCAATTTCCATCAAATGGAAGTTTAAGTGTCTCTCCCCTCTACGAAAAGAGCTCCACTATCAGTAGAAGGGAGGCAGATCCAATTTTGGAACAATTCTAAGGGCTAGTCCACACTAGAAGCGCTACAGTGTGCATCTGCAGTCTAAGCCAGACAGAGCTCTCCTGTCAACTTAATTACTCCACCTCCATGAGGGACAGGAGCTATGTCTGCAGAAGCTCTCCCACTGATATAATGTAACTTCACTGGCTCAAGGGTGTGGATTATTCACACCCGAGTGACACACATTATACTGAAGTGGTAGTGTAGAAAAGCCTTAATTCTAGCAATCACAGACTGTCAACCAGTGAAGAGTTACTTCATTTAGTGGTTTGAGCATTGGCCTGCTAAACCCAGGGTTGTGAGTTCAATCCTGGAGGGGGCCATTTGGGATCTGGGGCAAAAATTGGGGATTGGTCCTGCTTTGAGCAGGGGGTTGGACTAGATGATCTCCTGAGGTCCCTTCCAACCCTGATATTCTATGATTCTATGATTTTCTAACTCACTTTCACAGCTGATTCTTGCATTGTTTCCATACTGACAGTTACTTATGAACTGCTTCAGCATCTCCCATTCATGAGAACACTTACAGGAACAAAAAGCAGTTTTCCATTGCACATATATCACCTGTAAACAAAGGCTGTTTGCCTGTAGGACTTTCTTATAACTCACTGAGGCTCTTGATTTCTCTTCTGAACACCTCATTAGATATATGGCACATACTCAGTCTCCATAATAGACATTATTTTATCTTCCCCTTTTTTGCATGCTCCAGGCTGGGCTACTCTAAATCTTTCCTACTCCCATTAAGCTTTCAAACACCTTAAGTCTTGGTGTGCATGTACAGGACTGACAGCAAGATGGAATCTGGAATGCTCTACTTGGATGTAAGCAAGGTTTCAGAACAAATATGCATGCATAGAACGCTTCCAAAAAAACATCTAGGAAGTTACACTGGTATTATCACTAGTTTTGAAGCAGACAAAGCTTTTCCTAACTGAGACAATGTAATTGCTATCATTGCTTAAACATTTACATTTCTCTTAAATGAGTGGCATATGCTGCCACCTTATTACTGAGCATGGAATCTTTTAGCATGATAATGGCCACGTGAATAAGTTAAGAAGTCATCTTTATTGCCCTATGACATAGCAACTAGAGACCAGTAGGTCTACGCTATCACATTCTCAAGTAGATGTTCACAATTTTAGTTTGTGCTCCACTGAAAAGGCAGAGAAAGGTATAACGCAGTTTGACCAAAAAAATAATTTTCCCTCAGTTACTTAGATTTTCACTTCCTTAGTGTCTGGTTTTCACAGATCTGTGATTGCTACAATTGTCTATGGAGTTTGTCCAGGAAGAACAGAGGAGACCTGCATATCCATTATCACCAGACATACTCCTAATATCATTTATCATGGATAGATATCACTCTCACAAAACTGAGGTTAGAGTTAGATTTAGACTTAGAGGCTTGTCAAAACTACCTCAGGAAGTTCAGGAAAGGAGCTTTCAGGAAGTAACTGCAGACTAAGGCCATGTCCACACTTCCAAGCAGCATCAACACAGCTGTGTTGCTGTAAAAAAATCACTCATGTAGCCCTGTTATGCTGACATAACAAAACCAGCTCAATCAGAGAGTCTCCCTCGCCACATCACATAGCACTGTGCACATGAGTGCTTATGCCAGCAAAACTTGTGTTGCTCAGGGGATGTTTTTTCCAGACCCCTGAGTGCCAAAAGTATTGCCGACATAAGTGCTAGTATAGACATGGCCTAAAGAAGTGTTTTAAGTCTGCTCAATTTCTTAGCATCACATTCCGGAATACTGAATAGCCTCCTCCCTCATTCCTGGAGTAAACACATAACTTTAACTACTGCAGTTTCATCCTCGTTTTAAATTTGAATTTCTAGGATCATTCATTAGTATGTCAAACTAATTTAATCTAATTCTAAGTGAAAAAATAGTTGCCAAACAGTTAGAACCCACATTGAAGATACAAATGCAGGTATAGATGAGTTATCCAAGTACAGACAAACATGACAACATCTGGAAGTTCTGTTCACTGCAGCCAAGCAAATAAAAGCTTGTTTTCAAGAATGACAGCAGCAGATTTGGATATCCATGCAGGTTTATACCATTTCAAGAGGTTTTTTAAAAAGGAAGTCACAATCAACTTCTGTTTTAATCTGATAAAGGTAGTAACTTAAGTAGTTGTTGCAGCCAATTCTCTCTGTCACAACTGTGACTTTCATAAGCACATTAGCATCTAATTCAGGCCCCAAATTAGGCTTTATAGACAAGTTACATACCATACTTTTTAATTCCCTCCCACCCTGGGAAACAATCTATTTGGATGCATGTGTCTCAAGGATGAGTTTACCACTGTGTTACAAGCACATGACAAATGAAAGCCAAAGTCACTTAAAGGCAAACGTTAAGACAGCATAGTGATAAACAGATTTTAAATTTCATTTTTGACCTTGGATCATTTTGCAAAAAAACTGCTAACAGTAAACAAAGAGTTAAAGTCCTATTGTATCAGACAACAAAAGAAGAAAGATTTTAAAATGAAGTTACCTTGTCCTTGAACACAAAGGCAATATACATCTTGAAATCAAACTGGTCAGCTAAAGATTCTTTTTTCTTTCTAAGCTGAGCACGAAGTCTGTTCAGAGCTTGTTTCTTCCGGGAGTTTGGGTCCCCCATTTTGTAACACAGGTGGTACTAAAGCCTTTGGAAACGGTCACTAAACTATGGGCACTTTTTCAGAAGACTCAAGTACAACAGAAACAAGTCATTTTATTCCCACTAATACGACTCAATAGATAAAACGCGAATGTAACCCAAAAAACGCACCTCAGGTAATATTTTATGAGGCTATCATATTAGAGGGGTCAAGAAACAAACTATGTAATTGTCCAACCATGATTGGACAAGAAGCAATTTTGCAACAGTACCAAGAAAAAACAAAACCTAAAAATTCTGAAGAAAATATGCTTGTGTGAAGAGTTTAACCACAGGAATAAGTGGGTGAGAATGAAAAGGAAAAAAAAATCTTATCACGATTTATGTGTACAATAAAAAGCAACTGGCACAAGCCCAATCCATGTGGGGTTATTTGTGCCTTGCTTACCAAAAAAAAAAAAAAAAAAATTAATATATATAAAAAACAAATTACAAATTGCGTTTTACCCCAGCCAGATTCATGACTCTGCTGATTATTATTCTGAGATTTCCACTATTGCTATGTTGCCCCCTTTTTTTCTTTTTCTTTTTTTAAAAGGATTATTACACTTGATGGAGAGCAGAGAAGAGAGTGCAGAGGAGGAGGCGTGCACGTCCCGGGAGGTACGAGATTTCCCTGCCAACAACAAAATCATCAACTACAAACAACATGGTGCTGGTTTGCAGAAGAGCAAAGAGGAAAAACAGCGGAGTCATTTCTAACTTCATCCTGCTCATCATCAGGCACATCATCGCCCTAAGGCTGCCGCTGCCAAGGACAAGAGGGATCATGATGGCCATAGATGACGGGTGGGTGTGGGTGAAGGAACAATAGTATATCGCCTAGAGACTCAAATACGACTTGATCCCTCGGTCCCGACTGTCCCCACCCCTCAGGGTGAGAGTCCTACATTCCCCAACACCCTAGACTCTCCCTGGGCTGCTGATCCCCCGGGGATCCTCCTCTCTCTGCCGCTGCGCTCCTCAGGGAGCCCGATTTAGCTGGGGCTAGGCATGGCCGATGCTTTTCACTTCCCCTTGGGCCTCTCCCTACACAAGGCAGCGACGGACGGCCTGTGCCTAGGGCAACGAGGCACCGACTCAGCAGCCTGGCGTTCCCCCTCTCACTTCATGGTAGCGACTTTACAGACATGGAGAGGCCGGTGGGTTGTTTTGAAAAACAGATTTTTGTGGGGAGGGGAAAGGTGCAAATTTTTACCAATTTTTCCCCTGTTTATTTTGAAATTTTGGTGGCAGATTTTTTGCAAAAAAACAACAACCAAAAAAACAAAACAAAACAAAAAAATTACCCTTTTTAGGTTATTTTTGCCTCACTCCAGCCATTTTTTCTAGGGGGTTGGGGCTTCTGAAAGAGTTTTAACCCAAAATAACGTCGTCGGACTAGGTTAAAAAAAACCCACCGATTTTTTCCCCTCTCCTCTCAACAAAACACCCCCAAATCCCCCCCAAGCAGGAGACGGAAAGACTCAGGCAGAGACCGAGGCCCACTCGCTACCCGCAGCCGGCGGGCGCAGGAGGAGCAGTAGAGGCGGCGGCGCTGCTAGCAGCACGGGGAGGAGCCATGTCAAGATAAAGCCACGAAGCCGCCGAGCCCCCCCATCCCTGCTGCACTGGACACGGTGACCGGGCCGCCCGCTCTGCCGCTGCTCAGCCCCAGCGTGGTCCCCATAGTCTAGCTCAGCGCCCCGGTGCCGGGGGAGGGGAAATGGTGGCGGAGGCGGCAGCGGAGGAGGGAGGAGGAGGCCGGGTCCCTGCGCTAGCGGCTCCTACGGAGAAGACCAGGCGATGGCGTCGAGTCCCGGCGGCGGGTGCGTGGGGAAGCCTCGCACCGCCTAGGCGTTTCCTCTCAGGCGGCGGCGAGAGCGGAGGCGCCTCTCAGGCCCGGGAGCGACCGGCAGCGACAGGACAGAGCGAGAACAAACAACTTAAAATGGCAGCGCCTGCCCGAGTCACAGACTAGGCGCCGCCCGGACTCACTGCGCACAGGCGCGCTCCGCTGGCACGTACCATCTCCCAGCTCTGCAGGGGGGGGGTGTGCAGCGCAGGCCTAAGATCCAGCAGGGATCCCATAGTGGCGGCCGAGCCAGCGATGCCTTTGGCAGGGAGGAAAAGCCAGCTTGCGCCCCACGCGTGCCAGGGAAGGCGGGGGGGAAGGGAAGGTTGTGCATCGCATTACGGTAAGGAACCCAGCCCCCCCCCCCAGTTGAGTGCAGGTCACGGGGCTCTAGCGACCCACGTGACCCGCAACCATTGCACCGCTTCCCGCTCGGGGACCCGGATGGAGTTGCTCAATCAGACCCACGCTGCTCCACCCCATCGTGTCCCTGTTGCGGGGGGGGCAACGTCTCGGTCTCGCCTCTTGCCCCGCCCTTGGCTCTGGGCGGGGCTCCGGGGCCTCGCCTTCAACCTCTGTGGGGGCGGGGGGTGCTAGCAGCCGCCTCGCCCCCGCAGTGCCGCGCGCCCCGTGACGGCGGCCGCGGCCCCCTGCGCCCGGGGAGAGCCAGGCGGCGGCGGGGGGCTGCGCTGGAGTTAAAGGGCAAACTGCAGCCTGGCCGGGTGCTGTGCAGCCACCGGCCTCTCCTCGCAGCCCGGGGCGCTGAGACCCCGGCAGCCGAGGCCAGGGACACAGCTAGCAGTGGGCTGTGGCTCCGAGAGCGCAGGGTAGCATGGATCAGGGGGCTGTCCATAAAGTACATAACACTTTTGGGGTAACTTTTCCATACCCACCCTCCCGTGTAACACGGAAAGAAACACACAAAATTAAGGACCCTCCCTGTTACATAATGTACAGACAGCCTAGTAGACGGCCGCTAACCCCCTGCAAAGGTGGGCACCAGTGTAAGAATAAGAGACCCATCCCGGCCAGTGGGAGTTGGGGGGCGGGGCATGGGGGTGAAAGCCAGGGAGACTCGCTTGCTCGCCTCCACCGAGGAGCCGGACCTGCTGCTGGGCGCTTCTGGGGTGCAGCGTGGTCCATGGTGCCAGGACAGGCGGGAAGCCTGCCTCTGCACCCTGGCTACACTGCTGACCGGGAGCTGCCGGAGGTTAAGTTCACGCCCCAACCCCGTGCCCCAGTCCCCTGTCCCAGCCCTGAGCCCCCTCCCCGAAGTGAAGGGTATGTCTTCACTAGCAAGATTAAAGCGCTGCCACGGTAGCGCTTTAACACGGCTGTGTAGTTGTGGGGCCACTGCAGGGAGACAGCTCTCCAGGCCCTGTAAAAAAACCATCCCCACGAGGGGAGTGGCTACCAGTACTGGGAGCCCAGCTCCCAGTGCTGGTGCACTGTCTGCACTGCCACTTTACAGCACGGAAACTTGCAGCACTTGGGGGTGTTTTTTCACACCCCTGAGCGAGAAAGTTTCAGCGCTGTAAAGTGACAGTGTAGACAAGGCCTCAGTTTCAGTGGTGTAAGAAGAACTGCTGAGCAGGAATTGCGTTTGCATGCCTACTCAGCATTTTGCAGGTGCCTCAAAAGGGAGGAGGAACAGTTACAGAACCTGTCTAACCTTATACTTTTAGTAAGCGTGGCAATCAGCTTATCTAAACAAAGGCAGCAAAATGGGAGCACTTGGGAAATTTGACAGAAGGCCTGCCAATACATAACTTTTTTTGCATTACAAAAGAGAAGTTTCCCATTCAACCAGCTCCTATGCTCCTGAACAGGAAGCCCACATTAATAGAGAGGAAGTAGAGTAGAAGCCATTATAAACTCAACAATTGATAACAGACAGTATACAGGTTTCAGAGTAGCAGCTGTGCTCGTCTGTATCCGCAAAAAGAAAAGGAGGACTTGTGGCACCTTAGAGACTAACAAATTTATTTGAGCATAAGCTTTCATGGGCTAAAACCCACTTCATTGGATGCATGCAGTGGAAAATGCAGTAGAAAGATATAGATAGATAGATATGTATATACACACACATACACACACACACACACACATATAACAGAGAACATGAAAAAATGGGTGTTGCCATTCACACTATAACAAGAGTGATCAGGGAAGAGGAGTTATTACCAGCAGGAGAGGAAAAAAAAACAAAAAACCTTTTGTAGTGACAATCAGGATGGCCCATTTCCAACAGTTGACAAGAAGGTGTGAGTAACAGTAGGGGAAAAAAATAAGCATGGGGAAATAGTTTTACTTCGTGTAATGACACATCCACTCCCAGTCTTTATTCAAGCCTAATTTAACGGTCTAATTAATTCCAATTCAGCCGTCTCTTGTTGGAGTCTATTTTTGAAGTTTTTTTGTTGTAATATTGCCACTTTTAGGTCTGTAATCGAGTGACCAGAGAGACTGAAGTGTTCTCCGACTGGTTTTTGAATGTTATAATTCTTGATGTAAGACTGGGAGTGGATGTGTCATTACACAAAGTAAAACTATTTCCCCATGTTTATTTTTCCCCCTACTGTTCCTCACATGTTCTTGTCAATTGATGGAAATGGCCCACCTTGATTATCACTACAAAAGGTTTTTTTTCTCTCCTGCTGGTAATAGCTCACCTTACCTGATCAGTCTCGTTACAGTGTGTATGGTAACACCCATTGTTTCATGTTCTCTGTGTATATAAAATCCCCCTACTGTATTTTCCACTGCATGCATCCGATGGAGTGAGCTGTAGCTCACGAAAGCTCATGCTCAAATAAATGTGTTAGTCTCTAAGGTGCCACAAGTACTCCTTTTCTTTAGACAGTATACAGTTATTTCTTCTTCTAAGCATAGGTGATTAATTATTAATTAGATTTCAGGAGCAGCCACCGTCACAGTTACAGAGCTAGCTGCATCTGTCTCGTTTCTGGTCCCTCTGAGTGCTCTCCCTTGGGGTCAGGCCTCCTGCATTTACCTCTTCTGGAGTGGAATTCTGCAATTCTCCCACTCTTAGGCCAGGCCCTGATCTATGGTATCCTGTGGATCAACCATCCTTATGCAACAGGTCTGACTTAGTTTAAGTACCTGTATTCTTCCCTTCAGGAGCCTGTGACCTGGGGTATACAGTAAACAGACAGACTTTTAAAAACCAAAATACAATAATAGTAGGAGCAAAGCATTTAGCGAAAAAGTATTTTAAAATAGCAAACAGACTACACACGTTTATCTTATCTAAAGGTTTATCATCCCTTGATGGTAAATTAGATAGGCGTAACTTTTTCAAACACCCCATAGAGTGTCTGTCTCAATTTGGTTCCCCAAATAATTATCCCCATCTCTTCAGAGACAGGTTCCTTTTAATCCCTCCAGAGTTGTTTTGTTCTTGTGAGTTCCCAGACTTTTACCCTTTTGATCCAAACCAGTCTGATAGGATCAGCAGGAGATAAGGCAGCATCCTCAGAGCCAAGGGTCCTGGCATTGTCTCCTAACAACTCTCAAGAAGAAGAGGTTCTCTAAATATATTAGCAGCAAGGGAAAGAAAAAGGAAAGTGTAGGTCCTCTACTTAGCAAGGGAAGGAGAGCAATTAACGACATTGAGAAAACTGTGGGGTTTAATGGCTATTTTGCTTCAGTTTTCACAAAAAAAGGTTAATGGTGACCAGATACTCAACACAGTTAATATTAACAACAAAGAGGAAGGTATGAAAGCCAAAACAGGGAAAGAACAGTTTAAAGAATATTTAGATAATTTAGATGTATTCACTTCAGCTGGGCCTGATGACATTCATTCTAGGGACCTTAAGGAACTAGCTCAAGTAATCTCAGAACCATTAGCAATTATCTTTGAGAACTCCTGGAGGACAAGTGAGGTCCCAGAAGATTGGAGAAGGGTAAATAGCACCTTTCTTTAAAAGGGGGAACAAAGAAGACACTGGGGATTAAAGATGAATCATCTTAACTTTGATACCTGAAAAATACTGGAACAAATTATTAAACAATCTGTTTGTAAGCACCTGGAGGATAATAGGGTTATAAGGAATAACCAGCATGGATTTGTCAAGAACAAATCATGCCAAACCAACCTAATTTCTTTCTTTCACAGGATTACTGGCTTACTGCATGGGGGAAAAGCAGTAGATGTGATATATCTAGATTTTAGTAAGGCTTATGACACAGTCCTACATGACCTTCTCATAAGCAAACTTGGGAAATGTGGTGCAGGTGAAATTAAAGTGGGTGCATAACTGGTTGAAAGACTGTATTCAAAAAGTGGTTATCAGTGGTTCACTCTCAAACTGGAAGGGTGTATCTATTCAGGTCCTACAGGGGTGAGTCCTTGGTCAGGAGCCGGAGAACCAGGCCATACTGCCCTGAAATACGCTGCATGGCAAATCCTAATTGAGGGGGGCAATCAGTTCATTGTTCTGCAGCTATCTGAGGGACAAGAGGGGTACTACAGTAACAAGGAGTTGGTGGAGTGAAAGTATCTCACAGTGTCTGTGAGAAAATAGTTTATGCCTTTACACATCACTGCTTCAAGAAAATGTTGATCTCCTCTGATTTTTTTTATGGCAATGCTTGCTAACAATTCTCCTATAGTTAAGAGTAAAAACAAGCAGTTTAAATGGGAGTACAAAGTTAGCCCTAGATTGTCAAATGTTTGTCATTATAACATCAGTCAGACCTTAACCAAAGCTATAATTGTTATCCACATTTTTTCCTGCCTGGTAAAGCTTATCAGAGAGTGACAACCAGCAGTAATGGTAACCTATAACATGAATGGACAGTACTGGGTAGTAACTAATTACAAGACATTTATATATAAAGGTCTCATTTGTAGTGTCACTACTCCAAATTTCTGTTTTACTTCTCATATACATAGCACTGTGGGTCACTGTAATATTGCTTATCCCAGTATTTCAAAACACTTAGCCTACTACCAATAAAAATACATGTGGTAGTTGTAAATGCACTACTAGGAGTGTGTTGCTGTCTGCAGTACCACAAGGGCCAAATCACAATACCAAATTGGAAAAGAATTGTTATGCTTAAATATAAGGTGGTGTTATATGTACATATACATGCTATACATATATGCCCATATACACCACAAATATATACAAATATCCATATTATTCATATATATTAATTATCTGAGAGTGCCCCCAAGGCACAAAATTACGTACAATCAAAGTCCCGGGCCTAACATTCCCAGGTCCACTTACGGGACTAAAAACAATTAGAAAATGAAATCTGTCTATTGGTCATGCGAGGAAATGTGCAAACTAAGTGACAGATAGGGCATGAATGTGTGAATGGCAAAGTAAGGTAACCACATAACAGTGTTTAGCCCACTGGGTCGTCTTCAGTCTATGCATTATGCTTTTCCGGGCCAATGGGTAAATCCTCCCCATAAAAAGACAAAAAGTGTGGGAAATGTAATAGGAAGAGAGCCTGAGACATAAGCCCTTGTATCAGAGGCCTGGTATGAGGCCTGAACTAAAGTAGTGGTCAAAACTTTGCTGATATAAAGCAAAGTCAGGTTATGAGCAAGAGGCAGGCCCTGCTCACAAAATTTGGCAAGAACAGGGCTGATAATGCAGAAATACACATTCCTAAGAAGTGCTAGTCACAGAGTGCTCACACAAACACATCTCAATATCAAGTGATACCAGAACATCCCGATACCAAGGATGGTACAAAAACATTTCCCAAGGATAACAGGAACACACTGACCCCTCCTAAAAGATAAGGTCAGGATGACAGTACGTAATAGAAATCTTTTAATCCAACCAATATGTACGAGATAAAGGTTGATAAATAGTGATGTCAGGGGGCAGTAACTAACTATGACAAAGGGGAAGTACTAACTTGTTTGTATCGGGATATAAAGATGTATCTTAGAGGGATTATCTTTGTCCAGCCGAGGGGGCAGTTGAAAGTCCCACCACTGACTGAGCTGCATCCATTGTCATGGGCATATATGCCTTAGTATCCTCGTAGAGTCTGCCAGGTGCTATTACTGTGCTTCATCGACAATAAACCTGGCTGGGCGCCTTTGCTGAAAACTGGGTCTGTGGATTTACTGGGCAGTTTAATTGAGGTCTGTAATCTCCGCTGTCTGTGCAGAGCTGGGACAGCACACTGCATGAACACACACGCAGTCAACATCTGACCACCGCCATTACCATTAAGCAGGCTTCAGCTCCGGATTACAAACAGCTCAGAATTAACCTGTCTGGTTGGGACACTGAGCAGGTGGCAACTTTTAAATATTTGGGCAGCATCATAGATAGGGTTGGTGGATACTCAAAAGATTTGGACAATAGTATAGCAGCAGCTGCTGCCATGTTTTGGGCACTTCAGTAGCCACTTTGGGGACATTGTGACATCAAGATTGCTACAAAGCTGCAAATCTATAGAACCATGGTTATATGAACTCTGCTGTACAGCAGTGAAATGTGGGTGCTAAGGAAGGCTGCAGATATTCAGATTGAAGTTTTCAATTCTCATTGTCTTCATCAGCTGCTCCAGACACCATCAGAAATAAAAATATTCAAAGCCAAACCCAGCAACTGCCTCCATCGGCACTGATTCAATTTCAGCAGCTTTCTTGGTATGGACATAATATTAGAATGGAAGACCCAATTAATTCCGCATAGAATGCTGCTACACAGCTGGCAATCACATGGGCATCAAAAGTTTCGGTGGCACAATAAGATTGCCAGTGATGGACATAAACTGAATACATAACCAGAGCACCTTAAGTCCCTTGCCAGAGATGGATCTGGGATTGTTCAGTTTGCAAGGAGGCCATGTTTCTTTGAGATTTGCCATGATAACGATTATGATGATGAACTCCACCAATGATGGAGAAAATCATATGGCAGACAAAAGTTGGTATATACCAACATCTTCATTTAAATGGTAATGATTTGTTTTCATCTCACCTTAATGAATGGAGGATGAACTAAGGCCCAGATCCACAAAGGGGCTTAGGTGTTGTGGGTGCTGAGCATTGCAGTGTCTAATTTTTAGGCACCTGAAAAAAACGAATCCGAAAAGCCCAGGCTCCCAGGTTTCATATACAATGAATGGAGAGAGAGGATCCTAAGACGGGATACACAAAAGCCAGCATGCTATAGGCAGCTGCCCACCTAAAACAGCCAACAGTGGATGCCAGTGACAGGGTGTCCTAAGCCCCACCCCTCTCTGGGATTAAAGTGCCTAAATCCAGACCAGAAGGAGGTATTTATCTCTGTTTGGGATCCACAGCCATGAGCCCTCTCCTGGAATTAGGCATCTAAGCTGTTTTTTGCAAGAAACACCAGAGGAGGAGGAGGTGCCACCAATGTACTTATAACATTTAGTCCAGTGGCTAGAGCAGTCGTCTTGGATGTGGGAGAGAGGTTTAATTTACTCCTTCTGCCTGATGGGGAGAAACGATTTGAACAGGGGTCTCTCACCTCTAAGGAGCGTGCCCTTGGCTATGGGATATTCTGGTGTGGCTCTCGTGCAGTCTCTCCTGTTGAAGCTGTTTAAATTTGGATTAAATAGTCTTTACGCCAGATATAGAATGCAAATGAGAATGCCTCTATAGCCTGCTGGTTACCACACTCATCTAGGAGGTAGGAGACCTAGGATCCTGTCCTCCTGTATCAATGATTCTTTATTTACTAAAGTGAAATATCTTCAACAGGAGAGATTGCTGGGGTTTAGGCATGAGATAAGTATCTGGATGCCTAGTGTGAGGCATTGTGCACGTGCCCAGGGGCAAAAATTTAGAAGCCTACAGGGTTTGATGCCTACAGGGTTAGCTGAGCAGGGTTTTTTTGACTTAGGTGCCTAAAGTAGGGAGTTAAGTCCCTAAGGTTATGTCTACAGTGCCCCACAGTTCAGATTATGGGCATGTGAATAGCAGTGCGCACCCAGTGCTGCATTGTATATCCTCTATGTGGGAACTTTGGGTTCAACTTAAAAGGTTCCTAGTTTGCATTAATGTAGTCCAGAGGAAGAGGACTACATTATCACGAACTTGGAATCTTTTAGTTCACACCCACAGCATCCACACAGGGATGTTACAGCACAGCTGTGGTGCACAAAGCTATTCACACCTCCATAGTCTGAACTTCAGAGAAGTGTAGACAAGCCCTAAATCCTATTGTGGATCTGGGCATTGTTAGGTTGGGTTTATTTTGTTATATGTTTTGTGACTACAGGAATCCATGTTGGTCCTAAAATGGAGTTTTGCGCTCACATGAACTATAGGTTAAGTTTCCTGCTCTTTTGATTTCTTCTGGAGTTGTAAACAACTTCCAGTCAGAACCGGTTTTTCCTAAGGGGTTTCCCAGAAGGGGCTTCCCGCCTTTTCTAAGGGTATAAAAAGCTGTATAAAAAGCTGCCCCGAACATGCAAGTGTATAAAAAGCTGCCCTGAACATGGCCCCAGGGCTGTCCATCTGAGTGGCAGCCAGGGACAGTCACGGTTCATGGGTCTTACCTGCAGACATCTATCCATCCTAGTGATAGAAGGGCTAGGGATTTTGCTCCAACAGCTTCCTCACCTGTAAATAGAAGAGAGAAGAAGAAACAACACTTACCTTTGTCATCATCCATCGCTGTTCTCCTGCTTCCCGTGGTCCCGAAGGAACATCAAGGGACGCCTTGGAGCTCCTCTCCAAAGGTTTGCCATTAGCCAGAGGATTGAGGTCCCAAGCACCTGCTGTTGCTTTGATCTGTGAAGAAGGTTTTTATACCTGTTTTGTAGGGTTGAGTTTGGGGGTAATCACTGTATTGTGCAATTTTGCTGTTTATTCCCCTTCTTATTTGTCCCACTCTTTGTTATAAACCCTTCAATATACTTTATTTGATTTTACCTTTACTGATTGACTCATTATTTAGGGTGGAAGGGGTCCTCTTTGCAGGAGAAGGAATCCTACCAGATGACAGACTCTGGACAGGGAGGCCGAACCTAAGGAGACAGAAAGCATAAGCGTCTCTTGTCTTATCACGCACACACACTCCTCCTATGTCTTTCAGTCCTTTCCCTTTAACAGCATAAGGGCCTATGAGAGAGAGCTTTATGCAATATCACTCCATATTTCTCCTCACCACATGGCTTCCAATACTTGAATATGGTTATGCTTCAGATTGACTGTGTAATCCTATATCATGTTAAATCCAGTCAACACAAATGTTATTTTTAAGACAATGCTAGAGAGGTTACAGTTGATTTGAGAAACAAAAGTTTGTTTTAAAATCCTTGAACATGTTGATCTTGTTTAGGTTAAGCATGCAAAGCACACTGTTAATGTTCTTATTTAAAAAAAAAAAGACCATTTAACAATTCATTTTATACTTATGAATTTTTAAACCTTTTAAGATATGCTATGTTTTGCTTCTGTTTTTCTTTTGTTTATTTTGAGAATTGTAGTTTTTGTAATGAGAATAATTTTGTTAGTTTAATGTAAAGGAATTTTAAAGAAAGCAGAAGCAGTAAAAATTAAGTCTTTTAAATTTTTGAAGGTTAAGTTGCTAAAACAGACTTTTACTAAAAGAGTATCCTGTGTTACCCCTCATTAACAAAATGCTGTCTTAATTCAGGACTGCTGCTGTATCAACTATAAATTGAGTGTCTGCTCTGAAATGCTCTGAAAGGGCTGTTGCAGCACCAAATTTTTTGTTGTGATTGTGATTGTTTTGTTTGTGCAAATGTGTTTTCTGTTTTATTTTTGATGTTGATGTGTTTTTTGTTGTTTTGTTCATGTGAGACAGCAATTTTGGGATACAGAATTTGCAGACCTAAAATATAACTAAATACTTTTTCTTATATACTGAACATAAAATAAGATTTTTGTTTTACAGTTGTATCTTATGAGCCAACATCTGGTATCAAGTAGATTTAGTTCATAGGAGAGGAAATGTTGTATAGAGGCCTGTGCTCTAAGTTGTGAAGGTAACAAAAGTCTAACTCAGCCTGTTACATACAATTGTTTATAAAAGTCAGCAAAAGTTCAAATCAGAAAGAGCTGGATTAGTCCAAACAAAAAGGCTTGCTGATGCCATCCAAGGACTGTATGAAGATCATGACTGGTAAACAAGAGGAGAATGGAATCAGACATTAATGGACCAGAATTGGTGTATTGGAAATTAGGCCTAACTGGTGAACAAAATATAGAGGGGATGGGCTATTCTGCCCATCGTCCCCTTTTTGGGATCCCTAAATATAAGTAAATAAATGAAATAAAGACTTTGGGGGATCAGTACACCAGGTTGAATGGTCGCTGAATTGGAAGAAGTGGACTTTACCACCCTGCCGATCTCCTGCGACACCAGGATCCACTGTTACATCATTGGAACTTCATCATCTTGATCCTGAGAGATGTCCTGACTAGACCATCCAGGGAGAGTGAACTGATGACATCACCATCTCCACCAGCTTCAGCTAAATCGTGAACAACCTGGAATGTGACACTGGGTTCCTGCTATCACCTCCTTGTGTGTGCGTCCTTTTCCTTTCCCACCATTCCCCCCCGCCCCCACTTTGATATCTTTCTCCTTTTCACTTCTGTTTAATGAGAACCTGGCTTAGCTGGCCACCAGTATGTACTTTCCTGCAACACTGCTGTGAGCCCATGACTAGAAAAGGAGCTAAAAGCAATACCCTAAACAGCCTGAGTTTGATACTAGTTTGCCAGGTCTCAGAGTGGTTGATAAGACTAAAAGAAAAGGAGTACTTGTGGCACCTTAGAGACTAACCAATTTATTTGAGCATAAGCTTTCGTGAGCTACAGCTCACTTCATCGGATGCATACCGTGGAAACTGCAGCAGACTTTATATATACACAGAGAATATGAAACAATACCTCCTCCCACCCCACTGTCCTGCTGGTAATAGCTTATCTAAAGTGATCATCAGGTGGGCCATTTCCAGCACAAATCCAGGTTTTCTCACCCTCCACCCCCCCACACAAATTTACTCTTCACCAGCAGGAGAGTGAATTTGTGTGGGGGGGTGGAGGGTGAGAAAACCTGGATTTGTGCTGGAAATGGCCCACCTGATGATCACTTTAGATAAGCTATTACCAGCAGGACAGTGGGGTGGGAGGAGGTATTGTTTCATATTCTCTGTGTATATATAAAGTCTGCTGCAGTTTCCACGGTATGCATCCGATGAAGTGAGCTGTAGCTCACGAAAGCTTATGCTCAAATAAATTGGTTAGTCTCTAAGGTGCCACAAGTACTCCTTTTCTTTTTGCGAATACAGACTAACACGGCTGTTCCTCTGAAACCTGTTGATAAGACTGTGAGCCATGCCTGTGTTTTTCCAGAGGCAAGGTTGCAAGTAAAAGTCAGCACCAGAGACAGAAGCTGCATTTTCCATCTTGGCTGTTTTTTCTCTCTCTTTTTGTGCATTTGTCTTGTTTTGTCATAAAGGAAGCAAGATGGAACATTAACAACATCAACAACAGCTCCAATCCATCTCAGCTAACTGTCTTTTCCCAGAAATGACAGTTTGTTACCATCTTTAATAACATCTAAAACACAGTCAGACAAGGAGTTTTCCCCATATATATTCTCTACACATAAAGGGAAAATGAATAAGGGATATTATTAAAGTGAAAGATTTACTTAATGCTTTGCTTTTTAAATGCTTTTACTGTTTTCCTTCTTTTTCTGTATCTTTAATAAAAGGTTATAAACAGATTTTAATGGAAGTTGTTGCCAGGGAACTAAGCAGTCCGAAGCCTCTGTATTCAAACCCATGAACCATGTTTAATTGATTAGTGTTGAACAGTGACAGGGTCATGTTAAAAGAACAGGAGTACTTGTGGCACCTCAGGGTCATGTTGATAACTTTGACTCTAGGCCTATTTATTTCATCAAAATTAGTACAGCTGTGGTACAAGGAAGCAGCCCTGGCTATGGTATCAATTTAGCTGGTCCTTTCCAAGGTGAAATTCTATTTTTCCCATTCCACACTTCTTAACGACCTCTAAGTAGAGCCCCATTAGCTCAGCAAAAATAATGTTCTTGCATTTTTATTCATGGTAGAGCAATATGGTAGGTAGAGTGGGAGAGCCTCTGCTTGACTCCCACAACCCAAGTATATTGGTTGGTACGTTTTACTCCTCCCTTCCTTCCTCCACTTCCAGTGAATATTTCATATGTTATTGGGGCCCTGTAGCCTTTCGGGAGTAAAATTCTTTATATGTATACACATCTTTAGGGGCTTTCATCTCAGCAGGCGAGGAAGAGCAAAGATGGGGAACAATGTTCATTTGTCTGTTCTAAGAAGCAAGCAGAATCAGGCAGCATGGGCAACCGCTATAGTGGAAAGAGCAAACATAAATACATCTCTTGTTATAGGCTATTTAATGGCATAGAAAGAGTTGGAGTAATGTAGTTCTGGGGAAAATTTAGGCTCCTAAGTCACTGAGAAAAGGAGTACTTGTGGCACCTTAGAGACTAACAAATTTATTTGAGCATCCGATGAAGTGAGCTGTAGCTCACGAAAGCTTATGCTCAAATAAATTTGTTAGTCTCTAAGGTGCCACAAGTACTCCTTTTCTTTTTTGTGAATACAGACTAACATGGCTGCTACTCTGAAAAAAGTCACTGAGGTGCTTTAGAAAATTTTGCCCCTAGTCTCAGTTGTTTAGATTAAGACAAAAATAGCACTAATTTTAAACAAGATATATCTAGGGTATTGAGGGGGAAGCAGAAAGGTGTCTCCGCAATCCATCTCCTCTGCCTCTTTTTGTACACCTGTCAGCTTAAGACCCTGATCCTGCAAACACCTATGCATCTCAAGCAGAGCTAGGCACCACTCTGCAGCTTGGTCTTAGGCCTTATCTCTGTGAGAGGGGCAGGGCTTAGTATGCCTCTCCTGGCATCTTCCATTGGCTATTTTAGGCAACTCCCCCACTAGAGTGCTGGCTTTGTGGATCACAATCTAAGGCAAGTTTCAGAGTAGCAGCCGTCCCTCATTCATTGTATAGGATCCTAGGCACTTAACCTCAGGGTTTGTGGATCATAGTATTGTCCCTGTGATTTTCTAGGCCCCTAAAAGTTAGGTGCTGCAACGCCTAAGTCTCTGTGGATGTGGGATTAAAAATGTATGTTAGTCACTGAAGTCAGCAGCTATGTCTCTGAATACTTAGAGGGAACAGAGTTGTTGAGGTTTTTTTACATAGATTTTCTCAAAGTAAAACCGCACTTTAGAGATCCCGTTGTATGTGAGGAGGTGGTTCCTAACCGTTCTAAGAGACAACTTAATGATTCACACAATTCTAAACTAAAGAAAAATCTAGGAGGGGAAAGGCACTTTTCAGCTTTCTCCTTTCATCTTTCTCCACTGAAGCATGAGGGATCACTATACTTGTAGGAAAATCTCTCATTTTAACAAGGAGGAGGCGATTATGGACTCTCAGGGGAGAGTTAATAATAGCAATGGGGATCACGATAAACCGGCATGCATTGTGACCAACTACTTTGAAGATGGTGTATGGATGATAATTTTTTGAGGATATTTTAATAAGACTGCAACCTTATAACAAATAACAGGGGGAAAGAGACAAACTACAAAGTTGTTTGTTGAATGCACAGGAACCTAATATAAGAAATAATACTCTGATCAAAAAGAAAAGGAGTACTTGTGGCACCTTAGAGACTAACCAATTTATTTGAGCATAAGCTTTCGTGAGCTACAGCTCACTTCATCGGATGCATACTGTGGAAACTGCAGAAGACATTATATACACAGAGACCATGAAACAATACCTCCTCCCACCCCACTGTCCTGCTGGTAATAGCTTATCTAAAGTGATCATCAAGTTGGGCCATTTCCAGCACAAATCCAGGTTTTCTGCAGTTTCCACAGTATGCATCCGATGAAGTGAGCTGTAGCTCTCGAAAGCTCATGCTCAAATAAATTGGTTAGTCTCTAAGGTGCCACAAGTACTCCTTTTCTTTTTGCGAATACAGACTAACACGGCTGTTACTCTGTACTCTGATCAAAGGAACTGAAATGTTAAGTTTCAGAGTGGTAGCCATGTTAGTCTGTAGAGTAGAAGCCATTATAAACTCAACAATTGATAACAGACAGTATACAGGTTTCAGAGTAGCAGCCGTGTTAGTCTGTATCTGCAAAAAGAAAAGGAGTACTTGTGGCACCTTAGAGACTAACAAATTTATTTGAGCATAAGCTTTTGTGGGCTAAAACCCACTTCGTCGAATGCATGCAGTGGAAAATACAGTAGAAAGATATATATATATGTATATACACACAGAGAACATGAAAAAATGGGTGTTGCCATACCCACTATAATGAGTTAAGGTGAGCTATTATCATCAGGAGGAAAAAAAACACCTTTTGTAGTGATAATCAGGAGGGTCCATTTCCAACAGTTGACAAGAAGGTGTGAGTAACAGTAGAGGAAAAAAAATAAGCATGGGGAAATAGTTTTACTTTGTGTAACGTACATCCACTCCCAGTCTTTATTCAAGCCTAAGTTTATGGTGTCCAGTTTGCAAATTAATTCCAATTCAGCAGTCTCTCACTGGAGTCTGTTTTTGAAGTTTTTTTGTTGTAGTATTGCCACTTTTAGGTCTGAAATCGAGGGAGATCTACCAATATGATCTATGCCATCATGTGCCAGCAATGCCCTTCTGCCATGTACGTTGGCCAAACCAAACAGTCTCTATGTAAAAGAATAAATAGACACAAATCAGACATCAAGAATTATAATATTCAAAAACCAGTCGGAGAACACTTCAATCTCTCTGGTCACTCAATTACAGACCTAAAAGTAGCAATATTACAATATAAAACCTTCAAAAACAGACTCCAACGAGAGACTGCTGAATTGGAATTAATTTGCAAACTGGACACCATTAAATTAGGCTTGAATAAAGACTGGGAGTGGATGTGTCATTACACGAAGTAAAACTATTTCCCCATGCTTATTTTTTTCCCCTACTGTTACTCACACCTTCTTGTCAACTGTTGGAAATGGGCCATCCTGATTATCACTACAAAAGGTTTTTTGTTTTTTTTCTCTCCTGCTGGCAATAGCTCACCTTCCCTGATCACTCTTGTTATAGTGGGTATGGCAACACCCATTTTTTCATGTTCTCTGTTATATGTGTGTATCTATCTATCTATCTATCTATCTATCTTTCTACTGTATTTTCCACTGCATGCATCTGATGAAGTGGGTTTTAGTCCATGAAAGCTTATGCTCAAATAAATTTGTTAGTCTCTAAGGGTATGTCTACACTACGCAATTAGGTCAAATTTATAGAAGTCAGTTTTTTAGAAATCGTTTTTATATAGTCGATTGTGTGTGTCCCCACACAAAATGCTCTAAGTGCATTAAGTGCATTAACTCGGCGGAGTGCTTTCACAATACCGAGGCTAGGGTCGACTTCCGGAGTGTTGCACTGTGGGTAGCTATCCCGCAGTTTCTGCCGCCCATTGGAATTCTGGGTTGAGATCCCAATGCCTGATGGGGCAAAAAACATAGGCGCAGGTCGTTCTGGGTATGTCATCAGGCCCTCCCTCCCTCCGTGAAAGCAACGGCAGACAATCGTTTAGTGCCTTTTTTCCTGAGTTACTTGTGCAGATGACATACCACGGCAAGCATGGAGCCCGCTCAGCTCCTGTCACCGTACGTCTCCTGGGTGCTGGCAAACGCAGTACTGCATTGCTACACAGCAGCCGCAAACCATTGCCGTGTGGCAGCAGACAGTGCAATAGGCCTAATAACCATCGTCATCGTGTCCGAGGTGCTCCTGGCCGCCTTGGTAAGGTCAGTCAGGAGCGCCTGGGCAAACATGGGCACAGGGACTAAATTAGGAGTGACTCGACAAGGTCATTCTCTTTAGTCCTGCCGGCAGTCCTATTGTACCATCTTCTGCCGAGAAGCCAGGAGATGTGGATGGCTAGCAGTCCTACTGCACCGTCTGCTGCCAGCCAAAGAGGTAAAAGATAGATGGAGTGAATCAAAGCAAGAAATAGACCAGATTTGGTTTGTATTCATTTGCTCCCTCCTCTCTCCTGTCCTCTGTGAAATCAACGGCTGACAATCATTTCAGTGAGGTCTGTCAGGGGCACCTTGAAAAGTTAAATGGAGATTCAGTCCTGCCTGAAATACCAGGGGGAGGGATAGCTCAGTGGGTTAAGCATTGGGTTGAGCATTGGCCTGCTAAACCTAGGGTTTTGAGTTCAATCCTTGAGGGGAGTCATTCTGTGTGACAGTTGTTTTTGTTTCTCCTTGATGTAAAGCCACCCCCTTTGTTGATTTTAATTCCCTGTAAGCCAACCCTGTAAACCATGTCATCAGCCGCCCCTCCCTCCATCAGAGCAATGGCAGACAATCGTCCCGTGCCTTTTTTCTGTGTAGACGCTATACCACGGCAAGCATGGAGCCTGCTCAGATCACTTTGGCAATTAGGAGCACATTAAACACCACGCGCATTATCCAGCAGTATATGCAGCACCAGAACCTGCAAAGCGAAACCGGGCGAGTAGGCAATGTCAGCGCGGTGACGAGAGTGATGAGGACATGGACACAGACTTCTCTCAAAGCACGGGCCCCGGCAATTTGGCCATCCTAGTGGCAATGGGGCAGGCTCATGCGGTGGAACGCAGATTCTGGGCCCAGGAAGCAAGCACAGACTGGTGGGACCGCATAGTGTTGCAGGTCTGGGACGATTCCCAGTGGCTGCGAAACTTTCGCATGTGTAAGGGCACTTTCATGGAACTTTGTGACTTGCTTTCCCCTGTCCTGAGGTGCAAGAATACCAAGATGAGAGCAGCCCTCACAGTTGAGAAGTGAGTGGCAATAGCCCTGTGGAAGCTTGCAACGCCAGACAGCTACTGGTCAGTCGGGAATCAATTTGGAGTGTGCAAATCTACTGTGCGGGCTGCTGTGATGCAAGTAGCCAACTCAATCAAAAATCTGCTGATATCAAGGGTAGTGACTGTGGGAAATGTGCAGGACATAGTGAATGGCTTTGCTGCAATGGGATTCCCTAACTGTGGTGGGGCGATAGACGGAACCCATATCCCTATCTTGGCACAGGAGCACCAAACCGGCGAGTATATAAACCTCAAGGGGTACTTTTCAATAGTGCTGCAAGCACTGGTGGATCACAAGGGACGTTTCACCAACGTCAACATGGGATGGCCGGGAAAGCTACATGATGCTCGCATCTTCAGGAACTCTGGTCTGTTTCAAAAGCTGCAGGAAGGGACTTTACTCCCAGACCAGAAAATAACTGTTGGGGATGTTGAAATGCCTATATGTATCCTTGGGGACCCAGCCTACCTCTTAATGCCATGGCTCATGAATCCATACACAGGCAGCTTGGTCAGGAGCTGTTCAACTACAGGCTGAGCAAGTGCAGAATGGTGGTAGAATGTGCATTGGGATGTTTAAAAGCGTGCTGGCGCACTTTACTGACTCTGTTAGACCTCAGCGAAACCAATATTCTCATTGTTATTACTGCTTGCTGTGCGTGCCACAATATCTGTGAGAGTAAGGGGGAGACGTTTATGGCGGGGTGGGAGGTTGAGGCAAATCGCCTGGCCGCTGGTTACGCGCAGCCAGACACCAGGGTGGTTAGAAGAGCACAGGAGGGCGCGGTGCGCATCAGAGAAGCTTTGAAAACCAGTTTCATGACTGGCCAGGCTACGGTGTGAAAGTTCTGTTTGTTTCTCCTTGATGAAACCCCCCACCCCCTTGGTTCACACTACTTCCCTGTAAGCTAACCACCCTCTCCTCCTCCCTTCGATCACCGCTTGCAGAGGCAATAAAGTCATTGTTGCTTCACAGTCATGCATTCTTTATTAATTCATCACAGAAATAGGGGGATAACTGCCAAGGTAGCCCGGGAGGGGAGGAGGGAAGCACCGGGAGCGGTGGTGGAGGAGGGAAGGACAAGGCCTCTCAGCACTTTAAAAGTTTAAAACTTATTGAATGCCAGCCTTCTGTTGCTTGGGCAATCCTCTGGGGTGGAGTGGCTGGGTGGCCGGAGGCCCCCTCACCGCATTCTTGGGCGCTTGGGTGAGGAGGCTATGGAACTTGGGGAGGAGGGCGGTTGGTTACACAGGGGCTGTAGCGGTGGTCTGTGCTCCAGCTGCCTTTCCTGCAGCTCAACCATATGCTGGAGCATATGAGTTTGATCCTCCAGCAGCCTCACCATTGAATCCTGCCTCCTCTCATCATGCTGCTGCCACCTTTCAGCTTCAGCCCTCTCTTCAGCCCGCCACTTACTCTCCTCAGCTCACCACCTCTCCTCCCGGTCATTTTGTGCTTTCCTGCACTCTGACATTGTCTGCCTCCACGCATTTGTCTGTGCTCTGTCAGTGTGGGAGGACAGCATGAGCTCAGAGAACATTTCATCGCGAGTGCGGTTTTTTTTTCTTTCTAATCTTCACTGGCCTCTGGGAAGGAGAAGATCCAGTGATTCTTGAAACACATGCAGCTGGTGGAGAAAAAAAAAGGGACAGCGGTATTTAAAAAGACACATTTTATAGAACAATGGGTACACTCTTTCACGGTAAACCTTGCTGTTAACATTACATACATAGCACATGTGCTTTCGTTACAAGGTCGTATTTTGCCTCCCCCCACTGCGTGGCTAGCCCCTTCCCCCTCCCCGTGGCTAACAGCGGGGAACATTCCCTGAGGCAAACAGCCCAGCAGGAACAGGCACCTCTGAATGTCCCCTTAAGAAAAGTACCCTATTTCAACCAGGTGACTATGAATGATATCACCCTCCTGAGGATAACACAGAGAGATCAAGAACGGATGTTGTTTGAACGCCAGCAAACATACACTGCAATGCTTTGTTCTACAATGATTCCCGAGTACGTGCTACTGGCCTGGAGTGGTAACGTGTCCTACCATGGTGGATGGAATAAGACTGCCCTCCCCAGAAACCTTTTGCAAAGGCTTTGGGAGTGCATCCAGGAGAGCCGCGAATGCTAGGGCAAATTAATCATTAAACACGCTTGCTTTTAAACCATGTATACTATTTTAAAAGGTACGCTCACCAGAGGTCCCTTCTCTGCCTGGCGGGTCCGGGAGGCAGCCTTAGGTGGGTTCGGGAGGTACTGGCTCCAGGTCCAGGGTGAGAAACAGTTCCTGGCTGTCGGGAAAACCGGTTTCTCCGCTTGCTTGCTGTGAGCTATCTACAACCTCATCATCATCATCTTCCTCGTCCCCAAAACCTGCTTCCGTGTTGCCCCCATCTCCATTGAAGGAGTCAAACAACATGGTTGGGGTAGTTGTGGCTGAACCCCCTAAAATGGCATGCAGCTCATCATAGAAGTGGCATGTTTGGGGCTCTGACCCGGAGCGGCCATTTGCCTCTCTGGTTTTCTGGTAGGCTTGCCTCAGCTCCTTAAGTTTCACGCAGGACTGCTTCGGGTCCCTGTTATAGCCTCTGTCCTTCATGCCCTGGGAGAGTCTGACAAATGTTTTGGCATTTCGAAAACTGGAACGGAGTTCTGTTAGCACGGATTCCTCTCCCCATACAGCGATCAGATCCCTTACCTCCCGTTCGGTCCATGCTGGAGCTCTTTTGCGATTCTGGGACTCCATCATGGTCACCTCTGCTGATGAACTCTGCACTCACCTGCAGCTTGCCACGCTGGACAAACAGGAAATGAAATTCAAAAGTTCGTGGGCCTTTTCCTGTCTACCTGGCCAGTGCATCTGAGTTGAGAGTACTGTCCAGAGCGGTCACAATGGAGCACTCTGGGATAGCTCCCAGAGGCCAATACCGTCTAATTGCGTCCACAGTACCCCAAATTCGACCCAGCAAGGCCAATTTCAGTGCTAATCCCTTTGTCGGGGTGGAGTAAGGAAATCAATTTTAAGAGCCCTTTAAGTCGAAAAAAAGGGCTTCGTCGTGTGGACGGGTGCAGGGTTAAATCGATTTAACGCTGTTAAATTCAACCTCAACTCCTAGTGTAGACCAGGGCTGACGTGCCACAAATACTCCTCATTCTTTTTGAAATGTTAAGCAAATTGATGTTACACTGCCATCTAGTGGACTCCTAGGGTGCTAAAGCCTAATTTTTACAAAGTATCTAACCTTAAGTGTATGTCTACACTGAAACTGAAGGTGTAATTGCATCTCGGGTAGATATATCCACACTAGTTTTATCCACACTAGCATGGCTAAAAGTAGCTGTGAAGATGTGCAGCACAGATCCCAGCACAGGCTAGGAACATGAGTACATAGCCAGGGTTTTGGGTGAACTTGGACTAGAAGCTTCTGCCACCATGTCTTCACTATATTTTCAACCACACTAACAAGATTAAACCTGGCATGGATATGTCTACCCGACTGTAGTCACACCTTAAGGGACAAATTCAGTCCTGGAGTAAAGGTTCAGAATTGCTATTGTCTTTATTAGGAATTACTCTTCCTTACTCCACTCTGGCCCCTTTATGTTGGGTAGAAGGGCCAGAGATTGGAGAAGACAACTTTATGGCTCCCCTTCTCTCCCCGCTGAGGTCTGGCTCGCAAGCTTTGGCATAAGGGCAGGGCTGAGGCAGGAAGGGCATGACAGGGCTATGTCTCTTAGTGGTGCTGCACAGTGACAGGATCTAGTCTCTTCAACCATCCTATCCTCCAATTCACTCTCACATAACAACACTGGGAGTTTTACAGCAACTGCTTACATGAAAAATTAATATTAGGAAAGTATTTAAGATATTTTTATCTATATTTGATTCAGCAGCTGGAAATAAGGAGTAGCTTAGCACCATGTGGCCAGGCAGTTCTCTATAAACCACAAGTGTGTGCTGCCCAGACCACAGTGTGGGAACCTCTGATATATAGGCGACAAAAAGCTGTCAGATGGAAATGACTTTTGGTCACTATCTACCCGGGCTAATTAGATACAGAGCTCTGGGTCTCAGCTCTGCAATGAGCTTCACATAGAAACACCCATGAAATTTCACACAGGTGCAGGGGTCTGCCCACCCAGAGATAATTGCAACATGGGAGCCCTAGAAATTAATATAAATCATGTATTACAAATCCCCTAAGGCATCCAGACCCCCTAGCCAACTGCTTCTATTGTCATGTCCTGTAAAATAGATTAGAACATTTATCATTTGCCACAGATTATAAAAAGTCTAAAAAATAAATGCATTCTCTCTGGCACAACACAATCAAACAAACTGGATGAGCTCAATGGGAAACTCTGTGTATTTATTCAGATTCTACAGAAGTGCAAACAGTCATAGCTATTCATGACATTCAGATTTTCGTTCTCTGTGAAACAAACAAACTGAAATCCAGTATGACACACTGAACTTGGAAAGAGAAATACAGCTAGTATTGAGACTGAAAATTGTTTAAATCAATCCAGAAAAAGGTCACAACATCATTTTTTTTTGTGCTCAGTGGGCTAAGTTATAATTATGCAACCTAAAACCTTTCAGTGTGATTTCTGGTGCAATTACAATGGTCTCCACGATTAAATCCTATCAGTTAGCTTCTGACAGAAGGAAAAGATCTGGTGTAGGGATTCTTTACCAATCCTTCAAACTGAAGAAACTGAAGAGAAAGAAAACTCAGACTGAAGTATAAGGGTGTGCAATAGCAAAAGTTCTTCAACTGGTTAAATGGAAGGAGTGGCTCCATTGTTATCCCCACCCGGATAGCAAAGCAAGGGACAGATTAAAAGGATAAATAAAACTTGAGTTTATCAAATCACAGCCTTCTTTCACTGCATCAGCCCATTCTAATTACCAACATTTCCAAAAGCAGTTATGCCACTTTTCAGAAATAAATTTCCCCTGACACTTTAATTCTTTTTATAAAGGCAAACAATCTTTATAGAAGTAAGTGCAATCATCAACTAAGCTGAGTTTGAAAGAAAACACATACACTGAAATTTTATATTATTGTTAAAAAATATTTATATAGTGCTATGAATGGACGTGTGTATTACAGAGAACCACGCATTCCCTGCCACAAGAAGCATACAAACTAAGGGCTAGTCTACTCTGGCAATGCAGCAGCACTTTAAGGTGCCCTGTGTGGTTGCTGCGCAGCCCAGCGCTCTAAAAACAGCACCTCAGTGAGGGGTATAGCTCCCATTGCTGGCAGCGTGGCTCCCAGCGTTGGGGCACTGTTTACACTGGTGCTTTACAGCGCTGCAACTTGCTGCACTTAGGAGGTGTTTTTTCACCCCCCTGAGCGAGAAAGTTGCAACGCTGTTAATTGCCAGAGTAGACAAGCTCTTAGGCCCTAATCCTGCAAAGACTTATTTGGGCAAGTCTACACTACAAAATTAGATCGATTTTATAAAATTCGATCTTTAGTAAGCGATTTTATACAGTCCATCATGCGTGTCCCCACTAAGCGCATTAGGTTGGCGGGGTGCGTCCTCAATGCTGTGGCTAGCATCGACTCACCGAGTGGTGCACTGTGGGTAGCTATCCCACAGTCCCCGCTGCCCATTGGAGTTCTGGGTTAAGCTCCCAATGCCTGATGGGGCAAAAACTTTGTCACGGGTGATTTGGGGTACATGTCAGTCTTCCCTCCTTCCTTGAAAGCAACCACAAACAATCGTTTTGTGCCTTTTTTCCAGGGTTATCCGTGCAGACGCCATAGCACGACAACCATGGAGCCCGCTCAGCTGCCCACTGCTTTTGTGAGCATTGTAAACACCTTGTGCGTTATCCTTCAGTATGTGCAGAGCCCAACTCGGAGCCGCCAGCACGAGGAAGATTGTGAGGAGGACATGGCACAGATGTTCCTGAAAGCATGGGATGTGGCAATTGGGATATCATGGCGACATGGGGGCATGTTGATACGGTGGAACGCCAATTCTGGGCCCGGCAAACAAGCACAGGCTGGTGGGACTGCATAGTGTTGCAAGTATGGAATGATTCCCAGTGGCTGCAAAGCTTTTGTGTTGTGAGTTGCTTTCCCCTGCCCTGAAGCACAGGAATACCAAGATGAGAGCTGCCCTGACAGTTGAGAAGTGAGTGGTGATATCCCTGTGGAAGCTTGCAACGCCTGACTGCTACTGGTCAGTCGGGAATCAATTTGGAGTGGGCAAATCTACTGTGGGGGCTTCTGTGATCCAAGTAGCCAATGCAATCAGTGACCTTCTGCTAACAAGGGTAGTGACTCTGGGAAATGTGCAGGTCATAGTGGATGGCTTTGCTGCAATGGGGTTCCCTAAGTGTGGTGGGGCAATAGACGGAACACATATCCCCATCTTGGCACCGGACCACCTTGCCAACCAGTAAATAAACTGCAACGGGTACTTCTCAATGGTGCTGCAAGCACTGGTGGATCACAAGGGACGTTTCACTGACATCACTGTGGGATGGCCGGGGAAGGGTAAGAGTAAAATTTAAGAAGATACGTTTCTGAGAACAAAAGGGAGACTCTTTCACAGTGAATCAGGCAATTCACAGCAGACAGCACATGTGCTTTAGGTACAAGGTCGCATTTTGGCTTTTATATTGAGCGCCTGCCAATATGGTGACACATCGCGCACGGCTGGGCAACAGAATTTGGTTTCCAGGCAGCTAGGGTAAGCCAAAGGGTACGCGGGGTTTGCTTCTTCTACGTTCATAACATGTGGGAATGGTTTCAAACCGCAGCGCCCTCCTTTCCCATAGCAACCAATCCTGGTTGGGTTTGCTGTTTAAAAGGAGGGCCTGCGGTTGCCCTTTAAAAGGAGGGGCTGCGGTTTGGGGGTGGATGTGAGGCATCTCTTATGCGTGGCTACTCTCCGGGATGATCCCTTTTAGCCAAGCGCAAACAGCCCAGCATGACTGAGATCTAATGTGCTGGGGATCACCAAACAGAGAGGATTACTGTTCCTTTACAAAAAATCTCCTATTTCAACTAGGTGACCATGAATGATATCACTCTCCTGAGGCTGACACAGAAAGATAAAGACCAAATATTGCATGAATGCGACCAAAACCCAGGACCATTCGCTGCCATGCTTTATGCTGCAATGATTCCAGACTACTTGCTACTGGCTTGGCATGGTAAAGTGTCCTACCATGGAGGACTAAATAAGGCAGCCCTCCCCAGAAACCTTCAGCAAAGGCTTTCAAAGGACCTCCAGGAGAGCTTCATGGAGATGTCCCTGGAGGATTCACCTGGGGTTCCATCTCCAGACATGTGAATAGACTTTTCCAGTAGCTGTACTGGCCGCAAATGCATCCCAATTCTTTAGGGCAAATCAAACATTAAACACAATTGCTTTTAACCCCTGTATTGTAGTTACAAATGTGCACTCACCAGAGGTGCTGTCTTTGCCTTCAGGGTCTGGGAACAATACGCCCTGGGAGGGTATTGGCTCCAGGGTGACGAAAAGCTCCTGACTGCTGGGGAGAATGGATTCTCTGCTTGCCTTCTGCGCATTCGCCTGCTCCTCCTCTTCCTCATCCACAAAAGCCTCCTCTGTGTTGCATGAGGCTGCCACCTTGCAGATGTCCACGAACAGTGGTGGGGTAATGGTAGGGTCCCCCCCCTAGAATGGCATGCAGCTGATCATAGAAGTGGTATGTCTGGGTTCTGTCCCAGAGCGACTCTTTGCCTCCTTTGTCTTTTGGTAGGCTTGCCTGAGCTCCTTAATTTTCACGCAGCACTGCTATGTGTCCCTGGTGTAGCCTCTGTCCACTATGCCCTGTGCGATTTTGGCATATATATCAGCATTTCTTCTGCTGGACTGGAGTTCTGACTGCACAGATTCTTCTCCCCATACAGCAATCAGATCCAGTGTCTCCCATTCGCTCCATGCTGGAGCTTGTTTGCGATTCTGGGACTGCATGGTCACATGTTCTGCTGAGCTCCCCACGCTGACCAAACAGGCAATGAAATTCACAAGTTCCCCGAGGCTTTTCCTGTGTACCTGGCTAGTGCATTGAAGTTGAAAGTGCTGTCCAGAGCGGTCACATTGGAGCACTCAGGGATAGCTCCCAAAGGCCAATACCATTGAATTGCACAGTGCTGCGTCTACAGTACCCCAGATTTGACCCAGGAAGTTTGATTTTAGCACTACTCCCCTCGTTGTGGAGGAGTACAGCAGTTGATTTTAAGAGCCCTTTAGGGCGGTGGAACGGGGTTGATTGTGTAGCTGCATTCCTTATAAAATCGAAGTAACACGGCTAAATTCGACCTAACCTTGTAGTGTAGACCAGGTCTTATACATGTACTTAACTTTAAGCTGTGAATAGTTCCATTGAAGTCAATGGTACTTCTCAGTTTAAAGCTTAGCATGTGCATAAGCCTTTGTAGGATTGTGATTTAGGACCTGACGTGTTCAGATCTGTTAGCATGGACCAAGCTGTGGTCCATGCTAGCAAATCTAAAGCCTTGTCTACACTGGCAAATTTCTGTGCAGTAAAGCAGCTTTCTGCATTGTAACTCCCGTGGTGTACACACTGCCAGGCCAGGTAGCACAGCTCCGGCTCTGAGCAGTCTCTACTGCCTGCCACCTGTGGGGCCTCACCCACCTCCCCGGCTCGAGCTGCCTGGTACCGCTGCAGAGGCCAGGCTGGTCTTAGCCAGTGGGGTGGGGGACAGCACGCCCTCCGCCCCGCCAGGCAAGTGGGACTCCTGAGGAAACCCAGCCTGGACAGCTCCCCAGCCACTCCAGCCTGGCTGGTCGTGCTGCTGTTCCCAATGGGCTGGAGCACTGCTCCAACCCACCCAGGACACTCTGCTGGCTTGGCCTGGCAGACACGATGTGGGGTGGGGGGCAGGAAGTGGGGGAGTGCGACTCTGGGTGTTTGGGTGGGGTGCTGGGCAGTGAAGGGTCTGTGGGGGGGGTGCTGGCTGTGGGGTGATCTGTGTGAATTGGGGCACTGGGTAGTGGGGGGGTCTTTATGGAGCACTGTGCAGTTGTGGTGCTGGGAGTATATGGGGATACTGGGTAGTGGAGGTTCGGGGGGGGGGCTGGGCATAGGGGTCTGTGGGCGCGCTGGGCAGTGGGTGGTGGTGTGCAGTTGTGGTGGTGGGGTCTCTGGGCGGGGGGAGTGCTGGATATAGAGGTCGGGGGTGGAGGTGCTTGGCTAGGGGGCATCGTGGCACGTAGTGTGGGCCTGCCCCTGAGGGGAAGGGCCGTGCTGGCAGTGCAGGGCCAGGCCAGCCAGTGTGCATCTCGTGGCTGCCGGTTTGTAAACAGTGCTCTCGCACTTTGCTGGGCAGAGTTGGGCAGGGCAGGGACACCCCTGCTGCACCATGCTCCACTTCCCACAACCGGACCCTCGCTATGGAAACTGACCCTCCAAGTATGCCCCATTGCCCCCATGGGGGCCCACAGATATGTTTGGCGCTGAGATCACAAAAGGCTAATCCGACCTGTAAGTGGATGGAACGAATGAGGGAGGAGAATGGATTGGGAAGACAGGAGTCATTGCTGGGTATGACACAGGCAGAAGGGGGATGAGAGCTCTAGCCGCAGGTGATCAAAATGACCTTACCCACTTTCCCAAATGTGTTGGGTAACACAAATTCTCTCTCACACACACACAGATTTTGGTGGGGGACAACTTTAACCGTTATTCCAGCCAGGGGCTCCTTAGGCACCTGGAAATGCTAGGGTTTTTTTTAGAGTAACAGCCGTGTTAGTCTGTATTCGCAAAAAGAAAAGGAGTACTTGTGGCACCTTAGAAAGTAACCAATTTATTTGAGCATAAGCTTTCGTGAGCTACAGCTCACTTCATCGGATGCATACTGTGGAAAGTTTAGAAGATCTTATTATATACACACAAAGCATGAAAAAATACCTCCTCCCGCCCACTCTCCTGCTGGTAATAGCTTATCTAAAGTGATCACTCTCCTTACAATGTGTATGATAATCAAGGTGGGCCATTTCCAACACAAATCCAGGTTTTCTCACACACACTCCCCCCCACCCACACACACAAACTCACTCTCCTGCTGGTAATAGCTTAGCCTGGTCCAGTCCACACAAGAGATCCACTTCCTGGACACTACAGTGCTAATAAACGATGGTCACATAAACACCACCCTATACCGGAAACCTACTGACCGCTATTCCTACCTACATGCCTCCAGCTTTCACCCTGACCACACCACACGATCCATCGTCTACAGCCAAACTCTGCGATACAACCGCATTTGCTCCAACCCCTCAGACAGAGACAGACACCTACAAGATCTCTATCAAGCATTCTTACAACTACAATACCCACCTGCGGAAGTGAAGAAACAGATTGATAGAGCCACAAGAGTTCCCAGAAGTCACCTACTACAGGACAGGCCTAACAAAGAAAATAACAGAACGCCACTAGCCGTCACCTTCAGCCCCCAGCTAAAACCCCTCCAATGCATTATTAAGGATCTACAACCTATCCTGAAGGATGACCCAACACTCTCACAAATCTTGGGAGACAGGCCAGTCCTTGCCTACAGACAGCACCCCAACCTGAAGCAAATACTCACCAGCAACCACATACCACACAACAGAACCACTAACCCAGGAACCTATCCTTGCAACAAAGCCCGTTGCCAACTGTGCCCACATATCTATTCAGGGGACACCATCACAGGGCCTAATCACATCAGCCACACTATCAGAGGCTCGTTCACCTGCACATCCACCAATGTGATATATGCCATCATGTGCCAGCAATGCCCCTCTGCCATGTACATTGATCAAACTGGACAATCTCTACGTAAAATAGTAAATGGACACAAATCAGATGTCAAGAATTATAACATTCATAAACCAGTCGGAGAACACTTCAATCTCTCTGGTCACGCGATTACAGACATGAAAGTTGCTATTTTACAACAAAAAAACTTCAAATCCAGACTCCAGCGAGAAACTGCTGAATTGGAATTCATTTGCAAATTGGATACAATTAACTTAGGCTTGAATAGAGACTGGGAGTGGCTTAGTCATTATACAAGGTAGCCTACTTCCCCTTGTTTTTTCCTACCCCCTCCCCCCCCCAGACGTTCTTGTTAAACCCTGGATTTGTGCTGGAAATGGCCCACCTTGATTATCATACACAATGTAAGGAGAGTGGTCACTTTGGATAAGCTATTACCATCAGGAGAGTGAGTTTGTGTGGGGGGAGGGGGGTGAGAAAACCTGGATTTGTGTTGGAAATGGCCCAACTTGATTATCATACACATTGTAAGGAGAGGTTTCAGAGTAACAGCCGTGTTAGTCTGTATTCTCAAAAAGAAAAGGAGTACTTGTGGCACCTTAGAGACTAACCAATTTATTTGAGCATGAGCTTTCGTGAGCTACCTGTAGCTCACGAAAGCTCATGCTCAAATAAATTGGTTAGTCTCTAAGGTGAGTCACACGTACTCCTTTTCTTATTGTAAGGAGAGTGATCACTTTAGATAAGCTATTACCAGCAGGAGAGTGGGCGGGAGGAGGTATTTTTTCATGCTTTGTGTGTATATAATAAGATCTTCTAAACTTTCCACAGTATGCATCCGATGAAATGAGCTGTAGCTCACGAAAGCTTATGCTCAAATAAATTGGTTACTCTCTAAGGTGCCACAAGTACTCCTTTTCTTTTTTAGGGTTTTTTTGTTTTTGCAGGTATCAGAAATTAGCTGACAGGAGCACTCTAGCTAATTCCTATATAAAAAAGAGAAATAAATACCCACAATGGGATCTGGGAGTGCAAATGTCAAAGGACAGATAAAAACAACAACCTGTGATTGTGAGAGCAGGGAGGAGGGCTGGCTTATGACTGTTGATCCCTGAAGCTGGCAATACTGTAATACCTGCTCCTTGGAGAGAAAGTCCCATTCACCCCTGACCTGCCCTGGCCCCAGAGGTTCTGCTGCCACCCGGGGTCCTGGCCACTGGCCCTGAGGCTCTGGAGCTGTCCCAGCGTGGGGCGGTGACGGACACAGACAAGGGCAAGCAAACAGACTGCGCGCCTCCCCCACCCTCAAAATTGTTCCAGTGCCACAGGATCCACCCCTTCTGCCTGAGCCCCTGCCCCTTCTGGGGGCCCGGAGCTAGCCCCCCCCCCCTTTGCCCAGGGGCCTGGCAGCCCTGCCTACCGGTAAGCGATTTAAGTTGCTTTCACCCCTGCCCACACCCCAACCCGCCCTCCCAGCCAGCGCCCTGACAACGAGCAAGTGAGGGAGGGGGGATGGAGTGAGCAGGGGCGGGACCTTGAAGAAGGGGCGGGGCCTCAGAAGAGGGATGGGACCAGCGTGTCGGGTTTTGCGCCGGTACATAGTGGGCAACTGTTCCCCCGCCCACTGCCCATCCCACCCCAGCAACGCTCCGCCCCCTCCTCCTCCTCCCGCGGGCGGGGCGTAGCGCTGACGCGCAGGGCCTGCTGGGCCCCGATAGGCGGGGAAGGAGGAAGGGGATACTGTTTGGGATTGGGCGGGTGAGGGGGGCGATGGGAGGACGCACGGTTTCCCTGGCCCCACCCGCAGCGTCGCGCAGGGCTTCACGGGAGGGGAGCTGATCACGTGGCGTGAGCCGGGTGGATATTTATAGCCACGCGCGCGCGCGCGCTCAAGATCGCTGGTCGCTCTGATTTGCTTCCTGGTGGCGCGCGGTGGGACGGCGGCAGCGTGAGGCACGCGCGGGAGAGGAGTCGGGTGCGTCTGAGGGTCTCTGGGTCCCCTGCTGGGCGGCGGCTGCGCAGGGTTCGGCGCGGCGGGGGGGGAGGGGGGAAGAGGGAGCGGGACGCCCCCGGGCTGAGGGGGCAGGGAGCTCAGCGTCTGCCGGGCGGTCTCGCGCGATTGGGGCGGAGGGGCTCGCGCTCCGCTGCGGGGCTGGCTGAGTGTGCGGGTTTTGGCGGGTTTCTCCCGGCAGGGGGCTCGCGGGTTTGGCGGTTGGCGGGCTTGCGCCCTGCGGCGGGGCTGGCCGGGTGGTTGGGGTTCGGGCGGGCTGGGATCGAGGGGCTGAAGCCGGGGTACGAGGCAAAGGGGCACGTCAGCGCCGGTCCTCGGGGGCCTGGCCGGGGGAGGTAACCCTGCCACGGGGAGACCGGGGGGGGGAGCGGTGGCAGGTGAAGGTCGCGGTTCCGCCTTGTGGGGGGGCGGAGGGGGGAAGGTCTCCGATTGGGCTTTCGGCTGGTGGCTGGCGGGGGCGCCGCATGTCCGAGGGCTCTAGCTTCGGCGTCCTGCTCTGGATCCCGCGGCCCGCGCTGGGAGGGTGACGCAGCTCCCCGCCTCGGGGTCTGCCCTGCCCGCACAACAGCCAGTGCGGTCCCTCTCTCACGGGGCGGGGACGCGGGGGGGGGGGGGTCCAGGCGCCCTGCCCCGAGGAGCCCCTCCGTGGTGTGAACGGGCGAAACGGGTGTATGCGGATTAAATGTGCCACCGCCTTGTACTGGTTTGACCCTCACACGGGATTGATTGCTGTGAGGGGCTCGTGGAGCTGAGCGGAGGCTGCCCTTGTGGCAGGTGGGAGCCCATGGCTGGCTTGTTCTGACAGACGTGCATGCCACTGGGCAAACTGAACTTGTGCTTTCTGCTCTGACTAATAAATTTGCTTTTCTGTGTCTTTGCCTTTGTTATAAAACACAGGTTTGTAGTCAGATGAATTTCAGTATGAAGGAGAAATTGGATGCAGGAAAAGCCTCAGGAACGATAAAGGTCTGTAACCTAACTCAGCATTACTCAATCTTTAAAGTGGTCTATGAAGGTAAAAATAAATAGATCAGATTGTAATGACAGACTTTGTGCTGGTATCTGTAATCACTCCAGACTTAGCTGAGCTCTTTATATCCACACCATTTTATAATGCTAGCTAAAAAGAGATCATGTGCCTTTCTTATCGTGAAAGATGTCATATTGATGCTCTGGAGACTCAGTCCTTCTGTTTTTTTGCAGAACAGGTATGTAGTTCACAAAGACACTGAAAATATGCCACCCTGAGGATAAAGAATTACAAACTGCTTAGCCTGCACTGAGTTTTTCCCAGTGTTTCAATGATCTTTTAAGTATGTGCATTTAGTTCCAGGCACATGTTTTTATATGGCAAACTTCAAATGCTACTAACCTGGATCACACTTGAATTGGTGACTTACTGGCTTCGTATCTTGTTACCAGTTCCCTAAATCACACAGTCAATGTAAAGCTAATTCTACTAGATTTTATCATGCAATAATACATAAAATAGTATAACTGATTAGAGAACTCTTCAAGTCTGCATTTCCCAGCCCTGTAGCTGGCTTCCCTTATCAGCATGGGTCTTAGACAGCAAAGAAAATAAACCAGAAGAAATAGGGGGGGCTTTAGAATCTGTTCCATGTGAGACTACTTAAAATGAGTTAATTTCATAATGAGTTAGATTTGATCCCTCTAAACTAAGATCCTAATAAAAAAAAATCTGTGTTGCAGTTTTCTGAAACAATGCTCTTATTTTTGTGCTTGAAAAAAATCATTAGAATGAGACTTCATACATGAAGTTGGGCACTTGACCATTGCTTTAGTCTTCAGGTAATAGTTTTGAATGTATACCGTTGCATAATTCATATACGCTGTGCATATAAAATTGTTGCTAAATGCACGAGGGGGACCAAGTTATTAAATGTCTGACTTGTGAGTAGAACCATCATAATACTAATCTTCAAAAAATTCCCCACACTGGAAACTCTAGACTCCAGAGCATGTAAAACTCAAAATGGGGTGCCTAAGATAGCAGGGAAGTTGCTTGGTTATTTTTGTGGCCTCTTTAAACTGGGGATTTCAAGAGATGACCTTCCAAGGTGAATGTCCAGCCCAGAGGAAAGGACTGTCTTCACATTGTGCCTGGCTTTAGTAGGGAAAGTAATAAGCTGTGCTGTTAGTACCCTACTACCAGTAACCTTGCTTTACTCCTTTTTTCAAATTTGCCTAGTATGTAGTCAGTCTTAAATCCAAATCTAAAACAAATAGTTTTATTTGGAGACTTTTTACTCTTAATATAAAAGTAGAGCAATGATGTACCTAATACAAGACTAGTGTAATCAGGAGAGTATCTGAATTCTGGACACTTAAGAACAAGTATAAGACTTCCCTAAAAACTTGTAGTCTTGACTTTATTTGGTGTGTTGGGTGAAGTCCTGGATGACTCAGTCTAGGGAAAGATATGGGGGGTAAAAGTCACCTAGGAGTAATTTGGGTATTATAATGTTGAGTGGCACTTAATCATATGTTCCTAATTCTGCCTAGTGGAAAATCTGTATTCTTACTTACAGGAACTTTAAAATTGCTCAGTGTTGTAGGGTGTGAAGACTAATCCTGTACCCTTAAAAGGATAAATAGTAAATCTGTGTAATGAAAAGTTTGTTTTTATCAGACATGTCCATGACTAAACACTTATTCTTGGGCTCATCTTAGCAAGCAAATGGCCATGATCTTACTTTGGTGTCTGGCTGACTCACTTTTCTGGATGCTTCACTGGTTATCTCAAATATGAAGAACAATGGGTTAACTTAAGCACCTGGCATAGTATTAACTGCATTTTGCCAGGGGAACATTGACCAATCATAGTCTTCAGTAGCTGCAAATAGCATCTGTAATGCTGGTTCCCACGGTAGTTGGCATTTGTCCTCAAGTTCAACACCAAGCTAATTGGTGGCAGAAATTTTACCGTGGGAAAGGTGAACTCTTCTCATGTGAAGTACAGTGTGAATCAGTAACTTTCTCACGCTTGTATGGTATTGTGTTCTTGCTATCCTTGTTTGATTGTCTACCATTGTTTACTGTCCCATGGTGGCAGTGTAACTAATGGTTTAAAAGCTTTAATGCAGGAAATAGGTATTGACATAGGACAAGGAAAGGTGATAAATATTCTGTTCCACAAAACAATAGCCTTCCTGGATCAGTGTTATGCCCCAAGCAAGGAAATTCTAGATGCCTGTTGATGAATGAATGGTTGAAGTAGAACTTCTGTTAAATGCATACAGCCCTTGAAGAACCACTTACATATAGACAGGTTTCAGAGCGGCAGCCATGTTAGTCTATATCCACAAAAAGAAAAGGAGTACTTGTAACACCTTAGAGACTAAAATTTATTTGCGCCTAAGCTTTCGTGAGCTACGGCTCACTTCATCGGATGCATGCAGTGGAAAATACAGTAGGGGGATTTTATAAACACAGAGAACATGAAACAATGGGTGTTACCATACACGCTAACGCGAGTGATCATTGTAACACCCATTGTTTCATGTTCTCTGTGTATATAAAATCCCCCTACTGTATTTTCCACTGCATGCATCTGATGAAGTGAGCCGTAGCTCACGAAAGCTTAGGCTCAAATTTTAGTCTCTAAGGTGCCACAAGTACTCCTTTTCTTTTTGCACTTACATATAGATAGTAAAAAATGAACCTTGCATAATTACTGTGCATGTTTTCCAGTTTAAACTGATGAAATCACCTTGAACAAAAAATAAGGATCACTCTAACAACTCAAAACAGTTATCAAAGTGCAGAAGCATTCATCTGTGGTGAATGGCTAGTATAATTTGCGAGATTAAACAGAACACTTGCACTATACAGAACACTTGCACTATAATTTAATTGGGAATCCAATTAGAACACAGCTGGTACCTGACCTGTTTAAAATAGTTCTACTTTGTAGTGTAAATGAGACGGAGTGTCTTAACCAAGATAAGGCTTATGTAGGTCTTCAGCTTTTTATCGAACAGTTAAGATCCAGCTTTACAATTATAATATAGTTTGTATCTGTAGCAGAGTAGTAAACCCTAAACTAAATTAAAACAAAGCTTGTTAATCCTATCTGTAGGAAAGACAAGTGGATTGATAGTTTAATCCATTACCTTAATGTGGCATGAGAAACTTCATAAATTACCCTACTCCATCCAGGAGTTTAACTGCTTTGTATTAAAACTTTTCTCTTTTCAAGAAGTACGTCACAGACAAGGCAAACTCAGCCCCAAGACGGACTCTTAAAACGATTCAGCCTTCAACAGCAGGTTGCCTTATTGGCAGGGTAAATGAAGTAAGTATTTAGATGTAATAACTCTACAACACAATCTGTAACAGTAACTAAATGCTGTTATGTTTAATGTAGAAGGGCTAAGGTACTATAATATCCATTAACTGTAACAAGAACCTTTAAACTGTATAGTAATTACATCATTTAGCTTTGTTGAATAGTAAATCTAGCATAAATATTTCAAATACTTTGAAAGCACTTGAGTAGAAATGCTTGTTCATCAGACCTATACTGCTAGTGCAAGAAAGCTGTCTGATGGCTGAGAAAATGTTTTGTGAGTTAAGCTTTTCTTCAGGAAATCTGGAGGTGAGTTGGCAAGAAGTTGTGCCACCCTTGAAATACAGATAACTTCTGTACCTATAAGCAATAGGTAAAGGAGAAACTCCATCTGTTAGTATAGCTTAGATGAGTTTGCAAGTCTATGAAGACATGTAAAATGTCAAGGACAAATAGCATCTCGGCAAACCAAACTTACTGTATTACAGCCTGCTAAATGTTCGTTCAAAAGGAAACTTTGGAGTGATCAGCTAACTGCAAAGACCTGCAAAGCTGAGGTTGTGGACCCAAAACAGAAAAATGAAAATCTAAAAGGAGTCACTCAAGCTGTTGATCTCATGGTAAAAAGTATGTTTTCTTGTTTTACACTTCCAGCAATCGCATATTGTTTGAAACTTCATGTGTATCTTGATAATGCTTAATTTTGGTATGCTACTAAAAGCAAATAATGGGCTTAGAATTGGTTAATTGCTACTTGCCAACATTAGGTAGCAACACTTACTCATTTTAATGATCATGTCCTCTTAAGCATCATTCAAACAGATCTATGCAGAGTTTAAAAGTTTTACACTGTCACTTAAGGTGACTTGGCCAGCAGTATGTGAGGCTCAAAAGCATTTAAACTTTGGGAATTGTACTTTAGTTTAGCATGCTGTCACAATTCAGGCCATATTACCACTTGCCAACCAAATTAAGCAGATAGCCTGACCCAGTTTTTTTAAATTGTTCTAAATTAGGAGAGAAAATATCTGGGTTCAAGCTATGTGATTAGTGTCTTGGAAGTTGTCAGCCTTTGCTACTTCTAGTGAGCCTATTCTGCTGCTACTCATTGCAGAAGTGGCTATGTTCAATAGGTCTTGCAGTTGGGACCATTCTGCAATGCACGTTGTGACACTTATTGAAGCAGCTTCAGAAAATGCTCTTCAATAATGTCAAAAGCAAATTAGTATAACCTTGAATTTGACCCAGCTGCCAAATCAAATGTCTCAAGTAACTAAAAGCTCATTTGTTAACCTCTTTGATGGTTTTTAGCAGGTCAGAATGGGTTGTAGAATATTGAAATGACAAATACTCCAAACATATGGAACTCTTATATTTAAATTTACTCTATTTTAATTTGCTTCTAATTCAAGGCTTATTTACATTAGATACACGAGAGATTTTTCGTATTAAACTCTTCCTACAGAAAATCCTCCGTCTCGGTACTGGAAGGAAGTGGCTGAAGAGAGAAGGAAGGCACTGTATGAAGTGCTTCAGGAAAATGAAAAGGTAGTTCATCAGGTTAAATACCTTTTCACTTTTTTCTCTTGGCTAGTCCCTATATAAAACTTTCTTTTTTTTTCTAGCTGCACAAAGAAATTGAACAGAAAGATGGTGAAATTGCCCGTCTAAAAGAAGAAAATGATGAACTGGTATTACTTGCAGAACATGTGCAGTACATGACAAATATGATTGAGGTAATCTCATATGACTTGTTTTCAATCCATAGTATTAACTGTGATGTAAGTGACTGGGGTGTGTATCAAATCATGACTTCTGTTTTTGAGTACATTTTTGTATCCTGTATAGGAAAAACCTGATAAGGTTGGTTTACTATGCTGCAGGTACTGGCCCAAGAATGGTGCTGTACACCTAGCTGAGTGAGTGACTGAGAAGCAATCAGTGTAAGCAATCTAGGAAAATGAACTTTGTATTATCAGCTTGTCCAACCCATATAACAGCGACCCTTCTGATCGTAAGGAATGACATGGAGTTTCTCAGCCTGGACATATACCTGAAGGAAGACACTGCATTGAAGGGTGGTAGATACCACCCCATATAGGCAGAATCTGCTGAAGAGAAGACCGGAAGGGACTCCGCCTAAAAGGTGGACAAGACTTCACACACAATGCTGAAACACTCCCAGGCTGATCTCAAGACTTCTTGCCTTTCAGAGATCTCTAGGGCTTTTTTAAATGATAGTGATTGGCTAAATTCTTCTGAAAATCTTGTTTCTTGCCTTCTGCCACTTTGTCACCAAAGGAATTAAGCCAGGAGCCAGAATTACTTACAACAAAGTGGAACTCTAGGGGAGCATGTTTAAGCAACAGGGGGCTCAGAAGGCTTGAGGCACTAGTTTTATGAACTATGGTAGTTAGATTCCTTAAACCCACAACCCAAGAAGGGGCTCTCAGACAAGGTCTGTGCCAGTGTGCCTTAGCCAGAATCTGTGGGTAGACTCCCCCCACCAGGCCTAGAGGGGCTGAGAAGCATACCAGGACCCAGGATTGGGTCCACTTCCAGTACATTCAATACCCTGACCAGAAGGACAGGGCCAGATTGTAACAGTAACTGTTCAGCCACATGGTGTGGCTCTTGGAAGGTAAATTGTGGATGACTGAGGAATCTTTGTACTCTTGGCTGGAATGAGGTTGGGTGATAAGAGTTATCTAGTGACTCTATCTAATGGGGACTCTGAAGTTAGAAGTACCCCTAAAAGAGGTATTTGTGCTGAATAAGATTGAGGACTTCAACCTAGGAATCTTGATGATTTCAAAGGCCTGGTCTAAATGTTTGCACTGACATAACTAGAGGTCTCCACACTGGAGACCAAATGTGGACATTTGTATATCTGTATAACCTGTATTTGTAAGCTTACAGGCACAAGCTAAACAGATAGGTGCTCACACAGGGTTTTGCACTGATTTCTAACTAAACTGGCTTAAATTGTGTATAGAAAAGTGCTGAGACTGAAGTATATGCAGTGGTGATTCTCCAGTTGGATAATTTAACTCTTGTTATAACATTTCTTGTACATAGTAAATATGGAAGGAATAAATCTGTCTTATAGGATAAGACCACCCCCAAAACTACTGTAAGGGGGTAAAGAAAAGTTTTTTTGCTCTGAACTGATATGAATAGTTGAAGGTTGGCATTATTCATAATGCAATATTTAAGTTTGTCGAAATTGGGGGTGGCTAGCCTGAGCCTGAGGAGGAGCTAGAATTTACCAATGTACATTGCCAAAGAGCCAGAGTAATACATCAGCAGTGCCCCATCAGCTCCCAGTGCTTCCCCCTTCCTCCTAGTGCCTCCTTATCAGCTGTTCCTGGTATGCAGGGAGGGGGCAGGAAGGGGTTAAGTGGGGGCAGGGGCTGAGCAGTGAGTACGCTCCAGCACATTAGAAAGTTGGCACCTGTAGCTCCAGCCCTGGAGTCGGTGCTTATACAAGGAGCTGCATATTAACTTCTGAAGAGCTGCATGTGGCTCCAGAGCCACAGGTTGGCCACCCCTGGTCTAAATGGAGCCCAAACTCAGCTGTTAGCTGACTCTTGAATGCTCTAAAGCTGGCTATTATGTCTGGTAAAGAGAAACAACTTAGACAAATTGTTCTGGGTTACCTAAATCTTCAAAACTGTGCGATCTGCTCCTCTAGAACCAAGAACCAACAGGCCAGTACTGAGCTTTATTTTTTCTGGCTTGGCAGCTGTTAAACTATTTGTAAAGCTCTGACATCATAAACTTTACTTTTGTCACAGCAATATATTGTGTGAAACTAGGGAAACAATATTAAGGTGGTATAGTAATAAACTTAATCTCAAACAGTCCCTTAACCAAGAGATGAACTCTTTGATAAAATAGACTTTGCCTCAGCTGCCTGGAAAATCTGGAAGACCTTAATATCAGCAAGCCAGATGCAACTTGCAATTGTAGACTGCATTTTTGGGGTGAGAGTGTCTGCTTTTCATTAGGCAGGGTTTCTGTCACTCAGAAGCATAACCTTATCACTTGACTTAGCTAATATGTGACTGATCAGTAAAACTGAATGCATTTAGACTTGGTGCTCTAAATATATCAATATTTTCTATGGAAATTAAAGTGCATCCTTATAGAAACACAACTTTAACACATTTTTAAGAGTTCTCTCCTGTATCTTCTAGAGACTAACTGGGCAGGCACCTGATGGCCTTGAGTCACTGAAAAATCTAGACTTGGAGGAATTTGAGCAGGAGGATGAAGAGAGTGATTCTGAGGGTGATGTAGATCGGGATTCTGAAGAGTTGCCTTCACAAGTCTCATGTGATTCTAGGGAGAATGCCACAGATTCATCTGCAAAGAAAGCTAGAAGTCTGTAAAAATGGCTTGGCAAACTTGAGTGGCCAGTGTGCACGTGGCTTCCTATTTTAATTGCTAAATGACTGTCAGAAGAATATACTGCCAAAGTTTACCTCAGATAAAAGTTACAAGTCTTGTGGAAGCTTTAAAAGTTCACAATGGGTTTTAACTGGTAATATGTAGCAATGGAAATAGCTGTATACTACCTAAACAAGGTATTAGACTGAATTTGGTCACTTCTATAAAATAGAAATACTATGTATTTCTAAGTTGTGTAAATAGTATCTGTTGCTTTGACATGAGAATGTGTACTTGATAAATAAACTAAACTCTACCAAAACTCTCTGCTTCTTAGGTGGTGCATGTGGGGGACAGATTGCTACAGTCTCATACTCTGGGAGATGTAGAAGTCTGGTAGTCACTGAACAAACATGAACATACAGCATAAACAAGTGATATTTAGTTCATGCCTCACGGAACTGCTCAGTGTAATACAAATTTGAGTACTGTATAATTTGTTTTAGAACTTAATTTGTCTCAAACTAGAATTAAGGGTAACAATTCTCTAGGCAAGCCTTTCTGGGTGAATTGTAAAAAATCTACAGGTGGGCTACTAAGAGGATCTAGTTATGACAGTTCTCTTCTGTCTGTAAAAGGGCTTGGCGGCATCAAGCCACACTCACATAGGATTCTTTCCTGATGTGAGTTGTATAGGCTATGGTGGGAGTTCACTACATGCCAGAAGTGCAACCAACAAAATGGTCACTTGGGGAATATCTTGCCTGGATGGTGTTATGGATGGATTAGCTAACTCCATTGTCCCCTGCTGTTTCTGGTGAAGACTAAGCTGCATCAGGAGGAAATCTACAAATGATTTCTTTGGATATTTATCCTCTTCCTTTCTCCAATGAACTGTTACTAGACACTTCCTGCATCTCAGATACTCCTTGAATCCAGGTACAACTTGTGTAAAAACTTCTCTCCAGTGTTAAAAGTAGTTCATAAAGTGTTTACTCTTCTGCTCCAGTAAGAGGAAAACATAAGAGGAAGTTCTTCACCTTGTGTAGTAACAATGGTTCTTTGAGATGTGTCCCTATGGGTGCTCCACTTTAGGTGTCTGTGTGCCCCTGCACCTCTAATGAGCCCAAGCATGTGCTCTCCCTCCCTCATGGTCTGCCTCGAGGCTATTTAGCACTGCATAGGCAAACCCCCTCACTTCCTTCTCTACCAGAGCCCTATAGAGAACTCTGAAGTAGAGGGGAGGCGGGCAGGTTGTGGAGCACCCATAGGGACACATATCAAAGAACCATCATTACTGCACAAGGTGAGTAACTTCCTCTTCAAGTAGCATCCCTATGGATGCTCCACTTTAGGTGACTCCAGAGCAGTACCCACCACTGGAGGCTGGGACTTCAGAGCAGAGTCTTTTACTACAGAGAGTACTGTGGAGTCAAAGATGGTGTCAGCAGCCAAATCTTCAGTGATCGCATATTCTGCTAAAGTAGGGACAGAGGCCCCAATCATTGCCCTATAGTTTAGGGAGATTGGGGTATCCCTATGGAATGTGATTGAGGTAGGAACTGATCTCATGGAGTGCATATGGATGGAAGCAAGCTATGCCCTTGCAAAGTGATTGATGCGACTAGATACCCATTTGGATAGTCTTTGAGGAGATATCACAGAGCTTTTGGATCTTTCTGTGGACAAAAGGAAATATGTAGGGCATTTCCTGAAGTCTTCATTCCTGTCCAAGTAGAATGCTAACATCCTTCTAATATCTAGCATATGCACTATTGTCTCCCAGTTGTCACAATGTGGTTTTGGGAAAAAACAGGAACCTGATTCATATGGAAAGTGCAGAAAAAGTAGGGAGAAACTTGGGATATGGCCTTAGTTACTTTCTTTTTTTAAGACAAAGGCTGTGAATGATGGGTGTGCCATCAGGGTTGCTATTTTTCCTGTGTGCCTAGCTGAGGTGATGGCAATTAGAAATGCTGTTGTCATGTACAGGTGTAAGAACAAGTTGCCCTGGACTCAGAGGGAGGTCTAGTCCAAGCCCTGAGAACTAGGTTAAAGTACCAGGCTGGAGCAGGTGGTGTCACATGGGGGAAGAGTCCCAATGCCCTTAAAGAATCTACGCATTAGTGGTTGAGCAAACTCCAAGTGGGAAGCCATTTTCACCATGAGTTGTACCTTAAGGGAGCTGAGAGAGTTTAAAATGTAGTGCAAAATCAAAGGGAGGAAAGATGAGGTTGGGTCTGTCTGTTTGGAATGGTACAAACTTGAAGTTTCCATTTTGTAGATAGGTATGGGGAGTGGTCAGCTTGGGTTGTGTTGCAACATGTTTCGGCTTGTCAGAGCATTCTGCTTCTAAGCCTTGGAACAAAGAAAGATCCAAGCCTGGAGGCACAGGACCCATGGGTTAGGGTGAAGGGTCAGCCCATTGTTTTGAGAGCAGGTGAGGAGTGGGCTGATATCAGAGGAACAGGAGGGCATATTGTCATCTGCATCAGGTAAGGGAGCCAGACTTGTCATAGTCAAGAGGGGCAATCACAATAGCTCTCGCTTCGTTCTGTTGAATTTTCAACAGAATCTTGGGATAGGGTAGGAATCTGGGAAAAGACATACAAGTGGGCCCTGTCCGTGGGAAGATGAGGGCAACTGCCAGTGAATGTTTCCCCAAGCCAGCCCTGGAGCAGTAACAAGGACCTTTCTTGTTCCCATAAGTAGCAAAGAGATCCATAGGCCTCTTAAAAGTTTGGGTTCCCCAAAGGGTGGCTATATCTTGAAGCACCTCTGAACTCAGTATAGTCATTGTCATGAGAATCCTGACTGAGACTGTTGGTTGTCCCGTTCTGTATCCCTTGTAGACAGCTGAGATGAGCACATTGTGATGGGTGCATCAGTTCCAAAGTTTGAATGCTGTCTTGCACAGGGAGGGAGAGCTGGTAGCTCCTTGGCAGTTTATACAAAACATACAGGTCACATTAAGTCCATCATAACCTTTGTGGTGTTTTTGATGAAAGGCACAAGCCATCTCAGTACCACTGTCATGGAGACTGGGCTGGCAGCTGTAACAGCTACATCCAGTGGTGTCTCTAGGACTGATCTGGCTATTAACTGACCTTCTCTAAGAATGGTCTGAATTAGTTTTTTGTTTCTGGTAATGTTTCAGAAACATCTTGGGTTTCCCAAGATGAACAATTGTTTTGGCCATGACAGGTCAGTAATTTGACTCTAAACGGTAATGTCGATGAATACACCATCTTGCGAAGCCTGATCATATGGAGTTGACTTGGCATTATGTTGCTTGCTTCATGCATTAACCACATCCACTGTGATGGAGTTGGGTTGCAGATGCTGAAAACAGTGTCTCTCTCTTTGGGTAGAGATTTAGGGTGGCTTTTGTTTACATTCAGTTGCTGGTTGGTGCGATGGAAGCTGGCTCTGCCAGATTTTGGTAGAATCAGCTCATTAATTGGGAGGACAGTTCTAGATGAGAAGGTAGTGTGCAGAATTTCCACCAACTTGTGATGTGTATCTGCCACCTCCTGTAAGGGAATCTGCAGCTTGTCTGTCACCTTGATAAGATCCAGAAAGCTCTTAAATCTTCACCTGTGATGCAGGGTGAGCAGCAGTCTCATCTGGGAGAGACAAGTGTGCTCAAGAGGTAGCTTCCTCTTCAGGTGTGGGTTTTTTCTCTCTCCTCCCCACCCTTCTTTTCTATTCTGAAAAAGCTTTCTTCTGTCTTGGCTCAAGTACCAGGCTGTAGCAAACTATCTGGTGGTCTCTCCCTGAGAGACACCGGAGACGGGTCACGCCATGTGTGTGTATACCTGAAGAGTTACAATATGGCCTTGGGAGAGAGAGGCAGGCACAGGCAGTTGGCGTGATGGAATTGGGGATGACCCTTGTAGTGTGATGGTGGGCCACCTTGAGGGGCCAGGGAATGATCTCCTCCTGGCCAGTGTCAGATTCGTCAGTGGGTAAGGGTGCCACTGACTGGGGTATTGGCAGTATACAGCCCAGTGCTAAGAGCAATTCTGGGTGCTGGGATGTGCTTGATACTGGGGTCCTGGTACCAAGTAATGGATTGTGGTTCTTCCCCAATCAGGTCTCCAGGGTACCAGAGCTCATGCAGTACCATGGGCTCATTTGGTACCACAGAGGAGGGTCTGTGGTACATTGTCAGTACCGATAGTCAGGCAGAGCACTCCCTAAATGAGTTTTGCCCAGTACAAAAAGTTTGTTGCCCCTTTCTTAGAGATGGTATGGTAATTCTCTCTCTGGGTATTGGGGCCACAGGTCTCCAGAGTATCAGAGCACCTGTTACCATGGGCTCATGCAGAACCCCAGAGGAGTGTCTGTAGTCGGTATCAATGGTTGGGAAGGTGCAGAACACTTCCTAGATGGGAGTTTTGTTGCATCTGGTACCAAAGGGTTTCTCTCTGCCACTCTTTTAGAGATGGTACGGTAACTGTCACCTCTCCTTAGGGGATGGATGGTACCATTGCCTCAGAGCATGACCATGGAAGCCTCTGGTGTCTTGATGCGAAACAGAACTGACAGCAGGGCTTCTGTGTCTCTCTTTTAGAGGTGGTACGGTAACTGTCCCCTCTCAGTGCAGTAATTTCTCAGAGCAGCACAGAGCTTACAGAAGCCACTTGTTGGTGCTGAGAGCAGAACTTGGAGCAGGGCAGAGCCTGCAGCAGGAAGCCCCTGTGCCAAACGGGAGCAGCAGCTGAGCTTACAGCAGTAGGTTCCTCTGCTGGTGTTGTCCTACCAAGGTGGCCGCTCTGGGGAGTTCCACTGGCTGGCCAGCTGCTCGGGGCTAGGTGTGGAGATGGCCAAACTGGGCAACACCCCTCTGGCTGGCCAGTTGCTCCGAGGAGCCTTTCCGGGGGAGTCTGCTATTGGCTTTTTTCTCTCTACTCCTTTTCACCACTCGACCCCTTTTGAAGTGAAGGCTCCAGGGATGGTCCGGGGTCAACATCCACCGGAGTCCCCTGCAGACTGAAGTGTTTTCTCTATAGGGAGGAATTTTTACTTCCGCTCCTGTGAGGTTGCAGTTTTAGGTGTGGCAGGTAAAGCACTTCTGTGATGGTCTCCTAGGCACAATGAGTGTCTGGCCATTACAGGAACGGACTCCTGGCAAGAGAGGCACTGCTTGGAGCAGAGAGCCGGGCAAGCCCCTGAGCAGGGGGTTGCCCTCCTCCAGCAGGGAGGAATATGCAGAAAAACATCTTTACTTTTTCAGTTTCAAAAAAATAAATAACTGACGCTACTAGATGCCTGGGGTTGAAATGCCCCCAAACAGGGAAGGAAAGTGTTCTTTTCCTTTTTTCTCTCCTTTTTAAACCAAAGGAATAAAATAAAACACTAGCCTAAGTACTTTTAGGGAGAACAAAGGTAACAAAACACACTACTTACGCTAATGACACAGATAAGGAAGGGACAACTGTTCGTCAGAGGCCAAAGGCAGTAGAGAAGGAAGTAAGGGGGTTTGCCTGTGCAGTAAGGGAAGTAAGGGGGGGAAGAGAACTAGTTTTTCTAAAATGGGTGGAAAAATGGCTGTGGTCAGTGCTGAAAGCGCAAAAAAAAAAGTGTATTGTCAATGAGTCAAAGCTGATTAGTCCCTACCCCAGAGCACTAACTTGTTTGTACAGCTCTTAGTGCAATAGAGCCAAACACATTAGTGGTCTTGGATACTACTACAATATAAATGCTGAACCAGAATAAGTGTGTAAGTGCTGCTAACAAGGGACCACTCTGAAATGTAATTGACTTTTGTTAGAATATTTGCTAATTGTCCACATCTAATCAACTAAGTGGTAGGTATAAGTGGTGAATTTTTAAAAGGTTTGCATTTTACCTAAAAGTGAAAACTCTAGTGTTGCAGTTCTCAACCTGGGGTCCAATCAGCACACAGCTATGGTATATGTAATGTCCTTGGGGCCATACAGGTGGTTTGTGTGTGTACAGTAACTCCTTGCTTAATGTAGTTACGTTCCTGAAAAACGCTACTTCAAGTGAAATAAGTGAATCCAATTTCCTCATAAGAATTAATGTAAATAGGGAAATTTTTTTGCCAGACAAGACTATTTTGTATATATACACAGTACAAGTTTTAAACAATTTAATACTGTACACAGCAATGATTGTGAAGCTTGGTTGAGGTGAAGTCGGTGGGATGCCTCACTGCTAAATTGAAAGGAGTACTTGTGGCACCTTAGAGACTAATCAATTTATTTGAGCATAAACTTTCGTGAGCTACGGATCATTTCCTCGGATGCATACTAAGCCACAGTATGCATCCGATGAAGTGAGCTGTAACTCACAAAAGCTTATGCTCAGATTGGTTAGTCTAAGGTGCCACAAGTACTCTTTTTCTTTTTGCGAATACAGACTAACACGGCTGCTACTCTGAAACCTGTCATTACTGCTAAATGATGAACTAGCACTTAGCTGAGCCCTCAAGGGTTAACACATTGTTAATGCAGCCTCACACTCTACAAGACAGCATGAATGGAGGGAGGGGAGACAGCATGACAGACAGAGGCAGAGACTGTGTGTGAGATGCACATTGCCCCTTTAAGTACACTGAGCCCACTCTAAGTACATTGCCTTTTTAAATAGATCAACAAGGTGAGGCAGCAGCTGCTGCCAGCAAGCTCCCTCTGTCCTGAGCCTTGCCATGTCCCCCTGTTCTGTGAAGATGGTGGGGGAAGGAGTGGGGAGCAGGAACAGGGGGAGGCAGACACCCTGACATTAGCACCCCTCTCCTCCCTTGCATAACAAGCAGGAGGCTCCCTAGAGCAGCTTCAGGGCAGGGGGAGGGACAGCTAAACTGGCTGGCAGTTGATAGCCTGCTGGGCAGCTGCTGCACAGGGGAGTGGGGAGCTAAGGGGGGCTGCCAGTCCACCCTGGTTCCAACTCCCCACCAGCTAGCTCCAACGGGCTGCTTTTCCTGCAAGCAGTGGGCAAAGCAGGCAGCTGCCAAACAGTGTTATAAGGGAGCATTGTGCAACTTTAAATGAGCATGTTCTCTAATTGATCAGCAACGTAACAACGTTAACTGGGATGACTTTAAGTGAGGATTTACTGTATATGTGTTTGTATATATGTTGGATGTGGCCCGCAGTGGTAAATAGTTGGGAACCTCTATTCTAATCAACTTAAAAATATTTTCTACAGAACTGACAGCTATCTAGCTCTTGAAACAGAAAATACTCTGGGAGAGGGGAGGGGTTTAATGCAGTTATCAGTTTCACTTAAAATGGAAGATAGAAACCATTGCTCAATAGCAATAGCAATACTTAATAGTGATCTATATGATCAACAGTTGATTACCTTAATCTCTGCATTGTGAAGGAACAGTGAATGTTATGTAATATTTCCCGAAGTTTATGGGGTTTCAGTCCTCATCTTTGCTACAAAGTAGCTTGGTTTTTGCCTTATGTACTAATCTTCAGTACACTGCAATAAGTATGTTTATCATGCCCTGCAGTCCTGCATGGTTCTGTACATGCGTCAGTCAAGGAAGAGGTAGGACCTGCGTTTAGGGAAGTTGAACATTGTGAGAAAATAATCAAGGAAAAAGGGTTCTTGGCATGGTGGAGAGAGGAAGCTTCACCTGGCCTTTTCTTGCTCTCTAATGGCTCTAAAATACAGACACCTAACCAGTTCAATAATACCACTCTGAAGTGTTTAATGGTGCATACGTTTAAAACACTTATCTGAAGATCTCAAATTTCTGAAGTGAGCATCCTAATTGCCCTTATCTTGCAGACATATGCTTACTTTTACTACTGAATGTAGTCCTGTTGATCTCAATGGGAGTCATAGTAAAGTTAATCAGGTGTTTGCTAGATTAAGGTTCAAATGTTTGCACGATGAGAAGCAGTTTTCCTCATCAAATCTGATGAAAATTTGCTTTACTGAACCTCCTCCTCACATAATTTGTGATCTGAAAATGTGAGCTCTGTTTCTAAAATCAAATAAGTTAATGTTTAAAAAATATTTAGTCACAATTTACCATTTGAATTTTTTCTCTTAAAGGTAAATGAAATATATAACAAAACACTGTCTCTATTGCTGTCTTACATGTGGGTATTTTGTAAATTTTTTCTAACACCTTTGTAGAGTCCCTGAAAGTACGTGCCATACACCAAGTATTTTGATTTCATATACCTTGTTATACATTTTCTTTATATAAAGTAGTGTTTGTTATAAGTAGGGTAGAAACTGGCTTGTATTTTCTCAGATGAATATGGCCTGTCACAAGCAAGTTTTCAACAAGTTAAACATCTCAATCATAAATGAGTACATTTAGTTTGCATTTACAGTTTGTGGTATTTTTGGGACAAAAATGTTTCACGTCAAATACAACATGAAACACAGTATTGGAAAACAAAACAAATCATCTTTGTAATTTTAAAAGACAGTGATCATCAGGTCAAGGAGGGGAAGAGAAAGGTAAGAGATCAGAGCAGGCCAGCCTAACAGTGGTTACACAAAAACATAGGAGGCAGGAGAGGGAGGAAATATTGATGTCTTTAAAAGTGAGAAGTGAGGGATTGTAACTGGTATTCACTCCCTCTACATGTCGTTCTTGCTCCTATCATAGCAATGGCTTGTTCACCTACTGTTCTCAAACATCAAACAGCAGATCCTTAAAAAGCTACTAGTGTGTGAGCATAGATAGCCAGTAGCACTGGCATCAAGGAGATGGTGTCCAATATAGCCATGTCTTACAGCCTTAAGGCCTTTCAAATGATCCTTCTCCCCTTTGATAAAACATTTTGGGATCTAGATGAAGATTTCTGTATGAGCAAAGTATTTTAAAAAAAAAACAAAAACTCAACCCTACCACCTTAAAGTTTATTACCTGTTTATAAGCAATCAATGCAGAGGTATTTCTGTGTGGGAAGAGAGGGGGGCCATAGTTGCTCAAATGAGCCACTATGTTCTAAACAAGTTTAAGGCTAGATGTGCACATCTGGAAGCTCTGAGTGGAAACTTAATACAGTAACTCTTCACATAAAGTCATCTCGGTTAACATTGTTTCTTTATTAGGTTGCTGATCTGTTAGAGAACATACTCGTTTAAAGTCGTGCCGTGTTCCGTTATAAGGTTGTTTGGCTCGCCCTGGTCCACCTACCTGCCAGTCACAGCTCGGGGGCTTGCCCCGCCCTGCCCACCCAATACTTCTGCTGGGAAGCGGGGTTGCGGCATGGGGGCTGGCCCCGTTCTGCCCGCCTGGCATTCCGGTTGGGGCACGGGGGCTTACCCCACTCTGTCCACCCGGCATTCCAGCTGGGGAGCAGGCAAGCCCTCGACCCCGCTCCCTGGCAGGAGTGCTGGTCAGCCAGAGCCGGGCAAGCCGCCGGGCAAGCCCCCGGGCCCTGACCCCACTATGCTCCTGCCTCAAGCAAGCTTCACGGTCATCACTGGTGAGTACAGTATTGTTTGTTTAAAATTATTTAAAACTTATTCTGTATGTATATAATGTCTTTTGTCTGGTGAAAAAAATTTCCCTAGAACTTAAGCCACCCTATTTACATTAATTCTTATGGGGAAATTGGATTTTCTTAACATCGTTTTGCTTTAGTAGCATTTTTCAGGAACAACTACAACATTAAGTGAAGAGTTACTGTAAGTACTTTCAAAAGACTGTATCAAAACAGGTGCAGTTGTTTTGAAAACTTTCATGGGAGGGGTTCCCAAAGCACTTCCTGCTTTATGAGCTGTACCCAACACGTACAGCCGTGAGGGGGGACCTTTCCCAGAAAATGCTCTTCAGTTTATAGGGCAGGCACTGATCTAGTAGGGCTGTAAGAGAACCTGGCAACAGGATTTTGATTGGGACTGAGAGGCTCTCTGGTATCTCCATGTGATTTAAAAAGATTCACAGTCCTGGCTCTGTTCGTTGGGACTACTTGTATGTGTAATTGTTTGGAGCATTCAGTCTCATGATGGTAAATGCTTCAGGACAGGGACTTCTTTATACATGTTTGTAAAGCACCTGGCATGCTGTGCACATTTTGTAAATCGTAATTTCATGCTTCATGTTTTCAAGACCTTGTTCTCTCTTCAAATATCCTATTTTATTGTAAAGGCATGTACCGAGGAGTGGGTAGCAGAGTGAGGCTAGCTGTCTGAAAGGTTCCTGAGCCAGTGCAGGGGAGAATAGATTTGTGTGTGTGTGTGGGGGGGTTAATATTGATGTATCTTAGTATTCCTTTAGAGTCTGATACTACCCATTTATTGTAATGTCAATAGGAGTAGACCTTTTAGAAAGAAGCAATGTGCATTCCCCCAAGTTCTGCTGAATCAGTATGCTGACTAGCATCTTCAGCAGACATATGACATCCTATAAGGGCTATGCTACATAGAGATCACCCTAACCCCTGCTCCAGCATACTATTCAAGAGCGTATTAGTCTGGAGTCCTTTCAAGTTACTCTGCAGGTGTGTCAGAAAGGGAAAGGATAAGAGAGGTTTTTGGTAAGGCATTGGCTGGGGAAAATGAACCTGATGGCAGATTACCTGTTCTGTAAGGGAGTCCTGACTTTCCAGTGTGGGGAGCGGGTGAATAAATGGATGAACATAGGAGCTGAGATAGGTCCTGTTAAATTTTTTAATTCTAAACTCGTTATTGGGGGATGGGGAAGAAGAAGAGTGACATTATTTAATTTGTCTTCATTTTCTTTATTATGCCATGTAAATAGTTCATAGATTATAACAATCCTTGAGAGGGTTATTTCATTTTAAATACCAGAAGTAAGTTGAGCTTTGTGAAACCCCAAAAGGGAAAACAGTACTTCTGCATAATTATCTGGCCAGCCAGACCATTCCATGCTAGACAGGAATTTCAGCTTTGTTACCAGCTTTTGACCTCCCAATTCATGGAGTATTCTAATGTAAGGGATATTGTGGCAACAAAGGACAGTCAGAAGGTAACAAACCCAGAACTTAACCACGGTAATATGGTTGCTAGCTGGGGATGAATCTTCATCTTCAGTGAGACAAGCAAGAAGAATATCCGCAAGATTCAGATCTTTTACCTTGTTTTGGTTACTGTAATTTATATAGCAAATACCGCACAGCCCTTGGAGCACCAGGATCCTCACATTTGCTGAAGTGTCTGGCATGTTCAAGATATCAGTTAGGTCCTGGATGTATTCTGATGCGCATAGTCCAGCATTTGGCCCACCTGCAATGGAAGAAGCTATCTGTAGTAGGTCATTGGCTAGTTCATCGTTTGCATGTACACTGGAAATTCTGAGCTCAGGCTACCACAGAACCTTTAGATTAGTTCCATTGTGCGTGCCACTGAGGAAACTATTGTATAGGTGAAGGACAGCCATGGGGCTGAGGCCCCCTCTACACTGGCAAGTTTGTGCGCAGTGAAGCAACTTCGAGTGCTGTAACTCCTGAGGCGTACACACTGCCAGGCCGCTTAGTGCGCAGAAATTGTGCACGTTCTGTGCTCTAACAAAACCACCGCAGTGAGAGGCGTAGAGCTTTCTGCGCTGGGGCTACAGCACTGCAGCGTCCGTGTCGACACCGTGGCAATTACAGCGCTGCAGTTGGCCTCCGGGAGGCTTCCCACAATGCCTGTTCTTGCCTCTCTGGCCATCGGGTTGAACTCTACTGCCCTGCCCTCAGGTGACCAACCGTCAGCCCCACCCCCATACATTGCTTTGCAAATTTGAAAGTCCCCTTCCTGTTTGCTCGGCGATGCGTGCAGTGGTCTCAGCGCATCTTTCCAGGTGGCCAGGCCTGCTCCACGCACCAGGCGTAATGCCAAGCTGCTGGACCTCATTGCCATTTGGGGAGAGGAGGCTGTCCAGTCCCAGCTGCACTCTAGCTGTAGAAATTGATACCTATGGACAGATTGCTAGAAGCATGATAGAAAAGGGCCATGGCCAGGACCCAGAGGCAGAGGACTACTCAGGAGCTCTTTTCTACCCAGAGTCGCCTAGCCAGTCACAGCAGTCGGATCTTGGCGAAGTGCAAACAGGAGAGGAGGCCCCTGGTAAGTGGATCTGATTTTGGGAATTGCTGAAGCAAGTTGTTGGGGGCAGGAGGGTTGCAGAAAACAGGCTGGTCTCCCACCTCATGCCTAGTGTGAGTGGTGGAACGGGTTATTGATACACTCCCTCACTTCATGGGAATCTCCCTCGGAGATCTCCAGGAAATGCTCATGGAGATACTGGGCAATCGGCTGCCTCAGGTTCCTCGGCAGAGCTGCTTTGTTTCTTGCCCCATTAACGGTAACTTTCCCACACCAAAAAGAAAAGGAGTACTTGTGGCACCTTAGAGACTAACCAATTTATTTGAGCATGAGCTTTCGTGAGCTACAGCTCACTTCATCAGATGCATACCGTGGAAACTGCAGCAGACACGGTATGCATCTGATGAAGTGAGCTGTAGCTCACGAAAGCTCATGCTCAAATAAATTGGTTAGTCTCTAAGGTGCCACAAGTACTCCTTTTCTTTTTGCGAATACAGACTAACACGGCTGTTCCTCTGAAACCTTTCCCACACCACTGTGCCATCATGGGAGGGACAGTACACATTGCTGCACACAGGCTAGCCACATAGGGGCCAGGGTGGAAGCCACAGGCTTAGAGAAGACCCTCCTTTGTTTCCCTGCTCACCCTCGGCTGTGAGACATCTTCCATAATCATCTCCTGTGGCAAGTGTGGGGACAGGAATGATTATCAGGCCCACCCTACAGTGTTGTCTCTCCCCAAGAGCCACATGCCCAGTGTACAACAGGGTCCAGGAACAGTGATTTACCCTGTCCCTGTGGCTACTTACCACTTTGGGGGTCTTGTGGCTTTATTGGCAGCAGAACACTTACAAAGAACTAGGAAGCATCCAAGAAAAACTAAGGAGGACTTTATGCATGAGGTTATGATGCACTCGGCTGCTGAGAAGGAATTGAAGGAGTGGCGGGACAGCGAGAAGAGGGACCAAAAGGAGAATGTGGCACACCAGAAAGAAGCCACAGAGCGGCTCTTAACAGTTATGGAGTGCCAAGCAGCCATGCTCCAGGCGATACTAGCTCTGTGCCCACCCTCCCCTGCAGCTGCTGTTGCAAAACTTTCCCATGTGCGCCCCTCCCCCCCCCACACTGTCAGCACACTCTTATCAACCCCCTGGCTCCAGTCTGTACCTGCTGCATTCCACTGCTATCCTGCACAGTCCAGCCCTGTGGACTCCTAGTACCCATTGCGCTCAACACTCATCCCTCTGCAGTTTAGCCCTGCATCTGCTGCATTGTACTCCAAAGGAGAAGGTTGGGTATGATCCCTGGACATACAACAAATCTGTAGCCGTCCCCGCACCCCTCCTCCTCTTGAGACCTTCCCTTCCCCTATTCCCTTCCCTGCTGATGATTTTTTTCTTCATTTGACTCTCTCCTCTAATTGTTTTTGAATAAAATAATTGTTTGAAAGCAATCGTTATTCTATTAAGTAAAAGCACAAAGAGCAATGGAAAGCAAGATACAATGATGTTAAGGTCCCTTCTTGCATCATGTGCACCAATCACCTCCTAGCATTACAAGCACTGCAATTCTGAGCATAGCAACAACTATGAGTGGCTTTCAGCTTCAAATTGCTGTCTCTCAGCATCCCTGTTCCTTATGGCCCCGCCCTGTGCCCCTCTAATATCCCTGGTCTCTGGCTGTTCAAACTCAGCCTCCAGGTGCTGAACCTCTGCGGTCCAGCCCTGAGTGAAGCTTTCACCCTTCCCTTCCCAAATATTATGGAGAGTACATCATGCGGCTATAAACATATGAATATTGTAATTGGCCATGTCCAGCTTCCCATACAGGCATCGCCAGCAGGCTTTTAAAGGGCCAAATGCACACACCAGTCATTCTGCACTTGATCAGCCTGTTGTTGAACCACTCCTTGCTGCTGTCCAGTTGCCCCATGTACGGCTTCATGAGCTATGGCATTAAGGGGTAGGCAGGGTCTCCCAGGATCACAATGGGCATTTTGCCTTCCCCTATGGTGCTCTTCTGGTCCGGGAAGAAAGTCCCTGCTTACAGCTTCTTGAACAGGCCACTGTTCCAAAAGATGTGTGCATCATGCACCTTTCTGGACCAGCCTGCGTTAATGTCTGTGAAATGCCCACAGTGATCCACAAGTGCCTGGAAAAGCATTGAGAACTACCCCTTGTGATTAATGTACTCAGTGGCACACCAGGTGTGGGGGAGGCAGGGTCAACCAGGCAGGATCCAAGTGTTGGGGGCTCAGTGTGGAAGAATAAAGGTGTGGAGATGAGAGGTTTCTGTGTGGGACAATCTGAGTGCACAGAGGCTCATTGGGGAGTTCCAGGTGCAGGGACAATGGGACTCTGCAGGGGCTTCCAAGTGAAGGTGGTTGGGGCTCAGTGGAGGAGTCTGGGGGGGGGTCTAGGTGCAGCTAGTTGGGGGTCAGTGTCATGGGGGTCTGGATGTGGGGACTCAGGGTGGTACAGGAGGAGGGTTCATCACTGTGGGGGTTTGAGTGCAGGGAACTCGGGGGGGTACTCGGTGCAGGGGGGCTCTGTGTGCAGGGGTTGAGGTTCAGTGGGGTGGGGTTTGGGTATGGAGGGCTAGGGGGGTTCTGGGTGTACAGGGTAAGTTTTGGCATGGGTGTCTGGGTATGGGAGGTCTGGATGCACAGCGGCTGGGGGAGCAGCTCCCCATACAGTGATCTCTCCCCCTGCAGCTAAGGAGAGGTGGGGGCAGGCAGGAAGGGAGGATGCTGAGCTTCCTGAAGCTGGGGAAGGTTTCTGGGGGTGGGTCTGACACAGCCCTAAACACTCGTTGCAGGGGAAGAGGAAGTCCTGTCCTCTCCTGCCTCCAGCCCAACCAGGACTAGCAGCTGATCCTGGCTCAGGGTAGGAACCACTGGCTGGGGTGTCTTCAGCCCCACAGTGATTTACCTCTCTGCTGGCTGCCTGAAACAATGTACCTGCACTGTTAGGGAGTGGTGTGTGACTGCTCTTGCAACTTCCCTTTGCTTCCCTGTCAGAAAGTCATTTTTCTATGGGGAAGCAAAGAAATCTGTGGGAGACATGAATTCTGCACATGAACAGAATTCCCGCAGGAGTAGTTTGTGTTTTTTCAGAACTGCATTCGAAGTTGGTAGCAATTTAAGCTGCTTACGTTGTGTTGTTCTTTAATCTGATTCTGACATTTATCATCTGAATTTCCTGCTATAGGGCATATTTATCACACATTTTTCCTTTTTATCAGAACAATAGCACATTGCAATTCAAAAAAAGAATTTCATGTCCTAAAAAACATTTGGGGTCTTCGTCCAAGGAATAAATGCTGAGAAGGCACTTTGTGGCATCACTGTAACTACTAAAATGCAATCTAGTTATATAAGCGTAAATCTGTCACTGCCCCCTCTTTTCTCCCCTTCTCTCCATTCACCACCATTCCCCCTCTGTCAATGCAGAATTCACTGCATGCTGCAAAACCAATGTGGTATCACTAAGGAGTGGCAGTAATGGGACAGAATTCGGGGATCTCACACCAGTTGTGCACAACCAAACACAGCTACATGGATTAGCCGTGTAACCCAGCAACACAGGCAGGTTGAGGGAAGAGTTGAGAGCAGGCTCAGTAATGTTATTGGTTCAGCAGTCATTCCCATCAAAGAGCTACAGGTGAGTTTCAGAGAACGTCTTCCCCCACAAACTCATCAGGTCTCTCCAGTGCCCAGCCTGGTTCATTGGGCTGTGCAGTGGGGTCAGGATTTGCCATTTAATGCAAGAAAACTGTGAGTGGCAGCAGATGGAATAGACTGGAAATAACTTCAGAACAAGAAACATGGGTTGTCGTCTGCAAATGTTGCCCTCTGATATGTAAAAAGATTGTCTGTCTATGAACAGCACAGTGCCTAGTACACAGTAAAAGCATCTCTGCATTAGCTTTGGGCTGATAAGCCATTTTTAGTGGCAAAAATATTCATTTAAGTGAGCATTTTAAAATGCAGACATTACAAGTAATGGTGATTTACATGGGTTCTTGGGCACTCTTGTTGCATAAATCCACTGATAGCTGCCAGTCTGGCTTCTGAACTTGGCTGAGCTATTCTCTAGAAAACTTGGCCAGATTGCAGAACACATGATGACTTAAATTTTTCTGTGGAAAAAATTGTGAGATGAAGACATCATGTTCATTAGCTCTCTCACTGCATGACCGCCCTCCCTAGTCCAGATTCTAGATAGCCAAAAACCTGACTTTCACATCTACTGAACCACTTTCTTCTTGAGTTTTTGGCTGACTTTACACTCCCTAAAGTAATAGAATATCTGCCAGCAGTGTGTACTTGGATCACAACATACCAGTAACTTTTCTCTGTACCTTTTTTTACATTTAGAAGGGGGATCTCCTCTACCCACAGTGGTACTATGACTAACATATCACATTTCTGAACATTGAGGGCAACTGATTATGAATATTTCTGACAATTATAGTAGGCTTGCTGTCTGGCAGGCTCAGAGAACCCCTTCTTTTCTTAAACAAGCTCAGTATATTATTACTATTTATCCTTACTGTTCATACAGTTTTAAACTTGTGCAGTGGTTCTCAACCAGGGGTATGCGTATCTCTTGGGGTACGCAGAGGTCTTTTAGGGGGTACAGCAATTCATTTCTAGATAGTTGTCTAGATTTTCAATAGGCTACATGAAAAACACTAGCAATGTTAGTACAAACTAAAATTTCATATAGACAATGATTTGTTTATATTGCTCTATATACGATCCACTGAAATGTCAGTACAATGTTATATTCAGATTGATATATTTTATAATTACATGGTAAAATGAGAAAGTAAGCAATTTTTTAGTAAAAGTAGTATTTAAGTGAGGTGAAACGTAACGGTAGGAAAGACAAATCAGACACTTGAAAAGGGTACAGTAGTCTGGAAAGGTTTAGAAACACAAAAGCAGCTCCCAACAGCTGAAGAGAGGGAATGAAGAACACCATACCCAATTAAAAGGATAGGAAAAACTTAGGACACAATGATAATAAGCCAACACCAAAGCAGCTCCCTTCCTAGGCACGCTTTCCCTGATGACTTCTTCATCTTGTTACAAGAACTTTTCCCCTAGCATATTTTTTGGGGGTGGCTGGTCCTTTAAATTTTTGCAGAGCCAAGCAGCTGCAGTTCTAAAATCATTTTGTAACCAGCACCTGCTGAATTTCTTTTCCAGCTGGTGAGTACCTGTTCTGTCCCTTCCCTCCTCCCTCTCCCCCTTACTTTTTTTATTGCTAAAGATTAAGGTAGGTGAAAAACAGCAATATTGCTGAACCAAAGCATTTAAAAATCATGAGATTTTAAGTAGTAATAATCATTGGGGTTTTTTTTGTCTTCTGCTCTTGGAGGCTTTAGTGTTCACATTTTCAAGTGTTTCTCCACAACTGCAAGAGCTAGAAATGTATCCTTTTAGAAATGGAAGTTGGGGTTTTCATGTAACCATTAGGAATCCATAAATTAGGGCCTTAACTTATTTTTAAAAATGTAAGGCCTTATTTCCTAACTGACTTCACTGGGAGCAGGACTGGGTGCTATATATTCTGAATTTCATAAACTGTTTTTAGTAGTTGTAGTGGTGCAGGGGAATGGCCTTATTTTAGCACATATATGAAACCGTAGGTTTAAATTATACTGAAACAGCAAACAAGCCAGTTTGCCTTGTTACCTGTGTACACTAGCAGTCCAATATTTTTTGCAGCTTGGGCTCTCTGTTCAAGGGGTAGTTGTGTGTTCCTCACATCGGTGCCATATCTAACAATTTTTTGCTTATGAAAAATGCTGTCAGTTGGATTGTAGGGCTCTTCCTTCACAGAAGAGAAAAAGGCTTTGATGAAAGTTTCATAACAAGCTTGGAGCTTCTTAAACATACTTTCAATGACTCCTCAAGAAGTTGTACTTAATAACTTTCTTCAATGTGTGTAGAAATCTGTGTGCTCTGAAATTAAATAGGAAACAGCTGGAAAGCAACAGTTTTAATTCTGATTATGAAGAAAATCCCTCAGGTTAGTAACTAAGCAACACTTTAGAATAAAGTTAATAAACAGAATGAAAAATGGAGGCAGCTCTTTGTTGTAACACAGAATCTGATGACATCAGAGGATTTATTTTAGCAAATCAATGTTCTATGCCCTAATGCCCCCATTTCATTATAACACATTATCTTCTTCAGATGTCTGAATGTACATGTGTTCTGTTGGTTTACACCGTGTGCAGCATGCTACAACCAGGGGGCTGTAATCTTATTTTAGAGCAGGGAAGGAGGGAACAACAGAAACCAGACATGAGCCTATTATATTTCCAGAATAATGTTTTTAATTTAAAACACGATTAAAATAATTTCTCATTTTGCTTTGCAGAAATTCAGATCGTACCAGTCACATAATGATTACCCCTCAACCCTGGGTCTAATTTTGTGAAAAAGCTCTACACCTTAAATCAATCTGGCTTAAAATGCCTTGTGTAGATGGAGGGTACTGGAGACTAGCATTAGAGCATTGGCTCCACGTTTCTTTGACTTGAGCTAATCAGACCCCTCCACCTTTCCAGGCTGATTTTTCTTCCCTTTCTTTTTTCTGCCTTTTTTGTATGTGTGTTTGGTTTTAATAACTAAAACAATCTGTCACTATAGCGTCTTCTGGCCAGCAGAAAGTTGGGGCTACAAGTCTAGTCACCCATGAAAAAGCAAAAGGGGGGAAAAAAAACAAGCTAGCATTGCCGGTTTTGCCATTGAATTCCATGAGAAGCTGCAGTACTGCATATCTGCCACCATGTTGTGCTGTGTAAAACTATAAATGAACAGCATGCAGGGGCCCAGCCCCATTCACGTGTCCAAGGCCTCCTGGATGTAGTGAGAACCAGAGCACTAAGGTAGTGCTGCACCAAGGTTTAACCATGATTAGCTGACATGATGCTGAACAGGATTTACCCTTGGCTATGCTAACTGCAAAGTAGTGGACAGCATTGTTATTTAACTAGACTTTTCAAAGTTGTGCCTTAATTTTGTAGTGGAGACAAGACCTATCAAACCAGAACTATTAATCCCTTTCCCAGATGTTCTTATGAAATACCTTCATGATAGTACAACAGTGAATCTCTACTTGCAGATTGTTTCCTGGGAGACATCCTACTGCACAAAGGGACCTGCCACAAGTAGCAAACTAAGACCGTAATTAACTATTTGGAGGATTGGCCCCAGTGCCAGCCTGAAGGGAGTTGCACCATTGAGAACTGAGGCCTTCCTTGTCTACAACAGATGGGCTCTGCCCTGTGACAGCTACAGTTATTAGTGGCCACCGATGACTAGTGCTGGGGGCCAATTTCCAGTGTAGACAAAAACCTGAGAAATGTGTATTAAGGTTATTTAGTCCTCACAGTGGAGAAGGCAGAGAACACATTTTATAGTTTGGACCAATGTGTTTAGTGATTAAAAATATTCTTTATTATAATTTAACGATGATAGGAAATATGAGTAGGCAAAAAATAAGCAGATGTCAGAACAAAAGAACATGATGGGAGAATAAGTTCATGCAGTAGCTGTGATATAAAAACCATGACATGGTTATTTAACCATCTGTAAAAAGAGCCTATTTCCTTCAGTAAACAAGTAAATATTTCAGACTGTACAAATGTACCTTTAATTACAGGAAGAATATATATATATATATTTATAAATATACAGCTGTATATACATTGTTGGTAACATTCACAGTCAGAAAAACTGTCTGCCACTGTATTTGGCGCACAAGGCTTCTTTTCGAAGTGAACTTTTAGTGATCCTTTTCTGTATATTCTATCAGAAGCTGGATGTTTTAATTAACATCTAAATAGTATTTCATGTCAGATGTACTGCAGTACAACAATGCTCTTCTGTTAAATTACACTCACCTCGTCCGTTAATTTAAGGGCTATAATCAATAGCTTGAAGCACTCAGTCTTTCATACTTGGAGTTGGAGGGGGAGGAAACGCTTTTATTTGCACCCTGTCTTTAACAGCTCCAAGGTCCTCTTCACTTTGCTTTAATTCTTTATACTGAAATTACTCTATAGCAAGCTGCTATGCACTAGCCAGAGTGCATGTAGCCCACTCCTTCTTGTAACCTAGGAAACAAAAATGGCTTCAGGGATTCAGGCAATTGTATTATATTCACTTTTTCTTTTTGAACAATGAGCACATGTAACCTTCCATTTATTTCTATAAAACCCACGTAATTGCTTGACAGCACAAGCAACTCCCTGGATTAATCATGGTTCATTACTGGAGGGTGAGAGGGAGGAAATAAAAGACCAGCAGAGGCATTTAAAATGAGTCAGTGAAATAACATCTCCTGGGGTTTACAGCCTGTTGTTTCTGGAGGCAAAACTTGATTTGAAGAAACTTGATCTATATTTCATCGTTAAAATCAATCTGGATAGCTGAGTTTCAGTCCAGGCTGATATAATGCTGCTAGGAACCCTGCAAGGCATCCAACACTTAGCGCAATGTGGAGCGAAAGCTGCTTTGTAGTTCCACTTTTCCACTTTGTAATTCCCTACCTTTCCTTTTTAGATGCAGCATCACATTTCAAGCTTACACAACAACTTCAATAAAACAAGTGCAAAATTGTGTAAAAATATGAAAATGCTGAATTCTAAAATCTTATATAGAAGTTTGCTGAGACTGATTTATTACATCATTTACTCTGAAGCACTTGAAGAAGCATTATCTTCAACATACAACTGTTCTATCATAAGCTAGGAAAAAAAGCCAATAGGAACTCAATAACTGGAATTTACACTTTTTTTTTTTCTTAAGTCTATAAATTGCTAACTTTCAGGACATTCTTTAGAATTCTTCAAAAGTTTTTTTTTTTTGTTTTTTTTTTATTAAAGCAGTTGAATTACAGCACCATTCCAGTTAATGTGAACAGTCATAATGACTGTTAACTGTTAGGTAAATTATCTTGCATCTAAAAAGCTGTGGCAACTTCAGTCCCCCGACGGCCTCCAACTTTAACAAATTCCCGAGGAAATTTATCCAGCTGTTCATATGCCAGTCGCCCATCTTCACCTGAGCACAAAACAGTCAAGTGTAAATAAAACATTGCATCATTTGTGTACACAAAATCACACACCCTGCATTCCTTTCTGTGGAAAGAATTGCTTTGCTGATGACTTTTTCCATAGGAATTTTCATATGTTCAGTGCAAATTAAGAAATTAGCCACAAATATTGAGCGTGCTGTGAATGTTCAAGCTACTCCTTAAAAACTTTTACTCTGCATCTCTGTAGTAGTAGATAACCCATATACTGTTTACTTGCATAAATATATTGGAACACCATTGCCTACTCTTTCCCACTATCTGTCGTCTCAAAAAGCTATCTTCTATCAAATGTTTTTGGATGGTATATAAAAATTCTATCACTTTCACACCACATTTTCAGAGGAAATGGATTAATATGCAATAGGATGGTGGCCAGAGTGTAATTTTTAAATGTTATTTGTACAGGCAATCTACTAAATTCACTAATGGTGTAGTAAGGATTCAGTTTTATATGAAATTGTGTAAAATTGTGGGCACTTATCAAAATAAATAGACAAAGGAAGGATTTGAGTAAATTAAAACATGATATACTCTCATTTTTAATGAGAGCTACAGATCTGTAATAAGGAGTATGGATTTATAGATGGTCTGAATACCATTACAAAAGTTTGGGCTCAGTGGGGAAGATTTGTTTGGAGTAAAGATGAAGCAGGTGAGCCTTGTGATCATGTGATGCTGTTTGCACAGGTGTACTGCTAAATGGTCTGTGTCTTTCCAAGCTGAGTTTACCTATGACACAAATAGAAAAGAGTAAGCAGTGCTTTTGCTGTGTCTTACCAGCTTTCCTTTTTCATTATTGTTTTCTGTTTGAACTTCATTACATTATGTCCAATCTAATATCTTGCATGTGCTTTCAGAGAAATGAATGAGGTCTTCATGTGCTATAAGGCAGGTCAGAGTGGGAATGTGATCTTCTACGCAAACAACCCTGAGTTAAGGTTTTTTTGTGTCCCAAGCAATACCATATCCAATAACAGAATGAATTCTTGGTGAACTAGTAACGCTCATACTGGGTGAGAATAAAGGTCCATCTAGCCCAGTATCCTGTCTTCCGACAGTGGCCAATGTCAGGTGCCCTAGAAGGAATGAACAGAGCATCCATCCTTTGCCGCCCACTCCCAGCTTCTGGCAAACAGGTTATGGACACCATCCCTGCCCATACTAATGGCCATTGATGGACCTATCCTCCATCAATTTATCTAGTTCTTTTTTTGAATCCTGTTATAGTCTTGGCCTTCACAACATCCTCTGACCAGGAATTCCACAGGTTGACTGTCCGTTGTGTGAATAAATAGTTCCTTTTGTTTGTTTTAAACCTGCTGCCTATTAATTTCATTTGGTAACCCCAAGTTCTTGTATTATGAGGAGGAGTAAATATCACTTCCTTATTTACTTTCTCCACACCAGTCATGATTTTATAGACCTCCACAATATCCCCCCTTAGTAGTTTCTTTTCCAAGCTGAAAAGTCCCAGTCTTATTAATCTCTCCTAATATGGAATCTGTTCCATACCCTGAATCATTTTTGTTGCCCTTTTCTGTAGCTCTTCCAAATCCAATATATCTTTTTTTGAAAGGGGGTGACCAGATCTTCATGCAGTACTCAAGATGTGGGCATACCATGGATTTATAGAGGCAATATGGTATTTTCTGTCTTATCTCTCCTTAGCTTTTTTGACTGCACTGCATACTGAGTGGATGTTTTCAGAGAACTATCTACAGTGACTCCAAGATCTCTTTCTTCAGTGGTAACAGCTAATTTAGACCCCACTATTTTATATGTATAGTTGGGATTATGTTTTCCAATGTGCATTACTTTGCATTTATCAACATTGAATTTCATCTGCCATTTTGTTGCCCAGTTTTGTGAGGTTCCTTTGTAAAACTTTTTGCAGTCTGCTTTGGACTTAACTATCTTGAGTAGTTTTGTTTTTCCAGATCATTTATGAATATGTTGAACAGTACTGGTCCCAGTACAGACCCCTGTACCACTGGGGACACCACTATTTTCCTCTCTCCATTCTGAGAGCTGACCATTTATTCCTACCCGTTGTTCCTATATTATAACCAGTTACTGATCCATGAGAGGACCTTCCCTCTTATCCCATGACTGCTTACTTTGCTTGAGAGCCTTTGGTGAGGGACCTTGTCAAAGGCTTTCTGAAAATCTAATTACACTATATCCACTGGATCACCCTTGTCCACATGCTCATTGACCCACCTCAAAAAATTCTAATAGATTGGTGAGGCATGATTTCCCTTTATAAAAACCATGTTAACTTTTCACCAACAAATCCTGTTCATCTATGTGTGTGATAGTTCTGTTCTTTACTATAGTTTCAACCAGTTTGCCTGTTACTGAAGTCAGACTTACCAGCCTGTAATTGCTGGGATCGCCTGGAGGTTTTTTAAAATTGGTGTCACATTAGCTATCCTCCAGTCATCTGTTATAGAAGCTGATTTAAATGATAGGTTACATACCACAGTTAGTAGTTCTGCAATTTCACATTTGAGTTCCTTCAGAACTCTTGAGTGAATACCATTTGGTCCTAGTGACTTAAACTAAATAGTAATATCAGTTTGTTCTGAAACCTGCTCTAATGGCACCTCAATCTGGGACAGTTAGTCAGATTTGTGACCTGAAAAGCATGGCTCAGGTTTGGGAATCTCCCTCACATCCTCAGCTGGGCAGACCAATGCAAAGAATTCATTTAGTTTCTCCACAATGGTTTTATCCCCTTTCAGTGCCCCTTTAGCATCTCGATAGTCCAGTGGCCCCACTGGTTGTTTAGCAGGCTTCCTTCCTTTGATGTACTTACAATTTTTGCTGTTACTTTTTGAGTCTTTGTCTAGCTGTTCTTCAAATTGTTTTTTGGCCTTCCTAATTATATTTTTACACTTCTCTTGCCAGAGTTTATGCTCCTTTCTATTTTCCTCAATAGGATTTAACTTCCACTTTTTAAAGAATGCCTTTTTGCCTCTCACTGCTTCTTTTACTTTGTTGTTTAGCCACAGTGGCACTTTTTTGGTTCTCTTGTTATGTTTTTAATTTGGGGTATACATTTAAGTTGAGCCTCTATTATGGTGTCTTTAAGAAGTTTCCATGCAGCTTGTAAGTGAGTGTGAGAAACAGAAGAGTGTTTGAAGAACTTTCACTGAAGTGGTGCATGTAGCCTCATTCAAAGACTCAGTTGCTCAGCAGTAGTGGGCTTAGGTACTGGGTATCTCCATGGGAAAGAGTATGGGCAAAAGGAATCTCCCCTTCCCCACTGACACAGAGTAGCTGCAGAGCTGCTTTAGTGATTACTCCAGCCTAATGACTGACTGAACCCCCAACATGCACCTGCCATGAGGAGGCAGAATGGAGGGATCTACACAGTTGCTCTTCCCCCCGCCAAATTAGTCTGGCCCAGTAGATTTAACAACCAAGAGGCCTTCACATCCACACAGGTGGAGGCTGGATGTGCCCCCCTGTGCCTGATCCTGCATTCTTTGCATATCCAAATCTTCTGTGAACATCAGTTTCAGGTGCATAAAGAATGCTGGATCAGATCCTCAGCGTGTTTCTCCTTTATTAAACACTAATACATCAGTTGTAATGAAAATAGCCACTTGGTTACTGAGAAGCAAGTGCACTGTTACAAGAGAAGAGACACTATTGTGAAAATCACCATGGTGCAGAGGGTCACAAAGTCCTCTGCACATCTGATGAAGTGAGCTGTAGCTCACGAAAGCTCATGCTCAAATAAATTGGTTAGTCTCTAAGGTGCCACAAGTACTCCTTTTCTTTTTGCAAATACAGACTAACACGGCTGTTCCTCTGAAAGTCCTCTATGCTACTCTAGTGGAATCCTGCTGTGGTGCTACATAGCGGGAAAGCTAGTGGGGGGAATCTGTGGACCATCGAAGAGGCTTCATGACAGCCCTGCCGAGGGTGAGTTTGGTGTGAGTCAGGGGAATTTAACTCCTTGCAACATGTAAAAAAGGGGCTGCGACCATTCTTCCTGCTCACAAGCGGGCACAAAAGTAATGGGAGACAGAGCAGCACTGCCCACAGTTGGAGTTTCTCCCTCTCCCTCTTACGCTGAACAGTATCTGCTCACACAGTCTGTATGCGTGCAGAGTGAATTTCATAGAATATCACCTCTGAGCCACAAGTAACTAGCTAGATCTTAATCTCCCTGCTCCCCGACAAGGTTGCCAGTATAACTGTTATAGCAAAGGCCCCGGGGTATTCTGTGGCAAGATCTCTGGACTCTGGGGAAGCAGAGCTGAAGTTCGGTTGCAGCTTCATTTAAATTAAGAAAAGGTTTTTTTAATGAAATCTGGAAATATTCCCGTCAGTGCAGAAGCCCTAGTGGTGGTAACATATGTATTACGTTTTAAGCTGTTCCCCACAGTTTCACTTTTCAGAGTGTTGCTGGGGTTTTTTAAATTGACACCGTGCCAATGCATTGCAGCAGCTATCTGGTGGAAAAGGAAGTTTTGGCAGCTGAGCAATGAACAGATCAAGCTTTTGGCCCTGAGGAGGTGAGGGAGGCAATCTGGGATTGGATGTTCCCGTTGAAATGGTCAGCAGTGAAACAGTTAACAATTAACACCCTACTGAGACGAAAAGGCCAGTTTACATCTCACAGATGTATTGTTTCTAGTTGTCCACAGACTCAAAAATACCATCAGTTTACACTGTTCATGTTTGAAAGGGTTTCTTCATTGCTGCGAGGGCTAGAGATACAATTTTCTTTACAAGTAAATCTTTGATTCTGGAAAGAAGTTCTTCAGGAGGGATTGGATTTCCTGGCTATAGAACCCCAGCATACCCAAGAGATCTGGTTATTAATATCCCTTTTCTTTCTCTATACTTTCCCCCACCCTATATACATTGATCTGCAAGGTAAATGAGATCAACTTGGTTGCTCTTGCTTTCCATCCCAAAGTTAATTCTATTTGGGTTACAGACAAGGGGGCCAAATTTGGGGCTATATAGAGGGGTGAGTAACATGCTGGTTTGTCATGGTGAGTATATGTCAGTGTAATTTACAGGCTGAGGGCACAAGGGGGCAGAGTTGTAGGGAAAAAAAACCCCACCAATAGGGCCACGTCGTCGGAAGGTGTAAGTAAGTTAGAGCAATGTTTCTCAAAGACTGGTCCGTAGACTGGTGCCGGTCCCTGAGATCTCCCTGACACAGTTTACGACGGCATCAAGCCAGTCCCTGGTATCAAAAAGGCTGAGAAACACTGAGTTATAAACCTACCCCTTTTCTCATTTTACTTTGTACGGGGGAGGCCTTTATGGAATTTTTTCTATTTGTGGTCCAGGTTGCTGGCAAGCTATTTCTGTTAAGGTCAATTCCTTCTCAACCATTTTTAGCTTCTCTTCTTCCTCCGTTTTGTCTGATTTTCCCCCCCCCATCCCCCGCCTCTCTTTTTGGTCCAGTTTCCTTTGGTTTCTTTTTCTTTCTTTCTTTTTCTTTTTTTTTTTTTTTAAGCTGTTTGAGTTTACAGGTCCAGTTGTATTTTTATTGTCTTAAAAAGTATATGCTTCTTGGATGCGTTAAGTAGATACTTTATACAACAGTAAAATAAATATAACACACACAACTCACCAAGAGAGAGAAGGGTTTCAGATGCTACTTTTCTGATTTCTTCATTGTCAGATTGGCAGAGAGTAACTAGCATTTTAATACTTTCAGTAGCCTAGAAAGTGAAAAAACATGTGTTGACATCAGTTACTATCTATTCGTATTCTTGTGTGAGTACACATAAACCTCCTTCTCCACATCTCTCTTCCACCCCAAACACATACAAACAATGATTTGTATCTCTGTGTTTGAGCTCAATTTGTTACTTTCCCAGAGAGCGAGGAGTAACTCTGTTTTGTACTTCTGCTGCAAAAATCTCAGACCTTTGGACAGAGCAACAGTTGTGGTTGCCCTTGCCATGGGTGCTACAACTGTGAAAGTGGTGGTGAGTGGAATAGAGATGGGTGCTGTCCCATCACACCAGAAAGAAGGTATTTGGAACCACCTAATCTTTGCTCCTCTAAAGTATGAGATGACTTACTGGAATTTTTTTTAAAAGTATAATTTGATGTCTTCTTTTTTCCCAAATAGCGGTTCTCCTATACTTCACCCATCACTGTAGTATCTGAGCACTTTCCATTTGTGCATTAAGCAATGTAACTATCTTTCCTATGGTTCATTCTCTCCCATCTCCTCTGCAGGAGGAGAATAGCAGAAAAACCCAGCCAATAGGGTAGGGCTAAGGTTAGGGTGGGTGTGCAGGTCAGCTAAGAGTAAAATCTCAAGTGTTTCCATTTTCCATTGTAGGCAGGTTCTTCACAGATTCATCAATTTTTAAAGGGACGATTAGATCATCTAGGGTGACCTCCCGTATAACATAGGCCTTTACATTTCACCCAGCTACCCCTGTATTTAGCCCAGTAACTTGTTTGCCTAAAGCATATCTTCTCAGAAGTCTCCAAATCTTGATCTCTTGGTTGTTTGCTCCAATGGTTAATCAGCCTCACTGTTAAAAATACATATCTTTATTTCTAATTTGAATTGTGTGGCTTCAGCTTCCACTGTTAGTTCTTTTATACCTTTCTCTGCTAGATTAAAGAGCCCTTTAGAACCAGTTATTCTAGTAGTATTAATGGTATAATGCCCTTATGTCCTATGGGCATCTGCGCATGGCTATTGTTTGAGTTGGAAGGTCATAGTTACAGAGGGTACATTGTCCCATAATAGCTAGAGGATGTTGTTGTATGCACATAAGGATACAGGAACTGATATGTGGCTACACTTCAGGTATATTCTCCGGAGGGAAGTTCCAAGAGGGATCGCCACTGTGTAATGTCTATGTCTCATAGAATATTATTATTATTATTTATTATTATTTTTTATGGGGCACCTACTGCAGCTACCTAACTTCAGGGACCATATGAGGGCTCAGGGATTGAGAACAACTATTCCCTCCCATGGCCTTTTACTGGCTGTGCAGCAAGGATTAATTTTTTGTGTGGTGGGGGGTACAAAAATGGCACCAGAAACTGATATTGAATAGGGGACTTTCATATATTCCAGCCATTTGGAGGTTTTTACTTACAGGTTACACTATCTCAATTGCTGTGGTATCATGTAATGTACAAAAACTTATGTCTCTATCTTCCCCTTCCCTCCCCTTTTACAATTTTTGGCTATGTCCATTATAATTTTGCTTGAGAAGACAATTTTTTTCCCCCTCTACCAAGGCTCTATATTCTGGACTTTTTTTTCCATGTAGGACATACCCTCTATCGCCCAAGATAAATAAGATCCTTTTTATCAAGGCACGAAGAGACAGATGCCTAATACATAGTTAATCATCATCAGAAACTGATTGCTTTAAAAACCAAGATTCCAAACAATTCAGGCCAACAAGCCATTTGTAAAATATCAGGGAAGAAAATGCAAAATAAAAAGCAATGCTTATGTTGCTGCTGCTGTTTGCATCTTGCTGTATGTGCGTCTCTGTCCTCAAGAGGCTCTATTGCAGGGGTTCTCAAACTTCATTGCACCGCGACCCCCTTCTGACAACAAAATTACTACACGATCTCAGGAGGGGGGACCAAAGCCTGAGTAAGCCCCATTGCCCTGCGTGTGGGGGGGCCAAAACCCGAGCCCCACCGCACGGGGTGGGAGGCAAATCTGAAGCCCAAGGACTTCAGCTCCAGGCAGGGGGCGTGTAACCTGAGTCCCGCTGCCCAGGGCTGAAGCCCTTGAGCTTCAGCTTTGGCTCTGGGTGGTGGGGCTCAGGCTTCAGCCCCGGGCCCCAGCAAGTCTAAGCCAGCCCTAGCAACCCCATTAAAATGGGGTCCCAACCCACTTTGGGGTCCCAACCCACAGTTTGAGAACCGCTACTCTATTGAATAGAAGCTTTGCTTTGCTCTCCCATGGAAGTTCAAAGCAAGAACAATGTCCAACAACTGAGTGCATCACTTTTTACCTGAAGGCATTTCAGTGCCATGCAAGCTGCTTTCTGTAGGTGGAGATTAGGCTGTGTTAGCACTTCACAGTAGTAAATTAAAGCCTGAAAAACAGAGGACACCAGTTAAGATATTTTGTAGCTGTGTTGAGCAGAAAAGTGAAAGTAATGTATGTATCACTACATTTCCAAACACAGAAAACCAAATTACCTAACAATGTGGATACAGGATTGAAAAGAAAAAGCCATCATGTATTGAGTAATTGGATGGCTCTGGATATGATAATGGGGTATGTCATTGGTTGAAATCCAGTCCAAGTTTTGTGATGTATGTGGGAAGAGATAGTGGCCTTGGTCCAGTTCTTAGCAAGTGTGCACATTAAAGCAATCAACAATAATTGGTGCCCTTGATGGCAGTTTCTCAGAGGCCATGAAGTGGGTCATGGAGACTGAACTGCTCTCCCCCCTTTTAAGGTGGTCCCTCTAGCCCCAGGGGTGGTAATGACTTTGGGTCACTAGTGACCTAGGCTGGATTGGAACTCTGAGAGAATGAAAATGACTATCACAAAGCTAACAGAAGCTGCTAAACCAAGTTCACAGCTCAGTTCTAGAACTGTTCCAGTTACAGATAAGCAAACAAGAATCCGCGTTAGTCGCAAATCTCAAAAGCAGGTAGCTCCTAGTGAATTCCAGGGTGTTTTGATACAAGCACCATGCTGCCTTTTCCCTCCGGCAGTGAGCCAGACATAAATGCAGCAGGCCTGTGCTTGGAGAAGGGGGACTTTTTTTTGTCCATGCAGAAGTGGGGCGAGGTAGCACAGAATGATATTGCACAGTTGGAAAGTGAGGGAGGACAAAATATAGAGAGACTGAGCGAAGAGGGAATAGAGGGACGGAGGAAGAGGACCAAAAGGAGAATGAGCATTTTTTTCCTCCCCTTCTTTTGCATTCTATCGTTTCCCCCATGACACTAAGCATCCCTGTATTCACACCCTCCACACTCTTGTAATAATCTTTGTACAAAACATGCCTTGTGATGTATCATTTGAAAACTAATAACTGACTGATTAATATTCTTGTGTGTCCACAGGTAAAGATATATGCTAGAATTATGACTAAAGTGTGTTTAAACCAAGCATTCCAGGGGGTGGGTGGGTTGGTAAACAGGTCTGCACTAGACAAAGGAACATGTTTTCCCTACCTGGGAGTTACTTCCAAAGTACTTTGAAAGACAATGAGAATGTATTTACATATCACCTAAAGAGATCCATCAAGTTTACAAGGGGTGGAGGCAAACCTCACACTAACAAGTGGGGTAGGAGACACCCAGCAGGAGAGGGAAGCTTGGTCTGGGTTTTACCTGTCAAAGACTACATTGCATAAAGATTGGGGGGAGGGGGTGAACCTCAAGTGATAAGCAGTTGAATCAACTGATTGTATACAATAGTACTGTGTTATAAAAGTGTAGAGAGTGAGGTCCTTTATGAAAGCCTATGACACACTGGTGACTAATATCATTGAGAATTGTACGCACTAACACTACATAAGGCATTACCAATACTCATTGATATTAGACTTTCCAATCTGGGGAAAAACAGGCTCCCTCCCGGGCAGGACAGGAGAGAAGGGAGCTGTTTACCTGTTGGATGAGGTGTTCATCCCACACGAGTCCTCAAGGGATTAGGCAGGCTAGATGGGCCAATTAACTGCATAGGCTGTACCTGGAGGGAAGCCAGGGCTCCATAATGCTTAATTAAGTATGAAGCTTACCTGGACAGGACCAGACAGAGCTTCTATAAAGCTAATGCCAGAGGGGGCTGTAGGCAGAAAATCTGCAGTCACTCTCTGACAGGAGGGAAGTATGTTAGAGATTGCATGGTCTGGCAAGAAGCCCAAGGGGGAAGCAGCCATGGGGAGCAAAGGACAGGTGGAAAACCCAGAGGATAGAAAGAGGGAGTAGGACAGAGCCTAAGGAAGGAGCAACTGTTATACCAATAAAATAAAAACCAGCAGGATCTTATTAAAGGGAAAAAGGCAAAATACCACATTTACTGTGAATACAGAAAGAATCATAGTAAGCAGTTAGTTATAGTTATAACATTCCATTCAATCTCAAATTTATTCTCACATTCATTCATACAAACATACACACACACACACACACACACACACACAGGTTCTGCAAGGTTGTTATCATAGTTACCAGCCTTAGAGTTGCTCATGCCAAGCCACTGGCCAGGTGGCCTGGACATGAGGAGGGAGCAGGGCCTTGTCAGATGCTCATCTGATGCTCCTGGAAGTTGGTTTGCAGAATCAGACCCCAAAATTCTCACTTTTTAGAGTCTATTTTTATAGGAATTTCTTCATCATGCTGTTGCTGAATCAATCAGCAGATAGCACATTCCTGACGGCTCCAAGATGTTATCTTGTTCTTTGGTTCTCCCATTCTTGAGGCTGTTGGGTGGATTCCAGTCTGCCCTCCGGGGGGTCCTCTGGTTATTTCCACTTGACGCCTTCTTCAGCCGATGGACACTGGATTCTTAGGCTGGCACCTCCCTGATCATTCAGTTATTATCCACACCAAGCATCCATCCACATACATCCTCTATCTCTATTTTAATCACAATTGTTAATACAACAAAAGGGCAGGGAGTCTCTGGATGCTGTTTCTGTTGTTAGAGTATTGCTTTGAGTCTCTCTCTGTGAATTGCTTTGAGAACAGACTCTGTCTTAGAATGTACTAACACAATTAGCAGCTTGCAAGTTTCACACATAGAGGGAGAGAAACAGTACCAAAAACCAAGAGAGCTCTTAATTAGTAATACCCTGGAATTTAAACTATGGGGAATCAAACTCATTTGTGATTTTAATACAGAACTTCTTTAATATGATCCAACATAATCGGGTCTGACAGAAAGTAGACCACAGTTGTGGAGCACAGGGTCTATGAGCTGGAACTTGGAGTAGAGGGTGGGCCCAGCTTCCCCTCCCAGGCTCTGGGGAAGTGGCACAGCCTTGGACATCGGATGGAAGACTACCTGGAACAGCTTATCCAGAGAGACGTTGACAGACCCCGGAAGGGAAGGGCTATAGTGACCTGGCCGGAGGGCCAAGTCCTGATGCGGGAGCAGCTGCATCACAAAGAAGACTTCTACCCTGGTTTCTGGAGTGTGAGATTGAGATAACGGGCTGAGTGACTGCAGAAAGGGGCATCCAACAAGTGGCAAACTAATCCCAAGATTAGCCATAAGGAGGCATGCCAGCTGTGAATAGTGAATCCTATTAAACCTGTCTTCTAGGTAAATTAAGCATGGTGGAGTCAAAACAATGGAAGCCCCATTTACATACAGGGGGATGAGAAGCCCATAGGAAGAGAGTAACAGCATGAGCTCATCCTGCATCTTGAAACAGTCATTGAACTCTGGAAGATATAAGCAAGCCATCTTTGGCATCCATTACTAGAAAGACAAGAGAACAGAGCTCTTAGCATGCTGAGAAAGATGGGTCCTTCAACCAAGTTTGGTGCTGAAGTCTCTGGAACTGACTGTAGGTGAGAAGCCTACTTAGGCAAAGATATTTTACCTAGAAAGACTAGAGAAACCAGCCCCTTATGCTTTTGTAGAAGGTCCTGATGGAGAAAAAGTGAGTCATGACTGGTGAGAGAAACCATCTTGAACAAAACCCATGTCTTACTCTGTTAAGTATAGATGCATGTTTTCACTTTCATTTGCTTGTGATCCTTTCTAACTTTATTCCTGTTACTTGTTACTCAACCTATGACCTATTGTTCATACATTTGTTTTAGTTTTACTATGAACCAAGTCAGTGCAGTGTTTAAATGAAAGGGTGTATTTACCCCAGTGAAGTGGTAGGTTATGTTTTTAGAGGAACAAATGGACCTTATTATTTCTCTGAACAGTCCAGGTGAGGGCTAGATATTATACAATACACGATTTGGGGGAAATTTGGGACATGGAGCTTGTTGGGGTCACTTTGCTGGTTTTATAATCAAGGCTGCTGGAAGGCAGAGTGGGGCTATAGACAGGCTGCTGGGGTCAGAGCCACTGAACAAGTGCTGTTTAACACTCAGGCTGTGACCTGCAAGCTGGTAGGCTGGTTGTGAGCAGCCCAGGCTGGGAATTACAACAGCAAAGCATTGTGAGGCACGCTCTGGGTTGCAGGGAAAATAGTGACGCAACCTCTCACTGATCTAGATTGCCATCCCCACCTCCTCCGGACCCATCACACCCTCCTCCTGTTCTGCCCCCTCCTCATAACCAGGGCACCCAAGAATGAACTTTCACTGGGGTAGCAGAAGAAATTGGGAAGTACTGCAGGTACAAAAGTCAATCATTACCTCTCCCTCCTTCTTCCTTCTCTTTAATTCACTTGTTTACACTGCCTGAATTTCAAATCATGTTATATCTAAACTAAAGTCTTTGATCCAAATTCTTTTTCTCACCTAATTAGGGACCAGGACTCTGATTCTTGTTTGCTCAGCAGCAATTCCCTTCCTCTAGACATCAGGATGCTGCCCAGATCTTACCACCTTTGGAGCAAAATATCAGACCCATCTCTTTCCAAAAGGGCAATGCTTGAAGAATGGCCCAGCAGCATTTCAATAATCACCAGATAAACAACCCAGCACATCCACTAATGCTGAAACATGACAGATGGCTGGAGAATACAATGCAAACCAAATAGTTTTAAATTAGTGACCAGATATTACTGTGACAGGCGTTGTACAGGCATACCTGCACATTTGTATATTATGTTAGGCTCGGAGAAACAAGGTGGGTGAGGTAATATCTTTTATTGGATCAAATTCTGTCAGTGAGAGAGACACGAGCTTTTGCGCTTATACTGAGCTCTTCTTCAGGTCCAAATAAAATAAATAAAAAGATATTACCTCACCCACCTATTCTGGGACCAACATAGCTACGATAACACTGCAAGACTCTGAAATGTTACTTTACACATTAGACAGAACATGGTTATATAGGTCTCCTATGCTGTATGTTGTTTTTTCAATTAGGGGACAGAGGAACCATACCTACCTTCTCCCTGAAATGCCTGTTTTCTGCTGAAGCTGACAAGAGTAATGTCACAGCCTCGCCAATTTCATTTTTATTTTCAGTTAGAAGTAAAGCCAAGGACCTCAGTACTTCCTGCTGAGGTGGAAGACTGCTGGAGGTTAGCTCAGCTATGTTCTGTAGCCGTTTTTCATCTCTTAAGGTCTGCAGCTTCTGAACTACTGAGGCTAGAATGTAAAAGAAAGAGATGTCAGTATTCTCCTTTTGTTCATTTATTCTCCCCATGTGTAATGTTGCTCCTTTCCACTTAAAATAGCTATCCACTGGCCCAGGGGAGAGCTGAAAAATTCCTGCTTCACTGAGTTTCCAGCATTGCAGTGCTCCGACTTGGGGAGTGTTTTGCTCTTTGAGCAATGCCTCCCAGATACTCTTGCTGAGGACTGGCATGCATTCTCCACAGGAGTAACAGATGTGTGTGGATGTGCTAAATGGGATGTTAGGTATCTTATTCCCAGCCCAAACTGAAATACTCAAACCTTAACTGCAGCTAGAAAATCCAAGAAGTTCTAATCAGTGATTGTAGCACAGGAAACTTGTATATCTTACGGGGAGAGTTGAGTTCAAGACATGTTTTCCTTTGGCATTTTCAGTATCTTAAGACCATATGACTCTTGAGTGGAGTTTACACTGGACATGGATAGCTGATTATAGTAATAGTGATGTTATATTGGTCATTAGTTTTTGTTTTGTTTTAGAAAAGTGTCTAGATTTAGTGCTCAGGAGAGCGAGTGTCTAATAGCATCGGCTTCAGCCAACCACATTGAGAGCAGGCTTCTCCACACAGCCCTGGGGAAGCACTATAGGGGGAGGCCTTGCTTAGAGTCAGATCTTCTCCTCTGCTGTATATTGGTACCAAGGACATATTTATGTGCCAGTTTTTCCTGCCCACTTATGTCCCTCTCTGCTGACAGCCCCTACTAATGTGCCTCAGTACTGAACATCTCTCCTACCCCAGTTCTTTGGCCTCTGTTGAGTAAAAGCTGGCAGCTATGCCAAGATGTGCTACAATGCGTCATGCAGAACCAGGGACTAGGAGGCATCCCTCAAACTCCATTTCAGATGCACTAGATTAACAAATGAAATTCACATCTCCAGGAGTGAAAGTCTAGAGCACTATGGGCTTGGGCCCAAGAGGTGCCAAGTGTCTGTTGCCCTTTTGAGTTCACAGGGGCTCAGATCTTCTGAAGTGCTGAGCTGGCAAGGCACAGAGTTTGCTCAGCTTCCTCAGCACTTCCCAAGAGGGGCTCAGCACTTCATGAGATCAGTCCAAAACAATGATGGGAGCCAAGGAAAGACTGAAATCAATAAAAGCTGTGGGCACTCGGCACCTTCCAGATTTTGGGACCAAACCAACAAGTACCATCCAGCCCCTAAATATTAGTTTTCTACATACTTGTTTTTAATACTAATGAGCAGGGCAGGCTCTCCAGCTTTTGCCGCCCCAAGCAGTGAAAAAAAACTGCCGCCGCGGCCGGCAAAGGGGAGAAGGTGCCGCCGAATTGCCGCTGCGGCCGGAGGAACTGCCGCCCCTTTCTAACTGCCGCCCCAAGCACTTGCTTGGAACGCTGGCGTCTTGAGCCGGCCCTGCTGATGACCCTGTGTGGGTGAGGAGGGGAGGAAGGAGTGTCAGTTGGAAATACCCGCCCCTTCCTGCAGTATACACATGTGCCACTGCAATCATATCTGAACACCCAAGGCAGTTCTTTCCCTCTTTTCCTTGTTGGTTAATGAAAAATCAGCCCAAGGGCTGAGTTGTTTTTTCTGGTGCTTGAAAGCACCTTGATACGTTTCCCTTCTACCAGGCAGAATTTAGACACTCTACCTTCTTTTGCAAGTTGCAACAAATAGCTTCCAAGGTCGCTAACACTGTTGCTGGCAAAATAATTGTAATACTGAAAAACTGTTAGGATTTCAGAGGACAGACTGGATGAGAGGACTGGTTCTCTTCGGTCGAGGATCTGAGACAGCAGGGTTCTGAATACTACATGCAGCAGGAAAAGACAAAGGAACATTGTATTAACAAGAGCAAAACACTTTCGGTAGAGAAAACACTGCAATTAACTCGGTTCAACACTTTACAATGAAAGAAAGGTAGAACTTTTAAAAAAAAAAAGAGAGAGAGAGAGAGAAACACCTCCCAGCATCAGCATTTCTAATCTTCACTAAGGGCAACATTGTCCTGTCTGTCTGGTCCTCATCTGTGTAATATCTGAGCTCCTCACAATCATTAATAGATTCTATCCTGATGAAACCGTGTGAGGTAGGGAAGAACTATTACCAACTTCCAGAAGGGGGACTGAGCAGATTATGTGACTTGCCCTATGTCACACAGGGTGTCTGGGGCCGTGCCAGCAACTGAAACTCTCTTGAAGCCAGTGCGCCCCCCTGTCCACTAGACCATCCTTTCTCTCCACCTGACAGTGCATCATTAAATAGAGGCCCAAATGCTGTGCCCAGTTGCACCTCCGTAATACCACTGAAGTCAATGAGATTGCCTAGGGGTAGGAGTTGACCTGGAGCATGGATCTTTTGCTGTTTCATGTTCATACACAGAGCTTCTATTGACATCAGTGTGAATTTGGTAGGCAGAAGAGGCAAGAGAATGAGATGGGCCGTGCAAATAGAGAATTTCCCCCTAATATCTGACTAAACGAATACACTGTATCAGACCTAGTTGTTTTTTGTTTGTTTTTTTTTAATCATGTGGACTTTAAAACAGTTAATTTCTTTGGGTTTACTATTTTGGGCAAAATCTGGCTTTACAAGTTGTGGCAAAAAACATTTAAATCGGTTACTTTCAGGTAAGGTTTTTGAACCACATCCCAGTTGACTTCTGTGGGATTGAAGAGTTGGAACTGAAGGTGAGCAAAACTTGGTCTCAGCATATTGGCATTTTTCAGAAGCTTACTACAAGACAGATTCTGCCAGATCCACCTGGACTTGTGGATAGAATGTTTTTGTTGTTTTTTTTTTTTTTTTTTGGAAGAATCTACCTGTTTCTGCTAGTCCTGGGCACTCTTCATTCACAGCTGTGGCAAAAGTGACATCAAGCTGTTTTATCATCTTGTCTGCAGAGGTATGATACACCCCTGTGGGACCGGTGCACTTAGTCCAGAAAGACAGCAGTGATAGCTTCTTATGAAATTCTGGAATTGCTGGGGGGGACGACAAAACAAGTGAAACGAAATCACAGAGATCAGATTGCTGTGTTAGTATAACAAAAACACAAGCGTACATGAATACTTGTTCCCACCCCACTGCTCAGTAGTCAATTTCCCAGTGCACAGGAAGTGCCAACTCTTAGAGCTTTTAAGGTGTTTTGGGTTCCCATACTAAAACTCCAAATGATGAAAGCAAACTTGCTTCTGATCCAGTATTGGGAACTAGGAAATAGTTATTTAATTACCATTAAGTACCAGAGAGATGTGAGGTAATAGTGTGAACACAGGACTGGGCACCACAAACTCCAGAATTCTAATCCTGGCTCTGGCACACTCTTTTGGGGCAACTCACCTATCTGTTTTGCCTCTCCTTCATGATCAGCAAAATAATGCTAACAATATTTGCCTACTCCATGGGGCTTGTGAGGATTAATAATATTTGTAAAACTCTTTAAAGATGCAAAGATGCTACAAAACTGCTAAGTGTTAGTCAATAATGGTAACTAAAAGTAGTCTTCTAGACAAACTATTCAGAGACTGTCTCATGCCTCTGGTCCTGTAAACTAGAGCTTCCCCAAATAATCTCCCCATTCTGGGCAAGGAGAGGTGGAGGAAGAATCTGGCTTCTCAGAGGAGACACCACACCAGTTGCTTTGGCAATACCCTTTACTACTGCAGCCATCTGCTTTTTTGTGTGTGGTAGGGGAAAGGAGGCACATTGGAAATTGTGAACACCTCTTCCCTTCTCCCCTTGCCTTTCTGAATATCATACCTTAGCCCAGCCTGAGGTCTCCTGCCACCATCTGTTGACTGATACCGGTTAGATGGTGGTACAGTGTCCATTTGCAACTGTGTGTCAATGGAATTTACTAAAAATCAGACAAATGACTGCTTAGGAAGACTTACACACACACATGCCCAGCCTTTCCAAAGAGCAAACCCCCATACTGTTACTTACCTTCAGTTACAGAGATGACATTCCCCATGTTCTCACTGCTGATCTCTGCAAGGTTCTCCACTACTACGATCTCCTTGGACAGCTTATCCAGGAGGTTTCTTACAACAAATGGAGTTTTACTGGAGAACACAATTTGCTAATAAAACAAGGGTTAAAAAAAAAGTTTGGAAGACGTTTCATCTTGCTGAAATAGTCTGATCTGAATACAGATACTTTTAATCCGTAAGAACTGCAGTGAGAAATTGGTTGTACAGTAGAACCTCTGAGTTACAAACACCTCGGGAATAGAGGTTGTTCATACTCCGAAATGTTCATAACTGAACAAAAGGTTATGGTTCTTTCAAAAGTTTACAACTGAATATTGACTTAATACAGCTTTGAAACTTTACTATGCAGAAGAAAAATGCTCGTTTCCCTTTCTTTTTTTTAGTAGTTTGTTTAACACAGTGTACTGTATTTGCTTTTTTTGGGGGGGGTCTCTGCTGCTGCCTGATTCTGTACTTCCGGTTCCAAATAAGGTGTGTGGTTGTCTGGTCAGTTTGTAAACTCTGGTGTTTAACTCTGAGGTTCTACTGCATAGTATCTCCTTAAAGCTTCTGGTGCGTGTATGTTTCACAGTTGTTGCAAACTGTTTCTTAGGGGCTCAATTTTTATGCCTATACTGAAATGCCTAAATCTATATCTAGGAACGTAATTACTCATTTAAATAGCAAAGTGCTGCTTTAGGCACCTAACTCCCTCCATAGAGTTTAAGACTAGGGCAGAACATTAGATCATCTAGCCTGACCTCCTGCATAACATGTGCAGCCCATAGAATTTCATGCAGTTACTCCTGTATTGAGCCCAATACCCTTCCTTATTCTACATGGCTGGGATTTAGTTGTCTACATCAGCAAGATGCCAGAAGCAGGACTTGATTTCCATTGTAGCAGTGAGCCTGTGGCCATTGGAAATAGATGTTAACTGTGTCCGTTTGGGAATGAAGAGCCTAATGCAGTAAATGAGGCTCCAGTATGCAGTATTCCAATACAATAAGAAAACACTGATGTTCTCCAAAGGGGGCACCCTTCAGGAAGTGGAAAATCCTGGGACAAATTTTTACCTTTGGTTAGGGAGGGAAAACTTCCTGGAATGTATAACTATCCAGACTTGGTTCACACAGAGACTGAACTTCAGTGCAACGTTCCACTGTGCTTGCACATAGAGTCCAAAGCAAAGGTAGCATTTTACAGTTCCTGCATTTAAAGAATCATCTTGGTTTTATACCCAAAATACCTTTTTGCTTTTAAATAACACACATATCTTGGTTGACTTCCAATGGCCTGGAGTTTAGCTAGAGTAAACAGTGAATGAATGGGCTTCCATGTCACCTCTGGAAATCTAAAGTCACATAACAAGGCTGACCCTGCAGCTGCTCTGAGCGTGGAGTGGAAGTCAGTGGCGTAGGGTCAGTGCCAGGATCTGAGTCCAAGGGGAAAGTGAATTGAGTGGTCTGCACTTTCTGCAGTGGACACCAGTAGTCACAAAACTGCCCTATAGTTTCAGATCTTGCACTCAGCTCAGAAGAGGGCCAGGACTAGCATAACAGAGGTCTGACAGGTCATGACTGAGGCAAATTAGAAGAGCTACATTTACAGAAGCTTTCTTGGTGTCAGCCAGCCCCCTCAACTGGCTCAGTCTAGCAGTACTCCTGCCTTGCCTTCACCCAGTACTAAATTCATTAGCCAATTTAAACCCTAAGAAACTGGAAAAAAAATGCATCTAGGAATATTATTATAAAAATATAACCCAAAAGAGCAGTTGTACCTGAATGAGCTGTGTACAGTACTGTAAATGCTTAACTATTGTGATATCAAGACTCTCATTCCCTGTGGTCAGTGGGAGAGGACTTCCAGCTACACTGGTCCCAACTCCTGTGTCTTCAGTCAAAGCTTCACTGAGGTGCCCTCTGGCTTCTGGGTGATCTGACCTGTAACTGTGAATGCAGGAAGTTGGGTAAGGAGTTGATTTTCTTCTCCTGCAGACAAAGCACGTTAACTCAAAATGACTAAAATCAGGCATAAGAAGAATTGCTGTAAGCAGTGATCTGTAACCAAAGAGCCCTTGATAAGCCAGAAACCTTTTAATGAATACATCATATCTTAACTTGGCAGTAACATTGTGTAATGAATGTGGAATGATTGTACACATTTAAAAGACAAATTGCTTCCACAGTGGTCTACTTGTTTCTCCAGAACAATGCCTCTTTTGTGGAGAACTCACCAAGAAGTCTTTGAAATTTGCCCTTGTTAGCACTTGTTATTTTTTCATCTGTTGACATTATTAGTTACCAAATTATTCTGGATTAAACTGCATTATTGATTTGTGGTTTCTCAAAAATTAAACCATTAAGAACTAATTTATCAGTGTTTTGCAGGCACCAGATTTAATTGTCAGTAAAAGAAAATAAGAGACATGATGTTTCCATCTGCTGGAATAAAAGACATGATGTTTCCATCTGCTGTTTTAGGCATAGTGTGTATAACAAACCATATTTTTTCACCATATTTTTTCTACAGGCTAATACTTATTCTCACTGTGTTTAAATCATTATTTCCATTTTCTTGTTGTTGCAATAATGTTCTCTCATGGTTTGAAAGTAGGGCCCTGATTCTGATTTCCAATACGCAAACACACATTTACATGTTTTAAAAATCACAGCACCTGCACTGCTTTAGGTGGATGCTCTAAACTATGCATTAAAATTCACCTAAAATCAGAGTAGGAACTGAGGCTGCTTTCAAAGTCTTCATTTAAAAAAAAAAAAAAGGAAACCTTTTCATTTTAAGCTAATTCACTGAACTAATTGCTATGGTGCTTATATAAGGTTTGACTCTGTCAAGATTTTTTTTGGGGGGGGAGGGAGGACAGGGTGGAGGGGAAGTATGCAATGAGGTTTTTCTTTTCTTCCCCCCCGTGGCAGAATAGTGACTGCTTGTTGTGCTAGAAAATCCCTTACAAGTGCTATGATAGGCAGTGGGAAATGTAGCTTCCCTTTTAGGAGACTGCTGTGTGTTCTTTGCTCCTTTTGCAGTCATATTTGCTGTGTGTAGACTTTTTGGTCATGTTTTAGTTCTCCTGAGGTTACAAATGTATATATGAGGCTCTAATGATAAAACACAGTCAGCTTCACAAGGTGACATGACAGCACCTAAGAAACACACAACTACTTTTCCTCTCACAAAGACAGTGGTGGAATGAGGGCACGTAACATGCAGGGCCATGAACAAGAACCAGTCATCACTCTTTCATTCCAGAGGAAACCTACACCATGCTGTTTAAATCTGGCCCTATGTTACTGTTACTGACAATCCTAATCCACTGCAAAGACTCACTGGGCTAGAGAGAAAAGACAGGGGTGGGGGTGAAAAACACAGAGGAATTAGTTACTAAATCCAAACCAAGAAAAACCAGGTCCAAACCTATATCAAGGAAGAAGCTCTGCAGATATTGATCTCTAGTGTGCTAATTTATTACATTTCCCTTCTGGGGGACAGACTGTAGCTGTTTGAACAAGAAAAATTGATACCTGCATTTGCAGAGTTTCATGTATGTTAACCACTAGAAAACCTCTTGATTTATAATCTCAGATATCTAGTTTCATCTTCCTTGAATAACGTGTGCACCAGGATCCTCTGTTAGTGACAAAGAAGTAGTGTAGCGGCTTGCCTTGAGAACTGCAAGCTGGCCAACACTATTGACTTACCTAGTCTTTTCAGTCTCGGTGTCTGAAAATACTGAGTCAGCACCTCCTCCACCATTACAAACCTCATCACCTCCACCATCCTCATCATCAAAGTCAGAGGTGTTCAGGAAATCAAAGCTTTCTAAAGCACTTTCAACTGTTAGACTGACACTGGAGGACCTGCTTCGGTTTACTGCTGGCTTGCACTGCAAAGGCAGAACAAACCAGTGAACACCAAAAATATATTTAACTACTGAAAAAAAGGATAACATTGAAGTTTACAACTTTTTATATGCTTTAAAATTTCATTTTATTGGATTATATTGATTTCAAACCTTCATATTCATAAGAAATACAATCAAAGTCTGCACACTAAAAAAGCTCCAAATAGAAAACATGTCAAGGCTGGGGTTCAACTCCGTCCTATCGAAATGACAAACATTTCACTTAAAGTCAAGTGAAAAGCTCTTCAATGGTCTTAAAGAGGACAGTCTGTTAATTAACATGTGGGAAGCTGAAAATGTAAGGCACATTCCATAGCAGTAATTTTAGATACAGAAGCTTAATTACATTCATTTAAGCTGTACTGGCCAAATTCATTCCTGGGATAACTCCAATGGAGTTTAAATCTGGTATGAATTTGGTCCCATCTCTCCAGATTACCGTACAGGACTGGAAGCAGGAGGAAAGCAAGACATTCCTCTATCAAACATCATGGTACTGGTCACCCCAGGAGACAGTGCTTTTTAATGATAAACATAATCAAGGAGATTCCTAAAGGCAATTTTATAACCCAGAAAGTAACAATTCCAACCAGAGGAGATGCCTTCTTTTCATATCACAAGGGAGGAACTGAGTGAGAAAATCAGAACAACAGGGAGAAAGTGTAAGTAAAGCTTCATGGCCTCTGTAAGAAATCTCTAAGACCCCAATCCTGCATAGTGATCCATGCAGACAGACCCCACGTTCTGTGCAGAGCCATGCTGAAGTCAGTGGGGCTCTGCATGGGACAGAGGTTTACTTGTGTGGACCATCTTGCAAGATCAGAGTTTAAGTTGGTCACTTGACTTAGGATCAGCTCCTGCAGTTTTGCACAGCAATTTCTACAGTTTTAGTTATACTCATCATCAGAGACAGCCCGAAGCCACAAAGCATGGTTCCAGAACAGAACCTTCCCAAAAGTTGGTGTTAAGATTCAGAGTTCTGGTTTAGCCCATGAGTGAGAGATGAGCTACCTGAGAAGTTCAGATCTGATTCCAGAACCACACTTTCCCACAGCTTGGGGTGATGTGCAGTTTTGCATCTATGCCATCTGTACATAATATTAATACTTTAGCATCTACAGTATCTTACACTTTCAAAGGCTGTGTATAAGCATTAATTAAACAATCCTCACAACACCCCTGTGAGATAGGTATGTGTTATCCAGCCTTTCATTCAGTTTACATGTTTGATGGGCTAGTAATGCAGCTTCCTTTTGTCCTGTACAAAATAAAACTGTAGCAACCGCACTGTCAATTTTCTCTTCCTGCTGACATAGTCAAGAGAAGCTTTCTTCAGCTAGAACAAGCTTCTGTCTTGACCTTTTGAACGTGAAGTCCAGCAACTCGGTTAGTGACCCACAGTCTCAATCCTCAAGCAAATTAACAGGTTGAATGGCGATCTCAAAGAAGCAGAGGTTTCAAGAGTCCAAGTATCCCACCTGCACATGCATCCCCCCTCTGTTCCTTTGTATGATATGCTTCACAGAGAGAAAATGAGTATTTTCCCCTGCCCCAGTACTGTTCTGACAGCTGACCTCTTTTGCACAAGCAGCAGAGCAGCTGGGAAGTTCAAAAATGACTGATACTTGTAGTCTCTCATGTACAAATCCACTTCGGAGCTAGTTCAGGGAGTCAGAGCAGGAGGAACGGGCTGTCAGAAAAGCACTTAACTTGGAAAAGTATCATGTAGCTGTAAATGCCAATGGAAACACAGATGTTAAAATGGTAACGCAAAAGGACAACCTCTCTCTCCTTTTCTTAGTTATGCTCTTCTTCAATTATGTGGCTAATTCTACACTACTCAGATCATTCCAACAGACCACCTGGCGTATGAATATGAAGCACTTGAAAGCAGTTATTCCCAATTAACTCTGTCCTCATGATAAAGAATCATGAATATCTTCTTGTGGGGAAAAATGTGCATCACAGTGATTAGTGAAGAGCTGTGAAACAAATCTAGGGTTAAGACATTATGTACTGTAACATATGTAAAATACTTTTCCCTTTTAGCTTCAGTCTCATTCTTAGACTAATTACAGGATTTGTAACATTACTTAGCCCTGCCTTGAGTGCAGGGGACTGAACCAGAAGACCTCTTGAGGTCCCTTCCAGTCCTACACTTCTGTGATTCTAGGATTTAGATAGATACTTAGGGGTGGGCTTGCAAAAGAGCCTACATGATTTAAGAGCACAAGTCCCAGTGACTTTCAGTAGACCTTGTGCTCCTAAGCCACCTAGACATTTTTGAACAATTCCACTCATCCAGTTATAGGGCCTGAACTTCAGCTGGTATAAATTGGCAGAGCTCTGTTGACATCAATGAAGACATGCTGAATTATAGCAGCTGAGGATCTGGCCTGTAGATTTTTAAGGATAGAAGGGACTGCTGTGATCTGTCCTCCTGCATAACACAAGTCAGAGTTTCACTAAGTAATTTCTGCAGCAGGGGAAATGTATTCAATTATTTGTTGATTATGGTATCCTGCTACTTTTTCAGTTTCTATAAAATTAAAATATAAATTGCTCAAGAACGTAAAGTAATAGTAACCAAACTGCAAACAACAAAGCTTTAAAATGGGTCACTAAAGAGATGGTTGGTCAATCAAGGTCGGAGCGAATCAGTTGGTTTTAGGTATTTTCCCAGTGAGCTCTTGATAGCAGACTGAAAAAATAGTACTTTGCTGTTTACAGTTAATAGGGCCGATCATACTCAGATTTTCTTTATGTTGATGCTTCCTGAAAATATACTTACTTTGAGAATATCGTCCAGATGCATCACCTGTTGGTCCAGGTCATAAAATTCTTTATACTGTTCTTTATGTGGCTCAAGTGCTAGGAGAAGCCCCTGAAAGGCATCTTCTATGCTTCCATCTAAATAAGACTTATATCCTTCTGATTCACCACTTATTGATCCCTCACACTGCAGCCTTTCAGGTGTCATTGGAGCCTCTGTGGAGGTGAGCCTTTTTACCAGCTGTTTGGTGATGTTGCCTTCATAGGTGTCCAGTTCGACCGGTTTCAGCTCTGACACTTCATCGGTCTCTTGTAGAAGTGACACGGGGACACTAGAATCTATAAACAGGTTATCACTCCCGGGGCCTGAAGGCTTTTGGTGAACTTCAGAGGCTACTCTGGAACTTTTCTTGTTCTCATGTACTGGTGTATGCTCTGGCTGTGACTTCAAGTCTTTTGACTCAGGTGTAGAGTCCAGGGACGAGTTTGTGCCGGAACTGTCCATCGCTGGGTTATTTGAGGATTTGTGCTCTGGAGGTGTGACAGTAATTTCAGGACTGGAAGGGTTAAGGGCAGAGGAGGAATCTACAGTGCTGGGTGGGGGAGCACAATCTCCATTTGGTATATCGCCAAAACTGAAAGATAGTGGTCTTTTCTCATTGGCTGCCATCCCATTTTCAAAGATGTCGTCTGGCGAATTGGACTGCAAAGATAATGTAAACTTGTAAAAATAACACACAAGGAATGCATCCCACATGATACACAGGTGTGTAAAAAAAGAGAGAGAGACACACACACACAAATTCAGGCCTGGCATAAGCTGGCACAACTCCTGTGCATTTCAGTGGGAGGGCTACCTGCTACATCAGGTCTGGGAAATTTGGTCAGTATCTTTTCTGTTGGCAAAGTAAACTGAGCCCACTGTTGAGCTCCCACACTCCAAACCCCTCAGCCCAGAGCCTGCACCCCCTCCCACACCCCAACCTCCTGCCCCAAACTGGTGAAAGTGAGTGAGGCTAGGGGAGAGCGAGTGACGGAGAGAGGGGGGAATGGAGTGAGTGGGGCGGGGCCTCGGGGAAGGGGCGGGGTAGATCCTGGGTTGATTTTAAATTCAAAAAGTGATCTTGTGCGAAAAAAGGTTGGAGACCACTGATCTAGAAGATCAAAGATAACAGAAGAACTTGCATGATGCTGTTTCCACCAGTTCTCTGACAAACTGACAGGTAGAAGGTAGTAGTGTGTATAAATGGACAGAATTTTCTACATTTAGGTCTGTGCAGTGGATCTCTGCTCTCCACATTTTACACATGTGCACATCTCTCACTGAGCTCTATGGGAGTTTTATACATTGTAGGGAAAGCAAAATTTAGGAGCCAAAACTTGCCACACAGATCTGACTGGGGAATTTCACCAGAATGCATTTCTTTTTTTTAAGTGAAAAATAGCCTTTGGTTAGACAAGGCATCAGTAAAAAGGAGCAAAATGTCTGAATATCTTATATTTAACTCTCCTTTAGTATGAATAATGTGGTATTTTTAAAAAAAAATCTCTATCTTCTTCACTATAAACAGATTTGAGCCATTCTGAAGTTTTAGAACAAATTCTTCTGTTATTTTAACCAATCTTTAAAGTAGATAGTGAGAAATGAAATGTAGAACATTAAAGGGATAATAAAAAAAACAGAGCAAAATGGGAGGTATCAGAATCTCTTCAGAATGACATTGAAAGCCTACAGTATAATGCCAGTCGTTTAACATAGTCCTTACCCTAGAATTTTTTGAATTGCACAGCAAACTCGCTCACAACTCACATATGAACACAAAACAGATGAAAAGTGACAAATATTTTGCTGACAATTTGCTGAAGAAAGCTGTAAGCATTTATACACTGGCTTAGTTTATAAGATTAAAGTATCCAAAATTCTACTGAACTTTTGCCCAGAGCTCTTTGTATCTTTCATTCTAAGTCTAAATATATTTGAAGTTCTGTTTTATTTTTTATTTTTTTTGCTTTTTTCCATGTGCATACATTTTCAAACTTTCTATCAATGCTGGAAGTCGGATTACAAGAAAAATATAGACCAATATCGACCAATCTAACTTTGCATCCCTAAAGACGGGTTGTTTGACTATCATTTGTAGCTGAATTTCTGTCCCATCCCTCGATAGGGGCTGTGATCCTGATCCTATTGAAGTCAATGGGAATTTTGCTATTGGCTTTCCTGAGAGCAGCATTGGGCTTTATACTCCTAGTCTCTCCCTTGCAACCAGTCAGCAAACTAGAGGATCTGTGATGTTAAGGATCAAACAGAGCATGCACAGAAATGAAACAACATGAGCACTGAAACAATCATTCATTACACACACCCACACAAACATGCCCTCCTCCCACCAGCAAAACTCACATATTGCTCTAGCCCTGCTTTAGGCCTCAGCCTGAGAGATGGCAGGTCACTGAAAGAGCGACTGCGCTGCAGCCTGTCAAAGAAAGTGTCTTGCAGAGTATCTAAAACTGACAACTGCGGCCTGTCTTGCGGAGGATGTATCCATTTCTTCAGCAGTTAAAGCAAAAGGGGGAGTTAGTTGAATGTATCATAGTTATAGCACTTAAATGGCCAGCTTTAAAGATATTAATTGTGGGTGAAATTCATTTCAGTGCAAGGCCAATGCACTACTTAAATCCTACTTCACCCATCAAAATATGGTTTAAGTGGGACTTAAGTGGCACCTTGGCTTTGTGCAGGTCCTTTGCATAAGGGTGAATTTCACCCTGAGTTAGAATAATCCTAGTTTGTTGTTTAATCTAATTGTTTTAAACTGCTATCGCCCAATAGACATACATTTTATAAAGTCTCCCCAAATCTTACAAGCACACAAGCAGAAGTATGGGCATCCAATAACTGATCATATTATATTTTAGGGTTACAGGAACCTAAACACGCTTTCCTTCTAGGCTGAACAGCTGGAAGCGTGTTGCTTTAGCATTATGTGTGCTAAACATAAAGAGTTTAACATGGCATAATGATGAAGCTGGGAAAAATGCATTTTAAAGCAATTAAGCATTTACTATTTTGATGAGGCAGTGAGGGTCTCTTTTATGTGGGGCCAAACTTAACTCACAAAGAATAGGTGATCCTTGAAGGTGGGAGTTTCTGGAGTCCCTTGGCTATACGTGGACATTCTTCTTTGAAGAGCAGATGCTTTGTTCACATTGCCTGTGGATGGGGTCAAGTCCTCAACATCAAATGGGCTGCAATAAATAAATAATTAACTAAATCTCACCCTAGGCAGAATGAGACTGCATCGCAATTACAGGGAAATTGTTTCCTTATTTTATTATTATTCATTTATTTCATTAGAATCTGCACGTGACACACAAGAAAAGTAATGGATTTTAGCAGCATATCTAAAAAGGAGAATTCAGATTTTAAGTGAACCATTAAAGAGAAAATCTTGTTCATTAGACAGCTCAGAAGTGTGATTCTCATTTAGGATAAAAAGCAGTCCACTGCCAGGAATAATTTTATGTATGCTAATATGATGTGACTCCTACAGCATGAAGAATTTTCTTGCATTTGAGATGACAGGTATAAAAAATAATTAGGAGTAAGGCGCTCTACTATCAATAGAGCTGTTACATCACGATGGAATACAGCAGTTGTCATGATCGGTTTCATGCTTTATTGCATTATAAGATAGAACATACACAAATGGAAATAGTAAATACTTCAGTGTTTGTTTAGAGATGACGGGTAGATACGTCATTAAAATGCCATAAAATCTTGCTTTGAACCCTTGCTCTATCATCACAGGCTTATTATTGCTGTGGGGTGAGCATGTCAAGGGATTTCTCACTACCGTGAAGCAATGTATCAAGCACGTGAAGGCTAGTTTTTAATGCTCTGGGCCAAATTCTGTTCTTGGTTATTATGCTAGTGTAAATCTCCATTAAAATTTGCACCAGCGTAACTAAGATTTTCATGCATATCAGAAGGGCCCAATTTTACCCTCAGATGTTTGAGTTTGATTAGGCAACATCTGTATGGTACCTATATGCCCCTCATCACGTAGCATTTGAGTGCCCCAATCTTTAATGTATTTATCCCCATAACACCTCTGTGAAGTGAAGAAGGGCTATTCTACCCTTCATACAGGTAGAGAACTGAACAAGCACACTAAGACCTTGTATAGACTTGCAACAATATGTAGAACATGTTCAGCTACATACTGCAGTGTGACAGGCTGTGTCCACACTCGTCACTGTGGTGTGTAGCTATAAATGACAGGAAAAGGCTCTGGCAGCGGGAGGCAACAGGACACTACTCTGCTGAAAACAGCAGTGTAGACATGAGAGGCACTGCCAGGGCCTGTAGAGAGTAGCGTTGCCAATTTTGGTTGGACGTTATTCCTGGAGGTTTGGCAACCCTAGTAGAGAGCCATGTAGGGTACCCTCCCTAGGGTACAGGCATGTGGGGCAATCTGCATTATTCTACTTGACTAAGCTGTGCCTTACAGTCTACACTGCTATTTACACCTGCGTTAGCTGGGCGAGCAGTGTCTGTACTCTACATGCTGCCTCAAGTATAGATGTACCTTTAATGACTAACCCCAAGTCACACAGGAAGTCTGCGGTAAAGCGGAAGACATCACTGTCTACCAATGCTCTTCACCAGGGAAACAAGAGGATATGAGATTTTACTTGGTTTTGAAAAGCTGCTGATGCAGTAAAGCAGTTCTACTTACTACCAGGTAATTTCAAGGTTCAGCTTTATAGTGCCAAGGTCATTAATGTCAACAGCAACCACCTGAGGCCGAGCTGCAAACAAGTCCTTTGTCTCACAGGTAACACTTCCCACTAGAATGTGAGTAGCAAGTCCTTTAACTTCTGTGACCTGAAAGGGTAAAGAGCAGTAGTATTCGGAACAGGGCCTCATATTCTATTTCAGCTTTATGGGCAGCTTTTAGCAGCAGGTGGCTAGACCGTACAAATTGGTGTGTTTACCTTAATGGAGATCAGCCCAACAATAAGAGGGAGGAAAACCATTTCTTCTCCATCCCAGCTTTGCTTGCCATTCACTTCAATTTTGCCTTTCAATTTCCATCGCTGGCGGCCATAACGCATGAAAATCTATGATAAAGAAAAGTCCTCTTAGTTCCTTGGCATGCATGCTCTACCTGTTCTCAGCCGACAAGTGTCAGACAAAGATATGAGGAAAAGGGTAGTTTCTGAAATACACCTGAAGAATAGATGCTATGAATGCTGAACTCTGCTTTCCACCAAACAGGGAGGAAAGTCTATGCGGAAGGGGCACTGCACTGAGTTCTCACATTCATTTAATAATGTAAACCTGCTCTCATAGCACTAGATGTCTTACAGAAATACTTGCTCCTAATGATCCAGAACCCAGGGCAGAAAGGGAAGGCAACTCCTTCATACCAGAAATCCCTTCCCTCTCAGCAGCTGAGGCTGAGAAAAAGGAGATGGTGATGTCATTAGTAATACTGCATCACTGCTAGAGATGGACAGACTGAAAAGATTCAGAGGTCAGATTTGCAGAAACACCACAAGTTGATATGCATGAGAGACACTTGTCCGAATGATCTGAGGTTGCATGGGGAGTCCCATTCTCTCCTCCCCACACAACCTCCTCTGGCCGCAGCTTCACTTATCTGCTCTATTATCCCCTTAGCTAGGGGAGAGGATCACAGGGCTGTCTGTTACCTCTATTTTCAGGCACCAGGATTCTCTAGGAGCTGACAGGTTCCCTCGGGAAGACAGAGAGAAATCCTGCATGCTCCAAGATTTTGTGCACTCTGTGGCATAAAGGTAGTGAAGCCACACATTTAAGTGAAGCCCCATACCTAATGCTACATTTTAAAGCAGGGAGAACAGCAGGCCACCCTAGCTGGAAGATCTTGGTATGGGAGAATTAGGCTGCCTGGCCAGTCTTCTGTAGAGGGGACCTGCTACTAGCTAGTGAGCTCTCTGCCCCCTATGGAGGGCCTGCCACTGTAAATAAGAAATGGTGACTGGTGGACTAATAAGTGGGTTTTGGTAAAAGGGGAGGGATCTTTTATCAAACTACTGACTTCCAAAGGTTCTAGTTGGTTTTGATCTGCATCTAATAAAGGTTGATATAAGAATGGCCATACTGAATCAGTTCAATGGTCCATCTAGTCCAGTATCCTGTCTCCAAAAAGCAGTCATTAATGGAGTCTAGAAACTATTTCTGCATCCTGTCCTAGGTGACAGGTACCCAGTCAAAATGAGGAGAGTTGAAATCCCCATTATTGAGTTTTCTATTTTTATAGCCTCTTTAATCAACCTGAGCATTTCAGTTGATTCACCATCACCATCCTGGTCAGATGGTTGGTAGTATATTCCTACTGCTATATTCTTATTATTCAAGCATGGAATTTCTATCCATAGGGATTCTGTGGTACAGTTTGATTCATCTAAGATTTTTACTATATTTGACTCTGAGGCTGAGTTGATTTCACATATAGTGACACTCCCCCACCAGCACAACCTATTCTGTCATTCCTATATATATATTCTGTCCTGGTATTAATGTCCCATTGATATAGTGTTGCTCTAATAGATTTGTTCTATTCAATCTGCCCTGACTGGATAAATGAGGCATCTTCTGCATAGAAGAATTGGAGACTTATGCCAAGAATAAGGTATTGTGAGACATGATTTCTTTCTAAAACAAAACTAAAGACAGACCTATTGTTATCTTAATAGCCATTATCCAGTACTTTAGATCTGATCTTGAAGTCTTCACTGCTGACACTGTTGACACATTCAGTCATAAAGACAACAGTGGGGCTTTTCTTGCTATATACATCAGGAAAAAGCGGCTCTTTCCAGAGGTGTCACCACAATAAGTTACTTTCAGGATCACATACACAGTGATGGAAATCCCCCCCGCTTATTTTATACTAAGGAAACTGACACGATACTTACCTCATATTGATCTCCAGGACAAAGACGAGCAAAACCAGCCAGACCTAAGAGCAAATGACATTTGAGATCATTTTCAGAAGACACTCTTTATTTAACACCTTGTTCCCTTTCTAGCTCCCTTTACTTGTATAAGCTGAATGCTTAAGACCTGATCAAAACCCTAGCACTCCTTTTATGGCATCAGTGCAGTCATGCCATATGCATCAGCACTTTGTACATCTTTTCTAAGAGAATTGAACCCACCAGTATTTCTTACTGTTTGAGATTCAGGCTGCCTCTTTGGCTTCTATAAAGATCCCATGGATGGCAGGAAAGCTGCTGGGTTCATTTGTTGCTGGGCAACATGAGAGTAGGATGCATTGGTAGCTGAGAGAATAACACAATCACGGATTTGGTTTGTTTGGGGTTTGAATGTCTGATTTATGCTCCTGGCTGGATTTTAACTATAAAGACTTCCTACTAGCCCCTCAAATTCTTTAGTGCAGCTCTACAAATCAGTTAATAAGACAAGCCCCAAATCTCAAGTATCTTCTGGTGGATTGGAAATGCATTTCTTAGCCACTACTACAGCCCCAAGAAATGGAAACTGCATCAAGAACCGAACAGCTTTACAGGGGACATCACATAAGCTTACAACTTCGTTCTTTTTTCATGATCTCTGTGTCATGGTTTATTATAAATGGTGATCATGTGAAATGAACAAAACTATTTGAATGTAACGCAAGTAGACAGTCATGTTAGAGAGATCTTGGATAACTTGCTGTCTGCTAGTTTGCTCTTTGTTCAGTATATTCACTATCCAAACTGGTGGTAGGCAAATGACAGTGCATTTTTTCATTCTATTTTTTGCCGAGTGATATTTGTTATGCTACATGGTCAGATGGTGAATTTAATGATTCAACTCCTGATAAAACTGAAACAGGTCGCCACATTCAGCAACACGCAGCATCCTAGATTGACATAAATGGCATTAAATATATGCCATGACATGTTTTGAGTCAAATTCTGCTCTTGGACACACACATAATTGCGACACCTCTATTAAATGCAAGTATTTAGTGAAGCATTAAGACTATATACTTTGAATTGCACAACGAAAGCTTAGATCTGCAGGTAAATTGATTCCAATACCATATACAATGTTGCTTGGTATATTTTATACACACATACAGAACACTCATTCATAACCAAGGTTATACTCCAAAACTGCTCTCATTTACACTGATATCACTTCTCTGACAACAATTAAGATCCACTAAGGTAATTGACAGCAGAATCCAACCTTAGTTTGTAGGGAGAGAACTCGGCTTTGAGGCAGTTAGCGAAGTGGTCACTAAGTACATAAATCTGGTGTCTTACAGGCTTACAATAATACTGTGTTCTATTCTCAAGTCTTGTCTGTAGGTGGCAGCAATCCTTCACAAGCCTAATTTACCGTTTCAGTAAGAGTTCTTCCTAAATTTAAGTATTTGCCATTTGATATAAAAATCCAGAGAATGCCAGTACTGCCAGCCCCAACTGTTCAAAAACCATGAGTCAGGCCTCAAACAAATAATGAGATTGGTTAAAAATAATTAATCTGGGGGGTTCTTATTTGCCTTTTGCGGAGCCTTCAGGGTTCAAGTTTTCAAGCTTTTCTCTGTAAACATGGGGGCTTAAAGCTTGTATTTAAAAAATAAAAAAGTGGAGATTCTCATGTAACCATATCACTTCATAAGCTGAGGCTTTAAGAATAACATCTGATATCATTATGAGGCTCATAAGAGTTGGCATCACTGATAACTGCTTTACATTTACTTGCAAACAGTTACCAAACAGATACAAATTATAAAGAGCAGGATTCTTTTAAGAAACTTTCTCTTCATAGATGCATAGGAGTTTGAGATACATACTCATTTATGTCCCTCTCCCTGCCCATGCAAGACTGTTCCCTACAGCTACTGTACACATCTGCTATTTTTTCACAAGCCTAATTTAAATGGTCTCACATGAGGGAACTTCTTCCACTTTCCTGCAGATTCTCGTATCTCCTTCTTAGGAAGCTATTGCTGATATTTGGCGTAAAAGTCTTCAACTTTATTTCATCCCATTATTCCTAATTACACCTCTTTATATCACCCTAAACAATTCTTATATGGGCCCAATCACTATAGTATAGTCTCTAAGGTGCCACAAGTACTCCTTTTCTTATAGTATCTGAGTAGCTTACAAATTAATGTATCCTCTTAACACCTTGGTTAGGTAGGGAAGCATTATCCCTGTTCTACAAATGGGGAACTGCAGCACAGAGAGACTAATACCTTAAAGGTATTAGTTACCTCACTCCCATGGATTTCAAAGGGCGTGAAGTGCCTAAATACTTTTGAGGATCTGTGCCTACGTGACTAACACAAAGTCCCACAGGAAATCTCTGGCAGAACAGAGAATCAAACGCAAGACTCTAGTGTTCCAGTCTTCGCTGCCGTACCCACAAAACAAACCCTCTTTTTAAAAAACAAGAGGTGTTTAGATCCAACCTACTGCAGGTAAACCCTATTCTTTTACTACTGGTTGATCTATAGTTGGTCATTGCGTTAAGAATCTGGACCCAGACCCTTTCCTTTCACTTCTTTAGTGGGTGGTTTGAGCAGAACACAGCATATTCTCTACTCTCTCCTGAACACTGGGAGCAGAAGAACAACGCAGCCCTCTGTCAGGGCTCATGTTGCCTCCCACTTTCTAATTTATTTATTGTTTATAAATAATTTATGTTTACTAGCACTCTGCTGCTGCTCCCGTCTCTACAAAGATGCTCGTATCAGCTAACTTGGTCTCTGCTGGGCAGTATCACTGAACATATCTTATGTAAAGAACATTTTCTTCAGCCCAAAAGAAGGGGGAGAAAGAGGGTGGTTTAAAACTGCAGCTCCATCTTTGTCTTTGATCGGGGGGATTGGCCTACAGCATTTGTTTGAGTGAAGGGACGCAAAAGGGAGTGGTAGGGAAAGTTAGTCTGAAAAGCAGTATGAAAGCACTGTAACAGGTTAACCTGGAAGGAGGATGCCTCTCCCCTAGTATTCTTCAAACGCCTAAGGCTTGATCAAAGTATATTTCCATAGAGGCTGGAGAGGAATAGTGGGAGGTTAGTTTAGTTGACTTGTGTGCCATCCCCCAACACTTAGGCCTGTGACAGCACCTAGAGTACCGGAGATAGGTGGCACCATGGCACACACGTGGTGATGTTTAGTACCCCTCCTTTCTACGTGGGAGTTAATCCTGAACGGAAGGCTAGCAAGGCCATTGTCCTTACTTCATAAAATGATCATGATTTTTTTAAACATCATATGCATGAAAATAGAGCGAAGGCCCTTTACCATCTGACATTATTGTTCATTCAGTACAAGTGGAGGAGACTGTGTTGCTCTACTGGTATTAATGCATGACACAAAATAAAAGTGATTTGCACGGACATGACGGGGGATGTTTAAGCTTTTCAGAGACATATATTTCAGCTCCACCCTCAGACCCTAGGGTTACAACAACGTTGCTGTATCACCTGCATTGAACTTCACAGAGAAAATACTGGTGATGCATCATTTATCATTTCTCTTCTCCCAGTCTTTTATGTTAGGGGTTTCTGCATGTAATCAGGGTTTTTATTTAAGTACTCCATTCCTGATGCTTATTCCTCACTGATGTGCATGGAATGAAAAATTAGGTTACCATAAGGTTCCATTGATTTCACTGGAAGCTTAGGGTTTGCAGGAAATGCAGGGTCAGGTCTTTGAAGTTTGGCCATTTATGACAATGATAATTTCTGCTGCAATCAAAAGACAGTTGCCTTAAAAACTGCATCACACATTCATCTCGATAACCAAAGCAATGCAGTCTAATTATCCTATCTCCCTCAAAAATAGGAAGAATTGTCTTTGAAGAGCTCACTGTACAGAATTGCGCATCAAACTAGTATGATCAATTCTACTGGGTGTGGGTGTAAGTCAGAGTTCTGAAGGCTCAGCAATTGATGTGACAGGAGAAACAAACCTCTCATACATTAAACCTAAATTAGCTTTTGCTCTCAGAAACACACAGAGAGAGCTCTGGCAATTCTGTTTACGCAGAAGGTTTGGGAGGGAGGCAATTACCTTTCATCTTGATGCAAAACTCCCCCAATAGGTTTTCCAGCTCTCCTTCAATGGTACACATGTTCTGTGTTGGAAAAAGGAAGATTGACATCAGGCCAAACTCCCACATTTTGTTTAAAAAAAAAAAAAAGTTTAGAAAGAAATGATTCCACAATGTTCAGTAGATAAAAATAAGTATCTCAAATTAAAATCAATATGCCAAAGTCAGTCCTGGAATAGACAGATGCAGCTCTATTGACTTCAGGTGAGCCAAGCCTGTTTACACCAAGGCTGAATTTGGCCCAATGTTCTTCTTTTGTTGTATTATAATCCTTGCATTGGCAGAACGAAGCGGATCATTTTCCCACCCCTCCCTCCAGCCAAGGATTTGTTCCAAGGTGGATCTCAACATGTTTTTATGCTTTGAGCTACGTGGAACACACTACGAGAAAAGGGGCATTGGACTCTACCCAATGCTTTCTCTGTATTTAAGGAGATTGCTATAGCTGTGGTGGTTGTCACACCTTTCTATAGCTTTTCCAGATCATGATGCAATCGCACGTTAATAAAGTAGATTTGATAATACTGAGTAAGATTAGAAATGATGCAGCAGATGTCTTCACACAAATGGGTTCCAAGCTAATGGAAACCATAATGTACTAAAATCTGCAGAATTGGGAAGATTTTAGTTGGAGTACAGATAGACTCAGGGCAGACTTATGCCTTTTCCTGAACAGTGGCCCCAAGATGCATGTTTCGATGGAGATATTGTGGCATTACAATATAATGTCACTGTGCCCTCTCCATCCATCTCTGACAGAGTGACAAGCTTGTATTTGCAGGTCTCCCACTGCTCCATGGCAGTAAATACAAAATAGTCCCATAATATTTCGAATCAGTCAGATATTTCAAAAGTGAAAAGTAATTAGCTGCATTGATTTACAGGTGGATCCTGCAGTCCTTATTCTGACAAAATTCCCATTGAAATCTATTGGAACACTCCCATTGATGTCAAGCAGTGCAGGACTGGACTAAACAGAGCAGCACATACCTCTGTGTATTCCTTGTAACTTCTGTTGATTTCAGACAAACTCTCTCGAGCACCTTTGCTGGCAGGCGACATTGCAAATGCTTGCTTCATTTTGCAGGCACCGTCACAAAGACGTCTTTGGATACAATAGGCTTCGTACAGCTCATCCACCTAGCAGGAACAACGAAAGCACATTAAAATAAAGAAACCCAAAGGAATCGTAAAATAGGTTCCATTAAAAGGAAATAGAACTGAACAATTCTGAATTTTTTTTTTAGATACACCAGCGGGTAAACAACTGTAGCTTTGATGCCATCACATTAAAGTTAATAAGGATGCAATACGGAAAAACATCCTCTGCTGTAAAACTTCATCAAGACAACAGAGACTCAGCAATTTGTACTTTAGTTCTGCAGACCTCCAGCTACTGTTTTCATATGGGATTTGTAGAACTCTCTAAATCTCTTTTAGAGATCAATTTCAAGCTTATAAAAGAGCTTGGATTTGACAGCCCTGGGGAGTAGTAATGTCCTCTGTTTGGTTTCAAAACCAAGGATCGCACAATAGTGGCAGTGAAAGAAAGCTTCCTCACAACATACCACTGCCCTGTTGTGGAGGAGTTCTTTCTAGTAGTGGGAAAGTAGCTGAGTTTCCAAATAGAGCCTTGGCCACTATGCTGATGCCAGGTAGTGTCAATCACAAGTCCTGCAGCGTGAATGCCAAGACCTGGATGGAGGCTGTGACAGATACTGCAACTACATGCAATATCTTTGGGGACAATATTGCATGAAAGCTATGAAGGTTTATGTATGATTGATTATGTTCTGCTCCATAGGGGAGGGTTACCACAGCTCCTCCAGGGACTAAAAACAGTGAGAGGTGATTAAAGTGAATCACTGAGACCAAACAGCTCTAGAGAGGTACCACCGCCTCCTGTTATCTGTATATACTGATTCAAGCTGGGTTTTCCAGAGACTAAGAAACAAAGGAAAGACTTTTGGTATAAACGGATGAGCTTGAACTGACTCAGGGCCTTCTTTCTGATCCAGCAAATGGACAGGACCTTCTGTCCCAGGGCAGGACCCAACCCTTGCAGAAGGGTTGGCAGGACTTTGATCTACTAGGGCTCTAAAAGACTGATGGTTGACCTCTGATAAGGTTTTAGCATGCATGCAGGAGCTTTTATTTATTAATACTTTTCTGTGTAATGCTTTTACCTTAAGCAATAAAGGTGCTTGCTGAGAAAAAGCTGTGTGGCAACCTGTAACTGCTGGCAATACACTGGTCATAGCCCTTGAGGAGAAAGCAAAGCTCAGGCACTGGCCTTTAGACAGACTGGCTGACTGGGGATATCTGAGTGTAAGGGGGTTGTGCAGCCTTAAAACTCCTGGAGTGGGCCACGGGGGTGGGGAGGATACAGGTACAGTTACCCTGAAACTGTGACAGAGGCCTTTAACTCATTTCATATAGACCACTGAACATCCATTAGATGGTAACAACTTGGGCTAAGATTTTCAAAAGTAACTAGCAGTTTTGGGTGCTGATTGTCCACCCTCTGAAATTCAGGTCCCTTGAAAGTGTCTCACATTGGGCACCCAAAACTCCCTAATCACTTTTGGAAATCTTGGTCCTAGTTATCTCCCAATGTGGGCCAGTTTTAGACCATAACTTTAAAAGAAAAAAGCTCCATATGCTATTAATAATTCCTTATGCTTATCCAACACCCCAACTGTGCTTTTCTTTTAAAACCTTATCCTTTGTGTGCACACTTGTTATAGCGGAGTTATTTGCTGGGGGCTTGCAGCAGTGGGACTTCTACCAGATTCATCTCCTGCAGCTGGCTGCTGAATCTGAACAAGTGGTTTCATTAGTAAAACGAAGTTATTTTAGGAGTTGGATTTTTTTCTGTCAAACTAAAACTACAAGGAGGTTGTCACATTAGTTCTTTCCACTGTTCCTGCTAACAGTGGACAAGATTCAGTTTTTATATATTCCACTTTTTTCTAGCGGATCATGCCCTGCATCCTAATGCTGCTCGGTCATGGAACTTTCACAGCAGAACTTGTCTCTATCAAAACTTGTGTTAACTTGACTTCATATACTACCTGCCACCATGACTTTATTTTTTCTACATTAGAAATTAACCTGAACCAAAACCTGGATCTCCAAACTTTAGGAATGTTCAGATCCTAAATCAAAATTTCCCATTCAGCTCTATCTCTAACAAAAATACTGTTGCCTGTTTCCCAATTGAATGGGAAACAAGAAGTGTGATTGAGTATACCCCATCTGAGCCCCCTCTGTCACAGTTTCAAAAATCGAAGTGTAAAAATCAGACTAACAAGGCGGATTTGGGTTCATAATGATGGATATAATTTATCTGAGAGGCCTGTAACTAAAACAGAAGGCAGTTTACAAATGGAATACTGCAACAAAGATTAATGGGAGAAAAGGTAACTTTATTAACACTTCAGAATTACAAACCAAGCTTATCTGAGATGCAAGCCCACTGCACTTAATCTTTCCAGCTAGTAACCCTCTAGTCTCCATTCTAAAGAGCTGCTATAAATAGTTTTCACTTGCTATTTATGACCATAATCCGGGTGGGGCCTACCCCTGTGCTCAGACTCTGTGTCTGCACATGTGAGCCTGGTTAAGATTAATTCATTTGCCACTGTAAAGATCTGCCACCTGTTACTACACTTCCTGTTTTCCATGCTTTGTTTCCTGTATAGAATGACAACAGTACTTAACACTGACAGGGCACTGCCGCTATCAGAAGACAGCACAGTTTGTCCTTGTTCTGAAAGATTCTTCTGCTTCTATCCATTTAAAAACCATTTTCCTAAATAGCTGCCTAAGATCTGATGTTATAAAACTCTCTCACACAATGGTCTATTTATTTGTCACCATGGGTTATAGAGCAGTGAACTAACATATGGAGCAAGCAGAGTTGTTTTTATTAGTTTTAGGATCTCTTTTCATAAACACAGAAACCAGTAGCTCTGTGCAGGATGGGGATGGCATAGGAGGGATTTAGATAGAAAATGTGCTTTAGGCTATAATTTTGACATGCAGGTTACCAGCCAGGAAGTGTATTGTTCGGAGAAAAAATTTCAACCTACTGTATTTCTTAAAGATTTTCTTTGAGCCTCGTGATTATGAGAACAATGAAATTAAAGTGTTTTTTGTATGCCTGGTCACTCTTGTATATAACAAGCAGTGTGTGTGTTTTTTAAATGAATCTCAGTAGACATTTCATCTATCATATAAGTACATCATTTTGTCAAGTTGGGGAAAATGTTAATTAGTAGATATATTAATGACTAAAAGAAAATATACTGTGGGTTTGATTCTAAGGCAGACTGATGTATATCTAGAATACACCAACTGACTTGGATGGAGTTATTCCAAGTATATGCCGGTGTAACTGAGCAGAATTTGGCCCAGTGGAGTAAAATGGTGTAAAAACTAGTGTTGAAATCCAGAGGACACTCGCAGTCTGACTGTGAGACTTTTAATATGCAATAGATCAAATTGTGAACCTAAACTTCTTGCAGGTACAAGTGTGCCTTTACTTGTACCTTTCAAGGAAACTTATGATGAGATCTTAGCTTACCCATGAAGGGCCTGACCCTGCATTTCCTTTGCACCCATTGTCAGTGGGAGTGTTTGGTGTGCATGTAGAACTGGCGAACCTCAGAGGTTTTAAAGCTTTTTAAAATCCTTTCTTTGTTTCTGTCTCAGGAGTCATTGCAGTACTTTAACTGCATCGGGGAGAGGCAGCGAGGTGGGTCCCTCTGGAGTGGAAGCTTTCACACTAGGCAATGGTTGGTTTTCTTAATAATATAAAAGCAGATATAGAAGAAACATGATAGAATTGTTCATTACCATACTAATGTGGAACTCCAGCCTTCTCATATATCTTTCTATCGCTTTGATTTGCTGCAAATAAATAAGAGGAATGAGAGACTTTTTCCATTAGCTCAGATGATTGTATTTTTATATAGATTCCTTGCAGAAATCTTCTCTTTAGCTGGTTTTCCTGTCTCAAGCCATTGTGAGCTTCAAAGAGACTCTTCTTCTCCAAACTGTGAAGCTTTCTTTCATTCTGGAGAGGTTTTTGTATATGAACCTCAGATCAGGTGCTTTATCTTAACGTAATTAGTCTTTCACTCAAAAGTAGAGCTGGTTGAATTTTTTCCATCCAAATCTATTTTGTCCAAAAATGGTTCTGACCAAAACACAAATTTTTATGGTCAAATTTTCATTTAAAAATATTTTTTCAATTAAAAAAAAACCTGAAAAATTTTCATTTTAAATGTGTATGTTTTCAGTAAAAAAATAATTACTATCAGTTAGTTTTTGGTTTTCAAAATGCCAAAATGTTACCAGAAGTTCTTTGAAAACTCAAAATGTTTTGGTTTTTACATTTTTTTTCTTTGTTTTCATTAAAGTTTTGGGGTGTTTTTTTTTTTTTTTTTTACATTTCCCTGTGAAGAACAACTGCCATTTTTCAACCAGCTCTCCTCAAAAGCTTGAAGGCCTTTGCTTTTTGCAGGATCAGTAGTGAGTGTACAGACTAGAAATACTCTGAAGACTTGGTGGACCACTTGTGTAAGTGGGCACAACTCCACTGAAGTGCCCTAGCAGTATATTTGGCCGTCTCTTAATGAAGAGGTGGCAGATATACGTCCAAATTCCAGAGCAAGTGCTGGCTGGAGCCGAGGCAGTAGCTATCAGAGGTCGTCCTCCACTGACTTTCTTTGTATGTTTCTCTAGAGTTTATTTTGGGGGTTACCATTCTGTGTGTAACCTGCCTGAAGCGGGTTCTTGCTGAACTCCCTATGGATTGTTTCTGACCCCTCAGGACTTTGATCCTACTCCCACTGAAGTCAGTGGCAAATCCTGCCTGCCTCTCCCCATCGGTGGTATCTGATTAGAGAATCAGGCTCTGAGAAGCTCTTTGTGCCCAGCTGTCTCCAGGTCTGGGTACATATCACTCAACTTTTAATGTTTTCTTTGCAGCACCACTGCCCCAGAGGGTAACGTACCTTGTCTAGATCATACAGCACTCCCTGCAATAAAGAAAGGGAGATGATGATTAGCTTTCAGAGTAGCAGCCGTGTTAGTCTGTATTCGCAAAAAGAAAAGGAGTACTTGTGGCACCTTACTGACTAACCAATTTATTTGCTTGTGTGTCATACCGTTCCATTGAATGATACACTCCCCCAGTGCCCTATTATGTTTAAATAGCTGAAATATCAAACAGGATCCTGGGTGGGAGCTCACCTAGGGTGGTCCACTGTCCCTTAGTACAAGGGATGTCCCTTACTTTTTCATCTCTGTACAACAAGTTCAGGAGTTGCTGAATGCGGCAAAAACCAACAAGAAATACCCCTGCCGAATGTAGGCGAGTACTGTTTATTATTATTAGTGATGATGATGATAGTGGGAGGAGGGGTAGGGTGGGGGTGCTAAGAAAACAGTACTTTTGAAATACGTTGACAACCCTAGAAGAACTGCTTTCCTTTAAAACTCCCTTGTCCCCCCTTTTCCTCCGATACCTTGATCTGTGCAAGTAGTATAGAACACTTTATCATTTGAATTGTCGGATAACACATACCAGCCGCGAGTTTCTTTTCATGTCTTTTAACTGAGTAGTTAACTTATCCAGCTCTGTCTGGTGAACTTCCAGATACTCGCTGTAAAGATAAACCAGAAAGGGAATCATGAACTCCGCTACATTTCAGTACATAGGGTGCTGATTGCTGACCTCTGTGAAAGGAATATTTGTGTAACAAATAGTTATTCTCATCACATACTGGCTTAAACAAGTACAACATGTTTATACTGACCTGACTGTCATAAAAACTCTCCATATTTCCCTAGTGCTTTGCATGTGCAACCCTCTCATGCTTCACACCAACTAAACAAGCAATAGGAACATTTCTTTAGCTCTTGAGTAACAGGTTAACGCTTTCAAGTACATTTCACAGCTAGGTTTTGTGAGAACTAAGCTGCTGTTTAGTTTGTGGGTTGCCTCTGTCCAATCACTGTCCTTGTGCCTATCTAACAAAGGCATTACTATGTTCTGTGATGTTATCTTGTATCACATTGTGTGGTGTGACTCTCCAATGTGATGGGAGGTAAATTTGAAGCAACAGTCTAGGGGTGAAATCCTGGCCCTATTGAAGTCAATGGGAGTTATGCCCTTGACTTGAATAGAGCCAGGATTTCGCCAAGTGTGTTTTTGTTTCCTGTGAACAAGTGGGTTTAACACAGGAGAGCAGAAGTCAGCAGTTGGATTTATCCTACCATGACCGAGGCTCCCCACTCCCATGACCCATTGCTTCCACACTAAAGTAGTAAAGAAAGCTTCAGACATCCAGTGATAAATTCTCTTACTCCAATCCATTCTTTAAGGCCCTATAGACCTCTTCCATCCTTTTAGGCTGGGGCTCTTTGGAGGCAGTGCTGTTCTTATGCCCCAAATTGTGCGTTTTCTTCACCTTTGCTTGGGGCTTCTTAAGTGCAGAGGAATTTTCAACAAACGAGTTACACCTGCAAAATGGACATGAAAGGAAAACACTATCAATCACAATGATCTTAAAGGACTGTTGCCTGATGTTATCTCTTTTGGCAAAAGTAATCTTCTTATAGTAGTGCCTGCTGGAGGACTGTTTGTTTACAGGTTAAGCAGTATTGTGCTCAGGCTATCAGCATCTGATGTTCCAGTTGCTGAGACTTGAATGCCATTCTGGTAAACAATAGCCTGAGGCTTGCCCATGGCAGACAGCTCTATACATCTTATACTGGGTCTGTCCCATCCAGCAATGCTAGGGAATCATAGAGCCCCGGGACTGCAAGGGACCTCGAGAGCTTCTAGTCCAGTCCCCTGCAGCAATGCCTAAGCTACACCCAGTTGGTGAGAACAAAGGCAATTTTTAATCATGCAAAACGTATATGCTACTAAATAGCACTGTCTTGATGTTTGCATGCACAGCACAACTGTGCTCTTATCTCAGCCACAGCCTCTAGGCACTATTGCACTGCAAATGAATAGTAATTTTACTATATTTATATGAATCACACACTCTCGTGTGGCTTCTCAAAAGTCCCACTGAATTCTTGTTTCTTCTTGTTCCCTGCTTCACTGAAAGCTTAAAAAAAAATCACAGGATTTAATCAAGTTATCAGTAATTTACATCTACACATAAGCGAGCTTCCCAGCCTGGGTCAACAGACTCAGCTAAGTTAGTGGGTCTTGCACTATCGCCCTAAAAAACAGCTGCATAGACAGCCTTTTGAAGTGGTGGTGGCTGGGGTTCCGAAGCCTGGGGAGGGAGTGGATTTCAGGCAGTTCTGGACATTTTACAGGTTGAAAAGATCATATAAACTGTATAATTTAATGGACTAAAATCTATATGCCAGCAAAATTCTTCTGAGATTGAGGCCCGAGGGTGAACCCTATATTCATAAAAACAAAGCCCAATAGATTCCCGGCAGTGAAGAGACAGGGTGTCTTCCTTCTTTATTCTCCATGCAAGACAGCTGAGTCGCAGGGAGAACAAACAGACAGTCTGAACTGCAGCACCCAGATTCAACTCGGGGGACAGAAACCAAAAACCTTCCTGTCTCCAATGCGAGTTTCAATTCTTGAGCTGAAAGCTTCCCCCCCCCAAAGATGGTACTTGCCTGGATCGTCTTTCTTGAAGACCGCTGAAGCCAGCGAAGGATTGACTTCTAATAATCCCATTGGGACCACCTGGGGAGAATGAATGTGATCCTACTGACATTATTTCCGGGAGCCTGGAAGATATTCCTGCAAGATAACAGAACAAAGATTAGTGACAGTGGTAAAATACAGACAGGTTGAAGACAGAGACGACTCTGCATTCATCAGAAGTGATAAAGGGTAAATGAATCCCACAAGGTGAATAGAGTCATGAGATGATTAGATGTTTACAAGCCTGACTCTTTACTTCATAGTCTGTTTATACTGACAGCTCAGTTTTCAGAATAATAACAGGAATGTCTGCAAAGGCATTTTCTCTGTTTAATTCTCATGGAAAATACAAGGAATGGTCAGAGTCTTGCAGTTGATTTGTTCACGTTACTAAGAACTAAACTCTACCAATTTGCACATCTTCCGTGAATTCCAGGATAACATCTATAAGAGCAGCTTTCTTGAAAGAATTACATTCTAGATGTAAAAACACAGGCTAGAGAGAAAAATGTAGTCCATTAGTTTCAGCACAGGACTGGAAGCCAGAATCTTCTGAAACCTAATCCTAATTCTGACACAGGCTACCCCTGTGGCCTTGGACTAGTCATTTAAACGCTCTGCCTCAGTCTTCCCATCTGTGAAATGGGAATACATAGTTACCTACTTCATAGGAATTACTATGTGTTGAGAGCTCTGAAGAGTAAAACGGCTAGGTATTATTACAAAGACAATGATGAGGGTTCATTGAAAAATATATGTAGTCCTAAACCTGTTCTCTTAGCTTTCCTTATCTCAGTAACTGTTAGCGTCTTATTGCAGAGAGAGAGAGAGAGAGACAGGGATAGAGGGAGATAATGTGGGTGCATTGCAGGAACTCTGGGAAGGGAAGGGAATTATCTGTGTGGTGATAGAGAGGAAAAAGTGCAATTCATCAGACCGTCTCTTCTATCTTCTGTGGCAAGAATGTTGTCTATCCCATTCAGCATCCTCAGTGAAATGAACTGGCGATTTCAGTTAATTTCCTAGTAGTTTTTTGTTTGTTTGTTTGTTTGTTTTTTTAAATGTGGACACCTGTCTAACACAACTGACTCTTTGGCAACCTCAGCAGAGAGGTAGGGGCTGAATGGGCAGTCAGGGAGACTGGACGACCCTCATACCCTTAGGGTTGCCAAACAACCCTGAAGCACCAAGGCAGGGCATTGTTGCTCAGACTACATTGTTGTTGCTGTCTGGTGGAAAGAGGATGACTCCTTGGGCTGATAATCTAGGGCCTTTCACAAGCATTAAATGAATTTACTAAAAATAGGCACTGGAACTATGTAGTAGCTTTATCCTTACTGCCTTTCAGATGCACTAGCTGAAGAGAGTTAATTCTATTTTTGAAATGTCACAGGCAGCCCAGTTATATTTTGATTAGTAACTTTTAAATGGCCAAATACTCTAAGATTTCATTAATCACCACTGGAGGCTTTGCCTTCTCTGATACAATTTCAGAGGGAATTCTATTTCGCAAGAAGAGGTGCTTTTACAAGGAGCTTTGTGAAGCTCTGCCAAAAGTATTTCTAGCCCCAGGAGTGTTGTCACTATTACTAACCTGAAGATTTCTGTGTGATGCAGCCAGCATTGATCTTTGTGATTCAAAAGCCAGAACTGATTGGATTCTCATGGTTACAGTCAATCCAGAGTAGACATGATCTCGGTTTTGTGATATGCTGGCCTTGTAGTTGCATCAGGCTGTGACCATCTTCCATCTTTAACATAACTACTAGATCTTTGTTAAAGAGCCTTAAGAAGCTCCATTAATATCTTAATGAACTTTATGTGCCTTATTTTTTTGTAAGCAGGAACCGAAAGTGTCTGCCTTAAAATGAACTAAATGTACTCTGTAATACACAGTATGCTCCTTAAATATACAGAATGCGTATTAGGTTTTATACTGGTTATAGCTCATTAGCCAAATCTTCAGATGTGTGCAGGGCATATGTGAAAAGGAATGAATAGTCTTTTAGTGTAATATTTTAGGAATACGAAACTTGCAAAACTTTGTGCCACGCCCCTTCTCACAGGGCTTCCACAGATGCCTTCTGTACATCTGTGTCTGTGCCATAACTGCATGAAATCTTATATCAATGCCTTTTCGTTAGTCCTGTAATGCTTTATTATTAAGCAGAGCAGTAACTATTAATAAGAATAAAATTTTGATCTAATTTACGTAATGGCATAAATTTCCTCTACGTATTACTGGAGATACTCCAGCTTGACATCAGATTAACTGAGACCAGAATCAGGCCCTACATTAGGATCCAATCCTTCAAGACAATGGGCACCTCCTGTACTGTGCCAAGTTTCTCAGCTTCCACTTGGTGATGCTTAGTACCTGGCAGGAGCCACTCAGCATCTTACAGGATCAAACTCCTATATATGAATACAGTACAGAGTCTAAACATTCATTAGAGTCTGAGTCAAGTAGTTCAAACCCAGCTGAGAAACAAGAGACACATAATGGGGAACAATCTGATTACAGTACTTTCAGGTACCATGCTGCAAGTTTAAGATGTTCTCTCTATTTTCTCAAATGACTTTAAAACGGTTAATCTGTGCACTGCATGCGGCAATTTGTATTGCTTTAAAAACAGATTCAAATCAGTAATAATTGTTCAGTGTTTTCCTGATTTGACATGATGATTCGTGCATCCCAGACAGACTCTAGAGATGGTGTGAAGGTAAAAGCTAAACAGCTCTGACAGTCAGCTGGGTTCAACTACAGTAACATTTATACAGATCATCAAATATTCCTCAAGAAAAAAGCAGAACAAAACCAAACTAAGTTTGGTATTAGTCATGAGGCCTTGGGCTATATCTGATGAGGTACTGCAAATTCAAAACTCTAGTCAAAATGCTAAAACTCACTACAACAATTATCTATTCCATCAGGTCCCTATTAGTGACAAAAGAGTAAAAACCTGAGTGTGACAATGTGTTGATTTAATAAATATTTATGAGTCTAAACTAAAATATTTCCTGAGTGTTTGTGTATGATAGATACACACACAAATATTTTCAGTTGTCATCAGTAAAAAGGAAATCAAAGATCATTTTTAAAAGGGAATTTTCCACCTAACTTTTCTTTTGTTAAAAATATTTTGACCAACTTTACTCTTCATGTTTTGTGCCAATTTATTAGCTGTGAATCTACTCGTGAAATCCGCATGAAGTGTGGAACAAATACAATTGATGTTTACATTAAGACCTGTCTACATCTACTTTTGCTTTGTCTTTGTATGAAATGGAAAAAATCCAATTCGCCTCTCAGATCCGGCAGTTAGAAAGAAAACATCTTTTTATTTTTGAACTGAGCAAATTAAAAATGGGAGTATAAAACATAGACCACCACCACCACCATAATGTCCTTAATTGAGTCACTTTTCAGAATAAAATAGCATTTTATGATGAGTCTCTTAGTATAGGTTGAAAATATATCAGTCATTTGGGAGGATACTCCAATTTTATAACGTGATTATGCCTGTATTTTAGAAGAAGAAAAAAAATTCCTCTCTGCAGCAGAGCTTCCAAAACAGCCCATGAGCTGGGACTTTTTTCCCCTTCTCAATGACAGCAGATAGCAGGAAACTGCAGATAATTGACAATGTCTCTGTCCCTGGGGAAATAAAAGCTCCATCTCTCCTTTCATTATAGAAACAGTGGTGAAACAGCTGGGTTTAAGCTAATTAGAAGGGAAGGTATTGAAGGGAATAGTCCTTCTACAGAAGGACTCATTTTCAACCAGTGAGAGTGTGTTTTCTATAATGCCAGAATATTTGATAACCAGTGTTTACTTAGACCTGAGCTAAGTGAGTGGTAAATATACTCACAAACATGTTTGCTAAATCTGACTGATGATACAGTACTGGCTGTATACTTGTACCCTTTTTTGTTTGTTTTTCCCATGAATAATTTAGCTAACTGCATTTTGTTCACCTACATTTTTGGGGAGGACCTATTGTGGGGATACATGTGCAAGTCAGCATATAAACAGGCAAATAACTATCTTGGCACTGGGAAGGTTCCCCCAGCCACCTGATATATCCTGACTTCCTGTGTTTTGGAGTTAGAATAATCGAGGCAGAAAGACCATAAACAGGACAGTGAGAAAACCAGTGATTTTCAAACAGACTATGTCAATACAAATAAGTGATCATTTAGTAGCAGCAGCGAGTAGGACAAGTTAAAAGAGACAGGGGGGCTCAGACAGCAGCAAACTCCCTTGCCTGGAGATACATGATCCAGCCCCAGAATTTAGAGCAAGGTGTCTAAACTGAGGCCAGATATGGAGGCAGGTGGAATCTGCACCCAGGACCAATGACAGTATAGAACCATCTTTACACAAGGCACAGGGCCATGTGTGTGGTTCTGCAAACAAATGGGCAACTACTGATGCCAATCTTTCTGAAGCTGCAACAGGAACCCTGTCCATCATCAGGAAAAGTCAGGGCTAGTAGTAGCAGTTCCAGCCAGGAAGGCACACCAACAAGCACAACAATTATTTGGTGTGAACATAAGAGAAAACTATACGTAGACCCTGCTAGACCGCCACATACATCTGGCTTGTATCTTTTTCTCTGACGCAGCTGAGGAGGAGCTCGGCTATTCTTAAATCTGAGGTTCACACAAATAGCCAAATACACTACTCCTGTGCAAAGAAGACAGAAGGGTCCTAAGGGGATGCTGACATCTAATGAAGTCATAACTGAGGGTAGAATTTGGCCTAGGAGTAGAATTTAGCCCTGTGAGTTTATATTGCATACTAGACCCTATTCAAGTCTCGCTGAAATCAGTGGGCATCTTCCCATTAACTTCAATGGCAGTTGGACAAGGCTGATACTGTGCTTTCCACGGCTGAAGTGATTTGTGTATTTGAAATCTTGGCTATTCACCAAGGATTCTTTTGGACTCTGGCTCTTTTGGGATAACTGACTTTTATTTGTAGTGGATCCATAAGCACCTCGCAGCTTTATGTCAATGGAAAGTTTACTTGTCGCTTTGTGAAAGAGATGATCATTTTAACTATTTGTGACATTGCTCGTTAGTCCACGGTTACTTCAACAGGAGCATAAAGGGGCACACACCACCGGTGCAGCCTAGTGGTCAGGCAGGGGTTGGCAGTTTGTCTCCCTCTCTGACATCACCCCCCTTTCCAGTTATAGTTCTATCTTGTGGGGTCTGTCCCTTCTTTGGTGGCTCAGCCCATTCCAGTCCCGGTCTTTTGGCATATATTCCAATCACAGAGAAGTCTTTCAGCACCCTCACAAGCTTCAGGGCTTCCACCTTAGAAGTTGAGGTCTGGGCCTTTGAACGTTCATGGTCTTCCCCAGCTGGATTCTCCACTGAGATAAAGGCTTCTATTGTTGTCCCATTTGTGGGAGTTGGTCGGGGAGTCTACACCCACGCTTTCCACTGGGCTCCAATCCGGGGTGCAATGGTGGACAGCTAAATTCTGCACCTTGGGGTGCTAAGCAGCTGCTTCTCTGTATCCCTTTCTACCCAAGTACCCTTTTCCCGCCACAGTAAATTAAAGAACCACAAATAAAGTTTCTGACTTTCACAATCAGTCACCAATCTCTCCTTTTCAGGCTTTATCAGGACTCTGTTGCCAGGTGTCAGGCAATGAGAGCTCCTGGGCAGTACTTCCCAAAGCTCAGAGCAGAGATCTACCCCCTTCTACCACCTGCTTCCTTCTGAGCTGCTGTGCTTCCCTTTTTAAATGCCACCTCCAGCATGTGTTGGCTTTACAGGTGCAGTAGTGCAGGGCCACCTGGGCCCACAGTTGCTCCTTAACCCCTTGTTCTCCACGGTGGGGTTTGTATGCCTTATCACAAGGGATTGAAAGGCCGCAGTCACTTCCAGACTTCTCTTGTAAGCAAATATTGTGTGCCAAGAGCCTTATCGTAGTAAAATAAATGAATAGACACATGAAACTCCCATGGCTGTAACTTCTTGCAAAAAAAAATTTTATATATAAAAGGGGAGTGGGGGAGGAAGATACCATTAGAAAGGAAAACTAACACCAATCGCTTTCTTTAAACATATAGTTATTGCAACCAAAACTAGAGACGGTTCATTGGCGCAGCACTGGAGCGGCGGTTTGCCTCCAATGCCTTTTGGTAGGTGTTTCTGCAGCTCCTTCACTTTGACCCTGCACGGCAGTGTGTCATGTTCATGGTCCCTTTCTGTCGTGCATCATGAAATCTGTCCATAGGTATCATAATTCCTACAGCTGGAGCGCAGTTGGGACTGGACAGCTTCCTCTCCCCAAATGCTGATGAGGTCCAGCAGCTCAGCATTGCTCCAAGCGGGGGATCACCTGCTGCGTGGAGCAGGCCTGGCCACGGGGAAAGATGCGCTGAGATCACTGCATGCGTCCCTGAGCAAACAGGAAGGGGACATTCAAAATTCCCAAGGAATTTAAGGGGTGAGGCTCACAGTTGGTCATCTGAGGGTAGGGCAGTAGAGTTCAAACCGATGACCAGAGAGGCAAGAACAGGCATTGTGGGACACCTCCCGGAGGCCAATCACAGCGCTGTAATCGACCAGGGTGTCTACACTGGCACTGTGGTATTGTAGCCCCGGCACAGAAAGCTCTACGCCTGTTGTCAGGCTGTTTTTTTTTGTTTTTTTTTTTACAGCTCTGCAACTGTACAGTTTCTGCTCAGTAAAGTGGCTTGGCAGTGCGTACACCTCGGGAGTTACACTGCAGAAATCTGCTTTACTGTGCAGAAACTTGCCAGTGTAGACAAGGCCTGAGAATGGTCTTCCAGCCACTTGTGCATCCACCTTCTAGTTGGTTCATCTAGGCTATATTTCTCTAGTTTGTTTATGAGAAGGCCATATGAGACTGTATCAAAAGCCTTACTGAAGTTGAGATATGACATCTATTGCTTCCCTCCTATCCACAAAGCTTATTACCCTGTCAAAGAAGGATATTAGGTTGGTTTGACATGATTTGCTCTTGACAAATCCATGCTGACTATTTCTTCAAAGGTGCTTATACATTGATGGTTTGATAATTTGCTCCATTATCCTTTTCAGATACTGAAGTTAAGCCGAGTGGTCTATAATTCCCTGGGTTGTCCTTATTCCATTTTTTAAATAGGTACTATATTTGCCCTTTTCCAGCCCTCAGGTTTCTCTTCTGTCTTCTCCACGAGTTCTCAAATATAAATTGCTAATGGCTCAAAGACCTTTTCAGCCCATCCCTTAAGTATTCTAGGATGTGTTTCATCAGGCCCTACTGACTTGAAGACATCTAGCTTGTCTAAAGAAAAGGAGTACTTGTGGCACCTTAGAGACTAACCAATTTATTTGAGCATGAGCTTTCGTGAGCTACAGCTCACTGAAGTGAGCTGTAGCTCACGAAAGCTCATGCTCAAATAAATTGGTTAGTCTCTAAGGTGCCACAAGTACTCCTTTTCTTTTTGCGAATACAGACTAACACGGCTGTTCCTCTGTAGCTTGTCTAAGTAATTCTTCACTTGGTTTTTCTTCATTTTACCATTCGATCCTACCCCATTTACATTGATGTTCACTATGTTAATTGTCCAATCACTGCTAAATTTTTTGGTGAAAACTGAAACAAAAAAGGCATTTAACACTTTGGTCATTGCTGAGTTTTCTGTTATTGCCTTTCCCTCCTCATTTAGTAATGGCCTACTCTCTCTCTGGTCTTCCTCTTGATTCTCATATATTTGTCAAATGCTTTCTCGTAACCGTTCATATCCCAGTTTAATCCCATTTTGTGGCTTGGTCTTTCTAAATTTGTCCCTACATGCTTGTGTTGCTTTTTTATATTCATCCTTTGTAATCTGACCTAATTCCACTTGTATGACTCTTTTTTGAGTTTCAGGTCATTGCAGAGCTCCTAGTTAAGCCAGCATGGCCTTTTACCATACTTCCTGTCTTTTCTTCACATCAGTTTAGTTTGCTCTTGTGCCCTTAATAATGTCTCCTTGAAAAACCGCCAACTCTCCTGAACAATTTTTTCCCCTTAGACTTGCTTCCCACAGGATCTTACCTACCAATCCAGAGTTTGCTAAAGTCTGCCATCTTCAAGTCTGGCGTCTTTATTCTGTTTTATCCCTCAGAATCATGAACTCTATCATTTCATGATCACTTTCTCCCAAGCTGCCTTCTACCTTCAGATTCTCAACAAATTCCTCGCTGTTTGTCAGAATCAAATCCAGAATAGCCTCTCCCCTAGTTGTTTTCTCCACCGTCTGTAATAAAAAGCTATCTCTAATGCATTCCAAAACCTTGTTGGATAATCTGTGCCTTGCTGTATTATTTTTCCAACAGATGTCTGGGTAGTTGAAGTCCTGCACCACCACCAGCAAGTCGTGTTTTGGATGATTTTGTTAACTGTTTAAAAAAAACAAAAAAACAAATCCTCATCCACCTCTTCTTCCTAGTTAAGTGGTCTATAGTAGAACCCTACCATGACATCACCCTTGTTTTTTTACCCCTTTCATCCTTACCCAGAGACTTTCAACAGGTCTGCTTCCCACTTTTGTCTGCTCAACCTCAGTGCATGTGTATACATCTTTGATAGGCAAGGCAATACCTCCTCCCTTTTTCCCCTGCTTTTCCTTCCTGAACAAGCTGTTCCCCCCTTCTATACCAATATTCCAGTCATGTGAATGATCCCAGCAAGTTTTTGTGATGCCAATTATGTCATAATTGCAATTATTCACTAGTATTTCTAGTTCTTCCTGTTTATTCCCCCTACTTCTTGCATTATAACATAAGAATGGCCATACAGATATCTAAGATGTTTGTTAGATTTCCCTTCCATGTTCCCTGTTGTCTATTCTTTGTCCATGCTGTGATGTCCTATGTTCCCCCAGATTCCAACCCTTCACCCAGGTCTCCATGCTTTGGATTTACCTATGGGATTTTGTCTCCTGCCCCTGTCGAACCTAGTTTAAGAATAGGAGCACACTTTATTCTATTCCACATAGGTTTTTATGCTACACTCATTACTGTAGTATCTGAGTGCCTTCCAGAAGTGCATTAAGCAAAATGACTAACATCGGTCACACGTTGTTTGTTCTTTCATCCTCCCCCTAGAGGGGGAAGTGTGTGTAGTGGTGTGTCTTGTTGAGATAGATTCTTTTTAAATATACATGTTGCAATGTGTTTATATTGCAGAAGGCAAGGTCAAATACATGTGCCTTGCACTTGGAGCGGAAGGTGTTAAGGTTTGTGATGGTCCTTGTGATTGGGTTGCTGTTCTCTTCTGCTGGGTAACAGGCACGTGAGCACCATCTAATGAACCATACTTGGCTACCAGAACAAAATCATTTGCACTTGTTCCATCCGAATCAAAAGCAATGAGATATTCCTAAATAACTGCAGATATATATTAAGCAGCACGCATCCCAGGACAATATCTACTGGTGCATGGCTGGTATGAGCTGTGAGAGAAAGTTAACTTGAGTATATCGAAAAAAACAGCTTGGTGAGCTCGTATGGTTTCAGCAATATTGCTGTGGAAAAACAACATTATAGAGATTGAACTTTAAATGAGAGAGCTCATTCCTTCTGACTGTTGCTGCTGGATCACGACTGGGGGTGAAGGAGGTTGTTGCTATCCTCACCCCTGCTGCCTCCAACAACAGTAGGTATTTGAAGGAAGGCTGCTAGAAACCTCCTCCCATTTCCAGCAGAAACAAAATTGCTAGGCTAATTTGTATCAGACAGCTCTGCCTTTCCTTACTGACATATGGAACATCATCTCAGAGAGACCTTTATTCAGCATCCGGGGGGCTCTGAGTCTCATTTCTCGTTCCACTGAAAATATTAGTATTGGGGGTAATTTATCTGAAGTCTTGTGTCCCTTTTCAGTTTAAACAGTCTCCATGTCAAACGTGTTTTTACAATGATGCATTTTATTGTATACATTTTAAAAACTAGTTTTGGTGGACTCCTGTTTTTCAGACTAAACATCAGAGGAGAAGTCCTTAGAGAATTCACCTTAAATATTTGCACACGGAGCCCAAATAAGTGAAAACTTTCATTTTAATAACCCAAGTTAATAGCAACATGGTAAAGTAATTTGGGTTTAAAAATATAGGGGGGTCTGATTCTTACACTCACTAGTTTTATGCTGATGTAATTCCACTGACAGCGGTAGAACTAGGTCAGAGTTATGCCAGTATGAGAGCAGAACCGGTGCTAGGATTTTAACCTGACAATATCCCCTTCAAATTTTGATAAAATATACCTTTGGGGCTAAAACCGGCTTGCCTTGCTAACATGCAACTCCGACTGATGTCAAGCAAGACAAGCAGTATTTGTCCCCGTTTTTGTGTAGTACCATAATTAACTCCTTCCCTGCGGTTCCCTCCATTGTTTTATTCGCTCCTTTTCTTGGAGTGCTTAATACGTGCCTGCTTTCTTGGGCATCGTAGCAGAAACTGTCCTTTCCCCGGCTTGCTTTGCCGTCAGAGAAATATGGGAAGCTTTCCCCCCCCCGGTGTGTTCCTTAACCTTGGTTTAATGCACACAAAACAGAGTTATTTGGCTGTAACTAGGCAAGGAAAAATGATTTTCTGTAGGTACTAAGTGGCTCCCACAGGACAAATGGGTTCAGAGTACCTGCCCTCTTTCTTATTTGTTGCCTCTACATTTGTTTTAAATGGACATCTGGACTCAGAGTATGAAATGCAGTCACTGATGTGTCTGATTCTGTTCCATTACATCAGCATAAATACAGGGTAATCCCACTGGATTTATACGGATGTAAACAAGCAAAATTTGGTCCATTGTGGCTATAGGAGTGTAACTGAGAGAGCAGAACATGGCATCTGATTGGATTGGATTTTCATCTTCTTTTGTTTTGTTTTTAAATTAAATAAATTTGTACAAATTTGCTGAATTCTTTTGTTAGTTCAGTTTATTATAATTATCTTTCATATGCGATCGAGTTTTCTTAGATGTAATTGAATAATGATTTCTACGTACATCTTAAATGAGGCTGTATTGATCACTGATTGATCTTTGTCAGTTACAGAATCTGTAAAGTGCTTTTTAAAATGTGAGGAAAAAAATCTTCTACTCTAAGCACCAGTGTTAGGTAGGTAGGTAGGTAGACTAATGCTAATAAAGAACAAACCTAAAAACCATGCCAAGAACTACTAATTTGGGCTCAAATTCCACCCATCACTGAATCCACAAAGACTACTCACGTAGGCGCAGAATGATGACTTTAATAGTGTTGCACTGTAACAAACAGGGCAGAATTTGTTCCAGTATCTGAGGGGCCAAACTAATGAAAGGTTCTTGAAGGAATTACCTGACTCACCCCACAAACAAGCACTCTACAACTGGATGCATTATATGGAATTTCACCGTTGGCTCACCAGACAACAGGGACCGATGGTTGGATCGACTGTCATACATTCTATATGCCTAGAAAAGGTCTGTTCTATATCAGGTTGCAAATGCTGGCATCACTGATGATCCTAGTGAATAAACAGTTGGTGCAGGTAATGTTCTTTACTGATCAAAAGTATCAAGCAATAGACAGAAGGGTTAATTATGGAAACAATTGGCCAATCCGCTCTGAAGTAGGTGTGACTCCAAGGGAAGTCCGCATCCATGGTGGTGATAAACAGTAACTGTAAATTACATATCAAGCATTAAATGGTAACATAGAGCAACTTTCACAGATTTTGCATTCAGTGGCTGTATAAAACGAAGGTGTAATTTACACACGGAGGGAATAAAAGGGAAGATGTTGACAGGAAGAGCAAGCTAACAAGAGGCAGATTTAAGATAAAGTGGTCCGTGGGAGCGCAGCTTTGTAATTCCTGCCTCTTGGTGGTAGTTCTGCTGTAACCCTCGTTCATCGGTGTCAGAGGCAGTGGACTGATATGGGGTTAACGTGACCACACTTTTTTGAGCGTAAGAAAGTAATCGGAGCTAGCTAGATGCAGAATGGCCAAGCTACTACTGTAGTGCTCTGGCGGTAGAAACTTATTTGTCCTCTCCCATCCAGAATAAACAAACTGCATTTGTACTCAGTATCCATTTCAGCAATGTCTGAGTAGAGAAATTAAACAGGCTCATCACCAAGCAGAGCATAAAATATAATTTTCAAGGCCTTTCAGTCAGTAAAATGATAAAGACTCTTAATGGCTACTCTGTAAAAAGTAAATGATGAGAGATTAATTAAAAAGCATCAACCATTTAATATAGTAATTCTGTTTCACTCAGTGAAGTAATGATATGTTACTCATTACTTTGTTGTTAAAGGCACACTGTCAGGTGTGTTAAGACAACATATTGTACTTAACTCCTTTACGGTGCTTTTCATTGGTAGGTCTAAAAGCACTTCACAATCTTCAGTGAAGCATTATTATTGCTGTTTTTCAGATGGGAAACTGAGACCCAGAGAGGCTAAATGACTTACCCAAGGTCACACAGGAAGCCAGTGATGGAACAGGGAACTGAACCCAGGGCTCCCAAGTCCTAGGCGGCTAGTGCCATAACTACTGGATCAGCCTTCCTTCATAACATACCCTATAGCTATTTATTCTTGTACCAAATATGAATATTACAACAACATATTTAATTTGATCTTTCCAACACTTAACAAATGTGCCCATTGCAATAGCACCTACATAAAAACACACCAGAGCTGGGTGTTATTTAGTTCCATAGCACCTATATGTTGCTTTATTCATCTTTAGGCTACAGGATAAGTGCCGAAGAAACTTTATCTATAGCATGTAATCATGCAGTTAAACATTGTATTATAATAATATACATGCATGGTGGGGAGGAGGTCAGGTTGTGTGTTCAAATTTAACTTTTTCACTTCTTGGCTTCTGAGAATTTAAATCAATAACCTGAATGTTACATTAGAGGAGTTTTTGTGTTTTAGTACAGATATATAAAATGTTAGGATTTGTCTTTAAAATCCCATTGGTGGTTATTAGTCACATGGCCAACTTTATTTTAACTGTTAAACCCTGAAACATGTAGGAGGCAGTAGCGTAATAATGACCTCAACACCAGGGGTGAAAGTAACATTAACCACTTACCGGTGCGGGGCCTCAGGGAGAAGGTGCGGGGCTGGGGGTCAGCCTCCCCCAGCCAGCCCATCCACGCTGCCTGGCCCCGGAGGTGGATCGGGGGGGGCGAGGCAAAAGGGGCAACAACGTTAAAGCGCTGCCATGGCAGCACTTTAACGTCGGCTGCATACGGGCCAGTACCGGCAGCCACTTTTTACTGGTACACCGTACCAGCCCATACCAGCCTACTTTCATCCCTGCTCAACACTAAGGTACAATTTGCATACCCTGACCTCCCACACATCCGCCAGCCGGCCCTGTTAGCATGCCAGACCTCAACCAAAGTCTTACAGAATGTCATAGAGGTGACGCCAAGAGAATATTAAATAAATCCAAGTATTCTATGGAAATGAGTTTGAAACCTTATAGAACTGTACAGAGAATGATCTCTATTTCCTATCTACAGGTTTTCTGAACCATTCTATAGAATTCTGCAGCAGGGATATAATTCTCTATCAAATTCTGTGGGATGGTTCAAAAACATATAGAAAGGTTATTTTCTAATAAATTCTATAGGTCTTTTCCATAAAGGCCTTTCCTTCCCCCCAGTTCTGCTCCTTGGGGCAAACAGGAGGGGGTTAGTTAAGAAGAAAAGACAATCACTTTCTCTCCCCCAAAATTCGTTATAATCAGACTTACACTTACATTCTCGGTGTTACACCAATGCACTTGTGTAACTGAAAGATTGGCACTTTGTCTATCTGCCTTTGTATTTTCTTCTACTTACATACAGCACATGGTCAGAATCTTGTGAACATGATTTAGTTCTTGCTATGGTAATTACAGTCAGACCTAGTAAATCCAAATCAGATAACTCCATTTGTATGCAGATTTTAAAAAACCCACAACCCTCAGTTGAAGAAGCCAATAGTACACTTCGTACATGCTACAAGATTAATTACTACCGGGGTGCTGGAATTATTTGTATAGTGTGTGTCATAAATATAAAGGGAAGGGTAAACCCCTTTGAAATCCCTCCTGGCCAGGGGAAAGCTCCTCTCACCTGTAAAGGGTTAAGAAGCTAAAGGTAACCTTGCTGGCACCTGACCAAAATGACCAATGAGGAGACAAGATACTTTCAAAAGCTGGGAGGAGGGAGACAAACAAAGGGTTTGTGTCTGTCTGTGTGCTGCTCTTGCCAGGGACAGAACAGGAATGGAGTCTTAGAACTTTTAGTAAGTAATCTAGCTAGGTATGTGTTAGATTATGATTTCTTTAAATGGCTGAGAAAAGAATTGTGCTGAATAGAATAACTATTTCTGTCTGTGTATCTTTTTTGTAACTTAAGGTTTTGCCTAGAGGGGTTCTCTATGTTTTTGAATCTAATTACCCTGTAAGATATCTACCATCCTGATTTTACAGGGGGGATTTCTTTATTTCTATTTACTTCTATTTTTTATTAAAAGTCTTCTTGTAAAAACTGAATGCTTTTTCATTGTTCTCAGATCCAAGGGTTTGGGTCTGTGGTCACCTATGAAAATTGGTGAGGCTTTTTATCCAACATTTCCCAGGAAAGGGGGGGTGCAAGTGTTGGGAGGATTGTTCATTGTTCTTAAGATCCAAGGGTCTGGGTCTGTAGTCACCTAGGCAAATTGGTGAGGCTTTTTACCAAACCTTGTCCAGGAAGTGGGGTGCAAGGTTTTGGGAAGTATTTTGGGGGGAAAGACGCGTCCAAACAGCTCTTCCCCAGTAACCAGTATTAGTTTGGTGGTGGTAGCGGCCATTCCAAGGATAACGGGTGTAATATTTTGTACCTTGGGGAAGTTTTGACCTAAGCTGGTAAAGATAAGCTTAGGAGGTTTTTCATGCAGGTCCCCACATCTGTACCCTAGAGTTCAGAGTGGGGGAGGAACCTTGACATGGTGGCACAGTGGTGGGATTAACCTGAAATCATTTGAGATCCAGTTGAGATTTTTTGAACTAGAAATACAGATTTTAAAAAGGAAAATTTTTTTTTCTTTGGAAAGAAAGTCCAGAAAGCAGCTTTGAAACTGAAAGCAGCTTGGTTTCTCTCTGCTTTGTGGCCAAGCAGAGACAAAAGGGGATTATCTTGTGAATTGCAGGTTTTTTTTGCCTGGAGGCAGGGTACTTAACTCCTGCAGGGAAATCTTCCAATCCAGAGGTTTTTTTTTCTTTTCTTCCTAAAAGTAAATAGGGGGTGTGTGTTCTACCCATTTGCTTTTTCTTTGGGCTGGGTAAGCAGGTTTCCAAGTAGTTGGAGGTTTTTTGCTTTAATTTGGGCCCAGAGCAGAGACAAGGGAATTGTCTTTTTCTGTAGGCTGACAATCACTATCAGAGAATAGGTATTCTATTGCAGCACAGCAAAATTTTACAGCCAAGTTTTGTTTGTTTATTTCTAAACCTCAGGTGTAAAGTTAGTTAAAAACAGAGAGGTTAGAATGACCAAATCCTCAGCTCGACTACAGCTGGAATTAGCCAAATTTCAGGCTGAGGAAAGACAAAGGGAACATGAAAGACAGATAGAACTCATGCGGCTGGAGAAGGAGGTACAGGAGGCTGCCCACAAGAGGGAAATGGAGGCAAGGAAGCATGTGGAGGAGGAGAAGGAAAAAGAGAGGAAGCATGTGGAGGAGGAGAAGGAAAAAGAGAGGAAGCATGTGGAGGAGGTGGAGAGGATAAAGGCCCAGCAGAATATACCAACAAACCCTAGCAATCCTTCTCCAGGTACCACTTCCCATCCCAGAAAGTTCCCCACCTACAAGGCAGGTGATGATACTGAGGCCTTCTTAGAAAACTTTGAAAGGGCCTGCCTTGGGTACAACATCTCTACTGACCAATACATGGTAGAGCTGAGGCCGCAGCTCAGTGGACCCTTAGCTGAGGTGGCAGCTGAAATGCCTAAAGAACACATGAACAAGTATGAACTGTTTAAATCCAAGGCGAGACTCAGAATGGGGATAACACCCGAGCAGTCTCGTCGGAGGTTCAGAGCCCTAAGGTGGAAACCAGACATGTCATTTACCCGACATGCCTACCACATTGTGAAACATTGGGATGCCTGGATATCAGGAGCAAGTGTTGAATCTCCAGTAAATTTGCCCTTCCTAATGCAAATGGAACAATTCTTAGAGGGTGTTCCTGAGGAAATAGAAAGATACATCCTAGACGGGAAGCCCAAAACTGTAATCGAGGCAGGAGAGATTGGAGCCAGATGGGTGGAGGTGGCAGAGAAGAAGAAAACTGGTCGCAGTTGGAGCGGAGACCAGAAGGGACCACCCCAGACCACACCCTATTACCGGGGGCCGCCCAAAGCCCCACCTACCTCCCAAAGAACCCTCCAGACCCCTTATCGTCCCACCACCCCGTTCTCCAGCAACCCTCCTCGCCCCAGTGACCCGTCAGCTGGACGATGTTTTAAGTGTAACGAGCTGGGGCATGTAAAGGCCAACTGCCCCAAGAACCCCAACAGATTACAGTTCATTGCACCGGAATCACACCAGAGGTCCACAGGCCTAGATACCTCCCAGATACCCTTGGAGCGGAGGGAAACTGTGAGTGTGGGCGGGAAGAAGGTCACCGCGTGGAGGGACACCGGAGCACAAGTGTCAGCTATCCATGCTTCCTTAGTGGACCCCAATTTAATCAACCCAGAGATCCAAGTGACGATTCAACCCTTCAAGTCCAACTCTTTCAATTTGCCTACAGCCAAGTTGCCTGTCCAGTACAAGGGCTGGTCAGGAATGTGGACTTTTGCAGTCTATGATGATTATCCCATCCCCATGCTGTTGGGGGAAGACTTGGCCAATCATGTGAAACAGGCCAAGAGGGTGGGAACGGTCACCCGCAGCCAGGCTAAACAAGCCGTGAGGCCTAGCTCTGTTCCGGAAACTTCTATCAGGACCCGGTCAGAGGTGATGGACCTGGACCCCAGGCCAATGTCTGCAACAGCAGTAGTGGATCCAGTCCCAGAGACCCAGACGGAACCAGTCCCAGAACCGGAACCAGCCGAACAACCAACACCAGACCCCGTGTCAGCACTGAATCCAGTACTTGCAACCTCAACACCAGAGGGCCCCACCGAACCTGAACTGGCAGCAGCCGATAACCCTACACAAGAGGCTCAGCCGGAGCCTGAATCCCAACATAGTGCACCAGCGGAGAGCGGTTCACAGTCAACAGAAACAGCTCCATCCCCTATATCGCTTCCAGAGGGACCAAGCCTAGGTCCACAATCCCATGAGGAACTGATGTCTCCAGCATCAAGAGAACAGTTCCAGACCGAACAGGAAGCAGATGAAAGCCTCCAGAGAGCTTGGACGGCGGCACGGAGCAACCCACCGCCTCTCAGCTCTTCTAATCGATCCAGGTTTGTTATAGAAAGAGGACTTTTATACAAGGAAACTCTTTCTGGTGGACACCAGGAAGACTGGCATCCTCAGAGACAGTTGGTAGTTCCAACTAAATACCGGGCCAAGCTCTTGAGCTTAGCCCATGATCACCCTAGTGGCCATGCTGGGGTGAACAGGACCAAAGACCATTTGGGGGGGTCATTCCACTGGGAGGGAATGGGCAAGGATGTTTCTACCTATGTCCAGTCTTGTGAGGTGTGCCAAAGAGTGGGAAAACCCCAAGACCAGGTCAAAGCCCCTCTACAACCCCTCCCCATCATTGAAGTTCCATTTCAGCGAGTAGCTGTGGATATTCTGGGTCCTTTTCCGAAAAAGACACCCAGAGGGAAGCAGTACATACTGACTTTCATGGATTTTGCCACCCGATGGCCAGAAGCAGTAGCTCTAAGCAACACCAGGGCTAAAAGTGTGTGCCAGGCACTAGCAGACATTTTTGCCAGGGTAGGTTGGCCCTCCGACATCCTCACAGATGCAGGGACTAATTTCCTGGCAGGAACTATGAAAAACCTTTGGGAAGCTCATGGGGTAAATCACTTGGTTGCCACTCCTTACCACCATCAAACAAATGGCATGGTGGAGAAGTTTAATGGAACTTTGGGGGCCATGATACGTAAATTTGTAAATGAGCACTCCAATGATTGGGACCTAGTGTTGCAGCAGTTGCTCTTTGCCTACAGAGCTGTACCACATCCCAGTTTAGGGTTTTCCCCATTTGAACTTGTATATGGCCGTGAGGTTAAGGGGCCATTGCAGTTGGTGAAGCAGCAATGGGAGGGATTTACACCTTCTCCAGGAACTAACATTCTGGACTTTGTAACCAACCTACAAAACACCCTCCGAACCTCTTTAGCCCTTGCTAGAGAAAACTTACAGGATGCTCAAAAAGAACAAAAAGCCTGGTATGATAAACATGCCAGAGAGCGTTCCTTCAAAGTAGGAGACCAGGTCATGGTCTTAAGGGCGCTCCAGGCCCATAAAATGGAAGCATCGTGGGAAGGGCCATTCACGGTCCAGGAGCGCCTGGGAGCTGTTAATTATCTCATAGCATTCCCCACATCCAACCGAAAGCCTAAGGTGTACCATATTAATTCTCTAAAGCCCTTTTATTCCAGAGAATTAAGGGTTTGTCAGTTTACAGCCCAGGGAGGAGACGACGCTGAGTGGCCTGAAGGTGTTTACTACGAAGGGAAATGTGCTGGTGGTGTGGAAGAGGTGAACCTCTCCATGACCCTTGGGCGTATGCAGCGACAGCAGATCCAGGAGCTGTGCACTAGCTACGCGCCAACGTTCTCAGCCACCCCAGGACTGACTGAACGGGCATACCACTCCATTGACACAGGTAATGCTCACCCAATTAGGGTCCAACCTTACCGGGTGTCTCCTCAAGCTAAAACTGCTATAGAACGGGAGATCCAGGATATGTTACAGATGGGTGTAATCCGCCCCTCTGAAAGTGCATGGGCATCTCCAGTGGTTCTAGTTCCCAAACCAGATGGGGAAATACGTTTTTGCGTGGACTACCGTAAGCTAAACGCTGTAACTCGCCCAGACAACTATCCAATGCCACGCACAGATGAACTATTAGAGAAACTGGGACGGGCCCAGTTCATCTCTACCTTGGACTTAACCAAGGGGTACTGGCAGGTACCGCTAGATGAATCTGCCAAGGAAAGGTCAGCCTTCATCACACATCTCGGGCTGTATGAATTTAATGTACTCCCTTTCGGGCTGCGAAATGCACCCGCCACTTTCCAAAGACTTGTAGATGGTCTCCTAGCGGGATTAGGAGAATATGCAGTCGCCTACCTTGACGATGTGGCCATATTTTCGGATTCCTGGGCAGACCACCTGGAACATCTACAAAAAGTCCTTGAGCGCATAAGGGAGGCAGGACTAACTGTTAAGGCTAAGAAGTGTCAAATAGGCCTAAACAGAGTGACTTACCTTGGACACCAGGTGGGTCAAGGAACTATCAGCCCCCTACAGGCCAAAGTGGATGCTATCCAAAAGTGGCCTGTCCCAAAGTCAAAGAAACAGGTTCAATCCTTCTTAGGCTTGGCCGGTTATTACAGACGATTTGTACCGCACTACAGCCAAATCGCTGCCCCACTGACAGACCTAACCAAAAAGAAACAGCCAAATGCTGTTCAGTGGACCGGAAAGTGTCAGAAGGCCTTTAACAAGCTTAAAGCGACACTCATGTCTGACCCTGTACTAAGGGCCCCAGACTTTGACAAACCGTTCCTAGTAACCACAGATGCGTCCGAGCGTGGTGTGGGAGCAGTTTTAATGCAGAAAGGACCTGATCAAGAATTCCACCCTGTAGTGTTTCTCAGCAAAAAACTGTCTGAGAGGGAAAGCAACTGGTCAGTCACTGAAAAAGAATGTTACGCCATTGTCTACGCTCTGGAAAAGCTACGCCCATATGTTTGGGGACGGCGTTTCCACCTGCAAACCGACCATGCTGCACTGAAGTGGCTTCACACCGTCAAAGAAACTAACAAAAAACTTCTTCGGTGGAGTTTAGCTCTCCAAGATTTTGATTTCGACATCCAACACATCTCAGGAGCTTCTAACAAAGTGGCTGATGCACTCTCCCGTGAAAGTTTCCCAGAGTCAAATGGTTAAAATCGTCCTTGAGATGTGGAAAATATTGTTAGTCTTTATGTACTTGGTAGTATATTTAGAGATGCATGTGTCTTATTAACTCTGTTTTTCCTAGAGCTCCAGGAAGAAATCCCAGCCAGTGTTTCACCCTAGCTGAGATTTGGGGGGCGTGTCATAAATATAAAGGGAAGGGTAAACCCCTTTGAAATCCCTCCTGGCCAGGGGAAAGCTCCTCTCACCTGTAAAGGGTTAAGAAGCTAAAGGTAACCTTGCTGGCACCTGACCAAAATGACCAATGAGGAGACAAGATACTTTCAAAAGCTGGGAGGAGGGAGACAAACAAAGGGTTTGTGTCTGTCTGTGTGCTGCTCTTGCCAGGGACAGAACAGGAATGGAGTCTTAGAACTTTTAGTAAGTAATCTAGCTAGGTATGTGTTAGATTATGATTTCTTTAAATGGCTGAGAAAAGAATTGTGCTGAATAGAATAACTATTTCTGTCTGTGTATCTTTTTTGTAACTTAAGGTTTTGCCTAGAGGGGTTCTCTATGTTTTTGAATCTAATTACCCTGTAAGATATCTACCATCCTGATTTTACAGGGGGGATTTCTTTATTTCTATTTACTTCTATTTTTTATTAAAAGTCTTCTTGTAAAAACTGAATGCTTTTTCATTGTTCTCAGATCCAAGGGTTTGGGTCTGTGGTCACCTATGAAAATTGGTGAGGCTTTTTATCAAACCTTGTCCAGGAAGTGGGGTGCAAGGTTTTGGGAAGTATTTTGGGGGGAAAGACGCGTCCAAACAGCTCTTCCCCAGTAACCAGTATTAGTTTGGTGGTGGTAGCGGCCATTCCAAGGATAACGGGTGTAATATTTTGTACCTTGGGGAAGTTTTGACCTAAGCTGGTAAAGATAAGCTTAGGAGGTTTTTCATGCAGGTCCCCACATCTGTACCCTAGAGTTCAGAGTGGGGGAGGAACCTTGACAGTGTGGTTGCTGAGAGCCATTGAACTAAACTGCAAACCCTGTATATAATGGAAACCACTTCAAGCCGGAGGTGTGGCAGCACCCCCTGTTCTAGCACCTATGGTTACTACTAAAATCTTTGAGACACAGAGACTTGTGGATAAATCAAGCATTGAATAATCAGATCTCACTGCATTCGTTATTATTGAATTGCAAGGTATGTATCCTGAGTAACTTTCCCTTGCATAAATTAAAGCTGCATAAATTTATAACACTATTTTCTCACATTCTGTTATTAAAAACATTCACTGTGAACTTGATATGCTGTTAAGGATCATATGAGAATCACACTATGGCTTGCACTCCAGTACCCTCACTCTTTTCTTTCTCTCCTTTGCTAGGATTGCAGAGTTCTCAGATTCATATGGTAGTAAAAGGTAGTCAGAAGTTGTTTAACCATTTGCTCCATGCACTGTTTGGTCATAGATAATTGTGTTCTGCCCTTTTGCCAGTGAATGTAGCTAGACTCTTGTTTAAATGGTGATTACATGGGAACACCAACCGTCAGATTGTGACATACTCAGATACAACAGTGATGAGATATCAATACCTTCACAGATAGAATATGGTTCCAATGAAGAATCTAACTGACTGATAATGCAAATGTCTCAAGGAGCCCTTCTCTAGTGCCCTATTCAGTGCTAGAACTAAGTAATCTCAGTGTAATGAGTGAAAATCTAAAACCACAGACGTGAGGAAGTTCAAATGTGAAGTTCCCACAGCAACTCCCTTATCCACGCACAAAAATAAAGTGATTTGTATGAATGTAAATGTTGCTCAATTTCTGCAATTTATACACAATGTGTGAGTAACGATTGGTGTGGGATCCATTACATTGAATTTACTGGTCTTGATTCTCCACTAAAGCTTGTGGGGAGGTTCTGCAAAAAACATTAACTTTGAAAACTGAAATATTTTGGCTAAAATATTAAATGTATTTATTTTTAATTCAGAAATACTGCCATGGTGCCTCATGCTCCCATTCTCCTATACAGGTGGGGCTTCCTGCTCAATATATGTTCCATGATGCACCATGGTGTCCGCTCTTGATGAAAGGAGGTGGTGCATAATGGAAAATGAAGTCCAGCTGGGAATCCTGGCCCATCAAGGAGAATGGAAACATGAGACAAATGAACTACCACTCCCATGGGGCACTGTGATGACATATCTGAATCAAAATAGAATCACAGAAGTTTTGGACTGGAAGGGACCTTGAGAAGGCAACTAGTCCACTCCCCACTCTCAATTAGATTTCAGATGAAAACTTTTTGGTTTTAGGGCATTTGTGTTTTTCAGTGAAAAAACTGAAATTGTCTGTGGAAAGCAGACATACACTTTACAAAATGAATTATTTTGCAAAGTGTGAGAACTCCATCTTCTGTCAGAACAGTTGAATGGAAAGTTTTTTGGCCAGCCCTATTCTCCACTGCCTTGCAGTTGTGTAGTCTTTTCCACCTGTGCACAGTGAGTGTAAAACACTACCATCTGACATGGTAGCACTTTACACCAGCTTCATACAGATGTCAATGACTGCACAAAGACCAAGGCAGTGATGAATCAGGGCCATGCTCTTACATGGGTAGAGCATGTAAATACACTAAACTTGCATTATGTTTTTTTTTAAATGGGAAGATTTAGAAAAGAAACCCCCCATTGGATAATTGCACAGTGAAAAGAAACTATAACATATAGGAGGGCTGAGGTTCCTTTCTTGCCTTCAGCTGAGACATGTGGGACTCAAACAGGTTGAGAGTTCAGCACCTGCACTTACTGACATGAGAACACATTGAAACAAAGGTTTTGTGGGCCAACTTACACATACAGAGATGCAGGTACATCTCCACCAATTTCAGTGGGAGTAGCACATGGTTATTTGAGGACAGTATTTGAAATCTGAGTATCCTTAATACACCATTCCTAAATTTTAATATTGATTGAACTCTTAGTATTCTTAATTCTTAGAATGTCCTCTACCCAGCACGTGGATCCTGCACTGGCAGAGGAATGGACTGGCACTTTCCATCTCTTGCTACTATGATTTATCTGAATGTCTAATAGCTGAAATAAATGCAGCTATGTTTATTCCAATGGGTGGCTATCCAGATTAACACAACTTGTATTTGTGTATACATCTAAATAAGTGCACTCAGTGAGCACTAAAATGAGTAAGGAAAATGTCACATGGTCCTATAGGCCAGTGGTTCTCAAACTAGGGGCGCTGCTTGTTCAGGGAAAGGCCCTGTCGGGCCAGGCTGGTTTGTTTACTTGCCGTGTCTGCAGGTTCAACCAATCGCGGATCCCACTGGCCGCAGTTCACCGGTGCAGGTCAATGGGGCCTGTGGGAAGCGGCGCGGGCCGAGGGACGTGCTGGCCGCCCTTCCTGCAGCCCCCATTGGCCTGGAGCGGCGAACCGCGGCCAGTGGGAGCCGCGATCAGCTGAACCTGACGCGGCAGGTAAACACACGGGCCCGGCCCACCAGGGCCTTTCCCTGCACAAGTGGCACCCCTAGTTTGAGAACCACTGCCGTAGACTGTTCTTATTTCCCAACTAAATTTTTGCAAAATGTACCTACCTAACCACACACTCCTTACCTTGCCCCCTCCAAGAAGTGCTAAACAAAGTGGGACTGCTAGAGTTTGTGCTCAGTAAGAGAGGCCATTCAGAGGCACCCCACACCCACCATGGAGCCTAGTCTCTCTCCAGCAGCACAGTGACGCCACAGATCCACTAGCTAAAACCCTGCGTATATGGTAGGAACGTGCACACTGGATGTAGTTGCTACTGTAATTCCGTGGTGCTTGCATTAGTGTGATCCGTAATGGTGCCTGCAAACCCCACTGAGATTCCCTATGCAAAATCTATTTATTTGGACTTTTTGAAAAGTTACAGAGTACAGCCCTTCATATGTACCATGTCTTAAATTTTAAAACAAAGCAGTTTTTTAAATTGAACATGAACTGGGCACATAAAATTACTAAAGCATAAAAAAATGTCCTTTCATGCCTGGATAACTCAAAAATGGCCAAATGCCATTTCACTAGACTTTCTGTACAATAGATACATCTACCTTCCTATGCATAGACGAAGAATAAGCATGAACTTTTTTTTTTCCAAGACATTCTGGGGCCTTTTGGGCAGGGTTTTAGAACAAACGTGTTTATTGTAAATGATAATTTTCCTGCTATTGTGCTGTAGTCTTCTAGGAACGTACTCTTATATGTGATAAAAGAAAAAACAAACACCTTATTAAGAAAATAATTTGGCTATTTGGATGCTTATACCAGAAGATGATGTTCCAGAAAAGAGGCAGTACTTAACTTTGCTCCAGTATTTTCCCCAGGAATTGAAATTAGGGGGTTGTGTTCGAATTTACGGGGGGGGGGGGGGGGGAAGGGTTGAGACCATGAGGGCAAAAGTGGGCTGTATGGCACCACAGTAAAAACTGAAAAATGTTTCACGACCATCTTATTTGATTTAACCCATGTTTCAAAAATCACACAAGTTGGCTATTCAAGTATTCCATGAAGCACTACATCTGCATCTTCCTTGATTTCTTATAATTTTGCACAACTCAGTTAATGAACTTTTCAAATGCAGTGTGCTCATCTTTGGTGGCTTCTTGTGCGTCTGGTACTTCTAGTCCTTCATTTCATATGCTCATTAGTTCATTCACATGATCAGGCAGAAGGCAACTTCTTTCAGAACACAACATTCTATTCAATGACAAAAAAGAACGCACACCTGTAGCTGTTGTTGACTGGGAGCAGCAAGAAATGAATCCTACTTCTTTCATCCCAGGAAACATAGCACAAAGATTGCGTTGAGCCACTAGTGATAAAAAAAAAAAGTTGAAGTAAGATCTTCATTCCTTCGTTGTATGACATTCCACTCCATGTTCAAATTCTCTATTCTGTCCTGATCATGTGCCAGCCCCACTGCTAGTAGTGCCTCATTCCACTCAACTGTCGGTGTTTTATAAGACAGGGATCTACTCCACGGAGGTTGGAGTAGAATCTACAACGGCAACTTCTGGATTAAGAATCAACTCTGTGTATTTTTTCAGCTGGCTTTACAAACACTTCTTCTCCTCTTCACTTATATTGAATTAAATGCCTTCATTAGTCAACTTCTGGACCGAAGTCTTTGCTTTTTCCAGTATGTTTTTAATGGATCTCTATCTGATTGATCCAAGTGTAGCTTCCATTGCTGGACGAAGATCTACAACTGTTGTAGCAGATGCCTGGATGGCATTGTTTAATGACTCAAGTGGTTTCAACAGTAGATTTATAAGACAGAGAATCGCGATTGTCTTCTCTGAGTCCGCCAGCCTCACTTCTTAGATCCCATCTTGCTAGATACTTTCCAAAGGCAATAATAATGGTTTCAGTAATTTTAAGACAACAGCCAAAGATCGCTCACGAGAAACCAGTGAGTTTCTCCAGGTTGAACTAATCTGAACTTCAGTTCTAGAGCATCTTCTATTTTTTCTAAGATGTTCAGTCTTTTTGGACTCTTGTTGAAAAAAAGAGTATAACAAAGACATAAATTTATGGGTTTTTTAAATGTCTTTTGAAGATTCTGCAGTTAGTACAAGTGCTAGCTGAGTAGATCATAGAACTGGAAAGGACCTTGAGAGGTCTTCTAATTCAGTTCTGCTTTGAGTGCAGGGGACTAAGTATTATCTTGACCATCCTTGACAGGTGATTATCACTGGAGGTTTTTAAGAGCAGCTTAGATAAAGATTCCACAACCTCCATAGGCAAGTTATTCCAGTGCTTAACTATCTGACAGTTAGGGAGTTTTTCCTAATGTCCGACCTAACCTCCCTTACTGCAATTTAAGCCCATTGCTTCTTATCCTATCCTCAGAGGTTAATGAAAGCAATTTACCTACCTCCTCCTTGTAACAACCTTTTAGGTACTTGAAAACTGTTTCCATGTCCCCTCTCAATCTTCTCTTCTCCAGACTAAACAAACTCAATTATTTCAATCTTTCCTCATAGGTCATGTTTTCTAGACCTTTAATCGTTTTTGTTGCTCTCCTCTGGACTTTCTCCAATTTGTCCACATCTTTCCTAAAATATGGTGCCCATAACTGGACATAATACTCCAGTTGAGGCCTAATCAGCATGGATTAGAGCGGAAGAATTGGTATTGCTACATATTTTCTGCAGTTCTCCTTCCGAGGCACTCATTTCCCATTTTGTATATGTGCAACTGATTGTTCCTTCCTAAGTGAAGTACTTTGCCTGTATCCTTATTGAATTTCATCCTATTTGCTTCAGACCATTTCTCCAGTTTGTCCAGATCATTTTGAATTTTAATCTTATCCTCCAAAGCACTTGCAGCCCCTCCCAGCTTGGTCTCATTGGCAAACTTTATGAGTGTACTCTCTATGCCATTATCTAAATCATTGATGAAGATCAGAACAGACCCAGGACCAATCCCCACTCAATATGCCCTTCCAGCTTGACTGTGAACCACAGAGAACTACTCTCTGGGAATGGTTTTCTCACCAGTTATGCACCGACCATATAGTAGCTCCATGTAGGTTGTATTTCCCTAATTTGTTTATGAAAATGTCATGGGAGACAGTATCAAAAGCTTTACTAAAATCAAGCTATATCACTTCTGCCACTTGCTTCCTAGCCACAAGGCTTGTTGCCCTGTCAAAGAAAGCTACCATGCTGACTGTTACTTATCACCTTATTACTTTAACTTATTGTTACTTATACCTTATTATGCTTAATTATTTGCCGCTTGTTGCCCTGTCAAAGAAAGCTATCATGGTGGTTTGATGTGATTTGTTCTTGACAATCCATGCTGACTGTTACTTCTCACATTATTATTACCTTAACTTATTATTAAATTAATTATCTTATTATTACTTATCTTATTATGCTTAATTATTTGCTCCATTATCTTTCTGGGTACTGAAGTTAAAATGGCCTCTGCAGTATGTATAGGAGAGAGTAGGGTTTCACTTTTCTCTAAACAAAGCTTGTACTCCATCATGTCTTCCAGAGAAGTTTGCAGCTCCATCAAATGCACAAGCAGCCATCTGTTTGGGCTCCAGTTTACAAGTATTTGACTCTAAGACGTAAGTTGTCACAGATGCAGCTAATAACCTGAACCTCTAGAAATGCATCTATTGGTCTACCACTGCCATCAAGATAATGTATGCAATGAATTAATACTTGACGCCAATTTGCATCGGCACATTTATCAGCCATGTAGGCAAATTTTTTAATGTGATGAGAGAGAGTTCTTCATTTTTTCAGTTGCTGTGTCTTTCACTGCATGCTTCTAGCCAGTCAGTTGAATTTCTTGCATAAAGATAGGTTTCAGAGGTATACATCTGATGAAGTGAGCTGTAGCTCACGAAAGCTCATGCTCAAATAAATTGGTTAGTCTCTAAGGTGCCACAAGTACTCCTTTTCTTTTTGCATAAAGATAGTGAGCATTTGTCAGCCTTGATCGGAACCAGTGTCCAACTTCAGGGTTAACAAGTGACAATGCATTTTAACATTGGCCTCCGGTTTGCAGTATCTCTTCCCAGCATTCTTAACAGCCTCATAAAGTACTTCTAAAATTGGCTTTGAGAGTGACTAGCTTCTAAGGCTTTCTGCATGTCAATGGGGTCTAGAGGCTTGGTGTTTTGCAGCCTTTTCATGTAGTTTGTCAGCATTGGGTTTGCTGATTGGTCTGGAAAACCAAGTTTCTCCAGTTTTATCAGTCGTAGCAGTGGGAAGCTTTCCTTCTTCGTAAGCTTTTTTGCAAGAGGTGCATTACTAGCCATTTTTTCTAACTTCAATAAACGGGAAAAGTTTGACTGACAAACATCAGGAACTGCCTTCAAGTTGTAGAGACACTGTTTATTCAGTAGGTAGCTGTATTTGTGCTTCAGTCTGTTTGGATGTAGATACAACACTTGAAACTTCAGATGACATATTGGTATATTCTTGGTTGGTTTGACCACTGAGGAGGGGATGGGGGAATTTAGGGTGGGGTGTAGGGAAATCCCTGCTTTTGCTCCATATGTTGAAACAAAACACTCCTATGGCTAAAAGAAAAGGAGTACTTGTGGCACCTTAGAGACTAACCAATTTATTAGAGCATGAGCTTTCGTGAGCCACAGCTCACTGATGAAGCTGATGAAGTGAGCTGTGGCTCACGAAAGCTCATGCTCTAATAAATTGGTTAGTCTCTAAGGTGCCACAAGTACTCCTTTTCTTTTTGCGAATGCAGACTAACACGGCTGTTCCTCTGACTCCTATGGCTATTTGCTAACTTGCTTGTTTCCAACAGATTCACTATAAGTGAGTTTATCCCCTTCATTTGCCTGAATGGAGAGGCTTAAATAATATGTCTAGCCTGACTGACCGTACTAGCATGATCTTTTCTCAAAGCTAAAGAGTAGGCTAATCCCAGAACCTTGTCATATACACCCTGATCAAATTCTGTTGCAAATCCAAAAGCTGCTCTAATTGACAGAGGTTTTGCAGTTTGCTATTTAATGGCATCTTTTGGACAAGGTTAAATTTGACGAATCTCCTAGATGCTTTGGCTAAACTACTATTGCCCTCTGAAAATCAGATTACTAGAAACAGATATGGTGTTACCAGCAGGCTGAGCTGACCTCAGAAGCTCCAGTTACTGTAGTTAATCTGAATGTTTGAGTGTCTGATGAGTACATATTGTGAGCAGTGGGATAGCAGAAATTAGATGGCTGACTGTCAGTCAAGGTCAACTTACCGTATGCACTAAAGGACTATGGTGCTTCTGATGCTTTAAAAGGCTGGGAGATAAAATGTAGTATTGTGAATGCTTCATGTATTGCATTGGTTCCAGGGAACTGTCAGTTTCAATTTGTTCCTTGTACTGAAAAGCAGAAAGAGGCCTGCATATTTTGTGGCTAATCCATCATTTCTTTTGTAAAAAGAAAAGGAGTACTTGTGGCACCTTAGAGACTAACCAATTTATTTGAGCATGAGCTTTCGTGAGCTACAGCTCACTTCATCAGATGTTTACCGTGGAAACTGCAGCAGACTTTATATACACACAGAGAATATGAAACAATACCTTCTCCCACCCCACTATCCTGCTGGTAATAGCTTATCTAAAGTGATCAACAGGTGGGCCATTTCCAGCACAAATCCAGGTTTTCTCACCCTCCACCCCCCCACGCAAATTCACTGTGTGTATGGGGGTGGGGGGGATGTGAGAAAACCTGGATCTATGCAGGAAATAGCCCGACTTGACTATGTAAAGAGTTGTCACTTTGGATGGGCTAGCACCAGCAGGAGAGTGAATTTGTGTGGGGGGGTGGAGGGTGAGAAAACCTGGATTTGTGCTGGAAATGGCCCACCTGTTGATCACTTTAGATAAGCTATTACCAGCAGGATAGTGGGGTGGGAGGAGGTATTGTTTCATATTCTCTGTGTGTATATAAAGTCTGCTGCAGTTTCCATGGTAAACATCTGATGAAGTGAGCTGTAGCTCACGAAAGCTCATGCTCAAATAAATTGGTTAGTCTCTAAGGTGCCACAAGTACTCCTTTTCTTTTTGCGAATACAGACTAACACGGCTGTTCCTCTGAAACATTTTTGTGTTTACGGGGGGGAAAATTAGAGAATACAAGAATAACAGAAAAAGGCAATAAAAATATATTAGCTCTTTTTTTTGTTATTGTTGCTCATGCTTAAAGAATTCACATCCTAAGGAAGGCCTTAGACCAAGAGCTTGTGTAAAAAAGACCCAGGCAAGCACCTGTAATTGTTAGTAGCAGACTGCAGGTACCAAAAGCAATTAAGGAAGAGTTTGGGTTGCCTGCTTTTTTCCATAACTTCCTGTTACAAAGACAGTCTGTGCTGGTGGTTGCTTTTTAAACAATGCCAGAGTGCAGCAAGACCTTGGTTGTGTTTCTGCTACTCCTTAATTAATCTGGCATCAGGCATGAGTGGGCTTGTGGATTGTTCAGAACCGCCGCTCACTTCAGTATCAAAGAGTTTTAAAAGTTTGTACTTTCAGCTTTCAGTGCTCTGAACCTAAATCCCATGGAAACTGCCTTGGGAGCCCAATTCTGCTCCCACTGCACTGCCACAGACTTCAATAGGAGCAGGGGCTGGTCCTTCACCACACATAATTTGCAAGGTACTGATTATTACTATGTATAGAAGAAGGCATGTGTTTTTCTTTGCAGTGAGTGTTTGTTTTATCGATGGTGAGCGGTGGTGTATACCAAAGTGGACTTGACTTACCCTGCTGCCATAAGGATATGGAAATTGCAGCCCCCCCACCCCCATTCCTGCTGCAGTGAGAGCTGCTGCACCATTCACCCCCAGGGGAAGACAGTGATTGCATTGCTACCCTCTATTTTCTCATGCAAGCTCTACCAGGAAAGGAGACTGTAGTATGATGGGGTTGGACTGGAGAAAGAGTGTCAGTTTCAGGATAGACTAATTTGGTGTGAGACCTGAAAAATCAGGAATGGAAACTGGTCACCAGGCTACCACCAGACAAGCACAGGCCTCTCAGCATGCTCAATAAAGATCTCTTTCTTACAACTCTCCCAGCTGCATCACTTATTGCTAATGAAACAGGCAGCTGTTTGCTGAGGGCTCAATAGGTGTCCTGCTGACAGGGTCTCAGTGTATCGAAAGGGACTGAGAGGCTTTTTCCATTGGACCACATGAACTGCAACCATAAACTCGATGAACATTAAATCCCACCACATGAGGGCAGATCCATCCCCATCATCATATCCACTCATAACACCTGAACATAGCCATTATATGGACAACATACCCCCATATCTCAATGTCTGTACTTTGACTGGTTAAACTTTTACCCCCAATCAGGGAGATTGCAGATTATGTATTCCTTACGCCACCCGTTCCTAAACTGAATTTCACACCCCTTGATAATCTGTACCTTATTCCCTGATAACAGAAACTTCTATGCCTAAACTCTGTACAGTTTTCTTTTTACTTCAACATTATCTTAATAAAATTATTAAATCTGCTGAGTGCTCTAGCCACATTCCCCCCCAACCAGCACTCTTCCTTGCAGGGAGAGCACTGGCCAGCCACTGGTCCTGCAGCACTGCAGGGCCTGAGAGAGCTTTTCACCACCACCATCCACCCACCTTCCAAAGGGATTTACAGCTGTGGACAGGTGTTAGCTCTGGAAGGAAGTTATGTTCTGCTTTCAGTTCACACCAATGTAAAGCTGAGGTCAGTCCACTGCCATCAGTGGGTTTACTCTGGATTTACACTGGGAAGAATTAGGTCTTTCATCAAAAGACCTTTTTAACTCATTGTGGCCTGATTCTCCTCGCTGGCTTCCACTGGTGCAAATCGGGCATAGATCTGTTGAAGTCACTGTGCAAAACTGGCATGAGCAAGAGGCAAATCTGTCCCTTTTCTTCATTATAATATTCAGATTCTCTAACCAATAAAATTTCCTTTAAAGAAATCATGAGAAGGGTGAGGAGACATGAAGCAGAGTGAATCTCACAGAGAAACCAAGCTCCTGCTAAAAGGGAAAACACCCAGAATTCTTAGCATTTCACTAATAGAATCATCCAGTAACCATATAACTTGAGGTTGACATGACAACAGCCTGTATAACACTACTACACATCCCCATCTACATCTATTAACCAGCTGTGTGCGCATGCTTCTAAGGCATTGCTACATTGTCCATTTACAGCTGGTATTCTTTGCGGGTTGAATGACCACAAACACAAGCTGCCTGTCTCCCTCAGCCAGCAGCTTAGTTTGGCAGGCAAAAATTACCCCAGTAAATGAGTTGTTCCTGAGTGTACAGTGTTGCTAGCCCCTGCTGCTCATAAAGCATAAAGTCAGATCAGGCATCCCTCTTTTTTGGGAAGAAATGGTGCACATATAAATACTTGCTTTACTTTTATCCCTACTCCTTCCTAGTAAGAAGGCAGTTGTGGCCCATTTCTGAGTCAGTATGTACTGTGAAAATTATCTCTCCTCTTGATCAGGTTTATACGCAGGGCAAAAGGCTGCTATTTAAGTTTCATGAACACAGTGCTAGCAGTTCCACTCAGCATAATATAAGAAGATGTATCAGCGTATGATCAAGGCCAGGCTTTGCACAGCTGTTACTGTGGGCGTTTGCGGATGAATGAAATGGTCACAGACCTTGACACAGAAAGCAACAGCAATCCATTTTACTTGCATATGCTGGGATGGTCCCCCTCAGGCTCCTTGAAGAGTCTTTTTCCTTTGAAGAGCCCAAAGTGCTTAACAAATATTAATGGTTTCATAGCATCTCTGTATTCCCATTTTACAGGGGTGTAAACTGTGTTACAGGGATAGAAATAGAGGTGTAAACACAGGAAATTTCAGAGGAAGCCTTTGGTGGAATTAGCAGCGGAACCCAAGAGCCCTGACTCTCAGTCCACTGCTCCAAACACCAGAAAACACTCAAGAAAATGTCGCCTGGATACAAAAAGGTAGTTTAGGGTCAAGTTACAATTTTTATATATCTTAAGCACTATGTGGCTTTTCAAAGACTTAAAGTCCAGGTTGCCAAAGTTAATCTGTAGTGACGAGTACCATAGGCAGTGCCCCCACCTTTGCAGGCTGCAGGGATTTTGAATTTACAGAACAAATTATGGTATGTTTGGTGTATTTTAGAGCTACAGTGTATCATTTATTTAACCATAACCCATCAGTGTTGAGTTATTATCAAAAGACAATTTGCCATATTTTTCTATTTATTTAAATCAGAACTCCCCTTTGTTTTCAGTAGGGGGCCCTGCTTGAATATGGACAGGACAATGTGGACCACAGTAGCCTTGTGCAGCATATTCTGCCTCTTGTGAAGAACCACTTTTAAGTGAAAAGAACAGGAGTACTTGTGGCACCGTAGAGACTAGCATAAGCTTTCGTGGGCTAAAACCCACTTCATCGGATGCATGCAGTGGAAAGTACAGTAGGAAGATTTTATATACACAGAGAACATGAAACAATGGGTGTTGCCATACACACTGTAAGGAAAGTGATCAGGTAAGGTGAGCTATTACCAGCAGGAGAGAAAAAAAACCTTTTGTAGTGATAATCAAGATGAGCCATTTCCAGCAATTGACAAGAACATGTGAGGAACAGTAGGGGGAAAAATAAACATGGGGAAATAGTTTTACTTTGTGTAATGACACATCCACTCCCAGTCTTTATTTTTCTCTCCTGCTGGTAATAGCTCACCTTAAGTGATCACTCTCTTTACAGTGTGTATGGTAACACCCATTGTTTTATGTTCTCTGTGTATATAAAATCTTCCTACTGTATTTTCCACGGCATGCATCCGATGAAGTGGGTTTTAGCCCACGAAAGCTTATGCTCAAATAAATGTGTTAGTCTCTAAGGTGCCACAAGTACTCCTTTTCTTTTTGCGGATACAGACTAACACGGCTGCTACTCTGAAACCACTTTTAAGTAATTTCTCAGCTATGACTGGCAGCTAGCACAGTAGAGTTTTTCCCCTGGGAAGCAATTTCCTCATCCCCCAATGCCACCCTCGTTGGACACACCCCTGCCTTTTGTTTATTCACAGAGAGAGATTTGTTCTTGAATACTAATTAGCTGTTGGAGAATACTGATGATAATGCTTCCAATTTGGGAGTGTTTCCTGCACTCTCCTGCTGTGTGACAGCAGCTAAAACACAGTAATTAAGATCAGCGTGGCAAAATGCATAGTCGGATTAAATAATGCAAAACTGGTGCTTGAAAATGTGCAGCTTTGCCAAATACCTTTATATTTAACCTTCAAAATGGCAAAACAAACAAACAAAAACAAACACCATCTTCCAGAAAGTAGCCAAACAGCCTTTTTAAAAAGTTTAAAGATCAGATAGGATAGGAAGACAGGATTAGAATGACCTTTTGTGACCAGACAAGGTGGGTGAGGTAATACGTTTTATTGGACCAACTTCTGTTGGTGAAAGACACAAGCTTTCGAGTGTACACAGAGCATGTAAAGTGTGGTGCAACGTGAAAGTGCAATATGTTTGCACCAGTTCGGCTTGGGCACTACCCAAAGGCTAAAGGGGGAAGAGTTTAAGAGGGTCAATCCTTTCTCAAACTGATAATACCATAAAATCTTGCTGGGAATAGAAAAACAAAATCGAAGGGAATTCTGAGATGTCTTCTGGATAGAAACAAGCTTCCATGCAGTGATAAAAATGATTAACACGCTTTTCCTGGCACCGCTATTCAGATCCTTAAAGAATGCACACAAACAAAAGGGGTTTTTTCAAATGTACAGATTACAACTACACAAAAGATTGTTTCAAGCTCTCTCTCTCTAGGACCTTCATAGACTATAGGCTTGGTACAGCAATTGCTTTTGTGACAACAGCCTTCAAAAAAAAAAAAAAAATCCTCCAGCTACTAGCTTGATTACTTGCAATCTCTTACAATTTAAGTCTTTTATTTTTCATTTATAATATTTATAATTTATCATTTATATCATTTATAATATTTTTCCTTTCCATTTAGTTCCCCACTATCTCATCTGCTCATTAGGGCAAACTGGCTGGCAGTGGTAACCTAGGTAGAAATACCAAGGACAACTTCTCCAAACTCAGTGGATTGTTTCACACTATTGACCTGTGATTGCTGAGCCATGGAGACATAACATACAAAGTTTACTCTTACAGTATATACTTTCCAGTATATACCATTTTTCCCTACTCTTGAGCACTCTTCTTGATTTGGCATGTTCATACTTTAGAATCCACCACCTTCTACAGACATTGTAAAAACCGTCACAGATTCTGTGATGCTCAATTCATTTTACAACTTTGAGCTCCACGCATAAATTCCCTGTTGTCCTGCAGTGTCGCACTAATCTCACACATCTATTTTAATAGTAATGGTAACATCCATCTTGTAATTTAATATTGACAGTTAGGAAAGCATTTGTTGAAACATAACCATAATTACTTCTAGAACTTCCTAACACACTGCAGACAGCGAATGCACAAAACTATAACATCCAAACCAACACCATTCACAGTGATAATCAGAAGGATCCAGGTTTATAATTCTCATTAAAACCAGGAGGGGGGGGGGGAAACCAAACCATGTACCTACCTAAATATAGAGATTCACATTCATGACAGGGCTGCTGAATGCACTGGCTTGTAACCCAAAGTTCCTCTTGTACAGTAGAGCTTCATAACAAGTACACTAGGCTCTGACTAGTTGGATGTGTATTGTTGTCTTCACAGTCAGCCCTGGTTTAGTTGGTGTTTCAGATTAAAAAAAAAAAAAAAAAGGCAGGGGCGGGGGGGGGGGGGGAGAAGAGGAGAAGCCGTCACCAGCTTGTCTTCAACCGCTGTCTCTGATCTGACTCACCCTGCTACCGGGAAGAAGCAGTAACTACACCATTGTCCCTGATAAAGTTACAGGAGGAGACGAGAGGGATTGTGTGTGTGTGAGAGAGAGAGAGCGTGGGGAGCAGTGCCGGGTTAGCCTAATGTGTGCTGGGAGCTGAGGCTCATAGAAACCGCTGCTTGACAGATCGTTTTAACTGGCTATCGGAAGCTAGGGCGGTGCATTTCTTTCTGCTTTCAGCTAATCGCTCTGGCATCCTCGCCTCCCCTACAAACATTTCTGTAATGCAGTTCCCCACCTCTCCAGGGAACTGGGGTTTGGTTTCTTACATATTGATCATTTAAATAGAAGTGACTTTTTTTTTGCCTAAACTAATACACCACAATCCTTTTTATGTGGTCTCTTTGTAAATTGCTCTGCAGCTAAAATAGTCTCTTAAACTATACAGGGACCTATTTTGCTTAAAGGCTTTATAAAATAAAGGGGTGGTTTTTGTTTGAATGTATTCATTTCTAATATGCTGTGTTTAAAAGGGCACTGTCAAGGCATGTTTTATACCCTTAAAAATCTCTCTCTTTTCTAGAATGAACTCTAGCAATTGACATCTCTTTCCATGAGATGAACACACAGTTGTTGCAATAGGGTAATCATAAATGATCAGCCACTGGCCTTATTTTTATAGAATAAACATAATAAAATCTGCCATACTGCAGCAGGTTACAGGTCAATCGAGTCCTGGCCCACTCGCTATTTGATGCCAAATGTGCAATGCTGCACATAGGTGACTCCTTTCTGATCCCTGTGACATTCATGTTATGGTCTGATGCATGAGATTTGATTGTCTTTATCTCAGCACATGTAATTACAAATGTAATTTAAAATCCAGCCATTGTATCTGACTTGATGACTTCCTGTGGCAATGAGTTCCACAGTCTGTTGCAGGAAGAACTATTTTTTTATTTGGTATTATTTATGTAGCACTTAATAATGCACTTTTGCTATACAGAAAAAATAAGACTGGTCCATGCCCCAAAGAGCTTACAATCCAGGAGCCTCATACTACAGATACGTATGACTGATCATAATGTTTATTACCAAGAGTAGTTCATTGATGCCACAGGCCCATTTGCACTAGTGTGCCTTATAGTTGCTAGCATCTGCAAGATCAAGTTCTCAGTTTAGACACACTAAAGTGTAAAGACGACACTAGAAAGGTGAGTCTAAGTGAAAAGAGGGAACCTTACATTTTAGCCGTTGAGCCTTCTTTCTTGCATTACCATCGGGCAGGAGATAAAGGAATGACCAGGTTTCACATCAAATTCTGGAATATTTCTTTCAAGTAAAATCTTCTTTCTTCTATTGTAAATAATCCCAGTTATTGTGATCTCTCTTCATATGTCAACCCTGACAGATCTCTAAGCACATTTATTACTGGTCTCTCACCCTTTTCATTTTTCCAGTGCAGCTTTTTTACAGTGAGGTGACCAAAACTGGACATAATACTTTAGGTATCATTCAATATAATGTCTGCACAGTATTTCCTGTATTAGTTTCTGTCCCTGTAACATTTTTAGCTGCTGTGCACTGGGCAGACACCTTCAATAAACTGTCTACAATGACTCCTAAATCTAAGAGCAAACAATTATGTGGATTTGGTAGACAAATACAATTTTGAAGGCTAATCAAATTTGCAGCATGCAAGTATTGACACTGTCTCTTAATATCTACATCTTTATACGTTCTGATTAAGTATGTCACGATGGATGAAATTCACCCTTTCAAATGCAAATATTTTTCAGAGACGACACATGACCTTTCACAAGAATGGTACTTTAGAAGTGAGTGTAAATAACAGCAAAGATGTGGGCTGTAGCCCACGAAAGCTTATGCTCAAATAAATTTGTTAGACTCTAAGGTGCCTCAAGTACTCCTGTTCTTTTTGCGGATACAGACTAACACGGCTTCTACTCTGAAACCCAGCAAAGAATCAGCGGGTTTCAAAATTAGGACCTGATATTACACCTTGTACAAATGAAAACATGAGAGTATATGTTCTAGAAGACATACAGCTTGCTGAATCTGATTGCCCCTTTCAAATCATAATAATGAAGATATTTTATTCACGTTGTATATAGAAATTAAATAGGATGCTACAGCTTTGAAAAATAGTGGAAATGAGAGCAAACTTCTTGAGATTCAATTAAAGCAGAAATAGATGTTCTACATTTCAAACGAACTGAACTCTGGATGCAATTCAGAGAATTTGCTGCCCGAGAAAAGCAGCTGTGCTCTTCGGGCTGCAGGGGAAGAGGAGAGGGAATATTTGTTAAAAGCTATAAAAGTCCCTTCATGTATACTTAATACACTTCTGAGTCTATTTCAATCTTTTGAGGTGGTGGGTGACAGGCAGTGAATCTGGAGGCCTGGCTTATTTGTTAAAGGTTTTCAGTGCTGGGCTTTACTTGCTATATCTCACCTTGACCCTGACACTCCTGAAATAGATATTTAGTAATTACTGTATATACCCAGTGTGTTGCAAAACTTCCTCTGAGTCTTGTTATATCCTCTTTCAGGAGGTTTTTAGAACTTAGTGTTACAGAAACTAATATTTCCTCAGTTCCAAGCGTCCTTTTCTTTCCAAACAAATATTTCTTTATCCCATCTGTGTGCATAAGCCAGGGAGATATAGTCTATCCTTCTGGGACGTCTCAATATCATTTTGCAGTAGCAAATGCAGACAGATGATGACCCTGCTCCTAATGCTATAGCCTGCTGAAACCGCAAAGAACCTCCATAGTTTTAACAAAGCTCTGGATAACATCATCTTTGCCCCACTGTCCTTCTGCATGTTCATTGACCCCGGCACTCCTGCTTTTGAAAGAATCAGTCATTTCACATGTTTGCTGTTTTGCTAATTACGTGGAAAATGCCAGAGAACACTGCCTCCCTCCATAATTAGGCAGGCCTAAAAGCTGCCATTGTATTGTGATTGGGATAGTGCTACCATACCTATAAATTATTCACTCTGCTGAAGTGTAATATGCTGTTATGTTAAAAATGGGTCACCACTTATGTCCTAAGTACAAATCTCAAAGTGGCAGAAGCAAAACTGATTCTTGCTTACTCTACTAAACTAGAGTGACCTCTCCAAAGTATTCTGCATTAAAATTAACCTGAAGCTGCAATGCACGTATGTTTCCATTAATGATACACTCTTTCATAATACCTGGCAAATACACAGTGGTTTACAAACACTAATGCTCAGAACAAGCCTGAGTGGTATTCACCCCCACTTTACAGTTGGGGAAACTGAGGCAAGGAATCTTACATTACCTGTTAGGCTGCTCAAAGCCTACTTGTTCCACATGGTTTGCAACCAATAACCCAAGGCCAAAGAGTGAGTCAGGGCTAGAGGAGAGATGAAAATTCAAGAGTGCCTAAATCCTGTGCTCATACTAGCAGTTTGTGCAGCTCTGCCTCTCATAAGGGCTGGACACATCTGCTGGCAAACAGACACTGTAAGCTATGTGGTGAATCTCTTAAAAAGTCCTTTAACTTTTCTGTTATCCCATGGTCCCTGTGGCTCCAAGCCATAGAATCTCCTAGGGCAGCAAAGGGCAGGAGAGTCTGAGGCATTCAGCTCCATTGCATTGCACTGCCACTAAGCTGGAAAGGGAAAATGGGGCCGTGCAGTCTGGACAGAGTCCTCTCACAAGTTGCCTTTGCCTTCAGCAAATTCACAGAGGTCTGAAGGGATCCCACTGGATTTGGGGGCTGAACCCTGGGGTCATTTAATGGGGGGGAAAGCCCTGCCCCGCCAAAGGGACAATCTGAGAAAACTCTGTGAGTTTGAAGAATGTGGCAGGTATCAACGTATTTAAAAATGACTATTATGGGAACTGCTGTCTCTCTGATTACTGTCATGCTGCCTGCTACCTGGGTACAAAGAGGTAACTTAGTACTGAGTGGTTTTACACATTGGCAGGAAGGCAGACAATAACTGTAGATAATCCAGCCACTGATAATCAACTAAACCATTCAGGTCTCAGTTCCTCTGAAGGTTTGTCCCCACCACACACTGACCAACAGGCTGGTAATGCCACGCTGGAGGCAGGGAATCCAAATGAGAAAAGTGAAACAAAGGACTTTGAAGGCATTAAAAACCTTGGCCCTGAAGCCAAGAGCAGGTTGAAAGGAGGCAGCAGCTGCGAAGGCTGTATCTCTCCACTCCCAGATTTTGGGGTGTCTGTGATAAGTTAGACCTGCCTAAGTTGCTAGATAAGACAATATGCAAAGAGGACTTTTTTGTTGTTTTAACACTTTTCCTCCCTGTTTGCTATGTTCCCATGCATAAAAGAGTAATACTTTGCTTTGAAGAGGCTGTCTCCCAGAGTCACTGCATTTTCATACTGATCACAGGGTCTTGTGAAGGGAAGTCTCTGACCAAAGCCAAAGGAAGCTGGGTCTGCTAAGAAAAATGGTCACGTAAACAGAAGAGTTATAACCCCGTAATTCAAGTCTAAAATCATGAATGCATTGCGGGGTTTCACTCTGAGGGAAGTGTGGGTGCTGTCACTTGAAAGGGGTGCCCACAAAGAAACTGACGAACAGCTTCCCCTAAAGTGTGACAGTCCCCTTTCCACAAGAGGTGAGCAAATATGGTCAAGAATCAGAACTGTAACTTCCAGGTTTGGATAGGAGGGAGAAAGTTCACCTTAGTATCCGTAAGGTAATCATATTATAATAATCCAGTAACCCCTCCCATTCTCTACATTGCCCTCCCTCATTGCTCTTTTGTTTTCCTCCCACTACCATCTTCATCCCTTCTCTTGCTCTTCCCTGTACATCGGGCATGCCCTCCCAATTGCCATACAACAAGCACGCTTTGTTCCACAAAGCTTCGCAAAACCTACAGATTTCACATTGTGTGCAAATAATAACCCATGTGCATCTTCTGTTTCCTCCCCTTTACTGTGCTGCTATCTCACCTGAACTCGTCATTTGAAATGTTTTACCTTCGCTTGTAATAATGAATAGCATTTGCACATGTAGTGCTTCTCACCTGCAGACCTTAAAGCACTTCATGAAGTTGGGCATGCGTTGTTATCCCCATCTTACAGCTAGGGCACAGAGCAATTTTTTGGGTTAGCCAAGGTTCTGCAATGAGTCACAATTAGAACCCAGTTCTCCTGAATCCCAGCCCTGTGTTCAGTCCACTGCTCCACAGTAATTCCTCTGCCACAGTTAAGTGGATTGACATGGGAGTGTGTGTGTTCTTGGGGGCAGGGGAGTGAGGGAGTCCCCACTGCACCAGCCAATTAGAAGAGGGAGCTGTGGGGTCCAGAGGAGTGCTGCTCACTCAAGGCAGGGACAGGAAGGGGAGTTTCCCTCAACTTTTAGTAGAGGGGGGAGGAGCTGCATGCTCCCTAACTTATGCTTGCTTTTCCCCCTGCTGTTTTGTGCTATACTGTATCCACAGTGATCTTAGATCATTAGCCCTCAGGACAGGGACTCTCCCAGCTGTGGCTGTCTGAAGAATGCTGTGCACACCTATGGAGATTTGAAAATCACAACTAGTAAGGACGAACATCAGTAGATATAAAAGCAAACATATGCTTTCCTGCCCTCATCTATGTAACTTCGGGGGCGGGTCGACAGGGAGAGAACATCTGACCTATTTAAGTACTGAAGAAGCCATGCATCTGAATAAGTGGCTTTTTACCCATGAAAGCTTATGCCCAAATAAATCTCTTGGTCTTTAAGGTGCCCCCGGACTCCTTGTTATTTAAGCACTATATTTTTTCAAAATCCCACACTTCACATTCTTTGCTATTGGCCCCTCTTACATGCAGGTTTTTTATGGCAAACAAGAAAAGCTCACAAGAGGGCTTGACGGAACTGTACATTCCTATTTCTCATAATGCTTAGCAACCAGTGCAGGCCAAGCAGCCTTTAAGTGCAAGCCAAGTGTGTGTGCACGTATGTATGTCTATTACTGTGCCTTTCTCCTGTTTTTTCGAAAAGCATTCCATGTTCTCTAATTAGTATGCATGAAAAACTGCTGAAAGCTCATGGTGTCTTACTGGACAGCCAAAAGTCAGACATGTGACGAGATGATCAAAGCTAATGTGATAATCTGAGGTCTAAAGTGACAGGTGCTGAGTATCCAGTTTGTTTTTCCCTAGAGAGATGCTCAGAGGCACTGTTCCATTGTTTGTTATTAACTGGTTTATGGGAAGGATTTGTGCTGGATAACTAAGGGCAGGTCTACACTTAAAATGCTGCAGTTCCATGTCTGAGATCCCCAGTGTTTGATATTTGGGTTCATGCACATCCCTAACACAATAATGCATCAGAGACACTTCTGCTGAGCCCGTGTGACGAATGTGCCGGGCCAAATTCTGCTCTCAGTTCTACCAATGTAAATCCCCAGTAGCTCAGAAATGAGTGAATTCACTGGTGTAGCTCAGCAAAGCTCAGCCCTCAGTGTTTTAATATCCAGCTGAATTGCCATTATTTTTTTACCCTAATCACCCCAATACAGGTAATGTCTACGCTGCATCTGGAAGCCTGTTTCCCAGTGTGGGTAGACAGACATGGGCTAGCTCTCCTCAAGTTAATGCAGTAAAAAGAGTAGGGTAGCACAGGCATTAATTTGGGTTAGCTGTCTGAGTACAAACTCGTTCAGACCCCCTTGGGCAGCTAGCCTCAGCTACTGCCCATGTTGCCCCCACCCCCGGCTACACTTTAGTATGCTAGCTCGAGTAGAGTTAGTGCATCTCCGCAATGTAGACGCACCTCTAGTAGTGCCATTTAGTCACTATTCGGAACAAAAATTAGAACCTGTTTCTTAACCATACTACCGCTAAGATACAGCTGTTGCTTTCTTTTTAATACACTTTTCAGTGCGTATTTCCATGGCTTAAAAATAGCAAATGTAAAAGTGCACAACTGCTGTGCGAGTGAAATGCCTCTCTGACTGCAATAACCTTTCTGCTTCTGTAAAGCAATGATCCTAAACTGCATCTGCTAAATGGTTAAATAGAGAAACCACAGCAGACAACAGTTTATATATCCTGATCTGCACTCTCCTAACATCCTATGGCAGGAGAATAGGAAATTGGTGGGTTCCAGCTTTCTCATGGAAACTGATGTTTAATCACCTGCACAAATCTAATGTTATTATTGAAGGGAAAGGGACCATTTCCTCTCAAGAGGGCAAACAGCACTATCACCATGCATCTCACCAGCAGACCAGGGAAAGCTTTTCATACCACATCAGTGGGTCTGTCAGTGGATTTCAATTAAACAAACAAAGGATATTTAATGCAAACCAGAAAATCATGTTAATTTGGCATTTGGCATGGCTGAGGTTAAATGGCAGTGAGGACCATTTTCCAACATATGACCTATGTACAGCATTTGAAGTGATTAGTGACAGCAGCCCAGCACTAATCAGTGGCTCGTGCCTCTGATTAAGCTAACTTTTCCTGGTTCATGACAAGTGTCAGGAACAGAAATGGCACAAAGCTACCCAGACTGAGGGGGCTGAGCAGAGTACAACACAACTGTACTGCCTACTAGTCTGCATTTAAAAAAAAAAAAAAAAAAAAAAAAAAGGACATGCGGTGCTAAAAGTGAATTCAACAGCATTGTAAAACTCTACCTTTTTTTGTTTTATATGCTTCTGAAAGCTTTTGTCTCAGCCCATTTCAACATTTTTTTTCTAAATTAAGAGAGCCTCATTATACAAATAGTATCACCTGACAGGCAACATTGTCAATAAGCGTTTAAGATCTTGTAAAAAGAAAAGGAGTACTTGTGGCACCTTAGAGACTAACCAATTTATTTGAGCATGAGCTTTCGTGAGCTACAGCTCACTTCATCAGAGCTGTAGCTCACGAAAGCTCATGCTCAAATAAATTGGTTAGTCTCTAAGGTGCCACAAGTACTCCTTTTCTTTTTGCGAATACAGACTAACACGGCTGTTCCTCTGAAACCTAAGATCTTGTAGAAGCTCTTTGGGTTTATGTGATTATTTAAAATGTCCCTGTCTGCAAGAGCTAATCAGAACACATCTTCTTAGCTCAAAGTGACTTTGCAGTCAAAAAAATAATTATAAAAACTACAATGTGGGTTTCCATATATATTCTCTGTGACTTCTGAATTATGACCAGATACTGCAAACCCAACTTGAAAAAACTCCCACACTGATTCTGTTTATAAACTAAAAGATGATTTTACCATATGCCCGCAGAGAAATCAAGTTTATGAAAACCAAGTTGTGCTCTTTCTGGTTTTTGCATCTCCACCAGCAATAAAGATTCAGCAACTGGAGCTCAGATGACAGTTCTGCTGATGAAGTGTGAGGCACAATAGAATCCCACTCGCTTTCCTGTCACTGTATTAGCTCTGTGATGCTAACAGATGCAAAAATCCTCTTTTTGTCAGGAAATTCAGATGTGACTCTGAATATACATGTGGAGAGATTAGTTTTGAACATAGTCAGTGTTTTGTTGTTTAAACAGTAAACACACTTTAATCAATAATATGCCTTTTATATCAACTTCAGGCCCATCTGCATCCCAGAACTAGGGTTTCGCCAGAGTGGAACAAGAATGAGGTATAAAAATGATATATTTCTATGATTCTAAGTCTGGAAGGACCACAAAAAGTCATCAAGTCCAGCCCCTTGTGCTAGGGCAGGACCAAATAAACCTAGACCATCCCCGACAGATGTTTGTCCACCTGTTCTTAAAAATAGCCAGTGATGGGGATTCCACAACCTCCCTTGAAAGCATTTCTAGAGCTTAACTACCTTTATAGTTAGATAGTTTCCCCTAATATTTAACCTAAATCTCCCTTGCTTAAGAATAAGCCCTTTACTTCTCCTGCTATCTTCAGTGGACATGGACAACAATTGATCACAGTCCTCTTTATAACAGCCCATAACATATTTGAAGACTATCAGGTTTCCCATCTCCTCCCCTCCCCCATTTTCTTTTATCAACATTAAAGATGCCCAGTTATTGTAACCTTTCCTCATAGGTCAGGGTTTCTAAATTGTCTATCACTTTTGTTGCTCTCCTCTGGACTCTCTCCAGTTTGTCCACATGTGATGGGGCATCCACCCCACACTGTCATGTAAGGGGTTAATAGGGCCCTAGAGAGGCTGTGTGGGGAAGTGACCGAAAGGAGAAAGGCTGTGAGGAGCAGTCAATCTGGGCCCAGCAGGCCCATATAAGAAGAGCCACAGGGCAAAGCAGAATCAGTAGCCGCCTGGAGCTCGAGGCAGGAAGACTGTCTCTCTACAAAAAGAAGGATTCTAGGTGGACTCCTCCTGAAGGTCGAGACAGCAGACTGGACTTCTACATAGAGTGCTTCTGCCGACGTGCACGGGCTGAAATTGTGGAAAAGCAGCATCGCTTGCCTCACAACCTCAGCCGTGCAGAACACAATGCCATCCACAGCCTCAGAAACAACTCTGACATCATAATCAAAAAGGCTGACAAAGGAGGTGCTGTTGTCATCATGAATAGGTCCGAATATGAACAAGAGGCTGCATGGCAGCTCTCCAACACCACTTTCTACAAGCCATTACCCTCTGATCCCACTGAGAGTTACCAAAAGAAACTACAGCATTTGCTCAAGAAGCTCCCTGAAAGCGCACAAGATCAAATCTGCACAGACACACCCCTGGAACCCCGACCTGGGATATTCTATCTACTACCCAAGATCCATAAACCTGGAAATCCTGGGCGCCCCATCATCTCAGGCATTGGCACCCTGACAGCAGGATTGTCTGGCTATGTAGACTCCCTCCTCAGGCCCTACGCTACCAGCACTCCCAGCTACCTTCGAGACACCACTGACTTCCTGAGGAAGCTACAATCCATCGGTGATCTTCCTGATAACACCATCCTGGCCACTATGGATGTAGAAGCCCTCTACACCAACATTCCACACAAAGATGGACTACAAGCCGTCAAGAACACTATCCCCGATAATGTCACGGCTAACCTGGTGGCTGAACTTTGTGACTTTATCCATACCCATAAATATTTCACATTTGGGGACAATGTATACCTTCAAATCAGTGGCACTGCTATGGGTACTCGCATGGCCCCACAGTATGCCAACATTTTTATGGCTGACTTAGAACAACGCTTCCTCAGCTCTCGTCCCCTAAAGCCCCTACTCTACTTGCGCTATATTGATGACATCTTCATCATCTGGACCCATGGAAAAGAAGCCCTTGAGGAATTCCACCATGATTTCAACAATTTCCATCCCACCATCAACTTCAGCCTGGTCCAGTCCACACAAGAGATCCACTTCCTGGACACGACAGTGCTAATAACCGATGGTCACATAAACACCACCCTATACCGGAAACCTACTGACCACTATCCCTACCTACATGCCTCCAGTTTTCACCCTGACCACACCATATGATCCATTGTCTACAGCCAAGCTCTGCGATACAACCGCATTTGCTCCAACCCCTCAGACAGAGACAAACACCTACAAGATCTCTGTCAAGCATTCTTACAACTACAATACCCACCTGCGGAAGTGAAGAAACAGATTGATAGAGCCACAAGAGTTCCCAGAAGTCACCTACTACAGGACAGGCCTAACAAAGAAAATAACAGAACGCCACTAGCCATCACCTTCAGCCCCCAACTAAGACCCCTCCAACACATTATCAAGGATCTACAACCTATCCTGAAGGACGACCCAACACTCTCACAAATCTTGGGAGACAGGCCAGTCCTTGCCTACAGACAGCCCCCCAACCTGAAGCGAATACTCACCAGCAACCACATACCACACAACAGAACCACTAACCCGGGAACCTATCCTTGCAACAAAGCCCATTACCAACTGTGCCCACATATCTATTCAGGGGACACCATCACAGGGCCTAATAACATCAGCCACACTATCAGAGGCTCGTTCACCTGCACATCTACCAATGTGATATATGCTATCATGTGCCAGCAATGCCCCTCTGCCATGTACATTGGTCAAACTGGACAGTCTCTACGTAAAAGAATAAATGGACACAAATCAGATGTCAAGAATTATAACATTCATAAACCAGTCGGAGAACACTTCAATCTCTCTGGTCACTCGATTTCTGATCTCAAAGTGACTATCCTTCAACAAAAAAACTTCGAAAACAGACTCCAACGAGAGACTGCTGAATTGGAATTAATTTGCAAATTGGATACAATTAATTTAGGTTTGAATAGAGACTGGGAATGGTTGATTCATTATAAAAAGTAACCTATTTCCCCTTGTTTATTCCTTCCCCCCCCCACCGTTCCTCAGACGTTCTTGTTAAACCCTGGATTTGTGCTGGAAATGGCCCACCTTGATTATCATACACATTGTAAGGAGAGTGATCACTTTAGAAAAGCTATTACTAGCAGGAGAGTGGGGTGGGGGGAGAGAAAACCTTTTGTAGTGATAAACACCCATTTTTTCATGGTCTGTGTGTATAAAAACATCTTCTGTATTTTCCACAGTATGCATCCGATGAAGTGAGCTGTAGCTCACGAAAGCTTATGCTCAAATAAATTGGTTAGTCTCTAAGGTGCCACAAGTACTCCTTTTCTTTTTGTGTCTCTAGTAGGCTCCAACCCTGTAGCACCTTGGACAGAGCAGTGCAGGCAGGGACCCAGGGAGTCCAGAAGGAGCTCCACATGGGCTGCTGGGACTGAGCAGGATGTTGGGGCTGCAGGGAAGTGGACCAGGGAAATGCAGCAGTAGTCAAGGCAAAGGACCACAGTAAGTAACTGCGGTTCAGAGGGTCCCTGGGCTGGGACCCGGAGTAGTGGGTGGCCTGGGTCCCCCCCACTCGCCACTGGAAAGTGGCTGGACTGCCATACTAAACCCCCGGAAGGGGGGAGCACAGATAGTGACACGGAAGATGCTGCGGTCCCTGGAGTGACGTGGGTCAGAAAGCAGATGTGACAGTGGGCAAGGCACCATCGGGAGAGGGCGTACCGATCTGCAGAGCTAATCCCTAAGACGGCCAGCAAGAGGCACCAGTGTGCTGAGTGGAGCCTCATTACACAACATCTTTCCTAAAGTGTGATGCCCAGAACTGATCACAGTACTTCAGTTGAGGCCTCACTAGTGCTGAGTAGAGCAGCACAATTACCTCCCATATCTTACATATGACACGCCTGTTAATATACCCCAGAATATTAGCCTTTTTCGCAGCTGCATCACACTGTTGATTCATATTCAATTTTGGATCCACTACAACCCGCAGGTCCTTTTCAGCAGTACATAAGAACATTAATACGGCCATACTGGGTCAGACCAAAGGTTCATCCAGCCCAGTATCCTGTCTTTCTACAGTGGCCACTGCCAGGTGCTTCGGAGGGAACGAACAGAGCAGGACAGTCTCTACGTAAAAGAATAAATGGACACAAATCAGATGTCAAGAATTATAACATTCATAAACCAGTCGGAGAACACTTCAATCTCTCTGGTCACGCAATCACAGACATGAAGGTCGCTATCTTAAAACAAAAAAACTTCAAATCCAGACTCCAGCGAGAAACTGCTGAATTGGAATTCATTTGCAAATTGGATACTATTAATTTAGGCTTAAATAGAGACTGGGAGTGGCTAAGTCATTATGCAAGGTAGCCTGTTTCCTCTTGTTTTTTTCTACCCCCCCCCCCCCCCCCCCAGATGTTCTGGTTTAACTTGGATTTAAACTTGGAGAGTGGTCAGTTTAGATGAGCTATTACCAGCAGGAGAGTGAGTTTGTGTGTGTATGGGGGTGGGGGGGATGTGAGAAAACCTGGATTTGTGCAGGAAATAGCCCGACTTGATTATGTAAAGAGTTGTCACTTTGGATGGGCTAGCACCAGCAGGAGAGTGAATTTGTGTGGGGGGGTGGAGGGTGAGAAAACCTGGATTTGTGCTGGAAATGGCCCACCTGATGATCACTTTAGATAAGCTATTACCAGCAGGACAGTGGGGTGGGAGGAGGTATTGTTTCATATTCTCTGTGTATATATAAAGTCTGCTACAGTTTCCACAGTATGCATCTGATGAAGTGAGCTGTAGCTCACGAAAGCTCATGCTCAAATAAATTGGTTAGTCTCTAAGGTGCCACAAGTACTCCTTTTCTTTTTGGTAATCAAGTGATCCCTTCCCTGTCATTCATTCCCAGCTTCTGGCAGACAGAAGCTAGGGACACCATACCTACCCATCCTGACTAACAGCCATTGATGGACCTCTCCTCCAGGAACTTATGTAGTTCATGTTTGAACCCTAGTCTTGGCCTTCACAACATCCTCTGGCAAAGAGTTCCACAGGTTGAATGTGTGTTGTGTGAAGAAATACTTCCTTTTGTTTGTTTTACATCTGCTGCCTATTAATTTCATTAGGTGACCCCTAGCTCTTATGTTATGAGTAAATATCCCACCTTAGTTGTCTCTTTTCCAAGCTAAAAAGTCCCAGTCTTATTAATCTCTCCTCATATAGAAGCCGTTCCATACCCTTAGGGAAAGAGCCCTTCGGGAAAACTTCAGGTTTCTTGCTGAATTGACTGACAATTGACTGACACTTTCTTGGGTCCAAGAGTTCCAGTTAATGGAATGGTGACCCAGCACTGGGGTTTTAAAACTTCAGATTATACACTCAGAAAAAAGTGCCATGAAATTTCAGGAAAGGATAGTCACTTTCACAAACAGCTTCTTGGAATTCAGGGTAGCACAGAAATAGTTGCACAAAAGCTTGTCATTTTATTGTTGCTTCCTCTTAGGTTTGGTAAGAGGAGAGGAAGGAAGATAGGCCACCTAAAAGGAGAGCCTGGGATGATGAAATTGGAGGTGTTGCAACTACCTGTTTGTAAAGTGAATGTAATTTTGGTCTCTGCTACATACTTTCACTTAATGAAGGAGGGTAATATAATGAGCTGATTATGGGCAGTGTTCTGAATAAGTGTGTTTTAGGTATATTGTTTTTTGGAAGCAGTGGGATGAGTTCAGGGCCCTATTTTTAACATGGGTCTAGACAATGAGACTCCATGAACAGGTTTGTTCACTGGGATCACCACTAGACCTTGTCTACAGCAAGAATTTTAGGGAGTTCTCCCACCATTGGTCTAGCAACTGTAGGAGCATTGATGTAGACTGGTTACCATTATGGATAAGAATGTGCAGGATTAGGCAACATACTGGCAAAATGGCAAGCAGCTGTTCTCCAATACCACTGCCACCGCTGTTAGCACCACCTGAGCTGCACTGCTGCTAGGCTAATAGCAGGAGTTTGCCAAATTTCTAAGTGCAGATGCAGCCTAGTGTATTTATTCCTCTGTGTCCCTCCCTTGTATTTTCTCCTGCTGCCACATTTCACTGTTTGTTTATTTACTTAGGGTGGAACTGACTTCCAGTGGAACTTGTGCTCCTAAATTGTTTAAGCACTTGTGAAAACCCCACTCTTTATTTTACTCTGTCTTTTGAATGACCTGGTCCTTTTTGTTCTTTTTCTCCCAATTGGCTTCTGGCTGCTCAGCACTTTTGAAAATTAAGTTTTAGTAGACTAACTTTAGGCACCCATTTTTTTGGAAAGTCTGGGCTTTTGAATCCTTTAATGGCCGGGCAATTAAGTTAGACTGTGTCAGTGTCCATCCATTCTTAATTCACAGATGTTCACATTTATGAAAGTTTACAATCCAGTCTATTCCACCCAGTTTTTCATTAGCACTTTAGTCTCACCTGTTATCCAGTCAAAAAATGACTATAATCTTGGGTACAAGAAAGTAGACGGTTGTTTGGGGAATAAGTACCTTCTCTTATATTGCATGCAAAATGTTCTCGAGAGCACACATCCACCTAGCCTTTTGGAAGGTCATTCCCATGAAATGGTGACATTCAAAACTTAAATGGGATTGTTTCAACTGAAGCCATAATGGGAACCATATTCAAATCTCTTGACTAACTCAGCTGCCCTCCTCCGATGCAACTCACAGCTTACAGCTTTTGAAATTTTGACTCAAATTCTATGGGACCAGGCCACACTCCATAGATTAAAATCAGATGTAGGGATCCCCTAAAGAAATTATGCTGTTACGTGGAACCCGCTGAAAATCAAGTTTAAATAGCTCTATGAGCCAAGGTTCACTTTCAACATTTATGTGCCACTTTAACACTGTCAAGCATTTGACAGTTCTGCCCTCTGTCTTTAACTCATGCTGTTGTACCGTTTTCCATTTCCACACAAACGTGAGCTAAGCATTAGCCTTAACTTTGAACTTCCTGGCTTCGTGGATTTGTGAGTGCCATACCCTTAATACACCAACCACAAAGACATGGTTAGCATGTTTTTGTGTGGGTGTGTGTTCACAGCAGGCTGTGAAACTGTGCACTGAATTGTTAAAGGGGTAACGTTACCGGTATATATGCTTAAGTGACTGTTTTAATCACTCCAAATTTATTTTATGATTTTAATAATTTGGTATGACACTAGAGCCCTTATATTTTTTACCGAGCTGTACCTGAGACAAGGAACTACAAATAGTAGAGAAAGCTGATATGAAGGAAAGGCAATGTTGGGTCAAATTTTGACAAGACACTTGTTTGGCAGCCTGAAATGCTGTCTGAGCACATCTAGTAAGTTACTTCACTAGCCCATATGTACCCTGCTTTCTTCTCAGAAGGCTGGCAAAATGCTACTATTTTAGGTGGCCTGGTTTTCTCATTACTATTATTATTATCCATCCAAAAATAGTGTCAATCATGAAAGTCAGTTAGGCTGGCATCAAGGCAGAGTTAGGAAAACAAGATCAAAGATCTTTAATTAAAAAAGAGGGAGACAACAGTGCAGAAACAATCTCTGATTTAATTATTTTGTAAAAAAATATGCCATCCTTAAAGAATCAATCACTTCTACTTAAAATACAGAGCTTAATGCACTGTTACAAATAATTCTCCAGCTGTCACAGCACAGGCTTTGAAAATCTAAAAACCATCGTGGGGTGGGGTGGGAGGAGATAAGGGTGAGCAGACCTGTCCAACTATCTTATTGTGGATCCTTGAACTAACAACCAGAGCAGACTCCTTTTTAGTTCTGTTACCTTTCCATCTGGTAACCGCAATCAGCAATGACTGGCATAACAAACAGACTAATGAAGAGTTGGTTTAACAAAAAAAGAAATTAAAAAATGAAAACATTATATGTCACATACTTTAAAAATCCATCCTTGTTCTGAATGATAACAAGGTCTATAAAAGTCCTTGGCTAAATGTGCTGAAATCTGGGCCTGTGGCTAAAAAAATTCCGTTAAGAAATATATATTCTTCAAGAAAACACTGTTGCCTTGGTGATGAACTATTGGGCATTCTTCTTTCTTGTCACTACAGCTCAGTGTGCCATAAGCATTCTCCTTCTCTAGGCACATGAGATAAGCTGAAGGGATAGGTAGGGCTGGTGATGACCTATAACAGCTTTCAGTACAAACTGTCCATAATGTCCCAGAAGTATGAGAATAGACTAGGCCCAGGGTTCATACATTTGACAGAGGTTGGTCTTCAGTAAAGAATATTCAGTAATATGTCCTTGGTGTTTGAATTCTTATTTCCCCACTTCCTAAAAGTTGTTTTTGTGAAAATATACAGTCATAGAGAATTACCCATAACGAATACAAATAGTTTTGAAATGCATATGTCTTTTTTTAAAGTGTACACTCAATAGTTTGATAATACATGCATCAATTTGATGCACTCTGTAGTGTGGAAGGAGGAGAAACATGCAACCCCTATGAGTGGGGCAAGGAGTTTTTATGGGGAATGGGAGAGAGGAAGCCACATGTGAAGACAGGAGGCAGTCTAAGTAGGAATGAGGTTCATTCCCAAGTGGCGTGAAAAGTCTGCCGAAGTCCCTGTGGTGCTTGAAAGTTTCACCTCAGTCTCTGCAGGGCTTACTATATCTTTAAGGACTCCAGCCACTTAGCAATATTGAAACATTATTTTATAAACTAAGGGAATTCCCATGCAAAAATCTTTGTTAATTTGGAATTACATTTGGAATAAACTTACTCACTTTAACCAAAAAGTCCTCAATAGAATATTGCCATTTTCTCAAAAGATACAAACTGCTTGAAAATTCCAAGATAGTGTTCTACTTGACAAAGTCCCCCTCTCACTCCATTTCAAAAGTATTCCACTGCATAGTTCTGGTCACCAAAGAACATAAGGCCCAGAAGTGCCACTTTCGGAAAAGCTTCACACCAGTTCATTAAGAGCAAGTTATTTGGTTTTGTGGTCACTAAAGAGATGAACCTGTATGATGGTTGTAAGAATTAATAAGCTTGTCTCAATGTGGCGCTAAGGAGGCAGAGTTAAGGTCATATGTGTTACCTCAGCTGTACATTTTTTACACTTTTTGAATGATTTACTTTTACATGTGGAATTTTAACTTGGATTTTCCAGGTTTTCAAAGATTTGTGCATTAGAGAAAACTATAATCTTTTAAGGAATATTTTTGGCTAAGGAAGAGATTATTTTACCTTAACTAGAATTGAATGAAGGTATTGGTTTTTGTGAATAACCATATAAAATTGTCTTTTAAACTTACAGTAATCATAGGAAGGATCTTTCCTAGTTTTTTCCCTACCACAAACATATATCAAATGAATATTGAGTGTTATTTTCACCCTAATTTCAGGTAAAACTCACCCCAATCATGAAACTTAAGCAATTTAGGTTTATCTCTTCAAAGAGGGACTTTCACAAGGAAGCAAACTCGTAGACATTTTTAAAACATATTGTGCACAGTCAATGTAATTACAATTCTTCAAGGAGCTCTTCAGTAGATGGCAATGCTGAGAGAATGGTTGAATGACCCAGTAAGCAAATCAGCTCTGGGCAGGGAAAGGACCTCTGGGATTTCATGTATATAGTTGTGGACTGTCTAAAATGGATCTCTTGTTTACTAAATATTATCAAAAATAGTTGTTTTTGCTTTTTCATACTCTGGAAGAATTAAGAGGATTTTGTGTTAGCTTTACAGAAACCATTGAAAAGTAGGTCAGCTACCCTAAGTGCAACCGGACAGGCTATTCAGCGGTGAGAGAGGGAGATGAGCATGAGTGAGTACAGGCTAGTGTGGAGTAGCTGTCTAAAAGACTTGCTAATAACTGTAATTAAGTTCTAAGTTTAGATATATCAATAATTGCAAACTATACATGTGGAAGTACATGGGGCTGCGAGCTTGCTAAGTTTGTACATGAATGGGAAATAAGGAAAATCTAGGTCATATGGAGGGTATGGTCTGGCTTCTAGTGTACTCATACCCCATGATGGCGTTAGGGAGCTTTGTGCTGTTCAAGGTACTGTATTTCTAAAAGATATAAACTCAAAATCCCAAACACTTATAGTCACCAAAACCAAATAGCATTTTCTCAAGAGCAGGTGTGTTAATTTAATGCTCTGCCCAAATTCTTATTTGGTGATTGCTTAGGTACTAGGATGATGAAGGCCATATAAGAATTTATGTAAATGAACTTCTGTACTTTTAAGTGGAATAAATATTCCTTGATTCCTATCTGTTGCTAACATGTCTGTGCACTGTTAAAAAGTTGCTGTATTTCACACCAGAAGTGGTTGCATTTCATAGATGGGCAAAGTGTTTCAAAGTGGTCATTTGTAAAATTCTCTAAGGTCCTTTGAGATGAAAGGTGGCATATAAATGCAAGAATAAGGAAATTAATTATAAGATCTTATTTCAGGACATACACTTGTATGTGTAGTTTGGCCCTCTCAGCTGTATCACATAGAATTTTCTAAGTATATTAGGAACAAAAGGAATCCTAACAATGGTATTGATCCATCATAAGAACAGCCATACTGGGTCAGACCAAAGATCCATCTAGCCCAGTATTCTGTCTTCTGACAGTGGCCAATGCCAGGTGCTTCAGAGGGAATGAACAGAACAGGTAATCATCAAATGATCCATCCTCCAGCTTCTGGCAACAGAGGGAGCCTATCCCTGCCCATCTTGGATGGACCTTTCCCCCAAGAACTTACCAAGTCCCTGTTATAGTCTGGGCCTTCACAACATCCTCTGGCAAAGAGTTCCACAGGTTGACTGTGTGTTGTGCGAAGAAATACTTCCTTTTGTTTGTTTTAAACCTGCTGCCTATTAATTTCATTTGGTGACCCTCAGTTCTTGTATTATAAGAAGGAGTAAATAATACTTCCTTATATACTTTCTCCACACCAGTCATGATTTTATAGACCTCTATCATATCCCCCCTTAGTCATCTCTTTTCCAAGATGAGAAGTCCCAGTCTTATTAATCTCTGTATTCAAGATGTGGGTGTACCATGGATTTATATAGACACAATATGTTATTTTCTGTCTTATTATCTGTCCCTTTCCTAATGATTCCCAACATCTTGTTAGCTTTTTTGACCACCACTGCACATTGAGCAGATGTTCTCAGAGAACTATCCACAATGACTCCAAGATCTCTTTCTTGAGTGGTAACAGCTAATTTAGAGTCCATCATTTTATATGTATAGTTGGGATTATGTTTTCCAGTGTGCATTACTTTGCATTTATCACCACTGAATTTCATCTGCCATTTTCTTGCCCAGTCACCCAGTTTTGTGAGAGCCCTTTGTAACTCTTTGCAGTCTGATTTGGACTTAATTATCTTGAGTAATTTTGTATTCTCTGCAAATGTTGCCACCTCACTGTTTACCACTTTTCCAGATTATTTATGAATATGTTAAACAGCACTGGTCCCAGTACAGACCCCTAGGGGACACCACTATTTACCCTCTCCATTCTGAAAACTGACCATTTATTCCTACCCCTTGTTTCCTCTTTTTTAACCCGTTTCTGATCTATGAGAGAAACTTCCATCTTATACCATGACAGCTTGCTTTGCTTAAGAGCTTTTGGTGAGGGACCTTGTCAAAGGCTTTCTGAAAATCTATCAATGGAAATGATAGAACTGTCAAAGAAGTATTCAATAAATATTTCTGGTTTGTGTTTGGGAAAAAGTAGATGATTTATTCTTATTGCACAATGATGATGAAATACTTTCCATTTCATTTCAACAGTAACTAAGGAGGATGTGAGACAGCAGCTACTAAAGTTAGACATTTTTAAATCTGTACATCTGGATAATTTACATCCAAGAATTTAAAAAGAGCTGGCCAAGGAGCTCTGTGGAACACTGAGGACTGAAATAGAAATAATGTATTGTACTAATGTTGGACTAATATTTAAAAAACATAAACAGGATGACCCAGGCAATTATTGAATCTGGGCAAAATAATGGAATGGCTGATAAGTACTTAATTAATAAAGAATTAGAGGAGAGTAATATAGTTAAAGTCAATCAATATGCATTCATGGAAAATGGATCTTGTTAAACTAGATATCTTTTTTAAAAATGAGATTACAAGTTTGGTTGATAAAGGAAATAGTGCTTATATAATATACTTAGACTTGTGTAAGGCATTTGACTTTGTTCTACACAGTATCTTGATTAAAAAACTAGAATGATACAGAAACACATTAAATAGATTAAGAACTAGCTGACTGGTCACAAAATGTAATTGTAAATGGGAAATAATCATCACAAGCAAGTTTTGTTTCTGGTGGGGTCCCTTAGACATTGGTTCTTGCACCTACATATTTAACATTGTTATCAGTGATTTGGAAGTAACATTACTGATACAGTTTGCAGATGATATAAAGACTGGTGGAGTGGCACATAATAAAGAGGACAGGTCATTGATTTAGAGCAAGCAAATAATATTCATTTCAATACAGCCAAAGTTAAGGTTAAAGAACAAAGAATGCAGGCCATACTTACAGGATGGGGGACTCTATCGTGGGAAGCAGTGACTCTGGAAGAGACTTGGGGATCCTCATAGATAATGAAATGAACTTGAGTTCCCAGTCTGATGCTATGGCCAAAAGGATTAATGCAATTCTTGGATGTATAAACAGGAATATCAAATAGAAGTAGAGAGGTTATATTACCTCAGTATTTGGAACCAATGTGACTCCTACTGGAATACTGTGTCTAGTTCTGGAGTCCACAGTTCAAGAAGGTTGTTGATAAATTGGAGTGGGGCCAAAGAAGAGCCATGAGAATGATTCAAGGATTGGAAAATATGGCTTATAGTGATAGACTCAAGGAGCTCAATCTATTTAGCCTACCAAAGAGAACGTTGAGAGGTGACTTGATTCCCTATATAGGGAACAAGAATTTGATAATAGAGGGTTTTTCAAAGCTAGACAGACAAAGGTGTAGCAAGATCCAGAATCTCTGGGAAGCTGAAGCTAGACAAATTCAGACTGAAAAATAAAATGCAAATCTTTAACAGTGACGGTGATTAACCACTGGAACAATTTACCAACGGTCATGATCGATTCTCCATCACTGGAAATCTTTAAAAAAAAAAAATTGGATGTTTTTCTACAAGCTCTGCTCTAGTTCAACCACAGTTATTGGTCTTGAAATAGCAATTAATTCAGGGAAGTCCTATAGCCTATATTAGAAAGGAGGCCATGCCAGATGGTCACAATGATCCCTTCTGACCTTAAAAATCTCTTCCTCATGTTGGTTAATTCGTTTGTTTCTTCAGGCTGAGCTTTAGCTATCAGACCATGTGCTGCAAGTCACCTCTCTAGTCTGTGATAGACATTCCTTACAACGCCCCAGAAAAAATATTATCAACATTTTACAGCTTAAAAAGGGGGAAATTTTGGACATATTTTTGCTATAATTATGAAGCTACAGATATTTTTAGTATCCCATTACTGTAGAGATACATAGAATTACAGGAAACAAATGTATGTTGACCCAGGCCTTTTGCAGCATTAACCAGTATAGGAAACTGGAAACGTGGAACTTAAACTTCCTCCTAATTCTTTTCTCTAGACTATGGTGGGTTTTGCAGTGGATCCAGCCTCCAAAATTTGTAGGTATCTATGGATCTTAGTAGACATGGGAGGATCAGTGTTACTCATGCGCTGGCCCTGTTTCCATTCTGGCCTCCTTTAACCTCTGGTAACACTAATCTGATGGAACCATGCTGCTATTGGTTCCTTTGCTGGGTGCTGCCACTTGATTCTCTCTTTTCCATGCAAGAGTAGGTGGCTCAGGAAATGCTCTGAGACTCAGAAGATGGCACCTCACTGGCTGGCACGGCCCACTCTATGGGAGTGCACTGGGCCCTCACTGAGGCCATGAATGGCACTACCAAGTGCTTTGGAAAATAAAAGCAAAATACTGTGTTTCACTCAAAAGAAAGGAAATAGGACAAAGGGAAAATAGAGAGGCCCTCATCTAGATGGACCGTTAACCCCCACAAATATGGGAACCTATTCCTAATACCATCTAGCCAGTCAATGTGGCTGAGGGTCAGATCATGTTACAACTATACAGTGATATTATGGGAAGACTTTTGGGGGCTCTCTTGAGCCTCTGGTTAAGTCTGCCACTAAACTAAAGGGAAGGTAGGATGATTCCCCTGGCTCCCAGTAACCAGCCTTTTGCTGGCTCCTGATAAGTCATTCCTGCCAGAGATGATTTAGCCATGGAGTCCACAAGGATTGCATGAATGCTCTGTGTGTGTCTTTGGACTGGATTACATTACATCAAATGCAGGTATTCAAAAAAAAAGAAAAAAGAAAAAAAAAAGTTCACTTTTACCCCTCACATTTCAAATTGGGAACACGGGACAAAAATATCACAAACATTTAAGTGGCTATGGATCCTAAATCCCACTGACTTCTAGTAGGTCTTAAGCACTTTTGAAAACTGTACCCAAAGGAATTCAGTTGAATCAGACCAATGATGTAGCCTGACATCGACACTACCAGCTGCTTCAGAGGAATTACAAGAAACCCTACAGTAGGTAATTATGGGATAGGCTGCCCACAGGGGAAACCTTCCTCCAGAACCCCAATAGTTAGAGGTTCGTTTAAGCCCTGAAACAGGAGGATTTATATTCCTTCCAAACAGCACAAACTGAACTTTGCGCTACATTATTGTATACTCAGTATTGTTTTCAGGTACAAAGCATAAACATTTCCAGCTAAAAGAAAAGGAGTACTTGTGGCACCTTAGAGACTAACAAATTTATTTGAGCATAAGCTTTCGTAAGCTACAGCTCACTTCCTCTCAGATAAATTTGTTAGTCTCTACGGTGCCACAAGTACTCCTTTTCTTTTTGCGGATACAGACTAACACGGCTGCTACTCTGATTTCCAGCTAAGTGTAAGTTGGTTTGCTGGGTGGCATTGCCTCCCTCCTGGACTATGATTATTAGAAAGTACTTGTGTATAAATGAAAGCACAGGAGTAAATGCTCTGACCTCTCAGCCTGCCTCTGCAAATGCACTGCACGTCTGGCATAGGGATATGTCACAGCGTAAGGGGTGGGAGGCTATTTGTGGGGAATCTATTCAAATATTGACAGCACATCACTGAAGACAGGATTTTAAAATGTGTTCTCTCTAGTCTCGTCTTTACTCAGGCTAAAATAACTTGGTTTGGCCCCATCCCAAGTGACCAGCCAAACACTGTTTAAACTGAGTTTGCTGAAACTATGTTGCAGCTGAGTTCAAAGGTTAGCAATCTTTGAGACCAATCCTGCAAACCCTCTGTGTCTTGAACTCCCATAGAAGACCACAGGAGTTCTGTGCAGGGAGGGCTTCTGTGGGATCAAGTCCTTTGTGTCTAAGGCAGTGGGGAGTGGTGGGAGAAGAGAGAGAGACCGTGGACCTGATTCTCATTGGCCTCCACCTGGTATAATCCTTTACACCAATGGAGAGTGAGCGCAAAATATAAATGTAAAACATTCCCATTCTCATTTAGTAGCCTTTTGCATTGGTGCCTTATGGCCATGGTGAATCAGGCCCACAGTGTCAATCACTGAACACAGGCCCCTTTGTATTAGCTTACTTTGCAAAGTGTAACTTTTTAGATCAAAAGATGCACTTTTGTATGTAGCTCCCCCTTTGCTTTCCCTTTTGAGCTAACACCCTCGCTGTGTAACCTGTCTGCCTAGTTAATATGAAGCTCACTCACTATATTGCACCCAGAAAGCTTTTGTTCCCATTATTTTACCAAGAGAAAGCAAGTCTTTTTCAACCTTATCGCTGCGAGCCCTAGCGGCTGTCCTGAGCCAGTGGAGAACTTCAACTTTTACCAAAGAAACAGAATACAAGCTAAGTACAAACCTGTCTTCAGTCTGTGTTTTAAAAAGATCTGCTTAATAAAAGTCTCTTTACCTTCACAGAAGATATCATCTGCTTCTCCAAGAATAGTCAGATCTTCCTCTATGTGCTGCATCGTGGCCACAGCTCAGCCAGAGGTAGCTGCTACAGAGCTGAATGCTTGAATTAGTTTCTAGGCTACAAGAGGGCTATTTCCTTTCACCAGTTTCCTAAACATTTTGGTGGTGGCAGCTTCCGCATTTGCACTTACAAAAACAGTTTCATTCATATGAATAAGGCTTCTTGTTTTTAGCCATAGCCTTTGAGATTGGGTTTGAGGTGGGGTGTCTCTTTTTGCTGAGAGAGAAGAAACCTAGAGGGGAGATGCAGACAGCACAGACTCAGATCAGAATGCAGACTGCATTCACAGCCTGATTGCAGTGAATACTGTTCTAAAGCAACATTGCCCAGCATGCATGTTATTTAAAAGATGAATGTGGGGGTGTTTTTGCATATGACTGTGAATGTTTGTTGGTGGCAATGATAGAACCAGGGAATAATTTGCATTCATCTTTCTATAGAAAGGGACGATTCAACTGGAGTATACCACTGTGCTTTATGAGTGTCATGTGTTCAGTGAACACTTTTTAAATTAGCATATTAAGAGTGATAACACTTTTTTTCCTTGCGTTTGAAAATTAGTACATGCTGAATAGATATAGTTAACACTGAACTCAGCTGTTCTCACTGTCTCATTAACAAGAATGCATCAGTGGCTGTACGGTGGTCCCTTGTAGTTAAGCTTCCTTGAGTCACCAGTCGTGGTGCATCACCTTCCTAAGATACTAATCACCTTCATGCTCTGAGCAGAGGTACAAAATTAGAACACCGATAAAACCAAAAGTCAAATCTCATTTAGAGTTGAATATCAGAAATATTTTAATGTAAAACCCAACCCTGGTGATTTTTCTGATTGTTTATATCTGCCACATGTCACTTCTCTCATATCAGAATTATTGAAGCAAGTAGATTTACTCCTGGAGTCTGTGGGGATCTTATGCCTGCCTGAATGACTATCCTCTTGCCTTGTAAGTTTCTGCCCGATGGAAGCAAACTCGTGCTTAAGTGTATACATTTGAATAGTCCTACTGACTTCAGTGGGACTACTCACTTGAATACGATTATTCATGTCTCTGTTTGAAGGACTGGAGCCTTAGAGAAGTAATCTCCCACTTTTTTTTTTTTTTTTTTTTTTTTGCTATTAGGACTTCTTATTCTTGCAAGAGCAGTGAATCCCAATTGACTTTTGTCTTGTTGGTATAGTGGCTGTACCATTCTGCCATACCCTTTAATGACAAAAACACTAAACAGCAATTCATTCACTTCACCATCCAGTAGGTGAGTTATGAGCAAATATGAAAAGGAGTACTTGTGGCACCTTAGAGACTAACCAATTTATTTGAGCATAAGCTTTCATGAGCTACAGCTCACTTCATCGAATGCATACTGTGGAAAGTATAGAAAATCTTTTTATACACACAAAGCATGAAAAAATGGGTGTTTACCACTACAAAAGGTTTTCTCTCCCCCCACCCCACTCTCCTGCTGGTAATAGCTTATCTAAAGTGATCACTCTCCTTACAATGTGTATGATAATCAAGTTGGGCCATTTCCAGCACAAATCCAGGTTTTCTAGAGAAAATCTTTTGTAGTGGTAAACACCCATTTCTTCATGCTTTGTGTGTATAAAAAGATCTTCTATACTTTCCACAGTATGCATCCGATGCAGTGATCTGTAGCTCACAAAAGCTTATGCTCAAATAAATTGGTTAGTCTCTAAGGTGCCACAAGTACTCCTTTTCTTTTTGCGAATACAGACTAACACGGCTGTTACTCTGGAGCAAATATGAGTGAAGTAGTGATTATTATTGCCTATTTTAAAGCACATCATTGCTTTTATGCATGGTAGAAGTGGCATGTTATTGCACTCTTTATTTTGTCTTGTGACTGTGCTTTTATATTTCTGTGAAATCCTACTACTTTTGAAAATCTGCATGTCTTCAGTGTACCATGCAGGCACTGCAGATTTCATGTGACTTTTCAATGGTTTCAATTGCACAATTTACGCCATTTCAGACAAAAATAAAGCTTGAAAAAAAAAACATTATAAATTTTGCTCATAGTGATTGTAAAAACATGAAACAGCTCTTAGCTCACATCTGCCCAAAATGGCAGCAACTTTTCGGCACCCAGAATGGAAGTTAGCACCGCAATGTAGCATAATAATAAATTGTACTGACAGAAGATGCACACCTATTTTCTAAGAACCCCCTTGGCAGGATCTGAAGGATCTCCCCAGTTGCAGGTTGGGAATCAGGTTGGCTTCCTCTACAGCCACCCTCTAGCTCCTGGGTTTTGACAAGACTCTTCACCATCCTCCTCCTCTTCCAGTGACTCTTGCTCACCATCAGGGGCTCAAGTCTCCACAAGGGTATTAGGTAAAAAGATTCCATCCTGCTCCTCATAAAATGGATAGGTCATTGCTGGTTGCTCTGTATATTTTTCTTAGCTGTCTGCTCTTTATATGGCATTGGTAGGTACCCAGTTATGATCTGTTTTGGCCATCTACTTTGAGATCTCCTTGAACAGTATTTTTTTTTATTGAAGTGGTTGGCCACAAGAGCTGCCAGCATTGTCACTTCTCCCCACATGGTGAGGAGACCAAAGATCTCACCAGGGCTCCAAGAGGCTGCTCAATGCATGTTGTGAGGACTCTGGAGTAATAGCATTGCAATGCTGATATATTGGAATCCAGGAGCAAATGAGCCGGTCTTGGCCCTGCGCCAGTTTTTAAATGGGAGAGGGGCATCTGGTCAACTTGACCCCCAAAGCAGGGGAGGGCACACAGGTCACTCATGGATGCCCACAAAGCAGTGTGGGGTAACCATTGGAGGACTACCAAAGTAATGAGCAGCAGCAGTGTGTCCACATGAACAGCAGTCTGCACTAACTCAATTTGCATCAAACTTAGTACACATTGAAAGAAGACTCTAGAATTCACAGCAAGTAGGGAGTTTAGGGATTTAATGATTTTGTTTCATGTGCACACAGGCATTTTCAATCTGCACTAACTCGAATTAGTATGGACTAAACCCCCTGTGCAGACAGGCCCTGATATTATAATTTCTTCAGGGCAGCGACCGTCTTTTATGATGTATTTCTACAATGTCTAGCCCAATGGGGTTTGATCTTTGATCTCAGTTGGCGCCTCTATGGTACCACTGTAATATAAATAATACACAGAAGAAGGAAGAAAAGGATGGGAGGCAACGTTGTGGGAAGACAAGTAGAGGGTGGGATTGGGAGGAATGAGAAAATAAATCAGCACAATAGCAGCAGCAGAGAGATGTGAGAACAGGAAAAGTGAGGTGGAGTGGAGCTGCGGGGGGAAGGAATCAGTCTGAGGGGAAAAGAGAAGCTACCGCCAAGAGAGAGGATTACCAGGAGAAAATCCACGCCACTTATAATGCTGCCTCCAGAAGAACAGATTTTGTTCAGGAAGTAGTAGGAGTGATAGGAGGCTCAAATCAGCTGAGCTACCATGATGGGTGCAAGGAGACAGAAAAACAAAAGGTGAAGTGAAGGAGAAACAGAAACAGTGAAGAGCAGAAGGGAATGGTACACATTTATTTCTATGCAGTAAAATGCTTCCTAGGCTGCGTCTGTTTGTTTAAAAACAGAAGTTTTGTGGGAGGACTCCCAGAACCACATCTGGATTTGAGAACTAAAATCCGCCAGCTAAGGCAACTCTTGCATTATTGTTTCCCTTTAACACTAAGGGTATGTCTACCCTGCAGCGGGGAGCATGCCTCTTAGCCTGGGTAGACAGATTAGCGCTAGCTCAGCTCGAGCTGGCACACTAAAAATAGCAGTGTAGATGTTGAGGAACGGGAGGTGGCTTGGAGAAAATTCACGCCACTTATAATGCTGCCTCCAGAAGAACAGATTATGTTCGGGAAGTAGTGGGAGTGATAGGAGGCTCAAATCAGATGGACTAGCCCCCCAGCTTCGGACCCCGGGCGTCCGGAACAGGCTTGGACTCAAGCCACGGCCTGAGCTGCAACTTCCATACGGCTGTTTTTAGCACGCTCACTCAAGTGCTGCCAGCATGCGTCTGTCTCGCTGGGCTGGGAAAGTTGCTCCGAGTTGCAGTGTAGACACACCCTTGGGGGGGCCCACTGAATTTAATGAGGCCAGGACTTCAACCTATAAGGACTAACGAAGGGCAAAAGAGTCTTGCACTTTTATACTCAGGCTTCTGTGTTTGATTCAAATAAACTCCAGGATTAGTGATGTCGTACACGAGGACACGGGATTATTCAAGATACACAACTGCCCTAAAAGGAAATACAGGGGAAAATACCCTATAAGAAGATGCTAACTTCTGTGTACGGCCCTGTCTATGTGTCTCATTTGTAAATTCAGCATAGAAAGTTTTAGCCCTTTAACAAAGTTTCTGAAACACTAAGGAACAAGGAAAACTGTCCTGGTTATTATAGCCCTTTCCTTTTGTACTTCATTTCCCCTAGGATTTAAAGTTATTTCCTTGTGCACTGTTTTCAATCGCCCCATCCGGATGTCTGTTACTTTGACAGCCCTTTTTTCTTTTATTTTCAGGAATTAAAAAGCATCAAAAGCTGTTTTCTTTCCAGAAAATATCTGTCACCCGAATAAGCGCTAACTAGCCTGGTGATGAATGATAATGACTCAACTTCCACTTCAACACACAAAGAAAAGTCTTTTTGATTCATTCCCATTTGCCACACTGTCTTCCCCTAAATGACAGGATCATGGTACAACATCATCACTGGCTTGTGAAGTTCCTCGCCGAAACCTGTCTCAAAAGGAAAATCAGGCCTCTTTATTCACGATGAAATGCTTTAATGTGTGAAAACTATCTATATCGGCGTGGTTCGGCTCTATCTCCTGTTCTCCCTGCCCCCTTCTTTGGCTGTTTTGTATTTGGGATTTTTCTATCAGCTTGCAGACCAATTTATTTGTCTTCTTCTGATCTCAGGCATCGAAGCTACAACACCCTGTCCCCACCCTTCCTTTTGCAGCAGCAACTTTTCTCCTTCCCTCCCTACCCTCAAGAAGCATTTATATCTTTCTCTTTCACGTGTTTACCAACTTTGTGACTTTTCTTGTCACCTGTTGGTTAACTCAGCCCACTTCCCTCCTGCCAGCAATTACTCATTTTTCTTTGACATAACCACATCTGATGCCTGTTATCACAGAAGGTTACCACCCATCCTCAAATAGTCTGTAAACAAAGAGTGAAGGGTGACAAGTGTTAAAAACAAGGGTGGGGAGCGTGGATCAGAGAAGTAATGGAAAGCAGCTTATAGAAAAGCTTCTCCTTCAGCAACCTTAACTCTGTTTGCTTTTGTTTCTCATTTCCTCTGCAACCTACTGAAAAAGATACCTGTCACATCAGCCTCTGTGAGATGTTATAATATTGCCACAATAGCTACTGAGCATTCATTTCAGTATGTAATTCAGAACTCCCGTGTGACCAATATTTTGAGTGTCATATCAGCAGTTAGAACTCGCAGATCCAGAAAATCTCTAAGTACTTGACCCTGCTCTAATTGAAGTCAATGGGAAAACTCCCATTTGCTATTACTGCACTGGGAAGATGCACCATGTTAGAAAGGGTGCTAGAGCAAACGTGATGTTAGAAATGACAGCATCTCATGCAGATGGGGCCCAGTTGTGTTTAAAAATGTCTTAGCTGATCATAGTTAATCAGATTCCACCCAGGAAAAAAATCAAGTTTAGTATGATGTTAGTTAATGTTTTCTAACATGTGGTTTCCCAGTGTAGACAAGGCCACGTGACTCCAGTGGTGGAGGATTGGGCTCTCCAGCTGTGAGCCTGGTCTTCTTGGGGAAGTTCCAGCCTCTTTTCAGAGACGCCACGTGCCAAGCCAGGGAAAATGTGAGGAAGAAATATTTTGTAATTTTTCACTTTGACTAAACCAACATTCAGTATTGACTGTTAGCTAATTAGTACTGAATAGCAGAGCTGACTACAAATTGATATTTTGACATTTGTTCTTATCTCAAATTGTGATGAAAAGTAGCAATATCAAAACTATTCATGGAACAAGAAGTTTCACAAAATCAATTTGGAAATGTTAAAACATTTCATTTCTAATCAGTTCCATGTTAAATCGTATCTCCCTATGGTGCCGCAGTGCCTGATGGAGGAGCGGTCTGTGTTCCTTGCTTAATTTATAATGAAAGAGGTGCCAGGACCTTAGCAATTTTTTTACATTCATAATTGATGCAGCAAGCCCAGAGGTGCCAGAGCTATAAACTGCCAAGCCCAGAAGTGCCGGGGCTCAGCCTTGGCAAGCCCTGACATAAATCAAGCACTGCTCAAGCCCTCATTCTCCTGTATGAGCAAGCTTCCTGGCTGGACTACATCTCCCATGATCCACCACAACTGTACAACTTCCATGAAGCCACAAGACTTGCTCCTAGGGGAGGGTGTGGTGCATAATGGCAAAGGTAGTTGCTGGATGGAGAGAAGGGGGGCATGAGGCACCCGAACTACAACCCTCATGAGGAACTGTTGCACCTTGGGCAGATGCAATCTAAGGCTGAACTGACTCAACACAAAATACTTCCATTTGGGCTGAAATATCTTGTTTTGATATTTTCCCTCAGAAAAAAATCAAAAATTTTCAGTAACATCAAAATTTCCCTGCTGAAAATATTGATTTTGTGGAAATTGTTTTTCTATTAAAAATAATTTTGACAGAAAATGTATAATCCACTGTACTGACCACTAAACACGTGTTCACTCTGAGTGCCATGTGGGTCCACCAGTTCGGGAAGGAGATATAGGAAGCCTCTTCCCTACTTACCTCCCCAATCCCTGGGCAGAATTACTACCTGACACTCCAGGATTTGCAAGGGCCAAGATTCCGTGCTGGTTGGTGTACCATGTCCTCAGGAAGGTGGGACCAATTTCAACTGTGTGCATCTAGCCTCATGCTGTAGTCTGGGCAGGCACTAGGCACTTAGGCCTACATCCTCCATAGTATTTAGGAGCCCAACTTTCACAGATCGGTGAAGAGACCAAAGGAAGGGGTGGAGGGGAAGGAGAGGGGATTGGAGCAAACAGGCAATCAGCACAGGAGAAAGAATGTTTACTCAAAACTCTGAGCAACTTGTATAGTCTTGTTTTGAATATCCCTGCAGTTTCAAATCTCTTGCTCTTAATATCCGCCTTTGAAACTTCAAGAAGCTAACCATAATTTTTGTTCTAGCTGTTTACTCATTTGACGGGGATGGAGGTCTCAGTGGGAATTAGGCTATGTTCACCTACAGATATTCAGGGGTTCTGACTAAGGTTGAGCCTGGCAGAATTTTGTTTCTTGCCCAATTATTTTGCATTCGTAAAACTTCTTTTTGTATAATTTTAAACCCTCTTTTTTTTTGATGGGGGATATTCCTTTTTTTAAAAAACCCACCAGATTTTTTAGCTAAATGGAAATCTGTGCTGTGTATAAAGGAGAGAAGAACAACGCTCCAAAAAGCTGTCGTAAGCTGGACAGTACGGCGGAACAGGGAGTTGATGCACTCTGAGATTTCATGGGAATCCTTCACAGAGATCTCTAGGAAACTTTCCTTGAGGTACTCAACAATCCTCTGCCAGGATTCTTTGGCAGAGCTGCCTTGTTCCTTCCCACACCAAAAGGCACTTTCCCATGCCACTCTGCAATCACTTGGGCAGGGACCAAAGCTGTACGCAGGCGAGCAACATAGGGACCGGGGTGGAAGCTGCAAGTGTGTAGCAGATGCACCCTTACTTCCCTGCTTACCCTCAGGAGTGAGATAGCTTTCATAGTGACCACCGCCTGTGGAAAATGGTACAGTTTAGACTGTTTCCACCCTTAAGTGACCTGCAACCTTTTCAGATTGCCTCAGTGCAATAAAAGTGCCCTTGCCCTGGAGTTCACTTACCATACTTGGGGTCTTCTGCCTCATGTGTGCTTGCCTAGGGTCACAGAGAAAGTGATAGGTATGTTACCAGCAGTGTGCTAATGTTACTGTTTCAAAGCTCTGTGTGTACTTGAAAATAGCTCTACTGTTTATTGTGAACCATATGTTTCCAGATTTCACCTTGAGAAACAACTGCCCTACAGCCGCAGAGCGTCTGCACAAGATAAGAAACCAGCTGAAACGGACCAAGGAGGATATGTTCCAGATTGTGCTGCAACAGTCAGAGGCTGAAAACACTGAACGCAAGAAGTAGAGGGAAAGTGAAAAGCAGGAAAGAGAAGAGAAGGATTCTTACAACAGGGATGCCACAGAGAGGCTGATTAAAGTTATGGATTGTCAAACCGACATCTCCAGACTCTCATAACATTGCGGACTGGGCAGATGCATGCCCACCCTTCCCTTCACAGCATTGTGAACTCTTTCCCATGCACTCCCCAAACTCCCCCTGTGCATTCCTTTCCACCTTCTGGCACTTTGTGCTTTCCTCCACACTCCCACCCCCGCAGACAGCTGTTCCAATGAAAGCAGGACCTATACTCAACTATGAAAATCATCCCCCTCCCATTTCCCCACCCTCAACTGTGTAGATGGCTATGTGTGTCTGTGTCTTGGTGTGGTTTGTCTGTCAATAAAAGCAGTGTTTTTATTAATACACACTCTTTATTTTCCCACAAGGGATGATACCTCATGGCACCATGCAAATCAGCACTTTTATTAGTCCCGCATTGAATTCTAGGCCTTAACAATCACAGTTGCTTCATAGGCTACCAGATTTAAGTAATCATTACAGTCCCAAGCATAGCAACAATCATTACTGGCTTTCTTGTTGGAAGTCTTGTCTCAAGGCATCCCTGATTCTTACTGCCCCATGTTGCACCCCTCTAATAGCCCTGGTATCTGGCTGCTCAGAATCAGCAGCCAGGCATTCTACCTCAGCAATCCACCCTTGAGAAAACCATTCGCCCTTCCCTTCACAAATATTATGCTGTGTACAACACGCAGCTACAACCATTGGAATATTTTCCTTGCTCAGGTCTAGCCTGCCACATAGGCATCGCCAGTGCGCCTTTAAGCAGCCAAATGCACATTCAACAGTCATTCTGCACCTACTCAGCCTGTTGCTGAACCGCTCCTTACTGCTATCTAGGTTTCCCGTGTATGGCTTCATGAGCCATGGCATTAAGGGGCATGCTGGGTCTCCCAAGATCACGATGGGCATTTCTACTTTCCCTATGGTGATCTTCTGGTCTGGAAAAAAAGGCCCTGCTTGTAGCTTTCTGTACAGACCAGTGTTCCTTAAGATATGTACGTCATGCACTTTTCCAGACCACCCCATGTTAATGTCAGTGAATCGCCCACGGTGATCCACAAGTGCCTGCGAAACAATAGAGAAGTACCCCTTCTGATTGATGTACTTGGTTGCAAGGTGGTCCGGTGCCAGAATTGGAATATGTGTCCCATCTATCACCTCACCACAGTTAGGGAAACCCATATCTGCAAAACCATCCACAATGTCACGCACATTGCCAAGAGTCATGGTCTTTTGCAGCAGGATGTGATTAATGGCCTTGCACCCTTGTGTTAACACAGCACCAATGATTGATGTCCCCACTCCAAACTGGTTCACGACTTACTGGTAGCAGTCTGGAGTTGCCAGCTTCCACACTGCGATTGCCATGCGCTTCTCCACCGAGAGGGCAGCTCTCATTTGGAAGGCCTTGTGCCGCAGGACTGGGGCAAGCTCTGCACACAGTTCTATGAAGGTGGCTTTCCACATCTGAAAGTTCTGCAGCCACTTTTCTTCATCCTAGACTTCTATAACTATCCAATCCCACCACTCTGTGCTAGTTTCCCGAGCCCAAAATCGACATTCCACAGCATTCAGCTCCTCCGTGAATGCCAAAAGCAATCTAATGTTGCTGCTGTCCATGTCAGACACTATGTCAGGCAACTGTGACTGCCGTTGCCTTTGTAACTTCTAGAATAATTCCACTGTCACTTAAGATGTGCTAGTGAGAGCTAGCAGAGCAGTGGAGAGCAGTGCGGGGTCCATTCCTGGAGATAGATATGGTGGGGAAAGCACTAAGGGACGTTGAAAAATGCCGCAAACTGAAGATGGAAGCACATTGAATGCTGGGACAGAAAGCAGTGCATCACGGGGCATTGAGCCTGGACCCATAACGCACCGCAATCCCCTCCGCCTTCCCACAAGACCTAGCAGTAAAGGGGGGGGAAGTAGAAGAGGGAGAGCTGCAATGTGGGATAGCTACCCATAGTGCACTGCTTTCATTGGCAATGCAAGCGCCACAAGTGTGGATACACAGTGGCACCAGTGGAAGACAGTGTAGACATGCAACAGTGCTTTTAATTGACGCGCTTTAATGAAAGTGGTATAACTTTTGGTGCAAAAACTTGCCAATCAGTGTTTTACTTTGTATCTGAAGGTTAGACTTTTAAGGAGTGAAATATATAAACATTTTATGTAACATTTTACATGTATTTTGTAAATAATGGGATACATTCAGTGAAGCTACATGGAAGATGTAAACTATCCCTTCCTGAGCCCCCTGGACCCTCTGTGCCCCAGTGGGGCAATTTTGCTGCTGCTACACTCTAGGGTTTTCCTCAGGTGCTAGAGGCCAGGGGAGGTAGCTCCATTTTCTGGCTGAGGCTTCACAGAAGCCCTGCTAGCAGAACCTACCAAGGGGAGTGTTCATTTCTCTAAGTCCTACTTTGGCCAGAGCTGTGAACTCTGAGCTGGACTGGCCCCTACAAACCCCTTGGCGGACAGAAAGATGCAGCCACTTTCATGCACTGCAACTCCTCCCCGTCAGACTTTCCAGGGTCTATACTGACAGAAGCCAGCACAAACCTAAGCTCAACCTGCACCTGTTTTGTAGGAAGACCTTAAAAAGAGAGGGGGAAATTTTTTAGTTTTGAGATTTTTTGAACTCCACTTGATTTTAAGAGGGTTATAAATGTACCTCCCACTTGAAGATGGGTCTGAGCTGTGGAGTTAGAATTAGGATCCAAACTTTCCCAAATACTGGATATTCAAATCCAGGGGTTTCATTCAGGCTTCTTTCTCTTCTCAGCTTTTTCACACTGTAGTGTGAGACTAGCAGATAACCATCTCATCCTGAAGTGTACATGTAATCCCCCCTGCTTCTCCCCATTGTTTTTCCTTGTCCATTTACCCCTCCTTGTACCTTTTCCTGCCCCTTCTATGATTCTTTCAAATACAATATGAATGGTGAATGGGTTTTTCAAGCATAAAGTATTATATGATAGGGAATATTACATTTATACTTTCACTTTCCGGCAATGCTTTGAGAGTCCTTACAAAAATGCCATTGGCTTGTATTTGCCACTTTTTGGTACACTTGATGCCATTATAGATTGAGTTCTCTGAATAATTGCAACATCAGAGTTTACTTCTCTTTTCTGAAACCAATAGGATAAGAGGGCACATGGGAACGGAACCTGTGGTAAAGGAAACCTTACCACAAGGCATCCCCACCCTGCTTGACTTCCCCCTGATATAATGCTACAGAACGTGTGCAGGAACTGGATGTACCCTAGGGGCATAGTATCTCTCCTGTAGGGATTGCTTCACTGTCACTCCTATGGGCTAGGATAGAAAAATAGATTTTTAAACAATGTAACTCTATTTTGCAATGTAGTGAAGCAATGGAAGATTCGGAAACAGCATGATTACCACAGCTTGCAGAGGTGTAAACAGTCTGATATTTGCATTGATGAATTTTATTTATTTTATTTTTAGCTGAAGGGTGATAACTAAAATACAAAGGAAAATCAGCAAGAGAAGGGGTGTTGGCTTGGTGATTTTAAAACATGAACAGCAAAGATTTTATGGGAAACAGAAAAAAACATCTCACAAAGATGTACAAGCAGTCAATGGATAGACGATAATACAATAGCATCTTTCATCCAGAAAAATCTCCAAAGGTTTTACAAACTTTAACTGAGTTGAACAAATGGTAGGCTCACTTTCCCCAGAACCACTTAAGTGTATCAATAGTTTCACAGCACACAACAATGCTACACAGCCCTTTAGATCAAGGAGTCGAGAACAGCTTTCCTCAAATAAAATCACAATTGGGCATGTAATTAGATAGACTGGTGTTGACCCTGGTGTCCTGATCAAATTTCATTTTGGGTAACATTCCTGCTATTGCCAAAAAGTACTTGTAGCTCTTTCTTGACCATAAGTGGTCAGGATCTTGGTTTTTACAAGAAAACACAGTGCCCCCTACTACTATATTTGCACTTGTCCTAGCCTGACTCAGAAGAAAGCTTGCCAACTACTGAATCACTGAAAACCACTCCTTGCAGCAGCCTCGATTTTTCTTACAGGTTTCCTTTCCAGATACAGACTGAGCCTGACCTTGCTTAGCTTGAGAGAGCCTATAACCAAATATATGGTTACAAATAACAAGGATTTCCTCCAAATGTTACATTTTTTCTTCTTCTGCATCTCCCTGAAGTTTCTCTTTCGAACCAGTGTCCCACCTGTGCAGAGAAACCCCAGCATGTACTGGGCTAGTAATATCGGCAGCAGCACTGGAACAGTCAGTATGTCAGGCTGTGCCAAAAATAGCTCAGTCTTGACCACAAGTTTTAAAAAGCTATCAACGTGTTATACCATTGACATTGCAGAGACTGGTGGCAGTGATATAAAATAATACTGGCTCAGGAATATGAAATAAGCACTAACTTAGCTGATTCCCCATGGGCAAATTTCTTGCTCCAGTGCTGAACAGCGGCATGACTGATATGACAAAGCGAATGCATGCTTGGATAGCTCAGCATAGGCATTAATAGCAAAGTAGCAATTCCAAGGAACTGCAAAAAATAAGGGTAAAATGTTGGTGCATATTCCTGTTACTATGTTTGTATGGCTCCATTTTATTTGAAAAGTTTTAAAGAAAAGCCATTTGTAGTACATTTTTTACTTTGACTCTATCTTGCCTATCTAAATCCCAAGATAGAAGGAAAATCGTTATTTAGGACAAGCACACTATTAGGGCCAGATTTGTTCCTGCACCAAGAGCCACTCAGTGCAGGAAAGGTAGGGATGGGCCAGCACACAGCAGGTTACAGCTGTCTGTTGTTTGTTGTTGTTGCATACCTGCAGCCACAGCCCCTGTGTAGGTTAGAGCAGTCTTGGGGGTGCTCTAACCAACAGCATCTGAAGATGGTCTCTAAGCGACCATCCTCATCCTCCAGTTAAGGCTAGCCAGAGCACAATACATGCCCACCAAGAGTGGGAAGCAAAGAAGCTGCTCTGACAGAGAACACTCGTCCAATCTGAAGAATTTTAATCTGAGTGACACAAAACATTTGGATTGGGGGAGGGAATCTTTCCCTCAATCTTGCTTTCTGTTCTACTATAAACATTAACACCAACCTACTCTACCTGCCTTTAAGATATGCTTGGGGTTAAACAGACCACATTGTCAGATATATCATTCTAACTCCTACTCCTCAGCTCTTTGTGTATTATAACAGTGCACGTGAATCAGTGGGCTTGTTCCAAGACCAGTCTTTTATGGGAATTGCTTCCTACTTGATAGGACTGAGGGGTCAGGAAGGTCCTTGATGAGGGACCATGTGACTTAAGAGGTCTGCATGTGGTTAGCTGAGGACTGGGAAAGAGTAGGTTAGAAAGGAATTTCAGAACTGAAGAGAGCTTCAAGGAGTAGTAGGGAGAAGCATTAGCTGAGAGAACTGCAGGAGGGCAAGCTCAGCTTGGAAGGACTAAAAGGAATGGGAAGTGCTGGAAGGAGGGCTATAAGGATGCTAAAGCCTGTTATGAATTGAAAGGATGAATTGAGCCCAGGGAAGAAGGCTGAAAGGTTTGCTTTTGAGCGTTGTTTCATGTTAATAAACCAGACCTCAGAAAGGAGATTTAACCTGAAAGGCACTAGTGGTGTGGTGTCCTGAGTAGGAAGAAAGCAAACTGAAGCAGTGAAAGGCCTGATGTTGAACTGGGGGAGTCCCTGCCACACAAATGCAGCAGTAGTTTGAATCTTTGCCATGTCTCTTAGTAATGAGTATAGACTGAATTCTGTTTCTTGCCAGCGCATCCTCCCTTTTCTTTGAAAGGCTCGTACAGGCCAGTCAACCCCATCCCATTTACTGAAACTACTGCTGCTTTCTACTGTGCCTTACCTCATTATTGTACTGACTGATAAGAGGAGTTTGCAGTTAGGCATCACTAGAGTCTCCAATAAGGAGAGAGCAATTGAGTGTGGGATGAAAAATCTTCCATTTGATCCCAATGCCCACAAGACTAAATCCGACCCTGCATATAAGATTATACAGACACCTCCATATCCTCATCACCTCCCCCCCCCCCCCACTCCTCCCAAGATATAAAATAAGATGTTGCAGGTCTATCTGAATTATCAGTGGCTGATCATGGCATCACCAAAATGAACAAAACAGCTAGCAATATGAAAATCAGCCTATCAGCAGCATACCATATGAAGAACCCAAGTAAGAGATCCTACAGCCTACATTTTTACAAGCAATTAGCAGGTTGGAAAAGGTGCAAGAAACAGAATGGAGGTATCTAAATTGACACATACAAGTACTTGTCCACTCTGCTGGGATTTCACAGTGTGGGCTGAACTAATTAGGAACAATTTCTGAACTGTTCTCCTTCCCCATAGAGAATTCTGTCTGGAGCAGTTTTGGTAGCTGTCCAAAATCACCTACTTTTTTTGTAGACTGGCTCTCTCGTGGCAGCGGTTTTCTGGAAATTCTAAATGCCATTCTGAGAAAACTTTAAATACCTTTCTGATTATGCTCCAAGATTTTAGTAAAGGGTAGAAAGAAGCCAGGGAGCAATCTCACTATGCCCCCTCTCCACCAAATGGGGGAAGTTAGGAAATGCAAATACCTCCATATCCCCATCACCCCCTCCCCTCCGCTTCCCCAAAACACAAAATAAGATGTTCCAGGTCTAGCTGAGTTATCAGTAGCTGCTCATGGCATTACAAAAGTCAGCAAAAAAGGCTGATTTTCATATTACCAGCTATCTGCTTAGTCAAGCTAAAAGGCCAAATTCAGATCTCTCCAATCTTTTGCTCTAAGGCAGTCGTAGTTAGTCACTTGTATTTGCCACTTTACTAAGCAACAGAGTAAAAAGCTGCTTACAGCCAGCCTGAATTTGGCTCAAAATGTTTATTGGGGATCAAATTCTACTCTCAATTACACAGCACAACTCCTATTGCAGGAAATAGGAGCTGCACCTGTGTGACTGAGCTGTTTTTGGCCATATGATCATCCTAGGCCAGTGGTTCTCAACCAGGGGTATGTGCATCTCTGGGGGTATGCAGAGGTCTTCCAGGGGGCACATGAACTCATCTAGGTATTTACCTAGTTTTACAACAGGCTACATAAAAAGCACTAGTGAAGTCAGTACAAACTAAAATTTCATACAGATAATGACTTGTTTATACTGTTTCATATACTATACACTGAAATATAAGTTCAATATTTATATTCCAATTGATTTATTTTTATAATTATATGGTAACAATGAGAAAGTCAGCAATTTTTCAGTAACAGTGTGCTGTGTGACACTTGTATTTTATGTCTGATTGTGTAAGCAAGTAGTTTGTAAGTGAGGTGAAACTTGGGGGTACACAAGACAAATCAGACTCCTGAAAGGGGTACAGTAGTCTGGAAAAGTTGAGAGCCACTGTCCTAGGCTAACTGAAAGGTGGGGGAGGCTCTCAGCATAAGGAATGCATGGGGTAGAAGATGAAAACACCCCTCAGTCAGGCTTTGGGGAAAACTCTGGGGTGAGGTTTCTTTAAAAAGATGAACCCTGAATTGAAATCTCCATCCGTTAAGCAACAGTTCAATAAATCAGAGGAGGCAGATTTTTGTGGCATAGCTCTCTCTGTCTCGGGGGCATAAAACAGAATGATTTATGACATCAATACATCAAATACTATTTACATTTTTTTGTAGATTAACAAAATGTGCAGATGTAATGTGAACAGTTAGTTTTAAAGAAATGAAATAAGCTCAAGTGGTGTTTATTGTCAGGGTTGTTCCTCTTTTTTAAAACTCTTAGAACGGGTGCCAGGCTGAATGCTAAGTTGCTGCTCAGTGAAACAGGTTTCAAAAACACAGCTGAGAAATGTGAAAATGAAGTCTGCTTGTTTGAAATGGGTTGCTATTCAGAGTAGAGACGAGAAGGAAGGCAGCTGGTGACATATTCAGGGATGTGCTGTCTCCATCTGAGTCTTGTGTAATGGGCCAAATTTTAAAAGTAGCTTCAGTCTGGCCTCTAATTTGTGCCTGCAAGTTTTATTGTATATTGGGTGGTTAGACAGCTGTATTCTATCATTTGTGAGCACGACTGTTGAAAATTTGGCCCAGTGGGTACAGTAGCTCTTAGCTGTGCACACTTAATGGGCAAGATCCTTAGCCAGTGTAAATTGGCACAGCTCCATTGACTTTAATGGGGAGCTACACCAACAAGCATCTGGCCCTACTAATCTGTCAAATTTACTATTTCGACTTGAATCTTTTGATTTAGGAAAAGATTGAACACGGATACTCAGCTCTTGAATTACTTTCTTTTCTAGAATCAAGTGAATTGCTGAGGAGAGGCAGGGGGAAAGATGTGAGGAGAGGAGAGGCTTAGGCACTTAAGCAGCTGACCTGGTGTGCCTGGCTGACAGGCCAGAGATAGGCACCTCCCTCTGCTCAGGATCCGTTATGAATCCTTCCCAGGAGTTAAGCACTTAGTCAGGTCAACTGCTTCTGTAGCCTATACCTTAGCAACCAAAACTGTCTGCCTCTCTCTCTCTCTCCAACTCACACCCATCTTATGTTACCCTGTGTACCCGACTGTCTCTTGTGTGGGTGCTGTGCGGCTCCGCCACCTATCAATGGCCTGCATCTGGCCCTCCTGCTGTGGGGTTTGACAGGCATTGGGTCTTAGGCATGCTCAGATCATGCCTACAGGAGTGGGCCACACTGGTAATTCATGTGCCTCATGCCTCCCTTCTTCCCTATGGGCTAGGCGCCCCAGCTGGACTACATCCACCATGATTCACTGTGGTCATGGGACTCCCAGGATGCACTATAGCAGTTCAGCCAGAGGGAGAGATTGCTGTGCACCATGGGAGACGTAGGGGATCAGCCCATAGGGCTGAAACAGAGCATGTGACATCTGAATGTCACATGGGGGGTGTGGTCTTTGCTGGCCGAGAGCTGGCACGCAGCGGGGGCTGCGCTGATGGACCAGCAGAGGGAGCAGCTGGCCCTGCGCGCTGCAGCTTTGCCCCACCACCAGCCTTGCACACCCAGCCCCATCGTTAGCCACTGGATCTCTCCCCCAGACTCACCACTGGTGGGCGGGCGGCTGGCAAGCAGGGATCCAACCAGCAGCAGGACCTGCCAGTACTAATGGGGGGAGGGGACAGAAAATATGGGACAATTTGCCCATTTTTAAGAAAAAGATGGGACACCTGCAGTAGGGCTTAACTACGGGACTGTCCCTTTAAAAACAGGACATCTGGTCACCCTATCTTTAGGACATAATCAGCTTGATTGTCAGTGGGGTCTCAACCACCCAACATTTGTGCATGAAGAGTCCATGGGTGACAACTTCATTCCTCTGCCACAATGGAACTTTCTACCATAAGGGTAAAGTAGAGCCTTGAGTGGGACTATTTTTCTAATCTTGCTCCCTTCCTGCAATACCCACTCCGAGCCGCTCCTGCATTGTTCCTGCATTTTTATCCCGCTCCCACTCGCAAAAACCTTAGATCTTACAAATTCCCCAAGAGAGACAGATTCTCCCATGCTACTAAAAACAATAAAACAAAAACCCAAATGGGGGTGGGGGAGAGGGGTGGGTGGGTATGTAGGGGGGAGGCAGGCAGAATTCAGGCACAATTTTTGCCACTAAAAGAATAAAACAAATCTTGCTCAAACGTAAAAAAATACTTTAACTCCTGTTATAATAGACATCAAATCTCTAACCCTCACTTAAATTTAAGTATTAATATCTTTATTTAAAAAGAAAAGAAAAGAAAAACTTGCTTTACATTGCTGAAATTCTATTTCTGACAAATTGAAGAAAGATTTAGTGTTTTCCTGCAAGTTACCCCAGTCTGTTTTTTTTTGCCCACCCAATCCCGCTCACGAGAAAGTACATTTTACCCGCTCCTGCTATTATGGCAGTGGGTCCTGCAGGACACATGGGATCCTGCAGGATCTCAGTCCCACTGTAGGGCTCTGGGGTAAAACTAGTCTGTGCAGGAAATAGAACTTTCTCAAGGGACAGTCTGAGACTGTAGAATGAACTCCCAGAGGAACCATCACAAATCTCATCACCTTCTGTTCCAAGGTCATGGTGCACTTCTTCACCCTTCTCTTGTCTAACATAAATATACAGTAATGTGTTTTGTGTGTGTGTGCACCTGTGCATGCATGTGTGTATAAAGGACAACCTACCAAAATGAAACACTCCACCCTGGGGAGAGGATGAGAAAACAAACGCATAACAAATGTTAGTCATGTTGCATAACGCACTACTGGAAAGTACTCAGTAACTATGCCTGGACTGACAGATACAGAGATTATAAAGCCAGAAGTGGCCACTAATCATCTAGTCTGACTTCCTATATAACACAGACCATAGGACTTCCCTGAATGTAATTCCTGTTTGAATTAAAGCATATCTCTTAGAAAAACATGCAAACACAATTTAAAAATTGCCACTGATGGAGAAGCCACCACAACCCTTGGTAAATTGTTCCAGTGTGTCATCATCCTCACTGTTAAAATTTTGCACCTTATTTCCAGTCTGAATGTGTCTAGTTTCATCTTCCAGCCATTGGATATTGTACTACCAATCTGTGCTAGATGGAGAACCCATTATCAAATTTCTGTTCCCCATGTAGGTACTTATAAACTGTGATTAGGTCAACCCTAAATGCTTTGTTAAGCTAAATAGATTGAGCGTCTTGAGCCTATCACTATATGGCATGTTTTCCAATCATTTAATCATTCTTGTGACTCTTCTCTGAACACAGTTCAGCATCCTTCTTGACCTGTGAACACCAGAAACAGACACAGTATTCCAGTAGTGGTCACAACAATGCCAAATACTAAGGTAATATAACCTCCCTATTTCACTTGATATTCCCCTGTTAACACATCCAAAGATCACATTAAGCCTTTTTGGCTGAAGTTCAGCTGTTTTTTCAGAGTCAGTGCTTCCCAGGATAGAGTCTCCAATCCTGTAAATATGGCCTGCATTCTTTGTTCCTAAATGAATGACCTTACATTTAACTGTGTTACAACACATATTGGCTGCTTTCGTCCAGTTTACCAAGCCCTCCAGATCATTCTGTATCAGTGACCTGTCCTCTTTGTTATTTACCACTTTCCCAATCTTGATCAGTGATGATTTCATGTTTTCTTCCAGGTCACTGATAACAATGTTAAATAGCGTAGGGCCAAAAACTGAATCCTGCAGGACCCCACTAGAAACAAACATGCTCAGAGATGCTTTCCTATGTACAATTACATTTTGAGATCTGTCAGTTGGCCATTTTTAATCCATTTACTATGTGCCATGTTAATTTTGTACTGTTCGAATTTTTCAATTGAAATGTGGTGGTGTACCAAGTCAAATACCTTTCAGAAGTCTAGGTATATTATATCAGCATGGTTACCTTAATCAGCCAAACTTGTAATTTAATAAAAAAAAGACATCACATTAGTTTGACAGGATCTGTTTTCCATAAACCCATGTTGAGTGGCATTAATTATATTGCCCTCCTTTAATTCTTTATCAATAGAGTCCCATATCAGCCATTCCATTATTTTGCCTGGGATTGATACCAGGCTAAGAGGCCTATAATTACCTGGGTTGTCCCATTTACCCTTTTTAAATATTGTCACAACTTTAGCTTTCTTCCAGTCATCTGCAACTTCTCCAGTGTTTCAAGAGCTATTGAAAATCAACATTAATGCTCTAGCAAGCTCTTCAGCCAGCTCTTTTAAAATTCTTGGATGTAAGTTATGTGGACCTGCTGATTTAAAAACGTCTAACTTTAGTAGCTGCTGTTTAACATCCTCCTGCATTATTAGTTGAACAGAAAGTATTTCATGTCCTATGATTTGACTACATCATCTGTTTCCCCCAAATTCGAAACAGAAATATTTATTGAACACTTCTGCTTTTTCTGCATTACTGTTTATAATTCTACCATTTTCATCTAGTTAATGGACTGATGGCATTATTAGGGTTCTTTTTGTGCCAACATACTTCAAAAGCTCCTTCTTATTGTCCTTAACTCTGCTGGCCATAGGTTCTTCTTGTGTCTTTTTGCTTCCCTTATTAATTTTCTGCAATTTCTAGGTTCTGATTTATATTCATTACTTTTCTTCCACTTGTTTTATATATATATTGTATAGCTGCCTTTTACTTCCCCTCTTAAATATGTTCTTAATTCCCAATTATAATTCTGTTTTAAATTTCTCTATTTTCTGTTTTAAATTATTTCTCCCAACTGCTTTCTCTCATAATTATTTTCAGCTCTGTGAAATTGTCCCTCACTATGGCAATGAGCACACTGTAAGAACCGATAACAAATAGAAGAGAAAACAGAACACAGTGTCTATGCACACTGTCACGCTGTCTGGAGTGGCTCATGACTGTGAGTGCCTACCTCAGGGCAGACTGTAACGGCAGACACCCCAAACTGGCGGTGAGTTCTGTAATTAGATTTCACCAACCCAGTAACAAATGTAAACTCCTGGATCATAACAGTCTTACCATGGAGTCACAGACAGTCCCCTTATACCAGGGGTGGGCAAACTTTTTGGCCTGAGAGCCACATCTGGGTATGGAAATTGTATGGCAGGCCATGAATGTTCACGAAATTGGGGATTGGGGTGCAGGAGGGGGTGAGGGTTCCAGCTGGGGGATGCAGGCTCTGGAATGAGGCCAGAAATGAGGAGTTCAGGGTGTGGTAGGGGGCTCCGGGCAGGGGTTGGGGTGCGAGGGGGTGGGGGCTCTGGGGTGGGGCTGGGGATGAGGGTTTTGGGGTGCAGGAGCAGGTTCCAAGCATGGGACCAAGGGGTTTGGAGAGTGGGAGGGGGATCAGGTCTGGGGTAGGGGGTTGGGGTATGGGAGGAGATCGGGGTACAGGCTCCAGGCAGCGCTTACCTCAAGCAGCTCCCAGAAGCAGCGCCACATCCCCACTCTGGCTCCTATGTGGAGGTGTGATGCCGGCCAGGCGGCTCTGCAGGCTGCCCCGTCTGCAGGCACCGCCCCTGCATCTCCCATTGGCTACAGTTCCCAGCCAATGGGAGCTGCAGAGCCAGCGCTTGGAGTAGAGGCAGCATGCGGAGCCCCCTGGCTGCCCCTACACGTAGGACCCAGAGGGGGGACATGTCGCTGCTTCTGGGAGCCGCACGGAGCGGGGAAAGCCCCCAACCCCACTTCTCGGTGGGAGATCGAGGGCCGGATTAAAAGGTCTGATGGGCTGGACATGGCCCATGGGCCATAGTTTGCCCACCCCTGCCTTAGACTCTGCCGTCTCTCGTGCCACGGAGACAAATTTTTGTATTTAGTGATAAATAGTCACTTACACCACAAATCACAATATTCAGGTTGCTTCCAGTCCCAAGAGACCAGTCACTTACCCCAAATCAACTGGTACCCTAGATCTTACACCAAAGACAACATCTGTAGCCAATCCTGTAATAAACTATCTAAACGTTTATGAACTAGGAAAAAGAAATAAGTTATTTTCAGACTAAAGTAAGCAGACACACATATACACAAATGAGTTACCATCTAAATCCTAAGCATGACAGAGTTGTAGTGATTTGTCTATTCAAAGTGTCTTTCAGGACAAACCTAGAGGTAACCTCTGAAAATCTCTTTTCAGAGAGTCTCTGGCCCTGTCAGAGTTCAAACAGCAAAGGGAGATGAAAATTTTTCCTGTTACTTTGTTTTATTTCTTTCATTCAGCTTCCAAGTCCACAGGACAAACTTCCTTGCACGTAGCATTTCCAAGGTGCAATAAGGCCATTAACCAATCCTTTGTACTGCAATGTTCCTTGATGGCCCTTCTGATTCTGATAGTCCTTCTGGATGCGTGGGGGAGCAGGGACAATTCCCATGCGTGGGTTCACAAGTTCAGAGCAAACATTTTCAAAGTTATAAAGTAAAACTTACGTATTTTCTTATAGCATGGAATAACAACATTACAAGTGAGATTAATGCCTGCAGCAACTTATAAGCATTTCATACAGTCTAATTACTAAACACATTCTTATAAGACGAATACCTATTTTGAGCAATACTATCATACAGGTGAACTGGTCTGGTCTCCAGATATGAATTTGTTAGTTTTTAGCTAATTTGTTAGTTCTTGGCAAGAACTGGCACCTGGTTTGCCAGCATCACAAACACTTTTGTACAAAGCCCACTTTTAACTTATAGCTGAGAAAAGCTTGTTAAGCAATATTGTTCATGCACACATGGAAGCCTGTGTCTGAAAATCAGGATTATAGAAATGTTACCCTCCATTTTATATATGACACTTAGTTACCACAGTAATGGGCACATTAGACCTGCCTGCAGATAGTGTTATCTCATGAATTATTTGGGAGAATAGACCCCACAAAGCAAACTGGGCTCTTCCCTTGCCTGAGCTGTGTTTAAGACAACACTCTACGTTCTAAAAGAGAGAGGCACATTAATATATTATAAAGCAGTGGAACACTCAATAATTAATTTTCAACAAGAAGAATATTCTATTTCAAGAGCAACATAAAAGGACTTTTGGATTCTCTCAGTCTGTGAGCAGAACTCTGGGGAAGAATTTGAAGGATATTCAGAAATGGGATAAAGAAGCAGGCTCAGATTTCTCTGCAATTGTGTACTGAGCCCTGGACACAGAACAGCATCTCTTTTAGAAAAAGAGATGGAGCCATTAGCGTACTGACCCTATGCTTGACATGAAAGGCGGAAGTTTATCTGAGCCTAGTGACACAATTTATAATCCCTTATAGGTATTCATACTTTTCTCAGGTGGTGGCACCTTAGCCTGATCCAAAACCCACTGAAATCAATCATCAGACTCCCACTGAGTTCAGTAAGCTTTGGATAAGATTCATCATGAATGAATAACGTCACTGCCAACCGTATGCACACACTTATTCTAAATTATTTACACTTTTCACTGTGAAATCGCTTTGTACTCTTTGCTTATGTGTGTCTTTTCTCTTTGGGCAGAATTTGGCTCACTAGTATTAGAATCCTGTAAGGCCATAAAAGACTGCAGAGAAGCAGGGTTTGCCTCTGCTAATAAACTCAGAATGAGCTATTAAAAATGGACACTACTGATCTTTGAAAAACCCTGTGTAAAATCAGAGAGCAATAGCTATATGATTGCATGCACAATGAACAAGTGGGTATACAGCATTTCATTACTTTAAATTCACTGCATTATTACTGATTACGGCCATCCTTGGAAATAAAATTACCTTCTGAGACAACAGGAGGCAAAGTGTATTAGATCCACGTATTTCACAAAAATAAAAGCCATTTTAAAGCAATAGTTCATCTCTACAAATATGTGCTCCGTATATTAAAGCAGTCACATTTGGAAGGGATTTGCTTTTTAAGTGGGAAAGTTAAACAAGACCCAATTAGCATTAACGATCTGCTTGTACTAGTGGTTGGGGAGCACAGGTTCTCAAATCACTCCCTGTGGCTTCTAGCTGAACTGCATATGTGATTAGGCTGTTGCTCCTGCAGCTGCACAAAGGTCAAGAGGCCTAGGGACAACTGAGTGGCATCAGACAACAGGTCTCACTCAGCTCATCTTCTTGAGAACAGGGTTAGATCCTAGCAGGATTTACAGGAGTGCTTAAGCAGGTTAGGCACCTAAAGCCCATAGCAGCCAGGGGAGATAGGCACTGTAGCAACGGGATGTGGCTTCCCTCCAAGACAGATGGGGAGGAACCCCCGCCTGTCCCACTGTTTTGTGGCCAGAAGACTGGTCAGCATGTTTTGGTCGGATCCCCTCAAACCCAGTGGTGGAACCATCTGCCACTGTTAGGGCCCTGGGCTAGGACTCGGTGGAGTAGGGTGGGCTTGGGTCCCCTAACCTCCTGCAACCAACCCCATCCCCTTAGGCCATCAGGCCTGCGTTTGTCTGCCATCTGCCTGAGTTAGGACATCAGGTGAGCAACAAGGGTGATGTTGTAGTGGGAGTCTGCTATAGACCACCGGACCCGGGGATGAGGTGGACGAGGCTTTCTTCCGGCAACTAACGGAAGTTACTAGATCGCAGGCCCTGGTTCTTATTAGAGACTTCAATAACCCTGATATCTGCTGGGAGAGCAATACAGCAGTGCACAGACAATCCAGGAAGTTTTTGGAAAGTGTAGGGGACAATTTCCTGGTGCAAGCGCTGGAGGAACCAGCTAGGGGCGAGCTCTTTTTGACCTGCTGCTCACAAACTGGGAAGAATTAGTAGGGGAAGCAAAAGTGGATGGGAACCTGAGAGGCAGTGACCATGAGATGGTCGAGTTCAAGATCCTAACACAAGGAAGAAAGGAGAGCAGCAGAATACGGACCCTGGACTTCAGAAAAGCAGATTTTGACAACCTCAGGGAACTGATGGGCAGGATCCCCTGGGAGAATAACATGAGGGGGAAAGGAGTCCAGGAGAGCTGGCTGTATTTTAAAGAATCCTTATTGAGGTTACAGGGACAAACTATCCCGATGTGTAGAAAGAATAGTAAATATGGCAGGCGAGCAGCTTGGCTTAACAGTGAAATCCTTGCTGATCTTAAACACAAAAAAGAAGCTTACAAGAAGTGGAAGATTGGACGAATGACCAGGGAAGAGTATAAAAATATTTCTCGGGCATGCAGGAGTGAAATCAGGAAGGCCAAATCACACCTGGAGTTGCAGCTAGCAAGAGATGTTAAGAGTAGCAAGAAGGGCTTCTTCAGGTATGTTAGCAACAAGAAGAAAGTCAAGGAAAAGTGTGGACCTCTTACTGAATGAGGGAGGCAACCTAGTGACAGAGGATGTGGAAAAAGCTAATATACTCAATGCTTTTTTTGCCTCTGTCTTCACGAACAAGGTCAGCTCCCAGACTACTGCACTGGGCAGCACAGCATGGGGAAGAGGTGACCAGCCCTCTGTGGAGAAAGAAGTGGTTCGGGACTATTTAGAAAAGCTGGATGAGCACAAGTCCATGGGATCAGATGCGCTGCATCCAAGAGTGCTAAAGGAGTTGGCGGATGTGATTGCAGAGCCATTGGCCATTATCTTTGAAAACTCATGGCGATCGGGGGAGGTCCCGGATGACTGGAAAAGGCTAATGTAGTGCCCATCTTTAAAAAAGGGAAGAAGGAGGATCCTGTGAACTACAGGCCAGTCAGCCTCACCTCAGTCCCTGGAAAAATCATGGAGCAGGTACTCAAGGAATCAATTCTGAAGCACTTAGAGGAGAGGAAAGTGATCAGGAACAGTCAGCATGGGCAAGGGCAAGTCATGCCTGACTAATCTAATTGCCTTCTATGATGATATAACTGGCTCTGTGGATGAGGGGAAAGCAGTGGACATGTTGTTCCTTGACTTTAGCAAAGCTTTGACACGGTCTCCCATAGTATTCTTGCCAGCAAGTTAAAGAAGTATGGATTGGATGAATGGACTATAAGGTGGATAGAAAGCTGGCTAGATTGTCGGGCTCAACGGGTAGTGATCAATGGCTGCTTGTCTAGTTGGCAGCTGGTATCAAGTGGAGTGCCCCAAGGGTTGGTCCTCGGGCCAGTTTTCTTCATTAATGATCTGGAGGATGGTGTGGATTGCACCCTCAGCAAGTTTGCGGATGACACTAAACTGGGAGGAGTGGTAGATACACTGGAGGGTAGGGACAGGATACAGAGGGACCTAGACAAATTAGAGGATTGGGCCAAAAGAAATCTGATGAGGTTCAACAAGGACAAGTGCACAGTCCTGCACTTAGGATGGAAGAATCCCATGCACCGCTACAGACTCGGGACCGAGCGGCTAGGCAGCAGTTCTGCAGAAAAGGGGTTACAGTGGAGGAGAAGCTGGATATGAGTCAACAAGAAGGCCAATGGCATTTTGGGATGTATAAGTAGGAGCACTGCCAGCAGATTGAGGGATGTGATCGTTCCCCTCTATTCGACATTGGTGAGGCCTCATCTGGAGTACTGTGTCCAGTTTTGGGCCCACACTACAAGAAGAATGTGGAAAAATTGGAAAGAGTCCAGCAGAGGGCAACAAAAATGATTAGGGGACTGGAACACATGACTTATGAGGAGAAGCTGAGGGAACTGGGATTGTTTAGTCTGTGGAAGAGAAGAATGAGGGGGGATTTGATAGCTGCTTTCAACTACCTGAAAGGGGATTCCAAAGAGGATGGATCTAGCCTGTTCTCAGTGGTAGCAGATGGCAGCATAGGGAGTAATGGTCTCAAGTTGCAGTGGGGGAAGTTTAGGTTGGATGTTAGGAAAAACTTTTTCACTAGGAGGGTGGTGAAGCACTGGAATGGGTTACATTGGGAGGTGGTGGAATCTTCTTCCTTAGAGGTTTTTAAGGTCAGGCTTGACAAAGCCCTGGCTGGGATGATTTAGTTGGGGATTGGTCCTGCTTTGAGCAGGAGGTTGGACTAGATGACCTCCTGAGGTCCCTGCCAACCCTGATATTCTATGATTCTATGATAGCCCATTTGGGGTTGTGCCCCTGCTAGGGGCCTGCACCCTCACCCTTTTTGGTGCTGCGTCTCACCTAGGGACCTCTGCCCTTTAGCAGGTTTTGGTTGTGTGCCCTGACTGGGAGCCTGCACTCCTAGCTGTTTGGTGGTGCATACTGTCTGGGGACCGGAGTCCCTAGCCTGTCCGGTGCTGAGATCTGCCTGGGGGCCTGCACCCCTATCTATTTGGTGCTGTGTCCTGCCTGGGGGATTGCACCTTTAGCCTATTTGGTGCTGCGCACCACTTGGGGACTTGAACCCTTACCTGTTTTGGAGCCATGCCCTTTAGTCTGTTTTGGAGTTGTGCCCCACCTGGGGACCACCGTCCTTAGCCAGTTTTGGTGCTGCACCCCAGCCCGTTTGGTGCTGCACCGACATGGGGCCTGCACCCTTAGCCTGTCTGGTGCTGCGTCCCGCCTGGGGCCCTGGGCACTTAAGGGTGCAACACCAAATACGTTTAGCCTGTTTGTTTGATGCTGTGCCCCGCCTGAAGACCTGCACCCTTAACCTGTCTGTTGCTGCTCCCCTCCTGGTAGCCTGAATCCTTTTGCCTCTTTAGTGCAGTGCCCCACCTTGGGGACTGCGCCCCTGGCCTGTTTGGTGATGCGCCCTTTAACCTGTTTTGGTGCTGCATTCCATGGCCTGGGAACCTCAGCCCTTAGCCTGTTTGATGCTGCACCCCCAATGTGTTTGTTTGGTGCTCATCTTCTACTTGTTTGTTTCATGCTCATCCCACATGGAGCCTCTGCTCCTGGCCTGTTTGGTGCTGTGCCTTTTAGCCTGTTTGTTGCAATGCCCTTCGTGGGGGCCTGAGCCCTTTAGCCTGTTTGGTGTTACTCCCCACCTGGGGGCCTCCATCCTTAGCTGGTTTTGGTGCTGTGTCCCAGCCTGTTTGATGCTGTGCGGACGTGGGGCCTGCTCCCTTTAGCCTGTTTAGTTCTGCTTCCCGCCTGGGGGCCCGTGAACTTAGCCTGTCTAGTGCTGTGCCCTCCTTGGAGGCCTGTGGCTTTTAGCCTGTTTTAGTGCTGCACCCCTCCTAGGGGCCCTCAGCCCTTGGACTGTTTGATACTGCATCCTTTAGCCTGTTTATGGTGTTGCCCTTTGTGGTGGCCTGCTCTCTTTAGCCTGCTTGGTTTTGCACCCTGTGTGGGGGCCTGTTCCCTTTAGCCTGTTTGGTGCTGTGCCCTGCCTCGGGACTGCGTCATTTAGCCTATTTGGTCCTGCGTCCCTTGGCCTTTTTGGAGGTGTGGCTTGCCTGGGGGCCCCTGTGCCCTTAGGCAGTTTGGTGCTGCGATCCACCTGGTAGTCTGCCATCTTTAGCTTGTTTACTGATGCATCCATTAGTCTGTTTCGTGCTGTGCACTTAGCCTGTTTGGTGCTGCGCCCCGCCTGGGGGCCTGTGCCCTTAGCCCATTTTGTGTGGCAACCTGCCTTAGGATCCGCACCCTTTAGCCTGTTTGGTGCTGTTCTCCCTCCCCCCCGCCGGGGGCCTGCACCTTTTACCCTGTTTTGTGCTGTTTTCTTAGCCTGTTTGTTCCTGTGTCCTGCCTGGCGTCCAGCATCTTTAGCCTCTGGTTCTTCTCCCCGCCTCGGGGCCTTGGCCCTTTAGCCTGTTTCGTGCTGCACCCTGCCTGGGGAATTGCATCCTTAGCCTGTTTAGTGCTGTACCCCACCTTGTTTAGTGCTGTGCCCTTAGCCCAGTGGTTCTCAAACATTTGTACTGGTGACCCCTTTCACACAGCAAGCCTCTGAGTGCGACCCCACCCTTATAAATTAAAACCACTTTTTTATATATTTAACACCATTATAAATGCTGGAGACAAAGCGGGGTTTGGGGTGGAGGCTGACGGCTCATGACCCCCCCATGTAATAACCTCACGACCCCCTGAGGGGTCCCGACCCCCAGTTTGAGAACCCCTGCCTTAGCCTGTCTGGTGCTGCACCTCTAACCTTTTTGGTGCTGTGTACCGCATGTGGGCCTGTGCCCTTTAGCCAATACGGTGCTGCATCCTTTAGCCTGTCTTGGTGCTGTGCCTTTAAACTGTTCTAAACAGTTTAAAGGCACAGCACAGTTAAACTGTTAAACTGTGCCCCTCCTGGGGGCCTACTCCCTTTAGCCAGTTTTGGTGCTGCGCCCACCTAGGGGCATATGCCTTTAGCCTATTTGGCGCTGCGCCACAACTGGGGACTTGCGCCCTTAGCTTGTTTGGTGCTATGCCCCAACTGGGGGCCTATGCTGTTTAGCCTCTTTGGTGTTGCGCCCCTCCTGGCAGACTGTGCCCTTTAGGCTGTTTGGTGCTGTCCCCTTTAGCCAGGTTTGGTGCTGGGCCACACCTGGGGACTTGCACCCCTACCTTGTTTGGTGCTGAGTTCCCACTGGGGGCCTGTGCCCATTAGCCTGTTTGGTGCTGCGCCCCACGTGGGGGCCGGTGACATTCAGCCTGCTTTCTGCTGTGCCCCTAGCCTGTTTGGTGCTGTGCTCCACTTTAGGGACTGTGCTCTTAGCCTGTTTGGTGCTGCTCCCTTAGCCTGTGGGCTTGCGCCCCCGGCCTGTTTGGTGCTGCACCCTTAGCTTGTTGGGTGCTGTGGCCTGCCTGGGGGCCTGCACCCTGCCTGGGGTTAGGGCTCCGACTACAGGCTGCTTGGTCCTATCTACTGAGCCAGGACCTTGAAGACTGCTTGTTACAAGAGCGAGGGGGTGTGGCCTCCCTCCTGGCTGAGGGGAGTTATGGCCAATACCTCCTACAGGCACCTAAACACATTTGGGCATCTGGGCCTGGGTGCCTAACTGACTTAGGTGCTTTGAAAATCCCACTAGGCACCTATCTGTATCTCTACGGATCTGAATATTTTTGTAAATATGGCCCAGGAAGACCAGGGGCCTGACACCCTTTCATTTCTGCTAGAAGACCACCTTCATTAAAGCCAGATTCTGCCATCATTGTTCATGCTGAGCAGTAGTTTACTTGGAACAGTCACTGAAATCTGTTGGAGTGCTCCACAAGTAAGAATTACTTGTGTCCCTGTCATGCTGTCTTAAGGCAAGTTTGACTGGACATTTTGGAGCAAACAACTGATCATTTTCACTGCAACCAAAGTGACTGATTCTGCCAAGAAACAGCTCCTCCTATTGCAGCCTTTTCATCTTATTTTAGAACAAGAAGTGATTTTAAGATGTTGAAATTACACCAGCTCATATATCCTCTTCTATACCTAGTAACCTCATTCATGTCTGCTCTCATATACAGATATGGGATGACACCTTGGTAGGTTGGGAAACTACATGTTTAATGCAGATTAAGGAAGGAATGACTGATTTAATATAGGTTTCAGAGTAGCAGCCATGTTAGTCTGTATTTGCAAAAAGAAAAGGAGTACTTAGAGGCTAACAAATTTATTTGAGCATAAGCTTTCGTGAGTTACAGCTCACTTCATCAGATGCATTCAGACTGAATGTACTCCTTTTGATTTAATATAATCATTGTCACTCTGCATATATATTAAAAATAGCTAAATGTTCATGTTGAATTACTGTAGTATGAAAATGTCATGATTGGTTTACATTTACAATCCCTCTACCTGTATGTTTTACACTGGAGAGGGAGGCGCACCAGTGAGAATTATGTGCATGTCAGGAGGATACGACAGAAATATGGTACAACCAATTTAAATGAAGAACTAGTGAAAGAACAAGAGATTTCCCTAAGACATGCAAAACCTTCATGGACACTGAAACCTTCCAAAAGATATACAGCTAGTCATTAAATAGCATCCCTGTGCACTGAGATGTATAGGATTGAGACCAGCTGACCTGTAAACAGGAGAGGTCAAATTCTACCCTGTCCTGAGTAACCTCACTGACTTAAATGGTGGTGCAGGAGCGTAAATCATGGCAGAATTTAGCCCTGTAAGTCTGTATCTCCCTCGTTTGTATTAACTCCATAGCTATAGTTAAAGAAGCAATAAGAGCAGGTGATACGTGCATAAATCCAGTCAACAGATCAATATATTATACCTTAGACTTGGTTCTTAGGATATTTCTGTTCAATAGTGGTTTTAATATCTAATGTTTAATGGCTTTCCTGACAAACTCTACCAAACACACACTTCAATTCATAGTGAGCCAGTTCTGGGTCACATTAAAGTTTTTCTGAGGAAGCACGATGTCTCCTCTGTAACAAGCTGCATCAATTCTGCCTCACAAAATGGCAGTTACCCGTGGTGAAAGGCAGACTTTTTAGCAATCTAAAGAAAGAAAGTAAAGTCATAACAGCCTCCTCAGCCAAAAGTGCCAGATCTTAATAGAAAACCACATGCACAAAACAACGGCTACCTAAACCACCGTGCCATCCCTAGGCCTAAAGGCAGACTGAAAGGGGTCAAACAAATCTAAAAATTCCAAATGCCACTGGCTTTTCCTCACAATAAGCTTCAGGGAGCGGGAAAATTAGAGCCAGGGCAATGGTTGGTGAGACTGCCACCATCAAGCAATGGTTGCTTGAATAAAGGCTAAAGACCACCCGTTTGAGGGGCACTGGTGAGCTACCATCTCACAAGATAAGGTGAGACATGTCAGGATGCAGTTCTGTAGCCATTCCATGTACAGATTTCCCCAAGAATTTCCAAGTGCAAAAGCAACAGCAGCAGGCCCACAGATTTTACTTTCTGGGCCTCTGCTCCATGTGTCTATATAGCAAAAAAAACCCCCAAAATAAACAGACGGACTCCACAGGGCTCACGCTATGGGGCTAAAAGTAACAGTGTAGACATTCAGGCTCGGGCTGGAGCCTGCACTCTGAAAGCCAGCATATCTCATAGCTCAAGCCCAAATCAGTTGACCCAGGCTCCAAGTTTTGCTGCTGCAGAGATTTTTTTTTTTTTTTTGCAGTGCAGATATACCGGTGATAACACTATATTAATCACAGTAATTTCCTAACAACCTGGTGGTATGTCTGGAGCAATGCACCTAATTTCATATGAATTTTCTGTGAAGTTTTATGGCATTTCCTTGAAATACATTTCAGTGAGTTCTCTTGGATTTCACTAATCTGATATACTATGTGTTCCTGTGATTAAAAATGATGTCACTCATAGCTACAAGGCATGTTTTCATGGTTTATTTATGCTTTCCTTTTTCTTTGTGGTGGATGAAGGATGAGATGAGAGTTCATTATGGAAGGGATGGAAGCAGACTTGTTTGTTTTTACTAACAATGTTTTCTACATGATAAAAATAATAATCTCTGCTTGTACAGGGATTTAGGTATTGAATTTCTCTTGCCCAGTGAAATGATGACAAGCAGATTCCCTTCATTAAGGGAGCAATGACTCTTTCAAGAGTTGTCAGCATAAGCACAAAGTATGATTCGTTCAGAAGGATTAATAGATACTGACCTAGATTTGTTCTCACAATTGGTGAAATATATTGCCAGATAAAATAATTTATGCTAAGTATTTAGGAGAGACAAACCTACCTCCATGTAGTGCAAAACAAACAAGACTTAATCTGAGCCTTGACCAAAAATTTGGATCTGATTTCCTACCCAGATTACACCACTCAAAAATTCAATCTAATCACCCTAAACCTTGGAAATAATTGGAGTTGGATTTCCAAAATCTCCAGGTTTTTGGAAGGTTCTGATTCAGAGTTTTGATTTTGCCCATTACAGAGGGCATTTAGATCTACAGATTAGTCTTGGGGGGAGGGAGGCTAATTCAGATCCATCTGTGAGAGACCAAGTTAGATTTTTGTGGCCTCTTTACAGCTCTAAAATTGCAATTGTTCCACGGTGCACAAGGAATTCAGCCGCATAAGCAAAACTGCTAATCCTTATTTATGCTTGTCTCTTTCACCAAATGAAGTTGGTCCAATAAAAGACATTACCTCACCCACCTTGTGTCTCTCATATCCTGGTACCAAAGCGGCTACAACAGCACTGCATACAACCCTTATTTAAACAGAGCTTAATTCTCACAGATGTTATTAGAAGCTAAATAGAAATTTACAGAGAATAGTTAACTATTAATTCCCATGAAAAAAAGAATTAAATACACAATGGCATTTCATCTCTCATCATTCATATATCTGAGAGGAAAGAAGCAGCATAAATAAAATATGAATTAATGCCTTCTAACTCAAATCATCATTTTTGTAACAGGAAGATGTAAGGAAACACATGAGAATTCAGAGGAATGAATTCAAATTATTCAAAATGTGTTCCATAATAATGATGATTCAGATTGGTCCAATTCATCAAAACTGATTTGAATTTAGCGGTTACTCTAGTGTTCCAAAAACTGTTTAGCTCTTAAAACCTACATTACCCAGTGAATAAATGTTTTGAGAGCTGAAACCAGCAGCATTTGTGGTACAACTAGAGAGTCTGATTATAATATCACATACATGCCAATTTTACACGGCGTTAACTCCACTGACTTCAGTGGCATTGCTTGTGATTTAAGCTATTCTAAGTAAGACTGTAACTGGACCCAGAACGTTTGTTTGTAAGAGGTTTTAAAATAATGTTTTAAGTTTGATTAAACTGCACTATTGCTTTGGTTAAGTTTTAATAGTATGAAGTTTATAACCATTTACATCTTTCAGATCCCTCCTATCATATATGGACATAGGTCTTGGAACATACAGGATATAATACCGTTCAAAAGCTTTTTTATAGGGCCATATCCTACTGTCCCCACTCAGTCATTTCTCAGGTGAAGATCCCACTGAAATCAATGAGAGTTTTGTCTAAGTAAGGAGCTAGAGGACCAAGGCCAGAAAATTCTAAGACTGTCTTGAGTGGTGCAAGCTCCCTCATCTCCTGTTGAGGCAATGAAAGTTTTTTCATTAATTTCAGTGGCAGCAGGATGAGGTACAAAGTAAGGATTTGGCTCACATAATTCATGCATTACTATCCTTAAAAAGGATGCCAACAAGAGCGGCCCCCCAAAACTCATAATGAATATAGTCGTGAATCTTACACAGATATCTGTTCAGTAATCTGAGAATATGAGCTGGCCTATTTATCCTAGAATAAAAACTAAATAAATAATACAAAACCACTACAAAGGAGAGTAAATGCAAATGATATGACATCATTGTGCTCTGATGTCATGATTAGAAAGTGCTTTTTTAATCAAAGCTTTGCTAATAGAAAAGGAGTACTTGTGGCACCTTAGAGACTAACCAATTTATTTGAGCATTTATTTGAGTCTCTAAGGTGCCACAAGTACTCCTTTTCTTTTTGCGAATACAGACTAACACGGCTGTTCCTCTGAAACCAGCTTTGCTAATGTTCTGCGTCTGAAGCTGTGAAAACAATGACTTCCCAGTTAGTAATTAAAATTCATAATCTCTGTCTCGGATTGCTGGGATGGGAACGAGTCCCTCTAGGGGGTGTTTCAGTGAAGCTGTTTATATTGGCACATTTTAATGTTCATACAACCTGCAGGTATCAAAACGATCATTTCTATTATTAAGGTTCTGGAAGCAGAACTTTTAAGAGGACAACATATTTTGTACATTTAGAATTTGTGAAAGTACAGAACATAGGCAGATGGAAAAATTAGTGATTTTAATTTTTTTACTATTGATGATACTTTGAATTTATATAGCATCTTCCACTAGTGACGTATGTATTCTAAACATTTTATGGATGGGGAAACTGAGGCACAGAGTAGTAAAATGCATGCCCAAAGTCACAGAGCAAATCAGTGGCAGAACACGGAAAATAAACTAGAATGAACTCCTGGCTCAAAGCACTGGACAAAATGCCCTTTGAGGGAATAACCTAATCCAGACTAAAAATCACAAGGAACAGAGTGATTTCATGAAATTCCATGTTTGAGAAGAAACTCTCTGTTTAATGGAAAACACTTTTTGCTCTCTTCTAAATGAGTAGGAAAATGATTAAAGGGTTAAACAGACATCAAACTAATACAAATGACTGAACTATCTGTTTTATGTAAATACCAAGGTGTTCCGTACTCTTCTTTGCTGACCCATATAAAAATAATCTCTCACATCTTTTCCTTCTCATTCTCTTTCAGTAGACCTGAAGTACCCAAAGTACATGACCATGCCTGTGATGGGGCCTGTGCCCCTCACTGGCCCCTAAGGGGTTAATAGAGCCCTACCAAGGCTGCGCAAGAGGCCACCAATTGGAGAGAGGCTGCGAGGAGCAGCCAATCAGGGCCAGGCTAGCCCATATAAGAAGGGCTGCAGAGCAGAACAGCTTCAGTCACTGCCTAGAGCTTGAGGAGGAGGAAGGGCTGGCTGCCTTGCAAGCTAAAGGCAGCAAGCACCCTGGGCAGAGTAGTGCTGCAGGCAGAGACCTGGTGAGCTAAAGGCAGCTCCTGGCAGGCTGCAGGGATCTGCAGGCTCAGACCAGGGCAAAGAGGATGCTGGGGGCATGGGGAAGTGGCCTAGGGAAACTTACTGAGGAGACAGAGGGGATGCAGCAAGTGGCGACCATCTACAGGGTCTCTGGGCTGGGACCCGGAGCAGTGAGTGGGCCTGCGTGTCTCCCTCACCCCCTACCTTGCCACTGAGAAATTGGCAGACCATTGGCTGCAGGAGCCACTAAGGGAAGTAGCTGGACAGCGGGCTGTGATACTGTCCCCCAAGAAGCGGGGAAGCAGAGAGTGTGACACAGCTGGAGGGCTGCGTCATGAAGAGGATGCTGCAGTCCTGAAAGTGACCTGGGTCCAGGAGCAGAAGTCATGGCAGCAAGACATCACCAGAAGAGGACGCACTGGCGAACAGAGCTAATCCCCAGGACAGCTGGCAGGAGGTGCCAGAGTGATGAGTGAACCCTGTCACAGTGCCATTGAAAGCAAAGTATTTCTTTCATGGAACAACTTGCAGTGAAACATTTCAGTATCACACTTGGATTACACCCATTTTATTCTGAAGCAAATGACTGTTCACAAAAGTGGGATAATCAGACAGAAAACACTATTTAACGATACTACTCTGTATTTAATGGGATCAACCCTGAGCTCCGAAAGATGGAGCACAGGGGTCAGAAACGAGCTGCATCTCCCCAAATGGAGATTTCACTTGGCATGATGGAGTGGCCAGCTGGTGTAGCTGGCTCCTCCACCATCTCTGCAGCCCCTTCAGGCCAGTGTGCTGCACACTGGCAATCTGCAGCTCGTGGATGGTTGGGTGTACTGTAGAAGAGCAGTGGGTTTGCTCTGTACTATGCTGAGGGGCCAAACTGGCCCTGTCTGCTCTCAAGAATAGAAAGCTGCTAATAGCTCCTACTTGCACGCAATGGATGGAGGACACAGTTGAAGACTAAAGCCCATGTATCCAAGCAATAGACCTCAGGACTTCTATAATTGTTTAACACACCATTGAATATACAATTTTTTTGAGGCGATATGTATCATAGAATATCAAAGTTGGAAGGGACCTCAGGAGGTCATCTAGTCCAACCCCCTGCTCAAAGCAGGACCAATCCCCAACCAAATCATCCTAGCCAGAGCTTTGTCAAGCCTGACCTTAAAAACCTCAAAGAAAGGAGATTCCACCACCTCCCTATGTAACCCATTCCAGTGCTTCACCACCCTCCTAGTGAAAAAGTTTTTCCTAACATCCAACCTAAACTTCCCCCACTGCAACTTGAGACCATTATTCCCTATGCTGCCATCTGCTACCACTGAGAACAGTCTAGATCCATCCTCCTTGGAATCCCCTTTCAGGTAATTGAAAGCAGCTATCAAATCCCCCCTCATTCTTCTCTTCTCCAGACTAAATAATCCCAGTTCCCTCAGCCTCTCCTCATAAGTCATGTGCTCCAGCCCCCTAATCATTTTTGTTGCCCTCTGCTGGACTCTTTCCAATTTTTCCACAACCTTCTTAAAGTGTGGGGCCTAAAACTGGACACAGTACTCCAGATGAGGCCTCACCAAAGCCGAATAGAGGGGAATGATCACATCCCTTGATGGCTGGCAATGCTCCTACTTATACATCCCAAAATACCATTAGCCTTCTTGGCAACAACGGCACGCTGTTGACTCATATCCAGCTTCTCCTCCACTGTAACCCCTAGGTCCTTTTCTGCAGAACTGCTGCCTAGCCGTTCGGTCCCTAGTCTGTAGCGGTGCATGGGATTCTTCTGTCCTAAATGGAGGACTCTGCACTTGTCCTTGTTGAACCTCATCAGATTTCTTTTGGCCCAATCCTCTAATTTGTCTAGGTCCCTCTGTATCCTATCCCTACCCTTCAGCATATCTACCACTCCTCCCAGTTTAGGGTCATCTGCAAACTTGTTGAGGCTGCAATCCACGCCATCCTCCAGATCATTAATGAAGATATTGAAGAAAGCCGGCCACAGGACTGACCCTTGGGGCACTCCACTTGATACCGACTGCCAACTGGACATGGAGCCATTGATCACTACCCATTGAGCCAGACGATCTAGCCAGCTTTCTATCCACCTTAAAGTCCATTCATCCAGCCCATACTTCTTTAACTCCACCGCCTGAGTCATTTTTGTTAATGACTCATCACATATCTAAATAATGGTTCCAGGACACAGATGACTTAAGGAAACAAAATATACATTTCTCTTGGGAGATTAAGGTTTGAGTCTAACATCCCCTTTGAAGTGAAATGAGCACTGTAATTTAAGAGATCAGATTTAATCTCACAATAATAATGGGTTAGGAGTGGAGGTAGCTGGGATATGTATTAACTGTTTAAATCTACTCTAGTGTTTGGCCACCAGTTAACAAGTTTGTATCCAGCAGCTCAGACTCACTGTCAGGGCATCCTATGTGCATTGCCACAACACAAGCCTTCAGATCTTGTCTGCACTATAAAACTTGAACCACACCTGAGATTAGTTGCCTGCCACAGGTGACACTGAACATTGCTTAGTTTAGCTGCAGCTTCCGACATGATCTTCAGCAACAGTTCAACTGCACCGGTGGCTGACCACTGGTGTCAGCAAATGTTTGATTTCATAGTGTAGACAAGGCCTATATGGAATCTTCCTGGTCCATAGGAGGTAGGTGGAGTGAAAGGCAAGCCTGCCCTTAGGTGAGGCAGTAGGAGCTGTGCTTCTGTAGGAAGGTACTCTTTGCACATCATCATAATGAAGGACAAAACTCAAGCTACCATAAATGAGATACTAATGGAGGTGACTGACTAAAATAAACTTAATTATGTTTGTTTATGGTAGAGTGGTGACAAAAAGTGTTAACACTCATCTCATCTGAATTATCACACAGCATTTTTTTTCTAGTGTACATGTTCCAGGAGGAAATTAAATCTTATGTTTGAGTAGAAAGGTTACTGAGAACTAGGAGAGAACCAAAGCCAGAACAGTTCCTGTTTCAACTAGCATATTTCATCAAGAAATTATCAAAACCCTAGCTACAAACAGCAGAATATTCTGACCAACAGCCCAAATAGGTGGTACCGATTGTGCTACATTAGCTAATTAATTGCATCTTAGAAATGTCTCACTGAGCAAAGATGGTAATTGAGTAAAATCATCAAGCAGTAGCAAGTTGTATATTGGTATGAATGTCCTAGCAGGAGCACACTGTTTCACAGGTTTCAGAGTAGCAGCCATGTTAGTCTGTATCTGCAAAAAGAAAAGGAGGACTTGTGGCACCTTAGAGACTAACAAATTTATATTTCACAGTAAGCTAGCAATCCCAGCAAGACTATGCTGTGAACAAGGGAATCAAAAGGTACCAACACAGAACTGCAAAGGTTGCTCCAGCAACTCCAGTCATTGTCCCAGTGGGACTCTTTACTAATTACAGTAAAAGCTGTGCTATCCGCACTTGCTATCCCGCAGAAAGTTCTATTAAACGGCATTTCTTTTATCTCCCAATACAAATCTTCAGTCTAGTAACCGGGAATAGTATACAGCCCAGGAGATTATGCAGTTACACATTCTGCACTCTACTTTTATGCAAAAAAGGCAGAAGTATGCAAGCTGATACCAGGGATCTATTCAAAAAAGCAACTTCCAGAGTGTATCATAGGGTCATTACAGATTCAGCCCAGTCTCCTACACCTTCTACATCAGGGGCGGGCAAACTTTTTGGCCTGAGGGCCACATTGGGTTTCCAAAATTGTATGGAGGGCTGGTTAGGGGAGGCTGTGTCTCCCCAAGCAGCCAGGCGTGGCCCGGCCCCCACCTCCCATTCGACCCCCTGACAGCTCCCCCAGGACTCCTGCCCCATCCAACCCCCGACCCCCTTCCCTGATGGCTCCCCCGGGACTCCTACCCTATCCACCACCCCCTGCTCCCTGTCCCCTGACCACCCCCGGACCCTCCACCCCTGACTGCCCCCTGCCACCCCATCCAACCCCCCCATCTCATTCCTGACTTGCCCCCTGGGACCCCTGCCCCATCCAACCCCCCTGTTCCCCGCCCTCTGACTGCCCTGCCCCCTATCACCCCCTGCCCTCTGACCACCCCCCCAAACCCCCCCACCATGCTGCCTGGAGCACCGGTGGCTGGCGGCAGCTCTGCAACTGCGCTGCCCAGAGTGTTGCGCCAGCGGCACGGTGCGCTGAGGCTGCGGGGGAGGGGGAACAGCGGGGGAGGGGCCCGGGACTAGCCTCCTGGGCCAGGAGCTCAGGGGCCGGGCAGGAGGGTCCCATGGGCTGGATGTGGCCCACAGGTCGTAGTTTGTCCACCTCTGTTCTACATCGACAATGATAATTGATGTTGATAAGGATGACACTGAGGCACTGCAAGATCCTGAAGTGCCTTCTGAATCATCAAACAAAGACTAAATTATGTTCAGTACAGTTTTAGTATTAAGTGTATTTTTAGTGATCTGGGTGTACGCCATGTGCTGCCCATAGTGATATGTAGTGTCATCAGATAACCTGCTGTATAGAAAACTGTACCTCTATACACCTAAGTGCTTCAAGAAACCAACCACTCTGCAGTGCAGTACTACTACTGGATTGGTGAGTCCCTGTGTACTATTTTCTACATTATTCATTTTATTGTATTCCAATTCTTTGAAAATTGGTATTCTATTGGTAAGTATAACTCTTAGTTAACTGGAATTAGTGATTAACCAGCACCACCCTGTGATGGGTTCGGTCACAGAAACCCCCTTGGGACTGTCACCTCATGTGCTGAATTTTCCCTGCCAGCTTGGGACTCCAGTACCCTGCCTTGTTGAGCCAGACACACTAGCCTGCTGCAACACAGCCCCAGGGTCTGAACCACGCCCCCAAAGCTGCAGGCTTCAACCAAAAACCACTCAGCTGGTCGCCTATCTCCAGCACCCAGACACCCAGTTCCCAATGGGATCCAAACCCCAAATAAATCCGTTTTACTCTGTATAAAGCTTATACAGTGTAAACTCATAAATTGTCTGTCCTCTATAACATGGATAGAGAGATATGCACAGCTGTTTGCTCCCGCAGGTATTAATCACTTATTCTGGGTTAACTGATAATAAAATCACTTTTGTTTAAGAATAAAAAGTAGGATTTAAGTGCTTCCAAGTAATAACAGACAGAACAAAGTAAGTTACCAAGCAAAATAAAACAAAATACGCAAGTCTAAGCCTAATACATTAAGAAATTAATTACAGGTAAATCTCACCCTCCGAGATGTTCCTTTCACAGACTAGACACCTTCCTAGTCTGGGTCCAATCCTTACCCTGATACAGTCCTTGTTAGTTTCAGGAGGCATTTTAGGTGAAAAGCAGAGGTTCTCTCATGACTGGGATACCCTTTGTTCTCTTTCACCCCCTTTTATAGCTTTGGCAAGGCGGGAATCTTATGTCTCTTTGGATCCCTACCCCTCCTTCTAAATGGAAAAGCACTAGGTTTAGGTTGGATTCCAGTATCACATGACACGGTCACATGTCACTGTAAGACCTCATTCTTCCAGGGCTGCCCCGCAGGGAGGAGGTTTGCAAGTAAACAAACCCATTCACAGTTCATTGGATTCTGAAGCACCCTTGATGGCTTCCACTTAATGTGTTTACATCAGTAATACAAGTTTATATCTTATTCTCCTAACTCCAGACACAGAAATAATACATGCAAACAAATAGGATGAACGCACTCAGTAGATTATAACCTTTGTAATGATACTTTACAAGAGACCTTTTACATAAAGCATACTTCACTTACAGTCATATTTACACTCATAAGCATATTTCCATAAAATATTATGGAGTACAACGTCACACCCCCATTCCTCCAACATGCTGGATAACAAAGCTTTTACTGTAAATGGTTTGCATATTTCCTCTGTATAATAGATGAGATTTGATATGGATAGATTGCTTGTGTGTCTCATCAAGGTCTTTGTTACAAGTTATTTTTGGAGCCTGAGTTGAAGATGCTGTTTGTGACCACAAATATGACAGGGTGTGATGTACTCTAGGTGCATTTTTTGTTGTTGCTTCTTTTGAGATGATGATGAGCTAGATTTTGCAGGGATTTGCAGATCAATAACTTTTTTTCTTACTACTTTTTGGTATTTTTTTTTTAAATTGGAGATGTAATACATACAGTACACGGTAATATGGTCATTTTTTTAACCCTCTCTTACTACCACCAGGATCTTCCTCTACTATTCTATACATGCCATGCCTATAGTGAGCTTGTCAAATGGCTTAACGTTCTCAGCCTCAGGTTAGGCACTCTGGAACAACAAGTTCAAACCCAGGTACTGCTGACTTAGGTTGATGCCAAATTTTTCAAAAGAGCTCAATATGGTCAGCATGAAGCCACAGCAGTTAACATATCACTTGTGCGCATGCATACTTGGCTCCTTGCATAGACATGGTCTGGGTGTGACTGTCTTTTGGGTGAGACCTCAAAATCCCCAAATTCCTGTCTGTTCTGCACGCCAAGATTCTTTTCCAAGGGTTCTGAACGAGAAATTTCTCTTCTCCATTGACCACTGTTGAGGGCTGGTCGACTACTGCACTGTATACCAGAGGTGGCTGCATTTCAACAATATTGAGGCAACATGTTAAGTTCTTTGGTTCCATCGGCATGAAATATGCTATATAAATTTTCTAAGCAGTGGCATTAAAAGTGACTTCTGATATCAAGTAGAAAAGCCCCATCATCTGTCTTGAAATGTGAAAATCACCCTCTAAGAGCATGGTAGGAAATGTACTTCCCCAAATTAATCCCTCTTAGTTTGTTGATTTTAATGGGATTGTGGCTACTTTCATCAGTGATAAATTTGGTTCAACATACATTACACTGCTCTTTCATACTTCAAGAAAACTAGGATATGTAACAGCCTGTTAACCAGATAAAAGGCTAGAATATAACTGGTTCAGGGAAGAATTTAAAATTCCATCAAAAAGTACTCACTTCTTTACAAAAAGAATGCTCACAGATATGAGCAGCTGGAATTTCAGGGCTGGAGAATATCAGACAAAACCCAAAATATATTTGAAGGACAAAGCCGCACCATGTACTTCTGTTTCTGTTACAGCTGTTTCTGACACCTAAAATTCTAAGGCACCAAATTAAGCCCTCTTTGTGGCACAGCTGAGAATTGCTGAAAGTTTATATGAAGGGAGCGAGAAATGCCAACCGTCTAGCTATTAAAGTAGGGCATTTTCACAAATGGAGAGAAACAGCTGTTGAAGGAACTCCCCTCCTTATGGAAACTCAATACGCATATGCATGTGCACCCACACAATAAAAAACTGAAGCTAAGTTCAATAAAATAATTTGTGATCAAGAAGAGACAAAGCAACTCCTGATTTTCATAACCATACTACCATGGCTCTGTTTGTAGAACTTTTTAGCTTTATAGCAGAAAATTTTGGCTGCATAAGAACAGATATGTAGGTAAAGTTAACTGAAACCAGAGGTTAGAACTGCTATCCTTTAATTCAGGTATTGAACAGAAATTTCTTCTGCCCAGTGGATCAAGTTGAAATTAAAAATTCTTTGGCACATCTCAAATAGGGTAGGGGACACAGCTGGTGTTCTAGTCAACATTATCTTCATAAACAGTGAATATCCAAGGCTATGTGGGCTCAGCTCACAGGGCCAGGTTTTCACAACTGTTTAACTCCAACAATGGGGAGGTCCAGATCTTCAGAAGAGCTCTTTTTTAGGCACCAAAATAAGTGGCCAAATTTTTCAAGAGCTCAGTATGGCCATAAGTGTCACAATGGAAGCTACTGCATTTTGAACTTTTTCAGAAATCTGGACCCAATTTGTGGGTGCTCCGTAAATGAAAATCTGTCCGTAGAAACTCTTCTGAAAATATGTCCCATAATGACTGCTGCGTTTGCCAGTAGAGTCAATGCATTACCAGTCTTTCTTATATAAGCAATATTAGATATGCCACAGTAAAATCATTTTTATTACTTCTAAATTCAGATTGGATATTTCGTTAGGAGGTGTTTTTCCCCAAAGGAACATAGGTGTTCAGCAACCACACATCTGGTTGGTTTCTCTGTATTTTAAACAGCTCTTGTATTTGGTGGTATTTAAGTTTGGATGTTTATCTAAAAGTTATGGTGTAGCTGAAACAGGAATTATTCTAGGGAAGTTCTATGGCCTGTGTGAGCCTCTAGTCTAACCTTCTGCATAATAGTGGTCCCTTCTGGCCTTAGAAACTGTGAATCTACGATCATATTTTCTCTCTCATCAGCTTCTGATTGTGACAAGGAATTCCTAAAGCCATGGGGAAATGAGGGATATTGCCATGGGTATAACATGAGAATAAATTAAAATCAGAACATTAAAAAAAAACTTGACAGTGATTCTCCTCAGGAAGCATATGGAGATGGGGTGGGAGAGACAAGAGATTACACAAAATGATGGGAATTTAAATGGCCATTAGAAACTTTAACAGGACTGTGTAATAATATACCAGTTTGATTTTACAGGAAATGAATGAAATAGAATGGTGCTGCTGCCTAGTACTGCCTAGGAAAGCCTTTGAAAAACAAAGTCAAGACTAAATCTTCCAAGCAGTCAGAGTTACCTTCTTCAGGGACCTGGTTCAGTGCTCAAAATGAGAAAGAGCTCACAAGAACGGAACTATTGCCTTTCCTTACCATATGTCCACCTCACAAACAACCGTGTATGGAGCATTTATCCTTGAGTGAAAGGAGGACAATTACAAACAAGTATGATTTGTTGCAACTAAAGAAATTACTTAAAGGATCTGGCTGGACTTCCTCTGCTGTCCTCACCCTTTATTACCTAACCTTTTACATTGCTCCTCAATTTTGATTCATTCTGTGAATTAAGCCCAAACCTTTCAGCAGGCTAGGCTCTAAGTCATGCTGCCACTTAGTGGCCACTATGGTTAAGAGAAAACAATTCAGCCCTTAATTGCTCAGGTCACCACATCTTGCTTTGCTGTTTAAAAATGTACTACTAGCAGGAACTGTGCTTTTAAAAAGCCGGATAACTGGCTTTAGACGACACTCTCAGTTCCTCTCTCTTATGAGAACTGTTTCAGCCAAATCCCCCTTCTATAAAATAGAGAAGTGTGTCCCGAAGGCAGCTTGTCTGTCCAGCAATCCACAACAGGGAAAAATGGTGGCATGTTGCTGTTCTCTCTGCATGTTTATCAATACACTCTACACCCTTGCTGTGCTTTTCTCTGTGTGGGACCTGACTCTCACATGCCATGAATGACCCTATACCTATAACATGGTTTTACTGGTATTTCTCTCCTGAGAATGTCAGATATTTTTGAAATAGTTCTTCAATATCTTCTGTGCATTGAATAGTCTCTTAAAGGAAACATACACCCCTAACTTTCATTCAGATTCTTAAGGTGGTAATGTCATCATGTTGTTAGAGAACAGGTCTAGCAGGAAGTGAGAGTCAGAAGACTTGGGTTATATTCCTGACCCTGCCACTAGCTCATTGTGTAATCACAAAAGGGAAAGTCACTACTTTTCAGCAAGCATATTTTCCCCCACTTTGTTCCTCCCACAAACCCTACTAATCTAATGTATCTCAACAGAGTTATCACGTTTTTCTCCTTACATGTCCCTATTTATAGATTCCTACATTAACAGGTAGCCACATGAAATTACTCTTATATAGGTAGGGCAATAGCAGAACCACTTCCAATCTGTGAATGCAGTCCCAATGCCAAAATAGAATCTTTGCCTTTATCCCCCTTTATAGACTCATAGACTTTAAGGTCAGAAAGGACCATTGTGATCATCTAGTCTGACCTCCTGCACATTGCATGACTCAGAACCTCACGCACCCACTCATGAAACTCTGGCTGAGTTACTGAAGTCCTCAAATCATGGTTTACAGACTACAAGTTAAAGGGAATCCACCAGCTACATTAGTTTAAAATTGCAACTGACCCATGCCCCATGCTGCAGACGAAGGCGAAAAACCCCCAGGGTCTCTGCCAATCTGACCAAGGTCGGTTTTCCATTCCTCGGATTATCCTAGTAGCCCTTCTCTGCAACTGTTCCAGTTTGAATTCATCTTTCTTAAACATGTGAGACCAGAATTGCACACAGCATTCCAGATGAGATCTCACCAGTGCCTTGTATAATGGTACTAACTTTCCTGTCTTTACTGGAAATATCTCGCCTGATGCATCCTAGGACTGTATTAGCCTTTTTCATGGCCGCATCACATCAATGGCTCATAGTCATCCTGTGATCACCCAGTACACGCACACCTTTATCTTCCTCTGTCATTTCCAACTGATAAATCCCCAGATTATAGCAAAAATGTTTAATGTTAGTCCCTGAATGCATGACCTTGAGCTATTAAATTTCATCCCATTTCTATTACTTCAGTTTACAAGGTCATCCAAATCTTCTTGTATAATATCTGGTCCTCCTCCATATTGGCAATACCTCCCAACTTTGTGTCATCCACAAATTTTATTAGCATGCTTTCACTTTTTGTGCCAAGGTCGGTAATAAAAATGTTAAATAAGATTGGTCCCAAGTCCGATCTCTGAGGAACTCCGCTAGTAACCTCCCTCCAGCCTGACAGTTCACCTTTCAATATGACCTGTTGCAGTCGCCCCTTTAACCAATTCCTTATCTACCTTTCAATTCTCATATTAATCCCCATCTTCTCCAATTTAACAAATAATTTCCCATGTAGAACTATGTCAAATGGCTTACTGAAATCGAAGTAGATTAATGGGACTAAATCTACTGCATTTCCTTTCTCCAAAAAAGCAGTTATTTTCTCAAAGAAGGAGATCAGATTGGTCTGGCATAATCTACTTTTTGTAAAACTATGTTGTATTTTATCCCAATTACTATTCAGCTCTATGTCCTTAACTACTTTCTCTTTCAAAATTTGTTCCAAGACCTTGCATATAACTGAGGTCAAATTAACAGGCCTATACTTTCCTGGATCACATTTTTTCCCTGTCTTAAAAATAGGAACTATATTAGCAATTCTCCAGTCATAGCATATGATTCCTGAGTTTACAGATTCATTAAAAATCTGTGCTATTGGGCTTGCAGTTTTATGTGCCAGTTTCTTTAATATTCTTGGACAGAAATTATCCCGGCCCCCCGATTTAGTCCCATTAAACTGTTCAAGTTTGACTTCCACCTCAAATGTGGTAATTTCTACTGCCATATCCTCATTGCCATTTGCCTCCCTGCCACTACCCCTAACCTCTTCATTAGTCTCATTGAAAACTGCGGCAAAATATTTGTTTAGGTGTTGATAATCCTTAATCTCCACCACATCCTCAGTGCTCCCACTTAGAATCATAGAAGATTAGGGTTGGAAGAGACCTCAGGAGGTCATCTAGTTCAACCCCCTGCTCAAGCCAGGACTAACCCCAACTAAATCATCCCAGCAAGGGCTTTGTCAAGACTGACCTTAAAAACCTCTAAGGATGGAGATTCCACCACCTCCCGAGGTAACACATTCCAGTGCTTCACCACCCTCCTTGTGAAATAGTTTTTCCTAATATCCAACCTAAACCTCCCCCACTGCAACTTGAGACCATTACTCCTCATTCTGTCATCTGCTACCACTGAGAACAGCTGAGCTCCATCCTCTTTTGGTACCCCCCTTCAGGTAGTTGAAGGCTGCTATCAAATCCCCTCTCACTCTTCTCTTCTTCTTCAGACTCAATAACCCCAGTTTCCTCAGCCTCTCCTCATCAGTCATGTGCCCCAGCCCCCTAATTATTTTCGCTGGACTCTCTCCAATTTGTCCACGTTTTTTCTGTAGTGGGGGGGCCCAAAACTGGACACACTACTCCAGATGTAGCCTCACCAGTGCTGAATAGAGGGGAATAATCACTTCCCTTGATCTGCTTGCAATGCTCCTACTAATTCAGCCCTATATGCCATTAACCTTCTTGGCAACAAGGGCACACTGATTCCTATCCAGCTTCTTCTCCACTGTAATCCCAGGTCCTTTCCTGCAGAACTGCCGCTTAGCCAGTCAGTCCCCAGCCTGTAGCAGTGCATGGGATTCTTCCGTCCTAAGTGCAGGAGTCGGCACTTGTCCTGGTTGAACCTCATCAGATTTCTTTTGGCCCAATTCTCCAGTTTGTCTAGGTCACTCTGGACCCTATCCCTACACTCTATCTTATCTACCTCTCCCCTCAGCTTAGTGTCATCCGTGAACTTGCTGAGGGTGCAAGCCATCTTATCATCCAGATCATTAATGAAGATGTTGACCAAAACCGGCCACAGGATCGACCCCTGAGGCACTCTGCTTGATACCGGCTGCCAACTAGACATTGAGCCATTGATCACTACCCGTTGAGCCCGACAATCTAGCCAGCTTTCTATCCACCTTAAAGTCCATTCATCCAATCCATACTTCTTTCACTTGCTGGCAAAAATACTGTGGGAGACCGTATCAACAGCTTTGCTAAAGTCAAGGTATATCACATCCACCACTTTCTCCATGTCCACAGAGCCAGTTATGTCATCGTACAAGGCAATCAGGTTGGTCAGGCATGACTTGCCCTTGGTGAATCCATGTTGACTGTTCCTGATCACCTTCCTTTCCTACAAGTGTTTCAAAATGGATTCCTTGAGGACCTGCTCAATGATTTTTTCCGGGGACTGAGGTGAGGCTGACCGGTCTGTAGTTCCCCGGATTCTCCTTCTTCCCTTTTTTAAAGATGGGCACTAGTTTTGCCTTTTTCCAATCATCTGGGACCTCCCCTGGTCACCATGAGTTTTCAAAGATAATGGCCAATGACTCTGCAATCACATCAGCCAGCTTCCTCAGTACCCTCAGATGCATTGCATCCGGCACCATGGACTTGTGCATGTCCAGCTTTTTCTAAATGTTTCTTAACCTCTTCTTTCACCAATGAGGGCTGTTCACCTCCCCATACTGTGCTGCCCAGTGCAGCAGTCTGGGAGCTGACCTTGTCTGTGAAGACAGAGGCAAAAAAAGCATTGAGTACTTCAGCTTTTTCCACATCATCTCTCACTAGGTTGCCTCCCCCTCTCAGTAAGGGTCCCACACTTTCCTTGACTACCTGCTTGTTGCTAACATACCTGTAGAAACCCTTCTTGTTACCCTTTACATCTGTTGTGAGCTGCAACTCCAGTTGTGCTTTGGTCTTCCTGATTTCACTCCTGCATGCTCGAGCAATATCTTTATACTCCTCCCTAGTCATCTGTCCAAGTTTCCACTTCTTGTAAACTTCCTTTTTGTGTTTAATCTCACCGAAGATTTCTCTGTTAAGCCAAGCTGGTCAGCTGCCGTATTTGCTATTCTTTCTGCACACTAGGATAGTTTATTCCTGCAACCTTATTCATGCTGCTTTAAAATACAGCCAGCTCTCCTGGACTCCTTTCCCCCTCATGTTATTCTTCCAGGGGATCCTGCCCATCAGGTCCCTGAGGTTGTCAAAGTCTGCTTTTCTGAAGTCCAGGGTCCGTATTCCGCTGCTCTCCTTTCTTTCTTTTGTCAGGATCCTGAACTCGACCATCTCGTGGTCACTGCTGCCCAGGTTGCCACCCACTTCTACTTCCCCTACCAATTCTTCCCTGTTTGTGAGCAGCAGGTCAAAAAGAGCATGGCCCCTAGTTGGTTCCTCCAGCATGTGCACCAGGAAGTTGTCCCCAACACTCTCCAAAAACTTCCTGGATTGTCTGTGCACTGCTGTATTGCTCTCCCAGCAGATGTCAGGGTGATTGAAGTCCCCCATGAGAACCAGGGCCTGTGATCTGGAAACTTCCGTTAGTTGTCTGAAAGCCTCATCTACCTCATCCTCCTGGTCTGGTGGTCTATAACAGACGCCCACCACAACAGCACCATTGTTCTCTTGCTTCTAAACTTAACCCAAAGACTCTCAACAGGCTTTTCTCCAGTTTCATACTGGAGTTCTGAGCAATCATACTCTTACATACAGTGCAACTCCTCCACTTTTCTCCCACGCCTGTCCGTCCTGAACAATTTATTCCCATCCATGACAGTGTTCCAGTCATGTGAATTACTCCACCAAGTCTCTGTTGTTCCAATCATATCATAGTTCCTTGACTCTGCCAGGACTTTCTATTCTTCCTGCTTGTTTCCCAGGCTTCTTGCATTCGTGTACAGGCACCTAAGATATCTAGCTGATTGCCCTACTTTCTGAGTATGAATCAGGAGGCCTCCTGTTACACACTCCTCCTTGTGTTTCTTCCCAGTATCCCACTTTACCACTTACCTCACTTCTTCTTTCCTTGTTTTCTTCTTATGTATATGGCTATAGAACCTTTTACTATTGGTTTTAATTCCCTTTGAAAGGTCCAATTCTGCTTGGCTTTTGGCAGTTCTCACTTTTTCCCCTGCACTTTCTGACCTCCAAGAGGTAGCTTTCCTTGCTGATCCCTCCCATATTCCATTTCTTGCAGGCTTTCTGCTTTCTATTAATCACTTGCTTGAGATGCTTGCTCATCCAGCTTGGTCTGCAACCCTTCCCTATGAAGTTTTTCCTCTCTCTTGGGATGCAGGCTTCAAATAGCTTCTGCAACTTTGACTTTAAAGTAATTGCAAGCCTCCTCCACATTCAGATCCTGAGTTCTTTGGTCCAGTCCACTTCCCTAACTAATTCTCTTAGTTTTTTAAAGTTAGCTTTTTTGAAATAAAAGACCCCTGTTGCAGATTATTTTTTGTTTATCCTTCTATTTAGTTTAAATTGAATTAACTTATGATCATTCGAACCAACGTAGTCCTCTACAACCAGTTCTTCTGTGAGGTCCTCACTACTCACCAATACCAAATCTAAAATAGCACCACCTCTTGTTGGTTTAGTTATTATTTGGTGAATAAATCTGTCAGCTATCACATCCAGGAAAATCTGGGCTCTGCTACTATTAGTAGCACTTGTCCTCAAATCTATATCTGGGAAGTTAGTCTCCTATAATCCCATCATTCTCAGTAGTATTTATTTCATTAAAAACATTAAAGAGGTCTCTCTCCATATCCAAATCAGATCCTGGTGGTCTAAGACACCCCAAGCACTATATCAGGGGAAACTCTAATAGCTTTCTTCCCCCAAAGTGATTTTGGCCCAACAGACTCTGTCTTATCCATTCCATCACTTCTAATTTCTTTACAGTCTCCCTCATCATTAATATACAATGCTACTCTACCACCCAGCAAAAAATGCATGGAGACAATGACAAATCTCCCAGTGACTTCAATGGAGCTAAGATTTCTCCCATTATCTTGTATTGTGCCACTTAGTTGCTTAGTCTTACTTTCCTAACTATAATTTATATTCTTCTATAGCTAGAGATTGCGATGTCCAAAAACATAACTGGAAATCTTTTGCTACGTCAAAAACCCAGGTATATAATAGCTTCCCTACTGACACTCAAATGGGAGTAGGCTACTTATTCAAACCCACTTCTTCCATCTCTGCACTCACTGGTTTTAATCTGGAATTATATGATTCAGCTTTATTATTTTCCCTGATATGCACAATTCTCTTAGGAGTGCAAAAAACCCATATTTTTTACTGTCCTGAACAGATCAAAGCCCCGAGGCTGCAAAAACTTATGCATGTGCTTAACGCTGAAGCACAAATAGTATAATTGCCTCAGTCTGTACAGTAAAATGCCAGAGTGTGTGACATCCCCATAGTATGAGTGAATAGCTGATACATAGTTGCATCTACCTCCTATAGAATAATTCTGCAGTTTCCTCAGTACCTATAATTATAGCATCTTTAGGTATTTAGCAAATAAACAAAGATGGCAAATAATGGGGAAAAAAAGATGATTAGACCACTTAAAAACCAAATGAAATTATTTTGGGCTGATTAGAGTGCAGGCAGGAGCTTTAAGTGATAAAAACAAAAGAAGCTTCTTCATGAACATAGCCAAAGCTTGGGCAGTAATAATCAGACATAAATCAGACAAATGTGAAGAGCGCACTAGAGGAGATAACAGTTTATCTCCAGACCTTATCACACTTGCTCCTCACCCCTACCAAGGCACTTCTGAAAGAAATGTTTGGTCTATATAATAGTAGCTCTTCTTTTGTATCCAAAACCATTCACTATTGCTAGCATATTGATTTGCTTCCCTGTAATTTTTCTTGTTCCACCAAGACCAGGAATAAGTGTTTGAAAATGGGTTCTGATTAGAAAGGAGCCAGTCTCAGGATAGTAGGTAATTTGGCTACCCGTGTTCACAGACACCAGGTCTGTGCAGGCAATCAGAGATCCAGTTATCTAACAGCACTCACCTGCTATTTCCCAGGTGTTATTTTCTCCTAAGAATCATAATACTCAAAAGAACATGGTGTAGGAAATGAGAAGCACCTTTGGTACCAGATTGTTCTACATGGGAATCTATACATTTGTATCTAGCTAGGGTTTTAATTCTCTGAGTTACAATATTTTAGAATCCTTTTTCTGAGTTCAGTGTGTCTTCTGCTTTCAGCCTCAATGTTTTTCATTGTTAGGGAAGATATAAAATATAAGAGGAAAAGCAACTGCATTATGCAACACAAATGGGGAACAAATATTGTGAGGAAACTCTGATCATCAAATGTGTTTTGTTTGTAGCAAACAATTATACATCTATTAGAAAACCATCAAAGACAAATGTAAATAACCAAAACTTTGTGGAGGTAAAAAAAGGACCATTATAACAGGGAGGCGGATTGCCCCGTCTATTAGTAAAGACAAAAGACTGTTTCAATATAACAGAGTGGGGAGAGGCACTCTGTATCCATTCACTGAGGAAACATCTTGTTGGTGTTTTTCATGAAAGATTGGATCCTGGCTCCTGGGAAGCTAGCCAGCTCTGCAACAAATTGAACTTTGGGGGTAACAAGGAAATACTTAAGACTACTTTTTAAAGTAGTGCTGAAGGTTTTCTGCCTTCTTAGCAGTTATATATTTTCTGAAGAATCATCTGCTAGAAATGGAGGAGTGAGCTTGATGATCCATAGCATGATTATACTGTATGTCTCCTCCTTGGGCCACATCCCTTCCCTTCTCTGCCCTCCTCCTTCCCCCACCTTCTGAGTGATATAGGAGTCTAGACACATTCCCCCTGAATCTGTACTGATAAACAGCTTCTCTGGACCCAGCATCAGATAGCTGTTAAATAATGGGTCCTCCAAGAGAAGTGCTAGTACTGGATTTGAACCAAGATCTTTAAATACTGATTTGCTGCAATTGCTGGCTAGAAGCAAAGCAAGAATTTTGCTGGATATCCACACAAGACCAACCAGCGCAGGAGTAGAATCAGATTTTATCTTGAGAGGTGTGCTAGTGTCTGATTTGCCAGACATTATCTTCTTCTGTCTCCCTTCTGAAATAACTTAGATGCCAAGTTTTCAGTAGATCTCCAGGAAGTTTATTTTCATGTTCTGAAGTTTTGGAAAGATAAATGTTGTAACTATGGATTTCACTATTTCCTCCTGGAATATTGATCTCCTTATGGACTTGTTGAGGGACCCAAAGTCTAAAAAGGGCTGAATGCCATTGTGTCTCTTTGTAGCACAAAAATCCTGTTCCTTTCCAAAATGTCATTCCACAGCACTGATTCTATCATCTTTGGATGCTACAGAGGGATTATTTATGGGGTTGGTTTATTTTAACTTCCTTTGGGAGAAGGACAGAATTGCCCCTGGGGCAATAGACGAGTTCTATTGTATATCCTTCCCTGATTATCTCAAGCACCCATTTTCTGAGGAGGTTCACGCCCAGATAAAGGCCCACCCTGAAGCATCCATCCACAGAGGTAGGGAAGGGGAATCTGCCTAGACTTGGGAAACCCAAAAAAGTATGAGCAGCTTTGGGGTTGAGTTTTTTCCAGGGAATCGCAGCCTTGGTCTTCCAACTCTCAAGAAAGGCATTAATGGCCTCTTCCTAATGTGTAATCTCTACACTGGCACCTGAAGCTTTAAAGGGATCACCTTCTGAGATAAGGTAGTTTGAAGTGTCCTTCACTGGAAGGAGAGAGGGAGTTATTTAAAGCCCTCAGTAACTGCTTTATTTTTAGACTCCCCATAGAGCTTCCAACAAAATCATTAGTAGAAGTATAATCAGAGGTTAGCTTTCAGTTCCAGTTTCTTCAAGCTAAGCCATGCCACTGTGACACATCTTTTGAATTGTTGAATGTACAGCAAACCAGAGTCAGGTGAGGCATCCATCCTGAAAAAGCTGCTAGGAAAATCTAGTTTTAAGGTAGTATAGCTTTCAATGCAGTTGGGGTTTTGTTGGTAATGTCCGTCCGTCCATCCCCCCCGCCAGACCTCTACAATAAGAGACTGCAGCCAAATGCACTCATGACTGATGCTGCTGTACCCAATGTGGCAAGGTACCACTTTTGCCATGTCAGCCTCAGCATTCTCCCCTCTGGTGGAGGGAGGCGGGGCCTGGACTAAATCAGTCCTATTCCAGAGGCTTTTAATTCTTAATTTTTTTTTTTTTTTTATAAGATGGGCCTCAGGGTAGGCCCGTGTAGTTCTCTTAAGCAAAACAAAACAAAAACAAACAAATCCCATAACACACAAGAAATATATCTTTTCCCCCCCCCTACTGGAGGGTTAACTTCTTATGCTGGCTTCTGGTTACCAGCCCTTCCCCAAACGGAAGTAAACTCAATGTTTCCCCTACAGGGAGGAGAACAACCCTCCATCTGGGGAAACCTCTTCTTGCTGCTGCTGCTGCCTCTAACTCTGCTGCAGCTTGTTCCTTCTACTCTCTCACCTGAAGAGGGATTTAAAGGTCATCAGCAGCTCTTAATTTGACTTAGGTATTCTAATTAACCTGAGGTAACCTCTTTTCAGCTCACAGGAAAAAAGGCCTTCACCAGTCTGACAGATATCCCTGCCCTCACAACCACTCTCTGATAGCTCCTTCACGGAGCCGTACGCATGGGCTTGTACTTGGCGTGGTTCACCCATGTCCCTTCTGTGGTGTGAGGGAGACCCTGGCACACATTTATCTGAAGTGTGCTAGGTTACAGCCCCTATTCCAGCTCCTCCTAGATCTTTTATTATGTTTTTGGCTGCACTTCTCTCCCCATCTTCTCATTTACACACACCCTATCCATGGCCGCACGAATTCGTGGGACCTCCTTGTCAACCTCCTCCTGGTGATGGCCAAAGTGGCCATCTATAACAGCAGGGAGAGGATATTGGCTGAGGGGGTTCTTTGCAACTCTGGGGCCTATTTCTGGTTCTCCCTCCATTCACGCATCCGAGTGGAGTTCCTCTGGGCAGTGTCCGCTGGCTCCCTTGACACCTTTGAGGAGTAGTGTGCGTTGTCCAGGGTTCTCTGCTCAGTGTCCCCTTTTATGTTCTCTCCTTTTGATCCTATGACCTTCACACCTGCCCTTGTTTTCTTTTTGTTGTCCCCCATAATCAGTTGGGTTCCTGGGCTCAGTGGATCCTCCCCAAAGGCTGAGGGAGGAGCCTTTAGCTCTGGTCAGGCTTACATCCGCCTACTTCCCCTCGAATTTTCAATAGGACCACTCTCTGATAGCTATCTGGTCTGACTTCATGTATGCAGTGCAGTTGTAGCCATGTCAGTCCTAGGATATTAGAGAGACAAGGTGGGTGAGGTAATATCTTTTATTGAACCAACTTTTGTTGGTAAGAGAGATAAGCTTTCGAGCTACACAGAGCTCTTCTTCAGGTCACTTTGTCACCCCAAGTTTAGTCTGAGCTGTGCTCTACCCCAGAATAGAGGGTGGGCTGGAGTTCCCCTACCAGCCACTGGGGAAGTGGCATAGACTGAGCAGTGCAGCAGAAGATTGCCATTGGCCTGGAGCAGCGAACCGTGGCCACTGGGAGCCGCGATCGGCCGAACCTGCGGACGCAGCAGGTAAACAAACTGGCCTGGCCCGCCGGGGCTTTCCCTGCACAAGCGGCGGAACAAGTTTGGGGACCACTGCTTTAGGACATGTAATTGCCCATGCCTACGTATACCTCCTATAAACTGTGAATACGAGGTAATTTTTTTTCTGTAACAACTGCCACAATCAACTTTTTTGAATTTTGCACAACGAAATAGTATCATTATTTGAATCTGTTGTGCAAGTGGAGGGAAGGAAGAGGTTGCAGCTGCTATTCAGAGCATGCAGATAGAGCGGAGGGTGGGGGCAATGTTTGCCAAACAGGAGAGATGCATGGAGGAAGAAGGGAATTAGCAGATGTGTATGCACCCTTTGTGGCATAGGTTTGTAAATAGCCAGGGGTCAGGGCTTCAGCACAAGATAGAAGCCTACCGCCTGGCTGATCCAGCCACCATTTTGAAAATATGTCTGCAGGGCAAGAACGAAAGGGGACCATGTTGCGGGACGGAGGGAAGCAGGAGGTGGAGACTTAGAAAGTCTCCTAGTTCATACCCACCCAAAATGGCAGCAGCCATGGGACACCTGGAACAGAACCTAGCACAGCAGTATAGCATAATAGTAAGTTGTGAAGATAGATACTTACCTCACAAGGTCCCTTTGATAGGATCAATAGGATTTTCATCCTGTGTCTGGGGCTAGAAATCAGGCTGGCTTCCTACATGGCTACTCTCAGGTTCATAAAAGCATAGGTGCTGGAACTAGGGGTGCTGCAGGACCCCTTGGCTTGAAGTGGTTTCCATCATATACAGGGTTTGGTTCAATGGCTCTCAGCACCCCCACTATAAAAATTGTTCCAGCACCCCTGCCTGAGAGCCAAAGTGATCCTGATTGTTCAGGGAGATCTCGTCACGATCCTTATCTTCCTTCAACAACCCTTACCCTTAGAGGTTCCAGTCTCCACAGAGTCCTTAAAGACGTCCACTCTCCACAAGGGCATCGGGCTCCGTAGTGATGTGGTGGCAAAAAATCTTGTCCAGCTCTTCATAAAATGGACAGGTCAAATGTGCAGCACCAGACTTTCTTCTGTACATTTTTTCCTAGCTGTTTTCTTTTTATAGGACACTGGTAGGCACCCTGGTTGTGACCCTTTTAGGCACATTTTTTGAGATCTCCTCAATAAGTTGTTCTTATTGCAGGATCTGCCTGCATCATTGCTTCTCCAGAGATAGTGAGGAATTCAAAGATCTCACCACAGCTCCAAGTGCCTGTGCAAGGCATGGTGGAATGTTGCTAGAGTAATGTCACTGCAGTGCTGATATATCCAAATCCAGGAGCAAATGGGCTGATCCTGGCCCTGTGCCAGTTCTTAAATGTGGGAGGGAACATGGGTCAACTTGACCCCTGAGCAGTGGAAAGTACACAGGGGACAGATAGATTGGTCACAGATTCCCACAAAGCAGTGTGGGATGGTAGTTGGAGGACAAAGTAGGGCACAGCAACATTGTGTCCACACAAGCACTAGTCTGCACATACAGTAACTCCTCACTTAATGTTGATGTTATGTTCCTGAAAAATGCAACTTTAAGTGAAATGATGTTAAATGAATCCAATTTTCCAATAAGATTTAATGTAAATGCAGGGGGTTAGGTTCCAAGGAAATTTTTTGGGGGGGACAGACAAAAGGCATTATATACTGTACTGTGGTTGGGAAGTGCCCCTGGCTTATTCCACACAGACACAGCCCGCTGTAGGCAAGGATGCTAGGAAGCACCTTCAACAGCAGCAGTGGCAGCTTACCCGGAGAAGAACAGGTGCTGACTTTGCTGGGGGATGCACAAGGCCCGCCTCTTCCAGTCCCCGCTCCACCTCCTCTCTGGAACATGCTGTAGCCCCGCTCCGACAAAGTCCTAAGCGCCACCAAACAGCTGTTTGGTGGGCTTAGGACTTTCTGGGAGGGAGGGTGAGGAGTGGAGACATGGTGCTTCCTCGCTCCTGCCCCTTCCTCCCAGAAAGTCCTAAGTGCCGCCAAACAGCTGTTTGGTGGTGGGGGAAGTGCTGGGAGGGAGCGGGAGGAGGCAGAGAAGAGGAACTTGTGCAATGCTCCCTTGTAAAATTGCTGCTCTTCCACAAAATCTTACATGCAGTGTACAGAGCAGGCAGCTGAATGACGTTATAAGGGAGCATTGCACAACTTTAAACAAGCATGTTCCCTAATTGAGCAGCGACGTAACTTTGAAACAACGTTAAGTGGGAGGACGTTAAGTGAGGAGTTACTGTACTCAGCCTGCATCAAACATAGTATGCTTTGAAAGAGGACTCCAGAATTTGAACCAAGTAGGGAGTTAGTGGGCTTTATTACTACAGAGTAATAATGCATAGTGTTCTGTATCCTTTTTACACAGCAAGACCTATCAGAAACACTGGGGGGGTAAGGGCTCTATTAGAAAGAGTAGGCTAGAATTACAATGATTCATTCATCTTGCTAGGGACCTCGTCTTCTTTTTGTACAGCACGTTTTGTCCTAATCAAATCAGGACTGGGAACGCCACCACCAATTATCTAAAATTAAATTCTTTATTCTATGAATAAATAATAAAAAGGTCTAGTTGCATGTGCTGACATTTCCATTCCTTAATATGTCTGGAATATTGGGGGGAGGGGTTATAATGATATTGATATGACAAAAATATTAAATTCCAGACTGAGAAACAATTGTTGCAAGCAAGGAATAAAAGCCTCTTTTTAGCTGTCCTTCCATCTTTAGCCAAATACTGAATTTCCTTCTATATCACCTATAAATGTTTTCACTGACCCTCTGAACCTTCTCTCTGAATATGGAGGAGAAAGTCACCTAGCAGTTCTTTTACAAGCTTCTCTCCAGAAGTACATTCACCCTCTGTTAGAAGCCCAGGGTGCGTTGTCATAACAACCGATAGAACACCATTTACACATCAGGTTCAGAAATGAGCTCAGCATAACAAAAGCTTTTCAGCACGGACAGTGGGGACTGAATGTAACATGAACAGCTGCAATAGAATTATAGCAAAAGTAAATGTGACTGGCCTAATACTACAGTTGTTATACAAGCAAACTCCCATTGAAGTTTAAATCCAGTTTTAAAAGCTGTGCAGATATCTTCCAAATATAGGCTACTTGGCCATCCTTCCCCACCCCCTCTTACTCACATTCTCTATTTCCTTTTCAGCTTGAGCAGCAATGAAGTCAAAGTGGCTTCTGCTTGCTTCAAGTTTGAAGTGAGCAATTTAACACTGCTATTGTTTTTAAAAGAGAGGCTCTGATCCTGCTCCCATTACACTCAATAGGAGTTTTGATATTGACAGCAATGGGTCCAGGCTGAGGGGGGAATAAAGTGGTTTAAGCCATCTTTGCACCCTCCCAATTCTGGGCTGCTCCAGGAGCTGCAGTGGCATCCCAACCTAACAGAAATAAAGTAGAGCGAGTGCATCTCTTTTTGGTGCCACGAGTGGGTGGTGCTTGGGAAAGATCACTTCCCTCCTACTTCCCTCCCTGACCCATTGAGCCAAATGATCAGAAGGGAGCATAGAACCTAGGGGCGTTTCTGAGCATCTGAACTCTAATAAGGTAGAGCCAATCCTGCAGACCCAAATGGGGCAACTAAGCTCCCCCAAAAGCAAACAAAGCCCAAGGAGTTTTGCCTGAGGCACCCAGTGGGCCATGTATGATCATACTTTCAACGTCTGCACTATCAACTGAGAGTGGAGTCTCATTTTGTCATCACAAGTATAGGGAGCTTGTCTTGTGGACAGAACTCAGTAGAGAAGCACAGCTTTTCTTCTCTTGCAATTACAGGCAAACTGAATTACTCCTTATATATTCTTCTTAGGAGCTTTCTTCTGTTTCAAGGTTGTCTGACATTTCTAGGTTACACTTTAGGAACTCAGTGTAGAAGCTAGCCTAAGTACTGCAGTTCCAAACAAAAAAGTGCTTTCGTTGTGAATTAACCAGCCCCCACCCAAACACCAAGCATCGTTACAACCCAAACTCTCCTTTAAATACCAGAATAAGTAGGTTAAGGCTGGTCCTGGGAGTTATTTTATCTTCCATACTCTCAATCAGACAGATTCCTTCTGGCCTGACAAGGTGGGTGAGTGTAGGGACCCAGGGTGGCTTCCCTCCGAACCAGAGGGTAAAGAGCCACCCTCTCAGCCTGAGTGGGTGGGGCCAGACCAAGCTTACGCCAATCCCCAGAAGGGGAGGGGTGGGACAGGAAGTACAAAGGGCGGGGCCCTTTGCCCAGTGAGGAGAGCACCAGGGAGGGAAACAGACACAGGCTGCTCCCTTGAGATCCTGCTGCCGACCCAGGGGAGACCCTGGGCCAGGAGGAACCTGACCGGGAGGAAGGCCTGTGGCGACCAGGACTGCCAGCCGCTGGAGTACCTGGAGGGGCCAGGCTGTAACCCGGGCCAGCGTGAGCCCAACACAGAGGGGGAGCTGGAGCTGCCAGCAGCGGAATACCCAGACGAGCTGGAGGGACCGGAGAGGCCCACTTGAGAGACCGGAAGTAGCCTGGGGCAGAACTGCACCGTGGGGTGGGTGTGTTTGGTCAACGGGCGCAGATAGCCCCCCGCTGACCCAGCAGCGGGACCTTTGCCTCCCGCCACTGTCAGGGCCCTGGGCTGGAACGCAGAGGAGTTGGGTGGGCCTGCGTTCCCCTACCCTGGCCAACCTGCCTTGGCTAGCAGAACCATGCGCTACAAACCCGTGCCGGCACCCCCCTGCCTGAGGGGCGCGCTGCAGACTCGTGCCGGCACACCTTTTCCACTAATTCCCCAGCGCCCGAAAGGTGTGACTAAGGCCTGCCCGTGGGACCATAGCTCTCCATCGCTCCCTAGTGGCTCGGTGGACCAATTGAAACCTGTCACAAGTGGTGGAGAACACGGGCCGGCGATCCCTATCCCTGCAGGAAGGGATTAGTGCGAGGGGGGCCTCTGAAGCTCCCCTACTGGAAAGATGGAGATGGAAAGGTTTATCACGTTCCTGGCTGAGAGCCAGCAGCAGCACCAACTCGTACAGCAGCTGGGCGCCCACCAGCAGCAGTTGCTTCAAATCCTGGGGGCCCAGCACCATGAACAACAAACCCAATGCTTCCAGCAGCTTGCAACCCTGTGGTCGGGCCATGGTGGGGCTCAACTGGAGAGGGCAGCCACCCCGACCCCTCCCGCCCCACCGATCCGTCTGGCCAAGATGGAGCCTGAGGATGACCCGGAGGCCTATCTGGTGACCTTCGAGCGGGTTGTCTCAGTGGCTGGTTGGGCACCTGAACAATGGGCGACCCTCCTCGCCCCATATCTGACAGGGCTGGCCCAGAATGCTTACCATGGGCTCCCAGATGAGGCCCGCATTTATGCTCGAGTGAAAACAGCTATCTTGGATGCCTTCGACATTACCCCGGAGACTTTTTGGCGACGGTTTCAGGAAAAGGTCTACCCACTGGGCGCCAGACCCCAGGCCATGGCCCAGGAATTGAAGGACGCAGGTAGCCGATGGCTACAACCCGAGCATCGAACAGCAGCTGAGGTGACTGAACAGGTCATCCTCGAACAATTCGTGCACATCCTTGCACCCCAGGGGAGGGCTTGGGTGTTGAGGCACCGGCCACAAAGTCTGAGCACGGCCGTTGCGCTTATGGAGGACTTTCTCGAGGCAGAGGCCCCGATAGGACCGACCAACCACCCCCCAAACCCTGGACCCAATGCACAGAAACTTGAAAGGGGGGGGCCCACCTCCCAAACCAACGCACCCCACCGTACCTGACAACCAGATGGCAGCAGGACCGATTTTGCCAACACCCCAAGTCCACTTCACACTCCGCCCCTGGATGCTTAACCCGACCACTGGGACCCAGCCAACTCTGCAGCCCCACCGGTGCACCCACGTGGCCGGGGTGCCCAGAGGTAAGACCTTGCTTTCGATGTGGCGAGTAAGGTCATCTGCAACGGGGCTGTCCTGCAGTGGACTGCAACTTTGGCCTGGTGTGCAATGGGGAGTGACGGGCCTGTCCGCCCTCCGTGGCCAAACTGACAGTTCCCATGGAAGTTGCCGGGATCAAACCCGTACTGGCGCTCCCCTGCCTGAGGGGTGTGCTACAAACCCGTAACGGCGCTCCCCTGCCTGAGGGGCGCGCTGCAGACTCATGCTGGCGCTCCCCTGCCGGAGGGGCACTCTACAAACCCATACCGGCGCTCCCCTGCCGGAGGGGCACGCTGCAGACTCATGCCGGCGTGCCCGGGACTTGAGGGGCACGCTACGGACTCCGGCCGGCACACCTCTTCCGCTAATTCCCCAGCGCCCGAAAGGTGTGACTAAGGCCTGTCCGTGGGACCATAGCTCTCCATTGCCCCCTAGGGGCTCGGTGGACTGATTGAAACCTGTCACAGTGAGGTAGTATCTTTTTTTATTGGACCAACTTCTGTTACGCACAGCTCTTCTTCAGGTCTAGCCTGATCAGGCTATCAGAGCCACGATCTGTTTCCTCCCATCAGACACCGCTTCAGAAATAATCTCTCCCTCTATGCACTGACAAAATCCCGGCTGCCAGAGGTGCTGCTGCTGTACTGCAAAACATTGTGTAAATCTGGCCTTTTTAAATCAAATGTAACAATTTATAGAATGTGAGACCAGACAGAACCATTAGATCATCTAGTCTGACCTCCTGCATATCACAGGCCATACATTTAACTCAAATGCCCCATGACTTCAGTTAAACAGGGCACTAAACTGCTGTGTGCCACAGGCAGAGAACAGGAGAGACTATGGTGGTACTAGTGCTGGAGGCCCTTGCAATGGCAGGGAATTGATTAGGTGAGATACATACAGATGACCCCACCAGGCGCTCTGCATCCGATGCTGCAGAAGAAGGCCAAAAAAGCCCCAGGTCCCTGCCTGGGGTGGCGATGGGGGGGTTGATTTAAATTACAACACAGAATACAAAGTGTACAGTACTCTATTTTTTATTAATATTTGCACTGTAAAAATAAAATAGTATTTTTCAATTCACCTAATACAAGTACTGTAGTGCAATTTTTCTCATGAAAGTTGAGCTTACAAAAAAAGAATTATATACAAAAAAGAAGTGGAATGGTGGCCGAAGCATGAAGGGACATATGAATGTTTATCTGGCAGGTAAATACGTTGTAATGCCGGCTACAAGAGTGCCATGCAAACACTGGTTCTCGCTTTCAGGTGACATTGTAAATAAGAAGCCGGCAGCATTATCTCCCATATATGTAAACAAACTTGTTTTTCTTAGCAATTGGCTAAACAAGAAGTAGGACAGAGTGAACTTGAAGGCTCTAAAGTTTTACATTCTTTTGTTTTTGAGTGTAGTTATGTAACAAAAAAAATCTACATTTGTAAGTTGCACTTTCATGATAAAGAGAACACACTACAGTACTTGTATGAGGTGAAATGAAAAATACAATTTCTTATGTAGCATTTTTACAGTGCAAATATTTGTAATCAAAATATAAAGTGAGTACTGTACACTTTGTATTCTGTGTTGTAATTGAAATCAATATATTTGAAAATGTAGAAAAACATCCAAAATATTTAATAAATTTCAATTGGTATTCTATTGTTTAACAGTGCGATTAAAACTGCGATTAATTGTGATTACTTTTTTCAGTTAATCGCGCAAGTTAACTGCGATTAATCGACAGCTCTATAAGTAACACTTCCTTATTTACTTTTTCCACACCAGTCATGATTTCATAGACCTCCACAATATCCCCCCTTAGTAGTCTCTCTTCCAAGCTGAACAGTCCCAGTCTTATTAATCTCTCCTCATATGGAAGCTATTCCATACCCCTAATCATTTTTGTTCCCCTTTTCTGTACCTTTTCCAATTCCAGTATCTTTTTTGAGATGGGGCAACCATATCTGCATGCAGTATTCAAGATGTGCACATACTATGTATTGAGGCAATATGATATTTTCTGTCGTATTATCTATCCCTTTTTTAATGATTCCCAACATTCAGTTAGCTTTTTTGACTGCCACTGCACATTGAATGGATGTTTTCAGAGAACTATCCACAATGACTCCAAGATCTCTTTTGAGTGGTAACACCTAATTTAGGCCCCACCATTTTATATGTATAGTTGGGATTGTTTTCCAGTGTGCATTACTTTGCATTTATCAACACTGAATTTCATCTGCCATTTTGTTGCCTGGTTTTGTGAGGTCCCTTTGTGACTCTTTGCAATCTGCTTTGGACTTAACTATCTTGAGTAGTTTTGTATGATCTTCAAATTTTGCCAGCTCACTGTTTATGCCTCTTTCCAGATCATTTATGAAAATATTGAAGGGCATCACTATTTACTGCTCTCCATTCTGAGAGTTGACCATTTATTCCTACCCTTTGTTTCCTATCTTTTAACCAGTTACCGATCCATGGGAGGACCTTCCCTCTTATCCCATGACAGCTTACTTTGCTTGAGAGCCTTTGATGGACCTCGTCAAAGGCTTTCTGAAAATCTGAGTATATTATATCCACTGGATCACCCTTGTCCACATGCTTGTTTACCCCCTTCAAAAAATTGTAATAGATGGGAAATCATGCCTCACCATTTACAAAAACCATGTTGACTTCCCCAACAAATCATGTTCATCTAGGTGTCTGATAATTCTATTTTTTACTGTAATTTTAACCAGTTTGCCCAGTACTGAAGTTAGGTTTATGGGCCTGTAATTGCTGGGATCATTTCTGGAGCCTTTTAAAAATTGGTGTTATATCAGCTATCTTTCAATCGTCTGGTACAGAAGCTACTTGAATTGATAGGTTACATAGCATAGTTAAAAGAAAAGGAGTACTTGTGGCACCTTAGAGACTAACCAATTTATTTGAGCATGAGCTTTCGTGAGCTACAGCTCACTTCATCTGATGAAGTGAGCTGTAGCTCACGAAAGCTCATGCTCAAATAAATTGGTTAGTCTCTAAGGTTCCACAAGTACTCCTTTTCTTTTTGCGAATACAGACTAACACGGCTGTTCCTCTGAAACATAGCATAGTTAGTAGTTCTGCAATTTTATATTTTAGTTCTTTCAGAACTCTTGGGTGAATACCATCTGCTCCTGGTGACTTAGTACTGTTTAGTTTATCTATTTGTTCCAAAACCTCCTCTAATGACACCTATCTGTGACATTTCCTCAGATTTGTCATCTAAAAAGAATGGCTCAGGTTTGGGAATCTCCCTCACATCCTCAGCCATGAAGACCGATGCAAAGAATTCATTTAGTTTCTCCACAATGGTCTTACTGTCCTTGAGTGCTCCTTTAGCATCTTGATTGTCCAGTGATCCCACCAATTGTTTAGCAGACTTCCTGCTTCTGATGTACTTTAAAAAAATTGCTGTTAATTTTTGAGTCTTTGGCTAGCTGTTCTTCATATTCTTTTTTGACCTTCCTAATTATATTTTTATACTTCACTTGCCAGAGTTTATTCTCCTTTCTATTTTCCTCAATAGGATTTAACTTCCACTTTTTGAAGGATGCCTTTTTGCCTCTCACTGGTTCTTTTACTTCATTGTTTAGCCAGAGTGGCACTTTTTTGGTTCTTTTACTGTGTGTTTTTTAATTTGGGGTATACATTTATGTTGAGCCTCTATTATGGTCTTTAAAAAGTTTCCATGCAGCTTGCAGGGATTTCCCTCTTGGCACTGTACCTTTTTTTTCTTTTTTTTCCTGTTTTAACTAACTTCCCCATTTTTGTGTAATTCCCCTTTTGGAAATTAAATGCTACCATGTTGGGCTGCTGTGGTGTTTTTCCCTCCCCTCCTCCTCCTCCTCCCCCTTGCCCCCCCACAGGGAAGTTAAGTCTAATTATAATGGTCACTATTACCAAGCGATTCAGCTATGTTCACCTTTTGGACCAGATCCTGTGCTCCACTTAGGACTAAATCAAGAATTGCCTTTCCCTTTGTGGGTTCCAGGATTAGATGCTCCAAGAAGCAATCATTTAAGGTGTCAAGAAACTTTATCTCTGCATCCCATCCTGAGAAGACACGTACCCAGTCAATATGGGGATAGTTGAAATCCCCCATTATTATTGAGTTTTTATTTTTATAGCCTCTCTAATCTCTCTGAGCATTTCACGGTCACTATCACCATCCAGATCAGGTGGCTGGTAGTATATCCCTACAGCTATATTCTTATTATTCAAGCATGGGATTACTATACATAGAAATTCTATGGTACAGTTTGGTTCATTTAAGATTTTTACTTCATTTGATTTTACGCTTTCTTTCACATAAAGTGTCACTCCCCCACCAGCACAACCTGTTCTATGTTTCTGATATATTTTGTACTCTGTAACGATGCTGGTTCTGGTGGGACCCAAATGAGAGTGCCAATTCAGGACAAATTGCTTAAAGCAGGGCAGTTACAGCCTAAGACTGGGGTTTCTATGCACACCAAGGCAAACCAAATCAGCCAAACAGAGAAGACTTTGGTTTTACCCCACTGGCTAACCACAAGTCACACAAGTCCCTTAGACACACCAGTTTCCCAGTATCACCACCAATGCCACTTGTTATGGGGACAGATGGTTATGAAAACCAATACCCCAGTAAAAGAAAAAAGGTTCTCTCAATCCCAAAGGACCAAGCCCCAGACCCAGGTCAATATACAAATCAGATCTTACCCACAAATCACGCTATTGCCAATCCTTTAGGATCTAAAATCTAAAGGTTTATTCATAAAAGGAAAAAGATATCAATGAGAGCTAGAATTGGTTAAATGGAATCCATTACATACAGTAATGGCAAAGTTCTTGGTTCAGGCTTGTAGCAGTAATAGAATAAACTGCAGATTCAAATCAAGTCTCTGGAGTACATCCACAGCTGGGATGGGTCATCATTCCTTTGTTTAGAGCTTCCGTTTGTAGCAAAGTCTCTCCAGATGTATGAAGCAGGATTGAAGACAAGATGGAAGAGCTGTAGCTTCTCTTTCTTTGTCCCAAAGACAAGCTGTCCAGCACATGGCATGGAAAAACCTCAGAGTTCTGTCCATAGGGATGTCTTAGAATCCTAGAATATCAGAGTTGGAAGGGACCTCAGGAGGTTATCTAGTCCAACCCCCTGCGCAAAGCAGGACCAATCCCCAACTAAATCATCCCAGCCAGGGCTTTGTCAAGCCTGACCTTAAAAATATCTAAGGAAGGAGATTCCACCACCTCCCTAGGTAACACATTCCTGTGCTTCACCACCCTCCTAGTGAAAAAGTTTTTCCTAATATCCAACCTAAACCTCCCACGCTGCAACTTGAGACCATTACTCCTTGTTATGTCATCTGCTACCACTGAGAACAGGCTAGATCCATCCTCTTTGGAACCCCCTTTCAGGTAGTTGAAAGCAGCTATCAAATCCCCCCTCATTCTTCTCTTCCGCAGACTAAACAATCCCAGTTTCCTCAGCCTCTCCTCATAAGTCATGTGTTCCAGCCCCTAATCATTTTTGTTGCCCTCCACTGGACTCTTTCCAATTTTTCCACATCCTTCTTGTAGTGTGGGGTCCAAAACTGGACACAGTACTCCAGATGAGGCCTCACCAGTGTCGAATAGAGGGGAACGATCACATCCCTCGATCTGCTGGCAATGCCACTACATATACATCCCAAAATGCCATTGGCCTTCTTGGCAACAAGGGCACGCTGTTGACTCATATCTAGCTGCTCATCCACTGTAACCCCTAGGTCCTTTTCTGCCGAACTGCTGCCGAGCCATTCGGTCCCTAGTCTGTAGCGGTGCATGGGATTCTTCCGTCCTAAGTGCAGGACTCTGCACTTGTCCTTGTTAAACCTCATCATATTTCTTTTGGCCCAATCCTCTAATTTGTCTAGGTCCCTCTGTATCCTATCCCTACCCTCCAGCGTATCTACCTCTCCTCCCAGTTTACTGTCATTTGCAAACTTGCTGAGGGTGCAATCCACACCATCCTCCAGATCATTAATGAAGATATTGAACAAAACCGGCCCGAGGACTGATCCTTGGGGCACTCCACTCCACAATCATAACCAGCAAGCCATAACCTTGTCTTAGACACCTTATTTGACCCCCCTTTATACAAGATTTGGTGCCACTACAGGCCCTTGGTTGCAACAATGATCTATATGGTCCCAGTTCATGTCAGTAATGTCACACCCTGGTATTACTGTCCCCCATTGATTATCCTCATTCCACCAAGTTTCTGTGATGCCTTCTCTATCAATATCCTCATTTAATACAAGGCACTCTAGTTCACCCATCTTATTATTTAGACTTCTAGCATTTGTATATAAGTACTTCTTTAAAAATTGTTACTTTTCAGCTGTCTGCCATTACGTGATGTAAATGAATGGGATTGTTTTTCATCAGCTCCTACCCGTATTTTATCTTCCATCCTCTCCTCCTTACTAGGACATAGAGAATCTCCATTAATAGTTGAACTCCTTTAACCCCACATCATACGGCTTGTTTTCCCCTGGATCATTTTGAGGTCTTCCTTTGAACTCTTTCCAGTATCTCCCCTCCTTCCTTGAAGTGTGGACACCAGAACTGAAGACAGTAGCCGTCTTACCAATGCTGTGTACAGGGCACTTCCCTGCTTGATATTCTCCTTTTTATACATCCATGCAACACATTATCCCTTTTTTTGCCACAGCATTGCACTGAGAGCTCACAGGCAATTATCTACAATGACCTCTAAATCCTTTGAGTCTTGAAAAGCAGTGACAGGGTCTCCCATCCTGCAGATATAACATGTGGTCTTTGTTCTCAGATGTGTTACCTCACCTCTGGCTGTATTAAAATGCATTTTGTTGGATTATGACTATTTAAATAGGTGATTCAGATCACTCCATAACAGTATTTATTATCCCTACCAATCCTTGTGTCATCTGCAAACTTTACCAGCCAAGATTCTACCTTGGACCAAGAACCCGTCCCTGTGGGACCCTGCTCATTGATAACTACATTTGAAGATTATTTGTAAACCAGTTTTTAGCTCTTCTAACATGTGCCCTTTTAATTCCATATAATGCAAGTTTTTTAGTCTGAATACACTTCTATGGTCTGAAAAGTAATGTTTGTAGGCACGGTTATTATTTGGGTTCAATTTGAATCATGTAGGTCTAGTTTAACTGAAATTTTATTTTAAAATGTACATCTATACAGTGAGTTTTATTCTTAGGGTATGTCTATACTACCCCCCGGATCAGCGGGCAGCGATCGATCCAGTGGGGGTCGATGTATCGCGTCTAGCCTAGATGCGATAAATTGACCCCCCCAAGCACCCTCCTGTTGACTCCTGTATTCCACCGGAACGAGAGGTGCAGGCAGAGTCGACGGGGGAGTGTCAGCAGTTGACTCACCTCAGTGAAGACACCGTGGTGAGTAGATCTAAGTACGTCGACTTCAGCTACATTATTCACTTAGTTGAAGTTGCGTAACTTAGATCGATGCTCCCTGCTCCCCCAAATTTAGACCAGGCCTCAGACAAATTTCATTTGGTATAAGGTATAACAGTTACTAATTGCTCAAGCTGTTTTGAAACTTGATGACAAGCGTATATTTTATTTTTATTCTACATTGACTTGGCAACTTATGGAACATGTTTGTCAATTTTTTCAATAATTGTTTTATTGAGTTAACATCTTGAAATTCAGTACAGTTAAAAATTACAGCTAAATTTATTCATTCTCTGTTTATAAATACTAATTGGCACCTACTGAATGCATATAGAGTTGACTGCTGCTTTGAAGTAAATGGTGTCAAATCTAAAGTAAAGAGATTCAATTTCATAAACATCAAAGCATCTTGTGAGTGGAGCTCTGGAGAATGACTGATGTGGAAATGAGGAAGTGTTTGTTTCTCACATCAAAAACTGAGCAATGAAAATGTATTTTTCTGCTGTTAATTATGTCATGGAAAGACTTTTATACTTTATTGGGAGGCTAGTCTCCCCTCTGTGTTATGTGTAACTTCCATTAATGTTAAAGAGAGTAATGCACGTGCATCTCTTAGGGAAAAAAAGCTACATTCCATCACTGGGTACAGGGCCTACGAGAAACACATAGTCTGACCTCTCCCTAGGACCAGTGTCAGGCTCCTTTCGGAGCTACTGGGACTCAGCTCTGGTGAGCCTTACTTCCTATACTAGTTCGGGAAGGTGACTTCTGAATATAATTTTAGAATCCTGTGATTTAAAGTAAAAGCTCTAAATGACAAAGTTAAGACCACATGCTCTCCAGTTCCATCAAGTGGGCTTAATACTAATTGCATAATGTTGTAACCTGCAAAAAAATTAAAGATAGGATTGGTCATAAAAGTGGAAGAATGCATTCCACACTAGATATGCATTCTATTGTTTGGGTGCAGGTCTCCTTGAGGGAGGCTAGATTAGTTTTGTTCCTTCTGGGGCTGTTAAAATGTATGTTCAGTCATTATTTTAATGGCTTTCTTCTCAAGAGTTTTTCAAACACAATCTGTTTAGAGTTCACTTCCTCTCTGACGCTGCACTATTGCTTTACAGCTTCTTAGTCTTATTTCATGTCTTTAAAACTCTAGTATAACAAATTTTGGCTGGTTTTCTTAATTTGTGTTATGCGATGTTGTTGTAGCCATGTTGGTCCCGAGACAAGGTCGGTCTTTTCAATGTTCCACTAATCCTTTTGCTCTCAAAGGAGTGACACATTGAAGAACTAAGCTTAAATGCACAGACAAGAAATGAAAAGGAACACCACAAATTAAAGAGACAAGGTAGGTGACATACTATATTTCATTGGACCAACTTCTGTTGGTGAGAAAGACAAGCTTTCAAGCTGACACAGAGCTCTTCTTCAGGTCTTGGAAACATATTCAGAGTTTCACAACTAAATATAAGGTGAAACAGATTGTTTATCATAAGTAATCGGCACATATTTCAAGGGACCACTCAAGGAGAAGAGGCCCATTAATACCCTTCCAGTCATAGGGGGGAAAGGCAGCTGGGAGAGGTGTTGTTAGTGGGTTATAGATTGTTGCAGTAAGCCATAAATCCAGTGTGTTTATTCAGTCCATGATTTTTAGTGTCTAGCAAAGTTATGAATTTGAGCTCCCAGGCTCATCTTTTGAAGGTATTGTGAAGATTTTCTTTGTGAATGAGAACTGAGAGGTCAGATATTGTGACAGTTTTGTGAAAAGTTCACCCACAGGTGATAGTGTTTGTGTTTTATCATTTTCCTGTGTAAGTTCATTCATGAGTAGTGATTGTCTGGTTTCACCCACATAGTCGCTGAGGCATTTAGTGCACTGGATGAGATACTCCATGTGTTGTGATAGGCATGCGTAGGACCCATGGATCTTGTAAGTGTAAGATGTGTTATGGGTGAGGGGGCAGTGTTGGTCATTGTAGCAGTGGAAATATGTCTATAGGTTTTACATCTGTTGTTCTGGCAGGGTCTGGTGTCACTTTGAGTTGGTGTGTCCTGGTCTATGAGGAGCTTGCTTCCAATGATGAGCTTGGAGAGTTGTCTGAAGGCCAGAAGGGAAGGTTCAGGAAATATTTCTTTCAGGATAGGGTCCCCACCCAGTATGGGTTGTAGTTGTTTTATGATATCGGGTATTGGTTCCAGTGTGGGGTGGTAGGTGGCAACTAGGGGTGTGCAGTCAGAGTGGGTTTTGTGCCCTTGACATTTTTGAAAATTTATTAATTTAAATAAATTCTGAATAGACCCCTTGAAGTTGGAACACTGTGCCTACACAATATCAGAACTTCATGAAGCTGTCTATGTATGTTATAATATTTTTTCCAAACAACATTCCCTTTATTTAACAGGAAAAAGACAGACCTTGTATCTAATATTTCATAAAGGCTACCAAAATATATATATTTAAAAGCCTACCACATTACCACTAACAAGTAGGGGGAAGACTATAGTAGTGGATAGTGGCAAATACAATCTATTTTGAACCTTTACTGCACACTTAGGACACATCTACACTAAGAACTTTGGTTGATGCAAGTTACGTCGGCATAAAGCCGCTGCAGTTAGTACAGTGTTTGTGCACGTGCAACCTTGTATCAGCAGCGGAGTGCTTGTATCAATGCAGAGTGCAGTGTCCCAGGCGCAGGTATCCCAGTGTGCAACCCACCACTGTCCAGAGCACTGGTTTTTGCGAAGTTTAGACAATGCATGGTGCGGCCAAAACAAGTCATGCAAGAGACTGACTGGGAGCAAGGGGTCACTTTCCCAGCAAGTAACAGTCTGTCCCATAATGTCTTCTATATCCCATAATTTTTGCACCTTTTTAAAAAAATCCCACAAACCAGGGTGACCCTCCTCACTATTCCCCATCTCTGACAGAAACAGAGCCTGCACAGCTCTATACTGCTCTGCTGAGCAGCCAGTCTGATTTCTGGCAACAATGAAAAGCAGCTTAATAGCATGAAAGGCAGCCTGGTCTAATGGACTAAGTGCAGGGCTCAGACTAGAGCCCCGTGTATTCCAATCCCAGCTCTGATATTGACTGCTTCTATGGCCTTAGATAAGTCACATAACATTTCTGCTTTAATTTCCCTCATCTGCGAGATAGAGATAATAATACTTATCTACTTCAGTGAGGGATGGCAAGTTAATTTTGTAAAATGATATAATTTACCAGAATACCCTCAAACCCTCCAAAGGCTGAGGACATAGGATTCTCTCAATCCCTGTCCATTGCAAAACTGTTATAAAATGTTGGCATTTGTATCAACCAGCAAACGGATGTGATTTCCCATTCTGCATTAGGGAGAGTAATGGGAGACAAATACTCCCTCTGTGTAGGGTGACCAGATGTACCATTTTTATAGGGACAGTCCCATTTTTTGGGACTTTCTTATATAGGCGCCTATTACCCCCCCACCCCGTCCCATTTTTTTCCACAGTTGCTATCTGGTCACCCTACTTCTGTGCTGCGCCTCACCCTTTATATGTAAACCATTTCCCCGGCCCCCTGCAGTTACCTGATTCTGGTGATCAGGATTCAATCACATTTTGGGGAGGAGTGGCAAAAAATTGTTTTGCAGGCTTGTCCAAAGAATACTAAGTTTAGCTTCATCAGACTGGTTGCTGCTAGCAGGATTTTAACTCAGTTTCCCAGATTGGAAAAAAAAAAATTCTGTTCGTATCAAACACTAGTGCAATAAAATAATGTTTACTTTGATTTTGCTAATGCAAGCAGAACCATGTACATTTGCTTGTGTTAATAGGCAAAAATTAAACAGAAGCCTTTGATATTTTAAAGTTGTCACAGAGAATCCATCCCATCTACTATATTGGATTCCCTTAGTCTGATCCGCAAAGCTACAATTACAATGCAAAAGCTTGCCTAGAGTTTGAAAATGCTTTTATGCAAGGAAGCATTTTTATAACAGAAAGCTTAAACTGTGCCTCTAGGAAGTTCTCCTCAGAGAACCCCATACAAAATGGTGATCACAATAATTGGGCCTTGATAGGACACTGCAAAATCCTCAGTCTGTCTTCCTGGATGACTACATTTGTAAAGAGAGGCCACTGTGGAAGGCTGGGATTCTAGTGACATCAGAAACCAAATAGTGATAGTTTCCTTGCTGGGCACCAGGTGTGTGTTGTTTATAAAAATAATATTTATAAACAGAACAGGTACAATGTGTCTAGCAATAGGGTAAGTTTTGCCACAGCGCCTCAACCTTGATCACTAAGAGCCGCATCTAGGCATGAAGGGAGTAATTCAGTCTTAGGGCCAGATCCTTGGGCTTGGCCTCTCGGTAGTGGACACTCAAGCCACAGACAGGAACCCCTTTTGGTTACTATTGTCTCAGTCTGGATTCAAACTAGTAACCTAATAATAAAAGATTCCAGAGTCTAGAACCTCTCTCCTAAATCACCCACACAAGCCTCCCATTCTTTCTTCTCTTAAAATTTTTATTTCCATTTGACCCCCCCCCCCCCCGCCCTTCTGTGCTACAATGTTTCCCAAAGCTGGAGCCAAAATAAAATGCCTGCCCTGAGATCACATATGTACAAAGGGAGCACTTTCCCAACCAAAGAAACCTCTTTAAATTATTCAGAGCATCTCCCCTCCTCAGATTTCCCGCTTCTTTCAGTTTGTGTAAACTGGTGTAATAGTGCTAAATGCATCTAACCACTCACTCAAGAGACAACTGAATTAGGGCAAGCGGATAATTATTAAATCAGAATGCGGAGCGTAAATGGGGCAGCCTGTGTTAAGATGTTCCCAAATAATTCCCAAACTATTTGTCAATTCTTTAGTTGTAAATAATGGGGAATTTAATTTGGAAAAGGTTAATATAATCCTAAATAAAGGTGAAACAGGATTGTTTATTTTTTCTTCTGACTAGAAAATAGGAATTGACCATAATGCCATGGAGTGCATAAATATTTGCAGTACACAAGTACTTGCACAACAGCAAATATACAACAGGTGACTGATCAGAACCAATGATTAACTCAGTAAATAAAGAGTGTAGGAATGTAGAACACGTCTGCTGAAATTAGTGTTTCTGAAATCTAGAAATAATACTTTGAATTTGAAAGGTTCTTAGTTTAAACTCCGAATTGGCTCCTGTGACAACATACTGTTCAAGAGGATAACTGTGAGTTTGGTATTCATGGGGCAGGACCGATCCTGGTATCGCTGACATTTCAGGATAATTATAATAAACTAGGATATTGAAAGGACAGTGATTTCTGGGCACCATACTTGGCACATAGCATGCTTGTTTTTACTGTAGTGTATTTTAACCTTTTGTAGTGTGTCCCACTAGGCATTTTCAGTTAAGTTCTCTTTTGCCATACTTGGCCCATAACCTTAAGATGAACAGAGATAGTTTGTCATCCCTTCTTCATTCCCTTGTATGTCTCTGTCTGTCAACAAGTGGTCAGACACTTACTAAAGAAGTCCCCGCTCTGCTTGCTCAAGATAGGCATTACTGCTGCAGAGACTCAATAGAACCCAAAGGCCACTGTTCCCTCTTGTGAGCCAGCTAAAAGGGAGCCTTCGAAGCTGGGGCTAAACTAGTATGACCTGTCACCTTGGCTAAGACAGTCTCCGATTTTGACTATATTAAAGCAGCTGCCACTTCAGCGCAGGATATTCATCATGGCAGGGAAGTGATCTACCTCCACCAAGGCCCCCGTGAAATAATGAATGATTAACACAACCCCCCTGGTACAGTATTTTCCAGTAAAGCCCATGTCAGCTCAGTGCTAGGTTTGAGTTCCACCAACCAAAGCAGGGGGCGGGCAGTTCTCCACACTGTGCCTGCAGTCTGTTAGGTTCCCAAACCAGCTCCCTGGGTTCAGTACAGCTGAGCCCATCCTGAGGGGTGTATTCAATTCTTCTGGATTCCCCCCACCCCCCGATTTCTTTCCCCCGTTGTGCAATAAAATGACCCGCGTTTCTGACCACCCCCACCAGTGCTGACCTGATTCCAGGGTCCCCCCCAAAGCGAGCTGTTGGGCTGGGGGAGTGTCCGAACTGCCCTGTGCCGCCGTCGGGGCTGGGCCCAGCGTAGCTGTAGCCTGTAGGGTTAGAAATGGTGCATGCCCCGGCCCCGCTAGGAGGCAGTGCGGCCGCCCCTCACCTGCCCCACGCCCCACGCCCCACGTAAGGGGGGGAGGGGGCACGCAGACTGGCCAGCCCAGGGCCGGGAAGTTTTAGGGCTGCCCCGGTGCTCAGCGTCACGCCGGCGGGGCGAGAGGAGGAAAGGGGGATGGAGGGGGCGAGCCCCCCCCTCCAAGGTAGCACTTACTCCAGACCTGCCGGCGCCGAGCCCGCTGCCTCCACAGCCTGGTCCTCACCCAGTGCAGGCGCGGCGGCAGCTCCATGGCCAGCTGCGCGGGGCACTCCCGGGGGCGGCCCGGTAAATCCCCGCGCGGAGCCCGTGACCCGCCAGGGCGGCCGTGCCTGGGAGCCACCTGCCTGCCCGGCGCGCGGCCCGCAGCCCAGCGGGGCGCTCCGCTCCCGCCGCCGGCCCCGGCCCCATGTTTTATGCATGAAGCTGTTGGGCGCGTAATTTCATCCCAGGCAGGCAGCGGGGGCGGGGGCGCCCGCCAGCTTGGCTCCTGCCTCCACTTCCAGCTGTACTGCCGCAGCGCCCCGGGCCTGGGTCAGGGCACCGCTGTGCTAGGGCGATACCGACACAGAACACGGGCCCTGCCCTGGAGAGTTTACAGTCCAAGTACCTAACACTGCACCTAAAACCTGGGTCTCTAACTATATATTTTAGCAGCATCCCGGGACACAGGCAACGTGATTTATTGGGGGGAGGAGGTTAAAGTTAAACAATAATACCGTTGAATATTGCTTGAATCAGAAGTTTTTTGAACCATGACTTAAAATTGTCCTCCTTTATTAAAATGAGCTCCAAACTCAATGGTTCCTTTGTTAATGCAATCCCTTAATTTTCAAGGGCATAAACCTCCCCAATAGTCTATGCCTATGAATATGTTTACTTGGGTGTGTTGTTACCAGCAAATATCCCTCTATAACAGGGGAAAGCAGGTAATCATGCACACAGCATATTCCTTCATCAGCTGAGGGAGAGGAAGAGACTTAAAAAAAAAAATCAATAATGAGTCTCCCTGAAAATGTATGAGGCAGCTTACACTCCAGGTGCCTCAACTGTGAAGTTGTTCCCGATCTAACGTTCTGTTGCTTGAACATTTACAATTAGACAGTAGAATTCTGAGCTGTGCTAAATGTAGCCATTGAAACTCCAGACCACCTGACACTTGCTTGGTTTCAGGTTTCCTTATCAACTTGACATTCACACCAGGTTCATCAAAAGGTCCATTGGCTGATTTTTGTTTTCATTATGTAACTGAGTGAAATTTGCGCTTTCACCATAACACCAAATGGGATGTAGCAGTGTTTCACTGCATGTCATTTTGGGGTATTCGGTCTAGAGATGGACCCAAGTCATGATGTGAATCCATAACTGGATTTCAAAAGCTAGGAAGTTGAGTAGTGGTTGAATCTGGAATTTGAGTCCAGGCCCATTCTAGTTCATTCACCCCAGAAACTCAAGGCTAAACTCAGGGTGTAAGCCCAAGCAGCCATAGCTCTACAACCAATTTTGCCAAGTCTCACTCGCTCATTTGAATTTAGAGGTGCTCAGAAACTAAGGTGATGAGTGATATAAAATAACCCATAAATAACATACATATTATCCTTGTGATGAAGGATTTTGCTATGAAATTTAAGAAATACAAAATGATAAGCATATTAAACTTTTGAACTTCTATGTAAACTATATTTGCATCTTGAGGCAGCTCAGAATAGCCTTTCCACAAGAGCTTATATTGCAGGGAACAACCCAGCTCTCATAATATGAACTAGGTGACCTAGCAGGTCTTTTATGTCTCTCTAACGTATGTGATTGACCTGTCACACTTATCTGTTTCAGTTGCTTACCTTTAAAAATAGACATTGAGGGTGAAATCTTGGCCCCACTGAAGTCAACAGTAAAACTCCCATTTACATCAGTAGGATCAGGATTTCACCTTTTGTGTTTACAGTACAAGACATTTGCACATGCAAAGTATATCGAGGAAAAATGTCCCTGACCCTTCAAGGCAACCAACATCCGTCCTTGCCTCATTCCCTAGATTTTAACCAGCTGAGACACCCATATAATGTGGACAAAAAGGCTCTCACTGAGGGACAAAAGGAACGCTGGGTAAGGCAACTTTAACTTCTTTATTTAGAATTCTAGGTTGCTATAACCTGTTTCACAAACTACTCACAGTAGTTCTGACATACATAATTTACAATAATAAATGATAAATAACATTAGTCACGTGTGGGTTGGAGATAAAATTGGATCTGAAATGAGAGATGTCGATGGGTATGGCTGTTTTTCTTTTGTATATTTTTGTATATTCAAACCTAAATATTGCCTTTAATATTTTTATTATAATCATAAGGAAAGGTGGAAATAAGAACAATAAGATAGATGAATTATGTACTGTTTCAAGGAAAATACCCTAAAAGAGCAAAAACATCTTGCTTGTGCTGATGATAAATTATTTTCTCACATATTTGCTGTTCCTCCTCCTCCTCTTCTTTTCTGTTTTTTAAACACAAAAAGCTTTATCAAACCCTGGAATAAGGCATTTTGAACATTTTTTTTTTTTTACTTTAGCGTAGGCAGAAGAGATTAATTCGACACTTGAGTGGTTCCTAATAATCGTTGGTATTATTATTTATAACACGTAGCATTTTGATGGCTGATTTGCATTAAATTATCTGGAACCAAGGTGCAAAAAGAAATTGAGTAAAGCTTAATTGTGTGACTTTTTTCCCCTCCTTCCAACTTACTTTTCTGTAAATGAATGTGAAATGTCAGAATCAAAAGAGAGAACAGCAGCATGTGTGTCTCACTGCATTTTCCTTTGAAATATTACTGTGGAGAAAGAGACCTTCAATTACACAGTAAAAATGGAAACTGCTGAGCCAAGTCACACCCAGTTTTGTTACTTTGAATCTCAAATCAGCAAGGAAAACTTTGGATCATTAAAAAGCAAAGGCTGTCAAACTCCACGAAGTTTTCAGGATCAAACATAACCACTTTAAAAAAAAATCTTTCTTAACTGAAACTTTCAGCAGAATAAATAAAACAACTAATGAAATATCAAATGTTTCATATATAATATATAAAATGAAGAGTTAAGAGACTTAGCAATATCTTATACACTAACATTTAAAGCAATCAAGAGATTTAAATTTTCTGTGGTCACAGCAGTGTCCCAAGGGATCCAACTGTTGTAGAAATAAAAGCTTCAAGTTGGCTATGAAGAGCAGCAATAAGTTTATCTATTTCTCACATTTCCTGCAGTCTGGCAATCCATTCTTTTTTTGGTAGGAATTTTTCTTTTTAGCTAGTAAGCAATATATTTCCTGTCTCTACCAATAATAATATACTCAGCCCTGAACATCCTTAACTATTCAGTTTTCCAGTAAATAATGAGGCATATCAGCACTTTTTGCTGATCTATTCATATAGAAAAAAAGACCTGCTCTCCTAAAGCAAAGGTTAAAAATTAGGGTCAGGCTCTATGCAAAGCCACATTTTCCCTACTGACAAATTCTAAAACTCTCTGGATTGAATTTTCAAAAATGAGTGTTGGTCTAACTCTGCTCTCACTGAAGTCAATGGGAGTTTCGCCATTCACATGAACAGGAACAGAGTTAGTATTTTCAAAAATGAGTGTTGGTCTAACTCTGCTCTCACTGAAGTCAATGGGAGTTTCGCCATTCACATGAACAGGAACAGAGTTAGGCCAATGGCTGAGTCTTTTTGAAAATCCCACCCTCCAGGGTTTCAGCAACATATCTAGTCAAACCTCAATTAACCCAAAATCTGATTATCCAAATTGCAAGAGCAACCTCTGATTTTGGATGCGTCCATTTTTGAGTGCCCAGTTTGAGACATCAATACTTGATTTCCTACGCTATTGAGCACCTCTTGCTCCTGATGATTTCAAATGGATTTCTGAGTGCTCAGCACTTCTGAAAGTCAAGCCCAACATGTTTCAGTTTAAGCACCACAAATCAGTGGGCCCTTAAACAAAAATTGGCCAAAAGCCTCCCTGATATGCAGCTTTTGCATTTAAAAACTCCCTACTTAACCAAACCCTTGATAGTTTAGATTAATTGAATGTCTCCCATTCCGTTCAAATTACTGAGGTCTGACTGTACTATAATTCACAGAGAATATCAAAAGGCATTCTTGTTTTTTAGGGAGGTAGTACCCAGTCAAAAAGAATGCTGTTATATTCAGGTGTGTGAATTGAGACTACTTCTGAGAATGGTGGTAGAACTGTGTGTGTCTGCATGCACTTCCATACCACCATTATCCCCAACATCATGCTCACTAGTGGGATCATGATCCTCCTTCCATTGAAATTAATGGCAAAACTCCTTTTGAAATCAATGGAAGTAAGATTGAGCCCGTGACACTTTCTTGGGGCACCCAGAACTATAGGTGACCTTGTTACCTTTCAGTGGGACTTGGTGGAGCCAAACTGGGTGACAGTCTTTTAGCCATCCCAGACAAACTTCCCAGGACTCTGGCAGCCCTTACATTGCCTTGTAGGTAACAGTTGGTGCATCCCAGTTCCGGAGCCTCCTGGAAAAGCATTCCCCTTGAGCATCCAGGCCCTGTCATTGGAAGGGTTGTGAATCCTCCAGGATTGTCTTGGAGTCTCCAGGAATTAAAACGTAATCTTTAATTAAAGTTTATGTCATGTGATGAAACTTCGAGGAACATGTCAAACCAAAACTGGCAACCCTAGTCACTGGACACATAACATAAAAATGGCCATACTTGGTCAGACTAAAGGTCCATCTAGCCCAGTATTCTGTCTTCCGTTAGTGGCCAATGACGGGTGCCCCAGGGGGAATGAACAGAACAGGAAATCATCAAGTGATCCATCCCCCGTCTCCCATTCCCAGCTTCTGGCAAACAGAGGCTAGGAACACCATCCCTGCCCATCCTGGCTAATAATCACGGATGGACCTATCGTCCATTAATTTATCTAGTTCTTTTTTGAACCCTGCTATAGTCTTGGCCTTCACAGCATCTTCTGGAAAAGAGTTCCACAGGTTGACTGTGCGTTGTGTGAAGAATACTTCCTTTTGTTTGTTTTAAACCTGCTGCCTGTTAATTTCATTCGGTGACCCCTAGTTCTTGTGTTATGAGGAGTAAATAACACTTCCTTATTTACTTTCTGCACACCAGTCATGATTTTATAGACCTCTATCATATCTCCTCTTAGTCGTCTCTTTTCCAAGCTGAAAAGTCCCGGTCTTATTCATCTCTCCTCATATGGAAGCTGTTCCATACTCCTAATCATTTTTGTTGCCCTTTTCTGAACCTTTTCCAATTCCAATATATCTTTTCTGAGATGGGGTGACCACATCTGCACACAGTATTCAAGATGTAGGTGTACCATGGATTTACGTAGAGGCAATATGATATTTTCTGTCTTACTATCTATCCCTTTCTTAATGATTCCCAACATTCTGTTAGCTTTTTGATTGCTGCTGCACACTTAGTGGATGTTTTCAGAGAACTATCCACAATGACTCTGAGATCTCTTTCTTGAGTGGTAACAGCTAATTTAGACCTCATCATTTTATACATATAATTGGGATTATGTTTTCCAATTTGCATTACGTTGCATTTATCAACATTGAATTTCATCTGCCATTTTGCTGCCCAATCACCCAGTTTTGCGAGATCCCTTTGTAACTCTTCGCAGTCTGCTTTGGACTTAACTATCTTGAGTAGTTTTGTATCATCTGCATAGACGCCAACTTCTGCTGGCACCGGGGGGTGCTCGACCTCCCTCTGCCCCTGGCCGTGCCCCGACACCACCCCTGCCCCACCCCCCCATCCCTACCCATCCCCATTGCAACCCCTTCCCCAAAGTCCCTGCCCGAACTCCACCCCCTCCCTGCCCCTATTCCAACCCCTTCCCCAAATCCCCGTCCCAGCCCCACCTCTTCCCCGCCTCCTCCCCTTAGCACGTCACATTCCTGCTCCTCCCCCCTCCCTCCCGGAGCTTGTTACACCACGAAACAGCTGTTTGGCGGCTGCAAGAGCTGGGAGGTAGGCGGAGAAGCAGGGACACGGCGCACTCAGGTGAGGAGGTGGAGGCAGAGGTGAGGTGGGACGGGGAGGGGAGGGGAAGGGAACTTAGCTGCCAATTTTTCCCGGAAGGTGCTCCAGCCCCAGAACACCCAGGAGTTGGCACCTATGATCATCTGGAAAGTAGTTTTGTATCATCTGCAGAAATTACCAAATTCATTATCTCTAAAGAGTCAGTGAACACACCCGCTTGGTTGATTCAATAAAGAATTCACACTTAGCTTAATATTACAGCGCTGAGATTTACATATAATAAAACAAACAGACGTTTGTTAACAAACAGAGTTTTAAGTGATACTGAGTAAAGATGGTAGAAACAGAACTGGTCACAAGTAAAACAGAAGTATAATGTGCTTCTAGGAGACTGTGTATAACTCCAGCAGGCTATACTCCTTTGTCTCAATCAGTTTCTCATCCTCTGAGTCTTTTTGCAGAGCTTGCTGATTTTTAGTCAATTGAGGATTCAGATTTTTCAGGAATCACTTCCCTCCACCAAGAGTGCTTCTCAGTGAAATGGATAACTAACTGTCTTTTTGCTTCACCTCATATTTCTCCAAAACTTATTGTATTGACCCTAAAGACAAGTCAACCCCTTGTGACCTTGGTGTCCCATGCTGATCTCACATCACCGCATCCACCTGTTTTCCTGTTGACTTAATATGCAAATGGATGTTCATTTGTGTTGGTTTCACAATGCTTATTTTACATTAGAGACAGGGAGATAGTGATGGTCCCTCCTTTTTTGGTTGAAAATGTGTTTTTCCCTTTGATTTGTTACAAACTTTAAAACATAATATCACTGACTATCCATAATTCCTTATGTAGTGTTAATACAAACATTTTACAATTATTAATAACCAGTGTGTTACCAACTTTCATTTGATACCTTACAAGACACTCTTTACAGATTAATATTATGACAGCAATGTGTAAGGTGTTTATCAGGTGAACCACCAATCAGCCTCTATGTGCCAGCACTTAAAAGTGACTTAAAGAATGTCAGAGATATGATCTAATTACTTTTTGTCCTGGAGTGCTTTTCTTATCCTGTATGCCAGAAAATGAAAGTCTTAATTCAGCAGGATACTTTCAATTTGGCTGGAAATGCCTGACCAAGTGATTGACTCCATAAATGATTTCTCAATGGATTTTTATATATCCTTCTGGGCTGGCCTGCAGGGCTTTGCTCATTGGAAAACTGTACTTTATCCCTCACAAGGATTTCCTGCATACTCCTTGCTGTTTCAGTAATCCTTTTCTGGATCCATCAGTGAAAGACTACAGGTTCAGTCCTTGCTAAAAAAAAAAAAAAGTCTCTCAGCATTTTGAGTTTCTGACAGTACTTTTCTTGTGCCACCCGTCTATGCCCCATCTGTGTTCCATGTTTGTGTCCTGACAGGTTGAGAAGTAAAGTTGGTCCTCTTTCCTTGGCACAATTCCTAGAATCTTCACATTATTTGTCCACATTTAACTTTCTACTTTATGTTCCATGTTGCAGAAGTTCTTGTACAAAGATACCTCCCTGCAAGTAGTGAAGTCCGTAATCTCAAACTGAGCCCTCAGTTTCTGACATGACTACTGGCTCTTTCCCTAGCATGCTTTTGATAGCCCCATTCTTAGTGAATCTGTTTTATCAGCAGAGCTGATTTGTTGGGAGACTTAAATTACCCAATTCAGAAAGTGCTTTGAGTGCCTCAGATTGAAGGAGCTAGAGAAATTAAAATCATCATTTTTTAGGCTGGCAAACCTCTGGTGAGCCGAATGTCAGCGCACTGTACTTTAACACACATGCCAGACATCCATTTTCATTTCGGCTGTTGGATTCAATCTTAGAATCAGGAGTTATAATAAAAATGCTAGAAAAATGCTGCTAAACTATAATGATGCTATCGGATGTCATTATAATGTTATGAGTTGGACTGAGTTTAAAATCTGATTCAAACTGATGTGTGATGACACCCAGCACCTAAGATAGTTGTCAGGAACACATAAGGGGGCACACCTAAAACAAGGCTTACAGAGTCTGCTCAGAAACTAGTACCATGGGCGTAGGGAGTTTCCACTGGGTATTGTGACTGGGGGAGAGGGAAGGGGGGGCAGACAGCCTGAAGGAGCTACTAGAAGCTCGGTGTCTGATCCTGGATGCATGGAGAGGTTTTTGGATTAGGTGTGCAGACTGAAAAAAATGTTCTCGGTGCTGTGAGCCAAATAAACTGTTTCCCACTATTGGATTCCTTCTGCATTCAGAGACACAGGACTTTGTACATTCTTTGTATATAAACAAAACTGCATCGTATACCTTACTGTCACCAATTTCTACCCCCAACTGGAACATCTCCTGGGCTCCAAACTTTGACTAGCTGCTCAGGTCACAAAGGGGCAATAATAAACAGTACACTGTATGTGTAAGTGATTTGTGAGTCAGAAATGCCAGTGAGCATTTCCATTTATCCACAACTCATCATGTTGAAATGGCAATAATCCAGTGGGGAAGTTAAATCACTAGGTAGCAGAGTTCATAAATACAGTATAGGAAAAAAATCCATGATGGCTCAGGATAAAAAACTACATATAGTTTCTGTATATTCATGACGTTCTGTTCTTGTGCCACGTATTTACCAACTGCTTTATTTATGTCATCATTATTAATGAACTGTCTTGGTTTATTTTTAAATATTAACTTTCTTTATTTAATGTTTCAGAATGAAATAATCACTAGTATATGAAAAGGATATAATTCCATCTTAATTTTTCTGGTTATAACTTCTTGAGCTTGACCAGCCCAATTTTGTACTGTTCAGGCAAGGTGGGATGCCTTTCTGGAAGATATGCTTTAGTCAAACACACAAAATATTGGTCTGAATACAGAGGTAGCTGGATGAAATTCTATGGCCTGTGTGATACAGGAGTTCAGACTAGATAATCTAATGATCCTTTCTGGCCTTAAAATCTATGAATTCCCACTGAAGTCAATGGGATTGTACAGCTGTTAATTCAGGCCAAATTCGGCCCCAAATTATTTGTTGTCTTTTGGTATTTCCTCCGCCCCCTCCCCACAACTGGCTGAAGTAATCCTCCGGTGCCATAAAAGGGGAAGATCTTGGGATGCAGGGGGATGAGGAAAGAGAATCTTAAGTAACTCAGAAGGGGAGGTGGAGGTGTGAGCAAGTTTAGCCCTGGCCACCTAGGTATTTTTGATGATTGCCCAAGTAGAAAGGCCTGCATTACTTCTTCTTTAAATAATAGATTCTAATATCTATGTGAGCTGTTGGTAAACTAATATCTGCTGCACTTGCCTACACAGTCATTACATTACTTCTGTAGAACGCCTAGTGAGCCCTTCAGTGTGTAATTATCTGTACAAACAATTAATTATACTATAAATTCTAGACTAGATTTATTTGCTCAGCTGATCATTTTTTTTCATTGTAATATACTGATTGGGTTTTATAGGTCCTATATGTCAACACTTATGTTGACAGGACCATTCAAATGATAAGAAATGCACAAGTCCTGGACAATAATGGTTGCAAGTCAGACAGGACCTACTAATTGCTTCATTCAAGATGTGATACTATCTGTATTGATAGGAGGGAGATTAATCTATGTTAATGGATCTATCCCACTGAAAACAATGGATATGATTCTGGGGGGGAAATAGGTATGAATCTACAGCCCGAGTCCAGCAAGCTGGTCAGGCCTCTCAATAGCTGAACTACCATACATATCCTGTGCTGGAAAGTCACTGAAGATGAGCTAGAAACTTGTGTATTAAGGTACTCCTTAGTTTTTTCTCTTAATGTAAACATGAGATACTCAAGGAAATCATCTGCCAAATAAACTGGGACCAAAAGGACAGCACTGTAGAGAAGATGTGATCCTTCCAGTTATGTAGAATTCCTACTCCAAAAACAAAAGCTGTTTACCATGGGTTCTGCTGAATTTGAAACCAAACAAGGCAAATGATGTAGATGCAGGAAGTAAACTGGATGTATGCTGTATCTCAGAGTTGTGGACTGCCACGACTGAAGGATTAATGTGCACTTCTAAAACATGTGGCAGAGGGAGCTTGAGTCATTGTTGCATTTGGGAGAACAAGGGAGACAATTATCTCTGACTCACATATATATTTGAAGGTCAAAGAGAAGAAATACTGGTTATTCATTGATTTCAAAAGGGATGAAATCACATATATTATGGCATACCTGTAAATGACTGATTATGTGAATGTTAACGCTTATGAAAGAAGGCAAGTCACTCATATTTGATGTTAATTCTCTTTCTTGTGGTGAAACAAGTAATCAAATGTGAATGATGGAGGTCACCTATTTAAAATATTTTACCAGAAAATTATAAATGAGTTACTACAATTTAATATAGTTATTGAGTCACTGAGAATCAATGTCCTCGTGTATCAATATGACATCATGGAAGAATGAAGTGATAGTGTCTTCTATCCTCTTCCTCCTAACTGCTGAGAGACATTTTTCCTTTAAGATCGGAAGGAGGCTCTATTCTTCTCTGAGGCTGGGGAAATATGACACATCTAACAAAGTGTATTGTTCATCATTCCCCGTGCCATATCTGTCTGGCTCCCATCGCCATTGTTCTGAACATCTCATATCCATAGGCGCTGACTCCATGGATGCTCAGGGACTGGAGCACCCATGGGGAAAAATTAGTGGGTGCTCTGCACCCACCGGCAGCCAAGCTCCCCGTCCCATGCCACCTCATCTCCTCCACCTCCTCCCCTGAGCATGCCGCATCCCCGCTCCTCCGCCTACCTCCCAACACTTGCCACCACCAAACAGCTGCAGCAAGCTCAGGGAGGGAGGGGGGAGGAGCAGGAATGTGGTGTGCTCGGGGAGGAGGCGGGGCAGAGGTGGGGCTGGGGCGGGGATTTGGGGAAGGAGTCGGAATAGGGGCAGGGAGGGGGCGGAGTTGCGATGGGGACTTTGGGGAAGGGGTTGGAATGGGGTGGGAGAGGGTGGAGTCGGGGCAGGGCCGGGGGCAGAGCAGGGTTGAGCACCCACCAGCGCCAGTAGAAGTCGGCACCTATGCTCATACCCCTGGGAGGAGGGAAAATGTTAATATCCTCATTTTACAGATGGGGAATTAAGTAACAGAGATGGTGCCTCGTCCAAGTTTACACAGGATTCTGTGGCCGAGCCAGGAACACAACCCAGGTCTCCTCAAATCTAATGTAGTATCTTAGCCATAAGGCCATCTTTCCTCTCTGTGTCTTAAGTTGTACAGGAAGTGATCCTATAGTTGCCATTCTGTTTTCTCTGTCTGATACCATTGTAGCACTCTGTCCAGCTACAATGACAAGCTCATGAGATGTTCAGACCCTGTGCAAAGTAAGATGGCAATTGTAAATGTCATTGGATCTTTTTGTTTATTTCCACTTACATTTTTAAGAAAGTACCAACTAGAGTTGGAACAATTCAATTTGATTAATATCATGTACTACTGAATGTATTGTTGTAAGTCTTTTTATAAGTGAAGTGTATTGTCCTCCCAATTTTCCCCCATATGGTGGTTTTTGGAAGTACTGTACCTAACAGCAGTCCTTTACAGAAATATCAAAGAGAAGACCAAAGCCAATTGGCTGACAATGTGACCTCGCTACCAGAAATACTGTTTTTGAGACATGACACTTCCAAATGTAACATGAAAAGGTCTCATATCCCCACATACCCGTAAAAAAGTCAGATTTAAGGCTGAATTTAAACCTGTTGCAGGATAGAGCACCCATTGCGTATTTCAAATCTGTACTGTAATGTGCACTTTTCACCAGTTCTCCGACAAGCATAACAAAATAGACAAATTTCAGAGTAACAGCCGTGTTAATCTGTATTCGCAAAAAGAAAAGGAGTACTTGTGGCACCTTAGAGACTAACCAATTTATTTGAGCATGAGCTTTCGTGAGCTACAGCTCACTTGATCGGATGCACACCGTGGAAACTGCAGCAGACTTTATATACACACAGAGAATATGAAACAATACCTCCTCCCACCCCACTGTCCTGCTGGTAATAGCTTATCTAAAGTGATCATCAAGTTGGGCCATTTCCAGCACAAATCCAGGTTTTCTCACCCTCCACCCCCCCATTGTGCTGGAAATGGCCCAACTTGATGATCACTTTAGATAAGCTATTACCAGCAGGACAGTGGGGTGGGAGGAGGTATTGTTTCATATTCTCTGTGTGTATATAAAGTCTGCTGCAGTTTCCACGGTATGCATCCGATGAAGTGAGCTGTAGCTCACGAAAGCTCATGCTCAAATAAATTGGTTAGTCTCTAAAATAGACAAAGTTTATCTGGGACATAGTAAACCATTATTTGGCCTTATCTATATGGGAAAGTTGCATCAGTATTACTGAAGGTGTGAATTTAAACTGATATGAGTTAAACCAACACAATCCCTTATGCAGATACTTTGAGTGGCTTTTTTTTTTTTTTTTTTGGTTTAGTTTAAGTCAATTGAGAACAAGTTTAAGTTAAACAGAAATAAGCGACTCTTAAAACAGAAATAAGTGTCCACACAGGCATTCACACCAGTTTGACTATATTGGTATAAAAATTAATTTAAGTTAAACTAGTGAAACTTTTACATACGACACAGAACATAATATAGAATAAACAATATACGATTTCAATATAACTATTCATAAAATGTCTTGATGGTCCAAGTCTAAATGCCACTGGGTAGGCATCTATATTTGAGAAATCATCACTTTAGTGTCACTAACTGGCACCATTGATGGCAGTATCAGCAGAGAACTCTGTGATTGCATGGGCATGGAGACTGAGCCATGGTCAGGGTTGGTCTCTTCAGATCAAAACTGGGACTAATTGATGTGTTAGTGTGGTAAAAATTGAACAACTGCTGTCTTGTTCTGTGCATAAACTCAGGAACAGCCTTTCACTGTTTTGACAGGCTCTGCCCACCAACCCAAGGTTCAAATAGACTTGCACCTTTTAAGAACACTGAATTCACCCACATCTTTAGCTGAAATATATTCAAGTCTCCTCAAAATAAAATGCCTCGGTCCTGCATTCGATAGGGGAAAGAAATACAGTGTGTCTCAGAAGTCAGTGTAAATCAATTCATAGCTCTGTTTTATAAACCTGACGGTGCTTAGATATAATGAAGTAGCTAGAGCGTACTAGTTGAAAATATTCCTTTTCATGCAGCTATTTTTGTAAATCCTAGTGCCAGCTATGCTGCATGCGGAATTCTGAGTGTGGCATTGCCAGTCTCCATGAAATTACTGTGAGGGAAACAAAAACATTTTATATGTTTTGCCGTCGCACTTTTTTTTTTCTTCTCCACCTTATAAGTTTGGCATTAGCAAGGTGCTACAAAAATTATGCTCAGATTGACAATATGCCTTGCCATGTGTTAAGACTTTTCTTGGCAAATTGCAGACATTTCAATTTTTGTCATAACTGCCACAAACATGACAGATTTTTTCCTTCATCAGTAGCAAAGATCACTCTCGTTACATTCTGAAGTGGAGCGAAGATGAGCTAAGGCTTCAACTATGCTAACAGGGTATACTAATAAAAAGAAAAGGAGCTCTTTGTGATAAAATATCTTGCCTTAGGTGTATTTACTGTCCATTCTGTCTGCAATGTGTCAAGAATAATTTCCAGTCAGTTTTTATTTGAAAATGATCCCAAAACCTAAAAGGAAAGGATGAATGGGAAATTAACTCAAAGAATTGTACTGTGCACCAACGGGATCCATTCATTTGCCATGGCAAAGACTGTCAGACAAACTAATCTAGTGCTGGTTGAATTTTGTTCATTGATAAAGTTTTATCATAGATAAGTGGGATTTTGTCAAAAATGAATTATTTTATGAAAAAATATTTGACAATTAAAAAAATCTCAAAATGAAAAATTTGGGGTGAAATCAATTGTTAAACAAAAAGTATGAAAGTAGTGAAGAAATTTGTAGTCTCTGTCAGCTTGTAACTTTTATCTTTTTTGCACTTAAAGGGATTTTTTTTAAAAAAAAAAAAGACAGAATACGGGGGGAAACCCCTTCTTTTCTCTCACTTTTTCCCGACTTGAAAAATGTGGAAAAAAGTAAAATAAATAATTTTTTTAAAAGTGAATGAAAATGCAGGGAGGAGAGAGTCAACACTTTCAAATGGTCACTTCCCCACTTCCCCCCCAACCCCCACCCCAGGAAAAATAAAAAGTAATTTATAAAAAATGTGACAGAAAATGTTAATTATATAACATTTTCTGTTAATGGATTTATAATTAATATTTATTATTTCTGTAGTGTAATAGAGGAGCATGGTATTTTGCAGACAACTTTTTAAAACGAGGGGTCCCTGGCACAAAGATGTGATTTCCTGATCTGGTCACCCTTACTCGTGAAAATGCTCTTTATGCAGACAAATGGCTCCAAAGAAATCAATAGACTTACATGAATATAGATTACTCACATTGTAACCCAGAATTTGACATTCCTTCGTGTAACCCCAGACTGTGACAATACTGCAGTCAGCCATCTTGTATGTTCATTCACTGCTAGCTGCCAAACACCACATAGCTAGGAACAATCTTAGCCCTGAGAGGCAAGGCCGCGCAGCTGCATGTTTTGCAGTTCTGCTAATCAGAATGGGAGGATGCAACAGGGAGTTAATGTATCGTGAAAATAGAAGGAATGTTTGGACAGCCGACCTTGGTTTTAAGTGCCTCTGACACCTTTGATATGTACGTTTTATTGTTGTTCCAATGAGTTCTAAATTGCAGATGTTTGATTTTTGGTTGAGGATTTTTCCTTTCTTGATGATCATGTTGTGTGAATTAATGGTCTTGGAGCAAAATCCTGCTCTGTGGTGTATTGGGGCAATAAGGAATGAAGAGAACACAAGGAGCCTCTTTGTTCCTCTCCCAAACAAATTTGCACTGCAGTAGGGCAGTATTGAGGAAGAGAGGCGATACTCAGTTCAACTATCACATCCACTGTCAAATTATGGCCCTAAGGAGCTGAGGCTTGGTCTCTACTAAACTGTAGGGGGCGTACTCTAATTTTTGAAGGTTCAGTAAGGAGTGATCAAGAACCTGTCCCTTCCCTGTCGCCCAGGGCATCTTGTCCTCCTCTGAGTTTTCAATTAAGAAAGAGAAAAATTCAGAGGCAGCCCTTTTCCATTTTAATTTGCATTCTGTTGTTATATTGGAGACAAATATCAAAGCTACTGCAATGCTATTATACCAAAGGATCTATGAATGTTATGTGGAGTGCATCTAAGTTTCCTGACATCTGATGTTAGTTTCATGTCAAAACGCTCTAATGGGGCTGCTGTGAAAAATTATAACAAACCTGCCCAACTGTAATCTTTCTGTGTCACTGTTGATAATTCTTCAGCAATATAGTTCCTCACCTACTGCATGAGTTATGTCTGCCAAGTTTTTGGCCATTCACAGTATTTTCAGATACGCATGGATGATATTTTAATTACTAGCCATGGAATAAAATAATGAAGATTTGGCAGCTAACCAGAATCAAGGCTGTTCCTGGCACTTGACATGCACATGATGCACCAATAACCCTCTAACCCTTTATGTTGCAAATAGCTGCTATAAAACAAATGTGTAGTAGTGAGTAAAATATAAAACAGTACCTGTCTAATGGATGGGCTTCAATGAACTATCCGGCAAAAAAGGAAAATAGAATTTTGGCTTCAGGTCTTCCACCATCTGGGCCTGGTAATTTACTAGGTTCTTCCTTTCAGTTTTAATGAACTGAACTGAAATCACAAAAACAACAAGGAGTCCGGTGGCACCTTAAAGACTAACAGATTTATTTGAGCATAAGCTTTGGTGGGTAAAAACCCCACTTCTTCAGATGCATGGAGTGAAAATTACAGATGCAGACATAAATATACTGACACATGAAGAGAAGGGAGTTATCTCACAAGTGGAGAACCAGTGTTGACAGGGCTAATTTGATCAGGGTGGATGTAATCCTATCCCCTGATACTTGAAATCACAAAGTTATCAGGCTCTGCATTGTACAATCAAGAAAATGGGTTTGGTTTTGTTGTAAAAAATATCAGGGCAATTGCTAAATTGATGTTTGTGTCAGGGAGGCCTGTTGCATTTGTGATGTGATTTTAAAAAATGAAAAATATGTGTGGATACGAGGGATGGTTCCAAGGCATACATTTAAGATCTACATCTGAACTATCCTGTGCAAGCCTATTCCTGATAGATACGATAAGTAGAGCATTGATTAGCGGACTCACCTCATTGCGTGAATGTCAGTCGTCCCTTGGGAAAGGGTGGTCCTAGCAATGACTGGTAGGTCCAGCATTGATGTAACTTTGTGTAACACACATGACATGAAGAAAAGTTTGACCGTCATTATCCTCATAACTGAGACTCTTCACCCACACACTTTAGAAAGAATAAAAGAGCCAGTCAAGACACAGGAAGAGAATTGATAGAAGACTGGGAGGTGGGGTGGAAGAATTGCATTGTAATCGAGCTAGCTTGTGCGTTTCAATTTCAAATTACTGTACATTAATAGAAAACTCCCCTGGAGTTGTTATAATAGAATCCTACTGCTGCTGTTTATAGTATGAACTGATAGTAGGTAGTTACTGATGTTTGTGGCAAACAAAAGGGTAGTAAGGATAGATGCCTCTTGTTTGTGTGACCTTGAATAATCAATTAGTAAATTATCATTTAGTAAATCAGTATGTAATAGGATGGATCATGACATCCCAGCCAGTACCGGATTTACCATGGCGCTGGGCCCATGGTCCAAAGGGGCCCCGGCCCAGCCTGTTCTTCTCTGTCCCCCGTCCACCGCTCTCTCCTGTGGGGGCAGCGGGCAAAAGCTTGGTCCTGCCGGTTCCCTCAGCAGGGCAGGCTCCACCGGCAGCCAAGCTCCCCACAGCATGCCACATTCCTGCCCCTCTCCCTGCTGCCGAACAGCTGTTTGCTGGCGCCAGAGAGGGGGAGGAGCGGAGCCGCAGCGTGCTCGCCGCTCGGGGGAGGAGGAGGAGAAGAGGCGGAGGTGGGGCCTTGGGGAAAGGGGTGGAATCAGGGCATACTCCATCCTGCCGTGAGCCACACCCCCAGCCCTCTGCCCTGACCCCTGCACCCCCCCAGTCCCCATGACCTGACTCTTGCACCCCCCTCACACACCCCCAGCCTCCGTCCTGACTCCTGCACCCCCCCACATACCCAGCCCCTCCACATCCCATGTCCTGACTCTTGCACCCCCCACACATTCCCACCCCCACCCTGAGCACCAAAGGGAGCTCCCTGCACCTGCCCCCACATTCCTACCTGCACCCCTCGCACCAAATGGGAGCTGTCTCAAGTAAGCGCTCCACACCCCAACCTCCTGCCCCAACCCCGAGCCCCCTCCCTCACCCTAGCTCCTGGCCAGACCCTGCATCCCACCCCCAGCCTGCTCCTACACCCAAACTCCCTCCCACATCCTGCACCCCAGCCCTGTGCTCAGTGCACCCCCACCCCTCAGTTCAGTGCAGAGAAAGATGATGAGAATGGGCTAGAACCAGGGAGAAGGTAGGTACCTGCTCTATGTGGGCAGGGGTGGGGAGGGGATCCTGTTTACCCTCTCCCCAGCCCTGCTGTGCTTGCAGTTTACTCCCAGTCCCTCCCTTGCTCCAGGGACCAACCCTAGGTCCCGCCCCGATATGCTTTTGCCCCCGGCCCCTGCCTTGCTCCAGTCAGCAGGGACTAATCCTCCCCCCATGCCCCACTGTGCTCCTGCCCCTGGCCCTTGCCTCGCTCCAGCTGGGGACCAAGTCTTCCCCCCTGCACCATGGCCTGCTGTCAGGGTGGATAAAAATCAATGACTAAAAAAAAAATTAAAAATTGGATTTTTTTTATTTAAATCAGATTTTTGAGGAAAAAACCTCTCTAAAGATAGTTTTAATTAAGATACATTATGTCTCATCATGGAATAAGGATTATAAATTCTAATTCTATAGTAAGACAATATATTCATGTAATGTTTAAGAAAAGTTTTGTAAATGAGTTCTAATAGTTCATGGATTAGGGACCCAATCTTAATGGGGTTCCACAGGCTTCTGCATAGATTATTTAGGTTAATCTTTCTATCTACCCAATGGGACTCGGTGCTCAGTCTAGAACAGGGGTGGGCAAACTTTTTGGCCTGCGAGCCACATCGGGGTGCGAAACTGTATGGAGGGCTGGGTAGGGAAGGCTGTACCTCCCAAAACAGCCTGGCCCCTGCCCCCAACCCCTCCCACTTCCCGCCCCCTGACTGCCCCCCCTCAGAACCCTTGATCCATCCAACCTACCCTGCTCCTTGTCCCCTGACCGCCCCCTCCAGGGACTCCCACCCCTAACGCCCCCGGGACCCCACCCCCTATCTAACCCCCCCCGTTCTCGCCCCCCAGAACCTCTGCCCCATCCAACCACCCCTGTTCCCTGTCCCGACTTCCCCCCCCCCGAACCTCCGCCCCATCCAACTGATCCCTGCTCCCTTTCCCCTGACTGACCCCCAGGACTGGCTCCCTTACCATGCAGCTCAGAGCAGCATGTCTGGCCACTGCGCCACCCAGCCAGAGCCACACACGCTGTTGCACTGCCCTGTAGAAGGGCACAACCCTGCCACCCAGAGCACTGCCCGTGTTGCAGCTTGGCTGCAGGGAAGGGGGAGCAGCGGGGGAGGGGCCGGAGGCTAGCCTCCCAGGCCGGGAGCTCAGGGGCCGGGCAGGATGGTCCTATGGGCCGGATGTGACCTGTGGACCGTAGTTTGCCCACCTCTGGTCTAGAAGATACCATCAGAGATGCCTGTTAACAGAAAACATGTTTTTAAATAAATAATATATAGAGGTGAAAAATAACAGACCTCAACTCTATTGTCCCTCTGCAAATTTGTGTACACAGAGTCAATCCCTCACCTCTCTTTAAAAGTGAAAAGTTTCAAAAAGTTCAATGAATAGAACACTGTTGGGGGCGAAATAGATCTGGACAAGGAGAAGAAGTCTGGAGATAAATGTGAGAAGCGAGGGACATATGCTTTTTTGTTAAAATATTATGTTTGCTGTTGAAGAAAAAAATCCAGAATACTTAACATAGTTGTTTTAGTTAAATAAAACAATTTAAATGTCTGTCTGGTGATGTTCTCTTCCTAATACAGCATGGCAAGAAAATCCTCCAAATATTAATGATTAACCTGTTGAATTGGAGATAGTTCACCTCCCAATGACTTCATAAATATCTGCTTCAATTATCTTTGGTAAATGAAATAACCAAACAATCATTCATTTTCTGATATAGCTGTAAAACTCATCGGAAAAGTTTTCAAAATAAATCACTGTTTAAAAATGTATAGTGTGTACCTTCCAAAAATGAAACCTACATCTGTCTCTGAGTTGTGAAGAATATGTATTAAGGTTATAACAACCAACAAGAATGCACTTTTATGTAGAAAACCATGATTAAATCGAGTCCTCCTGACTAGTGATTTAAATAATGATTTAAATCGGATCCACTCTGCCTGCTGTGCTCTTGCCCCTGGCCCCTTCATTCTCCACAAATATGTTTGGTGCTGGGCCCACAGAAAGTTAATCCGGCCCTGATCCCAGCTACTCATAGACTGAAGAAGTTGTTTCTATGAGTTGTTGCTATTTTGGGAATCCAGCTAGCTGCAGAAGAGTCTAAACTGGAGAAATGGTCTGAAGTAAACAGGATAAAATTCAATAAGGACAAATGCAAAGTAGTTCACTTAGGATGGACCAATCAGTTGCACACATACAAAATGGGACATGATTCCTAGGAAGGAGAACTGCAAAAAGGGGTCTGGTAGTCATAGTTTTATCACAAGCTAAATGTGAGTCAACAGAGAACACTGTTGCAAAAAAAAAAAAAAGCAAACATCATTCCGGGATCTATTAGGAGGAGTGTTGTGAGCAAGATATGAGAAGTAATTCTTCTGCTCTACTCTGCGCTACTCTGATTAGGCCTCAACTGGATAGAGTATTGTGTCCAGTTCTGGGTGCCACATTTCAGGAAAGATGTGGACAAATTGGAGAAAGTCCAGAGAAGAGCAACAAAAATGATTAAAGGTCTAGAAATCAGAAATCAAGTCCTGGCACAAATTAAGCACTGCTTCTAGCCCTATGATTCTATGAAAAGAAGAAACCTGATACTGCAAAGTGTCTTGATAACTGCACAGCAGGGTGAAGTGGTTTTGGCTAGATTTTCCTAGTGTTTCCCTCATCCCACTAACAACATGTCTTTCTTGGTTGGTCTGACCTAGTTGTATTTCATCTAGGCACTGAGCTTACTCAAGTACTGGGACTGCATTTGATGTGACAAATAGGTAGAGTTGAGTGTTGTCTGCACACTTTTAACACTTGATCTGTGCCAGAGTGTATGTTGAATAAGATAGGAGAAAGAATCCTTTGTGGTCTTCTATAAGTGAGGACTGTAGAGGAGGAGAGGAAAATTAGAAACAGGGCAGTAAATTGGTGACATCAGTTACACTGAGCAACAGCTACTGCTCTCGATTATTGCATGCTCTAGAGTGGGTGAAAATTTGCCATTCTTAACTGAAGTTTTTGTTAGCACAGGGTGAAGAAGCTCATAACATCTATCCCTCTGCAGACAAGATAGGCATGGATGTGAGTCATATGTGGACGTTTCACTATCATTCAGTGTTTCCTGTAGAATTAAAGGGCTGCAATCCTGAGAATGAGGCAATTGATGTGTATCCCAAGAGACAATCCTGAGTATGGGAGATGTTGTCTATAAAGGAGGCTAACAATTCCTCCCAGGAAATAGTGCTGAGGGTGCAGTTCTGGGGTCTGAGTTGAGGCATTCTGGTTTTACAAACCAATTCACAGTCTGGAAATGTTTTGGGGAGCATGACTTCATAGCCGCTGAGACAGTGGAGAAAGATCTCGTGGCTGTGGTGTAGGCTTGTAGGATTCCTTGTACTATAGCCTGTCTGAGTCTGCTTGAATTTTTAATCAGATGCGTATGGAATCATAGAATAATAGGGTTAGCAGGACTTGCAAGGGTCATCTAGTCTAACCCCTTGGATTTGTTGTGTCTAAACCATCCAAGACAGATGGTTATCCAGCCTCCTTTTGAAAACCTCCAGTGAAGAAGGAGTTTCAGACTCCTTTCTTTATTATTCTTCTGTCATAGATTATCTGAGAACCATGTAATACAAAGGGGCAGTGTGGAAGAGGAGGCATGTTGGTATCAGTGTGGTGATAGATACCATGGGTTTTCCATTAGCACGTATTGGACTACCCTAGGATAGATGATCCATGTTGGACCCTCTTATCACTGACTTCAGTCTGCAGACAGGGACGGTTCATGTGCCTTCTGTAACTGAAGATCAGGTCTATCATGTGCCTTACTGTGTTGTGCTAGGGAGCAGCCTGAGGGGCACAAGCGGAGCTCACTCAGGGCCTGCAGTGTCTCCTGAATATGGTAATGCAGGCCAGATCAGAGATCAGGTCACAGATAATGAAGGGCTTATTGACAATGACCTATGAGAAGATAGAGTTGTGGATGGTGAGTCCATGTTAGGGCAACCTTTGATGGTCCTCCAGAAGCCTGGGAGGTGGCAGGTGTTTAACTCTCTCTGCCACTGTGTTGGGATAGAGCAGTGAAAAGGGGCAAAGTTGATGTAGCTGTCGTGCTGTATAGTAGGTGGATGGTGGTTTTTTGTTTGTTTTTGGGGATGAATGAGTGTGGGAGGGAGGAGAATGAAACAGATGGGTGGAGAGGTTGATGCTTTCCTTTAGGTGCCTGTGTGGTGTTGGGGTGTGTCCCTGGATAGGCCCTGAATGGGTTAATGTGGGCCTGAGAGGCTTATTATGTTATCTGGCTGCACCTGGAGGGACAGCCAGGCTTAACTGATCGTGAAGCCCAGCTGGGCAAGAGCAGGCTGTTTAGTTTAAAGAGAGGAAGTTTGTAGTAGGAGGGAGCTGGGCCTGAAGGTGGTGAGGTTAGGTCTGGTGAGGGGTGCTGGGCTGAGATGGAAGGTTTTCTCACCTCTGGAAAATCAAGAGCTTAGTAGCGAGGGAGAATGTGTACAAAGTAGAAAAAGAGTAGAAGTAAGACTCAGATTATGATGATGACATAGGCAAAAATGCAAACCTGAGCAAAGAAATAAACCAAAATGTTAAAATTGTAAGATCACTAGCAAAGGAAATAAGAATAGGTGATGTTAACCCTGTGAAAGTAGCTGACTGGATTGAAAAAAGCATAGGGGACATAGTAAGAGCCTGAAGGTTGCAAGATGGGGATCTTTTAGTTGAATGTAAAAACAAAGAGCAGGCTGATAAACTACTGAAAACTAAAACTTTAGAGAAAGTTAAAATAAGTTGCCAGCTATCAAAGTACTTCCCCAAAAGGAAGGGGGTATTATATGTGGTACCACTGGAGTTGACCAATGATGAGATAACAAAAGTAAGGGAATAAATAGTCTTTAAAAAAAAAAAAGAGGTGAAAATAAGCCATCAACAGCTGTACTGATTGCATTTAAGGGAGGGTCTTTACCTGAGAAAGTAATATTTGGATATCGGATATTTAGAACCAAGGCATATATCCTCAGTCTCATAAAGTGTTGTAAGTACTAGTGAAATGGGCATGAAGAAAATGTTTGTAAAGGGAAAATGAGATGCAGTAAATGTGGGGATGAACATTCCTATGATAATTGTATAGAATGGGCAGAGGTCAAGTGTAGTTACTGTGGTGGGAATCACCCTCTGGCACATAAAGGATGTATTGCAGCAAGACAAACTAAAGAGATACAAAAGACAAAAATTGTTAATAACATATCTTATGCAAAATATGCAAGGAGACTCCCAAACATCAGATGGAAAAGGAAGAGAAAATTAGCACAGGAAAAGGGGAACTACAGATACAGCCTCATTCCATAACGAATATGATTAACACTGCAGAAGGAACAGATGATGATATATTAACTGTGAAAAAAGAGGCTTATTGCATTGAAGATAGAAATGATAAATTGCATGTTGTAAACAGGGAGAAATCAGAGAAGAATGAAAATTATAGCAAGGGCAGTGGAAAAATACGTATATGTTATAAATCTGTCAGTGGACTGTATTCATGAAATATTGAATGAGGGTAATGGTGAAATATGACTGGAAGGGGAATCACAATCTTTTATTGGAATGCAAGAACTAAAAGAAAAATATGGGAAATAAGAACTAAACCAGATATCTCACATATCTAAGAAGCATGGTTGGTTGAAAATCTTGTTTTTAAAATTTCAGGGTATATTGTGTTTAGGGAAGACTGAAAACGAGGTAGCGGAAGAAGTGTTTTAACTTTCATAAAGGAAGGATCAAACTACATAGAAATAGCGAATGAAAAATAAGTCTCAGACATAACGTTGTTGAGATCCCAATGCAGAAGAGAAATATTTCTTTAAGGATTTATAATATCTATAACCAATGTGGGAAATTAGAAAGCTTAGAATTACAAGAAATAGTGATGAACTCTAAAAGATCACGTTATATGTGGTGACCTAAACCGCCATAATGAGTTGTGGGGAAGTAGGACAACTGATGTACTGGCGCACGCTGTCATAAACACACAGCTAAGGGTAGCATAAAATCCCGCCTTTACCTGTAAGGGGTTAAGAAGCTCAAATAGCCTGGTTGGCATCTGACCAAAAGAACCAATAAGGGAAGAAGATCCTTTCAAATCTGTGGGGGGAGGTTTTGTTTTGTGCTCTCTTTGTTGCTCTCTCTTGGACAGAGAGGAACCAGGGTGGGAAAAACCATCTCCTAAAACTCTACCTGAAATAAGCATCCAAGATTACAAAAATTGTAAGTAATAGCAAGGAAATGCATTAGCTTATGTTTTGTTTTAGCTTGTGAATTTTCCCTATGCTAAGAGGGAGGTTTATTCCTGTTTTTTTTTTTTTTTTTTTTTTTTGTAACTTTAACGTTTTGCCTAAAGGGGAATCCTCTGCGTTTTAAATCTTATTACTCTGTAAAATTACATTACATCCTAATTTTACAGAGGTGCTTCTTTTACTTTATAATAGAGTTCTGTTTTTAAGAATCTGATTGGTTTTTCGTGTCCTAAAAACCCAAGGGTCTGGTCTGTGCTCACCTTGATTACCTATTTGGTTGGTATATGATTTTCAGTACTCCCCAGGGAAGGGGGTGAAGGAGCTTGGGGGGATATTTTAGGGAAATGGGAACTCCAAGTGGTCCTTTTCCTGAATCTTTGTCTAGCTCACTTGGTGGTGGCAGCAGTACCATCCAAGGACAAGGAAGGATTTGTGCCTTGGAAGTTTTTAACCTAAGCTGGTAGAAATAAGCTTAGGGGTCTTTCATCCAGGTCCCCACATCTGTACCCCAGAGATCAGAGTGCGGAGGGAACCCTGACACATGCCTATAAAAGTTTATAGATGAAAACAATCTAGTGGTTTTAAATGATTTAGATTTAATGCAACAGATGGTAGGTTTTCTTGCTTAGACCTGGGAGTTATAACAGCAGATATTGCAAGCAAATGAAACTGGGAAATACATAAGGAAGAAGGAGTATGGAGTGTGCTCCCCACACTGGCCCTGCAAGAGTTGAATTAGGTCAGGTGGGCCCAATCAGCTAATTAGTCTGAAAATGGGGGCACTTTAGGCTGGAGGCAGCTAATTAAAGAGAAGCTCTCCCATGAGGGACAGGCAGGGTGTCTACAAAAGACAGGAAATTGGAAGCTAGGGAGGGGCTGTAGGAAGGCAGGCTGTAGTCACTCCCTGAGAGAAGGGAGTTGGAAGGCTGGCAAACCCAGAGAAGGGGGAAGCCAAGAAGGCAGGAAAAGGCTCAGGGAGAAAGCAGCACAGTAGGACAATGTAGGCCTTGGCTGCCAACTGGAGGGCCCCTGAGCTGGAACCTGGAGTAGAGGGCAGGCACGGGTTCCCCTACCAGCCACTGGAGATGTGGTACAGGCCAGGCAGAAGACAGTGGACTGCCTGGCTGGCTTGTCTGGGAAAGACTGTTACATCACCCACGGAAGGGGAATACTTAGGGTGACCCAGCTGGAGGGCTTAGTCACAAAGAGGATGCTGCAGCTCCTGGAAGCAAGAGAGAGGCTGCAGAGGAGAAAATGACTGGTGTAACTGCTGGAAGGGGCATCAGCCTGACCAAGCAAATCCCCAGAACTGACAGGAGGTGGCGCCATCCAGCTGTGAGTAGAGCAACCCCATTACAGAGCAATCATTTCTCTATACATATTACTTTTCAAGGACAAGGTAAGACTGAAGGTAATGGAAAATTACCCACCTGGAATTTTAAGAAAGCTAGTGGGGGAAGGGGTGTTACCTGGTATCTGTGAGGAAGATTGGTGCCTAGTCCCTGACCTCCTCACTCTCCACATCAGTTCGTCTCTAATAATTACTTTCCAAGCAAATTAGCAATAGGTTTATGTCATAAAAGTTTAAATTAATCCCCTGGATAAACTTCAAACTGTTGACTGTGGATTCCAATGAAAAAAGACCTAAGCCTGAATCACCTAAGCAGCTGAAGGGGGAGACAGGCCACAGCAGAACCTAGCCCAGCATATTGCAGCACTGCCTGAATCCAGTCGGTCTGTGAGGGATTCTATCTCAAAAGATATTCATGGCCTCTATAAAGATGTATGAAAAATAATCTACAAAAGACTACCATTGAAACCAGTGAAATTAAAGAAGAACTTGCCTTCTTAAAGCTTAGACTAAAACTGGAAGAAAAACAGGAGGACTTAGAAAACAGATTTCAAAGAAGCAACCTTCACCTCTTGGGTATTGCTGAGAGTCTAGAGTGGAAGGATATAAACAGTTTTCTTCAGAACTTGCTCTGTGACACATTTAAATTGGACCCCTAGCTGCCTCTATTAGATATTGAAAGGGCTCATTGAATGCCTTGTACTAGAAGGCAGGAGTCTGACAAGCCCAGACCCATCATCTTCAAGCTGCTGAAGTTCAATGACAAATTAATATTAGTGAATGCTGCCAGAAAAGCTGAAACCCTGATGTACAAAGACCACAACATTTCTTTTTCCTGACTTCTCTGTTACCTGCACACTCTACAGCAGTGCTTCTCAAGCTATCTGATGTGGGGGGGGGGCAGCCATTTTTTTCCAGTGTGCACGCAGACCGGCAGCTGATGGCATGCCGGTCCACGGACCACCACTTTGAGTAGCACTGCTCTACAGCACCCACCTTTACCTAGTTCCTAGGGCACAAGCTGTAACTCGGTTCATTTAAGAACTCACCCTTAGCCAATTCCCAGGGTTCTGTGGGTTTTGTAGCCCATAGGATTACTTTTCTAGCTATTATATCCTACTAATCCAGCCAGCCATATCAAATAATATGTTTCTCTTTCTGAATTAATCCATTTTATTCTTATATTTTATCAGTATTAATTCCTATGAATTTTAGGATGTGTTGAGGCATATGATATGTTTCCTAATAATTATACATAGAATACGTTTTGCTAAAATGCAAGAAGTCTACCGGCCTGTAAAATCCGCTATATAGCTAAAAGTATAATCAGTTAAGAGTAAGTCAGCATAAAAACTGGTAACCTTTGGCACGATAAGAATGGTCCCTGAACTTTGGGGAACCAAAGGGAGGAACTGTACACAACACTGAACAGGTTTATCCGGTATTTACAATCGGTTGGTAACCGCAGGGTATACCACAGCTTGGAATTCTCCAAGAGAGCCTAGGTTGGCAGTTTTTGGAGTGAGCTAATCCTTATTAATATATAGAGAGTAATAATAATCCACTAACCTATAGGATAAGGGTACCCATAAATTTCTTAGGGTACGGAAATAAGATTTGGGTATAGTAGGTTGGGCCTGAAGTACATAGCATCAGGATCCCACAAAATTCCAAAATATCATATGGAAGGTTTTTGTTTGCTTGTTTGTTCCCCTCCCACCATCTCTCTTTGAGCTCTCTTGTAGTCTTTAGCTCCTTTTCTTTATTCGTCTATAGACTATAGAAAATCTTTTTATCCACCTATCGTTCTATCCATCTATCGTTCTATCAGCTCAGCTTGTGCAGTATAGTATAACTACTCAACATTCCTAACTATTGGGGAAGCCAGCACCATCGTGTTATCGGGCATGCCATTAGTAAGGCTGGTCCTTCACCTCCTATTACTGGGTCCTGAAGGAAGAGTGAGAGTATGTTAAGTTAATATACATAATGTTACCCCCAGGAGTTTTGGAATTCTTTTACTGTTTTGCAGTTATAAGTTTCATAGCTTTTATTATTCTTTTGTTAACCTCAATAAAATTTTTATCAATTTGGTATTGTCCTCAGTATAAGTGTTTTTGCCAGGCACCCCGAGAGTCCTCTCCTAATATAGAACTCTCTGAGTTCTCATACCCTGTTGTCTGGATTGGACAAGAACCTATATATCTTCTGGTTGGATGCGATCAGTGTCGAGCCATAACAACTAACCCAACAAATTCAGGTCAACAGTTTGCAGGACCTTCTACCAGTGAAAGAGCCTTACACAGCAATATCTTTAACCTCTGTTTATTAACAATGACCAAGCAGAATACACACACCAAGCATGCTGTGCTCACCAATCCTGATCACGGAGGCGGTCTTTCCCTGTTGGCCAGGCAAGGTCAGTCTCATCTGGGTTCTGGTTGCTGCATGTCACAGTCGTGCATAGGATTCTAGAAGCTCTGATGTTGAGCTATGTCTTGGAGGTGATTAGTTCTTCTTCCAGGTATTTTCTTATTCTTTCTTTCCTTTTCCCAGCTGGTCGTCTTCTTGGACCCCCAGTTTATATAGTGAAACGAGTCCTGCTTAGCTATACCTTAACCAATCATTTTACTAAAATATTACAAAATAATTCTTTGACCAATCCTAATATAGTGCAAAAATAATTCTTTAACCAATAATACCCCACCACCTTAGCTGATTTAAAACTTGCATAATTACTTATGCAACAGACAGAAACAATGAAAGAACCAGACAGAAACCATGCAGATAAGCAATAAAGAGTGGGGACCAAAAAGGCAAAACAATACAGAAGTATAGATTTCACAATCAAAACTCTTGATAAGTGATTCCTTGCCAGAGAGAGTGCTATCAATCAGTTTTCTTTAAACATCTTAAGATCTGTTTCTTTATCTGGTGGTGGTGGGTACTCTTAGGACAGGAACACATTCTTAACAGTCCGATATAACATTGTTTTAATGTAATTTAGATGGACTATGAAGATGTGACTTTCTGCTGCTTCTCTCATGGCTGCTGCTCTCCTAATAATGCTGCAGAACAAGGCCTCAGACTTTACATCTCAGCTGAGCTTAGCAAAAAGAGGGCTGCACTCAATGGCACAAAGCAGGAATCAGCAACCTTTGGCACACAGCCTGTCAGGGAAATCTGCTGGCGAGCCGGGACAGTTTGTTTACCTGCAGCGTCCGCAGATTCAACCCATCGCAGTTCCCACTGGCTGCGGTTCAACGTTCCAGGCCAATGAGGGACTGTGGGAAGCAGCAGCCGGCACGTCCCTCGGCCCACGCCGCTTCCCGCAGCCCTCATTGGCCTGAACGGCAAACCGCGGCCAGTGGGAGCTGCGATTGGCCGAACTTGCGGACTCTGCAGGTAAAAAAACTGTCCCAGCCTGCCAGTGGATTTCCCTGATGGGCCGTGTGCCAGAGGTTGCCAATCCCTGGCATAAAGCAAATCCTGAGGGGGATCAATGTCAGAACAGCATCAAGTAGGCATACACCTTCACTATGGATTTAGCAGGCTCCACAAGATTTTGCATAATCCCCTCTGAAGCGTGGCAGTTACTTCAAAGACTGAGACCAGCTTTGACCAAAAATAGCAGAATGTTACTTTCTATCAAAATAATCCATATCTCAATTTAAAAACATCAGTTTGTTTTTGTATGTATCCTTGTATATAGGGTAATATTCACTTACATGATCTTCCAACACCTAGGAAATAACCAGCTTGGCTGAACTCTTCTGTTGATCTCCTTTGGAACTGAGCAAAAACAACAATTGTATAGCACTGCAATGCACAGATTAACAGTTTAATGCTAAACTGGGGGAGATAACACCACCTAGTGACTGAAGTACTAAGAACACAGGAACATAAGAATGGCCATACTGGGTCAGACCAATGGTCCATCTAGCCCAGTATCCTGTCTTTTAATAGTGGCCATTGCCAGATGCTTCAAAAGGAATGAACAGAACAGGGCAATTACCATCCCCAGTCGTCCAGTTCCAGCTTCTGGAAGTCAGATTTAGGGACATCCAGGGGATGGGGTTGCATCCCTGACTATCTTGGCTAATAGCCATGGATGGACCTATCCTCCATGAATTTATCTAATTCTGTTTTTAATCCACTTATAGTTTTGGCCTTCAACGTCCCCAAGAAACAAGTTCTAAAGGTTGACTATGCATTGTGTGAAGTTCTTCCTTTTGTTTGTTTTAAACTTGCTACCTATTAATTTCATCAGGTGACCACTGGTTCGTGTGTTGTAACACTTCCACATTTACTTTCCTCACAACATTCATAATTTTATAGTCCTCTATCATATTTCCTTTTAGTCCTCCCTTTTCAAAGCTGAAGAGTCCCAGTCTTTTTAATCTCTCCTCATATAGAAGCTGTTCCATACCGTAATCATTTTTGTTGCCCTTCTCTGTACCTTTTCCAGTTCTAATATAGCTTTTTTGAGATGGGGTGATCAGAACTAGGTGCAGTATTCCATGTGTGGGCATACCATGGATTTATATGACATTACTGTTTTATGATCTATCCCTTTCCTAATAGTTCCTAACATTAACTTTTTTGACTGCCACTATACAGTGAACAGATGTTCTCGGAGAACTATCCATAATGACTCCAAGATCTTTCTTGAGTGGGAACAGCTAATTTATATCCCATTATTTTGTATGTGTAGTTGGGATTATGTTTTTCAACATGCATTACTTTGCATTTATCAACATTGAATTTAATCTGCCATTTTGTTGTCCAGTCACCCAGTTTTGTGAGATCCCCTTGAAACTCTTCCCAGTCTGCTTTGGACTTAACGATCTTGAGTAATTTTGTAGAGTCTACAAAGGTTTCCACCTCCCTATTAACACCATTTTCCAGATCATTTATGAATATGTTGAACAGCACTGATCCTAGTGCAGATACTTGGGAGAGCCTGCTCTTTACCTTTCTCCATTCTGAAAACTGACCATTGATTCCTGTCCTTTGTTTCCAATCTTTTAACCAGTTACTAATGCATGATAGGATCTTTCCTCCTCTCCCAAGACTGCTTACTTTGTGTAAGAGGCTTTGGTGGGGGACCTTGTCAAAGGCTTTCTGAAGGTCCAAGTACACTATGTCCACTGAATCATCTTTGTCCACAAGTTTGTTGAGCCATTCAAAGAATTCTAATAAATTGGTGAGGCATGATTTCCCTTTGGAAAAGCCACATTGACTCTCCCCAACAAGTCCTGATAATTCTGTTCTTTACTATAGTTTCAAACAATTTGGCTAGTCCTGAAGTTAGGCTTACTGGCCTGTAATAGCCAGGATCACCTCTGGAGCCTCTTTTAAAAATCAACGTTATATTAGCTAGCATCCAGTCATCTGGTTACTCCTGGGGAAATTCTGTGCCAAAACAATTAAAAATTCTGAGCAGAATATTTTAAAATTCTGCATATTTTATTTGTCAAAATAACACAACATAATTTCAATTATTTTGGTAATTTATTTCAAAATGCCTGTCAACAAGTAGGTCTGTAGCAATACAGACTATAAAAATTATTCAGGAAATGTTTTTAATAAATTTCTTACTAGGCATATTAATACAAAACTTTGTAATTCATTTAAACTACAATACAGAAGTGTATGTCATGCATCTCTGAGAAGCAGTGTAAAGGCTTGGTGGAGTCGGGTAACAGAGGAGCTGAAGGAGAGAGAAGTAATTCCTGGGAAGGAGCCTGGGAGTGAACTTGGAGGATTGTTGGGTGTGGGTGGGAGAAGTGTGGGTGGGAAAAGTATGGAACAGTTTTTGTGTTAGGGAGTTGGGGAGCCTCCCCATGTGGACCTGGCTGACCCCTAGCCTCTCCCATTCAGTCAGGCATATCTGCCCCTGTTCCCATATGTCTCTGCACCCCCACTCAGCCCTCAACCCCATGTACCCACTGCCCCCGTCCTCATGTGGCTCTGCACCCCCCAGCCCTCCCTGGTGTCCCAGCTCCCCAACTCCCATTCAGCCCCCACCCCAGTCTATCCCCCCCCACTAGCCCTTATGAGCTCCATTCTGTGACCCCAAGCAGCCCCATGTATCTTGATCTTTCTGTCTATCACATGCCCCCCTCACCTGGCCTGTAGGCATATTGCTGTGAGAAAAGCAGCCTCTGTGCTATTCCTGTCAGCTGATGGCTGCTACAGTGAGCCAGCTGCCCTTTGTTCTGGCAGCACAGCAGCCCCTGGTGGGTGAAAGGCATAATTGCAGTGCCTCTCTGGCAGAATGTATTTTTGGGGGGAGAAAAAAAAATCTGCAAGGGACATGAATTCTGTGCATGCGCACTGGCACAGAATTCCCCCAGGAGTATTTGTACAGAGGCTGATTTAAGTGATAGGTTCCATATCACAGTTAGTAATTCTGCAGTTTTATATCTGAGTTCCTTCAGAATTCGTGGGTGAATAGCACCTAGTCCTGGTGACTTATTAATGTTTAATTGATCAATTTTTTCTAAAACCTCTTCTACTGACACTTCAATCTAGGACAGTTCCCCATATTTGTCTCTGAAAACGAATGCCTTAGGGGTGGGAATCTCCATCACATCCTCTGCAGTGAAGACCCAGGAAAATAATTCATTTCTGCAATGGCCTTATCTTCCTTGAGTGCTCCTTTAGCACCTCAATCCTCCAGTAGCCCCAGTGATTGTTGGCAGGCTTCCTGCTTCTGATGCACTTAGATTTATTTTTTTTATTTGGCTGTTTTTGTGTCTTTTGCTCTTGCCAGCAGTATCTTCAGAAATGCAAGGCCAAACTCTTTGCTGGCCTTGCTGTAAATTGACACTGCTCCATTGACAGCCCCAGTTTTTGAGACTTAAAAATGCGGCCTGCATATGACGTAAAGCTTTTCCCTGATGACTTAGCCACCCAGTCTCTAAGTCATTATGCAAGGTAGCCTGTTTCCTCTTGTTTTTTCCTACCCCCCCCCCCCCCAGATGTTCTGGTTTAACTTGGATTTAAACTTGGAGAGTGGTCAGTTTAGATGAGCTATTACCAGCAGGAGAGTGAGTTTGTGTGTGTATGGGGGTGGGGGGGGATGTGAGAAAACCTGGATCTATGCAGGAAATAGCCCGACTTGATTATGTAAAGAGTTGTCACTTTGGATGGGCTAGCACCAGCAGGAGAGTGAATTTGTGTGGGGGGGTGGAGGGTGAGAAAACCTGGATTTGTGCTGGAAATGGCCCACCTGTTGATCACTTTAGATAAGCTATTACCAGCAGGACAGTGGGGTGGGAGGAGGTATTGTTTCATATTCTCTGTGTGTATATAAAGTCTGCTGCAGTTTCCACGGTATGCATCTGATGAAGTGAGCTGTAGCTCACGAAAGCTCATGCTCAAATAAATTGGTTAGTCTCTAAGGTGCCACAAGTACTCCTTTTCTTTTTACAACTGATTGTTTCTGGAGTACCCTTAATGGTCTCCACTTATCAAGTTTACAGCAGTGATACAAGTTTATATCTTATTCTTCTAACTCCAGCTATAGAAATAATACATGCAAACAAATAGGATGAACACACTTAGTAGATTACAAGCTTTCTAATGACAGCATACAAGGGATATTTATCATAAAACATATTCCAGTTATTTCATATTCATAAGCATATTTCTATAAAGCATATGAAGTGCAACGTCACACCCTCCTCCTGAACTTACTGCCAGAGACTTGGACAATGTCCATGGCGGAGGCAGTATACCTAAAATTCCTCTTTTCTGGACAGGGCATCTGCTACCCAGTTCTCTTTTCCTTTAATATGCATAATTTCCATGTCAAATTCCTGCAGGATCAGGCTCCAGCGTAGCAGTTTGGAGTTTGTGCCCTTAGTCCGGTTAAGTCATACCAAAGGTGAATGGTCAGTTAGAATCCTGAACCACCTATTAAAGAGGTAAGGCCTTAGTTGTTTGATGGCCCACACAATGGCATAGCACTCCTTCTCTATGACAGAGTAATTCTGTTCAGCAGGGGCCAGCTTTTTGCTTAGGAACGCAATGGGATGGTTCTTGCTGCCCTCCTGTGTCTGCATCAGCACAGCACCCAACCCTGTGTCTGATGCATCAGTACACAATTCAAAAGTCTTATCAAAGTCAGGGCTGGCCAGCACAGGCTCTGCGGACAAGAGTGCTTTTACCTTATCGAAGCCTTTCTGGCATGCCTCTGACCAAATGACTTTATTAGGTTGATGCTTTTTACATAAGTCAGTGATTGGGGAAACAATGTCACTTAACCCCTCCCCAAACCTCCTGTAATAGTTTGCCAAGCCTATGAAAGATTGGACTTGCCTTTTAGTTTGGGGTACAGGCCATTTTATGATGGCTTCCACCTTAAGAGGGTCGGGGGATATTTCCCCCCCCCCCCTCGTGTCCTAGATAGGGGCAGCCGAAGTCCCTTATCTTGCACCTAGAAGGTTTCACAGTTAGCCCATCTTCTTTGAGCTTTGATAGCACAATTCCCAGATGCTCCTTGTGGTCACCCCAGGTGTTCCTGAATACAGCAATGTCATCTATGTATGCCCTAGCATAATTCTGCAAACCATAGGTGCTGACTTCTTCTCTGCCTGGTGGGTGCTCAATCCCACCCCTGCACTGCCTCTTCCCACCCCTGCACTGCCCTTATCCCACCCCATTCCACCCCTTCCCCCAAGTCCCTGCCCCACCCCACCTTTTCCCACCCCACTCCCTTCCTCAAGTCCCTGCACCTGCCCTCCCTCTTCTCTGCCTCCTCCCCTGAGTGGGCCATGTCCCTGCTCCTCCCACTCCCTCCTGGAAAGTCCGAAGCTTGCCAAACAGCTGTTAGGCTGCAGGGGGTGAGAAGCACTGGGAGGGAGGGGGAGGAGCGGGGATGCGGCTCGCTTCGAGGGGGCGGGTGGAGAAGGAGGTGTGAGCTTGGATGCCGGTGGGTGCAGAGCACCCGCTAATTTTTCCCCTTGGGTGCTCCAGCCCTGGAGCACCCACAGAGTTGGTGCCTATGCTGCAAACCATTTAACACTCTGTTGACCAGTCTCTGGAAGGTTGCCCCAGTATTTACCAGACCAAAAGGTAGCACTGTAAATTCATAGAGCCGTATAGCGGTGATAAAAGCTGATTTTTGTTGTGCCTCCCCCTCCAAAGGGATCTTCCAGTAACCTTTAGTTAGAGAAAAGGTACTGAGGTACTTGGCTTGGCTCAGAACATCCAGCATGTCATCAATTCTTGGCATGGGGTATACATCTGTTACAGTGACAGCATTGAATTTCCTATAGTCTACACAAAAACTTATAGTGCCATCTCTTTTGGGGACCAAGAGCACGGGGAAAGCCCATGCATTGTCAGATTCCTTAATCAGTCCCAGGACCAACATGCTTTGTATCTCAGCACGAATTTGCTCCTTCACCTTGCTGGTGGCCCTGTAAGGCCTGGAAGGGTGGCACTGTGTCCTTTTTTGTGAGGATTCTATGGGACAGCAAGTGTGTCCTCCCTGGTTTGTTGGAAGATACCTCACTTTGCAGCACTGATAAAACTCCCTCCTTTTCGACTGGTGTCAGCTCACTACGGAGTTCCATATTTTCCAGTGTTGACCCATCTTGGCATTCAGCCATCAAATCAGTGAGTGGGTGTGCCTCAGTTTCCCCTTTAACACAACAAATCATGTTTGCCCTGGTCACTCTACTGTGACAGGTCTTGAGTCCTTTTACATGTATCAGTTGGGGCACAGTATCATCAAGGGGCTTTTTAACACCCATGACTAAAACGTAGCCTTAATCATAATCCTATAACAGGAGTGAATATGGGGGTTCAGGGTGTTATTTTGGAGCACAGTGTGTCACAGCTATCTCACAATGTGCTGAGCATCAATCAGTAGACATTCACAACCTTGTTGGATCAGACCTTTACTGACCTAAATGGGGGGAAATTTTCTGAAGGTGGAAGTGTGCTCACCTTTTCCAGCCCAAGTGGTTTCCAAGATCTCTATCAAGCATTCTTACAACTATAATACCCACCTGCTGAAGTGAAGAAACAGATTGACCAAGCCAGAAGAGTACCCAGAAGTCACCTACTACAGGACAGGCCCAACAAAGAAAATAACAGAATGCCACTAGCCATCACCTTCAGCCCCCAACTAAAACCTCTCCAACGCATCATCAAGGATCTACAACCTATCCTGAAGGACGACCCATCACTCTCACAGATCTTGGGAGACAGGCCAATCCTTGCCTACAGACAGCCCCTCAACCTGAAGCAAATACTCACCAGCAAGCACACACTACACAACAGAACCACTAACCCAGGAACCTATCCTTGCAACAAAGCCCGTTGCCAACTGTGTCCACATATCTATTCAGGGGACAGCATCATAGGGCCTAATCACATCAGCCACACTATCAGAGGCTCGTTCACTTGCACATCTACCAATGTGATATATGCCATCATGTGCCAGCAATGCCCCTCTGCCATGTACATTGGTCAAACTGGACAGTCTCTACATAAAAGAATAAATGGACACAAATCAGACATCAAGAATAATAACATTCAAAAACCAGTCGGAGAACACTTCAATCTCTTTGGTCACTTGATTACAGACCTAAAAGTGGCAATTCTTCAACAAAAAAACTTCAAAAACAGACTCCAACGAGAGACTGCTGAATTGGAATTAATTTGGAAACTGGATACAATTTAACTTAGGCTTGAATAGAGACTGGGAGTGGATGGGTCATTACACAAATTAAAACTATTTCCCCATGTTTATTCCCCCCCCCGTTCCTCAGACGTTCTTGTCAACTGGTGGAAATGGCCCACCTTGATTATCACTACAAAAGTCTTCCCCCCTGCTGGTAATAGCTCACCTTAAGTGATCACTCTCTTGTTACAGTGTGTATGGTAACACCCATTGTTTCATGTTCTCTATGTATATAAATCTCCCCACTGTATTTTCCACTGAATGTATCCGATGAAGTGAGCTGTAGCTCAGGAGAGCTTATGCTCAAATAAATTTGTTACTCTTGACAGAGATTCCTAGGAGCTACTGTAATGCAAGTAATAATAAAACTCCAGGTTCTGGTGAAATACCTCCTCTTCCTGCAGTTACAGCCAGCATGGTCCCTGGGCCTAAGGAGAATGTACGTAGGTCCATATTTTTTGAAGATGGGGTAATTGAGGAACAAGACAGTCTAACAGGTTGTCAGAGGTTATATGGGAAGTTTGCAGCAGAGGCAGGAACAAAATCCCAAGGTGATAGATTCACATTTTATCCCCTAGACTACAATGCTTCTTTGATGGGATGTCCACTCCACACAGGACTGGAAGGGGTTAAGGTGGCCAGATAGGCCTATTAACTCCGCAGGCTGTACCTGGTGGGGGAGAGAGGAAATTGATCACAAACAGGTTCAGCTGGGAAGGAACAGGTGGGGCCTATAAAGCCTGGAAGCTGGCAACAGAAAAGAACTGCTGCTGGGAAATGGAGGTAACTCCTTGAGAAGAGGGTGGAGGGTTTGGAGCTGCTACAGCCAGAGAGAGGAAGGGAACTAGGAGTTGTAGGGAGCAGTCCAGGGAAGGAGCAGTGAGGGGTGCAGGAGGAAAGGTGTGAGGGTCTGTGGCCTGTAACTTGGAGTAGGGGGCAGGCCTCAGTTTCTCTACCAGCTACTGAGGGCATGGCATAGACCAGTGGGGCAGTGAATGGGAAGATTGCCTGGGTCACTGTGGGAGTGACAGAATTGAAGGACTGTATGCTGGAACAGGGAATGCTGTGTGACCTAGCCGGAGGGCTGAGTCAGGAGGAGGCTGTTGTGATTCCTGGATGAGAGAGGAGCTGTAGAGCCGAATGAGAGATGAGGTGATGGCATACAACTGTGGGAAGGGGTGTTGACCTTGAGAGCTAATTCCCAGAGTGACCAGGAGGAGGCACCAGATAAGTAGTGGGAGGCGCACCCTGTGACAATTTGGTGGAGTATGTGGGCACTTGATCACCCCTGAGGGAAGGGGATTCTGTGGAGGATTGTATACTGAGTGAAGGGCTGTATGAGAGAGCCTCCCTGATGTAAGGGGACTGTGAGAGAGACTCTGTATGGCAGTTGTCCTGATACAAAGGGCCAGAGGTAGACTGTGCAGGACAAGTACCCTAGGGGAGAGTGAAGATGGAGATACCTGCAGTACAGGCTTTTGTGGCTGAGGGAAATTATCCTGCATCAGAATGCATCTGTCCTCCACTATAATTGGATGCCAGAACAGTCCTAGACTTGCTCTAGTTTACTCTAGGGCCAAAACTGTCCAGTCCCATAATCCAAGTGGTCATTATTCTTATCTACTGATTTAGGCCCAGATCCAGCGATGAGTTCTGCATTGGCACACAAGTCCACCAATGAGGAACTCTGTGTGAGGTTGGCGCCATGGGTGCTAGCCCAGGCCCTGAGGAGTGACAGTAGAGAAGGCAACGCCTTTCCCAAGATTCCTGTGGAGGAGTGGGGATGGGTTCTCCCCCTACTGAGAGAGAGACCATGAGATATAGCACTGAATAGCCAGAGCGGCCTGGAGCCAGCAGTCATGGCTGACAGCTCCAAAACAGAGCCGTTAGTCAAAGAGGAGGATCCCACTGGGGCAAAGAATCCCCTTGGCAATCAGCAGGGAGAGGGGAGAAAACAAATTTACCCCCAATCTGTGGCTGGTTTCAAAAATATGTCTTGAAAGCAAATATTGTTCTTCCTTTCTGAATTAGAGAAGGAGTAATCGTTATATACAAGAATGGTGGGGAAACAGTAGGAAAAAACATAGCTTTATGTCTGCAGGGGTTTACATGGCTCTTTAATCCCCTATTACTTAGCTTCTTTAAAGAAGGGCTTGTCCTATTAGGAAAGTCAAACTACAAAGAAAGTCCAAAAAAGAGAGGTGTTCCCCCCCCCCCCTTTGGGCAATATCTGGCCACTAGGTGTCACTCCTTACCCACAGGAAGAACAGTTAACATTATTGTTCTCACATAAAAATGTAAAAAGAAAAGGAGTACTTTGATGAAGTGAGCTGTAGCTCACGAAAGCTTATGCTCAAATAAATTTGTTAGTCTCTAAGGTGCCACAAGTATTCCTTTTCTTTTTGCGGATACAGCCTAACACGGCTGCTACTCTGAAACATATAAAAATGTAGTAAAGGTCAAGTAGCTTCCAGGGACCACAGCAATTAGGAATATGTAGAATGAAGAACCAATAAAGGTTAAATGAGCACAAACCAATACCCTGGATTGGAGGAGTCTTCCCCCTTCAATTCTTGGGGAGTTCAGATCCAGTCTTTTAAAGTTGGCCCTCTCTCTAATAAATTCATTTAAACAACTCTTTATTCTATTATTTATAATACATTAACTTTCAGAGGGTCCTATCAAGTTTGGGGCCCAATTTTGGTAGCACTGTACAAATACATAGTAAGAGACAGCACCTGACCCAAACAGTTTACAAGACTCTAGAATAAAGGGTGGCAAATAATTTTCTTGTCCCAGGAAAATTTTTGAATTTCTCAGAACAGAAAAAAAATCAAAATCTTGAAATTCTTCTCATACTGATAATCCCCCCATTAGCTTGGGTCAATCAAAATTTTGTTTTACTTAATTTCAAAAGGTTTCATTCTGATTTTTATCTTTTTTTTTAATTTTCTTTTTACTATAGCTTAAATTAAAAAAAATCATTTTGAACCAAAAAAAGTTCTGATTTTTTTTTTTCATTTTAGCAGTGTTAAAATGGGATGTTCTGACCATTCTGAAACTTTTTTCCAACTTGTTTTCAAAATGACAAATCCACCAAAACCGACCCTTTCCTGTGAGCACTTTTGGTTCCAATAAATTTGGAATTTTCTGACCAAAAAAAAAAAGTTTTGTTGAAAAATTCCTGATCAGCTCTACTCTAGAGCACATGTTTCTGTTTAACAACAAGATTAAAAAGCAATCCCTAAAAGCTGCTGGGAGATAAAGTCAGAAATGTTGGTATCTTTTGGATAATGGGGGACAGAACAGTGAAAGGTATCTCATGCAGAAAAAACATTGTGTCAGACTTTCAGAAGAGTTCAAAACCCAGTGGATTCCATTTTAGGCACTTCCATTAGGTGGCCAGATATGCCAAAGTTATATATTCCTGCCAGCTAACCCTATATAAACAGCATCTTTATTTGTTGTTGCAGACTTCAGAAACTCTAATAGTTTACTCACTCCAACTAAAACACATCAGACATTTTTTCCCATTTGCCATGGTTAATAGAGGGCCATACACTGTAAACCTTACTCACTCTGGACAGCACTTACTCACACAAACAGTCCCGCTGGCTTCAATGGGATTACTTGGGTGAGTAAATGCCTTACTCACTATGAGTGTTGCAGAATCAGGCCCAGTAGGAAAACTGAAAAAATCCTCTGTAAATTTTGTTAATCTCCTTCAACTGTGCTGTATTTTCCAAGTGGTGAGCAAGGTCAGTGTGAAATGAGTTTTACACATAGAATATCAAATAACTATTGCTTTGGGGGTCTTTTGTCTCTGATCAGGGTGCTATCTTAGTTTGGGAAAGAGGGAAGGAAAGACTTGACCCTCTGTGTCCAGTTCACAGAGGAACTGTTCTCAAAGTGCATTTCTACTCTGAAAAGTGCCTATGTAAAAATAGCATCTTCATACACAAAATTTATTCAGTCTTATCTGCTGGTGATAAAAAATAGTTTTTTCACTGCTTTTTTACTCCTCATAGCCTGGAGCAGCAAAACAGCTAAGAGTGAGTGTGGATTGTATTCCATGTAGTGCTTTGTTAATAGGATTGTTTATTAAATTCCAGTCAGTTAAACCTGTGTAATCCTACTGAAAACAATGGAGTAAGACACATGTCACGGGGGGGCATAATCTGAAGCAGGTGCAGGTATAGCCAAGGTCTTAGTTTTGCCTGCAGAATCTTTATTACTGGTGCTGCTGCATGAGATGGAAAGACTCCAACATGACTGTTAGGGCCCAGGCTGCATTAGCAAGGTTGGCAGTTTGAGAAAACACTTTTGCTCGCAAATGGAATATATTTAATGTAGAAATCATTGTGAGGCAATAAACCCAGAACCCTGCAGTGCTGTGTACAGGCTCTTTATTTAGAATAGAACTGTACTTTAAATTACTCAAGGAAATTGGCAAATATAGGTTGCTTAGAGAGGTGGCCTTCTGATGGTGGGGCAGATTTGTGACTCAGTGGGTTTGGAGATAATTTGGGGTGTTAGATCTGTTAAGACAAGCAGTTGCCTAATAAGGGTAGCTTCTTGTACAGGTTTATAAAAGTTACAGGTTTATAAAAGATTTTACTAAACAACTTAATCTCATATAACTCTGCAGCCTGGCAGTCCTGTGCATTTTAAGGTTGAATGTGCATCTTCAGCATGAGTGCCTTCTGCTGGTTACCTGAGGGGCAGAGCAGCTTCCATAGGTATCACTTCAGAGCGGAATCTCACCCAGGGGTAGGGCCCTACCAAATTTATAGCCATGAAAAACTCTGAAATCTTGTCTCCCCATGTGAAATCTGGTCTGTTGTGTGCTTTTACCCAATATTATACAGACTTCACGGTGGAGACCAGCGTTTCTCAAATTGGAGGTCCTGACCCAAAAAGGAGTTGCAGGGGGGTCAGAAGGCTATTTGGGGGAGGAGGGGGGTAACAGTATTGCCACCCTTACTTCTCCACTGCCTTCAGAGCTGGGTGGCCAGAGAGTGGCGGCTGTTGGCTGGGTGTCCAGCTCCGAAGGCAGCGCCCCGCCAGCAGCAGCAGCAGCACAGAAGTAAGCATGACAAGACCGTACCGTGCTCCCCTTACTTCTGTGTTGCTGCTGGCGGTGCGCTGCCTTCAGAGCTGGGCTCCCGGCCAGCAGCCGCCGCTCTCCGGCTGCCCAGCTCTGAAGGCAGTGCTGCCGCAGAAGTAAGGGTAGCAGTACCATAACTCTGCCCTAGAATAACCTTGTGACCACCTACAACTCCTTTTTGGGTCAGGACCTCTACAATTACAACACCGTGAAATTTCAGATTTAAATAACTGAAATCATGAAATTTACAATTTTTAAAATCCTATGACCATGAAATTGACCAAAATGGACAGTAGATTGGATACCCATGGGAGCTCTTTGCCTCACCAAAGCATTTGTACAATAGCTCCTGTGACTCTGTTCCCTGCTGTATGTGTAATAGCAAGACTTTAGGAATGGCACGTTTTCCTTAACCCAGAGGAAGAGCTCTTTATAGGCTGATCATCCTCATTTTAGAAATATTGCATAGTAAGACCCAATTTCTTTGCTGAGAAAAGAAATGAGTTTGTCAGATAGGTGCAATGCAGCCATGGAAGAGAGGAAAAATGAGGAGGAGTCAGAACTTGTTTTTTTCCTTTTTCTTAAATCATAGCAACAGGCTTCCAGGGAAGGGATGAGACAAAACAGGCATAAGCTCATTAGTGTGCAGGTAGCAAGTAAATAAGCTCCATCAGGAGTCTTATTATAATCATGTTCACGTTGAAGTGCTGATAACCTATATTTTGCTACCTATAAAGAACATTAAGTTCAGATTCCTTCTGATGCAGCACTGAAGGTCGCAAAATAATCCTCCCAAATGACCCCCACCCTCACACACTAAAATAAGGATTCCTGGAGCAACCAGCACACTAGATCCACCGTGCCACTGTTGGAAAAGATAATGCAGCAGGCTGCACTTTCAGTGTCTGGTCCGCACTGCTAACTGGTCAGGAAAAGAGAGGTGTTCACTGCCCTGCATCCTGCCTGCCCCCTTTGACTTGGCTTGTGCCTTTCATCTGTCCTGTGCACTAACTACCCTGCCACCCTCTGAACTTTTGATAATCTTTCTGCAGAGCCCAGCAGTTCTGACACACTCTTCTTGGGCCCTGACCATGGTGACATGGATTCAGAATTAACTCCCGAACCTCCATTTTTAACCTAAACCTTTAAACCTGAGTATTGTAGCCTATATTGTACAATATACCTGCTGTGTGGAGATATCTGCAGGATGACCAAGGACATTTCCAGCTTTAATTCTCATTACCCTGCCTTTGGTTATTGTAAGCTTTGGGGGATTTATTTAAATTTATTATTGATGAATAATACCAGATGGACAGGACTGAAGACTAAGGATCCTCTATTTATCCGCTGTACAAGAGTAGCAATACCAACTTTCCCCAAACTGTCTGATCAGCACGACTCAACTGTGACCTCCAGGGACTATTTTTAAGGCTGAGAAAGTAGCTCAGTCTCCATTCAGTTCTTGGCCTCTCTTCTGAGACTACCACCCCGGGGTAGCAGTTGTTGTGGTGATGCTTGTAATGTAGACAGATCCTCAGCTGAGTTTCTGGTAAACCCCCAATTCACTTAATACAGGGCTTCTGAGAGAACTTTAGGTCACTTCCATCCTCAGGGTGATTTTAACTCCAGGAACTAGACTGAGCTAAAAAGATCCTGTGTCCCATTACTAGGCTCCTGAAGGGCTTCATATTCTCCGGCCTTAGTACTGTATACCAAGTACTTGTCTATATCTTTAGTGATAAAGAAGCTGTTATTTATCCTGATAGCAGGTATGATATACTATACAGATAAGTGAATGTGGCTATGTCTTTATTGCAAAAGGGGTATATTTTTACACTGAGACAGTGCTCTCTCAGTATAAAATCCTAGTGGAGACAAGACCCAGTAGTATTTGCCTTGATGAAACTAGTCAGGGTGGATCTTGATTAGCTACATCAGGTAAACACTGCCTTTGTCACCGCTAGGCTTTTACAGTGAGATAGGCATCACAATGTAAAAACACACACTTTTTTTTTTTTAAGAGAAGACAAAGCCTGAAGCAAAAACTAGCCTATCTTGCTCAGTACTGTGTGCACTGTCTTGGATGCATTGCCTTCTTACCATAGGAAAATGATCTCTGAAGTCTCTGTGTGTACATCATGGTACAGAAGTGTTTTCTTAAAAGCACACAGCAAAAACAAAATGAGGTTAGCAATGATCTTTCTATAAAGGCAAAAAGCATATCTGTTTGTTGCAATTTGCATTTCACACCTTGCTAGCAGCAACTCTTCTATCTTTTTGTGTGTTAACTGAGCTGGCAATCCAGATATCTGACACTGGAAACCAACATAATTTTCCAAAGTACAGAATTTAACAGATTGTCAAAAAAAATCATTTTGACCTCCTGCTGATGAAAGTGGAGTAAATGTCTCCTATCAATAAAGAACTGCTAACATGTTGAAAATATGATGCAAATGAACTAGCACCAGAGCAAGAGAATTTTCGTCGTGTGGGTTGAGCACCTCATAATTTTGCTGTCAGTTGAAGAGCTAAGATTGCTACCAGCAGCCTATAATACACAATGAAAAGAATAGGAAGAATGAAGTTGTAAGAGAAAGACAAGTAGATGTGTGCAATAAGACAGGGAAGGAAGATGATAATTAAGTACCCGTTCTGATCAGTACATTAACCATTTAGGGCCTAACTAAAGATAGTTGATGTTAACCGGAGTCTTTCCATTGAAATGAAGATAAAGAAAGTTATTTATGAATGAACCTCTGTGCTTTGGTCTGTCACACAAAATATAATATGGTGATGTTGTGCTTGTGCTTTGAGAACTTGTGTGCATTATAGTGACAATAAAGATTGCCGAGTGACTGGGGGAAAACATTTTCTGAAAATAGTCAATCAAATGTATGAATGAATTTTGAATCCAGGGCAGTAATCCTTTCATATTTGTTTTCAGTGAACATTTGAACACTTGAGCCTCTAGTACTAAAAGAAAATTTTTGATTGTAAAATTCACATTTTGTTGGTTTGTTACATAAATCATCCTCTCAGGAAACAGAAATACTATCGTGTGACCTATGTAACTGACAAACACAGTGCAAATTGTGGACATTACAATCAAACACACAATTCAAAATTTGCCACATGGTGGTCACATCCATAAGTCATATGGTATTGTTTCTGTTCTTTGATTGGATGACTTATGTAACTAAGAACAAACAGTGGAATGGAGATTGTAAATTGCAACTATTTATTCACACATTGCAGTCTGCAATCCATCAATTATTTTCTGAAGAAATTTGTGAACAATTTTTAATAAATTCAAACATTTTCTGATCTGTTTGTAGATAATTTACAAACAGAAAAAACATAACATGAATAGAATAAGTTATTCATTACATGTTAAAATCAACTCTAATAATAAGGCTTTATTTCATATTGGCCCTTGCACTGGAGCGTCTGTCTTTGAAGTGTTTTCCTCCTGTAGGGTTCTTAGCAAAATACTCCTTTGGAACCCTGGGCTTGATCCTGCTCCAACTGAAGTCAGTGGTGAAATTCCCATTGACTTCAGTGCAGCAGGACTGAGCATTCTAGGGCTTGCCTTGCACTCTGCTCCACTGTGGGAGGAGAGGATGAGGGCACTTCCTCTCCTTCCTTTCCAAGCAAGTAAAAAGGCAGCATCTCTCCTACTTTCCAAACCAACTGGCCACAAATGCCGCAGTGAGCAGCATGCTTTAGTTACATGCACATGCTGCTCCTGAGCAAAGGAGTAATATGGCTGTCAGTCTGGTGTTCTCTTGTGGCTATATAGTCCAATCTGCAAGGAGCAAGTTCACAAATAGATGTCATATCAGGAATATGTAGGTCCCCACTGAAGACTTGGCATGACACTTGGCCCTTTTTTCTCTCCATTTTTCATATGTCTTTCTCAAAGTTTACAACCTTTTATTGTTGATAGTTCTCCATTCAGATCTGTCCTTGGCTGTGTTTTCAAAGATATCAGTATTATGCCGCATGAGTTGAGATTTTGTTTAAGAGTGTCTTTTGAAGTGTTTACATTGACCATTCTTCCTGGGCTCTCTGAGTTTCAGCTCACCAGAGAGGATTTTTTCATAATTCTGTCTTTGCTAGGGCTGTCAAGCAATTAAAAAAATTAATAACGATTAATCACACTGGTAAACAATAATAAAATATCATTTATTTCAATATTTATGGATGTCTTCTGTATTTTCAAATATATTGATTTCAGTTACAACAGAATACAAAGTGTACACTGCTTTATATTTTTGTTACAAATATTTGCACTGTAAAAATGATAAAAGAAATAGTATTTTTCAATTTACCTCATACAAGTGCTGTAGTGCAATCTCTTTATCATGAAAGTGCAACTTACAAATGTAGGGTTTTTTTGTTACATAACTGCACTCAAAAACAAAACAATGTAAAACTTTAGAGCCTACAAGTCCACTCAGTCCTACTTCTTGTTCAGCCAACTGCTCAGACAAACAAGTTTGTTTACATTTACGGGAGATAATGCTGCCCACTTCTTATTTACAATGTCACCTGAAAGTGAGAACAGGCATTTGCCTGGCACTTTTTTATTTACAAGCGGAATGCCCCAGGGGTCGGTCCTGGGGCCGGTTTTGTTCAACATTAATGATCTGGATGATGGGATGAATTGCACCCTCAGCAGATTCGCAGATGACACTAAGCTGAGGGGAGAGGTAGATATGCTGGAGGGTAGGGATAGGGTCCAGAGTGACCTAGACAAATTGGAGGATTGGGCCAAAAGAAATATGACGAAGTTCAACAAGAACAAGTGCAGAGTCCTGCACTTAGGAAGGAAGAATCCCATGCACCACTACAGGATGGGGACCGACTGGCTAAGTAGCATTTCTGCAGAAAAGGACCTGGGGATTACTGTGATGAGAAGCTGGATATGGGTCAGCAATGTGCCCTTGTTGCCAAGAAGGTCAATGGCATATTGGGCTGTATTAGTAGGAGTATTGCTAGCAGATCAAGGGAAGTGATTATTCCCCTCTATTCGGCACTGGTAAGGCCACACCTGGAGTATTGTGTCAGTTTGGGGCTCCCTACTACAGAAAGGATGTGGATAAATTGGAGTCCAGTGGAGGGAAACAAAAATGATTAGGGGGCTGGGGCACATGACTTACGAGGAGAGGCTGAGGGAACTGGGGTTATTTAGTCTGCAGAGGAGAAGAGTGAGGGGGGATTTGATAGCAGCCTTCAACTACCTGAAAGGGGGTTCCAAAGGGGATGGAGCTAGGCTGTTCTCAGTGGTGGCAGACGACAGAACGAGGAGTAATGGTGGGGGAGGTCTAGGTTGGATATTAGGAAACATTATTTCACTAGGAATGCGTTACCTAGGGAGGTGGTGGAATCTTCACCACCTCCCTAGCACTGGAATGGGTTACCTAGGGAGATGGTGGAATCTCCATCCTCAGAGGTTTTTAAGGCCCAGCTTGACAAAGCCCTGGCTGGGATGATTTAACTGGTGTTGAGCAGGGGATTGGACTAGATGACCTTCTGAGGTCTCTTCCAACCCTAATATTCTATGGTTTTGTAGCTGGTAGGGTATTTATGTGCCAGATATGCTAATCATTTGTATGCCCCTTCATGCTTCTGCTACCATTCCATGCTGATGATGCTTATTAAAATGTAGAAAAACATCAAACAATATTTAATAAATTTCAGTTGGTATTCCATTGTTTAACAGTGTGATTTAAAACTGAGATTAATTGTGATTAATTTTTTTTAATCACGATTAATTTTTTGAGTTAATTGCATTAGTTAACTATGATTAATTGACAGCCCTAGTCTTCAGTAGTCCTGTCCATATAAGTTGAGCTTTGATATCAGTATGATTTTGATTTTGATTTTGATACTGATTATTTTGCCTGTTTCAGGGATGTTAATGTTTGACCCTTTGTCTTGTCAGTGAATCTTCTGAATAGAGGAAAGGCAGCATATGTGAAATTTTTCTAGTTGCTTGATATATCTGTAGTAAACTGTCCATATTTCACTCTCATGTAAAATGCATTCTATCATTGCTGCATTGTGTATCATAAGTTTTGTTGACAGTTTGATAGTATGCTGGTTGAATGTCCTATGGTGAAGTCCCCTGAAAGCCTGGCTTTCCTTTCATGTTCTCTGTGATATTTCTTGATCCAGGGAACCATTACTTCAGATGATACTGCCAAGATATGTAGAGTGATTGATTGATGTTCTTTAGTTTTGCACCATAGATGGTGATGTTTGGCTCAGTGGTAATGGTTGATGGGGGCATGTTGGAAGAATATTCTAGTTTTTTCTAGGTGAGTCCAAACCGTTTAGTTACCTCTGAGAACTTGTCAAGGATAAGCTGTAGGTCACTTTCACTATAACTAGGAAGAGTACAATCATATGCAAAAAGGGCTTCAAGGACTTTTGTCTTTGCAGTAAGCCTTCAGGGATAGAATGCTTTTCAAACAGTTCTGCAGATGCCCTTTTGAAGATTGTCAATTGCATAATTTAGAACAGCTGCAAAGAAGAGACAAAAGAGGACTAGTGCACTTTTTGTACAGGATATGTGTCCAGTACTGCTCATGCTCCCTACAACCAGTGCAGCTCCTTTAGGTAAAGTAGGATTTTGCCTAGAACAGTGGTTTTCAATCTGGGATCTAAGATGTACACCTCCATTTTAAATTTTTAAGGGTCCACAAATGAAAAAAGGTTGAAAACCACCGGCCTACAAGCTCTTATAACACTTGGTACAATGGTGTCATTTTGCACCAAACTAATGATCTGTTGCCACTGAGTATTTGAAAATGAGGTTTGAAATTACAGCCTGTAGGATCTATGCTCTGAAGGAAGACTAATTTGACTGCCTTTCAAAGAGGTAAAATCTGCATGAGCAACATATGCATACATACTATTGGAAATACTATACTAGTGCGAGAGAAACTTTTTTGGTGATAATGCAATTGCACATTATTTGTGTTGTACCTGAAAGCTGGCAAATGAAACAACAAAAATTAGTAAAAAGTAGTGATTTTTAAAAAAAATAATTTGCTAAAGTTTACTGGTAACATTTATGCATCTGAAATAACTAGAGTAATTTCAACTTCATCATTGTTAGTTAGCTATGCTGTACTGTCTGATGTTATTCAGGACCCAGCTGCAGACAGGCTGGAAAATAGGAATTTACTGGCACACTGAAATCCCTGTTACATCACAATAATGTGATATGAAATTATTTTATAAATTTGGTTCCAGCTGTAAGAAGGAAATAAGATGCAAACCCACAAAAGAGGGGGAAAGTTTCACATTAATGTGCTGGGATTTATGTGCTTAACTTGCCATGCACTAAGACAAAGGTATGTTGCTAATAGTAACTACGTAATCGTGTGCTCTTTTTACGGTTACCCTTTTCTCTTTTCATTCTGTTGCTTTCCTTACAGTTTGTTACTTCCACTCATTGAGTTACATCTAAAATTAGTTTCTAAGTTCCTCAGGGAGGGATCATCTCTCTCTCTCTGTTCGGTAACACATGTAGAACAACTTTGGGTGCTTTAGAAATGATAAGAGAAGGTTACTCACCTTGTGCAATAACTGCGGTTCTTTGAGATGTGTGTCCCTGTGGGTGGTCCACTCCTGGTGATGGTGTGTCCCTGCACCTTTTCTCGGAGAGTTTTGCAGAAGTGCCCATATGGGTCGCGCACACGCGGTGCCTGCCTTGCACACTGTTGGCGCTTGAAGAGTCGCACATGTGATCCAGACTCCTCAGTTCCTTCTCTACCACAGAGCTTCCTTCAAACTCTGAAGTAGAGGGGAGAGGGGTGGGTAGTGGAACACCCATAGGGGGAGACATCTCGAAGAACCTCAGTTACTGCACAAGGTGAATAACCTTCTCTTCATCTTCATCTGCCTGTGGGTGCTTCACTGCAGTTGACTGTAGAGCAGTGCCATCTTAGGATGGTAAGGGCTTTGGAGTTGGTAAGATTACTGTGGATAGTACGCCTAGGCCAAGCCGGGTATTTACTTTAGGCCTTTGTGATTGCATAATGTTTGGCAATGTTACGTTCGGAGGCCCAGATGAGGCTTTGCATATGCCTAAAGGGGAATGTTGTTTAGGGTATGTCTTCAGTACCCACCAGGTTGGCAGGCAGCGATCAATCCAGCGGGGATCGATTTATCACATCTAGTCTAGACACGATAAATTGACCCCCCGAGCACTCTCCCGTAGACTCCTGTACTCCAGCGCTGCGGGAGGCACAGGCAGAGTCGACAGGGGAGTGGCAGCAGTTGACTCACCGTGATGAAGACACCATGGTACGTCGATCTAAGTACATCAACTTCAGCTACGTTATTCACATAGCTGAAGTTGCGTACACTTAGATTGATTCCGCCCCTCCCCCCCCCCCCCCCCGTGTAGACCAGGGCTTTGGAATGCTGTGAACATTGATATAGATCTAATAGAGTGCATCCTGATTTCTGATGGCAGTTGTGCACCTTGTAATTGATAACATAGGTGAATGCATCCAGATATCCATTTAGAGAGTCTCTGTGTGGTTATGGAGGTACCTTTGGAGTGTTCAGCGATAGATACAAAGTTTTAGTGAAACACTACATGGCTTGATTCTGTCCAAGTGGAAAGCCAGTGCTTTTTTAATGTCCAGAGTGTGCATCGTAGCTTCGAACGAGTTCTAGTGTGGTGTAGGAAAGAAAATTGGAAGCTGTATAGGTTGGTTAACATGGAAAGATGAGTGTACTTTGGGTAGGAATTTAGGATGGGTACGTAATATGACTTTATCCTTAGAAAAGATTGCATATGGTGGATCTGCAATGAGCACCCCAATTTCTCCCACATGTCTCGCTGATGTGATCGCTACCAGGAATGACACCTTCATGGACAGGTATAATAAAAAGCAGGTTGCTAAAGGTTCAAACTATTTCCAAGTCAGGGCTGTTAAGACTAAGTTTAATTCCCAGGGCAGTGTGGGTGGTCTAACATCTGGGCAGAGTTTGAATGCCCCGGAGGAATCGTTTGGTGATTGGGAGGGCAAAGATTGTAGTGTTGTCTATCTTCTGGTGAAAGGCAGTGATAACTGCTAGATGTACCTTTATTGAGCAAATGGAGAGGCCAGATTGTTTTAGTTCCAGGAGGTAGTCTAATATCAGTGGAAGAGGTACAGATGTTGCATTAGTTTGTCTGGTAGTGCACCATGCTGTAAATCTCTTCCACTTATATAAGTAGGTTCTATGTGTAGAATGTTTTCTTCTGTGGAGTAGCACACTCTGGACCTGGTCAGAACAAGTTAGCTCGTCATTAGAGAACCATAGAGAAGTCATGCCTTGAGATGTAGCATCTTTATGTTCGGATGTTGCATTTGACCCTCCCGTAGTGTCAGTAGGTATGTGTGGAGAGGGAGTGTGATTGGAGCACATGCCGACATCCGTGTTATGTACGGATACCATGGTTGTCTTGGCCATGTGGGAGCTATTAGGATGACTCTGACTTTGTCGGTCTTTACTTTCTGTATTACTCTGGGTAGCAATGGTATTGGTGAGAATGCATAGAAAAGGTCTGTGTTCCAACTGATCAGGAACGCATCTCCCATGAACTGCTTTCCCAGACCTGCTCTGGAGCAGAATTTCAGACACTTGGTCTTGCGGGCAGTCTCAAATAGATCTGTGTGTGACCCCACTTTTGGAATACCTTGGAATGCCTTGCAGGTTCTATTCCCTTTGGTGGTCATGGGGCAAATGTCTGCTGAGTTCATCTGCTGTGGTGTTCCAGGAATCAAGGTAGCTATGAAGCTGAGATATGGATATTGTGTTGGATACACCAATTCCAGAGTCAGATAGCCTCGGCGCATAGCGAATGTGATCGGGCTCCCCCTTGCCTGTTTATGTGAAACATGCAAGCAACGTCATCTGTCATTACTGTTATGTTCTGGTTTCTTATGAATGGCAGAAAGTGGAGGGAGGCATTGCGGACAGCACGAAGTTCCAGCAGGTTTATATGTAGACTTGTCTTGGTTGTGAACCATAGTCCCTGAATTGTGAGATGTTGCATGTATGCTCCCCACCCAATGAGGAAGGCATCTGTTGTGATCATCTGTGATGCAGGGTCTTGTGTGAATGGGATCCCGGAGCTCAGGTTGTGTGGGTGAGTCCACCAGGTTAGTGATCCTTGACCTTGGGGGGCATTGTTAATCATATGTTTATTCTGTGTTTGTTTGGTCTGTACAGAGTTGCTAGCCATCTTTGCAGGCAACGCATGTGTAAGTGTGTGTGTTTGGCCACAAATGTGTATGCTGCCATGTGGCCTAATAGTTGTAGGCATTCATGGGCTGTGACTTGTGGACCATTAGATAGTGTGGATATATGTCCATTTATGATGTGAACCTGTCTTGCGGAAGTGACGACTTTGCTGCAAAGGAAACAAGGGTAAGCGCCGATGAATTCTAACCGTTGAGTTGGTTGTATTGTTGATTTTTTTTATTATTATTTTTATTTTTTATGTTTAATTATAGACTGAGATTCTGGAAACAATCCATCGTAGTCTGGGTACACCGAATGGCGTCTAGACGGGTGTGTGACTTCAAGAGACCGTCATCCAGGTAAGGAAATATTATTCCCAGTTTTCTCAGGTGTGCTGTTACCACAGCAAGGATCTTGGAGAAAACATGAAGTGCTGTTGACAGGCCAAAAGGTAGTACCTTGTACTGATAGTGGTCATGCCAAAAGTAAATTTGAGGAAACGCCTGTGTGCAGGGTGTATCGTGACATGAAAATAAGCATTCTGCAGGTTGAGGGCTGAAAACAAGTCCCCCTGCTCCAGTGCTGATATTGTTGTTGTTAAGTTGACCATCTTGAATCTTTGTTTTTTCACAAACTTGTTCAGCTGAGGGTCACCATCCTCCATTTTTCTTTTGTGTTAAAAAGTAGTGGGAATAAAACCCCTTCCCCCTGTGTGGTACAGAAGCAGGCTTCACTGCCCCCCATTGGAGGAGATGAGCTACCTCTTGACATAATAAGTGTTTGTGAGAGGGGTCCCTGAAGTGGGACGGGAGCGGGTGAGGGGGTATAGAGAGAAAAGGAATGGTATAACCCGATTGGATGACTTCCAGGGCCCATTTGTCCATGGTGATACTCACCCAGTTCAGGTAGAATGGGAGCAAATGGTCTCCAAATAGCTGGGTGGATGGTGTAAGCATTGGAATGTGGGAGAGGTCTTCCAGACCCTTGACCAAGCCTTCAAATTTGCTTATTAGAGAAAGTAGGTTGAGATGCCGCTGATGATGGAGGGCATCGTCATTGTGGTTTCTGTCTCTGTCATTGCTGTAGGCCACTGGTGTTGCTGTGTGTATGTCGGGTATCTAGGTCACTGATATGGTTGATACCTGTATTGTCTCCCTCTTGTGGCAGGTGTATGGAAGCCAAGGGACCAGAGCATGGCCCACAAATCTTTCATCATGTGCAGCACCTTGTTGGTTTTGGCTACGAACAGTTTTTCTCCGTTGAATGGGAGATCTTCACCTGTACTCTGTATCTCCCGTGGAAATGTTGAGGAGTTAAACCACAAGGCTCGTTGCATGACAACAGCCATAATGGTGACTCTGGCCACAGTGTCAGCTGCATCCAGTGTGGTGTGAAGAGCCGTATGTGTGATTATCTGTCCTTCAAAATTTAGAAATTTAAATTGTAGTCTCTTGTCCTCAGGGATGTCATTAATAAAGTCCATACATTTGCCATAGTTCTTGTGGTCGTATTTGGTGAGTAATGCCAAATAATTTGAGAGTCTAAATTGAAGTGTGGATGAGGAGTATTCTTTGAGGCCAAAAACATCCAATCTCTTATTCTCTTTATTGAAAGGGTGGAGCAAAAATGCTGCTGTTTGCCCCTTTGGTTCGCCGTCTCCACTACCAGTGAGCTGCGTGCTGGGAGTGTGAAGAGAAATTCTGATCCCTTCGAGGAAATGTAATATTTTAGGTCTGCCCTTTTGCAAGTTGGTGGAATTGTGGCTGGAGTTTGCCACACTGTCTTGGTGGGTTCCATGATAGCCCCATTGGTTGGCAATGCTATCGTGGAAGAGGAAGATGTCTGTAGGATACCGGTTAACTCCTGTTGAGTTTCCAGCACTTCCTCCAGAGCAATCATAAGCTCATTAGCTACACTTTTGAACAAGTCTTGGAAGTGGGTGAAGTCATCTGCCGTGGTCGGTGGTGGAGGCCTAATAGCCTCGTCCAATGAGGAGGAAGAATTTTTGTTGGGTGGCGAGGTGTCAGGAGCAGTGTCCTTTTCCTGCTCTGCCATGGGTTCCTCCCATGTGTCCACTGCTACAGTCTCCAAAAGTGTAGGCGGAGATCTGGCGTCTTCCTTATGTGGTCTGGGGCACCGGTTATGGTATCTTCTGTAAGACCCCCAGGGACTCCAGTATGGCCAGTGACCAGGAAAGGGTAGGGGTGGTCACATCCATGGATGGCCATACCGAGGTGGCATGTCATGAGCATATGTGGACCGTGATCGTAATGGTCCAGCAACAATAGGTGTCCTGATCGGGGAAGAACGTTGAGGGGAGAATACCTCTTCAACCTCCTCATCTTCATCACTGGAGAACTGGGATGGTAGGGGAGACCTTGGTGAGACACTGGTGCCTATGAGAGGGGACTCCGGGGTCAAAGAGACTGACAAATCCTGGTGGTGCAGAAAATGGCGTGGTACTGAGAGCATCGGTGCCTCAGGGCAGGGTGCCGATTGCGCCGGTGGTGCGGTGTGCTGAGTCGGTGCTGTTGTCGCTTGTGTCGGCACCGTGGCTCTAGAGGCATTAGTCTGCAGCGTTGAAATAAGAGCAGTTGCCGATGTTGTCTCCCTTGGAGGTACCCACAGTGCCATGGTGGAGGCAGGCAGCTTAGAGCCATTAGCTTCAGCACCAGAGCGGTGGGTGCCGGTGGTGCCGGAGTATCGTAGGTGCTGAGCCATGGTGCGGCCAGCAGTCATGAGAGCGATCTAGTAGGCAACTGTTTTTTGCTGGTCTACTCTCTGAGATGAGGAAGACGGACATTTTTTTTGCTGGCCTTTTGGCTTTCGGGGACTTTGGTGGTGAGGGAACTGGTGACCCATGCTGGGAAGAGGGTTCTTGTCCTGGGTCAGAGGCTGATCTCAAGGAATTCTCCATTAATATAAGTTTAAGCCTCAGGTCCCTGTCCCTTCTTCCCCTAGCCTTCAGTTTGCTACAAATGGCACATTTCTGGAGAACGTGAGATTCCCCCCAGACAACAAAGACATTGAGTGTGTCCGTCTGATACAGGTATCGCCTCTCTGCACATCGTACATCTTTTAAAACCCGGTGAGCCAGGCATTTTTGCAACCTAATACTAACTTTACTACAGGATAAAAACAAGGATATATTTTTTTTAAAAAAACAAGGGACATAAAGCTAATAACTGAAACCTAACCTATATAATCTATGTTAACTCACTAATATATCTAAACGTATCTGTTTGAAACTAAAGGTTTTCAATAGGGCTGCTGAGCTCCGTCTCAGCCCAGAGAGAGTTGAGAAGGAATTGAGGAGTCCGGGACACGTGTGCAATACTTCAAGCACAAACGGTGCACGAGGTAGGCAGTGCTGCAAAACTGTCTGAGTGAAGGTGCAGGGATGTACCATCACCAGGAGTGGAGTACCCATGGGACATTTCTCGAAAAAGAACTGAGGCCTCATTCCTTTGCGGAGTTTTGTTTGGGTGGACCATTGTGCCCCCACAGAGCTCCATTGAAGTTGGAGGGGCAACCAAGTGGTATGCTGCAAGACAGGAGGTGTCACTGGGGCTCTGCATGAGCATAAGGCTCCTCCTATTGCTGGGACCATTGCAGGACTGGAGTGTTATTAAAATAATAACTAGGTCCGCAATGCTCCAGTGAGGTCTGCATGGAAGGACCCCTGTGTGTACGTATGCAGAGCCTCAGTGATATCTCCTGTTATCATAATTATAAGGCATTTGTCCCTCTATAGTACCTTCCACCCCAGAATCTCAGAGTGCGATATAAACATGAATGAGTGTAGCCACTTGTATCCTGTGTTTAGTAAGCAAATGTTACTACCATTCTTCAGATGAGAAAACTGAGAAGCTGGGGGAGTTGAAGTACCTTGCCCACTGTCATATGGGAAGCCTGTGGCAGAGCTAGGGAGAGACAAGTCTTCTGACACCCTGTGGTGTATCTTAACCACAAGGCAGTCCTTCTTGCTTAAGGATGGGTGAAACTTAAAGGGCTCGTGGTGCAACCAGCTTTAGATAAGAATCTAATATTTTCAGAACTTTATCAAAAATTACTCTAAAATTACTCAGATCTTCCTCTTCTTTCCCATTCCTATCACCAACACTCTCTCCCTAAATTCTAACAGACCTTTGTCCCCCGTTCCCAATTCTCTTTCCCCTATATCACATTGGTAATAGAGGGTCAAGGAAGTCAGTCAAGCTGAGAAGTCTCTTAACTAGGCTATTGTTGACATGTGGTATGTTTGATGACTTCCCAGGTTAGAGGTTGTCAAGGTTCCTTCCCCACTCTGAACTCTAGGGTACAGATGTGGGGACCTGAATGAAAACCCCCTATGCTTATTTTTACCAGCTTAGGTTAAAACTTCCCCAACGTACAAACTATTTTTACTTTTGTCCCTGGACTTTATTGCTGCCACCACCAAGCGTTTAACAAATATAACCAGGAAAGAGCCCAGTTGGAAATGTCTTTCCCCCCAAAATCCCCCCCAAGCCCTACACCCCCTTTCCTGGGGAAGGCTTGATAAAAATCCTCACCAATTTGCATAGGTGAACACAGACCCAAACCCTTGGATCTTAAGAACAATGAAAAAGCAATCAGGTTCTTAAAAGAAGAATTTTAATTGAAGAAAAAGTAAAAGAATCACCTCTGTAAAATCAGGATGGTAAATACCTTACAGAGTAATCAGATTCAAAACACAGAGAATCCCTCTAGACAAAACCTTAAGTTACAAAAAGTCACAAAAACAGGAATATACATTCCATTCAGCACAACTTATTTTATCAGCCATTTAAACAAAACAGACTCTAACGCATATCTAACTAGATTGCTTATTAACCCTTTACAGGAATTCTGACCTGCATTCCTGCTCTGGTCCCGGCAAAAGTCACACACAAACAGAGAGAACCCTTTGTTTCCCCCCCTCCAGCTTTGAAAGTATCTTGTCTCCTCATTGGTCATTTTGGTCAGGTGCCAGCGAGGTTATCTTTAGGTTCTTAACCCTTTACAGGTGAAAGGGTTTTTCCTCTAGCCAGGAGGGATTTAAAGGTGGTTAGCCTTCCCTTTATATTTATGACAAAGGTTCCTCAGAACTCATTGCCCTGGGAAAGCTTTGGACTTTGTGAGATTTAAAGAGAGTAGACTAATCAGCAGAAGTTGCTATGCTTACTAGGACCCTAAGATAAATATTTGCTATGGTAGGAGACTTGTTGGGATGGGAGTCAGATCGAGAGAGCGGGAGAGAGAGGAACTCACCCAAATATTTAGACCCTAGAAAGGGGCTCAGGTTTCAGTTTGAAATTTGGGCTGAGGGTCAGGAGCATTATGGTTCTTTTCTGCACTCGTCTGGCTCACCCCTCCTTCTTCACTAGCCATGAAAAAAATCTGAAGAAAACTTTTTTCAGATATTTTAAAGAGTAAAAATCATTCGGACAGAGTATTTTTCAACAGCTCAGTTCTGAGGGATAGTTAATCTCACAGTACTGATAGAAACCCTATCAAACCATGTTTTTTCATTTTCATCAGAGTCAATGGGAGAGAAAGAAAGATGCATGCTAAGGCATTTCACACAATGGAGGTCTGCAGTGGAAGAGGAGAGGTAACTTCACAGACCTGAAAAATGGGGGAAGTTAAGTTAAAATGACAAATAGGTCAGGCAGCTGCAACTCCCACTGAGCACCCTTTGTAGCTCTTGGAGCGGATTCTCCATTGCCCTGCAGCTTGCATTGTCATTTACATCTGTGCAAAATGGGTGTAAATGTTACCATTCTGATTTGAATAGCCTGTTACTTGTACAGTACTTTATGCAGTGGTAGATGACAATACATGGTACAAGGTGGTGGAGAACCGGACTTTGTGTTTAAGAATTTGTCATCTTTGGCTGTCTATTCCCGAAACTGAAGCCATAAACATTATAACATTGTAACCAAATGTGATGGAACATGCAAAGGATCATGCCTTCATGTGAGAACTAAGCAGCAGAAGCAGATGAGTTCTTGAGAAACAATGATCTTGAAATATGGAAATTAACAATATAATAATAGAGTGGTATAGCCAGAAATTCTTCTGAATAGACTTTTTAAAAGATTTTCATGAGGCATCAGCTGCTGTTTGTAATTCTTTTCTTAATGCTATCTTCAAAGTATGCCTTATCAAAATATTCATCTCTGCTGCTGTATTTATATTCAGCATATTTAAAATCAAGACAAAATAGGCTTTTTACATAGTAACAAAATAATCATAAGAGCATCCAGAAACCAAAGGAAAGGGTTTGAAAAGACTCACATTCACAGCTAAGGGCAGCAGTCTGTTAGCAAGGGTTTTGTTTCCTTTGCCAAATCAGTGATTGATTGAGTGCATGCAATTTTCCTTATCAATATTGTTGTAACGGGTTAAACAAAAAACAGGCACATCATCATTCACCAATTTAAGACATATTTATTTATTGTGCAATAAACTAGCTGTTTGTCTTCAGTTCTCTTGCAGCCTTATGTTTTGTGGCAAATCATCCATAATCACTGGGGTCTTTACAATATTTCTAAACAAATGCAAAATGTGGGCTCCAAATGTTATGTTTAATAGTGACACCAAATCTAGGCAGTTAAGCTAAATAAATTGTGTAAAAATAAAAAAAAGCCAGAGAGGGATCAAAATTAGAAGTCATGCTGATTATTTTTATTCTGAGATGAAACGAAGTGGTTTGACAAACTTCACAAACTTCTGAACTTGGATATATTTGGAAGCACATAAGTGATTTGAATGTAATATTTCACTGAGCTCTGCACAGGTGGGTGTTGCCATCTTTTTGGATGTTTTCATTTCCAAAACTCCAATGATAGAAAAGAAATTTTTCCTGAGTTGGACAAGTCTGACTGATGAATATTGTAGGCCAAATTTTGTCGTTGACTAAACCCATTTAAATCCATTATAGTAAACAATATCCATGTGGTTGCACTGGTGATTATGGGGGAAGAATTTGGCCCTATGGCTCTATTCTCAGAAATATTACATTCAGCGAGGGTTGCCATCCATGCTGATATTCTTGGGACAATCTGATGTTTATGGGTCTGTCCCATAACTGTAAGTTAGCTTTGCAGGATAAGTGTTTCAAATTCACATGATTTTCTACATCATGATGGTGCTTTGCCACCTGTTAACTTGACAATGTAACTTGAAGGTCAATCCAACTCCCACTGAATCCAGTGGGAGAGGCATCAAACTCTTGACATTGCATTGTCACTTCTCAGCACAACATCAAGATGCTTCAGTGCAAATATTGCGACACAGTAGTGTAAAGATGTTGCTATGTAGGACACAGTTAAGATTATGGAACTCTATCCTATGACATAAAATATCTGTGGTAGATCACAGTGGTTTGTCATAAGAACATAAGAATGGCCATACTGGGTCAGACCAAAGGTCCATCCAGCCCAGTATCCTGTCTACCAACAGGGGCCAATGCCAGGTGACCCAGAGGGAGTGAACCTAACAGGTAATGATCAAGTGATCTCTCGCCTGCCATCCATCTCCACACTCTGACAAACAGAGGCTAGGGACACCATTCCTTACCCATCCTGGCTAATAGCCATTAAGGGACTTAACCTCCATGAATTTATCCAGTTCTCTCTTAAACCCTGTTATCGTCGTAGCCTTCACAACCTCCTCAGGCAAGGAGTTCCTCAGGTTGACTGTGCGCTGAGTGAAGAAGAACTTCCTTTTATTTGTTTTAAACCTGCTGCCCATTAATTTCATTTGGTGGCCCCTAGTTCTTATATTATGGGAACAAGTAAATAACTTTTCCATATTCACTTTCTCCACACCACTCATGATTTTATATACCTCTATCATATCCCCCCTTAGTCTCCTCTTTTCCAAGCTGAAAAATCCTAGCCTCTTTAATCTCTCCTCATCTGGGACCCGTTCCAAACCTGTAATCATTTTAGTTGCCCTTTTCTGAACCTTTTCTAATGCCAGTATATCTTTTTTGAGATGAGGGGACCACATCTGTATGCAGTATTCAAGATGTGGGTGTTCCATGGATTTATATAAGGGCAATAAGATATTCTCCATCTTATTCTCTATCCCTTTTTTAATGATCCCTAACATCCCGTTTGTTTTTTTGACTGCCGCTGCACACTGTGTGGATGTCTTCAGAGAGCTATCCACGATGACTCCAAGATCTTTCTCCTGATTAGTTGTAGCTAAATTAGCCCCCATCATATTGCATGTATAGTTGCGGTTATTTTTTCCAATGTGCATTACTTTACATTTGTCCACATTAAATTTCATTTGCCATTTTGTTGCCCAATCACTTAGTTTTGTGAGATCTTTTTGAAGTTCTTCACAGTCTGCTTTGGTCTTAACTGTCTTGAGCAGTTTAGTATCATCTGCAAACTTTGCCACCTCACTGTTTACCCCTTTCTCCAGATCATTTATGAGTAAGTTGAATAGGATTGGTCCTAAGACTGGCCCTTCCGGAAGACCACTAGTTACCCCTCTCCATTCTGAAAATTTACCATTTATTCCTACTGTTTGTTCCCTGTCTTTTAACCAGTTCTCAATCCATGAAAGGATCTTCCCTCTTTTCGCGTGACAACTTAATTTACATAAGAGCCTTTACGTGAGGGACCTTGTCAAAGGCTTTCTGGAAATCTAAGTACACTACGTCCACTGGATCCCCCTTGTCCACATGTTTATTGACCCCCTCAAAGACCTCTAATAGATTAGTAAGACATGATCTCCCTATACAGAAACCATGCTGACTTTTGCGCAACAATTTATGTTTTTCTATGTGTCTGACAATTTTATTCTTTATTATTGTTTCAACTAATTTGCCCGGTACTGACGTTAGACTTACCGGTCTGTAATTGCCAGGATCATCTCTAGAGCCCTTCTCAAATATTAGCTTTACATTAGCTATCTTCCAGTCATTGGATACAGTAGCTGATTAAAGGACAGGTTACAAACCATAGTTAATAGTTCTGCAATTTCACATTTGAGTTCTTTCAGAACTCTTGGGTGAATGTCATCTCGTCCCGGTGACTTGTTACTGTTAAGTTTCTCAATTAATTCCAAAACCTCCTCTAGTGACACTTCAATCTGTGACAATTCCTCAGATTTGTCACCTATAAAAGACGGCTCAGGTTTGGGAATCTCCCTAACATCCTCAGCTGTGAGGACTGAAGCAAAGAATTCATTTAGTTTCTCCGCGATGACTTTATCGTCTTTAAGCGCTCCTTTTGTATCTCGATCATCCAGGGGCCCCACTGGTTGTTTAGCAGGCTTCCTGCTTCTGATGTACTTAAAAACATTTTGTTATTACCTTTTGAGTTTTTGGCTAGCTGTTTTTCAAACTCCTTTTTGGCTTTTCTTATTACATTTTTACATTTAATTTGGCAGTGTTTAGCTCCTTTCTATTTACCTCACTAGGATTTGACTTCCACCAGATCCTGTGCTCCACTCAGGAGTAGACAGAGAGTTGCCTCTCCCCTTGTGGGTTCCTGTACCAGCTGCTCCAAGAAACAGTCATATAAAGTATCAAGAAATTTTGTCTCTGCATTTCATCCTGAGGTGACATACCCAGTCAGTATGGGGATAATGGAAATCCCCAACTATTATTGAGTTCTTTAATTTGTTCGCCTCTCTAATCTCCCTTAGCATTTCATCATCACTATCACTGTCCTGGTCAGGTGGTTGATAATAGATCCCTACTGTTTTATTCTTATTAGAGCATGGAATTACTATCCATAGAGATTCTATGGAAAATGTGGATTCATTTAAGAGTTTTATTTCATTTGATTCTACATTTTCTTACACATATAGTGCCACTCCCTACCCCGCCCCCACCCCCGCATGACCTGTTCTGTCCTTCCGATATATTTTGTACCCCGGAATGATTGTGTCCCATTGATTGTCCTCACTCCACCAGGTTTCTGTGATGCCTATTATATCAATATCCTCCTTTAACACGAGGCACTCTAGTTCACCCATCTTACTATTTAGACTTCTAGCATTTGTGTACAAGCATTTAAAAACTTGTCACTGTTTGTTTGACTTCCCTTTTCTGATGTGTCTGATCCCTTATGTTAATGTTTCTCATCTGATCTGGCCCACACTTTATCCTCTTCCATCCTCTCCTCCTGACTAAAACCTAGAGAATCTCTATCAATAGGCTCTCCTCTAAGAGAAGTTTCTGTCCGATCCACGTGTGCCTCTGCAGCAATCGGCTTTCTCACATTGCACTGACTTCATTTTCATCAGGAGGGAGAATTCAGATTAGATGGTGCTCAGACCAGGGGCAACAGAAAGGTATGGAAAATGTGAACACTGAAACGAAATGTAGTGTATGTAAATACAGAATGTGAAATCCTATTGGTGTGGCTAGACAGAATAACCTCCGAGAAACCAAGTCAAATTCCTGACAGCCTACTTTATGTGAAGAATTTTTAATCTTACGTACTAGTGCTGTGGTTCTGGATTGACTACACTGATTTCCTCTCTTTGTGTCAATCATCTCTCTGATCAAAAGCCCTCTGAAGTTCCTGGGTCCTTCCTGCTCTGTTATTATCAGTACATATAAGCTGTGCAAGCTGCTGTGCTCTGTTCAGCAATCTAAGTCACACATGATCCAGCCCACTGCTCTCCCTGGCAGTTATCATTGTGTCAGAAACTACAATAAGTGAAGTAGTCTTTTAATATATATATATATAATAAATATCCACTGTAGCCTATTAAATGACAGGCAAATCAATTATCCCTTTAGAAGACTTTTAAAGTGACTTCATAGACGAGGTCGTCTTCTTTGCTAGTGGGTGGGGGATGCTATTCTTCCTTAAAAAGCTTAGTTAATGAAAAATCGCTTCCTTTTTTTATCCACTGTCAAAATCCACAAGGCCACATTTTCCTCTCAGCAAGTCAAAATGCAATTATCCAGTCTGTTCTTCTCTGTCTTACAGGCAGGAATCACTGCAGCATTTCTCAATTGTTACAAGGCTTTTACAGAAGGGTGAAGGGAAAGTTAACCTCTTTCCTGTTCTGTGGACATGCTAAATATACAGCAAATACAAATAATAATGAATAGGTCTTCACACAGAAATTGGACTGTGGCTGAGGGGAGCACTGGAAAGCATCATGCTCTGCGTGCAGATGGTCACTGATTCAAAACCTGTCTAATTCTGTTGCTCAGTAAGTGAAAGTGTTCTCTCAAAATACATGGTACATTCTCCATTTCTTGAAACCTTTAAATCAAGACTAACTGCCTTTCTGTATATGGATGCCCCCCAAAATAGTGCACATGGGATGCTCAACTGACCCCCCTCATGTCCACCCCCTCCTCCAGGGCTGTCTTCTGACCCTCTCCCCACTGACTCCCCATGCAGGCATTCACCTCATTGTCTGTACTTGTAGCAGGCCTTGAGGCTGTTGCTGAGGGAGTCTTACAGGCAGAGCAGAGGGGACTCGGGCTACTGGAAGCACGGTGGGGCTAGGTAAGCCCCAGGGGAATCCGTGGTGTAAGAGCCAGCCCCACAGCAGCAACAGAGAGGAGCAGCACTGACCAGCGCACTGCTCACTCACATCTGGCTCTGGCATGATTCAGAGGTGTGTGGGGTGAGTTGGCAGGTCCAAAACTGAGTGACATTGCGACATGGTGCCCAGGGTTTACAGTGCTGCTGAGATTTGGCCCCATGGTCCCTCCATCATGGCAGACTGTGGGGCCAAACCTGAGTGAGCAGTGGGGCGGCCAGTGCTGCTCCTCCTCACTGCTGCCTTGAAGCCGGCTCCTGTACCAGGGGTTCCCCCTGGGGGGCTGCTCAGCCTTGCCATGCTTCCAGCAGCCGGGCTGACAGTGATATGCACCGTGCATAATGTGTGTAAGGCCGCAGGTGTATCCCGCACATCTCCTGGGTGTGGTGTTCCTGTCCCATCTAGTGGCACTGAGACCACTAGAGAGAGAGATTAATGAGTCTGCTGTACAACCTCAGCTAAGAGCCGGATGGCTTTTAGCTCAAGCTGTAGAGGCTCATGCACTAAGCTCCAGAGGTCCCAGGTTCAATCCCACCCGCTGATGACCAAGGCCTGTTGGTGTTACACAGGCACTATTGCTTCTGAAAGATATGCTTTAGTCAAATGTAGGTTATTGGGCTCAATACAAGAGTAAATGGGTGAAATTATGTGGCCTATATTATATAGGTGGTCAGACTAGATGATCTAATGATCCCTTATGGCCTTCATAGTTTCAGAAATTTTAATTCTTTTTCATTCTTCTGCTTAATGGTACCTATGTATCCTGGTGCTGCATATGCACGCTCACTCTAACATGCATGGAGTACAATAGATCTAAGTATATTATTCAGAAACCATACGAAATGCATGTCTAATAAGTAAAATTGGAATGAGTGGGGGATGATAAATGAAATTTATTTGCTTTATATTTTCTTCATATGTTTTCCTCATTTGCTATTGATAGATGTCCTTCTAGTTTACTTTTGCTTTACAGATTTGCATTGGCTATTTTTCCGAGAGAGATATATATATCTAATTTCATCAATTATGCTAGTGAGCATATTTGTTTTGTGGTATGGCTACCTCAAAAATTATTTGAATAACTGGTGGGTGTTGTAGGGGTGAGGAAATGGGTGGTCACAGATTAACCAATACTCACTATTTCAAATGGCAAGTTCTGTTTCTCCTAAAGACCAAGGCATGCAAGTAATCCATGTTTGCTGTGTTTTATTGTTAAACATATGCTGCTTGGAATTATGCTGCTGTTGCTCTTGTGGAATGAATTTGTTTTTCTCATTAGACATAAATAACTTTGATCTCCAAAACCTGTCACTTACTTTCAGAGTGTTTGAAATATGAGCTTTATGTATTAATCCACCCCTTCAGGATGTGGGACAGCCAATCAGGATCCTGCTGCAGTGAAAATGATCCTTTCAATGAAATTACAGGCCTCCACTAGAAGCTACTCTAAAAGTGTTACAGTATTCCCATTGCTGTTTTACCTCTTCCCTCCCACCCCATATAATAATTTGTCCTTGTTTTCATATGTATACACAATTATATGTATAATTAGGTTATTCAAGGGCTATATTTTTGTAATTTGATTGGTATGCACTTGCAAAATTCTCAACATAAATGTGTAAAGAGAAAAATATATTAAGATGTTATCTATTTAGTACTAGGAAAGGAGGGATGTTTGATTCCTTTCTGTCTACTACAAACTGGAAAACTTTTGCTTTTCCTTCTCTCTGAGACTGGGAAACAACCCCCAATAATGACATCCCTTCTTTATCTTCAGAACAGGTGCAAAACCAACTGACCTTCCCTAAAAAGAGAGATAAGGTATGGGAATGAGAAAGAGATAGATGAGCTTTGGATCAAAGGTTATCCAATCCATTTAAAGGTTTAAACTGATCCAGGTTTGGCAATCACTTTCCCAGGCAGCAGACGAGAAAAACTGACTTCATGGTCACAGTCACTCTATCATATAAACCTTAAAGAAACAAACAAAAGCCAAGTTCCTGGAATACAAATCCAGAGAGTACATGAGCAAAAGCAATTTCATTACTCTTTTTACTCATGGGTAATACTTCTATCAGAGGTCCCAGTCCTGCAACTGGGTCTGCAGGAGCAGATTCCTGCTCCCACACAGAACTTCACTGACTTAATGTGCGCAAATGGGTTCTCCCATGTGGAATCAGTTGCAGGACTGGGATCAAGATTAGATGATACAGTAGTAAAAATGAATGCTTACACTTCTGGTGCTAGCATTGTTGCAATGTTTCCCATAGGGATTACTGGTTAAGAAAACTGCTAGTGCAAATAAGGCCAAATAGTGATTACTGAATATGAAAAAGTGTCATTAATACAAAAGTGCAATTAATACAAAATCTTTTAATTCTGTTTGTGAATTAAGTAAAAGGTGATATCCTGAAAGGTCCTGACTTGACAGCCCAGATAACTGGTGAGTTTGATCCACAATCAGATACAGCAAGGACAGCAATGGAGCTAGTTGTCCCACCTTAGGCCTGTGTTCCCAGAGGGAGATACCAGCAGTAGTGGAGAGAGTTCCCTCTCCTTATACATTCAATTCTGTGGCCTCTCTGCTGAGGCTGCCAGTGCCAAGGTCCTTCTGGGGTCCCTTCCAACCCTTATATTCTGTGATTCTATTTAACTGGGATTTGGTCCTGCTTCGAGCAGGGGGTTGGACTAGATGACCTTCTGGGGTCCCTTCCAACCCTTATATTCTATGATTCTAAGGTGCAAGTTATGATGGTGGGTATTATTACTCCAAATTATCACTTTTATGATTTGTGTTGTGATAGAGAGCCTAATCTGGATTGTAACCCTGGCATACTAGGTGCTGTACAAACACATAGTAAGAGACAGCCCAGGCTCCAGAGAGTTTAGGGTTCAAATAGGCAAGATAGATTAGGGGAAAGAGAGGCATGAGTGATTCGCCCAAAGTCGTCAGGATAGGAAACTGATGACTAGAGTGAAAAGCACCCACATTTGATTAAAGAAATATGCAAGCCACATGATCCGTCTAGGAGCGTGACACTGTGTATAAGCAATATGGGACATGTCTGATTGCAACACCCCTTTGCAAAATCATTTTTCAGAGGCGGGAGAGACTTTCAGAACTCAAACTGCTTCACAATTAGATCTCTCGTGAGGCGGTCTTCCGCCCCCCAAGTGTCCGGGACCCCTGCAAGGCATGTGGTTGTGTCATCCGAGTGGTCCCTGTCCCGCAACAGCCCCCCCGCCTCAACTGTCTGGAAGAGAGGAAGGAGGCTGGGAAACAGGAACCCCTCCAATCCCAACCAGCAGATGGCCCCCTGGGCCTCTCTCTTTCTCTCTCCCGGCAGGTTCTGTGGCTCCGGCGAAAGCAAGGAGGGGCTGCTTAATGCCCCTAATTTGTCCTCTCTCTCCCTCTGCGCATGGCGTGTGCCTAGAAACTCTCCCGGCGGCGGGCAGGGCTGCCAACATGTCTCCCTGAAGGAGATGCTCTTGGCGGCGGGCGGGCAGGCGCGCGCGCGGCGCTGCCCGGGCCCCCGGGCGGGTGTGTGGCGGCGGCGGCGGCGGCGGCGGCGGCTTCCCGGCCGCGGACCGCTCTCGCGAGGGGAGGCGAGCGGCTCGGGCTCGGGCTCGGGCTCGGGCGGCGGCGTAGAGCCCTCCCCGGGGCTGCGCGGGACCGGCCGGGAGCGAGGAATTTCCACCTCCGCCCACGCCTTCCGCTGGCGCCGCGGGGCCCGTCGCTGCCCGCCGGGCGGGGAGGGGAAGGAGGAGGCGGCGGAGGAGGAGACTGCAGGGGAGCGGAGAAGGAAGGAGCCGCGGGGGCTGCGCGCTGGAGCCGCGGGTGACCCGCCCCTGGAGAGACCCCGGCACCGGAGCCGGGCGGAGCCATGGAGCAGTAACCCCTTGAGCCCTTCCAGCGCCGCCACTTGTCCCGTCCCCCCCCAAACCAGCCGCGCGCGCCCGCCCGCCCGGCCCCGTTTTGCTGGCGCGGGGATTGGGACGAGGGAGCGAAAGAGTTTCGCCCGCAGCGCCGCCGCCGCCGCCCCCCGCCAGGGCCACGATGAGCGAGGAGAGCTCCGAGGTGCCCCGGGAGCAGCTAGGTACGAGTCGCGTTTCTCTCCCTCCTGGGGGGCGGGGGGAAGGACGAGTCTGTTTGGGGTCCGAGCCTGCTGGGGAGGCGGCGGGCAAGCGGGGAGGCCATCATGGGGCGGGTGGCGCTGGCCATTGCCCGCCGGAGCCGGGCCGGGGGGAGGCGTGGTGGGGAAGGTGCCGCGAGGGCGAAGGTAGGGTGGGGGATTCAGCGAGGGAAAGCCAGGCTGCAGCGCCTCTGTTTTTTTCTTTTTTCCCTTGGCACTGCTGCTGGAGAGAGTTGCTGCTGGGGGGTGGGGTGGGAATTACAGCCTTTCAAGCCCTAGAAATAGCAGCCCAGTCCGGAGCGTTCAGCCGCTGTGAGCCAACGAAAACCGGAGTGAAAGCCCCGTTTCAGGGGCTGAAAAGTAGACCGGGCATGTCCCCACCCTGGAAACGCATAGTGACACTATACATGGGCCTTCGTGACAGCACCGCATACAGCAGTGGTTCTCAAGCGGGGGTGCACCGAGGTCTTCCAGGGGGTACTCAACTCCTCTGGATCAGTGTTTCTCAGCCTGGGGGTTGTGACTCCCGGAGGGGTCAGGGTATGGGTTTAGAGGGGTTGCAAATGCGGGGCCTGCATTAGGGGGTGGGAAGCAGGTCAGTTGCCCAGGGCCTCACACCACAGGGGGCTCCGCAAGGCTAAGTTACATGCTTCAGCCCCGGGTAATGGGGCTCGGGCTTCAGCCCTGCTATGCAGGGCACTGGCTTCAGACAAGGCTCACAAGTCAAAAACAGGAAGACAAATCAGCCTCCTGAAATCGGTACAGTAGTCTGGAAACTACCTGAAAGCGGTACAGTAGTTGTGAGAATCACTAACATACACTGTGTCAAGGTTGCAGTCTATAAACGGCAGTCCTTGAAAGAAGTAGCCTATAGATTCAACATGGAAAGCAAGTGGTTAAAGGACTGTTGTTTTTATTTAACTTGTAATAGCAAGAAAATTTATAGTTTAAAACTACTTTTAACTTCTCCATTTCCTTTTATGCCCTTATGCATATTTATGGTGCCATATACAATTGTTTGGAGCCCTTTGAAATACCTGTGCATAAGGGTATGAGTGAGGGAGGATATTTCAGAGAGCCTTAACTTTGACATTTTCTTAGCTTTTGACATGTTAGAACATACACTTAATTTTATTCCAGCGTATATATCTTTTTGTAATTTAGTTCTCTGGGCATGCAATGTGTAAGGTAGTGTACAAAGAAAAAACTATTTGTTTATTACTCTCCACAAATCACAACTGATCACAAGTGGTGCTAAAGCTGCTTGAGAGCTTCTATGCCATGAATTATTAGTATAGTAGGTGGTGGGGCTAGGTGTAGACAGAGAACATTTTGAACAATCAGCTTTTTTTTGTCTGCCTTTAAAACAGCCAAATATGTTTAACTGTTGAGCAGCTAGCATGTGTTAACGTTGTGAATGGATTTCCACTATAAATTAATACGTGATGGGTTAAGGTGTGTCACTTATGCTAAGAGAACCATGGAGCAAAGCTGAGTCATTATGACACGTCTTCCACAAACAAGACATTAGATTGTACCATAAAGTACCAACATCTGTTACTAACTTGAGTGAAATTTCAGAATTTTGCTCTGATCTTGCAAGCTTATCTACATAGGCAGACTTGCTATTGCAAGTTAAATAAAAACAGACTTCTAAGCACTGGCTTTCTATGCTGAATCTACAGGCTACTCTTCTCAAGGCTTGCCGTTTATATATAACAACCTTGACACAGTGTATGCCAGTGGTTCTCAAGACTACTGTACTGCTTGTCACCCTCTCACTGAGAGCCAACTATACTTCAGTGGGTCCAGGGTTCTGTTCACACAGATCAGCATACAGTATTGGGGGCCTTAGTGCCTGTGTCTAATTCGTATTTTTGTTTGCTTACATAATTTATTATGAAGAGAACACTCTGGTCATAGTGGAGTGTTTCATAAGGAGGAAAATTTAATTTTCTTGCTAGACAATTCAGGTTCCCTAGTGATCTGAGAGCTCTGTGAAAAGGACATTGAGCAAAACTTAATGGGTAAAACACATCTGATGAAGTGAGCTGTAGCTCACGAAAGCTCATGCTCAAATAAATTGGTTAGTCTCTAAGGTGCCACAAGTACTCCTTTTCTTTTTGCGAATACAGACTAACACGGCTGTTCCTCTGAAACCTGTCAAAAATGGCTAGACTGGGAATCAGAACTGCCACATGCTTCCTATGTGACCTTCAGCAGGTCACTTGGGACACAATATTCAAAATAATTTTGAAACACTTGCAGCCTGGTTTAAGTGGTACTTGGATCACAGGATGGGTACCCAGAAATGGAGACCATCAAAATAAGTGCGTACTTGAAAATATGGGCCTTAGCTTCCTGTTGCCTCATGTTTCTGGTCTGTAAAATGACTTGAAAAATGCACTTGCTAGTGATGGGTAGGAAACGTTCTTTATGTGGGGAATTCTGTAAAATTTTAAAAAAAAGTTTCTAGCTCTTAGTTACAAAGATAACCTTAGTGTGAATTGGTGCCATGAATTTTTCCTGAGTCTCTACTCCAGTGCCTCTGATGGTCCTTTATAGCTTTCCCAGCCAACAGCACTGTGAAATGGACAAGTTTGTAATCAGTTTTGCTGTTGCTATTTAAAACCCTGTGTGAAACTGACAAGAATCAAGTCAACTTCATTCTGCTGCTGCTTGAGAAAGCTGTGAACAGTGGCAGAAACACTTGGAGCTATTAACTGGGGAGGAGGAATCAAAAGATAAAGGCTGGGATGAGGCTGGGTAAAGTTGTAGAGATACCACCAGTACTCCTCTGACAGCAGCCATGTGGCCTGGAGGGACTAAGTTTCTGACTACTGCTGGCTGGAAAACAGAATTCCCCTCCTGAAAAAAATTTCAAGTGTTTTGAAAAAAATGTTCATCCCAAATTCGCAGGATGGATTTGAATTAAATCGAAGTGATTTAAATCCATGATTTAAATCCATGATTTAAATCACTAGTCAGGAAGACTCAATTTAATCATGGATTTCTACATAAAAGTGCATTCTTGTTGGTTGGTATAACCTTGGTACATATTCTTCACAACTCAGAGATAGATGTAGGTTTCATTTTTAAAAGGTACACACTATACATTTTTAAAGTGATTTATTTTGAAAACTTTTCAGATTAGTTTTACAGCTATATCGGAAAATGAATGATTGTTTGGTTATTTCATTTACCAAAGGTAATTGAAGCAGATAGTTCACCTCCCAGTGACCTCATAAATATCTCAGATTCAACAGGTTAATCATTTATATTTGGAAGATTTTCTTGCCATGCTGTATTAGGAGGAGAACATCACCAGACAGACATTTAAATTGTTTTATTTAACTAAAACAACAACCATTGTATTCTGGATTTTTTTCTTCAACAGCAAGCATAATATTTTAACAAAACAAGCATATGAAATTTTGAATTTAGTTCAACATCCAATTTTTTAAAAATCAGGTTTGTTTTTGTTAAAATTGTTTTTAACTAAAATAGTTAAATGAAATATATATTGTTTTTTAAAAAAATTAAATTGACTGTGTCAGCCAGATCAACATGAGAAACTTAAAAGATTGGCTTCTGCAGGTAACTCAGTTGTCTTCACCTTCATTTTCCTGTTTGTTCATAATCTGGAAAAGAAAAACAAGCTTTCCTGCTTTTTCAGGTCCCAAACAATTTCTCAATTTGGAATGAATTAGTCCAAAGGAAATATTCTCTCTACACTTGCAGAAGAAGCTACTGCTGTTAAAAGTGAGATGATCACTTCAACAGTCTCTGAATCCAAGTGCTTAAGTGACGTCCACCAGTACACTGGTGTGACTTTCTTTAAAACATCATCAGCAAACATTTATTTCTTGAATGGTTCACTCTTAGCTTTGAAGTTTATTATAGTTGGCATTATGGAGGGATGATTGCTGGAGGTCCATGTCATAGCCAACTCCTCTTCTTCAGTAGTTAACATTTGACCTTGGTACTGAGTATTGAGAATATTTGCAAGAAAATGAGCTGGAGATAGTGCTTGTCCCATTCCTTTTTTCAGTGCTTGTAATTTAACTCTGTCATTGCATAGTTCTCTTTTTAAGATCTCACTCCGTTCCTTCCAAATTTCAACAGCGTCAGCAATAAAACCGCTATTTCCCTGCATTCAAGGCTACAGAAGTAGTATTCAGGGTACTCAGCATGTGTTCAACATTTCTCGTAAGCCCAACGTTGAGAACTTTGGCTGTGACAGTGCCATTTATTTTTTCCCGATTTTGTTCACAAACTGTCATCAGATTAGGCCAGTTCTTGATACAGTGCTCAAAACAGTGCACTGCTGAGTTCCATTGCACGTCTTGTGGGAGAGTTAGCTTGGTTCTTCCCACTTTTTTCGGAGCAGCTGCTGCAAAGTGGTTGTTATGGAAGTATTTTGCAATTTCAACAACATTAGCCTTTATTTCTGGAGCACTGAAGTCTTTGGCTAGGAGGTGCATCAAATGAGCACTGCAACCGCATGTTGTTAGCTTGGGACTCTCTTCTAAATAATTTCTTCTCATCTTGGATACATTTGAAGAATTGTCTGTGACCAAGCTGCGTACTAGACATTTGAATTTTTTTCCACAGTTTGTTACAGCTTTTACTGCTGCTTCTTGTAAGTATTCTGCTGAGTGTGCATTTCCTTATGTATCAATTGCTTCTGTACGGAAGACATTCCCTTCTTCTGTTGTCACGTGCACATACAACAGGATCATTGTGGACGTTGCTCCACCCATCAAGACTCAGGTTAACAATTTCACTCTCTAGACCTTTTGCACACTGCTCAATTTCTCTTTCCTATACTTTATCCAGCAATTTGCCTGCAACATCTGCTCTGTAGGGTGGACTGTATCCTGTTCTTAATGACTGAACCATGTAAATGAAGAGGGGTTCTCAATCAAACGGAAAGGAGAGTTTGTTGCATAAACAAAGTGGGCAATTTTTTCATCAATTACCTCTTTTTGTAATCTGCTGGTTCTTATCACAAACTTATCTATGGTTGTTTCTGGATGATGGAGATTTTTTTTTTTCTTTTTACTACAGGTGATACACAGTGGCTGTGACATACATGATGTGACTGAAACACTGTCATGGGCAGATAACTTTGAAACTATAGAAAATGATGGGGATCTTGAAGGTGGATAGTCTTCAGAATCCTGTCTGTTGAGGATGGATTCTCCTAAACAAAATAAGTCAATGCAATTATTTAATTATTATTACCATACTGCTCATTTAGTATTACTCATTGCATTCACTGACACTCAGTACTACTTTAAAGGTGAAATTGTAAAAGGGAGACCTGCCCATTTCAGCTCTTTATTTTTTATCACAAGTGCTTCTAAAATGATAGTATCATAGAGTAAGAACTGTATATTTTTTGCTCAAACATGAGAATTCAAGAATAGTCCAGAAGGAAGACAGGCAGTCCTTAAGAAAGAAGTATGAAATAAAAAAGTTTACCAACCTGAAGATCCTACATGTTCAGACATGTTCCTTTCATCATCTTCAACGCAACTTCCTCCTGAGAAGGAACACTTCTCATGATGTTGTTTCATTCAGGCAACGAGGCCTTGCATTTTTTTGTTGCACTGTTTGCATTTTGCACGCATGCCTGTCTTACCCACAGGTAGAGGGACTTCATTAAAATATTCCCAAACTGGGTCTCTTTTATGGCCTGCTGCCATTGTAGGTTTTCCCTTCAAGTAAGAGCGTGATTTGGTAGATCTCAAATCAGTGAGGGCTACACTCAGAAAGACCTCAAGACTTCTGGAATATGCTGCTCAAACAGTTTCACTTTTGTTTCTACTGCCTGTCCCTCCTTTCTCACATTTATCTCCAGACTTCTTCTCCTTGTCCAGATCTATTCCGCCCCCAACAATCTTCTATTCATTGAACTTTTTGCAACTTTGCACTTTTAGAGAGAGAGAAGGGATTGACTCTGTGTATACAAATTTGCAGAGGGGGAATAGGGTTGAGGTCTGTTATTTCTCACCTCTATGTATTATTTATTTACTTAAAAACATTTTTGCTGTTATCTCTGGAGACACAAATCCAGGGTTTGAGAACTGTAAAACTAAGCATCTCTGATGGTATCTTCTAGACTGAGCCCCGAGTCCCATTGGGTAGATGGAAAGATTAACCTAAATAATCTATGCAGAAGCCCCTGGAATCCCATGAGATTGGGTCCCTCATCCATGAACTGTTGGAACTCATTTACAAATCTTTTCTTAAACATTACATGAATATATTGTCTCATACTATAGAATTAGAATTTATAATCCCTATTCCAAGATGAAATACATGATAGCTCAAAGATATCTTAATTAAAACTATCTTTAGATAGGTTTTTTCCTCAGTAAGCATTTTATTTAAAAAAAATCTAATTAAAATAAAAATTGATTTTTTAAAATTTTTTTAATCATTTTTATCCACAGTGCAAATTGGGATAAAAAGACAAAAATTTGAAATGTTTCATGGGAGAGAAAGTCTCTAATTCCATTTTTCAGGAGAACTGAAATGACATTTTTCAGCTTGCTCCCGGGCTTGCCCAACTTCCTGGGGAGTGAGCAAGAAAGCCAGTCAGGAAGTCCGAGCCCCTGGGAGTCTACCAGATGGACTGCCACAGATCCAGGGAGCCCAGTAACCTGTCAATCAGCCAGTGTGGGAGCAGGCTGCCTGGCCAGCCACAGGATTTTCTGATGCAAAATTGAAATATTATCTCAAAAAAATTTAGATTTTCTGGAAATAGCATTTCCCATTGGAAAATCATTCCAGCAGAAAATTCCTGACAAATTCTGTTTCTGACTCATTGTCATACTACTGCTTCCTGCTTGCAGAAATCTGTGGCTTTGTCTAGGCAAGTATGAAAGGTGTGGTGTTAGTTCTAACACATTTTAACTAATACTTGAAAAATTTAATATAGACAGGGGACAATGCCTTTAACATGTGTTTAAACGGATTGAGTTAGAGCCTAGTTGGGAAGCCTATGTTTTGGCTTTTAACACCACTCCTTTAAATCTTAGCATAAATAAGGGCAAAGTGAAAGAAAAGATAATTTGCCTTTTAAAAAGTACCAGTTATGTACGTTTGAAAGGCCTTTTTCCTCCCAAGTACCATTTTTTCTCTCTCAAAAAAGAAAAGTGAATGTAATACTTATAAGAGGTGATAGATTGACTGCCCTTGTGGCTGAATTCCTCTCTTTATCCACCCGTGACAGTAATAGTGTAAGCTTCCTGACATTACTTCATGGACAGGCTTGAGGCCTTAAGAGAAGAGTGGTTAGTTTGGTCTTTATGTTCATTCAGTACTTGGTTGCTGTGCTGAGAGTGTCAAAAATTATGTAAATTAATATAAGTTTGGGTGTTGGTTCCATGAGGTGCATATGTAACCACTAGGCCTTGGCCTGAAACCAGTACTGCATTTCACAGAGCCTCTGTACAGCAGTCAGTGGTTAACATCTGGAACTGGGCTGGATTTCCATCATAAATTAGGTGTGGAAAAACTCTGTATTCTATTATTAGAGCCATCTGACCACCAAAATATTAACAATAAAGGGCTGAATTGTGCTGCTACAGCATGTCCATTGACTTCAACAGGGTTTTCAGATGAAGTGAGAGCATAAGTTTGTTCATAGTGTTTTAAAGTAGTGAAGAATGAGCCATTTGATTTTTCACATACAGTAGTTGGTTCAGCCAGGTTATAAGCGGTGCTCCCAAGGTGGCTTGTCTTGGGGATATTTTTAGTATCCCAATAGAATGGGAACAGTGTAGAGCAGTGGTTCTTAAACTTTTTTTTTCACAGACCACCTGAAAATTGCTGAGGGTCTCGGTGGACCACTTAATGATCTTTCCAAATATTGTTTGTACTGGTCGCTAACTATAGTAAAGCGCTTTGGATAAAAACCCCTTAATATAAAGGGGTTAATATAAAAAAACCCTTAATAATAATCTTTTTTTGTTCTACAAATAAAAGCACACAACTCATATTTTAATATCAATAGCCTTACCTTTCTAATGTGATGGATGTGTCCTCTCTTCCTCGCTGCGGCAGCTCCTGAGCTGGGGCTGGGAAGGAGGGGGAGGTCTCGCCCTCTCTCTCCCACCGCGGCAGCCCCCAAGCTGGGGCTGGGAAGGAGGAGGGGTCTCTCCCCCGACACAGCAGTCACAGAGCTGAGGCTGGGGAGGAGGGCCACCTCTCCTCAGCAGCTGCAGCCCTGGAGCTGGGGAAGTTGCCTCTTTCTCTAGTCGCTGCAGCCCTGCACATCCCAAATCCCCCCCACCCCCTCTTCTCAGCCCACTGCCCCCTCCCATCTACCCCCTATTCTCCTCAAGGCCACCACCTCACCTTACATGTGCATCTTCTCCAGGGTACAGGCACCTAATAAGTGGAGCCACACCTGCATGTCTCCATTAATTAGGTGGGTGGCCCTTCATTCTCTTGTGTGTGGCTGCCCAGGTGTGCATCTTAGGGGGAACTATCCGCTGACCACCTGAATGGAGTTCGCAGACCATGGACCTCAGTTTGAGAATCTCTGGTATGGAGAAATATGAAATGACATTCCGCTATGTGCAGCGTAAGACTTTAGTATAAGTCTAATCTCTACTCAGGACAACAGACTTGTTCATTAAGTAGCTGAGTATATGACAAACTTCTCATAAATTAATTGTGGCTTTATTTTTTTATTGGAGTCAGACTGATGTGTGCAGCAGAGAGGTGCAGGGTGGAAAAATGTCAGTTAATACAATAAGACTGAGGAATTTTCCCTGAAAGTTTGAAAATATTGTTTGTTTTTTTTTTTTAAACTCTTCTTGACAATGGAAGTATTGATTAAGGTGTTCTCCATTATTTCAGAAAGTATCAAGGATGTTATTGGGAGGAAGATTAAAATTTCAGTGAAGAAAAAAGTAAAGCTAGAAACCAAGGGAGATAAAGTGGATAACAAAATATTGGTAAGTACAGTATAGTAACTCTAATTAAAGTAGATGAACATTTAGGAGAAGCTCATTTCAGCTATTGTTAAGAAACTAATTCTCCCCATGGAAAATTGTCTACATGTACTCTGAGCAATGTATCACTTGTTTTCTCTATTTTCTTGCCTTGTGTGGTTGAAAACTGTGCATATATCTCTAGGTTATTGGTTATAACATCCCACAGGTTATTCTTGTTGTGGTCTGACAAACTTTTGAGTGACCATATCCCAAAATAAAGGGGACTGTTTATGGATTCCTTGTGTTCCTTAGACTCTCATGGACATCAGTGGGAATTCTGAGTGAGCAAGAAACACAAGATCAAACCCATAAAGAATTGTATCTCTTTTAAGAATTTTTAAATTGTGTCAAACACTGTGTTTCACTTGAGGCTAGAGACACTGCCAAACAGTGTAACACTGTCTAGTCTTTTAAGAGATTAATCTATTATTTGTATTTGTTTGTTTTGCATAGGTTGAGGCTATTATAGTTAAGAGTAAATGCTCTTTGTATGTGACTCTATCATTATTTCTAAAACTGTCCAGGAGGAAAAAGTAAAGTTAATCTCATTCAAGTATATTTTCCTGTTTTCTCAAGGCTAATATGTCTGTCCTTTTAGATAAGCAGAGAACTGTAGTAATGTGTTGGTACTGGTACATATTCTCCTCTTGCATACTTGGATTTGTATTTAAAAACAAACAAACCAAAAAAACCCCATCACAATGCTTGGGCATTCATTTGCCAGTGTGTTTGATACGTACATGTGGGGAGAAGCAGAGAAAGATAATGAAGTACAAAGACTGTAAGAACAGATTTAAAAATTTTATTAAAGCTAATGTTAAAAAATTATATAATACATAGGTTGGGAAAAGTGTGTCTGTACATCTGTGTATAGTGCTTAAATCATCCACAAATATAAAGTTTTCAAAAGTCATATGATACATAGAGTACGTAATCAGCAATAATCCAAATTTAGGTGAATAGATTTAACAATACAGTTTAGATATTAGAATCCGAATGCTCTGGTACATCACTCATGAAAAGTTGTACAGAGATTTGGTTGTGAGAGGAGATTTTCCCTCAGTAATTAAGAATTAGGTAGGTTGTCTATTTAGAAAATACAGTCCATGAGGAAAGTATTTCAGTTACTTTCCTGACTGTGCTTTACTACTATAAAATTTTGCGGGATATTTTGAAATGGAATGCACTGTTTACTGTATCAGTAAAGTTATAGATTTCAAAGTTTTGTTGCCAAGAGCAGGTTCTTATAGTTGGTGACAAGAGGCACTGAGTTGATATTATTTGTGTTTTGGAAACAAGTTTATTTCTTAAATCTAAATGTGTGAATAGTTTGCATTCTGTCTTTATAAAGTATGTTGGTTATTCCTGAGCAGTAGTGATGTTGATAATGGTCTATCTGTCTGTGAGGACAACTACTTAAGGAGTTTGAAATATCTTCTGCGTAACATCTGTCCAAGTATCTTTTTATAAGCAACTCTAGGGCCTACAGTTTCTATTAGGTTGGGAATGTGAATGTTGATTGATAGCCACTATTTATTTGAAAGCCATGTTTACAGAGTAGGCTGACAGATTCACTGAAGCAGTAACACTTGATTGACTTTTGACTTACACAGAATCATTATTGTTATCAATAGCAGAATATACTGTGGAAATATTGTCTACTGTTCAGGATTGATGGAAAATACTCTTTAAAATGATAGTGTCAAGATTAGCCTGGGTCTGCGTGAGGCAGGTTTTATATTTCTTTTTTCAAGTTTTGTGACTTCGTGTATGAATTTTATTTTAAATGTATAAGCTTAAATCGTGTCCTGTCTGCACAGTGAACATTTTTATCCACCTACACACAGTACATGGCAGTAAAAGAATGTCAGGCTTTCAACCTGTAAGGGATATTTTGAAAGGACATCAGTAAAACTTTTAAAAATGTGATGACTCAGATAATTTTGTCTCTTTTTTGAAATCTAGTCTCCTAAGCTCTCAGCTGGTGATTTTAATGTTTTATGACTGGCTAGATCTGCCTCTTTTTTATGAGTTACAAAAGTGTGTGAACATTTATATAAAAATGTCTCATTCATTGCACAGGAAGGAGGCTGTTGTCTGTAGGACTCCTGCCTCGCTTGTTGCAGAATTCGGAAGGTGTACACCTATTGCACACTGCCTAGAGGAACTCCGCTCAGAGGCATGAACAGAAAAGGGATGGATGGCCATCTTGGCCATCGCCAGGAGGAGGCTGATGAGGAGGTCTTGCCACTGGGTTGGGCCATGGATGGGCTATGCATAAATGAGGAGGTTGGGGGGAGAAAGGCAACCAGAACTGCATAAGAGGTTCTGGAGGAGCTGGAAGAGGGTCTTCAGTCAGTCATACATTTAGGTAGGGTATGCCAGAGTCTCCCTCTTGCTGCAGAAAGGATAGGTGTTGTGGGAGTTTATATACTATGCCAGGTACGTGCCCATGATCATGGCTCCATGGAGGAGCAGCCAACTAATATCCCTGATGGGCCGTGGAACCACAGTGGGGTACAAGCTGGCCCACTGGAGTTCTTCTCCCTCCTCAGGTGGCTGCAGGTCCTGCCATTTTGGTGTGAGAGTGGGACAAGAGGGGCAAGGAAGTAGATGGTAGGAAGCATGAACACATATAGAGGTTTCCTAGGCATGGTTTGGAAATAGTCTGTCTGGATGTCATTTGGTTGATTTATTACTTATTGTGGGTGGCCAAGGAGGCTCATGGGGATCAGGGTTATGTACCTGTTGTGGTTTCCAGGAGACAGTGGGCCTCAGACCACCCATAGCTAAAGACACTCCCCTTTAACCAGTGAGGAGGGGCCAATGAACCCAGGCCACAACTGAATACTGGGGACAACAAATGAAAAAACAGTAATGGGAGTGAAGATCATAAGGTATAAATCCACCCAAAACTAAAAGCCTGCCCCTTCAGCCAAGGGGGCGGAACCACTGATACCAGGCTACTAGTGACTTCTCAGGACAACAAATAAAAATACTGTACGGGAGTGAGGTCAAAGGCTATTAATGAGGGTTCCAGAGGGGGACACCAAGCAGAGAATCCCAGACAGCACCCACTGCTCCTCATAGGTGTCTAAGGAGTCGGTGGACTCTGTGTGGAAGTATAAATGGACAAGGGAATGGAAATAGGCCCAACAGAGCACCTCCCCTCCTCCTCCTGCTATGATGAATGGCTGACTTGGCCAGTATCAGAAGGAGGTTGATGAGGAGGTCTTGTGACTTTGTGGGGCCATGGATGGAGTGTGCTAGGACAGGAACTGTGGGGAGAAGAACAGCCAGAACCTCAGTAAGAGGTTCTGGAGGAGCTAGAAGAGGGGCTGCAACCTGACGCAGTGTGCTGGGGTCTCCCTTTTGTCACAGAAAGTACAAGTGTCAAGAGTTTATGAATCACCACATGATGTCTCTGGTGAGCTGTGGTACCGGAGTTGAGTACAGACTGGGTCCACCGGGGTTCTTTGCCCTCCTTAGGTGGCAACAGGTCCCATGTCACTTGGTATTGGGGCAGGCTGTGAGGGCGAGAAAGTGAATAGTGTGACGTATGAGTGTATACAGATGTTTCCTGGATGTGGTTCGGAAGTGGACTGGCTGGCTGTTATTCAACCGACTTAGGTTGCATGTCAGGGGTGGCCAGGGAGGCCCACAACAATCAGGATTGTAAAGGCAGAGGCTTGCAAAAAGAGAAAAGATGGTTTCCTGGTTCAGGCAATTTGCTGCCCTGGGAAACTGGATCCTATACCTTCCCCAGCCACAGAGTTGCTGTGTGATGCTGGGTAAGTTACTAAAACCAAACTTTTCCCCTGATGGTAACTAATGGTGTGTTCCTCTTGCTGAGGTTTCATTTGCAGAAATTCTGAGCACTCTGCAACCAAAATCAATGAGAGCTGTACTGTCAACATAAAAATCACGATTTAATGGTAAGTACTCTAAAAAATCAGGTATTAGCCATCCCAAATTGGGCAACCAAAATTAATGGACATATTATACCTTAATCTTTTTATGCTTCAGTTCTAATAGTGTGCAATGAGGAGAACACAAAATATTGAATAGTTTACTCATTAGTTGAGCACCATCCATCTTGTGCACTGAATGAGGCAGAGTCCTGTAGAAAAAATGTTAATGAAATTAAAAACCATATCATAGTATATGGGCACAAGGGGGCTGATTTAAGCGTGCCCTTAATTCTGGCATTTCCTAGCTTTGGAGTGCTTGACTTTGCAACCTTAGCGCTCTTTTAGCATAGGTTTGTGTGCATTAAAACAGTGATGTTTAAAATATATTTGCCAAGGGTCAACATATTTTAAAATACCACTCGTTTTCCCAGTCTATACCAGTCCAGAGAGGTTAAGTGATGTGCTCAAGATCACAGAGGAAGTGTGTCAAAAGCTAGGAATAGAATCCAGGTCTTCTGTTTCCCAAAGCAGTGTTTTAATTACAAGACCTTTTATTCTTCCTTCACAGTAAAATAATACAAAAAACCCCAGCTCTTCAAGAAAATGAAATTATTTAAAAATTACTGCACTTTGCAGGTGGCTAAATGCACATGACCTATGGCCTTGCAATGGAAAATATATTCAAGGTACTGTGGATTTAGGAGCATAACATTAGGCACTGAAGTTGAAAACCGTGAAGTTGTGACTTAGCTTGTCGCATATTTTTCACTTTTTATAGTGAGCTTTTTGCTTCCGTAGTTTCCACTTACCATTATTTTCAATTCGTCATAATGATGTGAGCAATAAACATGGCAAATGTGACTTACAGTAGAATCCCAGAGTTGCGAACACCAGAGTTACGAACTGACCAGTAAACCCCACACCTCATTTGGAACCAGAAGCATACAATCAGGCAGCAGCAGAGACTGGAAAAAAAAAAAGAAGCAACAACAGTACAGTACTGTTAAACATAAACTACTCAAAAAAAAAAAAAAAGGAAAGCACATTTTACTTCTGCAGAGTAAAGTTTCAAAGCTGTATTAAGTCAATGTTAAGTTGTAAATTTTTGAAAGAACAACCATAATGTTTTGTTCAATTACGAACATTGCAGAGTTACGAACAACTTCCATTTCCGAGGTGTTTATAACTCTGAGGTTCTACTATACCTTAAATGCTGATCTCCAGCTTGCAGCCTGAAAACTGTAAGTCAGCTACAAGAACCCCAAAATTACTTCAATGAGAGTAGGATCAGCTCTCGAGTATTTAGGGCAGAACTTCAGCCCTAAGTCCCCCTTGTGCTATTCTGACAGAGCAAGGTGCACCGAAAGCTGCCCTAAGTGAAGACATTGGAAATTCCCCCATCCTGGAGAAATCCCACTCCTTCCCAGACCCTTCTTTTTCTCTGATGTGTGAGGTGATTTGGAGGGTGGGGGAAGGGTGGGTGCATGGCTTGAGTGTGCTGTGTTCTATTGAGCACCATCAGTATACCACCCCACCCTGCCCCCAAAAGGGTTATTACAAGCAAGTGCAACTCAAAACAGACCTGAGGCTGCTCTGATCGAGGTTGTTTGTGGCGGAAAGATGGCTAGCATGCCTGAGGACCTGGTCTTTGTTGTTTCCCTTTATCTAAATAGATACAGACTTAGCCCTGGTCTACGCTCAGGGGAGGGGGGGCGATTGAGCTAAGTTACGCAACTTCAACTACGTGAATAATGTAGCTGAAGTCGACATACTTAGATCGACTTACCATGGTGTCTTCACCACGGGGAGGCGACTGCTGCTGCTCCTCCATCGACTCTGCCTGCGCTTCTCACGGTGCTGGAGTACAGGAGTCAACAGAAGAGTGCTCGGGGATCTAGACTAGATGCGATAAATCAATCTCTGCTGGATCAATCACTGCCCACCGATCCGGCGGGTAGTGAAGACATACCCTTAGATTATATCTACGCTGGCAGAATTACAGTGCTGCTCAGAGAGCGCTGAAGGGAAACTGCTGTTGTGTGTTCACACTGTCAGCTTCCTGCGCAATAGCGTGTCCACGCTTGTGGCACTTGCATCGCTATTCAGAGTGGTGCACTCTGGGCAGCTGTCCCACAGAGCATCTCTTCCTCTTTTGTCGCTAAGAGTTGTGGGATGGCAGAGGGGGTCATGGGGCATCCTGGGCTCTGTCCCAATGGCCTGTGATGTATTGCTTCGCATCCCAGGAATCCCTGTGCTTCCATCCGCATTTGGCACAATCTTTCAATGGTTTGTGTACTGTGCACCCTGCCTCTTCGGTCTGCAGGAATGGATCTTGAACTGTTGACCAATATGCTGCTCAGTCTGACCAACATGTCACAAGTGGCAGTGAAGTTATTCCTTAAACTACAAAGGCAAGAGGAGTGTGACATTGATCTCACCATGCATAGTAGCTATGACACAAGATTGCTTGTGGCATTCACGGAGGTGATGACCACAGTGGAATGTCACCTTTGGGCTCAGGAAACAAGCACTGAGTGGTGGGATCACCTCGACATGCACGTCTGAGATGACAAGTAGTGGCTGCAGAACTTTTGGATGAGGAAAGCCACGTTCATGGGACTGTGTGATGAGTTCGCCCAAGCCCTGCAGCGCAAGGACATGAGAATGAGAGCTGCCCTGTTGCTGGAAAAGGGTGTGGCGATTGCACTGTGGAAGCTGGCTACTCCAGACTGCTACCGATCGGTCGCTAACCAGTTCGGAGTGGGAAAGTTGACCGTTAGACTTGTGTTGACGGAAGTGTGCAGGGCCATTAATTGCATCCTGCTCCGAAAGACTGTGACTCTGGACAACATGCTTGACATTGTGGATGGCTTTGCACAAATAGGTTTCCTAGCTGTGGAGGGGCGATAGATGGCACACATATTCCAATTCTGGCCTCAGATCACCTAGCCACTGAATACATTAATCGCAAGGGGTATTTCTCAGTGGTTCTTCGGGTGTTTGTGGATCACTATGGGCGTTTCACGGACATTGACGCAGGCTGGTCCGGAAATGATGCATGCATCTTTTGGAACACTGACCTATTCAGGAAGCTGCAAGCAGGGACTTTCTTCCCAGATCAGAAAATCACCATAGGGGAAGTCGAAATGCCCATTGTGATCCTGGGAGACCCCGCCTACCCCTTAATGTTGTGGCTTATGAAGCCATACACTAGGCATCTTGACAGCCGCAAGGAGCGGTTCAACAACAGGCTGAGCAAGTGCAGAGTGTGACTGTTGGGTTTTTAAAACCCTGCCACTATTCATATACCTGTCACTAACTGGCACTGCCTATATAGGAGGTTGGAGCTGGCCAATGACGAATATTCCTATGCTTACAGCCATGTGCTGTATGTTCCATAATATTTGTGAAGGGAAGGGTGAAAGCTTCACTCAAGATAGGGCTGTACCGCTGAGGCTCAGCGCCTGGAGGCAGAGTTTGAACAGCCAGAGACCAGGGCTATTAGGGGCTCAGCACAGGACCATAAGGATCATAGAATCATAGAATATCATAGAATATAAGGGTTGGAAGGGACCCCAGAAGGTCATCTAGTCCAACCCCCTGCTCGAAGCAGGACCAATTCCCAGTTAAATCATCCCAGCCAGGACTTTGTCAAGCCTGACCTTAAAAACCTCTAAGGAAGGAGATTCTACCACCTCCCTAGGTAACGCATTCCAGTGTTTCACCACCCTCTTAGTGAAAAAGTTTTTCCTAATATCCAATCTAAACCTCCCCCACTGCAGCTTGAGACCATTACTCCTCGTTCTGTCATCTGATACCATTGAGAACAGTCTAGAGCCATCCTCTTTGGAACCCCCTTTCAGGTAGTTGAAAGCAGCTATCAAATCCCCCCTCATTCTTCTCTTCTGCAGGCTAAACAATCCCAGCTCCCTCAGCCTCTCCTCATAACTCATGTGTTCCAGACCCCTAATCATTTTTGTTGCCCTTCGCTGGACTCTCTCCAATTTATCCACATCCTTCTTGAAATGTGGGGCCCAAAACTGGACACAGTACTCCAGATGAGGCCTCACCAATGTCGAATAGAGGGGAACGATCACGTCCCTCGTCTGCTCGCTATGCCCCTACTTATACATCCCAAAATGCCATTGGCCTTCTTGGCAACAAAGGCACACTGCTGACTCATATCCAGCTTCTTGTCCACTGTCACCCCTAGGTCCTTTTCCGCAGAACTGCTGCCTAGCCATTCGGTCCCTAGTCTGTAGCTGTGCATTGGGTTCTTCCGTCCTAAGTGCAGGACCCTGCACTTATCCTTATTGAACCTCATCAGATTTCTTTTGGCCCAATCCTCCAATTTGTCTAGGTCCTTCTGTATCCTATCCCTCCCCTCCAGCGTATCTACCACTCCTCCCAGTTTAGTATCATCCGCAAATTTGCTGAGAGTGCAATCCACACCATCCTCCAGATCATTTATGAAGATATTGAACAAAACCGGCCCCAGGACTGACCCTTGGGGCACTCCACTTGATACCGGCTGCCAACTAGACATGGAGCCATTGATAACTACCCGTTGAGCCCGACAATCTAGCCAGCTTTCTACCCACCTTGTAGTGCATTCATCCAGCCCATACTTCCTTAACTTGCTGACAAGAAGACTGTGGGAGACCGTGTCAAAAGCTTTGCTAAAGTCAAGAAACAATACATCCACTGCTTTCCCTTCATCCACAGAACCAGTAATCTCATCATAGAAGGCGATTAGATTAGTCAGGCATGACCTTCCCTTGGTGAATCCATGCTGGCTGTTCCTGATCACTTTCCTCTCATGCAAGTGCTTCAGGATTGATTCTTTGAGGACCTGCTCCATGATTTTTCCAGGGACTGAAGTGAGGCTGACTGGCCTGTAGTTCCCAGGATCCTCCTTCTTCCCTTTTTTAAAGATTGGCACTACATTAGCCTTTTTCCAGTCATCCGGGACTTCCCCGGTTCGCCACGAGTTTTCAAAGATAATGGCCAATGGCTCTGCAATCACAGCCGCCAGTTCCTTCAGCACTCTCGGATGCAACTCGTCCGGCCCCATGGACTTGTGCACGTCCAGCTTTTCTAAATAGTCCCTAACCACCTCTATCTCCACAGAGGGCTGTCCATCTCTTCCCCATTTTGTGATGCCCAGCGTAGCAGTCTGGGAGCTAACCTTGTTAGTGAAAACAGAGGCAAAAAAAGCATTGAGTACATTAGCTTTTTCCACATCCTCTGTCACTAGTTTGCCTCCCTCATTCAGTAAGGGGCCCACACATTCCTTGGCTTTCTTCTTGTTGCCAACATACCTGAAGAAACCCTTCTTGTTACTCTTGACATCTCTGGCTAGCTGCAGCTCCAGGTGCGATTTGGCCCTCCTGATAACATTCCTACATGCCCGAGCAATATTTTTATACTCTTCCCTGGTCATATGTCCAACCTTCCACTTCTTGTAAGCTTCTTTTTTATGTTTAAGATCCGCTAAGATTTCACCATTAAGCCAAGCTGGTCGCCTGCCATATTTACTATTCTTTCGACTCATCGGGATGGTTTGTCCCTGTAACCTCAACAGGGATTCCTTGAAATACAGCCAGCTCTCCTGGACTCCTTTCCCCTTCAAGTTAGTCCCCCAGGGGATCCTGGCCATCCATTCCCTGAGGGAGTCAAAGTCTGCTTTCCTGAAGTCCAGGGTCCGTATCGTGCATCAGAGATGCCTTGAGGCAGCAATTTGAAGCTGAAAGCCGCTAATATTTGTTGCTATGCTTGGGAGTGCAGTGCCTATAATGCTGGGAGGAGATTGTGATGGATTGGTGCAGATGATGCACTATAAAGGTTTAAGAAAATACCCTGTTGCTTTGCAGGGCTCTGTTTGCTTTCAGTCAATGGAATAAAGATTGCTTTCAACACAATTCTTTTATTAAAAAACAACAACTGGAGGAGAGAGACAAACAACAACACGTCAGCATTGTGGGGATTGGGGGAAGGGAGGGTCCCAGGAGGAGGTGGCTTCCCGGGACAGTTAAAGATTTGTGTTTGTACAGGTAGTCTATCCATCCTTGTCCTTTGGAGTACAGTGCAGCGGGTACTGTACTTCAGTAGGGCTATACTGCAGAGGGACTGGTGTTGAGTGCAGTGGGTACTGGGAGTCCGCAGGGCAGGACTGTGATGGGGCAGGAGTGGAATGCAGCAGGTATAGACTGGAGCCAGGAGGTTGATAAGAGTGTGTTGGCGGTGTCTGGGGGGGTGCATGGGAATGAGTTTTGCGACAGCAGCTGCGGGAGAGGGCAGGCGCGGAGCTGCTCGGTTTGTAGTGCCTGGAGTGTGTCCTCTTGGCGCTCCATAACTTTTAAGAGCCGCTCAGTAGCTTCATTCTGGTGTGCCGTGTTCTCCTTTCGGTCCCTCTTCTTGCTGTCCCTCCACTCCTTCAATTTTTGTTTTTTGGCCGCGCACTCATCATGACTTCACGCAGAAAGTCCTTTTTAGTTCTTTGTGGCTGTTTTCTAATTCTGCACAGCTGTTCAGCTGGCGATAACAAAGCGGGAGGTTGGGCTTTCAAGGTCATATCTGTGAAGCCAACGTGCAACATTTTACAAAAGCAGTATTGTTTGCAACACAGAGACCACTGATTCAGTGATTTTTAAAACCCTGCCACTATTCATATACCTGTCACTAACTGGCTGACCCCAGGCAAGCACACATGAGCCACAAGACCCCCAAAATGGTGAGTAACCTCAGGGGCAGGGGAAATCAGTGTTCCAGGTGCAGTGCTGTAGCCCCCGTGCAGAAAGCTGTATGCCTCTCATCGGGGTGGGTTTTTTTTGTTTTTTGTTTTTTAGAGCGCTACAACTGTGCAGTTTCTGTGCACTAAGTGGCTTGGCAGTGTGTACACCTTGGGAGTTACAACGCAGTAAGCCGCTTTACTGCACAGAAACTTGCCAGTGTATACAAGGCCTTAGTCTTATTGGGATCAAAAAGAGTAGTACGAGCATTTTGTATTCAAGTTTGGAGATTTTTTTTGTTTGTTTTTAAAATCCAGTTGCTTGCATACTCTTTTGATTTTTTTTTAGAGATCTACATGTATTTATTAGACTTAATGTAACTAGTTAGGACTTGATCATTCAGAGATTAAAAAAAAATCATTAGGTAAAAACTATACATAGACTAATGTGGTCATAAGTGTATAAAACACCAATTTGTTCAAAAACAGTTTAAACCTCTTAGTACCAAGCTAAAAATACGGGGGTTCAATTTTTAAAATTTAATTATTTTTAGAATATGAAGAACAGAAAAAGAAGTGAGGCTTTTCTAGCCATAGTTTTAACACAGAAGTGGAATGGTGTTATGCATATTAAAACTAAGGAAATGAAACTATTTATATCTCATACTAATCACAAATTACTTGTTCACTTTATATAGCTGGTCCGTTTTTTGTTTTCCTAACCTCCAGGTCAAAATAGCTTGATGTGATTTAGAAACTAGAAGTACTTTAGTAAGAAATTCCATTCAGGTACCTGTCTTATGCAGGTACCATCAGTTCCTTTAAATTGCAGGACCCAGGGAGTGCATTTCTTTTGTAGTAAAACGTTGTGGTGCTATCTGTAGAACTGTGACTGTTGCAGCAGCAAGTATGGCACTCCCTCAGATGTAGGCTTTTCTTATCCACATTTGAATATAAACTCATAGACTTTTAAGGACAGAAGGGACCATCATGATCATCTAGTAGTCTGACCTCCTGCACATCACAGGCCACAGAATCTCACCCATGCATGCCTGTAATAGGCCCATAACCTCTGGCTGAACTACTAAAGTCCTCAAATCTTGATTTAAGGACTTCAAGTTACAGAGAATCTACCATTTATTTTAGTTCAAATCAACAAGTGACCTGTGCACCACACTGCAGAGGAAGGCAAAAAACCCCCAGGGTCTGTGCCAATCCGATTTGGGGAAAAATTCCTTCCTGACCCCAAATATGGCAGTCGGTTAGATCATGAGCATGTGGGTGAGACCCACCAGCCAGACACCTGGGAAAGCATTCTGTGTAGTAACTCTGAGCCCTCCCTGTCTACTGTCACTGTTGGAGACATTTGCTAATAGCAGTTGCAGATGGGCATATGCCATTGTAGGCAATCTCATAAGACCATCCCCTCCATAAATTTACAAGCTCAGTCTTGAAACACATTAGTTTTTTGCCCCCACTAGTCTTCTTGGAAGGCTGCTCCAGAACTTCACTCCTCTGATGGTTAGAAATCTTTGTCTAGTTTCAAGTCTATACTTGGTTGCCAGTTTATATCCATTTGTTTTTTTATCAGCATTGGCCATTACCTTAAATAACTCCTCTCCCTCCCCGGTGTTTCTCTCTCTGGTGTATTTATAGAGAGCAATCATACTCCCCTCACCCTTTGTTTGGTTAATCTAAACAAGCCAAGATTCTTAAGTCTCCTCTGTAAGGTCGGTTCTCCATTCCTCTGATTATCCTAATAGCCCTTCTCTGCACCTGTTCTAGTTTTGAATTCATCTTTCTTAAGCATGGGAGGCCAGAATTGCGCACAATGTTTCAGATGAGGTCTCACCAGTCCCTTGTACAATGGTACTAACACTTCCCTGTCTGTACTGGAAATACCTCACCTGATGCATTTTAGGAGTTAGCCTTTTTCACGGCCACATCACATTGGCGGCTCATAGTCATCCTGAGATTGACCAATACACCCAAGTCTTTCTCCTCTGTTGTTTTCAGCTGATACATTGCCAAATTATAGCAAAAAATTATTGTTGTTAGGCCCGAAGTGCATGACTTTGCACTATTAAATGTCATCCCATTTCTGTTATTTCAGTTATCAAGATTGTCCAGATCTTTTTTGTATGATATTCCGGTCATTTTTCATATTGGCAATCCTCCCAAGTTTGTGTCATCTGCAGATTTTATTAGCACACTCTTCTAGAGCTCAGGGAAGCTTAGTAGCTTATCTCTCTCATCACCAGAAGTTGGTCCAACAAAAGATATTACCTCGCCCACCTTGTTTCTCTCAAGTTGGGTGAGCAGATAGTAAATGTGAAAAATCAGGATGGGAGTAGGGGTCCACCCTGCTCTCAAGTCACGTAATAATGAGGTATGTGATAATTACGTTAAATGTGAAGGTTCTTTTAGGATAATGCTGCTTCCTCTCGGTTTCCCTGGAACGGAACCTTATGACAGCTGTTAGTGCGTGCCTATGAGGATGAAAGAAAAGTAGGAGTCAGTTTGTTTTTTTGTTGTTGTTGTTTTTTTTGTTTGTTGGTTTTATGGCTGTGATTGGTTGGTTGTTTTTGGTGTGTTGTGTTTCGGTGGTTGTGGTTGTTGGGGTTTTTGGTTGGTTTTTGTGGTTTGGATATTTGACTCAAGAATAGATGATTGCATGAGCAATTTGAGAGCTTAGCCTTATGATTACACCAGAATAGCAGCTCATTTGCATTTTCTTTCTTCTCGTTGTGGGCACCAGACATAAGTGAGAGTGAGCAATTAGCACTCATTTATTCTTAACGCACACCAAGTATCTACTTTTGTGCTATCACTCAGACTTGCACACACTCCTGTCTGTGTTCTGGAGACACAAGCTGATCTCTAGTGCTTCATTTTACTATTTTAAAAGCTGTCAGGAATAAAAATAGGTAGGAATTCAGTCTGTGTCCAAATGGTTCATAGAATCTCTCCCTTGATTTTTCTCAACACAGAAAACTCAAATGCACCACAAAACCAATTATAGACCTAAGATACATCCATGATATATTTTAATCCTCTGGCCAGACACCTAAACACCCTCATAGATTCCCACCACAACTTCAGCAACCACCACCCACCCATCCATCAGACATTCTCTAGAACACTCAGTATCAACTTCCTGGACACCACAATGAGCAATGGAACTGTACGGACAACTATATACAGGAAACCCATGGATCACCACAATCACCTCACACATCCAGTAATCACCCCAAACACACCAAGAAATCTGTTACCTTCAGCCAGGCACTCAGATAGTACAGAATATGTTCTGAGGAGAAAGTCTGACACTTCAATAGATTTAAAACTACCTTCACCAAACAAGGATACTCCACCAGAGAAGTAGATTGCATCATGGAATGGGCCACCCAAATACTCTGAGAGTACCTTGTTCAGTACAGAAAATAATACACCTCTGACTGTACACCTCTAGTTGTTATCTGCCACCCCATATCTGAACCCATATAGGGTATCATTAGGCAATTACAACCCCTCCTCAATGGGGACCCCATCCTGAAATAAATCTTTTGGCCTTCAGACAACATCCCCAGCCTCACCAAACTCCGCATCAGAAACAAGTTTCCCACAGACCAGGACACATGAACTCAGAGTGGCCCCAGTCCTTGCCATAACAGATGGGAATCCTGTAGACCTACCTCCACTGTTATGAAGATCAATATACCGCATAACACACTTTTCAAGATCCATGAGTTCTACGTATGCCTTCACGTGTATCTCATCCAATGCACTAAATCCCGCAATACAATTGTGGGTGAAACAAGACAATCACTATGCTCTTGAATGAACTCTCACAGAAAATTACTAAAAGAAAAAAACAACATATCCACGGTTGAATGCTTTTCACAAAGTGATCACTCTGTCTGACCTCTCAGTCCTCATTCTCAAAAGAAACCTCCAAAACACCTTCAAAAGATGAGCCTGGGAGCTTAAATTCATAACTTTAGTAACTCATCTAAAAATCCTGGGTTTAATAAAGACGCTTGACTTGTGGCTACTTATAACAATCTGTAATGCACAAACTACTTTTTTGTGTGTCTATGACTGCAGAGACGTTAGCTGGCCACTTTGCCTTGAATGGTCTCTTATAATACATGTTAACTACTTACGCTAAACAATCTGTTCCACCTTGTATTTAGCTGTGACACTGAGGGTATGTCTACACTACGAAATTAGGTCGAATTTGTAGAAGTCGATTTTTTTTAGAAAGCGATTTTTATTCAGTCGATTGTATGTGTCCCCACTAAGCGCATTAAGTCGGTGAAAGGCGTCCACAATACCGAGGCTTGCGTCGACTTTCAGAGCGTTGCACTGTGGGTAGCTATCCCACAGTTCCCACGGTCTCTGCCGCCCATTGGAATTCTGGGTTAAGCTCCCAATGCCTGATGGGGCAAAAATATTGTTGCAGGTGGTTTTAGGCACATGTTGTCAGTCGCCCCTCCCTCCATGAAAGCAATGGCAGATAATCGTTTCGTGCCTTTTTTCCGTGCGGGCGCCATACTGCTTTCAGCAAAGCGTGCAGTAGGACTGCAAACAGTTATCCTCAAACAACCACTTCTGCTGCCACTCTGCTCTCCTGATGCTATGAATCCACCTCGCAGGTCCTCTATATGACCGTCATCCACTGCTTCTGCTGCCACTCTGCTCTCTTGGTGGTCTTGCAGGGCCGCTTCTGCTGCAACTCTGCTCAGCTGCTCTTGTCTTGCCATACCACGGCAAGCATGCAGCCCGCTCAGCTGTTGTGTCCTGGCAGCAGACGGTGCAGTAGGTTTGGAAAACTGGTCATCCAACCACCACTTCACCTGCAACTCTGCTCTCCTGCAGATGCCATACCACAGCAAGCATGGAGCCCGCTCAGATCGCTGCGGCAGTTATGAGCATTGTAAACACCTCGCGCATTATCGTGCAGTATATGCAGAACCAGAACTATGCAAAAGCAGGTGAGGAGGCGATGGCAGCATGGTGACGAGAGTGATGAGGACATGGACACAGACTTCTCTCAAAGCACGGGCCCTGGCAATGTGGCCATCATGGTGCTAATGGGGCAGGCTCATGCCATGGAACGCCAATTCTGGGCTCGGGAAACAAACACAGACTGGTGGGACTGCAAGTCTGGGATGATTCCCAGTGGCTGCAAAACTTTCGCATGCGTGAGGGCACTTTCATGGAACTTTGTGACTTGCTTTCCCCTGCCCTGAAGTGCAAGATGAGAGCAGCCCTCACAGTTCACAAGCGAGTGGCAATAGCCCTCTGGAAGCTTGCAATGCCAGACAGCTACCGGTTGATCGGGAATCAATTTGGAGTGGGCAAATCTACTGTGAGTACTGCTGTGATACAAGTTGCCAATGCAGTCACTGAGCTGCTGGTATCAAGGGTTGTGACTGTGGGAAATGTGCAGGTCATAGTGGATGGCTTTGCTGCAATGGGATTCCCTAACTGTGGTGGGGCCATAGACGGAACCCATATCCCTATCTTGGGACCGGATCACCAAGGCATCCAGTACATAAACCTAAAGGGGTACTTTCAATGGTGCTGAAAGCAGGAGTCCACGTACAGGTGTGGGGTAGTTGTAGGGGCACCCCCTAGAATTGCATGCAATTCATCATAGAAGCGGCATGTCTAGGGCTGTGACCCCGAGCGGGTGTTTGCCTCTTGGGTTTTTTGGTAGGCTTGACTAAGCTCCTTAAGTTTCACGCAGCACTGTTGCGGGTCCCTGTGATAGCCTCTGCCCTTCATGCCCTTGGAGATTTTTTTCAAATATTTTGGCATTTCATCTTTTGGAACGGAGTTCTGATAGCACGGATTCATTTTCCCATACAGTGATCAGCACCTCCCGTTCGGTCCATGCTGGAGCTCTTTTGCAATTCTGGGACTCCATGGTCATCTCTGCTGATGAGCTCTGCTTGGCCACTGTGGCATGACCATGCAGGAAATGAAATTCAAAAGTTCGCAGGGCTTTTCCTGTGTAGTTGGCCAGTGCATCTGAGTTGAGAGTGCTGTCCAGAGCAGTCACAATGGAGCACTGTGGGATTGCTCCTGGAGGCCAATACTGTCAAATTGTGTCCACACTAACCCAAATTCGACCCGGCGATGTCGATTTCAGCAGTAATCCCCTTGTCGGGGAGGAGAACAGAAATCTATTTTAAGAGCCCATTAAATTGATAAAAATGTCTTTGTTGTGTGGATGGGTGCAGGGTTAAATAGATCTAACACTGCTAAATTCGACCTAAACTCGTAGTGTAGACCAGGGCTCATTCTTTCCTAGACCTGAAGAAGAGCTTTGTATAAGCTCGAAAGCTTCTCTTTCACCAACAGAAGTTGGTCCAATAAAAGATATTACCTCACCCGCCTTGTCTCTACAATAACACTATCCTTTTTAAACAATCATGCCCTCTTCCCGCATACTGTACTGAATGTTATTAGTGTGTCCAAGAGTAAAGGGTATAGCTTCATCTTGTGTCTAAGGCTATGTCTACACTAGAGAGCTTACAGTGTAAGCATAGCCTAAGTGTTCCAAACAACACAATCAAATAAATGAAACTTAACATCTTTGTATTGTTGTATAGGGATCATAGATGATAGAGATGGGAATGACCTTGAAACTCATATTGTCCCTATCCTGGATCCCTATGCTGTGTTGTTTCCTAGAGTCTATTGCTCAGTGGATTTTTGTTTTTGTTTTGTTTTTTTTTTCCCCCATGAGTCTACTTTTAAATATTCTAAGCAATAGGCTTCCATCATTTCATGGGAAGACTATTTCATGGCCTAATAGACATTACTGTTAGGAACATGTAGGGTAAATACTAGGAAAACCTTTTTTTAACTAAGAACAATTGAATGAAATTATATCCTGATATAAATAAGTCCTCCTCTCTTTGGTGATCACAATAAATAACCCTTACAAGGTTCTTAAAAGTTGCCAGCATAGTGCATTATTCTTTAGAGGGTATCACATAGCCAAGATCTGTCTTGTGGTTTATGGCATTTGAAAATAGTCTATATGCTTTTGTTTATATATTTCTTTTCAAAATTAAGGTATCCCATATTTGGTTCTGTGTTTTCTTTAGGTGAATCGTAATGCACCTGTAATGTCTGGGTGGTACCTGGCTCTCACTAACCCCCCTCCCCCGCATCACTGCTCTTGTCTACTTGCTGACAGATGTGTACAGGCAGCCCCCTCACATCTCTTTCCAACACAGCCTATTTCTAGGAGGGGAGTAGCACAACTTTGCTTCTCTTAACCCCCTCCGAATAAGAAGGAAGGGATTACTGGTTAACTCTTTGACCAGCCCTCAGCTGGTGTTAATTGGCATAGTTCCTCTGACTACAATAGAGGTACATCAGTTTATTCTAGCTGAATTTCCTTACCATTTTTCTGAGATGCTGGCTGCTCTGCTGCTTGCTCTGCCTAGTCCAGGGCCAAGGAATTGGGAGGATGACCCTTTAAAAACATCTGTGTCATGGCATTTCATTCCAGTTCTTCCATTCCTCTCGTACGCCATCTACAGAGAAACACTTCCACTTGCCCTACTGAGGAGCAGGCAAATAGGTTCAACTTCTCGCTTACCAGGACTGGGCTACGTACAGGTTTTTGTACCAATTTAACTATAATAGCAATGGAAATGGTTAAATTGTTGTAAACCCTTAGTGTGGACACAATTGTATCTATATAGAGTGTTTAATTTTAATATCTCTTATTTTAGTCACTTATATTGTCTAACATTGATTACTAGCTATAATGGTTTCTAAACTGAAATGGTATGCAAAAACTGTGTCGACCAGCCCTTGGACTGTAATATCTTCAGTTGATAACAGTATTCAGAAGACTCATTTTTATTAAAGGGAAATAAAAGCTGGTATATATTGTCTGACATCGCACTTCCAGCAGGAGAATGAACATGTGTGTAAAAGCTTTGAAACCCTGCTTCAGGCTGCCAGTTTTCTGAGTAACATGAATAGGCTTCAACACAACTCTGTTGTTCCTAGTCATTGCAGCATGTGTTGGAGTCTCTCTGGTGCCACACCATAAATAATGGACAGTGTTGTTCATGGGATTTAATTAGAAGCGGAGAGGTAGTGGTGTTTCTGAGACATACCTCCAACTGTTCCAGCATTCAATTTTATTGGTAAATATTCACACAGAGCACACAATCTTCCTCCAAACTGTAGGATGAGATTAAATAATTAATGTTATCCCAAATCTCAGTACCCTAAAGCAAATAGTTACAATTGGAACCTGACTGTTGGAAAGTCAGGTGACAGGATCTGAATATTGATCTGTTGTTTCTAGAGTGCCTGATTCTGACACCTTTCAATAACATCTTTCCAAGCAAGTAGCTGCATTGATATCTGTGAATAAGGGTGGCTGAATGGAGCTCATAGTGAATGTTGCAACATGATTGCATAAAAGCCAGACGATGAAGTAGAAAAAAGAATTTTATTGCCAGTTTCTTCTCTCAAACTCTCCCCCAGCTGGTGGTTGTTTTTTTCTTTTTTTAAAAAAGGCTTTTTTTTTTTTTAATGGGCCTTGCACTTGTTATCTGCCTTGAAACAACTTAATGTAAAAATCTGTACTTTTTTTGTATGAAGTCATGGTGCACTTTAATGAAAGTGATGTGGAAGACACACTAAGCTTGAACTAGGCCACTAGGTTCACTAACTGAATAAGTTAGTGCAGCATACCAGGAAAAATGCCTTTTGTTGCTCTGAGCCACTCTCTTTAGTCGTTGTGGCAAGAAAAATGAGGGGAGGGGCACTCAATCGTCTAGTTTTTAGTAAAATATTTACTGTACATTGCCTGCTGTTCTTATCCATTTTTTCTAGTGGTGGTGGTATTTTAATGCTGTATGAAGTAATTAAATGCCAAGGATATTAAAAGTAGTTCTTAAACGTAATTGATGCTGCTAAATGTTCTTCATACTGATAATAGAAGTCCCCAAGCTGATTTCTGCTCTTGTAGAGTCTGTCTAATCTCTCTGCATTTTTAAAGTACCCGTCCCTGTAGGTGCTACTAGTGTCCTCTATATTAGTAAGGGCTTTTGGATTCCTTTGTGACTTTTAAATTGGCAAAGGATTACTAAAGTTGAAATATTAAGGGCCAGACTCTGATGACTTTATACTCACCTTCAGAAGTACCTTATTCCTCAAGTAGTCTCAGTGAAATCAATTGCTGAGTAAGATACTACTCATGGTAAGGGTATCTGAATATGGTCCAAAAGGAAGACAGATGGAAAATTCATTAATCTTTCGATTTCAATGACGACAAAATGAGGTGAGAATCAATAGGCTAGTGCAAAGTTGGGGGAGCTTGCCAATGGCTGTGCCTATGAGTGAAGTTACAGAAGACAGGGAGAGAACAGGCTTTCCTATTCACAAATGTGTAGTAAAATCACCTCGTACTGAGAGGAGCTTGGAATGCAGCAAGCAAAGTCACAGTAATGTCATAGAGACTTGGGCAGAAGGTTCTGGAAGAGTGGTGCACGGGCGGGATGAGAGCAAAGGGGAGACATTGACTCTATTTTCCTGCTCTAATATAAAAACGCTTAGTGCGTATATAGTGCTGTTACTCTTCAGAGTGTCTCGCAAACGTTGATTAATCTTGACAATACTCTTGTTTAAGCGAGGCTCACAGCTGATATAAATTAAGTGTGTGCGCGTGCACGTGCGTGTAAATATTTTTTGCTGGAGTAGATAGTTTTGAAAACTACATTAAAACATGTTGCTACCATAAACTGACTTAAAATACAGCTGGCTGATCTAGATGGGGCCAAAGCAATTTAAAACATTGTGTTTAAGACTCCCGGAACCTGTTTGTGCTTTTTGGAACCATTTTATAATGTCACTTTATCCAGTCTGCTATCTGAGCAACTGCTTTGGGAAGTCATGTTCTACCCCTATTTTCAAATGCATCATCTTGTCCTATAGTGAGAACAGGGCCTTGGATATGATAAATGTGGGACATCTAGTTTCTTTTCCCAGAATGAATGTAATTATGACCCTTATCGCATACTTATCTCTGAGTATCACCCCTCAGAAAGGATTCGGTGTCTTCATTTTTAATGCTTGCTTGGCTAAATTTGGGTTTTGTGTTAATATGGGGAGGAGGCATAGCTCAGTGGTTTGAGCATTGGCCTGCTAAACCCCGGGTTCAATCCTTGAGGGGGCCATTTGGGATCTGGGGCAAAAATTGGGGATTGGTCCTGCTTTGAGTAGGGGTTGGACTAGATGACCTCCTGACGTCCCTTCTAAGCCTGATACTCTATTATTCTGTTCTTTTTCACACTTTCATATTTGTGCCCAGTATGAAGTCTGAGCAGCTGATTGTCTTGAAGGGCGTGCTTTAATTTGTAAATGACTGACAAAGAAAAGTATTTAACCTTGGCTTTGATTCAGGGAGGAAGCTTTTTTGGTTGCAACAGTGAAAAGAAGAGAGTGGCTTTTTTCTCTCTAAGTAAAACATTAAAAATGCTAACACTGCTATTTCTCAACTTTAAATGTTGTCATTTGTACATGGAAGTTTGAAAGCTTTTAGGTGGCTGTAAGATTAACTCTAACATTGAATCTACTTTGCTGTTTAATCCATTGTTCAGATATGACCTCTGCTAATACATTCTCTGGAACATGCACTTTCCTAGTCCAGGAAGCAGCCTTTAGCAATAATTTACATATATAAAGGAGTTGTTTAACTAAGTAAATACTTCATAGTAGGCCTCTCTAGGGTGAGTATTTTTTCCACTGAAACACATAGTTTACCAAAAGTCCAAACTGTAATGCTCAGTAACTATATCTTAATATTCCAAATGGAATATTGTCTTTTGAAATCAATGCCATATAGGTCACTAAATTGAGCTCCTGTGGTTTGTACGTGTTAGAAAGTCTGTTAAATCAAAATGTTATGGATTTTGTGTGCTACTTTCATGAATGTTGCTTAAAGCTGCTTTAGATGGAGGGTCTCCGGTGTGGTAGACCTTTTTGAGTGGTTTTGGTGAGGAAATCTGGCGTTCTTCCTGGAGGAAAGTCTTTCAGATTCACTTGTGGGTCTGTCTTTTGAGGACCTGGGGGTGAGTGAACCATGGAGGTTGACAGGGCACTGTGGTCTCTCAGGGACTGTCTATGGTGCAGTTGAAAACCCATGACTGAGTCAGGCTCGTAGGGCTCAGCCGAAGGGGCTATTTAATTGTAGTGTAGATCAATGGTTCTCAAATAGGGATACGCATACCCCTGGAGGCACACCGAGATCTTCCAGGTAGTACATCAACTCATCTAGATATTTGCCTAGTTTTACAACAGGCTACATAAAACTGCTAGCAAAATCAGGACAAACTAAAATTTCATACAGATGATGACTTGTTTATACTGCTCTATATACTATACACTGAAATGTAAGTACAATATTTATATTCCAATAGATTTATTTTATAATTACATGGTAAAAATGAGAAAGGAAGCAATTTTTCAGCAGTTGTGTACTATGACGCTTTTGTATTTTTATATCTGATTTTGTAAGCAAGTAGTTTTTAAGTGAGCTGAAATTTGGGGTTACTCAGACAAATCAGACTCCTGAAAGGGGTACAGTAGTCTTGAAAGGTTGACAGCCACTGGTGTAGACCAGGGGCAGGCAACCTATGGCTTCGGCACGCGTGCTGATTTTCAGTGGCACTCAAGCTGCCTGGGTCCTAGCCAGTGGTCCGGGGGGGGCTCTGCATTTTAATTTAATTTTAAATGAAGTTTCTTAAAACATTTTAAAAACCTTATTTACTTTACATACAACAGTAATTTAGTTATATATGATAGACTTACAGAAAGAGACCTTCTAAAAATGTTAAAATGTATAACTGGCACGCAAAACCTTAAATTAGAGTGAATAAATGAAGACTCGGCACACCACTTCTGAAAGGTTGCCGACTCTTGGTGTAGACGTTTGGACTTGGCCTGATACCCAGACTCTAGGACCCTGCAGAGCCTGGGCTCCAGTCCAAGCCTGAACGTCTGCAACTCAGTTAAACAGCCCCTTTGCCAGAGCCCGAGTCAGCTGGCACGGGCCAGCCGCAGGTGTCTAATTGCACTGTAGACATACCATCAGAGGTTGATATCTGGATGTGTGTGTTTGGTGGGAGAGGTTCTGAGCCTTATTAGTTTTATAGCCTAAAGGGTACGAATGAAACCTGCCCAAAATTTGTATCCTTTTTAAAATATATTTTCTTCATTTAATACTGGACTTGCTTCAGTGAATGACTTAGTCTATTTAGGGTATGTGTTCTGCTTACTCCTGCCTCCCAGAAAATATTGCAAACAATTGTTTGAAATGAAAACTGATCTCCGGGAGATATGCATTATTTAAGGCAACAGCTGGCAGTTCCGATCCTCAGCATGCCGCCTTCCTCTCTGTAAGTGTTCCAGATTTTCATCATTCCCCATTGTGTGGAAGAAAAGTGATGCTGTCTGTAACATGTTGGTAGTATTTGCTTGAAACATCCCTTTCCTCTCTGTTGGCAGGTATAAAGCCTGCTTAGAAAGGGTTAAGTGGGTTCTGCTAACAGAATGGGGCAGATGACTATTACCCCCTTTCCTTAAAAGAGAGTTGGGCCTGGCAGCTTGAAGAGAGTGGATCTAGGGTGTAGACTGAGAAGTTCTGAAGGAGGGTAGGAACCTACTTGCACATTTCTTTCTGAATTTCTAGGCCTCCATCTTTCAAAATATAAAAGTTTGCATGGCACTGCTCAGTTTTAAAACTTGATTAGAAACCATATTAATTGGTTTAGTTCTATAGCAATTTGGAGAGAGAGGAGAATAAAAGATTGCTCTGTGAAAAGAAGCCCTTTCTTTTGACCAGCCTTTTGAATTTGTAATAGTGCTGGAAGGAGCACCGTTTTTCTGAATAGCATTCTCTGCCTTAATCATAGGGTTTTTGCTTACCTGGTTATTTTTGGGTGTTAATGGCATCACTTTTAAAGTGCATCAGCATTTGTAAGAGAGGGACACGGGCTTTCCAGAATTGACAACAAGAAGAGAAATAACTTTTTCCACATCCCTGTGTTGCTGTTTCTGAAGTGGTGCAGTGTTAGAGCTCCCTTTCCTGGAGCCGAGACAGGAAGAGCTGGCTCAGCCACTAGACTTGCACTCAGAAGCCTGACAGGAATTAAACAAGCTGCTTCAATAGTGTTTTGGTTCCCCCCCCCCCCTTTAAATATATTTTCTATGGATCAAGCAGAAGGGACTGGTCTGTACATTATACCAATCTAACAGGGCTGTTGTGCAGCTTAATTGTTTGTAAAGTAATTTGATATCGTTGGGTAAAGTTGCTATGGAAGTGAAAGCGTATTATTTCTATTTATTGTTCAGATACGGCTGTCCTAGAAAAAATTCAGTATACGATCACTGATCTCGACAGGCTTTTTAGTATTTTTGCAGGAGGAATATTATAATTCTGGTAAGTCTCCAGGAGAGAAGTTGCTGAGAAGTAAAATGTTTGGGAGACCTGATGATGCAGAGACAGCACAAGACATTATAGAAATGTAGGACGGGAGGGGGCCACAAGGTCATCTACCCCTTTCCCCCCGCACTGAGGAAGGATCAAGTATACCTCCTAGACCTAGAGCCATCCCTAATAAATGTTTGTCTAACCTGTTCTTAAACATTTGTCAGCGATGGTCTAGCTTTGTAGTTGCATTTCAGATTGGATATTAACACTTAGATCCCAATCTCTAAATTGAGGTTTTTAATAATATAATGAAATGTGCTGCAAAAATACTTAAAATACGTAGAAGCTAGATCCATCTTTGGGAAGCCTTCTTAATTGTATCCTTATAGTACATTGCAGTCTTTATTATCCATGTGACTTAAGGGACACTGAATAGGTTTGGATAATCAAGGTTCTGGATAATCAAGGGAATTTTCAGTGTAATTTAATGGATGTCGGGGGAATGTGACCTTCTCTTGGGTAGAGAAAGTTCTGCATAATGGAGCTTTGGATAATCTGACTATTGTATTCGGAAGGCAGAATTGAAACTTTGTCTGCGGTTGTAATTTGGTACATAAATGTTATACTTCTCTTATGACTAACAAACATAATATTTGCAGCAAAAATATTTGTAGTAGTCTAATTCTGTTTTGTTTCAGCAGTACGGATTGAGAGTAACTATCGGTTTAATGAAATTGATTTGCATTCATACTTATGTGATTGAAAGTTGATTTTGTCCCGTAATGGTCAAATCCAGCCCTTTCTATAAAAGAAGAGGCTTCTTACATATTGTTTGGTGTGCACACTTGGGGGAGAGGAATGGATGTGTGTTGCTCTGAGTTTCATGTGCAGCCCAGTGCATGCAGAGAGAGGGGCAAGATTAGAGAATCTGCTGCTACATGGGGCTGGGTGTTAGGTTTAGCGGTTGAGCCATCCTAGGTGCATCTAAACAAGAAAATTTAGTAGCAGGATTACAGCAACCACTAGCAATAGTGCTAAATTGCTTGTATAGAAAGGGTTCTTTTTTTATTCAATTATTTTTTATCACCATGTCATGAAAACTTGTCCCGAGCAGATTATATCCTTACATAGTAGTAAGAACTCCTGAACCCTGTCTACACTTGTAGTTATGTGGTTGTTACCACTGTACAACTGCGCTCTTGCTACCAGTTGCTGTAATATGGATACTATTGTTTTTTCCATATATAGATAAGGTCCATTTGTAAATTGAAGATTTTGGTGGGAGGTGTGTGTGTGTGTATATATATATATATATATGTATATATATGTATATATATATAAAACTCAAAGTGTAGCAACATTTTCAATATATAATGCATTCAGCTTGAAGTGCTTTGAATCACACGGTGATTTTTTTAAAAGATCCGGTTTGTTACACCTTTAAAAAAAATAAGCGACAGAGATCACTAAACTCTGAAATTATTTCACTTTAAGGGCAGTGTAGTAACTGAAACAAGAAGCAAGAGGCAGCGAAATCAAATCTTCAGAACCCAGCATGTTGTCTCTTGAATCAAGATGCAATTCATTTGCTAAATGTGTGGTTTCCCTAGACAACATGCATATCTCTAGGTTTTGGTATGCTGATTTGTTTCAGTCTGAGCACATTCTCCTGTTGTTGCTCACTGTTTGAAATGTTATAGCCTGGTTCACCTTCTATGCTTTTGAGCCCTTGTAGCTTTATCTGTTTCATTTATTCATTATTAAACACACTTCGTTCTGGTTGAAAAGTGCTATAAAATCCTTTTCACTGTACTGCAATCAGCCAGGAACACACCATCTAGATAGTTTGGAAGGATTATTTTTTTAAATAATGTAAGATACTGTTCCCTAATTCAAGTCTACATTATCAATACAGTCAACTTAAAAGCATTGTGGAGTCTCTCTGCCTGATCCCTTGGGCATTGGAGTATGTAAACACATGGAGACTAAGTGTGAGAAATTCCATGATCCTGCATACATTTTAGGTCCTACGCATTGATATTACTCCACACATAAAATTAGGTATTTTGTGTGTGCCATAAAGATCCAATTGTGTATTTAATGTAGTCTGTATAAAGTCTATGTTTTGTATAATTTTTCAAGCTTGGGTGATTAAACTTAGGGACACGAATCCAAATTTAGATGCCTAAATAAATGGCCACCTTCTTTCAGTTGTGTCAGAAATCAGTAGCTAGATTGTTCAGACATCTAACTGCTGCATCATCGAGGGTGGCATGGTGTTGCAGTTAGGGCTGGCCATAGGCCAAATGGCATCCCAGGTGAGGAGCAGCTTTATTGCTGGCCCCCCCCCCCGCCATTTTTAAATACCTTATTTTTTTTATTGCATTTGTAGCCATTTCACAATTTTGAAAGGGCCCGGTGTGGGGAGCCTGGGGTCCTTTAAAGTGCCACCCAAACCCTGCTGTTGGAGCCCTGGGATAGTGGTGGCCCTTTAATTCGCCCCGGGGCTCTCAGCTGCCTCAGCAGCTGGTAACTCCGGGGTGATTTAAAGGCCCTGGGGCTCACAGCCACACACACAGCCTGGGGCTCACAGGCCTCTTCCAGTTGAAGCCACGACCCCTCAGGACTCTGGCGTACCGGTAAGTCCTTTAAGTTACTCTCACCTCTGAGTAGGTGACAGCCTTAGAATGGTAACCCTAGTCCTTTAGTTCAAAAAATCGCTTTTCTTGCCTTTGCCCTCACGAACGGAAGCACCGTGTCAGACAGATCCAGAGACTGGCCAATGGCATTTTCCAGTGATAAAATAGCAAGTGATGTCAGTCTCTGGTTGGCCATCGTCAATCGAAGATATGTTTTAATGAGCATGAGCTTTGAAAAGCTGTGCTCACCACTCGCTACTGTGACCGGCAGCGTGAGCAGAATCCTCAAAGTTATCCACACGTTATGAAAATTATCCTTTAGCTCTGCATCATGAATGAACTGGAGATCTTGGAGTGGAGAGTGCTTCCCGTGTGGCAGAATGTGACAGATGTTGTCCCGTTCGACACAGAAATCTTTATCATTGATGTCTGAATATTCCCCGTGTGTCAGTGTCTGCTGAAGGTCTGTACAATTGTTCAAGAGTGTTTTCCTGTCCGCAGGCAGCTTACTAAGGTCATACAAAACCCTTGAGGTCTTTTCATGGTGTTTCGTTTGTCCATACCTTTCTTTGATGGGCACTTGAGCAGTGTCAACGAGCAAGCAAAAAAACCGACCTCTTGAATTTTTCTTCCAAGCTTCCTATCATCTGATCTCTGCCCTCGTAACCAAACTGTCTCTTCTTGCGATGAATACGAGTTTCCTTGAAGACAGGCTCAACTCCTATGTTTTCTGCCATTTCTTTGGCAGCAGTGATGGCATCTTCAAATCTGTTGTCTCTGTAGGCCCCAAGGCAGCTTTTCATCAAAGTAGTAGCAGTTGCAATGTCCATCGACTGACTTTGTAATGACTTGCTTACAGTGTTTATTTGGAACAGGATATCGTGCCAAACCACAGTTGAGACCAGAAATTTGAAGTCAGTGGTGTGGTTTGCCAAGCTTTGCACCTCATGTCTGATTCCACCTTAGGCTTTACTCGACCACGCCAGTTCCATCAGGGCATCGTAAACCTCAGTCACTAGGTACCTCACTGGCCTTATGCTGTCAATGTGGCTCTCCAGTGAGTGTCACTTGGCGGTTTCATGATCAGATTACCATTGTCCATGAGGATCTTCCACCTGATAGTTGATGCTGAAAACAGGATGTATATCCTTTGCAGTATTCCGAAGAGAGATACTGAATCTAAAGAAGGTGACGCTGCATCTGACACAACCAGGCTGTGGGAATGGCAGCCACAAGGCATGAAGAAAGCTCTTGCATTCTGTGCAAGGATCCTTGCCTGGACGCCATTATTTCTTCCCTTTGTGTTCGAACCATTGTCGTAGCCTTGGCTAATGTGTGGCTAAGGCAAGCACTAACTATATGGGTGGCTCTATTCAGTTCCAAAGCAACAAGATGCATATGCGAGGCCTGTCTACTGCCTTCTCATGGCATCCCCTATTAGCAGCTTAAAGCAAGACAAAAGTAGACAATATGCAGAATATAGGTTTGTGTTCTAAGTGATGATAAATGGCCCAATTTAGCTGTGACTTCCGTTATGGGTGTTCAGCCACTCTGAAAACCAGCTCACTTTTTTTTTTCTTTTAATGTGCCCAACTTAATAGGCACCCAAGTTGGGAATGTTTTTGGTATTAGTAGTCTTTATTATTTGTAAACAGTGAAAACAACAAATAAATCAAGGATTCTTGTCTCCTTCCTGAGTTCCACCCTGTTTAAGCATTAAATTGCCCATTGCATTGTTAGTTCCCTTAATTGAGATTAGGCATATTCTGCCTCCCTTTTATTACTGTTGTAGAAGTTCCTTATATTTATCTTTCTTTCGCTTTGTTGGATCAGCTGTCCATCACTGTGTGTGTATTTGTCAATCATATTTGTATCCCTACTGCAATAAAGTAGGTGATAGAAAAGGCCATGCTTTATTTTGCTTGCTTCACTGAACCTGCTTTTTTCCCCTTCCAAATTTAACCGACTTTTTTTTTCTTCTTCTTTTGGCTCATCCTGCTTCTTGGTAAGTGAGCATCATGGTAAATAATAGGCTGACGTTGGTCTATATTTTAATTTTTCTTTGGTTTTTAAATGTATTTGATTTGGGAACCTTCTCGTTTTTCTTGGGAGAAGCCCAGCTCCTTGGGTCAGCAGCAGTGCACGGAGGCTGCCTGAAGACATGCTCTGGCTTCTGGTTCCAATGGCTGCCACAACCCCAAGGACATTTTACTATGGGAACTGTCTTATATGACAGCGAGGGGAATAATTGGCCCTTCCTCAAAAACGTAGTTGAAAGGCTGTTGGGAGAAGCATAGTCTCCGGGGAGTTCAGGCCTGTGGGATACTGCCCAGCCTGCTGAACTCTTTCTTGCTCTTCAGCTTTTGTGTAACAAACTGTAGCACTGGACTTGATGCTCCTGCCAGTGGTCCTTTGCTGCCCAGAAGGAGCCCAGATGTGCTCTCCCTCCTTTATCAGGATTAGACAATTTATCTCTTAAGTGGGTGAAATGAGGCTGATAAGGCAGTGACAGAGCTTGGTTTCCCTTCTGGAGACCAATCAAAAGGCTGATGTAGTCAGGAAAGAGTTGAAGTTCTGGCTTTAGGCTTATCCAGGCCTGCCTATGTGGGGGGGAGGAGAGCAAAGGGGGCAATTGCTTAGGGGCCTGAGCGATTTATGTTGCCCGAGCAGGCCGCAGGGCTCTTAGACACGCGCGGGGTGATACCGGAGGCAGCAAAGGCAGTCGGACAGGCATGTGGAAGCCCTGGCCATGCCAGAAGAGCGTGCCCAGAAGCGCAGCCGGCAGCAGCTCACTGAGCACCAGCCAGCGCAAGCGCAGCATCACCCAAATGTCAGGGCTGGTGTGTGCACCAGCCGCTGCACAGGGTCCAGCTCCATGCCCATGTGGCGATGCCATGCCGGGCCAGCAGCAGCGTGGGGCCTGGCTCCAGCCTGCCCTGCACGATGCGCAGCGGCAGCTCATTGACTGTTCTGCCCTGGGGCCTGGACTGGCTGTCAGCAGGCCTGGGTTTATTAATAAGTTCAAGGAGTCTAGCGGCCTCAATTGCTGCTACCCCTGAACTGCCAGACAGCAGCTTCATGTTACCCCAAGCACTGATCCACTGAGAGGAGAATCAAGCCCAGTATTGTAGTACTGGTGTGTGTGTGTGGGGGGGGGGGGGGTTTGAGGTGATTCTGCTGTAGATGAGCCGTAACGCTGTTCCGGTACTATTAAGCAGCAGCAATAATGTTGTAATCGAGCCAGAACATGCATAAATATATTCTAGATAGCGCATGGATGTATAGCAGGCTCCCCAGCTATTGGCTATAGAGCTAGAATTCTGTGAGCTGGAGCCAGGGTGGATTTGATTTAAATCAAAGTGATTTCAATCATGATTTAAATCACTAGTCAGGAAGACTCGATTTAATCATGGATTTCTACATAAAAGTGCATTCTTGTTGGTTGTTATAACCTTAGTACATATTCTTCACAACTCAGACAGATGTAGGTTTCATTTTTAGAAGGTACACACTATACATTTTTAAGTGGTTTATTTTGAAAACTTTTCAGGCTAGTTTTACAGCTATATCAGAAAATGAATGATTGTTTCGTTATTTCATTTACCAAAGGTAATTGAAGCAGATATTTATGAAGTCATTGGGAGGTGAACTATCTCCAATTCAACAGGTTAATCATTAATATTTGGAGGATTTTCTTGCCAAGCTTTATTAGGAGGAGAACATCACCAGACATACATTTAAATTGTTTTATTTAACTAAAACAGCAATGTTATGTATTCTGGATTTTTTTCTTCAACAGCAAACATATAATATTTTAACAAAACAAGCATATGAATTTTTGCGTTTAAACATTCAGGTTTTTTTAAATTGTTAAAATTGTTTTTAACTAAAATAGTTAAATGAAATATATATTGTTTTTTAAAAAAATTAAATTGACTGTGTCAGCCAGATCAACATGAGAAACTTAAAAGATTGGCTTCTGCAGGTAACTCAGTTGTCTTCACCTTAATTTTCCTGTTTGTTCATAATCTGGAAAAGACAAACAAGCTTCCCTTCTTTTTCAGGTCCCAAACAGTTTCTCAATTTGGAATTAATTAGTCCAAAGGAAGAAAATATTCTTTCTACACCGGCAGAAAAAGCTACTGCTGTTAAAAGTGAGATGATCACTTCAGCGGTATCTGAATCCAAGTGCTTAAGTGGCTTCCCCCAGTCCACTGGTGTGACTTTTTTTAAAACATCAGGAAACATGTATGTCTTGAATGGTTCACCCTTAGCTCTGAAGTTTATTATAGTTGGCATTATGGAGGGATGATTGCTTGATGTCCATGTCATAGCCAACTCCTTTTCTTCAGCAGTTAACATTTGACCGTGGTACTGAGTATTGAGAATATTTGCAAGAAAATGAGTTGGAGATAGTGCTTGTCCCATTCGTTTTTTCAATGCTTGTAATTTAACTCTGTCATTGCATAGTTCTCTTTTTAAGATCTTACTCCGTTCCTTCCAAATTTCAACAGCGTCAGCAATAAAACCGCTATTTCCCTGCATTTTGTTCAAGGCTACAGAAGTAGTATTCAGGGTACTCAGCATGTGTTCAACATTTCTCGTAAGCCCAACGTTGAGAACTTTGGCTGTGACAGTGCCATCTATTTTTTCCCGATTTTGTTCACAAACTGTCATCAGATTAGGCCAGTTCTTGATGCAGTGCTCAAAACAGTCCACTGCTGAGTTCTATTGCACGTCTTGTGGGAGAGTTAGCTTGATTCCTCCCACGTTTTTCGGAGCAGCTGCTGCAAAGTGGTTGTTATGGAAGTATTTTGCAATTTCAACAACATTAGTCTTTATATCTGGAGCACTGAAGTCTTTGGCTAGGAGGTGCATCAAATGAGCACTGCAACCCTATGTTATTAGCTTGGGACTCTCTTCTAAATAATTTCTTCTCATCTTGGATACATTTGAAGAATTGTCTGTGACCAAGCTGCGTACTAGACATTTGAATTTTTTTCCACAGTTTGTTACAGCTTTTACTGCTGCTTCTTGTAAGTATTCTGCTGAGTGTGCATTTCCTTATGTATCGATTGTTTCTGTCAGGAAGACATTCCCTTCTTCTGTTGTCACACAAGCACATATTAACCCATCGAGACTCAGGTTAACAATTTCACCCTGTAGACCAGTGGTCCCCAACCTTTCTGTGGCCAAGAGCACATTCATGCCTTCAGAAGAGTGTGGCGGGCAGCGACGCTTCTTGGTGGCATTTTGGTGGAGACACTTCTTTGGTGGCCAAACTCCTTGGCGGCATTTCAGCAGCAGCTTCTCCGCTGGAAGCGCTCCTCTCCTCTTCGTTCCTTGACACCGGCCCTGACAGCGGGCACACATAAATGCCACAGCAGGCGCCATGGCGCCCTCAGGCACTGCATTGGGGACCACTGCTCTAGACCTTTTGCACACTGCTCAATTTCTCTTTCATACGCTTTATCCAGCAATTTGCCTGCGACATGTGCTTTATTGGGTGGACTGTATCCTGGTCTTAATGACTGAACCATGTACATGAAGAGTGGGTTCTCAGTCAAACGGAAAGGAGAGTTTGTTGCATAAACAAACTGGGCAATTTTTCATCAATTACCTCTTTTTGCAGTCTGCTGGTTCTTATCATAAACTTATCTATGGTTGTTTCTGGATGATGGAGATTTTTTTTTTTTTTTGCTACAGGTGATATACCGTGGCTGTGACATACATGATGTGACTGAAACACTGTCATAGGCAGATAACTTTGAAACTATAGAAAATGATGGGGATCTTGAAGGTGGGTAGTTTTTAGAACGTTGAGGATGGATTCTCCTAAACAAAATAAGTCAGTGCAATTATTTATTTATTATTACCATACTGCTCATTTAGTATTACTCATTGCATTCACTTTAAAGTGCATTCACCTACTTTAAAGGTGAAATTGTAAAAGGAAGATCTGCTTATTTCAGCTCTTTATTTTTGATCACAACTACATCTAAAATGTTAGTACCATAGAGTTAGAACTATATATTTTTTGCTCAAACATGAGAATTCAAGAATAGTCCAGAAGGAAGACAGGCAGTCCTTAAGAAAGAAGTATGAAATAAAAAAGTTTACCAACCTGAAGATCCTGCATGTTCAGACATGTTCCTTTCATCATCTTCAAAAGCAGCTTCCTCCTGAGAAGAAATACTTCTCATGATGTTGTTTCATTTGGGCGACCAGGCCTTGCATTTCTTTGTTGCACTGTTTGCATTTTGCATGCATGCCTGTCTTACCCACAGGTAGAGGGACTTCATTAAAATATTCCCTAACTGGCTCTATTTTACGGCCTGCTGCCATTATAGGTTTTCCCTTCTAGTGAGAATATGGTATGGTAGATCTCAAATCAGTGAGGGCTACACTCAGAAAGACCTCAAGACTTCTGGAATATGCTGCTCAAACAGTTTCACTTTTGTTTCTGCTGCCTGTCCCTCCCTTCTCACATTTATCTCCAGACTTCTTCTCCTTGTCCAGATCTATTCCGCCCCCAACAATCTTCTATTCATTGAACTTTTTGCAACTTTGCACTTTTAGAGAGAGAGAAGGGATTGACTCTGTATACAAATTTGCAGAGGGGGAATAGGGTTGAGGTCTGTTATTTCTCACCTCTATGTATTATTTATTTACTTAAAAACATTTTTGCTGTTATCTCTGGAGACACAAATCCAGGGTTTGAGAACTGTAAAACTAAGCATCTCTGATGGTATCTTCTAGACTGAGCCCCGAGTCCCATTGGGTAGATGGAAAGATTAACCTAAATAATCTATGCAGAAGCCCCTGGAATCCCATGAGATTGGGTCCCTCATCCATGAACTGTTGGAACTCATTTACAAATCTTTTCTTAAACATTACATGAATATATTCTCATACTATAGAATTAGAATTTATAATCCCTATTCCATGATGAGATATCTTTGAGGTATAATGCATCTTAATTAAAACTATCTTTGGATTTTTTTGATAAAATACTTTATTGAGGAAAAAACCTATTTAAATTAAGAAAGAATCATTGATTTTTACCCACGCTGGCTGTAGCGCTAGGGTTCTGTGAGCCATAGAGATAGCAAGATTATTCTAGTGCCCTGTGTGCTATTCGCTTTTGGGATATAGTCATAGTGTGCGGACTCCTCCTGTGGCTAGACAGTGCTTGCATTTTCCATGCCACCCCCTGGGGCTGAGCCGAGCCCATTCTCTGTCATTTTACAGACACCAGCTTTCACACTGAACCACTAAAGCATCTCCCTAAGGGCAGCCATGCTGCACCCTTCACTGGTGAGTCCAGTCTGCTCAGTGTTCCCTGTACTGCTCAGCCCTCTGCCCAGCTGTGCTCCACACTGCTGCTCCTCGGTATCTCTGCTGCCTGGCAGCATCTGGTGCCCATGCGAAGAACCTGCCCAGAACCGGTGCTGATTGCAGCCTCCTGGTGTTTTCTTGTGTATTGTAGTCAAAGCTGTACAAGGACCTGTGCTGTTCAACATATTCATCAATGATCTGGAAAAAGGGGGTAAACAGTGAGGTGGCAAAGTTTGCAGATCATAGAAAATTACTCAAGATAGTTAGGTCCAAAGCTGACTGAAGAGTTACAAAGGGATCTCACAAAATTGGGTGACTGGGCAACAAAATGGCAGATGAAATTCCATGCTGATTAATGCACATTGGAAAACGTAGTCCTGACTATACGTATAAAATGATGGGTTCTAAATTAGCTGCTATCACTCAAGAAAGAGATCTTGGAGTCATTGTGGATAATTTTTGAAAACATCTGCTCAATGTGCCGTAGTGGTCAAAAAAGCTAACTGAATACTGTGAATCATTACAAAAGGGATAGGTAATAAGACAGAAAATATGTCACTGTATTAAATCCATGGTAGGTGCACACCTTGAATATTGCATGGAGTTCTGGTTGCCTCATCTCAAAAAAGAGATATAAGATACGGAAAATCTTCCCTCTGAGGAGAGATTTAAAACACTGGTACTGTTCAGATTGGAAAAGAGATGACTAAGGGGAGATATGATGGTTGTATAAAAAATCATGAATGGTCTGGGGAAAGTGAATAAGGAAGTGTTATTTACCCCTGTCGTAAATATAAAGTGAAGGGTAAACACCTTTAAAATCCCTCCTGGCCAGAGGAAAAATCCTTTCACCTGTAAAGGGTTAAGAAGCTAGGATAACCTTGCTGGCAACCTGACCAAAATGACCAATGAGGACACAAGATACTTTCAAAAGCTGGGAGGAGGGAGAAAAACAAATTACCCTGTAAGGTATTTACTATCCTGATTTTACGGAGGTGATTCTTTTTACTGTTTCTTCTATTAAAATGTTTCTTTTCAAGAACTGAATGTTTTTTTCATTGTTCTAAGATCCAAGGGTTTGGGTCTGTGGTCATCTATGCAAATGGGTGAGGATTTTTATCAAACCTTCCCCAGGAAGTGGGGTGCAAGGGTTGGGAGGATTTTTGGGGGGAAAGACGTTTCCAAACAACGTTTTCTGAGGAACCCAGAGAAATGTTTGGTGGTGGCAGTGGAAAACCAAGGGCAAGGGGTAAAATAGTTTGTACCTTGGGGAAGTTTTAACCTAAGCTGGTAAAAGTAAGCTTAGGAGGTTTTCATGCAGGTCCCCACATCTGTATCCTAGAGTTCAGAGTGGGGAAGGAACCTTGACAACCCCTTTACATACCATAAGAACCAGGTGTCACCCAATGAAATCAATAGGCAGCAGGTTTAAAACAAACGTAAGAAAGTCCTTCTACACACGACATGCAGTCAGTTTGTGGAACTTGTTTTCAGGGCGTGTTATGAAGGCCAAAATTATAACTGGATTCAAGAAAGAATTAGATAAGTTCACGCAGAATAGGTCATCAATCGCTATTAGCCAAGATGGTCAAAGATGTAACCCTATGCTCTGGGTTTCCCTAACCTTTGACAGCCAGATGCTGAGAGTGGATGATATTTGCCCTGTTCTGTTCATTCCCTTTGAAGCAGCTGGCGTTGGCCGCTATTGGAAGATACGACGCTGGGCTAAAAGGAACACTGGACTGACCTAGTATGGCTAGTCTTACGTTCTTATGTAAAGTGGCTGCTCGGCAGTGGTGGTGGCAGTGGGTGCAGGGGAGATTGGACGCTCCCGAGGTGGGAGGCTGCTGCGTGCAGGAGCACTGAGCAGCAGCAGCAGTAGAATGCTGGGCCCTGGTTGCTCCAACCTTCTGGCTGGGAAACTTTTACTAAGGGACAAATGAGCTGAGACCGAAGAACAGATGAGCAGGACAACCGGCATGGAGGACTAGCAAGATAGGGGCGCAAGAGCGGGTCAGTTAGGTGAACAGAGGCACTGGGGCAGGTGGCCAGGGGCAGACAGGATCCTGCAGGACAGCAGAGTGGATGGTGGCGCAAATGGGGGGGGGACAGTTGCTATTTACAGCTCCCAACTGGGGAGATTTTCTCTGGACAGCGGCTGAAATTGGAGCTGGAGGCGCTGCTTGCCAGGAGCGAACAGGAGAAACTTTCCTGAGATTCCAGGTCCTGCTGGGTTAACTGCAAAAGGGAGATGCGACCCAGACCAGCTTGGGCTGGCTGTACCTCCCTACCCCTGCTCCACCTGCCTGTGCCCTGGCCCTTATTCTCCCTGTCGCCCCCACTCCACCGTGCTGGAAACTGGTAGCCTGAGCCCTAGGCAGCCCCCGTGCCTTACCCTTCCTGGTCCTGTAAGCTCTCTGCTCTCCACCTCCCCCGCCTCATCCCCTGCTCTCTGCCCCTTCTAGTGACATTCCAGTATCTTCAGTTTTAGGACGACACCACTGCCTAGCTCCCGTGACTGATACAAAGCGGGTTAGGTGTATACATCGCAGACGGTGTCAATCCCTTCAGGGTGTCAGAAACAGTATCCTCTACTGACTCAAGTACTGCTATGCCCTAGTGGTGAAATTGTGGGCAAATCCCAGCAGGGTTGGGATGTCTCCTTAGAAAACAGGGATGATGTCCAAAAGCTGAAATATTTAAAATAAATCAGAAATAAATCACTGGAGCCCATGACCAGTATGTATCTAAAGACTGTGGTTCCAGTAACTCTTTAGTCAGTGTTCATTATCTAGTAGAAGCCACTACTCCATTTTAACTTAAGGGATACCTTTTCAGAGCTTTGTGTCCAATGGATCAGGTGCATGTTGTTCCTCTCCAGCAGCAATAGTCCTAAAATTATAGCAGTTTAGGACAAAGAAGATGCATGTTTAGTTTTAGTGGTGCAGATATTGCTGAATGATAAGTTAATGTATAAGTTACAATGATCATTGTGAATAATTTGCAACTAATAAGTTATCCGATGACATTGGCCCCTTTCCCTGCTCATAGAATCCATGCCAACAGATTTATGGATATTTCAATGTATTCATTCTTCAATTTGATTTAATACTTTTTTCCTTAAAATTTTAAGGACGAAGAGTGAATAGTTCACTGCAAGTGTGCATTGTTCATCAGTCAAATGCTTCATTTTATCTGGTCGGCTAATTCAGAGAGTAGTGTGTCCATAACCAAAAAGTATGAAAGTGCAAGCAACACTGGCACAAATACTTGCGTGTGTGAACTTCAGATTCAGTTTTTGTGAAGACTCATGCATGTGACTCTGAAAATTATTTATATGAATGTTCTTATCACAAAACCCTATTTCTCAAATGTGTGTGGAAGGCAAACACGCAAGGGGCCTGAGCATTTCCGAAGGGAAATCCACTAAAATATTCAAGTGAAAGGTTGTGGACATGTGGAAGTGTATTTGGTTAGGTTTTTTTTTTTTTTTGCTTTCTTTTTCAGTAGCTTTAGCAATGACACATTTTGAAAATGAGTGGTTTGGAGTTTTATTGGGATTTCTACTGCTTTCCTGCAGCTCTTCTGGACTGGAGTGTTTCCTATTCAGTTGGCCCATCTTTGTTGGAAAGGTTTAGACCATGTTATTTCTTTGTAAATCTGGCTTCTGACAGAATGGTAATTCCAGAGTAGGTAAAGGTTGGTTTAATGAAGTGCACATTCTGTTACAAGAATGGGTGAGGTGGGGGTTGAGAGAGAAGTTGGTTGTTCAGAATTACTGGTGGAACTCATTGTATTGGTTCTTCTAGTGACAAGGGAGTAAAAAGAAAACTCACGGTGTACAAATGTCTCATCTTTCCATAATCCCTTCATCTTGATAGCCACATCTTCTATGACTTGTTTCTTTTGGATTTAACAATATTAATAATAAGAGGCCCATACAGAAGCTCTGAGCACATTGGGGTAACCGTAACCATCCAACAACATTAAACAATAAATAAATTCCACCAGCCAGCAGCATGAAACAATCAAATGGAGACAGCAGTTTATCTCAGCCAGCTAATAAATCCCCTCACCCGCATTGTATCCAGGAACGTCCTCTCATTTCCCCAAGCTCCTATCAAATAAGTGGCTTCTGCAGCATGGTTAGAAGATCATCAAGTGTGGATTTAGTGAGACCAAATGAGGGGAGCAAGTTCCAGAGTCCTGAGGCCCTCTACCCATAGCCACCTTTCTCGTAACAAGGGGGATCCTACCTCCTGACTGTAGCTGCAGCAGCCTGTCACAAATTTAGAGCAACTTGGTGCATTTGATTTTTTTTTTTTTCATTTGGCAGCCCAGCTTTTCAAGTAGAAAGGATGTAAGATGTGATTGCTCTAGCATTTCAGTAGAGGTGGCGCAGACTCAGCAGGATGGGTGATTATGCATTTGTTTGAATTGTGATTCTCCATTGACAGAGGTATGTGTTGGACCAGAGGGAGTGCTTGAGATCTGGGCATATTTCTTTTTTTCCTTTTTTTTTTTTTTTTTTTTTTTGCAAAGAGAAAGTTTGAATCAAGTACAGAGTTGAGCTGTTGATGTAAACCACAGGACTGTGTCAGTGAATAAGACGCTCAGAGCTTTTTGTGTCAAGTATGAAAGGAGTTTGAGCATAATGACAATTTCCGTAGAATGCCTGAAGAGCAGTTTTCAGAAAGGATCCTGTTTCACAGTTTGCTGTTGTATTGTCAGAATTTTTTTTAAAAAGGTATTGATTGTGACTAGTAAACATAAGTGTGTACTCAGTAAGATTACATGTTTTTATTATAGACTCTGTAGACACATAATCTTAGTTCCTGCTTTCAAAGTGATAATTTTAAAGAGATATAATGCAGTGTGAGATTATAAAAAAGGACACATCTGGTAATTGTTGTGATGGCTCTTTTTAAAAATGAAAAAAAGTGAGCATATTTAAAACGAAGAATGGATGGCTGCAGCATCTTCTACTGTGAATATTACCTGTAACTTTGAATTCAAATTCTATCCCCAAGCGAACCTCCATACCGATTTGTTGCTAGGAAGTGAGGTAGACATTTAAGTATAAGGCAGGTTAGATACTTAGGTTACTTATTCCAATTTGTGTTTTTGTTAAAACAACAAGACCTTTATTAGTAATATTGCAGGTCTTGTTTCTCAAAAGTGGCCTTGAAAGATACATATGAAACCATTTTACTATACTAATTTCAATATAGCCTTTTCAAACATGAACTTCAGGGCACGAATCCTGTCTTTTACTTTTGTAAGCTTTATCTTCCTGAAACTGAATTTGTGAAAATAGAGATTTGTGACCTAAACATCTTGGTTGGTAGCACTCTGTGCTTCACTGGAGTGGATTATTGGTTTGAGAGAGACTGTGGGAGGAGTTCTTCTCTAGGATGAAATGCTGGGAGCCAGGAACCCCCTTAAGTGGTTCCTTTCTATTTTGGCTGGTTGTAAAGACAGGGAAGAGGCCTCATTGCCAAGAAGCTGGCTGTGGAGCAATGCTTCAGCTTCAGAAGATGCTTTTCTCTGTCTCCTCCCTAAACAGTAAATACAGCACATTAAATTCCCGTCAGGGATGGGAGGATTTAGATAGGAGATAGAAATTGAACTTATTTCTCATCAGGGCCACCCTGCTGTATACATTTCCAGTACAGAATTCATTCCTGGAATGTGAAGGCATTGGCGAAGAAAGCGAGTGGTCACTTGGGTTAGGTGCGCGCTGCAAACTTTTATCGGTGTAACTGCATCGCTCAGGGGTGTGAAAAATCCACACCCTTGAATGACACAGTTATACCGACCTCATCCCCAGTATAGCCAGCACTATGTCGACAGGAGAGCACAGCCGCACTGCTGTACATGAAGACAAGCCCCTGGTTTGTATTCTTTAGTAGAGGGGAAAGCCAATGTGTACATGTCTGAAGCCTTGTCTACACTACAGGGGAAATTCGATGTAAGCTATGCAATTTTGAGTTATGTGAATAACGCAACTCAACATAGCTTAGATCTATTTACCGTGGGGTCCACACTACGCGATGTCGACTCCCCCTACTCTTCTCCATCAGGTGGAGTACAGGAGTTGACGAGAGAGTGATTTGCGGTCAATTTAGCGGGTCTAAATTGACCACCGATGCATTGATTGCTGCACCTTGATCCCGGTAACTGCAGAAAAGCCCTAAGACTCCCTCTGCCACAGTAGAGAGAAAAGAGATTTAGTGAGTGTAATGTACTTCCATGCTCAAAAGGCATTTGACAAGGTTTTACATCAGAGATTAACTCCCAGTCCTAGAATAAGAAGTAAAGTATAGTTCTGTATGGGAAATTTGGCTGAAGAGCTGGAAACAAAGTTGGATAAGGTTATTGTAAACAATGGCTTGCAAATAAAGTGGGATAAATGCAACCATTCTGAGACCTTTGTTCCCCTGCTTTTTCTGTGGTGGTCACCATACTTCATCCTGTTCCTTAATAATCACAGACAACATCTTATCAAAGCCCCTTGGATAGTGGGAAGCATTCTTTTGCCCTCTTCCTTGGACTAAGTGCCCCAGGCAAGGAACGTCTTAGTTCTTTTATTATTCCCCCAAAAGCAGAAGGTTCTCTTTGTCTCTGAGAACAGAACAGAACACAGCAAATTATTCCCCTAAATGTCCAAAACCCAAAATTCTCTTAAATAAAAACAAATTTATTAGAAAACTGAGAGGAACATCCCATTAAATCAAAAATAAACAATGTAAAATCGTATCTAATCCCACTCTAAGAAACATCTTAACTAGATAGGAATGATCTTGTGGGAATGGTTATTTTCTTCCCTGAATTGATTTAAACTTATGTTCTGCATTCTTCTCATGCTGTGAGTTCTTGCATGTTGCTTAGCACCATAGTCTCTTGGGGTATGTCTACACTGCAGTTAGACACCCACAGCTGGCCCGTGCCAGCCGACTGGGGCTCACGGGGCTCAGGCTAACGGGCCATTTAATTGCAGTGCAGACATTTGGGCTCTGGGACCCTCGCAGCATCCCAGAATCCAGCCCAAGCCCGAACATCTATGCTGCAATTAAACAGCCCCTTAGCTTGAGTCCCGAGAGCCCAAGTCAACTAACATGACCCAGCTGCAGGTTTTTAATTGCAATGTAGACATACCCTTGGAGGCCAGCAACTGGATCAGTGACTTACCCACTCCTACTTAATACTCTTGACCATTTTGAGAATCCAAGGTGTGAGTCTTGCATTACCATATTAAGCCATGGAATCCTAATTTGTAGTCACAGAATGTTTGTTCAGGTGCAATATCCTGGGAGATGTAGTAATCTATTGTAAATATAATAGTCGTATACCTTATTTAATGGAAGCTCCCCTCAAGAAATACAATTATTTTTCCATACTGTGCACAAAAAATTTGGATTTATTACTGTTACTCTCCTCCTTTCCGCCTGCTAGTTGACACACTCAGTTGTGTGTGTCGTCTTAAATTTGATATGGAAAGCTTTTGAGGGCAAGGACTGTGTTTGTACATCACAATGGAGCCTCATTTCTGATTGTGACCACACTGTGCTACCACAATACAAAAAATAGTTTCTCAACATTTCAGAAGTTTTTGTTCCTACATAGGTGTCAACCATCAAAGCACAAACTTTCTTTGCATACAGCATAAAGTGTGTTTGCATGTTAATGGCGTTTAATGACCCCCCCCAAAAACTATTTTTCCCTAAATTGCCAGACAATGGGCTATTTCCTTCTTTGTCTTAACCTTAAAGTTCCTGGATTTTTCCATTGTTTCCTGTTTCCCAGCAATTGGAATCTCTCTCAAATAAGGTTTCTCCGTGAATGGCTCCTACTCTCACACAGATTTCAAAGACCCAAAGAGGTAATAGAGCCAACACTTGTCAGAGATAGTTAACTGAAGAGAAATGTAAAACAATGTACATGTGAGATGATGTGTATTGCCAGGTTCTAGTCCTTAAATTGTTACCATTTCCTTCCATCCCCCCCGTCTGTGACCCTACAGGATTGTTGAGGAATGGAGAGCTGAGCTGTTGGTTGGTTGCGTCTCTGCCTTTTGGAGGCAGGCTAGTGGTGACCAACATCTTCTTTCTCTCTTGGAGATGGCGGGATTGTGGTGAGAGGACCCTTGTGACCTGTTCAACACACTCACTCTCTCTCTCTCTCTCTCTCTCTCTCTCCAAAGAAGAGGATCTTTTTCCCCTTTCAGTTCCTCCTGATCAACCTGGCTTCCTTTTCTCTTTTCGATTAGATATCAGTTGCAAGCAGTATTTGTTTTGATTAATAAGAGAAGTTGTAGTGAATCTTTCAGTATTTTATATTTGCATGATGTTGAAGTGTTACAATAGGTGGGGGAAACGCAGAAGGTGGAAGAAGCATCTAAAATTGGCAACTTGCAGTGGGCAGTTTTCAAGCCCTTATGGGGCAGGGCTAGGGGTATACACCCCTGGTATGTTTTCAGAGCTTCTTGCCACTGGGTTCATTCAGAGGTGTCAGCTTTTGCTCCTCAAAAGTCTGTTTGTGTGTTAAAGCATCTCAGGTGGGGAAGGCTTTGCACTGTTTGCATGACGTGGGAAATGCGAAGTATGGAAATTGTTTTCATCCACCCTGTGGTCTTTCTACATCCTTCCTTTCATTCTGAAGGCTGTGTGCTCTATTCTGCCCTCACATACATGGGTGCAACTCCTGTTGGAATGAGTAGGATTGTACAGGGCATAAGTAGAGGGCAGAATTCAGTCCTAGGTGGAAGAACACCAACAGAGGAAGCATTTATCAGCTGAGTCACACTGTATAAACAGTGCTGCAGAAAGCAAAAGGAGGGCTTACTTGTACTATCACACATTGCGGCCAATAATTAATTTGGGAGCAAGGGATCAAGTTGGGGAATATGTGTAAAATAGAGGTGTCGTTCACCATAGCAGTCAGGAAAAGGAGCCAAAGTTATTGCAGAAAAAGCCGTCAAAACGATTGAATGCCCAGCAACCACACTAACACAGATAATACAGTAGGTTGTATTAGCAAAGGAATAGAATTCAGAACAAGGAGTGATGCTGGTACAGAACCAGAATGTTAAAGCAACCCACATGGAATGTGCGGGCAATGCTTATCAGCCCCCTTAGTACCTTAGGGTGGTGCCTGATTCTAATCCCTTTGAAGGCAATAGCCAAACTCCTATTGACTTCAGTGGCATAGGATTGAGCCTTCATTGAAGTTACAGAGTAAGATCAGCATTTTTAAATGTGGCACAGGAGTTTGGTAAGCCTGTCTTCTTCTCTCACAGTCTTTAAAACGACCCATGCAGGGTCCTGCAAGGAAGAACTGTGTCTGTGACCTGGGGAAAGCGCTTTTAGGAAGGAACAGAGTAATACCACCAAGAGCAAGTATAATGTTTTATAATGTCCCCTCAGTTAACGCATTGACATATTGCCTTAGGAAAGAGCTTTTAAAAGACACCGCTGTCTTTAGAGTATTCTCTTGTATAGTATCTTGACTCTGAGCAGTATAAAATCTCAATTTATCATAACCTCTTCCTAATCCTCAACACTTTTTTCCCCTCTGAGGATGCTCACATCAGAGGGGAGTATGTAGCCTCATACAACAAATTACCAACACTTTGCTTCTACGGTAAGAAGACCCTGTTACTTCATGTCTAACCAAACATGAATATTTTAGACCATATGGGAAACTGTACAGAGCCAAGGGTGTACTGTTGGAGCAGTCCAGTGTGTCTTTCCAGCACCTGAAATCCAGAACAGAGTGACATTCCAGCACTTCACCTGGCTCATGGGGTCATGATACCACTCAAGTTTGGCCTGGCTGCCCCTCTGTCCTGATGTGGGGGTGGGAGCAGCAGCCGGGCCCAATTTAAATAGGTGGCGTTGTGACCCAGGTTATAGGGTTGCAGCGTCGCTCAGATTTGGCCTGACTGGCTCTCTGCATGATGGACGGGCTGCCTCCTGGGCGAATCCTAAGTGGTGCAGAGACCTCATGAGCCAGGTTGCAATCTCATTTGATGCTCAAATTTGGCCTGTGCTTTGACAGTGTGGGGAAGGCGATGGGAGTGAGCAGAGCTGCTGGGTGGCCGGGATCAGCAGGAGCAGGAAGGAAGTGGAGCGCCGAGCTGGAGTGGGGTGTGGGCAGTGAGTCGGCAGGAAGATTGTGGGGGCAGTGGATGACGGGCTGGGGCAAGTTGTTGGTGGGCTATTCGGTGAGTGAAGAATGTTGAGGGCCAGGAGATTGGGGGTGAGCGGGGCATGTAGGGGGCTATGGCTTGTGAGGCTGAGTTGCAGCGAGTGGGATGTTTGTCAAGGCTGCTGGGGTGCATGTGGGGACTTTCAGGATAAGTAGGGGTTGGTGGAAAACCATTGTCAGCCTGGTCTGATCATCCAGTTAGTGTTTTTATAGGGTGTCTCAAGAGCATCTGGATCATGCCACTGAACTCTTGCCCTTATTTGAAGTTTGCACAGAATATTGATATTGTAAAAAACAGTATTTTACATGCGCTGCCAGTGGGCATTTTGATGAAGTCCATATGTGCTTTGGATGCACCTTGTGAGTTTGTTTAAGGTTTGCCGTGTAAACCCAGAGTTATGCGCATTTTATGTTGATACAATGTGTGAAGTTATTACTAATGTGTGAAGTCTCATAATTGCTATTGCACGGATTTTCAATTAGATACAATTTCCTGGTAAAATGTTAGTTGGGTTTTGAGTGTGGGTGCTTTATTTTATGGTGATGTCACACACAAGATGGATTTTAGAGACTTATCTTGTGCATGAGAAAATGACCAACTGGAGAACTTCTACAGGGTTCCTGTGCTATAAAATTTAGCACTGTGTCACTATATAGAGCTGTGACTTTGAGATTAAGAATTATACAGGTTACATACCCATAGGTATTACGCTTTCATATAGGACCAGATTTACTTAATGCACCTAGCGCCCATTGAACTCAATGGTAGTTACGGGCCTACCCTGCTTAGATGCTTCTAAAAATTCCACTGGGTACTTTTCTGCATCTTTAGATACTTAAGTACCTTTGATAATCTCGCCCATAGTATCTAATGCTAGGATGTTAGTACAGATGAATGGTTTGCCTTTCTATCTTTGAGGATCAAAAATAAGAAGGTCTTTGTGGATGGAGTAATATTTTATGAATCACTTTATCCTATGTTGTGGGAAAAATGTCTTGAAGAAATATTGGGTTGTTTTCTTGACATATCTAGTTAAAAATGGGGAAGTACCACGTCTTAACTATTGATCCTCTACTAGTTATATCAGAAGTAATCCGTGAGGCCACATACCAGCTTCTCTTTGTCCTTTCTTATTAAGTTGTCAAGTTTTAGGAGTTCGTCCTCTAAACATGGAAATGAAAATGTTTTCTAACCTGTGAAGCAGAATTTGCAATCATGACTGAAGTAAGCAAAATTCAGGAAAACAAATTCTTTTTGCATAACTGTCAGTCTGTGTCAAGGAAGGCTGAACAGTAAGTCTGTCTGCAGTACAAAGATAATTTGACCTACGTTAGGTTGACTTACAGCCACCACATTAATTGCTGAGGTGTCTGATGTCCACACTACCCTCCTTCTCTTGGTGGTGCACATCCTAACCAGGAGTGCTTTCACTGACTGAAGAGGGGCAGTGTGGGGGAATGAGCTCTCAACACCACACAGCTCCCCACCGGGAGTCCAGCTGCCCCCGGTGCCTCTCGCCCCCGTGCTCCCAGCTTGTGGGAAGCCACCCGGGGCTTCTAGCCTCTACTGGGGAAATCCAAGCTCAGAGTCTAGTCAGCTGCCATGCTCCCAGTGGGGATCCCAGACCCTGGAGGCAGCAGGGCTCCCTGTGGGTAGCCTGGGTGGCAGCCTGGCTTGGGAGCCAAGAGGCGGCTTTCTTGTCAATTTCATGAGCTGTGAAATAGACAAGAATGACCGCCAACAACCAATGTAAGGAATGCAATGTCTCTACATGGACATTGCGTTGCCCTAATTACACCAACATAAGCCTTACACCTCTCATTGAGATGGTTTTATTATGTTGGCATAGCAGGGGAATTATATCAGCAGGAAGAGCATTTCAGTGTGTGCACCTCCTCTGTTTTATCGACAAAAGCTGACTTTTGTCGACAAAACTGTGTCGTGTAGATAAGGCCTAAGGTCTGAGAGTTATGGGTTGATGTGCTTTTGGTGGAGCTGTATGGAAGAATATTGCCAGTATACACTGTGCCTTGAATTAATAGTTCTCTTTTACAAACACTAGGTTACACCCCCCCCACCACCAAAAGAAAGTACGGTACTTACACTTATTTCTACACTTTAAGAGGAGATGAGGGAATTTCCTGCAATGCAAAGTACCTAGTTTATCTTTTAGTTTTCCTGTTACGTGCTCACTTGGCAGTTAATTAATTTTAATTCTCTCCTGTTCTGACAGGCATTCCCACAAAGCAATAATTTATATATTGATATATTGCATTTATCAATATAAAAATACTGTCAACCGAGTTATTAATGTGCACGCTGGTAAACACAAATCTTCACCCATGTAACTGCTCAGTGGATACATGGTCACCCTATCACAAAGAAAATCTTCGTAGAAGTATGTTTTTTGCACATTTCACTAACACTGTTGACAACAAATCATATGCTATTCTAGAGATATGCTTCATTACGGATCTCTCTGCAGAAAATTTGTTGAGAGAGAAGCTATAAATATGCAGCCTGTTCAGTCAGTGCATTCATACGTTAGGTAAAGTCATTTGTCAGCGTATCATTGGATGGTCACATTATGATCACATCGGAGAAGTATGCCTCTGAGGAAAGAATAAGCTCTAACTAGTAATGACAGACAGGCTGGACTTTTAGAGGCTGCACAGAGCTGTGCTTTACCCTATCCCTTTTTGCTTCTATACTGTATTAAAAATCAGAATGCTAATCCCTAAATTGTCTAGATTTTTCATAATTTAGGAAGATGTTACGGGGAAATCTGCTTGGCATGCTGAATGTTCATTGATTTTTTTTTTCTCCAGTTGTAAGATAAACCAATTACATTTGACTCTGGTTCAATGGATTTATAACCAGGATAAATTAATAGTATTATGACTACTAAATGAGGTCTTATCATAAACTGTGTTCTCTAGAAAATAAGATTAAGCTGTTTTGTGTGATACTTTCATAAAACATCCAAAAGGCAATGTGTTCTTGAGACTTGTGTTGTGCTTATTCTTAACTAGATAGCATTACCCTTACAATCAAACGTGTCGCAAACTTCGGTAACAAAACTTTGCTTAGCCCTGGTCTACACTATGGAGTTAGGTCGAATTTAGCCATGTTAGGTTGATTTAAAAATGACTGCGTCCACACAACCAACCCCGTTCCTTCGACCTAAAGGGCTCTTAAAATCGACTTCTGTACTCCTCCCTGACAAGGGGAGTAGCATTAAAATCGACCTTGCTGTGTCGAATTTGGGGTAGTGCGGACGCAAATCAACGGTACTGGCTTCCGGGAGCTATCCCAGAGTGCTCCATTGTGACCGCTCTGGACAGCACTTTGAACTCCGAGGCACTAGCCAGGTACATAGGAAAAGCCCCGGGAACTTTTGAATTTAATTTCCTGTTTGGTCAGTGTGGCGAACTCAGCAGCACAGGTGACCATGCAGTCCCCCCAGAATTGTAGAGCGTAGAATGTTTCTACACTACCCCTATCAGCTTAGTCCTTGAGGTTATCGCAGATTAGAAGGCGAAAAAAATGCACTCGCGATGACATGTTTTCCAAGCTCATGCAGTCCTCCCGCACTGATAGGGCACAGCTTAATGCATTGAGGCATTCAGTGGCAGAGGCCAGGAAAGAATGAAGTGAGTGCGAAGAGCGGATGCTGGATGCAATGCTGAGGCTAATGGGGGAGCAAATGGACATGATGAAGCGTTTGTTGGAGCTGCAGGAAAGCCAACAAAAGCACAGACCCCCCGCTGCATCCACTGTATAACCTCCACTGTATAACCACCTACCCACCTCCCCATGTTCCATAGCCTCTTCACCCAGACGCCCAAGAACGCAGGCCAGGGGAGGCTCCAGGCTCCCAGCCACTCTACTCCAGAGGATGGCTCAAGCAACAGAAAAATGTCATTCAAACAGTTTGATTTTTAGTGTGGTTACAATAAGCAATGTGGCCTTGTCCTTCCCTCCTCCCCCACTCCACCTGGGCTATCTTGTCCGTTATCTCATTTTTTTTAATTAATAAAGAAAGAATGCATGATTTCCAAACAATAGTTACTTTATTTTGAAGGGGGGAGGGTGGTTGGCTTACAGGGAATTAAAATCAACAAAGGGGGTGGTTTTGCATCAAGGAGAAACACACACAACTATCACACCGAAGCATTGCCAGTCATGAAACTGGTTTTCAAAGCCTTTCTGATGCGCAGTATGCCTTGCTGTGCTCTTCTAATAGCCCTGGTGTCTGGCTGCTCAAAATTGAACTCCAGGCGGTTTGCCTCAACCTCTCACCCCGCCATAAACGTCTCCCCCTTACTCTCTCAGATATTATGGAGCACACAGCAAGCAGCAATAACAGTGGGAATGTTGGTTGCGCTGAGGTCTGACCTAGTCAGCAAACAGCATCAGCACACTTTTAAACATCCAAAGGCACGTTCTACCACCATTCTGCACTTGCTCAGCCTATAGTTGAACTGCTCCTTACTACTGTCCAGGCTTCATGAGCCATGGGAGCAAGGGGTAGGCTGGGGTAGGTGCAACCGCTCGGTGCTGCCCCCTGGGAGAGCAGCCTGAGGCAGAAGCCTCCAGCTCGCAGGAGAGCAGAGTTGCAGCGGAAGTGGTGGAGCCATACACCATGCCCTGGAGGTTGCTAGGAACCAGGCAGGGAAGATGTTCCCAGAACCCCCAAATTGCCCCAAATTTCCTGGTGCCTATGCAGCTGTGTGCTGCTCCAGTGGCCAGCCCAATCCCCTGGCTGGCTAACCCAGCCAGGAAAGCTGCCCCCGCCCCTGTTCCGCCCTGCCGCTTCCCCAAAGCACTCGCCCCGCCTCTTCCAACCCCTGCTCTGCTCTGCCCTGCCCCACTCTACTCCACCTCTTCCCCAAAGCCTCCACCCCAGCCCCACCTCTTTCCACCCCTGCTCCACCCCAGCTCTGACCCCGCTTCACCCCTTCCCCAAAGCCACAGCCCTACCTCTTCCCACCCCTGCTCCGCCCCAGCCCCGCCTCCACTCCACCCCTTCCCCTGAGCTACATCCTGGGGGACTGCAGCAGGGGTTGGGCGTGCCCTGCTCCGTTGGTTCCCAGATGTGCTGCCCGTGAGTGCTGGGGGGCAGTTCCCCCGTACCCCCCCAAGGCTGGGAACCAGGGGAGCAGAGCGGAGCAGGCTGTGGCAGGGTCGTTCCACTTCCTGCCGCCCTGTGATTGCAGGGTCGGCCTGCCCTGCAATCAGCTGGCAGCAAAAAGTGGAACGACCTGGCCCCAACCTGCTCTGCCGGCTCCTGCTGGGGGGCGGTTCCCCCCTGCCACCCAAGCCTGCTCCGGCCCCCCACAGACCTTGGGCACACACCTCCTCTCCCCGCCCACCCCCGCGGAGGCCTGGGGCCAGCCCTCGCCCACGGGGGGCTGTGTAGGGCACCACAATGTCTAGGGACAGCCCTGTTTGCCCCTCACAGTGCCTTGGCTCTAATACTAAAAAAAAAATGGCTTCAAGTCCATGCACTTGAAGTTCCTCTCAAAACCTTGCTGAAACTCTTTAGAAAACATTTCTGGAAGAGGACAGAGGTTCCTTGTTAAGATAATCAGGAGTTATTTATCCAGACGAGAGATTATACTGTAATAGGCATCAAGAAAGCTTTTTCAGAAATACTGTAAACCGGGAAGTAAGAGACAGAACTCTCTACCTATGGGCAATGATAACCTTTGACTTAAATACTTAAGAATGTGATTACATTGCTAGAGCTCTTGAAATGTCAGGAGAAGTGATATATATCCAACAGTGCTATGTTTTCAGCCTCAGAGGTAGGAAGAAATAAAGTGAATAAGCTTCACTTGAACAGAAGTCATGTGAAGTATTCAGTCCTCATATATCTGGTGTTTGTTATTAGACGCTTACTTAACATTAAAATAGAAAATGCAAAGTAAAACCTTAGTTTTGTTGTTGTTGCTACTTATAGCAAATATACTTATTCATGCTGGCAAATACATGCCAAAGCATTACATTAGGCTCAGAAACAAATCAAAGCAAAGAAATTTAAGGCTGACAAAGCCATCAGTTAGCCAGACTGTACTTTGTATCTAGTATCTTTCCACTTATTGAAGTAAGGTTGACTTCAGAGCCCAAGCTCCAGCCCAAGCCACAATTTCAAAGTGTTTCTACACAGCTATTTTTAGAGAACTAGCACCAGCTAGTTGACTAGGGCTGGGAGGCTCACTCTCACTTGCTCTAAAAAGCTGTGTAGACAAACCCTTGGGGTTTAGTAATTGCTCTACTTTCTCTCCCTGCCATAATGAACCACTAAATCTTATGCCTATAGCGTATGCACCTTCCTCTGGAAAATCTAGTAAAGACCATTAAAAGTATATCAAGTAAGCTTTTCTATGAAAGCTAGTAAAGTATGCTACTACAGTGTGCAGTCAATTGTTTCAGCTGCTTGGTTTGGGGGCTTAACCTTCTGTTCTCCCCTTGAGGTGTCGCACCCTGATTATCACACCCAGGTCCTCCTTTTTCCCTCCCCTCTTTGTAGATGGGTACTTATATTTGCCCTTTCCCAGTTCTCCAGAACCACATCCGTCTCCGTGAGTTCTCGAAGATAATTTTTAAGTGATGGAGTGTTTGTAGGATGTGGTCCTAATTTGTAAATCAGATTGTAAAGTACAGTATAAGATGTAATATGTTGTTTTTGCAGAACTATGGTTCTCATTTTACTGTAACTTCAGATATTGATCCAACTGTCACCCTTTGCTTCAAAAATCTTTACTTTTGGTGGTATAACATCACATGTTTTTTAAATTATTAATTTTTTTTAGCAGTTAAAACCAGTTGCATGAGAATTTACATGAAGGGGTTTAACATTGATCAAGTCATGCTAGGAGAGCTTTGAATAAATCTGCACAGTAGAGAAATGGCTCTTTATGCTTTTTGAAAGACAGATTAAAAAAGTAAACTAAGGGTGAGGTGGAGTACTCCACTGAAATGTGTTTTTCCATAAAGCACAGCTGTAGAGTAATAGTAATGTTGGACATTACTAGCATTCACAAGCTTTCTTAGAATTCAGTGTGGCCTAGTTCAGCGCCTGGAAAACAGAATTAAACAGACAGTTGAATCATATTTTCTGACATGACTTCTACTGTACTAGTAACCACAGCAGCCCATAAACCACTTAGCTAACTTACAGCATGGAGAAGGAAGTTTTTGAAATCAAATAAGAAAATTGATGTTTTATGCTTTTATATTACTGTAATTTGAAAACTGCAACATAAATACACAAAGAGGATGAGTGCCATGAACTATGTACAATAGTTAAAGTTAATGCAGGTGAATACAAGTCCTTTTCCATGTTTTTTTATCAGCCAAGATGGATAAGTGTTGTCCAGGAATGTTGCCGTGGTGGGTAACCAAAGCACCTCTGAAAGAAAGCATTCCAGTCTTCCTATGAGCGTGCTGCTCCCAGCCCCTGGATGCTGTTTGGGAGTCGGTTTCCTTTCCACTCATATTTTTAAGCTCTTTGTTTCTGGTGGAGCAAATTCCCATGTCCAGTCTTTGGATGGTTGCTTCAATAAACTGTTCGTGGTATGGTGCAGAAAGCTACACACTTCAGTCAGGCTGAGGTATCAACTGATGGGAATATTTTGATGGATTATATGGTTTCTGGTATCACTCTTGAAAATTTCAGTCCCATAACTGGAGTTTGAATAAAGCGGAGCAGCCAGAGGCCTGCATTCACCCATTTTTGTTTTTTCTTTTCAGCCCCAAGAAAAGAGGGTCCATCTTACATGCAAAGTTATGTGATGGACAATTTTATTTTTAGAATACTAAGCTACATACACTCTAGTTTGCTGGGATAGCCTGCATGGCACTGTTTGGAAGAGATAACTGCTAGTATTGCAGCTATGGGGAAGGAGTTGGTGCCCTGAGATGCTGAACATGTAGTGCTGAAGCTTGTTGAATTTTTGTTTGCTGTTCACTTTAATCTTTGACTCATGTTACAAAAATGAGCATATACATACATTCCTTACAATGATGCACCAATGTTTGTAGATTATATGTTTTGGATAGGATAAGAAACATTAATGTCCCTTTGCATAAGGAGCTAGGTGAAGTACTGTCCCAAAAAGCAAACTAAATATCCAGTAGGATGAAAGAGAGAGACCGTCCCAAAAGCCAGGAAGAATAGGGAGGGGTAGCAATCTGTTTAAAACAGCTAAATCTTTGGTCAGGGTAGGGGTTCCAATATTTCAATACTGTAATAACGAACCTGTTGTCTCAATCCTGCTTCCTCTTCACCCACTGAGAGGCTAGAAATTGTTTGGAACAGTTGAACAAGACTCAAGAGGTCAGTTCCAGGAACCTGGGAAAGGCAGAATAGAAGAGAGGAAACAGAGGATGCAGCTGTTAAGGAGAAATTGGCTCAGGAGGTAGGGGGATCTTCTGTACACCAGCAAAAGATGAAGGCAGGTCCCCTCAGAGCTATCTAATCTTCTCTAACCTGCCCTCTTTCCTTATATGTGTAGGGGTTGTTTTTTGTTTAATTTTGTTTTTAATCTAAAACTTGACACAATGATTGACTGGGTAAAGATATTGGCATTTTCAGTTTCCTCAGTTTTAGGAAAAAATTGCAAGTTTCGTTTGCTGCTTTCTTATATGACATGACAGATGTTCCAAACCAAATACTTTTTAATGGCTGTGCAATGCCTGAGGGAAATTTGAGTAATTGTTCTTTTTTGCAATATGATTACATGCTAGAAGCACAGTACTGCTTCTGCTTAAGTCAGTGGTAAAATTCCCAATGATTTTAGTGATAGTAGGGTGGCCTTCCTTGTGTGTTCAAGAATATTTATCAATGATACTTCTATGCGAAATACAAACATGATTTCTAAATATAAGCACATTAATCATTTTTCTGTGAAGTTTACTGTTTGAACCCATGTTTTATGAGTATGGTAATGCTGATAACAAAACTTGGAAAGCTGGTTGTAAAAGTTCATTTGCAGTTGGACACAAGTTAGTTCTTGTTCTAAAAGCTGAATAAGAGGAATTAGCTATGAGATTTTTACAAGTTTACTAAATATTGTTCCCATTCTATAGTTGCATTAAATGATATCATGGATCCTTTTATCTTTCCTGTTGCTGCTGAGTCACCTCTGATTAAGCAGCATGACTTCCAGGCAAAATGGGTAGGCCTCTTGGTTTTGTAACTGTTTCACCCCGACCACTTCCATTTTTGTTCCCTTTATTTAGTACACTGAACCAAAACTGATTATTTCCTTTAAATCTAGTTTAAACTGGTTCCTGTCTCTATTTAGTTAAGGATTCATCTGGGTCTAGAAGGAACACTGAATAGTAAGTGAATCCTCTCCATATTCTGGGAAAGTCCATCTTCTGGGAAGGAGATAGCAACGATAGATTTTTACTCACTTCAGCAGCATGTTTTAAATCCTGCTGTGACCAAGGCTAAAATGAGCATTCACACAATAAACAAGTTTAAAATTCACTTGCCTGTATCCATATATTTTTTTTTAGATTCATAAAGGGTATAAATCAATAGAAAACAACTCTTACAAAGATTGACAATGTATTAAAAAAAATTATTGGATTCCCAGCCTCTCGTCAACTGTCTGCAGGGATGTTCTATGGTAGCGATTTCATATCCTGATACATGCTGGGCACCTAAAGTGAGGCAGAAGTGAGTTTCCAGTTGTCTCTTTTGAATGCCCGTCTTACTCATTTAGTGGTGGTTCACTTGTTGCTAAAGTACGTACAATTTTGTATGTACATTTTGCAGTTCATCTTTAACTCCTGCATTAAAAGTGGTTGGGTTGGGAAATTTACCTGTCTTCATCCTCACGCTATCTATTACAGTTTAGCCTTCTTAAAAAGAAAATCTAGCTACTAAATATTTCCAAGCTATGTACTGGGGGTGGGAGAATTATGCAACTCATTATTAAAAATCAGTTGAAAGACACTCAGAATTAAGTGCTCTGCTGATTATACTATGGAACTGATAATTTTATAGCCATCGCTACATTATTAGCGGTTACTGGAAGCTTTTTTAAAATGGAAAACTTTTCAGAAAGGCCTTACTGACCTGATTAATATGTTCTTCTAGAAGACACAGAATGAGATCAACAAATCCTTGTATAGCTAAAGTGTACTGTAGAAGATTTAATGCTGTAATTGCAGTAAGTAATTAATCTCTATAAACCAAAAAATATAGATAGTTTATTCAGTGATATAAAAAAGAAAAAAAATAAACTAAAGATTAAGGAAAGACTTTAAAAGAAAAGAAAGAATTAGACACATCAGTAACAGAAACACTATAACAGTAACAGAGGCATCAAACCTTTACATGTAACTGATAAAACATCAAAGGTTGCAAATTTTGTTTTTTAAAAAAGCTGTTTCCTTATGACTAAGCAATGAATCAACACAATCCGTTATAGTGAAATTTTTTTTAAAATGCTACCTAAATGTTGCTTAAATATATGGGAAGGTAGTGGAGCTGTGCTGCTGGCTTCTGTAATATGCTGAATAGTGCTCTTTGGAAACAAAAATAAACCAATGTCAGTTGGTTGCGGAATTTCAGTTTTTTCCCTTCATTTCCATATAAATTCTCCTATCCCTTCCCATGACTCCTTGAGCCTGAAGTGTAGTCAGGTTTGCGGCCTCAAAGTCAATCTCATCAGATGGTTTTAAGGTCCTTCTTGCCTACTTTTTGGAGCTGAAACAGCTTTTATTTCTGCCCCATTTTAACCCTCTTAAAACCTCTCCTCTTTTGCGACTGACCACTTTGTTAATTTTCCTCCTTGTTAGAACTGGAACATTCTGTGAAACTGTGTTTAGAATGGTGTCAAAAAAGCTGCCGCCCAGCCTTTCGGGTAGAGGCATGGGGCTACAGAAGTCACTGATACAGAGAGGCAGCAGGAATTGAAGGATTAAAAAATTAAGAAAACAGAAGTTGTCTTTGTCCATACCCCAACTGGAAGGGGTAACTGGAGCCTTCCTCTCTCCACCTCTTCTATCAATACGCAGCATGTCATCACTGATAGTTCTGTTCTCCATTTGTTCACAAAATTGAAGTTTTTATTTCCTCATGAGTACTTTTTTATGGCTGCGTTGCTTCTAGGACCTCAGGATATTTTCTGCCTTGCCTTTTAAACTCCTTGTTGACCCATTTAACTGAGTTCTCTTTTCCTCAAGAGTTGGAAGCATAAATCAATCTATCATATAATGGAACAGAGTTATTTAGAGGGAGGTAGTGGCTCCAGCTTAATTTTTAAACAATAACTCTAAGGCTATAAATTTTGCCAGCATATGTTGTTTAATATATATGCTTTTCTATGGTGCTCATTACCATCATATCTGAGTGCCGCAGAAACATTAATGAATTTATCCTCTCAACACCCCTGTAAGGAAAGGACTCTTTACTGATGGGCAAGTCACAATCTCAGCACAGGGTTGCACAGAATCTCTTTTCTGAGTCCCAATCCAGTGATTTAACCACAGGACCTTCCTTCCTCTCCAAGCAGTCTCATTGCCTGCATGTGGTAGATGGGTTTGTCCTGTGACTATTTCAATGTTCAATGTCTTAGGTAAATTAAAATCTGGCAAAGAATAATTTCACAGGTGATATGAAGGGGGGGGGGGGTTCTGTTAAGTGTAGTCTGAACCAGATAGCTGTGCTAAAAATAAAAATTAATCCCGAATAAATTTGAACTATGAAAAGTTTGAGTGTCTCACAGTCCATGAGTGTCAGCGTAGGCTGTCTCCTATGACAGCTCTGCTAACTCTTTTTACCCTCCAGCAATCTTGCCTCAAGATTGCTAAAGCTGACACATTAGCATTGGTGCTTTTAATTTTTCAGTTAATTAGGCATTCAGCTGCTGAGTCCGTGTGGTGAGCTGAATTAATAAATTAGTAATTAAGTTGTGCTTTCCAGGCAGGCAGTGAAAATGATAGTGGTCTGTCCAGCAGACCTTATTTTTAGCAGGAAACTTTTTGCCAGGATTTCATTAGTGAATGGGAGGCTGTGAAAGCATTGTGCCTGGTCAGTGTGGGAAGTGTCTTTTTACATATAAAACTAATCTTCTTTCCTTCCAACTTGATGCCTGGTTTAGAGAGTATTTTTTTAGTGGAGTCTCATTTAATGAAGACTTCCTGGGTAAATTTTACTTTCACTTCAAGCTGGAAAAACTAGTGTTAGCAAGCGAGACATTTCTTCTGTTCTAGTTTACTTGTGGACACTGGCATTCAGTGTTTGCTGAAAGCTGCAGGAACAGAGTGAAACTGATGTGACCCAAGCCACTTTCAGTCTGGCAGGCCTGTGTGAGGATTATGGGGGTAGGTACTTGTTTGGGGAAGTGGGAAGAATTAGTTTGACATGTCCTTCTGAGAGTTTGTGTCCTATAAATCTAGTAGGAGCTACAGAGTAAAAAAGTGTGAAGTTCTGGCTAGTTGCAGGACTGCATGTTTTCATTCTGCTGCTGCCCTGTTTCTGTCACTCATCAATGGGTTTTGCAGGAATATTGAGAGTGTCTTCATCCTGCCCTGTGTAAAATCCTCCCTGAACGGAATTTTTGAAATGTGGAAATATAGGTGGGATAACCTTGATCCTGTGCCAAATTTAACCTCCTAGAAATTTTTTAGACTTTCAAGCCAGATGTACCCATTTATACTATATATACTCCTGGTGGAATTCTGCACCACTGCGCATGCACAGAGTTTGTCCCCATGGATTCCTTTGCTCCCCACTGAAAAATGACTTTCTGATGGGGAAGCAGAGGGAAGCCACAAGAGTGGTCATGTGACCCTCCGTAGCAGTATTTTGCGGGTGCCCAGGACAGCTGGCAAAGAGGCGGTTCCAAAAGGGAAATCTTCCTATAGCCGGGGAAATGTAACTAGAGTGGGTAAATGTGTATCTGTTCATGGACCGATAGGTTACCCTGGGATCTCCTGCTTGTATTCCACCCACCTCCACCCTCCCACAGATAGCTGCGCCAGGCAAGGCTTTTTTGGATATGGATATGGGATCTGTGTTTCTGTGCCACTTCCTTTGTTGTTTATCAGAGTCTTGCTTCGGTACTCGTTCAGCAAGCTGTTACAGTAAGCATAAAAAAAGGAAATTAAACAATGAATAAAATGCCAAGCTTCTATCACACTGTCAGCCTCATTAGAAAAACCAGTGATAAAGTACGTATGCATATAATTACAATAATTAAACATTTGTATCCAGCTGAATAGTGCACACACTTAAATTAAAATAGCATACTTCTGAAACATAAAAGGCTGGAAGCTGTGCACTTCAGCACTACTGCGGAGCTTTCATCACCGGAATATGCAGAGAGGTTATTGGATAATTTTTAACCTTAGCTCAAGAAAGCTCTATACTGTTGGCTTCACTCTGCATCATTTCTGTATTACAGCAGAGCTGCTCCTTTTGCTGTACATCAGCATTTTCAGCATTAAACGTTTTTAAATTAAGGAATTTTAAACTTGGCTGTGCTTGTGGATGTCCAGCTTCAAGCTGAACAATGCATTTGTTTTTTTAAACTGTCAGTATGGACAAAAAGGTGGAGGAGGAAAAAGGTAACACCTCACTAAATGGATCTACTCCCTTGTATAGTTATGTATTGAGGAAGCTTTAATTTGAAGGTTTCAGGACAATTGGAGGGAGGGTGGTGTTTGTCTCTTGTCAGTTTTTTGGCTCCAGTCTTGTCAGAGTGAATGTATGTTACTGAAGATTTAAATTCAGTTACTATTCCATTTTAAGTACCAGAAATGTGAACTATTATTAATTCTTTTTAAAAAAGTATCCCCAGACTGAACATAGTATTGCCAATCCCAAAAGTTTAAAAATCATAAGTGAGGCCCCAGATAGCGTGAGATTAGAAAAATAAATCTGTTGGGTCTGTCTTCTGATTTTTGAACTCTCCTTGTTCTCTTCAGGCACTAATAGGCCTGCCCCCAAATACGTACTGATGTCACATCTTTGAGAATGAGGCTTACTTTGTGGGCAAAAAAAAAATTGGTTATGTGATGTTCTGACCTTCTTGGAGCTTACGCAGTCAAAGTCTTCAACTTTCTGCGTGCTCTAGAAAAATCTCCCCACTCTAGAAATACAACAGTAAAACCAATATTAATGCAAAGTCTATAGTCACTTCTAAATACAATGTCCTGCACTATAAAATAATTCTGGCAATTGCTCCAGTGGCCGTATACAGACTTCTATATATTTTCACCATCCCCATATGTGTTATCTTCAGGGTTTGAACTCACAACTTTCAGATCCATAGAAGATTCCTCTTCTACTTCACAGATGAAAGTAAACTGTGGGGGAAAGCATGCTGTTATCTTTTGTGTGGACCCACCCATAAAACGGGTGGTCGGGACCCCTCGGGGTCGTGAGGTTATTATGTGGAGGGGTCGCAAGCTTTGCCTCCAGCATTTATAATGGTGTTAAATATATAAAAGTGTTTTTAATTTATAAGGGAGGGAGGGGCGTCACACTCAGAGGCTTGCTGTGTGAAAAAGGTCACCGGTACAAAAGTTCTGAGAATCGCCACCATAAAAGGAGATACAACACAGACTGTCAATTGGTTAGACAAATATTTGTCAGATAGCAGTTGGAGACTGGATATCTGTATTCTGGGTTTCTGTTCCTGGCTGTGGAACCAATTTGTGGTCTAATAGTGGTTACAGTCAGCATAGCCAAATGTAATAATATCCTGTTTGGATTGTCTGTGGGATTCTCTGAATGTGAAACCATGAGCTTGTTATCCCTTGAGCTAGAGAACCAGAGCTCATAGTATGGAAGCAAAAGCAGAGTGATAAATTTCTATATGTGGTCTAGCTGCCACATGGAGTTAGTATGGGTTACAGAAGAACCTAATTTACCATATTGCTTCTAAAATACTGTGTGGCAAAGTGGATGAAGTTATATTAGGGACGTGGGTTCTCGGTATTGCCAACAGCAAGCATTCAGAAGTCATTAGGCAGGTCCCACAATCTTGAAATTGGTCTTAGAATTAATGAGATTTAAAAAACAAAACAGCATTTGGTTCCTCACTTTCAGGTTTCTGAGCCATAAGGGTGAACTTGGGTCATATCAAGTTCTTTGCAACCATGACAGCTAGAAACTTTTTCAAAACAAAACTGAAATTCTGACATAATTACTTGGCTGTAGGAGCTGGGGCTTTAAGAAAAACACCACGTGTGCTGAGACTTGCAGTAAAATTGTGAAAATTGACAACACTGAGTTCTAACCCCAGTTCTGCCGGAAATGATCTTAGGCAAATCCTATGTTACCTGTGAAACAGGTGTATGATAGTTATTCTCCAAGGTATAAAACATTGACTCATAATGAGGGTTGTGAATAGAGCCCATCGGGAACCAGAATTTCCATGTTGTGGGAAATGCCAACATTTCTTAAAGCCTAACTTTCATTCTGATTTAGAATGAAAAGCAGAAATTTAGAAATTTCTCACAAAACAAAATGCTGAAAAATGTGGGTTTGGGACCACTGAAATATTCTGATAGTGTTAAAATGTTTAGATTTGACTTAAAATATATATATAAAATATATAAATATCAGATACAGTCAAATATTTTTATATAAAACTTGAGATGAAACATTTCAATATTATTAAAACAAGCTATTTCAGTTTTTCCTTGGAGGGTCCCAGAGCCCAGGCTCCAGCCCAAACCTCTACACCAGGGGTTCTCAGACTTCATTGTACTGCAACCCCCTTCTGACAACAAAAATTATTACACGACCCCAGGGGAGGGGAAACCAAAGCCTGAACCCGCCCGAGCCCTGCTGCCCTAAGTGGTTATGGGGAGCAAAGCCTGAGTTCCAGCACCCCAGCCAGGGGGGCCAGAGCTGAAGCCCAAGAGCTTCTAGCCCCAGGTAGGGGGCTTGTAACCTGAGCCCTGCCACCCGGGGCTGAAGCTCTTGGCCTTTGGCTTTGGCCCTGGGGCCCAGCAAGTCTAAGCCAGGCCTGGTGACCCCATTAAAATGGGGTCGCGACCCACAGTTTGAGAACCACTGCTCTACACAGCAGTTTTATATCCCCTTAAACTCAAGTCAGCTGACCTGGACCAGTCACAGGTCTCTAATCGCAATGTAGACATATCCTAAATGTCTATGGCTGTGGTCCCCAAACTTTTTGCCTCCTGCCCCCCCCCCCATGCCTATCCACGCCCGCCCCATAAGGCTTTATGGAAATATGCTTATGAAAATATATATATGGCATAACTGGAATACGTTTTATGCTACATATGCCATGTAACGTGTAACATGTAACATATCCATGTAAAGGTTATGATCATCTGAATCTATTAATCCTATTTGCATGCATGTGTCAGTTTTGTATTCGAAGTTATGAATATTGGCTGTGTACTGGCTTGATTTTTAAGTAGCCTTTGTAAAGCATTTGGTCAGCTTCTTAAGAAAGGAATGTGCAAATTAAGTGCCCAATCAAGAAACATTTAAAAAACAATGGATGCTGGAAGGTTCCATAAGAAGTCTTCCTGGAGACATTCAAGATACCATGTGGACAATGGCTGCTACCTGTAAGTTCTGAGTCGTGCATGGACATGTGACTTGCCCATGTGACTCCAAAACTCCATCTTGGGCTGGACTTCGCATAGGAAAGAGGAGGGGGTCTCCACCCACAAGAGAGAGTCTAAGCCCGTGGGAGACCCCTCCATTTTGTCTTCAACTTGCTCAAGAGGTAGCCTCTCCACTCCCAAGGATACCTGAAAGAAACTGGAAAAAAGGACACTACAGGGGGTGTGAGTGGTTGCTGGACCCAGACTAGAAGGAGACTAGTCTGTAAAAGGAAGCTTACCACTTAAATCCTACTTTCTGTACTTAATAAAATCACTTTTTAATTAACCCAGAGTATGTATTAATACCTAGGGAGGCAAACAGCTGTGCATATCTCGCTGTCAGTGTTATAGAGGGTGAACAATTGAGTTTACCCTATGTAAGCTTTATACAGGGTAAAATGGATTTATTTGGGAGTTGGGCATCTGAGTGTTAAAGACAGGAACACTTCTTAAGTTGCTTTCAGTTAAGTCTGCAGCTTTTGGGGCACCTGGTTCAGACCTTGGGTCTGTGTTGGAGCAGACTGGCATGTCTGGCTCAGCAAGACAGGGAGCTGGAGTCCCAATCTGGCAGGGAAAGCGGGGCAGAAGTAGACTTGGCACATCAGTTGACAACCCCAAGGGGGTTTCTGTGATCCACCCCATCACAGTGGTGTAGTCGAGCAGGATCTGTGCACAGCTGATTGCTTTGAGATACTGGTAGTGATTTTAAGTGGTTCCAAGTAGTAACAGAACAAAGTGAATTACCAAGCAAAATAAAATAGAACAGTGAAGTCTATGTCTAAGAAAACTGAATACAGATAAAAACCTCACCCAGTAAGCTTCCTTTTACAGACGACTCTCCTAGAAGTTTCGTCAAGTCACTGAAGGCTGAATACAGGTCAATGTTATGCTCCAAACATTTTTCCTGGATCTGCCTTATGACAAAAATAATGTCCATAATACTATGACCTGGTCTGAAACTGCACTGCGCTTTTGACAGATTCTCCTCAGATATGTTTGCAATGAGTCTGTTCAGTAGAATGCGAGCTAGTACTTTCCCCTGCTGTACAGAGGAGAGCAATGCCTCTGTAGTTTCCAGTCAGCTTTACTGCCTTTGTTTTTGAACAGTTATACAATAATAGCATCTTTGAACTCTTGTGACATTTCTTCTTCCCAAATGCTACTCAAGATGTCATGAAACATCTCAGTAGCCTTTGGGTCTGCTACTTCGTACAGTTCTGCTAGAATGCCATCCTTTCAGACGCTTTGCCAGAGTTCAATTGTTTGATGGCTTTCATAACTTCCTCCACTGATGGAGGGAGGTTGAGATCCTCTTTGATGGGTTTCTCTGTCGATCAAGGACATGCCGATCAACTGTGGATGGTCTATTGAGTAGACTATTGAAGTGTTCAGCTCATCCCTGTACGATTCCCTCCTTGTCTTTGAGGATTATACCATCTGCCGAGTTCAGGGGAGCTGTGCTATATTAAGATGGTCGGTAGACGGCTTTGAGACAATCAGAGAACATCTTTGCGTTGTTTGTATCCATGTAATGCTGAACTTCTCAGCTTTCCTCTCCCACCACTCATCCTGCATTCCCCTCAGTTCAAACTGGGCCTTGCTCTGTAGGTACTTAAACATATCTTTCTTTGAGATGGAAGTGAGATCATTCTGCCATTCAGCAAATGCTTTCTGCTTGTCACTTAGGAGTTTGGAAATGTCCTTGTTCTCGTTGAACAATCCTGGTGTACCCTTTTCTTTGGCCCCAGCTCTGATTCAGCTGTGATTCAGACTAATCACGTCTTTGAACTGTTTCCATTTTTCTGTTGAGTTGCCAGTGATTGGTGGCCATGAAAAAAAACTTGTCATCAAGTGACTGCTGAAACTGATCCTGATTGTTGCTGTGCTTGAGCTTTGCTATGTTGAGGACTGTTCTGTTGAGCTTGTGGCGCTTGTGCTGTGAGGGGCTATGTGCAGGTTGAGCACTGCGCTTACCTCTCTGTGGTCTGTCCAGCATTCTGCGTCACGCGTGGCTCTGATAATTCTGACATTGCGGATGTCTCATTGGTGGGTGATAACATAGTTGATCCGGTGCCGTTGGACCGTGGGTGCATCCGGGTCGTTTCGTATTTATCATTTTGCTTAAAGATGGTGTTAGTGTTGAGCAGAATATGTTCTGCATTTACCCAAGAGGAGGATTCCGTTGCTGTTCATCTTTCCACTCCATGTCATCCTATCATGCTGCTTCAGTAACTGCTCTCTCTCCCATCTCTAGCGTTGAACACGTCCAGCAGGATGAGCTTGTCATATGCAGAGGTTGATATGACGGTGGAGTCCAGGTAAAAGTAGAACTGTTCCTTGCTTTCCTCTGTACTGGTTACTATAGGCGCATAGGTACTGACGACAATGACATGCCATAAAGGATTCAGAGGAAATCAGAGTTTCATTAGCCATGCATTCAGGCCAACAGGGAGGTCAGGGAGTTTTTTCAGGAAAGATGATGTAACTGCAAATCCAACTCCATGGATCCTGTCTTCATCCCCTGCATTTCCTTTCCAAAAGAAAGTGTAGTCAACTCTTAGCTCACCGATGGAACCTTCTCCAGCCAGTCTAGTCTTACTCAGTACTGCAATATTAATATTGTAGCAGGCAAGTTCTCTGGAGACAAGAACTGTTCTCTCAGGCCTTTGTGCATTGCCTCCGTCCATAATGGTGTGGAAGGGAAGCTGCAAGAGCAGTCGTGTACCCCTCTTCAGCAGCCCGGGTGTGTCGTTTTGGGCGCCCGGAGCAGCCGGCAGAGAGGTAAATCACTGTGGGGGGGAGAGCGGGGAGAAAGGGGCTTGGAAGCCTGGGGAGGCCCTGGCCAGTGGCTCCTACCTTGCGCTGGGCTTAGCTGCTAGTCCCAGCTGTAGTGGGTGCGGTGGAAGATGGAACTTTCTCTTCCTTTGCAAGGATGGTCTGAGTCTGGGTCAGACCCACTCCCAGAAACCTCCCTCAGCTGCAGGAAGCGCTGCACACCTCTTCCCTCCCGCGCCCCCGGCTTCCTGCCCCCATCGCTCCTTTGCCGCAGGTGGAAGGGTCACTGTACGAGGAGCTGCTTACCAGTTCCTCCAACCCGCATGCACCCAGACCCAGGCTAAAGGGATTTGTAGCCTGTGAATGGAACACCTGGGGATTTTAAGCTGTAAGCAAGTGCAGCTTGCCCCTTAAGAATCTGCAGCCTGCTTGTATCATCACTTAAGGTGAGGATTTGCTATTCATATCTAATCTCTTTAGTATATTAAGCTTAGTTTGTGTGTTTTTGTTTATTTGCTAGGTAATCTGCTTTGATCTGTTTGCTATTCCTTATAAATCACATAAAATCTATCTTTTGTAGTTAATAAACTTGTTTTTGCTTTATCTAAAACCAGTGGGAGTTATAACTTGGGGTAGAAAGCTGTTGTATATTTCCTCCCCACATTGGAGGGGCAATTTTCATGAGCTTATGCTGTACAGTTCCCTGTGCAGCACAAGACATAAGTTTGGGTTTACGCTCCAGAAAGGGGTGCATGCCTAAGTAGCTGGGAAATTCCTTAGCTGAAGCCTCCCCATGCAGAGCTGATCACAGTGTCTGCATGTAACTACAGCTGGGTGTGTCCCTACCTGTATATGTGCTGGTGAAAGTGCAGGTTGGAGCCTGGGAGAGGGCTTGGCAGGCTGGACACAGCAGTACAGTGTAAAGGGAGCCTAGGCTGATGGGTTAGGAGGGCTCAGTGGTACCCCAGTTCCAGGTGGCACCCTGGGGGGAACCTGTCCCACCCCTTACACTCAGACCCCCCTGCAGATTCCCATTCCCCTTGCACCCGGAACCACCCCCCACCAGTGAGCCCCTGTACATCCAGATCTGTGCCTGGACTCCTCACCAGGCCATCTGCACCCAGATTGCCCCACACATAACCCGATCTCCCCACAGTAAGCTCCTTCACACTTGGATCGTGCTGGGCTGAGCCTGCCTGCCCCACATCTGGATTGGGGGCTAGACTGGGCATGCATGCAACACTTTGTCCCTCTCACTTGCTATGGTGGTATAGCCAGTGCAGAGGGGAAGGGCCCTGGGGTGTTTCTGGGGCATGCCCGGCCCTTGTGCTATGTCAGGGTCGGATGCAGCCTCACTGCTGAATCCGTGTCATGGGGGAGGAGAGGCTGCAGGGTAATCTCACATCTCCATGCAGCCAGTGGCCTGTGCTCCCCATTGTCATACTGGAGCCTCTACGTTTAATTATTGACAAAATATGCAAAATTTTGTAGAATTTTAAAATATTGTGCGCAGAATTTTAATTTTTTTGGCACAAAATTGTTAATTTTTTAGTGCAGAATTCTCTCAGGAGTAAGTATCTTAATATTGTATGGGTATATTTTTAACCAGGACCGTAACTGAGTGGTTTTTGGATATTACATGTCCATGTAAACTGGCACATGACAAATTTAATATTGCATATTAGGAAATGAATTTTTTTTGGTGAATTTTTTTTGCATTGGTTAGTCAAGGTGAGATATTCCTTCTCTTTTTTATATTTGTAATAAACACAGGTTCACAGGAGATGCACTGCAGGAATCCTCTATCTACTGTATGTAGATTTGCGGCATTTCTCTGGCATTTCATTTGATGGAATCTCAGAACAGCGAGAGGGGTGGAGTACAAATGACTAATTATGAACATTGTACAACAGTAATTCAATTAATGCATATTCTAAAATTTAGATTTACAATGTTTATTTTACCAGGCTCTGAAATGTGAAGATTCTCAAATTTTGCTAACCATTTCATGTTTGCAAAGTAGGATAGAGATAATTTACAATGGATAGTCTCTTAATCCTGTACTATAAATTTGGGGAACTGTTAAATGTACCTCTGTGTGATTTCTGACTAATCCATGTTTGTTTGAAAGAAAAAGAAAAAAGTAAGTAGCCATTATGAGTTCACTCTAAATTAGCTGATTCTTTGTCAACTCTGAGAGGCACAATAGATCATCCTTGGTATAGGACCTTTGTGCTCTTTCTCCCCAATGCTTTATGAAACAAATGTACCACAGTATTAGAGGCACTTGAATTGACATCTTGATAAGTGGAAGAGGTGGTGTGGAAGTCAATACCTCAACCTATAATGATGGGAGCCAGACGATATGCTTAAGAAAAGACAGGTTACTGCTGGAGTAGATAACAGGAATAAGGATTGTGTGTGCTCTTTTTTGGGAGTGCAGTACTTACATGTAATTATGTGAGCATGCAGACTATGTAGTGTCACCAAAATTTGGTTACAGGAGGATATCTAAATAGATGTTACTGAGGCTGGTTAAGGTGCTATTGAATCAGGCTAAGATACTGTAGGTAGGCCATTCACAAAAATAAACAGTGATTTTGAGAAATGTACTAATAAGGGTGTCGGTTTGTTAAATATGATATAGTTAACTTTTGCAGTGAGCTGCAGCCTTTGACATTCTACCTGTATCTTCTATCACCTTCCACACACAGTTCTGGAAAGCTTTTCTATGTAGCCGGAACTGAGCATTTGTCCTGTTGCAATGAGGTATGTGCCTACTAGTAAAAATTCAGCATAAGTGACACCAGGTTCCTGAATATGGTAGAGGGTAACAAATGTTGAGTTTTAATAACACTCACTGGCTGAAGGTGGGAACTGGAAAGGGCTAGTCTTTAATGTGAAAAGTCTAGGACACAGAAAATAACAAATACCAATGGCACTCAAATATCAGAGCTGGAAAGACAGACTTGGTCTGTAAATGGTGTATGAGAACCATAAAATAATTGGCGACACCCTGACATGTTAGTGTTTTGAGGCATGGTGTTCTATCACCATATAAACAAAAACATAGAGGAGTCCTTGTGGCACTTTAGAGACTAACAAATGTATTTGGGCATAAGCTTTCATGGGCTATAAACCACTTCATCAGATGCATGTATTTTCCAATCCAAGCATCTGATGAAGTGAGTTATAGCCCACAAAAGCTTATGCCCAAATAAATGTGTTAGTCTCTAAGGTGCCACAAGGACTCCTTGGTGTTTTTGCTGATACGGACTAACGTGGCTACCCCTCTGAAACCATCACCATATAGGTGCAAGTCATGAAACAAATTCATCACATCGAACTATTGCATATTGATTAGTACGTCTCTTTTTGATGTTGTTCAAAACAATTTGCTCTCTCTCTACTTCCTCCACCCAGCCTTTGAGGGTGCTTAATGGGGTTATTCCTCTTTCTCCTACTTACTCCTTTCTCCTCTTTATTGGAGGGACAAAAAAGAGCTCAGTAGCTCCATCTACTTGTTCAGCATTCTTCATCTTGACCTGATAATGTCAGGCAACCTGATTTATGCTTCTCTGATCACAGCAAAAGGAGCTCCAGCCAAATCCATTAACTTGGAGGTTGAAATTTAGCATGACAGAGTGGAATAAATTTCGGCACTAGGTCTACACTGCTAACTGGTGGGAAGGGGGACTTTCTCAGAGTCGGCAAGGCCCTTCAGAGCCACATGTAGATCCCCAAAAAGCTGTGTGAAGCTCTAGAGCTATCGATGTATCAGTGTTTTGTAATGAGTCCGTGCTGATGGTAAGCCAGATCTGTGGAGAAAAGAATGACTACAAAGGTAAGTGATGAATTAATCTGGCAAGAGTGCTTGTGAAAGATTCTCTGACATTGCTGATAAACATTAGGGAATTTGCATTCCAGTGTCTGTTACAAAGGACTCTTTAGTAAAACACTTTGGAGTTAGTAAGAGTTGTGTGGCTTGGTTTTGGATTAGTTTGATTTTGTTTTTTTCAGGTGTTTTTTGTGTGGGGAGGGGCAATTGTCATTAAAAGTAGTGGTAATAGGCTAATGCTGGATAAAGAGTCTAATGAATGTAGTTTAAACTCAAGGCAAAATATGTCCAGTATTTTGAATTATTGCTACTTTTCTTGAACAGTCTCCCTAGTTTCCACTGTATTGTGAAGCTTGTCACTGTCTATAGGTTTGCTTGCTGAACCAAGGAAAATTAAGGATAGTTCAGCAAGAATGAATGTGTGCGAAAAAATCAAAAATGGATTTAATAGGATTGGATAAAAAAATTGGAATAAGATCCAAATGAGAGATTTATGTACTTTCTGGGGTATTGATGATCTGCTTTATATGAAAGACTTCTGTAGCCTCTCTTTCCTGGGGAGTGTTGTGGTTTTTTTGTTATTTTTAATCACCTGCAGTTTTAAGATGGCGTTCACTCTCTCTAATACATAGTGGTGACTTAGGCTTGAGCTGAATAATTTTAATGCTTAACTTTTAATGACTCATAGAAATATTTCTTATTAAGCATTCTTGGTTGGTTGGTTCTCATGGCTAGTAGAAGTTGGAAAACTAATACTTACTTGACCTAAGACAGGCAAATTTAAAAATGAGCCCATTCTGAAATTTTCATTTTTAGAGAAGGCATTGTAATTACAGACAAAACCTCAAATAGCCCTGGGTCATGGTTACTGACTTGAGACGTTATCGTGCATGGAGGTACAAAGATGTTTCATTTACAGTTTGACTGGTGAGCAACTGTGGATGGAAGTGCCAACAGGTGTTTCAAAAGATAAATCGGAAGTGTGAATTTGACCAGATCACACTTTGATTTCACATGTCAGGAGTATTTGAGAGAGTGGATCAGAATTTGGATTGCTAGGGAGCTGCAAAATTAGATGAGTCTTATTTCAAGATGGCAAACTGTTTGATCGCTACTCTAGCTGTCATGGGTCAGCTAGGCAGAAATGGCCAGGAGGTTGCCATGGTTTATTTGTTCCACTGGCTTCGTCTTTGGATTTATGTAGAGATCAAAGGAAATTAATGACAGATCATAACCTTCAACTTGTGGTCAATGCACTGTCAACTGCTACTAGCCATAATTTGCTTGTAGATGATGTACTGGATTTTGTAAACCTTATCAAGACCTGTTCGGATAAACTTTATGGCCCTGAGTTGTCTTATCTTGTTCTTGAGTGATACTTGGGTTAACATGAAACTTACAGGGCTAGGTGGAGTACAATGCCATGCATTTTTGCATTTAATCTTGCATGTCAGAGAGATCCTGTCACAAGGCTACACTCTTTTGGTTGTGTCAGTCTTGAGTGCCAGGCCAAAAGAAAATGTAGGGCACTCTAAGATTCACTGGACTTCTTACCCAAACTACCGGTGTTCTTGTTCAGTGTGTTGTTGGCATCAATAAGGTGACTTTCTCTGGATCACTTTAATTTTCATGTGGATGAGGCCTCTGATAGGTTAACTCATGCATACTTGTGAACAGACTCATTTTGATTTTTGGTTTTTTTTTGGTGGGCATGTTATAATATTGAAAATAGTAGGAATTAAACCATTGTTGAGGTTCTGTCATCTTCTCTAGATTGAGATCAGGCTGCTAGACCCATTTCCATGATCTGCCCTTAGAAAATAATGGTCCCCATTAAGCTACAAGACGTATGCCATATTAGTAGTAGTAATATTAGTAAGGGGCATTATTATTATGAGTGGAATTACTGGATTGCCTAAAGGCACCATTGTGGTAGGTGCTGTACAAACACATAGTTAGAGATAATACTTGCTCCAAAGATCTTATCTAAATACGCAAGACAAGGTGCGGGAAAGGAAATCTTATGATTCATGTGTTAAAGATGAGGCACAGACGCACACAGGAATTGTGACTTGCCCAAAGTCAAACAGTCTGTGATACAGCTGGGATTTGAGCACATATCTTCTGAATCCTAGGCTAGTGCTTTAACTATAAGACCATCCTTCCATTAAGCTTTGAAAGATATTGCTGTTCAGTGACTGGGTCACACAGCTGGTGATATAATGGAACATTATAGCCATGTGTTGTCATAGCACCCAGAAACCACCTCCCTCTGAATTATGCTCACAGACTGACACAGTTTACAAATGGCTTGTGACAGATGAAATGGCAGGGGAGAAAACCATCTGTGTGCCTTTTTTTGTTTTAAATGCTCACCACACTGGTGTTGGAACCCCTTAATCCATCTTTTAAAAAAGATTTCTGTACAAGTGTTTTACATATCTTAAATTTCCCTTCCTCCCGCTCCTGCACAGGTATTGATTTATTGCTTTATCAGAAAGCTAGGTCAAATGAAGTAAGCTGAGTATTCTGAATTAAGCAAAATTCATGTTCATTCAGGGTACGTCTTTACTGCAGTGTTAACTCAGGTGATTGGTACCCAGATGTGAGTGGCCACACTACAAATTCCTACCCAAGTGTGTCCACTTGACGGCGTCCACACTACTGCAGCACTGTCCTGTGAGTGGTTCTTAGTGCTGCAGTAAACTGAGCCACTATAGGATTCCCTCCCAGTAAATTGTATAAGAACTTGTCTGTCCTCCTGGCACACAGAGGAAAGTATGGGAAGGCACTGGAGGAAAGTCAGCACTCAAGTGGTTTAGCCTGCGTCCTCATAGCAATTTGGGTACATTACCAACCAGAGTATAATCAGTGCCTTGGCTTTTGGCTACGCCCCAGGATGGGCCAGCTAGCCTAGTTGTAAAGCATCACCACACAAAGGGCTTGGCTACACTTACATTTTCATAGAATCATAGAATATAAGGGTTGGAAGGGACCCCAGAAGGTCATCTAGTCCAACCCCCTGGACTTTATAGCGCTCTAACTTGCTGGCTCAGGGGGGTGAAATATCACCCCCCTGAGCGCAGCAAGTCAGAGCGCTTTAAAGCGCTAGTGTAAACAGGCTCCGAGGGCTGGGAGCTAGTCCCCTCGTGGAGGTGGATTACCAGGAGCACTGAGAGAGCTCTCCCCCAGCGCTTGCGCGGGACCACACTCTCACTTCAAAGTGCTGCTGTGGGAGCATTCCTGCGACAGCGCTTTGAAGTTTCCAGTGTAGCCATGCCCTCAGATGAAAAAATTTTTCTTTGTGAACAGGAGCTGGATTGGGGCAACACCCGTGTAAGGGCCTACGTTAACTCTGCAGTAAAGACACACTCTCTGATGTATTACTGGAATAATGGTGTCTTGAGAACGACAGTGTGCCATAAGCCTTGTCTTCACTGCTGAGAACTGACACGTGTGAGCTATCTCCAGATAAAACCATTACGAAGACTCGGCACTTTAGTTTTACCACAAAGTTAATTAGGCAGGGTCAAACACGGGTGGAGGTATAATGATGACCTCGCTTAGTTTACCTTGTGGTAAAACTGAGTGCCTGGTCTTAATTGTGTTTTTACCTGGGGATAGCTCACACGTGTATTTTCACCTCTGGGTAACTTATACCTTTTCTTAGCAGTGAAGACAAGGCTATAGAGTGTGTTTTATTCTTATGCTGAGGTGGAGAAATTTTGTTTTCATTGCATGTGCAAAATCCTCACCTGATTATCTTTTCTGAGTTGTAAGCAATGTCATTAAACTGGACTGCCTTTATTCTGTACAAAACCAAGCGTGGAAGAGTTAACTTTATTTTCTGCATAAAATCATTCAAATGTGGACACAACTGCTTCTGTGGTGGTTTTATAAAAGGCAAGAGATGATATACACACTGTCCTTGTTAGCTGGTTTTCACCCAGTTACTCTTGCTCAGGTTTTGGGTGATATCTAGTGTTGTGCTCAGCCAACTGGGGGGGTGGGCCTGAGTACTTCATGGCTGGTTCTTAGGGGATAGGAGTGGGGTCCATAATTGATAAGCACTGATAAACTCCTTCTCTGAGGAGAGCAAGCTGTCATTCACCCATGGCAATAGGCACTGAGTAAACAAAGCGTGACTAACTATAATATTGAATTTTACCAGCCTCCTAAGTACAAATAGTTCATTGTTCTTGATACAGCAAGATCAATGGTAACATTGAAGTCCCCATGCCCTGCAGGCATGCATTTGAAAATGCTAAGAGGGTGGAATGAAGTGAAATTCCGTTTGGACTCCACCCCTCTGCCCGTAATGTTGCAGATGAGAGATAAGTCGTTCATTACCATAACTGACTACAGAACACAGGGGCGAGGTGGGGGGGGGGGGTAATATATTTTATTGGACCAACTTTGATTGGTGAAAGAGACAAGCTTTTGAGCTTACACAGAGCATTTCTTCAGGTCAGAACAGAAAAGGATTAATGTGGTTGGCTTGACATAGGTCATAATTAGGGTTCTCTGTCTGTCGCGGAGATCACGGATTTCATGACTTCCTGCGACCTCCGTGACTTCTGCAGTGGCCAGTGTGGCTGACCCCCAAGGGCCCTTTGGCGGGGGCTGGAGCAGTGGTGGGTCCCCCAGGGCTCCCCCTTTGCCGGAGGCCGGAGTGGTAGCCCCCGCCCCAAGAGTCAATCTTGCGTATTTTTAGGAAAAGTCATGGACAGGTCATGGGGCTGTGATTTTTTTGTTTTTTGCCTGTGACCTCTCCATGACTTTTCCTAAAAATACTCGTAATTGAATCGTAGCCTTAGTCATAATATTCTTTAGCTTTATTCAAGTGCTCCAGACTAAGAGATGTTCATCACTGAGTCTCCCTAATTACTTTACATTGATGAAAAGGTAACGTAAGAAGGTATTTTGTTTAGCTGGTGTACCATTACTGTGTTTTATCTGATAGGCTCATTAACTTGCATAATCCTTATCTGTCATAAAAATATCTGAATGCTCAAAATAGCTTAGAGCATGTATTATAGTTCAGTCTTGTGGTGTCTGATAGTGGCTATAGCTTAGGGGTCTAGTGCTCTGATTATCATGGTTCTAATGATCAAAGCTTGGTCTGGAATTTTCCCTTTTGGCTTCCTCCCACCCCTTCATGGTGTATAGAACCTTACTATGTAGCTCATAGGGTTATCCCAGGTGGTACAATTTAAAAATAAATAAGCTGGACTGAAGGTTCCTGTGAAGGATGTTTTCTCAAAATTGTAAAGTCTGGATTTTTTTTAAGCGTGTGTGATGGATACAGAGCTGCCCTGTAATAATTTATGAATTCTATATGTAGACCAGGTTATTGGGATATTTCCTGAATGACAGTTGGGTTAAATGATGAAATGTTTATTGTATAAATATGTTGGTTTAATAGCAGGCTGTTGGAAAAATGAATAGAAACAATAGTTTGAGATAAGCTATTGCCCAGTAAATACCTCAGGGTGGTTAAGAGACTATGCCTGAACTATTAACTGTCAAGATCTTACCTCCAGGCTCCAGCCAAGTTACACAGCTTTTTTTTTTTGCCAGTGATGGGGACCAGCAGATCAAAAGGACTATAAACAGATAAAAAGACACTCCCTCTCTGTGCAGAGGTCAGGCAATTATTGTTGAGAAGTTGTGGAGATTCACAGATGCACTGGAGATGTCTGAAGGAGCTAGGACAATTTGGGTTTCCATCATAGGTAGGGCCATACCAAATTCACGGCCATGAAAAATGTCTCACGGTCCATGAAATCTGGTCTTCTGTGTGCTTTTACCCTATCCTATACAGATTTCATGTGGGAGACCAGCGTTTCTCAAATTGGGGGTTCTGACCCAAAAGGGAGTTGCAAGAGGGGTGCAAAGTTATTTTAGGGGGGTTTGCGGTATTGCCACCCTTACTTCTGTGCTGCCTTCAGAGCTGAGCGGCTGGAGAATGGCAGCTTTTGGCCGGGTGCCTAGCTCTGAATGCTGCGTCCCACCAGGAGCAGCGCAGAAGTAAGCGTGGCAATGCCATACCATGCCACCCTGCTGCCTTCTGAGCTGGGCAGTCAGCATGTGGCAGCTGCTGAGTGAGGTACCAGCTCTGCAGGCAGCATCACAGAATTAAGGGTGACGGTACCATACCCAGGCCATCCTTACTTCTGTGCTGCTGCTGGCGGCGGCTCTGCCTTCAGAGCTGGGCTCCTGGCCAGCAGCCGCCGCTCTCCAGCTGCCCAGCTCTGAAGGCAGCGCCACTGCCTGCAGCAGTGCAAAAATAAGGGTAGCAGTACCCTAACCCCCCCCCCGCCCCTCCCACAATAACCATGTGATTCCCCCCACAGCTCCTCTTTGGGTCAGGACCCCTACAACTAATTAATTGATCTTTAAATATTCATGGTAAATAGGCCCAATGGCCTGTGATGGGATGTTAGATGCAGTGGGATCTGAGTTACCCAGGAAAGAATTTTCCGTAGTATCTGGCTGGTGAATCTTGCCCATATGCTCAGGGTTTAGCTGATCGCCATATTTGGGGTTGGGAAGGAATTTTTCTCCAGGGCAGATTGGAAGAGGCCCTGGAGATTTTTCGCCTACCTCTGTAGCATGGGGCACAGGTCACTTGCTGGAGGATTCTCTGCTCCTTGAAGTCTTTAAACTACGATTTGAGGACTTCAGTAGCTCAGACATAGGTGAGAGGTTTGCGTGGGTGAGATTCTGTGGCCTGCGTTGTGCAGGAGGTCAGACTAGATGATCATAATGGTCCCTTCTGACCTTAGTATCTATGAATCTATGAAACTACGACACTGGAAATTTCAGATTTAAATAGCTGAAATCATGAACTTTACAATTTTGAAAATTCTGTGACCATGAAATTGACAAAATGGGCCGTGAATTTGGTAGGGCCCTAATCATAGAGTAATAGGTCTGGTAGGATGGGTATGCATATAAACTGTTTTTAAATCCTTTTTTTCCTCTTGTTGTTGTTTAATCCTATTGTTAAGATTAAACAGTACTTAGGTTTGTAGAAGGCTGTCCAGTCCTGCTATTGACCCAGACTGCCGAAGGAGAGAATCTTAGGTGCTGAACCCAGTTGGACCTGCTGGGTAAGCACAGTCGATCCACTGGGTACTGTAGCCCAGGCCCTGGTCTGAGAGTGGAAGAACAAAGGAATCCCCACCCCCAAACTCGGGCACAAAGCATGCCTCTGAAGGTGTGCACTGAAGAGACCAGACAGAGCACAAGTGTAGCTAGCCCTATAACTGTGACAACATGGTGTATTATTTTTATTTGATATAGAACCATAGCTGTATATGGTGCTGTACCGATGTAGAAGACATGGGCCCTGCCTTGAGCAGATTGTTTTTCTGTTAAGTTGTCTTATTAAAATAGTAATTTAGTAGAACATTTACGATTTTTGTTCTGTGAAAGGGAATGGGTTTATTAAATGCAACCTTATTATTAACATATCATTACTGAGGAAAAAGCTATATGTTGTTTTCATGGAAAGGTGAATAAAACTACAAGTATAACAGTGTCAAACATTTAATACTTTGATCAACCCAAGAAACATCATAGCGACACATTGTACTGGCTTTTTACACTGTCCAAAGGCAGCTCTTACCAGTGTTTGCTACAGCTTTCTTTAGGAAATTTGATTGGAAGTGCTGTAAATAAATGGCATATGGACTGCTGCCTGCTTTGTAAATGACGAATAATACAGGAGAAGTGCTTTATAGTGTTTTTTTTTTTATCTTAATGTTAAAGGCAAACCACAAAGGAAAATAGGGATTTTTGCCCTTTTTTTGGTTTCTGTCATATAAAGAAGGCCTGAAAGGTATGAGGTGGTGTTTTGGTTTTTCTCTTGCATGTTTTCCCCTGAGAAATACCCAGAATATCAAGCCTTGCGTTCCCATATTATTCCCCCCTTCATGTTACCTCTGAGTGCCTAATTTTTTACTCCTCTAATTTTGTACTCCTCTTATTGTTTCACAAGTCTTTTTATCCAATATGCAGAAGACCTCCTTTCATGGAACAGTGGATAGTGTAGGTGACATTTTTAAAATTTGCAAACAAAGAAAACATTGTCTTTATGGTCATAATCACCCTTTTGACTGCTGTGATTCATGTTGTAGAGTTGCCTTATACTTAGTATGAAGGAACAGATTATAGATTGAGAGGAGAGAGAACCTCAAAGGTATTCACACAAGCTGAAATGTGATTTCTGAAGCTACTCATGTCTCTTCAAATATCAGGAGTGTTGGAAGTACAGCCAACCTGACCAAATTTTACTTGTTAGATTATAGAAAAGAAATACAGTATGAGGTTAATTTGAACAAAGTAAAAACTGATTTTCCAGTCCATGTGTTCATTTGCTGTGTTCCACTGTTCAGAAGTTCACATCTTTTAATTTCTGTAAATTAATTTCAGTAGTCTCTGTGCATCTGTTAGTGTAATGTCTTTCTCTGTTTAGGCGCCATGTCTATAGAGAAATGGGACATTTTGAGAACAAAGTGGATTTTCTCATTAGATCCTTCACAAAATGATTCCGGATAATGGGAGAAGTTGAGTGTCTCATCCTTGTTGCTAAGTTTTTATGGTGTATACAGTATAGCATTAGAATTGGACACATCTTCAGGAGTGTAATATTAATCTTCCAATTACCTATAAGCAATATGATTTCACTGAGGTTATGCCTGCGTAGAGTGAATTTAGGTGAGTTGCTCCTTTTTTCCCCTTCATTGAAAAAGGTGCAAGGACTGAAATGACGAAGGATAGAACTTGTATGAACTCTAAGCTCAAAGTTCATTGTTGAACTGAGATTCAGCATGCAGCCTAGGAGTCACCTGAACAGTTACCTGATAACGTCAGATGAGATCAGGTAGATATCAAAGAATGAATGCTGCATAGTAATGCTAGCTGTGAAGCAGAAGAGCTGGGTTTAGAGTGTTGCCACTGAAATTTAAAAGTGGAAATAAATGCATATGTTAAATGACATTTTCAACCATTTTAGGAAAATTGGTCTTTTTTTAGCTAAACAGCCCAAAGCCATAAATGAAATTGACTGTACATATATAAATATTCTACTGTACATACTTTTATTCTTGTTGAGCTGCCTGCTGCCCCCGTGGTCAGTCTCCATCGCCCATTTCGCCCTCAGGCACTTTCATGCTTCCTTCATTGTGTTCTTATAAATATTGAACACACTTCACCAAACAGGTCTGCAGAGCAGCTCTCCTGTCCTCAGTCAGGATTCACTTCTGCTGCAATACCCACAGTAAAATGCCAGCTAGTACTGGTGAGGAAGATAGCTGGTAGACACTTTGTCAATACCGTACATCTAATTAATCTATTACAACATGGGGGATGAGGAAGGACTCAGAATCATCCAGCTTGCATGTAACTGGTCTATAATGCTTATTTCCATTGTTCTTCCTCTTCTGCACTTTCCTACTATTCATTTATATCCCTGGTTGTATCTTACCTTAAATTGAACTGGGAGCTGTTCTGGCAGGGATTGTCCCTGCTACTCGCTTTATAAATACCCAGTACACAGGGCCCCTGATGGTGATTGAGTGCCATTGTAATAAAAATAGTTTAATAATAATAATAGAATTACATAAGGCATTCATTTTACTTAGTCTTTTTTTGAAAAGCGTTTTGATTCATGTTGGATTGTTGTGTGGATTTCTGCTGCTTAGTCACGGTTTATTGGTTCCAACTGAATTTTGAAAGATATCAATTAATTCTGGTGGACAAGACAGAAAGAAAAAGTAGATCCTACCATTGGTGATGCTGTTAGGTGGCTTGAGACAGTTTTCTGCATGGCCATGTTAGCTGGACGACACTATAATGACTGACTTTGTGATCACTTTCTAATGGAAAGTATGGAAAAACCCTTTTCTAAAGGTGAAATGAAAGCTGTTTAAGATCTCAAATCAGTAACATAAAATATTTAGACAATCTCCTTTACTTAACACAGAACTCAGGGTTCACTTTCACGGCTGCAGTTGATATCATCACTCACTTCCAAAGCAGTGTCAGAAACACAGTGATTTAGGTGTTAGTGATATCATTAACTGTTGTAAGAAGAACACAGGAACCAGAAGTCATGGGCCAGAACCTCACCTGATGTGAATCAGCATAGCTCCATTGACTTCAAAGGAGTGACATCAATTTATAGTAGTTGAAGATTGGGCCCTATGTATTGGCAAATTAAAAAAAAAAAAAAAATCCCCACTTTTCCATTACAGTTTAAAATATACAGTTTCCTGGCACGTGTGATCTTTCCAGAATACCTGTTATGAAGGACTAAGGCAAATAACATTTGGAGTTAATTTTAACATTATTACCAAAAAAACCCTACAATATTGTACAGTAAGCACACAAACCACTGTAGTATTACTATTGTAAGATGTAATGTTTGGGCCTGTAGTCTAGTATAGTGCTTTCTTTGTTAAGAAAGTTGCCATCTTATGTGTATGTATAGTACTCACAGTGTGTTTTGTAATAGCAAGAAAGTGAATTCAGGATGTGCTATCTGAAAGTGCTTTAAGGGAGGATTCTTTTGCTGCTATTAGATGTGACTTGGAAAGGAAAATGTGGCTTTGTGACCCACCACTCTCCCCCCTCTTTTTTTTTAAGTTGGTATTTTATTTCCATTTGCTGATCTCTCTGTCATGCACAAGATCTCCAAAAGATTGCAGCACCTGTTAAGTTTTCTTTTATCACTTCCTGGCTGTAGCAGAAATGGTCCCATACAAGTAAGTCTCCGTGGAGCCTAAGGTCTACAAGTCTCCAAATGCTTCTTTGGAGGCATGTCAGAATTACTGGCATTTTCTCTTCATTTTCATTCACTATAAATTCAGGATAAAGGAAATTATTTCCCCTCAAGGGTCATACCGTGAACTGCAGAACAGGGGATGCAGTATTGTTCTTGCTAATAATTGTGATTCATGGCCTTCACAGGATATTGATTTATTCTACTGAAGTGGGTTGTGACATTACTATGAAAGTAGTTGGAGTAGGGGTGGATTTTCATGTGATTCCTAGGGAAGTTAAAATGTGCTGTTTTTCTCAGTCAGTTTTGTGAGTTTGAAAGGGAAACTTTCAAGCATACACCTCACATTTGAGTGATAAACCCAATAGTACAGTAATATCTGCAATACTTATTTTGGCAATTTTTTTTTTCAAATTTGGGTGCTTAAAGTTAAGCACAAAATCCATATTTAGTCACCTAAATAAGTGTCCTGATTTTTTTCAGAGGTGCTGAGCACCCACAATTTCCATGTATGGTCAGGAGAACTGCCAGTGCTCATTTCCTGAAAATCAGGACACTTTTCACTTAGGGGCCGGAAGTTATGGGCTTGATGCAAGAATTGCTGGCTAAAATTCTCTGGCCTATGTTCTGCAGGAGGTCAGACTGAATGATCATCATAAGCCCTTCTGGCCTTAAAATCTATTAATCTGACTTCACTGGCTGGAAGTTTTACACTCTCACCCTCCTTCCACCTTCCTGCACTTAATGTGCATACAGGAAAGTGGGAATTAAATATTTTAGAACCTGATCAGAGAACCTATTCAAGATGATAGAGATTTAATTGAATGGTAGTGTTCTGTGAGCTTTTGACCAGCCCTTTACGAAAGGGTTTAAGTAAAGGAGGGAGGTGGGGAGCACATTCCCCTTCTTCTGTTAAAAGCAGAAAGAAGGGAATGCTCCCTCCTGTTGCTGGCTTTGGCAGGTCCCCCCCATCCTCCTTGGATGGCGTCATGAGAACTCTTTCTACTGTTTCAATCTCCTTTGACCAGGCCCATTATTGCCAACCCCAAATGTTCAAAAATCATGAGTCAGGGACACCAAAAATCTTGAGATTATGTAAAAAGAATAGATTGGGTGTTCTTTTTATTTGCCTTCTGCTCTTTGAGCCTTTAGGGTGCACTGGGGGTCACATTTTGAAGCTTTCTCATCAGCCACGAGGGCTAGAAACTTTCTTTTTCTTTAAGAATGAAGGCTGAAATCATCACATATCCACTTTTGCTCCAGGAGCCGGGGCTTTAAGGAAAACAATAATTATCATGAGACTCATGACATAATCATGAGAGTTGGCAACACTGCTACTGTCCTAACAAGACATTGCAACATGTGATAGCTCACGTACTGCCCCATGCTTATCTAAAGCAAATTGCTTCGTTATTCATTTTACAGTAGTGCCCAAATAGTGTGAAGTGCTGCACAGAAATAAAGGAATATGCAGTGTCTGCTCCCAAAAGCATACAGTCTAAAAATTAGAGAGACAAGACTTTTATTGGACCAATTTCTATCAGTGACAGAGACAAGCTTTCGAGCTTACACAGAGCTCTTCTTCTGACCTGTGCTTAGGGTTGTCAGACGTCTGGTTTTCGACCAGAATGCCCGGTCAAAAAGGGACCCTAGGGACTCCGGTCACTGTTAAAAGTCCGGTTGGCTGTGCAGTGGGGCTAAGGCAGGCTCCCTGGCTCCGTGCAGCTTCCGGAAGTGGTGACATGTCCCTGTGGCCCTTAGGCGCAGGAGCCAGGGAGGCTCTGTGTGCTGGTCCTGCCCCAACCGCCAGCTCTGCAGCCAATGGGAGCTGCAGGGGAGGCACCTGCAGACTGTGTAGAGCCACCAGGCCATGCCTCCACCTAGGGGACGAACATACCTTAGCCCAGGAGTCCCAAACATGCGGCCCGTGGACTTACTTGCTGCGGCCCACCAAGCTCCGTACCCTCCCTCCCCACCAGAGCGCCGCGTTCCCGCTCCTCTGCCTACCTCCAGGCGCCTAGCGCTTTCCAGGAGGGAGGGGGAGGAGCAAGGAGCTGGCAGAGAAGAGGTGGGGATTTGGGGAAGGGATTGGAAGAGGGGCAGGGTGGGGGTGGTGTTGGGGTGGGGACTTTGGGGAAGGGGTTGCAACGGGGGTGGGGAAGGGGTTGCAACGGGGGTGGGGAAGGGGTGGGGAGAGGCGGGACGGGGCCTCATGAAAGGGATGGAGTGGGGGCAGGGCCGGGGCTTTTGTATCTTTTTATGAAAAGGTGTCAGTGATGCGGCCCTCGGGCCAATGTACTAGTCCTCATGTGGCCCTCATGGTGATTTGAGTTTGAGATCCCTGCCTTAGTCCCGCTGTGCCACTGCCTGGGACCGTCTGAGGTAAGCGCTGCCCGGCTGGAGCCCACATCCCCTCCTGCACCCCAACCCCATGCCTCAGCCCTGAGCGCCCTCATGCACCCAAACTCCTTCCCAGAGCCTGCACCCGAACCCCCTCCTGTACCCCCAGCCTTAGCCCTGAGCCCCCTCCAATACCCCAAACCCCTCATCCCCGGCCCCACCTTAGAGCCCACACCTCCTCCTGCGCTCCAACCCCCTTCTCTGCCCCATCCCCCTACTCCATCCCTGAGCCCGCTCCTGCACTCCAAACCCTTTGGCCGCAGCCTGGAGCCCCCTCCTGCACCCCAAACTCCACACCCCCAGCCAGAGCCCTGACCCCCTCATCCACACCCCCAGCCAGAGCCCTGACCCCCTCATCCACACCCCCAGCAGGAGCCCTCACCCCCTCCCACACTCTAACCCCCTGGCCCCAGCCTGCAGCCTCATCCTGCACCCAAAATCCCTCATCCCAACCCCAGAGCCTGCACCCCCTGCTACATCCGTGCCCCATCCCAGAGCCCCCTTCCGCACATTGAACTCCTCATTTCTGGCCCCCCCCCAGAGCCCGCACCCCCAGCTGGAGCCCTCACCCCCTCCTGTACCCCTGCCCTAGCCCAGTGAAAGTGAGTGAGGGTGGAGGATAGCGAGCGATGGAGGGAGTGGGGCTGGAGTGAATGGGCCTGGGGTCTCAGGGAAGGGCGGGGCCGGCCAGGGGTGTTTGGGTTTTGTGCAATTAGAAAGTTGGCAACCCTACCTGTGCTGGTATCATTGATGTTAATGGGTACTCTGTAGTTGACTTTAATGGGATCAGGATTTCACCCCAACACTTCGATATGGACTCCTGCTTCTGTAGGAGGGACTCTGATTTAAGAAGAAGAAAAAATAATCTGCTTCCAGGCTGAAGAAAGGGACTCTAAAGCAGAATGGTTCTCTAGAGTAGTGGTTCTCAACCAGGGGTATGTGTGCCGCTGGGGGTATGCAGGGGTCTTCCAGAGGGTATGTCAACTCGTATAGATAAGTGGTTCTCAAACTTTTGTACTGGTGACCCCTTTCACACAGCAAGCCTCTGAGTGCGACCCCCCCTTATAAATTAAAAACACTTCATAATATATTTAACACCATTATAAATGCTGGAGGCAAAGTGAGATTTGGGGTGGAGGCTGATAGCTCGTGACCCCCTGAGAGGTTACGACCCCCAGTTTGAAAACCCCTGATATAGATATTTGCCTAGTTTTACAACCAGCTACATAAAAAGCACTAGTGAAGTCAGTACAAACTAAAATTTCATACAATGACTTGTTTATACTGCTCTATGTACTATAGACTGAAATGTAAGTAAAATATTTATATTCCAGTTGATTTATTTTATAATTATATAAATGAGAAAATATAATGAGAAAGTAAGTAGTTTTTCAGTAATAGTGCGCTATGCCACTTTTATATTTTTATGACAGATTTTGTAAGCAGGTAGTTTTTAAGTGAGGTGAGACTTAAGAGTACGCAAGACAAATCAGACACCTGAAAGGGGTACAGTAGTCTGGAAAGGTTGAGAGCCACTGCTCTAGAACTGGTCAATTATTCATTACAGATGATAAATGTAGCCTGCTTTCTTGTCACGAATTACTCACAAACAAGTCATGATTTTTTAAATGTTAATTATTGGCAGTTCAGACGTTGAATGAAAAATGAATTTTGATCTATCGCTTGTCCTTGAGCATTATTAAAAAAAGATTAAATACTGGATACAATAATTTGGTAAATCATACCACCATTATGCATTGATTATAAATTTATTGATTGTATACCAGTAGTACTTGATGAGTTCTGGCAATGACAAGTCATTATAGGAAGATTTAGACTAGGGGAAATAGTCATATTAAAAACCGATATAGCTAAACCAGTGCAAATCCATGTTTGAATACATGTAGATCATCTACAACTGCTTATCCATTTAACTTTTCCTTGTAAATTTAACAGAGTAAGTTAATATAAACTATATTTAAATTAAAGTAAGTGTGGGATTGTACACCTTTTTTTTAGCTAAATCGCTTTAAAATCACACCTTTAATTAAACAAGTGTGTATGTGTTTGCGTTGGGGTGGGGTGGGGGACGGATGACAAGGCCACAGCTGCAGCTAGGTAGAGTTCTAGCTAAAAGATTTTAAAGCAATTTGGATGGAAAGTGCTATAAATAGAATAGTAAATGTTTATCAGGAATGAATGGGGGCAGATCATCTTAAAACAGCATTAAAAACCAAAGAAACCTGTAATTGTTTTAATAGTACAGCAGTTCTTGTCTAGACTGCAATATGATAATTCTAACATTGTTTAGCCCCATTCTTGTTTAATGCCCAAACTATCATGATGATGACCTGTTTGGCTACAGCTGTGTTTAAGAGCCCTTCTAGAAGGGGCTGATGGTTAGGGGTTTTTTGATTTTGTTTAAATAGTAACTTACTGTCCTTTGAGCAAATGTGAAGAAAATCTTTGTGTGGATACCCTGCATCATAGGGCAGTCCTTGAATATATAAGGCTTTCAGCCTTGTCTACAACAAGCTTTTTTTCTGAAAATGTTCCCAATAGTGGTGCAGCTCTAATGGATGGGGGTGCCAGTGTTTTTAACCATCAAATTGCGTATACTGTGAGGAGCAGATTTAGGGGCTCCCTGGAGCTTTTGTCTGTATTGGCTCTTGCTCCTCGTCTACCATTGGTGGAGCTGCACTTGTAACAGTGGGGCATTTTTCAGAAAAAAGCCAAGTGAAGACACTGCCTTAGGCTATGTGGACACTGCAGTTGGGACAGCATGTGTAGGCATGTGCATGCTAGCTCTGATTGAGCAGGCTAGCTAAAAATAACAGTGTGGCCACAGTGGCACGGTTGGTGGCATGGGCAAGCTGTCCAAGTACAATCCTGCCTGGGACTTTGGGCATGCATTCGGCTGGCTAGCCCATGCTGCTGCCTGTACCATTATGGCCACGCTGCTATTTTTAGCATCCTAGCTTGATCAAAGCTAGCTCAGATATGGCTACACATGCAGCATTCTCATCTAATTTCAGCATAGACATATCCTTACAAATGACTGGACCGGATCACAGTTCCTAGCTGATGTAACATCAATAGCCTCATCCACAAACAATCTGAACTACCACTTGGCCATCAAGGAGACGCACCAAACTTTGCAAATGCACTAATATCCTAAGCAAACAACATGAGTACTTCTCTTACAGACCAAACGTAGGTCATGAAGCTACCCCCCTCGAGGTCTTGGCTTTTCCTCATCTAGAAATTAACATAAGAATGGCCATATTGGGTCAGACCAAAGGTCCACCTAGCCCAGTATCCTGTCTTCCGACAGGTGCTTCAGAGGGAATGAACAGAATAGGTAATCATCAAGTGACACACCGCCTGTTGGCCATTCCCAGCTTCTGGCAAACAGAGGCTAGGGACGCCATCCTGCCCGTCCTGGCTAAAAGCCATTGATGGACCTATCCTCCATGAAATTCCTTTTTAAAAATAAAATATGAAATGATAGTAAACAGTAAAGTTCCAGGAAGACCCAGCTAGCTTTATCCTTTTGTAGTGTATGGAGGTATATCAGGGAAGCTGAATCAGAGGGCTTCTTATTCAAGTTCAATGTAATGAGAAATTAACATGAAACAAATTGATGGCACTGTCCAATTTTTAAATGGGCTACAGTTAAGAAGCTTTAAGGACATCTGGCTTAATGCTTGTGAAACTAGACGTCATCCCCAGAACTGGCCTGGGAAACCACTTTGTCATCATGGGCTGTGCAGAGTTCACGCAATGATCATCTGAAGGTTATGCTGAAAGAAAACTCAATTCAAACTAATTTGTCAAAGGCAAGAGCAGTTAATAAAACATTAGAGCCTTCCAAATGGTGATCACACTGAGAAAATAGCCAGCTCCCAAGCATCAAATAAAGTACACATGCTTTTAGACCCTGCATCAGACTTAGTTACAGAGCAGAATTCTCTGCTGCCCTTAGATTTAAGGGACTGTGATTTCCCTTTTATAATGAAGCAGTGTCTGCCATTTTCTTGAACGTTTGACCTGCATTTGGGTTGTTGGAAATGGATGTTTTTAACTTCCACAGGGGCTTGGTCATACTGACTGTACATTTTGCTAGGTGTGGGTTTTGTATGGTGCACATTGAATAGGCACAGCTTGGATCAAAAATGTTATGAATAAAAAAAGCAGATGGCTTTGTAACTAAAGACTAATATAAGGCACAATGTGGCATGTACAGCCTTTCATTTCTTGACTTTGGAGTGTTTTACTGTGCAACCTTTAGGTTTTTCACAATGCAATATTTAAGGGAAAAAAGATAGACTATATAAATTTGGAACTCACTGCTATAGGCTGAAGTTCAGGCAAAACAGTTTAGTAATTTATATAAATTTACAGTTTATATAAATGTCATATTTGAAGTTGCAATTACAAGACATATCAATCCTCTTATTTCAACTGATCATATAAGCTGGGGTCTGGAAGTTATTGCATGACTAACAGGAGCATTACTGCAATGTTATGCCTTCCTTAGAAGTCTCCAGTATCGACTGCTGTCATAGATGACCAGACTAGATGGAATATTGTTCAGTTTTGGTGTGGCTAGTCTCATTTTTGGATGGAACAATGCTAGACAAATAATACGTCACTACTCATGAAAAATAATTACAATATAATATTTATTCTGTAAATAAATTGACATTTTTGCCTATAGGCTGCTCAAGCTACACAGGCAGACAAGAAAATGTGTGAGAGATGGGGCGGGAGTTGAAAGGGTTTGTTTCTTTGTTTTGGCTTGGCCGGGGCATTAAACACTCAAGTGATTTTACTCAAATGTAGGAGTTTCTGAGCTGGAATTCCTTTTAGCTAGATATAAGAAACCAGGGGACATAAGTAATTCAACAATCAGTGGTAGGTACTGTCTGAATATTTGAAATTGGCCTAACCTTCAAAGTTCTCTTCAAAAATTTCTCCAACAGTATAAAAAGCTTGACCAGGTAGATGTAGTGTGTATACTGAATTTATCTGATAATATTCTGTGTCAGTCAGATAAGAGAAGGCGTCTACATGTTGAATAGTGTTTACCCTACATGGGGGAATAGGTCCATTGTTGAGGCCTCATTGTTTTGACCTCCATGGTATATAGGAATAAAATGCCTGACAAAAAACTTATTGTATGTTTTCCATGGGAGGTGCTGCTACTTATTACTAAACTGCAGGGGGGAGAAGGGGGCGGTCAGCACTGGTTGAGCCATTGGAGGGCTACCTAAGCCACCTTCAATTCTCTCTTAATCAAGTAAGAAATTTCAGGGTACATAATTACCAGAGAGTAGTTTGTTCTTTTTCTTCCACTCTGTAGACGAGTTGTTTCAGAGTAACAGCCGTGTTAGTCTGTATTCGCAAAAAGAAAAGGAGTACTTGTGGCACCTTAGAGACTAACCAATTTATTTGAGCATGAGCTTTCGTGAGCTACAGCTCACTTCATCGGATGCATACCGTGGAAACTGCAGCAGACATTATATACACACAGAGATCATGAAACAATACCTCCTCCCACCCCACTGTCCTGCTGGTAATAGCTTATCTAAAGTGATCATCAAGTTGGGCCATTTCCAGCACAAATCCAGGTTTTCTCACCCTCCACCCCCCCCCCACACACACAAACTCACTTTCCTGCTGGTAATAGCCCATCCAAAGTGACAACTCTCTTCACAATGTGCATGATAATCAAGGTGGGCCATTTCCTGCACAAATCCAGGTTCTCTCACCCCCCTCCAAAAACCACACACACAAACTCACTATCCTGCGTTTAATAGCTCATCCAAAGTGACCACTCTCCCTACAATGTGCATGGTAATCAAGGTGGGCCATGTCCAGCACAAATCCAGGCTTTCTCACCCCCCCCCTTTTTTTTCCGGGGAGACACACACACACACAAACTCACTCTCCTGGTGGCAATAGCTCATCCAAACTGACCACTCTCCAAGTTTAAATCCAAGTTTAACCAGAACGTCTTGGGGGGAGGGGGGTAGGAAAAAACAAGGGGAAATAGGCTACCTTGCATAATGACTTAGCCACTCCCAGTCTCTATTTAAGCCTAAATTAATAGTATCCAATTTGCAAATTTCAATTTCCAATTCAGCAGTTTCTCGCTGGAGTCTGGATTTGAATTTTTTTTGTTTTAAGATAGCGACCTTCATGTCTGTGATTGCGTGACCAGAGAGATTGAAGTGTTCTCCGACTGGTTTATGAATGTTATAATTCTTGACATCTGATTTGTGTCCATTTATTCTTTTACGTAGAGACTGTCCAGTTTGACCAATGTACATGGCAGAGGGGCATTGCTGGCACATGATGGCATATATCACATTGGTGGATGTGCAGGTGAACGAGCCTCTGATAGTGTGGCTGATGTTATTAGGCCCTGTGATGGTGTCCCCTGAATAGATATGTGGGCACAGTTGGCAACGGGCTTTATTGCAAGGATAAGTTCCTGGGTTAGTGGTTCTGTTGTGTGGTATATGGTTGTTGGTGAGTATTTGCTTCAGGTTGGGGGGCTGTCTGTAGGCAAGGACTGGTCTGTCTCCCAAGATTTGTGAGAGTGTTGGGTCATCCTTTAGGATAGGTTGTAGATCCTTAATAATGAGTTGGAGAGGTTTTAGTTGGGGGCTGAAGGTGACGGCTAGTGACGTTCTGTTATTTTCTTTGTTAGGCCTGTCCTGTAGTAGGTGACTTCTGGGAACTCTTCTGGCTCTATCAGTCTGTTTCTTCACTTCTGCAGGTGGGTATTGTAGTTGTAAGAAAGCTTGACAGAGATCTTGTAGGTGTTTGTCTCTGTCTGAGGGGTTGGAGCAAATGCGGTTGTATCGCAGAGCTTGGCTGTAGACGATGGATTGTGTGGTGTGGTGAGGGTGAAAGCTGGAGGCATGTAGGTAGGAATAGCGGTCAGTAGTTTCCGGTATAGGGTGGTGTTTATGTGACCATTGTTTATTAGCACTGTAGTGTCCAGGAAGTGGATCTCTTGTGTGGACTGGACCAGGCTGAGGTTGATGGTGGGATGGAAATTGTTGAAATCATGGTGGAATTCCTCAAGGGCTTCTTTTCCATGGGTCCATATGATGAAGATGTCATCAATATAGCGCAAGTAGAGTAGGGGCTTTAGGGGACGAGAGCTGAGGAAGCGTGGAAGAGGTGATGTTTGAGCCCTCAAAAAAAAGTTTGTGTTCTGCAGAGGGGGAATATATGATGTTCCAGCCATCTTATTCCTATAATTTGAAGAACGTATCCAAAGGGGTGTCATCCAGTCATACCCACCCTGTGCTCCCATTAAAGCTCATAACCTAAGCAAACATGGGTTATGTCAGTACTTGAGTGGGAGACCTCCAATGGATAGCATAAGGGCTGCATAAGATGGTTGTGTTTGACTCAGTAGCTGCTACTCACCTCTTACAGTCAGAGTTGATCCAGTGCCACAACACAGCACCAGGAGGGACTGTGCTAAAAGCATAGTTTTCCAGATGAGATGTGAAACTGTATTGGAGAGGGGGAGGGAATTCAACAAAGGCTCAGGTTATGAACCCAGGAGAGCCACTAGGAAAATTTACTGCTCCCTTCCTCTACCAAGGAGAGAGAGGATAAATAACTTGGACTGAGGAGAGTGGGGAAGTAACATCTTAAAAGTCCTGGAGGGGGGTGGTCCCATTTTTGTCCTACTTATGCAGGTGCATTCTGCTGTGTACTCCTCCCCTTCTCATAGAGGAGAGCAGTGTACCCGTTCAAATGAGGGGAAACTTTTTTCTCAGTGTAGTGGTAATACTGAAAGAATTAATAAATCCAATCTTACCTCAGTTTAATAGCTCACAAACAGATAGAGAGAGTTCTTCATATGGTAAATATTCATTTACATTTCTGATTACAAAAATCAACCTAACTCTGGCTGTTCAGGAAGGGAATGGAGAGCTGGTGACAAGTTTAAAAATCATTAAACACATGTTGCCAGTTCACATTCAACCCAGGTCAATAGTGAATGAAAATTGCCATTAGAGCTTGTGGAGAAATTATATTTTTAGCCTGTAATTTTTTTCATGAAAATGAACATTTTCCCCTTTTTTTCTAAAATATTTTCTTTGATATTTTTCAGATTTTTGCCAAAATAAATTTAAAAAATGAAAGAAGTTTAGTTTGTCTGAAAACCTTAACTCCTTTGGTGAAAGCAGAATTTTTTTCATGGAAAATTCCTTTATATAAAAAATCTGTTCTCTGTTGAAGAAATATTGTGATAGAAATTTGTTGTCTAGCTGTAGTAGTTACCATATGATAGCTGTTCACTAGCTAGGAGAAATAAATTGGTAGTCCTATTCCAGTTCATAGTGGGAAAAGATCCATCACAATGGGCACTAGCTGGGACTCTCTCAGGCAGTCTCAGCAAGGAGGCGGTGAGCATGGATTAGCATTCACGTCACACTCCCTGTCAGTACGCGGCCCGGGCTGGGGAAGCTAATGATCCAACCAGTGGACCAAATTCAGCGATGAATCCTGGTCACATGCCATCTGAGGCACGTTACATATAGGCTGAGAAGAAGCACAGAGGCCAAGGAAGCCTTATTTGCATCAAACTTTCTCTAAAAATCTTTCACCGTTACTGTAGCACTAGCTCAGTACAGTGCTAGCAACAATAGGGAATGCTAATACAAGTACCTGACCAGCAGCTGCCATGTTTTTACCAGTCACACACTTTGAGCAGATGACACGGTTGCTAAAACAGCAAACGACCTGCACTGGCTCTCCCTCAATTACTTACCCCTAGTAGGGTGGAACCGGTGACATCGATGATGGGAGATATTTAAATAGAGTTTGGTATAGATGCAGCTGACTGAATGGACATAGAGACTGGTCCATCTATGTTAAGGTTGAGTGACGCTGGCGGGCAGTGCGGGAGACAACATTATTATTTATTACTACGGTAATAATAATTGTATTTAAGTAGAGTTGTCAGGGAATGGTTGGGGGTTTTCCCCCCTGCAGAACATTTCAGTAACTTTTTTTTAAAAAAAACTACACATTGAAAAAACCTGAGAAAAATATTTTTTTGTTTTTGAAGAAAAGTCTGAAAAATGTATTTGAAGCAGCCTTGGAAATGTTAGTTTTGACTTAAAAAAAAGCTATTTAAAAGAAGTTTTGAATAAAAATTTCAACCAGCTCTAGTGCTAGACACTTCAAATAGACGACAAAATTCCTCCCTGGAAGAGCTCACAATCTAAACAGACAAAAAAAAGATGAGATTGGAGGGGGAAGGAGTATAACGTTACCCAAAAAAGGTTGAGGCAGGTGATTGACACGGGCCATGTTAGTTTCAGTGTTGTTTTGTTACATGTGTGGAAATGAGAAAGGAGTCAGCAGAAGAGCAAAAGCAGGAGGGAGGAAACAACAGTTGGCCAGGAGAGTGCAGCTGGGCAACTGAGGGGATGTACCCACAGGGTGGAGGGGGACCAGTAATCAATGGCAATACAATGCATGAAAGGAAAACTATCCAGACATATTCAACCACAAAACTAAAAACGTTTATCCCTCCCACTCTTTGGCATTCTCATCATTTTCTCTCTATATATGTGTTTACATTATATACAAATACAGACACACATTTTACAAATTCTTGTACTGCCCCAGTTCCAGAAATAAATGGCACTACACAAGTTAGTTAAGTGGTTATAATGTTAGAAGGCTGGGAAGGCTCCTTCCTGTTGTTCCCCATGTGAGGAAGGGAGAAGGTTGGGTGTAGTGGGACCTGAATGGTTTTCTCTGGGCTGGGGAGAAAGAATCAAGGGAGCTAGAAGACCTTGACTTACACCTGTAACATTGGCTATAGATGATGGCTGCTTTAGGAGAGAGTCCTGAAGGTCTGGGGATTTCCATAGTTCGTCACCGATAAACTCTTCTTTGCATTTCAAGTGGCCTATGCTATGGAGGAAATTAAATGAAGTATTTAATTCTTTAGGATTAATAATCTGTTATCTTTCAAAAACACTAAACTCCTAGACATTTAATTATTGATTAGAAAAAGCAAACAGGAATGGGTGTAAAAGAGTTACTTTCTGAAACTCTCTTTTCATTATGGAACAAATACAATTTCCATTAACTCCTCTGCAGGGTGAAGGGTTTTGTTATGTTTTGTTTTCTGTTTTCAACAACTTTGCATAACAGCTGTGTGTGTACTATATCATACTTGTGTGTGTGTGTGTGTGTGTATAAACCCTTTCTCATTAAGGAGAGAAAGTGTCAGGTACAAAGTATTAAATCTGACATTTCTTAAAATGGATGAAAGTAGAATGGGGGGGGGGGGGGAGAGGGAAACACTGCAAAAAGCAAAATATATTTCCAGCTATCTCCGTGTAGAAACAGCAACATTCTATAGCACAGCAGGCTGCTTCTAGTCTGATCAGCTGGAGAGGCTGTCAGTTGCCCATAAACCTGGAGAGAGGCTCAGTGTACTAAGAAGGACGTTGTGACCATGACTGAATGTTGTTCCAACATTAATACCTGCAGTGGCTTAAATCAAAAAGTGGGAGAGTGTGCCACCTCTGCATAAGAAAATGTTACCATCATAACAAATGAAGCTGGGGGTGATGTTACTTTTTTCTGTAGAATAGCATATATGCATATGATCATGAAAAATAAAGTTGAAGCATAAAAAACTGTAAGGTGCAAGAGGCTGGGGTTTTTAGAATTGCAAGTCAGTTCCACACCTACAGCCTTGTTACGTAATTAAGCTTCAGGGAATGGAATATAAAAAAGGCTAATACATGGGAAACCCTTGTAGCGCCATTTATTTCTGGAACTGGGGCAGTAGCACAAATGACAAGAATTTGTAAAGTGTGTGTGTGTATGTATGTATAATCACACACACACACATACAATGTGTGTATATATATATATAGAGAGAGAAGACGATGAGAATCCCCTCCCATTCTTTGGCAGACGTTTTTAGGCTGCTCACAAACAGAAATAAACACATACCGAGTTCTAAAACGGTGACCGTTCTTTCTAGCTACCTCACAGGGATATTGTGAGGATTCGTTCATTAATGTCTATAAAGTGCAAGGTGTTCTTACAGCTGGAGCACGAAGAACGACTGTGCAGTAGTTTAATAAGCATTTCCATTCTAGAGGGCCATTTTTCAATTGCTGATAACTTTGTCAAATGTTCACCCTTCAGACTGAATTTTTGTTTTTAAAAATGCGTTGCAGGTCACCTTTAAATTGTGAATGAGCATTCTCAGGGGTGGCCCAATTCAGCAGTACATCAGCCCAGCTTCTGTGCTGTGCATGTGTAATCAGACCCTTAAGGTACACCAGGGTGCCACCTTGTGGTGGTGTTTGTCATATCTATTAAGAGAGTTCTTACAATGTGTCTTTTTTTGTTTAAATGTGATCTACCACAGATACTGATATTTGACCTCACTTCTGCACAGAAAATATGCAAAAATCCATTTCCCCTCTCACTTCTCCCTCCCATTAAGAAAATGCAGCAATACAGAAAGTGATCAAGCAGTGAGAGCAGACAGTAAATTAGATGTCAAATCGTAATGAGATATGGCAATAATAAAGGATGATGCAAGTTTGAATGCATCCAGAGGTGGCATGCAAAAGTGCAAAGATACGTTAGTCTCTCTCCATACAATTCTCCAACAATCCATGCCAGGAATATTATGCTCGAGTTTAAGGGATTTCAGAAAAGAGCTATGGAAATTATTGGGGCAAAGGAGAATGCAACATGGAATTTCCAATGGGCAAAAAGAGGAGTTAGGCTTTGTCTGTAATGGGCTTTTGCACTGACTGCAGCCATCAGTGTAACCACACCTTTGCAGTCTCTGATGTGGACAGACCAGGTCTGCGGTGCTTACCACAGTTTTGCACAGGAGTTATTTGTATTTGTGCAAAAAGTTGTTTTGCCTACTCATGCCAGGGGCTTGCACTGGTGTAGCTATGTTGGTAATTGACCAGAAATGACAGTAATCTGGCAAACTCTCAGTCTAGAGAAGGCCTTTATCTGTAGCTTGGCTAAGTGCCAAGTAAGTAGTATGGGAGGGGAGGAGAAAACATCATTCTAATATTTGAAGAGTACAAATGCTAAGGAGGGAAAGGAATTATTTAACCCAATCAGAGGAGGAGTAGATGACTATAAACGTATCCCCCTACTCCAAAAGTAAAGGGTAAATGAGGGGAAACTTTCTGATGGGAAGAAGTGGTGTTCTGTTGAATATTCTCCCAGAGGAAGCTGTGAAAGTTTCATCACTTGTGATGCTTTAACACTACACTGTACTAAATGATGCAAGCCAAATTCAGCCTTGGCTCAACTGGGAGCAACTCATTTGAAGTCAGTGGAGTTGCAATCACTTACACTCTCTAAACCTAATCTAGCCCCAGTCACTTTGGTATTTAGGTATTTACAAAATTAGGAATGCAATCATTTGTACAATGATCAAAAATCCTGGGTGGATTCTCAGAGGGAGAGTAGGTGGCTTAGTAAGTCTAGATATGAATCATTACATCTAAAGTACAGTACTTATTAGCAGAACAAAGACTATTTACATTACTGTTTGGTTTAGATTTTGCAGGAAAACTGAGGATGAGTTCAAGGTGAAACAATAGAGTAGCTGTGCTTTTTAAAAAAGTACAAATATTGGAGGGCATGAAGCAAATTTGCATGGCGTTTTCCTACGAAGAGTCTAAATAAGGAAGCACATCACAAATACGCCCCCTTTCTTCCTTCAAGTAAAATGTAGTGCAAGTGATTGAAACTAGTTAATGCTGAAGTAATGGCAGGAGCAGGGTGAGAGGGTAGAGTTCATATGAAAGGGTAAGAGGTAGAGAATCTGAGATGGTAAACTACAAAATTTGACCACTATATATTTATTATATAGTTTATTTATTGCATCCATATTTCAAAATAGAGAAGGTTCAAAGGGTGCATATCAGCTGGAATCAACATGTAGTATAACCTTTTTGTGTTCCTATTTTAATCTTCATAGGTTTTTTACTTGTTTTGTTTTTGTTCTTAAGTAATACACAGTTATTGTTTTGTAAAGTTTCACTCTCAGGTTTTCTCCAGAGGGAAAAGATTGTTAAAAGAATTATGTATTTAATTTGCTTGTGAATTACAAACCATTTAAGTATACAATAAATTTGGTGGCCTAAGTTGATATGGATTATTAGATAAAAATGCAAAATTAGTATAAAACTGTGCTACACTAATGATCTGCCCAAGACTGATAGATGCAGTGTGTTATGTTAATTTGGTACAATAACATTAGCAGGGCTCCATAAATGCAAATTTCAATATCTGACGAGATTGCAAAAATGGATAATAAGCCTAGAAAGAAAACGTAACACAAGATGCATCTGTATATTAATATTTTGTTAACTAGTAAAATATACTAGTTGCACGGGTGGGGGGCGGGGGGGAGAGGAGTCTGTCGTCAATGTTGTTGTTAGTTGCTGAGGCAAAATCATGAATCTGTACAGAAATAACTGCATTTTGTAAGCAGTTTTATTTCTATACTAATTAGGTGGCCTTGTATAAGGCCTGGTCTACACTTAAACACACGCCCTAAATGTGATAGCTATACAAACCAGACCCTCCAGGGTGGATACAGCTATGCTGATGGGAGGATTCCTCCATCGATGTAGCTACTGTGGCTGGGGGGGATAGGGGTGGTGTTCCTACACTGATGGAAAAGCCCCTTCTGTCGGTGCAGGTTGCGCTCTTCTATGGCGTTATGCTAGCATAGCTACAGCAAACTAGCAATGCAAGTATAGTCTTCACAGTGTAGACCGGGGTTCTCAAACTGGGAGTCAGGACCCCTCAGGGGATCGCGAGCTCATTACATGGGGGGTCGTGAGCTGTCAACCTCCACCCCAAACCCCCTCTTTGCCTCCAGCATTTATAATGGTGTTTAAATATATTAAAAAGTGTGTTTTTAACTTATTGGGGGGGGGTCGCACTTAGAGGCTTGCGATGTGAAAGGGGTCACCAGTAAGAGAGTTTGAGTCCCACTGGTGTAGATGTACCCTGAAATGAGCTACAGTATAGGCAGTCCTCTACTTTACGATGTTCGAGTTGCAACGAACAGCACTTACGACGCTTCTCCATTGACACCCTGATTCGACTTACCGCTATCGGTTTCGAGTTTACGACACTCAGTCCTGCAATGGAGTAGATTGCAGCTCTGAGTTACGACGTTCCGATTGACGATGCAATTGTAAGGAACCAATGGTGTCATAAGTCCAAGGACTCCCTGTACACTTATTCAGACTAAATTGATTAAAGAAGCTGAAGAATGCGATTAAATGTTACGTAAACTGGGAACCACTGGACCTACGTTAAGAAAAATAATGGTTCCCCTTAGTCCTGGTCTACACCAGGGGCTCTCAGCCTTTTTCCTTTGAGCACCCCTCCATGCTATAAAACCTCCACGGCCCACCTGTGCCACAACACCTGTTTTCCTGCATGTAAAAGCCAGGGCCGATGTTAGGGGGTAGCAAGCAAGGGTAACTGCCAGGGCCCCACACCACTGAGGGTCCCGTGAAGCTCAGTTGCTCAGGCTTTGGCTTCAGCCCTGGGTGGCAGGGCTTCAGCCCCTGCAGGGTTGTGGGGCTCTGGGGCAGTGCTAAAACCAGAAAACGCCCTAAATCTTCTTTCAGATAGCCGAGAAATCTGTTTCATTGTTTGTATACTCTATTTTTGTTATAAATGTAAATCAGTCAATCAAATAAAATAACTATTTTTAGCAAATCATTGGTTAAAATGGTCTCTCTCAGGATCCTATCATGAATATACCCATCAAACCAATTTTAGTGCTTTGGGGCCAGACTTAATCTCAGATGTATAATATACATTATAATAGATCTTAAAATGTCTGCTTATTGTGCAACTGCAGTTGCAGAGCTTTTCTAGATAGATGATTTTGGACTGTGCGTGCATCTGGACATTCATTAGTTAGGGAAGGCTATGGAATTAAGGATAAATACATTTTGGAAATCATTTGTGTGTGGGGATGGTGATGTTTACTATTTAAATTGTAATCCTTTCTTGTCTTCAGATACGGCTTTGGAAAAGGCAGAGTAAGATGTTAGATTATAGATATAGTGAGCTGGATACCTCCAGAGCAACGGTCTAGTTATGTGCTTTGCATAACATCCTGTCTCATGATCTACTTCCTTCACTCTCTATCATGTAAATTACACATACCCTCATACAGTCCTCTTAGGTGTTTTATCCTACTAGTCATTACATCCACAGTACTCTATATCCCTCGCTAGTGTGTGCTTCTGTCTTGAAAAGATGATTTAATATATTTTACTTTATTAATGAATTAGTAGAATTTGTGAGAGAACAAATTGAGTTGGTTATGAATGAGTGAAATATACATGTTTTGGCTAATTTAGTGGAATATGTGAACATTTTGCTATCTGATATTAATGTGAGGCACAAACTGAGCTTTACTGGTATTTTTAACAGATTTACAGTATTCTGAAAGGCAGGCGTTTTAGCAGGATGCTAAGTTTAAAACAGTGCACATTATTTTCAGGTGTCTTCATAATTCCAACATCTTTTAGATTAGAAAAATAAAAATCTTTCAGTAACCTTAACGTCTACATTCCATCAATTCATGCAAAAAAAAACAATATTTCATACACATTAAAGAAATGTTCAATTACACAATTGAAATATATATGGATTACCCTTATTTGTATTATGGTAGCTTAGAGGATATGTCTAAATTTCAGTATAAGCCCAAGGCTCAAACTGAGGCTCAAGCCTAATCCCTCTTCTGTCTACACAAATCGAGCTCACCTGGGGCTTGGCCCCAGGGTCCCAGAACCCCCCAGAGTAGAGGGTCTGTGCTTGGGTCAAGCTGGGACACAGAGTTCAAGCCCTGTTGCTTTGCAGCATAGATGCAGCCACACTGGACTTGTGCTCTGGGAGTCTGCCAAAAGTATCCCAGAATCCCACGGATGGACTTTCTTTGTTCTTTGAACAGGCAAGTTTGGTAGACAGTCCAGTTCTGCCACACTGCATCACAAACAAAGGGCTAGAGCCGTCACATTTTGGGAGAGTGCTAGGAAGTCTGGAATATGGGTGGCTGGACTCAAGCCAGCATAATATAATGTAAATGCTGGAGCCCCTGGTCAGCACCCTGGGGTTCAACAATTCCTAACCTGGGGTTACAAATGAGTTTAGACACTCAAGCCCTAGGTTAACAAACCCAGGGTCTGCTAACTTGAGTTTTACAGATCTGGGGCTTACTTTGGAGTATAGACCTATTCCTAGAGGCTGGGGCCCCATTGTGCTAGGCACTGTACAAACATATTTTGTACATGCGAGTAGGGCAGATGGCTTGTCTCCCTAGCTCAGGAAAGACTAATACCATGCCTAAAGCCTTTCCTTCAGGACCCAGTTTATCCTTCAAACACAGTAAAACTGTTCAACCTAAGTTGTACACATGAATCTGGTCTTTTCCCCTAACCAAGGGTCTTCACATGGGTCTGGAGTTCTTTCCCCTTTTGTGTCTCTTCCCGTCTCGCTCCAGGGCCTGACGCTGGAGCCAGCCTCCCTCTTCCAACTGAGTCACTTGCAGGCTTCTCTAATCACTTTATTAGTCTCAGCAGGGAGCTAGCTGAGCAGTCACTGGTGAGTCTGGGCCCATCTCCCCTTAAAGGACCAGCCACCCTTTGACTGTGATTTTGAAAAACAAACAACAAAATACGCTTTTTATATTGTCCTTTTAAAATCAGTACCAACTTTACAGAACCTTCTCCACAGAACAACGATTAGCCCATACCTCATCTAATTTTTTCTTCCCTGTGGCCTTACCTTCAAGGAATAAGAGAAGGGTAAAAATTGGTGTTTCCAAGATTGTCTTCGTACATTTTTGAACTCTTTTAAGTTGTCTTAGGGAAGATGTTAGTATATTTTTAAGCGTTAACAATGTTACTTAAAAGGAATTTAGATGTCGCATAAAATTTTGAAATGTTTAAAGAAAATGTCAGAAAGCCCTAAACTCAGGTCAGCTATATGAAAGGTCAGGTTGCATACTCATGGATTCAAAAGGCCAAAATTGTGATAAATGTCAACACTGTTCTCGTCAAGTTGGTTATTACGGTGCGGCAACAGCTCTGCTATAGTTAAACTTGAGCATTCGTTTTAAAGTAACAGAATTGAACTTTTTGTACAACAGTAATTTAAAAGCAATCAAATTCTTTTATTAGTTTGTAATTACATTTGTAACAGTTTCACCAGTAAGAAATGTGGAATTCTGAACTTCGGCCGAATGGAAATCTCTCTCTGTTCTATGTTACCCTTCAAGTAGAAAGGCTTTTGAGCAGTCTGAGAGTAAGTACCCTTTTGAAAAAAGAAAAGGAGTACTTGTGGCACCTTAGAGACTAACCAATTTATTTGAGCATGAGCTTTCGTGAGCTACAGCTCACTTCATTGGATGCATACCGTGGAAACTGCAGCAGACTTTATATACACACAGAGAATATGAAACAATACTTCCTCCCACCGCACTGTCCTGCTGGTAATATTTGCGCATGAGCTTTCGTGAGCTACAGCTCACTTCATCGGATGCGTTCAATAGGAGCTCCTTAAGTCAAGCAGACACTCTGGCAGTGTGACTTTTACAGGTACTTCAGTCTGAGACCTTGGTACATTTAAAGACTGAGTACATTCTGTGGGCCAGCATTCTGTCCTGCACTACAGTTATAGCTGAATTGGGGCATCCACTTACAACTCAGTTGTGCTCCAACCTTGTTATAGCATGGTTTGGGTTTGCTTGCATAAGTAAAGTTATGATATGTTTATAACCACGTTAAAGAAACATGCTGTCTAGTTATAACACAGCTTGGGTCCATCTATGCAGGCAAACCTGTTAAAACAAGGTTGTGGGGCACAATTTTAATGTAACTAAGGTGTTCCAGTGTGCTTATAAATGTGTTGACAGGATCTACATGATTTGTAGGCCAGCAGCTAGAATATAAGTAAAGGAAGCAGCTCTCCAAGAGCTGCCCCGCTCCAGATACTTTCCTAACTCTGACCCTAAGACTAGATAGCCAGGGGCAGAAAAAAGGAGGCAAGGAAGCTCTTGCCATGGCCAAGAGCCCCCTCCCGTGCCTGCTCCACTCGTGAGACATTTTTCTAGTTGAGCTTGTTGCTGGTGAGCATCGGTGAAGCTGCCCTTTCATCCCCAGCTGGGTGCTCCTACAGCGGGGTGGGCAAACTATGGCCCGGGGGCTGCATCTGGCCCTCCAGATATTTTAATCTGGCCTTCAAGCTCTCGCCAAGGAGCGGGGTCCAGGGCTTGCCCCACTCTGGCACTCCAGGCGGGGATTGCGGTCAAAAGCTTTCCCCACTCCACACGGCTCCTGGAAGCAGTGGCATGTCCTCCCGCCGGCTCCTATGCATAGGGGCAGCCAGGGAGCTCTGCACACTACACTTGCCCCAAGTGCTGCCCCCGTAGCTTCCATTGCCCAGGAGCTGCGGACAGGGCAGTGTGCAGAGCTGCCTGGCTGTGCCTCCATGTAGGAGCAGGAGGGAGGACATGCCGCTGCTTGAGGTAAGTGCCGCCCGGAGCCTGCACTGTTTAGCCCCTCCTGTGCCCCAACCCTCTGCCCCAGCCCTGATCCCCCTCCCACCCTCTGAACCGCTTGGTCCCAGCCCAGAGCCTGCGCCCCCAGCCGGAGCCCTCCCCCCCCCCATACCCTAACCCCCTGCTTCAGTCCGGAGCCCCCTCCCGCATCCTGAACTCATTTCTGGCCCTACCCCAGAGCCTGCACCCCCAGCCGGAGCCCTCACCCCTTCCTGTACCCCAACCCCCAATTTAATGAGCATTCATGGCCCACCATACAATTTCCATACCCAGATGTGGCCCTCGTGCCAAAAAGTTTGCCCATCCCTGTCCTACAGCAACCCCTGCTGCATCTAGCTGTTGAAGGTAGTCAAACGTCTCCTAATGCCACCTGTTCTCTTCAGTACCAGAATTGCCAATAGAGCTCTTCGCTTGATGCTTATTGGTTCCAGTTAACGATTAAACATCGCTGCCCCCCAATGCGCTGTGGGAAGGGGGGGCCTGGCTGCTGCCCTGCACGCACCCAGGGGTTTCCATCTGTCGGCCCCGCGCCTGGGGCTCTGCTACTCCTGCATCCAGGGCTCTGCTGCCACCCCTGGATGCGCGGGGCTGGCAGCCGGGATCCTGGGCAAGGTATGTGGGGGAGGGGAGGAGGGCAGTAGAGCCCCACGTAAAACATGGGGGGGCTGCAGCGCCCTTGCACCCCTAGTTTCCCATTAAACATTTAACCGATTGAATTTCAATAGGTTAAACAGTTACTTTTTTTTACCCACTATTTACATCCCTAGCTGCGCTAGAAAGAGAGCAGAGTTCAGATCTGGATTTCAAACTCTCAAAGTCGGGGGTGTTTGGCTCTGGATATTTGGTTCATCTTTCATGCTGATGCTAGCCTAATATGCATAGAACATGGGTTTTTTATGTGTTTTTATTAAAGCTACTTATCTGAAATTAGATGCCAGTCTAATGGTTAAAGTACAAGACTGGATCTAAGAAATGTGGATTCTATAATTAGCTCTGCCACTAACTGGAGGTGGGGCTTTGGTCAGGTCATTGGACCCTAGGTGGATCAGTTTCCCCATCTGTGAAATGAGAATGAGTACAGAAATCTGCTACTTTTGACTTACCTACATATTGAGGTAGTGTTCTCTCTGATCTGCCTGTTGAATCTCCAATTTTTTGCTTTACCTACCCGCACATTCTTTCCCATTGACATCAGTGGGAGACACATGCATTGTTACTTTAGAGATCCACTGGGTTTATTGGAAGGGAAATGTTTGTCCATAATCTCTCAGAATGCTAATATTTTATGTACATTGGACATATTTGTGTTCCACTTGAATACTGGCATTTTTGCATTCCTGGTGTTTTCACTTTTCAAATTCATTTCTTTTAATAATTTCATAAGAATGCAATTATTCAGATGTTACTGTGCAATTTAGTTAAATATATTCTGTGTAGGTGGTATTAAGATTCCTGTAGTAGCCGATTTATAGAAAACCAGATCACAGAATTCTCCTTGCTCTTGTCTACTAGATTAGAGACCAGTCCAGCTCCCAGCTAAGTCAACTGAAAGACTCTTACTGACTGCAGTGAGAGCTGGATCAGGTCTATATGGCCTGACCCTGCAAACAATCTTTATCATAAGCTTCAGTGGGATTATTTACCTTAGATAAGTACTACATCTGGGTAGTAAGTGTTTGCAAGATCAGGCCCCTGGTCACCAAAGAAGACCAAAATTAGTATCCTTGTTGTCTGTGAAGTTATCTTGTTCGGTTCTGCTCATTTTTATCTGTTGGAAACTATAAGCCTGTCTTTTAAACAGTCAACCACTGACTCAGTGTGACTGTGCAAGTCATTTGTTCATGTGATGCCTGGGATTACTTAGTTATGAAAAGAAGTAAAAGTCTTCGTAAAGAAAGATTCTTACCAAAGACACTAATATTTCTGAGTGCTGTCCCTGTAGATATGAAACACGGCTTCTGCTCTCCATTTTTTAGGTGCTTACATCATGTCGGGCCTTCTTGTTGACCTCCCGCATTCCCACCAAGGTAAGTTTGTTTTATTTCAGTTCTTGTGTTGCAATCATATTCATACATTGCACTGATGTAAACTTACTGGTGATAGTGCTTCTGCATCTGAAACAAGATCAGAGGATTGGAGTAGTAATGTTTGTGTAAAGTTGTTATAATGCCTTTTCAATAATGGCCTTCTTAAATGGTTTTGTCAGCACATAGATGAAACATTATAGGAGAACCTAGACTTTTAAAAATGTGCATGAGTGAAGAACTGCATTACAAATAACTTGAGGTGTTTTAACGGCACAATCCATAAGACTCCTAATGGGATCTAGGTGAGTTAGTTCCCAAACAAGTTGATGGCATTACTCTGTGGGTATTGCCTACATTGCAGTTGGTGGGTGAGATTGCAATTAGGGGAGACATACCTGCTCGAGGTTTAATCTAGCTGGTGTGGCTAAAAAATATAAGTGAAAATGTGGCAGCATGGGCTATCCACACAAGCACTTGCTTGTACAGCCCACACTGAACCCTGTATCACTGCATCTTCACAGTATTTTCGCTACACTTGCTAGATTTAAACTAACGGGTAGGCATATGCCTATCCACACTGCAATCATACCTCTGATTGCAGTATAGACATATTCTAAATTGTAGTCTCTCTGATTTCAAAAGGGATTATATTTCAAGCTCCAAATTAGAAATGATGTGGAGTGTTCTGAATCCTACTGTTCTCGGTGGAATAATCTCTGTTATTTTCCATGGGGGCCATAGTTTGCTATGAGAAGCATTTTGCCAGCCTACCTTATAAAGGCCATGAAATACTTATTTCAGTCCCATGACAATTTGGAATGATTGTCATGGCAGAGGAACAATACATTTCTGTGTGGAGCAGGATGATTTTGAATCAGGTGATGATCTCTCCTCCCACCCAGAGTCCATTAACATGCTTTTGGCAGATGTTCATGTTCTGCTTAGTTGTGCACGTATGCACAGAAAGATTAACAAATGATAATCATTGGTGCTGTAAAGTGTTCCCCTCTCTCATATCCAGGTTGAAAACATTTACTGAAAGCTAAGACTCTCCTTTTGGTGTCCCCAATGTTTATGGAAAGAAATGAAGGCTGCACATTTTCATATGCCAAATGGAAATGGTGTCATTTAATGTTGTGAGTTTGGAAATGGCAGAAAAAATCAATGGAAATAGCCACAGTATTAATTGAGCACTGGAAACACTTTTAAAAATGTCTTTTTAGTGGCTTTATTTCATAATATCTGTGAGGTTTATTGTGCTGTATTTTCTTCTTTTAAATCAAAGCCTAAAATCTGTATTCTAGGCTAATGAAAATGGTGGCATCAGTGATAACTGAAATGGATGAATAATTTTCAAAAGAAAGCCGCTCTTCACAAACACAATTTCTTTTGGAATTTGGATCCCTTCTTTTTCAACAGCCAGTATGCTTGAAGAAAGCATCTTTCTTTATTAGCATAGGCGTGCATGATAGTTGACTTCCTAAAACCTAGAAAGTTTTAAAAGCTGCACAGGATCTTAATGTTACTGATGGAGCTCAGTGACTCCTCTTGATGTCATCTAGCGAAGGAGCATTGATAGAGATGAGAACATACAGCATTTTCCTGGGATACTATTATAACCTGTGATTATTTAATACAATAACAATGAGCAAGTGGTAGAGTAATCTAGTTGTCCTGAAAAGTGCATTGTGGACTGGAGGATGATGTGATTGATTTGTATTTTCAGTTTTGTTAAGTTTATTGCTATATTTTTTTTCTTTTATTTATGGCTGATCAAGTATTTTCTTCCCTCCACTCCCCAAATGATGCAAAAGACTTTATTTTTGCTATATGAAGACATCTCTCCCTTATGCAGACCTTCTGAAGGAGGAATTGAAAGGTGACAAACACTCACCACCTTGGTTCCTTCAAGGAACTTGAGTGAAATCTAATATGTCCTGAGAACTTCAGTTTTGAGGTTACTGTATTACTTTTGTATGGAATTCCAAGCATTAACTCATCTTGAACAGCTCACAAAATTGACACTGAAATTTTATTCCATGCACATGAATATAATTAAAGAGATTAAGATTGGTTAAATGTGACATTTACCTAACACACAAAAAAATGTCAAGTTATGGACTCCTCTTCACAATACTTTAATCTCTGCACAGTGCGCTTCCACACAGAGTGACAGACTCCACACATTGACAAGGAACTGTCTTTCCCCTCTAATAGAGAAGGAAACACACCGCATACACACTCTGTATTACAAACTTAGCAACATTATCAAATATTGAATGTTGACATAAATGCACAGATTATGTATCTGGTGTATGATATGTTTGAGGGGTCAAGATTCCAAATGTATATTTGGTACTAGTTTGCAGTGAGTTTTAGCTACGTGGAAAGTTTGAAAGTGAACAAACCCAGATGGCTGTTAGCTAGAGGTATCCTAAAAAGGTGAAACACTCAGAATAGTGTTTATCCTTTATAGGATACTGCTAGCTAACAGAATAACTCTTAACTATTTTTAATTAATAAATTAACATGGATACTTGACAATCCTGAGAAAATTTGACTCAAATTATTTGTTATACATTTTGGAAAGATTTATTGTATTACACGTATGTGCGCGCTCACACACACAACATTGAATCCCTTCTTGAAGTGGAAAAAAAAGAAAAGAATACAATCTTAATTATAGAGGTGTTGCCACACCTAGCTATTGCACACTGAAATTCCAAAAGGGTTCTTTGCAGGACCAGCTTTTTGAGTCTGTTGCTTCTGTATAGATTTTTGTTTTGTTTTGAAGAGGTGTTTCAGGTTAGTGTGAGTATACAGAGTTGTCACACATGCAACACATACTTGTTGTACTGGGGCCATCAGAGACTGCTGGATAAATAATGTGCAAAGTGAGAACAATTTAGATGATGGAAAGTAGCTTCTAAAAGATCCCCAATGGTCTGTTGGGTAAATAGATGTACACTATGCTCCTGACCATGAAATGTGTTAAATAGACTCTTAAAATGTTCCGAGGTTCTAGGGACCTGGGTGACTTGGTATTGGACTAGCAATGGGATATGGAGACTTTCACTGCTTTGAATATAGTGTATGTCACTAGTGATCAAAAGCTGCCATCTGATGACTGGCTGACCTATGTGAATGTAGAGGAAGTTACAGAAGATAGGTGTCCACATCACAAAAACTGATATTAACTGGCAATTTCAGATAAGAAGTAACTGAATGGGCATGAAAATGAATGAATTCCTTACAAGGTGGTCTCTCCATGCCAAAATGAGATACTTTGGTGTGAGCAATGAGGAAATGCTTGCACTGCCACTGCCTGGGCTGCATCTGTTCTGTGGCTAAATAAAAAGGACCTTTCCATTCCTGGTTGAGGGGCACCTTTCATGAACAGTAAGTGTAGTTTTCCAGGCTGCTTCATGTTGTGATGCTGCTGTACATTTTGTTTCCTAGTTTGGTGCATATTCTTTTGTCCCTCTCTTCAGCTAAATGATTGGAAAGAAAGTTCACCCTTTCGTGAAAAACCATTTTTAACCGAAAAGAAAAGAAAAAAAAGAAAGAAAGAAAAGAAAAATCAGTTTCACTAAACTAAATACAAACTTTTTTTGCAAAAAGAAAAGGAGTACTTGTGGCACCTTAGAGACTAACAAATTTATTTGAGCATAAGATTTTGTGAGCTAGCCGAAAGCTTATGCTCAAATAAATTTGTTAGTCTCTAAGGTTCCACAAGTACTCCTTTTCTTTTTGAGAATACAGACTAACACGGCTGCTACTCTGAAACTTTTTTTGGTTATTGCTCATTTCTTTGGAGGACAGAAGTGATGAGTTATAATTAGAAACTTTCGTTGGATTTTAGCCTTTAACTCTAAAATCCTCAGCGAGAGCAGAATGGCTTTAAACTGTGCTGCCCATCTACTCACTGATGAAAACTAGTAGTCTGTGAGGAAGATTACTCTAGATAAAAAGTGTCTTACATAGTATTATAGGCCTGTGTAGGTATTATTTCCATAAAATAAATTGTCACATTTATGAAGAGTGCTTTTATAAATAGCTTCTAAAGGATTAATTAATGGTTAACCAGTTAGAGTACAATAGGTCAAGAAGTTGCTTATAAACATCTATAACATTTTGTACTGATGTGCTTAGAACCACTTATAACGCATACTACTCAGTAACAGCCTTGAAACTTCTACTAGTCATTTTTAACCCATAAAAAGTTATTTATAAATATACCCTTAATATAAAATGTAATCAAATATACTAAATATTTACTTGTACACAATAAAGTTATTACAGCTGAGACACAATTACTGTTAACCTTCTTGTTTAATCAGTCCAGATGCATTCCTCTTGCTTAACTTGTGAATAATGTGGCGTTTTAATATGTTTTGGTTAACGTTTAAAAATGAAAACAAGGTATTTATTTTCTGCACTTGTTTTACATTACAGCTAGAACTAACTTTCAGCTACTTAGAAATCCAAGGAGTAACCTCCAGTAAACCAGGTCAGGTGAGTGCTTTGAAGACCAAAAGGATTTAGTATTGTGAAGTTCTGATCTACAGTGCCAGAAGTATGCTAATTAGAATGAAATAGTTTACTTTCTACTTAGTTTTAAACCTTCTTTCTGATCAAGCAGGTAATGTTATTGAATGTAGAGGTTCTCGTCTAGTAAGCACAGGGCACATTTGAATTCTTATGTTCGCACTGCTTGTAAAGCCGAGCAATAATAATAGTAATTTAAAAAGTCAAGTTTAGGAATGAAGTGTGTAGGTGGGATGAAGATAAGAAATGCATCCCTTTCATAACTCAGCTGGAACAGAACTAATTGGATTAAGTTTTCATTTGTAATATAAATGTGATATTTTTCTCAGCAATAATGAAGAACAATGATGTTCTCAGGTTATACATCCCATACCCTGCAACTCTATGGATTTTTATGAGAAACACTGGCAAATAGTGGTGCTTAAATTACACACAAGACCTGAAGAAGAACTCTGTGTGGCTCAAAAGCTCATCTTGCTCACCAACAGAAGTTGGTCCAATAAAAGATATTACCTCCCCCACAGTGTCTCTCTAATTTCCTGGGACCAACACAGCTACAACTACCTGCATACACAAATCTAATTGTATCAAAGTCTATGTAGGTTACAATATCGTACCTCTCTGTGTTGGTTTTTGAAGAGGTTGTTAGAAAGGGGTGCTACTGCTTTTTTATTCAGACACAGCAGAACTGTACATTTAGCACTTGATGTTTTCAATCTAGCTTTTGGCGTTCTCTATGTACTCATTTTCTTGGAAAACTGCAGATGTTTTTCTTTAAGTAGATATCAGGAGGCACTTATAAAACTGTGTATGTTGTGTTGTTTTTATTTTGGGGGGGGCTGGAGTTTTTTTGAAAGATGCTAAAATGTAATAGCAGTATTTTTTAAAAGGTGTCATCCTATTTATAATAGGAGCAGATGTTGAGAGAACAGATAACTGTTTTTGTGTGTGTATGTGGAGGGGGCATTTATGCAAGGTTCACAAGTAAAGTGCTTCTCTTCAATGGCAGAAAGAGGGGGAGGAAATTTTAGCTTTCATCCAGCATATCATTCTACCTAAATCTTTTGATATGTTTAAGCAATCCTTACATTAATTATGTTTAAGCATTTAGATCTGTAGATGAAGACTGGCTGACTCAATGACAGCTTCTTGTGGAGCAGCAGCAGAGTCTTGGTCTACACTAGGGGGATGAGTCGATGTAAGGTACGCAAGTTCAGCTACAAGAATAGCGTAGCTGAAGTCGACATACCTAGATCGACTTACCGCGGCATCTTCATGGCGGTGAGTCGACTGCCATCACTCCCCCATCGACGCCGCTTGTGCCTCTCGCAGCGCTGGAGTTCCGGAGTCGCCGGGAGAGCGCTAGGGGACTGATTTATCGCATCTAGACTAGACGCGATAAATCAACTCCCGATATATCGATCTCTACCCGCTGATCTAGTGGGTAGTGTAGTCCTACCCAGAGGCTATGAATCTCCCTGTGAATAGGGTGCGTAGTAGGGAAAAAAGTTGTCCATTTGCTCAGCTCCTGAGAGCAGTTGTCTAAAATCGCTGTAAAGGAATTAAAAAATAATGTAGAAAAAAGTGCTTGAGGGTCACCATGTACACATTAGACTATTACTACATCTTCTAGGATTATCTTGTGTAGAGGAAGATATAATGTGGTGCCAAATGGTAAAGCCAAAGGCTGTTGAATAGTTTGTGTCAGTAATGCTGCAATCTAATTTAAACAGTTGGATAGCAAGATCACTTTTTTGTTTTAAAACTCCCTCACCACCTCTCCTTTGCATCAGTGCTGTTAGGTTAAACAAGTTACTACATCCTTTGAACTTAGGATAATACAGTTTGTTATGCCTGCCAAAGATATTTTCTCCCTGTCAGGGTATTATCTTATCTTTAGACGTAAATGGCACAGATCAAAATCCTTGAGCGTCTCCAGAGGATCATACTTGTTGATTACTTAGCTATTGTTTAAGCTCAGTAAGGCAAGCTCCATATATTGCATATTTTTCTGCTTTGCTGTACTTTTCTTGAGCTCTGAAACACGTTTTAAAATTGGAGATCTCTGCTGCTGAGGCTTTCAGTTTTGGCTTGGAAGTCTCAATTGAGATCAGTTCATTTTTAAGCCTTCATGCTGTGATGGTGGAAGACATTTGGCCTAAAGAAAAAGAAAACAGACTTTGAATATAAATTTCCTTTCTGTATTGGAGAGTAGTTCTTACTTGGAGCATTTGTCACATCATAGTAATAATCAATGTGTAAATAAGCATATGTTTAACATTCAACCATTATTATTCAAAAAATTTCTTTAAATGGAAATTAATTCTACAGTGCTTATATTTTTTTCTGATTTTCTGATATATTTTATGTAGCTGATTGTTGAAACGGAGAAATGCAGCATTTCCATGAAGATTGCTTCATCAGAAGATGTGAATGAAGTGATGGCACACATTGGAACGTGCCTCAGGAAAATATTCCCTGGTCTGTCTCCAGTGTAGGTACTCATTTTTTGGGCACCTGTATTACATATAGCTCACCAAATTGTTCAGGTAGGCTGACTAGCCACTGTTCCCTGCCCCCTGGTTCTTACCTTTCATTAGGAACATACCTTAGATGTAAGAAATGTTTTGGGCCCGGGTCTGACCCTCACTTGAGCTCCTTTGTAGTAATACGGAAGAATCCTTAACTAGTGTGAAGTCTGCAGAGAGGCAGGCATGGCTGGAGCATGCTGTATTTTGGAGAATCCCACTGGCCTAACAGCCCTTTGAGAGACTGGGTGCCAGACTGTCTCTGCAGTTCCAAGGATTGAAAGAGAGCCTAATGGTGCCTAAAGGTCACCTTTTTTTTTTTTTTTTTTTTTGCCCCCTCTCTTCACAGATCTTTGGCACACCTGAGGGTCCCGCCCTTTGTTTTCAGTAACTTCTTTTCCCTAACGGTTGTCCCTAAACAACTGTGATGTTCACTAGTTCTTTCCAGTTAATTATCCGTGGCTAAGATCCAATTGGGGGAGTGGAGGGAGGACTGACTAGAACATTCATCATTTTTCATACGTCAACAGTTGGGAACCCAGTTGTTAAATCACATACCTTCAGCAAAACATCTCTACTGCTGTCTTTCTCACCTGCCCTCAGAAATTTGTCTGCATTTTGTACTCTGCTCCAGCATTCCATCTTTCCCAATCATTCCTACTTTGTTTCCTTTCTCCTATCTCTGCCATGCTCCTTTCCTGCATTCTTTCATCCTACAGCAATGCTGAATAGTTTCTTTTATTTTCTTCACTTTGTTCTCACTTGGTTCCTTAGTCTTTCTCCCTGCCCCATTTTAATTGGTGCCTCCCAGATCTTATGACTCTGCTACTCTCCATTCTACTCCTAATTTTCTAAGAGTTTAAAAACCAAACATATATATGCTCCATATAAAATATAATTTTCCCCTTGACAAACACTTTCACAAGTAATAGTTTTAATACTCTCACTCCAGAAAAATATAAATGATCCAGCAGAAGTCATTTATTGTTTTTTCTCTGCTTTGCATCCTGTGTTGTTCAACTTTCCTGTAGGTTGAGTAGGAAATAGTCACTAAACTTAAACTGGTATTTTTTTCTTCCTTTCTTTTTTTTAAATCTCTAAGGCATCACTACTGTTTACCATAATGAAAACTAAAATCCTTCTTCAGGCTCATAATAAGGCAATTTGTTGGCAGGAACAGCTAGAGATACTGTAGCCAAAAGGGAGAAAGGGAATGGAAGGAAGGGGCTGCAAAAAGCTGCATATTTTTCAACATCTTATTTGATTATTTTGGACTTCGTACCTTTTTCTCTTGGGCTGCGTTGGTGGCATTGCTGCAGCATTTGTGAAACTATATAGAGATCTGGATTCGGGGAGGAGGGGAGCAAAGCCAGATGTGATTCTGATGTCAAACTGGTGTAAATCAACAGACTCTCAAAGTCAAGTCAGTGAGTATTTGCAGTTGTAAAACTGGGGTCAGACCAGAATCCATCCAAAGGGCTTTGTAACCACATACCCTATATGCTAAGGAAGTTGACATTCGTAGGTCTATAGGGGAAAGCAATTGATGCATCACGCCATTAGCACCTATTACTAACTTATTCTAGAGTTTTACTGAACAGAGGGAGCATGCATGTCTGTTCTTCCCCATCAGACAAACATGATATTATTTCTTAAGAATAAAGGCAAAGGGGATAATTTTTTTTGTCCTAGAGAGGAAAGAAAACTATCTGAATATAGAAGTTAGAACCAAGGTAGCCAAAGTGTGATCCACAGAGTACATGTAGCCCTTCAGGAATCCTCATGCTCTCTGGCACAGTATTTAATATTTCAGTAGAAACTTTCACATGTGGCTCTATAGAAATAGCAGCATTTGAAGTGTGGCCATTACTCTCATTGTTGATGTAAAATAATGAGAACAAGAGATGAGCCTGGTAAGAACAGGAATAAATGAGCCTTTGGTGTCAGAAGGCCTCTGTATGATAAGAACTACAGTTGAAGACTGTCTAAAGAAAGAGAAACACCTTGATGTAGTTGCAGCATGGTCTCGGGCTGTAATGACTATATAGTCTAACAATGTAGCCCTGTTATTTTGGGGGCCTTGAATTAGTGGACAGATGCCATGAGGCTATGTTGCTTCACTGAGCCATGGATTTGAGTTGTTTGCCCTTGCTAGTGTGAGGGAAATGGGATAGATTACTCTAGGAGTCATGGGATTAGTTCACTGGATAGGAGAAGGGAAAAATAAATACTTAGGGCAGGTCTACACTGAAAATGCTGCATCAGTGCAGCTGCAGCACTTAAGTGAAGATGCTCCCACTCTGAAAGGAGAGCATCTCCCCTCGGCTTAGTTAATCCATCTCCACAAGAGGCAGTAGCTGTGTCGATGACAGAAGCTCTCCCACTGACATAGCGCTGTCTACACCAGGGGTTAGGTCGGTATAACTGTCGCTCAGGGGTGTGGATTCTTCACACCCCTGAGTGACATAGTGATACTGATACAAGTCTGTAGTGTAGACCTGGCTTTACTGTTTCTGCAGCTTTACATTTGGGTTTGAGGAATAGACTTGAGGTGTATTAAAGATGCTAATATTTTCCTTTATGTGCACAAACATATGACAAATGTATAAGATTATATTTAAAACACATTCAAGGTGTGTGTGTGTGTGTGTGTGTGTGTGTGAGATATATATGCAGACACATATGTACAAACTTTTTAAAATCATGTACGTCTTTCCCCTTGCATGTAGGAGAATCATGAAAAAAGTAACTATGGAGCCCTCAGAAAGACTGGCTAATCTCCAGGCACTGTGGGACAGCCAGACTGTAACAGAACTGGGACCTTGTGGTGAGAATGCAATTTTAAAGCTGAAATGTAAAAAAGTTGGAATCATCAGAGTCAGGAAGTTCAATTCTATTTCTGGCAGAACCCAGTAAAGGTTTAATTTAGTGTTAAGGTATAATTAGCACAGAGTGGACTCCTGACTGGTGGATGAAGATACTATTTTTAAGCTTCATTGCAACCTGCCATATATTATAGACAACATACTATAGTCTTGGTCTGTTTCAGCTTCTGCCTGCAGTATAATGGATAGGTTTCTGAGAGGGAATGAGGGCGAGTTTTGAAACGTTGTGCTTACTGTTTTTGTTATTTACTGTATTGAAAAGTGTTGTTTTATTTTGTTTCCAGGGGGATTTTCACAAATGTATGCATGTGTTTGTGACTGGCTTGGATTTCCATATAGGGACGAGGTACAGTGGGTAAGTATGTGTCTCACACAGGTATATTTCAGTTAACTATACAAAAAAGGAGAGACTGCACACTGTGAAACCAAGAAAAACAGTTTTCCTGAGAAGATGTGTTTTTGTGCTTTTATAACAGGATGTGGATACAATCTATCTGACCCAAGATACCAGGGAGTTGAATTTGCAAGACTTCAGCCATCTTGACCACAGGTGAACAATGTCCAATAAGTATAATATACTCCTGGGGGAATTCTGCACCAAAAAAATTAAAAATTCTGCACGCAATATTATAAAATTCTGCATATTTTATTTGTCAAAATAACACAATATAATCATGCCAGTTTCAATTATTTTGGTAATTTATTTCAAAATACCTGTCACCAAGTATGTTTGTAACAATACAGAAAACAAAAAAGATTCAGGAAATGTTTTGACAAATAGATTCCTTACTAGGCATATTAATACAGAACTTTGAGTAGTAATTCATTTAAAGTACAAGACAGAAATGAATTTCCCGCACCCTTCAGAAGCAGTGCAAAGGCTTGGGGGAGTCAGGGGCAATGGAGGAGCTGAGAGAGAGGGAAGTAATTGCTAGGAAGGAGCCTGGGAGTGAACCTGAAGGGTTGTTGGGTGTGGGTGGGAGAAGCATGGAGCTGGGGATTTTGGGGGGATTGAGGGGGAGGAAGGGGTTGTTAAGGAGCCTCCCCCATGCAGACTCTGACTGACTCCTAGCCTTTCCCATTCAGTCAGGCACATCTGCCCCATCCCATGTGTCTCTGCACCCCCACTCAGCCACCCCCGAGTCCCCATGTGGCTTTGCACCCCCATTCCCATTCAGTCCTTGCCCCAGTCTGTCTCCCCCACTAGTTCTTCTGAACCCTAGTCTTTGTGACCCCCTGCAGCCCCATGTGCCCTGCTCTGTCTGTGTGTCCCGTTTCTCCCTCCCCCCGTCGTCCCCCCCTATATCCCATGCCTCTTTACCTGGCCCTGTGAGAAACGCACCTTCTCCTCCTTCCTGTCGACTGCTGGCTGCTACAGCTGATGAGCTGATTGCCCTCCGTCTGATGCCACAGCAGCCCCTGGTGGGCGAAAGGCATAACTGCAGCGCCTCTCCGGCATAATGTATTTTCTGCAGAGGGAAAAAAAAAAATTGCAGAGGACATGAATTCTGCATGTATGCAGTGGCACAGAATTCCCACAGGAGTAGTTGTAATACTCTGAAAGTCATAATTTTCTCCTTTCATCTTAACTAGTCCTTCGTAAAGGGTTGCTCCTTTCCCATGTAAAATGGAGACACTGTGAGAGCTGTCAGTTGGGGGTTACCTAATGGAGTGGTCTTACCGCTCAGTTTAGCTTCCACAAAGCCGTTCTTCCCCATCAGCACAAAAACCATTCAGAGCACACTTCATTTTGGAGCTTGCTTACTTGCATTTTTTCCACAAGGATAGTGTGGTGAGTTTGCTATGTGGGTTTTTTTTTTTCTGTCTGAGTTCACCTTTTTTAATTTGACTTACGGATGAAATTAGCTAATAGATTTTTTTTGTCTGGGGCACCACAACTTGAAAGTTCCTTTCTAAGTCTCCTAGATAAAGTGAAGAAGCAAACTGTGTAGCCTTTGCTCCTGCAGAGTCTCCTTCCCCTTGTGTGTGGAGTAGGGGAAATTATTTTTGCCAAAAGTCTGCAGAAAATTTAGAAGTTACCTGTTGTTCGGAAGGTAGAGATTTCGGCTGGAATGGAAGTCATCCTGGATGTGCTCACTGATGGAAAAAATAACTAATTGAGAATAATTGGGGATCGTGGAAACAGTGACTATGAGCTGCTTGAATTTGCTAAGTACGAAATTTGGTTCACCAAGTGCAGCAGTATAAGGATAGTAGTTTTCAGGAAAGCTAATTTTGAATACATTTAGTATGTAAGATGTAGTGGGAAGAAATATTTAATTTAAATTCCACCAGCATGGAAGAAAACAGGGAAACCTTGAGACACTATAATTAAGGTGTGGCAGTTTCACTGATAGAAGAATGAAAGAAATAAGAATCTGCCAGAAAGCCGGGGTTTAAAATCTTATAATGGAAAAGGGAAATGCAGGAGGCAGGCAAATAAGAATATTCAGTCAGGGTTTCCTGAGGCAAGATGAGGACAGCAAAAAAGCAGAATAATTCCATACAAGCCAAACAGGTAAAGGAGCATAATAATTTAAAATGTATTGCAGGTGAAAAATACCAGAGAGAATGTAAGGGTCCATCAGTAAATGAGATGAGGTTATGAAAAATTATTTAAAAATAGCTGACCTCCTTACTTATATAGAAAAGAAGTTTGAACCATTAGTAAGTAAGGAAGATCCTGTAAAAGTATTATCTATTGATGAGCAGATAAAGGCAATACTTGAAAAACTGGAGCATGTATGGTACAAATCAGCTGGTTTGGATGACAGGTGTCCTAGTATCTGAAAAAAATTGACTAACAAACTTATTCGAGCACATGCAATTGTGTTGCAGAAGATGCACCAAAGAATGGAACATTGAGTTTTGTGGTCCAAAGATTAATAGATAGGGAATCAGAATATCATTTTAAGATAACTTCTAGGAGATTACTTATTACTGCTTCAGATCAAAGATCCAGTAGTTATTAAGGGACATTTACAAGTCACAAAGCCTCTTGTGATGTCAGGACAAGACCACTGCAGCATCCCATGATTTAGAAATTAGCTAAGGGAGAACTTGTGGGTGAAAACATGCTAAGTTGCTGGTACAAACTATTGGGAAGCCAAGATCTTTTGGTATCAATTAAAGATACTAGTTATGAGGTCTGAGATCACAGTCTGAGCCTAAGATTTTTAGGGCAAAAAGTATATTTGTATGTGTTTTGTAATGTGTCTAGAACACTGAGGATGCTATGAATAAGCAACAAAAATAATTTACCAACTTTAGTGAGAGTCTTGATTTTTGCAGTACTATCTTATATCCTTCAGACCAGACTGTCAGGATCACTAAAATGCCATGAAAACTATTGTAGTTCAGCATCCTGTCTTGTGAGGTAACAGTAGAGTGATATGGCATAGTGATAGGAACTGAAGTGTTGACCCTACCATAGAGTCATAGAATATCAGGGTTGGAAGGGACCTCAGGAGGTCATCTAGTCCAACCCCCTGCTCAAAAGCAGGACCCATTCCCAATTAAATCATCCCAGCCAGTGCTTTGTCAAGCCTGACCTTAAAAACTTCTAAGGAAGGAGATTCCACCACCTCCCTAGGCAACACATTCCAGTGTTTCACCACCCTCCTAGTGAAAAAGTTTTTCCTAATATCCAACCTAAACCTCCCCCACTGCAACTTGAGACCATTACTCCTTGTCCTGTCCTCTTCCACCACTGAGAATAGTCTAGAACCATCCTCTCTGGAACTACCTCTCAGGTAGTTGAAAGCAGCTATCAAATCCCCCCTCATTCTTCTCTTCTGCAGACTAAACAATCCCAGTTCCCTCAGCCTCTCCTCATAAGTCATGTGTTCCAGACCCCTAATCATTTTTGTTGCCCTTCGTTGGACTCTCTCCAATTTATCCACATCCTTCTTGTAGTGTGGGGCCCAAAACTGGATACAGTACTCCAGATGAGGCCTCACCAATGTTGAACAGAGGGGGACGATCACGTCCCTCGATCTGCTCGCTATGCCCCTACTTATACATCCCAAAATGCCATTGGCCTTCTTGGCAACAAGGGCACACTGCTGACTCATATCCAGCTTCTCGTCCACTGTCACCCCTAGGTCCTTTTCCGCAGAACTGCTGCCTAGCCATTCGGTCCCTAGTCTGTAGCGGTGCATGGGATTCTTCCGTCCTAAGTGCAGGACCCTGCACTTATCCTTATTGAACCTCATCAGATTTCTTTTGGCCCAATCCTCCAATTTATCTAGGTCCCTCTGTATCCTATCCCTGCCCTCCAGCGTATCTACCACTCCTCCCAGTTTAGTATCATCCGCAAATTTGCTGAGAGTGCAATCCACACCATCCTCCAGATCATTTATGAAGATATTGAACAAAACCGGCCCCAGGACCGACCCCTGGGGCACTCCACTTGACACCGGCTGCCAACTAGACATGGAGCCATTGATCACTACCCGTTTGTTACTACCTTGATTGTTACCATGCATTCCAGGCACTGCACAAATGCTTTTTATATTTTTCCTACAATGTAAAATATTTCTGTTAAGCCTGTTTTGCGGGTGCACATTTCTGCAAGAGGTCAGCATAAAATTTCATGAATTATAGATAAAGAGTTTGGGAGCCAAGGTTGTCTAACACAGTAGCAGTGTATAATAGAGTTTGCCACATGGGAATGCTCCTTCTTATGTTTTATTCGAAGGTGTATTGTGCTGTGAACCAGAAAATTGTTTAATTTGCGCGCGCACGCACATACACACACACAAAGTGAGAAGAACTTGCTTAGCTTTGCATCAGAATATTCACCTGGGAAGCATATATTTTAGTATGTTTGAACGTCCTATGATTTGTCTGGGGGAAAGTGTGAGCAACCTTCAGTTGGAGACGTGTGTTCTTTGTTTTAAAAATATTTCCGTATTTAGATTTCTCACCACTTTTAAACACACAGGGGGCAAAGGTGTTGAAAAACATGCATGTGGTGGCAAAACTTGGCATTGTTGAGACTTGCTGAGATTTTCTGCATTCCCTTCAATGCTTTTGTGTTGTGTACAGTATTCTTTTAGTAAATAACCCTTTATTTTTCAATAGTGAAGTAGCTAACACAGTAACTTATAAATACTAAAAAATTAGTGAAGAAAGGTTGTGGAAAATCTCCATTTTTGGAAATGGTCAATAATTAATCATTTTATTTAGTATTCGTTCTCATTTCCCAGCAAAAGCACTGATGTCACTGTACAGCGTATACAACGTAATCACAACAAAATGTAATAAAAAAATTATAAAATATTTTTAAAAAATTGAAATCTCAAGAATGAGTGAGGGGGAGAAGAGAATTAAGAACAGGAAAGAAATAGATTGGAATGAGGGAAAGTAATAGACACAGGGCTGACAGCATTCAGAAGCACCTTTTCAAATAAAATTTAACAAAAATATACTAAGGTTTTTCTGAAATGTGAAGGATGAAATTAGGTAGATTTCCATGGGGAGCAAGTTCTACACAGTAAAAAGTAACTGTCTTGCCATCTTCAGGCATGCTGGGTGAGAAGATAGGAGCCCTAGACAGCTGAGTTGAGTGAGCGCGCAGGTACTCCTATCAGTCATATAAGTCGCTAAGAGTAGGTGTTGAATATAATTAGGGGCAGGAATTAAGGATAAGGATTTATAAATCCAGCAGTGTCAGTTTAGAGTTATCCCGTCACTTTTTAGGCAGACAATGTTGTTTAAATAACGGATTTTTTTAGGATCACGATATCTCAAATGAGTGAGCAATCATGTTGAATAAGTTGTAGTTGGTTGATGGGGCAGCGTTACTGAAAACCTTGCAAAGAAGGAATTGTAACAGTTGCTCGTCTGACCACAAAGTTTGTATGCTACTGTTGCGAGGTCATTATGGTGTAAATATGTGTACCTGACACAAAAACTGCACAACTGAAAAACAAGTCTGCGTTTGTACCATGTTCCATGCATAGCTTTCCAAGACCAGGGCAATGACAAAAGAGACACCAAGGTTCTTAACCTGAATCATTACCTTCATACTAATCCCATCAAGTGGAGCCACACAGGAGAAACAAGCTTGTTTTGTATAGCTGAGTCAACAGCAAGACATCTGTTTTTCCAGGCTTGAAGATGAAATAGTCCTGATTTATACATCTAACAATATTCAAATACCACTTCACAGCTGAGACCAAAATTGCAGAGGCTGTTGGACAAGAGATAAATCCTTGTGTATCATCATCATCATCACACCAATGATACTGCACTATATGTTTGGAAATGAATTCACCAAGAGGTTTCATGTATATATTGAACAACACTGGCGATAGGCCTATTCCTTGTGGTGTACCATATTTCTATATCTAAGCTAGAGTATACAAATAACCTTCTTGTATATTAGCTTTACAGTTGGTGTATAACATTGATGTTGTGCAGCAAAATATTCTCTTACTGCTTTAGAGATGGACTTATATTTCAGAATATAGAAATCTACAGTTCCTGAAAGAACATAATCTAGTCAATGTTTGTCTGAAACATTCATGAGAATCACAGGTGCATCTGAGTCTACACTTGTTTAATATCCCTGCCAAAAATGATTGAAATAAAACAGGTAAATGGGGGGAACGTAAAAGAAAGAGGAGCTGTGTGTACAGAGAAGATGCCTGCCAATGCATGCTCCTGGATGGAAAGCTTGCGAAAGAACGGTCAAAAAGGCTAATATTTACAAATTATGCCCCATGAGGATTGAAGTTCAGTTTGCACTAGCACTAGTTAGATTTAGAATAATTACATGTAGAGTAGCTACAGTAGAACCTCAGAGTTATGAACACCAAAGTTATGAACTGCCCGGTCAACCACACACCTCATTTGGAACCAGAAGTACACAGTCAGGCAGCAGCAGAGACTCAAAAAAAGAAAATGCAGTACAGTACTGTGTTAGTAGTAAACTACTTCTACAAAAATGGGGAAAGGTCAAATTTTTTTTTTAAAAAAGGTAAGGAAACAGTTTCTTTGCTTGTTTCATTTAAATTAAATAAGCTATTGAAAGAACAATCATTACATTTTCTTCAGAGTTGCAAACATTTCAGAGTTATGAACAACCTCCCTTCCTGAGGTGTTCATAACTCCGAGGTTCTACTGTATGTCCTGTTTCTACCGTGCAAGGCAAGGGTTTATAGAGTGATTTGTGTGTGTGTGTGTGTGTGTGTCCATATATATTAATGTGGGGGAGGGAAAGATTATCTGACTGCTGAGTTGTACTACATAGCATACTAACTGCTATCATAATATTTGATATGTTATTCTGCTCCGGTGTTGCATGCAAACGTTTTTACAGCATGCCTTTATCAGTGTTTATTTGTGGAGAAATTAACAGAAGGAGAGCAGATCAAATTAAGAATCTTAGAATAAGGGAACAGGAATCATTTAGAATTTCATTTGTGAAATCCCTTTTACAATTAGGAGAGGGTTTTTGCTGAAAGTTACATTATCCTTTTGCGCGGCCCTTATTTCCTTTGGGAATATGACTTGAGAGAAGAGACAAGGAGATGCTGACTAGAATTAGTCAGTCACAGAATTATATTAAATCATCAGGCTGCCAAAAAGCTTTTAGGATCATGCTCAACTATAATTAATGGTGATTAAGAAGCTTAAATATGTCATAGGCTGAAAAAAAGTAAGGTATGACTAGGCATGGCAGCTCAGACAATTTCCTGGTTTAAATATTCATATGAATATTATTTGACCAGTCAAATGTTCATATTAAAATTAAGTCAAGTCATATCAAATCCAATTGATTTCCCCCACCACTATTTGTATTTTTAGAATGGAGAGCTTTCTAAAATCCTGATGATTGACTATTTATTAAGAAAGAGTCAAAGTAAATTAAGTATATAAGAGTAAGTGTTCAGCTGACCAGCTTGACAATAAGTGTGAACAATGTGTAAAAACATTTTTCTTTTTCTAGAGACTTAATACCTATAGTTGCTGCCCTGGAATACAATCAGTGGTTTACAAAGCTGTCCTCTAAGGATCTGAAATTAGTAAGTAATAAAATGAAGGTGCATCTACTGTTACCCGACTTTGCTGTATTTTATAGCACACTGTAACCCTTCTCAGAAAGATGCATTTATTCATCAATGGAAAGCTGAGTAGACTTAGTCTGCTGGAAAATAATTTTTCTAAAAATCAACTTTCAATAACATTTAGTTAATAAAGTTTACAAAGTTTATTTGAATATAGTGATGCCACAAAATAGTTCATTGCTTATTTTTAGCTGTTTTCAGCAGTACTATGTGACTAAATAAGAAACCATTTTGGGGGGGTAAGGGATATTTGGATTGTGTTTGCACTGCTCCTGCACTGTGAAAGTAGGCTTTCCTCTCACTCTGCATTACATCCTGATTAAAAGAAGCATCCACTTTCTGTAGTGAAGACAGTCAGATATAATCATAAATATGTAATCATGTAAGATAATTACATTGTTCCACCAAACCAGCAAGCTGGACTGGAAGAAGCTGTTAAAAATGGCTGATTATTAGATGACTTTAAACTTAATACATCAAAATAGCTTTATTTAAAAAGTGAAGGTTAATCCTCCCAGACGCATTGTTTTTCACACCTACCCAAAAATCTTTCTTCAGATCTAGGATTGGAGTCTGGGGATCTTAAAAATGAAGGACCAAATTCTCTGCTAATGTGAATTGGTGCAAAGTTATTGACCTCAAAAATTTGCTTGTAGGTTTTCCCTCAGTAGTGTCACATTACATGAAAACCTGATTGCTAGTGATGTACTGAAAGCTGTGGTATCTGAAAATAACTTTAAGAGGCTTAAGAATAAATGTAGAAAGTGCACTTTCCTTTCTTCTTTGGAGACCTAGTTTCAAATCCTGTCGTTAAAGTGAGGTGGAGTTGAGCTGGGTTATCTTGTTCTAGTTATCATAAAACCACCACCAAAGCATGTGGCACAATTGGTAGTCTCTGCTTCAGAGACTCAGGACTGAAACTGAAATAGTGTAGTATTGCAAGTCTCAACTGAAGTATATTGTTAAAGCTATTCAGAGAGGCTTGCTCAGTATTAGGGCTGGTCAAAAATTTTCCATCAAAATTGCTTGTGATGGAAAATCGGGTTTTTGTCAAAAAAAAAAAAATTCACAAAAAGTGTCTGCTTTCTGTGGAAAATTCCATTTTTCTTCAGAAAAACCAAAACCCCGCAAGCACCCAAAGACTGTGCTATTTCTACTAATGATGGAATAGTTTGATGTGGACATGCCACTACAGTATTTAATGGGATTTGAAGTTCTGATGCCTCCTCTGTTCTCCTCTGTGGGCCCGGGTTCCTAGCTGGACTACATCTCCAATGATGCACCCCTCACCAAGAGGGGGACTGTGGTGCATCATGAGAGACGTATTCTGACCAGGGAATCTGCCCTATAGAGGAGAATGGGAACATAAGGTATCCAAACTACAACTCCCATGAGGTACTACAGCAGCATTTTTAAATTGGAATCTTTGATTTTTAGCTGAAAACTTTGGGTATTTGCATTTCTGCCAAAATCAAAATTTTATGTTGAAAATATAGATAACTAAACTTTTGTCTTAATTTTGTCAAAATTTTCTGCAGGGTAAAATATCCAGTTTTTCAACGAGTTCTACTTAGTACCGCCTTATCTGACTCTCAGTTGGAATATGCAGTGTAGTTGTATCCATTTTGGTCCCAGGATATTAAGAGAGACAAGGTAGGAGAGGTAATATCTTTTCTTGGACCAACTTCTGTTGGAAGAGAGACAAGCTTTTGAGTCACACAGAGCTCTTGTGGGTACGTTTTTCACAAAGTGATCACTGTCTGACCTATCAGTTCTCATCCTCAAAAGAAAGCTACACAATGCTTTCAAAGATAAACCTGGATGCTTTAATTCATAACTCTGCTAGATACTAAAAATCATGGACTGAATAAAGAAAAGGAGTACTTGTGGCACCTTAGAGACTAACCAATTTATTTGAGCATGAGCTTTCGTGAGCTACAGCTCACTTCATCAGAGCTGTAGCTCACGAAAGCTCATGCTCAAATAAATTGGTTAGTCTCTAAGGTGCCACAAGTACTCCTTTTCTTTTTGCGAATACAGACTAACACGGCTGTTCCTCTGGACTGAATAAAGACTCTGGATTTATGGCTTATTACAACAATCTGTAATCCACTAACCCTCTTTTTTTGTCTCTTGAATGCAAGAGGTGTTAATGGGCCAGTCTGCCTTGAATGGTTCCTTAGGATATGTGTTAACTGCTTATGCTAAACAATCTGTTCCACCTGGTGTTTAGCTATGACACTTCCTTTCCCAGGCTTGAAGAAGAGCTCTGTGTAGGTCATGTCTACACTGCACGCCTTAACGGCATGGCTGTGCCGCTGCAGCCGCGCTGTTATAAGGTGTGCAGTGTAGCTGCTCTTTGTTGCCAGGAGAGAACGTCTCCCATTGCCGAAGCGCTGTCTACCTGGTGCTATTCGTCATTAAAACTTTTGTCATTCAGGGGGGTGGTTTTTTCATACTTCTGAGCGACAAAAGTTTTAACAATGAAAGTGCCAGGGTAGAAAGTGCCAAGCTCGAAAGCTTGTCTCTCTTGCTTACAGAAGTTGGTCCAAAAACGATAGTACCTATTCCACCTTGTCTCTCAATTTGAGTGACAATTAGCCCTTTTGTTTTCATGATAACTAAGCTAGCTACAGTGGTGTGAAACCTTTTAGCATGGAAACCTAAAAATCAGCAGTGCTCAGACTATTTCCTGTTCCATAGCTGATTAGGGTTGCTGTCAGACATTGTCCTTTTCTCAGGACACCAATATGGACGTTTGTGTGGAGGGGTTTAATAACAAGCTTATTTGATGTCCATCGCCTGAAAATCTGGGAGTGAGCCAGTGATGGGCTCAGTCAACCGACTGAGGCCCACCAAAAAGGCACCTGAAGGGGTTGCTGGTGGGGCAAAGTGATGATGAGGGACATGGGGCCGTGTTTGGGGAGGGGGTGTATTAGAGAATCTATATAGAGGGAAAGAGTGATACAACTATGGTTTCTTTAGGAAACTGTTTTATTTTGCTGGGATTTTCTTGAGGTTTCTTTGGCATTCTGGGGTTTGTACAAACATAAAACTTTTCAAACAAACCACAGGGGACACAATCTTAGCAAACAGAACCTAGTGGCTTTGATTTGCTGAAACTGGTTGAATCCAATTAGCAAGTTTTGTACAGCTCTAAAATAAAGGCAGTTCTTAATGTAACTCCTTAATTCCATGCACTGAAACTGGCAGTCAAAAATATCTGGAGGATAATACAAAAGATGATTGATTGCTAAATCCATGTTATAATGTCATTACAGAGAGCCAGTTTAAGAAAAACAAATCCAGAATCAATACTATGTACTGCTCTTTGCATCTCCCACTATGACACTGTCTTTGGTAGACATAACTGTACCTTTCTCACCAACCGATTAAAGCACTTCTTTGTAATCACACTGGTAAACCAACATTGATCATATTCTGAGTTACCTAAAAAATAGAGTGCAGAATCCATGCCTGTGGTGATAGAAAAGTGACAGTCCTTAAAACACCAGTACAATCTGCATTATTTAAAAGGAGGACTGAAAGTAGATTTTTCTCCCCTCTGTGTTGTAGAGGTTTGGGTTTTTTTAAATGAGTTAAGAACTATACTGAAAAGCTAAAAGGCTAAGAAATTTAGCCTTAGAAATTGATTGAGCTGTGGGGTCAGACACCAGATAGAAGCATAAACTCTCAGACCCCAATACCAGTGTCGTGGGGGCAGTTTTAATGGGGAATGATTTATTGGCCTGAGCAAAATCATCTTAGCTGTCATGGTCATGACAAAAGCTCAGTTTCAGACCTCTAATGGAACCTTGATTTTGTGTGTTGGGGGACCACAGAGTTCAAAAGCAAAACAAAGAATAAAATACAAGTAAGGCGATAGTATTATTTGTTGTATAGCTCTTGGGATCACAGCTGAAGTAAAATTTTAAAAGTACAAAATTTCTCTCTTCACTTTTACCCTCTCCAACATTTGCAAATTAATAGCATAAAAGCAGCATTATTTTACTCTAATGTTTTGGCTCATCGTGGATCCTACAACTGCCCATGCAAATTAGTTATTACAAAACATGACTAATGTAAACGTGGTGGGGTGTGTAATGGCTCTATGTGGGTTAGCAGGATCCACACTAAAATTCCCAGAGCACACTCCCCAACCACAAAGCTCTTTCATGGAGTGCCTGCAGCCAGAATGTGTCCCTTGTGGGTCTGCATTATGATACTCCTGTTTCTGGTTTTGTGGTCATTCTAGTTCAGGCTTATTAATTATGTCTGTTCTGTAAAAGAGTATCATGGACACAAAGTTTTTAAATAAGTAATGTTATTAATCACATGGTTTTTCTGTCGGAAATAAGGTTTTGTCCTGTTTTGTTGGCCTACACCTTGAGTGACTCTGTTAGTTTGCCTCTTACTTACCAATTTCCCACTTAGCAATAATTCATTTGGGAAAGATTCTATCTTACGTCCTCCTACTGGGTTTTGGAGGCTTCTGCTACTATTATTTATTTTTTGTATTGTGGTGACACCTAGGAGACCCAGTTATGGCCAGGGCCTCATTATGTGAGGCTATTCCTAGCTTACAGCTGTATATTTTCAGTGATGTAAGAATGTTTTTGCTTTAGTAATATTTTATATCATTTTTATGGCAGTCCACTGATGTCTGTGAGCAGATCCTGAGAGTGGTGAGTAGATCCAATCGATTGGAAGAATTGGTATTAGAGAATGCCGGGCTTAGAACGTAAGTAATTTTTAAAAAAAAATTACGTTAGTTATGATTTACCCATAGGACCGTAGAAAGTAGACTCTGTGATAGAATTGGTAAAATAGCTAATACAAAAATTACAACCCTGTTCCAAAGAGCTCATGGTCATATTTTTCAGAGGTTGTAAGTGTTCACAAACTCCATTGGAGTCTCTGGGGGCTACATGTGTTAGCACCTATGAAAATGAAAATTGAAAATTGTCTACCTTCTACTTATTTGTTCCTTTACAAACAAGGAAGCTGGCTGAACAGTTGGTAGCTGTGCAGAACAGACAGTTTTAGAAGTGATTTGAACCTCAAATATCTCATGATTTCCTCTCAAAACTTAGTTGCCAACGTTGATATGAAAAACTTGATCTTTTAGAAAACGCTATGTTCAGTTTCTTACTATAATAAGGAATACTATTGGACAACAGATTGCGGTATGGATGTTTTTTATGTTGGTGGGACACACAGCCTGTTAAGATAAAATGAATATATCCTAATATTCAAACTACAAAATGTACTTCTCTGTATTTTTACTTGTGGTACTTGAAAAGCAAACAAAAAATAGACCTCTTGCAATAGTCATTAAAACATGAAAACTTTTAGAAATAATGCAATTTCACGCTTAAATACTCCAGCACTATTTCAGTACCTTAACCACCTCCATTTCTTGTGAGAGAGACAGCAGATTCTTACAATCTCTAGGAATTAGCCCAAAAGTTAAACTTGTAAACTAGGATTTGCTGTGGCTCTTTGGAGCACACACTTCTGTATTAGAATTGGAATAGCATGTAGTTGCTCCAACCCATTGTGCTAGGAGTTGGACAGTCAGATAGTAAGAGACAGTCCTTGCTTCAATGAATTATTAATCTAAATAGACAAGCCAGACAAAGGGTGGGAAAAAGGAAGTATTATCCTTGTTTTACAAATGGGAAATTTAAGCACTAGGGATTAAGTGACTTTCCACAGGTCACTCGAAGTCTGTGGTAGAGGTTGGAATTAAACACATCTCCTGATCCCCAGTCCAGTCCCTTAATGTCCATCATTCAAAGTGTAACAAGTAACTGACTGTGTCATTAATTTCTTCATATTTTGTGTCATTTTACACAGAAATAACATTTTGATACTATTATAAGGTTATTGACTGTCATTGCACGTTGCCTTCATTAACTTGTCATATATAGGTCTGGTTTTGACTTTAATAGAGCTTGACTGACAATCATCCCTAAGACTTTTGATTTTGTAGCACCATATACATTCAGAGTACTTGGCATGTTGACCTTGTCTTTCTCTGCTGTAATCAGCATTAGCTATCTGTCCCTGTAAAGGTGAATTTGTCAGTTCTGCAGGTTATAATGTGTCTTTGCTGGGAAGAAAGGTATTCATCCCATTGATACTGGCTATCCTCACTTGGCATAGGCTACAGACAAAGCATTTTTAGGGAGTTATGACCACTTTCATAGTCAAAGTTGAGAAATGCTACTAAAGGTAAATTTCAAAAGTGCCTAAGTCCCATTACCTTTTAATGGGACACAAGTCACTCTATGTGCTTTTGAAAATTTTATCCCAAATCTGTAATACAGGGAAGTATTTTCCAGACTACTGTACCCCTTTCAGAAGACTAATTTGTCTTGAGTACCCCAAGTTTCATGTAATTTAAAAACTACTTGCTTTCATCAGACATAAAAATACAAGTGTCACAGCACACTATTCCTGAAAAATTGTTTACTTTTTCATTTTTACCATATAATTATAAAATAAATCAAATGGAAAATAATATTGTACTTACATTTCAGTATAGAACAATATAAACAAGTCATTGTATGAAATTTTAGTTTGTACTGACTTCGCTAATGCTTTATATGTAGCCTGTTGTAAAACAAGGCAAATATCTAGATGAGTTGAGATACCCCGTGGAAGATCTCTGTGCACAGGGGTACACATACCCCTGGTTGAGAACCACTGCTGTAGTATCCTAACATAAAGAGGATAGATCGCTCTTTGTCCCTATGTAAAGCAGAAAGTGGCATTTTGATAACTATTTAGATGGGTAATTGGGACAGAACTTATCTAGTAAGGCTATTGGCTTTTAGTTGAAAAGGAAAAATTATGAGTAGGGACACTGCAGTAGAAGCTTAGTGAGTTGGCTGAAATAAGGTACAATAACTATGTAGCCCACATTGGAAGAATGGGGTGCATATAATAACCAGAGGACTGGATTCTTTGGTTTGGCAAGGCTTGTCACCTTAAAGTGGCAGCCACGGGAGCATAACCCTTGTGTATGGGGACCTGTCTGCTGGCAGAAATCTGGCAGAGTTGGCTGGATGGTTTCCTGGTCAGTGCCACCCTTCCATCACTAAAGGGAAGGAGGGGTATGTTAGGAAATTTCGGTCCATGGGTATGGCACTATGAGGAAGGGACATAAATTAGGGTGGAGTGTTGAATCAAGCCCTAAGACAGACAAAAATGTGGTGATAACAGTGGCTAAGGGGTAAGAGAAGAATGAAGGAGGAAATTAGTTGTAAAAAGTGGTTAAAGCTCAAAACAGTATAGGCCCTGCCAATACACAGCACCTTCTCCTTAATGAGTGTCTGTTTGTTGACCTTCTGGATATGCTGCAAAGCCTATTTGTTTGAGCAGGTACTGATGGGGAACTGATGCACATGAGGGCAGGATTTCTGGGAAAGCATGCTGGTGATTAAACTGTACTGATCACATGATGATCAAATGATGTGGTCGGAGGGAGAAATGGGGCTGCTTTGGACAGTTTGTTTTATAACTCCTATTTTGCTATGTTTGTTTTTTTATAATATATATAATCTCAAAGGCACTCAGAGCTAGGATGGGCATCCTTTAGTGTAATATTGGATAATGTATAAATAAAAGATTGCTGTTGCAAATTGTATAAATAGATGTGACTAAGGGAAATATTGTACATGTTTGCAACTGGTAAATTTGGCCATTTCCATTCATTCCAGTAATTGGGTCATTTTAAGCCTCTGAATATGGTGTTAATGTAGGAGATAATATAATAGTCTTCTTTTGTTTTATTTTCTTGCAGAGATTTTGCACAGAAACTGGCCAATGCCCTAACCCATAATCCTAACTCAGGACTTCATACAATTAACCTTGCTAGCAACCCTCTTGAGGACAGAGGTACTATAACATTTACATTTTTCCTTTTATACAGTCAGAGTAATAGGATTAGTGCTACTTCATTCCCCTTTGCCTGAATAATAGAGCATTGTGCTTGGTGTAATTGCATCGTAAATATCTGTTGCTCATAGGTCACTGAGAATTGCTTTTCTTCTTTTAGTTTGTAAATGTCAATTAGTTTGAGATTTACCAATAGGTGTTGAACGGTTTTAGTGTAACCATGGATTTAATTAAAGTTGGGCTTGTTTGGCTTCACAGAGATCACTTTTAAGATAACTGATGGGGGGTGAAGCACTGTGCCTGGGGTGGAGAGAGAAGAAAGGGTTTCAAATACTTTATTCTAAAAAGTAATAGAATTGGTTTAAGGCCCATCTGAGAGTGAGACACAACTTTGTTCCTTGCGTTATATATTCCAGATATTTTCTAGCAGCTAGAACTACCTCTTTAATTCATCTGTGCATATATAAATATTTCTAAGTGCATTGAAGCTGTCAATTTTTTGAGCTCCCTTCTAGTGTTCAATATTGCAAAAAATTTAGCCCCATCAGTGCAGCCCTTACACTGAGCATCTACATAAGTCTGTCCCTTTTCAGCAAAACGAGAGACAAGCACATGCTTAAAGATTCAGCTTTGCTGAATCTAGGCCCTAATTTCCGAGCAATTTCAGTTTAGACTCAAGTCACTCCCATCTCTTCTTTCTCCTCTTTCCACCCACCACCCTAAAAACTGAAAATTGTATTTTTAAATTAAAATAAAACGTTCAGTCTAAGCTTGATCCTGGAAGTACCCTGCCTATGGAATTCCTGTTTACTTCACGTAGGCATTCCATGCAACGGGCATTCTCATGATCACATCCTTAATACATCACTTGTAGGGCTGCTTGAAAAACAGGAATTCTGTTCTGTGAAACCTTTTGTTTCATATTGTTTTTTGAGGAAACAATTCAAAACAAAAAAATTTCACTTGTCACTGGAAGATGGATGTGGGGGGGTTAGTCTCCCCATCTCCCTTTCTCTGTACAGTGGGAAAGGTGTGTGTCGGGGATCCAATAGATCCAAATAGCCAAAAGATTTAAGACTTAAGCGGCTCCTGGAAGCAGTGGCATGCCCCTTCTCCAGCTCCTATGCAGAGGTATGGCCAGGTGGCTCTGCATGCTGCCCCATCTGCAGGCACTGCTCCTGCAGCTCCCATTGGAGCACTGGAGGGGGCCATTGGAGTGCGTAGGAGCCAGAGCGGGGCCATGCTGTGGCTTCCGGGAGCCACGTGGTGCGGCCACCGACCCATCGCCCTGGCTGGAGGACCGGGGCCAAGCCCTGTGCTGCGGCTCCCGACCCAGCTCCCCAGCCAGAAGAGGGAAAGCCCCAGACCCCACTCCCCAGTGGGAGCTCGCGGGCCGTAGTTTTCCCACCCCTGCTATAAGATCTCAGCAACTAATGTGGGTGGTGCTGACTGGATTAGAGATTTCGTTGGCTGTAGTGTGAGAGAAGAGGAAAGGATATTTGCTACACTCCAATAAATAGCCCAGGTGCAACAGAACACTATTTACTCTCCTCATACTGCCTTCCCTCCTCCTTTCTGCCCTTTTATTATCAAAATCATATTTGCCTTTTAAGCCTCCTGCAGAGAACCAGCTACAACCAAGAAGTGGAGAGGACCTGCCAGAGAACATAAAATCCTGAGGCTGTAGCTTAAAAGCTTTTAATACTTGAGTCTCTTATCAGTGGAGCTGAAGAGATTTGTAAAGTGTAGTTGGGAAAGAAAATGTATCAAGGATCCCAACCCAGTAGACACTAGAATTAAATATGACCCAGGATTAGCAGGTCCAAAATTATACCTGCATCATCTTTAATGTTTTTTGCAAAATTTGTGAGATTCTTTGCATGGGTTTTTATGTCAAGAGAAATATTTTGTTTCTGCCTTCAGTTGGGGTTGATTTTTATTCCTGATCTTAGTGTGCTGTATTGAGTCTATTGTCACAGGGGTTTTTAAGCAATGTACAGACACCTTATCCATACAGAAATAACCACCTCTTTTTTCAAACAAAAACGGAAGGAAATGTAAAATAAATTTCACTTGTTAATAAAATGTTTAAAACATTGTCAATTGGTGCTTCATTGAAATTTCTCCAGAAGCAAATGTTTGTTAAATAATCCCAGGTATTTTTCACCTTGTTTTCTCTAACAATAAATTCCTACAGAGGTGAAGTGCAGTTACTTGCATATTCTCATAAAATAACCTGAATTCGTTCTTGCAATAAGTTGGTGAATACATCCAGTTACTATTGTATTTTTACAGTAGCCAAAGTAATGCATCCTCATGGCAACAACTTAACCATATACACAAAATATGGCCTGGAGTTTTGGACAGTCTGTGAAAGCTCCATGTATCGGCAGTATACATGCCAACCGCACTTTTAGAAACAACAAAAAAACCTTGAAACAAAAATTCCACAAATGTCTGAAGTATAACCACTTATATACTTAAGGTAGATAGATAAAACCTTATGATAAATATAGAAAAAATATTTCTATGTCCATTGAAGTAAACTTCAATATTAGCTTTTTTTTTATTATCCATTTTGGGTTTTGGCACAGAGGCAAGTGTATTCTTTTTAAAGAGATATGTGTTCCCCCCAGGAAAGCTTAGCTGGATTATAACCTGTGATCTGGTACAGAGAAGTATATGTCACACCTCATTGCATTGCTGCAGTTTACTTGTTGATAGATTTCTTCTGGTAATGAATATTTTATAAATTGGTTCAATCGTTACTGAGCAGGTGTCTCCTTAAATATTCCATCACCCATTTAAAAATGGAAAATACATTTATGGAATGCAGAACCTCAGAATGAGAAATTGGGCTTTTGTATTTCTTCTTTCAGCAAAATGGTGCTGAGTAATATAGTTGGTGCCAGAGCCCTAATTCTTTTTTTATTCAGGAAATGGTCTATTATGTGATTTTGAGACTGTATAACGGCCAGTATATATTTATCAGTCTAATTAAATGAGATAAGTGACCATTATGACTAGAATGGAGGCTTCAGATTCCTAAAGCAAGTTCTCTATGTTACCTGCATCAGAATTATTTTATACAAAACACACACTGCTCTGCAGTACTAGTTCAGCTGTACAAAATACTTCAGTCCTTTTTCAGCAACGCCTTTGCCTGTTTATCTACTGAAGAAAGGGTTTGACTCAGTTAGGAAGAGAGGTCAAGGTTAGCTAACCTATATTAACGAAACTCCGTTGAACCTTGACCTTTTTTTCAATAGACCCAAAGAGATCCTTATTACTGGGGAAGCTGCACATTCACTACTGTTGAATTTAACTTCATTATCATTTTCCTGTGGCGGAACCATAAAGCTCTCAAACTATCCATGTGCTGACATCATGGCACACACATTACCTTCTCTTTGACCCTTGGTCCTCAAAAACTTAAGCACGCACTGGGTAGCTTTAAGCATGTTAAAGTAAAAAGGACTTGAGGTGGTTGTCATCTACATCTTTGGGCCAACCCTAGAAGAAACTGAATTGTGTTTGTGAGGTGTTGAACACCCTACACTCCTTTTACTTTCACGGTGTGGTCTATTTTTATACCAGTGGTTCAGAATCCTGAAAGCCACTTGCCATCAAAAAAACTACAAACTTTTACGCTCTTTTTTCCCCCCCTCAAACAGGTGTGTCCTCTCTAAGTATCCAGTTTGCCAAACTCCCGAAGGGACTGAAACATTTAAATTTATCTAAAACCTCATTGTCACCTAAAGGTATGTTTTGTACTTAACCCTGCACTTTTTCTCTATTTGGTGAATGAGTAAAATGAAACATTTTTGGTAGTGATGGATCCTGTTGTTATATAATTGTAAAATAATTTCTTGTGTACTGGATTATTTCTCTCTGTCTAATTTGCCTACTTATATGGCTGACATTATGAGAGTATCTGAACCTTATTTCTTACCCATAGTAGGCTCTTCAATTATGGGCCTGATCCAAATCCCACTGAAGTTAGATGGAAGCTTTCCACTGACTAATGTAACACTGACAGACCCCAGTAGTCAGCAGGCAGGATCAAACTGGAGCCTCTGGAACTAAATGCATGAGCTAAAAGCCATATGACTCTTAGCTAAGGCTGTAGAGCAAACTCATTTATCTCTAAGTGGTCCCGGTGCCACTAGATGGGACAGAACACCACACCCAGGAGGTGTGTGGGTTACATACTTCCCATATGTAACCCACATATGGGTCTCTGAGCTTCGGAGACTTCCCAGTTGAAATCCTGAATGAGGCCCCACTTCTAACACCAACAGATACTGGTCATGGGCGGGATTGAACCTGGGGCCTCTGCCTCATGCTAAATGCATGAGCCTATACCGCATGAGCTAGAAGCCATATGCCTCTTAACTAAGGCTGTAGAGCAAACTCATTAATCTCTAAGTGGTCTTGGTGCCACTAGATGAGACAGAACACCACATCCAGGAGGTGTGTGGGTTACACTTATATAGGATTCGGATCAGATCCTATATTATTGAAGAACTGTCTGTGTTTAGCTTATTGTTGGAATAAATATATCTTGCATTTATGGCTTAAGAAGAGGTTTGAAGCATACAGGGTTTTTTTTATAGTAGCTTATACTTTGTGTTAGCTTTACAAATGGCATTTTGAAAAGTTTATCGAAATATCCTTTTTGTAAGTCACATTTGTAAAGTAAAATGGTTTGTGGGTGACTGTTTAAAGATTGCTTTGTGGTGATTGGGTCATTTAGTTTCTTAATTCACAAATTTCTCACTTAAAATAATTGAAGAATGTGTAACCACATGAAATATTGTGCATCACTTGTTTTTTCCATCCTGGGTAGTGAAACAAAAGAGATTTTAGATCTTCCTTTAATTGTCATTTCACTTGTAACAGTAAACCAAGCTGTGTTACCATTTTAGATGTTGCTTTTTGATGTGGGAGCCCCCAGTGCTTCTAACTTTCACAGGTTGATCTTTTTTTAAGAAAAGCTCTATCCAACATATTTCTTCAGCATACCATTTTAGTAGATGGCTCATGAAACTACTGGGGGTGGAGGCAACTCTGCACCTTTGAAAATGGACCCGCTACTAGCGAGTTGCCTTTAAATTGATTTGACATTTGTTGTTGTGCAGTGTGTTTTGTATTATGATTCTTACTAGCCCAGTCATGAGGCATGGTTGCTGGAATTTTGGTTCTTTAAAACCTTATAAAACTTTAGTTCTGATCATTGTGTTAGTAGTCTGTTCTTGGTGACAATCATTTAATCAAGGAATTTTGACCACCCTGATATTTATTCTTGGGATAGGAGAAAACTCCAAATATTTACTCAAGTCTTTAGACCAAATCCAGCCCTGGCAAAAGTGCACACAGCTTCCAGTATGTTCAGTCACCTCCTGTACTCTTCCTCACTTGAAGCTCCATCATTTGGTCCAATGGCATCTACAGTGCCATTTGGGATATTCTATCTGTTTCCCCCATCTCAAGAACAGTTGTCAGATTAGTCAAGACTGTTCAACCAAATGTTAATCAGGAAGAACAGAGTATTGAAGCAATGAACAAAATCAAAGGGATTTTTGTGGTTTATTTTTAAAAAGGTCTTAAAACAAAAGCAGAGTCCATCTAACATGCCTAATGATGACCTAGTAACAACCCTAATGCAGACTGCACTGCAATGATGCTCAAATCTACAGAGACTAAGACCTTACCACTGGATATTGTGCTAGAGTAACCCTTCAATATTCCTATTGAAAACATGCCGTTCTGACTAAAACAGCTCACCTAATGATATGACTTATCTTGCTGTTCATGAGAGTTTGTCTATATGTGCGGTCCCCTCAAAACAGTGAATTTCCTGCCTCCCATACCTCCACCTCTTCGCTACTTTTGTGCTGTCTTTACAGCTCCTTTTATCAGTCTGCTCTCCCTTGACTTAGACAGCATTGCATTAATTTAACCTTGTTTTGCATTTAAAGTTATCTTTGAAACCATAAAGGTTAGAACTATTTTTGTAATAAAAGCCTATTTTTGAAGTGAGTGATGGGACTCACTTGGGAAAGTTTCCTATTCAACACTAGGCAACTGGACAAGTGGATTTTTTTTATTTAGGGAGATAATAAGCAGCACTTACAATGCTTTTCACTTCTTCCCAAAGCTCAGTATAACCCCTTCTTATTGTTTTACCTTACTACTTAACAAATACATTTGATTTGAGATTTCTTTATGAGATTGACAAGTGAACTGCAGGTAGCAACTTCCCAGATGATCTTTCTTTAAATATGGTGTTTCATAGTTCCTAACAGTTGTTAGGTCTAAGTGTGATGAAACAACATTATAGGCTTCATTCAGACTGAAGTAGGATCTCTATTACTAGCACAGTATACAATAAGGGAAGTGCTAATAGAGGTTTAGCAATTTGGAGCTTTGACTCAAATAGAAAATTCCATGTGCTTGGTTCAATTAAATCTCAGCTTTTTGAACCTGATCCAGAGCTCATTGAAGTCAATGAAAAGGCTCCCATTGATATCATTGGGCTTTAGATCAGATCCAGTGACTTTGTCGTTAATGAAAGACTGATTCATTTAAAAACAAACAAAAACCCTAAAGGAGAAGTTTCTACTTTTTAGCCTAGTGCCCCCCAACATTAACTAGCTCAAACATTGCTTCATTATCCTAGTTCTCAGAATCATTTGCTGCTGTTTATGAAATGGTTGTCTAGTCTGAAAAGCTGCCGACTGTTGCTCAGCAATTCAAAGCACTTGTCTTCTCTGTTGCTTTGACCAAGCACTTAATAAAATCCATCCTTCTATTATAGGAGGCAATGATGCTTGTGTGTCTAATGGATTTTCTCAGGTACTTACTGATTGAGAGGCAGCCTACAGCCATCCGGAATGATTCAAGAGTTCAGTGATAAACTACCATGCCTAATATGCAAGTTACATTTGCTGGAGGTGTCCACTTCATCTCTGTTTTAAATAACTTAGGAACCCTTTTGAAGGGAGTGCTGATTTGTTGGTTCTTGACACACAATTTTTCAGTTTAATACCAAAAGTATTTATTTGTTCTGAACAGGATTTAATACTGTACATCAGTGTGTTCAAATATATATTTCCTGATATGTTAGTTCATCAAATATTTTTCTGAAATTACCGGTGAATACATAATTTAAATGTTTGAACTTCTATGTCTTGTCAACTGCCTTTGAAGTAATAGTGAACTATAATTTGTAATGTATCTGCCTTCTGCAGATGTTTTTGTTTAAATATTCTTGTTTACAATGAGATGTCTTCACATTACTTAAAATATAGTTTGTGTGTAATGTTAAAAAAAAACCCACTAGAATTGAGCTAAATACATGGTACAGTAAATGTATCAGAAAGTTGTTCCTAAGGATCTGGTAATACAGGTTAAGGGCCTGGTCCTGCTAGATGTAGGGAACCCCTAATGAAGTCAATGGGAGCTGAGGGAGCGTGGCACCTTTCAAGACTGGGCCCTGTAGGAGAAAAATAAATCCTAACAATTCTGATAGCAGGAGACCATTGATATTTGACAGTGTGTTCACTGAAACTGTGTCCTGACAGGATTTATGATAATTCTTTATTTAGCCCAACTAAGTTAAATATTGACATTTTGTTGCAGGGGTGAATAGCCTTTCCCAGTCACTGAGTGCCAACCAGCTGATTGCTAACACTCTCACCTACCTTGACCTCTCAGGGAATGTTCTCCGGGGTGATGATCTTTCCGTATGTGTTCCTTATTCTTCTGATTCCTGAAAAAAATGTATATATTTAATGTAGTGTGAGTGGGAAGGGAGGATTATTTTGGGGGGGGAAATTGTGTTAATTTAACTCAAGTTCTAGTGGTGATTAAAATGACACAGTGATAACATTGCCTTCCAGTTGTGACGCTGCCTGGTATGGGACAGAGCTAAGAGAGCCAGTCTCGGGTCAGACTGCCAGAAAACAGGGCATGTAATCCAAACTGGTGGTATATTCAATCCTAAGATTTCATCAAGCCAGTAACAAATGTGTGCTTCCAAAATACTATACTAGTTATTTTGAAGCCATTGACAGTCCCCTGCAGGACCTCTAGCCCCTCATGTACCACCCAGACAAACCAGACTTCTGTCACAAATGATTATTAAGACCAAAACTCACATATATTAGGTTCTTCTAGTTCCAAAGAACCAGACCCCAGGTCAAAATATACTTCAGATCTTACCCCAAAAACATGCTGGTAGCCAATCCTTTAGTAACTAAAAACTAAAGGTTTATTAATATAAAAGAAGAGCGTTATTAAGAGGTTAAAATGAAATCATATACATTACAGTTCATTTCAGAGTTTGTAGATCAGTATAATAGCAATGATGTTAAATCTGCCATCTTGCAGTAAGTTTCTCTGGTTCATCCCATATATTGGGGTCCTTAGCCCATTGTTCAAAGCTTTTCTTTGCTAGAAATCGTAATCCAGAGATGTGGAGCAAGAAAGAGGCAAAGGAATGATGATACCCCCGGTCCATGTGCATGGAAAGTTACTGTCTCAAACATGGAGTCAGGGATCACATGTTCTACATGTCCTGCTGAGTCATTGGGCCTCCACTGTCTATGTGCTCTTGCTCTCTGAGGTGTCCTTGGGAGGGGCTCACTGGAAGAGTTGATTCTCCTTCATGGCCCATCAATCGTGGCTGGCTAGTCTGGATGTAAATCTGTCTGGTGGGTGTTTGAGATACAAACACAGCAAGGATTCATAACTTCATACACAATGATAATACACACATATAAACAGGATAACATTGTTCAACCAATCACAATTTTTCCAGTGATACCTTACAAGGCATACTTTCCATAACATCTATCACAACTGTGCAACAGTGGTGATACATCAGTGTTAATACTTCAGTGTACACATGGTCATCTTTCCTTCTACACAGTGTCACACTAGTATAAAGGCAAATTAAGTTTTAAACTTCCCATGCAGCTAAACTAATTCACTTCACTTTGCTCCTATGCAAATTCTCACATTCTGCTGATCAGCCAGAAAACTGTCAATTGTGGCAAACTCTGATGGTCATTTGACATAAAAAATTGTCCACTGAATACCACATTAAAGTAACCAAATTCAATAAATTGGTCTGGTCTTTTGTGTTACTGCCAGTGAGATCCAGCATTGTTTCATTTTCGGTGTGTTGAAGGACACTAGGCTCAAAATAACATTTTATTCAGACTTTCTTCATCACATCCATCCCAGTCTCACTTATTCACACGTCCTCGGTGTCCAGGCTGGGATACCTAAGAAATGAAGTTTAAGGAATTCAAAATAAGCATTACAAGAGTCCATTTTCACTTGACACACACTTGGAGTATACAAAATAAAATGCCTTCTGGCTTTATGTGAATTCCACCCCAGATTTTCCTTGGTATCTGTTAGACATTCATATACACATTTACAAAACACATCATCCTTTGCTTAAGAGAGCAGAACTCTCGGGTGAAGAACTAGAAGAACGTTGACAAATGAGAGCCTTTAGAGAAGCAGCAAAAATAAAATAAGGGAATAGATTGGTTTACTTAAAACCACATATTTACAGAATTTATAATAAAATTAGTGTGCGTAGCTCAATCAAACAGTGGTTGAGGGGAAAGTGATAGCTGGCTGCAAATATTTTAAAGGGTGCAAACACCAGAAGGGAGAGACATTTTTAAGTGCCACAAGGGGATGTATCTAGTATAGGGGTAGGAAACCTATGGCACGCGTGCCAAAGGCGGCACATGTGCTGATTTTCAGTGGCACTCTCACTGCCCAGGTCCTGGCCACTGGTCCGGGGGGCTCTGCATTTTAATTTAATTTTAAATGAAGCATCTTAAACATTTGAAAACCTTATTTTCTTTACATACAACAGTAGTTTCGTTATATATTATACACGTATAGAGAGAGACCTTCTAAAAAGGTTAAAATGTATTACCGGCATGTGAAACCTTAAATTAGAGTGAATAAATGAAGACTCGGCCCACCACTTCTGAAAGGTTGCTGACCCATGATCTAGTATATTAATGAAATGAATTTTAGCAATGTAAAACTTAAAAGTATTTTCATGGTATTGCACCTAACAGTCAGATCTGTTAAATTGTGGAATAATTTTCCAACAGAAGTGATGGAAACTCCATTGTTTGCAATATAAAATTAAACTGAGGGTTTGTCTACGCTGGCAATTTACAGGGCTGTAACTTTCTCACCCCTCTGAGCGCCACAAATTTCAGCGCTGTAACGCCCTGGGAGCTATGCCCCTCGTGGAGGTGGGTTTTTTAGAGCACTGGGAGCGCTCTGCTGTGACTACACAAGCCATGTTAAAACGCTGCCACGGCCGCACTTTAGCATTGCCAGTGTAGACTAGCCCTGAGCAAAGCACTGGAAAATTTACTGTAGGGAATATTCATGCATTGATACTAGAGGGGCTAGGTGACCTAGTGTTGTAGGGATTTGATTTTTCAAAAGTCCTGAGCACTCTTAACTCATCTTGACTTCATTTGGAGTTGCGGGGGCTCAGCACTTCTGAAAATGAGGGCCAACTTTTCTTAACTCTAATTTGTTTGGTTCCTAGACATTAAAAAAAAAATTGTCAGATGTAGCTGGTGCCTTTACCTAGGCTAGTGCATAGGTAATATATCCTTAATATTATAATACATATCATTCATTAAAATATTATGTTATCAGACCCATTTTACAATATCTCTGAATTGATCTAAGGCACTGGTAATATGTGTTTTAATAAAGTCTTGTCAGAAAGAATTATAAGGTTCAGACACAACTTAGCTGCCGGCCTAATGCAGTAGAAAGGGTTGACTTAAACTTTCAAAACTGATTAGCCTTTTTGGAGTATGGTTGCAATCTGGATGGCATTCTAATCTATTCTGAACTAAAATTAATTAGCACTTTCTGCAAAATGTGTAGCAAATTGCCGGCTACTCAAGATAAATCAAGCTATGAAAGTCAAGAATGCTATGTGGTAAATGTGATCCAGGCAGCATTCTTTTCCTGTCATTTTAACAAATGTTTTACTTTTGAGGGCTAGAAGATAACATCCATTCAGAGAAAATAGCTTCAGTCAAAACTGTTGGAGTCCAATTTAAAATAAATGTCTGAATTTTATTTGAAGAGATAAAATAAAAATAATTCTGTGTAATATGTACAAAACATAATAATCATATTTTTTTTTCTCATTTGAAGAGCTTGTATAATTTTTTGGCCCAGCCAAATGCCATTGTTCATCTGGATTTATCCAACACAGAGTGCGCACTAGACATGGTAATCTTATTTCTTTTGATGGTTCAAAAAAACACCATTAGTATACCAACAGGTTTATTGCATATAAACCTACTTTCTTTATTTCTCAGGTGTGTGGAGCTCTCCTCCGCGGATGCCTTCAGCACCTAGCTGTGCTCAGCCTGTCCAGGACAGTTTTTTCTCACAGGTATGGGTTTAAATATAGTTATTTCCAACTCCTGGAAATATTTTATTATTCTTTTTTGCACTTCTGCAGCAGTTTTCTTATGTGGACCTCAAGCAGCTTTAGACTTTCAATTAAGCGCTGTGTGACAGAGATATTATTTATCCCCAAAGTATATTCACCTGTGCAACAACTGTTTCTCTGCATATAAAAGCCAAGGCCGGTGTTAGGGGATAGCAAGCAGGGCAGTTTCCCGGGGCCCTGCAAAGCTAAGTTGCTCAGGCTTCAGCCCCAGGTGCAGGGCTTGGAGCCTTGGGCTTCAGCACCATGCAGTGGTGCTTCAGCTTTCTGCCCTGGGTCCCAGCAAGTCTAATGCTGGCCCTGCTTGGCAAACCCCCTAAAAACTGCTCGCGGCCCCTGAACCCTGGTTGAGAACCACTGGAATAAGCTATCCTACATAATATGCTCGCTCTGATCCTGACTCAGCAAAGCACCTATACACATACTTAACTGAGGTAGGTAGTGCAATTTGAAATGTGACTATTCCCTTACTTATGGTTAAGCATATGCTTAAGTGCTTTGCCAGACTGGGCCCTCAGTCAGGCCATAGACTCAACAAAGTGGAGCCCTGCCTTGTTCTATTTGTTCCTTCCCATACCCTTTGGAGCCCTGACTGTTTCCTTTCCATTCCCTCACGTGGAGCTATTTGCTAGACATCAGTAGAACAAGCTATCCTGCATAATATGCTTGCTCTGATCCCGACTCTTTCCATACTCACATGCACATTGAAAATTAAATCCACTTAGGTTACACTTGCACATACACATGGTTCCAGTGAAATGTTGGCAGACTGTAAGTTTAACATGAAACAAAAACCCAGGGCACTCGCTCAAGGTAAAATTTAATAGCTAAAGCATATTGCTTTCACCCCCCACCCCAGAAATGGCAGAAGTTTTCCCTCAAACTATCAACAGAACAAAACCAAAAACCACTCCTGAAAGCTGAGCCCAAATATGCAAAATTTTAGCCTAAAGATAAAACTTTGTCACCTGTAATTGTCTGAAAATGACCCTTTGAATTGGTATTCTTGTGTAATTCTAAGTGTAGGTGTCTACCTGCATTACTATTGTTACCATTTAGATTGTGGTAAAGCCCATCCTGTTCTAGGCTCTTTCCAAACACTGAGGAAGACAGAGTTCCTGTTCCCAAAAAGCATTAGTACTGTACCAAGAGAATTGACTTATCTGCTTGTAGGCACAATATTCCAGAACTGCACTGAAAATCAGTGTTAGCTAAAAAATTAAACATTAATTTTCAGTGCTTTCTTATCTGCTTTTTTTTTCTTTTCTTTCTCTCTTCCTCCCTCCCCCCAATTGCAGAATAGTCCTTTCTTTTAGGGTAGAGCTGGGCATAAAAGATAATGTCATTTCACAGAGGATTTCAGTATTTCTAAATCTGGTTTTGTTCCAATGCAAAACGAAAAGCAAAAAGTTCAAAAGTCTCTGTGAAAGGGAATGGAGGCAGGGACCCTGGAAGTGCTGGGGTCCCTGTTTTCAAGACAGTTCATCTTTCAGGCTGCCCCAGCATGGGGGACCTTGGGAGCCCAGACTGCTGAGCAGCTGAGGCTCCTAGAGTATCCAGGTGCTCTCAGTTCCTCATCAGCCCACCAGGCAGGCTGCCAGAAAACTAGGCGGAATTCCAGTGGAACCCTGTTGAAATTGAACAGTCTCTACAAAATGTTTGCTTTGATGTGTTGACCAATTTGGATGAAAAAACTGTTTCCTCTATCTTTCGGACCATCTCAGTTTTGGGGGCCTGATCTCATATTCACTGAAATCAACTGAAAAACTTCTGTTGACTTTAATGGACATAATGTGAGGCCCTAATCAAGCTGAAAACATAGTTTAGTAAGGAAGAGAACACTGATTTGAAGAAGAGAATTTGCGTTTGTGGTGGTCAGTACTCAGTTCTGCCCCTGACTGGCTCTGTGATCTGAGAGAGTCAATTACTCTCTCCAGGTCTCAGTCTTCCTTCTGTAAAAAGAAGACAGGCCTCCTTTACAGACTTGTTAAAGTTACTCTTATGAAACCTTTTGAGAGCTGGTTATGAAGCATTGCTTTTATTTTTATTCTAGGGGATTCAGACTCTGCCATGGTACTGTTTTGCTATTTATGTTAAAAAGAGTGGAAGATATTCTATCCTTTAGATTTTCAGTCTGCAGTGGTGCCCACTGAATATTGAAATTGGACCATAAAAACAATAGGAATAAATACCAGAATGGCCTAAGTACATTTGCTCCTCTTGAAACCCGAGTTTCACATTATATAGCTAGTATTTTTATTTATTGTTATTGGAAGTCAGTAGTGACTATTCTCCCCCTCCCCCTTTCCTTTTTTTATTGAGCGTAGTCCTTTAGAGGATATTGACTGACAGCACTGGAGGCAGAATCCTCTCTCTGGAGAGCAGTTATATCACAGGAAATAGCAGCGTAAGCTGCCCTGTCTTTCCAGATCAATATGCCTCAACACTAACCTGGAGGCATCACTTCTGCACACCTATTGCTTGGTACTACATTCAAACGTTAAACAATAACTGTCTCTAGGGGTGAAAAGTTATTTCCTTCTCATAACAATTTTGACCCTTTGCTTCTCTCCTGGTGTTGTGAATGCCTGTCGACTAGTAACTGGGCTGAAGTCACCTGGTTATTTTATGTAGGTCACCAAGGAACCATTAGTTAGTAATACCTTCTGAACAAGAAATGAGACATTGATGAATGCTGTTGAGTCTCCATTTTGATGCCTTTTTGTTTTTGAACTAATTGAAAGCTACCTAGATACGATTGTTAAAGATTAAGTACATTAATTACTAATAAAAGAGTGCTGCTGACCCTGACATCATGAATGTGCAGTCTGTTGGATGTTCAAATGTTGCTTTTTCTCCTCCTCCTCCCCCCCCCGCCCCCCCAATTTACAGGAAAGGAAAGGACGTTCCCCCATCGTTCAAACAGTTTTTCAGCAGTTCGCTTGCTTTGATGCAAATCAGCTTTTCGGGGACTAAACTCTCTCCTGAGCCTCTAAAGTAAGTGCTGCATTGATTTTTCCTGTGACTTAAAGACACAGTTTGCATGGTTATTTATATACATGTCTAATCCTGAAAATGGAGAGGAAAGCAGATCATATCTGCACATTATTCAGAGCCCCATTTACACTTTGTCACCGAGAAAGTGAGTTTCATAATGGTCACCCATGCTGAACTGGCAGAGTTGGAATGTAACAGCCTGGCTCGCTGCTTAAGGGCTGGGGCTAGCCATCCCTGATCACAGAATGAGCCACACCTGGGAAAGATCAGGGTGATTGCCATATGAAGAACAGCAGGAAGCTGCAATGAAGGGTGCTCAGGAGTCAGCCAAGCCTGTTACACCTGGCACAGGCTGCTGCAGGGACCCCCTCCTCTCAAAGAGAGAAGCAGGAGGCCTGGGAGAAAAGTAGATGCAGAAACTGGAGGAAGCCATTTGTCTGCTGGCTGAACAGCACAGTGGACTCAGGCCGTTCTTCTGCAGGAGCAGCAGTAGGGGCAGCAACAGCAGAAGGCACAGTTGGCCTTGCAGCAGGAAGAATAGATGGTTGGGTTTGGGGCCCAGAGGTGTTGCAGAGACCACCGCCACCTGCGAAAGATAAATGTCTTTGTGTGTTTCTGGTGTGGAAGACCATGGCTCAACAGATTTGAATACTGGTAGTGCTGTGGGAGGCATAAGAAAAAAACAAGCATGAGAGGTCAGGGACCCAGAGTAAGGGTCCATCCCAGTGTTTTAGATGTGGCATGGAAGAGTACATTAAGAAGGTCTGCCCCTTGCATAATGGGAAGGAAAAAGCCCTGCAGACCAAGAAAGAGTGAGGGAGAGTTGACAGGTGGAACAGTCTGTGTGTTCCCAGAAGTGTGTCAGTCCTGTCTACCTATAGTGAGAGAAGCAAGTTGGAACGGTGAACTGTGTTTGAGCATGGGGAAAGAAAGCCAGAGTTGACTGCCAGGAATGTGACCAAACTTGGAGGATGCCCAAGAACGGCAGGGTTGTGCTAGTGTTTGGGAGAAGGGGGTGAACACAGAGGCTGCGGTGAAAGTGGACATTGCAGTCATGGCAGCCCCTCTTAGAGCTGCCAAGAAGGCAATACAGCACTGGGGGGAGAGGCTTCTCTGATGGAGAAGGATCAGAAGGAACTTGGTGCCTTGAAGGAGAAGTGGCAGGCCCTGCAAGAAAGGGAGCAGTTAGCAGAGGAGCATCAGATGACTCTAGAGGAGAGAGATTGCCCACTCATTATGCTGAGCCAGTTGGACGGGGAGCTAGAGAATCTGAGATGTCAGACCCCACAATCATGTTGTCGACAACAGTGGAATTGTATGGTGTGGGGAAAGTAGAACTTTCAGGTAGAACTTGACCCGGGGTGGGCAAGGTTCTAAGTGGTGGGAGGCAGGTAACAGGGTGGCTCTTCCTTTAAGGGCTGGAGGGCTGGCCAACCCTAACTACAGAATGAACCACATCTGGGAGATACAAAAATGATTGCCCTATAAAGAGCAGCAGGAGGCCACAATAAAGAGTGGGTGCTCAGGCATCAGCCAACCCTGTTACGAAGCCTAGGCTCTCCCCTAGGTTTCTACTTGCCTAGCTAATATTGCTACACACTGCTCTGTCTACACTAGACTTCTAGAATGTGTTAGTTAGCTAACATTTTCTAAATCCCAGTGTAAACAGAGACTGTAAGTTGACCTGCCTGGTTGGGAGACCGATTGTTATGGGAGGGAGATGTAGGAAGCAGGCAGTAACTTAATAGGTGGTTAGCTAATGGACTGGAATTTAATATAGCTTAAAGGCTAAATCAGTGAGGTGGAGGGGGAGGTCTGGAGGTAGTGATTGGGTTAGGGTTGGAGGAAAAACCTGGGATGGAATCAGCCCAGGAGAGAGAGAAAAGTGGAAAGGATAGGTGGTGGGGTGGGGAAATCACAGTGAATACCATAAGCTAAAGAATAGCATAGCTTCTTTTGAGATGCAAATTGATACAGGGAGAGAAGAGTAGATGAGATAAATAAGACATAGTTAATGAACCATCCTGGGGAACTGTGTAACCATTATCTTCCGTTCTTTCCATTCCCTCTATTACGTTCTCCTTTGTTATATCCTGTCTTAAGCTTTGCCTAGACTGGGAAAATGTTGTATTAATCAGTGTTCTTGAACACTACTTACCACCTAGTGTAGGCAAAGGCATGGTGTTGAAAAACATATTCGTTATAGTTAACCCCCGGGGGTGCTCACTGTATGGTGGATGTGGATAGCAGTGAGAGCAAAGGAAATGTGTAGCCATCAACACGGAGCAAATGTTGTTGTTCTTATGAAAAATGCCATGAGATCTTTTAATGTCCCTATAGAGAGTAAAAAAGACCAAAGACCCTAATTCTGCATATTTAACGTTTGGATGTGACAACTCACAGACTTAAAGTTAACCATGTACCTAAGTGTTTGCAGAATTGGAACCTAATTTGTTAAAGATGGTCTCAAAAAACCCTTTTCACAATACACCACATGGTATTTAATTATATACTTTCAGCAGTATGGTACTATTTACTGCAAACCCCCCCCCCTTTTTTTTTTTAATTTAAAGCAATAAAATTGTTTGGCTGTTTCATTATTGTGCTGTTTCTTTGGTTTACGGTTTTCCCTCCGTCTGAGCTGAAGTGTTTCAAGGTACTTCCAAGTACAGTGAGTCTAAGTGCAACTTGATTTCACCCTCAAAGTTGAACGGTACAGTACAGATTGAATGGTACAGTTCCAAAAAATCCCATGGATAGTGTTTCAGCCATGATGGTACTTGGGACTCAGTGTGTTTTCAGTGCGATTGTTAGCATTTTTCTCTGAAATACGATTTTTTTAAAAATCTTGCATAAAATTAAGGGCTTGTCTATGGTGGGGTAATGAGCACTACATAGCTGTGAGTTCTTAAGTGCGCAAATGTGTTGTGCATTAATTGGTCCATGTGGACCTTGCTGGTGTGCACTAAATGTTTCCCAGTGCACTTTAACATAGTGCGAACCAACAGTGCTTGCACAGACCAGTTAATGCACAACAGTTTCATGCTCTTTAGAATCATACCTCCACAGGGCACATCAACCCAAACCCTAAAATTCTGGTTTAAATCATGAAGAGGCTATAAGATTAAGTCTGAAACTGCTGTTTTCACATTTACTGGGCTTTAGTTATTACAGAGGTCTCTAAATAGAAGATAACTTACTTAAGTAAATTGGAAATGAAGGCAAATCAAGGGAATTTGAGAAGTAACATGGTATACAATACCAATAATATTTCTGTATCATCTTTCATCTGTGTATGTCTAAGAGTTTTGCAAACATAGATCTTGCAACAGCTCTGAGAAGGAGGGGAAAATTCCCTTTTTATAATGTGAAACTAAGGCGCACAGAAGTTAAGTGACTTACCCAAGGTCAAACAGCAAGCCAGTGGAAGTACTTGAAATAGAGCCTTAAAGTCCTGACTCCCAGTCTTCTGTTCTACTGCTAGACTATATTCTCTGAAAAGTCGCTGTGAAGATGGTGCCATCTTAAGCAATTGATCTGCTGCTTGTACGTATTCAGTTATATCTGCCCGCTTTAGTGATTGAACATACGTTTAGTAGAGCTGGATGTAACAATTTCATCCAAGGTTCTCAGTTTGCTTGAAGTTTCAGTATGTCAGAATTTGCTTTAGTTTATAATCGGAATGAAACCAAATGTTAATTAAACTTACCATAAACAAGAAAACCTTCTCCTCCCTCCCCCCCCCCCCCCCCCGCCCAATTTAGTTTCAGAAACACTGAAACATGGTGATCCCAAAACACAATATGTGAAATTGACCTTCTTGACGGTTTCACTGCCGCTAAATAGTAATGATCTCAGCAACTGCCTGGACTCCCAGGATCTGCAGCTTCGGGCAGCCCTGCTATGGTCTTCCTAGGTCTTCCAGGCTACTGGGCTGCCCTGGAGCTGTAGCCTGTGCTAGGCCTTCCATGCTCCCAGCTCCACAGCAGGGTGTCTGGCAACCCTGCTGTGCCGTGGAGCTCCAGCTGGAGCCTAGGCTTTCAGAAGTCTAGGTTCCCCACTCGGCAGCAGAAATCCTGGCAGCACTGCCGTGGAGCTGGGAATCTAGCAGCTTGGAGAGCTCCTGCTCCAGCCAGGACTCTGGGGGCTGGCAGCTCTCTGCTGCAGAGCTGAAGATCCTGGAACATGAACTCTGGCAGTTTTCCAGTGCCCCATTCAGTTTTGCCTATGCATTTCCATTGAAGAGAATGGTTGCACAGGTGTTACTGAGGGCATAATTAGAACACAGTGGGGTTGCACAGGTGTAATGAGGACAACATTTGGCCTACAGTGTCTTTTATTACTGCTGATAATTTATGAGAAGAAAAGAATTAACACTGATTCTAAGATCCTAGGGGGTATTTACAGCACTGGCAGTATGCCATGCCTGCATAGTAGCTTTTGAGGGAGCTTTGACAGAAAATGGAAGCTTTAGGAAGCTGTTGCTGAGCTTACACAGCAGCAATTTCTCCAAGTTCTTAATTCTCTTTTTCGGCTGTTAAAATGAAAATAAATGAATTAATCAATAGAAAAGGACGGAATCTACCGCTCAGATCGAGGGGCAGGTATGATGTGGTTTACATGAAGGATTACCTGGGCTCGAAATAGTGCTTTGAAATTCTCAGCATGGATAAACTGAGAATTGTCTGTATGTTGACATGTGTTTGAAATGCCATACTTCAGGGGGAACAGAATGGGTGAAGTTTATGTAGAAACAGCTGACTAGCAGTTGCTTGTTCAAACTGTGAAAAGGAGTTTGCAGCATTTGTGGCATGTATGTGAATAAGCTGGAGGTCATTTCATTCACATGCTTTTAGGCTGTGACATCACCTGGTCATGATGACAATGGCATCATGCGCTACGGTAATGATACAGCTGAGTGGGGACTCCCAAGGCAATGACGTGCATGCCCTGATGATGGCTATGTTTGTGTGATGAAAGTAATACTGTATAATGCAATGTACCTTCGCCAAGTGAAAATGTAGATTTTCAAGTAATGGATGTTTAACTTTAAAAACTAAATACTATGTTCTAAGGGAAAATACTGTTGATCTGCTCCAAGGTTAATCGCAGCATGATTCTAGTGCACCATACACTTTAAAAAAAATATATATATATATATATATATTTCCTGCAAGTTTTTGGGAAATAGTCTGTGCTGTACTGCCATGATAGCTCTCTAATGTTGTAATCATTAATGTTCTTCTGATGAAAATGCAGGAAATGTGTCTGTGGTGAACACAATTAAACGTTGATACACAATCTGTTTTACTGTGTATTTATTTGCATTACATCCCTTCCGAATTCGCTGCAGGACTCTAACTATAACATAAAGAGTTACACGGTCATTGCCATTTAAGAGTAACATAATTGCTGTGTTTTGTTTTAATATGGCTCTTTGAATTATTGGTGGTGTTACTGCTTGGGTTTTGTTGTGAATTTGGTGTTTTATAATACTTCTAATCTTGATCTTTTTCAGAGCACTCTTATTAGGCTTGGCTTGTAATCCGAACCTGAAAGAGGTGTCTTTAGATCTCAGTAGCTGTGAGGTAAGAATACTGTATCAGAACAAGTTGGAAAGCAGCAATTACTTGGAATTACTCTTTTCCTCAGATACATAGAACCATTTGCTCCTCTTCTGTAGTTAAAAGATATAGAAAAGATAAATTATTTTTATAAAAATGAGCTGATTATATATATATATATATAGTGCCAACCAAATAGGAGTAAAACTATTTGTGGTGGGCTTGGCTGGTAATGCTCATTGCAAAGATTTTTCTAGATGATGCAGAGCACTGCACTGTTAGAGGCATGGCATCCCCTGTAAAATGGAGTTGTAATGTAAAGTGGGCTTTTCTAAACCCCAGGCAACCTGAGCTGAATGGGTAGCAGCAAGCTGCATATCTTGAAGCTCTTACTGCAGTCTGACTCTCTTCTCCCCAATTTCTCTTTGAGCCCTGCACCCCTTCCCAGATTCACTCTCAGATGTTGTAAGAAACTCTGGTTTTCTAGTTCCAGTTGGAACCTCTTGTCAGAGATTATTGAAACATCTCTTTCACTTTAAGAGGCCTGGTTCAGATGTTCTTCGAATTTTTCCACAATAAATAAATAAAGCACCCTTGTTTATAATAATCCGTTGGAAGTTTGAAGCTAGAGTTCACTACTTTGCTTCGGTTCTCTACCCTTTCCACAGGCTGGAGCTTGTTGTGTGCTGAGCACTCTTTTGAGGTACTTGGCATGCTATCTCATAGAACTACTTAGCATTGCTCAGGATAAAGACCCAGTTGCATTCACTAGATGGTTCCTATGAGTGCTGCATAGATAAAAGATCACTGAAGAAGTTGGGGAAAGGAGGAGAATCACTCACTCAGCAACTGTGTGGACTTTGCAAACAAATATGAGAACAAAAGAGTAGTCTGAACTTTAGTCCTCCTAAGCTTAGCAGTGAAAACCCCAGAGGAAAGAGCCCACAGTTTTTTGTAAAGGTGACTTGAATGTCCTAGTGGTGGGGCATCCATAGTGTGATATGTATGGAATGCTGTTTGTATCAATTTCAAACTAAGCTGTATACTGGCATCTCTGGACCAGATGCATAATGTCTTGGTAGCAGGGGTGTAGTTTGGGGGAGGTAGATGGACATTGCCTTCCAAAATGGCAAGCCTCAGGCAGGCATGGAATTTGCTCCCTTCCATCCCCCCATGCAGCCCTGTTGGGCTGACTGGAGCTGCCCCGCCAAATATAGAAGTAAAACTATGCCTGTGCTTGGTAGTCAGTATGAAGAAAGGGAATTAATTAGTGGAGATTTCTTGAGAAAAGAGGATAGGAAAAGTTGAGGCTAGTTGACCTGAAAATAAGTCCTCGTGAGCTGTTCTGGTTTGTGTGTGCTTTCACATGACATACCTATTCACGTTGCATCGTCCCCATCCGTCTGATTTTTGTGAGCAGTCAGAGCACTGAAATGTACAAAAATCCTGCTCTCTGAAGTGCTTCTCGAGAGTAAAGCACGCTGAGAGAGCAGAGGTTCAGCTCGCTACCTGCACCTCCAATAATCATATAAGCCAGAGTTTGGTTTTGGGGGGTCTCCTAAAAGAGAAGTTGGTAGCACTCATTTGGGGAGAACTGGTGGATTTTTTTCAAGATTTAAATAAAAAAGTATGTTTGACATATCTTAAATTCTGGGCCTGTCAAATCTGACTCTTCCCCTCCAAATAGGAGAGAGCTCAACTTGATGAATATAATTGAAGTGCAGAAATCCTTATCCTATGCTATGTTGTTGTCTGATAATTGATCACACAGTAAAGAGTGGGAATTACATTAGGAGTTTCCCTGATGAGAGAAACACAACCTATTTTTGAATGCATTTAGTACTTTGTTTTGATCTATTGTATTCTTTTGAAACCATTTTCTTTTAAAGAGCAGTAGTGTGTAAATTGCAAATAAGATAGCTTTCAAGTCAGGAAGAGGGAGGGAGGGAGGAATGGGGGGGTGTAGTTTCAAAGTCCATTTTTTAAAATATGGAGTCCTGTTTTTTTTGTTTTTTTGTTTTTTTTTAAGAGTAGTTGACTTTCGTGATTGTAAATTACATACATAATTTTGCTGGAGTTCACGGGAAGGAAGACACAAACGTGGCTTTAAGGGCTGGCATTAATGGGGGCAGTTTTTGGAATTAGGCAATTTCTGCAGTCGGTAGAGGAGAAAGCTAAACCACCAGGGCCTGGGGGTGGAGGGAAGCCCCTCAGTTGGGGGCCATGCTATGTTGAACACTGAGCCAAGTCTGATCATGGCATATACCTATCACCTTGTGAGCCCTCTTCCACATCTTGTGCAGAGAGCCTGGCCCCTTTCTCACCGCTGTCTTTCTTAATTAAACTGTCCAAGCATGTACTGGTACTGTGGTTCCTGACCCATGGGAGGACGTATATCCCAGGAGTAATGCCAGAGTCAGGAGAAGATGTTCTCTTCTACCTTTTGGTGACTTAAATAGGCTTCCTGCTTAGCTTAGTTTGAAGGATTGCCTCCCCCAAGACAAAATGTGAACTTAAAACAGCTGTAAAAGAGAAAATCGAGCCAGTCAGTCAACTGACATTTCTCCATAGTCCCTTGCCCTGACTTGTCTCCCCATGACTAAACCGCATCCATCCTCTTGTGCTTTTAAAAAAAAAGTTATGCTTGCAACAATCTCATCCATAATGTAGGGTAGGAAGCACCCTGACAGGAGCTGAGATTGGTTAGATCTCTGACCTGGTTAGACCTCTGACTCGCTCTGGATGAGCAATCAGCGCAGCCTTTGCCCAGCAATAAAGTCTGTGAGCCAGTTTCCCTCCTCTCTCCCAACTCCAGCTCCTGTGAGGGTGTAGCAGTAAGAGGCAGGAAGCCCTGATGCTTCCACCTTTGTCCTTCCTTCTCCCTGCTCATGCAAGGTTGTATCCAGGCTGCAGGGCCGGGGGCCTTAATTCTGCATGGAAAGATAAATTTCTCCTTTCCGCTCTTTCTTTTCTCTTTTTATTTGCTAGCACATCAAATTTCTGGTGTACTAACTCCAATCCAGAGCTTGATTGTTTTATATTGCTAATTTTATTATGAAAACTGCAGTTTTATTTCTACCTGCTCAGCACTGATATATTTCACTCTTTTTCCCTTCTGCTTCACTTAGCTTGGTCACTGTGTAAGTACCCTCCATGCATTACCTTCAGCATATTAACCGTTAAATTAGTAAGCACTTTATTTTCACTCCCCGCATACTGGTACATTATAGCTTCTGCTGTGCTTTCTGCTTTTTAATTGATGAAAAGCTGGTTCTTAATATGTGATGTATTGGTATTTGTTATCTCTGAAGTATGGACACAGGATGTGGGGTTTTATATCCTGTCATGGGTCAAGTTTACAAAGGACTGTAAACCTAATCTTTACTTTTGTACACTCTGTCTTTTGTGGGAGCAAATAATATAATTTTGACTCTCTCTGACTTTTGGGATCAAATGTTTCTTTACCCTTACATTAAGTAGACATCAATATTCTTATATTTGAGTCCCCTAAAAATTGCAAATATAAAATTGTGGATGCAAACTTAAAAGCTGCCCTTGAAAAATTGTTCCTGTGTGTATTTAAAGCATGCACAGAATTCGCATTTAAGCCCTATTTTGGATGTAATTTTGGCGCAGAGAAATTGTACCATACTATTGATTGATACAGAATCCCTTTCGAGATTCTTATAAAGTTTTTTTAATTCAAAAAGAAATTCTCTGAGTACAGAAACTGACAGTGTGTTGAAATGTAGCCAATAAAAAAATGTGCTCAGAGAAATGTTTGTCTAAGTTATACTTTCTTTTTTATGTAACACGAGTTCAAGTCCGAGCAAAGCCAAATTTATAATATGCCACTAAGATGTCCATATTTTTAAAAAGACAAATTAAATAAAGGCCGAGTCCATATAATATGTCAGTTCCACTGGCTTAACAATAATTAATGTGGCAGGTTGTGTAAAAGGGTTGTCTAGTAGCGTGTGAGTCAGTGAGCAAATTCCAAAGTGAAGTGGAATGATTCTGGCACGCATATTGCAAGTGTTACAAATGCTGTTAGTAAATTAGAGATGGACTAAAGCTGCACAAATTTTGATCCAGATTTAGATTTTTAACTCCACCAGTTCCAGGAGGGTTTGGATCCGGGGTTTCTTTCAGTCCATTGAAAAAAGAAGGGCTGTGTACAAAATATCCTTCTTGGTTTAGGCGTATTTTATATTTAAGATTTTAGCTTGGCCCCATCACTGTAATAAAAGTCGAAATTGGGGCATTAAGCTCTTTGTCCACCGATGAGAAATCTACAACCTTTCTTAAAAATTGCTAGAACAGTTAGCTGAAAAATATTGCTACAAAATATTAGTGAAATATTGCTACAAAATATTAGTGAATCTGGATTAGAGCTGGGTTAAAGGACCATTTTTGCTTAGAGAATATTCACAAAAATCTGCCAATTTGGTTCAGGATATTTGGTCAAATCTACAAATGAGGTGAAATGTTGCCCCTTTTTTATGCATAGCAATATAACAGAGACAGTACTTTTCCCCCCGATGGGTGAAATGGCAGTTTTATGCTTATAAATCCTGTCTTTTGGTTTCATGAAAACCAGAAAATAGTTTGGAGTGACAAATATAAAATGTATCATTACTGTCTTTTTTTGTAGTGGTCCTACTCTGGGTGATGTTTATGTAGGGAAGACATGATTGTGTTGCATTAATAAGAAATATGAAAATGTTTTTCCTTCTTGGAAAATGTTACTTTAGTATGCAATTCATAGAAATGGTCAATAGTTTTTAACCTTTTAAAGTCTGTGGTTTTAATAATTTGTATCCCTGCCTTTGAAGCCTTTTCAGAAATTTCACTAAATCTTGAAACTGTATTTTAATATGCTGCAATAATTCAGATTAATAATGCAGTGCTCTAAACCACACAAGTAATCCTTTCTGTCGTAATGTTTTTCCTCATCCCCATTTTGAATAAGGAAAAGCTCATCATCTGATTCTTGCTGTTATGATTTTATTAAAGTGTTATAGCTGTTATAAAGCTTTTTAAAAAGTCATGATTGGTCAAAAAAGGCCAAACCCCTGCTGATCCTTGACTTGTTGCTATTTATCACCAACTCCCTTCTCTCTGCTGCACATAGCACCTTGCTTTGGTGCTTAGAGGTAGTAGAAGGCTCTTACTGTAAAACTTTGTCTGTAGAATTCAAGGATGGAAAGGAATGCATAATATCTTTGGCTTTTACGTTGATGGATATCCATTCTTCCCAATAGGAACATAAAAGCACTTAAACGTTTTTACAATAAGGCAAGCAGCAAAACCCTGAAGTCTCTGCCAGCTTGAGAAGAGTGAAAGGGGGTTTGTCAGTACCACTTAAACGCATCCCTGGTTAAGCTTCTGTCCAATACTTGTTACCAGAAAAGAGAGAGAATTTTACTCTTTTATTATATGCATATCACGAGAGATAAGCATAGAGATTTCTGTGTAGGCTGTAGCATTAATGTCAACAAGTTATAATGTTGTTGCTATTTTTGCTCTATGTGGTATCCTTTATATTTACAAAACTCCTGCTGCTATTTTCTGTTATCAAAATACCTTAATTAGTTGCAGATGTTTTGTCTGTCTCTAGTTGAGATCTGGAGGTGCACAAGTTCTGGAAGGGTGCATAGCAGAAGTACACAATATCACCAGCCTAGACATTTCAGACAATGGTAAGTACATATAAAAGGGGTGAAAGGTAATGCATGCCCTGAAGCTGATTAAGAAATGCTACTTAAATAATTTTATACCATGATGTAATAATGTTTATGTACCATAGGGCTTTGTGTGGGGTTTTTCAATATCACAACAGGTTTTATTAAGAATGGCATCAAAACAAAGTGTGTCCTTGGCTTTGTTTAAGCTTAAGATAGCTGAATCCGAAAGTTATCCAGTGCCTAGTAAGTTTCATCAGCTGAAACATTACCTTTATCAATATGGTAGCCAGATTTCAGCATATTCATTTTCTCACCCAAGAACAGACTGAAATGCAGCCTGTTTTAGCAGGTTGGTTTATTCAAAAGCTTCTTACATTAGCCTCTTTGTATCTGGAGGCTGCAAGAGCACGTTGGTACATATAACTGTTGAGATTGGCAATGTAGCATGTTCCTCTAATTCTCAAAGCCAAGGAACAGAAAAGATCTCCATTGCTTAACAAAGAGAAGAATGTTTGTCCTAGTCTTCCGCTGGAGGAGTGAGGTTTAGGGATTAAATCCTCCTCCTCTTTTTTTGCTGTGTGTGCAGTTGCTGATTAGCGGAGAGCTTTTAAATGGTTTGATCACAAACAATAGAGTTGCCTTGTGGAACAATGGAAAATGAAAGGAGACCAAAAGATTTAAAAATAAAAGAATTTAAAAGAAGTGTTCCAGAGTCATTTAAATTGACATGTTGGTGTAAAGTCACTCAAGTGAATGTGGTTTTGTTGATTCAACCCCGTCTAGCAAATGGAGTGTGTTTTTAATTCTGCATTTAATCTGATTCCTCACAGGCCTAGAATCTGATCTCTCGACACTTGTAATCTGGCTTAGTAAAAATCGATCAATAAGACACTTGGCGTTAGGCAAAAATTTTAACAACATGAAATCCAAGTAAGGTTTTTATTATTTTTTTAAAGACTAGCAAAATTGATAGCGAAAAGCTGCTGATTTTAATTGTCTCTATCACTTTTTGCCCTGCAGAAATCTTACTCCTGTACTTGATAATTTAGTACAGATGATTCAAGATGAGGATTCAGTGAGTACCCTTTACCTTACTATAATAATGCATATTTTATGTAGCATCATCCTTGCCGTTTACCACTGGTTTACTACTGTGAAATTATTTGCTGCCTGTTATTTTGACAACATTATAAAAACATATTTTGTTTGTTCTGATATTTGTTTTGTTAAATAAGAAATTAGCTTTAAATTGTAATTGGGATTACATATAACTAAAGGGGGATCTGTTTTTCACTTAGTGCATGCTCAGAGCTCTCTTTATGCAGTAATAGAAGATGCACATTGGAAGAATAATCTATTCCAAAATGTTTGAAGTTCTTAACCTAGTTTTCTGTAAGTCATACAGTCCTATAGGCACAGATTTTAGACATTTTCATTTCTCAGTAGAAGATTGCAACCCTAGTTTTTTTGGGGGGTGGGGTGAGGAGAGGTATTTCCTCATACTGTTCTTGATTACCACATTTTTTGCTCAATAGCATACAGAATTGCTGCATCCGCCCATCAAAATCTCTTTCACCCAAGAAAAACTGAAGAAAACTAGAAGAAATTAAAGGAACATTTTTCTTTATATATTTATTATTTTCTTCACATTCTCTCAGTACAGTATTTCAGTGGGTAATTTTAATGCATCTTTGCATTGAGTGCTCCATTGGCAGCCTGTCCTACAGTCTTCCTTTCCAACCCTTCCCCAAATTTCAAAAGAACCTTTGTTGGCTGGACTTTGCTCCCCCATTGCCCTATGTGCGTTGTTCCTGGGTTGGCCAGAAGGGATTTCTTAGGGATGCTGACTTCTCTCTGCTCTGCTTTGCTCTGCTCTATATAGGTTTTTGTAGCATGTTTATCACCTTCTTCAGTTCCTTCTCTTCTCTGTCTCCCTCAAATTACAAGTAAGCTCTGCTTTCTCCAGCCTCCAAGAATAACTAACTCTTGACTCCAGCTGCTGGCCCACCTCCTTTATTCCCTTCACCTCCAAGTTCATTGAATCCACAGTCTGTAACCATTATTTCTATTTCCTCTCCTTCTGGACTACTCCAGTCTAACATCTGTCTTCTCCACTCCTTTGAAACTGCTTTTGCCAAGATTTCTAATGACTGATTATTTCCTGGCCAGATCTTAGGACCTCTACTCCATCCTCTCCTTCTTGACCTCTCAGCTGCTCCTCCCACTCCCTCTATTCATACGGGTCAAACAGGGTTCTGTCCGGCCCTCACCATCTCCTGTCTTGATTGTTAGAGCCTTCTCCTCTCTACCTACCCTGGCTCCTGTACTGTACTCTCCATTTCATGCATAATGCAGAGACTAACACTCTTTGGATCCATGTGCTGACTCGCTCTCCTCCTCAGCATCAACTCCAAGTCCTTGTCCTCATTTTTAAGGCTCTGTATAACTGCTTCTCCCCTTCCTACTTACCTGACTTCACCTGAAAGCCATCTTCAGGCTTTCTTCCATGTCCCTCCTGAACTGATACACAACATGCCCTCACCCTCTCTTAAGTCCAGAGCAGTCCCTAGGGTGAGTGGAGGGCCCGGGACAAATCAGCCCCCGCCATAGGTGTGGGAACTACGGGTGCAGGGGTGCTGCAGCATCATCCCTGGGCTCCCGGCATTATGCGTCCAGGGTCTTGGCTGCCACGCCACGCACTCAGGGTCTTGGCTGCCCAAAGCTCAGGGCCCAGAGCAGTCACCCCGATTCACCATACCCAAGGGACAGCGCTGCTTAAGTCACTTCCTGCCTTCAAACACCCTTCTCCAGTGACAAAGGAAGTAAGCCAATTAAGTCATTTATTTAGACATTTGAAAAAATGTCACCTCTTCTTTGTTCTGTGCACTAATCTTCAGTGCAGAACCATGTGATCTTATTTCTGTAATCCTGTGTCTACTCCCCCCAGCCCCCTCCCTACAGTTTTATTATCTCTCTTTGCATCATGTTCGCAATTAGTTTGTAAATTTCTCGGGGCAGGGATCTTGTTATTAATCTGCATTATGAGGTGCCTGGTATATTCATGGGTGCCGAAAAAAACAACAAAACTGTCTTCTAGCATCTGAAGGATCTAGCTCATAAGCCCGAACTCTGTTGTCCTGTGTGTGAACAAGTTGTTTCAGACAGACTCTAAGAATGACTCTCTGTCCATGCTGAGGTACTCCTGAAATGGAGGTATCTTCACTTTCACATGCTTGCCAATATTGTAAAATGATCCTCTCATTTTCAGTTCTTTTGTTTTTCTTAATCATAACTGTTACTTAACTAATGGTTGAAAAAGATTATCTGCTGTTTTGTAGTACCTGATGTTAAGAACACTGGGGGGAGAGTTTATAATCTGAAAGAACCCCCTGCAAAATAATTCTTCAGATATTTATACATACTTTAAACAGAGCTATTGCTATGTTGAAATATAGAGAGCATGTTACTTAGCTGTGTAGTGTTTTAAAGGCTCTGTTGTTTTCATACCATTGATAGAGAAGCAGGATACTAATTGTTGTTTTTTTCCTCCCCTGCTGAATGACTAATGAATGAAATGCTTTAAATGTTTAGTAGTTTGGTATAATGACTGAAGAAATGCAACTAGCCACTCACATTTTTCTACACAATTTTTAAAACAACCAGCAAAATACCAGGTGTTGAAGATGCATGAGAATACAATACCTGAATTGTATTTTTTTTTAAATCTATAAATAGATCTTGTACTGCACAGCCCATAAAAACTTTTATTTCCTCACACTGCAGTAAAGGCTCAGGGGCTGTATAATTATCATACTTTATTCTTTCCCGCTGCAGAAAAATGGATGCTGCACTGCTGGCTAAACATTACTCAAACTGATGGTTGAACCTCCTGTAAGGGGTTGAATGCCCTCAGTTCTGATGTCAGTGGAGGGTGCTCAGCACTTCACAGGAGACTCTCTGCACCTTGCAGGATTGGGTCCTTTGGGTTTTTTTAAAGCATTTGTATTCTTAGATTAAATAAATTGAATTTGATAATTAACCCCCAAGTGTACCTAGCAAGTGTGTGGCAGTACCAAATGTATATGGTCTCTAATTACATTCTTTAGGATAAGAAATGTTTTTCCCCCTATTCCCTCCCTGAATAAGATTAATTTGAAAGATGTTTAATGTAGCAGTTCAACATCCATTTTCTGCAGCAGGAAAGAAGAAAGTGTGTGTTTGATATCAAGCTCCCAATATGCATCTGAAATCATAGGGTGCTGCTGGGGAATAAAAGTTTTTATGGTCTGTGCAGAATTGCATCTATTTATACAGGATTTTTTTAAAAGGAAATATTCAGTTCAGATATTGCATTCTCATGCATATTTAACACCTGGTCTCTTTTTTTTGATTTTGTAGAGTAACGTTTGCTCCTGGTTGAATTTTTGCACTCATGATACCAGATCATTTAAAGCATTTCACTCATTACTCATTCAGTAGGGGCGAGGGAAAGACACAAGAAAACCAGTTAGTAATTCACCTACCTCTCTGTCAATAGTGTGAAAATGAAAGCGTTTAAATGCATCACATGCTGTGAATAACATGCTGTCTATATTTGTAACGTGGCAATACCATATGTATAAAGAGCTGAAGCATTACGTTGCAGGGAATTGTTTCAGACTACAAATTCTCCCGTCAGGGTTTAAATAGAGGTGGACAGGAAACAGTTTTCCCATCCTGTGAGGATTTTGAAAACATTTCCAATCCCAAATTACAGCAAAAACGTTGAAAATTTTCATCAGGCAAAAATGCCCATCCTCCTACCCCCAAATCAGATTGGGTCAATTGTTTTAATTTTTGACCTTTTTTCGAAGTTATAAATTAACTTAAATTTCTAAATAAATGGTTGTTTCAACCTGAAAACCAGAAATTTTTCAGTTCAGATATGTCAAAATGGCATTTTTTTTCAAAAAAAATTTCGAAACAGAAAATTTGTCAAAGCCGACCCTTTCCAGTGAACAGTTTTGTTCACTGACTTGGCATTTTTCAATGTGAGACGTTTTGTAAAAATAGTTCCCAACCTTCTCTAGTTCTGACTGCATAGTCTAAGTAAACATCAGGCTCTTCAGAGCAACTGATGAGCTCCCTAACTAAATGCTGAAAAATTTGAATATGTTGATAATTGTTTAAGAAAACAAAATACCAGAAAGCATAACTGGCCTCTCAACTGGTGAAAATGAAGCTGCCTTAGCTTGAGAGGTGGGCCATTATGAATGGGTTCATTCCTGCAAGCCTCATGGAAATCACTCATTCCCACACAGGGCATCAGTTCGGGTTATGAGCTTCTTTCCTCAGCCAGCAGGAGACACAATTACTTTATGGCACTCGAGTATAGCAGATCGCTCATAATGCAGAAAAAAAAAAACTCTATCATGAGGAGCTAGCTGGCAAACTAATCAACTTCAGACATAAAGCAATGTGTGGGGCTAGCATGACCGTCAGAAGCAGCTGCAGGTGGAGAGACAGGGTAACAGAAATAAAGTGTCACAGTTACTCACTCAAGGCTATTGGCTAGCATGAAGAAATAAAGACATTTTTATATTCGGTGTTTAAATGTCCTGGTTGGCTCACTTCTTGTCACTCTCAGGGGAGGGGATTCAAATGAGAAAGAGATGTTCAGGTGTATCAGCTCAGTTCTATGCATTGAGAGTTGGCAAGGAAGAAAGCGTAGGAATAGTTGTAAAAGTCGACAAGTGGATTATCTGAGCTGGCATCGTTGAGGTGGAAGGAGGGCAGTGTCATTCAAAAAATATTGGATTGAGTTTTGTAGGACTTCGAAAGTAAGGACAAGAAGCTTGAAGTTGATGCTGTGGAGAAGGGGAACTAGGGGAACATCTGAAGAAGGATGACATGGTCTGATCAGTTGGAGATGAGAGTGCTCGTTACTAGGGCCCTACCAAATTCACAGCCATGAAAAACACGTCACAGACCATGAAATCTGGTCTTTTGTGTGCTTTTACCCTATACTATACAGATTTCACGGCGGAGACCAGTGTTTCTCAAATTGGAGGTCCTGACCCAAAAGGGAGTTGCGGGGAGGGTTAAAGGTTATTTTAGGGGGGTCACGGTATTGCCACGCTCACTTCTGTGCTGACTTCCGAGCGGAGCGGCCGGGAGAGCAGCAGCTGTTGGCTGGGCATCCAACTCTGAAGGCAGCGCCCCGCCAGCAGCAGCACAATAACCTTGCAACCCTCCTCCCCAACTCCTTTTTGGGACAGGACCCCTATAATTACAACACCATGAAATTTCAGGAGAAATAGCTGAAATCATGACATTTAAGATTTTAAAAATCCTATGACCATGAAATTGACCAAAATGGACTGTGAATTTGGTAGGGCCCTACTGATTACCTTCCAGGAGACATTCAGCGTTGTGCAGGGTCAGGTCCCAAAATGGTTGTAATGTGTAATAATTTTTCCCCATTCTGAAAAAATATATAATTCAAGCACTAACAGGTCTAATTTATACGTTAAATCACTGGAGTTACAATTACTCTAGCCAGACTAGCAATTCTTTAGTAATCCAAGGATGCTGTGGTGGTATTAATTTCATTTAATGGGAGGTAAATGTCTCTAGGCTTATACTGGGAAAAGTTCAAGTGTGCATTTTTATGTTCACAAAGGTTTTACGTCCTAATTTTAAAATTAAACAAATGCAGCTTACAAGTCCTAAGCAAAGTTTAAAAGGAAAATAACTTTTCAAGACGAGAAAACTGCTGGGCTAATCAATCACTGTTCAGAAATGGTCCATTTTACTGTACAACAAGCTCCACAACAGTCGAATTTTCTCCTTTTAAGAATAATTAAGGTTGTATGTAGTGATGATCCCCTGCATTTTACGTTTCTGTTTTACTTGGTGGCAGTGGGGTAGCTTAAGCAAGTACTGCGGGACTGATTAGTGTGTTCATGTGTCCTGTTTTTCTGCTGTGACTCTGTCTCACAGAAGCACTTAGTACCTCAATTAAACGTGTGCATCCAGTCCCAATACTATTCCAGTGTGAAGTTAATATTTTTCTGACTGCATAAGGGAATAGAACAGGGAAGCACTGACAGCGCTAGGAGAATTAATAATTATTTGATAGCTGTCATTTAAAATAATCAGTGCATTGCTTTGTCAGTGTTAGACTCTTTAGTTATAAACCCACTATGCCTCCAAATCTGTGTACATTCTGTCTTTATAAACATACATCTCAATGCAACATGCTTTTTGGTTATAATTTGTTGTTACTTGTCATACAGTAGTGACAAGGGGCCTGGGCTGTGTAGTGGTAGGTAGTACTGTACAAGCATTTTGGTCTCTAAAAGGGGTATTCACTTTTTGAAGGGTTATAAACTTGGTGACTGTTGAATAAAGGGAAATATTTTAAGTTATCACACATCATCAACTTTGTATTATAGTTCTCAGATGTCTTTAGTAGTTGTGATGCCACAGCAAGGTTAAGGTGATGGAAAAACGTATAATTCATAAACTATTGCATTTGGCTATTTGGGGCCGCGGGGAGAAGACAAAAATGAGTCTGTGTTTGTAGGTATGTTTTTAAAAAGATATTTTTAGTACAAGTCTTTCGAGTCAATATACAGGATCCACAGCATACCAGTGCTCCATAGTGGCCCACAAGAAGCAGTTGCAGTAGTCCATGTTGTTGTTGTTTTTAAAAGTACCTAAATGGAGCATAATCATGCAATGAACAATAATCACAGTGATCTTTCTACTGCGTACAGATGTGGTCCCCTCATCTCAAAAAAGATATACTGGCATTAGAAAAGGTTCAGAAAAGGGCAACTAAAATGATTACAGGTTTGGAACGGGTCCCAGATGAGGAGAGATTAAAGAGGCCAGGACTTTTCAGCTTGGAAAAGAGGAGACTAAGGGGGGATATGATAGAGGTATATAAAATCATGAGTGGTGTGGAGAGAAAAGTTATTTACTTGTTCCCATAATATAAGAACTAGGGGCCACCAAATGAAATTAATGGGCAGCAGGTTTAAAACAAATAAAAGGAAGTTCTTCACTCAGCGCACAGTCAACCTGAGGAACTCCTTGCCTGAGGAGGTTGTGAAGGCTACGACGATAACAGGATTTAAGAGAGAACTGGATAAATTCATGGAGGTTAAGTCCCTTAATGGCTGTTAGCCAGAATGGGTAAGGAATGGTGTCCCTAGCCTCTGTTTGTCAGAGTGTGGAGATGGATGGCAGGCGAGAGATCACTTGATCATTACCTGTTAGGTTCACTCCCTCTGGGTCACCTGGCATTGGCCCCTGTTGGTAGACAGGATACTGGGCTGGATGGACCTTTGGTCTGACCCAGTATGGCCGTTTTTATGTTCTAGTCATCTTATGCGTGTCTACAAGGGACCTCTCTTAATTTCAGACTTGTCACCCATGCAGTCTTTTTTAAAGGAATGGATGTACACCCCCAACCTCTCTCCCTTCCTCTCCCCCCCCCTCCACCCCCCCCCCCCCAAAAGCTCTTAATGTTGAGGTTACTGTAGTAAAACAATATAAGCAAGGCACTTCAGGAATAAAGTTGTCAGATTGTTTGACTTGTTCTAATTGTATTTCAAAGATCTCAGATCATTATGTTTGTTTACCATGTTATGTTACAGTAGCTACAGTAAACACTGCAATGAATCTGTTACATAGTGTCCCCCCTGTTCCCCACCCATCCCTCTGAGAGGTTCACTAACTTCTAAGGGAGCCCTAAGAACCCTCTTTTAGTTGATGTACTAGAATGCGTTCTCAGCTCTTGTTTGTTGTTTATATTGTCTATATACTCCACAGCCTTTGCAGTCACTCTCCCTGGCAGATTCCAAGCTGAAGACTGAGCTTACCATAATTATCAATGCATTGGGCAGCAATACTTCTCTTACAAAAGTGGATATTAGTGGGAACGGAATGGGAGACATGGGAGCAAAGATGCTAGCAAAAGCCCTACAGATAAACACCAAGCTCAGGTATAGCTTATTTGCATTAGAAAGGTTGTATGTTTAATAATGTTGTCATCCCTGTTGCCAGCACTCCCTTTCTCCTGTTTTCTCTTATGCAACTGACAGGAAAGTCACCTTGCAGGGTTATCAGTTCCCCAATCACCATCCTTTTTATTTAAAATAAAAATTAAGTAAATTCTCCCTGCAAAAACCTCTACAAATAAAATACATTTATTTGTGAGAATTTTAAACCGCAAAAATCTGGAAATTCTCCTTTAAGGTGGCTGTCTTAAGTTTAAATTAAATCATTTGACCACATCCATCAGTTAGTAGTGGAGGAACCAGTTTAGACAGAATAAGAATGGATACAATCCTTTCGTGATCCCTCAAGCAAAATCTAAATCCTTTTAAAGTTCAGAAGTAGCAGGATTTTAGAACTGCTTCTTCTGTGGCTCCTCTTGGTTTTCCCTGGGGGGCCGTGAGCAGGTTTCAGGGGGTCTGCCAAGCAGGACCAGTGTTAGACTCTCTGGGGCCCGGGGCAGAAAGTCTAAGCCCTGCCATGCAGGGCTGAAGTCTGGGACCCTGAGCCCTGCCACCCAGGGCTGAAGCAGAAGCCTGAGCAACTCAGCTTCATGGGGTGTGCCGTGGGGCCCCGGGCAACTGCCCTGCTTGCTACCCCTTAGTGCTGGCCCTAGCTTTTATATGCAGAGAATCAGTTATTGTAGCGCAGGTGGGCCATGGAGTGTTTATAGCATATTGTGGGGGCGGGGAGGGGCTCAGAAAGAAAAAGGTTGAGAACCCCTGCTGTAATGAAAGCCTACTGCAGTGCATGTCTGTGAAGAGGAACGTTTAAATGTGGTGGAGGTACTGTAACTGAGAAATCTCTTGCCTGTGTAGGTTTAAATTAATAGCGGTCAACGTGTGTTCTCATTTTTAGTGAGGTTGCTGCTTTTGATGTATTACAAATAGAAAATATAATGCAGGATCAATTCTACATTGGAAGCAAGGTAGACAGAATAGCCTAGTAACTCTGTCCTTTATTTCTATTATTCTAAGGTTTTAATGAGTAGCTAAATTTATGTTTCTAAATGATTTTGCCCTTTACTGTGTATTTTTGGACACACACAACTGCATAACCTTACAATACAAAACTGCATTGGAGATTACTGCTCTGTTCAGTTTGTTTAAAAAGGGGAACTGCTTTTATTAATTCAGTCTCTGAGCTTTGTACAATTTTGTTTCCCAACAGAACCGTAATATGGGATAAGAATAATATCACCGCACAGGGCTTCCAGGACATAGCAGTGGCATTGGAAAAGTAAGTTTAAAGGAAGATAACTGATGCAAGAGGAAATCAAGAAATATCTCCTAACAGTGCTGGGCAGGAGACAATGGGATTTAAGGGTGCTCAGCACCTCTCATTTTGGGGCCTGTTGGGACTAAATCTAAAGTAAAGTTTATGAATTCACACTGAGCTCAAAAGGGAGGAAAATGGTTCTTTCATTCTTCTTCCATGCTCCAGTGGTAGGCACTATATAATAATGTTAAAATGTGGAGGAGGTTGTATTAAACTCTTTTTTCTCTCCATTGATCTATGTTCTTAGCAGCCATAGTTTGTGCTTTAAAAGAAATTAGTTGTCTGAATGAAACTCTGTGTCCAATAGTCATCACCATAAAATCAGCATTTTGGTCTGTGTATCCATCAAGTAAAAGCTAATAATGAGGGTTTTGGGAACTGCAGTTGTTCATTATAATCCCTATGAAGGTGTGTAATTTTGGGATCGTTGAGATCACATATGCAGTAGCATCTGTTAGAATGACAGACTGAATTACTTTGATCTATATCCATCTCTGTCACTTTTCTGTATGTGATTATGTTTTTCAGGGGAAAAATGCAGATTTTAAATTAAGCAGCGATTGGAGTTGTTTCATATCATTAGATCCTATAGACAGGGAACAAAGAGTCTTTTGAAGGTGAAGATAATAGACAATTGCTAGTCTCCAGACAGGATGTTTTGCAAAAATGTACAGCTATTTGAGGTAGTATCTTAATCCTCTGTAGAATCATAACTCTTGCAGTTGGAGTTCATCAACCAGATTTCTGTTATTGGTATAGGATGCATTCATTTCCCTCAGTTTCAGTTTGTGCTTCATTTCAAAATGGAATCAGTTGTACTGATGGAGGAAATTCATAGGAATGGTCTATAATTAGAAAGTAATTTTGGAGTGATTCAAGTGATATTAGTGAATAATTAAAAGAACTTGGAAAGGCTATTTATCAGCTTGCAGACCTTTATTCTTTATAGAGCAGCAACATGCATTTACAGGAGAAGTCTGATCAGAAAATATTACATATTTTTCCTGTTAACATGAGGTGCTTTTCCCCTTCAGATATGCTCAGGTAAATAAACAGAAGAGGGATCCTAAAGCCAGAGGAAATGAACTAGACAGGAAAAGTAAATGGGGCAGATAGTGCTTTTTATAGACGTGACATCTCATTTACTTAGCGTGAAAGCTTAGGTCATCTTCTGTCATCCTTAATGTTTTAATACCACAGACAGTATCACAGCCCAACTCATGAATAGCGAAGCTTGAAACTCTGAAGACTGGGATTTCTGTCAGTGTTTGCTGAAAACAATTAGCCTTTAAACAAATTCATCTCAAAGACATATTGGGAACATCTTCCTCCATATGTTTCACAGAAATACATGAGACTTTGCTAGTTTTCTCGGAGAAGATAAATGTCACCCTTAACAGAATGTATTGTAAAAATATTAGATATTTTGAAAAATGTTGCTGAGACTAGATTTTTGTATTCCTACACTGGCAAAGCCAGGCTTCTGTAGTGCCATGAGTCTAATTGCACAAGATATGGAAGGAAAGCAATATAACACATGCATTTTTAAAATGTCGAAATTAGATATATTTTTCCCTTTTATGTGAAGGTCCTGTGACCTAAATGGGATTTCTGCTATGCAGTTCTATAGGATCAGTCAAAAGAAATACAGAAAGGATATCATTGTCTGTTAAGTTTTATATAAAATGTGAGTAATTTCTGTAGAATTTGGTTAAGGCCCTGGTTCAACAAAACACTTAAGAATGTAGTTGTCTATCCCCATGCAACAAGGCCCATACTTATATTCCATTGGCTTTAATAGAACTTAAGCACTGGCTTATGTGCTTTGCTGAATCAGAGCCTAAATTTCTGTAGAATTGTATGGTACTCAGCTTTATAGGACTTTCCATAAGAACTTATAAGAGAAATATCTCAATTTCCAAGCCTAATATTGCAGGAAGAGAAGCAAGTGCTGTGTACCCCCTGGGGAGCTGGGACTCTTCCCTTGCCTGTGGTATCCAGTTCAGATCACAAGACTGGAAGTATAAACTGACCATAAACCTATTCCTGTTAGAGCAGAGTAAACAGTGAATGTTATTGCAGTAACTCTGCAGTATGGGGCAGGAGTCCTGGAGAAAACATAGCATATAACAATATCATGTAGGATTATTGTAATGTGTGATACAAAGGGGCAGAGGTAGGGTTCTATGGACATCCTTCACTTCAGCGTTTCCTGGCCTTTGAGTGCTTCTCTGCAAAACTTAACAATTCTTTTAATATAGGTTTATTGGTAGGGAGTGTAATAATACACTGGATAAGCAAAGCAACACGTGTTTCAAACCTGGAAATGGACTTTATTGGATTAATGAGTTATTAGGGAAAGCTGTTCTTGTTATTAGAGAAAAATGGAGCTTGAAGAAGGAAAATAACAAGCATGAAGGGATGTTTGAGACTTCAAAGGAAGCCAAGAAAAGAGAAGTAGAGTGTGAGGATAAATATTGGTTGGTCTGATGATCAAAGTTTCGTGCAAGCTTTAAATTCTTTTTTTCCCCCTAGAGTTTAATTCAGAGATGAAAATAAATTAACATTCCAGAACAATTTTGTGTGTCGGGAAATAAATGGATTATGGAATTTTTCATAAGATGCTGTTCATCTAAAGTTCTAGCCTCATGATTATACCCATGGAGTCTCCTTGTGTTTCATATCTTTTTCTTGTCCTGGGGGCTCAAGCCTTTGCTTATTGATTGTAGCATATAAGCACTAGTAATTATAGACTGCACTGAACGTGCTATAGTAAATGACAAACCGCTGCTCGAAATCCACATGTTTTTTTAAAAAAAAAGAGCCTTTTTCCCCCCTGCCAGGTACTTTCAACAGCTTCCTTAGCAACTATCCATCTTGAGGTCTGTTATCTCTGATATTTAAAAATAGTCCATCCTAATGGAGGGCCAGTTATTGACTATTCTATAGCACATGGAGACACACAAGCTTTTGTGGTGTGGACAATTCTTTTGAAAGATAAGGCAGTAAAATATAGGAAATAATTATATAAAATAATATTGGGTTGTGGTTGCTGCTGTATACGTTTTGGCAATTGCTATTAAAGAAAAATGCAGCAATTAGTTGCAGCTCAAGTAGCTGCATATATAGTAATATGTTAAATAGTGAATTTCACACCCGCTTGTGGAATTCTCTCTTTCTTTCTGATTATTTCCATTCAATAGGAGCTGATAATTCCTGGTCTTTCTTGTAAGTAGAAAAAAAGGTAACCCAACTCCCGGGGGGAAAGTTTTCAAAAACATAAACGGCAGCCTAGTCATCCAACTCCCATTGAAAGTCCATATCTTTACCTAGTGTATAAATATCTTTCTCTCTCTAATTAGATATAGGAGGAAAATTTTCAAAGGCACAAAAGGAAGTTAAGTGCCCAGCTCCCATGGACTTTCAGAGGCAGAACCTTTGTATCTTTGAAAATCTCCCCCTATATCTAACTAGAAAGAAGAGTAAGGTTCCATTCCTGCAAATATGCATGTGCTTGACTTTAGTGTGGCTACTCATGGAAGTAAAGTTACAGACATGTGCAAGTGTTTACAAAATCAGGGACAGAATTATTGGCAAAAAAAACTAGGAGCTGACTTTATTTGCTACTTTATGCCTTATAATTATATGTAGTAATTAGATTATTGTCTCTCATTACAGTAAAGGTTTGGTTTTTTTATTTTGTTTTAGGAATTATACTTTAAGGTTCATGCCAATACCTATGAATGATGCTTCTCAAGCACTTAAAACAAACCCTGAAAAAACAGAGGAGGCGCTGCAAAAGGTATTACATATACAATTCACTCTCAGAAAAAATGAGTAATAACTTCATGTGGTTGTAAATTGGCTGAGTAAGAATTCTTTGCTAGATTCATTGAGTATTTCATTTACATGGACATGCATGAACATGTGGACAGGTTATGGTAATCAAGAATCATAACTGCATGGAAGGCTCTGTGTTCAAAATGATTCATTTGAGCTGAGCCATAGAATGCAATGGCTTAATAACAACGAACCACAAAATAAGGAAATACTGATTAAACTGTGTGTGTGCGCACATGCGCGCATGTATATGGTTAGAAATTGGCACGTGTGTGTATTTCTGTGTATTTAGATGGTTTTGTGCATTTTATTGCTGTTGAAGCGCAGAGAGTACTCAGCACAGTACAAGACACAAAAGACTGAGAGAGGCTGTTGTGGAATGTAGACTCGTTTTTAATTTGATGGGTAGATATCAGCATATTTACTTGATGTGTTCACGTTACGTAAACACCACACACACACCATCAAAAATTAATTTAACTGAAGTGATCTCTTGGATAAGGACTGTGTTGGCAAAAATTTGTCTGTAGCTGTCTAAATCTCATGGATTATAGAACTCCCAACTTTTAATACAGTCAGTCATGCAGGCTCTACAGGAGTCATCTTGTCTATCAGGAAAAAAAAACATGGTCTGCAACTTTTTAATGAGTTGGGTTTTTTTAAAATAAGGCTGGGGGCATAAAAACTCACAAAGCTGTGATTAAGTAATGTAAGTATGTGATCCTTACGAGCCAAAAACCTTTCTGTTAAGTGATCTTCAAATCGAAAAATACTGCTTTTTTTTCCTTGATGATGTACATGGATGGTCTGAATTCTGCTTCTTTTTTAACACCTGAAGCATATGGGCTTATATCCCTTACGTTAGACAGATTATAATATTTTCATAACAGTGGATATTCCTTTTATCAAGAAAAAGGGAGATCTTTTCAAAATCTAATGAAGCTCTTGGCCTTAATGTTATCTTGTGGCAATGAGTTCTATGGCTTACTTATGCACTATATATGAAGTATTTTCTTTTCTCAGTTTAACATTTATTCACAGGATATACAAGACCTCAGTTTGTTTGGCTTCTTTTGTTATTAAACAACTTTTCAGGCATTTTTTTTATACATCATGAAGAAACAAAAACAACAACAACAAAAAAGTACAGTCATCTTTAAAGTAGATCTGGGTGAAATTTTTCAGGCCAATAGTTTATTTGTTGAAAAATGCTGTTTTAGTGGATCCAAAATTATTTGCAAATTTGACATGAATTCACGGAATAGTTTTGGCCCAAATATTTTTTGTGGGGACTTAGATGCCACCCACAAAGCAAAGGTGGTGGTGGCCAATTTATAAGTTTTAGCCCAGTGGTTAGAGCTCTCACCTGAGATACGGGAGATCCAGGTTCAGATGCCCCTTCTGCCTGATGTGGAGCAGGGATTTGAACTTGAGTCTCCCCCATTGCAGGAGAGTGCCCAAGTCACTGGGTGGGTCTCTCTCAATCTCCTGTTGAAGCTCTTTCACTTTGTATAAATAATTAGTTTTTGAAGCAGGGACTTGAACATGGGTTTCCCACCACCAGGCTAGAGTCATTTTGCTCTTTTTTCCTTGGCCCAATGCCTATTCATGGTTATTCATAGTGGAATTTGGTTTCACCAAATCTGAACTTTTTCTTTTTCTTTTTCCTTTCAGAACTGACAGTGAATTGAAAAATTAGTTATTGACCCATCTTTACTTTAAAGTGCACATTATCCTTTAAGTTGTTGTTTGAGCTTTTCACAATAGCTTGAGTAGTTGTAAAAGAAATGTGTACAGTATCTTGTATGCATCTAATTTCTAGTATAGATCATCATGGTGTTAAAGACAATATTTTAATGAGAGAGAAAAATGGTAGCTCATCCCCTTTAGACAACTTTCGAACATTAAATGTGTAAAAATGAATAATTGGCCATATCAAGAACACTTCATCGGCAAAATGGGTAAAGAGCCCTCCAAATTTATTCAAAACACCAAGCCAAATTTTACAACTTATAGATGTTCTAAAGCAAACACCTAAAATGGGACATTTTAGTGGGCCAACAGTTAAAGTCCAAATAGATATTTTAACAATTTGTAGCTTTGTTTTTTAAACAAAAAAATGCTCATGCACCAGGATGCTTGTTAGAAATTTTGTAACTTGAAATCAATGACTTTTATACAATACTGTAAAGCCGGGGTTTATCCTGGCACAGCTGACAGCCCTAGCTATGATAGCATAGAAGTGCTATTATAAAAATATGTAAGCAGTATTTGTTTTTTAAATTTTCTGCAAGTGTATTTGTTTTCACTTTTCCCAGTGGTGTTTCTTAGGTTTACCTGTCTGATGTGAAGATATGTTCTCACTTTGTTTCCTAGTTGCAGAGGACTACATAGAATATTTAAATATCACATGAAAAATGTTAGGTATATGTTGAGGTGGATCAAGGGTGTTAATTGTTTTATTTTTTGTTTATTTGCTCCTAATAGCTCTTAACTTTATAACTCTTCAAGGCCCCCAAATCAGCAACATACTTAAGCACATGCCTAACTTTAAATTAGTGAAAAATCCCATTTGAAGTCAGTGGGACTACTCACATGCTTAACTAACTTTCTGAATCAGCACCTAGATAGTAAAAGTTTACTTGAAAGAGAAATATTGAAAGTGAAAGATGGGGAGAGTAAAAGCAGTATCCTAATCTGACTTTTACTTTTAGATAGAAAACTACTTGCTTCGTAATCATGAGACCAGAAAATACCTACAGGAGCAGGCATACAGGCTGCAGCAGGGCATCGTCACCAGCACCACACAACAGGTGAGAGCCTTGTGCTTTGCTGATAGCTCTTCCTGTATTAAATGACTGCCTCCGGGCCAAATTGTTCTGTTTACACCGGCTGAAAGAAACATTTGGCTTTGACAGCCTGGTTGGTTTTCAAAAAAAGTTGTCACTGCCAAATTCTGCACTATGGAAGCTGCAGAAAGACCAAGTTTTTGCAGAAGCACCTATGTGCTACATGGACAGGTGCTGTGCAAAAGCCTAAATTGAGCGAGAAAGAGCGTGTGTATCATGTTCTCTGCTGTGCCTCCAGGAGGTGCAGTACAGAAGATTCAGCCCTGAGGCAGTGAGGAAAAGGGTGACTTTAAGCTCCCTTTGTGCTCTCCAGCTTCTGGGCTGCTGCATGGGCTAAAAAGGCCCAGGTGTAACTTAGGAAGTTATGAGTGGTGCTCTAGTGCAACCGAAGCCAGGGTGGTTTTGATGGCAAGTGCTATAACTCTGGCACCTCCCACCGTGGCATACCTCCTACACCAGAGCTTGCAGGAGGGCCAGCAAACGGGGTGTAGGGTGATCCTTGGCAGCCCAATACAGTGCCTGCCCCCGAGCAAGTCTTTCCTGGCTTCTTACAGGTTGTTTACATCTCCGATACACCACCAGGGCAAGGTGGCAGAAGATGGATATGACAAAATGGCTTTTACTTTGAAACTCTCTTAGCCGCTTGGTATTCCAGTGAAACTCCAAAGCAACTGGAGGAGCAGAGCAGCCTTATTCTAATCCTTAGTGTAACCAGTAAAACGATTGCCTCTCCTTATTTTCTCTGTACAATCTTTTTCTGACTTGTGATTCAGAAGTTTTTTCTTCTCGCTCCATTATATGACAAATCAAATGTGACAACATTGTATTATTAGAGCCTGAAACAATTTTCCACCCTCTTGACAGAGAAAATGATGCACAAGGATGTACTGGCATTAAAAACTGCAAAGGCAATGCCTTTTTATTTTATTTTAGTTGTCCTTCATCTAGTCCATTAGCATCGTTTTCATGTAAATAATTTCCTGTGACATTGTTTAGATCTTTTTACAACTTAACCGTTTCCCTTTTTTCCCCAGAATAAAAGCGCACACACTCTCTTCAATATATATAAACATGTGTAACTACGGAACCTCAAGGGAGTTCATCTTCACTATTTTTATGCTGTATATAAATTACTCCTATATGGTATGTGATCAGGAGTGAATAATCTAGTTCATCCTGTGTCACTGCATGGTTATTCCCCCAGTATATTCTCTGTGGATTTGTCCAGTCCAGTTTTTTTAATTATCCCAGCAATGGAATTTCCCCCCAGTCTAATAGTTATTTAGTTGTTTGTAAAGCCCTTTGAAGAGGAGAAGCACTATAGAGCAGCAAAGAAAGAAGGTGCTGTGGACGCACTGCTGTACTAGTTGCAGTTTGAAAAATGTTGAATCTACAAATATTACATGATCAGGCATGTACTTGGTTGGGGTTTCAACTTGTTAGGTGGATACCAATTTTAATGAATTCACTTAAACTCTCTGTATTGTCCATGTCCTTTTATAAGTGCTTCCTGGCCATACCCCCGATTCCTTTAGTCACAAGTGACTGTTAAACAGAACATGTGGCTCATGCCTGCCAGGCATATTGGTCTGTCTTGCCCATCTCATAAAGGCACACCTACACTACCTTCCCACTCTGTGCTTGGAATATTTTGTATTGAAAACAAGTATTGAGCATGTGATTCAAATACATAAAGCTTGATATAGTGCTTTGTGAAAGATCTGGGGCAGCTTTCTGCTTTGGTAGCCACAGATCCCAAATGAGTATTCTTTGTGACTGAAAATATCTACTGTGCGAAAGAAATTCCCAATGCTTACACAGTAATGTTTTGTTCAGACAATAGAAATCATTGCTAGTGTTTGAACTGGTCATGGGGGAGCTTAGTGTTACTGTGTCCAAGTTCTTGGAACAATTCAGTAACCTTCACACCGAGTTTTATGGTTGGTCAGTGTTTTTGTGCCATGCCAAAAAACAAAACAACCCCACCCCAACCCTGAAAAGATAACTTACAGCTGTGGGGAAAAACAAAATTAATAATAATTAATAATAAATAAATAATGTGGTGGTGGTTTGTTTGGACCTTTTTTACTATAGTAAGAAATATATGTAAATTTTTTAAACCAGGAACGTATGTACACACACAGACTCTGATCATGCAGTCCTAGTACTTTTGCATCCCAACAGCAATTCCCACCAGGTTCATTTTGATTTGGAATCTGGGCTGAATCCCACAAAGACTGATATTTAACTTTTTGTTTGTTCAGCATCACTTCTTTGCAATTTAACCCCTTATCTACTTTTACATCTGCTATTTCCTCTTCGTTTTTTTCTTTTGTTCTGAGTAGATGATTGACAGAATATGTGTTAAAGTGCAAGATCATCTCAACTCCTTAAGAAATTGTGGTGTGGATGCTGTACAGGAAGACCTGAAATCCGCAGAAAGGCTTATGCGGGATGCTAAGAACTCCAAAACAGTAAGCCCTGCTGAGCATTTAATATTTGGTTGTGCTGAGGAGGCTAGTATAAAAAGCTTTGTAAAAGAACTATAACCCTGATTCAGCAAAGCACTTAATTACATACAAAGTCCCTCTCTTTTTCCAGGGCTTATAATAATGTATCACATGAGAGTATTTTTCAGAGTATATGAACTGGTTATTATTTAAAAATGAACTTTCAATAAATATTTAAATGAATATAGTCATTTCCATCAGTTTGTTCAGGATTGAAGGTAGTTGGCTGAAAGCTAACTTTTAAAGTTGTTATATCTATCTTACAGCTATTACCAAATCTGTACCATCTTGGTGGAGCTTCTTGGGCAGGAGTGAATGACTCATTATCCAATCCGATACAGGAGACACTGGAATCCATGGCTGGGGAAGTCACGAGGGTTGTGGATGAACAACTTAAGGTCTGCATGTAGGGTTTTTTCTAATATACCTTGCATATACAAATGATAACTAAACAGAGGGGTGCAATTGCATCACGATTTTCCATTGCTATTGTGAACAAAAGAGTATATCTCATGCACGTTATGAGAACTAGAAAACCCATCAAACTTCAGTTATATTCTTGATGTTGGTTTTGGCATATTATGTGCTTATTGCCTGGGTGGCTAATCACTAAGACATTTTTCTTAGTAAGAAGTACAAAATTCACTTAAATGTTTGGCACAGAAAGAAAAGGAGGAGGGTACACCACCTTGTATCAAGCCAGGTATTGGCACTTCCACCCTGTCTTGTGGTTTTGCCAGAGGAGGGCAACTTTTAGATTGCAGCTGAGACTGTAGGAGAGTTATACTGAATGAGGGAATCTCCCAGGCACCCTAGAAAGCCCCTAGAAACTTTCTAGGATGTACTTGCCAGTCTGGGTGCCCCAATGGAGTGGAAGTTGTGAGCACCATGTGCTGAGAAGACTCTGCTGCTAGGGAAGATCTATCAGCAGAAACTTGGTCTGTAAATCCGTCCCACCAATTTCACTTCTTTTTGCTTGCATGTCTTTACCACAAGGCTTCCTTCTAGGAGCTCCCAGTCAGTTGCTGTCCATCTTTTCAAGGGGGATCCTTTTAAATGTTTCTTACCAAACCTGCAATTCTTCAAGTAGGAATTAATCCCCAATGATCCGCAATCACTCAGCTTCCCACCTGCTTAATCATTTGAAACTATATACTAGGTCCTGTGCTATAGTTAAAGGAGCTGAGGAAGAGAAGTGCATCCCACATAGTTCATATGTTTAAAAAAAGAGATCTACATTAGATCCAGCAAAGGGACAAGGTGGAAGATTTTTTCAATTCTGTGAAGGAGCATTTGAAAAGTATAAGAATGTTGTTAGGGGTGGGGAGGGATTAACCCGTTCATACCATTGTCCTATTCACCAGTAAGCAGCCAGGCTATGTTTGGCTATATTTAAATTTATCAAAGAATCTGAAAATGCAGATTAGACTTCTGAGACAAAAATAAATGCTTTAGTCAGTGGCAATGTAATGAAGAACAGTAATAATAGCACATTAACTTTTTTAATTTAGGAAAAGTAATTAGTAATGAGGAGGAAAATGTTGCGGATTATAGACTATTTTGTTCCCCTCTCCCCTTTATGCGTAATAAGGTGAGGAGTCTATGTATCAGTTTTTATTTTAAATCTCTTTTTGCATAAGAGCTTGTAGAGGTGAAGCGAATCTCTCCACAGGGTTCTTGACCGTAGAGTTTCCAGGCTTAGTCATTGAAATATGCATAATCAGTTCTGTTCTCTGTGCAGGACTGATACATTTAAGTAAGTCCTGTGCCTTTTAAATAGCCTTGTCAAAGAAAAGCTACATTTAGAATTTCATTTACAGAAGCATTGCTTGGTTGTATTGTGGTTTAAGACTGAGGCATTTATGCTTACACATCTTTAAAGCAAATGGCAGTTTTTAAGGTCAAGTTTAGTATCCTTTTACAATTACTTCTATTATCTGTATAGCACCAAGGGTCTGCTAGGTGCCTTATAGATAGCGACGAAGTGAAGTTCCTCTATATATACTTAGGTGTCATTCTTCCAGGTCAAGCTGAAGACTATTTTTTTTCTTTAATTTGAGAAGGGGATTAATCTTTTTTTTTTTGTTCTCTTGGATTGTTTCTGCTGGTTCAAGAACTCTCCTGGTGTTCACCATTTGTTTGTGAACCTAAATAGGAGGCTTATGTAAATTGGCCTTATTGGCATATTGTCCTCAGGACAGAAACTGTGCCAGAAATATTTTGGAGCTCTGGTTTTGACTTCAGTTCCCATAGCAATAAGAGCACACCTTTTCGGGAAGTAGCCAGTGGAAGCTGGAAAAGGTCACCAAAGAACCTTTGAACAAATGGGAAATGAGATTTTTCCCTGAAATGGAAGATAGGGGAGGTGAAGGAAGGAGTGGAAGAAGAATAAGCAGCTTGAAGTTAGTGAGTCAGCAAGGGAAATCACAGCTGAGTTAGAAATCACAGCTGAGTTCCTAGAAAATACTTTGCAAGTTCCTGCAGAGTATCATTGCCAGGCAAAGTCACCTGCTGATGCAAGGAACCCAACGGTTCTTTTTTCAGCCAATGAAGACCTCAGGCAAGACATAAGATCCTGAAGCAAGAGAAGAGACTCTTATATGGCCCAGGGGACTGCTTCATCCAATCCTCCTCAGAAACACCTGTCTCATAGATTTTAAGACCAGAAGAGACCTTATCTTAATTTTAGTAAGGCTTTTGACGCAATCCTGCATGACATTCTCATAAGCAAACTAAGGAAGTGGGGTCTAGATGAAATTATTATAAGGTAGGTGTACAACGAAAGGAGTAGTTATCAATGGTTCGCTGTCAGACTGGGAGAGCATATCTAGTAGGGTACCGCAAGAGTCAATCCTGGCTCTGGTACAATTCAGTTGTTTTCATTAATGATTTGTATAATGGCGTAGAGTATATGCTTTTAAAATTTTCAGATGACATCAAGCTGGGATGGGTTGCAAGCACTTTCGAGGACCAGATTACAATTCAAAGTGACTGTGGCAGACTAGAGAATTGGTCTGAATTAAACAAGATGAAATTCAATATAGACAAGTGCAAAGTACTTCACTTAGAAAGGAAAAATCAAATCAACTACAAAATGGGGAATAACTGGCTAGGTGGTAGTACTGCTGAAAAAGGATCTGGGAGTTAAAGTGGATCACAAATTGAGTATGAGTCAACAATGTGATGCAGCTGCAAAAAGGCTAATATGATTCTGAGGTGTATTAACAGGATTGTTGTATGTAAGCCATGGGAGGGAATTGTTCCACTCTCCTAGGCACTCGTGAGGCTCAGCTGGAGTACTGTGTCCAGTTCTGGGCACCACACTTTAGGAAAGATGTAGAAAAATTGAAGGAGTCTAGAGGGATATGATGGTATTGCCAGGCCCAAACATTCGCAAGTCTTGAGTCAGGCCTCAAAAATCATGGGATTGGCTTACAAATCATGATATGGGTAGGTAGATAGATGCGCACACACACACTTATGTATATAAAATTTTAGTTTATTTCTGTCTCCTGGCTTTGGAGATTTTAGTGTTCACATTTTCTAGCTTTTCTCTGCAACCATGAGGGCTAGAAGCTTTCTTTTTTTTATTTTTATTTTTTTTAATGAAAGTTGAGATTCTCATGTGTAATCACTTGATTCCAGGAGCTGGGCCTTAAGAAAAACAGCTAATTTATTGAGACGTGATAAAATTGCAAGCACTAGCGACAGTGGGGATCAGTCCACACACGTCTGGCTTTGCTCTCAGGCCACATGGAAGGAAGACTCTTCTAAACACCAACAGGGAAGCACAAAAGCCCTTATTTGTTTTTTTAAAAAAAAAAGATTTAAAAATTTGGGCATAGGTTTTAAAAAGTGCTTTCTCTGAAAATATTTTTTTTTAAAAGGTCAAGCTTTAATTTATATGTCAACTGGAATATTTATATGTATTGTAATTGAAATCAATATATTTGAAAATGTGGAAAAACATCAAAAATATTTAATAAATTTCATTTGGCATTCTATTGTTTAACAGTGTGATTCAAAATTATTAATCACAATTTTTTAATTGCAGTTAATTTTTTTGAGCTAATCACGTGATTTAACTGTGATTAATTGACAGGCCTAGTGTGTGTGTGTGCGCGCGTATGTATATATATTATAAATTAATGGTGATTAATCACACTGTTAAACAATAGAATTCCAATTTAAATTTATTAAATATTTTTGGGTATTTTTCCATATTTTCAAATATATTGATTTCCGTTACAACACAGAATACAAAGTGTACAGTACTCACTTTATATTATTATTTTTGATTACAAATATTTGCACTGTAAAAATGATAAACAAATAGTATTTTTCAGTTCACCTCATACAAGTACTGAAGTGCAATCTCTTTATCGTGAAAGTGCAACTTACAGATGTAGAATTTTATTTTTTACATAACTGCACTCCAAAACAATGTAAAACTTTAGCGCCTGCAAGCCCACTCAGTCCTACTTATTATTCAGCCAATCACTAAGACAAACAAGTTTCTTGACATTTACGGGACACAATGCTGCCTGCTTCTTATGTAAATGTCACCTGAAAGTGAGAACATACAATTCACCATCAAGGAGTTCAGTCACAAATTTAATTAACATTTTTTTTTAACAGGCGTAATCAGCATGTTCTCTGGAAGGGTGGTTGAAGCATGAAGGGGCATGTGAATCTTTAGCATGGCACATAAATATCTGGCAATGCCGGCTACAACAGTGCCATGCAAACACCTTTTCTCACTTTCAGGTGACATTGTGAACAAGTAGTGGGCAGCATTATATCCTGCAAATGTAAGCAAACTTGTTTGTCTGAGCGATTGGCTGAACAAGAAGTAGGGCTGAGTGGACTTGTAGACTCTAAAGGTTTACATTGTTTTATTTTTGAGTGTAGTTATATTTTGTACATAATTCTGCATTTGTAAGTTCAATTTTCATGATCAATATATTGCACTACAGTACTTGTATTCGGTGAATTGAAAAATACTATTTTTTTTGTGTTTTACAGTGCAAATATTTGTAATCAAAAATAATATAAAGTGAGCACTGTACACTTTGTATTCTTTGTGGTAATTGAAATCAATATATTTTAAAATGTAGGAAACATCCAAAAATATTTAAATAAATTTAAATTAATTTTTTTAATCGTGTGATGAATTTTTTAATCGCTTGACAGCCCTAGTGTGTGTGTGTGTATATATTGGATATTCTTGCCGGTAGATTCCTGCTCGCCTCTCAGGCAATGTACCTCTGCCTATTTCTGAAATAGGAAATAGTTCACAGTTGTCGCCATCCCCATCTGAGGAGACTCTGGACACCTTTTAAACAAGGAGGGTAGGACTGTGAAAGAAAACTGTGATTCAGAGCACAGATTAGCTGACCGTTGGAGGGTTTATTAGACTTCTTCAACAGAGTTTTCTTCTTTTGCTTCTTAAAAATGCAGAGGTAGTGCTGAGTGTGCAATGGGAACAGATGCATTGTTCTGGTAATTAACCAAATATAGTTTTCCCTAGTTATAACTTTTATATTTACAAAAAAAATATGTGTTTGGTTATCAAATCAGGCAAGTTGTTCCTCTCAGTTTTGTTCTGTAAATGCTTTTAAGATGTGTAAGCATACACAGTGCTGTGATCTCTCCTTCAACTAAAGCAATGCTGTGGAATTTCTGAGGGAGTGTTTGTTTTCTCTCACTTTGTGCTGCAGGCGCTGCTTGAGTCTATGGTGGACGCAGCTGAGAATCTTTGCCCGAATGTGATGAAGAAGACCCACATTCGGCAAGACCTGATTGAGGCCAGCACCGAGAAGATTTCCATTCCACGTACCTTTGTTAAAAATGTGCTCTTGGAGCAGTCTGGAATTGATATCCTCAATAAAATTAGGTATGTTAAAAGCACTATGAAACCTGTCCATAAATACTCTGAAGATGGTTAAAGGCCATGTGTTGAGTTGTCTTTCTGTGTTGCTTGTGTATATGTATATCAGTATGTTTCCTGAACATTCCCACGTAAGAATTCATATAGAAACTGGTATGTCACCATACAGGCCAATTGGCGTGGTCCAGGAAATGCAAATATTTAGGTTTCTACAACAAAGTTAATTGGATCATGTAGCACATATCTAGTATTTGGTATGCCTATTTTCCTTCTTATTTCTGTGGCTTTAAATGACACAATCAACGTAAAAATTATATGTCTGAAATATGTTATCTACTGTTGTTACTGCTAACACCTAAAATTACTATAACTGAAGGAAATTAGAAGATAACAAATACTATTGGCCACTTTACCACTTTATTTTGTGCATTTGATGGCATATTGTGTGTTGCTGGTTTTGCTGTTCTCCCTATTTAATTGGAAGACACTGTAACCCTTTTATGTGGGGGGGAGTTTTGCACAGCAACAAGGATCAGACAAACACATTTAAACATTTGAAAATAGGATATTCAAGCCACTAAAATTGGAAGGGGAATGCAGAGGCAGGTATAGCACTTTAAACTACTTGTAATTAATTATTTCTGAAAGATGAGATTCCAAGCTAGTTTTATTATATTTTTCTTTCTTTATTAAATTTACACCAGAGCATATACAAGATGTACTATATGGTCAAGTTCAGGAGGTAGGAAACTTAAAACTTTATGGTTGCTATCATTTCGATGGAGATAATTTTCTGCTAGGCAGGATTAATAGCAAAAGCATGTCATTTTGCATTGTGATGGTTGTATCTTTGCAATGGGAAAAGAGAGATTTATTTGTAAAGCATTAAAACTTAGGTATGTGAGCTTTTCAGAACACAGTAAAATTTCAATACCCATGGCTAAACAAGTGTATTTAGATTTTGTTTTTAAATGGGAAGCGTGCGCTTTTTTCCCCATTACTCTTGTCAAGTTCAAGAGTAGATGAATGAAACTTCTCTCTCTTTTGATCCTCCCTCCCTTCTCACATTTAAAAAACAAAACAAAATGACCTTTGCTTTGAGACCAATCGTGGAAATTTTCAGCCCCACAAGGAAATGTCATAAAAGGTTATAAGCAGCTGAAAACATAGATATTGCAGACTTAGCTACACCTTCTGATACTAATGAAGGCCATAAAAGGACTTTTTGAGAGTCACAAGTTGTAAATAGCTGTGGGGGTTTTCAAGCATATCAGCCATATGTTCTTCTACGTTATATTATTAACACTATGCACCAATATAATACAAGGCAGTCCCATCTAATGGGTCGGAAGGCATACAGACCAATTCTCCTCTCATTGTTTTCTTACCAGAAACTCTTATAATGGGATTGGATTCTCAAAAGGAGTTTATGGGAGCTCAGAACTGAACTTCATTGCATTATAATAGGAATTGGGTGCTGCATTCCCAGAGGCTCCTTTGAAAATACCGGGCACGTTTAGGTTCCATTATTATGTCACTGCTATCTGTTGCTATTATTGCTTGTACATATTGCACACAAAGAGAAAGGGAACATAGCTTTGTGTGTTAACTTAAACTGTTTTGTGGGTTGATACCGATTTATGCAATTAGGAAAAGATCACAAAGCCAAGAACCAAACCATCTACTAAAGCAAGCAAATTCTTTGTTGGGACACTTGTCTTTGTCTTTGTTTATGCTAAGGCCTAGCTTGCACTTAAAAAGTTTTACTCATATAACTATGTCAGTTGGGGAGAAGGGGTGATTTTTAAAAAAAGTTTTTAAGTTGACATCATTATGCCAGTAAAAACCCTGGTGTAGATGCAGCTATACTGTTGTAAGGCACTTTATACTGGTTTAACTTATTTTGTTTTGCCGAACCAGAATAAGCCATATTAGAATAAGCATTTTTATGAGAGTTAAACTGCATCCTCACGACGGAGTGGGATGTGTGTTAATGCTTTAACTATGCTGACACAGTTAAAACGATACAGGTTTTAAATGTAAACAAGACAGGACAAAAGCAACCAGAAAACATTTTTTAATCTATTTATTCATTTAGGAAGTTTGACAGGTTTACAAATCGTTGCCATGTTACCATATCAGAAACCAAGTTGTAATCATTACAACCGTGAGCTTTTGTTACAGAAATATTATACAGTAAATATAGTAATCTCTCTATTTAATAGGGTATTACTATATTGTAAAAATGAGCCTTGGGCATGCCAGAAAACAAATTCAGTCACAATAGAAAGTTTGTATTTATTCATCCCTGTGAGATTTCTTCTTGCAAATAGGGAAGAAAATAAAGGGGGTTAGAGATAAATAAATCCTTGCTGCAACCAATTTTAAATTCTGCATTTTGTGAGAAGTTTAACCTAGGGAAATTCTGACTCAAGGCATCAAAGGGTTAACCATTTAATGTCTTCAAAAGGGCCACTGTACATCTTTTGCCTACAGCATGTTGGTTGGTTACCTAGAGTTTGTTTCAAGATTTGGGCTCCATGAATTAGTATAATTCTGGAGACTTCTGCACTCTGGGAATACTTACTACTACTAACATCAGAACAAATAGTGAAACATTTCTCTGTGTGTGTGTAGACGGAACAGTCACCATCTAAAGATGTGTGATGACAGTCAAAGCTGGAAAAAAAAGTTTCATTTCCATGAAAAGAGAGTGGTAAACCGCAACACCAAGTACAAATCTAATGTAATGTTGGTTTCTGTGGGCTTGTCTTCACTGCAGTGTTAGCCTGAGGTATAGCAAGCACACAACCCAACTCCCATCCACAAACACGCATTTCTAAGTCAAATAAGTGGTGTTTTAAATCCTTGTTAGCTGGCCCATGCTGGGAGGAGTGGGTGGTTTTGAAGCTGAGGTGATGCTGACACACAAGCTAGTAATGGATTGGGGATGCCACTGCAAGCTGCAGCTCAAGTGAGCTCCACTGCTAATCCAATCAGTGTGCTAATCAAGTCACTCTGCGGGTATATCTACACTGCAGCTGCGAGTGAGTCTCCCAACGCAGGCGAACAGACTCACACTAGAGGGGCTTGAGCTAGCATGCTAAAACTAGCCGTGTGGACTACTACTGGCTCCTACGGAGACTCAGTCTGGCAACCTGAGCTCAGACCCAGAGTGTCGGGTGGGCGTGAGAGTCTGAGCTGCAATCAGAGCCACAGTGTCCACACTACTATATTTAGTGCTAGCTCAAGTCTGTCTGCCTGGGCAGGGAGGCTCATTCCCAGCTGCAGGATTAACAAACCATGTGTGACTTGAGTGTGTTTTTGCAGTGTGGCTGCTCTAACCAGAGCTAAGTGTGCCCGAGTGGAGTAACTAGAGTATAGTAACTCATACTCGTTGCAGTGAAGGGGCAAGCCCAGTGTATACAGCGCTGACGTGTTAAATCTATCAGTGAGTCTGTGTTCCACACATGCTTGTTGAATGCTAAATACATGGGACTGGCTGAAACAAAATTTGTAAGGCAGGAACTAGTTATTTAAAGCAAAAGCACAAACAGTTTGCATCCCAGGAATGGTGATGGCAGGTTGCAGAAACAATACAATTGCCATTTAGCTGACAGAAGGGTACAAAAAGGAGACAGGGCAATGTGTATAGAGACTAATTGTTAGGTAAAACAAGCCTTAAACAGGTAAGACTGTCTGAATTCACTCCAGACCAGATTTGTCTTCTCTAACATCAACGCATGTATTATTCGTAAGCAAATCTGACCATATAGTTCTTATTAAATTGTCCCTTAGCCAGATGTTTTTGTTTCTGCCATTAGAAAAATGTTAGAAGCAGGTTGAAAATGGTCCAGGAGTTCTTGTGTGTATTGCAGGATCTGAGAGTTATTTTTGAAGGGTTCAGTCCTTCTACTTGCACCTTCTTGTGTTTCATTCTCAAAGACAGTGGCAGACTCACAGATAATCTTCACACCCATAGAGCTAGTGCTGTAAGGGATGGCAAAGTTCTCTTGTGTGAATTGAAAGTTACTCTGTTCTCATTTTCAATGTTCACGCAGCGAAGTGAAGCTGACTGTGGCGTCTTTCCTATCTGACCGAATTGTGGATGAAATCCTGGATGCACTTTCACATTGCCATCATAAACTGGTGAGTGTTTGCACCAGTCCAAGTAGTTCAGGGTGTCTTACCCCCACCACAGCATTCATGACTTGTTCACTTTCTTCTTCTCACAACTGCATTTCTAAATCTGCCTAATTTTCATCAGCAGCGTCATTTGAAACATGGTCATAAGGTGAGTAGTCCTAGTTTAAGGCGAAAACAGCCACAGAAGAAGCTGCATTATTTAGCTGCCTTACTATCTCTTGTATGAATTATCACATCTGAAACCAAAAATGGCCATTGCAAGAACATATATTCACTAGTTAAGGAGACAACTACTGGCTGTCGCGGTGAGACATTAGGCATTGCGATTGAAATAAAGTCAGATTTCGTTCTGTAGGAGACTGTGGAGCAAGCTGTAGAGACCTTACTTCCCAAACCAGTGCATATTCTGAGGCTACTTCAGAAATGTGAGGTCTTAGACTGGAAGATGTATCTATGTAGAAGATAAAATGTTCAGCTATTTACTGGAAGACGTTCTGCTGTCAACCACTTAACTGTCGATGTACCTGCTTCCTGAAGATTAGAGAAGAAATAGTGCTGTATGTCTACAGATCAGTTTATGGGCTCCTGTACGTTAAATGTTATTTTTAGTGGAGAGGGAAGTAAATTATTGGACTCAGACCCAAGTTTGATGAGGGTGGGAGTAGCTAATGCTGGATTGCACAGAGCTATATAAAAAGACTGGCAGCAATAGCAAAAAAAAAAAAAAACAAATTTCCAAAATTTTCCCAAAGTTCCACTGAGAGTCAACGCTCCAAGCGTAGGAGCAGTATTGGCAGTATTGTCAATATAAGACAGATTTGTTTTACTATTATTGGTGCTCCTGCTGTTATGAAATGCTTCCTTTGTAGATCAAAGTATAAAGCTATTGCATGCACAGACATTTGGAGAAAAACAGTAGTTCCACCTAGGAACTATCCAGTTAGATCTGTGTCTACCTTGTTTTCTATAGTACTGGCATGTTAAGGACCCTGGAGAGAGAGAATTTCATTAAAAACATTAATTTTAAGGCTTATTAAATATGCAACAAATTTTACATGTAGGGGAAATTTTACACCAAGTATAATTAAAAACAGCTGAGGATTCATGTAGAGTCCTTTCTGAGATTATGAAAGGCTAATCTCAAACAGAAACTTTTGTTTCAAGTGTGATTGCTTTAGTAACAAGCAAATTCAAATTGCCCTAAACCATATTAAGCCCAAGGTCAACCTATCTCCCATTCTATGTTGGAGCTTTAAAATCATACACAATATTAAGTGTAGTGTCACATTTCATTTTATATTGCAACCAGGTCTCTGATTATGGTATTTAGTGGGCATACAACACAATGTCACAATTTTTTTTACCACTTGCTGGCCACTATCTTGGGCCAGCCTGGCAGCAAGTGACTCTGTTGCATCAGTGACCAATCAGGGATCTTTACTGCCAAATTCAAACATCAGCAGAATCCTGAAAGTTCTTCTAAGCCCAAGGCAGAATCCAGAGAAAGAAGCACAAGAGAGAGATCTGATTTGTTATCGGACTGTTGCCCCAAGGAGGACTGTTACTGCAACCCCAAAGGGGCCAAAGTCACCACTACTGATGAGGACTGACTGTTTAAAAATAACCAGCAACAACTCTCGGCTGGGTTGAATTGGGAAGCAGGAGGACCACAGCAGAAATCCAGACTTGAGACCAGCTCCCTGCCAGATAAACCCAACACAAGATCTTGGAGCAGAAAAAAGCCCCTAAATCTGAACTGAAGAGACCCTGACTGGAGAGAAGCCAGCAGACGCCAATTAGAGGAACCCAAGGAGACTGCAAACAGGATGGGAATGATTCCTATTCCACAGCTGAACGTGAAAGAAGATTCAGCAACATCAGTGACAGCATGCATACTGCTCACTGCAGCCTCTCAGTTCCCAGATGGCTGCCCTGATGTTTGTGAACATTGTTGGGCCATCAGTCAGAAAGCTTGGTCCAGAAAAATATATTGGATCAGTTCTTCTGAGTGGGAAAAGATGCCACTGTATGCAAAGCACACAGAAAAAGACAATCATAAAAAAACCTATGCGATCAACTGGTGGGCACATTTTGGTAGAGTGTACCCACACAGTTTCAATTCTGACCCTGGACTGAAACTGGGTTCAGTGTTCTCCCTTCACACCATCCTCTTCTTCTCATGCTTCCCATATGAATGTGCTCACAATCTTTAAAATACTAACTTTAGATATTTTCTATTGACAGTTCATCATAAGGCGAATCCAAAATGAGATCCTGTATTGACAAACATCTTAAACTGATTCAAGTAATACAAACCACAGAGGTGTAATGGATACTTTTCTCTTATTATACCCTTTGTCAGTGTTAACATTAGCAGGGAACATTTTCAGGTCAACATTCTAAGCATTATGTTTCATATATTTTAAGGCCAAAAGTGACAGTTAGATCACCTAGACTGACCTGCTGTATTTCAGAGATCATTACCTCTGTACTGAGCCCAATGATTTGTGTTGGACTAAAGCATATCTTCCAGAAAGGCATTCAGTCTTGACTTGAAGACATCAAGAAATGGAGAATCCACCACTTGCCTTGGTAGTTTTTCCAATGCTTAATTACCCCCACCATTAAAAATTTGTGCCTAATTTGAATTTGTCTGACTTCAGCTTCCAGCCATGGGTTCTTGTTATGCCCTTCTCTGTAAAACTAAAAAGCCCTTTAAAACTCAGTATTTTCTCCCCATTAAGGTAACTTTTTCCATCTTCTTTTAGATAAAATAAACAGACTGAGCTGATAAAGCTATGTCTATACTACAGAGCCCATGCCAGTATAGTCCCCTAACATAGATGCCGCTTACACTGTCAGAAGAAGTTTTTCTGCCAATGTAGGAACATCACCTCCCCAAACAAAGTTAGCTATATTGATAGAAGCATTCTTCTCTAAGCACAGGTGCATCTACACTGTAGGTTTCACACCCCTGATCAATATAGCTATCCTGATATAAGTTTTTAGTATAGACCATGCCAGAGACCCTTGTAAGAAGTTCTCTACAGTCCTCAAATTTGTGTATCTCTTCTGCTTCCGCTCTAATTTGTCAATATATTTTTAAAATGTGGATAGTATTCCAGTATCCATCTCACCAATGCTGTATACAGAGGTAAAATCACCTCTGTATTCCTACTCACTGCTTCCCTGTTTACATCGCCAAGGATGTCATTAACCCTTTTTGTCACGGCAGCACAATGGGAACTCATGTTCAATTACATGTTCATTATGAACCATAAGTCTTTTTCAGAGTCACTGTTTTCCAGGATAGAGTTTCCCATTCTGTAGATATGGCCTGCACTCTTTGTTCCTTAATAATATAGGTTCCTTAATAACCTTGCATTTGTCTGTAGTAAAATATCTTTTATTTGAATGGGCTCATACTGGATTGCTCTGTATGACTGCCCTGTTCATTTAAGTATTTGTTACTTTTATGCAGTTACCTTTATCAACCTAGCATGTCATCTCGTCAAAAAACAAAATCAGGTTCAGTTGACAAGATGTATTTTCCTCAAAACCATATTGACTGGCATTAATTATATTCCCATTCTTTGATTCCTTATAAATTTAATTCCATATCAGGTTTTCTGTTGTTTTGCCTAGGATAGATGTCAGGTTAGCTGGCCCATAGTTACCCTGGTAGTCCCACTTACCCTTTTGGAATATTGGCACAATGTTAATGCTCTTCCAGTGTTCTGGAATTTTCCTGGTATTCCAAGATTCATTAAAAATTTAACCTCAGTGGGCCAGAGAGCTTCTTAGCCAACTCTTTTAGGATTCTTGGGCTCAAGTGATCCGGGCCTACTGATTTAAAAATGTGTCCTGAATAGATGCTGTTTAACATCCTCCTTTGTTACTAAAGTACTTCATCATCCTCATGTGATATGAGTCCATGATCCTACTTCTTTTCAAATATAGAACAGGAATATTTATTTAACACTTCTGCCTTCTCTGCATCATTAACCATTTTAATATCTCCTTCTAGTTATGGCCTGATACTGTTTTTAGATTTATTTTGTTCCTAGTATACTTTTTTTAAAAACTCCTCCCTAGCCCTGCCAGACATAGATTTATCCCTGATGTCTTTAGCTTCCCTTATTAATTTTCTACACTTCATAATTTCTAATTTATACTGATTGCTATATAATTCCCCCTTTTTCTATTTGTTTGAGAGAAAAACAGGGTAACTTTGAGTAAATACCATCCTGGTTCAGCGAGAAGTGAAGGCAGCAATTAGATATAATATTTATTTAGATATAATTATTGTAAAAATATAGTATTTACATTTACCCCAAATTGTCCTTTTTCTTGATTATATTTCATGGCTTTTTGGCCATCTAATAAACTCTTCTTAAAGAACTCTTCTTAAAGAACATCCCAATCAGTTTTACTCATGATTTTCCCCAGCTGTGAGACATTAGCCCTTTTAAAACACCAAGTGTTGTCTTCTGTTTTGCCCATATTAAATATAATCAAATCAGGATCACTGGGCCGTAGGCAGCCACTAGCTTCCAGTCCAGTGATTCATTCTTCATTATCCATCATAATGAGGTCCAAAATAATTACCCCATTTTGCCCGCACATTTTTTTATATTAGAAAAGATGCAGCACTTTTGATTCCTACATTTATTAGTGAAAATCATTCAATCCTCCTTTTTTTCACCAGTTGAGTATGCTAGCAATTTGTACATTCGTCACAGTAGTTTTTAAATGAAATGGCTTAGAAATATTAGGTATGGTATGAGGTTTTTTCCTCCTTTGGGTGATTTTATTTCCACAGTCCAGATAAGCAGAATCTCTTACTATGTGATTCTCTCTTATTAGCCCTGTTTTCTCCCCTCCTCCTTCCCTACCATCCAGTGTTGTGTGATGAGGGAATAGTTCTACAGGAAGATGCGGGAGGGCCTCCGATGCAAACAGTTGAGCTCACCCATTGTTCACCACCTATCATCACCTGCAGTGCACAACCACTCTGTTTAGTTTTTGTTGTTTGTTTTTAAAGATTTCTGATCAGTAGTTTCATCTCTTGATCCTTGTCTCTAGGCTGACCATTTGACCAGACGTGGTAAACCACTTCCACATCAGGAGTCACTGGAGATTGAATTAGCTGAAGAGAAACCAACTAAGCGCTCCACCATCACAGTAGAAGATTTGACTGAGATAGAACGTTTGGAGGATCTAGACACTTGTATGGTAAGACACTTTTCTTCAGTCCAATGGGTAAAAATCTAATCTTAAAAACGTCCTTATGCAAATTTCAGTGGGCAGTTTTTATTACATCAGCAGAATGAAATTAGGAATTTGGCTCAATAAATATAAATAGTTGTATGTAAAACAAAATATTATCCAAACCAGGTATCATAGATGAGTGGAAGGAAAACCCTTGCCTTTGTTCCATTATCCCTTTTCTTGGTATCTGTTCAGACATATTTGCTTGTAAGATAACCTCTCTTGCCCATGTTCATACAATACTGCTAATATAACCGATACCTCTTCTGCAGAGATTCTAGTATATGGCGCTGCGATGGCAGCAATAAATCAGACTATGCTACTTTGGCATGCTGTTTCCTGTCACAATATGCTTCTCTCTGCCTCTGTCATCATGCCACTTGACACTAATCCATCAAGGTAGATAGTGGGCTTTTTGAGACCCAGAAGTAAACTGATGGCCATGAACTGCAGATGATTTTTTTTATATATGGAGGAAGTCTGAAACTCTTGCACATGTAATAAGGCTACTAAGGATGTAGAACTAATGATGGTGTTGGGTGAGATTTTCAAAAGCATCTGCATGCGTTAGGAGCACATCCCATTGAAATTCAATGGGACTAGTGCAGTAAATCACTCAAAAGCTTTTTATATAGTTTTTGCATAAACGTTTTAAATAAATTACCTCTGGTCTCCATGCCATATCTTGAATCTTTACAGATGCACTCCAGTAGGCTGCCAATTATAGTTAATATTCGTTACCCTATTTCTTTTCCAACTCATTGTGGACATTTTTTGCTCAGTGTCTTGTTTGCTGTAGAGGTGACATCCATTGGAGGCAGCAACTTAAATTAACTATAGTATCCACTCCCATGCCTGGTACCTCACCAGAGTTTGCTTTGGTGCCGCATGTGTCTCCGACACCAGCAAATCCCATTTTCCTCCCTTTGGGGCATTGGCTGTTACAAGGGTCATCAAAGATTCTCATTACCAGTCCTCTTGAGTTCCAGAAGCTTTCTGCAGCCAACTGTCAGTTTAGGTGTTTAGTGATTGCGCTTAATGGTGGCCCTGAGGGACAGCGTCATAAGACACGTCACACTTCAGCACAAGCTTGATTGTGCCTGTAAATGAACTTGAACGTACCAGATTAGTATGCAGAAATCTATGGTAATTGAAATTTCTGCTCTTAGAATTGTACTTTCAGTATGAAAATGCTCTCCAGGTAGGGTTTTTTAAAGCAAACATAGCCCTTGTCTCTGTCATCATACAGTGTATGTAAGGGGACCATGCTAGTGTTTTATCTTTTTCTTTGCTCAAGTTTAAAAAAAAAAAGGAAAATATGAAGTCACATATTAAATATTAACTGTTTGTACCTTACCTAGAGCAGCTGTTTTGAAGAGTATTTAATATCCCTGTCTTCCTCCCCATTCATACAACTTAATCACATGGCTGAACCCCTTTTGTAATTCTGATTCTCATTGACATCCACTTGCTATGGGGAATGAAATTATATTTCAGATAAATACACTGTATACAGGAGCTCTGATCGCCCATGGTGCTGAAAACTCCATTTGTTCAAAAATTAAAATGTATCCAGTTTCAAATATATATATTCTTGAGCTGAGAAATTCATATAAGGGCTGTTTTTGCAAACTGTGTGCCTTCATTTTGCATTGTGGTATTGATTGCACTTGTATAGGAGACAAACTGAGAGACAAACTCAGTAATGTGGGCATACCAGCCTTGCACAGTGCTGGTGTCAGTTTGTTGATGTTGTTATAAGTGTCCTAAGAATAGATATCTTCGCTTCTAATTCCATCCAGTTTAGCTTATATCATGGATGTTTCCAGATGGGTCTATTTTAGCTGTATGAATTCCATATATACTTCAGACATGGCCCTTGAAAAAATGTGGATATAGAATCAATGTGGTGAAAGAAAGGTTTCCATTATATTAGTTTCATAGTTTTCCCAAAGCCATTTATGTATAGTTAGAAAAGTTCGTCCTGTGGGACCCCTTTTTATATGGCATCAGAGAAACTTTGGGAATTAGTCCATGCAAGAAACAAATATATTAATGAAAGGTTCTAAGAGGGAATAAAAAATGCACATGATTTATGAACCATAACTTAGTTTATTTTATTATCATTGAATGAGAAATAGTAGCTTACCCCAAAGTTTCTAAAACTTTGTTAATTATATAGATCATTAGCTTGTTTGTCCATTAAACATCTGTTTAAGGTAGGTTTTTTTTTGTGCTGGCAGCCTAAATGCTCCAACAGACCAGAGCCGTGTGAAATATTCTCTTCAGATCTCAAACTCATTCATGCTGAATTTGGGTTCGGTGCTCAGCCTGAACCTGAGCCCGGGCTTTCCACTGACATCTATCCCTTTGCCCCAACAAGCTCCAAAGACACCTGTGGTAGAGGAAGCCAAGGAATTGTTGGAGAGGGAAATATAAGTGGTGAACTTGAAACTGCCAATGTTCTAGAGGGGCTAGTTGACGTCCATCTGCAAATGGGACCCTGCCATGTTTGGGCAGCCCTGTGAGATATATATTTAGATACAGTCAGGATGAGGAATGGTCTCCACCAGCCCAGTCCAGAGAAGAGAGCTGCTATTCATTTCTGAACTTTCTGTATCAGACAACAGAATAGAAAGGAGTGCAAGGAATGTGGCTTTGAAAATGACTATTTAAAATAGAGATTTGAGTTTTATTTCCAGTATCTGCCTGTAAAGAATTAGAAAGAGTTTAACACTGTACATTTACAATGCTTCAGAAGTTATTCAGACTTGATTCCTAGACAACATGTCATTATGGCCACAACCCAATAATCTGAATGACTCGTCAGCCGCTGGAGAACTTGCCATTCTATTCTGGAGAGCACTGGGAATGAGTGAATGGTCCAATATAGAGCAGGATAGCTTGATCATTATTGACCTGGGAGTTTCTGATCGCCCTGAGTTGTAATACAGTAAATTGATGCTACCCTAATCTGCAACTATCATACTTGTCTAAATTTTAATTAGAGCTGTATTTATCTAAGGGCCTATTGTGATCAAAGTTGTGTGTAAGTAAGATTGAATGTGACAGCTTTGTTGTCTTATGCAAAAGGCCACTTAGTCTGCTCAGATGAAAGGAATAGGCATAGACTTTTTGAAAGATTTGAGTCGGTAATGAAGGTTAACTTAATAAAATTATGTTTTCTCACATTTTCTAGATGTGTGAGACAAGATTGACACTTTTTAAGGAACAATGCATTTTACCACTGGCTTAAGATAAATTACCCATTTTAACCTAAGTAGAATATCAAGCACATCTGCATATGTAATTTTTTCAGCAGACTGACTGATTAACCTTTCCTACAAAAGGGAACTATGTACATTATTTGTTCATCCTTTATTCTTTCAACACAGGAATTATTCTGCCGCAGGACTGTAGTTTTTAAAGGATGCTTGAAAGCTGATCTTCTTTAGAATGGACAAAATATAGCTATATTTCCAAGAAAATTATTAAGCTATTTGAATATTTTTCCCCCTAGAATATTAAGAAATAATCATTTTTGAGCTTTTATTTAAAAAGCAGAGAAGTTATGAGTGGCATATATCCTGTACTAGAAGACCGTCACATGTTAGTGATCTTGAAAATACCCATTCTAACAACATAACGTTGTTACTCTCAGTAATACAGAGTGCAGGGCCAGTGTAAGATAGTTTCCCAAGAGAAAAGCAGGCAATCTGTTTATTTACATTCCTCTGGTATAATAATAATAATTAATAGGAAATTATTTCAAAAAATGTCAAAGAACTGTAGGTTGTAGCATATGTATCTGTTTGTGAAATCCTTTTAATAATGTTCCTGTGAAAGAGTCAAATGTTTGGGCTGTGAATTATGAATTCACTAGCTGTTTGTGTAACCCATGCCTGCTGGGTGTGGTGCTCTGTCCCCCTCTAGTGACACCTAGATCACTTAAAGATTAATGAATCTGCTACAGCCTTAGCCAAAAGCTGTGTGGCTTTTAGCTCATGCAGTAGAGACTCATATACTAAGCTTCAGAGGTCCCAGGTTCAATCCCGCCCGCTGATAACTGGTTACATTCGCCGCTAATAAAAATGGCCTGCCTCAATGAATATCAAATCCGTTTTTTTAATACCATAAGTAGACAATGGTGACTCTATAGGAAAATGAAGGACCGGTAGAAAACTTTAATGAAATGTAAGCAATAGCTTAATATTGTAGTCTTTCAGTGATACTGCAAGATAAAGAACAATTTCTGTAAAGGAACAGAAGACTAGGGGAAAAATAGCACTTACTTGCTTTGGGATATACTAAAGAGCAATTGTGGCACAGATCTAGCACATAGGTTCAACCTCCCGCAATGGACTCATGATCCTGGAAGTCTTGGAAGATAAGACAAACGTTTACTTCTCTGCTTTCAGAGCCAAATATAAAACACACTTCTTTAACCTACATTTCCCACAATAACACATTAAATAAAAATTCACAAAGCACCAAAAATCAGCCCTTTCTGACTGTGGAGGAAAGAGAATGAGCAATATATCTGGTATAATTTTGGAAAGTGTTGTGATGTGGTATATTGATTGGGGCAGATAAGAACAAAGCTAGTGGCTGTCAGTGTATTTACGGTGACTCTCCACTGATACCCTGTTCTCCCACACCTCTGTCTTATCACTTCCCATTTGTCTGCTTATTCACCTGCTGAGTAATTGACTGAATCCTACATCTTGCATGACTTGCATCTGATGAAGTGAGCTGTAGCTCACGAAAGCTCATGCTCAAATAAATTGGTTAGTCTCTAAGGTGCCACAAGTACTCCTTTTCTTTTTGTGAATCCTACATTGTGAGCTCTCTGTAGCAGGGACTTTCTTTGCTGTCTGTGCAGTGCCTAGTACAGTGGAGTCCTAATTCTTGCTTGGGATCCTTGTGTACCACTGCAGTAGAAATAATTAATGGTATTACTACCGCTTGTATACGCTAGCAGTGATGAGATCTGGAATCTATCACATCAGTAGTACTTTGCTTCTAGCCCTCATTTGTTTCTGTCCCCCACCTTATTGTCTGTTCTGGAAGTTATGGCTGAATGGTTTTGAAGGATTTTGAGATTTTAATTTTTGGAAAACGGAGACTATTTTTATAAATGGGGAAAAAAACTATTTTTATAAAATGGGGCTCCTTGCGAGCACTACTATCTAGGGGAGGTGTAATGTGCTTTGGCATTGCAGATCTAGCTTTTTTGTGGTGGTATAGTTCAAGCAAGAGACTTTTGTCTCTGCAGTTTCTCCAGATTCAAAAGGAGTTGCACAGATAAAGAAAAGCTTAAAAATGGTATATTGTCTCATGGCATTATTTTGTACCACTCCTTATGGGTCCTTGATTGGTTAACTTTTCCACTGACTCTAAAGCCAGGGGTTCTCAATCTTTCTCACATTGTAAACCCATAGTCCCTCACAGGTAGTCCCCTGCACATACACACCAGAATCCTATGTGCTGATTCCCAGAGCACTTTTAGGAGTCACTTTAGAATCTGGCACAATAGCATATGGGGACATTCCTGGAATCCAGGGAGGATCGATCACAAATGATAGAGCAAATCTACTTCACAGGAAGATCAATGTAAACAACGCAGGGAGGTTAATAATACCTCTGCCTCCTCCACATTCAGGACAACTTCTGAAGACACTCCTGGGACTCATGATCCATGATTCTGTGTCCATAAGCTTTTTTTCCAGGTATACAGTGCCATCTGAGAAATCAAAAGACAGTTGGAACTTGCATGAAAGTTGACAGTTTTGCAGAATCCTATAGATGTCCCATTCATTTTCAAACGTTAGGAATATGCTAATACAGTGGAGTCACGTCTTATGCGGGGGTTAGGTTCTAAAGTTAGCGTAAGCCTCGTGTACTTGGCCTTGAAACAGCGAATCACGCCTTGGTCGCGAGGTTGGAGGATGGAGGTGGTATTGGTGAGGAGAAAGACAACTTCAACGTCGTTATGTGCAAACTGGAATGCCTCAGGATGGCCAGGAGCATTGTCTACGATCAGCAACACTTTAAAGTCAAGTCCTTTCTCTTCGAGGTACCGCTTGACCTCCGGAATGAAACACTTGTGGAACCAATCCAGAAATAATGCTGCCGTCGCCCAAGCCTTTTTATTTGATTGCCAGAACACAGGCAGGAGATTTTTGTTCTTGCCTTTTAGGGCACGGGGATTTGCAGCCCTGTAGAGCAAGCCTGGCTTTATTAAATGCCCAGGTGCATTGCCACAAAAAATGCAGTCACATGGTCTTTAACTGCTTTGAAGCCAGGAGTTTTTCTTTCTGATTTCGAAGTGTAAGTGCGGTTGGGCATTTTTTCCAGAAGAGCCCAGTCTTGTCAGTATTAAAAACTTGTTCCGGAAGATAGCCCTTTTCTTTGATTGTTCGGGGTAGGCTTTTGCTGCCTCTTCATTTGCAGATGCAGCTTCACCAGTAGTTTGCACGTTTTTGAGGTTGAAGCGGTTGCTAAAACTGTTAAGCCAACCTTGGCTGGCTTTGAATTCCTTCTCATCAGAAGGCTGTCCCTCTTCGGCGGGAGGTTTGAACAGCGCATAGAGGCTAAGAGCCTTTTCTCACAATGTGTTGTCATCGATAGGCACACATTTACGGTTCGTGTCTTCCAGCCATAAGTTTAATGCCTTTTTAGGCTTCACTAAAGTCTTATCATGCACCTGGCTCGTCACCTTAGCAGTTACTGGAGCACTTGATGCCACTTCTTGACGAATTTCTCTCTCTCGAACGTTGATGGCACCGATGCTAGATTCGTTGTGGCCATATTTATGAGCCACATTGGAGACCGACATACCGTCTCGCAATAAGTCCAACACAGCCAGTTTTTCCTCCAGCATTGGAACATATTGCTGTTTCTTTGGTTGAGCACCCGATGAAGTAGTTGGCTTGTGTTTAGGGACCATATTATATGAAAAATATGTACAGTGTCTTTAAACACTAGAATCACACTCAGCGCAGCGAGATGCTCACACTATGAGACACACGCGGGAATTGAGACTGACTGAGGGAACAGCAGATTCATCTCTCCCATCTCACGCTCACTCTGGGGCATACGCTCATTGAGTGAAATGGTGGGCGGAATCGCCCGCACTATTTACAGGTCTCTTGTTGTTTTTCTTTTTTTTTGCCGAGCGCGTATTGTTGAATTTGCGAAAGTTAAATGCGTGTATGATGCAACTCACTTGTATTGTTACTTTTTACTGGATGACATTGTATATAGTTTTACACTCTGACTCTACCAGTGGTTACAAGACCTCTGTCAGTGATTATCCAATACATACTGTGACCGTTTTTCTTGGGATGCAGTGTGGGCTGCTGAGCCCTCAATCTCACCAACCTGGGGTATCCCTCTCACTCTGTGTTGCTGTTGCCAGGCTACAGACCTGTGGCAAGTACTGCACTTACACAGACATTCACAGGCAGGGATATACCCAACTGAGTTACATGAATGCTTTGTCAGCCACTCATGAACCAACAACAGAGAGGCTTCAGTCAGTGCCCCCCAGTTCCCCAGCCTTACACCTCAGAACTATACTGTCTTGCCCTGGTCAGAAGCCTTATCAGTGCAAGTTCATTACCCAGTCCACCCCTCCGTCAATGTGGAGAGGACACACACTTGCCTTTGTAAACTGAGCTGAGATTTCCCAAGCACTTTAACCAAAACTCACTATTTTAGATAAAATATAAAACAGATTTACTAACTACAGAAAAACAGATTTTAAGTAGTAAGTGTAGAAATCAAATTGGTTACCCAAAGAAATAAAAATAAATTTTCAGTCTGAGTTCTACAAACTAAACAGGATTTGAATCAAGCAGTCTCTCACCTGATAGATGGTACAGTCAGGTCACAGATCTTTAATACACAGGCTGGAACTGCCTTCCAGCCTGGGACCTCCCTCCCCAGTTCAAAGTCTTTGTCCTCCAGATGTATTTCCAGGTGTTGAGTTGTGCGGGGAGTGAGGCCAAGTCATGATGTCACTTCCCCTCTTTATAATTTCTTCCAGCTTTCTGGAAAGATCTTTTGCTATGGTGTGGGTCAAGCAGTCTCCATTTTCTCTGTGCTCTCTCTGAGAAGTCTTCTGAGATGATCACTGGGAGAGTGGATTCCCTTCAATGGGCCATCAGTGCATCTGGCTACTCCATTGTTGTACCTAAAAGGCTGGTTATGGGTGTTCCCAACCTCACAATATATTTCAGTAATACACCCATAGAAAAACTTCATAACCTCACATACAATGACAACACATACAATCGAACAGGATATTAATGTTCAACAGATCAGTACTTTAAAAATGATACCTCACAAGGCATGCTTTGTACAAAACACATCATAATTATATGCCAGTGGTGAATTTGGGGGTTCCAGGGTGCTGCTTTGAGGTACAGAGTGCCACACATACCCACAGGGTGGGCAAGCAAGGTGGTCTCGGTTGCCAACTTCCAGAGGGCACCACCATGCTGCTGGGCTATTTTCCCTTCTGCTCTGATTGGCCGGCCTTTATTTTTATTTTTTGGGGCCCTGCTGCTGTGTGGGTGGGGCACTGAAAATATTTTCAACCCTCAGAGTCAAAACAGCTAGAGGTGGACCTGCATGCCCATTACATTTTTAGGCTACAATTTTCAAAAGTCACTAATGACTTCAGGTTTCCAACTTGAGACACTTTAAAGAGACCTGACTTTCAGAAAGTGTTGTATACCCAGCCTCTGCAAATCAGGTTCCTTTAAGGTGTCTGAAGTTGGGAACCCACAATTACAAGACTTGTTAAAATCTTGTTCTCAGTCTCTATGGGGTTGAGAGAGGAAACACATTAAAATTGTAATACTGGACAATTCAGGTACACAGCGGTACTGTATGTTTTCCTAAATCTAGCTCAAATTTCTGTGTCAGATTCTACCTTACTTGTCGTGATCTATGCTAGTTATTGGCCTGTCATGAAATACATTCAGAATGCAAGAAACTGTTTTCAATAACAATCAACTACACCTGATGAAAAAGGTGTCTCCACTTTTCTAACTAGAACATGAATTGTGTAGTGCTGATATTGGATATTTTTTACCTTAAGGCACTTCGGTGTCACGAGCTTTGGCAGTGATCCCTCAGGTCTGATCCTTTCTTTTTCCCCAGAAAGCTCAGGTTTTGTAACAGAAGAGTGTGTAGTTGCCTGTTTTATGGTGGTATCTAGCTTATTAATATTGACTTTGTCACTTATTGCCAGTTTGATTGTTGGCTCATTCTTGTGGGTTTTTTTAAATGAGTCCAATGATCATCCATCATTGGCTCACTCTTGTGGGATTTTTACTGCACTGCATATTTTCAAGGGGAGGGTTTTACACATAAGTTAGGACATTCTGATTCAATTAATGTCTAACACATTGGTTCTCAGCAAGGGGTACGTGTATCCCTGGGGGTACTTAGAGGTCTTCCAGGGGTACGTCAACTCATCTAGATATTTGCATAGTTTTACAACAGGCTACATAAAAAGCCCTGGCGAAGTCAGTACAAACTAAAATTTCATACAGACAATGACTTGTTTATACTACTCTATATACTATATGCTGAAATGTAAGTACAATATTTATATTCCAATTGGTTTATTTTATAATTACTGTACATTGTAAAAATTAGAAAGTGAGTAATTTTTCAGTAATGTGCTATAACACTTTTATTTTTATGTCTGATTTTTAAGAAAGTAGTTTTTAAGTGAGATGAAACTTGGGGGTACGCAAGACAAATCAGACTCCTGAAAGGGGTACAGTAGTCTGGAAAGGTTGAGAACCACTGGTCTAGCAAGCTCACCCTCTTCTAGTGGTTGAGGAGCTTTCTGTTCTGATTTGCAGCATGGGCCTTTTCACATCCTTTTAACTCCTTTAGTGTCTCACTTGATTGGTTTGGCCCAGATTATATATCTGGTTTGTTCAAGGCAACCTAGTTGGCTCCAGAATTCTATGGTATCTTTTAAAAAATAGGAGAGACACAGTTCTTTCCTACTCCTAGTAGTCCATGTGCACTCACTTTGGTTTCTACCTTAAATTGTGCTTTGCCAGGAATGAGAGGAGGATGTCTGATTCTTTTTACTATACTAAATTTCTATCTCCAGACAGTGTGGGCAGAGAATAGTAGCTCACAGGAGGAGGAGGGAAAGAGGAAAAAAAGGGGGTCTATAATGGGAGGCAATGGAGAAAGAAATTAGCCATTTTTTAAAGTGGAGGTGGATTAATATGATTCTATTAAAACAAAATCATGTGGAAATAGAGGGGGAGAACCAGGAACAGCAAATAGTCCATTTCTTCCGCCCTTATTCAGGTTCTGAAGAACCTTACTCCATGTATAGTCCCATTAGAAAAGGTGGGGGTATTAGTGCAGTATGATGTTGCTCCACGTGAGTAAATGTGGCAGAATCCATATAAAAATTATGCATTGGAAAGGGAAAAGGGGACTAGAATATTGAATTTAAATGAAAATAACAAAAATTGGGTAACATTTAGAATAGGAATAAGCAGAGGGTGGTTTTGTTTCTTTAAGACAAAGTGTTAACAGCATTAAACAAACAAAAACAAGACTGGGGGACAGATATATAGAAAATGTCCTGTTCAAAACAGAATGGAATGTGACTTCAGCTCTTAAATTCCAATCATGAGTAGAGTCCCATAGTGCAGTCTTTAAGTATTCCAGGGAAAGTTCAGGTCCATGTGTTGTAATATAACTCTGAGTAATTGCAGCCTGTGGCTACATTTTGTTCATTACCTAGCCTATCAATTCTTGGCTTACAGAAGATGAGGTCTTTCCTTTTGGACAGAAGTACCCATTCTCTGTCATGTCTAACTTATTTTAAGACTATATGCTGTCTCATGGGCATCTGCCTAGGTAGGGAAATCTCAATTAAGGATATAATTCACAACCCCTAAACACAGAGTCAGCACAAGGCTTATGCACCACTCAATCATATTGAAAACCTCATGTAGTGCTCAAGGTGGACTTGAGTGAAGTGTAGGCCTCATGTTTTCCCTCTTTATAGGGGTCAACTTCACCCTCAGGGCTTGATCTGGCTCCTGTTGAAGTCCGTGGCAAAACTCCTGTTGATTTCTGTGGTGTAGGATCAGGGCTAAGGGAATATTAGACACACTTAAGCTGGAGACCGGGGTATAGAATCCTTCAAGGTAGGAGGGTCCCAGAGCTTGGGCTGAGCCCAAACCGTTTACACCACAATTAAACAACCCCTTAGCCCAAGTCCCTCCCGCCTGAGTAAGCTGGCACAGGCCAGCCGTGGGCATCTAATTGCAGCGTAGACGTACCCATAGACTTCAGAGGGGTTGAGATTTTTTTATTTTTTGTGTGTGTTGATATTTAGTAAGGATGTCTTAGAAGTGACCTAGAGGATTCAGGATTATCTGTATGCTAGGAAGATATACCTGACAGCCTCTTGTGACTGGTACATTTTGTGCCTTGAGGAGCACATTGGCTCGGTTAACGTGTTTTTTTTCAAGGATACTGCCTCAAATCATAATGTTCTGAGCAAAGAGGCTGCTAAGCCATTCACTGCTCCAAGTAATCTAGGTCTGGTTCAGTGGCATGAGCCTCCTTTGTGTCTGAAATGTCATAGCTTTCAGAGCACAAAACCTCAGAGGATCTACCGATGGTGAGGAGGTTACTGGCGTTTATGCCTTGGTGACTATTGTTCAGTTCAATAGTTATGTCATTCTGAGCATAGAAAAGAGAGAGACAAAAATAATTCTCTCTCTCCAGTTCAGGATCTAGTGCTGCCATGATATCCACACTCACACGTGGCCAAATAAATCAGATCCTTTTTACAAGCATTAATATCCACCCTGTGAGCTCAGAAGCATGAGGAAAGGCATGTGACTGGTTCCCCCTGGGGTGCCACCTGAAACTGGGGTACCACTGAGCCCCCCTGACCCAGAAGCCTGGTCTCCCTTTACACTGTACTGCTGTGTCCAGCCTTCACTTTAACCAGCACACATACAGGAAGGGGGTCACCCAGATGCAGTTACATGCAGACGCTGTGATCAGCTCTGCATGGGAAGGCTCCATTTAAACTTCCCAGCTACTCAGATACACACCCTCCTCTGGAGTGTAAACCCAAAATTATACCATCTTACGCTGCACAGGGAACTGTACAGTGTAAGCTCATGAAATTCACCCCCTCCCTCAATGTAGAGAAGAATATGCAACAGCTTTCTGCCCCAGGTTATCACTCCCCCACACACTGGTTTTAAATAAAGCAAAAACAAGTTTATTAATTACAAAGGATAGATTTTAAGTGATTGTAAGGGATAGCAAACAGATCAAAGCAGATTACCTACAAATAAACAAAACACACAAACTAAGCTTAATATACTATACTAAAGAGATTGGATATGAATAGCAGATCATCACCCTAAGTGATGATACAAGCAGGCTGCAGATTCTTAAGGGGCAAGTTGTACTGGCTTACAGCTTGGAAACCCCAGGTGTTCCATTCACAGACTAAAAATCCTTTTACCTTGGTCCAGCACTTCCACCAGTTCAGTCTTTGTTCCTCAGGTGTTTCCAGGAGTCTCCTTGGGCGGGGAGCCAGTGAAGAACCTTGATGATGTCATTCCCCTGCCTTCAATAGCTTTTGCAAATGGCCGGAAACCTTTCTTTAAAAACGTGGTTCCCACGCCAGTCACTGGAAAAACATTGACATTCCAAGATGAAGTCCAGTACCAGGTGACCTGTTCACATGTCTCTGTAGTGTTACAGCAGCCGTGAGTCAGAGCTGTCTGTAGCATCCTCAGGAAAGCTCCCTGGTGAGAGAGAAGCTTCTTCTAAGGCCTATTGTTTCTCCTAATGGCCCTTCAACCTGAATGGGCCCTTCCCAGCCAGCCATCCTAGACTGAGAGCCTTTTGCCTAGTGGGCATTCCACAGGTATAAACACATTTGTAATATAGATACATAGTCAATATTCCTAACTTCAGATACAAAAATGATACATGGGATAATCGTATTCAGTAAATCATAATGACACCTTTCCAATGACACCTCACATGACTTATCTTGCATAAAATATATCAGAATTATACCATAATCATATCATCATAATATCTCTGTGACTAATATGGGTGCAGTGTCACAAGGAGTTTTAATGACATTGTTCTCCAATTCTCCAAATATACAGGGCCCATCCTTCAAAATGTTCACATTGCCTTAGAATTATGCCTTTATTAAACAGCTCAGTATTTATAGTATTTTAAGAGTTTCCTATACTTAATATAGAGACGGTTTAGGTCATAATGCAAATATTGAAGTTATTTAATTATGTAAGGAAGGGTGACTGCTGTAGAAGAGGCTCTTAGCCCCATCCTGGATTTCAAATTTTTGAATAATTCTGTCGAAAATGGAGAATTCAGGATGGTTTTTTTCAGTATCTATTTTTCCCTTACAAAATGGATGAGACTGGATGTATGCTCTGAACCAGATGCAAATTTTTCTGTACACGTGGTTCCTTGAGATAATTACGCAAGATGAAGAAGTGTTAACTTATAAATACTTTCAGGAACTGTTAGATTTATTCCGTACAGGCTTTTTCTTCCTTGTAACAAAAACTTTGGCTTTTTTCCCCTTACGTACTTTAATAGCAGGCATTATGTGGTTTAAAATAAAGATGTAGAAGCAGTATTACTAGTTAAAATAAAACATGTCTGTAATTTTGTTGAAATTTCTTAGTGTGCATTTGAGCCATATCTCAGCAAGTAGCAAAGTTGAAGCTTTCTTGGTTATTAAAATTAAATTAAGCTCAAGGACAAATCTGCTAAGTTTATTTTATTACATTGCTATGCTTTTATTTTGGAGGCCATTGTTATGCAAAATAATTCTAAAAGTCAACACAGTTTAGAAGAGACTAAAATGAACGAATCATGTACTTTCTCCAGAATAATTTGACTCCTTGAAAAAAAATAAAACGAATACATTCCTTACATTTGTGATACACATATCATTCTGCAAACATAAAACCCATTGTACCTTATGTGTAGAGAGCAAATAAATTGTGAAATACAAGAAGCGACTTTGAGGTTGTATCCTGAACTGGTATTAATTAGCATAACTCCACTGAATTCAGTGGAGCTACGCCTGTTTACACCAGCTGAGGACCTGGCTCTTGATTTCTAAACAATGCATTAGTGTTTTTGCTGTTGAATTTTATGCCAGATATTTAGTTAACAGTCATGTATTGTAATATTCTATTTTATCTTCAAGGATAATGGTACTCTAGAGTAGACTTTAAGGATTATGATCAGTGATGCCATCAGAGTAAATGGGAAATGCTTGGCTAAATCCCTGCACTTTGTGCTAAGAATTTACCTCTTTAAAATAAGATATAAAATCATTGGCAGTTGAAAGTATTAGCCACAACTCCGTTTTTGTCTTATTTCTGGATTCTTCTATAGTGATGGGTTAGCAACCTACCCACCCAAAGACTCAGTGGTCCAAGGAAGGATAGTTTATTTACTACTTAACCCAATAAGTACTGATACGCTTTTCATGATTTACAGATGTGTAATGCCCCTAACCATTGTGCTCTTTGAGAATAAAGTAAGTGTGGAAAATCATGATAGATGGAATGGTGTTGCAGCCTTGAGGGTCATTTTCCCTAGGGCACTGGAATTGTGCAGGGATTTTGGTAAAATGCCGTACTAAACTTTTCTTTTGCATAATCTGTTAAAAGGACATTGCCAAACTCTTTTTTAAAAATGCATGTTATTTCAATGATTGTTTATAACATCTTAAATCCTTGAAAATAAATATTCTCTCTCTGCCAGTTTATTTCCATTTGGCAATTTCCCCTCTCCTCCTTCCCACTCTCATTTTCAATGAAGCTCTTTGAGGTTTACATGCTCTTTTGTGCTCCATCTTCAGTAATGGTGTCCCCACTTACTCTAGGAGTTGTTATTTTAACTTGTATTTATTTTGACAGATGAAAAGGAAGACATTTTACAGGGGACTCTCTCGATCTGGAGTCAGACCCTAATTCTGCAGTCAGTTTCCTCCATGACCTTGGGCAAGTCTCTGTGCCTTCCCCATATGTCAAATGAGGATTATAATGTTTCCTTTTTGTCTGCTTTGTCTCTTTAGACCCCAGTCCAGCAAAGCTGTTAAGTATACTGTAACTTTAAGTATGTGAGTAGTCCTGTCGACTTCAATGGGACTACTCAAACCTTGAAAGTTAAGTATTTGCATAAGTCTTTGTTGGACCATGGCCTTAGATTGCAAGCTCTTTGGAAGCTGTCTCTTCCTGAGGCGCTAATCTCAGCTGATTGCTCAAGGTACCTATGCAGCAGTAGCAGAGCATTACGAGGAATAGTGGCTATAAAGAAAGGTTTTGCTGTAGTTTGATTTCTAAATGCCAGCGGGGGAGATTTATCGTAAGAGCTCTTTAGTTTTGGAAAGATATTTCTCAAAAGAGTCTACACTTTTAAGGCAGGTAACATTTTGGGCCCAAACTACATAATATTCATTGGGGTTTTTTTAGCCAAAACGACAAAATATTGAAAAAAGTTAGGGGGTTAGGGAGTTTCTAATGTTGTTTTTCAAGTAAGCGTCAAACCACAGACAGAATAAGTGATAGGTAATGTCTATACAAAATGAAGGCACTCAATAGGTATTTAACAGACAATGGAAAAGTGCGAGGGTGTTTTCCGTTCTAGCAGCTATGAAAATAAAATAAATATGCTTTAAAACAGCATTTTCATTACTTCAGCAGATTAGTAAGAAAAAGAGGAAAACAATCAGAAAATTCTTTTACTTCCATCCCAATTCTGTGCACTATTCACAACGATTAATATAATGGACCAGCTCCTCCAGTTTAAGGCTCTATGTGCGGCATGGCATCTGCACCCCAGACCACATAGTTAATATTCCACTAAGGGGATCTAACACAACAGCACTTCACTGAACAGCCCAGCACCTATAGCAGTGCACTAAAGAGCGCTATCAAAAAGTCTCTTAAATAATTAGCACCGTATAGAGCTAAGGCAAGTCATGATCCCCAGCCTAAAATGTTTTCCATGTCATCTTCAAAAATACAAGTTTCCAGAGGATATTTAAAGAGATGTTTTGGAGAGGAACAGAAGGGCTGTTCCAGAAGGCAGGAGCTCTGTGGGAGAGCAGGCTTTCCCACCACCACAAAGCCTAATAAGGGACAGAGATGAATCCCTGGCAGAGGGAATTTAGCGGAATAGAGAGAGATGGCTCCAGAGACAGGAAGGGGGGTGAGGGCAAGTTTTATGGACACTTTCAAAAACAAAGGCAGTTTGACCTGGATCGTGAAATGATTTGGTGCCCAGAGGAGGTGTTTCAGGGTAAGAGTGGGGTAGCCATATATGTCTGAGGAGGAGGGCAGAAGGATTCTGTCCCAGGTAGATTCTGGACAACCAGGACTTTAGGGTAACTCTAGAGAATGTAGTTAAAGTAGTCAGTCAAGATGAGACTAAATGAAAGTACAGAAGAGGATTCCAGCAGAAGTGTGGGGGACCAGCATACAAAACTAATGCTGCAGCCATGATAACAGGTAGGTTTGCCCAGACAAATATTGGAGGAGAATTCAGTTGTGGATAAAGCTAAGACTGAATGCACTGCAGCCAAATGGGATTTCTGAGTCAAGCGAGGAGATAAAGGACATGGTGCTTATATGAGGATTTTGTTCTTGTCCTTCAGAAGCACTTCTGTCTTTGAGACATGTAGCTGAGGGTAACTTCAAGGAAATTAACTGCCTGACAAGAGGATCATTACTGCAGAAAATATAAAAACATAAAGAAAAAATAATATGATTGCTTTTCTGTCCCTTGAAAACCTAAACAATGAACTTCACATGACTAAGAATACAGCGTTCTGTTGCAGGGCTGGCCTTTTCTTGACAAGCTAAAGGACAGCATATTAACCATTAAAATGCAATACTCATCACAGTACAGTTAAACAGGATACTTGAGGGTATTAATTTTTCAGTCTGAAGAAGATGAGAATATCTGTGGCACTTGATTACAGCAGAAGTTCTTGTGAAAATTTAAGACGTGGTATTAAATGTAAGCTTTTTCCTTACTCTAAACTCTCTTGTGGAACTATGTTACCTCTGGATCTCTATTCTGCGTGTTAGTGTCTACATTTAAGACTAAATGAACCTAATTTACATCCCATCCTCTCCTTGGACTTTTACCTTGTTGTGGTAAAACTCCACTAGTAATAGCAACAGGGGAAGCGTGAGCACAGACAGAGTGCAGGTGTTGCTACCATTGGTGGAGCTGCATTGGTTGAAAATTACAGGTCTTAATTTAGCCAGAGACCACATCCCTGGTTAACTATCACATCCAAATATGGAGAAGAGAAAACTATTGCTGTGCCTCTCTGTGTGAAGGGTTTTTATCTCATTCTTGCATATCACCTTTCCTGCTAAGACTTGTAAGTGTTTCAGCTTTAGTTTTCTTTACTTTTGGTGACTTTTAGTTTGCCTCTCTCCCTGGGAACTGCTGTTGCTTTGTCTTCCCTCCATTCATATTCTGTTTTTCTTTCTTTTTTTTTTTGCTGCATGGAGACTCTCTGCTGTACAAGTGTAAGTATTTTTTTAGCTTTGCTTTTTCTGGCCTACTTGTTTATGTTTTTGTGCTCCATTTGCTTCTGTACTGCCTTCCTAGTCTCCTGGGAGATTGTAGTGTCATCCATCTTCAGTTACTGAATGAAATACGCAGCAATTTAGAGGTGAGATTAGGTTTTACAAGAAGGTTGAGCTAACATAACGTCTGATGAATTTAAAACAGCCCTGGACTGAAGACTAAATGAAGCAGAGTGCTGATGAAAGAGGTACAAACAAAAATGTTACTGCTCAAGAAAACTCTGTTCATTCAGTTTCATATTGAAGCCAAGTCCACCTTAATGAAATGAAAATTGAAATTTTCCTGTCATAGAAATTTGAGATTGAAGAGACCATTAGGTCATTGTGTTTGGGCTGGTTTGTTTTTCTTTGTCACATTGAATAGTACCTAGTTTATGAATGCTGGTCTCACAATTAACTTTCTACACCGTCACTTTCTCTGCTTTTTTACAAGTGGAAAATGCTTACATAGGTTTTCGTGGGGTTTTTAAACAAATTTTTGAAAAGTAAAATGGAAATGAAGGGAGAGAAGGCAAATCACTGGGCTTCTGTGGGTGGAACAAGATTAAATTTGAAAACTTTTGGAGGGGTGGGGGGAATGTGGAAAGTGCCATATCCTGATCATTTTGAGAGTTATATAAGTTGTTCTAATCTGCATGACTGTTTTGTAAAGATAAAACATTCTGCTGCTTACCACACATGGTTTATTAAAACCTAGAAAAGTGCCCTAAGTGTTTATATGTGGTTCTAGTTGTTTTTTCCCCATGCCCCAGCATTTCTCCATGTTTAGTTATATAATTGGAGAAGAAATATAGGGGGATAGCTCCAAGAGATTCCAGAAGGGCAAGAATTAGAGTCAGAAGGCAAGGGATCTGGTAAAGTGACTCAGTTACTTAAAGAAAAGGAGTACTTGTGGCACCTTAGAGACTAACCAATTTATTTGAGCATGAACTTTCATGAGCTGCAGCTCACTTCATCGGATGCATACCATGGAAACTGCAGCAGACTTTATATATACACAGAGAATATGAAACAATACCTCCTCCCACCCCACTGTCCTGCTGGTAATAGCTTATCTAAAGTGATCATCAGGTGGGCCATTTCCAGCACAAATCCAGGTTTTCTCACCCTCCACCCCCCCACACAAATTCACTCTGTCATTATGCAAGGCACTGCATTTAGATCCGATGAAGTGAGCTGTAGCTCACGAAAGCTCATGCTCAAATAAATTGGTTAGTCTCTAAGGTGCCACAAGTACTCCTTTTCTTTTTGCGAATACAGACTAACACGGCTGTTACTCTGAAACCTGTCATTATGCAAGGCACTGCATTTAGATCCGATGAAGTGAGCTGTAGCTCACGAAAGCTCATGCTCAAATAAATTGGTTAGTCTCTAAGGTGCCACAAGTACTCCTTTTCTTTTTGCGAATACAGACTAACACGGCTGTTACTCTGAAATCAGTTACTTAAGAAAATGGCATGGGACTTGGGAGTTCAGAGGCAGATTGGACCAGGGCAGCTTCATGGGAATATCTGACCCTCCCATTAAAGAGTCCTAAATCAGTGAGCATGGTTCAGTTTGTTGGGTCCCTGCTACTGAAGAGGGCTGACCCACTTATATGGGTGCACCTCCACAGGGGAAATAACTGGTGTGAGTAGACACAGAGACCTCAACATGCTATCTAGAGTCTGAGCCCCTGTCCCTGGCAAAGCAAGGGTTTGTGGACTTGGGAGTAAGTGTAGCAAAGCTCTCTCTGTGTGACTTCTACGTGAGTCTCCTCATAGACAGAGCAGCCCTTAGCCCTTTGTCTGTTCCATTCAGCCACCTGCACCATACTTGGAAGAGTAGGGGAGGGTGGAGGGAGCATGGTCCAGAAAAAGCTCAGTGCGTTGACCCATTCAGGTAAAATCTGGGGGAAAATGTCACTCACTGCAGCCCCAAAATGTGTCTGTAAAAGCCAGGATTGTAACAGGAGGCAGAAGAACTGAGTCGCTCCTCTGTTTGTATGGCCAAAGGCGGAGAATTGTTGAGTGAAGGTAGAAGGGGCCTGGCCATAGGGAAGTCTGAATAGCCTCTGGTTACTGTGGGAAATTGGATGCAAGCCCACCATCTCAGACTGGAAGAGAGGTCACGATCCGGAAGTTCACATGTCCTCTGTAGTAATGAAACATCCTGGGCTGCCAGAGGATACTGCACACTGGTTGAGATTAAGTCTTCTAATAGCCTCTAAAAAGAGCACACTGGCATGTTTAAAACAACACTTTGACCCATTTTGCTGTGCCTGTGATCCAGAAAGGTCACTTGGTAAGAAGCCCATCTTGTTACTTGTACAAAATCTAAATGGTTTAGACAACTTAAAAGTTTTCAGATAAAATTGTATGTATAGCTACTCCTCATGCAGCCCTGGCAAGTGGATAGCATTTATACCCTTCCACCTCCAGCCCTGGCAAACACTGCAGTTGGTGGGTCCTGCTTAGCTGGCAAAGAACTTTTAGTGGTGATTCATGTCCACAGATTGACACATGATCACCAGCCTGAGCCTGATCATGGGTCATAGTCTCCCCTTCCACTGACATCTCAGTGAAGATGACACCCAGTGCGTGTCTGGGAGCATCAGTGCAAGAAATTCAGTGCTTGTCCTATACCGCTTTGTAGCGGTGCCCCAATTTGGCATTCTAGTGCAGGGGTCTCAAACTCAAATGACTATGAGGGCCACATGAGGACTAGTGGATTGGCCCGAGGGCTGCATCACTGACACCTCCTCCCCCTCGCTGCCCCCGCCCCCACCCCCATTCCACCCCTTCCAGGAGGCCCCGCTCCTGCCCTGCCTCTTCCCACCCTTTCCTTACCCCCATTCCAACCTCTTCCCCGAAGTCCACACCCCAACTATGCCCCCTCCCTGCCCCCAGAGGGGGCAGGAGGGGTGTGGGGTGTGGCAGGGGCTCAGGGCAGGGAGTTCAGGTGCGGGGTGCAGGGTGTGGCAGAGGGTTGAGGTGCAGGCAGAGGGCTCAGGGTAGGGAGCTGGGGTGCAGCAGGGAGTTGGGGTGCAGGCAGAGGGCTCAGGGTAGGGAGTTGGGGTGCAGCAGGGAGTTGGGGTGCAGGCAGGGGGCTCAGGGCAGGGAGTTGGTGCAGGAGGCTCAGGGCAGGGAGCTTGGGTGCAGCAGGGAGTTGGGGTGCAGGCAGGGGGCTCAGGGCAGGGAGTTGGGGGACGGGGTGAAGGAGGGGTTTGGGCTCCGGCCCGGCACCGCTTACCTAGAGCAGCTCCAGGGTGGTAGTGGTGCGCACTGGGGCCAGGGCAGGCTCCCTGCCTGCCTCTGCCCCGGCCCCGGCCCCGCTCTGCTCTGCTCTGGGAAGCAGCCGAACCACGTCCCTGTGACCCGGAGAGGGGGGGGGGATGAGGGCACAGGGCTCTGTGCGCTGCTTTTGCCACTCCTCCAGGTACCTCCCCTGAAGCTCCCATTGGCCGTGGCTCCCTGTTCCCGGCCAATGGGAGCTGTGGGGGGCGGCGCCTGGAAGCCAGGGCAGTGCACGGAGCCCTCTGCCCCTCTCCCCCAGGCTGTGGGGATGTTGTGCCGGCCGCTTCAGGGAGCGGCACGGGGCTCGCAGGGCCACGGGGGGGCAATCCCACAGGCCAGCCAGCCCGTGGGCTGTAGTTGGCCCACCCCTGGCCTGGAGGTAGGCTGGTGGGTGGGGACGGGGGCGGGGGCCGGTTGGCAGGCCGCAGGAAATAGCCCCGCGCGCTGCATGTTTGAGACCCCTGTTCTTGTGTCTGTGCAGCTCTTGTAGATCCCAACTGTTATTCCGAGAACACCTGTTCAAACTGAAATAGTGTCTGTCATTCCCCGTGAATGCAAATGTCAGTTGATGAGATGTTGGATAATCCCCCATCAACCTATTTTTTGTCACTGTTTCTGATCTTCAGAGCATGAACTCATCAGTTTGGTGGATCTGATTTCCAATTGCAACACCACAAAGAACAGCAATCGGACTAAAATACACACAGATACATGATTGTGAGGAATAGGCCACAATTGCTAATACAACCAGGAACTGGAATAGTGATCTAATTGCTGACCCTGCTCAATGCTAAACTGGCTTCAGCTTCTCATAATTAGAGTTGAAATGCCTTTAACCATTTCAGACACACATGTTGCTTGTAATTCCAATTCTGCTGGAGTGGACAAGCAACTGTTCTGGTGTATGGCTGTCCACTAATTGCATTCGCTCGTCTACTACATGTTTAGCTGAGCAATTCTGTACAGTTCCATCAAGCTGCTGATGGAGCCTGTGCCTGGCTGATGAATCTTGATATAAAAATTGCATTTATTTTATTGATAGCCATTTTATAGTACTTGTCACTATAGTGTCTGTGCTCCTGGCTTGTTCTTTCCACTTGCTCTGTATTATGGTGCATTACAGAAGCACTTTTGAATTTGAAGTGCCGCTATACTCTGAAAAGTGTCAGAAATAAAATCGCACTCTGGGGCTTCAAGTTTATTGTTACTCCATGACTTAAATGCTAAATGTGCTCAGATGACAATGGAAAAGGTGCTGCTGATGACTTCTTCCTGGTTGCTCATGAAACTATGTTATTTATTGATGTGTGTCAAATATGACATCCTCTGGAACTGGAAACTCCCTGCCACATAAAGGCATGTTGGCTTCAGACAATACTTTATAATAGTAGTGGGAAAACATCTCTGTTGCTCAAAAGATACAATCAGACTACTATGTAGTCTGGCCTCTCCTTTTTATTATTTATTTATTTGATCAAGTGGAGGCAGGTAAACCGCTTAATGCTAATGTGAAAATCTATCATAATTTTGTCCAGGTCTGAATAATACAAAGTTACAGCCATTCAGATGGAAATACTGATGCAGACAACTGAAGTATGTGTGTGTATATATATTGCATGCACACATCTATAAATCATTTGAATTGTCATTATTTTATCTAATTATATTTTTCACTAAATTTCCTAAAAAATAAAAAGCTAGAAAACTCTTTTTAAAAATTAAACCATCCATGTTGCAAACTCATTCTGAAGTCTTGGTGCCTAGGTACACCCTCTCGGGCTCAAGCAGCATCTGAAGATTTCTGAAGCTAGAACTTGATTAACAATTCTGTTGATTGTGCGTAAACCAGAATAGAATCCAGCCTGCTGACTCACTCTCAGTTGTGTAGATATTCTACTGTTAACAGGAATAAACAGTAGGTGGAAATATACATATGCCGCTAAAGCAAGCAGATAAAGAGTTCCGTGACTCAGTGGAAACAGATTTGTGTGAGTAAGAAGTTGTCATTTTTTTAGAGTGACTTCTCAAAAGATAAGCACAACTTATAGTTTAGCTTCTTTGTCCACATTAAATTACATGAGAGGCTCAGAATTGCTGATACCTGCCTTATCCATTGCAAAAAGCCTTTCTTACCATATGAACTTTCAGGATATTTCATAGAGCAAAATAAATGTGTCTTTCTTCCAATGAACAATGTGAGGCGTTACGTCTGTCAGTTGTTTCCTTAACACAACATTTTCTTTAATCTAGGAGTGAAAAAGTCATCTAATAATAATGTATACATTCAATAAATAAATTTTTGAATTTATATTCTGTGAATATAACCCATACTTGTGGAAACCCTGACATTGCCAGAGATATTGCTGATAAAAGCTGGTTTCCACTTTTTAAAGACGTCCCGGAGTTATATCTTCTAGTACTACTACATATACTTGGGGAATCTCTGACTGGGCTTGGCAGGATTCAATTTCCTGCCACGCTGAAATCGACAGGAAAAAATATACAATTGGTAAGAGTGCAGCCTCTCCCTACCCACCCTGCACCTTCTGGGATCAGGTATCACCAGCCCTGCAGCAACACCGGGAGCCCTCTGCAGTCCTGCTGTCACTGGAGTGAGAGAGAGAGAGAGAGACCGGGTCCGTGACAGCAGAGCTGCAGATGACTCCCTGTGCTGCCGCAGGGCAGGTGACACCTAATCCCGGCAGGTGTGGGGAGGCTGTGGTCCTGGCTCAGTGGAGCAGAGATGCCTGGCAAGGGCCACAAGGTGGTTAAGTCCCTGGCCACGGGGGATGCCACCCCAGTGCTGAATGGCTCCTACCCAGGGATGTCTTCCATGCTCCTGGAAGGTGAACGAAGAAGTGGGTTTGTGACCAGCAGGGTTGGAGAGGGTACCCTGTACTGCTGCTGCAGGGCCGGTGACACCCAATATCTGCAGGCACAAGGTGTGGGAAAGGCTGCAGTCCTATCACGGCAGAGCAGAGCTGTGAGGAGGAGGACAAGTCCCTGGTGCTGAGAGAGGTCACCCTACTGCTGACTGGCTCCATTCCCAAGCAGGAGACATTCAGCTGCGGGTGCCCCCTACCCCCTGCTGCAGGGTGCTCATCGTTCTCCTCATAGTCCTAGCCAGGGGTCTCCTCTGCATCCCCACTCTCACAGCCCTGCTCCCTTACCAACCAGGGGTATGAGAGCCATCCCTGGGCAGAAACTGTTCAGCAGCACCCTATGGATGGGGCTCGTCATCGTCCTCTCATTCCTGGCTGTGGGTCTCTACAGGACCAGGAATGCAGCTTCTCGTGCATCTTGGGCCCCGGTGTCTTGGTCCCCTCAGCCATGCAGCAGGCCCCTTGTCAGTTCTGGGAACCCCTTGCAGCCTTGCTTTCAGTGCAGCTTTAACCCCAACCCTACAGCGCCCCTCCTGAGTTTCCAGCAACTGTAACAATAAAAACAGTTAAAAATAAAAATCAACATTAATCACTGAAATGAGAAACAAAAATTGAATTCTGCCAAGCCTGTGTGTAAGCCAGAGTAGTAATTAAGCAACGGAATGTCAAAACTGCTTTGAGAAAATAGGGCATTTAGCTATTAGGAAAAAATAATTGCTTTTAACAAATTTAAACAAAAAACTGCAGCACACTCAGCAATTCATCTGGCTGACAAGGAAGTGAAATAGGCTTTAAAAGACACAATCTATGGTAGAAAGGGACATGGAGAACCTTAGGGTGGTGACAAAAGACCTATATGCCTAAATTTTTTGATTGATTTCAATAAGGTATCATTGATAAATGAACGGAGGAAGCATGGTTTTGTCGTTGCAACAGAAGTCCGAACAACTGGGATCTATTTCTGGCTTTGCCACAGACTTACTGTGGAGTAGTGGGCAACTCAGTTAACTCCTTGTACTTCACTTTCCCCATATGTAAAGCTGAGATAAAGTAGCCTCACTTGTGCCGAGAATCACTTTACTAATGTTTGTAAAGTTCAGTGATACTTATATTTCAAGTTTGAAATCAGTTGGATGTTTTAGACTCAGTTCTAGCCCTGCCTCACTGGTGTACAATCGGTTCCTATCAATGAAATGTCAGATAATTTTAAAGTATTTAGGAAGAAAAAAAATCTGTTCCCCCCTGTATTTACAAGGCAAACATGCCTTATGAACTGATTTGTTTGTTCTTAAGGTAAGAATTACTCTGAACTATTTCTTCTATCCAAATAAGCACCTCTTTATTTTATTTTTTATTCATAGATGACTCCTAAGTCTAAAAGGAAAAGCATCCACAGTAGAATGCTCCGGCCTGTATCTAGGGCTTTTGGTAAGTGGGTATCTTTTCTTTTTCTTCCCTTTTTTTCTTTATAATTTATTAAAACCGCTTCCTTACATTCAGAAGGTGAGAAAAGTGTTCCTGTATTTGAAAACGCAGAAGACTCTCGCTCTGGACTGCAGTTTGTGGTCCAACGAACTTACTTTATTTTTTGAAGTTTCTATGGTGAAACACTTCAGAAATAAACATTTATTAGCTATAGTCCACCTTTTTCCACAAACATGTTACTGTCCTAATGCAAATGATGCCATTACTTTCTGTTTAAAATACCATATTAAGTCCTGATTAAAGGTTTTGATTGCTCTTAGAAATGGAATTTGACCTGGATAAAGCACTGGAAGAAGTACCTATCCATATAGAAGATCCACCGTTCCTTTCCAGTAGACCGGACAAACGAACTTTTGGATTCATCTCAGAGCTGCCATCCGAGGAAGGGAGAAAACTGGAGCACTTTACAAAATTAAGGCCTAAAAGGAATAAAAAACAACAGCCCAGCCAAGCATCAGTGAGTGACCATTAAAAGATTGCTGAGGATCTAAGTCAGGGTGGGCAAACTTTTTGGCCCGAGGGCCACATCTGGGTATGGAAATTGTATGGTGGGCCATGAATGCTCACGAAATTGGGGTTGGAGTGCAGGAGGGGGTGAGGGCTCTGGCTGGGGGTGTGGGCTCTGGGGTTGGACCAGAAATGAGGAGTTCAGGGTGCAGGAGGGGGTTCTGGGCTAGGGCAGTGGGTTGGAGTGCCGGAGGAGGATCAGGGCTGGGACATGGGAGGAGGTCAGGGTGCAGGATCTGGGCAGCACTTACATCAAGAAACTCTTGGAAGCAGTGGCATGTCCCCCCTCCGGCTCCTATGTGGAGGTGCAGCTCGGCAGCTCTGCGTGCTACTCTGTCCGCAGGCGCTGCCCCTGGAGTTCTCACTAGCCACAGTTTCTGGCCAATGGGAGCTGCAGGGGTGATGCTGGGCGGGGGCAGTGCACAGAGCCCCCTGGTTACCCCTAAACGTAGGAGCCGGTGGAGGGGGGACTTGCTGCTGCTTCTAGGAGTCTCGACACATGCGCAGAGCGGCATCTGACCACGCTCCCCGGCTGGAGCGCGGGAGCAGAGCAAGCCCCAGACCCAGCTCATAGGCGGGAGCTCAAGGGCTGGATTAAACAGGCTGGAGGGCCGGATGTGGCCCCTGGGCTGTAGTTTGCCCACTCCTGATCTTAGTACTTGGTTGTTTCTTACAATAAAGACCAAATCCCACTTTTGCCAACTCCAAGCACTCAAAAAGCATGAGTCAGGCCCCCCACAATTATCAGATTGTCTTTAAAATCTTGAGATTTAAAAATATATTTTTCTTTGCCTCTGTTTTTTGAGCCTTTAGGGGTGCACTCAGGTCACCTTTTCAAGCTTTTCTCTGTAACATGAGGGATAAAATCTTACTTAGATTTTTAAGTGAAAGCTGAGATTCTCACATAGTCACATTACTCCGGAAAAACACTAAATATCGTGAGACTTGGTGACGCTGAAATCCTTCTTTTTCTGCACAAAACCTGAGTAAACTGGCACATATTCCTGTCTCCAGCAGCTCTCAGTAGAACCATTCCAGGACCTCTGCAGCCACTTGTGACCCCATACTCAAGACACGGGTTGAGCCAGTGGATCTGAATAATAACAGATCACTCTCTATGCCATTGCCCACACCAAAAAATACAACCTACTTCACTGCTGCAGATGGAGCTCCTGTGGAGCACAGTTAAACACATATGTAGGGTCTCTGTGATTCTTTTTGCTCCGTAAACAACCCCAGTTCTTTTTCTCTGGCATGGACATCTGCAGACAGAATTTGCATCTAAAGCTATACAGCTAGATCCTTGAGGAGAGCAGAGATGGTGTTATATCACTTGTCAGCACCCCTTATCCAAGAGGCAGCCCAGGGGCCAGTTTGGCCCCTGCTGCAACTTGGAGCAGCCTCATTACTGCTCCAAAATTATACTAGCTGGTTAACAGGCTCCTAGAGACCCTTCCACTGGTCTGGGATTGCCAGAGCAGAAATCACTGTGGCCAAATACTCCCTATGCTGGGAAAGGCCAAGAGTGGATAGTATAGAGTTTTATTTCACTCAGAAGTTCTCCTGTGCCAAAAGAAACCCTAGCCAGCTGTTTGGGTCTTTTTTAAAGTCAACTTGCCATCTCTTTTGTACTGACAGAGCCGTGCAGAGGGGACAGAGACTTAGCTGGCCCTTCGACTGCAGTACACTACAGCCTTGTTTTTCCAAATCTATCATACTAAACTGAGTCATATTCTCCCACCTTCTAAACTTCCGCCAGTCGTCTCAACTTATTTAATGTGTCCTGTGACATCTGGGTAAGTGAGGTCATCTGGCACTGGGACTATACCTCTGTTATGGAAAACTTAGCACCGGCACTATGTCCAGGCAGAGTCAAGTTCCATTCTCTTCTGCTTCCATGCAGTCATATGTTTTCAGAATTGGAGGATCCTGGTGTCTGGGGGGAGGGAGGAAGGATTGGGGGTTTTTAGTGCAGTGTTACCTGGCATGGAAATGTGAAGCGCAGCATAGATAGCATCTTGTATTTGAAAAGCTTTGCTCACTGTTTATGAAGAACAAGCAAATACTTATATTTATATATATATTTATATATATAAGTATACTTATATATATAAATAAGTGCTTATGACTGCACTTATGTCAGTGCAGTATTTCTGGGAATAGTGACCACATTTGGATGACAAGGCATTTGTTTTTTCTTACTTGCACAGACTCAAGGTGACCGGTAAAAGAGGAGGGGACGCTTTGTTGTCATTATTTATTATTTTATGCTGTTTATTGGAGCGTGGGGAGGGACACATCACACCTTTCAGGTGTTCTTAAAGAAAAGTGTGGTTTTCTGTTTCCTGCTTGTTTACCCCAGTTATTTCAGAAGTGTTAGGTCTGGGTTTCCCTGGTTTTACTAGAAGAATCTGAAGCAGTCCCTCCCCCTTACCTGAAAGGGTGAGAGTGCTAAATTTTTAACAAAAACCTCTTTTCTCCCAAGTTTTTCTGAGGCATTGTAGTTACAGGTGTTAACAAAGAACAGGCCAACAAGTTTTAAATAGACTGAATAAAAATCCATTCCTTTCTCAGTTGTTCAGCATTCAGTCTGTTGTGAGGTCTTATCCCACTGATTTTTCCAGTCCTGCATGTAATTCAGTAAAGAAAGGACCTGAATTTCTTTCTTTCTTTCTTTTTTTTTTAAATTGTTTGCTTTTTTTCAATTTTCCTTTCAGGCCACTTTCTTACGGCATAAAGAAATTCTTTATCTGCTGAACGTATTTTACATATTTGATGCAATTTTCTCAGCATTAGATGAGTAAAGTATAAAATATGCAGAAATCGATGTATTGTTGCAGTATTGAACAATAACTGGCATTACAGATTGCATCTGTAATATCGTTCTGTGCCTTTGTTATTTTGGTGGTGATTGTACATTGTTAGTGATGCAGTCACTGTATTCGGTAGAATTTTAGTTGTTGGGGCATGCCTTCAGACACGACAGACGGACATGCAATTAGGATATCCTGTGTCTTCAGACATGACCAACGGAGACACAGGAATACACGGAGATTGGAGTCTTCAGTTACGGTTGTGCGTTTATTGTAGCAGAAGCTCAACTACTCCCTGCAGAAGCATAGCTGTACCACACTCGTTCCCTCCCCCACATCCCGAGAAGTGAGCACTGATATCCTTTTGCGTTTCCCCTCCCAAGGTGGGCAGTTCTGGTCTTGGCCCAATAATTGCCCTGTAATTTCCCTGCTAAATCCCCCACCTCTGTTTATGTTTACCTCTGTCATTACTTTTGTTGCCATCGAAGGAGCTGTTTTGAGCACTTGACTGTCTTTTTCAGTGCACACCTGCAGGCTTGTGGTTATGGGGTTTTTCGTATGCGTCTTCTGCCAGTAGCTTACCAGACAGACTCAACGTCAGATAGAGCCAGCCCCTCACATTAGTTACCTCTTTTTCAGAATGTTACATGCCTGCCTCCTTCAGGAAATGCTCGTGGCTTTGATACTTAAATATTTGTTTCTCTGGAGAGTTTCAGTGCCAACATTAAATGGATTCTGACTTCTCTTGAAGCCAATATCAAGATTTTTTTGACTGATGAGCTAAATATTTACATCCAGAGACAATAAATATCGATGTCCAAAAACAGATGTCAGTATATGTGTTATTACATACGTTCTGACATTTCCAATTAGACAAATTCTTTTCAGAAAAAGAAGTCATCACTGTGCTACTTTGAAAAAGATGTTTCCCTTATTAAAAAAGAAACATTCTGTTTTAAGTGGAAACAATGCGATTTTACCAAAAGGACTTATATTTTCAAATGAGGAATACAGTGCCACAGCAGAGGTATATAAGTGCTCTAGTTACTGTCTTATTGTTCATTTTATTAGATTACAAAGCTCATCACATGGCTCAGCAATTCAGGAACCAGAAAGTTTCATGTATGTATTGTGACAAAGTTCCTCCTCTACCTTGGTGGGTCTTGCGCTTATTGACAGATTTGCTTGCCTCGGAGATTCACGGCAGCCCTCAGTTTGGCCGTTTACATGAACCTACAGTCCAGGTCAACTCCTCCTGTGTCTGACCACGAGTTGGGAGGTTTGGGGGGAACTCGGGCCCGCCCTCTACTCCGGGTTCCAGTCCAGGGCCCTGTGGAATGCAGCTGTCTAGAGTGCCTCCTGGAACAGCTGTGTGACAGCTACAACTCCCTGGGCTACTTCCCCATGGCCTCCTCCCAACACCTTCTTTATCCTCACCATAGGACCTTCCTTCTGGTGTCTGATAATGCTTGTACTCCTCAGTCCTCCAACAGTCCGCGTTCTCACTCTCAGCTCCTAGTGCCTCTTGCTCCCAGCTCCTCCCACGCATGCCACAAACTGAAGTGAGCTCCTTTTTAAACTCGGGTGCCCTGATTAGCCAGCCTTAATTGATTCTAGCAGCTTCTTGATTGGCTGCAGGTGTTCTAATCAGCCTGACTGTCTTAATTGTTTCCAGAAAGTTCCTGATTGTTCTGCAACCTTCCCTGTTGCCTTACCCAGGGAAAAGGGACCTACTCAACCTGGGGCGAATATATGTCTTCTGTCACTCTCCTGTAGTCATCTGGCCCGACCCTGTCACAGTATCAATACATTAGTTCATATTCAGGCTGCTGTCTTATTTGTCTTAATAGGGAAGGGTTTGATATTAACAGTAATTGTTCTCTCATACCCGTAAGAGGAGAATCTGTCCTGGCCCCTTGGAAGCACAGAACCTGGATCTCAGGTGCAGAGGGACTAAGGTGGCTTTATGCCACCTTTTATATTTTCTAGATTTTGGGGCCAGAGCATTCCCTGATGCAATTTAGACCATCTAAGTTAAGTTTCAGAGTGGTAGCCGTGTTAGCAACTTCCTCGTGCTGCCTTGTGAGTGGTAGCACTGCCAAAACTGGGGCTGTTTAAGGTTCCTCTTTAGAGCCATCTAAAGAGGCTTTATTCAGTGTTTAAATTGGGAGTGTTCTCCCCCTCCTGGATATGGAAGTTTGGCAGCAGAAAGGGATTATGGAAGACCAGCATATAGAGGCAGAGCCAAGGAGAGAATCCCTCCCATAATATTTAGTGTGTTTCATCTTCAGAGAGCTGTATAAACACTAACTGATCTTTACAATACTCCCATGAGAGAGTCAGCCAAGTTGGATAATCTCTTCCTTTTGTCTTTGGCTTTAAGGTCTACTTTTCAAAGGCACAAAGAGGAGTTAGACCACAGTTCTCAATGAAAGTCAGTGCTGAGTGTCTAAAGTTAGTCACCTAAATCTGGCATTCAGTTTGAAAGTTTTGGCCTAAAGTGCCCTTGCCTAAGGCCACAGAGGCAGTCTGTTTGAGGCATAATTAGTACACTACAGTTCTGGCTCCTAATTTTGTATTCAGACCACTAGAACTCACACCACTCTCTAAACCAGGTGAACAACAGCTGACAAAGATTCTGTCTGTGCCGGTATTTACAGTAAATACACAGATCAGGAGTTCCATTTTGAAAAACTGCTAACAAAAAAGTGTGCTTGAATACTAAATAACTGCTCTTTTTACACAATTTAAAGGATTTGAGCTTTTGCCTTGTTGGAATTAATAATATATTAAATTATTCATATGGGAAACCACCAGGCACTAATTTAACCATAAATAAGAACATAAGAATGGCCATACTGGGTCTGACCAAAGGTCCATCCAGCCCAGTATCCTATCTACTGACAGTGGCCAATGCCAGGTGCCCCAGAGAGAGTGAATCTAAAAGGTAATGATCAAGTTGTCTCTCTCCTGTCATCCATCTCCACCCTCTGACAAACGGACGCTAGGGACACAATTCCTTACCCATCCTGGCTAATAGCCATTAATGGACTTAACTTCCATGAATTTATCCAGTTCTCTTTTAAACCCTGTTTTAGTCCTAGCCTTCACAACCTCCTTAGGCAAGGCGTTCCACAGGTTGACTGTGCGCGAAGAACAACTTCCTTTTATTTGTTTTAAACCTGTTGCCCATTAATTTCATTTGGTGGCTGTTAGGGGGCTTATTTCTTCACCCACTTACTTCTCTGGTCCTTCTCGCATGAACAGAGAGCAACAATACCCGAAGTCCAAAGGTGCAAACAATTCGATGCTTATTGGGGTGAACTTCCAGCAAGCATGATTCCAGTTTCCTTCCTTAGTGTCCCCCTTCCCAGCTCTGACACCACAGAGCCTTACCTGTGTCCCTGTTCCCATTTCCCCCTTTAGCTAAACATGATTCCAGTTTCTCCACCCTCATTCTCTGTTCCCATTTCCCCCACCCTCACACCCACCCACTTCCTGATTGACTGCAGACTATATAGTAAAACTTGAGTTCTGCTTAGCTATACCTTAACCAATCATTTTCCTGAAATTTAACTAACCAATCCTAACATATTGTAACATGATTATGTAACCAATTATATCCCACCACCTTAGTTTACACCCAGCAAAATTAATTATACAGCAGACAGAAACAATCACAGAACCAGACAGAGATTATACAGACAAACAATAGAGAAATGGGGACTACAGTGATAGAACAACAAAGAAATGAGGACTTCACATCCCAGCTATTGATAAGTGAGTTCTTGCCAGACAGGATGCTATCAAACTAAGTTTCCTTTTACATTTTCTAGGCACTTCCCTTTCTCTGGAGGTGGTAGGCATTATCAGGACAGGAGTATATTCCTAACAGCCCAATAGCACCTTCTTTCAGTGTGACTAGTTTGGAATGTGAGGATGTGACCAGTCGCTTCCCAGTTTATGGCTGCCTCTGTTGCTTAGCCAAAGATTTTAGCCTAAGAACAGGGCCTCAGACTGTCACAGTAAGAGAAGGACCTTACACTGGCAGACAGTGATTTTGATTCTTTCTTTTATACCTCTAATTAGCCAAGTGATAAGAATACACCTAAATTCTTAGAGTATAGGCCTTTACAGACAGGCATGAATATGTATATCCTAACAGTGGCCCCTAGTTCTTGTATTATGGGAACAAGTAAATAACTTTTCCTTATTCACTTTCTCCACACCATTCATGATTTTATATACCTCTATCATATCCCCCCTTAGTCTCCTCTTTTCCAAGCTGAAAAGTCCTGGCCTCTTTAATCTCTCCTCATATGGGACCCGTTCCAAACCTGTAATCATTTTAGTTGCCCTTTTCTGAACCTTTTCTAATGCCAGTATATCTTTTTTGAGATGAGGGGACCACATCTGTACGCCGTGTTTAGGATGTGGGCATACCATGGATTTATATAAGGGCAATAAGATATTCTCCGTCTTATTCTCTATCCCCTTTTTAATGATTCCTAACATCCCGTTCACTTTTTTGACTGCCGCTGCACACTGCGTAGATGTCTTCAGAGAACTATCCATGATGACTCCAAGATCTTTCTCCTGATTAGTTGTAGCTAGATTAGCCCCCATCATATTGTATGTATAGTTGGGGTTATTGTTTCCAAATATCTTTATTAAATCCAAAGGCCAAATGACATCTGTACAATTGCTCTAAACATGCCTAAAAAGCAGTTTGCTACATACAAACACTAACAAAACGTGTATATGTTTTTGATCAAGATACTTACAAATGGGCTAAACCCAAGAGTGCTTAGATCCACATTGGTTGGCTCCAACGTGGTCAGGCAGATATTAGCAATGAATCCTTTAAGAGTTTTACTTTTTTATACCCTTGAACAAACAGATTATGTCATTCTCAATGATTTGAGCTAAAAACCAATTGGTGACAGTTCACCCTTATTTCCAGTCTTAATCCAGGGGAGATTTACGACCTCCTTTCTTCCCAAGGCCTTTCCTCCCCTGTTCCTTGCTGTCTCACAGTTTTTTCCATTGCACTTGAGTTCACAAAGGTTTTAACTCTGGTGTATGGGTTGGGAAGGGCCATGTTGGCTCATTCTGCAACTGATTCTCTTAAAACCATCTGCAATCACCCCTATTGGTCAAAGGCCTTCTTTTTAGAAACTTTCCCTTATCTTATTAGTTAATCTTTTGAACCAGACATCTTCCCTTCTTCATTCCTTATGGCCTTATAATTTATTATTTTCAAGGCCTGCCTTCTGCTTGCTAATCAGGGCCTTTCTTTACAACTTGTATATTTCCTTAAGTACTGTTAAGATAACTCTATTGTTTAATTTCATATTTATCCTTGTGCCTTACAGCATCTGTGAAAAGTGAGATTTCTTACTGCCATGCTTTGTTTCTTATGTTACGTTTGCTTTATCAGGTGTGTGGGGCAACACCTCAGGAAGGAGAACAGAATGGCCTCATGGGAAGAGTGGACGAAGGTGTTGATGAATTTTTCACCAAGAAAGTGACAAAAATGGATTCAAAGTATGTTCAAATCCTCTAATGAGTCAAAGTAAAGACCATGCTTTCTTACTGATACTTTGTGAGGATAGAATATTTATGGTTAACACATTGTATTTGACTTCTTTTTCTAATATTCAAGTCTCCAATTTGCATAGCTACTGTCAAACCCAGACTATATCTTAATAGCCCAGTATATCAGTGAATTTGATTACTCATTTTAAAAAGCTTACTTTGAAATAAATTGCTTTTAATATACACTATCAACCAGATTATCAGATGATGTATATTAGCATAGCTCCACTGACTTCTTCATACCCATAAATGGCATCACTCATTACATCACTTATTATGACATCACTGGAGCGATACCAATTCACAGTGGCTCAGGCTCTGGCCCTGTATCTTTAATGTGTGTTTAGTTAAGACTGTTGTCCTCCATAAATGACATGGGGAAGTGATTTATGTTTATTGATATGTATAAATTAAACACTTGTTTTACAAAATTGTATTGCTCTGTTTGTGTATGACTCAATCCGAAAGGTCTGCCTTCTACATCTCACATAACAAGAAATCCAGCCTACAAGGGTGTAAACTAGATGGATATTTTATAGAGCCAACAGTAAGATGTTCTGGTTTCTTTAGAGTGACCGTACAAACAAAAGCTAGTTCAAGACTACTTAAAGTGACCTGTTATTTGCTATTTTTGATTAAGTAAATAAAAGTAAAATGTTTAAGTAAATAGTAAGTGTAAATTGGTAAATGGCTGGAGGAGAGAGGGAAAGGAAGTGTTAAAATTAAGTGTGAATGATAAATATCAAAAATGACAAGCAGATGGCAGTAATTCAGGATTGCAAATACGAAACCATACATGACATCCAGTAAGTTGCTGTGAAATCATGTTAGCTAAAAAAAGAAATGTTTTGAACAACTGCCATACGCAGTAATTATGGGAATTTTATACAAATTATGTATACCTTTAAACTTTTCTTGTGTTGCCAGTGATTTTTGTTTTATGGAGGGCAGCAACGTATCGTATTTTACGGTTTTTCAGGGCAAACATTAGATAGTGTATATGTTGCCACCCGATGTACCATTCTCCCAGAAAAGCTGTGAATTTGGTAGGGTTGGGAACATGGCTGATCAGAACTGCATTGGTTGTTGGTGCAGAGATCTGGAGTACTAAAAGGGGCAGTTCCCAAAAGTTGTGTTTTATCCAGTACCTGGGTCATGATGGTAGCTATTCGTGGGGGTGAGGATACCCTTAAAAGAGCAGACACATTGAAATTATGCTTGGGGGGATGACTGAATTAGAGCCACTCTGATGCGACTTGCCGTTTAGAGGTAGGAGTAGTCAGGCCAGAGGTACGCCTAAAAATAAACTAGTGAAATATGTGTCCTAAGTGGCTGACCTGCCTCTGTGTCACAATGAGTAATGCTAGACCTACAGTTCTTAGTGACTTTAATGGACTTTGGCCAATAGCATCAATCATAATAACCAATTTCTCATTTATAAGCGTTGGATAATAATTGGGCACAGAGCAACTTCCTGATGATGCAAACGGTTAGCTTTGCCCAACTATCTTTGAAACTATTAAAAACAGGTATTTTTCCAGGAAAAAAAACAAAGAATGTATGAACATTTGTCTGTGTGTCTGTTTTATTAGGAGATCGTCAATGAAACGTTCAGACGCCAACGAGTCCAGTGAAGTGGGTGATGAAAGGAAAAAAAGAGATTCTCGGAAAAGTGGGTTTCTCAACTTAATTAAATCTCGATCCAAATCTGAACGTCCTCAGACTGTATTGGTGGCAGAAGAGCCCTCGTCACCCAAGGGGGCTGTCAAAAGTCCAGCTGTGGACACTACTAGGAAGGAGCTAAAATCAGCTGAACAGAATGGCGGCACAGAGCAAACCGAGGAATTAAAAACACCAGACTCTCTAGAGGAGATACAGCCAGAGGATGCTGCAAGAGCGGAGAGGGGTGACAACAAAGGCAGCCCACAGGGAGGGCGTAGGTATGGGGTGCAAGTGATGGGCAGTGGACTCCTAGCAGAAATGAAAGCCAAGCAGGAAAGGAGAGCAGCTTCTTCACAGAAGGTGAGGGCGGCTTATTTTTGATTTGTGGTGACTCTAGTTGATGAAAAGTAGGAAAGAACTGAGCCCTATAAAGGAACACAAGGGTAAGAGGTTAACATTTAATATATTGGCTATGTTATATTAGAAAGACAAGATGGATGAGATAATACTTTTTATTGGACCAATTTCTGTTGGTGAGAAAGATAAGCTTTTGCTTTTACACCGAGCTCTTCTTCGGGTCTCATATGTTATATGTCATGGGTGACTTACTGGCACATAAATGAAATCTGTATCATAGAATTAAAGATCAGTTAGTCCCTATCCCCTGCCCTATGAAGGATTGTTTCCTACAGTCAGGATTGAGTTTACGAGTGAGCCAAGTTGGTAAATGGGTGGGCCCCCTCTGTTTTGGGGGATGGGTCTATTAAGGAATGGTTCTTCCACCATTTGCACTGTACTATAAATGAATTACTTTGTGTCGGGGAATAATTCTCCCTTTCAAACAATATTTGCTGATATTCAGTTTCAATTGTTTTTTAATTGCATCCCTTTACTCCTATTACAAACCGTTTTGTACCACATCTAATCATTCCTAGTCTTTCTTTATGCCCTTAAAATACAAATAATCATAGAAACTAGAGATGGAAACTACCTATTTGGTCACATGTGGATTTCAGCTCTTTTTTTAGTGAGCAAATAGCGTAGTATATTGAATTGAACAAAGAACCCTGCTCTCAGTACTGTTCAGGGAGCAGTGTCTTTGTATAGCTTAATATGTAACCTTCCTGTAACTGTGTCCCATATAAACCTAGTTTTGTCACTGAGCGCAATAGTTTTAAAACTGCTTTTCTTCTTAGGATTTAAACTATAATGCATTGAACACTCTTCTTAGCCTGTCAGATGAGGACATTCTGCATTAATCTATAGGCATTCCTGTAGCACTAATAGCCAAGGGCTATTCAAGGGACACTCAAGTTAAAAATCATATATTTTTTTACAAAAGAAATTTCCTTTCCAAACTGGGGCCAGATCCTGCCATCCTGACTCATGTTGAGTAGTACAGTAAACCCTTATATAACACAGTAGTTACGTTCCTAGAAAACGGTGTGTAATATAAAAATGTGTTGTATGAACTGAAGAATGAATGTGGGAAAATAGGTTTAAGTTCCCAGACATCACAAAGCTGTACATGTTGGAGACGCTCAGGGCAGCGGGTTGGGGCGCAGGAGGAGGCTCAGGGTGCCGGATCCAGGGGGCACTCACCATGGGCGCCTCCCCACAAGCAGCTAGGAGGCTCCATGTGCTGCCCCCGTCCCTCCCCAACCGCTGACTGCGGGGGTGGCGCCTGCGGGCAGAGGCAGCGTGCAGAGCTGCCTGGCTGCGCCTCAACCTCTGCCAGGAACAGCAGGCATGGGGAGCCGCCCGAGGTGAGCGGCCTCTGGATCCGGCACCCCACACACCCTCCTGTGCCCAAACTCCCTCCCGTGAGCGCACGCACTATATAAGAATACTGCGTGCAACATAAAAATGAGTCACTAAAGGATAATAGCTCACCTTAATTGATCACTCTCATTATAGTGTGTATGGCAACACCCATTTTTTCATGTTCTCTGTGTGTGTGTGTGTGTGTGTGTGTATCTATATATATCTTCCTACTGTATTTTCCACTGCATGCATCCGTTTAAGTGGGTTTTAGCTCACAAAAGCTTATGCTCAGATAAATTTTAGTCTCTAAGGTGCCACAAGTACTCCTGTTCTTTTTAAAGGAAAACCTCGTTATGTCAAAAATGCTCTGTATAAATGCGCGTCATATAAGGGTTTACTGTACTGTGACTAGTTCCGTTGATGTCAGTGAGACTGTTTGAGGAGTAAGGTACTATAGAATGTGAGTCAGAGTATCACATTCTGGCCCTTAACCTTTCATAACCCATGGTGCTATTAGTTAATTGTTCAATTCAACAATGGGCTTGGTGCTGTTCAAAACAGAATCCTTGCTTCAGTGGCTTTCTAATCTAAAGATTATAGTTGTGGAATACCAGCATGTTGTAATTTTTTGAAAAATTGTTAGGTAACCGCACTTCTCACATCAGTGGGTGTTAAAACAGGTATCATTGGTTGAAAAATTGAACAAACAGAAGGTCACTCACCTTTTGTACTAATATTTTTTTATTTACTTTCAACTATGCTGCTTCTTTACTCTCTGTATTTCTCTCAGCTTGGAAAAGAAAATAGACTACTCAGTTTGTTCGTAATTCATTTCTAGTTTCCATTCACTTGCCCAGTGGTGTAAGGGAGGGGGACGTTGGGGAAGGGGGGAAATATTTATATTGGAATTTAAAAAAAAAATTGCTGAAACTTTTTTATTGGTCTTAGGTTTTTGTAAAACCTAGGGTTTTACCCACCTTTACCTTTTGTATGTCTACACTGCAAATAAAAACCTGTGACGGGCCTGTGCCAGTTGACTAGGACTTCCAGGGGTTCGGCTGCAGGGCTTTTTCTTTGCAGTATAAACTTCTTGGACCTCTGGGACACTCCCACCTTGCAGGGTCCTAGAGCCCAGGCCCCAGCCCAAGAACTTGAAGGCTACACTGCAATTAAACAGCCCCTTAGCCCGAGTCCTGCGAGCCTGAGTCAGCTGGCACAGGATGGACACAGGTGTCTAATTGCAGTGTAGGCAAAACCCGTAGGGCCATTTTTGACCTGGCAATGTTTTATTTTTAAAGTGGTGGTCAGAAAGCTGAATTAAAATAGGATTTCTGTACAAAAAAGGAAGTTCAGTTATCTTTGTTTAAGATTAATCACAAGTCTTTGTACTGTGTTGCACAAAAGAGGAATGGTTAATGTTTATGTACATCATGCAGGGTTGAAATATGTAATAGCTTTGCTTTCATTTTTATGAAAACTTGAGTACTCTGAGTAATCCAGCAGATCTCAACTAGTTTCGTTATGGGAGAATTCAGTCTTTCATTTTTATTCATAACTTAAATGATGGATCACCAATTCCCTTAAAATTTTCAGATTTATCAGGATTCTGAAGTTAGTGAATTAAATTTTTCTTAAAGATGGTTGTTTAAATTCAGATCTATCCTAAGTAAAAACAAATCCATAAGGAATTTACTACTTCATTCATGACCTTCTGCAGTCTTATTACAGTTACAAATGATGAGCAGGTGCACAGTAGATGAAAAGATGGCAAAAGCTTTTTTGTTTTCTTTTACTGTGAATTTGATGTGTGAATTGGCACTAATGCCACAAAATAAATGAGTCGGAATCAGTGTTTTTTCTGATTTTCTCCAGATATAAAGATCATCTAGCTCCATCTAGTGTTTGCAGAACTGAATATTTAAATATCTTTTGGCAGGATATACAGGCAACCAAGCTCCTTAACAGCGCTGTTTCTTTATCAGGGCTTTTATTAGAATTTTTGCGCACTCAGGTGCAAGTGCTACATTTCCCTGTCTTGCCCTCCTTTTTTTATGGAGCCAAATAAATTTGTGTGTGTTGTGCAATAGATATTTTACATATGACATATTCATGTAAGTAGTCATGGACAGACCTAGACTGCAGCGAGACTAGCATAGCTCTGGTGCAAATGATCGATCATATATTTGTCGGCCCCTCCTAGCAAGCGCCAGACAGACACTGCTGATTTGGTCAACTTAATGTACCCTCTCTACACACATGCACATGATACATCATTTGAAATATGATTGTCTACTTTAATATGAGCTATAATGTGGAGCTGTCCAGTGGTGCTCTTACCATAGAAACGGGGATAAACAACACATTAAAATGACCACTTGGAAAAATTTGCATTTGTTTTGGTTAGTTGAATTAATATCTGTATTATTTCAAGACATAAAAGTGGATTTCTTTGTGAACTCAAAACATCAATCTAAAGGGTAAAACAAAATCTAATAATACATTTACATAGTTATGCACAATTTTTTTTACTTCATCAATACTTGCAAAGGAAAAGGAATGTTTTTTTAAGTATGAATGAAAATTCACAATCTATGGTGAAAATAGCAAATTATATTCTTGAACGCAAAGTGACTTTGCCTACATTAAGAAAGTGAATTTTCCCCACAAATTTGGGGAGGCTTTTTCTCTTTAAAAAGAGAGAGACACCCCCTTAAGGCACGTTGACAAAGAACGTGGCTTGGGGGAGAATTTAGCCAAAATAGACCATGGGTCAGGAGAACTAGGAGTGGAAAATGAACCTGGATCTCTTATACAGTGGTACAAAGTACAACACTCCTGCATGAGTGGGCTGGCTTTCACTTTTTTTTTTTTTTTTGAATGACCTTTTAGCTTATATGGGACTTGTGCACTTGAAACCAGTCCATGGTTAGGCCTGCTCTACGCACAATTTTTGAACGGATTTAACTATTTTGGCTAGGGAGTGAATTTATACAGTGTAAAACCCCCTATTGTGGATGCAGTTGTACTGATATGTCGTATCCTCACTAAGGGATTGTGTGCTTTAACTAGATCAGTTTCTAAACAACAAACTGTGCGTTGGCAAGCGCTTAGTGCAAATGTGGGGAAATGCAGTGACCATGTCAGTTCTTAAATAGGTGGAGTAAACATTGAATAATTCCATTCCTTTGTATACGATATATGAGAGACGCTTTCTCATTAAAATGTTTTGGGAGCCATTAGAGCATCAGCAAAATGGAAGCACCAGTTAATTCATGAAGCCCACTGTACTGTCCTTCATAGCTCTCCTAGGCAGCCAAGTCTACTAGGGTACCTATGGTAAGTTACACCTGACAATGGCTAGACAGGGTGGCCTTCAGGGATAACAGATATTAATAGTTTTTGTTTGTTTATTTATTTATACCTAAAATACTGTGTTTTATTTGGTTTTTACTTTAAACCCACTAATTTTCATATAGCTAGTATAAGCCTCCCTATTGGTTCTTATCACTGTTACCCTTGTCTTCCTTCCTCCGTTTTCCTCTTATGTCTCTCTTACCTAAATGATGCATTTAATCTTCACTTAGATTGAGAGTTCTTTGTGGCAGTGTTTGTCTTCAGTATGTGTTTGTACTGTGTCTGGTTGGGACTTCTGGGCGTTACTTTAAAGACAGAGGATAACCTCACAGTGCCAGTCATACCACATTGGTGTACTGATGGCAATAGGGTGTAATGAATGTGGCAGTTTTATAATGCTGAAAGTAGTAATAACTATGCAAAGAATTTGTTTGCATTTCAGAGTTAGAGATCTGTCTTCAAATGGCAGATTTAAACCAAGATCAGAGCTACCTGCAAAATGTATTTTATTTTTTAATTTAAGGTTTACACTTTACGCCTAGTCTTCTGAGTACTAGCCTTCCTATTTATTGCTGGTTTGCAGATAACTTGTGGGCTCTGTATGGTTCTTCTGGTCTCTTTGCTCTATTCATATGAGTGAGCAGGGTATTGAAAGGAACAGTATAATCCCAGAGACCAATTCTTGTACCACTGTATAAACAGGATCCTCTCGAAAAGGGATACACGCATATTCCTGGTGCGCTTGGCCTCTAGACAATAATATGGCTCAAATAATTTACAGATTTATCTCTTATAGCTTTTTTCTCCTTGAGGCAAAGACATCATGGTTAAGATTTTTAATAATGTGTGCATGAAGTTAGGTTCAGGATCCATATTTTGGCACCTAAATAAGTGACCTGATATTTCAAAGGTTTTGAGCACGCAGCAGCTCCTATGAAGTTAAAAATTTTAAAAATCTCGGTCTGTAAATATTGAAGGAACTGGCTCTTCTTGGATTCAGCTCAGATTTCCAAGATATTTCCCCACATGCACATAGGTTTTCATATTAACTAAGACCAGTTCAGCAATCTTTGCTTCAAAATTTGGATCTTTAGAAAGGTGTCTCTGTTTCTTCCTAGAGCAGATAAACTCTTTAATTTCGTCCAGTGTTTTATTTCACTTAACGTCAATAATACATTTGGTCATCTTGGGTGGAAAAGAACAGTTTCTAACTGGACTGTCGGATTCCAACTCTCATTATTCCTTAGCAGGTTTGTCACTTAATGAGCATGTTGTCATGACTCTGCCAGCACTATGGCCTGCGTGGTAACCAAAATCACTGTGGTCTCCTTCCCACATAGGAGATTTCCAAAGCTGCAACCAGAAACATAAAAACACATCCAGGCATAATTACTAGAGCTTCTTTCTGCAGTTTTTAACTTCTGGATATAAGATTCTTTGTAATGAACCACTGAATACTGTGATTTATAGATAATAATTTTGAGGGATTCTCTTTCTCTTTTTTAGAGACTAGGGAACGAAGTGGCTTCCAGGGATTCTCACGATACCACCGTGAGCTCTGAACGGCTGGATGGCAGTGGTACAGGTACAGTTGTTTTGAGTTTCCTTGAGAACAGCACTTCCTATAATGCCAATAAATTGAACACTTTCCGCCTGAAATCACACTTCCAGCTGCATGTTGTGTGCCTACTATTTTATAAGCAACCCATTAAGATTAGCATAACTGAAAAGTGATTAGAGGAGAGAGCCATTTTTCTAGTTTATTTACTTTCTGCATTTGACAGCACTTCATATATAGTCAGTTTCAGTGCTGGGTTGATGGCCAGTTGTTTCACTCGTACACTGCTCTGTGGGGGTGGGGCGAGAACTCCTGTACATGTTCTTCCCGGAGCCCTTTAAGAGGGTGTTCACTGGTAACCGTGGCAGCAAAGCTGAAACTGAAGATCAGGAGGCAGCAAGTACAATGTGCACAGAGAGAAAAGGGGGCCGTAAGCATGTTTGCTCCTGTCATAAACCAGGAGTTCATTTTGCAGAGTTTATAGCAGTGGTTCTCACCTTTCCAGACTATTGTACCCCTTTCAGGAGTCGGAAACCTGAGCCCTGCCACCCAGGGCTCAAGCATGTCACTTAGCCTCATGGGACCCCCTGTGGCATGAGGCCCTGGGCAGTTGCCTTGCTTGCCACCCCCTAACACCAGCCCTGCACTAGCGACCCTCTTAACCCTGTCCTGTGACTCCTCTGGGACTCCGAACCCCAGGTTGAGAAACCCTGATTTAGGTGAGTTGACGTACTCCCTGGAAGACTTCTACGTACCCCTGATTGAGAACCACTGGTTTATAGTGCTCACAAGAAGGTGCTGGTTTGATTGTCATGCAAGCGAAGTGCTTAGTCCACTGAGCAGATCCATCACAGGCAGCGGCAGTTCAAGGTTTCAGGTGTATAAAATATAGTGTTGCCAAAGTGTGTGAAAATAATTCACAAACCATGTTTGAAACAGCATTGGCTGACCAGTCGTATCAGAAACCAGTTTATGGTTTCCAAACCATTCCTAAATGTGGTTTAGAAACTAGTGTAGGAAGAGATTGTATGAGAGAGCCCCATGAAACCATGCTTTTAAATCATCCTGGCATCACAGACTAATATCTTTTGCTGTCTATGTTCCAATAAGATAGGCAGATCTGAGGTTAGAGGACCATGGAAAGTGGGCACACTAAGAGCTAACGGGTGGTTGATCTCCATTTTTCCTTGCTGCTCACTCCTCTAAATGACACGTTTCCCCCTCCCCAACACCAGTGCAGTGTGTGCACAGCAGCCCCTCCTGCCTCTGTCCGTTCTCATTTCACCACTGTAAGGAACTCCCTCCAGCTGCTCCTGTTGCAGTTATAGTTTGTCATTGTTTTGGTTAATTTATATCAACTTACTGTGTTCTAATAATATTAACAGGCCTGAGGTTAGAAAAGCAAGTAATGGAGTTAAAGGGAAATTGCTGGATGTTACTGAGAAACAGAAGACAGTGTATGATTCAGAGACAGAATATTTTCCTCTTTTAGTTCATGTAGGAAACTGCTGTCTGAATGTTAGCCAGGCTCTCCCTTTCTCTCACACATGCATACAAGTGTGGGGATAAAAGTGTGGAGAGCCTTCTGCTGTTTAGCTGACAATGCAAAGATTTATTGCGCACACATGCATGCATCACAATCCTTTTGGTTAGCCCACAACTCAAATCCAACAGAGCTGAAAAACAACTACGTAAGCTGGAAAAACATTTTGGAGATTGGCCTGCAACTGACTATATCAACATTCTTCCTCCCCACACACTGCATTGAGAATTCCTGTGCTCAGCACTACTGTAACAAGTAGGTTTTCTGAACTGGAATAGCAGTTAGCTAGGCCAGGTCAGCATCTGTGGGCACATGTTTTGCCTTGTCAGAAAGCCAAGGCAGCCTAAATTTAGGTGAAACAAGAATTATGTGCAACCCAAGCATACAGATTGTAAATCACTAAAAGTGAAGAATGCTGTCACCCAGTATGCATACAAATCCAAAGATTGTTTGCACATACATGCGCATATAAGCCTCCTGGAGTCCTCCCAGGGTTTGGAGGAAGGCAGGAAATTAGGGCAGGCAGTTTGCTTATTTGCAAACTAGTGTCCAGCAAGCTTTATACCAGCTTGCGCAGCTGGCTCTAGCTGTATTCAATTTAAATCCTGGGAAGCAAGAGAGATTCGTGTGCAAAGGCATTCAGTCTTTGCCTGGTGTAAGGAATGTGCTGGCAAGCTTGCTAATAAATGTGTAACAGTGTATTCCGTAGGCAGAGTTACTAAATAAATTAAAGTTGTATACATAGGGTCGCCGTTGCTAACAGATTTCAAATCTGATCTAAAAACAGAAACACGCACACATACTCACCAATAGGTCCAGGTTCCTTGTCTGTGTCCTGGATTCCACTATTAGTCTTTGGCAGGGAAAAAAAAAAAAAGAAAAGGTGGGTGAGGGAGGGCTGTGGTTTTCAACTTTGGCCCGTAGCCGTGCTGTTCTCAACGATGCTGGGCTGTCAGAGGCTGCCTGTGCTGCTGCTCCTCTCCTGTGGTGCCGGGATCCCCTGCTGAAATCCCACCTCTTCACGCCTGCACAAGGAAGAGTCCCGGAAAGAGAGGGTAGCCTCACTCCCTCCTCCTCCCTCCCCACCCCAGCCCGTGGTTTTATTCCACCCTCAGGGCAAGAGAGAAGGGGGAAGGAGAGGCAGAGACACCCGAGGGAGCAAAAGAAAGGGACCACAGGAGCGGACGAGATACCTGGGGAGAGGGGAAGATTTGATAGCTGCCAGAGAGGAATGGGGGATACCAAAAGGAAGGAGAAACCCATTGGATTAGAAAGTGTGAGAAAATATCCCATGAAATTGGAAAGGGGAAGCAACCCATATCACCAGCTCCTGCCGACAATGACGGAACAGCCACCTCCCCGATGTACCCAAGAGGGTGGTGACACCCAGGCCTGTTCATGGGTGAGTCGTACAGCCTGACAAACACATTGCTGGCTCCTCATTGGACCACTGCTCAACTCCAGGTCTTGTGAGTTCTTCCATCACTGCCTTTCTACTGTGTGTGTATTTCTGCCAACAGTGCGCTTTGCCCTGTGGGTGTACCTGCCCAGCATGCTTTCTGCTTTGTGTAGGACATTTTATTTATTATTATTGTTACTATTATTTTAGTGCCTAAACTCCACCAAACCCTCCCAGAGAATCGTTTTGCCTTGAGTAAAGGTGACTCTGTCATGGCATCCTTGGAAAAAAATCCAAAAACTGAACCAAAGGCTGAAGCTGGTGCAAGGGCTAGATGTTCTTCCAATACGCCTACGAGTCCAAAACCGCCAGTGCAGTCGAAGCCCAGCCCGACAGGACGTCCCACAGTTCCACAGAAGCCACGCTCTGCCTCTCGCAATGGTGAGGAGCTGTTCTCGCTGGTTTGTCCCATTGGAAAAAAATGTGTGAACAGGGTTTGTGTGTGAACTATAAAGGAAATGCTAATAACTAAATCCTGGAGAGAAATTGGACACAAAGAGAGAGATTTTTCTGTCATTTGCTCTTGAATTGCTTCCCCTCCCCCATCCTAACTTTTTTTTTTTAATTACCAGAAGTGTGATTTGTAATGGTAAATTCTGAGAAGAAATAATGACAGACTACAGAAAGTCACAGAGCTGTTTTATGCTAGATATTATTTTATTATAAAAGTATCCAGAGACACTACATTGGGATGGAAGCCCCATTGTGTGAGGCGCTGACTAAACCAATTACCTTTGTATTTTCTCTAAACTCAAAACCCCCTGACTCTAAATACCAAAATGTTTAATTTTTTGATATTTTGTAGGCTTCTCTAAGCCCTTTGAGGAATTAGCCATCACACCATATAGTATACATAAATCTCTTCTGTACTTAGATTCTTCATTTTTGACTTTGGATTGTTTTCCTAAATGTTACGAAGCCTTATGCCCCTATCTCTTTTTCCTTTCTTGCCCTTATTGACTGGAGGAATTATTATTCTCACTCCAAATCCATTGGTTTTGTCTTTTATAATCATGAAGAGTTGCTCCTTGAGCCACTGCTAATGTCTGCTCTCTACTAACCTCCTTTTCAGGTACTATCTAAAGACTATAAATGGAGATAAAGTTTAATGATTCAGCTAGTCTCCTACACATTTACCTGCCTGTCCACTAGCATGCAACTGCCCAAAAAGTTATGGACATTGAGAGTGAAAAGAATTCAACTGTGGAAACTCTGACTGGCCTGGCAGCTATGACACACACACTTTTTACTAATTACTAATGGCTAAAAAGCATGATTGTAACAACCCCGATGCCTTTCTGATATTTAGGCTCTTCCCATGCTCACATTGGTACCTGCTGGCCCTAGAGAAGAACCATTTGCAGAGGGAAATTGCAGCTCTTCCTTGCCCTTGATTGTATACTCTGTCCATTACCTGCCTAGTCTTGTCCCTGCCTCACCAGTGGTTAGAATGTACTTCTCCCTCTCTTGCAGGTACCAGATCACCATCCAGCCTTTAGGTTGTCTTAATATATTTGTATTGGTTATTTTATAGTCAGTCATAAAATAAGATATCCCTTCAAGTAAACACCACTAGGTGTGTACAACAGGAAGGCATCACTTGTTTAGCCTTCTTCTTAAGATTAAAGTAGATATCTGAAAAACCTACAAATAAGGAAGGTCTGAACCTACCTGAAGCTCCAAAGCTGTCTGTTCCTCATGTTTCCTACAAAAGATGTATGTCCCAGGCTGTGCCCTGAAGGGAAATCAGATATTCCCCATCATTGCTACCACTGTTTCAGATCCTCTAGTGGTAGCAGAAATGTGAGAGTTAATGTACAGCAGACTCCAGCAATTCCTGGCATTTTTACCACCCTGCTGTGGTAATGCAATAACCAGAGCCCTGTTTACACTTGTGCTCGACCATTGCTACCACTGATGAGGCTGAGTCAATTTTTGCCAAGAACTGTTAGTGCAGAGAAGGCCCTGGGATACCGACAGCCCACAAGCTTGGTCAGTTCAAATGTTAAGTAGCATTTGGAGGATTATTTCATTCCTTAGTCTAGACCAAAATTGCTGTTTCCTTTGTGATGGCCACTCGTTGGTAAGACAAAACCCCATTCTTTTCCAATATTTGTTTCAGTGAACTCATGTTCTAAACATTCACATAATATCAGTCAATGTTTCCTAAGTACCTATTTCTCCCACCTACATGAGTGCACCATTTCCTTCATTAGGTGTTTTTTCATAAGCATAAATCTAAGATACCTGCTTTGCAGGCAACCTAGTTAATGACAAAGACATTGTACTTGTACGGGGTCTACATACAAAACATCACTGACGTATTTATATGGCATGTATAATGCACATCAGACCACTGAGAGAGTGTCTGTCAGTTATGCAAATGCTTAAAAAATTTAAAAATACCTGGAGATTTCTTCAAAGTTCAAAACGGAAATTATTTATTTTATTTATTTAGAAAAAGGTGTATGGAAGAAGCTGTAGTATTCCCTTCAAAAGTATAGGGTTCGTAGAATACCTATGAAAGTTCAGTTTGTTTTTATTTTTATAATTTATAGCTATGACACTTGATTAATTTGTCACATTGTCAAGATGATTAAAAATATCAGTGTGACAAAACAATTTTTAAAGACATTTCTGAATAATTTTCTTTAACTTTTCTTTATTAATTGCATAATTCTCTTCTAGCCCTATAATAAAATTAGGTTGGTCTTTTCAGATTTTTATTTGTGCTTCAATAATAAATCAACACAATAGGAGTTGAAATTCAAGTCTACAAAATAATCAACAGCTGTAGCAAAACAATTAACTACTGTATATTAGTGGATAGTTTCACTAAACTTGCTAGCTAGTAAAATTCTTCCAAAAGGGTTGAGTACCATCAAGGATTCTCTGTTAACCTTGTAAGATGGTCCCTTCTGGCCTTAGAATCTATGAGTCTAAGACTTCCTGAACATTTCTTCTTGTTTGCCCCCAAATTCTAGCATAGCTAAAACACTGAATATATCCTGCATGTTGTTAGTTGTGTATTTGTTTTTTAAATAGTTCATTAGAATTGTATGCTATGTGGATGGTATTCTTGGAAGCTGTCTAGCAAGAAATATAATGTATCTGCTTGTGTGTGTGGTATTTCCACAGAGGACATCCCAGAGTCTCCATCAGGCCCTGGTTCCCCTAAAGTTCCTCTGCTTCCACCTGTGCTAAAGAAAGTTCCTTCTGAGAAAGAAAAAGATGGTCAAAGCAGCCCCCAGCCCGCTATCAGATCGTTTTCTCAAGAAGGTAAGATTGTTGATATAGTCACTGTCCCAATATCCTTTGCCTGGCCTGACTCGGTTAATGAGTACCTCTTCAAAATATATCAGACATGATTTCCTGGTTTCTTTTGCTTTGTACTTTGGGATAGGAAACAGGAAAATGGTGTGTGATAACTCGTGGGTCAGTATTTTCCATCCTGTCTTATTTCATACAGTTTGATCAAAAGAGGAGAAATAAATCCAATGTCAATATTAATATAATATAATGTAGCAATTTTACAGTGAAATCACAGCAACAGAAACATGAAGTAAGTGACACATGTGTCATATACATTATATTTTGGTCAATTAAAATCAGGCTGGAGATGTGTACTGATCACAAAAAGGTAAATACAGCTTCCTTGGTGAGCTGGTTGGAGTGGTTAAATTTCTTTTTCTAGTCTGCTTGCTGACTCTGTCTCCCCTCTGGGATCATTGCATTCTATTGAGTTCATGTCAAACACATGCTCAGTATGTCAGGGTGCCTGGGCAAGAACTCTGAACATTGTGAGTTTCTAGGGGATTCTGTAAACCACTTTCTTCTCTTTGCCTCACTTTTTGGATTCTAGCTGTTGCTGATATGCTGTTCTGTGTGTGTCGCACAGAATTGGCTTCCTCTTAGGAGAGCTGGGAGTAGGGAGACAAGGGAATTACAGGGTGTGTCTGCACTGTAGTGTAAGCCCATGGTCAGTGTTCGAAAACTGATCCGTGTTTTAGAACCCTGGGCTTGAGTTTCTACATTATATTTTAACCCTACATTAAGCCTTTTGTAACCTGTGCTCGAACTGTGCCCAGATCTGAGTCAAAATAACCATACCCCAGAGTCCCCCCACTCCCCCCCCACACACCTGAAATGTGGCTGCTCTAGCCCTAGGCCCATGGTGCACTGTGGGAAAACTTTACTGCCAGTCCTGCACATTCACTTTGCAGAAGGCTTGGTTGGTTCACTCTCCATTCCAAGCCCAGAAGGCTCTCTGATAGTGTGCTTGCAGATTGGTGATCAGAAGAGAATGGGTTTATGTTGACCTGAGCTGCTGCTTATGTTGACCTGAGCTGCTGCTTATGTTGACCTGAGCTGCTGCTTATGTTGACCTGAGCTGCTGCTGTTTACAAAAGGGGGTTGGCTGCCGTTTTCAGCAGAGTAGATTGCGTATTGTTGAGCCAGAGAGGACGAGGGGAGTTTTCCCAGGGAATTGTGTGATACTTCTGGCTGACTTCCAGGACTCTAATCAAGAGGGGCTGTGTCTACACTGCAAAGTGATAGGGCTCAGACCCTAATTCGAGCTTGCACCCTCCAAGCCTGCAGGGTCCTGGGATCCTGGATCTGAGACCTGAGTTAGTGTAGTTACAGTGTAGATGCAAGTGCGGTTGGGTTTGAGCCACACTCAAGCATGGGTTTACGTCGCACTGTAGACATATCCATGAAAATCCAGCTCAGCACAGTAAATTGCACGTAACTCTCTCATTATCTTTGTGGAGATCACCAGCTAATACAAACCAGAGTCTTTGGAACAGTGCAGACGTCAGACCTTTAAACCAGATAAAAGGGCCAGAGCAATGTAAAAGGGCTCAAGAGTTCCAGCCAAGAGAGAATTCCTCTGGCACTGCAGAAGACAGCCAGGCTGTCTTCCAAGGACCCCCTTACAAATCCTGGCATAGAGGCTGTGCTGGAGTGGTGCATGGCAATACTGTGGAGATTGTGAACAATGCCCATAGCTTAGACCCCCAGGGCTGTCTGAAATACTCCAGGTGCTGTTCCAACCCCAGAAGTAGCTCAGGATCAGGAGGACATAAAGATGGCTTAAAATCACTTTTCCCCTCCCCGCCATCCCCCTGGGCTGTAAGTTCTGTGTTGTGTCTCCTAAAGGTGCAGCCCAGGCTGTCCAGACGTTCTTGTGTCAAATCATAGCTTGTGGAGACTCGTGGACTAAACACAGTATTGCACTGCTCAGGAAAACAGAACATCACTAGTATAAAGGGTCTCTATCCAGATCTTGACTCTCACTTGAGCCCTTATGTGCAACACTGGCAGCCCAAAGGAACCATAAAGCTGTCCCAATGGGGCAACTGGGGAGTCCCTGAATTGTGTAAAGCCGGCATAGCTAGCTTTACATCTCCTACCCAGCATCCCTTCCATGCTGGCGTTATGCTGGGAGCATGGCCAGTGCATGCAACAATCCATGACCGGTGTAATGGACCCAAGGGAGCTGCTCTAACTGGCTCCAGGGCTAAGTCGGCCCCCATCAGCTCTGGGAATTGGGAGATTGCAAAAGTAGCATAGTGAAACCTTCCTTCCTACCCCCAAACCCCTTGGGTCTTGCACTGAGACCAGCTTCGCCGGACCCAAGGATTGGGACCTGGAAATGCTTATCATAGTCCCTTCCTCACACTGGAAAGTAGGGATAGTCTCTGCATTATTTCCTGATAAAACACAGAGGTTTTAGCTTACAAATTGATGAGAAAGTGGCGAGAAAATGTAACCAAGCTTGTTACCACTTGTATGTAGCAATAAGATGGTGTAACAAGATGTGGGACAGCTCCCAGCTAGTGTGAAATCTGAATACCCCGCTCCTTTGCCAACCCCCCTCAGCAAAGGGGGCATGTTAGAGAAGTGAAGAGAAGTGATTGTGACTGGAGTGTTCCTGCACTCCAGTAGTGCCTGGCTATCTACATCAGCAGGCAATGGTAAGGTACTGCTTCTCTCAACCCAACAGAATGTGAGTTGACCATTTTGATAGTTCTGGAATATGCATATGGGTCCTGATGGAGTCAATCAGACTCTTTCCCTTAACTTCTGTGGGCTTTGGATATGGAGAAAGAGAAATTAAAAATGAAAGATATAGTGGTGCCCCTTAAAATCTCACCAGTTCTGTTTTAGATAGATACAGTTACCCCAGTACGTACTTACTCCTGTATAGTGAAGACCTAGAGGATTACAGCTATTAAGTAAAGTTTAGTTATCTAAGGCAGTTGGCAAGTTTTTGAATTACTGTATTTGTGTGTATGTCAATAGTTAGGAATGATCGGCTTATTTAAAATAGTCCACAAATTCTTGTTCTTAAAGGGAGTCAGCCATGCTGATGATTTCTCCACTCCTTGCTGTCATAGATCTTGACTCCAAAAGAGACACGATCTAGTAGACAATTTTGATTGCAGCTATGGAAGACTGAGAACATTGTTCACAAATAATTTGTGATTGCAATAATAGGATTTCCTAGTCCTTGATTTATCTCCCACACAAAATAGACCATTTATCAGTTATTTAAATTAGAATTGCCTGGGGAACATAGAAAATTACGCTTCTGTTTGTTTTTGTTTTTTTTATCCAGTTACCTGTTTCATTTATTACTACAGTACTTGTTCATGTCAGTTACTCCTGTTTCTTTATTCTTTGCCTCTTTTCAGACTAGCATGCTCAACTGATTCCTTAAACTGGTAAATCGCTGCAAATCTGCCAAAATTATTGCTTGGTGTAAACATGGTTATATCCATTGAGAAGGAAGGTGGAAATTACTTAGATTATAAAATCCTCTTATGTTAATTAATACAACTACACTATTTGGGGTAATCACAAAATACCTCTTTTTACATTGCATTTCCATAGATTAGCTGCTGAATTCTGTAATATCAACAAATGCAGATAACTGTGCCAATTAAGTTAAACATGAATCAGACTCTGCAGAATACTACCCCGGAGTAACATACTACAGAGCGTATTACTGATTATATGGAGTGGATAAGAATAAAAAGACAATTTTATAACCATTACCTTCCATATGTGGCTTATACATAACATTTGAGAGATATAAATTAATCCCTTTTCCCTGCTAGAGCAAACAGGAGAGTATAACAAAAGAGATATAGATCATGACTGTGACAAGCCAGCCAGTGGAGGGAAAAGAGCTTCAAGGCAGTACTCTACCAGTGCAGAAGAGGAAGTGAATGCACTTGTGCACAGGAAGTCACAGCCAACAACTGGTTAGAACCTTCCATTTTCATTTTTCACTGGCACAGTGCTTAACAACTGGCACTAACAAAGGTAAAGATGCATGTAGAAAATAACAGCAGGGAAACTGATAGGTATTTTGGTTTGCCACCAAAAAATGAGAGTGGTAAATCCTAATGGGACATCCATCATTTCTGTGCTCCCACTGGAACCTCTTTCTCTAAAGGCAGATGTTATCCAAAATAGAAATATGTGTGCATTCTCTCTCCCCACTGTCAAGCACTGGAAGCTATCACAATGCACATTGAAGTTCTCTGACTGAGGGGACTACATAGAGATTGAAAAACCCACAGCACCAAGCGTCGAAGCCTTGGTCAGATGACTCGGGCTCGCAGGGCTCAGGCTTTGGAGTAAAAGTAGCAGTGTAGACATTCTTGCTCAGGCTGCAGCCTGGGCTCTGAGTCCCTGCCCCCTCGCATGGCCTCAGCCTGGGCTGTAGCCCAAGCCTGAAAGTTTACACTGCTATGTTATACTCCCGCATCTGGAGCCCTGCAATCTCAAGTCAGCTGACCCAGGCCAGCCCTGGCTGTGTCCATTTTAGATTGAATGTTGTTAGTGCCAGTTTAGCACATCACTCACTGAACCTTTTGAGAACTTAGTTTGTTTATTTGGATACAGTACTTCACTAGAATTATTGGAGTATTGGTTCTTAAACTGAAAAGCAAATTCTGCTCCATGCTTAAGATTTTACTGAAGAGTAGCTTTAATTTACTGTAAAATTATTGAAATAAACTATTTTCATAACTTGCTTGAAAGCATGTATTTTTAAAATACCTTTTAGTAACTATTGTTCTCAAAATGTTGTATGCTTCTAATTACCTCTCATAACTGATTAATATAAATGATTCAAAATGACTTGGTTTAAGAAGGTATTTTGACACTAATGTACAATTTCATTCATCTACATTTTTTTAGCTACATCTCGTGTGATCATTTCATACCCTCTGTCTATTTCTTTCACTACTTGTGCTATTTTCTTTAAAGAAAATAGACTTTTTTTCTGCCTTACCATGCAAATTGATCTTTTCTCTTGGGAGGAATCAAACTTAATGTACTTGAATTTGAGACTTCCCCATTAGGTGAGTCATATTTTTTTTCTCTCCATCATAATCGAATTTGCATTCTCCACATTCTTGATATTAGGTCCGGCTTTAAGATAGTTATCATAGATAGTGAATATTCAAGGCCCAGTCATGCAATGGGATCTGTGCAAGTGTATCCCTGTGTCACTGCAGAGCCACACTGACTTGCCTTCAGTGGCACTCTGCAAGGGTGCAGGGATCTGCCTGCACAAATCGGATTGCAGAATCTGGGTTCACATGCCCAGTGCAATATGTCAGCACCATTCCAGATAAATTTCCCAGTCCCATTATGTTATGGCACAGTATAAAATAGCTTCTATGGTAAGCTGAATTTCAGCCTTTGACAAAGGTGTGAGTGAACAGTAGGAGAGAGGATATGTCTGGGTAAAATTTTCAACAGTGCCGAAGTCCCATTTTCAAAAGAAACTTAGAAACATAAGTCTCATTTAAGTTGCTTTTGCAAATGGGACTTAGGCACTGTTATATTTCAGTTTATCATGACATTTGCTACATGAAAGAGAAGGATGTTGCAGGATGTGGCAAATCAAGAGGTACTTACTGTTTGCAGTTTGATAGTTCTTGGAGTCTTAAAAGAAATACAGTAATAAGGAACATAGTACCCATTTCTTTATAACATGCTTTTTCAGGTACTGAAGTCTGCGCACTAGTGGATTGATCATGAGTTTGGGAGTTGGAGGCTTGGATTTTATAACAACTCTGCCACCGACTCACTGTGTGACCACGTGCAAGGCACTTAGCCTCTTTTTGCCTCACTTTTCCCATCTGTAAACCTGGGATGATGATGTTTGCCCTGTGGATGAAAACTGCTGCTACTTACTTATATTTCGGCTAGCATAGTTTGGAGTGTCACACTGATAGCTGGGCAGGCAAGATGCACTGCGTATGTAAGCAGAATTGTGTGAGATACATGCAGTTGTCCCTAGTGATGCAGGGTATTTTTATTTTTTTTAATTTCCCTCACACTAGAGATCCAGAAATGTGCTATTGGTGGTCTAAATAAAACTTGTACAGAAGCAAATAATGTCGTCATTTGTTAGCATTTTTATATAACACTGTAGCCCAGGGGTGGCCAACCTCTGGCTCCGGAGCCACATGCTGCTCCTTGTATAGGCACCGACTCCGGGGCTGGAGCTACAGGCACCCACTTTCCAATGTGGCGGGGGGTGCTCACTGCTCAACCCCTGGCACTGCACAGGCCCTGCCCCCTCCCCTGAGCCTGCCATGCCCTTGCTCCTCCTCCTCCCCCCTCACCCCCCAGAACCTCCTGCCTGCCATGGAACAGCTGATGGGGAGGGAGGGGGAGGTTTGATCGGTAGGGCTGCCGGTGGGCAGGAGGTACTGGGAGCGGGAGGTAGGGAGCTGATGAGGGGCTGCTGACATATTACTGTGGCTCTTTGGCAATGTACATTGGTAAATTCTGGCTCCTTCTCAGGCTCAGGTTGGCCACCCCTGCTGTAGCCTACAGGCGTGCATGGAACTTTATAGAGAGAATAAGGACATGAGGCCAGCTTCTGTGTTCTGCTGTTACCCCTTTGCACCTTCGTGGCAGTGTAAAGGGGCTGTATATCTAGAGAATCAGACCTCAGGGAATACCTCTGCTGGAGTTAGCAGGATGGCTCCGCACCACCTAGTCCCACCGGAGAGGAGCACATTGTACTGTAGGTGTTATTGGTCAGTGTGGCAAAGCAGTGTAGCCGTTTAAAAACTGGCACAATTTAGAGCAGACTTAAGTCTACACCAGGGGTGAACCAGTCCCAGATAACCCCAAAACACAGGAGGCAAAACTTTGCTTAAAAGGCACCTTTGCCCCCTGTACACTCCTGTTCCAAATGAAGCTTGGACAGTATGGTGAATCTAGCCTAGATTCCCTTTCCAAAGGTCTTGCCCTGGGTGCCATTCAAAGGATAGGAGTAAAAATTGTTACGGTCAGTTTGATCGTGTGGACAGTATTCGTGGAAAGCTTCGGAGAGAATACAACCTTTGAATAGACTTGGAACAACACTTCTGCATATGTCGTCCTGTCTACACTAGGCTTCTTTGCGAAAAATTCTCCACTGCTGCTAATGGCTATACAGCTCCGTCCCCATTAGCAGTGCTGGGAAAACTAGTGCAGGCAGGCTGCTGTTGGCATTTTGAGCACTACGTTGGCCAAATCGGCTCTCAGCAGGTCTGTACAACATGGGAGTGGGGGACTCAAACGGCTGCCAGTGCCTTGTCTGCACTAGCTGCTACTACAAATGGGACTGTACTGGTACAGACAAAGTGGGCAATTTTTCAGATAAGGCTTTAGATGAGTAATGTGTGGGAAGACTTCTGGTTATGCTAGATGATGGTGCCTTGGTACATTTCACATCAAATGTAAGCAGCCTAAATGATGAGCAAGATTTACAGATTTGATGATGCTAAGTGTAGAAGCTATTTTAACTAAAATGTTTTGTTTAATTGGGTGGGAGGAGATGACTTGCAATAAAGGGAGATATCCCCATTGGTCTCCTAAATTTTTAAAATATCATTTTTAAAGTGAAGTGTGGATTTTCTTCAAGTGCTCAGCATTGCCCCAGTTCCACTCCCCTTAAGGTCAGTGGTAAAACTCCCCTTCATTTCAACAGCCATTTTAGTTAACGGTAAGCTCAGAAATCTTCTAGCATTAAGGAAGTTCTTTTCAAACCAGCTTCACTGTTTATACATTACGAGAAATACTTCTGACTCGAGCTTTTAGAATGCTGCGCTGAGGTCATTTAGTGCCCATTTAAATAGGTGGTAATTTCACTGCCACTTAATTGACAATATGCTGTAGTTCAGCAGCTGAACTTTTCATTCTAATTTTGCTCGATCTAGTATGCTAGTTTTACTGCTCTTCTTTCTTAACTCAAACTTTGTCCTTCATATTCTCCATTGGGTATGGAATGATATTTAAACTTCAGTGCTAATGGCCAAATTCTGTTCTCAGATGCATTCATGCTGTTGAATCACTGTATGCATCCGATGAAGTGAGCTATAGCTCACGAAAGCTTATGCTCAAATAAATTGGTTAGTCTCTAAGGTGCCACAAGTACTCCTTTTCTTTTTGGAAAACAAATGCAGTCATCCAATGACACAATGGAAGGGCAAATTTGTGTGTGTGTGTGTGTGTATAAAAATAATGCAAACTACTGATTTGGGGGTTATTATGAGTGTCCCTAATAACTTGTGGGTACATCGTGCCAGACACACGTACGCCTGGAGAAAGTGCTAATTTTGAAATGGCATTGACTTGTTAAGTGTTTCAATTAAAATTTTAGGAAACTTTTATCCAAATCATCATTTTAATGTGTACAGCATAATGCTTTGTTTTAGATCTCAAACCAAAACTTTCCCTGTTTGCAGACTGACACTGGTGTGAAGTTCTTTTCCTTTTCTTCCTCCCTTCCCTTTCTAGTTTTAATAACAAAGGGCCCACACCAGTCACACTGGAGGGAAATGGTAAAGCTTCTATTGAGTTCACGGGGAGTAGGAGCAGGACCCAAGTGTGCTAATGTTTTTTTTTTCCCCTTGTGAAATCATTAGTAAGACCTGCTTCCATATTTTATACAGCTCCAAAAAGAAGCCCTGGACACCAGACCCATGAATACCAAGAACTAAAACAGAGGTCTTTAAGTAAAGATGGCCAGCAGGGAAGCAAGTCCAGTGACTCTGGAGAAGAAGCAGATAAAGATTTTATTTTTGTTTAGTTTTCAGTACAAATGCTTGGTAGTGCAAGATCTTTCATAACAATCTGGGTACAACAATCAATGACCCTTCTATTTACCAGCCATTGTTTAACCCTGGATGCATTTTTGTGTATACATCTAAGTGATCATGATTTACAGTACAATCAGTATGCATTGATTTGGTCTTTAACTTCCATTATGTATGATTTCAGACCTTCCCTTCCATGCCTTTGCTAAAGCCAGCAATTATATCATGTACTCTACTTGAATTTCTCTGAAGCAGCTACAAGGAACACCCCGCATTAGGGCATTTAGAAGCAAAGCAAATAACTGGACACTATCTTACACTAATACACTGTACAGCAGGTAATGTGTTGTACTGCTGAATGTAAATGTGTCAAATCTGCACGTGACTTACCTATAAATATATTCTTGCGGTATGAAATTGCACATTGTAATTTATATTAACAGAGCACACTAATCAAATAATTTGTATAAATTATATATATTAGATGCTTGAGTATGGTTTTTACATTCTCCGATAGGGACCTTCTTTCTTCCTGTTGTGTTGTACATAAAACTCAAATGCTTACATTTGTGTACTGTCAGAAAGCACAACACAGAAGAATCTGAATGAAATCTTATGCTTCCGCATTCATATATTAATGTATATAGTTGATCGGAATGAGAGCAATTGACATTTTATTAATATTGGTGTTTTCTAGAGGCCTTCTTAAGTTCTGTCTGCATATTAGCTTCCTTTTAATGTGTAATTCTAAGAGAAAAATAATTTGACGCCTGTAAAAACAATTCTGCTTGTTTTTTCATATTTCACAGACATTCACTTGCATTACAGGTTGAAGCGATTTTATGTATATTTGTACCAATAAAAATGATTTTACAACTGAAATATCAGTCTCTGTTTTTAGGTATAAGGCTATTTTATTTATCATATTTCAGTTCCTATGTTTGAATGATGTTAGTGTGTCATCACAGACCAGGCTTACAATTTTTAAAAAATGCTTTAAAATTTGCATAGTAACAGATATCTTCCTGTTGCAGATGGACATGAAATGCTTCATAATTTTCTTTATAAAACTGTTTGAGGACACATACACAGATCGCTTTGCTCATGACTTTCAGGTAAAGCATCTTTCACACAGGCAAATAGCCACCAGTTACATCCAGTTTGTGTACTCTGAACTGCATTACAAGTAGAGGGCCTGAATTCCACAAAGAATTAAGCATGTGAGCAACTTTACTCACATGAGTAATTCCACTGACTTCACTGTGGCTGCTTCAATGAGTAAAGTCACTCATTTGCATGTTTGTAAGATCAGGCCCATATTTTGTATTTCCAGGGGATCTGATTCTCCAGTGCCCTGGATGAGTGTGGAGGTGCTGGGTCCTGTGGCACCTTACAGACTAACAGACGTATTGGAGCATAAGCTTTCGTGGGTGAATACCCGCTTCGTTAAATGTACATGCATCTGACGAAGTGGGTATTCACTCACGAAAGCTTATGCTCCAGTACCTCTGTTAGTCTATAAGGTGCCACAGGACTCTTTGCTGCTTTTACAGATCCAGACTAACACGGCTACCCCTCTGATACAGGTGCTGTGTGATGTGGGTGGCCTGTGGTACGCAGGAGGTCAGACAGGTTGATCAAGTGGTCCCTTCTGGCCTTCAATTTCTATGACTCTATAATGTGCCCTGGGTTGAGCAACAGGTTAGTGGCAGACCCAGAATTAGAACTCAAGTTTCCTGACTCCCAGCCCAGTACCCTATCCACTAGGCCACACTGTCTCTCAATTATTAAAGACGTGTGCAGGGTCCTAATAAGAATCATGCTGGGTGCTATATAAAAACCTATTAAAAGAAAGTCCTGGTCCTGAAGAGTTTACAGTCTAACCCAATATGAAACATAAAGATGTAATAAATAGCTGGAGAGGAAGATTGACCATAGATGAGCGTGTCAGTGATTGGAACAGGTGGCTGCAAAGTGACTTTGTGTGCATTTCAAAGCAAAAGAATTTGTTAAACTATAAATAACTCAGAAATAATAATAGGGATAATCCTATTGTCTGCCTGTCTAGCCATGAAGAGCTGGTGATTTACTGTGAAAACATAATGATAGAAGTACAAGTGGGTCTTCAAGAGGGCAGAGGCTCTACAGAGGGATTTGGGGAGAGTGTTCTGTGCATAAGTGGGGACATGGAAGAAAGGGAGAAGGTGTGAGTGGAAACAGGTAGGTGATGGATGCTGGAATCCTTGGTGGAGTAGAAAACAGGAGAGGGTGACATGCTAGGATAGAGGCAGACAAGTAGCAAAGGGGCAAGTTGTGAAGGGCTTTAAAGATAAGGCCAAGAAGCTCATCTTTGATGTGGTAGAGAAGGAGGGAGCCAGTGCATAGAATTAGCAGGGGTGATCTTAGCATTTATGATTTGAGTAGACCTGTCAAAGTGGATGGACTGAGCCCACTTGCGGATCCCTCCCCAAAATCCATTCTTTAAAGGCTCTACAAAAAAGTCAACAAAAACATATTGTCAGTGCTAGCAAAAGCTGCTGATTGGTCTGACAATCAGCAATGACACCATTCACGTGTCCATCACTAGACGGAGATCATGAATCACAGATAACAAGAACAGCTCCCTATCTGAAAACAGACCGGGATCAAACATACCTGTCAGATCAAGATGTGACTTGAATTGCTTCAACACCATTTTCTCAACGATCTGCCCCCAAAACAGTAGGTAAGAGGCTAGATGATAAATTGTTAGTGTTTTAAAACATTCCCATATGTAAGATGGGATCCTGGTGGTGAATATCTGCTTTCTAAAAGGAGAACTGCGACCATTTGGAAATCCTGTTTTTAGGCTGGTTGACCCACAAAACCACTATCCCAGAATGAACCAGGGATTAATTTGGCCTGTTAGGCAAAATAGAAGATTTATGTCTGAGTGCCCCTTTCACATCGCAAGCCCTTGCTGTCTCTGAGAGCTGTTTTATTTCTCCATTAATTGAATAATGCTGATGAGATTATCCGATTTTTGTTTCCTGTTACACGCACAGTGCTTACTGAATAGAATTTTGCAAGAAAACATTACAAAAGTTCTGCTAGACTGGGAATGTTTTTCAGATGAGGCATAAAAGTGTGGTCCTGACCAGTTCTGGTCATTAAAGCTTCCATAATACTTTTAACATGACCAGAAGTGTTAACCCTGGGATACCATAGTCCAGCATTGGTAATTACACTCTGCCTATCTAAAATTTATCCTGTGCTTTTAAATAGTGAAGCTGTTCTTGCCTTCTCCTAAAGGAAAAACTTGTGGCACAGATTGTTACTGACAAATGCAGCCCAGGTGAGTAGTGACCAGAAGTTGTCACCAGCTGACAGTGGTTCAGTGGCCAATAACTTGAGAGGTCACAAACCACCAATACAACAGGCTAATTACACTCTTGCTAGCAGTCTCAGTAGACTGGCCAAAGATTGAATGGGCACGGAGACCAAAGAAACCATCTTGTTCCTGGTGAGTGAACCCCTGTTGTTCAGGGTTGGAGCAGGGTGGGAAAACTTGCACTGCCATTGCCGTTATGTGGCTGGACAGACGACTTCAGTCTCTCATGCTGATGTAAGGTGTTGGATTGACTGTCCTTTACACCCCACAGATAGCAGCTGTATTTCAGTGATATGGAAATTGAATGCTCCCTATGAAGAGTCTGCTAAATTATTTGGGTTTCTTCTGGATGAAAATTGCTGTACAAATCGTATAACAGCTCTTTCTCTTTGCTTAGAACGTAAATATTGTCAAAAACAATTCCCTTGACTGCTTACTTCATGAACAGTTGTTCCTCAGTCCTAATACCTTTTTAAATTGTACCATTTATATGAAAAACAGAAAGCCCAAACGTCTGGGCTGAGGTTAAGTACAACAGAGCACAGGAGGTACAGTGTGGCTATGTCTGAATAAAAGCATCCTAAGCCCAGCTAAATGCCCAAATGGTGTTGCCAGAGAGTCTGCAGGATGATAAAATTTGTAGGCCACAATACTTAGATAATTGTTTATAGTACCTTCACCCTAGAGTGTGTGTGTGTGTCCATTAACACCCACTAACTCTGCTCTTATGGTCACTTCAGCATTTTAACCCATATTTCCGTAGATCGAAAGACCTCTCCTTTTTATGATTTTCCTCATCTCACCTCTCATTATTGGAAACTCTGTCTTTCTGCATTCCTGCGCTTCTTTTTTCTCTCTCTCTCTCATTGCCACTTCCTGCCCTTCTCATTAGTCACAATATATCTGAACCTCCAGAAGGAACACCTAACCTGTAGCTAACTTCCCACAGTGAATTACCAGAGAGGGGATGCAGTAAGTTATTTCTAGCCAAGAACTATGAGCTCATCAAAGCAGCCAGGCATTCCTGTCCCTAAGGCCATGTGTGCATTGTTACTTAAGTAGGCACTGTTAGATACTGGCAGGTTAAAACACTGTGCTCACTGCAGGTAGGAATCTTCTTTTCCACTAGTAAAATCTTTAACTCCTTCAGTGATCCCTCCAACCTTCCAACCAAGGATGGGTTATAGATAGATGTGGCAGAATTCAATTTTTATTTAAATATTTTTATGGATAATATTACTTTTAAGCAATTTTTTATTTCCATCTATTTAAGTTTTCAAAATTGTGCAAAACTATAGGTTGTATGCTTTTTTCATTTTTTTACTGTGTACATTTTAATCTGGAAAATTATGGGGGTCAGACAGTTTATTTAATGACAGATGTTGTGATTCAAAACATTAAAGCTTTCTAACTATTAAAACCCCAAATTGTCAATATCACATGTCAAAGTATACATGGTAAATATCCTTAACACCAACTCTAGCAAGTTCTCAAGCATTTTTCTTTGTGTATTTGTACATTTTTATTATTATAGAGGGAAATATTTTTTCATCGGTTTGTGAATATATGTTAAAATCAACATTTGTTGACACATCTCATCCTTCCAAATCTCCTTGTAGTTTAGCACTGTCTTCTGAGCAGGTCAGTTTTGTTGGATGGATTTGGCTGTGCAATACGTGGCAACCCCCTCTCTCCTCATGAGAACAAGAAACCAGCAGTTGCTGAATGCATTCTCCTACATGATAGTGCAGAGAACATCCCTTGGTCCACAAACCGAAACGTGAAGAAGAAAAAAAAAGGGGGGGGGGAAGGGAGTCAGTCAAGACATTTCATTCCCATAATTAAAAAAAAATAGTTTTGCCCCCCCCTTTTTTTTTTTACATTTTTAACGTGTAAATGAACTTAAAATTGGAAATAAGTTGTTTACCTTGAAAAACAGAAGTATTTTTCATTTTGAAAATATCAGAATATGGTATGTTGACAATTTTGCACCTTTTTTCAATTTTTTTCTGAAACAGGAAATTTGTGAAAACAGACAGTTTCCCGTGAACAATATCCATTTTAATTAATCAGCATTTTCTGATGAAAATACATTTTGTCAAAAAATTCCCAACCAGCTCTACTCCAGAGAGACTTTTTCCATTTAATGATGGCAGAATATTTGAGAATCATGAGAATGGTGGTTCATGGCTTCACTGAGATTGATGGCTTATGAAAGAAGACTGGTGCACACTACATAACTGCAATGGTTCTAGACATCTGATGGGCATGAGCCTAACCGCTCTCAGTATTATTTTCACTGACTTCTTGGGGTTGCATGAGGGAAAAGTTGGGCCCTTATCTATATATTTGTGCTTTTTGAAATGCACAGCAAAGTAAGCAAGTGACATGGAATATTTTTCTATAAAGGATAAAACACGCATACTTCCAGGCGTATGTCAGTCAATTTATGGCAGTTCAGAAATAGCTACTACCATGGATAGAGGTTAGTATAAAATTACCAATTCTGGGGTTTCTTCACTTTCCCCTGAATAGCTGGTGCTGTCACTTATCACAAGATACTGGTCTGATCCAATAAAGCAACACCTATGTTCCTAACTCTTCAGTCATGTAGAGATTAATTAGCATGATGGTCCTTTTCCCATGCCTTAGGTTTTGCTTCAGAGGTTTCTTGGAGAACACTAACACACCACATAAACTATGAAGCTGATTTATTCTCAGTAGAGAGAGGCTGATCAATGGGACAAATGAATGGGAGGCTTCTTCCATTTCAGAAATGCCTGTACAAAAGGCAAAGAAATGTGTGTTTGGGGGAATATTATATTTCTTTTGTCACTAAAGATGTCTGCATGGGAATCTCTTCCCAATCCCAGTGTTTCGGGCACTGGCTTCTCTTCAGCCAGATCCATCCACAAAGCTCCCTTCTTCCACAAAGTAAGCAAATGCTGACCACCATCACCCATAACATTAAAACAAAAGGAGACACAAAATTGGGGGAAGGCAGAAAATCAACCTTCAACTGAGTCTCCTTTGTGTTCTCTGTCAGTCTAAATGTAAATTCCAACAGCCAGAGACCATGTTGTTTTCTGTGTCCAGTGCTTAATAATGGAGGAAGGATGATCTGAGGGTTAAAACACTGGCCTGGACTTGGGTGAGCTGCCCTGCTGTGCCACAGTGTGTGACCTTGGGCAAGTCACTTAATATAACTGTGCCTCAGTTCCTCAGCTCTAAAATGTCCCATCTTTGATCTGTCTTGTCTAAACTGTAAGTGTTCCTAGACAGGGACTCTCAGTTTGGATGTACATCACCCAGCACTGTGAGGCTCTAGCAGGCGCTGACTTCCTCTCTACCTGTGGGGGTGCTCAGCTCCGCCCCAGGCTTGCCCCCACTCCACCCCTTCCTCCAAGCCTCCCGCCCCACCTAGTTCCAGTCCTGCTCTGCCTCAGCCCTGCCCCCATTCCACCCCTTCCCCCAAGACCCTGTCCTGCCTCTTCCTGCCCCCGCTCCACCCCCAGCCCTGCCCCCACTCCACCCCTGCCCTGCCTCTTCCCACCCCCTTCTCCAAGTGTGCTCTGTCCCTGCTCCTCCCTCCCAGCACCTCCTGCATGCCACGGGACAGGTGTTCTGCGGCGTACAGGAGGCACTGCGGGGGGGAGGAGCTTAGCTGCCAGTGGGTTCTAAGCACCCACTCTTTTTTTTCTGTGTGCACTCCAGGAACAACCACTAATTTTCCTGAAAGTGCTGTGCCACCAATACCATCCCCCAACATTTCCAACAGGGGGAAGAAAACTCCAGGTCACCTCTTACGGGAACGAAGGAAAGATGCACCTTTTAGTCAAAGTAGCAGGAGCTGAGCTCCTTCTACCCTTGTGTCTCATTCCATATTCTACAGTAAAAAGAGTAAGATGTGCCAGCAAATACAAGAATGGTCTATTCCAACATGAAACTTTATTGACAAAATTCCTAACAGAGAGGTCAACTTTGACATCTCTTCATCAAATATCCTGGGGGCTTTAGTATGAGTGTATGCATTTGATAAACCCAACTAAGAGGGTAAAGATTAGGCACTGCAGTCTTCCTTTAGCAGAGATAATGACATTATCCAAATGCTAGTGTAGAGTTTTACTCCTATCTGATGAACCCTACCACCTGACACCAGCCACAAAATCTTTAAAGTCTTTTTTTTTCCCCCCTTGGCAAGTTGAATTGAGGAGGATAAAAGCTGCATGGGAGAATGATCATTTTAATTAGATTGATACTGCCTGGAAAAGGACTGCTGTCTAGCCAAATCCAATTTGCTTTAATTTAGCAGAGGAGTAAAGTTAACTCTCTAATCTCTGCTGAAAGACAATGTTACAGAGAGGCCAAACATTAAAGACTTGTCTTTTTTTTTAGCTTGTTTAAATGGAACAGAATCAGAGATTGGTGCAGGTGAACCATATGGAAGGTTTTCAGCTTCCACCTTACTAAAATTAATGTTAAAGCCTAGCAGATTGATGAAATAATTGTCATTAAGAAAAACTGTGACGGCAGCCTTGGCTGAGTAACAAAAATCAGCATATGATCAGCAAAAAGATTTGACTTTTGCTCCCTCAACTGCCCACAACTTTGTGCAGCTTTGCAAGTTGTCTAAGTGTAACAGCAAAAAGTTCAAGAACCTGGGCAGAAATTAACCAGGGGAGGGGGAGCTGGTGGTGATGGGAGGGAACTCCTCCCCCACCATAGATGGTTGGTGATAGGGGGACAGATTTTTCAATATAGAAAAGGAGGTGATTTAGGAGACTCTCAGTGGGGCTGCCTATACTTCCTCATCGGGTGCTGCTCACGGTTCAGGTACAAGACTGGAAGTCCCAGAAACTCCTCAGTCAGAGACCAGCTCCTCCTCCTGCCCTCTCTCTCTCTCTGCAGGTTCCCCTGCTTGGTGAGTCCTCCCCACACTAACCAGGAAGAGAGGGGGTTGCTGCTAACCACAAGCCAATGAGAGGGAAGGGAGATCGCCAATACTTTAACCTAAAGAGTTGAATGTGAGCTCCCAGTGTGATGCTGTGGCCAAAAGAGCTAATGTGATCCTGGGATGCATAAACAGGGGAATCACAAGTAGAAATAGAGACATTATTGTACCTCATATTTGGCACTGGTGCGACCACTGCTGGAATACTGTGTCCAGTACTAATGCCCACAATTCAAGAAGGTTGTTGATAAATTGGAGAGGGTTCAGAAAAGAACCATGAGAAAGATTAAAGGATTAGAAAACATGCCTTATAGTGTTAGAATCAAAAAGCTCAATTTATTTAGCTTACCAAAGAGAAGGTTAAGGGCTGCCTTGATTATAGGCTGTAAGTGTCTACTTAGGGAACAAATATTTAATAAAGGGTTTTTTAATCTAGCAGAGAAAGGTATAACACAATCCAATGGATGGAAGGTCCAAAAGCCTAGTGGAGCGGATGAAGATTGATGTCAGGAAATGCTGGTGGCTGTATGTGATATGTGGGTGATCTTTTGCTGGAACTCAAGTTGTGGCTACAGTCAAAATTGGATCATCATTTCTTTAACTAATTAACCCATCACCCCTTCCATTCCATCCTTATATCCACATGATTTAGAGGTTTCTATTGGTCACCATCCCCAAGCACCTGGATGTCTACCTTCAATATAGTACATTTAAACAAACAAAAAATGCCCACCCTAGCATTGTGTTACTGGGAGCTGTGCTGGAGGGGGACAACAGGACTCAGGGTGGGACTCAAGGACTGCAAATAGGAAGCTTGTGTCCATCTTAGATTTTTGGTGGTGGTGCAGGGGGAGAGAGAGCATCTTTTTTCAGGATAGAACTTTATCTCCAAATTGATTTTCATGGGGGGTATATTTAATCTGTTGTTTTGATTTAGTTCCCCCTTCAGTATATCTTTTATCTGCTTCTCCAGCATTCACTTTTCTGAAACTCTCGAAGACCCCTTACCAGGCTGCAATGCTTTGTTCATACCATCTCTAACTCCAGCTGCTTGGAACAGCTCATTTGCCATAAACACTTCTGACTGCTCTAATTTAAATCATACGATGTGAGGTGATTAGTGCTGGGAATTGAAACTCATGCTCCTTACAGTATTAATACACACAAAGCAGGTAGACCTGTACTTGACAAAAATTACCAACAATCATTGCACGCTCATTAGGGAGGCAAAATCAACTATGCTGAGAGGTACCAACGCTAGCATCATCATTATTGTTTTTAACCACTGCAAGACTCAGGGTACCTGCTGAAATTATTTGTTTTGGGAAGCTAATCTCATTCATACATCTGCAACTTTTACTCTCTTTCAGATACTCTGTGCAAAGCAGAGAGCCAAATTCTGACCTCAAATCTATGTGCTGAAGATGGCCCTAATTCTCCTTCTGGAGACACAAAAATATGAAGCTGATAGTTAGCTGGGGATCCTATTGCCCAATAACAATTTATTTAAATGTAGCTCCTTGTTCTGTTTGAAAATTATCAACAAACAGACCTGGATTTTTACTCACATTTTCTCATCTGCAATTACTGGATGAATCCTTTAAATAGACACATTTTAGCCTATGGGTTGCTCGCAAATTATTTACTGTAATTATTACTCTGACAATTTGCTATTGGTAATTCACTACTGCGCTTTGTGACTGGTCACCTTGTGAGTTACATGGTATTGCTTCTGTTCCCTGACTGGAAGAGTCCCATACCCACAAAGAGATTTCAAGACAGCTAGGCAAACACTTCCAACATAATTACTCATGCAATAACATTTGTATGGGGCCTGAGCCAACCCCTGCTGAAGTCTCTGTGTATTTGAGGAACTTTCTCTTCTTGCAAACTTGATTGCAAACAAAACATTTGCTTGTGTGAATTTTCTAGAGAGGGTTATGACTACAGTTGAAAAGAATTATTATTACCAACAGTGCTCAGCAGCGTATAATCACTCTAGGTCAAGAGAGTCTGTTATGGAGAGTTTACAGTTTTGACTACAAAACAAGATAGGCAATTCAGAGGAAGCTACAAGAAAAGAAGTACTTGTGGCACCTTGGAGACTAACAAATTTATTTGAGCATAAGCTTTCGTGAGCTACAGTCTATAGCTCACAAAAGCTTATGCTCAAATAAATTTGTTAGTCTCTAAGGTGCCACAAGTACTCCTTTTCTTTTTGCGAATACAGACTAACATGGCTGCTACTCTGAAACCTGTCAGGAGGCTGTCACCTTAGTTAATTGTTTCATTACCCCTGGTGATTAATTTTCTTAATTTATAATTAATTTATATTCACAGTTCTGAGTAAAACAGATATTGCCATATATTTTTGCAGTGTTATTCCAAAGTTAATGATAATTGTGGTTACACAAAAATACTTTTGCTCAATATGGTCAGAATGAGAATAGATCCCAGAACTTCGTAAGAACCAAAAAGGCTCTTTGTGATTTGAAGTTTAATTGCTATAATTTCAAAATAAACCAATAAAAGAAACATCTGAACTAACAATCTGCCCTCATGAAGACTTAATGGAAAAATCTCATACTGCTAAATATTATTATATTATCTTTCCATCTATTTCTGAATAAAAAAGGATAAAAAAAGGTGTAGATTTCAAAATATTAGAAATATATCAGTATGATGCAATGGGACAAAATATAGTTATTTCAAGTCATTTGGGCTTAGTTTTAGTAACAACTGTTTTGAAATCCTTTATCACTACATCTAGGATGTAATCCACAGACAGGACATGACTTTTGTTATAAGATTATGGCACCACACAAAAAAGGTTTATAGGAGCGATATTTTAATCTTAAAATAATCCCAGTTTTGTTTCAGATGCTGCAAATCTTTAATCCTATGGCTTTAGGTAATGTCTAAAATAAATGTAAAACAAAAAGGATGGGTTACTCACCTTACAGTGAGTGGAGCTCTTTAAGATGTGTTGTCCCTATGTGTAGTGTACTTCAGGGTGCGCATGCAGCCCAGACCAGAGAATTTTCCTTAGCAGTGTCTGTCTAGAACCCCACTCTCCTTGTGCTCCCCACTGAGGTGGGGGGAAAGGGGCTGCCAGACTGCCACTATCTAAATTCCTTCTCTACTGCAGTTCCCAGCAAGGGGAAACCAGGCAGTGGGGAAAGGAGAATGGGTAGTGGACATACAGGGGCAACACATCTTGAAGAACTCACTTTACTACAAGGTGAATAACCTTTCGTTCTTTGAGGAGCAATTGTCCCTGGGTTGTGCCTGTCAGTTGTCTCATGAGTGGTGTTTCTTGAAGGAAGCAGGCGCCTGGAGTCCTATGACACAACAGATTGCGGAACTGTCCTGCTTAGAGAGGCATCAGAAGCAGCTGCTTGCAATAGTGCATAGTATCTAGTATAGGTATGTAAGGAACTCCAAGTTGCCGCTCTGCAGATGTCAGTAATAGGGACTTCTCTAAGGGAAGCTACCCATGCTGCCTGAGCAAAAGTTGACTGCATTCTCACGTGGCTATCAAAGAGACATTGTTCACCTTGTAGCAGAAGTAGGATGCACACTGAGATGCATTTCAATAGCCTCTGTGAGGAGATGGCCTCTCCTTTTGTATGTTCCATGAATGAGACAGAGCCAAGGGAACTTCTGAAATGATTTCATTCTTTGCAGGTTAAAGGCAAGAGACTTACACGTGTCAAGCGAGTGCTATGCTGCATCTTCCCAGCTACATTGAGGCATATGGTAAATCACAAGTAGATGGATAGTTTGACTGATAGGAACCAAATCCCTAAAGCCACCTATAAAATGTTTTAAAACTATTTACAGAGAGAAGCTGAGGAAGTCAACACAAGCACTGAAGCTGACCATGGTTGTCCAGCAGCTCCTTTTATTCCCTCAGGGCAGGGCAAGGCAAGGGCACGTGTGCGGACCACACAGACACTACTAAAGAGGTTCTCTGGTCCTGAGTACATGAAGTGAATGCACAACCTGAAGTGCTTTGCACATAGAAACAACCACTCCAAGAAAAACCTGCTTTATTAAAAAAACCGAATATACGGCAGATGTACTCGAGTTGTTTTAAGTCTGGTGGTGGTAAACCCACATTTCAATTTATTCCTCAAAAATACTGTATTCTGAAGAGCACCCTGCAGAAATAAGGCAACTTGTTGGGAGTCCCTCTATTTTGGTCCATATAACTCCATACACTTTAGAACCACTGATGTTCTGCTGTGTAAGTTTTAGGGCAGGATGTTAAAAGCCTATGTAAAAGGTCCCCCACTCCTGAATGCTAAGGCTCTTTGGGGCTGGGACCAGGGGACAGCTGGCAGATCTGCTCCTATACACACCCTCTGACCCTTCAGCTGCTTCCCTTCCCCACAAATAAGGACACAAAGTCCACTCCATTGATTACGGGGAAGATTTTTCAATGGGGCAATGTTGAATTCCCTGGTGCCCACCAGCATTATTCTGGCAGAGTGGTAAGAAGAGCATTTGGGCCTTACTGCATACCTGTTTGAATACATGTTTAATAGTGCTATAAATTAAGAGCCATATTCTGAGATCCTTCCTTGCAGCAAGTAGTAACTTACTCCACAAGTACTCCCCTCCCCATTGACATCAATGAGACTCCTCAGGTAATAAGTAGCTACTCATCAAGAGAAAGATTATCTGAATCTGGCCCCAAAGAAATACCTCAGGCCTCCAACTCCATTCCTTATTGAGTAGCCTATATCAAAAGGATTAATCATTTTACAATTACACCTTAAATGGATGGCACAGTTTTATAGTCTATTTCACTATACATTGTTCAGCATCTTTAGTACTTGGTTTTTTTTAATGACATTCATGTGGTCTTCCATGATATTAGAGATATTAAGAAATTGCTGTGGGATATTTTCCCAAATCTCTTGTGTGCCTTCCCTTTACCCTCTCAACCTTCCTGGGGTGTCTTTGTCACCTTTGGGTGCGTACGTAAGATTGTGTCTGGAGTGCAGGTTGTCCAAATGATGATTCTTTGTATGTGTATTTGTTACTTTAGTGCTTCTGTTTGACAGCTCTGGAGACTGGTATCCCGTATTTACCACTGAACAGGCACAGCAGAGTGAGTGGCAGCATCCTCATACTGCCCTGCCAATGGGCCTGAGCTCTGACCCAGAGGGACGATCTCCATGAGAGAGAGGTTAGTTCATATTGAGTACTCATTCATACCCTTTGGGATGAGGCTGCCAAATAGGTCCAGTTGTGGTGGTGGTGTGGTTTGTGATGTGAAAGCTTTCACACTGTGAATTGAACCAAGGGATTGAAGCAAAGCTCATTGAAAGTTAGTGAAAAAACTCCAATGGGCTTTGGATCAGGCCCTTAAACTGCCAAGCTCTTTCACAGCGCAAGCCAAATACAAGGCCAACAAAATTATCTCCTGACGACACTACACAGTATATTAGGATTTGTTTGTGCTTTTAAGGATTATGGGTCCATTCAATTTTAGTTAGTTTCTCTTGAATTAGTTTCTTTGAGGTGCAGCCTCAGATATTCCTAGAGCCTTCATTGTGTTTTTCAGTTTTTATGGACAATATTTTAGGGGGAGGTTGTATAGACTAACCAGCTGAGTCAGCAGATATGGAAGGTGTAACAAATGCAAGGGTGCGCTCCTCCCAGGAGAGCAACTTCATGCATGCTGTTGCGATGGCAGCGGTTCCTCCATGCTGAAGCTAGACTGCATGGAGTAAAAGAGCCGGGGTACAGCCAGAGCTGAGATCAGGAAGGGCCTGTGCAGCGAGAGACAGAAGAAAAAATGGCGCACCACGTCAGCCACCTATACACAGAGCCAGCACAGGCCCTGGGGATGGTGTGTGTGCATATGCCAAATTACCACCCACCCTCTCTTTCTTAATGATCAAACACCAGGGTGCCTGGGGAGTGGGAGGAAAGATGGGGTCCGAAGCAGCAAATCTTCATCATACTTGCTAGAAGCTGTGCCCAGCTGCAGCTCCTTCTCCCTCTCCCTCCAGATGGGACTGGTTGGAATAACGGCATCTCTCTCCACTACTGTGTTGTGGCATGTTCCCAGTTCTTTAATTTGAGGTACAATGAACCTGGCCAGCCTCCACCCCACTTCCTTCTCTCTCCATGACAGCCAACCCACCAGATTTCCCTCTCCAGCAGCTGCACACACTGGAGGGCCTGAAAATATGGCTGGCCCGATTGAGTAGAGAGGCTGAAATCTCAGATAAAAGTGAGACCAATGGACAGGTGTGTGGATCGAAGTTTTGACAATGGGAATAGGGGCAGGCAGACTGCTCAGGAGTGGGCTGGACCAGTCAACCGAGGCTAAGCATGGTTCTGAGGTGGTGGGAGGGGACCAGCCCCGAGGTGGAGGGGTTAGACTTTGTGGGGGTGGGAGGTAGAACAGATGGTCAAGCAGGGATGGAAGGCAAGGCTCACAGGTAGCACTGACCATGCAGTTCCTGAGCTAGGTCTCAGGAGGGCTATGAAATCGGGAAAAAAGTCATAATCTCTCCCTCTCATTTCTTACCCTCAGCAGGAGACTTATTCTGGCAGATCCCAGCTTGTTATTTTCATGGTCTCCACCCAGCTGGCATCCTGGATGGGGCCCTCGAGCACAGCTAAAGAAAGGTAATTTTTCAGAAGTTGGAGGAGAGGGGCAATGAACAGCTGTGATGCATTGATGTTATGATCAGATAACTGGGGTGTGGGAACTGATAAAGCTATTGGATAACACTGAAAACAACAAGAAAAGATGTTCTTTTAATTGAGTCCTACTCCTACATTTAACATAGCATCCTGGCAACACAGAGGAGACTTAAGAGATGGCGGGAATAATTGCAGTCCTGAATCTCTGAGCCAAGCTAAGCTGTGGGGACTGGGAAAGGGAGCTTACCCTACACTATGTTGTTTTTCCTATATTAACATTGTCTGTGCTGACGTGGAAGGGGTGGGGGAGCCCATGTTCTTTCTCCTCCACAGGCAGATCACTGATAATACTCTAGGGTGGGTAGGTGGATGTTGCTGAAGAGTGAGTGCCATCCATCCCCAAACTGTACAGACTGTGCCAAGGTTCAAATGACTATGGAGTTAGAAAACAGTTGACCATATGGTTAAGGAATCAAGTGGATCACTCTTGCCTCCTTCCCCTTCTAAGCCTGGACCTGATTTGTTGGGGCTCTGGGAGGTTTTGAAAGGACAGCAGCAGTTACAGGAAGCAGATTTTACCATCCCTTGTCTACTCTTTCTCCTGTAATGTCACAGCTAGGGAGCCAAGCTGCTGCCTACAGGACCAGAAGAGGAAGTTAGGAAATACCCTTACGGAGAAATCCTATAGAAAACTATTAAGTTTCTGTAAGTTCTTTGCACTGTCCTATAAAATGTACTAGAGAATTATAAATATGCTATAGAATTCTACAGGATGGTTAAGAAACCCTATGGAACGGATCTCTTGTCTGTATTAAATTCTGTTGGTTTTAAAGTAATTTGAAACCTTAATAACTTTCTATCGAACTTTCTTGGCTTTGTTCCTATTAAATTCTATAGACACTTTCCATAAGAATTACAAAATATGGTAATATTTTCTTTAAATCAACTAAAATGGGTTTATAAAGACCAAGTTTAGTCTCCTAGGCCATCGATAACGGCCGCCTAGTAAATGTTTATGGAAGAGCCATGCTTTTAAAAGACAATTAATAAATAAGTAGCAAATAACTTTTACGGAGATTTGTTTAAGGCTCCTTCTCTGTGAGTAGACAGAACAGGGATCCCGCCTAGGTGTGCCTGGACAGGAGGAGTGCCTCCCCCACTGCATCATTCCCCTTACCCTGCAGAAGCCCCTTATAAGATATCTTACAGAGTTTGAGCCCTGCAGTGTGATTGAGCATGCCCAGGGAACTGCCACTCTGCTACATCAGCCTGAGGGAATTTAGTGGGTAAGTGAACATTGGCTCCAGAGAGCCATTTCAGGAACAATGGCAGGTGGAACTATGGGTCCATCAGGGGCAGGAAAGAGTCAGGAGCGCCTAAGGCTGTGCAGAGGCATGGGGGCCTATGCAGAGATGGCTAGAGATCTGGGGGTCCAGAGGGCTGAACCCCATTCAACGTCCATGTAAGGGAGAAGCAGAGGCAGCCTTCCTCAAAGGAGTGATCAGTTAGAGAATGGTGGAGTGTCCAGTCCTGATGATGAGAAGACCTGTGCGGATACCCCCAGACTGCCTGATTTATCTGTCTTTTTGCCGAATGCTCCAGTTCCAGGGGCTCCCACTTCATGGTGGGGGCCTTTGGCTGAGGCTGCTTACAGCCTAGGCACTCCATTGAACATGTCAGAAACCTTTTGTCTAGAGTACAGTGCGGAGACCACAGTCAGCTGGCTGGGATATAGTTGTAATAAACAGCTTTCATGCTGTCAATTAAATGCCTCTGCTGTATGGCAGCTACTTTTTCCTTCCCCTACTTAAACCAACCAAGTGGTTTTATTCAATTACCTAAAAGGTTAATGGGCTCTGGTAGCTTAGAATAGGTCCATTATGGATCTGAATGTTATATTTATCTAACCGATTGGCCACAGATTAAAAACTTGTAATTCATAGGTGTGATATCTCTAAAAGCAAGTAATTTGCAGGTACAGTGTTCCCTGTGTGACCAGCAACTTCTACTGAACAAATGCACGCAAAGATTTTCAAAAGCGGGGGCCTAAAGTTAGCCTCCTCAATCTGCATTTAGGCGTCTAGCTACGTGACTGGCAGGATTTCCAGCAGTGTTCCCAATGAAATCAAATATATTTATAAATTAAGACGATGAGAGTTGCTGGGTATCAGAACTTTTGAAAATCTTGTGACTTACAAATGAGTTCTTTAAGGGCCTGGCCCAAAGCCCATTGAAGTCAGTGGAAGTCTTTCCATTGATTTCACTGGTCTCTTGCTCAGGCCCTAACAGTCAAACATTAGCCACCCATTTTTGATATTTGGCAGTGCAATTCTCCCTCTCACTTCAGCATAGATGTGACTTTAATTTCAAAGAAGAGTGGGAGAATCCTAGTAAATACTCTGGAACTTCTTTTTATAGTTTTGGTTTCAAGGGAACTTTTTGGAGTCTTGTAGAACATTTTTCTTTTAATTAAAACTCACATTTTTCATGCAAAATATAATTTAAGGAGCCCCTTCTGTCCCCCCCAAAAACCCTCATGGACGTGTATTTTTCAGAGTAAATGGATGTCTGTGCAATGCCAACATGAAGGATTCTAGTTTTAAATCAATCCTCCCCCTGCTTCTAGGTGTACTTGAATTTCTAGGTCTACCAGTGTTTGAATAAAATACAAAAATGTGCAAACCAAAATCAGTCTTGCAAAACTGTATGCAAGAGGACTGAGGAAACAAGCATTGGCACGGGAAAAAAAATAGACCAAGACTTCAACAGCACTGTACAGACAGCTCCAAGGGCTAGGTGCAGTGTATGCAGACCACACACATCCCCCTAAACAGGACAGTCAGGTGACTTTGGTGGGCTTGGGATCAGGCCCTTAGGGAAGAGCCACTGTGAGAGACGCTAAAAAAGATACCCCCCAGCCAGCGCTCTCTAAGTGGCCCTGCCACCCTGTATGGAGCAGAGCAGAGCAGGGGTCAACAGGGAAGCAGTTTCTAAGAGCCCCCCATGAAGTTAGCGGTGTCCTCCCTTTGCATCCCTGCCGCTCTCAGATACCAGAGAATGAGGGGGGGGTTGATTTTTAACTTGGGGGGGTGGGGTGGGGAGTTCTCTTCCCCCCGCCTCCCAATGGCTCAGCCTCCGCCCTTCCTCTCACCTGGGCCCATGCGCGGGAGCGCAGGGCGTGTCTTCCCGCGGGCTCCTCTTCGGAAAACCGGCCGCCCCTCGTCAGTCGCGGGGGGCAGGCAGAGCCGGCGGCGCGCTGCAGGGACCGCGGGCGGGCAAAGTTCTCTCCCGCCGCAGCACCATGGACAGCAGCCCCCTGGAGCAGCTGGACGCCGCCGGCTTCCTGCGCATCTGGCAGCGCTTCGACGCCGACGGTGCGGGAGGTTCGCGCGGGAAGGGAGCGAGCCGCGGGGTGGGGGGCGCTGAGTGTCGGGCGAGGCAAGGGGTCCCGGGCCTGGGAGGACGGATGAGCTGGGCGTGGGGTGGCTTTCGGTACCTGGGCTGCAGGTGGCTGTGTCTGCGGGACTCCCTCGTGAGGTAGCTGGGGCGTGGTGCCTAGGTGTGCACGCCCCGGGCCGGTGTGATGCACGTGAGTGTGGTGTCTGAGTCTGTGTCACCTTGAGCTGGGGCTTCATGTAGGTCGGTGACTTACCACGTACTTCTGTGCTGGCCAGCCGTGGCTGATGTGGCCAGCGCCCCTGATAGCGCGCAGGCAGGTCGATAGCATTAACAGCCCCGTGCAGCAAGAATCAGGACAAATGTCCTCTTTGCACACCAACGACGATTTTTTTTAAAAAAAAATCAAGTACTTGCTGAGCATCCACCAGCACTGAGTAGCTGAATCAGTCCTTCCAGGAAATCCTGAATTTCCACGGGTTGACCTTATACACATAAGGGGGGGGGGGGGGGAAGAAACAATAACTTACCTTGCAGAGAATGCACTCAGTGCACAAAACATTTGTCTACTATGTTACTACTACTGCTTCTTTCTTCCTTTTGGCCAAGACCTTTGCAATATAATAAAGAAAAATTAAAAATATTAAAATGCTAAGAATTTGAATTAAATATAACAACTGTCAACTTTAGGCAATGTGTCATAAGATAGGAAGGATGAACAGACTTATTTAGGAATAAAGGGAACATTGCCCCACCTTGGTACAATTTCTATAGACATAAAAATGGTTCTATAGTATGTAAGTTGTGGTTAGAGTTAGAGCAATAATTATGTCTGATCAATAATGTATGTTTTAATTGTGTTTAGACAATGGTTACATAGAGGGGAAGGAGCTTGATAATTTTTTTCATCATCTGCTGAAGAAACTGGGCACATCTGTAAGTACTTCCCAAATTACATGCATATGAAGATAAGCACAATTGCATTTTTAAAGGTTTTGTACTTTTTGCTCTGTGACTACTAGTTTCCTTAGTGAGAGCAAAGATAAAAGGTTTTATTTCCTCCTAGCAACAACAGGTGCTAGGAGAAACAGGTGCAATAACTCTACCAGTATTAGAGCTGTTTATTTTCAGTCCAACATCTGTTACTCACTCCAAGGTTATAATTTTGGCACAAACCAAATCTCCTCTTTGAAAGCTTGGAGGAAAATCTATTTAGATGAATAAAAATGGAACTAAAGCTCTTTAATACAGAATTTAGTCTTGGAGGGGAAAGTAACAAGTATTTATGCTTGATTCAAACCAATGCTGGTTTGTTAATATGATCACTGACTTTGGAAATAAAACTACTATAGAACTCTTCCTGCATTAATTTTAACCAGTGCTTATGACAAGTTATGCCTTCATTCTTAGAACTGGCTAAAGGATAATCATATGAGTCAAACATATTGCTCATAAGATCAAGACTTGTGTATATTTGTTTAGTTTGGTTTGGTTTGGGTTTGGTTTTTTTGTAGCTCTGTTTCATGCTATTTATCAGTGCTTCTCATCTTATGCTGTCCACAAATCAAAATGTACAAAAAGTTTTATGTTAAAATCTCCCTTTCCCCTTTATCTTCAGTTCATACTTTGTCTTTGAATGTCACTATGTGCCAGAGAGAACTACTGCCACTGAATATATCTGTCCTAGAATTTGCACAACGATTACATTTAAAAAATTATCTTTTCACTACATGGTCAAATACAAGAAAAAAAAGTCAGCATCTCTTAAAATAGAAGAAATGAACACAAAGCAAATAAATGTGAAGCAACTCCATTAAATAAAAACAGATAATAAAACAGGAAAAACAGGCTAGTTAAATCTGAACAGATTTCTGACTGCAACGTGCAAAATTAAGAATGGGGGTCTTATATACTCCAATTTGTAATTATTCTAAACAAAAAGGAACTTTTGTTTCATTTGCAAAAAGAATAGTTTTATTATGAAATATTGCTGGCATGTATAGAAAAAGAATTTAGATAGAAATTGCATAAAGGCAGAGAGGATTCAGAGATGAGGAACAAGAATGATTATGGATATTGAAAAATTCATGTGAAGAGAGGTTGAAAAGACTGTGATTATTTATTTTAAAAAGGAGATGAAATTGAAGGCTTCCATTCTCCCTGTTTCATAACATAAGAAAAAAGGGCATTCAATGAAACTGAAAGGTGGCATATTCAAAACTGATAAAAGTATAATTTCACACAATGCAGATTTTGACTAGAATTCATTGCCATCGGATGTTATCAAGACCAAGAATCTAGCAATATTCAAAGAGGGATCAACATTTATATAGATAAGACTATCTAGATTTATAACAATGCTAAAGAAAGTATTGGAAGGGATATGAGACTTCAAGCTTCGGTGTTTAAGCCAACCTTTAATTATGAGTTGTTAGGAGAAGAATTTTATCGTGCAGATTATCTGATGTTTGCCTGCTCTGGGGTTTCTTGCACCGTCTTCTGAAGTGTCTGGTGCTGGCCACTGTAGTACCGGACTAGATGGGCCATGAGACTGCTGCAGTATAGCAAGTCCTATGTTTCCGTGATTAGGTATTGCACACAGAGGTCTATGTGAAGTCTGTTTTGACTTGAAATAGGGCATTACATACCAAAACAGTAGTGCACAGAAACTAGCATGTACAGGGTTCATAATGAAACATATTTTTCCCTCTGTTCAAGAAGGTACATAATGACAACTCTCATTATTGCCAAAAGTTATGTGTTCAAATGATTTAATTTAAATCAGCCTGCTTTTCCTTTCTGCATCTCTCATTTTCTATATCTACTGTTGCTATTATAAGAAAAAGTTTCACATAAATAAAAACCCTCTGAATTAAATTTAAGGAACAGATTATGCCACACTTACTCATATGGAGAGTAGTATCTTGCTTTGCACAGGAGTCTGAATGAAATCAGTGGGACCAGTAAGGGGCTACTTAATAGTGAGGGTGCCAGTAGACAATATGATCATGCGTTGACTTGCATCCCTTCCCCTGATATCCACCATTCAAGAAGGATGTTGACAAATTGGAGAAGGTTCAGAGAAGAGCCACAAGAATTACTAAAGTTTTAGAAAACATGCCTTAGATAGACTCAAGGAGCTCAATCTGTTTAGTGTAACACAGAGAAGTGTAAGGGATGACTTGATTACAATCTGTAAGTACCTACATGGAGAGCAAATATTTAATAATGGGCTTGTTGATCTAGCAGAGAAAAGTGTAACACAATCCAGTGGCTGGAAGTTGAAGCTAGATAAATTCATAATGGAAATTAGGCATAAATTTTTAATGGTGAGAGTAGTCTGGAACAATTTACCTAAGGTCACAGTGGATTCTCCATCCCAACATGACAATTTTTAAACCAATGTTGAATGTTTATCAAGAAGATATGCTCCAGGAATCGTTTTGGGGAAGTTCTATGGTCTGTGTTATAATCTGACCTCCTGTGTATGATCACAATGGTCCCTTCTGGCCTTGCAATCTATCGTCTATTTTCAATTCTAATTGTTTAACTAAGGGCAAAATTATCTCAAATCTGTAGGGCAGTATTCAGTCTCATTATTCTGCTTTTCCTGCCTGTGTGGATCTCCCATTGAGGCTACTGAGAAATACTGAGGCTGAGTAAGTCTGAGAGTAGAATTTTGTGCTTTGTTTGGAAGCTCCTCAGGGGAAAGGACTCTTAAGCATCGTGAGCATTGTAGCACTATATATGAATGACTTATTTTTGTATAATTATCATATAACATTATGTTTACCCACCGTTTTTCTTTCTGTACACATCACCTATTGGTTAGTCTCTAAGGTGCCACTAGTACTCCTTTTCTTATCACCTATTCTGTAAATGCTTCCTACTGATGTGTGAAGAACCCCTTCCCACAGTGGAAAAAGTCAAGGGTCCCCTTGGAACTATTTTTCATTACTCTAAAGAAACACCTGGCCTACTGATATCAGCACAGGACTGGGAGTTAGGATCTCTGCATTTTAATCCTAGTTTTGACACTGATTCCTTTTATGGGCACTTAACCTCTATGCCTCTTCTACACTCTGGTACAGAGAGACAATAACACTTAATGACATACCTTGCAGACACATTACAAGGATTAATTAGTTACTATTTCTAAAGTGCTATACAAGTGATAAATAACATTATCAGCTCTGGAAGTTGTCTCTGCTTGAATAGTGAACAGTTTCATAATTATATTTTTTCAACCTCCGCTCTCTAAGCTATTATTTTCCCCTAATGACCACTGTAGTCTGCAACTCTGTTATTTTTCCCAGCTACATCTTCGTCTGACATTAAATGCAAGGGCATCAAAGCAGCTGGGGAAACAATTAAAGACAGAGTCTATGAGCCACTTGAGAATCAGATTTGTGGATTACGATCATTGGGCAAGAAAGAGGATTCAGAATGTGTCACTAGTGGAGATGGGTCCAAACCAAAGTCTTGAATCTAAATATCTTTGAACTTTTGGGGGTGTTCTGAAACAAAGGAAGATATGAATTTTGCAAAGGACCCCTAACTGTATAATGGGCCAAACCCAATCCCAGGTCCAACCCCCTTTTACTTATCTAAATTTGAAAAGCGATCAGGTCACACAGTTCTACCATAACTCCTTTGATTTGCAAGTAGATGTAGCTTAATGGTCCACTTCACCTTGAATTGTCCCTTGAAATACGTTACCTACTTATGCTAAACAATCTCTTCAAACCTTGTATTTAACAGTGACACTTCAAGTTAGTTTCCCAGGGCTGAAGAAGAGCTCTGTGTAAGTTCAAAAGCTTGTAGTGACAGCTTCCCTTGTAACTTTTAGCCCAGTTACTAGCGTATTCATCTGGATGTGGGAGACCTGGGTTCCATGTTCCCCCCTTCCCTTCCTGATGTGGAGCAAGGATCTGAATGTGGCTTTTCCCAGTTCTAAGGCTTTTCCCAGTTCTAACCACTGAGCTATGGAATAGTCTGATGTGGAGCTCTCGCCTATTGAAGCTGGTTCACTGTGGACAAATCGTTAAATATGCACTTGGCCAGAGAGAGAAGTGAAAGAAACCATAGTCCAGTGGTTAGGGCACTCACCTGAGAGATGGGAAACTCATGTTCAACTCCCTGTTCCCCATCAAGCAGAGGGGAGAACTGAACCTAGGTCTTCCATAGCATGGATGAGTGACCTAGAGGTTAGAAGGGAGGCTGCCTCCTCCTTCCCCCATCCATTGTGTGAGTTTGCGTGTACTCTGACAGTGCCTACTGAAGTGGGCCCTGTATACGACACAGGGGAGGGAACACTTAGTTTAAGGATCCTGCTGGAGCTTATGCTTGATGCTGCTGCCCTGCCCAGTGATGGGGTGCACTAGGGGAAGGGATTACTTGCACCATCTCAACACATTCACGCTAATGGACTCAGCTATGATATAGATGGCTGCACTTCTGGAGCACTCCTGTCCAGAAGCCTAAGCCTAGTGAAGCAGGGGAGGGCATAATCATGTTATCTCCTCAGTGCACCAGTCTGACTGGATGGACTCATGCCTATGCTAAACCTGTAGAATGATAGAGCACACTCCCCACAAAGCCCCAAAGGCATTATGCCTGCTCATAGCCTCCATAGCCTTGTTGTAATTGTGCGCTTCCTCCCACAATTTGTTATTTCAAATAGATCCCTTAAGGTGTTCAGACATTAAGTAGTAAGTCATATGAATTAAGGCTTATATCCAAAATATGAACTAGCCTCAAAGCCACCCCAATACTATCTTTCCTTTCCACTTTCCCAAAAAGTCACTGGTAGAAAAGAACATCACAGAATGACTGAAATCTGGGCTCTGGTGATTAGAGGAAACAAGAAGTCGAAAACTCCTAATTGAATGAAAACACCCTTCCTGTATCCCTCTCCAGACTAAACCAGTGGCCTATTAGCTCAAGCACCTCAGCAGATCTCAGCTATTGCATATGTATATTCATGTATATATTTGACATATCTTTTGTCAACTTTGACCGCCTGGACCTATTCCTTTTTCTGTTCCTTAGTTTTAAGGCAAGACATTGCACGTATTTAGAAGTCTCTGCAAAAACAAGCTAAGAATACTGTTGGGAACAAAAAATAGACAAAAATGAATGTTTTCTATATTCAAAGTCATGTCTAAAGAAGACCAGGCTAGAGAAAATAAGCAGAACAGCAAGCTTGTCAAAAGCCAAGCCACGCAAACTAAAAGGTGTAAGATCCTTGCTTGACCGATAAAGTCTGCTGCAGGAAAAAAACATTTCCCATGTGTGAACTGGTGATTGATATCGAAAGAGGAAGAGGAATGAGTGTAAATCCAAGACGCTGCAGCAGGGGTGGGCAAACTACGGCCCTCCAGATGTTTTAATCCAGCCCTTGAGCTCCCATCGGGGAGTGGGATCCAGGGCTTGCCCCGCTCCATGTGGCTCTCAGAAGCAGTGGCATGTCCCGCCTCTGGCTCCTACGTGTAGGGGCAGCCAAGGGGCTCTGCAAGCTGCCCCAGCAGCTCTCATTCACTGGGAACTGCAGCCAATGGGAGGCACCTGTAGACAGGGCAGCGCACAGAGCTGCCTGGCTGTGCCTCCATGTAGAAGCCGGCGGGGGGACATGCCGCTGCTTCTGGGAGCTGCTTGAAGTAAGCACTGCCCAGAGCCTGCATCCCTGACTCCCTCCTGCACCCCAGCCCCCTGCCCCAGCCCTGATCCCCCTCCTGCCCTCCAAACCCCTGGGTCCCAACCTGGAGCCCCCTCCTGCACCCCAAAACCCCAGAGCCCACATCCCCAGCCAGACCCCTCACTCCCCCACACCCCAACCCCCAATTTCGTGAGTTTTCATGGCCCGCCATACAATTTCCATAACCAGACGTGGCCCTCGGGCCAAAAAGTTTGCCCACCCCTGCACTATAGTGATGGGGGGTATAGAAAATGTTAAACTAAATAAAGGGCCAAATTCTCCACTGGCACAACTCCCCTGTAATCACTGGAGTTATTCCAGTGGAGAATTTGGCCCAGTATATGCAGGAGTACATTACATTCCAACTAACTTTAAAATTTTCTAGTTTTAAATCTCTCTTCCTCTGGTAGTTTAAAATAAAGAAACCAATACATTATATATATTTTTAATGTAATATTTAAGGAACTAAGACTAATATAGAAAAGATGCTTGTTCTAAAGTTAAAATATATATTGTCACAGTGCAAGGCCACTGCATCAGTGTTCCCCCTCTATAGTCCAGTGAGAGCACCCACTCTCAGACCTTTGGCTCGCCAGTAGTCTCCTCTCTTGGGAAGAGACATGTGTCTCACTCCCTCCTGGCTGGGATTATTTCCTGGCTGCACAATTCACTGCCTGCACCATGAGTTCCCCAGCAAGTCAAACTGCCTAAGCAGGTCTGCTTTGTTTTTCTCCTCACAGGCTATAAAAAGCGTAATTGCCCACAGTTATACAATACCACACAGCTTTCCTAAGCAAGCATGGTTATTCTTAAGGTGAAAGCATTAGAGAAAATATATTAAAGTATTAAAAGAACTTACACCCATGCTAATTAGCTTACTAGAGATCACCCCCGAGTCTTTCAGCCTCACCTAGGGCTTGTTCTGCAGCCATAAGTTCATAACAACTATTAGCTCAGAATAAGCGCACCTATGAATCTCAGAGTCAGTCCTACCATTTGGGCCTCTGACCTTGTCCTCATGTAACAGGTGATCAGCAGACAAAAGTTCCCCTCCTCAGGGCAGAGCTTCAAAAGGCTGAGCTCTTGCATAACCTGAGGGGGTAACATTTGTATGCGCCTCCCCCTTGAGATTTCCTGGGAAACCCACTTAATTTTAAAAGTTCACATGGTTTCAAGTAGTCCTTTGAAGCTCATAACGCTTCCCCAAATTTACGTTAGTCATGTTTCCCGCCTAACAAGTTACATGCAGTCCCACAATAATACATTAACATTTGCATTTTTAATACAGTAAACTCCTAAAATACTTAAACTTACTTCTGTAGGGTTTGTCTGGGATACTGCTGGAAGTTGCCATTTCTGTCATAGGTATATAAGTCCTGATTTCCAGCATGACTTTAGTTCCATTTTTGTGCTCACTGTTTTTTTTTGTTTGTTTGTTTGTTTTTTGAGTGGAAATACCTACTGGTTCGTTTTCCACCCACAATCAATTGTAGACACAGTTGGTAAGAGCCGGTACACAGCCGACCGTACCGGCAGGGCCACTGATGATGGGGACCAAAACGGGCAGCTTCTCCGGGGCCCGGCACTTTAAATCACCCACAGAGCCCTGGTGCTCCCAGCTGCCACCGCCGCTACGGCACCAGCAGCCAGAGCCCCAGGCCCTTTAAATCGCTGCCAGAGCCCCGGGGTAGCGGTAGCAGCGGCCTAGAGCCCTGGGCCCTTTAAATTGCCACTGGAGCTCCAGGCGGAGCAGGCCATGCAGCGCTGAAGAGCTGGCTGGGGGAGTGTAGCCCCAGCCCTGCCCCTTCTGCCCAAGGCCCCACCCTTTCTGTGGCCCTAGAGCCACCCCCCCAACCTTGCTCAGGACCCCGGCTGCCCTGCATACCGTAAGTCCCTTAAGTTACTTTCACCCCTGCAGGTGGTCATATATATGTCTAAGATTTGTGGAGAAATAAATTGGGCCATCAAATATTTGTGCCCACAATTTGTGGGTGCAAGTAGAAGGCTAGCTTTTTTTAAAAAGAGGCTATTGTAGGTACTCTGCATAGGGGCACTTAGCATATGGCAGATTCAGGCTCTCACGTGAGTTCAGTTCTCACTGGCTTCTGTGGGAGCTGCATTGACTAAGATCTCAATCCTGCATCTGGCTCCATGTGGACACAGGGCTTTGCATGCATGGAGCCTGTTAAAGGATCAGATCCTAAGGCCTGGTCTACACTAGGAGTTGAGGTCGAATTTAGCAGCGTTATCTCGATTTAACCCTGCACTCATCCACACGACGAAGCCCTTTTTTTCGTCTTAAATGGCTCTTAAAATCAATTTCTTTACTCCATCCCCGACGAGGGGATTAGCGCTGAAATTGGCCTTGCCAGGTCGAATTTGGGGTAGTGTAGATGCAATTCAACAGTATTGGCCTCCAGAAGCTATCCCAGAGTGCTCAGTTGTGACTGCTCTGGACAGCGCTCTCAACTCAGATGCACTGGCCAGGTATACATGAAAAGGCCCTTGAACTTTTGAATCTCATTTCCTGTTTGGCCAGCATGGCGAGCTCACCTGCACAGGTCACCATGCAGAGCCCATCATCACAGGAGACCATGTAGTCCCAGAATTGCCGAAGAGCTCCAGCATGGACCGAATGGGAGGTACGGGATCTGATTGCTGTATGGTGAGACAAATCCGTGCTGGCAGAACTCCATTCGAAAAGACGAAATGCCAAAATATTTGAAAAAATCTCCAATGGCATGAAGGACAGAGGCTATAACAGGGACCCGCAGCAGTACCATGTGAAAATTAAGGAGCTCAGGCAAGTCTACCAAAAAACCAGAGAGGCAAACGGCTGCTCCGGTTCAGAGCTCCAGACATGCTGCTTCTGTGATGAGCTGCATGCCATTCTAGGGGGTGAATCCAGCACTTCCCCAACCCCATGCTTTGACTCCATCCCAGGAGTGGGAGGCAACATGGAAGCAGGTTTGGGGGGCGAAGAAGATGAGGAGGAGGAGGTTGTAGATAGCTCACAGCAAAGAAGCGGAGAAACCGGTTTCCCCAACAGCCAGGATCTGTTTATCACCCTGGACCTGGAGCCAGTACCCCCCGAACCCACCCAAGGCAGGCTCTGGACCCTGAAGGTGGAGAAGGGACCTCTGGTGAGTGTAAATATTATACATGGTTTAAAAGCAAGCGTGTTTAATGATTAATTTGCCCTGGCATTCGCAGCCAGTACAGCTACTGGAAAAGTCTGTTAATGTGTCTGGGGATAGAGCGGAAATCCTCCAGGAACATCTCCATAAAGCTCTCCTGGATGTACTCCCAAACCCTTTGCAAAAGGTTTCTGGGGAGGGCAGCCTTATTCTGTCCTCCATGGTAGGACACTTTACTACACCAGGCCAGTACTATGTAATCAGGAATCATTGCAGAACAAAGCATGGCATCGTATGGTCCCGGTGTTTGCTGGCATTCAAACAACATCCGTTCTTTATCTCTCTGTGTTACCCTCAGGAGAGTGATGTCATTCATGGTCACCTGGTTGAAAGTGGGTGGTTTTAGTAAGCAGACATTGGCCAACCCAACGGCTACTTCGTATGGGAAATGTGGGCGCTGCTGTTTGAAGCCATTCCCACAGGTTATGAAGGTTAAAGAAGCCAAAAGACTGTGGCTTACCATGGCTGCGTGCAAGCCGAATTCTGCTGCCCAGCCCTGCGTGAGTGACCTCTCACACCAAACCGGCATACCCTCAATAAGAGGCAAAATGCGACCTTGTAATGAAAGCACATGTGCTATGTAATGTTAACAGCAAGGTTTACTGTGAAAGAGTGTACTCATTGTTCTATAAAATCTTTTTAACTACCACTCTCCCTTTTTTTTCCCTCCACCAGCTGCATATGTTTCTCCTTCCCAGAGGCTAGCAAAGATTAGAAGGCGAAAAAAACGCACTCGCGATGAAATGTTCTCTGACCTCATGCTGTCCTCCCACACTGACCGAGCACAGCAAAATTCGTGGAGGCAGACAATCTCAGAGTGCAGGAAAACACAATATGACCGTGAGGAGAGGTGGCGGGCTGAAGATGGTAGGTGGCGTCAGCTTGATGAAAGAAGGCAGGAGTCAATGCTCAGGCTGCTGGAGGATCAAACTCGTATGCTCCAGCGTATGGTTGAGCTGCAGGAAAGGCAGGAGGAGCACAGACTGCAGCTGCAGCCCCTGTGTAACCAACCGCCCTCCTCCCCAAGTTCCATAGCCTCCTCACCCAAGCGCCCAAGAATGCGGTGCAGGGGCCTCCGGCCACCAAGCCACTCCACCCCAGAGGATTGCCCAAGCAACAGAAGGCTGGCATTCAATAAGTTTTAAAGTTTTTTTAAGTGCTGTGTGGCCTTGTCCTTCCCTCCTCCACCACCCCTCCTGGGCTACCTTGGCAGTTATCCCCCTATTTGTGTGATGAATGAATAAAGAATGCATGAACGTGAAGCAACAATGACTTTATTGCCTCTGCAAGCAGCGATCGAAGGTGGGAGGGGAGGTTGCTTAGCTTACAGGAAAGTAGAGTGAACCCGGGGGCAGTTTCCATCAAGAAGAAACAAACAGAACTTTCACACCGTAGCCTGGCCAGTCATTAAACTGGTTTTCAAAGCTTCTCTGATGTGCACCGTGCCCTCCTGTACTCTTTTAACTGCCCTGGTGTCTGGCTGCATGTAATCAGTGGCCAGGCGATTTGCCTCAACATCCCACCCCTCCATAAACATCTCCCCCTTACTCTCACAGACATTGTGGAGCGCACAGCGATCAGTAATAACAGTGGGAATATTGGTTTCGCTGAGGTCTAACCGAGTCAGTAAACTGCGCCAGTGCGCTTTTAAACGCCCAAATGCACATTCTACCACCATTCTGCACTTGCTCAGCCTATAGTTGAACAGCTCCTGACTACTGTCCAGGCTGCCTGTGTACGGCTTCATGAGCTATGGCATTAAGGGGTAGGCTGGGTCCCCAAGGATAACTATAGGCATTTCAACATCCCCAACAATTATTTTCTGGTCTGGAAAGTAAGTCCCTTGTTGCAGCTGTTGAAACAGACTAGAGTTCCTGAAGATGTGAGCATCATGTAGCTTTCCCGACCATCCCACATTGATGTTGGTGAAACGTCCCTTGTGATCCACCAGTACTTGCAGCACCATTGAAAAGTACCCCTTGCAGTTTATGTACTTGCCGGCTTGATGCTCCGGTGCCAAGATAGGGATATGGGTTCCGTCTATGGCCCCACCACAGTTAGGGAATCCCATTGCAGCAAAGCCATTCACTATGACCTGCACATTTCCCACAGTAACTACCCTTGATATCAGCTCAGTGATTGTGTTGCCTACTTGCATCACAGCAGCCCCCACAGTAGATTTGCCCACTCCAAATTGATTCCCGATCGACCGGTAGCTGTCTGGAATTGCAAGCTTCCAGAGGTCTATCGCCACTCGCTTCTCAACTGTGAGGGCTGCTCTCATCTTGGTATTCTTGCGCTTCAGGGCAGGGGAAAGCAAGTCACAAAGTTCCATGAAAGTGCCCTTACGCATGCGAAAGTTTCGCAGCCACTGGGAATCTTCCCAAACCTGCAACACTATGTGGTCCCACCAGTGTGTGCTTGTTTCCCAGGCCCAGAATCTGCATTTCATGCCATGAACCTGCCCAATTGACATCATGATGTGCACGTTGCAGGGGCCCATACTTTGTGAGAAGTCTATGTCCATTTCCTCATTACTCTCGTCACTGCGCTGCAGTCGCCTCCTCCTTGCCTGGTTTTGCTTTTCTTGCAGGTTATGGTTCTGCATATCCTGCTGGATAATGCATGCGGTGTTTATAGTGCTCATAATTGCTGTGGTGATATGAGCGGGCTCCATGTTCCCAGTGCTATGGCTTCTGCACTGAAAAAAGGCATGAAACGATTGTCTGCCATTGCTCTGACGGAGGGAGGGGTGACTGACAACATGGCTTACAGGGTTGGCTTACAGGGAATTAAAATCAACAAAGGGGGTTGCTTTGCATCAAGGAGAAATAGAATGGCCCCCTCAAGGATAGAACTCAAAACCCTGGGTTTAGCAGGCCGTTGATTTCACGGAGGGAGGGAGGAGAAAATGAATGCAAAACAAATCTGGTCTATTTCTTGTTTTTATCCACTTCATCTATCTTTATACATCTTGCTGGCAGCAGACGGTACAGTACGACTGCTAGCCATCGTCATCTCCTGGGTGCTCGGCAGAAGACCGTGCAGTACAACTGCCGGCAGGACTGAATCGCCATGAGACAAAACTTAAAAGGGAAATGATCTAGCTGAGTCACTCCTATGTCTGCCCAGGCACCCGTGACCGACCTCACCGAGGTCGGCTAAAAGAGCACCCTGGAATACGGCAACAATGGCTGCTGCCAAGAGGCAATGAGCTGCTGCTGTGTAGCAATGCAGTACCATGTCTGCCCGCACCCAGGAGACATACAGTGACGGTGAACTGAGCAGGCTCCATGCTTGCTGTCGTATGGCGTCTGCAAGGGTAACCCAGGAAAAAAGGCGCGAAACAATTGTCTGCAGTTGCTTTCATGGAAGGAAGGGGGGGCCTGACAACATGTACCCAGAACCACCCGCGACAATGTTTTTGCCCCATCAGGTATTGGGATTTCTACCCAGAAGTCAAATGGGTGGCAGAGACTGCAGGAACTGCGGGATAGCTACCCACAGTGCAACGCTCCTTAAGTCGATGGTTGCCTCGATACTGTGGACACACTTCGCCGACTAAATGCACTTAGAGAATTTGTGTGGGGACACACACAGTCAACTGTATAAAAATGCTTTCTACAAAACCTACTTTTATACATTTGAACTAATTTCGTAGTGTAGACATACCCCAAGTGAGGTCTGAATTAGTCCAAGGATTTGTTGTTCCAGTTTGGCAGACACTGACAGCTAGCTGCAGACAGAATTGAATGGTGCAATTTGCCTGCCTTTTGTACCAATGAACAAGGGAAGTTGGGAATTTAAAAATAAAAAAATCACTTGCAAACAAGCATTTTTCAGTGCTTTAGACTTTTTTTTCCCTTACATGTGATGTACCTACTTAATTGCAGGGAAAAATTCTATTTTCCATCTCCTCATGTGGGGGAGAATGTTAATGACATGACCTGTTCTTGATTAAAGTGATACTCTCAAGGTTGGCATATCCTAAATTAGACCTACCCTTACATCAAGTTCTAAAGTCCCTGTGATTCTCTGCACATTTTATTTTTTCCAAAACAAATGATTCATCACTGTGTTTTCATTAAAATAAATCACTACCAGCAGCACAGCTCTCTTAACAAGCAAAGAAATATGAGAGAACTTGGGGGCAAGGGCACCCAAAAGAAAAAAATTTGATAAAAGGAGAGAGATTACTGTCAAGTTTCCAGAAGGTTATGGACAACCATCCTTAAGAAATTAAACGCTGTGGGGATAAAAAGGTGAACCTGTCCTTTCCATCATAATGAGAAGTATTAATATGTCAATTACATTTCTGATGTAAAATATTTTTAAAGGATTTTTCACAAAATTGAAGGACAGGATCATATGTGAAAAGGGGAAAATGTACTTACTGTTGTGGGTTGAATTACAGTAGTTTTTCCATGCAAGCTTTGTGGAGTATTATCCTTAATAAGAAATGTTCTTATAAAAAAAATTGTCCTTAAATCAAGCGATTTATGAGAAATGCCATGTGCCGTATTTTTTAGAGATGTTTATGTTTTCATGGCAAAATTGTATAATCTTTTGTTTGCTAATAACATACATGTTATGGACTTGACCCTAAAAAGTGGTGTGCCTTCAATTACCATAGACTTTGCTGGCCATTGAGGATGTTCAGCTGCTCTCAAGAGATACTCAGCACTCCGCTGGATTGGGACCTAAACCAGTGTCTTTGAAGTTTTATTGTTCACGTGATGATAGCTAAGGGGTAAAAGTAAAAATCCCTCTTCCAGGCTTGGTTCAGTCACCATTATAATCTAATCTAATACTATCGTACTATCCTTGGCTCCTAAGCTTGCAGACTTGGTGTCATTTTTGATTACTCCTCAAATAGCCACAATCTCCATATGCCTAATTTTGAGCAAAGTTTGAAGCAATTCTTATTTTATCTGATCCTGTTTGCCCCTTTCTACGGAAGAAAAATTCCCTTAATTATACTCACACTGTGTTTTGACTAGGGCTGTCAAGCAATTAAAAAAATTACTTTTGTGATTAATCATGCTGTAACAATAAGAGAATACAATTTATTTAAATATTTTTGATGTTTTCTACATTTTCAAATATATTGATTTCAATTACAACACAAAATACAAAGTGTAGAGTGCTCACTATATTTATTTTTATTACAAATATTTGCACTGTAATAAAAGAAAAAGTATTTTTCAATTCACCTAATACAAGTACTGTAGTGCAATCTCTTTATCATGAAAGTTGAACTTATAAATGTTTTTATGTACAAAAAAACCCTGCATTCAAAAACAAACCAATGTAAAACTTTAGAGCCTACAAGTCCACTCAGTCCTACTTCTTTTTCAGCTAATCATTCAGACAAACAAGTTTGTTTACATTTGCAGAAGATTTTCTGCCTGTTTCTTGTTTATGTCACCTGAAAGTGAGAACAGGCGTTTGCATGGCACTGCTGTAGCCGGCATCGCAAGATATTTACATGCCAAATGTGCTGAAGATTTATATGTCGATTAATGCTTCAACCACCATTCCAGAGTACATGCGTCCATGCTGATGACGAGTTCTGCTCAATAACAATCCAAAGCAATGCCGACCGACGCATGTTCATTTTCATCATCTGAATCAGATGCCACCAGCAGAAGGTTGATTTTCTTGTTTGGTGGTTTGAGTTCTATAGTTTCCACATCAGAGTGTGGCTCTTTTAAGACTTCTGAAAGCATGCGCCACAGCTCGTCCCTCTCAGATTTTGGAAGGCACTTCAGAGTCTTAAACTTTGGGTCAAGTGCTGTAGCTAACTTTAGAAATCTCACGCTGGTACCTTCTTTGCATTTTGTCAAATTTGCAGTGAAAGTGTTCTTAAAATGAACAACATGTGCTGGGTCATCATCCTAGACTGCTATAACATGAAATATATGGCAGAATGCAGGTAAAACAGAGCAGGAGACATACAATTCTCCCCCAAGGAGTTCAGTCACCAATTTAATTAACACATTATTTTTTTAACAAGTGTCATCAGCATGGAAGCATGTCCTCTGGAACGATGGCCAAAGCATATGAATCTTTAGCCGATCTGGCACATAGTTATCTTACAACGCCAGCTACAACAGTGCCATGTGAATGCCTATTCTCACTTTCAGACATTGTAATTAAGAAGTGGGCAGCATTATCTCCCATAAACGTAAACAAAGTTGTTTCTCTTAGTGATTGGCTGAACGAGAAGTAGGACTGAGTGAATTTGTAGGCTCTAAAGTTTTACATTATTTTGTTTTTGAGTGCAGTTATGTAACAAAAAATACATTCGTAAGTTGCACTTTCATAATAAAGAGATTGCACTACAGTATTTGCATGAGGTGAATTGAAAAAATACTATTTCTTTTGTTTATCGTTTTTACTGCGCAAATATTTGTAGTAAAAAATAATATAAAGTGAGCACTGTGCACTTTGTATTCTGTATTGTATTCTGTGTTGTAATTGAAATAGATATATTTGAAAATGTAGAAAAATATCAAAAATATTTAATATATTTCAATTTGTATTCTATTGTTTAACAGTGCAATTAATCACGGTTAACTTTTTTAATCGCAATTAATTTTTTTGAGTTAATCGCGTGAGTTAACTGTGATTAATTGACAGGCCTAGTTTTGACTGCTAAAAATTTTCGTCTCTAAAAATGTTCCTGTATTCTATAGGCAACATTAAATGGGCAAATTTCACACACCTCCCATCCAGGCCAGGCCACACATGCCCTACGGGGGAAGGCAGGCAGTGTTAGCACAGAAGTCCACCCCCAGAGGAGGGCAGGTTGAGCTTGCTGTTGGAAATACATAGGAGCCCTGCCAGCAGAGACTGCCCAGAAAAAGCACTGAAGCATTTTTGCTTAAAACTTTCCAAAAATAAAGTTATCAGACAGAACATGTCTAGAATATTTCAGCCCATAGTGGTGGGAGGATAGTAAGAATGGAAGTGCTTCTGCAACCTTGAAGTGCCATTCTGCTCTGGATGGTGACTACACAGTAATGGCACCACAAACCCTTGAGAAAGACTATGCTTGACTACAGCTGTTTATTTGCTGCCAAATCATCCCACCAGTTTATAAAGACAATAGGCGGAGAATCCCATCAGGCTATTTCTAGAGGCACTTTCCAGGTCAGAACTGTACGGTCACTATAGCATTTGCTGCCCACTGTAATAGACAGTTCTGAAACAAATTCAATGTAACCTTTAGACATATGAAACCAGAGCTTGTTTGGCTTTGCCTTTTCTGTTTGTACCAACTTTGTTGAATAGCTAGTTAATAATTTTTAAAAAAAAACCCCACACAACCTACTTTCCAGCGGGGATGGGTTGTTTTAACAATCCTGCTTTATATAGAATCATAGGAATGGAAGGGACCTCGAGAGGTCATCTAGTCCAGGAAGGACTAGTATTATCTAGACCAGCGTTTCTCAAATGCGGCCACCAGGAGCTTTTAGTGCAGCCACGACAGCCTCCTGGGTGGTGATGGGGGGGGAAGCATCAGCCCCTCCTCCTCTCTCCTTATTGCTCCTGGATGCACCGCCTGCACCACCTCTAGAGAGGGGCACAGCACTGCAGGAGCAAGGTGAGTTCTTGACCCACGTTGTGGGGAGGGGTTTTGGACGGCAGGCTCCAGCGGCAGGAGTTCAGGAATCTGGCCATGAGGCCCAGGGCTCTGACTGCGGGGCAGCAGGTACTGACTCCTACTGGCTCTGGCCACGCAGCCCTGGCCTCCAGCTGTGGGACTTCAGCCTCTGTCCCCTGGTTCCAGCTGTACAGCAGCAGGTGCTGGCTCCCGGCTCCAGTCCTGGGCTTCAGCTGTGCAGTTGCAGGCACCAGCCACAGGTGCCAACCCCAGGCCCAGCTGCACAGCAGCAGGCTGCAAGCATGGGGCTTTGGGCTCCAACCCCTGGCTCTGGCCACAGGGCAGCAGGTGCTGACCCCTGCCTCCAGACATGGAGCTTCAGTCAGCCTCTGGCCCCCAGTTCCGGCCATGCGGTGGCGGGTGCTGGCCCCGGACTCCAGCTACGTGGCCCAACCCCTAGTGCTGATCCCCTGCCCCGGCTGCACGGCAGCAGTCATCGACCCACAACTCTGTTCCCTGGCTCCAGGCCACACTGTGGTGGGAGCTGGCCCCAGGTGCCAACCCCTGGCCGTGCAGCAGCGAGAACTGGCTCGTGGCTCCAGCCATGCACTCCTGGGCTCTGGCACCCAGCTCCGGACTCTGGCCCTGCAGCAGCAGGCACTGGCCCTGGGTGCTGACCCACAGCTCTGGCTGCATGGCAGCGGACTCCAATCGCTGGCTCCAGCCACACATTTCCTGTCCCCAGCTCCAGGTTCTGGCTGTGGGCACTGAGCCCTGGCCACATGGCAGCAGACAACAGGCCCTGGCTCTGGCCATGCAACAATGGGGCTCATCACCCACTCCCATTGCCCCTGGCCCCCACTGCCTCCCATGGCCCTGAATCCATCCCTCTTCCTCGGCCCACCCAGGACCCTGCTGCCTTCCTGGCCTGACATACATCCCCCCATTACCCCGGGCCCCCGCTGCCTCCCCTGAACCCGCATCCATCCCCCACCTTGCCCTGGGGCCTCCACTGCCTCCCCCTTTCCCCCCCCATCCAGGACTTAATGAGTCCTGGGGCTTGCTGAGAAAAGTGATGTTAACAAACATGCAAGTATCTCTTTTCACAGCAGACTTACTAGCTATCTGTGAAAAGAGATATTTGTATGTTTGTTAATATCACTTATCATTTTTCATAACTGTGATATTAACAAATATACAAATATCACTTTCCACAGCAAGCCCCAGGACCCACTAAGCTCTGGATGGGGGGGGGCCGAAAGGGAAGGCAGCATTATTTTTGTTATTCAGTCTGCCAAAAAAAACCCCTACAAATACACATCCAAATCATTGTAATGTATTTCTGTGCATATTTAATTGTTTTTCCTAAAGTTAATTAAGTATTTTAGGGAAAAAGTGTCAGTATGGCCACCAGTGAGAGTGGCCACTCTGAGGCCGCCAAAAAATTTGTTGCGAGAACCCCTGATCTAGACCATCCCTGAGAGTTGTTTGTCTAACCTGCTCTTAAAAGTCTCCAATGACAGAGATTTCACAACCTCCCTAGGCAATTTATTCCAGTGCTTAACTACCTTGACAGGAAGTTTTTGCTAATGTCCAACGTAAACAGACATTGAACAGAACTGGATCCAGAACTGATCCCTGTGGGACCTCACTCTATATGCCCTTCCAGCTTGACTGTGAACCACTGATAACTACTCTCTGGGAACAGTTTTCCAATTGCTTCTGCACCCATCTTATAGTAGCTCCATCTAGGTTGTATTTCCCTTGTTTGTTTATGAGAAGGTCATGCAAGACAGTATCAAAAGCCTTACTAAAGTCAAGATATACCACATCTACCGCACCCCTTCCTCCCTCCCCCCCCCCCCCCCCCGCAATCCACAGGGCTTGTTACCCTGTCAAAGAAAGCTATCAAGTTGGTTTGACGTGATTTGTTCTTGACAAATCCATGCTGACTGTCACTTATCACCTTATTATTTTCTAGGTGTCTGCAAACTGATTGCTTAATTATTTGCTCCATTATCTTTCCGGGTGCTGAAGTTAAGATGACTGGTCTGAAATTCCCTGGGTTGTCCTTATTCCTCTTTTTATAGATTGGCACTATATTTACCCTTTTCCAGTCCTTCCACGACTTTTCAAAGATAGTCGCTAATGGCTCAGATATCTCCTCAGTCAGCTCCTTGAGTATTATAGGATGTATTTCATCAGGCCATGGTGATTTGAAGACATCCAACTTGTCTAAGTAATTTTTAACTTTTCTTTCCCTATTTTAGTCTCCAATCCTACTTCATTTTCACTGGCATTCATTAAGTTAGATGTCCAATTGCTACTAAACTTTTTGGTGAAAACTGAAACATAAAAGCCATTTAACACATCTTCCACTTCCACATTTTCTGTTATTGTCACACCTGGCTCTGATCAGTGTGGTCCCTCTGTTTCTATGTAGTTGATGTTTGTCGGTCTGGAGTGCGCTCTCTCTCTCACTTCTTCTCCTTGTAATATGAACAGTCTCCAGTTACGCAAGATTTGGGGGTAGGGAGGAGGAGGAGAGCACTAATGCGGGCTAGCAGTTACCTTTCAAACTACAGCAGTATCTTCTGACTGCAGAAAATGCATCCTTAGGTCACATCTACACAGTGTAAATTAATTGTGCATTGGCAAGACACTTTTTTTCGGGACATTTGAATCTTGTCTGTGGAAACCATGGCAATTATTGAAAACCAATTAAATTAATCCAGTTAAGTGATAGTAATTGATGTTTGTACTGTGCTTTGAAGATATAAAGATCTGTAAGTATGTTAAGCACTATAACTAATAGTAACAATGTATCTATTTAAACATTTTCCACTGTAAGACCCAAAGCTGTCTTAAGATCCAGACCTCTAGTATTTTACATTCTGTTCCAGGTTGATGGGTAACAATTTTTTCCCTGCTGTTTCTGGGGTAAGCCCCTCCCAAATGCACAAGACTTCTGAAGTTTTAACTACCAGCAATATTTGTTACTCTGATGTTAACACTATCATCTTTCCAGACTCACTGCCTCATTGTAGCAATATTACAGCAGTGATGTGAAAACAAAACCTAGCACCCAGTGTAGATTCAGACTTGTTTAAGCTTTCTAGAGTCAACATTTGACCCCTGCTTCCCCCCTTCTTCAGGTGGGAAATAAGCTGCCTCAGGTCTTTTCATGGAGCAACTTACTTGGCCTCTGCAGCAGCTCAGCAATAGCTGGCATGTTGGGTTACAGAGCCATGGCTGCTCCTAGTCCCCATCCACCTGCACAGTGGAGAGAGTAGCAGCCCCAGGGCCGCCACACAAGATGCTTTCTTACTCCTCTATGTGGGGGTGAAAGGCAGCTCTTGACTCCCTCCATCAACAGCAGAATAGATCATGTCATTCCAAATTTAGGATACAGAGCTAAAGAACAAAGCTGGAGATTGAAGTTGAAGTTGTACAATTTGATATATAAATACTTTACTTCTAGCATACCTCTCAGAAAACCCAGATTGTGCATTTTTGACTCTGCCTTTGATCTCCAGAAGTAAAATGATCTGCTTAGTGATAGTAATATACTGCTGTTACCTTTATATTACAAGAAAGAGAATGGTGCTGCATAGAGAGGGAGGGCAGCTTTGAAACACCTGTCATACTGAAGAACATCTGGACCGAAAGCTAATGGTGCCATGATTTGCATACATTCCAAATGATGCATCTTTAAGCGATTTATCCAATAAGACAGCTAATTGTAAAAAATCCTATTTTTATTCTCATTGTCAATGCTCTTACGGAGCTAAAATTCAATGAAGTTGTTAAAAGCTGACACGGTTGAACAACAAGCTTTTATAATAAAACACCAGTTTGAATTCCACACCACATTTTTTCAAATATCAGTGATGATTATAGTTTCAAAAATAGCTTATCCTACTGGGCATGGAGGAGGATAATTTCAGAGTAGTTTGCCAGGCTATTGAAAATAGTAACTGATATGTTTGCCTAATGCCTAGGAAGTGTTCTGCTCTTGAAGCCAATTTAAATACCACAAGAAAGAGTTATAATGTTGAGGTAAAAGAAAACAGTATTGTGTTTCTTCAAAAGTGCCCCACTTTTTTGATTGTCTGCCTGTCTATCCATCCATCCTCCACACTCACTCACATCATCAATTGATGTATACAACCAGGTCAGAAGAGCTACTTCATTCTTTTCAGTAGAGCTATTCTCTATTAATGAATTGGACTTGACATTTATAAACAGAAGATATTTACTTGATTAACATAATCCTTTTGATTTCAATGTAGGATGCCCAGTGAAGGGCATTGTATAATAAATGTATAGACCAATAACGTTCTCATGCATGAGAGAGTTGTTGAGATCTTTTTTTGCTGTGAAGTCAGATAAAGAGAAATCAAATTATGTTCTTATGTCATAATGAAATAAAACAGAGCTCTTTACTATTGATGGGTGAAGGGCATTTGAAAAACAGCAGGCACTTCTAAAGATGGGAACAAAGAGGGAAAAGAAAGACCCCAATCCAGCAAAGCATGTAAGCATATGTGTAACTTTAAGCACATGAGTAGTCCCATGGAAGTCAGGACCAGATCCTCAAAGGTATTTATGCTCCCAATGCTCATTGAAATCCATTTGAGGATCGGGTCTTAATTTTCAAAAGCAGTGATGAGCACTAGCTCATATTTTATGTCATAAAAATGTAGCATCAGGTTTGGGGAAGATGTCCGAATGTGATCAGACAAATACAAAGATGCATGAGCATATTGACTGAAGTATGTGTAGAGGGTAGATACTTCAGTTCCAGTGTATGTATGGCCTAGTCCAGGGGTAGGCAACCTATGGCACGCGTGCCAAAGGCGGCCCGTGAGCTTATTTTCAGTGGCACTCACACTGCCCAGGTCCTGGCCACCAGACCGGGGGCTCGGCATTTTAATTTCGTTTTAAATGAAGCTTCTTAAACATTTAAAAAACTTTATTTACTTTACATACTACAATAGTTTAGTTATATATTAAAGACTTATAGAAAGAGACCTTCTAAAAATGTTAAAATGTATTACTGGCACGCGAAACCTTAAATTAGAGCGAATAAATGAAGACTCGGCACACCACTTCTGAAAGGTTGCCGACTCCTGGCATAGTCTGCACTAAAAAGTTAGGTTGACCCAGCTATCCCAGGTATAGACAGTGCTCGGTCAACAGAAGCATTCTTCAGTCAACCTAGCTACTGCCGGTGAGGGAGGTGGATTACCTATGCCGATGGGAGAGCCCCTCCTGTCAGCATAAGAAATGTTGACATGGAAGCACTACAGCAGTGCAGCTGCACCACTTCAAGTAGCACTTCAAGTGTAGGCAAGCCCATAATCTAATCATGGTTCCATTCTCTCATCTGTGAAATCCTGTGAAATCCTGATGTTACTGTACTACAGTGACTACTGCTGACTGTGGCAGAGGTTCTAAGGGGAAAAATCCTACACAGTAGTATTCTTTTGTACCAGCTGGAAATTGGTACCATCATATTGTGATGCTTCCCCAGGGGTACTCAGGGCTGTGAGGCACTTTGCTACCAACTGGCCTTAGCATGAGGAAGCCTTGTCTGTGCCTGCTCAGAGTCCCCTCCACTGGCCACGGGCAACACAAACACTCTCCTCTAAGACTATGCATGTCCCACTCTGATTCTACAGGTTGGCAATAGGCACACTCCAACCCCCAAGCCCTCTGAGGTCTCCCTGGACCATCCAGCCCCTGTTCACTGGACACTCAAAGTGTTCACAGATTCACTGATCCCAAAGGAATAGTACAACCCATCTTACAGGTACACCTCAGACCACTGTTCCCCTTGGCACACAGCACTTAGGTAAGTTTATAGTGAAAACAAATAAGTTAGTTCAACGAAGCAGAGAGATTTGAATGATAGCAAGTAGAAGTACTGGAAGAAAATACATAAAATCAAATCATAACACATTCTAGAACCTAGGCTTAATTAACAAGATCCTTGTGTCTAATAAAGTATTACCAACACTTTCCAGCCACACAGGCTATGATCCCTTTTTCATGAGACAAGTCACACTGTCAGCTTCTCTCCTATGTGAAAAATCTAGACTGTACCTCTGCACTCCCAGGTATACCCCAGACTCGATTGTCTTTACTGGTAAACAGGATCCCCTCCTGCTGTTTATTTCTTCCTGTAAATATTGCAGTGGGTATTGGGCTCAGGATGCAAATAGGCCTGCATTGTGAGACATACAATGTCCAATACACATGACCAGACAGAGCTAAGTATCTACTACTTCCTGTTTGAAAGGAACCTGTTGAAGTCATGTCACCTCTTGGTTATCTGCCTTAACTTCAAGTCTTTGAGAATATAATTTCCAGTATAGATCTCTAACTCCTTAATTATCCATACGTACATTTTGAAATGATTGGGGTGACGAGTGGGCTACTGGCTCTTATTAGAGACCTCACACACCACACTTTGGTGAACTTAATATGCATATATCTGATCCAGTGGATCCCTATTAACACTCTATGAATCCCCTTTCCCTCAGCCAGTTGGCACCAAAAGGTTCCTGGGTCATACATGAATACTGATTATTCTGCATGGTATCAAATAGATTTGTGAGATTCAAGGCATGGGTGTCCTTACTGCAATTCATTTCAGCAGGGAGCAAGTTTTCAAAATATTCACTTGTGGGTTAACAGTGATAGTACAGTGCTAGCCTTAGGCATTGTGCCTACAGCACAACCATGTTAGCTGCAAGAAGTTTATTAATTGTTCTGGAATGAAAGATTGAGGGCCTGATTCTCTACAGCCTTGTACCTTTGACAGTGCAAAGTGGATGTAAATGCTAATTTAGCCCATTCTTAAGTGTTTTGCTGACTCAGGGCCCAATGACAACTCCTTCTGTTGTTGCCACGTTTAAACCCTGGAAAGCTGCTGCAATAATAATTCGTTAAATTAACAATAATTTCCACATTTGTCATCCTCAGAACACTTTATAAACATTAACTACTGTGAAGCAAGTAGTTATGATCCCCATTTTACATATAGGGTAACTGAAGCAGAGAGGTTAAGTGAGTTCCCCAAGACCCCACAAAGCCGTAGTGTCAGCACTTGGACTGGAACTCAGGAGTTCCTGGCTTCTAGTCCCATGATCTGACATCCCCATGTGCTCAGTCTTTCCTATGCTTGGTCCTCAGCTCTAAATATCTCTGGCTTCATCACCCTCAGCAGTGGGAGACAGAACTAGTATTCATTCTTTATATCAATCGATTATGATTTTAATACTTCCCTTGTCCTTAATCAAGTGATATGCAGCCATGGCAATTATCTTAATAGTACTCACTTTTCTAGGACTGGTTTCAGAGTAGCAGCCGTGTTAGTCTATATTCGCAAAAAGAAAAGGAGTACTAGTGGCACCTTAGAGACTAACCAATTTATTTGAGCATAAGATTTCGTGAGCTACAGCTCACTTAATCGGAGCTTATGCTCAAATATATTGGTTAGTCTCTAAGGTGCCACTAGTACTCCTTTTCTTTTTTCTAGGACTACCTGTCATAAGAACCTAAGAATTACCATACTGAATGAGACCTAAGGTTCACCACTATTCTGTCTGACAGAGGCCACAATGCTTCAGAAGAAGGCATATGAACCCCACAGTAGACAGATAAGGGGTAATGATGATTCTCTGAACTAGCCAAGTGGGGAAGCAGAGAAGTGTGATATAAACTATTTTGTAAACAATTGATCTCTGATGCTGGTCGGTGCCTTTGATTCCAGGAAGCAAAAAGTTAAAATAACAATAACTATGCTGTGCATAGAATATAGCTAGCTAAGGTCCCAATTCCAATTGTGTAAACACTTGTGTATATCCTTAATTTTATGCACCTGGTTAATCCAGTTGACATCAGTGGAATTACTCGTGTATAAAATTAAGGCCATGCCTAGGTGTTGGTAGGATCAGGGCCTATGTTTTGCAGCAGGGAAATCAATGGGAGTTTTGCCACTGACTTCAATGGGAGCAGAAGGAGGCCTGTTATGTGTCCTCCCTCCCTCTCTCTCTCTGGCTATGGGTTACCTGAATGTTTTAACCTTAGTTTGACATTGTACGTTATCCTCAGATCACCAGTTTAACTATCTCTGACCTTCCAGTACTTCCCAGGCAAAACATTCAGAAACAAAGGGGATAGCTCAGTGGTTTGAGCATTGGCCTGCTAAACCCAGGGTTGTGAGTTCAATCCTTGAGTGGGCCATTTAGGGATCTGCTTTGGGCAGATTGGGGATTGGTCCTGCTTTGAGCAGGGGGTTGGACTAGATGACCTCCTGAGGTCCCTTCCAACCCAGATATTCTATGATTCTATGAAATGGGTATTTCTATTCAGACTGCCTTGCTAGTTCTATTTATCTGAAATGATGGGAGATAACTCCTTTGGAAATCCTAATGGTCAGCTGTGGTGTATTTCTTTTTGGATGCTGTGCGTATGACCACTAAATATCTTCTCCCTATCTCTGCATCTCTGCTTGAGTTTTTCTAACCAAAATAATATCTTAGGTGTAGCTGCTTTAGTATCACAAGAGGTGCAGCCCAGCCAGACCAGTTGTTCAAAAATGTTGGCAGGTTAAATTGGCTACAAGTCAGTATAATACCTGCCAAATCATATAAACGGTTAAACTCTCAACTTCTCACATTCACCACCTAGAAATTGTTTGACTGGGGAATAAGTCATTGGATATGCAAGCACAAAGAATGCAGGATGTTTAAAATTCCATATCATAAACACTGATACCTCGAGGGCTTAGTTTCAGAGCAGTTCTAGATGTTCATTCACATTGGTAATAACAGTAAGAAACAAGCCAGCTACAATGTCACCGACATCTACTAAGCCAAATGTCCTAATGAAAAAGTACAAAGATGTATTTCCCAGGAAACTGCTCTAATCCATAAAGTACAAGAGTAAAATGGACATTATAGCTCTTGTAATACATACTCCCAGGGGGTGGGGGAAGGCGGGAGGAACACAGTTGCACTGTGTGGACCAACTAGCTAAGGAGAATGACACTGAAACATTTAGGCATCTCCAGGTGCCTGAAATAAGCCTCCATCATACTGTTTATGAGCCACTGAGCTACACGTAAGGGCTCCTTTCTAAAACTTACCCTATGTGGCATCTGTGTGTGGACCAATAGAAGCACTGCACTGAGAATTCTAAATGATGTAACATTCATATATGGGACAGTTGTGACAGTAAATTTCATCCAGGAGATGTTCTGGTGCCCTAAGTGATTCTGTCTGAGTGTGTGTGTGGTTTTTTCAAACTGCAGGATGCCATAACAGAGGAAAAGCTTCAAAGGGTGAAAGAGCGATTCATGTCTGCCTATGATGTCACTGCAGATGGACGTTTACAAATACACGAGGTAAACTCCCAAAATATCCCTTTTCTGAAAGGCAGTGAAATTAGAAAATGGATCATGCATAATTGGGAAATTGCGGGGGAAGTGGGGGACACAAAGATAAGCCAGGTTGTATGTAAATTTCAAATTGCTTGCTCAAAGTATAATTTACATGGAAACATGTTCATCTTTTATTTTCTGCACAGCATCATGTAAGTTTGCTCTAATCTTTACCTGCCTCTTTTAGCTTGCATATATGATCTTGCCAGAGGATGAGAACTTTCTGCTGCTTTTCCGACGGGAAACACCCTTGGACAACAGTGTGGAGTTTATGCGGGTGTGTGTCTTTTGCCTTCATCCCTTGTATGTTGCTGTCAATTATTCCGAATGGCACCTATAAGCAGACTCTTATTTAAAGTAGATTAGTATATTGGACATCTGTGGAATTTTGTACAAATTCATGTTCAGTAAGGAAAACAGTGTTATTTCTGAAGGCTGCATTTTCTTAGCTGTTGAAGTTGTGCACATTCTGATAGGAATGCTCAAAAGACAGAGATACCATAGATAGGCTGGGCAAAACCAGGAGATGCATATAGTAGATGCTTGCACTTTGCAGACTTTCTTAAAGATACATGTCCATTTTCTCCAGAGATGAAAGGTTTCTATGGCAACCCACTGAACAGTTTAACCCTTTAGAGAGCTGGGGTCAGATCCTTGGCTCTATCATTTGTGCACTGGACAAAGATCAGTGGGGGTTGGCAAAGAAGGTTTTGAGCCACCTTGGTACTGGCACTCTTCCCTGATTCTGGAGATGTCAGTTTAGTTCCAAGGCACAATTTAGAGTGGATTGAGGAATCTGCTAAGTGGCTGTGGGGCGGGGCTGTGGACAGCCAGTGCAATTCTGTCAGTCGGGGGGCACGGGGGCATAGGGATGCCCTTGGAATGCCTCCTTTTCCTTGCCACGCTCCTGCACAAGGGGGGCCAGGAAGGAAGCAGAGTGAGAGCCATTATGGCAACTCTAGACCGCCCACGGAGTTCCCCTACATTTGGGGAAATCAAGTGGCCTGATCTAGCAGCTTTTGAACAGCTTCACAAATCTGGGGGAGGATTTGGTCCTATATTCTTGGCATTGCTAGCTGCTGCAGAAACTCTATATCAGCCTTGCAACACTCATGAAAATTGACCAGCCCAGACAAAATCTACTTGCTTCCCTTTATTAGGATGATGGTTATAACAAAAGACATTACACTTGCTCATTAAAATTACTTGCCTACAAAAAACAAAAATACCCCACCTGGGTGAATAGCCAAACAGTATTTTGCAAGGCTTCTTCATAGACATTGAGCGACTTACTCCTATAGGAAAAGCTCCAGAGTAGTGAGGCTTTTAAAAGCCATTATTAAAAAAAACTTTATTTTTAAATATATTCCTCTACTCAAAGGCTTGATTTCCAAACTGAATATATAATCTTGATTAACATGTAAATTGAGTGTCTGTGGACACAATGACCAGTTATGCATCATTTACACAGGCAAATTACCACTTTGAGTATGCAACCATGATGTCTTTGTGCACAAGTTAGGTACACAATTTTGATCAGGTTCTCAGTCTGATTATATTTTTCCTTTATAGAAAGAGACTGTCTGTAATAAATAGCTGATTGCAGATTCTTTTTTTCCACAGCGTGCTATACACTGTTCTGTCAACATCAAAATAAGAGTAAAAAACACTGTATGTGAATTATTTTACTTTGTCCATAGTGAATTAAGTACTCAATAATATGGCTACATGCAAATTATGGAACTGAGTGAGATCTGACCTAGATAAGATATGTATGAGATAATCAACTTCTTTGATGATTAAGTGCAAAATTCATGTGGTCTTACCAATTTTTCCCCTCCAGATTTGGCGCAAATATGATGCTGATAGCAGTGGATTTATTTCAGCTGGCGAGCTCAAAGTAAGTTATTTTAATCCTCTCTTTGGGCCTGATCTATAACCCACTGAAATCAATGGGAGTCTTTCCACTGGCTTTAGTAATTCCACTGCCTTTTCGTGAGCTTGATAAATGGCATTTTAAAATTGTTCTGTAGCCATCAATCACTAGAAAACACACTGGCTGTAATTATAGCTGCTGGATCTGTGGTTCTCTTGCATGGCTGTGTGAGGAACTGACCAGTAGATCCTCTTATTTGTAGACCGGCTGAGCTCACCTTTGTGCCCCACTTCTTCCCCCCATCCCTGGGTTTACATCCCTTCCCACCCACCCCCCAATCACCTCTGGGCTGCTGTAGAGACAACCACCAGAGCACTCCTTCATATCTTACAAATGTGCACAGTCCCTAGCCCACCTCCCCTCTCCAACCCCTGCAGAACAGAGCCACAGCAGTTCCATTTTATTAACTAGCTAATTACTGTTGTGCCTATTAATAAATGGTTTTCTGTGCCTGCAAAGGTGGGGGCAGGATTTGGCTCAACATTTATTTCATTTTCAGGCCCAAGTCCGATTCAGGAAAGCACTTAATCAAACGCTTCACTTTTCACCACGTTCAGATCTATCCTTGGTCTGCAAAGCACTTGGGCAGCAAATTCGGCCATGAATCTGGGTCACATGCCATCTGACTAACTCCAATGTATTGCCATCTTTTGACTTGTGAGCCATTGGACCGCCGCTTCGAATTCTTCAGCTTAATGTTGAGGGTCTGTCAGCAGCCAATGCAGAGTCATTAGTCCTTAGCCACTCGTCACAGTACCGACGTAATTTGTTTGCAAGAAACTTACGTTGCTTTCAGCATAGCAGGACATTATGGTACTGATGACTTTGACCTCATCTCACACTCCCCTGATGTTTCAGATGGGTTTCTCTAACAACTTGTGATGTAGATGCAGTCAACTTCAGACTATGTCGCACATTCTTGACGAGTGTCTGCTGACTTCAACAGCAGGCTACTGGCTCTTCACCTGGCTGATGATGATGCTATCAAATGGCTGGGCACACTGTGCAGATGCTGAGAGAGATCATGTGTTTATGCTTAAGTGTGGATTTAGGTGATTAAACACCTTTAAAAGTCTGGTCCTAAGTGCTTTGTTGAGTTGGGGCCATAATGATTTAAGTTTATTTGGAAAGTTAAGTGTTTGGGAAGTAATAAATATCACTTACCAAAAAAAATACACTGTCCCCTCATACAGCTGATCCTCTAATTCACGGTTCCATTATGTCTGTTATGGGAGTATCTGATTATTTTAAAATGTATTTTAACACTACATATCAACTAAAAAACCAAAAGATCAAACAAATTTAAATTAAATTGAAGCCAATGGAACTACTCATGTACTCAGAGTTAGGCATGTGTTTAAGTAAATTGCTGAATTGGGGCCTCAGTTTTTAATATTATTCCTTGAACTCCAAAGGGTAAAGTCTATTACTCTGATTCTTTTCTGTCAATAGGACTTCCTGGGAGATCTCTTTTTGCAGCACAGAAAGATAATTCCTGAGGCAAAGCTGGAAGAATACACTGATACAATGGTAAGCAAAGAGAGTATCATTTATTGTGACTAGAATTTCAGACAAATCAAACTCTGTCTAAACTTGCTCAAAAATTCAGCTAAGGAGCTACCTTCATATTTACACAACCTAGACCCAACCCTCAGCTCCCTCTCCCTGCATAGACGCTGTCTCTCCCAACCCACACACAGACTTTCAGATCTCTTGTTCCTTAAAACCCACAATGCACTGCTAGTTCCCTTCTTCACCCCACATCCTCGCAGGCTTTCCAGCTCCTTCCCTTCCTCCCTCCAGCCATCATGTAATCCTCAACTTGCTACTGGTAACAGCTTTTTGGGTAAGCAGCGGCATTTTGAAATTCACTAATCTAAGCCTGATCTTCAGGAATGAACACACACATACTTGAAATCATTGGTGGTTACGATGTATCCACAACATTGTGGCTGCAAGCAGGCATTTGTATATGCAAAATGGGTAGTTGTGTGCATAACATATGTACCCATCTGCTTGCATAATCAGCCACTTTGTATGCACAAATGTGGGTTTTATGCAAACAACTTAGGTTCCCACATTTGAAAATTGTGTGCGGTGGGGAGGGTGGGGAGGGGTGTGTGTGTGTGAGAGAGAGAGAGCATAAGAAACAAACTCAGAGAAAAATAGTTCATTTCTGATGTCAGTAATGAAGTGGATGATGTCATCCGAGTTCCATCAAAGGCTTCAACTAATACTACTTTCATAAACAATTTGTGGACACATTCATAAGCACCCATGACTTCAAATTAGACCATTTATATCTAACTCGAGAACTAATTTAACTTCCTTTTGTTTTACTATCAAATCTCACATGTCCACTTATGACCGTACCTTTCCACTCCCCCACAAAAGGGATGAAATCAGACTGCAGAAGCAATTTTATAGCAAAAATAACTTGAAAATAGAAAATAAGAATCCCCACAATTAGCATGAAAGTCTTTTCAGGAGAGATTTCTGGCAGCAAATAGCTTTTGCAAGGCTCCATTAAGATTTACTTCCCTGATGAGTACTCTGAGCAACAGGTGGAGAGTAAGCAATTTGAAATTTGTAGACAATGGTTGGCTCATAGCCTCTGACTTATTTTCCCTTCCTATGAGTTTCCCCCATAATTTCCCAAGACACAGTAACTGCCATTGCACACAATATGATTGCCAACACAACAGGTGCAGTTAGATAGTAATACAATTGAGAAGAAACATGGTCCAGTGGTTCAAGCATGGGGTGGGACTCAGAAGTTATCTGGTTTCTATTCTTACATGCTCTACTGTCTTGCTGTGTGTCCTCGGACAAGTAATTTAACATCTCTGTACTTCAGAGTAAGATTCAACTTGGAAAAATGGCTGCTTTAGTGTATTTGGAGATATATAATCTGAAATGCAAATATGCAAAGTTTCAGAGTAGCAGCCGTGTTAGTCTGTATTCGCAAAAAGAAAAGGAGTACTTGTGGCACCTTAGAGACTAACCAATTTATTTGAGCATAAGCTTTCGTGAGCTACAGCTCACTTCATCAGATATAAAGTGTGAGCCATTAATGATGGCTTGGAATCTTGATGGCTCCCATTAACCAGGACAATTGGTTGTAAATGGCTCTGTTTACTTGTAAGTCTTCCTGTATACTTGTGTGCTGGCAAGTGGGTAATGAAGTCTTGAAGTGACGTGTGATCATGTCACCTGAACTGGAATCCATCTTTAACCTGGTGCTTTTCCATTTAGAAATAGGGGTGGGAACCCAGAGAGGGACAAAGGATTCCTGCCTTGTGCAAAAGATATATAAGGGGGTGGAACAGAACAAAGGGGGCTGCAGTCATGAGAAATCCCCTAGCTACCACCTAAGCTGGAACAAGGACTGTACCAGGGGAAAGGATTGGGCCCAGATTAGAAAGGAGTCTACTCTGTGGAAAAAGAAAAGGAGTACTTGTGGCACCTTAGAGACTAACAAATTTATTTGAGCATAAGTGTTAGTCTCTAAGATGCCACAAGTACTCCTTTTCTTTATGCGGATCCAGACTAACACAGCTGCTACTCTGAAGTCTGTGGAAGAAACTTATTGGAACATCTCTGAGGGTAAGATTTTATCTATATTCAGTTTCTTAATGTATTAGGCTTAGACTTGCATGTTTTATTTTATTTTGCTTGGTAACTTACTTCGTTCTGTCTGTTATTACTTGGAACCACTTAAATCCTACTTTTTATATTTAATAAAATCACTTTTTGCTTATTAATTTACCCAGAGTAAGTAATTAATTCCTGGGGGAGCAAACAGCTGTGCATATCTCTCTATCAGTGTTTTAGAGGGCAGATAATGTATGACAATTTACCCTGTATAAGCTTTATACAGAGTAAAACAGATTTATTTGGGGTTTGGGTCCGATTGGGAACTGGGTATCTGGGTGCTAGAGACAGGAGCACTTTCTAAGCTGTTTTCCGTTAAGTCTGAAGCTTTGGGGGGATGTGGTTCAGACCTGGGTCTGGGTTTGCAGCAGGCTAGGGTGTCTGGCTCAACAAGGCAGGGTTCTGAAGTCCCAAGCTACCAGGGAAAATGGGCTCAGAAGTAGTCTCAGCACATTCGGTGGCAGTCCCAAGGGGGTTTCTGTGATCCAACCCGTCACAGATACAACTTGGAAAAATGGCTGCTTTCGTGTATCTGGAGATATATAATCTGAAATCTGCAAAGCAGTTATGCCAGAAGAATTTAGGGTGCTATCTAACAGCAAATTAGACTTGAGTTTGCAATGCAATATTGCAGGGAAAAAAGTCCAATACCGTTTGGGCCTGTAACTTTCTATGATTCTATGAAGTCAGGTGTAGTGTCACAAAAGAGCGTTGTGATAATCCTCCTCTCTGTGATTCTCAGGCAACTGCATCTGGAATATTGTGTTCTGCTCTGGGCATCAAATTACCATAATACTGTTGACAAACTGGAAGGAGTTCAGAGATGAGTAGGCCTGAGGGATTCATTTACTAAGAAAGAATCAAAATATTAATTATGTATAGCTTGACTGTGCTGTGACTAAAGGGCACATCGTAACAGTCCACAGATATTTGAAGGGTGTAAATATCTAGAAGGGAGCAAGCATAACTTGGAGTAATCGGATGAAACTAAGAAGGGGAAATTGTATCTGAACATTAGAAAAAATGGCAAATCATTAGGGTATGGAATAGACTCCCTTGGCAAATGATGGAAGCCTTATTTTTTGGCACATTTAAAACTAGACCAGACAAAGTTCTAGTAAGAAAATAATAGGAAACAAACCTGCACTGGCAGGAAGCGAGATTAGCTAACCTAATGTATACCTCTAATCTCTAGATTCTAGGATACAGTTTCCCCATCTGTAAAATGGAGATAATAAACTTTAGCTATTCCACAGTAGTATAGTGGGATTTATTAATTAATCATTGTAAAGAGATCCTCAAATCAAAGATACTATAGAAATGCAAAATGTGATTATTATTATTAATCATCATGTCTATCTAGAGAGAAAGGGTGATCTTGTAGCTACTGCACTGACCTGGGTTTCAGGAGTTCTAGGTTCAGTTCCTGGGTCTGCCACAGACTTCCATGAGGAAGTCACTTAATTTCTCTGTTCTCTGACTGTAAAATTGGAATAATTATACTTTCTTCCCCACTTGTGTCTATTTAGATTGTAAGGTCTTTGAGGCAGAGACTGCCTCTGCTATGTGTAAATACAGTGCCTAGCACAATGGCACACTAATCTCACTTGGGGTCCTAAATGCTTCAGTAAAAAATAAATAATAAAAAATAATATCATGGTGTCAATAAAATGTGTGATGATCTAAAAATGTGTGGTTTCAGAGTAACAGCCGTGTTAGTCTGTATTCGCAAAAAGAAAAGGAGTACTTGTGGCACCTTAGAGACTAACCAATTTATTTGGTTAGTCTCTAAGGTGCCACAAGTACTCCTTTTCTTTTTGCTAAAAATGTGTCAGTCTCAACAGGAACATCAGAGTCTGTGCATCGCGGCATATATAGTCTGTGGCTGGCTGCGCACATCTCAAATAGCACTGACTAGATGAGTGGGCCCCAGTGCTTCTGAAGGAGTGAATAAAGGACAGACAGATAGGTGTATTAGTTTTGACAATATGGCGAAGGTCTGAAAAAAGCAGCAGTCTATGATCCCATGCTGGGTATTTACAGCTTCTTGCATGTGAGAGAAGATACAGGATAGGTATCTGATTGATCAAGTGACAGAAACTATTGCTCCTATTAATATAACTGCAGCCCAGATGAAAGAAAGGTATCAGAGGCTTTGCAAAAGTCAGCTGTTATCTTCTGAGGTCCCAGAAATGGGCCAGGTGCTCACAAAACAAGTGAAGATACTCTCCCTGCCCCCTTTTAATTACTGCTCTGGGCATTAGCAGCACTATGCTTGTCTTTGGAAGACTGCCTCCAAAGCAAATGATTTTAAAATCAGAGCACTTAGGATGGAAAAGATTAGATTTGGGAGTAGGGGATGTAACCCTCTCCACCCACCCTCTCCAACAATCCAACCTATGTCATAAGGATTTGTCCCTCTGCATACTTTTATAACATATTCTGGGTCAGGAGGAGCTTATGGACCAGAGAGTGACTGCTGTGAATGTTTGTCTTTCACTCTGGGAATTGCTTTCATTGGCGCTAACATCATGGTAACTTTGCTGAAGTTTATTCTATGCTGCTTTGCCTTATAAATTCTATCTAATCACCACTTTCCGCGTACCATAATACATACCCCTCTTTTTCCTCATCTTTATTTGTCGATCCCTTAAGTGACACAGATCATCTGTGTGAAACACAAGGCTTGTCTACATGGATGTCTAGTTTGCTGCAAGCTGGGGTATGCATTTACCCCATGCTAACCCTCTTTCAAAAAGGACTAGATCAGAGCTCACGAATGAACTGTTAATGCACGTCAGTAGGGTTCACATGGACAGCTAGTCTGCGGGAGATTAGTATGAAGCAGACCGACTCCCCAGCTTGCTGCAAACTACTTGTTCATGTAGACAAGCCCACAGTGTCCAACGCAGTTTCTTTGCTTTATCTGTTTTCACTGTGAGTTGGAGACTTTTTCCCATTTTGAACACCCCTGCCTGAGTAATGTGGATTTCACTCATCTCCAGGAATGTGTTTCAATTTAGCATGTTGCTTAGCAACCATGCATTACTAGATCATTCCATTGCTTCACAGTACTTTATGATCTATGCATCGTTTTTGCTCCTTCCAAAAGACTGCTGATTGTTCTTCAAGCTCCGGATCACAAATGGAAAGTAGTGAACCCTCTGGGATAGAAAATGGGCAGTGCTTTCACTAGTGTTTATAAGGGCACCTTATGTATGCAAAATACAACCTTCAGGAGCGTCATTGGATATAGTCACGATGGAAACAGACGTAACCGCAGGATGCTTCTTTTCTTGGTGGTGGTGGCACTCTTTTGAGCCAAAAGGAATAGTCAGAGTTCACGGGGTATAATGAAGAAGAAAGAGATTAAATTAAGCAAGGGAGAATTTAGGCTCAATAGCAGAATGAATGTCTAACAGTAGGGCCTACTAGACAGTGGAACAATTTCCCAAGGAAAATAATTTATAAGCAGACTGGAGATTATATTCTAGCAGTTGGGAATTCTGAACAGTCTAGGGCAGTGGTTCTCAAAGCCACTGCTTGTTCAGGGAAAGCCCCTGGCACGCCGGACCAGTTTGTTTACCTGCCATGTCTGCAGGTTCGGCTGATCGCGGCTCCTACTGGCCACGGTTTGCCACTCCAGGCCAATGGGGGCTGCAGGAAGTGGTGCAGGCCATCAGAGGAGTGAAGTTTTGGAATAGCCTTCCAAGGGAAGCACTGGGGGCAAAAGACCGATCTGGCTTCAAGATTAAACTCGATAAGTTTATGGAGGAGATGGTATGATGGGATAACATCAGTGGTGAGCTGGAGCCAGTTCGCACCGGTTTACGCGAACCAGTTAGTAAATTTAGAAGCTGGTTTAGAACCAGTTGTTAAAGGGTTGGGCAAACTCCAGCCCGCGGGTCACATCTGGTCCCACAGGACCGTCCTGTCTGGCCCGCCTGAGCTCCTGGCTGGGAGGCTCCCCTTGAGAATCCCTTTTTACTCACCCAGCAGCGCTCCTGGTCTTCGGTGGCACTTCGGCAGCGGGTCCTTCACTCACATCGTGTCTTCGGCAGCACTTCGATGGCGGGTCCCTCAGTGCCACCAAAGACCCAGAGCGAGTGAAGGACGTGCCGCTGAAGACCCGGAGCAACTGAAGGAACTGGTTCTTCAGACTTTGGCCGCTCATCACTGGATAACATGATTGTGGCCATTAATTGACTTTTAACTATTCATGGTAAATAGGCCCAATGGCCTGTGATGGGATGTTAGAGGGGTGGGATCTGAGTTTCTACAGATAATTCCTTCCCGGATATCTAGCTGGTGAATCTTGCCCACATGCTCAGGGTTCAGCTGATTGCCATATTTGGGGTTGGGAAGGAATATTCCTCCAGGGCATATTGGAAGAGGCCCTGGGGGGTTTTCGCCTTCCTCTGTAGCATGGGGCACGGGTTACATGCTGGAGGATTCTCTGCACCTTGAAGTCTATGAACCATGATTTGAGGACTTCAATAGCTCAGACATAGGTGAGAGGTTTATTGCAGGAGTGGGTGGGTGAGATTCGGTGGCCTGCATTGTGCAGGAGGTCAGACTAGATGATCATAATGGTCCCTTCTGACCTTAATATCTATGAGTCTATATCTATATGTACAGCTAGATACATAGCATTTTGCAATTCCCCATCGTTCAGGGGAAATTATGTTTGGAAGTGATTTAAGGATTCTTGTTCTTCCAGTTGCGGGGGAGGGGGCATATTCTCGGGGCAGAGTTGAAATCACTGCACTTTCTACCCATAGCTCTTAGCAACAGCAGCCTGCTACAGGAACACTATAGCCGTGTACCTTGGGAGACCAGCAGGTACCATAGTTTAGAAAAGAAAATGGGAGGTTTTGATGATAGGGTGAAAATATTCAACCCTCCTAAACTGATGAGAAAGACAGTGAAAACCCATGCGGCAATGCCTGATACTGCTTCACCACAAAGAAAAAATAATAATAATAGTAGAAATAATCTCTCTCCAGCTGCACCTAATGAGGCTTCAATTGGACTTATGGGTTCTGGTGAAGTCACAGAAACCACAAGACTCAAGCTCATATGCTTGTCAGAACCTCAGCATGGAATCCCAGTCTTAATATATAGAAAAGGAGTACTTGTGGCACCTTAGAGACTAACCAATTTATTTGAGCATGAGCTTTCGTGAGCTGTAGCTCACGAAAGCTCATGCTCAAATAAATTGGTTAGTCTCTAAGGTGCCACAAGTACTCCTTTTCTTTTTGCGAATACAGACTAACATGGCTGTTCCTCTGAAACCAGTCTTAATATATGTACTTTAGGGGGTATTGTTTATGGATGAATATTAGCCAGACCTAAAATTAACCTTGTGCTTGAGTTAACATCTCCTTCTCTCTCATTTATCTGTCTTAGGTCCCCCTGCTGTATTAGTACTGTAGTACTTCTTCACAGCCTCCTCCCACACCTCATTTCTGATCCTTTTTACCATTTTATTTAAGTTTCTTATTAGCCAGTAAGATATTGTAAATAAAACATCAATGGGCTTGATTCTTCATTGCCTTATATCTTGGGTAGTCATTTATATCTGTGCCGAGAGGGTGTACATTGTTACCACTCTAAGCTGATAGCATTTTGCACCCATTTTGCACAGATGTACTTGGAGTACAGTGCAGGGGAGAATCAGGTCCAGGGAGGCTTTCTAGGATACTGTTGTCAATGGGCCAAATGCCAAGCTCCTTACCTGATTTGCTTCAATGCCAAGTAATTATTGAATCAGCATTTGCAGAGGAAGACTCTTTTTACACCCATTTTCTAAGCTTGCACAGAAATCACCATCCTTTAGAAGCTTTCTTGCGTCTGTAACCATATAGCACTCAGTCATTTCAAGAATGACCAGAAACCTTTCATTCTTACGCAGAAGCCCCTTGCGCTCCTTATGACAGGTTTCAGAGGAACAGCCGTGTTAGTCTGTATTCGCAAAAAGAAAAGGAGTACTTGTGGCACCTTAGAGACTAACCAATTTATTTGAGCATGAGCAGTTTCCACGGTATGCGTCTGATGAAGTGAGCTGTAGCTCACGAAAGCTCATGCTCAAATAAATTGGTTAGTCTCTAAGGTGCCACAAGTACTCCTTTTCTTTTTGCGCTCCTTAGTTACCTTGAAAGTAAAGGCACTGACTGTTCTTAGCATTCTATAGTTCACAAAACTACTTCAGCTGTTAGTCCTGATGTAATGCTGCATGCAGGAAAAGCTCATTACCAGTTTGTGCTTCTGCAAATCAAGTTACATAGGCTGTTGAAATAATCACATACAGAGAAAGGTTTCAGAGGAACAGCCGTGTTAGTCTGTATTCGCAAAAAGAAAAGGAGTACTTGTGGCAGCTTAGAGACTAACCAATTTATTTGAGCATGAGCTTTCGTGAGCTACAGCTCACTTCATCAGATGTATACCGTGGAAACTGCAGCAGACTTTATATACACAGTTGTTCATTTGTTTTGAATACCCACTGATGATAACATCAGATTCACCAAAAGCCTTTAATTTGAGCACCACAATATCCACTACATTAAAAAAAAAGCACCTCAAAACACTATCTTTTCCTACAAAAGAATAAAGCATTAGTTTTGTGTGATAACAATATGAGTGCTGAGACCAAAAATTCGAACAGGATTTTGCCTGAATAAAAACTAACTATGAAGTACAGTAGTTGTTCCATGGAAATTAATGAATGGAGAGAACCTAGGGTGAAAGCCCCTCTGAAGTCAATGACAAAACTCCTATTTACTTTAATAGGGGTAGGTTTTCGACCCAACCTCTCCCCTTATAATTTGGTGGGGAAAAAGTTAACGCACAGGAGATATGGATGGGTTCTATCGTCAGCTCTGTCACAGACTTCCTTTGTGATCTTGAGCAGTTATTTAGTCTCTCTGTGCCTTCCTTTTTCCATCTGTAAAATGGAGGTAAGAGAACTTAGTTTCACAACACCCAGTTAATTCAGTCATATCTATGAAGTTCATAAGATCATCAGATGGAAGGCATATAGAAGTGAAAACCATTGTTTTTTATGACTAGTATACCCCAATTGCAGTATGTTTATGCACATTGTATGTTTTTTTAGTGGCTCACAGTGCAAACCTTCATATCACAGGGTTTACTACTCACTGTTGGAGCACCTCCTTGTGGCCACATCTGGGGATTAGCTCCTGAACATTAACATCAAGTTTTTCACCACAAGGTTTAACGGTACCACCAAAATTTTCAGCACAAATGGGCATTTACAAGTATCTTTGTCATACAACACCTTCTGTTTAGACAGTCTGGTTTGTTCAGTACCCATTGTGTCCTTTAATTCCTTCCTGTACCCTTGCATGTAAATGGGTACTGGCTTTCCTTTTACTACAGTGTTCCGCATAAGTTTTTAATCCAAGCATATCTTTGGGGCTTTGGTATTTAGGGTTTGGTGAGGTAAGGATGCAGGGGTACCCTGCATACTGGCAGGCCCCTTATGGAGCTGTCGCCCTGCCCCAGGGCTGTGCATATGCAAAAAGCCCATTTCCCCTCTTGGGGTCACCCTGTGGGTGAGTCCTTCCCATCCCCCTTTCTGGAGGATTGGGACTTGAGCTCTCTTGGTTAAAGGAAAAGGAGTACTTGTGGCACCTTAGAGACTAACCAATTTATTTGAGCATAAGCTTTCGTGAGCTACAGCTCACTTCATAGGATGCAACTGTAGCTCACAAAAGCTTATGCTCAAATAAATTGGTTAGTCTCTAAGGTGCCACAAGTACTCCTTTTCTTTTTGCGAATACAGACTAACACGGCTGTTACTCTGAAACCTTGGTTAAAGGAATCTACCTGCTGATTAGGGTTAAATGTTTCGATCAGCAGGGCCTCAGCTGCTTGCTCTATGTTGTCAGCTAGGGGCAAAGCTTCCTCCTCCCTGTCAGCCAGGTAATTTGCATGTTCCCAGACATACTGCTGGTGGTTTGGATGTGGATTTAAAACCACTGTAAACTCTAATACTGGGCTCTGCCATAAAGAGACAGCATCAATTTCTGCCAGCATGTTAAAACTGATGTCTCGGTGACTTACAGTTACCAACTTCTGCTTCCACAAGGAATCAGATGTGTCTGAACCCCACTAGGGTACTACAAAGATGTCTTCACTGGCATCTGGCAGTCTACTCTCAGAATTTGAGACACAGGCTGATTGCCTGGATGGACAGGTGCTGAATCAGCCACGCTATCCTAGGTATTTGCCCACGTGGGATCAGCATGAGGATATTCATGTGCGAACAACATTACTTCCTCAAGATGCTGAGTAGGCAAAGACAACTGGTTACAGGGCTGCCTACATTCCATAAAATTCCCTTTTCCCCTTCTGAGGCCCCTTTTGAGAAACCTTCCTCAGTGGTCTGTAAAGTGAGTTCAGAGGGACTGTGCTCATTTGCAGAACTCTGGCAGTTAGCACTTGGAACAATTCTCTCAGCAGGCAATCTGCTACAATGGTCCCATCAGGAGTTAATTGGGCCAAATAACTCCCATACCCTTCAGGCACAACTACTTACTTGCAAACTCACCAGGAAGCATTTTTCCTGAAGGAGCTTCCCCAAACAATAATCCATTTTTCATTAAGCTTTGATAAAAATGCAATACTGTTTAAACATGCTGGGCCTTATTCTCATTTACACCACTCTGGCAATGTAAAGGTACCTTAAAGTGGGTGTACATTTCATTTGTTTCCCCTGAAAGGCATCTTTATGCTGCCAAAATGGTTTAAATGAAAATCAGGCCCACAACTATTTAAACCTCCCATATGTGTTTGTACATAAATAGATCCATGATATGGGGGTGTACCTGCTGTAATTCTTTGTGTGTGTGTGTGTGTGTGTGTGTGTGTGTGTGTGTGTGTGTGTGCAATTATCAGATTAGATCAAACACTTGCATGCTTGAAATTAGCAAGTTTAATTAATAAATGTATCCCCAGGCATTTGATGTGTAATACTTGCAGAGATGGCACATAGCAGATGTGCATGAGCTACAGTTGTCCAAGTAATGGGATTATGTCTAGTTTAGTAGCTGTGGTACCTGAACTAATTTGTTGAAAGTCATTCCATATCGAGTACATAATACTCCATATTTCCATATTTCATGTGAAATTCATTTTTACAGAAAGGGACAACCTAGGCCTTCAGATAGGACTTTCTTTTTCTTTGTTGACTTGAATGGACAAAAGATTAAATGTATTTGGAAATCTTATTTAGGATATTGGTCCTATAATAGGCAAAGTAGAATTTGAAAAGATGAGAGAGCTGCGGGAGGGGCTAGAAGTGGCTATAGCCCAAAATTTGCCTTATCTCTCCCGTAGCCACCCCTCCCAGCACAAAATTCAACCGTTATGCAGAAGAAAGGGTGGTATGGTATGGTATGGTATTGCCATGCTTACTTCTGTGCTCCTGCTGGCAGCTGCACTGCCTTCAGAGCTGGGTGCCTTGCCAGGAGCAGTGGCTGCCACTTTCTAGCCACCCAGCTCTGAAGGCAAAGTGGAGAAAGCGGCAGCAGCTAGCCAGGCACCCAGCTCTGAAGGCAGCGCTGCCATCAGCAGCAGCAGAGAAGTAAGGGTGACATATCGAGCAGTGGAAGGGGTGGGGGCATGGAAATAACAACAAATGGGAGGAGGGAGCATGCCGGGAGAGAGATTGGGAGGAGTGTGCATAAGGGAAGGGGATCACAGACGGGGAAAGGGGAAGCATTCATAGGGGTGGGGGATCACGGAGGGGGGAGGAGGGCCTTGGTTAGGGGAGGGGAATCACAGCAGGGGAAGGATGCATAGGGGAGGGGGCAACAATGACAGAGGAAGGGGGGCATGGTTAGGGAAATAGGGAACATGGACAAGGGGTGGAGAGCCCCAAACAGAGGAAGTGTGGGTGGGGGTGGAGTTCCAGACAAGCAGGCATCATGCAAGGTGGGGACTGGCACGTGGTGGAGTGGTAACGCCCAGCCCAGTGCAGGACACTGCATGCTGTAAGGGTATGCGCAATGGGCTAGGGATCCTTTCACGTCTAGGTCACCAATTCTAATCTAGCCCATAGTAGTAGTCATGAACACAGGTCATGGCTATTTGATGACACACACAAAAGACATTTTCTACTCTAGAGCTCTTGTCATCTAAGTCAAACAGACACAAGGTAGACAACACACACTGGAAAGCCCAGATGAGGGAATAACTACAGTCAGGAGGGTTTTTTATTCTTATTTTATGTTTTATATTATGTACTGCTTGAGGGCATCCTGGAAGGCAAGGAGACTTTAGAAGACACATGAATGAAAAATGACAGGTTTCAGAGTAACAGCCGTGTTAGTCTGTATTCGCAAAAAGAAAAGGAGTACTTGTGGCACCTTAGAGACTAACCAATTTATTTGAGCATGAGCTTTCGTGAGCTACAGCTCACTTCATCAGATCACTGATGAAGTGAGCTGTAGCTCACGAAAGCTCATGCTCAAATAAATTGGTTAATCTCTAAGGTGCCTCAAGTACTCCTTTTCTTTTTATGAATGAAAAAGTAATTAGTGGCTTGGCTTGACCTATGCACAATGAGTTATTGGCCTCAATCCACTTCTTAAGGTCACAGTCACATGTCCCGATCACATAAATTGCCATCACAATTGGTATTAATTAGTATGTTTATTTCAGTCTCATAGAGAAGCCAAAGATTTAGTGGTCATGGAGGCTGAAATCCCCAAAGAGACCTATGGGTTCCCTATTTGATGTATCGCAGTGTATTGTGCTATTGGGCCTGTATTTAAAAATGTAAGGACCCTGAAAGAGGGACACTATATTGAGATTCTTGCTGACACAAGAGCAGGGGTGAAAATAACTTAAATGACTTACCGGTACACAGGGCGGCCAGGGTCCGGGGCAAGGCGGTGGGAGGGGGATGGCTCTGCGTCCCTGGAAGGGGCAGGGACTCAGGTGGAAGGGGCAGGGTTGGGGCCAAAATCCCACACAAGGAAGTGGGAAAGGTGCCTGCACCTTAGATGGGCAGTATTCCATGCTCCGAGTTACCAGCAAGGTGTCATGGCTGGGTTGTGGGCAGCCAAACCTAGAAGTCGAAGCCAGAGTCCACAATCTTGAGACAGGAGTCAAGAGTCGGCTGGGTCGGGATACTGGGAGGTCAGAGGCAGGAGACAGACAAACTGGCAGTCGAAAATCACACGTCAGATGCCAGGAGATCAAGCTGGGTCAGAATGCCAGGAGATCAATCGGGGGAAGCAGGAGCAGATATAGCTAGCAGGAAGCACAGGGGGCACAGTCTGGACCAAGCTGAAACCCAGTTGTTCAGATGGCTTCCTGTTCCTGATGCTAGCTTAAGTAAGGCCAGCAGGTCCATCAGCCACTCAGGGACTCAACCACTCAGACCTCGGGGCAGAGCCTCACACTGGGTTGGGCTTCATGGGTTTCAGGTAAACTATTGCCAGCAGGCTGCCAGGTGGAGGGTTGGAACATGGCTGCTCCCATGACCCTTGCAGGCCCTGGTTTGAGACCTGTGGGTCATGACAAAAGGGATTGGTATGAAGAAGTAGGCATTCTCCTCCCCCCTCCCCTGCTGATCAGGAATGGGAGGAGCATGCTGCACCATAGGAGATGTATAGGTGGTGTGCTAGGGTAGTCAGCACACCTCTTGGGGACTTGGGCAATATTGCATTCCCTCTTCTCTGCTCTCCTTACAGTGGGAAGGGCACAGTGTAATTTTTCTAAGCCATTCTATGTTTGTATCTTCTTACCCAGCTCTCTGTGTTACTATATTTTGGCAATTTTGTCGTCTTGATTTTAGATGAAGATCTTTGACAAAAATAAAGATGGACGACTGGATCTGAATGACTTGGCAAGGTAGATATTAATGGTACTGTTATGATTTAGCGGCTCCTAGCAGCAGACCTGGGCAAGCTGATGGTTTATACAGCAGAGGCCTGAGTTTGAATTCTTCCTATGTTTCAAGTGACATTAGGCAGTCTAGGTGTTTCTATAGCATGGTCCCCATCACCACAGCATCCAAGTGCCTGATGCATTAGAGCTCTAAGGAATGCCAGGATTTGCCTCCCCCTCTTTAACATGCCCTAGAATACTTTGTACTGGCTGAAGAGGTGCTTCAAAGGAGGTGACATGGCAGCAGATGGAAAGTATTAGAAGGTTCTGGACTGTGTATATAGAAGTGCAGTCAAAGAATAACTAAATATATAGAGAGAGGTGCCTTGATGTCACCTCTGCCCATATAGATATATATAAAGTGCCTCCCTTGTAACATGCATACTTAAAGCTGTCTCTTAATGAGGAGAAAATGTATTTATTTATTTTATATATATATTCAGCTATGCCTTGCCTGCAGCTCTATACACAGTCCAGAATCTTTTAATACTTTTCCTTAGCTGCTATGTTACCTCCTTTGAAGCACCTTTTCAGCCACTACAGAGTGTATGTGTCTGTCTGTATGTGTGTGTGTGTGTGTGTGTGTATATATATATATATATATATATATTTTCACTTGTGCCTTGACCTCACCTCTATCCATGCACTCCAGAATCCTTTAATGCTTTCCATTAACATTTAGCTGAGAATAATAACCCAGAATTCTTTAATACTTTACTTTCTGAGACACACATTGAGAGAGAGAGAGAATGAAAAATACCATAGGGAGACCATTATTCCAGCTTCCTCTTAGATATGGCTCTGTAAGTGGTCTGCTGATAACACATATGCTAGCTGACTCTTAGTAAAATGAGTTTAGTAGATTCCCTCCAGCTTAGAGTGAACATTTGTCATTTGTCACATCCTAAAACCTCCAGTGAGGGCACAATTTGACATGATTGGCATCCTGTGCTCAGGAGAATCCCAGAGCTGGAACAGTAGCTGGAAAGAAGGGCTTTTAGTAGTGCTTTAAGGGGAAATTTGTACACTGTCAGTGCTCAAGACAGTATTACTTTGCCCTTCACTTTCACAGCCAGGGAATTCATCCATGAGAAGATCTCTCTCTCTCTCTCTGTGTCATATATGTATTCCACTGATTCCACTTTAAAGAGCTAGAGAGAGAATTTCCTTTAATTCAGTGCAGCAATCCAGTTACAGAGGAGTAACGGGACAGTAGCTCTCACTTTTAAGGCTAACTGCCTCCACTAGTCCTACCACTGGAAATGTTCTGTAAAGGTCATTAACATAAAGAAGTCCATTTTCAGAGCAGTGAGCCAAAGGATTCGTACTACAACTCCCCACAAACAGAGAGGGATTTATGGTCACATCACCCATAGATCTCTCTGAAAGTACCTCCTTCTTAAGACTGCTATAACCTACAATTTTGCCTTCTGGACAAGTAGAACTAATGCGATAACCAAAAAGATCATAATTTAGATCTCTCCCTTTAGGATTTTGGCACTTCAGGAAAATTTCCTCCTTCAATTTAAGATGGATGTAAGTAGCACTATTTTCTAATGCATTCATTCCGCTTTCTTCAGCTGAGATAACTCAGCCTTACCTCAACCCATTATCATTTTTTCCCCTGCATTCAGGCTTGTAGTACAGAAGAAAGGAAGAACGATTTTGAGAAAATCTTTGCACACTACGATGTTGTGAGTTCTGTGGGGTGTTTTATTACACTGCAGTTTAAGTGGCACATCTGGACTTGCGCTCACATTCATAGAATATCAGGGTTGGAAGGGACCTCAGGAAGTCATCTAGTCCAACCCCCTGCTCAAAGCAGGACCAATCCCCAATTTTTGCCCCAGATCCCTAAATGGCCCCCTGAAGGACTGAGCTCACAATCCTGGGTTTAGCAGGCTAATGCTCAAACCACTGAGCTATCCCTCATTGGGTGATGCTCCATTGTTCAGAGTCCCTTTCCCCAGGGGAAGCAGTGTTTATAGAATCACAGAAGCAATGCTGGCCTTAGCTCTGGGCCCTTCAAGCAGTTTTGCACCACATGCATGTCTCACCCCATCAAACAGAATGCCACCTTCAAAACCCCATTCATAGCTCTTTTGACTGCAGCACCAGTGGGGCACAGTAGAGACTGAATTCCCTAATTGTCCTATCTCACTTGGAAAGCGGCACTTCAGTGCCATTTCCTGCCTTCACAGGACTTGTAGGGTAGTCACCACAGAGCCTCACAAACAGCTGAGGGAAGATGTCACCACAGTTGGAGGGGAGAGGAGAAATCACAGGTGATGGTTTGGGGGGTAGGATTTTATGGATACATAGAGTTTTGGGGGACCTGATGGGTAGAAAATATTACTATATTTCTGACTTGGTGAAATGCCTTTAATGTTTCCTCTGTCTTTCAGAGTAAAACAGGAGCACTGGAAGGTCCAGAAGTGGATGGGTTTGTCAAAGATATGATGGAGCTTGTCAAGGTGGCTTCAGGATTCTTTGCATTTATTGTTTCCCGTATTTCTTATAGGAATGACATGTTCCTGATTTGCACAAACCTTTGAAAATCTGGAATCAGATTTAGTCATAAGATGAAATTAATTTCATGGTCTCAGCATGAACACTATTGGACATTTGTCCAAGTCACACTAACACTGTCAGACATACAGTCTGGTATAATTCAAAATGACCAGCAGTTTCTTCTTAATAGACACCTAAGATAGTTTATGTTCTAAATTAGACAGACAATGCAGTTTGACAAACACTAGTTGAAGGTTCAGTCTCTGACTGGTACATATACACACTTTTTTCTTTGGTCAAGTTCATGTAGGATTCAATGATTGAAGGGCACTGATTTAGCTGTCAGAGGTAAGGGGGAAAGAGGGGAATCCTGCATAGACAGTACCTGGCTCTGTCTTTTCTTATCAGTTCTATTATGAGTGCAAAGGAGCCCAATCCTATGAGGTGCTGAATGTTCAGTTCCCAGTGAAGTCATAAGTAGAGTGAGTGAATAATTGATTTTTTCGATTTGGTGGCCAAACCAAATCACACAGAATGTTTCAAATGTTGATTTGAAATGACATTTGCTCCAGGTAACACTGAGATGATGGTAGTAGGTGGGTAGAACAACCAGAGGAAATGGTGGAGATTACATCACTTCCTTCAATTACAGGATCTTACCCACCTTTTATTACTGTGGTTTGCAGTCCAGTGGGGGAGGGGATGTTAATCAAGTCTTCAGGTGTTATTGGATGTGCAACCCTGGTCAAGACCTTGTCTACACTAAAAAGGGTTTGCTGATATAGCTATCCTGGCAAACTGCCATAGTGGGGACCAGTTTATACCAGCTAAAGAGAGCTTTTGCTGGTATAGCTTCGGTGAATGAAATAAGCTATGCCAGCAAAAGCACTTTTTTGTAGTATAACTGCATCTACACAAGGGCTTTTACAGACATGTCTATGTCAGTTAGGAGAGTGATTTTTTTTCACTCTCCTAACCAACATAGTTATATCAGAAAAACTTAAGTGTAGCACAGATTCAGATTCAATTTGTGCTTGCCAGGAAAGTGATAATCTTTTCTTTAGATGTGGCCCTTGCCATAATTGTCCATGTCTTTGCTATCTCCATATTGAATTAGTACATATGTGTTCTGCATAGAGCTACATGTGAAAATCATCTGGACTCTTCAGCTAGTGCAGGCAATGCCCTGCCTGTTTACTGGTGCATCTCACAGACAGCAGATTATAACTGCACTGACTTCCATTTCGTTTCCAGGTGCAATTTGAACTGTTGATTTTGACCAACACAGTTTCAATCTTGGCAACCTTAGGGTATGTCTACACTGCAAAAAAAAAACACGGCAGCAAGTCTCAGAGCCCAGATCAGTTGACTCAGGTTCATGCTATGGGGCTAAAAATAGCAGTGTAGATGTTTGGGCTCAGGCTGGAGCCCCGGCTTTGAGACCTGACAAGGCAGGAGGGTCTGGGAGCCCAGGCTCCAGCCCAAGCCCAAACATCTAGACTGCTATTTTTAGCCCTATAGCACGAGTTCCACAAGCCCAAGTCAGTTGACCTGGACTCTGAGACTCACTGTGTAGACGGACCCTTAGAGGCTTTCCATATGAAACTGCATTTGAGATATGCTTCAGCTAAGAGCTACCCCAGTTTAGAATCATCATCAGAGTTTGAACTTTCAGCATTGCAGCACAGACTGCTCCTACTTGAGCTACAGGGCTAACTGTATTTGCTGGCAGCAAGGGAAGGTTGTTTGAGAATGGTTGTGGGGGAAGCCCAGCTTGGCCGAGTGCTCTACGTGTTCCCCACCCCTGGAGTTTGGAGAACTCCTGTCCTATGTGTTGCCCCCAGAGGGGGGAATGGCTTTTGGTGCCATGTGCTGGGTTTTGGTGGATGGCTGAAGGAAGCCCAGCCAGTCTGTCTGTCTCTTCCCTCCCAGGAGTTGGGGGAGCTCCTGACCCATGTGGTAAACCTAAGGGAAAGGACGTAAATGGACCACTGGGGCCGTGCTCTGGATCAAGAAGTTAATAGATAGGGAGCCTGCCTGACCAGTCTTCCCTTCCCCCTTCCTCTACCTACAGTTAGTCCAGTACTTTGCTGGTGTTCCCATTGCAGCATGTGCTGGTACTGCTGCTTTGGTCCAGCCTGGGAATGTGCAATGACTTTGGCATGTTACCAAAACTTTCCTGAGGAATGTCAGAGAGAGAAAGGAATTGGCAGTTTTAACACTTTGTACCTCAGCAAATTCTGAATGGCGTGTCCTGAGAGAAAGAAAAGGCACTTGTGTAGCCCAAGAGGATTTCCCCTGCCAAATATCAAAGGTGTTCTGCAAACAATGGAGGTGGGGAAGCTTCTCAAAGAAAAGGTCCCAGGTATTCTTTATAATGGAAAGTGCTAGGCAGCCTAAATATAGGGGGGTTGTTACCAGCTCCTCCTATAATAAAGTGTAGTTAATCAGGAGCGTATCTTATATCCGTTAAGAATCAGAACTAGTCTTTTATATTGACTGTGCGTATCCAGAGACTAACCATATGGATTGGATATGATGCCATCTGCCTTTCAATATCTGAAAGGCTGATGAACATCAGTTCTTGTTCTTCCATAACCTGTACTCCATCAACTCTCAATCTTTTTCGTCCCACCATTTACACACAGTTAACTGTTGGCTGCCTTTTAGCCTTGTGTATGTGTAGCCAATAACAACAACCACAACAACAACGAAAATAGCAGATACCACTTATCCATGGAAATATATAAAATGTACTTTTGTAAATTGGTCTCAGATGAGCAGATACGCTTTCAATAACCTGTTTTCCACATTTGCCACGGTGCCTGAAAAGGTTGTGAAGACCTTAGTAACCAGGACAATGACTGAAACAAAGAAAAGAAGACACTTGGTCATGTGCTGTGGGAACATTCTTCCCTCAAGGGATTTCTTCATCATCATCTTCCTCTTTGTAACCATGGCTGAATCTGATATTTTTGACACCACAAATTCTGTTCTCATTGTGAGACTGTGAGAACAAAAGAAAGATGTTAATGCAAAGAAATGATACAGCACTATTGCAATACAATGGAAATGTAGCCATTAAACTAAGTCTTCTAAAGTGTGTTAGCCAGCCCATGGTATTTCAGGATTGTTTAGAGCAATAGAATTAGTCTGGCACATAGTACTAACTTAGAGAATATTTATCTATCACACACATTCCACAAGGCACAATGTTTGTGCAAAAAAACAGGGTTAAAGTACAGGATTGGGAGTCAGGAGAGCTGGGTTCTGTGCACAGCTTCGCAGCATGTTTTGCTGTGTGATCCTAGATCATTTAACATCCTTGTGGCAGGGAAGACACCACAGCAGCCCAACACTTTAGCATTTAATTTCAGAAAGGGAGACTACACAAAAATGAGGAGGTTTGTTAAACAGAAATTACAGCACCAAAAGTTAAATCCCTGCAAGCTGCATGGAAACTTTTTAAAGTCACCATAATAGAGGCTCAACTTAAGTGTATACCCCATATTAAAAAACATAGTAAGAGAACCAAAAAAGAGCCACCATGGCTAAACAACAAAGTAGAAGAAGCAGTGAGAAGCAAAAAGGCACCCTTTAAAAAATGGAAGTTAAATACTAGTGCGGAAAATAGAAAGGAGCATAAACTCTGGCAAATGAAGTGTAAAAATATAATTAGGAAGGCCAAAAAAGAATCTGAAGTACAGCTAGCCAAAGACTGAAAAAGTAATAGCAAAAAAATGTTTAAGTACAGGGGCAGGGGATTGGGGTGCAGGAGGGAATGCGGGGTCTGGGAGGGAGTTTGGGTGTAGGAGGGGGATTCTCATCAGGGGCAGGAGGTTGGGGTGAAGGAGGCGGTGTGAGGTGTAGGCTCCAGCCAGGAGGCGCTTACCACAGGCGGCTCCTGGCTGGTGGCCTGCCTGCCTGCCAAAGCCCCAAGCTGCTCCTGGAAGCAGCTGGCTGCGAGCACGTCTTTGTGGCCCCTGGCAGGAGAGGGACAGCATGTCTCCATGCGCTGCCCGTGCCTGCAAGCGACGCCCCCATAGCTCCCATTGGCTGGTTCCCGGCCAATGGGCACTGCGGGGACGGTGCTGAGGGTGGGGGCAGCGTGCAGAGCCACCTGCCCCCTCCCCCTTTCAGGCCTGGGGCCACAGAGATGTGCTAGCAGCCAGCTGCTTCCAGGAGTGGCGTGGGGCCACGGCATGCAGGCAGCCTTCCTGAGCCCTGCTGCGCCACAGGACTGGCCCAGAGTTGGAGATCGCTGCCTGTGATTTATTTTTGCAGGGTCCCCCTTGAGCCAGGGCCCTGGGCTGCAACCCCTAAAGTCCCTGCCTTAATCTGGCCCTGGGACTAATAACTAAACTATCATTTAAATCAGCTTCTGTACCAAATGACTGGAGGATAGCTAATGTGACACCAATTTTTAAAAAGGACTCCAGAGGTGACCCCGACAATTACAGGCTGGTAAGCCTGACCTCAGTATTGGGCAAACTGGTTGAAACTATAGTAACGAACAAAACAGTCAGACATATAGATTAACATAATTTGTTGGGGAATAGTCAACATGTTTTTTGTAAAGGGAAATCATGCCTCACTAATCTACTAGAATTCTTTGAGGAGGTCAACAAGCATGTGGACAAGGGGGAACCAGTGGATATAGTGTATTTAGATTTTCAGAAAGCCTTTGACAAGGTCCTTCACCAAAGGCTCTTAAGCAAAGTAAGCAGTCATGGGATAAGAGGGAAGGTTCTCTCATGGTAACTGGTTAAAAGACAGGAAACAAAGGGTAGGAATAAATGGTCAGTTTTCAGAATGGAGAGAGGTAAATAGTGGTATCCCCCAGGGGTCTGTACTGGGACCAGTCCTATTTAACATATTCATAAATGATCTGGAAAAAGGGGTAAACAGTGAGGTGGCAAAATTTTCAGATGATACAAAACTACTCAAGATAGTTAAGTCCCAGGCAGACTGCGAAGAGCTGCAAAAGGATCTCTCAAAACTGGGTGATTGGGCAACAAAATGGCAGATAAAATTCAGTGTTGATAAATGCAAAGTAATGCACATTGGAAAGTATAAGCCCAACTATACATATAAAATGATGAGGTATAAATTAGCTGTTACCACTCAAGAAAGAGATCTTGGAGTCATTGTGAATAGTTCTCTGAAAACATCCACTCAATGTGCAGCAGCAGTCAAAAAAGCTAACAGAATGTTGGGAATCATTAAGAAAGGGATAGATAATAAGACAGAAAATATCATGTTGCCTCTATATAAATCCATGGTACACCCACATCTTGAATACTGCGTGCAGATGTGGTCGCCCCATCTCAAAAAAGATATATTAGAATTGGAAAAGGTTCAGAAAATGGCAACAAAAATTATTAGGGGTATGGAACGGCTGCCATATGAGGAGAGATTAATAAGACTGAGACTTTTCAGCTTGGAAAAGAGACGACGAAGGGGGGCATATGATAGAAGTCTATAAAATCATGACTGGTGTGGAGAAACTACTCTGAAATAAGGAAGTGTTATTTAGTCCTTCTCGTAACACAAGAATGATGGGCTACCAAATGAAATTAATAGGCAGCAGGTTGAAAACAAAAGGAAGTATTTTTCCACACAACGCACAGTCAACCTGTGGAACTCCTTGCCAGAGCATGTTGTGAAGGCCAAGACTATAACAGGGTTCAAAAAGAACTAGATAAATTCCTGGAGGATAGGTCCATCAATGGCTATTAGCCAGGATGGGCAGGGATGGTGTCCCTAGCCTCTGTTTGCCAGAAGCTGGGAATGGGCAACATGGGATGGATCACTTGGTGATTACCTGTTCTGTTCATTCCTTCTGGGGCACCTGGCATTGGCCACTGTCAGAAGACTGGGCTAGATGGACCTTTGGTCTGACCCAGTATGGCAATTCTTACGTTCTTATCAGTCACTTATGCTCTGGGCGAAATACAGAAATTATGTTAGACTTCCTTATTTAGACTCCCTTAAATCTAATTAAACCCACTGTACCTACGTAGATCCACAAGACCTTTCCCTCATCCTTCTGTCCACTTCATTTGTATCTCCTCCCTCAATGTGTTTCATGTGCTTCAGTCATTCTGGAATTCCCATTGACACATGTTGTTAGAAAAATGACTTAGAGATTTTCTCTCCCAACAATGATTCTTTCTTTTGTCTCCAGCCCAGCATTAGTGGTGTGGACCTGGATAAGTTCCGTCAGATTCTGCTGCATCACTGTGATATGAACAAGGACGGAAAAATTCAAAAATCTGAACTAGCCTTGTGTCTTGGGCTTAAAATGAACCCATAGATTTGAATGTGCTTCACCTATTGTTTGCAATGTTTTCTTTGTAAGAACTTGCTGTTGCTGGTAGAACTCTTTCAGTCCTGTGTTAACAATCTGTGTGATAGGGCTGAACATGGAAGATATAGGCACCTCACTGCTGTAATGAAAGTGCATTTGCACCAGGATGCCACGGAGTGGAGAATGCATGAAGGGCCTTTCAGTTCAATAACTAGATTCACATTGTTCAGTAGAAGAAATTACGTGTGGGGCCTCTGTATTTTTTACAAATAATGTCCATATCCACAGACATACCAGTTTATCAAAAATGGAGATGTCGTTCCATTACTTCCTTCATAAAATACTGCCACAATCAGCTCTTTGGAGTAGGATGAGTCTTTCCTTAAAATGTAAGATTAGTGCTCTCATGCTGTAGCTGCTTTCATTGTCTGATTTTTATGATGACTGCCTTCTATGTGAAGTCACGATATTTCTAAACATGAGCATTGTGCTTTACTTGTGCATACAACATTATAATACTGGATGGATTGCAGTTTATTTGTGCAAGAATAAAAACAGCAATTAAGAAAATACGATAAGATTGGTGCTTATGCATTACTTATGGACAGCCATACATCACAGTTTGATAGTCATACTATACTATGTATATGCTATCTGTCATCTCACAGTATTTATACTGAGCACATCAAGTGGAAAGATTCACATGGTTCAGTAGAAGAAATTACCTGTGGGGCCTGTGCATTTTTTATAAACAATGTCCATATCCATAAACATACCAACTGATCAAAAATGGGGAACACCATTCCATTACTGCCTTCATAAAATACTGCGACAATCTAGAGTAGGATGAGCCCTAGTGGATTTGTCAAGCCTTAGCTTTAAGTATGCCAGACAACAGAGTACAGTGGAAACTTCTCACAGAGAAATCACTGCACAAAATAATTTCACTCTGGGCCAAATCCTTTGTTTGACACAAATCTAAGTAAAATGGCTTTGTGCAGAGTTTCCCATTAAGGAGACTAAGGCTCAGAGTCAGCAAAGCACTTGCTCAACCTGAACTTTATTTTTTTAAATCAGTGGGTCTTAACCATGAGTTTACATGCTTTGCTGAACTGGGAACTAAATCCCTCCCTCCATGGCCTCCGTGACACTATTGGAGCCTTAGGGCCATAGCATCTGTTGCACTCTGTGATCTTCCATTTCAGGGGAACCAACCAGTGGATGTGGTCAGTGATGCACTGATCAAACCCACAATACACTGTCTGCTCTCCCTTCGAATAATCCCCTCTTTATTTGCAAAGAGAAACCAGCTGAGGAGATGTGTTCAGTATAACCTCTGTAGTTCTGTTGCACTGAGGATCTGCCATATCCAAGGAGGCATGATTTCCCCTGTAAGTGGAAGTTCACTAGATCTACAATGCACTTTGCACATTGCAAAGAACTGGAATGGTATGATTCTATTCCTTCATATACTATTTACAGAAATGACCTTTAATAAGTCAACGTTAAGTCCTATTGATTTCAATGGGATTACTCATATGCTTCAGTACTTTGCTGAACAGAGGTGTGTTTATTCGTGTCCTTCAGTGTTTTGGTAGATCAGGACCTTAACTCTCAAATCTGATTATTATCATTCTGACAACAACATGGAATCACAACAATAATAACTGAGTTTTAACAGTGTTTCATGGAAAGCAGTAAACAAGAAATCATGTCTTACAAGAATAGAGATGCACTGTTATCCACATCCATATTCATTCATCTGATGAACAATCTGTGCTCATGTTGCATGACAACAGACAGAAAACTCAATAGCTAAGAAACCTGTAAACATGCTGTACGTGATATATGAGTTATCATGGTCTTTAATAATTTTCTACAAAACATAATACAGGACATAACCAACCACCATTCCATCATATTTCCAAGGGGCTAAGGTTCATCAACCAAAATAATTATCCCTTTCCTTTCACTCTTTGTCTTTCTGGCTCTCTTTCTATTATCATGTATTACTATTACTTTCTTAATCTAGTTTTCCATTACTTTAATATCAGAGATATTTCTGCACCATGATCTTGCACTGTTTCATATGTTTAAACATCCAGCTTTATGATGCTGTTGAAATGTTTATATGCTAGGAGGCTAATTCTGATCATATACTAGTTTAACACCACTGACATTACTCCTCATTTACACTGGTATAAATGAGATAGAATTTGGCCCTAGCTTTAACAAAATTTTACTCTAAAATGAAAAATCTTCTAAAGTCTAATATAACAGCACTGCTCTAATTACCCAAACTACATAATAGTTCATCTTTACTGAAGTTCTTTGTCCTGATCCTTTTCACCCTGTAATTTATTCAACAAACAGCAAGAGATAACATGCCATGCTATGCCAATTTATTTCTGTTTCTTTGTACAGATTTATATATAAATATTTTTTCCTGTTCTGGGTTAAAAAAGTCTCTGTAAAAAAAAATTCTGAAACGTGGTACTGAATAACCTTAAAATTACAAAAAGAAAAGGAGTACTTGTGGCACCTTAGAGACTAACCAATTTATTTGAGCATAAGCTTTCATGAGCTACAGCTCACTTCATTGGATGCATACTGTGGAAAGTGTAGAAGATCTTTTATACACACAAAGCGTGAAAAAGCTATTAGCAGCAGGAGAGTGGGGTGGGAGGAGGTATTTTTTCATGCTTTGTGTGTATATAAAAAGATCTTCTACACTTTCCACAGTATGCATCCGATGAAGTGAGCTGTAGCTAACGAAAGCTCATGCTCAAATAAATTGGTTAGTCTCTAAGGTGCCACAAGTACTCCTTTTCTTTTTGCGAATACAGACTAACACGGCTGTTACTCTGAAACCTCTCCTTACAATGTGTATGATAATCAAGTTGGGCCATTTCCAGCACAAATCCAGGTTTTCTCACCGCCCCCCCCCCCACACAAACCCACTCTCCTGCTGGTAATAGCTTATCTAAAGTGACCACTCTCCTTACAATGTGTATGATAATCAAGGTGGGCCATTTCCAGCACAAATCCAGGGTTTAACAAGAACGTCTGGGAGGAGGGGGGGTTTAGGAAAAAACAAGGAGAAATAGGTTACCTTGCAGACAATTTGTACCGCAATACAGCCAAATCGCCGCCCCACTGACAGATCTAACCAAAAAGAAACATCCAAATGCCGTTCAGTGGACCGAAAAGTGTCAGAAGGCCTTTAACAAGCTTAAAGCGACACTCATGTCTGACCCTGTACTAAGGGCCCCAGACTTTGACAAACCGTTCCTAGTAACCACAGATGGCGTCCGAGCGTCGTGTGGGAGCAGTTTTAATGCAGAAAGGACCTGATCAAGAGTTCCACCCTGTAGTGTTTCTCAGCAAAAAACTGTCTGAGAGGGAAAGCAACTGGTCAGTCTGTGAAAAAGAATGTTACGCCATTGTCTACGCTCTGGAAAAGCTACGCCCATATGTTTGGGGACGGCGTTTCCACCTGAAAACCAACCATGCTGCACTGAAGTGGCTTCATAATAAACGATGGTCACATAAACACCACCCTATACCGGAAACCTACTGACCGCTATTCCTACCTACATGCCTCCGGCTTTCACCCTGACCACACCACACGATCCATTGTCTACAGCCAAGCTCTGCAATACAACCGCATTTGCTCCAACCCCTCAGACAGAGAGAGGGGGTTTCAGCCCCCAACTAAAACCCCTCCAACGCATTATTAAGGATCTACAACCTATCCTGAAGGATGACCCAACACTCTCACAAATCTTGGGAGACAGGCCAGTCCTTGCCTACAGACAGCACCCCAACCTGAAGCAAATACTCACCAACAACCACATACCACACAACAGAACCACTAACCCAGGAACCTATCCTTGCAACAAAGCCCGTTGCCAACTGTGCCCACATATCTATTCAGGGGACACCATCACAGGGCCTAATAACATCAGCCACACTATCAGAGGCTCGTTCACCTGCACATCCACCAATGTGATATATGCCATCATGTGCCAGCAATGCCCCTCTGCCATGTACATTGGTCAAACTGGACAGTCTCTACGTAAAAGAATAAATGGACACAAATCAGATGTCAAGAATTATAACATTCATAAACCAGTCGGAGAACACTTCAATCTCTCTGGTCACGCAATCACAGACATGAAAGTTGCAATTCTTCAACAAAAAAACTTCAAATCCAGACTCCAGCGAGAAACTGTTGAATTGGAATTCATTTGCAAATTGGATACAATTAACTTAGGCTTGAATAGAGACTGGGAGTGGCTAAGTCATTATGCAAGGTAACCTATTTCCCCTTGTTTTTTCCTACCCCCCCCCCCGGATGTTCTTGTTAAACCCTGGATTTGTGCTGGAAATGGCCCACCTTGATTATCATACACATTGTAAGGAGAGTGGTCACTTTAGATAAGCTATTACCAGCAGGAGAGTGGGTTTGTGTGTCTGTGTGTGTGTGGGGGGGGTGGGGTGAGAAAATCTGGATTTGTGCTGGAAACGGCCCAACTTGATTATCATACACATTGTAAGGAGAGTGATCACTTTAGATAAGCTATTACCAGCAGGAGAGTGGGGTGGGGGGAGGTATTTTCTCATGCTTTGTGTGTATAAAAGATCTTCTACACTTTCCACAGTATGCATCCGATGAAGTGAGCTGTAGCTCACGAAAGCTTATGCTCAAATAAATTGGTTAGTCTCTAAGGTGCCACAAGTACTCCTTTTCTTTTTATAGAACCTAACTAAAAGTTGTGTGTGGACTACTGCAGACTCTTGAGTTGCAAGGGATTATTCTGCCCTGGAAGAGCAATTCACTCATTAAACAATTTATAAATTCAGGTGCACAACTGTTTTTTCATACTCTCTTGGGATAATGTGGTGATGGTGGTGTGGCAGGGTCCTGAACAACAACCTTCTGAGTGAGTGTAGTTTGTGCCCAACAGCCACATGGAAATTCCTTACATTTCCATGGTTCTTTGTCTCCCCAATTCATGAGATGAACTTCTCAGTTCACACTTAAGCCCAAAGAATCCTTCTCTGTAGTTCCCATTGCAACTGCTACTTCAACAGCCTTCTTGCACGTATGTTGCAGTTCAAATACAAGACAGGACAAGCTTTAAGCAAGCAAGCAGGCTGGTCTGCCAACAGGCTGCTCCTGTCAGCTTTCCACCCTCTCCTTTATTCTTTCTCTCCCCCCGCGCATTACATTCTCCAACAGATAAAAGGAATACACTGGCTTTGTTTAACATTCTTATTTACCAATTTCTATCTACCGCATTCCTTGCTCTTGGGCCTTGAGCCCAGTCCTGGGAGGCTTCCCACGGTTCATGTCATCTGGGCGAGATTCCAAGGTTCATGCCCTTGAGAGGAGCCGTGTGTGCACTGTTCCTACACAACACTCCGGGCGTGCTCTGAATGTTGCCAAGTGCATGAACCTTGCATGAATGCTACGCACGTACGTGCTGATACAGTCCCTAACTTCTTCCAGACCTGGTCCTTGTGTAATCCAGAGACTAATTGGTCACACGGGGCATTACGTAGTATTTGTCTGAACTGACAATGTGCTGACAACTTCCATAGCGCAGCAATGAACTGTGCTACTGACTCTCCCCTTTCCTGATGCCACTGATGGAACCGATAGTGTTCTGCTGCCATTGATGGGATAGGCGAAAACTGTTCCTGCATTGTTGCAGTAATTACAGCATGCGTGGCAGTTCCAAGCCCAGTTGGAGACAATAGGTCACGCAGTAGTCCATATGCCTTTCGACACATCACTGTCAGCAAGGTTGAAACTCATTGTCCATCTGCAGTGGTGTTGCAGGTTACAACTTGCTCAAAACGTTTGAGGTACACCACCCATGATTCATGGTTGTCATCAAATTCACCAACGCTACCCACAAATATTGCCATTTCTCTGCTCTCCCGTTGGACGTCATGCCCACTGGATGTCTTAACTGGCACTGGGAAATTCTTTTTATGTAACCGCTCTATCTATATCAATCACCCTCTGTTGGCTGTATGTTTATATAGCAAACTGCAGAATTCCTCCTTTGGCTGTACTTGGGCGCCGTCTGCTGCTATAGGTCCTCAGTGCAGGCTAAGTTGTTTGTCTCTCAGCCTGGCCATGTGGTCAATCAATATGGTTCCTCCCCCCACTTTGTCTCTGCACTTGCTAGGCAGAAATGGCAGAAAACTCCTCTTGTGTTCTGCCATTAATTGCCAATTTCCTCCTTTCTGCTTCGGTTTGAACAGCTCTGTCAGTAATTGCAGAGTCCTTCTACTTTGTTCTATAGGTGTTTGCCTACTTCCCCTCTCTTGCTGGATGGCTCACACTGCCCCAGCAACAGTCTGTCACCTTGTGCCTCTAGGTGAACTTTTCCCTTTTTTTTAATAGTATTATTTGCTTACTGCTTCATTTTCTGGCAGAGGCAACACTGGACACTTGTGGGATAAAAATCCTGCATCACCAAATGTTATATGTGGACCCAGCAGAGAAAGAGCTAGCTGCCACCACAGAGAGCGTTGATAGAAACACAGTTGTCTGCTGTGGTTGCCTTTACTGCTCAGGGAGCAAAACAGAAACCAACACAGAAGTGAGGCTTTGCACTGGGGATGGGGGCATGCACCGACATTTAAAGGGACAAGACATCACATCTGGGGTTTACTGTGTTCCAAGTGTGTTTGATTCTGTATTGCGTTGTGAGCCTGGAACCAGGCATTGATGGCAACCTTGCCCATAGGTGGTTAAACTGAATTAAAGCAAGCTGGAATAGTGTTCTGGCTCCGGCCCAAAACCCTGATGCCAGTCTTAGCCAAAATGCTGTCCAGGTGGGTTGCATAAAGAACAGCCAGTCCGAGACTGTGTGCTGTAGGGACTGCAGCCCCAGCACACAAAGGGGTGACAAGAAAATAGTGGCCTGCCCTTTCCCTCGCTGCCCTAATCTATCAGCTGTGATGAGCACTCTGCTTTTCCCCCAGCCAAACAACTGCCAAAATCTGTCCTGGAGACATAAGCCTTGACCCCTCACCCAGCCACCTGACACGCTCACTCCCTTCTGCCCGCACACCCAACTTCTCCTTCCCCGGTCCGATGCCTTACCTTGGCCTGTCATTGGAGGGAGTTCATGGGGGAAGCTCTCTCCCCACTCACTGCCTTCCCTGGGAACCCCAGAGTTCTCTGCAGTAGGCATCTCTTTGCAGGCCTTCTGTCCTGCTGCATTTGCCCAGCTGCACCCCTGCTAGTGCATGAGAGAAGGGAACATTCAGTGTTCCTGTGGCGGCTGTACCACATGCATCCCCATTGGTCTGTTAGAGCACCAATGAGGTCACAGCAGGAGTAGGGCAAGTGCCCCCCGCCCGCACCTTCCCTGCCTGTGCCCAAGAAGGGGTGTGCCTGGAAACGGCTGGCTCCTATCCCTGTGCAGACTGGGAGAGGAGGTAGGGAGGAGATGCTCAGAACCACTGCCTGGAAGGAAGCCTGGGAGTAATCTGAGGGAGGAACAGATTGAATTCAGGGTGTGGCTGAGACACACGGTGCCGGGAGCAGGAGGTTGAGAGGCCCCAGAGTCATTTTGCTGGAGGGTAGAAGGGACAAAGGACGAGATCAATTGGCTGGGGCCAGGTAGAGGTTCCATTTGCTAGTCGGGAGGAAGCAGAGGATGAATTGGTTGGTGGGGAGCAGATGATCAGTTGGTTAGTGGGGCCTGGGAGCTAAGAGATGGGAGACAGCAAGAAAACAACAGGTTTGGGAAGCTCCTGGAAGAACTACCAAATATGGGGGGTGGGTGGGAGTGGGATGGAATCAAGAAAACAACATGTTGTTGTGAAGGTTCTTCACACAAACTTTACATATGGGAGATCCATATTTGCACTAGGACTTTGTCCCCACGGCTATTCAGATCCACGATAATCAGGCCAGAGTGGAATAAAATGGAGCGGTATTGGGACCATATTACAAATCTCACAATAGCAATAGTTAATGAGTTGTCTTTCACAAAAGTACACAGAATATGCTCTTCTTTTAACCCCCCGGTGAACAAAGCAATGAGCTGAAATTATATCGTGGCAAGCAGATCTTTTCATACTTCTTTTTATCATGAAAAGGACACATTCGCCTCCCTGCAGAGACTCCTTTCTAGTCTCACTAAAATGATGAGCACCCCTAGGCATTTCATTTAGTCACAGTTTCAGCTGCAGTTCTTTTGGCAATCCTCCCCCCTCCCCTGAGAACTACAGATACAGATGGAGGCAGCATGCCAACTTCTCTCCATGATCTGATTTAGCCATTTGTTATCACTTAAATGCAGAGTATTTTTACATGGAATTTAGATTCCCTTCCATATTAGCAAATGGGGGCTATTTAAAGTCATATTTGAATGACTATATGAAAAGACCTTCAAATTGTCAAATCCTAACTACAAAAACTCAAGATCATATGTATTATGATGCTTTAACTACAGTAAATATGTTGAAATATACCAGTAGGATCTTGCCATGTTTGATAATTCAGTGCATCCTCTGTCTGCAAATGAGCAAAAATATTTGTTCACATTATTTCATGGAGAGTAATATTTTTCCCTTTGCTATTTCACTAGAAAACTGGAATTTCTGATGGTGTTGTTTTTAATGTGCACTTTTACAAAGTCAAACCGATACATCGTACGCAATCAGACTTAATATCTAAATTTCCAAGGTAGATTCGGTTGTGCATAAATCCTGAACTACTAAATCTCTTATTCTCCTCAAGCTTGCCCGATAGCTCTCTCCCACTATACGTGTAGCAATTTATATGCACAATTTCCCTAAATATGACTTGATAAGTGTTTTGTAACTTTGACAAACCACTGGATGGGTAAAATCAGTGTATGAACCATCTTAATACAAATCTGCTACCTTGCTTTTCTTTCCACTAAGCATTATTTGGAGAGCAAATGCAGGGCCCCTGCATTGCTTTGTGCTTATCTCAACTTTTCTCATTTTAGGTCTTTAATATCTTTTTCTGGATGACTTGCCCTGATAACTGTGTTTAGGGGACTCTGTGTCTGACAGCTTCATTTGCCTATATGAAACTGATACCAGTGCAACATGCGCATTTGTGGGGCTTTTAACTCAATTTCATCCCTCATGTAACTCCATTGGCTTCACTGGAAACGATGCTATAAAGACACAATCTTTCCTCTTCCGGCATTTTGTACCTTAACAAGCCCCCTTTTTATTCTATGCCATCACCTTGGAGATCTGACACAGGAGATGCATAATTTCAACCTATTGCAAATTGTTCTTGTGCCATCTTGTCCCTTGATCGTTTCCTATACAACATTTTCCAGAATAATGAACCCCACTGAGCTCTGCTCATCTCATTTCCAGCTTTGGACACATTTTGATAGCCTCTCTTCACTGCATGAAGCTGTAACCAGATGAAATGTTTATAGAGGCGTAACATTTTGGTTTTGTCAGCACTTTATTTTCAAATTTTTAACAAAAGAATTCTCCCCCTTTGTTCGTATAATATTGCTTTAAACAACATGGGCAAAGCCAGAAGTCTCTCTTTTGGAAAGTACTTTTCACCTTTTTGGTTACTGAAAGCAATTAATTGAGCAGAAGCCTGAAAAAGAACTAGGAACATAAAAACCTAACAAAATATTTTGATTAGTCTGGTTGTTTGTTGGGTTGTGTGTGTGTGTGTGTGTGTGTGTGTGTGTGTGTGTGTGTGTGAAATATTGTTGATATTATTGAAAACAATAGCTACTAATGCAGCCACAAGTATATCATCGAAACATCTGCCCACATTATAATAACAACCCATCATGAGAAACACCATAATTACAGCTATTATCTCTTAAAATGGTTGGGTAACTATTGCATTAATCTGATTTGGAACAGAAAGTTGCCGTTATGAACTGAAACGTTTAATGGGGCTTTGCTGGGTAATTACACGGGGTAAAGTAGCTCTGAAAGCCATTTTTGTATTAGGGTTACAACAACAGATAATGAAATGCTATCATTTTCCGGCTGTTAGTTGCACCTGTGTTTTCAGTGATTCCATGGAGAATTACATCTTACTGAGGAATCCTTGCAGTTGGGAACACACACACAAAAAGACCACCAGTTACGACTACTGAGAGAGAAAAAGAAGAGTCATTTTTTAGTGAAGCAGCAGAATTTACCTCACACCAAGTGTTACTTTACAGTGCATGTGCGCCCTGTCTCTGGGATAGAAATGATCTCCCTGTTTGAAAATACACTTAATAATTGATTACTGGTTATTTTTTTAACTGAGCTTAAAGGGGCAATACCAATTTACAAGCCTAGGCCCGAGGCAGAACTTTGCACTTGTGAGGAGACCCATTGATCTCATAAGGGCTACACACAGACTCACTTTCAGGATTTGGGCCCTCAAAAATTGAATTAATAGTAATTTCAGGTACTGTACTGCCCCCTGAAATTCCTGGTGGTTTAACAATCACATTTTACTATTTTCTATACTTTGTTGCTGGGTCAAAAATACACACAGACAACAAAAGAAACTGCCTGACTGTATAGGAAACCAAGTTAAAATGACTACAGAAATTTCCTTCCCCAGCACAAAGTAAACAAACTGAAAAATCAGAGCAATATACGTTTTTCCACTAACTTCCTTCAGAGCTAGCAATCTTAGGTGTTCGTTGTAATGATAGTAGGATGAAGTGGGAATTTATTTTAGATTGATGGAGACATCTATTTCTAGTAAAACTGAACTAAATTCATCCCTGATGTAACGTCATTGGCTTTGATGGAGTTACACCAGGATTTAGTTTGGCCTAAAGAATTTGGGAATGGAACTACAAGGCTGATAATTACCTGGATGGTATTTAGAGAGTTTGTATAACTCAGTATGGTACAGTTGTGTGTCTGTGTGCGTGTGCACCTTTATATGCAAACATAAATAATGTATAATGTATCTGTGTTCAGTGGGCTAGCCATGACAAAACAAAGGTGATTGTATATCACACAGAACTATAATAATCTGCATATGCTGGTTGATATCATTAATGATATGGTGCTTATCTGAGAGCTATACTTTCTCTGTTACATCAGGATTTTTGGCATAGCAGTATCCCAAATTAAGCAGCTATATAGCAGTGCAGCACTTCTCTAGAGAAAGAGGATTGTCAGGAACAGGGACAGCCTAGACAGCATATAATTAATTCAATAACATAAAACACCCAAGGGGTCTATAGGCCTGATATCTGTGCTCTGGAGCTCAAAATGACCTTCAGCAGTTGCAGATTTACAATGGAAAGATTTTGGAGCCTTTTACTTTTAGATTCCAGGACGTTACCAAACATTTTATGTAAGGCCTTTATATCCTCTCTATTTTCTGAATGAGGTTAGAAGAACTGGGCCTGTTTCTTCTCTCATATTGGTGTATTCACAGAAGCAATTCAAAGCAATCTGAGCCCAAGAATTCAAAGATCGTGAATCAGGCCCCCTAACATGAGGAGGTTGGCTTAAAAATCATTCGATTTCTTTTAAATATCTTTTACAATTTTGATTCATTTTATTTGCCTTCCGAGGCTGTAGGCTGCATTTGTGTCACAATTTCAAACTTTTCTCCACAACCAGCAGGGCTAGAAACTTACTTCTTTTTTTTCCCCCGTCTTTTTTTTTTTTTTTTTGAAAACCAAGATTTCTTTTGATCTCTTGATTTCAGCAGGTGGAGCTTTGCAAACACTATCAAATATCATGAAACTCGTGATAAAAATCACCAGAGTTGGCAATGCTATCGAAGCAAATCCAGTGAATTCCACAGAGTTACTGGAGTGGAGAAAGATTGCCAGCAAATCCACCTATTGCTCTTTTCTCCTTCCTTATCAGCATGAAGCAGCTCTGTTGACATTCAGACGTCACCATGGGACACCTGCAACTATATTGGGGTGGGCAAAATACAGCCCAGGGGCCGCATCTAACCCTCCAGATGTTTTAATCCTGCCCTCAAGCTCTCACTGGGAAGTGGGGTCAGGGGCTTGTCCCCCTCCACGCGGCTCCCAGAAGCAGTGGCATGTCCCCGCTGCGGCTCCTATGTGTAGGGGCAGCCAAGGGGCTCTGCACGCTGCTGCCACAGCTCCCATTGGCTGGAAACCACAGCCAATGGGAGCTGAAGGGGCAGTGCCTGCAGACAGGGCAGCGTGCAGACCTGCCTGGCCACACCTCTGCATAGAAGCCGGAGGGGGGACATGCCCCGGCTTCTGGTAGCTGCTTGAGCTAAGTGACGCTCAGAGCCTGCACTCCTGACTCCCTCCTGCACCCCAACCCCCTGCCCCAGCCCTGATCCCCCGTCCTGCCCTCTGAACCCCTCGGTCCCAGCCCGGAGCACCCTCATGCATCCCCAACCCCTCATCCCCAGCCCAGAGCCCACACCCCCAGACAGAGCCCTCAAACCCCTCCCCCCCCGCACTCCAACCCCCACTTTCATGAGTTTTCATGGCCCGCCATACAATTTCCATAGCCAGATGTGGCCCTTGGGCCAAAAAGTTTGCCCACCCCTGAACTATATGGCTCCCATTTGGCTAGCACTGGGGATTTGAACCAATGACCTTCAGTGCTAAAAGCACCAGTAGTTACAGTTTGTACTTATGAGTCAAGCTCTCACTGTGAGATCTGTCCCAGACACTCACCCCTTGCTCTGCAAAAGAGGCGAAAGTTGAACTCCTGGTCTTTGCTTTCCTACCTCAGAAAGTTTTGCCCTAGTCTACAGGGGTATTTGGTGAACCCAGCCAGCCGTCCAACTCTGCCTTTCCCTTTCGCATTTTCTTTTATGGCTAAAAGGTTTTTTTAAAATGCTTTATAGACAAACAGTATCGATATATAACTGATATTCTCAGCATCAGCACCTGAGGAGCAACACAAAGGACTGGTCCTACGGTGTTTTGGATCAGTGGCTCTCAACCTTTCCAGACTACTGTGCCCCTTTCAGGAGCCTGATTTGTCTTGCAAACCCTCTACTTTCATCTCCCTTACAAACTACTTGCTTACAAAATCAACATAAAAATACAAAGGTGTCACACTATTACTGAAAAATTCCTGACTTTCTCATCTTTACCATATAATTATAAAATAAATCAATTGGAATAAAACTATTGTCCTTACATTTCAGTATATAGGGCAGTATAAACAAGTAATTGTCTGTATGAAATTTTAGTCTATACTGACTTCGCTAATGCTTTTCCTGTAACCTGTTGTAAAACTAGGCAAATACCTAGATGAGTCGATGTACCTCCTGGAAGACCTCTGCGTACTCCCAGGGATACAGGTACCCCTGGTTGAGACCCACTCTTTTAGAAGCTTTCCAAAAGAGGCATGAAAATAAATTGAGTTAATATAGTGAAAAATTCCCTAAGGGATGATTTTTAAACTTTCATTTCTCTCTCTCGCTATCAGTTCATTTTTCAGCAACCCACCACGAGAAATTCAAATAGTCTCAAAGTTTATATTGTACATTTTGGTTTTAGCCATTTCAATGAGATTTAAACCTCCCGTTTGAACTCACCTGGGGACTGCAATGATGGAGCAGTATGCACACACACTTAAATCACTCGACCAATCACTGACTTGCAGCTGCCTCTGGAGAGGTATCTGGTAGCTATTTAACAGCACACAGCAATCCTACACAAAATCTAGGCCAGTTTCGGTGACAACTTTGGGGAGAACATCTTGACATTTATGGAGTCACACGTATTTCAAATGCGTCGCAAACGAAGAAATATTCTGTACATTTGATATGAAATGTAGCAAATGAGTCCTACTGAAATACAACACATTCCATCCAGGAACACTTCCAGGGATCATAGAAATAGCTCAGATTCATCGGTGACTAGCATTATGATCATACACTAACTGATTTGCTGAAATTTACATGCAGGCTTTCAGATTGCATTCAGCCACTAGAGATAATTTTTACAGGCCGGATTCATCTTCATTTCAACCCACACAAGCCCACTGAAGTTAATTGAAGGAAGAACCTGGCCTGAAATCTGTAAATAGCCCCATAAATATAATATCTTGGACGAGGAGGAACTCCCTTTCAAATTTCAACATTGACTGGGAAATACAGCCCCACTGAATAGCTCAGTGGTTTGAGCATTGGCCTGCTAAACCCAGGGTTTTGAGTTCAATCCTTGAGGGGGCCATTTGGGATCTGGGGCAAAAATTGGGGATTGGCCCTGCTTTGAGCAGGGGGTTGGACTAGATGACCTCCTGAGGTCCCTTCCAACCCTGATATTCTATGATTCTACTTGGCTTTGAGCATCTCAGACTCTTTTCTTTAGGATGCAAAGCACATGGGATGCTGAGAGGTGCTGAGCATCCAACTCCCATTGATGTTACCTGGAGTGTTCCTGTGTTCTCTGCAAGATTAACAGATTCACCAAAATGTGGGGAAGGGGGGCAGAACCCACAAAATCATGACATTTGTTGTTAAAATGAGAACTGACAGAGAATGATGAATTGGTCAGGGACAAAAATGCATCACACCCTATTCAAAGAATGGTGAGAACAGATGGGGGCTAGGTCAGTGTGCAGTGTGGGTCAAATTCCTGTGGATAATTACCCATTAAAATCTTGTGTAGTGCTCAGTCTTTTCTAATCAGGGGTTTAAGGTTTTGCTTTTTTTTAAAAAAAAAAATCTAATTAAAGAAAACATCGGAACTGCCAACTTAATGGACATTATATCACACCATATTCTTCCTTTCTAGATCATTAGAGAGGGGGCCAGACCACCTCAGACCTATACACCCCCACACCTTGGGGGACTCGTATCCAAAGTTTCCACTTCATTTCCATCTCTAAATATGAAGTACTGAGTCAGACCATGCACTTAATCCAATGCAATTGCAGTCTTTCCATTGACTTCAGGGATCAGACCCTGTATCTCTAGTACTTAACAAATTTCTTGCAATGACTTTAGGTACCCCCTCCCTTTTCGTCGTTGTTGTTTGTGGGACTTTTGTGGTTTTTTTCAAGACTTGATTAGTTGTTTGAATTTATTTGATTCGTTTTTTACAAGTTTCAGAGTAGTAGCCGTGTTAGTCTGTATCCACAAAAAGAAAAGGAATACTTGTGGCACCTTAGAGACTAACCAATTTATTTGAGCATAAGCTTTCGTGAGCTACAGCTCACTTCATCGGTGGTTCATCACTTTTACAAGGTGGTTTTTGCTTGTGTTTATTTTTCTCTCCTCTCACTGGATCGTTCACTGCAAGTGCTCAGTACTCTAAAGCTGAGCTTTGATTGGTTTCATAAGTCACATGGTCTGGATTTTGCCTCCTGCTTCAAAAAAGCTAACATTTTACCATCAGGAGGGGAGTTTAATGATGCAGCTGTGGCTTTGGCTCACTCAGGTGAGCTTAGGAAGAGGTGGAATTTTAGAAAATGTCAAACCTTTTCCTTGTAGGGCCACACAAACCTGGTCTGAGGCACCGGTCCTAGAAAAAAGGTGGGTATTGTGTAAAGTGTCGTGATTGGGTAAAGAGCTTCCCTTTCATTTTCTCTCACCACAGATTGTGAGCTGTCTTGGGTACTGCCTGTGTTGTTAGTGCAGTGTCAGGTACAACGGGGTCCTTAGGCACTCCCACCAGATAAATCATGAGGCATATGATTGTATGCATTGTAATTGTAGGGGTGGGGCACTGTTCGAGGGAGAGTGGTATTTGTGATGGAGACCTTGCTGCACTCCTGTTTCTACATTATGTCAAGGATGCCGAGAGAACATGGATGGACCCACACCCTCCTTTTAGCATTTCCACTGAATAAATAAATGCATAACTCTAGTTTTGAAGAGTCAGGTCAGCTCCCTGTCTGGCTTGTTTAATTCCATGGTGTAATTTCCTACCCCAAACTGCTCACACATGCATTCTTAACATTCACTCGCCATGAGCGTTAGCGCAAGTAAAATTCAATTGCTCAAAGTGTTACAAGAAATAAAACAGTGAGGCTGACCATTCTTTTAAATTCCAGCTAATACTCATGGAAACATTCCCATGGCACTTGCTCAGCTTACCTTACAATTGTGAATGGAGTCAGTATAGCAAGTTTCAGAGGAACAGCCGTGTTAGTCTGTATTCGCAAAAAGAAAAGGAGTACTTGTGGCACCTTAGAGACTAACCAATTTATTTGAGCATGAGCTTTCGTGAGCTACAGCTCACTTCATCAGATGTTTACCGTGGAAACTGCAGCAGACTTTATATACACACAGAGAATATGAAACAATACCTCCTCCCACCCCACTGTCCTGCTGGTAATAGCTTATCTAAAGTGATCAACAGGTGGGCCATTTCCAGCACAAATCCAGGTTTTCTCACCCTCCACCCCCCACACAAATTCACTCTCCTGCTGGTGCTAGCCCATCCAAAGTGACAACTCTTTACATAATCAAGTAGGGCTATTTCCTGCATAGATCAAGGTTCTCTCACATCCCCCCCACCCCCATACACACACAAACTCACTCTCCTGCTGGTAATAGCTCATCTAAACTGACCACTCTCCAAGTTTAAATCCAAGTTAAACCAGAACATCGGGGGGGGGGGGGTAGGAAAAAACAAGAATAAACAGGCTACCTTGCATAATGACTTAGCCACTCCCAGTCTCTATTTAAGCCTAAATTAATAGTATCCAATTTGCAAATGAATTCCAATTCAGCAGTTTCTCGCTGGAGTCTGGATTTGAAGTTTTTTTGTTTTAAGATAGCGACCTTCATGTCTGTGATTGCGTGACCAGAGAGATTGAAGTGTTCTCCGACTGGTTTATGAATGTTATAATTCTTGACATCTGATTTGTGTCCATTTATTCTTTTACGTAGAGACTGTCCAGTTTGACCAATGTACATGGCAGAGGGGCATTGCTGGCACATGATGGCATATATCACATTGGTGGATGTGCAGGTGAACGAGCCTCTGATAGTGTGGCTGATGTTATTAGGCCCTGTGATGGTGTCCCCTGAATAGATATGTGGGCACAATTGGCAACGGGCTTTGTTGCAAGGATAAGTTCCTGGGTTAGTGGTTCTGTTGTGTGGTATGTGGTTGTTGGTGAGTATTTGCTTCAGGTTGCGGGGCTGTCTGTAGGCAAGGACTGGCCTGTCTCCCAAGACTTGTGAGAGTGTTGGGTCATCCTTTAGGATAGGTTGTAGATCCTTAATAATGCGTTGGAGGGGTTTTAGTTGGGGGCTGAAGGTGACCGCTAGTGGCGTTCTGTTGTTTTCTTTGTTAGGCCTGTCCTGTAGTAGGTAACTTCTGGGAACTCTTCTGGCTCTATCAATCTGTTTCTTTACTTCTGCAGGTGGGTATTGTAGTTGTAAGAAAGCTTGACAGAGATCTTGTAGGTGTTTGTCTCTGTCTGAGGGGTTGGAGCAAATGCGGCTGTATCGCAGAGCTTGGCTGTAGACGATGGATCGTGTGGTGTGGTCAGGGTGAAAGCTGGAGGCATGCAGGTAGGAATAGCGGTCAGTAGGTTTCCGGTATAGGGTGGTGTTTATGTGGCCATTGTTTATTAGCACTGTAGTGTCCAGGAAGTGGATCTCTTGTGTGGACTGGACCAGGCTGAGGTTGGTGGTGGGATGGAAATTGTTGAAATCGTGGTGGAATTCCTCAAGGGCTTCTTTTCCATGGGTCCAGATGATGAAGATGTCATCAATATAGCGCAAGTAGAGTAGGGGCTTTAGGGGACAAGAGCTGAGGAAGCGTTGTTCTAAATCAGCCATAAAAATGTTGGCATACTGTGGGGCCATGCGGGTACCCATAGCAGTGCCGCTGATCTGAAGTTGTTATGAGCTGATTCTAGGCCATTCTACTCTATATATCAGGGGTGGCCAACCTGAGCCTGAGAAGGAGCCAGAATTTACCAATGTACATTGCCAAAGAGCCACAGTAATATGTCAGCAGCCTCCCCATCAGCTCCCCCCTTCCCGCCCCCCAGTGCCTCCCGCCTGCCGGCAGCCCCACCAATCAGTGCCTTCCTCTCCCTCCCCATGCCTCCCGCCCGCCACAATCAGCTGTTTCACAGTGTGCAGGAGGCTCTTGGGGGGAAGGAGGAGGAGCAAGGGCATGGCAGGCTCAGGGGAAGGGGCAAGGCGCTGTGGGGGAAGGAGTGGAGTGTGGCGGGGCTGGGGCCTGGGGCAGAGCCAGGGGTTGACAGTGAACACCCTGTCGCACATTGGAAAGTTGGCGCTTGTAGCTCCAGCCCCGGAGTCGGCACCTATGCAAGGAGCCTCATATTAACTTCTGAAGAGCCGCATGCGGCTCTGGAGCCACAGATTGGCCACCCCTGTGATATATGTTCTCTTACTTCCCTCATTGCTGTCATGTCCGAGTGTCTTCCTGCCATGCATTAAGTAATGTGACTAACATTTGTGGTATGTTCATGCTCTCTCTCTTCTGCTCCCAGGAGGCGTAGGGGTATGCGTGCGTGCGTGTTTTGTTTCGGTAGGATTTTGGTTTTGATGGAAAGAGCTTCCAGAGGAAGCAATTTGCAGTACTCGAGTTTAATTCATCCTATAAAACTCAGGGAACAAGGCAAAAAAACCCAACCCTACGCCAGCCCAGGCCAGGTCAACTGACTTGGGCTCGCAGGGCTCACACAGGGCGTCCGGGCTCAGATTCCTGCTTGGGCTCTGAAACCCACCCCTCTCGCAATGTTTCAGAGCCCGGGCTCCAGCCCAAGCGGGAATGTTCAGACTGCTGGTTTCAGAGGAGCAGCCGCGTTAGTCCGTATTCGCAAAAAGAAAAGGAGGACTTGTGGCCCCTTAGAGACTAACCAATTATACTGCTGTTATTAGCCTCGTACTGTGAGCCCCATGAGCCCAAGTTAGTTGATCTGGGCTCTGAGACGCTGCTGAAGGTTGGTTTGTTTTCATTTTAGGGTTTTTTGCAATCTTGAGTACCAGCTGCTGACACGTGATGAGCTCTGCCAAAATCTTAACAACGGGTTCCCTCCTCACCCCACGAGGGGGTCGTTGCCCACCCCCGCCCCCTGGGACTCCTGCCCCATCCAACCCCCCCGCGTTCCTTGACTCCCCCCCCAGGACCCCTGCCCCATCCACCCCTCTCCCCTGTCCCCTGACTGCCCCCAGAACCGGGCAGGAGGGTCTCGTGGGCCACCGTAGTGGGTGCCCACCCTACCCCTAAGAGCCAGAGGCACCTGCCGGAGGGCGAGGTGGGGAGTCCCGGCGGTGCTTACCTGGGGCAGCTCCCAGAAAGCATCCGGCAGGTCCCTTTGGCTCCTAGGGGTGGGGGAGCGTAGCTGGGGGGGAACAGGGGCAGCAGCCGCTCCCCCACTGATCATATCAAAAGTGGCACCTTAGGTGCCAACTCCCTGGGTGCTCCGGGGCTGGAGCACCCACGGGGAAAATTTGGTGGGTGCAGAGCACCCACCGGCAGCTCCCAAGCCCAGCCCCAGCTCACCTCACCTCACCTCCGCCTCCGCCCCTGAACGCGCCAACCCGCTCTGCTTCTCTGCGCCCCACCCCCGGCTTCCCACAAATCAGCTGTTTGGCGGGAAGCCTGGGAGGGCCGAAAAGCAGGCAGCGGCTTCCTGCTCAGGCCGAGGGTGGTGGAGGCGAGCTGGGGTGGGGAACGATTCCCCTGCATGCCCCCCCCCAGGTTACCTGCTGCGGCGCGGGCGGCCCTCCTCGCACCCCCCCCACCCCAGCTCACCTCCGCCTCCCTGGGCCAGAGCGGGAAGCCACGGCCTGCTTCTCAGCCTGCCCCAGCTTCTCGTATGAACAGCTGATTCGCATGAAGCCGGGGGGGGGGGGGGGGGCAGAGCGGGGCGCGCGTTCAGGGGAGGAGGCGGAGGCAGAGGCGGAGCGGAGGTGAACTGGGGCTGGGGGTGGGGCAGGGAGCTGCTGGTGGGGGTGGGGGTGGGGCAGGGAGGTGCTCTGCACCTACCAAATTTTCCCCTTGGGTGCTTCAGGGCTGAACAACCTCGCGGAACAACCGGTTCTAAAAGGGCTTCTAAATTTAACAACCGGTTCTAGTGAACCAGTGCGAACTGGCTCCAGCTCAGCACTGTGCTGAAACCATATCTATTAACTATTTACCAGTATGCAGATATAGCACACTCCTGTAAGCCATGCAAACTTTTTTCATTAAATGGAACTTTAATGAACTAAAATTAATTGTATTTGATAAACAAGTGATCAGCTCTAAATTAAATAACTCCACATTTCCCCCCTCCTTCCATTAGTCTTCCATTAGTACTGTGGCACCTTAAGGTTAGAGTGTTTTTCTTGAATTTCATTTTTGACAGTTTCTTGTAAAATTTTATAATTTTGTCATTGCTCTTTTTAGACTCAATACTGGATCTCTGGGTGTGTCCATTTGCACGTATGTCAGACTCCACCCACCCACACAACTCCTCCTTGTGTAAACAAGCATTTGAACTACCGAGTAGGCAATTAGATACAATTACCCAGGTTGTTCAGGTAAATGGCTATTCTATGCACAAATGTGGGTTTTTGCAAAAGGAAACATATGCAAGAACAATTAACGAGACCTGTTTAAAATGTCATCCACAGAATTTATCCTGTCTGCTTGAAGAGAGTTTTGGCCAGTTAAGGCAGCTGCTGGAATGGTTGCTTCTGAATAAACATGCTTCTGTGTACCAATGGGCTATGCAGTTGTTTCTTTGTTCTCTGCAATAGAACAGTATATTGGAATTATAGGTGCAGTATAGGTGCAGTATATTGGAATTACTAGGGGCCATATTCAGGCCAGATGAAACATGTCCATCAGGCTTCCACACTTCAAGCTTTCAGGGCTTGTGCAGCTCTTGCAAGCTTTCAAAAAGAAAGTTAGCTGGATTTCTATTTAAGAACATAAATCTGACATTATCATATAGCATTCCATGAGGCCAGATCTTCTGCTGGTGTACACTGACACAGCTCCCTTGATTTCAGTGTAGCTGTGGCCAATTGCAGCTGAGGATCTGACCAGTTACTGTAATTCTTATTTTAAAACTTTGAGATAAAGCATGTGTTAGCCTTTATTTGAACATTTAGGCAGCTGTTGTTTACCAATAATTGACGGGGAGGATTTCTAGCAACTCTAGCGGAACAGAGAACTGATGTTTCTATCGTCTGCACATAGTACAGTGCATCACTGCGATCCCAGTCCTACAGGATGATGCAGCGCATCTCGTAGGAGTCTATGGCAGTTGAGTCTGCTCTGCACCATGCAGTATCAGGCTGCTATGGGGCCAAGTTCATCCTTGGTGTAAATCCAGTTAAGTCCCCAGGGATGAAATTGACCCAGTATGTCATAAATCTGGCTTGCTAACTAGCACTGAATTTCGGTTCGTGTTATTCTCCTATTCGGTTCATGAGACTTTTTTCAGACAAGCTAAACTGAGTGCTTGTTTCATGTTTGTAAATGGTGCTCAGCTGAACAATATAAATCAAGTCTTACATTTATGGTAGCTGGATGCATGCTGAGCGGTGATTATGATGGGTATATTATAGTTTTTCATAACTGTAAATGGGGTAGAACAAAAACCAGGAGCCCAGTTTGGCTAATTATAATGAATGGTTAGGGTGAATTTTCTTCCTTAATCACTGTGGGGAGGTTTTCTGCTTACCCTGTGTGAATACTGTGAAGTGCTGTTAATTTGGTTTTTAATAGACAGAGGAGTTTAGGCAGTATTTGCAAAGCCTGCACAAGCTTCCCGCCCACACGCCAAGAAGCTCATGTCCCCAGGGCTCCATAAATGGTTGCACAGAAGTGGGGACAGAGTCGTTGGATTCAGTAGCCATTGCACATGTTGGAGAAGGGGATGGAGATGCCACAGGAGCTACTTTCAGAGTAGCAGCCGTGTTAGTCCGTATTCGCAAAAAGAAAAGGAGGCCTTGTGGCACCTTAGAGACTAACCAATTTATCTGAGCATGAGCTTTCGTGCATCCGATGAAGTGAGCTGTAGCCCACGAAAGCTCATGCTCAAATAAATTGGCAAAAAGAAAAGGAGTACTTGTGGCACCTTAGAGACTAACCAATTTATTTGAGCATGAGCTTTCGTGAGCCACAGCTCACTTCATCATAAATTGGTTAGTCTCTAAGGTGCCACAGGAGCTACTGCAGCTTTAGTGCCACATTAGCAGCTGTGAAAAAGCTCAGCCAACACTCTGCAGACTTGGAAGACAAATTCTTTTTATCCTGCCACCTGGAGAACACCGGAGCACAACTGAGTCACTCAGGCTCTGCGCTGGGTTCCTGGACATGGGCCTACATCTTAATGCTGCCAAAGCCACACTGATGCCATCTGACTGATCATACTTGATGCAAATATTTCAGGGGACAAAAGCACACTGGGGATAATCGTATATGGATTCATAATCCAAAGTACAGCTGTAAGTGCAAAGAAGCCAAGAAAGATTTTTACCGAGAAGAAAGGAAATACAGAAAGCATGATAAGACAATAGTTTTATTGTTTCACAGTTTTAATCTTCCTTTGTTGTACAATAATAAATCCCATCTATTTCAGATTTTTCTCCTGCTGTATTATATGCATGTATACTTATATAAAAGGGTTGCTCACAATTTTTGCACCCCTGGGTGCAAATGAGGATAGTCACACCTATAATTAGTAAGATATGCAATAGCAATTCATTTGTAGGCATAAAAATGCAGGCACATCTTTGACGGGTGCAAATTGCAGCCAGAAACAAAAAACAATTCTGGGTGCAATTTGCATTTACCGCACACACAGACACTTACATGCACTTACATTGTGTGGGTGTGGATGCATGTGCATAACTATCTACATACAGACACACACACACATATGCACATTGTGCAAGTGCGTGTGTGCTTTTGTCTATGCATGTGCTTTGTGGTTAGTGTATAAATGTGTATATATTTAATTCAAATAAGATAAGAATTGTTGATTGCATATACCCTTCAATCAAATAAAGAGAAGGGCTGAGTATGTATCTCTCACAATGTAGAACGTTTTTTTAAACTTACACAGGAACCTGAAGATATAGTAAAATTGTTTCCCTAAGCAATTCAAGTTTTCAATGGGTTGGTTTTACACTGTAATTTAGCATTTCTGATGTGACTCAGCAGAGCTTTAGACAAACCAAAATGTAATTCCAATGGTTTGGGGGATTGAACTTTTGCAGAATTTCTAAGTTTTGGCTGCCATGGAGTCTAGTCCAGCCTGATTCTGCAGCCAGAAGTTTAGCTTCTGTTATGTAATGGAGACTTTGACCTTTATTAACAGCCACTTTCCCCATCTAATACAGAACAAGGAATCAGGCTTGTAAGGAGCCACGTGATCATACACAGGGTAAAGAGAAAGAAATACTGTCAAATATATATGATTTTCATAGACATTTTGTGGGGGGGAATTCTGATAATTATAAATATATAACATGCCAGCTATCTCCATCTGTCCCACCAGCAACTATTAAATGGCTATTTTCCTAGAGGCCTGTTGGCAGATGTGACCCTGGAGAAGAGGTATGAAGCAGGAGAGGGTAGTGGTGTTACAGACTAGTTCAGGGAGGGCATTCCAGGCAGAATTAGGCACAGACATATTTTTGCGAGTAGCTGCGAGTATAGTTCCGGGTTTGTGAATGCATGCCTGCTGATAATAGACTGTTCCAGCTGATTGTGATGGATACCCATAGTGGGAATAATGTACATGTGCCCAGCCACCGCCGGGTCTAGAGGTGCTAATCCCACTTGTGCTCTGCCACTGATTTACTGTAATGTGTGGCCTTGGGCAAGTCACTTAAACAGTCTGCGTCAGAAAGCACTTTCTTTCTCCAGAGCAATGTTCTGAGGATTAATCAATTTGGGCGTGTCCAGCACTTTGAACAGAAATGTGTAGAGCACTATGCAAGTGTTAATATTGTTACAAGGGATGGCAGATCTACACTTAAAACGCTGCATCGGCGCAGCTCCACTGATGAAGCTATGCCACTGTAGTGCTTAAGTGAAGACGTTCCTACACCGACAGGAGAGCTTCTCTCATTGGCGTAGTTAATCCACCTCCCCGAGAGGTGGAAGCTATGTTGATGAGAGAAGCTTTCCCATCGACATAGTGCTGTTGACACGGGGGCTTAAAACAGTATAACTACGTCGCTCGGGAGGGGGTGGATTTTTCACACCCCTGAGTGACATAGTTATACCGATACAGGTCTGTGTGTAGACCTGGCTTATGTTTAAGTGGGAAAGCATCTTCTTTTTCTGCTCTTATTCTCCACTTTACTCAGCACCACTGGAATTTGTTTTCTGGAATCCTTGGATGGATCAGGGAGTGAGACTGGGGCACACAGTGCCTTTTGCCTCAAGAACACCTGCTGTAATCCGACCCCAGGGGCAACCAGTCCAAAATCATCCCCAGGTGATGACTGCACGGTGGACTGGGTGAAAGGAGATAATGGTCTCAATCCATTTCTGAGTGGACAGGTGTCAAAATCACCAGCAAAACGGACACTAAGCTGTCTCAGCTGAAAGACATTATCCCCCTCATTGATACATGTGGCACCTACCAATTAGAACTGAGGTGCATTGACTGGGAATCTTGAACTGATCGCTGTGAGGATAAACAGAGGTCTTCATGTTCCAGTGTTGTTCATCTGGCATGTTGCACAAACACCACATTTACTTTAAACTGTGGCACAGAGAAAATAATTGTTTCTCTCGTGAGGAAAACCATAGACCAGCTTTCCCAGGCCATTACCAAATGTGGAAGAGTTCAGAAGAGACCGTTAATGGATATTCAGGATTACGGCGTCTGCCACTTTTCCAGGACAGTTCAAAAACTGATTTGCCATGGCTGTGCTGGAATCGCACCTGTGCTGCAGTTTGATCATTTATGCCATTGTCTTATATACCAGGGGTGGCCAAACTGCGGCTCTTTTACTGTTAAAGTGCGGCTCACGGAGCCCCCCAGGCCTTCCCCCATTCTCCGCCTACCAGACTGGGGGGCAGGGAGTTCAGGGTTTCTGCTCTACGGTGGGGTGGGGTGGTGGAGCCTGAGACAACGTTCACACCCCTCTCCCCCACAAACAGCTTGAGTCATGCTCCTGAGGCATACCCCCCCTCTTACCCTCAGTGGCCCCTCCCTGCAGCTCCCAGGTGTTAGCTCTGCATGGAGAGGCAGCAGCAAGCAGCAGGCAGCTGCAGAGTGAGGCTGCTGCTTTAGCTCGGTAGGGAGAGGCAGCAGCCAAAGCAGCAGCTCTCCCTGCAGGTCCCAGCTGTTTGCCGCTGCCCCTCCCCAAAGCCACAGCTCCCAGTTTGCCAGCTCCAGCAGCTGCCATGCAGGAAGGGGGCCCAGCAGCACCATGTGACTGAGCAGGGCCATCAAACCCTGGTAAAACTCTCAGGGGGGGCTCGTGACTCCCCCCCACACACATGTCGCTTCCGGCTTCTGCCCAGCAGGGAGGGGGCTCTCAGGGCTTCAGCGCTGCAGGGCATGCCTTCTGGGGCCTGATGCTTCAGCAGGAGGGGGGCTGAAGCCCTGAGGCCGCTGCAGGCACTTCCCATGGGGCTGAAGCCCCAAGCCCTGGCAGGTGCCTCCTGCGAGGCTGAAGTCCCAAGACCCCTCTCCCCCCAGGGCAGAAGCCCTGAGTCCTGGTAGGCGCCACCTGCGGAGCAGAAGTCCCAAGACCCTTCTTCCCGCAGGGCTGAAGCCCAGAGCCCCGTCAGGTGCCTCCTGTGGGGCTGAAACCCTGAGCCCTGGCAGGCCCGCCCCGGCTCTTGAACTTCGGAAGTTTGTCGTATGCAGCTCGGCGGGTCAGTAAGTTTGGCTGCCCCTGCTATATCCACTTATCATGATCAAAGACTTCCTGGCCTAAGGGATGAACGCTTATTTTAGCTTAAGTATGGGGAGCAGGAGAGACTATTTACTGGCTTGTTTGCTGCACCAGCTGACTGTCTAGGACAGACAAGTGATGCTTTTCACTAGACCTAAGGAGAGAAACTTGAGTCTCCAGTAAATCATGAGCCCCTCCCCCCCTTCACTTTATTTACACAGATGTTACAGGTGGTTTTTGGTACAATTGTCTCCCCTTTCCCCACTCAGAATCAGGAGCTCCTTCTCTTCAGAGGCACATATTTAAAGTCAGGAGTATAGGAAGCTTTCAGAGTAACAGCCGTGTTAGTCTGTATTTGCAAAAAGAAAAGGAGTACTTGTGGCACCTTAGAGACTAACCAATTTATTTGAGCATAAGCTTTCGTGAGCTACAGCTCACTTCATCGGATGCATACTGTGGAAAGTGTAGAAGATCTTTTATACACACAAAGCATGAAAAAATACCTCCCCCCACCCCACTCTCCTGCTGGCAATAGCTTATCTAAAGCGATCACTCTCCTTCCAATGTGTATGATAATCAAGGTGCTACAAGTGCTCCTTTTCTTTTTGCGAGTATAGGAAGAGGAATTCTCCAAGTTCTGTGTGTATGTTGGCCAGCGATACAAACCCTTCAGCCCAAAAGCATGGTGTCTGTGCGTGCTCTCAGTAAGTTTACTGGAAGTGTGATCCTACTGCCTCTCATGAAACTGCTGCGTCTGATCCTGTTCTCCTATGTTTTAGCTCAGAGTACATGGAATCTTCTTTAATACTTAGTTTGGTATCCTTTGTCCATTAACCAGCATCAGCTTTAATTTTTTAGTTACCCAGAGACTTCCAAAAATGATTTTGGAACAATGCTAAACATAGACATCTTTATGTTTGAAGTCCTTCTACGGTGTTATCAGGTGAAGGTTGGGCAGGGGTGAAAGTAACTTAAAGGACTTACTGGTACGTAGGGCAGCCGGGGTCCTGGGCAAAGGGTGGGGGTGGCTGTGGGCCCTTGGAAGGGGCGGGGCTGGGGCCAGACTGTAGGAGCAGGATTGTATAATTGTACTGTAAGAATGAAGGTATCAACATATGTCTTGATTTCATCCTGCCAGCCACCCTTTTTGAATAGCAGAAAGGAATGACCCTCTGTGACACTGGTAGAAATACATCTGACAGACTGCCAGTGTCTGTCCTGATGTTAAGGCAGGGATAGACCACAACAATCCTTATGACTGATTATGGTCACCCTTTTGTTTTAGGATAAGTTATAATGTCTGCTATAGTTTTCTATATGTATTACAAATTAGGCACTCTAGTTAAATATACATTTCTTTGTTTTAAGGTTTAGTAAGTAAGAGACAGGATCTTGTATTGTGTCTATGTTGAGGAGATTAGAGGAATGTTGAAGGCCTGGGCCCCAATGTGAATTATTTTGATTATAAGATTTAGGAAGGCTTATTTTACAATGTCTTTTTCTATAAACTGGTTTCAGAGTAGCAGCCATGTTAGTCTGTGTCCGCAAAAAGAACAGGAGTACTTGTGGCACCTTAGAGACTAACAAATTTATTAGAGCATAAGCTAAAACCAGCAGGAGAACACTTCAACCTCCCTGGCCACTCAATAAAAGATTTAAGGATGGCAATTTTGCAACAGAAAAGCTTCAAAAACAGACTCCAACGAGAAACTGCTGAGCTTGAATTAATGTGCAAACTAGACACCATTAACTTGGGTTTGAATAGAGACTGGGAGTGGCTGGGCCATTACACATATTGAATCTATTTCCTTAAGTTAAGTATCCTCACAGCTTCTTGTCAACTGTCTAAATGGGCCATCTTGATTATCACTATAAAAGTTTTTTTCTCCTGCTGATAATAGCTCATCTTAACTAATTAGCCTCTCACAGTTTGTATGGCAACTTCCAACTTATCTGAATGTATATATATATATATATCTTACTATATCTTCCATTCTATGCATCCAATGAAGTGGGCTGTAGCCCACGAAAGCTTATGCTCTAATAAATATGTCAGTCTCTAAGGTGCCACAGGTACACCTGTTCTTTTTTCAATATAAACTGACATTGTTTGTATTCTCAAAGGTCTCTGTAAAAGACTGTTTGTGTGAATGAGGAATGCATGCATCAGGAAAAGATAAGGTGTGAAGGCCATTGTTACAGCCAGATGGTCAAGGAACAAGGAGTGAAGAGAGTTAACGACATTAGAGAACCAATCAATGCGCATCCATAAATAAGGAAGGGCAGATTGAAGACCCTGAAGTGAAGGCTGGCACCCCTAAAGACAGGACAATTGATTAAATCGGAACCAGGACAGGATGACCCTCTCGGAGGTGTATTGGAATGTTTACATCAAAAGATACACCAATTAAGAAGTAACCGGTCACAAACTGATACAGCAAAATCCATAGACTTCAACAGAGAAAAAAGACTATAAGAATAGGGTGGTTGGCCATGGGACTTTGGGTTCGTCTTGCCACTCTCCAGGAGCATTGGACGTGAGCAACAGAGCCCTGCTCCCCTCTGCGACCAATCTGGCTGGCCACTCGATTGATCCACAATCTGGACTGGTAACTATAAACATCAACTGGCGGGACTGTTTGCATGGTGTGTGTATGTGATTGAAAAGCATAAAGCTAACTGTTGTATTCTCAATAAATGCAGTGTGCTGCCTTCTTCCCTATAAGGATCCCGTGTGCTTCTTATAAGTATAACAAGACTCCCCCAGCCAGCCCTTCAGCGCTGCCCAGCCCGAGCTGCCTGGGGCTCCGGTGACCATTTAAAGGGCCCGGGGCTCCGGCCACTGGCGTGGTAGCAGCAGCAGGGGCCTTGAGCCCCAGGCCCTTTAAATTGCCGCCAGAGCCCCAGCGTAGCAGCAGTGGCGGCTGGGAGCCCCGGGCCCTTTTAAATCGCCGGGCCCTGGGGCAGCTGCCCCTTTTGCCTCCCCCCCATCAGCGGCCCTGCCAGTATGGTCGGCTGTGTACTGGCAGCCTCTTTCTCACCGGTATGCCAGGCTGGACAGGACCGGCTTACTTTCTCCTCTGAGGTTGGGACATACATTATTTGAAAATTAACTTTCCATAGGCTTGCAAACGGGATTAGATTTGACCCAGGCCCCCCTAGAGCCCACAAATGAGACAAGGGGTCGCCACTGTGCTGGGTGCTCTATGTGCACACAGTGAGAGACAAGCCCTGCCCCAACAGCTTAGCATCTGTTTCTCATGTTTATGGGTTTTACTCTTTTCCTTTCATTTCTTCAGTCGTTTGTTGGGGACTGGAGCTGATGGTGCTTAGGTGGTTTTAGCACCTGGCCAACCATAGGAAAGTCCAGCTTCATCCTGAGATGGCAGAGAGACTTTACTGTACATAGTCTGTTGCTTTGAAAACAGATTAAGTAAGCATGGTTCAAAGACCGTCATAAATAAAAAAGTGTGTCTCATGTAGTATCCGGATACCTGTGTGCTTGAATAAATAGACAGAGTCCAGAGCAAAGCAATTAAGCTGTGACTGTGCCATTGAATGATTTCAGCCACAACATAACAGACGGAAGAAACAACTGGTGGAAAGATAGTGCCTAGAAATAAACTTAATGAACTCTTACTGCCTGCTTTTTGCTTTCAGAAATATAGTTTTGTAAGTTTGCATGTACCACACAATTTAAAAGGCATTTTAGCAACTGATGTTTTTATAACACAACATTTTTACAGAATGATCTTGTTTTGCTTAAAAAAATTCATATTTATTTCTGCCTGAAATCTAATTTAATTAACATGCAGCTGATCCACCTAATCAGTAAAATGGAAACTTACGCAGGCAGCAAAAACCACACACTGTTTCATTAACCAAAGGGCAGTTTTCTCTTACAAGGAAATGTCATAGGCATTGCTTACTCTGTTTATTTCCTATTCATCTTTACTCCAGCACACATGCTAATAGAAGACATGAAGGTGCTCTCTAACTATCCTATGCGAGTGCTATCAGTTTTGAGCTGACAATAAAAGGCACAAAGAAGTTAGTCAAATATAATTTCTGCAATGTTTGCCTCAATGTTCCAGTATCTGTTGACATAGCTGATGAAAATGTGTTTAACTACTGCTGCCACCTGTACTATGTTAATCTTCCTGCGACGAGGAAAATGTCCAATGAGGTGGTATTGGAGGCGAGCAGATGTAATCTCAAGGAAGACTTCTGCCAGTTTATCTGAGATGTCCCCATGACACAAATAGTTTTCCAAAGGCAGCAGATTCTGGACCAGTTTTCAATGTGTTTAGCTATTACTAATATTTATAGAGTAATTACAGGGGTAATTCACTGATCACACATGGATCTGAAATGTAGTAAAAGCAACATCTTTACGGCTACACGTTGAAAATTTCAGAAGGGTGATTGGCGCAGCTTCCATGATGCTCGCCCGCCACCCCACACAAATTCTTTACCAGCCCAGCTGCTGAATCCTGCAGAAGTCACATAACGAAAAGAAAGAGCATTCAAAAAAATTTGCCAACAAAGAACATTTCTCTATGTCATGGAGTCACTGAGTGATGCTCTGGAACTACTTCATACAAAGCCAATCAGGACTCTAGGGGAGCCTCTTCTCTCTGAGCATACTGTCACAAGGAAAGAAGCTTACACAGCTTCGACCTTCCTGGATCTGACCTCGGAGCATTCAGCATCCCCTTCCACACCGTGTGCTTCCCACAGCAAGTCCACCCGGGCGGGGCTCCTTGGGAAGCCAGAGGGCCCTTCACCGCAACTCCGCAGTCAGACATGACTCTCAGCCAGCCAGTAAAACAAGATTTATTATTCGACAGGAACACAGTGTAGACCAGAACTTGCTTGCACAGAAATCAGTGACTTTCAGCCACGTCCATCTTGGGGAGTCCTGGGCCAGATGCCCTGGACTCCCCCTCTTCCAATGCCCCCAAGCAGACTGCCAGCTTCCAGTGACCCAACCTCAGACACTCCTCTTCCTTGTCTTTGTCGCACTTCCGGAGAGTCACCTGATCGTCACCTCGTTGCATCCCCCTTCTGGGTCTCAGGTTACGAAGGCACCGGTCATAGCATACTTGCAGGCAGCTGGAGCAGCCTTGCCTGCCCCAGAGGTCTCAGCCAAAGTCCTCTATTCCCACCACCAAGGTATTGGTGCAGCACACAGGGAAACTGAGGCACACACACTATTCATGCAAAACAGTAAGACTCACATACAACATAACAAGGGGAAATCCCCACTTCATCACGCTCTACCAAATGGCCAGTAAAATAGATCTTAAATCGTCGTGGCTGCTAAAAATACTGACCTAGCTATCCACAATAACTGGCTCAGAATCACGAAGTCTAATGGCCAGAGCTGCTAGCTTCCCTTAAAAGCAGCACAGGGCAGAAAGTTCAACAGAGGCAGAATGTATATCAAACTACCAAACGCAAATAGCAATTACTATGTTTGGCCAATTTGCATTACTCACTGTCCTCCCACTCCTGGGCCAGATTCTCAACTGGTTTAAATTGCCATGCACTTTACACCATCTGAGGATCCTTGTCCTCTATCCCCTCTTGTAACACTGTAAAATTAATTCCCATTCTGTTTATTGTAATATTTAACTCAAGATTAACTTGTTTTGCATTAGCAAGGATGCCATAAGGTTTTTGCTGTTATTCAGCATTAGCTGATGTAACACTATCTTGGTGTTACCCGAATCTCTGGGTATATCTCTGATACTAATCATATGTCATCTTTAACTCCTTGAGGTACACAGACACCTACGGGGAAATCCTAGCTCCACTGAATTCAATGACAAAACTCACATTGACTTCAGTGGGGTCAGACTTTCACCCACAGTGCATATCCTAAATATATGGTTTCATACTGACCAACCTGTCCTTTACATGGTGGCAGTACATTGCATCTTCTACACTTTTGTGTACCTAGCTATGACTTAAGGTGTGAGGTTAATAGAAGCAAGCACTGCTATTCTAACAAGAAAAGGAGTACTTGTGGCACCTTAGAGACTAACCAATTTATTTGAGCATGAGCTTTCGTGAGCTCAAATAAATTGGTTAGTCTCTAAGGTGCCACAAGTACTCCTTTTCTTTTTGCGAATACAGACTAACACGGCTGTTACTCTGAAACCTGCTATTCTAACAGTGACCTCCTGTTAAATTACCAGATTCCAGACACAGCCTAGGAAGCGTAGATCATGTTGCAAGTGTCACTTTGAGTGCAACACCAGGAGGCATAATGAACTAGTCCTGCTCTCTTCCCACAGAGAAATGGGCAGCGCATAACATTAAATGGAACATTCTGCCTTCAGGGCCATTTAGCTACTCCTTTTTTGGCCCATCTTGAGTACACGGCATGTATGGCTGAACTCAATTAGCAGCTGAAAATAGGATACTGCGGCCAATGAGACAGATGTGAGTGAGGACTTTGCTTTCCTAGAGCTGTTTGCTCTCTCACCTGAACAGAAGCAGCTGGGATCTAGCTGTGTTACCTAGTTACTCTACCCAACCTGTGTCTGGTTTCTGGACAGCTCCTGTTTCTAATCCAAATGACTTATCTCTTTTTAGTAGCTTTAATTCTGAGGCTGTATTTCCTAAGAAACAATTATTTGCTTTCAGGCTCTTTTTTTTAAAATTAGGCAAATTCATTAAATAGGCTAACACCAACAGCTGCCTACTGTCACCCGTGTGAACGTTTGACTGAGGTATTTAAATATGACTAGAGATGTCTGTGGGAAGAAATACCAAGTACCACTTATAGCGGTGTTGTCCGCTAGTATCTAGAGATCTAATACAGGAGCTAACCTGTCCTCAGTGGTAGAGTGGTCACTGGGTGTGGGTTTTTTTAATCCAAAAGTCCCAGGTTCAAATCCCACTATCAGTATCCCCTTTATTTTACCCATTCGAAATTGTAGGAAACATTTGGGGCTTGGTTTGGATATTTATTTCTACACTATAGTGATAGCACCATTTCCACTGCTCTTTCTGTTTTGGTAGGTCTCTGTGTGCAGCGCTAGCTGAGGGTGTGGTTCCAACATCTGTTCTTCTGTCACATAGGGCCAGTATTTATCCATACATATGACCAGTAACTTCTTTTATTTTGGTCTACTATTGATCTCGCTGCCCAACAGAAGAAGAGCATCCCAGCCATATTTCTTAAATTATAGGCGTATCCCAAGATGGCCTTTTTATTAGAGGAGTCCACTTTAAAACAAACATCGCCATTTGCAAATAGTTATCACGCTCAGGTGTCAGAGATCAAGGTATTTGCCTACATTAGGAACAAGCGGTAGTTAATATTTTAGAAACATTGGTGCAGTAACTGATAGCAAAAGCTGACTTTTTACATTTGTTGTTTGACTCTTGAATTATGTACATCCCCTGCATCTCCTGCATCCAGGGTTATTTGTTAACGTTCCCACAGTCATAATGCCAGATACTTCAGCATGCACCTGACATTTTCTGCAAGAGAGAACCCCTGTCTAGACTTCACTAAGTTACTTTATTATAGATTTTCTCACAGTATAATTCAAAGAGACATTTAAACAGCAGGACTCTGTGGTGATTATTATAAGTCAAATTCCTAATTGAGACTGCTGGAGACCCACAGGCCCTTATGTTCTCCCTGGTTCTCTAGTTGAGATTGACTGAATTCAGCCTGTGATGACTCATTGTAAAACACTGGGTCTCCCCTGGCCATAAATCCTGACCTGGACTCACTAGTTATGGAATGGACTAATGTCTAGACCACATTTATGCTATTTGATTGTAATATTGGTATAATGTATACAGAGTATACAGTGTGTTCCCATACTATGTTGGTATCTATCCACTACATACAGCTCTTCTAATAAGGAAAAATGTAATGGTGTATCTGTATTGCCTACTAGGAACCAACTGCACAACATGCAAGGCAGTGCATTTTTTGAGCCGGAATATTGTGAGTTTGCTGTGAACCTATGTGAAACTCAGTGGTTTTTGTTGACAAAATTTTCAAGCAAGATTTTCTTCCAGCATTAGTTCATGTGGAGTCAAATCTCCTGAGTTTGAAGGTTGAACAAAGCTCAGAAGCTCAGACTAAAACTGAGATGAAACCAGTTAGTTTTCCCGTATGGTAAATCAGCCCAAATTCGCTCAAAAGGTTCACAAGCTTTGAGTGAGTTTAAAAAGTTTATGAAAACAAGAATCTTCCATGTGCTTTGAGGTTTTGTAACAAAAGCTTTGAACTCCTCTGGTTTATTACAAGAAATTTAATTGTCAAAAGCTTTTGACCTTGTCAGTAGAAGTATTTGCTCTTCTAGAAAAGATTGGAGGTCCCCCCAAGTTCTTAAGCACAATTTGATCCTTCTATGAAAACATTTATGGTACAGTTCAATACAGCGGCTCAGTCTATGAGGCTTTCCAGATGCGTAGCGGAGTTAAGCAAGGCTGTGTACTTGCCCCAACTCTGTTTGGGATCTTCTTCTCCTTGCTACGGAAACAAGCTTTTGGTTCCTCAACTGAGTGAATCTATTTGCACACGAGATCTGATGGAAAGCTGTTCAATCTTGCAAGACTCAGATCTAAAACCAAGACACGTGCGGCCCCCATCCAACACCTCCTCTTCGCTGATGATGCAGTAGTGACACCCCACACAGAAGCTCATCTTCAAAACCTTACGGACAGTTGTTCCAAAGCCTGTCAAGACTTTGGGCTTCTCATAAGCCTAAAAAAGACTAACATAATGTGTCCAGGAGTTGAGGAAGCATCCTCCATCAAGATCAACAACTATGAACTTGAAGTGGTGAATGAGTTCACATACCTGGAGTTCACTATCACAGTCAACCTCTCACTTGAAACGGAACATCCTCATTGGAAAAGCCACCACGACAATTTCTAGACTGAACAAGAGGTATGGCAATACAACAAACCGACAGAACACACGAAGATCTGTGTGTATCGTGCATGTGTACCGTGCATTTATATGGGAGCAAGACATGGACCTTATACTCTCATCAGGAAAAGAGGTTCAACAGCTTTCATTTGCGTTGACTTCATTGAATCTTTGGAATCTCCCGGAGGGACAAAGTCACCAACACTGAGCTGCTCAAGTGGGCCAGTATACCTAGCATGCAAAGACTCCTCAGACAGAGATGCCTCCACTGGCTTGGGCATATGTGCCAAATGAATGATGGGCGCACCCCAAAGGACATCCTCTACAGTGAATTGGTATCTGGAAAAAGACCCAAAGGACTCCCAAAATTGCGTTTCAAGGATGTGTACAAGCAAGACCTCAAAGAAATGGACATAGATGTGGACAACTGGGAAGATCACACTGAAGATCACAGCCCTTGTGAACAAGAGCTTAACAAAGGTCTTCAGTGTTATGAGAGGAAGCAGACCAGTTTAGCAGAGGAGAAAAAAGCTCGCAGCAGGCAGAGCCCAAAGGGTTGAAACACCACCTTTAAATGTGACAGATGCGACAGAGATTGTCTCTCTCAAATAGGTCTCTTCAGCCACAGCCGTTGCTGCCATAAAACCAACTGAGTAAATCCTTTACCTCTCAGGGGCGCATACCCAGGTCTCTCAAGACTGAACGATGCCTAGTATTACCAGTGTTGGTCTAACACCAGCTAGGAAACAACTGGAAAGGTTGGGTGAAGAAGAACCTACTTAGATACTGCAGTGATGGGCACTACAGAAAAATCCAGGAGTGATACATAGAAGAGCTAATTTCCTAAAATAAAGGCTTGCTGCCCCAAACTCTGCTAGTGATAGAGAGGGCAGTGGGCCAGACCAGATTAATTGTATAAGGTAGGAGTTCCAAGGGAGAGGGGAGGAGATTTGCAAGTGGAACTGGTATAGCCGCAATGTGCTAATTGAAGGCTAATTAACTTAAAGTAGCAGTAGGCCACCAGGTGTTCTGAGCTACATCAAAGAAGGGCCTTGGAAAGCAGCAGAGGGTGTTTTTGTTCAGAGAGTTGGTTAGAGCTGAAGAGACTCTGATTAGATGGTAGAACACCTCCTTTAGTTGTTATGATTCTATTTTTGACTTAATCTAGCAGCATTACCTGTTAGATGGGGAAAGAGCCATTTAAGCAAAAGTCTTCATAATCTGTATGTGAAATATCCTTTTTGTGTTTGTCCCTCAGTGGATTTTTCTCAAAGTGAATAAAGCCACCTGTACAGCACCTTTAGAAGCCATTTTAGTTTGTCTGTCTTTCAGTGATTAATCTGATCTGTTATCAAGAGTTAGTCACTGTTTCAGAAGTTACTGTTTTGTTCCTGATGCTGCCTCTTTGGTATTAACCACATGCACTGGAGGGGCTTAGAGAATAAATTTTTGTTGCAGATAATGTCCCTCAACATGCTTACTCTTGTCACCCCAAAACTCACTCTTCCCTTATTCATTTGCCTAGCAAGGGAACTAACCCACAGTCCCTGGTATGGTGACTCAATGGATAGACAGCACTTAAAGTGGTTTGTAAAATATGTGTGTGTGTGTGTGTGGTAGGGGTGTCTATCATCACCCCCACAGCTGCTCATCCTCCTATTCAGAGATTAATTCTGCCCCCAATCCCACATCAATTCTACCCTCCATCTCTTCTGCCCCTCCAACCCCCATCAATTCTACCCCCTCCAACCCCATCTGTTTTGCCTCCCCAGCCACACCTCTGCTACTCCTGCAGCTCCTTGGGGTTTTTATCTCCTTCTCCCAGGGCTCAGAGGAGCTGCAGTAGCATCCCCTTTCCCAGGCCGTGTGTTGCAGGGAGGGAAGAGGAAGAAAAGAGCCCTCCCATTGCTCACAGCGGGGAGAAGGGAACAGAGCTGCCCTGAACTACTGGGCTATTTCTGTTCCTTCCTCCTCCTCCTGTAAGAATGGCTGCAGGTTGCTGAGGGATGGGGAAGACAGCTCTTCTGCTTCCTGCAGAAGCCCTAATTGGGTGCTCTTCTCCAGAAGGTAGGCAAGCAGGGAAAGGAGCCAATCAGAGGGGATTTTCTCCCCAGGCAGTGCTAAAAACTTGCACCCCTCAGCAAGCCAGTACACTTATTAGAAATTGTATTTCAAGGATCTGTGACCTGGTGCACTTGAAAAATAAGTATTTGGGGGAAGGAAGACAGACACCGAAGGTCTCCTGCAACATCAATAACTTCTCTTTCCTTCTTTCTCAGCACTAAAGGGAAAGCTCTGCCAGAAGGGAGTGAAGCTCAAGCTATGGAGGAGGGACATGTCTCTAAGTAAACTGTGATTGAGGGAAGGCAGTAGTGATCACTTACATGTGCGGTGGTTCTAGTCTCGGGCAGAAATAAAGAACCTGGTGTTCCTCAGTACAGCAGAGGGGTGAGTGGTAGATTTCCTTGTGAACTCTAAACACAAGAGGGAATCAAGCAATAGAGGGAATTCTAAGGGAAGTTATGATGTTTGATTCTTCTCTACAGGCATCTCAAGCCATCACACATGAGCAATAAGGTTGATATATTAGTTATTTTATTTATCTTTGGAAAGTTTTGTTGACCAAAAGGTGGGTGATCAGAATTATCTCCCCAACTTCAGACCTAAGCCTTTATGGAAACCTGGTGGAGTGGTGGAGCAGTGAAGCCTGGCATAACTGAGAATAAGCACAAAGGAGAGTTCAAGGCCTGAGAGGATCATTGCATCTGTCCCCTGAGGCTGATGAACAGAAGATTGAACCATTAAGGGAGAGAATTATTTTTGTATTCTGTTGTGAAAAGCTCCAGACCTGGGCTTCCCCGCTTTAGCAATATGCCTTGTCTCCTGAGTGTTTTAATTCCATCTCAGCTCAGTATCATCTGCCTTGCTGTATTGTGTGCACAAGTATAGGTACAAATGACTCTGCCCTGGGAGAAGTTTACTGGTGTTTAACATTTGCTTAATTAATCATGTACTTGTAAGTTTATGCAAACAAACTTTTCTTGTATTGAACTGTTGCTTAGTGCTACCTGCCCTCTTCTCAAGGACAAAGGGAGAAACAATTCTTCATAGGGGAAACCACTCTGTTACACTGTAAGGCCCTGATCCTGCAAGCACGTATGCACGTGCTTAACTTTGCTCATATGAGTAGGCGCCCTGGCTTCAAAGGAACTGCTCATGTGATATTCTCATGTGAGGACAGTTAAGCATGTAGACAAATGTTTGCAGGATCAAGGTTGTAGCCCTCAATTCTGCAATCAGATCTGCTAGTGAAGACCCCTGCACCTTTGGGGAATCTGATTGAAGTCTTTGTTGTATAAGGTAAATCCACTGCAGAAATATAGGGTCCACATCATATCACTGAAAGTATATTGGCAAAAATGAGGTTGATCAGAAGTACCTGGAGGTAATAAATCCTCCTGGATAGCTATAAACATCTGTAGAAGCTGATTGTAACATAATTCTCCTCACCCTGGATATCATAAGACTCAGTGACATTGTCAGAATGTGAAATTTAAAAGTGAGCATGAAACTCAGTCTTCATTCCACATGAAGACCAGCCTGCCTTATCCTCTTTTGATTTTTCTTTCTCTCTCAGTATTCTGCTGTGTTGTGTGACAGAACATGCTACTCTCATTTGTATGCTTTTCCTTTGTTTGCACTAACCCCTCTGGACAGAGCACTCCCTCCCTGACAGAACGGGTTTGGTTTCTTCCTGCCCTGCCCCTCATGCAGTGATTTCTACCTGTGTGTGTTAAACACAACCCATCAGAATGAGAACTGGGTATAGTGCGACCATGCATCCCATTTTGTCCGGGACAGTCCCTTGACTCTTTATTAAGCCCTGTCCCAGCCATCCCAACTTTTTTTGTTGTCAAAAGTGGGCATTTGTCCTGTTTGCTCTTGCCAACTTGATCGGTTGGCAAGAGCAAATGAGACAAATGCCCACTTTTGTCAAAAAAAGTGGGGTGTAGTGTGGGGGAACGTGGGGGGGGGTGATCGGAGATGCCAGCCCCTTGTGTGTGTGGGGGGGGGGAGGCAGGGTTCCAGTGACCCCAGCCTCGCATAGGGGGGCAGGCAGGGTTCAAGCAACCAGTGATCCCAGCCTCGCTTGATGGGGGCAGGGGAAGGCTCAGGCCAGCCCCACACGGTGTCCCATTTTCCCTTTGGAAAATATGGTCACCCGTCCCTAACCAGGTGTAAATGAGTGTACTTGGGGCAAGGCAGCAAAGAATCAGGCTCAGGGGCTTCCTTTGGGATAGTATTCCAGGGGAGTCGGAACGAGCAGCTGCACAGTAAAACCTAAGGATCTGTGTCCTTCTTGTGTGATTTAAAACAAGGCACAAAACATTGTGTGGTGTCAGAGGAATAGAAAACATTACAAGCTGAAGAGAGAATCCAAATCTGGCTTCATTTCATACCACTGAAGAGGGGGAAGTAATCCCCTAACCTGATGTCAGTTTGTTGAGCAGATCAGGTGTTTTCTCCAATCCCGCGGCTTACTGGGCTATATGGAACTCTCTTCAGAGCTTCTGGGATCTTTTTCGCATCATCTCCAAAAGGGAAGAAATATTATTGATTTAATTTTCTCTTAGTATGGAGACTTAGCAGTTAAGGCCCAGTTCTGCGAGAACCTAGTCTCCTGCAAGACAATGAGCACTTTAATCTCCCATTAACCTCAACAGGAATTGAGGGCACTGTGCAGAATTGTGCCTGAAATTAGCATCACCAGCAATACAGTTAGTGAAAATAGTTTAGGAGGAAGTATCTGACGGGTAGCTGTGTTAGTCTGACAAAGTGGGTATTCACCCACAAAAGCTTATGCTCCAATACGTCTGTTAGTCTATAAGGTGCCACACGGCTCTTTGCCGCTTTTAGTTTGGGAGGGTATGTCCCAAATGTACCATAACACAGTTAGACCTATGCCACATTTTGGAACTTTAAAGAGAGACAGATATTGTCAAGTGGCTTAGGCCTGCAAATGGCCTGCCTTAGAATTGTTGTAACAATTGGTAGAGGAAATACCCAAATGGACTATTTCTAAAAGACTTGCCTGCTGTTCTGTGATCAAGACATTTTTTTTTTAAATGCAGTAGTGACTTTCTGTAAAACCTACAATGGGTTGTGTTCTGCTTCTATCGAGACAAACCAAGTTATTTACACCCAGCAAACTGATGATCTGATCAGTCTCTGAGCAGGCTAATATATTTTTTTTTTAAATGAGGAAGAGAAAAATGACTTAACTTAATGGGGAAAGTGATAATTTCCCAAGCTTCCAAGACAATATTGCAAAGGATGAAGATCAGAACGTAGGGCCTGATTCTTCACTGTACTGGCCCTTGCTTAGTCATTGCAGAAAGGGAGCTTTAGGTTGGACATTAGGAAAATCAAGGTAGTTAAGCACTGGAACAAATTGCCCAGGGAGGCAGTGGAATCTCCATCATTGGAAGTTTTTAAGAACAAGTTAGATAAATACCTGTTACGGATGGTCTAGTTATTATGTAGTCCTTCCTTGAATGCAGGGCACTGGACTAGATGACCTACTGAGATCCCTTCCAGTCCTACACTTCTGTGATTCATACCTGTGCAAACTGCTACCAGAGCTGAATGGTAACATTTTAGACTGGCTCTGAACAAGTGTAAATGACTACACAAAGAGCCAGGCAGTGGAGAATTGGGCCCAACAGTTCTGAATAGAAGTTCTCAGCAATGTCTCTTAAGATCAACTCTGCTTTTCTCCACAGCTCTGCTGCATCATTAGATGGATGCATCACTTTTTTCATATCATCTTTGATCACTTCTGAGTGGATAAATTAGTGTATTGCCTTTCTGAAGGCCAACAAGCTGTAAAATCCCTCATTTTACAGAAATGTTACCTTGTCACTGGCAAATGTGTAAAATGAGCGGGCAGTGGGACCACACTTTAATTTCCATCTGAGCCTCTCCAGAGAAAAGAATAAGTGACAATAAGGAGCACACAGAATCTTAGCTTGCATTTGACATGGCACCTGAGCAACCGCAGTGTGAAAACTGCCCCTTCTCAGCACCCCTCATTCTAGTGTAGTTCTCCTAGTGTGGTCTGCGTGTGTCTCAGAGCATGCTAGCTACTAACACTATAGTGTGACCCACAGCCTCCTAAAGCTAATGACAGTAACTGTCATTAGCTTTAGGAGGCTGTGGGTCACACTATAGTGTTAGTAGCTAGCATGCTCTGAGACACCTTGTTTACCTTCAGGGTGGCTGGATGGCCCATCTTCCTTAAAAGATGATTACTCTCGGACTCCTGCTCAGTTTAATCCCTTCAATCCCTTTCTCAGCTGTCTGTTCAAAATGTAACAAAGACACCTTTTATTTTCATGGAGGGTTGTCACAGAATTTGTCAAAATTACAAACAGCCTATACAAGAGAAAGAGATTATTTCTCTAGCACCACTTTGACGAGGAAACATTTGCTTTACCTTAACCACGTTGCCCCTAATGTAATAACCACCTTCATTTATTTTGTCTTTAGGTTTTCTACTTACATCTGTATGCATTTTCCAGATTAAGACACAACCATGTTTTTTTCTCAGATGGTTGCTTTGAAATAATCCCAGTCTGCAGCGGTCACAGAAAATATTTTTATCCAATCTGTTTTCCCCTTGCCTATGTCTTTTAACTTGTTCCGTCTTCTACAGATAATGCTGTAACTAATATTACTTATATGAGCTAGATTCTGACACACTGACATGTCAAGTAGTAACTTGCTCCACAAATAGTCTCATTGAACTACTCTTGGTGAAAGGTCTAGTCAAGGTGAGTAAAGGTGTTAGGATCTTTCCCTATGTATTCAATTGCTTAACTCTACAGTGTGTCAGAGACCAGGACATGGTCATGTCTTGTGGCTGGAGCAGGAGTCGGTAGCCAGGAATAGGAGCCCTGGGTTAGAGCCAGAGCCAGAGCCAGAAGTCAGGATTTGGGACAAAGGGTCAGAACCAGAGTCAGAGGCCAAATGCCAGAGCCAAGGGTAAGAACCAAAGTCAGAAGTCAGGAATAGGAGCTGAGGGTCATAGCCAGGTTATCTGGAGTGAAGCAAGACTGGGTGAGAGCCAGGTCCAAGGTAGGAGCAGGGCTGGGCATAAGCAGACACAGGAACTAATGCTTTGAGCAGTCACCCAAATGCTGCTGCCCCTGGGTTTAAGATCTAGTCTGCTGACTCTTGCCACCAACCAGGCAGTGCAGCCATTCAAGCAGCCTACCACAGGCCAGCTGCACCTGCTAGGTTGCCCTGAGACTGGCTGTGCTGCAAGTCCTGATTCCTGACACTATGTAATGATACAACTAGGCTGTTACTTGTGTAAGATTTGTGATACTTCTGTGAGAACCAAAGGTTAATTTAGAGGGAGCTGATTAGGCTCCTAGTTGTACTGGCTGATATCCACCCAGATTCTGGCCCATGTTGCTTATTCAAAGAAATATGACTTGGTGTCCTTGTTATGAATTTTATTAATGTTAATGAACAAACAAAAATACTAGCAAGCAAAAACAAGAAAGCATATCACTAGAACTACTATTATTAACATTACTAAATTAAACAAAGAATTAAGCAATACAATTGTCAAATCAACAAATTAGCAATAATACTAGATTAGAATTAAATCACTAAATTAATCAAATCATCATATTAGTGCAACAGATAATTAATCCTTATAAATCTTACAAAGAAATCCAACAAGGGAGCAGTCCACTTGGTTACAAACCACAGCTACAGAACTTTAGCCATGGGGGTCCAGTCAGATCTTAGCTAGTTGAATGTTTTAATATTGTAACCAATTATAATTTAAGGTCTAAATCGCAACCTCAAAACCAATTCAAGATCCTCATTAGATTTCAGTCCTTATATGATGACTCACTCTTTTCTGCGCCTTGCACTCTCTGCCCTCCCACTCCCATCCCAGTCACCCCCAAACACAAATTACAACAATACATACTTTGACAGAACACTGTGATAAGTGGAAGTTTACAACTCTTATCTGGCTGTTTACAATAGAAATAATTCTAAGTGTCTTGGGATCCTTTACAGAATACTTCACTATTATGAATGTAATCAATTATTTGCTGTTTGTGTCGTGGCAGTCATCAAATGCCAAATCAGTTTCATGGCCCCCTCATGCTAAGTGCTTTCATTTTTCAGGCCTAATAATGCCAGGTGCTAATAAAGCCAGAGTGAGTTGAGCGTGCTCAAGATTGGGATCAAGATTTTGGATCTGGATCCAAATTTCTGAAGAGGTTAGATCTGGAATTCCAGTTCAGGACTATTTCGGAAAATTAGCTGAAGACACAAAATTTGGATCTGAATCCAAGTTTCCCAAAGTTGGTGGGGAGGAATAGAGAGAGATTGGATCCACAGCTCTGGTTTGAGCCAATCTTTATTTATTATTTTTGCGTGAAAATACAATACAGATGTTCTCCTCTCAAACTAAAAATTCGCATAGTAGGAACGTCCCTGTTTTAAAATAAAAGTTAAATCAGCTACAAGTTCCCAGTATTAAATCAGCCCCTACAAAAAAATCTAACTCTACCTTTCTGTTTATTGCAAGACCACCTGCAAACATGAGTGACAGCCACTGCCCCCTGTGCAGGTGGTTCAATAAACCAGCTCTTTGTGTCTTTTATCATGTTTAATTAAGGCTTGAGAAACTTGCAGCCAACAGCAGTTGCCATGGCTGTGTTCATCTGTAATTACCATGTCAATCCTTTCTGCTTGACTTGCTGCCAGATGAAAAATCCATAGTAAGCTACAAACTAAAATACAGGACTAGGCTAGCAGCCAAAGGAGTCTTTTTTTGTCCCTGCTGCAATCAGCGGTGCCGCCTCAGAATTCTTCACAAACATTTCTGAATATTTTTATTCTGCAATTGTGTTTTGCTTGTGTGGAGGATTTCATTATTAGTTTCTTCTGAAAGCAATTATACCTCTATTTATTTTTCATACAACAATCAATTTTATTCAGATGCTTGGGTCGCTGAAGAATTTATTTCTGCAAACATCCCAATGTGCTGAAACAAAACATCATGTGTTGCTTGCCTGTCACAGGGCAGTTGACTAATATACATTGTCTACCATACATATATATTAAGCATTAACTATACGTATCATTAAGGTATCAATATAGTAGTTATGTAGCCCAGTCTGGCCTGTACTTTTGTTAGAATTCTGTTCACTTATGCTAAGTATCCCATTGCACCTTGCATTAGCTGAGGTAAGTTTTGGCTTAAGTAGATGGGAAAACTGTCAGTATTTCCTTATAGCAATAGAAAGGGAGTCACCTCACGAATCTATTTATCCTGGTACAGGCCTCAGAGGTGTATTCATGCCCTTTAGTACCTGGAATGCATGTACCTGGAACAAAGATAAGGGTGCATCATGACCTGGCATGCCTGGTGGGTTCAGAAAAAAGATAAGGGATTCACCATGGTGTGACACTTTGTACCTCAAAGTATCACGCTGGAACCCCCATATTCACCACTGTGTTATAATTATGATTTGTGAGGTATCATTTTAAAATTCTTGATGTGTTGAACCTTAATATCCTGTTGGACTGTATGTATCATGGTATGTGAAGTTAAGAAATATTGCTATATGTGTTACTGAAATATGTTGTGAAGTTGGGAAACACCCACAACCAGCCTTTCAGCTGCAACAAAGCAGCAGTTATCACTGCCCAGACGAGCATTAATGGCCTATCCAGAAGAAGCCATTCTCCCAGAGGCTCCTTAGAGAGGTCCATACGCAATGGGGGACTGCCTGACCCCATGGCAGGGCAAGGATATTTCTAGCAGCTGGAAGAAAGTATAAAAGAGGGACAGTGACATCTTCACTTGGTCTTCCCCCATCTCAACACCTGGAAGATCGTCTGAAAGACAAAGGCTTTGAACTTGGGAGATTGGACCCAGGCCGAAAGAGAATTAAGTCTGAGTATTGTGAACTGTAAGCTGCCTGTGACATCTATTAGGGTGAGAGACAGTTTGATTCAAATCTTGCTTAGTCCCTTAAAGTTATAATTGAGACTGCATTTCTATTTTTATTTCTGAGGTAACTAACTTTGATCTCTATACCTGTTACTTATAATCATTTAAAATGTATCTGTCTGTAGTTAATAAATCTATTTTATATTTTAGGTCAAACAGGGTGTTTTTAATTAAAGTCCTTGGGGCATCTCAGCTCAGATTACAAAGGCTGGTGCATGTCCACTTTCCTTTGAAGAAGTGGGGACTAATTAATGAGCGTGCACTGTCCAAGGAAGTGTTGAGCAGTGTAAGATGGCATATTTCTGGGGTACAGGGCTGGGTGGTTGGCTGGTGCCTCTCTCTCTCTATGATTCATGAGTGGCTTATGGAGCATTCATGCAATTTAGCTGGGTGTGGGGCTCCCCATGCTGATGGCTGAGTGATCATAGCACCTGTAGGGGTTTTGCTGTTTGTCACTGGCATAGCATTATGTGAGCTGGGTAGCCCAGGCTGGAGAGTTAAGGGAGCACAGGGATCCCACTGTTCTAGGTTGTACCCCAGGGATCCCATCACACATGGTATCAGAAAAACAAGATAAAAGGCCAATTGGTTGAACCTAGTTTCAAATGACAAATACTGCATCTTTTACTGGTAAACAAGTAGGGTATAAAAAGATGGCTTGAGAGGGGTAACTTTGGGGAGCACACCTTCTGTGTAAAGTGAATGTAACATCACTGCATAGGACTGGTCTTCAGAGACTGATATCATAGAATCTTTTTCCTGTATCTTATTAATAAACTTGACTGATACTGGTTATTTGGTCTCTTGAATATATTTCATAACGAACCAAAGCATGGCCAAGCAATTGACTATACAATTTATCAACAGGGAAAATACTGTTTTAAATTAAATCTTAACTGACCTAGTAAGGGCCCAATTCTGCAATTCCTGTGGAGTCCTGCACATGGAATGTTTGCCAGATCAGGCCCTGAAAATTCACTAGGCCATGGGTATTTCTCCAATAAGAGTCATGGCTGAAGGAGCGCAAAATTATTCTATGTATTCTTTGTAGTACCATATAGTGTCTATGGTCCCCAGTTATGGACCAGGACCCCATTGTACCAGATGCTATACAAACACAGAACTAAAAAAACAGATCCCCTGACCCAAAGACTTCATTTCTTTTTCTCACCGGCCTTCCCAGCTACAGAATGGGCTTTTTCTTTCTCAGCCTTCACCTCCCTAGGCCTGGCTATTCCAAGGGTTCTTTTGCTTTAGGTCCTGTCTGTCCCAGGCCCTCATTCTCTCAGCTACAGGCTCATTCCCACCTGCCTTCTATGCAGTATGGAGTCATACCACCCTCTGAGGACACACCCTCAGACTGACAGAGAGGAGACTAATGAGCTCCTCTGGGCCTGTTCAGCATCAATGAGGTGCACCTGCAAGGCTTGTGCTGCCTGGAGCAGGGAGAGCTTGAAAGGGAAAACCTGCCACAGGAAGAGAGCTGTCTTGCTTTGGACATCACAGGCCGAGACAAGCCTCACTGCCCTAGAAACTGCAGCATGCTCTACAAAGAGGAGCTGGAGGTACACTCCATTTAGACTAAGTCCAAAGAGCTGGCCCAGGAAGACTGCCTGAATTCCTTGCCACCCTTTCTCCTCTTTATTTTTCCACAGACTCCCCTCTCCCGAAGGAAAGAAATTGGGGAGAGGACTTTGTGTGTGTTTGTTTGCTCCAAGGATTCCCCTCTGGGGTGTCTGCTGGTAGGGGGGAAAGAAAGATAGTATAAGGACCTGAAGTGGAGTCTGCAGAGGGCTTGAGGGGACCCCTGTGCTCCCTCCGTGTCATCTGTAATTCCCCTGAAGCATGGGCACCGGAACAGGGGGGCCAAGGGACTAGGGCCCTCCCACTTTTTGAAAGACCTATTCACTTTTTGCCAAGGGCTCAGCCCCCTTCCCCTCCTCTTCTGTGGCCCGGGCCCTGCCCCCTGGCCACGGTGGAAGCTAGCTGGAGCCTGGCCTTTGTAAGAGTGGCCCGGGCAGCTCTGGGGAACTTCGGACCCTCCACCTGCCAGGGGTGAGGGTGCCTGAGAGCAGCCCCCAGCCCAGGCCCCCTGGATGGGTGGAGGGTCCACGGCTCCCCACAGCTGCTCAGGCAGCTCTTACCATGGCCTGGCTCCGGCTCTTCAGTTGAGTGGAAGGTTTCAGGAGTGGGGACATAAGCAGGGTGCTTTTCTCGGTCCCCCCTCCCCACTCCAGCTTCTGGCTTGGCTGGGAGGGTCGGGGGGGGAGTCATGAAGGGAGGGGAGCTTGTGTTCCCCCCCCCCCCCACACACACACACAAACTTTTAGACAGAATCTGTCTCCCCTGCCCTGAAGCTCTCCGAAGGATTCCAGCCCCTGTGAACAGGAAAAGGCAGCAGGAGAATCCTGTCAACCTGTTACACCACCCCAGTCACTCAGGACTCTGAACAGCACATTACTGGGGGCTCCTAGGCACTACCACAATACAAATGAATAACAATGATTCATAGCTAATTCAGGCAAGCTTAGCTAGCAGTGAATGGCACCTTGCTCTTAGCAGTTGCACTCCAACAGCAGTAGGAATTGCTATGCTGGGTCAGTCATCTGTCTAGTCTTGTACGCTGGCTCTGACTGTAGCCATTAGCCAATGCTCCAGAAGAAAGTGCAAGACACCCCACAGTGGATGTTTATGGAATGACTTGCCCACACGGGGGAAGTTCGTTCCTAACACAAATCAGTGAGTGGTTGGCTTTTGCCCTGATGCATGAGGCTTTGTATCACTTCTTAAATCAAAACGTTACCCTATCTAACATAACTGACCATTCTTACTATCAGTATAAATGTCTGTTGAAATCCTGTTATCTAGATACGTGGGTTTTCTAACCCTACAAAATCATTGGCCTTACTTATGTCTTGTAGCAGTGAGGTACAAAGACTAATTATATACTGTGGAAGGGGGTTGGGGGTAAAGCTTCTAGACTCTAAGTTCTCTAGGGCAGAAAATCTATTTCTTCATCTTTGTTACAGGCCTGTAGTTGCTACCTCTTCTGTATCATATCCCCTTAATTTGTCTCCTCTCCAAACATTTTCATTTTTTCAATATTCAAGACTCTCTGTGTCCCAATTGTATGTGTTTGCCTCCTTGTGAGTCCCTGCTATTTCTTCTGTATGTTTTTTAAAATAAGGTGACCAGAAATGAACACATTACAACGGGTGAGGGGAAACCATTGATTTATATAATGGAGTTATATTCCCAGGAATCTTAACATTTTGCTTGCTTTTTTAACTGCCACCACACATTGAACAAAAGTGTTCATTGAGCTTTTCACAATGCTGCCCAGAATCCAGCAATATGCATGAGTAGTTCAAATTATTCCCTCCAACATACTATTGCCTTGTATTTGTCAATACTGAATTTCATCTGACATATTGCCCAGTTGCCCAACTTTGTTTGGCCTCTTTGAAGTTCTTCACATCTGCAGATGTTACCAGTTCATGGCTGCCCTCTTTTCCAGATCACTTATAGAGCTGTAGATTAATCGCAGTTAACTCGCACAATTAATTCAAAAAAATGATTCGCGATTTAAAAAATTAATTGCAATTAATTGCAGTTTTAATTGCACTGTTAAACAATAGAATACCAGTTGAAATTCATTAAATATTTTGGATGTCTTTATACATGTTCATATATATTGTATTCTGTGTTGTAATTGAAATCAAGGTGTATATTATTTTTATTACAAATATTTGCACTGTACAAATGATAAATGAAATAAATAGTATTCTTCAAATCACCTCATACAAGTACTGTAGTGCAATCTCTTTATCATGAAAGTGCAATTTACAAATGTAGATTGTTTGATTTTTGAGTGCAGTTATGTAACACAAAAAAAATGTAAAACTTCAGAGCCTGCAAGTCCACTCAGTCCTATTTCTTGTTCAGCCAATTGCTCAGACAAACAAGCTTGTTTACATTTACAGGAGATAATGCTGCCCTCTTCTTATTTACAATGTCACCAGAAAGTGAGAACATGCATTTGCATGGCACTTTTGTTGCCGGCATTGCAATATATTTATGTGCCAGATATGCTAAACATTCATATGCCCCATCATGCTTCGGCCACCATTCCAGAGGACATGCTTCCATGCTGATTATGCTCGTTAAAAAAGAATGTGTTAATTAAATTTGTGACTGAGCTGCTTGGCGGAGAATTGTATGTCCCCTGCTCTGTTTTACCCACGTTCTGCCATATATTTTGTGTTATAACGGTCTCGGATGATAACTAGCACATGTTGTTCATTTTAAGAACACTCACTGGAGTTTTCATAAAATGCAAAGAAGGCACCAATGTGAGATTTCTAAAGATAGCTACAGCACTCAACCCAAGGTTTAAGAATCTGAAATGCCTTCCAAAATTTGAGAGAGACAAGGTGTGGAGCATGCTTTCAGAAGTCTTAAAAGAGCAGCATTCCAATGCGGAAACTACAGAACCTGAACCACCAAAAAAGAAAATCAACTTTCTGCTGGTGGCATCTGACTCAGATAATGAAAATGAACATGCATCGGTCTGCACTGCTTTGGATTGTTATCGAGCAGAACCTATCATCAGCATGGACGCATGTCCCCTATAATGGTGGTTGAAGCATGAAGGAACATATGAAACTTTAGCACATCTGGCACTTAAATATCTTGTGATTCCGGCTACAACAGTGCCATGAGAATGCCTTTTCTCACTTTCAGGTGACACTGTAAACAAGAAGAGGGCAGCATTATCTCCTGCAAATGTAAATAAACGTGTTTGTCTGAGCGATTGGCTAGACAAGAATTAGGACTGAGTGGACTTGCAGGCGCTAAAATTTTACATTGTTTTATTTTTGAAAGCAGTTTTTTAGTACATAATTCTACATTTGTAAGTTCAACTTTCATGATAAAGAGATTGCACTACAGTACTTGTATTAGGTGAACTGAATAATACTATTTCTTTTGTTTTGTACAGTGCAAATACTTGCCACCAAAAAAAATAAAGTGAGCATTTTCCACTTTGTATTCTGTGTTGTAACTAAAATCGAAATATTTGAAAATATCAAAAATATCCCAAAATATTTAAAATAAATGGTATTCTATTATTGTTTAATAATGCGATTAATTGTGCGATTAATCACATTAATTTTTTTAATCACTTGTCAGCCCTACTTATAAATATATTAAACAACACCGGTCATAGTTTGGAACCAGGCGGCATCCCCTCTGATAACATTTTGCCAGTCCCGTTTAATCTTATAGCAGTTCTCCAGCTTTTTAGTTTGGCAGACACCTCAGAAAGGGTCAGATTCTACTCCTTTTGTACTCAGCGGGAGTTTTGTCATTAAATTCTGTGGGAGCATGAGCAGACCCAGTGGAGGCAATTTTTCTGATGGGCCCCCGACCCTCCCAATGCCTACCTAATCTCCAACTGCTTGGTTCTCAAAACCTTTCGTTCCGTGGACCACCACTGCTCAAATTACCTTAGTTTGAGAACCACTGACTCCATCTGTCCTCCTTGCACTGCCGGAACTCAGTCCTGGTATACTAACTCCAACCCTGCAACTGCAAGCAGGTACGCATGCATGCACACACATACCTCAGTATTACAGTCTCAGCTAATGAGCATTCCTGATGTTACAGTGCCCTTCCTGTCTGTACACCTCTCTGCAGGCAATCTGTGTTGCCTTACATCTTTATTGATTTTTGTAAAACTGCACACAGTAAGTCCAAAAATGATACAGAGGGCAAAAAACCCACATATGAATAATAATCAAAGGCAATGCTTAATAAAACTTGGAAACCAGTTATGGACAACAGCTATCTTGCCACTCTAATGGTTGATAACTGTGTAAAAATATCTCCCCTGTGGGAGATTAATTTTTTTCCAACAGGTTAAATTACAAATGTAAAAGGTTACCGAGCTATTAAAAAAACAAAGAAAAATGCAAGCTGTGTAATGCATGCTCTCTTAAAGGACTCGTAAAAAAAACCACTTGAGTAACAATCAAAGCATAGTAGAGATTTAATTTAAGTCTTTCTGTTAATTTATCTTACCTTTAAATGTCCATTTCTTTCTGTCTTTTAACTAAATTGTGTGGACTAGTAGGTGTCATAACAGAACTCACTCACTAAAATATACTCTGTGTGTGTGTGTGTGTGTATATATATATATATATATAACATATCCAGTTTTAAGGAAAGAATGCATTTAAAGAGATGGGGCGGAGTTTGGGATATAAATATAACATGTATGTACATACACACATATATATTATGTATATACATGCATATCTATCCCTAATTTCTCCCCATGTCTTTGACATGCACTTTCCCAGTAAAGAAAGAGCCCACTGAGAATATGCGTTGAGGGTTAAAATCCTGACCTTACTGAAGACAATGGGAGTTTTACCACTGACTTTAAATAGAGCCCAGATGCAACCGTAAATCTCTACATATGCAAGAACACAGGTCAAATGAATGGGAATGTTAACATATGATATATTAGTGATATTTATGATGTTTTGAGTGTAATGTATCTATCTAATAATCGGACTGCGACTTCTCTAAACACCCCCATGCATAGAGATTTAAAGTTATCATCTTTACCATTTAAAAAAAAAACTTAAAAAAACATTTTAACTTAAAGTATTAATAACCATCATTATCTTTGTCCTTGGTGTGCATTTTCTGCCATTTAAATATATACAAAAATATCCACATAAACTTACCTAACTATATTATGTTAATTAGGCCCTTTACAGCTTATTAAAAGTGATTCTTTAACTTTATCTCTGGGAGCAGCTAAACAACCAAATCTCCTTAGCTTGAAGGTTACATCAGGGTATTCTGGAAAGCGCCTGGAATTCCAAAATAATTTAGGAAAGAATGTCTCTACACAGCTGAGGGTGTAATACTATCTCTGTCCTTTTCCCTCTTAGCTGGAAAAAAGGTTTTGCTCAGAATTTTTAAAAATATCCTACATTCTGAAGTGGTTCTGTATTAGAGCTAATGAGAGGTTTTGGATGTTTTTCCCTTCCTCTTTGTTTTCTCAAGGGCCTCAGAATTGTTTCTTCCTCTGGAATGCAGAGGTACATCTGCTCCACATCAAAGCTGACTAGACATTTCTCTACCCTCTGCCATCCAATATTTTCAGTACGTTCTCTGCTCTTTATGCTCAATTTTCTCTTTTTTTCATTGTTGGCAAGCTTAAAGGATTTCACTGAGATCTGCTGTTGCTATCCTTTCTTTTAGGAACATATATGCAAGTATCTTTGTTATTCAAGGATCATCAGAACAGTTTCTGACGAACTCTAAGCAACCTAGCATGTAGCATTATTTCCTAGAGCTGTTACTGATATCATTTCCAGCATAAAGTCTCATCATGGCTGTTTGTTTTATTAGCTTTTGTGAGCTTTGATGCAGATATCCAGATGGATTGTAGTTTAGATTACAGAGAAACCTTTAACCTTGACAACAGCACACTTTGGCCTATATGATGCCCTTCTTTAGTTTAAAGCACAGAAGGTGCCAAAATCCACAACAAGATGTGACAAATCAGGATAACTGTTTACAGGGCAGCATACTATTATCCTTACAACAATGAGAATACTCCTGAGTGCTACAGTAATAGTCTAACCCACTACTTACAAGAGCAACAGTGCACGTTTGGGGCGATTACTGTAGCGTTGCTCTGTAAAGGCAGAGCCAAAGGAGAAAACAGAATCAAGAAGTTGTATGACTACAAAGTGAAGCGGGAGTACCCAAGGTAGGTTAAAGCTGTTAGAGAAGCTCTGATAATGCACTTCTGACCAATGTTCCATCAGCTATACTGACTAAAACTAGTACTACCTTCTCCTTAAGTGCAGCAAAATCTGCAGAGCCCTCAAGAAATACAGTCCACTTTGCTGTGATCTGTATAAGCTTGGTGCTCTGTTGCATTTAGGTACATAACTTGAAGGACTGTGCACAGATCCTCAACTGGGTTGCCTAATGCTGAGGGCTGGATTGTTTTGTTCAATGTGTTTTTACTGTGTGTGGCTCAGTAGCAAAAAGTGTTGATAGCGCCATGCCAATTAGGAAGCTTTGGCCACTTATAAATTACTTTTAGGGCATGAGCTCCTTTTCTCCTCTCCTTCTAAGGCAGACCAGTTCACTCATTGTTAATTGTATTTCTGTCCCCCACCTGAAATGGATTCTGGTTACCCATTCTGTGCAAAAAATTACAACACAGCTGGATTTCTTCCTGTCAATGGACATATCTTCCAGGATTGATATTCTTTGAGCACAGTCAAATATATTTACAAGGAATTAGCTTTCTGTCATTCAGAAGTTTGAACAAAATCAATAAATATTGTAAGAAGAGAGAGAAAATTCTGGGGGCAATTCTGGTTTTGCAAAACTTTGTTGGTCAGGCTTTGGCTTGGCAAACTTAAGCTCAAAACTTGGGGTGGTTCAGAGCTGAGCCCCTTTTATGTGAACCCTCTCATTTGGGAGTTCCAAACTCGTTCTTGTTTTGGCCCAGATGTGTTCAGTAAATGTATTTGGTTTGGGGTTTTTTTTCTCTTGCCTTTCTTGCATGAGAAGTCAGCTCACCAGTACCCATATTACTCACAAGTCTGATCTGCCTTGGAAAGTTTAGTCAATCTAACAAGTAGCTTGGAGAAATGCTTGCTATGAGAACCTGCATAGAATCAAATTTGCAGCTCTTCTGGGCTGTGTCTTGCAAGGGGGAGGGGTTATTGTAATTCCCACCTGCATTACTTTTTGTGCTTCATTTTCCAATCTGTTGTTGCTTCTCACTGGAAAACATAAAGGCTTCATGCTATCATGTTTTCTTCTCTTATCTAGCATTAGACAAGCAGTAATTGATGAGATTCCATTACTGGGTCTCATCTGAAAGCTGTTATCTGTTTCACTGGGCTATTATTCTGCCTTTGAGTTTGGGGCTAGAGCTCACATTCTTTAGTGTCTACAAGGAACATTTTGTTTCATCTTGTTTTTTACATTATTTTGTTCTTCATTTCATTGTGGGTTTTCCAGAGCACAAATAGTTGGAATATGCCACCTATGGGCCTGAGGGAAGCTTGCAAGTTTTAATAATTGACTACTCAAGACAATATTATTGTTTGTTTATAGACTTTGAAAAGGGAGATGGGAAACCTGATATATGAACTCCAGTCCAATATCTTGAAAGCGCTTCTCTTTCTAATTTTAAACAGTCATAGCTATACAAACATATGCTGTTCATAAGAACAAAAAATTGTCCCCTTTACTCTTGTTGAACTGTACCTTAGTCTGTTAGCTTGTAAGTGCTGCTCAACAGGAGGAAAGATTCTCTGGTCTGATATTTTTATATTAACTTTGCAAGGTTTTGTTTGTTACGAATTCATGGCTGATTTTGCACTCTTCTACACAAGTGTCATGGTTCTTGCACCTGCCTGACAGTAAAACTGAAACACAGTGGCCCACCAGAGTCAATGGGAGTTGTAAATGAGAACTATATTTGGTCCTTAGAGGCCAATCAGGCAGGAAGCTAATGAGAATTTTGCCTGAGTCAGAGCTGCATAAATTAAGGCCTTTATAAAGGACACCCATAAATCCCTTAAAGTTTATTCTGAAGATGCAGAACACTGAAAAATAGGGAATCTTCTAAGATTTACATAGTGATGAGCCAATAACATATTTACTAAGGGACAAATTCCAATACCCTTACTCACACTGAATTAGTCCCGTACTTAGAGATTTCAGTGGGGACTACCCTAGGAACAAGTTACTATTCAGCATAAGCAAAGAGAGCAGAATCTGGCCTCATCGTAGGACATGAACCTGTAGCTCAGACGCCAGTGGTACTCCACCTGGAACGCTACCCTGTCACCTAGGGGAGTGGTAAAGAGCTACAAAATAATTGCAGGGAAATCCTGACATTGCCTCACGATGGCACATCATCACTGTGTATTAACAACAGAAGATATTACAATGCAGGTCAGGGCACCACAATGGGAGCAAGAAGTGCTCAGAATTTTCTGAAAAGCACGCCCAAGCTGTCTCAAGTTGGTCCCTGTAATAGTTGTGCCAGCCAAAATCAGTGGCCACTGTCGAAAATGTTGGCAGAGCACCTTGTGCTCTAAATACTTCATACATTTTTTTTATATCCATGGTTGGACCTGCAGTCTTGGGCATGCAAAACAAATCAGGCCCATATAAGGACAGAGTAGAACCCGAGTAAGAGCCTAAAAATCTGGTGCATATTATTTGTAAGCTTTTATGTACTGCAGTCTAATTAAAATGTCTAGCGCTTACATAGCATCGCCTTCTAAGCACTTTACAAGCATTAACCAGCTATTCATCACCAGCACCCCTGTTAGCAAAGGAAGCTCATGCTGCACATGACATAGGGGAGCCTTCCTCCAGGGCTATTCACTGGGCCAGCCTCATGACCACTCTACCATGTCTTTGTGGTTGGCATGAAGAGGCTCTAAGGCACCTGTGAACCTGGCCTGGTGGACCTGGTTTTCCTCTCGCTCTCACGGATTTTACATACGTCCATTGAACTCAACTGATGTCCTGAATTACACTTACACTTGAGTTACACTCATGCGAGAGAAGGCTCAGGCCCACTGTTTCCCATACTACCTGTAGTGGGCCAACTTCTGCTCTCAGCTGCACAGGTGCAAGTAATTACAGAGGTGCAATGGAGCAACTCCATTGAAATCAGATGGAATTAGGCCAGATTTCCAGCTATATAACCAACAGCAGAAATTGGCCCAGTATGTTCATAAATATATTGGCCAACAACTAATACCATAGTTAGAAGGCCTACGTCCCATTTCAGAAATGACTTAGGCACTTAAGGCCAGATTTTTAAAAGAATGTGGGCATCTAAAGATACTGATAGGCACCTTACTTGGCTTTTCAGAAGTGGCTAGGTGCCTAAAAATGGAGTTCATGGGATTTGACTCTTGGTCTTTCACATCCTGAGCCCTGAGAAGTGCAAGTATTGCAGAGGACATGATCACAACTATGAGCGGGATACATCGTGCTGCAACCATAGCAGCCTTTCGTGGCTAATCTGGGTGGGAGCCTGGCTTCTGGTCTTGACTGCATTAGCTCAGGCCCAAAATGGGGGGAAAGGTTGCTGGAAGGCTGTTCCCTATCAGACAGGAGACACCTTCAGAGGAGAGAAGAGTTTAGAGAGGGGAGAAATTCAGCCTGTCATTAATCAACAAAATTACTTCTTGGATGGTGCCTTTCACTCCCCCTCTTCTCTAGATCCAATACCAATGGCACCTTCGCGCTTTACAGGGCACTGTGTATGTGCCAATGCATTCTTTGGTGGCTCAGTCCGATGTGCGAGAGACAGTCCTGCCCACAGGTAGGGCATACCCATTCATAGAATCATAGAATATAAGGGTTGGAAGGGACCCCAGAAGGTCATCTAGTCCAACCCCCTGCTCGAAGCAGGACCAATTCCCAGTTAAATCATCCCAGCCAGGGCTTTGTCAAGCCTAGCATTCACTAGCAATGCTCTGAATCCAAGCAGCAAATTCTGTCCTCCTCTGACGCCGGTCATCACAAAGCTTGTCCAGTCCGCCTCGCAACGCCTCTCTCCATCTACAAGCTGCCTCCGTCAACCAGAGCGGCATTCTGCACTCCTTTCCCAATCATCCACAGAGATTCCAAAGGACAGTAAGTCACCCTTGCAAGCATCCCGAAATCTGCACAGCAGTTGTCTCTCTTTCTAGACCCTTTGCAAGCTTCAGAGTACAGCACGCTCTTCGGGATCCTGTAATCCGGCATTTGCTTAATATGTCCAGACTCCAAGCCACTGAATCTCTTCTTACTAATCAACATTACCATGAATGACATACTAGCATGATTTAACACTTTCACATTTGCCACCCTGTCTTGCCATCTTGAAGAATTTTACGCAAGCATCTGATATGAAAGCTGTTTAGTCTTTTTGGTATGCTTCACATAGGTCATCCATGTTTCTGAGCCATGTAGAAGAGTGGATAAAACATATGTCTAGGTCCATACTTCTCCAAAACGTGGGTTGGGTCAGATTTGGGGGTTTGGATGAGCCAATTGTACAGGTAGGGGAAAAGGGTTGGCTAGAGAATCTAATGCCTCTTTTCCTCCCCTACAGGATATAAGTAACCCCTTCACTGGAGAGCCTCTAGAAAGCTGGAGAGACGAGGGCTCTGGGGATTTTAGTTTTGGTCCATCTTATCTTCTATTCAGCACACTATTTTTCTGTAATGTTATGTAAGACTTGGTACAGACCCATGACTTGAGATCTACTGATCTATACGTTTTGCTTTCCAGCACCTGACATTCAACATAATTTTAGCAGCTTTTGCCCCTTTGGCTTATTTCCCAATAATATAGGAGAGCTCTCGAGATGTCCACTCTCCCTCGCTTTCAAATTTGTTTGAAACAGAACTTGGGCACATGGTTCTGATTGGTGAATGCGGTGCTCTTATAGTGTATTTATGTAATGTGTTCTGGCTAAGCAAAACGTTTGTACTACTCAAGAAGCTTAGAGTGGAGGGGCGGGTGGACAGAGGCAGGGAAAAGGTCACCACAGGTGTCCGGTCAACAGTCCCCTTTTAACTTAAAATTCTACAGAAGAGAGAACAGCTGGCTTTACAGATAATAAAAAGTAATGTTTTAAAATCACCACCCACACTGCTGATTATAAATGACAGTGGCAATATTCCTGGCAGTACCAGTTTCTGCCAGGTAGTGTCTGAAGGACACTACCTTTTTTATGGACGCTGTTCTGACACATCTTGATTTTTGTGGCCACTCTAGTGGCTAAGGGTTTCTGATTCATTGCTGTTACGTTTTCCCTTGAGGACTTCCAGATGTATGTTAGCCTGATAAACAGGCTTTCTGAGAAGGCAACACAGGATACTTCTGGGAGTCCTTAGGGGAAATACTTCACAATTTCAGTAATCGTATTAATCTGTTAAAGGGACAGGAATACGGCAAGTTCCTGTAACTTTTATACATGCATACTTTAAAGTTAGGGTCAAGGAGAAAAGAAGAGCCAAGGTAAGGAATGCTTCAGATTTTTCCAACCTTTTTCTAGCCCAAATAAGATTTCTCCAGAGTGCATCACTTACTCTGCAGAAGATGGCTGTAAATCATATTGCAAACACTTTAAAAAAATGTTTTGCTGTTTGATTTGCTGCTTGTTCTTATTTCTTCCACTGCAGCATTGCTAATGTGAGCACAAGGTAGAAATCCCAGCTGCAGAGTATACATAGTATAAAACTGTAAAGTTCATTAAAAGTATAGACTTTCAAAACATGAAGCAATCAACACATTTGTGAAAGCAATAAAAGAAATAACAGTGGGGCAACTGAGACTTTGCAAGGGTGTTCACGGAGCAATGAGCAAAGCCCAAAGCTCCTGACCTACCAATCTCCTGCTCTGAATCGTTAGACCCCTTCGCTTTCACACTGGATTTAGCTCCTTCCTGTTAATATTGATGGAAGTTAAGCACCAGCATAGAAAGAAAAATAAGCCCCCTCCATATAACAGTTCTATTGTAAATCATTCTCACGGTCCTTCTCAGACCATGTACTAAAAAGTTCCTTCATCATTCTTCTGTTTGCTCAGTAGCTCTATTTCTAGTTCAGGGGCAGCAGTAGATTAATGCAATGGCAAATTGCTGTGTAAGAGCAAACTTGCACCTTCTGCTGATTTTCCTTCTGAAGATTGAGGATAGACACCAAATCTGTGTGTGTGTGTGTGTGTGTGCATAGACAAAGCAATGCTCTACTACGCTAGATGATGATGTACATAGAAATGTTAAAAAGGGAAGCTGTAGAGGATACCACTGAGTACCCTGTCTTTGACTACAAGTGTGCCGCTATGAAGGGCAGTCTGACTTGCTTTTCTCAGGCCCAAACCCACAGGGTCAGCACCCCAAAGTTGCATTCACTTCAATGGGAGTTGAAGGTGCTCAGGATTTTGCAGGATCGGGCACAGAATAAGGGACTGAGGAGGGGGGTGAAGGAGGAAAGTGAACATAAAGTGAGAGACTTCATATGTGCAGAATAATGCAGTCCATCTCTTGTAATGGACACTAGACCAGGAAGTCTCATTTTTGCCAGTAATGGGATGGGTGCAGGGCATGGACCAGCATTCATGTTGCACTCACCATCAGTGCCTGACCCGGCCCAGGGAAGTTAATGATCCAACCAGCAGACCAAATTCAGTGCTCAATCCTGGTCATGTGCCACAAGAGGCACATTGCGCATACGCTAAGGAGGATGAGGTGGGTTAAAAATCAGCACCGGGATCAACAAATGAGACAATGATAATGGTCCAGAAACAAAACCACCTAAGGTTGATGGAACCAAAATGTAGTATAAGTTACCTTTCAGAGGAGGAGACCTGCAGATTGAGAAGACAGATGAGCAGGCTCTTGGGCCTAAACCTGGGGGAGTTCAGCAACTGTGGGTAATTAGCGTGAGGCTTTCAATGTTTATGTTGAAGAAATGTTTCAAAAGCTATGAGAGGAACCCTCTACCTTTACCAGGATTTTTTTAAGCGCTAGCTGCCAAATATGGCTGCATTATCACAACATGTGCCAAATGCTGCTTTCACTTACACCTACACAGTCAGCTTCATGGGGTACATACACACTTCATTGGGGTCTCATTGTTGTGAGTGAGAGCAGAATTTGGTCTGCAATAGAACTGAAGGCTCTGCTGGTGTTCGCATCACAGCCTCTGATTTTGAGGCGTTTGTAACTCGACTGTAAAAATTCACTGGCTGCTGAAAAATGGGTCGAAGTTCAGAAATAATTGGTTTTGTTGGGATTTTTAAAAACTGGTTCAGATCAGTGCTTGACTGGTGCTTCAGTGTCAATCTATCAATTTTATAAGTGATAAATGATAAATGTCTGGGTGCCTCACTGTACAGTTAAGAAAACCTGGCCCCTACCCCAAAGGATTTACAACCTAATTTCAGACATTTGGTGTCTTTTTGATATTTCCAGATAAACTGAAGTTGCTGAAATATTAGTGATATAAAAAGGGGCCAGGGCACGTGCACAGGAGCTACATCTATAGCAGGTATTTTGGGATGTGGTTTTCAAAGGTACGGATGAGAGTTAGGTGTCTAGCTGCCTTTTGTGCCTTTGAAAATCTCCCTCTTGCTGTTTTCTGGATCCGAACACCACGCAAATGCATAATATAATCAGTACTGCATTTTCTCATTATGGGTGGTTCTCTTTAGTTGGTAGTTATCACCGGCTGTCACAGGCTTTGGCAGTGCCAGCTGTGCTGGTTGACTGTAACCCTGGGTATGTCTTCGCAGCATTTTGGAGCAAGTGGGATTGAGCCTCCCAGCCTGGGGCAACGCACTCTGGCTAGTGGGGTTCGTGTTAGCGCTCTAAAACTAACGGTGGAGACAGTGTTTTGAAGTTGAGGGTCAGGCTGGAGCCCAGACTCTGAACCTAAGGAAGAGGGTGTCACCGTGCTGTCACTGAGGCCAAACTCAGGCTGGCCCAGGGCAGTCTGCAATGGGTATTCCTTTCCAGACAGGGCATCACAAAAACTGCAGCTGCACTAGTTCAGCCTATCCTCCTATCCACATCCCACAAGGTAGTGCCTGGAGACTGGGAATTACCCCCAAAGTTCCTGCTTTCAGCAGCAGAGTTGTGTTCTGTCGATAAGTGATTCAGAGCTCCTAGAACACACTGGTGCACCCTGGCTATAAGGCATGCAGCCTGCGGATTATGACCAACAGGCTCAGTGGGGGAAAAAACAGTGTTGTAGTTTGAGTGCATTGAACTTTTGCAGGACATGGAATAAATCCTGCTCACTTTACTCATGTAAGCTGAGCAGGATTTTGCCCCCAGTGAGATAACTAGCAATTTCATGTAACTAATATTTCTTCATTTAGGCCTCAATTCAGTATAGCGCTTAAGCTTGTTGTTCACTTTAAGCATGTGTTTAAGTCCATCCCTAATCAGGAGAGCACTTAAGTCCCAATAAAGTTCATAGCACTTAAGCATGTGGTTAAGTGCATTGGTAAATTGAGGCCTTAGGCTCAGTCTTAACTCTTGTCCAGTCAGTTGCAACTAACTTTGGCTTCAAAGGGAATTGCATCCATTTAGTTGGAGATTAGGTCCTCCTTTTGAGCAGGGGGGTGGACTAGATGACCTCCTGAGGTCCCTTCTAACCCTTATATTCTATGATTCACAGGTCAGTTTGGTCCTTAGGGCCTGATTGTGAGCTCAGTGACCTTACACCAGTGTAAGCCTGGAGTCAGCGAACTCAGAGTCAGGCCTTGGTATAGGAGACATTCTTAAGGGAGATCCTAAACTGCTGTAAATCAGCATAGCTCTGCTGATGATTTGGCTCTTAATCTCCATTAGTTTCACAACAGCCCTTTTAGAAAAGTTTCTCCTCTTCCATGCTGGCTGGCATCCGCTAAAAGCACTGTGTGAGCAGAGCAGGTTTTGAAAACTGCTTCATGAAAACTGCTTTAAGACACGGTGCATTTCAGTGTGGACAGGGCCAAAAAGAGTATGGAGCTGATGGAGCAGAGCATGGAGATGGTGGAGCAGAATGTAACATTGGTCCTGGAGGAAGGGGGTCCCAGGAAAGAAAAAGAAAAGGGAGAACTTAACAGCATGCTTTCTTTTAATTTGAAAAACTTTTCCATAGTCCAGCTGGTTATCTGAAACTAATAGAGGTGACAGCCTGGGCCAAAATCTCCTCTTACACTGGTGTAATACCCATTAGAGTCAACAGGGAGGAGAATTTGGCTCTGTGTTTTACTTCAGGTTTTGTGTTTGAGGTGGGAAGGTTTTTGATTTTAAGAACACATATGGAACAGTATAAAGCTAAATATTTAAACACATGAAGTTGCCTTTTTTGTAGAAATTATTCAACGTGGCAGCGTGTGATGTGAAAATGTAAAATGTGTATGAACCTGCCCAGTCTGTGTGACAGTGAGTTACTGTTGATGGAAGTTCAGAAACAACGCCTGGTGGAACAGGCAAATGAAAGAATTCCTTTCATAACATCTGCCTACATGAGGATGGTGGAATTTAAATCTGCCGAGAGCCTGCTTTAACTCTCTCTGCTAACTTTTTGGCATTTGCCTCTTTTCTGGGAGATAAGAACATATTTACAGTGCTAGTTTTGCAATTACTGATCCTCTTTACTTTCTTTCATGACCTTTAAGGGGATGTGCAAAACAAATTCCTTTGTACAACAGCAAAACTCTTTAATATGTGTAGGGGTTCAAAGAACAAATACCATCTTTGCCTAACTCCCATGTTAGACCCATGTAACTCTCAACTATTTTATAAGAATCCTAGTTGCACACTATGGAAGTAAGGGCTCATATTGTGAACCAAGGACGTTAATCTAGACTCTAGATTCTAGAGCATTGCAAAAATGTAGAGAAAGGTAGATCTTGAGTATGTCAAAGAGTATGTGTACAATATAAAATTCTGCAGAGTATGCCTTTTATTTTGGCTTCATGAAGCATTTATAAATTTCTTTAGTGTTTAAAAAAAGATTTAGGAATATTATAAGTGTGCAAAGGACAGCCTGTGAACTGTTTGTGAACCAGGGGGGCATCATTTCAGAAAATCTCAAGGGTGGGGACAAAGTTACATCAGCATATAGAACATTATATGTGTTCTCTTATATCCTGTGGTGTCTTGCAACTGGCCCCCCATAGCAAATGATGCCCCTATTGTGAAATGGTTGACACTGGTTTTCGTGTTTCCAAATTGGTCACCCAAGTATTCTTGGGCATGTAGAACACATGTATGGGATTCTGAATATATTTGTGTTCACCCAAATATTGGAGAGAAGTTTCAAAGCTTTGTGAAGTCACACCGTCTAAAGGGCTGAAGTCCACGTGGATGGAAAAAGATCCTTACTGAAATGTTTGTGAATCTTTTTACAGTATTTAACCAGCTGTAATGAAATGAACAATGGGTCAAATCCTGATTCTCTTCTGAGCAGTAGTAAGAGATGAGCAGGGTTGTTTTTTTCTCCCATGTCTGCTGGCTCCACACTGGTCTGACCAGTCCTGAGGATGGTGAGGCCAGAGTGGAAGAAGACATGGAGGTGCACCAACTCAGAGGAGGGCTCTTCACACCCACACCACTGTGAATCCCTTGAAGTTGCTCTAGGGGGACAGGGCTCATGAAAATGAACTTTCCTCCGCTAAACATCCCTCTGTGAATCCTGCCCTCCTGCCTGCTCTCCTCAAGCAGGTCTCTCAAAGATTACTGGCACCCAGGCTGCAATGACCCTTACAGCAGTTCTACTGGGGGGAGAGTGGACACTGGGGAGGGGAGATAACAGAAGGTAAAGGTTGTGGGTGGGCTGGGTGGAGTCACAGGGATCTCTGGTTCCCACCCTTCAGCTCCTGAATTGTCTGCAGAAGTCGAGCATTCTTTACTTTGATTGGCCCATCCTTCCCAGAAGACATCCTTCCCAGAAGACAGCACTCTTTGGAAGGATTTGGCCCAGTATTGAAGGATTATTGATTAAATTGAGAATTGCACATTGTGTTGCCATATCACTAACTTTTCTTCTTCTGTACCAGATTTATATTCATCTTTATAATTCTATATAAACTATACATGGGTTACACACACACACATCTGGCCCACAAAGAGGCTTATGAGTCTGCTAACATAGTAGTTTATTCTACAGCTCCAGTTAATGGATTTTAGACCAGATTTTTAAAGGCATTTAGCCACTGAAAGATGCAGATAGGTGCCCAGAGGGATTTTCAAAAGTGACTAATTCTCATTTATTTCAATAGGCACCTATCTGCATCTTTAAGTACCTAAACATCTGACCTTCAGTCCTTTAGCTCAAATAGCAGAAACTCATGCTCTTAGCACTGAAACATTGTGGTTCAAACCCGTCTGCTATGGGCACAAATCGGGTCAAGTATGCATACATATGATGTTTTAAAGGTCCCAAGACTAGTGGGTGAGCAGGTTACATAATATGATATGCATGAGGAAAATGCCAATCATTATTTATATTGAGTAGTATCCAGAATGTGCTAGATGCTGTATAGATATGCAGTGTTGGCTGGAAGAGCTCACTAAAGACAAAAACCAGAAATGGAAAGGAAGGGGATGTAACATACAAGCCGCGATGAGGCTGATAACTGGCACATGCATTGTTAGTTCCAGGTTGTTTTGGTTTTGTTTAGTGAAGCACATATATGGTAGTTTAGTGCCATAGCAACTGATGTTTAGCTTTTACTCTGCATTTTCTGCATCTTTACTATTTTAATATAATTTTTTTGTGGTTTAAAAATGGCTATATCACTAAACAGATTTCCAACAGCTTTGGAGCCAACTTTCTTGAGTCTAGGCACTATAAAATTGTAAATAACTGCTTCTCTTACGCTAGTCTCAGTAGTTCAGAATACATCAGAACCATGCAGGAAGAAGTCATAAAGTGGAAACATACAAATATAGAACCAGCTTCATTTTATAATTCTTTACTTTTTCTTTTTTCTGACAAGACACAGTATTTTGTAGAGCCATATTGACCCTCCCATGAATAATCCAGGCAGCTGTAGTATCTGCCAATCCCAGGGGTAACTTCATTAGTGCTTGTTGTCTTTTATTTGAATTACATATGCAGTTGCAGGTTTAAATTACAGGAAGACTGTTGCTTTCTAGAGTTTCCGCAGCATGCTCGACGGCTGGGGAAGCAGGGTTTGACGCATAATAAAGGTGGATGTGTGTTGGTGTTTCTGGATAGAGAAAGACCTTCAACAGGAAGAGCTAGGGAAATTATACAAGAATAAATAGACATTGCTAAAAATAGTGTTTGATTTATTCTTATGATTCTAAAACAGAAACTCCAGAGGATGCATTTAGTATCTACTTATGGAAATGCTTCTTGCTTAGCGTGTACTCTATCCCTGATCTAGTAAAGCACTTGCTTAACTGCTTTCCTGGGTTGGTGATACAGTGCTCAGAATCTTGCAGGATTGAACCCTTGGCCCATAAAAAGTAGACAAAGTTAGCAAAACCCAGGGTGAACTTTACTGCCAAAACTGGGGGGGAGAGAGAGAGAGTGCCTGTGAGAGTGATTGAGTTTCAGCCTCAGAGGCATAATGATCCCCAGAGGAGGGAAATAATTAGTCGAGTAATTTACAGGTAATATGCTTTCATCTGAGTATCATTTATCCATTTAGTGTTAATTTGCTAAAATGCAAAGTAAGTGCTAGATCAGGAGGAAGGATTGAGGCTCAGGGCTAGATTGGAACAATATAGCCTACCACCCGGAGTACATGGGGAGCGTGTAGCTGTGCTGCCTTAGTAGAAGAGCAGGGAATGGACTGGACTCAATTTGGTCCCTTGTTCCCTGGCTCCAGGGGGCAAGTAACCTGCACCAGCCCTTTATCAGCCACTGATTACTTCCCCTCTGTGCCAGCTCAGCTGCACTGGCTGGTGCATTGAGGGCAGTGGGATGAAGCCTCTGGGCCAACCCATTCCCTGCTAACCTGTGAGGGAGGGGCAGTAGTGGCTCCACAGAGGCTTCTCTCTATGACTCTGTTGCCACTGCTAAAAAAAGCTGTGTTTTTTACCTCAGGGTAACTGACACACATGAGCTATCCCAAGGTAACCACACAGTGATGACAAGGCATTTTAGTTTTCCAGCAAGGTAAACTTGCCCAGGGCAGCACTCTACCCTGCCTGAGGCTGACCTCACCTAGTTTACCTCCTAGTAAACCCAAAGTGCCTTCTCTTCACTATGTATTTCCTCATTTCTAAGTGTTTGTTACCCTGAGATAAAAAACACACCTTTTTTAGCAGTGAAGGCAAGGCCTGTGACCTGCCATGCAGAGAGAATGTACAGGGAGCTAATGAGGCCCCGTATGCCTGCTTCACCTGTGCAGGGTTTGTATAGGGCAAGGGTCCACAGTCTTGCCCTTTGTGATCAGAGAAAAGCAGAGACGAAACTCCGAGGACGAAGCAGTTCAACAATCAAATTCACTGAGAGCCACATCTGAACAACTTGACTCCATTTCTACTCAGTCCTACCTCAGGAGTCTGGGCAGTCTGCTTGAGTAAAGCGTAAGTAACGCTGAATACAGACCCTGCAGGGTTGGACCCTAAAGCAGGGTCAAATGTAAAGCTAATGCTTACAGACTGTTCTTCACAGAAACCCCAGTAAAACATGGGTGTGTAGCTGGGAGGATTGAGGGACACATTTGGCATTATCGCTGGGTGGCACTGGCCCGTTAAAAGGGAGTGAGGCCAGTGCACCTTTGACTCATCATCTCATTCCAACTGGGCTTAAAAGAGGACCCATAGGCCCTAAAGGCTGGAGACTTGGTGAGTTAACTTAGAGCTGTCTGGGAGGTAGCTAGGGAAAGGCAGGTCGGAGCTGCCTGGGAGTAAGAATTCAGCAGGTGAGAGCTGCTGAGCCTGAAGACTGATGAAGTGAGCTGTAGCTCACGAAAGCTTATGCTCAAATAAATTGGTTAGTCTCTAAGGTGCCACAAGTACTCCTTTTCTTTTTGCGAATACAGACTAACAGGGCTGTTACTCTGAAGACTGGATGTGATTCCTGGGAGGAGGTGGAAAACAGAAGAGCAGCAAGAGGGGTTTGCCAGCTGAAGGCCAGAGAGCAGCAGAAAGTGCTGGCTGCTGAGGGGGAAGGCAGGGGAGCAGTGATGGGGCTTACCTGTTGACCTCTCCATGCTGGAGAGCTGGACCCAGAGGAACAGTGAGAGGACCAGGGGGATAATGCTCTCCTGGTGAGTATGGTCTCCTAGCAGAGAGACTGGGGATTCCTGCTGGGAAAAGTGGGATTTTCAGGACTGTATACACGGGGTATGGGATCTGGGCTATGTTTGGGGGCTTCTGTTGGGGATTATTTGAACTATGTCTTGATAATACCCCAGCCTCAAGGAGGGGTATTATTTAAGCAGGAGAGCCTGGTATAGTGTTACTGTGGTCTCTGAAAGGGGAAACTGAGGTAGGTGTGCCTGCTGTGTTGCAGGAGGGTATCACAGAGAGGGGGACAACGTGGGGAAATTAGGAGGGGAAGTGTCAGTCATTCAAATTTCTTTATTTTCTTCACATTTTGAAATGTATTAACATTTTTTGAAATGCAGGTATTCTTGTATATGAATAGCGGATGGGATCTCTCAGGTAAACCTATATTTATAGTGTTGCAAAATCAGATGTACATGAAAACATAAAGTTTATATGTACAACATATTCTGCAACTATTATCACACAATGACCTCTAAGGGAAGTAAGAAAATATTGTTTAGTCACATTTAAGAAGCAGATCTTTGTTCCTAAGATGCTAGCAAATCCTATTACACGAACTCCTTAGGGCCCTGTACGCTCCTCAATGGGAGTTGTCTGAATAGACTGTGAGAAGTACAAGGCACTAAATTTGCAGATTGTAGACTAACATCTCGCATATTGTTTTTACCATTGTTCCTTCTAATCACGACCAGGCAGGCATGTGTAAGGAATAATGCTCTGCCCCCACACTACAAACAAAAACTGTCAAGAACTCCCAGTTCTGTTCTGATTATCTTTATTTTATTCTGTATTTGTTTCAGTGCTCTGGATACAGTGGGCATTTCTTTATTTCATCTGCTTTTTAAACAGGAACTGCAGGACAAATGCTTGAGAAACAGAGGGAATGAGAGAGAGAGGTTAGCTAGTTTCACTGTGACTTCCTAAAGTATTCCCTATAGCCTTTCTCGGCTGACATCAGTTATTTACTTTATGTATGCTATTTATTGGCTTTTTTGGTTGCTTTCACTTTGGACAATGAAAATAAGCTAGTCAGTTTCACTTTGTTTCTAGTCACTCCACTTTTTCTCATGTACTAGCACAACACTTCAGTCTTTTCCCCCGTAGCAGTTCCAAACAATATTTACAGCACAAAAGAGAAATTTGATGGATTTTTTTTAATCAAATCATGAAAACATTCTATTAAAAGTAGGGTTTGTAATATTTGTTCTTCCCACTAAACCAACTCTTTGGACCTAAACTACCTGGCAATAGGCCATAACCATTGAGAGCCCAATTATCCATCTCTGATCAGGAGATCCTAGGTAGAGGTGCAGTGATTCTCTTTTGACTGTTTCAAGCTGATGAAGTGCCTTTAAATTTATACTGCATTTAAGTGTTTCCAGGAATAGAATTTGCATGGTAGGTTAGCGGCATTGTGTTATATTGCCACACTGGGTTCTGGAGTGATATTGGCACACTTGCTTTCACTGAAGTTGAGAGTGTTTGGACTGACTCCAACAAAAACAGGATCAGGCCCTGAAACAGTGGAATTCAGACTCTGCACAGAGGTTCCTTGAGCTGCTCAACTGACTGGTTTGCAAACTGCTATTAAGTGTCAGCAACGGCCCTGGAGCCTTTCTAGTTGCCAGAGTTGCAGGACAGGAGAGAAAAAGTTGTCCTCTATCTTTGTGAAGAGCTTGAGGACAACCAAAGAAAGCTCTCTGGATCAGCCTTTTATAGTGGGGCTAGTTGCAACAAGTGAAATGCCCCCCTAAGATATCTGATTTCATTTATTGGGTACACAATATCCTACATTACACCACTTCACAAACGGGTGTCATTCTACTTACAACTATGATGATGTGCAGAATAGTCATTGTTCCCAAGACCATTGATCATAAACAGAGGTAAAACGCTCCTAGGAGTCAATATTTTGCCTATTACAGTGATAGTCCTATTAACATGGTTGGCTGGTAATACAGTACTATAAACTATTTGCATCTTTATAGCACTATGCAAATATTAACTATTTAATTCTCAAAAAGAAAAGGAGTACTTGTGGCACCTTAGAGACTAACCAATTTATTTGAGCATAAGCTTTCGTGAGCTACAGCTCACTTCATCGGATGCATACTGTGGAAAGTACAGAAGATCTTTTTATACACACAAACCATGAAAAAATGGGTGTTTACCACTACAAAAGGTTTTCTCTCCCCCCACCCCACTCTCCTGCTGGTAATAGCTTATCTAAAGTGATCACTCTCCTTACAATGTGTATGATAATCAAGGTGGGCCATTTCCAGCACAAATCCAGGGTTTAACAAGAACGTCTGGGGGAGGGGGAAGTAGGAAAAAAAAAGGGGAAATAGGTTACCTTGCATAATGACTTAGCCACTCCCAGTGTCTATTCAAGCCTAAGTTAATTGTATCCAATTTGCAAATGAATTCCAATTCAGCAGTCTCTCGCTGGAGTCTGGATTTGAAGTTTTTCTGTTGCAATATCGCAACTTTCATGTCTGTAATCGCGTGACCAGAGAGATTGAAGTGTTCTCCGACTGGTTTATGAATGTTATAATTCTTGACATCTGATTTGTGTCCATTTATTCTTTTACGTAGAGACTGTCCAGTTTGACCAATGTACATGGCAATAGATAGATTGATAGAGCCAGAAGAATTCCCAGAAGTCACCTACTACAGGACAGGCCTAACAAAGAAAATAACAGAACGCCACTAGCCATCACCTTCAGCCCCCAACTAAAACCCCTCCAATGCATTATTCAGGATCTACAACCTATCCTGAAGGATGACCCAACACTCTCACAAATCTTGGGAGACAGGCCAGTCCTTGCCTACAGACAGCCCCCCAACCTGAAGCAAATACTCACCAACAACCACATACCACACAACAGAACCACTAACCCAGGAATCTATCCTTGCAACAAAGCCCGTTGCCAACTGTGCCCACATATCTATTCAGGGGACACCATCACAGGGCCTAATCACATCAGCCACACTATCAGAGGCTCGTTCACCTGCACATCCATCAATGTGATATATGCCATCATGTGCCAGCAGTGCCCCTCTGCCATGTACATTGGTCAAACTGGACAGTTAAATTAAAATCCTCTTTAAAAAACAAACAAATATTCATTTTTATCCAAACCGGCTATGTTCATATTAAGGCACATAAGTCCAAGTGACCTTTTCAGCGGAAAAAAATTTTATTTTCTTTTTAAATATAAACCTATTTGAAATTGACAACCCATGTTAAGGCCTAATCTTACTACAATCTCTTAAAATCACTTAAACTTAATTTTTTTTTTTTTTAATTTTAAGGAGTACATGTTTGTTGCCAAAGTTTTAAAGACAGTCAAACCACTGAGCTGGTAGAAGTCACTGAATAAGCACCTGGAACCAGAGTTTGCTGAAGTGCTAAGCCAGTTTGACAGCAGGAACTTCTTCTGTAGGTGCAGAGGGAATATGGGTTAATTTCAGTTTATTCTGCTAATTCCATGCAATGACTATAGTTCAGTCAAAGTTAAGAAACGAATCAGGAGTCAAAAAAGCAGGAAAGCTTGTTTTGTTCCTAGATTGGAAGAGGAAAGTCTAGTTGAGAGAGGATGAGATCTACTAGTTCTAAAATCTTAAAGAACATGGTGACTAGGAGCAATAAATTCAGTTCATTAACTAAAAATACTTCCTTTGTATCAAGCACACTTAAAGCAGATTTAACCAAAAAAAACCTTCAAAGTTCTTTCTTTATGCATTTTAGCTGAATTCCAATTTCCATCCAAATAGATGTTGACAAAAATCATGAGGACAAAACTTAATCATCTAATAACTGAGAAATGCATCTGTGATAAATGAAAGGGTGGGTAGCTCCCTTTTATGGACACCTAGCCAGCAAGTTAGCTATAAAGTCCCTCTTGGTGGCTGTTCTCTGCTTGCTTTACCTGTAAAGGGTTAACAGAGTCCCCCAGGTAAAGGAAAAGGAGTGCACACCTGACCAAAAGAGCCAATGGGAGGGCTAGAACTTTTTTAAATTGGGGGGAAGACTTCTCTTTGTCTGGGTCTTGTGGTTCTCTGGGAAAGAGCGGAGACACAGAGCAGCAATGCTATAAGCGGCTTTAAAACCAGGTATGAAAAAGCATCAAATCATACCTCAACCCTACTTATCTGAAACCCCAAATATGTAAGTAATCAGGGAATGTCTGGGAGGCAATTAGGATTATTTCTTATTGGCTTGTGGACTCCTCTGTGCTAACCCCAGATGCTTTTGTTTGCTTGTAACCTTTAAGCTGAACCCCCAAGAAAGCTATTTTGGGTGCTTAATTATTGGAATGCTCTTTTAAAATCTAGCAAAAGCCTAAATTCCAGGTGTATTTTCTTTCTTTTTGTTTTTAATAAAGTTTACCTTTTACGAACAGGATTGGATTTTTGGTGTCCTAAGAGATTTGTGCATGTGTTGTTTAATTAGCTGGTGGCAACAGCTAATTTCCTGTGTTTTCTTTCTCCGCTTTTCCCTGGAGGGGGCGATGAAAGGGTTTGAGGTGCCCCACAGGAAGGAATTCCCAAGTGCACCTTCCTAGGTTCCACAAAGGGAGCCCTAATAGAATTTTAATTAAGTAGCATGTTTGTTTGCATTTTTTTTTTTTTACCCCTTCTACAATATACACTGCACATGTCCTGGGGAAAATGCACATTCCTTCCATAGGTTTCAGAGTAACAGTTAGTCTGTATTTGCAGAAAGAAAAGGAGTACTTGTCGCACCTTTAGAGACTAACCAATTTTATTTGAGCATAAGCTTTCGTGAGCTACAGCTCGCTTCATCGGATGCATCGGGGGCATCCGATGAAGTGAGCTGTAGCTCACGAAAGCTTATGCTCAAATAAATTGGTTAGTCTCTAAGGTGCCACAAGTACTCCTTTTCTTTATTCCTTCCATAGTTTAACTTCTATAACATTAGCCATATCAATTTTTACATAAGGTTTCTTTTCTTTTTCTTTTGTGCTCACAAAATTTTCATGTACCCTTATCAAAGTGACAGTCTGATTACTCGGAGCCACCTTAAGGCTCAGTCTTTCTAACATTGCTTTTTTTGTGCACCTCACCCCTGCTGTTGCTCCAGAGGGGCACTGTCTTTTTTTATTATTATTATTATTTATTATTCTTTTACTACAGCTCTTATCTGCGATTTTTTTACCCAAATAAATAAATAAATCTCTCCCCATTTTCCTGGTTTTGACTGCCCTGCTGCAGCCACGACTTTGGTCTTTAAAAAGATATTGAACGTTATAAAGCATTGAGGTACCGAAGGGTTAAATGCTAAATACCAAAGCCAAACCACACTAGTTACCTGTGTCTGGCAAAAAGTATTTCTCATTTTTTCAACTTTGAATGAAAGATTCAAATGGATTTTAGTGGTATTATTTAAAAAACAAACCAGCTCATCTTAAACCTACAAAACAAGAGTTTTACAAACCAGGAGTGTTGATTTAAGATCCATAAAACCTCACAATTATATTTACACACACACACACACACACACACAGATATACATACTCTTTTTTCTTAACATCCCTTACACTGCTCTAATAATTTTTACACAGCTGTACATAGATTACATCTTCTTTTATACATTTGCAGGCAGTTAAGTTCCAATAGAAACCCCTTATATTCTATTAGAAAATTTGCCTAAATGGTCCATAGTCAAATTATTTAAATCAGATTATCCCTTTGCCTGGATTATTTACAGACATTTCTTTGGAAAAGGGCCCATTTTTCCTTCAAAATGGCTGCAAAGAAACCAAGAATTCTCTTCCTATAACACTTTTCCTTTTTAACATTTTCGCAGCGTTCAACTGCTTAATTCCCTCCAGCCTCTGCAGAGTTAACTTCTCACTTTTTCCTTAAATCACTTGCTTATCTCCCAAAATGACACCTTCATCAACTCAGATTTCACCATTCCAAGTGTTGTCCCAGGGATCTGAATTCCTCATGCCTGTACTTACTTACTCCTTTCCTTACTCCTGTCACTATGCCCCTCAGGGCTCCCAACCTCTTTTCCAATCTTTTTATCTGTTGCCTGCCTGCTTGTCTGGGCCTGATCCTGCTTTCCTCGCTGAACCGTCCCTTCCCATGGGCACAGGTTTTGTCCCACTAACCATTTAGCTAGGAGGGTGAGCTCCTCAATGAGCCCCCACCCCTCCTGGTCCCTTTTCTTCATTCCCTTTTTCTCTTGTTGCTCTGGGGTGGTCATTCTGCCAGATAGGTAGGACCTGTTCTGATGGAAGGCACAGGTACTCTGCTGTCATTTACTTTGTTAGATTCTATCAGTTCAGTCCAAAAGACCATAGGTTGCTCATTCTCCACCAAATTTGTTGCCTGCACAAAATTCTCTGTTACTCACACACTCTAGGGGTACCCACCCTTACCCCATTCCTAGGGCTCAGGCGTAACCTTACACTTTAGAGCAGTGGTTTTCAAACTTTTTTTCTGGGGACCCAGTTGAAGAAAATTGTTGATGCCCATGACCCAACAGGGCTGGGGATGAGGGGTTTGGGATGTAGGAGGGGCTCAGGGTTGGGGTGCAGGGGTGAGGGCTGTGGGGTGAGGCCAGGAATGTTCATGATGTGGGAGGGGGCTCTGGGCTGGGGCAGGGGGTTGGGGTGTGGGAGGGGGTCAGAGCTCTGGGCTGGGGGTGCAGGCTCTGGGCTGGGGTCAGGGAGGGGGGGTTTGGGGTGCAGGAGGGGCTCCGGGTTTGGGGGCTCAGGGCTGGGGCAGGGGGCTGGGGTGCAGGAGGGAATCAGGGCTCTGTGCTGGGGGTGCAGGCTATGGGGTGGTACTGGGAATGAGGGGTTTGGGGTGCAAAAGGGGTTCCAGGTTTGGGCGGTCTCAGAGTTGGGACGGGATTGGGGCACAGGGTTGGGGTGTAGCTGGGTTACAGAGGCAGGCTTCCCGCCTGTCCTGGCACTGCAGACCACACTGTGCCCTGGAAGCAGCCAGCATTGGGTCCCGCTCCTAGGCGGAGGCGCACAAGCAGCTTTGCGTGACTCTCGCCTGCAGGCACCGCCCTCCCCCCAGCTCCCATTGGCTGGGAACCAGTCAATGAGAATGCAGAGCCAGTGCTTAGGGTGGGGGCAGTGCACGGCGCCCCGTGGTCCAACTACCTGGAAGTCAGACCCGCTGCTGGCCGCTTCTGGGGCCCAGCACAGTGTCAGAAATGGTAGACACTAGCCTGCCTTAGCCAGGCAGCACCACCGATGGGACTTTTAATGTCCTGGTCAGCAGTGCTGACCAGAGCAAGGCGACCTAGTGCCTGACATGCCGCTACCCAGTCCTGGGTCACAACCCACAGGTTGCAAAGCACTGCTCTAGGGCACCCACCCTTACCCTGTTCCTAGGGCTTAGGAGTAACCCTTGGGTTTGCAGATCTTTTACTAGTGAAAGTGTGACAGATTTATGTTACCAATCTACCTAGGGCTTCAGGTAATCAGGCTGAGGTTGCAGGATCTTTAGGGGAGGAGATGAAGGAGCACACCAAGTGACTACGTTTAAAGCTTTATTAACCAAATAACAGCGGTGAGTGCACTCAGAGGGAGCAAGAAAACATTGGTGCCAGAGCACCACTTTCATACTTACACATGCACAACCCAAGGCTGGCCAACCCTGGGTGTAATGTAAGAAGAAGAGGGGGAAGGGTAGACGAGAGTTCTGCCCTGTGCACAGGTCGTCTAGGGTCTCCTGTAAATCTCCAACTTGCTTCAGCTCTTGGGAGGGTTTTAAGCCCTGGGTTCTTCCGGGGGAGTTTTCGTCCAGGGACCCTCATCCCCTGTGCTCTTGGTACCAGTCCGAATTGGCGTTCCGCGGTTCCCTTAGTTTCCCCAAAACACGCCAGTTTCAGGGTCGCAAGACTGTTGTTTCTCAACTCACTGACCTTCGCAGTCTTACTAGTTTTGCAACTCCTTCAGTTGTGTCCAGCTCAGTTCTCCTTTCTCATGGCTGGCTGGGGTTGAGATACAGGCTTCTGGCTGTTTGGCAGCAGAGAGCTTGTTTGTGTGCATTGGCCTTGGGCTGCAGTTTCATTCCTTATCTTCGGGCCTAGCTGGATCGTCGAGTTAACCCATTCCTTTCTCCCTTCCTCCCCCTTCGGCCTCTTGTAACCCGCAAAGGAATCTTCCACTCCACACTCACACCTTCAACCCTTCCCAAGTTACTTTCCAATGTATATAAAGGCATTAGCAATATACAATGCTGGTGCTGACCTAGGGGACCCCATGTGCGGGCCATTTTATTGTGACAAAAGAGCCTTACACAGTACAGTGAAGTCGCATCTGACGTGGAGGTTAGGTTCTAAAGTCCGTGCATAAAGTGAAAATCGCGTATAGTCAAAAAGAGAGAGAGAGACGGAAGAATGAAAGAATAAAAAAGGGAGACAGACCACTTCAACATCATTATGTGCAAACCGGAGTGCCTCAGGATGGCCAGGAGCATTGTCTACGATCAGCAACACTTTAAAGTCAAGTCCTTTCTCTTCGAGGTACCACTTGACCTCCGGAATGAAACACTCGTGGAACCAATCCAGAAATAATGCTGCCATCACCCAAGCCTTTTTATTTGATTGCCAGAACACAGGCAGGAGATTTTTGTTCTTGCCTTTTAGGGCACGGGGATTTGCAGCCCTGTAGAGCAAGCCCAGCTTTATTAAATGCTCAGCTGCATTGCCACAAAACAACGCAGTCAGACAGTCTTTAGCTCCTTTGAAGCCAGGAGTTTGTCTTTCTGATTTCGAAGTGTAAGTGCAGTTGGGCATTTTTTTCCAGAAGAGCCCAGTCTCGTCAGCATTAAAAACTTGTTCCAGAAGATAGCCCTTTTCTTCTATGATTTTCTTTAATTGTTCGGGGTAGGCTTTTGCTGCCTCTTCATTGGCAGATGCAGCTTCACCAGTAGTCTGCACGTTTTTGAGGTTCAAGTGATTCCTAAAACTGTTAAGCCAACCTTGGCTGGCTTTGAATTCCTTCTCATCAGAAGGCTGTCCCTCTTCAGCAGGAGGTTTGAACAGCGTGTAGAAGCTAAGAGCCTTTTCTCGCAACGTGTGGCCATCGATGACAAAACAATAAAGAAATGAGGATTTCACAACCACAACTATTGATAAGTGATTTCTTGACAGACAGAATGCTATCAAACTAAGTTTTCATCTTAAGATCTGTTTCTTTATGTAGTGATAGTGGTTGCCATTAGGACAAAGTCTCCTTCTTAACAGCCTGATATTACATTGTTTTAATATAAATTAGATGGCATGTGAGGATGTGACTTCCTGCTTCTCAGCTAATGGCTGCTGCTCAGCTGCTCTTTTAATCTGGCTGCAGACGAAGGCCTTAGGCTTTAGGCCTTACAATATGTCTGCAGACAAAGGCCTTGCCCTTACAGGCGTACCATGGATTAAAATGGAGCCATTATTATATTTTCTGTCTTATCTATCCCTTTCATTCCTAACATTCTGTTAGCATTTTTGACTGTGGCTTCCCATTGAGGAGATGTTTTCAAGAACTATCCCCAGTGACTCCAAAATCTCTTTCTTGGGTGGTAACAGCTAATTTAGGCCCAATCGTTTTGTATATATAGTTGACATTACATTTTCCAATGTGCATTACTTTGCACTTGCCAACACTGAATTTCATCTGCCATTTTCTTGCCCAGTCACCCAGTTTGGGGAGATCCCTTTGTAATTCTTCACAGTCTGCTTTGGACTTTAACTATCTTGAATAGTTTTATATTGTCTGCAAATTTTGCCACCTCACTGTTTTACCCTTTTTTTCCAGACCATTTATGAATATGTTGAACAGTACTAGTCCAAGTACAGACCCTTGGGAGACACCACTATTTACCTCTCTCCAGTCTGAAAACTGACCATTTATTCCTACCCTTTGTTGCTTATCTTTTAACCAGTTACTAAGCCATGAGAGGACCTTCCCTCTTATCCCATGACAGCTTACTTTGTTTGAGAGTCTTTGTTGAGGGACTTTGTCAAAGACTTTCTGAAAATCCAAGTACATTATATCCACTGAATCACTCTTGTCCACATGCTTGTTGACCCCCTCAGAGAATTCTAGTAGATTGATGAGACATGATTTCCCTTTACAAAAGCCATGTTGACTCTTCCCCAACAAATCGTATTCATCCGTGTGTCTGATGATTCTGTGCTTTACTATAGTTTCAACCAATTTGCCTGATATTGAAGTTTGGCTTACTGGCCTGTAATTGCCAGGATCGCCTCTGGAGCCCTTTTTAAAAATTGGTGTCACATTAGCTATCCTCCAGTCATCTGGTACAGAAGCTGATTTAAATGATAGGTTACATATCACAATTAGAAGTTCTTCAATTTCATATTTGAGTTCCTTCAGAGCTCTTGGGTGAATACCATTTGGTCCTGGTGACTTATTACTGTTTAATTTATCAATTCATTCCATAACCTGCTCAATTGACACCTCAATCTGAGACAATTCCTTAGATTTGTCACCTAAAAGAATGTTTCAGGTGTGGGAATCTCCCTCTCATCCTCTGCAGAGAAGACTGATGCAAAGAATTCATGTAGTTTCTCTGCAATGGTTTTATTTTCATTAAGTGCTCCTTTAGCACCTTGATCCTCCAGTGGCCCCACCGATTGTTTAGCAGGCTTCCTGCTTCTGATGTACTTTAAAAAATGTTGCTGTTAGTTTTGAGTCTTTGGCTAGCTGCTCTTCTAATTCTTCTTTGGCCTGCCTAATTACATTTTTACACTTCACTTGCCAGAGTTTATGCTCCTTTCTATTTTCTTCAATAGGATTTAATTTCCGGTTTTTAAAGGATGCCTTTTGGCCTATAGCAGCTTCTTTTACTTTGTTTAGCCACAGTGGCACTTTTTTTGGTTATCTTACTACATTTTTAAATTTGGGGTATACGTGTAATTTGAGCCTCTATTATGGTGTTTTTAAAAAGTTTCCATGCAGCTTGTAGGCATTTCACTTTTGAGTCTGTACCTTTTTAATTTCTGTTTAACTAGCTTCCTCATTTTTGTATAGTTCCCCTTTCTGAAATTAAATACTACTGTGGTGGGCTTCTTTGGTGTGTCTTCTCCCTCCCCTCCCCCAATGTTAAATTTAATTATATTATGGCAACTGTTATCAAGTGGTTCAGCTATATTCACCTCTTGGACCAGATCCTGTGCTCCATTCAGGATTAAATCAAGAATTGCCTCTTCTCTTGTGGGTTCCAGGATTAACTGCTCCAAGAAGCAGTCATTTATGGTGTCAAGAAATTTTATCTCTGCATCCTGTCATGAGGTGACATGTACCCAGTTAATATGGGGATAGTTGAAATCCCCCATTATTATTGAGGTTTTTTTAATTTTTATAGCCTCTCTAATCTCCATGAGCATTTCAGTCACCATCATCATCCTGGTCAGGTGGTCCATAATATATCCCTACTGCTATATTCTTATTATTTAAGCATGGAATTTCTATCCATAGAGATTCTATGGTACACTTTGGTTCATTTAAGATTACTACAGTTGACTCTATGCTTTCTTTCACATAAAGTGCCACTCCCCCACCAGCATGACCTATTCTGCCATTCCTATATATTGTACTCTGGTACTACCGTGTCTCATTATCATCATTCCACCAAATTTCTGTGATGCCTATTATATCAATATCCTCATTTAACACCAGGCACTCAAATTCATCCATCTTAGTATTTAGACTTCTAGGATTTGTAGATTTGTAAGGAGAGTGATCACTTTAGATAAGCTATTACCAGCAGGAGAGTGGGGTGGGGGGAGAGAAAACCTTTTGTAGTGATAAACACCCATTTTTTCATGGTCTGTGTATATAAAAACATCTTCTGTATTTTCCACAGTATGCACCTGATGAAGTGAGCTGTAGCTCAGGAAAGCTCATGCTCAGATAAATTGGTTAGTCTCTAAGGCGCCACAAGTACTCCTTTTCTTTTGAGGATTTGTATATAAGCACTTATAAAATTTGTCATTTTTTAGCTGTCTGCCTTAATGTGATGTAACTGAATGGGACTCCTTTTCATTTGACTTTCACATCAGATCCTACCTGTACTTTATCATCTTCCATCCTCTCCTCCTTACTAGGATATAAAGAATCCCCATTAATAGATCCTCCCCTAAGTGATGTCTGTCTGAACTGTGTGCTCTTCCGCATCATGTTGTATGCAGTGTTGTTGTAGCTGTGTTGCTCCCAGGATATTAGACAGACAAGGTGGGGGAGGTAATATCTTTTATTGGACCGACTTCTGTTGGTGAGAGAGACAAGCTTTTGAGCTTACACAGTCACCTGAAGAACTCTATGTAAGCTCAAAACCTTGTCTCTCTCACCAACAGAAGTCGGTCCAATAAAACATATTACCTCACCCACCTTGTCTGTCTCTGAGATCCTGTTGTGACAATTGTCTCTGGCATATTGGCAACAACTCATACCTACTAAGTAACTTGGGTATAGTAACAAGACTAAAGTCCTCCTCTTGCAAAAACTTACACGCGCGCACACACTTAACTTTACTACCATGAGTTGATTTCAGTGGGACTACTCATGGCAGTAAAGTTAAGCATGTGTGTAAGACATGGAACTGAACTTGAATGCTTGGGCTTTATTTCTCTGACCTTCCCCCTCATCCTCGCAGCTGGTGAATAAGCCTGCTGGCTTACTAGACCACACAAACTTTAAGGGGACCTATCTCCTCCTCTTCCTTGAAAGCCATTAGGCGCAGGCTAAAGGAAATTCTCCTTGTGGATTGTAGAGTTCATGCACCTGGAAACATTCAGGGCACACCCTGAGTGTTGTGTAGGAGCAGTGCACACACTGCTCCCTCCAAGGACATGGACCATGGGAAGTCGCCCAGAGGACATGAACAGTGGGAAGCTTCCTTGGACTGGGCTCAAGGCCTGAGAACAAGGACTGTAGTAGATAGAGGCTGGTAAATAAGAATATTAATCAAAGTCATATTATTTCCTTTGTTGATGCCTTTTGCGGTCGGAGTATGTAATGCGCAGGTAAGTATGGGAAGCTCCCTCTCTGCTTTGCAAATGCAACACCACAATGAGCTACAGAATTTGCTGTGTTTCAGAGTAACAGCCGTGTTAGTCTGTATCTCAGCATGATTGCCCCACTCGAGAACTCACTCTCCTGCTACAGGAGGTGAGTGCCCAATGCCCGTGGTACCCTGAAGCCGGAACCCTTAAGCTAGCGGACTGGGAGCGGTTGGGCCAGACATTGCACAAAGAGCCTCGGGCGCCCGTGCAGGCTTTACATACCTGGCACCTCTGCCGCGACGCGATACAGCGTGTCGCCTCGGAAAGACCCTCTCCCACGCCAATAGAGGGGCTGCCGATCTCGCCACCCCCGTCCGCTCCTGCAGCCCTCCCCCTGCTTCGCCCCCAGTGCCTCAATTACCACTGCCTCCCCTGTCTTCCCCACCGGAGCCGGTGTGTGATCGCCATCCCCTCGTGGGGCCCCATGCTCCGGGGCCCCCCGGGGGGTCGTCCGGGTCTGCTCAGGGGCTTTCGCTGGTGCAACAAATGGTTCACACAGCGAAGACTCGCTCCGATATTACAGCAGAGGAGCTGGCTGATCTGGTCTCAGTGTGTCTGGTGACCTGGCAGGATGATGGCCAGGGCAACCAGCTTGTAAACTGGGTCAGTTTGCCTTACTCGGTGATCCGAGAGGTAAAGAAAGCGATTCACGAGTTCGGCCTGACTAGCACATATGTACGTGGTCTCATTGAAGGGCTAGGTACTGGGTACACCCTGGTCCCTGAAGACTGGAAGGCGCTGTTGCGCATGATGCTGACACCCAGTCAGTATGTTATTTGGCTTAGAGAGTATCGGCAGATGGCGGAACGCCAAGCCCAGGTATATAGAGAGCAAGGTGTCATTTATGAGCACTTGGCAGGGGAGGGCCAGTTTGCTACCGTTCAGATGCAGTCTCAACTCCCTCAGGCCGTCTTCCCCCTTATTTCCACCTGCACCCAGCATGCCTTCCGGAAGGTCCCGGATTCGGGCAGGCCTAGTAAAAGCTTTGCCAGTATCCGTCAGGGTGCATCAGAGTCCTTTATGGATTTTACCAACAGATTGCAGGAGGCTATCCTCCGACAGGTGGATAGCCCTGCAGCAGCTCAGGAGATCCTGTTAAAAATGGCGGTTGAAAATGCGAACGAGGATTGCCGCCATGCTCTCCAGGCGGCACAAGCCTCTGGAATTCTAGAGCTGTCAGACATGCTGCGGGCGTGCCAAAACATCGGCACACAAGCACATAAAGCTGGAGTTCTGGCTGCCACCCTGCGAAAAAGCGGGAAGGAGGGGAAGCGTTGTTACCGCTGTGGTCAGGAGGGTTACTTTCAGCGGGAGTGCCGCTCCTCGACGGCGCCCGCTCGCCCCTCAAAGAAGTGCCCCAAGTGTCGGAAGGGCTATCACTGGGCTAATCAGTGCCATAGCGGGTCGGGAAACCGCACGACGGGTCCCCCCCGAACCCAGGGCCAAACGGGGTTGTTTCCCACTCAGACAACTGTTCCTCTGCCTTAAAATCCATAGACTCCATGAGGGCGGCAACTGCCAGAAGTGCAGGGCTTGATTTGATTATGCAGGAGGACGCTGATTTTCGGTTGCCGGGGGAGGTTTGCGCCATACCTACACAGGTGATTGGACCCCTCCTGGCCGGATTTGTGGGTCTGGTTCTCCCTCGCTCACACGCTGGGAAACAGAGTTTTTTCGTCATTCCAGGGGTTATTGACGCCAATTACACTGGCATTATTAAGGTTCAGGTGTGGACCCATCTTCCGCAGTCGATCCCGCGTGGATGATCAATTGCACAATTGATTTTAGTCCCCTATCAGGTGCCAGCCGCAGAGGATCAGGCCCGGGGCGGGAACGGCTTTGGATCAACGCTGTCTCAGTTGCCGTCTCACAACACGTCCTCTCCACTTGTTGCTCTAACAATGTCGCTCCGCCCCTCGAAACCTCAGTTAACACTTCTCTTAAATAATGTTCCTTTTACAGAGCTGGTGGACACTGGAGCTGACGTTACGGTGATTCGTGATCCGGAGTGGCCGGTTAGTTGGCCAACAGTTCCTTCTAAAGAGTTGTGGGGGATCGGGAGTAGCAAACCCGGCGCCAAAGTTTGTCTTGGGTCACGGTCTCTAAACCGGGAGGCCGTGCCCTTGCTACGATCCGCCCTTTTGTGCTCCCTGTCCACCTCAATATTTGAGGCCGTGACTTACTTGCAAAGCTGGACACCACCCTCAATATTAATATGTAATGGCCCAAAACCCTCCCTCACCCACCTTGCCCTCCGCATTACCCTTGGTATGGCAATCCTTAGAGCCCGTATGGATTGACCAGTGGCCCCTCCCCCTAGAAAAGCTGAAAGCGCTTCATTCGCTTGTGCAGCAACATTTGCATGCCCAGCGCTTGGAGAGCTCCACCAGTCCTTGGAACACCCCGGTGTTCGTTATTAAGAAAAAATCTGGTGCGTGGAGGCTGTTACATGATTTAAGGGAAATAAATAAACGCATCCAACCCATGGGCCCCTTGCAGTTTGGGTTGCCAAACCCAAATTTAATTCCTCAAACCGATCAGCTTTGTGTGTTAGATTTAAAAGATTGTTTCTTCACCATCCCCCTTTGCCCACAAGATCGCGAAAAATTCGCATTTATGGTGCCAGAATATAATAATCAGCGACCCTCTCAAAGGTATCAGTGGAAGGTCTTGCCCCAGGGAATGCAAAATAGTCCAACCTTGTGTCAACTTTTTGTGGATCGGGCCCTCACCCCTTTTCGTGCCCGATACCCCACACTAAAAGTCTACCATTATATGGATGACATTTTGCTTAGTGGTCCCCAGGTCATGGCACAACAGCTTGAATATTTGTCCCAGATTCTCGGCCAAAATGGTCTGTTAGTGGCACCAGAAAAAATCCAACGCTCTTATCCCTACCAATACCTCGGGCATAAGGTTTTACAAACCTATGCTGCCCCATTCGCCCGGAAGTGGTCCTACCCCAACCCCTAACCCTTGTTAAATTACAACAGATTTTGGGTCATTTAAATTGGAGTCTACCTTATTTCCGTCTCCCCACATCAGTGCTGCAGCTGTTGTTCGAGCTCCTACATGGAGCTCGGGCACCGGGCGCAGTTATCACTGAGGAGCACATTGCCTGCATTCGACAGATCAATGCAGCGTTGAGCCAGCAGTTTGCGGATAGACTCACTGAGGTTCGTCCCCTGCGGTTGGTTCTCCTTGCCACCCCTCATACGCCTACTGCAGCTCTGTTTGTACCTCGTACAGACACAGCCGTCTCTATCATAGAGTGGATATATTTGTCTTCCACTCCTCCTCGGAACATTTATCCTTATTTAGACGCCCTGTCCGACCTTGTTCGTAAAGCCCGCCACCGTGCCATGCAACTTACGGGCACTGATTTAGTTGCCATTGTGTTCCCCTTGTCACGTAGTGAATTTGATTCCTTGTACCACACCTCCTTGGCCTGGCAGGTTGCTCTTTGTGATTATGTGGGAGAGATCTCTTATAATCCCCCGAAAGATCCTCAGTTGGTGATCACACAAAAGGTGCCACTAATTGTACATCGTCTTAGCCGCTCTCGACCTCTTGTTTCAGCTATCACTCTTTTTACTGATGGCTCTCCACGTCGAGGTGTTGTCACCTATCAATTAGGTGACCCCCCTCATTGGCATTCTCATTTTACGCTGCCTCAGCATTCTGCGCAGCGCTCAGAACTGGCTGCTGTTATTTTGGCCTTTCAACTTTTTGCTGATTGTCCCTTTAATTTAATCGTGGACGCGCATTATGTTTATCAGGTAATTGATCATTTACCCCTTGCCCTCATTACCCCTCAGGTCGATGCGGACCTTCTTCGCCTGTTTTTGTCCTTACAGTATCTCATCACCACTTGTAATTTCCCTTATTTTGTTGCTCATATTCGCAGTCATACCCCTCTGCCTGGGCTACTTACTGAGGGCAATGCGCGCGCCGATCGCGCGTTACATGGTCAGGTAAATTCCCTTTTTTCTGACCCCATTGAAAGCCATTCTTTTTTCATCAGTCTGCCTCTGTTTTGGCCCGACAGTTTCACATTCCTGCTGATCATGCACGTTCTATTGTTCGCTCCTGCCCCCACTGTGCCGCTGCTGCCCCTACCTTTTCTTGTGCCGTTAACCCCAGAGGTACCACAGCGAATCAGCTGTGGCAAATGGCTGTCACTCACGTGCCACAATTCCGCCCCTATTCGTTTTTACATGTTTCCATTGATACCTATTCGGGATTCCTCTGGGCGACCCCACAGCGTGGGAAAGCCACTCCCAAAGTTATTCACCATTTGCTAGCCTGTTTTGCTGTTATGAGTCGCCCGAGCCAGATAAAAACGGATAATGCCCCAGCCTATTGCTCCACCGCCCTATCCACCTTTTGTGCCCAATGGGACGTCCGTCTCAAACACGGGATCCCTTATAATTCCACGGGCCAAGCCATTGTTGAACGTGCTAATCGCACGCTAAAAACCTTGCTTGATAAACAATTAAAACAAGGGGAGCTGCGTCTCCGAACCTTAGGAGACATTCAGCAACAATTGCATATCCTTTTGTTTACTTTAAATAATTTAACGCTGAACGCAGATCAGCAGACCCCCGCGGATCGGCATTTTCACAAATCCGAGGTACTGGAAAGACCGCGTGTCTATTACCGTCAACTGCCCGATCCGCAATGGTTGGGCCCAGTACCTTTAATTACTTGGGGTCGGGGATATGCTGCTGTGTCTCTCCCTGCAGGACTGTTGTGGGTTCCGGCCCGGTGTGTGCGACCAGCACTGAAACAGCATGGCGTGGCACCAGGGGCTGTTGAACCCCATACCGGAGTTTCAGCTGACCTTGGAGGAGAACGCTGTGCCTCCCGGGTCGACAACGGCGGGACGGAAATGGAGAAGGCGTAGCGTCCCAAGCCAGCCCGTGACATGGGGAGCAGTAAAAGCATTGGTCGCCGCGGCTCAATGAAGACTGGCAGCAAACCAACAGCCAGAGACTCCTGAGACTCTGTTTGTGGCAATTCTCGCCCAAATCACTGCTAATTCTGTATTGATTGTATGCCTTTTGTGCCTGCTATTTCCTGTAGGGGTTGGCTCGGGAGCACTTCCTCCATTACGGGCCTGAATGACATATAACCTATGGGAAAGATTGGCTTCAATAGCAAATGTTACCCACTTTTGTTTATCTGATTCTGTAGCAGCCGGAGAACTGTTAGGTACGTGCCTCATTCCAGTATGTCATCACCCTGAAGAAATAGGGAATGAGACTATGCTCGCTGCTTACGCGAATCTCTCTTCCCAGTACTCTGGCATGGCTAATTGGGGCCCAGCCAACTATACTTTGCCTCAAACGGCCGTATCCCTTCACACACCGTATCCGGCCGGGGCCAAAAATGTCACCTGTGCGTGTGTGGTCAATTGCACTAGTACAAAGGTGCCCTTAGGCTGTCGGCAAATTTCTCAACCTTTTTTAAATTGTTCCCACGCCGTGAATGTTTCGTACAATTATGGCCATATCATCCTACCATCAGGGTGGTTTTTTACCTGCGGCTCACGCTGCTTTAGCTATATTCCCGCAAATTTAAGCGATGGCACCCTTTGTTGCCTCAGTAGAATGACACTCATTTTGCCTTTTGCCGGCCAAAAGCGCAGTAAAAGAAGTACACCCCTTTCAGAAGATTGTGTCACAGATGTCAATCTTCTCAGCCACTCTGAGTATACCGCCTTAGCGGCCTCTCTTGTTGTGGTCCCCGGGCTTGCCACCTATACAGCAAGAACTTTAAATGCCCTGGCATGTTTTGCGGCAAAGGCAATTAATACCACATCCCAGGCAATTGCCCTACTTAATACAGAGCAACACGAATTAAGGGATGCAATTTTGGATAACAGAGCAGCCATTGATTTTCTGCTCTTGAAACATCATCTAGGCTGTTCCACGTTTCGGCATATGTGTTGTTTTAATTTAACTGATAATAGTCGTTCCACAGAAACTAGACTGGCCGAATTGGCCAATCTTACGGCACACATACGCCAAGATCTGGGGTTTGAGGGCTTTTGGAATTGGCTTACAGGTTGGCTGCCCTCTCTAGGATGGCTGCGACAACTTTTTGGTTATGCTGTATTTGTGATTTGTGTTGGGCTTATTTTTTGCTGCTGCTGCGTACAATGTATTCCCTCTTCGTTAAGGCTTTGTAGAGACCCACCCTGGCAGGCTCCCTGAGTTATGTCCTTGTCTGTCCGGGAGTTAAATCACTGGCAAAAGCAAATTGATGGCTACCATGAGATGGCCGAGCACAAATAAACAAAAAAGGAGGGGATGAAGGGTTCATGTAGAGTTCATGCACCTCCAAACATTCAGGGCACACCCTGAGTGTTGTGTAGGAGCAGTGCACACACTGCTCCCTCCAAGGACATGGACCATGGGAAGTCACCCAGAGGACATGAACCGTGGGAAACTTCCTTGGACTGGGCTCAAGACCCGAGAACAAGGACTGTAGTAGATAGAGGCTGGTAAATAAGAATATTAATCAAAGTCATTTTATTTCCTTTGTTGATGCCTTTTGCGGTCGGAGTATGTAATGCGCAGGGGGGAGAGAAATAAAAGAGAGGGTGGAAAGCTGACAGGCAAAAGCCCATCAGCAGACCAGCCTGCTTGCTTGCCTAAAGTTTTGTTCTGTCTTGTATTTGAACTGCAACAGTGGATCTAAATTCTTCCATGGGGATTGAGGTTTACCCACCTATGGAATAGACAGTGGGTCCACCCACAAACCCAGTGGATCCCCTGGATATGCGTTTTTAGCCTGATTTCTTTAGCAATCTAGGGGTAGTTGCTGCTTTTGCAGGATATAACTTATTGCATTCTTTATCGCACATGGAACTGTGTAGGATTCTTCAAATTACACACAGCAGAAGTATGGTGAAGTAAAGTTCAGTATTTCTACTTTTATGTTTTGTCTCTCACCAGCTTCTGTGCTTAATATATTTTCAAAGCACACACAGTTGGTAGCACATTTTCTGAAAAGAATTTGAAATAGCAGGACCAGATATTTCCCAGAGGAATCCTCACAGTGAAAAATGTTTTTTTTTAAATCAATATTACTTCTCAGCTGGCATGCTTTTCCAGGAGTGACTGTTCCTCTGAGAAATGTTTTTGAGAGCATTTTATAACATACTTCAAAATGCTGAGCAATCTCATAAATCCCATACCTTCCACAAAAGGAATGTGCTAGCATCTAAGTGTTGCGTAGTTCATTGATTTGGGTGATTGCACGACTGACTAAAGTTGGTTGGAATTTCTCATTTTCAAAGGAGTTATTTCTACTTGAAGACAACTGGCCAAATCCATCCACGGTGTAACTCCACACCTGGGATTAATTTGTCCCAACATAGTTCTTTGTTTACCAACTCTTTTAGCTGGCGTACTCTAATTGCATGTGGTTCATCACAGTAGCTGTAGTGCAGCCTGAAGCCATGTTACTATTGTTTTAGAAACTATACTCGGTCTTTGCAGAATTATTATTATTATTGCCCACACTCAAGTATTCCATACTGCATTCCATTTTAAACAAATGCTTTGAGGGTGTTTTTGCTCATAGACTTCCTGCATTAATACATAATGGAGACCTCCTGCCATGTGCTGCATAAGTGACTGAAATTGGACAGGCTGACCAATCACAGATCTTGCCTGCGTGCCAGGGTTCTATAGAATACCTAAGTATTTACAGGTGGAGCTGGTAGCCAACCTATTATTAAGGTTGCCCCACACTTCCCGTTATTAGACCCTGCCAAACTCTAGCCATTCAGGTCTGACTTTTTCCATGCTTGGTCTCTGCCTCAGGCTTTGTTTGGTTTTTGGTTTTAAAGTTCAGCCAGAATAGTTCAGTGGTTTCTGAGAATGAGGCTAGGGGAAAATGTTGTTGTTTTGCCCATGTTAAATACAAATTCTGACAACCTATTCTCTCTTGTACCCCTGTGCTTTGAAGAGGACGAGCTGGGCTCAGGGGACAAGGAGTAGATTGGGACTGTCTACAGTTCACAGAATGGACCTGTTCTGTGGAGGAAAAAGGACTGTGTAGTGAAGGAGGCTAAAGTCTGTAGGTCTCTTATCTCATTATTACCAATGTTGGAAGCTGTTTAGTGAGTCAGGCAGAGGATTGCAGGAAGAGAAAAAACAATCTCATGGTTGAGGCAGTTGAATGCTGCCCTGGAGAACTGGATTCTATTCTTTTCTGCCACAGAATGCCTGTGTGATGTTTAGCAAGTCACTTAAAACTTTTCAGAGGGGGTGACTAATTGGACACCCAGAAAATGAGGAATACACAACTTGAGACCCAAGGGTCTGATTAACAGATGTTCTGGGCACTCTTAGCTGCAATTGAAATCAATGGGAGCTGTGTTTTGTGAATACAAAGTACTGTATAATACCATGTACTCTGAACAATCAGGCCCTAAACATTTCAAATTGGACACCCAAAATCAGTGGATACTTTTGACATTAATCTCTCTGTGCCTCAATTCCCTGTTTGTACATTGGGCTAATACCACCCCTTCACCTCACAGGGGGACTGCAAAAATAATTTTTTTGTGAAGCACTCAGATACCATGGTGACAAGCACCATAGAAAAGCCCATGAGGAAATTAATAACTGTCTTCAGAGCAGTACTTGAATAGTGTGCAGTAAATAAGTCATGGGGCCACACACTGAACAATGGGCATAAAACTAAATATTGAATAACTGCTCATTAATTGAGCACCATCTTTCCTGTGCACTGAATAAGCCAGGGAGAGGGAGGGGGAAGTATGTGATCATAAAATTAAAAACTGTTGCATAATGCATATGCACCAGGGTCCTGAAATATAGTTGCACAGGCCACCTGAATTCTGGCAGGTTTCAGAGTAGCAGCTGTGTTAGTCTGTATTCGCAAAAAGAAAAGGAGTGCTTGTAACACCTTAGCGACTAACCAATTTATTTGAGCATAAGATTTGTGAGCTACAGCTCACTTCGATGCATCTGATGAAGTGAGCTGTAGCTCACGAAAGCTTATACTCAAATGAATTCTGGCATTTCCTAACTTTCTAATGCCTGATTTTGCAACCTTAATATTATTTTAATATAGTTTTTGTGTGTGTAACTATTAAGGAGTTCAGGTATGATGCATTAACTGTGTGCATCATGTATCTTTGCAGATGTCCCTATCAAGCTCTGTAGCACTGAATATACATAAACCATTAAAAAGACAGACCATGTAAGAACCTTCTACTACATAAAACTGTAAAATCTTTCATCCCAGAAAGGGTCTGGAAAGCAGGTGCATCTTCCAGGATCTACCTTCTCTATAAAGTACTTGTATATCCTCCTTTACGATAGTATCTGAGGTCAGGTCTACACTAAAAAGTTGTTGACCCAACTACATTGCTGCGGGGTGTGAAAAATCTACACCTCGACCGACATAGTTAAACCAACCTGACACTTGGTGTAGACAGTACGGGGTTGACAGAAGAATTCTTCCATCAACCTAGCTAATGCCTCTAGGGGAGGTGGATTTCCTACAATGATGGGAGAACCTCTCCTGTTGCTGTAGTGAGTGGTTACACTGAAGTGCTACAGTGGTGCAGCTGTATTGCTGCCCCTACAGCTGTTTAAGTGTAGACAGGACCTAAGTGACTCCTAATCTTTAATGTATTTATCCTCACAACACCTTTGGGAGGTAGGGAAGTGCTATTATCCCCATTTTATAAATGGGGAACTGGCCAAGGGCCTGTGTACACAAACATTTAGTTTGCGACAAGCTGGGATGTGAATCTACCCCTCACTGTCCTGCCAGGCACTGACTGTCCATGTGGATTCTGTTGATATGCACTAACAGTTAGTTAGTTAATGTGCTTCGATCTAGTCCTCTTGTGAAAGTGAATTAATGAACTGTTAATGTACATCAGCAGGGTCCATATGGATAATGCCTGACACTGGTGCCTGGTTAGTGCCTGAGGTAGGGTAGATGCACACTCCAGCATGCTGCAAACTAAATGCTGATGTAGACAGTGACTTGCCTAAAGAAATGGAAACGGTTGGTTTCCCAAATCACAGGCTAGCACCCTGCCTACTGGACTATCCTTCCTCTCCTTCAGTATGACCAGAAATCATCACACTCTGCCTGGGCTGAAGGAAAGTTTAGCACCCTCACCCAGAAAACCCTGACTCCAGCTTCTTGTTTAAATCAGGGTTGTTAGCTCAAGCACCTCAGATACTAATAAGCAGGACCCAGTTCTGCAGCTATGGAGTGTTCTAATGAATTACCAATCTGGAATAGAAAACTGGCTATAGTCAAATAATTGCACCCGAAAAAATGCTTTCGCTGACTTCCTACACAACAGAATTCCTGAGGAGCCTGGTTATTCAGCCTCCAGCCAATGTTTTATTTGGCATCCAACGTCAGAAAAGATGTCCGATCCTAATCAATCATGCAATGCCAGCAAGAAACAAACAAAAGCCAGAACAGTAGTGGGAAGGGACCATTGTTCAAAAAACTTAGAGATGATGTTGCTGTATTTTTAACACCATCAATAAAAGTCCTTTGAAATGACTGGCCCCCTCCTTTCACAGTTGCCTGCAGCGAGGGTTCTGGGAATAGGACGGGGGATTAGGCTGCTTATTAGTAGGTAGTTAAGTGATGGCAGTATCATAAAACATGTAAAAACCTTTCAAAAAACCCAAAACCCTTCCTCCCTTGACAGCCAACTAAGCTGTGGAGGGAGGGCAGTCCTTGTGCGGGAGCAAGTGGCATTGAAGCCAGCAGGGTTTTGTTTGCCTACGGACAGAAGAGAGGATCTGAGAGACTCAGCTTATTAAAAGCAGTCTGACATGATTTAATATAAGTCATGGTATTTTTAATTTTTGCTTTCTATTGTTTGTATTGTGGTAGTTCCTGGATGCCGTTATCAGAGAGCAGGACTCCCAGTGCCTATACATGAGCTTGCGCCTGTTTATTAGCCACTATAATAGCAGAGGATTTCAAAGGGCATGACGAGCATTCATTCATTAACGTCTCACAAGACAGGTTGGTATTCTCGAGTCCCGATTTACAGATGAGCAAAGTGAGTGGGTGTCTACACAGCATTCTGGAGGGAGCAGGAGGGAGCCTCCCAGCCCACTTTGCTGGACGCAGGCTCGCAGCGACGGCACAAACGTTCTACAATAGCTGTGTAGCCAGAGCTTTGAAGTTGTGGCTCGAGTCGGACCTCGGGCTCTGAAGCCGTGGGAGTGGCAGGGGATGGGCTTCGTGTAGTCTGGCTTCCTGTCACCGCAGCCCACCACCGCCACCACCACCTGCACTCAAAACCCAACCATCAGCATTTCAGACACCGTAATCTTGCCCGCAGGAGCCTCAGCTGTTGTGTGCCACAAGCAGAAACCAGAAGGGACTGAGGCCTCTGCCATGGCAGCACACTGATAAAGTGAGAGAGACCCAGATGATTCTGGCACAGTGGCCTATGCCCCGTGCTGCAGGGGAAGGTGAACCCCGCCCTCACGCCCCAGGTCACTGCCAAGTTGACCTGCAGGAAAAGTCTCTTCCTGACCCCACCTATGGCAACCAGTCAGAGCCTGAATATATGAACAAGAACAAGCCAGCCATACATCAGAGAAAAGAGAATGATCTGTACTACCTCAAAGCACCCGTCCAGCGTCCCATCTCAAGCCGTGGCCATCTTTGATACTTCAGAAAGAGACTCAGGGCTTGGCCACACTTGCAAGTTAGAGCGCATTAAAGCAGCCCTGGGCGCCCTAACTCCTGAGGTGTTCACACTGGCAAGGCACGTAGAGCGCCTGGACTCTGCAGCTGGAGCACTTCTGGTAATCCACCTCCATGAGAAGCATAAAGCTTGCTGCGCCCCGGCTGAAATGCCTGGGCGTCAGTGTGGATGAGGTGTTGCATCACTGCACTGTGATGGCCTCTGGAAACATCCCATAATCTCCTGAAGTCAAGTGGCCACTCTTCTCATTGTTTTGAACTCGGCTGCAGGCGTGCAGATAGCCCCTTTCAAAGCTCCATTTCTGGCAGCCGGCATGTTTATCTGCTCCGGGACAAACCAGACCATTAGTATGGAATGCTGCTGTTGTGAATGTGGGGGGCAAGGGAGGTCTGCTGCTGCCTGAACTTACAAGACAGCATGCTGACACACTCTCAGCCCCCCAAAACACACTGTCTCTCCCCGCACATACACACACCACACTCCCTGTCACACTCCACCCCTCCCCACCTTTTGAAAAGCATTTTGCAGCCACTTGCACACTGGGATAGCAACCACAATGCACTGCTCTTTGTGGCATTGCAAGATCTGCTAATGTGCTAATCAGCCAGGGCGCTTGCATGCTGACAGTGTAAACACATGGCAGCATTTCCCTGCTGCAATCTCCGAAAGCTGGTTTAACTCCCAGCACTCTACATCTGCAAGTGTAGTCAAGCCCTCAACAAAAAAAAAAACAAAAAAACAAAAAAACCCAACCCAGAATACAACAGAAGGGGCAAAAAATCCTATCCTGATCCCTGCAGGTGACTGGCTGATGCCCTGAACCATAAGATTTTTAGAAACTTAAGATGTGAACTGTGAGGGACCCATAGGGCTGCTGAGCCTTGCCTCCCACTATCACAAGCAGCCCTGTCATATGATCTCATAAATGTCTCATACTTTCTCTTAAAACTAATGGTTTTCCCCCACAATTCCTATGGGGAGGCTGTTCCAGAACTTCAGTCCTCATTAGAAAATGCCTAATTTCTAGCCTGAATTTGTTCATGACCAGTTTATAACCATTTTTGTGTCAACATTGACCTTTAGCTTGAATAGCTCTTCACCCTCCCTGGTGTTTATCCCCCTGCTATATTTATAGAGAGAAATCATATCTCCTTTCAGCCTTCATTTTGCTAGGCTAAACAAGCCAAGCTCTTCCAGTCTCCTCTCATGAGATAGGCCCTTCCATCCCCTGCTCAACCTAGTAGTTCTTCTCTGCACCTGGTGCAGTTTGAATATATCTTTCTGAACAGCGATGACTAGAACTGTATACAGTATTCAAAATGAGGTCTTACCAGTGCCTTGTACAGTGACATTAATAGTTCTCTGTCTCTAATGGAAATGCCTCGCCTGATACATCCCAGGATCGCATTTGCCTTTTTTGCAGCCATATCACATTGGTAGCTCATAGGCATCCTGTGATTGACCAACACACCCAGCTCTCTCTCTCCTCTGTCACTTCAAACAAATAACCCCTGAGCTTATAGAAGAAATTTTTATTATTAGAGCCTAAGTGCACGATCTTGATGGACTTGCTACATTAAGCATGTTGGAGTTGATTCTCCAAACTAAAAAGTGAATGTTTAAAATTTATATAATTATCATCTAAAGCAGGGATGGGCAAACTACGGTCTGAGGGCCGGATTTGCCCTGCCGGCCATTTTAATCCAGCCCTTGAGCTCCCACTGGGGAGCGGGGTCTGGGGCTTGCCCCACTCCAGCTGGGCAACAGGGTCGGGGGCCACTCCATGTGGCTCTGGGAAGCAGCAGCATATCCCCCTTCCGGCTCCTACGCATGCGAGCATCCAGGGGGCTCCGCTCTGCGCACTGCCCCCGCAGCTCCCATTGGCTAGGAACTGCAGCCAATGGGAGCTGCAGGGCAGTGCCTGCGGATGGGGCAGCGCACAGCAGAGCCACCTGGCTGAGCCTCCGCCTAGGAGCCAGAGAGGGAACATGCCGCTGCTTCTGGGAGCTGCTTGAGGTAAGTGCCACCTGGAGTCTGCACCCTTGATCCCCCTCCTGCCCTCCGAACCCTGCTATTCCAGCCTGGAGCATCCTCCTGCACCCCAAACCCCTCATCCCCAGCCCCACCCCAGAGCCTGCACCCCCCCGCTGGAGCCCTCACTCCATCCCGCATCCCAAACCCCTGCCCCATCCCTGAGCCCCCTCCCGCCCTCCAAAGCCCTCAGTCCCAGCCCGGAGTCTACACCCCCAGCCAAAGCCCTCAAACCCCCCACACCTGAACTCCCTGCCCCAGCCCAGAGCCCCCTCCCATACTCCAAACCCCCCAGCCAGGAGTCCCCTCCTGCACCCCAAACCCCTCATCCCCAGCCCCACTCCAGAGCCCACACCCCCCAGCCAGAGCCCGCACCCCTAACCCCAATTTTGTGAGCATTCATGGCCCGCCATACAATTTCTATACCCAGATGTGGCCCCCAGACCAAAAAGTTTGCCCACCCCTTACCTAAAGCATGGTCCAGGCCACTAGATCTCAAGTAGGAGAATCCAATAAACTAGATTCTCTCTCTCTCCTTTTCTTTGTAGTCTTTTTTACTACAAAGTAGTAAACAAAAGGTAGATTTAAAAACAAAAAATCTGGCAAACAATCCTACAGTTTGGGTATCGTAGTTTGGGCACCCCTTGTCCAAATCGCTTGAGACCTTACAGAAAATGTTTTCCTCTGCCCCAACCCTAGACTTCCAGTTTGAAGTAAATATAACTTTTGTGGTTTTAGAGGGGCTGCCAAAATTGAGCTCAGCTGAAACCTAAACTATGGAGCAATTATTGTTTCACCATTTTATTTTGCAGTGATCTTGACAGTCAAAATACTACTAAAGACAATAGATCTTGATTTAGTAGCAAGCTACTCCAAAGCTATTCTTACATGTGTCTCAATGGCTGCGTTTTGAAAGGAACCTCACCATTCAAGCTGCGAGCTCAGCTGCTTAGGCTGGTGGATTGTAAGCAGAGTTATGTTCACTGGAAATGCTGTTGAACAGAGGAGAACACTGTCTTAGACATGATTCTGGAATGCAATAAAATTATTTAGTTCTGGGAAACTTTTGTTTCCACTGGTATTACTGAAGGGAAATATGGGCCTGATCCTGAAAACCTTACTCTAGTGAGTAATTCTCTAATTCATGCACCTACAGGAAATAAATGATGGTGAATGGAGGGAAAATAAGACACAGAAATATTCTTATTTCATGAGCTTGTGAGACTGCATAAGAGAAAACATGCAAAAGAAAGTCCATGAATTCTGAGCATGGAAAAACTGGGACGAAAAAATATGTATACATTTCATTGAAAGCCACAGGTAAACATTGGTCATTGTCTTGTGGTTAGGTCAGCACACTAGGCTGGAGAATCAGGTTCAGGAGCGACCTGAAGAGTTTTTCTTAGGGACTTGATTTTGCAATTTTTGCTCATCCAAAACTCACCTAAAAGAATTCCAGAACTGGCTCTAGGCTGGATCACATCTAGCAGCAGTGGATCTGATGTTGGCGGGTGTTGGGGAAAGTCACCAGGTTGAAATGCTCTTAGGGCCAGACTGTGTAAATCAGCATAGCTGCATTTTGAAGTCAAAGTGTGGTTATGCTGATTTCTTCCAGCTGAATATCTGCACCTCAGCCTCTGGGAATGGGAATAAAGTGTGAATTGTGCTGATGCGTCCCCAAACAGCTGTTTTCAGAGTCTCCTTACAGTCTCAGATGAGGCTGTTTGTCCTCCTATCTGGAAGTCCTTGCAAGGATCACTCATGAGGATTTCTGCTGGGGAAGGGTACTTATACTGAGAGAATTCCCTAAAGAGGTAAGGTGATTCTTAGCACATGTCCTTGCCAGTCTGTTGGGTAAGGGAAAATCTGTTTAGTCCCACACAGTGATGGATAAAAATGTCTTCTGTGAATTATTTTGGGGTTTGGTAAGTCTGACAAAATCAAGTGCTTTCCGACAGGTACAGCCACAGACATTGTTTGGCATGTATCAAAACCCTTGCTGAATAAATATATTGACACTCTCTATATAATCAGTGTGTGTATGTCGTTTTTTGGTTGGTTTTGTTTTTGTTTTTTTGTGATTAAGCAGTGGCTAAATCTTTGAATCTACCATGTAACTCCTTATAAGCATCTGTCTTTAGCTTAAAAAAAATAAAATGGCTTAGCTGACTTGTGCCTTAAAAGCAAAAAATGTCCAATAGTTCTTTTGAAGAAATATTAATTAATCATCTGGAAATTCATTTTAACAGGTTTTCAGCCTTAGTGTCATATTTTTAAAGAGATTCCAATTAGTGCGCAATTATAAATCAATGTGAAGCAAGGAACAGCGGAGAACTGAGTGCTGTGTATAACATCAATTAACCCCATCAAACCAACTTCAGTATTCTTCCTTTACTAATAAGTGAGGCAGTTAAACACTGTTTTTGTGGAAATACAAGTCAAAACATAAGACAGCTAAAGGTAAAATAGTCTTAATATTTTAAAAATGCACACGGGGAAAGTAATGACAGGAATGATTTTTGCACTTTATTTCAGACAATTGTCCATTCATTTGTAGAGACACAAGGCAGGTGAGATAATATCTTTTATTGAACCAACTTCTGTTGGTGAAAGAGAAACTTCTGAGCTACACAGAGCTCTTCTTCAAGTCTTCCAAAGCTCTGTGTAAACTTGTCTCTTTCACCAACAGAAGTTGGTCCAATAAAAGATATTATCTTACTCACCTTGTCTCTCATATCGTGGGACCAACACAGCTATAACAACACTGCAAACATTCATTTGTAGTCATCTTTTAAAAAGTTAGCAAACCATTACATTTTTCAATGCCATTCTGGATTCTCCAGCCTTCTGATCAATTTCATCTCAGAGATCTTTCAGCATGGCATAATTGACTCTGCACAGTAGTTGGTGGTCAGACTGGAAGAAGTGGTACTCTCCCAAGCTGGGCTCATGACCCAAGCTCCACCCACATGTGATCACAAAAATTATAGCTGTCACTGATATTAATGAAACATGCATCAAAAGGGAAGAATAAATCCCTTTGTAAGAGCGAGAAGAATCACAGTGAGATGCTATAGACAAGTTATATAATATAGCACCTCATATTGGTTCAATAAATAATTTATGTAAGTGGTTGTACCAAAAAAAAAAAAAAAGAAAGAGAGAGAGAGAGATGCATTTAAGCATGTTTCCTAATAATTCCCAATATATTAATAAATTAGTATTACTCTTTGCATTTCACTAACCAGTAGAAATCTGGTTAGAGTATGCACATTTAATAATTTAGTAACATCTGGAAAAAAGTGATACACTGCTATTATCGGTCTGTATTTTGATGACCAAGACTAACAGAAACCACAGCTCCACTTAGAAGAGGTTCATGAGAAGATAAAGATGTCAATTTTTTGTGCATCTGATAATATTGGATTGATTAGATCACAAAGAAATTGAATTTCCAGCTAGTCAATGTATGGTTATGTACTGTTACTGTAAAACTAGGAGTATTGTGTAGAGAAACAAGCAAAGTACAACTTTTATCTCAATATAAAAAGAAACCTGGGGTGATTGGCAGAAGCTCCCAGGTCCCTTGACTCTGCTCACTAACTCTGATTATCTTTAAATCAGTTATGTAGCAGTTAATAATATTATTGCATTTTAAAATACTTTGTATGTATATAGGCGCTCAAAGTGCCTTACAAACATTAACTCAGGGCTCAGAAATAGCTGATATGGGCTCAAATGTTATATTGCACTTCTCTGAAGCTACTATCTTGTTCTTCAGAATCTGAGATTTCTTTCTTGTTGGGTTTTTCTTTTAAGTCTCTAGCTGTTATGGCTATGGAGAAAAACCTCAAAAATGTGACTGAGGTATAACTGATGTAGAGAATTCAGAGAGCCTAGAACAATAGCTCTGAAAGGTGTGAACTTCCCTAGTCATCTCAGTGAGGAGTTAACTCAGATGCTCCATGATAGTAAATTTAAATGTTAACAGTGATAGTTGTTTCATCCCTCGTGTAGGAAGGGAGAGGGAATGTCATGGATCTGCACAATTTACTGTAAGTGACATCTCATTTTGGTGCTATAGATGGCTCGTGTTTGGGAGATGCCACGACAGTACTTATTTCCCCCCCAGGCAAGAAGGAGAGAAGGCCAAGGAGCCAACCATGGGTATGTTCAAGCCCCAAAGCCCAGCTGAGGCAAGAGGTAGCACAAACTTATTTTGAATATTTGAACCATCTACTGTGATCTTATTCTGGTGATTCGCATAGTTGGAGCTTATTTTGTGGGTGGAGCTTGGGAGAATACCACTGTCTTTTTCTCCCCATCTGAGCCCTCCTAATTAAACTTCAGCACCTTTGTAAAGTATGCAAGCATTATCATGTACCCCATTTAACAATTGGGTAATTTGGAGAGAGGGAAATTATCCTGGTGACCAAATCTAGTCTCCATCTGATAATGTTCTAAAATTAGCTACTGGGATCCTGGAGTTTCAGCTGTACATTAATTCTTGTGTTGCTTGCATGTTGTTGCATGTAAATAAATAACCAGCCAAATAACAAGTGAACCTCCCCTGAAGTCAATGTACTTGCGTCCAGTTACACGAGTGGTGTGTTGGGCCCAGTATCTAGTTATATGGAGAGAAATGTCACAGACTTTCCCTTTTGTGAGGTACAAGGCAACATACTCACTTTATAACATGGTAGAAATGCAACAGGGTACTTGTGAATTTCTCCTATGCTAATCAGACTAGTTTTATGTGTAAAAGAAAGAAATGTAGCCATAAAATGTATTGCAACTGACATACCTCTACTGCCATGTTCTCTCTAAATAATTTCTACTTGTGTTCTCATGCATACAAAATTACACTATTAACAGAGCTGTAGAATCTATTCAGAGCTGTAAAGTAATCATGATTTTCACGGATCCTGTATGCAGAGATGTCACCGAATTCAGATTAATTTCCATGTGATGGCACAGTGCCATTCCACCCACAAAGGGGAAAAGGAAGGGCAATACCAAATGTAGGAGCCAAAATTTCTAAAGTTTCCAAAGCCAAAGTCATTGTGTGTGGGGGGGTGTTGTTTAGTTGAGTCTGAAAAAACGAAGTCCTTCAATAACAGTCCATTTATCTGCAAGGAAATGTTGCAAAGTGTAGTATTACATGTCCAACCCCTTTTTGACTGGTAAACATTGTGGCAAGGCTCAGTGGTTCCAAGGCAATTTATAGCAGCTGCAGATCAGGCCCTTCATCTCTCTTTTTTTGTAATTTGGATATCTTACAGGCCAGGAGGTTTTCCTCAAACTTCATCTTCCTGGTAGTGGTGAAGCCTCAGGTTTCCCCATCCCTTAAGAGTAAAATGCTGTTTGCTCTTTTTCCTATTATGTTAAGACAAAACTCTGCCAAGAATATAAAAGCTCTAAAAGGAGGGGAAGAGATTGGCTCTCTAGAAGCTGGTGATGACATTTCACCAGCAGGGAACAGACAGCAGAAATACCTTGTAGGGTCTAGTCTTCTTTCTTTGTGTGTCTGAAACTCCCATTGATTGATGACATTATTCTGTCTAGTCTCCCTGGAATTCCCCTCTGCAGTTGACTAAGGTGAGACCATAATAATTCCAGCAGGCACACCATTCAATATGCATGCCCAAGTGCAGACACACACACCAAATATTACAAGTTTTCACTGCTTTGTGTGTTATTTAATTTTGCTTTCAACCTACAGAAACTGAAGATGGTCTATCAATATAGCAGCTCCCACAAAATTTGCTGAATTATAGTTTGTAACATTTTAACATTCAAAATGGGAGAAAATAAATCTGATATGCAGTGGATGAAAGTCTATGGGATATTTTCACCTTTCAAAGCATGCCAGGTAACTGTCATTAATATTAACAAGACATTCATCAAGGGGGGAATAAACCCCCTTGCTTGGCCAAGAAGAATCACAATGAGATAGTATAGGCAAGGTAGAGAATGTAACACCTTTTAATGGTTTGATAAATAAATGCTTTAGAGACAGAAGGAAAAGAGAAGTATCTGAACATTTTCTTCCCAAACATACTGCCTTTTTGTATCACAGTGCTGCTTCCATGCCAGGTTTATGGGCAAGATCTTTCTCCCTGGTAAGGTTGATTTGTGCTTGTCTGGTGGGGGAAAGCAGTCAGCTAGAACCCCAGAGCATAGGGGAATCCTTGTGTGGTTTAAGGTTGATATACCCACCCCCTTCCTGGCTACAGCATAGGAAGCATATATGGGGAAAGAGGGTAGAGATAGAGGAGTTAAAGCAAAGGTAACTTAAATATAAGGAAAGAAATGTTGATGTGAACTATACATTTGAAGGAGAAGTAGGGAAAATAGTTAAGGATCAAAAAGACAGATAAAGATTACTGAGATATGTATAAGAAATTAAAGGAATTTGGAATGCTTGGCAAATAACCAGAAGCCCAAGGAAACAACTAAAGAGATGATTATGTGAATTAACAGTGTTTACTCAAAGACATTCCTGTGCATGAAATATGTTAGTAGGTTGGAGAGGCAATCTGCTGGTGATAACTGTGGCTCTTGGTGCATGAGGAATTCAGGATACGTTTGGTTGGCTGGCTTTTGTACGTGGGCATGAATCTACTGCTCATGAAAGCACTGACTAGAGTCTGAAGTCTTCCACCTACACAACAATGCAGTATAGATAATACGCAGGGTGCCCTATGCATGTGTCTCAGCCATGTTCTGGAGACAGAAGATACCTAAAGTGTAATTGAACTTAAAAGAAAACATATATTTTAAGTAGCTCATAAAAAGTGGACTCAATAGAGGTAAAACTAGACTCAGAAAGTAATTTACTAGCTAATGAGTTCTATGTACATATCTGACTTTCTTAGACAGTTTCTATTACTTTGAACTAAAACCATAGTAATATTTTCACACTCTTGTCTTTTAATTATGTGCGTGTTTGTTTTTCCTTGATGAGGAGATAGCCAGATAATGGCAAATCCCTAGATAACTGAGGGCAAGTGATTATGCTCTTCTGCCTCTCATCTCTTTCTCTTGCTCAATAGCTTCCATAGCATCTTGACTGCTTGAGAATCCATGTAGCTATGCTGGTTTCAACACAGCATCAGCAGTCACAGCGCCGCTCAGTGAGCGCTGAAGGGAAACTGCTGGTGTGTGTTCATATTGCCTGCGCAATAGCGTGTTCACACTTCCGGCACTTGCAGCAGTATTTGGAGCGGTGCACTCTGAGCAGCTATCCCACAGAGCACCTCTTCCTCTTCTGCCGCTAAGAGTTGTGGGAAGGCGGAGGGGGTCATGGGGCATCCTGGGCTCTGTCCCAATGCCCTGTGATGCATTGCTTCGCATCCCAGCAATCCCTGTGCTTCCGTCCACATTTGGTCCCATCTTTCAACGGTTTGTGTACTGCGCACCCTGCCTCTTCGGGCTGCAGGAATGGATCCCGAACTGTTGACCAATATGCTGCTCACTCTCGCTAACACGTCACGAGGGGCAGTGGAGTTATTCCTTAAACTACAAAGGCAAGAGGAGTGTGACATTGATCTCGCCACACATAGTAGCTACGACATGTGATTGCTTGTGGCATTCACAGAGGTGCTGACCACAGTGGAACGTCACTTTTGGGCTCGGGAAACAAGCACTGTGTGGTGGGATCACATCGTCATGCACGTCTGGAATGACGAGCAGTGGCTGCAGAACTTTCAGATAAGAAAAGCCACATTCATGGGACTGTGTGATGAGCTTGCCTGCCCAGCCCTGCGGCGCAAGGACATGAGAATGAGAGCTGCCCTGCCATTGGAGAAGCATGTGGCGATTGCACTGTGGAAGCTGGCTACCCCAGACTCCTACCGATCGGTCGCTAACCAGTTCGGAGTGGGAAAGTTGACCATTGGATGCGTGTTGATGGAAGTGTGCAGGGCCATTAATTGCATCCTACTCCAAGAGACCGTGACACTGGGCAACGTGCATGACATTATGGATGACTGCACAAATAGGCTTCCCTAACTGCGGAGAGGCAATAGATGGCATGCATATTCCAATTCTAGCACCAGACCACCTAGCCACCGAGTACATAAAATGAAAGGGGTATTTCTCTATGGTTCTCCAGGTGCTTGTGGATCACCATGGGCATTTCATGGACATTAACACAGGCAGGTCCGGAAATGTGCATTACGCACGCATCTTTAGGAACACTGGCCTGTTCAGGAAGCTGCAAGCAGGGACTTTCATCCTGGACCAGAAGATCACTGTAGGGGAAGTCAAAATGCCCATTGTGATCCTGGGAGACCCCGCCTACCCCTTAATGTCATGGCTCATGAAGCCGTACATGGGGCAAGTTGACAGCAGCAAGGAGCGGTTCAACAACAGGATGAGCAAGTGCAGAGTGTGACTGTTGAGTACCCACTGGCACTGCTTATATGGGAGGCTGGACCTGGCCAATGACAATATTCGTATGCTCCATAATATTTGTGAAGGGAAGGGTGAAAGCTTCACTCAGGGCTGGACCGCTAAGGCTCAGCGCCTGGAGGCTGAATTTGAACAGCCAGAGACCAGGGCTATTAGAGGGGCTCAGCACAGGGCCATAAGGATAAGAGATGCCTTGAGGTAGCAATTTGAAACTGAAAGCCACTAATATTTGTTGCTATGCTCAGGAGTGCAGTGCTTGTAATGCTAGGAGGTGATTGTGATTGGTGCAGACGATGCACTATGAAAGTGTAAAAAAATTGCTCATTGCTTTGCAGGCCTCTGATTGCTTTCAAACCAACACAATTCTTTTATTAAAAACAATAACGAGAGGAGAGAGACAAACAAAAAAACACATCAGCACTGAGGGGGATGGGGGAAGGGAGGGTCCCAGGAGGAGGTGGTTAAAGATTTGTGTATGTCCAGGTATCCTATCCAACCTTCTCCTTTGAGTACAGTGCAGTGGCGGGTACTGTACTTCAGCAGGGCTAAACTGCAGAGGGAGGGGTATTGAGTGCAGTGGGTACTGGGAGTTCTCAGGGCAGGACTGTGTCGGGGCAGGAGTGGAATGCAGCAGGTACAGACTGGAGCCAGGAGGTTAATAGGAGTGTGTTGGCGGTGTCTGGGGGGGCACATGGGAAAGAGTTTTGCAACTTCGGCTGCAGGAGAGGGCGGGCGCAGAGCTGCTCGGTTTGAAGAGCTAGTATCGCCTGGAGCGTGTCCGCTTGGCACTCCATAACATCTAAGAGCCACTCCATGGCTTTGTTCTGGTGTGCCGTGTTCTCCTTTCGGTCCCTCTTCTCGCTGTCCCACCACTCCTTCAAGTCTTGTTTTTTGGCTGTGCAGTGCATCATGACCTCACGCAGAAAGTCCTCTAGTTCTTCGTGGCCACTTTCTAATTCTGGGCAGCCATTCAGCTGGCGATAACAAAGAGAGAGGCTGGGCTCCTAGGGTCATATCTGTGAAGCCAAAATGCCTCATTTTACAAAATGTGTGTTTGCAACACACAGACCACTGATTTAAAACATAGCCACTATTCACATACCTGTCACTAACTGGCTGACCCCAGGCAAGCACACATGAGCCACAAGACCCCCAAAATGGTGAGTAACCACAGGGGCAGGGGAAATCAGTGTTCTAGAACCATACTGTACACTGGGGATGTGGCTCTTGGGGAGAGCCAGCACTGTAGAAGGTATAATCATTATAATCATTATAATAATTCCTGTCCCTACATTTTCCACAGGCTGTATTCATTATGGAAGCTATCTCTCTGCTGAGGGTGAGCAGGGAATCAAGGGAGGGTCTTCTCCGAGACAGTGACTTCGGCCCTGGCCCTTATGCGGCTCGCCTGTGTGCAGCAGTGGTCCTCCCCACTCCCCAAGTGACAGCAGAGTGGCACAGGAAAGTTACCCTTAAAGGGGCAAGAAACAAAGCAACTCTGCCAAAGAACCTGTGGCAGCGGATTGTCCAGTAACTCCATGAGAGTTTCTTGAAGATCTCTGAGGCAGATCCCCGTAACGTGAGGGAGTCAATCGAAAGCCTGTTCCACCGCTCAGACTAGGCATGTGGTGGTACCTGCGTCACACAGACAGAAGCCTGCTTTCTGCAACCCTCCTGCCCCCAACAACTCACTTCAGCGATTCCCAAAATCAAAGCTACTTACCAGGGGCCTCCTCTCCAGTTTGCCAACCTCCGACAGCTGTGACTGGCTAGCCCCCTCCGGGGTAGAGAAGGGCTCCTGGCTGCATGCATCTCTGACCTCCGAGTCATCCTCTGCCTCTGAGTCCCCCTCCCCCTCCACATCCTCATCCAAGATTTCCTCCTCCTGACTCGGTCAACTCACGACTGGCACGCAAGCCACCGAAGTATCCACAGGGGACTTTGCAGTGGAGATGGGGTCGCTGCTGAGTATCGCGTCCAGCTCTTTGCAGAACCGGCAGCTCGTGGGTGCCTCCCACGCCTTGTGGTAGGCATTCTGCAGCTCCTTCACTTTGACCCTGCACTGCAGTGTGTCCCGGTCATGGCCCCTTTCTGTCATGCATCATGAAATCTGTCTGTAGGTATCATAATTCCTACGGCTGGAGCGCAGCTGGGACTGGACAGCCTCCTCTACCCCAAATGCCGATGAGGTCCAGCAGCTCGGCATTGCTCCAAGCGGAGGATCACCTGCTGCGTGGAGCAGGCATGGCCACCTGGAAAGATCACCATCACCGAGCAAACAGGAAGGGGACTTTCAAAATTCCCAAGGAATTTATGGGGTGGGGATGACGGTTGGTCACCTGAGGGCAGGGCAGTAGAGTTTCTAACCAATGACCAGAGAGGTGAGAACAGGCATTGGGGGACACCTCCCGGAGGCCAGTCGCAGCGCTGTAATCGACCAGGGTCTCTACACCGGCACTGTGGTGCTGTAGCCCCGGTGCAGAGAGCTCTACGCAATTGAGAAGTAGTGCTATCATCGGGCCACAAATAACTCCCTCTCAGATTTGTCCTGGCTGTATGCTTTCTCACCTTACATGTAAGATGTAGAGAACTACTTTCAACTGAGACTGATAGCCCAGTTCCTACTGCCTTGATCAGGAGTTTCCTTTTTGTGGCCTACATGGTAATGTTGCAGCCTTGGGAATACAATGGACTAGTTTTGAGCCTCATCTTATGTATGTGCAGGATGCACCCAAAGTGAAAACATGGCTCCACTGAAATCTATGGAAAACCTCCCCTTGACTTCAATAAAGTCAGGATTTCATCCCCCATGAGCTGTCTGACTAGACTAGACACTGATAATTGATTAAATGCGTTCTAATGTGTCTGGCTATTAGCTGACAGATATGACTTTATATAGTCAAGGTGGTAGGCAGCAGTTATTAAGGGAGGGGGAGCCCCTTTTTCTCCAGATATTAAACCACTAACCAATGTGAATCCAGCTGTATGATTGCTGTGGAATCCTTAAACATCTATTTTGAATGCCGAAACAGACCAGAATAATTTTACAGATACCCAAGGCATTGATGGAAATGCTCCTAATCTTAGCAACTGACCCATCTCATTCAAGGTATAAAAGTGAAGCTCTCTTAAAGAAAAAAAAAAGGGGGGGGGGGAAATCTTGTGTTCATGAAAAGGTTTCATTTTTTCAAACCACCATTGGTTTATTTGTTACAGTTAAACTTGCACTTCCAATACAGTAAAACACCAATACATTTAGTAAATGTTAGTTTCACACATTTTTTCCAGTAAAAATGAATGAAGGCTCTTGTTTCTACGTTGTTAATCTGTGTTGTCTCATTCCCTTCTTGCCCCTAAAATTCTGGAAGAAAGACACAGGGCAAGGCAGTGGAAAATCAGACTCTTTAGAAAGTCACTTATACCTGTGTAAAGTAAATGCAAAATAGGTGTAAAATGTTCAGATCTGGTGATTTATTACACTCACTTTACACAGGTGTAAATAACTGTAATGGTGCAAGACAGTGAAGAATCAGGTCCACAGTTAGTAATTTTCAGAATATGTTTTTTTTACCCTCAGGTGCCTTTCCTCATATTGACATTTTTTGGTAGGACTTTGGAGGAGAAACACCATCCTGGATCTTCAAAATGCTGTCTATTGCATAACACTTTTTGAGTAAAAAGAGACATTCCATTCTTACCGATTTTATGTTTCCATCAATGTAGATTGAATGAACAAGTTCTAAGCGATTTCTTAGACTGTAAATTTGTTGGGGAAAGGACTGTCCTTTGACCTACATTTGTGCAGTGCCTCACACAATGGGGTCCTGGCAGTGATGAGCTGCCAAAATCTTAACAACTGGTTCCCTCCTCACCCCACGAGTGGGTCGTTGCCCACCTCTGCCCCCCGGGACTCCTGCCCCATCCAACCCCCCACGTTCCTTGATGCCCCCCCAGGACCCCTGACCCATCCCCCCCCGTCCCCTGAATGCCCCCAGAACCGGGCAGGAGGGTCTCGTGGGCCACTGTAGTGGGTGCCCACCCCACCCCTAAGAGCCAGAGGGACCTGCCGGGGGTGAGGTGGGGAGCTCCCAGGAAGCATCTGACAGGTCCCTCTGGCTCCTAGGGGTGGGGGATCGTAGCTAGGGGGGGAGCAGGGGGAGCGGCTGCTCCCACCACTGATCACATCAAAAGTGGTGCCTTAGGCTGGAGCACCCACAGGGAAAATTTGGTGGGTGCAGAGCACCCACCGGCAGCTCCTCGCCCCACCCCACCCCCAGCCCCAGCTCACCTCACCTCCGCCTCCTCCCCTGAATGCGCCTCCCCGTTCTGCTTCTCCGCACCCCCCCCCGGCCAGCTTTCCGCGAATCAGCTGTTCAGTGGGAAGCCTGGGAGGGCTGAGAAGCAGGCAGCTGCTGCCCACTCAGGCCGAGGGTTGCGGAGGCGAGCTGGGGCGGGGAGCGGTTCCCCTGTGCCGCCGCCCCCCCCCCCCAGGTTACCTGCTGCGGCGCAGACGGCCCTCCTCTTGACCCTCGGGCCCAACTCACTTCCGCCTCCCTGGGCCTGAGTGCAAAGCCGCCACTGCTTCTCAGCCCGCCCCAGCTTCCTGCATGAACAGCGGAGAAGCAGCGCAGGGCGGCGCGTTCAGGGGCGGAGGTGGAGGAGGAGCGGAGGTGAGCTGGGGCTACGGGTGGGGTGGGAGCTGCTGGTGGGTGCTCTGCACCCACCAAATTTTCCCCTTGGATGCTCCAGGGCTGGAGCACCCGTGGAGTCGCCGCCTAAGGCGCCAGTTTTGGCCAGTTAAATTTAGAAGCCCTTTTAGAACCGGTTGTCCCTCGCGGAGCAACCGGTTCTAGCGAACCATTGTGAACCGGCTCCAGCTCATCACTGGGTCCTGGTCCATGACTGCGGGTTCCTGGGTGCTATTGTAATACACATAATTATGATAATTAGCAATAACTGGTGACAAGAGAGGGAGAGAGACCAATAAGCACTGATTTGCAGGAGGAAGTGAGGGAAATTTTCCCATCTAAACTTTCTGTTCTCAGACTCTAAATCATGATAATCATCATAATCTTACATTTATATAGAAATGTTTTACCTCAAAAGATCCCAGTGCACTTTGCAAACACTAGCTCTGAACCTGCAAAGAGTTCCTTGTGGTCCACCCCTGCACATCCACAGAACACCTTGTAGGATCAGGGCCTTATATTTCAATGGATATGTTCACACACCCTGCAAAAGCATTCAGGCTTGGGCTGGAGCTCTGGCTCTGAAGCCTAAGGTGGGGGTGCATGAACCCCTCAAGACCAAGTCTGTTGACCTGGACTCTGAGATTGACACTGCCGTGGGCTGCTACTTGCTGTGTAGACATACCCTATGACTCTACAAGGGTGCAAAAGTCCTGTCAAGATGTCCAAGTGTGCTTAACTTTATGCACTGTGCGTAGTTCAATTGAAGACACTGGGAATGCTCACATAGTGTGTAAAGTTAAACATGTGCACAAATCTTTACAGGACTCGGGCCTAAAATACTATGAGAGAGAGAGAGAGAGAGAGAGAAAAGAAATTGCTTTCTTTTCAAGTTTGTTTACTTTACAGAGTTGCCAGCATTTTGTGTATGGTCTTTTTAACGATTTCCCCTGTAAAATCAGTCAGTTTATCTTTTTTCTGTGGGTTTTTCATGCAATGGGATAGAAAAATATTTAAACTAAGAAAATTCTACTGACTACTGCCTGGAGTGATTTTTAATATTAAGGAAAATTATCATTACTTTCCTATTATTTTTAAAGTGTTGCCAAATCTTGTGATTTTTATCACAATTTTCATATTTGGTGTTTTCTTTAACGGGCCAGTTCCTTGAGTTATGTGACAGGTTTCAGAGTAGCAGCCATGTTAGTCTGTATCCGCAAAAAGAAAAGGAGTTCTTGTGGCACCTTAGAGCCTAACAAATTTATTTGAGCCTAAGCTTTTGTGAGGTACATTCCACTGAATGCATCCGATGAAGTGAGCTGTAGCTCACGAAAGCTTAGGCTCAAATATATTTCTTAGTCTCTAAGGTGCCACAAGTACTCCTTTTCTTTTTGAGTTATGTGATGAGGCTATCAACTTTCATTTTAAAATCAAGTACATTTTTAAGCCTCATGGTTGCAAAGAAAAGCTTGAACACGTGAACCCTACAGGCTCCAAAACTAGAAGGTAATTTAAAAAAAATCCCAGTCATAATTTTTGAGCACTTGTGCCCCAACCCTGCAAACACTTTACACAAGTGCTTAACTTTACTATTGTGAGTAGTTATATTGAATTTCAATCGAAATCAGTTGAAATATTCATGGTAGTAATATTAAGCACATGCATAAATGTTTGCAGGATCAAAACCTTAGGACTGGCAATATTATTGATGATAGTTATTGTAGTCTCGGGCTGATAACTAGATATTGTACCGGAGCTGCTAAACTTTCATGGCAATTGTACCTGTTAGTAGTTTGCCTTATCATTTGTAAATACATTACACAGATATGGGTTTGCACCACAGCGATCAGATTTGTATCTACATTTCTCCAAATTTGTGGGAGAGGGAGAAGAGGAGGCAATATCTGGCCATCCGCGTTTTGGTTTGTAACCTTCTCTAATACGCAAAAAGAAAAGGAGTACTTGTGGCACCTTAGAGACTAACCAATTTATTTGAGCATGAGCTTTCGTCATGAGCTTTCTAAAAAAATACAGACTGACACGCTGTTCCTCTAAAACTTCTCTAATACGCGGACTCCGTAATTACTTCTGTCCGCAGCTCCCACTCTTTTGTGCGACTTCCTCTAACTAACTAGGGATTTCAGTAGCAAATCACAGCCCAGAAAGCACACCCTCTGGAGCGGGAGGAGCTTTTCTCTCCTGGAAATGAAAGCGGCGAGGAGGGACGGAGGAAGGTTCGGCCAGAGGCGGGGTCTAGTACGTCCCGCCTCCTCTCATTGAGTCACGGAGGCGTTGCGAGCCCTGCTGGAGGAGCGATTGTTACAAACAGAAGCCCGGAGAGCGAGGTGGGCGGGCGCTCTGATTCGAGCGTTGGGACAAAGTAAAAGAACCTCCGGCGCCTGAACGTTCCAAAGAAAGATACATTCCAGGGTCGGAGCAGCGGCGACAACACGCAGCCCGGGGGAAACTTTCCCACAGTCGGAGGCAGCGGATCCTGCAGCCCTTGTTGAGCGAGGGCGAAGAGGAGGAGGAAGGGGGGGATAAACTGGGGACCGAGAAGATGAATCGGAGTTTTAATAAATCTCAGACTCTGCGGTATTTCGATTGCAGCGCGGTGGAAGTGAAGAGTAAGGTAAGGAGACTGCGGCAGGACACAATCTGGAAGCAGCCTGGTGCTTTCCTCCCCCGCCGGATTATTTTGCAAATGAATGGATACCCCCCCTTCCCCCTCTTTGCAATTGAACATATTTTCTAAGTTGCAGCAAAGGATAGGTAGCAACTCTTTGAAAGGCTGAGCTGCGTTCGGTATGTAGCTGCGATCACATGGCTCAGACTCTCTAGCTCTCGTATTTTTTTTCCGCCTGGATTGAGCTGGAAATGTAGGGAAATTCACCCCCCCCCCAATCCCTGTGCCCACAGTGAGCAAGGGGGCTCACACAGCAGCTTGTCTGGAGATCTAGGGCACTTGCCATGAGGAGGACTTCGCCAGGCAAGTTTGCGGCCACTGTAAACTCTTTATTTTGGGTTGCACATTTCTGGCTCGCTGTGAGTCAGTAACTGCACCCCCCTCCCCCAGCTGCGATGGGCTGTTTATACAAAAGCCGAGGTTTTTAACAGGGTGAAAAGCCCGTTAGTTCAATCAGTCTCGGCTTAATCCCGAAGGGACGTGGGGGGTGGTGCTGCAGTTTGAAAACCCACTTGGTTTAAACGTGATCTTTAGTTGCTTCGGTTTGAATCAAGAAAGAGCACAACGTTTGGAAGGTTGTGGTTCGTTTGTTTTAGGAAAAAACGATCCATTGTCTCGCTTTATAGACCTGTTCGGAAGTTGGTAAATGTAGCTGTGAAAAGAGGAAAACCCCTCCCCGTCTTTCTCTGCCCCACCCCCCATATGAATTAAATCTGAATTCAGTCCTACCTCCCCCTTTAGCTTCGGAACGGCTAATACGCTTTTGGTCTCCTTTACAGATCTCAGCCTGAGTCAGTGCTGTAATGTTTGATGCACGTCTTCAACTCTGTAATCCTGTTTAAACTTGTTTGGGTTTTTGTAATCATCTGATTATCTAGTGAATTTTTTTCTCTTTGTTGGGGGGAAGGCTCAGCTCCTAAGGATCCTGCTAAAAAAGTACTTTGTCTGGTGATCCTTCTTTCACAAAGATGAGACCCTGGCTAAGTGCATCCTGATCTGTTGCACTTTGTGTGTGTACCTGTGTTAGCTTGATGGCTTTCTGAAGAGTTCCCTATGGAATATTGAACTTGAGCAAGCCTGACTGTCTTGCTTTAGGACCAAGCCTGACTAGTGACAGGGCATGTGTTTGTAATGAGACATAAATTACATACATCTTAAGTATACGCTTGAGAGAATTGAGGCGGAATTCCAAATGCTTCTGGTTCCCAACTAATAGTAGTAAATTACTGTAACAGCCAAATAAATAAAATAAAATAAAAAATTCCATTGAAATAATTTAATAAGTTTCTGTCTTGTGCATGATGCCAAATACACTTCCATTGAACGCCTAGTGGTAGCTCAGAACCTTTAGACTAGCAAACAGGGCCACAGTACTGAGAGTAAGAAAACTGGCTTCTATTCCCAGCTCTCCCACTGACATGCTATGTGACTTTGGATAAGTCGCAATCTGTACCTCAATTTCACCATCTGTAAAATGGGGATAATATGTGTACACCATTATAAATCACTTTGAGATCTATGGATTCTATAAATGCTAAATATTATTGTTAGAGAATGAATTGTCAATTAGAAAGACCATAGCATACAAAATTAGAATGTTGCAAAGCAGCCATGTCAAAGCTTGAGTTGGATATCCAGCTTTTAAAATCCTGTTTTCAAGTGTCAGTAACTTTCTCAAACAATCCTTTTGGGTTGAAATGCCTACCATTTAGTCTCAGCAAGAAGAGGTGAATTTGTTTCTGTTCAAAACTTGATCAAAATCCAGCCAGGCCCTTTTGAGTGGAAAAATGTTTTGTACTTGTTCAATATTTATTTTTTAAAGCTCTAGCTGTCTGATTTTAAAAGTTCATACCATGTGACTCGTCCTCAGTGACTAGTCACAATGCAAGTCTGAAAAAAAAAATACAAGGAATAAAATGAGTGCCTTGTAAAACTTCATTCAGCATTCCAGATTCACTGAAAAACCATGTAAATAGGTTAAGATAATGATAAACCTGGTTATGTGTCCTGGTCTCCATCTACCACAGTTGTTAATGGGACAGTTTGATTCAATTCAGACAGCACGTACCTCTGCCCTTGAGAAAGTACAAAATGTGTAATGGATTGAACTGAGAAGCTGTCTTAATTTCTGGGGTATTTATGATTGGAGGTGTCCTCTCAAATGCAGGTTTAGAACCCTTTATTTTCTACCCTCCAACCTGTATGGTGGGAGTGGAAAGGTGTCAGCAGGCTTGAAAAACTTTTGTCTATCTCCTTACCCCCCCTACCCCCCCCCCCGCAGCCTATTTCCAGGTGTGCTTGCTGTGAAAGCATAGTGCATTCAGAAGTGCTCTGCGTACCCCCAAGAAACCCTCCAGACCCAGTTAGTTGAATGCTTGCTTACCAAGTCCTACATACAGTGCACTTGACCCACATTTTCAAACCAAGCCTTCTGCTGTTAAACACATGTCTAACATCTGCAGATTGGCCAAGTTAATACTCCCATTTTCCATTTTAGTATGCAGTAAGCTAGTTTTCTATGTTTGTTTCCTGTGGTGGTTGGTTTTTTGTTTTTTGTTTTTTTTTTTTAAATCTCACTAGTAGTAAGCACCTGACAGCTTCTTTCTCAGCTGCAGAAACCCTCCAGATGTATCCCATCAGCCCACCTAACACTTGCATGTGTGATTTAATGATTGTAGATTTCTGGAGGGGGGGTAGATATAGTGAGAATATTTGTGGGGAGGAGGGGTTTTCTGGAAGGGCTTTAAAGGCTTTGGGGTAAGGTGTGTGTGTGTGGGGGGGGGGGGGGGTGTCTCACTACTGATGTCAAGAGGTTATTTTTAAGCCAAGGAAATGAAATGCAGAAAACCACATTACTTCATTCTTAAGGTAGACTCTTTAAATGTTACACAAACTTCAAAAAAACCCCACCCCCCCCTACTATATATACACATCCATCAGTGGTCCAAAATACTACACATGCAGTGCATCTGGGTTAATGTTATGATGGATACCTTAATTCTTGAATTTCCTAACTTTTGTGTGTTTAAATTTTCAGCCTTAATGTTGCATTAGTAAAACTGAGTGTTAATTATGTAGCAAGTTCTTGTGATTAGTTTATGTAGGGAGATCACTGTTGAAACAAAAAGAAAAGGAGTACTTGTGGCACCTTAGAGACTAACCAGTTTATTTGAGCATAAGCTTTTGTGAGCTACAGCTCACGATGAAGTGAGCTGTAGCTCACGATAGCTTATGCTCAAATAAATTGGTTAGTCTCTAAGGTGCCACAAGTACTCCTTTTCTTTTTGCGAATACAGACTAACACGGCTGCTACTCTGAAACTGTTGAAACAAGTTTCTCTTAAATACTTTACAGAGCTCTTAGGTATATTAGAAGGGGGTAGCTAATTCTGATACTTCAGGGGTTGATCAGCCAGGGTCAAGAAGAAACTGTTTCCCAACATATTATAATGCACACCAGGCAAGGTACATTACATTTATGCAGACTTTTCTATCTTTCAGTGAATCATCTATGATCCACAGTTGTTGGAGATGGGATACCAGGCTAGGTTGGTTTGTCCTGGTATGACAATTCCTCTGACCTGACTGGAAATACTAGCTACTCTCCAGTTTGGCTGGACTCTTATGGCTAAAAAAGACAAGTTAAATACCATCTAGTCAGTGCAACTGTTCCTGGCAGCTGTGCGGTGCCAGCCTTTTAAATATTTAGAATCTAGTCACCTTTATTTTGTAAGCATGAAGCTTGTCAAAACATGTCTGAGAACTAGAAAGTTGAGTATGAGAACTCCTGTTTTCTTAGCTATCTTCTAATGATATGGCTTGTCAAAGAGAGCGAGTCAGGTGCATAAGGTACAGTGTCTTAAACTAGAGTGTGTAATTGGTTTGGGATCCAGGAGTTCCCGGTGGCAGATCTTGGAAGGGTGGAATCTGTTAATGGAGAAGGTAAGCAGAAGGGAGGTGCCTTTGTGTAAGTTCCCGAAACCATTTTCTTTGGCTTTTACTGACCAAGATGTGCAAGAGCTCCAAAAAAATTGCCATGGAACACCTGACAACTTTAATTATGCTTCCTCTGGACCCATCCTCTATTATCCTGAAGCAGATAATCATCTGTTTACGTAAACACCCAGCAATCTAGTATATTGCAACCTTTATGATTCAGATTTAGTCCTGATTGAAAACTAAGGGCAGAATTGCTCCAGACTAGTTAAGACTCATCTAAACCTGAATCTGGATTTAAGTTTAACTCTAAAGGAAGGATCTCAAACCCTGGAGAAAGTTGCTTATTTCCGTGGTTGCCCTCTGAGGAAACAAACAATCTTGACCCCCAGCTTGACATCCTTCATATCCCCAGAGAGCAAGTGGTCTGATTCTCAGACACTATTCCTGCCTTATCAGTATCAGAAATGAGTGATATTAAAAAAATTGACCCATGTGTCTTCTCAGTGTTGGCGACCTCTAAGCTTCATGGAAAATTTAAGTGGTCAGATTTTCAGCTGGTGTAACTCATTTTAGCTCCTTTGACTTCAGTGGGCACTATGCTGACTTACGCCATCTGAGAATCTGGCCCTAGAGCATTTTTCAACATCTGCCACTTGATTCCCTGAATATTTAATATCCTATGTTTGTCCATGGGGAATATTCAAAGCTATAGATTCTCTGGTTAAAAGCCTTTAACAAAATGAATGATGTTGTGAATGCGGAGAAGTACTCATAAAACAAGTCAGAACTGATTTCCTAGTGCAAGTGGCTTGCCATAGTGTGGTGATCTGATGTCTTTTCAAAGGCTAAATAAGGCAAAACAACAAGCAAGCTGTCTTTATACACTCTCATTCTCAGATGAGTTTGATTTTCTGAAATCTTTAATAGTTCTGCCTGAGTTCTCTCTTCCTTATCCCCCTCCACCTCTCCCAAAAAAAAAACCAACAGGGGCTTTATATCCTGTTGTTGGATGGGATACTGGGGGAAGGGGAACCTGTTAATATCTTTCCCTAGATAGATATGGAAGTATGAATTAATTTTTGAGTCTTTTTGTTCTTGTATGGTTTTCTCTAAAGGATTAAAAACCAAAATACCCACAGCCTATTGAGGCAGATAGTATCTGCATCTGTAGCTCAAGATAAACTTCTGAGCTCCAGGGTTAGGCAGGATTTTCAAATTCATAATCGGTAGTAATCTTGCCAGATCATAACTACTATTCCTTTCTGCATCTAACATTCTATATCCACTACTCTGTCAGGTTGTTGGCAAGCGGAATATCTTTTCCCCTTTTGAAGACGCTGTCTCAGATTACTGGCTTCTGGAAACAATTCTAAAAGGACTGTGCCCCCCCCCCCCCAACTTCTTCCCCAACCTCTTCCCTAAGCTTTTAAAAACTCCAGCTTGCTGGTAGGTCCCATCTTAGAAAATAAACATACATCTTACTCTTAATGCATTTCCTCTCCATTCAGATTTTAAAATCCCTCCTATTATCTTATTCTTTTGTGAAACCCTGTGCATAGCTATGGTGCTCTAGAAACAAAACAAACTTTTGGAGAGAAATCCGTACATCTGCGATGAGATATTCATTCACCATTACCACTTAAAGGGTGAAAACTGAAGACTTCTTAAAAATAAGAGTTTTTTTCAAAACCGAATCAGAAAATTATTTTGGGATCTTTTTCAAACGCGGACCTAAATGGAAGGATACGTATGGAGAACACAAGTCTCCATTTCTTTTCCATCTAGCAGGACATTCTGGAATATTGTAAGTTTTTTTTTTTTTTTTTTTTAAGTCTGTAATAACCTGGAGGAAGTTACTTGACTTTTCCACGGTATGCATCCGATGAAGTGAGCTGTGGCTCACGAAAGCTCATGCTCAAATAAATTGGTTAGTCTCTAAGGTGCCACAAGTACTCCTTTTTCTTTTTGCGAATACAGACCAACAGGGCTGTTACTCTGAAACCTGTTACTTGACTCAGTTGTCACTCTTGAAGGTTCTGGTTTTAAGATTTCTAATACGTTAAGTTTGTCTCTTGCCAAATTCTGTTTAAAAGGGGCAGAAACTTGTATCGTCCTCACACTCCAAGGCTATGGCTACACTAGAGAGCTTACAGCTGCACAGACGCAGCTGCGCTGCTGTAAACTCTCTAGTGTAGCCGCTCTAAGCGTTGGCTTAATTAATGAGTGGCCGTAGCTATGTCGGTGGGAGAAGCTCTCCTGCTGACATAGCACTCTCCACACTAGCGTTAAAGTTGGCATAAGTTGTGTCTCTCCGGGGGGTGGCTAATTCACACCCCTGAGCAACATAATTTATATCAATTTTAAATTGTAGTGTAGCCATAGCCTTACCTTATTTCCTCTTGACTAAAGGTACCAGCAGAAAAGTAACTGGAGAAGGGTCTTCAATCTTTCTAGAGTGGATATAGATCCACTTTGTGTGTTTTTTGTTTTTTTTGAAGTGACTAAAAGAAAAACCTCTTCAGGAGATGCTTAATTTCTTATTTTCTGATAAGAGGATTTGGCATATTTTAAAATTATGGTTAGGGATGTGATAACACCCCCTTGCAAACAGCACCGCAGTCAGGCATGTCATGTGCAATGACAAGTTACTAACAATATGAGGAAAAGTGACAATGTTCTGTTTTGTGAAGTTGATTGACCTTTTTATTAAAAACCAATACTGACTAACATCCTGCTACGATAAACAGTCACACTTATTACAGGCAACTGTAAAATTTAAATAGTAATAAACACAGTCGTTCTATTTATGTTATATCTACTATTCCACTTCATCCAAATCCAATATTCAGTTACTCAGTGTTCTATTAAATGTAGTAGTCAGATTTTTAATATGCTTCTAAGATTGACATTCTGATATGTCCAGTGCACAAAAAATAAAGCTCAGATAGAGTCAGGCCTTCCAATACAGAGCACAGCTCTTTAGAAACAGTGCTCTTCTCCTGCCCAATGAACACCGTGGATTAAAGACCATGTTTTGGATCTCTGACACGTGCAGAAGTCAAATCGTCCTCCAGCAATTCTGCCCTATTAAAAACAATTGCTAGGGTGGTGAAACACTCAGACAACTTGTGGTTTGTCCTGCTAACATTGCTGCTTGTTATGGGAACGGGTGCCTGGGCAAAAGACACTCACTGCAAAAAAAGCTTCTTTGCAAAAATCAATGTCACTACTGTACAAACACCTTAGCAACTGAAATATGATCTGCCCACATAAGCATTTTGAAATTGAACACACTTTTTTATTGCAGGTGTAAAATGTAGTAGTATCTTATAACCTTTAGCATTCCAGTAAAAACAGATTTGCCTTTACCAGTCCCCTTTAAAGAGAGTGAAAATTTTAGAGGACTGCTCTTACTCCCTTTTGACTTCCATGGGAGTAAGATAGGTATGTAAATTGGTGCTGGTCAATCCTCAGTAGCCTGATTGATCGATTGTAGCCTTATCCTAAATTACATAAGTGCTGACTTCTCGTTCCCCTGGAGGAAGGGGGGAGTTGCTCCACCCCCTCCCCTGAGGTGCCCGCCGCAAGCCCCTCCCAGAGCCACCAAACAGCTGTTTGGCAGTGGCTGCCGATCAGTTCTTTGGCAGTGCCCCCGATTAGCTCATCGGGCATGCCGTCAAACAGCTGTGGCTGGTGGGTACTGAGCACTCACTTTATTTTTTTTCTGTGGGTGCTCAGCCTATGGTAGATTATAATGTCCTTCTACAGTTGAGAGCTCCTTGAAAATCTTGGTCTTTGAAAGAATAAGCTTTACCTTTTAAAGCTGTATTCAGGTACACTGCAAAAAATGTGATGCTTTGAACCTGCAGGACGTTAACACGGATTTTATGCAAATGTTTTGGAATTCTTCCTGAAGCCAGATCGTATCTCTGGTAACTAGAGTCAGACTAAAATGAACTCTGTCAAAAACAATGTGACTAAGAATACGTTGATTTAACTTCTTGTTCTAAGTTTCAAAACAGAAGTGATTGTATCCAAACCAAATGTAGTAGGGTCTTGGAGAAAACCACAATGTGTTGCTGCCATCTTAAATTAAGACAGAATGCCAAAGCAAGATTGACTTCAGTCATTCTGGATTAGCTGTATTTTATTTCTGGATTTCCACAAATTCCAGTTGCAGGGTCAAACAAAAAAAACCCCAAAAGATTAATCTTTCATGTGAGCTGAAATAGCAGTTTATGTAACTGGTTCAATCAGCTTGTCCCCCAAAAACACTTGAGCACTTCAGGGCAGGTACTATCTGTCTTTGTGTATTATACAGCACCTACTACACTATCCGTGCCAAGCAAATAGGGTAATGTCTTCCCTGTTTTATTGTAAGCATTCGTTCTGATCCTGGGAAGGCTCCTTTGAGTGGTAACGTCTATGAAACTTATGGGTTCAAACCCTTCCTACTCTGAAAGATTTGTTAAGATTCCATCTTCCTCGCATGTACAGGGCCTACAATGGGGGCAGCACCAAGTACAGTGTTGTTTGTAATTGGGTCATGATCCGCTTCTGTGACCTGGCTACAGCAAGCACAGTTGAATTGTCCATGCAGCAGCGTTTCTTACACCACTGTGTAACTGTGTTTTCCGGGAGAACCTGGGCAGCCTTCAGGAAATGCACATGAGGCAACATCCCAGGATATGTGATGGAGTACCTGCCATATCGTTTAGACAAACTGCTACGGGGTCCTGTCTAACCTGGAAAGTACATACTGGAAAATTTAGTTGCTGGAAGATGGCCATGTGCCAGCCTGTTGCTGATGAAGGCAGCACATTGTTATTCATGTGGTTACCATGTTAAATACAGTTTCTGCAATTTTTGCCAGACACCCATTGGCTAGAACAGTGTTTCTCAACCAGGGCTACACGTGCCAGGGATGCAAGTGCTGAAGGAACCAACTAGGGGCAGAGCTCTTCTTGACTTACTGCTCACGCACAAAGAAGAATTAGTAGGGGAATCGAAAGTGGATGGGAACCTGGGAGGCAGTGACCACGAGATGGTCGAGTTCAGGATCCTGACACAAGGAAGAAAGGAGAGCGGCAGAATATGGACCCTGGATTTCAGAAAAGCAGACTTTGGCTCCCTCAGGGAACTGATGGGCAGGATCCCCTGGGAGAATAACATGAGGGGGAAAGGAGTCCAGGACAACTGGCTGTATTTTAAAGAATCCTTACTGAGGTTGCAGGAACAAACCATCCCGATGTGTAGAAAGAATAGTAAATATGGCAGGCTATCAACTTGGCTTAACAGTGAAATCCTTGCTGATCTTAAACACAAAAAAGAAGCTTACAAGAAGTGGAAGATGGGACAAATGACCAGGGAGGAGTATAAAATTATTGCTCAGCCACGCAGGAGTGAAATCAGGAAGGCCAAATCGCACCTGGAGTTGCAGCTAGCAAGAGATGTTAAGAGTAACAAGAAGGGTTTCTTCAGGTATGTTAGCAACAAGAAGAAGGTCAAGGAACATGTGGGGGAGGCAACCTAATGACAGAGGATGTGGAAAAAGCTAATGTACTCCATGCTTTTTTTTTTTTTTTTTTTTTTGCCTGTGTCTTCACAAACAAGGTCAGCTCCCAGACTGCTGCACTGGGCAGCACAGCATGAGGAGGAGGTAACCAGCCCTCTGTGGAGAAAGAAGTGGTTCACGACTATTTAGAAAAGCTGGACGAGCACAAGTTCATGTGACCGGATGCACTGCATCTGAGGGTGCTAAAGGAGTTGGCGGATGTGATTGCAGAACCATTGGCCATTATCTTTGAAAACTCATGGCAATCGGGAGAGGTCCCGGAAGACTGGAAAAAGGCGAATGTAGGGCCCATCTTTAAAAAAGGGAAGGAGGAGGATCCAGGGAACTACAGGCCAGTCAGCCTCACCTCAGTCCCTGGAAAAATCATGGAGCAGGTCCTCAAGGAATCCATTCTGAAGCACTTAGAGGAGAGGAAAGTGATCAGAACAGTCAGCATGGATTCATCAAGGGCAAGTTATGCCTGACCAACCTAATTGCCTTCTATGATGAGATAACTGGCTCTGTGGATGAGGGGAAAGCAGTGGGCGTGTTATTCATTGACCTTTAGCAAAGCTTTTGATACGGTCTCCCACAGTATTCTTGCCAGCAAGTTAAAGTAGTACAGGCTGGATGAATGGACTATAAGGTGGATAGAAAGCTGGCTAGATCGTCGGGCTCAACGGGTCGTGATCAATGGCTCCACGTCTAGTTGGTAGCTGGTATCAAGCGGAGCGCCCCAAGGGTTGGTCCTGGGGCCAGTTTTGTTCAATATCTTCATTAATGATCTGGAGGATGGCGTGGATTGCACCCTCAGCAAGTTTGTAGATGACACTAAACTGGGAGGAGAGGTAGATATGCTGGAGGGCAGGGATAGGATACAGAGGGACCTAGACAAATTAGAGGATTGAGCCAAAAGAAACCTGATGAGGTTCAACAAGGACAAGTGCAGAGCCCTGCACTTAGGATGGAAGAATCCCCATGCATTGCTACAGACTAGGGACCAAATGGCTGGGCAGCAGTTCTGCAGAAAAGGACCTAGGGGTTACAGTGGATGAGAAGCTGGATAGGAGTCAATAGAGTTTCCTTGTTGCCAAGAAGGGTAATGTCATTTTGGGCTGTGTAAGTAGTGGCATTGCCAACAGATAGAGGGACGTGATCATTCCCCTCTATTTGACATTGGTGAGGTCTCATCTGGAGTACTGTGTCCAGTTTTGTGCCCCATGCTACAAAAAGGATGTGGAAAAATTGGAAAGAGTCCAGCGGAAGGCAACAAAAATGATTAGGGGACTGGAGCACATGACTTAAGAGGAGAGGCTGAGGGAACTGGGATTGTTTAGTCTGCAAAAGAGAAGAATGAGGGGGGATTTGATAGCTGCTTTCAACTACCTGAAGGGGGGTTCTAAAGAGGATGGATCTAGACCAGTGGTTCCCAAACTTTAACAGCCTGTGAAGCCCTTTCACTAAATTGTGAAATCTCATGAACCCCCTCCTAAAAATTAATATTTCCAGAGATTTAAATTTAAATTTCCTCTGCACTCTGTGAGGCTCCTGCTGCTGGACCCTGTTGACCGCCCCGGTCAACTGAGCTCCACTGAGCTTGGGCTGCAGGCCCCGCTAACTGCTGAGGCTTGGGCTGCCAGCCCCAACTGCCCGGCCCCGCTCTCCCTGGGGCTCGGGCTGTCTGCCCTGCAGCCGGGTCCCACCTGCTGCCTCCAATGCCTGGGGTCCTCTGGCCGCCATTAGTGAAATTTTTCTGATGAACCCCAGTTTGGGAACCACTGATCTAGCCTGTTCTCAGTGGTAGCAGATGACCGAACAAGGAGTAATGGTCTCAAGTTGCAGTGGGGGAGGTTTAGGTTGGATGTTAGGAAAAACTTTTTCACTAGGAGGGTGGTGAAGCACTGGAATGGGTTACCTAGGGAGGTGGTGGAATCTCCTTCCTTGACAAAGCCCTGGCTGGGATGATTTAGTTGGGGATTGGTCCTGCTTTGAGCAGGGGGTTGGACTAGATGACCTCCTGAGGTCCCTTCCAACCCTGATATTCTACGATCTACATATTTGCCTAGTTTTACAACAGGCTACATGAAAAGCACTAGCAAAGTCAATACAAACTAAAATCTCATACACACAATAACTTGTTTATGTCCTGCTCTTTGTGTTATATCAGTGTTTCTCAACCTGGGGGGGGGGGGATGGGGGGAGGGTTTGGTTTATTTTATAATTATATGATAAAATGAGAGCAATTTTTCAGTAACTGTGTGCTGTGACACTTTTGTATTTTTATGTCTGATTTTGTAAGTAAGCAGTCTTTAATTGAGGTGAAACTTGGTATGCAAGACAGATCAGTCTCTTGAGAGGGGTACAGTAGTCTAGAAAAGTTGAGAACCATTGGGCTATACTAGCATGTATCTAGAGCCCAATCTGGTAATCTTGCACATCACTACTCATCTTTTTTCAGTCTTTGGTCTCCTTCCTGCAAAACTGGGACAAACCTCTTTAGTGAGGACCTTCAACAGCGGGACCTTTTAAGAATGCCCCTGAAAACTAATACTGAGGACTTGCTTACAGCCTAAATAGAACTGAGACTGATGGAGGGACTTCAGTGTTTGTGTTTGTTTGTCCCAGGATATTAGAGACACAAGGTGGGTGAGGTAGTATCTTCTATTGGACCAACTTCTCTTGGTGACAGAGAGAAGCTTTCAAGCTACACAAGGCTCTTCTTCAGCACAGGCCCTAAAGATAATTTATTTCATGCATGCAGTTACCACTTGCCTTCCTCAGTGGTCCCTTGTAATTCCTTTTTAATAGACTTGGTGTGTCTCTCTCACATCTAGCCTGTGGTTTAAAAAACAAAAAATGTAAATTCTTCCCTAGGAATATAATTAAGGACAACCAGGCTAAAGACCTTCCATGCTTCCTACCCCTACTGAATGCAAACCTCAGAATACAGGGTTAAACCTGATCCCTGCAGAATTTCTTCAGGCTCACTTCGTTAGGAATGTGTAAGAGAAGGTGGGTGTGGCACTCAAATCCCATAGCTATCCTGCCTGAAGACATCTCTCCTGCTTCCACCCTACACAGTTGTTCCCAATTACCAGTCAGGTTTGGTCAGATGTGAGCCTCAAATGACTGGCAGTTATTTGTGCTATAAACATAGGATTAAAAAGGCTCTGGTAGAGTGTAAGAGAGGGTTTAATTGAGTTTGTAACCAGTTAGGGTGTGTCTTCACTGGAGACTTAACTCAGGCTCTCACCTGGGTTTTATCTCAAATCTCCCTACCATCCACACAGAAAAACCTCTGATCCAGATTTGAAGATGGTTTAAATCTGGCTAGCTGTGATAGCTGCCAGGGGGCTAGGACAGCTTAGAGTCCAGGCTTCACTTTAACTCAGGCTGAATCCCACCCATTTTGCAATGAGGATGCAGACTCCTCCAGTGCTTTCCCACAATTCCCCTCGCCCCTAAAGGACAGACAAGTTCCCTTGCAATTGACTGGGAAAGAATCCTAGAACATCTCACCACAAAGAACCATAGGGTATGCACCCAGATACACCCATAAGAGGCAACCTTCACACTCAGGCTAAGCTTATTCCAGTGCTCAGGCCTGGGGGCCAATCAGCTGGGTTAGCTGTGCAATGAAGACATACCCCAAGTGGCATGGTTGGCTGTAAAGGTGGCTTATATCCATATGGTTCAATCTCTGTTAGTAAATGTCAGTTAAGTTCTTGCTGCTGCTTGAGGCCTAAGCTAGTTTGGTTGCTTTCCTGCAATCGGTTTGGTGAACTGGCGTTTATTTGCTTTCGGCATTGGTGATAAAACACTAACTGTGTGTGTGGTTTATGGCTGGCCCTCTTCATCAGAGCTGTCTGTGTAGCAGGACTTCTAGAGTGTATCGCCCCACATGCTTCTTGCACCATGCTATGAGTATGTCCTCCTGCTGCTCTGTTCCACGCTGAAGCAGTGTGGCATAGCTGTTCATGCTTGTGTTGCCAAACTGTTTGTTTCAGTGCTTTCTGGGCTTAGTTCAGCCACACTTGAAAGAGAGGAGCTGCTATGAGAACACAACTCAGACTGGTTACAAAAGCTGAGTTGAACTTCTGGTGTCGACAGGGCCTACCTTCCACCTTGATGCAACCATAAATAGAACTGTTAGCAAAAGTGAAGGCTTTCATTCAGTGTAACTTATTGATTGAGCCTAAGAGTCCCAGTCATGGACGAGGAACCTGTTGTGCTAGGCGCTGTACAAACATAGATCAGAAATACAGTCCCTGCCCCCAAAGAGCTTACAGTCTAAGTAGAAGGCAAGAGATGGATACACACAAGATGGGGGGAGTACAAGTAAACAATCAGGCAGTACTGGTCAGCATGATAGGCAGTGGTCTCAGGATACATGAGGTTTGGCTTTACCCAGTACCCAATTATAATGTATTCATTTCTACCAGACTTTTTACTAGACACTACAAAATCATTAGCCCCTCCCACTCGTTCCACTAAATATCCATTTGCTGAAAGCTGATTTTTGCCACTAGCTCCACAATATGGTAAGTGTAATTTATTAGGTAATCGATGGATAGATTTTTATGGCCACAATTAATTATTTGGATGAGGCTGCCACTTCTTCATGATCAACTTAGACCATGCAAATGCATAGTTGAAATACTCAGACTAAAAATTCTCACACATGAAGAAAACCAGTCTCCTCCTTATTTATATTCCCATGCTGTATCCGTCTCCATGGTATCTGCGTACCTTCCAGTGTTAAGTCAAATAAGGAGAAAATTAAGGAGACTTGGCCATGTAGAGCGTGTGGTAGGGGTGTGGTGTCTTGTTTTTGTTTTGATTTTTGTGTAAGTTCATGTTCCTTTATTCTGTTTGGGGAGACAGAGCCAAAGAAGCGCTCCCAAGGAGGAAGGAAGGGGAAAAGTCAGTCTTCTCAGCATTCTTTCCTTGCTCAGCTGAAGGCTGACAGAGCTGGAGTTCAAGTACCTTATGTGACCTTATTCTTCAGGTCCTTTGCTAAAGAGGGAAGTGAAAGCCTCATATTTCTGATGTTTGTAGGGATGGGGGGAGAAGGAAAACTTCTTAAATATTTTGTGTGTAGACGGGAGGGGAGTGGCTTTGTATTTCAATGTGTTTGTATTTCAGTAGCTCCTAGAGGGAACCAAAGAAGTTTGGGGGCTCCCATTGTCGTAGGCACTGCACACAGACACAGTGAGACTGGCCCTGCCTTGACGAGCGTACAGCCTAAGTAGACAGACATTGGGAAAGAAAAACGGTGCAGTGGCTTACCCAGGGTCATCCAGCAGATTAGGGGCAGAGCTGGAAATAGAACCCAGTCTCCTGACTCCTACTCTATGGTCCTGTGCACTAAACCATGCTGCCTCCAAACGCATGAGCCACGACTGCTTGAGCTAATGCAGGGGTTCTCAAACTTTTGTACTGGTGACCTCTTTCACACAGAGAGCCTCCTAGTGCGCCCCCCCCCTTATAAATGAAAAACACTTTAAAATATTTTTAATACCATTATAAATGCTGGAGGCGAAGCAGGGTTTGGGGTGGAGGCTGACAGCTCATAACCCCCTTGTAAGAACCTTGTGACCCCCCCCCCGAGGGGTCCCGACCCCCAATTTGAGAACCCCTGAGCTAAAGGATTAGTTCCACCATAGCATTTGAGAGTCACCATTGCAGGTGGTCATTAAGGAATGAAGCAGCATTCTGAACATTCATAGAATGGAACACAGTTTGAAAAATAACCCTTTACGGTGTTACTCTTCTGTTTCTCTCAACGTGGAGAGATGATGCCCATCATGGCACACATACCATTTAGGGGCCTATTCATTACTGTTGGTAATGTGAAGTTCAGCGTATTTAAAAACTGAACTCTGGACTAATTTCTGATATGAATAAGAGTAGGACTTTCAAGAATGCTCAGTAATGGCCGGCTTCTGCCCTCATTCAAGTCAGTGGGAGCAGACTCCCATTCAAGTCCACAATAAAACTCCCTTTGACTTTAACGGGGGCAGAATTAGGCCATCACTGACTGACTAGCTGTTGTCTGTGCAGTGTACAGCATAAGCTGAAGCCCAGGTTGTTTTTCTTTCTGTATCTGAGATCCTGCTTCATGAGAAGTAGGTGGTTAACGTAATTCATGTTTATTGCTAAATGTTGGTCTTTGAAGGGGTTGTAAGTCTTATTAGAGAGAATTGTCTAAACTCACAGCTAGCAATAAACCTTTAAGGTCAGGCAGGGAAATAGCACTTAGTGCTTCATTTTTTTCACTCTCCCATAAATGTTTTGAATGGAGCATTTTAAACTAGTGTGTGTTTGTGTTGGTTGGTTGCTTGCTTTTGCAGCCTATGTTGCTCATGGTGAGAAATAAGCTACGTTTGGGTCAAGAAGCTGTGAGTCAGAAACAGAGCTTTCATTGCTCTGTCCATAAACTACACACATTTTCAGAGCTCTTGGCCTTTTCCACTTTGGTGGCTATTTTATTGTTCTTGGCATTCCTTTATTATGGAAATGGACCAGAGTTCCTATGTAGCTTAGTTTGGGTACTTTTTGCTGTTTGTAATTGCAGATAGTCAAGCTAATGGCTGGCTGATCTTTAGAAGGATCTTAGGACAGGATACATTGTTTGAAAAGCAAACATTTGCAATTCTCTCTGTTTTGTTAGTCATTGGTAGCCCTGTCAGACTAAATTATCTTTAATCCCCTTTGTTCCTCCTCCCACTTCAACTTCTGCAATATCAGTTGGAATACTTGCACTAGGTAAGCAGGTCAAAGTACATTACTGTAATTCATTGTTCAATAAACTAACAATTCTAATAAATAGATTAGTTTTCTCTAACGAAGGATTGTTCTGGTGGTGGCTCTCAGTGGAGTCTCAGTTCTAGTTTCTCTTTGTCTGATGTGCTAACTCTAACATTTGCTTTTATCTTAGTCATCTTGAACTATCTGCTTTGCTATCTTTAAAAGCAGTTAGAATTCAAGTTCCTGGAAGATACAGGGGGAAAGGGAGGCTATCTGGAAAAAGTCTTCATGGTTGAATACAATGAAGTATTCAGTCTTCAAGTTGTGCGCTACTGTGAAATCTATTATTACAGTGATACTGTTTATCAGCTTCATTAGGGAGGATGAATAGTCTGTCATCTGCAGAAGCTTTTTTCTCTGAAAGGAACCCTTTGGCAGTAGTGCTGCAGTCTTTGTATATCCCAGTATAACTTAATCGACCAAATTACTACAATACTTACCACTAACCTTTTAAAAAACAAACCCTTCATTACCTCTTAAAATTTGTGGAGTTCTCCTCAGCAACTTCCCTTCTCTTACTGCTTCCTGTGGTGTCCCCTTATAGTGGTGTTGTCTTAATTTAGACTTACGCTTACTGCAGTGTAGCTGTAGCCATGTTGGTCCCAGGGCTTGAGAGGCAAGGTGGGCAAGGGGAATGTCTTTTATTGGACCAACTTCTGTTGGTGAAAGAGACAAGCTTTCGAGCTACATCCAGCTGCCTGAAGAAGAGCTCTGTGTACTTCAAAAGCATGATGTTCCATTGATGTTCCATTGAAATCAGCAGGGCTTTGCATACACACAAAGATCTACATGCGTGGATCAGCTTGTGGGATCGTGACCTTAGACAATAATCTGTTTAGAGTAGGAAATCTGCATTTATCTGTATAGCACCATAAACGTACATGGTGCCTAACAAGTAGTAGTGAAACAAATCTGGATCAATTGACACTTAATCAACAATATGTTGGTCCACAACGCTGCTATTTTTAGATTCAAATAATCCTGAATTTGTGGAATAGAAGGTGTGGCTAACTCTAATTGCAATCGGAAAATGTTTTGTTCTTGTCACTTGAGTTTAACATGTCAGTAATCGGTTCCACCTAAACTGGTGGCATGTAATACTCATCTGAATCTAGCAGAAAAGAATGTGCAGTCAGCTTCTTTCCACTAAAAACACTGCCACGTACTCATTTGTATTAACCTGCATTAGTGTGAGTAACATTTTAAACTACGCATCAGTGGAAGTAACATGCCACTCAAACTTGGAAACTTGAACAGCATTTTTGATTCCATTGAAATTGGATCTATTTTGTTTTGGCTTTTGTGCATTTGGATGGGTAGTCTGGATTGAAATCTAAACTAGACCTAGCTGTTCATATTCTAAACAAGCAGCTTAATTTGTTGTTGTTTTTTGGACTAAATAAGCATTTAAATTAGCATTGGGGCTAGGCCGTGATCAAAGGACAGGATTTTTCAAAAGCACTTAAGTAATTTTAGGAGCACAGTCCCTACCAAAGTTGTTAATTTCCCCTGCTTCAGGATCAACAATATTATTTCAGACCTGCGTTAACGTTATCATTGGGCTGTCTTAACTATAGAACAAAGACATTTGAGTTGGAGTGACTTGTACAGAGCAAGTTGTCTTAACCAGGAGCTTCATTTAATTAAACAAAAATAATTCTTGGATTTTGAAGAACCAATTGTGTGTGGGGTAGGGGAGGACCCTTTATTGCAGGGGTCTCAAAGTCCTGGCCTGCGGGCCATCTGCGGCCCGAGAACCTCCCCACTGCGGCCCGCGGAAACTTTTTAAAGTTCTTTCATCCGGCCCTTGTGGCTACCTGCTGAAGCGGGGGCCGGAGGGGAGCCCGCAGGAGAGATTCATGTGCCCCTCCCCCCAACGTTGCTCCATCCTGCTGCTGCTCCTGGGACCCTCCCAGGGGTTGCACTCTGCAATGTGTCATTCACCCTGGGCAGCTCAGCTCCCTGGAAGCGGTTCCCTATCCCTGCTGTTGAGGAGGAGCGACCCAGGCTGCCGGCTGTCTGCTGCAGGCACTGCCTCCCACAGCTCCTATTGGCTGGGGGAGAGGGACAGAGAAACCATCACTAGTCCCCAGGCAGAGTCAGCAGGGGGTGGCATGAGGCCAAGGGAGCGAGGGAAAAGGGTGGGAAACGGGCTGGGAGGTGGCATGAACACCATCTTCAGTGACGTTATTGGCCAGCTGGGAGTATTTGAGGACTGGCACTGGCCCTAAGGTAAACTGAGTTTGAGACCCCTGATTCAGTGGGTGTTTTTTGAGCCTGTACTGATTGACTGTGATTCTGGTTGACAGTCATAGTCAAAAAGAAACTTGACTGAAAAACCTTGACTTATTAGAGATGGGCTTGAGTTTGCGTACAGATCAAAACTTCCCCCGAAGTTCAGGGTTGAGGCTCTTTTTAACGCCTACAGAACTAAAATGGGCAGATGCTTTCTTGAGTGTCTGTTTTACCATACTCCCTTAGAAGCCTGGAGACACACTTTCATTTTTTGAAACTGAAGTCTAGTTGAACTGTGCTGTTTTGGTGAAGCCAAAATGTTTCAAGGAGCCATGTTGACAAAAACTCTGTTGAAATCTCTCTCCTTAGCTTAGCGGTTAGGGCACTGGCCTGGGATAGTAGGAGACCAGGTTCAGTCTCTGTTCTGTCTGATCCAGAGTGATCAGGGATGAAAAGCTCTGCTCAGTCAGGCAGAGCAGGGATTTGAATGTGGATCTCCCACATCCCAGGCGGTGCCCTCCCCACCAGGCTACATACGTGCTCACGCCCTCCTTCCCCAATTGAAAAGCTCAGGTTTTGATCTGAAACCCGACATTTTGACACAATTCCGCTTATGCAAAAACATTGGAAAAGTTTTTTGTATTCGTTCCAGTGGGGAACAGAAACACTTGGAAACTTTGGAATTGTCCTCTGGCCAGCTTTACTGATCAACCTATGTTACAAAGAGAGAGTCTGGTTTCAGTGGGCCTGGCGGGCAACAGGAGGGAAGATGAGGGTAAATCCTTAGGGTTCTGTCAGATATTTCTTGGGGTGGCAGAGAAGGGATGAATCTGCAAGTGGACCTGAAGTGATTGTTCATGCTTACAGCTTCAAGTTAGGTTGTCTTCTATACCAGGACATCCATTTGGCCTCTCTCTGAACATTGAATGCAATAGCACTCTGCTGGTATCTAAATCCTTGTGGAAAAATCCAATAGAATTTTAATAGTGATGAAACCAATCAAGCTCTACAGAAATTACTCTTAAAAACAAAAACCACAACCCTCCCCCCCCCCCCATAAAATGCAGTGGAAAATCCTCATTTAGAATTCTAGAGATTGATATCTTTGTGCAGAATTTTTAGTCCAATCTTAAGCCTCCCTTGTGCCTTCCCAATCCTGAACTGGTTCAAGAGCTAGAATGGCTGCCAGTGTAACTTATGCAGTCCTACAGAACTAAGTTATAGCAGCCTGTAACCAGCTGCCCAGAGGCAGTAAAACTGACTGGAATAGCCTCATGCTGTGGCCATGCCCTTCCTGCCAGAGGACACCCTCTACACCGGGGCTTGTGAGGAGTCCTCCAAAGGCAGTCTGAAGTTCAGGCTCTGAGGAATTTTTGCCTGCTGGATATGACTTTTAAAACCCCTTTATGCCACTCTGGCCCCTTTACCCAATGTGCAGGTACAAGGGTAAGAATCCCACTTAAAATTTTTTAAACTATGTAACAACCCCATAGATACATAAAAGTGAAAGTATATTGGATGTCCAGTTTCACAATCAGTGAGACTAGTTTCACTTCTGTTTGGTCAGTTCCCCTTTTATGTTCTTAACAATGTCTTCGTTTCTGATGTTGCCGAGGAGTATTTATTTGTGTAAGGGTTGTTTTCATTGGTATTTAGGAAGCAAGTGTGGAAAATTTTCTGCTGGGGCCTTAAGTCTTATAACAGCTGTTCTTTATACAATTGTTTTGGGTCAAACTTAAATTAACAGTATTCCTTTCAACTGCTGCCGTGGATCAGGGTGAGAACATGTGAAACTTTGTATGTCCCACAAAAATTGTAGCTCTTTAGCCAGCCATAAAAATTGATTTAATGGAGTGGCAGAATTCAAAACCCTGTAACGACTCACTTGGAATCTGAAGAACTTTTACTCCTGGGACTTGAATACCAAGAAACTATAGTGCAGTGGTTCTCAAAGTTTTGTGCTGGTGACCCCTTTCACACAGCAAGCCTCTGAATGCGACCCCCCCCCCCCCCATAAATTTAAAAACACTTTTATGTGTTTAACACCATTATAAATGCTGGAGGCAAAGCGGGGTTTGGAGTGGAGGCTGACAGCTTGTGACCCCTGATGTAATAACCTCACAACCCCATGTGGGGTCCCAACCCCCAGTATGAGAACCCCTGCTATAGAGCATGTAGAAATTGATGATGTCCCTTTTTAATGAAAGACTGTACTCTGTACAACACTTACCTCTACACGTCTTGTGTGGGGTTTGTTTGTTTTTGTTATTTAAATTCATTGTGCTATTGATGGGGAAATGTCAAGGATTTTTTTAAATGACTTCAAACAGCTGACTAGCTATTTTTGAAGTTGGATGTGAAGAATGTTTCTCTACTTTGGTTTGAGAAGAGTAATTTTAGGGACACCAGAGATACTGCTGTTGAACAGTTGAACTTAAATGTCAGTTCTAGTAAAATCTTGCTTTATTAGCTCTAGTGGAAATGTATTATTTTTTACAAAAAGTAACATTTTTTAAATGGACTCTTTTAAGAAGCTTGTAAACAAGCATTGATTTGTAATAGGGATAACATTTTTACAAAGTAGTCTGTTCTAGCATAATACAAATCCGGTTGCAAGAGTATAATCTGGGAACTGTAGACTTGGAAGGACACAGTCCAGCCATGTTCAGTGTAGGGGAGAGGAAAACAACAAACGCTCTATTAAATTGCACAACCTGATTATTTAATTGTAGCATTGTCCACTCACGTCCTTTCTGTTTCCCGTTGTAGTTTGGGGCAGAATTCCGAAGATTCTCTCTGGATCGTTACAAGCCGGGAAAGTTTGAAGACTTCTACAAGCTCATTCTTCACATCCACCACATATCCAGCATGGAGGTGATGATTGGATATGCTGATGTTCATGGGGACCTTCTTCCTATTAATAATGATGATAACTTCTTCAAGGCTGTTTCGAGTGCAAACCCGCTGCTCAGAGTTTTTATACAAAGACAAGGTAAAATCTTCACATTTATTAAGTCTTCAGAGCCCTGGGTTATCTAATCCTTTATTAGTGCTAGTAATCACATTGCAGTAATGCCCAATGGCTGCGGAGGGATGGGGTCTGCACATACGTAGAGGAGACAATCCCTACGCCAGAGGTTCTTGTGATCTCAGAGATTTAAAACAGACAAAGAGCCTGTGATGGGGATATACCTGCACCAAGGGTGAGACGCTCCGCTCTGCTGGGTGGTGTAAAAGGGTCAGAGTAGTGTACAAGGACCCTAAAGTCTCCCCTACATGACTTCCCCAGGCACAGGAATGGTGGAGATGGCCATAAGGCAGCCTCCCCCTCAAAAGCCATGGTATGTGGGAAGGTCAGAGGTGGGAGGAGCATGCTGGGGGAAAGACCACAGCACTGTGGCCCATAGGGCAGTCTGGGAAGACGGCTGTAACCTTAGGCAGGCCTGGGGAGGGGAGTCTGTCTCCTCAAAGTTACTCCAGGGACTTCTCTAGTACCCAGAACATCACAGGAATGGGAGGGTGCAAAGATGGTTTAAAAGTCCCCTGAGCCTTCTCTCTCTCCCTGGGCTGCGAGTTTAGTATTGCACGTCTTGGGGGTGTGGCACAGAATCTTGTGCCAATGTACTACTTGTATCGCTCTCCTGTGATTTAAAAGGAAACCCAAATGTTGTACCATGCCTAAGTCTTCATCTTCAGATATGTCTTCAAGACTTAGCTGTAGCCGACTGTTTCATGCCCTTATTGAACAGGGGTACATGCACATCAATCTCTTTTGGAAAGATTGAGTTCTGACGCTAATTGGAGGCTTGCTTAGTGTGTAGGCGTGGCTTTAAGGGCAGATCACTGAATTAAGGTGATCTGCTGTGTGTCTTCAGATGTGGTGTTTTTACTAACCTCTTACTAGAGGTCAAGCAAGCTGGACGCAGAGATGTGTAAACATCGGGATGATGTCAGGGTTATTCTCAATGGTTTTCATATGTTTGAGTAAGATTAGTCTAATGTGACACAGCACTTTATTCATCCAAGTTTTTTGATGGGTAAATGAATATTAAAAATACTGAAGTTTTCAGTATTTTAACTGAAAACAAGAGAATTGCGTAACTGAAATCAAAGCAGTTCTTTAAAGATTCAGTTTTTGCCAGTAACTCAAGAGCAGTATGACTTCAACCCTTCTTCTCTACTTCAGTTTTAAATCTTGCTTTAAATATTGTGAGCTGCAACACATGATTTCATTGTTTGCTCAGATCTGGCAATTTAATAGTTTAACAGACTGCCACCCTCCTCCCCCATAGTTTAATTGCAGGTAGTAGTATAGAGCACAGGGTTGGAAGTCAAAACTTCTGTGACTTGTTGCTGGCTTTGTCGCTGACTTGCTCTGTGACTTCAGGTCACTCTGGGCCAGATTCTCCACTACCTAGGATCTTGTATATTCACTTACACTCACTCACATGGATGTAAATAAATACACTAGAAGCCAAGCAGTGGCAAGCCCAGAGTGGTTTCTTCAGTTCATACATGTGTAAAATAAGTGTGTGGGGAAGGGATGAGTGTGAAAGCTCTTGATTGTTGCTTACCTTCCCTCTCCCCCTCCTGCCCCCCCCCCCCATCACTGAAGCTGGACGGGAGATCTGTTACATCTTCCTTCTACAATGCACATTTGGTTCCTAGGCTGTTAGATCTGTGTGGTCATGTGAACACCACTGGTGGGCCAAGTCATAAGAAACCACTTCTGTGGCTTTGTCATGCCTGTGTCAGTTCAAGTTTATTCACACATCTCTAGATCAGTCCTGTTCAAAGAGCAGCAGTCCGCGCTTAGCTTAGATATATGCTGCTGAAAGCACTGTGTTTAACTGAACTTGGTCATTGCATCAGTAGATCTGTAGGGCATCACTGCTCCAGTGATTTATTAATCAAAAAAGTAGTCAAGTGGGGAAAATAATGCCTCAACTTCTGCTCTTCAGTGTAAAAGCAAAGTCTCCGGCTGTGCTAAGCTCTTAGTCCGGGGTGGCCAACCTGTGGCTCCGGAGCCACATGCGGCTCTTCAGAAGTTAATATGCAGCTCCTTGTATAAGCACCGACTCCGGGCCTGGAGCTACAGGTGTCAACTTTCCAATGTGCAAGGGGGTGCTCACTGCTCAACCCCTGGCTCTGCCCCAGGCCCTGCCCCCACTCCACCCCTTCCCACCCCCTCCCCTGAGCCTGCAGTGCCCTCACTCCTCCCCCTTTCTCTCCCCCCCCCGCCCTCCCCCGCCTCCTGCACACCATGAAACAGCTGATCAGGCGATGCGGGGAAAGAGGGGGAGGCGCTGATTGGGGGGGCTGCCAGTGGGTGGGAGTCGCTGGGAGCAGGGTGGGGGAGCTGATGGGGAGGCGGGGGGCTGCTGATATATTACTGTGGCTCTTTGGCAATGTACATGGTTATATTGTGTGTCCTTCTCAGGCTCAGTTTGTCTCCCCTGTCTTAGTCAATTGTCTCTTCCAAAGGGATGTGAGTGGGTGCTTTTATTGAAGGGACACCATCAACCGGAAGTGTAGTTGGTAAAGAATTAAAAGTCGTTTCGGTTTCTACACCTGCTTCTGAGTCCTCTGCCAGTTTTGGTAGCTTTACGGTTGCACTTTCTTGTTTAAATGTGTTTCTCTCCCCTGTTATGTGAAAGAGCCACACTTAACAAAAGAGGAAATTGACTCTGCAGGGGAAACAGGAAATTGACTCTGGAGGGGAAACAGTGAAACTGACTATAAGCTCTTACCATTTAGCCACACCTGAAAGTTTGCTCTGTGTGCATTTTCAGTGAAGCTAAGGTGAGCACAGAGAACTCTGGCTTAGCCTTTTCATACATGAGAATGTAATATAGAGGGATTTTAACCTTAAAATATTGATATTTTAATAATAAAATAATAGATATTTGGTATTTGTGGAAACTTACTACTTGCTTGTGTGCAAGTGAGCAGTTTATCTTTTTTTTCCCCCCAGGATAGAGCCTTGAGAAACCCTATGTCAGCCAATACTTAAGGCATCTCCTGAAATGTCTTTTTACTGTTCTTGACACCACCTCTTAATCCTAGAATCATAGAAATGTAGGCTTGGAAGGGACCCTGAGAGGTCCTCTAATCCAACCCCCTGTGCTGAGGCAGGACCAAGGATGATACCTAGACCATCCCTGACGTGTTTGTCCAGCCTATTCTTAAAAAACCTCCAGTGGCAGGATTCCACAACCTCCCTTGGAAGCCTGTTCCAGAGCTTAATTATCATTACAGTTAGAAAACTTTTCCTAATATGTCACCTAAATTTCCCTTGCTGCAGATGAAGCCCATTACTTCTTGTCCTACCTTCAGTGGACTTGAACAATTGATCGCTGCTCTCTTCTTAACAGCCTTTAAGTATCTGAAGACTGTCATCAGGTCCCTTTTTGGTGGTGTTTTTCTTGGTTACCTCAATTATCTCTTACTGTCTTTCACACCCTGCTTTTGGTGGCCTTTCCTCACTCTGTCTGAGGAGTGGCTGGATATGCTTATCTTTAGAGCAATGCTGCTTTTTCGGATGGAGGCCCGCAGTGCAGTGCAGAACCCCTCCATCCTTCTGCTCCTTCTTCAGCACTCCCAGCTCAGGACCCAAACTTGATTTGGGGGGTGGGGGAGGGGAGGAGGGAGCAGTGGGGCGGTCCTTTTTCTTCCCCTTTTGCACTAACAGTGTAGGACCCACACTTCAGCTTTCCCACATCAGGACTCCCCTTGGTGCTGATCATTACTACTTCTCCTTAATTGACTGGGAGATAGAAGTTTGTTCGGTTGAGGCCTAAGAAGAAAATATTAGTCTGAAGTGGTGGTGGTGGGGGACATATGACAGCAAATTGGATTTCCTAATTCATTAGAAGCTCAGCATCCTTCCTTTTCTAGCCAAGTGAAAAGTTTAATACACTATATCAGTGACACACAGCTTTTTTTCTTTTGTGTTTATCTGTTTTCCTCATTTACAACTCCGCTATCCCCATTCCCCTGACAAGTGGATGTTTAATACATGAAAACAATTTAATTATTTGTGTGGGCAGAGGGACTTCATATTTCTAATATTCTAGTTTCAAGCTCTACTGGATTTCCATGAGAATTCAATGCAAGAATAAGGTCAGATTAAAAAAACAAATATGTTGTAATTGTTAGTCTTCTCACTTGGCTGCTGAGGCTACGTCAGCTCATTCTTTTCCACCCCCTCAACTTGCTCTACAGTCAGTTTACAAACTCATGCTAACATAGCTCGTCCCTGACCAGGGAAACAAGTGTCAGCACCTTGTTAACAAGAAAGATTCTTTCTAATAAGGCACCCAGTCAGCATTCTTGGCATGCTGAAGGTCCCACTCATGTCACAGGGAGTTTGGGGTGCATTCGGAATGCAGGATTGGACTCAAGATTTGAACAGTAGTGCAGAAAGGGCTTTGGGTAATGTATTCTGGCAGACAGTACCAGTCCTCCTTCTAGTTCACTAGGTTCCTTGAGACTTATCTTATTTTGATACTGGTATGATTTTTTGTAGCAACCCACAAAAGATTTGTACTTGACTAATACAAGTGCAGGTTTTAAACTGGAAAACTGTTACAAATACACAACTTGATCAATTCTCTTTTGACTTACCTTCTGAAGGCATTAGAATCAGGTCCTCAGGATGGTGTAAATCAATGTAGCTCTCTTGACTTCAGTGGCTTGATGCTGTTTTTTGCTAACTGAGGATCTGGTCCCAAGAGTCTATTTACTCAGCAATAATTGTCAAACATATCTCTAAAACTCAATCATATAACAATGCAGGGAGTTTTAGATGTTTGACATCAGTTATTGCAGAGTAAATAAACTCTTATTCTGCCCTAGAAAGATACCTGAAAGGAGGTATGTGTGAGAGATAAGAGCTTTCTCTATTGTGTGGGTGATTTGAAATCCCAAGTACTGTAGTTTGTGTTACACTTTTGAATACAATAAAAATGAATAAAGCTACAAAGTCAGGCAGAGACCAATCTTGTTGACACTGTAAAAACTTCTTTTAAAAGTGCATCAATTACTATTCAATTGTTCTAAAAAATATTACCCTTCCATTTGATCAAACATAGAAAAAAATTAATACAATGGACATTACTTTCAAATGAGGTTTTGTTACTATGTCTTCCACATACGCGTGCCCACACACCAGCCCCTGCAAATAGCTTGGTACAGTTGGCTGATATACTATATATTCAAACAAGAACAAGCTGCATTGTTACTCTAATGGCAGCCGCCTAAAATTTAACATAATGCCATAAATAAGAAGCTGCAGTTATGGACTTGCTCTGTTATAAATCCAGTGTCTCACTCTAACTCTTCCCTGACTTTTTCAGTGGGGCACAGGGATTGAATGGATGTCTTGGCAGGCAGCTGTAGCTAGGGATGTTGCAATATACACTGATTTTCTTTAACCAAAGAAATTACAATTAGAAATGCTAAACAGGAAATGCAGTGACAACTACCACATCATTCACCCACTAAATATATCCTTGGAACAAACAGTGCATAAAATAAACATGGGAGTGCAGGATGATCTGTTTAATCAAGACACTATATGAAAACACAGTAAATTCAGTGCACCTTGGGCCTAATTCTACTGTTAAACTAGTGGAAATCCAGAGTAATTCCATTGACTTCAGTGGAGGTGCTTGTGATTATGTGGGTGTGTGAGACTCAGAACTGGTGGCCAGATCTCTCCCGATCCCAGTGAGCCATACGTAAGGCTGCGAGTTTGTCACAGAAGTCACGGATTCTGTGGCTTTTGCAGCAGCCAGTGTGCCTGACTCAGAGGCAGCTCAGGCAGCCCCTGCACCAGGCTCACTGGCCACTGCTGGGGCAGAAGAGTTTGGGTCTGGGAGGGAGCCAATGGGAGCTGTGGGGGTGGTGCCCAGGGTGGAGGCAGCGCACAGAGCTACCTGGCTACACTGCCACCTAGCAGCTGAGCGAGGGGGATGTCGCCACTTCCGGGGAGCCCCCTAGGTAAGCACTGCCCAGAGCCTGCCTCCCTCAGTCTGTGCCCCTGCCCCCTCCCACACCTAAACTCTGCTGCTGCTGTGGGGGAGCATGGAGCCAGGTAGGGAGCCTTCTGGCCCCACCAACCGCGCTTCCCCAGGTCGCCTGCCCCCCCTCAGGTTTTAGTCATGGGTATTTTTAGGAAAAGTCATGAGCAGGTCAAAGGCCATGAATTTTTGTTTACTGCCCGTGACCTGTCTGTGACTTTTACTAAAAATACCTGTGACTAAAACATAGCCTTATCCATACGTAAAGGAGACCTGGGTGCGATAGGGGGAACAGCTGCCTCTGTAGCAGTCCCCCTTTCTGTTCCTATGCTAGCACAAAACGCTTTTCAGGGACGGGTCATGTGGGGAGGACTGGGTGGCATGCAAATAGCCTACCTCCAGCTCCAGTCTCAGTTTGAGGTTGAATTAACTTTCCTACAGAGCCCCTTTGTACTAAGGAACCCCCTTAAGAAGAGAGGCGCTAAGGTGGGGTGGACAAACTATGATCTTCCGGCCAGATCTGGCCCATGGGCCATTTTAATCTGGCCCTTGAGCTCCTGCTGGGGAGTGGGGTCTGGGGCTTCTCCTGCTCTGGCGCTCCAGCTGGGAAGCAGGGTCAGGGTCCGTTCCGCGTGGCTCCTAGAAGCAGCGGCATGTCCCCCTTCTGGGCTCCTACACGTAGGGGCAGCCGGGAGCTCTGCTCCGCATGCTACCCCTGCCCCAAGCGCCGCCCCCCACAGCTTCCATTGGCTTGGAACCACAGCCAATGGGATCTGTGAGGCAGTGGATGGGGCAACGTGCAGCAGTGCCGCCTGGCTGCACCTCTGCGTAGTGCCAGACGGGACCTGCTGCTGCTACTGGGAGCCGCTTGAGGTAAGTGCCGCCCAGAGCCTGCACCCCTGAGCCCCTCCTGTGCCCCAACCCCTTAACCCAGCCCTGATCCCCTTCCCGCCCTCCGAACCCCTTGGCCCCAGCCCAGAGCTCCCTCTCGCACCCTGAACTCCTCATTTCTGGCATCACCCCAAAGCCTGCAACCCCAGCCAGAGCCCTCACCCCCTCCCAGACCCCAACTCCAATTTCGTGAGCATTCATTGCCCACCATACAATTTCTATACACAGATGTGGCCCTTGGGCCAAAAAGTTTGCCCATCCCTGCGTGAGGGAGTCCCTGGCGTCACAGCTGAATTGGAGTTGTGTTAGAGCAGGATGTCCTACAGCCGGTTTGACGACTCAGGACCTTTGGGTAGATGGGCCCGACTTGCAGCAGAGATCTCCAATCCAGCCTGGATCTTGGGTTCCAGGGCCCATTCCCCTGAAAGCTCCCTCCAACAGAAGACTTCCGGAGACTCTGTGAGGGAACCTGGCCCATGTAATAAGGCAGGAAAAGAGCAGTAAACCTATGTAACTGTTGTGGAGTAGCCTGGTTGACATACACTTGAGACCCCCATTAAGCAGACAAAAGAGGTGAGAGTTGCTCAGTAGCAATATGCACAGGAGAGTCAAGAATCATATGTGGGGGCAAATGGCTTATCATACAGCCTTAAGTATGGAGCATGATACATTTCATCATCTTCGCACTTGGTAATTTTATCTTTTAAACTATAAGGTTATTTGGCCTGGTGATAGGTGCCTTAGAAACGCCAGAGACACTGTGAAATGTCTGAGACCAAAATGGGATGTCCCCTTCTTGCTTGATATACTGGTTGCTGGGGCGGTATCCTTTTTGTCTCTTTCATCTCCATGTGCGCTCCACCCATTCCCACTGTCTTGGCTGGGAACTAGACACATTGTGTGTCCCCAGAGGCATTGCCTTTGGGGAAGGGCTGAAAAGGCAGCAAGTGTGGGTAATGGAAGCCTCTCCAAGTAATATTATGGTGCCAGGCACCGAGCATTGGGATCAATTAATAAGACTTCTTTCAGCTCTCTGTAAAACCACCATTTACTTGTCCCACTCCTCTTGAAGAGTACACCCTGAGCTGCACTCTCAGTTGATGTGGGGAGAAACGGAGAGAGGAGAATGTTAACAAATTCTGATCCATCCTATAAAGACTCCCCACAGGGAGAGCAAGCAATGACACTGGAAAAATTCAAGGAAGATCCTATCAGAACAAACAGCCTCAAGTCCCTATGAATTTCAGGGAAATGGCCCATGTAATTCGAAGAGAAATGCTGCAAAGACACAGCTGCTGTGTGTTTGCAGAGATGCAGTATGACTGGATGACTCTTCAGATAACTTCATAACTTGACACTAGGAGGTTTTATTTTTTAAGTTAATGACTCTGTATTGGAACCATTATCTTTCAGCCAACTAGTTTTGGATTTTTGTAAGAACCTGAAAAACTACTTGTACTTAATGTGTGAAACCATATTGTTAGAAACCAATTTGTATTTTTGTTTATATATACACATTTATTTTTGTTTTTTGTAAAGTTGAGAGAGCTTTCAAATTTTATTTATTTATTTTTTTAAAACACTCCGGTCTAATGATAAACTGATCCACTAAAGATGACTGGTTGTTTTCCTCACTTAGTGGTTAGAGCTACTATTCAACATCAGTGTTGGTTAGGGGCCTGATCCAAATTCAGTTGACGTCCATGAGCATCTTCTGACGACTTCAGTAGGCTTTCGGCTAGGTCCAGGATTATTGGCTTGATTTAACACACTGTTCAAAATACTCCATTGCCGCAACAATATACATTGAAAAATGTGTTAAACTGCTGCCTTGCAACAAAAGCTATCGCATACCCTCTGCGATGTTAGCCATTGTAATGTGCCTGACAGCAAATTCCTGTATTTAGCACCATTTTATTTTTAAATGATCTCGCTAGCATGATCCCCAGATTCATAACGTAAGAAATCTAATGGGAAATAAATCCAGGACTGACTACAGTACTGTTGGTGGGCTTTTGAAAGTCTCTCATGTTTTAAGCAGATAATCCCCAGCAATGGTCAAACCCCATATGTTAGACAACAGGACTTTAATTTTGCTTGCTGCTTCAAAGTAAAATGTACAACCAGCTACCCAATGCGTTATTTAGCTTACTGGGTAGCTGGGCAGATAAGGTATAATTGGAACTGTTTAAGGGGAGAAATGTCGCTTGTCCTGCCAGTGGTTCCTCCAGACGTCTGAGTGACCCCCCCTACATTTAAGAACTCCACCAGTGTTAGTAGCTTAATGGCTATAGCAGTTGAAATGGATCTGCTTCAGAGCAGTGAGCAAGCAGGAGTGATTTCCCTTGATGAACATTGTTAGGGTCCTAATGGGGTAATGAAGGACACTGTAGTCCTGATACCATAGCAGCAGCTGATAGGCTTTTTTACTCTTGAATTACTTCAGATTCTGCTTCTGAATTAAGCTTTGTGGAGATTTCAAAGGGCTCTCTTGCAATTTGAAGGGATAGGATAGAGGTAAGATTAATGGTGTAGAGAAGATAAATTGAATGCTTCCATCGATCTGTTCTCATACGAGAACAGGGAAATAAATGGTTAATCAAATTGAAAGGCAACAAACTTAGAACTGATACAAAGGTTTCAGAGTAGCAGCCGTGTTAGTCTGTGTTCGCAAAAAGAAACGGAGGACTTGTGGCACCTTAGAGACTAACCAATTTATTTGAGCATAAGCTTTCGTGAGCTGTAGCTCTTAGTCTCTAAGGTGCCACACGTACTCCGTTTCTTTTAACTGATGCAAAAAACCACTATTTTTATATGGCATAAGTTTGTAGCACCGCATTGCCACAAATGATCATTGAGGCAAAGCGCTTTGTAGAATTAGTGTTTTCTTTTTTTCTGGATAGTGAGAGCACCCAATGTTACAACAGATAGGATTAAAAACTTCATGATTCAGAGCACAAGCAGACTAACAACATGTGAAACTTCCCCCTCTGGGCAGGTTCAGTCAATAATCGACCTCTACTCAAGAGGAAGGTGCTAGAATTGCTGTCTCTGGCACTGTCTGAGACAAAGGTACCTTGCTACTTGGGCCCCAGGCATCATCTGATATGGTCATTTCTAATGACTTTGTGCTGTGTACTTGAGGCTGAGAGTAGAGCACTGGAATTGGATACTAGCAAGGTGGCTGAGAAGAGCTCTCACAGAAAGCTTCAGGGTGAGAGCAATAGGGCTGTTCTAGAGCTGACCAATTTTTTTTGCCCTACCCCTTCCCCAAAACAGCGTAGAAGGGGGCGGGGTGAGGGCAGTGCAGGGGTGGGGCCAGGGGTGGGGTCAAGCACCCACCAGGAACAGTGGAAGTTGGTGCCTATGCTCACTAGGGCTCACTTTACCAGCTAACATGTTATAATACAATTTGCCTTGTCTATACATGTTTTAAAACATGTTTCCAAAAAAACCTCCCCCATCCCCCTGAAACACCTTTTCCTTAGTTGTGACAAGGATGGTAGGTGTGGGGTTACTATAACAATTAAGGAGCTAAGATATGCCACCAGACCAACAGTAATTCTCATCCGAAGTCTTCATGTGACTGAGCAGGAGGTTGCTTTGTTTGTCAAGGTGAGTAATCCTTGCACCATTCAGCTCTGTTGGGAGCTGGATATCGGTATAACACGGCGGTTCATTCGTCTTAAACCTGGCAACAAACTGCAGTGAGTTTCCTTGCTCTACCGGTCTTGTGTAAAAGACAAGGAATACATAATCATTGTCTTTAAGCAGTAGAAGACAGAACATTGTCTTTGCCGCTTGTCGGGCATAGAGACAAAACAGTCAGTCAGCTTTGGGTATAGCTCAGGGTATACCTCTGTTCTAGTGACTGAGTAGAACAGAAGAGTAAAGCTAGGACAGGGCTGCTTCTCTTCTCCTTCTCCCTGAAAGGATTTTGTGTTTCCATATGGAGAGTTGGGACTCTTGTTTACATTCTTACTACTAGCAGTTATGGGTCCAATTAAAATGTTAAGTGAAGGAGGAAATTAAGAGCCGGTTACCAAACTAGATTACTAATGTAAGTCTATAATTAATATTTGTGCACTGAGGCTGCCTTACTGAACTGGGTACTTTTTTGAAACTATCGTTGTTGTTGTTGTGTGTGGTTTTTTTTTTTTTTTGATCCTGTAACAAAACTTTCAAGTAACCATATGTAAAAGTCATGTCTTATTCTGCATGGGCAAAAGATTTGAGTGGATTTGATTTTTTACAGTTACCCAGGATTTATTTTTAAGTTTAACAGTGTTATAAAATACTACTTTATTGATGTTCACAAGATACACTCTTTAAAAAAATTACAAAGGTCTAGTGTTACAGCTAGAAATCTAACTAAATATCATTAAAAATTGGCTATGATGGAAAGTCTTGCAGCTTGAATTAAGGAATTGCAACTGCAATGCCATGAGTCCATTTTAAAATATCTATGCATAACTCACACCCACATAAGAATAAGGAGAAAATAATCTATTTCTATTGTCCTTCCACCCCCAACTGTTCTGCATTTTTTCCCCCTCTCTTTCCCCCCAAATGTATGGACATCTTGGCAACAGTGACGTGACTTTTTTTTTTTAAAGTACTAGCAATGAAAGAGGAACCCAAAACCTGATCATTTTTCCCTTTTTATTAAGATGGTGAAATAGCTCCAACAAATATGCTGTCCATTTAAAACAGATAATGGGAAAGGTTTATCTATCAAATAATCCACCCTAATGAAGGTCCAATATTAGAGAACATTCCTACAATATTTATTTTTCCTTTTTCCCAGCAATCAAAACAAGGGATTTACTTCCTCCTCACAATTAGTTATTTATCTTTTGTCTGTTCTGCATGGCTACAATTTCCATTCTCTTACTGATGGAAAGTGATGCAGCATACAGGTCGTAATGAAACACTAGACATCACTCCTAACACATTCCTACGTGCTTCTAGGAGTCCTCACAAATTCAGATTAGCTCTTGCTGTAGTGATGGGGAAGACTAGAGAGGAGCAGATGCATACAGCAGCTCGAGGTTCTGCTGTCGCTGATTCCAGGCTCTCTGCTAACCTTCAACAAAATTCGGAAAGAAATACAGCTTAATAGACACACTACACAGCTGCCACTGAAAGTGGATGCTCAGTGAGGCATATTTGTACTAGGCATTGTATATCAGTAGTAGGCATTTACACATTGGATTTTTTTACAACCACATTTTTGAATGACTCAAATACTACTACTCTGCTTCCTAACTGCCTACATTACTGGAAGGGATTTAATTTTTCCAGATTTAAATAAGTGTTTAAATGTTATAACCAGCAAGGGTCCAGTGTCCCTTTATATGTTCCAAAACGAAAACTATTGAGAGGCAAGAGAACTGTTTCTTGAACCTGCTCCTGATGATCCAGCTGGATCTTTATTTTTTTCTCTATGCTATGTTTAGAGGGGCAAAGAATCCAGCAGGAATATTAAGGAAACCATTAACCTAGAAAACCTCTCTGTCCTCCTTGCTTTTCTGTCCCTTTGAACAAATTAACTTTCTTAGTAACCTACAAAACTCATGCGGAACAGTTTTTGTAACAAAGTGTAGTACGCTTATGGATCATCCTTCTTTTCCTCTTACTCCTCCAGTTTTCTCTGCATCTCTTTCCTCTTAAGAACCTCTCTCCCCTATTTTGGCAGTCTCTACTTTCTGCTGCTTGTAAGCAGCTTTGAACCATGCTGACAAGCTGTGTTAAACTCTTTGCCACCACCCTGAGCAAAAGCTCCTTTTCCAAGGCACCCCCTGCACAGTGAAAGCCAGTGAGCGTTCCTGGCTGTGTCACTGGGAAGGGGCTTGGGTTCCAGTAGCATAGCACTTTTAGCAGTGACGGAGCTGATGTACTGGGGAAAGTGTGTTCCTAGTCCTGACTGATTCCAGGGTAGCAGTGAGCTGCCTCCTTTGTTCACTCTTTAGGGACTGGCTAGCTTGGGAGGCTGCTAGTGGAATTGATAGTCCTTTAAGTTGCTAGTTCAGAACTAAATCAGGTCAGACAGTTGTAATGGAAAATTATTAATGACTGTGAGATGGGGCCCTGTTCCCAATGGACAGGATTTTGTATCACCAAAAGCCATTATCAAAACCCACATCTGTGTAGGTAGTTTTAGCAGAGGTCAAGGACTGAATGAACAGTGACACTGAATTGTCGTGCCTCTGAGGAGTTTCTCACTCGGTATGAATGCACCTAGGTCAGACAGTGTAGAGACATTTCTGGTGCTTCCACTATACTTATTTTACAGAGATAAAATTTCATCTTAAAATTTCCATGAGCACATAAATCCCATTGTGACTTAGGCACTTAAGTCATTTCCATATTTTTGAAAAATATTACCCTCCGTCTACAGTAGTATTGATCCTGCACCTTTAAATCAAAACTTGAAAACAATGCGGTCACCTCATTTTCCCTCCCTCTTCCCCCCGGTAAAAGCAATGGCAGACAATCTTTTTGCGCCTTTTTTTCCTGGGTTACTGTGCAGGCACCATACCATGGCAAGCATGGAGCCCGCTCAGCTTACCATCACTGTACGTCTCCTGGGTGCTGCTGGCAGATGCGGTACTGCATTGCTACACAGCAGCAGCTCCTTGCCTTTGTGGCAGATGGTGCAGTAGGATTGATAGCCGTCATATGTCTCCTGGCAGCTCCTGGCAGACCTTGGTGAGGTTGATCGGGGCACCTGGACAGACATGGCTATCCTCCTCTTAGAGCACCAAATGGTAGCCAGAGACTCCAGGTCATTCTCTTCTTTAAATTTCATCTCACAGAGGTTCAGTCCTGCCTGGAATATCATGCGAGCTGGAGGCTTCTGCCTCAGGCTGCTCTCTCAGCTGGCAGCACTGTGCGGTCGCACCTACCCCAGCCTACCCCTTGCTCCCATGGCTCATGAAGCCTGGACACTAGTAAGGAGTAGTTCAACTGTAGGCTGAGCAAGTGCAGAATGGTGGCAGAATGTGCCTTCGGACGTTTAAAAGCTCGCTGGTGCTGTTTGCTGACTAGGTCAGATCTCAGCACAGCCAACATTCCCACTGTTCTTGCTGCTTGCTGTGTGTTCCATAATATCTGTGAGAGTAAGGGGGAGACGTTTATGGCGGGGTGGGAGGTTGAGGCAGATCGCCTGGCGTCTGATTTTGAGCAGCCAGACACCAGGGTGATTAGAGCACAGCAAGGTGCACTGCACATCAGAGAGGTTTTGAAAACCAGCTTCATGACTGGCCAGACTTCATGACTGGCCATGACTGGCCAGGTGTGACAGTTGTGTGTGTTTCTCCTTGATGCAAACCCACCCCCTTTGTTGATTTTAATTCCCTGTAAGACAACCACTCTCCCCCCTTCAAAAATAAAGTAACTATTGTTTTGAAACCAGGCATTCTTTCTTTATTAAGTGGTTAAAAAAAAAAAGAGAGAGAGATAATGGACAAGGTAGACTGGGTGGGGTGGGGGAGGAGGGAAGGACAAGGCCACATTGCTTATTGTAGCCACACTAAAAATCAAACTGTTTGAATGACAACCTTCTGTTGCTTGGATCATCCTCTGGAGTGGAGTGGCTGGGTGCCTGGAGCCTTTCCACTCCCCCATCCCTCACCTCCAGCATTCTTGGGCATCTGGGTGAGGAGGCTATGGAACATGGGGAGGAGGGTAGGCAGTTATACAGTGGATGCAGCAGGGGGCTGAGCTCTTGTGGGCTTTCCTACAGCTCCAACAGACGCTTCATCATCTCCGTTTTCTCCCCCATTAGCCTCAGCATCGCGTCCTGCCTCCACTCTTCGTGCTCACTTCTTTCCTGGCCTCTGCCACTGAATGCCTCCATGCATTAGACTGTGCCCTGTCAGTGCGGGAGGACTGCATGAGCTCAGAAAACATGTCATTGCAAATGCAGTTGTTTTTTTTCCGCCTTCTAATCTGCAATAACCTCAGGGATGGAGATGATAGGGGAAACGTAGAAACATTCTACGTTCTACAATTCTGGGGGGACTGCATGGTCACCTGTGCTGCTGAGTTCACCACGCTGACCAAACAGGAAATGAAATTCAAAAGTTCCCGGGGCTTTTCCTGTGTACCTGGCTAGTGCATCAGAGTTCAAAGTGCTGTCCAGAGCAGTCCCAATGGAGCACTCTGGGATAGCTCCTGGAGGCCAATACCATCAATTTGCATCTGCACTACGCCAAATTCGACCCAGCAAGGTCGATTTTAGCACTACTCCCTTCATCGGGGAGGAGTATAGAAGTTGATTTTAAGAGCTCTTTAGGTCGACAGAATGGGGCTGGTTGTGTGGACGCAGTCATTTTTAAATCGACCTAACATGGCTAAATTCGACCTAACCCCGTAGTGTAGACCAGGCCTAAGAAGGGCTAGTCAGTCTGCAGTCTAGTACTGCAGTCTAGTCAGTACTTGGATGGGGATCTCCAAAGGAAAGTGGAGTGTACTACAGGAACTGATGGTGGTGATGTGCTTCCCTCTGAGTCACTACTGAACCAGTGCCTGCTACATAGCGTACAGCAGTGGTTCTCGACCAGGAGTCTGGGGCCCCCTGGGGGGCTGCAAGCAGGTTTCAGGGGGGCCACTAAGCAGGGCCTGCATTAGACTTGCGGGGGGCTCAGGGCAGAAAGCTGAAGCCCTGAGCCCTGCAACCTGGGGCTGAAGCTGAAGCCTGAGCAACTTAGCTTTGCTCTGCTTGCTACCCCTTGTTTTTATATTGAGAAGAAGAGTTGTTGTGGCACAGGTGGGCCATGGAATTTTTATTACATGCCGGGGGGTGGGCTCAGAAAGAAAAAGGTTGAGAACCCCTGGCATACCAGGCCACTGTTCTGCTGGAATGGGTCTCCTTCAGAGGAGAATCTGGAGTGGGGTGACCAGACAGTGAGTGTGGAAAAAGTGGGACAGAGGGTGGGGGTAATAGGAGCCTATATAAGAAAAAGACCCCAAAATCGGGACTGTCCCTTTAAAATCGGGACATCTGGTCACCCTAATCTGGAACATCTTCATAAAGTTAGCAGCTTGTGTACCTGCATCCTGTTTACCTAAACTACTCCTGTAATTAGTTTTAGCTACTTGAGAGGAAACCTCAGGGCTGGCCTTACATAGGGGCAAACTGGGCCAAGGCTGGGAGCGCTGTTATAAATGGGGCACGTCTGGAGCAGGGGTGCCCCTCCCGCTGCTGCTCTGCCGGCATCTGCAGCCCCGTGGCTCCTGCCCGCTGCCTTGGAGCCGGCCCTGCAGCTGCTCCTTGGAGCTTCCTGTCTGCTGTGGGTGGGGGAGCGAGGTGCCGCTGATGTCAGGGTGTCCCCTGTTCCCCCCGCTTCCCCAATGAACTGCATGTCCGCAGGGTTGGGGGTGCGGACAGGACTCACCAAGAAAGGGATGGAGCTGCTGGTGGTGGCTGCTGCTGTGTCTGAAGGGGCTTTTCCTTCAGACTGGTGAGTGCCTTCTCTTAAAGGGGCAGCATGCGGTCTCTCATACACTCCCTAAGCTCACACAGTCTCTTTCACGCTCACCCCCTGACACATACTTCTGTTGTTGTCGCTTGTTGGTACTTCCTGCAATGCACATATATTCTCTAATTTTATTCTTTCAAAGTGCATTTATTTTCGGTTTTGACTGGTCTGTGCATTTCATAATTTTATTTCTCTTATGCTGACATTTAATTCTTTGAATAGTGAGTTCTAAAATGCCTAACCTGTCCTGGCTGGAGTAATTATCATTATTGCTTTTATCATATTGTGCTTTGTAATTCATTATTGTGGTACAATCAAATAATAGTATCTTCCCAGAATGCAACTTAAGTGTGTACTAACCTTAGCAGTGCCAGTTTAAAAACGTTAGCTAACATATAACTTTAGACACTGGGAAGATGAAGGTCGCTTATTTTCAAATTTTATTTTTAGTTGTATCTGTAAAATAACTTTAAAATTTGCATGAAAATAAATGCAGCTCCAACTATGATACCAATAGCAATGATGGAGTCAGATGTTTGTGAATCACATACATGTTTGTGATTGGTTAGCATAAATGCCAAAATAATTAGAAAAATAAATTCCCTTTCTTAATAAAAGAGAAGAAGAACCTTAATCACATATGTTGAAATTATGTTTTTAGTGAAAAACAATTGACTAAAATAAAGTAGGTAATGGCAGTGACAGTGTGTCTGTTAGAGAAGGTAAGCACATTTTATTTATTTTTATTTATCTCTACTAAAGATAGTGTACAACATATCAAATGTGTCTTTCTGATATCTGTGTTAAAGCTCCAGAACTGATATCTCAGTGCTTGGGATTGGGAATATTTTCTGTATAATCTCCTAATTGTTCTAAATTTACATATAAACTTTAAACATGGCTTTCATTGGAGTGTATGTGTGTGTGTATATATATAAAAAATTTCTTTATATAACAAATAGATACAGTGCTCCTGTCCGCTAATTCCTAAGTTCTCTGCAAAAACCTTCAAGTTTTCAGTGCCTAAGTAGTCCCTGGAATCATGGTGAAAGTTTCCTTCCTCCCCACCAAATCTGAAATGGCGCCCTGGGTGAGCCAGTGGCTGCAGGAGGGCTGTGGGCTCTGGCAAGATTCAGCCCCCTTGTGATAGCACGAAGCCTGCCTGGAGCCACATGCCGAGCACCAGGCACCACAAGCCACAGCAGCAGCGCAGGAAGGTGGCAATACACCGTATACCGTACCACCTTTACTTCTGCGCCACTCCTGGCAGTGGTGTTGCCTTCAGAGCTGGATGTCCGGCCAGCACCTGCCAGTGCTTAATTTGTGCAGGGGCTGAACTCTAGCCTCTGGCATCTCCTTTCAATACAAATTTAGACACTGGGGGAGGCAGTGGGGCTCAGAGGTAATGGAGGGGGGGAAGCCCAGGGAGCCCGTGGGGGCTAGGAGTGATGGGGCGGGGACCCCAAAATAAAAGTTCTCCCAGGGTGCCGTTTTCCAAGGCTAGCCCTGGGAAACCTACACAACCTAGTTTAACTTTACATACCACTGCAAAGGTGGATGCATTTCAGTAATGGGGTGAAATGCTGTACTGTGTATACGACATGGAATATGACTGTTTAGTTCTAATTCAAGAACTGAGTGGGCATTACTTGTAAAACTAAACAGATAACACATTACAGTGAACAGTTAATGGACCTAAGCTGCTCACCAGAAATGCCAGACTTTAATTTGCAGTGTCATGCTGAACTTGAATCCCATGATGCTATAGTTGAAAGGTCACTTCTTTGTCTGCTAAGTAGTTCCATGAGAGAGACTTTTTTTTCATGTGGTTAACCACACGAAGTCTCCTTTTGTCAGCTCAGCTCATTGGACCTGAAAGGGCATGTCCTAAAGGTTCCCCCTACACAGTTAATAATCAGTGAAAACCCTGTGCGGATGTGTACTAGTGGGCTCTGAATCTGCAGTGATTACTGGAAATGATAATTCCCGTCACACTTGTCACCATAGTGGATTGTCTGTCTCTTTTTTTTTGCCCTTAATCTGTTCTTGCATAAATAAATGTGCCTCTGGCACTTGGTCTGACTCTTTCTTGTTTTTGATGAGCTTAATAATTCTGTGTGGCTCCTGGCTTTGTGTGACCTCTTCAATTTATCTATCATCACACTTGGTCCTAAATAGGAAAAACAGGAAACTTAAAGAAATCTGTTTCCAGTTTTTTGTTCCCTTCTGCCATTGACTCCTGAATGCAGAGGCAATCCTCAAAAGTAGGAAGGACCATATACTCCGTTTTGTTCTTTGTTGGTGTGTTTTACCTTTCATCTCTAAGGAGAGGGCTGTGACGCTGCCTGCTCCTACATGTGCAGTCTTGTAAATGCAGATCTTATGAAGAAAGGGTTTATGGCTTTCCTTGCAGGGTTTGTCCAATGGATACCAAGGGATTTGTATGACTATAAAATAAAATAATAAGCCCCTGATCCTGATTGACCCGCTGTGCCCATGTGGATCTCTGCTGATATTAAGCAGTACAAGAAGTTGCAGAATCCGGGCCCTCCTTTACAATGAATCCCAATATAGCAGTTTGAATAACTATCCCGTTGCCTCTCTAAGTGGTAGCAGATTTCAAGCCTTGCAGGGCAGTTTCTTTCTGGAGGAGAAGTCAGGGGTTTTTTTTTCTTAGTACATCTTGTTGGTTTTACACTATATATACTTCTGTCCTTGAACAGAGGAGGTCACAAACTGCAGAAAGATAACAATAGTCTATGTGCAATCTCAGCCCAAACGCCAATGGCCATTTTCCAGAGTACAGCTCAAAACCAAGCATTGGCTCTAGAGATTTAGGCAGAGAGCAAACCCCTCCTGCTGCTTGCAACAGCTCCACCACAAATCAACTCTGTATCACAAAGCTAACCATGCAGCATTTCTTCAAAGGCTGAACAGTCTTCTTGTGACAACAAGAACTTGTAACTGCACCACCTGGTGACTCCCATCATAATATGAAATCTGAGGTCCATGAAATACTTCTGTTAGAAGGACTATACAAGTGTAACGGCTGTGATGCTCTGATCTAGAAGAAAAGCACTGACCGGAGTCCCCTTACGATGCCCCCTTTCTTGTTCCTTCTTGCAAAAGATTAAGCAGGGTTTTCTTTCGTCTCTCCCTTTTATACTGTTGGATGTCTCCTCCGATGATGATGATGATGATGATAAATCATTACTGGTATGATCAGTCTGGGTTAATCACCACCTAGTTCCCATGATTTTGGGGCTGACTCTGTTAACACGCAAACATTTGTTTCTTTTGATGCTATCTTGGAGGGTGTGTCTCTCTGTGTGAGATACCAAGCTGAAATAGCTTTCTTTTCATGTACTGACTTCCCCAAAACGCTTCTGAACTTTGTTCTTGTGACATATTTAAGATCGGAGCCCTTACACGGACACATCGTAAATATGAGGAGAGTCCACTACAAAGCATTAACATGAGGAGAGAGAACAGCTGGGCTGCAGGTTGAGTGGAAATCACATGTTGTACATGTTTTACTAATCTCGGCGTTCTGTGGAGGATAGTGTGTTTAACAGTCATGCTCAAAGGAAACAGATGGGGTTCTCAATGCACCGACATGCTGTTGTTGGCATGAAATGCTTTCCATGTCCCCCAGGTCAGCAGAACGATTTCCTCTGTGTTGGAGCAGCGCGCAGAACAAAACGGGGGTGGAAAGCCAAGCAGAAAGCTTTCGAGATAATGCGCTAATTTTCAGGCCTTAACTAAAGTAGCAGTTTCCTTCCAGCTTCCCACTGTTGTAATGCCAGCTGTAGCAAAGGTGGGAGCCCAAGTATAGACAGTGCAAGGATAGTAGCTTGTCAGTCCAGGGTGTGATGGCCTGAGACCAGATGGCGTGGGTAAAGGAAACAAACGTGAAAGCTCAGCTTAGGTACAGTGTGCCGGCAAAAGGGGGAAACTGCTGTCGGCATCGCATATTAAGCAAAGAGTGTTGTTTAGGTGTCTAAGCTTCAATTGTGTATAAAGTGTCATGGTGAAATGGGCAGGGGGAGATTGCCAGACAGGTGTTGCTTCATGTGACAGTTCAGTGGTTGTAGAGTGTGGTGCAGATTCAGTTCTTCTACCTCTGTACTGTATTTGTATCTCTGTACAAATACAGTTGGCTCGCATTCCTCCACTTTAAAAAAAATTGTACTACATGCAGATTTCTCTTTTCAAGCACATTTATTTTAGGTCTTAATAGGCTTAGCTTAAGTATTTCCAGACTCCGAGTAAAACAAATGTGTAAGGAGGCGTTGAAACAGTGATTATGTATGTCTCTTGTTACTCAAATTACAGGAAACAATTCAGTGTCATCCACGACATGTTGATATATATGTGGTATGCCCCTGAACGTGGCTAGACTTTTTAGTGGTTTTATTTAAATTTGAAGTTCCTTCTAATATATATGGATTATTGTTGAACATGAGCCAAATTTCACTTTGCTTGCTTTTTATTTTATTTTTTTTAAATTTTGGGTGGGGGAGCTCTTAAAATTTTAAAAGGGCCATTAATGAGAAGGCGTTTGTTTGCAGCTATGTTCTGTGAAGCGTTGTCAGGTGAGATATTGGTGACCTGCAACCAAAAGACTGGTTTTTGCATTGAGGTTCATCCTGTACTTTATTTGTTTTTTCTGCCCTGATCATCATTCAATTGTTGCAGAGAAACTATTCTGAAGGGCATCAAAAATTTCAAAGCTCTGTCCAATAACAAGCTGAATTCCTCTCCTCCTCAGCCAAACATTGCTGAGCCGTACTCTGCTGGACTTGAGAGCTGGAGTCCACCATCATGTGATGGTTCAACCAATTCTTTTCCTTTTCCTTTGCACAAAGCCATCTAGCAGGGTGTCTTTTTCCATTGAAAATGGGTCTCTGGGCACTAGGTAGCTTCAGATCCAATTCCCCTTTGTTACAACGCTTCAGATTTCTGGTTCCCCTCCAGTTCCCTCTGAGCCAGGGAGCTCTGCCAGTCCCAGAGCAGTCCCTGGCCTTTCTTGAGAGCTTTTCCCACAGGTCTCCTCCTGGTCCTTGTCCCTCAACTCAAATTTCTTCTCTTTGGCACAGCCCTCCTTCCTGGGGCGGGGCTGTGATTCAAGCAGGCTTCCACAGCCGACTAGCCTCATTCCTGACTTTACTGGCCCACTCACCCCACAGTCCTCTAAAAAGCTGGGTTTTATCATGTTAAGGAGGTAGCTACCTGATTAACATCTAGCCCCATTCCCAGCTTGTCTGCTGCTCCCTTGAATACCTCTTTCCTTAAAGAGGTCATGTCACTGAACAGGGGCTGGCTGGTTGGCTGGCAGACCGCTCTGTTACAACACTTCAACAAACTCCTGGACCGCAGGTCCCGAGGTAGAGAATTGAAGGATGGGGGAAGAGATTAAGCCAGGGTTTCCCATACCAGGGTTTGCTAGATTTGTCTGGGGGAGTGGAGGAGAAGGAGCAGTGAGGAAAGCTGCAAAGTGGATCCACTTTCATTCCCCATTGCAAACATGCTGCTGTGGGTAAAGTGGTTTGACACCTCCTTGAAACCTATCTCCCCCCCAGCCCCACAGCAATCCCTAATACAGCTGAGCCACAGCAGTGGCTCCCAAATACAGGTACACAAGGCACAGGGAGCAGCTCACTGAAGCAAACTCTGTATCTCTGCTCTGACAATGGGTAGCTCGGCTACAAGAACACATGCCCCTGCACCGCAGAGCCTCCTTGAGGGGAACACATGCTCTCACCAAGCAGCATTAGATATTTGGTGAGTGGGGGAGCAGGCAGAGGAAATAACCAGAGGAGGGGAGCAAACCATGAGAGCAAAACTGAAAGCAAATAAGAAAACCAGCGAGAAGTATGGGTTGAGGGAAGAACTGAAGTCAGAAGGGAAAGAACTACTGGGTGCTTACACACAGTGCAAGGGCTGTGGATGTAGAGCGTGCGTTCACCAATATGTTGCAAGAGGGGCATCCACCAGAGGTGGTGAATCACTGGCTAGTGTGCAGAGATAACTTGGCTGGTCTAGTACCTTTTTGAAAACTCTTTGCCTTCCATACTCTGATAGAGGTAAGCTGTTAAGTCTGTGTAATGTGCATACTAGGATGCTTAGCCACAGGTAATTGTTGGAATTTACACGAGTTACAGACAATGTGCTTGAGGTGATTTAGCTGATTAGAAGTCCTCATGCAAAGAGTGATCCAGTTAGATAGATCAGGACACCTATCTCCGTACTTCAGTAGGCCTCCTCACTGTAGCATCTGAGTACCTCAAATTCGGTCATTTTTGGGTTTTATCCTCTCAACGCCCCATGTTCCAGCGCTGTGCTGGATCCACTCAACTGTCCTTCCTACCCTGGTGGCCAATGCCTGGTGAGCATCGCATGATGTGTGGGTAGGATTACTCTTCAATCTTGCCCATCTGGTTTGTTTGCTTCCCACAGCAGATGAGGGATGGAACTACTGTCTTTGTTCAAAAGCTGTGTCATCTCTCACCCTGCCCTTCCTCTAGTTTTCCTGGGAAGTCCATTTGATATTGAAGGACCCCCCCCAAAAAAAAAGTCTGAAGAAAACACCATTTAAGAGACCTTAAGGAGACTGAATGGATCAAGGGGATCAGTAAGGAGGAATAGAGCCTCTTTACTTCTAGGCTGTTGGTTCAAGTCCAGCTTAGGCTAGTAGCTACCCAGTTACCACCTGGGTTGGTAAGTTTCAGTAACTACTGCCTTGTGGCTGTTCAGCTGCTGATAGCAGTGATTAGGTGTCACCTCACAAAAACCCACTGGCGCGGATATTGCAGCCTTAGCAGAGAAGCCATGGACTGGTTAGCATGGAGGTGGAATAATTTTCCCCCTGGGAGGCAGCACTTACATGTCAGGGCAGAGCCCTGGTGCTAAGGTGGTGTGGGGGTGTGGGCATGGGTGCTCACTGTGCTGTACTGCCCCTTTGGGTAGGGATAACAAGGAGTCTGGTGGCACCATAAGGACTAACCGATTTATTTGAGCATAAGCTTTCATGGTTAAAAACCCCACTTCTTCAGCTGCGTGACATGAATTACAGATGCAGACATAAATATACTGGCACATGAAGAGAAGGGAGTTACCTTACAAGTGGAGAACCAGTGCTGACAGGGCCAATTCGATCCGTGTGGATGTAGTGGAGAAGGAGACTCTTATCTCCAGCGGTGGTGTTTCAGCACCTTTCTCATAAGTAACCCTCCTCCATCCCTCATTCATGCACGGACTGCTTTCTAATGCAAGCTAGGTGGTCATCCTGGCTGAGGCTGCGAACTAGCTCAGTGTGTCAGTCCTCGATAAAAGTGGCCCCTCTGGACTGAAAGCAACATAGCTCCTTCCAGAACTGACCTATCTCTGTGTCTAGGAAGAGAGCTGGCACAATTCAGGGTTGATAAGGAAGTTAGAGGAAGAAAAGAGAATGAACAGAGCTTGGTGGGTGCCCCATGGGAGAGGCAGAGAGGATTGAGGGCGCGCGCGAGAGAGAATTGAGAAACCAGCAAAATCTCCTGTTGTACTTCCTCATTCTTACTCTACTTTTGCTGCTTTTTGAAGACCGATGCCTACATGCAATGGCGACTGGCGTTCCAGAACTGCATAGGTGAGGTTTGGTAGCTATTTCCTGCTGCTGAGCCCTTTATAAAAAGCATCACTTCTTATTTTCAGTAAAAACTTCATTTAGCGTTTGGCAGCCTGCTGTCATGAAGAATACTGTGCAAGGATTGTGTGATGCTTAAAGCAATTTAGTAGCCTTACAGGGAAACTGTTCTTTGAGCAGCTATGTGATGAGATCCCCCAGAAAATTGGCATGCACTGTGGCTGACACCTGGTTGGACCTACTTTCTGAGGTGTACCCCTGTCTCCAGTGTCAAAGACAACAGGGAGGTTAGATGAGGAATTCTGTCAATGAATAATTGAGTTGACTGGTTGATATCACTGACTGTTACATGTGCTTATATCAGCAGCAACTAAGAAAAAGAAGGAATGAAAATGTGGATGGATGCATGTGAGTTGGGCCTGGATCTTATCTCCTGAATCCAAATCCTGCTGCCCTCTTTCTCTCCCCCCACCCCACCCCAGGGGGGAGCTTGGGGTCAGGACTTTGCAATGTGTGGGGGTGGTATGTATGTGAACAATTACATTTCTCATGCAGCTTTTTGCCACCTCATCTGCCTGCTAACATTACTTGGAGGACAACTTTTGATACTCTGAGTTGCTGAGCTGCTTCAAACAACTGCTGTTTTCTTTTTAAAAAGAAACAACCTATCACACAGTCTCCATTTCATGCATGCTACATTCACCAGTCTGGAAGCACAGAACCACTGCCACTAGCAACTTATGAGTAATGCAATCATTTCAAACCCATGCCTATAAAAACTTTATACCTGCCTTGCAAAATCCTACTTTCTCATTTGCCTGAGGCAGGTAAGCTTTTTGTGACATGCTAGTTAAATCTCTAGTTCTTTAGCATACCAGTAAAGGGTGGGCAATGCACTTTTTGGACCGTTCTGCAAAGCTGCTTTATAATGCACTGTATATTTTATTTGTTGGTGTAATGGAGAGGGAAAGTCACTTAATTGTTTTGCATTGGTTCATTGTCTAGTGTGAACACTATGTTTAAAGGTACATCATCTTGGAAATCATATTGCCATCTGACAATTTAACTTCTGTTACAAGTAACCCCTAAGAATAAACTGTTCTTTCATTTGGGTTTCTTTGTGCATTTTGACAGCATTTTGCATGTGCTTGATTTCACTGCTGCTTTGATGACCAGTTGGTTTCCTGTCTTTATGTACTAGCATGAATGATGTTGCTGTCATGCACTGTTGTGGGGTACCTCATGTGCTCACTCTTCCAGAGCTCTAGCAAGAACAGCAGCCTGAGGAGGCAGCAAATGGGGTTACGGAAAAGTTTAGCCCAATCAGATTCAAAAGTAGTGCTCTCAGGCCCAATACAAATAAACTCTGACAAAGATTGCACAGGAGCAGAAAACCCCAAACTTAAAAAAACCCCACCAGCCACAATATTTGTAGGATGGGGTTTCTGAAAACTAAATTATGTGAAAAATTAACTTTTAAAAATTCAAATACTCAGAGTCCCTTTAAAGAACACGTACTGTTAGTGTATAGATTGAGGTCAGCGCTGCAAAGAAGGTCTGAGGACATCTGCAACAACAAAGAAACCTGTCTTTGCTGGAGGAATCTACGATCAACTGAAGAACTAGTTTGATTCTGACATCACAAGTGTCAAAAAACTTAAACCTGAGCAATTGAGGGGTAGCAACTTTTATTCTAATGCTTTTAAAACTGCAATTTTAAACACTTTTTTGACGCCCATGCCTGAGAAACACGTTTTCGAAAGAGTTGTGACTGCACTGTACCCATTCTGCTTCAGTTTAGAGCAGAGAGATCCCACCCTACTTCTCCAGCCTTCCCAGGAGTTCACCAGCAAAGCAGAGAGGATGAAACTTGATATCGCTGTTTTTGCACTAGAAATATATTGGCAAAAGCACCCTCTTTATAGGGAGGAGGGAGACTTTCAAATTACCTTTGTGTATTATAAAGAAGCAAAAATGATCATGAACACTCTTCCCTCTTTCATAGATCACCTTTAAAATACTTTTTGAAAAAGTTTTATTTTTATCAAGAACCTTTAAAACCATGCTACCTAAGGAGGTGGCATCTCTCGTGCCCTATATAATAACTGCATGACTTAGGCAAGCATTTCGTAACTATTAAGCTGTTCTCCTGACTCAGCAACTCATAGGAATAAGAACTGAGATTATCTTCACCATGGGGAAAGTGTTCTCTGGGAGAGGCTTTATTAAGATTTAACTGATAACCAAACAGTTCATTGTCTTACACTTTATTTTTATTGTCATTGGGCTGCAGTGTGGTGGTAAATCAGTTAAGCCCCTGTGCTGAGATCCTTTCCTAGGTTAAGTACAGCTTTGTGATTTCCTTTCGAGAAAGAGAAAAAAGAACCCTTATTTTGGAGTGCTGGCAGAGTGTCTGCTGAATCATGACCATGAGAGCTGCTGAAGGGGGTCTGTGCTAAATAACTGGTGTATCTGCCAGTGGTTATTTTTGGTGGTTTCAATTACAGTCCTCCATTCTCTGGCAACCACACTGGTGTCATGTAAATGTATACTGAGTCGCAGGAGGAAAGCCACTGAAGACATAAGCCAAATCTGAAGAGTGGACACGTCTACAGCAGTGTGCTTTCTCTCTCCTTCCCCCTCTCTTGATGTCTCTGCCCCCTCCCACCCGCCCCCACCCCATGTCCCTGAATCCTTTCCTCATATAAACATCCAGGGAAGTGGTTAGGGATGTTTTAACTTGAGAGCAGTAACAGGAAGTTTAACTTGGAAGATGCAGTGTAGGAGACAGAACGGTGGTTAAATCTTTGTCTCAGAAGGAAAATATGAACATATTTAATGCTGAATTTGCCTTGTTCTGCACTCTTGAATGGCTGGAACCCAGCTGTGATCACAGTGTCTGCTGAAGCTACAGAGATTGCATGGGCTGCAAGTATATGGGTGAAGGGAAAAGAGCTTTCAGGCACTTATTTAGTATGTTGTAAGGCAGGGGCTCCCAAACTTTTTTTCCCTAAGGCTCACCTGTGCAGCTGCAATAGGCATGTACATGTTTTCTTTTCATTTTAATGTAAACAATTGTAATGATAGAGATCCCTAGCAATAGGCACTCAAAGAAATGCTTCAAGATCTTTTAGTAAAACTACTCTTCTTTAAAAAAAAAAAAAAAAGTGAGAGCAAAATATGGTGGTCAAACTGGGGAAACACAATTTTGTGTAAAACTGAACAGTAAGCAACACAACAACGTTAACAAAATTGATTAAAAAAAGCGTTGCGGTGTTTGATTTTTAAAAGAAAGTTGTCCAACTTTGAACACACTATTGTGGGTTCAGTTTTTTAGTGTAAAAATCTATTTCTGTGCTATGTAAGTAAAGACCCAACCCTACACTTTATAATTAGAAAAGAATCAAATATTGTAAATAAAAATATAAAATAACTTACCAAGAGGCGTCTTAATGGGATGGAAGTGCCTGCTTCTACTTGCACAGTTTTTCCAGCTGGGAACATATGTTAGTGAGGCTCAACCTGATCTCATATTCACTTTTCAGCCCCCTGCTTACTCCAGCCCTTGAGCACAGCCCCATCTGCTTTCCCTGCATAGGCTCGGTCAGGCAGGGCAAGTGGACGGGGTTATGTGCCCTGGAGCTGTGCTGAGGGGTCAAAGTCGGGAGGTGAGTGGAAAGATGTAGTTGAGGGGGGCAACTCTCCACATGCCTCCTGCTCCCCAATCTCCATCCCTGGCTTGACTGGAGAATTCAGTTGCAACAGCGGACCACTGGGAACCCCTGCCGTAAGGAACAACTTCCATGCCCCCATTTTGTTCTTTCTCTTCCAATGAGACTTAGGCTATGTCTACGCTATATTGCTTTTGGTGAAGACACTCTAAGCCGACAGGAGAGAGCTCTCCTGTCAGCTTCATAACTCCACCTCCGCAAAAGGCAGTAGCTATGTCGGAAGGAGAAGCTCTCCTGCCGACACAGCGCTGTCCACACTGACATTTAGGTCAGTATAATTTATGTCGCTCTGGGGTGTGGATTATTCACACCCCAAGTGACATAAGTTATACCGAAGTAATTTGTAGTATAGAGACAGCCTGAATGTTTATACATCTCTTGTGAATGGCCAACTGTTTTCAGTGTCCTACTTCAGTTTGAGCCAGATATGACTGACACTCCTTAATTCAATTTTATTATGGACTTGCATTTGGGATAGACTAAACTGTTTCCCATCTCACAGAAAACTTGTTGCAAGTGTTTAAGATCCTTCTTTCAGTAACTCTTAATTATTGATATATGTATCCATCTGTGAACCTAATTAGCCTTTACTTTTTCATGTGACTTCTCTTTACAGTCTTGTGTGATTCTAATAAAAACAAATACGATTTGAGTTGCTTTTGAATGTATGCAATTAGTTGCAATGGGTGGGGCGGGGGGGGGGGGGTTAAATCACTGTATCCCATTTTATTTGATATGTTCATGAGCACTCTAAATATACCCAGTTCAGTCTGCTCTCCAGTTAGCTTCCCCTGAGATGACTTAAGTGGCCAGTATTTGCCTGAGACACTGTGTGACTCGACTTTTCTATATTTAGATGGCTGTGGACTTTTTTCACTTAAACAGGAACAAATCAAATCTGCAGCACATGAGGGATGGCCCAGATGGGCCTTTTCTGATGTGTCCTGATGCAGCACTTGGCCCATCAATAGAAACTTTCAGAAGTTTAGCAGACTTTTCCCCCTGTTCTTGCCACTTCCTCATGTGGACAGAGGCAGGAGACAGGCTTGACCAGGAGTGAGTGAGTTGGTTAAAACTATGCTTGATTGGGAAAAGAGGGGGTTTGTGGCACTCGGGTGGTGTAGCCCTGGGAAGTTTGAACCCCAAATAGTCTCAATAATAACAGCTGGTGCCTCCTATGAGTTTTGCTACCATTGCTTGCTTTCAGAGCTTTTACAAGTCCACACCCCCAATCACCACCCCATTTTAGGGAAAGATGGGCTAAACCAACATAGGGACTCAATGTGCTCTTCTGAAGTGTGAGAAATACTTTCACATTTAAACTATTCTTTGTTTTAATAAATTGTAAAGCTCTTCAGTTACCCCTTGTATGTTGTCTTGTAGTGTCAAGCACGTTCTTTAGACCTAATACATAATTAGCTGGCTTTAATTTTTAGCTTAATTTAGTCCCAAGTAAGTGCTTGGGAGGTGGGGTGGGAGTGGAATGTAGGTGGAGGAGTCTTTCAAGGAAAGAAACGCAAAGAAGTAGGAAGTGAACGGGGAGGGAGATGCACCATTCATCAGACCTTTGGCTGTTCCTAACAGCAGATTGAAACGGTACAGTGCAGGTTTCCCCAAGAAAGTGAAAATATATCAAGCATAACCTACTTGCAGTACGATTCTGAGTCTCACAATACTGGGTTTCTTCTGTTTAAAGCCCTAACTTGTGGAATCCTGTGATTGGAAGAATTTCAGCTTTCATTTAAAAAAAACAAAACAAGTTTTTTCTGGCCTTCATGGGTGCAGAGGGAAAACTTGAAAACCTGAACAGAGAATCTTCAGTGTCTTAAAACACAAAAGGCAAACAGAACCCCAAAATCTCAATTTTTTAAGCCATCTAATTGTGGGGGGGGGGGGGGGGAGTGATTGTTTTTGAACACTTGGGGTTGTCAGTATTACACATTTGTTGCAAACTGTAAATTCACACTCGTACTCTTCCACTATATATTAATACAGTCATTTATACAGCAAAGACTCTGGTTCTGTTACTTTAAGATTGGCTAACAAGCATGTGACTTGCAGTGCTGGAGAACTCTATAAAGCTTAACGTAATACTCAATGACATACCATGCATATCCTATAGGAAGAAACTGATGGTTTCCAGTAGGCTAACATCAGTACTTAATCATGACTCCATGAACATGGAGACCAAAATTAGAGATGAAATTCCCAATAAAACAATACAGAGATGTTCCTGAAATCTAACCCTCTGCATGTGCAGAAGTTAGTTTCAGTAAGGGAAAAGTAATCCTCAATAGAATCGGGTAGATTTGTGTGCACAGCAGCTGTAATTCAAACAATCTGCCTATATAGCATATAAACCAAATTACCATTGTCGTTGCTCATTGTGTATCTATAATAGTGTGTCTCAACAGAATCAATCATTGTCCTTTCAGGCTGTCTGTATCAGAGACTGAATCGTAGGGCATGTTTGGGGGAGAAAGTCAAATGCCAATGTGTCTACAAAACTATTCAATAAAGAGAGGGTGGAGGAGAAAGGAATTGCTTCTTGCTGAATGTTTCTGTTTACACCATTACATTATACAACATAACATCCCTTGCGTGGTAATCCATTCTGCATTGTTTTGGCACAAAAATATAGGATTTCTGAATTACAATCCTAATGGTAGGCTAATAATCTTTTTTTTATATTTTCTTGAAATTGCTACATGCACAAAGATCCTGCCACTCAGTATTTTTGTTTTAGGAGACAATCTTAAGAAGGAAAAACATTGTCTCTTTAGATTTTATATTTATATAATATAATATAATATAATATAAAATAGTGAGACACTATATCTAATCTGTTCTCAGAATGCCCCTCTGCAATGGGAAATGCAGTGAGTTCTTGCTCTAACTGGCAATCATTGTCCCTTCTTAGTGAAGTCTGCCAGGTGAAGGAGCAGAGGTTTGGAAAGAGAGTACAAGCTTCTATGTAAGGTTGAGGCTGGAAATTGAAACCTTTGAAGTATTTTGACTAACTCCTTAAAACTTTTAAATAAACTTCAGAACTCTTGGCTAAGCCATATTAATGTGGATGGGGAGGGGAGGAAGGAATATAAATGTTTGTTAAAATTCCCTCTAATCAAATAGCAATTTTCTCTTAAGAAAAGAGAATATTAAGGCCTGAGTTGTACTTTTAGACCCTGATCAGCAAAGTACTTTAACTAAGCACAGGGGTGGTCCTACTGGTTTACTTAGATGCATGTCCTGCTCTGAGTTGGGGTAGTGAGAAATTCTGGTCAGATGGTGCATGACGCATGTATCCGCAGCCGGAGCTCTGAGGTGTTGAAACCTCTGAGAGGTGTGTTGCACCTCATGCCCCACCCTTTCAGAAGCTGCAGTGTGCTCTCTGCTCTCAGTCGTCTTAGCTTTCCTGGACAATAAGAGAGGGAATAGGGTCAACAGGGCCTTTCCCTGGTTTTCATGGGGTGGCTAGCATCCTTAGCACTAGTCAGGAGCAGTCGCTGTGCTCAGGTGAGCCCCACCTCACTTGTCACCGTGCTCTTGTGTACATGCATGCAGGGGCTGGACACAATCTCAGCCTTTGAGCAAGGTTTCTTGTACACGGGTCTTACAGTTACTAAAGATCTGAAGGAAATCTTAAGCCTTTCTGTAGGACCTGAAGGTAAGAGAATAGTGCTCCTGCTTTCTAGGGGGAGAGAATGACTTTCTTGAAGTCATCACAAGAGTACAAAAACCAGCCTTCCATTTAAAGTCATACAAGAGACTCTTGGGGATCTTTCATAAGAGGAAAAGAGGGTGTATTTATCTCATCATACCCAACTGAAAATGCATTTGAAAAGGCACCATGGAGTTGGCTCTCCATGGTAAACTACCTTTTCAGGTAGCTTCTGTTGTAACTTGTTTCACTAAATATCTTATTTAGAATTGAAATTATTTTTAAATTTAAGAACCAGTGGAACGGTGTTTTTTGTAAACTGGGGTGGCTGGGGCAAATATTATGGAAGACAAAGATATGCAGTACCTGCCAAAATTAACACTTCCAAAAATCTAGTGTTCAGGGAGCCTGGGGAAAAATAAATCTTAATTTGTGAGAGTTGGATAAGTGTGTGTCATGCTCTTAGCACAGGGTATTTTAACCAGATGGTTTTCTCTGATTTCAACACTGCCACATCCCAAGCGTTCATATATCATGAGTCATGCCCCCAAATCAGATAGGGTTCTTATCTTTGACTTTTCTTGGTACTTTATCTTTAGGGTGCACTTGGATTGCCTTTTTAGGTTTTTCTTCACAAATATGAGGACTAGATCATTCATTTTTTTTAAATGAAAGCTGATATTCTCATGCAGTTGATACCAACATTTGAGGCTTTAAGAGAAAACACACACACAAATCACAATATACTCACGAGAGTTGGCAAAACTGATTTTTCATCACTAGCAAAATGGTATTTGGCTAGTGCCGTCTTAAACACTAGGGGCTTGATTCTCCAATGCTTTGCAGCTTGTGGTGGTGTTACATAATCTCACATACTTAGACAAAGTGCATGTAAAAATGATACTGTTCCGGTCTTTGTACCGTTCTGCATTCACTTTGCACAGGTGTAAATGACTATGCTGAGTATTGGGCCCTAACTGTACAAAGTTGGTTGCCTTTCTTGACACTTCAGATCACTGGAGTGCATTCTGCTGGAGGGGCTTGATCCACTAATGGTTAAGCATCAGTTTGGTCATGAAGATTTGTTAATTTGAGTTCGTTGTTTGCAGAGGTGGGGAGGAATATGCCAATTGCTGTGTGTGACTGTGCACAGATTTCCTTGATGTTGGCTGCATGGTTAAATTTATCCCACTTGGTAACTGGGGAGCAGCATGTTAGGTGTTTAGCTGCATTGACTCTTCTCTCTGCTCCATTCGTTGACACCTGGAAAATCCATCCCTGGGGGAGAACAGTGATGGCTCTCACAGGCAGACAAATGGTTTCTCTCCGATTCCACTTTATTTACCCATGATGAGTAACTTGTTCTGCACTGGCACATCGTGTATCTTTTGTCAGAAATTTGTGGAGTTTACACTGCTGTTGTACTCTGAGGGATGGGGAATGGCATTGAGATCCTAAGTCTACAAGCAGATTGTTACTTCCAGCTCTGCAGACTCCAGCTCTGGGTTCTGAGTCCAGCAGAATTATTTTCTCGGAAATCATGCTAGGTTACTTGTGCAACACCATTGTCTGCAAATTAGGTCCTCAGTGACAACTGTGGCATGCGGCCCATTTTGTCACCATGTATATGCCCGTAATGTAATCCACCCCTCTGTTTTTACCATCTTCCATTACCCAACAAATTTGCTCCGACTTCTTTGGGTATCAATATTTTCGGTTTGTGTTTTTACTGTTACTTTTTTCAGTGTAGGTTTGTTGGGCCACTCGAGAGCCCTGTCACTTCCTAGAGCATTTGGGGTTTTATAGGTTTGTATGAACTGTGCCAGCATTCGTTTGCGGAAGAAGGTTGTTTCATTTGAGGAGTTTACACTTTTGCCAAACTTTTTTTTTTTTTAAACAGTCTCTCTGTATACAAAGTGTATTACTTGTCTGAAAATGTCAGGTCTAATGAGGTTCAGGGCCATGTCTTTCTCTATCCTATACAGTGCTCAGCACCTTCATAGTATATTTTGAATCACAGTGAAGCCAGCAATTCTGAATGTTACTGCCAGTCCATTTACCTCCACATTTCAACTCCCCTCACCCACACATGTGCACACTAAACTTGAAAGCATGCGAGTGATACATTAGTGGCTCTTGGGTAACTTAAACCCTCCTGTTTTGAAGCTCTTGTACTGGTGTGTGTCAGCTCTCCAACGCTTTGGCCTCAGTGGCAACTGATAAGGTTGCCTGCATCAGCAGCTTAGCCTGCTGTAGGGCACTTGCGTAAGGAAACCAAGTGTAAATTCAGCATCTTCAAGTTCTTGTTTTCTTTGGGTTTTGCCTCCTGCCGTAATTTTGGCAACTATTTGTTGGTTCTGCTCTGATTTGATCCAGTAGGAGAGCAAGTTTTTGCTATGAAATGGAGTGGGAGGAGGGACTGCCTTTCTCTCTTTTGGGGGCATGACTGGTTGTCAAGCGGAGATGGTTTCATCCTTTGATAAAGCAATATGTCTGAGACAGGTTTATCTCCAGCAAATCTTGAGTACCTTCTTTAATAATCCACAAACTGAAAAATATTTTCCCTCTAGTTTATAATAAAACTTCTACCATCCATTTCCTAAGACCTAACATAGATGCAATTGAAACCTGTTGCATCCAACTCTTTTAACCAGTGCTTGGATGCCAGCAGTGCTGGATCCAGTTAAGTTCAGAAGATTTAATTTTGCTGCCTTTATCTCCAAATGGGAAACAGGACATTGGTCTGTTCTGGGAAAGAAAATCTCCCTGGACAGAGACATAAACTTGATTCTACTGAAATGTGCCATGTTGCAGCACAGAAACGTAGGCTTGTCTTGATAGTACTTGGTTTTAGATATTAGGTGTCCAGTCCAATTTCTTTAACTTGGGAATGGTGCTGGAGTTTGACTATATTGGAAGCTGCAGTTCAACTCTTAGGCATGTGTAACAAAATCAATGATCATAAGGCCTTAGAAATGCAAAGCAGACTCTCTTGACTGATTGTTTAGTCGTCTTTGGTTAAGCAGGAGAGCTCTTCAGCATCAGTATGTCACTCTATGGCAGTGGTTCTCAACCTATTTATCATTGTGGGCCGCATCCAGTACTACCTGTATGGCCCTGAGGATGTCAGCTCTGTGCTGATTGGGCCGCAGGTTGAGAACCCAATGCTCTATGGGATACTCACATTTACATTGCTTTGGTGTTTACATCCCTGTGGTGGCTGTACATCATTTCCCTTTTACACTGCCACCCCCCTTGTAAAGAAACAAATGTATATATCTCCCTCTCACCCACAAATGAATCCTTATCCGTGAGCCAGTTGGATCTGGCCTGAGATGCCTGTTTGTTTGTGGGTAGGGGATGAAAAGTAGTGTAGCTCACCCTGCTCTACAAATGTCTTTTCAGCTCATGGACCAAGTGTTGCAGGTGGCCTTTGGTGCAGATGCATGTTTCAGCAAGCTGGATGAAAGGATTAGTAAGGCTTGGGTGTTAGCGGGAGGTTTTTTGCCGTGATGGTGTCGTGTAAAATACAAGCTATATGCTACTTGTAAAATCAGTAGTGTGCTTTTTTTTTTGTGTTAGTGACCAATGGAAATTCAGACTTGGATAATAAAACTTTTAAAAACAATTTTATTTAATTATAGTTCAAAAACTATTTTAAAAACACACAATTCACTGGACATACTATAGAGCCAAACTCGTAAAATGTCATGGAATTTTGCTCTGTTGTGGACTGGCCAGGAGGACACAGGGTTTTTGCTTACTTTAAAAGAGAGTCTCACAATCTTATTACTGAAAAGCCATGCACATGAGAAACATGCAGCCTTGCTAATTAGAATCTGAGGTGTACCAGATGGTCTGCTTGCAGTTTATAGGACTAATTTAGCTCCATAACTCATTTGTGACATACACACTGGTTCCCGTTCAGCATATAAGGGGATGGCTGTTGGACAGTCTAGCAGAGGGGTAGCCTAGCAGACCTCAGGGATCTTTTCCATCTCTGATGTCTGATACAATCATATGGCAGCATGTTTCAGTACAACACACTGCAGCACTCTCAATCTAAACTAGCAGGTAATGCAATTGCAATAAATTCTGCACTGGCAGGTTTTCTCAAGATAAGGCATTAAATGTTTCTTAAAACCAGACTCTCTTTGGATGTCTGGCTCATCAGTAGAAGAGGTAGTGGTGGTTTGTTGCTGCACTTTTGGGCTACAGATTCAACAGCATGCTTCCTCTGGTTCGTTTTTTTAATTGTGTGCACTCTAATACTGCCATCCACATTGAAACAATGGGAACACAAATGTTGATACCAAGATGTGAACATAGTGAGGGCAGAAACCATGACTGTTGCATTGTATAACTATCTTATACAAGTTGTAGATAATTGCAGTGTGGAGCCTATTAAAAGCAGTACATTCTCCTAAAGAATCCCGCATAGTGCATATGGTATTGTTATCTCTGCTTAAGGTCCCAATAGACTTTAGGTAATTGACAAAAAGCAGAAGTGTTGAGATCTGATGCCTGGTACCGCCTGGAGAGGCTAAGCATCTGAAGGATTAATGTGAACCTTCCATGCAAAACCAGGATTTAGTGTTATTGGGACGGCTGTTCTCTCTTAAATCTGCTATCAAAAACCATGGTGGAGAATGCTTGTGGGTTTTTCCTTTCCTAAAGGTCAGGCATGTGGTAACTGTTTCTCTTAAAGCTGGAACATAAGAAATGAAAATGGAGGAGGAGGGAGAGTCTGAATGCTACTGGGGAAAAAAAAAAACCCAAAAAACCTGTTTCTGCTCATTCTCAGTTTAATTTTGTGATGTTAAGATTGATCTCTGAAACACTGCTAGAAATTAAGAGGGTTTTCCCTCCTCACCCAGTGCACTTCTTGGTTCCCCACCAGTCTTTGGGAACAAAACCAGCTCAGAGACCAGCAAAGTCCCCATTCAGTGGTGCTGGGAGCAATAAAATGGATTCAGGAATGGGTAAAAGGAGAACAACCACCTCCCTTCCTCTCTCCAAAATAAATAGGAATAAGGTTTTATTAAAGCCACAACTAAAAGGGGTTTTATGATTTGTTTTTTTAAATGAAAACGTACTCCCTATTGATTCTCCCCACCCCCCACATGGCTAGAACAAAGTCCCGCCAGGCATGTCCTGTTATTAAGTATGCCCTCCTCCCAATCCCTCTGAAATCGCTTGCAAGGTGACTTTATTAAAGAATGTTTTTGAAGTGAAAGGGGAGTGGGGTCAAGGTCTAGTAGTCTCCTACTAATGAGTCTCTTTTAATAATAATAAAAAAAAAAACCTGGCCCAACTGTTCATTTCTCTATTTCAGTTAGTTCTGTGGTCGTACACCTCCCTCCCCATCTGCTGCAACTACTTGTGCTTCACTGGTCGGCGGAAATTGAGATCAAGCAAGTAGTTTTGCTGTTGTTTTTGTGCTGCTGATCCGGGCTGTAATGCTCCTTCGTACCCGGGACCTTCCATGCAGAAACCAGAGTGTAACTTTCCTCTTTCACAGCAGATGAAAAGGCAAGAGTTCAGAAAACTTTGAGGCTGGGAAGGTGGAAGAGCTTCCCAGGCTAAAAAAACTCTCTATCCTTTAATGTTACTTCCAGGTTCTTGGTTAGTGGAAAGTGGAGTCTTCCAGGCTGGGGAACTTGTTGAGGATTAACCAAGCCCAGTACAACAAGGCATGTTCTATTGCCCACTCTCCAGCCCCAGTTTTAATTTCCATAGAACATCGTGTTAATATAAAGTCCATCAAGTGGTAGGGCCGGTTCCAGGTACCAGCTTTCCAAGCAGGTGCTTGAGGCGGCAGTCCATGTCCCACGGTGGCAATTCGGCAGCAGCTCTGCTGCTTTTCCCGCCACGGCAGCAGCTCCGCCGCTGTTGTGGCGGTGGCAATTCGGCAGCAACTGCTTGGGGCGGCAAAATTGGTAGAGCCGCCCCTGCCAAGTGGCAAGGAAGTGGAAAGCTATCACATGGTTTCCACTGTTGGTTTCTCTTTGCCTTAGGTTGCTGGGTAGTATCATTGTTTTGTTTTTTGTGTGTTTCTCTGCGCAGCAACCTCATAAGGTCTGTGATGTCACCAAACTTCAAAGGGCTACTTTCTTATCTCTGTCAGTGGGTGCAACTCCCGTGGAAGTCTCTGGGCTAATATAAATGATGGCTTGAAAGAAGATGCGAATCCGTCAGAAAAATGGTGTAAGCAGTAAAGAGGTAAAACTTGCATTGGATTGGCATCCAGGGTCTGTGTAAAAGGTGTAGCATACACACCAAGGGGGCAAAAGATAGGATGCACAAAAAAAAATAACTAAAGCTATGTCTACACTACAGCTGGGATCAATGCTCTGAGATCGATCCACCGGTGGTCGATTTAGCGGGTCTCGTGAAGACCCGCCAAATCGACAGCAGATCACTCTCCAGTCGACCTCTGTACTCCTATCCCCAATGAGACAAGTAAGGTAAGTCGACGGGAGAGTTTCTCCCGTCGACCCCCCGCAGTGTAGACCCCACGGTAACTCGACCTAAGGTGCGTCGACTCCAGCTACGTTGTACACGTAGCTGGAGTTGCGTAGCGTAGGTCGACTTACCGCGGTAGCATAGACATACCCTGAGAGTGTAAGAGCAGCATTTCCTCAACCTTACACCAGTGCTTACATCACTGCTGAATTTGTCCCGTGATCTCTTCTACGCTTCTGTTTATACAGGCCTGGTGATATCCAGGTTAGGAAAGGTGTTGGTGTATAGCTTTTAGTCTTCTGCTTTAGTTCTCCATACAAGTCTTCTGACACTGAAATCTCTCTACCCTTTCTAGATCTCTTATTTTGAAACTGTTTTTTTATAGCTGTATTTCTTATCCACATCTACCAGCTAAAGAGAGAAATGCTTTACAGCTTTAAATAATCCATTTTCTTACCTGCGAAGGGAATTTGATTAAAGTTTTAACTTCTTTGTTTCACTTATAAAATGTCCAAATGGTCTAGTTCTGATCTAGTTCAGGTTAAGGGATTGACTAGACCTACAGGTTGAAAATGGCTAAGACTTCTTGAAGGGCCAGATTCTCAGCCGTGTGCATTAGTGGAGCTCCATTGACTTCAGTGGAATCACGTTGACTTACAGGGGCTCAGAGGGGCAGAAGTGCTGTGTGAGCAAGCTGAGCAGTGGGACTTGCTGCACTGTTTCTGCTATTGGTTTCTCACTCCAGCTTGGCCCCACCCAGAGAGATACTCCCTTTGTGGTAACTGTTACGGTTGGGTTTCTTTTGCTCTGCCAGTGCTGTTAGAGGGTGGCTGCTCCCTGTATGTGTGGTCATACTGCTCTTCTCCTCCCCTTCCCTAAGCGCATCCGTGTCAAAGGTGTCATTAGAACAATGCCTTTGATACTGGTCATCCTGTCAAGTTTTGTGGAGTAAAATATTAACAATAACTATTATGTGGGCACGTTTTCTGAAATACTGGAGTTTATCTGAAAAGAAGTCAGGCGGGGTGGGGATTGAAAGCACAAATTCAGGCCTTGCTGCAGAAGTATTGCAGCCAGCTGGAGTCCAGATGAGGCTAATGGCAGGGATCCATGTGAATCCCCAACCCCAAACAAGACGCTGGTCCTGATAGGTGAGTGAAGTGAGATGAGGCCCTGCTGTGCAGCTCTGTCGTCCCGGTCCTCCCTGCAGTCTCACAAGAATGTCAGCATTGAGCATCTCTGGCAAATAAAAACGACAGGGTGGATAAAAAATCAATGATTTTAAAAAAACCAAAACAATGATCTCCAAAAATCAGATTTTTTTATTTAAATCAGATATTTTTTGATATAATGCTTTTTGAGGGGAAAAAAAATTATAGCTCAAAGATATCTCATCATGGAATAGGGATTATAAATTCTAATTCTATAATATGAGACAATATATTCATGTAATGTTTAAAAAAAATTTTGTAAATGAGTTCCAATAGTTCATGGATTAGGGAACCCAATGTTCTGGAGTTTCAGGGGCTTCTGTATAGATTATTTAGGTTAATCTTTCTATCTACCCCGTAGGACTCAGTGCTCAGTCTAGAAGATACCATCAAAGATGCTTAGTTTTGCAGTTCTCAAACTGTGGATTTGTGTCTCCAGAGGTAACATGCTTGTTAACAGCAAAAATGCTTTTAAATAAATGTATAGAGGTGAGAAATAACAGACCTCAACCTTATTGTCCCTCTGCAAATTTGTGTACACAGTCAATCCCTTACCTCTCTCTAAAAGTGCAAAGTTTCAAAAAGTTCAGTGAATAGAAGATGGTTGGGAGCGGAATAGATCTGGACAAGGAGAAGTCTGGAGATAAATGTGAGAAGGGAGGGACAGGCAGAAGAAACAAAAGTGAAATTGTTTGAGCAGCATATTCCAGAAGTCTTGAGGTCTTTCTGAGTGTAGCCTTCATTGATTTGAGATCTACCGTACCATTCTCTCACTAGAAGGGAAAACCTATAATGGCAGCAGGCCATAAAATACCCAGTTTGGGTCTCATCTATCTCTGAGTTGTGAAGAATATGTATTAAGGTTATAACAACCAACAAGAATGCACTTTTATGTAGAAATCCATGATTATATTGAGTCTTCCTGACTAGTGATTTTAAATCAAATTGATTTAAATCAAATCTACCCTGAAAAACGAGCAGATGAAGCTCTCTAATTGGAGAGAGCGTGACAGTTGCAAGCATGAACTCTAAACCTTAGACAGCTGTTGTTTGTTCAGCAAACAGCTCCGTTGGAGGTGGCTGGCTGGTGGTGAGGAGGGAGGTAATGCTGACTAGCACAACTAAAAACATCTGAAGTGGTGTTTTGGACTTCTCCATTATCTCTTCTAAGGGCTGGTCTACACTACTGCGATAAATCAATCTAAGTTACACAATTTCAGTTACGTGAATAATGTTTCTGAAGTCGACGTAGTTGGATCCACTTACCTCAGTGGCTACGCTGCTCAGTGTCGATGGGAGGGCATCTCTTGTCGACTTTCCTTACACTTCTCAGGCCTGGTGTACACTGGGGAGGGAATGATCTAAGTTACGCAACTTCAGCTACATGAATAACATAGCTGAAGTCGACGTACTTAGACCTACTTATCACGGTGTCTTCACTGTGGTGAGTTGAGTGCTGCTGCTCCCCCGTCGACTCCGCCTGCGCCCCTTGCAGCGGTGGAGTACAGGAGTCAAAGGGAGAGCGGTCGGGGGGGGTGTCGATTTATCGCGCCTAGGCTAGATGCAGTGGATCAATCGCTGCCTGCCGATCTGGCAGGTAGTATAGACAAGAGGTCAGAGGTAGAGTACGCAAATCGATGGGAAAGTGCTCTCCCGTCGATTTAGAATGTCTTTACTAGACCCGCTAAATCGACACGTGCTGCATCGATTGCAACAGTTACAATCTACCCATAAGTGTAGACATGCCCAACAACATGCCAGAGAACATCAGGCAAGCAAAGGGGAGCAAAAACAGATATTAAAGGCCCATTTTCCAAGAGCTGATCAACATAAACAAGCATAGTAAATAAAGGCTTTTATTTTGCTCAGCTTGCTTCCGTGAAAGTAGAGGATCGAGATTAAACCCACTATCCTCACCATTTTTGGCTCTCTTGATAACTAACTGGCTGAGAATTCCTGATAATTTTACCTCGCAACTGCCCTTTTGTGAAGAACATCCCATTCAAACACCCAAATAGGCCAAACATGTATTCCCCGGTTCTTAGTCTATTGTGGTGAGCTTCTGGCTTCCATGTAGGTTGAATCATGGAACTGAGAATCTAAAACACTTTGCCGGATCACCTTCCGGTGTGCCTAGCAGATACAGACAGGTGTCCCGATCATTCTCACTGGCTGTCGCAGTGAGAAGTCAAAAAGAGAACAGTCTGGTGGCTTATATCCCACCTCTAGGGGTGGTTCTTTAATGTACGGGAGAGTCATCCTGGGGAAGGCTTGTGCTGCGCTGCCTGTGCTTGCTTGTCCTGTGGACCAGTTGCAAGCATTTCATTCAAGCACATATCAAGGACACTAAATCGGCTTTAAAAACGTGTACTTTGGAGTTTGTAGGTTGACTTTCCATTGTCCTAGAAAGACCGGTCTGACTAGCTTACTGCTTGAGCTGGTCCAAAACTTTTTTCCATAGAAGTTTTTGGCTGAGAGAAGACCCCTCGCTCAAAAACTTGCTTTTAATCAAAAACCTAATCTTTTGTCAAAATAGTTTTGACCAAAACACCCCACCAGTCCTATGTTCCATCCAGTCGGCTGGGCTGGTTTCTGGGGACAAGGGGAGCAGGACTGCTCTGCTGTAGCTACTGGAGCCTAGCAGTGCAATAGCCCTGGTGACCGGTGTGCTCCCCATCTCTGCAAGGGGGAAATGGTCCATTGATCTGGCTAACTGCAGATCCACCAGCCTGGCCCCCAAAGCTTCCTGGACATTGTGTTGCAAGAAGTGCTGGTAGACCAGAGCCCCTGCATACAAGGAATATTCCACAGCAGAAACATACTAGTTCCACTGGTTCAGGGCCTCTGCACACAAGCAGGTGACGGGCAGTCTCTCTCTCTTTGGGAGGTGTGAAATATTTTACAAGCCTCCATTCTGTGTTGGAAATATAACCAGTTGAGATTGTCTGTGCTGCTCATGTGGGGCTGGAGTAGTTCTCCATCAAATAAATGGTAGGATCTGTGTTTGTAGAGAAATATAGCTCCTCTCAGGTACCCCTGAATTGCATGGGTTTGGTGGTTCTAGTTGTGCTAACTGTTGTGTGCAAGCCTCGTGTGAATCTTGGGTTATCGTTAAACTCACCTGTTACATCCATGTGACCAAATATGAAAGCCTCTTAATTTATAGAGTGACGTGCTTCAGCCTTTGGCTATGAAGATGATGGAGGAGGGGTAAAATAGCTGGTTAGTACTCTAACTATTAACAAGGCATGCACTTTATTTTTTTAGATTACATGGCAGGGTTTTGTTTTGTCTTTTTGAGTGGGTTGTATCTTGTTTCCAAACTTGAACAGACATGTTTTAGGCCAGGTGAGTATCAGTCTACTGAAGTATCTTCCACTGTATCTTTACAGTAAGATATTTTGACTTAATTAGATTTAAACAAGCTTAGGCTAGAAGATGTTTTTGCAAACCTGTATTGATCTTGTAGGATTAAATATGTAACCAAGCATGAAATGAGCATGCTTGCTCTTGCCTATAGAAAATAAGGTAACAAGGACTCGCAGGTTGGTGTAGATAAAGCTGACCTCAATATGCATTACACACTGATGTCCAGTAATTTACTTGGTCCACTGTTCTTCATGGCTGTCAGGAGTTAGGTGTTGTGGCATTTTTTTTTTCAGATGAGTTGTATGACTTCATTAGACTTTTACAGAAAACTATTCCAATGGTAAAAGGGTGCTGGTTTCCATTGGACACTACTTGTGGTTTTTTTTTGTCATAACCTGAAAAGAAAGTGCTATCATAGAAAATGGATGCCTTTAGAGGAGTTGACATAAACTTGAGTGAGGTGAGGTGTAAGGGAGACTTAAAGGGACAATGGCTCAGCTGGAAGGGGAGCAAGAAAAAACCCACATAGCTGGCACAGCATAAGTGAGTGGTGCTTGGCCATCACTTCTCCTTTCCTCTCCTCCAAGCCATGTCCTCCTCTCCTTCTCCCACTCTCTCTGCTTTGTACCTTCACATGGGTTGCCCCTTACATGGTGATCAGTCTCCCTCTTCTCATCTACCAAGCCCCTGTTTTTGTCATCCTTCAGTTCCTCTTTCACACAGTTTCTTCCAGGAATCATTCCCATTATGGTATGCCTTTCGCTCATGTAAACTAGGGTACTACACAAATGACCAAAAACTAGAAATACTCAAGAGAGGGAGTGTAAAGTGGTTGAGACAGGAGGAGCAGAGGGAATGGACAATAAGTGGTTATGGAGTAAGAGTGAAGAGTCCACAAATTATTTTGAGGTCTGTAAAGGTGGAAGCAGTATGGTCTCATTTCCTGGTGCATGGATGTAGTCAGGCTGTGGCGTTGTGGATCCACTAGAAAAGGATAATCTACAGTCCTCTGTTACATCAAAAAAATCTGTCTGCTTTTTGCCTTGCTGTATGAGTAGTAAATTACCACCTGGATGTTTCCTGTCCAACAATGGAGGGATATTCATCTCTCTAGGGATTGTCTAGATGTTGTGCTTTCCCTAAGAAGGGAAATAACTTCCTAGTGGTGATTGCAAGCTGCACTTGCCAAGGCTTAATTCAACTCTGACATCAGAAACTTAAAAATCCTTTTCCTTGCAGAACTGGAAGAGGTAGTTAGCTCCAAACCTCCTTTGAGAGTGAAACTTTTTATTTTGAGAGGGGATGGGAACCCCATTTTTTTAAGACTTCCTAGGCTGCGACAGCAGGGAGCATCACAGATATGAGGTACTCTTCCTCAAGACACAGGTTTGAGTGTAGGGGTAGTGCAGGCTTTTTTCACATCTTCAAGCTATTGTTCATGGCCTGGTGGTGAGGTTTTAAGAAACGACTTGGCACCCTAACCTCAGAGCGAGTGAGCCTGTTGTTCTGTACCTAGGTAGCTGGTGACTTTTGTGGGCATGGGATTATAGTTTGTGGGAAGATCATTATGAAGCCTGCTCAGGCCAGTTATCATATAAAGTCACTTCATGGAAGACATTGGCCTGAGCCAATGGAGCTCTGCTCCAAACACCCCTGAATTAGTAGAATTTCAGATGAGATCTGAAATCCGTGGCTTGGGCACAGTCTAATGGAACTCCAAGGGCTCCCTTGGTATGTGCTGTGGGTGGAGTTAGTAGAGAGTCAATTGCAGGAGATGATAAAAACCAGGTTCTGACATTTGGAACTCTAACACAAGCAAAAAGCGGGATTAGCTTTTTCTTAGTGAAAAGTAGATAAATCTCTAAAATACTGGTAGTAAATTGCTCAGCAACTTGGCAGCAGATCTGACTTTGACATTAAAACTCTGCAAGTCTGCAAACCAGAACCTCAGCTGGTGTAAATCAGTATAGTTCAATTGACTTCAGTGGGGCTCTGGTGACCTTTCACTAGCTGAGAATGTGGCCCTGTAACTGCAGTCAGACCAGAAAGATGATGTGTCCAGAAGCGAAAGCTAGATCCACAAGTGTCTTGCTGGGCACCACAAACCGTAAAGAAAGTACTAACATATGTTACTGTGACGAGTCCATTTTTTTCACAAATGGATAACATTTCAACTTCCCAGCAACCAAACACCACGTAAGAGCGGTTGGCTGGTGAGAACACTGATTTAAAGATGAAAGCTAAGGTTTTCAGTCTTCTAGGAAATGGGATTTTCAGTGCCAGCAAGGTTGGGGTGGAGAGAAGGATGTGTCTGCCTCCCTGCACTGTGGAGGAAGAGGTGGGCGGTGGAGAATGGCTGTCTGAAACTAGAGGAGCTGAACTGTGGAGTGGCTGGAGGATGTTAGCAGATTCTATATCAAGAAAGGGAATTTTCTCTCTAGCTTATGCTTGTAATTGAGTATCAAGGCATGTGACCCAACCAGTCCTCCTTTGTGCTGTTACGGCTTCTTAACCCTGGATGCTGAGTACTAGGGTCCAATACTAGATGCGCTTTGTAAAAAGATTGTAAAGGGGAAAGTGGCAGAGGCTAGAGCCAAAGTAATAGCAAAGCTAAGAAAAGGCCAAGACTAAGTCCCTCTTGATCAGTACATAGAACCGGGCAACCAGCACAAAAAGAGAGATCCTTTGAGCCAAAGTCTGCGCGATTGGAGATGATCATTCACGGGCCCCTGTTCGTGTTGTGCAGGTTCACGCTGTCTGGAGGAATAATGGTTGTTTTTTTGGGTGCTGTGATGCTTTGACTTCAGCTCTTTCTCGGGGTATGTCTACACTGGAAATGCTACAGTGGCACAGACTCAGCACTGCAGCTGTCACTGTAGTGTAGACATTTACTGCAGTGAAGGAAGGGGTTCTTCCAAAGAATTCTTGTGTGTTTGGGCTTTTGACACTGCTATGTAGTGGAGCCCAATCTGAGGATCATTCAAGCTTTCCTGACCTACTTTTTTAACCATTCAAATCCGAGGGGAAAGTTCTTTGTGTTGAAAAACAGCCACTATCTTAGTGGGGTCAACCAACGTTGTGCTCCCTCTACTGGATCTGCAGTAGCAGTTACTGTGTGAACAAGACAAAAGTTATCTTGCCTCCGCTCTGCTGGCATCAATCAATGATATTGGTGCAGAAACACAAAGATGTTTTGTCAAGACAAAGTGTCTAGAGAAGCTCTTAAACAAAAGAGCCATTTGTTTACTTGAGCTCCCCTCAGAACTACAGGAGAAAATCCCTGTTAGCCAAATGAAAACAGACCATGTAAAAGGGGAGTGAGAGGCACTTTTTCCCAAGCTTTTGGGAGGTATGAAAAACAACAAAATGACTTTCAGATGAATAAATCAGGAATTTTTTAGACATGCCTGTTAACAGACTAAACTAGCATCACAGGCTAGTTCTGTGTGTGAACTTGTGAAATGTATTCAGAAACTTGGCCAAATGAAAGTATAGATCTCTTAAAAATTTTAGGTCTTTTTCCTCCCTCCGAAACAAACTGCTAACTACTTTGTGAAACAGTAGAGGAATAGGATTGAGTGGACAGAAGCCTGCAGCACAAAATATCCTGCCTTTTTTCAGTATGTTGCACTGATCCATCCAGTGACAGACTTCTGGAACCTCTCTGTTGTCCTTTCTATCTGCAGAGGATATGGTTTAAAATGATATGGGATCTTCGTCATAATTACAAGGCGAGTTGCTCTGCTGTGTGCTCTCTGGATCTCTCCAAATGCACCTCCCTAGAGGACAAGCCCTAAGCTTGAAATCCTTCAATTCTTCCACTTGTAAACCAGTCCCTGGGTTACGGACCCCTTTTGTACTAACTGTGATCACTTCAACGAGCCCACTTTAGGTTCAGTACTTCTAGTCTTGTCCCTCAGGGAGCTGTGACCAGTGGTACAGACTGTAAGCATGCAGCCCATCCTAAACAAGATATTGTTTGTTAGCAGTAGGACCACTGTATGATGTAAGAGAACAAAGATTTAAGAAAAACACAAGAGTTTATATGTAGGCATATCTACCTAGAGCTTACCATCCCCCTGATGTTAGCCAGGTAGCTCAGCTTCTTCAAAATATCTGTTTTAGCCTGTTCCCCTGACAACTGTACCCCCTCCCTTCCTTCCTCACCTGACAGGAGCTTTTTAGTAGTTCAGGGTCTTTTGGATTTTAGGACCCCAACCCTCGCAGAATAAGGGCTGCTCTATACCAGGAAATTATATCGGCATGTGAAAAACCCACAACCCTGAGAGACATAGCTATTCCGACCTAACCCGTGAAGTAGACAATGCTGGGTTGATGGAAGAATTTTGAAGAATTTTTTCAGCAGCCTAACTACCACCTCTCAGGGAGGTGGATTAACTACACCGGCGGGAGAACCCCTCCCGTCGGCATAGGTAGTGTCTACACTGAAGCACTGCAACTGTGCTGTTGTAGTGGTTAAGTGAAGATATATCCTAAGAATAGCACTGTCTCCATGGGGCCTTAGGTCTGCTTAACTATGCTACTTAAGGGATATGGATTTTTCACACCCCTGACTGACATAATTAAACTGACCTAATTTTCTAGTGTAGACCAGGCCTAAGTCTTTAAACTTTGGAGCCATGGCAGGTGGGCCTTTCCCAATAATAGCCTAGCAATCGTTTTCTGTACGACCCATGAAGGTATCTTACTGTTAATCACAGTTTTGTTTCCTGTTTTTCTTAACAGCCCCTTTGGCTTAGCTCCGTGTAGTTAGCCAGTAACATCCCTTACAGCAGTCAGGCAAGCATATATAGAAATCATACACTAATGCAGAGCAGCCCTACATCCTCCTCCCACTGAACTCCAGGCAGGACTGCAGGTTAAGGAAGTCTTTATTATGAAAGGACTGCAGGATCAGACCTTTGGAATTCTTTGTTATTGGGTTAAGACAAGCACACAAAATATCTTACCATGTTGTTACCTTTTGGGATTTGTATTCTGGAGTGACAGTAGCTTCTTATACCATTTACAACCTTAGCTACAAAACATAAGGCTGAACCTAACTTGCTAACTTTCCATTATCAGCCAGACTTTCAAACTGCTTTCACCCCCAGCTTTCCCTGAAAGGAAACAGATCTTTCTTAAACTTGTGCATGCTGCTTCTTATCCCATAACGTTTTTCTAGGAAGATTGGTGAAAATTGGACAAGGAGTTTTAAAGTTATGGTATTGTGAAATGTACCTGGCTTCACTGGAGAGCTTTTCTAATTTGGGGGGGAGGGGCCGGGGGGTCTCGTATGTCCAAAATGGCTTGGCCTGGCAATGCTACACCCTCTTGTTCTTGCTGGCTGTGCTGAGGAGAAAGGGCTTGCAGTATTGGTTGAGGGTATTCGTGGGGAAATTACATAATAAAAGTAGTTTGTGCTATCCCATGCTAAGGTAGCCAGGGAAAGGGTTTGCTACAACCTCACTGAAGCAGAGCTGTCAAAGGAGTCGGAGAAATGCTTGAGGGACCAGCCCTGAAAATGGTACGTTGCTCGGCACCACCGTCTCACTGATCCACTGGATCTTTGTCCTTCATAGCTTTTCATTAGAAGACAAAGAAGGATCCACTGCTGGAGCCACAGTCGCCAGCATTGGCTGATAAGGCAGGCTCAGGCTAGTGCCTTGAAGGAAGTAACTACCCTGGGACTGCTGCTTCACCTGCTCTGCTCTCCATCCCAGTTTACACCTGACTGAGCAGGTGTGTGCAGGAAGGGCTTGCCATAAAACCATCATCCTCACCAGGAAAAGATGTAGGAGGAGCAAGGTCTCCCTTTAGACTGCTTCTTGGCTTCATTGCTTGTCATGCTGGGATCAGGCAGGGGCTTGCCAGGGCATGGGTTGCTGCTGTGTCACAGGAGGCCAGAGAAGCCAGCTGAAAAGCTTGGCACAAATTCAGCCACAAATTAGAGCTCGGTTGCAACAGAAATCTATCAATTTTTTTTTAGGGTGTTTTAGTTCTTGGAGTGCCCGCACCCTACGGGTGTTCGCTGTGGGTGCACATGTGCTCCATGCACCCAGGACCGGAAATTCTTCAATAGCAGTGTCTGGTCCATGCCTGGCTGCGCGCTATGCCGCCTTGTGTAGCAATCCAAGGGCATAAATGGTCGTGTGGACCGACCGCCTCTTCAGTTCCTCTTCTACCACTCAGGCTCTGGGACAGGATTTTCCTGTTCTCCTGTGTCCGTATTCTCTTATTTCACTTAATGTTTACCTGTAAATAATTGTCAATAGTTATTTCATTCTTACTTTTAGATCGTTAATTAACTTAAGTCCTGTTTGTGGAATTCGGGGGATTTTCTGGCACCTTATGCCCAAGATTCCAGGTTTCAAACCATGCCTCATCTGACTCCTGGTCTTCCAGGTGGGTGACCCTCATGACACCTGCCTCTGCTGGTTAGCGGTGTCACAGATTTCATTTAAGTGTGGGATTTGCTGTTTGTTTCCCCCCTCACACCAGGGAGGCTTGAAAGTTCCGACTCCGCCAACACCTTATGGAGCTAGCCATGAGACTGAGATCAGATGAAGGCCCTCCCATTCCCCAACTCATTGGCCTTAACCACTGAATAGTGCTACTCCAGTAAATGGAATACACAATGAGAGTAAGGAGAGGTACAAGAGGGCACGGAAGTCTGCTCATAAATCCTTGAAGTGAGCGGCTTTGCCTCTTCCCTCAGATTCAGGTGAGACTCCACAGTCTGGACAGGGTTCACATGAAGCTCATGAGGAGATCAAGCAAGCACTGATGGTACCGGGAGTTTCTGTTGCTCTGAAACAGTCCTGAGTGGCACAAATACAGTAACATGCACACGTCCTCTATGCCGGCAGTATTACACCACACGCCTAAGCGTCCACTGTCGATTCTGACACAGACTCCAGCCAGCTGTCCCCCAGAGAGTATGCCTGGCTCTTGGTTGGTCCCACCAAGAAATATGCACACCTACACAGACTATAGAGTTTAGTGGAGCAGCTCTGGGCCCAACCCTGGCCAGAGCATACTTACCACTGGGCAGGTTTCTAGCCTTCGGGGACCTCTGCCCAAATCCACCTCAGACACAGTTCATTTCTGCCTGATGCTGGTGGGACACATGGAATTCTTAGAGAAGAAAATCTCCTTCCCACTTCAAATTTGAGCATCTCTCACATGGTGGGAAAAGATGCATGTGTATGTGAAGGCATCCCATTCCCACCCCCCAGAAACCCACTCACTACCCATGCATCTCTCTTAGGTTGGAGAGCACCCCTGGATGAACACATAGCATAAGGCTCATGGATGCCGCATGGATCCCCATATCAGTCTGCTAGTCTCTTACAGGCTGTCCAAGGCATGCAAACACTTCTACCCATCATTTGATCCACTCGTGTCCAGATCAGACACCCCGACCTCTGTTGGTTCTGTAAATAAGCAGAGGGGAGCAAGGTCTACACCACTATGCAGGGAAGTGATATGACTATGGAACTAGTGCATCCCCTACAATATTTCCCGCTCTGCAGTACATCTTCACTGGGTCATGAGTTCCCTGGCAGACAGACGTAGCAGGCATTCAAGAGGACCATGATGGGAGCTCCACTCTTCGGTGGTCCAACCAATTTTATGACGATGGAGGTACCTGTTCTGCAATCTCTTTGCCATGCAAAAACCCCAAGAAATGCCGAGCTTTTTGCTCTTGTAATGGCCAGGGCCCAGACTCCAGAGGGGATGCTTTCCTACTTCCATGATCAGAACTGTTAATGTACGCCTTCCTTCCTATTTCCCTTGGACCTCACGTTCTCCAGGAAATACAGAGCAACAGCAATTCTAAGAGCACCCAGGTGACAGTGTCAGTTCTGGTTGTACCTCTGGTGACAGCTGTCCTAATGACAGCTGTCCTAATGGGTGGAGAAGTAAGTGGGGGTCGCTGTGTGAAAGTTGGCAACTCCAGACTTCCCCACTCCAAACTAGTTTCGACTGATGGGTAGAAGCCCACCATGGGGGTTGCAGTGATGCAAGTATGCAGAGCCATTAATCGCCTCCTGCTACGAAGAACTGTGACTGGGAAATGTGCAGGTCATAGCGGATGGCTTTGCAGCCATGGGATTCCCTAACTGCGGTGGGGCCATAGAATGGATATCGCCTTTTGGCCCCAGACCACCTTGTGACAGAATACATCCACAGACAGGGCTGTTTTCCGATGGTATTGCAAGTACTGATGGAACGCTGGGGTGGTTTCACCAGCATAAATGCTAGGTGGTCAAGAAAGCTGCACGCATCTTCAGCAACGCTGATCTGTACAAAAAGCTCTAAGCAGGGACTTTCTTTCCAGACCAGAAGATTCCAACTGGGGGATATGGAAATGCCAATAGTGATCTTTGGAGACACAGCCTACCACTTGCTCCAATGGGTCATGAAGCCTTACACCGGCAACCTTGACTGCAGCAAGGAGTGCTTCAACTTGTTCAGCAAGTGCAGAATAACTGTTGAATGTGCCTTTTGCTACCTAAAGGGTCATGGGTGCTGCCTTTTTGGCAGGTTAGATCTCAGTGAGGAAAATATTTCCATGGTCAAAGAAGCCTGCAGTGCTCTGCATAACATTTGTGAAACTAAGGGGGAGATGTTTCCTCAAGGGTGGAGTGTTGAGGTGGATCGGGTGGCTGCTGCTTTTGAGCAGCCAGATACCAGGGCTGTTAAAGGGGTTCAATGGGGAGCTATTCGAATCAGGGAGACTTTAAAGGAGCATTTTGACAATGAGCCACAGTAATGTGGGTTTCTGTAAGGCATTGAGCCAGGCATTGTTTTCTTGCATTGTAGTATGAACCTTGCAATGATTGCTGTGTGTGTGAGTGCTAACTTTACAACACAAATGCACCGATTACCATTGTCTGTGAATTTCACCAACAACCACCGTATGAAGGAGACAAAAAGATTCAGTCTCTTTCCATAAGTACATTTTTATTAAATGCAGATGCAAACATTTCTATTGTGAAGGAACGTAAAAATGAAGAGCACATTTGCCAATGAGGTTCTCGGAGCTGGGTGTATGTCCAGCTGCCATTATGAAACACGTCCCTCTGGGTGGAGTGCATGGGGTACTGCGACGGCCTGGAAACATGTGAGAAATGTGGACAGGGGGAGTGTGGGGAGGGCATGGAAGGCAGTTCTGCATGGGCTGCAGGGGGAGACGAGCATGGATGTGTTCCGCTTGAAGTTCAGTTGGGGATTTCAGCATGTCTGTTTGATCCTGTCTCACTGACTCCTGCCCGTTTCTTATCCTGGCTATCCATTCGCAGTTTCGCATTGATAGAGAAACTCTCTCCATGCTCTCTGCTTGCAATCTGAAGCACAAGAGGATTGCAGCATGTCCCGGAACATGTCTTCCTTACTCCTCTTGTTTCGTCTCCTCGTCAGCTGCTGTGCGGGAGGAGACCTTCAAGAACACATCTACAGATGCTAAAGAAACAATAGAGGCACTGTTGTGAGTGCACTCGCAACCTTGAGCCAAACAAGTTAGAAATATCCCTTTCTCACTTCCCATTGGCAAGCATGCAACATGGCAAGAGCCTCTGCCATGGTGAGTTTGGCCCTGGGGGGAATAGGGCAAGATGGGATGAAGGGTGGGGGGTTTTCAGAGGGGTATCACTATAAGTGCCTAGGGCCACTATTCTGAATATTGGCACCATTTTCCACAGGCGGGGTGATAAGCAGCTTATGCCTCACTCCTGAGGGTAACTGAGGATGCAAGGGTGAAGCTCCTGCATGCGTGCTGCTGCAGACCGGGTCCATATGCTGCTTGCCTATGTGCTGCTATAATCCGTGAGGAGATAATTGCTGATTGGCACGGCAAAGTTTTCTACTGTGGGGAAGAAACAAAGCAGCCCTCCCAAGAAACCTGCAGCAGAGGATAGTAGAGTGCCTCTGTGAAAGTTTCCTAGAGATCTCTATGGATGATTCCTGGGACATCCCGATGTGCGTAAACAAACTTTTCTGCAGGGCCCCCTCTGCCTAGCTGCACAGGGGAATGAGAAGCAGATACAAACTCGGCCTGTGTTGGTTATTTCAATCCTTCTTCTACCCTGATTTAAAAAAAGAAGAGCACTACCTCATGTCTCTTTGCAGTATCAAAGCACAATGAATACTTACCGGAGCTTCCCTCTCCTGCATCAAGCGCACCAGAGCCGGAGTGCTGGGACTAGCTCAACCCCTCCAGAATTAAAGAGGTCCTGGTGTGCCACCATGGCACCAGATGCCCGTTTGTCCCCCATGCTCCTCCAACTCTACTTCCTTGTCCACCACATCGTCCTTCGGGTTCACATCACTAGTCGCTGTCTCCAGCCTTCCCTCCTCCTGAAGTATCCATGGGGCTCTTGGTGGCAGAGGTGGGGTTGCTGCCAAGGATGGCATGCAGCTCCTTGTAGAAGTGGCATGCCTTTGGCTACGCAACAGAATGACTATTGGCCTCCCTTGCCTTCTGTTTCGCCTGCCTTGGCTCCTTGATTTTTGCTCATGGCATGGAGGGCAAGGTGTACAATAGGGACATGCAGCAGTGCTGTGCAATCTGCCCATAGGTATCAAAATTCCTGCGGCTGCAGTGGAGCTGTGACCTCTCCCCACAGTACCAGCAGATCCGCCGTCTCCAGTGTACTCCAGGCAGGAGTGCATTTGTGGCAGGGAGACGGCAGTGTCAGCTGGGCAGTTTCTATGTGAGCTCCCCACACGGAGCAAATGGGAAGAAGAATTTCAAAAATTCCTGGGGCTTTAAAGGGGGAAGGGTGCATGCCTGTGTACCTGGCTGCAGGGCAGCGAAGTTCAGACTGGTGACCAGAGCAGTAATGATGGGCATTGTGGGACACCACCTGGAGGCTACTTTGGGTGACATAAGCAATTTGGTGTCTATGCCGATACTGCGTCTCTTTAACTTTGTCACAAAAAGCTTGATGCCTCTCAACAATGTGGTTTTATTATACTGGGCAGAGCAGGAGAGTTAAATCGGCAGGAAGAGCATTGCATTGTGTTCACCTCCACGGTTATGTCAACCTAAGCTGTCTTATGTAGACTTAACTTTGTAGTGTAGACACTCCCTTAGTTCCACAGGGAGGGTTGGGTTTTTTTTTTTACATATGTTTATAACATAGTCCCCCATTCGCTATGGCTTTTCTTGGCCACTCTCTTCCACCTTGTGTTGTGGTTTGCAACTCAAAGTTTGAGAGTGAGACTGCCCTGCACTCTACCACAGCAGTGGTTCCTGTTCTGCAGGCCTGGGCCCCACTCCAGCCCGCTGGGTCTTGCCACTCACAGATTTGATGTGGCAAGCTCCTCCAAATGAATGGGGGGATGCACTAGTGGTCTGACTACCTCAAGAAGATGAGGTGGAGAGGAGGGTGGAAAAGGCCACAGCCCCACATAGCATCCCATCTCCATTTTGGAGTGTTAATACCAAGGCTTAAAGGGGTGAGAGGTCCTGTGGGGAAGTCCCTGAGGGAGACAGGGGACTGGAACAACTGAAGAAGTGGGGAGGGAGATGGTACAGCCAGGAGTTGGGGCCATTTGTGCTCATCTATAGGGTAGATGGACTTGGGGTGCTGCAGCAGTGGAAAGGGGTGAAGAGGCAGGTTGGGGGAAGGGAAGTGATTTGGGGGTGGTGGGGAGTAGGGGAGGTTTTAAGAGGTGGGTTAATTGAGGAATTGGGCTTGCGGGGCGGGGGGGTAGGGATGTGGGGTTTTGGGGAGTGGAAGGAGGGTTTGGGGGTTGGTAGGGTCATGTTTTGTAGGATGTTTTTGGTGGGATATGACACGAAGTGGATTTATTTGGGAAGATGGAGGTTGGTGTTAACAAGACAAAAACACGCTGATCTTCCAGTACCAATTTAGGTGACTCATGTTTCTTCCTGCCTTAAATATGCCTGAATATTAGGTAATATTTTCTACCTATCCTATTCCTCTTACATTAATGGTCGTTAGCACATACTTTAATTATTCTTAACCAATTTTAGGCCAGTCTTTAACATATTTATCGGTCTAGGCGTTTGATGTGTCAATCACTGTGGTATCCAGGTGCTACTTTTAGTTGGGAGGGGACTTCCAATTGAATTGCTGATCTTAATAGTAAACAGGAATGATTTCCTCCCCCACCCTGTCAACCCCACCCAACTAACAGCATGGTTTCCTCAGAGATAAATTATCTAGAGGAGAGAGCAGGTCTCTGAGCAGCTCTGTATAAATCCTAGAGGCAGAATCTGTTAACCATTTCTTGTATTGCTGGGACAGCTGTGATGGTGGTGCATGAATAAACAGTAAATGGAAGCATTCTGCTTCCAGGCTCCATTAGACACACGGAAAGAAAAAATACATGTCCACGAAGAAACAGTTGATACAATATAGATTTATTTTAGTAACTCAGAGGCCTCACAGATAATTATAAGGGAAAAGGTCCTACTGCAGTCTTATATTAGCGCAAATTAATGGAGAAAGAGAAATAAGAAATGTTCCTTTCTTTACTCCTGTAGCACAGCCAGTCCTGGTAAAGGTAAAAGGATTTGAACTCCGTTCCTCTGTCTCGCATTGTTACCCTGCCACTAAACTCCTGGCCTGGATGCAGATCTTCAAACTGGAAGCTATTTTTAGCGGTCTGCTGCTGAGCTGTGTTGCTGAAAAGTGCCATTTGACACTGGTGGTATTGGAGCCTACTGTGAGGAAGTGTAGTTCACATCTTCACCCTGGCTTGAGGCTGGTTTAATAATCCCAAGAACAACATCTGTAAACATTTGATGTAAAGAAAGTTCTTAAGTCTTACCATCTTGTACTGCTTTCGTAAATGTCACTTTTTAGCAAGATGGCCACCGCTAATAGTAGACATTTAAATTCAAATTCATTTTATTCCCACTGTAGTGGGAACAGCTTCTTGCACGGTGAATTTTTCTTTATCAAATAAAGTAGGATAGGTGTGGGTTTTTGTTTTGTTTTTTGGGATTGGTTTTTTGGGGCATCTGGGCAAATAGTTGCATGTGTTTTGGGATAACTGTGCCTACAAAGAGCTAGATAGCTATGCAACTGATTATTTGTAAAATCAATTAGCACAGTTGCAGTAATTGCAAACACCAATTATGAGCGCATTTTCTACATGCAGTTGTATGCACAGACCCCTCAAAACCTGGCATTTTTAAACTAATTTCAGGCAACTAGTTCACTCTGACCAGAAAGGATTATGAAGTGTAAACACAGGTTCTGTAAAAAGAAAAGGAGTACTGTAATAATTCCTTTGCATTGAGAATGACAGGGAGGATTTTTTGGCTCCCTGGAGAATCAAGCGTGTTTATTAAGTGACCTGTATAGTGGGTGGGAAAGCTTAGTGTTGATCTTTGATCTATAAAGAGAGTCTGAGAGATAATTTGATCTATATATTGTGCTTGGATTGCTGCACTAGAAATGTATGTCTCATCTACCTTGGATGACTTTATGGGCCACTGGTAGAATTCAGACATCAGGCTATTAAGGAATCAAAACCTAACTGAGACAGAAAGTGATTTTTAGTAAGACTGTTTAATCCCCTAATTTGTTTCTAACACCTACTTAATTCAGTTCTATGACTGCTTGGGGAGAAAACGGAGAAGTCTTTGTTAAGATTCATAAACTCTTCCACTTTAGTGGAGGGCTGAGAGAACTCCCAGTCCACATCAGAGACTCCCAACAAATTCTCCAATACAGGTAGGGAAGGCCAGCCCAGATATTCCTGAGGTAAAAACAAACGGGATATGAGAGAGGAGAACTTTTTTAGAATGGGGAAGAAGAGGAAGAACATTGGGTCTCTTTTATACATCAAAGAAGTAAAAAGGGTACAAAATCCCTCTTGTCTTTGCATGTCACCTTTAGGAAATCTGTTACGGGAGTCTGCAATTGTCATAGACCGTTTTTCTTGGTTAGACTGTCCAGAATTTACATTTATATTACACTTTTATAATGAAGGATTCCGAAGAACTTCACAAACTGTACAAAAAATATTAAAATCCTCTCAGAATAACAGATCCATCATAAATTAGCAGAGTGAAACTCAACCGAAGGACCACATCTAATTAACAAGGCTTCTCTTAAATAACTGCTTTATAGTATTCTCACGGCTTCCAATATAACAGGAGTGACCAAATTTACCAACCCTCCGAGCCGCATACAATAATCTTCAGGAGTTCGAGAGCTGAAAGACATACACAACCTGCCCTGCGGGGTGGTACCTGATGGGGTGCGGGGCTTCTGCCCTGATGCCGCCCCCCACCCCCGCAGGGCAGAAGTCCCTAATCCCTCCACCCTGCCGCAGAGCAGAAGCCCTGAGCTCCCCTGCTGCCCAGCTGGAGAACCGCACTTTAACTGTAAAAGCCACCGTTTGTCCACACCTGTAAATATAATTTGGACCTTCAGACTAACCCCACTATGCAACTGTTTTGATTTTTGTGCTGGTCCCTTTAACTCTTGATTCACTGTATATTACACAACTCTGTTAGAGCTCCTTTAAATGGGAAACACGTTTTAAGCTCAACTATTTCATAATTTTCTTCTAAGTGAAGTTTCTTCTAGCAGTTAAAATCTCCTTATGTGTTTTGTACTTTTATAGCACCTTTCATTAGAGGATCTCAAAGCTCTTCATAAAGATAAGAAGCTTTGCAGATGGGAAAGTGAGGTACAGAGGATGAGACTTGCTCAAGGGTAAATAGTAAGCCTAACTCCACTGAGAATAGAACCCAAATTTCCTGATTCATAGTTCCCAGCTTTAGCTATTCTTGTACAATATGAAGCTTCTTACCTGCCACCAGTTTACCCCTTTTTTGCATAGATTCTAAGGCCAGAAAGGACCACTGGGATCATCTAGTCCAGGGATTCTCAAACTTCATTGCACCGCGACCCCCTTCTGACAAAAAAATTACTTCACAATGCCAGGAGGGGGGACCGAAGCGTGCCCGAGCCCCACTGCCCTGGATGTGGGGCCAAAGCCCAAGCCCCACTGCTCTGGGCAGGGGCGCTAAAGCTGAAGCTCAAGAGCTTCAGCCGCAGGCAGGGGGCCTGCAACCTGAGCCCTGCCACCCAGGGCTGAAGCCCTCTGGCTTTGGCTTCAGCCCTGGGCAGTGGGGCTCTGGCTTCAGCCGCAGGCTACAGCAAGCCTAAGCCAGCCCTGGTGACCCCATTCAAAGGGGGTTGTGACCCACTTTGGGGTCCCGACCCACAGTTCGAGAACCGCTGATCTCCTGTATAACAGATCACAGAATCTGCCCAAAATAGTTGTACAGCATATCTGTTAATTATTCAGTGTCCCGTTTACTATGATGTTCCCAGTAGCCCAGTTTGATTTGCATTATATTCAGTAGATAAGAGTAACTGTTGCCAGAAAATGTCTCGTTTTACTTAGTTTGCCCTCGCATGAAGAGCTTTTGACAATACTCATTCCAAATCTGAATCCTGCCTTCACCATCCGATATTGCTTAGCACACGAACAAGACTCCACCGTCCCTCTCTGTAGGGGGCCACTTTGGGCATGTCCTGTGTCAAGACCCATAAATTTTCCCTTTTGGAATAGCGTGCAATGGAGAGATTCTTTTGGTCAGCCCCTTTTGTGTGTTCCTCTAGCTGCCCAGTAACATGCCTGCCAGGGTAGACACATAGCATCATTCTTCACACTCATCCTAGAGGAAGGATGGCTCAAGCCTGCGGCTTGGGAGACCTGGGTTCATTTTTCAGCTCTGCTCACTTCATGTGTGAGCTTTGGCAGTTACTGAACCTCTCTGTGCCTCAGTTCTCCATCTGTAAAAAGAGGTAATAATACTTCCCTACCTTATAGGGGTGCTGGGAGGACCTTAAAGACTGTGCAGTGCTTTGAGATCTACTGATGAAGAGCAAAATGTAAGAGCTAGCTATTAATATTATATTGCCATGTTTTCTGGATAACTTTAGAGGTGAGGGGTTGCTGAACTCTGACAAAACTCTGCAGTAGTTATAAATTTGTTCTACTTAATATCTAGTATTTTCCTAAGGCATTTGCTTTCAAAGGCATTTAGATGTCTGCTGTCCAACTTCTGTGGATTTCCAGCATTCTAACCCACATATTAGGGTGGAAATAACATTTGAGTTGAAGTTTCATAGTCTGGTCTTTTAAGTTGTAAATTTTCAATGAGCAAAACTTGTTTAAGCTGGTAAATGGAGCTGCCACTTCGCCTGTTCGTGATATTATTTCCTTCTAGCCATCACCATTGGCTTGCACATTCCTACCAAGATAGGTAAATTGACTCACTTCTTGTATTCGCAAAAAGAAAAGGAGTACTTGTGGCACCTTAGAGACTAACACATTTATCTGAGCATAAGCTTTCGTGAGCTACAGCTCACTTCATCGGTGAGCTGTAGCTCACGAAAGCTTATGCTCAGATAAATGTGTTAGTCTCTAAGGTGCCACAAGTCCTCCTTTTCTTTTTGCGAATACAGACTAACACGGCTGCTACTCTGAAATCTTCTTGGATTCATTTGCCTTCTGAAATAATGCCTCCAAAATAGCAGTCCTTCTATTTTACCTCAATGCTAACATTTAAGTGTCATTTGATGGTTATGATAGGAGTCCTAACTGGGCAGAGACTAAAGGTGACATACCTATCTCCAGTAACTCTAGCCACTAGCCCCTGTGTGTGTGTTTTATATCCGATGGAGTTGGCAGAGCTGGGCCTCTGTTTAAGAAACTTGCTTATTCTGTTCTGTAGTTTTTGGGAGGGTTTTTTGATCTCCAGCTGCTATAGAAAGCTCTCATTGTGAAGGAATTATGGCTGACTCCTCAATGTGAGGAGTCTCCAACCCAGTATCCTCCCACAGTTTGTCAGACTAACAATGTGATGTTCATTCTGTGCATAGTACTGGAGAGGGAGTGCTGGGAGCTATTGACTAACATTATTACAGGGCTAGGAATCTCCTCCTCACTTCCTGTGGGCTGTGTAATACAAGGGCATGTTTTAATCAAATGCAAAAATCCAAAATTAACTAAAGAGCAGAGCTCAGCTAAAATAGTTTCCAAGTCATGTGGGGAGGTAGTAGATGTGAAGTCTGGCATGTTTATGTTACAGTGGCCTTTGACTGATCTGACTGGAGAAGCATAAAAACAGGACTCCAGTGCTTTCCAAAGGACTGAAGAGTTTTCTCCCAGCGTAAATATGCCCCCCAAATATTTTCAGAATCTATGCTCTGTGAAGCAGAGCCATGCAGGTGTTCAAAAAACTTCAGGAGTTCCTAGAATCAGGATTTTCTAGATTCATTCTGTAAAACTTTCTTGTCCAGACAAGCAGATAAGTCATAGCTGGAGCCTTTTCTTTTTTGTTTTCTTATTTAAAAGTGCAGTCTTCGTGTTTGACATGTAAATGCAGTGTTAATAGTTTAAAATGTTTCCTTTCGACTGAGCCCAGCTTTTGCATTGCCCTGGCCAAAGGCCAGACCCATTTAAAATGAACTGAGAGAACAAAGAGACGCTTTTCTATTGGAGCTTTAACAGGAAGCTCTAGATGCTATGATGTACCCATCCAGAAGAAAAACTGGACAGATGCAGATATTTACAGGGGATTAGTGTGTAAAAATTAATAAGGATTTTATCTATAAGCAAATGGAGGCCCAGAAAACTCTTCTCCCTATCTTTCTTTTTCCCATTGCAGCTGTCTGGCTTTACATGTTGTTGGCTCTCCCAGCCAAGGGCAAGTGTTTTGGTAGCTTTTTAAGAGACCGGTTTTACAGGTTTTTATGCTGTCTTCATCTGTTGCTCAAGATGGGAGGAAGTGCCCAGAGTAGGGCAACCTCTGCACATCTTGGAACAATCCAGTTCATTTCTGAAAGTCATCTGACACCCAAAGGGAGTGTCTAAACTTCAATTTTTAGTTGTGTTTTAACATATGATAACTACGCTACACAAAATACTTCTCCTCGGACACGCAGAAGCAAATGTTTGTCTCAGGCATACTAGACTATATTATCATGTTAGTTAATATGTTAAGTAATGTATGTTAAAACACCACTAAAAAGTCAAGCATATATATATTCTTAATATTTTAAAAGGAGAAATGAGTTGCAGGATACACTAACTTTGGTGTTTCTTAAGCTCATTTTGCTGAAGGTAGGTGTGTAATTAGACAAAATATCTTGCATCTGTCACCATTTGGCTTCCACTGTGGGGAATTTAGCATGGAATTAGTAATGCTGCCTTATTTAATAAAGATCTTTGCAATTCCTGATTATTGTCAGACAATATTTAGAAAGTGAGGTGAAGACAGACATGGCAAAGAACACTGGCTTTGTCTGAAGGGAATAAAATTTTTGTTGATGGTTTTTTTTGTGGGGGGGAGGAGAGGGATGGGAGGATAGAAACTTACACGTTCACAGAAGGACCCACAAGGTAGAAAGGGAAGAAAGGAAGGGGAGAAAGTAGTGAAGACCTGAAATTACCAATAGGAGTTGAAGACCTGTGGGACATATCTACGCTTCAATTAAACACTTGTGGCTGGCCTGTGTCAGCTGACTCAGGCTCACAGAGCAAGAGTACTGTGCTGTAAAATTGTGGTGTAGACATTTGGGCTGAGCTGGAGCCAGGTCTCTGGGATCCTCCCCAGCTCATGGAGTACCAGAGCTTAGGCTCCAGCCTGAGCCAGAACATCTATATAGCAATTTTACAATCCCGCAGCTGAAGTCCTGTGAGCCTGAGTCAGACCAGGCTGACACGGGCCAGCCGCGGGTGTTTAATTGCTCTGTAGCCATATCCTTAGACCAGGACGTAACTGTATACTGAAATTTGTCTGAATTAAGTTTTGTCAGTAGTGCTTACCTTTTTTTAATTTTAGATACTTTGATTGTGAGGATTCAGGAAATTTGTCAGTGACATTCTATATCCTCAGTACTACATTGCCTTTAAAACCCCACATTCCTCTCCATTATTCAAAGCTATTGGATCTCAGACAGTCACTTGTGTATTCTTCAGTTTTCAGCTAATTTATCTGTTACAATACAAACTTAATCCCTGGTGCCCAGTAAATAATTGTTTTTTCAGCACTTGGAGATCTACGTATGTAAAGCGCTACATAAGATGATTATCCCCCTGGTGTCAGCGGTGCTTCTTTACAGTGACTCCTTACAGAGTTTACCATAGTATAAATCATTTACTTTTCACCCAAAATCTATACATTTTGTGGTTTGGCTGGACTTTCCCCCGCAACCCCCCTCCATTGTGATGGAAAGGCAGCAGTGTCTCCACATAGTCTGTGTACTTACCTTGAATAGATGGATCTGTTTGTCAATGGGCATTATATAGTCTTTGGAGACACTTTTAAGTTATTATATTTTTCCTTACCAGTATGGTGATCCCAAGCATAAAGAGTTCATTTATAGCCAATTTGGGGGACTTAAAGTATTGTCTCCCTTGGGATAGAAGAGGCATGAAGACTGAAATAGAATTTCTGGTGACAAGAATTCCAGGTATGCCTGAGCCCTTGTCAAAGCCATGCAACCCTGGGATCTCCTTTTTATTCTTTCTTCATAGCTACAGTAACCCAGTGCATTGGACAAAAGCTAATCTCAAATTTAGAGAGAGGGTGAAGTCCAGTTTCTCCATTTGGCTCAGTCAGGCCGTCTTAGCGTATGTCTACGCTGCAAAGAAAAACCTGCCGCTGGCCTGTGCCAGCTGACTCACGCTTGCGGGGTTTGGGCTGCAGGGCTGTCCCATTGCAGTGGAGACTTCTGGGTTTGAGCTGGAGCCTGAGCTCTAGAACCCTGTGAGATGGGAGGGTCCCAGAGTCGAGGCTCCAGCTCCAGCCCAGAAGTCTCCACAGCAATAGAACAGCCCGGGTCAGCTGGCACAGGCCAGCTGGGGGTGTCTAGTTGCTGTGTAGACATACACCCTCAATGTCTTTTGACAGACACCTAGACTCCCTTGGTTAGGGACTGTTCTTTGTTGTGGTACAGAGCCTAGCTCAATGAATCCCTGACCTTTGACTGGGGATTCTAGGTACTACCTCAATAGATATAAGCAAGTGACCTGAACAACAGCAAGTAGCTTGGGGCTCCAACGGATTCTCACTCTTAGGGAGAATGCACTACTGTAGAGGTACCAAGTATTTGTTAGTGAAACTGTTGAACTTTTGCATAGCAATCCTTGCTGAATCATTGAATATATACTATGGAAACAGTTCTTAAATTAGGAGACACAGATGCTTTTTAAACCTATAGTTTGCAACTTGCCGGGACATAGAAGCACTTGATTAGAAAACTGTCTATACTTTCTGGACCAATATGCTTTTTCTAAGCTCAGGCTCTGGATTAACAATAGGAGATAGCATTAGATCCTTGCCTAGATATATGAATGCAATGTCTGTTGTACAAAACGAAGGAAAACATACATATAAAACTGGAGACAGGTCAGAACCCTTTCCATTAGCCTAGTGTATTGACTCTGCAGCCTTTAGATAAAGCTCTGAACGTTTTCTAGAGAGCCTACATCAGAGCTTGAAAAGACCACTTGTCTGCTCATCCAGAAAAGTGGAAAATGTAAACAAGTGAGTGGTGAGCCATGTAGCCAGTGGGACTACTCTGAGAGTTGTTCAGGAGAACTGTAATCTCGGGTTTTCTAAAAATTTTCCTAAAGTATGTGGAACTCCTGAAAGATGGGCAAAGAGCAGTTTAGATGGCAAATTTTGAAATGGCCTGTTGTCCCTTGGAAGATAAACCGGAAGGTTGTGGGGAATGAAGAGAAGTGCCTGGATATGCTCTAAGCACAAAATATCCACAGCAGCTGTACCGCAGATCAATGAGTGTGACTGTAGCAGTTGTGGGGAGTTCGAAAAATCATAGTCTTGCATGTGCAGTACCAGTCATCTATCCTCAAAGTGCTCAGATATTACGATGGGTGCCAACATAAGCAGATGATGCTGCTGCAGATGCTTTCTAAAAGAGACCCTTTCATCTCCAGTATCAAAATCTTAGAGTAATCATTCAGACAATATTGGCATATCTCACCCACCTAGTATGAGATTTGATCATTCTGCTAGATTAGCACAAATTTTATGTAGAAATGACACAAAATCCAAAGAGCTGAACTGGGTGAGGAGTTAGAAAGCTCTCTGTACGTAAAGAAATAACTTTTTGTGAATAATCTGAAAGGATATTGCTATTCTAATGTTTTGAAAGTAGTTAAACATTTTTTACTTTGTTCCCAGCTCCAGGACCCAAGGGAGTGTTTGTTATAAGAGGAGTGCTGCTTTATTTAAAAGGGGAAAAAATTACACTTGAGCCTTCTGTGAAACTCCTTAGGAAAAGAAGGGTTTGTTTCTGATGCCTCCCCTTTATGCACAAGACCCCTCATATGCATCAGTTGTCATAGCAAAGGATAAGAGTAGTACTTTGCAACTTGTCAGTCACATCCCTTAGGAGGTGACAAGTCATAAATACATTTAGGGATGGGGAGACACTAGCAGCTTCTGTGTGGAAATATTTTATTAAACATGTTTAAAGAAAAACAACACTTCTGAAATGGGCATACGAGTGTATCATACAGCTTCCACCTACATCCAGCAGGATTTCAATTTTACACACACACGGCTAGGTCGTGCCTGGTCCCTAATGCAGAGATGTGAGAGGTACTCATGCAACGAACTGTCCCCTGCACTGTTCATGAAGTTTAGGTACCATTTCAGTCTCTGGAGACAGAATGCCTACTGGAGCTCCCCAGTACACAGGGAGCGTGTACCTGCGGCTACATCCCTTTACTGGGTGCAGCATGATCTTCTAGGCTAAGGGGGTGATGGTGGAGGTGTCATGGCCCTGCCTCGTCCTCCTCCAATTTGAGGAACTAAAGAGAGTGCAATCCAGTGCTCCCCCTGAAGTGGGAGGGCTCCACACTGCTTCCATCACAGGGCTGTGCCTCTCGAGGAATAATTGAGCCCTGAAAATAAAAAAATCTATTTTTATACGACTGTATTTAGTCAGGAAGAGATTCATTTCTCATTAAGTAAATGAGTTCTTCAGTAGCTTTAGAATGTGACACCAGTAAAGTCAGTCAGGACCATCTGATTTCCTCTGCTGCGTGAAACAAAAGTTGCACCCCAAAAAAAGAAATTTCTGCCTGTGAGAGGAATACACATCCTCTTCAGGGGAGAGACCCACGAGAACTAGCCTTGGATTTGGTGGCACCAAACCCACTTTACAAAAAATACCCCTCCTGAAAGCACTCCTGCTTCTCTTGCGGTTTAAATAAGTGGTGCATTGATCAGCAATAGAACTTCTCTGTGGTCCTCGGACTTCGCCTAAGTCCTCCAGGCATCCCCCAGGAGTCCCCCTGTTTCTTTGGTCCTCAGCATTCTTTCCTCCTCTGCTGGTTTTCCCACGCTCTACACACCTGTTTTCAAGGCACTGGATCCTACCAACTATCCTCCTAACTCCGGATGACTGGGTATGACTCCCTCTTGGAACTTATCAGTGCCACTCCTTATTCTGCCTGAGGGGTTGTTCTTGAATGATTCTGGGCACTCCCACCAGCCTTTGTAATGCTGTCATCCGGGGAGCCAAGGGATTGGAAATGGAATTTGTCTCCTGTAAGTCACTGCAGTGTGTTCCTGTTTGCTTACGATAAATGAATCAAAACCTTTCTGCCAGTTTGGAGTGCAGTGCTATTTATCCTCTGGTGTGCAGGTGGAAGGGTTAGCCTGCCAGTTTAAAAGGCCTATAGTATCCTGAACAGCAACGGCATAGAACTGATTAGAGAGATGATACAGCTGTGCAGACCCATTAGGCTAGAAGGCTGACCCCTGACAAGTGTTTATCTTGTGACTAATTTAATTTCAGCCGGCAAAGTTTGGGAGGCTCCCAAAGGTCAGGACTTGAGAGAAGAATGCTGTAATTAATGTTTTATGCCACACTTATTTTGAAACCTTTTAATTCTGAGATAAGGGGTATGTAAACAATGTAAATGTTGGGTGTTTCTTTCAGATATGGTGCTTCTTTGCACAATAGTTAAAATTGACCAAACCATTATTGGAAACATATCTGTTCTATAGTGTTGGTATTCTTTACAGAGAGAGAAAATAAAATGTAAAATGTGGCATTAAAGATGTCTTTTACAACCACCTGAAAATGTGTCTTATCCTGAAAAGAGGTGAGGCTTGGTTTTAGAAGCTGTAATCTTGCATGTTTAAAAGGAAAACTGCAGTTTATCTTTTTAAAGTATTAATTGATTCGTTAGATACAAATGTCCAATTTTTTAATGTATAGATAGTGTTTTCTCTAAATCGGTAACTACTGAAGGAACAGGAAGCTGCGATCTTGCCTGTCTGAACTAGCTCATGATGAATGAAGCATTACTCAGTAGAGGAATGCACCAGAGAGGCTGGTAGCTTTCCGGGCTAAGAGAAATACTGTTTACCAGAACCTCTCTTTAACACTGGTTTAGTGTGTCTGTCTCTGGTATTTATGTGGGGCCCCGCTACCATAGTATCTGAGCACCTCACAATCCTTAATCCTCACAACACCTTTTTAGGTAGGGAAGAACTATTATGTCCATTTTATGGATGAGGAGCTGAGGCACAGAGGGGCCAAGTGACTTGCCTGAGGTCACGCAGGGAGAGGACTTAATCTTGGTCTCCCAAGACCTAAGTTAGTGCCCTACCCACTGGAGCAGCCTTTCTTTGTAAATATCACATTCTACACAAACTTTACTAGTAAATAACAGAACTTTAAAACATCTGTGAAAGTCTATAACTTTTCTCATCCATTTATCTATGGGTTAGCACTTTGTGACAAACTATGGAGCCCAGTCCCACAAAGTAAAAATCTACTTGAGATGGATCATGTTGCGAATGGGTATTGAGGGAGACTCACCATCTGGAAGGATTGGGCCTGATATTGGCATGCTGCTCTTCCTCCTGACAAGTACCACTACAATGGCAGCTCTCACTGAGATGAACCTTTGCAGTTCTGGGAAAAGGTGAAAAGATTAAAAGAAGGGGAAAAGCTCCACTTTTAACTTTTTCATGTAGATGTCTGTAGAAAAATTGTACTGATTCATTCCAATACTGTCTCTTTGAGGCAGTTTAAACCTCTGCAGAGGACTGTAAATCCTCTTCAAATGAGCTACCTTTTTTCCCTCTCCCTGCTTCCTATGCTGTTCAATGCCCTTCTACTCCCCTTGCAAATCTTGAATTGCTTCTTTAAAATCCCTCTGATATTAATAAATCCTATTATCTTGTTTTTCTCCCAGATCAGCCTTCTCCAAGGAGTAAAAGTTCCCTGTTTGAGTACAAATTAAGAAAGATGCCTTCCCTCGAGATCATGGAATGATGTCAGATATCACAATTAATTATTCCAACAGTACCCTGGCAGCACCTACCAACCCTGTTTACCCTTCTTATTGTTATCTTCCAAACTTCAGAATTGTTGTTACAAGTATTTGCTGCTTTTTTTAAACACTGGGGAAAACAATTTTATTTACCTCTCACAAAATCTTAATTGTAGCTTTTAAAACAAAAGGTAATGCAGGATGTTCATTCACAAAAGGGACACTGATGTAGTTCACTGTCGTTAATACAGAGGGTTCACATTTTTGTTACAACTGGAGCTGGTTGTAGGGAACCATTAAAGTTTGATCCCTCCTTTAGCTTTGCTTCACAGCATAGTAATACCATCCTCTCTCACTCTTTTTCTTCAAAAGCGTAGATTCTTATAGAAATGCAGCACTTGTATGTGTCCAGATGGAGATAAAATGGTACGTCTGTTGATGGTTTTTTTTACCATATATTTGTGTTCCAGATCAAGACTCAGTGGGAGACGTAGAATAATTAAAGGTGGGACTAGATGAGAGCTACCGTTTCCATATTGACTATTTACACACTGAAAAGAGATTGCTCTTAATTATAGGTCTGGTGGTTTGTTTTTTTAATGCACCTTGATTTGAAATTGATGACTACAAGTCTACCCTGCTCTCCCTTCAATTCTATCAGCTATGTGGGATGTATTTTTTTTTTTTTTCTTCTGGAATGTCAGTGGGCCGCCTGCATTCAGAGTACTATGGAATTTCATTTGTCAGGCTCTGGCCAGCTGGAGAGCTGCCTGCAGCTGTGATTCTCCCTGCCCTACAACTGGTACCAGTCAGGTGTCAGTTCCGTGCTGCTGAGTGTGGGAACCCTGCTGCTCTCGCTAAGAAGGTGACTGATTCCCCCAAAGCAATCAGCTTGTTGCACTGGCTGTGTCCGTTGTGAATTAAGTAACAAATTTGTGAAGGCTGTATTTGGAGAGGTGGGGAGAAATATAACCTCTTGAAACTTTCCATTTTCCTGGCAGGAATAATGCTTTTATTTAGAAAATACTTTCTCTGCTTCAGTTGTTGCAACCTAGAGTTGTCTGACAAAATGGTCTTATATGGGCCATCTTACAGCCATAAAAAGAGAATGGTTGTTACTGCCTGTAATAAACATTTTACAACAGCAGAGAACGTAGGAGCTGCCATACTGGGTTAGACCAGGGCCCATCTTGCTCAGTATCCTGTCTCTGACAGTGGCCCATACCAGAGTTTCAAGGGGTGTGTGCAGAGCAGGGCAATTATGGAATGATCTGTCCTGTCATAGAAGATTAGGGTTGGAAGAGACCTCAGGAGGTCATCTAGTCCAATCCCCTGCTCAAAAGCAGGACCAACACCAACTAAATCATCCTAGCCAAGGCTTTGTCAAGCCAGGCCTTAAAAACCTCTAAGGAAACCATCTTTCACACCCAGCTTCTGGTAGAGGGTTAGGGTCATTCCAAATATAGGGTTGCATCCCTGACCATCTTAGCTAATAGTCATTGATGGCTCTATCCTCTATGAACTTATCCAGTTCTTTTTTGAACCCAGTTATAGTTTTGACCATCACAACATCCCATGACAATGAGTTCCACATGTTGTGCTTTGTTTGGAAGAAGTACTTTCTCTTGTTTGTATTAAACCTGTTGCCTATTAAGTTCATCAAGTGATCCCTGGTTCTGGTGTTGTGGGAAAGGGTAAATAATTTTATAGACTTCTATAATACCTTCCCTTAGTCATCTCTTTTGTAAACTGAATAGTCTTAATCTTTTTAATGTCTCCTCGTATGGAAGCCATTCCATACATTTAATCATCTTTGCCCACCTCTGAAACTTTTCCAGTTCCACCATATCCTTTTTGAGATGGGGTGACCAGAATTGGACACAGTATTCAAGGTTTGGATGCACCATGGATTTTGAAAGTGGCATTAAGATTTTTTGTCTTGTTAGGAAAGGGATTAAAAAAAATTCCTAACATTCTTTTTGACTATTGCTCACTGAGTGGAAGTTTTCAGAGAACTATCTACAGTGACTCGTAGATCTCCTTCTTGGATGGAAACCGCTAATTTAGACTCCATCATTGTATATGTGTAGTTGGGATTATTTTTTCCCCTGTGCATTACTTTGCACTTATCATTGAAGTGTGGAATCCAGGCCAGGGAAAGACCCCTTTGAATTCAAAATTAATACCAACCAACTCTTGTATCTTTGCTTCATAAAAAGATAGCAAAAACTGCAAGAAGAGAGAGAGACCTAAACAGAAGCTGCTTTCTGGACAAATATTTATCCAATGAGAAAATGTCTTCTTACAACTGGAGAGAATAGACTGCATAAAATCATTTTTTGCACACCTCTGACAGCTGGGTGTGAGCACTCATTGAGAGGAGGTATTGCATAGTGTCCACTCTGCTGGCCACCTGCCTCTCCAGATAGCAAATTTAAATTAGGGATCAAATACCTCCTCTTGCCTAGGGAGTCCCAAACTGCTGGGCTGGAGGAGTGTTTGCAGCCATTGGGCTCTGCAAGTAAGGAAGGCTTGAGAAGTCGAAGACTAGGGACCTACCTGGCAGCATCCTTTTCATAGTCCCCAAACCTCCAATTTCATGGGGCAAGCTAATTCAACTTAATCAGCCTGTGGCCATACTCTTAACAGCCCCTGAGGAGTGGTGTGTACAGGGGCAGTCAGGGACCAGAAGTCTGAAGAAGCACAGGGCCCTGCATGCAGCAGCAAACAGGGTTATTCAGTAGGCAGAAGAGTGGCACCTGGTGGCTAGCAGCACCAACAGCAGGCAGCCCAGCCAGAACTTGTAACCAAGAAAATTCTCAAGCAGTCTTGAAAAATTTCAAAATTGTGAAATTATTAATATCACAGTTGTTGCTGATGCTGAAAAGGAAGAGAAGCCTTGAGGCTAACAGAGTTAGTTACATTTTTGTCTTCTATAGCTTGGTAGGCCAAGAAGCAAAATGATGGCCATGCTGAAGAAAGACTAGAATGCTCCACAGGGCTTGAGGGGGGGCGGGGGAGAGAGACATGCACTACTTGTGGCTTGTCAGATTTTTAAACTCTACAAACATGTTAATGTCCATTTCATGTTTTGAAAGGTGAATAAATCCTTTTTAATATTGCATCACCATGACAGGTTGTCTTTAACAGAAACTGCTGCTGACCCGGATCAGCAGTAGGGGCTACCAGCCATACTGTTCAAGTATAAAGTTTCCCCTTTCTGTTGTCATTCTACACAGTAGAACATGCGTAGTGAAGGATTTGCAGTTGTTGTTACTACTAAAACACATTGGTTTTCAATTTTTATCCTATAAAATGTAAGATGTGTTGAGATTGGGAGCGTATAAGAGAAACGCAAGAATTTCCACACACTCTCCTGTGATTTGTTTCGGTTTTATTAACTTAATGAGATTGTATTTGTGTTTGTCCTGTTCTTTGTTTGAAAACCCCTCTGTGTGGGGCACAGCTAAAACAGCCAGGTTACTCCTTCAGCTGAAAAATAGGACTCCATGCTGTCCAGTTTCTTTGAACACCTGGTACAGTATTATCAAAGGGAAAAAATTGAGAAGTTACTTTAAATAGAACAGTAAGTACAACCAGTTCTTCATCAAACCATAAACTTAGAACAGCTCCTCTGGGGCTTACTAGGGAATGATTTTTATTTATTTATTTATTTATTTATGTTTAACTTCAGCATAATTAAAAGGTTCATTTGAACACTAGCTTAATCTTTTTTCCCCCCTAATTACTCATTCATGACTGATCTAGACCCAGGAACTTACCTAACCCTTTCACCTCATGTCTGTTTCCTTTTAATCCTTTTGAATGCTATCTGCTCCAGATCTCATTTGGCTGAAGATGTTTCTCCTGCCAACCTCTGTGTTGCTTGATCATGTCACAGTACTCTTGCTCTCATTCTGTAGAGTTTAGGGTGCAAGTGTACCTAAATGTGTTTAAAAACAACATTGTCAGTGTATTTACATAAACCACATTATGGTAAAATATACTAGTGTTTGTAGATGGTGTATAGGAGGGCTGAAGGGGTAAACATAATGTCTCCCGCAAACTCTTCTAGGACCTCTGCTTATTTTAACATTCAGTAATGGAGATCTATTGGATTGAGGGGCAACCCATTGCTATTAATGAGTCATTGGCCTCATTCCCAAGCTGCCTGAAGTGCTGCTCTCCCTAGTGGAAGTAATTTTGTCTTTGAAGTACTTTCCAGAGCTGTCAACTAATGTTCCACAGTTCCCAGAGGAAATAATAAGCCAAGAGTATGCACACTCTGAAAATGTAGAGTCTAAAATGAACTGTTCCTATAGGAGACTGGCAGTCGGCTTCTCTGTGGAATTCAGCTTGTTTATATAATCTTATCTGGCTAAGCTTTGGTATTCAGCCTGGCAGGCAGTTCCTATGGAAAGCAGCTGTCCAAGCAATGGGAGTGGTGCTCCTGGTGTTGCTTCAGAAGGTCTGTAATTTCTTGTTTCATGTAAATTAAGGAAATACAATATTTTTTTGGCTAAAACCAGATGTTCTAAGCAGTTTTCTTCTCCCTTACAAATAGCTATTTAAATATGCTCCCCTGTGATACATTTATTTATGTTTTTGTGAATTGATTACATGACTTCAGGGTAATATTCCCAATGGCCACTAGGAAGGTAAATATTTATGTTCTGTAAGCAGTCAGCCTGAGGCAGAATACAAATTTGTTACAGGAGTAACTAATGGGTACCACGGGTATTTGCGCACGTGCTGTATTTTGGGATGATGCTTTCCTTGCTAAAAATTTATTTTTAGCTTGAAGTCATTGACGAAATTTAGAAGCTGTGCCGGAAAAAGTTTCCGGACTTGGGAGTGAGCTGTCCTACCAAGTTTCAATATTGTGGGACAAGAAGAGGTAGTTCCACCAACGTAAACAAATCCTGGTAATCTCAAATGCCTGAGGAAGGGTGCTGCTGTGCAAGGCGCTCTCTTCACTAATAAAAAGACGTCTTCATTTTAACAATGAGATAAGTCTCACTATTAAAAAAGTCTCACTATATTGTTAAATGAGGAGGCAGACAAAAATATTCCAAGTGTTTGTTTGTCCAACAGGCTGCTCAGTAATGGAATTTTTCACAAAATGCACTAAAAGTAAATGCCTTATGGGAAAGAGGAACAGTAACAGTAGGTGTCTACAAAAAAAATTCGAAGGTATTTCTGTATGTGCAGCATTATGTTGGGAAGTTAGATGGGATGGAACTGACAAGGTCAGGAGCCCTTCTTTTTGACATTTAAAAATTTTACAGGAAATAAAATTGTCAGCATAGTTAAAACTCATGTCTGAGTCTTCTGTAGTTCAGTGATAGCAGTTTGATCCGTCAGATCCTGGATACTTGTCTTAACAATCTGTAAGCACTGCATTTTATGCTTGACAGAGCTTCAAGCATTCTCTTTATAATACTTCATTAAGAAATCGATTCAGTGTTCAGATTCAGCACCCAGAAGTCTAGTTCAGGGACTCTCAAAATTCATTGCACCGCAATGCCCTTCTGACAACAAAAATTACTAAAAAAAGAACAGGAGCACTTGTGGCACCTTAGAGACTAACAAATTTATAAGAGCATAAGCTTTCGTGGGCTACAGCCCACTTCATCGGATACATAGAATGGAACGTATAGTAAGAAGACACACACACTCACACACTCTCTCTCTCTCTCTCTCTCTCTCAACAGGGTCAGGCCAGATCGCTACAGGAGAGTGATAGAAGGCAGATATATTAGCCCCAGGTTAAGTAGGTCCCTTTTCCCTGGGTAAGGTAACAGGGAAGGTTCCAGAACAATCAGGAACTGTCTGGAAACAAGGCAGGTGGGCTGATTAGAACACCTGCAGCCAATCAAGAAGCTGCTAGAATCAATTAAGACAGGCAGGCTAATCAGGGCACCTGGGTTTTAAAAAGGAGCTCACTTCAGTTTGTGGTGCATGCAAGGAGCTGGGAGCAGGAGGCACAAGAAGCTGAGAGTGAGAAGGTGTACTGCTGGAAGACTGAGAAGTACAAGTTTTTTCATGCAGTTGATAGATTTCCACTCCATACGGCTAAATGCAGTGCCTTGCATAATGACAGGTTTCAGAGTAACAGCCGTGTTAGTCTGTATTTGCAAAAAGATGAAGTGAGCTGTAGCTCACGAAAGCTTATACTCAAATAAATTGGTTAGTCTCTAAGGTGCCACAAGTACTCCTTTTCTTTTTGAGAAGTACAAGTATCCTCAGACATCAGGAAGAAGGTCCTGAGGTGAGGATACAGAAGGTGTTGGGAGGAGGCCATGGGGAAGTAGCCCAGGGAGTTGTAGCTGTCACACAGCTGTTACAGGAGCCACTGTAGACAGCTGCAATCCACAGGGCCCTGGACTGGAACCCGAAGTAGAGGGCAGGTCCAGGTTCCCGACTCCCTACTTGATACCGGAGGAGTTGACCTGGACTGTGGGTTCCACCAGAAGGGAAGGTCTCTGGCCTGTTCCCCAATCCACTAGGTGGATCAGCAGACACTGCGGGGATTATTGTTCTTCCTTTTCCCCATGCTGGCCAGTGATGAGGCTAACTGAGTGAACGGCAGATTTGAGCCATGAAGGTGGCCAAACTGAGGGCTGCTGTGAATCTCTGAGGCGAGCAAATCCGCCAAAAAGCACAGGACCCACCAGAGGAGGAACTTTGTCACAATACATACAGATAAGTTGGAAGTTGCCACACACACTGTGAGAGGCTGATTAGTTAAGATGAGCTATTATCAGCAGGAAAAAAAAACTTTTATAGTGATAATCAAGATGGCCCATTTAGACAGTTGACAAGAAGGTGTGAGGATACTTAAGGAAATAGATTCAATATGTGTAATGACCCAGCCACTCCCAGTCTCTATTCAAACCCAAGTTAATGGTATCTAGTTTGCATGTTAATTCAAGCTCAGCAGTTTCTCGTTGGAGTCTGTTTTTGAAGCTTTTCTGTTGCAAAATTGCCACCCTTAGATCTTTCACTGAGTGGCCAGAGAGGTTGAAGTGTTCTCCTACCGATTTTTGAATGTTATGATTCCTGATGTCAGATTTGTGTCCATTTATTCTTTTGTGTAGAGACTGTCCGGTTTGGCCAACGTACATGGCAGAGGGGCATTGCTGGCACATGATGGCATATATCACATTAGTAGATGTGCAGGTGAACGAGCCCCTGATGGCGTGGCTAATGTGATTAGATCCTATGATGGTGTCACTTGAATAAATATGTGGACAGCGTTGGTATCGGGCTTTGTTGCAAGGATAGGTTCCTAGGTTAGTGTTTTTGTTGTGTGGTGGGTGATTGCTGGTGAGTATTTGCTTCAGATTGTGGGGCTGTCTGTAAGTGAGGACTGGACCTGTGAGAGTGAGGAATCATTTTTCAGGATAGGTTGTAAATCTTTAAAAAATTACTACACGACCTCAAGAATGGGGACTGAAGCCTGAGCCTGCATGAACCTGCTGCTCCGAGGTGGGGGTGGGGCGGGCAAAGCCCGAGCCCCACCACCACAAGCAGGGGGTCCCAAAGCCAAAGCCCCAAGGCTTCATCCCTGGGCAGGGGGGCCTGTAAACTGAGCCCTGCTGCCCTCTGTTGTGGGGCTTGGGCTTCAGTTTGGCTCTGTGTCCCAGCCAGTCTAACGCCAGCCCTGGGGTCACAACCCACAGTTTGAGAACCGCTGGTCTAGTTTTTCCTTCCTGTCACCTGTGAATAGCATCAGTCACACTTTAATTCTTTACACTGTGGCTGCATGCAGGGGTCACATTTTTTCTTATTTATGTAATCTGACTTTCACTGAAATACAGGACCTCTAGACAGTGTTCCCAGCATTGTGCAGAAGTTTGCAGAAACACTGACATCTTTGACCCACAGAGGGATCAGAATGATTAAGCAGGATGGAGAATTCTGCCAGCTTGCCTTGTGTGGAATATTACAAGTTTTCACACAGTAATTGTTCATCCCCATTAAGAACCAGTAATCAAACATGATCCACTCCATTAAGTAAAATGGAATTACTGTACTTCCTGAAATTTTATGATGAAGAAACTCCAAGAACTTATTCACTACTATATTATTAACCCCTGTTAACTGTGTACCTGTGTAATTAGTGCAGTGTCACAGACAATTTGACTTTTGAACAGTTTTTATTGCTGACTTTCAGTAATAAACCACAGTTTGACAGAGATTTGCACACTAGGGCAAACTGGAAAAGAGAGAACTTTTATATGCATAGTAACTTACTTAGCCAGTAAGTACTCTCCTCCTCCTCTACCTTCACCACAGGGTTTCTGTTCCATCCTGCACTTGTGTGATTTACCTCATTCTGTCGTCATGGAAACTGATGTCACATTTCAATGGAACTACTTCCCTGTAGGATGAAGCAAGAATATTCCCTCTTTACAGAAATTCGCAGTACAGAGATCAATTGTTGCATGTATAGTTGTTGGCGAGTGAGCAGGGCATCCCAACAAAAGCTGTGTCATCACCCATCATGTATTTTGTATTTGAGCTCTTCTAGAAAACTTTAATTTGTAGCTTATTTTAATCTCTCTCTCTCCAAAGTCAAGTGGCTGCCTTAGTTCCTGGGGCTTTGGAGTGACAACACTTGGTAATAACATCCAGAAATTAAACTTGAGTTCTCTAGAAATGAAAATGATATGGTCTTAAAAACTAATATTGCATGACTGGCCAGGGCTTAAAACTACTGCTTGACATTATCAGAAAAATGGAAATCCCATTGTGTCGATGAGACGTTGGATTGGTTTCTAGTGCAAGCTGGTCATGAAATACTAACCCCCTAAAACAGTCAGTGGACCTGCACTGAATGTAGCCTGTGTGATTTGCAATGTAATGCCTACTTCTGTCTGATCCATGTTTGGAAGAAAAGAAAAACCATTTCTGTGGTAGGTTCTCTTTTAATTAAAAAAGGTAGCTGTATAAAGCTGCTCAGAGGTTAGGAATGTGGGCAGTCATCTCAGAAGATGGATTAGTAGGCTGAGAGCATGTGAGCAGGTCAAAAGAGCAAAACAAATTCAAGTTTCTGTCTTCCCCCTCCCCCATGGTTGTGGAACTAAAGGTACTTGTTGCATGGATATCATGACTATACATGTTGGGATATCTGTGTCTTCGTATACTCTTCTTTAGTTGTGGCATTCATATTACCTCAAAACAATCTTGCAAATTGTCATGTTAATCAATCCATACACTGTATACTCCAGTGGTTCTCAGCCTGTGGCCCACGGGCCACTTGTGGCACAATCGGCACAGAACTGCAGCCCATGTGACATCCTCATGGCCATACAGGTAATACTGGATGCAGGCCACATATAGATAAATAGGTTGAGAACCACTGGTCTAATCACTGATGTGTAAAGAAAATTAAGGTATCAGACTCTTCTTAGCTAACTGGACGAGTAGAATTTTGCAAGTCTGCCTTGCAGTATTAAAACGGAGTGATTTTGAAAAGAATCATAGAATATCAGGGTTGGAAGGGACCTCAGGAGGTCATCTAGTCCAACCCCCTGCTCAAAGCAGGACCAATCCCCAATTAAATCATCCCAGCCAGGGCTTTGTCAAGCCTGACCTTAAAAACTTCCAAGGAAGGAGATTCTACCACCTCCCTAGGTAACCCATTTCAGTGTTTCACCACCCTCCTAGTGAAAAAGTTTTTCCTAATATCCAACCTAAACCTCCCCCATTGCAACTTGAGACCATTACTCCTTGTCCTGTCCTCTTCTACCACTGAGAATAGTCTAGAACCATCCTCTCTGGAACCACCTCTCAGGTAGTTGAAAGCAGCTATCAAATCCCCCCTCATTCTTCTCTTCTGCAGACTAAACAATCCCAGTTCCCTCAGCCTCTCCTCACAAGTCATGTGTTCCAGACCCCTAATCATTTTTGTTGCCCTTCGCTGGACTCTCTCCAATTTATCCACATCCTTCTTGTAGTGTGGGGCCCAAAACTGGACACAGTACTCCAGATGAGGCCTCACCAATGTCGAATAGAGGGGGACGAGCACGTACCTCGATCTGCTCGCTATGCCCCTACTTATACATCCCAAAATGCCATTGGCCTTCTTGGCAACAAGGGCACACTGCTGACTCATATCCAGCTTCTCATCCACTGTCACCCCTAGGTCCTTTTCCGCAGAACTGCTGCCTAGCCATTCGGTCCCTAGTCTGTAGCTGTGCATTGGGTTCTTCCGTCCTAAGTGCAGGACCCTGCACTTATCCTTATTGAACCTCATCAGATTTCTTTTGGTCCAATCCTCCAATTTGTCTAGGTCCCTCTGTATCCTATCCCTGCCCTCCAGCGAATCTACCACTCCTCCCAGTTTAGTATCATCCGCAAATTTGCTGACAGTGCAATCCACACCATCCTCCAGATCATTTATGAAGATATTGAACAAAACCGGCCCCAGGACCGACCCCTGGGGCACTCCACTTGACACCGGCTGCCAACTAGACATGGAGCCATTGATCACTACCCGTTGACCCCGACAATCTAGCTAACTTTCTACCCACCTTATAGTGCATTCATCCAGCCCACACTTCTTTAACTTGCTGACAAGAATACTGTGGGAGACCGTGTCAAAAGCTTTGCTAAAGTCAAGAAACAATACATCCACTGCTTTCCCTTCATCCACAAAACCAGTAATCTCATCATAGAAGGCGATTAGATTAGTCAGGCATGACTTTCCCTTGGTGAATCCATGCTGGCTGTTCCTGATCACTTTCCTCTCATGCAAGTGCTTCAGGATTGATTCTTTGAGGACCTGCTCCATGATTTTTCCGGGGACTGAGGTTAGGCTGACTGGCCTGTAGTTCCCAGGATCCTCCTTCTTCCCTTTTTTAAAGATTGGCACTACGTTAGCCTTTTTCCAGTCATCTGGGACTTCCCCCGTTCTCCACGAGTTTTCAGAGATAATGGCCAATGGCTCTGCAATCACAGCCTCCAATTCCTTTAGCACTCTCGGATGCAACTCGTCCGGCCCCATGGACTTGTGCACGTCCAGCTTTTCTAAATAGTCCCTAACCACCTCTTTCTCCACAGAGGGCTGGCCATCTATTCCCCATGTTGTGATGCCCAGCACAGCAGTCTGGGAGCTGACCTTGTTCGTGAAGTCAGAGGCAAAAAAAGCATTGAGCACATTAGCTTTTTCCACATCCTCTGTCACTAGGTTGCCTCCCTCATTCATTAAGGGGCCCACACTTTCCTTGGCTTTCTTCTTGTTGCCAACATACCTGAAGAAACCCTTCTTGTTACTCTTGACATCTCTTGCTAGCTGCAGCTCCAGGTGCGATTTGGCCCTCCTGATATCATTCCTACATGCCCGAGCAATATTTTTATACTCTTCCCTGGTCATATGTCCAACCTTCCACTTCTTGTAAGCTTCTTTTTTATGTTTAAGATCCGCTAGGATTTCACCGTTAAGCCAAGCTGGTCGCCTGCCATATTTACTATTCTTTCGACACATCAGGATGGTTTGTCCCTGTAACCTCAACAGGGATTCCTTGAAATACAGCCAGCTCTCCTGGACTCCTTTCCCCTTCATGTTAGTCCCCCAGGGGATCCTACCCATCCGTTCCCTGAGGGAGTTGAAGTCTGCTTTCCTGAAGTCCAGGATCCGTATCCTGCTGCTTACCTTTCTTCCCTATGTCAGGATCCTGAACTCAACCAACTCATGGTCACTGCCTCCCAGATTCCCATCCACTTTTGCTTCCCCCACTAATTCTACCCAGTTTGTGAGCAGCAGGTCAAGAAAAGCTCCCCCCCTAGTTGGCTCCTCTAGCACTTGCACCAGGAAATTGTCCCCTACGCTTTCCAAAAACTTCCTGGATTGTCTATGCACCGCTGTATTGCTCTCCCAGCAGATATCAGGATGAGTAAAGTCGCCCATGAGAACCAGGGCGTGCAATCTAGTAGCTTCTGCGAGCTGCCGGAAGAAAGCCTCATCTACCTCATCCCCCTGGTCCGGTGGTCTATAGCAGACTCCCACCACTACATCACTCTTGTTGCTCACACTTCTAAACTTAATCCAGAGACACTCAGGTTTTTCTGCAGTTTCGTACCGGAGCTCTGAGCAGTCACTGCTCCCTTACATACAGTGCTACTCCCCCACCTTTTCTGCCCTGCCTGTCCTTCCTGAACAGTTTATAACCATCCATGACAGTACTCCAGTCATGTGAGTTATCCCACCAAGTCTCTGTTATTCCAATCACATCATAATTCCTTGACATCACCAGGACCTCCAGTTCACCCTGCTTGTTTCCAAGGCTTTGTGCATTCGTATATAAGCACTTGAGATAACCTGCTGATCGCCCCTCATCCTCAGTATGAGGCAGGAGCCCTCCCCTCACAGACATTGCTGCCTGTGCTTCCTCCCGGTATCCCGCTTTCCCACTTACCTCAGGGCTTTGGTCTCCTTCCCCCGGTGAACCTAGTTTAAAGCCCTCCTCACTAGGTTAGCCAGCCTGCTCGCAAAGATGCTCTTCCCTCTCTTCGTAAGGTGGAGCCCGTCTCTGCCCAGCACTCCTCCTTCATGGAACACCATCCCATGGTCAAAGAATCCAAAGCATTCTCTCTGACACCACCTGCGTAGCCATTCGTTGACTTCCATGATTCGATGGTCCCTACCCAGGCCTTTTCCTTCCACGGGGAGGATGGACGAGAACACCACTTGCGCCTCAAACTCCTTTATCCTTCTTCCCAGAGCCACGTAGTCCACAGTGATCCGCTCAAGGTCATTCTTGGCAGTATCATTGGTGCCCACATGGAGAAGCAGGAAGGGGTAGCGATCTGAGGGCTTGATGAGTCTCGGCAGTCTCTCCGTCACATCGCAAATCATTACTTCTCACCATTTATATTGTGTCGGTATTTTGAGGGAGTGAGTGGAAGGTTAGGGACTCTGACTAGTGTAGTTTTATTGCAATATGGGCAAAGTGTAACAGAATCTCTTTCTGGTTCTCATGAACTAGCATAATGCGGGGATGGTTCTAACACTGCCGAGGGAAGTTCTAAATGAAACTGGTTTTCATGTATTTTAAATATAAATTAAAACATTACTATTTAATCTTGGGTTTCACCAAAATCTGCACAGTTTAGTCATTTAAGCTTTCATTGTTTTTCATTAAAGTAAAATACAGTGCTGCTACCACAATGCTTTAGTTATGGTTGAGGAAGAACTTCTGATTTTATATCTCTTCCACCCACCCCCTCTCCCTCAAGCACTGCTAACAATTTTACCAGCAAGGTGCAGTTGGGGGGAGACAAGTGTCGACTTTTGAGGTGGGGCTTGGTAGTGAGAGTCTATGCTTGTCATTACGGTCTACATCAAATTTCTTCAGTTTGCAAGAAGTTTATAGTGAGCCCTGGAAACCTTCTGGGATCTGAAGTCAATCTGAGGTCTTTCTGGCTCATGAATGCTCACCAGTGATGGAAATTTAATTGACAATTCTGTCAATGAGGGAAGCAGAAAAGTCTAATTTCTGCTACCAAAAATTTCTTTTAGCATTATCCTGGCTGTGGCCACTTCCTGGCAATGTTTCAGACTTTTATATTTGGATATTTTAAACATTTCAGTATTCACTTTGCCAGTGTACACTGATTTGGAGGGGGGGGGGGAAGGGTTGTGCCTATCGTATGGGTTGGCTCTGGAGTAGTTATGATGCCACAGCATGGTGCACGCTAAGGTAATATAGCAGAGCAGCTGGTGTGGCTTTGAGGGACCTGTAATGAAAGAGAACAGGGACAAGCTTTAAATTTCGCACACCTGCCCAAGAGGTGCCCCTTGCACTGGAGATATTCTTGAGGGGGAGAATCCTACAGCTACTTTGTGGCCACTTTGTGCTAACATAGTCAGTGCAAATGGGGTGTAGGGCAACAGAGAATTTGGACATTAATGGGGTGTTCTATGCAACTAGAAGAAAATTACCATAAATGCTGCTTCTCTGACCAAGAACTCCAGTTTCCTTTAACAGCTAGATAACTTAGTCTTCAAGTTATACTATCAGGATGATTTTAAATTATCTTCTAATTATTCATCATATAAATCTCCATAATCCTCTTGAAAAACTGATCAAAAAGGATTAGGCATTAAGCATTTCTGTAACATTTGAGTCTAAACTTTGTTTTTTTCCAACACTTTTGGGTTATGACAAAGTCCAGCAGAGAGAGATACCACTTCTCAAATACACATTGATACACCCAAACCCTTTGTGCTGTGGGAGGGAAAGAATGAAAATATTAGTCTCACTGTTTACCACTTGTGTATCTTTAGAGGCTTGTCTTCCAACAGTAGAATTAATCAACACTTTATTAATACTTATGTCTGAAGTGCTAGCCCTCTTGAACTTCTGATGAAAGATCTCTCCAATGAATGTATGTTTTATGTTAAAATATGATACCATATTTGTATTGGGAACTAGGGATAAGAATTTTAGGTACATCTGTTATTCTGTGGTTCTTGGAGCATTTCTTAGTCACCACATGAACTCTTTCAATAGAATATATAACTCCCATAACCTCACATGTTTATGCATCTCATTGCTGATTGGAATCAGTCACACGCATTCTTGGGATAAAACTCTGCAAAGAGAATTTAACCACTTTTTTAAAATGTACACACAACACGCTCTTCACACAGAGGAACACTCATTCCAGGTACCAACACAAACGTACAAATCTGTAGCCTGGACATAAAATACTCCAAGATTCAGATTTCAGAGTTAGTCATGTGTGGATAATTTGCATATGGACGTCTGGTATTTGCACACCTGAGATGTATGCATAAAATACAAGTCCCTATCACTGAAAATCTGTCCGTAAGAGTAGAACCGTGTGTCAGACTTGCAATAGCAAGTATTCTCATGTTAGAAAAAATAGATGAGACCAAACATCTGATATCTTGCAAAATATGATTGCGATTGGAAGTATTAATAGTAATTCAGTGAATTGTCTGAGTGAAGTGGTAACAAACAAAATTAAATGAGATTTTTAGCTAAGCAGCGGACTTCATTGGCATTCATATATTGGGAGAGACACTTCACTGAACCAGATTTGCTTATTAGATACACCTTCCAGATTGACCTATAATCCATAAAATTGATATATAACAGTAGCTTCTCTTTTCCAGATGAAGTGGACTACAGTAACTTTGGGACCAACACGCTAACCAGGAAAAAGAAGGCTCTGGTGACTCTCCGCAATGACAACCTTCGCAGGCGTCCCCACATTAATATCAGCATGCCTCATGATTTTAGACCAGTGTCTTCCATCATTGATGTGGACATTCTTCCTGAAACGCACAGAAGAGTGAGGCTCTATCGACACGGGTGTGAGAAACCATTAGGATTTTACATCCGTGATGGGACCAGTGTGAGAGTAACTCCTCATGGACTGGAAAAAGTACCTGGTATTTTCATCTCTCGTATGGTTCCTGGTGGCTTAGCAGAGAGCACAGGATTGCTGGCTGTTAATGATGAGGTCCTGGAAGTTAATGGCATTGAAGTGGCTGGGAAAACTCTTGACCAAGTAACGGACATGATGATCGCCAACAGCCACAATCTTATTATCACTGTGAAGCCAGCAAACCAAAGGAACAATATTATCCGAAGCAGTAGGATGTCTGGCAGCTCAGGCCAGTCCACAGATAGCACAGCTAGTCACCACAGCTTGCCTTCTTCACACATGCTGCAAAACTTCCACCCTGATGAGATGGAGAGTGATGAGGAAGCTGACATTGTCATTGAGGGTGGTCTGGACCCACAGCACATTCCCAAATTGCACAGCTTCCCCACTAGTAGTCTCTCCCGAATCAATGGCAGCAGTCTTAGCCACAGACTTCAGAGAGACCTGGCTCTCAACAGTAACTCTGGCCGAGAAAGCAATGGTAACATCCACAAAATACTAAGCTCCTTAAAAACTGATCCCCGACATAGTTTGGTTATCCCTAGAGGAGGCATTGAAGAGGATGGAACTGTGATTACACTTTAGTGGCAGTTCCTGTACTTAGTGTTTTCAGTCTTAAATGCCAATTGGAACAAATTGGACTCTTGCAACCCCTGACGCACAGAATGAGAGAAGCTACATTCGTATAGACCCCATGGGTGTGAAAAATGTTACTTTCTAGGAAACATGGTTTTGGGGATTAGACGTAAAACTGTTACTGCAAATTCTGAAAAATAGTATAAATGTATAGTTTGTCCCAGTTTTAAAATGAGAGAGCAAATGGAAGCACCAAATCTAAAATTACTTTCAGTTGACACAAACTTCAGAAAAAATCCCACGGGCTAGGAAACGGCTCTTTTGGGTTCGCGTGGATTTTTGAGAATAGTAACGGACATGTCAGTTTGGAGTGGGGTCTTTTTTTAAACTGGTCAGAGAAAAACACAGTTTTCTCTTAAAATATTAAAAGTTCATGACAATTGATCAGTCCTCCTATTATTACATACTGGTCTTCCATTAACTTTTGTTTACACAGATTATTTGCCGTGTTATGTCTAATCTGGACAAACTCTATATAAAGTAGCCATTTCCTACTCTGGTGGTAGCAATGTTGGGGAAGCGCTGCATTTACACTTTCCAAACAAAACTTTGACCAAATGAGATGAGATGTGTATATATGTGTAATTTTTTTTAAAAAGTCTAAGAAAGAGGCATAGAGGAGGATGTTGATACCATCATTCCTTTTAGATCAGCACCACCTGCTGGTCAGTGGCAGTACTGTCTGAATTATAACATTTTTGTATATTAGGTTACTGTATGTGAAAAGGAAAATAGATTTACCTAGAGGAATTTTAACTGACTCCAGCACCATCATGTGAAAAGCGCATTATTTTTTAAAAATATTTATTAGTCACTAAAATTGGTAATTTTCTTGTCTGTTTTCATCATCTCCATCTCTTGGTAACATAAGTAGTATGAATTTAGAGAACACAAGCCAGAAGGGTAACAAAATATGAATGACTTAAATACATATTACCACCATGTCTTAGACTACATCACTGATGGAAAGAGCTTTTTGCTGTGTTTTAGGGGCAACTTGAATCCACAAAGACTTTAGCTGCAAAAGGCTGCCTGTCTACAGTACACTATTTGAAGGATACTGGCTGACTTCCTAGCCTATCTCTGAACAGTTTGTTCAATATTTCAGACACTGATGCATCAGAGTGGAATCTGCCATGTTGTGTAGGGATTTAAGAGCTACTAACTTGGGAGTCAATACCTGGACTTATTACCCAAAGGAAACCATTTTGCACCCAATTGTTTCTCATCTCCAGAAAATGCCACAAATTGTTAAAATGGTCTAATCTAAAATATTTTTTGATATCTTCAACAGTTTAAGGAACAAATATAATTGTCTTACAATGTATTTTTCTACTTTTAGCTGTGTCATTTTCTTTTTTTTTTAACTTTGTAGTATTGTGTATTAAAGCTTTTCTGGTTTTTTTTTAATGTGGTGGAATGGGTATTTCTTTTAATATTACACTGGGTTTGAAAACTTGGACCACTTAGGTTTTAACAAGGTGCAGTTCTGGACTTGGAAGGTGTATGTGGATTCTCACTCTAATTTTTAAAAATACAAATGAGCAACTGTTACTTTATTAACACAATGTTACACTGTTCTCTGCCAGATATGCTTGAGGACATTGAATTAAATCTGTAATTTTTTGGATAGTTTAAAGCTTCTTTAATATTGTTTTTTTAACATTCTCTCCTGTTTGCTGTGTCAGTTTGAGAGATGTGTACCTATTTTGGTCAGGTCAGCAAGAATGGAACATTGATCCTGTGACAACCATCTCTTTCAATGACTTTATTTGTATGCTGGCAGAGGTAGCCATATTTTAGCTGACGGATATTGGTGCAGTAGACAGTTTCCTCACTGTACCATTGTATGTTTCAGTCACCAGACCAGTTTATCAGTATAAAAGTAGTTTTATTTAAAGGTATACTGTGCTCTGAGTAAGAGGGTTCTGTCTGGCTGAAGTTTTATTTTCTCCAGCTAATAATGGCAGGTTGAGCAATGTGACTAGTCATGGATTACAAATTGGGATCGCTCTTTGCGTGGCTTTCAATTTAAATGTCATCAACACTGGGGCTGGCACGTACTCTAGTAACTTGCACTGCACCCTTCTTTCCTCCCCTTTCCTACATCTGTCAGTAGAAAAGTCTGACTCTTCAGTCATGTCAAACCAGTTGGACTCTAGTTTCTGGTCACACTTGTGTTGGGGGGACGTTTGTTGCTCTGTTCCTCAGTGGACCCTCTGTGCTCATGTGTCCACAGCAGACTGTTCTGATTTCTGTTGGGTTGGGTTTTCCCTCAGAGATGACCTTTCCTTTATTGAGGGATGCCACTGTTGCAGTTCTGATTCCCCTGGAAGGAGAGTAGTTTGCTCTGTCATCCACAGGTCTGTTTTCAAGTCACATATTTTCCCTAGAGAAATGGGATTGCTCTGACTTCCCAGAAAACACCTATGACACTTATGTCTTATATGATGCCATGGTGTAGACTGCTTCATGAGAGTACAAATAAAGTGCATTTGGAGAAACATCTGAAGAGGAGTCTTGGAGCCCCTCTGAGTAAAACACTACTTTGTCACGGGTAGATGATGCTATAAGTAAAGTTCACTACACTGTCTACAAAATACTAAAATAAAGGATAAATCTTCCCAAATCTCTCAATTATTTCTGTTTGTTAAAATATATATTAGATAAAAACTTACATCAGGAACTTCAGTCACATTTCCATGCAGACTGATTGGCATGAGTGGAGGTACTTTTATTTGAAGTCCAGTTACAACTGCAGAGTAACTGAATACTTTTGTTATAATGGATCCTTAGCACCAATGGATACCTAAATTGTCATCAGGCTTTCAAGCAAACACCTCAATGAGATGAATGATACCTTAACTCTTTTTTCTGGGAAGTATCTACAGGTCTGTGCTTCATTTGCATCAGTTATTATATGACTGTGTGTTCTCTGACTTGATCAAAACTCTTGCATTTTTAGTGTAGATGGGACTTTAGGCACCTGTCCCTGAATGGTGCTAAAGCTTTGGACTAATTGTACCCAATTTGCTCTAAACCTTACGTTTACATACTACTTCAAGATGAATGAGTTGGTATGGTTCTGATTCCAGAAAAAACTTCTGCAAGTGGAGAAAGTGGAGAAGCCAAGACTGTGTGTTTCAATTTAAACTTTTCAGCAAGTGGCCTTCCAGCATTAAAGGATATTACCTCTGAAATGGAAGTATTTAACAATAAGAGTGACTGAGGTAACAGAGATAACTACATTCTCCTTCAAAGAAGCTTCCACAAATTTGGATGTATCAGAAGCCAGCCAGATTGACTCAGATGGAAAATCATATCAACTTAGTTGAAGGTAGTGCATAGTTCTTACAAGGAAAGTCCTAGCCCATGTTACCTCATTACGGGCTAAAATTAAGGTTCTAGGAGCTGACTCTGTCATTCTCATTTTGGCCTGTGAACACATACAGCTGAGGGATACTAACCGCTTGAAATCCATTTCAAAAATGGAATTAAAAGCAGTTTCAGGTATTACCGCTCAGAGTTCCACCCCATCACCAATGTCTGTAGTTTGTCGTGGTCTCTTTTTAAAATAGCTTTTCTCTTCCACTGTTGGTCCAGGAAAGATGCACACACATGAAAATCTCTTGACTGTGTACAAGAAGTCTGAAACTGACTATGTGAAGTTATAACAAATGTCCTATGTAAACAAACTGGAAAAGTAGAAGAAAAAAGACTTCTCAACTTTCTGTTATGCAAGTGTTAGGTGTTAACTGTAATCAACAGTTCTAGACAGAGGTGACTTTCTCTTTTAAATTGAGGATGTCTCTTTAAGCAAACTTGAGCTCAGTTGCTACTCTAATGGGACACCTCTAAGGAAAACTCAGTTAATATTGGCCCAGTCAGTGGATGATGGGCAGGTTTGGTTTGACTTTTTAACAGTATGTCCTGCTAGGGAGAAGTCTTAGTTCTAGTGCCAGGGAAGGCTCTCATCCTTTACTAATATGACACCCATCTTTTCAATAGATTTAAAAAAAAAAAAAAAAGTCTAACAGCTGTTGAGTGAGGCTTTTGTAGACCTTTCCATGGACAGTTTTGTGATAGCATATCAATTGTTGAGGACAGGATGGAAACATCTGTGTGTCTCAGGTACCACATGAGATTGATGGCTATGGGGTGGGGCTAGGTAGTTGGAAGCTTCTCAGCTTGATAGCCACTGAGAATTTAGTGTGTGGTTATGTAAAAATAGCGTGTTACTTTGCATATCTGCACCCTGTGTGTTCACGGTATGTCTGCTTAGTTAACTAAAACAAGTGAGTTTTTTTACTTCTGTTAGAATTGAAGTAGCTCTTGCATATCCATACAATCTCTTCAGTGCTAACTGCTTCAACAACTCCTCAGCAGAACTGCCAGTTAAATTCTAAATGATGATCTGTATAACTAATGCTGATGAAAGTGGAAGAAACGATACAGCTTGCTTTTCACATATTAGGCTGAGTTTAGAAGTGACTGAAAAATCATCTTTTTGCCTGGTAAACTGAGCAAACAAGATAAGGATGTCAGATATTTTAATCATTTACCTAACTCCTCTTCAAACAAGATTTTAAATTCAAAGATCCTAGCTAGGATTGGCTGAAATGTCATGTGACATCAGGATATTTCTACTATTGACCTTGTTCTTGCTATTCAAAGTTACTGATGTCTGTTAATTATTAACTATCTATTGCATATGCATATTACCGGATTCGGACTGAATCATCAGCCATCAACAATGGTATGTTCCTGTCCCTTATCTTAAGTTTCAATATTGAATGAAAGCTTTTGTTTTTGTTTTTTAAATAAACCAGTTGCTCAAGCGTCCTTTTTGCCCTGAGTTAAATCACTTGAGAAACTAAGCACACTTGTCTAATCTTTTTCCTTCTAGAAAGAATACTGTTTGGGAAGAGGTGGGGTGAAAAAGAAAAAAAAACATTGTGAATACGTATCAGATGGAATATGTAAAATTGATTTTGTACCCTTTGTTTTGCTTTTGTGTGATGATGCATAAAGGCTTGAAGTTCTTTATTAAAAAACAAGGACATTTGTTAGAAAGTAGGACAGTTTGCCCTCCCTTTCTTTTGCTGGAGGATCTAGAAAAGTGGAGTAGAAGCAAGAGCTGCCTTAGAAAGTTCAGTCAATGCAAGTTACACTGGCGTATAGGAGCCAAACGTAGAATGTCATTTGTGTGCATCTCCATTGGGATGCTTGCATCTGTGCTGTGTCTCCTCACCATGAGTAGTTGCAACATAAAACGTGGTACACAGCAGGCAGGTATCCCATTGTGTCCTGTGATGCTATCTGCCTCAATGCCTTGTGGGATACCACTGGTTCACCCAGGGACTTCTGGGAGTTAGGGGTGAAGTTCCCACCATGCCACTTTGTTCATCCCATAATGCCTATTCTGTCCCATAACTATTGTGCCTTTTTTTTTTTTTAAACTCCCACAGTCCTGAGCACCACTTTTTGGTCCCCATAGCTCAGTGCAGTTTTCATGAGTGTTGCTAATACAGATGCATGATTCTCCTGTGTTTGCAGAACTGAAGCAAGTACTATTGCAATGGGACGGAGATGATGGGGAGACGTTCCACCAAAATAACTGGATAGTACTATGACAAAAACATGCCAGGTTGCTCCTGCCATTCATGGAGCTGCTCCATAGTCTATTGTTGCTTCTGGGCCTGAGAAATTAGCACTGATTGGTGGGCTATCACAGTCATGCAGATTTGGGAATAACAAGCAATAGCTTCAGAATTTTTGCATGCAAAAGGTGAATTGCTGGATCTGTGTGGTGAGCTTGCCCCCAGCTCGAGGACACCAAAATGAGAATAGTATTGACAGTGGAGACGTGAGTGGTGCTCATGTTCTGGAAGCTTGCAATGCTGGAGTGCTACTGATCAGTGGGCAATCAGTTTGGAGTTGGAAAATCCACCGTGGGGGCCCATTGGTCCTCCAAGTATATACGGCCATTAATCATCTGCTATCTGTGACTGTGACTCTTGGTAATGTGCAGGAAATAGTGCATGCATTTGTAGGCACAGGGTTCCCTAACTGCAGTGGAGCAGTAGATGGCATATACATCTGTATTCTGGAACCACCCCACCTTGTCACTGAGTATGTCAACAGGGATATTTTTTCCATGGTCATGCAAGCACTGGTGGATCGCTCAGGATGCTTCACTGATGGAGAAGCTGGTCAAGTAAAGGGGACAGGCACAGAAAGCCCAGCAGTGAGTGGTGTTCCAAAGCTGCCCTGGCCACTATGCTGCTACCCTATTTACTTCAGTGATCCCAGCTAGGGTTGCCAACCTAAGTTCTCTCTAAGCAGCACGTCCACTGCCTATTAAGCCCTGTGCAGGGCCGCAGTCAGAGAAGAGGCCCCCCTCCCTTGGCCCGGCCCCAGTGTCCACCTGCCACAGCCGGGGGGGGGAGAGGTGCCCCTCCCCCAGCTCTGAGATGCTGCAGTGAGAGAAGGCTGGGGGGGAGTCCTCTCTCCCCACTGCAGCCCCAGAGCAGCCTGTACCCCTCACCCCAACCCTCTGCCCGAACCCAGAGCCCCCTCCCACTCCTCAAACCCATCATCCCCAGCCCCACCACCTTCATATTGGTGCACATAACAAAATTCATGTGATGTGTCACAATCACCTCTGTATTGGTGCACATAACATTATTCCACATGTGTGGGAAAAATTAGAGGGAACACTTAACTCTCTGGGAATTAAAGATTAATCTTTAAAGATTATGTAATGTGATGAAACCTTCAGGAATATGTCCAATGAACTCATTGGAGAGAGGCAGCGGAAGAAGTAAGACTGCTGCCTCTAAAATGTTTGGAAGGGGACTGCAGAGCATGTCCATGGAAGTTTTAAGAGCTTTCGAGGACAAAAGGGACATCACTATTCCAAGTACTTGGCGTAGCTCTCACTGCCTCGATAAGCAAACTGACGACTGGAAAAGGGGATACCAACTTCTACTTCTGCCAAAGCAAAGAAGGCTGATCTGGTATGAACTATGTAATTAGACTTCCAAACTATTTTTGGGAATGTATTCTCTAACAGTATTTTGTAACATCAATGAAATAATCAAGTCACTGTCTTTGATCTCAGTAAAGTTGTGGGTGGGATGGATGCCAGTTTGAAATATCAGAGAGGAGTGGGGGGGGGGGGGCAGTAGCACCAGAACCAGGGAGGCTAGGGCCCTTGCACTTTTTGCTGGAGTGAATGCCCCACCCTTCCACTCCTCTTCTCTTCTGCAGGGCCCCCCCCGGGGGGCAGCATGGAGCCTGGGCAACTATGGGAGCCACACAAACCCTCCAGCTGCTCCCCACAGCTCTCACCAACCTAGCGGTGCCTGTATAAGAAAAAGACCCAAATATTGGGACTGTCCCTTTAAAATTGGGACATCTGGTCACCCTACACTGACCCAGCTCTAGCCGGGCGGGGGCCTCGGAGCTTCAGCCCAGCCATAAGAGCCATGCCATGGGCAGCTCTGGGGCGTCGTAGACCCTCCACCTGTCCTGGGCATCACTGTGGACACAGGCTGGGAGGGAGTGGCTGCTTTCAGTGGGCCCCCTGCACAGGTGGAAGGTGTGCTGCGTCTCTCCACACCTGGCCATGCGGGTCTTAGCAGGGCCAGGCTGTGGCTCTGTCATGGAGTCACTGGGAGTTGCTCTGGAACTACTTCATACAAAGCCAGTCAGGACTCTGGGGGAGCCTCTTCTCTCTGAGCATACTGTCACAAGGCAAGAAGCTTACACAGCTTCGACCTTCCTGGATCTGACCTCTGAGCATTCAGTATCCCCTTCAACACTGTTCGCTTCCCACAGCGAGTCTGCCTGGGCAGGGCTCCTTGGGAAGCCAGAGGTCCCTGCACCCCAACTCCACAGTCAGATGTGACTCTCAGCCAGCCAGTAAAACAGAAGGTTTATTATTCAACAGGAACACAGTGTAGAACAGAACTTGCTAACACAGAAATCAGTGACTTTCAGCCATGTCCATCTTGGTGAGTCCTGGGCTAGATGCCCTGGACTCCCCCTCTTCCAGTGCCCCCAAGCAGACTGCCAGCTTCCAGCGACCTGACTTCAGACACCCCCATTGCTCCTCCTCCTTGTCTTTGTCTCACTTCCTGGGCAAAGAGTCACCTGGTCACATCCCCCTCCTGCATCTCAGGTTATGAAGGGCACCGGTCATGGCATATGTGCTAACAGCTGGAGCAGCCTCACCTACCCCAGAGGTCTCAGCAAAAGTCACACACCCCTATTCCCAACACCGAGGCACTACTGCACAGGGAAACTGAGGCACACACAGTATTCATGCAAAACAGTAAACCTCACATAAGCTCAATAGTAAGGCTCACAGACGCTCACATACACCAGAACAAGGGAATGTCCCCACTTCGTCGTCTCTGCCTCCTTTGAGACCAAAATGAGCAGGGTCACTCAGGGTTTCCCAGGACTAGGCCCTTGTCCAGTTCCTTCTTCAGCGTGCAGAGAGCCCTCTGGCACTGCCTGGTCCAGACCAGCTTGTCTGGTTTACCCTTGTCTGACACAGAGCTAAAGTTGGGCACAAAACTCCAGTAGTGCCCCACCATCCCAATAAAGGTCTTGGCCTGTTCCTTAGTCTGGGAAGCAGACCACTCTCTGATTGCTTCCATCTTGGCCAGCTCTGGCTTTAGGCATCCGCTCCACACCTCTGCCACACACACCTTGCTCTTACCAGCTTTTACAGTCAGCCCTAGAGGCGACCCAACCCCCTCCTTCCCTGGTCCTCCCAGGTCTGGTTAATGACACAAATATCATCAATGTCTGCTAGGGTGAAATTCTCCATCCCTGTCAGTAACTGATCCACCTGGTGCTGGCAGGTGACTGGTGCCTCCTTGAGGCCTAAAGGTAGAACCAGGGATTTGTACAGCCCCAAAGTGGTGACAAAAGCAGGTTTCAACCTGGCATCTCGTTCCAAAGGCACCTGCCAGTAGGCTGTGGTGAGATTCCTGATCCTGGGGTACCGAGTGCCCCCCCAATTTGTCTAGGATCTCGTCAGGCCTAGGTATGGGACAGGCACTAGACATGGTTTTGGCAATGAGCTTCCACTAGGCCACACAGAATCTGATTGACCCACCTTTCCTGGGGACCAGCACCACGGGAGAGGCCCCACGGCTGGTAGATGGCTGGATCATCCCTAAAGCCAGTATGTCTCTGACCTTTCTCTCCGGCACCTGGGCTGTGTTCCCATTTACTCTGAATGGGGAACACCTGATGGGAGGGCCAGCTCCTGTCTCCACACAGTGGACAGCTTGGTTAGCGAGTCCAGGACAGTTGGAAAACAGCTGTTGGTATGAATGCAGTGCCTCTCTGATCTCTGCCTGCTGAGCAGGTGTTAGCTGGTCAGAGAGAGTAATTGATTCCAGTAAGAGACCGGCTCCTGTCTCAGGAAAGAGACCCACCAGGGGATCTTCCCCCTTCTCCCACTGGCCACACACGGCCAGTACCAGCCTCTCCCTGTCACAGTATGGCTCCATTATGTTGACCTGGTCCCTTTAGTGGCTGTGAGTCTAGTTGGGCAGTTCCACCACATTGTTCTTCTCATTCAGCTGCTTGATGACCTTGAAGGGCCTGTCCAAGGCAGCTTGCAGCTTATTCTTCCTCACCAGGATGAGAATCTTCACCTGGGCTGAGCGGTCACACCAGACTTTCTGCCTCCCTTGGGCCCTGGCTAGGTTCACCCTGGCCAGACCCATGAGCTCAGCGAGCTTTTCCTGGAAAGTCAGTACATACTCCACACTGATTCTTCATCCAGGGAGGCCTTCCCCTCCACTTCGTCCCTCACCAAGTCCAGGGGTCCCTTCACTCCCCTCCCAAACAGCAACTGCAAAGGAGAGAACCCCATGGGTTCGTGGGGCACTTCCCGGTACGCAGGTGGGGTAAATACTTGTCCCAGTCCAGCAGATGCTGGCCTAGGAAAGTCTTCATCATCTTCAGGGTCCTATAAAATCTCTCCACCAGCCTGTTGGACTGAGGATGATATGCCGAGGCCCCGATGTGTCAGACCCCACACTTCTCCCACAAGCACTGGAGCAGGGTTGACATGAAGTTGGATCCCTGGTCTGTAAGGACCTCCTTGGGGAATCCCACTCTGCTGAAAACTGTCAGGAGCACATCCACCACACTGTCTGCCTCGATAAAGGACAGAGCCACGGCCTCTAAGTAACGGGTACCAAAATCCACCCCCACCAGAATGTATTTTTTCCCTACCCGGGTTGCCCTGCTGAGGGGCCACACTAGGTCCACAGCCACCCTCTGAAAAGGCTCCTCTGACAGGTAGGTGTCTCAAGGCTGTTTTATCCTTGTCCCGGGCCTTTTGCACCTCTGGACAAGACAGCCCTGGCTGGCAGCTGTCCCGCTCTGGCTGCGGTTCCCCACATTCAGCTGGGGTCGCCAATCCCCTGGGCTCAGCTTTGCCCCTGCTGTCCCTGTTAGGGCAGGCAGCGAACCCGCTGCTTTGCTCACAGCATTAGAGCCAACGTTAGCCACCTCCCCCGTGTGCAGGGCGGTGGGGAGTATCTCTCTGTCCTATTCAGCTCCAGAGCTCTGATTACAGACAGGCAGGTATCCTGAGCTTAGCAGCTCCTCCCCACTGCCAGCCAGGTCATTTGCATTTTCACTGACTGCTTCAGTCTCAGCCAATGGGTTCCCTGGATTCAAATTCAAATCCTCAGCTGTTATTGGAGTAGGGCCTGGAGCCTGTCCCAAAGAGACAGTCATCCCCCACCAGGAGGTCACAGCCGATATCTTGGAGAACCTCAACTACCAGCCAGCACGACCCCTCCTGTGTGTGCACGGCCATCTGAGTCATAGGCAGGGAGAGTGGCTTCATCCCTGGTACCTTCACCCAGGTCCCACAGTCCTGCAGCAGCTGGTGAGGCTGCAGCACCCGGGGCCTGACAACAGCTCTCTGTCACAGGAATGTCTTCGCATTGACCACCACCTTCCACTCCTACTGGGGGTCCGAGGGGCCTGAACACAGGAGAGTACACACAGACATATATGCTAGGGCCAGGAGTGAGAGCAAGTCTGCCACCCCCACACATCCCCAATCTGGCTAAACAGCTCTATGGCCTTGGGACCCAGGAAGGGGACCCAGGAAGGGGGCTAGACACCAGAGCCTTTCCGCAGGGCCAGCCTGGTTCCAATTGTAAGACTGCTCAAAAGCTGTGAGACAGGTATCTATATCTCCCCCGTCCTTAACCTGGGGCAGCAATTTAATGTTGAGGTCCATCTCCACTCACCCTGGAGGGGTCCTTCTGCCTCTCGGCTCAGCCATCGCCAGTTCATGCTGCCGCTGTCTCTCCTGCTGTTCTGCTTCATACCTTCCCTGTCTCTCATGGTCCTCTGACTCCTTCCGTCTCAGATCCATCAACAGGGAACCCGGTGGAGACTCCCTGAAGGTCGGGGACATGGGTCTCCAGGATGGCCGGCTGCTTCCAGCCTCTCTCGTGGCCCCAGTTGGGTTAGGAACGGGTGCAGACCCGAGGGCTGCCTGGCTGTTCCCAGCCTCTCTCATGCCCCCAGCTGGGTCAGGATCTGGCTCCTTAGAGTGATCCTCCTCTTTCAACTGAGCAATCAGCTGTGCCTTAGTGAACTTTCCAGTGCACGTCCCTTTTTCTCTCTCTGCACAGCTCTGCAATCTCCTTCTTAAGGAAATGGTTATAGGCTATCTCCATGCTGTTCCCAAATGGTCACTGACTTCCAGGCCTGTGCTCTCTCAGCTCCCCACGGTCTCTGGGAGGAACCCCTTCGGTGCGACAGCCCTTCTCAGGGGTCCACTCTCTGTTGGGGTTAACCCATATGCTCTTCCTCCTCCTGGAACCGCACCTCTCTGAGCCTTCAGCATGTCTGTCTCTCCGTAATCCCCCTTCGTTCTACTGCTCCCTAGTCACTTACAGGATGCTCCGTCCACGGGATGCAGTTTATCCCAGTGCTGCCACCAGTTGTCATGGAGTCACTGGGCAAGGTTCCGGAACTATTCCATATGAAGCCAGTCAGCACTCTAGGGGAGCATGCCTCCTCTTGCTGAGCATACTGTCACCAGGGCAAGAAGCTTACACAGCTTCGACCTTCCTGGATCTGACCTCTGAGCATGCAGCATCCTCTTCCACACCGTGCGCTTCCTGCAGTGAGTCCGCCCAGGCAGGGCTCCTGGGGCCAGAGGTCCCTGCATCCCAACTCCACAGTCAGATGTGACTCTCAGCCAGCCAGTAAAATAGAAGGTTTATTATTCAACAGCAACGCAGCATAGAACAGAACTCATTAGCACAGAAATCAGTGATTTGCAGCCAAGTCCATCTTCGGGAGGCCTGAGCCAGATGCCCTGGACTCCTCCTCTTCCAGTGCCCCTAAGCAGACTGCCAGCTTTCAGCAACCTGACCTCAGACACACCTGTTGCTCCTCCTCCTTATCTCGTCATGCTTCCCAGGCAAAGAATCACCTGGTTGTCACTTGGATGCATCCCCGTCCTGAGTCTCCGGTTATCAAGGGCACTGGTCATAGCATACATGCAGGCAGCTGGAGCAGCCTCACCTGCCCCAGAGGTCTCCGTCAAAATCACACATCCCTGTTCCCACCACTGAGGTATTAGTGCAGCACACAGGGAAACTGCAGCACTCACAGTATTCATGCAAAACAGTAGAACTCACGTAGGCTCAATAGTAAGAGAAAATACAACATAACAAGGGAAAATCCCTGCTTTCTCTCAGGCTCTGAGGCCCCCTCTACCCTGCAGAGTGGGGAAGAGCTGCACGAGCAAGGGAACCCTGCAGAGTGGGGAGTCTGGGTCCCTCCATCTGCCCTGGTGAGCCTGCTGCTGATCCCTGTCATACACCTTTGCCAGAACTTCCCCAGGCAATCTGCTTCTAGAAGTTGATGTTTCTGTGGCTATTCCTAGCTGTGCTTGCAGACTCTTTTACGCACAGGCCCAGGAGATACACTCCTGGGTGGGGCAGGCAAGCAGTATTGGATCTGGTAGCTATGTGTTCATGAGGCTAGCATGATCGGACGGTCAGATGTAAACAACAAAGGTGAGGTGATGTTTGCTTGCCATGATGGACAATCAGGAAGAGCCATTTGAAAGATACATAGGTGTCTTTAAAGGGGTGAAAAGAAAAGGAGGACTTGTGGCACCTTAGAGACTAACAAATTTATTTGAGCATAAGCTTATGCTCAGATAAATTTGTTAGTCTCTAAGGTGCCACAAGTCCTCCTTTTCTTTTTGCGGATACAGACTAACATGGCTGCTACTCTGTAACATTTAAAGGGGTGGGCGTCTTGTGAGGTCTGGCTTGTGAAGTCCAAAACTGTGACTGCAGCTGCTGTCGCAAGGTCAGAGGAATTGTGGTATAGCAGCTGGTGGAGGACCATTAGGCTCAATACAAGTCACACAGATTGACAGAGCCAGAAGAGTACCCAGAAGTCACCTACTACAGGACAGGCCTAACAAAGAAAATAACAGAACGCCACTAGCCATCACCTTCAGCCCCCAACTAAAACCTCTCCAACGCATCATCAAGGATCTACAACCTATCCTGAAGGACGACCCATCACTCTCACAGATCTTGGGAGACAGGCCAGTCCTTCCTTACAGACAGCCCCCAACCTGAAGCAAATACTCACCAGCAACCACACACCACACAACAGAACCACTAACCCAGGAACCTATCCTTGCAACAAAGCCCGTTGCCAACTGTGTCCAAATATCTATTCAGGGGACACCATCACAGGGCCTAATAACATCAGCCACAATATCAGAGGCTCGTTCACCTGCACATCTACCAATGTGATATATGCCTTCACGGGCCAGCAATGCCCCTCTGCCATGTACATTGGTCAAACTGGACAGTCTCTATGTAAAAGAACAAATGGACACAAATCAGACGTCAAGAATTATAACATTCAAAAACCAGTTGGAGAACACTTCAATCTCTCTGGTCACTCGATTACAGACCTAAAAGTGGCAATACTTCAACACAAAAACTTCAAAACCAGACTCCAGCGAGAGACTGCTGAATTGGAATTAATTTGCAAACTGGATACAATTAACTTAGGCTTTAATAGAGACTGGGAGTGGATGGGTCACTACACAAAGTAAAACTATTTCCCCATGTTTATCCCCCCTCCCCCGCACTGTTCCTCAGACGTTCTTGTCAACTGCTGGAAATGGCCAACCTTGATTATCACTACAAAAGGTTCCCCTTCTCCCCCCCCACTCTCCTGCTGGTAGTAGCTCACCTTATGTGATCATTCTGGTTACAGTGTGTATGGTAACACCCATTGTTTCATGTTCTCTATGTATATAAATCTCCCCACTGTATTTTCCACTGAATGCATCCGATGAAGTGAGCTGTAGCTCACGAAAGCTTATGCTCAAATAAATTTGTTAGCCTCTAAGGTGCCACAAGTACTCTTTTTCTTTTTAACCGTATGGAGTGGAAATCTATCAACTTCATGAAAAAACTCATACAGATACAGACAGACATCATCTTCCTTTCCAAATGCAAACAGATGGACATCATACCAAAAGGACTGAAGGTAAAAAATCCATTACAATCTACATACCACACAGACTATGCTGACAGCTTGGGCCACACGCTCTCAAAGAAACTGTGGAACCACCTGATGAACATCCTCTACAGCAAACAGGGAAAGATTAAGAATGAGCTCTCAAAATTGGATACTCTCTGTCAAGGTTCCTTCCCACTCTGAACTCTAGGATACAGATGTGGGGACCTGCATGAAAACCTCCTAAGCTTACTTTTACCAGCTTAGGTTAAAACTTCCCCAAGGTACAAACTATTTTACTTTTTGCCCTTGGACTTTCGCTGCCACCATCAAACGTCTAACTGGGTTTATTATTGGGAAAGAGTCATTTGGAAACATCTTTCCCCCCAAAATCCTCACCAAAACCTTGCACCCCCCTTCCTGGGGAAGGTTTGATAAAAATCCTCACCAATTTGCATAGGTGAACACAGACCCAAACCCTTGGATCTTAACAACAATGAAAAACAGCATTCAGTTTCTTACAAGAAGAATTTTAACAGAAGAAAAAGTAAAAAGAATCACCTCTGTAAAATCAGGATGGTAAATACCTTACAGGGTAATTAGATTCAAAACATAGAGAATCCCTCTAGGCAAAACCTTAAGTTACAAAAAGACAAAGACAGGAATAGCCATTCCATTCAGCACAGCTTATTTTCTCAGCCATTTAAAGAAATCATAATCTAATGCATATCTAGTTAGATTACTAAGTTCTAAGACGCCATTCCTGTTCTGTCCCAGGCAAAAGCATCACACACACAGACCCAGACCCTTTGTTTCTCCCCTCCCCGCCCCGGCTTTGAAAGTATCTGGTCTTCTCATTGGTCATTTTGGTCAGGTGCCAGCGAGGTTATCCTAGCTTCTTAACCCTTTACAGGTGAAAGGGCTTTTCCTCTGGCCAGGAGGGATTTTAAAGGTGGTTAGCCTTCCCTTTATATTTATGACACTCTCATAAAAAACCAACCTTCCACACAAACTTCCTCATGGCTGGACTTTACAAAAACTAGACAAGTCATTTACAACACACTTTGCTTCGCTACAAAATAAAAAGGACACTAAACTATCTAAACTATTACATGCCGCAAGGTGCCACAACAGTGGTTCCCTTAACCCACCCAGCAATATTGTTAATCTATCCAACTATACTCTGAAACAAGGTCTACATATTCTCGTTGTCAAGCTAAGTAGATCAGCGATGGCTCTATAGGGCAGGGAAATGGTGTTGCATGGCTGGGGGAGGTGCTTCCCTTGCTGAGAGGCAAATTTTGGAGTAGACTGTTGTGCAATTCCCTTAACACAAGTCAGCTCAGGTGCACCTAACTCTGTAGCAAAGGCCAGGTTTACCCTTCCAGATGGGTTGGAAGACGTGGGTTTTTTTGTTTTTTAAAAGGGGCTACTGTAGTACTACCTCCCATGCATGTGCTGTGAATGTCAGGGAGCTCACTGGTCTGATGTGGCCTGGCAATTCCTCACTGCTACTTGTTCTTTGTCTTCCAGCTAGATTAGCTTGTTAACGAGCCGGTGAGTTAAAGGCTGAAATGCTTGGAGTCTGAAGGGGCAGTGCTCCTGGATGTGCAGCTAGCTCTAGGGGCCCCCAGCGCTGGGTGGGCGGAGGAAAAAGCAGCAGCGAGTGCCACACCCTCCGACCCCTACAAAAGCAAAGCAACTAGCCAGAGGCAGCAGAAGGCCTTGGGCAATGGGGCAGAGCCAGGCGCTCCCAGCTCCTGTACGGCCGCCCCCGTTTGCTCTGCGAGCGGCAGGGAAAGGCCAGCTCCTGGCCATGCTCCGCTGCAGTCTGGGCGTCCCGCGCGCCCAACACCAGCCACGCGCCGGGCGCCAGTCACGTGGCTGCCTTCCCACCCCAGCATCTCTCGCCACCCTCCGCCCCGCCCACGCCTAAGCCGCCTGCGCAGACTCCTCCCCTCGCTTCACCTCTGGGCTTGACCCTGCAGGGCTGCCGTTGAGAGGCCGTTTGCGACCCCCCTCCACGTCCCCACGTGAACTGCGGGCGGGAGGGGCGGCCGCAGGATGGAGGAGGTGGCGGAGCCGCCGGGCGCTTGGCTGAGCGGGGACAGCGGCAACGTCTCGCAGAGCCCCAGCAGCGCGTCGGGCATCGGGGAGGAGGGCGACCCCCCGGAGCTCCTGCTCAGCCGCGCCGCTGCCGACTACTCCGCCTACCTGCTCCCGGCTGGGGTCGACTTCTGCGCGCAGGTGAGAGGGGGCGGGGCGGGTTGTTCCCTGCGTGCACCCGTAGCGAGGCCTGCTCGCGCTACGGGGGCCGCGCTGGGGGGTGGGCTGATACCCGCGTGCGGGCCGGGGGCCTCGCGTGGCTGCGCCGCCCCCCGGCGTCGAGACAGAGACCGAGGCCGGAACCCGGACCGGACACTCACCCTGACGCCCCTATGGCTCGGGGGGGGGGGGCGCATGGGCAGCTCCCGCCTCGGAGCTGGCCGCTCGCCCCCTGCTGCCTTCCCTCGGGGGGGCCGCGTCAGCAGCAGAAGTTGAACTTGGGCGGGGCGGGTGTCTCAGTTTTTAAAAACTAAAATACCGAGTTTTTCTGGGTTTGTTTTTGTTTTTCCCTCACTTATTAAAAAGCCGCTTTGTTTATTTTGTGGGGCAAACCCGGAGTTCGGCTGAAGCTGGGCCTGTCCAGGGCGGGTCTCCACTGGAAAATAAGGCGGCAGGGGGCCCGGTTTAGTCGAAACCAAAATTTAGAGAGAAAAATCTAAAGCCAGAGGTTACTTACTGGTGGGCCTGTTGTGCTGGGCGCTGCACGCCCATGTAAAGTGCAGCAGAACCGCTGTTTTAAGAACCATTTTGGAGATTGAGTTCATCAAATCGGGAAATTGGATTTTTCAGAATCCCCGTAGGTTGGGGGCAGGAGTTGCCAGTGCTGGGTGTTGCTTTCACCGCCCCTTAAAGCGTGGGGCGAAGGGACTGCCAGTGCCTTGGAGGCATCCGACTGTCAAGGGATGTTGACTTTCATTTTGTGGTTATTTGTGTTCTTCCATCTGGTAGACTGGTTTGTATAACTGGTCATTTGTAACATTAATGTTTGTACATTTGAAGTTCTGCCGTTTATAGAAAGTACATGTAAAGATGTGGTCTCTGTCTCACAGATAGTTTAAACTCACAATCTGCATTAAGAACCAGCAAGCACTGGCCTTGAAGGTACATCAGCACATTTAATCAGTCACTGTCAAGAGACCTTTTAAATTGTTAGTGTCACAACCAGTGTTTCAGATCTCTGTAATACTCCAGAGGAAATTCTGTGCCAGGGAATTCTGAGCACAGTATTTTAATATTCTGCAAATTTTTGTCAGTAAATAAATGTAGAGACTCCAGCATGCCAGTGGAGAGCACAGGCCACTGGCTGCACAGAGGTGGGGAATTACCCTGTGGCCTCATGCCCCCAGACGTGGACTCTGTGGTAAGGCTGCACCTAGCCCTGACACAGTGCAAGGGCCAGGCCTGTCCCAGAAATACCCTGGGGCCCTGCCCCCTCTGCACCAGGTGTGGGCAAGCAGGCTCAACCCAGCTTGATCCAAGTGGGGGGGGAGAGGGTTCTGGATGGGGCATTCTGGGTGTGGGTGGCTCAGTGGGGGGATCTGGGTACCAGGGATGGATCTGGGTGCATGGGGGCTTGTTGGAGGGTGCCAGGGACAATCGGACTCTGCAGGGGGGTCGAGGTGAAGGTGTTTGGGGCTCAGTGGGGAGAAGTCTGAGTGTGGGGGGAAGGGCCTCGGTGGGGAGGAGGGGTGTCTGAGTGCTATGGGAGTGGGGCTTGATGGGATGTAGGTCCAGATGCAGCTGGGTGGGGCTCAGTGGAGTGGGAGTCCAGGTTTGAGGGGCTTGGTGGGGTGGTCTTTACTAAGTTTTTTAAACTAACTTGATTTCAAGGTGATTTTATCCATAGGATGTTCATCCTATAAGAGTTAAATATAATTATTCTGACATAGATTTATTGATGCATAAGTTATGTAGTATAACGTGCAGAACTTGTGACTAGTCATTTGTGTATAGAGGTAGTTGCTAAGATATGGCAAAATAGTGAAGTTTCACTACGATGAATTTTTAGTTGTTGTGATCCGCTGTAGCAGGGTTCTCAAACTTCATTGCACTCCGACCCCCTTCTGACAACAAAAATTACTTTGTGACCCCAGGAGAGGGGACTGAAGCCCAAGCCCCACCACCCTAGGCAGAGAGACTGAAGCCCAAGGGCTTCAGCCCCAGGCAGGGGGCCTATAACCTGAATCCTGCTGCTCAAGGCTGAAGCTTCGGGCCCCAACAAGTCTAAGCCACTTTGGGGTCCCGACCCAGAGTTTGAGAACTGCAGTGCCAAAGTATATTTTTCATTACCTGAATGTATTTTTTTTACAGATAGAAAGCTTAGACAAGAGTCTAGAAGATTTGCTGACCAGGGTTGATGAATTTGTAGGGATGTTAGACATGGTATGTATTGATCTCTGTAACTTCCATATGGGTACTGCCTATTTTTGGGGGGGATGGATGGGGGGGAAGTGCTGAAAAAGTTGGGTGGTTTGGGTTTTTTTTTTCCTTCATGGGAATAACCAGCATATGATTCACATTAGGGGTCACTTTTTCTTTTTTTAAGTCGAGGTCTAGGTGTGCAAACATTTCCCATGCATGCTTACCCCAAAATTATCCAGTTTGCATGCAGTGATTAAATGTATGCACAAATGTACATGTGTAACGTATACGTGAGCTTATGAGGAGAGGCTGAGGGAGCTGGGATTGTTTAGCCTGCAGAAGAGAAGAATGAGGGGGGATTTGATAGCTGCTTTCAACTACCTGAAAGGGGGTTCCAAAGAGGATGGCTCTAGACTGTTCTCAATGGTAGCAGATGACAGAACGAGGAGTAATGGTCTCAAGTTGCAGTGGGGGAGGTTTAGATTGGATATTAGGAAAAACTTTTTCACTAAGAGGGTGGTGAAACACTGGAATGCGTTACCTAGGGAGGTGGTAGAATCTCCTTCCTTAGAGGTTTTTAAGGTCAGGCTTGACAAAGCCCTGGCTGGGATGATTTAACTGGGAATTGGTCCTGCTTCGAGCAGGGGGTTGGACTAGATGACCTTCTGGGGTCCCTTCCAACCCTGATATTCTATGATTCTATGATCTATGTGTCTCAACTCTCCTTTATGAAAATATTAGCCAGTACAATGACAGATATTTGAAGGGACATTTCTAAGTCATATTTGGCCCATAAGTTTAATAAGAATAAGTTTTTCAAACCCTAAAACTAATAGAAGTGTTTATTTGAATTCTAGTGGGTAGACCTTTATAAAAACCAACATGCTCCATGCAGTCTTTGCACCTAAATGTTACAGTATAAGGCTAGTGCATGAAAACCAAAACCATGAAATTCACTGCTATTTGGCCATTGACAAAAGTGAGATTTAAAAGCCTGTTTTCATTGAGAAAGAAGCAAATAGGAAAGAGCATAAATAGTGAAAAGTAAATTAGATTTTATTCTTCATTCTTTCAGTTCTAATAATATAAGATTGCCTTGAAAAATGTTAATGAAAATTAATCTTCTGAGGCACAGAAAGATAGTAATCCATCTTTAATATAATAATGGCAAAGAAAAATATTTTATATGCCTGTCCAGGAAAAAAAATCTTTTGGGGCAAGTAGAATTTTGACAGGCTGATGATCTAAGACTGTTTTTGGTAAGAACCTAGCTTTCCTTTATTTATCACTTATTAACCTGATGTTGTGCCTTTAATTAACAGTACCATATTGTTTTATGTTCCTGTTTGACTTCAGTCACTCTTGAATCTCCAGACTTCATCTTGTTCATAATTTCAATGATCATAAATCATTAAGAACATAAGAGCTGCCCTACTGGGTCAGACCATGGTCCATCTTGCCCAGTATCCTGTTGTTGATGGTGTCCCATACCAGAACTTCAGGGGGCATGTACAGAACAGGACAATTATGGAGTGGTTCCCTCCTGTCTTCCCCTCTTGCCTTCTGTCAGTCAGAAGTTTAAGGTTTCCCCCAAACCATCTTCACTAGTAGCCATTACTGAATTTTTAGTGGTTTCTAACAGATGCAGAGTTCATTTCAGACTATAAGATTGCATTGTGTGTTTACAGTATTGAAACAGACTTGCAGTACTTTTTTGCAACCTGATTGTAGTTATTCATTTATTTATTTTGTTAATAAAATAGTAAGATGCAAAATTTTAAATATATAACCATAAAAAAATTGCAGAATTGCTAACTGCATATTGGCAGGTATCCATATATAAATAATGAGGATTGTACTTATGTGAAGTAATAGTGTATTCCAAAAACATAGAAGATATTGTTTTTCAAATTCTGGGGCATACCACCCATCCTTTCCCTGCTCTCCTCCCTCCCACATTAGCAGGTGCACTCAAGACCCTGATGGGTTAATAATTTTTTTCTTGTTTCTTCAGGGTAGCCAGTATGTGCTGAACCGATTCCCTGAGGTGCCCAACTCCACCCTGTGCGCCCTGGGGCATTGTGGGTATGAGGCTGATCCCAAAGTCCCTGCCCCTAGGATCCCCATTACCATTACTCAGCACACCCAGTGCTGTGCCACCATCCTGCTGCCAGGCGATTCCCACAGAAACCACACAGCCTCATAAGAATTCGTATCCCCCACCACCACCACCACCCCAATCCTCCCTTACCACCATGGCTGAGTTATGAATCAACATTGTGGCAGTCCTGCACAGGTATTCTGGTCCCACAAAAAAGGCCTCGCACTAAGCATGTGGGCACACATGCAAGGAGGGGGCGGAGCCACTATGTGCATACAAGTTGTTGCTCCAGGCAGCTAGGATTCATATTGTGTGTGTGAGCCTCCTCCCTGTATTCATTGTTTATGTGGTGATTCCACCCTCAGCTCCAAACTTTCCCTGTGCTGAGAGGGGCATGCATGGGACATGAATCTCTCAAGGGGAGGTGCAGCAAAAAAAGTTTGGGAACCTCTGACATAAGACAGCTTCAGAATTAAATTTCTCACTCAAAACCGAATGCCAAAAAAAAAAGAACCACATGCAGCGAGTAATCGCAGCTTTCCTGCCATGGACAGAAAGAATATCTAAAGATATCTCCTAATCACCCTCAGTGTTGCACCACATGTCTCTTCTGCTCTCACAGAAAAGAGACATCAGATTGCATAGCACCTTCTTCTGATTAAAAGTGCCTTACAAGTAACATAGCCTCATGTGCCTAGTGTGAGGTAGGTATTTTCTACATTTTGACATTGCTCTTGTAATATCATAGAGCAAAACCACATGCCAAATATGTTTCCTGTTGCTTCCTATATACTTCTCCAAGAAAAGTTAACTGCAATAAGATGTTACTCCTATGTGTGTGTGTGTTAGTATGTATATATAAAAAATATTTTGTTGCAGTTTGTCATATTCAGCTGTTTGGGAAAGATGATGTTTGTTGAGCTTAAGGGAAAGAGAAAGGAGCAAGTCAGAAGAGACGAAAAGAAGACAAAAAACTTCCTACCAGAAATAGTACCCCTTATTAATAAAATAGGTTTACCTTTATATATCTGAATGGCAGGAGTCGTACTACAGTCATGGGCACCTTAGAAAAACTTAAAGTTGGTGGAAATCTCTTGAAACTATGATAAAAATTGCACTTGAACCTCATGCTCTTGAGATGCAGTGGCTTTTTGTGATTTTGAGTTGGTGTCTTAACTTTTCAATGTCTCCATTTTCCCATCTGTCAAATGGGGATAATATTAACCTTTATAAAGTATTTTGTGATCTTTGAATGAAAAGAGTTGAAAGTGCAAAGATTTAGTATTTTATTATTATTTATTACATTTTGACTTCTGTTTTTCATTATTGGCAGTTCTCTGTGCCATTTGGAAATAATTAAGAAATGAGCCCAGCATATGATTGCATATGTTAACAGACACAGTACCAGCACTAATTTGTTTACAGCCTTCAAGATCCAGTGGCTTTAACTAGATGTCACTAACTTTAGTATTAGAATATACCAAAGTTATTGTACAGATTTAGTCATTATAGTGTTCACTCAACTTTATGTAATTTGTTTGGATTGGTTTTAGATTCGAAGCGAGTCTTCTCAAGTAGTCAATGAAAGTGTACCTCAGATTCACACAAAAGCTACAGAAATGAGACAGATATATAGGAAGATTGACAAACTAGAGGTATGTATTCTGATGTCAGTTATTTACATTCCTTTTCTCAAGGGGACAGTACCACTGCATATTTTAATGTTTTTTCTCATGAGTTGCAGACCCCTTTTAGATGCTTCAGAAGATTTCCCATGCTGAATGTAGGAAACATTTTATTTCTTTGTCTTTCTAGTTTCTAAAGGTGCCTTTTTGTTTCAGACTGTGAACTAGTGTTTTCGCACACAAGATGTCAACTAGTATGTGTAATGATGTGGGAACTCAGTATTACTTTAATTGGCTGCTTGTGCCAGTCACAAAGGTTTAACTTGCTGTTGGCTGGATGCCAGAACTCTACAGGCAGTGCATACACAACTTCTTGTGACCAACAAAATGGTACCAATTGTCTTATTTTCTTAGCAAACTAATGACAAGTACAATGCCAATAGCAAGTGGAAATATAGAGGAGCTAAGGTGTTTCCACTTACCTCATGGAAGATTTTTAATGTAGCTCTTCTGTACTTCGCCAAATACTTGTGCTTTTTATCTTAAGGATTGTTGGTTGGTTGGTTTGCTACTCTAGTGAATTACCAAATTGATATTTTGCCTCTAAGTTTGGCATCTTCACTAGCCTTATCGCTGAAAATCATGTGGACCTCCAACTTTAGAACTACTGTTATCTCTGCAAAAAAGAACATGAGTACTTGTGGCACACAAAAGCTTATGCTCAAATAAATGTTAGTCTCTAAGATGCCACAAGTACTCCTGTTCTTTTTGCGGAGACAGACTAACACAGCTGCTACTCTGAAACCTGTTATCTCTGCTTTTTTTCCAAGTTGCCTTTTCCACGCACATCACCCCATCTACAAAATGTTTCTTTTATATTACAAGGTTAGTAGCAGCAGTCCTTGCAGAGCAGTGTCATATAGAAAGACATTCTACATGACGCTTGGTGCAGGGTAGATAACATTTTTAATAGAAGTTCTCATAATTTAAATTCAAAATTTGTTTGAATTTGTGTATGTGTCTCAGTGCATTCAACAAGTCAGTATTAAAATAAATGGAACAAACAGTTCACTGCTATAAATCAGTGCACCATCCATCTGTATGGTTCATCATGTTAGTATTCCAGTACACTGCGTCTGAAAATTGTATATGTATTCTGTACAGTATTATAACTTATTTTACTTAATGTTTTTTCTCAGAGAATGAGAAATTTTGCAATCTAAACTATAAAAGGTAACGAATATCCAAATCTTAATGCAGGTTTAACGTGGGGAACTAATAGGTTTTTTTGTAATTCCCTGAAAGCGCCAGGTTTCTTGAACAGTATCTTCATTTATGTTGGCGCTCGCTGCTTGGAATAAGACAGCTAGCTTTCCTGCTTTCTCAAATCAGTAATGCACTTATACTTTTTGATAGTGTCTTTCATACGGAGTGTCTCCCAAAACAATTCAAACAGTAGAATGAGAGGAAAATTGAGATCCAGGATAACATTTGCAAAAGCATTTACATAACCCAGGCTTCTAAATCCTATTCCACTTCTCAGTGGAAGTCAGTGGTACAAAAGCACTTAAATCACTTAGGTGCTTTTGAAAATGTTACCCCGCCTAGGCAATGAAGAAAAATATTAACAGCTAAGATCTGAAATGAGTTTGAAATAGAGAGATCCAGGAAGAGTTTCAGATACTAGGAGCTGTGGATTAGAAAGCTCTTATACCATCATTGTGGAGGGACAAGAGTTCATTGAGAGATCAGTGAAGAGGAAGAGGGAGGCTAGGATTGTGAAGAAAACTGAAAGTCAATGGGTTTGTTTTAAAACCTGAAAAGACAATTCTAAACTGAAATGAATGGGAAGTTAGTGGGGTACATATACATTTGTTTCAGAATATCTTTGACTTTTAATCAATTTTACTATATTGATATATAATCCAAGATGGCAATAGCATGAGGGAATAGAATGCTGCAACCTCTGTTCAGTTCACTTGTCGCCATGGAAGCGCGCACAATTATTAATTTCCTAGTGTGTGTTCAACAATTAGGCAACAAGTGAATCTCTCGGCCTGTATGTCCGTATCTGTGAAATTGACAGCAAAGATTTTGCCCTATCCCCTGCTTTCAAGCCTGAAAACCTTTGCTTTGTAAAACAATCTCCTGCCCCCTACAAGTGAATGCCACAGCACGGTGACTGAAAGGCAGAATAGACTAGAGTGCTATTAACATAATTAAAGTGATAGGATGTGTGGGGGAAGTTAACCAGACATGCACTTTTAATCAGGGTGGATAAAAATCAATGATTTTAAAAAATGGATTTTATTTAAATTTTTTTTTATTTCATTACGTCATAACGAGTGTATCATTGTAAAAAAAATAAACCTGTTTAAAATCTGAATTTATTACAAAATATGTGAAGGCTTGAACCTATAAACTTTTTAGAAATATTTAAATAAAAAATAAATATGCTGACTCCATGAGCCTCTATCAAAAACTTTGAATTAAAGGCTTCTATAAAGAAAGATCGGGGGGGAATATCTAACTTTGGAGATCAAGCTTTATAAATATGGCACAGTAGGTGAGCCTGAGTAACTTAAGAGACCGTCTCAGGGCTTGTCTACACTTACAGCACTGCAGCCACCCAGGTGCAGCTGTGCCGCTATAGTGCTAAGTGAAGACACTACCATACCCAACAGGAGCGCTTCTCCTGTCAGCGTAGCTACCGCACCACGCAGGAGAAGCCCTCCCATTGACATAGCCCTGTCTACTCTGGGGATTGCGTCGGTATTGCTGTGTCACTCAGGGGTATGGATTTTCCACACTCCTGAGCAACATAATTCTACCGACATATGTTTGTAGTGTGGACCAAGTGTGATTTTTTTCAAGAGACTTAGGCCATGTCTATGCTATCACTTATGTCACTCAGGGATGTGAAAAAACAACACATCTGACCGACATAAATTTTGCCAGCATTAGTGGTAGTGTGCACAGCACTACGTCAGTGGGAGAGCTTTTCCCGCCAACATAGCTATCGCTGCTTGTTGAGGTGGTTTTATTATGTCAACGAGAGAGCTCTCTCCCATCAGAGTGGTCACACGAGTGGTCTTACAGCAGTGCAGCTGTCACTGTAAGCTTCCTAGTGTAAACATGGCCTTAGACTAGACTAGGAACTTAAGCTCCAGTCTCTTTTACTGAGTTATATTTGAACGTTTTCCCAGACTGATCGAAATACTCAGTTTAATTCACTGATTGCAGTTAATCCCTGTGTTTAATAAATCATTTAGTTGTAAATGTGGAACATGGTTTTTATACATAAACTTCTCTTATCAAAACATTAAACTTTTTTATTAAACAAAACAATTATTTTATATGCTGTTTTGTGTGTTTAATTTTAATTTAATTAACTACTGAACATATTGAAAATGTTTTGCCTTTGGATTTTTTTTCTCATTTTTTAAACATCAAATGGGCTGGAGACATTCAGTGTTTAGTTTCCGACAGTTATCATTCTTGTCCATGTCTGAGAGAGCTGCAGACATTCATGGGTATGGAAGGAATTTCAGAGCAAGTACCATGCAAAACAATTCAAGACCTTGTTACAAATTAAAGTACAATAACATTTTGTTTACTGCTGCTCCCCAGGACAAAATCTCACTTTATGTAAGCAAACGTTGTAACAACTTTCAGTTAAATAAAACAGGACACTTGTTGTCTAACTACATTAAATTGGTCTGCCGAATGTTAATATTCTTCTATATTCTCTTTAAAAAAACAACTGGTCTGTCTTACTCTACTCAACTTCCAAATTATCCATTTCCAATCATATAGAAGGTTGCACAAGTGGGTTATTTGTGGCACAAATTCAAAAATGGAGATGGCACAAAATACGATTTTTTTAATGCTCTTTGAGGATTGTTACCTGACAATTATATTTTAATTTCTACATAATCTGAACATCTTCAGACCTCTTGTTGGGAAATGTTCTTACATAACGATGAATAAAGATAGCTTTGTTTTATTTTTAACTAGGCCTTTGTAAAAATGGTTGGAAATAATGTGGCTGGACTGGAGGAGCAGGTCACCAAGGCAGAAACAGACCTTGGAACTTTTCCAAACACCTTTAAAAAATTCTTACAAACTATCAGTGTACCATCCTTTCTTAATGTAAGTATGTTTCTGTCAAGGTGAGTGTGTCTTAAAATGTGTCACGAGAATGGTAGGCTTTGAATGAGGCTACAGTGAAGATTTGGAACAGCCTTCCAAGGGAAATAGCGGGGGCAAAAAAACTAACTCATTTCAAGACTGAGCTTGATAAGTTTATGGAGGGGATGATATGAGAAGAGTGCCTACAATGTCACCTGGCCAATCCTTGATTGCTATTGGCAAATATCTCCCAACAGTCAGAGATGGGACACTAGATGGGGAGGGCTCTGAGTTACTACAGAGAATCCTTTCCCAGGTGTCTGGCTGGTGGGTCTCATCCACATGCTCAGGGTCTAACTGACCACGATATTTGGGGACAGGAAAGAATTTTCCCCGAGGTCAGACTGGCAGAAGACCTGAAGGTTTTTCAACTTTCCTCTGCGGTGTGGGATATGGGTCACTTGCTGGTTTGAACTAGAGTAATTGGTGGATTCTCTTGAAATCTTTAAATCAAGATTTGAGGACTTCAATAACTCAGCCAGATGTTATTACAGGCGTGGGTGAGTGAGGTTCTGTGCCCTGCGATGTGCAGCAAGTCAGACTAGATGATCATGATGGTCCCTTCTGGCCTTAAAGATAAATTCATAGATTAATAGATTTGAGCTTAAATCTGAAGTTTTTGCACATGGCACAAGCTGGGTATGGTGCACAATGATAATCTGACAACAGAGTAACCAAGAGAATAAATTCTTGTGAGGGCCTGAGTTCATGCTCCAAAGAGAACTTGTGTGAGGCAGGAAAAGAGCTACAAAACAAGTGCAAAAAGAGCAAACCTTTTATTTAAGGTCACTGAATTCCAACCTGAAGACAGATAGGAGGAACCTATACAAACTAAAAATGTGCAAGGAATTTTTTCAAAGTGCTAGTCTACATGAGAACTTCAGAAGAGCGAAAAAGGTCGCTGAACGCTATGTTGTTTTAAAAATAAATAAGGATGCTGTGGTCACATGACTTACAGTCAATGGATCACAAGGCACCTTGTTAGATGGCTTTCATACAGGAGAATAAAATTCCTTTTCCTTTGTGGTGATGGGCCAATTACATGTTGAAAAATGAGAAGTAAGCTACTTAATCTGATAGGTTTATTTTAGCTTTTGAAGTTTATGGCAGTCCCTTGAGTTGTGCTTCAAACTGTAGTATCAGAGTGGTAAAGGAGAATGCGTTACTAGAGAGCTAGCATTCTCTTAGACAGGGCTGAGGATTGAGGTCAAAAAACCTGTTTCCAACTCTGACACTAGCTCTTCAGCCGTGGGTAAGTTATTTATTTATCCTCCCAGTGCCTCATTTTCCTTCTTTTGTAAGAAGGGGGTGATCAAATAACTTTGCAGTTTTAAGAGGAGAAATATTTCATTCAGTCCAGAAGTTGTGTTTCTAAGCCACTTAGCAATCTTTCGTTTTGTATTGCAGCAGCACCTCGAGCCCCCAATCATGGACCAGGACACCACTGTATTCTTGTTCCCATAAAAGTAGCCTTTAACCAGTCTGTGCTGCTACAGAAGTCATTAAATGCAAGAGCTTAATTATACAATATTAAGGTTACAAATTTTTATTCATAACCATGACAATGCTGTTCTAATTTGTAAAAATGGCACTGGAGTGTTTGATTGTCTCTGTGGCTATCAATTTTTCACAGCTCATTGGTTAAAAAGTGGTTGTTTAACTGCCAGCATTATACACACTCACTGGGATCTGAAAGTCCAGTTTTGTTCTAGCTTGAACATTATGCACTCGATGAACATTTATTACACTAGTAATAAATTCAGTAGTTGAAACTTAATTAATTCTGTTGAACAAGCTAAATTAGAATCCAAATCTCTCTATCACAGTTGTGCAGGCCATGTATGACTAAACTGAATATAAAGTAGTATGAATATTTTCACTAACAATAAACAGAGACCAAATCTTTTAAGTGCAGCGATGCCATTTCTACCCAGCCTTTTCTGAATATAGTTTCATGCATAGGGTTCTCCAACAGGCTATTCACTTGCATAAACTTAAGCAAGTACTTACATGTTTGCAGGACTGGGGACATAAACAATAATTCACATATTATAGCAAGCTTTTGGGAGTGAATGGTGTAAGTTAGTTATCTTAGGACTTTCGTCCTAGCTTTTTTACCTGCTAACAACTTTCTGGGAACCTTTCCTTTTTGGCTGCAATTTTTTTCCTCTCGCCAGGGTTGTGTTGTTTTGTTTACTTTTTAACTGGTCCTTGGTGTGAAGGAAGTTTTGGTTGGTCTTAAATGATGTATCCACAGTCTCATTTTAAGATTGTCCCAGAAGTTCTACTTCTATTGGGACACTCATCATGCCAAGGAGTGAGAATGTACAGCTCTCACACCTCCAAATGTTACTGAGGGGGCAGGCTTTTTTACACTGCTAAAATTTGAAGTGCCCACCAAGTAGACTCAAAAATAATTATACTTATTCACTTAGCAGGACACTTAATGTAAAAGAAGAGTAAAAAGTAGTTTCAGATACTGTGGCTGCTCTTGAGTTCTGCCAACTTTTGTGATTGTAGTCATGTTTTTAAAATACTTTCTCTCCCATGTTGCTGTATGGAAAAACTGATGCACCCAGGGGAAACTGTCTGCACAAAGTAGAAAGAGATTCTTCTGTAGAATTTTTCAGTTATGTGTTACTTTTAACAATATAGATAAAAACTATTTCAGGCAGAAGGGATATTTTTAAATTGATGGTATCCCTTCTAAGTTTTTCTAAATGTAGCTAAGACTTTCTTGTAGGGGAGCAAGCCATACACCAAGCTGCCATTTTTCACTTTATATGTTGTGAGTTGCCATAAGCAACTTTTAGTTTACAGTTTTGTTCAATTTTCTTATAACCCAAGTGTCAGCCTGAGGAAAATCCCTTCTTTCCAAATAAAGTTCACTTCCTGGCTGAGACCAGTTTATTGAGAAAGTGATGAGTATGTGAAAGCAAAGGGTAAAATAATTTAAATCCTAATGATTACAACAGGTATAATAAAGTAAATTGTCAAACTGCCTGTTGTCAATGGCACTTTAGGTCAATATTCTTGCTAAATGTTCTGTAGCATTGCAATAACAATAGTATGGATAAGTTTAAGGAAATACTGACTTCTCCCCAGTTTAGTTGTTGGATTTATTGCAATTATTTAAGATGAAATGTACTTGATCAAAAAGTTAATACTTCAGTGAGAGAGGCAATATGTTTTTGAAATATAAAATAACCAAAAGTTTCCCATTTCATTTTATTATAGTGACTTCATTAACATAAGGCAACCTTTTAATTTAGCCAGTTAGATTGGCACGTGTGTGTTTGAGTTTCCAGACACTGAGAATAGAAACAATGTAAAGTGGAAGCAATTTTTATATGAACTATGCAGTTTATATGAAGGAATTCTTGTCAGTTATGAAGAGACAAAGGGCTTGCGGTTAATGTTCTATGCAAATATAGCTCATTACATAACTGAACAAAAAGTGGTAAAGCAAAGGCAAAAATCAAATAAAATGTTTCTTAATCACAGAAATCATCTTCCTCACGGCAACATCAGACCCTGTATGAGCCTCAAGCACTTTTCAAGACTGAAGACTACTTTCCGTGTCTCAGTGAGCCACCTTACTCATGATTTTGCTTTTGCGTTGACATGAATCCAGAAGAGAAAATGGCAAGTGAACAAAAGCAGTGCTCAGAGTTGCTGCATTTTTATGCATATCAGTGGCAGATTGCCCTCCTGACTGTGTGCCACCATCTGTCTTCTGACAGTATTATAAGCAGTCTTCAATTATTTGTGTATAATATATGATTACAGAAGTCTTCCTCAAACAAAGCTATAAACTTTCAGGTTAAGAGAGAGAGAAATTGGTAAGGGTACTCCTCCAATTGATTTTTCATCTTTAAGCACACTCTAGTAGGAAAATGGGTAAATAGGAAATGTCCTTTTTTGCGTGTATTGTAACACTTCAGTTTCTGTGTTGCTACCAGTAATAACATCTGTAGCACGTTTCTATTTTTTTAAGTAGCCCTATGGGTAACTGAGATGAGAGAAGGACAAAGCTCTCTACATTAATGTCCCTAAGGAATGGCTGGGGTCCTGCTCTCCAACGTCTGAGAGCATGTATTAAAAATACATAGGAGTAAGATCTCTACTGTTCTGTGAACTGCTAACTCCACCAAACTCTGCAGCATGAGAACAGGAATGTGATGACTCTTGTAGAATTTCAAGGGTCAAAGTCTAAACTTGGAAGTTCTGTTTGATACATGTATACAACCTTGACTTTTGTAAATAATGCCAAAATTATATATGTATGATTACCAAAGCTCTTGTAATTAAAGTTGAAGTAGTTTATTTATATGGCTTTTTCTAAGTGGTTGTGATTTGTGATCAAATGAGGCTTAAAAATTGCCTATGTCATGTACATTTCTATGAATTTTCCACCTATTAAGGCTTTGAACTGTAATCACATCGACTCTCCGAAGTTAAGATGGTTAGACCTTGTTGGTATGTGGATTGGAGAACTTAAGCACTGCATGTGATATAGTAGGTGATATGCCTCTCTCTGAGCTGATAATGCCCCACTGTCTCATTGAAGGTCCTGTCTTTCAGATGAGACAAAGCAGAGGTCCTAACCCAACCCTATGGCTGGGTTAAAGTGCGGTTCTGGTATGGAAAGTGAATTGTATACATAGAATGTGTGAGGTACAAATATGGTAACATTGACTTTCAGATCAAATTTTCAAATAGGATTTTTTTTTCCTAGCAGTTATCCTTCAAACGCACCCCAGGAACTGAAACGTCAAGCTGTGTTCCTTCTTCCTTATGTATAATCTCCAGTAAGAATATTTAGATCAAAAGTCACCCATAGATGCATTTCCACAACTCATTAGGCTAGTGGAGCCTTTCCCTTCACACCAAACTAAATGGAAAGTCTAGCTGTACCTAGCCCCTCCCAAAAGGGAAGGGAGGGACAACTCTGGCTAATTTTTATTGCTAGCCTCACCATGTCTTTGTGCTTTGGGGAATGCAAGGACACCTGCTCAGCAGAATCATGGATGCACCACCTGTGTTCTCTGTCCCCTATCTCACTGGGCCAGGGCACAGCCTACCCCTACATATAGGAAAACTCAGCCTTTTTTGCGATGTTGGTTTACCTAAATTAGTTTGGCATCTACCCTTCCTGTATATTGAATCTGGTCATGCTTTTGTGTTCCTTTTCTAACTACCCATTTACAGATATCTTCAGTTTACACTATGTTGTCTCTTTCAATACTGAATGCCTCTTCCATGTATAGCCATTGCATGCTTTGATTTCAACTGGCTCATCAGCTTCCCTAACCCATGGCTCTCCAGGGGGCCAGCACCCCTTGAAGTCCTCAACTCTGACATGGGGCTAAGGGTAGGAGGCAGTGTGGAGGAGCAAGTGCACCTGAGGTAGTGGGGCAATTACTTTCCTTTGTTTATGCAGCTAGGAGTAGGTGAAGGGCAACTCTGCCTGCTACACACACACCACTGTAGTAGGTCTGTTTGGCTCTCCTTCTGTGGGATGTGGGAAAATGGGGACAGTTAGAAAGAGGGTAGGGAGTGATGGGGAACTGGTACTGAAGCTCTGGAAAGCAGCAGTTGACACCTCAGATCAATCTACCTTTGTGGATCTAGCCATAGATCCTCAAAGGTATTTAGGTGCCTGGCTCCCACATAGAAATCAATGGGAATTAGACCCAATTGTCAAAGATATGTAGGTACCTAAGTGCAGTGGAGCAGGGAATTGAACCCTGATCTCCCACATCCCTATCTGAGTATCCTGACACCTAGATTATCCTTCCTCAGGCCTCTGTCTGTAAAATATGAGCATGACTACAGAGGCATATAAACAATACAGTCTATCTGGGAGTAGTGGTCACTGGTGGGAGTTAAGTGACATCTGGTTTCCTACCAAAATAGTATTTGATTTCCATCTTAATCAGCCAATATAATTAACTGAGCCTCTTTCCAAAGATGCATGCTCTCTGATCAAAAGCTCCATCCTGTGGATGTTCACCAAGCTCTGGCTTTTTACCTGGTAGAATAAAGCACTTTGGGGTTTCTTCCCAATTGTTCATCTCCTACACAGAATGAATGATAGGGCAGTCTGTCACAGTGCACCAGCTTTCCAAATGGTTCTCCAGTTGTATGGTCATGTGCTATGAGGTTAAGGGTGTTATGCCCCCCAGAGATACTGTGTGCCCATTCACCCAGCACCCACAGTATGTGTGGGAAGTGCCCCTATGATGGACATCTGCAGAACAACGATGTGGGCTTCAGTTGTCACATTTGCTAGCCTTTACACAATTGTTACTGCATGAAGGAATGATGCAAAGGTGGGCAAACAGTCCTGCACAACTTCTAATGCTACACCTAACCCCACCAACAGTGATAGGGCCCTCAGTGGCCAGGGAGTCTAGGGGCTAGATTGGTGGTTAGGGGAGCTGTAACAGGACTTGACCTCTCCTTCTCCCTGAGGTCCTGGCCCAGGGTCCTATGTTGCTCAACCCCTAAACAGGGGAGATGGATCTTTCTCCCACCTGTAAAGGGGTGTTCAGGGCTTCATTTCCTGGCCTGCATGTCCTTTTAGTTTGGGGCATAGCCCCCCACTCATCCAGTTGCCCCACAGTTGGGGCTTAGCTGTAAGTTCCCCTTGGCCAGCAAAGATTTACTTGCCTCCAGTGGCTCCATTGGCAAGCCAGTTGCTGGTCTGTGCCTTCAGGCAGCCATACCAAGAGCTCCTGCCTCATTGCTAGTCAGCCCTTGACTGAGCCAGGCTCCCATTCTTTTCTCCCCCCTCCAGGCCTGGCATTGGCTGCAGGTATAACAGGATGGGATGAGCTGAACCCACAGGTGGTCTTTAACCCCTGCTGTGCCTAGCTGCAGTCTCCCTGCTCTTTCACAAACAGCTTGGGCATCACCTAAGGTTAACGGACCTATGCAAAGACAAAGAAATGGTTATTCACTGCTCATAACTGTTTTTCAAGCCATTTTGCATATGTCCATTACACACCTCACTCCCCTACCCCAACACAGTGGAATGGGTCATCTAAGATTCCAGTTCAAAGGAACTGAAGGAGGGTGGGGCGGTGGCTCTGCTCATTTTATGCTCAGCTTGGCGTACGAGGGTCACCAGGGCACAGGTGTCGCTACGCATCTGGATATTGCTAGGGAAAAACTCAGGCATTGGTGCACCAGGCACTCACACACCTAGTGGCATGGACACACGCAACATATTTCAAAGAACAAAAGTGAGTAATTGTTTCTTATACAACGTGGACCAGCTCCCGCAGAAGCGATTGTGACTTACCTAATCGTCTGGTGGACAGAGTCAGGGCACTATCATAGGAGGTGAAGACCTGGGTACAAGTCCCTGCTCCAAGAGCAGCAATTTGAAAACAGGGCTCCCTCAACCCTGGTGAGCGCCCTACCTGCTGGGCCCTGGGCTATAATGGGATTGGGTTGTAAAGGGTGCCTCTGTCGCTGATCATTTTCTCAGGAACACGTGCCTAGCTTGGCTTCGACACCAGAGAGGGTTCACAGCTGAGCAGCCTGAGCTGAGATGCATGCTTCCCTTTAGCCCATCAGTGATGATTCCTGGTCACATGCCACCTGAGGCAGATTGCACATATGCTAAGAAGTACCTTTGGGGATCTTGCCCTAACCGCAGCCCCTTTCCTCTGCCTTTCACTACTGGCTAGCTTAGACAGCTTACCACCTCCCATGCTGGCTTCTGTGGATCCCTTTCAGGCAGGTAACACTCCCCATGCATTGTTTGGGGAGCATGGCCCCCCTTAATTCAGGATTCTACTACCCACCAGCTCACCTAGGGCGCCTTTGTGGAGCTAGCCATCTCCTGCATCACTACCTATGCAGCGTGCAGGTTATGAGCGCAGGCTCAGGTATACTAAGAACTTTCAGACCCCTGCTATATATGGTTCGAATTCAAACAGATGCTGAAGGAAAAGAATCATAGAGTTTCTAAACATGACATCTGTACACAGTTGCCATTTTACCTACCAGGAAAGCAGAAGGGAGGCAATGGTAATAGACACTGATAAGGCATCATAGACCAAACTCTTCTGTGCAGCCCACCCACAACTTTCCAAAAACAATTTCTGTTTTTTTAAAAATAGCCATCTGTGACAATTAGGGCCCAGACATCCCAAAAGGAGAAGGCGGCTGAACCTCAAAGAATAAACAGTTGAATCAACTGATTGTTCATGTTATTGTACTAAAATAGTACAAGTTAGTTTTTATATGCAAGCTTGTAATGGTCTGAACTTTAGCGTCATTAAGAGCGATATATACAGACTGTGGTTATGAATGTGTATCTATAAAATTGTGCTCAAAATTTGTCCTGCATTCACCTCCATCTCAGTGGGGTTCTGGTTAGTCAGGCAGGGAGGGGATGCTTCCCCACTCAGCTGATACTAGCTCTAAGTACTTACCCTCTACCATCGTACAACTCAGAAACAGGCAATCGATGGGCTGTTACAGTGAATGGGAAGACACTGAGCCATCCCAGCTAGAAATGCCTCACGCTGCATAACTATGAGTCACAATAGCCTGAGAGGAAAGAGGGAAAAAAGGGAGAGGGGGAAGGGCATTTGACCTGATGAATATCCAGAAACTGTCTGTCAAATGCTGGGTCTTCATTGTAGCAAGGGACATGTTAGGAAAATGGTCAGAGACAATCTGTAACGTATTAAAAAAGGGAGTTTAATCTAATTTGCCACTGTAAACCCTGAGGTTGCATCTTTATTTTTTGTGTAATTTCTCTGTTTGCTTCCCTTGCTATTTCATCTTTGAATCTGATTTTTCTCTCAAGTAATTTTATTTTTTACCCAAGCAGGTCTCTGTGCTGTAATTGGTGTGAAATGGAGGTGCCAAACTGAGCTGACAACTGGGAGGAGGTGGTTTAACACCTTTTGTGGTGACAAGTCAGAGCAGCTGGTGGTTAAAAACTGAAGGAGGACAGATATAGGGAGACTCCACAGTGGAAGGGCTACTGGAAGCCAGGATGAGACTGTTGTGGGCAGGCTATGGCTCTGAGGGGTTTAAACCACAGCTGAACAGTATAAAGGCACCTTACATTAGAGGGCAGGTTGTGACAGAACTCCTTACTGCTCGAGGCAGTCCCTAAAATAGCACAAGCTCCTAGAAGAATATGTATATACCCAACTTTGAAAAAGCACTGGGTGGAAGTCTTTGATGTTTGAAAATTGCATGGTCACAGACAGAAAAATATTTTTAAGTTTGGGAGTTTTAACTTCTCTATTGAGATACAGTGCAAAGGGATTTGTTCAGAGTGCACATTTTTAATCCTAATTAAAGGCTACTGGCTGGTGCATCTTAAATTAGCTCGTAAAAACTTAGTTAAGAAAGCTTGTGTAGTGAATATTCTTCTCCTATTACTACTACTTCCCTTTCTTTTTTATGGAGGGCATTAAAACCCTAGGAAGTAAATTGTCAACTACATTATGAAAACTTGGCACAGGTTTGTTTAAAAAGGCAGGAGCCACAAAAGTTAAAGGTCCCAATGCACCATTAACTAACAAAATCTTTTTCACATGTGTAGTATTTTCTATCCTTCCACAAAGTTAATATAAATCAAGTTACTAATAATTTTTCATACTGCACTTCCTAGGAGTTGTATTATGCTTAGTGATTTACTAATACATCTTTTCACTTAAAAATACAGATACCACACTAAACTATTACCCAAAGCAAGCACATTGTAATGAATTGAGATACCTGTTCATACATAAATGAAGTAATTTCACCCTCTGAGCCAGTCACTATTTAGTTATCCTTTTATGCACATAAAAATTGCTCACCTGAGCAGATAGAAGATGGCAACTTATCTGGCAGGGTGACTCTTAAGATGTGGCAGCCAGTTTCTTTTCTCAAAAGAAGGGAAAGTTAGCTAGAGGAGCTAAGTTCTTTAATGGGAAATTCTGCAGAAGCCAGCCACGACTATACTTAGCACATGGCAATAAGTTCAAATACAAACTAGCACCTTCCTAAGCAGCAACAGCACAAATCTAATTTACGCTGAAATTGGTAGCTTACTAACCTGCATTGTTTTGTTTTAAAGAAAACCTCTTGTAGTTTCTCCGAACCAAGCCCCCTACTTCCAAAAAAGCCTTACCTTACACATGTACGAGTTGGGATCTTCCCTAGATCACTTCTGTTTTTTAAAAAAATTGTTTCAGTCACAGACAAATAACCGTCACTTTAAAGTCTAAGGGCATGGCTAAACTTCAAAGTGCTGTCGTGGGAGCGCTCCCGGAGCAGCGCTTTGAAGTGTGAGTGTGGTCACGCGTGAGTGCTGGGAAGAGAGCTCTCCCAGCACTCCTGGTAATCCACCTCCACGAGGGGATTAGCTTCGCGCTGCCCAGCACTCAGAGCCTGTTTACACTAGTGCTTTAAAGCACTCTGACTTGCTGCCTTCAAGGGGGTGATTTTTCACACCCCTGAGCCAGCAAGTTAGAGCAAAATGTAAGTGTGGCCAAGCCCTTAGGCTTTGATCTTGCTCCTACTGCTATTAAACGCTCATGATCAAGCCTTTGGAGCACCAGGTTTATAGGAAAGGATGTGGACTCAAATCAGATTTTCTAGATGAGGTAGAATGTATTTTTCTTACAAACTCTCTTGCAGTGGTGTCCTCTCCTTCCCCCGCCTCCTTTTGAAGAACTAGAAGATCTAGGTCTTTATTTCTGTTTTGCTTAGACATATGACTATTTTGAATCCACATTATTAATTTTTCATGTCAAGTTATCATGCTGAATGTTAATGAAACATTACAAACTCTCAAAGTCTAGTTTTTAAAAATAACCATTCATATGCACACACCTTAAAAAAAAAAGTTAAAAAGTTGGTTTATTTGAAAACTGTGAAATCAAAGGCCAAATAGATAAAATGTTTAACATTGTCCCTGGCCAGTGTACAATAAAGAAAACTGGTAAAACTAGATTGTTTCCTCCACCACCATGGCAAGAATCAACTCTTAATATCACTTCTTAGTTCTCTCCCAATAAGAAACATTATTTGTAATATATAAACAGTACCTTAAACCACTCATCTTAAGCTGTCTTGTAGATCTATATTGTCAAATCTGTAGTATAACTCCACTGATATGGTGTTACACCAGAGATGAATCTTGCCTATCGTATATAGAGCCTGCTCACATTCTTTTTCCAAGTATTTTTTTAAATCCCCTTAAGCTCTCCAGACTAATTCACAAACTAAACTCAGCCAAATCACAAGTCAGATTAGATATTACAGGATCCTTTTAGGATACAGCATCATTTTTTTCTTATTGTTTTTAGGTCCTGTTGATCTATCCTCCCCGCACACTCCCAAAAATATAATAATCCCTTACAGGATTTTTGTTCAGTGTTCGTATTACATGACTAGTTTCAGTTTTATTGTGGATTTTCTTTTTGTATTTTACAATGTAAACAAAAATTAATGGAATGGTAAGTATATGAGAACACTTCACCATTTTTTCAAAAATAGGAAAATACCACACTTTTAATCGAAAACACAGATATTTTAAAGTTTGTAGAAGCTCAAATAGGAAGGCAGCAAGCTTTTCCTTTGATAGTTATGGTTACAATAAGTCATGCCCTGTTATACAACTGCTTGAAATGTTCAATGTAAAGTTACTTGTACATGCAATTTAAAAAACACAAAACTCTCTGATATGGGATGAAAATTGGTTGACTAGGAAAAGACTGACTTTATTACCTAAATTAATCACAATGAGCACATTATTCTTCTTTCCTTTGTTTAAAGGCAGGACAAGTTCAGTGGTAGGACAGACCACTTGTAATATTCACTTTGAATGGCCTCTGTTACTGGCCTTGTTTGGCATAAAGTAATTTTAGTGATTTTTGGAAGTGCCAAACTGACAATTGGATTAAAACCAAAGCCCCCCATTTATACAGATAGCAGGTATAGCAATGAACTGGTAATGCAAGTGACCACAAAATCACATCCCTAATTCACTTTAAAGGTAGTTTAATCAAACCCACTCAACCCTTTGACTCTCAATTACCAATGATGGCAGTTCTGGAGGTACTTTTTGTGGTGTAGACACTTGTTCACTAGAAACTAGTTTGAGACCAATTTATTTCATAGAAACCATTAACTATCTGTCAGATGGCAAGAATGTGTACTCATCACATATGGAAGTCCCATTTGAATCAACGACATATAGGCGAAAGGTGCCATATTACCATTCCATCCACTCCTAGCTTTAGCTGCTTTCTGACTGTTATAAAAAGGAGAGTGGTTTAAGCTAAATTTCTCATTGGTTATTAAAAGGGGCGTGTGTTCACTCAATATCCTAACCAACACGCATTAGAGTCAGCATAGACACATTCCCATTGACTTCAGTGATGCTTGGACTGAGATTTCTACAGGTAAGGAAAGATATGTGAATAAAAGTCACATTATGTCAAGATGCATCAAAGTAATTTAGTAATTCTCTAAAACTACTTCACTGTTTGCAATTAAGTGGTCAACAGGCTTTGAAATTGTACAAATTTAGCAACTGGAAAGTGTCCCATATCTACAAAGTGACAGTAAACAATCCCTTTGAATTAAAGAGAGTTAATTTTTAATGGGATAAAATCACAGCCAGTGTAAATCACCTAATTCCAGTAGTTTAAGAGGAACCTGCCTCCCTCCCAAAAATATAGAGATGTTTAGCTACTGTGCATCACTGGAACTGGCACATGTACTCTTCTTTTGAGGAAAAAATTGCTGCATACATTTTATTATTGCTAAAATAAACCTAGCTTTTTTGGGTAGGTTACGAGGAGGAAGTTAAGTACCACAATCATTTTCTTTAGAGGATAAAAGACAAAAATAAAATTAGGAGTTTAAAGAAATTTAAACCAATACTTTAATTCGTTCTGTTCTTATTTAGTTTGTCTTGATATTTTAACCAACATTATAGCGCCCCCCCCCTTTTTTTTTTTTTCAGGGAGAGGTTGACATTGCTGACAAAAAATAAACTGTAAATCAGGAAAGACAATACATGTGGTATAAAAGCCTAATGGAGTGGGGCAGGGAGGGAAAAACCTACTCCACAAAAGAAAAATAAAGCTAAAACAAATTCCGGAGCTGAAAATTTGAAGGATCTACCTTCCTCAGATCTACGATCACTGTTGCTTTTTTCCAATAACAAAGTCAGATTTGAATGAGACTTTGTGTTCTACTGTAACCCTGCAAAGGTCAGTTTCGAAGTTAAAAGAAATTAAACCACTGTAATAAATTGCTAAACTGAGAAGTATGCAATTATGATTCTTTTTAAAACTATAAAGCATTTTTACAGATCCTGCAGTTTATATTTTAAACTCAAACTGTGCTTTACATTTTTAAGTTCAGACATACTGAAACCCAGAAGCACAGAGGGTTGGCGATTTTTTATCGCCTTTAGGCACACATGTCGTTTTTTCCCAAAAAATGATGCAACATCCATTTTCCATACGCATAGCATTGAGGACAGTAATTCCATCTCCTTTTTTGTAGGATACGGCCTCTTGTGAAAGTAATCTGCCAAAAACTGTTTTCGAGCTTCATATGAACTGTGTTCGTACTGTTTAGGATCTAATGCTAGAATATGGAGGTCCTCACTTGAAGGAGGTCCTTTCATCTCAGTCCTGCTTTCAACCTTTTGTCGCTTGACAGGCACTACCCCTACATTCACATCTTTATCTGGAGCTAGAGCTGTGCCGGTATTTAAGGACTGAGGCTGCTGTTCTTTATTCCTTTGGTCCTCTGCAATAGAGCATAGATCAGATTGTTTTCTTTTAGCAGACTGAGAGACAGAATCATGCTTTTCACCATTCACAAATGATAGCTCTTTCTTCTCACTGCGCTCAAGTGGCACTTTCATACTTGAGTTGCTGTCTTTGGGAGCACTTCTGCAGCGGAGCAAATGCACAGCAATAGCTGTCAAAGTCATATTTCCAGTGTACACCCCACAGCAATGGATGCACTTGAAAGCAGGAGACTTTAAAATTGTGTGTACAGTTGGCATGATATGATGCCTCTCTTTCAAATGCATTTCATAGGCTTCTTTGCTAATGAAAGTACCAAAACAAAAGGGGCATGTAAATACTTTTTTGCTGCACATACTGTCCACTTCAGCTGTCTGATGCTTCACTTTGATGTAGACAGGTACGAGGGTCCTCGAGTTTACCCCTGCAAGTACTGCCAAGTATACTTCCTTTTCACCAAGTTCTTCTTTTGGTAACATTGTACTGAAATCAAAATGTGGAAATATAAGGTCACCGTCAGCATCATTATCTAGCTGAAATCCTCTGTTGCTGTAGTCTTCATGTAACTTCTTCCTTCCATTATGCACAGTCTTATTATGTTCCACAAGGCTTTTTAGATCATGGAAAGTATATGTACAGAACAAACAAGCTAAGCCATGCATCAGAAGATGTTTTATAAGTTCTTCCTCACACAGGAAACATTTACAAGAGAAACACCGGACAGTCTTCTCTTTCATCCACCTCAGAAAGGGTGCACATACTGCAAGCTTGTCAGGTTCAAGGGTTTCCTCTGTTTTTACTGCATTGTGCTTATGAGCCACTTCCATGTGGACCTGATAGACATTTGATGGGAAGAGCTCATTGCATACAGGGCACGTCTTCCATTGCTTAGCCTGTTTGAGGGCTTGGCTTGTTTCAGGAGCAGATGGAGAAGCCTGTGCAGACATATTGTGGGAAGAAGTCACAACAACAGGAGGAGACGGTGCACTAGCTGGAGAGCGAGATATCTGAGTTACTGTGCCAGACTGCATTAGCTGAATGGGCATTTGCGGTGGTGTAACAGTTGCTACCCCGCCACCAGGTGGTACAGGCAAAGTAACTGAAACTGGTGCAAGGGTATATGTAGGTATGCCATTAACCTGCTTACCAGTTGGAATTAACTGTCTAAGTATAGGTCCTGCAGTCAGGAAAGTGGTATTTTGAGAAACTCCAGGTCTGATGGGCTGATTTACAGGGAGAACCCCTGAGGTAACAGGTTGATTAAGTTGGAGAATCCCAGGTCTGACAGGCTGTCTTACAGGAAGAACCTCTGATGCAACAGGCTGATTAAGCTGGAGAACTCCTGAGGTAACAGTCTGGGGCATAGGAAGAACCCCAGGACCAATGGGTCGATTCATATTCCCAACAGGTCGATTTATAGGGAGAACCCCAGGTGCAAGAGGTCTAGTTACTGGGAGAACTCCAGGCCCAACATGACTATTTACAGGACCAACAGGATGAGCTACTGGTAGAGCCCCAGGTGCAACCAGACTATTTATGGTCCCAATAGGCTGATTAACAGGAAGAAGACCAGGCCTGACAGGTTGACTAAGTGGAAGAACCCCAGGAGCAACAGGTCTATTTATGGTCCCAACAGGCTGAGAAAGGGGAAGAACCCCAGGCCTGACAGGCTGATTAAGAGGGACCCTATGGGAAACAAAAACAGGTTGTGGAACTGGTGGCTGAAGATTAACATTCTGACCTACTGGGAGCGGACTGGATACAAGAGTAACATGTGGTGGAGTAACAACTGGAGCAGGAGACGTATGTGTAAGGCTACCAGAGACATTTGAAACAGTCAGAGGTCTAACTGTGTTTTGAACTGCTTTTCCCTGTACCATGGTTTGGTTCTGATTATTCTGAGGAAATGCAAGTTGAATGCAAGTTGGAGTAGTAACTGAGCTTGATGGAGCAGTGGTGGGCATTAAAGATGGAGCTGCTATAGTTGTGGGAGGCTTGGGAGCAATATGCATTTGCTTCACAAGTCCTGGTTTCTTAATATGTTCTGAAATCACAGATCTAAGTTTATTCTCCAGATCTCTGTGCATATCAGATGTTAAGACATGATACATTAAAGAATCTTGGCTGTTTGCAGAAGCATTACATTTTTTACAGTAGTGCTCAATAAAATTCTCTTCATTTTCATCTGGTCTCTGGCCAAAATATGTGCTTATTAAATTTTGAAAATGGTTCATCAGCACATGTTTCTTCATATTGTAGTACAGTGTGTCTGCAAAGTGACATTTTAGACATGTGAAGTTTATAATGTCACTCCTGAATTGTTTCATGCCACCCAAAATGCTCACTGTATAGTTCTGTATTTTCCTATTAGAAGAGTGAAACATCCGGATGTGTTTTCCCACTATTTTTGAATCAGAAGCAAATGCACATTTTGGGCAAGGAACCACCAGCTCTTGGTCCATTTCATCTTCATGGTAACGGTGCAAATGATTCTTGAACGAAGTAAGAAATTTTGAGGAGAACTTGCATAGGCTACAGCAATACGGCTTTGTTCTGTATCTCTGCAAATAAATAAAAAAAGTTCACACAGCACCTTGTCAAAAAACACACCAGGATTCTATAAACTGCAAGTTTATGTCATGGTCCAAAGAAAATGCCACCAACAGAAGTGTACCTCCAAGAAACAGGTTCAGACAACTTTACAAAGACATATGTAAAGATGACATGCGTGAGAAAACAAATTATTTGGATTTGTGCCCTTTTATGCTTCTTTATAATGTATAAAGAAGGCCTGAATGGATCTTTCCCTTTCTCTGATTTTTAAAAAAATTAGAAACTCCAGTTCCTTAAGGACTCTGGGCCATCAAAGAGACTGGAACAATTAAGACAACACAATACACAAGAAATGAAACCTGGGAAATCAAGAGGGAAGGGACTTTTCATTCAGACTGTTTAAAGCTTTACTTGTATGAACTAAACGCACCCCACACACTCTAAGAAAAAAACTTAAAGATTCCAACACCTCGTCCTTCAACAAATGGGTGAGAAAAAGCTCAAACCACTTTTCAAAACCCCTAATCCAACCAAGTCTTTCAGCAAAACTAGGAAATACCAGACATTTAATATTCATAAGGGTAAAAACAAGCCAAGAAAATGTTAAGGGGCGGGGGGTGGGGAGGAGAGAACGGGGAGAGAAGAAAAAAAAATTGCTAAACCTTTCAGACCTCCTTTAAACATAAGAAAAGAGCAATAAAAATATACAAACCCATTTGTTTTCCTTTGTAGTTCACTTTTAGAATACCACTTGTATTACACAGCCCCTCTCCTCATACCAATATTTAATTCACAAAGCATTTTTACCTCTAAATATTTTCAAATAATTTTTTGTAAAATGCACATTTAAACTATCATTCTTCTCTAATTTCACCCTAACTAAAATAAAATTCAAAGTTCATTCCCTCTCCAACAAGAATCATTGCATTTGTTTTCTCCATCAATGGCACTTCAGCTGAAAACTGTTAGTTTTCCACTCTGAATTCTCACTGATCAGTTAAGTTACTCTTCATTCCCACATGGAGTAAATACCGTTATAGGTCTCTGAAAGACTATAAGAGACACTTCAGTCACATACACCTCTACCCCAATATAACGTGATCCAATATAACACGAATTTGGATATAACGCAGTAAAGCAAAAATGGTTTTCTGTCTCGTCTACCACATTGGTTCTCAAACTGAACCAGGTCGCGACCTGGTTATGTGGGGGGTTGTGAGCCCCAAACCCAGCGTGTGCCTGCAAGTTGCGAGCCCCGACCGCGATGCATAGCTGCGAACCCTGACCCCGGTGAGCCCCAACCCCGGTAGGCATGTGTAGCTGTGAGCCCTGACCCCAGGGCATGGCTGCGAGCCCCGACCCTGGCCTTCATGTGAAGGACGACATCAGATGCACCCTTTCTAAAGCACCAAGAATAAAAACTTCTTGTGTCAAATACTGTATTAATAATGGAAATACTCTATGCCAAAGGAAGTACGATATAACGCAGTTTCACCTATAACGCGGTAAGATTTTTTGGCTCCCAAGAACCGTGTTATATTGGGGTAGAGTTGTATTTTCATTTTTCTAGCTTTTGACACTGGGTCTCATGTGAGTTGTCCTGTAGTTCCTAAGGAATGAGCATTCGTTGCTCCAAGAACTACAGAGCTTCCAGGCAGAGTCAATGTCATTAAGTTTGCATTCATAAAGCATCCTAAGGTAACTTCTCAGCTCGGAGAACCTTTACAACAAGACTAATAGGATGGACAGGCAGTCTTGGCCTCCCAAGAGGAGGTGCTGCTGATCCCCACGTAAAAGAAAAAAAATGGGGAATGTTCTGTAGTATTTTTCTGAATGATATGCCTGGCAGTAACTGACATAAATTGAGATTGTAGCCAGTGGGTGCAGAAAGGTTAAAATACTCCTAGGGCAAATCAGGAGACATGAGATGTTCTGGTCACGTAACTGTCTCTCGGGTGGAATGAATAGGTCGTTAAAGGACTGGCTGAAAGTGACCCATATCAATGGAGGAGCTAGAAAGGCAAAGGGAACCCCAATGTTTGCGAAACTCACACCTAGCAAACAGCCAAAAGGAAGGAGATTTCCCCCCCACCACCACCTCTCTGCAGACAAGCAGAGCTGAGACCCCAAGCTGAAGAACAAAGGGAAAAGATGTCAGGTGGCTGTGTTTAACAGCTGGCCTTTAGAGAAACACAGGAGCTCTGACCTGGGACTGACAGACAATGAGACAGAAACAAAGGAAACCAAGAGAGTTCCGGGAGCAGCATGACTCAAGGCAGTAGAGATTATGTTTTTAAATCTTTGTTTCTGTATGCTAACCTGAGGACTTTCAGATTCTTTATGCCAGATGGCTAATAAATTGTTACCTTGTTTTGAAAAGGCTTCCTGGTGTGATTGCAAATACTTGCTGAGGTGCACTGATCTCTGAAGAGGACAAAAGAATTTGAACAGGAGTCTGTCTCAGCTCAACTTGCTGGAGAGAGCTCACCCTCAGTGAGGAGCACTGCTGGAGCTGAGGCTCAGTCTGGGAGGCACTAAGTCTGCATTACTTACTTTAAAAGAAGAATGTAATCCCTTGAGAGTCTGGCACATTTAAGGGGTACCTTCAAGGGACTGTTTAAAAGCTGGGGCATAGCACAAATCCTCACCACAACATGGCTGGGGATTAGATTCATCAGTTTGCAGCCTGTGAAGATGAACTCAAGCAGGGAGTAGGAGTTAGAATGAATTAATCTGTATGGCTGCTCCTCCCCTGTTTGACAGCTGATCTCCAGAGAGCAGGGAATGTTGCCTTACACAAAGCAGATTCTCACATTAATAGCCATGCCAAGTATTGCCTGATCTCAAAAATTCTGTTTTTTAGGGTATATCACTGTAAAGTGAATGATGTATCAATGCCAGATGGCATCAAGTAACTTGACTCCCCATCCACTTCAGAAAGTGGAAAAAAACTTATGCTAATCATCTTCTTAGGGCAGTTGAGAGAGGCCAAGAAGTCTTTGATGACAGTGACTGGTTGGTTAAGAAGTTTTCAATATCAAACTTTTAAGCCTTTCAAGCCCAAAGATGGCCTCCATCAGGCTCCTCAACCATCTGGCAGAGTATGGGACCAGGATTAAAGGCTGAAGACCTGACAAAGTTCTCACAGTTGGAGTGGTGTTAGAGATCTGCCTCCACCTTAAGTAGTAAACTACCCTCCCCACCCCACTGTAGAACACTCTGACAACTACTGCTTCCACATTACTTTGACAACCAGACTAATCTGTACCTGGCCAAGCTCTTATTTAGGCATACTATGTCTACATTCCTCTCCCTTGTAGCTGAACATCTTCCACCCCTTCCCTCACAGATATGCATCTGGCATCAATAATCTATGCCTCTCTCTCCCATAGGTTTAACTACAATGATAAGATGAGCCTGGGATTGATTTAGAAAGTCACCCAAAAGCTCTTGCAAGCATATAATGTAATTTCCCCCTTGAGAGGTATTGGGCAGTAATATACTGACACCTTGCTCTACTCTCTGCATTGGTGCCAGTTCACTTTCAGATGAAATTCAAGGTGCTGGATGCAACTCCAACCTTTATCTGATCATCCTGACACAATGCAGTTCAGTGACTCTTTACAACACGCACCAATAAATCTAGATTTTAAGTGTACACCAAAAGTAAACATTAAAATGTACCAGGGTTTAGGGAATCCCCTGGCTACCTCTCTACCACTGGCTCCCCAATTTCATTTATTAGATGCCTACCTTCTCCAAAAGATGGCCTGGGAAGTAGGTACCCTACTCTTTGCTGTAACAGCATTTCCCAACAGTTACTGTTTTCCATTTTTTCTTGCTTCACTTTTTTCTGTTTTCCATTTTTGTATGTTTGTTTTCCTTATTCAGTCTTGTTCTGGTGAGGAGAAGAAACTGGCAAAAATCAAACCACAACAGAAGAGGCCACATGTTTGGGCTGGAAGCGTCCACTGGCAAAAGGGTTTCATGAAGCACTGCCCCTTTCCTCTTCCACATTGATCCTCTCCTTCCTAAACTTGTTCAAACACCTCTTAGGTAAGGCGATACCATTCTACAATACTGAGTAGAATGTTTCAGAGGCTGTCTCATTTGCTAGCCTCCTCCATTCCCCACACCAACCTGCGTGTGAGATGGGGAAGGGAGGGTGGTAGTAAAACTGCCATTGTTAGCACCAACAATCTCGAAGGGAGGTAAGGGGAAAACTGGTGGAGAAAGTATTCCAGCCTGGAAGTGGCTAATGCATGGATCATTCAGGACCTCTGACAAGAAAGGGGACAGTCCAATGAGCCAAGGAGATAGAAAGGGAGAATCATTTCTCTCCACTTTTGCTACCTCGACATCCAAGCTCAAGAAGTCCAGTAGGACACCATGACTTTGACTCGATGATATAAGAACAAGTGTTTTTGATGAAAGAAGAGGTCACTGGTTTGCTAATTCTGCAGAACACTTCCCCCTTCTCTCCAGCATCAGTTTGGTCTTCCCGAGGTTCAGTCTGACCCAGCTCCTTTTCATCCAGAAGCCAATTTCTCAAAGGCTTGGTGACACTGAGCATGTATGCTGAAAAGTAGATGTAAAGTGGGGTGGCCGTGTACTGCTGACAGCAGAGTTCATTGTATCTCAGTTTCCTACAAGAGGTATCATGTTGATACTGATAGTCTCCCATGCTTAAGAAAGATTTACTCAGGACTGGAACAGATGCAGAGAAGGGCTACTAGGATGATCGGAAGAGTGGAGAAGATACCTCACGAGAGAAGACTTAAGGAGCTTGACTTGTTTAGCCTAACAAAATGAATGCTGAGGGAAGATATGATTGCTCTCTATAAATATATCAAAGGGATAACCACCAGGTTAAGGGGAAATGTTGGCACAAAAGCAAATGGACATCAACAAATTTTGGCTTGAAATTGGACTAAATGTTTCTAACCATCAGAAGAATGCAGTTCTGGAACAGCTTTCCAAGGAGAAAGTGGGGTCAAAAAACAACTTGTTTCAAGACTGAGCTTGATAAAGTTTTGGAGGAGAAGGCATAATGAAGTTGCCTACAAGGGCATATGGCCCATTTGTGACTGTTATTAGCAAATATCTCCTACGGTGAGAAATGGGACACTAGACGGAGCTACTACAAAAATCCTTTCCCAGATATGACTGGTGGGTCTCACCCAAATGCTCAGGGTCTGATCACCATATTTGGGGTCAGTCTGCCATTCTGACCTGGTGAAGAATTTCTTAGACTCTGGGGGCCTTTTGCCTTCCTCTCAGAGTGAGGCTCAGGTCACTTGTTGATTTGAACTAGAGTAAGTGATGGATTCTCTGTAACTTGAAGTCTTTAAATCATGATTTGAGGACTTCAGTAAGTGAGCCGGAAGTTATGGACCTATTATAGAAGTGGGTGGGTGAGGTTCTGTGGCTTGTGATGTGCAGGAGGTTAGACTAGATGATCATGATGGTCCCTTTTTGCCTTAGAGATTATAAAAGTCTCAAGAGCATGGATACCTGTAGAACCTCACCCGCAAGGTCTCTTGGGAAAGGGCAGCTGTCAATCACTACCCCAAGCTCCCTTTGAAAGGAATCACTGAAGCCACTGTAGTGCTGCACTATCAGCTCCAAATAGATCGTATAAATGGGTCAACCGCACTTCATGACAGACTGGAAAAGGCTACAGAGGCCTTGAGTTTTGACTTTTCATTATAGTGATTATTAGTGGCCCTAGAGCAGTCTTCAGGAAAAGTCCAAAACTGAAAGGATCAAAGAAGTCAACAGAGGCCAGGTCTCATTGGCATGATTGATGATTGGGACAACTATAGCATTCTTCAAAGACTGAAGTTTCCCACCCCACACTTAGAGCACACTGATCATGGGAAAAGTAATGGAAGTGGTACTGAAAGCAACTGAATGTACATGCTAGTGAAATAAATACTGCCGTGTCTTTAGGAACTGCTTCATCACTAGATTCATTTTCCTCCTTCCATTTCTGTGATGGCAGGCCTAGTTGCTTTTCGCTAGCCTTCACAAACTGAGAAGAGAATAAATTAAATTTCTCAGGTGGTGGGCCCTATCACTCTTTAGAAATTCTTGCAACTCCTCCTGTGATGGAACCAAACTTGCCTGAACTTTTCTGTTGAAACCTCTCCACAGCAGTCAATGCTCCAGTCAGTATTTAGATTATGCAGGCCAGGCTGCTTAATTGTATCATTATTCTCAATAGTTCCCTTAACCACGATTTGAAAGCTGTGACAAAGAAAGTTCTTTTTTGCGTCCTTTATAGCAATGGCATATTCCTGCAAGATGCTCCCCACTACAAACTGTACAACGGTAAGACTGGGGAGAAAAATTCTTTATGCCTCCTCTAGGCACTTTTTTTTGTTCTGGAAACTTAAGATAAAATTTTCAGAAGTGCTTACCAGTGATTCAGAAGCCTAAATTCCAATTACTTGCAACTAACTGGACTTCAGCTCCCTTTCTTCTACCCCACCATAAATAGTTGCTATTTGTCAGAATAGAAAAGTAAAAGTTTGTTACTTGATAAATTCCCCCTGTAGGGCAGACCTCTCCCCTAGTTCAGGCCAGCACACCTTCCTGCAAATATGAAAAGCTGTTCAGACTTGTCCATAGGCTCCATTGTTTGGTCTTGCTCCTTCCACCCACAAAGATGAGTATTTCCAAACTTGTATGGAAACAAATTCTTACGAGTAGATTAGAATTTAAAACTCCTAACACAAATGGAGTTGAGTATTATTGTTAACAATATACAGGGAGCCTGAAGAGGCCATTAGAGACACATTCAGGAGAACTCCAATCTGCCCTGCTGGACAAGAATAGGTCCCAGAAAGGAAATTTTAGTAACGATTTTTCATTCTGGACTTTGACCTTTCCCCTAATCTGAGATATACGGGAAACACAAGTCATCAGAAAAAAGTTAGTAAGGAGGGCAAGTAGAACAGAAGAAGGTGGTTTCGCCTTCCCTAAAATTAACATTAATCTGAACCGGACAAATTCAAAATTATAAATAAGACAAAATTTTAAAAACAAGTGAAGATGATTAATCATCGGAAAAAATCTCTTGAGGTCTTCAAATCAAGACTAGATGCCTTTCTGTAAGATTTGCTTTAGTCAAACCAATTATTCAGCTCAATACAGGAGTGAAATTATATTGTCTGTTATTGAGGAGGTCAAACTAGATGATCTAATGGTCCCTTCCAGCCTTAAAAAGAAAAAAAAAAATCTATTAATCTGTTTCAGGACTACTGCTTGGAGCAACTTTCTGCCAAGCACCAGCCTGGAAATGAGTGAAGATTGAACCTGTAGAGCTTTAAAAACTTGGACCAGGTGGCAGCTTTGCACATATATTCTGTGTCAGTCAACATTCTTTTTGCCAGAGCAGGCTGGCAAGTGAGCTCAGGTATTAAAAAAAAAAAAATTTGCTCATCTGTGGGCCATAGCATCTGCTCCCAATGATCTCCGATGAAGATGGGGCCTTGTTTTTGCATTTTGTCTGTATGTGACTAAATCCACCTGGGATAGTCTAGCAGCTGAAAAATTTCTTGGTTCAGAGCCCACTCCAAATTTTCTATCCACAGATGAGTTAGCCAATCTGCTTTTTGTATTCCAGGATCCTTTTACAGTAGAACCTCACAGTTACAAACACCAGAATTATGAACTGACAAGTCAACCACACACCTCATTTGCAACTGGAAGTACAGTCAAGAAGCAGCAGTGGATCCCCTTCCCCTCAAAAAAGCAAATACAGCACAATACTGTGTTAAACTACTAAAAAGATAAAGGGAAAATTTAAAAAAAACAGATCTGACAAGGAAAGAAACCTGTTTCTGTGCTTGGTTCATTTAAATTAAGATAGTTAAAAGCAGCATTTTTCTTCTGCATAGCAAAGTTTCAAAGTTGTATTAAGCCAATGTTCACCTGTAAACTTTTGAAAGAACAACCACTGTTTTGTTCAGTTACAAAACATTTCTGAGTTATGAACAACCTCCATTCCCGAGGCGTTCGTAACTCTAAGGTTCTAATGTATTTGGTTTACCCTGATGGAGACTATGTAATATCACACACACAGTAGGATCTGCAAGGCTTGTATGTGTTTTGATTTGAACCACAAGTCCCCCTCTTCACCTTATGTGGTTGTGTTGTCTGATGGGACAACATGCTCTTGCCTCAGGTGATCCTGAAATTCTCAGAAGGCAAGCTGGTGCACTTATTTCTAGATTGGTGCTCTGAAGTCAACCTCAACCACACAATCCAAGTGGGCTCCTAAACCTGCTAGACTAGTGTTTTCAATCAGACCTTAAAGTACGGACTGAGGGAAGGAACTTACTGTGTAGGCTTCCTACTTCCACAGAGGGAGTAAGGTAGTTGGGGGGACATATTTTCCTTTTCATGTGAATTTCTTGCTGGGAATAATTTCAAACCTGAAGGAGAAATCTCATCTGTATATTCATTCACGGGATGATTTCTATGCACAATTGGAGACATTAGGCCCAGCAATTGCAAGGAAAGATGAATGGAATACATATGGTAATAATACAAGTACTGTGCAGATCAGTGTCTTTGCTGCGTGTCACAAAGACTACAGCTCTCCTTGTGTTCCCAGGCCAGTGGTTTTCAACCTTTTTTCATTTGCGGACCCCTAAAAAATGTCAAATGGCAGTGCAGACCCCCTTTGTAAATCTTAGACGTAGTCTGTGGGCTCCCAGGGTCCATGGGCCACAGGTTGAAAAATCACTGTCCTAAGAGGACAATGCTCAAAGAGAAGACCAGTGAACTCTTCTTTGGATTTATTATAAAACTTTGTGCCTGAAGCATGGAAAGTGTCCGAAACTGTTGCCTGTAAGATCCTTGGGGAGGAGGTTCTGATGAGTATGTTACCTAGAAACAAGAATCAATGAGTTCTTAGAGCCCCTTAGCCTACTTATTATCACTAGCAATTCCTTCACTGACTACTTCAAGCAGAGTGGAGGGCCAAGATTACTGTTTTGTATTGATAGTGGCGATTTCCTTAGACAAACTTGAGAATTATCAAGGACAGGGCCTATGGGAATATGCAAACAAGTTCCCAGTTCCACCAATGTCAGTAGGTCTCCTGAAGAGACTGCAGTGATGGTAGAAGCTAAAGTCTCAATTATGAATATAAATTCTCTTCAACCACCTATTCAGCTTCTTGAAGTCTATGATGGCCTAAAACATTTTTTTAAAAGCTAAACTATGATAATTAGGGAGTAAAGGCCTGAGTCCCCTAAAGAACAGAGGATTGCTCTTAACTGCGGATGGTGTGAAATCTCAGGATAATTGAATGCTTTTCAATGTCTCTCACAGTTGAAGAGAGTTTAACAAAAGAGACGTGGAGGAACTTGGTATCCATACGGCACTCCCTAGAGCTCCATCTCCAGTCTGAAGAATGGAAATCAACCCAGTTGAAGCTGATTGGATCTATTCACTTGAGTAGGAGTGTATCCTACTTCCAGCCATATTTCTGGAAAGACGTAGATACAGCATGCTATTTCGACTGGAAGGAAATTTGGTTTCCACACCTTGGTATCTGTGGGCTCAAGTTCTACCCCAGAATAAAGTTAACCCCTTCACTGACACCTTTGTTGAGGGTAAAAATGAAAGGAGCTCCTCCCCTTGCAGGTGGTTTGTAGTTTTTGGATTTCACAGGAATGGGCAGCTGTATTTCCCTTAATGTCTTAGGAGGAATGCGGAGGGATGGCAAAATATACCTTGGCTCTGGATGGGAGATTTCTCCCTTAGATTTAGTTCGTTCATCCTTTTTCTAGTTGGATCTTGTTGATGGCTACCACTTCTTCCCTGTTTCAAAATATGTCTGCTAAGGAAGAACATTTTCTATTTTTCTGGCTCAAGGTTATGTTCCAACATAGTTATCCTTCTTTTATAAGAGCTGAAACTTGCTGAGAACAAAGACCAGGCATACGTATTTGCTTCTTGCTCTCAGTCATTACATTTTCTGGCCAATTAAAGATTGGGCGTGAGGGGAGGAGGAAGCGGGCCTTTTACAGTGGAGATTCTCATCACCATTAGGAGACCTGTCCCTTTTCCTAGTTCAGAAAATAATCTGTGGTTGGGTCCTTGGTGATTCTCCTCACCCTCAGATATATAAATGAGGAGGTAATGTAGGGGGATAATTCTCTAAGAATTCTCATTCTGCATCCTAAGATGGGGAGTCAAGCAGCAAGCCAGATTCTGTCCTAACGGACTCACTCACCCACATTTACATATGGAAGACCATCCTTGAGCTTTATTACCTTTTGGGGAGAAAAAAAAAAGTGGACTGATCTAGAACAGGTTTGGGGAAAAAGGGGTACAGGAGAAAGGATTTTTGTATTAGCCCTTGAAGATACCTGTTCAGCAAGAAGATATACCATTTGCCACCCTCCCAGTATTGAAGAGGGCTGCCTCACCTTTGAGCGGGTGTCTCCAGAAGTTCTGGCTGATGTGCGAGGGACAGGAAGATGCAGAGAGACTACCAAAAGATGTGGCAGAGCTTCTCTTCTACAGCCCTAAGGTGGTCTCCTCAGAGATTCACATCACTGTCTGGCCTTTGGCTTACTCAGGTTAGCTTTCTTCTCTGTCATGATGTTGTGAGAGAGGTGATCCCATTCAGGGAACAGAGTCCAGAAAATGTGGTTTCCTAAGGGAGATTTTGCTTACTGCCGCTGCCAAAAAACAAAATTTTAAAAGCAAGATTGCTAAGAAATAAGGTTGGAGCCCTGAATTACAGCTCTGTTTGCAGAGCAGGATGCAAAAGAAACAGTGGGATCAAGCCCTAAAAGCATCAGATAAGTCTGAACTACCTCTGGTATTTGCACAAAGAGGCAAAACCAGTCTCCAACAAGGGGATATAAAGGGAATGAAGAGAGGAAAAAAGTTCAGAAACCAAAAAGGATGATGATGATAACCTTTTCAGCCGCAAAGCCCTGTAATATCTCTCTTGTTGATTTAAAGAGGTGTCATACAACTAGGAACCTGATTCTGGGCTGGACTCCTTAAAAATTCTAGCTAACTCACAAAGACAGTCAGATGCAGAAAAGAACTTGCTCCCATGTTAATACTAACTTCTCAGCAATTCTACTTCCCTGCATCAAATCTAACTCCAAGTTGTATGTAGGAGCTTTTGATGGTCAGCTCTCTGTTCAATATGTGAAGGAGGAACAGATTTTAAAATGAAGTTTTAAAATAAAGTCCACATATTCCAATTTAAAACATAAAACAATGTGTTTCTGTTCATTTTCAATTGGCAACTCTTGCAGAAGTATCAAGCCATTATTTTTTTAAATATATTTTTACTTTAAAAAAAAACTTGCTCAGCCTATGTTTCTTTAAAATTAGTATTTATTCAGCGGTCTACAAACTAATTTGGAGCGTCACAAAAACGGTAAGACAATACAACTACCTTTTCTATTAAATCACAAGCAGTACAGATCATCAGCGCCATAGATGCCTATATGTTCAGCATTCCAAAAGAGGTGGCTACCGAGTTCTCCCACAGATGCTAGTAGTGCGATAACCTTTAAGCATAATGAAAGCATACCACAAAGCAATTTCACATAGTAACATGTGAAGCATTCTTAACAGTCCATTTCTGAGGGGGAGAAGAGCAGCACTCATTATGGAGAGAAGTCATCCATAGAAGCAATCCATACCAAAACACAGTTTCAGCGTTACTTGAACAATAACGCAAGAAATCCTAGATCTTTCGAGGGGGTTCAAAGGAGATTGTCCTTTCTTCCAGGAACCTTCCTATAGGGAGGAATTTAGTCAGTCTCTAACAGGACTTGGATTTTGTCATCCCGGTTTTCCTTCCACAGTTCTCTTTGCATGGGATTCCCTTTGTCTGGCTAACTAGACACAAAGGGTGGGGGCTATTTCACAGTGTGCTTTTCACTGCAGCCCATTCCACCACACAATTCTCTCAGCTTCTCCCTCAGTTGCCCACATCTATCCATTCATGTTTTCGATTGCTTTACAACCTCCATAACCTTCTGTGTTCTTGTTACATCACACTATTCTGTTTACACAAGCAATAAAGAGCTCAACTGACCTTAAAGAACTGACCTGTCTTTAAAGGCAGAAGAGGAGGAAGTATTAAGGAGGCACATCTAGAGCTCCCTGGCATGCAGGGGGAACTGTGGCCTCTGGTATCTGTCACAGGGGACATTGGCCCTTTAAGAGGGAGATGGGCCAGTGCACCTTGACTCATCAGCTGACCTAAACGGGGCTTAAGAGGACACCTGGGAGTCAAGAGAATTAGTCAGGAAAAGGGACAGATGAGAGATGCCTGGGAGTCAGAAGACTGGCAGCTTTCCACTACCAGAGACCATGAGATGGAAGGAAATCTCTGGGAAACAGCCTTCTCTGAAAAGAGGGAAGAATTATCTGGAAGCCAATGGAAAGGCTAGCCTGCTAACATTCCTGAGCCAAGCGTTGGGAAGCTGAAAAGGGCTGTAGGCTAGGAAGCCAGAAAAGGGGCTAGTCTGCTGACCTTCCTAAACCAGAGTAGGCTGGAGAGGGTTGAAAGCTGAGAACAGGAAAGGAGATGCCTGTTGGTTCTCAGAGCCAGAGAGCTAAAGCCTGAAGGCCAAAGGGGGCTGAAGAGTCATGAGAGATGCTGAAGCAATACCTAGGAGAGGATTGAGGAAGAGACCAGGTGTGGTAGAAGACATCAGACTGTGGTATGTGCTACGTTGACTGATCAGGTGGCATGGGATTTTAAGGACTACATGCATAGGGGTGATAAATGGACTAGATTTCAGGACTCCTGTTATGGACTATTTGGCCACATTGTTGCAATAAACATAAGCTCCAAGGAGGGGTAGTCATGAGACAAGAACGCTTATGTAGAGATACTGGGGACTCTGAAGGAAGGTAACTGAGGTTGGTGCATCTGGCATGCTGTGGCCTGATGCAGGAGGGCACTCCAGACGGAGCTGCCCTATTACTATACCCCTAAGGAGGATACAGTGTGGTCAGGACTCTGCCTCCTCCCTACCCTTTTGTGGTGGCTAATGTCATTAGCCAGTACCAGACTTTGTATCTGGGTAACATAGGGAGTGAAACATGGGTGGGTCAGGCTCCTGTATTGCCCCCACTTTGTGTATCAGTGTAGGGACACTCAGAACCTGGTCCTTACAAACTTACAGCTTCCCTTAAAGAGGCTTTTCTGCAGAAATTCTGTAGATTTTCATTATTATGGAGAAGAGGAATCCTTGAAGCCAGGAAATCACCTCCTTTCATCCTATGTAAGAGTATTACACTCTCATTAGGATTTTATCTGAATCCCATCCTCATCCCATCCTTTGCAACAACATTCAATTTAATTGCCCAGACCACCTGATGCAAGCATACATACCTTCCTCTTGCCCACAGACTCCCAAGGAGACACATCACTCCATGAAGTGTTGCAAAAATATTTTTCTCCTGGATCATAACCTTTAAGATTCTAAAAGAGAGGGGGAAAAAAATATATATATATATACACACACACACAAAAAAATAATTTACAAAACAGATTGCATGTACAAAATATGTATTTAAAAAAACACAGGGAAAAATTCAAATTATGATAAACTGATTGAAAAAAAATCTAGGTTGCCAAAACTCAATATTGTGCACTTCAAGTTCAGAAAAATTAGGGTCCAATGTTTCAAAATGACCTTACTCACTCCTTATTAGGTTATTTTTAATCGAACTACCACCTCAAGTTATTTAATATAAACAAAATATTTAAAAAAGAGAATCTTAAGTGTTCAGAATGATTTGGGGCTACTCTTTATTCCATTTGCTTCTATCCAAGTTCAGGAATCTTTTAAGGAACAAACTCCTTTTTTCCTTTAATCCACATCACTTCAGCATTTGCCTCCACTCCCCTCCTTTTCCATGACCTCACTTCCACCTCCTCCACTCCAGAAGTCATTTTGCAAAGGGAACTCAGTCTTTTTACTCTTCAGCAAAGCATCTTTATCACTTTATCTGCAAAGATTATGCATTCGGGAACTAGTTTCCTGAAATAAAGCACTAAATGTCCTTCAAGTTGTGAGAACATATGTTCCTTGCCGGCACAAAAGTCACCAGCAGGATGAAAGAGTATTATAGCTGAGATTAAGAACAACCTACCTCATTTAAATAGGTGTTTGGCATTGGTTCTCTTGGAATCCCCCACCCCAAAACTAGTTCACCCTATCCTCAAAATTTATATTTGTCTCTTGTTCTCTACATCCAAAGGTTCAGCTCGGCGCCTTTCCCCTCACCACCCATCTCCATCTTCTACCCAAGCCTCTGCACACCAATCCTTCTTTTGCAGTTTCTGCCATATGGCAGCTATACTTAATATACCACTAGACTTTGGCACAGTGGAAGTTATCCACCAATCCCACATGCCAGTTTGACATTCAAAGAATACCAGAAACTAGTACCAGAGTAAGTTTTAGAAATTTATGCTTAAGCCCATGACATTAAATATTTACCTTATGAAAGCGCATATTAAAAGTTAAAAAAAATAAAATAAAGAGAACCATGATTCACAGAATCATAGAATATCAGGGTTGGAAGGGACCTCAGGAGGTCATCTAATCCAACCCCCTGCTCAAAGCAGGACCAATCCCCAATTTTTGCCCCAGACCCCTAAATGGCCCCCTCAAGGATTGAATGCACAACCCTGGGTTTAGCAGGCCAATGCTCAAACCACTAAGCTATTATGCCTTTAAAAACAAACCCATGTTCTGCTTTGCAGAGCATCCACTTCAGACTAGTGTCTTCTGCTTTGATGTTCAATTAGACAGAAAGCCTATGGCCACAGAAATTTTTTTTGTGCATACTTCTCCCCTTCTGTAATGTCAAAAGAGCCCATCCCTAAATTTTTGGTCTGCCTTAATTTCAAGCAGCTGCTACTAAAGTGGTTCTTCTAGAAGAAAGACTTTACAGCTGAAGCTTTCCAACATGGACAAAGACACAGAAAGATAAAAAGGGGGCTCAAGTGGTCTGTTTTGCAGGCCTCCAGCTACCCCAATTGCCCTATAAGTTAAAGGAAGGCCAAAAGGCAGCTTTAGAATTATATCCTCAAACTCACACCAGTAAGAGTTTCTTGTGCAAAGATCTGTCTCGTTAGCCAGGTCTCAAAAAGGAAAAACTAAAACAGAGCATTAAAATAAGAAATCCAGAAATAGTGAAAATAAATCACAAGAATTCAAAAAGAGCAATTCAAACCCAGAGATGTCTCCCACAACCTAGAAGAGACAAGCAAAGAATCCTCCCCCTCACTTTGGAAAGCTGCAAAATTTCTCCGAGCAATAAATGGAAAGATTCTAAAACAGCTCCTGCCCCTCCCCACCAATCCCTGTAGAAATTCTAAAGCTGATACTTAAACTTCAACAACAGCTTCCCACCAAAGCCCACGATCCCTGCAGACAGCATCTTAAGATAAAAAAAAACAACTTAGCATCAGAAATCCTATAGCCCCCCAATTTTTTCTCCCAAAAGTTAAATGGATAAGAAAGTGGAAAAGCTTGTCAGACACATACTGACCTAACATTTTGCTAACTCAGCACCTGTATTTGTGGAATCTACATAGCCTGGTGTAATCAGTTATAAAAGGATCCAAGGAATGTCAAGTTGTCCTTGAATTTGTGCAACTTTTTTACAGTATTTACTTTCTACACTGATGTACCTCATGAATGAAAAACTCTCTCACTTATACAAAGCAATTACCAGAAGGGACTTAGGCTCAAAAATCTTGAATGTTGACTTCTGCTTTAACTTTTAATATTTACTGCAGATCCTAACCTGTTGGAGAAGAGTTAGAATAAGTTGACAATACATCTAGGACGTCACACTATAGGTGCACTTAATGTAGTATTGTTCAGGGTAGACTGATTTAAATCAAAGTGATTAAAAGCAGGAAATGATTTAACTAATTGATTTTAATCTTATTTTGCACTGGTATTATTAAAGTTACCTTCCTAAAGCAAATCTGATTCTCATTGTTTCAACTTACCATTTTAATGGTTACCAAACTAAATATAGCTATGATACCAAATTTGGTACTACTTCCTGCTAACCAGGAGGCTACAGTACATCTATATACACATTTATTTAAGCAATTATCTATCTTAACATTCATTTATTCAGATTTTCATATTAATTTATTATGTTAGAAAAATGGTGAATGATGCATTTCTCATTCACTAGATTTTTTTTTTTTAAAACTTATGATCTGTGGCAAGTTCTATTTGCGTGAAAAAAGTCTTTAAATGAATTCCAGTTAATTACATAAAACCACCTTTAGTATGGATACAGAAGGGGAAAAAATTATCAAAAACATGTTTTGCTCTTAGAACTAATCAATTTATTAAGTAAAGAAAGTATTATCTGTAGTTAGTAAATTGAACAGATTGTTTCTGGTCACTATGTCCTTCAAGATTTTAGAACTAGTAGATCTCATCCTCTCACATGTAGTTTTTTTCCCCGCCCAATAGATTTGAAGTAAGCCAGCTTCCCTGCTTTTTCTACTCCTAGTTGGTTCCTCAACTTTGGATGAACTAGCCATTGAAGTGAACAGTTGAATAAAGTGAAAGGAAAAAAATATTCTCTGCACCCTACAGAAGAGGCTACTGCTGTCAAAAAGCTGGTTTAGCACTTCTATAAGCTCTGGTTCCATGTGCTTAGCCAGGGACTTCCCCACGCTTAGTGGTTTCACTTCCTTTAAAAAACTTTGGAAGCAAATAGGTATTGTTTACTCTAATAAAATCATTTAAATTAAAAAGAATACATATTAAGTTTAGGTCTTAGCATATATTGTCATAATTTCATGGTGAATTTTAAGAAGTGTTTTGGTTTTTTTTTAAATCCACCCTGATACGGTTGTGCAGCAGATCCAACCATGAATCTGGGACAGAAGGCCCATGTATTCCTCTCAAAGGAGAGAGAGTAAAAGCTGTTAGCCAACAAACAGGCCCTTTTGTTCTCCTGGTTACAAAGAGAGACCAACCTTCAGACGTACCTTGCCTCCAGAGACAAATGCTAATTATTATATCTTACTAGAAACTTCCTTTTTAGGAGACCTGTTTCACAGTTACCTCAGCATGGTAGGTTAGTTCTATAACATTATCATTATCATGATAATGATTATGGTTACTGGATTTTCCTTCCTCCCCAAGAGGAGTGGGTGTCCAAAATTTCATCTAGATATGGAGAAACTAAGCTACTTCTTACCTATTAAATATCAACACTGGTCAAAATGGTTTAGTGATTACTGAAAGTCACACTATGCTGCAATGGAAGAATACTGAACCCAAGAAGTCTAAAAACCATCATCGCAGTTGATGAAGTCCTCCCATACTCAACAGAAATAGCTGTAGCTTATCTAGAAAGCCAAACATCAGTAACTGAATTGACAAGGATTTTATATCCGATAACTCAATTTGCTGTGCCCTTTTTCTATTCACACTCACCATATCTTCCCGCCATGATTACCATGCTTGCCAAAAACCTTTTTATGCTTTGAAGAGGGTCTTAGTCATTAATCCTCTCTCAATTTATTCTATAGCGCAATCAAAAGTTGATTTTACAATAATTTCCATAGTAAGAAATTGATATCAAACCAAGATTTGGACTTCAAAGGATCTAGGTATAAGAATTTAGGAATGAGAAATATTCTGATTAAAATATAGTATTTTCAATCAGAATAGAGGGAATATGCAAAATACTGGACAAATACATAAAAGTGTTCTCTTTTGTCAAGTTTATTCAAATGCTAAAGTCCCTCAGACAAAGATTTAACTAGAATAACCAAATGTCAACACTGTTTCAGGATTAGCGAAGCATAGTGATCCAAAGCACATTTATTTTGTGTGCAAGTCTTAAATGACCAATTTCAAATAGCAGTCACTGTAAAAACACAACAAGATTTCCCACAAAATGTTTTAGTCCTTTATCCTATGAGCAGGTCACACCTACAGACGTAACATTAAGTCCTCATCTGGTGACAAAGTCAAGTCAAATATACTGAAAAGGCAATGAAAGATGATATTTAACAACTGGTCAAGTCAAGGCTACCATTTAGTAGTTTATTTAGTTCTTGAAAAGTGATTGCATTTGCAGCTTTTTGACATTAAGTTCTCTAAATCTGTTCGTGCATATTCTCTTTGCTTGTTGCATTTAAGTATTCCTCAGAAAATGACAGTCTCTGCTCAACAAAACGATGTCACATTTGTCTTCATAGCCTCAGTGCACTTGATGATAGACTGCTTAAATTTGTGGAGATGCAATACTGAATTGCCACACAACAGTTTGACTTTTTTCCCCCCACGAAGTGATCTTGAGTCAAGTTCTAAAACCTATAACAGATTACGGTCTCTCTTTGCTTGGTTTATAAATGTTGACAGTTTGTACATCCTTTAGAGATTTCTTCTTGATATGCCAAGGCAGAGCAGTTAGTCCCTTTGAGTTTGCTCACGTCTTCATTTGTTCATGGTTTGTGGTTTGGTTGTTGGCTTTTTTGGTTTTGTTTTTAAATTAAGAGTCCAAAACAGGAAAGCACTCATGTAGCGGACAAGCAACATTTCCTTAAGTAACAGTGCTTTCATTTGATGCAATACTACCAGTAAAGAGTATGCAGCACCCTGCATTTCATGCCTTTCTAAGAATCAAAATGTTTCAATAACTTATGTTGCAGGAAACTCCCAATTCCAGGCCTATAACAGATTGCGAGACTCAGGCAATCAATCATCCAAGTAAGGATGCAGTTCTTTCTTGACCCACCCACATTATAAATTTCTAAGACAGATGAATAGTATATATACACTAAACTGTGAAAGACTTTTCAAAAATTTAAAATTCAAGTTTCAGCAGTTTGTGTTACGTTACTTCAATTCTTTACCTGCAATAACTCCCTGCAGCTGTCAAGCCCAATATCCACAAGAATGCCCTTCACCTTTTTTCGAGACTTCCTGATATTATCAAGATTTTGAACAGGAATTTGAAACATTTTGCACTTTTCCTGAAAGAGAAAGACAAAAATAATGTGATGGAACATTTGTACATGCACACTTATGCTGTGTAGTGTTATAGCAATAATTTATATCATGGGGAATGCTTCCCTCAAAAATCTACTTTCCAGCATGAAAAGCAAAAGGCTTTGAACAAGGAACTGTTCTCTATTAGTATATGATCTTATGAGATCACTTCCTTACTCTAAAACAAACATGCATGTTCTTATGTTACCCCAAGATTTCAAAATAATTCAAATTCCTCCCACCCTGACTGAAAAGTAGCCAAATTCTATTCTTCGTTCCTGTTTGGTAGCTATATTGTGAGCTTCAGCATGGAAGCCTGAATCATGCTAACTTCTGACTAGATTTAGAAAACCACCACTATTTCACCTAGTGGAGATATAACATGCAAATGAAAATGTGATGCTACTTCTGCCTCCAAGGAAGCCGCAATCTGTGTGTGTGCGCGCAGTGGGTACTTTTTGCCATGTATCTGCTCAGATATATTAAGTACAGTTGTTCATGAAATCAGGTTTTCCTGCAACTGCTACTACCAAAGACCACTTTGCTTAAGTGACATGGAACCAGACACTGCAATAGAAGACTAATGCAGTTTTCCAACCTGCAGAACTCCACCACTTCAAAACCACGGTGGACAGCTGAAGCCGCGAACGTAAGCTGAGTTTTAAAAACAGATTTGTAAATAATGGTATGGCTATAGCAGTGCTTCTCAGCTGATGTACATTCAGATTTCTTGCTTGGTAAAATCGGTGTGGATTTCTAACATTGTACAGATTTTTGGGATGACTATATCTCACTATCACCCAGTTACCCAAGCTAGGCAAAGGTAAACCTACGGATGAGGAAAAGCTGGCTGAAGTTAAATCCCAGCAAAACAGAGGTCCTGCTGTAGGCAGAGGGAATTACTTCTTAGAGACCACCACCACCGCAAGCCCCTCTGTTTGAAGAAATATGCCCACTGATCATCAAGACAAGTATGCACTTTAGGATTTCTTCTGTGATTCCCATTAACGCTGGCCTCTTGTACTGCCGCATCCAGGAGAAACACCTTCTACCATCTCCAGCTGGCCAGAAGACCGCATCCCATCTTTGATGACCTAGCCTTGATAATACACACCTTTCATCAACTCCTATTTGAATTCCAGTGCAACTTATTTGGGCTTCAAAGCATCAGCCCTGAGAAACTGAAACTGGTGCACAATACAGCAGCATGCCTACTCAGTAACACGTTACTGATAGAACAAAGAACTGGGTGATATGCTTACACACACAGCTCTGTGAGGATCCAGTGAAGGTCTAAGTCTTTATTTCCAAAACCTAAGTAGTCTGGGAGCAGATCACCCAAAAAAAACCTGCTTCACCTTTCAGAATCTCAAGTGCCCTCAACAGCTCCATTTCTCAAAACAAGAGAGCTGTCCCTTACCAGAATAAGGCTTACCTCTACAGAAGTCAGGATTTTTCTCCCACAGAAACTATGAGCTACCACAAACCCAATCTACAACCCAGTCCAGATGGAAAATACACTTCTTCAACCTTTAATTCCTTCCAAACAAATAAGCATCTTAACTTATGTACACAAAACCACCTGCTATTTTCCTCTCCTCTTCCCTCACAGAAAGGGAGCCCCATATGACAGATGCTAGTCTCCTTGGTTTTTTTTTTTTTTTTTTTAAACAAACTCTGGAAGGCATTCAGATACCATGGGAAAGAGATAAATCCTTATTCCAAATTAAGATCAAGTGGAAATGTGCACACTTTAAAGTTCTAGTTTACAACCAATGCAGCTACTGTATCAGGTTATATGCACCAGACTCCATAGTCTACTGTACAAGAATGCAGTTGATAAAATGCTACTATGATCAATTCAGCCACAAGGAGATATGGGTTCCATATATGTGTTAGTCCACTGGAAATATTTCTTCCACCATTTTTGGAGGATCTTCCTTCTCATTCAGAAGCATCAATGTATCAATTAGATGAAGAGAGACTTTCCTCAAGAAGCAAGCTATCTACCAAGCTAGAACCATCAGCTTACTAAGACAGCACTAATAACCCATGTCCATACTTTTCAGTCCTGTTTTAACAAATCAAATTTCTTCTAAAACTGAAGACCAGGATTATTAATCCAGATAAAACAATATTCTTGAACACAGCTGGCTTTATATATTCCAGTTTTCAAGATGCAGTTCTTCAATCCAAGAGATGTACATTCCACAAGTACTAAATATGCCACTGGTCTTAACACAATGCTTGGAAGAGTTCAAATTATAATTTACTACACTTCGATAATCCATTTAAAATATATAACACATTTTCTTCTATCGTAAGTCAGGAATTCCAACTTTCTGAGCTTGTTTTTCCAAGTCCTCAGTTTCATTTTCTCAGTTCACAATATTCAGTATTTCACAGCTAGAATAGCGTATTATCCATCCATTTTTATTTCCATGTCATTAGTTGTTTTGGTTTTTTAAGCCTTCAATCTTTAACCAAAACTTTCCGTTTGTTGCATCCTGAACTACCGCCAATCTTTTGCTATCGACCACCAGTTTCTTGCCAACCAAAGCCAACACTGGGTCAACAAAGAAAATTCAGTAAGATACATAATAATGGAATGCTTTTGGAAAATTAAGTGCAAAACCCAAACAAATCACTGTCTTTGAGATTACTTGCTATCTTTATGGCTGATCCTGCAGTCCTGACATATGAATCATCTTTAAATCATTCATATAGCCCTTAGTGGTATTTTGTCCATTAACCTTTTTCCTTTAAATATTGTCTGACTTGGGTAAAACTTCCATAACAGTATTGTATTGGACCCGAGTACAGCATGAGGTTTTCTCCACTATTTTAGAGCATATGAATAGTAATATTCTCCATATTAAATCATGCAAATGATCTGCTTTTCAATCAAGAGAAGACACCACCAAGACTGCAGATTCTTCCTACCAGTACAATGTTTACTATTGAAACACTGTTCCAAGCAACATAGTTCAAATATTATATTATGAATCAGAGGAACATTTAACCCAAACTAGTGTGCTTGAAGACCATTTCTGTGCATCCAAAAAATTAGCAAAAAATTAACAATTTCACCCCTTGAAAGACAGAGGTGACCTGAGAATGAAAAACTAATTGCACTTTTGATTTCTGATGTACAGAGAAAGGCTGAAATTTTTTCCCCCTGCTTGATATTTACATTGGAAATTCAGGTTCTGACTAGCCTAGAAGGTATACACAGCTAAGCAACTGAGGAAGGAATTTTAGTCAGACAGTTAAAGATGATGTGGGGTTTTTTTGTTTTTTTAAGAATTCCCCACCCATTTAAAATTTCCAACATACATATTGGAAAAGAAAGTCTTTTCCAACAATTCAACACCTCAACCTTTCAATTAATATGCGAGATAACAATATTCATCTACAGACTCTCTACAAGTCCTCCACCAAAATCAGGACAGACCAGAGTGATATTCCTCTTATTTCTAAAGGAGGAAATAGCAACAGCAAAAAAGGGCATATGTACAACTGTATAAAAAAAGTCTTTTTGCAGGTCACCTTTAAAGTGTGCATGAACTGTTGGAGATATAGATATGGAAAGTTCCATTCCAGATTACATAGACTAATATATAGACTCTCAAATAAAATAGAGCACACCTATTGTACAGCTGACAATTGTAAAAGAAAATGATATTCTGTATAACCTTCACCCTTTTCCCCCTTCACATTTAAAGCAAAAAAGCAGATAATCAAAAACTATAACTGAAGTTTGCAAAGGCTGATTTCTTCAACAAACTATATTTTCTAAGAGTGAACTAGCAGACTTTTGGAAAAATAAAAAAATTTGGAGAGGGGGTGTCATTTATAGAACCTGAAAGAATGTGTCATCTCTACAGAGTTTAACACACACTTGAATTCTAAAGCAAGATACCAGGGGAAGGACTCATTCTCTTTACATGTGAGGACTTCAGATCAAGATTTTGCATTTACCCTGAAACTGCTATCACTATGCCAAACATTCACATTTGTTGTACTCAATTGTCACAAGGAAAATGCAGAACTTTGCATTTTGATCCTGATCTGTAAATAAAGGAAAGATTTTTCTGATATCTTGCTTTAGAATGCAAGTATACTTGTAATTTTCAGTTGATTTTATATATTTTCACTGTATTAAGAATTTTTTTAAAATTACACGAGATTCAGTTCACATTTTAGTTTCATTTCATCCAGCTGCATGTTTTTCAGCTGAAGAAAAAACAAATTAAGCATTAATTTAGTATTTAGGTAATACATAAAAATATTTAAAAAGAGCTAAAAAAAGTTAACTTGTAATTTTACAAGCACACCCCTTAAGTGAGCAAAACAGTTTCCCTTAGCTAAGAACGTAGCAAACAATTTCAATACTAACAGCTGTTTTTTTTGGAAACTAGTCATAACTTAAGACAGTTTACACCATATTCTCAAACAGTAAGTGATGAACATTTTATTGGAATGCATATCAGCCTAAGAAATTGATTTGTTGGAAATTGTTCCTTTAGTTCTGAAGCATGGAGAGGAAATCAAATTAAAAGTTTCCTGCAAAACAACTGCTATTTAAAATTATAGTTTTGTTATTCTGGAGTGTATATTCCCTTAGGGTTACTCTCTGTATGATAAACTAAAGAGAACAACACAAGTTTCATTACACTAACTTTGGTTTCCTGCCATATTCTAAACACGGAAGTCTCTCCCTAGCTCAAAATGCAGCTATCCAGCCAGATAAGGGAGGAGGAGGAGACTGTTTTTAAAACAAACTTTTAGGGCTTCTCTACACAGGGAACTTGACCAGCATTGCTAGAGTGGAATAACTATTCCATTAAAACTATTCCAGAATAACTTGCCATATCGACACTCCATGGGGAGTTATTCTAGAATATCTTTAGTGTGACAGTTATTCCACTATAGCAATGCTGGTCAAGTTCTCTGGGTAGAGAAGCCTCAAAGGTAGGCATATCTATAGTAAAATAAATATTCATTTATCAATTTCCCACCTAGATAGGTCCTAAGACAACCCTGATTTACTTAGACATTAGCTACCACTCATTTTCACATTACAAGACTATATCATTAGAATGTATCTGAAACCATCAGGCTTACAGAAGGGCTCTGACTACTCGCTTCCACTATTCTAGAGATGTCCTGAACAAAAGTACAGGTTAGGGTTGAGGAAGTACATCTGCATGGCCTAGACTCCCTCAGTATTCTGGTTAAAGAGGAGATTTGGTTTTGGAATGAGGATGGCATCCTTCCCATCTGTTACGTGAAGTCTGACGACCAAAGGACTTCACAGTCATTATGGATGGTTTCAGAGTAACAGCCATGTTAGTCTGTATTCGCAAAAAGAAAAGGAGTACTTGTGGCACCTTAGAGACTAACCAATTTATTATTGAATTATTATTATTTATTATTATCATTATGGAGTGTGCACAAGAGGCAGTACACTCTGAACAAGGCAGCCAACTAACTCAATCCTTTCATCTTCCCTTTAACCTCTCTTCCTTCTCTGGATGATGTGGGTTTTAACTACTGAGAGTTTAAAACAAAAAACAAAACAAAAAAAAACAGATCAGGAGACAAGCGTAGGTTGAGGCTCAACCCTGCCACTGCCTGCAGGAATGTTTTTCAGTACTGCACGCTCCATGCGTTTAGAGGTACTGTGTATCCCTTCTATTACCTTGTTAGAGTTACACACCCAAGGTACTTTTCTATACTATACCATGGAAGGAAAGTGGGGGAGGGTGACAGGCAGGAGAGAAGCAGGAAAAAGAGAGCACTGCCCTCTCTAACACTCTCACTCCATGCGTGGTAGGGTACCTAGGAAGCACCCTCCACCTCACCTTCCAGAACTTTCTGCACATGCTCAGCACCAACATTCAAACATTCTGAAACACATCAATATTCCACACATGCCTGCTGTCCTTATTTGCCTCAGAATTACAGCCTCCTGACCTTTCTCTTACTTTGGTTATGTACCTCAGCTGACCTTTTCCCTACTTTTGTACTACACATGCTCAGAAATATCATGTGACCTGCTGCTTCCAATGATGATATGACTCTTGCTTATTCAAAATGGAGGTCAAGAATGCACAATGGAATCTATGGAATTTCTCTGGTATCTGCTCCCTGCAGGGTACCCAGGAAGCACCCTCTACCCGCCTCCCAGTGGGTACCAGATACTTAGCATGTGGAGGATGTATCCGACTCTGCAAGTCCCAAGGACCTTAAACCTTTTGTGCCCCCAGGCGAGCTGAGGCCATTGCAGACACACACCAACCCCTGGAGAGAAGGAGGGAGGGGGTGTCGGGGGGGGGGGTTTCCTCCTCACTGCGTTAAGTATGGGGGGGAGGAGTGACGAGTAAATGGAGCAGGTACAATGTACGCTGGGGCACGATGCTCTGGGCTGGGGCAGGAGGTGGGCGTGTATATCCATAAAGAAACGCAGGGCGCCCGAGGCTGCCTGAGCCGAGCCGCCTCCTGGGCACCTGCCGCTCCGCGCTGGGAGTGCATGGCCAGCCCGTGCCCCGAGCGGAGCACGCTCAGCCCGCCCGGGGATACTGTCGCTCCGCCGCGCGGTCTGTCTCGGGCGCTTGGACCAGCCCTGCCGCGCTGGGGGCGGGCGCTCCCTGTACCTACCCGGCCAGGCTGTAGGGGGAGCTCGCTCGCTCCTCGCCGCCGCCGCCTCCCTAGTGCGTGGGTCCGCGCGGCAGCCTCCGCCTCCCGCTCCTCACAAAGCCAGCCGCGCTGCGCCGCCTGCCCGCCTCGCCGGCGCCGGCTCCTCCTCCCGGCCCCGGGGCCACCCGCTGCGCCCAGCTCTCAGTCACAGAACAGCGGCAGCATCGTCAGCGCCCTGGCCCCCCTCAGGGCCCCGCTCCCATCCATCCGCCTCCGCTGGCCCCTGATCCAGCCCAAACCAGAAAGAGAAAATGGCGCTCGATTTATCCCAGGAAGTGACGTTCTACTCATTTGCATATCAGGCAGCAGACCAATAGGGAGAGGGTTTGGCCAAGGCTCCTATTGGCTCCCTCCATCAGCTCCTTGGGGAGAGGCTAGGTACTCAAGGTGCAAGATGTTGGGGGGCTGAACCCCCCCATGGATCCCCCTGACTCACCTGTTACCTCCTTTACCTTTCCCTCCTGTTCTGGTCCTTCTGAGGGGGCACAAGGGGTGCCTATCACTAGGTTTTAAGATGACCATGTGACGTCATCCTGAAGAGGGAGGGGTCTGATTTCACTCCCATCAATAACACCACGTGGTCACCCAGCAGCCTTAACTTCATTTGCATGGGATGTTGGGTGAAGCTTCATTTGCATCTGCAGGATTATCAACTGCCCACTCACATCCAACAGCCAATAGGATTATGCCATGTCAAGTAACAGTGTTTCCCATTGGAAGAGAAAACTAGTGGTTCAAGCTCTTTAAGCAGAAACTGTTTCCACACATGGCTTACACTCTGCCTGAATGAGTAACCAGAAACCCAAAAATATGGTTCCCCAGTACAACTGGTTGTGCAAATACTGTGGAACTAATACATAGTGTGAAATCTTCTCCCCCCCAAAAAAAGCATGGATAAAGTTGATTGGCTGAGTCCACTTCAGGATAAAAAATCTGCAGCAAATTAAAAGGAAAGAGGCTATTCTAAACTAATGGGAGACATTAAGAAATGTGAGGAGAATTCAACCTGATGGAGACATCAAACTGTAGTAATACAGTGATTAGAGGTGAATGGCAGCATAGGTAGGGGATCTATTATTGAGTAGATCAATTGGACTGGAAGCTTATTTTCAGCATTCTTAATCTTTGATGGTTTGTATACTTAAGAATTTTAACCAAGTAGGTGATTTTCCCTGCCGATGTCCACGTATGCTCTTGAATCAGCTATGGTCTTCCCTCAAGTCTAGGATCAAGCTTGCTGTTTTTGGAAGAATATGTGACCTATAAGAAAAATATATCTTCTTCATAGATATCTCTTTTGAGGAGAGATATACAGTATCTATTTATAAGATACAGGCATACATTTATGAAGGCACTATTATAGTTTCCTGCTGTTACAAGAGATTTTTTTTTAAATAAAGTTGAAACATAGAATTTACATCATCAACAACAATACAGATGTCACCTATATTACTGACATTGGAAATGACTTCCAGAGGTTTGAAGGGAATCTTAGCGAAGACATGGATACTCTGCCTACTGGCTTTTAGCAATGGAGACTAAGGGCTTGTCTACACTATCTCTGAAGTTGATGTAAATTATGTCGCTCAGGGGTGTGAAAAAACACCCTCTTGAGCGACATAACTTACATCGACTTAATGTGGTGTCTACACTAGGGTATGTTGGCTGGAGATGCTCTCCCACCGACATAGCTTCCACCTCTTGTTGAGGTGGATTAATTACATTGACATGAGAGTGTGCTTCTATCAATGCAGTGCGTCTCCACCAGATGTGCTAAATTGACGCCGCTGCATCAATCACAGCGGTGCTGATTTAGCATGGTAGTGAAGACAAGCCCCAAGTCTCAGTGAAACCAAGAGAACGGCAACTACTTTCCATCAAAAAAATTGTTTTGCCAATTAATCTGTTTTGACTTATGCCCAAGGTCGGCTATTGCTATTCCATCTAGTTGTCACATATTTGGGAGTATAACTCGACCTAGCCTGACATATGAGCCCCACCTGAAACACCTGACAATAAAGATCTCTGCCTGTACTGCCTTGATACGAAAACTATCGGGAACCTCCTGGGGAGAAAACCCTTCATTCCTTCATACATCTATCTTGGCCCTCATGTTTGCTCCAGCTAAATACTGCTCTGAGGCTAGGGATGCAGCCGTCACACTCAGCTTGTCCACAGGGAGCTAAACTCAGCCATTTATATTATTAGTGGCTAACAGAAGAATACACTAACCTCTGGTCTGTATGTGCTAGGTCACATAGCTCTGCCAGACCTTCAATGAGATGTTATTACTGTTAAAGTTGTTTGGAGGGCTGTAACAGATGGAACTAGCTGATTACATATCCAGCTGACAGATGCCACATTCTCAGACAGGAAACAACACACAGTACCAACTCTAAGGTTTGTTGATATTCGAAAGAGGAATCCCACTCCTGTGGACCAGGTGTGATATCATGGCTGATCTCTTGACACCCCTTTGCTATGGTAGATCACGCACTTTTGGATGCATGGGTGATCAGCACTGCCAGCAGCTGAAACTATGTCTTTACAGAGCAGAAGCTCCAGTAGAAAAGAGAGTCTAACACACCAAGTAAACTGAAGAGTCTGTCATTGCATCTGCCTCCATTTTCATTTGATTGTAGATCCTGGACCAGGCTCAATAGGCCACTCTCTATTTCATCCAAAGTTTCTGCAACTATGCTTTGGCTTGGCTTGGTTTCCTCTCCACATTGTGACCATGGAACATCGTTGCAAACAATAACTCATGTGGAAGAAGAGTGCACAACCTACAGTTGGAGGGTGGTTTACAATGACTAGCCTCTCTTCATACAGAGGACATCCTCTGGTTATAAATCTTGGACATCGAGCTCTAATACCTACATACAAGCGGAGACACCAATGTGCAAATAGCGAATAGCAAACAAAGGCAAGAAATACTCAAAGAAAAAACTATAAATATGATATTATTCTATTAGAAATAATAACACTTGGACTCACTGTGTATAACTTTCATCTTCAACTGCTTTACAAATTAATTCATAGAATTAGGGTTTTTTTTAAATATACCCAAACAGATGAAATTATGGCCCCATTTAAGTCAACTGGAATTCTGCCATTGACTTCAGTGGGGCTGGACTTTCACTCAATGCAGCTATAGACAGACCATATACAAATCTATCGGTTGAACAAGTCCTATCAAAGTCGTCAAAATCTATCAGGAGTAGACAATGTATTCACTTTAAAAAGTAAATACTAATAAAATATTCAGTTATTTACCAAAATTGTTATCAGTCACTTTTATTTTTAAAAAAACAGGTACAGGAAATTTATGATCTTCATATTCAATGTTCCAGAAAGTACACTATCACTTTATAAAGGAGACAAACTAACAACGAAAGGAATATGTATCATACTTGATAAAGTTATACCAAATTCCACATAACAAAGTCTGTTATTGCCAATACCAGAAAAGATGAAATTTCGTTACTGATTTACATTATATATTTATAATCAAATCACTGACAATAGTCTAATAATTCATAAAAGTCAATAGTAAAACATTGTAGCTGCTTAGAAGCACACATTTTTCCAAAAGCACAAAGGCCACTAAATCCCACATAACTAATATTCATACATTTTGTTGTAACAAAGCATAATAGAACAAATAGTACCTGTTTTTTCCAAATAATTGTTGTGTTAAATTATAAAATGAATTAGAAAAATTACCTCAGTTGTCTTCTAAATTCACCTTTAGGCATTATAATTGAATTGCTGAGTTTGTCTAACCTTCAGACAATATTTTATAGTTATTGCACTCAAAAATTTGACTATTTACAAATAATTTAATTAAAATTATCTATAAAAGAGCTAGTTGGTACATCCTTATAGTGTGTTTGTCTTTTTGTGTGGAATCCTGCAGTGTTCTGAGCACCCTCAACTCCCATTTAAAATAGTGGGAGTTAGCATTATTTTTTTCAGGAACTGCTTAGCTTAGCACCTTGTAGAATCAGCACTAAGGCTTGGACTCTGTAAAGATGTAAGCATGTGCTTAACTTCATGCACTTTGAGTAGTCCCATTGACTTTTAGCACATGCTTAAGACTTTGCAGGATTTTGGTCTAAGTCTATGTGTCTTCTTCTCTGCCCCAGCCCTCAAATTAATTTGACTTTAAAAAATAGATAAATAAAGAGAATGACAAGGAAGGGTAAAAGTGGAGGATAAGAAGAAGGGAGAAGTTATTTAGTTATAAGTGATGTCACAATTATCCCCTCTCAAAAGTAAACTGCTTTTAGGACAGCAGCAGAGGAGGGAGTAAGGGGAAGAGTTGCAGACAGATGAACAAGAGAAGAGGAAAAGGGGGAGGAAGGCTCCAACTTCATCAACTATAGATTTTTCATAGATACAAACTACTGTTTTGATCACCTGAATGAAATGGCAGTAAGACAATTTTTCTTTACTAATGAAGGACCATTTACTTTTATAATAACTGATGGTAACAACAAACAGGTTTACTTTACATCAACTTGCAAGCATCCAAAAGCTTTTATTCCTCTTGATTATGGGCCAGATTCTCAGCCCCAGTTCTGTCCCTTTTGCTCTACTTGAGCAGTGCAAAGGGAACATAATTTGGCCACAGTTGTCTAGCAGAGAATTCTCTCAGTAGGGGGAAATTGTCAGTTGGTGTAAAGCCAGCCGAACCATCCTTACACATACCTTCCCAGTCTTGGCACAGGATGTGTGTTGGAGAAGGAAGAAGCATGTTGGGGCAGAGTGGAGCTCCACTCTTCAATAGGAATTCCCAGGTAGTATATACTCCCTTATGGATGATAGCCAGCTGTTGTAACAATACAGCAATACTCAGTTGCTGACATCTGGATTTGTGATTCTTGCGGCGTTAACAAAACAACAGATTGCTGGCAGTTTTTTGAGACTAACTGGGATGTCAGTTATATTTTATCCTTCCCTCTTTGTTTACTAAGTGAAACTGACACCTCTCCACCAGGTAGTATATTTTAAAAGCCCATTTTACACCAAATACATCAAGTAGTCATAATTTATATCACTCAGGTCATGAGTGAAGCATAAGTCTTTCAGGACTGCAAATTTCTCTTTTCAGTTTCCAGCTATGGTTGGGAAAATCTATCTTTAAAAAAAAAAATCTTTTCAAAGTTGTTGGCATAAAAATACTGCTGCAGCCTTTCCAAATAGCATTCAAAATCCTCACCTTTTTTTATCCAAATGGAAACTGTCTGTTTTTCCATACATGCCATTTTTATCTTTCTTTTTCTTCTGTTTAAACCAGAGAGCTCTTCATCATTGCTGCTGCACAACTCACCTTGCTGTTTCAAATTGGACTCCATCAAAGAAATCCACTGGGATTTTCTTGTAGTGGGTCCCAAAATCCAATAAGCCAAATGTGACTTTTAAATAATCTACAATGAGTTTAACTGAGTCAGAGCAACAGCAACAAGAAAAATAAATTAACACCAAAAATGAGTCAAGTTAGCACAGTGAGAGGGGGTCTTCTTCACAAGCTACATCCAGCCCCACGTCATGCTTGAGTTCGCTCTCCAACCCAGCTCCACCCACAACTGCTTCCAACTGCCAATTGTTTAGAACAGTGCCAGCCCATAGTGTTCCAGACCTTAAAGGTGCTTTAACCACACAAATCTTAAAGTACCACACAACCCCCAGAGAACGGTACCATACTTTTAAAAAAAATAATTTGCCACATCTTCAGCTAATATAAATAATTGTAGCTCTATTCAGTAGAACTACATCAGCTTGCACCAGGGGAAGTTCTGGCCCGTTGTTATATTATTTAATTAAACAGGAAGCAGTTCAATATATGTATAAAGATAAAGGTGTGTAATTATACATTACAAAAATTGCACAAGCCAGTATTGAACTTTGTAATATATAAAGAATTATTTTTCACTCTGAGCAATAATTGTAACTTATGTCATAAATCTATTCACATTTTATGTCTTTTTTTGAAGTTTCTCAGACCCCTTTTGCCTAATTACCAAAGATATTTGATCTTCAGAAAGAATTTGTGCTCTAACCCAGCCAGACACTGGGTCTCTATTGAACAAGAGTGTAAACATTGCTAGGCTATCATGGATTAATAAAAAGTCATGCCTGCCAGAAGTTTAACACATCCATTAGTAAAGGCTACACTGGGTTTGAGATAAAACTAGAGATAAATTCAGTTCTCTCCCCTCACCAATGAGATCTGGGGCAAATAAGCCAGATCTTAACCCAAATCATGAACCAGAGGGCGTCAAAGACTGGGAAAGCCATGGAATACACATGGTTGGCCAGCTATTCTGTAAATACACTTTTCTAACTGATTTAGAGATCAAAACTGTCTTTAACTGGCCCAATCTTCCCTGGTACCAGTACTTTCAAAGCAGGTAATATGTTTCTCAATTTCTAGAAACCCTGTTTTATACAGAAAGCTAACTTTAATAAAAGCAATGAGTGGTCAATTAGAAGACAAAAAATTATAACTAATTTATATTAATCTTTGCAGACAGCTTTTCTAACAAAAAAGTGTCCATATGTGGCATATTGACAAAAGGATGTGGATAGACAAATTACCACCAGAATGATGGGTTTGATCTGGAAAACAGGACTAGCAACCTCAGTATGTAGCACAATAAAATAAAATTTCTTTAAGATACTTTTACTTTAAGATACTGATACTTCAGTGGTACCTCGCATCAGTCAGATTAAAAATCTATCTATAGACTGAATGGCTAAAAACGTTGGAAAAATTGTGGTGAAAAATGAGATTTTATGCATAAATAGTGGCCATGTCCAGTCATTAGAGAATATTGGGATGCAATCTGTAACCAAATATCACAAATTGTTGGATATTTATTACCAAATGATCCTTTTGTAATCCTTCTGGGGATTCCTAGTGGAAATGGTCCCACAAAAGGAAATGAAGAATCAAATTCTCTCCAGCTAGTAGTCACTTGGTATTCGTAGCCTCTCACTGGAAAAAGAAAAATAGCCCAACCATTGAGGAATGGTTCAAAAAATATGGAGGTTATTGTGGAAAAATTAACACATGAATTACGTACGCAACAATATAGACAGAGGACTGTGATAAATGAAGGGGGGGACACTCCCTTTTATGGACACCCAGCTAGCCAGTAGCTATAAAATCCCTCTTAGTAGCTGTTCTCTAATTGCTCTACCTGTAAAGGGTTAAAAAGTCTCACTGCTATGCATAGGTAAAAGGAAGTGAGTGGGCACTTGGCCAAAAGAGCCAATAGGAAGTCTAGAATTTTTTAAAATTGAAAAAAGACTCCCCTTTTGTCTGTCTGTGGTTGTTCTCCCAGGGAAAGGCAGACAGGGCAGCAGCTATGCTGTAAGAAGCTTGGGCCAGGTGTGAAAAAATCATCAGTATCATACCTAAAAACTACTCATTTAAAACCCCAAATATGTAAGTAGATCAGGAAATGTCTAGGAAGACCAGATTAAGATTATCCCTTTTATTTTGTTATGGCTTGTGGATTCCTCTGTGCTAACCCCAGGTGCTTTTGTTTTGCTTGTAACCTTTAAGCTGGACCTCAAGGAAACTATTCTTGGTGCTTAATCCTTATAGTTGCTCTTTTAAAAGCTAGCAATAGCCTGAGTTCCCAGATGTATTTTCTCTTTTTTTAAAAAAAATTTATCTTTTTAAGAACAGAATTGGATTTTTGTGTTTTAAGAGGTTTGTGCACGTTGTTTAATTAGCTGGTGGCAACATCTGATTTCCTTTTTTTTTCTTTCTCAGCTCTTCCTTGGACGGCAGATGTGAAAGGGCTTGAGGGTACCCAACAGGAAGGAATTCCCAAGTGCACCTTCCTGGGCTCTCAAAGGGGTTCTGCGCTTGTGTGGTGGAAGCATCTACTAATCCAAGATCGGAGAAAAGCTGTAACCTTGGGAGTTTAATACAAGCCTGGAGTGGCCCGTAATAATTTTCAGAATCCTTGCAGGCCCCCACCTTCTGCACTCGAAGTGCTCAACCATTGAGGAATGGTTCAAAAAATATGGAGGTTATTGTGGAAAAATTAACGTACGAATTAGGTATGCAACAACATAGACAGCGGACAGAGATACACTTTGATATTTGGTTACCTTTTATTCAGAACTCAGACAAAGTACATTCACCTACATAAACCAGCATACCTGTCCAATTTTTTTTTGTTTTTTATGATTACCATTTAATAGATATACTTGGTTTATTAAATATGTGTATATAGAGATTTCACTCAATTTAATAAAATCACTAGAAATGACATAGGTATTGTAATGCTGTTCACTGTATAGTATGTTAACACTCTGTTGAATAGAAAGATCTGATGACTATATTCCTATATTATGTTGTTTGAAACAAAAGCTAACTGTTGTAATGATTGTTTTATTTCTGATACTTAAATGGCAAGGATTTGTAAACTTGTTAAAACTTGCTAAATATACAGTTAAATAAAGAGAAGAAGAGAGTTTGCCCTTTGTAAGCCAACTTCTCTTCTGACTTGTTCTTGATAGACTGAAGTAAGTTCTTTAGAGCTTTGGGATAGTACAGGGTTTCTCAAACTTCATTGCACCGCGACCCCCTTCTGACAACAAAAAATACTACACGACCCCAGGAGGGGGAACTGAGCTCGCCCATGCCTTGCTGCCCCACGTGGGGAGGACAAAGCCAAAGCCCGAGCCCCACCTCCCCAGGCAGTTGGGCTCGGGCTTCTGCTTCGGCCCTGGGCAAGGGGGCTCGGGCTTGGCCCCATGCCCCAGCAAGCCTAAGCCAGCCCTGGCAACCCCATTAAAACGGTGTCCCGACCGACTGTTTGAAAACCGCTGGGATAGTATATATGCATAATTATCCAATTGTTTAATGCAGTGGCTCTCAACTTTTCCAGACTACTGTACCCCTTTCAGGAGACTGATTTGTCTGGGGTACCCCCAAGTTTCACCTCACTTAAAATTTCTTGCTAACAAAATCAGACATAAAAATACAAAAGTGTCACAGCACACTATTGCTGAAAAATTGCTTCCTTTTTACCACATAACTGTAAAATAAATGAATTGGAATATAAATATTGTACTTATATTTCAGTCTATAGTATATAGAGTAGTATAAACAAGTCATTCTCTGTATGACATTTTAGTTTGTACTAACTTTGCTGGTGCTTTTTATGTAGCCTGTTGTAAAACTAGGCAAATATCTAGATGAGTTGTTGTACCTCCTGGAAGACCTCTGAATACTCCCGGGGTACATGTACCCCTGGTTGAGAACCACTGGTTTAATGTACATTACCAACTTTGTTTTGGTGTAGTGCAGTGATAAACTGTACCTTTCAGGGTCGTATTAATGACAGACTTAGACAACTTAGGGCTTGTCTACAAACAGTTATCAAAGCAAGGTAGAACAAAGCTCACTAAAGAACTGTTCATGCCTATCAGCAGGAAACACACAGACAGTTCATGGCTAGCTACTACATATAGACTTGCCACAAACTAAATGTTCGTGTAGACAATTCACCTTGTAAAATCAAAATATCATTTTGCAACAGAGAAGCTCTTTTCCGGAAGGCTTTTCTTTCTTGTTTAACATAAATTTAACATGGCTGGTATATCCATTTCATCATAATTTTTTTCTGTTTTAACACTCTGCTGTGAAACATTGTTATTTCTAGAAAGCCTGAGTTTTAGTTTAGATGTTCTTTCCTTGTCTACATTAAATCTTTAATTGAGAACTCATTAAAATGTAGACTCTAACTGACTGAAGTGCACAATGGATCTTTTTGTCTAAGTCAATCAGAATAAAGCAGATAAATAATGGTATAGTGAGCATCTGTCAACATACAGTGCCAGTATTCATCAGTTAATATTAGTAAATTTAAACAATTAATTTGGTATATTAGAAATAAAGTAATTAGGCCCAATTAACTCACCCATTATATTTATCCCTGGATCAATTGTTTTCGCTTTGGAAATATCTTGACATTGCCTCTGCATTTATGCATTACTAAGACCATGATCCTATGACAATCTTTTCTTTCATTCATGTTACCTCTTATAATAAGTTATATATAAGAAAATCAAATACTTTTCTCTTTTTAAATCTTGTATTACTTCAGTATAATGTAAAGTTTTCCATAAGAAAATCTGTATTAATCACTATTAATTGTATTTGTCAGATATACTAGTATCAGCTTCGTTGCTATGGAAAATAACATTTATCAAAACCATTTTTTCCCAAGAAAGATAGATTAAAGGCTAATTTTGTCTTTAAATGACCCCTGTATAAAAAAAAAAGAGAGTGCATTGGGTCATGAGAATTAGGATCATATTGTATAAAGGATTTACCATTTCAAATAACACTTAGAATTAAAGGTAACAATAAGGAATTAATAGACTTTCAGAACTACCCATCTGTATATATAAAAGCTGGGAACTAATGGTGCTATTTAAAAGAGTCTGTGAAGAGATGGCCTGACCTTCAGAATGCCCAGATATGGCTCAAAATAAAAAGGACATCACTCTGAAAGGTTTGGTTCTGTCGATATAATAAAGAAGTGTCCTGGATACATGTAGTGTATATAATTTATTTTCTCTTACTGCCAAGTGTGGCTTCAGGAAGAAGACAGGCAGGCTGATTGATTGGTTTAGATAAAATTCTGAGACCAGTTAAAGTTAAAAATTAACTTTGTGGGGTCTTACCACCACATTGTCCCCATGGAATGTCGTATAGGAAGGTTTGTCAATATGTGCCTGAAGCTCACTTCTTCTTCTGAAGTGCTAGACACTAGGAAGATCATCTTCGGAGTGAGGTGTCCATTCTTGATGTAGATTAGCCCATGTATCACAAGATGACTGTCCCCTTAAGAGTAGGTTTCAGAGTAGCAGCCGTGTTAGTCTGTATCCGCAAAAAGAACAGGAGTACTTGTGGCACCTGAGAGACTAACAAATTTATTAGAGCATAAGCTTTCGTGGGCTACAGCCCACTTCATCGGATGCATAGAATGGAACATATAGTAAGAAGATATATATATATATACATACAGAGAAGGTGGAAGTTGCCATACAAACTGTAAGAGGCTAATTAACCTTCTCTGTATGTATATATATATATATCTTCTTACTATATGTTCTATTCTATGCATCCGATGAAGTGGGCTGTAGCCCACGAAAGCTTATGCTCTAATAAATTTTTTAGTCTCTAAGGTGCCACAAGTACTCCTGTTCTTTTTCCCTTAAGAGTAATAATGACTAGTGGTCAATCAACACCTTATCTGTGGTGTGTGTCAATAAATTCTGGGAATTTTTAGAGTGGAGGGAAGGCAGAGTTAGGTGTTGGGAGACAGGAAGATGGTTCCAGGAGAACAGTTAAGACATAGAGTATGGTTTCTTTAAGGTTTTTTCTGCAGAATGGGTGGGGCAGAGGTCACTTCGATCCCAACCAACTGGGACAAACTATGGGGGAAAAGAATGAATGTACTCTGTGCCTTCCCTCAGAATGGGAGGCAGCAGTAGGAGAGGATCTGTCTGCTGAGCCTTCCTAGCCTGGGGCCAAAAAGACTTACTGGGAAATAGTGCCAGCTGGAGGAGAAGTGGGCTGTGGCCCTGCAGCTGGTCTAAAGTACAACTCCAGCTCTAAAGAGGAGAGCTGGGGATGGAGGGACTGTTCAGAGTATAAGCCTGCACCAGGAGGAGGGCTGGGGCTTCCTGAACAGGGGAATGAAACTGACCAGGACTCTTACATGGATGCAGAGTGAGTGTGAGCTTGAGCAACTAAAAAAGTGAGTAACACTCTAAAAAAAATTAGTAAACCGTTCTCACAAAAGGGCTATATATTTGAACTAATCTGGCCTGGATAATTGAGTGAAAGAACCTGAGCAGACACTAAGGCAGCATATTGCAAAGCCAAGCGTGGCTAGAAGGGAGTACAAGAGGGCAGGCTTTCCCTTTTACCCCGTCACAGGCTGTCAGCGTTTAAACTCTGACGGTTAGACTCTGCCAGGAGGTGTGGCTGGCATGAAACACCTCACCCCTCTTTTCCGCGGGGGAGGAGGGGAGCAAGCAGTTAATCGACTTCTGTTTTTTTCTCCCTCCCTTCCCCCCTTTTGAGATAGAACACTATGCCAGAATTACAGAGCAAGCTGTCTGCACTTGGTCTCTGGTAGCCCGTCATCCAGCTAAGGAGAGGCCTGAAGTCTCTGGTGGCAAAGTAGTGAGCACTGATAGAGATTTGTAAATATCCTCAGAACGGTAGCTGTTCCACAAAGAGCTTCTGAATAGTAACTCTTCCCTATCATGAAACAGAGATCATTTGTGAGAGACTGTTGGATTGGATGGGAAAATGTTGGATTGTTAAATGAAAGTCTGTTCTTCAAAACAAGATCCTGGACTCAGTCCTGGTAAAGGAAAGAAGTTGTTTACCCTGGATACTTTCTAAAATATAGTTCCTTAAGAAAACCAAGTTTTGTGAGAACAATATGTCTGACCCCTTAAGAATCAAGAAGCAGTTGGAATAGAAGCCAGTTCTTTGCAGATCAGATGGAATGGGTTCCATTACTTCTGCAACAATGAATGAATCAACATCCTGCTGAAGCAGAATTGCATGATAAGGTTGCTGCAGGAGGATTAGAAGGGTTAGGAAGAAGGATACAAACTCTTATTGAGTAATAATACATAGCACTGAGGAGTCAGAAATGATCCCTACATGTTGTAGGCAAAACTCAGAAGGTAACCACCAAGCAGCAAAATCTAGATCTGAGGTCTCTAACCTATCACCCGAATGGTCACTGTCATTGTTTGTGACTCTTGAAGAATTCACAAAAAGAAAAGAAGGACTTGTGGCACTTTAGAGACTAACAAATTTATTTGAGCATAATAAATATGCTATTATGCTCAAATAAATTTGTTAATCTCTAAGGTGCCACAAGTCTTCCTTTTCTTTTTGCGGATACAGACTAACACGGCTGCTACTCTGAAACTTGAAGAATTCAGAAATTCTGAAATCGGAGCATATCTCTCCTTATGACAGTGAGAGTATGGCTGCCACTATACATAATTTGTAGCACCTATTTAACTTAGGTAGGGTGGTCATACACACAAAAATAGTAACATCTCTTTTATAGAATCATAGAATCATAGAATATCAGAGTTGGAAGGGACCTCTGGAGGCCATCTAGTCCAACCCCCTGCCCAGAGCAAGACCAATCCCCAACTAAATCATCCCAGCCAGGGCTTTGTCAAGCCTGACCTTAAAAACTTCTAAGGAAGGGGATTCCACCACCTCCCTAGGTAACGCATTCCAGTGTTTCACCACCCTCCTAGTGAAAAAGTTTTTCCTAATATCCAACCTAAATCTCCCCCACTGCAATTTGAGACCATTACTCCTTGTCCTGTCATCTGCTATCACTGAGAATAGTCTAGATCCATCCTCTTTGGTTCCACCTTTCAGGTAGTTAAAAGCAGCTATCAAATCCCCCCTCATTCTTCTCTTCTGCAGACTAAACAATCCCAGTTCCCTCAGCCTCTCCTCATAAGTCATGTGTTCCAGACCCCTAATAATTTTTGCTGCCCTTCGCTGGACTCTCTCCAATTTTTCCACATCCTTCTTGTAGTGTGGGGCCCAAAACTGGACACAGTACTCCAGATGAGGCCTCACCAATGTTGAATAGAGGGGAACGATCACATCCCTCGATCTGCTGCAATGCCCCTACTTATACATCCCAAAATGCCATTGGCCTTCTTGGCAACAGGGGCACACTGTTGACTCATATCCAGCTTCTCGTCCACTGTCACCCTAGGTCCTTCTCTGCAGAACTGCTGCCTAGCCATTCGGTTCCTAGTCTGTAGTGGTGCATGGGATTCTTCTGTCCTAAGTGCAGGACTCTGCACTTGTCCTTGTTGAACCTCATCAGATTTCTTTTGCCCAATCCTCCAATTTGTCTAGGTCCCTCTATATCCTATCCCTACCCTCCAGCGTATCTACCACGCCTCCCAGTTTAGTGTCAAACTCAACAGTCTTTGAACTGAATAACTTAAGACCCTCAAATGGAAGAGCAAAAACTAGTAACTTAGGGCATGGCTACACTTGCAGACGTAGAGCGCTCTGAGTTAAACCAGCCTTTGTAGAGCGCAGTAGGGAAAGCGCTGCAGTCTGTCCACGCTGACAGCTTCAAGCGCACTGGCGTGGCCACATATGCGGCACTTGCAGTGGCATTGGGAGTGGTGCATTTTGGGCAGCTATCCCAGCATGCAAGTAGCTGCAACGTGCTTTTCAAATTTGGGGAGGGTGGAGTGTGACAGGGAATGTGTTGTGTGTATGTGGGGGGAGAGAGAGTGGGTTTTGGGGAGTCTGAGAGCATGTCAGCATGCTGTCTTGTAAGTTCAGACAGCAGCAGACCCCCCTCAACCCCTGCCTCTCTCTCTCTCTCTCACACAGCATTCCACACTAATGGTTGCTTTGTCTCGGAGCAGATAAGCAGCCGGCTGTCAGAAACGGCGCTTTCAAAGGGCATTTTTGCATTCCTACAGCCGATTCCAAACAATGACGAGAGTGGCCACTTGACTTAAGGGGATTATGGGACATTTCCGGAGGCTGATCAGAGTGCAGTAAAGCAACACCTCGTTCACACTGGTGCTGCAGCACCCCAGCGAGGGTGCAGCAAACGTTATTCCACTTGCCGAGGTGGAGTACCAGCAGCGCTGTAGCCGTGGAGTCAGAGCGCTCTATGAGCCTTGCCGGTGTGGATGCTAGTGAGCTAGTGCACCCAGGATGCCTTTATTGCACCGTAACTCGCAAGTGTAGCTAAGCCCTAAAAGTAGAAATGTACATTCACAAACGTCAACTGATGTGAACAATTAAGACCACAGAAACGAGCTGTCAAATCAGAGGCTTCTAAAGTTACTTCAAGAGGGCCAACCCTAACTGGATGAAAGAGGTAAAAAGATTACTTTTATTCTCTATATGGAAACTGTCCTTTTGTCACTGAAGTTGTAGCCATCTCAGTCCCAGGATATTTACCTCGCTCATCTTGTCTCTCTGTTGTCACTGAAGTCAGTGACAAAACTCAACAGGGACATAGGGCGGGTCATGGGATCCACACAGACTACAACACCTCAAAGAACCACAGTTACTGTGGGGTAAGTAACTGTTCCTTCTTTTTCGAGTACGTGTCAGTGTGGATCCCACTGTAGGTGACTGGCAAGCAGTATCCCCTCAGGATGGTGGGAATGGGGAGTTAAGTTGCATCAGTCGCACAGTGATTGCAGCACTGCTCTCCTGAGCTTGGCATTTGACCTCAAAGCCCCAGCATCTCTTCCTAAACAAAGGGCTGGTAGCTTATATATCCTGTTGTGATTTAGCATGTTGGATTGCTAGAAGTAACAGCACAATCAATTCTGCACTATGCATGTCAAAAAAATATATAGTGTAATAAGCAGGTTACCTATACTTGCTTTTCAACAATCCTTGCTATACTTTAGATCAGAATTAATTCAAGGATCTATGATCCTAAGACATGGAGCAGTGTGTCTGTCAGCCTTTCCAGTACAGTAACTCCTCGCTTAACGTTGTAGTTATATTCCTGAAAAATGCGACTTTAAGCAAAACGATGTTAAGCGATTCCAATTTCCCCATAAGGATTAATGTAAATGGCGGGGGGCAGGGGGGCAGTTAGGTTCAAGGGAATTTTTTTCACCAGACAAAAAACATAATATAGTCTTTTGTCTGGTGAAAAAAATTCTCTGGAACCTAACCCCCCCATTTACATATATATATATATATATATATATATACACACAGTATAAGTTTTAAACAATTTAATACTGTACACAGCAATGATGATTGTGAAGCTTGATGGAGGTTGTGAAGTCAGAGGGTGGAAGAGAGTGGGATATTTTCCAGGGAATGCCTTACTGCTAAATGATGAACTAGAACAGCTGAGCTCTCAAGGGTTAACTCATTGTTGTTAATGTATCCTCACACTCTACAAGGCAGCACAAATGGAGGGAGGGGAGACAGCATGGCAGACAGAGACAGAGACACACACCCTGTGTGTGTGAGAGATGCGCATTTCCCCTTTAAGTACACTCACCCCACTCTAAGTACATTGCCTTTTTACTTAGCTCAGCAAGTTGAGACCGGCAGCTCCCTCCCTCCTGAGCCCTGTCATGCCCCCACCCCGTTCTATGGAGATGGGGTAAGTGGGCTGCAGGAGCAGGAGGGAGGGGGACACCCTGACATTAGTCCCCCTCTTTCTCCCCACAGCAAGCAGGAAGCTCCCCAGAGCAGCTCCAAGGCAGGGCAGGAGCAGCACATGGCAGTGGCGGGAGGGACAGCTGAACTGCCAGCAACTGATAGCTGCTGGGTGGCTGCCGCACAGGGAATTTAGGGGAGCAGGGAGCTGATAGGGGGGCTGCCGGTCCACCCTGGTTCCAAGCCCCCTCCATCAAGCTCCAATGGGCTGCTCTTCCTGCAAGCAGTGGACAAAGTAGGCAGCTGCCAAACAACGTTATAAGGGAGCATTGTGCAACTTTAAACGAGCATGTTCTCTGATCAGCAATGTAACAATGAAACGATGTTAACCGGGACGACTTTAAATGAGGATTTACTGTATATGTCTGAGCTGAGTACATTAAAGACTGAGACTCGTTTCTGGTGTGAGGACAAGTTTCATTGGGATTTGGAATTACCAATTTAGTACAACTGCGTGAAGTGGTGCGCAAGATGTAATGTTCTTACAACCCCTTTCTTATAGGTATCCTCATCCAAGGGTTGACCTAATTTTTATGACCACTTGTTTAGTTGGGCATATAGCTCCAACAGAGCTCTGTAAACTTTCCTAGGTGCATTGGCTTCATATTCTATAGTATCTATTGCTGTATGTTTTCTTGTTAGAAGAGAGAAATTATTTTTGTCTGACTCACAGCTTCTGTGCTAGTGATATTGAAGAAAGACAATCTCCAGTTTGACAGTCTTTTTTAATATGACAAAAGGTCGTAAGAGAGCCTCTAGTTACCATCTGGGAATAATAAAATAGGGCATTCTTGGAGGTTCATAGAATATCAGGGTTGGAAGGGACCTCAGGAGGTCATCTAGTCCAACCCCCTGCTCAAAGCAGGACCAATCCTCAATTTTTGCCTCAGATCCCTAAATGGCCCCCTCAAGGATTGAACTCAACCCCGGGTTTAGTAGGCCAATGCTCAAACCACTGAGCTATACCTCCCCCCACTTAGGAGGGTTGTCAATTAGGGTGTGTTTTGTTTCTATTCATGTTCAGGATTGTCCTATGTATAATGCGAAGAGGGTAAAGTTTCCTTTTATAGTGCAATAGTTAGCTTGCAAGTGCCAAAAGCCAATTAAAAAACAACACCACACATAGGAAATTTAAAGTGTGAGGATGCCTATGACCTCAGTTTGTGCAGTTGGTTTTTTTGATAAATGATTATTATGCTCCATCTGATATCAGAACATATCTAAATATAATTTTTGTATTGTATTTATGTATTTTATATGTATAAATATCCATTGGCCAACTACTGATCCAATATATTAGGGTTCTAAATTAGAGTGTAGGAGTGCACTGAGTATATCGTGAAACTCAATACGATTGAGATCCCATGTAACAATTAGTCCGAGGTTATGTGGTTGGTATCCCTCTCCGTAAGCCCTTCTCCCCCTCAATGCACGGCTAGTCCAGTCCTCTCATGCTCTGATAGCTTAAGTGCATAAAGACGGCAGAGGATGGTGAGAATAAAGAGTGGGAGGAGTCTGTGGCTCTTCAGAAGTCCTATTTGCTCCCACCTCCACTCCAGGGTCCCCTGCAGTTTGCCATGTTGAGTTCCTATGATAGACAAGAGAGGAACTCTGCATGCTGCTCTCGGTCTGCTGCAAACACAAGTCCCTTATCAGCCACAGTTTCCTCCTCCACCTCCTTCAAACCTATTGCTATTGAAGAGTGGATGTACCTCCTTTCTTCCACCTCCATTACAAGTATAGTAGATTGTGATAGCAACTAGTTACCCTCATTGCAGCCCACTCCAGCAAATGCCATTACATCCATCACATTAGTCTAATCTTTCTGTTAAAACGGTAATAAGTGAAATAGCTAATGAAGAGACATATTAAGTTCACTAGCTGTCAGAGTTAATGTTCCATTGACATGGCTCTTAGTGTTCAGCCAGCATGCAACAAAAGCTCTAAGGCAGATATTACCACATTGGTTTACATTTTAGACACATTTTTAAAGTTACCTTCAAAAGAACAACATCTAGAGACATTATAAAGTTAAAGCTTAGATTCTGGAGTGCAATTAAAAAAAAGGGTGGGGGGGGGCAGTTATGCACAAGGCCATGGCTGTAATTAATTAGCGGACATTCTGTTAAAGGATTTTAGCACAGGATAGTGTTGGCCTTACTAAATGAGAAATATATAGTCCCATCTTATCCCATTTCCTCTATATCCAATGAAGGAGGGAATGCATCCTAGGGGATAGAGCAGAGGTGGGCAAACTACGGCCCACGGGACCATTGTTATACCAATAAAATAAAAACCAGCGGGATCTTATTAAAGGGAAAAAGGCAAAATACCACATTTAATGTGAATACAGAAAGAATCATAGTAAGCAGTTAGTTATAGCTATAACATTCCATTCAATCTCATATTTATTCACACATTCATTCATACACACACACAGGTTCTGCAGGTTGTTACCATAGTTACCAGCCTTAGAGTTGCTCATGCCAAGCGACTGGCCAGGTGGCCTGGACATGAGGAGGGAGCAGGGCCTCGTCAGATGCACATCTGGTGCTCCTGGAAGTTGGTTTGCAGAATCAGACCCCAAAGTTCTCACTTTCTAGAGTCCATTTTTATAGGAATTTCTTCCTATGCCAGTCTATGGGAATTGCTTCGTCATGCTGTTGCTGAATCAATCAGCAGATAGCACATTCCTGATGTCTCCGCGCTGCTAGATGTTATCTTGTTCTGTGGTTCTCCCATTCTTGAGGCTGTTGGGTGGATTCCAGTCTGCCCTCCGGGGGTCCTCTGGTTATTTCCACTTGACGCCTTCTTCAGCCGATGGACACTGGATTCTTAGGCTGGCACCTCCCTGATCATTCAGTTATTATCAACACCAAGCATCCATCCACATACATCCTCTATCTCTATTTTAATCACAATTGTTAACAAAGCAAGATGAGTCTCTGGGTGCTGTTTCTGTTGTTACAGAGTATTGTTTTGAGTCTCTCTCTGTGTGAGTAGTTGTTATTATAAAGAATTGCTTTGAGAACAGACTCTGTCTTAGAATGTACTAACGCAATTAGCAGCTTGCAAGTTTCACACATAGAGAGAGAGAAACAGTACCAAAAACCAAGAGACCTCTTAATTAGTAATACCCTGGAATTTAAACTATGGGGAATCAAACTCATTTGTGATTTTAATACAGAACTTTTTTAATATGATCCAACACTGTCCTGCCTGGCCCCTGAGCTCCTGGCCAGGGAGGCTAGCACCCAGCCCCTCCCCTGCTGTCCCCCTCTCCCCCACAGCTTCAGCTCACCATGCCACCAGCGCTCTGGGCGGCAAGGCTGCAAGCTCCTGCTGGGCAGCACGGTGGCATGGCTGGCTCCGGCTGCGCGGCGTGACTGCCAGTCCTGCTGCTCTGAGAGGCATGGTATGGGAGCTGGGGGGTTAGATAAGGGGCAGAGGGTACCAGGGGCAGTCAGGGGACAGGAAGCAGTTGGACAGGTGGGGAGTCTCGGGGGCCTGTCAGGGGGTGGGGGTGTGGATAGGGGTTGGGGCAGTGAGGGGACAGGGAGCAGGGGGGGTTGGATAGGGGGTGGGATGCTGAGGGGGAGTTGGGGGGGTCCCAGGAGGGGGCTGTCAGGGGACAAGGAGCAGGGGGGGTTGGATGGATCAGGGGTTTTAAGGGGGGCAGTCAGGGGGTGCGAAGTGGGAGGGGGAGGAGACCAGGCTATTTGGGGAGGCACAGCCTTCCCTACCCAGCCCTCCATACACTTTTGGAACCCGGACGTGGCCCTCAGGGCAAAAAGTTTGCCCACCCCTGGGATAGAGCATGGGCTTAACTCATGAGGCCTAGGTTCTATTCCCAGCTCTGCCACTAGACTTTTGAGTGAGTTTTGGAAAGTCACTTCACCTCTCTGTCCATTTTACCCCTATCTGTAAAATGGGGAGACTACTGACTTGTTTTGTGAAGCCCTTTGACACCTAATGATGAAAAGTACTCTGTAAGAGCTAGCTGGTATTATGAGGAGTCCTACTACATTCCATCTCCCCATCCTGGGATTCCAGTTACTCATCCCCCATCCATGAAGTGACTTTTGGTCTCACTATTTTCTTCCTATTTTAAAAACAAAAAAGCTTCTTTTGTTGTCACAATCCCTGGCCCCACTGTTTTAGCATGCACGTAAGGGGAGTAGATACAAGCAGATGATACACATATCCTTAAGATTAGCTCTAGAATGGGAGAATAAGAAGCCATGGTTAGGTCTCTTTCCTGGAACTGACATGCCCTCTCAATACCCAACTCCAATTTGTTGTCCTATAACCAGGCTCTCAGAAGTCAGAATATGGTAGGCTACTACTGCCATGTACCTTTGGCAGTGCTATGTGTTAAAAGATGCCCCCTGATATGGGGCTAGATTCAGCAAGGCTTACTCACAGTAAGTAGTACTCACTTGTGCTCCCTGCTGAGTATGGTTCTCTAATCTTTACTCATGTTACATAGTATCTTCGTCTGCCAAGTAGTTCCACTGAAACCAGTGGGGCTACTAGCAGAGTGAATTACTAACTCAATATGAGGCATCAGGGCCTGGATCCACATCTAACTTTTAGACACCAGGAGAATTAAAGGAACAATGGGATTCTCAAAGCCTGAGTTAGGTATGTAGGCTCCCTACACATAGAGGGCTGCCCAAACTAGCCAATGGAGGATATTGACAAGAGGGGTGTGTTCTAAGGCCTGCCCCTCTCTGGGAGATTAGCACCGATAGGTGCCTTATCAGCAATCAGGAATCCCTCTCGGAGTCAGGTGGTTTACACACCTGGTCTTCTTAAAAGAGAGTGAAGCAGACACTTCTCTCCATGCAAAACAACCAGAGGAAGTGATGCTCCTCTTAACTTTCAGCCCAATGGTTAGCACAATCAGCTGGGATATGAGAGACCTGGGTTCAAGTCCCCCTCTCCATCAGAAGGGAAGACCCTTTTCAAATTCTCTCTGTCTGAGGGGGCTCTAACTACTGAGCTACAGGATATGCTGATAAGGACCTTCCTCAACCTTTCCTGAGGAATCTGTGCTGCTGTGTGTAAGTAGTCACCGTAGCAGGGCAACTGGCCCCTGGATCTCCCGCCTCCCATGCTGGTGCCTTAAACTCCAGGCTAGGGAATCTCTCTGACTCAATAATATTTATCCATAGTGGAACACAAGAAACTCTGACCATAGCTACCAGATCAGGCCTTAGGGGTGAGATATGTGCTCCTTCATCTCTCTTTCCCTGGTTTATAGAGCTTAGGTGTCTAGATACCTAAAGTGAGGCAGCAGTGTGCATGCCTAGAGGCAGCAACATAGGCAGCTAGAGAACACTTACAGTACAAGTTTAGATGCTGAGTGAATTTTGGGGACTATGTGGTTGAGTGGCTCCTAAGTGGAGGTTTTGTGAATCACAATGGTGCCTAAAAATTGGGACTTAAGTGATTAAATACTTAATCTGGCTCTGGATCCAGGCTCTAGTGTTTAAGCAAAAAGGACAACCACCAAAATTTTAATAAGACTTGTGCTTATCATCCTTATCAGTCTGCTTGCACAGTGTGTCCCATTGCCATTCCCTTCCTGTTTTATAGAGGTCGCTGCTCCCAAGTGCATACATGTCTTCCTCTGTGTTTGTCTAGCATGCTGTGAATGCTCCTGTACGCTGAATAATCAGGGAGCAGAAAATGGAGGATTGACTTTAATCTGTGAAAGTGCTTTAGGTGCTCCCTTCTCCCCCTTGCCGAGAAGGGAGAACATGGCCCAAAGTTTGTAATGGAAGCACTTACCGCTACTACTTATGTTCATATACAAATTTTATACCAAGTTGCACTGCTTTCACATTCTCTGAAAGTACTGGATTTGAAAAGTGCATTTCATGAGACACAACCACTGATCATCCCATAGCTATGAAGTACTTACATGGAGTTTGTGCTGCCAACTCTTTTATAGAAAGGCGGCGAGGAGTCCTGTGGCGCCATGGACTGGCAGACGTGTTAGAGCGTGGGCTTTTGTGGGTGAATATCCACTTTGTCATGCATCTGGCAAGGTGGGTATTCACCCACGGAGGCTTGTGCTCCAGTGCGTCTGTTGGTCTGTAAGGTGCCACGGGACTCTTTGCCGCTTTTACAGATCCAGACTAACATGGCTACCCCTCTGATACTTAACTCTTTTCTAGAAAACTATAGTTCATAGATAGTAAATTGTAGACTCTGGAAACTTGCTATCATTATGATAATATAGAAACAATTCACATTCCTGCTGTCTACAGTTTACAAGCCAATATTACACCAAGATATGGTTAGGAGACGGGAAGAGAAGCACAAGCTAGCAAGTGCATGGTCTTTTAATCAACAGACTGCATAAACCACCACAGAACAATTTAAACAATTTATTTATTTTTGTGTCAGATTTGAAAGTGGTAGTAGAAACAGACATTTGAGAACAGAAAAATATTCAAGCAAAGTTGTACAGGGCCAGTCTAAATATATCATTGGTGCAAACCCAATTGTCACTAATATTCTTGAGAACAAACAGCTGGTGGAACCCCATCACTGGGTCATTATCCACCTAAATAAATAAATAAAATAGTAAGTTAGAAGTAGGACGTATAGCCCACATATCCAAGCCAAACCCCCTCCAACTACTCAAGTCTATTAGCATAGCTTGTATCAAATATCCACTGCCTTTCTTTTCAAGTCTATTCAACTGACATCAAGACACAGCATTAGTGGTATTACCTCACGCTCAAACAGGAATTCTTTTTAATTACAAAACTATTTAAATGCAGTAGCAGAATGCAGTATTTCTAAGACCAACAAGCTTCTCCTTACATACTAGTCAAAGCATTACAGTTTGCCAGTCTCACCTTCAGCTGACCAACCACCATACTAAGTATACAGTTATCAGGCGCTGGTTGGTGATCTTGAGATGTTATGCTGTGTTGGATTTTTTGGAATGGAAGGCTCTGTTCAGGAGGGATTAAAAAAGAAACTCAAACACTAAACATATTAATGCAAGTATTTGACTCCGTTAATATTTCTGCTCCAGCAGTGTACTTGGTACTCTACGTGGTCCCTGATCCAAGAGAGTTAGACATACAATGCAGCTAATACACAAAATACTAATTGGCCATATGAATGTCAAGTCTTAATAGTGCAAACAAAAGCAAATCTGATAGAAAAAAGTCAACGTTTAGTATAGTTAACTATAATATTGTGCTTTAGAAAAGTGTATTATTGTGTCAAGTGAGGGAATGGAAATCCCCCCTGTAACACTGTATAATAATCCTGCTCAATGATCTTGTAGGGAAGACAAATTTTCTAAATATTTCTTTCCTCATATCACAAGACGACCAATTTCCATATGGTCAACTGGCATACAGATCTATGTATGTGATTCTTTAACAACAACAAAAGGATTAGATATTAAGAAAGTTTTAATAAGTGGGTGTTTAAATATGCTGCATCTTAACACTTTTGTACTGTTTACTCAAACTAAAAAGTGACTATTGTAAGAAATGGCAACTTCTTACTCAGTTACTCTTATTTCCCGTGTGTATTCAGAACCCTATCTGCTGAAACTTACCAACAAGTTTAATATGTTTGATTCCGGTTAGCAGAGCAGACCTAGCTAAGAGAGTTAGATTTTATACTGCCTCATCCATCAACAGATCTGTGCATTAAGTTTCAACTACAGGGCCAAATTCATCCCTCAACTACAGTAACAAGGTTTCACAGGCATAACAGAGGGCTGAATTCAGCCTGCAGAACATCTTATTTGTAGGGAAGAGCAAGGAAAGAACTCAGCTTAACTTTGAGGTGCTGGCACTTTGAAAAAATATATTTGACTTGTAAATTAAGCAGATGTTATTGAACGAACATGGAACCTTACAATGCAATTTTAACATCAGTTTCATTGCAGCAATCAGATTTTTTTGAACTCTGAAAAGTTCTGCAACTCAGGTACAGGTGTTCTCTGTACTACCTGTAATCACATGGAAGCGTGCAGGTTTAATTGGTTTTTCAATCCTGAGACAACAAAGCAGTTCAGAGTTTTGTTTTGTTTTGTTTTTTAAAACCACTTTTAACATATACAGAAGCATACCATCAGCTTTTCCATGATGGCTGTTTTTCCTTGGAATTGCTGTCCTTCCCAGGACAAGCAAGAAGCATCTGTCTGAAAAAGAGAACAAAGTGTCTAAGTCATTCATGTCAATGTTACAGAAACGAGGTAAGATTGAAAGGTCTGAGGGATGTAGCCTAAAGCAGTGTTTCTCAACCTTTTTGATACTAGGTACCAGCTTGCTGCCTTCCTAAACTGTGTCAGGGACTGGCACTGGTCCATGAGAAACACTGGCTTAAAGAATCCTAGAGATACACATGAAGCGTTTGGTAATCTAATTTAGTCACTAGCAAATGAGTATTTGTTACAACTGGAAATTATGCAGAACATGACTAATAAGTTATCAAAAATGGTACAGCTTGTGATCAGAAAGGGAGATACTGGCAGAGTCAAGCAAGCTTTCAAGAAGTAGACCCACCCATTCTATTTTTGGCCTAGCTTCTGCCATCACTTACACTAGGGCTGTAGGGTTTTCATATTCAATCCTCACCCCACTTTAAGAACTTCTTTCTGTTTCCCCACAGAGGTCTTAAGAGGGCCTACAGTTCATATGGAAGAATGGCAGAATCAAGTTAAGAAAATTTTAAAAAAGCAAATTTCACCACTTCCCCTTTTAGTTTTTGATGTTTCTTCACTGTGACAGATCTCTCATAGTTCAAGTTCTCCAGCAAGTGAAACAACAACTCCCACTCCCTCGCCCTGACATTTCTGCTACTCAGAAAAATGGATTTTAAAAAAATCCCACAATTGTTGACAGAAGAGAGGAATATTTACCAAGAATCATATTTTATAGGGTAAAATGACAGTTTAAGGAATTAGAATTGGGGGGGATATGTACTTGATTCCATTCTATCCAAGACAGAAACATTGCCTCATACAAACTGTCTTTGTAGTGGAAGTTTGACTACAGAATACGTCAAGCCCATAACTTATCATTTAAAATGATCAATGAGGAAGTTAAAAGTTTGAGCAAAGTCAAACTGATACTTACATAGAGAGCACTTAGCTCTACTCTACTGGTATCAAAACGCTGGTAATAAAGATGCACAAAACTTGTTCCAACTTGCTCCCACATAGGTCTCTCTGCCATTCTTGCTCTTTGTCTAAGTCTGTCTAGAAGGCAAATATTTAGAAGTTTTAAGTCTAAAACAGTGATACTCAGACCGAGGCTGAGGAGCCACAAGTCACTCTTTAATGTGTGTCCTGCAGCTCTCTGCAGCACATATTAAAACACTGATTTAACTAATCAATCAGGATGCTTTTATTATATTAACCAATTTTAGCTGATATATACATCTATCTACACACATGCACACAATATTTCCCCTGCCATACTGTTTAAATATGAGTATCTAGTACTACAGTAAATGAAACAATGAATTCACACTACTGTGGCTCTTTGGGTAATGTAGATTTCTAATTTGGCTCCTGAATCACTGAGGTCTGAGTATCAATGGTCTACAATAATCCTAAATTACCAAGGTCAGTGGAAACTGCAGAGAAAAGAGGAAATAGAAGATAAGAGAACATCTTTTCTGCAGCACACTTGGTGAGAGGGCACAACATTATGTATCATTTTACTTCTTATTTACTATTTGAAGTAGAATGCCACCATAAAGATTCTTTAAGGCAATTCAACTGCCAGTTTAAGTCTCAATTCTGCAGCAAGTTGCTTATGGGTGCCCCCCATGCAAGTGTAGAGTTCCATTGACTTCAATGGGCATCTGGTTGCACAGAGCTCATTGCAGGATTGAGGCCTTAATGCTTTCCATTCTTTTGGTGTGGTCTTGTAAACACATTAACAAGTTTATTTAGCTTCAGTCTTGGGAAACATCCCTCTTAGGCACCCACAAGCCCATCTCAGACCCTTTCATTCTTTAAAAACTTTCTTTCAAGCTCACATCTAAGTTTTTAAAAGAAAGCTAAAACAAGGCACGCTGAGAGACTCTCACATGGTCTATCACAATTTAAAAAAATAAAAATAAGTAGGAGGCTTTACATGCATTACACACAGGTATCTAAATGAAAAGTACACCACAACTAACTAATGGATCTCTGTTCAAGGGGGGCATTTTTGTGAATTTAAACAAAACACACAACTTCTAATTTTCTCTTGCTGCTGTTCATGGATACCCCATTACACTAACATGCACTGCCTATTACCCAAAATGCCCCTCTCCCCCAAACACTAAGAGATCCACCATCTGCACAAGATAGAGGATATGAAAGTTGGATAACTGAAGGTGTGACTAAAACTGAGGCTCTGATTTGACATGTGAAAGACTTTACAGATATAGAGACTCCATAGATTTAAGCCCTAAAGTTCAGTTCTACTGTGAAAAGCATACTTGTTCGTACAGGAAAAAAACGTGTGGAAAGAACGTCTGTTGATGGTAGTAACTTAAGTTTTTGCTGCCCCTTAACAGTTGGACCTGCAGATTCATCAACTCAGAAGGGTTTGTCTACACTTAAAACACTACAACAGGTTCTCCCGTTGGCACAGGTAATCCACCCCCCAAGAGGCAGTAGCTAGGTGGATGGAAGACCCAGCACTGTTTACATGGGAACTTAGGTCGATTTAACAACACTGCTCAAACCAACCTAATTTTCTAGTAGAGACCAAGCCTAAGACTGAGTGAGAAGCAGAATCTCTCCTATTTTAGTGAACAAAAACCCCTGTTTTTTAAAAGTTAGTCGGTTCCGCCTGTGCAACCTCAATAACCACAAGGAGGTTGCATAGACGCCACTGGGAGCAGTTCGGTCCCTAGGATCTTTAGAATGGTGATGACCTGAAGAGCATCAAAGAGCACCGGGGCTAGCAGTTGTTTACCTGTAACCTGAACACACTAGATATGGGGGGAAAAAGAAAAGAAAAGAAAAAAAACCTCGCGTAGTGAGAATGTCAAGTCCCTCTTCAGTGGGGAGCAGCTCTGCGCTCCAGGGGACACCACTAACTTAGCGAAAGAGATTTCAGGTCTTGCTCTCCAGACACTGTATGGGTTTAAGAAAGCGGCTCCCCCGTCCCCGCCTCGCGGTGTGTAAACCCCTTCCCAACAGGGGAAAGGGAGTCGAGCTGGCGGCAGTTTGCCAAGCCAAGCGCTGTGCAGCGCCGGCGAATTTGGCAAAGCCTCCTCTAAGGCAGCAAAAAAAAATCCCTCCCCACCCACATGCTCAGGGGCAGCCTCCAGTCCCCCTCCCTAGCTGGGCGCCCAGGCTGCCTGCCTCCCCCTAGGCTGCACCCAGGCTCAGACCACAGGCGACTAACCCCCCCCAAAAAAAGAAGCAACCAGGCAGGGGGTTGGGGGGGGCGGCCGAGCGCACGTGCAGCCAGAGACCCGAGGAAGGAAAGAGCAAGGGGCACACTCCCGGCACCAGCCGCCACCCATCCCGCCTGCCCTGCCCCGCCCCCAGCGGGTTCCCCCTGCCACGCGACCAGCCTGGGGAAGAAAATGCGCGGCGCCCGCTGAAGCGGCTCGTCCCCAGACTCCGCTCAGCCCAGCCAGCGGCGGCCGCGCGCAACCCGGCGCGCGCCCGCGCGCTCTCACCGGCCGCCCGCTACCTGCGAGCCCGGCTCAGGCGCCCCTGCGCACGTGGTAGTTGGGGCGGGGCTGGCGAGCCGCTAGGTGGCGCCCCGGGGCCGGGTTTGAGCTGCAGTCCGAGGGCCCAGCGGCGGCCGCCCCGTGGGAAGGGAAACTGCGCCCGCCTCTAGCGCCGCTGCTGGGCGAACACCCCCGCGTCAGGAGCGAAACCGATACCGCCGCTCGGGCGCTGATTACCGCGCGCCGGACGGGCTCAGGGCGGGCACGGGGTGCCGCTGAGACGGCGTGATCCAGCGGGCTCCGTGCTGCGGGGCGGTTGGCACGCTTCTCTCTCGGAGTCACGGCTGAATCGGCCTCCTGCGTTGTGCTCTTGGCGCGCCAGCTTTTCTATTAGATCTAAAACTGACCCTGGCCAGGTCTTGTTGTGAGAGATCCAACAGCGCTCTTTACCGGAGTAAAGGTGTCAGGCCCGATGACCTGATTGCGTATAAGTATTCATCTGAAATTTCAACTGGGTAAAGGGCACCTGCATTTCCAATTGGCTATGGAATGGCATCCTTTGAAGTGAGCTGTAGCTCACGAAAGCTGGTGCTCAAATAAATTGGTTCGTCTCTAAGGTGCCACAAGTACTCCTTTTCTTTTTATGGATATTCAGTTACTTGTTATTTTTGTTTATTCCTAAACTTTTATACTTCTGCTGGGCCCTGTTAAAACAACTGTTGTGGGCTGCTTTTCAGTGGTGTGCTTTGGGAGTCTCAAGGATGAAAGGTATTATGTAAATATAGGATGCACCTTTGCGGAAGTTTGGTGTAATTAATTTTTGCTAGGAAACTGCAAAATCATGAGTTCAAGTCTTTAATAGCAACACTTTCAGTGATATGCTTGTGAATGTAAAGATTTCACTCATGGGGAGGGAGAAGAAAAGGAAAAATGGTATTTAAAACATTTTGGGTACAGTTTTGAAACAAGCCTTTGACAACGTCCCTCACCAAAGGCTCTTACGTAAATTAAGTTCTCATGGGAGAAGAGGGAAGCTCCTTTCATGGATTGAGAACTGGTTAAAAGACAGGGAACAAAGGGTAGGAATAAATGGTAAATTTTCAGAATGGAGAGGGGTAACTAGTGGTGTTCCCCAAGGGTCAGTCCTAGGACCAATCCTATTCAACCTATTCATAAATGATCTGGAGAAAGGGATAAACAGTGACATGGCAAAGTTTGCAGATGATACTAAACCGCTCAAGATAGTTAAGACCAAAGCAGACTGTGAAGAACTTCAAAAAGATCTCACAAAATTAAGTGATTGGGCAACAAAATGGCAAATGAAATTTAATGTGGATAAATGTAAAGTAATGCACATTGGAAAAAATAACCCCAACTATACATACAATATGATGGGGGCTAATTTAGCTACAACTAATCAGGAGAAAGATCTTGGAGTCATCGTGGATAATTCTCTGAAGACATCCACGCAGTGTGCACCTGCAGTCAAAAAAGCAACTGGGATGTTAGGAATCATTAAAAAAGGGATAGAGAATAAGACGGAGAATATCTTATTGCCCTTATATAAATCCATGGTACGCCCACATCTTGAATACTGCGTACAGATTTGGTCCCCTGATCTCAAAAAAGATATACTGGCATTAGAAAAGGTTCAGAAAAGGGCAACTAAAATGATTAGGGGTTTGGAACAGGTCCCATATGAGAAGAGATTAAAGAGGCCAGGACTTTTCAGCTTGGAAAAGAGGAGACTAAGGGGGGATATGATAGAGGTATATAAAATCATGAGTGGTGTGGAGAAAGTGAATAAGGAAAAGTTATTTACTTGTTCCCATAATATAAGAACTAGGGGCACCAAATGAAATTAATGGGTGGCAGGTTTAAAACAAATAAAAGGAAGTTCTTCGTCACTCAGCGCACAGTCAACCTGTGGAACTCCTTGCCTGAGGAGGTTGTGAAAGCTAGGACTATAACAGGGTTTAAAAGAGAACTGGATAAATTTATGGAGGTTAAGTCCATTAATGGCTATTAGCCAGGACGGGTAAGGAATGGTGTACCTAGCCTCTGTTTGTCAGAGGGTGGAGATGGATGGCAGGAGAGAGATCACTAGATCATTACCTGCTAGGTTCACTCCCTGTGGGGCACCTGGCATTGGCCACTGTCGGTGGACAGGATGCTGGGCTAGATGGACCTTTGGTCTGACCCAGTATGGCCATTCTTATGTTCTTATGTTAGGCCTCTGAAATTGCCCCTAAAATTTTTCCCATACGTAAAACTCACATTTGCACATGCAAACTTGTTTGCCTAGACCATTTGGGTAGTTAGATGCTGAATTACCCTACTTATGCCTACAAAATACCTTTGTTCTTGTATATGCAGGATTTATACATGGACCTAATCAACATTTATGGGTACAATTTTAAAGGCCCATTTGAAAATGTTGGCATTTATTTTTATTCTGTTAAAGTTTTCAATTCACAAACTTTTTATATATTTGTATGTGCTTTTCTGATACATCTTTAAGCTGCACATATTTCCCTAAATAGATTATTCTAATTATGTAGAAAAATATTCCTTGTATGTAAAAGAGAAACTCATATAAAAACTATTAACTCAAACTCATTAATATAAAGAGAAAAAGTAACATTTTTTTACAAAAAGAAAAGAAGTATTTGTGGCACCTTAGAGGCTAACAAATTTATTTGAGCATAAGCTTTCGTGAGCTACAGCTCACTTCATCGGATGCAGTTGCATAATGCAGAAATTGCTTTCCCAATTTTATTTAACTTCTAAAATGTTCTCAATGTCTGAGACTAACCATGAGAAATGTTCGGCCAAAAGTAGAGGGATGTTTTTAAAACCTCATGACAGATTAAAAAAGCATAGCTCTTATGTAGATAAGGCTGAAAGATGGCTTCTTATGGATACATAACTCTAACTACATAATACACTATTTTGTTTGTCTTAAAAGAAAGTTATAGATTTATCTCAGGGGGTAGCCGTGTTAGTCTGTATCAGCAAAAACAACAAGGAGTACTTGTGGCACCTTAGAGCAGATGTGGGCAAACTATGGCCCGTGGGCCACATCCGACCCACGGGACCGTCCTGCCCAGCCCCTGAGCTCCCAGCCGGAGAGGCTAGCCCCAGCCCCTCTCCCGCAGCCACGCCACCGTGTGGGGAGCGTTCTGGCCCGCTACTCCTGCTGTGCAGCTCGGCTTGCACCCGCCCACCTTCCAGTGGCTTTCTAATAAGCCAGTCCTGCCACTCTGAGCAGCATGGAAAGGGGATGGGGAGCAGGGGGGTGGGATAAGGGGCAGAGGATCCTGGGGGGCAGTCAGGGGACAGGGAGCAGGGGGCGGTTGGATAGGGGGCGGGGAGCAGAGGGTGGTTGGATGGGGTGGAGGTTCTGGGGAGGGTGGTCAGGGGATAAGGAATGGGGGGTTAGATAGGCGTGGGAGTCCCAGGGGGACTGTCGGGGCGGGGGTGTGGATAGGGGTCAGGGCAGTCAGGGGACAGGGAGCAGAGGGGTGGGGGGTTGGATAGGGGACCGTTGCATACAGAACCCCCAACCCATCCAACCCACTCTGCTCCTTGTCCCCTGATTGGTCCCGGGAGGGGGCAATCAGGGGACAAGGAGCAGGATGGGTTGGGGGTTCTGAGGGGGGCAGTAAGGGAGTGGGAAGTGGGAGGGGATGGGGGCTAGGCTGTTTGGGGAGGCAGCCTTCCCTACCCAGCCTTCCATACCGTTTCGCAACACTGATGTGGCCCTTAGGCCAAAAAGTTTGCACACCCCTGCCTTAGAGACTAACAAATTTATTTGGGCATAAGCTTTTGTGGGCTATAACCCACTTACAGCCTGCAAAAGCTTATGCCCAAATAGATTTATCTGTAATTACAAACAAAAATTTGTATTAAAAGGCTTTTCAGCTTGTCTTTATTAGCTAAGATCTGAGTTTAGAGTTCTTTGTTTCTCTATGATGACTGATGATAGGTACATTCTCTGCACTGTTTTAAGTTTCAGAGTAACAGCTGTGTTAGTCTGTCTTCGCAAAAAGAAAAGGAGTTCTTGTGGCACCTTAGAGACTAACCAATTTATTTGAGCATGAGCTTTCGTGAGCTACAGCTGCATCCGATGAAGTGAGCTGTAGCTCATGAAAGCTCATGCTCAAATAAATTGGTTAGTCTCTAAGGTGCCACAAGTACTCCTTTTCTTTTTACTGTTTTAAGTGTTATGGTCACCTGCTGTTCTAGAGAAAAACTAAGTTTAGAGTTCTGGTTAATGGAAGAGGAGTAAAGAAGGGCCTAGTTTGCAGCTGTTCTGTTTTTTAAATTGGTTTGCAATAGAATTTAGCTAAAAGAATAGATTTAGGCAGTTTTCCATCTAATCCTTGCATTTGGTTGATTGCTACACTCAACTATGTAACAAAGCATATAGAGTCCACAGCTGATTCCTCTCTTATTAGCGTACTCATTTGCTAGCACAGAAAACAATACAGTTCCAGGCCCATGAAAATTACCTTCAATATGTCTGAAGTAAAAGGTAAAAAGTATAAAGATAAAAACATTGCTCAGTGTACTGTATGGTACAGTCATTATATTCAAAGATCCAAAAAGATAAACCAGCACTGAAAAAATTAACCACTTTCCTCTTATTAGTGGCTTCTGGTACGAAACTGCAGAAAAACCTGAGTGTCTCTGGATTAAGTTTAGAAGTGTGTGCAACAAGAGTGATGTAGTGGTGGGAGTCTGCTATAGACCACCGGACCAGGGGGATGAGGTAGATGAGGCTTTCTTCCGGCAGCTCACGGAAGCTACTAGATCGCATGCCCTGATTCTCATGGGTGACTTTAATTTTCGTGATATCTGCTGGGAAAGCAATACAGCGGTGCATAGACAATCCAGGAAGTTTTTGGAAAGCGTAGGGGACAATTTCCTGGCGCAAGTGCTAGAGGAGCCAACTAGGGGGGGCGCTTTTCTTGACCTGCTGCTCACAAACTGGGTAGAATTAGTGGGGGAAGCAAAAGTGGATGGGAATCTGGGAGGCAGTGACCATGAGTTGGTTGAGTTCAGGATCCTGACGCAGGGAAGAAAGGTAAGCAGCAGGATACGGACCCTGGACTTCAGGAAAGCAGACTTCGACTCCCTCAGGGAACGGATGGCCAGGATCCCCTGGGGGACTAACTTGAAGGGGAAAGGAGTCCAGGAGAGCTGGCTGTATTTCAAGGAATCCCTGTTGAGGTTACAGGGACAAACCATCCCAATGAGTCGAAAGAATAGTAAATATGGCAGGCGACCAGCTTGGCTTAATGGTGAAATCCTAGCGGATCTTAAACATAAAAAAGAAGCTTACAAGAAGTGGAAGGTTGGACATATGACCAGGGAAGAGTATAAAAATATTGCTCGGGCATGTAGGAATGATATCAGGAGGGCCAAATCGCACCTGGAGCTGCAGCTAGCCAGAGATGTTAAGAGTAACAAGAAGGGTTTCTTCAGGTATGTTGGCAACAAGAAGAAAGCCAAGGAAAGTGTGGGCCCCTTACTGAATGAGGGAGGCAGCCTAGTGACAGAGGATGTGGAAAAAGCTAATGTACTCGATGCTTTTTTTGCCTCTGTTTTCACTAACAAGGTCAGCTCCCAGACTGCTGCGCTGGGCATCACAAAATGGGGAAGAGATGGCCAGCCCTCTGTGGAGATAGAGGTGGTTAGGGACTATTTAGAAAAGCTGGACGTGCACAAGTCCATGGGGCCGGACGAGTTGCATCCGAGAGTGCTGAAGGAATTGGCGGCTGTGATTGCAGAGCCATTGGCCATTATCTCTGAAAACTCGTGGCGAACCGGGGAAGTCCCGGATGACTGGAAAAAGGCTAATGTAGTGCCAATCTTTAAAAAAGGGAAGAAGGAGGATCCTGGGAACTACAGGCCAGTCATCCTCACCTCAGTCCCTGGAAAAATCATGGAGCAGGTCCTCAAAGAATCAATCCTGAAGCACTTGCATGAGAGGAAAGTGATCAGGAACAGCCAGCATGGATTCACCAAGGGAAGGTCATGCCTGACTAATCTAATCGCCTTTTATGATGAGATTACTGGTTCTGTGGATGAAGGGAAAGCAGTGGATGTATTGTTTCTTGACTTTAGCAAAGCTTTTGACACGGTCTCCCACAGTATTGTCAGCAAGTTAAGGAAGTATGGGCTGGATGAATGCACTATAAGGTGGGTAGAAAGCTGGCTAGATTGTCGGGCTCAACGGGTAGTGATCAATGGCTCCATGTCTAGTTGGCAGCCGGTATCAAGTGGAGTGCCCCAAGGGTCGGTCCTGGGGCCGGTTTTGTTCAATATCTTCATAAATGATCTGGAGGATGGTGTGGATTGCACTCTCAGCAAATTTGCGGATGATACTAAACTGGGAGGAGTGGTAGATACGCTGGAGGGGAGGGATAGGATACAGAAGGACCTAGACAAATTGGAGGATTGGGCCAAAAGAAATCTGATGAGGTTCAATAAGGATAAGGACAGGTTTCAGAGGAACAGCCGTGTTAGTCTGTATTCGCAAAAAGAAAAGGAGTACTTGTGGCACCTTAGAGACTAACCAATTTATTTGAGCATGAGCTTTCGTGAGCTACAGCTCACTTCATCAGATGTTTACCGTGGAAACTGCAGCAGACTTTATATACACACAGAGAATATGAAACAATACCTCCTCCCACCCCACTGTCCTGCTGGTAATAGCTTATCTAAAGTGATCAACAGGTGGGCCATTTCCAGCACAAATCCAGGTTTTCTCACCCTCCACCCCCCCACACAAATTCACTCACCAGCAGGAGAGTGAATTTGTGTGGGGGGGTGGAGGGTGAGAAAACCTGGATTTGTGCTGGAAATGGCCCACCTGTTGATCACTTTAGATAAGCTATTACCAGCAGGACAGTGGGGTGGGAGGAGGTATTGTTTCATATTCTCTGTGTGTATATAAAGTCTGCTGCAGTTTCCACGGTAAACATCTGATGAAGTGAGCTGTAGCTCACGAAAGCTCATGCTCAAATAAATTGGTTAGTCTCTAAGGTGCCACAAGTACTCCTTTTCAATAAGGATAAGTGCAGGGTCCTGCACTTAGGACGGAAGAACCCAATGCACAGCTACAGACTAGGGACCGAATGGCTAGGCAGCAGTTCTGCGGAAAAGGACCTAGGGGTGACAGTGGACGAGAAGCTGGATATGAGTCAGCAGTGTGCCCTTGTTGCCAAGAAGGCCAATGGCATTTTGGGATGTATAAGTAGGGGCACAGTGAGCAGATCGAGGGACGTGATCGTTCCCCTCTATTCGACATTGGTGAGGCCTCATCTGGAGTACTGTGTCCAGTTTTGGGCCCCACACTACAAGAAGGATGTGGATAAATTGGAGAGAGTCCAGCGAAGGGCAACAAAAATGATTAGGGGTCTGGAACACATGAGTTATGAGGAGAGGCTGAGGGAGCTGGGATTGTTTAGCCTGCAGAAGAGAAGAATGAGGGGGGATTTGATAGCTGCTTTCAACTACCTGAAAGGGGGTTCCAAAGAGGATGGCTCTAGACTGTTCTCAATGGTAGCAGATGACAGAAGGAGGAGTAATGGTCTCAAGTTGCAGTGGGGGAGGTTTAGATTGGATATTAGGAAAAACTTTTTCACTAGGAGGGTGGTGAAACACTGGAATGCGTTACCTAGGGAGGTGGTAGAATCTCCTTCCTTAGAGGTTTTCAAGGTCAGGCTTGACAAAGCCCTGGCTGGAATGATTTAACTGGGAATTGGTCCTGCTTCGAGCAGGGGGTTGGACTAGATGACCTTCTGGGGTCCCTTCCAACCCTGATATTCTATGATTCTGCAGGGCAGAGCATGAGACTGCGAGTGATTACATGAGTGCTAGTTGGAATCTTGGTCTTATTTTCCCCACGTCCATGATGCAAAATCAATACGACTGGCACATCTGTGTTTCTTTGTGAATTGGCATAACTGTTTCATCTTCCTATTCTATAGTCTCATCAGCCGTTTTCCTCCCTCTGTTTCTGGTCTCATTTCTGTTACGATGTCTGAATCCATGAGCTCATTGGCAGATGACTGTGTCCCAGGTTAGCACGTATATTAAATATTTTGGGTGTCACTCTTGTTGATGGAGACATGTTATCATCTACACCACTATTCATCATTTTTTTTCAGCTCAACTATTAAACCCACACTTAAGGAAACAGTGAACAATACAGGACTAAGAGACAGCTCCCTACACAGCAATAATCATGTGACTTGTATCCCGCAAATTAATATGTCTTACAACATCCATGGCAGAGTGTCACCTGAATCGGTTCCTTTTTGCTGCAGAGGGAACAAAATCAGTGTTTCTTGGATGTTTGTATTATTAACTGATATAGGGACTGTATCAATGTTAGGTTTATAGGGAGAAATGCAGACTTCAGCATGAGAAATAGATTTGTGTTCCAGCAAAATTGTCCATCACACTGGCTTTTTTTTTTCTTTTCTTTTTTTTTTTTTACTACATTGACTGGCCAAGTTCCATGTTTCAGTTTTGAAGCTAGTCATTAAAATCTGCCTCAATTATCCAGACATCCCAACTGCTTTTACATTCAAAAGGTACTACCCCACAAAAACACCCAGGCATGGCAGATTTACAATGACTACAGAACAGCTCTTATCCATGCCAGACAAACACAAGAGCATTGTGACTCTTTTTCATTAATTGTTTCACAACTCCAGCCCAGGACAGGGATGTCTTCAAATACAGGCATTCTGTTTCTAATAGCTCACCAAAGCAGTCTAGTCCAGCATTCTAGAACCGACAGGTATCACAGCTCTCCTACTTCCCAACCCCAAAACTGTCACTCAGTTCTTCTCTTGTGACTGGCCTGAGCAGGTGAGGAACCCAATCCTTGCATTGGCATTTGTGCTATATAATCACTCTGTCGGTTTGGTTCAAAGCATTATCTAGCAGTAGGTTTGTAATTAGCTATTTGCATGTTTAGACTTTGTCTGACTGTTAGGTACCCTCTACTGTGGCATATGGGGAAAGATGTCGGTGCTCAGGACTGACAAAATATCCCTGCTGAGCTTCCCCAGGATTGAATCATAGTTCCCGAAGGTGCTTCTGAGTCTTTGCCTAAGGAGTCATCAGATTCACTGGGGAAGGATCCCAGTGACCATGGTGCCATGAGATTCTTTAGGTCTCTGCCCATTTAGTTCTGTGGTCCATCAGGATCAAGCTCTGTGTTGCTGGGAGGTTCTTATGGTCTGAAACTAGTTGCAGAAGACATGCCCATCACAACAGGAGGTCTTTGGATCCTTTCCCTGTGTGTGTAGACCAGGCGTGGGCAAAATAAGGCCCGCCGGCCACATCCAGCCTGCCAGCAGATTTAATCCAGCCCTCGAGCTGCTGCTGAGGAGCGGGATCTGGGCTTGCCCCGCTCCCGCGCTCCAGCTGGGAAGTGGGGTCGGGGACCACACTGCGGCTCCCGAAAGCAGCGGTATGTCCCCCTTCCAGCTCCTACGTTTAGGGGCAGCCAGGGGGCTCTGCACACTGCCCTGTCCACAGGCGCCACCTCTGAAGCTCCCATTGGCCAGGAACTGCAGCTAATGGGAGCTGCAGGGGCGGTGCCTGTGGATGGGGCAGTGCACAGAGCCACCTGGCCAAGCCAGAGAGGGGACATGCACCCCCTGCCAAAGCCCTCACCCCTGCCCCCACATCCCAGCCCGGAGCTCCCTCCCACACCCTGAACTCCTCTTTTCTAGCCCCACCCCAGAGCCCACACCCCCTTCTGAATCCCAACCCCAATTTAGTGAGCATTCATGACCCACCATACAATTTCCATACCCAGATGTGGCCCTCGGGCCAAAAAGTTTGCCCACCCCTGGTGTAGACCAACTGGGTCTCTAAACGTCTGAGCAGTACTTGATTCCATCAGCTTCTATTTTTAAGAAGGACAGAAAGCAAAGGGGAAACAGGCATCCTATATCATGCATTGATCTATTAGAGACTCAGGCAAAGGTTGGTTCTGATTATGCCCTAGTGCAAGTGGCCTCCTATAATCTAAAGACATATGGTCATTTGTTGGATCCCAGAAGTTCAAGGATGATAGGGCCTCATTGGATCCAAGATCCTTGTGTCAGATCTTAGGAGTCAGAAACCAATAAGACAAGGTTGTGGCTTCTGATGAAAAAGCTAAAGGCTAATCATTTGCAGTAGAGAGATGATCTAAATGGATCAAATTCTGTATTCAGATAGGCTGATTGTTTGCTGAAGTTCCTGTAACAGGAAAACATAAAGCCCTTTCTACTAAAGGAGAGGCCGTTTCTGTAACCTTTATTCATATGTGAAGATAGATTAGATCTACAGTATGGAACCTGAATTATACCTACTTAGGAAGCGTTATTCTTTCAATACAGATTGAATGTTCCATTTGGGAAAGTGGTATGTCAATAATACTTCAGTTAAAAGGACTCCTCGGCCTTCTTTCTGAGGATTATCACTGCTAGCTAGTCTCCAACAGTAAGGATCTATGGAGGCAACATCAAGAAAGAGAATAATGTTACTGAGCAAAATAACTCTTTGTCTCGGTAGAATCAATACATTCAGAAAGCAGATGCTCTTCCCCTCTATTTTGGAGAGTTATGGGATGTACCTGGAGATAGAAGGTATCTGAGGGACATTTGGGAAGAGGGGACTTTTACACCTTTGGTTCTAGAATGCTAGGAGGGAGCACCACTATGCAAATGCTCTCCCAAGAGGTAATTACTTTGCAGTAGGTTTGTCATTGCCTAGCTGGGCATGAAAACTCACAGTATGGACGTGCAGAGGCAATATGTTCAGAGTATAAATGTTAACCTCAACACACAACCTCTTTTTATCATTCTGGTTCTTCACCTGAAAAACATTTTGATGAATGTTAGCTTTGTCTAATACAGCACTTGCCACGCTATTCAAACTAGAACACTTAATCTCCACCAAAATAAAGTTAATATCTGTAATACTTGCCATGTCTTAGAGGCAAAGCTCTTTTAGACCTCCGCTAGAGTTTCCTTATAGATATAGTAATGTGCGGGTGTGCCCCTTGCATCTGTACTGGTTATCCTTATTTGGGTATTTGAAAGAGTTAGCTGGTTTGAGGATCCATTAATTTCTCTTTCAGTGGTTGATTTCCTGCAGGTTTATCAAGCACATTCCCAACCCACCTCTGTCAATCAGACACTATATATTGTTCAGGATGGAAGAACTCTACTAGTGGATCCTTCCACTTCTTGCGTTAGTTCCTCCCCACCCATCCCCACTTTTGAGTCCGGTCCTGAAGATCTTCATATGGTGCTTGCTGGTTGGTAAGCCTTGACTCAAGCAAAACAAATGATGTTAGCAGGGCCCCGTGTATCCTATAACAGTGGAAATTGCTGTGGAATGTGCATCTTGCTGCAGAATTGTAATCCAGAATCTGCTTTCATTTTTAAAAAAATTGCTTCAAGCCCTTACGATTCAGAGTTAACCTTAGATGTTTGAACCAAGTGTAAACAAATATTGTGATGGCTACTTGAGTTTGCAGACAGCCTGAAACAATGGCTCTAAAAAGCGTGAAATGCTCCAGTTATGTCATCTAGGACCCTGTGGACCCATATCATGGCTGCAGAATTTGCCATCTTTCCAAGGTGCGGTAGAGTTCATCATCTTTTCCCTGGAATTCATTATTTTGCTCCTCTTGCCAGGTTCCCCACATTTTGTTTTATATCTTCTACCCTGCAAGGATCTTCAAGGAGAAATTAATTGGATTACAGTGCAAGCATCTTGGAACCAAGTAGCAGGGGGATCCAGGAGCCAGAGAGAGAGATGATTAGCCACTGAAGCCAATTACAAGTTCTTCCCTTTGGTGCCATGCTTGAATTAAAGCAGATTCTGTGTCAGACAAGACAACATCACAAGGGCCAAAGCCCCTGCGGTGGACCTGGGCCACCCGGAGAACATGGGATACAGGGGAAAATCTCAAAAATCACTCTCAAAAATAATAATGAATTAATTTTACATAGATGAATATCTTCAACTATTAACCATAATTCTGCATGTTTGTGTGGAGGTGGGAATGAAGACTATTTCTTGGTGATAGAATTAATATTGCAGTAGAATATAGAGATTGTCCCTGCAGAGCTGTGTAGAGGTCTGTCATATACCAATAGTAGTTGAAAGCGTAGAAGACATAATTGAAACTACTTTTGACAGCCAATGAAGATTTTTCTTTGGTGTGATAGGTGTTGATACCATACCACTTAGAAGTTTTTAGATCAAATCTAAGATGGGGAAGATTCCTCAAAAGTGAAGAATTGTCATATGAGCATAAAGACCTGATCCTTTGAGTTGCTAACTTGAATCGAAGATGAGTGCTCAGCATTGGCCCTGCTGCTCTAACTTGCTGTATTTTATTTTTGTCGCAAAGCATTTGTGCATCTGCTATCTTTAAATATTTCCCTACGGAATTGTAAGTGGCTGCCCTGCTGAATAAGGTATCTGTGTTTGAAAGAACCTGATCCAGCAAGAATTTTACTCACTCCACTCAAGACATTACAACCAACTAGAGGGCTATAGTCTCCACTCACTTACAATGTGTATATTAGGAATAACTCCATTTACATTACTGGAGTTACACTAGTGGAAGTTATAGAATTGGCATATGGGCTTCACAGCAGTCTGATTTATTCTAAGGAAAGACATATCTGCCACAGAATCCTATTCACCCATAAAACACCATTTTTATTTCTAAAGCCAGAAATTAAGAGTAAAAATCCATTGGTTTGGATTGGTGGACTTTATAAAATGAGAGAACTATTTACTGAGCACCTTGCTGTGTTTTACGTTACTTGGTAACCTAATGAAAGACCATCAAGATGTTCAGGTAAGGGACTAGATGTAAGATTGTCTGGGAACCTTAACTCTGCAATTCTTGTCCTTTGTGTGTTTAAAATCTTAATGCTCGCATTGCATTGGTGAAGTCTTGGGCATTTAGATTCTGATCTTAGCTCCTTTTGGAGTCAATGGGAGCTGGTTCAGACCTTTACTCATTTAGGGCGCACCCAGTGAATTCTGTAAAGTTGTAAGTGCTGAGCACCTCTCAGGATTAGGCCATTTATAGAATCATAGGTCTGGAAGGGACGACGAGAGGTCATCTAGTCCAGTCCCCTGCACTCTTGGCAGGAATAAACCATTTTATCTAGACCATCCATGACAGGTGTTTGTCTAATCTGCACTTAAAAATCTCAAATGATGGAGGTTCCCTAGGCAATTTATTCCCATGCTTAACCACCCTGACAGTTAGGAAGTTTTTCCTGATGTCCAACCTAAACCACCCTTGCTGCAATTTAAGCCCATTGCTTCTTCTCCTTAAGCGCTGAGGATAAGACAACATAACACAAGAACTAGGGGTCAGCAAATGAAATTAATAGGCAGCAGATTTAAAACAAACAAAAGGAAGTATTTCTTCACACAACACACAGTCAACCTGTGGAACTTCTTGCCAAAGGATGTTGTGAAGACCAAGACTATAACATGGTTCAAAAAAGAACTAGATACATTCATGGAGGATAAGTCCATCAATGGCTATTAGCCAGGATAGGCAGGGATGGTGTCCCTAGCCTTGGTTTTGCCAGAAGCTGGGAATGGGTGACAGGAGATGGATCACTTGATGATTACCTGTTCATTCCCTGTGAAGCACCTGGCATTGGCCACTGTCGGAAGACAGGATACTGGGTTAGATGGACCTTTGGTCTGATGCAGTATGGCTGTTCTTATGTTCTTCCTTCTCCTCATGAAAACCTTTTACATACTTGAAAACTGTTATCATATCGTTTCTCAGTGTTTTCTTCTCCAGACTAAACAAACCCATTTTTTTCAATCTTCCCTTACAGGTCCTGTTTTCTAGACCTTTAATCATTTTTGTTGCTCTTCTCTGGACTTTCTCCAATTTGTCCACATCTTTCTGAAAGGTGGCACCCAAAACTGGATACAATACTCTAGTTGAGGCCTAATCAGCACAGAGTAGAGTGGAAGAATTACTTCTTGTGTCTTGCTTACAACACTCCTGCTAATACATCCCAGAATAATGTCCCCCCCCCCCTTTTTTTTTTTGGCAACTGTTACACCGTTGACTCTCATTTAGCTTGTGATCCATCCAGATCCCTTTCTGCAGTTCTCCTTCCTAGGCAGTCATTTCCTATTTTGTATGTGTGCAACTGATTGTTCCTTCCTAAATTGAGTACTTTGCATTTGTCTTGATTGAATTTCATCCTATTTAGTTCAGACCATTTCTCCAGTTTGTCCAGATCATTTTGAATTTTAATGCTATCCTCCAAAGCGCTTGAAACCCCTCCCTGCTTGGTATCGTCTGCAAACTTCGTAAGTGTACTCTCTATGCCAGGGGTGGGCAAACTTTTTGGCCCGAGGGCCACATCGGGTATGGAAATTGTATGGTGGGCCATGAATGCTCATGAAACTGGGGGTTGGGGTGCGGGAGGGGTGAGGGTGAGGGCTCTGGCAGGGGGAGCGGGCTCTGGGGTGGGGCCAGAAATGAGGAGTTCAGTATGTGGGAGGGGGCTGGGCTGGGGCAGGGGGTTGGGGTGTGGGGGGGATGAGGGTTATGGGATGGGGCTGGGGATGAGGGGTTGGGGGTGCAGGAGGGTGCTCTGGGCTGGGACCGAGGGATTCAGAGGGCAGAACGGGGATCAGGAGTGGGGCAGGGGGTTGGGGCATGGGAGAGAGTCGGGGTGCAGGCTCCATGCAGTGCTTACTTCAAGCAGCTCCCGGAAACAGCAGCATGTCCACCCTCCAGCTCCTATGTGGAGGCACAGCCAGGAGGCTCCACACGCCCCCGCCCGCAGGTGCCACTCCTGCATCTCCCATTGGCTGTGGTTCCTGGCCAATGGGAGCTGCAGGAGTGGCACTTGGGGCGGGGGCAGTGTGCAGAGCCCCCTGCCTGCCCCTATGTATTGGAGCCGGAGTGGGGACATGCGGCTGCTTCTGGGAGCCCACAGATTCATGGCACGTGCAGAGCAGGGCAAGCCCCCAACCCCGCTCCCCAGCTGGAGGGTTGGAGCGGGATAAGCCCCGACCCCCCTCCCCGGTGGGAGCTCGAGGGCTGGACTAAAACATCTGAAAGGCCAGATGTGGCCCATCCCTGTGGTAGTTTGCCCACCCCTGCTCTATGCCATTATCTAAATCATGAAGATATTGAACAGAACTGGACCCAGAACTGATACCTGTGGGACCCCACTTGATATGCCCTTCCAGCTTGACTGTGAACCACTGATAACTATTCTCTGGAAACAGTTTTCCAGCCAGTTATGCACCTAACTTATAGTAGCTCATCTAGGTTTATTTCCCTAGTTTGTTTATAAGGCAGCCCTGTGAGACAGTATCAAAGGCCTTGCTGAAGTCAAGATACACCACATCTTCGGCTTCACGCCCATCTGCAAGACTTGTTAACCCTATCAAAGATCTTTCTGTATTTCTTTTTGGACCTGCTTTCCCTTTTAGTTATCTCCAGGTATCTTGATATGACTCTTTCCTCTTGCTGTCAGTCTCTTCTGAGTCGTTAGTGTATATAGGATTTCCTCTGCCTGCCCCTTTTCCATCGTACTTCGTTTTTCCATCTGTTTCTCTACTATCAAGTTCAGAATGGACTTCTCTTGCCTGTAGCTACTAGTTGTTAGGTAGTAGTTCCTCCCTTTCTTGAGCAACCTGGCTGTGGTGATGCGCCTCTCAGTGCAGGCAGAAGTGGCTGGAACCAGCTGTTCCTCTCTAAACCAGGATTCATAGGCATACACCATTATTAGAAAGGTGTAGTTTAGGCCTGAGGTCAGGTCTGGTGGTTAGGCCTGCTTTGCTTCTATTTCAGATATCTGGCATTTTCCCTAGGACTCCAGTGACTAGATGATGTGCAGAAGGGACTATGTTATCTTGAAATTGTAGGATAAGAAATGCTGTTATAGGATAACCGTTAAGCAAAATTGTATGATAGGGTACATTGTTGGATGAAGAGCAAAGAATACATGCTGCTGGGTACATGGAGACACAGAGGACTGAACTCCTGGATGGAGTCCATTGAGACTGTCTGTTTGGAATTTGTGGGGAGCTGAATCTGCAGGTTGTCTGGTGGCTCTGGGGTGAAAGGAAGCAGGATCCAGAGAGGATCAGGGAGCTAGACTGTGAGCAGGAAGGAAAGCACTGCCAGTTGCTGAATGCTATTGTTCAAACTGGTTAAATACAAGTTTAGTACTAGGTTTTCAAACTCAGAAGTTGGAGGTGTAGGCAATGGGTGGGTTTTGAAGAGATCTGCAGGGCCCTTAAAATGGTTAAGAAAAGCAGCCAGGATTACCCGATATTCACAGGCAAATGGCCTGAGAGGAAGCTTAGAGGGGTAAAAGGGCTCTTTTACCTGAGCCACCGTCTATTCATGTACCGTATTGTCTGAGGGCCTTCCCGTAGAGCATTAAGCTATGTGACTTCACACCTGTCACCTGTTGTTGGTTCTCTCATTCTCTCCCTAGAGGGAAAAACATGTGTGGTGGACAGTCTTATATATATACCTGTTGCTATGTGTTACGTAAGGCAGGATTAAAGAAATGTACCTTGCACTGGGAGTGGAAAGGGGTAAAGTTTGTGATGGTACTTAGGTCTTGGATCACCCACAGAGAAAGTTCAGTCTCCCATGCCGACAAGGCTTTACTGTTGTTGTTGAGCGTTCCACTGGGCTGGAGGAGCAGATAACCAGTGTTGAACAAGGTATATGCCCAGGGACGGGCAGGTTGGAATTTAGCTGGAAAGACAACTAAAATTGTCCTTAGTTCATACATTTGGCTACAGCAAGAAATTTAAAAGAGAGAGAGAGACTGACTGACTGTATGGACTACCAGGCCTCGATTCCAGACGGTGGTTAAGCACACTGAAGTCAGTGGAAACATTCAATTGCTTAAAGTTAGGCATGTACTTAAATGAAGTGCTGAGTCATGGCCTCAATTAGTATTTTTATGAGGATACTATCTACAGTAATGTTTATAGTAGTGCTTTACCCTTTCTTCAACCCTTCCTCCAAAGGAATACCTCATTGCTCAAACTAACATTGGTGCCACTGTTGCAAAGCTATTTTCTTTTTTAAAAAATAGTAATAATCAGCACATCCCTTTGTGGTGTTTGGTTGACAAGTTTTGTTTTTTGTCTGGTGTGATATTAAATTATGGACTAAAAATGTTTGCCATACTCTTCCGAGAGCAGAACCTAAGACTGTCAGTTCAGTTAGTGTGTGTGTGTATTTTTGTTTGTATTACGCCCAAAGAGACACTGAGATTTTGTACAATGTTAAAAATCTGACCCTAATCTGTAAAATGAAATGGGCAAAAAATAATCCTCATGAAAAAGGGGAGTCAACATTGAATTGGCCCAAATAGAAGGATCTTAGAAGAATGTTGTACTGGTGGATGTACTCAGGGAAAAAGAGTTCATATGTCCCAAGCACGGAACGTTAGAACACAGTGCAGACACAACCCAACCAATCTCCTTGTAGTGGAACCTTGCTGATTCGCACTAGCAAGCAGGAGACCCCTTGTGAATTACTGAATTATGTGAACAAATAAAACATCACAAACTCTGCTGTAGGAAAAAACCTGTAGATGAAGAAAATTTATATATCTAGATCCTATACTTGAGATGGGGAAGGGAAACAACAGAAGTTAACAGGCTCTGCAGATAAACCTAGCCGGGTATCAAGTTACTCGATGAGGAAAAATTAGACTTCTAAATGTAATGGCCAGATAACAGCAAATACGTCAGCCTTTGTGCCTATGTAAGGAAGGTTTGTTCAGATTGGCTTCCCTTTGAGGTGCAAAAAGAAGTGGAGAGGGAGAAGGAGACATTTGTGAAACCATCAGAAAGACTACACCATTTTGGTCATCATGAGGCTAGAAGTAGTGAATAAGCCTTATTTACACTCATCTAGTCTTTAACTCTACCTGCTAACTCATATGAAAACTACAAACTACTGTGCCTTCACTAGGATTTTATCTTGAGTTAGCTAACTCAAGTTAATAACACACCTTTTTTCTTCTAGGAAAGAGATGCCTCAACTGTCATTCAAGTTACATGCTCAGAGAATTTTTAATGTTTTGGAGAGGAGTTAGAGATACAGACCATATTAAATACCCTACCTTTTTTCCTACTGTAATGTGTTGACTACCATGTGTTTAATATCCAAGAGGAGACAAGGCAGGTTGTAGTTTTAACGTGTTAGATGGTTAAGGTCATTCCTGGGGAAGCCTAGGGTTTACCTTCACCAGCTAATACTATAGCTAAGGGCTTGTCTACACTTACAGTGCTGCAGCTGTAGCCCTTAGTGAAGATACTATGGTGATGGGAGACCTTCTCCTTTGGTGTAAGCACTCCACCTCCCCGAGAAGCAGTAGGTGCGTTGATGGGAGATGCCCACCCTTCAACATATGCTGTCTATACTGTGAGTTAGGTTGGTATAACTGTGTCACTGAGGGGTGTGGATTTTCCACACCCCTGAGTAATTTAATTATATGACATAAGTTTGTAATGTAGATCAGGGCTAGTACACTGTCAAAACACACCCTTTTTCTTAGTGAAAACAAGGCCCCAAGGGGAAGGAGCATTACAAGAAAAACTGATGGTTAGCTGAAGGTTTGGATATCAGTTGCTTTCTAAAATTCTGCAAATTGTGAGCTGTTTAATGTCCATCCCTGCTCAAAGTTAGAAACAGGAAACGTGTATATTTTAAATAAATGAAGAATGAAATAAGTACATAGGCCATGACCACTCATTCTACTCCCAGCAAAAAAGGTCTCTCTTGAAGCCTGAATCTTGCCTGACTGTACGGAAGTCATAATGGTAATTTGTCTATTTTAGTAGTTTTATATGTAATACTTCAATACTTATACATGGTTTGTAAAACTAAGCCTTAGTAATATGAGATCACAGCACAAAGCATGCTATTAAATCTTTGAGAAGTAGGGAAAGCACATTTTTGTGCATATACAAAGTTTGCAGGTTACTGAAATGTAGTTTAGCATGTTTCTACTGTAATATAATCAAGTTCTTTGAAATATTTTCATCTTTGACAGTTCCTTGCACTTTTATCAAGGCAAAGGAAATGAAGTTTTTGGGTGGTTCATAACGTATTTACAAGAAGTTTCATCTCAGTATAAAGCTGATAAGGGTATTTTACTTTTGACAACCATAATATTTCCAATACCTTGATTATTTGTGACTTCAGAAGGGCTCACCTTCTCACATTTATTATAAGCAGGATTTTAAAAGTTATTTTCCCAAGAAACCTTGTACTATTTGATTAATTTCCACATATTTTGGAGAAGATGGAAAGGAGGTGGTGAATAAGCAGCACAGGAGTTGTAATTCAGTGGTTACTCCAGTACAATTCTTTACCAACAGGTTTTTGTTCTGTTTTTTTAAAAAGGCTTTTTAATTTCAAGTAAGTTTTGTAGTAGATTGATTTCTGTCATCATCTACCTTTAGTTCATCTACCACTTCCTGTACTTCATACTCCAGTTCACTATCTTGAGAAGGTGCAATGTCACCATCCAAAGAATCTTCACTATATTTGTCCAGTAAATATTTCTGTGGTGTGATATCATTCTCAAAGGGATCCCTTATTTTCTTCTTTTTCATTTGCTTTTGCTTTTGTATCGCAGCCAGCTGCACCTGCTGCTGTTCTGCCCACCCAATGCCTTCTGTGTCCTTCACCTTTTTCATTTTTTTGTACTCCATTATTTGCTTATTGAGCACTTCATGATCAATCCCAAAAAGATTAGCTGGGATGGACGAAGCTGCCATGTCAGAAGATGATGCAGAAGACTCTGATTCACTGCGAAAAGAAAAGGATTTTCTTAAGAGGCACATGGTAAACTGTACTATGAAACTTTAAAGGTACAATGACCTTTACTAAGCTTCTTTATCAAGAGATCTTCATGTGAAATCAGAGGGAAACAGAGAAAACTTTTTAGACTCTCTGATTCTAAGGCCAGAAGGGACCATTGTGATTATCTAGTCCAGCAGTTCTCAAAAGTCATTACACCACGATCCCCTTCTGACAACAAAAATTACTACACTACCCCAGGAGGTGGTCCAAAGTCTGAGCCCACCCAAGCCCTGCCGCACCGGGCAGGGGGGCCAAAGCCCAAAGACTCCAGCCCTGGGTGGGGGGCCTGTAACCTGAGCCCCGCTGCCCAGGGCTCAAGCCCTCTGGCTTTAGCTTCAGCCCCAGGCAGTTGGGCTCAGGCTTTGGCTTCAGCCCCGGGTCCCAGCAAGACTAACACCAGTCTTGGCAACCACATTAAAAGGGGGTCGCAACCCACTTTGGGGTCCCGACCCATAGTTTGAAAACTCTGATCTAGTCTGACCTGTATAACATAGGCCACAGGACTTCCCCAAAATAATTCCTAGAGCAGATCTTTTAGAAAAACATCCAAACTTGATCTGAAAATTGTCAGTTATAAATAGGGCCCTACCAAATTCATGGCCATGAAAAATGCATCATGGACTGTGAAAACTGGTCTTTTGTGTGCTTTTAGATTTCACAGGGGAGACCAGCATTTCTCAAATTGGGGGTCCTGACCCAAAAAGGAATTGCAGGAAGGTTACAAGGTTATTGGGGGGGGTCACAGTATTGTCACCCTTATTTCTGTGGTGACTTCAGAGTTGGGTGGCCAGAGAGTGGCAGCTGTTGGCTGGGCACCAGCTCAGAAGGCAACACCCCGCCAGCAGCAGCACAGAAGTAAGGGCGGCAGTACCATACCTAGGCCATCCTTACTTCTGCGCTGCTCCTGCTGGCGGCGGCTCTGCCTTCAGAGCTGGGCTCCCGGCCAGCAACCACCGCTCTCCAGCTGCCAGCTCTGAAGGCAGCCGCCACTGCCAGCAGCAGCGCAGAAGTAAGGGTAGCAGTACTGCAATCCTCCCTACAATAACCTTGTGACCCCCCCACAACCCCATTTTGGGTCAGGACCCCTACAATTACAACACCATGAAATTTCAGATTTAAATAGCTGAAATCATGAAATTTACGATTTTTAAAATCCTATGACCGTGAAATTGACCAAAATGGACCGTGAATTTGATAAGGCCCTAGTATAGAGAATCCACCATGACTCTTGATTAATTGTTCAATGGTTAATTGCTCTCACCATTAAAAATTTACACCTTATTTCCGGTCTGAAAATAAGGTTCCGATAGCACTCAGCCTGGTATCACCATCATTCTAAATAGTTTGTTCAGCTAAGTTCCACAAGGGATTAGAATTTTTTTTTTTCTTTAAACCATCTTCAGAGGAAAATTCAAGACTCAGGGCTTGTCTACATGGGGAAATATACTGGTATAACTACACTGCTTATTCCAGAGTAAGACTGTCCACAGGGGCAGTTATATTGGTATAACTAGAGCAATATAATTATACCAGTAAATTACACCAGTAAACTTGGTAGATGAGCCCTCTGACTTAGCATTACCGCTATAAAAACAAAACCTACTGTGAAGGGGAAAGAGTGATGCAGATATCACTTACTTTAGAACTTTTTAGGGCTTCAGGTATTATGGAAATTAGCATGTTATAAATAGTTAGAATATTGGGCTCTAAAGTGACATGCCCTTCAATATACTGTAAAATTTAGTACAGAAGTCTCCCTAGCCTAAGACACAGGTCATGAGCCAATGGGCCAACAACACTGCACTTCTATAGAACCTACCATCTAGAAAACTGGAAGCCTACAGCCTGTAAATTACTGAAACAAAAACATCTTTCTCTGCCATGAGGCAAAGGCATTTGACTTATGGTTCCTGACTTACTGCACATAGATCTTGCCTTCAGAAGCACCATGCTCTGCAGAAGATCATACTGTAGATTGGGATTACAGAAAATGCTGAGACCATCAACTGAGCAGAAAGTTGCTGGTTTTTAAATCTGTGCAGTTAACCCAAAAATAGTGAGCTGCATGTTGCTCTTCATGGGACTCTGTCCCAAACACTACTCCAATCATTTCCCACTGCCACCCTAAGGTCCATACAGCTAAATTAAATACATTTTCCCTTGCAGCACTTGTGACCTGTGCACTGGAGCACCGTGCTAGTGCACAAGAACCAGAAGGCAAAACAGACTATGAAATAGATGTCCAGATGGAGTGAAATGCACAAGGAATCCAAAGCACAAAGAGCAAGATGTAAATTTAGGTTTTTTAATTGTTTTCAACATTAATAAAGTAAGGGGTAAGAGAGGTAAGGATGGCTCTTAGCAAAATACCACAGATATTCTGTAGTCACATGGTGGCTCTAATCACTAGGTGGGGCTCATTGTGCTAGACACTGTGAATATAAAGTAAAACACTGTCCCCCTACATTTTATTTTTGTTATGGGTGGGTTTTTGTTATGACTGACTACTCAATGTCCCTTTACATTTATATAGCGTAGTCAGTCACTCTTTTGAAAGGCAAGATGTCTATATAAGGATTTCTTTAAACTACGCTAACTCTATCCTGTGTCTTTTTTCATAACGCCATTATACTAAATTCTTAAGATGCTAACAATTAGATATCACAATAGCGGCTATCTATAAATACAAAATAAACACACAGCATAATTATTTTCTGTATTTTTAAATAAATATTCTTTCCATTTTTAATCGAATATCCATAAATGAAAATACTTGTTGCAAACTTTCAATAAACAAACAAACAAAAAACCCACCTAAAGTCATTTTCAGCCAAAGTGTCTTTTTCTTCCTGAGGTCCAAAGTCAGCAATTGCCAATAACCTATCAATCTGTAAACAATTGAAAAAATAGAAAACAAATATCCACTATTAAATCTATTCTGTTTACATTCATAAAGGAAACAAGCCAGCATGAGACACAGTAAACAGATCTGTCTCTTTTACATATGAATATCATAGTTGCCTCCTTCTGGGTTTCTGGAAAATATGCATTTCAAAATGGTCTGTATTTTCAATAAAAGTCATCCACTTAATTTACAAGGCCTCTCAATAAATACTATGAAATGTACTGTAGGGAATAATCTTGCTCTAGACTTGGGATGGAGTGGATGCTCTAACAGAGACCTAACTTATCAGTCTATGGAATTGCCAGGAAGTACATACCTTACTAGGATCTTTACACCAAATGGAATAATTAATTCATGGACTACTGTGACTTTCAAGGGTTTGGCATATATTTGATGTGGATAGGAGAGATAATTTAATTAAGAATTCCTCATTTTAGGTTAGATTTCACTTTATTCTTTTAAGTTCTTCCCTTTACCAGTGTACATATACTTCAAATTTTCTGTCACTCTCTTCCCCCTTTTGAAAATTGTCTGGCCCAATCTGGTATGTAAGAGAATAAGTAGTTGTGGTTTTTTGAAGAGATCAGTCTGTCCAGGACCGTAAATCTCTAGTGCATTATAGGTTACCTTTAGTTGTGAAGGTTTTACCAAATTTTAGGTTTTGTAATCATCTTTTTCTGTTAATATTTTTCCTCGTCAGCTTTTTTATTCCTTTCGTGTTTTCTTTTTATTAGAAGGTGAATAATAGTCTTTCTATTAATAATAGTCTAGTCTTTCTGAAGGTAATAGTCTTTCTCCCCTCTTATAAGATGTAAAGTTTCCTCTACTGGGGGTTGGTGTCTGGTTTTTAGTTTATTTGAAGTACAGATTGCATATAAAAATGGACTTGAAGGTTGGGTCCTGTAGTAGAGACTTAAAGCTCCTTCTGGATGTTCTGATAATCACTGTTAGGTTGTTGATAAATCCTTGTGTTACTTCTGGAAAGATGAAGGAATTATATCTGCAAGCTGAGACAGAGGACTAAACAACCCAAAACCGAGCATTAATATGCCTAAACTTTGCCCTATTACGACACCTGTTGTTGGTGGGGTAGAAAAGCACTCTCACTGAGGTGGTGGCGTATGCTAACAAAAAACGTTTTCTGGATTTATCACTACCTTTGGGTATGTCTGCACTGCAGCTGGCTTTGTCCTTCCAGCCCAGGTAGACAGACTCAAGTGAGAATTCTAAAAAGAGCAGTGTGGAAGTTGTGCCATGGGTGATGGGTCAGGCTAGCCACCCGAGTCCACCAAGCCCACCCGGCCCATTGGGTCCGAGCTCAGGTGGCTAGTCCGAGCTATGTTCACGCTTATTTTTAGCATGCTAGCTCAAGTTAAGCTAGTGCAAGTCTGTCTACCTGGGCTGGGAGGCACAACTGCAGTTGCAGTGTAGACACCCTCACTGATCAGAGGAAATTCAGCTGTTCACTTCGTATTCCTAGTGCATTGGTGAGAAATGAAACACTCTCTCTCTGCCTCTTCCAAGGTTGCTAGTTGTGCAATGGATGCTCTTGTGACTCTGAGACTCGGTTTTTAACCTGATAGTAAGAGTAAGGTAGTAAGATAGTAAGAGTCCAACAGTCTGCTAATTTGAGTCACAGGACCCCATGAATTAGCTCAATTTTTAATGTTGTTATCCTCTAGTTCAATTCATTCTTCGAAAGACTCCCAAGTATCACTGTGCTCTCTACCTCATGGGAATCTCACAATCCTAATATTACCTCCTCTCATGCTCAATAATAATGAATTCCTAGAAGACATTACTATTCTCAAAGTACTTCCACTAGTCTGCAAGCTTGCTACCTTTAGCTAGATATTATCCTCAATATACAATATCCCTGTTTCTCTCCATTAGATTCCAGCGCCTTTTAAAACAAAGTAACAGTTGAACCAGCTGCAATGCAGTTAGCCAGCTGGTCACCATCATCACTGCTCTGCTTCCTTTTTGGCATAAGGTTATAAAGACAGTAGTTTCCTGTCTTTCATTTGAGGTTATTTGATGCGTCTCTCTCCTGGATTAACCAGTCTATCTTCCGGAAACATCTTTAGACAGTGTTCTTCTCTTCAAAAGTTTTTATAGATAAAGTCAACAAAACTAATGAAAAAGATAGCTCTACTTTCCACTATCCACAAAGTATCAAAATAATTGGAGACCCTTATCAAAACATTAAAAAGCTTGTTGTCAGAGACGGGGAATTGGGTTTCAATTTAAATTGTTTTCCAAGTCTAGTGAGCAACTACATGTCTATTTAAACATTACACCTATTAAGCCTTCCGCGTTCTTACATATCTGTTCCGAAACACACTGCAACATGTGATATTTACACACTGAGTCAGCGATTGTATCTTACCTCTTTTATAGCTGCAGCTTCTTTGTCTTTAACAAACACTATTGGAGGAACAGTTCTCAGGACCTGATGGGTAATCAAAAGATGTCTGAAAAAAATAAAATGCCCCCAGATATGAGCAATCTTACATCTTTAAGACAGATGCAATATTTACATTGTGAAGCATGGGTACTGTTTGCAAAGTTTATAGGGTATCAGTTCAGATGATAAATTCTAGTATTTCAAAGGACTATACTATAGATTAATGGTCTAGCACATTCGGCTACTAGAAAAATAGAATTTCTCAAGTCAAAGTCCAAGTTAGATCTAGTTTGTTGGATAAGGATGTAGACTATAGGACATTTACTGAAGCAAAGACTACAGTGATGTTACTGAAGAACACAGTGAAGTGTGTTTATGTGTACATACACGAAGAAGTGACATAGTAGGGCGGCTGGAGTATTTTCTAGGGCTCCCATGTACACAGGATTTTCTGTATATGCAAAAAAGTTACACAGTCTAAATTACTTTTTTTGAACTTGAGAAAATTAATCCCTTTCTTTACAGCTAAAAGGTTTACAGGAATATATAGAAATAATACACTGATTTACAGTAAAAACTCAGTGAAGGAGAAAAAGACAGGCAGGCAGTTGCAGCTCTCTGATTTTCTGCCTTGTACAGTTCCAGCCCTGGCCGCACTGTAGTTTATAGCAGCCCCAAGCGACTACCTTTTACAAGCTAACAATTAGCAAAGTGAAGTGGCATTCCAGCCACATCCTACTCAGCAGAGCTGGGTATGCTAGCTATACATGGATTGAAAGCACCCCATGAGTGGAATTTTCAGGTGGCCAGTTATGGCCAGTACGCAGCCCATATGTGTAGCTCATCAAGGGAGATAATCTGGCTCAAAATATCTAGAAGTGCAGATGTCCAACATCCTGATCCAAAGTATTCTAATGAGAGTCACATTCATGATTTGTAAAAATACCTTAGAAATTTCCCTTCAGAAATTCTTAATAGACGAAGGCACTTTATAGACTAACAGACCTATTGGAGCATAAGCTTTCGAGGGTGAATACCAACTTCGTTGGATGCGTGTAGTGGAAATTTCCAGAGGCAGGTATAAATATGCAAGCAAGAATCAGGCTAGGGATAACGAGGTTAGTTCAATCAGGGAGGATGAGGCCCTCTTCTAGCAGTTGAGGTATGAAGACCAAGGGAGGAGAAACTGCTTTTGTAGTCTGTCAGTCTATACGGTGCCACAGGAGTCTTTGCCACTTTTACAGATCCAGACTAACACGGTTACCCTTCTGATCCTTAATAGACAAAGTGAATATTTATGAAGCAGAGTAATTGTTTACAAAACTTTACAGCACACAATAGTACCTTATACGTGGGGCACTTTTCTGTAAAATACTTTCAATACGATCATCCTCCTCTGCACTTTCAGCAGGGTTCCAGTACACACGACATGCTGAAAAGTCTGGTGACAGGGATACCTGTAAAATGCAAAGATTTCTATTAGGGCTGTCGATTAACTGCAGTTAACTCATGCGATTAACTCAAAAAAAAAAATTAATCGCAGGTTTAATCTCACTGTTAAACAATAGAATACCAATTGAAATTTACAATATATTTTGAAAATGTAGAAAAACATCCAAAATATTTAATAGTCTGTGTTGTAATTGAAATCAAAGTGTATATTATTTTTATTACAATTATTTGCACTGTAAAAATTATAATAGTATTTTTCAATTGACCTCATGCAAATACTGTAGTGCAATCTTTATCATGAAAGTGCAACTTACAGATGTAGATTTTTTGTTGTTGTTGTATAACTGCCCTCAAACACAAAACAATGTAAAACTTTAGAGCCTACAAGTCCACTCAGTCCTACTTCTTGTTCAGCCAATCAGTCAGACAAACAAATGTTTACATGTACAGGAGATAATGCTGCCCACTTCTTATTTACGTTACCAGAAAGTGAGAACAGACATTTGCATGACACTTTTGTAGCCGGCATTGCAAGGTATTTACATCCCAGATATGCTAAACATTCTTATGCCCCTTCATGCTTTGGCCACCACTCCAGAGGATATGCTTTCATGCTGATGACGCTCATTAAAAAAATAATGCATTAATTAAATTAATTAATTAAATTTGTGACTGAACTCCTTGGAGGAGAATTGTATGTCCCCTGCTCTGTTTTACCCGCATTCTGCCATATATTTCATGTTATAGCAGTCTCAGATGATGACCCAGCACATGTTGTTCATTTTAAGAACACTTTCATTGCAGATTGGTACCTGCTTTGCATTTTGTCCAATGTGAGATTTCTAAAGATAGCTACAGCATTCGACCCAAGGTTTAAGAATCTGAAGTGTTTTCCAAAATCTGAGAGGGATGAGGTGTGGAGCATGTTTTCAGAAATCTTAAAAGAGCAACACTCCCATGCGGAAACTATAGAACCCGAACCACCAAAAAAGAAAATCAACCTTCTGCTAGTGGCACCTGACTCATAATGAAAATGAACATGGGTCAGTCCGCACTGCTTTGGATTGTTATAGAGCCGAACCCGTCATCAGCATGGACGCATGTCCCCTGGAATGGTGGTTGAAGCACTAAGAGACATATGAATCTTTAACACATCTGGCATGTAAATATCTTGCGACGCCAGCTATACCAGTGTCATGAGAATGCCTGTTCTCACTTTCAGGTGACATGGTAAACAAGAAGTGGGCAGCATTATCTCCTGCAAATACAAACAAGTTTGTTTACCTGAGTAACTGGCTGAACAAGAAGTAGGACTGAGTGGACTTGCAGGCTCTAAAATTTTACATTGTTTTATTTTTGAGAGCAGTTTTTTGTACATAATTCTACATTTGCAAGGCACTGTACTTTGTATTCTGTGTTGTAATTTAAATCAATATTTGAAAATATGAAAAACATCCAACATTTTTAAAAGGAATTCTGTTATTGTTTAACAGGGATTAATCGCTTAATTGTGACTAATTTTTTTAATCGCTTGACAGCTCTAATTGTTGTATTTTCAAGCATCCTGACTACAACTCACTTATAGCTATATCTTAATATTCAATAACACAAGTTCGTAATGGCCTAATAAAATAAACGTGCAAAATAAAATTATATCAATATTGAAGTCTTTTCCCTTCAGTTCTTATCTGTGTGACAGCTCAGTCTGCAATAAGAGCACCGTGGTCTCTTCCTTCATTACATAACAGCATAGGGAGCATCTTCCAGGAAAGGGAAGGCCCATCCAAACTGGCCAGAAGGAACAATAATACATTTCTTCAAGCCCACAGCGGACAGTATCTCTTCAATGTGCACACATTTTCAGCTGACTCAGGGAACAAAAAATGAGTTCAAAATTCAAACTCCAATTCTTCATCTGGCACTAGGAAGCATTATCGCAGCCAACTTAATTGTAGTTCTCTCTCTCTCTCTTTTTTTTTTTTTTAAAGACTACACACAAACCTTAAGCTTCTAGAATATTATGACATTTTACTGGTCAAGCAATATAAAGAATATATTTGTAGGCTGAGGGTGCGTGGTTTTGGTCTCTGCATAAATCTCTTAAGAAAAGGGAGAGTGTGATGGGTTCCCCCCTCGGGTGCCACCTGGAACTTGGGTACCACTGAGCTCTCTGACCCACCAGCCTGGGCTCCCTGTCTCACTGTATTGCTGTGACAAGCTGCAAAGCCCTCCAGCCTGTACTTTCACCAGCCTTCATACAGATAGGGCCACACTCAGCTGTAGTTACGTGCAGGCTCTCTGTCCAGCCCCTGCAATGAACCAACAATGGAAAGGCTACAGCTAAGGAAACTCCCAACTCCCCACGCACACGCCCCTCTCTGGAGTATAAATCCAAAGTTATACCGACTTGTGCTGCACAGCGAACTGTACAGCGTAAACTCAAAGTTCACCCCCTCCCTCAATATGGAGAGGAATATGCAACAGCCTTTGCCCCTTGAGCTAAGATTCCCATACACTTACCCCAACTCACTGGTTTAGATAAAGCAAAATCAAGTTTATTAACTACAAAAGATAGATTTTATGTGATTTATAAGGGATGGCAAACAGATCAATGCAGATTACTTAGCAAATAAACAAAAAACACAAACTAAACCTAATATGCTAGAGTAGATTGGATATGAATTAGCTGATTCTCACCCTAAGAGATGATATAAGCAGGCTACAGATTCTTAAGGGGCAAGCTGCACTGGCTTACAGCTTGGAAACCCCAGGTATTTCATTCACAGGCTGGAAATCCCTTTAGCCTGGGTCCAGTACTTCCCCAAGTTCAGTCCTTGTTCCTCAGGTGTTTCCAGGAGCCTTCTTGTGTGGGGAGTGAAGAACACCAGATGATGTCTCTCCCTGCCTTGTATAGTTTTTGCATAGGCTGGGAACCCTTTGTTTCAAAGCTTGGTTCCCAGACCAGTCTGTGAAAAAACATTGACATTCCAAGACGGAGTCCAGCATCATGTGGTCTGATCACATGTCCTTGTAGAGTCATAGCAGCCATTACTCACAGGCCTTTGGAGTGTTCTCAGGAAGGCTCATCACCAGGTGGGAGATAAGCTTCTCCAAAGGTCTATAGTTTTTCCCTAATGGCTCACTGCCCTGAATAGGCCCTTCCCCACCCAGTATCTAGACTGAAAGCATCTTGTTCAGTGGGTGTTACCCAGGTGTAACTACATTTGAAATAGTTACATAGTGAATATTCATAACTTGAGATACAAAAATGATATACGTATACAAATAGGATAATCATATTCAGAAAATCATAACTTTTCCAATGACACCTCACATGACTTATCTTGCATAAAATACATCATAATTATGTCAATCACATCATAATACTATCACGATGAAGACTATGGGACGCAGTGTCACAGAGAGATCAACCCCCTACAGTGAATTATGGAATAGTATTGATGGGATCCATCCTGTTTTCCTAACTGGAAATCTGATGGCAAACAGTACAGGACCATGAGAGCTGAAATGAAGAGTGGTGATAAACAGAGAATCCTCAAATATGAATCCAGAGCAAATGTTAAGATTTTTCAGAGATCACTCCTATACCCACACACACCGCTCCAACCCTGAGGAAGACAGAATCAGCACGAGACTTGGTGTAATGTGCTAATATCAGTAATTCCTTACATAGTTATATCAGGAGAAAAAGTAGGTTATGAGAGCCTCTCTCTCAAATTTTGTATTGTGTTAAAGACTAACTGCATGAACCCCCCAGAGGTTCAGAAAACCACTTAGAAACACAGAAATTCCCACACTAGAGCAGACCTAAGGCCCATCTAGTCTAGTATCTTGTCTCCGACACATGCCAGTATGAGATGCTTCACAGTAAGGTGTAAAAATAAATAAATCGCACAATACACAGATGTGGGATAGTCCCACTAGATCTCATCCTGATCTCTAATAGTTAGAGGTTGGTTTAAGCCATGAAACATGAAATTTAATCCCCTTCCAAATTAGTTTTAATCATTAATTATGAGAACTTTGTATATTGTTGTTCTCCATCTCTACTATGAAACTGATCTCAGAACTGTACTCATGTCCATATGTATACTGATCTTTTAACCAATTCTCTTTTTTTAAGAATAAATTTTAGTTAAGAATTAGTTGTAAGCATGTATTCGGGTAAGATCTGAAATATTCATTAACTTGAGAAGTAATATGTCTGATCCTTTGCGATTGGTAGAACTTTCTTATATGATAAATAAGATTTAAAGTAATCCTCATCGTATTTGACTGGGTGTCTGGGGTTGCTATAAGGGAACTGTGTTTTGGCTTCTGTACAACCAGTAAGGTATTGTAGAAGCTGTTTTGTTGTGGCTTGATAAATCTAAGAACTGGAATATCCACCAGCTTTTGGGATTGTCTGCCCCATTCTTTGCAGTTTGCCCTAATTGAGTAACCTCAGTGTGGCCCCCGCTGGAACCCCAGTCACAGCCGGTATAAACTGCGTCCCACTGGGAGCCCTTTGCAAGTATCATATATGGGCATAGCTACACTGGCAAGTATTCATAATGTAGACATGGCCTAAAGCCCGGATCGTGCATTGTGATCCTTGCAGGCAAACTGCTGTGCCCCCACTGAGCCCCACGGAAGACAGTGAGGCTCTGCATGGTGCAGCAGTCCACCTGCATAGATCAGAATACAGCACTAGGGCCTAAAAGCTGTTTTTGAATATCGCGTTATCTTGTTCCACAACTTAGTCAAAGTGACTTCACTTGAACTACAGCTTTTGTACTTGCCTTGGTGAGTTCCAGCTTGAGGTCACAAACCTCTTGACTGACTTCACAAGTGCTCATCAAGTCTGTCACAGCTTTATACAAGAGGACGTTTAGGACCTTTTTGCGTATGCTGTCTTCTTTCCTAGTTTTCTGCTGAGTAGCCTTTAGTATAGTGGCCAACTTGGATGGCTTGTACACCTTTTAAAAACAAAAACATTAACTAAGAAATAGTCTAGACAAATGTACAACAGTTTTTGTAATTCTGCTACTTTTCAATTTTATCAGCAAAGAAATGTGATCTTAAAGTATTATATTCAAGATTTATTTTCTCATTTATTTTGTAGCTTCTTTAATTTAGCTATCTATAAAGCTCAGTAAATCTGTGTTCTAAACTGGAGTTAATATAATCAGGAAAATTATTTTTTTTGTTACTTTGCTTTTCAAATTGCACTTTGGATAAAACCTAAAGGGTCAGATTTTGCAATATGGCGTGCCTTAGGACAACTTTAAAACTGGAACATGCTCTTTATGCACTTTAAATGTAAACAGAGCTAGATCATGAAAAATCAAAAGTAGAATATCCTGAATGGGGGGGGACAAAGACACCTGATAACTGGAAAGCTTGTTAATATGATACTAAAACTATCATCTACAGGCCACTGATTTGCATTTGGCTCCTATCAATAGGAACTTAAACTAATTACAATCTGAAGGTTGCTGCAGGGTTTCACAGTTCACTTTCTTGTGGATAGGTATCCACAGCCCAAGAGCCCAGATGGCAAACTCACCCTTGTTTGTAAGGAAGACAGAGTAGGTGTTGTAATATCTTTTATTGGACCAACTTCTGTTGGTGGAAGCTTTTGAGCTATGTTTATAAGCCTATGTGCTGAAGACCAGGGCGACGGATCCAGCAAACTCTTCACATGCTTAACTTTATGCAATTTGAAAAGTCCCTACTGATTTAAATAAGACTACTCATACATTTGCAAGATTGCTGCCTGGGACTGAATATGTATGGAGATCAGGCAGGGAACTTCCACCTTACAAGTAGAACAGGAGGTTACATACAGCAAAACTTTTAGTGACTGCCAGGCTAAAAAGTGAGATTTTTCAGTGAGCCTCAGGCAAGAAAATCCAAGGCACTTGGTGAAAATGCTTGCAGATACTGTGTCTAGCCTTATAAAAAACAAAACAAACAGGAGGATAAACACCAAAAGCTTGAAACTAACAAAATATGTGCTAAATTTAAACCAAACCAACTTTTTCGGCAGCATCCTTTCCTCTACTCTCTTATATTATGCCTAATTTAAATCCCAGTTTCTGCTGACAGAGCTACATTCAATGGCATTATTCGTATGTGTAAAATTACTCATGTGCGTAAGTGTTTGCAGGATCAGAACCTAAGACTAAACTCCTCAGGACAGAAATTTGTCTTCCTAGGTCCGTAGAGGATCAGGCACATTTATGGTGTTATTACAGAACAATACTGCTCCATGTATTCTGTCAATAACTAGATTACTAGTTTTAGAGTAGCAGCTGTGTTAATCTGTATTCGCAAAAAGAAAAGGAGTACTTGTCGCACCTTAGAGACTAACCAATTTATTTGAGCATAAGCTTTCGTGAGCTACAGCTCACTTCATAAGATGCATAAAGTGGAAAATGCAGTGAGGATGTTTTATCCACACAGACCATAAAAAATGGGTGTTTTATCACTTCAAAAGGTTTTCTCTCCCCCCACCCCACTCTATTACCAGCAGGAGAGTGGGGTGGGGGGGGAGAAAACCTTTTGAAGTGATAAAACACCCATTTTTTCATGATCTGTGTGTATAAAACATCCTCACTGCATTTTCCACTTTACGCATCCGATGAAGTGAGCTGTAGCTCACAAAAGCTTATGCTCAAATAAATTGGTTAGCCTCTAAGGTGCCACAAGTACTCCTTTTCTAGATTGCTAGTCTTCATTTCTAAAATTCTGATGTTTCGTGGTAGTAAATAAATGCATTTCAAAAGTTACATATGCTGGTAAAAGCATACATTTGCCCCACTTGACACAAAGATGACACTTCAAATTCTGAAAATTTGCACTTACCAGATGAGACCCCAATGTAGGACTGTCATACCAAAACTTCTTTCTTTAAAAAGAGAAAAGAAAAATTTTTACTTTTTAAAAACTGTAAAGAAATATTAGGCATACGTGTGTATGAAAGTGCCATTCTACTGTGAAAAAACACCTTCATACATAAAATGGCATTAAAGGAATCTGTTAGTTTCTCAATGAGGTTGCATCAAGTGTGCTCAGTGTACAAACTGTTTTACTTTAGTTAGTGAGGCAAGCAAGCAAACAAACAACAAGACTATGTAGAGACCCCACGAAGAAGAGGGGGAATGAAAGGAACCTAACATGTCTTTACAAATAAATTTAATCTGGGACCACAACTATTAAAATGTCTTATTACAGTTACTGCAGGATCATTAGATTTAGGGTGGTTTGACTCACCTCCATGTGCATTTCCATGCACTTGGTTTGCGGATAATTACAAAACATCCCTATAATGTATTTTGCCCTAAATTATCAATCCCCTCAATCTTTACTCCACTTTAGTATCGTTTTTGTCCGAGAATACTTATAGTTTGGGAGTTTAGCAGTATGCATACTGTAGATTAAGTCGCTTTTACTGCAAATACCTAGGGCTAGCAGGTACTCAACACTTCATTCTCCACTGAATACGGGAACAGCCAGCCACCTGGGGTGGTGTGCTCAAGCCAGGACAATCTGCACGAGGAAGATTTTCTTTTAAGTCTCATCGCAAAACGGCTCAAGTGTAAACAACATAAAGCAGGATCTTCCGCAGCAGAGGGGAGAGAATTCATAGCACGGCTTCGTATTAACCAAGAAGCGTCCCTGCACACAGCTGGAAGGGGGCGCCGGTGTAGACACGAGCGCTCAGCCATAGGATCGGAGGCTGCCGGCGCTGCAAGGCAGGCGCGGGGAGGTCGCTGCCCGGGGAGGCCCGTGCTCCGCGGCGCTGGGGGAAGGGAGCGCCCCGGAGAGGGGTGGCCAGCCCGGGCCGGGCACTTACTTGGTTTTCGAGGCGAATTTCTTCAGCAGGTTCTTGGAGCCGCCGAGGGCGCCGGACCCGTGCAGGGCCCGGCCCCGGGGGCCGCCCGGCAGCAGAGCACCCGCGCCGGCCTCCGCCCCGCCGCCGCCACTCGCCGCGCTCCGCCGCTCGGCCCCGCCGGGTGCGATCGCTCGGAGCTGGGGCCACCGGGGCCCCCGGCCGGCCCGCGAGCCCCACATGCCGCAGCGAGCCGCGCTCCGGGCCTGGGGCAGGGAGCAGCAGGCGGGCCTCCCTGCGCCGCGCCGCGCCCCTAGCGGGCAGGGGCGGCACCGCACCGAGCCGCCGCGGAGCTGCGCGCTGCCCCGCCTTAACCGCTGTGGGAAAGGCGCCGGGGGGAGGCGCTTACCGCTTAGGCCACCTTCTGCCGCTGCTGGAGACTCAGCTGCGCTCGCCCAGGAGGGGAGCCGCCGCCGCCGCCCTAAAAACAGGGCCCTCGCAGGAGCCGTCAGCCCCAGGCGGGGCCTGGCTTTCCCCAGCGGGCCTGGCCCCAGCCTCTGCTACCTCCCACCCCTCAGAATGGGGCCCCGGGACTGGCGGGCTCAGCCCATGCTCCACTTTGGCCCAGTCAGTAGAGTTCAAAAGAAAAGGCGAGCCTGGAGAGAGCTGGACTGCTGAGCAGTCTGTTCACTGATCACACTGCGCCGAATTCCACCCCAGAGCTGGCTGCATTTCTGTGGGCGCTGGGGGGATCATCATTATTTCATTGTATCTAAATAGATTTATAAAGTGCACCTATCCATCAGTTCCTTTCCCTACACACACACATGCATGGGAATAAAGGGGGACAAGGGCATCAGGTGCCCCCTTATTCCCCTGTGCACTGGCACTGAAGGTCTGCTACTGCTTGACTGCTGTGCTGATGATGGACAGGGAGGCATGTGAAATAGTAAAGCCTTTCCTGTTCTTCCCTCAATGCATCAAGCAGTGGAGCTCAGCCAATGCAGAGAGGAAACAATGTTAAGGTAGCAAGGGAGAAACTGGCTGGGAAGAAGCCCTGCCTCTGTCATAACTCCTGTGCACTGCTCCTGGGGTGGCACATCACAAGTACGGTCCCTTATTATGACCTACAGGCAACATTCAGTCTGGCCCTTTATTAAGAATATATTGTCTACATTTTGCTTTGGAGTGTAGTTTGGCTTGTAAAAGGCACTAGAATATGGTGTCACTTTATTGAAGTTTTCATTTCTCTGATGGAGCACAGGGCTGTAGAACAACTTTAAGGACACATTCAAAATAAAGTACACGCAAAGCTAGACTCAGCCTGTGCCTACTTCTGAATTAATCATTTTTGCTTTAGGGCTCAGGATGAAATACTCCATAATTTTTCAGGCAGAATTTCTGTTGTGATTAAGTCAAAATAAATGTAAACCAAACATGTTACTTCTACATCGTGTCTATCTGACAGATTTGAAATAATTACATAGAGTAAATAGGTGTCAAATTACAGTTTATTCTTCTTATCATAGACCTTAAAGTTTTGCCAAATGCACGGCACTTCAGGGAATCACTTCATTAGGGATAGGGAGACCATTAAGAGCAGCCAATATGCTTTCAATCATATTCTGCATCATGAGCCGACGAACACTTGTAGTAGCACTTCCAATGTGAGGAGTTATAATAATGTTTAATTTTAACAAAGGATGGTGCCTGGAGGAGGGGCAGAAAAAACAATAGAAAAAGTAGAGATGAGGTTCAGAGCTATTTTATTTATTCTTTTTATTATAAAGATCTGAGGGGAAACAAGAGTGTTAATATGGATTTGAAATAATTGCTTGAGTCAAGCATATACAGAGTGGAATTCAAGCTACTGCATGCAGTTTTTATGCAGCAAAACGCGCAAAGAAGTCAGTTTGAGTTTTGTTTGTCTAAGGACTACATGATTGGGCTCCAAGGCCTCTGTTCTGTTTAATATTTACATACCTGAGTAGTCCCATTGATTTCAATGGGAATGTATATACATAAAACATAATGCAACTATTCTCATTCATATATTCACATACACACACTTAGTTTAAACTATATATGCCCATGCACACACACACACACACACACACACACACACTCTTTTATATTTAACTTTTAACCATTTTTTACCTTGGTGGAGGTTCAGAGTGTGTCACATCCAAAGCAGCAGCCTTAATAACCCCATTTTGAAGTGCTTCCACCAATGCATCTTGATCAACCATGAGACCTGGGTTAGAACAACAATATTCTTATTGCCATCCCCACTAAATCAAGAAAAACATGCCTCTGTGCTACATTTTTAAAATGAAAATGGATTTCCAACTCTTTAAACATGAGTGCTGATTCTGATGTTTAACAAGCAAGAGTTTTATTAAGAAACATTTTTTATAATCTAGATTTAGATTTTTAAATCTGATCTAGATTTTTAAAATGTGCATTGTATTGATGCTAAATTCAAAGTTTTGCCTGTTTGATGAATTTGGTGCCAGAATGATAGGCAATCTACATGGGCTATAAGCAATTTTTGTATTAAACTTCCTGCCCTTAGAAGAGTAGGTTGTGAGGGATCAACTTTTTTATGTTTGTGCAAAGGCAACAGGAGAATTTAATCTCTCTTTAATCCTAAATTCACAGGAGACAATCTCCTGCTGTTGTCCCTGATTCAACAGAGTACTTGAGTACCTGCAGAACTTTAGACACTCGAGTTAATCCCATACCTATTCAGCAAAGCGTTTACACATGTACTTAATTTTAAGCATGTGAATGTCCATTGACGTTTAATAGGACTACTCACATTTTTAAAGTTATGCACTTTAAAATGTGCTTACGTGTTTTGCTGAATCAGGTCCATAGACATTTAGAATCTTGACAACCCTTCTATCACAGTTCCCACAGAAAATTTCAGTGTAGACACTAGTATCAGGAGTTGATTTTTTTTCCCAGAGACTCTTCCATTGAAGGTAAACTGCATTGTGGTTGGTAAGCAGTCATTCTGTACCTTACCTCTGCTGATGTTAATGAGAGTGGCAGTGGGTTTCATCAGTTCTAACTCCTTCTTCCCAAACAGTTTTTCTGTCTGAGGTGTCAGGTTCACAACCAGCATCATAAAATCTGACTGCTGGAGCAAGTCTTCTACCTTTTAACACTAAATGGCTCCAACTGCCTGTTCCTCTTCCTCTTTTCTGAAGGAAAACAAAGTTGAACTGCACTTGTAAGTAGAAAATATTGGAGGTTCAAATCTCTATTACAGAAATGGATTTCACCTTCTCACTCCCCTGCTGCCCCATCCGTGAGATTCAGTTGGCTAGTTACTTGTTTGCAGCTCAGTGCATGACCATGCAGATGAGACCCCAATGTAGGATTGCCATACCAAAACTTCTTTCTTTTCAAAAGAGAAAAGAAAAATTTTTACTTTTTAAAAACTGTAAAGAAATATTAGGCATACATGTGTATGAAAGTGCCATTCTACTGTGAAAAAACACCTTCATACATAAAATGGCATTAAAGGAATCTGTTAGTTTCTCAATGACATTGCATCAAGTGTGCTCAGTGTACAAACTATTTTACTTTAGTTAGGGTATCTGCTTTTACAAGGGTATTTACAAGGGTATCTGCTTCCCAGGAGGAAGCATCAGGTACACCATGCAGAGATTATTAGTATGACATCTGCTGCAAGAGTCTTACTGCTAGTCGATTTAGGGAATAGCATTTCTGCCTGTTTTGGAGGACACTGCTTACTTTCCTTCTTACATCAAAGTTGGAAATAGGGACAGCTGCCATTTAAATAAAAAAGGGTTCAGACATATAACACAGGAAACAGTGGCTCAGAAAGAAGAACTGAGGGAAACCTATTGGAGGGCACCTTAATGAGAAAGCTGGTGTCATGAAGCAGAACAATGCAGGCTCAAGTGTCAAAGGAGTCAGGAGCAAGAGCAGAGAGAATGAGTATAAATGAGAACAAATATTAAATACATTTATTGGACTGTTTTTCCTCCTATTGGGATGCTCTGTAACTAAACTTAGTTACAAATATCTTTTAAGGCTCCTTCTGCATTTGTCAATCAGTGGAATTTGTGCTTGATCCAGAGCATCAGTAGTTGGTCTGTCTGAGGTCCTATGGTCCAATCTTCTTGGTAAAGTTTCTCAGTTAGGATAAATGTACTATATGTTTGTATAGGGCCTAGCACAATGGGGCCCCAATGCCACAATATTAAAGTGTAAAAATAATGATGTTGATCATGCTTTCTGGTCCTAACATGGATTCCCTCCCAACCCAAATTATTTTCACTTGCTTTCTGTGTCTGCAACATGGCAGCAGACATGATGCAAGGAGAGAAATGATTCTGTGGTCTGTGGACTAGTGTTGGTCCACAGAGAGCTGGCAATTCACATGGTGCAACTCTCCTTCTGCTCAGCTGCTTCTAAGAAGAGGTGAAGGAGCCAGACTAGCTACTTCTGTTTGGGGCCACTGCTACATAATTGCTACAGGAATATTGTTTGATTGAACTATCTTTTATTTCCACAATCTATTAAGATGTGGCCATACCATCAAAAGGTTTGAGGACGACTACTGATGTATAAGACCACCAGCGTGGCAGGCAAATTTCTAATCCTTCCTGCACATTTTTAAACAAACCTCAGAACAGTTCTATGTATTTCATCATTTAAAAATAGAATAGCAATAATAAAAAGGCACTTAACAAGAATTCTGCAGGTATCACAGCATTATGTCCCTATGCCTCATCCTGAAATTGAGACAAGCTGAATAAACTAATATGACACTTTTGAGACAATGACAGCTACAAGTAATCTTTACAAGCAGTTACAAAATTGATTTTCTAACTGGGTTCAGACATACTTTTACCTCTGGTTCCTGTCGTGATAAAGAATTTTCATTTCAAAAGCTTTGACCCCCTTGGCCACCATATACCCAATTCTGCCCATTCCAATGTTACCAAGAGTAGCCCCGGTGACTTCATCTCCCAGCTAGTCAGTAGCAAAATGCTCAGTGTTTGGGGAAACTGCAATCTGACAACCTAAAAAAGAAAAATAGCACATGAGGAATGGAATGATGCCAGGCATTCAGATACCCATTTCTTTCCTTTGGCTCACAAGTCAACGTGGCAATGGAGCACCAATATTTACATTTACCTTTTAATAAAACACATGATGGGTAATGTTGACACTGGCAGCCAGAGCTCTTGATTTCTTGCTCATAGCAGTAAATGTCTCCTTTTACCCTCCCCTGCAACTCCCTTTGGGGGAGAGTGGGGAATGGGACAAGACTCTTAACCTCAGTTTTAATTCCATCACAAACCTGATCTTGTCTTCTTTGGCTCTGGAAGCAAGAGAAATTGTCAGCCCTTCATCTATCTTGGGGTGGCTAGTCATTAGGGGCTAATGGAGCTAAGCCCCACCACCAATGCCATAGCTGTGTCAGCTACACTGTAGACTCTGGATAATGTAGCTGGTGCGCTACAGGTTGCAGTATCATCACCAGGCGGCTTTCGGTGGGGCCAGATCTACTCCAGCCCCAGGAGGCTGCAGGACACCTGGCTGCCATTGTGTCTCCTGCATATATGTTGCAGGCAGAGAGAGGAGGCACAGAAGTGGGAATAAAGGTTTCTATGGAGCTAATTCACATCAGCCTCAAAAAGGCAGAGCACAGTGCTCCCTCTTGTTGGGCCTGGAAAAGCAGGAGCAGAGGGAACAAGCAGTCTGGGGTGGTGGTTATGAGCTGGGGTAAGGGAGGGAAGCTCTAAAACTAGAGGTATCTGGAGAGGCATATCTATTTTCCTGAAATTTTTGTTTGGAAATCATATGTGCCCTGTGGGCAAGCTAACGTTACCATGAGACATTTATTGTCACTTTCTCCCATTCCTTGATTTTGTGTATTTATATTTTTAACTATGCATCAACATACATTTTATCATAGCATATTTTGAAATGCTGATCTTTATTGAAAAAAATTAAATGGTTACCTTCCACTAGTCTCCTGGCAGATGCCAACACTAAAGCCATCCCCAGATCTGCAGTGGCATTGGAAACAGCAAAGGGAGTGTTGGCGACTTTCACTCCAAAGCTGGAGATCAATTTCAAGTCCAAATGATCCACTCCTGCCCCAGAGGTTGCAATCACCTTTAAATTAGGCAGACTATGGAGAAGCTCCTGGTTAGCAGCTGGTTTGTACCACCACATATAAATAGCTTTGATCTTTTCACTAAGATGGTTTTTGTTTTCAAGAAATTCCTTCATGGTGGTAAGGTTAAAATTTTTCTTCAGAAACTCGACATAGTCCTCATAGACTCCGTATGTCCCTCCTATAGTGTTTATCAACACATAAGGAGCTCTTGCTCTTCCATGCCCTACAAAAGGAAACAAACCCAAAGTGTTTCCCTGCGTAACGTTTCCCCCTCCCGCCATGTTTTAAACAACAGTTCAGCAGGGCTTTACTTCACTTGCCCTGTTACGGCAGAAAAGAAAAAGACAGTAAACTTATGTCCAAAGTCTCCCGGTCTTATTATTTTGAAAAACTGCTGCTGCACTATTCAGAGGGATAGTCTAGTTTGGAAGCAATTATTACTTTAGCAAGAATGCATTGCTGTTATAGCATAGCATAGCTGTCCTAACAAACACTTTTATGTGAAAAGATACAAGATAAAATTTAACAGAAATAATTAAGTAAAACAATATCAATTCAAGGGTCAAAGTCTATACAGTTCAAAGCTTTGTGGGCCAAAGGACATCTCTGTGCTCACAGGCCCAAATTCTGCATTCACTTCCACTTACACAACCCTACTGAAGTCAGTGAATTTTCATGAGAGTATTTGAGGACATGATTTCATCTAACCTAATGAGAGTGTTATTTATTGACTAGGTGCACTGCAGTCTCTAATTTACTTTGTGCCTTAGGTCACTAACTTTGTTTGCTTAATGGGAAAAACATTGCAAGCTTTTGATGTGCATGGACTCTGCTGACTTTGGAAAAATCAGATCCATCATTTAAAATTCAAACCCAATTGCTATCTTATTAAAGAAAGAGAGAACAGAATTTAACCCCCGTTTATGTAGGGAGTAAAAAAGGACTATGTTCCGGGCAAAAAAACACACCCCCCCCACCATATTCACTTAACATTTTGTAGACTTCATATATATTTACTGAGATTAGTTTAAAAATTTTTCCAGGTTGGTTAAACACATAAATAAGAAGCCTTTCAAAACAAAAGTATGTTGCATTTATAACTGCTGCAAAAAACTAAAAATGAAACAAACAAAAATGCCAAAAACCCAACAATCTCCACCCAAACCCCATAGTTTCCTGAAAAGTATACTTCAAGCTTTAATTACTAGCTTTCTGTCATGGGTAGTTTTAGCACTTTGGAAAATGAGTTTTAAAAGCACTTGAATTTTCCCAACCAGCCAGCCGGTAGGGCTGGAGAGATTAAAACACACAAAGTATAGAACTTTCCTTCGTTAGCACTTTTTATTCCTTTGGGGGTTGGGATTAAATACCAACAAATTCCCTTCCTTTTATTTTATTTTATTTTATTTCAACAGGAGCGTGTAGGTGTGCACTATTTGCGGGAGGAAGGAATGTTGACTGACTTGCCCCACAGAGAACAGAAACTTGCATCCCCCAAATTCCACAGATCTTCTGAACCTGAAGGTCGGTCCCAAAAATCCTGCCTTACTCTGCCCCACTCTTCCTGCAATGCCCCAGTCAAATGCCCCAGTCACTTGCCTGCATGAGCAGATTCCCTCAGGCCTCTCTGATTCATGCTAGTTCCTTAATTGACTCCTCACCTCCTGCCAACCACCAGGCTCCTGAAGTGACCCACCCAACTACCCTTACCAGTCCCAGGTTTAAGGTTCAGATTGTGACCCAACAGCGGTGGCACGTTATGTCTAGACACAGTCTGGGGTTTGGGAATGGTTTCCAGCAGTTGGAAAATGGGAGCTGAGTCTCACTCCTAGCAGAAGTCCTAAGCCACCCTCTTCTTCACTCCAGAACTACTAGTAAACAGCCACTTCCCAGGTTTTAGCCAGTTGGAAAATGGCCTTTCTACAGGGGCCTGATCCAAAGGCCATTGAAATCAGTGGGAAAACTCCCATTGATGTCACTGAGTTTGGATCAGGCCCCAGGAGTTGTTTATCCGTTTCTTGTACAGTTACCTCCACAAGTGCTTCTATTACTATAATTGCCCAAGTCTTTTTGACTTAATGAATTAATTTAATAACTTCTAGCCAAAGACCGCCCTCTCCTGGGACCCCCACCCCTAACCGTCCCCCCCAGGACCCCACCCCCATCCAACCCCCCCTGCTCCCTGTGCCCTGACTGCTCCAACCCCTATCCATACCCTCGCCCCCTGACAGGCCCTCCGGGACTCCCACACCTATGCAACCCCCTCCTGTTCCCCATCCCCTGACCGCCCCCCACCAGAACCTCTGCCCCATTCAACTGCCCCCTGGGACCTCCTGCCCCTTATCCAACCCCCCTTCTCCCGGCCCCCTTACCATGCCACTCAGAACACCAGGACTGGCAGCCGCTCTGCCCGGCCGGAGCCAGCCACGCCACCGCACAGTCTAGAGCACCGGGGCAGGCCGGTGGCTCTCGCAGCCGCGCTGCCCGGCAGGAGCTTGCAGCCCCGCCGCCCAGAGCGCTGGTGGCACAGTGAGCTGAGGCTGCAGGGGAGAGGGGACAGCAGGGGAGGGGCCAGGGGCTAACCTCCCCGGCCGGGAGCTCAAGGCCGGATGTGGCCCGCTGCGGGCATAGTTTGCCCACCTCTGGCTTACTAGGTGGGTGGAGGAATTGATTTTTTTCTCTTTAAAATGGAATGGGATTGTGACATTCAAGACAAGTCACTGCTCTCTAAATATATTTGTATACTGCACAAAGCGTACCTCTGGTGACAATTCTACGTCTCAACAATAAGTTGTTCACCATAGGACAGCAACAGCAGGCCGGCAGTGAAAGACAGGAGTGCACACCCATCATGCCCTATCAGCCACTGAGCTGACAGTGTTTAGGTTGCTGGGCTGCAGAATGATTTATCACTTTTTCAAACAAAAGAAAAGTACCTTCTTGAAGCTGCCTGCTGCAGGTATTTCAGAGAGCTGCCGGGAAGAGCTTGCCTTTACTAATTTTGTAGTTGATCCACTTCAGAGCTGAGAATTAGGAAGTTAGAATGAAAGTGACTCTTAGCAGCGTTAAAGTTTCAAGCCTTCAGAAAAATTGGAAGGAACAGGGAGGCGTCAGTTGCTGTGCTGCTGTTACACAAGGAGAGTGGAGTGAGGGAGGAGTTTTCTGCGGAAGAAAATCTAGGCTGCTTGCTGACAGTGTGAGAGTACATCTTTTCTGACAGTCCCCACTGGGCTTATTGCTGTCTCTATCTCAAGAAGTTAAGGGACATAAAATTTGAGGCATTAGCCAGCTTCACAAAAGGTAGAATCAATATTATCTAAACTGTATGACTAGAAGGATAAGAACTTCTTGTCCAAGAGAGGCATGAAAATATTAAACATAAATATACTCCACAAGTCAAGAAATATTAACCAAACAACACTGCCCTGTGATGCAACCAGTTCCAAATTGGTTTCTTAGAGAGGACTCGTTAAGACTTTATGTGTCATGACAACATAATTTTGGGTACATACTAATCTTGGAACTGAATGCTTTGCATTTTTTTATATACTTGCATGAGAGCACCTATTCACAAATAGGGCATGTACAGTCAGTGTCACGCCCAACCAATCAAACTCTCCCATGACTTGCTATTTGTGCTGTGTTTGCATTTGGAAAACAAAGAACTACATAGAGAAACAAGGAGGAGGCCGGTGGCACCTTAAAGACTAACAGATTTATTTGGGCATAAGCTTTCATGGGTAAAAAACCCACTTCTTCAGATGCATGGAGTGAAAATTACAGATGCAGGCATTATTATACTGACACATGAAGAGAAGGGAGTTAGCTTACAAGTGGAGAACCAGTGCTGACAGGGCCAATTCAATCAAGGTAGACGTGGTCCACACCCAATAATAGATAAGGAGGTGTCAATATGGGAGTATTGTACAAGTGCATTAACATGCTCTTATCTATTTGTATTTGTAAGTACTAGGTAGTGCTGTGCACAATTTAATTTAAATGATAATTTAAATGATGATTGCTTGTTTCTATCAAAGATCTTTCTAGGGCTTCTCACACACTGCTACCTAAACCCAAGGGATGAAATCCTGGCTCCATTTAAGTCAGTGGGAATTTTGCCTCTGATTTCAGTGGGGTCAGAATTTCACTCATGATATATTTATTTGCACTAATGTAATAAACAAATAAAACAGTAATACAATACACAAGCACTAACACTTTGAAGTAGTACATAGATGAATTATTTAGATTGTATATACATACTAAGACAATATAGGTTCAGATCAGATTGAAAACAGGCTGAAGTAGTCTTTGATGCTATATGGTAAGGAATACACTATAGAGTTTTTACAAAAGTATAGTAGCATGTATAACCATTTTTTATGTATAACCATTTCTTTCTGTGTGATGTAAACCACGATCTGTACTGTAAGCAAAAAGTCTGATGAATGAAAACCATTGGTCTAGCATAGGATTTTGCTCTGATGTCCAATAGTAAATATACACATTTTTAGCGAACAGTACTTGTGAGAAGATCCCTGGGGTATAAGCTGGAACTGGGGTACCACTGTGCTTCCTTAACTCTCTAGCCTGGGCTGTCTCTCACAATGCTTTGCTAGTTACAAGCAGCAAATCCCTCCAGGTGCTGTTATCACTCAGCACAACAACACATGGAGCAACACACCCAGCTAAATTGCATGAATGCTCCCAGAGCCACTCATGAAATCACGCAGAGGAAGGCACCAGTAAATCTGCCAAACCTCCAACCTTGCACCTCAGACTATACCCTTTTGCCCTGGTCAGAAGCCTGACCAGTATAAGTTTATAACCCAGTCCGCCTCTCCCTCAACACACACAGGCCTTTGTAACCTGAATTGAGATTTCCCAAACAATTCAACCAAAGCACACTGTTTTAGGTAAAACATAAAACAGATTTATTAACTACAGATAGATTTTAAGTGGTTATAAGTGGTATGCATAAAAGGTCAGAGATAGTTACCAAAGAAAATAAAAGGTAAGAGCGCAGTCTAAATCTTAAAGCTTGTTACACTAGACAGTGTTTAGATCTAGTGTTTTCTCACCCCACTGGATGTTTCAGTTCTTAATACACAGGCTTCCCCTTCTAAGCCTGGGACCAGTCTCCTCAGCTAAAGTCTTTGTCTTCCCAGCATTTTTGTTGCTTCCAGCATAGGTGGGGGAGGAGAAAAGCCCTATCATGATGCCACTGTCCGCTATTTTATATCCTCAGTCCATGTGCCTGGAAGACACAGGCCCAGGTGAGCCTTGGTGAATCACAGAGTTGAGCAGTCCCCATTGTGTGGTGTTTGCACAACTGTCATTGAATTGTAAATCCCTTGTTTACTATTCCCCTGCTAGTCAATGACTGGTGATGATCGTTCAACACCCGCACAAGTGTTGGTTATGTCCCTTGTCCTTGTCACTGCAGAATTAGCATTAGAGACTCTCAGACTTACAACACATCTCAGTAACAACCATACAGCAAAATCTCATAACTTCATACACCCTAATGATATACATATTTGGACAGAACAATGGATTTCAGCAGATCATGATTTCTCTTATGAACATGGCATTCATGTAAGAACATGGCATGCTTTATATGAAATATATCATAATTATATGGGGTGAATATGGGGGTCTAGGGAGCTGCTTTGAGGTACAGAGTGTCAAAGTACTCAAAACAAGTTGTTGGGGTTTTTCTCTTTTTATAAAAGCTGGAATCCTATTGCCCAGATTTATCCCTGGAGGCAGAGTGTCAGATCTTGTGGTGAAAGATCCCAAAGTATGCTACCCCCAGTTACGTAGGCCTTAACCCAACATTTATCAGGATGGTAAATTTATATGAGTACATCTGGTATTCCAAACACAGTGGAAATTTCATCTTGAAGATGACTCTCCTTCCCACTGCTGTTGCTGATAATTAGCCTGCCTGAGTAAGTCCTGGTTGAATGGATTAAGTGGTGATATGTATCCTGGATCCATTTTTGAGGTTTGAAGGGACTTGCACTGTAAGATATTTTATTCATGATGGAACTTGTTTAAATGAAGACTTCCTATGTGGCTCCCTTACACAGCAGGACATCAGAGGTTTCGGAGATCTTAATTTGTAACCAGATAGTTTACTATACTTTTGCAGGTTTCAGAGGAACAGCCGTGTTAGTCTGTATTCGCAAAAAGAAAAGGAGTACTTGTGGCACCTTAGAGACTAACCAATTTATTTGAGCATGAGCTTTCATGCTCAAATAAATTGGTTAGTCTCTAAGGTGCCACAAGTACTCCTTTTCTTTATACTTTTGCAAGCGTCTCATAAAGCAGGCGTGGACTAGACATCTTGAGTACAACAAAAGTCAGCAAATCAGCTGTATACAGCGCAACTTCTTCCTCTATCTTGCCAATTTGTATACATTTATTTGTTTACTGCTTCTAAACATCTCTACGAGAGGTTCCATAACAAGAAAAAACAGCACTGGGGAGCGGAGATATCTCTAGCTGTTGTCTTTAAACGAGGCAGAAGGAGCTGATTTTTAGTAATAATCAGCACTGTGGTTTTTTGGGGCTCAGAATTGTAATCAACATTTTGCCAAGGTCAAACTGATTTAATACCTAAAAAGAAGGCTTGTCTACGCAAAGGGCTTTTATGTCTCCATAGATATTATATGGGTGAGGGTTTTGGTGACACTGGAATAATGAATTAAATAAAAAAACTCTTCTGAGATTACTGGACAATCTGTAGATGAGCACAAAGCCTCTATCTGTGTTAATTAATTATGGACAATATTGAATTATGAGAGATATCTCCCTAATCCTAGCATGAGGGTATTGGCCAATATTTTCATATCTTTATTAAGTATGGCTATTGGTAGGTAGAAGACATGTAATGAAGGGTCTTTTCCTGTTTTATGAGTAAGTATTATTTAGGCCTCAGCTAGTGTGGATGGGAGTCATTTCTTCTTGCAAGCCTTCATAAAACATTTTCTTTAAGAACTGACATACAAAATTCAGTGCGAAACCCATCAAAGCCAGCTGTATTTCCCCTTTGAAAGACATTAATTGCCTTTCTCGTCTATGGAAATACTATTTCTTAAAGTCTCTGAGACTGGCATAATTTGGGAAATTTTATCTTGTATAATATCACCTTAAAATGGCTACTGAAGTTTACTAGAGTACATATTTTGATGGCTCTAAAATATATAAAAGCTTGGATTTGAATAAACTTGTTTTTCTATATTAAAAAGCCACTGCAAAATGATAGACTAGGTGGGGTTTCAACAAGGTCAGGCATATTCACCAGACTTGGAAGTAAGCTAATTAACATATTGGAAAATATTATGGGAGTACCCTATTTAATCTCCCCTAAAGAACATTGTTAGAACTATAAACACACCAACGATCAGCAGCAGTAAATGTTTTCACAGATCCATTTAGCTTGTGTCCAGCTGTGACAAAGTACAAAGTGAACAATAAGATATGGAAACCATTTACAGTTGGATCTACATTTGGACAAGAGGATAGAACACTAGACTGGGACTGAGGAGATCTGCATTCCGTTCCTGGCTCTGCCGTTGGCTTGCTGGGTGACCTTGGGCAAGTCATTTCCTCTCTCTGTGCCTCAGTTTCCCAATCTGTAAAATAGGAGTAACGATACTGACCTCAATTGTAGAGTGTACTTTGTGATCTACTGATGAAAAATGCAATATAAGAGAGCTATTATTATTTATTTGCAAACCAAAATCAAGGCTAAGGTTGAGGTTCAATTCAAAGGTTTCACACATATATAATAACAAGTCTTCATTCCTGTAAGGAGAGTTGTAGAATAATGTTCTTTTATAGCTGTGTCCTTTAATATATCAGCTAGGGAAACACTTCATTGGGGATAGGGAGACCATTAAGAGCTGCCAATATATTTGCAACTGCTTCCTCTGTTGTCATGCAAATGGCCTTGTCTGTTTTAATGCCAAGGTGAGGAGTTATGAGAATGTTCTTTAGTTTTAATAATGGATGATCTCTGCAAAAAAAGGAATAAAAAAAGCCAGGTGTGGTTAAGATGGCTACTGGCATTATCCTAACTAATAAAGGCCCTGCTTCAGCAAAGCCCTTAAGCATGGTTCTTAAATGTATGCACTTGTTCAATCTCATTAATGTAAGTGTCTGCTTAAGAGCTTTGTGAATCGAGTTCAGTTTGTTTTGGGCGCTGATGGAGTGTTTTAAGGTTTTATATCATTCCTTCGTGGAAGCACAGAAACTGATTTTCTGCGATAGGCAGCAATCTGTGCCACATATTGGGGGGAAGGATTGACCCTATGTGATGCCATGGACTTTATCTCCATGACTCAGATAGTTGACATTCCTGCCCACTTGCTTAGTGCTCTAAAGTCAAATGGGACAATTCATTCCATGAGGCGTAGTTCCTAGCAACTTTATTTTTGTAGAAGTTAAAGAGCATCCATGACCGAGAGACCTGCAAAACATCAGTAAAATAAACAACGCTGTACTGAGGAGACAAGACCTACAGGGAAGGGGAGAAGTGAGGCTTCTGAGAGGTAGTCTGAGCAGTGGTGGCTCATACAGTGTCTACCCCTCACCATCATTTCTGTTGCCCTGGGACTGGTATTTTCTCCCTTCAGGTAAAGAATTTGGAACCACAGCTGCCGCTGCTGCATGCTGTGATTCTGTGGTAGGCATTGGCCAAAGGACTTAGCTTGGCAAATGTACCGCCCTCCTGCTATTTACTGCCTTGGGTGTTTGAATTGACCAGACTATGCATTCCAGCGTGTTCCCAGTCATAGTGCATAACATGACAGCATGCTAAATTCAGAGACAGAGGGCAGCCATCCGTGCCAATCTCCAACCTCCACCAAATCCCCATCTGCTGTGCCTTTTTTGGTCCTTATTTCTTGTTCTCTGTGATTTTAAATATTTTTTGATAAATACACACGGCTGTGTACCTGGGAAGTGGTTCGGAGTAAGTGACATCCAAAGCCGCAGCCTTGATAACACCAGTCTGAAGAGCTTCCACCAGTGCATCTTGGTCTACCACTGGACCTGGGTTGAAATAACAGTGTACTTTCTTAATGCCATGTTCAGATAACGTCAGGATAAAGAAAAACAAAGAATAAAGGGAAAACTTCATTATTTGTTAATTTAGAAAAGAGATTTTAATATTAAAAATTAAATACAAATGGATTTACAGCTCAAACACAAGAACTCGTGTTTAAATGGTTAACACAATTATTTTACATTTTATGTACTGTTTTTCCTCTTCAAAGTGCTTTGGAAACATTAACCAAACCTCCAAACAACCCAATGAAGTGGGTAAATGTTGTTAGTCATTTTACACAAAACAGTTAACATTTTCAAATTGTTAATTTGCTCTTACTTTGGGAGACACATGTAGAGAGAGGGCCAGAATTTGAGGCTCTAATTTTAAACAAAGCAGTGAGATAAGTTTACCATGTAAATGCAGAAGATGAGTGGTGTTATGGTTAAGAGAGTCATGGACCAGAGTCAAGAAATTCTAAATTCTGGTTACTACAGCAACAGTAACTATCCCCATGGCACATACATATATAACAGTTTGTTTTATTGTATATAGCTAACAGAATATATACATCTATAGTATTACAATGCATACATTTAAATACTGTAATATATTTTAGAAACTTCATTGTAAAAAGCTGCTAAGGTTTCTAGGTAAGAACACTGTTGTCACCACATCATCTTCAATACCCAAGCACTTAAACGTAAGGAAATGAGTAGATAAGAACATAACAAATTGAATACTGCCCAGTTCATAACAATTGTATACATCAATCAACTCATATGATTCATTGAGGACTACACACATGACACATTTGCATATTTGAATCTAATGTGAATTATCAGGGTGTAAAAGAGCATCTGACAATCTTTTGGGTTTTTTTAAGGGAGAACATTTTCAGTCACTTCAAAGAAAAAACAAAAACAGCCAAATGAAGTTTTATCAAACATTTGAAAAAATTCTACCCAGGGGGAGGGCGGGAGGAGAGAGAGAGAAAGAGAGAGAGACATCCAGAAAGCCGTTACTTAAGGTCATGATAGCTTCAATCCCAGCAGCAGTGTCATCCACCATTCCAGTTAGTTCTTACAGCTTCCCTAGCCAGCCACCACCCTCAAATGGACAGTCCCATCCCAGTTCCCAACGTCTCTGCTCTTTCTCATTCCCCAACACATACAAACCAAAAGTTCTTCATTTGAACCCAGTCAGCCCCCTGGAGAGTTGGGGTAAAGCCTCTAGATTCATAGATTCATAGATATTAAGGTCAGAAGGGACCATTATGATCATCTAGTCTGACCTCCTGCACAATGCAGGCCACAGAATCTCACCCACCCACTCCTGCGATAAACCTCTCACCTATGTCTGAGCTATTGAAGTCCTCAAATCATGGTCTAAAGACTTCAAGGTGCAGAGAATCCTCCAGCAAGTGACCCATGCCCCATGCTACAGAGGAAGATTAAAAACCCACAGGGACTCTTCCAGTCTGCCCTGGAGGAAAATTCCTTCCCGACCCCAAATATGGCGATCAGCTGAACCCTGAGCATATGGGCAAGATTCACCAGCCGGATACCCAGGAAAGAATTCTCTGCAGCAACTCAGATCCCACCCCATCTAACATCCCATTACAGGCCATTTGGCCTATTTACCATGAATAGTTAAAGATCAATTAATTGCCAAAATCATGTTATCCGATCATACCCCCTCCTCCATAAACTTATCGAGTTTAATCTTGCCAGACAGGTCTTTTGCCCCCACTGCTTCCCTTGGAAGGCTATTCCAGAACTTTACTCCTCTGATGGTTAGAAACCTTCATCTAATTTCAAGTCTAAACTTCCCGATGGCCAGTTTATATCCATTTGTTCTTGTGTCCACATTGGTACTGAGCTTAAATAATTCCTCTCCCTCTCCGATATTTATCCCTCTGATATATTTATAGAGAGCAATCATATCTCCCCTCAACCTTCTTTTGCTTAGGCTAAATAAGCCAAGCTCTTTGAGTCTCCCTTCATAAGACAGGTTTTCCATTCCTCGGATCATCCTAGTAGCCCTTCTCTGTACCTGTTCCAGTTTGAATTCATCCTTCTTAAACCTGGGAGACCAGAACTGCACACAGTATTCCAAGTGAGGTCTTACCATGCCTTGTATAACGGCACTAACACCTCCTTATCTCTACTGGAAATACCTCGCCTGATGCATCCCAAGACCGCATTAGCTTTTTTCACGGCCATATCACATTGGCAACTCATAGTCATCCTGTGGTCAACCAATACTCCAAGGTCCTTCTCCTCCTCCGTTACTTCTAATTGATGCATCCCCAGCTTATAACTAAAATTCTTGTTATTAATCCCTAAATGTATGACCTTACACTTTTCACTATTAAATTTCATCCTATTACTATTACTCCAGTTTACAAGGTCATCCAGATCCTCCTGTATGATATCCCGGTCCTTCTCTAAATTGGCAATACCTCCCAGCTTTGTATCATCCGCAAACTTTATTAGCACACTCCCACTTTTTGTGCCGAGGTCAGTAATAAAAAGATTAAATAAGATTGGTCCCAAAACTGATCCCTGAGAAACTCCACTGGTAACTTCCCTCCAGCCTGACAGTTCACCTTTCAGTATGACCCGCTGTAGTCTCCCTTTTAACCAATTCCTTATCCACCTTTCAATTTTCATATTGATCCTCATCTTTTCCAATTTAACTAATAATTCCCCGTGTGGCACTGTATCAAACGCCTTACTGAAATCTAGGTAATTTAGATCCACTGTGTTTCCTTTATCTAAAAAATCTGTTACTTTCTCAAAGCAGGAGATCAGGTTGGATTGACACGATCTACCTTTTGTAAAACCATGTTGTATTTTGTCCCATTTACCATTGACCTCAATATTCTTAACTACTTTCTCCTTCAAAAATTTTTCCAAGACCTTGCATACTACAGATGTCAAACTAACAGGCCTGTAGTTACCCGGATCACTTTTTTTTCCTTTCTTAAAAATAGGAACTATGTTAGCAATCCTCCAACCATACGGTACAACCCCTGAGTTTACAGATTCATTAAAAATTCTTGCTAACGGGCTTGCAATTTCATGTGCCAATTCCTTTAATATTCTTGGATGAAGATTATCTGGGCCCCCTGATTTAGTCCCATTAAGCTGTTTGAGTTTCGCTTTTACCTCAGATATGGTAATATCTACCTCCATATCCTCATTCCCATTTGTCATACTACCATTATCCCTAAGATCCTCATTAGCCTCATTAAAGACTGAGGCAAAGTATTTGTTTAGATATTGGGCCATGCCTAGATTATCCTTAACCTCCACTCCATCCTCAGTGTTTAGCGGTCCCACTTCTTCTTTCTTTGTTTTCTTCTTCTTTATATGGCTACAGAACCTTTTACTATTGGTTTTAATTCCCTTTGCAAGGTCCAACTCTACTTGACTTTTAGCCTTTCTCACTTTATCCCTATATGTTCTGACCTCAATAAGGTAGCTTTCCTTGCTGATCCCTCCCATCTTCCACTCCCTGTATGCTTTCTGCTTTTTCTTAATCACCTCTCTGAGATGCTTGCTCATCCAGCTTGGTCTACAACTCCTGCCTATGAATTTTTTCCCCTTTCTTGGGATGCAGGCTTCCGATAGCTTCTGCAGCTTTGACTTAAAGTAATCCCAGGCCTCCTTTGCCTTTCGATCCTTAAGTTCTTTAGTCCAATCCACTTCCCTAACTAATTTCCTTAATTTTTGAAAGTCAGCCCTTTTGAAATCAAAAACCCTAGTCACAGATTTATTTTTGTTAATCCTTCCGTTCAGTTTGAACTGAATTAGCTCATGATCACTTCAACCAAGGTTGTCCCCTACAACCATTTCTTCTATGAGGTCCTCACTACTCACCAAAACCAAATCTAAAATGGCATCCCCTCTAGTCGGTTCAGCAACTACTTGATGAAGGAATCCATCAGCTATCGCATCTAGGAAAATCTGAGCCCTATTATTATTACTAGCACTTGTCCTCCAGTCTATATCTGGGAAGTTAAAATCTCCCATGATCACGCAGTTTCCATTAGTATTTACTTCATTAAAAACATTACAGATGGCTCTATCCATATCCAAATTAGATCCCGGCGGCCTATAGCACACCCCAGGCACTATCCCAGTGGAGACTCTAGTAGTTTTCTTCCCCAATGTGATTTATGCTCAGACGGACTCTGTCTTATCCATTCCATCGCTTCTTATTTCTTTACATTCAATCTCATCATTGATATACAATGCTACTCCACCACCTTTACCTTTATTTCTGTCTTTCCTAAACAGCACATACCCTTCAATAGCTGTAGCCCCATCATGACTACTATTCCACCATGTTTCTGTTATCCTTATAATATCCAGAGTGTAAGCCCAAGGTTTGAACTCAGGCTCAAGCTTAACCGACCTTCTCTCTACACACAAATCAAGTTAACCCATGGCTCAGATCCAGGGTCCCAGGACACCATTGGGATGGAGGGTCCGAGCCTGAGTGAAGCTGTGACCCATGGGTCAAGGCCTATTGCTTTGCAGTATAGATGCAATCCCACTGGACTTGTGCTCTGGGAGTCTGCCAAAAGTATCCCACAATCTCAGGCTTTCTTGATCCTCTGGACAGTCAAGTTTGGTGGACAGACAAGTTTTCCTACACTGCACCACGAACAAAGAGCTAGAGCAGCCAGATTTTGGGAGGGTGCTAGGAAGTCTGGGATATGGGTGGTTGGATTTGGAACCATATAATTCAGTGTAGACGCTGGAACCCCAGGTTGAGCCCCAGAGTTGAACAATTCTTAGTCTGGGGTTACAAATCAGTGTAAATTCTCGAGCCCTAAATTAACAAACCCAGGTTCTGCTAACTCGAGTTCTGTTAGGCCTGGGCTTACATTGCTATGTAGACGTACCCTCTAGAACCAGGGGGTCCTTGGTACACTAGTTATACTGCCCAGTGCAATTTGGTACTACACTCTGGAAGACAGGGGTTGTGCAGTCAGACCATTATACTGTACCCTACCTCTGCTGATGTTAATGAGAGTAGCAGTGGGTTTCATCAGTTCTAACTCCTTTTTCCCAATCAGTTTACATGTCTGCGGTGTCAGGCTCACAACCAGCATCACGAAATCTGACTGCTGGAGCAAGTCTTCTATCTTTGGACAATAAGTAGCACCAACAGCCCGTTCTTCTTCCTCAGTTCTGATGAGAAATAAGAATCATGTTGCATTAGAGGCAGTCTTGGTCATGGAAATGTTACATTCCTACCTTATGTTACTCCCAATGGTACTTTAGCTCCCAAACTACAACTAGGAAAGTATCTCCCCAGGATCACTGGTAACCAAATTGACCAGTGATGCACTTTCAGCAGAGTGCACAGTCGCAAAGGGGGAATGGATTTGACAGCCACTTGTAGACTTAATTTCCTCAGGAAGGTGAAACTTGTGGCAAAGCAGAGGTAAAGGAAGTCTGTCTCCTAGGTGTATTTTCAGTGGCATGTGTGCATTATGAGTGGTCCTGATTTCTTGACCATCCTTAAATAAAGCTCTTTTTATGAAGGATGGAATTGGCAAACGAGTTCCTTGGGCAAGTGATGCTCCATGATTCAGATATAGAGATATTTTTAGTTTAAACTTTTGACAATGCAGAACTATTATCAAAAAGAAAAGGAGTACTTGTGGCACCTTAGAGACTAACCAATTTATTTGAGCATGAGCTTTCGTGAGCTACAGCTCACTTCATCGGATGCATACTGTGGAAACTGCAGAAGACATTATATACCCAGAGACCATAAAAACAATACCTCCTCCCACCCCACTCTCCTGCTGGTAATAGCTTATCTAAAGTGATCATCAAGTTGGGCCATTTCCAGCACAAATCCAGGTTTTCTCACCCTCCGCCCCCCCCCCCCCCCACACACACACAAACTCACTCTCCTGCTGGTAATAGCCCATCCAAAGTGACCACTCTCTTTAAAATGTGTATGATAATCAAGGTGGGCCATTTCCAGCACAAATCCAGGTTTTCTCACTCCCCCACCCCCCTCCAAAAACCACACACACAAACTCACTCTCCTGCTGGTAATAGCTTATCCAAAGTGACCACTCTCCTCACAATGTGTATGAAAATCAAGGTGGGCCATTTCCAGCACAAATCCAGGTTTTCTCACCCCCCCCCCCACCCCCATACACAAACTCACTCTCCTGCTGGCAATAGTTCATCCAAACTGACCACTCTCCTTACAATGTGCATGATAATCAAGGTGGGCCATTTCCAGCATAAATCCAAGTTTAACCAGAACGTCGGGGGGGAAGGGGAGGGTTAGAAAAAAACAAGGGGAAATAGGCTACCTTGCATAATGACTTAGCCACTCCCAGTCTCTATTTAAGCCTAAATTAATAGTATCCAATTTGCAAATGAATTCCAATTCAGCAGTTTCTCGCTGGAGTCTGGATTTGAAGTTTTTTTGTTGTAAGATAGCGACCTTCATGTCTGTGATTGCGTGACCAGAGAGATTGAAGTGTTCTCCGACTGGTTTATGAATGTTATAATTCTTGACATCTGATTTGTGTCCATTTATTCTTTTACGTAGAGACTGTCCAGTTTGATCAATGTACATGGCAGAGGGGCATTGCTGGCACATGATGGCATATATCACATTGGTGGATGTGCAGGTGAATGTCACGGCTAACCTGGTGGCTGAATTTTGTGACTTTGTCCTTACCCATAACTATTTTACATTTGGGGACAATGTATACCTTCAGATCAGCGGCACTGCTATGGGTACCCGCATGGCCCCACAGTATGCCAACATTTTTATGGCTGACTTAAAACAAAGCTTCCTCAGCTCTCGTCCCCTAAAGCCCCTACTCTACTTGCGCTATATTGATGACATCTTCATCATCTGGACCCATGGAAAAGAAGCCCTTGAGGAATTCCACCATGATTTCAACAATTTCCATCCCACCACCAACCTCAGCCTGGTCCAGTCCACACAAGAGATCCACTTCCTGGACACTACAGTGCTAATAAACAATGGCCACATAAACACCACCCTATACTGGAAACCTACTGACCGCTATTCCTACCTGCATGCCTCCAGCTTTCACCCTGACCACACCACACAATCCATCGTCTACAGCCAAGCTCTGCGATACAACCGCATTTGCTCCAACCCCTCAGACAGAGACAAACACCTACAAGATCTCTGTCAAGCTTTCTTACAACTACAATACCCACCTGCGGAAGTGAAGAAACAGATTGATAGAGCCAGAAGAGTTCCCAGAAGTCACCTACTACAGGGCAGGCCTAACAAAGAAAATAACAGAACGCCACTAGCCGTCACCTTCAGCCCCCAACTAAAACCCCTCCAACGCATTATTAAGGATCTACAACCTATCCTGAAGGATAACCCAACACTCTCACAAATCTTGGGAGACAGGCCAGTCCTTGCCTACAGACAGCCCCCCAACCTGAAGCAAATACTCACCAACAACCACATACCACACAACAGAACCACTAACCCAGGAACCTATCCTTGCAATAAAGCTCGTTGCCAACTGTGCCCACATATCTATTCAGGGGACACCATCAAAGGGCCTAATAACATCAGCCACACTATCAGAGGCTCGTTCACCTGCACATCCACCAATGTGATATATGCCATCATGTGCCAGCAATGCCCCTCTGCCATGTACATTGGTCAAACTGGACAGTCTCTACGTAAAAGAATAAATGGACACAAATCAGATGTCAAGAATTATAACATTCATAAACCAGTCGGAGAACACTTCAATCTCTCTGGTCACGCAATCACAGACATGAAGGTCGCTATCTTACAACAAAAAAACTTCAAATCCAGACTCCAGCGAGAAACTGCTGAATTGGAATTCATTTGCAAATTGGATACTATTAATTTAGGCTTAAATAGAGACTGGGAGTGGCTAAGTCATTATGCAAGGTAGCCTATTTCCCCTTGTTTTTTTCTAACCCTCCCCCCCCCCCCCCCCCGACGTTCTGGTTAAACTTGGATTTATGCTGGAAATGGCCCACCTTGATTATCATGCACATTGTAGGGAGAGTGGTCACTTTGGATGAACTATTGCCAGCAGGAGAGTGAGTTTGTGTGTGTATGGGGGTGGGGGGGTGAGAAAACCTGGATTTGTGCTGGAAATGGCCCACCTTGATTATCATGCACATTGTAGGGAGAGTGGTCGCTTTGGATAAGCTATTACCAGCAGGAGAGTGAGTTTCTGTGTGTGGTTTTTGGAGGGGGGTGGGGGGGGGTGAGAAAACCTGGATTTGTGCTGGAAATGGCCCACCTTGATTATCATACACATTTTAAAGAGAGTGGTCACTTTGGATGGGCTATTACCAGCAGGAGAGTGAGTTTGTGGGGGGGGGGGGGGGGCGGAGGGTGAGAAAACCTGGATTTGTGCTGGAAATGGCCCAACTTGATGATCACTTTAGATAAGCTATTACCAGCAGGAAAGTGGGGTGGGAGGAGGTATTGTTTTTATGGTCTCTGTGTATATAATGTCTTCTGCAGTTTCCACAGCATGCATCCGATGAAGTGAGTTGTAGCTCACGAAAGCTCATGCTCAAATAAATTGGTTAGTCTCTAAGGTGCCACAAGTACTCCTTTTCTTTTTGCGAATACAGACTAACACGGCTGTTACTCTGAAACCAGAACTATTATATGACCATCAATCCTACTCTTTATAAACTTTCCCAGTTGTAGTTTGGGAACTAAAGGATAGCTTTTCATAAGTACCTGTGAAAGTCAGGAACACGAGTCCCATTGACTTTCAGTGGGATTTGTACTCCTAAATCCACTAGGTGCTTTTGAAAAACTTCTCCTTACACTGGTGAGTGAAAATGAAGAAGGAAGAATTAAAGAGTCAGATAAAAATGTATGCTATAAAAAGACATTCTTGGGCAGGGACCAAACCCTGTAACTGCGGTGTCACAGTTAATCATGTGTTTTTTCTAACACATAAATTAAATTTCTCCTGCTGCCTAAATCAACAACCAGGGAGCAAATGAGACAGGCGTTGAACAAAACTGCACTAAAGTTTTCAGGATGTTTATTTGGGTCTCACCCAATACAAACATATACTACTTGAATACACATATTTCACCCTTTGATAAAATTAAAATAATTTTAAAGGTACTTCAGAATAACAATATTTTTCACTTCTATTGCATCTTCCATCTAAGGATCCCAAATTGCTTTACAAACAAGAACTAAGCTTCACAACAACCTGGGTAGGTAAATAAAATCCAAATTGGTAGCACAAAGTTAACAGTGATCTGCAGAGGAAATTAAAAAATGGGTCTGTGCCTTTTTTTGGCTCTTTAGATATATAACAGGAGGCCTACAAGGTGTTTTTTTTTCCAGTCATTTTTTCTGCTTGGTTTTTTTACTTCAGAAATATTAGGAATATCACACATGGTCTTCTCTGGTATTGTTGGAAGACTGTGGCCTCGTCTACATTGGGATTTGCCTCAGTTACAAGTAATCTGTGGCCTAGCGTAGCTGTACTGCTGCAAACCCCTATGATAAGCAGGCAAAACCACCACAAGGCACAATTTGCACCAGTGCAGCTTACCCCAGTTTCAAACAGGGGTAAAGCTGCAGTGGTGAAAATCATGGCTTATAACAGCACTGCTGCTATACCACAAATACACTACGTGTTTGCACAGGAACAGCTATGCCAGCTGCTGGCCACTGATGGCTGAAATCCCAGTGTAGACAAGACCTTAGGGTCTCAAATGTGTGTTGTGCATTCTCATTCTGTAGCTAACGGGGCAGAAGTGCTGAATTTTAATAACAAAGATCTCCTTCCTCCCATGTGAAATCCTGACCTCGCTGAAATCAATAGCAACATTCTCACTGATGTCAATGGGACGAGGATTTCACCAAAAGAGTTTTAAACAGACTGACTAAAAATGTAATCCCCTCTCAGTTATTCAGCTTTCCTTTTCTTGTAATGCCATAATCCTCCTATTTGTCTGTCATCCACAAAATTTCAAGGAAATAAGACCAGAATTTCCAATTAAAAAAAAATCAGCATAAAAAAATTGGGAAAAAGCTTTCAGGCCTCCATTTTAATTCTGCTGGCCACCTCTGCAGCAAGCTACCAACAAAGCCAAGATTTAAAAAAATGTCCAAGTCCACATTTAGGTGTTTAAACATGGTTTTAGGAGCCTGACTTAAAGCAATCAATCATTTTTGAAAATCTTGGCATCTCCCCCTTACATCGCAATTCTTTGCTATAACCACAGGATCATACATTCTCGCTAAATGGAAATACCACAACTGCACACTTCCTAGAAAAGGGTGGGGATATTTTTAAAAAATTAACTATATAATTATAAAGAAGTGAAAAATATATTCTGCTTTGATGGGGATCAAGTTTATTTTTACCTCTGGTTCCTGTTGTGATACAGAATTTTCATTTCAAAAGCTTTGGCCCTCAATGCAATCTTATACCCAATTCTGCCCATTCCAATGATACCAAGAGTAGCTCCGGTGACTTCATCTCCCAGCCAGTCAGCAGCAAAACACTCAGTGTCTGGGGAAACTGCCATCTGACAGCCTAAAATGAAAAATACTGAATGAGAAATTGATTTGTTTCAAGATAGTGCAACAAAATGCTAGAATGTGGCCTTTAGGCATTACTACAACATAAATGGTAAATAATAATTATTAAGAATGGAAAGACACTGTTTTAATGGGCTTTGCTCTTTTTTCCCCCTTCCAAGTATCCTATTTGAATCTTGAAAATATCGGCTTTCCCTGTTATGTTGGGAACCTACACCCTGTGCTATTGATTCTCCAGTTAATACAGAAAGACTCTTGCCCCTTAGGAAGTCTCTCCCAGACTTTGACCTGCATATACCCTTGCAAAAAAAGTACTACACAGACACGGTGGTGCAAGTAGGAATAATTTCTTGCTGGTATTGCATTCATGGGAGGGACACAAGGGGGGGCATGTGACCTCCCCACATGACACTCCATGTGACTCCTCCATGCCCCGCCCCCAGCCCGGGGGCCCCATGCTCTTCCCGTCCCCTCAGGCACCCCCGTTTGTATGTAGAAACATCAACATACTTAACTACTCATGTTCCCCCCGAATGTGTAGTATTCAGTCTGTTTATATGGAATCTGGAAGTTGGGTGAGGAGCCAGTTCAGCATAGGTATGACTTGTTAAAAGACAAATTTTAAATAGAACTGTATCCTAAACTGCTTTATGGTATTGTACCCAAACATTGCATTTCAATGGGGGATTCAACTTCCTTTATAGGGACAGACTCCTGAAACTCTTACCAGTCCACGACAGTGGTCCACAGTCATACAGATAGTCCCATTGAATGGGACTGATCAAATGATTAAGGGTTTACAGGATTCGGTTCCAAGTTTGTAAATTGTTCTGGATGAAACTGACAATGCCTGAGCTGTCAGATCAGAAGGAGCTTCATTCAAATAAAGGTGGGCAGATGTGTGATAAGACTTAGCTCTGTTGCTAAGATGAGGAACATATTTTCAGCAAACTTCTTGGCAGATTCCTGAGGGAGCTGGCGTACGGCCATCAGTATAATAATATTCACTTATAGTTCTCTCACCCACAAAGCTGGAAAATGAGGCATTTGTTTTCTTTGTTTTGCTGCTCCAGTTCCAGTTAACAAAATGCATGTTAGACTAGTTTGGCTTCAAAGAAGAATTCTGTGTACACTGGGGACAACACCTGATTCCTGTCAGGCTGCAGAACTGGGCTGACATCAGAATCCAAACATCCTCTGGTCAGTGCAAGCAGAGGCATTCCTCTGATGATTTGGACTTGATGTGATGCAGTATGGATGTCATGGACAATTCAGACCAATGGGGAGAAACAGAATCAAAAACACCGTTTAAACACCTTCCACCCCCATGCGCTCCCTAGCTGCGTTCTGCACCTTTAAGGAGCAGAGCGCAATCCCACCCCACCCCCCAGAGGGAGGGGCTAGCCCCAAGTCTTTCCGATACCCCGTATCAGCTAAAACTCACTTGCCGGTACTGTGTACTTGGAGGGTACCACCTTACTTGCCCTCCTGACACTATTCTACAGCCCTGGTCAGAATACTATAGTTCACAATAGTAATAATGCAGGGTTTAGTGTTATTAATGGAGAATAATATTGGATGTTTATGTTGTTATTTAAAACAAGAACAGCTTATCATGTTCACCTCTCCTGCTCTCCCTGGAAAGGAGATTTATTTTCTTTGAGAACATTTGTCAGTAATTTACCTAAAGAATCCTAGATTGTCAATTAACCGCTAATGCTGGTTATAGAGTAAACAAAAGTTATCTTTATTTGCAGAACACAGAAAAGAAAAGGAGTGCTTGTGGCACCTTAGAGACTAACCAATTTATTTGAGCATGAGCTTTCGTGAGCTACAGCTCACTTCATCGGATGCTGTAGCTCACGAAAGCTCATGCTCAAATAAATTGGTTAGTCTCTAAGGTGCCACAAGCACTCCTTTTCTTTTTGCGAATACAGACTAACACGGCTGTTACTCTGAAACAGAAAATAATGACTGTCACACATGCTGCTTGCTAGCCTGCCAACAGGGCCATAGAGTCTTGTTACTAAAATCCACCTTCTCAGACATTCCCAACTCTCCCAAATCATAAGCTGTGCATTGTGAAGCCTGTAGTACAACTAGTCATGCCTAAAAATAAAATCTCAACTGTGCTAGACTCACAGCTGCCATGTTCTGTGCAGCTCCATGTGATACAAGGGAGAACAAGTCACTGATCTCCCCCTTCATGGTCTCTCTGCTCCCCATGCAGTGGAAGCAGGTCTCAGGGGCAGCAGCCTGTCTCACTGGAGCCCCTAAGAAACTGGTTGGAGAGTTGGGAAGCAGAGCTGGCTAAAGGGAACCAGGTTAATGCGGGAGAGGGAGTTCAACCAGGAGAAATCCTGGGGTAGCTTGAAGGTTGCTGGGGAATGAAGGGGGAATTGGTGAGGTAAACTAGAACAGAAGCTCAGAGAGGAGGAGAGCTTGCAGCAGCTTCCCAAATTGTGCCCCTGATTCCATTAGCCTCTCCAGTTCTGCCCCTGTCCGGTCCAGACTCTTTTCTATGTGAATGTTAGACCAGCACTGCCTAGCCATGGTGTGGGCACAGGGCCATTAGTTATTCTGAGCTCCTTCTGCAGGTACTGAACAAAAATGTGGAAGGTTCATGTGATAACCATGGTAATTTTTTTGTTTGTTTGTGTGATGAAGTGGTGGATTTTTAAACCAAACATGATATTTATGGCTCTGGAGGAAGGTTTGCCATTATATGACAATAGTTTAAAGGGAGGTCAAAGGTCAAGGTTTAAAACTAATGGCCCAGATTTTCATAATTGATTAGTGATTTTGCCTGCCTAACTTGAGACACTTTAAAGGGGCCTGATTTTCAGAGAGTGGTAAACATGTGCCGTCTGTGTATCAGGCCCTTTAAAATTTCTCATGTAGGGTACCCAAAATCACTAGTTACTTTTTGTCAATAACACTATATTGCCATTACATCCTAAAATAAATCCCTTACTGCCAAACATTGGACAACTTAAAATATTGTTAAGTGTTGAAAATACATTGTGGGGAAAGGGCATGAAATCTATGTCCGCACTTGTTCTGGACATAGAAATCCAGGTTCTAGTGTGAACAGCGAGCCCTGGCCATACACTACAAATTGACACTGGGATCACTTAAACAGAACCCATTGACATTTTCCTCAAAGATTTTTCAACATAGTTTCAACTAGATGTGTTATAAACATATAGACAATATCCCAAACTAGCCCTTACTATTAAAGACAATGAGGTTTTAGTATTTTAAATGCTATTGTTCATCATCCAAATACATTTTCTGTGGTTTAAACATTCACAGTTTATTACAATGGGAATAGTTCTAGGAAAATTCAAGTTAGTGGGAGATACAGCTCATATGATTTCTGGAAATACGCATAAGATATAAATGTTACCTTCCACCAGTCTTCTAGCAGATGCCAGCAGCAAAGCCATTCCAGTGTCTGCTGTGGAGCTGGAAACAGCATGTGGAGCATTAGCCATTTTCACTCCAAAGCTAGAGATTAGTTTCAGATCCAAGTGGTCCATTCCTGCACCTGAATTTGCAATCACCTTCAAGTCAGGCAGGCTCTCGAGGAGTTCCCGGTCAATGATTGGTTTGTGCCACCACAAATAAATAGCTTGGACCTTTTTGCTTCAATGTTTTTTGTTTTTGAGAAATTCCTTCATGGTGATAAGGTGAAAGTGTTTCTTCAAGAATTCCACATGAGCTTCCAGCACACCACATACACCGCCCACCTCATTAACCAAAAGCACAGGCAGCTCTCGCTGTTCCATGATCTGCAAGAGGAAAGAAAACAAGTATTGCTAAATAATGTCAAAACATTTTAAAGAACCATTCAGCAGGATCTGCATCATTGCTTTGCTTTCTTGAATCGTGACAGCTACAGGAAGAGAACTTGTATACCTTTAAGCAGTCAGGATGAGCTCTACCCTGACATCTGGAGGTGAATTGCAACAAGTTGTGGAAAAGAACTTCAAGGGCTGATCTTGTTTGCATAGACACACCCACCCCGCCTAGCATGAGCCCACAGCAGCCCAAATGGTCACTCTGGCTGCTGTGGGATCCCCAGTTTCTCTATTATTGGGGCAGTGTAAGGGAACTCAGCCGGGGCTCATCCCGCGTCGGGGTGGTGGGGCACCACACAGCCTCACTACACTCTCTGCTGGGTTGGGGAATACCCAGTCTATGGCCCAGACCTTCAGGCTGGGCCCCGCAAGCAGTTCAATATAAGCCCAGGTCCTGGATCAGAGCGGGGCCGCAAACAAACAGTCAGAAGCTCAGGCCCTCAGGCAGGGGCTGAGCAAAATAGTTCCCCAGCAAACCCCAGGCCCCTAGCTTTAGCAACCAGGGGGAGGGGGAGACTGCCACCTGGGAGGTGGGTGGCAGGGGGGACGCAGGCCAACCCACTCCACTGCGTCCCAGCCCGGGGCCCTAGCAGCGGCCTAAGACCCGCTGCTGTGTCAGTGGGGATCCAACACACTGACATTAGCCCAGGCAGTGCTGCAGTCAGAGTAGGGTCAGCTGCCCCCAAGCTACTTCCGGACTCCCCCTTGTAGGGTGCCTGGGTCAGGGTGGTGTCCTCCAAGGGTTTCAGCACCATGGGTTCCCCTGGGTCGCCGGCGAGGGGTAGGCTTGGCAGGTCCTCCGTGCATTGGTCAGTGTCAGGCATTGGCCGGTCTAATTGAGATATGTTGCACATGGCCCATTCCATTCTTGGTTGTGCGCATGCACTGTGCACAATCACCAGAAACTTTTCGGTTAGTGGTATCCAGAGACGACGCATGCTTGCTGATAGGGGGATGGGGAGCAGAGTGAGGGCAGCCAGCTTCAGCAGTGTTACTGAGCATGCTCAGTCCATGTTAAGTGTTACTGAGGCAGGGGCTGAATATTTTCAGGGATTTTCTCCTTGACCTGAGCATAAATTATAGAAGCAATGATCTAGAAAATAATTTTTATGACATGCTTATTACACACTATTTATGATTACATTATTATTTATCATTACATTATTAATTTTATTACATTATGAAAATGGTAACACTCTTCCAATATTTCACTTTTGTAGCTCATATCACTTCGATTAAGCCTCCTACATGTTTCATCAAGGAGTACCAGACGTGAAAGAGCATGAAGGTATTTAAGAAGCCAACTCAAATAAAGAGTTCCTCCCACAAGTATTCTGGTCTTGAGCAGGCCAGGCAAACAATGCATGACTACAACAAAGCTTAAACTTATTCTGCCAGGAAGTCATGGTCACGGGTCTTAGGCTGCCGGGCCCCGCACCTCCCGGGGCCCCTGCGCCCAAGGTCCCTAGGGACGGCTCTGTCTGCTATTACAGAATTTTTTTCTGAGAACCCCCTGATACATTTCACAAACCCCCAAGGGTTCACAAACCCCAGTTTGGGAACCACTGAGTTAGATCCATCATGCAGAATAAAGTCTCTTCAATGACTATTTTTAGTATGAAAGAGAAAACTGTTGAATTACACTTTTTGATCTTAGTGTATGAGCCTTCCTTCATTACAACACATTGCTCATCAAAATCACACTCATATCTGTATTTATTTTAGAAATACTTTCTCTATGTTCATAAGCAGAAGTAAGAAAAGCTATTTGTGTAGAGGCAGACTCTTAACACAGTGCATAAACGCTGGGTATGTCTACACTGCAACTGGGACAGCACCTGTAAGCAAGCATATCTGAGCTAGCTCTAATTGAGCTAGCTCGCTAAAAATAGCAGAGTAGCCACAGCAGCCAAAGCTTGCTGCCTGAGTATGTACCTATGGTCCCAGGAGTACATACCTATGGTCCCATTCAGCTGCCTATGCTGCTGCAGCTACACTACTATTTATAGTATGCCTACATACATGCGTTGCAATCGCACCTCCTGATTGCAGTGTAGGCATGTACCCACAATGGTCCAGTTCACTGTTCCCCTGCACTTTGGGGAGTCATTGACACAAGAGCAAAGTGTGTGCAAAATGCTTCCCCTTTCTGATTTGGCAGTGCTTTACAAACACTTCGTATTGGTGTATAAAGAGCTACCCAAGCAGTGGAGAAATACTGAATGGAACAAGTCAAAGTACATAAAGTTAAGCAGGTGCATAAATTATTTGCTGGATAGAAGTCAGAAATCATGGGGTTACCTGAGAATATTTTGAGGTAAACTAGTGGCAGAATGGAGAGAGATTTACTGAGATACTGAACAACTTCTTTTCTTTCTGTTTGTGATAGACAGCTGGATGAGACACTGACATATATGACAAATATATGACAAATACCAATAAAGAAAAGGTTTTTAAAACATCAAAAAATACTCTGAGCAATAGTATACAATATCAGCCATCATCTGAGGTATTATATATCTAAACTGTTGCCTGACTATAACCCTGGAGCAAGGACTGTCTCTCTCTGTTTTGTTAGCCCATTGAGTACTTAAATAATATTAAAGTCAATAAATTAAAAATATTTAGGGGTCGTTTGTGCAGAGCAGAAGGCTCCCCCGATACTAACCTTGGTTTGGGGAGCACTTATTCCAGCTCTGCCAGTGCTGTTTGGGCCAGTCCTGTAGCTCCACCTGGAATCCATACTCCTTTTTGTCCAGTGATGCACGTGACAAACAGCTGGATGAATAAGTCTACCAGCCAACCTTGAGCAGCTAGTGGCCAACTGAATAGCTTCTACCAAAGAGAATGCTTTAACGCTAAACATAATCTTTCAGTTGTCCACCCCAGCGTGTTAAAGGTAAACTTGTCAAGGATATGGCTATTTTAATTTTGAACTAGCATCATCTGCTGTGTCGCCAACCCTCAGGATTTTATCACAAGCCTTGCAATATTTGGTATTTTTCTTAAAGCCCCAACTACTCAAATCAATTGATTATGTGAAAAATGAAAGTGTTTCTAGCCCTCACAGCTACAAAGAAAAGCTTCAAAACATGACCCATAAAAGCTGAAGCACAGTGCAAATCAAAATAATCAAAACATTATTTTTTAAAATTTCATTTTTTTAAAGATAAGCTTATGATTTTTTTGGTGGGGGCCTGACTCACAATTTTTGAATGAATAGGGTTAGCAATACTGCATCTGGAGTTTTAACAGGCTCACAGTATAACAGAAGTTTTTGTATTCAGTGAAGTAAACCTGCAGAATTCCTAACGGCTCTGCTTTCTGCTGATGTAAGTAAACAGAACAAATCTCTTTCACTGACATTCTTTAAACGAAAACTGATTATATAAATAAGAAATAACCTGGTACTTTCTATTGCTTTCTTCCTGACGCTGATCTTGGTGTAGCTCTGTTTTACCACTTCTGGCAGTGGCAATAGCTTAAACACAAAATCTCCTTATACAACTACTTCCAGATCTCTGCAGCACACAGAGGGACACACAATCATATGATCTAATCCTTAATCCAAGGTCCCATAGCTGTCCTTACTCTGCCTGAATCCAACCCCACATAGCTAATGCGTTAGAGTATATATTCTTCCTGTGCAAATTTCAGTTGGCTGCGGCTGAGTACATTCACATGACTGTGAGCACTGCCAGCCATCTCTGCCAGGTCCACCCTCTATCAGAGAGTCTCTGGACACTTCAGCAGGAACTGCCACATAGAGTGACACTATCTGCCAGTCTCTACTTCATCCTCTTTGGCTTTCTGTGCAGCCTTCCTAAACAATGTCATCTTCCCTCCTCCCTGCTTCTGAAACTGAATTCTATGGGGCGCGGAATAGCAGATATTGTTAGAATGTTTTTAGTTCTCTGTGCGCAGCTACACACATTCTTGTGGCAATGGAATCTGATCCAGAATCCGTCCACTATTATAGAACTGTGCTCCAAAATCTAAGTTTTATTTCTTTTTTTAAAAAATGCTTCTAGCCCTAATGGTTGCAAAGATAACCTTCTGAGTATGTAAACTAATGTAGTGATATCTGTGTGAGTGTGCAGAGAGACAAAATGAAATAATAACTCCAAGACAGATGTGGACTGTCCTATATCAATGATTGTTTTAACTCTGAAACCTAGTGATGCCAATTAATATGTCAACACGGCTAATAATTTAATTGCTGATTATTTGAAGAAAAATATCTACCCAGGGTGTTTATCTATCCTTTGTGCAATCGCAGATATTGGGGCATCAGGCAGCGAGGTAGCTTGTTACAGCTAACATGAGAAACTAGGAGTTTAAACCCCCTCCACTCCTAAACTTCAAGTTACCTTAATGTCTGCTGTTAAAATTAAAACTGAATATTTTGGAGTAGCATGAAATAAATTGAATTTACTATTAAAATATATAATACACACACTAGTAGACTGGTTGTATTATTCATTGCCATTCATTAACATTTTCACATTTCATTCAGTAAAATCCTCACTGTTTTAATTTACTTAGAGCTCATGCAGAATTCAGGACTAGAATGAAGCAGAAACCACTGGGTTTTAGAGCAGAATTTATGTTGTTTGCTGACAAGTACACTAAGCCTTGATGATGTCCAAGAAAGTGGAGCAACTCTGTCAGGAGCTGGGCATTAGGAAGTTTTGTGGACATATTTGTTCTGGGTTTATTAGCTTCTTGATTGCTGTTGCGATGAGCACTGGGAGACAAGGGAGGAGACTGATATTCACTTGCAATCCAGCTGGTTGAAATCTGTATGTGCCCCATGATTTTCACAAAGGGTTTTATAACTTTTTGTAGACTAGGGCAACAGCTAATAATAACTTTATCCTGGGTCTCGTGGTTTTCAATGCAAGGTCAATGACCAACAAAGTCATCTGTGATTTAAACCTGTCTTTTTTGCTTGTTATTAAAGAAACCAGCAAGATAATTCAGATGGTTCTCTACTGGTGCAGCTTTCTCTGGTGAAGGACTTGGTTCAACATGAGACTAGAACGGGAGGAAAGGGAGCGTGGGTGTGTTCTTTGCATCCTACTGTGTCCAATTGTAAGTCTGGATTTGACTGGTTGTGTTCAGCTAACATTAATTTGGGAATTTTGGTAATGTAAAGACTGTCCTACTAATCCACAGGATTCCTGACCATACTCGTTGATATAATGCCTGTACTGGTTTTCGATTCACCCAGTTATTCTTCTGCTTATTGCACCATGCTGATGGTGACTGTTTCATTATTTTTGGCTCTTACTCTAACCATGGTACTATCTCATATGGCTTCTAGCTTTATTTATTGAAAGCACATAATTTGAGAATCGACATAGGAAGTGTGGTAATTACATTCTTGTCATGGGTAGTGTACCCTCAGACTAGTGTCCTTGACCAATGACTCATGTCTTGTCCTTTTTTGTGGAAACTTCCTTATGCCTCCCTCGTGACGGAGAGATTGAACATCCTGGACCAGAATCTCTTTGTGAGAGAGGTCTCTGAAAGGGAGGCAGGGAGAAAAGGAGGGGAGGGTAGAAGTAAACTGGAGGGTGTATCCCACTTCCACAATCCGTGGTGATCTGGGACCAAGCACTGAGGAAATGGGAAAGACAGTTTGCAAATAGAGGAAAAATGGGGTCTGGCATCCAGTGAAGTGGCTTTCTTGAGCGGCCCATCAAAGTGCCTGCTTAGCACCCCCTGTGTGTCTAGGTTTGGCAGGCACTGATGACGAGGCGGCCTACACCTAAAACCCCTACTATTCTTTCTCTGCAGGTGCTGTCAAGGAGCTGGACCAGAATATCTATGGGGCTTCTGTAGTTTGAAGCGATTCCTGGAAGGGGTTAGGGTGCACAACCCAAGTGACTTTAGGACCCCCGTCCTTGAACCCATGGCGATTAGTGTCACTCTGCTCTGAAAAGAGAGAGGGTCCTTCCAATGGCAGGTCCTGCAAAGTTTGTTGGATCGCCTGTGGGAGCCCCAAGGGCTGCAACCAGGAGCTCCTGTGCATTTCCACTGCCAAAGCCATGGATCTGGCCACTGAGACAGCTGCATCTGGAACAGCTTGCAGCAAGGCTCTTACCATCGATTTTCCTTCATCCACTAGCAAGGAGAACTCTTGCCTAGCATCTTCTGGCACCATGTCTTTACATTTTTGCATTCAATTCCATACATTAATGTCATATCTGCACCAAAGTGCATGCTGGTTTGCAATTCTGAGTTGCACCCCCGAGTAAAATAAACTTTCCTGCCAAACAGGTCCAACTTTTTTGAGTCTTTTGATTTGGGGGTTGCGCTCGGATACCCCTGGGAGGGGGAATGGGAGAAAAGGAATTCATAACCCTGGAAGGGCACATAATATTTGCACTTGGTCCTTTAAAAAGTGGGTAGAGAGATGCAGGAGTCCACCACGGTGCTTTAACGGGGTCCCTAGTGGCCTCATTGAGAGGTAGGGCCACTCTGTAAGGACCTGCTGTGGCCAAAATATCAACCAGGCAGTATGAGGATTCTTTTGCTTCCTCCACCTGTTATGCTCAGGCCAAAGGCAACTCTCTTTAACAATTCTTGATGGGCCTTATAGTCATCTGGGGAAGGCAAAATGCCCCCTGCTGAGACTGCCTTGTCATGGGAAGAGGAAGAGAAGGCCACCACTGGCTGGGGTTGTTCCTTCTCTATTTCTTGACTCGCAGGGTTCTGCTGAACCAGCTCTTGATGTTGGTACTGGAGTCAGGAATGGGTGCTGCCCAGTGAGTAGGTCTCTCTGAGGCCACCAAATAGGAGTGTCCAGTATACGATCTGGTAACTGGGGGAAAACCACACGGATTCCAAAAACACCAGTGGACAGGCATAGGGCTCCAGTGACCTCCTGGCTAATCACTAGATGGTACTCCTGTGGAGGGGTCCATGGTAAGGTGGTGGTGTCTTGAGGAGGGGTAGTGAGAGTGGCTCCAACGACAGGAGAGGTAGGATGTTTTTCAATTCACCTCATACAAGTATTGTAGTGCAATCTCTTTATTGTAAAAGTGCAACTTACAAATGTAGCTTTTTAAAAAATGTACATAACTGCACTCAGAAACAAAACAATGTAAAACTTTAGAGCCTATAAGTTGAAGCATGAAGGTGCATAAGAATGTTTAGCATAGCTGGTATGTAAATACCTTTCAATACGAGCTATAACAGTGCCATGTGAACACCTGTTCTCACTCTCAGGTGACATTGTAAATAAGAAGCAGGCAGCATTGTCTCCCGTAAATGTAAACAAACTGGTTTGCTTTAGCTATTGGCTGAACAAGAAGTAGGACTGAGTGGACTTGTATGAGGTGAATTGAAAAATACTTTTTCTTTTATCTTTTTTACAGTGCAAATATTTGTAACAAAAAATAATAATAATAAGTGAGCACTGTACACCTTGTATTCTATGTTATAATTGAAATCAGTATATTTGAAAATGTAGGAAAACACCCAAAAATATTTATAATAATTGTAAATTGGTTTTCTATTATTGTTTAATAGTGCGATGAAAACTGTGATTAATCACAACTATTTTTTTAATCTAGTTAATTTGTTTTGCATTAATCGTATAAATTAACTGTGATTAACTGGCAACTCTAAATAAAATACAAGAGTACGCCGTCCACTCAGAGCACTGGCAAAAGCAAGATGAGCAGTTCCAGCAACCATCACGGGCAGTAAGAAGGAACAGTGCGGGCTCAGGTTGAGCCCTTTATAGCGGCGCCACCGGTGTGCAGCAGAAGAGGGTGCTCCAGCTTCCCCAATGGGTACCACTGAGATAAAAATTTCTTGTGATTGTCCAAGGGGCATGCAGACACCTAAGAGTGGAATGCACATGTGCATAGACTAAGCAAACTGTATAGCTAGGTGCCTAGGCAAACACTTTCAAACATGGGGTACCTAAAGTTAGGGACCTAAATAGAAGTGGCCTGATTTTAAGAGGTGCTGAGCATCTGCAGCCCTGTGACAGCAGTGTGTTTGCAGCACTTCTGAAAAAAATGATATTTACATTAGTAATAGATTAGACTTTTCACTGGATTTTTATAAGGGGAGAAACCCCACAGTGTCACCAACTCTTGTGACTAGTAATCCATCAACATTTGGATTGTCTTTGAGTCATACAAACATTAAATCATTAGCTACTAGGTAGTCTGTGTGTACTATGCTAAATCTTTATTTTATAATCCTTCCAAGAAGCCTTGGAAAACCTTAGTCCTCCTGCCCTGCTCATGTAGCTCAGTAATGAGAAGGACTCCTGGCTTTACTAAGCACTATGGAGACAATAAGACATTTCTTGCCTTCTCTGCATGTGTTCTTTGTACCTACTCAGGAAATGGATTATAAAAGGAGTTGGACTTTAGGTTGGACTCAGGGCTCAGTTAGCCCTGGTCTACACTAGGACTTTAGGTCGAATTTACCAGCGTTAAATCGATGTAAACCTGCACCCGTCCACACAATGAAGCCCTTTATTTCGACTTAAAGGGCTCTTAAAATCGATTTCCTTACTCCACCCCTGACAAGTGGATTAGCGCTTAAATCGACGTTGCCGGCTCGAATTTGGGGTACTGTGGACACAATTCGATGGTATTGGCCTCCGGGAGCTATCCCAGAGTGCTCCATTCTGACCGCTCTGGACAGCACTCTCAACTCAGATGCACTGGCCAGGTAGACAGGAAAAGAACCGCGAACTTTTGAATCTCATTTCCTGTTTGGCCAGCGTGGCAAGCTGCAGGTGACCATGCAGAGCTCATCAGCACAGGTGACCATGATGGAGTCCCAGAATCGCAAAAGAGCTCCAGCATGGACCAAACGGGAGGTACGGGATCTGATCGCTGTTTGGGGAGAGGAATCCGTGCTATCAGAACTCCGTTCCAGTTTTCGAAATGCCAAAACCTTTGTGAAAATCTCCCAGGGCATGAAGGACAGAGGCCATAACAGGGACCCGAAGCAGTGCCGCGTGAAACTGAAGGAGCTGAGGCAAGCCTACCAGAAAACCAGAGAGGCGAACAGCCGCTCTGGGTCAGAGCCCCAAACATGCCGCTTCTATGATGAGCTGCATGCCATTTTAGGGGGTTCAGCCACCACTACCCCAGCCGTGTTGTTTGACTCCTTCAATGGAGATGGAGGCAATACGGAAGCAGGTTTTGGGGACGAAGAAGATGATGATGAGGAGGAGGTTGTAGATAGCTCACAGCAAGCAAGCGGAGAAACCGGTTTTCCTGACAGCCAGGAACTGTTTCTCACCCTAGACCTGGAGCCAGTACCCCCCGAACCCACCCAAGGCTGCCTCCTGGACCCAGCAGGCGGAGAAGGGACCTCTGGTGAGTGTACCTTTTAAAATACTATACATGGTTTAAAAGCAAGCATGTGAAAGGATTACTTTGCCCTGGCATTTGCGGTTCTCCTAGATGTAGTCCTAAAGCCTTTGCAAAAGGTTTCTGGGGAGGGCAGCCTTATTGCGTCCTTCATGGTAGGACACTTTACCACTCCAGGCCAGTAACACGTACTCGGGAATCATTGTAGAACAAAGCATTGCAGTGTATGTCTGCTGGCATTCAAACAACATCCGTTCTTTATCTCTCTGTGTTATCCTCAGGAGAGTGAGATATAATTCATGGTCACCTGGTTGAAATAGAGTGCTTTTCTTCAGGGGACACTCAGAGGAGCCCATTCCTGCTGGGCTGTTTGCCTGTGGCTAAACAGAAATGTTCCCCGCTGTTAGCCACAGGGAGGGGGGAAGGTTGAGGGGGTAGTCACGCGGTGGGAGGAGGCAAAATGCGACCTTGTAACGAAAGCACATGTGCTATGTATGTAATGTTAACAGCAAGGTTTACCCTGAAAGAGTGTAGCCACTGTTTTATAAAATGTGTCTTTTTAAATACCGCTGTCCCTTTTATTTTCTCCACCAGCTGCATGTGTTTCAATGATCACAGGATCTTCTCCTTCCCAGAGGCTAGTGAAGCTTAGAAAGAAAAAAAAACACACTCGCGATGAAATGTTCTCCGAGCTCATGCTGTCCTCCCACACTGACAGAGCACAGACGAATGCGTGGAGGCAAATAATGTCAGAGTGCAGGAAAGCACAAAATGACCGGGAGGAGAGGTGGCGGGCTGAAGAGAGTAAGTGGCGGGCTGAAGAGAGTAAGTGGCGGGCTGAAGACAGGGCTGAAGCTCAAATGTGGCGGCAGCGTGATGAGAGGAGGCAGGATTCAATGCTGAGGCTGCTGCAGGACCAAACCAGTGTGCTCCAGTGTATGGTTGAGCTGCAGCAAAGGCAGCTGGAGCACAGACTGCCACTGCAGCCCCTCTGTAACCAACCGCCCTCCTCCCCAAGTTCCATAGCCTCCACACCCAGACGCCCAAGAACGCGGTGGGGGGGCCTCCGGCCAAACAGCCACTCCACCACAGAGGATTGCCCAAAAAAAAGAAGGCTGTCATTCAATAAATTTTAAAGTTGTAAACTTTTAAAGTGCTGTGCTTAAAGTGCTGTGTGGCATTTTCCTTCCCTCCTCCACCACCCCTCCTGGGCTACCTTGGTAGTCATCCCCCTATTTGTGTGATGAATGAATAAAGAATGCATGAATGTGAAGCAACAATGACTTTATTGCCTCTGCAAGCGGTGATTGAAGGGAGGAGGGGCGGGTGGTTAGCTTACAGGGAAGTAGGGTGAACCAAGGGGCGGGGGGTTTCATCAAGGAGAAACAAACAGAACTTTCACACCGTAGCCTGGCCAGTCATGAAACTGGTTTTCAAAGCTTCTCTGATGCGTACCGCGCTCTCCTGTGCTCTTCTAACCGCCCTGGTATCAACCGCCATTGATACATGGCTGCGCGTAACCAGCAGCCAAGCGATTTGCCTCAACCTCCCACCCCGCTATAAACGTCTCCCCCTTACTCTCACAGATATTGTGGAGCACACAGCAAGCAGTAATAACAGTGGGAATATTGGTTTCGCTGAGGTCTAAGCGAGTCAGTAAACTGCGCCAGCGTGCCTTTAAACGTCCAAATGCACATTCTACCACCATTCTGCACTTGCTCAGCCTGTAGTTGAACAGCTCCTGACCACTGTCCAGGCTGCCTGTGTACGGCTTCATGAGCCATGGCATTAAGGGGTAGGCTGGGTCCCCAAGGATACATATAGGCATTTCAACATCCCCAACAGTTATTTTCTGGTCTGGGAATAAAGTCCCTTCCTGCAGCTTTTGAAACAGACCAGAGTTCCTGAAGATGCGAGCATCATGCACCTTTCCCGGCCATCCCACGTTGATGTTGGTGAAACGTCCCTTGTGATCCACCAGAGCTTGCAGCACTATCGAAAAGTACCCCTTGCGGTTTATGTACTCGGCGGCTTGGTGCTCCGGTGCCAAGATAGGGATATGGGTTCCATCTATAGCCCCACCACAGTTAGGGAATCCCATTGCAGCAAAGCCATCCACTATGACCTGCACATTTCCCAGGGTCACTACCCTTGATATCAGCAGATCTTTGATTGCGGGGGCTACTTGCATCACAGCAGCCCCCACAGTAGATTTGCCCACTCCAAATTGATTCCCAACTGACCGGTAGCTGTCTGGCGTTGCAAGCTTCCACAGGGCTATCGCCACTCGCTTCTCAACTGTGAGGGCTGCTCTCATCTTGGTATTCATGCGCCTCAGGGCAGGGGAAAGCAAGTCACAAAGTTCCATGAAAGTGCCCTTACGCATGCAAAAGTTTCGCAGCCACTGGGAATCGTCCCAGACCTGCAACACTATGCGGTCCCACCAGTCTGTGCTTGTTTCCCAAGCCCAGAATCGGCGTTCCACAGCATGAACCTGTCCCATTAGCACCATGATGCATGCATTGGCAGGGCCCATGCTTTCAGAGAAATCTGTGTCCATGTCCTGATCACTCACGTGACCGCGCTGATGTCGCCTCCTCGCCCGGTATCGCTTTGCCAGGTTCTGGTGCTGCATATACTGCTGGATAATGCGTGTGGTGTTTAATGTGCTCCTAATTGCCAAAGTGAGCTGAGCGGCCTCCATGCTTGCCTTGGTATGGCGTCCGCACAGAAAAAAGGCCCGGAACGATTGTCTGCCGTTGCTCTGACGGAGGGAGGGGCGACTGACGACACGGATTACAGGGTTGGCTTCAGGGAGCTAAAATCAACAAAGGGGGTGTCTTTACATCAAGGAGTATTTCAGGCAGGACTTCACGGAGGGTTCCAATAAGAAATGGTGCACCTAAGTTATCGTTCTTATTGGAACAAGGAGGTTAGCCTGGCCTCTGATTGATACATGGCTAGATTTACCTCGCTGCACCTTCTCTGTGAGTGACTGCAGTGTGACCTAGAGGAATGAGTCCCCTAGACAGGGGAGGAGGCAAATGAGTACAAAACAAATCTGGTCTATTTCTTGTTTTGACCCACTCCATCTATCTTTTACATCTTTGGCTGGCAGCAGACGGTGCAGAAGGACTGCATGCCATCCACATCTCATGGCTGCTCGGCAGAAGATGGTACAGTACGACTGCTAGCCATCCTCATCTCTTGCCTGCCTGGCAGAAGATGGTACAATACGACTACTAGCAATCCTCATCTCTTGCCTGCCTGGCAGAAGATGGTACAGTACGACTGCTAGCAGTCCGTATCGCCTGCCCGCTCACCATAAGATGGTTCAATAGGACTGACTGCAGGACTAAAGAGAATGACCTGGTCAAGTCACTCCAAATTTAGTCCCTGCGCCCATGTCTGCCCAGGCGCTCCCAGCCGACTTGGCCAGGAGCACCTCGGACACGACGATGACGACTACCAATCGTATTGCACCGTCTGCTGCCAGAAGGCAATGGGTTGCTGCTACTGTGCAGCAAAGCCGTACCGCGTCTGCCAGCACCCAGGAGACATAGGGTGACGGTTACCTGAGCGGGCTCCATGCTTGCCATGGTATGGCGTCTGCACAGGTAACTCAGGAAAAAAGGCGCGAAATGATTGTCTGCCCTTGCTTTCACGGAGGGAGGGAGGGAACGGGGGGCCTGATGATATGTACCCAGAACCACCCGCGACAATGTTTTAGCCCCATCAGGCATTGGGATCTCAACCCAGAATTCCAATGGGCAGCGGAGACTGCGGGAACTGTGGGATAGCTACCCACAGTGCAACGCTCCGGAAGTCGACTCTAGCCTCGGTACTGTGGAAGCGCTCCGCCGAGTTAATGCACTTAATGCACTTAGAGCATTTTCTGTGGGGACACACACACTCGAATATATAAAACCGATTTCTAAAAAACCGACTTCTATAAATTCGACCTTATTCCGTAGTGTAGACATACCCTTAGACATTTACTTCACCCATGTGATTTCAGTGGCGGATATAGTTTTGTTTCTTGGCTCTGTCAAGATAAAAATAGTCTTTTTTGCGTAGAAGCTGTTATGAGAACACCATCACTTTCACATTTAAGACCCCCCTAGAAAAACCGAACATAATGTTTGAATTTTTGGATCTGCTTTCGTTTACCAATGTTGAGAGTGAAAAGTTCTCAAAATATGGTGTGAAATTTCAGATCAAGAATCAACATGAAGGAGTCAGCCTTGTTGGTGTCTTGATATCAAGATGCAATGCTGCTATGTTGGCCCAAAAGTATTTTGGAGTGAAGTCAAATTTCTGCAGAGAATTCATGCTCAATCCATCCCTGACATGCTTGTGATGTTACACCCCATATTCTTTATGGAAATATGCTTATGATATGGATATGGCATAACTGAGATATATTTTATGCAAGATGGGTCTTGTAAGGTATCATCGGAAAGGCTGTAATTTACTGAATAACAAATTTATTTGGGCATAAGCGTTCATGGGCTAAAACCCACTTCATCGGATGCATGCAGTAGAAAATACAGTGGGAAGATATATATACACAGAGAACATGAAAAAATGGGTGTTGCCCTACCAACTGTAATGAGACCAATTAATTAAGGTGGGCTATTATCAGCAGGAGAAAAAAACCCTTTTATAGTGATAATCGGGATGGCCCATTTCAAACAGTTGACAAGAAGGTGTGAGTAACAGTGGGGGGCGGGAATAGCATGGGGAAATAGTTTTTACTTTGTGTAATGGCCCATCCACTCCCAGTCTTTATTCAAGCCTAATTTAATGGTGTCCAGTTTCCAAATTAATTCCAATTCTGCAGTTTCTTGCTGGAGTCTGTTTTTGAAGTTTTTTTGTTGAAGAATTGCAACTTGTAGGTCTGAAATTGAGTGACCAGGGAGGTTGAAGTGTTCTCCGACTGGTTTTTGAATGTTATAATTCTTGATGTCTGATTTGTGTCCATTTATTCTTTTGTGTAGAGATTGCCCGGTTTGGCTAATGTACATGGCAGAGGGGCATTGTTGGCACATGATGGCATATATCACATTGGTAGATATGCAGGTGAATGAGCCTCTTATGGTGTGGCTGATGTGATTAGGTCCTATGATGGTGTCCCTTGAATAGATATGTGGACACAGTTGGCAACGGGCTTTGTTGCAAGGATAGGTTCCTGGGTTAGTGGTTCTGTTGTGTGGTGTGTGGTGGCTGGTGAGTATTTGCTTCAGGTTGGGGGGCTGTCTGTAAGCAAGGACTGGACTGTCTCCCAAGATCTGTGAGAGTGATGGGTCGTCCTTCAGGATAGGTTGTAGATCCTTGATGATGCGTTGGAGAGGTTTAATTTGGGGGCTGAAGGTGACGGCTAGTGGTGTTCTGTTACTTTCTTTGTTGGGCCTGTCCTGGAGTAGACAAAAAAAGCTTCAAAAACAGACTCCAACAAGAAACTGCAGAATTGGAATTAATTTGCAAACTGGACACCATTAAATTAGGCTTGAATAAAGACTGGGAGTGGATGGGTCATTACATAAAGTAAAGTGACAGGTTTCAGAGTAACAGCCGTGTTAGTCTGTATTCGCAAAAAGAAAAGGAGTACTTGTGGCACCTTAGAGACTAACCAATTTATTTGAGCATAAGCTTTCGTGAGCTACAGCTCATCCGATGAAGTGAGCTGTAGCTCACGAAAGCTTATGCTCAAATAAATTGGTTAGTCTCTAAGGTGCCACAAGTACTCCTTTTCTTTTTACATAAAGTAAAAACTATTTCCCCATGCTAATTTTTTTCCTCCTGCTGTTACTCACACCTTCTTGTCAACTGTTTGAAATGGGCCATCCTGATTATCACTACAAAAGGGTTTTTTTCTTCTGCAAATAATAGCCCACCTTAATTGGTCTCGTTACAGTTGGTATGGCAACACCCATTTTTTCATGTTATCTGTGTATATATATCTTCCTACTGTATTTTCCACTGCATGCATCCGATGAAGTGGGTTTTAGCCCACAAAAGCTTATGCTCAAATCAATTTGTTAGTCTCTAAGGTGCCACAAGTACTCCTCGTTTGTTTTTTTTTGCTGATACAGACTAACACGGCTACCACTCTGAAATTTGCTGAATGTGATTATCCAATTTGTATGCATGTATCATTTCTGTATCTAAAGTTAGGAATATTGACTATGCAACAATTACAACTGTGTGTGTGTATGTGGGAGACACACACCAGACAACAGGCCATCAGCTTTGATGGGCCATTAGGAAGAAACAATAAGACTTTGAAGATACGAATCTGTCTCCTTCCTAAGAGGCTTCCTGGGACGTAGCTATGACACTACAAGATCACCTGGTACTAACACCATCTTTGACTTCTACTAATTTTTCACTAAAAGGAGAGGGAGGTCAATATTACTTCTGATTTTCTTATGTTATTCTGAAGACCATAAAGAGCAGCTAGTGTGCCCCTCTCCCCCACGTTAGGATGCAGCAAGTATGAGGATAAGTATGCAGTGTGTATTTGGTGAAAGAGTAGATTGAAAACATCAGAGAGTCGTCTGCAACTGCTCGTCTAAGAGCCTTTGAACAATTGACTTTATTAGTTCATTATTAGTCAAATGATCACATGACTGGGGTGTAATGATATAGAATAGCCACTAGGTGGCCCCATAAATGTGACAGCAATATAGGAACATCTTCACTTGTCACTATTAATCATTGCACTGCAAAGTTACTTTATGATTCAGTAGAATAAAGTCCGTTCACAGATATGCCATTGTGTATTTATGTTTTCTGACATGTCACTGAGGGATTACTTCACTAGGAATGGGGAGACCATTAAGAACAGCTTGTATATTTGCTACTGCTTCTTCTGTCATCATACGGGTGGCTTGGACTGTAGCAGTTCCAATGTGAGGAGTTATGATAATGTTCTTTAATTTTAATAATGGATGATCTCTGTAAGAAAAAGAAAGGACAGAATAATTAGAGGTGAATTTTACATTTCTACAGCCATGTTCATTCTAACAGAAAAGGGCAGAAGTAACTGGCAAAGTCTTGCATGTGAGAAAGAGGTATCATGATGCACAGAGGGTTGCACAGAACAGCAAGGAGCAAATTTGCCCACTTCTTCTCCTGCATGGGCCTTCATGTCAGTCAGGCTGCTACAGAGCTGCAATACATAAGAATAAGGATCTAATTTGCCAGTTGCTTGTGCATAACAGCCTGAAGATTTGACCTCAAGCAGCTTACATAGGGTTACGAGATAGCAACTGTGAAAAAACAGGACAGGGGGTGGGAGTTAATAGGTGCCTATATAAGCAAAAGTCCCCCAAAATGGGACTGTCCCTTTAAAAAACGGGATGGATGGCCACCCTAAGCTTACAGGAATTTGTAAATGACATGCACACAGACTTTACAAATTTGGACATAAGCAACTGGCCTCTGGCCCCTGAGAGAATCAGGAACAGAATCAGGATTGGAACTCAGGAGTTCCTGGCACCTAGTCTTGTGCCCAGTAAACCGGAACGCATCTCTCCTGCAAAAATATGCAAACACCTATGGAAAATGTGATTTGGATTTGAAGACAGTGTCTAATATATTCCCAGAATTTTGAAGGGATGCTGAAGAATTTAAGAATGTTTTCCAGTATTAATCTGTAATGCAAATAATTTCTGATAAACAGAAAGAAAACAGTTTTCTACCTTGGCAGAGGTTCAGGGTATGTCACATCCAAAGCTGCAGCTTTAATAATCCCATTTTGGAGAGCATCCACCAGTGCATCATGATCAACTACTGCGCCTGCATTAAAATGATAGTGTCTTATTGGCATATCCAGATAAGGTACAGAAAAAAACTAATCTCCAGGTAAGTTCCCTATCTTTAACTGAGAGGAGAGGTCTCATAATGCAATTTAAAATACTATTGGATTTATATCTCATTATAAAAACAAGACCGCCTTCTAGTAATGGTTAACCAAACAAAGCAAAGAATGATTTTTTTTTTATTAGCAAGACAGCATGGTCTAGTGGACAGAGCACTGGAATAGGATTCAGGAGACTTGGTTCTATTCCTGGTTATGCCATTGACCTGCTCTGTGATCTTAGGTGAGTCACTTTACCTCTCTGTGCCTCTATATCTTCTTCACTCCTTTACCTAGTTGTCTATTGAGACTGAAATCTCTTTGGGAAAGGAACTGTCTCTTACAGATTTATATAGCTTTGAAGGCCAGAAGGGACCACTGGGATCATCTGGTCTGACCTCCCACATAACACGGGCCATAGCACTTCCCTGAATTAATTCCTATTTGAAATTGAGTGGATCTTTTAGAAAAACATCCAATCTTGATTTAAAAATTTCCACCACAGCCCTTCGTAAGTTGTTCCATTGGTTAATTACCCTCATTGTTAAAACTTTTCACCTTATTTCCAAGTCTGAATTTGTCTAGCTTCACTTCCAGCCATTCCTTTCTCTGCTAGTTTGAAGAGCCCATTATCAAATATTAGTTCCCCATGTAGGTATTTATAGACTGTAATCAAGCCACTCCTTAACCTTCTCTTTGTTAAGGGAAACAGTTTGAGCTACTTGAGTCTATCGCTATAAGGCATGTTTTCTAATCCTTTAATCATTCTCGTGGCTCTTCTCTGAAACCACTTCAATTTATCAACAACCTTCTTGAATTTTGGATACTAGAACTGGACACAGTATTCCAGCAGCAGTTGCTTCAGTACCGAGGTAAACTAACCTCTCTCCTCCTCCTGGAGCTTCCCCTGTTTGTGTCTCTAGGATCACATTAGCCCTTTTGCCACAGAGTTGCATAGGGAGCTCATGCTCATGGGGCTAAGCTCCCGTAAGAGAATCAGAGTTTTCCACACATGGAATCTGCCGCACTCTACATCACCTCAACTCCCCCAACCAAAGGTGCTGAAGTCACCTTTCCCTGGTCCAGTCTAAACTCTCCGGGTTTTCTTCTCTGCATCCCACAGTCCCCTTTCCCTGTAGCTCTTGCACAGAAGCCATGAGAGCGAAGGGGTCATTGTCTTATGTATTTGTGTGGTGCCAAAGGGGCCCCAGCCTCACTTAGGGCCTCTACATGTTACTGTAATACAAATTATAATGACACAATTTAGTACAGAAATTCTACTGTACTAGATAACACTCTCATTGGGCAGTGGGCTGTCCTTGCGTTCAGTTCATCATGAAGATATTTGTACATTTTTCTTAGATGAAATAACCCTGAGTTAAAATGAGAGATGCTGGACACTCATTGAGCCCCACAACTCCTGTGGAAAGTATGGTTGCCAACCCTCCAGGATTGTCCTGGAGTCTCCATGAATTAAAAATTAGTCTTTAATAAAAGATTATGACTTGTGCTGAAACCTCCAGAAATACATCCAACCAAAATTGGCAACCCTAGTTGAGAGGCATAACAGCATGGCTTGCCCCTTAAGGGCTGGAGGCCTGAAGCCAGCTAATCCTGATTACTGAAAGAAATGCTGTAGCCCATCTGTGCTGCATTGACAGCCTTGATGGGGCCTGATGGAGGACAGCTGAATCACTGGAACTGGGGGAGCCAAGGGACCATGGCCCCCCACTTTTAAACAAAAGAAACATAAGCACAGAATTTATGTCCCCTGCAGATTTTTTCCCTCCACAAAATAATAGATTCTGCTGGGGAGACGCTGCAATTACACTGTTTGCCCACCAGAGCAGCCAGCCAGGGAGAGGGAGGGGGCACTTTTGTGAGGAAACCCAGATGGGTTTTGAGCCTAAAAGTTTGGGCCTAAACGCCAGTGACAGAAGGCTGAGCTCTAGCTAGGAAGAGCTGGAGGATGGGTTGTGAGAGCAGACTGGGACAGAAGAAGAGCTCTGGGTGTTAGAAAAGACACCAAAACTAAGTATGGACTCTTGTATGGTGATGGACTGTATATGGGACCCTGAGGTCCCATATACGCTATTTGTGTGATTAAACTGACCCCAGGCAGGGGTGATGGTACCCCAGAGAGAAGCCTGTGTGCAGTCCTTCAGGGGGTCTGAAGAGCGGGAAACAGAAGCAGGGTATTGCGGGTAGCCTCTGGCCAGGAAGGACAGGAGGTAGCCAACCCTGTGATAAGAGGTAAATGGGAGTTGTGGATGTTCAGCACTAATCAGCATTTGGTCTATAATTCATTATTTATTATTAGTTAAGTGCCAGCTATCCTGTGTACTGAACAAAGCATGGAGGAAGTCACAGACCTTGGCTGAGAGAGCTTCTTGATACAAAAAGACAACATTCAACCTACCTTAACTATAAAACCACAACCAGTGCTTCCATAACACCCTACCTCTGCAGATGTTAATAAGAGTAGCAGTGGGTTTCATCAGCTCTAACTCCCTTTTCCCAATCAATCTGTGTGTCTGAGGTGTCAGGTTCACAACCAGCATCACAAAGTCAGATTGCTGGAGCAAGTCTTCCATCTTTTCACAGTAGTGGGCACCAACAGCCTGTTCCTCCTCTTCTTTTCTGAGGCAGAAAGACCAGAATTATCTTTTATTGGTAAAAAAAGAAAACCACTTGCTGCTGCTGCTACTATGCCACCCCCACGGACGACTGGAAAGAGTGCATAGTTGCTATGAACCAATGTCTCTGCTGTTATAGAAATATAAAATGGGGAACAGTGCCACAGAAAGAACTGGGCGACTCCTACAATCCTATTTGGATTGGCCTTCAGTGAGGACTCTGGTGGGGAGGGGAAGTGAGAGAGGTGAATACATTAATCCAAGGGGCATTGAGGGAGAAACTAAAAGAAATGACATTTCATTGAGATCAATACTAAGCATGTTCCTATATTGATTATACTTATTTCCTAGTAGAATTTCAGTGAAAAAACAGGAATAGAAGCACCTCAGTGACCACTTCTGTGTTTGTTAGTGGCAAATATGCTTTGTTCATGAATGCGTTCTCAGGAGTACTTATGTGGCCTCTTAAGCCACTCCATCAGGGGCTCGTTCACCTGCACATCTACCAATGTGATATATGCCATCATGTGCCAGCAATGCCCCTCTGCCAAGTACATTGGCCAGACTGGACAGTCTCTGTGCAAAAGAATAAATGGACACAAATCTGACATCAGGAATCATAACATTCAAAAAACGGTAGGACAGCACTTCAACCTCTCTGGCCACTCAGTAACAGATTTAAGGGTGGCAATTTTGCAACAAAAGCTTCAAAAACAGACTCCAAACTGCTGAGCTTGAATTAATATGCAAACTAGATACCATTAACTTGGGTTTGAATAGAGACTGGGAGTGGCTGGGTCATTACACATATTGAATCTATTTCCTGATGTTAAGTATCATCACACCTTCTTGTCAACTGTCTAAATGAGCCATCTTGATTATCACTACAAAAGTTGTTTTTTTCTCCTGCTGATAATAGCTCATCTTAATTAATTAGCCTCTTACAGTTTGTATGGCAACTTCCACCTTCTCTGTATGTATGTGTATATATCTATATATATATCTTCTTATTATATGTTCCATTCTATGCAACTGATGAAGTGGGCTGTAGCGAAAGCTTGTGCTCTAATAAGTTTGTTACTCTCTAAGGTGCAACAAGTACTCCTGTTCTTCTTAAGGGAGAGTGTATAATGCAATGTGAGAGGATAGCAGAGGAGCCATTTCTTGAAACGATTAGAACTGTTCAGTGGTGCTATAAGAATTTACCACGTTAAAGTGTGCTCAAAACTCAATTACGTGACACACAAATAAACATGCTTTTAATGTATATATTTTAACATCAAGAATTATTTGAACTATGCTATCACCATCAATCATTTTCTCTCTTATTACCCCGCTATAAGGCAAAAAACTGAGCTCCTTATTCAGTTTGTACTTGGTCCTTGTTAATGGGAATTTTGCCTGTGTAAGTACACGGAGAGTAAGGATTTCAGGATTTGGCCCACATATTGGAAATAGCTGCAAGGTATAAAATATAAAAGTGATATGCAATATATACTGACTAGCATGTGTATGTGCCACGGCCTTCTCTAAAAGGAAAGTCAGAACTTCTCAAAAAGACAAGATTATCACCCTCTACGTATACTTGATCCTGCTTTAGTGCAGGGGGCTGGAGTAGAATACTAGATGACCCCTTGAGGTCCCTTCAAGCCCTATGTTTCTATGATTCTAGTGGCTGGTAAGAAGATTTAAACTCTACAGTGAAGATTCTCCTTTAGCTGAAATGGGAGCGCTCTTCAGTTCTTTCTGATGCTGCCTGTGTTCAGTTCAACCGTGAGGTCTTTTTCTGGTCTAGGATTCATTACAGGTGATAAAAGAGACACTGAACGAAGACAATTTGAGAGGTCACTGCAGACAGGAACATTAGCCTCTGGAGTTGAAGATTGCTGTAGCACAAAGAAGGCCCTGTAATTTCAATGTCACCTTTTATATTACATTTCCTGGTTCTAACATGCATTTTGCTAATTAAATCCACTTTCTGCTGCTGCAACATGGGAGTAACAGTAAAAGGAGTTTATTTATTCATAAAAACAGCAAGGTAGTTTGCAAGTTTGCATTTCTTTTAACAAAATTGCTGCAACCCCCACCAGAATGGGCAGGTTGGAGGTGAGGGGAACCCACTTTGTAAAGGAGCTATGTATTGCTGACCCTTTTTCTCCTGATATAGACTTTTAAATAGTGCTTAAAAATCATGCTGAATATATGATACTAACCTGTTCCATTGTTCTTGGCCAAAATTTTCAAACTTGGCTGCCAAAAGTTAGGCACCTAAATTCATATGTAAGTATGTAAATAAATAAGTGACCTGATTTTCAAAAGTGCTGACTACTCACAGCTCCCTCTGAAATCAACGGGAAGTGTGGTTGCTCAGGACGTTTGAAAATCAGAGTGCTCATTTAAGTATCTAAATATGGATTTAGGCACCTACCTTGTGGCAGACAAATTTGAAAATTCTGACCGCTGACAATGAAGGGAATTCTCACTGGAATGAGGGAAGGAGGATTTGGCATAAACTGGGGAAGAGGTTCTTTGGGCAGGTTTTGCAACAAAAAGATGTATAACTTTTAAAAGAATCAAAAATATAATCTGCTCTAGTTCACATCAGATGCACTTTCACCTCTGGTTCCTGTTGTGGTACAGAATTTTCATTTCAAAAGCTTTGGCCCTCTTGGCCACCTTATACCCAATGCTGCCCATGCCGATGATACCGAGAGTAGCCCCAGTGACTTCATCTGCCAGCCAGTCGGCAGCAAAACGCTCAGTCTGTGGAGAAACTGCAATCTGACAACCTAAAAATAAAAAAAGCTGAGTGAGAAATGGATTCTTGTTGGATGAATTCTTCCCTGTTTGTAATATCCTCTTTGAAGCTTGAAAATAACTTCTCTTTCCCTGCCAGTTCAGACATTTTCCATTAGACAAACCTTGATTTTCTATCAGGGTGTATCCCACTATTCTCCTCAGGGAGGTACCAATACATAGGTGAAGTAGTGGAATTTTTTTACAGGATGGGTGGTGTGAGATTTGGAAACAGATTTGGAGATTAGGTAACAGGACAGAATCGGCTGCATTGCAGAGGCCAGCTCAACAGGGGCTCTCTGCAAACTGTTGCGATGGGGACTCGCGGCAAAGGTGGGATGAGGGAAGTGTTGCACAGTGCCCAGGGCATGGGAGAACTGCTGTGTTTCTGTGGGATTCCTTCCTCTTAGCCTCCACAGACACTCTCCCCTCCACTAGGACACAGCTTGTTGCTTCCGCTATGCACTGTGCCGAAACAAGTTGCCCCTTAGAGAGAGCACAAGCTAACACAGGCAACACAGTTAGTATCATCAGCAATTCTAATGTTATTCTGGGAACAGGGTTTATTAATTTGAGTTCTTTGCTGTAGGAGGAGTGCAAAGCAAAGTTATTCAGTGGATTTCATAGCAAATCACTTTCTCTGGTGATGGAGACCCAAGGCCTGATATCCACTGCCTTACACACTTGTGTAGTCTTTTACATTGATGCAAAGGGGGTACTAATGAGTGAAGAATTTTCATTTGCTTGCATTTTGCATTCACTTTGGATAGTTGTAAATAACCACATAAAGTGCAGGCAGTGGAGAGTTAGAGTGCAAATTCTGGTCCAAACAGTAGGCCTTGTACAGTATATAAATCAAATCAAAGGCAGTTTTAAGCACCTAACTTAGATAGAGGCCTTAATTCTGTTGCCACTGCCTTCAGTAGAAGCTGGATTGGGCTCAGAATGTCAAAAACAATATAGAAAAAGAAGGACCACTTGAAAAACTGAATCTTTGCAGCTTTTCTTCCTGTAAAGATTCTTAAACATTATTTCAACCAGATAATCTGTGACAGAATAAAAATAAAATATGCCAGAAATGTAGCTGATGTGATTTATGGAAATATCAGCAAAGGAATTTAAAAAGTTACCTTCCACTAGCCTTCTGGCAGATGCCAGCATCAAGGCCATCCCAATGTCTGCTGTGGAGTCAGAAACAGCATGTGGAGTATTGGTCACTTTAACTCCAAAGCTAGAAACCAATTTCAAGTCCAGGTGATCCACTCCTACCCCAGAGTTTGCAATCACCTTTAAGTGAGGTAGGCTCTGGAGGAGCTCCTGGTCAATGACTGGTCTGCACTCATATATGAAAACAGATTTGATCTTTTCACTCAAACTTTCTTTGTTTTTAAGAAATTCCTTCATAGTGATGAGGTGAAATTGTTTCTTCAAGAGTTCCACATGGCCTTCCAGCACACCACATACACCTCCTATTTCGAGGATCAAAAGACCAGGCCGCTCTTGCTTTGCCATAACCTGCGAAAAGGATTAAGAGAAATATGCCCTTGAATATGAGAAAATAACATTTTTGTAAAAATACCATTCAGTAGGTATGATGGGGTATACCTACCCCAAACCGGTCCAGCAGGGGTTACCCACCAGCTGTGGGCTGAGAAAGCCACACCCCCTCACCTCTGCTGGGCATGCTCTAACAAGAACCAAAGTATAAAAGGGAGTAGTTCAGCTGAGTCTGGGCTGGCCACTGACAAGAGCAGACATGTGTTGCAGGCTCCAGCTGGGAGGCTCTCAGAGCTCGAGGATATAGAAACCAGTCAGGTTGAGACTCCAACAACCCTCCCACCAATGCAGCGGAGAGATGGCAGAGGCCGTGAGGCTACGAGCATTGGTAGGAAGTGGCACAGGGAACAGGACTGTATTAATGGGTGACCAAGACTGATTATAGAAGTGCCGGTTCCCTAAGGCCCTGGGTCAGGACCCAGTGGAGAAGGGTGGTCCTGGGTCCCCCTACCCTGGCTGTCCTGCCATCGGGGGCAGCCGACGCCCAGAGGGGTGAACTTTGCCACAGAAAGACAGCCTTACTGATTCTGGCAATTGGGCAATACTACTCTGAGCTGTAGAGCTGCAACATAGACCCAGGCCACTTGGGCTGTCAAATATCCATTTGGATAACCCCCTGAAATCCGACACCCTGTGACAGGGTGTATCTACCCCACGACAGTAGGGATAATTAAAATCCACATTTGTAAATCTGTACTTAATGGAGCTACAGACTTCCTTCAATTACACAATGTAAATCCAGAGTTACTAACTTGAAGTCAGTGGAGTTACTCTGGGTTTACACTGGCGTTAGGGCCTGATCCAGCTACCAGTGAAGTCAATGGGAATCATTCCAGTGACTTCAATGAGTACAGGATTAGGCCATGACAGATTAGGCCATCCGGCCTAGTGTCTATAGGGGTGCTAAGAGGTATAACTCTAAATTGTCCCTCATTTCCAGAGACATCACTTCATTTTAGTCCCAAAGTTACTTCCATTCCACACAATTTGGCAGCCCCTCACTTTTATTCTTGAAAATTATTTATCTCAGTAATAAAAGATCAGGAAGAGAGATTATTTTAAAAAGTCATTTAAAGTTGTCTGTGTGACAATCTGTGTCTGTTCCTCATTTCAGGTCTTTATCGCACATTACATCTTGATTTGGATCCTGGCAGATTGAGAAGTATGCTAAAAAGAATCAGAGCCTGTAATCCTCAACAGGATTCTGACCAGTCCATGCCAGAAGCACAGGAGGGAGGCAAGGGGACATTCCTTGTGGATTTCCCCTCTTGCACATCCATGCAAGGATTATCCAGAATCTAGGCATGTAATAAGTTGGCTGCCCAAGTACATACTTATGGTCTCAGGAGTATGTACCTATGTTCCCATTCTGCTGCCTGTGCCTACACTACTATTTTTAGCAAGCTAGCTTGATCAAAGCTAGCTCAGGTATGCCCACATGTGTTGCAATCGCACCTCCTGATTGCAGTGTAGGCATATACCCACAATGGTCCAGTTCACTGTTCCCCTGCACTTTGGGGAGTCATTGACACAAGAGCAAAGTATGTGCAAAATGCTTCCCCTTTCTGATTTGACAGTGCTTTACAAACACTTCGCATTGGTGTATAAAGAGCTACGCAAGAATTGGAGAAATACTGAATGGGGCAACTCAAAGTACCTAAAGTTAAGCAGGTGCATAAATTATTTGCTGGATCAAAGTCACTTATCATGGGGCTACTTGAGAATATTTTGAGGTAAACTAGTGGCAGAATGGAGAGAGATTTACTGAGATACTGAACAACTTTTTTTCTTTCTGTTTGTGACAGACAGATGGATGAGACACTGAAATATATGCTAAATACCAACAAAAGAAAAGGTTTTAAAACATCAAATAAATACTCTGAGCAATAGTATAGAATATCAGCCATCATCTGAGGTATTATATATCTAAACTGTTGCCTGACTATAACCCTGGAGCAAGGACTGTCTCTCTCTGTTTTGTTAGCCCATTGAGCACTTAAATAATATTAAAGTCAATAAATTAAAAATATTTAGGGGTCGTTTGTGCAGAGCAGAAGGCTCCCCCGATACTAACCTTGGTTTGGGGAGCACTTATTCCAGCTCTGCCAGTGCTGTTTGGGCCAGTCCTGTAGCTCCACCTGGAATCCATACTCCTTTTTGTCCAGTGATACACGTGACAAACGGCTGGATGAATAAGTCTACCAGCCAACCTTGAGCAGCTAGTGGCCAACCGAATAGCTTCTACCAAAGAGAATGCTTTAACGCTAAACATAATCTTTCAGTTGTCCACCCCAGCGTGTTAAAGGTAAACTTGTCAAGGATATGGCTATTTTAATTTTGAACTAGTATCATCTGCTGTGTCGCCAACCCTCAGGATTTTATCACAAGCCTTGCAATATTTGGTATTTTTCTTAAAGCCCCAACTACTCAAATCAATTGATTATGTGAAAAATGAAAGTGTTTCTAGCCCTCACAGCTACAAAGAAAAGCTTCAAAACATGACCCATAAAAGCTGAAGCACAGTGCAAATCAAAATAATCAAAACATTATTTTTTAAAATTTCATTTTTTTAAAGATAAGCTTATGATTTTTTTGGTGGGGGCCTGACTCACAATTTTTGAATGAATAGGGTTAGCAATACTGCATCTGGAGCTTTAACAGGCTCACAGTATAACAGAAGTTTTTGTATTCAGTGAAGTAAACCTGCAGAATTCCTAACGGCTCTGCTTTCTGCTGATGTAAGTAAACAGAACAAATCTCTTTCACTGACATTCTTTAAACGAAAACTGATTATATAAATAAGAAATAACCTGGTACTTTCTATTGCTTTCTTCCTGACGCTGATCTTGGTGTAGCTCTGTTTTACCACTTCTGGCAGTGGCAATAGCTTAAACACAAAATCTCCGTATACAACTACTTCCAGATCTCTGCAGCACACAGAGGGACGCACAATCATATGATCTAATCCTTAATCCAAGGTCCCATAGCTGTCCTTACTCTGCCTGAATCCAACCCCACATAGCTAATGCGTTAGAGTATATATTCTTCCTGTGCAAATTTCAGTTGGCTGCGGCTGAGTACATTCACATGACTGTGAGCACTGCCAGCCATCTCTGCCAGGTCCACCTTCTATCAGAGAGTCTCTGGACACTTCAGCAGGAACTGCCACATAGAGTGACACTATCTGCCAGTCTCTACTTCATCCTCTTTGGCTTTCTGTGCAGCCTTCCTAAACAATGTCATCTTCCCTCCTCCCTGCTTCTGAAACTGAATTCTATGGGGCGCGGAATAGCAGATATTGTTAGAATGTTTTTAGTTCTCTGTTTCAGAGGAACAGCCGTGTTAGTCTGTATTCGCAAAAAGAAAAGGAGTACTTGTGGCACCTTAGAGACTAACCAATTTATTTGAGCATGGGCTTTCGTGAGCTACAGCTCACTTCATCAGATGTATACCGTGGAAACTGCAGCATATTCTCTGTGTGTATATAAAGTCTGCTGCAGTTTCCACGGTATACATCTGATGAAGTGAGCTGTAGCTCACGAAAGCTCATGCTCAAATAAATTGGTTAGTCTCTAAGGTGCCACAAGTACTCCTTTTCTTTTTAGTTCTCTGTGCGCAGCTACACACATTCTTGTGGCAATGGAATCTGATCCAGAATCCGTCCACTATTGTAGAACTGTGCTCCAAAATCTAAGTTTTATTTCTTTTTAAAAAATTGCTTCTAGCCCTAATGGTTGCAAAGATAACCTTCTGAGTATGTAAACTAATGTAGTGATATCTGTGTGAGTGTGCAGAGAGACAAAATGAAATAATAACTCCAAGACAGATGTGGACTGTCCTATATCAATGATTGTGTTAATTCTGAAGCCTAGTGATGCCAATTAATATGTCAACACGGCTAATAATTTAATTGCTGATTATTTTAAGAAAAATATCTACCCAGGGTGTTTATCTATCCTTTGTGCAATCGCAGATATTGGGGCATCAGGCAGCGAGGTAGCTTGTTACAGCTAACATGAGAAACTAGGAGTTTAAACCCCCTCCACTCCTAAACTTCAAGTCACCTTAATGTCTGCTGTTAAAATTAAAACTGAATATTTTGGAGTAGCATAAAATAAATTGAATTTACTATTAAAATATATAATACACACAATAGTAGACTGGTTGTATTATTCATTGCCATTCATTAACATTTTCACATTTCATTCAGTAAAATCCTCACTGTTTTAATTTACTTAGAGCTCATGCAGAATTCAGGACTAGAATGAAGCAGAAACCACTGGGTTTTAGAGCAGAATTTATGTTGTTTGCTGACAAGTACACTAAGCCTTGATGATGTCCAAGAAAGTGGAGCAACTCTGTCAGGAGCTGGGCATTAGGAAGTTTTGTGGACATATATGTTCTGGGTTTATTGGCTTTTTGATTGCTGTTGCGATGAGCACTGGGAGACAAGGGAGGAGACTGATATTCACTTGCAATCCAGCTGGTTGAAATCTGTATGTGCCCCATGATTTTCACAAAGGGTTTTATAACTTTTTGTAGACTAGGGCAACAGCTAATAATAACTTTATCCTGGGTCTCGTGGTTTTCAATGCAAGGTCAATGACCAACAGTCATCTGTGATTTAAACCTGTCTTTTTTGCTTGTTATTAAAGGAACCAGCAAGATAATTCAGATGGTTCTCTACTGGTGCAGCTTTCTCTGGTGAAGGACTTGGTTCAACATGAGACTAGAACGGGAGGAAAGGGAGCGTGGGTGTGCTCTTTGCATCCTACTGTGTCCAATTGTAAGTCTGGATTTGACTGGTTGTGTTCAGCTAACATTAATTTGGGAATTTTGGTAATGTAAAGACTGTCCTACTAATCCACAGGATTCCTGACCATACTCGTTGATATAATGACAGGTTTCAGAGTAACAGCCGTGTTAGTCTGTATTCGCAAAAAGAAAAGGAGTACTTGTGGCACCTTAGAGACTAACCAATTTATTTGAGCATGAGCTTTCGTGAGCTACAGCTCACTTCATCGGATGCATACCGTGGAAACTGCAGCAGACTTTATATATGCACAGAGAATATGAAACAATACCTCCTCCCACCCCACTGTCCTGCTGGTAATAGCTTATCTAGAGTGATCATCAGGTTGGGCCATTTCCAGCACAAATCCAGGTTTTCTCACCCTCCACCCCCCCACACAAATTCAGTCTCCTGCTGGTGATAGCCCATCCAAAGTGATATAATATATAATTGATATAATGCCTGTACTGGTTTTCGATTCACCCAGTTATTCTTCTGCTTATTGCACCATGCCGATGGTGACTGTTTCATTATTTTTGGCTCTTACTCTAACCATGGTACTATCTCATATGGCTTCTAGCTTTATTTATGTGAAAGCACATAATTTGAGAATCGACATAGGAAGTGTGGTAATTAAATTCTTGTCATGGGTAGAGTACCCTCAGACTAGTGTCCTTGACCAAAACTGCCTGCTAAGAGCACAGAGAGTTTTCGATGTCTCTAAACCTGGCTGTGGCAGGGACTTGGTAAGTGTTTTTTCTAGTACATCATCTCATCTGCAAAAGTCTGGCTCAGCAGAACTGTTCCGTGGGAGGGTGAGCTTGGTAGATCAGGACAGGCCCCACTTGGCAACAATCTCCTGTCACTGTGAATTTTCTACCCCTTAAGGCTTGACCGCAGCATGATGGGTTGGCTGCCATATCAAAGCGGGAGAAAGCCTCACAGGAAGTGAGGACGTGCACGGTGCGGTACTCTCAAGCCCGAGGCCCGGCTTGGCCAGGAGCCCGTCTCTAGCTTCACCCAGCACCAGCTGCTTCAGAGGAAGGTGTAGGGCACCCCAAAGTGGGTGTGACACTAATGGCATCGCCTGGCCCTGGAGGCGCCTTGTCCGGAGCCTGGTGGCAGCCAGCATTGGCTCCTGTCCTGAAGTGTGAGGCTTGACATCCCTGGCACGCGTAACCCTGGCACCACTCCCAAGGCTGGGCCCTTCCCTGCCTGGCATAGCAATCTCCAGGCTCAGAGCAACCAGTGGGGCTTTTGAAACCTTGCCTCCCCTTTGTGGGGGTTGGTAATACATCAACGACAGGTTTCAGAGTAGCAGCCATGTTAGTCTGTATTCGCAAAAAGAAAAGGAGTACAAAATGTTTCCCACGTCCCCCTTTTGGGGTGAATTGGTACAGCCTATTACCCCCTGCCGCTTTAGGGAGTTGGTATGCTCCAGCTCTCCTTTTCCCCTCACAGGGGTCAGATGGTAACAATCCGCCTATTGAAGGGAAGCCTACAAGCAAGATGGCGAGACTACTGCTTCCTGTCGTGGACGTGTTCTGCTCGGAATACGCAGTGCGTCACTTCCGACCCCCTTTCAGCGAGCCCGTAGAGTTTTGGGCGTGGGCGCGCGCCCCCGTCTGGTCCCCCTCAGGGCTCGCGGCGCGGTCGGGGGCCGTTGTGGAGCGTGGTGTAGGCAGCGGCGCCGGCGGTTTATCTGCGAGTGCGGCCGTGGGAGGTTGGTGTCTCGGGGGCCCGCTGGGCGGGCTCCGTGTGGAATGTTCTGGAAGGGGCGTCTCCTAGCGGGAGCCAGCCCGTGCCGCCGCGGCCAGGGGCGCGGGAGGGCAGCTTCAATGGGGTGTAGGGTGGGGCATTATGGAAGGGCCCTTTGGGGCGGTGATGCGCGGGGCTGAGGGGGCCACTGTGGGAGAGGGTGGTGGGGCACTGTGGGAGGGGGTGTCAAAGCTGGTTTGGGATTTCAGTGGCCCTACGTCATTGGCCCCATGTCATTGCCCCCATTAGCACACCGGGTTTACCCTTAGTGGGGGCAGCCCCCACACTGCACCACCCCCACCGTGGAGGGGTTTGTAATGATCATAGCTGATGGAGCTAGGGTGCGACTGCATCCCCGCGTCGTCGTCCCCCCCCCCCCGGCTTTCAGTGGTTTCCCTTATATGCAGGGTTTACAGTTTGATTCAATGGCTTTGAGCACCCCCACTATAGTAATCGCTCCAGCGCCCTGGTAGTAATAGTTCCTTTAAAAATGGTAAGTTTGAGAGCAAATCTGTCAAGCCTCTGAACGTGGCACATCTGACCTGCCAGCTGTAATATGGCTGGGCCTGTTGGTAAAAGACTGAAAATAAAGGACTGGAGATTGTGAAGGCTGAAGAGGTTTCTCTCCATTCTTCCTATTCCTGGATGAGAATCTTGCTGGAGACCCCTCTTGCTGGACTGGACGATGGTTGCTATGTGAAGCTTGGCCCTACTCCATACTAAAATTTCCTACCTGTACTTCAGTGCCAGTGAGAACACTGTTGTAGAGAGGTCACAGTGTAACCACCATGTCATTTAGTGCTGTTCTGATACAGGCTAGGACTAGGTGACACAATAGTCAAAATGCTTGCTGTCGGTCTATGCTAGAACTACTGTTGGTGAAGTTGCAACGGTGGGAAATCCTAAGAAAAAGCACAGTCTGTACACAGCATTAAGAAAAATAAATAGTCTTTATCCAAATTAGTTCACTATCAACAATACTTTTGGTGGTGTGTATGTGTTTTTAAAGGAAACCAGTGAGGTCTGGACACGTACATCATCTTAAATAAAAGCTAACAGATGGGTGTTAGCTTTATTGGGTTGGCTTTCTTGATTAATGTTAAGTAGATTTCAAGAATTGTCAATTCTTAGATGGTTTCTGTTCTTTTGCAGGCCTTACATCAAGTTTTAAAAATGTCGTATATGCTTCCTCACTTACACAATGGCTGGCAAGTAGACCAGGCCATTCTTTCAGAAGAAGACCGTGTGGTGGTCATCCGATTTGGACATGACTGGGATCCAACTTGTATGAAAATGGATGAAGTGTTATACAGTATTGCTGAGAAGGTAAATTTGGATTGTTGTTTGTGATAATTGTATATTTCTGTTCAGCATCTGAAATTGCGTGTTCTTTTTAGTCTAAGGCAGTTTCCAGGCAATAAATCCAACTTGTTCAGTTTCCTTAACAAGCTATGCCTACATTGAATGAATGTGAAACAGCCATCTGCTTTCATGGCCATCTGAAATAATTACCCACCATGTTGTTTAATGCTTGATTGAATGGAAACAGTACTACTATATTCTAAAACTGAGCATCTGTCCCTGAAAATATTTTTCTTTTCTGACTGCTGATAGTTTAACATCTAATAATCTAGGCCATTCAGAAGGAAACAAGTTTCATTAATAGCACTGGTATGAACACTACAGGTAAGATTGAGCCAGCATTGTCACTTCATACTCAGAATGTGTAATATTAATACACTAGCAATTAGAAGATTCATTGGAATAGGTTAAAACATTTAGATGTTTTTAGTTTGGCATATATTTTTATTTTTAAAATGTAAAATCTTAAAATGCATGGGAAGAAATGCACTTATAGACCATGCTCAGCCTTGGTTGAAATGGGTGCCACTGCACTGGCTTAATTAGAGTTTGCACTTGGTTATACCAGGGCTCAAATTAATTTTAATCTGTACATATTGAGCCAAGCTCCTGAAGCTTTCTCAGATGGCAATGATACCCTGTGACAAACAGATCACCCATTTAAGCATCTTAGATACTGAGGAAAAATTAATACACCGGACCCTCGCTAGAACATGCATCTATATAGCGCGAACTTGCATATAGTGCGGTTGTGACCATGAATCCCAAATTTAATTACTTTAATTGAAATTCATTTTAACGCAGTCCCCTCTAATGCGGTACCGCGCATGAATCCCATGTTCTAGCGAGGGTCCAGTGTAATTGTTTACATAAATATGTGATTGGATATATTTTATCCTTTCATGTTCTCCCAGATAACGTTATTGCGTAGTAGTACAACTAGACAGAAATCTTAGCAAATTATTTGTTGGTTAAACCTCAGAAGAAAAAGTGGGAAACTCAAATAAAACAAGAACCTAGCCAAAAAGACTACTGTGAATTAATGTTTAAATGGCATTCAACGGTTGTTTCCAAAATCGTTTGTACAGTTCTCTATGTGCTGTAACCTGATGTGAAGCTGTTTCTGTGGCAGTCATTTCTTCTCAATGGCATTCTTAAAAAATTACACTTCTCTTGTTCATTTCAGTGTTGTTGAAGACATCTGGTAAGGCAACTGTGTACATATCAAATATTGAGCCATAACAGGACTTAAGCTAGGAGGATGCTTTGACATTTCTTCACCACAGCTTCTTTGCATTTGTTTGTCTTATGTTTACTTTTAATGTTGTGGGAACTGATGGATTATACACGGGAATACTATTAGTATTTATCTTTGGCAGGACTCTTGGCAATTTGGCAGACATATTGGCATTTAAGTTTTTATGAGGGGAAAAAGAACAATGTAACTTTTTATTTAAAAATCTCCCTCTGCAGAAATGGCAGGTTAAAGGGGGAGATCCTTCCTCATCCTCTTGCTTACGAGCCATGTTTGGATCTCGCAGCTGTTTTAAAGAGTGAGTAAAAGTTCCAATTGTACAGGTGTTTATAATCTAAAGCAGGGGTTCTCAAACTTCATTGCACCACAACCCTCTTCTGACAACAAAAATTACTACAGGACCCCAGGAGAGGGGACAGAAGCTTGAGCCTGCCCAAGCCCCACCACCCCGGGGGTGTGTGTGCAAAGCTAAAACCCCACTGCCCCAGGCTGCGGGGGCCAAAGCCGACGGGCTTCAGCCCCAGGCAGGGGGCCTGTAACCTTAGCCCCACCAGCCAGGGCTGGAGCCCTTGGGCTTGGGCTTTGGCCCTGGGCCCCACAAGTCTAAGCCAGCCCTGGCAACCCTATTAAAATGGCGTTGCGACCCACTTTGAAGTCCCAACCCACAGTTTGAGAACCGCTGATCTAAAGCATAGTACAAAATGTTGCCATGCTGTAGCTGCATGCTACATTTGAAGAAAATGTAGCTCTATTTCACACTTAGTACTGAGGTGGAACATTTTTTTTTTTAAATTTGCAGCATGATTTTAGGAAGTAGTAATGTATCTGTACTTTATAATCAATGTGGAGTTGGACTGTATTGACCTGACTTGTATTTTGGCAAGAGAAAACCGCCAGAACATAAAGTAGATTGTTCCCACTAAAATATATCCTTGTTTACAATTGAAATAAGCATTCATTTCAGTGCAATACATACCGAAAACTTTAGAAAGTTTAACAAGAAATAATGTTTCCAGTTTTTCCAGAGCAAAAATGTAAGAATACTATACTTATAAAATACCTTGAAAATATCTCAAATTATTTTTTGCAGTACAGAACACTGTTTCAGAGGCGGCCTGTGATTCCTGGAAGCTCATCCCCAGGGATACAGAGCTTTGGGTGCTAAATTTTTATATAATTAAATACAAATATTTAAACGATATTTACAGTAAAAAGCTAAAACTTGTCTAAAAGTAAATACCAAAAATCAGACAAACCTCAAATTGGAAACCTTTATTGTATGCATGACATTTGGTAGAGAATCACTTGGTCTCTGGCAAGTGATGACTTGAGATGACTGGGTCCATTGCTTTGCATCTAACCAACCATGGTTGAAAGGCACACTAGCAATGGCATCTACTCAAGAAATGGCCACTTGTCCCTGTGCTTCTACTCGGAGGCAGGCAAAAGCTACAGAGACAGTTAATAGGCAGAGTAGGGAGGTTAGAAAAGTGTAGTTGTTGTTAAAGCTGGTGGTATTTGCCAATCATTAAGATAAGCATACTCTTTTAAAATCACTTCGTAATTTTAAAGCCAGGAAAATATTGATTAAATTTAAAGCTTATATGTCTAATAACTAGAGCTGTCAATTAATCTCGGTGAGCTCACGTGCTTAACTGAAAAATATTAATCATGTTTAATCACACTTTTAATCGCACTGTTAAACAATAGACTATTGAAATGCATTAAATATTTTGGATGTTTTCCTACATTTTCAAATATATTGATTTCAATTACAACATAGAATACAACATGTACAGTTCTCACTTTATATTATTATTTTTATTATAAATGTTTGCACTGTAAAAATGATAAACAAAAGTAGTATTTTTCAGTTCACTTCATACAAGTTGTATAGTGCAGTCTCTTTATCATGAAAGTGCAATTTACAAATGTAGATTGTTTCGTTTTTGATTAGTTATGTAAAAAAAATAATGTAAAACTTTAGAGCCTACAGGTTCACTCAGTCCTTCTTGTTCAGTCAGTTACTCAGACAAACAAGCGTATTTACATTTACGGGAGATAATGCTGCACGCTTAGTATTTCTAATGTCACCTGAAAGTGAGAACAGGTGTTCACATGGCACTTTTGTAGCCGGCATTTCAAGGTATTTAAATATCAGATATGCTAAACGTTCATATACCCCTTCATGCCTCTGCCTGAAGAGACATATGAATCTTTAATTCAGCTGGCACATAAATATCTTGCGACGCTAGCTACAACGGTCCCATGCCAATGCCTGTTCTTACTTTCAGGTGACATTGTAAACAAGAAGCAGGCAGCATTATCTCCTGCAAAAGTAAACAGACTTGTTTGTGTGAGTGATTGGCTGAACAAGAAGTAGGACTGAGTGGACTTGTAGGCTCTAAAGTTTTATGCTGTTTTATTTTTTTGTAATAATTCTACATTTGTAAGTTCAACTTTCATAATAAAGATATTAGGTGAATTGAAAAATACTGTTTTTACAGTGCAAATAGTTGTAATAAAAAATAGTGAGCACTGTACACGTTGTATTCTGTGTTTTAATTTAAATCAGTATATTTGAAAATGTAGAAAATATCCAAAAATATTTAAATTGTATTCTGTTATTGTTTAACAGTGTGATTAATCGCAATTAATTTTTTTATTGCTTGATTAATCACGATTAATATATTGTTAATGCTTGTGAATTTAATTCAAAAGCACATTCCTCACCCAAAAAATTTTTCTTGGGTCTTTTTTCTCCCTTAGACCTTGATACTCATGTTTAGCTCCTCCTCTGCTCTCCTCCGCTTTCTTTTAGGACTGCGCAAAATTTCCCATTAAGTCCCCCGCAAATTACCCTATGTACCTCTTAACTGTCACTCAAGATCTGACAGAAACTTCCACCTCGCTTTGGCTTGTTAGTACAGATCTCCAATATACTTGTATGAAAACCATGTAACTTGAAGCTATTTTAAAAACAGTTTCCAGCTAAAACAATTTAATTGGCCACAGTACACCATGTCAAACTTTTTTAAAACTGTCCTCAAGAGTAGATCCTAATTGCAAGCTGGTTTTGTCAGGTTGTTTAACTTGTTATCTAAACTGTGTTAAAACAGCTTCAGGCTAAAAGTTTTAGGTTAGTGTAGACTGGGTGTTAGCTATTGTAATGCTTGCAGGCATATGGGTTTTTTTTCTGCTAAGGTATTGTAAAGGGCATTAGGAAGAAAGACATTGGAAGAAAAGTGGGATTCACTTTTTCTTTTGTCTGATGTAAAGCCTTGAGCCAGTAAATGGGAAATAATATTGTATAGCTGAAAGTTGATCTTGCTGAGTTATATGAGGGGAAGTAAGTGGAGAAATATACGGAAGGGACCTACAACTTTTCTTATCCTTCTAGTCATGGACCAGTTATAAGAAATGGCTTAATACTGGTCCACCAAATATTTCTAGCCCTGAGAAGTATTAAAATGTTAGCCATATTTAAGGTTCATCATCTAACCATAAACTTTTTTGGATATGTTTGTTGAATAATGTAAAACTATATTAGCTTCACAAAATAAGTTGTTATATGTACTTCTGCCTGGGTTCCCTCACTACAGGTGCGATAGGCTTTTAGAATCTACACTGCTGCTGTATTCAACAGGAACTTCAATGGGCCATTGTAGTTAAGTGGAGAAAATATCCAATTTTTTTTCCCCCCAGTCCACATATGCTCCACTCAACTTCATTGGGTGTCGTAGCTTTTCTTGAATATAGAAGAAGACCCTATTACACTAGCAGTGTTGGACATGGATGGCCTCTCAGACTTTGCTTGAAGAGAGAAACAGCGAATGTGTAGATATTCCCTCTTACGGGGATTATTGAAGTTCTATATAGTTATTCAAGAACAAAAATATCAAAAACATAGATCTGAGAAACACCAAGATAATGGTCTTGCTTCCCTGCATATTCTCCACATCTTCCATTTCAGAATGATGATGGTGCACGGTACTCTTAACTCCTAAAGCTTAGAATGAATGCTTATGCTTCTTGAAGTCAGTTTTCAGATGGTATACGGTACTGGTTTTAGTGTTAACAGTTCTAATAAGGAGCCACTAAAATCAGACTGAAATTAAAAAGTGAGTGGAGGAAGACAAGTTGGCAGCAGAAAGTGGCACTTGAGGTCTGACACCTTGCAAACCTGGCCAGTAGTATTCTTTTTTCCAAACTTTGGAGTCCATGGAACATTTAATCCCCAAGCGCTAAAAGGAAATAGTTTTGGAGAAGTCCCATTGATTTACTGCAGGGATTTTTACGTAGTCAGACTTTTTTTATTACACTTGAATGTGTGTACAAAGATTTCCATTCACATTTTTATAGGTGTCTTCACTGAACACTTTTAAACTGTAAAGAGTCTCAGATTTATCCTTTTTTACTTTCCTTGAAAAAGTAAATGTTTAAAAAATTCTGCAAATGTTATCTGTCAAATAAATGTGGAGGCTCCAGCATGGCATTGGGGAGCACAGGCCACTGGCTGCACAGAAGTGGGAGATCACTGTGCAGCTCCCCTCCCAGGACACAGATTCAACAGTGAGGCTACACCCAAGCCTGACACAGCGAAAGGACTGGGCCTGCCCCAGAAACACACCAGGGCCCTGCCCCTCTGTGCCAGGTGCACCAGGTGTCGGCAGGCATGCTCAGCAAGGGATGATCCAAGTGGGGGGGGGATACAGGGGTGGGTTGAGAGGGTTCTGTGTGGGGCAATCTGGGGGTGGGTGGCTCGGGGGGGGAGATGTGGGTGCAGGGGGGATCTGGATGCACAGGGGCTAGTTATGGGGTTCTGGGTGCAACAGTAATGGGACTCTGCAGGAGGGTCCAAGTTAAGGTGGTTGGGGCTCAGTGGGGTGGGGATCTGGGTGCGGGTGGCTTGTCACGGTGGTCCAGCTGCAGGAGCAGGGGGCTTGCCCGGGGCGTTTTGGGTGCGTGGGGAGGTGAGGCTTGGTGTCAAGGTCTGGGTTTGAGGGGCTCTGGATGCACGGGGGTGGGCAGATGGGGGAGCAGCTCCCTGTACAGTGATCCCTCGCTCTGCAGCTGAGGAGCAATGGGCACAGGAAGCGCAGGAAAGGGGGAGTTTGCAGAGCTTCCTAGAGCTGGGAGAGAAATCTGGGAGTGGGTCTGACGCGGCCCTGGATGCCTCACAGGGGAAGAGGAAGTCCTCTCATTCCCAGCCCAGCCGGGTCTAGCAGCTGAGCCCAGTGCAGGGTGGGAGCCACCAGCTGGGTCTTCCCCAGTTCTGCCCCCTCCCCCACAGTGATTTACCTCTCTGCTGGCTGCCCTGGGCACCTGAAACATACTGCTGGGGAGGATCGCATGACTGCTGTTGTGGCTTTCCTTTGCTTCCCCATCAGAAAGTCATTTTCTGCCGGGAAGCAAAGAAATTGGGTGCTATACATTCCGCTTATGCGAGGTGGCACAGAATTTCCCCAGGAGTAAGTACCTGTGTCTGATTATAAACTCAAGTATCTTTTACTGGAATTAGAATTGTGCCAGCTGCAATTGTCTTTAAGTATAGTTGTAGCTGATGGGGTACTAACATGATTTGCTTTTCCAGTATTATATTTATTTTCTTCTCTGGTTTGAGGTAGTTATGTTAAAGTTAGTGTTTAGTGTCTTGTTCTCACATCTGACTTCTAGATAGGCGCCACTATGCTGAAACGTTAGGGAACAAGTTTTATACTCTAAACAGTGGTCTCCAAACTGCATGGCATGCCCCCTTGTGGGGCGTGGAGGAATCTGTATGGGGGAGGTGTTGTGGCAGGGCCTGGGCCAGCTCCCAGAGGGGAGTGGGGAGAGAGTGCCACCCAGCCCCACTTTGCCCTCAGACCAGTTGCAACCCCAGCCACAGCTCCACTCCCCCCGACCAGCTCCACCCCCAGCCTCAGCTCCACTATGCTCCCTGCTCTGCTCTCAGCCCCAGCTGCAGCTCCACTCTGCTTCAGCCCCAGGCCAGCTCTGCGTTCATTCCCGCTCTGCCTTTAGCCCCAGGTCCTTCCCCATCTCCAGTTCTGCCCCCAGTTCCACCTTCAGCTGAAACTCCTCTGCTGAGCCAGTAACGGAGTAGGGGCACAGACAGAGTCCATTACTGGAAAGAGGAAGTGCAACAGGAAAAGTTTGGGCACCTGTGCTCTATATAGGAACATTTGTTGTATGTATTGTATTAGTGCCTAAGAGCCCCAGTTGTTGACCATGTCCCATTGTGCTGGGTGCTGTAGAAACACGGAACAAAAAGATGTCCCAAAGAGCCTTGAATCTAAGGAGCGTGGCTAGTGATTCCAGTGTTCAAATGCTGTAAAGCACTGAATTCTAATTAAAAACCTTTTCAGAATTGAAACAAAGGGCATGGAGAGAGGAAAAGAAGGCATTCTGGATTTAGTTCCTGACTACCTCAGATTTCATGTGTGATTTTTGTTCAAGTTGCTAAATGCATGTGTACTCAGGCCTCCATTTATAAAATTAGTACAACAATTTTCTTCCAATCTAATGCTGGGAAGGTAAGTTCATTAATGTTTGGGAGGTGCTTAGATTATGGTGATAAGATCTCTACCAAAGTATGTATAATGATCAAAACAATCTCATTTTCAAAGTGAGATTCAGCTAATATTGTTTATTGAATATTAACTATGTAAAATTTCTCAGTTTTGTAAAACAAAGAAAAGTTAATATTTGCACCCTCAGTGGCTTCCTCTCCTAAAGTGTGAGGCCATTTGGGTCCCTTGCTAATGACCTACAAAATTTTGTAGTTTATATTCTATAGGAGCTGTAATTGCTCAGTTCATTTAAATAGAGGAAATATCAAACGAACTTAAATTAAGCCACTCCTATAGTAGGTGCGATAGTATTTCTTGCATTGAGTAAAAATTAATATTTTTGCATGTAAAAATATTTTACTTATATTTCTTAATATTTTAATGGTATTCTTTTGTACTTCAAAAATAGAAATGTTTGTGCTTGTGCTTTGATTCATAATAAATTCTACCTTTTGCAGAAATGCTCTTTGTTTCATGAAAGTATATTTTAAAAATTGTGGACAAAGTGATCTCAAGGTTAGCCAGACACTGATATTTTATTCAAGGACTAAATTTAGTGTGTCCTAAGAGTTTTAGGTTTTTGCTGACAAATGTGCATGGTAGAAATTTCCCAGCAGGAGAATTGCACATGAGCTGTTGGTATTGTACATGTCAGTCACCTGGTAGTTCTTACAGAAGCAGCAGTAGAGTGAAAATAATGTCTTAGTTTCACTGTGCTGGAGAAGTCTTTTCCTGCAAAATCAACCTGGAAGCAATCAGTTACTTCAGAAGATTATCTAATTTGATCTTATAAATACAGTTAACTTCATAGGTAATGTGAACTGAGTTCTTGGGGCTGACTATATGTACACAGACTTTGAGGTTTGATACTGTGTGTCTAAATAGAAATTTACTTTTTTGACAGACATTTGGATTATGATGTATACCAAATAGCTTTGTCACTTTGTACATGAATGAAAAATCAAGGTACTTTCTTAAAGTACCTACTGTTATGTATGCATTTGCAGACTTTTAAAATGACTAATTGCTGTTTACACTAAACAAAAAAGTGCTTGCCTGATACTGCATAATTCTGTATTGTTTTATTTGTTAACATGTTATATAATTTCTGTTTAATCATATTTTGTTTTCCAAGTTGTACTTGACAGAAAATTAAATAGTTAAAAGTACTTGAAAAATATTAAGCTTGTTACAATCTAAGATTTTGCAAGTATTACCTTTTAGAGAATGCAAAATTTGCCTAGTTATGCATTGAAAAGTCAGGAAACAAAAATATAAGGGTGTTTGCACTACATTTAACTCTTCCCTGTTATACATGTGAGTTACAAAAGCAAGCAAGTATATCATATAAACGTTTCTCAAAACTGTGGTGTTTCTGCAACTTAAAAATAGATGCTACATGTGTATCTAATCCTTGTGTATGTGCATATTTTCATTATCATTGTCCAGTATGTTTAGTGACTTAAATGTTCATATCAGTTCTCCTTCTTTTCAAGATAATTTTATTAATTCGCTCAGAGCCTGTGGACTGTACATTTTCTTTTCAACTGGAGCATAGCTTTCTTCAGCAATTTAAGAAATTAACCATGAATTTAGTAAGAAAACCCATTTCAAAATGTACGGTGCATGTACAAAGTGCAATCTTCAGTTCATAATAACTCTTCAAAATCAAATCCTACTTTTGTCAGAGCTCTCAAAAGTATTACTCAATGAGGAATATTTACATGCCAAATTTAAACTTTCTACCCCTGCCATTTGGACTTCATAGATGTCCAAAAAGCCTGAAGGTTTTTTTTTTAATTCTGAAGTTTAGTGTTTTTTTTCCCTACTGTTCTATTAAATAATAGCTAACCCATCTTTGCTCAAACTTTTTAAAAAAAAAACTTTCTGCTTTGGACACAGACAAATTATGGAAAATTTCAGCTTTTTGGGTGAAAGTTTCTGGAAGTCATAAGCAACTGAAAATTAAGCATTTAAATTCTAACCCTTCAGCAACCTTAATGATAGCATTTGCTAGCGCTCTGACCTTAAATATTTATAGGGTCAGATATATAATTGAGAGGAAGGCACAACAGAGTGTGACTTAGTCACTATTTTAATACATACCATTTTTCTGTTACTGGATGTGAATTCCCTTTCTCAATAAGATGTCTTGTCTGTATTATTTTAAAATGTATTTATTTTTCAAACTTTTAAGAGCGAGTTAGAAATGGCAAAAGGGAATAAATATTTGCTTGACTTAGTTATGAACATCTTGCAGCATTATTATTGCAATAACTTAAGCATATTTTTTCTAAATCTGTCAAAATTCTATAAAAAGATCAGTCATTATATAGTTATTAAAGGCTTGCTAGTGTATTTTGCTCTGTTTACAGTCATTTTAATTTTGTTTCTTCTGTTCAGGTAAAAAATTTTGCTGTTATTTATCTTGTGGATATCACAGAAGTACCAGACTTCAACAAGATGTACGAGTTGTATGATCCCTGTACGGTCATGTTTTTCTTTAGGTATGCCTTATTTCTACTGTATAATTTAATTTGGTGTATTGTGGATTACATGCTATAATTAAGGGCAATGTATTGTATGCCTTTTATATATGCTCTTGTATTTTTTTAAAAAATATTTAAGATGGTATTGTACTTATGTACAAGTAATTGCATTCAAGTTCAGTGTGGCTCTTCCCCAATTAATCTAATAAATCTTAACACCTTGTATCAATTCTTCAGTAATGTTGATACCCTGACCCATTTGCCACTTAGCACTTCCATTCCTGAGAATTAAAAATAGCACCGTTATGAACCAAGATGATATTGCAAGTAAAGCCTGGTCTACACTAGCAGTTAAGTCAGTAATACTGTGTCGCTCAGGTGTGTGAAAAATCTGCAGCCCTGAACAATGCAGTTAAACCCACCTAGCACCCAGTGTAGACAGCGCTAAATCAAAGGGAGAATTATCCTGTTGACCTAGCTACCACCCATCAGGGAGGTGGATTACCTACCTTGACAGAAGAACCCCTCCCATCATCATTGGTAGGGTCTTCAGTGAAGTGCAGCAGTGGTGTTGGTGCAGCATTTTAAGTGTAGATGAACCCTAAGATCCTGACTGAATTTTCACTCTAGTGCCATATTCATCTCAAAGCACAGTGGGAAGTTTAAATGGCATTGTTTTATATCTTAATGTGTATTAACATATGCCATCTGGATAATTTTCCTCACATTAGACCTATTGAAGTCAATGGAGTATTTTTCATTGGTTTGGAGGAGGCCCATTGCGCACAGGAAGTGTTACTGCATTCGCCTCTCAAGCAGAGGTTTTAAAAAAGCATTCTGAGCTTTTTTCCTTCCTGCTACCCAGCTGCACAGAACACTGTACCTATGAAATCAGCAGTTTTGCATGTTTGAATCTGCACAGTAGCTGATTTTAGATGTTAGATTTACAGAAACAAGCCCTAAATATAATTAAAATATTTACATTTAAAAATCAAATGTTAAGTTTATAACAATATCCGTATCTCATAGTTGAAATGTCTTATGTTTCCTAGAGTGATAGAACTGCTAAACTTTTTGCATTCGTTCTGTATTTGCTTGACATTTTGAAGTGTGGCAACATTTAAAGACACTGCCAACATAAAATTAAATCTTTACAGTAAATTACTAACACCTCAAATTACTTGTGCTTGTACTTTTTGGTTTCTTGGGGAAATAAAAGTACACTGATCCACTTCACTTTGTTCTCATATACTAGCACAATATTTGAGTTCTTGGCACCATAGGGAATTTCAAATTTAAATTTCTAAGAAATAAAAAATACATCTCGTTCACATGCTAATTAAATAAACAACAGATAAAATATTCATAATAGATAACTATCCACATTATTCAGTTCTTGAACCACTAGGTCTACTTCTAATTGATAACATCTGTTAAACGACAAATACATCTAGAGCTTTTTAGAAAGGGACTTTGTTCAGAAATGTTACTTTTTTGTGGGGGAGGCGGGGGGGGGAACATGAAGATGCTATTCCTCAGGATAAACATAAATCTTTATCTTTTTATTGTAACTTTAGGAACAGAAAAATACTATTTTAAAACAGGTGGGCTTTCAACCTGAGTATGACAATAACAAATGTATTTTGCCATTTAGTGTAATACCTATTTGCTGACCTACAGGGATATGGTAGAAGAGTTACATATTGCAGGGTGCTTGAGTCCTGTGAAATATTATGAGAGAGTAGTTTAGCATATTGACCTGTTTTTTTTTCTTTCCTCTTAAAGGAATAAACACATCATGATTGATTTAGGTACAGGTAACAACAACAAGATTAACTGGGCAATGGAAGACAAGCAAGAGATGATCGACATTATAGAAACCGTTTATAGAGGAGCTCGTAAAGGTAGAGGTCTCGTGGTGTCACCAAAAGACTATTCTACCAAATACAGATATTGACATTCTGTGACACTTGCCCTTTCTCTTTTAGTCCACCTCCAGATACACATAATTATCCTTTGTATATAAAAGTTGATTTACATTTTTTTATTATGAACCTGTTTTGAACTCTTATTTAAAAACTTTGTAAAATTTCATTTGAAAAAATAGAGAGGAAGTCTGGAACCATTTGATTTCAGAAATGCAATAGCTGGATCATTCCTTTTGAATTAAAGGACTTTAACTCTGCAAATGTCAACCTCTCAGTATAATATATTTTTTTAACACAATTCTATTCTTAGAAAAATATGTTAAAAAAATATGACAAGTTGAAACAAATGTACATGAGAAACTTTTAGTGTAGCCTATTAATGGATAAAAAGTAGTGCTGTTATGTTCTTGCTGTTGGCTTATTATTTTTAATAATAATAAAAGTATTTGCCTTTCAAGGTACACCTCTTGAAGTTAATGGCTTGTCACTTTTGTCAGTCTCATATTCGTGGTATTTTGTTCATGTCTGGTAATGGATACCAGAAACCATTGGCACTAAAAAGAGAGGGTGAAATACTAAGCAAGCAAAATTCTCTGGAAATACAGTTGTTGCGTATCTTAAAACATTTTTTTCCTATGTTTGAAAAAAGACGCTTTAAATGTGATTTCCCCACTATAAAGTTATGATTACAGAATTGCTATTCTACAACTAAAGTTTAGACACTTATCATTGTATACACTTTTCATTATAAATCTGACTGAAAACCAGTTCTAACTAAACCAGAAAAGGTCTTTTATTTGTTTAGTTTGTGGGCAACTGCACCAGCCATTTTAAGAAATGCAGGTTTAATTGGTATTCCATGGCTTGTTCTAGTAACTCTGAATTTGTTGCATTCCCTGATCCTCAAGAACTAGTGCATATGGCTATACTTAACTATAGTGAATTATTTGTTTCCTATGTAAAAATGTATTTCTAGGTGCTATACAAAATATTAAAAATTATATAAAGTCCTGCAAATTTTCTAAGCACTGTATGAACAGGGATCCAGGGCCAAGACTATTGGACATCTTAGAAGCAGCACCACAGAAGTCCCTGCCCCACTCTCTGTGCTGGCGATTGTAGTGATTCATCTTCGTGAACATTATTTTAAAAAACAAACCACCTTTTATATTAAGAAAATGCCAAGGATAACATTAGTTATCTCAATTTAAAATATAAAATTTGTTTATTAAAATTTGAACTAAAAAAAATTCAGTTCAGGTTCCATAAATATCCTTAACTTTTCCCTGGTATCCCTGGCTAATTTCACCCTCATCAGAAACCTTTTTTTCTCATTCACTTGACCTCAAATGCATTTTCCGATTGGACTGAAACTCTGTCAGACCATTGCATATGGCCCACAGGCACACTTCCAGTTCGCCATCCTTTTGCCTCTTACCTTGTTTGTACTAACTAGAGATTCTGTGCCTTCTCATTGGGGTCCCAAGAACAACATACTGCATCTTCACCCAAATATAGTTTAGGAGCATCTCTCCCATACAACACCATTCCAATGAGAGTCAGAGAGCTCTATCTAGGCCAGTAGTTTTCAAACTTTTTTTTTTTTTTAGTGACCGAGTTGAAGAAAATTGTTGATGCCTGCGACCCAATGGAGCTGGGGCAGAGGGAGTTGGGGTGTGGGAGAGGCTCAGGGCTGGGGCAAGGACTTGGGATGCGGGACTGGGTAAGGGCTCTGGGGTGGGGCTGGGGATGAGTTTGGGGGGCAGGAAGGGGCTCTGGGTTTGGGGGGCTGGAGCAGCGGATTGTGGCACAGTGTTATGTTGGGTGGCTCCTGGTCAGCAGGGGTGCTAAGGCAGGCTTCCTGCCTGTCCTGGCACCATGGACTGTACTGCGCCCCTGAAGCGGCCAGCAGCAGGTCTGGTTCCTAGGCAGAGGCACAGAAGCAGCTCTGTGCGGCTCTCACCTGCAGGCACCGCCCCCGCCCAAGCCAGTGGGAGTGCGGAGCCGGTGCTCTGGGCAGGGGCAGTGCTTGGAGCCCATCTCCCCCTTCCCCCACCCCCTCCTGGAGCTGGACCTGCTGCTGGCTGCTTCCAGGGTGCAGCGCGGTGTCAGAACAGGTAGGGACTAGCCTGCCTCAGCTGGGCAGCACCGCAGGCGGGACTTTTAACTGCCCTGTTGGCGGTGCTGACCAGAGCTGCCGTGACCCAGTGCCTTACATTCCATGACCCTTGAAAACCACTGGCTTTGAGGAAAGACCATTACAGGGTGGGGGTGTCTTATTGCTCTTCTAGATTTGTTGGGAACTCCCGGAAAGGCTGAAGCAACCTGGCAGAAATGCTTCCAATAATCTGGGGCATGGGTATGAAGATTCTGAAGTGGTTTCAAGAACTGGGGTTTTCAGGCATCCATGTAGTTGGAAAGATCTGCAAAACTTGATTAGGTTGGTGGGAGAGTTCGCAACTGATGCTGCTCATTAAATTTTGTAATTTCTTAGATACAATGAAGTAGTTTAAGGCACTTGCATTATACTGGGAAAGAGAAGCGTCCCAGGTAATGTCAAAGATAAACATGGACTAGCACGGTTTTTTAAAGCCTGGTCAGCTGTTAACTGACTCTGGGGGTCCATCCTGGACTCTGCCTTTCACCAAATAGTTGAGAAACTAATTTTAACAATTTAACAGCTGAAAAGCAGTTGATCGTTTTATTTTTGTTCTTCCTGCTATGCTAAATAGAACTGGCTTGACCAGTTCTATTTAGAGTAGCAGGAGAGGGGTAGATGCTTAATTGATCCCTGGTTTAGTATGCTTATTTAGCTTAGCCTTTTCTTGTCCACATAGCAGGAGTGAGATAGTGTTTTAAATCATCTAGTTAGACTGAGGTGAAACTCCTGCCTTGCTTAAACCCATGTAATCCATGCTTAAATAATTTCAGCTTGTTTTGGTATTACCAAAGCAGGAGCTAAACAGATTTAGGTGATAATGAAACTGGTTTACATGTGTTTACATTAGGGATTAGAACTTGTTTAACTAGGTTGATTTTTAAATAGATTGTTAGTTTGATGCAATTTTTCTACTCTAAAGAAGCCCTCAGAAATAACTGCTTTATTTTAGTGTTACACTTTCTGAAGACTGATTTGCTGTACTTCTGCATTCCTGCTTTTTGTCTCAAGCCAGCGGAAGGGAGGTGGGGTGAAGAAGCAAGATCCATAGTAGTTTTAAGTGTGCACTCCTTCCTGAAACACTGTGGTTGAGAATGATTAACTTCTCTTCATTGGTCTTTTGCTGTTTGTTTCCTTACTAGAGTTAGTTTTGGGTGCATTCAAGAAAAGGCAGGTATAAACTACATTGTAAATATCTTAATTGGGAAATTATTTCCTAGATTGTAAATTATTTGGGATAGGGACAGTTTTCCCTTGTGTGAACAATGCTCAGTGCATAGTAAATGCTTCTGGATTACAAAAAAAGTAGCATTTTTATGAACAATATTATTTACCTACTCATACCTTTGTTTTTGTACCCTGTAAAAGATGTGCCATGAAATTTAAGTGCCATGAAATTCCATTTCCAGCAAGATATTGCCTAGTAATAGTATCATCCTTTTGGAATCTTATATCCTTGAAGTTAATTTGTTTTCTTTAATTTGTTCTGTCAAGTCTATCTTGTTAAGCAGATGTATGATAGCATTATCTCATGTTCCAAAACCTATCCTATATTCAAAATGGGATCCTTTCTGAGCTCATCCCCTCATGCTGGGGAAAGTACATAGGTGAGATATGGTTTCCTACTACAGATTGTATGGTGAGATATATGCACGCCTCAATGTTGGTATGCACTATTTTGGAAAGAGGTATGTAGCAAGACAGAAGTGACGGCTCTGTTTAAGTGCACAGTCCTTTTCTGTGTATGACTTTGATAAAGCAACTTGTATTCAGAGGTGTGCAAGTACAGAGGAATTTCCAAGATTCATCTTTGGCTAATGTCTACACTACAAGCTAGGGTGTGATTCTCCTTTTTGTGTATGCATACTCATGCTAGCTCTCACTGAACTAGCATGAGTATAAATAGCCATGTAGCCATGGTAGTGTGAGTAATGGCAGCAGAGGCAGGGCTTAACCGTGCTTAGTACAAACCCTTCTGAACCAATGGGTTCTGCAACCCATGCTAACAGGGCTACACTGCTACTTATACTTTCACTAGCTTGATGAGAGCTAGTGTGAGCGTGTTTATGCAAGCAGAGGAATTACAGCCCTAGCTTGTAGTGTAAATATATTCTGTGTACCAAAGTAGACTATATCACTCAGATAAAAATCTTATTTCAGCATTAATAGTATGGGTACATATTCTGAAAGCGAGAGAGCGAGCTTGTGCACACACTGAATCTAAGGGAGTGACAAAATAATGTGGTTTCATACACATACAATATTGTAACTGTGGAAATCCATTGCCACAAGAGGATTCAGTTATTCTGGGACTATTAAACTCAAAAACAAGGAAATTCGGAAACAAATCTAAACATTAAATTTTTTTACAAGAGCATGTTTCAGGTATTTTGAAAATGAATAGCTTTTTATTTAATCTTTATCATTTTAAAAATTACATGGCTGGGCAGGTTCATTACAGAATATATTTTTGGATTTTTGTAGTGAATATTGTACACAAATTTAGTCTCATCTCTTGATAAGATAGTGTTTCCTCTGTGGCATCTTAAGTAAAATGTGTTGTTAGTCTGATGGCCATAACTCATCTGTCCTCCTTTATTGGATCAGTAACAAAAAATGGAGACTTCATATCTTGCATGACATAATTTGCTTATATACTTTTCTTTCACTGGAGCTATTCTTTTTGATTGCTGAAATATTAATAGATGTTCTAGTTATCAGTCATGGTGCAAGACTAAAAATTTTACCCTTTGAAGTCCTTTACAATATGTGGTATTTTCACTTGAATTTTGTAGAAATACACATCCTGTTTGTAAATGAAATCTTCCTCATTCTCTATAGAATGTAATACAGATTCTGTCTGTATTTCTTGATCAGTATGTTCTCATTTTCAGTGCTGTGCAAAAAAAAAAAAATTATTTGCTTATTCAATTAATGAATATGGTTCAATATAATAGGTTTCAGAGTAACAGCCGTGTTAGTCTGTATTTGCAAAAAGAAAAGAAGTACTTGTGGCACCTTAGAGACTAACCAATTTATTTGAGCATGAGCTTTCGTGAGCTACAGCTCACTTCATCGGATGCAAATTCATCCAATGAAGTGAGCTGTAGCTCACGAAAGCTCATGCTCAAATAAATTGGTTAGTCTCTAAGGTGCCACAAGTACTCCTTTTCTTTTTGCAATATAATAGGAACATCCTTGTACAATTAACATTTTAATTTGAGATGGTGGTTTCAATGTTATGAAATATTTGTTTTTCCACAGAAATTAGGCATCAAAAGGGACAGAAGAATATAGTGTATATAATGATTTACTGCACTTCCTTGCTCTGTTTAATATGGGTTCCTTTAAATCACAAAATCAACTCATTTATCTCAAATTCAGGGATTTTTTTTTCAGATGGGTTAAAGGAAAATCATGGTAATAGAAGGAAAATATCACCAAATACTACAGGACAATTAAAGTGAGACAACTGTATAACTACTAAATATGCTGACCTGTGTTAGTTTTTAAAATTTTATTTTTATTTCTCTGGTGTCTATCCAGGGATCTAGGCGCTATACATTGATTCATCAATTCTTCAGTTACAAATTAAGGTTATTGTGATAGTTCAGATATGTGATACAAAGTCTTAATTTTTCTTGTTAATTTTAGATACAACTAGCTGTAAAATATAGTTTAAAAATGCAGCATGCTATAGTGGATGCTGTTAGCAGAATCAAATCCCAGGCATATTAAATTATTAAAAATGACCTCAACCTTTTTTTAAATACAATTTAGATTCCAAATAAATGCAGACTTACATGGCAAAATATTTTAACAATATTTGAAAATCAGGTGCTAATCTTCTCTGTCAGGATGCAAGATTACAGTATGTTCTCTTTTCCATCCCCCCATTCCCCCCCTACAATTCAGGATATAACGGGAGCCTAAACTAAGGTAATTTTAGGCACTAACTTTGCTCTGTGTTCTTGGGATGTCACCTCAGAAATCTGCTAAATGAATTCAGGATTTGAAAATATGTAGTGTAAACTTACCTAAGTTCTGTTTTTGAGTTAGTCTCAAACTGTTACAAGAGATTCCATTTAAATGCTTGATATTAAACAATCTACAAGGTGATAGTCTATTAGAATACATTGTGGATCTGGGTGTGCAGTTCCCATTAAGGGAATATATGTACTCCAAAGCATTTATTGTTGGCATTTTAGTGGAGCTTCAGGTATCAAGACCAAATGGAAAGATGTAATGCATAGGAAGCCTTCATTGTTAAAGCACTAAAAAATTAATTTCTCCAAATAATGTTCTCTATGATTTAGAGACAAATTCTTTCATCTGTGTTAAGCCTTTTCTACACCAGGACTTTGTCTACTAGTGATGTTAGACAACTGGTTCAGTCAGTGTAGTCAATTCTTAATGGGCCCTTAATGAGCTTGATATAAGAGTGATGCTGGAGTGGGAGGATAGACTCCTTCCCCTCTTCCGTTCCAACCTTCACAGTCACAAACTGTAACTCAGATGCCCACCTTTAAAAGGGATGGAGAACCTGGGCACCAAGCCTTTCTCCCCAGTAGTGTGGAAGCAGTTTACAGCATAACTACACACAACTTTGTTTTACAGAGTAACTCTCACCATCAGATCCTCATTGGTATTTTCTATCCCAGCCTGTGCCATTAGGTCAGTGACGTGCTTTTCAAGGTCATCAATACGTTCACCCATTTCTTCCAGTAAAAAGTTAAAGAGAACATTGTTATGTATAGCAAGAGTACAGTTTTGTTGACTTTCACTTCTGTGAAATGTTTACCAGTCAGAAGTTACTCTTCCAGATGACTCCATCTCATGCAAAACTGAAGCTGAAAGGAATGTTACAAAATTGCATTGCAATAAGTTTTATAGTATCTGAAAAGGGCCGTGCCCTGTGAGTGATTTGAATGCTTACTTGAATGCCTACCTACTTGGAGTTAGAACAGCTTTCTTCCTAACAGCCTCTTTTGTTTTTTTTTTGTTTTTTTGGTGAGGAATGTGCCTCAAGAAGTTGCTCTGAAAGACAGACATTATGCTGTATAACACCCTATTACCTAGGAGGCCATAGTGAATTACAGCTGCATTTACTAATGCACCTGTAAGGTCAACCATGGACAACATAAATATGCAATCAAAATGCATACAGAAGCTGAATTACAAAAATTTGGTGTGGGGAGGGGAGAATAAGAGCAGAGGTTGGTTGTTACAGCTTATCTTGTGCAGCAAGTTTCCAGGTATGTGACCCAGTTTCTGTATTGTTAATTAGTGAGAGATACCTCAGAGCCCTTTTTGTTCTCAGCTTCTTTCTTTGGGTCCAATTCTCCTTTTCCCTATACATGGAAGGCTAAAAGAAAGTTTGTCCATACTTTCTATTTGTTATGGATAATACACTAATTTAAAAAGCAGTTCTTATAGACCTCTCTTTCCTCTTTCACGGTTCTTGCCGAGGTGATTGTACCTGGCCGTCAGGATATTGCAGACAACTTGCCACCTTTTCTTATAGACTCCCATCAGCAAGAATTGCTGTACACTGGCTGGTCTTTACCATACATATATCAGCATTCTTCTGAGGAAAGGTAAAATATTTAACTATGGTACAATTTGGATCTCTGTATAAATGCATGGTTAATTGTATTTGGGATCTTTCTGAATACCAAACTGAAGTGTAAGTGTATCCAGATCTTGATTTCTCAAAGTAAAATATCAGATAAACCAACCAGGTGAAACAGTTAGTGTTTTTATATAAACTTATTTAAAATCCTACCGAACTTGCTCTATTAATCTAGTAACATACAGAATAACAAAAAAGGATATTTCTCAGAGTTAACTTTTCAGTCAAAGCTTGAAAGTTCTCCTGCAGTTGCTGTAGTAGGTTTTCTGCCTGTAAAAAATAACTAATTAAAACATCCACCCAAATCAGCAAATAATATACTGTCTTGACACTTCAGAAGAGCTTTCTATTCTGTGAAAAATAAAACATGGTGTGATAATTTCATTAACAACACTGGGCTGAAATAGAAAATCAAATTAGAAAAGCAGTGTGTGAAAGAGATGCATGGCTAAGAAGTTCATTGGATCTTATTGATGTCTGTCCTATGTATTAATGCATGAAAGAACAAATACAACTATTCTTTTCCAGATTACTAGTTACAGTTCTTCTAAGCCAATCTAGTTTCTAAGAAGATCATTCTGAGACCCAAACACAGACTGAAGTATGTACCCAACCTATGACGAATCAAGTAATTAAAAGTTGAATATATTTTCTTTGGCTTCTACACAATTATATCTCATTGTTTGTTTCCTTTATGCAAAATGGGGATACTTCTGTCATGTGGGTGTTGTGAGACTGTTTGTAAAAACAACAGGAGTCCAGTGTCATCTTAAAGACTAACATTTATTTTGGCATAAGCTTTTGTGAGTAAAAAAACCCCACTTCTTCAGCTGCATAGAGTGAAAATTACAGATGCAGGCACCTAGGGAAGTGAGAAAACAGATTGACAGAGCAAGACAAGTACCCAGAAGTCACCTACTACAGGACCGGCCCAACAAGGGAAATAATGGAACACCACCAGCCATCTCGTGCAGCCCCCCAGCTAAAACCTCTCCAGCACATCATCAACGATCTATGACCTATCCTGGAAAACGATCCCTCGCTCTCTCAGATCTTGGGAGGCAGGCCAGTCCTCGCTTACAGACAGCCCCCAACCTGAATCAAATACCAGCAACTACACACCACACCACAGAAACACAAACCCCATTGCTTCCTCTGTCCCCATATCTACTCTAGTGACACCATCAAAGATCCCAACCACATCAGCCACACCATCAGGGGCTCATTTACCTGCACATGTACTAATGTGATATATGCCATCATGTGCCAGCAATTGCCCTCTACCATGTATATTGGCCAAACAGGCCAGTCTCTACATAAAAGAATAAATGGACACAAATCAGACATCAGGAATAGTAACATACAAAAGCCAGTAGGAGAACACTTCACTCTCCCTGGACATTCTATAGCAGATTTTAAAGTAGCCATCCTTCAACAAAAAAACTTAAAAAACAGACTTCAAAGAGAAACTGCAGAGCTACAATTCATTTGCAAATTTAACACCATTAATTTAGGCTTGAATAGGGACTGTGAGTGGCTGGCTCACTACAAAAGCAATTTTCCCTCTCTTGGTGTTGACACTTCTACCCTGATTGAATTGGCCTTCTCAGCACTGGTTCTCCACTTGTAACCTAACTCCCTTCTCTTCATGTGTCAGTATATTTGTGCCTTCATCTGTAATTTTCACTCCATGAATCTAAAGAAGTGCAGTTTTTTACCCATGAAAGCTTATGCCCAAATAAATCTGTTAGTCTTTGAGGTCACTGGACTCCTTGTTTTTGTGGCTACAGACTAACAGGGCTACTCCCTGATACGTTTGTAAAGCATATTGAAGTCCTGGGGTGGAAGGCACTATAAGTGTGAAGTACTATTATTACCACTAAGGGCTTGTGTACACTGGCAATGTACAGCGCTGCAACTTGCTTGCTATGGAGTGTGAAAAAACACGCCCCCCCCAGCAAGTTTCAGCGCTGTAAAGAGCCAGTGTAGACAGTGCCCCAATGCTGGGAGCTAGGCTCCTCATGGAGGTGGTTTTTTTGGAGAGCTGGGAGAAGTCCCAGCACTGTGCCCGGCCACACATTATCTTCATTTTACAGGTGGAAAACAGGCACAGAGGGCCAAACAGGATTAGTTAAGGAAACTGTAAGTGTAAATACACCTTGGGTAACAAACTTTTCAGTGCTTTACATGTTACGTGGTGTCTCAGTAAGAGCTGCTGCCTGCCTGGGCCCTGACCTGACCCATTTTCTTGTTTAAACCCGTGCTAAGCTGAACTAGCCTGACTCTGGCTGCTGAGATGGCTGGTTTACTTGGAGGTAATTCACAAAGACTATTCTATTACCCTCCTCTTGTTGGGGAATCTCCGGTTTCTGCCAACGACTCTAACAGGGGGGGAACTCAGCGTGGGGCAGAGCGATTGCCCCCCAGCCGTGGGGCTTTAGGAAGGAGCTGCTGCTACTGTTACCGGACTCCTGGGGCTTTGCAGGGGAACCGGCACCTTCTCTGCCTTCCTGCTGCCCTGTAGCCGCTTCTGTGGGTTACTGGCAGTGACGTGTTCCCAGAGAGGGAGGCTCGCTGGAGAGCTGCAGCCCGCGTGTGGCAGGGCGGCTCCCGGGCCGTGACCCCCCTCAGCCCGGCCCGCCCTGCCTGGGACCCGCACTCACGAACTGCGAGAGGTCCTGCGCGCTCCGCGGGTCGTTGTCTGCCATCCTTGGCCGGCTGCCGCCGTGCCCCCGCGCCGGCCCCTGTCCTACTCCTCTCTCCTCCTGCGGCTGCCGCCTGCTCCCAGCTCCCGCCTCCCTGGCGCGCCAAGAGGCGCTGAGCAGGAGCCCGCCCGGGCAGAGGGACACGCGCACAGAAAGAGGCCACCGCCTCCTCGAGGGACCTGGGGTCTTGTCAGCGCCCGTCTCGCCGCAATGCCCGCAGCGCGGCGGGCCGCCCCCGCAAAGCCCTTCCTTCCCACACTTCTCACTCCACCTGCTGACACAGACTGCCAGCTATGCGCAGCCAGACACACCCTGCACACCAGCTTCCACCACTGGGCACACAGCTTGCCCCCAGGGTCACCGCCAAACACTCACAAAGGACACACGAGCTCACTGACATACACAAGAGAGGTCAGACTAGATGATCTGATGGTCCCCCTGGCCCTAACCTCTGGGAAATGGACACACACGGACACACCCTCACAAAGATTTTCACACACACACAGGAACAATGTCAGACGCCATGGACAAACATGCAGACGTTGACAAATACATGGAGGCACTGCTCAATTCTTTGTCTCTGACACACACACATGCACAGTGAATAAACACAATGCATGAGATTAGATGTTGACAGATCACCAAGCCTGGCAGTGAAACGCTAACAGACACACACACAAAGAAAAAGTATCTTGCTGAACTTTTTAATGTCAAATGATGACTTTAAAAGAGTGTTAAAAAGACTTTGCATTCCATTACTGATGTCAGCTGGAATGTTTCCTAATGAAGTACATCCTAATGACATGCATCCCACCAAGTGGGTATTCACCCACGAAAGCTTATGCTCCAATACGTCTTTTAGTCTATAAGGTGCTACAGGACTCTTTGCCGCTTTTACATTTATGTCTTTATCAGTGTTAAATTCAAATGTTTAAAAAGATAGGCCAAAATATTTTGCAAAGAGCCCTGTCCTATTTAATCAAGACTCTAAATATGAAGGTGGATATTTAGGACATTATTACAATATTTTTAAAATGAAACTAGTTATATTATAAAATTAAATAAAATAGCATTGGATATAGACTACAGTCATTTAAAATCTGTGAATTACATCCAAGTAAACCAACCATCTGAGTTATTAAATCCATTTCCTGCTAATACAAAGCAGCATAAAAAAGTGAAGTACAATGAAACGCTTTAAAAAAAGCCGTTTTAAAAAACTGTGCAGCGGGCAGATCATGCCTTTGAAAGGAGAGATTTTATTTTACTTGAGACCACAAGGAAGAAGATAGTCTCTGTAGGAAATGGCTTGAACATTGCAAAAGGGTGTGGACTTAATTAGATGGTAACTGAACTGTTGAATTTACCTTTGTTATTTGCTCAGCATAATGAATTAACGAGATTGTCCTCCACAGTGGAATTTCAGGCACTCCTTCCATTTATCATTTGAAACCTCTGGCCAATCAGGTTTTGCAGCCTTCAGAGATTCTGTCAGGTAAATACTTAGTGGAAAGTTTGGTAGGAACTTGCATTTTCCGTTGATTTATGCACACAGGATTAAGATGAATTTGTAAAATCTTGGCCACGGCTCTGTGTAATAAGATGTGGTGTAGTTTTGATACTCCATTTAAAAAAAACTGTTCTGGTAAATTTGTTTTGATAGATTTTTGTGCTAAATGGCTTTGGTTTTCTGTCTTGTAATCACGAGGTCATTGAATATCCCACAGCTGTGGTATTTCTTTCTTTAATCTCCCCACTGTATTTTCCACTGAATGCATCCGATGAAGTGAGCTGTAGCTCACGAAAGCTTATGGTCAAATAAATTTGTTAGTCTCTAAGGTGCCACAAGTCCTCCTTTTCTTTTTGTGAATACAGACTAACACGGCTGCTACTCTGAAACCTGCATAGTACAGTAACCAGTGGTTCTCAACCAGAGGTTCAGGGCCCTCTGGGGGGATGCCAGCAGGTTTCAGGGGGGCCAGCAAGCGTGATGGGCTTTAGACTCTCTAGGGCTCAGGACAGAAACTCAAAACCCCACCACTAGGGATTGCAGCCCAGGACCCTGAGCCCCACCCTCCCAAGACTGATTCCTGAGCAACTTAGCTTTGTGGTGCCCCTCTCCCCCCCGCCCCTGTGATGTGGGGCCTGAGCAACTGCCTTACTCCCTACCCCTTAACATAGAATCATAGAATATCAGGGTTGGAAGGGACCTCAGGAGGTCATCTAGTTCAACCCCCTGCTCAAAGCAGGACCAATCCCTAACATGGGCCCTGGCTCTTATATGCAGAAAAACAGTTGTTGTGACACAGGTGGGCCGTGGACTTTTTATTGCATGTTGCAGGGGGGCTCAGAAAGAAAAAGGTTGAGAACCCCTGCAGTAATTCACACTGAGGCTAAAACATTCAGCAGAGTAATAACCAAATAATGAAGCAGGGGCTTGATTTTCCGAGGTCCTGAGTAACTACAATTCCAAATGAAATCAATGACTAATATGTCTACATGATGGGCTGGGGCAATAAAATTAAACGCCTTACATTGCCTTCTCTGTGAGTATGCTGCACTGTACAAACCAGCCATGCCAGATTGTCCTGAATCACCTGTCTGAGTATTCCAAACTCTGCCAGACAGAAGGGTTTGTGTATAGTCCATGTGTTCAGTCCTAACTGTCCCAAGTGGGTAATGTGTAGTATGTCTCCCATATTATGAGTCCAAACTCTTCTGAAGGGGTTATATAGAGTACATGGGGTGTTAATGAATGTAGGGTGCTTTCAAGAGGGTTGTAATACATCACCAGCCTAAAGCAGCATCTTGTTGATTTTCCCATGGATTTTAAGCCACTCCTGGCTGGTTTGTCTCACATAGTATGAACTTCAGGCGGCTGTTGCAATTTTGGTGCAGAGCATATTTATTAGGTCTGCCTCTGTAGCTCACGAGCCCCTCCGTTTGGAGATGTGCTGGTAAGTCCCAAAAGCCTAAAAAGGTCTTTAAAGAGACAAGGTGGGTGAGGTAATATCTTTTATTGTACCAGCTTTAACAGAAGCTAAGATAATACCTCATCCACCTTGTCTCTCTAATATCCTGGAACTACAACACCACTTAGGGTGACCAGATAACAAGTGTGAAAAATCTGGACAGGGAGTGGAGGATAATAGGACCCCATATGAAAAAAAGCCCCAAATATGGGTACAATCCCTATAAAATCGGGACATCTGGTCTCCCTAACACCACTGCATATAAAAGGTCTTTAGCATAGACAGATGGCTGGCTTCCAGCGCCTTGGAACAGAAAATCATGCTGGCAGTTAGGAATTTCCAGAACTATAATAAGAAAAGGAGTACTTGTGGCACCTTAGAGACTAACCAATTTATTTGAGCATGAGCTTTCGTGAGCTACAGCTCACTTCATCAGATGCATACCGTGGAAACTGCAGCAGACTTTATATATACACAGAGAATATGAAACAATACCTTACCAGCAGGACAGTGGGGTGGGAGGAGGTATTGTTTCATATTCTCTGTGTATATATAAAGTCTGCTGCAGTTTCCACGGTATGCATCTGATGAAGTGAGCTGTAGCTCACGAAAGCTCATGCTCAAATAAATTGGTTAGTCTCTAAGGTGCCACAAGTACTCCTTTTCTTTTTGCGAATACAGACTAACACGGCTGTTCCTCCAGAACTATAATGTTCTCTTGCCTGAAAGATAATAAAACCATCGGTAGTGAAGCATAGTGAGGGGCGGAAATAGTGAGGATTTATAAATAATGTAAAGGGAATTTGTAAAGTGCATTTTACCAAGATTTTGAAGTCCTGCTGAGTAGAGCTCACAGGACTCTGAGCCAAGAAATTTTGGGTGTGAAAAAACCCAATGATAAAAAGTAGCATCTTTTGACCTTGAGTTGCTCGCTTACTGTGTAGCAGTTGCAATGTAATTTTTTTTCATGCTCAAACCATAGTGTGTTCTTTCATTTGCCTTACCAGGCCCTTCTACAGAGCACACACACACAAACAGGAGCCTTAAGGTACCTAGGAAGATGTTCTATTGTCTGATACTCAGAAAACAAGATCTACAAATTGTGTGGCTTCTTCAAGCATCAGAAAACAATAAATGCCTAGTGACATAGTTTGTAACTAATATTTCCAGTTAGAAGTCCAAGTTTCTGTAACTGGAATAAACCAGACCATCTTCTTATGATGGAGGTGGGTCCTAATGCTCTGGCTGAAGTTGGACTTGCATCAGAGGGTTTTGTATCCAAGCAAGGCTGTTAGCACATAGCTGTGCCATTAGAAAGTACTTCAAAACACATCTTTCTTCTTAATGTGTTGAAAATGGGGTCATATTCACAAGCCACTGGGGCCACTGATTGTCTGATAAGGATGCTGACAGAAAGCTAAACACATAGATGTTAAGGCAGCTAATAATCTCTGTCCAGTAGCATCCACTTAACAGTAGCTAATAGACAGTTGTCTTTTATCCAGTCTGACCTGAAACTCTATTCCATAGAAGTAGGCTTGTAGTTTGTGTGCTACTGCTGATTTTAATGCCAGAAAAATCCACTTTGTGAGAATGGATGGAGTGGTAATACTCTGCAAAAACTAATAGTATGGACACAACTATTACAGTCTGCCCAGGGGTGTGCACGAGGGGGGCAAGCAGGGACACAGCCCCTGAATAATTGGTAGGGAAACAGAACTCCTCCCGGCCCCAGGGGAAGAGCGAACTCCTCCAGTACCAGGGGTGCGGCAGGGGCACAGAATGTGCTCCTCTAAAAGCCATCACATTTTTATCCCTGTGCATGTCCCTGAGTCTGCCACACTTTGAAAAAAAAAAAACAAAAACAAAAGTGGCACCATGATGTAACTATTCAGAGAAATTGACCTGAGCCCTTCCAGGCATTTTGTGTATTTCAGTGTCCTAACTTCCAAAATTCACCACAAATCCTTATGGTTGTTGATACACTAGACAATTGTACCCAAAACTCAGGTGTAGAAAACTCATATTTAATTTCTTATGATGATTTAATTTATGGTTACCTATGGCAAAAGCAGGAATCAGTAAAAATGCAATGTAACTGAGAACACAATAGGGAACTTAAGGCAGGAGTTTGGAAGAGAAAACCAAAATGGTGGTGCAGTGATTTTTATATTTACTTGAATAAACATCCATCTTATTTAAATCAAACACAACTTCCTGTTTAGAGGCTCAGTTTAGCACCTAACTTCCACTCAGACCAAGCCCCTTTTAGTTCTAATTCAGTCACAGTCTTCCACATTCTTGGGTTCTAGTTTTGATGAAACACTTATAAAAACTGATTGAATGTTTTTTGATTGGAAAAAAAGTTACAATTTTTTCACAAAAATATCCTTTTCCCACCAGCTTTGGTTAAAAAAAAAAATCTAATTATGTTGAAGAACATATCCTGGGGGGACTGGAAGCTATAGTTATTTACTTGTACACACGCACACATACTCTCTCTGTCTTCCCTCCCCCTCCCTCTCCCTCCCGCTGGCTGAGGCAACAAACAAGGGACAACAGTCTTTATATAAGCCGTAGTAAATGTAGGAAGCATGGCCGTATTTCTCTTAACTCTTCAGAAAGGAAAATTAGAGTCATGGGACCCAAATCTGGGACAGTCTCTAAAAACAGTGAGAAAGGATGAAGGGAACTCTACGAGTGCATGAGTCTGATTTTTTTAGCGATACTGCACAACCTCATCTTTCTCTGCCTGAGTTTCCTCATATGTATAGTGGGGGTGATAAAACTTAGGGTTCAATAATGTTTGTACACAACGTCACTATATCTGATGCCCACAAAAAGTGGAGTGATCAATAACAATTTAAAATAAAAGTCTGAGTCATTCCCTCCTCTGGCCTTGCTAATGTTTCTGTCTTTCTTAGATCCTGATCTTCCAAACACAAAGTGGGAGCATTGGTTACTTGAGTAGGCCCAATGACTTAAATCAGGCTCCATGTGGATGAAGCATCTGCCTAGTTAGGGCTGTCGATAAATCGCAGTTAACTCACACGATTAACTCAATCGCAATTAATGGCAGTTTTAATTGCGCTCTTAAACAATAGAATACCAATTGAAATTTATTAAATATTTTGGATATTTTTCTACATTTTCAAATATATAGATTTCAGTTACAACACAGAATACAAAGTGTACTGTGCTCACTTTATATTATTATTTTTTATTACAAATATTTGCGCTGTAAAAATGATAAAAGAAATACTATTTTTCAATTCAATAATATTCAGTTCAATAGTATTTTTCAATTCACCTCATACAAGTACTGTAGTGAAAGTGCTACTTACAAATATAGATTTTTTTTGTTACATTACTGCACTCAAAACCAAAACAATGTAAAACTTTAAGCCTACAAGTCCACTCAGTCCTACTTCTTATTTACAGTGTCACCTGAAAGTGAGAACAGGTATTCACCTGGCACTTTTGTAGCTGACATTGCAAGGTATTTACGTGCCAGATAGTCTAAACATTCATATGCCCCTTCATGCTTTGGTCACCATTACAGAGGTCATGATTCCATGCTGATGACTCTCATTAAAAAAATAAAGTGTTAATTAAATTTGTGACTGAACTTCTTGGGTGGGAATTGTATGTCTCCTGCTCTATTTTACACGCATTCTGCCATATATTTCATGTTATAGCAGTCTTGGATGATGACCCAGCACATGTTGTTCATTTTAAGAACACTTTCAATGCAAATTTGACAAAGTGCAAAGAAGGTACCAATGTGAGATTTCTAAAGATAGCTACAGCACTCAACCCAAGGTTTAAAAATCTGAAGTGCCTTCCAAAATATGAGAGGGACGAGGTGTGGAGCATGATTTCAGAAGTCTTAAAAGAGCAACACTCCAACGTGAAAACTACAGAATGCGAACCACCACCACCACCACCACCACCACCAAAAAAAGTAAAAGAAAATCAACCTTCTGTTGGTGAAGGCGGCAAAGAGTCCTGTGGCACCTTACAGACTAACAGACATATTGGAGCATAAGCTTTTGTGGGTGAATACCCACTTCGTCAGATGCATGTACACCAACTTCTGTTGGTGGTATCTGATCAGATGATGAAAATGAACATGCGTCAGTCCGCACTGCTTTGGATCGTTATCGAGCAGAACCCATCATCAGCATGGATGCGTGTCATCTGGAATGGTGGTTGAAGCATGAAGGGACATATGAATCTCCAGCACATCTGGTACGTAAATATCTTGCAACACCGGCTACAACAGTGCTATGAGAACACCTGTTCTCACTTTTGGGTGACATTGTAAACAAGAAGCGGGCAGCATTATCTCCTGCAAATGTGAACAAACTTATTTGTCTGAGCTATTGGCTGAACAAGAAGTAGGACTGAGTGGACTTGTAGGCTCTAAAGTTTTACATTGTTTTATTTTCGAATGCAGTTATTTTTTGTACATAATTCTACATTTGTAAGTTCAACTTTCATGATAAAGAGATTGCACTACAGTACTTGTATTAGGTGAATTGAAAAATACTATTTTGTTTTTACAGTGCAAATATTTGTAATTAAAATAAAGTGAGCACTGTACATTTTGTATTCTGTGTTGTAATTGAAATCAATATTTGAAAATGTAGAAAACATCCAAAAGTATTTAAATAAATGGTATTCTATTATTAACAGTGCAATTAATCATGTGATTACTTGCAACTAGTTTTTTTAATTAATCACAGCACATTATTAACAGTGCAATTAATCACGATTTTTTAAATCGCTTGCCAGCCCTAGCTTAGATGGAATAAGTTGTCTTTTTGTTCTGTGTTTCTACAGTATCTAGCACAGTGGGGTTCAGGTCTGTTATTAGGCACTACTGCAGTAGAAATAATGATAATTATTGGGGCCTTTGATTGTAAACTTTGGGGGGCAGGAACTGTCTGTATTTTGTGTCTTGAACAGACCAAGCACAATGCCAGCTTAAAGAATAATTTTGTTCAAGGATAAAGCACTACCGCCTAAATACCAAGCAATTATTTGTATTAATCTGGTTCCTTCAGATGCACTTTCTAAAGCATCTTCCTGTTATGATGGTAGCAGATGTTGCTGGGTGTGTTACAAGGAGCCATTGCAAATCTCACTCAGCAGTTTGTGCTCTCCTACCCCCTTCATTCTGTATGGGCCCGGCACAGCCCTGTAAATAAAGTGACTGGCACAGGCCAGTCCCTGCAGGGGGCGGCCCTCAGTCGGTTCCCGCCGGCTGTGGCCGGCACAGCCCACATCTCATGGGACACCACCTCGCTCTGGGAAGCGATCCGGTGCCCTCTAGGACCTAGAGGAAAGAGGGGCTGAGTCAGAGGGTGGGCCTTTCCCTTCATTGACGAAGGCGCTGCTGGTCATTGTGACGTCACAGAGCCCCACGGTCCTGTCCCTGCTGCTGGTTAATGTCACCCCAGGCGCCCGGGAGGCAGGAGCGGCAGCACCCAGAGATGTGCGGCTCTGGAGGGACCACAGGGGCCTGGATCTGGTGACCACCCCCAGACGCGTCACTAGTGCTCTAGAGGGGGACAGACCCAAGGTAAGACGAAACGGGGTGGGGTCTCGCAGGGGGCTGGTTCCAAAAGACTCCAGTCCGGGACGGGGTTTAAAGGAGCAGCCCCCTAGCCATGCTGCCTGCTCTGCCCTCCTCTGGGGCCGGAGGAGTTCTCTGGAGTTAGGGCACTCTTGCAGACTCAGCAATCGCTGCTGGCTACAGAGCCGCAGTCTCTTCCCCGGACCGGGAGGGGATCGGGGGGGAAGGAGGCGTTTGTAAATGTACCCTAGATTGAGTGGCTGTGGTTAATATACACAGGTGCTGCTGTGTCCTCTCTTGGACGGGGGGAGCGCAGGGCTTTAGTTTTTGCTCTCTGCTAAATAATGAAGGTGAAAAAATATGAAGAGGGGGACCAGAGGAGAGAAGGGCCAGTCTGAGGGGACCAGAGCCTCAGCCATAGATGTGCTGGGTTATGTGTTAGGTTGAAAAGTACCTCCCACTATACAAAGGGAATTGGGAGTTTGTGTCTCCTGCTCCTAAGGAGAAGTCTTATCATAGCCTCTTGGCAACGTTTGTCATTGTTTTGGTTTCTAAGAGTAATTATTTTCCCTTGCTTTGTTTGACTTCTCTTCTATCTTCACTTCCCCAAATCTAATCATTAGTGTTGTGGTGGAGATATGTGTTTGTTTCCAAGCTCTTTCTGGCCTCTCTGTCCTACCCCCCAGTCCCAGGCTTTTCCCAAAGTGAGAGTGTTGGCAACTTGTATGCCTGGTTGAGAGCTACTGTGCTACCTGATAGGCACTGAATGACCACAGAGACTGAACTTTCTCACTGCTAAAGTTGGTCTTTCCAGATCAATATTGAGGCACACTGACAAAGCCATGTAGAAAAACTTGTTCTCTGCTATTTATGCTCTACCTATTTTGTGGTTAGAGGATATCAGTCTCCATCCAGGGCTGTCAAGTCAGTCTCTTTCATAAGTATTACACACTGGTGTAACAAGGCCCTAGTGCAAGAATAATTTAGGGGACCCCTTCCTGATTCCAAAATACATTCTGCTTTAAGTTCCGCACAGCCCTACTCCCAGCCCCCTTGTTCCCTAACACCTGCCTAGGTCTCCCCAGCCCCAATCTAGTCTCCAGCCCCCTCTACCTCTCCTGTTCCCCCAAAGCCCTAATCCAGCCCTCCCACCCCTACCTCTTTCTTAGCTTCCCTCCAGTTGCCTCGTGGCCCCCCTACAGACCCACAGTCTCCTCTCACTCTCCACCAGTTTTGATCCAGTCCTCCCAGCTCTCCCCAATCCTCCTCTTTCAGTCTTGCCCTCAACTCCCCCAGCCTGGATGCAATCCCCCCCCCCCCAGGTTCTTTTACCTTCCCTCTGTTCCCCATTTCCCTGATTGCCCTCCCCTGGTGGCTCATGTGTTTGGTCCCTGATAGCCTCATGGCCCCTTGTGCAAGTGCACCATTTGCACTATTATAGCTATGCCATTGGCACTAATTTTATACAAAAAATGAAGTAAACAGCAGGAAATGTTTCATATTAATATTAGCGATCAGATGAGGTTGGACACAAGCTGTGTTACTGTAGCACCTGGGAGTTCCAGTCATGGACCATACAACTCCATATGTTTGACCACTTTGGCTATCCCGGGCTAACTTGTGACACTGGAGGCTGTGGCTCTGACCTGATCATAGGCATGTGGGGCTTGTATTCCTGTTGTCAGATGATATATTTACATTTCCCTCCCACTTCCTTTTTTTTTTTTTTTTTTTAGGTTACATCTGTGCAAGGGATGATGGAAGCATGGCAACACATTGCACCAGGAGGACTGTGTATGATTAAAATCAACTAAGTCTGAAGAAACCGTGAAAGGGACTCCCTTGTCAGTGGCTGCCCTGGTGCTGCACGGCTTTGTTTTGCCTGGCATGGAGGCAGATGGCTTGGAGTGGCTGGTGGTTCCAATGCACCAGCTGGTTTCCTGGGGTGCAGCTGGTGCGATGGTATTTGGAGGTGTGGTGCCATACATCCCCCAGTACAGAGACATCAAAAGGACACAGAATGCAGAGGGCTTTTCAACCTACGTGTGTCTAGTATTATTAGTAGCAAATATTTTGAGAATACTCTTTTGGTAAGTTGGTAATTTATTTTTTATTCTCTTACAGTGTTTGTTCTTTTTCTCTCTAATTGATTTCAAAGACGTGAGGTCTCTGAGGATGTAATATTTGGTGAGACCCACCCTTTAAAGATGTGAAGCAGAATTCAGTCTTGGTGCAGGTGGGTTCATCTGCATCAGCTTAGAGCTTATGTACCAAATTTGTTTATCTCTTGTGTCTTCCTGATATAGTTATCAATGTTAATAAGCTGCATTTCAAAACTCTTAAGCTAACAGTGGATGCTAACAACAAGCCTACACCTAAAGTAGTTCAGAAAAATCTCTTCCTTTCTTTCCGCGCCCTCATCACTACCCTACAAGTTGCTCCATGCAGGTAGGTCTCCATTGAATTCAGTACAACTCTGCACAGGCAGACCCCGTGCCCTCATTGGCTGCTGTGGGGGTCTACCCATGGAGCTCCTTGCAGGATCAGAGCCCAAAATTTAAAGATCCACTCTTTAAAAAGCAGCCTGACAAGAAGCATTGAAAGAAGGTGCTCCTTTCAAAACAATTACATATTTTTAAAACCTCATATGTAAAGAACATTTAAAAGCAAATTTTGCTCTGAAATCTAGGCTTTGTGTTTATCAACCAATAGACCTGTCTCGTGTGTGTTCCCCACACCCCACCATGTAGAAATAAATGTTACAAAACTGCAGAGGAATATTTGTTTTTAACTTGGCCACTTCAGCATTAGGAATGTACAAGAATCTAAAAGTGCAATTGATTAGGAAATAACAGTAAGAATATTGGAAACTATTCTGAGAACAGTTTGACTAATGGAGCAATGCTGGTGGTCTGCGGAGGGAGAGCTGACGGATCACGTGCTGGCTCCTCCTACCTGTTTCCAGTTGCTTGTAAAGATCCTGAGGATCTTAACTGCAAAGAGCAGCCTGGACTCTAATAAAACATCTACAAGTCTGCTGCTGCATGTGAGTAGAAGAAACGGGTTGTTCTCTGGGACCAGAGCTAGCAATTAGATGTAGGGAAGTCATCTGTAGTGTCAGAACTGCCTGTGGGATTGGAATTGTACTTAGAGAGGAATGGAGAGAAGGGAAAGAGCATGTGGAAGAAAGGAGGCTCATGTGGTAATGGAGAATGGGGAAAGAAAGAAACTAATGTGCAAGGGAAACAGAGTAAACAGAACTGTGAGTGATGGGGAGGAAATGAGACCTGAAAAGCCAAAGCAGATAGTATTTTTTTTTCCAAATATGTGAAAATGCTTGTGACAATAAAGATAGTTCTCTATTCCATGTAAGTCCTATGTATATTTAAGTATTTATCATTAACAGAGAGATGCTGTGCAATTGCTTTATTAAGAGGAGGCCTGTAATCCCGAGGAAAAATGAGAATCCCTGATTTTTAGTCTATTTTAAGTGCTCAAGCTAAGAGATATGTAAATAGCATAAATAAAGAAAAAACCACCACATTTTTAAATTGAAAGAAGTTTAAAATTTTTAAACATCTTAGAGAGTTATTTGTAAAATGAGAAAGGAAACACTTTTAAAAAAAATATTTATTTCAAGCTAATGGTGTCCTTTCATGCTATTGTTATTTTGAGTAGCTACATATTATAACAATTTCTCTAATGGATTCTAGCTTTGTGTCATTCTCTGTGTTCTGATCTTGAAAGTCCCTGCATTGTTTTAAATTGCTTCAATTGAGTCCAAAGCACAGAACCAGACTTCAGAATGCTGTCACAGTTATCAAGTTGGTGTGGCCTAGAAATAAAAGTTCAAAGTACGTGATATAGCCACCCACACTGGGTAAATACTACAGGCTTGACCTTGCAAAACCTCTAGGTTCTGATTTTTCCACCCTCACTTGCAGTGAATAGTCCCTTGCTATGCCAGTAGTTCCACTGAAATACAAGTTAGAGATGAAAAGACCCATGTACTGTTCTCTATAAAGCAACTGCCATCATACTAAAATGGTATGGTCTTAGGAGGATACCTCACACAATGAAAAGGTTATGGCATCCATGGTATTGCAGAATGTACTGTGAAATGCAAAGAAAGTGCTTTTTTGAGTGAATACAGTTCTGATGCATATGAATGATTAATGCACAAAGCAAGATTCAGTTTTTAAAGGTACTCTTGTCTTAATCATGTCAGAGAGCAGCCAGTAATTCATTCTCTCTCGTTGTTGTTGTTGTTAAGCATAGTAATTCTTTCATTGTAATCCTACTCCTGATATCACTTTATGACCAGCTGGGGCAAGATCAGTACTTGAAACAAAATATGACTGGGTATTGACACTAAAATTTATGATTACTCTAAAGGTGTATATAGATAATGATAAGAGTTCATGATAATGATAAGAGGTGTTCCTGCTTTGAGCAGGGGGTTGGATTAGATGACCTCCTGAAGTCTCTTCCAACCCTAATCTTCTATGATTCATGGTAAAAAAAAAAAAAAAAAAAAAAAAAAAAAGGCCTGTTGGATCATTTGGTCCATCCTCCTGCCAGGACAGGGCTGTTCCCTACAATTCATCTTCTAGTGTTTTTGTCCTTTCTACTTGTAAAAGCACCATGGGATGAGACTTCCACCCCACTTTGTAGACTATTCTACAGCCTGATACATGCCTCTGTCAAGCTGGTTTTCTTGGCACTGAGCCTAAATTCTTTCCTAAATTGTTTTCCCCTGATCCCTCCATTACTCCTGGTTCTGCGCTGATGTACTATGCTAATTCCTCCCCCTTTTTGTCTAAGTGTACACGTGCGCTCTCTCTCTCTCTCTCTCTCTCTCTCTCTCTAGATATATAGCCATAGGTCTAGAAATATTTGAAGGGTCTAATCATGTTATTCCCCTAGCTCCAAATATTGCTTAGCATTGCTATACATATTTAATTATCTTTCCTTTCAAGCAATTTCTCTAGTCCCCTGATAGCTTTTGTTGTTCTTCTCTGAACTCCCTTGAGTTTGTCAATATCTTTCTGGAACTGTTGTTCCTGGAATTGAACACACTATTACAGGTGTACCAGAGAGAGACTCTTAGTGCACTTTTTTGTGATGTATTGCCTCTGAGCACGTCCTCATAAATTGCACTGGCCTTTTTTGTATCTATATGACAATGCATACTGCTATCTAACTTTGTCTGCACCTTTAAGGCCTTCCAGAGTCACCCTCACGTTCAATATGTGCGTATCCCCACGTGACTAGCTTGCTTTTTTCCAGAACAAATCTCACTTATTTTTTGCTCATGATTCTATCATGATAATAGGGTTCAGTGCTAATGTAGTGTGCGTATTACCAACACACACACTCATGCCTGACTCCTGGTTCTTTCCTATCCCCCACAATCTCCGAAATTGTCTCCCCTGCTACTGCATGAAACCACGTATTCCCACGCACTGTGCCCACTGAACCTCCTCCATAACCCACTCCCGTAATCTGCCCCTCTTTTTTAATTTAAAAAATCAACTAGTTTTAAAACAGGAGGAGTGTGACCTTCCCCTTGCCCTCCAATCTGCAAATACTCACTTATCTCCATGAAATCTACTGTTAAGTGTTTCTACAGCTAAAGCTGGCATGGCAGGACTGTGATACTAACTCAGAAATTAGTACTAGCACTAAGGGCAAGAATCATGATCGTGCCTCTATTAGATACTACTACTTTTCAAGATTTCCCTTCCAGTTATTCCACTGCCAATGAAAGAGGAGATGGCTTTTTTTTATTTTTGAAGTTAAAGGACTCAATTTTTGCCCTCCTCTTGCCCTCTTTCCTCTAATTCTTCATTTAGGGTATTATCAAAGGCTGAGAACTTGCGTCTTCACGCAATGACAGTAGTGTGATTTCCTTAACTTTGTCTCTTCAGCATTGTGTTTCCCTTGCTAAAAGTGCCTCTTAAATTTTTCTTTTGAAGTGAGTTAAAAATAATTTTAACTTTTTCCAGAGTTTTCAGCACAGTTCTGTTCAAGCAGCAGGTTTGTTTCTGCACCAGGCCTTTGCTGAAAGGCAGTGTGAGAAGACCTGTACACAAGAAATAATAAATCTGTATTATTATAGACAATAATAGGCCTGATTCTGCTTTCCTGGTACATGTACAACTCTTATTAAAAATCACTAGGCATTTAGATGTGCAAGCTATAATGGTTGTGGACTAGCTGCGTCGCTGTCCCTTCTTTGGGTCTCATGAATGCAACTCCTACAGGTGGCAGGCCTCACGCCTTTACCTCACCTGGGGTGGATTTCTGCAATTCACCCACTCTCAAACAAGGACATAGTTGACACTCAGGGGGCTGTAACCCATGTCTTTTGTCTCTCTCTATCCCAACCTGTCAGCGTCTCCCAGCTCACCTAATCGCCCTCTGCTTTTTCTAGGGTCTTTGAGGTTTTAGCTCTCCTTTGATCCCAGGCATAGCCTCTGGGAGGGTATCACATTCTAACCTAGATGGAGCCAGCTTTGTTATGGCTCCTCTGAAGCTGAGTACTTGAGACTGACTTATCTAAATCACTGTTTTATGGTTGGTTTCAGAGGAACATGTTAGTCTGTATTCGCAAAAAGAAAAGGAGTACTTGTGGCACCTTAGAGACTAACCAATTTATTTGAGCATGAGCTTTCGTGAGCTACAGCTCACTTCATCAGATGCATACCGTGGAAACTGCAGCAGACTTTATATATACACAGAGAATATGAAACAGTACCTCCTCCCACCCCACTGTCCTGCTGGTAATAGCTTATCTAAAGTGATCAACAGGTGGGCCATTTCCAGCACAAATCCAGCTTTTCTCACCCTCCACCCCCCCCACCCCACAAATTCACTCTCCTGCTGGTGCTAGCCCATCCAAAGTGACAACTCTTTACATAATCAAGTCGGGCTATTTCCTGCATAGATCCAGGTTTTCTCACATCCCCCCCACCCCCATACACACACAAACTCACTCTCCTGCTGGTAATAGCTCATCTAAACTGACCACTCTCCAAGTTTAAATCCAAGTTAAACCAGAACATCTGTGGGGGGGGGGGGGTAGGAAAAAACAAGAGGAAACAGGCTACCTTGCATAATGACTTAGCCACTCCCAGTCTCTATTTAAGCCTAAATTAATAGTATCCAATTTGCAAATGAATTCCAATTCAGCAGTTTCTCGCTGGAGTCTGGATTTGAAGTTTTTTTGTTTTAAGATAGCGACCTTCATGTCTGTGATTGCGTGACCAGAGAGATTGAAGTGTTCTCCGACTGGTTTATGAATGTTATAATTCTTGACATCTGATTTGTGTCCATTTATTCTTTTACGTAGAGACTGTCCAGTTTGACCAATGTACATGGCAGAGGGGCATTGCTGGCACATGATGGCATATATCACATTGGTGGATGTGCAGGTGAACGAGCCTCTGATAGTGTGGCTGATGTTATTAGGCCCTGTGATGGTGTCCCCTGAATAGATATGTGGGCACAATTGGCAACGGGCTTTGTTGCAAGGATAAGTTCCTGGGTTAGTGGTTCTGTTGTGTGGTATGTGGTTGTTGGTGAGTATTTGCTTCAGGTTGCGGGGCTGTCTGTAGGCAAGGACTGGCCTGTCTCCCAAGATTTGTGAGAGTGTTGGGTCATCCTTCAGGATAGGTTGTAGATCCTTAATAATGCGTTGGAGGGGTTTTAGTTGGGGGCTGAAGGTGGTGGCTAGTGGCGTTCTGTTATTTTCTTTGTTAGGCCTGTCCTGTAGTAGGTGACTTCTGGGAACTCTTCTGGCTCTATCAATCTGTTTCTTCACTTCCGTAGGTGGGTATTGTAGTTGTAAGAAAGCTGGACAGAGATCTTGTAGGTGTTTGTCTCTGTCTGAGGGGTTGGAGCAAATGCGGTTGTATCGCAGAGCTTGGCTGTAGACGATGGATCGTGTGGTGTGGTCAGGGTGAAAGCTGGAGGCATGCAGGTAGGAATAGCGGTCAGTAGGTTTCCGGTATAGGGTGGTGTTTATGTGGCCATTGTTTATTAGCACTGTAGTGTCCAGGAAGTGGATCTCTTGTGTGGACTGGACCAGGCTGAGGTTGGTGGTGGGATGGAAATTGTTGAAATCATGGTGGAATTCCTCAAGGGCTTCTTTTCCATGGGTCCAGACTGCTGCAGTTTCCACGGTATGCATCCGATGAAGTGAGCTGTAGCTCACGAAAGCTCATACTCAAATAAATTGGTTAGTCTCTAAGGTGCCACAAGTACTCCTTTTCTTTTTGCGAATACAGACTAACACGGCTGTTACTCTGAAACCTGTCACTAGAATACAGTTATTTTGTTGTAAAGTTCATAATGGGGTTTCCTGAGTTTGGTGTACAAAATGTTCCACAGACTGTTTAATATTAGCAGAACAAATACGTGGCCTACGCCAAGGAAAGGAAATTTGAAAAGATTTCTCTGAAGTAGATGGTAGGCGTTCTAGTTATATCTTAATAAGTAAGGTCAGCCAACAGTAGTCCTGCTTCCTGCTGTGCTCAGCAGGCTGGAGTCTTTTGAGTTGTGGTGCAGTCCTTTGTCTCATCAAATTGAGATGTACTAACTGCCATATAAGGTTACCTGTGATTTCTTTAATTTTTTTTTGTAATTGCAGGATAAAGCACTGTAGCCTTTGCTCTACTAATTAAAAAATAGGAATGGTTGATAGGCCAAGGCTGGTTTTCCTGAGCTGAAGTGCCCAAGATATGGGTTGGGGGAAACATGTGAATGAAGTCTCCTGAATAAAAGACCATTTTCCTTTATCTTAGCTTCCCATATTTGTTCTTTGTCAGCCAAAGAAACACTGAGCATGCAGCTGCAGTCAGTTTACTGCCTGGGTGTGTGTTAAAGTCCTGGTGGCAGATCCTTGGCTGGTGTAAATTGTCACAGCTCAGTTCGCTGCAGTGGAGTTCTGACAGTTTACACCAGTTGAGGATTATGCCCCTGATCCAGGGCCTACTGAGGTAAATGGAAAGATTCCTCCTGACTTTCAGAGGGCTTTGATTATGCAATATCTTGGATGCCTCTAGATGGGTTTAGGGATAAAGCTTCCTGTCAATTTGAATATTTATTTGTATTATCATAATATGGAGGAGCCCTAGTCATAGGCCAGGACTGCACTCTACAAACCCAGATCAAAAAGATGGTTTCTGCCCCCAGGAGCTTACAGTCTAAATATATGGCATGAGACAAGAGGTGGATACAGGCACATGGGGTAGTAAAGGGAAAAAAGAGACAATATTCGGAATCACAAGTTGCACCACATTTTTCCCCCCTAATAGTTCTAGCATATAGTTTTAGTGGGTCACTGTCCTGAAGCCACACAGCACTGCCAAAAAGCTTCAAGCCCTGGAGGAGTTCTCCAGCAATATGTTCACCTTAATTTAAAGCTGCTGAGACTGATTTAAGGGACCCTTCCAGTTTTGAATATCTGAAACTATTTTGAAAAAGTTCAGTGCAGACCTCAGCTTTCAGGTTACTTTTTGAGCAAGTATATTCCACTTAACCTCATTTATTTTAATCAGAACAACAAGCCCTGGCCCAAACAAGTCTCTAACAAGATCTTGGGTTCACTGCTGCCTAGGATAGAGTGAGGTGTGTGTGTGTGTGTAAATAGTAATGCAGTTGTGCCTGGCAGTCCCAGTCATTGACCAGTACTCTGATTGTGCAAGGTACTGTACAAACACAGATTGAAAAAAGATGGTCTCTGCCCCCAAAGAATTTACAGTCTAGCCTGCACAGTGTGAAGGGGAAAGGTAGGCAGCTGCAGTTATATCTGACCTTTCTCCACACTGACTAGTCCTCGGCTCTGATAGTGGGTGATCTAGGGGCATCTACTGGCAGGACTGTTTGAGGGATGGGAGAAACTTCTGCTGCTTAGACTTTATTTTGGCTTTACTGATTAAAAAGAATTGCTGGTCACTAGTGTAAAGTGAAGGTGAGAAGATACTACTGACCAGCAAAGGAGTCCCCTAGTAGAGAGAATGCCATGGTAGGAGAGTGCAGTGCATAGAGCAGCTTTCCCATACTAATTGTTACTGAAATAGAAATGCCCACATGACTTCCTCTCTTCAGTCACTAGCATTTTTCGGCAAACTTTATTTTGTACAGGAAGAATAAAATATAAATGTAGGTTTTAATATATTATTTTAAAATATATGTTCTGTGCCACACAAAATCTGGGGAGCTCACATATGGAGAAGCAGTTCTTAGCAGGCAGATCATATTCTGAAACTAGTTTTGTTTTCTCTTTTACACTTCCTGCTCACTACCATTGGGCTGCTGCATCAAGCTGTCACCCATGAGCCTGATAGTTTGGGTTACACAGTGTCAGCCTGTAACCCAGCTTCCACCCTGCATTAGAATCTCTTAAGAAACTGCAGAGGATCTTGACCTGGGCTTTAAATGCTATAGTAGGTTAGCGTATTAAGCTTTCATATACAAAGACTTGCATTCAAACCCAGCTTGGCTGCTAGTGAAGTTAAGGTTAGTCTCTGCCAACTCCTTGCTTTTTAGATCACAAAACTGGTAGACAGTGTGGCTTGTCTCCACACAATCTGCAGTTTCTGTCAAGGTAGGCCCAGGACTGGAATAACAGGATTGTTGCAAGAAGATGGAGGTGTGTTGGTAGAGTTATTCAGACAAACTCATGGTGACTAGTCAGTTTGTCTGGCTCTAGCCCAGTTCAGCCTCTCAGTTTTATGAACACTAACAGTTAAGATTATTTTAAACAGAAAATATTACTGGTATTTAAAGAAAGTTGTATATGTTCAAAAAACCAGAACTCTTTACTGTATTATTACTGTAAAATATTGTATAAGTAGACAGGGAAACTACTTCGAGGTCTGACATTGGACACCCCAAATACTGTAAATGTCACAGTTGTTTAGCTATATAATAGTTACCAGCCAGAAACTTGGAAAGAAAGAACAACAATAAAAAAAAATGCTTCAATCCTGTATTCCTCTTTCCCTGAGCCCCAGTTAGTACCCTAAGGATCCCTCCTACTTTTATGAACAGCTTCTTTACTGTTCCCACCCTCAAGCCCTGCTTTAGCGAAAATATTCACCACCTTTGGCAGGTGGGGAGAGAAGGGTTGAATGCTGCTTCTGAAACATCTAGAATAGTCACTGCATAGCAACACGAGGCTCTTCTCCACTTCCAGTCCCTGTCACCTCCCCAGCCCATTTGGGAATGGAGAGGTAATAGAATCTTAAATTTGGATCCCCCATGTCCTGGTGTGATGCTTTTGCCAGGCTGGCTCCTGAAGCATAATTTCAAATACAAACTGGAGTGTACATGATGCTTTCCCCATGTTAATGTCCATTATGTTGACCAAAATAGGAGCTGTTTGCTTTCAAGTTGTTTAGAATAGAACACCGTATCTAGAAGAATTTCACTTGAAGTGCGTTGGCTAGGCAGAATCATAGAATGAAAGTTTATGTAGTGCAACTTTTGTCCTGTGTGTGCTGGAGTTTGTTAAATTCTCATATGTTGTTTGAAGTGGCTATGGAAACCTTGCCATGTATGTTCAGTCCCAGGTGAACTCTCTTGTGTAGTGTTTTTTTCCCCTTCCATCTTATATCTAAAGTGCTAGATGACTCAGAAGGTTGATAATACAGCTTTCCATCTCTGATCTGATTACTAGTTCTAATGTGCCACTAGCTTATGATATACTTGTGACACCTTAGAGACTAACCAATTTATTTGAGCATAAGCTTTCGTGAGCTACAGCTCACTTCATCGGATGCATTCAGTGGAAAGTGTAGAAGATCTTTTATATACACACAAAGCATGAAAAAATACCTCCTCCCACCCCACTCTCCTGCTGGTACTAGCTTATCTAAAGTGATCACTCTCCTTACAATGTGTATGATAATCAAGTTGGGCCATTTCCAGCACAAATCCAGGTTTTCTCACCCCGCCCCCAAACACACACACAGACCCACTCTTCTGCTGGTAATAGCTTATCTAAAGTGACTACTCTCCTTACAACGTGTATGATAATCAAGGTGGGCCATTTCTAGCACAAATCCAGGGTTTAACAAGAACGTCTGAGGGGGAGGGGGGGTAGGAAAAAACAAGGGGAAATAGGTTACCTTGCATAATGACTTAGCCACTCCCAGTCTCTATTCAAGCCTAAGTTAATTGTATCCAATTTGCAAATGAATTCCAATTCAACAGTTTCTCGCTGGAGTCTGGATTTGAAGTTTTTTTGTTGTAATATAGCAACTTTCATGTCTGTAATCGCGTGACCAGAGAGATTGAAGTGTTCTCCGACTGGTTTATGAATGTCATAATTCTTGACATCTGATTTGTGTCCATTTATTCTTTTACGTAGAGACTGTCCAGTTTGACCAATGTACATGGCAGAGGGGCATTGCTGGCACATGATGGCATATATCACATTGGTGGATGTGCAGGTGAACGAGCCTCTGATAGTGTGGCTGATGTTATTAGGCCCTGTGATGGTGTCCCCTGAATAGATATGTGGGCATAGTTGTCAACGGGCTTTGTTGCAAGGATAGGTTCCTGGGTTAGTGGTTCTGTTGTGTGGTATGTGGTTGCTGGTGAGTATTTGCTTCAGGTTGGGGGGCTGTCTGTAGGCAAGGACTGGCCTGTCTCCCAAGATTTGTGAGAGTGTTGGGTCATCCTTCAGGATAGGTTGTAGATCCTTAATAATGCGTTGGAGGGGTTTTAGTTGGGGGCTGAAGGTGGTGGCTAGTGGCGTTCTGTTATTTTCTTTGTTAGGCCTGTCCTGTAGTAGGTGACTTCTGGGAACTCTTCTGGCTCTATCAATCTGTTTCTTTACTTCTGCAGGTGGGTATTGTAGTTGTAAGAATGCTTGACAGAGATCTTGTAGGTGTTTGTCTCTGTCTGAGGGGTTGGAGCAAATGCGGTTGTATCGCAGAGCTTGGCTGTAGACGATGGATTGTGTGGTGTGGTCAGGGTGAAAGCTGGAGGCATGTAGGTAGGAATAGCGGTCAGTAGGTTTCCGGTATAGGGTGATGTTTACGTGACCATCGTTTATTAGCACTGTAGTGTCCAGGAAGTGGATCTCTTGTGTGGACTGGACCAGGCTGAGGTTGATGGTGAGATGGAAATTGTTGAAATCATGGTGGAATTCCTCAAGGGCTTCTTTTCCATGGTCCAGATGATGAAGATGTCATCAATATAGCGCAAGTAGAGTAGGGGCATTAGGGGACAAGAGCTGAGGAAGCATTGTTCTAAGTCAGCCATAAAAATGTTGGCATACTGTGGGGCCATGCGGGTACCCATAGCAGTGCCGCTGATCTGAAGGTATACATTGTCCCCAAATGTAAAATAGTTATGGGTAAGGACAAAGTCACAAAGTTCAGCCACCAGGTTAGCCGTGACATTATCGGGGATAGTGTTCTTGACGGCTGGTAGTCCATCTTTGTGTGGAATGTTGGTGTAGAGGGCTTCTACATCCATAGTGGCCAGGATGGTGTTATCAGGAAGATCACCAATGGATTGTAGTTTCCTCAGGAATTCAGTGGTGTCTCGAAGGTAGCTGGGAGGGCTGGTAGCATAGGGCCTGAGGAGGGAGTCTACAAAGCCAGACAATCCTGCTGTCAGGGTGCCAATGCCTGAGATGATGGTGTGCCCAGGATTTCCAGGTTTATGGATCTTGGGTAGTAGATAGAATATCCCAGGTCGGGGTTCCAGGGGTGTGTCTGTGCGGATTTGACCTTGTGCTTTTTCAGGGAGTTTCTTGAGCAAATGCTGTAGTTTCTTTTGGTAACTCTCAGTGGGATCAGAGGGTAATGGCTTGTAGAAAGTGGCGTTGGAGAGCTGCCGAGCAGCCTCTTGTTCATATTCCGACCTATTCATGATGACAACAGCACCTCCTTTGTCAGCCTTTTTGATTATGATGTCAGAGTTGTTTCTGAGGCTGTGGATGGCATTGTGTTCCGCACGGCTGAGGTTATGGGGCAAGTGATGCTGCTTTTCCACAATTTCAGCCCGTGCACATCAGCGGAAGCACTCTATGTAGAAGTCCAGTCTGCTGTTTCGACCTTCAGGAGGAGTCCACCTAGAATCCTTCTTTTTGTAGTGTTGGTAGGGAGGTCTCTGTGGATTAGTATGTTGTTCAGAGGTATGTTGGAAATATTCCTTGAGTCGGAGACGTCGAAAATAGGATTCTAGGTCACCACAGAACTGTATCATGTTCGTGGGGGTGGAGGGGCAGAAGGAGAGGCCCCGAGCTAGACAGCTGCTTCTGCTGGGCTGATAAGGTTAACAGTATTGCTGGGTGGGTTGAGGGAACCATTGCTGTGGCCCCTTGTGGCGTGTAGTAGTTTAGAAAGTTTAGTGTCCTTTTTCTTTTGTGGAGAAGCAAAGTGTGTGTTGTAAATGGCTTGTCTAGTTTTAGTAAAGTCCAGCCACGAGGAAGTTTGTGTGGAAGGTTGTTTTTTTATGAGAGTATCCATGAGAGTATCCCTCTGCCATGTACATTGGTCAAACTGGACAGTCTCTACGTAAAAGAATAAATGGACACAAATCAGATGTCAAGAATTATAACATTCATAAACCAGTCGGAGAACACTTCAATCTCTCTGGTCACGCGATTACAGACATGAAAGTTGCTATATTACAACAAAAAACCTTCAAATCCAGACTCCAGCGAGAAACTGTTGAATTAGAATTCATTTGCAAATTGGATACAATTAACTTAGGCTTGAATAGAGACTGGGAGTGGCTAAGTCATTATGCAAGGTAACCTATTTCCCCTTGTTTTTTCCTACCCCCCCTCCCCCTCAGTCGTTCTTGTTAAACCCTGGATTTGTGCTGGAAATGGCCCACCTTGAGTATCATAGACGTTGTAAGGAGAGTGATCACTTTAGATAAGCTATTACCAGCAGGAGAGTGGGGTGGGAGGAGGTATTTTTTCATGCTTTGTGTGTATATAAAAGATCTTCTACACTTTCCACAGTATGCATCCGATGAAGTGAGCTGTAGCTCACGAAAGCTTATGCTCAAATAAATTGGTTAGTCTCTAAGGTGCCACAAGTCCTCCTTTTCTTTTTGCGAATACAGACTAACACGGCTGTTACTCTGAAACCTAGCTTATGATGGTTGTAAATTGTTTTATAGCTGATAGCTGGTAGCCTGAGGCAATTAGCTTGTTTCTGTTTGTCTTATTGGGATCCAGGAATCGTTTCTGTTTGTAGTAGGCAGATATCTGCCTAACAGTTGATATTGTTGGCAGCACTCTCAACAAATGTACCAAGGAGTGAATAAGCCAGTAGAGACTCTATGGGCTCCCTCTGGGTCAGGCTGGAAGAACATTAGTGTGGCAGTAAGGGGAAACTAGTACCAGTACTGTCCATGCTGTCCCTATCCTGTGAATAAATAAACTTCAGCACCAGTGCTGCCAGTGTAGTCCTAAATTAGCTCTTATAAAAATGGACTTGTAATGGGGATAAGTACAGTATTTCATACACCTACAGTAGAGGACTTTTGGTAATAGTTGCTAACAGTGGGACAGATTCTCTCCTCTCTTTCCTGGATGAAAGCAGTGGACTGGGTTAGTTCCTCAGTTTTGAAGCCTCCAGCAAAACAATTAATATGGGCTCCTTGGTTGTCAGGTCCGAGATCTGCTGTGTAACACTCCCAAGCTCCTCTGTCATGGCAGCATGGATTTGGCTCAGTAATGTGTCCAGAACTTGTGTGTTTATCTGCTAGCCCCTAGCTCCACCCCTAATAGAGACATTCTCTTACGACATAGGGTCCCCACTTCTTCTATGTATCATGGCCATGTTAACGGGATAAATAACTTGAGGACCCTTGGGAATCCGGCTTTTGCCACAGAGCTGTGTGTGATGCTCCTCTCACTACACCCATGGAGCTCTGGGTCATGGTCAGTGCAATGCAAACTGTCCCTTGTGGACTCTCTACATCAGGTTCCCCTGAAACTGCAGATGCAGCAGCATTTGCTGAGTTTGCCCTGGCAAGGAGCAGGGGCACAGACTGGGGAGTAATGGCAACTCTGTTTTGCTCCACTCCATCCTCTTTCTTCCTGACTCAATGGAAACCTGACCTGAGTTCCTGACCTGAGTTCTCTGCGGATGAGAGGGGAGTTTGTACACTTGGCTGCATCATCTCCCCACCCGCAGCAACCCTCCAAATTTGTTAATGCTGACCCTACCATGGTATGGTCTACTGCAGTGTCACCCTTCCCCTCCCCCCAGGGTATTAGTTGCCTTGTTGCAGCCATGTAGACAAGAGCCATAGGCCACTGGTATCCAAGGAGACATTGTGCGGGCTCGTGGTTTCATAATGGATGGCCCCAGCTCTGTGGCACTAGGCAGTTAGGGCCCCCCCTCGGCCAGTTCCCTGGGGATGGTCTGTTCCATTGGGGACGAACCTGGCCACCCACAAAAGGAAAAGTTCCAAGAAAACTCAGCAAGTCCAGAATCAAGGACTTTCCAGTTTCTCCCCACTACTGGGCATCACCCGCATGGGGGCCGATTTGACCCCATAACAACAAAACTTGAGTCTCCCTAAAGACTCTAGTGGAAGTAAAGAACTCCTTCAGCATTCATACAATGCAAGGGCTTACTGGCAAATATGCTTGGTACTGTCCGAGTGTCTCGTTGACTAGCTCAGAGCTCTATTTTGAAAGAAACCCAAGTTAAAGTATTATATCCAGACTCTTGCGCCCTGGTGTATGGGAGACCTTGCATCATACTCTCATGCATACTAACGGCTCGTTATACATACTATACTTTACATTTGCCAGAGCTTTGTAAAACATTAATTAAACAAATCATCACCCTACTCCTGTAAGTGTTGTCTCCTGTCTTCTTAGCTGATGGCAGCACAATGTTTGTGGGGTGATGAGGCAGTGGCCTGGGTGACTATTTTGTGGGTGTATTTGGAGTGGCAGATAGGAAATGTGGCCCAGAATTACAGAGCGAGTGAAAGCACACTGTTTAGTTCCCCAAATTGCTTCCTTGAAGCAATAAGAATTTCTGAGGCATACACCCTAGCAAGGTTGTTTGAGCTGAGAGAGAGGTCACAATCATGTGCCCAGAGCCTTTCTACAATAAATCGAATATATTTTGCACCAGATCTGTATGGGAAAGGCTTTTCCTCTCTTCCTTCCCTTTTCACAAAAAATAAAAACCCTACTTTTGTTTGCTTATTGGTGATGTCTGTTGGGTATTATACTGAGCTCTCCTATGTGTAATGCGGGAAGAGGAACTTGGATAGCAGCCAATCCTCACTGAAGAGTCTTGCATTAGATTCTATCATAGAAAACAATCATGGACGATGGACTCTTCATTAAGTATTGGCTACTATCCAAGTTCCTCTTCCCGCATTACATGTAGGAGAGGTCAGTAATTCCCACCAGACAGCATCAATAAGCAAACATAAATTAAATTGGGGGAGGCAGGGGAGAAAACATTTTCCGTTCAGGTTTCCACATCTCTGAACAATCAAGTAGCTGTTTCCTGAAACTTTGGAGTTCATTTCCCTAAGCATGGTCCAAATTAGTCCAAATGAGATTGCAGTATGCCCCAAAAGTGATGTCTCTCTCTTCTCCCAGACTTCTGGAGTGGTGGGAGTGCAGTAAGAGCGGGTGTTTGTAGGTTTGTTGGGGCACTGTTGGATTAAACATCATAGATTGGTAGTTGTGGTTTTTTGGGGATGGGATGGTATGGGCTTATGATTTAATGTAATGTATTTTAAAATTATATTTAGGGAACTTAGTATATAGTGCAGGAGTTCTTTACTTAACAGTGTCTTCACTTAATAGAGGAAAGAAATGTATGTCTCATGCTAATGCAATGTAGTTCTTTATCCCCTTCTAGTGACTAGACCAGGTTTGCAAGTCTGCCTCTTCATTCAAGCTAATGGGCCTGGTCCTTTAGCTCAGGCAACAGAAACTCATGCTTTTAGATCCAGAGTTCCCAGGTGTCCGATCCAGGGGCATTACTACAAGCATAGGCACCGACTTCTAGTTTTCCCCAGGGGAGCTCCACACCCACTGTGCCCCCGCCCACCGCTCTCCGCCCTCCCCCAGCTGGCAAACAGCAGTTTGGCAGTGCCTCTAATTAGCTCGTTGGGGTTTCACTAGCTGTGGCTGGTGGGTGCTGAGCACCCACTATTTTTTTCCATGGGTGATCCAGCCCCAGAGCACCCACAGAGTCGGCGCCTATGGCTACAAGTGCAAGTGGAATATGGTTGGGTTACATGCAGCTAGATCTCTGTTAGAGTAATTCTTCTCTTCAGCTTTGCAAATTTGTCAGTTATGGCGATTAAGGATCCAATCGTTAAACACCTAAATAGGATTGAAGGTAATTGGGTATAAAGATCATCATCTTGAGATGTTTATATATTTTTATCTTACTTTTTAGGTTTGGAAGGCATTTTGAGTCCCCTCTTCTGTGGCAAAGCATTATCATGATCATTACTATGTTACTGATGCTGAAACTATGCACTGAAGTACGTGTGTCAAATGAACTGAACATAAAACGTCGCTCCTTTTCAGGTTGGTAACAGTAATTTTGCAGAGTGAAACCTTCCTATATTAATTTCTAAAAATGTCTTATACTGTCATTGGGTTGAGTGAAATTTTTTTGTATGTGGTGCAAACCATTGTCTCTTGGAGATCCAACCCAGCACTTTCTGAATGGCCTGTTTAACATTATTTCCTTCCATATGAGTATTTTTAAAATGGGTCTTAGTTCAGTCTGGAAAATAAGAGTTCTCTTTAATATTTTATGTCAAACCCTAGAAAGTAGTGGAAGTCATGCTACTCTGCCAGCCTTGATGATGCTAAGATCTACAGTTTTCACTGTGCTTTTCTGCCAAGTCTCTATATTACAGAAGCACTTGTCACTGGCCAGTGTCAGAAGCCATATCTTGCTATTGCCAATGCTGTGTCTTGCTTGCACATAAAATATTTTATTTCTTGTTACCACATTTGCTGTCAAAATAGGGAGTGATGGTGTGTCACTATTACAGGTTTATCGAAGTGTACGTATTGTACAACACTTCCTATGGTCTTGCCGTCCTTTTTTTTGTGTGTGGAAATTTCCAATCTGGGCCAGAATATCATTTGTTGTTAATCTAAGGCAGTGATACTCAGATCTCTGTGGTTCAGGAGCCATTTTAGCGATCAGCGTTACACAAAAGAGCCATAGTAGTATGAATTCATTGTTTCATTTTCTCTCTCTCTGTCTTATTTATTATTAATATTTATTCTCATAGCAAAATGACTGAAAAAGTATTCTACAGTTGGTTAATAACATAGTAAAAGCATCCTGAGTGGTTGATAACTTAAATTAGTTAATAATTAAATCACAGTGTTTTAATATCATGTGCTGCAAAGAGCCACAAGAGACACATTAAAGAGCCACTCCCGAGCCTCAGTCTGAGTATCACTGATCAGCAGTGGGGTAATGTGCTTTATGGCTGTAAAGCGCACTAACATGGTGGGCATGAATTAGTCTGTGTAGACCCTGCTGGTGTGCTTTAATGTGATATTGTTTGAAATGGTACTACGGTAAAGCGCACTAGGGAGCCTTCAGTGTGCGCCAGCAGGGTCTTAGAGGACCAATTAATGTACAGCATGTTGGTGCGCTTCAGAAATAACATCCCTATAGAGGGCATTATACCCCACCATGTAGACAAACTCAAATCATTTTGTTAAAAAAGACATAACTTTATGGCAACTCTCTTCCAGTTTGGAAATGTAACAATTGCTGACCTCCGGTTTTGTTGTTTGACTTGTATGTTCCCTGTTTTTATGTTTCTCCTGTTCCTGCTGCTGCTGGGCTATAAAACTGTTGGCTTCTTTTCATTTGTTTTGCCAATATGGACATATAATTTGCGCTCTTGATCTGTTTTCTTCCTTCTCTTACCCTAAAAACTAAGGGCTTGATCCAGCTCCAAATTGCTGCAGCCTTTCCAGGCAGAGGGAGCCCTACAGGGCTATGGTGCTGGATCTGCAGCAGGGTTATTTATTTAATAGAACGATAGGCCTGCTCTGCAAACCTCTTCCCATTCCCACTCAGTGGTTTCTGTGGAGTGTGCTGTGAAGCTGCCCAGGTAAAGTGAGATCATGAAGAACGTTCGCTCATCTGCAACTCTCAATACTCTGACCCATCCATTTTTCTCCTCTAACAGTCTGAGGCTGCATTGTCTGCAAGATTTATCACAGGCTGGGAAAATGAGTGACTTTAGATCTGGCCTCATTTAGCAGAGATTTAAAAACTGGACGTATTGGGAGGGGAACAGCCAGCTCTTTGCCTCTAGATACCTGTTGGTTGGGAGCAGAGGGCTTCCTCTTCAGATTGCCCTTTGTGGGGCTAAGGGGGTAAGTCTTTAAGCCAGATTGTCCTCTTTCCCCCTCGCGCCTTCTCTAGCAGGCTGCCTCAATACATGTCGGTGGATGCATATCCAATTCAGTTTCAGCCACAATCTTTTTTTGATTTAATGACTGGCATTCAGTCACCTAGTGAAAGAATTGTGTTCTTCACCAGCCTGTAAGGTAACTTGCAGAGCATACTCAGTGTTATGCCATATCATTTCCCAAGAACCAATTTTCCATATATTCACCAAAGAGAACAATTTTGCCTGTTGTTTTGGGCCTTCCCTCTTTTTTTTGCAGCACGAAGCTCACTGTACTTTATGCAAACTTTTGTTATTAGAACCGCACGGTGCAACTAAATGTCTCTCCTGGCTTTCATACATGCGATTAACTTCTAAGTGATGGGAAGGTTAAACCAGTGATATTTTCATATAAGAAAGATGTACAAGTTGAAAAAGTATTAATGCTGAGGATCTTGTGATTCACTGTCGGAAGTAATGTACTGTCTTGAAACTAATGTTTGTGCTATTTACCATTCTGGGCATACATACATAGTTCAGGAGAGGAAGAATGATCTTGTGGGTGAAGCACAGGAGCTGGGAATCCGATGACCTGCGTTCCTAAACCTGACTCTCCCATGGTTTTCCCATCTGATCCTGAGTTTTCTCTGTACCTAGTTTTCTCCATATCTCACGCAGATGGTGGGAAGCTAAATTTCAGTTTGATGCTTTTGAGATCCCTGGATGGAAGGCGCTAGGTTATGGATTGCAGTATCCGAATAATAAGATCAATATCACTATGTTTTTGTATTTAAATCTTTCTACCCATTCCTTCTTCCAGCCTCTTTCCTAATACCTCTACAACATAATTCAGATTAAAAAGTGAGCCTGTCCTCGCTCTGTCTTCACTTTCGCGGAGGCCTTATATTTCGTTCTAATAATCCTGGTGCACATTTGACCAGTGAGTCTTGAGTTGTCCAGGAGTAGCATGTTTTTTTTTTTCTATTCCTCCAAATAATCCCTGCTAAATAACTAGTTCACGAGGAAGCCAATCTTTTTCTTAGCTTCCAAAGCAATAACAAGGTCTCTCTCCTAATCCAGAGGACAGCTTTTGTGAGCTCAAGCAAGTTATGCTAAGTCCTCTGGCTTGAACTACATTTTAGTGTTTAGTTAACCGTGTATCCACAAAGCCATTTAATGTGAATAGTGTACAGTTCTGGCACTTCCATTTATGTGGGAATCTTTTGCAACTTTAAAAGTTCACTCCCCTTGGACTGGCTTGACTGTCTCCTTGGAGAGTCTCCGCCCTGGCCGGGTATTAGGGAGACTTATTTTCTCCACTTTAAAAAAACAACCCCCCCTCCCCCACCACCAGGAAATGATTTCCCCCCTTACCCCTGCTCCCCCAGAGCTTCTAGGAAAGATTTGTTTTCTCATGCATACATTTTGTTATCCTTTATTTACAGGCATTAACCAAGAGGAGATTACAGCCCAAAACAATCAAACACTTGCTGAAAATAGGCTTCAGAAAACATTTTTTGTTTTGGTTTTTGTTTTAAATCCTCAGTAATAGGATAATTCTCTCTCAAATGGAAGAACATGATCAAACTGTGCGGTGACACCTAGTGTTAGGATGAGGCAGACCCTAGATAGTGCCAGCAAGCCCTCCTTTTCTTTTGTCTCCTTCTTAATTCCATTTTGATCATATCGTGACTTTTTATTTGTGGATATCCTGACACCATTGTAGTGGTAACAACAGCCCTCCACAGCTGAGTTTAAATTGGTGTCTGCAGTAGCAGTGTACTGTATAGATGTCTCCTTCAGTACAGAATGGCTCAAGGTTGGATTTATTTGTTTATTTTTAATCTCTCTCCTTGTACAAATCTGCTTAGCAGTGAGAGTCCTGTTGTATACCACAGTGCAACTATGCTGGAAGGCCAACATGTTGAAAAGTGACCCGTTGATTTTGGGTACGTCAATTCTGAGGCATCCGAGTTGAGACTGTTTAAAGGGGCCTGATGGTCAGGCAATATCCAAGCAACCACCCTCTGAAAATCATGTTCCTGTTAAAATGGCTCAAGCTGGGTACCCAAAGGTAGAGGCAGCTAAAATTACCAGTCATTTTTTGAAAATCTTGGCAGAGTAGTAGAACCATCCTAGATACAGCTAGGGCCAATGTAATGCAGAGATTTGTTTCCTCCCCTACCCCTCCACCCCAAATCTTGATTATGCCCCAAGAACCGTTGCCCTGGTGTGTGGGTAACTGCCAGGCACCCCTAAATATTCTAACTTTGCTTACAACCAGTGGGGAGTTTGTCATGGAGATGGTCTATTCTGTTGGTGTGATGCCTTAAGTTTATTTTGCCTAACCCTAAAGCCACCCTTGCTGTGTAATTATTTGTATTCCTGTAGTGCTTAGGGGCCAAGGAGCATGGGGGCTCCATTACTGCTTCAGTTTATTTCTTTCTGTCATTTAATTTTGGACCTTGTCTTCCCTCAAACTGATGCTATCTTAACTTCTTTTTACAACTTGTCCCTTACTTTAACACCGTGTTCCCTTGAAGAGCTTTATTAAGAGCACTGGCAATAGTCTTGGGTAGTATGTGGTTTTCATATGGAATTCAGGCTTACAGAGGAAGGTTTGGATCAAATTAAATGGTTCAGCATATGGAACACTTGAAGTGGTGATTTGGTCTCTGTCTTTGTTAATGCGAGTGGCCAAACCTGTAGCTAAACTGTTAAACCAGTTGGAAGTGCTGTAGAAAAGGGTTTCCTCCAGAACGTGAGGCAGCCCTATCCTGTTTTATTTCTTTATTTGTTCCTACATGATTCTTTCCTGAAAGTCTCTTCCATCTTCACATTTAACTCAGGCACAGGAATAAAAATAAGCAATTTAAGCTTTCTCTCACTGAAAAGTTTATAAATATTTGTACATTGCTTTGAAGAGGGTTACATGTTACACTGTCTCTATTCTCTCCTCCCCTTTATTATTTTATTTTAAATTGCTGTTATTTCTCACAGTGAGGCCATCAGTGATTTCCTTCCCCTTTATCCCTCCCTAAAATCTTGGGAAAAATCCTATAGACAGCATGGAAACTAAAACTTTTTGCATGTTTTTTTAATCAGCAAGATATGTACTAATTAAGCTTAAAATAAAACAACCTAAAAGACCATCTACTGTATTGACTCAGATTAGTCTGTTTTGTCTTTTCGTCCTCTCTTCTCAATTTATTTTTCTTATGTAGCTGCAGATAGTAAAGATGAAGAAATCAAAGCACCTCCAAAGAGATCCTATCTGGGTATGTACTGTACAAACCCACGCTGCATGAGGTTGTCATCTGAAACATAATTCATGCTTTGCTACTTTTTGTTTTGTGTGTTTGGTTTTTTCCTTTTTTGTCATTTTAGAAATGATTGCATGATGGCCGTTTCTACAGAGAATGTTTATGCTATCTTTTCTTCAGATACTAACATCTATCTGTTTTGCAGTTTTAACTTTCATAGAGGAAAAGATGCTTTCAGTTCCGTTCCAGAAACCATTTTTTTTTTTCTGGAGGTAATTGAATTGTCGTTTCATCCCATCATTCTTCTCAATTGTATTTTGATCTTTTTCCTGCCCCATTAGAGAAACAAAACAGTATTTATATAATAGAAATTATTAACCAGCATGACCTTCGTGGGGATCTTCTCACCTCACCAAAATAGGAACTTTTCTTCTTTCTGTTTCCCACACAGTCCCCCAGAAAGGCGAGACTGTGTGAAGCAAGCTATAAAAAAAAAATATGGGAGCAGCTTTCAGCCAGGAGAAATGTTAGCTGCTCACACAGCAAATAAGGATTTCCCTATAGCCTCTCAAGTTCAGCAAAATGAAAATGGCTTACAACAACGTTTATTTATGAAGCTTTTCTGTCCCATCCCTCATTTTCAGCAGGGCATCCTCTGAATTGCTATTGGGAGCGGAGAGGGATTTATAGCCCCATACACACTTTGAAGGCCCCCCGTCACCATCTAGATTCATGTTTTTGGAATCCATTCTAAGATTTTGAATGTTCTTTAGCTAGACAGAGAGATTGAGAAATATGATGTGCACCCTGCCTTTGTGTCATTTCCAGCTCTTAGAAGCCTGAAGATTCAGAGACCATGGCGGTATCTTAGCCAGGTTACCTTAGTTTAAAGAGTTTAGATACCACTTTATACAAGGTCTCAGATATCTCTAAACACAGAAGTTGCACCAATTTAGCATAAGTTGTTTGTTAAACCTATTTAGTTTGGTGCATTCTTCCCATGTAGACACTCTCTTATTTTGGAGCAAGAGGACCCTTTTTCAATTTTGGTTAAGTTGGTAAGAAATCAGTTTTAAAGGAAGTCAACATAGGGCCCTCTTGTTCCAGAATAAGATTACCTAAATCGGGTTTTGAATCAGTATTACTGAATCTGTTTGTAAATGTAATCAAATTGGTGTTTGGCTTGTATGTAGACAAACCCTGACAGAGACAGAAACATTTCTATATGGTGGTGCAATGCAGAGCACTTTCCTTAGACCATTGGATCAGTCCTGTGTATCGGCTGATCTTTAATGGAGCATGTATTCAAGAAATGCAATTGTCCTCTTATTTTTTTTCAATCGGAAAAATCCAGATTTCATAACATTCATAGAATCATAAAACATCAGGGTTGGAAGGGACCTCAGGAGGTCATCTAGTCCAACCCCCTGCTCAAAGCAGGACCAATCCCCAATTAAATCATCTCTGCCAGGGCTTTGTCAAGCCTGACCTTAAAAACTTCTAAAGAAGGAGATTCTACCACCTCCCTAGGTAACGCATTCCAGTGTTTCACCACCCTCCTAGTGAAAAAGTTTTTCCTAATATCCAACCTAAACCTCCCCCACTGCAACTTGAGACCATTACTCCTTGTCCTGTCCTCTTCTACCACTGAGAATAGTCTAGAACCATCCTCTCTGGAACCACCTCTCAGGTAGTTGAAAGCAGCTATCAAATCCCCCCTCATTCTTCTCTTCTGCAGACTAAACAATCCCAGTTCCCTCAGCCTCTCCTCATAAGTCATGTGTTCCAGACCCCTAATCATTTTTGTTGCCCTTCGCTGGACTCTCTCCAATTTATCCACATCCTTCTTGTAGTGTGGGGCCCAAAACTGGACACAGTACTCCAGATGAGGCCTCACCAATGTCGAATAGAGGGGAACGATCACGTCCCTCGATCTGCTCGCTGTGCCCCTACTTATACATCCCAAAATGCCATTGGCCTTCTTGGCAACAAGGGCACACTGCTGACTCATATCCAGCTTCTTGTCCACTGTCACCCCTAGGTCCTTTTCCGCAGAACTGCTGCCTAGCCATTCGGTCCCTAGTCTGTAGCTGTGCATTGGGTTCTTCCGTCCTAAGTGCAGGACCCTGCACTTATCCTTATTGAACCTCATCAGATTTCTTTTGGCCAATCCTCCAATTTGTCTAGGTCCCTCTGTATCCTATCCCTGCCCTCCAGCGTATCTACCACTCCTCCCAGTTTAGTGTCATCTGCAAACTTGCTGAGGGTGCAGTCCACGCCATCCTCCAGATCATTAATGAAGATATTGAACAAAACTGGCCCCAGGACTGACCCTTGGGGCACTCCACTTGACACCGGCTGCCAACTAGACATGGAGCCATTGATCACTACCCGTTGAGCCTGACAATCTAGCCAACTTTCTACCCACCTTATAGTGCATTCATCCAGCCCATACTTCTTTAACTTGCTGACAAGAATACTGTGGGAGACCATGTCAAAAGCTTTGCTAAAGTCAAGAAACAATACATCCACTGCTTTCCCTTCATCCACAGAACCAATAATCTCATCATAGAAGGCGATTAGATTAGTCAGGCATGACCTTCCCTTGGTGAATCCATACTGACTGTTCCTGATCACTTTCCTCTCATTTAAGTGCTTCAGGATTGATTCCTTGAGGACCTGCTCCATGATTTTTCCAGGGACTGAGGTGAGGCTGACTGGCCTGTAGTTCCCAGGATGCTTCTTCTTCCCTTTTTTAAAGATTGGCACTACATTAGCCTTTTTCCAGTCATCCGGGACTTCCCCCGTTCTCCACGAGTTTTCAAAGATAATGGCCAATGGCTCTGCAATCACAGCCGCCAATTCCTTTAGCACTCTCAGATGCAACTCGTCCGGCCCCATGGACTTGTGCACGTCCAGCTTTTCTAAATAGTCCCTAACCACCTCTTTCTCCACAGAGGGCTGGCCATCTACTCCCCATGTTGTGATGCCCAGCGCAGCAGTCTGGGAGCTGTCCTTGTTAGTGAAGACAGAGGCACAAAAAGCATTGAGCACATTAGCTTTTTCCACATCCTCTGTAACTAGGTTGCCTCCCTCATTCAGTAATGGGCTCACACTTTCCTTGGCTTTCTTCTTGTTGCCAACATACCTGAAGAAACCCTTCTTGTTACTCTTGATATCTCTTGCTAGCTGCAGCTCCAGGTGCGATTTGGCCCTCCTTATTTCATTCTTACATGCCCGAGCAATATTTTTATACTCTTCCCTGGTCATATGTCCAACCTTCCACTTCTTGTAAGCTTCTTTTTTATGCCTAAGATCCGCTAGGATTTCACCATTAAGCCAAGCTGGTCGCCTGCCATATTTACTATTCTTTCGACTTATCGGGATGGTTTGTCCCTGTAACCTCAAAAGGGATTCCTTGAAATACAGCCAGCTCTCCTGGACTCCTTTCCCCTTCATGTTAGTCCCCCAGGGGATCCTACCCATCCGTTCCCTGAGGGAGTCGAAGTCTGCTTTCCTGAAGTCCAGGGTCCGTATCCTGCTGCTTACCTTTCTTCCCTGTGTCAGGATCCTGAACTCAACCAACTCATGGTCACTGCCTCCCAGATTCCCGTCCACTTTTGCTTCCCCCACTAATTCTTCCCGGTTTGTGAGCAGCAGGTCAAGAAAAGCTCCCCCCCTAGTTGGCTCCTCTAGCACTTGCACCAGGAAATTGTCCCCTACGCTTTCCAAAAACTTCCTGGATTGTCTATGCACCGCTGTATTGCTCTCCCAGCAGATATCAGGATGATTAAAGTGGCCCATGAGAACCAGGGCGTGCGATCTAGTAGCTTCTGCGAGTTGCTGGAAGAAAGCCTCATCCCCCTGGTCCGGTGGTCTATAGCAGACACCCACCACTACATCACTCTTGTTGCTCACACTTCTAAACTTAATCCAGAGACACTCAGGTTTTTCTGCAGTTTCGTACCGGAGCTCTGAGCAGTCATACTGCTCCCTTACATACAGTGCTACTCCCCCACCTTTTCTGCCCTGCCTGTCCTTCCTGAACAGTTTATAACCATCCATGACAGTACTCCAGTCATGTGAGTTATCCCACCAAGTCTCTGTTATTCCAATCACGTCATAATTCCTTGACATCACCAGGTCCTCCAGTTCTCCCTGCTTGTTTCCAAGGCTTTGTGCATTCGTGTATAAGCACTTGAGATAACCTGCTGATCGCCCCTCATTCTCAGTATGAGGCAGGAGCCCTCCCCTCACAGACGTTCCTGCCTGTGCTTCCTCCCGGTATCCCGCTTTCCCACTTACCTCAGGGCTTTGGTCTCCTTCCCCCGGTGAACCTAGTTTAAAGCCCTCCTCACTAGGTTAGCCAGCCTGCTTGCAAAGATGCTCTTCCCTCTCTTTGTAAGATGGAGCCCATCTCTGCCCAGCACTCCTCCTTCATGGAACACCATCCCATGGTCAAAGAATCCAAAGCCTTCTCTCCGACACCACCTGCGTAGCCATTCGTTGACTTCCACGATTCAACGGTCCCTGCCCCGGCCTTTTCCTTCTACGGGGAGGATGGACGAGAACACCACTTGCGCCTCAAACTCCTTTATCCTTCTTCCTAGAGCCACGTAGTCCGCAGTGATCCACTCAAGGTCATTCTTGGCAGTATCATTGGTGCCCACGTGGAGAAGCAGGAAGGGGTAGCGATCCGAGGGCTTGATGAATCTCGGCAGTCTCTCCGTCACGTCGCGAAACTTAGCCCCTGGCAAGCAGCAGACTTCTTGGTTTTCCCGGTCAGGGCAGCAGATAGATGACTCAGTCCCCCGGAGGAGAGAGTTCCTGACCACCACCACCCGCCTCCTTCTCTTGGGAGTGGTGGTCGTGGAACCCCCCATCTCAGGACAGTGCATCTCATGCCTTCCAACCAGCGGAGTCTCCTCCTGCTTTCTCCCCCCAGACATATCATCTGGTCCACTCTCCGCAAAGGTACCTGTGGAGAGAACATGAAAGCGGTTAGTTACCTGTCCGCGTTGCTAGAACCCGGACATTTCCCCTTCTTCTTCTGGAGGTCACATGTCGCCAAGCTTCTTCACTGGCCTCTTGGCTCCGCTGTGCAACCTGCTCTAAATCTTTAGAGCTTTGTGCCCGTAGAAGCATATCCTGACTTTTGTCCAGAAAATCCTCAGTTTCTCGTATGCAACGCAGGGTCGTTATCTGTTGCACCAGACCTTCAATCTTCTCTTCCAATATGGAGACCAGCTTGCACTTTGTACAGACAAAGTCGCTTCTGTCCTGTGAAAGAAAGACAAACATGGCACATCCAGTGCAGGTCACGACAGCTGAACCCTCCCCCCCTTCCATATCACCTTCCTACTATGAGCTTCCTCAGAGAAGTTGGCAAGATGTAAGCCTCACTGGGCTCACTCCAGGCGAACTCCCAGGCAAACTCCTGCTGTGTGCTGCTCTGCTGTTCCCTGCTGCTCAGCTGGTTCGCAAAGCTCTGGCTATTTTTAAACAGCCAGGCTTCCCTGAAACAAACAAACAGACAGCTCCAATGCCCGCCCCCTACAGGCTACCAGCCAATCAGGCACTCGCTCAGGCTCATTCCAAAAATGCATGTTGGTTTCATGCCAGTAATTTGCAAAGCACCTTTTCCTATTGTACCTCTTTCAAAAAAACATTTTTCTGGGCTTTGCATCAAATAATATTTGTTTTGCTGTTTAGTTTGCAGTCATTCTCACTGGCTTATGTCAAAATAGACTCACCTATAGAATGTAAACTTGAATCTTACCCCATTTTTAACATGCTTGCATTCTTGTTTTCTTTATTCACGAAAGCTTTATTATTTATGGTATCATAGCTAAAAAATGCAATCTGTTTACTTGTTGAAGGATGGCTTATTCGGAGTGCTTCAGGGAACCATAAGAAAATAGAGAAACGATTTAGTAGCTACATTTTGCTTATGTCTTTTAACGGATTACAAGTTTCTAAACACAAACACCTGGTTTTCAGTAAACAATGGGACCTGAATGTCTGTATGAAAATCTGCTGAAACTTAGAGTTGGGTCCCTTGATATCTGTGACAAGCAGTTTCTGAAGTGAACTGCAACTTGGTTAGAAAAACAGGACAGATCAAAAGAAGTAGTCAGACTGCATTTTGATGAAACAGGAAAAACAATTTGTCAGGAATGCAAAAAGTTTAATGATTGGGTTTTGGGTACCTATTCTTTGTATGTTTCTGTTTCTTTAAACTGGATATTTTTAATTAGTGTAAATCTGTTTAAAATAGTTCTGAGGTAGAGGGGTGTGTGTGTGATTACATGTATACAATATCCTACTAGATTCAGAAGGTTTGCATGGGAGAAACTCTGCTTTATTGGGCTATAGTGAGACTAGTCATATTTTGGTTTACACAGGATTTAATTGAATTACGACCTGCTTATGTCTTTATAGCTATGCTTTGTTTGTCCAGAGCCATGGGAATCTCACTAAAAATGTATGTAAGGAGGTGTTTGGTTTTTTGGCTCAGAGGTTTGTGTATTCCTTTACCTCTCTTAATGAATTTAGCAGACCATTTTTTCAAAAAAGTTATTACAACTGGGCTTCCTGCCTCTCACTTCAAGTTTCAGTTCCCTAAAAACTATTTAGTGTTTCTAGGCTTTGGGAGTCATTACATCTCTTGTGCAAAAGCATGGTAAGCATACAGTATACTGTATTCATTTTAACTTAAGTTCAGTTAGCCCTGGAAGTCGTTTAATTGCAGGATGATTAGAGTGTTAAAGTGGAAAATATTGCTCACTCTGCTATATCAATAGATCTGTGGGGGAATTGGTAGATAAATGCTGATACTGAAGCTGTCCTCTGTCACCACCCTTGAATCAGAAACTGAGCCTTTGCTATGCCCACTGGTGTCTCTCTTTAGGCATATTTATTGTCAGTATTCCAGCAAACCACTTAATGCTACTGTTCCTCCACACACACATTAACTGCAAAAGCTTTTATCAGACACTTGACTCTGAAAGCTGACTGCCTAGATTCTGTTATACTAAGGGGCAGATCCTCAGCTGGTGTCATAGCTCCATTGACGTCAACAGTTATGACAATTTACACCAGCTTTGGATCTGCCCTACGGTATGTAGCTTCCTGTTTTCATATAGAAACAAAATTATTCCCAGTTGTTCCAGGAAAAGGAAGATCTAAGTAGCAACAGTTCTGAAGAAACTTTATTTAAAACAAACAAAACAGTGGCTCTAGTTTTACACATTGCCTGTTGGTGTATGTGAAGATTAGCATGAGAGCTAAATTAAAGTACTACCTCGGTACTGCTTGCTCATTAAGAAAGCCCAGGCGTTTTCTTCAGCCAGTCAGTTTGTCACTTGCTGAAATGCTTTAGAATAAATGTGGATATTTTTGTTCTCTCCTGTGTTGAGATGCAAGTTTTTGCCTACATTTTGAGCCCTTGAAATGAGATCTGGATATTTGGGGGAGACAGGACATACAAGACACTAGATCAAGGTGGTTAGATCTTTGAAGATATTTTTATAGCTCTGTGGTATTCTCAGTAATGCAGTGTGTAACTTCCAATGCATATGCATGTGATTAGCTGGATTTTATAATTTTCAAGTAAATATTTAAACAAATTTGAAGGACGCTGCTGAAAGAAATCACAAGGGTTTCCTTTCTTGTTTACAAAGCTTTATTTTAAATCTTGAAATGAAGTTGTCTTGGTATCTGTCATGCTACTGAGCAGTGTGAGAGTACTTGCTTGAAGTCTGCTTTCTTCTGGTCCAGAGGACAGTAGAGTCCAAATGATATAGTAGGTGTCCAAAAACAATGTAGATTAATTGTACATCAGTACAATAATATGGAAAACTGTAGTTTTAAAAAAGTTGTATATGCGAAACCAGAATATGTCTCTGTAAACAAATTCATTTTAGGAGGTTCTTGTGTAAAAACAAATGGGAAAAACCAGTGATGGATTGATTAGTTAGTTGGCCCGTGGATACTAAGTGTGAACTGCTGCTACACTACATGCAGCGGTGAGTATAATATGACAACTGAGGTAACTCACTCTTTCACTCTCCAACCGTTGTCCTGTTCATTTCTTTCCTCCAGTTAGAAGACCAATAACCTAGTTGCTTCTCTGTGGAATTTGGAGTGTGTTGGGTCTATCTCTGGGTTATGAGCTTGTGTTGACAAATATATAGGAAAGCACCATGAATATATGTGGGTGCTATATAAATAATATAATGGATAAGCAGATATATACACAGTGTGCTCCTCTTTTTGGTGCTTTACCGTACTGATTAGAGTTGAAGACAGGGCAGAGCCAAACTTTCCATCAGCCAATCATGTGGCTTCTTCTTTGGTTAGTCTCTAAATTGGTTAGTCTCTAAGGTGCCACAAGTACTCCTTTTCTTTTTGCAAATACAGACTAACACGGCTGTTACTCTGAAACCTGTTCTTTGATTTTGTTTTGTTTGTCTGTCTGGGGAGTTTAGGGAAAAAGAGACAATTACAGATCTCTGTGCACCACTGCTATGTGTGTGCTTGTTTATCTAAAAAATTGTGGCTGTTGCTGGGTTTGGCTGCTACCAGTTAGCACTGACCCGAGGAACTGTATATGGGCAAGAGGGGCTTTATTATTCCTTCTGCCAACTCTGCACTTCTCCAAAATTACGATGTCCTCCTTTAGACTGATTTTTTTTTTTTAATTTGTATGCATTACCATAGCATGAATGTGTATCATTAGGGTTTTTTATTAGGCTTATTTTCCTAATATAAAGTTAGAAGTCCAAGGGATCCAGATCTGATTTGGTTGAAGTGGTAGCATTCAGTGGTGCAGGATCTCCTAACGTATGCAATTAACTATTGTCTGATAACTGGCATATCCTCCAGCTTGTCCTGTTGTATTAAAGTTGTAGTTCTGTGTAAAGGCCTCTCCTGCATTTATTACTGTCTTATTCTTTTTGTGATCTCCCTGAAAAGGAAATGGAAGATGAAGAATGGAGTGACAGCATTTTGAGCTTGTAGAAGTATATCCTTATTAAAATGAGGCGCTCTTTGGTCACCTGTGCATAGCCTTGTTGCCACATATGAAGCAGTGGGAACCACTGATAGATCATCTGCTTTCCAGAAAGTAGCTGTAACTGGGTCATCTAATGTGATTTTCCCCCCCGCTTGCTGTTCAGGTTACTCTAAATAGATTTGATTAATATCACTACAAATAGGACTGAATTAAACTAAATATTTTAAGAAAAAACGTGGAATTTGCTTAAGAATCTTGAAAGCTAAACAGAGAATTTTTCCAGCTACACATCCAGAGAGAAAGTGACTAGTTTTGTTGTAAAAGAAATAACATCATAAAGCTAATGATATTAAAATCCTTGACCACCCCCACCTCCCCAGTATTTGTAAACAAAATACATTTTGGGTCCATTTATCTGTTTTTTAGATTTCATTTCTGTTAAGAAATGGAATTCTTTTAAAAACTTCAAAGAACTTTTTAGTATAGATCCTTCTTTAGTTCTATAGATCTAATTCTGCTTTAACAGGAAGTCTTTTTGTGTGTGTCTGTTCATGTGAGCTCTCTTTTAGAAATCTAGAGGAATTATTCAGTATAATGATGGCATGCCTTTATACAAGCATATCTTGGACTATAGAAGTTATGAGAAGAAAACTATTAATTTCACTGTATGTGTTTAATTCTTATATTTAGGGTATATACTTAGTTGTTTTCTCTTTCAGATTTCTTTTAGATAAGTACAGTAGAGAAAATCTTGGTCATGATAATGGAGGGTTGGACTAGATGACCTCCTGAGGTCCCTTCCAACCCTAATATTCTATGATTGTGATCCTTGAAGCCTGGCTTGGTAGTTCAGATTGCAATACTTGGATCAGCCCCTACTTACTCACACAAGAGAGAATATCTTTCAGTCTGCAGCCATTTTGTTCTTTTTGTTCTTTTTTTTTTTTTGAATGTAGAGGGGGTGGGAAGACCTCTGGTTTAAGCAATAGAAGGGTGAGGCCTCCCATATCTAGGTTTTTGACCCTGATCCAGAGCCCATTGACATTGAGAGAAAGGTTCCTGTTGGCTTCAATGGGTTTTGGATCAAGACTGGGAAGCTCATCTCCCTTCTAAATGGGCCACAGGAAAGTGGGAGCTGTGGCTGCCAGGCCATTCCTTTTGTGAGGGGAGGGGAGTGTTGTCAGCCGCCAATGTTCAAAACTCATGAACTAGATCCCCCAAAATAATGGATTTAGCCCCAAAATCAAGTAATTAAATAAATCTCATTGTATCTCTTGGTCTGTTTGGGTTGTTTTGTTTTTGAACGCCTCCTGTTCACCCGCAGTGTCTGTGACAAGTAGTGTTGCTGAGACACCCAAGTTCTCAGAGTAAGGTGATTTTGACCTCCCTGCAGGAGCTGTTGCTGGCTGGTTGATGGTGCTGAGTGTCTCCCCAAACACAAAGGCTCTAATTAACTATGTGTGCCCCAATCCCATATCTGTCTTTCCAGCCCCAACATCTGCTTATCCTGTTCCTCTCCCTGCCTCTGCTTCTTCTGCAACTCCTGGAGGGGGCGGGGGCAGTGGGATCCTCTGTTCTCCCTTCCCAGGGTTGGGGGAAGTGGAGAGGAGCAGAGAGCTGACTGTCCCATTTTTCACAGTGGGGAGGGGAATGAGGAGGAGGGTGTGGAGCTGCTGGGCTATTTCTGCTCCTTCCTGTGAGAACGATGTCTGCTCCTCCCTCTTCCCCAGCCTCTGCTCCTGAAGGGAGGGGAGAGAGCTCTGTCGGCTTCCTGTAGCAGCTCTGATTGGCTGCTCTTCCCAGGAGATGCATAATTGGGGAAGGCAGCCAATCAGAAGGGATTCCCACAGGCGTGGCTGAAATTCGAGAGAGGGCTGAGTTTCTTTTGTCATTGTGATATTGGCACAAGCCCTGGCCAAAGTCACGTGACTTGCAAAGAAATCACAAGAGCTGGCAATGCTGGGAGTGGGAATATATTTGTTGTGGGCTTTATGGAGTTGGGTTTGATAAGAAGGTTTTCCTCACCCATGCAACTAACCCAGACACCAGTTTGGCCCGAAGGATAAGCAGCTCAGCATCCTTCTGGAGTCTGCAATGCCTATGGAGTCACCTTCATTTGATGAAGAGCTCCCCCCCACCCACTGCTGTTCTGTCTGGCAGTCCTCGAAGAGCACTGTCAAGGCTGATTCCTACTCTGGCACTTGGAGTGGAGAAGGTGGCGGCCTGCAAGGATTCTAAAAATTAATACTGGCCACTTTACATATATGCCACTACCTATGAGAAATGGGGTTTGGAGCCCTGCTTTTTTTCCCCATCCCAAAAAGCAGCTTGTTTAGTTCCAGTGTGTACTTGGAGTTAAATAAAATAAAAATTGGTGGGCACTTTAAAGGGAACTCTACTGAAATGGTGTTTCCTGAGATTTTAGTGTAGGGTGGATGTGACTAGGCATAGAGGTTTTTCTTCCCCTTAGTGGTTATCCCAAGAGCCCTGCTGCATATCTCTCCAGTGATGTCCCTAAGAGACTGCTGAGCCAATGAACAGCCTGAACTTTTGGGGCTTAATTCCCTACTAGAGGCTAATTATGTATGATTGAGTTCATTTAAGCTTAATAACCCCCTTTCTAAAAAGTTGGAAGAGACCATTCTCATCATCTTGTCTGGCTTCTTGCATAGTGTTGAGGCTGTAGGGTTTAACCTATTAATTCCTGCAATGAGCTCAATAACTTGTAGATCAACTAGAGTATAATCATCCTCTTTCAGAAACGCATCCATTCTTTTTTTTAAAAGGGCCAAGTGATGGAGAGTCTGCTGCTTCCCCAGTAATCTGTTCCAATGGTAAATTATCTTCAGTGTTAGTTTATTATTTTTTTAAATCGGAATGTTGTGTTGGTACTGTGTTAAAACAGATGTCTCACAGAACTCTGTGTATTCTGTCAACACAACTACCTATCACTAAAACAAGTAATGGTATCTTTGATATAGAGTCCAACCCCTATTCCCTGCTGTCCTTTTTGTCCTTCCTAATGAGGATGTAGCCAGTGACTAACATAAGAAGACTAACATAACAAGACTAACATAACATTCAAGACTAACATAACAAGGCTCCAGAATTCAGTAAATGCCATCTTTGTAGTAATTTTTCTGAGACATAAGTATTTCCAATTCCTCATGTTCATTACCCAGCATTGATATGTAGGCAATCAAATCATGTATTCGCTTCACCTCCCTAGAAGAAGGAGAGATAAACAAAGGGATTGTGCAGTGACCGAAAGCCAAGGCAGGGAACGCTGGGGAAACAGATGCTCTTTTGTAGTCTTGTACAATTTTTAAAATATACTTGGAGTTTACTGTTTGGAAAACTGCAAGGAAGAAATGCAGCTGCAGACCTTCCATGTAGTGGCATTTTGTGCTAAATCAGAAGTACTGCAACAAAACCCTACTTGAGGAGGGAGATTTGTGTTGAACCTCCAGTGCCCATCATTGTGCATCAACTCTGCTACTACTGTGGAATGCCCTCAACGTAAAAATAGAAGTTTGACTTATTTTTAATTGAGTTTAAAAAGTTGGTATTTATTTATAGGTAGCATCCTGATGTTTTAGGCTGTGCACAAATACAGGGGACGAGCTAATCCCTGCTCTGAAAAGCTTATAGCTTGAAAAGAGAAAAACATGCAAAGGTTGGGGTCATCAGATACAGGAAATTCTTATATTAGACTGAGGAACAACTGTGTCTGATGGTGGGAGAAAGGAGAGATAGTAGAAGTGGCATTACATGACATAGCAGCCTGTTACCAGATTGGGAATGGATAGTAATACCAAATGGACACAGATAAATCCCCAAACTCTGTGTGTAGTCCTATCTTCAATGGATCTTACCTACCTATGAACATACCTGAGGGTCTTCCTCTTACATTTACTTTGGCAACGCTTGCAATGGTTTTCATACCAATAAGGTCTCATTGAATTGAAACTGAACAAAAGGCAGGGAAGGCGTTATTGAAGGGACTGGTTGGTGGTAGTAATAATATTTTGGGCATGGTGATCTTTATGATTTTGGGGGTGAAAACCTTGAATGAATAAAACCTTTGCTCATGCAGAATGTGTCCATTTTTAACCAAGCAAGGAAAGTTTTATTGCTTATAGCTACATTTGACCACGTGAGGGTGCTCATGGGTTTCCAAAGTCAGTTTATAGAGTTCCTTAAATGGAATGGGGGAAACAATTTAAATGTTAAAGACATGATCTTGTTGTCAGGGGTATGATTCTAAATATAGATTCAGTGGGTAAAAGTCTCTCTCTCTCTCTCTGGATCTGAAAAATGTAGTTCAGTGGGCAGAGGAAAGAGTTGGGTAGGAACAAAATGAATTATTCAGATTTGTAACCTTAGAGGAAAAAATGAAAAAGAGGAGAAGGGGTGTGTGTGTGTGTGTGTGTGTGTGTGAGAAGAATATACACACACACACACGGTATATGAACATACATTATTCTATTTTCTCTAGGATGTATGTGCAGCAAAACACTATTACATCTCCGTTTCAGCTGGAGGAGTGAGAGAGTGTTCCAATCACACACTCTTTGAATGCACCTATGCGCCTTAAAAGCTCTGTTCATGGTTTTAAATTTGGCTTCTTGTTAAAATACCTTAATGTTCAACCAACAGGAGTGCAGCCTGCAGGTTTAAAGGAATACAAAGGTTTGGTTGTCTAACCTCTAATTCCCTGCCTTGCTGCCTCTCCCATCCAAAACCCAGTGCACTTAATGCAAAATAGTGAAGAGTGTAACAGACTGGAGGGAGCAGAAAAACCATGGTCTCTTATACGGGGGGATGAGGGGTCAGTTCATTGCAGAAAATGTACACTCTTGCAGCGTTCAAAGTTGTAACAAACCTACAACATTCAGGAAAGCCATTCAAAGCTAAGGTCCTTGTTCCCTTGTGTGTTAATTTTATGATGGTTTCTTTCATTACATGATTGCATAGCACTAGCTGATGCAGCATACACTTCAGCAAGTGTGTGTGTGTATGTATATACATACATATAAAATATTTGACCTGCTAGGATTGATAGCCAACTCAATCATAAAAATGTGTGCAGACAGATTTTATTTTATTTATTTTTTAGAGTGCTGTATAAACATTAACTAATCCTTACAGCTGTGCCATTGACTTATCTGGAAGACTGTCATGTGAATCGGTGGCAGGATGCTGCTGTTGGGACCGCTGTCCCTGCTTTATAGATCGAGGAATAGTGGGCCTGATTTTAATCTCACTCCTGATTTTTCACTTCCATTGATGTCAAGCTATATGTCAGATCAGAATTGGGCCCACAGAGGCAGTGGCCCAACTTTTCAAGAGGTATCCACTAGTCTTCAGTGCCCAACTTGAGATAACTGAGGGCCTGATTGTCAGAGGTGGTAAGCACCTGCAGCTTTTGTTACTTGGAGCTGCTACGTAGCACCTTTTAAAATGGGACCATAGGGGTGTCGGGTGGTCAGACAGCAAATGTGAAAAATCGGAACAGGGGATGGGGGGTAATAGGAGTCTATATAAGAAAAAGACCCAAAAATCAGGACTGTCCCTATAAGATCGGAACATCTGGTCATCCTCTTGGGGTGTCAAGTGGAGCACCTTTAGAAAGTTTGAGCTGAAATGACTTTCCCAAGTCCACACATAGAGCGGATGTCATAGGCATTCCTGACTGAAGAGTATACTCAGTGCACTTTATTTTGCAACCTTTTATATGTTATGTACATTTTATATGGCTATTTGTTTATTCCATATTTGATATGCTACTTGAAGCTGGTAACTTTTATTATTTAAAATGCACAAGGACTATAAAAAGGACTAGGGTGGGTTGATTTAAATCAAAATTATTTAAATCGATTTTAATCATGTTTTGCATTTGTGCTTTTAAAATTATTTTCCTAAAGAAAATAACTTCTCTTTGGTTGGTAACCATTTAGACATGTCATTTGCAATTAAATGTATGTAGTCTTTACAGCAAATTTGGTAATTTTTTTTTTTTTTTTGCTAACCAGGAGGTTACATTATATATTTACACATTTATTTAAGCAATAACATAGCTTACATATATTTAGATTCTTAATTTTTACCTTATGCTAAAAATGGTGAATGATGCATTTCTTATTTACTAGATTGTTTGGGTTTTTTTTTTTAAACTTGTGATTTATGTCATGCTTTTTGGATGCAAGTTAACATTAAATTTAAAATGCACAAAAACTGCATTTTAATTTTTGTTTTTATGAAATAAAACTACCTTAAATGTGTTTGAAACATAAGGGAAAAATTACAAAGTTTATCAAAACATGTTTTGCATTTGAAACTAACTGATTTATTAAACAAAGGAAGTATTATCTGTAATTAGTGAATTGAACTGATTAATTTCTGGTCACTGTGCCCTACAGAATTTTAGATCTAGAAGATCTCATCCTCGCACGTAGTTCTTATTCATAGATTGGAAGAGGAAAACAAGCTGTTCCGCTTTTCAGCTCTCAACTGGCTTTTTAACTTTTGAATGAACTAGTTATTGAACTGAACTAGCTGAATAAACTGAAATGAAAAAAAATATTCTTCTCTTTGCACCTGCAGAAAGGGCTACTGCTGTCAAAAGCTGACTTAGCACTTCAACAGACTAGTTCCAGGTGCTTAGTGGTTTGACTTTCTTTACAGCTTAGCAGCAAACACCTAGTGCTTACTTTTAATTTAAATGATTGTAATAGATTAAGCCTTAACATAAGTTGTCAATTTCAAATTTAATTTTAAATAGGTTTTTTTTTTAAAAAATAAACCTGTTTGTAACCTCCCCCCCCCACAAATTGATTATTTTTTTTAATCCACCTTGTACAGGCCTACTTTAGTGAAGTCTGCATATAAACAATCTTTTGTTAGCAAAAATGCATTAAACACCAATATAGGGACTCTTATTCCCAATGAAACTTCATTGAATCACCATTTTCTTTGTTCCCATCAAGGGGAAATAAGATGATAAAACTTTATTCCTTTTTAGACCTAAAATAAGGTCCTTATCCTGCAGTGTGATGAGCACCCTTGATTTAAACGGAACTGAGGATACTTAAGACCATGCAGGATTTGGCGCCTTATCTTCTGTAATTATTTATTTTATTCATCTGACTCTTGAAAGTTTAACTGACTTAGGTTTTTCTTACTAGCTGTTCTTTTGAAATACTAGTTAGTTTCTTGAATATCTGTTTATCTTTTAATGGACTAATACATTTTTTTTTATGAAGCTTAAAGCCCAAGTCATATCTTAAAAAAGCCAGCCAGGCACTGTGCATGCTAAATCATTACTTTTGAGGATCAGCAATCTTAAAATACGCCCAAGGAACTACTGATAAATGCTGACAGAATAAATCTGATCTTATGAATTATTCCTGAGTGCTCTTCCTACATCTCTGGGGGGAGGAGTGCTATTAGGAAAAATGGCATTGTATTTGACTGTGAATGAGAGATGAGGTACAGGTGAGTCGCATCATACGTGCATTTAACTTACATTAATTCAACTATACGCGCTCGGCAAAAAAAAAAAAAAAGAAAAATAACAAGATACCTGTAAATAGTGCAGGCAATTCCGCCCACCATTCCACTCAATAAGCATATGCCCCGGAGTGAGCGTGAGATGGGAGACATGAATCTGCTTTTCCCTCAGTCGGTCTCAGTTCCCGTGTGCCTCTCATACTGTAAGCATCTCGCCGCACTGAGTGTGATTCTAGTGTTTAAACATACGTATTTTTCGTACAACATGGCCCCTAAACGCAAGCCAACTACTTCATCTGGTGCTCAACTGAAGAAAGAGTAATCTGTTCCAACACTGGAGGAAAAACTGGCTGTGTTGGACTTACTGAGAGATGGTATGTCAGTCTCCAATGTGGCGCGTAAACGTGGCCGCAACAAATTGAGCATTGTGCCATCAAGATTTGAGAGAGAGAAATTCGTCAAGCCGTGGCATCAAGTGCTCCAATAACTGCTAAGGTGACTAGCCAAGTGTGTGATAAGACTTTAGTGAAGAGTGAAAAGGCATTAAACTTATGGCTGGAAGACATGAACCGTAAACGTGTGCCTATCGATGGCAACAGGTTGCGAAAAAAGGCTCTTAGCCTCTACGCGCTGCTCAAACCTCCCACCCAAGAAGGACAGCCTTCTGATGAGAAGGCATTCAAAGCCAGCCAAGGTTGGCTTAACAGTTTTAGGAACTGCTTCAACCTCAGAAACGTGCAGACTGCTGGTGAAGCTGCAACTGCCAATGGAGAGGCAGCAAAAGCCTACCCCGAACAATTAAAGAAAATCATAGAAGAACAGGGCTAGCTTCCAGAACAAGTTTTTAATGCTGACGAGACTGGGCTCTTCTGGAAAAAAATGCCCAACTGCACTTACACTTCGAAATCAGAAAGACAAGCCCCTGGCTTCAAAGCAGCTAAAGACCGTGTGACTGCGTTGTTTTGTGGCAGTGTGGCTGGGCATTTAATAAAGCCGGGCTTGCTCTACAGGGCTGCAAATCCCCGTGCCCTAAAAGGCAAGAACAAAAATCTCCTGCCTGTGTTCTGGCAATCAAATAAAAAGGCTTGGGTGACGGCAGCATTATTTCTGGATTGGTTCCACAAGTGTTTCATTCCGGAGGTCAAGTGGTACCTCGAAGAGAAAGGACTTGACTTTAAAGTGTTGCTGATCGTAGACAATGCTCCTGGCCACCCTGTGGCACTCTGGTTTGCGTATAACGATGTTGAAGTCGTCTTCCCCCCCCCCCCATACCACCTTGTGACCAAGGCGTGATTCGCTGTTTCAAGGCCATATACACGAGGCTTACGTTCTCACGGATACGTAGCGCTATGGATGCTGATCCCAATCTTAATGTGATGGAGTGTTAGAAGTCCTTCAACATTGCCAGTTGCATCACTTATGTTAAACAGGCCATGGATGCAGTCAAGCCTGAAACAGTCAATGCATGTTGGCGAAACCTGTGGAAAGAATGTGTGAATGATTGATTTTAAGGGTTTCCCGACCATTGACAAAGAAGCCAAACGCATTGTTCAGGTGGCCAGGCAAGTGAGTGGTGATGGCTTCGTCGACATCCTTGAGGAAGAAACTGAAAAATGAATTGAGAGCCATAGAGAAACATTGACTAACGAAGAGTTAGAGGAACTGATAAAATCGTCTGCAGAAGACGAAGAAGATGACGAACAGGAAGAGCCAGCAAGTTGGAATCTTCATAAATTTGCTGAAGTGTTACAAGCAGCGAAACACTTGAATGATTTAATTTCTGAATATGATCCCTCTACAGAACGAAGCCTCAAAATCACACGTAGTATTACGGACCATTTGAGACCGTATCAAGAAATGTTTGAGCAGCTCAAGAGACAACAGCGACAGTTGCCAATCAAGGAAAAACAACCAGCAGCAGATGAGCCTATGCAACCAACTTCTCGAGCTGAATCGGAGCCAACCACTTCGTCTATGACTCGCTCTCCGTCTCCTGGATCGACATCAAGCCCTGATGACCCCCTGTAATTAAAAATACAGTACTATAAAATTATATTTTGCATATGTACTTTTTATTATATACTGTACATTACTGTATACATTATACATTTATACATTACTGTACAGGGTTGTATACACAAAACCATGTACAGTATACTGTACTTTATGGGTGATTAAAAGGATTTTCAAGGGTAATTTTGACTATACGTGATTTTCACCTTATGCGCTGACTTTAGAACCTAACTGCCAAGTAAGATGCGACTCCACTGTATTTGATTATAAATGCTATGTTAGCACAGATTGTATATATATAAAAGAAAATTAACAACCACTCATGTTCCATCATATTTTTAGGCAGGACTGCTTCTTTTGAAGTTTTCTTGAAGCACTGGAATATCTTCTCCTCCTTCCTTTCCATTCTCTATTTCACCTAACTGATTATCTGAAATGTGATAGTCATTTCAAGGAAGAACATATTACCCTTTATTATTTATTTTTTAAATAGTTATGTTTTTGAATTCAGTATTTTAGGAAAAGAATGTAGGGTTGAGGGGTTGGGGAGAATGGGCATTACATTTCTAAAGGTTCAGAAAAATTAAACAATTCCTATTTTTTAGTACATTGAAAAGAAGTTAAAATTTCTATCTACAGTGCATAATGATGTTGTTGGTGATACCATGTAATCAGGGAAAAACACTTCTACTTTTCTTTTATGAGCCAATAAACATCAGATTTTGAATTTTAGTGTCCTATAAGGGGTTTAATCTTTAAATAAATACCCAGATGATTTAAATGAAGGACATAGTTTCTTTCTTCTTTTGTGAGTGGTTTTGTATCCTGTGGGAAGACTGCAGGGATGCAATGAATGGGCAGACTTATAGCTTCATAGTAATTAGATGACATTTGACTCGTAAATCAGCAGTTAATGAATGGATGTAGAAAATGAATAGTAGGATTATGTAGTCTGCTGTCATTTTCACAGCTAAAAAGTAGTTGTAATAAATATAAAGGGAAAGGTAAACACCTTTAAAATCCTCCCTGGCCAGAGGAAAAACCCTTTCACCTGTAAAGGGTTAAGAAGCTAGGATAACCTTGCTGGCATCTGACCAAAATGACCAATGAGGAGACAAGATACTTTCAAAGCTGGAGGGGGGGGGGAACAAAGGCTCTCTCTGTCTGTGTGATGCTTTTGCTGGGAACAGAAAAGGAATGGAGTCTTAGAACTTAGTAAGTAATCTAGCTAGATATGCGTTAGATTCTGTTTTGTTTAAATGGCTGATAAAATAAGCTGTGCTGAATGGAATGTATATTCCTGTTTTTGTGTCTTTTTGTTTTGCCTAGAGGGATTCTCTATGTTTTGAATCTGATTACACTGTAAGGTATTTACCATCCTGATTTTACAGAGGTGATTCTTTTTCCTTTTTTTTCTTCAATTAAAATTCTTCTTTTAAGAACCTGATTGCTTTTTCATTGTTCTTAAGATCCAAGGGTTTGGGTCTGTGTTCACCTATGCAAATTGGTGAGGATTTTTATCAAGCCTTCGCCAGGAAAGGGGATGTAAGGTTTGGGGAGGATTTTGGGGGGAAAGACGTTTCCAAGCGGGCTCTTTCCCTCTTATATATTTGTTAGACGGTGGGTGGTGGCAGCAATAAAGTCCAAGGGCAAAAGATAAAATAGTTTGTACCTTGGGGAAGTTTTAACCTAAGCTGGTAAAAATAAGCTTAGGGGTTTTCATGCAGGTCCCCACATCTGCACCCTAGAGTTCAAAGTGGGGAAGGAACCTTGACAGTAGTATATGCTTAACTTGCATTTATTAAGTTGAGGATTAGGTATTTTTCAGGTATTAATAAAGTGGACTTCTAAAATGTAGGAATAGTATCAAAGTCTTCACATTGATCATGTTTTGTGGTACGTTTAAACAGCAAAGAACCTTCTTTTCAGTAATATTTATGCATATTTTATTACTGTTTCTGTATTTTATTCATATAGTGATTCAGTTTTAGTCTCTGACTGACATATTTGGAAAATACTATATGCGGGGTTGTATTTAAGAGCCCCGATATGATTTAAGTTCACCTCTCAAGCTTTTGAGGATGGGCTTTTTTAAAAAATGTTGTTAAATGATACCTACCTCAGTTTAATTGCATGTCTATATTTTTTTCTATGGATAATCTGTGGGATGAGTGTGACTCATTTTTTTTCTCTCTGCTTAGAAGGCAGCATTGACTCTGCCTGCCAAAGAAGACTTATTTTTACCTCTAGCTTAATTACTGTAGAACCAGTGCCATATAGCTTGGGTCAATACAAAGCTGTATGTTTGGTATTTTCAGTGGCAAAGGCACTCTACCCCCTTCAGTGTTCAAAATAAAATGTTTTACTGTTGCTGGACCTGCAACTCCCCGTTAAAAATTCAGTGAAATCCTCCTGCTTGTAGGGGCAGTTCTACAGTGGGTTTCTTTAGTCTTATATCTCCAAAGGATGATGATTTGACAGTTAAAAATGTCACTGTTTATTTTCAATAAAAATGTAGTAGCTGTAAATAGTGTAGAGTTGCCAACTTTCTAATAGCAGAAAACCGAACACCCTTGCCCCGCTCCATCCCTCCTCCCACCCTCTCTCACTCTTTCATTTTCAATGGGCTGGGGCAGGGGGTTGGGGCGCGGGAGGGGGCGAGGGGTGCAGGCTCTGGGTGGCACTTACCTCAAGTGGTTCCCAGGAGTAGTCAGCATGTCTTTCCGGCTCCTAGTAGGAGGGGCCAGAGGGCTCTGCGTGCTGCCCCCTCAGTTCCCATTGGCCAATGGGAGCTGCGGAGCCAATGCTTGGGGCAGGGGCAGCACGCGGAGCCCCCATGGCCGCCCCATGCCGAGGAGCCGGAGTAGGGTTGCCAACCCTCCCGGTTTGGCCGGGAGTCTTCAGGAATTGGGCTCCATCTCGTGGAGGCTACTGAAGCTAATCCAGGAGATTTTAGGCTGCTGAAAGTCCGGTGGCGCAGTGGGGCTAAGGAAGGCTCCCTACCTGGCTCCAAGCCACTCCCGGAAGTTGCTGGCATGTCTGGCAGCGGCTCCAAGGAGGAGGCACAGCCAGGGGATCTCTGTGCACTACCCCTACCCTGAGCACTGACTCCGCAGCTCCCATTGGCTGGGAATGGGGAACCGCGGCCAATAGGGGCTGCAGGGGTGGTACTTGCAGACAGGGGCAGAGCCGCCTGTGAGCCTAGGAGCGGGACATGCCAGTCGCTTCTGGGAGCCGCCTGAGGTAAGCAGTGCCCAGCCAGAGCCTGCACCCCTGAGCCTCTCCTGCACCCCAACCACCTGCCTCAGACCTCTTCTGCACCCCAACAGCTGGCACCCCGAACCTCCCCAGGCTCAGCCCGGAGCCCTCTCCCACACTCCAAACCCCTTGGCCCCAGCCCAGAGCCTGCACCCCGTCCTGCACCCCCAACACCAGCCTGGTGAAAGTGAGGGGAGGGAGCATGACAGAGAGAGGGGGGCTGGAGTAAGCGAGGGGCAGGGCCTCAGAAAAGTAGTGGGAAGGGGCCTGGCCTTGGGGAAGGGGCGGGGAAAAGGTGTTTGGGTTTGTGCGATTAGACAGTTGGAAACCCTATGCTGGAAGGAGATGCTGGCCGCTTCCTGGGAGCACCGCTGTGCCGCCAACTGGACTTTTAACACACTGGTCAGCTCCAGGATCCCTTTTCTTCTGCGTGTTCTGGTGGAAAACCAGACAATGTGGCAACCCTGGAATAGTGGCTCTGTCCTATTGTTCTCAATGGGACTGAAGCCAAAGGTGCTGTGTTATGATGTCTTCTTTCAGAATGGCCCTCACCTTCTGCTATTACCAATGAGAGTGAAGTCAAGCTGCTGTCAGGGGCCACCATCTCATGAGGTCATCTTGGATTTACTCTATTTGAGAACAACAGGATATGGCAGCAGTTTGGAAAGAGAAGAGATTTTCCTGAAATTCTCTGTAGTTGAACATAATTTGTCAGGCTCTGCTGAAGAACAAACTGTCAGTTCTGAAGAATAACAGCAAAAAATTATCATTAATCCTAATAGCATTTGTTCAAATTTAGACAGTACATGAGATTTCTCTGGATTTTAATTATATGGAAAGTTTTGAAGGGCCTGCATTATTCCATTAAGATCATTCAGGACAAAAAATGGTTTGATATAGTCTACATTTTTTTTTTTTTAAAAGAACCTGAAAAATAATCTTTAACCAGTTCATTCTGAACTTAAAGAATAAGGGCTGTAGTTTTGGCAAGATAGGCTGTATTCCTCATAGGTATTTTACCAAATGGCCGACTCCCTGCTTGAAGTGAAAAACAGCTCAACGTGAACAATGGAAGCAGGAGAAGCACTTCCATAATGAACAAAGAGCTAACAGCTGTGTATGTGACTTGTGCTCTTTATGCAGTAGCTAAGAGAATCAATCCAGCTCTCATTGAAGTTGCTGAAAGGACTCCCCTTGACTTCAGTAGGAGTTTATTGGGCCTGTCATGAGGATTTAAGAGAGACAGCTGAAGTTAAATACCTAAAATTTGTTTTTGTGAACTTTTGCCCCCTTCCTTCTCCCATGCCTAGGAAGGTGCTATGATAAGTAGTATGTAATTCATAAGTGAGAGGGAAAATATGACCATAAGAGATGTTGTCTTCATAAACCTCTATGTTGTCCTGCTTGAATCTACGGGTATGTCTACACTACGAAATTAGGTCGAATTTTAGAAGTCGGTTTTGTAGAAAGCGGTTTTATACAGTTTATTGTGTGTGTCCCCACACAAGTGCTCTAAGTGCATGTAGTCGGCGGAGTGTGTCCGCAGCACCGAGGAAACCATCGACTTCTGGAGCGTTGCACCGTGGGTGGCTATCTCACAGTTCCTGCAGTCTCCACCGCCCATCTGAATTCTGGGTAGAAATCCCAGTGCCTGATGGGGCTAAAACATTGTCACAGATGGTTCTGGGTACATATTGTCAGGCCCCAGTTCCCTCCCTCCCTCCCTCCCTCCCTCCGTGAAAGCAGGGGCAGACAATCGTTGCGCGCCTTTTTTCTTGAGTTACCTGTGCAGACGCCATACCATGGCAAGCATGGAGCCCGCTCAGCAAACCATCACCGTATGTCTCCTGGGTGCTGGCAGACATAGTACTGCATTGCTACACAGCAGCAGTTAATTGCCTTTTGGCAGCAGACAGTGCAGTATGACTGGTAGCAGTTGTCAACGTAGTCCTGGGTGCTCTTTTAACTGGGCGCCTGGGCAAACATGGGAGTGATTCAGCCAGGTCATTTCCCTTTTAAGTTTCATCTCGTGGCGATTCAGTCCTACCGGCAGTGCACTGTGTTTTAAGCTCCAGCCAGCAGAAGATGATGGCTAGTCATCATACTGCACCGTCTTCTGCCGAGCACCCAGGAGATGATGACGGCTAGCGGTCGTACTGCACAGTCTGCTGCCAGCAAGATTTGTAAAGATAGATGAAGTGGCTCAAAACAAGAAATAGACCAGATTTGTTTTGTATTCCTTTTCTCCTCCTTCCTTCTGTGAAATCAACGGCCTGCCAAACCCAGTTTTGAGTTCTATCCTTGAGGTTTTGAGTTCTATCCTTGAGGGGGCCATTCAGTTTCTCGCAAAGCCACCCCCTTTGTTGATTTTAATTCCCTGGAAGCCAACCCTGGAAGCCATGTCGTTAGTTGCCCCTCCCTCCGTCAGGACAACAGCAGACAATCATTCCGCGCCTTTTTTCTGTGCAGATGCCATACCACGGCAAGCATGGAGCCCGCTCAGATCACTTTGGCAATTAGGAGCACATTAAACACCACGCGCATTATCCAGCAGTATATGCAGCACCGGAACCTGGCAAAGCGATACCGGGCGAGTAGGCGACGTTAGTGCGGTAACATGAGTGATGAGGACATGGACACAGACTTCTCTCAAAGCAGGGGCCCTGGCAGTGTGGGCATCATGGTGCTAATGGGGCAGGTTCATGCGGTGGAATGCCGATTCTGGGCTCGGGAAACAAGGACAGACTGGGGGGACCGCATAGTGTTGCAGGTCTGGGACGATTCCCAGTGGTTGCGAAACTTTCGCATGCGTAAGGACACTTCCATGGAAATTTGTGACTTGCTTTCTCCTGCACTGAGGCGCAAGAATACCAAGATGAGAGCAGCCCTCACAGTTGAGAAGCGAGTGGCGATAGCCCTGTTGAAGCTTGCAACGCCAGACAGCTACCGGTCAGTTGGGAATCAATTTGGAGTGGGCAAATCTACTGTGGGGGCTGCTGTGATGCAAGTAGCCAACGCAATCAAAGCTCTGCTGATATCAAGGGTAGTGAGCCTGGGAAATGTGCAGGTCATAGTGGATGGCTTTGCTGCAATGGGATTCCCTAACTGTGGTGGGGCCATAGATGGAACCCATATCCCTATCTTGGCACCGGAGCACGAAGCCGGTGAGTACATAAACCGCAAGGGGTACTTTTCAGTAGTGCTGCAAGCAGTGGTGGATCACAAGGGACGTTTCACCAACATCAACGTGGGATGGCCAGGAAAGGTACATGACGCTCGCATCTTCAGGAACTCTGGTCTGTTTCAAAAGCTGCAGGAAGGGACTTTATTCCCAGACCAGAAAATAACCGTTGGGGATGTTGAAATGCCTATAGTTATCCTTGGGGACCCAACCTACCCCTTAATGCCATGGCTCATGAAGCCATACACAGGCAGCCTGGACCGTACTCAGGAGCTGTTCAACTACAGGCTGAGCAAGTGCAGAATGCTGGTAGAATGTGCATTTGGATGTTTAAAAGCGCGCTGGTGCAGTTTACTGACTCAGTTAGACCTCAGCGAAACCAATATTCCCACTGTTATTACTGCTTGCTGTGAGCTCCATAATATCTGTGAGAGTAAGGGGGAGACGTTTATGGCGGGGTGGGAGGTTGAGGCAAATCTCCTGGCTGCTGGTTTCGCACAGCCAAACACCAGGGCAGTTAGAAGAGCACAGGAGGGTGCGGTGTGCATCAGAGAAGCTTTGAAAACCAGTTTCATGACTGGCCAGGCTACGGTGTGAAAGTTCTGTTTGTTTCTCCATGATGAAACCCCCCGCCCCTTGGTTCACTCTACTTCCCTGTAAGCTAACCACTCTCCCCTCCTCCCTTTGATCACCGCTTGAAGAGGCAATAAAGTCATTGTTGCTTCACATTCATGCATTCTTTATTCATTCATCACACAAATAGGGGGATAACTACCAAGGTAGCCCGGGAGGGGTGGTGGAGGAGAGAAGCACCAGGAGGGGTGGTGGAGGAGGGAAGGACAAGGCCACACAGCACTTTAAAAGTTTAAAACTTATTGAATGCCAGCCTTCTGTTGCTTGGGCAATCCTCTGGGGTGGATTGGCCGGGAGGCCAGAGGCCCCCCCACCACGTTCTTGGGCATCTGGGTGAGTAGGCTATGGAACTTGGGGAGGAGGGTGGTTGGTTACACAGGGGCTGTAGCGGCGGTCTGTGCTCCTGCTGCCTTTCCTGCAGCTCAACCATACGCTGGAGCATATTGGTTTGATCCTCCAGCAGCCTCAGCATTGAATCCTGCCTCCTCTCATCACGCTGCCGCCACATTTGAGCTTCAGCCCTCTCTTCAGCCTGCCACCTCTCCTCCCAGTCATATTGTGCTTTCCTGCACTCTGACATTGTCTGCCTCCACGCAGTCGTCTGTGCTATTTCAGTGTGGGAGGACACTATGAGCTTAGAGAACATTTCATCACGAGTGCGTTTTTTTTCGCCTTCTAATCTTCACTAGCTTCTGGGAAGGAGAAGATCCTGTGATCATTGAAACACATGCAGCTGGTGGAGAAAAAAAAAGAGGCAGTGGTATTTAAAAAGACACATTTTCTAGAACAATGGCTGCACTCTTTCACGGTAAACCTTGCTGTTAACATTACATACATAGCACATGTGCTTTCGTTCCAAGGTCGCATTTTGCCTCCCCCACCACGTGGCTAGCCCCTCACCCCCCACACCCAAACCACCGGCTAACAGTGGGGAACATTTCTGTTCAGCCACAGGCAAACAGCCCAGAAGGAACGGGCACCTCTGCATATCTCCTTAAGAAAAGCACCCTATTTCAATCAGGTGACCATGAATGGTGTCACTGTCCTGAGGATAACACAGAGAGATAAAGAACGGATGTTGTTTGAATACCAGCAAACATACACTGCAATGCTTTGTTCTACAATGATTCCCGAGTACGTGCTACTAGCCTGGTGTGGTAAAGTGTCCTACCATGGTGGGTGGAATAAGGCTGCCCTCCCCAGAAACCTTTTGCAAAGGCTTTGGGAGTACATCCAGGAGAGCTGCAAATGCCAGGGAAAATTAATCATTAAACATGCTTGCTTTTAAACCATATATATTTTATATTTTAAAAGGTACGCTCACCAGAGGTCCCTTCTCCGCCTGGCAGGTCCGGGAGGCAGCCTTGGGTGGGTCCGGGAGGGACTGCCTCCAGGTCCAGGGTGAGAAAGAGTTCCTGGCTGTTGGGAAAACCGGTTTCTCCGCTTGCTTGCTGTGAGCTGTCTACAACTTCATCATCATCATCTTCCTTGTCCCCAAAACCTGCTTCCGTATTGCCTCCATCTCCATTGAAGGAGTCAAACAACACGGCAGGGGTCATGGTGGCTGAACCCCCAAAAGTGGCATGCAGCTCATCATAGAAGCGGCATGTTTGGGGCTCTGACCCGGAGCGGCCGTTTGCCTCTCTCGTTTTCTGGTAGGCTTGCCTCAGCTCCTTAAGTTTCACGTGGCATTGCTTCGGGTCCCTGTTATGGCCTCTGTCCTTCATGCCCTGGGAGATTTTGACAAATGTTTTGGCATTTCGAAAACTGGAACGGAGTTCTGATAGCACGGATTCCTCTCCCCAAACAGCGATCAGATCCCGTACCTCCCGTTTGGTCCATGCTGGAGCTCTTTTGCGATTCTGGGACTCCATCATGGTCACCTCTGCTGAGGAGCTCTGCATGGTTACCTCTGCTGATGAGCTCTGGCCAGTGTGGCAAGCTGCAGGTGACCATGCAAACAGGAAATTGAAATTCAAACGTTCGCCGGCCTTTTCCTGTCTACCTGGCCAGGGCATCTAAATTGAGAGTGCTGTCCAGAGCGGTCACAATAGAGCACTCTGGGATTGCTCCCAGAGGCCAATACCATCTAATTGCGTCCACAGTACCCCAAATTCGACCCAGCAAGGCCGATTTAAGCGCTAATCCACTTGTCAGAGGTGGATTAAGGAAATCGATTTTAAGAGCCCTTTAAGTCAAAAAAAGGGCTTCATCGTGTGGACGGGTGCAGGTTTACATTGATTCAACGCTGCTAAATTCGACCTAAACTCCTAGTGTAGACCAGGGCTACAAGGGAAGTGGTGGGAGAGAGCATATTCTGGTCTGTTGCCCAAACTAGTGAAGAAATGTATGTGATGCTCAGGCCCTGAACAGTTTCTCACCTTCAGTCCCCTGACTGCAAATAATGCCTGTGTGGATTCTTCCTTTATACTCATGGAGTCATGGATGGCCTTATGAACATATAATTAGGGCTTCAGTTTTTTTGGAGGGGGTTTATTAACTTTCCTTTTTCAAGTTTTATTTTAGCAATTTTTGAGTTTTGTGTAGAATAATTGGGGGGTGGGTGGTGTCTTCTGGATTTTCTCTTTGTATATACTCTGACTAATGTCTTTGTAATGTTCACTTGGATTTGGAAATTTGTTAATTTCACGTTTTCAGACATTTACATCTAAAATGTCCGTGTTGTAACCGTGGGGGTCCAGACCCAAAATGGGGTTATGAGGGAGTTGCAAACCTGTTGTGGGGAGGTCGTGGGCAATGTTCCCGCTAATTTTTCCATCCATATGTGGAATGAATTTTGTTATGTGCCCCAACATGGAGGTGATGTGTGGCGGGGGTGGGACTGAGGGGTTCAGAGTGTGGGAGGGGGCTCAAGGCTGGGGCAGAAGGTTGGGGCGAGGGCTCCAGCTGGGGATGAGGGGTTCAGGGTGCAGCAGCCCTGGGGCTGGGGAGTCACTGCACCCCCGCCCAATATCTCCCACCCTCACCTCACCACACCACACCACACCCCACCCCATGCCCCTGAGTGCAGTGTGCACGCCTGTGTGGCCCTTGGTGGTCTCCTGAGCAGCCTTGCAGGCACGCACCTTAGAGGAAACGTAGGTCGTGCGATTGCCATCCTCACTTCTGCGCTGCCGTCACAGCTAAGCACACCCTGAGCTTCCTATGGCCACAGAAGGCTCCCAGAGGTGGAGATCGGTCTTATTTCCCCCTGAGAGCGGCCACACAGGGAAAGAGCAAGGCCTGTTCCTCCCCAGCTTGGCTGGAACTAGCAGCTAGGAGCCCCCGGCTGAGGTGCTACCAGCAGCACGGGGGAGATCAGACCCACCTCCACATCTGGCAACCTTCTGCGACTGCAGGAAACTTCGGGGTTGCTGCCCAGTCCTGCAGCTGGGGTGGGTACCTGAAGCTGAGTCTGATCTCCCCTGAGCGTGGCTGTGCAGGGAAAGAGAAAGTCCCATCCCTCCCCAGCCCAGAGGGGATTAACAGCTGGAGCCAACGGGTAGCCCCTCTTCCCCGGAGCCCTTCCTCTGCTCTCCCCTCCAAAAGCTAGATTTCATGGGGGAGGTCTGATTTCATGGTCCAAATTTTCATGGCTGTGAATTTGGTAGGGCCCTATTTATATGGGCACAATCTCTCTCTTTTTTTAAGAAAAATCACTTGCAGCTCAGCTTTAAGTTACAAAAAGAAACTTCGTCCTTCAGCACCCTCTGCATTTATAATGGGGTTTGGTTGCTTGATTTGTAAGGGTACTTTTACAAACTCTGTGAGCAGCTTCATAACTGTCCAGTCTCAATTTCCCATAGATAATAATTGAGAAGTGTGAGTTGCTACTCTTGGACTTTCCCCCTCACTGTCCAAATATACAAGACATCCAATGTGAACAGCCAAAATGAAAAAATACGTAGGGTTTTTATACTGCCACCTGTAACTGTAGTATCAGAGTGCCTGCCATGTAAAATCAATAGTAATTTGATTCAGCATCCTTCTTTTGCTTTTAACTCTTCACTGCCTCTGCAAGAGCTTTGGTATTTACACAATCATTCCTTCCTCCTGCCCCTTCTGTGAGAAGGGTGTAGTAAAATAACTTGTAATTACTCATCCAAGGAATAGAACAAACAAAATTAATATCAAAATGACTTAAATAGTCCTCTCCACAAATTCCTAATTAAATTCCTATGTATAATAGATGCGGAAGGCTGCACAGTTCATCAGTCTAATAGCTCGTCAGCTGTCATGCCTTCTCCCCCTGTTCCCTTGAGTAAAGACAGGATGTGCAACAAGCCTGACAAAGGAGGACAAATGTCTATATCATTCAGCCACAAAAACTGCTCTGTGCTGTGGTGGGGGGAGTGTTAATCTTGTTAGTGAACACCATTTATACCCTTGTGTCTGTTTTTTCTGTTTTATTCCTCTTTACAAATTCAGTTTAAAAAACAAAGTTAAACTCCAGAGGATTTTAAAGAAAACAAATGATTCATTTCAGTGTTTTAATTTCTTGTTCCACCCCCTTCTCCCCTAAAACTGCGTTTATCTTAATTATTAAGGCACTAATATGCAGACGAGATATACTTTTATAAATGAACACAAATTGTTCTTATAAATAAAAAAAAATTGCCTTGCATAACTATTGTCAATCATGTCAGACCAGAGATTAAGAAGTTAAAGGAAAAGTTTATTTTATGGTAGCTCAGTCTCACTTAGCTTTTTCAGCTTTCCGATCACAAGCATTGAAATCAATGAGACCAATGTCCCTGAATAAAACTCTTTAATGGCTTCCACCCCCACAAATTCTCTTTGTTAAAGGAGTGGTAGACCTATGGCTTGAAATTCTACCTGTTTCGGTTCAGTCAGTGTACAGCAGGGGTTGTCAAACTGGGGGTTGTGACCCCTTGAGCAGTCGTGAGGTTATTACCTGGGGAGTTGTGAGCTGTCAGCCTCAACCCCCAAACCGTGCTTCACCTCCAGAATTTATAATAAGTGTGAAATATAAAAAAAGTGTTTTTAATTTATATGGGGGGGTCTCACTCAGAGGCTTGCTGTGTGAAAGGGGTCACCAGTACAAAAGTTTGAGAACCACTGGTGTATCGTAATTTACATTTGTGCAGAAATGTCTTAGAGTGAATTTTTACTTAAGCTTTACTAGGGAGCATTGAGATCTTTATCTCTCTTGCTTTTTGCAGTATTAATTATGTTACCAGTGTAGCTTCCTCCTCTCAAATTCATGACTTTAATGTAGTTTTCCCTGCTACCCACTTCTCCCCCCTGACAGTGGGGAGTATACATCTCTTTACTTGCTGGTACTGTCTTAACCTTGGAAAAGCCTTGGAAAGCAGAAACCTCTCTTCTCTCTTCCCCCTCCCCCCCGCCCCTGAGAAATTTTAAGAGGAATGAAATGAGCGTGAGCTGTGCTTTCCTGCTAACACATGTTTCTGGTTGGTTACTTTCTGCAGCCTAGCTTTAAAAACGTGGCTGGGTTTGCACAGTGTATAGACTGACAGATTCACTAGGAATGAGCAGCCCTGCAATGCACTGCATTTAGATGGAGCAATTTGTATAGTGAGGGTGGCTGAGAGCCATTGAACCAAACTGTAAACCCTGGATATGATGGAAACCAGGCAGGCAGTGTGGCAGAACCCCTAGTTCCAGCCCCTATGGTGCATTGTGTAGTCAGTTTCAGTTTTTAAAAACATTTTAATTGAGGCCTTTCGTCCCCCATTTATCAGACTTCGGCAGGTGCCAAGAAATGTTTAGCAGGCCACATGGCATCGTTACCAAAGGATGTAAATGGAGAATACGGTTTTTCATTCGGATTCTAAACTAGTTTGGCCACTGTGGGGCTGTGGAGTCTGTCTTGGTTGGAGGTAGGTTGCCTAGGAAACTTGGATTAAACTTTGCAAAAAAGAGGAAAGAGGGGAGAACTGCATGCTATTTTTAGACAGACTGGTGAAGTTAGTGTGTGGGACAAAACCATGTGCATGGGTGCTCTCTCTCCTCCTTTATCTTTTTGAATAGGATATTCAGCTGTCACTGTGGAGGTGTTGCTACATTTCCATAACTTCACAATTTAAAAATTATTCTTTCTCCTGAGAGTTGATATCAAAAACAAACCTTGAAATCGTCAGACACACAATCTAACTTTAAAAAAGGAGGACTTGTGGCACCTTAGAGACAAACCAATTTATTTGAGCATAAGTTTTCATGAGCTACGGCTCACTTCATCTCAAATAAATTGGTTAGTCTCTAAGGTGCCACAAGTACTCCTTTTCTTTTTGCGGCTACAGACTAACACGGCTGCTACTTTAAAACAATCTGACTTTAATATATCAAATATTAGTGGGCACATCTTTCTATTAGTTCTAGTATAACTAATTGAGAGGAGTACAGAGACAAGGTGGGTGAAGTAATAATTTTTTGGGGGGCCAACTTCTGTTCGTGAAGGGGACAAGTGTCACAGAGCTCTTCCTCAGGTCTGGACTTGAAGAGTACACGCAGCTTAGATCAAATGGAAAAAGAATTGGGCTCTAATAAAATATTCTGATAGTTACTGTTAATGTCAAATTTGGTTGATGATTATCTTCAACATTTAGCTGATTACATGGAATGATATGCAGTCTCTTTTCAGTTTGTGGGGCATATGTCCCTCACAACAGAGAAGACACAGGACTCATGCATGGCAAATGCAAAGAAGATTCTTTGAGGCTGCTGTGCACAGATTATCTAGCTCTCTGGCTCTTGTATCACAGTTTGTGCCACACAGCATTACCACCCCAGGAGGGGGGATAGGGGCAGCGTGGTGGGTAGTGCTTACCTAGAGCAATCACAGAATGGATTGCTGACTATGTTACATTTGCAGTTCGCTTTTACTATTAATGGAAGTTTCACTCACAAACCAAAAAGAGAACAGTCCTCAGTTTGTAAGTGGCTCGTAAATTGTTAGCACATTTCCCATGCTTTTCTAGTTTAAAGGAGTTGTTGTCCGACAGTTACAGTTACAGTGTTGTCCGACAGTTACAGCACGGGTTAGGCATCTTGGGTTCTGGAAGTAACTGGCTATATTTGACATACAGCCTCAGGAGCACATAGCACTGTGGCATCCGTGTAGGTAGCCTGCAGTCCAACGCTGTGCAGATCCAGTTTCCACACCTGGAAAATTTGAGATGAGACATGTTCATCTCTGTAAAACTCATTGCGATCCCTGGATGAAAGTTGATCAATAAGTGCAAGGTGTTTAGTATATTAATCTGAGGTTATGTCTAAGCTACACAGCTTTTAGCGACATGGCTGTGACACTATAGCTGTGCCACTAAAAGTCATGCAGTGTAGCCGCTGTTCGTCAGTTCTCCTGCCGACAAAAAAACTTCCACCCCAGTGAGAGCACTCCTGCCGACAGCGTTGTCCACACCGATGCTTGTCGTTGGCAAAATTTTTGTCTTTCGGTGGGGGGTTAACACCTATGAAAAGCAAAAGTTTTGTCATTCAATTGCCAGTGTAAACAAAGCCTGACACTACTTTGCTGGGGTTTCAAATGATCAACTAGTACTGGTTAAAATAAATTAAAACCGTTTTCATGGGAAAAATGGCTTCAGCTTAAAACTACAAGATGCAAGAGGTTCATAGTTCCAGGTTGCCTGTCATACTGCACTTAATTCATTCCTTTGTACTGTCTCAGTATTGGGTCCTTTGTCTGTAGGCTCCCTCTTGCCCCCCAAAAAGAACCCTTCCCAAACCCCCACACTTAACTAAAAATGCTATGTTGCTATATGTAGTGTGAATAATATGAAGAAAAATAAACTCTGGGTCTATATACCCTTGGCATATACAATCAGAATTGGTCTGTTTTATATTTTAAATCTTAGGCAGGTACGTTTGCTCATCTCATTTCTAAAAGCCCAGCTGATAGTTCTAGTCTGTGTTATGAGCATTCTAAATACTACTTTTGTGTTTAAACAAAAATCTTTCATGCTTTTCTTGCTTAACATCATGATGTTTTTTAAAGGCTGTACCATCAGCATTACTATTGAATGATTTTTATTTATTTTTTAGTGTTTTAGGTGCAATCTGCTTTAGATAGTTTGTGTGTTTTCTGTCTTCTGTCATACTACAACAACATGCTTCTAAATTTGGGATTAGCAAAAGTATAATCCTAACAATGAGGTTTTTTTCAAAAGGATAACTAAAGTGGTTTTAAAGGGACATTTAGTCAATTTTAAAAGATTAGCTAAAACTAGTTCCAGAAATTATAAGTTCCCATGCCAATTTTTGTGATTTTTTTTTTACAGTCAATTTTTCTATTTTAAAAAGTGATTTTTCTCTCCTCTTGCTGTGTGAAAGACCCACGCAAACTGAGAGTTTGTACAAACAGTGATGCTGTCTACACACAGTTGGCTGTCAAATGCACAAAGTAAACAAACTGAAAAAATAGGTTTTTTTGTCTCTACTTTCTTTCTATTTTGTATGAATTGTAGGCATTTCTTGTAAAACCATTTGGTGTAAAACATTTTCAGACCAAGTGAAGTTTTCAAGTTGGCAAAACAGTAGTCATTGCATTTTATTTATTAATTTTTAAAACTGAGTTCCAACAACACTGTGCTAGGTGCAAAGGCAGTCCCTGCCCCAAAGGGCTTAAAATAAGAAAAGTGACATATGAAGGGTGGGTGAGAAAGGGATGCAACGAGAGATACCATTTTTATGCCCATATATACACTTGTAATTTTTTAATTGTAACTAAAGTGCCAGCTCTCCCCACCTGCCCCTTATTTGCCCCTTTGCCATCATTAATTAGTTGGTTACTTGTAGGCATCACAGCAGATGGATATTGGAGAGGTGAAGCAGAAAAGTGTTGGTGGCTCACCTATCAGGGAGGGTATAATACCGTTGCTTGGGAGGCTGCACTGAGGAAAGCTTGGAGACATTGGTGTGCAACGCTGACAGCTGGGCAGATGAGGCTGATATTATTGGTGAACAAATGAGGGTAGGAGTCTATGCAATAATTGATGAGCCACCCCATAGGGATGGGGCAGAGTTGTGAAGAGTCTTGAAGATGAGGACAAGGAACTTGAACTGGATGGGGTGAAAAAGGGGCACCAGTGGAGAGATTCAAAGAGGTGGGTGATGTGGTCATAGAAAAGGATCCTGGTAGCTGCATTCAGAATGGATTTGGGGAAGGGGCTGATGTGGTGCTGAGGAGGTTTTAGTAATCCAGTATTGCCAGTCCCAAGCATTCGGAAATCACGAGTCAAGACTTAAGTCTGATCGACTTTCAGTGAATATCCCAAGTGCCTTAAATTTCCAAACTTTTTTTACTAAGGTGACCCATGAGTTACATTTTGTCCTTTTTGGGGACTCACCATGTCCCCTGCTTGGCTCCCTCAAACCCCTTGCTCTTGCCGTCCCAGCTCTACACCCCTCTCCCTGCAGCTGGGCCGCCATTGATACCTGGCTGCTGACTGTCCACTCACTGGCTCCAGTCATCTCCTCTGTGCTGCTGCCTGCACCCTCTTGCTCTCACTTCCCCTGGGTGGCAGGCAGCTGTGTGGGGAGTGGGATCCAGGCAGCAGCAGCAGCGTTGAGGGAGTGGCTGGAGGGAGCTAGTAAGCAGATGGTCAGCAGTCTGTCCCTGCCCAGCGTGTGCCTCAGAGGTGCTTCCTCTCTGCTGGTGCTGCTGCCTGGATCCCATTTCCCATACAGCTGCTCATGGGAAGTGAGAGCGCAGGGGAGAGCACCTCTAGGGCACATGCAACCTGCCTAGACCCTGACCCACAATTTGGGAAGCACTGCTTTAGGGCACTTTTGAAAGTGGAATTTAGACTCTTAAGTCACTTAGGGTAAAAATATCAATAGCATCTATGCCTTAGAAGTACTGTGGAGGGAGAAGCAGTTTAGGAACAGCTGGATGTGGATGCCGACTGACAGGAAGAAATCTGGGACAGACTTCTTGGTCAAGTCACTTAGCCTCTGTGTCTCAGTTGTTCATCTGTAAAATGGGATTAACAGCACTGCCCTGCTGCACAAGGGTGTTGTGAGGATAAATAAATTAAAGGTTGGGAGGCACTCAGATATTACAGTGATAGGGGCACATAAAATAGATAGAGGTGACCGTGACTCGCAGATTGTAGGCCTGAGAGACTGGGGGGAGGCTGATGGTGGCATTAGCAGTTGCAGAGGATTTGTGGGAGAGGAGGGAGTTTCAGAGGAAAGATGAGTACAGTTCAGAGCTATAAAAAGCTTTGGTGCTAAAACTCTAATTTCTCTTTCTTGTTCAAGGAGTGAGTTTAATCACTTCCTCCTTCATCCAGGATAATTTATAAGGACACTTGGGATCACACTAAGTACCGCTGGCTTTTATCACTCTTTTAAACTTTAAAGCTCACTGTCTCTCTCTTTTTTTCTCATTAATTCTGCTTGCTTTCTTTTTTCTTCTTCTTTTTTTTTTAAAGACAGCTACTTAGCTGTTTCTGCGGCTGATGAGCACTATTAAGGCCATCACAGACCACTTGGCAACAATTAAACTTGGACTTCTCCAACCCTCTTAAGCCGAGCTCTCTCTCACAACTCTACTGTATCTGGTATATTACCTAGTGACCTGTCACTAGAGCACCCAGAGCAGGGTTGTTAACTGCATTTCATGCCTTGCCGTTGAGGTGGGGGGGGGTTTCCATTTCAAGGAAGATTTTTATGAGTTATTTCTCACTGAACTTTACAGTGCTTTTAAAAAAAACCCCTATTTCCAATTCATAAGTCGCTGCATGAACCGAACTCTGCTAATTGAAGGCCCTCTATTAGATCCTACGGCGATGGGAGCCGTGCAAAACCCTTAGGTAAGGATGAGGTGTCACTGATAAATCTTGCTGCATCCCTGCTGCTCCACCAGCAATGCTAGCCTTGACCACCTTCACGTCTGCTCCTCCCACAAGCCTCTTTGTGGTTCCTTCCATTGTGGCCCTTACACATGGAACGGCTTCCCTAATTTGACCTGTAAGACTGCTACTCTCACCTCCTTCAAATCCCTTCTCCAGATCCAAGGCGCTGGAACTGGGAGGGGCAGAGGGCCATGGCTCCTCCACTTTTAAAAGTGGGTGGGCTATACCCTCCCATTTTTTACCAACTATAAGGATGAGCCACTGGGGTGGGAGGGGGCGGAGAGGAGTGAGCGGGGGTGGGGCCTCCAGGGGAAGGGGAGGCGTGGGGGCAGGGCCATGGTTTGGGCGCCGGTGAGGCCCTCCCACTTTTAGGGACCTTCTGCCACTCCTGCTCAAAATCCTCTTCTATCATAATGCCTGCAAGAAATCAGCCAACATACAGTGGATAGATTGAGAGGGGTCAGGGTCAGGCAGCTGAGCATCAAATAGGAATGTTAATACAAATGTATTTTATTATTAAAATATACTGTTTTTAATATATATAATAAATGTGTGTGCATATAGCTATTTGATAGACTTCCTCACCTTCTATAACTTGTCCTTCATCTTGGATTATAGGGCATGGACCATGTCTATATCTATTTGTACAGTCTCTGCACCATGGGCGCTGGAACTAGGGGTGCTGCTGCACCCCTGGCTTGAAGTGATTTCCACCATATATGGGTTTTACAGTTTGGTTCAATGGCTCTCAGCACCCCCAGTATACAAATTGTTCCAGCACCTCTGCACTGCACAACAGTGCAGACTGGGTCTGTGGGTGCTACTGTGATGTAAATATTTAATACTGAGTCATGAGCCTGTTGACAAGTCAATGTGCTACAAATAAGAAGGAATATAAGAGGTGTACAAAATAATTGAATGATCTAGAGAAGTAAGCAAGGGTGTAGTAAGAGCACACATCTCATAATGCAAGAACAATGGGGTGTTCAGTGAAAATGAAAGGTTTCATTTGAAAATTTGATCATTTAAAAAATGATCCAAAAAGTAGTGTGTGTGGTTTGTTTGTTTTTTTTGGTTTTTACACAACCCATAATTGGCCTGTGGAACTTGTTGCCATGTGATATCATTGAGGCCTATAATTTCATAGGTTTCAAAAACAGAGTAGACACTCCCCAATTGCACACCGTTTGTGTTTGTGTGTGTTTATAAACTTATACAATCTCATAAGCTAACCACTGACTGGTTAGGACAAAATAGAATCATAGAATATCAGGGTTGGCAGGGACCTCAGGAGGCCATCTAGTCCAACCCCCTTCTCAAAGCAGGACCAATCCCTGACTAAATCATCCCAGCCAGGGCTTTGTCAAGCCTGACCTTAAAAACGTCTAAGGAAGGAGATTCCACCAACTCCCTAGGTAACGCATTCCAGTGCTTCACCACCCTCCTAGTGAAAAAGTTTTTCTTAATATCCAACCTAAACCTCCCCCACTGCAACTTGAGACCATTACTCCTTGTTCTGTCATCTGCTACCACTGAGAACAGGCTAGATCCATTCCCTTTGGAACCCGCTTTCAGGTAGTTGAAAGCAGCTATCAAATCCCCCCTCATTCTTCTCTTCTGCAGACTAAACAATCGCAGTTTCCTCAGCCTCTTCTCATAAGTCATGTGTTCCAGTCCCCTAATAATTTTTTATGCCCTCCGCTGGATGCTTTCCAATTTTTCCACATCCTTCTTTTAGTGTGGGGCCCAAAACTGGACACAGTACTGCAGATGAGGCCTCACCAATGTTGAATAGAGGGGAATGATCACGTCCCTCTATCTGCTGGCAATGCTCCTACTTATACAGCCCAAAATGCTGTTAATCTTCTTGGCAACAAGGGCACACTGTTGACTCATATCCAGCTTCTCGTCCACTGTAACCTCTAGGTCCTTTTCTGCAGAACTGCTGCCTAGCCATTCGATCCCTAGTGTGTAGCAGTGCATGGGATTCTTCTGTCCTAAGTGCAGGACTCAGCACTTGTCTTTGTTGAACCTCATCAGATTTCTTTTGGCTCAATCCTCTAATTTGTGTAGGTCCCTCTGTATCCTATCCCTACCCTCCAGTGTATCTTCCACTTCTCCAAGTGTAGTGTCATCTGCAAACTTGCTGAGGGTGCAGTCCACGCCATCCTCCAGATCATTAATGAAGATATTGAACAAAACTGGCCCCAGGACTGACCCTTGGGGCACTCTGCTTGATACCGACTGCCAACTAGACATGGAGCCATTGATCACTACCCGTTGAGCCCGACGATCTAGCCAGCTTTCTATCCACCTTAGAGTCCATTCATCCAGCCCATACTTCTTTAACTTGCTGGCAAGAATAATGCGGGAGACTGTATCAAAAGCTTTGCTAAAGTCAAGGAATATCACATCCACTGCTTTCCCCTCATCCACAGAGTCAGTTATCTCGTCATAGAAGGCAATTAGATTAGTCAGGCATGACTTGCCCTTGGTGAATCCATGCTGACTGTTCCTGATCACTTTCCTCTCCTCTAAGTGCTTCAAAATGGATTCCTTGAGGACCTGCTCCATGATTTTTCCAGGGACTGAGGTGAGGCTGACTGGCCCGTAGTTCCTCAGATCCTCCTCCTTCCCTTTTTTAAAGATGGGCACTTCATTAGCTTTTTTCCAGTCTTCTGGGACCTCCCCCGATCGCCATGAGTTTTCAAAGACAATGGCCAATGGCTCTGCAATCACATCCGCCAACTCCTTTAGCACCCTTGGATGCAGCGCATCTGGCCCCATGGACTTGTGCTCGTCCAGCTTTTCTAAATAGTCCTGAACCACTTCTTTCTCCACAGAGGGCTGGTCACCTCCTCCCCATGCTATGTTTCCCAGTGCAGTAGTCTGGGAGCTGACCTTGTTCGTGGAGACAGAGGCAAAAAAAAAGGCATGGAATACATTAGCTTTTTCCACATCCTCTGTCACTAGGTTGCCTCCCTCATTCAGTAAGGGATCCACACTTTCCTTGACTTTCTTCTTGTTGCTAACATACCTGAAGAAACCCTTTTTGTTACTCTTAACATCTCTTGCTAGCTGCAACTCCCAAGTGTGATTTGGCCTTCCTGATTTCACTCCTGTATGCCTGAGCAATATTTTTATACCTTTCCCTGGTCATTTCTCCAGTCTTTCACTTCTTGTAAGCTTCTTTTTTGTGTTTAATATCCCCTTTGGATAGGCCATTCCACAACTGCCCAGTCGAGGAGATGCGGGGAAAGGTGTGGGCCTTTTTGTTTGTTTGCAGCTTCCTCTGAAGCATTTGCTTGGTGGCAAAGGCAGCATTCTGAGCTTTCTGAAACATTAGTCTCATATGATATGATTCCTGTGTGCCTTCCAGCCTCCACATTGTTAAATGGTTTGTAAGTCTCTGCACCTGTCACACATTTACAGAGTATGCAATGCCTCTGACCTTTATACAGTCCCTCCTGGGAGTGTGATCCTTTAGTGCTAGGCCCCAGACTTCGACTTTTACAAGGGTGAGACCCCCGCTCCACTACCCTGAGCCTGGGTCATTGGCTTCAGCACCTCCTGTTTCTGATGGCTTGCTTATTACCTGGGTGTAATTCATATCAATATAACTAATAGTTGAGCTTTAAGCTTGTGGGTTATCTGCATCCTATATCCTCTATTGCTATCTTATATCTTCTGAGTCTCACTGTATATTCAGACAAGGAATTTCATAATTTAGATGCCCCAACAGAGAAGAAAAATTTCCTGAGAACTCTTCTAGTAAATTGTATTATGTACTGTATTTTTTTATGTTGTATTTTTTTATATTGTATTGTTTACTTCTACTTTACTTACATACGCAGTTAATTCAAATAATTGGTCTAAAATTTATTTCTGTCATGTCATCGTTACAGAGAGGGCTGCTGAAAATGAAGATTATTCTATTTTTACAACTTCACCTTTGAATATATAAACACGAAAGCTTTATATTTTCATATATACAATGTCCTTTCTGTGAAAATAATACATTCAATTTTATGGTATGGGGCCTCTTACACTTGACATAGTTTAGAGCAGGCGTGGGCAAACTTTTTGGGCCGAGGGCCACATCTGGGTGGGGAAATTGTATGCAGGGCAGGGGGTTGGGGTGCGGGAGGGAGTGAGGGGTGTGGGAGCAGGTGTGTTGTGCAGGAACGGGTTTAGGGCAAGAGATTGGGGCAGAGGAGGGTGTGGGGTGTATGAGGGGGCTCAGGGAAGAGGGTTGGGGTGCAGGAGGGGGCTCAGAGCAGGGTGCAGGAGGGGTGTGGACTGCGGGAGGGAGCTCGGGGGGGTTGGGGTGCAGGAGGGGTGCGGGGTGCGATGGGGCTTAGGGCAGGGGGTTGGGGTGCAGGAGGGGTGCGGGGTGCGGCAGGGGGCTTAGGGCAGGGGGTTGGGATGCAGGAAGGGTATGAGGTGCAGGCAGGGGGTTGGGTCGCAGGAGGGGTGCGAGATGCAGGCAGGGGGCTTCGGGCAGGGAGTTGGGGGCTGGGGTGCAGGAGGGGTTTGGGCTCCGGCGCAGAGCCGCTTACCTAAAGTGGTTCCAGGGTGGCAGCAACGCGCACCGGAGCCAAGGCAGGCTCCCTGGCCCTGGCCGTGGCCCCGCCCCACCCCACGCCGTGCCGTGCCATGCCGCGCCGCTGTGCTCCAGGAAGCAGCCGGAGCCATGTCCCTGCGCGGCCCCGGGGAAGGGGGGCACAGGGCTACACGCACTGCCCTTGCCGCGCCTCCAGGTACTTCCCCTGAAGTTCCCCTTGGCCGCGGTTCCCTGTTCCCAGCCAATGGGAGCTGCGGGGGGCGGTGCCTGGAGGCAAGGGCAACACATGGAGACCTCTGCTCCCCGCCCTGCAGCGGCGTGGTGCCGGCCACTTCTGAGAGCGACGTGGGGCCTGCAGCACCATGGGAGCAATCCTGCGGGCCAGATCCAAAGCCCTGATGGGCCGCAGTTTGCCCACCCCTGCTTTAGCGCCTCAGAATGTCATAATCCGGCCCTGGCTGTTTATATCAATGCAAGAGTAAAATTACCCAGGCTTCATTTGGGCCAACTCCCAATTATCCTTTTGCGCTATGTTCCCACATTCCCAAAGTTAAAGACCAGTTCAGCACCCTTCTCTTTTTGTGTCAGTCTCTCTGTGACCAACTACTAAAATCCTGTGACAGGGTTAGTTGACTTGGAAGCAGCCAGCCAGAAATGTTGCTGCAGCAGTAACTGCCTTCTGATTTCCTTTTCTTCCTCCTCTTCCCAGCAGCCAAGATTTTTGTTATCTTCTTGAGCCTTCTGGAAAGAAAGACTCAATAATGGCATAGCCTCGAGGCATATGCCCCGTTATGAAATGGGGCAAAGGAGTGACAAGTGCACTTCAGCCTCACAACTACATGAAGCCAAATTTCCAGTGGCTTTTGATTTTTGCTTTCTTATTACACTGTCTTAGTCTTCCTTTTCACAGCTTCTCAGAAGGAATTAATGGAACGACTAACTTGCTGGAAAACTTTTCATGACCAAAGTATGACTTGAGTTTTTGTTTTGTTTTAAGAGCTCTGTAAGAAGTTTGATGCCAACATCCTAGTGGAAACAGATGTTGTGTAGTTTTCCTGGGGTCACTCTGACACTTCACATTGAATCTTAACCTTGAATTTTCCACTTTTGTGTTGGCTCTGATAATACTAAATCTGGTTATTCCATCCCTTCTTTCAGTGTTACAGATGACACACATTTGATGTGAATCCCAGAGTAGGCATGGCAACTTGTTCTCCTCTATCTCCACCCACAAATACTCTCATCATTGCATAAAGGACTTATGCAGCAAACTCCCTGTAGTATTAATAGGATTTTCCAATATAAATCTCTCTTCCATCAATGGATTAACATGTTAGAAATGTAACCAGTTTATTGGATTAAATAGCATTGGGAGCTGGTAATACGTTACAGAACCTTTCATTTTTACATTGTCAGTTCAAATCTAGTGCAGGTCAGTAGTGACAGAAAGTTACGATCTGATTGTTCAGTGGCCTACATCAGATGAGTTTGATCACAAGTCCACGTGATGCAAATCACCTTTGCTGTCAGCTTTGACATAGGAGCTAAAGACTTAATTGGCAGAGGTGATCTGTCCAGGTTACGGTTGAGGCATATTGGGAAAGCAATGTGGGTAGTTCATATTGTACCGGTGCTGTCCTTGTACCTGTTTTGTGGACAAAAAAGACAAGCCAGCATCTTTCACAAGCAATACAGTCCTATTTCAAAGAATGTAATAAACACCTTGTTTAACGTGGAGCATTAAGGCAGCTGTAGAAAGTGTTGCATTAGTGTGTTTTACAGGTGACTCAAGTAAGTGGCGAAAGCCTGTTTTTTTGTTTTGTGTTCTATATCTTCAATATTCGTGATCTATTTATTGTGGAAGACTATGGCAACTAGAGAACAGTGAAATGATGACATTAGAGACTGAAAGATAAACAATTAGGGGAAAGGATTTTTAGTCACAGTTCAAAATTGAGGCTTTGGTTTAATTATAATCTTGTCTTTTCAGTTAAGTCACATGAGCTCACATTCATGATAGTTGTAATTTTAAAAAAGCAGAAAACCCATCCCTAAAAAAAAAAAAAGTCTTTTGTGGCCCTCTTCATACATTATCAAAGGAGGGGTTAAAAAAGATACCAACTTAATTAAAAATAAAATAATAATAAAAAAACCTTTGTAGGTCACTTTAAGATCAATTAGTCTTTGAGAGAGACTGAGTGAGTGAGTGAGTGAGGTAATGTATTTTATATGATCAACTTCTGCTGCTGGAAGGGACAAGCTTTTGAGCGTCAGAGCTCTTTCTCCAGTCTGGAGAAGCTATCTAGAATCTTCAAGCTAAATACAAGGTGGGATAGATTGTTAAGGATGTGGTAGGAGACCAGTTGAAGTCCTCATCCTGTCATACACTGTATCAGGTCAGTTAGCTCAACAGTAATCTATTTTGCTATGAAAGGTATAATGATTTCATCTAACATAGTTGGCGCCTCCTGGAGAAGGGTGACGCTCAGAAGGAATACTTCACAACTTTATTTCCAGCCTTAAATTGATTTGTTTTATTTCCGACCTTTCTTGAGCATCTGAAACCAATTACTAGGGCAGATAGCTTTGGCTAAAACAGGCTGCTTTGCAAAACATCTGAAACCTATTATAAGACAAAACACTAGTTTAACAATCCAAGTAAGGGCCGGCAAAACTAGCATCCATATGAAAAACAAGAAGCAAATGTGACATTATCTTCTTAACATTTTTTTAGAAGTCCAATCAATTTCTACTTGTTTCTGGAAAAAGTACTGCCATTGTCAGGGTGATGCAGAAGTTTATCATTTATTTTCCAAATGCAGAAGTCTCTTTTGATACAATATATGTCCGTTAAATAGAGCAATTACTGATTGGATTGTTTTTAACTGAATTCAGATTTTTTTTTTTCTGTAGTTATCAAGGTTATAATTGTTCTTGTCTTCCCTCTCTCCCACCCTCTGTTCAGTAAAACATTACCAGGCTAGTTGTAGCTGAAATTTAGAAATTACTCAGAACCTACAGTCGTGAAATCTAGGCCCTGTATAGCCTAATGATGGTTTGAGCAAGAGACTAGGAGTCAGGAGACCTGGATTCTATGCCTATTCTGCTGCTAACTTACTCTGACACCTTGGATAAAGTCACTTAACTACTTGTACCACAGTTTCTTCATCTATAAATTTTTATTTATATAGTATGCAAGCTAGGAAAATTACTTCATAATATTCTCAGATGACAGCATAGGTGCTGGAACTAGGGGTGCTGGTGGTGCTGCCGCATCCGTGGTTTGAACTGGTTTCCGTTAGATACAGGGTTTAATGGCTCTCAGCACCCCCACTATATAAATTGTTCAGGCACCCCTGGAGGACAGGTGTTAAGTAAATCATTATTACAAGGTTGTATTGTTGCTTAGGCCCTGATTCAGGAAAGCACTTGAGCGTGTCCATTTCTGTTCACAACAGCTCTCAAGCGTGTGCATCAGTTACATTGCCTTCAATGGGAATTAAGTATATGCTTAAAGTGAAGTGCGTGCTTAAGTGCTATCACGACTTTGGGATGCTTTTATTAATTGAGTGGAGGTGTTAGAGTGGTGCATGCATTCTGATGGGTTTGTAAGTTGTGTTTTTTAATTTTTTATGTTTGTTAGTTAAATAGCTTTTAGCTATTTAGTTTATATTGTAAAAGTTAGATAGGCATTCAGGTTCACCGTGGGGGTGGAACTGTAGGAAAGGACTCTGAGAGTAGGAGGAAAGAGGGGGAATGGAGTGGGGGGGGGGGAACCAATCCCCCCCACACACACGCACACATACACACAGTGTATGGAGGTGAGGCCTGGCAAAAGAGGGTGGGCAGTAGTAGGAGAGAAGCCCAAGGAAGCTACACCAGAAAAGGGCAGTACAACCAATAAGAAAAGAAATAGATGCGGAGTCCAAGATTCAGAGTAGTGTGACTAGATGATGAATTTCAAGAGCTGTCAAAGTCCCTTTGGGTCTGGTAGTGTATGGGAGTGTTCTGAGCTACAGCTGCTGCTTTCTGATAGAGTTCAAGTATTTACATGGACACCTTTTGAATATTTCATATTGAGTTGGAGGGGTATTTATTGGAAAGTAAATGGAAACTTTCCAGGCACTGGGTGGATATTCTGTCCTACAGGCTTTAGCAGAGAGTCTGAATTAAATCAAAATTTCTATAATTTCTAAGGGCTGAACGTCAATGAATTGCCAGCATTGTCTAAAAAAAACCTGGTGAGAGGATGTTGTTGGGTTGCGTTTAAAGGCCATTTGTAGTTCTGCTTTTCAAGGATTTGGGTCACTTTTGCTTTGTGAATGGCTCTGCAATAGGCTGTTAAATTCAGTTCTTGGTCATAGCACACTAATGTATTTTCTAGTCAAACATGGTTATGCTACAGCTGGGCTGGAATCCAACCTGCTTTCCTGTTTCATTTTGTTTTGGCTGGATGAAGTTAACTTGCTGGATGCAGAGGCTGATGTGATGATGGGTTTAACCTGAATTTACAGAAAGTGTTTTTTAAAGAGCATCCAGATCACCTGGGTATGTTGCAGGGTCAGACAAGGTGTTGATTGGCCTTGTTAGTAGAGTGGCTTTTTTGGTTCAAATTCTTTCACTGCGGGAGAAAGTGAACAAAGGCCACAACTGGTTGGTTGCTTCCTGGAGCGTTTTGGCTGCTTCAAGTAGCTCAGCCATTATATGGTCCACTCTTTTGATGAGTAAGGGGATCAAGTTCTTATGAAGCAAGTGTATTTTAACCCTCCTCCCCCCCCCCCTTTTTTTTTTTTTTTAAATAGTAGTAGAGTAGAAGAAGCTATAATAGCAGCTACAGGTGATTCATTAGTTTAGAGCTTTCATTTTGGTGGTTCCATTATTATTGTTTTGCAATAAAGCCATTGTCGTTGATTGTATTCGTCTTTTATTTTATACCAACCTTATCACTGAGGTATCCGAGTGCCTTTCAGTAGTGCTTTAAGTTATATGAATAACATCTGTCTTGTGCTGTTCATTCTTTCTCTAATGTGCTCCCCAGGGGCAAAGGTTGTGTTTATAGTGTAGTTGCAGTGTTTTATTTTGGCGTTGACTCAAATATATATACCTCTATATCTTTATCTCTATATCTCTATATATCTCCATTGAGTTGTGTTTTTATTAGCAAAGGCTTGGTGGTCCAAGGAATGCATCTTACACTTGGAATGAAAGGTTAGTGAGGTTTGTGGTGGTTCCTGTGGGAATTCATTTTGCAGGCTTGGGCTGGCCCCCCGAGAAAGCTGTCTCCTGCACAGATGAGCTTTTTACCTTTGCTGTAGATAGGTCCATTATGCTTGAGGAGCAGAGTTGTCTACCACAGTCTTTGTCCCAGAGCTTCAGTCAACTTTTTAGGTGTCCCAGGAGTGTGAGTGCCTCAAAGTTAAGGACCATGACCTTGAATTGGAAAGCTCTTAGATTGTAAGTGTTTTGGGGCAGAGCCTTTGTATTGTGTGGTGTTGTACGAATCTGTGTTGATGTTCTACAACTAGTAATCGCCAGACGGGTCCTCTACACTTCTTGTTTACTCCCCAAGGGGCAAGGATTTCAGTAAAAGCCAATTTTGGAAGCACGTTGAAGGGTGGGAAATCCTTGTTTCCTCTTCGTTTCCTGAGCAGGCACATCCACTGATCAAGCTTTTCCATTTTTAACGTTAGGCTTTGGGGTTTTTTCCCCCCTCCCACCTTTATTTAATCCCTTACATGAAGGATGATAATGACTCTTATGCTTTCCAGTTGTTAGTTCCATGTGTTAAAGATTCTGAGAGAGATTAATGAAGTGAGTTGGGAAAATTCTTATTTTTTTTTTTAATATTCTATTTCAGATTTTGACTTGAACTATTTTTGGCACTGGAGCAAGTTTACAGACTACATGCAGTGTGTTCTGACTTTCACGGGGGTGACAGGATACATCACTTACCTCTCTCTTGACTCATTTCTCTTTGTGGAAACACTGGGTTTCCTGGCTGTGTTCACTGAGGCCATGTTAGGCGTTCCACAGCTTTACCGTAACTATCAGAACAGATCGACAGACGGAATGAGGTAAGCTATTTGTTTGTTTAAATTGGTGTGTGTTTGTGTTTGAGGTGGGGCACGGGGAGAATCCCTGAACATTTCTGGAAGAATTTTCTAATGTCCTTGAGTTTTTACTGTGTGATAGAGCAGTCATAGGGCTAGATCCTTGGCTGATGTAAGGTGCCACAGTGGCATGGAAGTCAGTCATGCTACATTGATTTACATCCACTGAGGATCTGATCCACACTGGTGGTGGCGGTTTGTAAAATAACCTTTTAAACATTCTGCTATCGTTGTTCACATTGGATCTAGATGAAGGATGGGCTACAGGTCTGACTTCCGTCCTTGATGTCTCCCCAAATGCTGACAATAATCTTCCTGAAAGCAATAGACATCTCCCCTTGTCAGTCACCTTTCACAAAATATGATTTCCCTCTGGCCTCATTCCCAGCCTTTGTCTTCCTTCGATTACCTGGCTGTTGTACAAAGTTGCTAGGCTCTGTCATCATCTAACTGTCACCATTTCAAACTCTTTAAAGTTCCAGGAAAAGACCCATTTTACTTTAAAAAAAATTTTTTTTTTTAAACACAGCATCTATCACTGTGGTACCAGCGACCTAATCCAAAGCCCACTGACGTCAGTGGGAGTCTTGCCATTGGCTGCATTGGTCTTTGGATCTGTCTGTAACTGCTGATGATCTAAGACATATTCTGTCTGATCACTGCAGGCTCATTGCCTTGTTTCATCACTCCCTGTTCTGTGGCTTTTGGGGCAGTATTTATAGGGAACAAGGATCTGGCACCACTTGTCACGTAAAGATTCAGTAATAAGTGACATAAGACCCTTTTTTGAAACTTAAAAGATTTACCAATGGACTGATTGAGCCCATTAGTGGGACTTCCATTAAAAAATAAATCAACGATATTTTTAATTTAAAAAATTAATCTCCCAATTATAAGTTATATCTTCACAGTCTCTTGCAAATCACTATATGAGGCATGACACCAATGTCAATGTCTTATTTTAACCGAATTTGGACAGTGTTGTTTATTGGGAGTGTATAGGGGGGAAACTGACACACATCAAAACCACCAAAGATAGGGAAAATAGTTTGAATTTGTGTGTAATAATTTCTGGCAGTCTAGTTCACACATTTTTGTTAATTAACTATTTTTACTATTTAATGGTACCTTCTGTGATTTTTTTTTTCATATTGGCTGTTCATTCTTATATATGACTTCTACTCATGTGAAAATAAATAAAATGATATTATTAAAAATTACAAACTAGAAACTTAAAAATGTAGACTCCTTATTGGGTGACCGTTTGTGAACAACTGAGTGAAAGAAAACTTTGATCTCATATCCACCATTCGGAATGTTAGACTAGATTACATTACCACCATGCCCACTGTACATCTCGAGATAATGTTACTTAGTTGCAAAAGCAACTGTAAAATTTTTAAAAGTGACCATTGTATTGTGTTATTTCACTAATCCTTTGAACCAATACAGCAGCAAGTTCCATTTGCCCAGCACTATCATTCTTGACCCTTTATCAATACAGCTGTCTTCCAATTATTTTTTTCCTCAAAAGATTATCATCAAAAAACTTTTGCTTTGGCCAGATACAGAAACTACTTCCTGGGTCTGCTGTCCATATTCCCTTTGCTTGTTTGGCTTGGATTAGAGGTATTTTAAGTACCTGCTGAAAGTGCTTCTCTAGTTTGGGACATTTTCAAGGAAATGTTTTTTGATATTTGTTTGCTTCGATGCTCGAGGCATCTTACGATTGGTAGTACCCTTGGCACTGGGGGGAGTCAGGAGTTTTCATGTAAATATTTATGCATTTCGTGCATACTCATTGCCAAAAGAAATTCTGTATCTGTGGTATCCAAGAGAAAAGAGATTTTTAAGTGCCAGACCTCAATCATGCTCTCATTTGGCCTTTCCCTTCCATGTGTAATAGTGTTGTATTATGATAGCTACGACCAGGTAACCGTATGTTTTTCTTAATTACCCTATGGGGACTGGAATTAGCAAAATCAAAGAAGTGCTTTCTATTCAAGCACAGTTGTTTCTCTGTGAAGCATACACAGCATAGAACTGCAGATATCTTATTTTAACAGGTACAGCTTCTAGCTGGGGAAAGAGGGTTGCATTTACTGAAGAAAATAGTAATGAAAGTTATTTCACATTACCTTTAAAATAAAAAGCTTTTGGTGGTGTTGGGCTGATGTGTCAGCATGTTCTGTGGCTTTTATGCAATTTGTTCCTTTTTTTCCTGAAAGCAGTTGCTGACATGTTTTGCATGACATTTATGGATGGTATCAGTAACTGATCATACAGAATATTTGTTTTTAATAGATCTAACGATATTTCTTGAAATGCACAAGTAGGAAGTAGTCTCCTAAAATTTTGTGCTGTTTCTGTCTTCAAGGAAAATTCATCCTCCAATAAACAGTTTCTCAGAATATATTGCAATTTATGTAATTATTTTAGAATGTATATGTACGCTGCCTACCAATATGGGATTCCGAACTCGGTGTCTTTTGGCACTACTGTACTATTACTATTAAATAAGTATGATCTGTACATTATACACAAATTATGAAGTTATTTTTGTGGAGGGAACTGTTCCAAATTTGTTTCCTATGACCTTCCCCATCCCACCCCACACACTGTTATGGATATGACAAAAACCCTAATCCTGCAAACACTTAAGCATTTATGTAGCTATATCCAGGTGAACAATGCCATCTGACTTCAGTAGGTCTACTCACATGAGAAAAGTTATACCCATGCTTACGTGTTTAGAGGCTTGGGGCCCGACTTCGTATGGTTATAATGGGTGCCTGTTGGAATTTTGACTGCTTACCACTTTTTACGTGGGATTAGCATATATACTGTCTGTCAGAGTACAAAAATCTTATTAGATTCATTAATTGCTGAAATATGGCAAAATGTGAATGTCTTTCTAAATTAGAGCCAGGTAGGGAGTAGTATCTGATGTGTTATGCATATTTTTACTTTAACAAATTATTCATTTTCTAAATTAAAACAATGTCTGAGGAGGGAAAATAAGTGACGTGATAGATGAATTTTTACTTTGGCCTAATACAGAAGCCAATTCCTGGGTCTGCTGGGTCAGGAGTTCCCTTCTCTGATACTGTGTTGCTTCTGCAACAGGCATACAAGAAATGAACACTACATTGGAAGCTCTTTGGGGCAGGGACCATCTTTTTGTTCTGTGTTTGTACAGTGCCTCACACTATTGGGTCCTGGTCCATGTCTCTGGCTCCTAGCAGCTATGGTAGTAATAGTTAAATGATCACTTGAGGGCATTATCTGCATCCCAGTAAGTGAACTCAGAGACCAAACATGAAGAAAGGTGTTAAAGGAATGTATGGTTGTTAGTGAAAAATGAATAGAGAGCAGTCTCAAGTTGCTATACTATGTGCTCTTAGTAATCTTATCTGTGCATTTCAGTTGGCTACTGTCCTTCAGCTCAACGAAAAATGCGTGCAACATCTGGTATCAAGAGGGTTGGCAGAGTGGGCGGTGGTGGTGGTGTTGTAGCCATGTTTGTTGTGGGCAGTAGTCAGATCAGGGGAATTTGTATAAGCACTGTAGAATTATTGAGAACCAGCTGTGCAATCTGATTATATGTGTATTATGGCTGGTGATATTCCTGAGTCAGAGTGCAAGGACTTGAATGTATATGGAATAAAATGCGGTCACTGTGCCTGTCAGATCACTCCAGCAACCAGTCAAAATTTACAGTTATGGGTCAGTGACTGTACAATAACCGTGCGCTCTGATTGGCTGAGAATGATACAGTGTCTGAAAATTTATGTAGATTCAAGTTGAAATACATTTCAGAGTTCTGAGACTCTAATAAGGGATTTCCATGGATTCTGAGTTTGGCAAATAAATCTAAGCTGATGTATAATCAACATGCATACACCTGTATAAATTTGGTACAATTTATTTGACTCAATATTAAAGATATTCTGCTCCCCACCATTTGCCAGAAACAACTTGTAGTAAGAACTCATCTGACTCCATGCAAGTGGCTCTTTTATTTTGAGATAAATTTTATTTTTTATGTCCACTCCTTTTTCTTTGTTTGTAGTAATATCAGCCGTGTGCCTACCAGAGAGTTACTGTGCTGCAGGCTCGAGGGAGCAGAGACCAAAGAGAAAACTTGGGCATGGGAGGAGGCAGAGAAATTTTAAGTCAGGGGAGATGTATGCTGAATCATAGCCTTTCATTATAGTAAGCCAGGGCAGTGTGTCTTGGAATGATGGCTCAGGGGTAAAAATTTTCCGTTATTAAATAAATATTTAGGACAAATGCTGATGTGAAGAATAGAAAATTCCACAGTGGCTCTTAAATGACTCACCAAATTTGTCTTTAAAATTAGTACTTTATAGGAACATGGGGCTCTGTTCCAACATTTAGATATTTTTGCAGAATTGAAAATCTAGACAGTACATTTATAATCCCATTAATTATTGGACTAATCTTGAAAAAGGTACCACAGCTCATGAAGAAGGCAAAGTTAATATCTATCAAGGAAATGATTACTTAATTTAATCTCTATTCAGTTTGGGATCCTGTTAAGTCACCTATTTTTTCCTATTATGAAAGAGTAATCTAATTGTTACTGAGGTGAATTAAATGCATGATTAAGGATTTTACTATAATTCATTTACTCTTTTACATCACACTGAAGAAAGCAAAAAAAGTAATCCCCAAACTTTGGAGCCCTGAAATACAGAGTTAATCATACTATCTGCAAAAGTATGATATCGAAGAGGACAAAAGATTGTTCTTTATACACAAGTATAACATACGAAAAAGTTCTGAACGCTTCAGAAACTTGATGAACAAAAGTTTCCATGCAGAATGTTTCTCTTCCAGCAAGCAGAGATTCTGGCTTTGTTGTTGTTGGGTTTGATGATGTAGTATAGTACTCCTGGCACTGTTTCTTGCACTTATTTCAGAGCCGAAAATCCATATAGGCCTTGTGACAGAATGGCTCTCTGATCAATAATCTGCATCAGATTATGAACTCTGTGTTGTACTGTGTGTGGAAATACCAGCACTGTGACTTCACAAGTCTGGTCTTGACCCTGGGCAATGAATGGTTCTGCATCCCAGACAGCTGCCCTGTCCAAGGAAAGCTGTTTGACGGTTTGTTGAAAGACCATTGCTGAGAGCCATCAAGACTTCAGACTGGGGTCATCGACTTGGAATGATTCTCAACTACTGGTCAACCCCAATGAAACAATGGTCTCTCTACAAACCAACCTGCAACAGGCTAGGGGAAACATGACTGGTGGGTATGGACTTTTCAGGCTTTGTCTTCACTACTAGTTACTTTGGGGTAACTAAGGCACCTGAGCTATCGTGAGGTGAAGACTGGACACTATAGTTTTACCATGAGAGAAACAGCCCTATACCCACTCTAGGGGTTGACTCTGGAGAGTTTTTCTCATCTTCACTGGGGATAGCTCATACACGTTAGTAAATCCAGGGTAGAAACTACACCTTATTTTAACAATGAAGATAAGACCTTGATGTGAGTATATGGCATGGAGTCAGAGGCCGTATTTAAGAGCAGAATGGCTCTTCTCTGAGCAGGGGTCCGACCTTGCCACGTGTCAGAAGGATTTGCAGGATCAGGGACTCTGCCCAGCCTGAAATGCTGATGAACCAGGGACTTGTAGAAAGGTGAGATCAGAGGTGGGGAGGAGGGTGCCTCTCAGGGCTTTTGTTGTTTTCAAAGATCTGGAATTCTATAATGCATTGACTTCCTGCCACATTGTGCTTAATTGCCCGGCTAATGTGAAGCCATAAAGAATTGCATGGACTTTGTAAACAGATGTAGATGGGGATCTCCAATTAGGCATGGCAAATAATTGTGCAAAGCTAATTTGTGGGCATGTAATTCAGCTTTGTGCACTCTCACGTAACCAGTTGGGTACCTACAGGCCTTGCACAGGTGCAAATGTCTGAATCAGACACGTACGGGCACATACACTTATAAATTTGGCATTTTGTATGCGTAAGGTAGGCTCACACAACTAACTATACATGCCTAACTTGGAAAATCTGTTCCATAAAGGCTGTGTGGGAGAGTTAAGGTATTATATTAGGTCAGGTTACAACTTAGTGTGGTCTGAAACTGGGGAAAAATGAGAACTCAAAGCAAATGCTGATTTTTGCCTCTTCTGTAGCAATACTGCTGGGGTTACTGGAATTCCCCTGTAAAAGAATCATAATTCACGGAAGAAAAACAGTCTGTATTCATTGTCTCTCAAGCCCTGGGAGCCAAGAATTGCAAATTTTAATACACTTCTGACTGTAAGAGTATTATTATAGTGAGGTATAACATAGCTATAAGCCAGTTTATAAGCAGCCTTATGTCTGAGAACTATTTAATACAGGGGTTCTCAAACTGGGGGTCAGGATCCCTCAGGGGGTCACAAAGTTCTTACATGGGGGGGGTCACAAGCTGTCAGCCTCCACCCCAAACCTCTCTTTGCCTTCAGCGTTTATAATAGTGTTAACTATATAAAAAAGTGCTTTTAATTTATAAGGGGAGGGTCACACTCAGAGGCTTACTATGTGAAAGGGGTCACCAGTACAAAAGTGTGAGAACCACTGATCTAATATAGTATGTGCAGTACATATAGCTGTTCTTCTTTACAAAAAAAAAAATCTGAGGCATATGTGTCCTTGGATATCTTGCTTGCTCCCTCTCCCCCAAAGTTGTCTTACCAGCTTGTTCTGAAAATATAAAATAAACCACATTTCTCAGTGAGCGATAAGATTTGTTTTGCTGGATGGTGGTTTTTCTTTTTTGTTATGTTTTTTTTCGGGTACAGTGCAGCTGTTCACACCAGCTATCTTCCATTTACAGACAGAGGGCGTCTGTATCTTCCTTACATCGGCATAAACATTTCTGACTTCAGTGGCTTAACCACTGTTTTACATTGGTCCAGAGATTCTTGGTTCTGGTAAAATAGTTAGTTTGACCCCTGGAAAGGTTATTGTGAGTTGAGGGATTTTCCATCTGTATTTATATCACTTCAGGCACGTACTTTAAAGAGCAGTTGTAAAAGGACCATTTTAATCACTAAGTACCAGATTGGTGTTGAAGAATGGGTTGCAGTTATGACTGAGGTACACTGACAGAACAGGATGAGTCATGGTGACCAGATGCATTTTTGGCAGCACACACAGGGAATCTGATGCCTGAGCTTGTCTACTTTGAATTTTTTTTTTTTTTTGTGCTGATCTAAACAAATTAGAAAAACCTGAAGCTAGGAATTTTCAATGAGTTGAAATAGACTTTGGTCTCTGGATAATTTTTGACTTCAGCAGACAGGGAAACAATCTGAAAATGGCACAACTATTTTTTTTATTTTAAAGAGAATTTTAGACTAAAAATAAAATATTGAAAATAACACCAGAATATTACTCTTTGCTACGTCTTCAGAAATTTTTCTCTCTGTGAAACAAAACAACTGTGCATATGTACAGTACCTTAGTTCTGGATTAACAATGAATGAATTTAGTTCAAATGAAAGTGATGATGGCTGCATCTGCATTGGACAGCTCAGCAGAAGCACAGAAATGCAATAAAATTGAAATGTAAAAAGAAAAACAACAACCTTAAATCAATAATGTGACCGCAGTTTTAAAGTTTTTAGGAAGTAAGTAAGAGCAATATTGGCTTACATTTTCTAACCCCAGTTTCTGATTGTCACTAATCATAAGAATAGGAATTAAATGAGAGTTTCCCATTGTCTGCAGGATTGAGGCCTAAATGGGAATTTTGCTTTTAAATATGGCAAGATTATTTCTTTTTAAATGTTTGGCATGGCTAAAAACCGGAGATTGCTAGTTACACTGCTCTAAAGTCAGCATCTTCCTATCTCAATGCTCAAAACACATTGCTATTCCAAGAGACCAGCAAGAGCGTTAAGGTTCTCTTCCTTGCAAATCAGCCACGCTGTAAAATGAATGCTGTAGGGCACTGGAAAAAGATCAGGATTTCCACTTTACCAAGGATACAAATATTGTGTTACTGTAGCTCCATCAATTTGCAACATACTTCATTTTAAAATAATGGCCTTGTGATTACCATCCTGATTTAAGCAGCTGCTATCATGAACTACTAGCAATCGAACCGTTGTTTTTCATAGATAAGGCCAGAAGGGGCCACTGTGATGATCTAGTCTGATTTCTGGTATAACACCGGCCATGGGACTTCCCTGAATTAATTCCTGTTTGAATTCGAACACATCTCTTTGCAAAATATCCAATCTTGATTTTAATATTGCCAGTGATGGAGAATGCACCACAACAGTTGGTAAATTGTTTCAGTGGTTGGGTTACCATTAGCGTTAAAAATTTCCACCTTATTTCCACTCTGAATTTGTCTAGCTTCACCTTCCAGCCACTGGATCTTGTTATACCTTTGTCTGCTAGATTGAAGAGCTCATTATCAAATTTTTGTTCTCATGTATGTGTTTATAAATTGTGATCAAGTCACCCCTTCACTTCTTTGTTAAGCTAAATAGATTGAGCTCCTTGAGTCTGTTTCTATAAAGCATGTTTTTCCAATCCTTTAATCATTCTTATGGCTCTTCTCTGGACCCTCTCCAATTTATCAACATCCTTCTTGAATTGTGTTCACCAGGACTGGACACACTATTCCAGTGGTGGTCGCATCAGTGCCAAATATAGGGGTAATTTAACCTCCTATTAGAGATTCTCCTGCTTATACATCCAAAGATTGCCCTAACCTTTTTGGAAACAGTGCTGTAATAGGAGCTCGTGTTCAGCTGATTATCCACTATGATTCCTAAGTCTTCTTCAAGAGTCACTGCTTCCTAGGACAGAGTCCCCCATCATGTAAGTATGGCCTGCATTCTTTGTTCCCAGTTGTATAACTTGATGGTTGGCCATATTAAAATGCATATTGTTTGCTTGTGCCCAGCTTACCAAGCAATCCAGATCGCTCTGTGTCAGTGACCTGTTCTCTTCCTTATTTATCACTCTCCTAATCTTTGTGTCATTTACAGACTTTATTAGTGATGATTTTCTGATTTTTGATAAAAATGTTAAAAAGTATAGAGCCAAGAATAGATTCCTGCAGGACCTCATTAGAAACAAACGTGTTTTATTGTGGTGATTCCTCGCTTACAATTGCATTTTGAGACCTTTCAGTTAGCCAGTTTTTAATCCATTTAATGTGTGACATGTTAATTTCGTATCATTCTGTTTTTTTAATCAAAATGTCATGAGTCAAATGTCTTACAGAAGTCTAAGTATATTACATCAATGCTGTTACCTTTATCAGCCAAACTTGTAATCTCATCAAGAAAGGATACCAAGTTAGTTTGACAGGATCTATTTTCCATAAACCCATGTTTTGGCATTAATTATCTTTCCGCCCTTTCATTCTATTAATCTCATCCCATATCAGTGGTTACATTATTTTGCCCCGTATCAATGTCAGGCTAACAGACCTATAATTACTCAAGTGTGATTTGGTCTACCAGGTCCTCCTTGCTGGAGGCATTGGTATCCAGACATCTCTCTGCTCAGGCTAGGTTACTAACGAGATTTTCTAGGCCCAGAGGCCATACAGCCTCCTAGCATCAGGGCCAGGACTGACTGTGAGGAGGGGGCACCACCTACTCAGCTCCAACCCCATTCCCTGCTGCGCAGACCCCACCCCCCAGCACTGCCCTGGGGCATTGGGGCCAGCAGAGACCAATTGGGAGCCAGCAGGCCAGTTAAGACGGCTTGTCTGCTTCTTATCAGGGGAGTGTTGAGTGCGACTGGACAGAGGAGGAACTCCTCATTGCTGGCTCAGAACCCCAGGGCCAGGTCATGGCCTTGCCTTCACGTGCTGCAACTAAGTGCTTGCCTTTCAGTTTGTATATTGAAGGCGGATGGCCAAATTCTGAGTTTATTTTTATTTTACTGTGTAGAGACTGAAACCGAGCTTATGGCACAGGACACCCTGCTCCAAGCAGGCTGCCAAAACGTATGGGTTAAGGCGAGAAGCTCCTGCAGAGCCATACTTGGCACCTCAGGAGGCACTATGAAGCAGTCCCACCAGTGACACCAGATCATTCCGTTACCCTCCTTAAATATTGGCACAATATTAGCTTTCTTTCAGTCTTCTGGAGCTTCCTTAGTGTTCCAAGAGTTATTGAAAATCAGCATTAAGAGTCCAGTGAGCACCTTTCTAACTCTTCTAAAGTTCTTGGATACAGGTTATCTGGACTGCTGATTTAAAAAATATTTAACATTAGTAACTGCTGTTTAACATCCACCTGAGTTATGAGTGGAATAGAAAGTGTTCAATCATCATATGATATGAAACATAATCTTTTTACCAAACACAGAACAGAAATGTTTAATGAACACTTTGCCAGTTATAATGCAGAAAAGGCAGCTTCTCCATTTCCATCTAGTTTTATATAATGGGAATCCCAGTTTCCATGGTATAATTTAATCTCTAACTAGTCATTCTTGAAACAGCAGCTGCTAACAAGTTAAAGCTGAAGTGGAAAAATTAAGATAGTAATCAGAACAATGTGGATTTATGGGTTGAAATCTGACCTGGCAGGACAAGAAATGCTCTGAAGTCAGTACAAACACTTTCAGGACCAAAGAACATTTACAAACACGGTTCCCGGACTAGTGGTATGAAAAAGAACTGCAGTTTTCAATGGAACAGGTAGGAGCTGGCCTACAGAAAAAACGGTGTCATATTGAGACATCAGGGTTTCAACAATGAGCATAAACGGAAGTTGCTGTATAAGTGCAGAGTATTACTTACTTCTGCTACTGTTACAAGTGTCTTATGTGGAATTCCTTCAAATCCATTATTGAATTCAAGATGCACTATGTCAACTGTCTTTTTCCTTTATCCCCTAAGTTAACCCATGTTGGCTAATACCTTGTTTTCCGCAAAGTACCTACAAATTGCTTGCTTTAACTATTCTGGTAACATTAAATGTAGGCATCTGTATTCCTTGAGTGTGTTTTACCCTTCTTCAAATACTTAACATTAGTCTCTAAGGTGCCACAAGTACTCCTTTTCTTTTTACTTAACATTTAACGTTTTTCATTCTTCTGGGACTTCATGATTCTTCAAAAATAATTGTCAGTGCTTCTGATATTTCAGCTATGTGAATGGTAACCTGGCATTCTTTAACGTGTACCTTCATCATTTTGCCTAGTGACCTTTTCCTTTCCTTGTTAGGTATTATGGCACCAATTATCTGGGCTACAGTTGTCCTTTTCAGTGAACATTGGTTGTAAAATAGCTGTTAAGCATTTTGATCTTCTCCTATTTCATCTGTTGATTGCTTTCCTTGCTCATTCAAAATACTTCTGTTGACAGTCTAGTCATGTATATTATCCCACTCTATCTCCATAATGTCAACCAAATCATAAATGTACTTTTATAAAAAGAACTTCTTTCTTCCATCTCATGCCTCCATACATCTGGCAGTAGTAAAGAGAGTCTGTTTTGGTTTTTTTATATATATTTCCCTTACTTGCAGTATCTTGTTTATGGCCCTCACAATGTTTCCTAATGCCCCATCACGTTGTTGGTGAGGAAGGTATGGTATAGTGTCCTGAACGCAAGTCTGGGAAACAGAAATTCCTGGGTTCTAATTGCAGCTATTAAATTGACCCCATCTGTGACTTTAGTCAGGTCACTTAGTGTCTCCCTGTACCTTATCTATTTTCTCCATCTGCAAACTGGAAATAATACCTTAATTAAATGTTGGTGAAATGCTTGGAGATCCTCCAGTATAAAGGCTTGGTACACTGTTTATCTCCCTCTGTTAAACAGTGGTTTGTGCAACAGTCATTGAGAAACTTTTAATAGAACTTACTGTGGCTACAAAAAATATAGTAGCAAATGGTGAGCTGTGGGAGACTTGGAAAAAAACCCATTAACATGAAAGGATTTGTAACTTTGTGTTAAGATATTTATTTTCTAGACCAAATTTCAGTGCTATGACAAAGTTTGAATTTGTGACTTCCAGCCACCATTTTTGGTTCTAATAGCAATGGGAAGGGTGGAGGGGGAGTGACCCTTTGAATATGGTAGGCTTGGGTTCCTCCCCTCCCCACTAAGAGTGTCACTTCAGCAGGAATAATATGCAGCACATTCAAACTGATTGATCTGACAGAAGGAGCATACTCTACTGTATTTTCCGGGCATGCAAAATGAGCACAGAGCATGCCCTAAACTAAAGAGATGTTGGTAGAAAACTGTCTGAATCTTATTTCAAGGAGCAAATATTTCCCCCCTATTTCAACAAAATCTGTAGTTTGTCTGCCATTTGCTCTGCTCAGTTTGCAACTTCCCACCGCAGCCTAATTTAATACCTAAACTCTGGCCCACCCAGGCCCTCTCAGAAGTCCAGAGAGGCCCAGGCCACTTCCAGCTTTTGAGGCCCCTATCCATAATAAAAAATGACGACGCATGGTCTAATCTTGTGCCATCAGAACCGATATATTTTTATTAATATTTATGAACATTTAAAACTCTTTAATATGACAAAATCTATCAGTTAACAATAAAATTATATCTTTGACCAAATCACACCTCTTATTTGCAGCTCTAAGCTGAGTGTGTGTGTGTCAGTCACAGTGTCACATTTTGGTCCTGATGCCGATGCGCATAACAACGAGTTGCGAAACTTATCAAATGCCAAAAAATTAACAAGTGTCTAAATTTGAGGCCCCCTCTGAGCTTGAGGCCCAGGCCAAATGGCCCTCCTGGCTCCCACTCTGTTGGCCTTGGGCCCACCTACTTCCATGCTTTGGATCATTGCACTGCTCTTCTCGATGTCTGCATGCTGCTGCCACTAACACTGGCCCCTCCCTCCCACTGCATTCTCAGTGCTTTACAACATTGGTTCCCAAACTTTTAGGCATCATGCCCCCTTTTTAATTTTCTAGAAACCCACATGCCCCCCACCTCTCCTTTACCATTATCCCACCCCCCTTTTTACAAATTCAATTCGTAATTTAAAATTAAAAATCAACACAAAAACTTGGTATCATTTTTTTTATTTAAAATTAAAAATAAGCATAAATAGTTTTTCTTCGCACAAAAATTTAATAAAAATGTAATTTAAAATAAGAAATAGCATAAACAAAACAAATTTCATGTGAAGGATGCTGCTGCATTTTCTTTACGAGTTGGGAAATCCTAGGTTTGAAAGATGAAAGTGCACAATGCAAATAGTTTTTGATATCCAGTCAATTCCTTTGTTTCATTTTTATTATGGCTAAACTTGAAAAGCTTTTTTCACAGAGGTACGTCGACGAAAACAGAAGAATAATAGGTAGCGCTTCTTCTCCAACTTTTGGGTAAATTGGGAAATATTTTATCCCAAATTCCAGGCTTAAGTTTTCGAAAATATCTTTCGCACTTAAATCGCATTTCATTTTGAGTGCTTGTTCTTGCAATACTTCTGGCAATGAATTGACATCAACATTGAACGGATTACGTGCTAATTTAGGAACGAGGTTGCCAGAAAAGTTTTCTGGAAAATAGTGGATGAATTCGTCAGCAAGGCAGTCCAGATGAAACACAATTTTGATCTTTGCCTCCTCTTTACAAAGTTCTTGGAAACCTTCATTTTCAGTGAGTGATGAAAATGTTGGAAAAGATGAAAAGTTAGGCGTCTGAGCTTGCGTTTGACGTTTCCAAAGCTTGATTTTTTCCGTAAATGCTTTGATGGCATCGTGGTGCACTATAATGTTTGCAGCATTGTTTCCTTTCAGCTTCAAATTGAGATTGTTCAAAAATGTCCACGAGGTATGCCAGTTGAAAGTTGAAACGTTTGGTTCGTAAACGTATGATATAACTCTTCGTTTTTCTGTTGCTTGAGGAAAATTTCCACTTCATCTTTCAGTTCGAATAATCTCAAAAGCATGTTCCCTTTGGAAAGCCATGGTACCTCCGTGTGAAACAAAAGAATTTTATGATCCGCTCCCAAATTCGCGCAAAGAGCTGCAAAAAGTCTCTTATTTAAAGCACTGTTCTTCACAAAATTGACAACTTTGATGGCCAAATTCAACGAGTCACGTCATCTGGAAGGGTTTTAGCAGCCAACACTTGTCTGTGTATGACGCAGTGAGTTGTGGTTACGGCTGGATTTTTTTCTTTCACCAATGTCACAAATCCAGAGCGAGAGCCAAGCATTGCTGGAGCACCGTCTGTGCATACACCAACCAGCTTTTCCCACGAAAGTCCATTTTCTTCAAAAAAAAAAAAAAAAAAAAAAAAAGTTGGAAACCATTTTCATAACATCAGAAGCCTTTGATGTGGTTGTCAATTCCTTTGAAAAAAGCAGCTCTTCTTTCACAGTTCCATTGTTAATGAATCGAACGTAGACAAGCAACTGACAGCATTGTGCTACGTCAGTGGTATCGTCGCACTGACTTGCGAAAAAAGGAGAAGCTTTTACTGCCTCCACAACTTGAAGTTTTAGATCTTTTGCCATGTCATCGATGCGACGTTTCACAGAATTGTCGGAAAGCGAAATTTGTGATATCTTTTTCTTGCTTTCGGCACCAAGCACAATATCAGCTGCTTTCAACAAGCAAGGCTTCACAAGAGTTTCTCCTCTTATGTGCTCATTCTTGGCTTTAGCGATGAGCAATGACAGTTCATAAGATGCTTCTACCACTTTGGCCAACACTTGATGAAAAGCTCCAGTAGTGTCCAGCTTCATGCGTTTTAAATTTCGAAGTCTAGCAGCAAAAAAACTCTTTTGGTTTGTCTTTCAAAAGCGCTGTGGTTCTATGTCAAGTGTCACTCAAGACGAGTAGGTCTCAAGGCATCATTGCTGAGAACTGCGTGGCATACTACGCATTGAGGATGATCAATCCTGTTTTTTTCCATGACAGTGAAACCATACTTAATGTAGTCTTCATCATCTTCCTTTTCTTAATCGTGGCCAAAATATACTAATTAAAAAAATCTATAAAAATAATTTTCCTGATTTGTGAATAATAACGGATGCAAATTAATTTGAGTTATCACAAACATTTATTTACTACTACTATTACGTACGGACCCATGCTGTATATATATATATATACCCCACCACCAGTCCGGCAAGTAGCTGGTCTTGCGTGGTGAGTGGTGGAGGTAACCATTCCCACGATAGAACAGTCTTGAACACTCTCGTGAGTGAGCTAGGAAGTTTTAAAAAGTTCCATCGCTTTCTACATCATTCTTCGGCCTCGCCGTCGACTGAAATGGCACTCCTACATGTTGAAAGGCTAAAAAGTATTCGGATTTTGTGGTGTGAAATTTTAAAACATTGCAGTTATATACTTTTATTTATAGTTGTATTTTTATTATTATTATACTTTGTTATACCTTTTTTCTTGTCTACTATATTCATAATCAAAAATGAGAAGATTCTTAATACTTTATTGTAGTTAAATAATATAGGGCTGTAATTGGACAATTTTATTAATAGTTATTATGTACACAGAATATATATAATTTACTGTCGGTCTATTAAATAAATCAATAAAAAATAAAAAAAATTATGCTGATTAAAAAAAATTTTATGAAAATTTCACAGCCTCGCGCCCCCCTTGAAATTCCATCACGCTTCCCCGGGGGGGGGTGCGCCCCCCAGTTTGGGAACCAGTGCTCTACAACAAGGCCACAGAGGACTCCAGAGAAAATCAGGGTGAAAATGGGAAGCCACCTTCTCGTGCTGCCACCTCTACTATAGCAATGTGAGCTGCAGTCTCTTTTCTTGCCACACTGGTCTCCGCTGAAAAGTTACATTGGCATAGCTACATCGGTGAGGGGTATGGGAAACCACAACCCTGACCAGCGTAGCTATGCCAACAGAGCTGTCTACACTGGGGGTTTGTCGATGGAAGAGGACTGCTGTTGACATAGCTAACATCATTTGGGCGGTGATGTTCCGACACTGACAGAAAACCCACTCCTATTGGCGTAGGCTGCATCTCTAGTATGGGGCTATGCTGGCATAGTTTCCATATTGTAGACAAACCCTAACTCCCTGTCAACTTTCAGCCACCACTAGTTGCCAAAACTCTCTCTCATACTGCAGCCCTTTCGACACCTGGGATATCTCCACTTGTCTCTGCCTTCAGTGAGAACCTTAAGAAAAGTTTGGGGGTTTGGTTCAGAAATCCATAGCAAATAACATCTTTCTTAAGTAGCCAACTTCCCAAATATTCAAAGGCTTCTATAGGACACAGATGAGTAAAACCAAACTTTGAGTTTCTAGCCCCAAACTCTCTTCTGAGAGGTGCTTTTCCCCAAAAATAGCTTGAGATTTTTTGAAAAGTAAAGGCCTCTTATTCTTGTCACACACACATCATAAATATGCAATGCCCGATGCATGTTAGATTTGGTCAAAATGTTCCCAGCTGGGAGGTGTCACAAAAACTTTTTTGTGTGGTTTAGCTAAATTATAGGAGGAGTTGGTCAAAACTGGGCTTATAATGGAGGGCTAAGAAAAAATGGCTTGGCTTTTAAAGAGTTCCTTCTTCCCCCAGTACCTAAGAAACTCTGGAATTCTGAAACAAGGGTGGCTTTATGAGCCTATAAATTCCAATGCACATTTTACAAACCTTGCTTGTTCTGCCAATGTTCAATGCAACTACTTGTGTGAGTAAAGTTCTTCTCATTCCTAAGTGGTTGCAGAATTGTGCCCCACACCTCATTGTGAAGAGAGTTGTCACTTTGGATGGGCTATTACCAGCAGGAGAGTGAGTTTGTGTGTGGGGGGGGTGGAGGGTGAGAAAACCTGGATTTGTGCTGGAAATGGCCCAACTTGATGATCACTTTAGATAAGCTATTACCAGCAGGACAGTGGGGTGGGAGGAGGTATTGTTTCATGATCTCTGTGTGTATATAATGTCTGCTGCAGTTTCCACGGTATGCATCTGATGAAGTGAGCTGTAGCTCACGAAAGCTCATGCTCAAATAAATTGGTTAGTCTCTAAGGTGCCACAAGTACTCCTTTTCTTTTTACACCTCAGAGAGACCAAGAGAGGCTAGAAATATGGGAAAGAAATAAAAATGAAATTTAAATTTTGAAAAATGCAAATTGATATGTGGTGATGAAAATACAAGGATGATATTCCGTGGGCGAAGAAGATGCACAATGTGAAAAGTCATTGGGTGGTTAGTGGTAACAGCAGTTAGTAGATTAATTAAAGACGTAGACAAACTGTAAAGGAATTCAGGAAAGAGCAACAAAAATGATGAAGGCGCTGGAGGGACTGACTTACTGACGAAAGGTGGAAAAAAGATGCTTAGCTCAGTGACAGCTTGGGAGAGGGGTGTCATATCTGAAGGGTGTGAAAGGCAGGACTGGAGAGGAACTGTTTAGCATGGTGGTAGGGGTTATAACTTGGAGTAAGGTATGAAATACATTGTTTAAGTAAAGGGGGAATATAAGCTAATTGTCAAGAAAAACTTCCTGAGATAGATCTACTACATTATGGAGTAGACTTTTAAGGGTAGTGGTGGAAGCCCCATCCCTTCGGACACTTATCCTAGACTGGATAAACCCCTAAAAATAGACTGTAGGGAGCAATTGTGCATTAGTAGGAGGATGTTCTACAGCCTAGCAGGTCTTACCTATCTCCAGTTACTATGGCTGCTAATGCTGAACTTTCAGATACATATTGGGTTACTACATGGAGAGGTTATTAGCATTTTGCTTTGATAGTTTTATATATACAGTAACTCCTCACTTAACATTTGTGGGGGTGTGTGTGTGTGTGACACACAGTATAAGTTTTAAACAAACAATTTAATACTGGTACACAGCGATGATGATTGTGAAGCTTGGTTGAGGTGGTGAAGTCAGAGGGTGGGATATTTCCCAGGGAATGTCTTACTACTAAATGATGAACTAGCAATTGGCTGAGCCCTCAAAGGTTAACTCGTTGTTAATGCAGCCTCACACTCTACAAGGCAGCACGAATGGAGGGAGGGGAGACAGCATGGCAGAGAGAGACAGAGACACACACCGTGTGTGTGTGAGAGAGAGATGCGCATTTCCCCTTTAAGTACGCTGACCCCACTCTTAAGTACACTGCCTTTTTAAGTTAATCAGCAAGCTGAGAGGGCTGCTGCTGCCAGGAAGCTCCCTCCATCCTGAGCCCTGTCGTGTGTGTCCCTGCTTTATGGAGATGGGGTAAGCGGGATGCCAGAGCAGGGGGGAGGGGGACACCCTGACATTAGCCCCCCTCTCTTCCCCAACCCCGCACAGCAAGCAGGAGGCTCCGGGAGCCACTCCAAGGCAGGGCAGGAGTAGCACATGGCAGTGGGGGGAGGGACAGCTGAACTGCCGGCAATTGATAGCTGCTCTGCAGCTGCTGCACAGGGAACTTAGGGGAAGGGGGGGCTGCCGGTCCACCCTGGTGAGTACGGGGGGCGTCCTTTCCCCAAGCTCCCCGCACTCACTGGCAGCGGGAAGCGGAGCGCCGCAGCTGGGAGCTGGCGGAGTGGAGCGGACTGGGGCCGTGTTGCTCCGCTTCCCACGCTGCTGATGAGTGTCTGTCAGGGGGCGGAGGGTTTGGATAGGCGTCGGGGCAGTCGGGGACAGGGAGCCAGGGGGGTTGGGTAGGGGGTGGGGTCCTGGGGGTCTCTGGAGGGGGCAGTCAGGGAACAAGGAACGAGGGGGGGGGCAAAGCAAGTTCGATATAACACGGTCTCACCTATAACACGGTGAGTTTTTTGTCTCCCGAGGACCGCATTATATTGGGGTAGAAGGGTGTGTGTGTGAGTGTATATAATCTGGGAGAGCCCAGCACTGATTGGGCCGTTTGGATGCTACTATAATGCAAATGAATATTCAGGAACAATAATTTGCTTACTAATCATTCTCTGGCTTGGTATCTTGTGACAAAACAATATCTTCTGATTTCTGTTTAAAATTGGGAACTTTGGGTTGTACCCCAGGAAAGGGTATAATCTTGCTGTGCGTTGCTGCTGCTATAGCGGTTTTGTTTGTGTTTTTTTAAGGTACTGAGTTCCATTCTTAAACACTTGAAATCTGTTGTGCATAAAGACCTTTTTTTTTGTCCTGGTTTATGTCCTCTTTACTGCCAGTTTGCAAGTGTTTTCTGCTAAGTGGTAAGTGCAGTTGTATTTATTATTCCAATGTAATCACAAAGGTTTCAAGAAGAAGGTGAATCTCATTTCAGGTAAAAATCTAATCTTATTTCCAGATTGCTAGGTGATGGGAAAGGAGTCTTAAAGTTGGCCCCTGTGTGTTCGCTCCTGTTCTACACGCTGTTGTGTTGGGAATTGTATTTCTCCAATGTTTTCTTAAAATGTACAAAAACATTTAACTGAAGGATGTGATTGATGCATGAAGAGTAAATGACTATAATAATATTCTTAGATTTTGCTCCATGAGAGACCAGCTTTTTTATGGAGCTACTTAAGACCACTGGTCCAAGACAGCGTAGGAAATATTAAAGCTAGACCTAGAGATCAAGCTGTACTTTGTATATATTGACCTCCGCAGCAATTGCAGCTTTAAATCATTACAATATTAAAAGCATGGGCAGACTGTTCGTTGGGTTAGCATAGTAAAATGAAGGCACACATGTATTAAAATGACCTCACTTTAATTGGCTGATGGGCCTAACAAAATTTCCTACTATAAATCCCTATTTTTTTTTTTTTAGGGGGGAAGGGGAATTGTTAAAAATCAAAGTAATAATGTGTTTGAGCCTGGGGATACAAAGCTTGGGCTCAAGAGCAGGTTTCTTTTTTATTAAAATCTTTAAATGGCTTATGCTTCAAGTTAGATAGGATTGCAGACTCAAATAATTAGAATGTTATTGGATTTGGGTGTTTCTTCTGCATTATTTAGCCCCATAAAAAGTGGACAAATTATTAATAGTTGCAAATGTACCTCTCTGCAGTGCACTTCACTGGGTAGAGTGCAAGAGGCTATCTGGACAAGTCACAGCCATTTATGCTCTAATCACTACAAGAAAGAATTCTGTTCCTGGAGCTGTCACTGACTCCCTGTGTGGCCCTTGGATAAATAGCCACTCTGTACCTTAGTTTACCTACTTGTGAAATGGGTTTAATGTTGATCTACTTCACTGGGGTGTTGAGGCTCATTGGTTCCACTTTCAATCAATGATTTCAAGTTGCTCTACAAAATAGTATCTATTAATTATTACAGCTTCTAAAGGAACCTTTGCAACATACTGTGTCAAAGATCCTTCATCTCCACAGGCTGTAATACCTGTCTTTTATAAAATGGGGCAATCACTTAAGAGCACGTTTAAAAAAATAAGATACCTGTATTTAAAAATTAATATTATGTAGGAGTGTTCTATATACTGTGTGAGCAAAACTAATTCAATCTGGGACATTTTGTTATATGAACAGTGCGCTGTAGAATGGTTACCCAATGTGTGTTTTTATATGTACACCACAGAGCTGTGTGAATAATTGATTTTTCAGTTTACTGGCTGAACTGACAAATCGAGAAAAACTTCTGGCGAACTGAAAAGTCTTTAGTTGGTTTATTTATTTATTTATCTATGGTGGAACAAAGCATTTTGTTTTTGAGCTTTTAATTTTTTTCATTTAAAAAACAACAACAAAATTGAAGTAAATGTTGAAATAAAATATTTTGATTTCTTTGGAGGGAGGATTTTTTTTTTTTTAGGTTTTTTGACCAAAACAGCAAATTTATCATGACTTCGCAAACCTGAATGTGTGTTTTTTCCGAGGGAAATTTTTACCCTGAATCAGTACATGATCGGATGGTGCTGAACCCCTTTGCAAGAGCCCACTGCCGATGGTGGCGGTAGCAGTAGTAATAATAATTAATAATAAAGACGCTCACTTGGAAATCGTGGAAAAGTGTGTGTGTGTATTTGAGTAGCTGTAATCTACTTGCTTAAGTCCTTTTTCATAATTATTTTCTCTTTTTTCTTTTTCTTTTGTGTTTTGTGGCTGCATAAAAGAAATATAAAATAAACACCTCACACAACTACCTTGGAGTGCACCTCTCTGAATTTTTTTGCTGAACAAGTGGAATGCAGCATTCATTCTGGAGCATCTTTCTCAATAAACCCTCTTGTTCCTGAAAGTTGCTGGGGTTTTCAAATAGCTGGATCTTCAAAACCGCACACACTATGCTATCCATTACTCATGGATCTAGTTTCAGCTTAACGCTGAAGTTCCAAAATAAGCTCTTGATCTTTCTCCTCCCTCAAGTTCCTGTTCAATGTTCTTCTGTCAAGGGCTGGACATATGGCTCCCTCTGGAAATTGTGCCACTCCAGTGTCAGACAAATTGCTACTAAATGACATAAGGCACTCTAGAGGCTTGGCACCTAGGCATGGAGTGTCAAACTTAGATTCTCAGCTGGTTGTGCACTATATACACTGCTGGGCCTGCAAAAATGCTCTAGCTATTTGCTCACACAAATAGCCTGTGTTGATGTGTGCAAACTTGACTTCCAGATGGCAAAATTTAGACACTGGCCTTTGGAAATGTGGCTCTTGATGGTGGTGCATCAGTACTGACCTTTTTAAAAATGCGTGATCTTCAGTTGGGGATAAACGCTCTGTTCACGTATTTTTTGTTTCTTGCACTTTTAAAAATAGCATAGCATTTAGATTTCATGGTCTCCCGCCTTTGCTTCCATGTTAAAGTCAGGTCAGTCTCTCTGACAGAAACGCCAGTAGTGTGTACACTTGACATTTCTGTAAGGAGACCTGATGTAGAAGAGCTGCTTTGCAGAGCCTGAAAATATTAGCTGAACATGTTAGTCTGTATCCGCAAAAAGAAAAGGAGGACTTGTGGCATCTTAGAGACTAACAAATTTATTTGAGCATCAGCTTTTGTGAACTACAGCTCACTTCATCGGATGCATTCAGTGGAAAATACAGTGGGAAGATTTATATACACAGAGAACATGAAACAATGGGTGTTGCCATACACACTGTAATGAGAGTGATCAGGTAAGGTGAGCTATTACCAGCAGGAGAGCAGCGGGGGGAGGGGAGGAACCTTTTGTAGTGATAATCAAGGTGGGCCGTTTCCAGCAGTTGACAAGAACATCTGAGGAACCGGTGGGGGGGGGAATAGTTTTACTTTGTGTAATGACCCATCCACTCCCAGTCTTTATTCAAGCCTAAGTTAATTGTATCCAGTTTGCAAATTAATTCCAATTCAGCAGTCTCTTGTTGGAGTCTGTGTTTGAAGTTCTTTTGTTGAAGAATTGTCACTTTTAGGTCTATAATCGAGTGACCAAAGAGATTGAAGTGTTCTCCGACTGGTTTTTGAACGTTATAATTCTTGACATCTGATTTGTGTCCATTTATTCTTTTACGTAGAGACTGTCCAGTTTGGCCAATGTACATGGCAGAGGGGCATTGCTGGCACATGATGGCATATATCACACTCGTAGATGTGCAGGTGAACGAGCCTCTGATAGTGTGGCTGATGTGATTAGGCCCTATGATGGTGTCCCCTGAATAGATATGTGGACACAGTTGGCAACGGGCTTTGTTGCAAGGGTAGGTTCCTGGGTTAGTGGGTCTGTTGTGTGGTGTGTGGTTGCTGGTGAGTATTTGCTTCAGATTGGGGGGCTGTCTGTAGGCAAGGACTGGCCTGTCTCCCAAGATCTGTGAGAGCGATGGGTCGTCCTTCAGGATAGTTTGTAGATCCTTGATGATGTGTTGGAGAGGTGAAGTGAGCTGTAGCTCACAAAAGCTTATGCTCAAATAAATTTGTTAGTCTCTAAGGTGCCACAAGTCCTCCTTTTCTTCTTCCCTAAGAGTGAAATCCTGGCCATATTAAAGTTGATGGCAAAACTGCCAGTGTCACCAACAGAGTCAGAATTTCACCTTAAATGTGCAAATATAAGCTATTAATTATATAGCACAACTTTTGCTAACTATTGATCTTAAAATGTTTCCTCAAATTGTTCAAGATTTGCAAACTAGTTCTGTAGCTGATCCTAGGGTGATCCTGTGGTCACAGTACAGGACTCATTCAGAAAATCTGGCATTTTAGTCTGTGCCTAACCACAGACTTTCTGCATGATGTTGGGCTAGTCACTTAAAACTTCCAGACCCTCAATTTCTATATATGTCAGATGGGACTAATGCAGTGTCCACGCTGGCATTTTGCCAGTGGAAGTATGTCATCAGCGGACTTCTGTTGTTTGGGGAGGTTTTATTTTAGCAACAGAAAGTCTGGGTTTTGCTGGCAAGAATTAGATTTGGGTGTGGACACATGCAAAGCTGTGTTAACAAAAGGCAAATTTTGCCAACAAAACTTTGTAGGGTACACCAGGCCTGATATTTCTGTACCTACAAAGACCTAGTGTAAACATGGTTATACCAGCCTCAATGTGTTTTTGCCAGTATAACTTATTTTGCTTGCTGAACTGGTATAAGCTAAATGGACAATATCGCTTTTTTTTCCTGTTGGTATGAGTTTAGCCAACAATCAAAGGTTTTCCAGTGTTCACCTGACCTACTACTTGCGTACTTCAAAGGGGTTTTGGTTAACAGTTGTAAAGCACTTTGAGACTGTCAGAGGGAAGGCGATGTCTGCACTGCAGACCTTATCGTGGCACAGCTGTACCACTGCAGCTGTGCTGCTGTAAGGTCTCCTGGGTAGCTGCTCTATGCAGACGGGAGATAATTAAACCACCCTCAGTGAGCGGCGGTAGCTAGGTCGGCGGGAGACGCTCTCCTGCCGACATTGTGCTATCCATACCGGCGCTTTTGTTGGTGAAACTTATGTCAGTCACACCTCTGACCGACAAAAGTGCTAGTGTAGACATAGCCTAACTCTCACAAAAATTGATGAGAAAGTTGAAAGTCACAGAAATGTTGTTGATTTCCATAGTTTCCACTGGTTTGAGAGGGCAGCGAATAACATTTTAAGTGGCTAAAGTTTGATAAATTATATCCATCTTCCAGTTATTGGAAATGAACTTTAGGACTCTGGGTCCCTTGGCTGGCCACTGAATAAAATTAGCACTACGCTCATAGTTATACCACGGGTGTAATTACAGTCCGGCAAGACGTAGCTGCTATTTTTATTGAAGTGTGCTGGCATGTGTGGTCAAATCACTGTGGAATTTCACAACGGAAGTCATTGTCTAATGTCTGATCTCTTCACATCCTCCAGCTGCAGGATATTTTTGGTTTTGTGTGCTAACAAAATTATGTAGGTAATTTAACACTGTTATGAGAAAATCCATGGAACAAATAAAAACAAGGACTGTTACATCTTTCCTTTTGTGTAGGTTTGTGCCAAGTACCAACCAAAGTTCTGCAGACTGTGGTTCTGCCTATGTGCTGCTTTGTAAGTGACAGCTAGTTTGATGTGTTGTTGCATCAAATTTTGAGGCTAATAATGATTTGGGGGCAGAGAGAGGGAACGGGGTTTTGTGCCTTAACTTTTTTTAGAAGTTCTTGTTTCTTTTGGTAGGCAGAGGAAGAAAGGTGTAACGAACAAGAGAATGCTCAAAGAATTGAGGGTAAAAGCAGAACGGTGTACTAGAAAGGGAGAATCATGCAAGAACATGCGGTCAGGCTATGGATAGATGGAGTGAAGAAAGGGTGAAGGTTAAGTTCTGTGGGAGTGATGCCTGACTAAGGAGTGCTGAGCCCAAATATTAGAGAAAATTTCCAAATAGTGAGTGGTTCTCAACCCGTGGGCTGCTTGCGGCCCAATCAGCACACAGCTGAGGCCCATGTGACATCCTCAGGGCCATACAGGTAGAGTGTGTGTGTGTGTGTATATATATATATATATATATAGTGTGGATGTGGCCCACATAACACAGAGAGATCTGCATATGCAGCCCAGAAGGGTAAATAGGTTGAGAACCACTGGGTGAGACTGTGGAATAGCTTCTCAAGTGAAGCAGTGGAAAGGTTTCCCTTTAGGACACTTAAAACTATTCGGGGGGAGAAAAGCTTTCTACAGAACAGTTCTTTATTGGCGGGGTATAGACAAGGTGAGCCAATAGATATTTTCCAACTCTAGTTTCTGTAATTCATATGACTTCAAATTGCAGTATTAGCGCACACAATACTACAACGAACAAGCATACAATTTTTTTCGCAAAGTAAGTTGTACAACAATCTATATGAAATGTGCTGTCACTGAACAGCAGAACTGCAGTGTTTCAGGGATTTATTTTATGTTAGCATATTAAAAATTAGTATTTGGCAGTGCCTGTGGAAAGAGATCTTGTCTAATGCAGGGGTGGGCAAACTTTTTCGGTGGGGAAATTGCATGCTGGGCCATGAATGTAGGGCTGGGGCAAGGGGTTGGGGTGTGGGAGGGAGTGCGGGGTGTTGGGAGGGGGTGAGGTGTGCAGGAAGGGGCTCAGGTCAAGGGGTTGGGGCAGAGGAGGGGTGCAGCATGTACGAGAGGGATCAGGGAAGCAGGTTGGGGTGCAGGAGGGGGTGCACAGTGTGGGAAGGGGCTCAGAGCAGTGGTGCAGGGAGGGGTGTAGAGTGCAGGAGGTGCAGGGAGGGGTTGGGGTGCAGGAGGGCTGTAGCAGGGGTCTCAGGGCAGCGGGTTGGGGTGTAAGGGGGGTGCAGGGTGTGGCAGGGGGTTGGGGTGCAGGCAGGGAGCTCAGGGCAGGGAGTTGGGGGGTGGGGTGCAGGAGGGGTTCAGGCTCTGGCTTGGCGCCGTTTACCTGGAGCGGCTCTGGGGTGGCAGCGGCCTGCCCTGGGGCCAGGGCAGGCTCCCTTCCGCTCCTGCCCCGCCCCGCCCCTGAAAGTGGCCGGCACCATGTCCCTGCGGCCCCTGGCGGGGGCAGAGGGCTCTGCGCGCAACCTTAATTCAGCCCCCTTGTGCCTGTGCATTATGATACAGTCTTGACTTGCGTGATCACATGCTGTTTTCCACAGGAAAAAACAGAAACTCCAAGTGGCATCATATTGATGCCCACATGGTCATCGGCATGGTTGGAACCCTTCGATCCATTGCATGGATCTCTTCCACTTGAGCTAACAGCATAACTGATAGCAGCAGTAGGTTGTTGTCCTCCATGTGGACCAGTACTAAAGGGGGATGAGAGAGATTCTTTTTTCACAGATATTTGCTGACATCAGGGTAAGAGACACTCTGGAATCTTGGGTTCCTTTCCAGAGTGTGCTCTAGCAGTCAGACTCTTCTGCCCATTCCCTCCAAATATGACTCCTTCTTCCCCATCCCCTCCAACCTGTCCCTATCCTCGTCCTCTCTCTTTCTCATCCTGGCTCCTTGCCTATCCAGTCCCATGGTCTTGGTCTCCACTCCTCAGGCTTCTCATTCCAGTCCCAATTTCCTTGCCCAGCTAGTCTTAATCTCTCCCTCTGGATGTACTGAGTCCCAATCTCCTCCTTCCCCCCCAACTCCCAGACACTCCCCTCCCAACTCCTAGTCCCCTCTGGCTCCTCATCTGATCTGTCTGTTCTCTCCCCACTTCTCACTGGCTCCCAGTTCTAGTCTCCCTCCTCAAACTCCTCATCCAATCTCAGTCTTCCCCTCCCTGGTCCCTTGTCCCAGTCTCTCTGCCCAGCCACACCTCAGCTCCTTGTCAGATTTTATTTCCTCCTTCTGTTCCCTTCCATCTCCCCCCACATTGATTCCTACTCCCAGTCTCCTTGCCAGCTAGTTCCAGTGTCCCTTCACCTGCCCCCAGCTCCTCATATGACCTAGGTCTTCCTCCCACCTACCTGGGCAATTGGGCAAAACAATGTATTTGCATCTAACCTTGTTCTCAGAAATGGCTAAATCATAGAATCATAGAATATCAGGGTTGGAAGGGACCTCAGGAGGTCATCTAGTCCAACCCCCTGCTCAAAAGCAGGACCCATACCCAATTAAATCATCCCAGCCAGGGCTTTGTCAAGCCTGACCTTAAAAACTTCTAAGGAAAGAGATTCCGCCACCTCCCTAGGCAACGCATTCCAGTGTTTCACCACCCTCCTAGTGAAAAAGTTTTTCCTAATATCCAACCTAAACCTCCCCCACTGCAACTTGAGACCATTACTCCTTGTCCTGTCCTCTCCCACCACTGAGAATAGTCTAGAACCATCCTCTCTGGAACTACCTCTCAGGTAGTTGAAAGCAGCTATCAAATCCCCCCTCATTCTTCTCTTCTGCAGACTAAACAATCCCAGTTCCCTCAGCCTCTCCTCATAACTCATGTGTTCCAGACCCCTAATCATTTTTGTTGCCCTTCGCTGGACTCTCTCCAATTTATCCACATCCTTCTTGTAGTGTGGGGCCCAAAACTGGACACAGTACTCCAGATGAGGCCTCACCAATGTCGAATAGAGGGGGACGATCACGTCCCTCGATCTGCTCGCTATGCCCCTACTTATACATCCCAAAATGCCATTGGCCTTCTTGGCAACAAGGGCACGCTGCTGGCTCATATCCAGCTTCTCGTCCACTGTCACCCCAGGTCCTTTTCCGCAGAACTGCTGCCTAGCCATTCGGTCCCTAGTCTGTAGCTGTGCATTGGGTTCTTCCGTCCTAAGTGCAGGACCCTGCACTTATCCGTATTGAACCTCATCAGATTTCTTTTGGTCCAATCCTCCAATTTGTCTAGGTCCCTCTGTATCCTATCCCTGCCCTCCAGCGTATCTACCACTCCTCCCAGTTTAGTATCATCCGCAAATTTGCTGACAGTGCAATCCACACCATCCTCCAGATCATTTATGAAGATACTGAACAAAACCGGCCCCAGGACCGACCCCTGGGGCACTCCACTTGACACCGGCTGCCAAGTAGACATGGAGCCATTGATCACTACCCGTTGAGCCTGACAATCTAGCCAACTTTCTACCCACCTTATAGTGCATTCATCCAGCCCACACTTCTTTAACTTGCTGACAAGAATACTGTGGGAGACCGTGTCAAAAGCTTTGCTAAAGTCAAGAAACAATACATCCACTGCTTTCCCTTCATCCACAAAACCAGTAATCTCATCATAGAAGGCGATTAGATTAGTCAGGCATGACCTTCCCTTGGTGAATCCATGCTAACTGTTCCTGATCACTTTCCTCTCATGTAAGTGCTTCAGGATTGATTCTTTGAGGACCTGCTCCATGATTTTTCCGGGGACTGAAGTGAGGCTTACTGGCCTGTAGTTCCCAGGATCCTCCTTCTTCCCTTTTTTAAAGATTGGCACTACATTAGCCTTTTTCCAGTCATCCAGGACTTCCCCCGTTCGCCACGAGTTTTCACAGATAATGGCCAATGGCTCTGCAATCACAGCCGCCAGTTCCTTTAGCACTCTCGGATGCAACTCATCCGGCCCCATGGACTTGTGCACGTCCAGCTTTTCTAAATAGTCCCTAACCACCTCTTTCTCCACAGAGGGCTGGCCATCTATTCCCCATGTTGTGATGCCCAGCACAGCAGTCTGGGAGCTGACCTTGTTCGTGAAGACAGAGGCAAAAAAAGCATTGAGTACATTAGCTTTTTCCACATCCTCTGTCACTAGGTTGCCTCCCTCATTCATTAAGGGGCCCACATTTTCCTTGGCTTTCTTCTTGTTGCCAACATACCTGAAGAAACCCTTCTTGTTACTCTTAACATCTCTCGCTAGCTGCAGCTCCAGGTGCAATTTGGCCCTCCTAATTTCATTCCTACATGCCCGAGCAATATTTTTATACTCTTCCCTGGTCATATGTCCAACCTTCCACTTCTTGTAAGCTTCTTTTTTATGCTTAAGATCTGCTAGGATTTCACCGTTAAGCCAAGCTGGTCGCCTGCCATACTTACTATTCTTTCAACACATCGGGATGGTTTGTCCCTGTAACCTCAACAGGGATTCCTTGAAATACAGCCAGCTCTCCTGGACTCCTTTCCCCTTCATGTTAGTCCCCCAGGGGATCCTGGCCATCCGTTCCCTGAGGGAGTCGAAGTCTGCTTTCCGGAAGTCCAGGGTCCGTATCCTGCTGCTTACCTTTCTTCCCTGTGTCAGGATCCTGAACTCAACCAACTCATGGTCACTGCCTCCCAGATTCCCATCCACTTTTGCTTCCCCTACTAATTCTTCCCGGTTTGTGAGCAGCAGGTCAAGAAAAGCGCCCCCCCTAGTTGGCTCCTCTAGCACTTGCACCAGGAAATTGTCCCCTACGCTTTCCAAAAACTTCCTGGATTGTCTATGCACCGCTGTATTGCTCTCCCAGCAGATATCAGGATGATTAAAGTCTACATCACTCCTGTTGCTCACACTTCTAAACTGTTGTAGCTGAAATTTTCCAAAAAACATTCAGCCTGAGGCAGACTCCCAGCATGGAAAATTGCACCCCAGATGGTTACAGTTTGGTAAAGTTACGGTCTACTGAGAACAGGGGTAGTGCTAAAGTGGAAAGTATTAGGCAACCTTACCAATAAGTGGTGCTACCAGCATGTCTGTAACATTGTAAATATAAGGGTGTGTGAGTAGGGAGAACTTGTATGGTCACTAGTATGTGCAGGGTGGCCTGGTTATTTCCTGGGCCCTCTGGCCTAGATTTATTTGTGAAATTAGGTTTGTCGCAATTATTTGCTTGCTTTTTTATATATCTATAATTTTTTTCATAGCAATTTTTTAAAATCAGAAACCCAGCATTAATTTGCAGATTTTCTCCTGGTGTTATGCCCCAACTAATGTACATTTTCTGATGTCTGACATTGTTGACTTTTAAGCTATATTCATTTCATGTCAATCTGATTGTATATATGCAACTGAATAACTTGGTGTTCTTCTGAACACTGAGTGTTGGAGTGTGTCCTGGCAAACATCATGGGCACAATCCTACTTTCCTTGAGCATCTGAAATTCCCATTGAAGTCACTGGGTCTCTTAAATGTGCCAGGCATGCAGGATCACTCACCAAATTTGTTAACCAGTATTGCAAACAACAAGATCATAAAATATTTCCTAATGAAAGTTCACAGTCCGATTTATCTGGACATCATGGCTCATGTGACTGTTAGATCTGCATTGCCATTGCAGCATGTGCTTTGCCCAGAAAGCGCTACGTTGGATTTATCCAAAAGCTTTTTGCCTTTGGCTATAGTTCTCTCACCAGGAGATCAAACTCCCTCAGGGTTTATAGACTGCTGATGAGATACATTTCCCCTGAAAACACTCTGGGGTAGCAACAGACTGGGATATTTTTAAATAGCCCCCTTTTCTGAAGTGCGTTTGACTTTGTTTTTTCTTGCTGAATATCTGGCAAAGAAAGAGGTCCCAGGTTTGACTCCTACTTAAAATCTCTGGGGCATCTTTTAACTGGATTTATCCAAACAATTAACATATCATTTTGCCAGACACGGCAGGCCAGGCACACACTTGTTTAGCATAGGATGTTTTTATTGAACAGACAAACAAAATTGTAAAATGACAGATTCACCGTTAAATCATGTGTCCACGATCAGCTGCATGGCAAACATCCATCTGCTTAGTACCATGAGGAGTCATTTCAGCTGTCTGCAAATGAAGTACCCTAATTTATTGCACTCCCGTCTCACTTATTCAAGCTGTTCAGATTTGTTTCTGTTCTTAAAAAATCTGCTGGTGGCGTTTGTTACACAGAAGGGCTGTGCTTTCCTTCACTGAACGAGAAGGACTGAACTAGGCTTACCTTATCTTTTTCTTCTTCTTGTTTGTATACAATTTGAGATTGAACTCGTCATATATTATTATTTATTGAATCATATGTCCAGCTTGCAGCTTCACACATGAAATCCCTTGGTTGCGTCATAATATGTAAATTGTTACTCAATTGGTTAGTCTCTAAGGTGCCACAAGTACTCCTTTTCTTTTTGCGAATACAGACTAACACGGCTGTTACTCTAAAACCTGTTACTCATCTTTGTTTTATGATCCCAGTCACCTAACATGGGGTATAAATGTTGCAAAAGGCTTATGCTCCTGTTACGTGATGGGTCAGTATCTTCTTACTCCCTTGGCCCCTGTTACAGTAAGGATTAGAGTATGGAATACTGGATTTAGCCCATATTAGGGTGATAAATTTGTATCCAAAATACAAATTGACCTATCTTGATTTCCCCTCCTCCCCTTTGAATGTTTAGGAAATGAACATTGGGCCCTATTCCTTTTCTACAGTGTGTGCACCATTACATTTGATGAATTACAATCAAGTCTGGCAAAACTCAGTCATAATTCTGACATTTCATCTATGGGCTGCATAATATTTATGATAATGTAACTGTGAACTGCAAAGCTTTTATTAGTATTGCTTATCTGCCCCTTTAAAAAGCTCTCCAGTTATAATTATATCAAGCCTATAACCAACTTTCAGAAACTGATTGTTCACATCCTTGACTGTCAATGTTGAGGGCACGACAAGAAAAACCTTACATATTTTATGTTTTAAAATCTATTTCTGTTCCCCATACTTTCTCCTTAAGCTTGAATGGGAGGACCAGAAATGCACTGGAGGTGAGGGGAAAGCAGGGAAAGGCCAAAGATGCAGCAAAATGAAAGTAGAAAAGGGAGGAATGATGGGTATTAAAGTTTGGACATTGGCACAGGTATAAACCATGGGAGCAAATCCTCTTGATGGCCTTTTAACCTTGCTATAAACAGCTGCAGATATATTCATTGTTTTCTTTGTGCGTACTGTTGGGCTACCTATTTTTGACTCTGGAGCACACATTGCATGGTATGATGTACAAGAAATCAGTTCTTTGCATTAAGTGTTTATTTAGAGTGACTAGAGGGTGTGTGTGTGAGCCACTCACGGGAGGCCGTAAGTGTTGCAGTGAAAAGATATTTGAAGTCTGTTTGATGTTCACCATATTACTTACACTGATTATGCTGCACATAAAATTATGTAATTTATTTTCATAGGATGTCATCAAGTCAAATATCACAGCGTGATTTTTAAAAGGATTTAGATAACTTCTTGGCCACTGGCATTCATGTCTGTAGGTACTAAGATAACAAAACTATAGGCTTTAGGGGGTCAGAAAGCAATTATCCACCCCTAACTAGAGCACTGTGTGATTGGATTAAGTGTGTTGTGTGGACTTGGAAGTAGCCTTTCTCTGCAGCATCAGGTATTGACCACTGTTCATGTAGGTAGATCAATGCTGTCATGGTCTGGTAAAGCTAAACCTATATAAAAGTTTCACGTCTTTCCACCTGTAATACTTCCCAGGGTTGTGAGGCCCCTTGCTATCACCTGCCTTTAGCAGGAGGAAGCCTTGCCTGTGCCTGCCGGATGTCAGCTCCCTGACTCCACCTGTCATGGGGAACACAAGCTCTCCCCTCTTAGCCTACAGAGGCTCTGCTGTCCCTCTGCAGTTGAGCATGGCTATTGCTACAAACTACACATCATCCCGAGTGTCTCCCTTACCAGTTACACCTTAGATCACAGCTCCACTTAAGATGCAGCACTTAGATGTGTTTATAGTGAAAACAAGTATGAATGTATTTAACAAAGAATAGAAATTTGAGAAATAGCAAGTAAAACTATTGGAAACAAATGGTTATATGTAAAATAAAATCGTAACATGCACTCTAGAGCCTAGACTTAACTAACAAGATATGTTCCTGTCTAATGAAGTTTAGCTCACCCCAAGTCTTTGCAGCATTTGCCAGCCAGCCTGGCTGTGACCTTCCATTCATAAAAAGAGAACACGCTAACACTTTGTCTTCTAGGTGAAGGATCTAGGTGTACTCAGTACTCCCAGTTATATCTCCCAAATCCATTGTTTTTGCTTGTAAACTTCCTTGCTGTTTTTGCTTTTTCCTACATCTTTCCTCTTGTTGAATTCACAATCTCCTGATTTAGCATCAGGCTCAGTAATGCAAAAAGTACACCTGGGGGAATTCAGTGCCACTGCACATGCGCAAAATTCATGTCCCCTGCAGATTTCTTTGCTTTCCCGCAGAAAAATGACTTTCTGACAGGGAAGCAAAGGGAAGCTGCAGGAGCAGTCATGCACCACTCCTTAGTGGAGTAGGTACATCAAGCACATGGAGCAACCGGTGGACAGGTAAATCACCACGGGGCTGGGGACACCCCAGCCAGTGGCTCCTACCCTAAGCCAGGATCAGCTGCTAGTCCCGACTGAGGTGGAGGCAGGAGAGAACAGGACTTCCTCTTCCCCTGCAAGAGGTGTCTGGGGCTGTGTCAGACCCACCCCAGAAACTTCCCCCAGTTGCAGGAAGCTCAGCATCCTCCCTTGCTTCCTGCCTCCATTGCAACTCAATTGTGGTGGGAGGGGTCACTGTACGGGGAGCTGCTCTCCCATCCACCCAACCCCCATGCATCCAGACCTCTCATACCCAGACACCCTTGCCAAGCCTCAACAGGTACATCCGGAACCCTCCTAGCCCTCCATACCTGAACCCCACCCCACTGAACCTGAACCTGGAGCCCCCCCTTGCACTGACCCCCTGCCTCCAGATCCCCACCCCTGCACCCAGACCACCCCCCAATGAGTTCCCGGCACTCAAACCTTGACCCTGATGCTCCACCCCCTGCACCACCCTGAGCCCCATACCACTGACCCCCAACTAGCTGCACCGATACTCCCACCCCACCAAGCACCACTTCCCCACACCCAGACATCCCGTGCTGAGATCCTGCACACTCAGACCCCTCTGCTGAGCCCCAATCTCCTGGAAGTCCCTGGAGAGTCCCATTGCCCCTGCACCTGGAATCCCCCCCAACGAGCCTTTGTGCATCCAGATCCCCCCACACCTAGACTCCCCACTGAGCTGCCTGCACCCAGATTGCCCCACACAGAATCCTTTCACCCCACACCTGGATTCCCCCACACTGAACCCCTCCACACTTGGATCCTGCCTGATTGAGTCTGCCCCACCCCTGGTGCGCCTGGGGCAGAAGGGCAGGGCCCCAGGGTGCCTGGGCCTTGTGCTGTGTCAGGGTTGGGTGCATCCTCATCGCTGAGTTTGTGTCTGGGGAGTGTGGGGTGGATGGCTGCAGGGTGATCTCCCACCTTCAGCAAGCCAGTGGCCTGTGCTCCCACTGCTATGCTGGAGCCTCTGCATTTATTTATTGATAAATAAAACTTGTGGAATTTTGCATATTTTGGAATATTGTGCCCAGAATTTTTAATTTTGGTGCAGAATTCCTTCAGGAGTTTAAAAAAAAAAAAAAGCCTCCATTGTGAAACGGACAGTACACAGGTGACTAGGCGGAGAGAGCTAAGCGGCTCTTCCCTCCTACTTGACAGGAGCATGTTTATCACCTCCTGGTGACCTGCCTTAACTCATGTACCTTTAGAACATAATTTTCTTAAATAAATGATCCTATATACATTTTGCAATGATTAAGATGACCAGGGGGCTCTTGGTAGAGAATTCACATGCCACCTTTTGGTCAACTTAATATGCATACATCTGGCCCAGGGGGTCCCAGGAAAACTATACATCTCCGGTACCCTCTGCCAGTTAGCCCCAAGAGGTTCCTAAGTCATACCCTCTTTAATTCTTCTCTTTGTTTTGTCCCTTTTTGTAGTGTCAAGATGGTGCTGATGTGGACCAGTGGTGATACCTTCAAGACTGTTTACTTTATCCTGAACCAGGCTCCTTTCCAGTTCTCAATATGTGGCCTGCTCCAGGTCTTTGTGGACATGGCCATCCTGCTACAGGTTTACTTCTACAGCTACTACCCTCAGAAGCCGGCATCGCACGCTGCACACCCAGCCAGTACAAAGGCACTCTGAAGCACGTGGTGGAGATGGCTACAGGTCAATGGTGTTGTGAAGTCTGCCTCTGCAGCTTTTCCTTCCACTTGTAAATACTATTTTGATGAGTTGAAAACAGAAGAGAGAAGAATGCTCGAAAACATAAAAAGTTTGGTATTTTTAATGGTTTGCTTCTGTTTGGTTTCAGATTCATTATATAGAATTTGTTTTTCTGGGGATGGGGTCGGGGGCGGACAGTCTGTTTATTTTTTGCATACATACCTATGAGCCTTATAAATTTGTATGTGTGTGTGTGTGTGTGTGTGTGCATAATTGCAAGGGCTGGATGTTTGTGTTTTTAATGCTATTTAAAGAAATGATAAACCACAGAGATGATTGAATATTTTGTCTGAAGCTTTTACCTATTTATATAAAGTGTGTACATTTGAAGTAAGCTTGGAATATCAGAGTTAAATATTTCAGTGATGTATGAAGACACTGACAAAGTTTCAAAAAGGATGGTGCAGTGGATCAGGAAGGTGGGCAGGGGGGAAGGGACTGAGAAGGGATGGTGAACAATCTAAAGTAAACCAATAATAGCCAGTATAAAATGTAAATGTACTGTTTGCGCGCACACTCACACTGCTGTATCAGTGTGGCAGTGAATAGATCAAGGTAAGGGATAGTTTCAGGGAGGTTATGGTGTGAATGATGCTATGGCCAAATCTAAACGAGACATAGCTAGTTACCAGGTGGGATGAAGGGAGAATTAAGGGGAGGGAGAGAGGGAGTCTAACGTAACTAAGTAGTCTTGCTTTGAAGCAGCTGCTTTCAGGAAGAGAATGGGGCCCTGTCTGATTAGGGGTGCACAACTGGGTTATTGATGGTGTGTGACAAAGACTCTGGGTGGGTTGTTGGGATGCCTGCAGCCGTGCTGAATGGGGCCAGTAGGCGGGCGTTGCCAGGAGTGCTAGTGAAAAATTTCTAGGCACTGGTTGAGAAATTGGGAAAAGCAGGAATAAAGACGTGTCAATGAAAATGGGTTACTAAGGTTTGGAGTGGGAGAAGTAAAGCAGTAATCTAGAGAGCAGGGTCTGCTTTCTAATAATGTGGTTAGTTAAATACTGAGATTCTCATTCGTATTATTGACTGCCAACTGACACCAGTTTGTGTTCTGGAGTATTTCTTGCGTTAGCCAATCACGCAAATGTTACAAAGGAATAGGTGTGAAGAGAAGTATAATGGTTTTTATGCTATTCAAGCTCTTCCAGGCTGTTTTCTTTTAGAAAGCTAGATAGTAGCTGGAAGGGAAAGTGAGAAGGCCTGAGGGGCATATAATGTTCTATATAATCTAAGTCGTATATAATTGTATGTTTGCCAACATTAGTCATTGTGCCCTTTCTGAGAATTTGCACTTCTCTGGAAATGCTAAGTGGATACAGTTTTAATGTTCAGTTATCAAGCCCTTTGGCTTCAGCCAGTTGCCATAGTGAGCCTAGCTTGACCTGTAGGAGATGAATAGAGAGAGATTACTGAGTCCCAGAAACAGTTATCTGTGTTGTCTTCTTCTTTGAGACTCAGTCTTTCCTGTCAGATAAATGCTGCCTTCCTGCAGATACTGGTGTTTAAGGCAGTGCTAGATTTCCAGTGAGACATTTTGTTTTCTGAGAACATTCCAAAAAGATACACTATCTTAAATAAGGCAACAAGTCCTGGGATATTACATCTTCAGTTTCAATCAGGTATTCTCACTAACCTGCTATATTTGGCTCTACCATGCTTTTAGGTATGTACCATCTTTAACGGGAGGTGGCCATATTCTTGTGAAGAGCAAAAGCATATAGTCACAATGCAGTAAAGTCTATCAGGAATGTTTATTTTCAGATAATTGACACCAAATTGTCCTTTACTATTGTGCTTTGGCTTTCCTTGTTTCTGAATTCTTAATCTCTCAGTCTAAAATAAATCCCAACCTGGCTGTCTTGACCTTTGGGATCCGACTCCCCATGCATTTCTTGGAGGTGATGTCCTCTGTTTCTATGAGCCAAATCCTGCTCCATTGGCAAAATTCTCATGATCTTCAGTGGGGTCAGGATTTGGCTGTATGGGTGTGGCATGATCCAAGCACAGTATTGCATTTGTGCACCCTAAGCCTCTGCTTTTTATGGAGCAGCCTCTGAGCTGATCATGTTCCTCCTTTGGGATGGCTGGGTGGCGAGCGCTGCCATGGCAGCTGGATGCAGAGGAGATTGGTACATCCCAGAGTAACAGGTAGGACCTGCCCTGGTCTGTGGTGCCTGCAGGGGGACTACCTGGGCCACTGGCAAATCTACACAAATAAACCAAAACTCAGGAAAGTCGTTCTATCTGAGGGCCTGGCATAGAGTGCTATGGTCAAACTCTGACTCCATGCTTTTTGTTTGACACCATGCTCTTTTATGCCTGAAGTGACCTTACAAAGACAATGTTTGTGGCATGGCAGACTATGAATGTTTTATTCCTCTCCCTTTCCCAAATGTTCTGGTTGTGTTAAAAGAACATCTGGGCTTTTCTCTTTTTAATTAAAAACTTAACGACTGTCCTCTCTGGTGTATGCTGCTTCAATGAGGATTGTATTTCTACTTGTATGCAAACACTTTCTCACATGTTTTAATGGTTTGGTTTTTTAATAACTTGTAGTACTAAGATTTTTGTACCTGATGGTCTTTTTTTCTATTGTTGTTTGAAACAGGGGTGTAATAGCTAAATGGCTGCTAAGGTCTCTTGGCTTTGTGTAACAGGTATTACTGAAGATAAAATGAACATGGTTTTTCCTTTCTTCTTTTGGGACTCTTTGGTCTGCAGATTCTTAACAGTCTGCTGTCACTACCAAAAACAGTATGCTCTGTGAACATGTTTCTTTCATACCAGAGCTGCAAATGCTGGAAGAGAAGCCAGTGGGCTAGTGTCTAAAGTCATTTTCCATTTAGAGCATTTGAAAAGCTGGGATACTTGGCTAGGAACTCTCTTGAATGTCATCTTGAAAGATGCTTTAAAAGCAAAGTTACAGAACTTTTTATATATAAGGAATTATCTGTAGCAGTGATCACCTCAGAGAATTAAGAAATCAGTGACTTTAAATACATCTTTGTTGAATGTATGGTACATTTCATGGAGCTCACATTCTCTGTCAATTGCAGTGATTTTAAAAACAATTAAATAAATCAACCAATTATACATAGATTTCATGTTGCTTTGTTTTCTTCAAATGTAAGAAAGGAATCTTATTATTTAAAGATTTTGTATTGCTCATCTGGTCTGGGACCTTGTCCTCGTATTTGTCCCTAGAAAGGACAAGCAGGCTTTGGTTGCTATATAAGTAATCATGAAGTATGCAATGTCCTAAGATTAAAGCCTAGGACTAGGATTCACGATATAGGGTTCTAGGGGGTGGATAAAAATCAATGATGGTTTTGTGGGGGGGGGGGGGGGGAGAGAATAAAAAATCAGATTTTTTTTTTAATTTAAATTGAATTTTCTTACTTGTTTAAATTATAATGATTTTTTTCTTTTTAAAAATAAACCTGTTTAAAATGTAATCTGAATTTAATACAAAATATGTTAAGGCCTAAACTTGTGTAATCTCTTAAAACATTTAAATAAAAAATAAATAGGCTGAATCCATGCGCTTCTGTCAACAATTTTGGATTAAAGGCTGCCTTACTGTATAAAGAAAGAATTAGGGGGGAAAAAAATCTAATGGTTGAAGTCAAGCTTTATAAATATGGGTATAAACAATAGGCTATGTACTGTATTGTGGGGGCCTCGGGGGTGTGCTGCTGGGTACAAGAGACTGGCAAGATCATCACAGGCTTTGGGACCTGGCCTCTGACTCCAGGAGACACCATCCTGTATCTCATCAAGATCATCCATTGAGCCCACCTGCCTGGTCTCAGACACCTGTTTTATAGCTTCCCCCTACTTGCCTGGCTCAGTTATCAACTTATGAATATTCATGACTCCACCCATCAGTCACCATTTTCTAACATACTAAAAATGTACAGTTAATAAGAATCTGAAAATATTAAGCTATATAATTTGCTTAAATAAATGTATATAGGTATAGTATGTCCTCCGAGGTAGCAAAAAGATGTACCAAAACTAGTATAAAGAGACTATTCAGTTGTAAATGGTTATATCAATGAATGAGAATGCACCTTTCTTTAGAAAATAACTGAAGTACAAATGGAAAAGTTGATTAAAATCAGATGATTTAAATAGAGGCTTTCCACTTGGTGATTTAAATCAATCCACCCTGCTGGGTTCTGCCTCCAGCTCTCTCATGGACTGTCTGTGTGGCCTTGAATAAATCACTTTACCTCTGTGTGCCTCAGTTCCCAGGTAGAAAATGGTGGGTAGTAACTCATGGGGATGAAGTGTTAATTATTATTCAGTGATTGCAGACTCCACGGTGGGGCCAGAAATGATGGGTGTTGGGGCCGGAGGTTGCAGGGGGGGTGAGGGCTCTGGCTGGAGCCGGGGATGAGGTGTTTGGGGTGCAGGAGGAGGTTCCAAGCTGGGGCAAGGAGTTGGGGCGTGGGCTCTAGGCGGGAGTTTGGGTGCGGGAGGGGACTCTGGGCTGGGGTGGGGGAGTAAATGCTCTGGCTGAGGGTGCTGGCTCTGAGGTGGGGCCAGAGATGAGAGTTTTGGGGTGCCAGAGGGGGTTCTGGGCTGGGGCAGGGGGTTGAGGTGCAGGGTGTAGGCTCCAGGAAGGAGTTTGGGTGCAGGAGGGGGCTCCAGGCTGGGGCAGGGGGTTGGGTTGCGGGGTTGGGTGCAGGCTCTGGGCAGTGCTTACCTCAGCCGGCTCCCCACAAGTGGCCCTTTACCTTGTAATTTTAATTGTGGAGATGAAAAAACAATACATGGCAATTGAGCATTTTTGCCTTTTAAAATTATTTATTTGGCAGCATTCTGTACTTAGCCTAACAGATTAGTAAAGGCCAATAATATTTTTTTTTTAGTATGACTTCAGATCTATAAAAAAAATCTCTCTCTCTCTCTCTGTAGTTATATATAAAATCAGTGTACACGTTATTCTGACAGAAACATTGGCAGCCATGGTGTTAGAATGTCTCCTGGGTTCCTTAGAACATCCAGAGACGATATGAGAAGAGAGTTAACTAGGAGCTAGAGGTGTGATTCCAAATAGCTTTTTTGTGCTTTGCAGCTGACAGCTGGGTTCAGGCTGGGGGTGTCCCTGATGGGGTGAGTGGCTTTAATTCAGGAAAGGCGGTGAGGGGTAGAGGACCTTGAGCAATGGAGACCATTTCTGGGAGGGAAGTTGAAGCCACCAGTTGTGGCCATCCTCCTCGAGACCACAGAGAGAATAGCAGTATCCAGAGCAAAGCTGTGAAAGGAACCTTAGCCTTATATTTTTACTTTCTTTAAACAAAGGAAATTAAAACACACCTCTAAAGAAAGATTAAAAAATCATGAAGTGGCTGTCTAAAAAACCAGGGTCTCAAATTCTCCACTTCACTTTGGATTTACACCAGGGTGGCACATTTTTAAACTGTCCCAAGGGGCTACAGGGAGCCCAGTAATAGTGTGAGAGTTTAGTTTTAATTTTTGTGATGAGATTTTTCAGCAGAAATAATTAGTGTGAATATTAGCAGTGGCCTAGTGAAAATATGGTTCAAGTATATATGAGAGTAAGGATTAGCGTGAAAGATGTGCAGTGTGGCTCTAACAAGTAAGATGCACATCTAGGAAAACACATCGAATTTCTCCAAGTCGCAAAACTCTGTGAGTGACACGATCCCAAAGGACTTCAGAAGCCTGAAATGCCCAGAGTAAATGATGGTGCAGTGAACTTCAGCAGTCAACTCCCCCCCTCCCCCATTTTTGTGAATTTAATGCTTGTGAAAGATTCTGGGTTACTTGCTCTGGAGCAGTGAAATGCTCTTCTTAGGGCTTGTCTACACTGGCAATTTACAGCGCTGAAACTTTCTCGCTCATGGGTGTGAGGAACCCCTCCCACCCCCCCACTGGCAGCTACGCCCCTTGTGGAGGTGGTTTTTTAGAGCGCTGGGAGAGCGCGGCCACGGCAGCACTTCCGCATTGCCAGTGTAGACTAGCCCTTTGACGCTGCAGCAGTGCAGATTTCCCCTTGCCCGTTCCTTTTTATTGTACCTCAGCCCTGCTGCGATGGCAGTACCTTTACGGGCTAAAGGGTAGTTTGGCCTCCACGGCCAAGAAAGTTTCTGCACTGAGGCTACCGATAACTATGCCAATGATGATAATGACTTTGTGATTTTGGTCCCAGTCTGAGTAGCAGCTTTAACAGAGACCATCTGCTCATTTCACAAAGCTCATTGTACAGTAACCGCTTTTGGTCATTGCTGATCAGGGCTGGTTTTGAACGTGCCGTAGTGAGCTATAGTAAAAGCCTGTCTATCCCGTTTTTCTATTGCATTGTACCATCTGGTCCCTATAACTCTGAATTTTTTGAGTTTTGTTGTCAAACTTTTAGCACTGTGTTGAAAATATCAATGCTGCCAGCCCTAAACATTCTAAATATTTATCAGTCAATTGGCTTAAAAACAAAACAAATTGTAAAACTAATAAATGTGTGGTTTGCTTTATTTGCTTTTTGAACCTTTTGAGTTCATGTTTTAAGTTCTTATCTCTGCAGCCATAAGGGATAGACATTTACTTTTGTTTTAGAGATGAAAGCTGAAATTCTTTGAGTCACATGACTCCTCAAGCTGAGGCTTTAAGGATCACAGAATCCTAGACGATTAGGGTTGGAAGAGACCTCAGGAGGTCATCTACTCCAACCCTCTGCTCAAAGCAGGGCCAACCCCAACTAAATCATCCTAGCCAGGACTTTGTCAAGCTGGGCCTGACCAGACTCACACTAAGAGCGCCAGAGTTTGCAAAACTAAAATATTCTTCTAGGAGTATGTGTGCGCCTCAAATCACTTGGAGTACGAGACCTCTAATGTGTCCATGAAATCAAAACGTTGTCATGTAGATCGCAGTGGGAAAGATGGCCTCTATCACAGAGCTTAGCAACTCTGGCCATTTGTAGAAGAGGTCTTAATGGTTATTTACAGTCTTTAGGAAAGAGCAAGTGACTTTCTAATTATGATTGTGGATCGGAAACACGTATTACACAAGAAAAACATAGGGATGCCTACTAAGATGGTCAAAAATTGCAGACCAGGGGTTAGGAAAGAGCTCAGATTCACCAAAGGAAAAATCTGAGAGTGAAAATGCTCCCAAAGCACTCAATAAGCCTTAGCAGTGACAAGAGCTATTGCTGAATAAAAAACATTCTCATATGGAAAAAGAAAAGGAGTACTTGTGGCACCTTAGAGACTAATCAATTTATTTGAGCATAAGCTTTCGTGAGCTACAGCTCACTTCATCGGATGCGTACTGTGGAAAGTGTAGATGATCTTTTTATACACACAAAGCATGAAAAAATACCTCCCCCCACCCCACTCTCCTGCTGGTAATAGCTTATCTAAAGTGATCACTCTCTTTACAATGTGTATGATAATCAAATTGGGCCATTTCCAGCACAAATCCAGGTTCCCCCCCCCCCCCCCCCCCACACACACACAAACCCACTTTCCTGCTGGTAATAGCTTATCTAAAGTGACCACTCTCCTTACAATGTGTATGATAATAAAGGTGGGCCATTACCAGCACAAATCCAGGGTTTAACAAGATCTTCTACACTTTCCACAGTATGCATCCGATGAAGTGAGCTGTAGCTCACGAAAGCTTATGCTCAAATAAATTGGTTAGTCTCTAAGGTGCCACAAGTACTCCTTTTCTTTTTGTGAATACAGACTAACACGGCTGTTACTCTGAAATTCTCATATGGGTGTCTTCTGTCTGACATTCAGTGCAACAGAACTTGATAAGGCTTCCAAAATAATTTGTTTAAAGGGTTCCTGCTTTATACTTTCCTGGTTTGTCATCTCAATATGCAAACTGAACCTTTATTAAAAGCCATGCTTTATGTAACAGGAGTAATATGTCTTTGCAGTTGTTGATTTATTAGTCAAAAACCTGTGTGCACATTGTAATTTAATTACATGGCTTTTGAAACTATAAGATACTGGTTATGGTCAGCCAATACATAAAAATGACTATAGCTCAATAATAATACTTTTGTGACCTTAAGCTGAAAGGTGCTAGACATGCAAAGTCATTCTTTTTCTACATTTCCGTTGATCTTAGCATTACAGTGTCCTTAAATACCTATCACCCGGCTGCTAGATACTATGGTGATGGGTTCATTAGAAACTGCTAAAACAACATACTAGTTAATACAGGTTTCTGTGTTGTTGATCCATAAGGGGATTTCACTAATGACTATCTGATAAACCTCCAAGAGCAAATATTTGTTTTCATTCTGTCAGGAAAAACATGATGTGCTCTTTTTTTTTAGAAAGAATTTAATGCTCCTAGATTCATGGACTTCAACAGACACAGTGATAACCTTCATTGTCTCAAGCAACATCTACAAATCCATTGTAAACTAGTCCTTAAGGTTTGTGTGATCACTGTGTCCAGTGTTTAGATTATATATATAAAAAGCATATGGTGTTCATGAACTAAAGTAAATACTATGAAATGATTTAGTCTATTGAGTTCAGCTGAAAAATCTGTGCGCTGCTTTAATTTTAAGTTTTGGGACAAGAATACTTTGACTCCTTCTTCATCACCTCCATACTGCATGCATTACCATACAGTACAGCTTGCTTTTACATTTAGCAGGCTAGTATGCTGGGCCTTGAAGACAAGCCTTAATAGACTTAGCATGTGAAAATCCTGCTCCAGTTTAAAATATCAAATTGTAGCGGTATGTGGCAATTCTCTGGCAGTATGAAGCTTCATTCTAATTCTCCATTGCAAGCTGGTACTCAGAGCTCTGCCCTCATTCACTGTGGAGCTCTGGGCAGAAACCATAAGGTTTGCGTGGTGGCTGCTTTACTACTGGCCGATAGTTTTCTTTAATAACTCGAAAAGAGCAATGCTGTGAAGATGCTGGCAGCAGTTGGCAGGCCTGGAAGTGGTTCATAGAGGGACAGGTCAATATTTTTTCTCCTCTTTTTCCTGTAGGAAGAGGCAGTATATAGATTTTAATCCATTATTAACCTTCATCCCTCCCTAGTACCCCAAAGTTGTTTGGAGGGATGGGGGCTAATCTTGATGAAGCTAAATGCATAGAAAAAACCCCAGCATAGTATTTCTGTGGGTCCCACACCGAGGGGATGCTATTTCCACAGCTTGGATATGAGGATCAGCAGGGGCAAGGGAAAGTCTCCCCATAAGATGTTACTGTGCTATATGTCCATAAGGCCCCTTTAAAAGGGCTCACTGCTGGGTGGGGCTGAGACCACAATTCTCCTCAGAGTCCATGGGAGTGGTAGGTGCCCTTCCCATCTCAACCTCAGACCCAGAGCTGGCACCTATTTGAGAATGGAAGTGGGTACACTGGCGGTTTCCAGCATGAAGACAGCTCAGATTTTCATCTTGTTTTTTAAATTAAACAGATTTTTCAAATTCCTTGACCCGTTGTTCTGATAATGGCCAATGTTTAACATGGGCCAGGAAGAGCAAATGGCTGCTGTCAGCTGTGGGGACACTGGAGCACATGGCACTGCCTCCAAAAGAAAAGAAAAGCCAATGCAACAATACAGGAACCAAACTTCCAGTTTTTATTAAAATAAAACAATCTTTTAGGTCTTTCAGTCCATTCCTTTGAGGAATAGCTTACTACAGTCATCTACTAGTGTAGGGTTATTCTCGTCTCCATTGGGGGGAAAAACAAAAACATCTGTAATATAACAGTATTTGTTCATTTCCTGACCGCAGGGGTGGAACAGAAAAGGGCAGTGTAAATGTTCCTGTATCTGTAAAGAATGAGGTGCCCATCAATGTTGTTTTTCTTAAATGTTACCCAGTATTAGGAATACATCCAGAGGTACGCTACACGCTGAACTGAACCAGCTACGCAGCTCAGCAAAGGAGGAGCAGCATAGGGTGGAGAGCTCACAGATGCTCATGATATGAAAAATTTGATTCAGTAAACAAAAAATGGTTGACTTTTTGTTTAAATGTAGTGTTCTTCTGGAATGAAAACTAGAGGGAAGGGAGGGAAGGACATTTGTAACCTGGGTCTAAAAAGATAATCTCTTCCCAGCTTGGAAGAGATGCAAGATTATACCCTAACATGTGGGACAGCTGCTGATTTGGGGCTTGATCCCCAAAGTCCATGGAAGGACTCCCATTGACTTAATGGATTTGGATCAAGGTTTTTGTACAGAGCTGCAGTCTTCAAAGTACTACTGCAGAAAACTACATAGACATGAGTCTCTGCAACGGTTCCCATCCTGCCTCACCACAAGGGCAGGTGGTTTTGATTTTTGCTTAAATGTTAAACAGTCTTTAAAACACAGGAAGGAGGAGGCTTTTTTTCTCTTTTTTTTAAGCAATATGCAAAGGTGAGCAAAGGAAAACAAGTTGACATTCAGTGTCATTAACAAGGTTGTCCATGTATATTTCTGTCCTCAGGGCTCAAGTGCAAAGCCTATAGTTGTAGATATGCATGTTTACTAAATAATGCATAAAGAGCGAGAGCGCAAGTCAGCAGGTAGCCCAGACGATGGGTCCCAATTTAATAAATAAATAAATAAATAAAATCACTATTTATTAAAAGACAAGGGAATAGGGATAAATTTGCCCTTCTGCTGGCCAAGGCAGGCCTCTCTCCCCCATCTTTCAACTTTCCCCTTTACATTTTGAGATGTACACCCCATAGGGGTGCCATGTAGATTGCATCCATTGTGCATAGGGAATAAGGGTTTGGGGACATTCTCAGCACAGAGTAGGGCCACCAGGAAGCTTATGTACAGTAAATGGCACCCTTCTTTCTCCCGGTAATGGGCCCTTAGGATGAATTCTCTCTCCAAATTTATTTTTTCTTGTTAGCAGACACAGTGGAAACCTGGCTTAAGCAACTGCTCCTTGGGGGCTATCCAAAATCAGTTGCTTAATTAAAGTGGCCTTCTACGAAAGAGGGAGCAGAACTGTACTCCCACGTTGTTTTTAGACACACTTTAGGGTGCTCTCTTAAGATAAAAGTTACTCAAGAAGGACAGTCTCTTGTACTGGTCTCACTGTTAAAATACCCAGATTTATGTTAGTTCCATAGGGTTTTGTTTCAGATCTGGAACTCTCATTTGCTGGCTAAATCTTTTAGTTGTTTGCAATCAACATCTCCTCTTGTCTTCCTGGTTCATTGCTGGCTGACGCCACGCCCCATCTGCGTCTAGTGGGGAGGAGGTACCCACTCCCTGAGAACTGTCAGCATTTGGGGCTTCCTCTAGCTGGTGCAACTGTCTGCTTGCAGCTCTCTGCTGCTGTTCCTTTAGCTCTGTGTAGGAGCGGGAAAAAGTGTGAAAGATGGAAGTGACCGGAAAAGCCATCAGCAAAATACCACTCAAGATACTGCTCAGGGCTACTACCTGTCCTGGGATGCTCCGAGGAACCATGTCTCCATAGCCTACAGTTGTCATGGAGATAACAGCCCACCAATAGCTGGTGGGAACACTAGTGAATTCTTGCTTGGCTCCCAGTTCACTCTCTGCCAAATAAACCAGTGGAGAAAAGAGCGCCATGGCAACACAAAGGAAGAGGAGGAGGAGTCCAAATTCCCTGGTGCAGCGGCGCACTGTGAGTCCCAGTGTCTGCAGTCCCAGCGAATGGCGTGCCAGTCTCATGACATACAGGATTCGGAGAGCCCGCAAGAAGCGTAGAACCAGGCCCACTCGCTCCAAGTATTTGTTTCCTGCTCCACTGCCAGGCTTCCTGTTGCTGTTTTTGGCAGAGACCATATCCACTATCAGAGAGATGTAGAAAGGCAAGATGGCTAAGATGTCGATGATGTTGAGGGGGGTCTTCAGGAAGGCACACTTGCTTTCTGCCTGAATGGAGCGCAGGAGGAACTCAAAGGAAAACCAAGCCACGCAAACTGTCTCCAACACAAAGATGTCGTAGCACTTCTGAGAACATTCACCCTAACAGGAGGGGGAGAAAACAGAAAAGAATAAAAGACAAGGGATTTAGCCAAAGGATCAACGAATAAAAGTTTAATAGTGCTTCTTAAAGACACCCTCCAGTGTAGTTTAAAACTTATCCAAATCACTGGTAACAAAGAGAAAATAAACCACAGAAAATGTTTAGAATGGGTAATTGAAAACCAGAATAACGGATGTCAAGACAGAACACTGATGGCTTGACAGGCTGCCGATGAAGACTGAGGGCAGGTCTACATTAGAAACTTGCATTGCTGCACTGCTGTAGCCCTTCTGGTGAAGGCACTCTAAGCCAATGGGAGAGATCGCTCCCGTTGGCTTAATAACTCCACCGCCATGAGACACGGTACCTATGTCGGTGGGAGAAGTTGTCCCACTGATGTAGTGCTGTCTACACCAGCGCTTAGGTTGGTATAACTACGTTGCTCGGGTGTGTGGATTATTTACATGCCTGAGCGACGAAGTTATACTGAAGTAATTCTGTAGTGTAGATCAAAGCTGAGACTAATGTCCTGATCCTGCAGTGAGCTCTCTGTGATTGCATGGTACTACACCCAGAATATGAAGATGTTGAAAGAATGATGGGTCACAATTTATATCAATGAAACTTTAATACATAGTTCCTACAGAGTTAGATTTTTAATAAATAATTGACTTCCACCAATCAACATGCTGTTTATAACTGTGGCTTACGACAATCTATAATGCTTTTAAATGACATGCTTAGAATAGTCTATAACATTATTCACATGTGTAACATGCTTAACAATCTTAATAATTTATTAACCTTCTATAAAAACTACTTGGAACAGTGAGTAAGTATTTCTAAAAGAAAAAATAAAAACCCCCTCCCCTAACTCTTTTTTTTTTGGGAAAAAGATGTTTTTAGTTATTTACTTACTTATAACTAATCATAACAATTTTCCCTCGTACTGTTGGAGGCAGAGAATTATTTGAATAAATTCCTTCCACTGCAGACTGGCTTAATGGAAAATGAGCTTTTTATTCACAAAAGCTGCAAACAAACTAACCTCTGAGCACTTGAGCAGCAATGAATAATAATAATAATAATGACTGTCCTTTGATTGCTAATACACTGCCAATTCACAGCTATAGTGTTGCTATTAACTTTCATCCCAGTGGTAATCACCTTGAGCAAATAAACAGTTGCTGATTTACTTAGGATCACAGAACAGTTCTCATATTTAAATATTCATGTTGAAATGTTACTGTTTTACAGCAGGTTTTGGAGGAGTGGAGGGGCATTTGTTTAGCACCAATGTAAGACATCTTATTTGTTTGACTTCAGGATGGTTCATGAACTTTTATATATTAACATAACTCCTGTAGCCACAGACTGTATACGATTATCTTCTTCTCTCATTCTATTTTAAATTATATTTGACTGATATTTATCACCCATTTAAATGTGTCCTTTTGTCATGGGCAGCGGGCGGAACCTCCACTAGTGGGAGGCTAGCCTGCCGGCCCCGCCCCTTCTGCCTGCTGGCCCCGCCCCTCACAGCCCTGAAACCTGTCTCCCCCCCCGATAACAGGAGGAGCCCTGAGTGCTCCCCGTGACCAGAGGAGCCCCAGCTCACCCAGCCCAGCCACCATATCCTATGGGGGCAGTTGCCTCTGGAAGGCTTTGCCTTACCTGGCCTATTATACCTGCCGCCAATGCTTTTTGTCAATGTTTACAGTTGGGAAATATTCTGGAAGGCCCTACTCCATTGGTTCTCAACCAGGGCTCCGTGGCACTGAGCCTCACAGTGCAAAAGCCGTCCCCACACACGCACCTGGTAGCTGAGCCAGGAGCCCTGACCCCCCCTCCCACTGGGCCCTGGAGTTTTTATAGTATGTTGGTGAGGGGGAACCTCAGAAAGAAAAAGGTTGAGAACGCCTGCCCTAGGCCTCTCTGGAGCACAAACCCTGCCATTTTATTTGATTTTTTACTGCCTCGGGTAGTTGAATGTTTTTTTTTTTTTTAAATGGAGGACGGAGGAAGAGGCATCAGCGGTGCAAGTTGGTCCTGACCTTGTCTATGAACATGCTAGGATATTTGTGAATGTAAACAGATGTGTCCCCACATACACCATATCCCTCTTTAACTGTACAGCTGGCAACTTACAGACATCTTTTACTATGTAGGGCCATGGTCATAACTTTTTTATCTATGGAGGCCTTTATAATGTCTTCTTCAATTTGATTTTTGTAACCCTTTCTTTTCTCCACATCCCAGTGCAGAGAAGCACATACTCCTCACAGCAGACTATTTCCTGTCTGGATTCAAAGACTCAACCATCATCCCTTAAGAATTATCTATCTTAGGAGAAAAAAATTAAGTGGGAATTTTCCCCATTGGTAAACCTGGGATTTCTTTGTTGTTTTTTTCTATTTAGTTGATAAGTTTTGTAACCCCCCATTTTCTTCCCAGGTTACACAGTAGACGGCAACTCTCACATGCTGCTTGGAAACCTTATGTCATTAAGGATAACGGAGAACCTTGGGACCACAGCTGCGAGGGGGAATTAGATGGGTATCCTCTAGTCACCCCTCTGCAGTATTCCTATTACTCTTATGAATATTTATAGGTGGTGGTGCCGCACAGGGCCAGGCACTGTATACATTGGTGGGTGTACCTCCATTGCCTCCAGGAACACAAATATAAATAATGGCTCTTATGCAGACAATAAACGCCCAAAATAAAACCAATGCAAATTTACTTAAAATTTATCCTAACAACATACAATAGGAAGTGCAACAGGTTAATGTAGCTTAAGCTCTTAGTGCTGCAAGGGAAGAGCTAATGGCTGCAACTTCTAACAGCAAGCTGCAACATAACCCTAACCAACACTCATGGGTGGTGGGTGGAGCCCCCCTTCGGGGAGGCTAGCACCGGCTCTGCCCCTTCCGCCCATTCCCCCACGACCCGAGCCCCCTTCCCTCCCTTTGGCTGGAGGAGCTCCCTGCAGGCCGAAGCCCCGAGACCCCCGGGCCGGAGTCCCAGGCCACCTGCAGCCGGGCCATGCATCCCCTCTGCAGATCCCAAGTCACCTGGACAATAGCGTGTATCTCTCAGACACTCCTCCGGGAGAAGCTTTGCTATGCCCCATGCAGGCTCTGGGGCGGCTGAAGAGGTAGTATGTGCAACTCAGCTTCCTGGGTTCATCAGCAATCTCCCTTGAGTCCAGGGGCTGAAGCTGAATAGCACATACTGCCTCCTCAGCCACTCCAGCACCGGCATGGGGCATAATAAATCAAAAACTTCCCCCCAAAACTCTGCAACCGGGGATCCAGCGGCCACGGCAGTGCAAGGGGAGGCTGAGCCTCCCATGGCCTATTATACCCACCACCTGTGCCAACACTTGTTGGATCATATTAAAGAAGTTCTGTATTAAAATCACAAATGAGTTTGATTCCCCATAGTTTAAATTCCAGGGTATTACTAATTAAGAAGTCTCTTGGTTTTTGGTACTGTTTCTCTCCCTCTATGTGTGAAACTTGCAAGCTGCTAATTGTGTTAGTACTTTCTAAGACAGAGTCTGTTCTCAAAGCAATTCACAGAGAGAGAGACTCAAAGCAATACTCTAACAACAGAAACAACACCCAGAGACTCCCCACCCTTTTGTTGTATTAACAATTGTGATTAAAATAGAGATAGAGGATGTATGTGGATGGATGCTTGGTGTGGATAATAACTGAATGATCAGGGAGGTGCCAGCCTAAGAATCCAGTGTCCATCGGCTGAAGAAGGCGTCAAGTGGAAATAACCAGAGGACCCCCCCGGAGGGCAGACTGGAATCCACCCAACAGCCTCAAGAATGGGAGAACCAAAGAACAAGATAACATCTTGGAGCCGTCAGGAATGTGCTATCTGCTGATTGATTCAGCAACAGCATGATGAAGCAATTCCCATAGACTGGCATAGGAAGAAATTCCTATAAAAATAGACTCTAAAAAGTGAGAACTTTGGGGGGTCTGATTCTGCAAACCAACTTCCAGGAGCATCAGATGAGCATCTGACAAGGCCCTGCTCCCTCCTCATGTCCAGGCCACCTGGCCAGTGGCTTGGCATGAGCAACTCTAAGGCTGGTAACTATGATAACAACCTTGCAGAACCTGTGTGTGTGTGTGTGTGTGTGTGTGTATGAATGAATGTGTGAATAAATATGAGATTGAATGGAATGTTATAACTAGAACTAACTGCTTTCTATGATTCTTTCTGTATTCACAATAAATGTGGTATTTTGCCTTTTTCCCTTTAATAAGATCCTGCTGGTTTTTATTTTATTGGTACAACATTTTGGTGGAGAATTGCGAAAGGGGGAATATTGGTAAAAAACCTCAGTTATTGTAAATATTGGTGTGCACACCGCCAGCTCTAGTGAGCTAGGCATTTCTATTAGGTTAACCAGACCTGCTGGCCTCCGAGAAGGTAGCAGGGGACCTGCTGGCCTCCGAGAAGGTAGCAGGAAAAACAGATTTAACCAGACCTGCTGGCCTCCAAGAAGGTAGCAGGGAGAAATAGATTAACTGGACCTGCTGGCCTCTGGGAAGGTAGCAGGGGACCTGCTGGCCTCCGAGAAGGTAGCAGGGAAGAACAGGTAAACCGGACCTGCTGGCCTCCGAGAAGGTAGCAGGGAGAAATAGGTTAACCAGACCTGCTGGCCTCCGAGAAGGTAGCAGGGAGAAATTGGTTAACCAGACCTGCTGGCCTCCGAGAAGGTAGCAGGGAGAAATAGGTTAACTGGACCTGCTGGCCTCTGGGAAGGTAGCAGGGGACCTGCTGGCCTCCGGGAAGGTAGCAGGGGAAAAACGCATAGATTAAGCTATGATTTCAGAATCTAGACTGTGACACTTGCTAAGTAATACCAGCAGTGACAAAGAGATTGAAATATCCATGTTAAGATGTTTAAAAGAAAACAGGGTAAGCCAGTACCAGAGGGAGGAATGGAGTCAGAAGGAACTCCATCCTCACCTTTTGTTAAAGAAATTACACCTTTTAAACAAATCCTTCAAAAATGTGGGCACAGTCCTTGGACTAAACAAGCCCTAGCTGATGTCTGCACTATTTCGGACCTAGAGGATAGATTGGCTCAGTATATCCTCATATACAAACCTTCTAGTGCTGCCAAAAGAGATGCAGCAGCAATTTGGTTGTTGTGGGAGGCATGTAAGGATTCTTCCCTCCGCTTGTCTTCATGTAAAGAGGAAAAGGCACAAACGGAAAAGGGAGCAGACAATTGGAAGGTGCTGGCTACAAATACCCAAAGCCAGCTGAAAATAGTGAAAGAGGCACTCCAGGAATACAAAAAGAGTGAAAAAGTTAACTCTGCAGAGGCTGGAGGGAATTAAGCAGTTAAACGTGTATGTATCTGTCTGTGTGTGTGTAAATATGTAAAGTTCTAAGGACCAGTTAGTTTTGTTTTTGTTTTAAATAATGCCACTAAAAATCCATTTGACTCTTTAATTCAAAGTTGCAAAACTGACAGACCTTTTTGCTAGACACAGGTAATTAGTGTTGTTTGGCTTTGGGATTTGGCATTTAACCCTTAAAAGGTTTCAGAGGAACAGCCGTGTTAGTCTGTATTCGCAAAAAGAAAAGGAGTACTTGTGGCACCTTAGAGACTAACCAATTTATTTGAGCATGAGCTTTCGTGAGCCACAGCTCACTTCATCAGATGTTTACCGTGGAAACTGCAGCAGACTTTATATACACACAGAAATCATGAAACAATACCTCCTCCCACCCCACTGTCCTGCTGGTAATAGCTTATCTAAAGTGATCAACAGGTGGGCCATTTCCAGCACAAATCCAGGTTTTCTCACCCTCCACCCCCCCACACAAATTCACTCTCCTGCTGGTGCTAGCCCATCCAAAGTGACAACTCTTTACATAATCAAGTCGGGCTATTTCCTGCATAGATCAAGGTTTTCTCACATTTCTCTCGTCCCCTAAAGCCCCTACTCTACTTGCGCTATATTGATGACATCTTCATCATCTGGACCCATGGAAAAGAAGCCCTTGAGGAATTCCACCATGATTTCAACAATTTCCATCCCACCACCAACCTCAGCCTGGTCCAGTCCACACAAGAGATCCACTTCCTGGACACTACAGTGCTAATAAACAATGGCCACATAAACACCACCCTATACCGGAAACCTACTGACCGCTATTCCTACCTGCATGCCTCCAGCTTTCACCCTGACCACACCACACGATCCATCGTCTACAGCCAAGCTCTGCGATACAACCGCATTTGCTCCAACCCCTCAGACAGAGACAAACACCTACAAGATCTCTGTCAAGCTTTCTTACAACTACAATACCCACCTGCAGAAGTAAAGAAACAGATTGATAGAGCCAGAAGAGTTCCCAGAAGTTACCTACTACAGGACAGGCCTAACAAAGAAAATAACAGAACGCCACTAGCGGTCACCTTCAGCCCCCAACTAAAACCCCTCCAACGCATTATTAAGGATCTACAACCTATCCTAAAGGATGACCCAACACTCTCACAAGTCTTGGGAGACAGGCCAGTCCTTGCCTACAGACAGCCCCGCAACCTGAAGCAAATACTCACCAACAACCACATACCACACAACAGAACCACTAACCCAGGAACTTATCCTTGCAACAAAGCCCGTTGCCAATTGTGCCCACATATCTATTCAGGGGACACCATCACAGGGCCTAATAACATCAGCCACACTATCAGAGGCTCGTTCACCTGCACATCCACCAATGTGATATATGCCATCATGTGCCAGCAATGCCCCTCTGCCATGTACATTGCTCAAACTGGACAGTCTCTACGTAAAAGAATAAATGGACACAAATCAGATGTCAAGAATTATAACATTCATAAACCAGTCGGAGAACACTTCAATCTCTCTGGTCACGCAATCACAGACATGAAGGTCGCTATCTTAAAACAAAAAAACTTCAAATCCAGACTCCAGCGAGAAACTGCTGAATTGGAATTCATTTGCAAATTGGATACTATTAATTTAGGCTTAAATAGAGACTGGGAGTGGCTAAGTCATTATGCAAGGTAGCCTGTTTCCTCTTGTTTTTTCCTACCCCCCCCCCCCCCCCCAGATGTTCTGGTTTAACTTAGATTTAAATCTGGAGAGTGGTCAGTTTAGATGAGCTATTACCAGCAGGAGAGTGAGTTTGTGTGTGTATGGGGGTGGGGGGGATGTGAGAAAACCTTGATCTATGCAGGAAATAGCCCGACTTGATTATGTAAAGAGTTGTCACTTTGGATGGGCTAGCACCAGCAGGAGAGTGAATTTGTGTGGGGGGGTGGAGGGTGAGAAAACCTGGATTTGTGCTGGAAATGGCCCACCTGTTGATCACTTTAGATAAGCTATTACCAGCAGGACAGTGGGGTGGGAGGAGGTATTGTTTCATGATTTCTGTGTGTATATAAAGTCTGCTGCAGTTTCCACGGTAAACATCTGATGAAGTGAGCTGTGGCTCACGAAAGCTCATGCTCAAATAAATTGGTTAGTCTCTAAGGTGCCACAAGTACTCCTTTTCTTTTTGCGAACCCTTAAAAGGTAACTCAATGCTTTACAAAATTTAAAATGTTTTTAAGTTGTTGCTGCAGCAGGGCAGTCAAAATCAGGAGAATATAAAAAAAAAAATTTTTTTTTGGATTCTTTTTGTTTGTTTGTTTTTGTAACAAAATAGCAGATGAGAGTTATAGTAAAAAAAAAAAATTAAAAAAAGACAGTGCCTCTCTGAAGCAACAGCAGGGGTGAGGTGCACAAAACAAAAAGAAGCAATGTTAGAAACACTGAGTCTTAAAATGGCTCTGAGTAATCAGACTGTCACTTTGATAAAGGTGCATGAAAACTCTGTAAGCAAAAAAAGAAATAGTGACACCTTATGTAAAAATGGATCTGGATAATGTTATGGAAGTTAAACTATGGAAGGAATGTGCATTTGCCCCAGAACATGTGCAGGGTATATTGTAGAAGGGGCAAAAGAAATGCAAACATACCATGCTACTTCATTAAAATGCTATTAGGGCTCCAAAGGGAGCCACAATAGGTTGGGTTTTCTTTTTCAGATTGCTGTGTGTTTTGGAAGCAGAAGTTAAAAGTAATCAAAACTCTGGTGAAAGTTGATTGTGTCCTTTTAAGATAGACTCTCTGAGCTGCTGATGGCTTTAAATCCAAAAGCAGGAAGTTTCTGTGAAAATGCAAATTACCTAAATGATGAAGGAAAGAACTAGCAGCACAAAGGAGCTGCAGATAAAGGACATACCTGGTCAGCAAACAAATTGTCTAAATAAAAGGCATGGGATAACAAGATAATTTTAATAAATTTAATGATAATAAGTATCCCTGTAACAACGTATCGTGTGTATGATTTTTGGAAAAATCCTTTAAGGTCGTATGGTAATGATGCTTCTCAGTTACTACCTGTAAATAAAACTTAAAGCTTAACACAGCAGGAAAAACATTATAAACTTGGTCTGCTGTATAAGAAGGAAAACTCAGGGATTTAATGACTAAACAGTGGGATAATTTCCCCATAACCCTTAAAAGATAAAAGCCATTGAAACCTGGCCTGCCTATAGAACAAAAACAGGAAAATATGGGGGCAATTTCTCTGTTTTGCCTGCAATCAGCCAGGGTATTTGTAAAAGAAATATTTTAAGCAATAATCTGCCACCCCAAAAGGGGTAGAAACATGTTCTTTTTGTCTTTCAGAAAATCAGGAAAAGCTGATGCCAGCTGAAAAGCAACCCAATACCATGAATCTACTGTCACAATAGAAATTGTGTTCTGTGTTCTATGTTTTGTCTTGTGTTTTGTCTTGTTGCTAGCACTGTTGTGTGTTTAAAAAAAAAAAAATAGTGAAGACCTGCAGGAACTTAAAAATAAATTAAGCTTTCTGTCCCAGCTACAGGACAGCCTGATACAAAAACAAGTGCATGCCAATGTAGACTTGGTCCAAATTGGTCTGGGTAACCTAAAAGGCCGATGGAATCTTTAGTAATGGCTTAATACTACCACATGGCTTATCCATAAGAAAAAAAAAAATATTAGAAATAGGAAACTACACAGCCATAGCTATGGGATGCACTGAAATGCAGATACCTGCACTAGCTACTTTGGAACACAAAATGTTCTGGGTCATATTGGGAAATATTAAGGGTTTGATGCATTTGTTAAAAAAGAAAGAGATCATTGTTTGACACTTATCAATATGAATGGATGCAATATGTTTCCAGTACTGTAAACCAGACTTGTTAATGGGAGAAATTGTTGTCAAAATTGCACACCAACAGTCCCTGGAGGCAAAGGTATTGAAGGTTAACCCACTCCCCATATTACACATGGGATCCTTTTGGCTACCCTGGACCTTGAGCCAGTGGGCTGGGGAGGGAGGGAAGCTATTCGACACTAGAGGTTGTACCGAATGGACTCCTCAAAAGTGGGTGTGCCTCATCTTGCCTGTTGCCCCAGAACCTTGTAGTAAAGATACATCACTAGGATCATGTATGTGGCATGAATCGGAATCACAAACTCAAATTGCCTCACAGTACTTTCTCTTGAATAGGCTACGTAGAAAGTGACACTGACGATTATAAATCTTAGTGTCAAAAGGGGGATTATGTTGGATCATATTAAAGAAGTTCTGTATTAAAATCACAAATGAGTTTGATTCCCCATAGTTTAAATTCCAGGGTATTACTAATTAAGAAGTCTCTTGGTTTTTGGTACTGTTTCTCTCCCTCTATGTGTGAAACTTGCAAGCTGCTAATTGTGTTAGTACTTTCTAAGACAGAGTCTGTTCTCAAAGCAATTCACAGAGAGAGAGACTCAAAGCAATACTCTAACAACAGAAACAACACCCAGAGACTCCCCACCCTTTTGTTGTATTAACAATTGTGATTAAAATAGAGATAGAGGATGTATGTGGATGGATGCTTGGTGTGGATAATAACTGAATGATCAGGGAGGTGCCAGCCTAAGAATCCAGTGTCCATCGGCTGAAGAAGGCGTCAAGTGGAAATAACCAGAGGACCCCCCGGAGGGCAGACTGGAATCCACCCAACAGCCTCAAGAATGGGAGAACCAAAGAACAAGATAACATCTTGGAGCCGTCAGGAATGTGCTATCTGCTGATTGATTCAGCAACAGCATGATGAAGCAATTCCCATAGACTGGCATAGGAAGAAATTCCTATAAAAATAGACTCTAAAAAGTGAGAACTTTGGGGGGTCTGATTCTGCAAACCAACTTCCAGGAGCATCAGATGAGCATCTGACAAGGCCCTGCTCCCTCCTCATGTCCAGGCCACCTGGCCAGTGGCTTGGCATGAGCAACTCTAAGGCTGGTAACTATGATAACAACCTTGCAGAACCTGTGTGTGTGTGTGTGTGTGTGTGTGTATGAATGAATGTGTGAATAAATATGAGATTGAATGGAATGTTATAACTAGAACTAACTGCTTTCTATGATTCTTTCTGTATTCACAATAAATGTGGTATTTTGCCTTTTTCCCTTTAATAAGATCCTGCTGGTTTTTATTTTATTGGTACAACACACTCTTACAGATAGATCTACCCTGTCCCTAAGTGAGCACTCTCCCTTACACTTCTAGTCCGGGCCCCTCTCTTGCAGCGGTGTGTTGGGCGAGCAGGAGTTCAGGTAGTGGCGGATTAGCCACTGGGCTGACGGGGCCCGTGCGCAGGGGCCCCGGTCAATTGGGGGACCCTGGAAAAAATCCACTGCCACATGGCAGAAGCCCAGAGGCCCGGAAGAAGCACTGGGTGGGGCAAGGCAAGCCCGAGTGCCCCGACCCCAGCTGCGACCCTGGAACCAGAGTAGCTCTTGCTCCCTGCATGGTCTCAGGGCTGGGGGAGCTCTCAGTCCCCACTGCGGTCCAGGGGACATGGCGGGGGGACGACAGAGCTTCTCTGGTCGGGGGGGGTGTGTGTGCACTGGATGAGGATTTAGGAGATAAGAGTTCAATGCCTGGCTCTGGCACAGAGTTCCTCTGTAAGTCACTTGGACCTAGACCCTCACAGGTATTTAGGCACCTAACTCCTCTTCATCTGCGCCTGAGTCCCCGCATCTTCCATAAAATCAAGGTAATACTATCAGCTTTTGTCTATTTAGTTTGTAAACTCGCGGTGGCAGGGCCCAGCTCTTACTACTGACCAAAAGAGCTCAGCACAGTGGGTATTCAGGGCTTTTGACAATCTGACTGCAAGGTGTACAGCATCTAGAACAACCACGTGCTGCCATAATACAAATAAGTAGTCATTACAAATGGATGTGTCCAATATCATTAAGTCTCACAAAGATTAAAAACAATGCAACAAATGTTCTATAGGTCTGTTCCTGATTGGGCTGTGTGCGCACATAACTCTCCTTACTTGATAAGCTTTGGCTGTCATTTGTTAGAATAAGCATCTTTTTACATAAGAGTCCATTTCAATTGCATTTGGCTTCCAGTTCCAAATACTATAATCCTGTTCAGTGAGTTTAGGCCACCTTATTTTCTTCATCTGAGCAGCAGCACGAGAGCCAGTAACACAAAGGTTGGAAGCAACAATGAAGAATCTTTTTAATCATAGAATCTCAGGGTTGGAAGGGACCTCAGCAGGTCATCTAGTCCAGCCCCCTGGTCAAAGCAGGATGAGTCCCCAATTTTTGCCCCAGATCCCTAAATGGCCCCCTCAGGGATTGAACTCACAACCCTGGGTTTAGCAGGCTAATGCTCAAACCACTGAGCTATCCCTCTCCCATCCATCCTTCTGTATGCCTCAGTAAATGCTGGTCCTGAGCAGCAGTGAAGAGAACTGAGTTCAGTTGCACTGCAGTACGCCCTGAAGTATGAGGATTGATAGCCCTTGCAATTGTCATCCTCACAAGTGTAAGTGCAGATGCTATAGAAACGAGCAAGATTCTGCTCTGCAGTCTTGCCAGAAAAAAAGCTAACTGTAGCACTTGGAATCTACCAAACACCTGCTTCATATAAACATGGCAGGGACTGAGACAATTCAGACAGGGATTGTTTCCCATAAGGAGCAGCTGTGCAGCACTATAGCGTGTAAATCACCAACAAAACAGAACTCCACTGGGGCTGAGACTGAGTCCACGCCAAAGACGTTTCTGTACAGCTTGATCAGCTTCCATGGGGAATGCCAGCACGAAGAATTTGCGCTTTTAGCTGAAAGGAGCTGCCCAAGAGCCATAGGGTGGTCTCACAAGACAGTGAAATTCTGAAATGTTCAGGGAGATCACCCCCCCCCCCCTTTTTAGGCTGTGCTCCTATAATCACACATCTCCTGGAACTAGTGTAAAATTAAAACATGAAGCACTTGGGAGCAGGATTGTAACCCAGGATATACAGCATCTGGGACAAGATGTGTTCCTGCCACACCCATCCCTTTCTGTCTTTTTGTAACACTTGTCCCAACACCCTTTTCTAATACTTGCCGTTATCACACTCTCTCACACACCTTGTTAGCCTCAGTTTTAAAATCTGATCCCTTGCAACATTTTTTATGCTTATTTGCCTCCCTCTATTTTATCTCTTCCCTTCCCCATCTTTTTTAGCTTTGTTTTCTCCCCATTCTTTCCACTTTTTGTTTCTTCTCCTTCATTGCCCTATATTTTTTCTTTATCTGGTTTCCCCTGCCATGATTTCCAGTCCTGTTTTTGTTGTTGTTGTAAAGCTGGTTCCTGTCTTCCCACTTGTTTCCCCAAAGTGGGTCTTTCTGATTTTCCTTCTTTCCCCCTTTATCATGCGATGTAAAGGGTCTTCTGGCTTGCCTCTGGCTGAATTTGCCAGCCTGCTGCTGCCTTTACCTCTGCTCCAAAATACTGAAATGCTGTCGCTTTCTGCCTTTGCACAGCAGAGAGAGAGCATCTCAAGGTGGCATTGGTAATTCTGTGCCCTTCCCCCACAAAACAAAGGCCCAAGGACAATGCTAACATGTCCTCTCCTGGCTGATGATTTTTCATATCCTGTTCTGAAATCATAGGCTGGTTAGTTTTAGGTGTAGCTGACACTATTCTGTTGGTACCCAGAGGCTGGTGCCGGAATGGGAGAAGCTGTTGTGTTCACCAGAATGCATGGACCTTTCACTACCATGACAAAATTTGCCCCCTGTAGTCTCTATTCAGAGCACCATCAGCTAAGTTTCAAATAAATCTTAGGGGATCAAAAGTACTGGGAAGTCCCCCACCTTCATATTGGTCTCTGTATTTTCCATTTGCATCCAGGAGCAAAGTGCTGGAGAGAGAGAGTGTGTGTGAGAGAGAGAGAGAGGGAGCCAGCGAGCGCACGCAAGCAGTGGTTGCTGCCAGCGAATGAGAAGTTTGACATTTATTGTAGTCTGTTTCAGTGGAGTCATCCTGCTCGCAAATGACCTACAGGCTGAGTCTGAACAGCAACCAAACATTTTGATTGAAAATATTAAATTAGAGCTAGATATTGGCCTAGATGTGCTTTTTTGTACCAAAAAATATAGCCAGCATTGGCAAAGATTCTTCAGTCAGAGAACTGCATTAAAAGGGGTGAAACTCACAAAGGTTCACTCAGTCATTACAGGAAGCATTCATGTTCTGCATTTTTATGGCTATCCCTTTTCTTTATCACAATAACTTGTCACTGCTCCTTTCATGTTGTTGATAACTCTGGGCCTGAGTCTGAAAGATGCTGAGCACCTCCCAAAAGATGCTGAGTACCTCCCAAAAGATGCTCAGTGCACTCAACTCCTATTGGAAACTCCAGTGCAAGGTGAGAGTGCGGCATCTTTTGGGATTAGATCATACGTAGATTCATAGATTTTATGGGACCCATGTGGTCGTCAGTTTGAGGTCCTGCAAAACACAGGCCAGAGAATTTCACCAAGCGATGCCTGCATCAAACTCATAACTTCTGGCTGAGCTAAAGCATCTCTGTCAGAAAGACAGTCAGCCTCAATTTGAAGACCCCCCAATAAACAAGAATCCACTATATCCTTAGGTAAATTGTTCCAATGGTAAAACTGTAAAAAAATTGGCTCTTTATTTCCAGGCTGACTTCAGCTTCCAGCCACTGGATCTCCACTGTCTGCAGTTATGATGCTTTTGTCTGCTAGACTAAAGAATCCTTTTGTCTCTCACTGTAAGGCTGGATTTCAAACCTTGAATCATTCTCATAGCTCTTTTCTGACCTCTTTCCAACTTGCTAACATTCTTAGACAGTGGGTATAATAGGCTAAGCCTCCCCTGCAACACAGCCACCAACCTACCACCTTTGAGAGTGCGGACACTTGGACCGTGGTGGCCCCGCCTCTGGTCCGTCCCCAAGGTCCCTTCTCACTTTTCCCCTGTAGTCACATCCGTGTTCCATCTCTTCCCTCCCCTGCTCCACTCCTCTGCCAAGGCCCCTGCCGCTCCTCGCTGAGTCCCCCCCCCATCTCCACTTCCCCTGTGTTCCCCCACTCACTGCTCACTGAGTCTTGACTACCTCCTCTCCTCCACCTCCCCTGAGGTCCTCACTGCCCACCGCTTGCTGACTTCCTCCACCCCCCCTCGTAATCCCCACCCCGCTCAGGGAAGAGGGGGTGGAGGGACTCAGCAGGCAGTGGGGGTTATGGGGAAGGAGTGGAGGAGAGGAGGGACTCAGTGAGTGGCAGAGGTCTCAGAGGAGGAGGGTGGAGGGACTCAGTGAGCGGCAGGTGGGGGGGGGGGGCGTGTTAGGGGAAAGGGGCAGAGTAGAAAAGGGACCCCAGCAGGCGGGGGGCCTTGGGAGCAGGAAGACCTAGAGTGAACAGGGCCTGGTGCGGAGTGTGGGTGGAGCCAGCTGACAGGGTGTGGGGTTATGGTCCAGGTGTAAGGGGCCCTCATTACCATATCATTCTTTAGAACTGACCCTGCTTTGTCAGTTTTTGTGCCATCTGCAAACTTTACCAGCAATGAGTTTACACTTTATTCCAGATCTTTGATCAAAATATTGAATAGCACTGAGCCAAGAACTGATCCCTAAAAGACCCCACTACAAATGCACCTGCTGGATCATAATTCCTCCTTTACAATTACTTTTTGAGACCTATCAATCAGCCAGCTTTTAAATTAATTTAATATGAGTTGCATTTACAGCTTCACTGTAGACATACACCAAAACTATTATTTCATCACAGTTAACTTTTTCGGCCAAACTTGTATCTCATCAAAAAGCAGTATCAACTTTGTCTGACATGTCTTTTCCATAAAACCGTGTTGTCTGGCACTAATTATTCTGTCATACTTTACTGACTACATCCTGCATCAGCTTTTTCATGTTTTTTTCCTGGGATCAATATCAAGCTAACTAGTTATAATTACCTAGATCATCTAATGTACCATTTAAAAATACTGTCTCATTAGCTTGCTTCCACTTCTCTGTTTCGTTGTTAGGCCTTCGATAAATAATAATGGCAATGGCTAAGCTTTTCCTTTAGGTGTTTTTTTTTTAAAAATGTATTCATTTGTATATTATTCCATTCCCTCTGTCTTGAATTTAAAGGTTTCCTGGGTAGTTCCAAAAGTCTTCAATTTCACACAATTCCATTTCCTTGACCCCACTTATAGCATCTAGAGCAGCTGAAATATAAGTATTTGTAACGTTAAGTGATCTGATGTAATTTGTCTAAGTGCTGCATAGATATTAATCACTTCATTACTGAAGTCCAGTTACATAGGGACTAGCCAAAAACAATCAGCTTCTCTATTCCAGTCCAGTTCTCCCATTTTCAGAAAGTAACATCTCCTGGAGCTCTGAGATGAACATGCCCATTTATTTTTCTTCTTCTTCAAGTAAAGGACAGATTTTACCCTTCAAAGCAAGCCAAGGTATGAGTGTGAAAATGCCCAATATTTCCTGTGATATAAATAATGACACCCAGGGATGCATTATGATACCCTTACTAGCACTGAATAGCACCTGACAGCACAAGCAGTCCCACTGAAGGCAATGCAAACATTTGTGGAGTATGGATCCTACTCAGGGTGAATAAGGGTATTGCAAATTGGCCTTCTGTACTTTTTAAACTGTGGATGCAGGCGAAGGAGACATTAGCATTGGATTTCTTCAAAGACTCCTTGTGTGACCTTGGGTCAGTCACCTGCCTTTGTGCCTCAGTTTCCCATCTCCACAATGAGAATAAACCCCAGCCTCACCGGGGTGTTGTGAGACTAAATATATTACAGAGTATGAGGTGCTCAGAAACGTGGACCATCTAAGAACCTAAAATAGATTAAATATGGAACACATTTTGCTGTTTGTACCACAGTTACACCAAATGTGAATAAGTTTAAAAACATAAGGGTGCTGGTGTTTTTTGCGAAAAGATTCCTGAATGTTTAGTTCCTTATAATGACTGTAATGTATTGTGATATTTTAACATAATATGAAAATGAAAACTTAACAGTGCTTACCAATTATGAGGTAAAATTCATATTTGGGGCTGAAAAGTTCATTAAGCACAGGGTATACTTATTACCAAGTTAACAGGAAGCGTACCCCATTGAACCCCTCCTCAGTTATTACTACACTGAAATAATCTGTCCATTTTATCACACCTACGTTCAGACTGGCCACTGCATCCAGAACTTACCATTCTTATGACCTCAACAAACATGGATCTCCAAGTCTCCTTAAAATTTCCTCACACTCCTCCTTGTCCTTTGAAGAAAGCTTAGCCCTTTCCCACCCCCACAGAAAGTAATTTCTATTTAAAGTTAAACTGTATGTAATGTTTGAAGTTAAGAGGGAGAGGATCAGAAGCTGAGTCTGTAATATTTGCTATGAATGGGGAGTTCTGATCATGAGAATTTGCAGAAATTGAGAAATTGTTCCATATGCTCACTCAAAAATGTTATGACCAACACTAAGTGAAACAAAATGCACTCACAGTCCCTAAACTCTCTGTACTGGCTGGAAGAGCTGGCTTTTTCTTTTTCCTGGGGCTATGGCAGGGCTATGTCCTTATGTCGTTTTCGATAGCTGTTGCTCTAGAACAGGGGTGGGTAAACTTTTTGGCCCGAGGGCTACATCAGGGGCTTGTGAAACTGTATGGCAGGTCGGGTAGGAAAGGCTGTGCCTCCCCAAACAGCCTGGCCCCTGCCCCCTATCCGCCCCCTTCCACTTCCCGCCCCGTGACCGCCCCCCTCAGAACTTCGACCCATCCAACCCCCCCGCTCCTTGTCCCCTGACCGCCCCCCCGGGACCCCAACCCCTGACCGCCCCCCCGGCCCTCCCATGCCTATCCAACCCCCCCGTTCCCCAACCCCTGACCGCCCCACCCTGAACCTCCACCCCATCCAACCGCCCCCTGCTCCCTATCTCCTGACTGCCCCCCGAACCCCCACCGGCTCCCCGCCCCCTTACCATGCAGCTCAGAGCAGCAGGAACTTGCAGCCCTGCCACCCGGCCGGAGCCAGCCACGCCGCCTGGAAGGAGCGGTGGGCCAGAGTGCTGGCGGCGCAGCGAGCTGAGGCTGCGGGGGAGTGGGAACAGCTGGGGAGGGGCTGGGGGCTACCTCCCCAGCCAGGAGCTCAAGGATTGGGCAGGACGGTCCCACAGGCCGGATGTGGCCCATGGGATGTAGTTTGCCCACCTCTGCTCTAGAATCTGTTGATGTTGCTAAGGTTTAAGCTGCTTAAATCAAGGAGGCAGATTACTCTCTGCCAAAAATATGCACTAGCGTGCCGTTTTGTTGTTTTTTAAGGGGACAGACAAATAACACAAGGGGGAGAAACAGGAAAAAAACCTAGAACTGTGGCTGATTCAAGAGGACAGTGATTGCTAAATATGATGGATGATTATTACATAGCACTTTATCTACAAAGTGCTTTACCAACATTAGCTATTTACCCCCACATCATTTTCTACTCATGAGCAGCCCGCTCCAAAACTGCAGAAGTGGCTCTCTCTGAAAATGGCTCACAAGGGAGATCCATGAGTGCAGTGCTATTTGGATAAGTTGGTGTCTTCCAGCCATCTTGAGTCCCCGGCAGTGGAGTGCAGGACAGTGGCCAGACAGGCCACTTCTGCTGTACCGGTGCTTTGTGGGACAGAAGTGAGAGAACTCTTCACACCAACTCTGTTTCCCTAGAGATCAGATGCATCCACACTGGTGATCAGTGGAGCTAATGGTGATAGACACTGTAACATTGACAGCTGGAGGTGGAAGCCCACTACAGAATAGGATGACCAGGAAACCGAAAGACAGACATGAAGGAAAGAGTAATATAGGTATTTCTTACATGTGAAGGGCTGAATCATTGTGATGATTCACAGAAAAGCACACTACTGTTTCCAAAAGACATAATCACAACCCCCTGCGCCTTGCCATGAAAAATCTGGCCATTGGTATTGTAATATGTGCAGATTCTGTGGGGTTCAGACAAAAGAACCTCATCAAACAGTTGGAAACAATGTTAAAGTTTTGGATTTACAGCCTGGAGGTTGCCTGGGTTGTAGAATTTTGTTTGTGACCCATAGAAGACAGCCCTCACTTGCATGACTGCTTTTGGACATGGTAGAGTAATTCAAACTGGAACTTTCACAGCAAACTTCTCTGATTGTCAGGTGTGGAGAAAGTAGACCACATCAAGATTATGCAAGCATAAAATTCTTTGATTAGAATTTGTAAAGGTTTTATGCAATGCATCTTTTACAATCTGAGATGGCCTCATTTGAAAGAAGAAGAAAAAAAATCTGTGCTCTCCTTCACTCAGTAACCAAGCTGGTCAGACCAGACACATCAGAAATGTCAATTTTGTGTGCAAGTGCACCTGAACAGCAACCAAAAATACAACTTGTTATTTATTACTCGTATTACTGTAACACCCAGAGGCCAGGGCCTCATTGTACTAGGCACTGTACAAACATATCAGAGAGAGATTTCAGAGTAGCAGCCGTGTTAGTCTGTATTCGCAAAAAGAAAAGGAGGACTTGTGGCACCTTAGAGACTAACCAATTTATTTGAGCATAAGCTTTCGTGAGCTGCAGCTCACGAAAGCTTATGCTCAAATAAATTGGTTAGTCTCTAAGGTGCCACAAGTCCTCCTTTTCTTTTATCAGAGAGAGAGTCTCTGCCACAGAAAGTTTACAATCTATGTGTATGACTATAGACAACAGCTGGCTAAACCAAACAGATAGGGGAGCCCAAAGGAAATAAGAAGACAAACTTTTGTTTAGGTCTGAGGAATGAATGCTGGGAGTTAAAGGATGTTGTCAATGGGCTTCAGGCTCATAAACTGGAGTTTATGTAAGTTTTACAAAAACATAATACGAACAAAAATATTGTCATGAAATTTGTAAAAAATGAGCACTTGTTAAATTAAAATATTCCTCTGAGCAATAACCTCACTGAGTAAGCACATCAGAACTAGAAAGGGAATGTTACTCTCACCAATTAGTTTCATCGTCCACAGAATCACAGCAATTAGAGATGGAAGAGACATAACTGGTCATTTGGTCCCTCCCCTGCTTCCAGCTAGTATAGGACTGAATTGTCTAAGGCAAGTGAAATACAAAAAGCAAACTAACAACATGAATGGTAACAAGTAAATTAAAACAGAACAATTATTTCATCTGAAAGAATATTTTGTTATTACACCTCAGTGTTATTGTACTCAGATATCACAGTGATGAATGTGCTATACAGCTGGGATTTTCAAACAAGATAAAGGGAGTTGAATTAAGTCTAAAATCCCACTCTACATGCCTAGACACTGTAGACAATATATGTAATATGGGTAAAGGTATTTTTTTAAAATATGAGTGTTATGTTCACTGTGTCTCAACTTCTAAAACATGCTGTTCGATAAAGAAATTAATAAAATGAACTGCATTTTTATTAAGACTCCTACTAATGAAAGCAGAGCACCAAGGTATCACAAAGAGGTGCTGATCTAATAGTTATGAACAAGATGGGATTTAATGCAGCTGGGAGCTAAGGGAAAACAGTTGTATATCAGAGAGAGAGAGAGAGAGAGTTTAATAGAGGGCCTCATAAAGAGTTTGAAGTGAAGTGTTCCCTTGAGATAGAAAATGCCAAGGGTAATTGCTATTTCATCTTTCTACATTATTTTTCATTAAAACAAATAAAGGGTTTAACCTAAAAATGACAGGAGCTCTAGATCTAAAAATACCCTAATATAGTGAGGCTCATGAGACAATCTGATACTATTTGTGCAACAAATACGTGGCCTTTCTGACATTCTACAGTCCTGAATAGTTCTAATTCTGACCCATTTAAAGTACATCAGAATATAGCTTAGAAATCTAAACAATTTAACAACAGGAACTGCCTTAAAGTCTGAAATTAATTTTTTGTTGGGTATCTTTTGTGAAATAAGGTTTCCAGTCACATATTATTTGACTCACATTCACAAAATACATCTATTCCTGATCCTGACCGCTGAGGGTAGGGGATAGTGTGTGTAAATTAAATTAAAGGTTAAACAGTCTCAGCTCTCTGTATAGTATAAGGTATTATTAACTTGACTAGTAGCTGAAAGCCTGTGCAGGGTGTGGCAGTTGAGCCAAGTAATCCACCATCTGTGTGGTCTCCCTCTTACAACCAATTAAATTGTTTCATGCAAACTAACTGTAGAGTTAGGGTGGGGATTGGTTGAATTACCTCTGATATCACAATGGTTTAGGACTCTTGGCATGTACACACAAATGGGTATATATTTGAAACGCCAAAATAGCTGAGAACTTAAAACTGGATGGTAACAGATTGTGAATCCCAGTGATGACTGAACCAGATGATACTTTGAACCAAAAAGAGCTCTCAGGCGTGCTTATAGCCGTTTCCATCGTTTCACACTGACTGTACAGAAATTTTAGGCTATGGAGTGACACAGAGTAACAATCCTGGAATCTTCTTATATATTTATGAGTCTCTCTGTTATAACACGGTCTCCAATTCAAGGCTACTGAACTGTAACTTTCTATTAGAATTTTTCTAATTACAACAGCTCCACGTGATAACACCAAGTGTAGAGAAGAAGAAAGCACAGGTCTGATTTGCCTCTGCCATTTTTATACAGATGTAACTCAAGTGACTGCACTGGAGTTCCCCTGGCTTAAACCAACATGAGACGAGAACCCTACCCAGTGTGTGTGTGTGTGTGGTCATGGGACATCTTTAATCCTAGTGCTGGAGTGGGAAGAAATGAAAATCTAGTTATGCTGAAAGATAATTTTTTTAAATGTTCTTGACATTTTGCTTATTTTAGCAGCAGTATTGTTAGAAATGCAAACTAATCTCCCTAAAGAACAAAAGGGCAAACAAAACCAATTGAAAAGCCAATATATAAATGCCTATTGACTATTGTATAATTTACATTGAGCCACCTATAAACCCTTGTTATTTTGGATCATCCCAGATAAAGGATACAAAATGCCAGTGGGTCTCCCTTTTGAGAAAACAGGTGTATATGCCCAATGTAAACTCTCTGTGTTTTGCTACTATTCTTCCCAAAGGAAAGATATCCTGTAGAAGACGTAAGCTTCCTTCTTTATGTAGGAGAGGCTGTTTTTATGGCTTAAGGTTCCTCACCAAGAACAAAAGAACAGGCCTAGTGTGGCAACCCAATGGTATTTGATTATTTCTCTTCATACCCTTGGTTTCTCAGCATTGCTTTTGCTTTGATGCATTAATGATCGTTTTAAAATTTCTCTGACATATTAACCACATGCCTTGAGTGACTCTATTCTTGCCAGGTTTCAGAGTAGCAGCCGTGTTAAGCTGTATTCGCAAAAAGAAAAGGAGTACTTGTGGCACCTTAGAGACTAACCAATTTATGTAAGGTGCCACAAGTACTCCTTTTCTTCTATTCTTGCCATTACTTTAGTATGTTAGTAAGTTGCCTTAAGGATATTATATGCCTACAATGCCATAAAGATATCATATGCCTCTAACTATTTTTGTGTCTTGGAGATACTTTGCGTAGTTGTCTTGAAAGAACTCACTGACTGAGGGTTATTGCTATGCATTTGACTCAGAAGTACATTTTCCTTAAGAAGTTTTCCCCTTTAAATTAAGCACAGGCCTTGTGTAGAAGTCTTCCAATAGACTACTTTAAATTAAATAGCCCACTGTCACTTTTAGCAGATTTACTTGATTCTCTTTCTAGTTTTCTTTTCTTTGAATATCTGAAATCTCTCTTTTTCCTAAACATTTCAGTAGTGATCATTATGTATATTGTTGGTGGGTTTTTTCTATCACAAAGATTAACTTGAAAAATCTGGAAAAGATAGTAAGTGTCCTAGTGTAAGTCAAAATTAGTATCTGGAGGTAAAAAGTAATCTAGAACCCAATTCTGCCACGCTTTTTGATAACTGAGCAGTATCTGAAGTCAATGGAACTATTTGCAGTGGAAGGTACTATTCAGCATGAATAACAGTGCCAGAATCTGACCCTTCCTAAGAAAAAAAAATTAAGTGTGAAAATAGCAACCCAGTGCTATCTACCCCCTGCAGAACCACAAGAAATTGCTATCGTCATCTAGAGTTCATCTGAAATATGCAGAAAAAATTATGAATGATTAATTTTGCATATTTTTCTTAAAAGTGTGCTGGCACCCAATTAATGGAATAACTCTCCAAATAATCCCATCTGTTCAACTGAAACTGCACAGATGATAATTACTTTTGATTTCTAAGGCTGTGATCCTGCAACTGTAAGAGGTCACATTGACTTCCAGGGGATACCACAGGGGTGTAATGGAGGGTGGAGGATCAGGTTCTAAGTAAATATGCTCAAGCATTTATTTTCCGTTATCAGTTCCTTCCTTTTTTCCTGCAGCAGTAATAGGATGGATGTATGACTTATCAGCAGGAAGAGGGTTCTCTTGGTGGGATAAACCTTTCACTTTCAGAGTTCATCCACTCAGGAATAAGACTGGTGCACTGAAAAACAGAGTACCTGTCTTGATATCTCCGACATATAAATACAACAATAATAATTGTTATTGTTATAATAATTGTTATCTAGATAGCCTGAGTCGGAGAGTACAGCATGTCCTTGAAAGAATATTTAGTGTTTGTTTATTCCCTGTCCAGAAGGAATGTAGACACATTTTCTCCCTGTAAGGAGATTCCAAACCAGGCCTAGGATCTATCCTTGGGTACAAATTTTAAACTGTACACAAGCAACAGCATGCAAGGTGGTTAACATGCTTTACTACTACTGTTACTTGCTAAGCTCCATCAGTATGCTGAGCCATGTACAAACAATGAGGAAGTCACTGCTCCTGCCAGAGGAGTTTACAATCCAAGGCCCTGATCCTACAAGTTATTCCTTGTGGGCAGACTCCTGCAACCAGGTGGAGACTCACTGAAGTGAACAAGGCTCCAACTCCTGCAGAATCTGTTGCCAGATAGGGGCCTATATCAGACACAGAGCTTTACATCGGTAGGTCTTTAAAGTACAGAAGTAGAATATTTTTGTACTTCGTCGTCGTCGTCCCCCACCTGTGTTTCAAGGAAAACAAAGAAGAATGTTGTGTTTTCCATACACACTAGAGAGATAATGTGTTTTCAGATTGAATGACTTTTATTTTAGATTGAGGAAAACAAAGAACAAATCTCTATAAGAGAGCAAAATGTGTGTTGCTCAAACTGCAAGAGCAGCTGAACTGAACTGAACTGAACTGGGTTCTCCAAAATGGAGCATCAGCAGCAAGCCAGGCAAACACAATAAAAATGAGCTATAACCAGAAAACAGTCATGATACTTACATAACCGTATGCTGAACATCACACACACACTGGTGTGAAAAATAGTGGAGAAAGCCTGTTTTTGAAAGGGACAGCACCCACAATGTTTTCTTCATGGTATAAAACTGTACTTTTGTATTACTGAGTTTGACCCTTTGAAAGATTATTTATTGCTAACATGCAGGAAGAAGTGCATCCTATGTTGACTCGATACAGGACATGGGATATTCAGTGTGAAATAAAGGACAGGTGCTCACATCACCTATCCCCCATCCTGGGGCTCTACCTCTAATAAAACAAAGTACTCTACCACGCCCATAGCCCTTCCACAACCCCTTTTCAATGTGAGTGATAGAACAATGCCTACTTCCAGGAACATCAGTGATTCATAATGTAAGGCCAGAAAGGACCATTACATCATCTAGTGCTGACCTCCTGTACATCACAGGCCATTAAATTTTATCCAGTTATTTCTGTATTGTCCCAATAACTCATGTGTTTGACTAAAGCATGATTTGTGTTTGGCTAAATCATGTCTTTCAGAAAGGCATTCATTCTTGACTTGAAGACACTGAAATGATGAATCCACCACTTCCCTTGGTAATGTGTTTCAATGAGGGTTAATCACCCTCACTGTTAAAAACTTGTGCCTAATTTCTAATTTGAATTTGTCTGGCTTCAGTTTCCAACCATTATTTCTTTCTATGCCAGTCTCTGCTAGATTAAAAAGCCCTAGTACTCAGTATTTTCTTTATGTGCATTTTCTTGTACACACTATGGGTCAAGTCACTTCTCAAGCTTCTTTTTAGTACATTAAATAGATTGAACTCCTCAAGTCTCTCCGTGTAAGGAATTTTCTCTACCCCTCGAGTAATTTTTGTGGCTCTTTTTTGCACCTTCTTCAATTTTTACCATCTTTTAAAAAAATGTGGACCTCAAAACTGTACGCAGTATTGCATTGTCTGTCTCACCAATTCCATACTTGGAGGTAAAAATCACTTCTCTATTTCCAGTCCCATTTATACGTCCAAGGATCACATTATGCCTTTTTGCTGCAGCACCACACTGGCAGCTCACACTGAATTGCCTGTCCACATAACCTCTAAATGCTTTTCAGAGACACTGCTTTCCAGGATACAGTCTCCAATTCTGTAGGTCTGGCATGCATTACTTGTTCCTAGGTATATAACTCTGCATTTGGCTGCATTAAAAAAACAACAACACTTTGCCTGGGCCCAAGTTACCAAGCCATCCAGACTGCTCTGTATGATTGCCCATTCCTCATCATTATTTTCCTCTCCACCAATCCTTGCATCATCTGCACATTTTATCAGCAGTGATTTACATTTATTTCCAGATAATTGATGAAAATGTTGAATAGCAAAAGGCCTAGTATCAATCTCTGTGAAACCCCATTAGAAACATCCCCACTCAGTGAGGATTCCCCACTGCTGGCGAGTTGCTGACATATGTCAGTTGGTCAATTCTTAAGCCATTTAATGTATGCTGTCCTGATATTGTATACTGCTAGTTTTATCATTAGAATATTGTGTGGTACCTCAGTCAAATGCCCTAGAAAAGTCAAGTATGTTACATCTATGTGACATTAATGAAAACTTCATGCTCCCCAACAAACGCCTTTCAACCAGGCACCCCACTCTCTGTAACAGCTCTTCCTCACTGTAAGAGTGGAGACCAATTCCTGCCATGTGACAATCACAGGGGTATGACTTTTTATAACCTTTACTCACAACAGGTAATTAGGAAATAAAGATCAATCTGTTACCGGCACCCCCCGTGTCACACCCTTATTGCACTCAAGGGAAGCAGTATTTCCTGTAGATTGGAAATAAGAGACTGGCAGTCAAGATTTCCAGGTTATATTCCCAACTCTGACCACCCATTGTGTGACCTTGGTCAAATTACTTAACTTCTCCATGTCTCAGTTTCTCCCATCTATTAAAAGGAGCTAATATCCACCTTTGAAATGTGCTATGAGATGTTTGATTACAAGGTCCTGGAGAAGTGTTATTAGTGGGAGGACAGGCAGAGGAAAGAAGGGAAGAAAGGCCAGTTTGGGACTTTTCTTCCAAGAGCCCAACCTACCCTACTTTTCAGAGGCCAGAAAACCCTCCCTTCATCTTGACATAGTGTTCCCTGTTGTCTCAATCTTGACACAGTGTTCCCTAGTGGTCCTGCCAAGCCCTAACAAGCTACCCAGTCCCAGCCCTGCTACAAGACTAGTGCTGAGCATTATTCTGCAGACTACTGTTAAGTTCAAACTCATTTTATTTAGTAGTAGCATGGACAGGGCTTTCCCAGTAAGATGGATTCATCCTGCATCCATTTGCTGTAGAAACTCTCTCTCAAAATCTAGAGCACTCTGCAGACAATAGTGGCTAGTGGTTAACTAATTGTCATAGGCCATTTTTAGTAGATTTTGTTTGACTTTGCTTATTTAAAGGTATTGAGTTTTTCAGTTCCACAAGCTGTATCTAAAATACAAATTAAGGAAGTTCAGTTTTCCTGCAGCTACTGGCTTTTGAAACTATGATTTGTTTTAACTATCAGAACAAATTGGCTTTAGCTACTATCCTAAAATGTTCATCTTAGGAGATAAAAAACTTGTAAAACAAGATCATTCTAACAAAACAACAATTAAAAAAACCAGACCAGGTGTTTTGCATGGTTTTTCTTAGCAGGAAGTAATATTGTTCCATGGGTCTGACTCTAAATTCAACACCTCTGATGAACATGGCTACCTGATAATGTCCTGTGCATACCATACCAGCAGAGGGTGGATTTTAATTGTGTATGAAGTACTCATAAAAACACAGCACAGAACTCTCTGGAATTTCTGGGGAGCTGAGGGCGCACAGCACCCTGTGGGATGGGGTGCTAGGAGAAGAAGTGGTTTCTGGAGATTTTTACCATGAGGAGAGCTTGGTACAGAAGTGTGTTTACGCTGGCAGAGCCTGATGGGATGAAGTGCTGTTGAAACAGGTGACTGGTCAGGTTTGTGTTAAATGACCACTGGGCTGGAAAACAAGCACAAACATTAAGTGGCTTGTTTGGTTGTGAGTAAAATATCCATCCACTTACACTGTAATCATGCTCTGCCCAAAGCCTCAGAGACAAGAGAACTTTTCCGAAGCTTCTCCCCCACCTTCAACCCCTCACCTGCAATGCTCCATCATCCCATTCGATCTTTTGTTTTCACACATTTCAATGTAAAAATTAAAGGCTGCATCCTGCAATCTTCAAGCAAAACTCTCACTGACTTTAATGGGACTAACCCCAGAAATCTGGGCTACCCACTTGAGTAAGAGACCAGACCCTAGGGACCTGCACTGAAAATGAAGAATATATAAAGTGATTGATTTTCAAAGGTGCAGGGCACCCACAGCTCCCGCTAACATCAATTGGTACTATGAGTGCTCAGCACATTTGAAAATTAAGGCACATGAGGGTATGTTCTGTTTCTCTTGTCCAGGGGCTGCCTCAGCTCCCCTGAGCCCTTCGCCTCCTCCTCCAGGAGGATATTTTTTCAGTTAAGTTCCTTACAAAGAGTTGTTAATAATTTAAAAAAGCAAAATATTTAAAGTATTTTTTAGGAAAAGGCAGAACTGACAATCTAGAGACAGACACAGCTAATAATCCAAAGTCAAAAATAGTGAACCTGAAGCAAGGTTCATTTGTATAATAATGAGAGAACAAATAATTGTTATTCTGGCATCTGTTTTGTGGTGGTGGCACGCATGTGTTCTGGGAGAAAATTCTGTATTGCTGTAAACTGGCACATCGCCATTGACAAAGCAGAGGATTTGGATTGCCTCAGCTAGACTAACAATAAAATAATGGTCTCCTACACCAGACTGCACTCCACATCATAAATACTGCAGACAGTATCTGAATGACCTTGTCCTTGATCTTTCCAGATGAGACACGACAAAATAGCTTACTTAGTGTGTTTTGCTGTTGATAACGTATAGTATAAGAGTTGCCATTGAAGGCTGCACTCACCCTATCTTCCTCTTCTCGGAGATCTGGCATGGTGCTGATACAGAGACTGACTGCAGTGATGGCAACAAAGGAGACTGATATACAAGCAAAGATCTTTCCTGGGATCCCAGAGTGAGGGTTCTCTACCATATCCCTGAGCTTTCTCATGCACAAACCCAATCGGCTATTGTCCTGGAAGGCACGCTGCGGCGTTTCATTAACCATCATCTCCCTCTCATACAGCATGGCCTCGGCTGCCTCCTCCTCCTTCTGTTGCAATCTTTTCTTACAGCACCACTCCAGGTGTTCCTCTTCTATCCCCCAATACACTAGCTCCTCTTGGAAAGAGAGGGCACACATCTCCCTTAGAAGCCTCAGCTTCCCAGCTGTCAGGAAAGTCATGATGGTCCTGAAGGCACAAGGGTTACGATCGAAAAAAAACTCATTGCAGCTGACATCATAATCATCACAGATGTCCATGATCTCATCATAGTTGTTGCAAGATTTTAGTTTTCCAAGCCTGGTCAAAGGGCAGTTCTCCAGTGTGGTCCACGGAATCCTGTATTTAATGCCACCTACATTGATGATCACATGCCTGGTTCGGTCCTCTAGATGGGCCAAGCAGCACAAGTCTTCCCCAGGGTGAAGAAGCTTGGCTTTTTTGTAGAAGAACCCTTTCTTGGTCTGTACCTCGCACAAGTTTTCCAAATTGTTGTAGGAATACGAAGTGAACTTGGGATCTGCGTTCCCGGTGAGCAATGCCATTTCCTGATACATTTATTATGTTCATGGAGGTATCCGATCTACTCAGAGAAAGAGATTATAAAGTGGAGACAAGTGGCCAGTCTGCAAAAGGAAATTTAAAAATGACAATTAGGGCTTCAGTAGAGAAAACCAATTCCACAACAATGTTTTCTCTGAAGTTTTTAAAATTTGGTTTGCATTTTAGGATGAGTCTTTTAGGACCCACTCTGCTTTCATCCCCCTATCTTGAGACCGAGAAGCACTCCTCACAGCAATCAAATAGAAAGCTGGGTCCATGCCTCTGGAGCCTACTATGCAGCTCCAAGCGATAAACAAAAGGGAGTGTGTGTAATGCATCATCATTGTGACCCACTCCTTTCTAGAGGAGGAGTAATGCCCCAGCCAGTCCATCAGGGGGCGGAGGGGTGGTGAAGAGTTTGTGTGGCAGCACGTTAAAATGAAAATCACCATTGGCCTGGGAGTCTGACAGGTTATCAGATAAGGCTTTGTTGAAAAACCTTTTATTTATTCTGACAAATCCAGAGGATGCATCTACTATGGTATAATCCAGTGGTGAGAGTGCAAACCTCTTTCACAATCAGTGTTCATCTACTGATATGGTTCAACTACTTTTCAATTAACATGGCTGTAACAGGGTGCTGGGTAAGGAGTGCTTAACCAGCCCCCTGCCCTGCCAGCCCCAATTCAGGGGAGTAAATTGGAGCTGGCTGAATAGGCCTGTGCCTGCCTGGCAACTAGCAACAGCTGCCAGCCTAATTAGCCAGGGGCTATGAAAGGGCTGTGAGGGTGGGGAGAAAGAGAAAGAGAAAAAGTGAGAGCGAGAGAGAGAGAGGCAGGCCGGCCGGCCGGCCAGAAGGGCGGCTCTGGCCTGCTGCTTGTAAAGCCTGGCTGCAGGGCCTTCCTTACCCATACGCAAACTACGCAGCTGCGTAGGGCACCAGGAAATTTGGGGCATCACATTTCCTGATGTCCTGCGCAGCTGCATGCAGGTCCAGCCCCCGCCCCTCCTCTTCCCCATGGCCCCAACCCCAGCCCCGCCTCTTTCCACCCCCACTCCCCTGAGGATTACAGCAGGGCTGGGCCTGCACTCACCAGCAGCGGGAAGTGCAGGGACCTGGCCCCAGCCGTGTTGCCAGTGAGTGCTGGGTGGTAGTTCCCCCTGCCTCCCAAGCCAGCCCCACTGCGGAGGCCTGGGGCCAAACCCCACCCCCCCATCAGAGGCCTGGTCACCCCCCGTGCAGGTGCTGTGTAGGACCTCAGAATAGCTAGGGATGGCCCTGCCTGGCTGAGAAACAAACCTGTTTATAGATAGTAAGGTGGTGGTGGGAAATAGCTACACATACAGTGCACTGGTGATTGCATCAACCTGAGGCATTCCTGACTGATTTGTGAGGGCAGCAGGGGCAGAAGCAAGAGGGGCCCAGCTGTGCCTCGCTACACTGGCTTACACAGTTCGCATATGGCGAGCAGTTTGTGTAGCTATCATACTGTATGAAAACTATCTTTAAGAGGATCATATTTTGATTCTTAAAATTTGGAATAACCAAATCAGCAATGCTCCAGCGTGTGGTGAATGGAAATTCAAGAACTGCAGTGATAGATGCGGGTACTGCACCTTTGAGAGCTAGAATGTTCTGACCTGCCAAAGTTCCAAAGGAGACTCATTAGTCAGCAGCAGTCACAGCTGGAGATAGTTGGAGACTGAAATCTAAGAATGAAGTGGGGCTGAAAGTAGCTTGTAAACAGAGGACCCGCTTGCTGTACTAACTTGGGACCAGATGATGTTGTATAGTTACACAGTAGCTTTTACTGTCTCTGTGAGAAGTCCCACTGAAATTTGCTTAACAAAAGTCAAGCTGGACTGGAGCACTGGGGACCATATGTTCGTTCTGGCTAATGCAGCAACAGATTTCAATCAAGTAAATTGAGGAACCAGAGAAGCAAGTGACGACTGCTCTTCCTGACTGGCATTTTTTATCTAAACACCAGGCATGAAAGTCTGTCTGTGGAAGTTATGGTGAGTTTTGCCATTGGCTTCAGTGGGGCCAGGATTTCACCCCAATTCCCTAAGCAACTCTCAAGCAGCGGGGATAAGTTTCTAACTTTTTCCCCTGAGGGGGAAGTCTCTGGTTGGAAAGCCTTTCTTTGTGATGGACCAGGGCAGAAGAGCTTAATCTGCTGCTGTTCTGAATGTATCGGGCATCGGCAGCAGCTCCAGGCTTGAGTAAACGTTTGAGTTTACACCTCACCTTCACCCCTTAAATAGAACCCCTCTTTCTTGCACCACTGTCCTCAAATCTCTTAAACTTATTTATTCAGCATCTGCTGCCTGTTATTCTGCTCTCAGTACCACTTGTCTCCAGAGCTCTGAGCCTCTCTATTCTCCACCCATTTTCCTCCTGAAGCACTAGTGTACTAGGTCTCAGGTACTCTGGAATTATAGCAGGGGAACACTCAAAGCCTCTTGGGCTGTATAAAGACCTTTGTAAGTAAGTAAGGAAAATAAACAAGCGTTGGAGCTCTGGGCCTCGAAACAGGAGATCTGGACTGAAAGTGGACTAGAGGTGGGGAGCAATTTTATTTCGAAGAAATGGCTCTATAACTAGGTAGAAGTGCAGAGAAAAAGCTATGGAATGAGGGATAGTTTAACAGCACTGATGGCAGGATGGTAAGGGTGAGGTGGGAATTCAACAACTGGGGTGAAGGTAACATGTTCCAATCCACTTTCCATCTCATCTGGTTTCCCATTCACATGTGCTGGAAAGAAAACTGAATATGAGTGTTCTAGTGATTAGAGCATCAGACTGGAACTCAGAAGACCCGGGTTCTATTCCTAGTTCTGCCACTGGCCCGCTGGGTGATCTTGGGCAAATCACTTCCCCTCTCTGTACCTCAGATTCCCCATCTGTAAAATGGGATAATAGCACTGACCTTCATAAAGCGCTTTGACATCTAGTGATGAAAAGTGCGATATAAGAACTACATATTATTATATATTCAAAGACAAAATCACAGTAGCTCTTCTTTCCTTTGGCCTCAATCAGTCCTTAGATAGATTAAGCCAAAAGACCTCCCAGCAGCAAATGACAAATGCTTGTTAGTTGAAGGCATGCATCACACAATTACTGTTCTCTTCAGTTACGGTTAAGTGAATCATGCCTGCATCTAAACTGGGTCACATTCTATATACATTACTGGGACTAGGGGAAAGAAGAATATGAGGTGCCATGACATATTAACTCTAACAGATGCATTGCCTACATCCTAAATCAGAACTCTATAAGAGAAATAAAGAAAAATTGTCTGGCTCTGAAGTGTGATGTAGTCTTCATATAAGTCCAAGTCATAGAAGCTTTCTGTAGGCTCCACAGTCAAAATGACAGAAACTGGATTTCCCTCTACATAGAATTGCAACAAGCGTAGGGTGGGATTTTCCAAAGTTGCATACCCAATTCCCATTGATTTTCAGTATTTAGTCCTCTACAAAAATACGTGGACAAACTAAGTGAAGTAGATAAACACTCTGCGCTGGAGTTGATGTCAGTTTCATCTTAGGTCAAATAAGACAGAGTAAACTGCTAGAACTACCCAACAACCTGTACTTTCCTTTCTCCACGTTTCACATAACTAAAGTATTTTCTGGTGAAAGCGATTAAATGTTTCTATTTGTCAGATGCCTCCCAATTTGCAAAAGAAACTGTTTGAGGCCTGAACCCAAAGACTATTTTATTTTATTAAAAATTCCTCAGAGGGAAGGGATTTGTATGCCGTTTTCTCTTCATGCCCTATCTTGCTAATTTTGGAGGATGTAGATCGTCTGACTGGTTTGTTGGATGCTCCATAGCATCCCTCTGCCTGGTGGTCTGTCTCAGCAGGAGCCACAGTAGGGTAACCAATTTTAACACAGCACAACTAACTTCTCTGTTAGTTGGCACTAACATGGTACGACAGCTCCATCCTAGACAGTGCACTGAGAGGCTGCTATGGGAAACTTCATTAGTCCAGAAGGAATTAAGAACCTATAAAGAACGGCATCTCATAGCAACTTGCATCCTGTGAAACTGGTGCCTTATCTCACGGACTTTAATGCAGCTGGGATTGCAAATACCATTACTGTCATAGTAAGGGTGCATTGTCAACACAGCATATGCTTTAAGGATTCAGCCTCTTGTTGCTTTTGGTCAGTAAGATAAAATATTCACTGCCACTATTCTGGGCATCATGCTTTTGTTTCATGCCTCACTTGTTATACAAGTCAACATCTGAAAAGTAATGTACATCATTTTGTGGCAAAAAGCCAGGATTTGCTTTCTTCCATCCTGCCCATGAGCATGATGGTGCAGAAAAAGACCAATACATTTCCAGTATTCTTTTGAAGCTAATGCTATGTGTGTCCAATTTTCTAGGTGAATGAGAATTAAGCAGCAGCATGATGTGCATGTAGATTTTTGCATTCAGTTTATACTGGTCTTTTCATTTCCAGCTCTCTGAACTACAAAGGAGGATATGTTTTATAAAAACCCTGTTGATTAACTTAACGAATCAGACATTCAGGTTTTTATTAAATTGTCACTGGTGACTGGATAGGGGATTGGTAATACAATAGGGAGCTTTTCTCCTCTAGGTCAGCAGGCAGAATCTCAGGTAGTTTCTGAGGGCTTGTCTACACTTAAAATGCTACAGCTGTGCCACTGCAGCGCTTTAGTGTAGACATGACCTACACATGAGAGGTATTATCCCATCGGCGTAGGTAATCAACCTCCCCAAGTGCTGTCTACATGGGAATTTAGGTTGGCTTAACTACACTGCTCACAGGTGAAGATTTTTCACACCCCTGAGCGACATAGTTATGCCAGCCTAATTTTCCAGTGTAGACCAGACTTGAAAATTATATTAACAGTTGGAATAAGTTTGCTGGTGTCAGTCATGTTACTAGCAGGCAAACATCCACATAATAAAAACCACCATTACAAATGTCACCAATTGGTACCTTTTTCGGAAGTGTCACTACAGAGCCAAACTACTGAATAGACATGGAGCTGCATTACTCTCCCTGATACCCCTTAGAAGTGGTCCCTCCAGATCATGGCTGAGACATGTTGATGGAACAGCATAGGAAAGCTTGCACGGCTGCTTCAACTGTCCAGCAGATCAACTGTTGTTCAGGCCTGCCATGCTGGCACCTTTCCTGAGCAGTAAATTCACTCTGGAATGACTGTCGTTGACTTATAGGCATGGAATGTATCATGATGACCTTCACAGAAATATTAAGGGTTTGTCAAATTTACGTGGGTCTTAAAATACTCACTGCATGTTGATGTTCTCTAGTCTAAACTACTCACATACCTTCAGTGAAGTGGCAGTCAAAATGTCGCTTTAAAATCCAACACTTCCAGAAATGGTGTTAGAGCATCAGTCAATTGGCATTTCTCTTATTTAATCAACACATGGGTAGACGAGGAATGGGGGTATCAAAACATATACCCTATAGGTGGCTCAGAATGTACTTCCCTGACTGGAGTTATCTGAATTTTTATATCACTTTGTGCTAGTCACATTAGGTGGAATAAATCTAAACCATCAGCAAAGCGTTCAGCCACAACAAAAAATATATACCTATTATGAAAGTAGGCATGGCCAGGTTTAATTTATATCATACTGTCTTATGAGAAAACGTATGGCTAGGTACAGTGGTGATCACCTCACTGTACAACTGGCCCATAGGAAAGTCTGGGCCTGATGCTCTCCTCAATGTAAATGAGGAGTAGGTCTACAGAAGTTAGTGGAATGACCCTGGCTAAAACTGGTGGAAGTTCAGAATCAAGTACTGTGCCTTTTTCATGACAACTACCACAGACTTGTATTGACTTCATACCTGTGGCTGCAAGACAGTATATCATGGGTCAGATTGAGTGTTGCATACAGATAGGAATTTTGCCACAGCTGCCCAACTAAGAATTTGTGCCATCAGGGTAGGGGACCCTCAGGTGGTATAGCTGGCTCCTATGGCAACTGCCTCCCTCCCCAATATGGGCTTGGGAGTGTATGAAGGAAAGGGAGGGGCAAATCACAACTCTGCTCTGCAGATTCCCCTAGGGGATCATAGCCAGCAGTCATAAATTAAAGCAGTCCCAAGGCTGGGTCAGCTTGAAATTCAGGGGACTGAAACCAGCTGTCCGTTATACTTAGCAGATCTTTGAGTAGGAGCGAATCTGGCCCTGTGTGTGGTGGTTTTCAAAATGCAATGCAAGGAACATTTTTTAAAAGATTACTATGGGCTGATTGTGCATGGAGGAGAAAATTATCCACAGTATTTTCCATTAAAAAATCCCTGAAACCCTGAGAAAAAACATTTTCTCTGCCATATATGAAAAGGACAGGAGTCACATCTTCTATGATCTGCACCTTGCAGATGTCTTGTTTTAAATTGTATTTCTTGCACAACAGTTCAAAGATGATGTAAATCTTCAACCTCTAACCATGGCTTCATAAGAAGATTTGTACGGAATATTTCGACAAATGATGTAATCCACTGAAGAGATGGGTAATCTGCCACCCACACCTCCTGCTGCACACCCCTCAATGCACACATGCACTCTTCACCACCCACTCCTCTAGCAGCTACCTTCTTTCATCTGGGCCATTTGGCATTGCACAAGGGACTACTAATCTAAAATTGGCTCCAAACTGGGATGAATGTCCTCACTCCATCTGCTGTTCTAAGTTACGAGGTACTGTAGGGTTTTCTTTTTTTTTTTTAGCACTGAGTTGCTGAAGACTATGGGGCTTTTTAGTAGTTCGGATTTTTAAATGTATCTTGTGGAACCGAATACATCCTAACAGAGCACAGGTTATTGTTACATGATTTAAAGTCACAGACATGAAACATACATTAGGTTGAATGCAAAATGTTTTCTCTGGAGTCAAAGGAGAATTCAGGCAGTGTATCCATTCTGCAGTGCTCAAACCCTTCCGGTTAGCAGACAAGCTGGAAAATGACATTACTGACTGGTACCAAGACAATTCCTACACCTTATCATCATAAGATTTATAATTCATATTGTATAAAATATGTTTACTGATAGCAAAATTTATAGACACAATTTGAAGATAATTTTTGATGATCTTGTAGTTAAGGCACTAGACTGGGACTCAGGAGATCTGGGTTCAATTTCCAGTCATCATCATTTCTATTATAATAGCACCTAGGTACTCCAGTCAAGAATTGGAATTGCTAGGCACCGGGCAGACAAGTAAAGATGGCAGTCCCTGCCCCAGAGGGCTCACAGTCTATATATTAGACAGTATGCAATAGGTGGGTGAAACAAATGGGGTGAGCATGGGTTGGGAGGATGTGGTAACAATAAAAGCAGAAAATCCAAAATCACAGGCCTGCCGCAGACTCCCTGTGTGACCTTGGGGAAGTCACTTAAGCAATCTGTGCCTCATTTTCCCATCTATACAATTACTGAAGTATGATTATTATTAAAATGGAGATAATACTACTTCATTTCTCCCACATTTGGCTTGTCTTTTCTGTTCAGATTGTCAGCTCTTTGGAGCCCTTATTATGTGTTTGTACAGTGCCTAGCACAATGGGGCCCTGACCTCACAAGTTATCGGAAGTGAACTGATCAATATTAAAATGTTTTGATTGCTCTTACAAACATCCTAGATCAAAATCCAGGCTACCTGTTATAATCTTGACTAGACACAATCTATAAAAGAGGATGAGATACACATGTATTTATCAACTTTACATCTACAATATTTTCTAGGGGAAAAGCTCATGAAACCTCAAGCAGAGTGAAAAGATTGTAACTAACAATAAATGACACAGTACACAAGGCAAAGGGAAAGTACATTAGAATTACTGAAACTGGTCTCTGTAGAATTCCAAAAATGTAATTTTCTTTGTCCACAGAAGATGAAACTTGTCTCTCTCTCAGTTTATGACATGAATATCAAGAGGAAACCATGGCATGCATGAACTATTCAGCAACAGTCTTAGCTATCTGCAAAAAAGAAAGGACTATTCAATGTTCTATTATTTTTCTTTTATTAGATGCTTTGTGTCCTAAATGTAAAGTTTCTTTTTCAATCTCAGGAATGAGGCTTCCCCCTCCATTCAGGTGGAAAACAGTCAGTTTATATTTAAAAAATAAACTTGTTTTCAAATTCTGAAAAGACTGTTTTTTAACAACAGGATTTCAGGTCAGAAATCCGGCACTGAATTTTTGCCATGCTATAGGATGATCTGAAACAATTCAATTTGTTAAATGAGCTAACTAAGTTAACCTGACTCCAATGCTGTAATTATTTCCACTTGTGCCTACAGCTGTTTGTATCTATTAGAGATATTGAATCATCTGCTACTATTGCTGTCATAAATATAAAGGGAAGGGTAAACACCTTTAAAATCCCTCCTGGCCAGAGGAAAAACCCTTTCACCTGTAAAGGGCTAAGCAGCTAGGATAACCTTGCTGGCATCTGACCAAAATGACCAATGAGGAGACAAGATACTTTCAAAGCGGGGGGACAAAGGTTCTCTCTGTCTGTGTGTTGTTTTTGCCAGGAACAGAAAAGGAATGGAGTCTTAGAACTTAGTAAGTAATCTAGCTAGATATGTGTTAGATTCTGTTTTGTTTAAATGGCTGATAAAATAGGCTGTGCTGAATGGAATGTATATTCCTGTTGCTGTGTCTTTTTGTAACTTAAGGTTTTTCCTAGAGGGATTCTCTGTTTTGAATCTGATTACCCTGTAAGGTATTTACCATCCTGATTTTACAGAGGTGATTCTTTTTACTTTTTCTTCAATTAAAATTCTTCTTTTAAGAACCTGATTGCTTTTTCATTGTTCTTAAGATCCAAGGGTTTGGGACTGTGTTCACCTATGCAAATTGGTGAGGATTTTTATCAAGCCTTCGCCAGGAAAGGGGTGTAAGGTTTGGGGAGGATTTTGGGGGGGAAAGACATTACCAAGCAGGCTCTTTCCCTGTTATATATTTGTTAGACACTTGGTGGTGGCAGCAATAAAGTCCAAGGGAAAATAAAATAGTTTGTACCTTGGGGAAGTTTTAACCTAAGCTGGTAAAAATAAGCTTAGGGGGTTTTCATGCAGGTCCCCACATCTGTACCCTAGAGTTCAGAGTGGGGAAGGAACCTTGACAGCATCAAACAGGAACTCTGTGGAAGAGGCAGGGATAAAATCCAGTTCTCCAGACCAGCAGTCAACTTTTCAGGGTCACGTCCCACCCTTTACCCTTGTCTGCCCCACCCCCCAGGAGCCGGGGTTGGGAGTGGAGCTGCAGCTTCCTGGTGGAAGGGGGGTGGGGGGAAGACATGGCATGGGGTAGGGGGGCCAAGGCTGGAGTCGCAGCTAAGAGCAGATCTGGGGCTGGGAACAGAGTCACAGCCAGGGGCCGAGGCTGCGGGTAGGACTGCCAACTTTCTAATCACACAAAATTGAACACGCTTGCCCTGCCCCTTCTCAGAAACCCCGCACCCCACTCACTCCATCGCTCACTCTCTCTCCCCCACCCTTACTCACTTTCACCGGGCTGGGGCAGAGGGTTGGGGTGTGGAAGGGGGTGGGGGCTCTGGGGTGGGGCCAGGGATGAGGGGTTTGGAGTGCACAAGGGGGCTCTGGGCTGGGGCAGGGGTTGGGGTGTGGGAGAGGGTTTGAGGTATGCGCTTACCTCAGGTGACTCCTGGAAGCAGCCGGCATGTCTGGCTCCTATGCGGAGGGGCCAGGGAGCTCTGTGTGCTGCCGTTGCCCACAGGCACCGCCCCCACAGCTCCCAGTGGCCAGGGTTCCCCGTCAAAGGGAGCTGTGGAGCCAATGCTCCTGTTGGGGGCAGCACACAGAGCCCTTGTGGCCACTCCTGCAACTAGGAGCCGGACACACTGGCTGCTTCTGGGAGCTGCGTAGAGCCAGGACAGGCAGGGAGCTTGCCTTAGCTCCGCTGCACTGCCGACCGAACTTCTAGCAGCCTGGTCAGCATTGCGGAGTCCCTTTTCAACTGGGTATTCCAGTCAAAAAACAGCCACCTGGAAACCGTATCTGGGGGTGGGGCTGGGGCCGAGCTGGAGCCGTGGCCAGGCAGTGATAGGGGCTGGCAGTCAGGGCCACAGCCAGGTGCAGAGCTGTGGCCAGGCCACGGTTGGGGCCAGGCACAGGGTCAGAGCAGAGCTGGGGGTGGAGTGGGGCTGGGTGGTGCTTCCTTCCCTCCCCCTGTGGAGGTTGGCCTGGGTCCTGCAACACCCCCCAAATGTTCCTCTGCACCCCCCTTAAGATGTCATGCCCCACAGTTTGGGGACCACTGGCATAGGAAGTGGTTTGGATTTTTGTTATGCAGAAGGTAGCAGATGATTTTGGCTCTTGTGAGGAATGGATACATCTCCTTCCTCTCTCCCCCCTATTGTGGACAGGGATGGAAGTGACTTGACACTCTTTGAGGAGGCTTCTTTAGTTCCTCACACCAGTAATAGCTGCTCCACTTCCCCCAGCCCAATACCCACTACTGCTCCACACACTGATTAAGTACTTTCACTAAATGTGTCTGCTAACATGACGAGTAGGTAATGTTGATATTTAAGTTGACATAATTAAGCTTCAGTGTTAACAACAAATTGAGATGATGGGTGAGCATTACCGAAGGCCTGGATTCTTCACCTCTCAATGTCATTATTTCAGGCTGTTTGCAAAGCCAGAAAGACAATACTTCATTCACTACGTTGAGCAGGCTAATCTTTAAGACAATCAGTACCATAAACTTGTATTTTTAAATGAACATATCTGTAAAATTCTGTAGAGAAGAGTGGGTTCTGCAGAAAATTCAGTGTCTTTAGAGCCAGAACATGGCTTCCTGATTATTTGTAGTGTTTTCTATGATCTCCTGAATCCTTTTCAAATTGCTCCAACTTCAACAGCATTGGAACAGCTCTAGGAGCTAGAATCAGAAGAACTAATAATTTTGTGTAATAAGTGAGAAAAGTTCACTGACATCTTGCTGGAGAATGTCAGTAGGCCAGAGGGTAAGAGAACACACTCCAGGGTGGCATTTTGGGACAAGCACCTCATCATTAGAAATCAGAGATGCTGGATTCTAAAAACCACACACCCTGCCTGCCTGGTGTGGTTGCTGACTTGGTTCTGTGGGGACACTTGTATAAGGAGGGTTATTGGGACAGTTAAGAAACAAATTTCAAAGTTCAAGGAAGAATCCAGGCCTTTGGTAATGCTCAGACTTGTTATTTATTTCCTGAATGTTTTTACACATAATTTAGTGTCAGGCCCTCTCTGTGGCAAGCATTCTCCTTTTCAGAGCTACCTCAGCTTCTCACACATTGCCTGCCACCTCCCTCCTTGAAATGCCAGCACATACACAGAAATGTTAGGATAAAAGACAGTTACAGAGTTCACTTTATAACATCTCTACTACTGACAGGTTTTTGTTGCTGAGCAGTTGCCTCCATGCTGCCTAGTGACACGCTGGTTATAAAGCACATTGTTTTGCAAGTGCTATCAACAGTAAATCACTGTCATATACAGCGGTGTTGTAACCTTGTTAGTCCCAATCATCGTGTCAGTTCCCAATATCTCAGTCACACTCCGAACTTGTGAGGTTCCCTCCCCCATGTTGTCATTTCTTAAATCTTATTTTAATCAGGGAAATGATCCATCTTTCAAGCTGCTTAATTTAATAGTCAACAGAACGCTTCCTTCTGATGAGAAGGTGCCAAGAGTTACACTGTATGAGGCAAAATGTATGGCTTTTTTCCATCCCTCCATAACAAGTATCTCAGAGGGGTAGTGTATATGTGTATAACAGCTCTCCGATACTAGTACTGAGCGCTACAAACAAGGGAACAGCAAGTTTTAGTTACCCTTTGTAATGGTCCTCATTAGCAGTTTGGTTGGGAAGCATAGCCTACTGGTCAAGGCTTCAACCCATGACCGGCAGGGGGATGGGCGGGTTGTTGGTAGGGGAGCCTGGGCTCTCCCGCTCCACTGGACTCCAACCCAGGGCCCTATGGGCTACCAGTGGTCTGGCAACCGAGGCTGCTGTCCCTGGGCCGCTTCCTATTTTCCCTACCCTGAGTCAGCTTAGTCCAAGGCTTTCCCCTGCTGGGGGAGTCCAAACAAAGAAAATAAGGGGGGATTACCAATGTCCAGGGTCCACATAGAAGGGAGAGAGAGGTACTTCCCGCTCCGATTGTTTCTGGGGTGGGTCCTCCCTTCCTTCAGGGAGGGCCCTTTTGGGGCAATTGTATCAGAGACTTCAGCCTTTCCTCTTCTCTGCACTGCAGGCCTGCTCTCTTCCAAGTCTACCCCCAAATGAGCTAATTCCCTGTTTTTTAATTCCTCCATCAGATGGAGCATTTGGGCTGTCTGGGCCCAAAATAATCCCTCAACCCCTTTTTGCCCACTGTGGGGTTTGTTCACCCCATCACACCCGTTTTATTTATCTTAGGGGTTTTACTTCCCAAACAAAACCTCATTATTTTATTCTGTTTTCTTACTAACAAGCAATTCCTATTGTTAACTTGAATAAACAGCGGAAGAAATGTGTGTGTTACAATACCCCCCCCAAAAATTTAACAAATATAATATTTCATAAAATATGAATTTAAAATCCATTTGCTTTCCCATACAAAAGAGTAAACAGACATTAGTGTCTAAAAATCCAAGTAAGGAACTGTGAATAAGTAGACAATATCTACTTCATGAGTGCACTTGAGAGGAAAGCATGTAATTTGATTTGTACTGCATAATTTCTTTTGTATTATTTTATTTTATACTTTAAATGACCTCATTTTGCTTGATGTGTTTTGCAGTCTCAGTGTCTTACTCTTCTGTAGGACCATCTAGCTTAGGTTTTTCTTGAGCAGTCATTGCCATCATATCTAAGTAATTCCTGCAAGGTGCTGAGCGCCCTCGCCTTCCACTGAATCAGGCCATATATGGCTAGTACCTTAGACCTTGTGATGTTGGGAACACCTGGTGCAAGTGAAAATGTTCATCTAACAGACTAGTTTAGCAAGAGAACATGCTGGTGTTTTACAATTCATCTACCTCATACTGTACACTTCTGCATCTGCGGAGTGCTTACATTTTTCTAGCTGGAAATGATAGCTGCATGATCTGCAAAGGAAACAAAGTGTGAAATAAAGATGAGTGCTGAGTAAATGCAGATGTTTTACAGTTACACAGAAAGCGTGGGAGAGAAAGAACACTTAGCTAAACCTCTAGTGGTCAGCTAAGGAATGTAAATTGCAATATTTCAGATAAAATAGGATAATGAGCTCAGATCACCTGTTGGTTTTATGCTTACACGGACTATCAGTATTACAAATAGACTAATAAATAAGGAAGAAATACATAACTTCTGAAACACTGGGAGGATCCGCTGTAATTGACTGAATATCAGCAAACATGGAAAAGACCCAGATACTGTCCAGAGCAGCTACATCCTTATCCTTAAAGCCCAATCCAGCTGAGTACTGAACACCCTCAACTCTCACAAAAGTCAGTGAGTATCGTGCATGTTCAGCATCTTGCAGAAGGTGCTCTGTATCTCACAGAATCAGCCCCCTAATGTGCAATACCACCAGAGGGAACCACTGCAACGATCTATATAAATGGTACTTACACCTGCCCTGGCTAGAAAAAGAGACACTCTCTCACTCGGGGTCAGATAGTTGCTGGAGAGGCTGTGGTTTGAGGCTCCTTCAAACAGGTAGTATAGGTTGGGGGATAATGTACATGAGGTAACAAGAGTTCTGAGCCAAGATTAGTCACTCTCTAAGTACAGACATTAGTAGGTTAGGGCAAAGGGAGGACAAGGGTTACTGCTGGGATTCTTAATGGAGCCAAAGGGAGTCAGGCCCCCAACTCGCAATGGTTTTCAATGGAAATTAGGTCCCAGATTTTCAAAGGTATGTAAGTGCCTATGTCCTATTGAATCCATGGGAGTTAGGTGCCTAAATATCTTTGAGGACCTGGGCCTATGTGCAAATCTTCGCCGGTAAAGTCTGCAGATGATACTAGGATTGGTGGGATAGTAAAATAATGAGGAGGACAGGATATTGTTTTGGAGTAATCTGACTTGCCTCGTTAAATGGTTACAATCCAACAAAATGCACTTTACTACAGCAAGTGCAATGTAATACATATGAGAACGAAGACAGCAGGTTACCTACAGGTTGGGAGGTGACTCAGAAAAGGATCTTAGGGGATCATCATAGATAATCGTCTCAACACGAGCTCTCAAAGCAGTGCTGTGGCAAAAAGAGCTCCTTGGACATATGAAAAGGAGAATATCAAGTAGAAAAGCAGGGAAGTGATCTTGTATCTCTAAACAGCATGGTAAGGCCTCTGCTAGAATACTGTGTCCAGTTCTGGTGCCCGCACTTCAAAAGGATGTGGAAATATTGGACAGAGTTCAAAGGAGGGCCAAAGGAATGATCCAGGGACCAGAAAACAAGCCTTCTGATGTGAGGCTGAAGGAGCTCAACTTATTCAGTTTATCGAATAGCACAGGGGTGGCCAACCTGAGCCTGAGAAGGAGCCAGAATTTACCAATGTGCATTGCCAAAGAGCCACAGTAACACATCAGCAGCCCCCCACTCAGCTCCCTCCTGCCCAATGTCTCCCACCCACCAGCAGCACCGCCAATCAATACCTAGCCCTCCATCCCTGTGCCTCCCGCTTGCCGCGATCAGCTGATTTGTGGTGTGCAGGGAGGAGGAGGAGCAAGGGCACGGGGGACTCAGGGGAAGGGGCGGGGGCCTTGGGGGAAGGAGTGGGGCGGGGCTGGGGCCTGGGGCCGAGCCATGGGTTGAGCAGTGAACACCCTGTCGCACATTGGAAAGTTGGCGCCTGTAGCTCCAGCCTATGCAAGGAGCCACCATATTAACCTCTGAAGAGCTGCATGTGGCTCTGGAGCCACAGGTTGTCCACCCCTGGAACAGCAGGTTGAGAGGTGACTTGATCACTATGCCTAGGTACTTACACATGGAAAAGCTATCTGACGGGGGGTGGAGGGGAGAGCTCTTCAATCTTGCTGACAAAAGCAAAACAAGAGTCAATGGCTGGAAGTTAAAATTGGACAAATTCAACCTTGAAATCAGATGAAATTTCCTAGCAGCGAGGGTAATCAACTACTCGAGTAGTTTACTGGGGGAGGTGGTGAACTAACTATCACTAGTAGCCTTTTTTGAAAGATATGCTTTAATCCAGCTTCTGAGAGAAGTTCTGTGGCCCGTGTGTGTAAGGGTTGGACTAGATGGCCATGGTGATCCCTTTGGACCTTGAAATCTGTAAATCTGTTACTCCCCTGTTCACCCCCTTCCTTTGTGGGCCTCGGGGAGAACACTGCCCTCAGCTTGCTCATAATACTTGTAGCACTGAACGACTGTAATCTAAACTCATGCTTCAGGGCTTCAGCAAGTCACCTGCAGGGGTCAAGAAGAATTTTTTCCCTCCCACCAATGCACAATTATAATTTGGGACTGAGGGTTTGGTTTTGTTCCTCTGAAGCACTGGAGATCTGCCACACTGCTAGAGACAGGCTACCTGATGAGGTAGACCGGTGTTCTGACGTGGTACAGAGAATCCCCTTGTTTTAGATAGCTGGTCGGTGTGTCATGCTCACATGTTCAGCATCCAACTGATTTGGGGCTAGGAAAGAATTTTCCCCCAGGTCAGATTGGCAGGGATCTTGAGGGTTTCTCACCTTCCTTTGCAGCATGGGGTGCAGATCGCCTGGTGGGATCATCTGGCTATATCTCACCTAATCAATTCCCTGCCATTGCAGGGGCCTTCAGCACTGGTGTCACATAAGTCCCTCCTGTTCTCTGTGGCACACAGCAATTTAGCTTCCTGAGGACTGAAATGTTTTCGTTTATCTGAAGTCACTGGGGGTATTTGGGTGAAAATTGATGGCCTGTGATATGCAGGAGGTCAGACTAGATGATCTAATGGTCCTGTCTGGCCTTACATTAGTGGTGGGCAACCTGCAGCCCATCAGGGCAATCCGCTGGCGGGCCGTGAGACAATGTAAACATTGACTGTCCGCAGGCACGGCTGCCCACAGCTCCCAGTGGCCATGGTTCGCTGTTCCCGGCCATTGGGAGCTGCAGGAAGCAACAGCCAGCATGCCCCTGCGGCCTGCGCCACTTCCTACAGCTCCCATTGGCCAGGAACAGTGAACCGCGGCCACTGGGAGCTGTGGGCGGCCATGCCTCTGGACTGTCAATGTAAACACCACTGTCCACCACTGCCTTACACTCTATGAAACTCCCTTAGGTCCCCTTGAAAGTCCCAACCCACAGCAAAAAGATATCTTTGGTAGTTCTATTTATTTTATTTACTATGAGGTTACAAAAGTTCCCCCATCTTTTGTCTGGACTTTCTGTCAATGATAATTGGTGGCTATTTTATATTAGCCATGTACCCTATTGTTGGTCACTCTTTGTTAGGCAATATTATAAATATGCAGCTCATACTAAAAACCACTGTACATGCCGAAACTGCAGCCACATTCTTACAATGTGGACTGCCTGATAACAATGGAATCGGGGAAACGCATTTCAGTTACGCGTACAGTGTAGTGTTGAATGCCCGCACTCTGTTTGCATGTAAATCTTGGAGGATTTTCAGATAAACAGTATTCTGCACACGTAGGGCCAGTTGCTCCCTCCACCTCACTGGGTGCTATGGACTCTGTGTAGTTGTGCTGTACAAGGTGAAAAGCAGTTCTTGAGGTGGCTAGATAGACGTCTCCCTGAACTCTGTCACACTTGGACAATTTGAGGCAGGCCAAGGGTGAGGCGGGAAAAGGAACTAACTGGCTTTCATGCCACTCCATGGCCTAGTGGTGTTAGGAGTGGAAATTCACCTGCACCCAGCCAAGCTATTCTGGCTAGACACTGGGGAGAAGATTTTATAGATGCTACCAGAATTTCCTGTGCTATCCTAGGGGATCAAAGAAAATAATGAAAACACAATAAAGGTCAGTCCAACCTAGAGGTCGAACACTGACTAGATGGCAGGACATTGTTCACAGGGACATGATCAGGCGGGGCTTAATGAAGGAACAAGCCATGGACAGGAATGAATGGCAACGATATACCACTCCCTGTGTATACAAAGTTTTTCTGGGATGAAAGACCAGAATTTACTGATGAATGTTCCTCTGAATTCTCCTACACAATGGTCATGCAACTAGTAACACCCAATATTTCAATTTTGGCCACTTACTGCAACTGGCCTTTTCTCTGTTGGGTTCTATTGTATCCTGTAACCTCACTGCCCAAATATTGCTCTTACCCTTTCATGCTCTGCATAGCACCAGGTCACTCTTTTTATTATCTCAGGGTTTACTGCTGCCTACTCACAGCTGAATCTGTCTCTTCCTTTGCCAGAGCATAAAGAAAGCACCTTCTCCCTCTGTGCCATCCTCCTACCTGCCACTATCCGCATATATATTTAAGCAACCAAATCAGAGGAACCTCCTGAGATGTCTATTCCACATACGATGATCTGACACAATCTGGCCTATATCTGAGTAGCTGCCATACTCTAGTATTCATAGTCAAGTCATTTTCCATTACAGCAATATATTTCCTTTTCACACAACTGTTCCCTCCAAACACAACTTGCCACAGGTACCAGTCCCACCTCCTCACTATCAATGGCCATTTTCTGACATTCTACATTTTTTCCATTTTTCTCCCTTCTGTTCAAGGCCTTAACTTTGGTCCCTTGAAAGATGAGGAGATCAGACAGTAATACAGCTACTGCAGCTTTTTCCTAAGGACACTTCTTCTCTCCTGGATTCTGTAAATCCTTCTGCTTTTCATCCTCACTTTAGTTTCCTTGTACTCCTCTGACCTGCTGTAACTTGCAGCTTTTTTTCAAGGTTTCCACTTTCCTGCCTTCACTTTCTGCTTCCAGTCGCACCCTTGAAATGGGCAGCAATTACTAAAGGAATCCACATTTATCTCTGAACTCCTCCCCATCACCACTTTTCATAAGGGAAAAGAATGTATTTATCTCTGAACTCCCCCCCGCCCCCCCCCACACACACTTTGATTTCCTGCAGCCAGATTCTATAACTGGCTGCAGGAAATTCATCCCTTCCCCATTCCCCTGCTATTCCCAGGTGGGAAATGTGGTTGTGGGGGTGGAAGGTGAGGCATCACCTCTCAGGAGCAAGAGTTCCAGAGAGGTACTACAGTGGTCAGTAGTTGTGGGGGTGAGAGCACAGCTGGATGGGAAAACCAGGATGTTTCTGAAAGTACTTGGGTAATCTGTGATTATTAGAAAACCAAATCAAAGTGAGCAATTTACAGGCTGAGTTTGAAAAGAGCAAGACTGGCAACATGGAGGAGAGTGTAATCAGAGTCCCTACTCCACTGCTACACACCTGGAGGATCTTGCCTGAGCAGTGCTAATCTTCCCTAGGCTAGTTACATCAGCTTTAAGGACCAATTTACATTGGTGCTGTGGCATCAGAGAATCTGGCCCATTCCATTTACCTGGAGTGCCACACTGAGGGTGGCTAATAACCTCATTTTTGAGGTTAACTCCGTACACAGGAACACATTTATTCAAGCAACCCAGTATTATTTCCTTTTTACAGCCCTTTTTTTAAAGTTGCATTCCTAGTTTTTTTTTTGGTCCCCAGCACTTTCTGTACCTTACATTTCTATGCACTAAATTGCTTAAACCACAATGCTGCTCACCAGTCTCCTCCTCCTTTATATTGTCTGCCCCACTTTCACATCTCCAGTTTTATATTATAATGAAAAATTCATCATCTTGCTGCATGTTCCATCTAATGAAATGAGCAGAACTGGTTCTCATGTGCATCCTTTAGGCATTTCATTAGTCTTCTATATCACTCCCTAACTACTAGCACTGACAAGTACCCTCTGTCTTTGAGATCTAAGTGATTCTTTACCCTCTCAAGTGCTTCATACTTATACCTAAGGCTACGACTTAGGTCACGGTATTTTTAGTAAAAGTCACGGACAGGTCACCGGCAAAGTCACAGGATGGTGACCTGTCCATGACTTTTACTAAAAATGGCCCTAACTAAATCTTAGGTGCTGGAAGGGTGGTGGGGGGAGCCGCTTCCAGGGATGCTGCTGATCCTGGGTGGGGCACTCTGGGCCCCGCCACTGCTGGCATGGGGTAGGGGCAGCCTGGGGCCCCCTGCCACTGCTGCTGAGGAGGGGGCGGCGGCGGCCCAGGGTCCCCCTGTTATGGGTCGGATCACAGAAACCCCCTTTGGGACTGCCATCTGATGTACCGAGACGAACTCTGAGCCCGTTTTCCCTGGCAGCTTGGGACTTCAGTGCCCTGCCTGGTTTGAGCCAGACATGCTAGCCTGCTACAAACACAGACCCAGGTCTGAACAACGTCCCCCAAAAGCTGCAGGCTTAACTGAAAACAGACTAGCCTCCTTCTAGTCTAGGCCCAATCCTTTCCCCGGTACAGTCTGTGCTCTAGCTCAGGCGGTAGCTAGGGGACTTCTCATGACTGCAGCCCCCTTTGTTCTGTTCCACCCCTTATAGATCTTTCGCACAAGGCGGGAATCCTTTGTCCCTCTCTAGGTTCCCACCCCTCCTTCTAAATGGAAAAGCACCAGGTTAAAAATGGATTCCAGTTCAGGTGATATGATCACATGGCACTGTAAGACTTCATTACCCACTTGCCAGCACACAGGTATACCGAAAGACTTACAAGTAAACAGAGCCATCCACAGTCAATTGTTCTGGTTAATGGCAGGCATCAAAATTCCAAGCCACTATTAATGGCCCACACTTTGCATAATTACAATAGGACCTCAGAGTTATATTTCATATTTCTAGTTGCAGATACAAGAATGATACATACATACAAATAGGATGACCACACTCAGTAGATTATAAGCTTTGTAATGATACCTTATAAGAGACCTTTTGAAGGAAGCGTATTCCAGTTACATTATATTCACACTCATAAGCATATTTTCATAAAATCATATAAAGTGCAACGTCACACTCCCCCCTACCCCCCTTAGGCCACTGGGGAGGGGTGGTGGCCTGGGGTCCCCCCGCTGCCGCTGCTCCGGGGGCAGCCCTGGGTGCCGCTGCTGCTCCTCGACTGCTGCTCTGGGGCAGTGCCCTGGATCAGATGCCTGGGGCCGCCCGAGCAGCGGCTGATGTGGCTGGCCCTGGGGTTGCCCCAGCTGGTCGGGCGGCCCTGGGGTCGTCCCAGCTGGTCGCTGGTCGGGCGGCCCTGGGGTTGCCCCAGCTGGTTGGGCGGCCCTCGGGGCAGCCACAGCAGAAGTCATGGAGGTCCCAGAAAGTCACAGAATCCGTGACTACTGTGAAAGACTAGCAGTCTTAGTTATACCATACATGATAGCTTTGCAGAGAAGCAAAGTTTCCTGAAGCAAAATTACAAAAAACTGAAGTCAAAGTAAATCAAGCCCATACGCACTTCTTTAAAAATCCTATCAGATTTGTTAGGCATGATCTTCCTTGGATGAATCCATTCTCAAATAAGCATACAGATTTTGACATAGAACTCCTTGTTTTTAGAAGAACCTCATCTCCGCTTCTGATTTTCCACCTGGAAATAGTTACCGGTGCAATGCTTCATACAGTTATCATTATAGCTACATTTTATAGCATGTAGAAATCGGGTAGCGACTGCGTCCTATAAATTGTGGGTGCACTTTATTTGCAACCACAGTATTGTACCCACAATTATTTTCAGGCATTATCAAGGTGCAAAATCAAGGCTGCTTTTCACAATCAGGACTTGATTATCCATATTCTGATTGACCAACTGGGCATTTTTGGAAATGTCACAGCAATGACCTTATCACTGTTGAGATATGTAAATGAACTGAAAATTGCTAGTAGTAGGCCTTACTTGCAAACCTCCACCTCTGCCCCTTTCACAAATACTAAAGACATTTTGATCTGGTCATCAAAAGCCTTTCAATTTAGTTTAGAAAGCTTTTCAGTCAGCAAACTCTTTCCCTCCATACTTATTATGGAAGATGAAATTAACTTGTTCTCTCTGCTCACTGCTTTATTCATGAGTGTCACCTTCTTACCATCTGTACTTACTTTTTTATGAACTAGTGCAAATAGGATGTGACTTTACTACTACCACACAGGGTGTGTGTGAGCAGAAAATAATGTTTGTCTATGTCCTTAATAAATAATGAGCGATGCTTTCTTTACTTCAGAGCAGTGGATTGAAAAGAAGAGATGTTTGGAGTCAAATTTCCACAGTCTTATGATTTGTTTGTACAAATAGTGTGCACACATACTCATTTGGACATAGACTGGGTAACTGGACAACTGTCTGCTCAAATACTGCTGTATGTGATCAATATCGGTTTTGCATGTTTAAGTGGATGTAGGCACACACACTGGAGGTCTTTTGAAATCTAGCCTTTGGAGTCCAGAGGACACTGTAAGATACTGTTTGATGGTGCCTGATTAATCATATCACTTGATTCATTTAAAACTAAACTAGACAAAGAATTATATTGTCCCAGTGCTGCATGGCAAGGAGATGGACAAGATGGCCCAATAGGTATTTTCAGATTAATTTCCACAATTCTAAGTCAGCCTGTTTTACTGATGTTTGTTCCTTGTTTTATTGTAACTTTTTCCAAATAATTTCTTACTCTCTAGTGACACGCTCCTTTAATTTCAGCCCATTTTCTTTTTGCTTACATTTGCCACACCTCATTGCTTAATTCTTCCAGTCCAGCGTCTGCAACAGGTGCTTTAAACCTTGCCCACCTCTATCCACCTCAGTAACTAACTTCCAAATCTGTTTTGCTATTGCTAGTTTCCTTTTTGCTAGATGGCAGATAATGTACTGTAAGTCTAAGGGTTATAAATTCTCGCTCAGCACTTTTCATCTCCCTTGTGTGTCCTAACCTTCCACTGATTTACCTCATTTGGTTTCACTTGGCTCTTCCCAAATTCTTTTGAAATTTGCTATGCTGAAATTCAACATCCTTATTTGGTCTCACAGTGGTAGTAATTGTAACTCTAATTAGACTATGATAAATATAGACATCTCTACTTAGTCTTGACTAATCTGATCCTGTCACTCAACACCTAGAAGTATATTTTGAGCATAGTGTAAAGCTACGACTCTGTCACAGAGGTCACAGATTCTGTGATTTTAACATGTCTGCAAGTTCTTTGGCTTCAACTTCAGCCCTGGGCAGTGGGGCGTGGATTTGGGCTTCTGCCCCAGGCAGCGGGGCTCAGGATTCGGCTTCAGCGTGATTTATTGCCCATGTCCTGTCCGTGGCTTTTAATAAAAATATACATGCCAAAATCGTTGCCTTATGTACAAACCACACAACCTTAGTTGGAAATTGTTTCTTTCCTTCATACTTTGTGGAAGGAAGCACTTGTCCTATTCAAAGAATACAGACATTTCTTAGTTTATTCCTCTGACTTCAGATTTCTTACTACATGTCAGGTACTTTGTTTGAAATCACCCCTTACTACTGGTTTGCTGCTTTCCACAAACTACTTTGATCTCTGTTATCTTCTTCTCTATATGTTGCTCCTTCTTGTCAGTCTATAGCAGATTCCTTTGATAAACCTATTCTTCTATTATAATCACCTTTAGTTATAGCCATAAGAATCCAACCTTCAGTGGAGATCTGTACAGATTTGTACTAGATGCACAAAAAACTCAGGGAGGTTGTAGATTCTGGTCATTGGATGCTTGTATGAACAGGTTAGACAAACATCTGTCAGGGGTGGTTTTACGTGTATTGAATCCTGCCACAGCACAGGGGGTGGGGGTGGGGGCTAGACGACCTCTCAAGGTCCCCTTCCAGCCCAACAGTTTTACGAATCTACAAAAATCTTGTGTGATTGCTAGCACTTGTACTCGCCTTTGTTTAAGGACTTTTTAATGGGTATTTTGCTACAATACTTGCACTGAAAATTAATAGGCATCTCCCAATTTCCCACAAACTGTTAAACATAAAACCAACCATGCGGCCACAGATCTGTGGGATAACAAACGCCCCAGAGTTGGCAGATCTCAGCCAACTAGACTGAACTACTTTCCCTTCACACTGTGATCTGTCTCCTCTGGAGCCAAATCAGCATACTTGTGGAGCATGGGGCTCCCTTCAAGATGGTTCACAGAGAATAAAGTGACTTAGTAATAGCTTCAAGAAGCATCAAAGTCTGCAACTTTAACTGTATGAGGTAAACAAAACATGACAATGTATTTTCTCCCTGTTTCCTACTGAGACTTAATCCCCTACTATGGCCTCGCTTCTCAGTGTGATCTATCAGCTGTGCAGATCTTTTAGAGAGGGGAATCAAGCAGGTATGCCAAAGAAAGACCATCCCATGCAGCTGCCTTTCCCCTCTGTACTGCCCATCATGGCTTTTCCCATGATTTTGCCTCACTCATTAACGCACAACTGAGAGAGGGGAAAGCACATGGGCTTTTGTCATGTCTCCTGCCTCTGTTTACAGATACCTTAGAAACATAAATCCTTTCTCAAGATTTGGCCCAAAGTCTTAGTAGTTCAGTTCTTAATGTTTCCTCTTTATTCCTCTCTAAACCTTATGTATGTTATTTGCTTCAGAGCTTACAGTGCCCTTGTACTTGGAGAAGTGACTATACAAATGACATCATGGGGCTCCATGTTTAGGATGTCTCAATGATTTCCAGATCACTCATTCACTCAGTTTACAAGGACAGATTTTTTTTTCTAACTTCAAGCTCAGCAAACTCAGCCTGGGATCCGAAGGTCAAACTGGAACTGTCCTGGCTCATGAATCATCAATAAAATTCAGCAAGCCAAATGCTGCCCCCATTGCCCTCCAAATATGTTTTCAGTTACACCTGTGTGATTCTTCTGCCTTCAGTGGGAGTGTAATTTGAAGGCAAATGGGAATGCACAGATGGCCCTGAAATAAAGTACAAGGCAGAACAGAACCCAGCACACTCTCCCAACTCAGCTGTGTTGTGTCTCCAGGGAAGACCATGGTAAAAATTTACCTTTGTCACTAAAATAAGCATATATGGCTCTGCATGCACACAGGAAGCAGACTTGTAAAGCCAGACAGTGCCATTTTTTATATAGTCACTTTTTAGAGTAAAACTACCACATGTTATTTCCCACTTATTCACTCACATGCTCTCTGTAGGCATTTTGGTTACCCAATCTCTTTTCCTCTTTCCATTACCTTACTTTTCCCGCAACAATCACCTGCACTTTGCAGCCAACATTTAGCTGCAGTCTAATCTGCCTGTATCACTCCACAGAGTGCAAAAAAAGATTTCCAGTTGTCTATACACCTAACACATACATCAATTTTTCAGCCAGGCATTTCAGTTTTTAATCTTCACTTACCTCTCTTTGCCATGAATGCTTGTGGTAACACTAAGAAAAATACTCCAGGGGCCTGTTTTTTTTCTTTATATGTTTGAAGGTTAACCTTTACCTTTCTTATTCTAAATTCGGTTCCAACCAAGAGCATGGCTAGTGACTTTCTGGAAGCTTGTCCATCTGTAATACTGATTGTCATATTGCACTATTTTCAAACTTAAGCCCCAATCCTGCTGTTCCTCTGAATCCTGCAAGGATTTATGTACTTCAATAGTCCCATCACAGCTATAATTTAGGCCTGCATCCTTTAACAACTTGTGTAAGATCAAGCACATGTAAAAATCTTTAGCGGATCTACGCCTAATCCCATCCATTATAGAACCTCAATCAAAAATTAAAGAAAAGGAAAGAGAAAGAAACAGCACACATTCCCCCAGTGTGAAAATAGCCAGCCAGTTGAAAGTGACCTGCAGACAGAAAACCGTGGGTTTCGTGCCCTCGTTGCTTCTTTGTAACGTTTAAAGATTGAGGTGGGTTTTATGTTTTTTTCTTGGATTTTGCCTTGAAAATAACAGGAATGCCAAGTTTAATCTTTCCCTGTTTTTGCTGGAGTGGGAACTTTTGCTGCCTTTAAGGGGCAGGATATTGAACCTTTCACAAAACACTTTTCTCCTATATCTTTGGCAAAGGTTTGAGTTAAATGCACGTTTTAACCAACCTGAATAAAAATCCCTTCTGATATCCATTGCTCAGTCTTCATCTCCTTGATACTTATGCATAGACAATCCCGGAAGTTGCATAGACAATCCAGGAAGTTTTTGGAAAGCGTAGGGGACAATTTCCTGGCGCAAGTGCTAGAGGAGCCAACTAGGGGGGGCGCTTTTCTTGACCTGCTGCTCACAAACCGGGTAGAATTAGTGGGGGAAGCAAAAGTGGATGGGAATCTGGGAGGCAGTGACCATGAGTTGGTTGAGTTCAGGATCCTGACGCAGGGAAGAAAGGTAAGCAGCAGGATACGGACCCTGGACTTCAGGAAAGCAGACTTCGACTCCCTCAGGGAACGGATGGCCAGGATCCCCTGGGGGACTAACATGAAGGGGAAAGGAGTCCAGAAGAGCTGGCTGTATTTCAAGGAATCCCTGTTGAGGTTACAGGGACAAACCATCCCAATGAGTCGAAATAATAGTAAATATGGCAGGCGACCAGCTTGGCTTAATGGTGAAATCCTAGCGGATCTTAAACATAAAAAAGAAGCTTACAAGAAGTGGAAGGTTGGACATATGACCAGGGAAGAGTATAAAAATATTGCTCGGGCATGTAGGAATGATATCAGGAGGGCCAAATCGCACCTGGAGCTGCAGCTAGCCAGAGATGTCAAGAGTAAGAAGAAGGGTTTCTTCAGGTATGTTGGCAACAAGAAGAAAGCCAAGGAATGTGTGGGCCCCTTACTGAATGAGGGAGGCAACCTAGTGACAGAGGATGTGGAAAAAGCTAATGTACTCAATGCTTTTTTTGCCTCTGTCTTCACTATCAAAGTCAGCTCCCAGACTGCTGCCCTGGGCATGACAAAATGGGGAAGAGATGGCCAGCCCTCTGTGGAGATAGAGGAGGTTAGGGACTATTTAGAAAAGCTGGACATGCACAAGTCCATGGGGCCGGACGAGTTGCATCCGAGAGTGCTGAAGGAATTGGCGGCTGTGATTGCAGAGCCATTGGCCATTATCTTTGAAAACTCGTGGAGAACGGGGGAAGTCCCGGATGACTGGAAAAAGGCTAATGTAGTGCCAATCTTTAAAAAAGGGAAGAAGGAGGATCCTGGGAATTACAGGCCAGTCAGCCTCACCTCAGTCCCTGGAAAAATCATGGAGCAGGTCCTCAAAGAATCAATCCTGAAGCACTTGCATGAGAGGAAAGTGATCAGGAACGGTCAGCATGGATTCACCAAGGGAAGGTCATGCCTGACTAATCTAATCGCCTTTTATGATGAGATTACTGGTTCTGTGGATGAACGGAAAGCAGTGGATGTATTGTTTCTTGACTTTAGCAAAGCTTTTGACACGGTCTCCCACAGTATTCTTGTCAGCAAGTTAAGGAAGTATGGGCTGGATGAATGCACTATAAGGTGGGTAGAAAGCTGGCTAGATTGTCGGACTCAATGGGTAGTGATCAATGGCTCCATGTCTAGTTGGCAGCCGGTGTCAAGTGGAGTGCCCCAGGGGTTGGTCCTGGGGCCGGTTTTGTTCAATATCTTCATAAATGATCTGGAGGATGGTGTAGATTGCACTCTCAGCAAATTTGCGGATGATACTAAACTGGGAGGAGTGGTAGATACGCTGGAGGGGAGGGATACAGAAGGACCTAGACAAATTGGAGGATTGGGCCAAAAGAAATCTGATGAGGTTCAATAAGGATAAGTGCAGGGTCCTGCACTTAGGACGGAAGAATCCAATGCACCGCTACAGACTAGGGGCCGAATGGCTAGGCAGCAGTTCTGCGGAAAAGGACCTAGGGGTGACAGTGGATGAGAAGCTGGATATGAGTCAGCAGTGTGCCCTTGTTGCCAAGAAGGCCAATGGCATTTTGGGATGTATAAGTAGGGGCATAGCGAGCAGATCGAGGGACGTGATCGTTCCCCTCTATTCGACATTGGTGAGGCCTCATCTGGAGTACTGTGTCCAGTTTTGGGCCCCACACTACAAGAAGGATGTGGATAAATTGGAGAGAGTCCAGCGAAGGGCAACAAAAATGATTAGGGGTCTAGAACACATGACTTATGAGGAGAGGCTGAGGGAGCTGGGATTGTTTAGTCTGCAGAAGAGAAGAATGAGGGGGGATTTGATAGCTGCTTTCAACTACCTGAAAGGGGGTTCCAAAGAGGATGGCTCTAAACTGTTCTCAATGGTAGCAGATGACAGAACGAGGAGTAATGGTCTCAAGTTGCAGTGGGGGAGGTTTAGATTGGATATTAGGAAAAACTTTTTCACTAAGAGGGTGGTGAAACACTGGAATGCGTTACCTAGGGAGGTGGTAGAATCTCCTTCCTTAGAGGTTTTTAAGGTCAGGCTTGACAAAGCCCTGGCTGGGATGATTTAACTGGGAATTGGTCCTGCTTCGAGCAGGGGGTTGGACTAGATGACCTTCTGGGGTCCCTTCCAACCCTGATATTCTATGATTCTATGATTAGGGCTCCATGTCGGTCATGGAGGTCTTGGAAGTCATGGATTCCATGACCTTACACGACCTCTGTGACTCCTGCAGCGGCCAGTGTGGCTGACCCCAGGGCCACCTAAAGAGCTGTCTCCCAGGCCAGCTGCTCAAGTGGCCCCAGGGACAGCCACACTGGCTGCTGCTGGAGTGGCCCTGGGGCCAGCTGGACCAGCCACTGCTCGGGCAGCCCTGTTCAGCTGGCCCAAGGGACTGCCCAAGCAGCAGCCGGTCTAGCTGGCCTGGGGACCACCTGAGCAGTGTCTGGCCCTGGGGACTGCCTGAGCAGCGGTCCCTGGGGCAGTCGGAGCAGCCACTGCTCGGCGGCACCCGGCAGCTGGTGCCACTGGCCCTGGCCCTGTCCCCTCCCAGCAGTGGCCTCCCCAGGTGTCCCCCCCACCACCAAGATTTAGTCAGGAGTATTTATAGTATAAGTCATGGATAGGATTGACCATGACCGGTCCATGACTTTTACTAAAAATACCCATGACTAAATCATAGCCTTACTTATGATGTCATAATCCTACTAGTTCTCCAATTGTCCACAGAGTCTTCCAGGAAAAGACAAGTGAATCAGATCTGAATTTCTAATGTGAAAAAACCCAGACAACAAAAATTCAGGTTTCAGGCTTTGATTGTACATCATAAAGAACTATAATTAAAAGAGGGCATAACCTAATTTTTCCCCTTTGCACAGCCCTTTAAACCTCTGCTGTCGTCATAGGATCAACACCAGCTGTAGCCAGTTAAACTAAACATTTTCAGGTTTTTAGATGCTGCTGAGAGACAAAAAGTACCCTGAAGTACTCAAACAAACACATTTCCTTACAAAGGAAAGTCTGAGCACTTTAATAGACAAAAAGCACAGTTTTTTTTAGGGTTATGGATTTAGCAATCTCGACTGCTACCAGATTGTTTACTTGGAAGAAGCACTCATGCCGCTCATGACACATGTAACCAAAAGTACAGATGGGAAAGAAATATAATCGGCAAAGCAGATATTATTTGTACAATTACAAAAGCCAATCCATACAACTGTACTAACAACAACATACACGCTTTAATCTGGTAGACAGCATGCTGCTGGAGCAGAAATGTAATAGAGGTTGGTAAACAGCAGAACACACTTTTCAGTCATATTCATTACGCATAACTGCACAAAACCCACTTGTTGCTGGCATGTACTCTACCCCTCATCAGTTAATCGGTTCCAGATTCATAAAATGAAATGGATATTATTACACTGCCATTTCCATATGCATTCGTTATTTTTTCTCTCTCACTAGATCAGTTGAGACACAGACACAGGACGACGTCCGGCCACTACTTCCAATACTTTTTTGAGGGACATTTATTGAAAAAATGTTGGTGGTGCACCTCCAGTCACAATCCCCTGGGTGTCCTCAACCCTTACCAGTCCCAGGCACCTATGTCTGCTATCCTTCATCTAAGGATTTCTTGAGGTTTGTTAGCAACAAGAAGAAAGTCAAGGAAAGTGTGGTCCCCTTACTGAATGAGGGAGGCAACCTATTAACAGAGGATATGGAAAAAGCTAATGTACTCAATGCTTTTTTTGCCTCTGTCTTCATGAACAAGGTCAGCTCCCAGACTGCTGCACTGGGCAGCACAGCATGGGGAGGAGGTGACCAGCCCTCTGTGAAGAAAGAAGTGGTTCGGGACTATTTAGAAAAGCTGGACGTGCACAAGTCCATGGGGCCGGGTGCGTTGCATCCAAGAGTGCTAAAGGAGTTGGCGGATGTGATTGCAGAGCCATTGGCCATTATCTTTGAAAACTCATGGCGACCTGGGGAAGTCCTGGATGACTGGAAAAAGGCTAATGTAGTGCCCATCTTTAAAAAAGGGAAGGAGGATGATCCTGGGAACTAGAGGCCAGTCAGCCTCACCTCAGTCCCTGGAAAAATCATGGAGCAGGTCCTCAAGGAATCAATTCTGAAGCACTTAGATGAGAGAAAAGTGATCAGGAACAGTCAGCATGGATTCACCAAGGGCAAGTCATGCCTGACTAATCTAATTGCCTTCTATGATGAGATAACTGGCTCTGTGGATGAAGGGAAAGCGGTGGATGTGTTGTTCCTTGACTTTAGCAAAGCTTTTGACACGGTCTCCCACAGTATTCTTGCCAGCAAGTTAAAGAAGTATGGGCTGGATGAATGGACCATAAGGTGGATAGAAAGCTGGCTAGATTGTCGGGCTCAATGGGTAGTGATCAATGGCTCCATGTCTAGTTGGCAGCCGATATCAAGTGGAGTGCCCCAAGGGTCGGTCCTGGGGCCGGTTTTGTTCAATATCTTCATAAATTATCTGGAGGATGGTGTGGATTGCACCCTCAGCAAGTTTGCAGATGACACTAAACTGGGAGGAGAGATAGATATGCTGGAGGGTAGGGATAGGATACAGAGAGACCTAGACAAAATAGAGGATTGGGCCAAAAGAAATCTCATGAGGTTCAACAAGGAGAAGTGCAGAGTCCTGCACTTAGGACGGAAGAATCCAATGCACCGCTACAGACTAGGGACCGAATGGCTAGGCAGCAGTTCTGCAGAAAAGGACCTAGGGTTACAGTGGATGAGAACCTGGATATGAGTCAACAGTGTGCCCCTGTTGCCAAGAAGGCCAGTGCCATTTTGGGATGTATAAATAGGGGCATTGCCAGCAGATCGAGGGACGTGATCGTTCCCCTCTATTCGACACTGGTGAGGCCTCATCTGGAGTACTGTGTCCAGTTTTGGGCCCCACACTACAAGAAAGATGTGGAAAAATTGGAGAGAGTCCAGCGGAGGGCAACAAAAATGATTAGGGGACTAGAGCACATGACTTATGAGGAGAGGCTGAGGGAACTGGGATTATGTAGTCTTCAGAAGAGAAGAATGAGGGGGGATTTGACAGCTGCTTTCAACCACCTGAAAGGGGGTTCCAAAGAGGATGGAGCTAGACTGTTCTCAGTGGTACCAGATGACAGAACAAGGAGTAATGGTCTCAAGTTGCAGTGGGGGAGGTTTAGGTTGGATATTAGGAAAAACTTCTTCACTAGGAGGGTGGTGAAGCACTGGAATGGGTTACCTAGAGAGGTGGTGGAATCTCCTTCCTTAGAGGTTTTTAAGGTCAGGCTTGACAAAGCCCTGGCTGGGATGATTTAGTTGGGGACTGGTCCTGCTTTGAGCAGGGGGTTAGACTAGATGACCACCTGAGGTCCCTTCCAACCCTGAGATTCTATGGTTCAATGATTCTATGATTCTAATGGTGGTAAAGTGTCTTTGGGATCTTGTAATATTTATCAGATACCCCAATCACAAGGGCTTGTCGAATCACCTGCTGTGGGAGTGAATTGGGACAGGAGAGTCTTTTTGATTGGGTTTGTTTCACACTTATTTTGCACAGATGTAGATGCTGCCCAATATGAAAGGCAATAGAAAATCAGGTCCTACACCGGCAAAGACTGGATATACACTTTCAATGAAGGGTGCACTCGCTACCCGTTAGCACTCATCTGCACTGAGTTAGAGCTGGTTCGCTCCCATCTGCACCTCTGGAACATGCTCCTTTCAGCATCTCAGGACATCCTGCATTTAGGAAGCTTGGTCAAGAAGCATTTAAAAGCTTTTTGAGTTAGTTTCATGGGCTGGGCACTTTGCCCTGGTCTACACTAGGAGTTGAGGTCAAATTTAGTAGCGTTAAATCGATTTAACCCTGCACCCATCCACATGACGAAGCCCTTTTTTTCGACTTAAAGGGCTCTTAAAATCGATTTCCTTACTCCTCCCCCAACAAGGGGATTAGTGCTGAAATCGGCCTTGCTGAGTCAAATTTGGGGTACTGTGGACACAATTAGACGGTATTGGCCTCCGGGAGCTATTCCAGAGTGCTCCATTGTGACCCCTCTGGACAGCATTCTCAACTCAGATGCACTGGCCAGGTAGACACGAAAAGACCTGCGAACTTTTGAATTTCAATTTCCTGTTTGGCCAGCGTGGCAAACTGCAGGTGACCATGCAGAGCTCATCAGCAGAGGTGACTATGATGGAGTCCCAGAATCGCAAAAGAGCTCCAGCATGGACCGAATGGGAGGTACAGGATCTGATCGCTGTATGGGGAGAGGAATCCGTGCTATCAGAACTACGTTCCAGTTTTCGAAATGCCAAAACATTTGTCAAAATCTCCCAGGGCCTGAAGGACAGAGGCCATAACAGGGACCCGAAGCAGTGCCGCGTGAAACTTAAGGAGCTGAGGCAAGCCTACCAGAAAACCAGAGAGGTGAACGGCCACTCCAGGTCAGAGCCTAAAACATGTCGCTTCTATGATGAGCTGCATGCCATTTTAGGGGGTTCAGCCACCACTACCCCAGCTGTGTTCTTTGACTCCTTCAATGGAGATGGAGGCAACATGGAAGCAGGTTTTGGGGACGAGGAAGATGATGATGAGGTTGTAGATAGCTCACAGCAAGCAAGTGGAGAAACCGGTTTTCCCGACAGCCAGGAACTGTTTCTCACCCTGGACCTGGAGCCAGTACCCCCCAAACCTGCCTCCCGGGGCTGCCTCCTGGACCCGCCAGGTGGAGAAGGGACCTCTGATGAGTGTATCTTTTAAAATACTATATATGGTTTAAAAGCAAGCATGTTTAATGATTAATTTGCCCTGGCATTCGTGGCTCTCCTGGATATACTCCCAAAGCCTTTGCAAAAGGTTTCTGGGGATGGCAGCCTTATTCCATCCACCATGGTAGGACACTTTACCACACCAGGCCAGTAGCACGTACTTGAGAATCATTGTAGAACAAAGCATTGCAGTGTATGTTTGCTGGCATTCAAACAACATCTGTTCTTTATCTCTCTGTGTTATCCTCAGGACAGTGATACCATTCATGGTCACCTGGTTGAAATAGGGTACTTTTCTTAAGGGGACATTCAGAGGTGCCCGTTCCTGCTGGGCTATTTGCCTGTGCCTGAACAGAAATGTTCCCCGCTGTTAGCCATGGGGAGGGCGGATGGGCTAGCCACGTGCTGGGGGAGACAAAATGCGACCTTGGAACGAAAGCACATGTGCTATGTATGTAATGTTAACAGCAAGGTTTACCGTGAAAGAGTGTACCCATTGTTCTATAAAATGTGTCTTTTTAAATACCACTGTCCCTTTTTTTTCTCCACCAGCTGCATGTGTTTCAAGGATCACAGGATCTTCTCCTTCCCAGAGGCTAGCGAAGATTAGAAGGCAAAAAAAACGCATTCGCGATGAAATGTTCTCTGAGCTCATGCTGTCCTCCCACACTGACAGAGCACAGACGAATGTGTGGAGGCAATGTCAGAGTGCAGGAAAGCACAAAATGACCGGGAAGAGAGGTGGCGGGCTGAAGAGAGTAAGTGGCGGGCTGGGCTGAAGAGAGGGCTGAAGCTGAAAGGTGGTGGCAGCGTGATGAGAGGAGGCAGGATTCAATGCTGAGGCTGCTGGAGGATCAAACTAATATGCTCCAGTGTATGGCTGAGCTGCAGGAAAGGCAGCAGGAGCATAGACAGCCGCTACAGCCCCTGTGTAACCAACTGCGCTCCTCCCCAAGTTCCATAGCCTCCTCACCCAGACGCCCAAGAACGCGGTGGGGGGGCCTCTGGCCACCCAGCCACTCCACCCCAGAGGACTGCCCAAGTAACAGAAGGCTGGCATTCAATAAGTTTTAAAGTTTTAAACTTTTAAAGTGCTGTGTGGACTTGTCCTTCCTTCCTCCACCACCCCTCCTGGTGCTTCTCTCCTCCACCACCCCTCCTGGGCTACCTTGGTAGTTATCCCCCTATTTGTGTGATGAATTAATAAAGAATGCATGAATGTGAAGCAACAATGACTTTATTGCCTCTGCAAGCGGTGATCGAAGGGAGGAGGGGAGGGTGGTTAGCTTACAGGGAAGTAGAGTGAACCAAGGGGCGGGGGGTTTCATCAAGGAGAAACAAACAGAACCTTCACACCGTAGCCTGACCAGTCATGAAACAGGTTTTCAAAGCTTCTCTGATGCATACCGCATCCTCCTGTGCTCTTCTAACCGCCCTGGTGTCTGGCTGTGCATAACCAGCAGCCAGGCGATTTACCTCAACCTCCCACCCCGCCATAAACATCTCCCCCTTACTCTCACAGACATTGTGGAGCGCACAGCAAGCAGTAATAACAGTGGGAATATTGGTTTCGCTGAGGTCTAACCGAGTCAGTAAACTGCACCAGCGCGCTTTTAAATGTCCAAATGCACATTCTACCACCATTCTGCACTTGCTCAGCCGGTGGTTGAACAGCTCCTGACTACTGTCCAGGCTGCCTGTGTACGGCTTCATGAGCCATGGCATTAAGGGGTAGGCTGGGTCCCCAAGGATAACTATATGCATTTCAACATCCCCAACGGTTATTTTCTGGTCTGGGAATAAAGTCCCTTCCTGCAGCTTTTGAAACAGACCAGAGTTCCTGAAGATGAGAGCATCATGTACCTTTCCCGGCCATCCCACGTTGATGTTGGTGAAATATCCCTTGTGATCCACCAGAGCTTGCAGCACTATTGAAAAGTACCCGTTGCAGTTTATGTACTCGCCGGCTTGGTGCTCCAGTGCCAAGACAGGGATATGGGTTCCATCTATGGCCCCACCACAGTTAGGGAATCCCATTGCAGCAAAGCCATCCACTATGACCTGCACATTTTCCAGGGTCACTACCCTTGATATCAGCAGATCTTTGATTGTGTTGGCTACTTGCATCACAGCAGCCCCCACAGTAGATTTGCCCACTCCAAACTGATTCCCGACTGACCGGTAGCTGTCTGGCAGTGCAAGCTTCCACAGGGCTATTGCCACTCTCTTCTCAACTGTGAGGGCTGCTCTCATCTTGGTATTCTTATGCCTCAGGGCAAGGGAAAGCAAGTCACAAAGTTCCATGAAAGTGCCCTTACGCATGCGAAAGTTTCGCAGCCACTGGGAATCGTCCCAGACCTGCAACACTATGTGGTTCCACCAGTCTGTGCTTGTTTCCTGGGCCCAGAATTGGCGTTCCACCACATGAGCCTGCCTCATTAGCACTATGATGCCCACATTGCCAGGGCTCGTGCTTTGAGAGAAGTCTGTGTCCATGTCCTCATCACTCTCATCACCGTGCTGACATCGCCTACTCGCCTGGTATCGCTTTGCCAGGTTTCGGTGCTGCATGTACTGCTGGATAATGTGTGTGGTGTTTAATGTGCTCCTAATTGCTAAAGTGATCTGAGTGGGCTCCGTGCTTGCCGTGGTATGGCGTCTGCACAGAAAAAAGGCGCAGAACGATTGTCTGCCATTGCCCTGACGGAGGGAGGGGCGACTGACAACATGGCTTACAGGGTTGGCTTACAGGGAATTAAAATCAACAAAGGGGGTGGCTTTGCGAGAAACTGAATGGCCCCCTCAGGGATAGAACTCAAAACCTCAAGGATAGAACTCAAAACTGGGTTTAGCAGGCCATTGATTTCACAGAGGGAGGAAGAAGAAAATGAATACAGAACAAATCTGGTCTATTTCTTGTTTTGAGCCACTTCATCTATCTTTATACATCTTGCTGGCAGCAGACTGTGCAGTACGACCGCTAGCCATTGTCATCTCCTGGGTGCTTGGCAGAAGACGGTGCAGTATGAGTACTGGCCATCATCTTCTGCTCGCTGCAGATTAAAAGACAGTGCACTGCGGGTAGGACTCAATCGCCACGAGACGAAAAAAGGGAAATGACCTGGCTGAGTCACTCCCATGTTTGCCTAGGCGCCCAGTTAAAAGAGCACCCAGAACTACGTCGACGACGGCTACCAGTCATACTGCACTGTCTGCTGCCAAAAGGCAATAAACTGCTGCTGTGTAGCAATGCAGTCCTGCGTCTGCCAGCACCCAGGAGACATACGGTGATGGTTAGCTGAGCGGGCGCCATACTTGCTGTGGTATGGCGTCTGCACAAGTAACTCAAGAAAAAAGGTGCAAAAGGATTGTCTGCCCTTCCTTTCACAGAGGGAGGGAGGGAACAGGGGCCTGATGATATGTACCGAGAACCACCCGCGACAATGTTTTAGCCCCATCAGGCCCTGGGATTTCTACCCAGAATTCAAATGGGTGGCAGAGACTGCGAGAACTGTAGGATAGCCACCCATAGTGCAATGCTCCAGAAGTCGACGGTTGCCTCGGTACTGTGGACACACTCTGCCAACTACATGCACTTAGAGCATTTGTGTGGGGACACACACAATCGACTGTATAAAAACGCTTTCTATAAAACCGACTTCTATAAATTCGACCTAATTTCATAGTGTAGACATACCCTTTGACTGTGAAATGGTGTTTATGTTAGGGTTTTATATTGGTGCCTATCCCCATACTATCTGAGCACCTATGGTAGTGAGTTATTTGGTACTGTGATTTAAACTGGAAAGTCAGTATGATAAATTCTACAAAATTAATTGCTCAGCTGTGTGGAGTTCAGTGAGAATATAAATATCTAAATTATTAACACTGAAGCCTATGGAAGTTTTGCATTAAAACTAATGGTAGATACATGATCCATCTGTTTTCCTAGGGTGGAATTCATCTCTGTGCTGAGGGCTAGCACAATCCCTATTTTAGGAATTATGCTGAACTTAATTTATTGGTGTTCAGGCTTAGTTCTAGCCTCTGTTCCAGGGCAAATGTCCCCCTTAGATTGTTTTATGAGAAGGGCAAATATGTGATAAGCATAATCCCCAAATCTGTATTGTGCATAACTGCCTAGGCTTCAAGGGAGGAGTGTATTTATATCTCTAAAAAGTAGTTTCTAAGTAAATATGGTCAGTACACAACCACAGAGTAAGAGAACCGTTGTAGAAAGGCTTATAAAATTAATGAAAGAATGAGATTACATTGAAATCACTCTCTAACATTTTTAGGAAAACAGGTTTTTGGGAATCTCTGATCAATTTGCTGATTAAGATAGGATTTCAAAACAATGGGCAAGATATTCTGTAATCATGGTATCATGGCTCTGGGTGGCAGACTGCAGCTGCTGTTCCAAAGCCCTTCTAAAATTCTGGTTACATTTCTCCCTCCCTTTATATTTATATTTTCAGGAGACCTGTCCTTGTCAGCCTGATGCTGCCATTGGGCTAAGTCTTGGAAGCTTAAGCTGTTGATAACAGTGAAGCCATTTTTGTGGGCTCCTCAGAGGAGGCATCTGCAGCCGATCCCCACTAAAATGCATAATGCCAAAGATGTACATATTAACAACCCGAACAGTTGTTTTTTCTACTGACATTTGGTTTAATTTCAAATTAGAATATTTGTGAATGTGATTTTATATTAACTTTTTATTTCAAGTGAAGGTGAACCATCATGTTTATATGCCTAACTGAATACCTTTGATGACCATCTGAAATTCCAGAAATGAGTGGCTCAAAGCCAGGCTTTCCTAATAACACTCATAAGTGGAATAAGATGAAACCTCAGTGGTTAGTGTCAGATGCTTCAAAAGAAGGTTCAAGAAAGCTCATAATGGACCATAATGGCATCTCTTGCTCTTAGAGGAAGTTTCTTCCTCATCCTAAACAGTTAGTGCTTGATTTAAGCCCTGAAACTTGAGGGTTTAAATCTCTCCCACATTTTTATCCTATTTAATGAAACTGCAGCTGTTTTTCCTGCTTTGTTGTTTTGCCCTAAAACCTGCAATGATGCATAGGATAACTTTAAAATTGCAGACTAGTTTCATTCCAAGGTATAATTAATTTTTTTTTAATAACGGCCCACTTCTGTGAATGCAAAGAGTGGTATGAGCTGACACACTGTAGTGGATTCTCACATTCAGGAAATAGAAAAATAACTAAATGTTGCTCACTGCCAAGAATCTTAGATCCTTTTTGAGCATACCCCGGAGATCTGTACTGTGCCTCCATAAATAGGTTTGTCTTATAGTGATATTGGCTGAGCTAAGGAAGGTATTTGGGCAATAACTAGGTTATTGAAAACGAAAGCCATCAAAACCTTGTTGTGTAGGTTGTCACTGGTTTATTGTAGTTTTGGTGATGCAGTTAACAGAAAGGGCTAAAAACACACAATGCCAAGTGCATTCAGAGATTTCCAAGGAGATGATAGTAAGCTGTACTGAATCGTCTAAAAACAAAGATTAGCTCTATGTTGGCTGAGCTACTAGTACATCAAAACTACCATTACTAAGGATCTTCAGCTTCTTTAGTTCTTTGGGGGAGATGTGATGTGTGAGTTAAACAAGCATTAACCTGCACAGCCAGCCATTGCATGAACTGGAATATAGTTTGTGTTTTATTTTATTTCTTGGTTTTCCCTGTTTCTACTCTCTCTTTCTAGAATAAATGGTATCTGGTTTAAATGCAATTATAATTATCAATACTGAGCAAACAGGTGTGAAAAGGCTCTACCCTCAGGGAAAGAAAAAGAACAAGTGGATAGAGTTTACCAACCCACAGCCATGGGGGTTTGGGACAGACTGGAATTCTTGCTCAAAATACCACCATATGTGGTGGAAAGAGCTCCAGGATGGCCCAGGGGCAGTCTATTGCTAAAGTCTATGGCCGTCTATTGCTAAAGAGAGCAATGGGGTGTGTTCAGTAGCATAAAACTACAGCCAGAAATTAGCCCCATCTTTCTCTCCCAAATCTGATACAAATAAAGTAGTGTAAATTTGCACAAGGCTATTGGCCAACTCAGGAGTGCCCACACTGTCCTTGAACAGCTACTCACATAGACTGTTTGTGCCAGAAATATTGCATCATGCAGAATTACTTTTGCCGGGATACTCAACCAGAGCAAAAGGATGCCATGGATGGAGAAGGGGGACACAGAGTAAAATGTGTGGACAACATCTTTTGACCTCTAGCCCTTGCCTGGAAAAGCTCCTCCGTGACTCAGTATGTGGAGGGACAAGAGAAGTATTGGCTCTGGAGGTTTCAAAGGAGCAAGCATCAGGATGCAACAGTGACACGGCAATTCCCCATCTGGCTACTGTTTTTCAGGCCCACACATAGCCTGAAGCTAGATTTGGTCCCAGCTGAGTACAGCATACACTGCAGCACCCTTACAACAGCTTCTTTGCAAACAGCTCACTGAATCCACAACTCCCAGAAAAACATATTGTAGGGACAAATCTGGGTCTTAGACACACACGACGCCTCTCCTACGTAAGTTGGTTGGAGCGTCCCTCATTTATTAGTTAACAGAATTAGCCCCAGACAGCCTTAAAAATGAACACTTAAAATCTGTAGCATCTTGATGCTACACAATAGGCCATATTTGATACCAAACAAGAAAAAGCAAATTTTAAAGAAGCACTGTATGCACATATGCATTTTGGGAATTTAAACACTTACTGTCTGCAGTGGAGCTATCAAGAAATATAATGCTTGTTAAAAATTATTCAGCAGACTTATGTACATGCTAAAGCATAAGAACTCTGAACTAGTAATTACTGTGTGCACGACTGAGTAAATAGATATGGTTTTTAAATGTTCTGTGAGAGCCCAGTCCTGAAAACAATTATGTACACTTTAGAAATCCATATGTCCATATACTTCAGTAGGATCGCTTGTTCAAGTAAGAACTAGTCATGACAGCAACAGTTTGCAGGATCAGGCCCTCAATGTGATATGTATGTACAATTTTTGTTTTTAAAATTAAGGGAATTTTTAAAGTGTGATTTTTCTATTTTGGTATAAGCATAATGTAACATGGCAGGACCCTGGCCTCTATGAGAGCTTTACTCTAAATTATAGTTCAAGTGCAACAGCTAAAAAAAACCCACAAAAATACCTAGAGTCAAGTTCTGCTCTCACTTGCACTGGTGTAAATCTGGAGTAGCTCCATTGATTTACTCCCATGTAACTGAATAGAATTTACCCCAACAGTCCAGACAGGATTTGTTTCCACTGCAGAGACCATAATCAAAAGCCTCTAGAACAAATTCAAGTCCTTCTGTAATCACGAAAGCCTTCAGTGTAAAACCTTGGAGAAACATTGCGGGAGTTTGAATTACAAATCTCAGAACAAGGAATTTAGGGAAATATTAACCTTAACATTCTGTGAAACATTTTTGTGATATTTACATTAAAGAGCATCCAAGGGATGATTTACAATTCTGAATTAAAGTGAATATGATCAAAACAACACAGGGTGTGCTACTTACACTCTATAGAGGTGAAGCAAAGGCTGCATATTCTGTGCTTTTCTGAGCCCCAGAGGTCCTCATCTGTTGTTTCAAATGCAGTATGGAAAAAAGGCAGGCTTATAGCTGCTCCGAGAATACTTCAGCTTGTCACAGAAAAAATTGTTAAATTACGTTCTTTTTTATTTTTCCGCTTTGGCTATACCCTTGATTAACTCACATGAGCCACACACATTTTCAAAAAGAAAAGGAGTACTTGTGGCACCTTAGAGACTAACAAATTTATTTGAGCATAAGCTTTCATGAGCTACAGCTCACTTCATCAGACGCATGCAGTGGAAAATGCAGTGGGGAGATTTATATACATACAGAACATGAAACAATGGGTGTTACCATACACACTGTAACGAGAGTGATCACTTAAGGCAAGCTATTACCAGCAGGGGGGGGGGGGGGGAACGACACCTTTTGTAGTGATAATCAAGGTGGGCCATTTCCAGCAGTGACAAGAATGTCTGCGGAACAGTGGGGGGGGGGGGGGGGAGGAGGGAATAAACATGGGGAAATAGTTTTACTTTGTGTAATGACCCATCCACTCCCAGTCTCTATTCAAGCCTAAGTTAATTGTATCCAGTTTGCAAATTAATTCCAATTCAGCAGTCTCTCGGAGTCTGTTTTTGAAGTTTTTTTGTTGAAGAATTGCAACTTTTAGGTCTGTAATCGAGTGACCAAAGAGACTGAAGTGTTCTCCGACTGATTTTTGAATGCTATAATTCTTGATGTCTGATTTGTGTCCATTTATTCTTTTACGTAGAGACTGTCCAGTTTGACCAATGTACATGGCAGAGGGGCATTGCTGGCACATGATGGCATATATCACATTGGTAGATGTGCAGGTGAACGAGCCTCTGATAGTGAGGCTGATGTGATTAGGCCCTATGATGGTGTCCCCTGAATAGATATGTGGACACAGATGGCAACGGGCTTTGTTGCAAGGATAGGTTCTAGGGTTAGTGGTTCTGTTGTGTGGTGTGTGGTTGCTGGTGAGTATTTGCTTCAGACTGGGGGGCTGTCTGTAAGCAAGGACTGGCCTGTCTCCCAAGATCGGTGAGAGTGAAGGGTCATCCTTCAGGATAGGTTGTAGATTTACAGTGTGTATGGTTTCAGAGGAACAGCCGTGTTAGTCTGTATTCGCAAAAAGAAAAGGAGTAGTTGTGGCACCTTAGAGACTAACCAATTTATTTGAGCATGAGCTTTCGTGAGCTGTAGCTCACGAAAGCTCATGCTCAAATAAATTGGTTAGTCTCTAAGGTGCCACAAGTACTCCTTTTCTTTTAGTGTGTATGGTAACACCCATTGTTTTATGTTCTCTATGTGTATAAATCTCCCCACTGTATTTTCCACTGAATGCATCCAATGAAGTGATGAAGCATCATGAAAGCTTATACTCAAATAAATTTGTTAGTTTCTAAGGTGCCACAAGTACTCCTTTTCTTTTTGCGAATACAGACTAACACGGCTGCTACTCTGAAACCACACATTTTCAAAGAGTTTCACAAACTTAGCCACATATAAGCTCAAATAAACCCTTCCTGAAACACCTCAGAGTACTTTACATGACTTCAAACAACATACAAAAAAAATACAGCTCAAAGACAAGGCTACAGAAACGAATCTGATAATAAAGATGAGAGAGAAGAACATTCCAGGAAACACTGTGAGAAAACTCTCCTCGGGACAGAATACTAAATATAGAGAACCAACCCTCTCCAAATTGAAACAAGAGTTCCAACCTAGACACTAGGATCCAAGCAAAACTTACCGATATGTTCAAGCCTGTTCATGCTTTTTACATATCTAACACAGCCTTAAAATCATTTATTTGGTCCAGAGAAAGCGAGTGGAGATGCTTGAAATTGGAGAAATTTGATCAGAACTGTTGGTTCTCTTCAGGAAGTATCTAAGAATATCAACCAGCAGACTGGGAAAAAGAACTTTGTTATATGTGGTGGGAAGTGGCAAAGATGAGGCATGTGTTAAAAATCTCAGCATCCTAGTGAAACAATGTAGGTCGCAGAGTGAAGAGGTTCCTATGGTGATACTGTAGTAACATAACTTGACAGCCAATTGTAAATTAAAAAATGACTGCAGTGTTTGCATGCACTGAGGCCCTGACCCCACACCATTACAGGATCAAGCCCTGAGGGCAGGAAAGGTAAGTTAGGATAGTAAGATAATAACCAAGGAAAAATGAGACCCTCATTCGAGGGACTCACTGAGCAAAATTCAGCTTGTTTTGTGTTGAACTTGAAGAAGTTAGAAGGCACGGCTGAACATGAATGCAAGAAGAGTCATGCAGCACAAAGTAAGCTGCTACTGGGACAGTACAGATAATACTGAGTTCAAGGGTTGACACCTAAGGTCCTCATCCTGAAAACACTGATGTTCCCATTGACTACATGGGGACTACCCATGTGAGTAAAGGTCACAGGATCAGGCCTTAAATATATAAAGTTTGATATTGATGGACATGAGCACAATGCTATCACCCAAAGTAAGCATACATGTTCACTGTATAAATAAATTGGCCATTTGAGTCTCCCCTGAAAATCTGAATTTGATCACATCACATTGATGAGGACACTATGCACGGAGAGTGCTGGGGTAAGATCAGTGCTCTATCAGAGAAATCAATACAAAAGTTTTGCTGGGTAACAAAATCACCAGCTTTTGGGTCAAGCAGGAAACAGATCCAGCAACAGTAACAAAGAAATGTAATTCCTACATGCAGAAAAATAGCAGGCTTTTCACATCCTAACGAGAGGTTAATTACAGTCACATTTTCACTAATGGGGTGAAAAAAGAAAAAAAGAAAAGCATGGAATAAAAAAGGAAAGATCATATGAATCCTGATAGTGCATTATAACCTCCATTAACTAGCAGCACTGGCTGCATTTTAGAGTGAACTCCACAAGAAAGCATTTCAAACGTCAAAATTAGAAACTAAAAGGTCTTCTAAGTAACCTCTGAGGATGTGTGTTCCACTTCCTGGGAAATAGCTGCTTTTTTCTCCCAACCCAACAACATTGTCAAAGGCAATTTGTGAGAGAGGAAAAAAAAAATTCTTAGCCTCTAAGTAAAAACTTCAGTCTAACAGGTCAACATAAACCAGAAACCAAACCCACAGAATAATATTCTTAAAGCTCTAAAACTAAAAAGCCTTAGTTGTCAACTTCTGAGGGTTTTTTTTTTAATTTGTTGAATATTATGAATTGCTCATTTTCTCTGGAGGACATTGCCCACTTGGCTTTCCCAGTAATATGATATGTTGCAGTGACTTTTAGAAGGAAATCAAAATTAGTTTCTCCTGCTCATCATCATAATCCATTCAGAAAAGACTACCTCAAGTCAACCTCTTGTACTTCATTAGCCTTAGAAGCGCCAGCAAATCTGATATTCCTTAAGATCATGCATTTGACTTGTGATAGCTTTCCAGTGTTTATGTTGCAATGTCCCTAGCAGTTATTTCCACCTCACTTCCAAAATGAAATGGCTCTCTTTAGAGAGAGAGAAAAAAACACCATACAAGAGTACATTGATGTGAAACAAATCAATGAAAGCAAGAAAAATTAAATTTTGACCCCACTGGCTGGGATCTCTTTAAGCCACTCTTGTCAATGACATGACCTCAACTTTTTAAGGAGCATCCTGTACTTTTCTCCTTATGAATCTGACCAAGCAGTATATGTTTTTTGTGTATACTTCAGCATCTTCCCATTATCACTGTAGTTGTTAAATACGTTTCTCATTTTATTAATGACTCAGTATAACAAACCCTAATGGCCCAGAAATTAATCAGACTTGAAAATGTTTTTGGTGGAGATCTTCAGAGGTACAAAGATTGTTGCAAAAATAGTCATTAGAGTTTTGCAGAATCCTTGGAGGCCTGATTATCATAACCCTGTGATATTACTATTCCCTCTCCCCCCTCCGGTCCTTATCTAAACATTTTAAATTTCCAGAGGTCATGTAATTCAGATATCTAGGTGAATATAGGTAAGATGCTGATGGACTTGAGAGACTTACTCCACAGCCAGCATAAACGAAGTCTCCTTTACAATACACCTGAGAAACTTGCTTTCAAGTCATCCAAATAATGTGCCTGACTAGAGATGTTTGAAGTGTCATAAGATGGTAAAAGTTATACAGATTCAGCATGGCAGTTCTCAGAAAACAAACACATCCATCTGTTCCACTCAGTGGCTCCTGGGGGACCGTGCTCAAATCCTGGTTGTGCTGACTACAGCCAACACTTTATTTCTTTCGGGTAAGCTTCTCATGCAAAAGTTTACTTCTGGGGAGGAAGGTAAGCAGTTATATTCAAGACTGGCTTTGGAGACCACTTCAAATGCAGAGGTCCACAGTTGTACACATGCAACTCCCATTCATATCAATGGGAGCAGGACATTCACAGAGGACTTAATATTTATGTTTACCAATTATTCCCTTCCTAATTGATATTAGTGTATTTATTCTGCTAAAGGTACTGTTAATAGAATGGATGATGCAAATTATCCTAATTAAAATGTCAAAAAAGATAAGAGGAATGTAAAGCATTAATTTTTATAAAGTACTTTTTGTGGATTCTCTCTCATTCTGATCAGTTTCATATTTCTTAATAGAGTGCAAAGCATTGAAATAGGAGGTTTTCTATGTGGTAAATAAACTTCAGTGTTTGTAGAGTTTCATCCTTTGAAAGGACACTGTCATCTACTTTTTCATCATTTTATTTTGGTTTACTCTCTGTTGGTTTTAATACTGTCTTAGAAACCTGAGAATAACATTTTCTGTCTGTACTGTTCATGTCCTTTGCCATTTGGCCAATCATTGATTGATTTCTTGCCTTTCTTATGGATTTTAAAATTCACATGACATGTTTATATCCCTCATGTGCACAAGCTTTATCAGTGCTGCAAGGACAGCTTTGAAAATAATGTTGTTAGTTAACTGTTGAAGAACCAACAGAGGAGGGCAGGGAGAACCATCAATGTGTGTGTGTATGTGTCTATGTGTGAGTCTAATATAAACCATGGGGGTTACTGTGTGTGCTTTTAATTCCCAACAGTGGTATGATAATTTCCATAGACTTATGGTATTTTGTTTTTTTAAAACACAATAGCTATTTAGACTCCTGCAGCTATTTTCAATCTACAACAAAATCAGGGAGGATCAGATTTTAGGCCTTAACTATCTGGCCATGTCCCTTTAATTATCCTTCATTATGAAAATTAGCATACCACAAAATGTAGTTCTGACTAGCTGTAATTTTAAAGCTTTAGGTTTTATCATAAATATATTTTATGAAATGGGAAGATTTGTTGGAACAGTAAGAGATTTCAACCCATGCTGAGAAATTGGGAAGATTAATTTTACTCTACAAATTCCCTGCAATTTTTTTCAGAGTATAACTGCTGAAATATAGCTTTACAATAATTAACAGGATGAGTAACACTAAAGGAATTGTATTTGTGGTGCGATATATGCACCTAAAGTTACTAGAAGCACCAAAAATGTGTCAATGTAGCGCACACAACCTGTGGTACATTATTCTTTAAGACATCATGGGGATTTCAATTTTGCTACAGACAGAATCATTGTGTTATGAATATAGGTCCAGAGCCTGCCACTCTTCCACAGGATGGGTAGTACTTTACTCCACTAGTCCCACTGAAAGCAATGGGATTACTGTACTATCCCACCCTGAGTAAAGATGGCGGTCTCCAGCCCGTAGTCTGCTGGGAGTGGGGAGAATGCCACTTACACAGGAAAACGCATCATCTGACTCGTCCAAACCATTTGCCTTAAATCAATGACCATTATGGCAAAATTTTAATTCCTCCAGAACATTCTCTATCTCTGGGCTGGATTCTTTCACCTTTACCACACTGTGTAGTATCTTATTCCATCAGGAGACCCACTGAAATTAATGGGATTCTTCACCGAGTAAGATACTGCATAATGTGATTTAGGCTATATCTACACTTGGAGCTAGGGGTGTTATGCTCAGCTCATGGGGCTATTTTCACAGTAGCGCTCATCGAGCTAGCATAATAAAAATAGTAGTGTAGCCACAATAGTATCAGCAATGAATGGTTGCACAGCCTAGCCACACTCAGTACAAACCTTCCTGGACTCTTTACAATACTCAGGGTGGCGAGTCCATGCCACCATTCACCACTGCCCATATTATTGCAGCTACACTACTATTTTTACCATGCTAGCTCAATGAGAGCTTGCACAAATATGTCTACGTGAGATGTAGCTGAAATGTGGCAGAATCTAGCCTTCTATGCAGTTAAATTGCTTGCTGAAATGGAATACAGATTCAGACATGCTACCAAACAAGAATACAAATCACAGCTCACAAGTCAAAACGCATGAAGTAACTTTGATGAATTGACAAGTTAATTAACAGATACCCAAAAAGGTCTGACTGGTACAAACAAAACATTTTAGTCCATTGATTTAATATCTTCATCAGATCAATTACTACATTTTTTTTTTAAATCTCAACAGGGAAACATGCAACCTATATAACTCAAAACTGATGCCTTAATTAAGCAAATTAGAGGCTCAATGTACTGCAATGCATTTTGGAAATATTTTTGAGAAACACCAGGCCAAAGTTCAGGGGGCTTCACTCACTTGTAATACTGCCACAAGAAATTCCAAACATAATATCCTGAGTCCTTGTAACTTATAGACATAAGGTAAATTTTTCAGAAGTGCCTAAAGGTGTGTCTACATTGCAATGAGAGGTGTGACCGCAGCTCAGGTAGTAGGAATATCCGCACTAGCTTTAATCTAGCTAGCATGGCCATAAATATCAGCAAAACTCCAGTGGCATGGGGTTTAGCGCAGTTTAGGAACGTAAGTACATACCCAAGGTTTGGGGCAGGCTTGCACAGCCCTTGCTGAGGCCCAGACTCCCTACAGTTTCATTGCTATTCTTAGCTGTGCTAGCTAGATTAAAGATAGCATGGGTATGCCTACCCAACCTGCAATCACACTTCCAACTGCAATGTAGACATACCTTAGAGGACTTAGGCGCTTAAGTCACATTGATTTTTGTTGAGACCTAGGCTCTTAAGGGACATATTTTTAAAGGTAATTTAAATTCATTTAAAAATATTGTCCAAAATGCCTAAGTCACTTTTGAAAATGGGAGATGGGCACTTTTGCAAATGTTACCCATACTTCATTATTTCTTATTTATTCCTCCACCAAACAGCATACAAACTTAAAGTCCTTTGGGAATTAACTGGATCTAATAGTTTTCCCCTACTACCACTTATACTAATCTTGGAAGTGTACCAGGCACAATCCCATAGTCCTTATGCATGCAAAACTCCTACTGGACCAGGCCTGGTGTTCAGCTTCCCCAGTGCTGCCTTTAATGTACATTCCTATCTTTCTCCTCTGCATGTAATTATGGGCCACCATGCACAGAAAAGCAACTTGGGGAACAACCAGCACTAGACTGTCTCCTAGATTACTGGGAGCTCCTTAAACCGAACCCTGAGGCACCACAGTGAAGCACGTAACTACAGTCTTTATTGGTCATGTCCATGCTGCAAGAGTATTCACATAATATTCACTAAATTCCCCGAAGTCCTCTCCCAGCATGCACTGGATTAAACGTAAAATTTGGGATGGATTTTTCTGGGGGCAAATGACACAAAGACCTGTTGGCAAAGGATCCCTTGTTCCTTGCAAACAACTCTCAGCTCAGACCTGACAAACTCATTATACCAAATGCATTTCTGACAGGATAAGTATCCATTAAGAGTAACATGTAAGGTATGTACAGAAAGCTCATAGCTTGTCAAGCCTCGTACCCATTGTGAGACATAGATAAGGGTAATATTTAAGGAATAGTATATTTATATTGAAAGTATGCTTTATGGACTTGGTGTAGAGATTGATCACCGGGGGTAATGTGCCATTCAAGCAAGAGGGAGTTGTCATCCCTCCTTACTCAGCTGGTGAGATAATGCAATGTTCTGTTGTCTACCCTTGCCACATCCAGAGCAGTTAATGGAAAACCATCAGACAATGACAAACACACAATCAAAACCACATAAAGGTAGAAAAGAACTCTACAGCAAGGCAGGGGTTTGCCCTGCCTGTGAATGGAAACAAAAGACTTTCACTATAACAGCTTGCAGGGAAAGACACACTATATCCATTCACTGTGCAGAAACCCCTGACTGGAGATAGATGCTTTCATGAACTTCAGCTTTTGGTTCCTGGTAGAAACCAGCTAGCTCTTCAACAGACTGGACTTTGGAGGGAAATCTACTTTATTAAATAGGAAAGGTAGCTATTGATAAACGTAGACCCAGGTTTGCATTTTATGTTTTGTTTTGTGGCTATTTATTTCCACCACTCTCTCTTGTTTCTAGTGCAACCCCTATTCTTTCTTAAATAACCCTTTTCTTGATTTATTTTAAGTGCTTATAAGTGCTGTGGTGGTTTGCAGGAGCAGTGGTTTAAGGTAAAATTGGTCAACTGGGTGCACTGCTCCTTTAGGAACAGAAGATCTGGAATTGTGAGTAGCCAGTGTCAGGGACTGGATATCACAGGAGAACGATTCAAGAAGGCTTGGTGATGGGATGGACCCACTATTACCATTCAAGACAAAGGCCTGGTCTACAATACAGTGTTAGGTCGACGTAAGGCAGCTTGTGTCGACCTAATTACGTCAGTGTACACACAACAGCCTTGCTCCTGCTAACATAAGTGCCCACTACACGGACATAATAATTTCACCTCCACGAGAGGCGTAGGATTTACATAGGTAAAGCTAGGGCAGGGGTCCCCAACGCGGTGCCTGCAGGTGCAATGGTGCCCACCAGGGCAGTTGTGTGTGCCCACAGGATACTGCGCCGCCAAAATGCCACTGCCGAGTGCGGCCGCTGGAGAACCACCTGCCGAAATGCCACCGAGAAGCGTTGCCGTTTCTTGGCGGCATTTCAGCAGTGGCGCTTCTTGCCGCTGCCGCTTCTCGGCAGCATTTCGGTGGCGGGGTATTTGGCGCCTGCCACAGTCTTTTGGGAATAGGAATGTGCTATTCCCAGAGAAAGGTTGGGGACCACTGAGCTAGGGTAACTCAGCGTCCCTGTAGACGCTGCATTACTTACATCTAATGGCTGTCAGTGGAGTCATGAAATTGACAAGAATGCCAGCTCCCCAGCTGGTGCCCAATCTTCTTTCCAAGCCAGGCTGCCACCCAGGCTCCCGGCTCAGGCTGCCGCCTAGACTCCCTGCGGGGAGTCCTGTTGCCCCCCTCTTACTAGAGGCAGAGTAACAAGGTGACTCACAGAACTCTCACAAACAGTCTCTTCTTTGACTATTCTAAAGTCCTGGTCAGGTATTGAAGCAATATCCCCCAGGACTCAACACACACGAGAAGGGAAGTCTGAGAAGCATTATAAGCCTTCTCAAAGCAACGTGTGCACTCCGGAAGTTTAACAGTTCTCTCAAAATGGACTGCTATTGTGAAATGGGCAGTACTCTAAAGAGGAAAAAATGTTGGAGCCATATATTTAGGGCTAGATCCTACAACTGAATCCACCTGGATGCGGGGGTTTGCCCACATGGATTCAGTTATAGGATCTGGCCCTTCACAAGGATTATTCACAGAGGTATCACATGTGAAACTCTGAGCCAAAAGTTTTGTTCGTGTGCAGTGTTTAAAAGCCATTTCATAATTAAGCCCTGACTCTCAGCCAGAGCCCTCACCCTTTCCTGCACCCGAACCCCCAGCCCAGTGAAAATGAGTGAGTGATTGAGGGTGGGGGAGAGTGAGCAACAGAGGGAGGATGGAGTGAGAAGGGGTGGGGCCTCACAGTAGGGGTGGGGCAAGGGTGTTCAGTTTTCTGCAAGTAGAAAGTTGGCAACCCTATTTACCACTTAAACTTCAAATGAGGTTTTAACGCCCGGCATCATAAGGGAGTTAAAAGCCATAGCTCCTCAAGGGAAAGGAGAGATCTGCAATTAAGATATTATAGACAGCACAGTGAACAAGGTCTTCAGTGGGGCCAACTGATTTTTAATTTATCAACTAATACATATATCATTTTATGTAAAATAATGAACTTTAAACTGCACTAATTGCAAGTGGAAAGCATCTAGCACAGTGGTTCTCACACTTTTGCACTGGTGACCCCTTTCACATAGTATGCCTCTGAGTGCAATCCCCCTTATAAATTAAAGACACTTTTTATATATTTAACACCATCATAAATGCTGGAGGCAAAGCAGGGTTTGGGGTGGAGGCTGACAACTCGCAACCCCCCATGTAATAACCTCACGACCCCCTGAGGGGTCCCGACCCCACTTTGAGAACCTCTGATCTAGTGCACAACAACTAAGGCTCTCTGATTTATATGAGATTCCACCAAACAAAAGGTACATGGAAATGGAGACCCCACTCATTTCAATACATTTTGTCTGAATTTAAATATACATCTGCTCACATTCCTATTAAAAAAAATGCAATCAACAACAAAAGAGATGACTATACCGGAAAAGGAGAAGAATCAAGCATTGCAGTGGGCATGCAAAGAGTGCCAGGGAAGCCACACAACAGCGAGTGACAATCAGAGCTCCCACCATCAGCGAACCCTCAAAGAGCAACTCAAACACTTCTCAGCATTTTACCCCCAGACAGGTTTTGAGTGGACTCTGTGGCAGGGTATTATCCGGTGCCCCTGTAAACTTCCCCTTGCAGCCTGGGGTGCTCAGAGCCATTGAACCAAAACCCTGTATCTAATGGAAAGCACTGCAAGCCAGGGGGGGAGTGAGCACCCCCAGTTCCAGCACCTATGCCTTGCAGCCCTGGGGAGGAGGCAGAAGAGCAGCTTAGAGGCGATACCTCCCAAAAGCTCAGAAGGAAAAACCTGACTGGCCTCGGGGTGCTTCTGCTGCTGGCGCCCCTGGTTTGGCCCGGGGCAGAGCAGGAGGCGGCTGGGCTCTGCCTGGAGCCTGCTCTCTCGCCGTGCCCCAGCACCAGGCAGACGCTCTGAGGAAAGCATCATTGTGGGATTTCAGCTCACACGCATCTTGATCTGCCAACTCGAGGGGCAACCCAGGGGACGGACCAAATGCGAGCTGGCGTCCAAACAGCCGCTCTTTGCTCCTGCTCCGTAACACAACCGGGAGGGGAACCCCCACCCCCCCAGACACACATTTGACTGAAGTTGCTGGCTCCTTTCTGCTCAGAAATCAAACGGGGGCTAGCTAGGGAGCCCCCTGCAGTGCTCGTTGCTCGCAGCCATGCAGGCTATTAGCGAGCCTCCTGGATGAGCCCGGAAAGACGGGAGGCGAGAGAAAAGGCTCCGGGGGGCACAGAAAGTTCCTGCCACCGCGCCCAGCCGCCCGTCTGCCCCCAACCCCTCTGCCCCGGCACACGCGCTGCCATCCCCCCGGAGAGCGCAATGACTTGGGCACGGCTGGGCTCCATCCTGCAGCCGCCACCCACTGAGGTCAGGGGGATCAGGGGCTCCTAATGCCCATCACACAAACTTCATCCTGGCGCAGGGGACACCTTACTTTCCCCCCTCCCCCTTCTCCTTCCCCTTCCCACCCACTCTGCACTGGCCGGTACCTGGGGAAAAGCTGCGGCTGGTGGATGCATCAGCCGGGAGCTCAGGCGCTTGCCCCGCCACAGACACCCCGTGCACAGCGCCGGGCTTCAACTTGGCGGCTGGCTCGGAAGGTCCCTGCAAAGGAGGACAGGGCTCCGGCTGCCGCTGGGAGGGGCCGCCCCGCCGGGAGCTGCAGCCTGATCCCGGCTGGCTGGCTGGCGGCAGGTGCCTGCTGGAGCCCGCGAGCGAGCGAGCGACTGGGTCCCCCTCTCCCGGCTCCGCGCAGGGGCGGGAGCTGGCGCCGCCCCTCCCGGCTCCCCCACGCCAGCAAGGCGGCCCCGGCCGAGCACTGGAGGGCAGCGGGCGGCGCCCCCAGACCCCGGCCGCGCGCTGCCTCCTGGAGTGGGGCCCGGGCGGGGGTGGGCTGGAGGTCCGGGAGCACTAGGGGGCGAGGCAGGGCGGGTCTCGCAGGGGCCGGGGGAAAGTCCCGCTTAGCGTCCGTTCCTCCCTCGCCCCGCCTGGGACCCTTTCCATTGTTGCTGTCAAAGACACGAGGTCGGAGTTGCTGCTGCTGTTCTGCCCGCACCAGCTGGCACTAGGCGGGTAAAGGCAGAGACGTTGGGTTTTGCTCGGCGGGGTGAGGGAAGGTGACATCTAGCATCGGCCCCGCAAATAACCCATCCCGCGCAAGCTTTATTATTGGGACCCCCGGAGGCAGCTTCTTCACTTGCGTAACGCAGCCCGGCTTCCAACCCTTGGTCCGCTTTGAAATTCGACACCCCACCCCAAGGCCAAACCAAGACGGGGTTGGTTGCTCTTGAAATAGAAGATTGGAGTTTTGCTTTTAAATTGTGCCAGAATCAAAGTTGACCAGTTCATAAAGATTTTGTTTTTATTCGGAGACAAAACGTGTGTGACATTTCAAAACAAATAGCCTACAAGGTACATGTTATATTGTAACTCAGCGTTACATTTAGGGGGGTCAAATTCCGCTCTCAGTTATGCCCCTGTGTCACTCCACATCAATCGACCTACTCCAGATTAACGCCAGTAAAGCCAAGCAGCATCCCATGGTTAAAGTACTGCCCTAGGGCTGGGAACACCTGGATTCAATTTCTGCCTCTATCACCCTGGGAAGTCAGATTTAACCTCTCCCTGTCTGATTTACCTCTCTGTAAAATGGGAAGAATGTTTCCCTACCAGGGTATTGCGAGGAAAAAATTATTAGTATTTGCAATGAATTTTGACAGTACAGCAATAGTATAAGATATAAGGACCTAGACAGCTGTACCTATATTCACCATGCATATTCAAATGTATATACTTTCAAATTTTTGAATTTGACAAAAATAAGATATCCCATAATGATATAAGTGAAACACCTTTAATTTAATAATTTTTCAAATGTTAACCATCTAGGGTTTATCCAGTGAATAGATGTGTCTTATTTATGCAGTTCATTTCTTTTCAATAAGTTTTCCCGTTTTGAATCCTTTTATATAGTCAGTATATAATAGTTTGGATTTTAAGTAAATACATTGGCCAGCAATTAGCCCCTATTACAGTTGAACTACTTTTGGCATTTTGAGACATATATATTTTTGAGATCATCTATCACTCATGCAACTACGGCTTAAGTGCTTAGAGGCGATACCTCCTGTAAAATGCTGTAAAAATGTAAATAAAATAAATAAGGAAATAAATCTACCCCACAAGTTTATAATTTTTTAAAATTACCAATAAAATGCATCCTAGTATGTACATAAGAAACCTGACAGGACTTGGCTCCACCAATACATTGCGGAATATTATATGGTACCTGACACCTGTTATAAAACATCTGCCCAGTAAACATGTGAGACAAGAATGGCTCAGGTTTCAGAGTAGCAGCCGTGTTAGTCTGTATCCGCAAAAAGAAAAGGAGTACTTGTGGCACCTTAGAGACTAAGAAATTTATTTGCGCATAAGCTTTCGTGAGCTACAGCCCACTTCATTGGATGCATTCATGAAATGAGCTGTAGCTCACGAAAGCTTATGCTCAAATAAATTTCTTAGTCTCTAAGGTGCCACAAGTACTCCTTTTCTTTTCAAGAATTGTTCAGTAGAAATTGTTTCAATCTCTCCAGTAAATGAGATGCAGTTAGGGTTAGTGGAGTTTTGGGGTATGATTATATATTTACTCACAAGACTGGAAACATATGAAAAGCAGTGTCAGAACACCTTTCATAATGCATGAAGGCCCCAGTCATGCAGTCAGGTGTATATGAGTGGATCCCTAGGAAAGTGCAGCGCCCTGCTGATATCAGTGGGGCTTCTCAGTGGATATAAGGGTATGCCCACGTGGCTCCAGTTGCAGGATTGGGCCACATATTTCTAAAGCACAATGCAAGTATACAACAAAAATATATGATTTTTAAAAATAAATCATATTGATAACTTCCTGGATTTTATTAATACTTCTTGCATGTAGATGTTACATTAGGTTTTCTTTAGTTTATAAGTATCTTATTTTTCCAAATATATTTTAATTATATTTATTGTGACTTCACTTATCTCTTTTGCCAGTTTCTTCAGATTTCCTCTATGGCTACTATCTGGTTCTGTAATTTTGTCAGTCTTTAGATAATTTTAATTTATTTACTATATATTCTAGCATAATCCCAATTTGTTTCAGTATTTCCTTCTTCCCCAGTAAAATTCCTGGGTGGTTTTAGTATGCATCACACATTTGCCTTTTAAAGACTAGAGTAAATAATTCATTTTTTTTTTTTTAGCATCATCTACCTCTTCAGTCAGTAAATCATCTGTGAGAATAGAGGAACATAGGAACTGCTATATTGATCAGACCAGTCTGTCTAATCCAGTATCTTGGCTCTACCAGAGAGCAGTACAGAAATCCCTACAATGAACTGCTATGGAATAACCTAGTCATAGAACTTTCCTCCTAATCCTCCTATACCAGTTAGTGGTTGACTTACAACCTTAAGCATGAGGTTTTTTTTATCCCCTATAATTTTTTTATCCTATCTAAAGTAATTGTGGATGTTCTCATTATTCATATAAATATCTCATCCTTTTTTACAATATTACTTAGTTCTTAGGACACAATCCAACCAGTTCCACTGGTAACTTTATATGTTGTGTTAAAAGTGTTTACCAGTTTTAAATTTGTTGCCTTTCAGTTACTTTTATTTTATTATGAATAAGGATAAATTGGAGCACCTAATAAACCTCCTTTATATTTTAATTCTCCATTTTCAATTTCCTTATCATGCCTCCTAATTTTATTTTGTGTCTGCTCTGGATGAGTCATATGCCTATGGACTTAACACTCACCATGACTTCAGTGGAAATGCAATCAGGCCTTCAATTTTTGCAGCTACCTCTAATTTATTTTAAAGACTTTTTGCACTTTTATTTTCATCCACCTTAGACTTTTTTATTCTACTCTGTTTATTACTAGATAGCACACTTAACCTGGGACATACATAATTCAGCAGTGAACTTTTTCCATTTTCCTGGTGTGCCCTTCCCCATAGTTGCTTTATTCCATTCAGTTTCACCTAACACAATCTGTATTTCTCCATTATCTTTTATTGTTTTTCTAATTTTGTCTCATTTTAAGTCCTAACTAATAATTTAATTAGAATATGGGCAGGTTCATACTGGTATGACCCTGGTTACTTCAGTGGCATTATTACTGATTCACACTGGTGTAAATTGCACTAAGTAAGATGAAAAGCCTGTCCCAGGAAATTAACTATGACACAATTACTTAAATCCCGAACAAGCCCTCCCTAAGGGTGTGTTTCCTGCCCTACCTTCATGTTTCCGGGCTCTTTCTTGTCAAGGGGGCTGGAGCACATGATTTATGAGGAGGGGCTGAGGGAACTTGGATTATTTAGTCTGCAGAAGAGAAGAATGAGGGGGGATTTGATAGCTGCTTTCAACTACCTGAAAGGGGGTTCCAAAGAGGATGGAGCTAGACTGTTCTCAGTGGTACCAGATGACAGAACAAGGAGTAATGGTCTCAAGTTGCAGTGCGGGAGGTTTAGGTTGGATATTAGGAAAAACTTCTTCACTAGGAGGATGGTGAAGCACTGGAATGGGTTACCTAGGGAGGTGGTGGAATCTCCTTCCTTAGAGGTTTTTAAGGTCAGGCTTGACAAAGCCCTGGCTGGGATGATTTAGTTGGGGATTGGTCCTGCTTTGACAAGGGGTTTGGACTAGATGACTTCCTGAGGTCCCTTCCAACCCTGAAATTCTATGATTCTATGATTAAATACATCTCAATTTCTGTCCCTTTGAACATATCAGTGTTAATCAAACAGGCCCCATTTGCATTTCTTCTGTACCCCAAATTCCCATTTTGTTAATTGATATCTGAGTAAAGCTGTTTAATAGGTTGAGTAATTCTGGTGTTAGAGAATGTGGAATAATTACAGATTGCATATATGGTTCAGGTCAGGTAAGTGCTATCCTAATAATACTACTTAGCACTTGACAGCTGTATACCCAAAGCAGTTTATAAAGGTGAATATGTATCACTAACTGAAGAACAGAGAAGTTAACTGGTCTGTCTACGATCATACAGTGAGGCTGTGGCAGAGACAGGACTAGAACACAGGCCTCCTAATTTCAGCCCTGTGTCCTACCCACAGGACCAACATTGTGCTTTACATTCATTGTCCTTATAGTCTATCTAATCATATTTAATGAATGTGATTGATTTTTTCTTGCTTGTTGGCTCATGCATGTGGCTCTGAGCTCTGTGTTTTGTGTCTTTGTGTATGGAAAAGGACTATCTGCCATTAGTTACTACTGTTGTTCCTATGTTTGTCTAGAGTAAGTTTAATAAGTCTGTTTACAACCAAATCTATGCAAGTGGGTTGAAGAGATATTCTTATCACTGGCATCCAGAGTGCTGTTATACCAATAAAATAAAAACCAGCAGGATCTTATTAAAGGGAAAAAGGCAAAATACCACATTTATTGTGAATACAGAAAGAATCATAGTAAGCAGTTATAGTTATAACATTCCATTCAATCTCATATTTATTCACACATTCATTCATTCATACACACACACACACAGGTTCTGCAAGGTTGTTATCATAGTTACCAGCCTTAGAGTTGCTCATGCCAAGCCACTGGCCAGGTGGCCTGGACATGAGGAGGGAGCAGGGCCTTGTCAGATGCTCATCCGATGCTCCTGGAAGTTGGTTTGCAGAATCAGACCCCAAAGTTCTCACTTTTTAGAGTCTATTTTTATAGGAATTTCTTCCTATGCCAGTCTATGGGAATTGCTTCATCATGCTGAATCAATCAGCAGATAGCACATTCCTGACGGCTCCAAGATGTTATCTTGTTCTTTGGTTCTCCCATTCTTGAGGCTGTTGGGCGGATTCCAGTTTGCCCTCCGGGGGGGGGGGGCGAGGGGGGGCTCCTCTGGTTATTTCCACTTGACGCCTTCTTCAGCCGATGGACACTGGATTCTTAGGCTGGCACCTTCCTGATCATTCAGTTATTATCAACACCAAGCATCCATCCACATACATCCTCTATCTCTATTTTAATCACAATTGTTAATACAACAAAAGGGCGGGGAGTCTCTGGGTGCTGTTTCTGTTGTTAGAGTATTGCTTTGAGTCTCTCTCTCTGTGAATTGCTTTGAGAACAGACTCTGTCTTAGAATGTACTAACACAATTAGCAGCTTGCAAGTTTCACACATAGAGGGAGAGAAACAGTACCAAAAACCAAGAGACCTCTTAATTAGTAATACCTGGAATTTAAACTCTGGGGAATCAAACTCATTTGTGATTTTAATACAGAACTTCTTTAATATGATCCAACATAATCCCCCTTTTGACACTAAGATTTATAATCGTCAGTGTCACTTTCTATGTAGCCTATTCAAGAGAAAGTATCGTGAGGCAATTTGAGTTTGTGATTCCAATTCATGCCACATACATGATCCTAGTGATGTATCTTTACTACAAGGTTCTGGGGCAACAGGCAAGGTGAGGCACACCCACTTCTGAGGAGTCCATTCGGTACAACCTCTAGTGTCCAATAGCTTCCCTCCCTCCCCAGCCCACTGGCTCAAGGTCCAGGGTAGCCAGAAGGATGCCTCCAGGGACTGTTGGTGTGCAATTTTGACAACAATTTCTCCCATTAACAAGTCTGGTTTACAGTACTGGAAACATATTGCATCCATTCATATTGATAAGTGTCAAACAATGATCTCTTTCTTTTTTAACAAATGCATCAAACCCTTAATATTTCCCAATATGACCGAGAACATTTTGTGTTCCAGAGTAGCTAGTGCATTTCAGTGCATCCCATAGCTATTGCTGTGTAGTTTCCTATTTCTAATATTCTTTTTTTCTTATGGATAAGCCATATGGTAGTATTAAGCCATTATTAAAGATTCCATCGGCCTTTTAGGTTACCCAGACCAATTTGGACCAAGTCTACATTGGCATGTACTTGTTTTTGTATCAGGCTGTCCTGTAGCTGGGACAGAAAGCTTAATTTATTTTTAAGTTCCTGCAGGTCTTCAGTATTTTTTTTTAAACACACAACAGTGCCAGCATCAAGACAGAACACAAGACAAAACATAGAACACAGAACACAATTTCTATTGTGACAGTAGATTCATGGTATTGGGTTGCTTTTCAGCTGGCATCAGCTTTTCCTGATTTTCTGAAAGACAAAAAGAACATGTTTCTACCCCTTTTGGGGTGGCAGATTATTGCTTAAAATATTTCTTTTACAAATACCCTTGCTGATTACAGGCAAAACAGAGGAATTGCCCCCACATTTTCCTGTTTTTGTTCTATAGGCTGGCCAGGTTTCAATGGCTTTTATCTTTTAAGGGTTATGGGGAAATTATCCCACTGTTTAGTCATTAAATCCCTGAGTTTTCCTTCTTATACAGCAGACCAAGTTTATAATGTTTTTCCTGCTGTGTTAAGCTTTAAGTTTTATTTACAGGTAATAACTGAGAAGCATCATTACCATACAACCTTAAAGGATTTTTCCAAAAATCATACACACGATACGTTGTTACAGGGATACTTATTATCATTACATTTATTAAAATTATCTTGTTATCCCATGCCTTTTATTTAGACAATTTGCTGACCAGGTATGTCCTTTATCTGCAGCTCCTTTGTGCTGCTAGTTCTTTCCTTCCTTTATCATTTAGGTAATTTGCATTTTCACAGAAACTTCCTGCTTTTGGATTTAAAGCCATCAGCAGCTCAGATAGTCTATCTTAAAAGGGACACAATCAACTTTCACCAGAGTTTTGATTACTTTTAACTTCTGCTTCCAAAACACACAGCAATCTGAAAAAGAAAACCCAACCTATTGTGGCTCCCTTTGGAGCCCTAATAGCATTTTAATTAAGTAGCATGGTATGTTTGCATTTCTTTTGCCCCTTCTACAATATACCCTGCACATGTTCTGGGACAAATGCACATTCCTTCCATAGTTTAACTTCTATAACATTATCCAGATCCATTTTTACATAAGGTGTCACTATTTCTTTTTTTGCTTACAGACTTTTCATGTACCTTAAAGTGACAGTCTGATTACACAGAGCCATTTTAAGACTCAGTGTTTCTAACATTGCTTCTTTTTGTTTTGTGTACCTCACCCCTGCTGTTGCTTCAGAGAGGCACTGTCTTTTAATTTTTTTTTTACTACAACTCTCATCTGCTATTTTGTTACAAAAACAAACAAACAAAAAGAATCCAAAATTTTTTTTTTATATTCTCCTGATTTTGACTGCCCTGCTGCAGCCACAACTTAAAAACATTTTAAATTTTGAAAAGCATTGAGTTACCTTTTAAGGGTTAAATGCCAAATCCCAAAGCCAAACAACACTAATTACCTGTATCTAGCAAACAGGTCCGTCAGTTTTGCAACTTTGAATTAAAGAGTCAAATGGATTTTTAGTGGCATTATTTAAAACAAAAACAAAACCAGTTGGTCCTTAGAACTTTACATATTTACACACACACACAGATAGATACATACACATTTTCTTTTCCTTAACATCCCTTCCACACTGCTCTGTTTTTTACATCTTACATTCCCTTTATACATTTGAGGCAGTTAAGTTCCAATAGAACCCTCTTATGTTCTTTTAGCAAATTTGACTAAATTGTCCAGTCAAATGATTTTAATCAGATAGTTTATTTTTGCCTGGCTAATTTACAGACATTCCTTTGGAAAAGGGCCCATTTTTCTTTCAGAATGGCTGCAAAGAAACCAAGAATGGTCTTTCTCTAACACTTTTCCTTTTTAACATTTTCAGTTAAAAGTTGTTTGGGTGAAATACAAAGTTTAACTGCTTAATTACCTCCAGCCTCTGCATAGTTAACTTTTTTTTTTACTCTCTTTTCTCTTTGTAATTATGCCTGGGGGTGCCGTACATAGGACCTTCTCCCCCTTTACCTGCCTCCCTCCAGCCTCTGCAGAGTTAACTTTTTCACTCTTTTTGTATTCCTGGAGTGCCTCTTTCACTATTTTCAGCTGGCTTTGGGTATTTGTAGCCAGCACCTTCCAATTGTCTGCTCCCTTTTCCGTTTGTGCCTTTTCCTCTTTACATGAAGATAAGCGGGGGAAGAATCCTTACATGCCTCCCACAACAACCAAATTGCTGCTGCATCTCTTTTGGCAGCACTAGAAGGTTTGTATATGAGGATATACTGAGCCAATCTATCCTCTAGGTCCGAAATAGTGCAGACATCAGCTAGGGCTTGTTTAGTCCAAGGACTGTCCCCAAATTTTTGAAGGATTTGTTTAAAAGGTGTAATTTCTTTAACAAACGGTGAGGTTGGAGTTCCTTCTTACTCCATTGCTCCCTCTGGTACTGGCTTACCCTGTTTTCTTTTAAACATCTTAACATGGATATTTCAATCTCTTTGTCACTGCTGGTATTACTTAGCAAGTGACACAGCCTAGATTCTGAAATCACAGCTTAATCTATGCATTTTTCCCCTGCTACCTTCTCGGAGGCCAGCAGGTCCCCTGCTACCTTCTCGGAGGCCAGCAGGTCCCCTGCTACCTTCTCGGAGGCCAGCAGGTCCCCTGCTACCTTCTCGGAGGCCAGCAGGTCCCCTGCTACCTTCTCGGAGGCCAGCAGGTCCCCTGCTACCTTCTCGGAGGCCAGCAGGTCCCCTGCTACCTTCTCGGAGGCCAGCAGGTCCCCTGCTACCTTCTCGGAGGCCAGCAGGTCCCCTGCTACCTTCTCGGAGGCCAGCAGGTCCCCTGCTACCTTCTCGGAGGCCAGCAGGTCCCCTGCTACCTTCTCGGAGGCCAGCAGGTCCCCTGCTACCTTCTCGGAGGCCAGCAGGTCCCCTGCTACCTTCTCGGAGGCCAGCAGGTCCCCTGCTACCTTCTCGGAGGCCAGCAGGTCCCCTGCTACCTTCTCGGAGGCCAGCAGGTCCCCTGCTACCTTCTCGGAGGCCAGCAGGTCCCCTGCTACCTTCTCGGAGGCCAGCAGGTCCCCTGCTACCTTCTCGGAGGCCAGCAGGTCTGGTTTAATCTGTTTTTCCTGCTACCTTCTCAGAGGCCAGCAGGTCCCCTGCTACCTTCTCGGAGGCCAGCAGGTCTGGTTAACCTAATAGAAATGCCTAGCTCACTAGAGCTGGCGGTGTGCACACCAATATTTACAATAACTGAGGTTTTTTACCAATATTCCCCCTTTCGCATTTCTCCACCAAAATGTTATACCAATAAAATAAAAACCAGCAGGATCTTATTAAAGGGAAAAAGGCAAAATACCACATTTATTGTGAATACAGAAAGAATCATAGTAAACAGTTAGTTATAGTTATAACATTCCATTCAATCTCATATTTATTCACACATTCATTCATTCATACAAAATCACACACACACACAGGTTCTGCAAGGTTGTTATCATAGTTACCAGCCTTAGAGTTGCTCATGCCAAGCCACTGGCCAGGTGGCCTGGACATGAGGAGGGAGCAGGGCCTTGTCAGATGCTCATCTGATGCTCCTGGAAGTTGGTTTGCAGAATCAGATCCCAAAGTTCTCACTTTTTAGAATCTATTTTTATAGGAATTTCTTCCTATGCCAGTCTATGGGAATTGCTTCATCATGCTGTTGCTGAATCAATCAGCAGATAGCACATTCCTGACAGCTCCAAGATGTTATCTTGTTCTTTGGTTCTCCCATTCTTGAGGCTGTTGGGTGGATTTCAGTCTGCCCTCCCGGGGGGGGGGGGGGGGTGTCCTCTGGTTATTTCCACTTGACGCCTTCTTCAGCTGATGGACACTGGATTCTTAGGCTGGCACCTTCCTGATCATTCAGTTATTATCCACACCAAGCATCCATCCACATACATCCTCTATCTCTATTTTAATCACAATTGTTAATACAACAAAAGGGCGGGGAGTCTCTGGGTGCTATTTCTGTTGTTAGAGTATTGCTTTGAGTCTCTCTCTCTGTGAATTGCTTTGAGAACAGACTCTGTCTTAGAATGTACTAACACAATCAGCAGCTTGCAAGTTTCACACATAGAGGGAGAGAAACAGTACCAAAAAACAAGAGACCTCTTAATTAGTAATACCTGGAATTTAAACTATGGGGAATCAAACTCATTTGTGATTTTAATACAGAACTTCTTTAATATGATCCAACAGTGCGGGTGTTATCTGATCATCCTTCCAGTTTAAAAATTTTAATTTCTATCTGGGCCTGGGCCAGCTCCAGCTGCAGTCACAGCCTAAAGTTCTAGTGATGTCAAAGGGAGCATGATCAAACTCTTATGGGCTTGCATACACATTTCTTTCTCAAATGTCCTATTGGTGCTACCACTGGTTCAGTTCCAGCTGGTAGACCTGGGAGAAGGGTCGGAATTTGTGGGGAGCATGGGCTGTTATAGCAGGGATAAGGGAGAGACAAGACAGAACTGGAGTGGGGGAATCAAATCAGTATCTTAGATGTCTGTATACTAATGCGAGAAGTATGGGGAATAAGCAGGAAGAATTCAAAATGCTAGTAAATAAACACAACTATGACATAGTTGGCATCACAGAGATTTGGTGGGATAATACGCATGACTGGAATATTGGTATAGAAGGGTACATACAGCTTGCTCAGGAAGGACAGGCAGGGAAAAAAGGGAGGAAGTGTTGCCTTATATATTAAAAATGTATACACTTGGGCTGAGGTTGAGATGGAAATAGGAGACAGATTTGTTGAAAGTCTCTGGGTAAGGATAAAAGGGGTAAAAACCAAGGGTGATGTCCTGGTAGGGGTTTACTACAAACCACCTGACCAGGAAGAAGTGGATGAAGCTTTTTTTAAACAACTAACAAACTCATCGAAAGCACAGGACTTGGTGGTGATGGGGGACTTCAACTACTCAGACATCTGCTGGGAAAATAACACAGCAGGGCACAGATTATCCAACAAGCTCTTAGAATGTATTGGAGACAATTTTTTATTTCAGAAGGTGGAGAAAGCAACTGGGGGGAGGCTGTTCTAGATTTGATTTTGACAAATAAGGAGGAACTGGTTGAGAATTTGAAAGTGGAAGACAGCTTGGGTGAAAGTGATTGTGAAATGATAGAATTCATGATTCTAAGGAATTGAAGGAGGGAGAACAGTACAATAAAGACAATGGATTTCAAGAAGGCAGACTTTAGCAAACTCAGGGAGTTGGTAGGTAAGATCCCATAGGAAGCAAGTCTAAGGAGGAAAACAATTGACAGTTGGCAGTTTTTCGAAGAGACATTATTAAGGGCACAAGAGCAAACTATTCCACTGCGTAGAAAATATAGGCAGTATGGCAAGATACCATCCTGTCTTAACCAGGAGATCGATAATGATCTAAAAACCAAAAAGAGAGTCCTATAAAAAGTGGAAACTAGGTCAAATTACAAAGGATGAATAAAAACAAACAGAGGTATATAGGCACAAAATTAGAAAGGCCAAAGCACAAAACAAGATAAAACTAGCTAGAGACATAATTGATAACAAGAAAACATTCTACAAATACATTAGAAGCAAGAGGAAGACCAAGGACAGGATAGTGTTCTTCTTAACCTCTGAGGATAGGACAAGAAGAAATGGGCTTAAATTGCAAGGGAGGTTTAGGAAGTTTTTCCTAATGTCCATCCTAACTGTCAGAGTGGTTAAGCACTGGAATAAATGGCCTCGGGAGGTTATGGAATCTCCATCATTGGAGATTTTTAAGAGCAGGTTAGACAAACACCTGTCAGGGGTGGTCTAGAAAATACTTAGTCCTGCCATGAGTGCAGGGGACTGGATTAGATGACCTCTCGAGGTCCCTTCCAGTCCTATGATTTTATGAAAATACTGCCAGTCTTCTTCACTTATAACAATGCTAGTAGAATCATAAGTGTAAGAGAGAAGAACACACTGTCATGAATCTGTTTCATCATGTGCCTTTTGCAGATGTGAAATATAGAGAAAAGGAGGCTATTTTTTCACACTCACAGAGACATGCATTTTTTCTTTCTGTCATGCGAAACAGTTATATTTTATATACTTGCAAAGGTTGCTAACAGCTAGCTTGTCAGAGATCAATAAATGCCTCTTTATGGGTATGACTAGCGCCTCTATTTGTCCTGACCTGAAAATGAGGAAATGGGGACTATTACCTGCAAACAACTATGAGGTTGGTAGGGCTACTGTGTATATTTATGATACTGTGTATTCCTAGCATTGCTTCTTCATCTCATTTGTTATTTAAGCCAAACTGAGTTTACTCTCCGCTTCACTTTACATTATATGATCTAAAAATAATACTTTGCAAGTCTACAGGGTGTTTCAGCTGAGGATCTCAAAGCACTTGACAAATATTATTCTACTGAGCTACACAGAACTCCGTTGGAATTGGTGTTAGTATACTTAATTTACAGACAGAGAAACTGAGATGCGGAAAGGTTAAATGACTTTCATGATGATGCAAGGAGTGGCACATGGCCTTAGAAATTAGGTACCTGCACAGAAAAGCAGAGCTATTTTGCTGATTCACCCTGATATACAGAGTAGGTATGTCCTATTATGTCCTGTGCAACCTGGGAGCATAAAAGTTTTTGTCTCTTTCTCTCTCAGAAAGATTGGGTAGAAAATAAGACGTCTTTCAGAAAAATTCCTAGACACAGCAATATAAGAAGGAAGCTGAGATTTGTGTTTTAGTTTTCTTAAGGAAAAAGGAAAATTTCAGGAAGAATGGGCTAGTGCTGATGAATTTTGGACACCTGTTGTTTATGTATATGGTGTGGAAAATGGGATAGAGATTCTGCCACTTCTCAGTCAGTGAGAGAGATAAAGAGAGACCCTAGGAATTCAGATTCCCACTCTGCAGCTTTAACACTATTCAAATATCCTATAGTTAGTTTAAATTAGAGTGTCTGTGAAGCCTACATTGAAAAATATTATTGCAATAATTTTGATTGATTGTCACAATACTGCTGTGTGTGTTTTTGAAGGGAAGAAGAGTGAGCGAGAGCAAAATGTTGGTACTGGTAGCCAAGACAGTTCATTTTATATCTGTGAAAAGAAAGAACATTAAACATCAGGAATGACAGAATTTCATGTAAAAGTATTTTTCATTAGGAAAACAATTATATTGAACTGTAACTGAAACTGTTTTACATGCCTGTAAATGGTTTCAAGCAGGACAGCTGATGGGTAAAAAGTTCCAAGTGCCATGGGATCATTCTGCACTGCAGATAGTGATGCAGTTGGAAGAGTTGGTATAAATGTATTTATAGCAACAGTGGAGAAAATACAGCAGTTATCCACTGAAGTTACTTCCAAGTATTGTGGTCCTGTGTATGCACAAAACTACAATTATATGCTGCATTACAATAATGTGTGTACATATTACATGAATATACATATATATATATATATATATATATACATACACACACCCCCCCACACCCCCTTATGTATTTAGATTCCTCCCCCGATTTAAAGGAGGAGGCATCAGAATCTTTTGCAGCTACATATAGAAATTATGTAACCTCCTGCATGCAATATATGCCTTTTATATCAAAGTGAACTTCTCAAATTATTTCACATAAAATTATACCTTTTGAAAAATCTCAAGAATTAAAAAAACAAAGCAAACGAGATTTAATGGTCAGCAACTAATTATATATAACATTATAATGGTGGTTGACAGATTTCCCCCCATACTCTTTTTTTGGAAAGACCCCTCTTTGAATTACAGCTTTGCTATTTCCTCCTTTATTAGACAGCAGGTAGTTTACTGCAGCTTTGCAGAGAACAACAGAAGTGAATTCAGGTCTATATAATCTTCTATATCCTGTTCCAAGCACATATTGTCATAACAAATGGAATAGAAGCCACCCTCCAACTAAGGCTGCACTCACTTTTAGAGGACTAAATAAATCTACCCTCAAGCAGAAGCAGTGTTAAACGAATTACATTTGTAGTTTCTTTGTAGTTGTGGCTTCTCCTCAGAAGTAACGAAGAACTCTTCTGAGCAAAGAACTACTGGCTACATGATTTTTAGTACAAAAACAAGACCTACCCATATTAATAGCATTGAGGTTCTCAGTGGGAACCTCATGAGAACAATATGTATGGTCGTATTTCTTCTGTTTTTCTGGAGTAGAAATAATATGACACACCATAAACTGTCCCCCACACAGGCTCACACAAGCTGCCTAAATTGGGGAGAAGACCTGGAAACTTAGCTATCAAGATAGGAATTCCATTCTCATGCTCAGGGCCACATGTTCAGAGATCGCTTACCTACCAGAGGTTTGAATATAATCATCAGCACATGTCAGTCTCTCTGGGATAGTATCAAATCTGTCACCACACAACAACTTGTACTGAAATGATATTTTCTAGCGTTAGACATTTCTCACTCAGAACAACAAGATGAATAGCTCAATACAAGTGGAGAGAAATAAAATTCCTAACATTGTCTACAATCGCTCTGAGAATTCGGTTTAATCTTTCGATGCAATTTAAGCATCTAGGGCTGCTAAACAACACGGTTGTACAACATTTATGAACACGTGTATGTTCTCCTGAAATTGAATCAATGAAAGAATAGCTCTAAACATGAAAAACTGGAACAAATAGGCAGAATTCCATGATGTTTCTGGCAAAATTTCAATCTCAAAGGTCAGTGCTTCTTAAATAGAATTCAATGGATAAATTCAACGTCTGCCCTTAAAGTATTACAGGCTTTACATCCTGAAAGGGTCTCTAAATTGTTTGGCTGGAAGTCAAAGACAATGAGTTACAATTAATGTCAGGATGATCTCTTCAGAATAACCAGTAACATTTTGGGGATCACACAGACCAGTAAGGAGTTCTGTCACTGTCTGCCCTGTAATCTTGGGTGCCTTAATATGCCACTAGAAATTGTGCAACAAAGCCCGTTGCCAACTGTGTCCACACATCTATTCAGGGGACACCATCATAGGGCCTAATTACATCAGCCACACTATCAGAGGCTTGTTCACCTGCACATCTACCAATGTGATATATACCATCATGTGCCAGCAATGCCCCTCTGCCATGTACATTGGCCAAACTGGACAGTCTCTACGTAAAAGAATAAATGGACACAAATCAGACGTCAAGAATTATAACATTCAAAAACCAGTCGGAGAACACTTCAATCTCTTTGGTCACTCGATTACAGACCTAAAAGTGGCAATTCTTCAACAAAAACTTCAGAAACAGACTCCAACGAGAGACTGTTGAATTGCAATTAATTTGCAAACTGCATACAATTAACTTAGGCTTGAATAAAGACTGGGAGTGGATGCGTCATTACACAAAGTAAAACTATTTCCCCATGTTTATTTCCCCCTGCCTCCCCCGTTCCTCAGACGTGCTTGTCAACTGCTGGAAATGGCCCACATTGATTATCACTACAAAAGGTTTATGCCTCCCCCACCCTCGCTCTCCTGCTGGTAATAGCTCACCTTACCTGATCACTCTTGTTACAGTGTGTATGGTAACACCCATTGTTTCATGTTCTCTGTGTATATAAATCTCCCCACTGTATTTTCCACTGAATGCATCCGATGAAGTGAGCTGTAGCTCATGAAAGCTTATGCTCAAATATATTTGTTAGTCTCTAAGGTGCCACAAGTCCTCCTTTTCTTTTTGCAGATACAGACTAACACGGCTGCTACTCTGAAACCTGTTAATATGCCACTGTGGCTCAGATAGGTTTACCATATTTCAAGTTCCCCAAAAGAGGACACTGCCGGGGGAAGGGGAAGCTGAAGTGTGTGTGTGTGTGTGTGTGTTTGGCTGGCGGGGGGGGGGGGGCAGGAGGAGGTTTACAGGAAATGTCTGGGATTTTTGCAGAGCAGACATTGCAGCTCAGAAGGAGCCCCGATTAGTCCGCTTCCCTTTTAGTTTTCCAAGACCAGGGTTTTCTTTTCAGTTTCAAGTTGTGTCAGTGTTTCCCCATTAACTTTAATGGGCCATCATTTGTGCATAGGTGCCTGGAGCTAGCTTCATCTGGTTGTGGAAGTAGCCCCTCCCTGTCTGACTACCTAGTACACCACTGTGAGATGGAGCTGAATGTTACAACACAAATTATGAGCACAGTTGTAGAGATACCCAAATACATAATCCGTATGTATACATTTTTCATCAAGTATAACCATCCAGTTCAGTACATTACAGTCTTTCGTAAGAAACCCTTCCCAACATACTTTTATAGCTCAATAACATTGTATGCAATCAGCTGATTCAACTGCTTATTCTTGGGTTCAAAACCCCCTACGTTCTTACTTTGAGGTATCTGGATCCTGATTGTTACCCATGCATGGTATAGCCAAAGAGTTTGGACAGCCTAATGGCTTAGCTGATAAGACAATGCACTAATGCATAGGAGACACTGGTATGAGAACTATTCATTTGGTCTCAGTTTAAACCCTGGAGTGGTTTTAAGGGAGCTTTGCAGAGATGATAGCAACGACCAATTTCTGCCATCCTGACTCAGATTGAGTAATACCTTATTATGTGACTAGCACTCCTGGAATCAGTGGGATTATTCATAGTACTCAGTGTGAGCAAGGGTGCCAGAACCTGGCCCTTCGTTGCTGTTGGAACAAAGAAAGAGGAGCTGGCATTATACTCTTAACACCTCTTTGTAGTTACAGGGAATGGGGAGTAGAATTGGCGGGAGAGTGGGGGTAAGAATGGTGGGTCAGAATGAAAGGGGAGGTTCAAAACCCCAGAGCCTCTCACTAAAACTGACCTACTATCCCCAGCTTCTGCTGTGGGAAAATGGGAGCTCCCTAAACATATATGGCCTGGGACAGGGATAGGTGTGAGAAGGGAGCGCTCAGACTCAGACATCCTGAGTTCCCTTTTTCATTAAAGGTCTTATTTTGCTAAGACTTTTATTAATTGTATTTAGTGTTTTGTGGAAGGCATTTGTTTTTATTTGTAGTTAATTGAAAGCTTAGTAGCTGGTACCATGAAAATAATTCCTGATTGTGGGGGTTGCGTTACCATAAATATTTTACCCCTCTTCCTCATTTCTCTATTGTCTTCCCCTCTTTCTTGGGACATATGTCCACTGAAAGCTGCAGCCACTAGAGAGTGACATGAACACATGCTTTTGAGCATGTTGGACAATGACATTCAATCCAGCATGGGCAATGTCTGGGAGGACAGAGAGACCCATGAAAGTCCAGAGATTATTACTATATATCACAACACCATAGTTCAAAATGACATTTGAAACCCATGTGTGTCATATTTAGCTACCATGAATGCTCAAGGAACAGACATGGGTAAACATATGGATGTAACAAATCCAGTAGCTGTTGTTACATAAGATGTCAAAAATATTCCTATTTTCACAAGTACCTTAAATTGGAATCCCCACCACATTTTGTTTCAAACCGCACTATGTGGAATCAGTATGGCTTTAGTTGATGTGGACAAGGCCAAGGACATAATCCATATTAATTGTTCAGGACAGGGGTTCTGATCCTCAACTTATTGCTACGATCCCAACCCTCACCTTGTTTTAGAAGAGATGAGGAATACTTAATTGAGAAAGGAGAAGAATAAGAGGTGATTTGATTGACATGCAAAAAGTTAGGAAGAGCATTTAGAAAATTGACTGTGATGCTACTTTTCACCCTGTCTGCAAAGTGAGAATGTAAAAGACATTGCATTTAACACAAACTAAAAAGGAAATACTGTACTTATTTACGCAATGTACAGTCAGCCTATGGAATTCACTTCGACAGGTCACTGAGACTAATAAATATAGTCTTTGAAAGGCCAGATGACTTTTTGTCCATTAATAATATTTTCAGCTTCCATGTGTAAGCTAAGAATGTTACAGGGGTATGCAATCCTAATGCCTGACCACATAAGGGGTTCAAGAAAGAATGTTCTAACCCTGTTTTTAGCATTGCACAAATTGGCCATAAGCATTATTGTGATTTCTTTTTTAGCTTTGTGTCATTCAAATGGAAAGAAAATATAGTTCAATCCCATGCATATATATTTATATATATGCATATATAATTATTATTATAATACAATAGATGTGCATGGCATTTTACAGAAATACGAATGACAGATTCACAGTCTCAGGCAGTTTGCAACATAAATTAGAAAACATGGCAAAGCATAGCTGTTCTGTCTTTGCTTGTTACACAGCATTAAGAATATGAGGAAACCACATGGACACAGTTGGGTTCTGGATAACCATGGTTAATAAGTATAGACAAACATACAATGCCTAACTAATACACACACACACAGACACACACATGCTGCTGCTCTGGCAGGGTTCTGATGGCTTCTACAACAGAAGACAGGGAGGCTCACTAGAAGTCTCACAAACTATTTAAAGGGTTATTACTCAGTCTCTGTACACTATAACAACAATAATAGAGGGAAGGAGTGTGGGAGACTGAAGGTTAGAGTGGTGAACAATAATGAGATGTGCCTTGTGTTAGTATGCATCACTTATATTTTGGTTTAACCTCCAAAGGGTATCAATTAGTTTAATAGATTAGAGTTCATGAAGAAAGTCCAAAGCAATGGCAAGGATGTGGGGGAGGTTGAGGAATGGAAGGCAAACTCTTGTGTCATTGAGCTCCCTATAAGTACTGCCAAGTTTCATATTAGCAGTGTGCTCTGAAGAAGAAATGGGAAGCAGCACAGCCAAATTGTAAAGCGTGTTCTGAGGTCTGATATATACTGCGTCAGAATCATGGGATGATGCGCTTCTTAAAACATTCTGTTCATGCCAGTGGCTAAACTACAGAGGAAGGCAGAGAAGGGAGTTAAAGTCTACCCAGTCCAGAACATGAAATATTTCACCTACTGTATTTGCAGAATTAGTCTTGAGTAGTATTGTGTAATAAATAGGGGTGTCGATTAATCACAGTTAACTCACATGATTAACTAAAATAATTAATTGCGATTAAAAAATTAATTGCAATTAATCACAGTTTTAATCACATTGTTAAACAATAAAATACCAATTGAAATTTATTAAATATTTTGGATGTTTTTCTACATTTTCAAATATATTGATTTCTATTACAACACAGAATACAAAAGGTACACTACTGATTTTATATTATTTATGATAACAAATATTTGCACTGTAAAAATGATAAACAAAAGAAATGGTATTTTTCAATTCACCTCATACAAGTACTTTAGTGCAATCTCTATCATGAAAGTGCAATTTACAAATGTCAATTTTTTTGTTACATAACTGCACTCAAAAACAAAACAATGTAAAACTTTAGAGCCTACAAGTCCACTCAGTCCTACTACTTGTTCAGCCAATTGCTCAGACAAACAAGTTTGTTTACATTTACGGGAGATAATGCTGTGATGGGTTCGGTCACAGACCCCCTTGGGACTGTCACCTGACGTCCTGGAATTACCTTTGAGCCCGTTTTCCCTGCCAGCTTGGGACTCCAGAACCATGCCTTATTGAACCAGACATACTAGCCTGCAGCAACAAAGACCCAGGTCTGGTCCACACCCCCAAAAGCTGCAGACTTTAACCAAAAACTGCTCAGCATGTCACCTATCTCCAGCACCCAGACACCCAGTTCCCAATGGGATCCAAACCCCAAATAAATCCGTTTTACTCTGCATAAAGCTTATACAGGGTAAACTCATAAATTGTCCTCCCTTTATAGCACTGATAGAGAAATATGCACAGCTGTTTGCTCCCCCAGGTATTAATCACTTACTCTGGGTTTCCTAATAAACAACAGTGATTTTATTAAGAATAAAAAGTAAGATTTAAGTGGTTTCAAGTAATAACAGACAGTAAGCCTGAGCTAAGCAAAATAAAACAAAACATGCAAGTCTAAGCCTAATACTTTAAGAAACTGTTTACAGGTAAATCTCACCCTCAGATATTCCAATAAGCTTCTTTCACAGACTAGACTCCTTCCTAGTCTGAGCCCAATCCTTTCCCCTGATACAGTCCTTGTTAGTTCCAGCAGCCATCTTAGGTGAAAAGCAAGGGCTTTCTTATGACTGGGATCCCCTTTCTTCTCTTCCACCCCCTTCTTTAGCTTTGACACAAGGTGGGAATCTTTTGTCTCTCTGGATCCCCACCTCTCCTTCTAAATGGAAAAGCACAAGGTTTTAGAAGAATACCATTCTTCCTGGGCTGTCTTACACAAACACAGGAAGGCTTGCAAGTAAACATAGCCATTTACAACTAATTGTGCTAGTCAATGGGAGCCATCAAGATTCTAAACCATCATCAATAGCCCACACTTTGCATAATTACAATAGGACCTCAGAGTTATTCTTTATATTTCTAGCTTCAGATACAAGAATGGTACATACATACAAATTGGATGAACACACTCAGTAGATTATAAGCTTTGTAATGATACCTTACAAGAGGCCTTTTGCATAAAGCATATTCCAGTTACATTATAGTCACACTCATAAGCATATTTCCATAAAACATTATGGAATGTAGTGTCACAAATGCTGCCCACTTCTTATTTACAAAGTTACCAGAAAGTGAGAAGAGGCATTCGCATGGGACTTTTGTAGCTGGCATTGCAAGGTACGTGCCAGATATGCTAAACTTTTGTGTGCCTCTTCATACTTCAGCCACCATTTCAGAAGACATGCTTCCATGCTGATAACACTCATTAAAAAAATAATGCATTAATTAAATTTGTGACTGAACTCCTGGGGGGAGAATTGTATGTCTCCCGCTCTGTTTTACCTGCATTCTGCCATATATTTAATGTTATAGTAGTCTTGGATGATGACTCAGCACATGTTGTTCATTTTAAGAACACTTTTGCTGCAGATTTGACAAAACACAAAGAAGGTACTAATGTGAGATTTCAAAAGATAGCTACAGCACTCCACCCAAGGTTTAAGAATCTGAAGTGCCTTCCAAAATTTGAGAGGGACAAGGTGTGGAGCATGTTTTAAGAAGTCTTAAAAGAGCAACTCTCTGATGTGGAAACTACAGAACCTGAACCATCAAAAAAGAAAATCAACCTTCTGCTGGTGGCATTTGACTCAGAGGATGAAAATGAACATGCATCGGTCCACCCTGCTTTGGATTTTTATTGAGCAGAACTGGTCATCAGCATGGACGCATGTCATCTAGGAATGGTGGTTTAAGCATGAAGGGACGTATGAATCTTTAGTGAATCTGGCGTGAAAATATCTTGCAATGCCAGCTACAACAGTGCCATGCGAATGCCTGTTCTCACTTTCAGGTGACATTGTAAACAAGAAGCGGGCAGCATTATCTCCTTCAGATGTAAAGAAACTTGTTTGTCTGAGCCATTGGCTGAACAAGAAATAGGACTGAGTAAACTTGTAGGCTCTAAAGTTTTACATTGTTTTTTTTTTGAATGCAGTTATTTTTTGTACATAATTCTACATTTGTAAGTTAAACTTTCATGATAAAGAGATTGCACGACAATACTTGTGTTGGGAGAATTGAAAAATACTATTTCTTTTGTTTTTTACAGTGCAAATATTTGTTATCAGAAATAAGTATAAAGTGAGCACTGTACACTTTGTATTCTGTGTTGTAATTGAAATCAATATATTTGAAAATGTAGAAAACATCCAAAAATATTTAAATAAATGGTATTCTATTATTGTTTAACAGTGCGATGTGTAGTCAGGGCCCTGAAGCCAGTGGCATTTTTACCTATGCATGGTCTCTCAGCCTGATGAGAGCATGTCTAAAATGACATCTTAACAAAACACGAGTGTCCTGTTTACACTAACCCTTCCACAGTTAATACTATTCATGGAGTTGACCTAACAGTAAGAGTGGTAGCAATTTTTGGTAAAAAAAAAAAGCCTAGCATAGAGAAGGCCTAAGAGTGGCTGCTTGAGACACAGCAGAGGGAGAATGCCTTTGGGAAATTAGTGCTTGACACTCTGCATTCACTCTCCTATCACATACCCAACACCATATGCAAAAAAACCCAACTCGACTCAACACAGTCAGCCAGCAAATTGGACTGAAAATCAACCGCAATAAGACAGATATCATGACCTTTAATATTGTCTCACCACCACCAGTATGGATAGAGGATTATGTTCTCACCAATGTAGAAACATTCACATACTTGGGCAGCACCATCAGCCAGGATGGTGGGACAAGCCAGGACATCCGAAAAAAAATCAATAAAGCCAGGAACACCTTCAGGAGCTTAAATACAGTCTGGAAATCATCAAAATACAACACCAAAGCCAAACTCAAAATTTATCAGTGCTGCATACTTTCAACACTACTTTATAATGCAGAATGCTGGGGAATCAGAAAGTATGACACATCCAAACTGTCTTTGCCTCAGCAAAATCCTCCATATCTTTTGGCCCATAACAATCTCAAACCAAGATCTATCGACACAGTGCAGCCAGGAGGATCTGAGCACCATCATTGCCAGGAGGCGTTGGAGATGGATCGGTCATGTGCTTTGGATGGAAACTGATTCCATTACCGGAGTAGCAATAAGATGGACACCTGAAGGCAAGCGAAAATGAGGCTGCCCGAAAACAACATGGCGAAGAGCTGTGGAAGCCGAGCTGAAAAACCTGGGGCAGAGCTGGGGAACCACTGAAAGACTTGCCAGAAACAGACAGGAGTGGAGGAGCTTTGTCACTGCCCTAAACGCCAGAGGCGTAATAGGAACATGATGATGATGAGTCTGCATTCATAGGACTAATCCCTCAAGACGGGGAACTTTTTGTATGTTGAACAATCTGTTTTCCTGTTGTTAATACAGCCTACCAGTGTACATCTCGAGGAGGAGACCTTGCTGACTGCTAAAAGTGTGTTTGCTGTTGACCGACTCTACCAGTTTACACAGTGAGACAATGGCTAAGTTGTCATCTCTACCTATAAAAAGGGCAGGAAACACGCTAAATTTAAACTCATGAGAGACCTCATTCCATTTTCACTCCAGCGTAATTTCAAACCAGCGTAATTTCACTGACTTCAGAGAAGCTACTTCTAATTTACATCAGTGGAAATGAAAGCAGAATCAGATTCATGGAGACCGATTGATAGGATGGCATTTAACATCCACAGCTGCCTCTGTGGAATAGACAAATAAATAATATTTCTACACAGTTTCCTGGACCACTCTTCCTGCCATGCGAGTCTGATGCTAAGCCCTCCTCCAGCTACCAGACTTGCGACAGTGGCAGCCAAAGGGAGCAATCACTAAATATGAGGGAAGCCTTACGCAATTAGAAATGACTATGATATTCTTGATATCTCCAATTCTGCAACTTCCTTCCCCGAGAGAACCACCCAGAAATAGTCACGCTCACTACAATGCATTTCGATATATGGGTAACCGACAACAGACATGTTATTTCCCCAGTGATTGCATTTTCATTAAATGAATGTTTTGTGTTTCCATCTATGCATTTGGCTAGTTTGGGCTGGTACAACCTGAAAAAAGAGGTTCAGCTTTCATAGAAACTGAGGTGATTAGTTCTGAACATTGAATGTGGGTTCTTTCAGCAAGTCTGCCTGTTTGGCCCAGTCAAAGAAGATATTTCTACCTCAGCCTCCCCATTCCTTTTCCACATGGTCCAGGAGCTGCTACACAACAGAAGGACAAGCAAAGAAATTGAATTAGGTTATGTGTAGGACCCTGCTGAATTCACAGCCATGAAAAATGCATCACGGAGTGTGAAATTTGGTCTTCCCCCATGAAATCTGGTCTTGTGTGCACTTTTACCCTATACAATACAGATTTCATGGGGGAAACCAGTGTTTCTCAAATTGGGGGTCCTGACCCAAAAGGGAGTTGCAGGGGGTGGGGTTTACAAGGTTATTTTAAGAGGTTCGCAATATTGCCACCCTTACTTCTGCGCTGCCGTCAGAGCTGGGCAGTCGGAGAGCAGTGGCTGTTAGCTGGGCACCCAGCTCTGAAGGCAGCATCCCGCCAGCAGCAGTCCAGAAGTAAGGGTAGCAGTACCGCAACCCTCCCTACAATAAGCTTGTGACCCCCCGCCCTCCACACACACCTCCTTTTTGGGTCAGGACCCCTACAATTACACTGTGAAATTTCAAATTTAAATAGTTGAAATACTGAAATTTATGATTTTTAAAATCCTATGACCGTGAAATTGACCAAAATGGACTGTGAATTTGGTAGGGCGCTAGGTATGGGTCAAGAAGTAACTGCTCTTGGCCTTTGCTCATTTTGAGGCCCAGCCAGCCTTGAGTTAGGGTACTCTGGGGAAGGGGTCAACATGCTTTCTCTGTTAGATCAGCTACTAATCTGAGTTGGAGGATCAGGCCCTCTCTCTTTAAGGTTTAAAGTCATCTAGTGCTCAGGAAAGATGTAAAACATAGTGCTTGTAAAATGTGCAAAACTGATATACTTACAGACATGGATGCTGAGGTCATCAATTCTATTCCCATCACAGGCCGTCAGTCTTTGATGGTAATACTACTGACCAAAAGGTGAAAGACTCACCCATTATCATTGTCTCAAGCCACACTGGAGATGTGGATATATCATTACAATGCTTTTATAACTGTTTCTGTACTTTTTGATAATTTTTTTTTTAAAAGAACGCTTCCTAGCATCCCATCAGCCTGTTTGTCAGATGCTGCACATTAAACAGACATCTTTACTGAACTGTTCACAATAATCCCTCAGGAACCTTTTTTTACTGAAAGGTGATAGCTAATTTAGAGCCCAACAGTGTGTATGAAAAATTTAAATGAATTCTGCCAATGTGCTCTGACCAAATGACTTCTGTTGATTGTGCTCCATCCTGGCGTGGTGTGAAAACAGAGAATTTGCTTCACTGAGGAAGGGCACCTTAGAGACCGCGTCTCTCTCTTTTCCCTGGGTATCTGTCATGGATAAAACCAAGGAGATAGATTAAATGTCACCAACAACCTTTACTCTTTTGTTTGTAATTAATGGCTCTTTGAGTGACTCACGAGACACAAGGAGTTAACAAATGAGTTATAATAAAGACTATTATATCCTGTTTCATAATTTCAGTTTCACACTGAAAAACATCCTTCTGTAACTCAGAGAATAAGGTTCATTAATACACGGTACATTGCCACAAATTGTATAGAGATTGAGTTTTGGTACCCCAGGAAGTCAGAATAGTTTCCTAATGTTTTCAAACCTCTGTGCCCAATGTTAGTTTCCTAAATCCAGATTTGACATCTAAATAAGTGGCTTGATTTTCAGAGGTGCTGAGTACGTGCAGCTACAACCAGCTTCACTGGGATTTATGGGTGCTCAGCACTTCTGAAAGTCAGACCAATTTTCTTTAGGAATCTAACTGTAGGATTTAGGAGCCTAATGTTAACCACCCAGGTTTGAAAACACTGGCAATAACATAGTGTTGAAAGAGTTAGAGAAATACTGGGCCAAATTTCAGAAGTAGCCATTAGTTCTGATTGCCTAACTTTAGGCACTTATTAGGGAGCTGATTTTCACGCATGTTGAGCATCCTCAGTTCCCAGCAGCTTAAACTGGAATTGTGGATACACAACAATTCTGAAAGTCAGAGCCCTTACAGGGGTCTAAAATTGGACAGCCATAACTAGAGCACTCAATATTAAAGGGCCCCACTTTTGAAAACTGGGGCCACTGTGATTTCTATATAGGATGACAGTAATAGCAATGATCATTTAAAATTTCATATATGTTGAGAGAAATGACAGGTATTTTTTCAAGCAATTCCACTGTGTTAGAACACTGCTGGTCCTGAATTAAACAGATTCACTTCCCAAAGGATTGCTGGAGCCTGCAGTATATTATTTGGCTTTCTGTGGAGAGAATTATGGCAGCATAATTTAAAGCAATCTTCATTATCCATGCTATAGTACGGTGTTCAGAAGCAGATTAGGAGTTTGTGGGGCCCTGGGCCAGAGCAGGTGGGGGCTCCTCCCCACCCCTTCAGCCTGCAGTCCCCCACTCCCCCTGCATTCCTGCCGGGGAATGGAGCCAGGGCACAGGGGCTTCCCCTGTTCCCCTGCAGGAGCACCAGGAGTGGGGCAAACTCCTGCTCCCTGACTCTACTCCCCAGCATAAACGCCAGGTGGAGTGGGTTGGGGTGTGCCCATTTTTCCGGGCCCCCCCAATTGGCTGGGGCCCCTGGGCATGGGCCCCGTTGGCCCAGTGGCTAATCTGGCACTAATGGTGTTAGGTCCCAATTCTCCAATTGATTCCATGCAGGCACAGGAATTTGCCACTGCTGAATCAGTTGCAGGATTGGGGATTTTAGTGGTGTTTGTACAGGGATAAAACCAATCCATTCACCTGGCCACAGGTAAGAAGCTATAGTAGTGACTGTGAAAGCCAAGGATCTAGGGTAAAAGGGTAAATATATGGAGAAAATTAAAAATAATCCTCTGTCAAATTTGTTTCTTCATAAATTAACATTTTAAAACTTCTAACATCTTCAAAAACAGTTAATGACTAATATAAGCTATGTTATTTCAATAGAAATTAGACTTTTATATAAATTATTAATTACAAATTATTTAATAATAAAATATGCTCTAACAGGTTGCAGACACAAACACTGCTTAATACCTTTAAAAAACAATCCATACTGGAGTACATATAATATTTACACTTCTCTACAACAGGGCCTAATACATTTTATAATAATTTATATTCAGAAAACAATTTCTGTTCATCATTTAGGGCAATGATAACAAACCTATATTTTCAATCTAAGGACTGAATATATTCTTTCATTAAGATCCAGAGGTCAGATGTGTCCCTTTCCCTCCCACCCACCCCACATCAAAATTTCTAATTTCAACATATTCAAAAACATCTCAATAGCGAGGTGAAAAGCAGGATGAATTTTTCATTAATTTTTACAAAATATTCAGCGTGCTTTTTCTGTCAAAAAATGAAAATTCCAACCAGCACGAAGCAACATTTTAAATATTTCCCTAAGCTCAGACAGAACGAGTTGAGCTCCTATCCTATTCTCCCTGGGACCCCCAGAGCCTGGAACAGAAGTAGGCAATGAAGCAATCAGAGCTACGTTCTCCTCCCCACAACTTCCCTCCTCTGTGATGCAGCAGGGAAAAGATTACACCTGCTCAGCATGCTCTCGTTTCACACCAGAGCTGTACCTGGGACTGCTGGGGAAGCATAATCAAATACAAATCTTAACAGAAGCACCCTCAAGGACTAAAGTTGCCCTCAGGCCTTAGGTTAGATGCCTTCTGTCACCCTTACACAGCGTAGTCCGTTTGACAACCTTACCCCACGAGTAGCCCCATTGATGCCAATTTTTGTGAATGAGCATGGTCTTCATTTAAATATCACAAAAAGCACTGACTCCCCTTTTTAAAAACTAAACCCCCGCAAAAAACAGACAACTTTACCATAATCCCAGTTAAAGTGAATAGAGCTGTTTAAGCTTACAGCAAGGACTGAATTTCACTCATGGTGATCTGGCTTCAGCTCTGTGTATCTTCATCTCTCTGCTGTCTTGTTCTTCTTGCTGGTGCTCTCTCTCTCAGAATTCATGATAACTTCAGAACTGCATCAGTGCTTATTTAATTCCTTAGGATTGGCTGGACCCAGAAAAGTTATATTTACAGTTCTTTTCATCTGACACACTGTGGGGTTCTGGGAGAGAGGGGTTTCCTTACAACTAGGTCTGATGGTCCAACTCTCTGATTGGTAGTAGTAGTTTACCTGCTACTAAACGGTTGCCATATTTTTTCTAGAACTTTCTATATTCTATTAGATCAAAGAGACTCCTTCTATTGAATTTTGATCAGTGAACAGACCTACTCCTTGAGCAACCCCAATAAATCCTAGGAGCTTTTCCTCAAGGAAACTACAGTTCAGAATCCATGAGCATATGAGAGAATATAACCTATGAGAAAAGTTTAAAGGGATTAATATTTAGTCTAAAGAAAAGATCTGGGAGCTTTAGAGGAATGATAATGCTAGGAAAATATTTATTGGGTGATAGTGTAAGGGAGAAAGAGAGAGATGACTATATCATAATGGTGTACCAGCACTATCATAGCTAAGGTTGCATCCCAACATCTGCTTAAAAATTGATCTTTCTAAGCCTCTAAATCAACATGCGTAATTGGATTTCTTTGTAGTTTGATGAGTCTCAGAAAGGTGCCCATTAGGGTTAGTGACCCAATTTGGAGTTATTTGAGCCAGAGGTTCTGGAGATAAGCCCCCACTCCAAACAGCCATTTAAAAAAGTTTTTTGGTGGTACCCCCCCGACCAACGATCACGCTACTGATGTGACGTAGGTCAAAATGGTTTCAACTCTGTTGCGTTCTACCCAAGGTGGTACCCATTAAATCTTTGGGGGCTCCAAACTGAGAATGGTATTGAAGAAAATATACACATTTACCTTGCATATGTGCCAATATTGAAAAATGACCCAACATTTATATGCTTTAAAGGTTCACTCTTGTAAGTGCTCTAAAATCTGAATGGTGAATTGGATTGCTTTGAAATTTGGTGTGCCTCATGGGGGCATGAGTTAGCAATAGTAATCCAAATTTGAGTTCATGATGGAGGAGTTCCCAAGTTACAACTCTGCCTTCCCCAAATGTTTTCCTTTTGCTGTGTTGTACTGAGAGGTACTGGATGAATCACAGACCTTGTGATGGCTGTGAACTCACATTTCAATTAACATAATTAAGGATAAATTAATAACAACCCCACACCTAAGACAAAAAGGAGTTTTGGACTGAATGGTTGGAGAGAGCTACACTTTGTGGGTCATGGATGGCCATTGTAATTTGGAGGGAATGTAATAAAAGAGTATGGAGGAAAAAAATTAGACATGTGAATGTTTCCTGGAAGGAGAGGGGCATTAGGCAGAAAAAGCAGTGGAGGTGTTGGTGGAGAGGGATTTGAGGGCTGCAGCAAAGGAAGGGAGGGAGGTTATGAAGAGGGGGATAAATGAGGGTGGATGGATGGTAGGGAAGATGAGAGTTGGAAGCTCAGGTGAGGGAGAACCTCCTGAATCTTATAATGCCAAGGACCAGCGAGTATGAGCTATGGGCATATTGAGGTGTTGCTTGAAGATAGTAGAGGGACAAGTATAGGCAACTTTTTTCTCCTTTAATAGTGTTAGATGGAATTCTGTGGGTAAGAGTGAATGGATTTAAAAGGAGGTGAAGAGCTTGTACATTTTCAGCAACTGTGGGATTGGCAGAGTAAAAGTATGTATGTTATCAAGTCATATAGGGGCACAGCTGAAAGAGGGCAGAGTTTAAGGTTCCATGGACAACCTTAATTGTTCATTGTTTGGTTTTCCGAAGTTTGAGTTTTACTCAACTCAGTGCTCTGCAAGAGCAGTGTTCCACAAAGCAATTTTAACTCCCTGATCATGTATTTTTTTGCCATTGACTTCATATAGGATATTAACAGCCTACCCACTAGTAGTAGGTTTACCCTGAAAATGATCAATGCAACTTGAATATCAGTAAAAGTTTTTTAAAGGTAAGGACCAAGGTGGCCGCCCACATCTGTAGGATATTTATTTCTATACATTTAAACAACATGCATATAAAGGCTCTTGTTATCCTAATACTCAATTCAGCTTACAGTAACATAATGCTGACTACCCAGTAACATTAACTTCTCATATACAGGAAACAAATTAACTTACCTGACAAAACCAAAAACAAACAAATTACATTACATGCCCTAAACTTCCCCCCCAAATGCTATCAAATAAAGGATAATTTATGAAAACTATGGGACAAAAGCTTATTTTGAAGGCATGCTATCCCCACCCTGTTTTATTCATGATACAAAATTTTTATCACAGCATATGATCCTTTGATTGGAAACAAATATTTATAGTTGAACTAATGCTTCTTAACAGCTCCTCCTTGGGTAAGGGTGGTGGAACATTAGATGCCAAATAAACAACATCCATTAAAGTACATCACAAAAGCTCATCATTTAGAAAGGACAGCCGAACTATGTGCATAATGAGGTAATTTTAGGTAAATTTATTTAGAGGCGTGCAAGTCTGGATTAATGAGATTGCAGGAAGATTCTTCTCTTTCCTCCTCACTTCTCCCATTAGTTAGGCAGCACAGATGACACTTACACCAAACTGTTCCACTTTTAGTATTCTACGTGTTAGTTGTAGACCTAATTGATAGATTGGTGTATCGAGTATCGATTAATCTCTTAGACTGCAGTGATCAATAAGAGTTGAGTCTTCTGAGCGGCTACAGCCTCAGAAAGATTAGTACCATTATTATTAGAATGAGAGACCCAAGGAGAACATGAGAAACAGCTGCAATTTATCGTAAGTCCTTTCATTAACAAATCCATTAAACATACAAACAATCCCACAAACACTGAAACACTCACATTTCATCCTGAGAAACCCCGGAAGGGAACATTTGCATTGTGAACTTGCAGCAGGAACATATCAAGGCACACTTTCATCAAGATGGAGTCCCCCCCACCCCTCCCCAGAGGAGGCAGGATCCTAAGCCATGAATTTGACCCTTGAAACAAGGCAAAGTTTGGAGGCATAAGGACACACAGAAAGACTTTGAATTATCGTTCATCTGAGGAGACAAGGAAAAACAGGGCCTTGGACTCTATGGGGATCCTGGCTAAGAGTTTGCCAACTACTGCTGGGAAAGGAACTTTGGGGAAGAAACGACCTAGAACAAAGAATGCAGTTTAAGTTAGGTCTTAGCCATTAGAAGGCACACTTACTTTTGTTTCTTTGTTTGTAACCATTTCTACCTTTATTCCTTCTACTTGGTATCACTTAAAACAAGTTTACTAAGAAAAGGACATATGTTATTTTTACTATAAACCAACTCAGTACTGTGCTTGAAGGGAAGGGTGAGTTTAACCCAGGTAAGTTAATAAGTTGTAACGTACTGACTCTTTAAAGGAGCAACAAACTTAATATCTTCTGTAAATGTACAGTGATAGGGGCTGTGCATTGCACAGACACATCTCTGAGGAGCTCAGGGGACTGGAGTTCACTGATTGTTACCTGCTACCCAAGGTTAAGACTGGCAGATCTTGAGGAGTTTGCTGGTGAGGAAGACAGATGGGTGTGGCATGGAGCTGACACAGTTTAATCTCCAGCAAAGTTCACTCTTGCTGAGGCAGAGAGGTAACATGGTGGCTCACAGCTCTGCATGTCCCCAGCTGCCTGTTAAAGGTCCTTCAGAAAGAATGCGTGAAGACTGAGAAACCCTTGACTGGTGAGTGGAATGCCGTGATGGCGGCTAAAAGAACCTTGATAGACCTCAGGGACAATCCCAGTGATTTCAAGGTTAGTAGGTAGTCGAATATGGACTCTGGGGGAGAAGTGGCAGGAGATATGGAACATTGGGTGCACCAGATCTTGAAGTGCTTCCTCTTCTTCTTCAAATAAGTCCTTCATGTGGTAGGTCTCCTGCTATTTAATAGAACTGAATAGACTTGGGAAGGCTTTCTTTGTCTAGGCCTGAGAACCATTGAGGAGTCAGGCCTTTGGGTGCAAGGATAATGGATTGTGGTAGGTTATGGATCCTGACTCCTGGGTCAGGAGGTCTGTCATAAGGGAAAGGTGCAAAGGTGTGTGTGTCTCCAGATGGATTGGGTTCAGGAACCACACCTGTCTTGGCCATACCAAGTCTATGGAAAATTATAACTGCTTTTTCTTATTTCAGTTTGAGCAGGGCTTTGTGGATAAGTGGAGTTGGAGGGAAGGTGTTAATTTTCCTGATATCTGCTGGGAGAGCAATACAGCGGTGCATAGACAATCCAGGAAGTTTTTGGAAAGCGTAGGGGACAATTTCCTGGCGCAAGTGCTAGAGGAGCCAACTAGGGGGGGCGCTTTTCTTGACCTGCTGCTCACAAACCGGGTAGAATTAGTGGGGGAAGCAAAAGTGGATGGGAATCTGGGAGGCAGTGACCATGAGTTGGTGGAGTTCAGGATCCTGACGCAGGGAAGAAAGGTAAGCAGCAGGATACGGACCCTGGACTTCAGGAAAGCAGACTTCGACTCCCTCAGGGAACGGATGGCCAGGATCCCCTGGGGGACTAACTTGAAGGGGAAAGGAGTCCAGGAGAGCTGGCTGTATTTCAAGGAATCCCTGTTGAGGTTACAGAGACAAACCATCCCAATGAGTCGAAAGAATAGTAAATATGGCAGGCGACCAGCTTGGCTTAATGGTGAAATCTTAGCGGATCTTAAACATAAAAAAGAAGCTTACAAGAAGTGGAAGGTTGGACATATGACCAGGGAAGAGCATAAAAATATTGCTCGGGCATGCAGGAATGATATCAGGAGGGCCAAATCGCACCTGGAGCTGCAGCTAGCCAGAGATGTCAAGAGTAACAAGAAGGGTTTCTTCAGGTATGTTGGCAACAAGAAGAAAGCCAAGGAAAGTGTGGGCCCCTTACTGAATGAGGGAGGCAACCTAGTGACAGAGGATGTGGAAAAAGCTAATGTACTCAATGCTTTTTTTGCCTCTGTTTTCACTAACAAGGTCAGCTTCCAGACTGCTGCACTGGGCATCGCAAAATGGGGAAGAGATGGCCAGCCCTCTGTGGAGATAGAGGTGGTTAGGGACTATTTAGAAAAGCTGGACGTGCACAAGTCCATGGGGCCGGACGAGTTGCATCCGAGAGTGCTGAAGGAATTGGCGGCTGTGATTGCAGAGCCATTGGCCATTATCTTTGAAAATTCGTGGCGAACGGGGGAAGTCCCGGATGACTGGAAAAAGGCTAATGTAGTGCCAATCTTTAAAAAAGGGAAGAAGGAGGATCCTGGGAACTACAGGCCAGTCAGCCTCACCTCAGTCCCTGGAAAAATCATGGAGCAGGTTCTCAAAGAATCAATCCTGAAGCACTTGCATGAGAGAAAAGTGATCAGGAACAGCCAGCATGGATTCACCAAGGGAAGGTCATGCCTGACTAATCTAATCGCCTTTTATGATGAGATTACTGATTCTGTGGATGAAGGGAAAGCAGTGGATGTATTGTTTCTTGACTTTAGCAAAGCTTTTGACACGGTCTCCCACAGTATTCTTGTCAGCAAGTTAAGGAAGTATGGGCTGGATGAATGCACTATAAGGTGGGTAGAAAGCTGGCTAGATTGTCGGGCTCAACGGGTAGTGATCAATGGCTCCATATCTAGTTGGCAGCCGGTATCAAGTGGAGTGCCCCAAGGGTCGGTCCTGGGGCCGGTTTTGTTCAATATCTTCATAAATGATCTGGAGGATGGTGTGGATTGCACTCTCAGCAAATTTGCAGATGATACTAAACTGGGAGGAGTGGTAGATACACTGGAGGGGAGGGATAGGATACAGAAGGACCTAGACAAATTGGAGGATTGGGCCAAAAGAAATCTGATGAGGTTCAATAAGGATAAGTGCAGGGTCCTGCACTTAGGACGGAAGAACCCAATGCACAGCTACAGACTAGGGACCGAATGGCTAGGCAGCAGTTCTGCGGAAAAGGACCTAGGGGTGACAGTGGACGAGAAGCTGGATATGAGTCAGCAGTGTGCCCTTGTTGCCAAGAAGGCCAATGGCATTTTGGGATGTATAAGTAGAGGCATAGCGAGCAGATCGAGGGACGTGATCATTCCCCTCTATTCGACATTGGTGAGGCCTCATCTGGAGTACTGTGTCCAGTTTTGGGCCCCACACTTCAAGAAGGATGTGGATAAATTGGAGAGAGTCCAGCGAAGGGCAACAAAAATGATTAGGGGTCTGGAACACATGACTTATGAGGAGAGGCTGAGGGAGCTGGGATTGTTTAGCCTGCAGAAGAGAAGAATGAGGGGGGATTTGATAGCTGCTTTCAACTACCTGAAAGGGGGTTCCAAAGAGGATGGCTCTAGACTGTTCTCAATGGTAGCAGATGACAGAACGAGGAGTAATGGTCTCAAGTTGCAGTGGGGGAGGTTTAGATTGGATATTAGGAAAAACTTTTTCACTAAGAGGGTGGTGAAACACTGGAATGCGTTACCTAGGGAGGTGGTAGAATCTCCTTCCTTAGAGGTTTTTAAGGTCAGGCTTGACAAAGCCCTGGCTGGGATGATTTAACTGGGAATTGGTCCTGCTTCGAGCAGGGGGTTGGACTAGATGACCTTCTGGGGTCCCTTCCAACCCTGATATTCTATGATTCTATGATTCTAAGTGGCAAAGAGTGTGTCTTCCAGGAAGTTGAGCCCACATCCTCTCCTCAAGAAGAAGTAGTGGCATTTCAAGTCGGAAGGCATGGCAAAGAGGTCTACCAGGGGATGACCCTGGGTAAAGTAGAGCTCTAAGAAAGACCACATCAGTCAGCTCCAAAACATGGTCTCAATAGAAAATTCTGCTCAGTGAATCTGCAATGGTGTTTTGTGATCCTGGCAGATAAATATGCACCAGTTTCATAGCCTCACTGATTCTTCACATAAGGATCCAGATTTTGCTCCTCAGTAGTTCATATAATCTGTGGTTGCTCAGTGGTCCAACATCAGTCTGATCATTGGGACCCCAGATGAGAGATAGGATGAGAAGACAGGCATAATGGACTGCTCAGAGTTCAAGGACGTTGAAGTGTAGTGACAACTCTCAAAGAGTCCCTCTGCCTTCAATGGTATAAGCTTATAAGTGAGGGCCCCAGCCTAAAGGGGAGGAATCTGTAGTGAAGTGTGTGGGAGACAGATGTGAGAAGGGGATTCCCATGCAGACTTTTTGAGAGTCCTTCCACCAACTGAGTGAGTTGAGAACTGTCTGAGGGACCGACACCTCCCTGAACAGCTTGCACATGCTGGGAATATAGACTGCCTTGAGACAGGCTTGAAGACACAGACAGTAATTGCATGTAGGTTATGAACATTTGAGCTGCCAGTGTGCTCAGAGCAAATGAAAAACCTTTGCTGTGTTTTGTGGGTTCTGCTGTAAGGTGGAGAGCAGGTCAGATATCATGACGAACCTGTCTGCAGGTCGGTACGCTTTGGCTGCCACAGAGTCTAGGGTGGCCCTTGTAAAGTCTGTGTGTTGCACAGACATCAAGATCAATTTCTCTATGCTGAAGTGAAGGCCTAGGGAAAGGAATAGAGCTAGGGCCTTCTTGGTGGCAGACTGGACTTCCAGGAAAAACCGGCCACTTAGGAGCCAGTTGTCCAGATGGGGAAAATTGACTATTCCCAAACAAGTGGGCTGCAATGAAGGAGGAGACCTTCCTAAAGATCCTCCGGACAGTAAATAGGGTGAAGGGCAGGACACAGTACTAGTAATAATCAGTTCCCACGACAAACCTGAAGAAGCGCTGGTGCGCTGGATGTATGGCTACATGAAAGGAGGAATTCTGAAGGTTGAGGGTCACAAACTAGCACCTGGAATCTAATGATGGAATGATTGTTGCTAGGGTGACCATCCTGAAGTGCTGTGTATAAATAAAAGTATTTAGAGATTGGAGGTCTAGAATCAGTCTCTATCCTCCTGTTTTCTTCCAGATCAGGAAGAACCTGGAGAAGAAACCCTTTCTAATAAAGTTCGGAGGAAAAAGTTTGATTGCCCCCACCTGCAGGAGGGACTCTGCCTCCTGCTTTAGGGCCCCATGTGAGAAGTATCTCTGAATAGGGACGGACAGGAAGGGAGAACAGTGTGCCCTCTCATTAGCTCCAAGTATTTCCACAATCGTAGACAATTTCAGCACTTTGTTTATGCTGGTTGTCATTTGTTGGCGTTGGTTGTTTTTCAGCAAATCCTTCAGCATCATCAAATGAACATGTAGGGAGTCAAAATCAAAGTAATCGGCATATAAAATACAGATTTCATTCAGAACTTCAAAGATATCGCCATTGGTAGCTGAAATCACAAGATTCACAATTTGGTGAAGTACTTTCAGAGTTTTCTGATTAAACTTCCAGGCCAGCTCACATGTTACAATGTCAAGCAGTTGAATGAATTGTTTATGAAATTTTTCTTCATGAATTTTAAATACATATGGTGCACTTCCATCATCCATGTGTCTTGGTCAGGGGTGGGCAAACTTTTTGGCCAGAGGGCCACATCGGCGTTGCAAAACTGTATGGAGGGCCGGGTAAGGAAGGCTGTGTCTCCCCAAACTGCCCTGCTGCAGTCCTCAGGGGAGAGGTGGTGGAGCGGTGGTGGAGCAGGGGTGGGAAGAAGCGGGGTGGGGATGGAGCAGGGGCCCTGGGGAAAAGGTGGGGTAGGGGCTGGAGCAGCAAGCAGCTGTGCAAGGCATCAGGAAATTTGGTTCAGTTTTCAGTCCAAATATATTAAATTTTTCCATGAGCTAAATCAGTCCTTTTCTTCTCCACTCCCACCCCAAATTTCTTTTCTTTGGTTACTCCACCTTCAATGACAACAGTATCCAGTGTGTCATGGAATCGTAGAATCATAGAATATCAGGGTTGGAAGAGACCTCAGGAGATCATCTAGTCCAACCCCCTGCTCAAAGCAGGACCAACACCAACTAAATCATCCCAGCCAGGGCTTTGTCAAGCTGGGCCTTAAAAACCACAAAGGATGGAGATTCCACCACCTCCCTAGGTAACCCATTCCAGTGCTTCACCCCCATCCTAGTGAAATAGAATTTCCTAATATCCAACTTAGACCTCCCCCACTGCAACTTTAGACCATTGCTCCTTGTTCGGTCATCTGCCACCACTGAGAACAGCCTAGCTCCATCCTTTTTGGAACCCCCTTTCAGGTAGTTGAAGGCTGCTATCAAATCCCCCCTCATTCTTCTCTTCTGCAGACTAAATAACCCCAGTTCCCTCAGCCTCTCCTTGTAAGTCATATGCCCCAGCCACCTAATCATTTTCACTGCCCTCCGCTGGACTCTCTCCAATTTGTCCACATCCCTTCTGTAGTGTGGGGACCAAAACTGGACACAATACTCCAGGTGTGGCCTCACCAGTGGCGAATAGAGGGGAATAATCATTTCCCTCGATCTGCTGGCAATGCTCTTACTAATACAGCGCAACAAGGGCGCACTGCTGACTCGTATCCAGCTTCTCATCCACTGTAATCCCCAGGTCCTTTTCTGCCGAACTGCTGTTTAGCCAATGTTGAGGTTTGCTTGATAATTAACCAGTATTGATTTGATACATGGTGTTCTTGTTGTCCACTTAGAGACAAGGATTTTAATGACTTAGGGCTATCTAATGGGAATGCTGCTTGCATGATTTTAAATATGGCTAGCCATTTTGCAAAGGCATGGATTATGTTGTGGACTTAATGAACTGCTCATTGTGTGCTTCTAACCATTAGACAACTCTTTGTTGCATCTTGCAAAATAAGGTTGAGGCTATCATTCAAATAATGAGTCGACAAAGCTTTTTGGTTTTATTTCTTCAGTGGTTGTCACCACATTAGAAGTCTTTCCCTGAAGTACACTCATACCATTGTAAATCTGTTTTCAGATGTTTTTGAGGTCTCATCCCATTCACAATAATACATCTATAATTATATTCAATAGAGATATTACATCCATCATTGGGCAACCGCACAGCCCAACAAACTCTTCTGCAACCTCCATTATTATCAGCCAACCACACAGCAACCACAAGTTGTTCGTGACCACTCATATCCCTGGTTTCATCAATAACAAAAGAAAATATGGACAAAGACAAGCAGTGAGAAATAAGTTTAAAAAATGCCTGACAGTACATTTCTGTAATTTGTGCATTGAAAATGTTGCGCGAAGCCTACCAGCTTTTCTTTTTCAACCATTGCTTAATTTCTTTGTCAAGTCTGTTGTTGGTTGAAATAATGCTGAAGAGCTTCTGAAAACTGCTTTCATCATCTGAAGGCCCCCTTACTGCCCTTACCTCATAAGATACTGGATGCACTTGAGTTGCTCCAAAAAACAACTGATTTGTATTTTGCTTGACTTCTTTATTGTATGGTAGCTGAACCTCTTCATTCACTTGGCGCGTGTAAGCGTGCACTTTAGAAATGCAGTCCCGTGGTAATTCAGTTTCTCATGTACATCTAGTTTTCCAATTATTCATGCCTATCAAAGAAAATGTTAATGAGGAGATTATACAAAAGCTAAGTTTCTGAACTGTGGCAAATCAATACACTGGGCAGAAGGCTTCCTTTCTCGTTTTGCAGAGTACAAGCCACAATCTATATTTACACCAGTCAAAATTGAAAATTGACACCAGATCCATATTCGTGAACATTTTCTTTCGAAATAGGCAATCCATGTGTTGCAACACGGTAGATCACAAGTCAGAGGTAGCCCAGGAATACCCAGTATGGTTTTGACCAGTGTAGTTGAAGGCAACTGCTTCCCAGAGTTCATCTGAATTTCAGCACCATTATTCCCTTCAGTAAGTACTGTCAGGAACAGCAAGGATGGTGGCTGCTGGATTTCAGAGCAACGATCACTGGAGGGCCTCTCTTTGGGTCTGCCTCCCTCTTCCTTTTGTTCTATATGTGAATGCTCATTGTCAGCCTCAGATGCGGCAAGTGACTTGAAAAAGGTTCCGAGACCCATGCTTGTTGTATAGTGTTTATATTACGCACACTTTTTAAAATTGTGCTGTTACTATCAAAACTATTTTACAACATACACGCAATTATGTGCAATAGATCACGTAAGGACAACCCAATGGACGATGGTAAAACAAAATGCAATGAGACAAGCTAAATATGAAATACAGCTTTAAGCCAGACATCAAAGAGACCTTAAAAAGCAGGGGAGCTAGAAACTCTGGAGAGAAACTATGGGCGTGGCCCAGATGGAGGTGGTGATGGTGAGGTCGCTTCTGCTCTGCTTAGTGGGTGTGGAGTTGCTTTCTGCTTCAACAGAAAAACCACAGAGGAAGCTTTCCCATCCAAAGAGGGAAACTTGCAAGTCTGCCCTGTGTGTGTTTTATACAGGTTCATCTATTGCACATTTGATAGTTGCTGGCTAGCTAGGAACTTTCCATTTGATTTTTCCCTGTAGATAATGCAAATATTTGGACCTTCTTTAAAAAAAAGTGTGTGATTTTTCAATATGAAAACTAAAAGCCCACTTGCCATCTGGCTCATGGAAGACAAAGTGAAATAATCTTAGGCTTGCTCACTCATCTGGCAGAGGGTGACCAGCTGCTAAGAAGGTTTGTTTACGGTTTAAAAAAAAAAAAAAGAGAGACTGAGGAAATCCACTCAGACACAAAAGGAGCTTAGTCAGTTTACTCAACACTAAATTTAGATTCCAGAGATATGGAAGCTGGAAACTCATGAAGCATTGTGATGGCAACCAGATGTAGCCTTAGGGGAAATATTTTGAACACTCATAAGAAAATTACTTGGGAAAAAACCAGTGCTGAATAAGATATAGAGGTTTGTGCTTTGCCCATCGGCCAGATCAGGAAGTTTTTACTCAGACTATCACTTGAAAGTGTATGAGTGTTTTGCTTGAGTAAGGAATAAGTAAAAACCAACTAAGAACCTTAGGCTTTGATCCAAAAATCTTAATACATGGCTGATAGAAGTGATAATGATAGTGGTAAAATGGAATAGCATGTGTCCCTTCAAAAGTAAGCACCAAGGGAGACTCTGGAGAATAAGAAGGACTGATCTAGAAGTCTAGTCCACAAAATTAGGACAATTTGGTGGAGGGAAATGCCCTAAAAAGTATATTTGGTTTCTTAAATGACTCTATAAAGTTTCAGAGATACAGTATATAAGGGTCCCGCCTATTAAAGTTTGTCCCCCAAGACCAATTCATTTTATCCCAAAGCTTGCATCTTGTTACTGTCAAGCATAAATGTTGTGATCCAACATTCTGATATGGTAATAAGTTAGCAACACAGATATTTGGGGGATTTTTAAAATCCAACAGACCTAGGTTGTAGGATGCAGAGCGGCCCCATCAAATACAAATAATCAAAATTTGAATGGCTGATAGCACTAGATATAGAGAAGAGCAAGGATTTAAGTGAGGGTTAAACAGATTGAAATGCAGCTATATCTGCACCTATATTATGTGCTTGCCCTGATCTGATTAGATTGGTTTAAAGTCAGTTTAGTTAAACGGTGCAACTTTTCTAACATAGGCCATGACTTAGTCTGTACAGTCCCAGGGTATGTCTAAACAGCAAAAAAAGGACATGCAGCCGCTAGTCTCTGAGACCAGGTCAATTGACTTCAGGCTCACAGGGCTAACAATAGCAGTGTAGACGTCTGGGCTTGGGCTGGAGCCTGGGATCTAAAACCTGGTGAGCGGGGAGGCTGTTGGAGCCTGAATGTCTCCTTTCTTTAGCTGTGCAGTGTAAGCAGCACGAGCCCAAGTCAGTTGACCCAGGCCCTGAGACTTGCTTTGGCAGGGTTGTTTTGTTTTGTTTTTTTTGCTGTGTAGATATATCCCAAGGGTCTAATCCTGCACTCCTTGTGAAAGGAGCCCCATTAAAGTCAGGGGTGAAAATCTGTCCCCATTGACTTCAGTGGGGCCAGGATTTCACCCAATGTAAATAAGGGAACAGGCTCATGCACCAAATTATTGTGGGTCAATGGTGGGAAATTGTGGGAAAGTTGTAAATATGGAGTAGCTGTAATCGTACCAAAGATATCTGTGACCATGAACAGTCTTGAAGTTTCTTAGAAGTAAGAGGAAATGTATTGAAATAGACATCAGGAAAGTAAGTTTCATCAAGGCCTTCAGGCATCTCTGCATGATAACAGAAGGGGCATAGTTGCTGTGACAGACTGACAATATCCTGAACAAACCTTATGGAATGAAGATAAACTTTATTGAATTAGGGTTAAAATGTTTGGGGACCATTGTATTAAAAATATAATTGTGTATGTGTTATTGTGGCATTGTGTGTACTTTCTCGTGTGTGTGTGGGGGGGAGGGGGGGCAGGGGGCGGGATGTTAATGTACTTCCTCTGTTACCAGCCTTGAAGTCCCCACGTGCCACTAGCACCTGAGGAGACACTCTTCTACTAGTTCAAACTGAATTCTCCAGTGGCAAGCCGACAAAGCAAAGATAAATAGCCTGAATTTATACGGACTTGGAGCTTTCTTCCTGATCCAGCCAATTCACAGGGTCCCTGATTCATGGGCAGTCCCACTGCTTAGGCAAGGATTGGAAGGACTTGGCCTTCCATGAGACTGTGCTTGTTCTGAGCTGAACCGGTGTTGAACTTGTAACCACAGAAACCCCCTGTGGTGGGAAATTGAAAGTCTGTTCCTGACAGAGCCCATGTTAGAGCTGGGATGAACTCTAGTAAGCTTATTAGCATATATGTAGTTTCTTTTATTGTTTTTAATAAGTGGTAACTTATAGCTGTAGCAATCATGCTTATTAGTCTCTGAAGAGAAAGCTAGCAGATGTCTCTGCTGGGAAATAAGGTATGTAGGACACCAGGATCTCCTAGAGGGAGATGCTGGCCTCAGTTGAATCCATTTCAGTAGTCAACCCATTGCTACTCCCCTTCCTTACCTCTTTTTTGTTTAGTTTTGGTGCCCAGATTATCATGGACTAAGGCATAGATGATCAGGCCTAGTGATTGGAACTGAAGTCAGGAACCAGGGATCAGAGCCAAGGGCGAAAACTGGAGACAGGAACCAAACGAGGGGCAGGGCTGGAGCAGACTGGAACAAGACTGAAGCAAGTTTGGGAAAAAGGCAGTCATAGGAGTGAATAAGGAAGTGTTATTTACCCCTCCACATAACACACGAACCAGGGGGCACTCAATGAAATGACTATGCAGCAGTTTAAAACAAACAGAAGGAAGTACTTCTTCACACAACACCACGGGCGGTGCGTGAGCTGCCTGTTCAGGGAGACTAGCCTCCGGACCTGCACCCCCGCCCCCCCCCCCCGCTCTCCTCCCCTTCCCCACCCTCTCCCCTCACCGGAGCCCTGAGCCCCACTGTGGCTGCTGGCACCCCTGCCCCAGCCCTCCCAGCCCCAGAGCTCCAGGCCCCATGGCTCCAGTGTCTGGAGCGTCAGGGGGACCCCCAGCACTGGGCGGCCCCAGCTGCCCCAAGTCCTGGCCATAGGCCGGCCTGCTCTAGCCTGAGCCCGCTTCCGGGAAGAGGAGCAGCCTGCCTTGGCTAGGGCCAAGGGGGAAGTGGCAAGCAGGAGGGGGTCTTGGAGCAGAGCATGGGCCACACAGGGCTGTTTGGGGAGGCTCAGCCCCCCCTGGCCTGCAATACCCACCACCCATGCACAACTCACAGTGAGGGATGCAACCCCCATGCTCTTGGTGTCCCTAAAACTCTGACTGTTAGAAGCGGGGCCTGGATGACAAGGGATGGATCACTCAGTAATTGCCCTGTTCTGATCATTCCCTCTGAAGTTTCTGACATCAGCCACTGTTAGAAGACAGGCTAGATGGACCATTAGTCTGACACACTCTGGCCATTCGTATGTTCTGATGTTAGCTTTCAGTCTACTCATAGATTTGGAATTTGTGAAGCATTATGAATTCATAGGTGATCTGAGTTCCATTTGAAAGACTTTACTTTCCATTTTATCTTTAAAATATTTCATTTATCTTTCAGTAACAGGCCAAGATTTTATAGACCTTCCATCTGTTCAGACTTTTTTTTTGTTTTTTTAATTAACTCTCCTAGATCAGGATTTCTCCATCTTTTTGATACCAGGGACTAGCTTGCTGCCTTCCTAAACCGTGTCAGTGAGATCTCCGGGACTGGTGCTAGTCCACAGACTGGTAGTTGAGAAATAGTGGCCTAGATTGCATATTTTCCTGTTTGTCATATTTTCCTGCTAGAAGAATTCCTGATTACTTAGGTTTCTGCAGAAGAATGGCAGTGTTATCTAATGATTATTATGAGCTCATACTTTTAAAATATGAAATAACCCTTTGCCTCATTCTCCTTTAACCCACCCAAAGCCTGTCACTTAATTCACGTGTCTCATTCTCCTCCACTGAAAACACCATTATCTTTCCTATGAATAACACATCTGCCCTCTTGACCCGTTAAAATCTCAGTTGTCACCACCTATCTTCCTACAACTTCTTGTCACATTGCCCTTTCTGTTCAGACTGTTAACAAAACCCTTCACAACTATTGGCACAAATTGGCATCCTTGTTATTTGGACACCTATCTACTAGCACCTGGTCTCAGCCCACCTAGGTCACAGTACAGATGATTTGAGCCAGTGCCCTAGAAGTAAAAGACACCATGTTGCATTACTGAGCCTTTCAATCATTTACTCCCTTTCTTAGTTATGCAACTTGACCACATTCCTTGGGTATCCTAGAAATCATTTTATGAATAAACATTGAGGGATTATTGTCACAAACATGATTATTGCATCCTAATAAGTGATAATGCTCTCCAAAACTGTATAACAGAACAAGCATCTTACAAGGCAAGTAACAGGCCAAATCTTTAGTATCTGGTATTAATGGTATAGAGAAGCTAGATCTAGAGCTTCTCTTCTTTCTATCTCATAACACAAGAAAGCAAGGGGATGGATAATAAAACTGGAAGGTTTCAAATTCAGAACTGATAAATGGAAGTGTGTTTTTTTTTCCCCACAGCATGCATAATTAGATCGTGGAATTTTTAAGAACATAAGAACAAAAGAAAGGCCATACTGGGTCAAACTAATGGTCTATCTAGCCCAGTATCCTGTATTCCAACAATGCCCAGTGCCAGATGCTTCAGAGGGAATGAACAGAACAGGGCAATTATCGAGTGATCCATCCCCTGTCATCCAGTTCCAGCTTTTGGCAGTCAGAAGTTTAGGGACAGCCAGAGAATGGAGCTGGCTAATAGCCACTGATGGACCGATCCTCCCTGAATTTATCTAATTCATTTTTGAACCCAGTTATACTTTTGCCCTTCACAACATCCCCTGGCAATGAGTTCCACAGATTAACTGTGTTGTATGAAGAAGTACTTCCTTTTGCTTGTTTTAAACCTGCTGCCTATTAATTGCATTGGTTTCCCCAGCATTCGTATGTTATGTAAATTGGTAAATAATACTTCCTTATTCACTTTTTCCACACCGTTCATGATTTTATAGACTGCTACCATATGCTGCCTTAGTTGTCGCATTTCTAAGCTGAACAGTCCCAGTCTTTTTTATTTTCTCCTCATATGGAAGCTGTTCCACACCCCTAATCGTTTTTGTTTTCCTTCTCCCTACTTTTTCCAATTCTAATATAGCTTTTTTGAAATGGGGCAACTAGAACTGCACACAGTGTTCAAGGTGTGGGCGTACCAGGGATTGATATAGTGACATTATGATATTTACTATCTTATCTATCTCTTTTCTAATGGTTCCTAACATTGTTAGCATTGCATCTATGGTACAGTTTGATACATTTAAGATTCTTACTGTATTTGACTCTGTGCTTTCTTTCACACATAGTGCCACACTCCCACCAGCATGAACTTCTGTCATTCCTATATATTTTGTACCCTGGTATTACCGTGTCCCATTATCACTGTTTCACCAAGTTTCTGTGATGCCTATTATATCAATATCCTCATTTAATACCAAGTTAGAGACCCAGAGAAGAAGTAAAGATTGTGGAGTTTGAAACAGCGATGAACATCAAAGAGATAACGTCTGTATGCAATAGAGTGGCAACACACAGGTGGAAATGAGTAAGAAGACAACAAGATGGAGTCTTACTCTGTTTTTCTGAGTAAATTAAACTTTTAGGGTATGTCTACACAGCAGCTGGGAGCTGTGATTCACAAAGCGGACAGACATACACAGATCGAGCTTGTGTGCTAAAGATAGCAGAGTGGCACAGACGCTGGTTTGGCCTAGCTGCCCAGGTACAATCCTGCATACTTGGGGGACTAGTCTAAGCTGCTGCGGTGACACTGCTATTTTTAGGCACCAGCTCGAGCCGAGCTAGCATGTGTATGTCTACCGGCACTGGGAATTACACCTCCCAGCGGTTGTGTGGGCATACCCTTGGATAGTTTTACTTGGACAACTCACTAGGGCAAAAGTTTACCCTTTTGGATATAGATTTTCCTATACTGTGCCTCTATGGCTAGTCCTTGGGCCATGTTTGCAATATCACGGACAAGCACGTTAGCTCCTTTGTAGCAAGAATTGTGTTTAAACACAGTTTGCTAGAGGAATGACAACAAGATTGCCACACTCAGTGTAGCCATGGCCTAAGGGCTGTTGACATAAGTACAAAGCCAGAGCATTGATTTAAGAATATGCAAAACCCACAGCATTTAAAATGTAAGTCACTAGAAAGTTGTTAAAACAGCAAAGAAGCAAAGCTAGGTCCTTCGAGAGCGGTGTTTAATAATTAGGTCAATATTGTATTTTAAAACTGTTTTGTGACCTAAGGATTTGCTCTAAAATGGGAAAAGTCAGGAACAGGTTGAAAATCAATTGCTAAGTTGTTTAGGAACCATCCTGGATAACATTAGTTGATTTTCACCATTGTAATTACCAATCTGCCGGAGAAACTGAGCTAACAAATTGGCTATTAATTTTAAAAGTTGTTGAATCCTCATTATAAGACTAAGAAGAGTCTTGGGAGATGGAAGTTAATGGAATGTCTCAGAACAGCTGTACAATGGAGAAATCAGCAACATATAAAAGTTTTCTGTGTGCTGAGGAGACACATGTTTCGCGCATTACAAATTCACCATGTTAGTGAGAAAATCATGTTTTCCTTTCTCTGGCCCCAATTCAGCAAAGCGAATAAGGACGTGTTTATAGTTAAAGCACATGCTAAAATTCCACACACTTTTCTGAATCGGAGGCTATAGAATCTGACAGGCAGGATCTGACATAAAATGCCTTCAGATGAACGTTGGGCATTACCTGCATCCTGAATCTAACTGTTTTCAGTTTGAACTACAGACTAGACGAGGAGGCTCATGTAGTGCCACTTAAGAACCACTGTAACTGAGTTAAGGAAGAAGAAAAGATTCACGCTCAGTTGCACACCTGAGAAGCAGATCAACACATCAGAGACCCTGGATTTAGGTTACTGCCCTACTTGTAATGACTGCATTGCTACTTTTCTTTTCTGCGGGTTAAATGTTTTACTGTTTTAAAAAAGAGGGCACGTGAAAAATAAAAAGTGTGGAGAGATGGCAAATGACTATCTCTCATGGAAGCATCCTGGATTGAGGAGGGTGAGATGGCAGCTGGATGTCCATGGATACAACTTTCTCATTGAATCCACCCTGCTCATTGTAGTGGACTGAACTGGTAGAGAAGCTTAGCACAGGGAGGCCATTTGTGATGTTTAGTGATGACAGTGCTTAAGGTGCTTGCTAATTATATATTGTGTCTGGTTCCAGCTGGTTGTGCATAACAACAAGAGCTTCACAGCCCAGACTCTCTGTCTGGAGAGCTCAGCCCTTAAAAGCACTGACTCCCAATCCCACACACCGTCTGGTTAGGTTTAGACAGACGTGTACGTAGTGCACTTGCTTTGGATTGACGTGTGCTAGTTCTCCAATACCTAGTGCCGTTTTGTTTTCCAAGCAATTTTAATGCTCATGTGATATACTGGAGTGACTGAGCACCCAAGACTCGGATCTTCCATTTAGCCATACAACGGGCATGGGGCCCAGACAACCGTAGTATCAGCATCTCCACACTGCATGACTTAGCGTCTCAATGCTGATATGGAGAAAGTGCCTGAGAAGATGAGAGGGTAAAATTCAGTCTGCATGCCTATGCCCGTTCACATCCTGTCCCCCATTAGGAGATCTGTTAGTTTCAGTTGTAATACCATCGTGTGCAATAGATCAATGACTTGGTTTGGATGGCTGTGCTGTGATTGTTGTTGTGTGGCTACTACTGCACTATACTTCCTGTTTCTTTTTTTAGTGCAATTTAGGTTCCCTTTCCACCTTTGTGGTGTGGGAAGCAGAAAAAAGGAAGAATAAGCGTGGAAAGTCTTCTCAGACAGAAATGTTATTACTGATGTATTTTATTATTTACATTATTTAATTTTTAAAAATGACAGTGTAGAAAGAATGGTAAAGGGTTGTTATATTTTAAAATGTTATTTAAAAATTGATAAATATTTTACATAATTTAAAGTGCAAATGCTTCAGGGCTGGGATCCGGCCTACTTTTTTGTTTTTACAGGGCCTAGCACATTGTGGCACTATGGAAAACAAATACATAATTAACCATGATAATAATAAATGCCGTGCATGGGCTTGATGCAGTATTCTTGATTTTTCTTAATATCACACAGGGCCTGAAAGCTCAAAGTCAATGGGTGTCTTCCAACTGATTTCACTGGCCTTCAGAACAGGCCCCTGGTCACTGAACTGCAAAATTCACTGAATTTCTGTAAGTCTCCTCATCATTAGTACAGATTAAAGTAGTTGAAATCTTCAGTGAAGTCTTTTCCTTAAAGGAATAATGGCTCGTCAGCTCATAACTTTGGAATGTGTCGTGTGATGCAGATACTCATTATTATGGAGGAAGAAGAAGCCCAAAGTTCAATTTAACTAGCAAAATGATGCTCTGTTATTTAATGCTTTCCTGAGCACAAAATCTTAGCTGACTTGAGAGAAAATATTTTCTTTGTCAATCCTGTCTAGACAATTAAACATAATTAATGTCTTTTACAATAATGACTATTTACCACCAGTGGACTATTTTCGTTATGTATTAGTGATCGGTTGCCACTGAGAACGTATCTTTTAAATCTCACTATTTACTCTAAACTAATTTCAATCTTTTTTTGCCACTGTACATTTTTGTGCTGGGGTTTGATTTTTCAGTCACAGATCTGTTTTGGAAATGCCCAATTCAGCTCCTTTGGGGCCTACAAACCCTTACTCTGCCCATATGACAATTTGTGGGAGTGGAGATTATTCAGCATCAAGCCCTTAGGTAGTTTAAAACATCTTTTTTATTGGTGTTTGCAGGAACAACAACTTTACAATACCATTAATAAATTATAGAGGGGCTGAAATTAACGATGAATGGAAAATACTGAGATACTGAATTGCAGCTTTGAAAATCAGCTGTCAGCAAGAAAAAGAAAGAAAAGAAACTCTGACAAAGAAGAAGGGAGGAAAACCTTATTAAAAGACATGTTAAAAAACTGATTTGTAAATACTTGTATATGTTCACATTCTCCAAAGTCATTCAGTATGAATGATATGCATGCTGGGTACTAAGATTTAACTAAGGTCAACAGAAAGACTCCCATTAATGTCAAAGGAATTGAACTGGGCCCCAAGAGCATTAGCAAATTACTGTACCACTGCCTTTAAAAAAACCAACCAAACAAAAAAACCCTGGATAACTCAGGGAGTGCCAGAAGATTAGAGAAAAGCAAATGCAGCACTGGATTTTCAAAAACAGAAAGAGCAATTCTTCTCCCATATGTCTAATTTCGATCCCTAATAAAATAATTGAACAAATAATGACAGAGAAACTGTACCTCTAGATGCTCAGTTTAACAATTTGGGGCATGTCTGCCTTGGAGCTGAAAGGTGCAATTCCCAGCTCAGATAGGCACACCCACACTAGCTCTGATCAAGCTAGCTCGCTAAAAACAGAAGTGTAGCTGTGGCAGTGTAAGCAGCAGGAAGGGCTAGCTGCCCTGAGTACGCACCTAGAGTCTCAGACACGATTGTACTTGGGGCAACTAGCTGCTTCTGCCACCCTGGTGGCTACACTTCTATTTTTAGGGCTCTAGCACAATGAGAGCAAGCGTGGGTATGTCTACCCAAGCTAGGAATTACACCTCCCGGCTCCACATACCCCTAGACTCACAAGTGACAAACTTGGAGAGTATTTTGGATAACAGAGTCAGAAGATCAGGAGGAGAAAGTGTCACTAAAGTCTGAGAGAAGGAACTGGAGTGAGCTAAGTCTTCGTTCGCTCATTAGGACGGGAAATAAAATGTTAAACAATACAGTGGGGGAATGGTAGGATAATTGTGCTCCCTGAAATAAATGGAACAAAATGACCCTTCCTTGCCGTTGTTGCATGGTGGGTTCCAAGTGCATGGTAAGATTTTGTTCTGACCAGATCTAAGACCAGAAACACAGACAATATGGATAGAATTGGTTCTTACCAGGGAAATTTTGGAGAAAGAAAAGAGGAGCAATACAGAACTGACAGTTTGGAGCAATGAGGGTTATGCTGGGTTTAAGCTCCCCTTGTCTCCTCCAGTCCTGGGCTGCTTTCTGGCACCCAGGGTAATTTAGAAAGCCCTGGGGACCTGTGTAAATGATGACAGTTTTCCCAGGTTGCCTATGGGCTGTAGCATTGCCCAGAATGTCCACAGAGCTGTGTGCTTCAATTCTGCCTTGCCCGCCTTATTCCCAGCCTATCTATGATGTACCTCCTATGCTGGGGCCCTTGGAAGACAGCCTTATGGCTGTCAGATATTCCTGCACCCGGGGAATCCTTCTCTGACAGCATCCAAGGGTTAAATTTTGGCCTCACTGAAATTAGTGGCTAAAATTCCATTTATTTCAGTGGGGCCAGGCAGGATTTCACCCTTAGAGAGGGATTTCCAAAAGCACTCAAGAGTTGACCTAACTCTGCTCACTGAAATCAGGGGAGCTGTCCCATGGACTTCAGTGAAATCAGGGAGAGGCCAGTGCTGAGTGTTTTTGAAAACCTCAGCCCTAAATCCCTAATTTCTAGCCATCTGGAATGGTTTGTAACAAAAGCAAAGCAATGTTTTTTCTCTGCAAGTGAATATTATCCTTTGTGAACCAGACTTCAATGGTAACACAACAAAAAATGAAACCTCCAAAACTCCCATATGTTGCTTGCCGAATTTTTTTTTGCTAGATCAACAAACAACAGTAATAGTAGTCAAATTAGCAGCTGCAGGGAAAACTGATGTAATGTACTGACCTATTGTTTATTGAATTCGAGAAGTGTTTTATATTATACATAGCATAAAATATTATCGTATTTCATAGTGTCTTATAAAACCTTAATTTCAGCATGAATTGCTATGGTTATGAACGTGTCACATGGTTTGTAAACAAGGTGGAGTATAAATAAATGGTTACTATAAAGACCAACTAGTGTGCCTTGGGAGGTGCTGCAGAGACCTCTGTTAACTTCTGTGTTATACAGTGCTTTCATTAATCCGCTAGAATAGGGAATAAAGAGCAGATTCCCAGATGTACTAAACTGGGACAAATTGCAAACACCAATGATTACAGAGAAATAATAGAAAGGGACCTAGAGAGATAAGAAACTTAGGAAGAAAGTAAGAAAATGGGATTCAGTGTGGAAATAAAGCAGCTACTCTAATTCAAATGGGGGGTGGGGGGGAGGAAGAGGGAAGGAGGGAGGGGAGAAAAATGATATGAAACATCTGTACACAGTGGGAGAAACCTGGACAGGAGTAGCTTGTAGTACATTTACAAAGCAATGTGGCAGGGGAAAAATAGCCAAGGCATCATAGCATGAAATCTGGGATGTAAAAGTCCCTCTGTACATGGCAATGGTACAATCACATCCGGAACACTTCATTCATTTCTTAGGGTCATGCTACCTGAAAGATGCTGGTATACTGGAGAGAGTTCAAAGAAGAGCAGTAAAAACAGTTAGGAGGATAGTGGGATTCATTTACAAGAAAATAGTAGAAAACTTAAACATGTATAGCTAGACTAAGTGACAGCCAAAGCCAGGTGAACAAAGGAACACTTTTTAACTATCTGAAAAGGGAATTGTTTAGCAAATTCAAAGGAAGTGCAACTAAGAGTGAACGGATGAAATTAAGAAAGGAAAAATTAAGACTGTCAGGAAAATCTCCCAGAGAGTAGATGATTCTGTTAACCTGTGGAAGAGTCTCCCAGGAGATGTGGTGGAAGAAACATCACTTTACTCAAATAAAATTGACCAGACAAAACACTAATAAATGTACAAAAAGAAAACAATATTGCACTAGTAGATACATGGGCTAGATAGATAGTCCAATAGATCTTTTCCATCTCTAGATTTTCTGGATACTGAAGTAAATGAACATTACAAGAAAAAGCCAAAAAGAAAAAGATTTTTTGGCTATGTTATAGACCAAACACAAAGTACAAGTTCAACAGAATACAAGAATTTTGCCTAGGTTGTGTCCATATACAGCTTTATCAGTCAATTTCCCAGGGATGAACTGGCATTCATCCCATTAGACAATTTCCACTCAGAAAACATCGTTCTCATTCCCTTGTTCAAGTGGAATTTTGCATTTCCCGGCCATGGCTACTCCGTCAAATATTCTTGGATACTCATAAAGGACAATGTCGGACTAGTCAGCAGACTATGAAGTGTATGGACCTTGGACTTCAGCTACCAATTGCAGCTGATCTACCAGAAGATTTGTGTCTCCCTGCACTCTGTTTCTCAACACATATGAAAAAAAAAAAGAATGCTGAAGCAAAAATAGGCAACTGTTGGGGAACACTGTCCATATTTTCTGTTTAATAACTAAAACACTCTGGTTTTCTGTTTTGTCCCTGATGTAGTTAAAAGAAATCCCAAAGTGGATGCTATGTTCTGGTATCTGCACAACACGCTGTGTTTTCTATTTAAGCTTCAGAACTGACTATTCCAGAAGTCAAACTGTCCAGCAGTTGATAATAGGATTTGTAAGTGTGGCATGTGCAAGAGCTTTCATCTGAAACAATGTTACATTTGAATGAGAGACCATAATAACGCAATTTTAAAAAATGACCCCGTCCTTATGTAGAATAGCAGCCTTCGGTCTGTATTAAAAATAGAAGATGAAGGCAGTGGACAGGGACTGAGTTATGTAATTAGGGTACTAACAGCAGTGACATGGCTCAGTGCAAACGTATTACTGAACTCAGAAAATGCTTATGTGACTCCTGCCATTAATGACCAGATTAGCATTTAAGCAACAGAGGATAAAGAGTTAGTTGCTGCAGGTAAAATCTGGCTTGTCCAGCTCCCTGATCCAGAGGAACCTTTTCCTTGGTCTTTATCAAATTCACTTGTCTATTTCTGCAAATATTTAAGCACCAAGAGCGTGATACTGGATTGCCACGCTCATTAGAGCAGGCAAGTGTATGGAATGTACAATATGACACAGAACAACAATTTTTAATTCCCTCGGACAACTTCTTTGTAGTCATTGGAAAATGTCTTTTGTTCTTCATTATACCTTTTATTAACACTCTGCAGGCTGTCTCTAACTGCACCTGCTGTGTTAATGATCGTATAGCGTATAATGGCATATGTACTTTGGGAAATTAGGCATATAATGCAGGCAGGAGAGCAATTGACCGGACATTTTAAATTACTAGCTTTTACCTTTGCTACCAACAGAAAGTCAATATCATTGAGTGGAAACCCTGAAATATCATTTTAGGAAGAAAAGCTTGCTTTCAATGAGATTTAAAGAAGCAGTAAAGAGTAAGGAGAAAAGAAAACGACTACTTGGCTTAAATGAAACACTTTCATAGCCAAAGCAGTGATGCTATGTTTGCAGGTAGGCATTTTTCCTTTTAAAATGCTTTTAAACCATTCAGTTATACAGTAATGTTTTCATACAATGAACGAAGTAAGATTAGTGACAGGTTTCAGAGTAGCAGCCGTGTTAGTCTGTATTCGCAAAAAGAAAAGGAGGACTTGTGGCACCTTATAGACTAACAAACTAAATGCAGCTGATGAAGTGAGCTGTAGCTCAAAAAAGCTTATGCTCAAATAAATGTGTTAGTCTCTAAGGTGCCACAAGTACTCCTTTTCTTTTTGCGAATACAGACTAACACGGCTGTTACTCTGAAAACAGTCTGTATTACCAGGATGATGCTGTCAAACAGGGAGTGCCACCAAGATGAGCTACAAAATGATCAGAGGGGGTTGATTTATGAGTAAAGACAAAGAATTAAAGAGCCTCAGTTTTGTTACAGGGACATAGCCCATGAAAGCTTATGCTCAAATAAATTTGTTAGTCTCTATGGTGCCACAAATACTCTTTTGCGGATCAAGACTAACACGGCTGCTACTCTGAAACCTGTAACTATGTATTTGACATCCAAAGAGTGTAAACACTCAGGGTGGAAGAAGAACTATTTGCATAGTGCAGGAAGGAATAACTAGGAGTAATGGAATAAAATTGAGAGAATATAGGTTGAATATTCCTGATGGAGAGCTGTTATGTATAGTCCAAGAGGTGACTGAACTTCCATCATTTAGGAGTCCTTAAATTTGACTGGACAAGGCATTAGCAAGTGAACCATAAGGAATAATCCTGCAGTAACAGGAAGCTGGGATGGATGAACTAAGGCACCCCTTGCAGCTGTAACTTTTATGGCTCTATGTGGTCCATTAGACTACGGCACTGAAGGGGACTGATGGAAGCCTCATCATTATAAACATTTAGGTGCTGATATTTCTATGCATGCAGCTTTGCACACACAAACAAACACAAACACCAGGCCATGCTTCTTCTATAATTGATGGGTGTGTGTGCAGGCATTATCACATGAAAAGTGCACACAGAAAGCTGCATGTGCAGAAATGGAGGCTACTTACTAAAGTACCCAAAGCACTGAAGAATATACAATATTGTAGGGAAGTAACCTGTACTATTGGGGATGGTACAGATGATCTTCAGTCATTTGTGTCTCTAACTTCTATGAGGAACTTAAAAAAAGCATTACAAGCTATTGGCAAGTACAGCTCTTGGATTTAAAAGCTTTTTTGGCCAGTCATGTTTCCATTTGTCAAAGCTGTAAGAGGCAATAATCTAATCCATCTAGGTACTTATACAGCCTCACCACTGTAGTATCTGAGCACCAGAAAGAGAAACAACAACAATCTCTTTCTTCTGTGCCAGCCTAGAGGAGAAATAGCTTGACTGGCTTATAGATGTATATGTTTACATGTGGAACACACAAACTGATTGAATGAACTTGCATTTAGTTGTGAACACGGGAAGGCCTGTGGGCATTCCTCTCTCAGACACAGCGTTCCTGTCCCTGTGAGGGTTCTGTCTCCTGTGCTAATGTCCTGTTTTTCATGGTGCTGCGGCTCCAGCAATGCACAGTTGGGCTGAGGGAGGAAGGGGCAAGCTCTCAGGGAGTGAGGGCCAGTTTCAAAAAAAGCCTTGAATATCAAGAAAGATCTTGAATTGGAGTCCGTATTCAAGTTGCCACAATACAAGAGGAGTTCCTGCTACGAATAAAACACCCAGGTGCTATGTGCCAACACACAGTGGTTTCTAAAGTTATGAGGTGAAATCCTGGCCCCATTTAAGTCAAAGGGAGTTTTGTCACTGAGTTCAATGGGACTAGGATTTCACCCATAGCATGTTGGATACAAGGAACACCATCTGCAAATCTGGCTGCCTAAACAAAAGTGACCTGAAGTTCCTTTGCAGCGACCGTTGACTTATGATGTAGGCAGCATGTTGGAACAATAGGAGCTGCAGTCACTTCAGCACCTCTGTATATCAGGCCACTTTTAGAGAAGCACGTGAATGTGAATGTAGGAACCTAACTCTAAATACCAGGTTTGGAAAGTACAGCCTTAGCTTTTGGCTAACATCTTGGTAAATTCTGTTCGGTACACTGCACAGCCCAAAGCTTTGGTCCCCTCTGGCATTACCACACAAAATCCTACACAGATGCTGATAGAAAACCAAAGTGGGAGTTGGCACACGTAAAAATGCTTTAAAACCAAACAAGAAATCAACAGAGAGCTCATTTTCAGGAACCAGCCTCCATTGCTTCAGGGGGCCAATTTAGCATCTGTGGATCAGGAGACGCCGCTGCAGCAGGCTCAGCTGTATAACCAGCAGGAGTCTGGCATTTGCATTTGGGAGATACGCTAATAAAGTAACAGTAAAATCAGATGCAACTCCTCCTCAGTAGTGCCTGGAATATTTACCATTGTACATCAAACATATTTACTGGTCCTCTGTAAATATACTCACAAAAGAGCCGAGTGCCTGGAAATAAACTGTGGGTTTTAAAGCCAAGCTGCAGAGTGATCCCTGAAAAGGGCTTCACAAAGGGAACGTCAGGCAGGCTGGCTGCCTGATGCACCAGCAACTGCTCATGGCGTCTCTTGGAAATGATCCGTCAGTATCAGAAAACAAAGCCGCAGACAAATCCAGGATTATTCAAAACTTTTGTGGTCTGCAGAGAAACCAAGAAGAAGCTTCCCTGATTGAGTAGCAAGTTCAGCTGAGCTCCAAGATACACTGGTCTCTTCATGCACAGTGTGGTAGGATCTGCTGATGGGAAATGGTGCCTTTCTTTTTAACTACTGACCTACATCTCTTTATGTACTCTGTTGTTTGCATTACTGGCTTTGCTCTCTATCCACCTCAGAGGTCTGCCAGTTCTTTTATATTTTTGTACTCTCCTACTGTACCAGCTGACGAGCCTGACATATGAATAGGCTGCAAAGCCAGTATTGCAAACTACAGAGTTCAAATGGGCACTATGTAAGGAGGTGTCAGCACAAAGAGTTTTGAAGTGTACGTTATAACGGGATAATTCATGTTTGTGACTCACAGAAGACGCTGGTCTAACTCATGACAGTTGAGCCTCACAATCCCAGCTCTACATAAAGGTATTCAGGCCACAAAGTTAAAATTACCCCATGTCTAAAACTGAGAAAAGATATTAGCTCATCACGAATGCTGATAATCAGTCACATAGCTCAGCAGCTGCACAATGGAGAAAAGGTGCCAGATATATAACAAAGTCCTTGCCCAAAAGAGCTGAGATCTGAAAGGCCCAACAAAGGGGAATACCAAACAAATCTGAACAGAGGGCAGGAGGAATATTTGTGGTTAGGACACAACACTGGGTCTCAGGAAATCTGGGTTCCATTTGTGGCTCTGCCACAGATTTCATGTGTGATCTTGGGAAGGTCAACTAGTTTCTGTGCAAAGTGGGGTTAACAGTACTTCCCTGCTTCACAGGGTGTTGGGAAGTGAATCCATTAACGATTCTATATCACTTGGAGACCCTCGGAAGGAAGACACTATACAAGGGCATATCATCATCCTATCTGGAATGCTTCAGGAGAGGGATGGGCCTTCCAGTGCTTTGAAAAATCAGAGGGGAGGCACTTAACACATGGGAACTGATAGGCTGTTCCAGGTGTAGGGGGTGGCTTGAAAGCAGGTACAAGCTTAAAGAGGGGAATTTGCACTTGGGATTGCAAGAAATTGAACACCTTAAACACACACATTCAAATGGTTGGTCAAGTCTTGATTTTCCGCAAAATAAAATAACTATTAAAAAATGCTCAAATAAATTATCTAGTTCAAAGTCACTCTTCAAATTAATTTGAATACGCTACAGCTATCTTTGCATAATGCCTGGAAGCAAGGAAATGATTGCTAAAGCAGTGGTTTGGTGAATTAGCTGATAATGACAATAATCCACATTGGAAAATGCTAATGTGATAATAAGTAAGGGGGAGGGGGAAGCAGCAAAAACATTCTATTATTTATCCTTCAAGTGCTGCGTATCAGTTATTAGTGGATAATGCGTCAAAACTTACCCAACGCATTATTGACTTATGTTCTCAACAAGGAAGGAACTGAAACTTACTGAACATCCTTTCAGAAGGAATCCTCCCAGCGCTATTATAATAAAAAGTATAGCTCTTAATAATCATTCTACAGTCATCTTCTGGAAAAACCTGCCCACACAATCTCTCTGTCAGGCAGGCTGTGCAAAACCTATTTTTATGTTTTAAAAAATGAGGTTCAAATCAATAACTAAGCTTTGCAACGTCTAAATTATTTAATATAATGAGCCACATTTTTAGAGGGACCTCATTTGGGACCTGAAAAAACAAAAATTACAAATGCAAACAAGGTTCAGATGACTAGCTAGCTGGCTTGTGGGCACAGAATGCTATCTCGGATCCGTTGTACACACTCATAAGAGATGTTTCAGAGTAACAGCCGTGTTAGTCTGTATTCACAAAAAGAAAAGGAGTACTTGTGGCACCTTAGAGACTAACCAATTTATTTGAGCATGAGCTTTCGTGAGCTACAGCTCATGCTCAAATAAACTGGTTAGTCTCTAAGGTGCCACAAGTACTCCTTTTCTTTTTACTCATAAGAGAGTGCATCTGCATTGACTGCAGGCATGAAATGAAAGGATATTGTTGCCCCTTTTCGACCTGGGTGGTTTGCCAAAGTTTGGGGCTCGGGGAATGTTCCAGTTGGGAGTAGAAACTGACCATAGGTATTTCTCAGTTGCAATCTTGTTTATTTACAGGGACCGTACAAATTCCCGTGTCCCTAAACGCAGAAGGAATCAAATAGGAGGAAACAGCTCCTTTCGCTCCCGGCACAAAGAACACTCTTTCCAGCCTTCACCCTGAACCAAAAACATGCTATTTTTTTTTTTAAAAACTTTGGTTTTTAGCTAACAAGTTAGCATCTGAAATTAACTTAAACTTGCACTCTCCATTAACTGCAATAGCAGACAGATTAGGAAGAACATCTCTACTGTGGTAAGGGAGTTGAGAAGTCTATACTAAGTGGCCTCTCTGTTCAGGACTATTCTTGTTTCTTGAAGGTAACAGCTATTACTTCTCTCACTAAGTTGTAAAAAACACTTGACATATGACTGTGCCATGGTACAAATTCTAGTCTTAGCCAAACCCAAGTTGCCATCCTCCTTCATTTCAGTCCTGAATCAGATCAATGTCCCACAAATACAGGAAAAAGAGATGCCCTGCTGTCTAATCCTATCTAACACCTGGGGGCTGCTGTGTTAATAGTCCTGAAGTTCTCCTCCCTGTAGTCTTAAAGGTTCCCAGTTGTCTAATATGGACGTTATCCATACTGTGGGGGCCTTATTAACCCAAGTGGTTATGAAACAGAAGAGAAACATGTACATTCCATACTTCACACAATAATATGGTCATTGCTGACTAGCTACTTATGATAACAGACATACAAATCTTACAGCAAAAGAACACTACTAGATCCATTATAGGTCCCACTGCAATTAGAAACATTTGTATTTCAACATCCTGTACTGGTGAAGTGATCTGCTATCTAAAAGAGTTGCTTTCTGCTACTTACATATTCCATTTGAATACATACTTGATGCTCCATCTCCATCTTCAAAGAAGAGTTTTCTTCTGTGCTGGGCAATTTCCATACTGTTGAGTACTTTTCCTGTCTATTTTAACTTCGTTTGCTTGCTTCCTGAATTTAAAAATGCAGACGTGAAGGCAATGCAAAGAATAGAAACTTCCAAAAAAGATAATTACACAGCAGTGATGACAAAAAGAACTAACTCTTAAATATGCTATCAGCGCTCCATAAAATCAAGCTGACAGATTATTTTAGCTACTGCACAAAATACTTGAGGTAGCTGGCTTGTAATTGCTTTTGGCCCCTCTTCGGGAGTTACACAGCCATGGCTCAGGTATGTATTCAGGACCTACCCCTGTTTTCTCAGGACAGCAACTCTAGTTACAACCCAAAAGGATGTTAGTTGAATGACCTTATATTGTGCAGCTAGTACAAAGTTGCTGCATAAGTGGATGCCACATTGGCATAGGTGTAGTTTGACTTCTATACCTGGGAGGGTGCCTCCAGTCAGGCCAACGGGGCCATGCGTGGGGACAACAAATTCTCTGCCTGCCCATAGGGGAGTGCCATTTCAGATTTGGGGTGGGGGCTGCAATTTTAACCATGATTCCAGAGGCTACTTAGGCAATTACTTAGGCAATCTGAAAACTCTAGTGTTTTTGCAGATAACAACTTAGAAATATCTTACAGGAACATTGTACCTAATTCCTATATCGAGAAAGAAAATTAAATAAATATTAGACCCACTCAGCTCTATCACTAACATATTTGATATCTTGTGGCAAGTCACTTATGCGACACATTAAAATTGTAATGTATATTCTTGCTCAGATACTCTTACTAAAGTCAGAAGAGACCATCGTGATCATCTAGTCTGACCTGCACATTGTAGGCCACAGAACCTCGCCCACTCATGAAATAGACCCCTAACCTCTGGTTGAGTAACTGAAGTCCTCAGATCATGTCTTTAAAGACTTCAGATTACAGGGAAACTGCCATTTACACTATTTTAAACTTGCAAGTGCCCTGTGCTCTGCCAATCTGACCCAGGGGAAAATTCCTTCCCGACCCCAAATACAGAGATCAGTTAGATCCTGAGCACGTGGGCAAGACTTACTAGGCAGATAACTGGGAAAGAATTCTCCGTAGTAACTCAGAGCCCTCCCCATCTAGTGTCCTGTCTCCAGCCATTGGGGATGTTTGCTATTGGGAGTCGCTGATGGGCCACACACCATTATAGGCAATCCCATCATACCACCCCCTCCATAAACTTATCAAGATCAGTCTTGAAGCCAGTTAGGTTTTTCGCCCCCACTACTCCCCTTGGAAGGCTGTTCCAGAATTTCACTCCTCTGATGATTAGAAATCTTCATCTAATTTCAAGCCTAAACTTATTGATGGCCAGTTTATATCCATTTGTTCTTGTGTCCACATTGATGCTTAACTTAAATAACTCCTTTCCCTCCCTGGTATTTATCCCTCTGATATATTTATACAGAGCAATCCTATCTCCCCTCAGCCTTCTATTGGTTAGACTAAACAAGCCACGCTCTTTGAGTCTCCTCTCACAGTGTCAGTTTTCCATTCCTTGGATCATTCTCATAGCCCTTCTCTGCACCTGTTCCAATTTGAATTAATCTTTCTTAAACATGGGAGACCAGAACTGCATGCAGTATTCCAGATGAGGTCTCACCAGTGCCTTGTATAATGGTACTAACACTTCCCTGTCTCTACTGGAAATACCTCGCTTTATGCACCCCAGGACCACATTAGCCTTCTCACACCCACATTACACTGATGGCTCATAGTCATCCTGTGATCAACCAATACCCCAAGCTCTTTCTCTGCCACTGTCACTTTCAACTGATAAGTCCTCAGCTTACAGCAAAAAATTCTTGTTCTTAGTCCCTAAATGCATGACATTGCACTTTGCACCATTAAATGTCATCCCATTTCTATTACTCCAGTTTACAAGGTTAGAGTCATATAGTCATATAATATCAGGGTTGGAAGGGACCTCAAGAGGTCATCTAGTCCACCCCCCTGCTCAAAGCAGGACCAATCCCCAATTTTTGCCCCTGATCCCTAAATGGCCCCCTCAAGGTCATCCAGATCTTCTTGTATGATATTCTGGTCCTCCTCGGTACTGGCAATACCTCACAACTTTGTGTCATCTGCAAATTTTATTAGTACACGTGATGCTCTGTACCTTGGGGGAACACCCAGCACTGCCATGTTCATCTTTGTAAAATGATTGTATGGTTTCCAGTGCAGTTTGTCATGTTGGGTGTCTTTGGAAGGCTCAGGATACACTGAGCATTGTTGTTACAGTAATGTTATAGTAAGGTTATAATTTCATGTATGTAGTTGTATCCTCATGGCTTAAAATAAACCCAGGCAAAAACTCTCCAAGAGCTGAGAAGCAGTTCACACCTCATTAGGGCATGTACGGGACAAACCCTGCCCAGCCTCACAGGAACAAAGGATGCTGGCCTAGACAGCAACAAAAGAATCTGTTGGACTCTCGAGGGAGTCACCCCCCTTCTTTTGGTCAGGTTAGAACTGCGATGAGGTAATGCTCACCTGACTCTGAAGGTGGGGGCAAAGACAAGAGGGAAGAAAGAACATGATAAAAGGGAGAGACGTTTGCCATGCTCTTCCTCTCTCTTCCACTTACTTCTATAGACACCACCACCAAGCGACTGAAGCTCTGATCAAAGGGGAGAGCCTGGCTGAAGAGCAACCAGCCAGCCTGTGGTGAGAAGCATCTAAGTGTGTAAGGGCATTGCAAGTGTTAAGATCAGCTTAGAATGAGTTTTGGTTTTATTTCATTTGGCCAAATCTGACTTGTTATGCTTAATCACTTAAAATTTATCTTTGTAGTTAATAAATGTTTGTTTATTCTTCCTGAAGCAGTGCGTTTGGTTTGAAGTGTGTCAGAGACTCCCCTTGGGATAACAAGCCTGGTACATATCAATTTCTTTGTTAAATTGACAAACTCATATAAGCTTTCAGCATCCTGTGGGCATAACTGGACACTGCAAGACTGAGGTTCCTAGGGTTGTGTCTGGGACCGGAGATATTGGCTGGTGTTATTCGGTTGCACAATCCAAGGAGCAGCTTACATGCCAGAGGCTGTGCGTGAACAGCCTAGGAGTGGGGGTTCTCACCACAGAGCAGGGTAAGGCTGGCTCCCAGTGTCAAGGATTGGAGTGACCTAGCATATCACTGGTCCAGATAACACCAGAGGGGAACATCACAGCACACTTTCATTTTTTGTGCCAAGGTCAGTAACAAAATGTTAAATAAAGTTGGTCCCAAGATTGATCCCTGAGGAACTCCACTAGTAACCTCCCTCCAGCCTGATAGTTCATCTTTCAGTATGACCTGTTGTAGTCTTCCCTTTAACCAGTTCCTTATCCACCTTTCAGTTCTCATATGAATCCCCATCTTCTCCAGTTCAGCTAATAATTTCTTATGTGGAACCGTATCAAATGCCTTACTGACATCCAGGTAGATAGATCTACTGCATTTCCTTTGTCTAAAAAATCAGTTATCTGCTCAAAGAAAGATATTAGTAACTTTGTTACCACCTCTTGAATACAACAATTGAAACAAGCATAGAAAAATCTACAATTACTTTTTATCATTTAGGTTACTCACTTTTTGCAGTTCACCAAGCTTGGAACAGATCATAAGAAACAGCCCCTTCTTATCTTAATCACCTGTTAATCACTCTGTTAATAAACAAAATTCTGACTTCCTGCCTCATGGGCACAAACTGGGAGCACCACCACTGTCTCCTCTGCATTGCATACTCGGGCTGCCTGCCCATGAGGCTTGCTGTTGGGGGAGGGGGCAACACCCTCCTTTCCCCCCTCCCTCCACCCCTCAACACTGCCTATGCACAGTGAGGTTCCCTTGTGAGCAGAGAGAGTGAGAATCCTTGGATTCAAGGACAGGGTGGAGAAAGTATACAAACAATCTGGACATTTTCTTTCCCACTCATTATTCAGTGTCAAATAAAGGGAAGCTTTATTGGGGAGTGCCAGAGAAAAATTTGGAGAGACTGAGTTAAATTCTGAAAACATTCATTCACCCGAGCACATGTTGAACCCTACAAAGACCAAATACATTCATTTAATTAAAAACAATGAACTTACCAAGGCCATTTAAAGTGGCGCTAAGTGACACACACATTCAATACTTTTGTCCTAACGGGCCATATATTTCCATTGTGATAGGTCTGAGCAGAAAATGCAAAAAGCTTTCCTAATGCTTCACCGGGCTCTGCAGAAGTACCAGCACTTGGTCTGATGGCGACATGAGGAGATTGATGTATACAGGCTTTTGCTGCTGACAAATGATCAATAGGGACGATGGCTTTTATTTTAGCATGAGCAGCTTGTGAAAGAGTGATGCCGTCCAAAATCTGACAGGCGAGGCAGACAAACATTCTTGGCAACTTAGAGCTGCCGAGCTGATTCAATTCAGGGGGAGTGAAGCAGACTTGGCCTCTCTCAGGATCATGAATTTGGTTAATGTTGCTTCATCCAAAAAGGGACTTCGCTGCTGCAGTGCCTCACTTTTAGGTGCCTAGAAAAATCAAAGGAACAACACTGCGACCCACAAGGCCAAGTTAGGCTCCTAGGCTCCTCATACAATGAATGGGGAGAGAGAGGAATGTAATCCACAAAGCCAGCTCTCTAGGCAGGGAGCTGCCTAAGCTCATAGGTGCCAAATCTGTGGCTGCTCTGGGGCTTGAGCACCCACAGGGAAAAAATGGTGGGTGCTGAGCACCCACCAGCAGCCGTCCTATCAGCTTCTCCCTTCCCCCAGCATCTCCTGCCAATCAGCAGGCCCCGCCAATCAGCACTTCCCCCTCCCTCCCACCTGCTCCAATCAGGTAAGTCCACCTAGACTGAGGCAAAAGTGCACATTCCCAGAGGCAGAAATTTAGGGCCTGGGAACTTTTACTGTAATAAAGTAGGTGCTGTGTGAATTTATGTGCCTACTGGGATAGGTAGCAGCCAAAACAAGAATTTTGTGGATTGCAGCGGTGCCTGAAAACAGTACTTAGGTGCCTAGGTACCTTTGTGGATGAGAGACATGGTCACTCGTTTTTTCCCCAAGAATCAATGTTGGGTATACGTCTAAAGGAGAACTGAAGATATCCCCCTTTGGCACAAGTAATATAGAGTTTGACACAAAATGATAACTCTTCTGTAGAATTCTGCACAGTGATTAAAAAAATCAGAGAAAATGTATGAAGCACCATTAAAGTTACAGGATTTTGCAGTAATTTCTCTAGATCCCTATTGGTCATTTCTATTAAGTTCATCTCCCATTTTATAGGACTTTTCCATAAGGGATCATTTTACTGTGGGGCTACAGTGGGATGGCATACTTTAGAATTCAATGAAAAAATGGTCTATAGAAAAAAAAATTAAATACTTGAATGTAACTGGAATATGATCTTCAAAGACAGCTAATAAGGGGAAATGACTCATCAGAAATTCCTTTTGTATTGCCTTTGCCCACATTATGAACTGAGAAAGGCCAGGACAGTCAGTGAACAACCATATGCCTGGAGAAGGGCTTACTTCACCATGCTTCTTATAGGACTTTTCTACACCTTGAAGAGTGGACCTGGACATATTCTAAATGTAGCTGTCCAGGCTGCAAAGGTGTCCCCAAAATGCTCTCTCTGACCAGTCAGTAATAGTTTGATGGCAGCTTTGCCTGTATGGCAGCCTTCAAATCTCACCCAACTGTTTAACTGTTCTAAATTCTTGGGACTGAATTGTAATACGTGCTTATCTACTGAGTGAAGAGCTCTTCCTTGTGAGGAAACAGAATCAGAACAGACAGTGGAAAGAACAATGGGTTCATCACATTAGGAACATTTTCTGTCATCTCTGGCTGGCTGGGAGACTACATCCTAACTTGGCACAAGCTGCCTCATTAATACAGCAGCATACTCTGTATGGGCAGGAAAGCTATAGGCCTGAGAGAACTACAACTGATCAGAATGGGGCACTGCATCTCCTCAGCAACAAAGATTAATGATGCAAGCACATCAGACCTGTCCACTGTTCCCTACACATGGACCCTGTCAAATAGTGCGTCAAATTAAAGCTCCTAGGCTCATTAAAAGACTTGAAATGATCTGGGCCCTGGATGCTTAAAAGATCACCTCACATCCTGGGATGAACCAGGACCACAGTTATCAACTCTGCTCCTTTGGCATGAGAAAAGCTCTGTCTACTGAAAAGTGACGCTCGATTGTGCAGAAGACAGAGCTTTCTCCAGGACTGGTGAAATCTGTGAAATCCACTTCTGTTATACCATGGACCTCACCATTTTACATTCCAAGTGCAAGGCACACTTCTACCTTGCTTTCCCAAATGAAAGCTTATAATGGTTAACAGGGCCGGCTCTAGGCACCAGCAAAACAAGCAGGTGCTTGGGACGGCACATTTGGGACGGCACAGGGGTGGCATTCTGGCGCCGGTCATAGCGCCCCTAGAAATGTGCCCCCGTTGCACCAGCTCACCTCCGCTCCTCCTCCGCCTGCTTCCCGGAGCGTGTCACTGCTGCTCCGCTTCTCCCCCCTCCCTCCCAGGCTTGCCGCATGCCAAACAGCTTTTTGGCGCGGCAAGCCTGGGAGGGAGGGAGAAGACTAGCGGTGGCATGCTTGGGGGAGGCGGTGATGGTGGAGCGGAGGCGAGCTGGGGTGGGCAGCAGTTCCTCTCCTCCCCCCCCCTCCGCTCACCTCCACTCCACCTGCTCCCCTGAATGTGCTGCCTCTCCCTCGCCTGACGTTTTACACATCTTAAGACATCCAACCTTTTCTCCAATATTTATACATGCAATGAGGACCATACAAATTCAACAATTGTTTATCCTTAACCGGATCAGGTACTTTCCCCAATTCCATGCTTTGTAATGGCTGAGTCACTATGTCAAAGACATATTCTCCAAATGCAGAACAAATTATTTCTTTTTCCATATAATGATTTTTGGCCTGATCATTATGGACAGCAATTAATTCATTAATGTTAATCTGGGTTTCACTAAACCATGTGGCAATTTCACACATACTAAAAACTGTAAATCTTTCTTCCCGAGCCACCCCATCTATACGCTGTAAAATTGGGCTAACTACTTTGTTGCCTTCTTGTTGCAATGCATAATTAACATTTTTTAAAATTCTTTCCACATCCACACGGTTCCAAATAGACATTCTTGTGCTACACAAACTTGAAACAAGATATCATTGTCTACTTCAAACTATAGAAACAATAGTCTGTGAAGATACTCCTTTTCAGGTTGCAGCTGAAAATCTGCCTGAAGTCCAAGAGCAATGTTCTGGTTGCAGAGTATGTTTCTTCTGCCTTTTCCAGATGTGGTTCTGTTTCTGAAACTGGAGGATGTAAATTAGATTAGGATTACTCAGAAGAAAGAGGCAGAAGGAGTTACACACAAGCAGAATCTGAATACAGTAGAACTACATAATCTTTCAACAGTGTGTATGTCCTTTGCCACTTAGTTAAACACTGTTCTAAGGCCCAAGCAACAGTAGCCAATTCAGCATACTGAGCTGAATGAGGAGTACATGCATGGCTTATTTCTGAGGACTCATCACCTGTTCCCTGAGGAGGTACTAGATGTATCCCAAATCCAGTGTGCAGTTTCGCTCAGTGATAACAGCTAGAGCCATCAACAAAAATATTTAAGCATTTTGAAAACTCAGTCTCTTTGGGGCATGGTTCAAATATAGGCTCAACTGAACATTTGGATTGCTAATAGCGCACACATGTGGCTCTCCCTCCTACAGCAAACTTACTGGCAAAGGAGAGGGAACTTGCACCAGTTCCACTTTGATGTCCTTTCCTATCGAAAGAGGGGACCAATGGGCCAATTGTGCACTGGACACCTGTCCATCCTTTACCCTGTTAGATACCAAAAATTTTACTGGGGTATAGGATAAGTGCAGTACAATGGGGCTCAAACCAATTAAAAAGGTGAAATGCTGAATTGCCCAACTTTTAGCTAACAAATATTTCTCACACTCCTGAACAGACATCAAGCATCTAGGAGCATAGCTTGTAGGCTGAAGTACTCCCTGAAGTTCTTGAGACACTACTATGCCAATAGCTGTGTTGTTAACACCTTTATGTAAGTGATAGAGCTTAGGTGGGTCTGGTCTAATTAACACTGGAGCAGAGGACTTCTTTAGGGCTGCCACTGCTTGCATGTTCCTTGGTCTATGCCCAAGAAACACATTTCCTAAGTAACTGATACAACAGACATGCCAAAGTGGCAGAATTTGGTATGCAATCTTGATGATAAACCAGTAAACTTCAAAAATGCTCTTAGGGCTTTGACATAAGTGGGTAGTGGGAGTGTGCATATGGCAGTCATCTTTTATCATTCTGGAGTGCATTCAAATCTGGACAGCATGAATCCCAGGAAGACAACATTTCTGGAGATAAGCCGACATCTTGGGGTTGCACTTTAAATCCTGCTCTTTGGAGAATTTGCAACAGCGCTTCCAGCATTATCACATGCTTCTCATTGGTCTTGTAGCCAAACAGATGTCACCTATGTATTAAAAAAAGCTGAAGGTTTAGAAGATCCATGCAATAACCTTTTAAAAATTGCCCATGGAAAATTGCAGGTGTGCAATGAAATTCTTTGGAGAGCCAATTCCAAGTGAATTTCTCCTTCTCAAACATGGAAGCAAATTAATATTGACACTCTGTGGCCAAGGGAATGGACCAAAAGTCACACAAAAGGTCCAGAGTGGAAAACCAAATTGATTCTGGGCCAAATGCTTTCAGCATGCTTGGCATTGTTGCTACAGTAGCAGCACACTCAGGAATGTTTTTATTAAGTTGCCAGAAGTCTGTTATAAGGAACCAGGAGCCATCAGACTTTCTTACCAACCATAAAGGAAAATTACAACTTGAATGACATTTCCTGATAACGCCTTGACTCAAGGAGGATATACAATTTTCCTCAAATCTGATATAACTTCTCTAGGAATGGCCTATAGCTTTTGAGAAGGAGGATCTTCTGTAATAAAGAGTTGTGTGTCCATACACCCACAGTCATGTCTGTGTGTTGTAAAAGCCACCACAGTTTGCTGTACAACTGGCTGTAAAATGTCCTCAAACACCGGGTCATTATATACCACACTGAGGTCACAAGAGGCTGGTGTAGAAACCATAGCAGCAGCATGTATTCTGGAACCACCAAGGGGTTCTTTTCCTAACTTTGTTACTGTTTCACAAATCAATTTCTTGATCGAATCTAAAATTAATTTATGCTTCACCAGAAAATCTGCTCCCAACAAGTTGCCTGGTTCTGGTACCTTGGCCAGAGCAAACACACGAGTCCTGCATAAGTCCCCTGTGTGGACTATCAATGAGTGTCACAGCCTTGTTTTAACAGGCTGTTTTGTGAAAGTCTCAAGATGCATGACTCCTCTCCCTGCCAAAGGAGAGGTGGCTTGATCTGGATCATATACTGTAGATACACCTGCACCCATATCACTTTATTCTGCAACACTTTTGAGATCTGATACAGTTGGTATCCCTGCTCTGTCTGTACTTAAGGAGACCCATATGTGACACGGTGGGGCCTGCTGGCTCAATTGTATGAGTATACTCTCCCACCCTGACCTGGTTTCTGGAGAGAGGGGCTTGATCAACTGGCCCAGAAAACCAGGTATCACATTCCATCAGAGAGGAGGCAACTACTCTTCTTCAATAGGATCTAATTACCTGTCTGACCACTTCAATTCCTTCCCTTAGGCTGGTTTCAGAGGAACAGCCGTGTTAGTCTGTATTCGCAAAAAGAAAAGGAGTACTTGTGGCACCTTAGAGACTAACCAATTTATTTGAGCATGAGCTTTCGTGAGCTACAGCTCACTTAAGTGAGCTGTAGCTCACGAAAGCTCATGCTCAAATAAATTGGTTAGTCTCTAAGGTGCCACAAGTACTCCTTTTCTTTTTCCCTTAGGCTACAATTCATTCAGCGAATTTCTGCCATCATGTCTTCCCATTGGTTTGATGAATCAGATTGGGCAGAGGCTCCTGGGCTTCACCCAGCCTCCTCGTGAAGTGGTTGAGGAGGGAGTTGTGAAGGGTAAGTGCATAGAGGGCCATAGGACTGACTGGGCCCATAAAAGAGTTTCTGTGCTCCCAGCTCCTGGTTTTTAAACCTGGGCAAGGGCCCACATGGAGGCTAACTGGGAGCATTCCCTCTTGTCTGAGATTAAAAGGGCTCTAACCTCCACACCACTGGGTGAGATTTGGTTGCAGGGGTACAACTGGGTCCTTCAGCTTGGACAATTCCTCCTGCAGCTATAGGAAAGTTTATGACCTGACCCCTTCTCAACTACTGTGTCAGCAGCTTTGTTTATCAACTCCAACACCTGGGTTTCTGTTGATCCCTTGTTCATATGAAAATCCATCTTCTTTTTAATAGCTGGCAAACCATTATTAATTAATAAATCCACATATTGAGGACAACCAATGTCTCCATGAATGTCAATGCCATCACAGGCTGTGGCTAATCCTTCATGATAGGCATAAGGAGACTTACCCTTTTTGTTTAACATTTGCTAACTGTGCAATTCCTGCCTGTCCTGCAAATAAAATCACTTCCAACTTAGCCAGTGTCTGAGCAAAACCCTGAGCTCCTGACTGAAAGTCTGATGGGAGAGTTTATCCTGAAGAAGGATCCACTGGCATTTGTAAACTCTTTAAACTAACCCTATAATCCAGTGGAAACATTTGACTATTACTCTCAATTCTTATAGCATGCAAACCAATTAGATCACCCTTCTTTAACTGACCAACTTTTTTAGCTACCAAGTCCAATGTTTTAACACCCACTACTGCCACAGGGCAAGGTCCCTCGTTTGGTTCCTCTGACTCTTCACCCTCTTCTGAGTTACAAGGATCTGTTATTAAGTCACCATTGCAGAGGGGTGGGTGGATGGTAGGCTAGAGAGCTGAAGGTTAGTATAGCCTGAAAGTCCCCCCGCCAGTGTTCCCTCTAATTTTTTACGTTTATGTGTGGAATGAATTTTGTTATGTGCACCAATATGGAGATGATGTGTGGTGGGGGTGGGGCTGAGGGTTTCAGAGTGCGGGAGGGGTCTCAGGGCTGGGGCAGAGGGTTGGGGTGGGGCCAGGGATGAGGGTATTGGGGTGAGGGAGAGGGCTTAGGGCTAGAGCAGAGGGTTGGGTTGTGGGGAGGATGAGGGTTCTAGCTGGGGGTGCAGGGTGTAGGAGGGGGGTTCAGGCCTGGGGCAAAGGATTGGGTGCAGGGGATGAGGGCTCCGGCTAGGGGTGAAGGCTCTGGGGTGGGGCCGGGGGTGAGGGGTTTGGAGTGTGGGAGCTGGCTCAGGGCTGGGGTGCAAGCTGCGTGGTGGGGCTGAGGGGTTTGGGGTGCAGGCTGCCCCAAGACTGCAGTGGGGAGCGAGGACTCCCCGCAGCCCTCTCTTGCCTCAGCAGCTCGGGGCTGGGTGAGAGGCCCCTCTTCTGGGCCATGGCAGATCCAGCGGGGCTGGGCTGTGGGAGGGGTTCCTGTCCCTGGCCATGGCATCTCCAGCGGGGCAGGGCTGGGCCAATGGGCTCGCTGTGGCCGCACAGCTTGCAGGGAACTTGGTCCCTGGCCTCTTGTGCAATCTAATTCTGTATAAAGAGGGCTAGAGAACATCAGTATTGCCCGTGCTTCCTCACAAAACAGTAATAGTCTCCAACATCCTTTTTTCAGCAGTGTCTAGAATCTCAAGATGAGAGGGGAAGGCATATCTGAGATTCCTGCCGCTCCCTCAACAAAACCAACGCTCCTATGGTTTGAACTGCTCTCTGTGCCAGAGACTGCTTGCTCTCTCAGTCTTTGAGCTCTGGATCCTTTTAGTATTCCACTATACTCTTGTCCTTCCTCCTCCTCTGGCTCCAGTCTTGGGGAAACCATCGACACAGATCTAGTTTCTCCAGGGGCACATTGGCTATTAGAGAAAAACATCCCTTGGAAGCTGAATATCAGCCTTCATCTCCCAAAACATCAAATCATCAGAGCGTCTGTTCTAAAATCCTGATTCCCTTCACATAAAACAGCACAAAGCTCAGCCAACTCACTCTGTGTAGCTGTGCTACAAATCTCTAAAATTCTGGAGCAAGATCGCAAAATTCCTCAAACTTACTGCTCCATAGCTTATTCCTTCCATAGCTGGGCATGGATCTGGAAATGGAGGGCAAGCCTTCTAAGATGCCAGTTTCTAATCCGAGCCTTTTCAAAATCATGACACCCTAGCAGTAAGATTCACCAGTGCTTGTACATGGCACTTTGCCTGGTCTGTAATATCTTTATCCTCTATTACAGCCAATTCATGTTTCTCTACCTGTTGTCAAAATTTTATTTTTAATGCATTGCATGCAATAAACGAACAATCCATTGCTACTCCCTTTAACTTTCAGCTCTTACGCTGCTTATCATTAGCTTTGTACTCAATGAATACACAAACTCAAAAGGATCTGGCTGGTCTGCTGCATTCACCATGATGTCCAGACACCCCCCACTCCCACATGACTGACAAGGTAAGACTTTTTTTAAAGTCACCAAAATTGCTTGTTCCCTCTGGAACCCGGACACGGTAAACCTCTAAGTGTCCTTTCCTAGGGCTTCTGTACCACTAGTTTCTGAGGAGGTGTTCCTCACTCAGTACAGTTACTAGTGTAAATATTAACTCATATAAAAGTTTATATATCAGCAACCTGACTCAGTTTCCCCAATATCCTTATTTGAATCTTAGGCCCCTCTTTGGACCAGAATCAATATAAGGTGGAGGCTACGTTCATTATTTTTGGTTACTTGAATCAAGAATAGGTGCTCGGTCAGGTTTCAAATACTCTTCTGAAGGTCTGTGGTCTCTTTGGACCAGAATCAATACAGGTGGAGGTAGATGCCCATTCACCTCCCACACTCCTCTTCAGTACCAGAATCAAAGGTAGGTGCACAGTCATCTCCTCTCTTTCGGGTATGCTACCACCTGGCAGTCCCCGAGGAATGTTACGTCTCTGGCCAGTCACTACGGCCTTTACGACTGTGGGAAGATGCTGGACCCAACCGTCAGATGCTTGTTGATATCTCAGGGTACCCAGACGATCTCAGATTTATGTCCTTGAGCCAGTACCGGGTTTCTACAGCCTCCAGTACCAACAAAAAACATTAAATCATATACTGAAAAAATAATTTCCCCTACACACCGCTACAAATGTGTTTAATGCAGCTGCTAGCAAACAGAAGGCACTCTGGATTGATAAGCAGTGCTCTGTTTGCAAAACAAACCCACCGACTGTTTCAAAACACTTTGCAGCTGGGTGCAGAATGTATCAAGGATTCTATGAGAAGTGCGAGTTTGCTCTCTGGAGCTTTCTGGACTTTCTCACTCCGCAGTGAACCCCCATATCACACAACAGGCACCCTACAGTCCTGCTGTGATCACCAACCTGTAACTTTGATGTGTTCTCAGTTAATTGTATAAAGATAAGAAATAGTCCCAAACTGAACTCTTTAAGGTTTAAGCCTCTTGGGCAGTTACAGATCATTTAATTTAGTGGAGGACTGTGAATGACACAATGAATAACGGAATTAAAGACTTTATTTAAAATAATATAGTTAAAGCAAACTGGCATTACAATATATCCACACACTGCATTTAAATGCACATTCCAAGATGAACTGGTGCATTCAGGTGTGATCAGTCCCTGGATGAGAATGGATATATAATGCTGCCTCTAACGGTACCTGGATGGTAGATGAATACACTACTCTGAAGTTAGTGAACTATCCCTTTTATAATCAATTATAAAACACCCCTTAATTAATTAATCCATATCTATATTTCCGCTACCATATTTAATCTTCCATACTCTAAAACCCAGTATCTTCTACTACTTTATTGTCCATTAATATAAAAACTCATTCTAATTACCATTTGCATCAATGCAAATTCTGCAGTTACTGATATTCCAAAACATCCAAACATTCCCCTACAAGACCTGCTAAAACCAGTTAACACAAAAACATATTTCCTACACGACCCAAGGTTATGCCATGTGTCATTTCTATTGATATCTCTTAGTCACCCATGCTAATATCCTTAGCTTTAGCTAATATGAAGTCTAAACTTTAGGCCTAAAGGCCTGTTCCCTACTTACACTTCAGCAAGCATTTACCTTAAGCACTGAAGCAAGCATTACCTTGTAGGCTGCAGTTGAAAGGGAGCCCAATGTGCATCTGTATTGATAAGAATAGAAAGAGGTGAGTAGGATGAAGAAAAGTTCGTTAAAGCATATGGTAATCGGGATCAACAGAGAAAGGAGAACAAGACTGACAGAAGAAAGTTCCCCCAAGTGACAAGAGTGTGTACAGCATGGCTAGAGGCAAAGAATGGGATAAGCCCAAGGGACCAGGGCCAGATAAGCTGTGAAGTGACCCAACAGGTGGAGAATGGAACTGACTTGGCAAATGAGGAAGACAGGATATGGGAGACTACACAGAGGGGGCAGGGGAATTGAAATCATGCACTTTTTGTGCGCAAGAAACTGTGCACACATCTGTTATTGCTTTCAGTTTTCTCACTGAAATACCAGACAGCAATTAGATATAATATACTTTACATTTTTATTTTGCCTGTTTACCTGGTTTAGCTACAAGTGACTATTTCTATATTTAAAAAAAAATCTGCTTTTTAGTATTTCTATTTCAGGTATTTTATAAAAATAAAAGTGTTTACATTTGTATACTTTAACTGCTTCATAAATATTAATATAATTGTTATCGGATAAGCGTGATTTAATAGTTTATGGGAAACTTGAGATTTTTCATCTGCAGATTGGTTCCATGCAACACTGGGGGAGTTGCCAGGAGCACGCCACCTATGCACAAAACCTGCTAGCAGAAGTATTTGTATACTTGAAGCCTTTCAGCTCAGTCTCCGATCATTGACAAAGAACCCTTCCAGTGAATCCTGAATGGAAGAATGCCTGGGCATCACTTGGTATCTTCATTGTGATACCACAGGTCTCAGGAGGTGTCTACACATAAAAATGTGAAGGCATGTCATGGTTCTATTGAAAAATAAGAATGGGTTTTATTAAGCACTGCTTGAAAAAAGGAAGAAAAATGGAGTATAGCTACAGATCTTACAATGAACAAAATTGCTCCTCTTTTCAGTTTCCGGCAAAGTTGTTAGAACACGAGAAAGTGGTCTCCTCTGGAGGGTTAGAGAAGTGACATAAGTCAAACTGAGAGTTTAACGGGTCAGCATGTACTGTATCCTCATTCTGTGGCCATTTCCATGCCTAGTACCATTAGTCAAAGCAGCACTGCATGGTCAGTTTAACTCAGATGATTTAAGTGGGATTCTGCTTTTTACATTAGCACTAAGGGTTCCTTCCTGGCAGCAGGTTATTGTTGAGGATCTAATGCACAGAAATAGGTCAAGCAGATAGCTTGTTTTTCCGAAACAAAGATTTGCCCTATGGATGTGAAATTACATTTGGAACAGTAAGCCAAGGCATATAGGTCATTTGTATAGGAGTTTTAGAAGCCATGTCATAAAGCACATTTGTAACCTGTGTAAGATACTTGTATTTTGAAGAAAAAAAAAGGCAGAAGTTAGTGGTAGCAAATGACAGCTTCATACATCTAGTGCCTTTGTACTAGCAGTTTAGCCAGGACATTGTTTTTGTGCCCTCTTGAAATTTCAGTTACAATCACAAAATAAATTTGGTGACTGGCTTACAAGAAACAGCTCTCCGAATGACAGCGAGATTCTGCTTTAAGACAAAAGCAAGATTAATCTCTCTTGGCTTTCTCAGAGATAGGCAATAGATTGGTACGTTCTGAAAACTCACTGGTAGCCATGGGTCCTGAAAAATATTTATGCTATTATTGTATTATAGCTATCTGAATGCATTATGTTAAAGAACAGAATATTCTGTGAAATACTTAGTCTTTTCTTAATTTGCAGAACTGTCTGGCTTTGACTTCAGCTGTGTTCTATGGAGCTGACTTCCCCAGCATTGGGGTCTAGGCATGTACTTGGTAGGAGTAAGTTTTGCAGTGCTAGCTCTAGGCTCTTCCAAATCCTGTACCCGACAATGGAAGCTGATCTTAACATAGGTGCAGGTTTCACTATTTGATGAAGGCTCCTACTTCAATGTTTGCATGGGACTCCATATGATCTTGGGCCTGACTGAAGCTTGGTCATTTGTAAGATACTTGCTTAGACATTCACTGTTGGTTAATCCAAAAGTAGTGATCATAAATAAAATAAGGAAAGGGAAGAGAAAATATATCTTTCATTTCTATATAGCATTCCTCACCCAAAGAGCTTTTCAAACTTTACATCTACAGGAATCACTCCACCCATCACTGAAATGCAGCTACCTTAGAGTGCAACTCAGCATCCATGTAAAAGTTTTCACCAAAATGACATAACATTGCTTCAATGCTATTTGACAGGCACCACACAAAACCCCCTAAGATACAATTTTAAAAATGTTCTATGAATGTCCTACGTGTCACAAAAATAACCTGACTGCTGTTGACTGGATCTTTACATCATTACTTCACATTCAGAGTTGGCTCTAAAATAGCACTCTACATTACAACCAGAAAAGAGCAAGAGTGATTATCCTTTGTGAGTCATCTAATTGAAGTTTATAAATGTGTGATACCTGTGAGTTCTCCTACTAATCTCAAAACCCCCAACAGCATTGAGTTAATGGCACTTGCTGAACTTGAGAGGCCATTCAATGGTAAAGCTGACATTCCATCCTTAAGAAAAACCGTTGGGTTTCAAAAGGTAACTAATTTATTTATGGCATAAAGATACAGGGGATATATTCTAAAAAGATGAAGTTCTGCTTAATCACAAGAGAACCTCATCTAGTACCCGCACAGGTTGCACAATGAAAGCTACATAAAACTTTTTGACTACTATTTGATTTTCCATTTTGTTGACAGATTAATTAGTATTTCTAGATGCCCTTTTACAATCTGACTTGGAGTAGCATTCAGTGTACTCAGAGAGCATTTCAGTGAATAGGTCATTTTAGGCTTGGGCTGTATGAGGGATTGTATGATTGTCCATTTCTCAGAATGAGGATATTTTAAATGGTCAGAAGTTACTAATGAATCAAATGTTTTCCACAAAAACTCCTGGTTAAGAAAAATATTTTTTGGTGTTCCCCATTAGGAATACTGTCCTTGCATCTTGCTGTGGAAATGTAAGGCAAATAGAACTTGCAATCCCCCAAATGGTTCTATCCCACTTTGTCTCTGATGTGCTCCCCCAAAGAACGGATATTGGCATGGTTCAAAAGGTAAAAGCTAGAGTGGGCTTGATTGTAGCACCTAATGATGACTTCCCTTCAGATTCTATTTTCATTCATCTATTTCCTATCCAAAGCCATTATATCAATGTTCTCAATTCCCTCGTTACACATTAGCTCATCACTAAGACAATGGCTACTCTGTCTGGGGTCTGTCAGAACAGCTTGAATTGTGCTATTCTCATAGAGGAGACATTTTCTTAATTATTTTATGGAACAAAAACATTGAGTTCTGCTAAATTTCAGCTTTACTGGAATGGTAAGGTTTTAAATTCTATTTTGGTGATTAGCCTCATGTCCTTCATTGATATTTGCTCATGAAGAGTTCTAAGTCCCCTAGAGATCAGCAAACTTAAACATTCTGAAAACCAAGCAACGGGGAAATGGGGCTGACTGGAAGGAGAAGTCTATGAAAGGTTCTCACTTCCTCTCCAACAGCTGTCTGCAGAATGAAAAAGATTGTTTATGATCCCCTTGCTGCTCTAAGGGATCATAAACAATTCAATATTTGGTGGTGATAAGATGGGGAAATATTTCCCAGATGTATTACTTAGTTCAGAAAAAGGATGGAAATCAAGAGTGGAGGTTCCTAATCTGAAGAAAATGTAGCTCCCAAAATGCAGGGAGCCAGCTTTTAAAAAAAATGAGGCGGGGGGGGGGGGGGTGAGGGAAGGAATTCTTAGTTTTTATTAAAATAGCCCTGAACTGTGTTTCAAGTAGATCTTTTCTAGTGCCACTTTCCTACCTCTTCAGTCCCTTCAGTGACGTTACCTTTGCTGTAGAAGCATGGCAGAACAATGCATGGTAATGGAGATTTCACTCCCATGCTGCAGCAACCACACTACAGCAAACTCTTAAGCAATGCTTAACTCTTAAGTGATGCTTAATCCATAAGAACAAACTGGCAATCTGCTCTGGAGCTGATGCAAAATCAATATGTGTATAATTAATCAGCACAATTCTCCCTTCACAATGACCTAATATATCAATTCAGTTACATACTCAGTATTTAAAAATTTAAAGACCGAAACCCAAGCCATATACATTAGAAGTCAGAACTGATTTGGTTTACTAGTCTGATAAGTATCAATACACTTCTCAGTCTGAAACCCAATAGCAGTAAGGGACCTAAAAATGAACAGAAGAATCAAAATGTTATTTCATACTAACACAGTTCCCACCAATGACCCACGGTGTGTTTTAAACATCCACTATATATATAATTTTAATATGGGAAGAAATGTGTTTCATCTGACATCAGAAAAAATTAGCTTTAGCATTTTAGCTCTTTCCCTCTCTGCAAATACTATTCAACATGCTTGGGCCTTCTATATTTTAATGGCAGTAAATATTTATATTATCTGAATCTTTTCCACAACGTGCGTAATTTTATACAGTATTTATGCATCTTTATAAAAATACTGAAAATATTTGAAAAAAGAATGCTCTTTTAGATAATCAAAATACAGATCTTCTGGTCAAATTATTTTGTAACTGTTCTATGTTAGCTTGGATAACAAGCACACTGTAAACTTGGACATTTGAGTATCTATCAAAAAACTAAAGTTTTGCTGTTGCTTCAGAGGATATTCACAATTTTCACAGAGAATAATGCAAAGGTGAGTAGTTTCTTGTGTGATGGAAGCAGGTGAAATATAGTCATTGATTTTTGCAACCCATGAAATGAAAACAGAATTTACAAAATGGATTTTTATTAAATGAAAGAAAATCTGTTTTGTGGGTCAAATATGAAATAGAATATACAAAAACTTTACATCAGATCTCCCAAAGAAATAAAATCCTATCTAGAATAAAGCAGCACGCATTTCTTCCAAGAACACAAATGGGTGAATAAGCTCCTTATGGCAGTACAGGATCACACAGTATGCTGTGCTAAAATTCCAGGTTACAGAGAAGCAAAGTTAAAAATTTAAGTGGTCTCCCTAAAGAGCCCGCTAGTCCACAAAGTAACTTAAGAGCATGAAATTCAGTCATTTTGTATTCTCTTAGAAGCCAGTGACAGGTAGGTCAAGTGCAGAGTTCACAAAGCTTGCATATTACATTCTCAGTTTCTATACAAATATAAATTGTTTATTTTAAAAATTCGTTTATATTTGATAGTATTTAATTGCGGAAAAAAGTACGACCAGATCATCAGGTTCCTGCTGTATTATTCAAGCAATTCCATCCTCTTTGCGGCCTCCTTTCCTTTGAAGCCGGTTACCAAAACCATACCTTGAGATATTTAAAAAAGTTACTGTATGTTAAATCATAAACCTTTTTACTACTGTCCTGGTGGTATATGAAGGTTCTACAGAGCTCATAACATGTCTTTGGCATAGTACACCAAGTCCCCCTTTAATACTTTTCCTTTTAAAAAAAGCATATTTTCCTTTAGTAAAACACCTTAAAAACATCTATTTCTGATTTTGTAAAATAATGTGTCACCTCTTGTGTTGCTTTGCAAAATATACACACACATTTTGGAAAAATCTCGAGTACTGACATAAGGGGCTTATTTGAAATCAGATCTGTTACAAGCAGTAAAACAGTTACAAATCTCCTCTCATAAGAATGTCACATGAAGTCATTCAATTCAGCTTCAAGTGCTGCTGCCATTTCATCTGCCTCTGAACTGCTCCCCTCCTCATCTTCGTTGCTGGACTCTTTACTGGATTCACTGGCAGCATCATCTTCATCCAGTTTACGCTTGTGACCCCTGTAAGCGTGGACAAAGAAAATACAAGAACACCATGATCTACTTGCCCATAACAATGGAAAACAGGCAGCTTAAGGTTTTTGAAGCTGTTATCAGATTTAGGCAAAAGATAAAACACCTGTTTCCTAACAAACAGAACTAGATCACAAACATTTGGTCTTGTAACCACTATTCTATACTGTAAACCTTGATACTGTAAACCTAGCTACTGTTAATTTATTATTCCTACTTTCTGAGCAACTAACAAATCAAAGTTTAAAGGACCAACTGAAAAAGTTGTTTTAATTTCCTTCCTTTCCTAGTCATGAAGGAAAAAAGTCTTTTCCCTATAATTTAAATACCAGCAATAAAATATTACTAAGGCAAATTTTCCAGGTAAGTTTTGGGTCTATCTTTTTGTCAAAATGAAATTCAAACTGAAAAGCAAAAATATTAATGAGGAGGCAAACATAAATGAAATGCTGCTATATTAGCTGGTGCCTCATAGGAAATACAGAGCAATAGGTACAGATAAAAATAGCAAAGAACAAAACTGGAAATGAGAAGAATTTGAACTAAGATTAGAGACCTTACAAAACAATGAAGAACACCAGCAAAGCCAACAGTTTTATTGTATTTGATAATGTCCTGTAAACGTCTAGTCTAAACTAATTAGAAATAAGCCCCAAAAGGATGATCCCCTTTAAAATTTCTGAGAGGGGATTGCAAGCCTGCATCTTCAGTTCTACTTCTGTTCGTAAAATGAAATGGGCCTGTTTTCCTGATCTTATTCAGGTACAGCTTAAAGAATGATGATGGAAACCTTGAAAGGTCAGATTTTGCCATTTTTGTCCAAAAACTCGTAAGATTTTGATGAGGTAGTTCAATTTAACACTCAAACACTAAACCCTTGTTAGTCTCCTTAGCTCAGTTCTCATATAATGTACAGTACCTGCATGAGATAGCATGAGGAGTAAGATAAGTTAACTTCTTCATGAGAACCCAAACCCAAAAACGTGACTGAATCAAAGGGAGCAAATAGCTGTAAAGAGAAGACTCAACCAATCCCCCCAAACAAAAGCTACCTTAAAAATAATAAATGACTTTTTTGTATCCTATATATAAAACCTGGGATACTAAACAGAAGGCAAATATCTTTGGACAGAGACAGCAAAGGCCTGTTAATGACAATTCACTAGATAGGAGCAGTTCACCACTTCAGTGTCCTTTAGTAGACTCCTTTGGAGTAGCCAAAAAACCAGAGCACAACTCAAACCATTATAACTTTTCATTTTCCACCCTGTTGGGAGGAGCAGTACTTTTGAGCAAGAACACCAAGTTTGGGATGGAGAGAACTACCTTGGAACTGAATTTTCAGGATTGGCAAGGCTGGAAGTCTTTTGGGACTGGCTATGGCTATATTCAGCAGAAGGAGAATCTTCACATTCTTTGGCCATTAATAGTATCACTGAACTCTGAAACTCTCCTAAGCTTTGCGAGGGGTCCTTTCTATAACTGTCATTAGAAGGTAGGCATGCATGAACTGTCCCTACTCGTTAGCCAAAGGGAGAACATGCAAACTGCCACTGTATGTTTTTTCTCCTGTGCACAAGACAGGCAGCTCCTTCTTGTGGGGAAGTAATCCACCCTGATTTCCTAAGTCAAGGAAAAACCTGCTTTGACAGTATCTTGTTTACGGAGAACAGCTGGGAATACCTTCAAGAGAGTCTCCGTCTACAAGAGTGTTATATTTTCTAGCAAGGCATGGAGATGTCAAGAGGCGTCTTTCTGCATATTGGCCAATTTATAAATGTGTGTGCTTCCCCACAAGAGGGTTGACCATGTTCCTCTTTCATGTAATAGCCAACTGCTTGTTTTGTCTGTTTGGATTAATACTGCTAGACTGCAAATTTTTGAGTCTCCAAAGAATTAAGCACAGTCTTTATAGGAGGTTGAAATGCATCCTAGATTCCTCAAAGAATCATGTTCCTGGGTGTGAAAGCTCACCAAGGAAGCTCCTACACATCAACTGTGATACATCCATAATCAAAAGTATTTGGTTCTGAGGTCCACTTCTCTTGTCAAGAAGGAATTTGAGTCCATATAGATTACCCTCAGATGGCCACACCAGCAAAGGATAAAGCTGTGTGCGCTTCAGTATGTCTGGGCTTCAATGTATTGGAAATAAAGAACCTTAGAGATGCCATATCCCTGGTGGTAATGTGTACTATCTCATCAATAATCAAGACAGAGATGAACATGTACAGTGGGTTTCTCTTAAATTAAGAGCCCCCCACTTTTTTAACCATTAGGTAGGGTAATACTGGCCTGTGCATGTGTCCACAACACATAAAATGGTGAATAACTCTAGTTCAATTAATATTTATCTATCAGCAAAAAGGAAAAGAGACATTTATTCAGAGTGCCCACTGTACCTTCAAGAGTAGAGAGATGTAGTATACTGCAACAAGTACACTTTGAAAAACAATATTCTGAACTGTACATTCCAAAAACATATAGATATGAACAGACCGGGATATGAGCTTGTAAGCCTGTCAGAGATCCAGAGCAATGAAATTAGTATAATTTTTTTTGAGCAATTCAATGTATTCTTCCTTTGGAAAGAAGCTTCAGAAGTTCTCTGAAGTCCAGATCCTTTGATATGATGGAGTCTGTACATGAGATGTTGGTAACCTTTTAACTCCTCTTCCTTACCTTTTTTCAAGGAGGACGACAAGATAGGCTCACCTCAAATCTCAAAATAAAAACCTTAAGGGAAGTGGAGTGGGTTGTGTTACCTTATTTGTGCCTTGATCTTATACCAGTAGGACCAAAACACCTTTCCCCAGAAACACTGCTGGTGCATCACTGCCTGTTATCTCACTAGGAAGCTAGACTTCTTCTTTTGGGGAATGGGGCGTGGTGGTGATAATGGCACATGGAGGCATCCTGAGTTTGAGGTTCAATTTTGGACCTAAACTCCAAATAAGGCTAAATGAAATGAGGTGAAAAGCTTTGCCCAGGACTGATCTGAATGCATCATTCTTGTAAATAACCCTGACCTTTTGGGGGTGGGGGAAGGAGGGTACTGCAGTACCCTGGATACAGACTCATGCACAGTAAAAAAGGATTTCTCAGATGTATTAATCACCTCTACACAGCATTTATTAGCATACAATTAAGATGAGAAGCACTGTTACTAAAACTGCCCAATAGATACCTTTGAACGTTTCCATTAAAAACTGTATAAACATGTGCAGGCAGGGTTTTGCTTGCTCACTTCACACTGATTTCAGCCTTTGAAGATACAGCTCTCTTTTGGTCATTACAGATATCTATTCGTTGAGCAAAGTGACTTGTAGAATTAGCTGTTTTTTGACACAGAATTCTATTCTACAAATTAATTTTCATGATGCTTTAAGGGATACTGCTGACATATTTCTTTCCCCCCCACTCGGTTGTACTGAACTGAGCCCTTGGAAACGTGGAAGATTAAATGCAATATATCCTGTCAGTTCTTATTCTGATGAAAAAAAGATAGAATGACAGCTCCACTCAGATGAATTTAGATTCGAAAACTTTCTAACTCACTGAAAAGAAACCTCCAAGGCAACTATCAATCTTCTGCTACAATGTAGGGAAATCCATTGAGAATATGTTTGTTCTCATTAAGACAAACACCTTTGACAAATTTGTGCTCTATAAACAGTACCTTTACAGCCATTCAAAAGCATTTAAATTAGTATTATGAAATCAAGCCAGAGCTAGTTTGGGTGGAGGAAAAGGGGCATCGATAAAATAATGTATTTTATATTTGTAAATTTAGACAATAGATATAACATTACTTGAATAATTTATAACCCTAAGAAAAAAGCAGCACATTCCCATGATGGCATAAAACAATCTGTTAACAAGCAGTTTGAAATGTGTATTTTCCTCATGAATTCATGTCCACTCCTCGTTATTTCCAGATTCTATGCATTGCACTTTAAATGGAAGGTTTTTTTAATTTCCTCTTAATGATAAAGAGAATGTACCAGCCTTATGCGTGCAGAGAATACAATTAGCTTGCCTTTTAAAGGTAACTTCTGTTTACTGTTAAACAATATGGAAGCATCAAATAAGAAAAACAAAAACACTGACAGCCATAAACCATCTTGAACACTCATTTTTAAAAGTAATCTTCAATAAATATTTACTTAGCTAAGATTAACTGATTGCTGAATTTTTCCTTTAAACTCCAAATATTGACACAAAAATGGGTTTCAATAAAAAGTAAACTTCTAAAACTGCACAAATTCACTCCCCCACCTTCTAAAACTTTTAAAACTGGTTATATATTTATATGTAGTCTCATTTAAAAAAAATAAAAATAAGGCTGCTCTCTGTGTGGATCACACAAAAGCCCACAGATTAAATGGATTTAGCCTTCAACAAGAATCAATAGGGGCATTGCCAGCAGATCGAGGGATGTGATCGTTTCCCTCTATTCGACACTGGTGAGGCCTCATCTGGAGTACTGTGTCCAGTTTTGGGCCCCACACTACAAGAAGGATGTGGAAAAATTGGAAAGCGTCCAGCAGAGGGCAACAAAAATGATTAGGGGACTGGAACACATGACTTATCAAGAGAGGCTGAGGGAACTGGGATTGTTTAGTCTGCAGAAGAGAAGAATGAGGTGGGATTTAATAGCTGCTCTCAACTACCTGAAAGTAGCTTCCAAAGAGGATGGATCTAGACCGTTCTCAGTGATACCAGATGACAGAACAAGGAGTAATGGTCTCAAGTTGCAGTGGGGGAGGTTTAAGTTCGATATTAGGAAAAAAATTTTCACTAGGAGGGTGGTGAACCACTGGAATGGGTTACCTAGGGAGGTGGTGGAATCTCCTTCCTTTGAGGTTTTTAAGGTCAGGCTTGACAAAGCCCTGGCTGGCATGATTTAGTCGGGGATTGGTCCTGCTTTGAGCAGGGGGTTGGACTTCTGAGGTCCCTTCTAACCCTGATATTCTATGACTACTGAAAGCATGTGGTGAGAAAATTTTGCTTTGAATCTAACAGAGTTTGTTAAATTAAGCATCAGTAAGCATTTCTGATTATGACTCATTAATTGTACTCACATAAAAATCTCTCTTTGTAGTTAATACACTTGTTTTATCTAATCTAGTGTGTTTAAGATGAAGTGTCTGGATAACGATTTAAAATAATGAGCTGGCATATTATTCCCCTAAAGGAATAATTGGACTTAATATATTTGTACTGTCGAGAAAATGGTTGGGCACTACAGGACATACATTTCTGGGGGAAGATCTGGGACTGGGTGTGTGTTGGGGTTACCCTGCAGCATAACCAAGGCTAGTAAAAGCTAAGGTGTGGCTAGCTGGCTGCAGCACACAAACATAACATTTTTAGGTTATGCTAATGCAAACATAACTATGACAAGCTCAGTCTTATTCTTGTTCATATTTAGATGCAAAACAGAAGTTCTGTGCTTCAGAATGGTTCTGCAGCTGTGGAACTGAAATCTTAAGGGAGAACCTTCCTCTTCAGGGTCAGCTGTGTAATGGCTATGGTTAGTTATCATGCTGTCTCTTGGACAGTTTAGAGGCCACTGAATATGTTATGTTCTGCCCTGAGCCAAATCTGGCGGGTTACAGGATAGGATGCCTGGTCTCTGTCAATGCTGTCCAACCATTGAGTTTTTAGGTCTTCGGGCAGGAGGGGTCTCTTCCATCCTACTTTCACTTGGTCAAAGTCGAAGATGGTTCTCACAAGGAACTTGGTAGGCATTCGGAGCAGATAACCATAGCACCTTAGAGAGTGTTGGACAGCCATTTGAGAGTGGGACCTATTTAATTAGAAACAGATCTTGTCATTTGATGTGAATTGATGTTTTTGATCATTCAGAGATGCTTCATCTAAATGGTGTCCAACTTCTTTTCAATCTTGACAGTGAGAGGCTATATTTCAGTCCCATAGGTCTAAATACTGACCACCAATATATCCTCAGCTTCACCTCTCTATTTATCAGGGTGTTTATCACCTGCTAAGAAGCTAGTGCCTGCTATGTGTTTGAAATTGCTGATCTGAAAAATTTTGGTTTTACCCCCAATTTATTTTCAGGCTGACTTTTGCCGCTGATGGTTCCAGGACTAAGTGCCACAACTAGCTATACGATTGATTTGATAACTAGCACTACGTTGCCAGCAAAGTCAGCAACAGTGAGGTTCTCATCCTCAAGACATATGCCTAAAATGCATTTGCTCAAGGTGTGGTCAAGCAGGTAACCTAGGACGACACTGAAGCCATTGGGGGCGGCAATACATTCTTGTCGAATTTGGAGGAAGGCAGTTCTTTTCCCATTTACGTGAACGGAGCTTGAGCAGTCATCACATGGGAGACAGAACATTAGCAGCTATGGGCCAACTGAACTCTGTTCAGGTGTGTGGAATCTGACTACACCTTCAAGTCTCTGTGAATGACTATTCTATTGTTTACCAGCAGCCACAGAAATCTTGTAAGGAGCTGCACAAGCCCAAACAGAACAATAGGCTGACAGCTCTGAAGTGGAGTTGGCAGCTGGGCTGCAGGTCTCCAATACAACCCTACGCAACCAGGAAATGGAGGGAAAATGGCCAAGTCCCTTAGCCCAGAAGAGAACACTGCCCTCTGTGGCAGCTCCATAGGAATTACTGCAACATCAGAACTACAGTAGTCTCTGAGAGGTCTTGAAAGGGCAATTTAAAGGCTTGGTAGGGAGAAATTAATTTGCATGAGTTCACTGCCCCCCTTCATGGGTTACAAAGGTCCAGACCGTAGGCAACAGAGAAGATTTATAGCAGTCCTTTCTGTCACCAGATTAGTTTGCCTGGCATGAAGCTCCCGTATGTGGGAGTCAAAGGCTTCTCTGCCTCTCACTGCCATGTCACAGAGTCATGGGCTCAGCCCTTAATAATTATGAAAGACACTGAACTGATATCCTTCATATAGTACACCCCTGGACAGGCACAGTACAGGCAACAGCAGTGCAAGATTCCCCACACTGCCCCAATCATGATTCTGAATTCTAATCTGGAAAGGCCACCTAAATCTCTATGTCCACACAGTCTATAGCCTTCAAATTGAATCGGTGCACAAGAGAGAGAATAGCAATGGTAAGCTTTGTAATATGATACCCAGTGCACTAGGAAAATGACTGAAGGCTTGTAGACACAGTTCTTTAGTCTGCACCACAGGGATGTAAATTTAAGTCTGCATTAGTGTGTCATATGCTAATTAGCCTGTGTGGACCCCGCTGGCGCGCACTAAAAATTCTTTAGTGCACATTAATGTAGCCTTCCTTCACACAGTACTATATTAATGCTCACTACTCACTGGGGAACACTAAAGCATGCATAAGCAGGATTCACATAGGCTAGTTAGTGAACACCACACTAGCTAGGAATAAAATGTACACCCCTCTAAAGCACCATGTGAACAAGCCATGTATGAAAATAACTCATTTAGATAGCCCAGTCCTCATGCAGTAACATTTACCCTACAATCATTACTGAGCTGGCATGAATTAGAACAGATAAACTAGAAAATACCTTATTCTGTATCATAGTACAAATCCCCCACAGCCTAACACTTGGCTAATTGGATTAAAACTAATGAAGCACGGAGGCTTGAAAGGGATGTTGGCTGTACATGTTCTGGGTATTAACAGTTTTTTGATTATATTTTTTTTAAGGACAAATTACATAATTAGCTACCAACCAGATATGCCGAAGTTTTCAATTATATTTTCTTAACATAAGGTAAGTGACACCACCTTTCATGTATATTTAATACAATTTTAGCTGCTAATCTACAACGTCAACAAAGGCATGATACCATTCAATTAAAAGAAAAAACTCTGAACTTGTCACTTTTTTCCTCTTAAGCTCAACTAAGAATTCCTGCAGGACTGGAGAATGATATCCAAGAAAAACACACTGAGAATATTTACTGTATACTACTACGCCAGGCAGAATTTGATTTTTTTTAATATCATCAGTGAATAATATTGGTTTATTTTTAAGCAGTTATTTCAATTTATCAATTTTAAAATTTCAGTTGTGCATAATTATGGGGTGGGGTCAGACAATAACTATTTAACAACACTAGAGATCGAGATTCAAAAAGTTAAATTATCAACATCACATGTCAAAATATGCAAAGTAAATATCCTTAAATCAAACACTAATAGATTCTCAAGCAGCATTTTTCTTATTTTGCCCATCTGTAAATTTCAATCATCATCAATGGAACTATTTTTCATCGGTTTGTGTATGGCAAGGTTAGATCTTTGCTATTAAGTCTCTTACTGTTCTGCATGTTTTTAATTTTAATGAATTTTAGAGAAAAAGTCCTGCAAGAAACACACCAATTTTAATTGACTGATAGTATCTATTTTTAAGTAGCATGACAGCCAAATGTGAGCAAACTAACTCTCTCAGGTAGCTGCACTTAAAACGGTTACAGCCAATATGCTTGCTTTGAAATTGAGAAGAAATCTTAGACATATGCATTTAATAGTGAGAAGTGTAAGGTTAGACATTTAGGGATTAATAACAAGAATTTTAGTTATAAGCTGGGGACGGATCAATTAGAAGTAACAGAGGAGGAGAAGGACCTTGGAGTATTGGTTGATCATAGGATGACTGTGAGCCGCCAATGTGATATGGCCGTGAAAAAAGCTAATGCGGTCTTGGGACGCATCAGGCGAGGTAATTCCAGTAGAGATAAGGAGGTTTTAGTACCATTATACAAGGCACTGGTGAGATCTCACCTGGAATACTGTGTGCAGTTCTGGTCTCCCATGTTTAAGAAGGATGAATTCAAACTGGAACAGGTACAGAGAAGGGCTACTAGGATGATCCAAGGAATAGAAAACCTGTCTTATGAAAGGTTTCAGAGTAACAGCCATGTTAGTCTGTATTCGCAAAAACAAAAAGAGTATTTGTGGCACCTTAGAGACTAACCAATTTATTTGAGCATAAGCTTTCGTGAGCTACAGCTCACTTCACTCAAGGAGCTTGGCTTGTTTAGCCTAACCAAAAGAAGGTTGAGGGGAGATATGATTGCTCTCTATAAATATATCAGAGGGATAAATACCACGGAGGGAGAGGAATTATTTAAGCTCAGTACCAATGTGGACACAAGAAGAAATGGATATAAACTGGTCATTGGGAAGTTTAGACTTGAAATTAGATGAAGCTTTCTAACCATCAGAGGACTGAAGTTTTGAAATAGCCTTCCAAGGGAAGCAGTGGGTGCAAGAGACCTATCTGGCTTTAAGATTAGACTAGATAAGTTTATGGAGGAGATGGTATGATGGGATAACAGGATTTTGGCAATTAATTGATCTTTAACTATTCATGGTAAATAGGCTCAATGGTCTGTCATGGGATGTTAGATGGGGTGGGATCTGAGTTACTAAAGAGAATTCTTTCCTGGGTGTCTGGCCGGTGAATCTTGCTCATAGGCTCAGGGTTTAGCTGATCGCCATATTTGGGGTCGGGAAGCAATTTTCCTCCAGGGCAGACTGGAAGAGGCCCTGGAGGTTTTTCGCCTTCCTCTGTAGCATGGGGCACGAGTCATATGCTGGAGGATTCTCTGCTCCTTGAAGTCTTTAAACCACGATTTGAGGACTTCAATAGCTCAGACATAGGTGAGAAGTTTTTCGCAGGAGTGAGATTCTGTGGCCTGGGTTGTGCAGGAGGTCGGACTAGATGATCATAATGGTCCCTTCTGACCTTAATATCTATGGATCTAACATTAAAAAAAATTATGAATACTGAAAGGTTTGTAATGTATGATTTTAATAAACAGTATTATGTTTTTAATATAAATTTTAAAATATAACATTTCAACACTAAGAACTCAGAAGGGAAACAGACTCCATTGAGTTTCATTGTCCAAGCTGGGAGACTTGCAAAAAGTAAGCAAAGAGCAAAGATATAACAAGTAAACTACATCTTTAAAATTCTACTTATATTTCTACTACCACTGATTAGTAGAAATATTTTAGTAAAGTTTTTACTTGTTCCTAACTGCTGCTTTTTATTTACTTTTTGCAATAATTAATGAAGTGTTCTCAACATACCATTTTGAAGTGGACAATACTCCTTTAAAAGGAAAATGCAAGAATGGTTGGTTTAGACCACAACATAAACACTTGGTATTACTTTGCAAAAAAAAAAAACAAAAACACCACAAAATTAGATATTCCTTTCCAATACACTGAACTCCACATTGTTCATCGGACATTTTCATAATGGAAATGCAGGGATGCATTTGGGCATGTAATCTCTCAATCCTATTTTATACAAATACACACAAAGATCTATTCACCTTATCTGTGCACACATCTGCTCCTGTGATGAGCAAGCTGTTTTTATTTGAACTAATATCCTTATATGGCACAAGATAACATTCGGACAAAAAAATACATGGCAACCAAGCTGCTAATCTCTCCTTTAAAAACTACAACTGCCATTCCTTATTTGAACAAAATTATCTCTAACCATCTCTGCTCCACAAATATTACCTGTTAACTGGAGTCAGCTACTGGTGCAGTTGAAGCAGTGCTGAACACAAACTTAGGTGCAAGTTTAGACAAAGGCAGAGCATGTTTTTTGAAGACACCAAACATGTTCTATCCTTGTCTATACTTGCAGCTAAGCAGTTCCTAGCACTAGTTCTGCTGAACCCACCGCTAATACCCATTTTTAGCAACAGATGATTTCCACAGTATAGGCAAGCCTCTGTGTATTAGCATAGACTAATGCATATTTTATAGTTTTCCTCTTGCTCTCTCTCAAAAGAGCTAATTACTAACCTACTAATTATGGAGCAATGGTAGAGCAACCATACCTCTATACCTCCTGGGTTTCTAACTTTTTGCCCTCTGTCTAATGTCCTTGAAAGTTAATATGGAGTCATACGCCCGTGAACTTGGAGGAGAGCCTCACCCCTGCTCCGGTCCCTTTAAGCTAGGTAGAAAAGCCCCACATTTGGCTGAAGATTCCCCCAGAACTGCAAAAGACACACTGAGGGAATCCCTTTCAAATCTTGGCAAAAAGTGCGTGCTGGGAGCAAGACTGCAGCACTATGGATGTTCACTAGAGACACTATCCTAACTTGGATAAGTACTCAGGGCTGTTGAAGTTACGTGGCGGGGGACCTCTCCAACCCCCAGAGCAGCCCACAATCTGAGGTGAGCAAAGGGGGCTTAAAGCCACCATAGCCTCACCTCCTACCCTGGGCTACAAGTTCCGTGCTGCACCTCTATAAGGTACAGAACAGAATCTCATGCTTTAACTTTATCTTAAACCTTTTGGCATGGGAATTTCACCACTCAAACTAACGTGTGAAAGATCACTTCCTGATTGTCAGATGATAAAGAATAACGTCCTGTGCTTATTTCTAATCATATTTACACAGGAGATTCAAATGCAATATAATGTACACATTTAAAATGTAATGTACAATCTTTAAATTTGCTTATTTTACTTACACCATCTTATAATTTCAAGTCTGCAAGTATACATAATAATAGCAAAGCAATGAATTAAAACAAATAGAACCAGCTTCCTCTACGAAAACCTAAAATAGTGTATGACTACAGTGTTAGGGTCTAGTTCTCCAAAATAATGTTAAGAATTCAGCTCTGCTGTAATCTCGCAGTGGTTTTGGCTCCTATCATTTAAATACTGAGTGCATTCTGAGAGAGAAAATTGATCAGGGATACTAATGACTGGATATATAATTTATTTTAAAATAAATTTGACTATGGTAACTATGGAGATCAGAAATATGGGCCACTAACTGGCTAAACAACAAATTTGTGGATTTAATAAAAAGCTGCATGGCAGAGAGTTTGACATGTGAAACTGGAAAATATCATCTTGCAGGTCTCCAGTGCTTTTCAGGTGTATACCCAGTTCTCCTCCCAGCACCTTTCCCTCCACAGATTATTCATGGGGGAATTCTGCACCACTGTGCGTGTGTAGAATTCATGTCCCCCCTCAAATTTCTTTACTTCCCAGCAAAAAAAAATGACTGACAAGGAAGCAAATGGAAGCTGCAAGAGCAGTCACATGCCCCTCCCCAGCAGCGCAGGTGCGTCCGCCCTGGCTGGTGGCCCCTACCCTGCACAAGGCTCAGTTGCTAGGCCTGGTTGGCTGGGATTGAGGGAGGATGGGACTTCCTCTTCTCCTGCAAGGAGCGGCTGGGGCTGGATCAGACCCACCCCCAGAAATCTCCCTCAGCTGCACACACAACCAGCTTACCCCTTACCCCCATCACTCCTCAGCTACAGGGAATGGGGTCACTGTACATGGAGCTGCTCCCCCGTCCACCCAACCCCTGTGCATCTGGATGCCCCCATACCTGGCCCCCCCACTGAGCCTGAACGCCTCCCTACACCCAGAGCGCACCCCTATTTGCCCCCGCCCATCTGAACACCCATCCTGCGGAGTCTCCTGCCCTGCACCCAGACCCCACTGCCAAGCCGCCCTGCTGCACCTGGACCCTCCACCCTGCTGAGCCCTATCCCCCCTGCATCTGGACCCCCACCCCTGCACCCAGACCACTCCCCACTAAACTCTCCCACTTGAGCCCCCACCCCGCTGAGCCCTACCTGTCCTGCACCCAGAGGGTGTGACCCCCCCACCCCCATCTAGACCAACCTATTGAGCTCCACCCCACCAAGCCCCACTCTCCCAGGACCTGGACCTCCCTGTTGAGCCCCCCCACACCCAGCCCTGCTGCCAAGCCCCAACCACCTTCATCAGGAACTCCTTGAAGCATCCCATTGCTCCTGTATCTGAAACCCTAGAATGAACCCCTGTGCATTCAGATCCCCCCTACACCCAGACCCCACACTGAGCCGCACACCCCCAGATTGCCCCATCCAGAACCCTCCCATCCCACAGGTGGATCCCCTCCACACTTGGATTCTGCTGAGCTGAGCCTGCATGCCTACACCTAGTGTGGAGGGGTGGGGCCTGAGGGTGTTTCTGGGGTAGGCCCGACCCCTGCGCTGTGTCAGCCTCACTGCTGAGGTCAGTGTCTTGGAGGGGGAGGGGCTGCAGGGTGATTTTCCTCCTCCATGCAGCCAGTGGCCTGTGCTCCCCACTTCCATGCTGGAGCCTCCAAATTGATTTATTGACAAATATAATTTGCAGCATTTTAAAACATTGTGCACAGAATTTTTTTTTGGCACAGAATTCCCTCAGGATTAACCGATGGAGAATATGACCATCTTATAAAATGTTTATTATAGCTTTCTGAAGTCTGTCCAGATTTTCATTCACAACTTTGTACAGACAGCTTGGGTTTTTGATTTTCTTATCCCTATTTTTTAACTTTTACAACTTGAGTGTCCTTTTGAAGGTGTACACACACGAGCACAGACTAGTTATGTTACACCACCATCACCACCACATCATCTTATTTCTAAGTCAGTCTCCCACACTCAAAGGCAGCCTGCTCTTTGCTCTCGCAAAAAGACCACGGCAGTTGAATATTAAGCGTCTGGCTGGAGAAATCAACCGAACCTAGCCTTCACAGAGAAAGGTTCATGTTTTTGTATATTTCCTTCAAATTACTTCTACTCCACATCAAATATCATCAGCATTAGTCTGTTGATTCAATCTGTCACAGTTAAGAATGTGAAGTCAAGCCAATACTCCTTTTCTGAAAGCTTGTGTTTCTAATTTTTTTATTCCAGAAATATTCTGATCTCTGATAGATTGGAAAGCTCTATTTTTGCTCAACCATCCCATCCTAGTATGCAGAATGCTACATCATATCCATTGAGTGGCTTTAAAACAAACAATGCCAAAGGCCTCTGTATTCAAATGAGGTTAACAGTTATTACTTTTATTTCTCTAATGTGCCAAGTCTATAATTTTTCAGAGTGCTTGCGAACAGTGAGTAATATAATCTTGCAATCAATCACAGCTTGTTATTTAATTCATTATTGAATCCAGTTTTACCACCATGACTACCTGGCTGTGCACGGCCACTTTCATGCACCATATACAAAATGCCACCAACTGAACACTGTCACACATGTATTTATTCAAATTAGAAAGAATAAAGTTCACACGGATTCAAATAATTTCCTAATTTGTGTTCTACTGGTTGGAGACCACTCATCTACAGCATAAACACATCTCACTCAGATTAAGAACTCTGACAGGAGTTAAAGATAACGTTTTTGCTGAACCACAAAACTACTATTTAAAGAAAATCTTAAATACTGCAACATTCCTATTCTTTGTCAACCTGAACTATGAGAAGTTGAATCCTCTCCAGTTAATTAGCAGCGCTTATGTTAGAACAAAAATTTAAGTCCCCATTCCACCCCCCAAACAGAAATTTTCCATACTGCCTCAAAATTATATGCATGGCTGTGCTTTGCCCTTTTTATACTTTGCCAAACTTTAATTATAACTTTACCATCTAAAGATAATCAAGGGAGCAATCTGGAAGTGTAAAAGTAATTTGAAAGACTTAGGGGAAAACCTTCAAAGTAAATCTCAATACAGCAAAAACAAAAGTGAGGAAGAAACTAGTATTTGTAGATCCACAGGTCAGATTACATCCAGATGTAAGATTCATGTCAGAGGGTATTGTATCAGTGTTGTTCCCTGCTAAATTGCAGATGATCATTGAGAAGAAAGTATATTTTCTTTGAATGTGATGATTTAAATTGCTCGACTGAAAAACTAAAGAAAAAAGGGAGATACAATAAAGGATTATCACCATAGTTTAGATGAGGATTTGTTGTCTGAGTCTACAGATTCAGAATTTGTATTTCTTCCCTCACTTTTGTGGCTATGCTTAAGCTGCTTTATAAATTAGACATTATAAATGTCAACAAGCATATGTAGGATAAATTACTTAATTCCTGTGCTGGTGAACTGAAGCTGTTTTATAGCTTTTTCAGAGCACTGTGTCAAGTTCTTAAATTACATTTTTTTTTAATGTTTATTGTTTTCTGAATTACCTTGACATTGCTATCAGTATGTTACTGAGGGTTAATTGCAAATAAATAAAGTGTTTGGGGGAAAAAAACCCACATACAACACATGACGTTTCTAGCATATTTATTAACTGAGAGATTGTTTTTAAAAACAGATGCCTTACCCAAAAGAACAAGGTGTGAAAATAACTCGGTGTCTTTTTAAATACTGCAGACAACACAAACCAAGCCCTGAACTCTTGCAGGGGGACAAGATGAGACTTTGGGGAATACCAGCAAGCTGATTGTGGCATTAACAGCGTTCAATCCCCTCCAAATGCTGTTCTTGATTAGCCAAGGACCCAGATGGGGGAAACTTGTGCTCTCTTTCTATGTAGGTACAATTTTAAGAGTTTGGGGAATACACTTATATTAGGACCTGCCATTTCGTGTAACACTCAACTGACATTGCTGTTTCTCTCAGAAATCAGAGAAGAACCCAGTAGGTGTGCTATGCATCCCTTGGAGCATACAGCCCATGACCTACCTTTAGAAAAGGCAGATTCATTCCCAGACACACCAATTTGGATTTTCTTTCTAATTACAGATTGGCTGAGGTTTCTTAGATCGAATATGAATCACCATCCTATCAAAATCTCATCTTTTCATGCAGTGACATGGGCTTGATGTGGTTGTGTGTTTTGGGACAGAAGAGCAGATTAACAATGAACATGCAACTATGGACAAAGGGGAAATTAAGTTTTTCTTGGGCAAGTGGTGATGAAAAATTAATGGTATTTTAAAATAAAACTTTGACATTTTATTTCCGATTTGCAATTGGTAGACCATGTTAAGAGTAATTCTGTATTCTATATAATCATTTGTGCATAACATGCCTTTCAGAGGATCCCAAACAGAGTTACTTTCAAATATATTACTATACTCAGAGTTAGATACAGAGAGAAGCATCCTGTCTTAAAGAAAGAACACAATTAGTCTAGTCAAGTGAAGGCCAACACTGCACCAGAGAGATGCCAGCAATAGTGTTAATCTGTAACAGGATAAGTAGTGGAAGATAATTTGTGGCCCTGTAATTGCTACATTATTTACACCTACTTAGCAAGACAATGGCTGATATTGGGTCCAAAAAGTTAGTATCTAAAGACATTTGCCTTCAGAACGGATCTAGGCTAGGTTTAATTATAAATTACCATTTCTATTGTACTTTACATCCATAACTCTCAAAGTAAATCTGGGTGCATTCAATAGGTTTTAGAAAGTCCAGTAAAATTAGCTGATTACCAGATGAGATGACACCAATGCAGGTAGTCATCTCCTGAGAGATCAAGTGTTATACTTCAATGTTTAGCATTTTGGGCCAGCTTGTTGGATTAACATGGGAGAGATAGATGAACATTGTATCAAGGCTTGCATCAAGAATAAAGGACACCATAAATAAAGATGGTGAAAGGGCTCTGTCAGCTGTTTAACTCTTAGCTAACTATTGATAGGTGATGTGTAATTTTTTTCTTTGGGTAACAGACTACTATGCCATTAAATGTAATATATACATCAGTGTTCTTCTGAAACACACTTTTACTTTTCTATGAAGTTTGACTTGTTTTCTCTCAGATATCAAGAGATGGAAATGATAGAATATGTATTTAATTATGTATATTTGTATTAATCTCACCTTGGTGTGCTGATGTTGATAATATAATTTACAAAACATACAGTCTGAAGCATTACCCGGATTTGACTGAAAAACATTTTATTTGTCCTCCACCATAAATCAAATAATCCACAGTTCAAGAAAAAATATGAGGAAAAAACAATGATCACACATACAAACCCTCAGAGGAAGAGCCTACTTTGAATTTAACCATACGATCTATAAATTGTAAATTATTCACATAAATTGTTCTTGGGGACAATCTGTCTTCATGTTCTGCTTTTTATCATCTAAATTACTAGAAGAGCGTTACTCTGTTAATATTTTTTCAACATAAGGTTAGGCAGACATTTTAACTGTTCGTTTACATTGCTTTCTAACAGCCATTAAAGTCATGTGGTGGTAAGGATTAATGCACTTCAGTAATTATGAATAGCCAAAGAGTACTTTGAGAGTTCATTAGGGAAACCAGAGAGCAAATAGAGGCTAGCTATGCTTCTGAACCACTTGTCTCATTTTTGTATTGCACCGACTACCATTGTTGTTCTTGTTACAGTATTGTGGCTTAATATAGGTATAAAATGTAGGATTAAAAGCTTTTTTAAATATCTGTTACTGTATTTTGAAGGCCTCCCTGCTCACAAGAGACATTTAGATCCCCATAAATTTCATTTGAAAAACCTTAAGTGCTAACCAGAATACAAACTGCACTGAAGCATCCAACCTCACTGGAGGCAAGGATGCCTAGGTAAATTATCCTAAGGCAAATAGCAGGGTATTTCTCATAGCATTCATATCAGCTTGCTCATTTTAATGTAAACTGAAAACTATGTTGGTAGCTTCCCTCAGATCCCTAAATTCTGCTGTATATCTTTTACTCAAATCTTTTTTTGCAGTCCTTAATCTAAAAATTCACTGACTTGGTAACATACTGGCTCTCATCACCCATTATTTTTGGTCATCTACTGTAGCCTTTATTTCTTATGAAATACAACATGCTCCAGAGCTCTCAGCATCTATATTAAATACATATAGCCAAAGGCATGTCTCCTTATTAAACTGTAGAACAAAACTATTTGCAAAATAGAAACAATACATAACATTATTCTTTGTGCTTCTCACTGATAACTTGCAGCTCATATTTGTGAAATATCAAATATGTTGTTTCACACTAATCTCTCTTACATAGAACAATCTTGTAGAGTGATAAGTCAGAAAAGAGAATTGTGAAAAACAAAACAAAAAACCCACACAATCCCCACCGCAAACCAACATGTCTGTAATTCATAAGCGTGTTCCAATCTGTGTCTGGTTAAATGTACTGATAAGTTTTTACCACTGCCACTGTGGTTTCATTAAAGTTATGCAATAGCAAGCTGTAGTCTACTCTACTTCCTCATTTAAATAGCAACAGACTCCTCATTGTTGGCAACAGTGGATGCATGAAACAGAAATCCAGAGAAGCAGAATGAACTTTAAGACTCCCAATTCAATTTGCAAGTACTGACAGTTACAAAAATTGTAGTGACACTTGTAAATGGAGCAGAATTGATGTTAAAATTATTGAGAAAAATAAGAATAATTTTATTAAATACAGAACTTTTCAGACTCTACCCACACAAATTTTAAAAACACCCACAAATATTAGGAGTATGAGTATTTCAACTTCTTGAAAATTTATAAAAAGACTGAACCAATCCATAAGGCAACACTGCGGCTATAATTTTAACACTTGATTCTTTTTAGGTCTACTGCTGCCTTGCACAGTATTTCTCAGATCAGGACACTGTTATTCTTAGCCAATCAATAGTTTATTAATTCACCCAGACCCACCTAAGTATAAAATCAACAGTTATATCAACCAAGTATAGATATAAATGTTCTAGGCATATATTGCTCATAAAGACCAAATGAACAAACTAATAATCTTGTAAGCAAACAACAGATCAGTCTTGGGGCTATATCAAGGACAATAATTATATTAACTTATCCACCATCAACTCTTTTAGTATCTCTAAAACATTTATCACACTTCAAGTAATTCTCTAGGGAGTAAGGATGAGTTCTTGGGTTTTTCTTAAAGCCATTTATTTATCCTTTCAGCCACAGATGCTTGCAGGTTGTCAGAAAAATTCAGATGAATATTGGAATGAAACCAAATCTCAAAACCCTCCATGAAATGGAAAAAGAGGTTACTTATCTATACAAGAAGAACTTGAGTTCTTTGAGAGATTTTGTCCCTATGGATGCTCCACCACAGGATACCCAAGTGCCTGTACACTCTCAGCCACAGACTATAAAGAACATCCATGGGCCTGCACTTGCGTAGAGCAGCTGTGCTCCCATATAAGGGCATGTAAGGAGGCACGGACCCATTGCCATTCAGTTCCTTTCCAACATAGAAGCCAGAGACTCTGCAGCAGAGGAGGAGGAGGTCTCCTCTGGTACTGAGGCAACATATGGAACTGGCAGATCTGATTGTGCCTTCGAGTGGGATGGTACTGGTAAGTGTTGGTGCCTCATCTTAGTGGATATCCTCTAAAATCGTTTACTATAATGCTCCCCGGTGTTCCATTAAGCCCACTGAGGTGGAGGATAGGGAAAGGGCCCCCCTGGGTATTCGTATCCCAGGCATGTAGGACGTCTGCTGGCCTCCTCATGGTAAGAACCTAGAGGGATGTGATGCTATGCTACCTAAACAGAGCCCCATATGGAGACCTCAGAGTCTCAGAATGTGTCATCCCACAGATTAAAAGGGGAAGCCTCAGATATCTGTGCCTGGACCAAGGGCTGGGGCTCTGATCTTGGCCCAATGTGGGAGGGTTCAGGCTACAGCTGTCAAAGTGGTAGAAGAGAAAGGAGCGCCACAAAAGGGCCCTTAGGAGAGGGGACTCTTTCCTCCAATATGAGGTGGTCCTCTGGGGAAACAAATCTGGAGGGTTTTGGAGGACTATGGTAGTGTGAAGTTGGAGCCTATGTCAGTACCAGGGCCTGGAATGGGGATCGGTACTATGCTGGAGACACTGCATGCAGTACCGGAGAAGCCGACAGGACGTCTCTGAGCTCAGCGCACTGATGTGAAGCTAACGGTACTGCAGCACGTGAAGAAGCCTTGGGTGCACCGAGAGGTGTTGAGCGGTACTGAGGTAGGAACTTCTCTGTGTTGCCTAAGAGAAGGCTTCTCTGAGTGAGGTTTCTTAGATGGTGATGACACCTCGGTACCGATATCAGTCAGAACTTCAGTGGTACCCTTTGTGGGATGAGAGGTCTTCTGGCAGTCATATATATGGGTGAACTACCCCTTTTCTTGACAGGAAAGTCTTTTTCTTTGATATCTTCATCTCTGGAGATGCTGCTGCTGGGGCTCAAGCAGTCACCAGAGAAGCTTGAGATATTGAGGCTGATGTATGGGGGGAAGGAAGCAAAATCCAACAAAACTAGGGAGCATTCCATTTAGAGAAGCTTCAAAATAGCCTCTATTCTTTTGAGATCTTCCTTTGAACCCTGTGCAGACTTTACACTTTGATGGGACATGGGTGTCTCTGAGACAGCAGAAGCTCGAGTACCCTGTGCTACGGGGCAAAGACCTGTGGCAGATCTGGTAGGGATTGAAAACCAAGGCTTTTGGCACACTCCAAGGAAGTGCTGAAGCACTAAACAAGTAGTACAGAAGGGAGAGAGGGAAATCCCCTTTCAAAACACAAATGTGCTGAAATTAAGAAAAATAAATAATGAAATAAAAACTTCAGAGAATAAAAAAGATTCACAAGTGAGAAAAGTGGGAAGCTGAGAACAGCAGATACCAAAAATGCTCTGTCTTGAGCAGAACTGAGTAGTGGTGGGTCTGTAGTTCCTTATATGCCCTCACGGGAGCATGAGGCACTCCTTTCTGCAGGTGCAAACCCGCTGACACTACTTTACAGTCTTTGGTTGAGGATGCACAGTTGGGCACAAATCCTGCAGTGGAGCACCCACAGAGACATATACTTGAAGAATTACCTTTCGCTGCCCAGCTCTAGTGCTTGAATTAACAGCTGCTGAACAGGAGAAATATTGTATCAAGAAGAAAACTGGAGAGCAAAGGCTGCAGGATATTTTAGGTTTCTAAGATTTTTTTCTTTGGAAGATGCAGGATTTACTGTGCATGTAGTGAATTTTATCCACAAAACCTTTGTGTTAGTTTAATTAATTCAGGTTACAATTCTGAAGAAGGAAAAGAAAAAACCGTATTCATGATTTCATGCAGAAATAATGCAAGTATGAATAAAGGAACAATTTCTGTAAGATTTTGAAAAGTTTTATCTGATAATAGAACAAGTTCACACCTTTTAAAAATATACACAGAACTCTCCCTCAAAATTTAGAGTACACTGCACATACTGCTTTTAGTTTCAACCACAAAGCATGAGCAGGACCTGGAGTGTTATGTGAAAATTTTCAATCTGTTGTGGAGCTGAGATAGCTACAGACCTTGGAATACAAAACAACTGATTTTCACTTTGTTTCACAGCAAATGGTGGCAGTATTTTAAACATTGGAACTCACATGAATTTATGTTGGCACACCACTACTATTCTGATTGGAATCAGATGCCAATGAATTATGTTTTGGGTATAAGATACACAAATATAATCCCTGTGGAGAAGCAATAAAGCTTCTGAGAATCAATGCCCATCCTCCCATAAAAACCAAAATAAAACAAGGAGAAAAACAAATAGGCAAAAGCTGTTTTTCTTAAGGCTTTTTATAAAACACTGCTTAAAAACCATTGTTAATATTTGACATCATTCACCTCATTCCATTACAACTACTTATTTTCTTATGGTTTTACTGTGATGGCATGAATGGTGATGAGCCACATGGTCAGTCATGCACTTGCATCTTTTATAGCAGGCACCTGTCTAGATGGAGTCCAGAATTCTTGGTTTAAAATGTTGGCTGTTTTGCGTCGATCTGGTGATATGCTTTATAACTTGGATATGTGAAGTAGAAAACCCACAAAATGCCGACATGAGAAGCATCCAGATAGACACAGTTTGCTAGGAATTTTCCATTTCTTTCTGTTTTCAATACTGATAACTTAAGTCTAAAGAGTCAAAAAGCCTCTCATTAAGTTCCTGGGTTGTAAGAGGCAAATTAGTAAGTACTGAAGAGTCTCAATTCCATTCCCAGGCAGGAATTCTTTAGCTATGAAATTACATAAAGCCAGGACTCTTGGATTTCACTGGAGAAGAACTGCAGACGGGTAGAGTTTAATATTCTTAAATTGTGGCTTCTGAAATTAACTGGAAAAAAGAGGGCAAAATGTCTCAGATTACTAATACTGCATATGCCTGGATTTTTCAGCTGTTTTGAAATTAAAATACACTCTGCCTTCTATATAAAAACAGCTCTGACTGTTTTGCAGCTTTGCATCTACAATGCTATCTTAAGGTTTTCATTGACTGTCATTAAGTGTTGTCTTTGTAAACATGATATAACAGAAGAACAGAGAGACTCATGGAGCAGAGTATATTTTTGTTTCTGGATTGGTGTATTGCATCTTAGCCTTTGCCCCCCCTCTAGTGACCGATATTGTTTTTTCACTGTTACACATCAGTAATGTTTACAGATTTTTCAGTATTTGCCAATTATATATTGAAATATTTGATGCGCTTCTCTCAAAAACATTGTCTCACTTTTAATGGACAAAAACATGCAGCAGAAATCTGCAACAATACCAACTATTTTGCACAAAATCTTTTATGCCCAGATTCCATTTATTTACTCCCCTCCTTGAATCCTACACTATAAAGCTACGGTGGCTCGCACATGATAGAAAAACACTAATGCTAACAGCCATCAATCTTGGTTATTGTTAAATCTGTCTTTTATCTGAATTTATTTTAGAAATCAAAGACAAAAATTATTTAAACAAAACTACACAAGAAGAATGTAAATGTTTCATGGTAAAGCACTCAACAGCCAAGATATGACAAAGAAAATTGCATGCACAAGCTTAACTCAGTCCCTCTGTTACTAAGCAATATATGACATACAGTTTCTCACACAGTCTCTCAAATATACTATTTTTCCTAAAACTTTGAACACATGTATATTTTAGTCCTATTCTGTATGCACCAGATAGAGTATTTGAAAGACATTTGTAAAATATATTTGAAGTGAAAATATGTATTTCATACAAACTATAAAACAAATGGTGGTTCTTCATGGTAAGGCTGCTACCTTGGCCCAAAATAGCAGTATTGCTCCTATCAGGGTCCATGCCAATCACTCATTATTGCTTCTTGGTTTTTAGAGGGACAAAAGTAATATTGTCTGTCATGAAATATGAACATTTTCACACCAGGAGCCAGCATTTAGTCTTCACTGTTACAGCATGGCACTGGCTACAAACATTGTTCCTTCCACAGGACCTTATATGTGGCATACATGAGAGACCACAGTATCAGCAAAAAGAGCTTTTATCATGGAAACAGTTAATTTCAAAACAAAATTCTGCATGTGTACAGTACAGATTAATGTCAGGATGCCTAAGAAATCATGGTTTTGTGTTTTCTTCATATCTTATCACCATCCCAGTTTGCTCAAGACAAACGTCAGGGATAATTCTGACTTTCATACATGGTAGGAATTACATTTTTAAGGCACATCATTCTGAGGGCATCATAAGGTTGACGGTATCCTTTAAAAATCAAACTGGCATGTAAGGGTTTTTATGAATTGCCTTTAAAAATATTTACCTCTCTTAGGTAATTGAAACAATTCTGACAGCACTGAAGCCTGATGATCTAAGAAAGATGAGAGAATACTTAAGGCAGAAAATTAGTGATCGACTGTAAAAAACCCCAAAACCATAAAAGCCTCATTGAGTCCACAGACATTATTCATTCAACATTTTTACATTTAGAAAGATGCTATGGCACTTTCTACCCAGAAGAGTGGTTTCACATAATAGGAAGTCTACTCAATTACCGGGCTTTTAAAAGTAATATAAAATTAAAAAAAAAAAGTCTCTGAAGGAAGGCACTATATTACATGAACAATATTACGGCATTCAGTGGAAAAATAAATTTCAGAATCCCCGCTTTCTCCAATCAGAGGAGAGCAATAGAATGAGCTGTCAAACTGGTGATAATTTTTTCCTCCCAAAAGGCTTGCACTGATCTTACAATATTTGTATTACAATAGCAATAAGAAGCTCCAATCAGGACAGTGGTGCCATCATGCTAAGTAGATGCTGTACAAGCACATATGATTACATGCTCTCAACACCAGGATGGCGAGCTCCTTAGTGGATCTCTTCTTTTGCTGTCATCAGTGTCCAATTTCTCTCCCTCTCCAGCCCTTTGTTTTTTTTTTTTTTATATTATGCTTTCTATCGTTCCTCTTGTATTTGCTGTCTCTCCATTTTAGAGCTACCCTCAAAATCTCTCAGTATCTTAAACTTTTCAAATTTATCTCAGCAAACTGTCCCTCTCACCAAAACACACTCCCTCATCCGCATACAAATTCAAGATCGGAATTAATTTAAATTCAGACATTCAATAGCGATATGACTAAACCTACTAGTCAAAGACTTATTTACAAGTAGGAGGGCAAGCCTGCCCAGAGGTTATGCTTTGGTAAGAAATGCTCTCTGTGCCCCCTCACCAGCTCCTGGGAAAAGGAGAGATTTTTATGATTCCTACCAGGAAAATGTCCCTGGACACTGCTTCGGAGCTCTATCTTTCTTCTCAGCCTCTGGCTAATGTCTGCATTAAAAATGATGCTTCATAGTCTGTCCCATCTTTTCATAATAACTAATACCTCTTAGCTACAGTGATGGTGTGTGGGTTGAGTCTCTGAAACACTATCTTATCCAGAAGCTGCAGAAGAAAACTGCACATTTCATCTACTTATAGTCCATCCATGTATAAATACGTGTAACTTGATTTTGACTGTCTCAGGGGAGCACCAAAATTAAATTAGAATCTCTTTTTAATAAAACCAACATCTCTTGCTTTGCCAGGCCAGCATCCTTGCCAAAAGTTACTTTAAATATAGTTGGAGTACTTGTGGCACATTAGAGACTAACAAATTTATTTGAGCATAAGCTTTCGTGAGCTACAGCTCACTTCATCGGATGCATGCAGCGAAGTGAGCTGTAGCTCACGAAAGCTTATGCTCAGATAAATTTGTTAGTCTCTAAGGTGCCACAAGTACTCCTTTTCTTTTTGCGGATACAGACTAACATTGCTGCTACTCTGAAACCTTTAAATAGAGTTGACTCTTCTAAATTACTTGAGTTTTACTAATTTATATCTGTCAATGACTTGCCTTTCATCTTCAGAAATCTTATATAAGAAGCAGCAGTAATTTATGTGAATAACCCAAAGAGACAATAAAACATTCTCACACAAACTATATAATTAAATGTAATTGCGTAAAAATTTTGTTCTTAAAATATAGTTTTCAGAGGAAAAGCTAAAATGTATCACCAATTCAATGGGTTTATGGTTTGAAATGGTCACACTGATTTGAGAGGTAAAGAAAACAACTAATTGTGCTTTACATACCTTAAATTGATTTGCACAAATTTCCATTGCTTTGGTAATTGTACTGTCTGACTGGTTAAAAAAAGTCCTTGACTGTTTTAAAACTTGTAGAAAAGGGGCTCATCGTACACGAGTACTGCACTAGGTTCCTTCATTTAAGGATTTCAAAGCACTTTACAAAAAATTAAGCTTTGGCACTCTGAGGTAAACCACCATTTTCCCTGTTTCAAGACAGATAAACTGTGGCATACAGGTTACACACCAAGTCAGTGGCTGACCTGGGAATAGAAACCATAGACTCCCAGCCCTTCTAACAAGTAGATAATACTGTCTCTCTACTGCATCTCCAAAAATTGAAGCAAATACCACCAATTTGATATTATGAAACTACAGAATCCACTTTCGTGACGTTATGGTTGTGGGATTATTGGATTCCATTAGAATGTCCTTGCATTTACTCAAGTATGAAGATGAGCATTCACCACCTTTTGATTATACAGCATATGCATACACAGTAAACAATCGCATATACATAAAACCATGTATGACAGTGTATAGATAACTTATTACGAGAATGCAGGTCCAGTTGCTACCATTTGTCCACACACTTTATTATGAAATGAGAGGCTGGGATGAGGCTCAATAACTCTGTCACTCTCTCACGGCTATTCATTTATACGGAACAATTGAGTTTATTCATATTCTGTACGAGAACTGAACAAACAAGTGCAATCAATAGCTAGAAGTCTAACAGCTACCATTTATACCTGCAATTCATTGTGTAATAGACATATTTGTAGTAATGGCCTGAAAATTTAGGCCACTATATCGACAGAGAAATAGCTTCAAAGTATGGACTTGCCCCATCCGATTAACTCAATGCTTATGTATAAAATTAAGTCAAGTACACACTGAATTACATAGCTGTTACTATTCATCACAACACCCCCCAATTTAAGTAAATAATCAAAGAGGTAAAATCATTAATCATTTAAAAATGAAATAGAGTACTGCAATGTATCATCTCTGAAGCAGATTGACAACAAACACTTTTTAAAAACTGTGATAGCTGTCAATTACTTAGGAAGACAGTACTAACATTCAAAAATGGTAATAAAGAGAAACAATACTGAATGTGTAACAAAGAAAAGTTTAAATTGTAGAATAAAACCCTTATTTACTTACTTATTTGTTCCTTGTTAATTATATGTAGGCAAGAAATCCATTTTACCTTGTTTTGCATTGCTGCACACTAAGTGTTACTTTATATTGCCCTCCAACCATCCATTCAACCCATCTGACCTTCAACCCACAGACAGCGCCTCAAACGTCTCTTAATCTAGTGGGATTCCCAATAAACTTCTCCCCTCCGCTCTGCCCAGTCACATCTGAGAATCACCTTCCTTCCTCTATTCAGTTTGTTGCACTGTTATCAAACTGTTATCAAACCTTGGCTCTCCCTTTAAATTTGTTTTGTCTGCTCCCTGTTTCCATGACCATTAACATCTCCGGATAAAGACCAGGAAACACAGACTTTCTCCACCACCACCATGTAACAGTTACTCCTCCCATACTGAAGGCTATACCTGTGAATCATGTTATTGCCTCTTCACCTCTGACAACCTCCTTCTAACCTTCACTGTCCCGTCTGCCCACATTTTGCAAATTTCTTTATGTTAATATGATCCAGCAAGACTCCTCCTTCCCCACCCAACCGCACCACTTCCTTCACCCCAGGCTCTGAAGTGAGATAGCTTTCTCAATCAAATTAGGATTGACAGCAACTTGCCATGACCTTTGGGAAGTCATTTAACCTCTTTATCTCAGTTTCCCTATCTGTAAAACAGGGATAATACTTGACTACCTCAAGCGTATGATGAGAATGACCTAACGTTTGTAAATATAGATTAAAAACCTCTATAAAACCTGCTACATATAAAACTCTGTATAAATGCTACTAAAGTTGGTGAACGAAGTATAGTTTCATCGTGTGACTGAAAAACTGGATGGTCATCATATTGCCATAGTTGAATATGAGCTGCTACTTTACAAGAAACTCTCATATGATTGCTATTCCTCAGGATTTAGAAACTGAATCAAGGTGGATAAAAATCAAGGATATATTTTGAAAATAATAAAATCAGATTTTTTTTGGATTTTGTTATTGAAACTAAGTTTTTCTTTTAACAAATAAACCTGTTTAAAATGAAATCTGAATTTAATCCAAAATATGCTAAAGCCTAAACATCCCATGATCACTTAAAACATTGAAATAAAAAAATAAATACACTGCATCCATGAACCTGTATCAAAAACTTTGAATTAAAGGCTGCTTTTATAGATAAAGAACGAACCAGGAGAAAAACATCCAACTTTTGAAGTCAAGCTTTGTAAATACAGTACAGTAGGTCATGTACTCTATTAAGGGCTTGATCCTGGGGTGGGAAGAGACCCAAGGGCTATGCTACTGGGTGCAAGAGACTGCTAAAGCCATTACAGGTGTTGGGATGCACACTACCTGTAGGACACACACCATCATGCATCTCATCATCAGGATCATGTACTGAGCCCACCTGGGTGGTCTCATGTTCTTGCTTTATAGCTTCCCCCTACAAGAGCTCTGACAGTTCTCACATTATGAATATTTATGATGCCACCCACTATGGAAACTTATTCTCCAGTTTAGGGGAAAACACTGATGTGCCCAGTAACTACCAGCCTTTGCTTCTGGATGGTTCTGGACACTTCAGATAAATGGCCTTGCTCTGTCTCCTTGCATGTGTACGCAGATAGAGATACAAACAGAAATCCATTAATTTCTCAACTGCCTCCCTCTCTGTCTTTAAAAAAAAATACAATACTGCAGTGCAAAAGGCAGGTGGGTTACACAAACAGAAGTCTTGGACTGTTAGTTCCCCTTCCCCGCCCCGGGGAAAGGGGTGGGTGGACGGGATATATAGCCAGGGAGAAGGAGCAGAGCGTGCAACCAGAACGAAGCAACACTGGTGTCAAAGCAGGACACTGTGGGAAGAAATGACAACAGTCTTCAGGGTGCAGGCTCCCGTGTTGATTTCAACATCTGGGAACTGGAGAAAAAACTGCCATGGCTGCATATCATAAAGAGACCTATTTCGGAATATTTTAAAGAAATTCTTGTATCTCTGGGTAAAAAAAGGAATACGTGCCACATGTAAACAGTGCAAGAAAGCCGCAAGGCCTGGTTGTCAAAATGAATCAATGTTACGAAAAATGATCCTCAGAAGGCAATGGCTTTGGAGACGATGATATGGACATGTCTGAAGAATCTGGATCTACTGGTTAGTAAACTTATTTTTGCACCATTCTTAGGCACTGCCTACCATGTATTACTATGCTAGTAAATGATAACTTAGATTATTGTCATAAATTTGTGTTTTGGATGGATGACTTCTCATGAATTTCAAAATGTTTTTGATCAGAATATAATTGGTATGTTGGTTAGTTATGGGAGTATTTACCAATTACTTTTTTTTTTTTTTTTTTATACACTGTTACTGCTGGACTTCTGAAATGATTTTCTACTGCTCAGTATAATCAAACCTCTTAGATGAAGATTTTCTGTTCAAAAGCAAAAGTTTTATTAGGCATTTATGAATCAACTTTTAAACATGTTTTGTTTGCTAGAGATAGGGTTTATATAGATTTAGAAAATCCTAATGATTTCTTAATTATTCTAAACCCAGTTTTACAGAGAAAATATATTACATAATTTAAAAAGTGGTACCAACAGCTGCAGAAGGACTCCTTTACAGTCTCATTTTTTTTTAAAGTAGTGCACTGAGTAATAGTGAATGAAAGTGATTTTTTTTAAACCCATCTTTTTTCAAGGTCCAGCTTAGACATAGAGGGTTATGAACGTCCATCATCTGCAATGTCTCCAATTTAAGAGTCATCTGCTAGTGCCACCAGCAGTGCTGCACTAAATTTAGTTAGCTGTATCTCAACAACAATGATAAACTCACTAAATTTAATCACCTGTATCTCAACAACAAAGTCTTTCATCATCCACTAAAACCATGGATGAGTTTGTAATCAGGACCAGAAAATTCCATCAAGACTCCACTGATGAAAAGATTGCTCAGTTTATTTATGCAAATTGTCCCTTTTGTCTTGTTCAGAACTTACATTTCATGGACCTGGTTCAATCGTTACGACCAGACTACATTCTACCTGGCACAGCAGACATTACTGGAAGGTTGCTGGATACAGTGTCTGAGAAGGAAGTTGAACAGTGTGCAAAAAACGTTGATGGGAAATTCGATAATTTGAGTCTTGATGGGTGGAGCAATGTACACAATGATCAAGTACAAAGTGCTTGTGTGACAAGAAAAGATGGAGTTGTCTAGTTTACAGAAACAAGTGATACATCAGAGAATGCCCATGCAGCACAATACTTAGAAGTAGCAGTAAAACTGTGACAAACTGAACAAAAATTCAAGTGTCAAGTGTATAGTTTGTTTCAGACAATGCTGCAAATGTAGCAAAGATGAGAAGAAATATAGAAGAAGATAACAAAGGAAACCTGGAACTTATAACGTATGGGTGCAATGCTCATCTTTTAGCCAAAAACTTAAGTACAACTCCGGAAATTGCAAAATACTTCCACAACAGCCAGGTTGCTTCAGCTTCACTGAAGGGGGGAGGAGGATCCAAACTAATTCTCCTCCAAGATGTAAGAATCAGTGATTCAGTGATTGACTATGTTGAGCTATTTATTAAGACCTGGCCTATTCTGCTGACATTTTGGGAAGAAAATCATGACAAAATAGATGGAACTATCACAGCCAAAACAGTCCACATCATATTAAAGAGAAACGTAGAAGATATATTAAACATATTGAAACCTATTTCCATACCTGTGGACAAACCACAGAAAGATTGCTGCTATATTGCTGATGCTGCTGAAATTTGGAAAGAACTTCAAGAGATATCAAAGAAAGAAATCCCCAGCAACAAAGCTGAATTGTAGGCAGTAAAGAAGCAAATAGATCAAACACTTAACTCCACCTCATTTTCTTGCTATTAGTCTCAACCCAAAGTACCAGGGTAGAGGTCTAATTGAAGAAGTTGCTGCAATGGCATGGGCATCTAATAATTACCCAATCAGTCATGCCAACCATAATAAATTTCAGGGCTGGAGGTGAACCATTCAAGCAGGACATATTTGCCGACGTTTCAAAGAAAGCCACACCACTGAACTTGTGGAAGGCACTAGCTAAGCACCTAGAAACAGAGTTTGTTGAAGTGCTATACCAGCTTTCGAGAGCAGCAGCCTCTTCTGAAGGCACAGAGAATATTTTTTTTCCTTTTGGACTAATTCACTCAAAGATGAGAAATTGATTGGGAGCTGAAAAAAATCAGGAAAACTTGTCTCTCTCTTCCAGTCTATGAATAAAAATGGGGAGGGGGGATAACATCTACCAGTTTTAGAAATCTGAAGGTCAGCCTAAATAACTTAGGAGACTTGTCTCCTTTTCAAGAAACTTAGGGTAGTAGGAATTTAAGCTCCAGTCACTTTCACTTAGGCATATTTGAAAGTTTTCCCAGGCTGACCCGCAACAGTCAGTTTAATTCACTGACTACAGTTAATCCCTCTGTTCCTTTTATTTATTTGTAAATATTTACAAATTTATTTGTAAACCATTTATTTGTAAATGTGAAACCTGTTTTGATAAGGGATGTTTATGTATCCAGCACATTTAGGGTTGTTTTGTTTGTTAAATATAAATCTTATATGCTCTTCTGTGTGTTTAAAAATTCCAGTTACCATCTTAACGCAGGCTAGCACAAATCAAGAGCAAAAAGTTAATTATCTAGTAAATAAGCAATATATCATTCACGATTTTCTAACATACTAAAAAAGTACAATTAATAAAAGTCTGAAAAAAATTAATTAAGCTATATAATTGCTTAAATAAATGTATATAGTTATAACGTACCCTCTTAGGTAGCAAAAAGATGTACCAAATCTAGTGTAAAGGCTCTGTTTAGTTGTGAATCAACATGTTTTAAATGTTATAATCAATCCATGAGAATGCACGTTTCTTTAGAAAATAACTGAAGTACAAATGGAAAAGTTATTAAAATAAATGATTTAAATTGCTCTGAATGGAATGCTATACAGCTCAATTTATACACTGATTAAAGCAGTAGTATACTACACACTATTTCCATATATCTTTGTCTAAAAACCAGAGGCAAAATGCATAACCTAACTGAGAAATCATAATAATTACAGTCCAATTATTGACTAATATAATGATTACACTCCTTGAGTAGTTAAGTGTTCGGAATACCTGCTGGAGCAGTTTACATAATATTATGATATATAACACCTTAAACTTGGTAAGGGCAAACATTATTTTTGCTTTATTCATATGTGGATAGATAAATTAAGCCTATGTATTTATTCCAATGGGAATATTTTTGATCTGCATATGTTAGAGAGACAGAATAAAACATCACTACAGCATGGCTATACAGATGAAAATTGAAAACACAGGAAGAAAGGAGAAACTGAACTGAATGCTTCCTTTTCTTGAAACGGACACGTGACAAAAACACAGAAATCAGATTTGAAGGCTTACAGGAAATCAGATGAGGTTTCTCTCTCTAAAATCCCCATAAGGAAGATTAGCTCAATCAGATGTGATGTAGGAGCAAATTAAGGGAGAAAATAATTTTCATCAAGATGTGGCAGTTTAATTTTTACTTGGGGCTAGAGCATTCCTCCTGAAAAACAGTATTAAAAATCAATGACCTGCTATATAATTATGATGCAGTGGCCATTTTTGGCTGGTCCTACTGACGTTTTTATTATTACTACAATGTAACTTGTCTCCATGAAGCTGATGATCCTCAAACATCTAATTTAAGCCATGCTAAGAGGTTGTTTTTTTTCCTCAGAGCAGTATGTGCATATAACACAAACTACAAGACTATGGAACACAGCATCATCAAAACATTTATGCTCCTAAAAAATAAACCTCTTTAAAAATAACCTCTCCTGGCACTTTCCCATATATCAACATGTTTATTTAAAGATGTTTAGAAATATAATTTCCAAAATAAATTTGGACAAATTTTCACTCTAGGACAAAACATATCTACCTTTCGACACAACCTTTTTAAAGATATGTTTTAAACAGAGTAACTAGAATGTGTGTCACAAGAAAGAAACATCCCCTTTGTTCAAAGTTCTAAGAGGCAGAAAATGGTAACTGACTTTTTGAACGAACTCATTTGTGCTTTCCAGCTGATGCAGATTTTTGTGGAAGTCCTGCTAGGTTAGATTAAGCCCTAATTCCATAGGTCCTAAATTTAATTCACTGTCGCTCTCCTTAATAGGAACTAACAATTTTTCCAAAGTGTGCATATTTAGTTCAATTGAACTGCTTAGAAATCAAAACTTTTTATTCTGGGGAACAGTTTTTTTAAAAAACTCATTCCATTAATGCAGAAACACATGGTTTGTTTCATTAAGCAATTGTGCGAGGTTGGACACTCAATTATTTAGTATTACATGCTCAGCACCACCTCTATAATTAGGAGAGAGGATAACCAGGATACCATATCTGTAAAGTGACAATGAATTTCCTTAGCTCAAATGAATAACTAAAAATAGATAAACCCGACAAATATAAAGCTGATGTCCTCCTCTGCATTTCTCCAATGTCACTTCAGTTTAATTCAGTTTTGAGAAACAATGCCTATGACATCTCTTATGTACCTTTGTCTCTCTTTTTTTCCCTCATTGGTGTAACTTTACGAAAGACACTAGGTGTCCTGTTAGGAAAAATGGAAAATTGGGCTGCGGTGAATTCTCAGGCAATTTTAAAATCAAGACTGGATGTTTTACTAAAAGATATGCTCTAGTTCAGTGGTTCTCAAAATTTATTAACCCGAGGACTCCCATTTTGATTTTAAATTTTTCAGAGACCCCCTAGCTGTCCTGCCCGTGCCCTTCTAAGGCCATGCCCCCGCTCCCTCCGTTGCTCACTCTCCCCAATCCTCACTCACTTTTACCAGGCTGGGGCAGGGGTGCAGGAGGGCATACAGGCTCTGGGAGGGAGTTTGGGTGCGGGCTCTGGGCTGAGGTTGGGATGTGGGAGGGGATGAAGGGTGCTGGCTCTGGCTGGGCAGTGCTTACCTCCAGTGGCTCCCCGAAAGTGACTGGCATGTCCCTCTGGCAGTGGCTCCTAGGCGGGGGGAACAGGGGGTCTCCACGCGCTGCCCCTGCCCACAGGCACCACCCCCGCAGCTCCCATTGGCCACAGTTTCCGGCCAATGGGAGCTATGGACTCGGCACTCGGTGAAGGGAATTCACTCATCTATAATTCTGATTCCTTGAAGGTTATGCACAAGATACTCACTCGAGTCTTACCCCGGAAGTGAGAGACTCAGGAGCGAGAATTCTGAGTGTACAGTATCTTTAAAGAATTTGTTTTCTTCCTGAATGAGCTTATTTTATACATAAAGCCTAAAAGGTTCATTTCCATTGAGGAAGTAAAAAGGAACCACTATAAAACAGAGGTCCGCCAATAGAACACTTTCCAGTATGGCTGTCAATTAATCACTGTTAACTCGTGATTAACTCAAAAAAAATTTAATGCAATTAAAAAAATTAATCACAATTAATTGCAGTTTTAAATCGCACTGTCAAACAATGGAATACGAATTAAAATTTAAACATTTTGGATGTTTTTCTACAGTTTCATATATATTATATTCTGTGTTGTAATGTAAATCAAAGTGTATATTATTTTTTATTACACAAATTTGCATTGTACAAATGAAACGAAAGAGTATTTTTCAATTCTCCTCATACAAGTACTGTAGTGGAATCTCTTTGTTGTGAAAATGAAACTTAAATATGTAGATTTTTTTATTACATAACTGCACTCAAAAACAAAACAATGTAAAACTTCAGAGCCTACATGTCCATTCAGTCCTGCTTGTTCAGCCAATTGCTAAGACAAACAAGTTTATGTTTACAGGAGATAATGCTGCCCTCTCCTTATTTATGTCATCACCAGAAAGTGAGAATGGGCCTTTTCCTGGTACGTTTGTAGCCGGCATTGCAAGGTATTTACGTGCCAGATATGCTAAACATTCGTAAGCCCCTTCATCCTTCGGCAAGAGGACATGCTTCCATGCTGATGATGCTCATTAAAAAAATAATGTGTTAATTACATTTGTGACTGAACTCCTTGGAGAGAATTGTATGTCCTCTTCTCTGTTTTACCCGCTTTCTGCCATATATTTCATGTTACAGCAGTCTCGGATAAGGACCCAGCACAGGTTGTTCATTTTAAGAACACTTTCACTGCAGATTTGACAAAACGTGAAGAAGGTACCAGTGTGAGATTTCTTAAGATTGCTACAGCACTCGATCCAAGTTTTAAGAATCTGAAGTGCCTTCCAAAATCTCAGAGGGACGAGGTGTGGAGCATGCTTTCACAAGTCTTAAAAGAGCAACACTCCGATGTGGAAACTACAGAATCCGAACCACCAAAAAAGAAAATCAACCTTCTGCTGGTGGCATCTGACTCAGAGGATGAAAATGAACATGCGTCGGTCTGCACTGCTTTGGACTGTTATCAAGCAAAAACGGTCATGAGCATGGACGCTTGTCCTCTGGAATGGTGGTTGAAGCATGAAGGGATATACGAATCTTTAGCGCACCTGGCATGTAAATATCTTGCGACGCTGGCTACAACAGTGCCGCAAGAATGCACGATCTCACTTTCAGATGACATTGTAAACGAGAAGCGGGCAGCATTATCTCCTGCAAATGTAAACAAACTTGTTTGTCTGAGTGATTGACTGAACACGAAGTAGGACTGAGTGGACCTGCAGGCTCTAAAATTTTACGTTGTTTTATTTTTGAATGCTTTTTTTTGTACATAATTCTACATTTGTAAGTTCAACTTTTATGGTAAAGAGATTGCACTACAGTACTTGTATTAGAATTTTGCAATTCACCTATTTCTTTTGTTTACAGTGCAAATACTTGTAATCAAAAATAAATATAAAGTGAGCACTGTACACTTTGTATTCTGTGTTCTAATTGAAATAACAGAAAATGTAGAAAACATCCAAAAATATTTAAATAAATGGAATTCTATTATTAACATGCAATTAATCGTGATACATTTTTTTTAAATCGCTTGACAGCCCTACTACTTTCCAGTAAAGAGTTTAAAATTTTTTTACTAAAATGCCATTAGAAAAAATCTAGTTTCACTCAATTTACACAATACAGCATATTCTGCATATACAGCTTTGTAAATAGAACTGTGACTGGAATCCCAGGAGAGACAGCTGAGGTCACTCCATTAGGGTGAACTGCGAAGAATGGGGCAGGCAATCCCCCAAAATGGCGGATATTCCAATACTTAGATTTACCAAGTCAGCACAGAACAGTTTCTGTTATATCTCACTGGTTACTCAGAAGTCAACAGCATAGTTCCCTTAAAGTAACCCAGCCTCAGGCCTCCACCTAGTCACCCCAGTCAGACATGAGGAGGATTAATGAAAATCTTAATCATACAAAAAAGGTTGTATGAATCCCGAAGGACTGGACACATTACCTCCCAGATGAGTGAATACTCCAGATCTTAACCAAATATACGCTTACAGCTAATTCTTATTAACTAAACTAAAATTTATTAAAAAAAGAACAGATAGAGAGAGCATGGTTAAAAGATCAATATACATACAGACATGAGTTCAATTCGTGAGGTTCAGATTCATAGCAGAGATGGTGACCTTTGTAGCTGCAAACAGTTCTTTTAGAATTTAATCCATAGTCAAATGTCCAATATCATATTCAGGGTGTTCCAGTTAAACCGGGATCTCAATCTTGTGACTCAAACTTCCCCTGATGAAGCTTAAGCAGATCTGAGATGACAGGATCAGGACCCACGGGTCTCCTATACAAAATTCTAGCATACACTTGACCATACAGTCCTGGGTAAACAATAGGCAATCAGGGCGACTTTGAAGTAGGTTTATTTCCTAAGCATTGCCTGGTAATTATTCACACAGATTAACATAAGGCAATTGCCTATTTTTCCACCATTCGCAGATGATTTGCTGTATTTCAAAGAGATGAATACAGCGACATCCTATGTTTACAGTTCATTTAAATGTTAAATTGTTCTTTTGATCTCTGAATTAACAGCATAGACAGGGACTGTTGATTACATTGTTGACCACTACCAATATACATGTAATGACACAAAAACCAACATTATCTCCCCATATGTCTTTAAGGGATGAATTTGAGTCATTCATCCTGCAGGATGCTTAACCCTTTCTGGTCACGTGTCACAAGAACTTTTCCGTACAAAGTGTTGTGGACCTGATCCAGCACCACAGAAATCAATGGTAGTCTTGCCATTGACTTAAATGAGAGCAAGATCCAGCCCAATAATTCTAACCAAAACCCCAAATCCCCTATTACATTTACACTGAGCTTGCACATACAGAGCCATCCCTTTGCTTGATGGGAAATGAAACAGGAAGGATGGTTGTGAGATTGTGCCATCAGACGTCCACACTATTTAAACTAGTGGTCAGTCCTCAGGCAAAAGATCAAGTTACTGGTTATGGTTGAACTCTAGAGGGTTTAAATATACTCTGCATACATTCATATGAGTGCACCCATAAGCATATGCATTGCCTGAATCATTTACAACGTATCCTAGTTTTCTCATTGCTTTTCAGCTATGACAGCAAACAGAATTGTCAATCAATTTTTATTTAAAAAAATTTATGATGTATACTAACTGTGTACATTATTTACAAATGGTGTTCTGCACAATTTTTCTAGGGCCCCTGCACAGAACTGAGTAACAAAATGGATGAGATCAGTCCATAAATGAGGCATTTGGAGCTCTTTTTGAAAGAGAAAAGAAGTTATACAAGACTAGAACTGTTCCTGCGCACACGACAAAGATAAAAACAAGCTGAACAGATTAGTCGCAAAAAAGAGATAAATAAGATGGAAAACTACTCGAGTACAATACTGTTAATACAAAATATTAAATGCCAAGGAGATATATGATTTAGTATTAAGGACAAAAAGATTCAGAGACGACTTAGTAAGTGAAGTATAAGCCAATCAATAAAGCTATTTCCATAAACAAATGCTATTCAGAGCTTAACTAAAAGATGTGTTTAAAAAAAGGTGCATCAACTCATTTTTCTATGTATTCTCTTTGGACCATTATAGAAACCACTTTAATTCTGTATGGAAAAAATGGTGAATGATGGCTCAGCTCCCATTTCCCAGTAAACACATTTCAGTACAAGTGAAGTTAATGCAAAAGAAAAATGAGGGTAAAAAAGACTAAGATTTTCAAACAGAGCCAGGATCTAAGAAAACACATATGGAAATTTAGCAACTCCTCAATCATGTAAATTTAAGAGCTACAGCTACCAAGATGATGTGCCTTATAGACATTGCAGTAAAGTAATTAGCATGGTTTCTCTTAATGACCATATTTTTATTAAATTGTCATATTTTTCCAAGAAGAAAGACTTTCCAGAACAAAGGAGACAGACACCAACCAAGCCGAACAATGCACTAAAAATAGGCAAGGGAACATTTTTAAAAGATGAATAGTTTATGTCTGGGTGGAATGTATGGCAAGGAGATTAATATGAAAGACCCCATGTGTTTTCTAACTTATTATCTCCCTCAGCTGGACCCACTAGATCAATGGAGAGAGAAAGCATACTTTCAGTTATGCTACTAAAAATAAAGATATTACATTTTTATAAATAGGTTTCATTTCAGTGCAAAATGCAACGATCTTATGCAGAAAAATAAAACAAATTCTGTGGGTCCTCCCCTCCTTTGGTACAAGAAAACTTCATTTACTTCTCTAGACTATGTTGCTTGTATTTAAAACACTCTACGTAAAATAGAAGCTAGTGGGGTTTTTTTTTTGGTTACAAGAAGATACTGTAACTGGATAGCTGCAGAACAGATTATAGTCAGAATAGTAGCTGATTTTTCAAATTTGGAAGGAAGGACCAAGCTTTTATGTTTTTCTGTTTGCTGTGAAGAGCTAAAAGAACCAAATTTCTTTTAACAAAATGAACTGAAGGACCAAAAACCAATTAAGTGTTCTTTTGGTTTCGCCTCTATTCTCTTCTCCTCCCCCATGAAAATACATATAGCATCTGTAATTAGCAGTTTACTTAGATAGCATAAAAATTAACAGCGAACCCTGGACTTTTGTTGATAATTGGAAATATCAAGACGACTCTCTGACAAGGGAACTTTTTTATAAAGGGCATTTTTATTCTTTAATAGCTTTAGATTAAAGAAAAATGACTTGAGCAATAAACAACTAAAGACAACAAAGCTTAACCTAACTATAATGAGAAGGCAGAACTACTAATCATTCTGTCATGCAAATGTAGTATTTCCACTATCGTACACAAAGACTGAAGGGCTTGAATGCATATAATTTAATATGCAAGATGATGAATGGTGCAAAGAAAACTCTAAATGAGCAGTATAAATACAGTAGAAGTCCTTTTACTGTGCAGCCATTAATGACATTGAAGCTATATCTGTAATGCCTTATTGATGAAACAGTATAAAATGTCCCAAAACTGGCATTCAAGACAATACTGAAATCATATAAAAGGATGTTGCAGTGTGCCCAACCACACTTAAAATATTAATACACCTTATCTTGGGCATTGTGGCTTTTTCATTTATTCTCATGCATTCCATCGGAGTGAAGTCAACTACAAGCCTGTTATGTAAATAACAGTAACATTTTTAAAGAGTCAGAGGGCACCTGCACTTTTAAAGTTCCCTACAGTGACTCAAATTTTTGGACAATATATTTTCTTGTAACAGTGTCATGGTGCATAACTTGCAAAGTTTAAACTTTTAAGAGGACAAACTGTTAGTCATTATTCTGAGGGCAGAATTTTTTTTGTATGGTTCAAACTTGGGATCTCAAGTTTGTGTGTCACATTTTAATACAATTAATCTGTCTATCAGAGCTGAAGTGCACATAGTTCTATTTCACAGACTTTGTTCTGTATCACAAGTCTTGTGCTGACCCTGAAGAAATCACTTTAGCAACTGTCTAAAGTTAATTTCACTTGTGTAACACACAGCACACTCTGTATTGTTTTTGACCAGACCATAACATGAAAATGATTTTTAGAAGTATGGTTACGGCCAGAAAACTGACTATACAATTGGAATCTTGAAACTACATACACCCATTTACTGACAGCAAACGTGGCGATGAATAGTACTGTAGAGCCCAAATGACTATTGTAGTGTCAAAATAAATGTAGAGTTAGGTACTTATGCTGAATTTTATTTTGCTGTATGAATCAACATTGGTTTAAATTTATAGTACAGTTTTGTTGCTGTGTGATCTCATATCGAGCAAAATATTGGAGACTAGGACTGTTTACAGAGGGGACAAAATAGAAGGGGACATTATATCAGTACATAAATAATGCAGGTTCTAGAGAAGTTCATCATGCTTCACATCTTAATCCAAATAACTAAACTGATGGATGTTAGGAAAATACTTCCCTAAGGTAAAAGTATTATAATTACTACAGAATGGTAGCTGTTACTTTGGGATAGGGGGTGAGATTTTCAAGGCCAAAAGAAGAATTAGGTACCAAGTTCCCAATCCCTTAACTCCTCTTTGTGCATTAGAAATCTCCCCCTAAATAAAAGAAAATTGAGTGTTTTATATAACAAGCTAATGATAGTGACTTTTCTTGTGACCAGAATTTGTTTAATGCTCTACACCTTTAGATTGCTGCACATTTCAAATTCTGTGAACTCTATTTAAGAAACCAGTGCAAATTCTGATTAATAGTCAAGCTCCACAGCATTGATGAACATTTGGAATAGATCCCTCATGCATCCATTACCACAATATCTAAACATTTCTACAAAGATTAGAAAGAAAAAAAAGAAATCACATGTTGTATAGTATTTTCACTCCAAGGCTACCTACTTTATATGAAGCAAAGATACCCAAAGAAAATAAGACAAGCGTCACAACTATGTTATCCAAGCACAACCGTCCTCTGTCCAGTAAGTTAATATTAATAATGTTTTATGTACTAGAAAATTTAAAGAGAAGATAGATGAGAAAATGTCACATCAGAAATAGACAAAGTAAATTGTGATCAATATATATAGCACGAGGGACAGCACGTTTCAAATATTATTTGTCCTAATTTTGAAAGGAAACAAGGGGTCTTTAGTATTTCAGAATGATATTTACCAAGGGTATAGTGACACTAGATTTTTAATAGAATTTTAAAGTGCTAATGTAACACCTACAGACCCCGATCGATCATCAGTGGGTGGTATGTAGCCAGACAGCCAGCCCCCCCTCTCAGACCAGCATTGCTGGGAACACAAGGGAGCCAAAACAACAGGGCACTTAACATCAATTCCAGCACAGCCTTTGAAGCTGTGAGAAGCACAGGTGTGCTGCTACAATGTGCCTCTGGGAACATATACAACGATTAGGCTCACAGCAGACAAAGAAGCTGTGACAGACATGGCTCTTAGCCCCTACTAAATAGCGTGATGCACACACCCCAACATCCTAGGTGGGAAAATATTTACCCTAATAAAAGGAATGTCCAATAGTCGAAACTTATTGTTTCTCTCCCTTGCAAGTGTAAACTACTCTGTCGCCCAGACAGACCAGCCCCAATTTGGCAGAAGAAAGGAGAAAGAGAATAAAGGAGTACAGAGGTTTTATAAGTAGGGGACCTACAGCACCATGATTTTTGAGTGCTTTTCACTATCTATCTGCTGGTCAGATAAGTGACAGCCTCCCAAGGCTTCTGCAGCTAAGATGGTCCCTAAGCCTTGTCCCTTATTCGTCTTTCCGCGGAACTGAGTGACCGATCCTGGCTTGGCACCGCTGGAATCGAGAGACGCAAGGAGGGTAAGAAGCACCCACACCTGATCTCCTATCTTTAGTGTACACATATTTTGAAATAGAGCTCTATACTTTGTTTTCTTTCTTTGGGATTGTGGCTTCAGTTTTGTAACTTGTTTGTGTGTGTAACATCTCTACATTTAAATAAGTAGGCACTAGCAATTTTGTAACCACATGATTAGAATCTAGTTTAATAAATTTTGGTAACCATTTGTGCGTAAGCCTGACTTGTTTCTCTGGTTTACTGTAAAGCAGCCAACACAATTAAAGAACCTCATCCGTTTTGGCTATAAAGCCTGGCCATTAGGTGAGAGTACTAAGAGCCTAGTGTTGAGTTGTGCCGCCTCCACGGGGCAAACTCTTGGGGCGCCTGTCAGTCAATCCTGACTGCTCACTGCGAAGGAGCTCTGAGCTCTAGCAGTTAAAGTCACAGGTGTTTAGGACCTTGGGGCATCCGTCAGCCTAGCCCAGGCTGCCCGCCGCGAAGGGACAGTGCGTCCTAGCGGTTAAAGTCACGGATGGTATAAAACGGGCATAGCTGGCACCTCACTAAACATCCTTGGCCATCGGCTAACAGTGGTACTGAAGCTAAAACCTCTGGAGCTTAGTGCATGAGCCTCTACTGTATGAGCTAAAAGCCATAGGGCACTTAGCTAAGGCTGTAGATCAGACTCATTAATCTCTCTCTCTACGTAGTCTTGGTGCCACTAGATGGGACAGAACACCACACCCAGGATGTATGTGGGCTACATACTTTCCTTAGCTGAGGAAGCGTGTCCCGAGCTTCAGAGACTTCCCAGTTGAAATCCTGGATGAGCCCCAACTTGTAACACGAACAGACCCCAGTTGTCGGTGGGCAGCTTCAAATCTGGGGCCTCTGGAGCTTAGTGCATGAGCCTTTACTGCATGAGCTAAAAGCCATATGGCTATTAGCTAAGGCTGTAGAGTAAACTCATTAATCTGTAAGTGGTCTCAGTGCCAATATCTGGGACAGAACAGCACACTCAGAAGGTGTGAGAGTTACACTAACACAACTGTAAATCCTGATGCATATACAGGACAAACATTTGAGGATAAACACAACTAGCAAGACATCTGTGCTGCAGAACAAATATTTTTGTAGTGTCTACACTAGAATTTAAAATGGTATTAGTTAACATGTTAATTAATGCATGTTAAACCATGGCTAAGAATTTAATAGTTGAAGTACCAGAACTCTAAAATTTAAACTAGATTAAAATGTATTAACCTGGCTATTACTACAAGCACACCAAAATAGGTATAAAATCAAGTCAGATGCGTCCAAGTCCAAAAAGTATATACAAAACCACATACTGTATCAAAAGGGTCAAAAAACTGGGGGAAGGTTAAAAGTTAATTAACTTAATACACTGTCCTATGCATTTCCTGTTCTGTATGCACCTGTACCCAAGACAGTAAGTCTATATAAAATATTCATAGAGTCCATTTTTGAGAAGAATTCATTTATTTCAGAAGACCTATTTCATCCATTTTTCTTTCTAGCTCTTGTTGGCTGAATAGGTCTGCAAAGATCTCACAGATGACAAGCTCCTGAATACTACTGTATTTTGATTTATGGTTGAGCAAATTGTAAGAAGTTCAGTTTGGACAAATGTTTTAAGACTCCTTTCTCCGTAAACTCATTAACAGGCCACAGTTCTGCAATAACTCTTTTCAACTTCTCACAACACTGCATCAGATTCCATTTTACATCGAAGATCATGTCAAACACCAGAAAATCTACTCTGCCTCTGTTGTACCCTTATAGCCAAGAAGGGTTAACCAGGGCTCCAAATAAAGTCATTAATGAATGCCACTCAGAGCACTAGTCAGAGAGCGTGCGAGACACAGTATAATTTTATATATATTTCTCTATAATTATGCAAAGACACTGAATTAAGAAATTATATTTTAATACCAAATGCTGATTTACTGTATATTACTGCTTTTCAATATACAATATTAAAGCATTTGTTAGACAGCTTCTCCTGCTATTTGCTGTATTTAACCCTCTGGCACCAGAATCGTCAATATTCCGGTTTGCAAACACTGCTGGCAATTAGTGCCAAACGGTTAATTTGATAGGACTCAAAGGATTTCCCTTTGATCTTACTGACAGTAGAGCATTTTGGAGTAGGAATCCAGAATGTTATCTTCTGTAGGAATAAATGGATTAGTTTAAGAGACTTCAGAAAGCTTTTATCAGTGCTGAAAGCCACAGTATTAATTCTTCTATGTAGGGATTTTGGATAACACTAGAGCTTTTAATTAAAACAGGTTTCTAAATGGTACCTACTTTATTTTTAATGTTAACAATGCACACTCATTTAAAATTGATAGTTCTCTTAATTAAGAATGAATGGTTAAGTATATTATGCTGCACGTACTCAGAGCCCCTCTCCTCTTAAAGCCCTTGCCAAAATCTCTTTCAAACAGAAGTGACACTAAATTCAGAAGAATAGCCTGCTCACGTGAAAATAGCAAGATGTTCTTGCAACACTTGTGCAACACTTGTGGTCAGAAGAGGATCCTGGATTTCATTCTCGAGTGTGTCACCACTGCCACTGGAAAAAACTAACCGAAGCTGCAATAATTTTTAAATTGCTGACGTATTCCACATAAAAGGAACCCAGTTTGTTAACAGACTGTTAGAAATGTGATGCACTCCAGTCATTTTAAAGCACTCTTCTAGGTGCTGCAATTGTGAATTTCATTTATAATATCAGGAATATTTTCCCCTGCCAAGTTACATTTATGATACAACAGGAATCCATCTATCCCTTCAAAGTTGGGCAAAATATACAGAAATTTCGTTTGGTATTTTTAATTCTGGATCTTTCAAAAATTATTTTTGAATAAAGTCATTAAAAATATTACGCTTAATTCAGGAGTACTGCGCAATACCCATAAGTCTAAATACAGTAGTTACCATTAACAGTATGGCATTTTCCAACAACTCTCATCTAGAGTTACCACAGTTTTCTATACTTAGAACAGGAAATAGCTGTGTGAGCAGTTGGCAACCTATTTAGTGGCATCCACAGCACAAACAAAACCTATACTAGGATATAAAATAATTTTATTCTCTCAAGTTAGTGAAAATGTGAACGCATATTTAGAACTATTAAAAATATATATAGTTCAATAATTTTAAGGAAATAATGTAATAATTACACACCAGAGTCTTGAGTATTAATCCTTGTCCTCTGTGGAAAGATCATGAACTACAGTAACCATGCCTACAGAAAGCATTTTAAATACTTGACTTTTATCAATACAGTAGTTAAAATAAAAAATCAACAACAATGTTGATATCTTTTATAGAGAGTTTATGAGAAGAAGGACACTTACCCTAAAATTACAAGTGATAAAGAGAAATGTGTTTTCACATAAATCATAATGAACATGACTGGAGTAAGTTATGAAATGATTTGGACCTGATTAGTAATTTGACACAATTAAACAAGAACTCTGATCAAATTTACAGGGGGTTATCTTATTTGCTCCACTTCAGCAATAAGGAGTTCCTAGAGGTCTGTGGCCAAGCTGATTGCTACAAGGGGAGGATTTCCCCTCAGGGCTCTTTAACCTTGTAGGGTTTAGTATTCTGCTAAATAGGTTTTCCCTGCTAAACCCTGCTATTAATTACCTTGAAAGGCAAGTAGTAACCCTTAAGTAGGAAATACCAGAATGGCTGCACAAGATGCTGTACTGATTACTTATTTTCTATTCAAATTACAATAAAGGATTCAGAGTAGCAGCCATGTTCGTCTGCATCTGCAAAAAGAAAAGGAGTACTTGTGGCACCTTAGAGACTAACAAATTTATTTGAGCATAAGCTTTCGTGAGCTACAGCCCACTTTATCGGATACATGCAGTGGAAAATACAGTAGGGAGATTTTATATACAATTGTTTCATGTTTTCTGTGTATATAAAATCTCCCCACTGTATTTTCCACTGCACGCATCCGGTGGAGTGAGCTGTAGCTCATGAAAGCTTATGCTCAAATAAATTTGTTCTTCTCTAAGGTGCCACAAGTACTCCTTTTCAATAAAGGATTCAGTACACAATGCTGAATTATGGACGGATACGCCAGGACAAATTGATCTCATTGCTGCATCCAGCAAGCACATTGCACTTGCGTTCTGAAGTGTGCTGACACCCTGAACTCTGCAGTTTTGGCCCAACATCTTAAATTGTTCAGGCTCTGAGACCTAACCCAGCACAGCATGGTTTGATCAAAAAGGAAATATGGGAAAAGGGGCTTGCTAACAGTTATACCATAGATACCGTAATTAAATGGCACTAGAACTAGATCTCATTAACTAGTTATAGTTTAAATAAAAGCAAAAGTAATATAATCCCAAAATAAAGTAATCTGATACAACAGCATGCAATCAATGCTGATTTTATGACAAAACAGGTTTTCTTAAATAATGTAATTGTTCCATACCAGACAGAGTAAGCTTGTTTTTCAGCTGAACTGAGAAACAGAGGAAGTAGTGCAAAAAAGATGTCTATGAGGCACCTACTTCCCCTATTTTGCACCTTCAGGGCTGCCATTAAACTCAGAAATCAGCTTTAAGGGCGCAGTATATTATGACCAGCTGTATATAGCCCACAGGGCTGCACTGGCAGCCAAGAATAGTTGAAAGGAGAGGTGCTCTGCCAACTTCCACTTCCTCTTCCCCTCCCCATCTATAAACACCCAATATGCTAGGGGTTGTAAAGGAAAGGGAAGCAGAACCATTACAATGGCTCTGTACCACCTGGGGATCCTCCCAGACTGATTGAGCACTCCAGTGGTAGGGTTGCCAACTTTCTAATCACACAAAACCGAACACCCTTGCCCCGCCCCTTCTTTGAAGCCCTGCCCCTTCTCTGAGGCCCGCCCCCACTCACTCCATCCCCCCTCCCACTGTCGCTCACCCTCCCCACGCTCACTCACTTGCTCATTTTCACTGGGCTGGGGCAGGGGTGCAGGGGCTCAGACTCTGGGGATGAGGGATTTGGGCGTAGGAGGGTGCTCTGGGCTGGGGCAGGGGGTTGGGGCGTGCGGAGGGGAATGAGGGCTCTGGCTGGGGGTGCAGGTTCTAGAGATGAGGAGCTGGGGGTGCAGGAGGGTGCTCCAGGTTGATATCGAGCGGTTCGGAGAGGAGAGGGGGATCAAGGCTGGGGCAGGGGGTTGGAGCACAGGAGGGGGTGCAGGCTCCAGGAGGTGCTTACCTCAAGCAGCTCCCAGAAACAGTGGCATGTTCCCACCTCCTGACTCCTGTGCGGCAGCGTGGACAGTTGGCTCTGCATGTTGCCCTGTCTGCAGGTGCTGTCCCCGCAGCGCCAACTGGTCTCGGTTCCTGGCCAATAGGAGCTGCAGAGCCAGCGCTTCAGGCGGGGGTAGTGTGCAGAGCCCCCGGCTGCTCCTACGCATAGGAGCCGGAGGAGGGACATGCCGCTGCTTCTGGGAGCCAAGCGGTGCTGTAGTAGGCAGGGAGCCTGCCTTAGCACCACTGTGCAACCGACCTGACTTTTAACGGCCTGGTCAGCAGTGCTGACTGGAGCCGCCAGGGTCCCTTTTTGACAGGGCATTACGGTCAAAAACCAGACACCTGGCAACCCTGGCCAGGTAACACCTTGCTCACAAACCTTTGCATGTAAGTGATATAAAGGGATCATAGTGGAGAATGAGGGTCAAATATGTATGTCTTGCTTTGTTTTATTATAAAGAATTATATATTTACTAATAAACTAAGGCTATGTCTAAAATGCAACCAGATAGGTGATTAGCAGCTCATGTAGACATACCCACACTAGTTTTAATCTAGCTGTCTTGCTAAAAAGAAAAGTGAGGACATTGTGGTGAAGACTTCAGAGCAGGCTGCAAAAGCAAGTATACACCCAGGAGGGTTTGCCAGGTTTGAGTAGCCTGTGCTGAAGCCTGCATTGCCGCACCCTCACTTCTATTTTTGACAAACCAGTTAGATGAAAGCTAACGCAGGTACTTCTGCTTGAGCTGTTTATCACCCCTCTACCTGAAATGCAGACAGAAGCCAAAGAGATGGACTGTACAATCCAAAATCAGTTAATACCAAAAGATCAGTGCAATTTCAGGGGTTGTCTACACTATTCCTTGCAGTTTGCCCGCGTAAGCATTTTTAGTGTAGCCCTTACATGTACTCGGTCACACCAACTTACTTGATTAATTTAAGTGATCATATATATAAGATTAAGTGTAAAACCAGGATAGCAAGTCCTACAGAGGCTTTCTATATAGCCCCTCAACACTGACTAACCCATAGCAAACTGGCTGTCCCAGCTGCGGCGCTCCTCAAAAGCATCAACATTGTCATACCATGTGGTAGTTTCCCAACATACACACTTGTACCACTAAAATACCAGTGAATTCATTTATGGCCTAATTCACATATGACTATAGGACACTAAATGTACAGAAGCACACAGCTACCATTTAACCCACAGACTAAGATGCTTCAGTCAATTACAGTAAACTCACTCTGTATAGAAAGATTTCTCCGAGTTATGATAAAAAATAAATTTTTTTAACAGGTGATTTAGACAATCAAAAGTTGACAGCTTTAAAATTTACATTTCTCTTCCATTACAGAGAAATGTATTTGCCTGCAATATGACAGCTGCAGACTTAAGTTGTTGATGTGGGATTTAAGAAATCTAAGTTCTTATAAATGTAATCATCTAAATGGAAACCCAAAGGAAAGCAGAGGGAAGGCATAATGAGCATCCTCACGTCACATTTGATTCTTTACTATTTGGTGGTAAATGGATACTGAACCTATCAGTTGGAATTTTAAGACAATAAATGGTCTCATCTTGAAGGTAATACTTTATTTGTTTTTATATAGCTGCGGACTTGGAAAAATTAAGTTTTAGTGGGCTTCAAATGTAGGGCTATTCAATATAGCATTCCTTTATTGTGTTTATGATTTAATGCTAACTCTGGTTTTAATATAAAATTGGTTGATAGTGTTCCCTCTAATTTTTTCCATCCATGTGCAGAATGAATTTTTTTTTATGTGCACCATATTGTGGTAATGTGCAGATGTATGCCACCAGTAGAAACCAAAAACCTAGATATAATATATATTTTTAAAAAGTTACCATAGGGATAATTACTCCAGCCAGGACAGGTTAGGCATTTTAGAGCACATTATTCAAAGAATTAAATTTAAGTGTAAGAGAAATAAAAATTATGAAATGAATAGACCAGTCAAAAAACTAAAACAACACACTTTGAAAGAAGTATCAAGAAGTAACACCACCACCACAAGTATGTGTTGGGAGGTGACAGAGGGAAAGAGAGACGCATTGCTCCTTTAAGTACGCTGCCCTTTTAAGTAGATAAGCACGTTCAGACAAGAGCAGCTGCCAGCAAGCTCCCTCCGTCCTGAGACCTATCGTGTTTCCCACAGGGGTGGGAGGAGGGGGACACCCTGACATCAGCGCCACCTCCCCCCCTCTGCACAGCAAGCAGGAGGCTACTGGGAGCAGCTCCAAGGCAGAGGGCAGGGACACCTGAAGTGCGCAGCACTTCATAGCCTGCTGGGTGGCCACCCAGCTTAGAGCGGACTTTGGTCACAAGGGCTGGGGAGGAACTGTGCTTATTTCTTATGAACATTTACTGTAGAAAACTCCAATTCTTTGTTTTAAGAAGACTGTATATAAAGCATAAGTGAATCCCATTTTAAATATTTTGTTGAATTTCTTATATAAAAACCACTCTTACATTTGACAAACTCATACCTGGAGATACTGCCTGTTAAGCTCCTTTCACTTGATGAGGATGATGATCCAGGCCTCTCTTCTATCTTCATTCCTAGCGATTCTGTTGCACTACTCTGTGGTTTCTCTCCTTCCTCTTCTGTCTTCTTTTTCTCACTGTCACTATCATCACTGCCTTCTCCTAAGATGTCATCAACCTGCCAATTGGTCAAGAGTCAGTATGTGCTCTACTGAGTTATTAATTATATCACTCTCTGTCACAGTTACTAGACTTGTCTTAATTATCCATTTTAAAATGTCTTATAAACAGCTTTCTTGCTCTTTTTGCTTAAAAAAAATGAAGTTCAAGTTAAAGGTTTCCACAGTAATCTTGACAACATTTTTATGCAGATTACACTAAATTTATATTCATGCAAGTATGATACATACTAAGCTATAGAAACCACCACCACCAATACAATTCCATTTTAATGACTTTTAAAATAATGTATAGGAATTCTATAGAAACAGCCATGAAGCCATATTATTGATTCTTGGTTATATTATTGGTAATGGGCAAACTCTTTAGAAATTAAAGGGACAAACTTTGCACCACCACAACAGTGTACAGCGGGTCATCTGTTCAAAAACATATATTGAAGTACATCTTCAGTTAATAAGAATTTTTATTTTTTCAGGCATTCCTATTTAAAAACCTAATTTTAGCAAAAGGTTTTTTTCCAAATGATACTGTATGACAGGAACTGAAGATACAGAAGACACTGTTTTAATCAGATTCTGTCTACTTGCTTGCCATTTAAGAAGGCAAGTCTATCAAAACGTTTCTACATTTAATTAAATAGCAGTTTGTCTTTTGCTTCTAAGAAGTTAGCATGGATTTTATGCTAGTCTAAAATACCCTTATTCATTCTAGGTTTGCAGCTGCAGAAATAAACATTAAAACACAACAAATACATGTGCTGTGTTGAGATGCCTCAAGAGGTTCCATACTTTTAAAAATAAGCATTTGAACTACAGGTGGGGAAGAAGTAAGAAGGTGTAGATGGTGTTGCCACACACTACTTCTCAATGCGAATGGTAGTGGGCAATGAGAAGGGAAGCAGGACTGTTGGGTTCTCTGGGACAAGTGACTGCAACTCTACTGAACCTTAAATTTTCTTCAGAAAGCAACATGTCCTGGCAGCAGTGAAAAAGAAGGTGGGTTAAGGCCCCAACTCCTCCATACTATCAATGGTCTAACCATTTTCAATGCTCAAATCCATAGCATGCTAGTATTTTTAGGCCTACCGGGGTCATCTTATTCCCATGACTGACCAAGGTCACAGCCTGCTGCAGAGCTACTGTAGGAGGCAAACACCAGGCCTCAAAGAAATGCCTGGATCTTTCTAATCCCCCTTCTCTGTTTAAGCCAGGATAATGCCAAATTCAAAGGAAAAGGGGGAATACACTAACTCCTGACTTCTTTGGGGTTAGGATAACCAACATCCCTGTAATGTTTTGGTGCTAAGCCCAGACCAGTGAGAGGTCTCACTGCCTCCCTGTAACCCTGGGTGCCTTCCATGTTCTCCTGCTGTCTCTCTCAATCGGAACACCAACAGACAAGCATGTGGTTCCTTGAGTTTCTCTGTGCTGTGCAGCCCTGGTTCAGAGGTCTGACCCTAGCACCCTGCCTGCAACACAGCAGCCCCAGCCTCATCTCCACCAGCAAGTTACTACTTGCAAGGTGACCCCAACACATCCCCAATCTCAAATTTCCCCCAAAATGTCTGCCCTAAAGTGTCCCACTCCCCCCTGGAACACTCAGGGATGTAAAGTGGGTCATTGGTCCTTTAAAGAGACAAAAGCACAGCTTATTACTTTAACAAGAGTTCATCACTTAAATTCAAAACACAGCAGTGTTTACTCTTAGATTAAAAGTAAAACAAGTTTATTTACAGAAGAGCAAGGATTATGTGATACCAAGTAAAGGAAATAAGGGTAGATCAGTTATAAGCAAATAAAAAAGTGAAGAACACATCTAAAAGCCTGAAACTTAATCTAGTAAAATACAGTCTTTGTTCAAGACTGTTTCTCTCACTCTTGTCTTCTTTCCAGCTTTTTACTGGCTGGCCTGACCAGGACCCAACACAGAGATCAAATTGCTTGGTTTCTTTGTCTCCTGAAGGTGAAGGATAATTTAGGGAGTGGTTTCCCCTCTCTTTATAGATCTGTCTGAAATATATTCTTCTGAAGGATACCACCAGATAAAGTTCACCAATGCATGCTGAGTAAATGATCCATAAGGTTTGGAGGATAAGGCTCCATGTTGGTTCCTCCCACGCTGGTGGCCGCTACTATGGAAATTATCTATTCCTGCTATAACCTCTAATATAAATGAAGAGCCCATGGAATTTAGCTACAACTGGTTTGAGATTGTGGCCACTTTCCTTTGTTTGGCAAAAACCTGTTTATCAATGCCCCTTGACATGCATGCCTGGTTTAAACACCTTTTAGTCAGGGACTTTAAAGCCTAGTATTCGTGAGTATCCATAATTTCACATACAGCATTGTTACATATATTGTACAGTGATATTATGACCCTTGTGTTAATTTTTAAATGGCATCTCACCAGGCATATTTTGTACAAATGTCATTGCAGTAATGTGTAGGGTGTGAATACAGGGGTGGCTAGGGTCATAACCCCCTTCCTGAAATAGTTTTTGTTTCCACTGTGGGAGAGAAGCAGCCGCCAAAGTAGCAATAATGTAAACTGAAGGCAAATCAATTATATCATGTGCCCACATGCCCACCACTGCTTTAGGGTCTGAAAATATGCACTTGAGACAAACCACACGATTGCTCCCAAGTTCCAATATGCCCATACCCTGTTCTCAAAGGCTATGAATGCCCCCACCTCCTTAACCTGACAAAAATGACTCTCTACATGCAGTGTGACAAAATATGTATACCTTATGAATCCCAAAGAGAAAGGGCAGGGATTTTGCAGCAGTGGACAGTAGATCAAAAGAGGGCCACTTGCTGTTGATGCTTAAAAGAAATGCTGGGAATTAACTACTTAGAGCCTCAAAGAGAAGTCTAGGTCATTTTAGCCCTCCAATCATACTAATTTTAGCTCAAAAATCAATTTAATGTCTTTCAAATGAGGTTGCTTTTGCCACATTGCATTCTAACTCATAGCTCTTTGGCATTTTTACAAAAACAGAAAAAGGAATCAAAATTTCTGAAGTCTTTGAAGATGTTGACAGGCAAGATGAAAACACCCACTAACTCTTCGATGTGGTGTACTTTTAAAAATAGTTTTAATGCCCGACCATTTGGAAAAATATCACATACACACATTTTTCCCAATTATGCCATTTAAAGATAATTTTTAAAAAATAAGGGAGATTACAGTACAGTCTATTCTAGGTCACATGGATAACACTCATTTTTATGTGGAAATCTATGAGAAATTTAGGACAGGAGTAACCATGATACAAAACAGCACATTACTCATGTAAATCAGCTCTGTTATATTCAATCCCTCTATTTGGGCCATACATGCTAACCACAACTGAATGTGGTGACTCGTTGCAGGGGGGGATGGAGGGGGGAGAGAGAAAGGGGGACAGGACTCCTTCTAGCTCCCTACTGCATTTGGGTTACAAAGGAGGGGAAAAGGGAATGGACTTACCTGAGTGGACAGTAAATAGCTGGACCAGAGGGGGACAGTGACCCATCATGTGCACTGGTGGAAGAGGAAGGTATTTATACCCCTGCTATCCAGAAGAAACATTCTCTCTCAGTGATCATTAGCACCTACCCTCCCATCCACAGATCAGAACAGAATCAGGTTTTTATCATCTACTGTGGGCGTGCGCTAGTCATCTTTTTTTTTTTGGGTGGGGAGCATGCCAGATTGGCTGAGGGGGGTGGGGTTGTTTGCCTTCCCCACAGCAGTCTGGGGAGGTAAAGAGGTTAGATCAAGACGTCACAACTCAATAGGCAGCCGGTGTCCCCTATGCAAGTACATGTTCACAGAGGGGATACAATTCTCTGACAAACGTGTGTTGAAAGGGGATTTACAGGATGGTATCCCATAAGGAAGATGGAAAGAGAGGGGCTGGAGCTCCTAATATCCATCACAGCATGGAGACATACACCCCTTCTAGTCTCTCTTAACTGTCATATGATGGGAGGCTGACAGGTCGCAGAAATGGTCTGGGTCAGGGGCGTGCAAAGGAATAAAAAGTTGGCCGCTTTTGGAGGGGCACTGTGTGTCTCTCACAGCCGGAGGACCTGGTTGTCCCCAACCATGGAGCTGGCACTCTCCCTTCTTCCCACAGACAGAGGAGCTCACTCTCACCGGGCAGCTGGAAGAGCTAGATCCAGGGCCAGAGGAGCTGCCATCTCCTGCCCTCTCCCATAGGAGTTCACTTTCCCCCAGCCCCAGAGGAGTTCTGTGCCCCTGCTGATTGCGGGGGGTGGGCTGTGCCCTTGCTTGCTCACCTTGTGCATGCTCCTAGTCTGGATGGTACCAGGATGGGAAGGGTAAGAGCTGATGGCAGCCCTCCCATGCAGGTGGAAACAATTAAGGAAAGAATGACAACCTGCACTCTACAATTTATTGTTGGTATTCCCAGATATGTTGAGTGAATAAAGTTGCAGCCTAATTAAACATCCATTGCCTCTTCTCTTTCATCCTTTGTGGCCAGGACAAGGAATCTCCCTAGAGGATAATTTCTCTTGCAAGTCCCAAACAGGAGGTGTGAAATCTTAAGACCAAACGCTACCCAATGATACACTGCACTGAGAGCGCTCCCTGTTTTATTTCGCTTATTTTAAGTGTGGCTGGTGTCACTTCAGAAGAGTGTCAGTGGGAAGACAAATAAAAACCTTTCTAAAGTAATTTTAATAGTAATGGATATATTATAAATACCTGAATGCAATAGCTAGAAGAAAAAACAGGCTGCAGTTCTTGAAAATATATAGACACAGGTAGTAACACTTCCTTCTGAGATCTCAAACCAACATGTGAAGCAGAGGAAAGGATGGAGAGTGTAGCTGGGAGTGATAAGCAGAATATCATGCAGTGAAACCAGCATGCTTACCTCCCAATCCTCTCCTTCAGAACCAGAGAAGTGCCTGCCTCTGCTTCCCAGAGGAAGCAAAAAAGGACAAGTCTTTCTCCCCCCCCCCCCCCCCAGCCCCACTTTTCAGTGGAGAGACATCTATTGAAGAGGCCAGGTTAGAAGGAAGAAGGGAGAGGAAAAGAAGGGTCTTGAGAGACTCAGGACCTTGTTTGATTTCCCCTCCTGGCAGGTTGTACAGATAGGCCAGAGAGGATGAATGTAGAGGCAGATCACAGGGCTCATAAAGATTTGTAAGAGGGACCTCTGTGGGACAGTTTCACTGACCTCTTTAGAATCCCTCCCTCCCTCCCCCACACCATTTGTGGCAGTTCAGAGGGAAAGGAAGTGATTCTTCCCAGTCCCCTGCCTGAAAGATGAATACTGGAGGACCCAGACCCTCCATACTTAGCCACTGTTGTTTCAGAGAGCAGCTGCATATGCTACTTTCTGCTGCTGCTTCTCCTGAGCTTATGTTGCTAGGAACAGGTGTCTCAGAAGGGGTAAGAGAAGAGGAATAGTGGCAGCCTCACAACTATCTAAAAGTAAAGAGACCATACCTATTTTTGGAATTAGTAAAATCATTTAAAAGGCGTGACAAACGATGCCAGCTACGATTCAATTATTTATGGCCCTGAGCTGCAACTTTAACTTTAAACATATGAGATAAGGCTACTGCATTCATTGTATAATGTAACAGAAGAGGATAGTAGCCCATATTATCCTATCCTTTTGTAGAGCGACTTTTATACAAAGTGAAATTTTACAGGTTAACTAGCGTACATTGATTAAACCCTGTTTTGTACAGACACTTTTGTTGACACTTATGCTGTAATATCTTTGCACTGAAAGATTTTGTTTACCATCTCATCTTGCTAACAAAACCTGTAAAAGAGCCATAATGCGTATTTTCAGCAACTAAATGTGACCTCATACACCAGTAATGTCTTCATTACAACATTAGGCAGAAACTGTGTTATGTAGGAATTGACATGTCAGATCAGACCATCGGTCATCTAGTCCAGCATGCTGTTGGAAAGTACCACACAGAGATGATCATTAGGGGCACAGAAAAAAAGACTGAAAAAACTGGATTGGAGAGCAAACAAATTTGAAAGAACAAGATGAAAAGTAGATAAAATAATAAATGGCATACATAAAGGAAATCAGGACTCTGTTCTCCTTGTCTCACAGCACAAAAACAACGGGACATTCAACAGAACTGAAAGACAGCAAATTCAAAACCGATAAAAGGAAATGCAATTTCCCACAATGCATAATTACACTATGGAACTCATTGCCACAGGATGTCACTGAGGCCAAAAATGTAGAAAGACAAAAAGATATTAGGCATTTATATGGATAACAGGGATATCCAGTCATAATAGAAAATATGAAGAAAAGAGCTCTGGAAAGGTTTATTTAAAAAAGCCTCAATTATGTACCTCTAGTAGCTTAGTAAGATTAAAAAACATATTAAATGAATATGACTAGTTAGGAAAATTACAAGAGCCATCTACTTCCCTCTTGATTAAAGTGAAATTTACAATTAGCTTGACTAAGGGATAAACTATCTGTACAGTATGCCACTGCATAAATAAGGAGAGTGAGAGTGTATTTTAACATCTTCCTCAGAAATATCTAACATTGGCCATTGGTCTGACTGATAAAGATAGTTCTGTTTTAATACAGTGATTCTTATGTTCATGATACAGCAAACAAAGAACTAATGAGATGAATATCTCAGAAAATTTATTTTATTAATGTTTTCCTAACGAAACTGCCTCAGTGGAAAACAAACATTCTTCCAAAACCAAAAGAGCTAATATACCATGACAATCTAAAGAAAGATACCTAATAGACAGAAGTCTGGTACAGTACTAAGTATACTTTATATATCTGTATGAGGTATTAGAATTTAAATTTTCTTATGACAAACAGATGGCACATGGTACAAAACTAACTCACTCACTCAGCAAAACTTTGTATATATTTTAAGTCCTTCCTGAAAGCTTAAGTCTAGCTTTCAGATAAAAACCTTTACGTACTAAGCAATATAACTACAAACTACAGAATTGATGACTACCGAAGTTAAAAATTTTGCAAGGCTGCAGAGAAATCTATCACTGCTCCAATGGATATGGAAATGTATTTTAACATCACTAAGTGACATGGTCAATAAGGTGAAGTTATTGTATGCCGTGTTATAGGACTTTCCTATAGGAATATATTGATCTAGCTTAATAGGGGGCTGAGAGAAAAGTAGGAAAACATCGTAAGAGCTACAGGTAAGCAGCCTCCCAGCAAACACTGGGGGCTACAGGCAGAAGTGACAGTTGTTCTGCCAATGCTGGGAACCAACAGATCAAAAGGGCTATAAACAGTTAAAAAGCCACTGTCAGGAAGTGAAGTGGGTGTCAATTTTTAGGAGCCATCCAGGGGAACACGCTGATACAGAGAATCTCTCTGTGCAGAAGTCTAAAGAAGTTGGGGCCTTCCCCAAATCCAGGGATTAGTAAGCCTTAGGGAAGGCAGGCATCTCTCTAGACTTGTTTATTGCTCTAGGATCTGTTCTCTCTGAAATTTTGTTCTAAATAAATAATACTTTGATATTACTCCTGGTGGCAACAGAACTTCAGAGTCTGAGCTTAGGTTAGATCTGCTGAAATAAATCACCCCAAGACCCATTTGGAGATTCACTGGGAGGAGAGGGCTTGACCCTTGGACAATTCAGCAATGGCCACAAAAAGGTTTGGCAATGTGCAAAAGGATCGAGCCCTGTGTAGGTAGAATGCCAGTGCATGGCAGACATTAAGGGAGTATAGGACCCTGTCAGTGTGGGAGGTGTACAGTTTGGGGTGGAAAACAAGTAGGTGGATACACTGATTCAGGTGGAATTCTGATACCACCTTTGGGAGGAATTTATTGTGTAGCCATAAGGACACCTTGTCCTTGTGGAATATAGTGTGTTGGTGAGGGTCTGTCATCATGGCTGCTAGTTCACTTATCTGCATGGCTGAAGTAATAGCTACCAGGAACGTCACTTTCATCAAGAATTGGGAGAGGAAGCAGGATGCCAACAATTCAAAGGGTAGCTTTGTGAAGGTGGAGAGAAAGAGATCAAGGTCCCACATGGGTGTGAACTTCAGTACTGGTGAAAAGATGTTGAGTAAACCCTTCATGTAGCAGACGGTGCTGGGGTGTGTAAACAATGAGGTGCCATCCACAGGAGGGAGAGATAGGCACTGAGTGCTGCCTCTATAGAGTTGAGGACTCCGCCTGATGTTTTGAGGGTGAGAAGGTAGTCTAGGACAACTGGTAAAGATACTGTGCCCAGTAAGTGGTGGTGGCGGTGAGCCCATACGATGAAGCTACCTTTAGTTTGGTAGCATGCCCTGGTGGATTCTCTCCTGCTCTGAGTAAGGATTTTTCATACTGGGGAGGAGCATGCCTTGTCTACCTTCGACCCCCATACAAATACCATGCCGTGAAGTGAAGAATGCCTTGATTGGGATGCTAGAGCCTCCCCTGATCTTGTTAGAGTAGATCCGGGACTGTGCGGTGGCAGAGTAGTGTGCGGGTAGAGAGTCTGAGGAGGTCTGTGAAGCAGAACTGATGGGGCCAGAATGGGGCTATGAGTATCATGGTGGACCGGTCCTAGTGAATCTTGTGGCAGGAGGGGAATGGAAGGAAAGGCATAGCACTGATTGCCTGTCCAGGGGAGGTGGAGAGCATTGCCCTGTGAGTCCTCCCTTACTGCTCTTCTAGAACAGCTGGGCAGCTTTTGGTTCTTGTGTATGGCAAAGAGGTCCCACTGGGAGTGTGCGCCCCATTTCTCAAAGAGACACCGTAGCATGTCTCACCGTAGCTCCTACTTGTAATTGAAGTAGAGTGTCCTGGCTGAGCGAGTCGGCCAGGGAATTATGGGTGCTTACGAGGTACGTGGCTTGAAGTGTCACATGGGTTTTGATGCACCAGTTTCAAAGGCAGACAGACTGAGTAGAGGGAGGGAAACTTGGCACTGCCCTGCTTGTTGGTGTGCACCACTGTCACAATGTTGGAGAGAAGTTGAATGTGGGAGGGACTAAACAAGTGAGGGAAAGGACTGACACACCACATGGACTGCCTGCAGTTCTAGCACATTTATGTGCCCCCTGTGGCATCTACAGTTCCTGGGCAGTGTGGCAGTCCAGGTGGGCTCCCCAACCCCCAAGGGAGACGTGTGTTTTGATGGTGGCGTGTGGTATGGGAGGGGTGAAGGGGATGCCTACCATGACTTTGGAAGGATCGGCCCACTATGCTTAGGAGGGCAGCACAGTCCGGGGAACAATGACCCTTGTCTCCATACGCTGTGCTCGGTCTGTAGATGGAGAAGCTAGAGTCAACACATATGGAGATGTGCATGCAGTGTAACATAGGTGCAGGTGTCCATGTGTCCAAGGAGAGACAGACAGCCAGACCACAATGTGAGGTCTGGGATGCAGGTTCGCAATGATGGTCATCCGTGTTGTGACGCGGTCTGCTGGAAAAAAACCTCTTGCTCCGATGGAGTTGTGCTGCGCTCCGATAAAGTATATCGTCTATGTACGTATCAACACTGACTTCTCCTCGTTGATGCAAATACCTAGCAATGCCAGGAGAGTGCGAGGATTGTGGAGGTCACTTCCTGGAGCAATAGTACCACGAGAAGCCAGTCGTTGAGGTAGGAGTATACTGAGTAGCCAAGGTGGCGTATGTGGGCTGCTACCACAGCAAAGACCTTTGTGAACACTTGTGGAGCTGGTGCTATGCTGAACATGAGGACCCGAAATTGACGGTGTTGGTGTCCTACCCAAAAATGGAGAAACTTGTGGTGGGGGTTTGGTGAATATCCATGTGGAATTAAGTGTCCTTCACATCAAGAGCCACGAACCAGGCTCCCTGGGGGAGGGAGTGAATTGATGCCAGTGTAACCATACTGAATTTGGACCTTCTGATAAAGGTATTCACCACCTGAAGATTTGGAATGGGGTGGCACTCTCTACCCTTCTTTGGGATGAGGAATTACAGTGAGTAGAAGCCTCGTCCTTTGTAGTGAGATGAGACAGGCTCTATGGCTCCTTTGAGGAACAGAGCATCTGCTTCTTGTTGGAGAATGCATTGAAGGGATGGGACCCCAGCGACAGTCTGGGGGGTGGTGATGTCGATGAGGTGGGAATGAGAGAAATTCTATGGAGTATCCAGTACCCAACTTCTCATGGTGATATTGCCCCAATTGTGGGCAAATAGGGCAAGATGGCCCCCAAAGACTATATGGGGCGCCGCACGTGGCATCGGGGGAGGTTTGCAGGTCTCGACCTGCACGCCAAAACTGAGCTTTTGGTTACTATTGGGAGAGAATCAAAGAGGTGGTTGTGGTGGAGGCGGGGAAGTGCGGTTGTCAAGAACGGTGCCGCCTACGTGGGACCTCCTGCTGGCGCTGTGGTAGCAGGCTGGGTAGACAGCATGTGGGCATGGAAGGAATGGTTGCCTCTGCTGTGTCTCAGGACCGGGGTATACATACTAAGGGACAGTAGTATGGCCTGGAGTCCTTCAGTGAGTAGAGGGATTCATCTGTCTTTTTGTAGAACAACTTGTGCTTGTCGAAGAGGAGGTCCTTGGCTGTATTTTGGACCTCCCTGGGAAAGCCAGACGACTGTAGCCATGAGTCCCAGCTCATAATGACCGCGGTTGCTAGACAGTGAAAGAATGTGTTGGCCATGTCCACAGTAGCCTGGAGTCCCACCTTGGCTATCAGTTGCCTCTCATCTACCAGTGCCTGGAATTGCTGATGTTGGTCTGGTAGTAGTTTATCCTTGAATTCTGCTAGCCTATTGTAGTTATTAAACAGTTCTTGCAACTTTATGAACAACACTGGAATAAATCAATAAGCCTGCCTATGTAAGTATCCGCAAGCAAAACCATACCACATAGCATGTGTTGCAAACGTATTGGTACAATAATCAGTTTTCAAAACAGAGGAAACATTTTCAAAAAAGTGGTTTGACCTGTTGAGTTGTACAGAATATTGAGTCATTAACAGTATCTTCAGTTTCTGCTTATAGTGTTAGAATGTCAGTCTAACAGAAATGCTGCTCATAGCATTTTAGAAGAAAGCTTTAATTAATACTAAAGCTTTTTATTGACATACAGTCCAGTGATTGTTGGTTTATTTAAATACCACTGCATAGCTGCTAAAGACAGTAAGGAACATCTGTCTTACATAATACAGCAAGTATGATTCACGTTAAAAAAGAAAAAGTGATTCATCCCCAAAGGTTATTGCTTAAGGTCTCCCTTCAAGAGGACAAATTGTGTGTCTTTTAGCAAACAGAATTAAAAGCCTTCTGACAGTTCCTTGAAGTACTTGCCTAAAAAGGCAAACAAAATTAAATAAATAATCCAACACTCAACCAAAAGAAAATTAAAGATACTTCATTTCTTGTCTTTGAGAAAACTAGCCCAACACCGCTTCATGCACATATAAAATATGAAAGACAAATAACACCTCCTAGTTCAAACAGAGCACCAAAGTCTTCGTTGAAGAGAACATGCAAAATCTCTTCCACAGTGTCAAACAAACCATTTTCACTGGAAAAGTGGTTCACTTTAGAGGCAAAGTAATTTTATAGTCAAACTGAATTAAGATATTGGAATGGTTTACCAGTATTTTAAACAAATTAAAAGAAGAACGGTGAAGAAAAGCAACACCACTTTATTGGAGGACAGCTGTAGAAAGGTTTTAGCATAAAAGGGTTAAGGTTCTCAGGTTGGCTAAGAAAAATATATGCGCTCTGTAACTAGTGTAGGCGGTTAAGCCAACGTAACAAGGCCTTGAAAAATAAATTCAAAAGTTAAGAGGAATGTGGCATTTAACAAGACAAGTTCTGGAAGCATGTTAAGCTTGGAATACGGCTAATGAGATAAAATAAAGGTTTCTGCACAAAAGGCCTCTAAATTATAGAAGACTGTTACAAACTGGTCCTAATAGACAAAGAGAAGTTGTTTTGTTATGTGATAAGCTTATAGTACATTCCAATGTACCAGTGTTATCTTAAAATATGGGTCACTGTAAGATGATAAAATGCTGGGTGCAGCTAGTTTTAAAATAATCTGAAAAGAGGACCAACCACCATACCTTGTTTTAGCCAAGGCTAAGGAAGCGGTCACATTCAAACAGTTCAAACACTTTTTGTAAAGCTAAGATAATAACCGGTCAATGTGACATCACTTGCTTGTTACACTGTATAATGGAAGCAGACTTGCTAGGAGTATTTATAAGATCCTATCTGATCATGCAGGAGCAAGTCAGGATGAGTGTGTTATATCTCTTGGACAGAGTATCTCCACTCATGAGTATTCTGATCAAATGCTTATGAATGTTTTTTACTATATGGATTTATTATTATTTAGATTTTTAAACATGTTTAGAGCAATTATATAAATATAATTTGAACTTTGGATTTAATACATGAATTTATGGTTAAATTAATGTCTGACAGTACCTTGTATTCACATAAATTAATAATTCCAACTGCAACAAATTCACAGAGTTTTTTGGGGGGATATATTTACAGCACATATAGGCTCATGTTGCTTTGTGTCTTCTGGAAAGCAATGACTAGATATTCACTGAAGTTCTAGCAACAAATACAAATCATTTGATTTAAGAAACAGATATAATCAAACTTTTAGAAATAAAGGCTCAAAAGTCATTCACTGCTCCTAATATTTAATGAAAAAAGTGTTTAAAAATTCAGTTTGTACAGAACTGAGAAATGAAGTAGAATCATAGGGCAAATACAGCATCAGAGAACAGTTGGCTCTGATACTTCATTTTTCTCCCATAGCAGTTATTAATACACAAAACTTCAACTGAATGCATGACCTCTCCTAATATGGGTAGCATTTCCCTATTAATTCTTTCCTGAGATTACAGAAATCTCTTGCATTGATTTCACAAGAAAGCCTAGTCTGTTCATTTCACCTCATAAAGGACATAGTGGAACTGGGAAAAATTCAGAGAAGGGCAATGATGATGAAGGGTAAGGAACGGCTTCCATACAAGGAGAGACCAAAAAGATTAGTGCTGTTCAGGTTAGAAAAGAGACAATGAAGGGGTGATATGATAGAAAATTCTTCCAACCAAAAACAATAACCAGAACTACCTCTAATTTAAAATATCAGATCACAAAGAGATAATCAACAGAGAATGCTCTCAGGGAAACAGGAAGAATATGAAGAAGTCTACTAGAATTAGTCCAGATGCTTGTCCTGTGCTCAATCTTCTAGCTAAACCACATTCTCTCTTCAAGTACACTCGGAATCCCAGATACAATTTTAAAATCATAGTGGAGAAAAAGGGAATTATTGGAAATATTGACTATGCCAAATAGGAAACAGTACAAGCAAACTCTACTGTCAGACTCAAATGAAAGTGAGCACGTGAGGACTGGAAGGAAAGGGGCAGTGGGGGAAGGCAAACATTCTTCGGAAAGACATTATTTCCAAAGGGGGGAAAAGAAAATGTGCAACTGTTCAACAGATCAGAGTATTGAATCTAGGCCTAAATTTTAGGATAAATTCATGAAACCAAGTATTTTGCCATATTATATTTGGAGATTCCACCCCAAAAAGCCACTTGTGCTGTTATAAGCAATAAGAAATAAACCACAGAAAGCACAAAATGATACAGGGTGTGATCTGTGCAAACAAAACATTATTTTAAATGTACCCTGCTATTTTTTCCTCTTCCCAGTGGCTTATTTTGTTTGGAGTTTTTTTTTGGGGGGGGGGGGCAGGGAAAGAAAGGGTATTTGTAAACCCTTAAACATTTTGTATATTTAAAAACTGAAAACTGTTTCCTAGTTATACTATAAAAAATTCAGGCACTGGCAATAAATGAGAACTGTATATATAATTCATGCTGCTATATTCCATTTACTCTTCTCACCTATCTGAAATAGCTGAACTGAGAGAGAGAGCACGTGAGAGAGAATGAACACACAGGCATACATATAGAGATCCTACTTTGTCCTGGGAGAAAAAAGCAATTATGAAAAAATCTTAAAGTCCTATTGGCACCACACCAAGAACAGCTGTCATGCTGAAAAGGGAAAAACAGCCATTTGAAAATGTTATAAGAAGTTATTTAGAGGAGTTCCCACTGGCAAAACCAGAGAAAGCACTTGGACCATATTATGAAATGAGTTGGAGCAGCAACCTGAATAGTTGCAGTTTATAACACTGTACACTAATGGCTGTAAACCCTGCAGTAAATTTAACTGGACTCCTGGGTATGAGATTATATTCTTGAAAAAAAGATATTACATGAGAAATCTGAGTAGCTCACATCAAGTTACCAGCTTACTCCTGCTTAATATCCACCTGCAACACACAAATGGCACTGAAGCAGCACCCTTCACTTCACTAGGTTTTACCACACATCTGTAAGTAAAGGAATATTTGAAGTGGAGATGTTTCCAACGTGCATATTTCCATCTGCATTCCAAACCTGAGGAAGTATTTATGCATTAAAATGAAAGCACACATTCTTCTATAAAGCAGTACCAGCACAATATAAAATGCTATTACTCCATGGTCACCATTAAAGTCTTTATGGCTGGTATTTGTAAGTAGTTAATTGTTGTATTATTACAGTAACAATTAGGCAAAAGGCAAAACTGTGAATAATTTAATGGCACCCATTGTTCTTGCACAAGTTGTTTACCACAGGGCAAGAATTATGCATGATGATAAAAATGTACCAGAAGCTGGTTCATATTAGTAGCCCTGTGTGTTAATGAACAGAAACATTTATTTGCACTTACCTGAATTTCCTTTCGAGTAATTACAATGGGTTGCAGCTTGAGGGCTACTGTCAGTCAGTGGCAGCAGAGCTATGTCCTGTTCCCTAAGGTTCCTTTCAATCAAGACAAATTCCACAGCCAGGATAATTCAAATCTATTTTTCTAAATTACAGACTGTGTCAATTATACTTTGTTTTCCCCTCAATTTCTCCTACTTCAGAAAATGGGAAATAAACCCAAATCCTTGGATGTCAATTTCTATTTCTAATCTGTAGGGGACATCCATCTGTCTTCAAAGCGGCCAAGATCTGCAGACCTTATTACTCAAAGAAAGGAAATTTTCAGGTAAGCAGGGATAAATATTCCTATTCTTCATCGTGCAAAGCTCCACAGATCCATTACAATGGAATTTTAGGTGGGAAGCAGGATGATTCCTTAAATATGGGACTCCAAAATAAAGTACATTATAATTATCTTCCCCTTGCCACTGAAATGTGGAGGAGGCTTCTGTCAAAAAATGGCATTGGCTAAAAGATAGGATTGACCAATATTGAAAGTTTTCATGAACTTATGTACTGATGGCCATGCAGATGCCTAGCAGATCCCCACACAGGAGACACGACTTCTCTGCCATAAGGACTGGACTTTGATGCTTAATAGAAAGAAGATTTGAATTTTCTTACGGAATGAGTGCTATTGACACTTGTGAGGACTGCTTGTCTGACTAAAAGTACAATACTGGGTCTCATTGGAGAAAGCTCCCAACTTCAAAAACCTCATCTGATTGTAGATAGTAGATATTAAGAGCTCTATTAATTGGAATGGAAGTATAACATCACCTCCTGAAGAGGTTTGATCTGGGTTGTGTCATACTGAAGAGAGCGAGGTTCCACGGTCATGTTCTAAGACTTTGATTGGCTGGAATAAGGGCTGTTGCTCAAAGGAATTATTTCTATGTTAGGATTTGTACAACACTTTCTTGAGCATGCTGATAACATTTTACGACAGAAACTTGACTTTTCTGCTTGGACACTCATACGTAGAGATTAAGACCTTTCTGGACAAATTCAAGACTATGTTCCACTTTAACACTGGTTAAACCAAAGACTTTGCACTATTCAGTAGCATAAGTTCTATTTGACGACTTTTTTTAAAGGTCCATGAGAATGACAGTTACTTTAGCCAAGTCTCTATTTTGAAGCTATCTGGGCCTAAGTGGATTTTTTTTTTCCCAGTAGCAGGTCTACTCTACAAGACAGACTTTGGAAGGTCTAATGTGAAGTTAGCCAGATCTAAGAGCCACAGCCTCCACAGCCAGAAAAAGGCTCAAAACAGTATTACTGATACTCTCTCCTTCATATATTGTGTGTGTGGTCCTAGGAAGCAGTGGCAAAGATGAGACGACATAGCATGGACCTTGTCCAACTTTGCAAGAGGTCATTCTCCACCTCGTATCTTAGGCCCTGAGAGACCACAGGGCACTTTAAATACTGTTTCCAGATGCAAAGAGATTGATCACCAGACCACCAAAATGACAGTGAGGTATTGGTGGGTGCAGGTTCAGTCTGGTAATCTGACTCTTAGCGGGCACTGCACACTGAAATTGGGAACTTTGCTCTGCCCAGTACAGAAGTTTTTTCCTCTCTAGTATAGGGCTGATTTGTTTATCCTAGTTTAATTATGAAAACCGCATTAGATGTATGGACTCTAATGACCAAAACAAGTCTGTTATCCAGGGAAGGAATAGTGCTCCAAGACCTCAATGAATCATTGTGTTCCAGCTGGCTATTGCTGTGCTCTCTCTGGTATCCATTCCCTGGATTGAAATAGGGACGTGAAGTCTCAGCTGCCTGGTTCACTAACAGGTTACTCCCTTCAAAAAATCTGAATCTCTACACTCACTTGTAGACAGGGCAAAGAACATACAATGGGAACTTGATCTCTGTCAACAAATGTGGCAGGGTGACACTTGGAAGGGAATAACAAGAATTACTGGATAATAACATGAACTCTGGCTTATTGTAAAATTGTGACTGCTGTCAGCTTGGCTGATACCGAACACTGAATCAGGAATCTCCAGAGCTAGAAACATGAGACGCTACTGCTAGAACTAAACAGACAGACTTCATTTAAGGAACTTCTTTGTTTTCATTAAAACCTTTCACGTAGTGGAAGACTGTAAAACCTTTAGTCCAAAAGTAAAATTAGACAAAGACAATCCTTTTATTTTAAAACGTTATAAAAGAAATGCACTCACGACCAGTTAAGCATATAGTGTAATTACTTGATTGAAGCACTGTGCTGATCAGATTTTCTTCAAGGATTAGTTTTGCATAAACCTAATTTGATTGTTGCAATCACATTTAAAGTGTAGAACATTCTCCTCATTGTGGAGGGCTTAGAATATGAGGAAGGCAAATGAATGAGTGGGTTCAAGTGGGGGACAAAGTTGTTGTGCAGACCTAAGAATCATCTCATGTGGGAAAAACTAAAAGAACCCAGGATGGGTAATGCCTCCAAACTTATTCTTTGCCAACGTACTTGCCAACAGGAAAAAATATTTAAATTAGAAGCATGGAGAAGACTCCTCCAATACGTTTTTTAAAAAAAGCAGATTCACACATTACTTGGAACATAGTCATTCTACCTCTCTTGATGGCATCCCTGCAGAGTAGAATCTTAAAAAACTGGGAAATGTGAGGGTGCTGCAAAAAAGTCCTGAAGTGTACAGAATTTGTTACAAGTCTCTTAATACTGAGACTTGGACCTTCAGGAAGTTAAGACTCAGATCCATTCAGAAGGAACTCTTAATATATCCCTGGCTGAGACACAAAATGGGATTCTTGCCCTTTCAAGTACCATGAGGAGTGAGATCAGAATCCCATGAAATGCCCAGACTTGTGGACAGTTTCAAAATCAGAAAGCCCATGAGCTTTCGTTAGAGCTGGACGTCAAATACTTGGGGTTCCAAGAAGAAATACAAACTGAAATCTTTCCTTGGGCAACTGGGCTAGAAACATGAATATCTGACAGAATGCTAGGTCCTGAGCAGGCACTAAATAGCGCCTCTGAAAATACATGAAGATGAGGGACTCGAGTAGTAGAAAGGTCCTATGATTACTTACAGATACTACCTCATATGGGGAGGCTATCAACAAGCATCTATGATAGCAGTTTCCAAACTGTGGGTTGTGCTCCCAAATGGGGCTGTGCCATGAGCAGATGGGTCACAGGTCTGACAGGCCAGATTTGGCCTGCAAGACTATGCCATCTGTCCTCATACATGTCCAGACCTGCTCCACAAATGCCACACCAGGAGGCCACCATTTTGAGACTTAAATTCAGAAGATCCTTATATGTGGGCAGCAGTCTTATCAACAGAGCAACCTCTCTGTCTGAAATGGTAGGCGCCTGTACTAACATTTTCTGAGATGGTAATCTGCAGTGGCGTTTAAAGCACCTTAAGGCAGGACCCACATCATCTGTTATGCCACCCTGAGTACTCTGCTGGTACTTGATAAAGAATCGTTTTATGTAACGGTCTGTGCTGCAAATTTTTGGCTGACAATGAAATTATTCAGGCTCCCACAGAGGTGATGGCTGAGCATCTCAATCAGATGAATGAACAGGTTTGCATTCTTTCCCTCTCAATTTGGACATGAAAGTATGATTGGGTGCAAAACTCCTTTCAGTGCAAGCCTGATGCCATGGATTTGACAGCAGCTGAAATCAAACAGCTCATCCGAATTTCCTGAGATTGAGTCTTGTGCGGAACACATGCCCAACTTTCTCTCCTGGAGTTCTGGTTCACTGTTGAGAATTAGTATTCTGCACTCTCAAAATGCGTCTTGAAACGGATGGTGCCATTTGTGAGCACCTATTTGTGTGAAGTTGGATTCAGCACACAGTCTCAGTATTGATCTACCATTGATGTCACACTGTAGATTAGATGTGCAATTTCTACCACACCGTGGGACACAGAGAAGCTCAAAATGGGGTCATGAAGGTGAAACATTTTGGGAATTCCCAATCTATGATCTTGAAGGGTCCTGTGCCATGGGATTCTTGTCCCTCTGACTTAGTCACCTGGAAGGCTCACCTGGACACCATATTTCATGCCAATCAGAAACGAAAAAACATCAAGGATCTCTGGCTTGTTACTTCCAGAATGCCATGTGCTGTTAAAATTCCAACCAATTTAAGGCTTGCCTGCTACACTGTTGCACAGCATGGGAGGCAGCATGTTAGTGCATGGCTAGGCAATATGCAATAAGCAAGAGCCCCTTCGATCTTTGCTGGGCTTGTTATACTGCTATGTTTTCTGTTGACACCTGTACTCAAAAATCATCTTCCTGCAAGGAGCACTGAGTGAGAAGAGGGAGAAAAATTAGACGAACCTCCCGCTTCTTCATGTAAGTAGGGTGACCAGATGCCCCAATTTTATAGGGACAGTCAATATTCAGGGCTTTGTCTTACATAAGCGCCTATTATCCTCCACCCTCTGTTCTGATTTTTCACATGATACTGTATCCGGTCACCCTTGATGTAAGACACTGGGAAATTTCTTTGAACAGCTCCACCTGCAGGCACTACATTGTGAAGTGTGAGAGATTTTAAAAAAATAAACGACAGAGGAGCCCTCCATGCTTGGAAGATGAGGGGAAATAACTAAGTTGTAATTGATCACAGAGTACCAGATGTCCTGAAGGAAAACTGACACTTTGTGGACAGACATACCTATTCTCACACCCTGCCCCTCTTTTGGTAACAGGGGCACTGGAATTGTAACCTTTGATTATTTACCGCCTGAATGGTTAAGAACAGTGCATATTCAAATACATTACTCTATGTGGACAGGGGTTTAAAATAATTTGGTGTACTGGTGACATCTCATAAATTGACTGGAAATATCTTGGTGGATTAGATCATAGGAACTGACAAAAACCCGCTCTGCTCCTAGAGATAACTGGCAATAACCGAACAGATTCCTGTCTCTTCCTTAGCAGGGTATTATCCCTGTATTCTCTGAGATACTATCCTTCATCTTTTCCTTTTCCACAAATTAGTCTCTTCCTCTCCCTCTCTCTCCCTCTCCACGCATATTTTTCCAAATTTGAATAAAGTAAGGTTAAACAGCAGTCCACACAAGGCCAACACAGCCATCTAACAGTCCGACTAAAAGGCACCGGCATTTGCAGTAATATCCTGCATCCATTTTCTCCAACTAAAGCAACATTTTATGATTCGTTTACTGACAGGGTGACCATATTAGGTCACATCTCTGCTTCCTCAAAGCTTTCCAGATGGCAATTACTTGAACACGCTCTTGCTGACTAAAGGTCTAACAAGTTAGTATCTGTAAATTCACAATTTTGGGTATCTGTAAATTCACAATGACATTTTTAATCCAGTAATTTAAAGTCTCAAAAGGGGAATTAGTGTCTCCAGAAAGGTAATAAGAGCTCAAGTGAAGCTTCCATCAGTCAGCAGAGTAGCTGTTGCAGTCCCAGTGTCCGACTGTTTGATTCATACTTCTAGCTGTAGCCTTGATCTGATTATAGAGAAAACTGTATCTTTAATCTTCCTTTCCTTTGTTCTGTTTTCAAAAGAAATTCTCGAAGTCCTTCGTTATACAGCAGTAATTCTGAAAGTCAGTAAGTGCTTTGCTTCTGAAGTTCTCAAACAAAAGCCAGACCACCATAATAAATCTGGCAATACTAAAATTCCTCCATGCCTGCTTTGGACAGCAACATGACAAATTTACTAGCAGAGCAGTAGCTGGCTGAGGTGTTCTTGTCGGAGTCATGTGAAAGAGGTTAAATATGATAACTCCCACTCTGCCAATCCTGGACTGACTGCATTGGGTCACAAGATACAGTAAATGGGATAAGTGAAGGGGTCCTTTGACTGGCTGTGAGGCAGGAGCTACCCTTTTCCATTTTAGGCCAGTTGCTGGTCTCCTTTGAGGCAGCAAATGTTTCAGAAGCATCTGCTGCTAGGCTAGAGCCCAGCACCCTTCCCTAATGCTATGCCTGTGATGCCGCAAAGAGGGAGGCATGGGACCCAGGGGTTCGAAGGTGGTCCTTCCTCAATGCAGCATGCTGAGGTGGTGTTCATGCAGGGGCTGTGTCCAGGTGGACTCCACTGGCATCAATAAAGGCCACGGAACCTAAAGGCTACCTACCACTACAGCTACCCTTTGCTGTAAAAACTGTCTTCCATTCATTTAATTGTTATTGGTTATTGTTTATATATACATATTGTGTCCTTTACTCAAAAAAAAAAAGAATCTCATTGTGAAGCAGTTTTCCTTAGGTACCTTGAGGATAACCAACCCTTAATTAGAACATACTAGAAACAGTACATCTTCATATGCAAATATTGTTTTTTGATAATAGCTAGATTCCACACACCTCTTTTGGATGTGTCCCTTCCATGCAGCGCACTCCAGCCTGGGATCGTGAGAGCTGCTTGCACACCCTAACCAACTATGGGCAGCTGCCAGTGAGCCTGGTGCCTGCCCCACTGGGTGGGGCTGGAGGTGGTACAGCCACACCAGAGGAGCTGCCGGCATGGGGCACTGGCTCCTACAAGCAGCATGCTGCTGCTTTCGCCACTGCGGTTCTCAGCAGAGCTCTGCAGATACCAATTTATCCGTGGCTATCCACATTCATGGATATAAACTGTGTTTGCGCAGGGCTCTGTCTAAACCCTGGGCACAACCACATGGGCAAGTATGTTCCCCTTTCCCTGAAAACCCTCCAACAGTACACCTCCCTAGTGGCAAAAAATATGATGGATCTTAATTGGGAGTCAAATGCCATCTATATTGTAATTTATAAAAAAATTCTCTATTAGCTGCAGAAACTGAAGATGCACACCCTCCCCCTTCCCATATAGAGACTCAATCATATACATCAATTTTTGTCCAAATCCCTCTCCCATCTTTTCATTTGGGTTGTTTCCTTATCTTTTTTCAATAAAAATTGTAGGTCTTAGAAATTAAACCTTTTGTTCCAGCTTGCACCTCAGTCAACTTCTCACATATGGTTAAAGATCTAAACACAGCTGTCATGTATACAGATTTCACAATAAAATGTTTGACTTGTAAATAATAAAAATATGGGATCTTTATATTATTTACATTATTACTTACCTGTTGGATCATTTCAAATCAGGACCCAGGAGCAGCTGTCTGAATTGAGTAGCCTCAGTTCTTACCCACAATGAATAGTCATTTTGATCTTTCTTAGAAATAAATTCCTGATTATTAATGAAAGTAACTAAGAAAGAGGGCCTCTGCAACATGAATAGCTATACTTGGGCTCCACTCTTTGGATTGTCTTTTGCTAACTGAAACGATCACATCTATCAGTGCATAACAATAATGCATACTAGTAATAAGCGAAAGTAGAAAATGCTAGTATAGTCTACCCCATTTTGTAGGCTTATACAGAACTTTAGAGCTAACCTTTTGTTTGTTCCCCTATGAATTTTAATAGTGCATCCTGTCATGTTTTTAATATCTCATGATAGATTATGAAAATTATGAACCAATTTGTCCCAAACCCAGGTACACTGAATTATACCAGATATTAAATACACTGGTAGCACACCAAATACAAAGAAAATTATTAGATATCCCACTGTACAGAGAGGATTAAACATTTTTTATGGTGGACTATGTCTTTTATTGTATACAATATTGTTGTAGCTGTGTCACAGTCCCAGTGTATGAGACACACAAGGTGGGTGAGAACTTTTATTGATCAACTTCTGTTGGTGAGAGAGAGAAGCTTTTGAGAGACAGAGCTTTTCTTCAGATCTGGAAAAGGTACTCAGAGCCCACCTTGCAAGGTCCTAGAGCCTGGGCTCCAGCCTGAATCCAAAAGTCTACACTGCAATTCAACAGCCCCTTCGTCTGAACCCCACGAGCCTGAGTCACCTGGCATGGACCCATGGGTGTCTAATAGCAGTATAAGAGTACCCAGAGTGTCACAGCTAAATAGAAGACTGAACACATAATTTACCATAAGCTGTTAGCACATATTCTAAGGGACATTGCAAGTTGCAGTGTATTTAGCTGCGACACCGAGTGCCTTTCCCAGACCTGGAGAAGAGCGCTGTGTAATCTCAAAAGCTTGTCTCTCTAATCAAAAGAAGTTGGTCCAACAAAAGATATTACCTCACCCACCTTGTCTCTCTAATGTATTTTATTGTAATCTTTACCTAATGTTTCTGATTCAGACGCTCCTCAAGGGAATCCCAGCAATAATTTGGATAGTAAATTGTAACATCAGGACTGAGATTCATTAGAGAGATGGCAGTGAAGAATACACAGCTGCTGTATTGCATTATCCTTGATTCAGGCCAGGGCTTAGACTTCTTCACTTTCCTCCTGCATGTAGTAGTCATGAAATAAAAATGTTTCTTACCAAATATTGAAATGCTACGATGAAGACAAGTCCTTCTCTTAGGTCACTCAGAAGAAAAAGGAACTGACCTTGTAACTTATAACCTTTTAACTTATAACCCACTAGTCCTATCACACAGTCTCCCTGAAACTTTAGACCCCAAAGAACCTTTATATGCATTCACTACAATTTATCTACCCCCCATCCCTATAAAATAGGATGATTTATATTTTACAGTATGTTTAAATTTAAATTCAACCTAAGTAATGCAATAGTGCAAGGACAGTATACATTCATTCCACCTTACTAACTTTCAAAGTTTCATTGTATGAAGAAGTTACACAAACACTTGAAGGTACCTCATTTAGATATCTTCTTCAGAAAGCCATTTAACAAAATTAAGTCATTATTACCACTTTCTGAAGAGAATATTTCAGTCATCTTTGAGTGGCAGTTTGAAGTCAAATATGCAGAAAATCTAACTATATTAGCTTTTCATTAGCAACTCTTGTTTGGACCATAAAGGATCATCAGTACAATGAAAAAAGTTTTCCTTCGCTTATGTTCACAACAATCATTGTGATAACATTCTATCCTGTATTTAGAATTTTTCACCAGTTATCTCATATATAAATTAAACCACATGAAAACTAGGATAGATCACTTAAAGAAATGCTACAGGTCAAATCTTTGAAAATGAATCATAAACTGTCATTGCTGATTAAATTATCTCATAGATATGTATCTTGAAACAGTGTAGGAAACTTCTAGATTCTCTAGGGGAAAAAGAAATCTAAATACTTAATTTATTATTTTCTTTAGATTGTAAGGGTACCTAGAACTACTTGTGTGAGTGTTCTATTATTTCAGTCACAAATCATGACCACCCTGCAGCAAAGTCACAGAACAAACAATCAACAAATAAGTCTTATTAAGCTGAAAAGAGGCTCAACATGGCCAAAATGGTCAGCTGACCCCACTCTAAAAACAGAAGATCATGACTATGAGCATTGTGGTCTTAATTCCAAAAGAAAAGGGTGGAATCCAAACCGGCATATACCCAGGACAATTACAGATTTTCAGCTGCCCCTTGAAATGGTCAAATGCCATCTTCCCCCTAAGGAGGGGAAGGTTAGGCATTTATAGGCATCTGATACATTCCTAGAACATCTGAGCACTTCACGATTCTCCTGTGAGATAAATGATGTATTTTTTTTGTACTGAGCTGCAGATCTTACTCAAAGGCTCCTGGGAAAAGATCACTAAAACTTATTTTTATTGGTGGAATTAAGTGTCAATCAAGGACAAGTGGAACAGCCTCATTACTCTAGTGATGCAGTCTTGAGCAGAGATCATTCACTTTAGCTTCAAGTCAAAGTAAAACCATTAAGGAGCAAGCTAGCCAACTAATGACAAAAGTCAAGAATGGAGTAAGAGTGAGGAGAACCTCACAATCTCAAGACAGACTGTGCTCCCACCAGACTTGAGCAGAATTCATCCTCACTTATCTACACCTGAAGATGCATCAACCCACAACTACCGCTGGGAAAGAGGAAGAAAACATGAAAGAAGACACTTGTCAAAACACCATAACTAGTTCTATACTGTGAATGACCACAAACATATGGTGTCCTTTCGCCTCTCCCTTTTCCCACTGCCCCAAGCCTTTGTGGCCGTTCCTGCACATTAGCCGCAAGCAGGCAAATAGTCCTTTCCCAGACTGGAAGAGAGTGTCCTTCAAGTTGCATAGCCTGCAGCAAGAGCAGCCTCAAGCAAGCATATAGCCCTTCTCTACATGGGGGTTAGGTTTTATATTAGGCTTACAGAATCTTTCATAGAGACCTGGATATGAAGAAATTACTTCATGAAATATAAAAACCTTAAATACAAGTTTGCATTTATTATACAAGTCCATTTGGACTGTCCATCTCCCAAATGAACAAGAATTAGCTGAGAAGTGACACCACAGTCATGCAAGTGACATATTATATACAAGCAACCTGAATAATTGTAGAGACTTAAGAATAGTCTCATCACCCATGGCAGTTCTCGGAGTACTCAGGACTGAGTGTCACCTTGTTACCTAGGGAGACTTGCTTGTAATTTTACACTGAGTTAACAGAGGCATAACATACAAATCATTGGAGGTGATAGTACTACTATACTCTGTGCTGGCTAGGCCTCTGCTGAAGTACTGTGTCCAATTTTGGTCACCAATGTACAGAAAGGATGTAGAGAAACTGGAAAGGATCCAGAGGTGAGCAACAAAGATAAGCAAAGAGATGAAATGCAAGCCATATGAACAAAGGCTGAAGGAACTGGGTATGTTTAGTTTGGAAAAGAGACTGAGGGAGGACATGATGATAGCTGTCTTCAGATACTTGAAAGGCTGCCACAAAAAAGGTGGAGAAAAGTTGTTCTCTCTTGCCACAGAGGGCAGGACAATAGTCAATGGGTTCAAACTACAGCACAGCAGATTTAGATTACATCTCAGGAAAAAACTAACTGTCAGAACAGTAGGACAATGGAACAGACTACTTCACTGGAAGTTTTCAAAAGGCGGCTGGATATCCATTCATCTTGGATGGTTCAGACCCAACAAATCCTGGATCTTGGTAGAGGGTTATATTAGATGACCCTTGCGGTCTCTTCTAACCCTTATGATTCTATTCTATGGTCAAAACAATCACTGCTGGACTATGCCAGCCCTTACTTTTCCTTTCTAGTTAATAGATATACCCCAGTCCCCAAGCCCCTTTGAAGTGTTCACCTGTAGCCACTGAACACTCAGAGAAATACCAGACCTGCTGTTTCCCAAGGGAACACTGTACATGCCAGCTTCAATAACTCAACTCAGGATAAGCACTTAACTTAATATCACAGCACTTGCATAAATTTATTGATTCATAGATATCAAGGTCAGAAGGACCATTATGATCATCTAGTCCAACCTCCTGCACAACACAGGACACAGAATCTCACCCACCCACTTCTGCGAAAAACCTCTCATCCAAGTCCTCAAATCGTGGTTTAAAGACTTCAAGTAGCAGAGAATCCTCCAGCAAGTGACCCGTGCCCCATGCTACAGAGGAAGGCGAAAAACCTCCAGGGCCTCTTCCAGTCTGCCCTGGAGGAAAATTGCTTCCCGACCCCAAATATGGTGATCAGCTAAACCCTGAGCATATGGGCAAGATTCACCAGCCAGATACCCAGGAAAGAATTTTCTGTAGTAACTCAGATCCCACCCCATCTAACATCCCATCACAGGCCATTTGGCCTATTTACCATGAATAGTTAAAGATCAATTAATTGCCAAAATCATGTTATCCCATCATACCATCTCCTCCATAAACTTATCTAGTCTAATCTTAAAACCAGATAGGTCTTTTGCCCCCACTGCTTCCCTTGGAAGGCTATTCCAAAACTTCACTCCTCTGATGGTTAGAAACCTTTGTCTAATTTCAAGTCTAAACTTCCCAATGACCAGTTTATATCCATTTGTTCTTGTGTCCACATTGGTACTGAGCTTAAATAATTCCTCTCCCTCTCCATTATTTATCCCTCTGGTATATTTATAGAGAGCAATCATATCTCCCCTCGGCCTTCTTTTGGTTAGGCTAAACAAGCCAAGCTCTTTGAGTCTCCCTTCATAAGACAGGTTTTCCATTCCTCGGATCATCCTAGTAGCCCTTCTCTGTACCTGTTCCAGTTTGAATTCATCCTTCTTAAACATGGGAGACCAGAACTGCACACAGTATTCCAAGTGAGGTCTCACCAGTGCCTTGTATAACGGTACTAAAACCTTCCTATCTCTACTGGAAATATCTCGCCTGATGCGTCCCAAGACCGCATTAGCTTTTTTCACGGCCATATCACATTGACAGCTCACAGTCATCCTATGATCAACCAATACTCCAACGTCCTTCTCCTCCTCTGTTACTTCTAATTGATCCGTCCCCAGCTTATAACTAAAATTCTTGTTATTAATACCTAAATGCATAACCTTACACTTCACTATTAAATTTCATCCTATTACTATTACTCCAGTTTACAAGGTCATCCAAATCTTCCTGTATGATATCCCGGTCTCTCTCTAAATTGGCAATACCTCCCAGCTTTGTATCCTCCACAAACTTTACTAGCACACTCCCACTTTTTGTGCCGAGGTCAGTAACAAAAAGATTAAATAACACTGGTCCCAAAAGTGATCCCTAAGGAACACCACTAATAACCTCCCTCCAGCCTGACAGTTCACCTTTCAGGAGGACCCGCTGTAGTCTCCCTGTTAACCAATTCCTTATCCACCTTTCAATTTTCATATTGATCCCCATCTTTTCCAATATAACTAATAATTCTCCAGGTGGCACTGTATCAAATGCCTTACTGAAATCTAGGTAAATTAGATCCACTGTGTTTCCTTTGTTTAAAAAAATTTGTTACTTTCTCAAAGAAGGAGATCACGTTGGTTTGGCACGATCTACCTTTTGTAAAACCATGTTGTATTTTGTCCAATTTACCATTGACCTCAATGTCCTTAACTACTTTCTCCTTCAAAATTTTTTCCAAGACCTTGCATACTACAGATGTCAAACTAACAGGCCTGTAGTTACCCGGATCACTTTTTTTTCCCTTTCTTAAAAATAGGAACTATGTTAGCAATCCTCCAACCATACGGTACAACCCCTGAGTTTACAGATTGATTAAAAACTCTTGCTAATGGGCTTGCGATTTCATGTGCCAATTCCTTTAATATTCTTGAATGAAGATTATCTGGGTCCCCCAATTTAGTCCCATTAAGCTGTTTGAGGTAGAAGCGAAACTCCTTGGATATTAGGAAAAACTTTTTCACTAAGAGGGTGGTGAAACACTGGAATGCGTTACCTAGGGAGGTGGTAGAATCTCCTTCCTTAGAGGTTTTTAAGGTCAGGCTTGACAAAGCCCTGGCTGGGATGATTTAACTGGGAATTGGTCCTGCTTTGAGCAGGGGGTTGGACTAGATGACCTTCTGGGGTCCCTTCCAACCCTGATATTCTATGATTCTATGATTCAGATATGGTAATATCTACCTCCATATCCTCATTCCCATTAGTCATGCTACCATTATCCCGAAGATCCTCTTTAGCCTCATTAAAGACTAAGGCAATCAAGAGAAATCAAGCATAAGTTTATTACTAAAGATTCAACATAAGAGATAGTGAGTAAGGATAATGGAAACAGAAGGGTTACATATATAAAACAAAATCATACCATACTTTCTAGAGACTAACTTAACAGGCTAACCTCTATGCTAAGTCAGTCTTTTGTACTGTCTTCTATCAATGTTGGCAGAGATCCCTTTTTCATTAATGTAAACACGCTGTTTACTTCCTAAGAGGAAAACTAAAGGTGTGTCTTTTTGCCTTCTATTTATATCCCCAAACTTAATTGTCTGTACCCTGAGTCAGGATAACCCCTGGCTTATTTTCCAGTGTGCTGCTGCCCCATTTATTTCACATCCCATTGACTTCACATATAGATATTGAAGCCGCTGTGTTAACTCACAATGCTTTGCGTACATGTTGACAGAGAGGTGAAGTAGTATCTTTTGTCTCTCAGAAAATCTGTCAACTCTGCCTTGATATAGACTAACCCCTTCCCCCAATTTTCAGTATACGTGTCTCCTTACATAGTATCTGTACATAAATTTTACAACAATATTAACAACCACTGTAATTCTGGCTTTCATTTAAGACCTCACATGATATTATTTGTTGAACCAGAATGTATACACCAGGATCAAGATACTGTTAACACCATTGCCAGTTGGCATTGAGGGGTCCATGGGTCACATCACCATTAATTTTTTCAAATTTCTTTGTTAATTCTGCATCCTCATTTAAATTATGGCAGCATCTCGGAACATCAGTAAAGGATCAGTTACCTTACATACAAGGCACCACAAAGACAAGCATCAAAGAAGACGGTCTCTGCTGCAGACAGCTTACAATATATATCTCAGACAGGACTCAGCAGGTGGATGGAAAGAGACAGATAGCATCAATTTATTTACAGTAGTGCTCCAAATGAACAGGAAGATTTGAAGCTAGTTTAAAGTTATCTAGTCTCTCCAATCCATAATGTTGCTAAAATCATGGATTGAAGAGAGAGACTGGATTTCTGGCTTATTACAACAATCTATAACCCATTAACAACCCATCCAGATGTTTTTTTCTCCCCTCCCTTACTTTCCTCCCTATCAATAGAGGGGTGTTAACTTTACCTTGAATGTCCCTTGAAATGTGTGTTAACTATTTATGCTAAACAATCTGTTCCATCTTGCATTGAGCTGTGACACTCTTGAATTAGCTTCCCAGACCTAAAGAGCAGGTCTTTGTAAGCTCGAAAGCTTCTCTCTCACACCAACAGAAGTTGGTCCAATAAAAGATATTACCTCACCTGCCTTGTCTCTCTAATATCCTAGTCTACAACACTACATACAAGCAAGACTGTCAAAATTAATACTAATATAGTTTTATAACAGACAGTACATGCACATGAACAAGCAAACACAATGGACACAATGCAGCATAACCCACTGGATAAGCAATACAGTCCTCTTTGCCATTCAGTAGACCTTTTTGACACCATTTCCTGAACTGAATTTCACAAGATATACTCTGACTTTGCTGAAAAAAAGTCATCTCAGCATGGATCTGATGCAGGTGGGGAAGACTGATAAAAAGGCGAGGATCAATGTTGCTTGAAAATTTAAAGGATGAATGAATGGTGCTCAGAAACTTGTCTGAAAGTATTAAATTAAAAACTGACCTAGAATTAATGGAACACTTGCATAGTTTAGTCAGGCCACCACATACTAGTTAAAATGAACACTGACCCCAGTATATTTCTCCAGTGCTTTAATTGCATGAAGCATACAGATAAAGACAGTGTTACATCTGTCAACTTTTATTTATAAATAAATGTAATGTAGTGGTTTTTTTTTTTTTACTTTTGTTGAGTTTCTCTCCTTGTGCATTCTTGAGGCCATGAAGAGACCGAATATCTCTGCCATCTTAAAGATGAATTAGGCAGTGCTCTGAAACTGTGTCTTTTCTCGGTTTTGAAGGAAAGGATTTTCAGCATTCCTCAAAATAACTTTGACAAATTAACTTGAGCTATACGATTACCTGACATACTCAGAATAAGCCAAAGATTTTTCAGTATGTCAAAATTTTCAGAATTTTAACCATCACTGAGAGCACAGGGCAACTAGAGTTCTCCCTTCTCTACTTTTTGTCTTCCTATGCTCTCTACCTTTCTTCATTCTACTCAATGTCAGAAAGGCCAAGACACCACAGACCACTTCCTCTGAGAAATAAATGAGGTTTCAAACCAATGGAGCATTTCTGCTATGAATAGCAATACATTTTTATATAGCACCGTACATGTCCCTTAAAGAGAATAATTTTGGTGTTGTATGTGGATTTTCTTAGACTAGTCCTCCTTATAAATTATAAGATCTCTTTTGTATGGGGGAGGGGGTGCGGAGTTGAGGGTTATCCTTTAAAAGGGTGTGGTCTATTTCTCTGGAGCTCTTTAGATTTCACAACTGAAGGTGAGCTGCAAAGGGAAAGTCATTGGAGATCAACCCCCCCCGGCACTACCTTATACAGAAGACTGGTCCTGATTGTTCTTCGGTCAAATAGCTTCACTGGCAAACAGCTTCATTCCGATATCCAGGAAAAAATCTTTCACCACCTCTTGATGCTGTCTACTCCATGAAGCTCCACCTCGAGTAACTGAATGCATCTGCTAGGGTAATTGTTACTGCAGGCTTACGGCATTAAGGGAGGTCATACTGGACATTGCTCAAGTCTAAACGTCGAGGCTTCTCAGAAAACTAACATGTGAAAGAAAAACTAAGGAAAGTTGGGACAAAATTTTACCCCATGTTCTAGTCAAATAACTCTTGTACAGTTAAATCCATTGGACAGCAAATGAGAATTTTTCCTCAAATTCATTTGTGTTCATTTCATGGATTTAAGAAGAATCTGGCACATCCTATCAAGTGCAACTGGGATGACCTGGTTTTTATCCCTCTCCTCAAGAGGAGGAAAAAAAGTGTCTAACTGATTTACAAAATCCAGCAGCCTTAAGACTCAATCATTATCCTACAACTAATCCAAAGAGAATTCTACAACTACAGACAGCATCTCCTGAAACATAATAGATAATCTAAAAACAATCAGATTGTAGAATTTACCCATCCAAATACCTTGGCAGATCCAACTTTTCCCAATATTTCTCTTTTGAAATTTCTGTTATTTGCTTTACTTTAACAATCAGTTTAAGCAGTTTACATTGAACTAGTTGAGTTCAATATTATTTAATCAAAAAGATATTTTGAAGCAGTCTTACAGTCACATGACTTTTTGGGGGAGAAAGTGGGGGGGGGGGAATGAAGATCCTAAAGATAAAGAGTAACTATTTGTGCACTTAAAATGAAGACAACAAGTGCACAAACTGCCATTTATTAGAAACAGTAATTTCATAAGCAAAAGAATAAGGAGGTTGCTTTTTAGAAGCTACTCAAGTTACAAAAAAAATAAGAACTTTCTTTGTATATTCATTATTTTATTTTGCTCACCAATACCTGCTGAATGTTGTCACAAACTACAAGAAATTATATTCTCTTTCAATTCATTCCCAAAGGGTATAAACTATTACTGAAGTGAAGCTTCAGAAACACTTCGAAATTGCTATTTTAGCCTGGAAATCTTTCAGAAGAACTAATTAGAATTTATTCAAGCATTCTATTTGTTTATTAAGGTATTCTATTAGTTTTGAAATCCTGAAACAAAAACAATCAGGGTATGAATTGATTTCCAAACACATTTCTTTTACATAAAGGTGATCTAAATAATCCACAACTGATTTTCGTTTCAACTGATAAACACTCCCCCATACAAAAAAATTAATAAAAATAAATAAAGCGTTTATCCAGTAAACACCAGAAAAACACCAGAAATGGTTACTTGTATTTAAGGGCTTGTGTTCATGAAGCAGTAATGCGAACTATGGGGGTGGGACTTCTAAGGCACACTAACGTGCTAATTGGTCTGTGTAGACCCTGCTGGCATGCACTAAAAATTCCCTGGTGCATTGTAACACAGTACTGTTTGAACAAGGGCTATGTTAAAATGCATTAGCAAACATTGTGAACAGATTTCTCATTACAAGAGGGAGCCTGGAACTTTCCCCTTCCCCTGATTTTTGGAAACCTACATAAAAGTCAAAACTTGCTAAAAAATAAACCCTGAAAAATGAATAAACCTTGAAAAACAGAAGCCTTGTCCATAACTTAAGACCATCATTTATGCGCACCTCATATTTCAATTAAAAGGTAATACCGAACATCCTATAATGCTGCAAAGTTGTCCAATTATTAAATGTTCAGTGTGCCATATCTGAAGTCTGTATAATTCCTCTTCAGTAAAGACCTACCTGTGGACTGTGTCCCACCATGTATGTGAGAAATCAAAATTTCTTCACACACAAAGATATTTTAAATCCCCAATTTCTACTTTACTAGAATATGAAGATCTTAACAATTACTGCTGACGGTAAAAAAAAAGGGCCATTTACCCTACAGAGGAAGGTAGGGTCAGGCCAATCATATGTTATAGTCAGGATGTATGTTTAATGCACCTCTCTCTGCCCTGACTCCTTCTGTGGCCTTGAACACAAGGTACCTGAGCCAAAGCCACTGAAATAACGGAAAAAAATTCCCAATTGACTTCAATGGATGATGAATCAGGAGGAGAGATACTGTCACTTTGCTCCCTTTTCCCTTCTTGCAAGCACATGGTGAGATTTACTTACCTTATTAAAATGAATTTCAAGATCCAAAGCTCAAGGTACTACTACTAGCATAAATGAACTAATCCATTAAGCAAGAATGTGCAATATATTTTTCAAATGTGTCATACAGAATTTGCACAAAAAAATACCCCGAAGTACCCACAGCACAAAACTGCAGAATTTCTAAATGTTTCCTTTGATATATGAAATGATTTAAAGCTCAGTTATGGAAACCAGAAAATGGGAAGCCTCAATGAAAAAGAAAACGGTGTACAAAATAGAGAGAAGTGTACAAAAAGACTTGAGCACCTGCAAAGCTAGGAAAAGAGGAAAGTTATACGTACAATGTAAACACAAGTTGTTTACATTCTTAATCATTATTTTCCTTGTCATTCTGTATTTTGTAAGAATACACTAAAAGCCAGAATTCTGCCCTCAAGATGCATACATACAAGACCTACCGACTTCAGTGGGAGTTATATGCATGTATCTGAAAGGAGAGTTTGGCCCTTGGATCTCAGTTCTCAAAATTTCCTATAATTAATTCCCCTTAACACATTTCTCGTCCCCCCCCATTCTAGCATTAACTGAACACAGTAAGAAACGTATGTGCCTATGCTGACTTCCCATAAACAGAAGTCATGTTCAGCATCACAGAAACTATGCTTTGAAATTGTATTCTACCCTAGCATTTTCTCAACTTATGTTTGTCAGTGAGAACACATTACAACGAAATACATATGTTAGCTAATATCACTGTATTATACTTTTATAACCGCTGTTGAAAAAGTAATTTTACTGTATAACAGGAGTGAAATGTGTGACATGCAAGTTGGTGGGTGGGTGGGTGCAATGAGGATGTTCTAGGTTTTGATACACTGATTAATCCAGCATCTCTAAAGAATATGTTCAAATCAGAACTCTGATCACATTAAAAGGATTATTAATCTCATCCCCAGGGGACAATATGTGTATACAACAGATTCATCAAAATCTAGCACTTTGTTTTAGAGACTCATTGACCTACAATGCTCCCTTTACTGCAGTCAGAATAGAAGTACATTGCTTCAGCTACATACGACAGTTTGTGCAGATCTGCCTATTCTATGACTGCTTCTAGCCATCACTTAAGTCAAACATTTCTGTGGCGAAGGAAGTGACATGTCAGATATTCATGCTCAACCTCCAGCTCAGGCACAGATCTCCTAACATCACATTTGCTCTATTACATAGGGGACAGAGAACACTGGATACAGCTACTGTACCATCACACACAGACCAAATCAAAACCAACATGAACTTAGATACAATAAAGTTATTTTAAAAAGATCCAACATGAAAGTGAATACAAGTAGCCTCAATTATTTTATTAAGCTAGCAATATGGCTGTGCCTAGGAAGTCACTCATTTTGGGACTTCATGGTGACAGCAGTTTCTTCCTAACAGTAGAGGGCTCCAACCCTAAAGCTCTTTATAATCCATACCTATGCAGAGTCCAAATAATCTTGATAAATGCTGACATATTAATTAGAATTCCTGCAGTTCTAAGAAGTTCATACCAAGAAAGAAAAAAGATGAGTGGATAAATCAGTAAAATATTACTCTTTGAGACAGGCAACTTTGGCCAAAAAATGAACACTGTAAAAACAAGCAAGGGGAACAATACAGTTCTTCAAAAATTGCTCAATTAAGCAAGCAATTTTATCTGTGTGTAATATCAAAGTCAAAGTAATTTTATGGTATGGGATTAAAAAAAGGTTTTTCCATGAAAGCCTGATTAAACAAACATTAACTGTGTCTGTTATGACGTTATTTAATTTATAAGTAACTTGATCTAGTATCTAAAAGCCTGGCCTTGAGCTTTTACTGACCAAAAACTCTTAACACATATTCAGTTTAAAATTTCAATTAATTAAATCTACTACAAACTGGTATAAAACATGTTTTCTAAAGTAAATGTTTTGAAAGCTACTGTCTTCTTTAGGTTAAACTATATTGGAATAATTAGTATACTTCAAAACAGAGCTAAGTAAATTAGAGAAAAAACACAAGCAGACAACTAGCAGACCAAAATGCTACTGGAACAGACAGACATGCTGGAGTTAACCTGTTTCAATTGAGTAGGGTAACTGAAACACACACATAGTAACACAGTGATACTCAGACCTCAGTGATTCAGGAACCAAATTACTGATCAACATTACCCAAAAGAGCCACAGTATGTGAATTCATGGTTTCATTTACTATATATTTCTCAGCAAAATGACAGACCACATATTCTACAATTTGTTAACCACATAGTAAAAGCATCCTGATTGGTTAAATAACTTAGATTGAAACACCGTGTGATTTAATTATTAACCAATATCACATGCTGCAAAGAGCCGCAGGAGACACATTAAACAGCCACTTGCGGCTCATGAGCCTCAGGATGTTTAACCTATTGATACTCATCATAATCTACAAGTAAACAATTTTTGCTACTCTGTGATGAGACGCAGGACCATAACACTATATTAACTGAACATTTTGCAAAGTGCTTTAACATGGCTCAGGCTAGCGTTGACAGGGTTAGCTGCATTCAGTTTAGAAGTTATAGCCTAAGTAGGGACATATGCTAAAGTATGGTTACTGAATTCCGTTTCAACAGAGTTTTGCCTCATCTTCATTGGAGAAATAAGCTGTGCTTAAACAGACCTAAAAGCCTCACTTTAAAGGTCTAAGGTAGAAGGCACCAGGCATAGAGTTCTATCATCAATCAAAAACCAAGGTGGCAGGGTAAACTATCCTCAGAATACAAAGAAATTGTTTTACCTTTAGATGTGTGACACGAGGGTTTTAGAAAAGAATATTCAATAAACCATTACTTTTTTACACTACTTATTCTCTGGGAGGCACCCATTAAAGAGCTATACTTCATTTTACATATAATAATGAGATTTTTTTTTTATTAAAAATGAAAATACTGAAAAGTCAGAGCCAAAAGTGATTTTGTGCCACATAATCAGAACACTGCTAAGACTAATTGGGGAAGCATCTCATATCAGAAGATAGAAGCTATACAGCAATCTTAGAAATCCACAGTGAAGTGTGGGGTTCACTGCCTTAAGTAGCATTTTGCCAGTAGCATAACAGCACACATACAGTGAAGATTCTTTAAAAAAGATCTCTCCACAAATGAGCTAAAACCAGGTATAAAAACTCCAACTACTTTCTTCCTGACAGAATGACATCAAAAAGGTTTTCAAAAGGTTCCACATAACCCACAGATGCTTCAGGGGTGCAATTTTGAAAGAATTGTAGAATACCTGTAATTTGCCCCCATGCTATTTTTTTATTCACCAAGTTCAAGAGAAGAATGGGTTTTTATAAATGCCTAAACTGAACTTTATAGAGAAAACAGAAACCCTAACTGGAGCAGGCATTAAGTATACTATGTTATTCTTTACTAAAAGAGACTGATTTTTCTATTTGTATAAACAGAGATGATATTTTGGTATTTGATGTGAAATGAAAGCAGCTATCACATTTATTTCCTGCTTTAATGATTAAAAACCTGTGAACACATTTTGGTACTTCAAAAATCTGTTGCAAGAATACATTCAAAAGCCACTTTGCCTTGAGCATGGTTGAGTAAAGATGCCCTGTTAAAAAAGCATATTGAACATTAAAACCGGTAAAATACTGAAAAAAAAAATCTGTGGAGCCAGGCCAGTAAATTGATACACTGCAGACAAAAACTTGCTAGGATAACAGTGAATAAATCTTTCAAATGCCAGTTACCAACTCGAACTGTACTACGGATTTGTCTGCACTGCATTTGTTTCCTAACTTTACTTATTTCAATTGCCATGATACTGGCTTCTAATTCCATTCTCCAATGTTTTCCATTAGACTGATTTCTAGTGCCTGAAGATGATCAATGCTGATTACTGGAATACATAGTCAACGACCTTTTCCAATTCCCTTAAGCTGAAAAGAAAGTTTGCATAAACAACTATTAGAACTAGTCTAGATCCAGTCTTCTCTAATGTTCTGAATCTCTTCAGAACTGAACATATAAAATATCTGAAAGCAAATAACTTCTATTCCACTGTCTACTTCTCCCATGTTCCTCCATCTCCCACTCTTATGGGTGGGTAGTGATCGATCCATCACAGATTGATTTATCGCGTCTCGTCTAGATGCAATAAATCGATCCTCGATCGCTCCCTGTTGACTCCAGAACTCCAGCTCGCGAGAGGCAGAAGCAGAATCGACGGGGGAGCGGCAGTGGCCAACTCGCCGCCGTCCTCATGGCCAGGTAAGTTGACCTAAGATACGCCGACTTCACTTATGCTATTCGCGTAGCTGAAGTTGCGTATCTTAGGTCAACCCCCCCCAAGTGTAGACCAGGGCTAGGTTTTCATTTTTTTCTTCTACAGGTAAAATCACCACCTTTTACATTCCTAGAGATTTAAATAGTGCTTTTATAATTGTTGCATCCCTTAATTTCTTTTTCTCATTGTTACTCAAAATAAGCTAGGATCTTTCTTTTAGACATTGGGTTGCAGTTGATGTACTTAATTGTGTTCTACAACTTCAATTATCACAGTTCTCTCTAATAATCAAAGGAGAAAAATAGGTGCGACAGCCAGTCTGACATTATACTTTACAAGCCACCAAACAGCAAACATTCTTTAATCCTGTGTAGAACTACAAAAATAAAAAAGTCTTAGCCAGAAAATAATTAGCAGCACATCGTACTTATTCCCACAACAGTTTACGCAGTCTATTTTCATTACAAAATAGATGTAAATTTTCTGATGCAACTGCTAACCACATGAGCTCTGTGTATGCAATGGGGTATTTGGATGCCAAAGTCCTAGCACCATAGGTTTAACATCTATCATATACTTAAAGTGACAGCCAATTAAAATATTGAAACAAAAAAAAAAAACAAATGACATTTATAGTCTTGCATTACTAAAACTTTAGGTAATAAAAGCTGAACACTGCACGTTGTGAGCTGGCTGGAATGGACACACTAGGGAGAGAAATGGGTCTCTGATCAATGTCCATACTATGCAGACATCTAGCTTTCCTACACAGGAAGCTGACAGACAAGATGGGCTGAAGACCCCTAGACTTGGCTAAGTTCAGGGACCATGTAAAGGAAGGAGGCTGCAGAAGGGGACCTTTCAAGAAGAGAACTAAAAAAGGAAGAGAGCAGGAACATAGGAGGTACTGGAAGTGCTTGAGCAGAAAATGGGAAATACAACCGGTTCCGCCAAATGTCTAGACAAACCAATAATCTGAACAACATAAATAACAGCACAAGCTACACAAGTTGTTTTGGCAAACTTACTTTCATGATGGTTGTCATATTGCCTAGACAACCCATAATTGTCTTCAATGTAGCCCATTGCATTTATTAACTTTGAGACTCTGCTACATGCATACTTTCATCCATTCTCATCCTGCTTCCTTGAAAAAAATTCAGACCACTTCACCCAGAATTAAGGCAATAACTTTTAAAACATGGCTCACACCTCCAGAAGGGCAATGGGTCAACTGAAAGAAGAGTTACCAAGAACAATGAAAATTTGGTTCTCCTCTGCACATTCTTGAAGCTAACCAAGTTAACAATTTATAGAAAGTAATCAAAAATTAATTTCTATGCAATGTATAGTGTACTGTATTTTAAGAAGCCATGCATAATGAAATTTCTTGTAAGGAACATCTGAAGTCTGAAGTGTAAGAACAGAATTTTAATAGCCATAGTTCTGGATAAGTAGGCTCCTACCAAATTCACAGCTGTGAAAGATGCATCATGGACATTGAAATCTGGTCTCCTCTGTGAAATCTGGTCTTTTGTGTACTTTTACCACACAGTAAAATCCAATGCCATTATATGCATAGTTACAGGTTCCAGATGTGATTATTAGCTTGTTTCAATATAAAGAAAGGTCATGAACTTGACAAGATTTATTGATTGACACTTGACAGCAGCAAACACTCAGGGCTCAACTCACTGATTGGTAGATATAGGTATCCAGGGTTGTTTTGTAGCATAGTGATTTCAACAGATAATTTCACTTGTCTTCCAGTAGGTTATTTTAAAATGAGCGTCCAAAGTAAATCGAAAACCTCTACAATCATTACTGCAGCGGATCATATGAAAGAATCTGGAAGCCAAATTCCATGTACTGATGGTGACAAACTGTTTTGTGCAAGCTACAACGTTTTGCTGGATCGCACACGGCGAGCAATGATTCAATGCCACTTAGACTCAGAAAGCCATCAAAACAGAAAGGGTTGCAGATAGTGCACTGCTGGGAAACAAAATGAATCCTCTACCTCTCCCCCCCTCAGCCTCCCCCGCCCCAAAAACCCCAACCACCCCAACTTATTCTCTTTTTAAAGAGAATGACCAAGAGCTGTCATTTAGCTAAAACGGAACTCGTGGATGCATTTGCAAGTGCTAATATACTGCTGGAAAAACCTAATCACCCAAAGCTGTGCAAATTCATTCAATGGAACGTGCGAAAAAGGAGTTGGTTACCATGTGCAAATAATCTATGACAGAACTACCTTCCAAAGGTTTCTGTGAAGGTGCAAGTTTGATAAAGTTGATAAACTGCTCAGCTACATTAAAAAGATCGTTAAACACTGCCATAGCTGTATCTTTGATACAGGCAATACATTGCAAGTAAGACTGAAATGGGGGAACAAAAAATTGCATTTCCCCCAGAGCCAGTAATTACTTGTTGGACTTCCTGGTTTTGGGCTGTACAATACCAGTTTTAATAGAACTTTCAACCCTTCTAAACAATGAGCTGAATGAGGAAATTCAGTTTGTCGTCAAGAATGCCAGAGGACTGATGGACTTAAGTTGGTTTGAATCTTGACATGTCACAGTCCACAAAGCTTACAACAAAGTAATGGATGTACTGTTCTGGGCTGAACAGTCAAACAAAAATCACTCTGATAACGTTGAGTTAAATGCCAGTGCTCAGTAGGTGTTTTCTTGCATGGCAAAGAAGCTCAGACAATATTACTGCTGTAGGGAACAGTCAAGCTACGTAGGAAAAAAAATCAGATCAAAAGGTTTCCAACAAGTTGCAGCAAGGTTCCTAAAAGCTGTGCATATTTTTGACCCTGCACAAATGCACCTGTTGATGGTGGATTTAACATCTCAATGCAATTCCTGGCTTTGACAAGAATTGTAGGCTGGAGATTCCTGCTTACAAAAATTTTGCCAATGAAACGGAATGTACTTTGTCTGAGCTACAGTTTTGGAAGTCAGTGGAAGACGGAATCCCCCACCTCGCAAGGCTAGCTTGTGCTGTCTGACAATTCCAATGAATTCCATGGATTCAGAGAGAGCAGTGTCTAATCATGGACAAGTGTTTTCAGCGCAGAAACAGGGAATGAAGACAGACAGTTGCAGGATGGAAAAGGAGCACTCGTGGCACCGTAGAGACTAACAAATTTATTTGAGCATAAGCTTTCGTGAGCTACAGCTCACTTCATCGGATGCATTCAGTGGAAAATACAGTGGGGAGATTTATATACATAGAGAACACGAAACAAAGAGTTCCCAGAAGTCACCTACTACAGGACAGGCCTAACAAAGAAAATAACAGAACGCCACTAGCCGTCACCTTCAGCCCCCAACTAAAACCCCTCCAACGCATTATTAAGGATCTACAACCTATCCTGAAGGATGACCCAACACTCTCACAAATCTTGGGAGACAGGCCAGTCCTTGCCTACAGACAGCCCCCCAACCTGAAGCAAATACTCACCACCAACCACATACCACACAACAGAACCACTAACCCAGGAACCTATCCTTGCAACAAAGCCTGTTGCCAACTGTGCCCACATATCTATTCAGGGGACACCATCACAGGGCCTAATAACATCAGCCACACTATCAGAGGCTCGTTCACCTGCACATCCACCAATGTGATATATGCCATCATGTGCCAGCAATGCCCCTCTGCCATGTACATTGGTCAAACTGGACAGTCTCTATGTAAAAGAATAAATGGACACAAATCAGATATCAAGAATTATAACATTCAAAAACCAGTTGGAGAACACTTCAATCTCTCTGGTCACGCGATTACAGGCATGAAAATTGTGATATTACAACAGAAAAACTTCAATCCAGACTCCAGCGAGAGACTGTTGAATTGGAATTCATTTGCAAATTGGATACAATTAACTTAGGCTTGAATAGAGATTGGGAGTGGCTAAGTCATTATGCAAGGTAACCTATTTCCCCTTGTTTTTTCCTACCCCCCCCCCCCCGACATTCTTCTTAAACCCTGGATTTGTGCTGGAAATGGCCCATCTTGATTATCATACACATTGTAAGGAGAGTGGTCACTTTAGATAAGCTATTACCAGCAGGAGAGTGGGGTGGGGGGAGGTATTTTTTCATGCTGTGTGTGTATAAAAAGATCTCCTACACTTTCCACAGTATGCATCCAATGAAGTGAGCTGTAGCTCACGGAAGCTCATGCTCAAATAAATTGGTTAGTCTCTAAGGTGCCACAAGTACTCCTTTTCTTTTTACCGTACACACTGTAAGGAGAGTGATCACTTAAGATGAGCTAATACCAGCGGGGGGGGCAGGGGAGGAGGGAGGGAGAACCTTTTGTAGTGATAATCAAAGCGGGCCATTTCTAGCAGGTCACAAAAACGTCTGTGGAACAGCGGGGGGCGGCGGATGGGATATAAACATGGGGAAATAGTTTTACTTTGTGTAATGACCCATCCACTCCCAGTCTCTATTCAAGCTTAAGTTAATTGTATCCAGTTTGCAAATTAATTCCAATTCAGCAGTCTCTCGTTGGAGCCTGGTTTTGAAGTTTTTTGTTGAAGAATTGCCACTTTTAGGTCTCTAATCGAGTGACTAGAGAGATTGAAGTGTTCTCCAACTGGTTTTTGAATGTTATAATTCTTGACGTCTGATTTGTGTCCATTTATTCTTTTACATAGAGACTGTCCAGTTTGACCAATGTACTTGGCAGAGGGGCATTGCTGGCACATGATGGCATATATCACATTGGTAGATGTGCAGGTGAACGAGCCTCTGATAGTGTGGCTGATGTTATTAGGCCCTATGATGCCCTGAATAAATGTGGGCACAGTTGGCAATAGGCTTTGTTGCAGAGATAGGTTCCTTGGTTAGTGGTTCTGTTATGTGGTGTGTGGTTGGTGGTGAGTATTTGCTTCAGGTTGGGGGGCTGTCTGTAAGCAAGGACTGGCCTGTCTCCCAAGATCTGTGAGAGTGATGGGTTGTCCTTCAGGATAGGTTGTGGATCCTTGATGATGTGTTGGAAAGGTTTTAGTTGGGGGCTGAAGGTGATGGCTAGTGGCAGTCTGTTATTTTCTTTCCTGGGCCTGTCCTGTAGTAGATGACTTCTAGGTACTCTTCTGGCTCTGTCAATCTGTTTCTTCACTTCAGCAGGTGGGTACTGTAGTTGTAAGAATGCTTGACAGAGATCTTGTAGGTGTTTGTCTCTGTCTGAGGGGTTGAAGCAAATGTGATTGTATCGTAGAGCTTGGCTGTAGACAATGGATCATGTGGTGTGGTCAGGGTGAAAGCTGGAGGCATGTAGGTAGGAATAGTGGTCAACAGGTTTCCGGTATTGGGTGGTGTTTATGTGACCATCGCTTACTAGTACCATTGTGTCCAGGAAGTGGATCTCTTGTGTGGACTGGTCCAGGCTGAGGTTGATGGTGGGATGGAAATTGTTGAAATCATGGTGGAATTCCTCAAGGGCTTCTTTTCCATGGGTTCAGATGATGACGTCATCAATGTAGCTCAAACAGAGTAGGGGCATTAGGGGACGAGAGCTGAGGAAGCGTTATTCTAAGTCAGCCATAAAAATGTTGGCATACTGTGGGGACCCACAGCAGTGCTGCTGATTTGAAGGTATACATTGTCCCCAAATGTGAAATAGTTATGAGTGAGGACAAAGTCAAAGTTCAGCCACCAGGTTTGCTGTGACATTACCAAGGATACTGTTCCTGACGGCTTGTAGTCCATCTGTGTGTGGAATGTTGGTGTAGAGGGCTTCTACATCCATAATGGCTAGGATGGTGTTTTTAGGAAGATCACCGATGGATTGTAGTTTCCTCAGGAAGTCAGTGGTGTCTCGAAGATAGCTGGGAGTGCTGGTAGCGTAGGTCCTGAGGAGGGAGTCTACATAGCCAGACAATCCTGCTGTCAGGGTGCCAATGCCTGAGATGATGGGGTGTCCAGGATTTCCAGGTTTATGGATCTTGGGTAGCAGATAGAATGCCCCAGGTCAGGGTTCCACGAGTGTGTCTGTGTGGATTTGTTCTTGTGCTTTTTCAGGGAGTTTCTTGAGCAAATGCTGCAGTTTCTTTTGGTAACCCTCAGTGGGATCAGAGGGTAATGGCTTGTAGAAAATGGTGTTGGAGAGCTGCTTAGCAGCCTCTTGTTCATATTCTGACCTATTCATCATGACGACAGCACCTCCTTTGTCAGCCTTTTTGATTATGATGTCAGTTGTTTCTGAGGCTGTGGATGGCATTGTGTTCTGCACGGCTGAGGTTATGGAGCAAGTGATGCTGCTTTTCCACAATTTCAGCCCATGCACGTCGGCGGAAGCACTCTACGTAGAAGTCAGAGGGGTATTGGAAATATTCCTCAGAACTGTATCATATTCATGGGGGTGGAGGGGCAGAAGGAAAGGCGCTGAAATAGGACAGATCCTTCTGCTGGGCTAAGAGTATAGCTGGATAGATTAACAATATTACTGGGTGGGTTAAGGGAACCACTGTTGTGGCATGTAGTAGTTTAGATAGTTTAGTATCCTTTTTCTTTTGTAGAGAAGCAAAGTGTGTGTTGTAAATGGTTTGTCTAGTTTTAGTAAAGTCCAGCCACGAGGAAGTTTGTGTGGAAGGTTGGTTTTTTATGAGAGTATCCAGTTTTGAGAGCTCATTCTTAACCTTTCCCTGTTTGCTGTAGAGGATGTTGATCAGGTGGTTCCGCAGTTTCTTTGACAGCATGTGGCACAAGCCGTCAGCATAGTCTGTGTGGTATGTAGATTGTAATGGATGCTCCATACTCACATTCAATGAGATTTGAAAACAATTTTTTTTCCCCATCTGCTTTTGTAAATTTAAGGGGTCTACGGGTTTATATTTTTCCATTTAAAATATACATATTCATGCTTTCTTTCAACACTGAAATTTAAGATTTTTTAAATTCTATGACCGTGAAATTTATGAAAAGGGACAGTGAATTTGGTAGAGCCATGTGTGTAAGTGAGCTCAAGGCAACTGTCATTTTACAGTAGATACACATCCATCTCATCCAATTAATATTTTAAACTAACCAAAGGGCTAGTAGTCATGGATATAATAGCTGTCATTAAACTGTGAGGGAAATGCTGATCCTTAATTCACATCATGTTAGTTACAGCTACATTTACTAATTTAGAACACAAAACGGCAAATCTATAATATGCTTAGCAGGATGGAAGTAGTAGGGACAGCAATAAAATGGACCAATGAATTACAACAATTTTTCTGACATTAACCTTTGTATAAGGGGTATGCACAAGTACTTGTTAGAAACAATAAAACATGGAGAATGTTTTGCTCAGCTGAATCATTGTGTATACGTAAATCCATTTTAATATAAAATGCACATTTTGTGATGTATTCTTTTGCAGATTATGGGTTAAATTTTCATCTGGTGTAAATTAGTGTATCTCCACCGAGTTTGGTAGGAGACAGAAGAGATGGAGGGTTTAGTGTGACTAAGTTTGGATCCAATTCTCCCCTTCCCAGATAGCCCTGTCTGAGAGGAAGAGAATTTTCTTTTCTTTTTTTTTTTTGCTGTGGGTAGCAGAGAAGACAATCCTAGAGATGATGGATGGAGCTGGGGAACTCAAGGGTGGGAGGTGGCAGCAGCAGCAAAAAGGGTTCTACCTCCGGTAAATAGGGAAGTGAAACGCTTACTCAACAGGTAGGCTGCACAGGACCAGTTATTCCAGAGTATGGTAATTGCAAGGAGGGCTCTGCTGGATGAGAATGCAGTGGAGCCAAGGAGAGGTTTGGCATCTCCATTCTCCATGAGAGCCCCCCATCACTGGGCTTCCCTATAAATGTGATCAGCCAAATCATCCTGGAAGCTCCTCTGGGGCTGGTTCTCTTCTGATCTACAGCGCTGAGAGGAGCTGCTGACAAGTGGTGCAAACATCTGCTTCATTATCTTCTGCTCCTATTTCAGTCTGGCATGGCTGTGACATCACCACACAAGCTAGGGAGTGGAAAGTAGGAACTTCTGTCCAGAATGGACTCCATATTGATAGCAAGAGAACTGAGGTATCGGAAGGTCATTTTCTGCAGCTGCTACTAGGAGACAAAAGAACAACTGGGAAGATTGCTTCCCTGGAGGCTGAGCAGGGAAATGGGATGGAAAATCCTGGCTTTGATAGCTTGCCTTACTGTCAAATGAAAATTCATTGTACAAACTGGTCTCATAATGAGAAATACTCTTTACAAGTAAGTGAAAGGGCTGTGAGAAGACATGGTAACAAAATGTGGGTCTTAAAAAAAAAAGTTGTTTCAAGGGGTAAAAATCTGAACAAAGCTGTTCGGGCTGAAAGCCACTATTCAGTTGCCTGATAGATATCCATGCAAACAGCCAAGTAAAAACCACTGCAGGCAAATGTGAAGCCAAGTTCTATCAGCAATGAAATTTTGTGCAACAAGCATACAGGTTATCTATGGCATCACAAGACAAGAGGAGAGTAAGATAAATTTTACTTGATTAAAAAAGGGTAACTATTTAAATGTATACTTGATACATTTCACAGAAATCTCTCCTAGTGCCATTAAATAGAAGGACAATCTTAGAAGTATAGTTTTCTTAATATCTAAGAGGCTTAGAAACACTGGTTTGAAAAGGATGTGATAAACTTGGTTTCTAAATGTACAAGGATACTGGTAATCTTGTCAAGTATTGGTAATTTTATTACTTCTTGCTTATTTAATGTAAAAAAAGATCTGTACGTGGGCTAAAATAGAAAAGATACATATGATCCATATGAAAGAAAAGGCTGGGTTTTGGAGAAGGATTTTTGGGGGTGGGGGGCAGGAGGTGGAGCTGTTCTTAATGCACCTACTCTGAGGAATCAGAAGTGTAGGAGTGGAAAGGACCTCAATAGATCATCTAGCCCAGACCCTTGCACTCAAGGCAGGACTAAACAATACTAGACCATTCCTGAGGGGTGTGTCTAACCTGTTCTTAAAAACCTTCAGTGATGGAGATTCCACAACCTCCCAAGGCAATTTGTTCTAGTGCTTAACAAACCTGACAGTACGTTTTTCATAATGTCCGACCTAAATCTCCCTGGCTGCAAATTAAGCCCATTGCTTCTTGTCCTTTCCTCAGAGGTTAACAACCTTTTATGCACTTGAACACTTATGTTCCCTCTCAGTCTTCTCTTCTCCAGATTAAACAAACCCATTTTCTTCAATCTTTCCTCATAGGTCATGTCTTCTAAACCTTTAATTATTTTTGTTGTTCTCCTCTGGACGTTTTCCAATTTGTGAACATCCTTCCATCTTGTTGGGATGATACTCTACAGCTATGTGCATTTGCTTTTCTACTGCAAACAAGGGGAGGAAAAAAGTTAGTTCCATAAATCTATTTGCAATTAGTTGCAAGAGAAGCAGATTCCTCCATGAACAGACTTTACTAACTGAAGTTCTTTATTAGTTACAGTGAAAAAATTCTTGGAGGCTTAAATGCTTAAAGATAATCCTAATCCCAACACTTTTTTTTTTGGCACTAGAACAACAAATTTCCCATGCTGTCGAACACTACACACTTAATTCACTTTGATACAGAGTGCATTTCTTTTTGATGCATTCTTTTTCAAGTTACAGGGAGATCATTAGGGGTTTAGAGGTAAAATTCCTACAGGTCATTTTTTATCTTAAATTCACTTTTAGTAGTTAATTTTGGTTCATTTTGATTTTCCTTGTCCTTGCCTCCACTTCCTAGCTACACACCGGTGACCTCTGATGATTTCTGTAAGAGAAGCTGATAGAGCAGAAGAAAGAGCAAAGTTCTTTGCTGTTAGGCTGGACCATTAACAGGCAGTGTCTTTTCTCAAGAGCTGTGCTTTCAGTGTTCAAATTCCACCATGTCTCCTGCATGCCACATAGTATCATCACATGCACACACATATATATGTAATACTTGCCAACTCTGATGTGTATGCATGTGAAACCTGGACTGTGTATAGACGCCATGCTATGAAGCTGAATCACTTTCACAAGGGCTGTCTGAAGAAACTGATGAGGATAAGATGGCAAGACAAGGTTCCAGATACTGAGGTTCTCATACAGTATTGATCTTAACGGATATGTTTCTATAATCTGTAAGTCTTACATTTTTCTGTACAAACATTCACCCTGTAGTTCAGTCAGAACATTCAGAAGAAATAAACACACTTTTAAAAAGTACTGTTAAGAAATGGCAGTCTATCTAATGAAAAACTACAGAAAAGATTTTTCAAACAAACACTGAATGAGTTATCAATAATACTCAGTAATCAACTAAAAGAGATAAGTATCTCAATTTAATGGGTGCTGTAAGAGAACCAGGAAAAACTAATGGAAAACTGCAGAGTACACACTCTTGTTTGTAATGCACCTAGAACTCTAGAATACATTTAGCTCTTTCAGAATACAAAGAATAGAAGAAAACTTTGAAGTTTCTAATGTTTCATTCGTGTGTCACTTGTAACTTCGTAATTTAAACACGATAGAGCTGATTACAGGCATTTCTGTCATTTCAGGGCATTCTGAAATCCTTCAAGTCATTGAAGGAATCTGGATCATTATCTGAAGTATTAGACAGACCAATCTCCCTGTATTATGCTTTCAGTACTTTTCCATAATAAGTCCCATGTTACCTCTACAGCTCTCCCCACAAAATTACTATTCCAAATTCAGCACAAAAATGTCAGAACAGAGGTTATGATTCTTTGTACTCCTGATGCTTTTTAATATCATATTTGGCTTAACCAGAAGATCAGCTATGAATAGCACAGGTGAGAAGGACCAAGTGACATAACCAGAGATAAATGGCTGCTTTGGATTGGAGAGGTGACACCACTTCCTTACAATGACTCTTAGACTTCGCACAGAATCACATTTGTTCTTGAGAGCATTGCCTGTTCAAGTAATCTCATCATCAGGGCTCCTACATGAAAAATCCAAGCAATGGAAGATTAGCTGTGTCATCTGGGAGCCAGATGTTGGAAGAAAAGTTTAAGTTACCTGATGAAACATGAAACAAGAGACCCTCAAAAGTAGTCACATGCACAGGAACAGGAAAGCAAGCAATGCAGTCCATATTCAGAAAAATAGCTACTCCTATCACAACACACTTATAAGCAGCTTGCTCTTGTCAGATGACCATTATTCAGCCCTTACATTGCACATGGAAAAATATGGAAGTGTGAGGAATGAACATAGAGAGTTTGGAACAGTCACTTCAGAGATGGTCCAAGTAGTAAGGAGTCAAGAAAGGTTCTCTAAGAAATGACTTAACAGAAAATTCTACCCTCAGCTATCATAAAGTAAGCTACTTCACTTTCAAGGCCCTTTTATAGCCTATCCCTACCCCACCTATCATCTGTCCTTCATGCCTACCTCCGCCCACAATGCCAGCCTCCATCACACACTTGTTAAATTTTCCAACATACTTGTTTGAAATCTGCTTTCTCTCATGCCATCCCTCATGCTTGGAAGGAGCTTCCTGTAAACATCTGCAAAACTGATACATTATTCTAATTCAAAAACCTCCTAAAAAAATCCAAAAACTTTTTTGCTGTGGTGCCTACAAAAAGCTTAACAGCTAAGCTGGTGGTGTACTGAGCTGACCAATGATGACCAATAGTGTCTCACTGTTTCCTTGTACTTCCTTCCCCCCCCGCCAACCCCAGTATGTCTGTCTGTATCCATCTGTCATCTCTTGTCTTACACTTACATTGTAAAGTTCTTTGGTGCAGGAACAGTCCCTTTACTGTGTTTGTACAGCACGTAGGACAATGCAGTCTGGGTCTTTAACTAGGGACCACAGGTGCTATAAATAATAATATTTGATTATTTGGGAGAACCAGCAAACAAATGTGATGTAAACGGGAGTGTTCATTATACTTTTCAATCCAGCATGCAAAAGGAAAGGCAGACTCTTGACCAAGCTGTATGGAAAATATGATATCCATCTCTAAGATGGCATTCCAAAGACTCCAAGCAGAGATGGAGTTGCAAACAATACCAGTCCCAACTAACGTCAAAAAATTATTATTTAATATATACTGCCCTTCTATGTTTACTGTTTGATTTGTGATGCGAACAAGAGCTGGAAAATTAAGTTAAAGGAGATATTCTCAGTGCATTTAATGAATACACATCTTTTGCTCAGGGGTTGGCATCTTAACCTTTCACAATACCCTCAGATGGTAAATTCAGTTTGTAACAGTTCATTGTAATTATTTTGTAATTAAGAACATTATCTTACTGCCTTCCATGAAGTGGCCTTGTTTTTTTGCATCTGATCCATTTTACCATGTAATACTCACTGTTTTACACAGCACTTTTTAAAAAAAAAGTGTCAATTAAACCTAGAATGTATACTATAGAATCTAAATAGACATTAGAAATACCAGTAAATCTAGAATTTTACACAAATCAACAACAATAAATCAAGGTACTTCTAGTTTTTAAAAGGTCTGTGAAGTTGACATTGAACATGAGCCTATTTCCAAAGGATTACTCCGATACCCCACTGACTTTCATTGGTCGGTGAAACTAAGTTTGAAGTCACCTTCACCATAATTTAAGAATCAAACAATGCACATATCCAACTCCCCATGAAACAGCTGTTTTTCCTTTCTTAGGCAAATATGCATGTATTACTGAATGCCAGTTACACAAGGTTGAAAAGGAAACTATGGCTCCTTCTGAAAGGTCACACACTAGCAGATGGGTTTTTTTTTTTTTTTTTTAAATCAGTGATCTTAAGGGTTTTTAGGTCCTCATTTATATGAAATTCAATGTGACAATGTATAATATTTTACATAACTAACATGCACCAAGATCCCATACATTTTCTTTTGTGCCAAAATTATATTGATGTGAAATAACTACTTTACAGGCCTACATCCATGAAACTATTTATAGTGGCATAGTTTACATTTGTTTTACAGCACAGCTTAGTGTTGAAAAAATTGTATTTCTAGGTCAATTAAAATATTTTTGTTTCAAGTTACTGTAAGTTGGCTTTTCCCCATTAGTAGTTACATGCACCTGGTAACATGCAAAATCATTTCATGTATGTGCATAATTTAACAGAGTTAAATACTATTATGCATAACTGACTAACTCAATTATACTGTTAGAATCCTGACAATTAGTTTAGCTCACCTCTTTATCCATACTCTCTAAATCCTCTTTACATAGCGTGTACAGTGGCATCGTCTCGGACATACTTGGCTGGCGTTTCCGTTTGGATGGACCAGGTTGATCTTCATTTTCATTTGCTGGTAACTCCTCTTCATCAAACAGCTGCTGCTGATGTGGTTGAACAACTCTGAAAAATTTCACAGGTCCCACATGAGAAAAATCATTTTGAATTACAGCTTCCATAGAATTGAATCAGATTCAACATGAAGTGTACGGTTACGGAAGAGCTACAGCTTCACTGAAGTACTGCTATGCCTGCCTTTGAATAATTGGAACAATCTGACTTGTCTGGAATTGGAAAAATAGATCACTACACCGCCTCTTTCTCACTGTATTCTTCTCCCTTCCTCCCACAAAAATCTGCATATTCGAATTGTCTATACCAATTTAAAAGTTATAAATATAGAAAGCTCATCAGGACACTGGAATGCCTATCCACAGTGCAGCATGTCTTTTGCCAATACAGTCTGAAGATGTATGGACCAGGTACTGGCATAATCAGCCAGGTGCTAACACAATCTTCCAAACAGTTTTGTAGGTAGTGTTATGCTGGCGGAACTTTTGCTGGTAAAGCTTTCTAGTGAAGATAAGTCCTTCCTCCCCAACATTCTGAGAAAATGTTCATTACATCAAGGATAAAAGCTATACTACATCTGTAAGATATCGAAGAAACCATGCACACGCTTTCATTAAAGCATTAATATTGTAGACACATGGATTGAAGGAGGGAAATTCAAAATTAGAAGTAGACTGTGGTTTTGTTGGGAGGAACAGGAGCTTTAAAAAAGATAAAAAAAACGACAAGAGGAAAAAAGGAGGGATATTGGCTGTTAAAGCCAATGTTAAAAAGACACTTATTCTTGTCCTTGAATCCACAGACTAGAAACAGTAATCTTTTTTGCTTGTGTGTCAAACAAAACAAGGTAATCGTCACATGGATCTCATGTGCTGGTAAATAATGTGATTTATTCTGTCTACAACAGAGAGAGAGAGAGCGCGAGCAAGTGAGCGCGAGGTCTTATTACAACACTGGAGACTACTAAGGCCTTTGGATACACTTTCATCTACATCATGGGTAATACTGGGAGTTCGTGCTTTTCAAACCTTATTTTTCTTTACATTGGCCTGACTGAACAAGAAAACAATGCTGTTTTGTGAATTTAGTCAGTGTGAAATGTTTGACAGCCTTGGAGGGCAGAATTTATTTATCCAAACATGTTGACAGTGCAGGAAGATGTCAATACAAGCTTCCTCACGTCACCCTGGAGAAGACAGATATTGCATCTGTCTCCACGGCTATTCGTTCCTTGGCCTCTCCGTCTCCAACAAGTGCAAATTGTGATGGCTTGTGTATTACAGAAATTCGATGCTAGCAATACCAGACCACATTTTTAAACAGAGTACGTATTTAAACTAGCAAAAAGAAAACCAAATAAGTAATGTACTAGTGCTGCACTCCTTATTGTGGCAATGGCTGTAATAGGGTACAATGAACCATATTTCAAGTTGTATTCTTTCCCCCAAAACTTATACTGACAAATTTTGAGAGCAATACAATGTTGTCAATGCACCAATGAATTATCCAGGACAATCCATTTACACAGAAAGCATCATCCATAGTAAAATACTTATTACAGTGCAGAAGAAATATACCCATTCATCTGGCATTGAAATAAAAGCTGTATATCATGTCCCTGATACTCTTCTCACACTAGATTTATACTGCTGTAACTCCATTGTTCTCAACAGAGTTACTCCCAATTTTACATGGGCACAAGAGAAGAATTGGGCAAGCAGGTAACTAGAAAAGATGCTGGGGAACTCAGCTATAAGGTCACACACACTGTTCTACCAGTACCGTTTTGATTCAACAACCTGAACTTCTAGCAGCCCAAATATTTCATTTCACTACCTCACAAAGGGACTATATGTTAAGTCAACAAACAAAGCTAAAAATAAGGGTGGCTCTAGCTAGCACCAGTGGGAGCTTTCAATCCAACGTACTTCTGTATTTGGAGACATAACATTTTTGTTCAACGGCTGGCATAGCTGAGAGATGGAGCTAGGTTCCAACCCCATCCTTTTCCAATCATTTTCTCCTGCTGTCAGCTATGACTCCTACTGGTGCTAATATTTTAAGGCTGAAGAACACGGCAGGGAAAAAAAGAGGGTGGACAGATTTTTATTCAGTGGATAATTACATGAAATAAACTACACAAAACCCAGAGAAGAGGTTCTCAGATATATTTATTATATAGTGTGCAACTAAGAATACAGGGGTCAATTTTTAGAAGGCACAAATGGCAATCAGACACCTACATACTATTTAAAGTAAGGCATGTAACTGACATTTGTGCCTTTGAATATCTTCCCCTTAGCACACATTTGTACATATACACAAATTAAGTTATCAGTGAACACTACAGTTATACACAAGAAGCCCCAATGCCTTCACCTTTAGAAGTCTGGTAGTGTCTTGAAGAGCTTTCATCTTCTCTATCCCCCAACAATCACCCCAGGTTTTTCAAAGTAAGCCTTTGCAAACACAATCATGCACCCCTGCACTGCAAAACAAACATTTAACCTTGCAAGATATTACTCCTTTGTAAAATATGGTCCTGAGGACAAGAGACTTGGATTCTAGTCCTGACCTGGACATTACCAATTTGTAACTTGTAATTGGACACATTATCCAGTCTGACCTCAGTTTCCTCACATGTAAAAAAGGGATATTGCTATGTATCACCCAGGAGAGAATCATAATGTTGCAAAGCTTAACATCTGTGAAATGGTTTAAGTTCTGATAGCAGTCATTGAGAAATTTTCAAAGCATAATATTGATTTATAAAGCTCAGCAAATCTGCAGATTTCTACTTTATATCCACATCTGTGGACTTCTTTTGTGGATAGAAATTTTGTATCTGTGCAGGGCTCTATAGATTTAACATCTCTAGAATTTAGCACGACTTATGATATGCCTGAATAATACCAAGTGTATATTCCCTACAGAGAAGCAAGTCTCATTATGACTGCTCTTATGTTCAGTCTGGCTGTTCTTAAGATTGTTACAAAGTGAAATCTTGGTCCCTCCTTCCTTGTCTTCTTTCTGAGCAGCTTTTGCACTCTAGATGAAGCAGACAGCTTCCAAGACAGGAGATGCTGTTACCCCATACTGTCAAAGTTTGAAAAAAAAAATCTCTATTGCATATAGTCTCTTGAGACTTTATCTATAAAACCAACAACTCTTACATTTCAAATCCTCAGTCAGCTCCCCAATTGCTGCAGGTGGTATTTGCATCCTTTGAGATCAAAGCATTTCTTTAATCAACAATCAGAGATCTTAAGAGGTTTGCAACAGCACTGATGGGGTCTAATTCTGTGACCTAGTCACCAGGACTTGCTAACTTTTCACTGATGTTAGTCTGTGCTTTGGAAATCACCCAGTCTTCCTTTTGCATGGTGTATTTATAGTCCAAAGTAGAATTTTGCTGATTTTTACTACTTCATTAACTTAATCAGCATATATAAATTACACAAGAAAATTACAAAGGAATGTTTTAAAATATCTGAAATGTCAAAACATCCATTGATATGGATCGAGCACCTGTGTAATTGCAAGGGGATTGCTGTTTTAATGACAAATTCCAAAAGGAAAAAGCTTGATGACATCTATCAAGACAGGAAAATAGAGTTGCAGGCACAAACAGGAAACAGCAGGAGATTTTCACAGCTCTTAATTAAATTCTCTATTTTTTGGTTTAGTGTAATCTCACTAAGAAGGAACAGTGGAATCTGTTTTCTGTGAGTCAAATGTTTAGCTGTTCTGCAAACCATTTTAAGCCACCATTGTGCTTCCAATCCTACAGCCTCTCTATTCCACATTGGGCCTGAGGTACAAGCTACACTGGCCTCAGCATGGCCCAACCTTGTGCCAGCTGCCTAAGATCCCAAGATTCATAACAGAAGTTTGGAATCATAAGTATGCCCTGGGTATGACCCTTATGTCATCCACAGCAACAAGAATTGCTCACCAAAGATGAACACAACTTTGCAAGTCTGTCTTAAATTAGCCATTTCAAATTGTCACCACCAGTTAGGGCACCAATATCAATACACATTTCGGGGAAGCTGTATAAGTTTATGAAATTAAGCCAGAGCAACAAGACAAAACAACTGTGCCTTGTTAAGCTTTGAGGTACAAGAAATGTATAAGCCCAGACTTAGCAAACACTTATGCATATGCTTGACTTCAATGAGAATACTCACATGAGCCTATTATGCACATGGACAAATGTCTGCAGGATCAACTTTACTTTTATTAACTTTAAGTGAAACATCTACACTACTTTCTGAGGAAAGCCATCTAGATGTCAAGCTGTATTCTATATAGGTTCTCCCTTCAAAGAACACAAAATTTGAAAGCCAGACGGACTTCAACTAATTTGACTCTTTAAAAAGGGAAAAGTAATTTAACAGTAAAGATCACCATTACCACCACCACCTCACATGAATACTTAGGGGAAAGACACCTTAGTTTTTCAAAGCTATAAAAATAATTTTGCCCTAATTTCAAACTAGAAGATGTCACCGATTCCTTGTTGAGATGTGATTAATATGGCACTGCAGTCTCCTGCCAACTGAATGCTATTTAACAATGTAAAATATGGGAAATATGACAATATAGTAGAAATGCTATCCTTTTCCCTCTTACATTCTCAAATTCAGTATTCATTCACATAAGCTGGGATTTTCAAAGGGGCCTAAAAGAATTTGGTTAGTTCATCAGGGACTATTCACTGTAGTATTTCTCCCCTTGTCAGATAATTTCTCACATACAATCTGAAAAATTCCATCTTGGTAAGAAACTGCACTGGAGAATATTATTTACAGTTAGAAATATGCAGTAGTCCACTTGTATCCTCAATACAACTGCTGGAAGGCAAATCTTCAAAATATGCATCTTTTTCAGTATACATGACTACTCATTTTTCATTAAATAAATACCCTAGCCAACAGAAAGATTCTGATGGTATTCATATCTTTAGTCAACTCTCTTTCAGAAAGGGAACGAAAAAACAAAACTACAGGTGTACAAGTTAGTTTGGAAGTTTAAGCATGTGAGTTGGCAGGAAGTTACATTTTATTTAATTATATGTAGCAGACAGGCAAGCAGGATCATTTTATCTTAGCGCCAATAAAATAAATTTAGTGGTCTCTCTTTGGTTGAAGAGGTAGAGGGCCCTTCCATATCAGCATTATAGTGTCACAATACAGTTTGCTTTCATCTACTTCCCAAACTTAAGCATTTACCAAATGGCATAGCGTGAAAGTCAGTCACTTTCATATAGTCTGAGAAGATGATACGCAGAAATAATACAGCTGACGACCAAAATTTCTGTCTTCAGACAAGGGATGCAAAGAAGCGGTCTGAGTTCCCTACTGTTCATACAGAGTGCGGAATAGAGGAACGTATGTTCTAATCCATTTTCATGTATATTCACACTATTATCAGCACATCCTGAACTTACAGAAAAAAAATTAACATAGCCGCTAGTGACTGCTTGACAATGTCAACATTTCTCCAGTATTTTCAATCTTAATTGAGCACTATTACTACATAAAGAATAATAGGTTTTACATCACTGACGTCATACCAAACAACAGTACAAAATACAAGAGAGACTTCTTAGAGGCTTGTAGTGAAGACAGTATTTTTATTTTATTAAACATGTTAATCTTTACAGTTTCCACTGATTATGTTGAATAAAAGATTAAATGCTAATTCCAGCCTCTCAGCTGTATGAGCAGAATTCAATAAACACAAGTTTCAGGAATATATTTTCAGAACGGGGAGCATAAAATTCTGTACACATGCATGTGCATGTACCTGTGCACTGAAGTGCCCTATTACATGTATTAATGTCCAGGATGCGTGAACACACTTCTGAAGATGACATATCTTACACCCTTCTACACTGGTACAGGTATCAGTGCAAGAACTAAAATTATGCTAAGGAAAGGATTAAAAAAAAACATCAAATACCATTCTTAAACTACATTGATCAGTAAGAACAGTGGCAAGAGATATAACATTGGAAAAGCAGCATTAAAAACAATTCTAACTAGACACTTGAACAGTAATGAACACTAATTCTGACAGCTGGACACTAACAATTGCATATATTTTGTTAATTTAGACCTTGATCCTAAAAACATGCACAGGCACTTTATACAGTTGAATGGTTCCATTAACATCAGCGGGAGTATTTACCTCTACTAAGTTAAGCATCTGCATACAGGGTATTTATGGGACTGCCTTATGGTAGAAGTGCTTATTTATGACCTTCCAAGTGTGTCATTTTATTCATATGACTTGAAAGACACAGATGCTTAGTAAAGTTGGGTTTTGACTTCTCTTCTCTACTCAGTTCCATTGTAGACTATATTAAACACATCGATGTAAATATGTTATGAAAACTACAACGGATTTAGTATTTTAATGACTACTGTCAAATCATTAAAAGCAAAAAAATGCACTTTGAGCACGTAAACTAAGACTAGAAATTCTACAGATGAACATGCATTTTTAAATGAATTCCACAATATTTACTTCAGCCATAAGTGCTCGCACCTCAATAAGCTAAAATATTTGGGGTCTCTTAGTGTCACCTAAAAAGCACAGTGCTGCTTTTACCTTTCACATGTAAATTATACCCATTTTCTAACAAGTCCGTCCTTATCTTTTACTGTATTATTAGTGTTCACTGGGGTTTAAAGTAAAAATAAGATGACATGTTAAGTCCAGCATGCCATCTGCAACGGTTTTCAGACAACATTCATTACTTCATCTCATGAATTGTTATAATTCTTAATTCTTATAACTCTTAACATTTACTAATTTTTTTTTAAAAAACCTCTATATTAAGATGCCTATTGTCAAGACACTTGCATATAAAGAAAAGAATCCTAACTATTCCCTGCTAAAAAGAGTGGTCCCTTAACTGCTGTCACCAACCCTAACAATTTAAAAAAAAGTGTCCCTCTAAACTACCATTATAGTCAGGGAATCATTGGTAACCGTTTTTTCTTCTTTGAGTGCTTGCTCATGTTGATTCCATTCAAGGTGAGTCACAAGCAGTATCCACGGAGGTGGGCTCAGAGTTCACAGTCGTGCGGCTTGCAACATTGCTCTACCGAATCCAGCATCATCTTGGGCCTGCTGGGTAAGCGCGTAATGAGACGAGAACGTGTAGATAGATGACCAGGTAGCAGCCCTGCAGATGTCCTGACTTAGCGCTTGGACAAGGAAAGCTGCCAATGAGGCCTGCGCCCTCGTCGAATGGGCGGTTACAATCACCGGTGGAGACACTTTTGCCAAACCATAACAGAAATGGATGCAGGCGGTGATCCAAGAGGACATCCACTGGACAACCTTTCATCCTGTCTGCCGCCACAACAAGGTTTGTGTTGACTTACGGAATGGCTTGATTCTTTCGATGTAGAAGGTCAGAGCCCTTCTGACGTCCAGAGTGTGCAATTTGTGCTCTTCCTCCAATTTATGAGATTTTGGAAAGACGACAGGCAAATGTATACCCTGACTCCTATGAAAATTGTAAGCACCTTGGGCAGGAAAACCGGGTGCGGACTCAGCTGAACCTTGTCCTTGTAGAAATCTCTATAGGGCAGCTCCGAGGTAACTGCCCTAAGGTCAGAGACCTGGTGGGCAGATGTGATTGACATCAGAAAAGAAACTTTCCAAGATAGGAGGAGAAGACAGCAGGAAGCCAGAGGCTCGAAGGGGTGGGAGACCCATGAGCCACGACAGCATGAGACTCAGGTCCCAAGGAGGGACGGGGTACTGGACGTGAGGATAAGAAACCAGACCGTCATGTCATGAGCAAAGACCGATCTGCCTGAGATTGGTGCTGCCTTGGCGAGGTGCTAGAGTCCCCTTCCAGTGACCAGGGAGGAACTGTGGACGCCTGAGTATGGTGGCTGGCCCTCGGAGCAGGGGAGCGGTGCCCTGAGTGGGGAGATTGGCCCCTGCCAGCGGACCGGTATCGGGAATGCAGGGACCGGTGCTGTGAAGCGCATCGGTCTCATGACATTGGGGAGCGAGATCTGTGCTGCAGTGTCATCTGGCAGGAGGGCGAACAGTGCCAGGCATACAGGGACCAATGTCCCATTGTGGGTGATCTGCATCTTGCCCGTGATGCCAGCAAGCTAAGCCGTCTAACTGGGGACCTAGGGTGCGGAGTTAGGGACCTTGGCCTCTGCTCTGGGGGATCGGTGGTGCACTACTGCCCTCTGAGGTGGTCCCATGCTTGGTTTACCCCTATCAGGGTGGTGGATGGGCTTTTGCAGCTTCCATCAGCATATGCAGCACCAGTGGGGCTCTCTGATCTTTAGCCCCCTCAGCCGTGGGAGGCAGTATCGGGTGCCTGGATCCCCTACTGCTCCTGGGAGTCAGATCCTTGCACACTGAGCAAGGCTTAAAGCCCAGAGACCAGCGTATGCCCTGTCTTGGGGCAAAGTCCCAAAAGGGACTCTAACTTACTAACCACTACACTTAACACCTAATGACTAACTAACTACAGTGAATAACTGTATACAAAAGAAGGCGGAATAGCACTAGGAAAACACTACTGATCACTTGCAAAGCAAGGGGAAGAGGCTCTGACAAACCACCACGGGCGGTAAGAAGGAACTGAGGGGGTGCAGGGCCGGTGGTGCCTAATATACTGATGCATGAGTGCAGCACTCCAGAGGGTGCCATGACTGGCCCTATGGATACCAGTAAGGCAAAAAATATGCGACGGCTGTGCACGTGGGCACGCACACACCTAGAATGGAATTAACACGAGGAAGCACTCAAAGAAAAACATTGCAGTTGTTTACGTTCAAAATGTTTAAAAGATCAGTTACCTCAAATGAAAACCATAAATATTTGTTGAAGAGTAGTTATTTAAGTCTTTTCTAGAGATAGCAACACTCAAACTGAATCAACACTTCTATGTTGATGGCTTTACTAATTTGTGGTTGAATTAAGCAGACTTGCTTACAAGTGTTCTCATTTTACAGATTGTGCTTCACAACCCCAACCCACATAGACTTTCCTAGGACACACAACTGTATAGTTATCTTAAAAACAAAACAAAACAAAAACCCACACATCATGTAGGTTGCAAAGTCAAGCACAGTGCCAATGCAACTTTATTTCTGCCCTCATATCTCATATGCATTCTGATACAATCTTCAGTTAAACGATCACATACTTTCGCCCCACAGCTCTCCTGCTTCACTCAAATGCACAGTGCTCAACCATTCTGTGTTTTGGTTTATCCCCATAGTTCAACGTGTTGCTCCATGCTTTATTTTCTTCCACACAATTTAAACACTGCTCTGAATACTGATTCTTTTCCTTATGGTCTTTTCTAGAGCTCTCATTACTGAATTTATCTCCACATCTCCCTTGCAGGACAAGAGTATTATTATTCCCATTTTACCGATAAAGAAACAAAGAATTCCCGGAGGCCACACAGTGATTCAATGCCAGAGCCAGGATTAGAACTCTGTACTTTGTGACTTCCAACACTTTACTCACTTCTCCAAACCCACCTCAGTGCCCAGGTTGGGATGAGCTGCTGGATCCAAAGAGTGATGAGAGAGGAGCATCTATAGAACTGGTATAGAATTATGAAAAACAGAGATGGAAGAAACCAATTATGTTATGGCAAAGTTTCCCTAAATGTGTGATGCAGTCCCTAGGAGAGTATGGGCAGAACTCTCAATTGCCTTCAGTCAACATTAACTAGAGATTTTTTTTCTTTTTTTATGTTTGAAGACAAAACCTTTAAAGCAAGTAACAGATGCAGTCTGCGGATACCTGAACAATTGCTCTGAGATATCTCAGAGCAATTCAGATGACAATGATACTTTGTAAGTTAACAATTTCACTGCTCACCAAGAATGTCATGGAAGAGGAGCAGCATTATATTATGAAGATTTGCATAGGCCTCTAAATCCAGAATGAGGCTTTGCATTGCCTGAAACCTTGCCTGTGGTAGTACAATCCTGGCCACGGTCCTGGACTCAACAACTCCTATGAATTCTGTTTTCTCTACTGGACTCAGGCTTGTCTTGTCTATGTTGATCAGCAAGCCAAGTGCATCAAAGGTGGATCAGATTATGTTCATGCTGAATACCACCTTCAACCTGGACTGACCTCTTATCATCCAGTTGTCCAGGTAAATGAATACATGGACCACTGACCTCAGGAGGAAAGCTGTAACCTCTACTACACACTTTGTAAAGACACATGGGGCAGCCAGGAAACCAAAGGGGAGCTGTGTGAACTGATAATGGTGCCCGCTGACAATGAATCTCAGAAATTTTCTGTGACTCTAATGAATCACCATGGGAAAGCAGGCATCCTTCAAGTAGAGAGCAGCATACCCATCCCCCACTTTCAGGGAAGGAATAATAGAAGCAATTGTGACCATGTGGAGTTTCTATTTTGGGTTTTTTGGGAACTTATTTAACTGCTGTAGATCTAAAATAGGCTTGAGATCCCTTTTACTTTTGAGATCTAGAAGTATCAGGAATAAAACCCCTTTTCCCCTGAACAAATGAGGGAACTCCTCTAGCTGCTACAAGGAGGAGTGATTGTATTTCTTGTAGCAACTGTCTCATGAGAGGGGACCTTGAAGAGGGATGGAGACTGCGGCGTAGAAATAAATCAGAGTGTATATCCCACTTCCACTGTGCTTATAACCTACCAGACTGTGGTGATGTGGCTCCAAGTACGACAGAAACGGAACAGACATTTTTCAAAAATCGAAGAAAAAGATGGCACTCATAACTGGTAGACTACTCTCCACCTGCCCATTAAAATGAGTTCTCAGAGTTGCTGCCTGTCTTGATGAACTGGTGGCTGCCGAAGCAGAGGGTGGTGGCAGGTGTCTCTTGTACCCTCTGCTTCTTCTCCCTGGCAGGTCTTGGGCCTGAGGGACAAACCCCTGAAAATGCTGGGACTGATGAGAATAGAACACCTTCCGTTTCACTTTTGTCCAAGGATTTTATGGCTGCTCTAGAGTCTGAGACTACGTAAAGTCTTGTCCAGCTTTTGTGAGAAGAGCGGGAAAGATGAATCCTGGATTGCCTGCTGCACCTTGGGAGGGAGGCCAGAAGAGTGTAATCAGGGCAAGCATCTCACCCTGATAGAGGCCAGGCTGTGAGCTGCAGAATCTGCTGCACTGAGACCTGCCTGCAGAGCTGTTCTTGCGACCAAATTTTCCCTCCTCTATTAAAAACTGGAACTCCTGTTTCATCTCATCTTGGAGCCTGTCTTTCAACTCAAACTGTATGAAATGAAATTGAAACACCCCAACAAAGCTCGCTGGTTTGCAATACAAAGCTGTAGCCTGCCTGTGGAATAAAGGCTCCTCCCAAAAAAGTCCACCTTCTTATCCTCTTTATTTTTGTGGGGTTGACACCTGGTGCTCGTCTCTCTCTCCCTCATTCATTGCTGCCACTACAAGGGAGCTGGGTGAGAGATTATACAGGTGCTCAAACCCTTGAGAGGGGACATGGTACCTCTTCTACACCTTTTTTTTTGGTGTGTGTGCAGAAGGCAGCAGGGAATCTGGGGACTGACCGAGAATCTTGGTAGGCTCCAAGATACTCTCCCTATAAATGAGATTATTTTGGCTGGGGACACAGATGTCAAAATGTCCACTAGCTTTTGAGACTTTTCCCAGGCCTCCTTTGGGTGGATGTCTAAAGCCATTGCCATCTTCCTCAATAATTCTTGATGGGTCTTAAAATCATCAAGAGATAGAGAAATAAACACCATGAGGAAGGGGATGTCAGTGGTACCAAGGGCTGGTTCAATTCCTGCTCCTTTTGCAGCTGGTTATGAGAAGGATCCTGAATCTGTTCAGTGCTGGGCTTGGTATTTGATGCTATGATGCTTATGGTGCTGATGCTCCTGATGACCAGAAGATGGACCTGGCTGAGGTGGCTGCAGGGATGCCCCTTGCTGCAACTGAATCTGAAAACAGGGCGGGCTGGTGCCATACTCTTGATGATGGGACATGCTAGGCTGGGACACACAGGATCCCACTTCAGAGTCTGATGAAAAAAAAAAAGGCTTTTCCTGTGACCATGAAGGCGCCATACTTGTCAGTACTGGTGAAGAAGGCTCAAGCTCTGAAGAAAAGGGAGCGGGGAGATCTGTGGCTTTCCCCTAGCTGATACCACTTTAAATCGGTTCCCTGATGGTTGAATCCAATGAATCTGCCCAGTAATGAGGTAAAGGCGCTGATGGCAGTATCTTGGGCGCCAGTTCCGGGCAAGTATCTAACTGGCAGTGACTGCATCACCAAGAGGTTTTAGCAACTTTCAAATGCCACAGGAGTAGAGGACACTGGGAAGACACTCTGGTAACAGGATTTAAGGAGATGGCAATGAAGGCGCTTTGGGAGCTGATTTCAACAGGCCTATACTGGGCTCTGGAGTCAACAAACTCCCCTGCTTAAAGGTATGCTCTGGGGAGTGCTTTCTCCTTGAACACATTCCTGAGTCTTTAGAACAGCTCTTTGCATCTTTTGACAATCCTGGTACTGAGTCCAATTTCTGATGCCTCTTCTTTGGTACCGGCTATGCTGATCTGCGTCTCGATACTGGAAGCACTGGAGGTGTGCTACTGACCAAAGCCAAGATGCTCAATATCTGGACTGAGGTTAATGGCTCAAGATGGAGGATGTAGCACTGATTCAAGCAGTAGATATTTTAGTCTGGCTGCAGTCTTTTTTAGAATGGGACTTAAAGCCCTTAGAAATGGCACACTTGTCACACATGGGAGGTTCCCGTCGCCCAAAAAAGTAAGGCAGCTGGGGTGAGGATCACTATTCGGCATTGCCTTACCCAGAGAGTGGCAGGGCTTGAAACCCAGAGGTGGTTTGGCCCTTTATGCCTGTGAATAATGTGTGAGGCAGCAGAGAGCACTGGGGCTACCACAGCGGGTACCGTTAAGAGAAAAATCTGATAACTATGCACAGGAGAGCTCAAACACCTACAGTGGAATGGACATGTGCAATCACTCAAAAAACATTGGGTTGCTGTATCTAAGCTATCCCCTCCCACCTGGTTTTGTATGCCATTGGTCTCAAATTCCTGTTCTGTGGTATGAGGGACAAACTCCCTGCTGAAACAGCAATGCCATTTAATACAAGTGGCAGTTAAAGTAACTTCCAGAACTAGCATTTTTGAAACTGGCATATACAGGCTCCGAATTTGAATCCTGACCCATTTAGTTGTTACAGGTTTTTGGGTACTTCTAAACCAAAACCAGAAGATAGGTCCTTTCTAATTCTGAATTGGACCTGCAACCATAGCCATAGGGACAGGTTCAGCATAATGCATCTGAAGTTTGAATCTGTTGAAATTATGTTCTGTTTTAGCACATCTCTACCTATGGTGACTGTTTGTCCTGGAGGAGACGTCTATGAAAATAACTGAACAAAACTTTGAAAACTAGATGCCCAAAATTAGAATAATAAAACCCTATTAGGCACCTAGCTAATTCACCTGGCTGAATTTCGGAAGTTCTGAACACCAGCAGGGATACCTAAATAGAGATACCTAAATTTAAGCCCCAATTTTAAACATTTTGGCTTGCTGCGTTTACGATGTTTTTTAAAAAGCATAATTTGTCACCTCTAGCCATCCCACAACTGAGCAAATGGGACAATGAAGTGTAACTGTTACCTCCCAGTTTCTGTGCTGCTAAGCAGGAACACAGTATGGGCAAAATGTTTAAACTTGGGTAGTAGGCAGGTAGCAAGCTATAGTTATTTTTTCTGTGGCTAAGAATTGTGCACATGCTACTGTGTTTTAGTCTCTCTCCCCCATTTCCCTTTCTGAGCCACTTGTTTGTCTCGTCCCCTCATTATGTCTGGTCTTTCAGACTGTAAGCTCTTTGGGACTGGGACTGATATATTCTATGTTTGAACAGCATCTAACACAATGGGACCTCAACACAGTTGGCCTCTGGGTGCTACCACAATATAAATGCTTAAAAAAAAAAGTATTTAAACACAAACTCATGAGAAAAGCCCCAATTTGCCAGGAAAGAGGTCCCCTGATTTCCAATTGGATAGTGCATTTGTCAAGCCCCAGTAAACGTAACTTAAGCAGAAATTCCTCTATCCAGTATTTTCCATAATTTTCCTAGCATCCCCAGTGAACCTTTAAAAATTAATCAGTGCTCTACCAGTTTTGTAAAAGTCCTATGTTTCTGAAACTGAAGGTTTGACAAATAGAAAATTGGATTTTAAATTAACCAAAGATTAGAGTGGCTCCTGTTAACATCAAGACAGGAGTGAATCTGAGAAGTCTACAGGTTAGCTTCTTATATGATTATATCATAGGTAGCATTAATTCTTTGTACTGTTCTACATAATTGGCTAATCTGAAGATAGACAGGGTCAACTGAGGAATCTGCATAATCCATGAAAAAAATATATCATGCATATGCAGAAGTCACTTTCCCCTTAGGTTTTTTCCCCAATATACAAGTTGTTCTTGGTGGCCAAATTAAAACCAAAATTTGACCCCCTACCAATGAAACTTGTAATCTTGAAAGCTCCACATTATTCTTTATTTTAAAATTCAGAATACCCATTTATTTCAAAATCTCATTTTTCTTCTTCCTGAAGTCATTAAATTCTTAGATTTTTCTTTCTCCAACAGAGTTTGTAAAATTTTGAACATAATATGCAGTATTTTTGGTTACAATCAAAGCAGCCCAATTGTACCACAATCGCTGGCTGTCAGAAGCGCTAAAGAGTAACAATCATGATTAACAAGGCGAAACAATTTTCCAAAGGCCTTCTCTGGGACTGGTTTATCAGAAGTTCCCACCTGAAGATACCAACCGACGTATACCTTTTGGAAGAGGAAGACAATCAAACGAGGTACCAGTTTCGCATTACAAAGCAAAATGAAAATAGCTGTGTGGATGTCAATTTTTGGCTCAGTAATTTGTAAACTTGGAGAGTGAGAAGGGAAGAATATGGAGATTAAGAGCGTGCACTTTTGAAGTTGTTGACTGACACATTAACACATCAGACTTTTACATGCAAGCATTTTAGAAAAGTCATACATAAATTCAGTCCAACACAAAGCTTCCCAGCTTCTTGAAACTTTGAGACAAATTCCTCTTCCCCAATGTCAGATAAGGAACAACAAAACCTTTCTAATTACTCTTTCAAAATACTTGCTGTCTTGACTGTTTCAAGTTTCTTTCTTGCCAACTCATTTAAAAGAGTATTAGAATGAAATGCAGGGTAAAAAGTGGTGATTTAGAAAAGGAGCTGAAAAGAACATTTCTTTTTCAAATATAAGAATGGAACTTAATAAATTCATGTTGGGAAGGGGCAAGGAAAGTGGAATGAAGGAGACAAAAGGAAATGAAGACCATGAAACTGGGAAGGGAGAAGTGAAAGCATGTAAACCTTTTGACAAAGAAAAGAGGTGGCAAGAGATTTCTGTAACACATGAAGACTTAAAGAATATAAACCCTAGAGACAATGAAAAGGCGAACATGCAGAAGAGTTCACCTTGCATCTCAGCATTTATAATACTTTGTACTTCTGTAGCACCTTTGATGATCTCAACTGTTTTCAGAGATAATTAAGTTAACCCCAATACTCTGCCAAGTAATTGCAGATTACATGTTAGAGAAGGAGAAACTGAGGTACAGAGAGGGTACCTAATTTAGTCACTTAAGTCAAGAGGAGTTGCTGAGTGCTCAGCACTTTTGAAAATTAGGTGACTTATTTAAGAACCAAAAATCCATACTTTGGAGCCTAACAGACTCCCACTTTTGAAAATCTTGGCTTAAATAACCCGACCAAGATCACAAAGTCTGTGGCAGGGCTCCCAGATCTCTTAGTTGCTAGTTCTATTCCTTAAATCATAAAGCCAGCCTTTCTCCCCTTTTATTTTAGTATCTTAATTCAAAGGTGAGTTAATGTTTTTAGTGCAGACTGACTAGTAGAAACTCACTGTAACACTGGTCAGTTAACCCTTTAAAAACAAACATTACTCTGGGATCTTACTTTGAAGTTATCTCCCATCTGAAAGTACGTGTATGAGGTAAGCAAAGAGGAAAAGTTCTAAAACAAAACTGATACTGCAGCCAGCTGTATATTTTATTTGATAGCCAAACAACAAATCCAAAGTAATGAATACAACTTAGAGCTGAAATTCACATGCAAAACACTCTTGTTTTGGGATATAAATTATCCTAATAAATTCTATAGTATATAAAATACAAAAACAGTATATTCTCTTTGGGGTTTCTACAAATACAGTTAAGGAAGCCCTATAAGGAATTAAACTCATTGGTAATACTACAGCTGTTCACCTATTTCTGATCATTTCCTTTAGTAAGATATTGCAAGAGTTGAAATCATTTTTATTTTTAAAGAGGTAAGCTAACTAAGCCAACTGAATGAAATATTATCAAGTAACAAAAAAACCTGTGATCTTAGAAAAATGTAACTTGCACATAAACTTAAGTGATCCTTAGCTTTCACATACCTGAAGGATGAGTGCTCCGCGTGGACCGGTAAAGTGAGGGGAGGAGCTGGAGACTGGATATACGGAGACTGGACAGAAGACTGAGAGCTCTTCCTGATTAGCTTTCCAGTGTTGGGATCATAAAGCCGAACTTCAGGACCCGGCTGAAACTTTGGATGGATGGGTGTCGGGTGAAACAGAGCAGTCTGGAACACACTGTGTGTATCAGGAAATGTGGCAGGACTGTTCTCTCTGTTAAATGTAATTTTTAAAAAGTTACATTAGAAATTTACATTAATTATTTGTACCTGGCAGTGGAAGCATTAGAATTTCCCTTTCAGAGAAAGGACACATCAGGCTCTGACAAAACAGAGCACTGGAGCAGTCACAGAGATTATTATAGGGCAAAATGGACTTGCCTTTTTTCTAAAACAGAAAATAAATTTCTTAGGGAGTATGTTCTCAGTACACATGAAAATTCCACAGAACTTAATAGGAATAATGTATGCATAGGGAGAGAACAGACTTAATGTCATACTTATTCACTAAAATGAAAATATTCTAAAACAGCTATCTTAAAACATTTCTCAAAATTTAGTTTGAAACTTCTTAAAACAATTTCCTCTGTAGCATTAAAACTAATACATATTTGTCTACCACAGTAGATACTAATATAAACCAGATAAAATCTGCGCATGCACACACACATGTTCGTTTGTATAATGATTTGTAGGATATGATAAATATTTGCTATTCAATATTGCTCTTCAAGCAAAACAAAAACAAAAAAATAGTACAGCAACTTCTGCCTCAAAGAAATTATTTACAAAACACCAAATTAATTCACTATTGCACTAAGCCACATATATGGCTACTTAAAAAAAAGCCATTAATGATGCCATCAAATGCGTCAGTCACTTAGATTAATAACATATGGAAACAGACACATACAATAGCATGGATAGAAGAACTAGCTATGCATCATATAGTGATGTAAGGAGGCAAACCTATCTTAAGAAGGGCGTTCAGCAAAAGTAAGTTAATCTCACATATTTATACATGCCAGCCTTTTAAAGTTCTGCTACAACACTAAGATTGAAGATCAACAGATACTTCATAGATAAAATTATCCATTTCTCTCCAATGTTCTTTATAAAATGAATTTACTTGCAAACAGGATCTCTTCTCAAGAGTTTATTTGCTTTTATAATTTGTCACCTGAAGTTGTAAGCCCTCTAGGATAGCAATCATTGCCACAAACAACTCTGACAGCGGAAGATTTGACTTCAGAAAAAATGCACATGCTGCTACACATTAGTAATTCAAGTCTTAGTTTGTATTTTAAAAGTCTCCCTCGTAAGAATATGAAAAAAGTATATGATGCCAGAGCAACATTTTATTTTAAAAAAAAATGTGTTCAGTATATAGAAGAAAAGACCATCACTATATCTCATTGAAACTGCAGTGTGAATTTTAAGTAAGCAGGAAAGCCAGCATTTTGGTCTTAGAGGATGTGATGTTGGCAATTCACTGAATGACATTCTGCTAAGGATTACTTTCTGTCTGAAGGCACCATCCTATGGTGAAAGAATAAACTAAGGTATTGAATATTTGGGGGTATAAGATCTCATGGCACATTTTAAAAACTAGTGAAGTTACAATTTATTTACTTTGGCCAAAATTTTCAAAGCTCCTAGACTCCAGTTTAGGCTTCTAATTAAAAACTGCCTCATTTTTAGACATATTGGGCACCCACAAACCCTATTTATGGTATAAATATTAATCCATGCACATGACTTCACTTAAGTCTTCACCAAAGGATGGCAGTAAGCAATCCCTAGCCTGATGCCATTCATTAAAATCACCAATATCACTTTTTGCAGCACTGCAAATTTTCCAAAGCAATCTCCTGTAAAAAGGTGAGGCTCTTCTGATTAGTTTGCAAGATTGACAAGATCAACTGATGTGGTGCAAACAAGAATACAGCCAGGATTTACAAGGTATAGGACAAGAAACAAAAAGCAGAAACTCCATTGGAAGCCCCTTGCCATCAGCTCTTTCAGTCACATCACCTCCTTCAAGAGGGCTCATCATCAATAGTGGTCTCTGCCCCCTTTGGTATTTTTCTTTAACCTTTCTTCTGCTTCCCCTCTCTCATCCAAGGTTTATCCTCTTCCTATTTGCTGTTCACCCCACTCCATTGTTTTTGTCTCCTTCCTTTCTTACCACCCTTCCTTCAGTTCACCCATTTTGTTCTCCCATCAGTGTTTTCCCCCTCTGCTCTCATATTTATCCTCCCCTTTTCTCTTCCAACCACATTTTTTCTTCTTACGTTCTGTTTTTTTCTCCCTTTCCTTCTCTTTGTTACCACGTGTAAAATGGCTAGCTGGTCAGGCTTCTCATACTCCATGAATCTGTGTGCTCACAAGGTGGGAGACTGCATGATTACGTCATGCTACACCTCCATTCCTGGTCTCTACTAGTCCTCCACAGCATTAGTATGCAGCACCACTGGTCAGACCTGCTGCTGCTTAATTGAAGTCCCCGCTTGTGGTACTACTAGTCTTAGGGACTTCCCTAAACTCCAAAGCTTGGATCAACTGCCTCCCAGTGATAGTCCTGTATGCAAATAGGACAAGAAATTGGCTGAAATATGGTATGGAATTTTCATACAAACCCTACATCTCACATACAATTTTGGGTTCATCATACCTTATGAATCAACTCTCTACACAGAATGAGAATAAAACCAGTCGAAACACGATCAACCTATCTTTGGTCCATTTTTTTTTTTTTGCAACTAATTTTACCTTTGTGTTTTGATGTAGTCATCCTTTAAGGGAAAGAGCTGCTCCTCTACCTTGTCCCAACGCTCCAAGCAGCTCCACAGCCAGTCAGGGTTTACAACATGGAGGTGTTTACAGTCCAGAGCTTGCCGTACTTTTTCTGTGCCTATTATTAAGTCAAACACAACATTACAGTGTTCTGAATAGAAAAGAAGAGGCTTATGTTTTTAAATAGGATATTCTGTGACCTATTTTGAAAGTTATCCGCTGGCTCAAAGACATTACAGGACATGTTAAAACAAGTCTTAAGCCTTGGCTGCACTAAGGTATTTTACAAGAAGCTTCTTAGTGGTGAAAATTAGTGAAATTCCTTAGTAGAGACACAGCCAGTGTTCCACTAAAGATCATTCAAATGGGAAGTGGAACCAATCAATTCATAACACTTGAGCATTTCTACACTGAGCAAACAGGCAAAAAGATAAAAGGAACAAAAAAGATACAGATTTCCAAAAACACAGCCTTGTATCAAAAGATATCACAGTCTAAAGCAGAAGTGGCCAAAGAGTGGCCCACTCAGTACCCATAAAAACCTGAGCATTTTCACATAACATTAATGTATGCAGTGTGCTGTTATACCAAGCAGTTGTACCACTAACTGTCAAACTAACTGTCAAACACGTGGTCATCCTCTTTGATTTGCCATGAGTGTGCCAGGCGCTAACTCCTATACTAAAGCAGAAATCATGGATTCTTTAGTTTCAAATGGGAGCACTGAATGTAAAATTACTCAGGACAGGCAAGCAAGTTGTCAACATGCGCCCTGGGACAGTGCAACAAATCAGCAAAAGAAAAAGAGGGAACCCTAGAACCATTGTGGCCAAAGGCCTTGATTTATAATGCATTGTAGATGAAAACCAATAGCAGAGTCACCGGAAAGAGCAAAAAGGCATCTAGATTTCTACAGATCTCTCCAGAGAACTATCATGATCAGCAAGCTCAACAAGTAAAAACTGAGAGGAGCTCTCCAGCCTACTAAAAGAAAAAGGGAAGAAAATGTATATTTTAAGAGAGCTGGTATTAAGCAGGCGAACAGGAAGAGATTAGGTATAAGAAAAAGAGGAATAAGTTCTTGATGAAGAACAGGAAGCAGTTCTTTATCTTGATTAAAAACAAGAGGTTAGAAAAAGTTTGAGGGCTGGGCTGATGCAGTCTCTTGTACTAGGTATAAGTCAGGAGACTAGTTGTACTATTTTGGACATTTTACATTCTGGGTTCAGGCAGACTACCTTACCAAAGTTACAAAAGATAAAAGATTTAATAAATAAGGTTCCCCAGAGGAACCCAAGATTTGTGGGATGCACAAAGTCCAGAACTGCCTGCATATATAATGCCCAGGTCCCACATAAGTGATAAAGGGGTATATGCACCATTTCATTTTCATTTGTAAGGGATTGAAGAAAAGAAGTTCTCCCACACACTTTTAGAAGAAGAGAGAAATTTATGGAGAGCACATGTCAGACCCCCACTGAATGGGAAAAAAAACTGAGTTCAGCCACATTCAGGGTTCCACATATTCCAGAATTCTGTAGAATCAAATATTCCTGTGCAATGGTGCTCCAGAACCTAACGTTTCATTAAAAAAAAAAAAGTTATTTTTAGTCCTCAGGATTGTGAAGAAAGCAATAAAAACAGATACCATATTGTCTTCTTTAATCTGTACAAAGCCTGAAACAGTACTTCAGAGATGTGAGCAGCTCCCATTCATTTCTATAGGTTAACAACACTGAACACTAAAAATGCCGTGCAGGCCCAAAAACCCTACTGTCCCCTACTTGGACACCAAAACTTCCAGCTTTCTCTCCGACAACTTCTACAATGCAATTATACAGAGCCGTTACAATAATCTGCATCAGACAGTTAACTGAAAATATGGAACAAGGCAATGAACGCTGAATAAACTGGGGATGTTTTGGGGACTGCCTTCTCAAGATTTCAGTTAGCGAAAAGAATTAAAGTGTTTAATGCATACATGACTTTCCTAGAGTGAAACTTAGTGAAAGTCAATTTAATTGGACATGAACCTTAACCCCCCATATGCACTTTTTACTTTTAGGCCCACTCTTACTGAGAAAGTATCAATCCAAAAGAAAAAATACTGGAGGATGGCGTGGATTGCACCCTCAGCAAGTTTGCAGATGAGGAGGAGAGGTAGATATGCTGGAGGGTAGGGATAGGATGCAGAGGGATCTAGACAAATTACAGGATTGGGCCAAAAGAAATCTGATGAGGTTCAACAAGGACAAGTGCAGAGTCCTGCACTTAGGATGGAAGAATCCCATGCACCGCTACAGACTAGGGACCGAATGACTAGGCAGCAGTTCTGCAGAAAAGGACCTAGAGTTACAGTGGACGAGAAGCTAGATATGAGTCAACAGTGTGCCCTTGTTGCCAAGAAGGCTAACGGCATTTTGGGCTGTATAAGTAGGAGCATTGCCAGCAGATCGAGCGACGTGATCGTTCCCCTCTATTCAGCATTGGTGAGGCCTCATCTGGAGTACTGTGTCCAGTTTTGGGTCCCACACTACAAGAAGGATGTGGAAAAACTGGAAAAAGAGTCCAGCAGAGGGCAACAAAAATAATTAGGGGGCTGGAGCACATGACTTATGAGGAAAGGCTGAGGGAACTGGGATTATTTAGTCTGCAGAAGAGAAGAATGAGGGGGGATTTGATAGCTGCTTTCAACTACCTGAAAGGAGGTTCCGAAGAGGATGGATCTAGACTGTTCTCAGTGGTACCAGATGACAGAACAAGGAGTAATGGTCTCAAGTTGCACTGGGGGGAGGTTTAGGTTAGATATTAGGAAAAAAAATTCTCACTAGGATGGGGGTGAAGCACTGGAATGGGTTACCTAGGGAGGTGGTGGAATCCTTTAGAGGTTTTTAAGGTCAGGCTTGAAAAAGCCCTGGCTGGGATGATTTAGTTGGGGACTGGTCCTGCTTTGAGCAGGGGGTTGGACAAGGTGACCTCCTGAGGTCCCTTCCAACCCTGAGATTCTATGAATATTCTAGACCTTCCAGCTGGTAACGCTTTTGAAGGGGCGTGGAACAACTACTTCAACCAGCTAGATATTTCAACTCTCACTCTTTATAGATTTATTTCCTTTGCAGATTACCCTCTCTCCCTTCCCCCACCACGTAACTGTTAGGCTTCAAATGGTCTTGAATCTACCCCTTCAAGAAGTGGAAAAAAAGGAGCTAGATGGGGAGGACAGTTTATATCAGGGGTCTCAAAATCAAATTTACCTTAGGGCCAGTGCCAGTCCTCAAATCCAATAAGGTCACTGAAGATGGCGTTCAGAAAAGAAAATGTTTATATTGTATTTTTCATTTCAAATTTCTTAGAAATAATAAAACGGTCATACAGCTTTATACCATTCTTTGCCTGCCAAAGAGTTTTTAGTGTTTGCCAGACACCTGGCAATGCTTCAGTTCTGTCAATTTGTTGATGTTTGGCCTTAGTGACTGAGCAGTTGAAACCTTCAGGATTGCAGCAAAGTGTGCATCGGATTGTTGTGTTCAGTGTTTTGACTTGTTTATATTAATTGTGGAAAAAAGTGACGTTGCCTCCATGGCTGACTCTGCCCAGTGACTTGTGATGGTATCTCTGTCCCTCTCCCACAGCCAATGGGAGCTGCGGGGGGGAGCCGGACTTTGAGACCCCTGGTTTATATGTTATGATGAAAAAAACCCACAGGACATCATATTTGTTTCAGAGGAGCAGAACTGCATTTATATAATATTGGGAAAAGACTGTTTACTTTTAAATTCTATGTTGCAGTAATAAAGGAGATAAAGCCTGTAGGAGTCTTTATAGAAGTTGCCTTTATTATTTTAATACATTCTGTTCCTAGGAAACAGAACAGTTCTGGGCTTATAAACATCATTTGTGTCTGCAGCTAAAGAAATAGGCTAGTTTCTATGCACTCATGAAACCTTTCCAGCGTCGTGATCATGCCTAGAATTTTATCTTGCATTCTGTTTAAAAAAAATACCAGTCACAAACTGCAAAAGAAATTTTGTTGACCAGTGTCAATTTAGGCATTAAAAAAAAAAAAAAAAATGAACCCAGGCTATTCACTACCTTTTGTAAAGAAAAGCATGACAACATGGGACATAATAAGTAGAAAACAATGTCCTTCTCAGAGCTGTTTGATGTCTTAGCAACAGAAGCAAGGAAACAGCACTCCTATTGTTGGTCACTTTTAGTTTAAAAGTGGCAAAAAACTATTGCACACAGGACCTACCCAATCTGTAACTAACAAATAATAAAAGCAACAATGCAATACTATTTTTATTGTGATTTTTGGGTCATACACATTTTATTGTTCTAGTCCTCTGGACAAATATTTTGATGAGATTATTCTGGCACATCTAAAATACAAAATAGTCTAAATACTGCAGCGGCTTGAATGACTAATAAGATTTTAACTTTATTTTTATGGACAAATTTACTCTAAACTTCAATACTATTTAAAATGTTTAGCTGTCCTACCAGTTGCCTCATACTTAGCTCTGGGAACAGGGTGAGTATTTCCCCTCTTCAGAAAGCAGGGGCTAGTGATAAATAGGTAAACATGCCTACATTCTTTAAAAGCCAGATCCTGAAGCTTTTATACAACAATGGTATCTTAAGACAAGACTGAACAAAACAAATTATTTTGCCCTAAGTGAATTAAGTGTGTATGAAGTTGATAGCTGGACTATTAGAGGGGCACTTAGCTTAGTTATGTTTTGTAAAAACAAAGTTTTACAGAACTAGAACATTTCATGATTCTCTCCTTTATAAATTCTCACTAAGTTTACGTGTTACCCATCCCTTCATAGCCTTTGCAACCTCAACAGTGCAGCACTGAGCTAGTGCAGGAAAACCAGAAAGCAAACTGACTTATCTATAGTCATTACCCAAGCTAAATGCATTACAAAAGTTGGACTTTTTAAGCTCAGTCTGAGCAATCCATGTTATATGTCCACAGACCTGTGCTGAAGATATGTTAAACCTGACACCCCTTAAAAAGTATTAAACCAAATCAGGTAGTAGACTGACAGACCTCTTTAGATGGTCTCCAAAGTTTAAGTGCTCTGGTCCCCACAATACACTTTAAACGAAAGAGCCTGCCTAGTATGAATCAGCAGAACCAAACTCAGGGGAAAAAGATTTACTGACAATAGGTGGAAGTAAAAGAATTCCAGTTCATACTGCAGTTTGATCTCTAAGCACCACTGGTATGTCACTAGACTTCAATCTTATTATGGCCCATTCACAAAATTAATGTCACTGAACTCCCAAACCTGAACAAGAGCTCTGTGTAAGCTCGTCTCTCTCACCAATAGAAGTTGGTCCAACGAATAAAAGATATTACCTCACCGACCTTGTCTGTCTAATATCCTGGAACAGATCTATGGCTACAACACTGGATACATTAAAATGCTTGTCATGTAGCTTTCTACAGTCCCATAGCTTTGTCATAAATTACGACGACTGGGTAATAACTTGGGATGAAATTGGTGAAAAGGTCACTAAATTTATTCTGCTTTTAAAAAAGAACAAACATTTTGGTGACACTGTCCCATTTACTACTACCCCAATATCGCCAAAGACAAGCCCTGTCAAGAAACTGCTCAGCTTTATTTTCTAGCTAAAGCTCAGTGAAGAAAGCCACTCAAAGCATTTTATATTTAGGAGCAGAAAGATTAGATTTTTTAAAACCAATGTCAATTTCACCATCCACCCACAAAAAGAGTAAAAACAATTTCTAAAAACAGAATTTTACAAATATGCTAAGAAAAAAATACTGCTTGAGAACTCAGTCTGATTTAAGGATATTTACTCCGTATATTTTGACATGTGATGTTGACAATTTGTGTTTTAATAGTTATGAAGTTTTCACTCTTTGAATCTCAACCTACACTGTTGTTCTATAATGGTCTGATGCCTCCCCCCCAAGTGAATTTTTACAGTTGTGGAAAATTAACTACATAAATTTTTTAAAAAGCTTAAAAAGTCAATATTGTCTTTCAAAGTTTTAAAAAATTAAAATGATAAAAATACAATTCTGCCAAGCCTATTCATATTTGTTCAGAGATCAGCGGAAGCAATGGGAATAGGTGTTGGTGGTGTTCGCGTTGTTTGCAGCACAGGGGGACTTTCTTTTTTTAATCCCGCTCCTGGCCCACAATACCCACTCTATTTTTATCCCGCTCCTGCTATTATGGTAGCGAGTCCACGGGATGCCAGTTTCTTCACATGCAACCCAAAAACCCCTTGTGCCCCTTTTCCTGCAATTTACTCACAACTGGTCCAGATTATAATTTGGGACACATCAGCCAACACACGTTTGCCTTGTCTACAGTATGCTATGGGTCTTTAATTGCCAGTGGCCTCCCGCACAGGCTTTAATTTGACAAGTTTAACATCTTCCAAAGTCTACAAATGGCCAAAGAATCTCTCACATTTAAACTCATGCCTCAGACTGCTTTAATACATTTTAAAAATAAAACTGAAAAAACAGCACTAGAAAAATTTTAGTCACAGCACTTTTTGAAACAGTCTAAATAACCTTGTATTATTTTATCACAAACGGTCATAAAAATTCATGTGGTTCATAAACTATAAGCATTTGGAATTGATCCTCTAACTCAAAACCCTTATTACAGTCCTTTTTCTCCTGTTAAAATGGAAATTCTGGTATAAACTGAACTTTACCCAAACTGATTGTAGTAAAATAAGCTCAAACAGCAGATATGTCCACAAAAAAGAAAAAAAGGCCGTCAGACCGTACAGCACAATGCATAGAAACACACTGTATATTTAAAAGGAAACATTCAAGTTTTCTGCAAATGCTTATTAATGCTCTGCCATTATATGGCAAACAGCAAGATGTCTCACCTATCTCAGGTTGAAAAAAGGAGACATCAAAGTCTGTGTGTGTAAGAGTGGATACTTATATTATTTTTCACCCACATGCCCTGATCTGGATCAGAGTTCTGTTTTGATAGATTTGTGGAGACAGAGGTAGAGGCTGTGCCTGCCCCGAAGAGTTTACAATCTAAGGATGTATAAAATTCTCATTGTGCCTCAGTATCAAGAAAACACTAGACACCAAACAAAAGATCCAGCCAGCATTTTACATCTTCATCTGCTTATCAACTACTGTAATAAAGTGCACAATTTATGTTTTAGACTCTGACTTCACTCCAGCGCCCTTGGAGCCTTTGTTGCGGTTTATCGTCATGGATTTGATGTCACAAAATGCCTCCAAGCATATTACTTGTTTTGTCACTTCATATATTCCGTGTAAGGAGCCAGGATTGTACTGCAAACTAATTACCAGCCACACAATTACCTACAAATCCCACAGGCACATGTCTTTAGGTGGTCTTTTGGTACATTTGTCAACAGTTGTTAGACAAAGACATATGGTATCCATGTGGAAATAATGTTAAAGAGGCGGGACTGCCTGAAGAAAAGACAGAGCTGCAAAATTTCTACAGGTTACCCATAACATATAACACAGATGCCCTAGTGAAATTCACATACCAGCTTGTAAGCAGCCACAACAGAATGAGCACGAAAGGCATGAAGACAGCTGAGTAATTGTGTCCCCAGCTATGCTGTAAGGGCACGGTTCCCACCTAGAAATCTTAGGTCAGTAGTTCAGAATTTCTACTCCAAAGGGCAATCACTAGCACAATCACTACTATCTGTACATAGGAGAGAAAAAGTAACTCCACAGCCACATACAAGTTGTATGACTCAATTGTTCTGTAATAGTGTGGGAAAAGGTACAATGGTGTTACCTTGGTGTAAGAACTCTTTCCCACCACTGCTATGGAAATCTGCTAAAACGGTTACACAGGACTACATTCCTGATCATTGGGTTGTAAAGATGAGCTACCCTCTCTATTACTTAACACTCCATACAGTGAAGGCTCATTTTTATTGCAATAGCATTCACGTACAGTATTGTTAATTAGTTTTCAAATCATTAATACTCAGTTCACATACGATGATGTAGCAAATTGATATAATTAAACCCTAAAGTTAAACCTAATATTTATATTAAGCTAACAATAGTGGGTGATTCATTGAAGGATGTGCAGTCATTAAAGACATTTGTGATAAAAAACAGTTTTGCAAATTGAGTTCTTATTTAGTCTCAGGGTTTTTTTGTTTTTTAATTTTGGTAGAAAGGTACCATACACTCCTAACAAAATCATGTTAATAGTGAAGTTATACATTCCAGAAACAACAAAAAAAGGAAACACGCAAAATGTTTCACTGTTTCAAACTGTGGGTTGGGACCCCAAAGTGGTTTGCGACCCCATTTTAATGGGATCACAGGAGCTGGCTTAGACTTGCTGGGACCACGGGCTGAAACCCAAGCCCCACCACCCAGGTTACAGGCCCCCTGCCTGGGGCTGAAGCCCTTGGACTTCAGCTTTGGCCGGCTCGGGCGGGCACAGGTTTCTGTCCCCCCTCTTGGGGCCATGTAGTAATTTTTGTTGTCAGAAGAGGGTCATGGTGCAAGGAAGTTTGAGAACCCCTTATGTGCCTTACTCTCCAGCTAGCCTTGAATAATACTGATATTTTTGAACAAGCATTAAAATTACATCACAGAGGTCAATTTTACAAAGAAATCACAATAAATACGTCCAGAAGTTATCTGTACAATTGCTTTCAAGAACAACCAGAACTGGAAACTGATGCATATATTTTTTGCAACAATATTGTGGAGTGTTTAGAAATATTTTCTTGGCTCCACTACATAAAGTTTATTTTGTACATAAGGAAACAAAAAATAAAATCTAACTTTATCATTTGCATTTTGATAGTGACCAACTACCCCAAACAGATCAAAGCCTCACTGGACAAAGTGTGGTATGTACACTCAGGAGGATATTATTCTTTGCCAGATAATCTAATCTGAAATAAGATACACTAAGTGTAACAAACAATAGGGAAGTGAGAAGGAAGAGAAGAAAATTGATTAAAAGATTTTGTAGGTATACCGGCTATTGCACAATTCAGTGGCTCAAACATCCGTCCTCACATACGGAAGAAATCAGCTATTCCTGACTCCCACTCAACCAAGCCATGGCATTGGCTGGATGATTTGTTATAGGCATCACAGCAGAGGAAAGTGTTAAGGAGAGTTTTGAAGGAGAGATTTGTGACTACAGACTAGATTAAAAAGGGCATTCATAGCTAAAGCTCAGCATTCTAAAAAGCAGAGACATTTGTATAGCTAAAACAGATTCTATAAAAGTGGTTATCAAAAAGTAGAACATATTTTTGTTTGATCAAAATTGGAGTGTTTATGACGGTGGAACTAGCTGGGACAAAAATGTATTTTTTAAAAAAGTGACTACTTAAGGAAGTAGAGAGTTATATTGGATACTTTAAATTACATCACATGAAGGCAGACAACTAAATATTGACAAATTTTATAAGTGCTTGCATACAAACGTTAGAAGTCTAAACAGTAAGATAGGTAAACCTGAGTGCCTAGTATTAAATGAGGATACGGATATAATAGGCATCACAGAAACTTGGTGGAATGAAGATAATCAATGGGAGAGGGTAATACCAGGTACAAAATACATAGTAATGACAGAGAAGGTCACACTGGTGGGAGAGTGGCACTATGTGTGAAAGAAAGAATAGAGTCAAATATAGTAAAAATCATTAATGAATCCAACTATCACAGAATCTCTATGGACAGAAATTCCATGCTTGAATAATAAGAGTCTAGCATAGGAATATACTACCAACCACCTGACCACAATGGTGACAGTGACTATGAAACACACAGAGATATTAGATGCTATAAAAACAGGAAAATCAAAAATAATGGTGGATTTCAACTATTTCCATATTGACTGGGTACATGTCACCTCTGGATGGGATGCAGAGATAAAATTTCTAGATGCCATAAATGACTGCTTCTTGGAGCAGCTAGTCCTGGAACCCATAAGGGGAGAGGCAATTCTTGATTTAGTCCTAAATGGCACACAGGATCTGGTTCAAGAAGTGCATATAACTGAAACGTTTGGTAATAACCATAATGTAATTATATTTAACATCCTCAAAGGAGAGAAAATACCAAAGAAACCCATCACAATCGCACTGAACTAAACAAAAATGAAGAAGCTAGTTAATGGAAATTAAAAGGAACAGTCATAAGGGTGAAATGTCTGCAAGCTGCATGGAAACTATTTAAAAGCACCATGATAAAGGCTCAAACTAAACCAAAAGAACCGTCAGAGGATCAAAATGCCACCATGGGTAAAGAGCAGAGTAAAAGAGCAAAAAAAGACAAAACAAAAACAATTTTATTTATTTTTTTTAAGCTGCAGGAAGTCTGTCGAAATCAGTGGGACCACTGGACGATCACAGTGCAAAACGAGCACCAAAGGAAGACAAGGCGATTGCAGAGAAGCTAAATGAATTTGTTACATTGTTTTCACTGCAGAGGATTCATTTTAGGTGACAAATCTGAGGAACTGTACCAGTTTGAGGTGTCAGTAACAGTAGGTTTTGGAACAAATTGATAAATTAAACAATAAGTCACCAGGACCAGATGACATTCACTGAAAGTTCTGAAGGAACTCAAATATGAAATTGCAGAACTGCTAACTGTGGTACGTAACCAAATGCTTAGATCAGCCTCTGTCCCACGTGACTGGAGGATAGCTAATGTAATGCAATTTTTAAAAAAAAGCTCCGGAGGCGGTTCTGGGAACTACATACTGGTAAACCTAACTTCAGTACTAGGCAAACTGGATGAAAGTACAGTGAAGAATAGAATTATTAGACAGATGAACACAATATGTTGGGGAAGAGTCAATATAGCTTTTGTAAAGGGAAATTATGCCTCACTAATCTATTAGAATTCTTGGGGGGACGGCAGGGGGTCAAAGGATTCTAGATGGATCACTGGTCTGACCCAGTGGGGCCATCCTTATGTTTTTACTTACAAGCTTGCAAGGCTAAAGTCACCAAAGGCATGCAAAAAGGCCACATAAAACACACAGTTTGCAGTACTAATTTGTAAGCAATACCAAGTGTTTACTCTTTGTGGTAAGTGAAATATTGAGAGCAAAACAACGGAAACCACCAACAGAGTCAAAATAAATTTAGCTGGTTTGGGGTTTTTTTGCCTTTTAAATTACGTTATTGAGTGAGAGCCTGGAGATCTAGATCCTCATATCAAAATCAGAGGAGATTAAAAATATCCACTCACTACTGGAGAAGGGAAGCTCTTCTTGGTGAGTGAGGGGACACAAGCCATCTATTACTGCAGACTTGAAGTTTTCATTTAAAATTAAGGTTGTCAAATGATTTTAAAAAATCACAATCACAAGATTAAAAAATAGTCACAATTACTTGCGATTTTAATTGCACTGTTAAACAATAGAATGCCAATTTAAATTTATTACAAATATTTTTGGATATGCACAACAGCCCTGCAGAACAAGTTTTTATACCTAGGTCTACAAATTAGATAACTAAATACACAAGGACTTTTTCCAGAAAACTGGATCGTCAGTTTCCCTTCCTATTTATGGAACAGCAAGGCAAACAAGGTAGAATATGTATATTATGAAACTTTTATATAGCCTTGCAAAACTAGGTGTTCCTAAAATAGTGCACTGAGCTTTTACTTTGCACCACCTGAGAAGAGACAAGAACACACACAAAAATCAAGTTCTTATGCTAGGTTCCTGTATTCTTTCCTCAATACTTAAACATTCAAGCATTATTTTCCCCCTTGCTCCAGCTTCTTTATCATGCTGCAAATGTAAGTGTGTAATTATCTTGAGACAACCTGTCATGGAAATATTTTGGTCATAAATTCAGGATTATTGTTTTTATGCAAAAAAACAGACAGATTAGTGGCCATAAGAGGCAAAGCCCCTTTGAGGCATTTTGTAATTTGGAATAGAAAACCCTGAAGAAATACATAAGAGATCAATTTAGTGATTTTTATTACTAAAATACTCAAGCCCTTTACATTTCCAATGGAATGTGACTCACATTTTGAGCTTAATTCTTATGATGGAGTTGCATTGATATCAGCGCAATTCTCAGACTAAGATCTGCTCAACAGCAACTGCAGCAGAGCCCAAGGGGTCATGAAATACTGTGACCCAAGTTTTCAGAAGCATACACCAAACACATTCACAAAATGAGAATTATATGAATGCACAGTCCCAACTAGCACACCTGCAAACACTGGAAGTCCCCAACTCCACTCAATCTAAAACGGTTCCCAATCTGGACACTTTGGCTATGTCTTCACAGCTAAGAAAGGTATGTATTAAAAAGTGTGATAAGTAACGCGGGTTATGTATCTCACTGTAAAAGTGAGGTGGAGGTGAGGCACAAGTAGCTTTTACCACAACCTAGCTAGCCAAGATCAACACTACAAACACACCTTGCCCACTGATATCTTACCTGGCTATATCACAGTAAAAGCTACCTGTGCCATGTCTCCATTAGGATTTTACAATGAGATTGTTAATCCAAGCTAGTTATCCCACTGTAATAACACCCCCTTTTCTGGCAGTGAAGACAGGGGCTTAGTCACCATTCATCTAGCCAAACAGTTTTTAAACCACTGAAACCAAGTTCATCAAAAACGTTCTTTGCCATGATGTGCTACAAATCAAAGTTTGGGAACCTAGAAATTACCATTGTTTTCAATATTCAGTGCAGAACTCATGATGAATATGAAAAAATATTTCTTTTTCAAGAAAAAAGATGGAAGACTGAATTGGTCAGACGATTAAAGTGGAAAGGATATTATGAGCTTGCACTGAAGTTATAGATTTGGGTGAAAAAAGCTTCACCACGCTAACAAAAATATACTATGATGTTTTTATATTGTAATCCTTTGAAATGAAATTAATGTTTATTTTTGCATATATTCTAATCTTGTAATAAAGTAGGCAGGCTAGGAAAAGAAATCAAAGGTGACAAAACTGGACTCGTGTTCTTAGTTTGCTTGTTCATGGTTTATAAAGAGGACTTAAAAAGTGTTTATTTTTATGAAAGTTGAGCAAGTGAGAGGAGAACTTTAAGTCAAGACTGCTTATCACTTGTTTCTTTTCAGTTACAGCTATTTCAGTTAAAAAATACTTGACATTGATAATTTTAGAACAACATCTTCGTTGAATAATCAGCACCTTCCCCCCTTTCATCAAAGAGTAAAAGCTAGCAATACACTTCCCATCTGACACACGCAAGACCAAGACAGACCAGATTTGATGAATGTTTGTTTTTAAAAGAAAAAACAATTTAAAAAAATTCTTAAACCTAAGGAAGCAAAAAGGATACAAGACCTTTTAAAAAATGATTTGCAGTAAACCTTTAAGCTACTTTCCCCCATAATTTAAATCAACATTAAAGATGGCAAGTAGATCAAGGCCCATATTTAACCTTTCCAAGTCTTCAGCCAACTTTTTGTGTAAATAAAATCATGAATGAAAACAATATTTTCATTAACAGAAAACTGATAAATTTCACCTACTTACCTCCCCTTGCTGCAATCAGATGGGTTGCCTTGTTGGGATCATCAGCATTCAGTACTAGGCTCTTTATAATTTTAGCTCCAAGTGCTGTAGCATGATAATGCTCTCGGGTTCTTTCTATGGGGAAATTTGTTGGATAGAGTCCACTAAATATTATGGTAACATCTGCCAATACCTTGCTTTTCAATTCTGGTACTATTTTTCTTATGTCTGGAATTTCATTGATCTCCTTTTTCAGGTATTTATCATACTTAGTATAATAATCAGTGTGCACCCGAACAAGGATCTCTTCGAGGTATATTAAATGGTCATCTTCATCTGTGTCGTCTTCTTCTTCCTCTTCTTCCATGCTCTGATCTAAAGACTCACCCATTGTAATCCCAGACTGCTCGCTATTCTGGGACTCTGTCTCTGCTTCTTTCTTGTCTGCACACCCATTTCCCAGATCACAAAGGCTATCCTGTTCGCTTTCTTCTTGCATTTCAAGATCAACTGTCTTGCCATGAGGGTATACACTAGGTGGAGCCGTCACCTCCCCAGAATGGTTCACTTGACCATCCTTTCCCCCACTCACATCAGTGCAACATTCTTGCTGCAAATTTTCAGCTTGTACAGGCTGCTTTGATTTTTTCCAGCTTCTCTTTCCCTCACTTTCACTATCTGAGGCAGAAGAGGACGACGACTTCTTAGCATCTAATCCACTGTCACTTTCACTGTCACTAGACAGTTCAAAGTCCAAGTTATTTGTTGGCTTGTCTTGGGTCTGCTGCTTCTCTGTAACTGTCCTATCATCTTGTTCTGAAGAAATCTGAGACTCCTTAACACTTGTTGAATCAATGACGGCAGCATTTGTTTTATGATCAATGGTATCACTTAAGGAGTCTCTAACATTTAATTTGTCATTGGAATTCAACCCCAAGTTAGAAGTTTCGCTGCTCATAAAGTTACTACCATTTGTAGTACATATCTCTTTTGTAGATTTCCTAAGACCATTACTTTGTTCTTCCACACTCGAAATATTCTTTGATTCTTCAGAATCTTTTGCTGTTACCACTGCAGGATCAGATGGTTCAGTTGTTTTTGAAGAATGATTTACTGAACAAACACACACAAAAAATAAGATGAAGTTTCCCTCTTTTATCCTTCCAAGTAGATGAGCTTTCAATTATGCTTTCAGAAACTCATCATTCCTTTCCTCCATAAATTAAATGAGTTCAATCTACAGCTAAACATATCTATGGATCAGAATACTCTCAGTTGGGATTTTCAAAGGGTGTAAGAGATTTATAGACACTCAACTCCTATTGAAACGTAATAAAAGTGGGGTGCCTAAGCCTCTTGAAAATCCCAGTTTATGTTGCCCTCATCATCATATTATTTGTCTGCCTCACAAAACTTAATGCTTTATCTTATTAGGTAAGGAAGTATCATTCCCATTTAGATGACACACGATGTGCCAAAGGTCAGAGCTTTTTCCAGAGTCCCAATCCAGAGTATTAGCCATAAGATCACCCTCTTTATGAACTTACAAGTTCTGCCCATATTTTTTCTACAGTGTTTTCAGAACTGATTGAATACACAACCAAGAAAAATGCTTTAGAAATTGAAAAATATATTTTACTACCATCAAAATATGTTGATCAAACCCTTTAAGAAGGCACTAGTGAGATGCAACAAACGAGAGCAGCGTGCTTCATATGCAGGAAAAGGATTACTCCATAAATAGCTTTTAGACAGGTTTTTTAGGCAGCTGACAAGCAGCAGACAAATGCAGTTAATATTCTTGGCAGGAATAGCCAAGGCCATTCTTAGCAGAGATGACCACATATTGTTCATAAAAAGGCATACATGTGACTTGACTGCCCCTTGGTAACCACTACTGCCACTACAGCACGCTGATCTCATACTATATTTTGAGAAGCAGACTGTCAGGCTATTCATTCCATTCTTATACTTTTTAACCACATGAAACATTACTAGAGTAAAATTAACATAGAACTGAATTCATTTCTAGATGGTAACAATGGCAAAAGAACAGTAAACAGGCTCAACAGGAACTAAACATGTACAGAAAAATACGAACTATCCTAAAATGAAAGCTTCTCTCCAAAATACTCAACTGTAAATAAAGTAGGTTCCTTTCCAGCTACTTCTATGAGTTTCAATAAATCCTGGATATATTGGCCTACCCAGTCATCACCTTTTCAGACCTATTTTCTCAGGTGAAAACCTCTGCTATAGCATCTGTTCTTCCACTGTTTACAGATTGCGGAAAATAAAATTCTGTCAAATGCAAAATGGATGAGTTTGGTAGACACTGAAACCCCACTATTAGTTTTTTCTTTTAGACAACACTTTGTTAGCATGGTTTTGGTTTGCTAGTCAACTGCTGCTCCAAAAGTAAAATAAGTAAAATGGAATTACCCTTCTTTTTCATCTGAGTTTCCCTTGATCCAGGTGGTGCATTAATATCGCCTATACCCTGAAAGTATACATATTTCTTTACAGTTATCAAATTGGGTGCAAACTTCCAAACATCTTCTCGGTCATCAATAATGCAAACCATGGAGTCACCACATGGGAAGAGATTTCTAAAAAAAAACAAACAAACTTGTTTTTATTGTCTTAAGATTACTATTTAAAACACTCTGGGTTGACATTCTGGTTAGTTGTGTGTGTTAAAGGAATTAAAACATGAATGATTTCTGAAAAATCAACATATTTATTAGGATTCCAGATAAGTCAATTCATTTACCTGTAACAGTTATCATACAGTCTGCAGCTCTTCTTACTGGTTACTCTACCAATCATCTTTTTGTGGTTTTAAAAAGTTTTATGAACAATTATTAGAAAGAATTTTTCAAGTGAGTTACACAAAAGTCTTTAAAAAAATGGCAATTACATTTATTTGTCCCCTTTGGTTCTAGTGGTCAAAAATATGAGCCCTCCCAAAGTTTAAATTTGAGTATACATAGTGTATTACACGGAATTTCAGTCTAGGTTCTTCTACCTAAACAATATCCTATATAGTAACTTGGTCACACTTATTCATTCCACAGAGATTACCTCTAAACAAGAAGTCTTAGTATAAACCTGACAGGAGAATACTCAGAATAGATCCAAAAATATACCCAGGATAAGAAAAAAAATGTATGATTTGCGGTGAGGAATCCTCCCCTCCCCATAACAGCTCCAATATGGCTATTATTAAATATCAGGCAATCCTATGTTTTACACAGACAAAAGGCCAAGATTGCCAAAAATTGGAGCCTAAAATATGGGTTAAGGAGCTTAAATTAAGCACTGAAGTGTAATTTTTCAAAAGTGCTGATCATCAATGAAACTCAAAAGTGATGCGGACCCAGCAAAGTCAGGCCATGTAAGTACCTAAATACAGATTTAAGAGTCTATCTTTAGGCTACTATTTTGAAAAATCTTGGCTTAAATTTCTACAATATAAAAACGCACAAATTATATTATGAAATGAACCACAAAATGAAATAAAATAACACTGGTTGCCTGCAAACCACAGAGGAAAAAATGTAGGGCCAGTCTACACTATCACTTAAATTGATCTAAGTTATGTCGCCTAGGGGTGTGAAAAAGTCCCCTACTTCCCCGCAAGTGACACAAGTTTCGTGCTGTCCACGCTGTCCAGATGCTCTCCCGCAGACATAGCTTACGCTTCTCAAGAAGGTGGAGTAATTATGCCGATGGCAAAGCACATCTTCACCAGATGCGCTACAAGAGCGCAGCTGCTTCGGTGCAGCTATGATGATGTTGCGCTGTAGTGTAGACTTGCCCTGAGTTGCAATTATCTGCAGGCATAAAACATCTGAAAACAGAGGTTATCACTGAATGTGAGAGTCTAAATTATCTTGCTTGAACATTACAGGGTGTAACACCCACTGAAGCATTGAGTAGATGAAGCCTATAAGCATCAGCTCGCACTTCTCAGTTTTATTACTCTCTGTGAAGGTACAGATTTATGGGGTACAGAAGGGATAAAGACAATTTCTCCCTTTAATACTTATGTTCCCAACATTCTGCCCTCATTTCCTCTGCTGAATTATTTATTAAGACGTTTTGCACCCCCATACATACCTAAGATTCCCCGTTTTAGAAAATGGATCAATACATTCATCTCTTGACAATATCCGATGAGAAAAAAGTTTCTTTTCAGGGTCCAAAAATCCTTTTGAAAGAAGAGTTTGAAGTTAATATTCCTTCACAGCAACATTTTCTCCCTGTTAACATTCTACATAATCTGTTTTCAGAGTCTATCACACCATACTACACTAAGCCTATCTTTGTGCATTAACAGAATACAAATGGAGCAACACAGCCTTTCAATTAGAAGTTTATTTTAAACTCTGTGATATTGGTGTAACCAAATATTGAGATATTTAAGCTCCAAAAAGTATTTGTTATATACCAGGTAAAGAATAAACATAGTAGGTTAGATATCTGTCACTAATTCAGTAGGACTCCTAATATCCAATCCCAATTCCTTTAACATAAAAGCAATAATGAAGTTACAAAAATTAACTTGTGGCATCAGTGAATAATCAAGGTAAAAGGAAGTAAGCATAGCTGACAGTTAAATAAGGTTCTGGCAACTTACATTTAGAACACTTTAAGACTAAATCCTGTCCTTAGCACATTGTGCCTAGGGTCTGCAGAGAAGTCTCATGTGAGCTGGCAAAGTACTGCAATGCTTAAGCATAATGGGCAAATTAAGGGGCAGTTTCAGTTTGAACTCTTGCATTTGTGGTTTTAAATTGTGCCTATAACATTGTTTTAGTGCATTTGTACTTGAACTAAGAATAAATCACAGGATTTCTTGAAATGTTAGACCCATTTACATAAATCTGTGCTGACTGCGCTGTTTGTTAAGAAGAAATAGGAGAAGGTATGCTGGCTAATTTAAAGACAAGATAAAATACAATTAGTTTGGCAAAATGGCAAATTCATCCATATACAAACATGGTAATGCAGCTGACCTCTCTGTTAATGTAATTAACCTTTCTTTAAAAGCAGACATCGTGGTCTCATAACTGCTCTGAAACAAAAAAGTGGTGTTTCATGTATTATTCTGAATTTGCCATTTTGCTGAACTGATTACATTATAACCTGCTTTGAGATTAGCTTGAACTTCTCACTGTTCCTGCAGATAACACAATCATTACTTATTTATGCAAACACAAATTTCAAAAAAGGTGGCCATGTTATAGTCTATTGCCCAAATTTTCAGAAGTGACTACTGATGTCAGGGCGGGGGGGGAAGGCAAATCTGAAGCTCACTCCAGGGGCCTTATGAATTTTCAAAGCATGTGTACTCAGAACTTTCTGAAAGTCCGGCCCCTTTTAGGTGTCTCAGTTTGAGCAAACAAAATCCTTAATCTCTTTCGAAAATTTGGACCTATATGTATTAATATAAATGTGTAATTGGAATAACTTAAAACCCATAAAAAGCAAGAAAATTCTGAGTTAAGGACAGAAGTTCAACCTTAACTCACCCGACTATGCTTAAGAATTGCAGCAAACGCATGTAGAATCATCCCCTGTAGAGAGACCCTTGCAGTACCTAGGCATAATGAATTGAAAATATTAACTACAGAGAACCATTGCCACACACAGAAAGAATATATTTTGACAAACTGTATGTAAATCATCATATACGGCATTATTGTACAACTGTCACACCGTCAGCTGTTCCTCCCCCTCGCCAGTCATCTGAGTAAAATAGAAGCCTTCCATTCTCATTAGTACATTCCTGCCTAATTCGTCAGCGAAACCACCATCTAGTACTTGCTACATTGTCACATTACATGTGGTAGGAAACCTGAACATACATAAGTGTTGACAGCCAATAATGATGGAAGATGCAGAAGTACACAGTTATTTAACAGGGCTTTGGGAAAAGTCTAGTTCATTTATGCTTTTTCCTGGCAACTGATGGCAAGAAAAATAAGGACAGTTCACTACAGATGCAAAACTGCCCCCCACAAATTGAAGACCCAATTTGAAAAAAGTCAGGTCCATTATATCTTTATCTTAAGAGTTTAAGCTTTCATATGACCTTACCAGTTCCTAATACAGCTCAGTATGGATTAGTCACAAAAAATTTCAGTGAAGCCTTATAAATTGGTGTTAAATTGAATGAAGTACACTAAGTAACCAAAAGGCATACTTTTTACTAAGGAGCTTCTCTCTCAAATTTACTTTTCTAAAACATTGCCAAGTCAATAGAAAAACAAAGTATAATATCCATTTGTTTATATATTTCCCAGAAATGGCATAAGGGAGGCACATAATATTTCTTTGATGGAATAAGGTTAATTTGCTTTAACAAAATGTCTGTCTTTAAATCTTTAAGAAGAATAAGAACTTTTCACCAGTACTGGCTACGAAGTGAGTTTCTTCCATACAAGAACTGAGACACTCAGTGGCTAGACCACGTATTAACAAAAAACATCAACTAATACACCAGCAGGTACTGACTAAACACAAAGTTCCTTGTAGTTCATTTCTAAAGGTTTCCTTCCTCTTCACAAAAAGAATTAGAACTACACACATTTTTCCTCTTGGGAGGTATGTCAGAAAATGTCAAGTGAAACATTTAAAAACTCTTAATGTTATTACTTACCAAGCTACACATTAGAAGAAAAAATAGGGGGTGTTGCTTGCTTTCAACAATAAAGCCATAAATAGCATTTCCTGTTAGGCTATAACTGCTACCTTTCACTAGTTAGCATACATTTTCTATATTTTTCATAGCACAATGTATGTACTTCTCAAAACAGCATTTAACACTGAGCTTCACAAATGAATTTTACTCATTAATACATTTACCCATCAAGTCACATCTTAGCACACATCAAAAAAAGCTCATTTCACATACAAGTACAGCCAAACATGGACTATTTAAAGCCTTTGATAGAAACCAAAGTGGACAACTGAAGAAACTGTCCTAACTAGAAACCGTGAGTTTATATAGGTCTACTTATTCTTTTAAGCAGCCACCCATTTGTTGAATACAATTTTTAATCAATTACATGTTCCATTGTCATCTTTGTGTAATCAGCTCTTCATTCTGCTTTTATACTTCTAGAAAATTCTCTATAGCTGTATGACATCAGAGATTCTACATAAATCCAAAATTCTTTAAGTGACACTCATTACAGCCCCCCTTTACCACCACCCTGTCCCCCAGTTGTTGCAGCCCATTGAACTTCTTGCCCTGCTATGGAATTGTTTACCATTAAAAATAATTAAGATAAAGTAACAACCACTACCACCAGAACATGGGAATGAGAGACAAAGAGGACAATGCCACGGATACATCACCATACTTGATTTTTCTACTCCAAGATGCTCAGACACTGTGGTGATGGACATAATATAAAACTACAGAGAGAAGAATTTAGTCTCCTACTTCTTAAAAGCGCAGGACTCGTTTGTTTCTAAGTTTATAATTCAAAGTTAGTAATTAGTTAATTTTACTGCTTAACCATTTCAATTGTTTTAGATAAATGAATACAGAGCACAGGGGTACATAGTGATATTTAATATTTTAAAGTATGCTATCTTAAATCTGTATGTAATACAGAATGTAATACAGAATCTCAATACATTTAAAAGCTCATCTAGTCTATCAGATGTCAGAAGGTAAACAGAAATGTTTTATCTGGGACAGATATCTCTGGAGGAGGAAGAGGGAATGAATACAGTTACAACCCAGTACTTGTCACAAACTGGAAAAAAGTTAAACACTTTCACAAGCTACCCTGGGGAGAAAACATATGTAATTATTTTGTATAAATCTGAAGGAAAACCATAAAGTTTAACTAGGATGCCATCACAGAAAATCACCAAAAACCTAATCAAGATGTTAATGAAGCCTCTGGGTATAACTCAAGAGAGTCTATCTACTCTATTTTGGTTCTTCTTGAGTCCTATAGCTCCAGCATCTGTGCACCTTTTGGGTGGGCTTACCATTCAGTCATAGAAAAATGAATGGTCTTGATTACAATAAAGATCAGATGACAGAAGATGAATGTGCAAGTGATTACAGCACCTGCACTCCATACTATATTTCTGCACAATTCAACTATCAACATTTATATTGTGCTAGGCTACACTGTGGGAAGAATGCATCCCTGCTCTGAAGAGCTTAACAGTCCAACAGACAGAAAGAGACGAAAAGTGCAGAAAGGGACACAAACTAGCACAACGATCAGATTGATGGTAGGCATACATGTCTGTTATGTATCTGCTTATATATTTTCTCTCTACCACAAAAAAAAAACCAAAACAAAAACAACAAACTTAGTTTTAGGGTAGTTTGAGGGGTGACAACTCATGGGTGAAGTGGGGAGGAGAAGGAATTGCTGGAGTAAGAAGGAAGTGAGTAAAGCAAGGGACAGTAGAAAATGCTGTGTGCGCCCAGGGAGACTATGGGAGGATAGTTGAAGCCTCAACACTCTTGCTAAAATTGCAGTGGTAGGAGAGGAACAGCAATACAGCGAGTAATAAAGAAGGTCCACAGGCCAAGTTTCAGAGTTGAACGAAGGACGTCACGAGGTGGTAGAGGTATCTCTCTGCTACTGTTGCTCTCAGTTCAGAGAGGAAGCCACTGGGCCCAGTGCCCCAAGTGTGCCTCTTTGAGCATATATGGGAGGGGTTTGGGCAGAAAAGCTCTGGACTTATTCCCTGCATCCTTGACCATAACTACGGCTGGCTGCTTTAGAGAAGTAGTCATTCTCTGAAACATCTAGCACAGGCCAACATAGGAGACATGTTAACTAGAGCATTAGTGTTTCAGTATGGGAATGCTTTTGTTCAAATGTTACCTCCTCTATCATATTATACACATTTCCAGGTCACAGCACTCAGAGCAGAAAGCCAGAGCCAGGCCCAGCTCCATGGGATAGGCACCAATGCTGTGGCATTTACTCACTTTCCAATCCCCACACCCCATTCCCTGGGCCTTACCTTTCAGCATCTCAAAGTATACTCATGAATGCTGATGTTGTGAAAACTACACTTGGCAACCTTTCAATGACGTATTGTTTTTTCCCCCTGCACCTCTGATCTAAAATTTACTAAAAATTGCTATCCCAAAAATTATAGCCTTCCTTAGTGGGGATATCAAAATAAAACCAAAATGGGGCTTACCACAGAAATTAAGTCTCAACTTTAATTCTGCCATTCCCTTATCTACCGTAGAATCTGGCAAGAGTTACTGACCTGATCCTCCAATGGGAGTCAAGGATTCTCAGCCCTTGGTGACCTATTTCAATTCTAGAACAACCTACTTCGCCATAGATCAGGGATGGTCAAACTTACTGACCCTCCGAGCCACATACGACAATCTTCAGAAGTTCAAGAGCCAGGGCTTCAGCCCCGTGGGAGGCGCCTGCTGGGGCTTCAGACCCACTCCTATTGAAGCCCCCAGCCCTGAGAGGTGCACCCCATGGAGCTAAAGCCCCAAGACCCTCCTCCCCGCTGGGCAAAAACCAGAGGTGATGCATGGGGGGGCAGAGGGGAGGGGAGGAATGGGACCGACATGGGGTCACATGCCTCCCCAAATTTCTACCAGGGTTTGCTGGGCCCCTCAGTCACATGGTGCCACCAGGCCCCCTCCTTACCACGGCAGCTGCTGGAACCAGCAACCTTGGAGCTGCAGCCCATGGGGAGAGGTGGCAGCAAACAGCTGGGAGCAGCAGGGAGAGCTACTGTTTTTGCTGCTACCTTTCTCCGTGCAGTGGCCCCTCCTGCAGCTTCCAGCTGTTTGCTGCTGTGTCTCCACGCGGAACTAACACCTGGGAGTTGCAGGGAGGGCCTGCTGAGCGTAAGAGGGAGGTGTGCCTGGGGGGGGCCTTGACTCAAGCTGTTGGAGGAGCCCAAACCTTTAAATTGTGTCCCACCCACTCTCAGCAGGCACCAGTCATCTCTGGCAGAAGCCTCTACACTCTTGCTAAAACTTGGAGATGGGTCAATTTGTTCAGCTGAAAGTTACAGATAAAACGTGTATTCCAGTTGCTGAACATATGTTGTTTCTACATAAACTGAAGACACAATCTTACACGTGTTTCATATCTTATGGTATTAACATGATATGATATTTGGCATGTGTAACAAAAATCATTACCAAATAAATTTATAATCAGACATTTGAAGGTGTGAACTTATCTGTATTAAAATTATCCCATATACAGTACTTACATTTAGAGGCAAGTCATGCTATTTTTTGTTCTGGTTTGACGCACTGGCCAAGTATGTTTATTTCATATTCTTCAAATTCTGTCATGCAATATGATTTTTACTGCTCAAGAGGCATTTTCATTGGGAAATCAATCAGGTTTGCAACACATGCAGCATCTTCATTAGATTTATCACCATGCTACTTCTACAGTAGCTAGGTTCACAGTAGCTATGTCATGAGCCTAAATAACATAGCATCACTAAATTTTTATATTCACTTGTGTATTATATAAATATTATAAAATTAGCTATAGCCGCTAACTAAAGAAGTTATTCCATTTTAAAAAGCATGTAACTTTCAATAAAAAGGTTCTATCTGATAAGGCTGAAAGTCCAGATATATAGAGATTTTATGTGAACAACTTATACTAATTATACATGTGATGAAAAAGTTTACTCACTTAACTGAGAGAAAACAGCCAGGTTATAACACATTTGAAGGACCCTACCAAATTCACAGCCATGAAAATTCTGTCATCTAGTCTCCCCCATGAAATCTGCTGGAGAGAGCCAGGGCTAAGGTGCCCCAGCTGGGGCTCCTACCATGCATCGAGTTACAGCTGTTAGTCCTGGAAGGACTGGAGAGGGACAGGACTTCCTCTTCACCTGCAGGGGCTGCTTCCAGGTCTGGATCAGACTCACCTTCGGGAACCTCCTCTGGCTGCAGGAAGCTTCGCACTCCCGCCCCACCTCCTGCCCCCACCACTCTCCAGCCACAGGGGGAGGAGTCACTGCACAGGGAGCAGCCACAGAACTTCTTGCAGCCAGGGGAGGTTCCTGGAGATGGGTCTGACCAAGCCCCAGCAGCTGCTCCTGCAGGAGAAGAGGAAGTCCAGTCTCTCCTCAGCCCAGCCGGGATTAGAAGCTGGAGGCCAGTGCACTGTAGGAGCCCTGGGCTGGGGCACCCCTAGCCCATGGCACCAGAACAGGGAAGGCCGGGGGTCACGCCCCCACACTTTTTTAACACAGGCGTATTTATTAGCTTCCCTGCCATGAAGTGCAGCCCCTGCCAGTGCCACTCCATGCCTGCCTAAGGCTTGCAGTTTGGGGGAGCAACGCTGCAGTGAAGTGCAGCCCGTCAATGCCACGCTGCACCTGCCAGAAGCTTGCAGTTTGCCCACCCCCCCCCCCAACTACACTCATGTTAAAAAGTGGGGGCCACAGCCTCTAGCCCCTCCAGTGGCTCCCCTCACTTCTACAAAGCTTCCAGCACCCTTACACCTAAGCCCTGCCCCTCCCTGGCTCTGGGCCTAGCGCTTGGGGGAGTTAAAGGGGCCTTGGGCTGACTATTCGGGGGTGGGGGGGGAGATCACAGCACACCACCCTGACCATGGGGCCCTGGGCAGTCACCCACCTGTAAGGCTGCCCCCCCCCCATACCATGCAACCATTACATCTGCGCTGCCTGCTGCTCTATGGCTGCCCAGCTCTGAAGACAGCGCTACTGTCAGCAGCAGTGCAGAAGTAAGGGTGGCAATACTGCGAGCTCCCTCACAACCCTTTTTGGGTGGGACCCCCACAGTTATAACACCATTAATTTCAGATGTAAATATCTGAAACTGTGAAACTGACTATTTTTAAAAGCCTATGACTGAAATTGACCAAAATAGACTGTGAATTTGGTAGAGCCCTATATATTGGGGTTGGAAGCATATCACCCATCTATTCTACCTCCTCCAATCTGAATCGGACATATTCTATGATTTTTCTTTATAAAGGATGGGTGGCCAGAGGAACGGCCCGAAAGTCTGTAAGTGGCAGCCAGTCTCAGTGGGAGCTCAGCCCACTGTTCCCTATTGCAACTGGACATATCTGGTGTGGGGATTCATAGATATTAAGGTCAGAAGGGACCATTATGATCATCTAGTCCGACCTGTACAATGCAGGCCACAAAATCTCACCCATCCACTCCTGCAATAAGCCTCTCACCTATGTCTGAGCTACTGAAGTCCTCAAAACATGGTTTAAAGACTTCAAGGTGCAGAGACTCCTCCAGCAAGTGACCTGTGCCCCATGCTACAGAGGAAGGCGAAAAACCCCCAGGGCCTCTTCCAATCTGCCCTAGAGGAAAATTCCTTCCCAACCCCAAATATGGCGATCAACTGAACCCTGAACATGTGGGCAAGATTCACCAGCCAGATACTACAGAGAATTCTTTTTTGGGTAACTCAGATCCCACCCCATCTAACATCCATCACAGGCCATTGAGCCTATTTACCATGACTAGTTAAAGATCAATTAATTGCCAAAATCATGTTATCCCATCATACCATCTCCTCCATAAACTTATCGAGTTTAATCTTGAAGCCAGATAGGTCTTTTGCCCCCACTGCTTCCCTTGGAAGGCTATTCCAGAACTTCACTCCTCTGATGGTTAGAAAGCTTCATCTAATTTCAAGTCTAAACTTCCGGATGGCCAGTTTATATCCATTTGTTCTTGTGTCCACATTGGTACTGAGTTTAAATAATTCCTCTCCAGTATTTATCCCTCTGATATATTTACAGGGAGCAATCACATCTCCCCTCAACCTTCTTTTGCTTAGGCTAAACAAGCCAAGCTCCTTGAGTCTCCTTTCATAAGACAGCCTGTGCAAAATTTATACAAATAGGAGATCAAAAGCAGAAAATATGGAAGGGAAGAGATACAGTGAAGAGGGTACAGGACCTGGATGTACATGAGGGGCAAACAAAGGCGTGCCGGGGAATCATGTTTTCTGATCTCAGATATAGGGGACTTACGAAGAAGAAAAAAGATCTCAGGAGCATGCAGGAAGGGGCCATCAAAAGTGTGTGCAGAAGATCTGGGGAGGCATACAGACGGTGTATGTGAAATCTGGCAAGGCGGAGTGGTTTAAGTTTTTCCATATGGATAAAAGACTCCTTTGTTTCATCTTCTATTTCCCCTAGTCTCATCTATTCCCTTCCAGCTATCTGCTACCCCTTGCTAAATACTAACTGAATATTTCCCACTATAAATTATTTCTCTGAACAATACCGCCATCAAGCGTTCAACACATGCACAGACTATGTCAAGTTTCACATTACTACAGCTTAGCCATCACTCTCACATACTCATTAGCAGCTCAACTTTCTCTTCCTGCCAGCACAGGATACTACAGCAGAAACTAGCAAAAGCTAGAATGTCATATCACATCTAGTGCTAAAGTTTACCATGCAAGAGAACCAAGCTTAAGTCCCATTTCCTCATTCCCTGAACAAACCAGAACCACTCTCCTCAGGAAAACGGGAGTAAGTTAACATATAAACATTGTGTCCTGTGCTGTGAAATAAAGACAGTCCCTGTCCCCAAAATTTATAATCTTATAATGACACTGATAGCCTCTAAAGGGAGCTTCACCAAGTATATCAGTCACCAAATAACGAATGATATTCAATCAATGAGGGAACAAGTCTTGTGGTTCTGTCCCAAAGTGGATGACACACCCTTCCCTTCTCTCCAGAAGTAAAGTTACTTTGATCCTCTAAATCATTAGTTTCAGGTTACAGGAGTCTCTTGCAATCTTTAAGCACATCAAATTGCATCTTCAATGCCTTACTTGGATCAAAATTCTCTACAAAATCCCCTATTTTGTAGTTTGTCATCCCTTGTAGTTTATCATCTCAGGTCATTATTTAACACTGGTATCTAGACAGGGCCCAAAGGCCCTAATAAAAAACAGTCCTGTTGTGCTTGACACTCTACAAACACACAAGACACAATACAACAGGAGGGAAAGGATATGGATAACGGCAATAGGTACAATTTTACTCACTGACAACATTCACTAGACAGACAGATTAATGTGTATTTTTATTTCTTCCACTGGGGTCACAAACTAATGAATTACTTAGCTGCTACTGACATGATCCTAACGGAATATTAGCAGAGTATTTTTAAAAGCAAAAACTAAGGAAATTAACAAAATACTACACTGAAACATGAGGTTCAGGAGGGGAAAACAGCCAAGTTTACAGTTCAATCATGTATTGGTGGTCGTGTCCTCAACTTGCATGTTAGGGTAATGTGTCTAACATTAACATTCATTTATGTCTGTTGAAAATGATATTGTAGATTTCCCTTTCCTTTTAAATTAAAACATTTGAGAACAAGTTTTAATGAGGTTGTGAGAGGCAAGATCTATAACTTGATGAGAAAGGATATGAAAACACTGAAATACAAAACGTTATTCTCTAATAAATGCCAATACTGAATCGCAGCTCCAAGAGAAGGGCACAAATAGAACTACCATATAAGCATCTCTTTGAGGTCTCCATATGAGCACCTCTTCATATGAGTAGAGATTAATAAGACTGGGACTTTTCAGCTTGGAAAAGAGATGACTAAGTAGGGGGATATGATAGAGGTCTATAAAATCATGACTGGTGGAGAAAATAAATAAGGAAGTGTTATTTACTCCTTCTCATAACACAAGAACTAGGAGTCACCAAATCAAACCATCAGGTAGCAGGTTAAAAACAAAAGTAGTATTTCTTCACTCAACGCATAGTCAACCGGTGGAACTCTTTTCCAGAGGAGGTTGTGAAGGCCAAGACTATAACAGAGTTCAAAAAAGAACTAGATAAATTCACGGAGGATAGGTCGATCAATGGCTATTAGCCAGGGTGGGCAGGGATGGTGTCCTAACCGGTTTGCCAGAAGCTGGGAATGGGCGAAAGGGGATGGATCACTTGCCTATTAGCTATTCTGTTCATTCCCGCTGGGGCACCTGGCATTGGTCACTGGCAGAAGACAGGACACTGGGCTAGATGGACCTTTCGTCTGACCCAGTATGGGCATTCTTATGTTCTCATGTCAGCTGATTGACATTAACACTGATACTTCTATGGAAGGGAGACAAAAGATTTATGTCTCTCACTCCCTCTCCTGAAGGGAGTGTTGCTTTCAGACTGCCTGAGGAAGGCATAGGGTGAAACCCAGATACCTCATCGAATCCACCCACTAAGGACCTTCTTTAAATGCAAAGACAGAGAAGAAAAGTTGTGGCTCATTTCCTAAAAAATAAACAGGACTGTATTTAAGTAAAAGAGAAATTAGTATATGGACTGTGGTCCAAAAAAGTTAAGCATTCTGCTTATAGAACTCTATTCTTTATTCAATGCAATATTTTAATTTGCATTATTAATTTACAGTTTTGGGTCTTCAATGGCATTATAGTTTGCACAGAATCTTCTTTCAAGGTATAAATGGACAGAGACTTGGAAAAGAACAGAAAGTCAAAGTCGCATCAAATCTTAAAGGCTGATAACTCAAGTAGCATGCTACTCACCTGCAATTGTATGTGCATAAAGTCTGCTACCGAAGGTAAAAACATGTAATTCATACAGCTTGGCAATCTTTTCTAGGAATTCCTTGCAATGAGGACGCAAACGAGTATGCAGCATAGGTTCACCTCGACCTAACTGGAAATGGAATATTCCCTAGAAGAGAATAAATAACCCCATAGCAAGACTTATAAAGCAATTAAGTTTAGTACAAAAACAAACATGCCTAAAAGCACCTCCCTTTACCGCAGTTTTATTCGGAGATCCTACTTCAGCCCAATTAAGCTGAATAAGATTTTCATTTGGACATATATTTGACCCAAAGCATATTTTGGTTTTTATAAGGCAGTACAACACATTTTTGACTTGCAGCAATTGTTTACGTTAGAATATTGAAAGAGTTACCCAGGCTGTCAAAGGTTTGTTTACACAACAAATTTTATGAAAATATCTAATTACATTTCTTAAAGAGTTTGTTTTACTCTCAGTGATGTGAGACAGTTTTACTACACACTGGGCTGAAAAATAAAACAAACTGCCAATTTGTGTTGAATGAAAAAAACTCTACCTATGAAAATGCATATAGCAGCTCAGGAAGGGATACACAGAAATGTCAAAGTAAGCTGAGCACTCATTTATGAGCCCCCTGAATACTTGTTTTATAAACATGGATTTACCCAGACAGACAGTCATTGAACTATGCAGGTCATTTATTTTATTTTGTCGTCACTGATCCCTCTCTAATGAGGGAAAACATTAACAAGTATAACCATGTCAGGCATATGGAAGTACAGGGTGGATAAAAAAATCAAAGATTTAAGAAATAAAAAAAATAAATAGATTTGTTTTATTTAAATTGGATTTTTTTGATAAAATGCTTTTTGAGGAAAAAACCTATCTAAAGATAGTTTTAATTAAGATACATTATAGCTCAAAGATATCTCATCATGGAATAGGGATTATAAATTCTAATTCTTTAGTAGGAGATAATATATTCATGTAATGTTTAAGAAAACTTTTGTAAAGGAGTTCCAATAGTTCATGGATTAGGGACCCAATCTTATGGGGTTCCAGGGGCTTCTGTATAGATTATTTAGGTTAATCCTTCTATCTACCCAGTGGGACTTAGTGCTCAGTCTAGAAGATACCATCAGAGATGCTTAGTTTTGCAGTTCTCAAACTGTGGATTTGTGTCTCCAGAGGTAACATGTTTGCTAACAGCAAAAATGTTTTAAAATAAATAATAAATAGAAGTGATAAATAACAGACCTTAAACTCTACTGTCCCTCTGCAAATTTGTGTACAGAGTCAATCCCTTACCTCTCGCTAAAAGTGAATAGTTTAAAAAAGTTCAATGCATAGAAGATTGTTGGGGGTGGAATAGATCTGGACAAGGAGAAGAAGTCTGGAGATAAATGTGAGAAGGGAGGGATAGGCAGTGGAAACAAAGTGAAACTGTGAGCAGCATATTCCAGAAGTCTTGAGGTCTTTCTGAGTGTAGCCTTCATTGACTTGATATCTACCATACCATTCTCACACTAGAAGAGAAAACCTATTATGACAGCAGGCCATAAAAGAGACCCAGTTTGGGAATATTTTAATATTTAATGTCTACCTGTGGGTAAGACAGACATGCGTGCAAAATGCAAACAGTGCAACAAAGAAATGCAAGGCCTGGTTGCCCAAATGAAACAACATCATGAGACGTGTTCCTTCTCAGGAGGAAGCTGCGTTGAAAATGATGAAAGGAACATGCAGGATCTTTACGCTGGTAAACTTTTTTATTTCATATTCCTTTCTTAAGGACTGCTTGTCTTCCTTCTGGACTATTCTTGAATTCTCATGTTTGAGCAAAAAATATAGTTGTTACTCTATGGTATTATCATTTTAGATGCAGTTGTGATGAAAATAAATAGCTGAAATAGGCAGATCTTCCTTTTACAATTTCACCTTTAAAGTAGTACTGAGTGTCAGTGAATGCAATGAGTAATACTAAATGAGCAGTATGGTAATATTAAATAACTGCATTGACTTATTTTGTTTAGGAGAATCCATCCTCAACAGACAGGATTCTGAAGACTATCCACCTTCAAGACCACCATCATTTTCTATAGTTTCAGAGTTATCTGCCAATGATAGTGTTTCAATCGCAACATGTATGTCACATAACCACAGTATATCACCTGTAGCAAAAAGAAAAAAAAAAACCCTCTATCATCCAGAAACAACCATAGATAAGTTGGTGATAAGAACCAGCAAATTACAAAAAGAGTAACCGATGAAAAAACTGCCCGGTTTGTTTATGCAACAAACTCCCCTTTCCATATGACTGAGAACCCATACTTCATTAACATGGTTCAGTCATTAAGATCAGGATACAGTCCACCCGACAGAGCAGATGTCGCAGGCAAATTGCTGGAAAAAGTGTATGAAAGAGAAATTGAGCAGTGTGCAAAAAGTCTAGAGAGTAAAATTGAGAACCTGAGTCTTGATGGGTGGAGCAATGTCCACAATGATCCTGTTGTATGTGCTTGTGTGACAACAGAAGAAGGAAATGTCTTCCTTACAGAAACAATTGATACATCAGGAAATGCACACACCGCAGAATACTTACAAGTAGCAGCAGTAAAAGCTATAACAAACTGAAAAAAAATTCAAATGTCTAGTACGCAGCTTGGGCACAGACAATGCTGCAAATGTATCCAAGATAAGAAGAAATTATTTAGAAGAGAGAGTCCCAAGCTAATAACATACGGTTGCAGTGCTCATTTGATGCACCTCCTAGCCAAAGACTTCATTGTGTCAGAAATAAACACTAATGTTGTTGAAATTACAAAATACTTCCGTAACAACCACTTTGCAGCAGCTGAAAAAAGTGGGAGGAATCAAGCTAACTCTCCCACAAGACGTGCGATAGAACTCAGCAGTGGACTGTTTTGAGCACTAGATCAAGAACTGGCCTAATCTGATGACAGTTTGTGAACAAAATAGTGAAAAAATAGATGGCACTGTCACAGCCAAAGTTCTCAACATTGGGCTTAAGAGAAATGCTGAACACATGCGGAGTACCCTGAAGCCTCTTTCTGTAGCCTTGAAAAAAATGCAGGAAAATAGGAGTTTTATTGCTGACGCTGTTGAAATCTGGAAGGAACTGAGTGAGATCTTAAAAAGAGAAATATGCAATGACAGAGTTACATTACAAGCATTAAAAAAATGAATGGGACAAGCACTATCTCCAGCTCATTTTCTTACAAATATTCTCAATACTCAGTACCAGGGTCAAACCTTAACTGCTGAAGAAGAGGAGTTGGCTATGACATGGACATCCAGTAATCATCCCTCCATAACACCAACTATAATAAACTTCAGAGCTAAGGGTGAACCATTCAAGAAATATATGTTTGCTGATGATGTTTTAAAGAAAGTCACACCAGTGAACTGGTGGAAGTCACTTAAGCACTTGGATTCAGAGACTGTTAAATCATAACCTCACTTTTAACAGCAGTAGCTTCTTCTGCCGGTGTAGAAAGAATATTCTCTTCCTTTGGACTAATTTATTTCAAATTGAGAAATCGTTTGGGACCTGAAAAAGCAGGAAAGCTTGTTTTTCTTTTCCAGATTATGAACAAACAGGAAAATGAAGGTGAAGATGACTGAGTTAGCTGCAGAAGCCAATATCTTAAGTTTCTCATGTTGTCCTGGCTGACGTAGTCTATTTAATTTTTGTTGTTTTTAAATATTCCATTTAACTATTTTAGTTAAACAATTTTAATAAAAACAAACCTGATTTTAAAAACCCTGAATGTTTAACTAAATTCAAAAATTCATATGCTTGTTTTGTTATAATATTATATGTTTGCTGTTGGAGAAAAAAAATCCAGAATACATATTGCTGTTTCAGTTAAATAAAACAATTTAAAATGTCTATCTGGTGATGTTCTCCTCCTAATTCAACATGGCAAAAAAAATCCTCCAAATATTAATGATTAACCTGTTGAACTGGAGATAAGTTCACCTCTCAATGACTTCAGGAATACCTGCTTCAATTACCTTTGGTAAATGAAATAACCAATCATTCATTTTCTGATATAGCTATAAAAATAATCTGAAAAGTTTTCAAAATAAATCACTTTAAAAATGTATCGTGTACCCCTTCTAAAAATGAAACCTACATCTATCTCTGAGTTGTGAAGAATATGTATTAAGGTTATAACAACCAACAAGAATGCACTTTTATGTAGAAATTCATGACTAAATCGAGTCTTCCTGATTAGTGATTTAAATAATGATTTAAACCAAATCCACCCTGTGGAAGTGTGAGGTTAAGTTACTCTATTTGTTTTAAGGTTTCCAACTAGGAAACACGAAAACAAACTTTAAATTTTCATCTATGCAGGTGCCTACCAACCTCTCTGAAAAGGAAACAACTTGACACTTACCTGAAGCAGCACAATAATACTTTTTTGCAAGCAAGAATAAAGACAGAGTTGGAAAATCACCTGGTGTTATCCTGAAAAATCACTTCTAACAACACTCCCTTAGAAGCGTCCTGTGCACTGTTTCTAGGTGGGAGGTCAGGGAAACAGAAAAAATGCTAAGGGGCAGCAGAGAGGATTTTTTGGGGGTAAATTAACTGCATCAGAATGTTTTACCTACTAGTTAGAAGTAACACCGGAACTATAAGAGATAAGATCGAAAAAAGTCTATTTTTAGTAGTTTACTTTGTATAGTTATTTTCCTGTGAGAGAGAGAATCTTTCACGCAGCAACGAGAGACAGAAAAACATTAAATGTTATTGAAAAACCCATGGATTGGCAGACTCACACAGATGGACATGTAGCATCCAAGGTACTTTTAACTCATTTTCTTAGTTTTCAAGCTGAAGATGCCCTACTAATTAAGACCCTAGAAGCTTAGACCAGATATATGGTAGGTTTAGTTAAACACAGTATGAGATGGGACAAAATTAACCTAATATGAATGGAAATTTTCATTTTATTTTTAATTAAAAGACAGTCTGTTCAGCTATTATTTTTTCTAGTGCTGTAACCTGAAAAGACACACTGTATTAGCATGAAAACCAAGAATTAAAAATGACTAGCTTAGCTTTGTTGTACAAGCTGACAAACAAAGCACAGAACTATATAAATGATGGAAAGTAAATTAGTTACTTTAAAAATAATTTCATTTTAAACAATCAAGGTGTTTCATTAACTAATGACAAAAATTTTGAAATATGCTTCATAATCTTGCGTCCCTCATGTATTTTCACTCCTTGACTAGCTTTTCTCCTACATTTTAATGTACATTCTTACAGAACTGTCACTTCATTAGAACTGAACAGAAAACTTCTCAAGCCACAGTAATAGCAAGAACATAATAGTAAATAATATTTACTTTATTAGACATCTGTTGGCAGTGCTGTTCTGTTGTATGGATTAACGTCTGGTCCAAATCTACCATCAGCACCAGCTTTCGGTTTCGGTGTAGTCGCTGCTGGTCTTCCCGCCCTAGTTGTTCAGCTTGCTATAATAAAGAGATTTACAGACTAAGCATAAACTGAGACAAGTCAATTAAATTTTAAATAAATCAAATTTATGACTCATCAGAAGCCCAAATGCTCAGTAACTTCTGAAGAGATTTTGCCACCCACCCACTTTACTTTCACTAGCTTTCCAGACATCTTTCAGTAAAAGGAACTGCATAATTTAGGTATAGAAACCTGTCAAACACTGCTGCTCTTATATTAAAAGCAACCAATCTACAACACATATCAAGGCACCAAAAATCATTAAAGGCCAAGATTTTCAAAAGCAACTCCTACTAGTTTTGATACACAACTTGCGATATGTTAGCAGAGCCTGATTTTCAGAAAGAGCTGAGCATATTCAAAAAAAATCAGGTGCCTCAAACTGTGCATCCAAAAACTGAAAATCACTTCTAATAACGCTCCCTTTGGAGCGTCCTGCGTCAACAGAATAAAGTATTCAAGTTGAAAATAAATTAACCTCCTACATTTCAGTGAATTCTTCTATCACTAACACCCCAGGCAGAGAGAAGTTGGTGTAACAGATGAAAATATACAAGTTGCAAACGACAAAAAGAACAAATAAAGTCATATTTAGCTTGTGCTCCAAAACAGACAAAAAGTGCTAGAGGAAATAACTGAAGTTCGTCAAATGGAACAAATGGGAGATTTTACAGATAATTTTAAGCTCTAAGAAGAGATTTAAAATCAATGGCTAGTAAGCAAATTTAACATTATGAAAAAAAGTACATTTCTTTGAACTAAAGAGATCCATTTGTTTCTCTTATAAGTTTTAATATACTTACAAGTTGTTATAATTAAACACAAACTGGCCTTCTAATGTGAGTTATACTTATATCTCCTTATTTAGGTCAGGTAGTTTACTGGAATAACTGGCTGGTGCCCAGCTATGTATGCAAGTAATTTACATAAGTTAACGTTTGAGTTTTTAAAAGGCACAAATGGGAGTTGGGTTCTAACCACCCTTTGTGCCTTTGAAGAGCTCGGCCAAAATTGGCATCTGTTTAGACTCTTGCATCTTCCCCCAAACTATTTGTTTATAAACTTTTAAAACTGAAAGAGGAGGAAAAAGAGAACAAAGTAGAGGAGAAGGATAGAATGAAGAAGAATAAGAGTTAGTATAAAAGAAAAAAGCAAAGAAAGCTGGTGAAAAAAACAGGGACATAGGAGGGATTTTTTTTTTTATTATATTTAAAATAATCAACTCCTTTTCCCAAAAAGGCCAGTGAGACAGGAACATTCCTGTTTATTTTAACATCTTCACTGCTCAGTTTTATTGCAATATTTAGGCCTCACAAGCTTTTCAAATACAAAGTTTATGTCACAGATACTAAAATGTTACTGAGGACAATGAGTCATTTCTCTTTCCTTCCCTTGAAATGTGGAGAAACTGGGTTTCAGAAATATTTCAGCCTTTAGAGGTTATTACAAGTGGTAAAAATAAGACTTTCACCAATTGCTTGTTTCTGAAAGGGCAGAAACACCTCATGGAAAGCAGAATATTTCAAAGCTGCCACCACCACAAGGGCATCATAGCTTTGCAGTAAGTAAAAATTAAAATACTGCAGAATCAGATGCAATTGCTAATGCATTTCTATAATCTATATCGGTACATGCTAACACTATTAGAAAAAACTAATTAAATACATGTCTATAGTGCAGATTTGCAGATCTTAGTCATATTTACTGAAATCTCAGCTTCCGTCTCAAAGTGAGGCCAATCCAATATGTTATATTAAATGGGCACATCTCTTTGAGGAACCCCTGGCTAAATGAAATCTCAAACTGTGGAATAAAAGTAGTGAGATTCAACTTGCCTCAGAGCTAACCATCAGTTCTGGAACACTATGAACCATAGATACAGTTGCTGTGGATAATGGCACATTCTGTTTTCCATTCTTGCTTTGTAGCCTAATCAAACAGGGAAGAAAATCAAAAGTTTCAGTCAAGTACATTTCAGCTAACAATTTCCACCAATGAAAGTGGTTAATTATTAAAAACTGCAATGTCAAACCAGCCACTGTCAAAAATCATGATTTCGTTTTAATATATTGATTCAGTATGATGCACCCTTTTTCAGAGGATCATTATAGCACCAATTTCTGAACAAAACGGATGAGAGAACCCAAGAAGCTTGCTTATAATATCATACAAGTATGACTATTTGCTGTAACTTTTGTTACTAGAACTCTTAAGACGACTAATTTATAGAATATAAAGATGGACATCAGGATTAAGTTATCTTTTATTAATTTTTACATCTGTTGCATTTGCTCAACATTTTAGAACGTTTTAGAACTACTGAATACAGATTTAAAAGGACATCATTAAAACAGTTTATTTAAATTTGAATGATTAACCTAGTGTTAACCAAAGGTATGAGATTAAACTTCTCCTCTTCTCCAAATTAGCTGTTTGAAGTTACTTAAAATGACTCACTCCCTGAAGCACACAATGACTTGCATGCACATACTTGAGAATATGGGCAATGCTATTACATACCCATAGCAGCACGGCTGCATACTGATTTCTTTCTACAAAGAATGTAAAGAACTACTGTACATTCTTTGCTTCTCTCTACATTTACCTTCTACAGGACAGATTACAATGTGCAATTCTTCTCTGAAAACTCACCAAGGAGTGACACCACAAGGCAGCATATTGGTATCTTAACTTCTACATAAAATGGGTTAGTTTACAAATAACTGCCAGCCTGGCAACCTCATCCTGAGATATCTACATCAAGTTCCTGTATTTCTGGTTCATGCCTCACTACCCACAAGAGATTCAGCAGACCAAATTTCACCCTGTCCTATTTCAGAGTAGCAGCCGTGTTAGTCTGTATCCGCAAAAAGAAAAGGAGTACTTGCGGCACCTTAGAGACTAACAAATTTATCTGTGTTTTCAATCATGTTTCACAGGTGTCACTAAGGCCAGAATCTGGTACTGCAACTGGAGCCAGAATTAAGTTCACTCTTCTATGAGCATCTAGTCTTCTGTTAAGAACATAAAAGGAAAGAAAAAGGGTGGGGAGGAAATGTGTTTCACAAAAACAAACCTGTACATACACAGGAAGCAGACCTTTTAAGACTAGAACCCAATTTAAGGGATGATCCACAAAACAAGAGAAAACAACTACTTTCCCCCTCATTTTTTACACACTAAACTGATGTAAAGCAAGGGGTCTTTAGAACTACAGAAGACACAGCCAAGCTTAAGGTTTACAGCAGGGATCTCAAACTCAAATGACCACGAGGGCCACATGAGGATTAATACATTGGCCCGAGGGCCACATCACTGACGCCCCCGCCCCCACTCCACCCCTTTCGTGAGGCCCCACCTCTTTCCCACCCCTATTCCAACCCCTTCCCCAAAGTCCCCACCCCAACTCTGCCCCTCTTTCCTCTGCCCCTATTCCAACCCCTTCCCCAAATCCCTACCCCGGCCCTGCCTCTTCTCCGCCTCCTCCCCTGAGTGCACAGCTCCCTGCTTCTCTCCCTCCCTCCTGGAAAGCTCTAAGTGCTGCCAAACAGCTGTTTGGTGGCAGGAAGCACCTGGAGGTAGGCAGAGGAACAGGGAAGCAGCGTGCTTGGGAAGGGGGGGGCGGGGCAGCGGGTAAGGAGAGTTTGGTGGCCACAGGAAATAACTTGGGGGGGGGGGGCAGGGGGAGGCGTGGGGAGCTTGGCGAGCCACAGCAAATAACTCTGCAGGCTGCCAGCATGTTTGAGACCCCTGGTCTACAGCGTCTGTGCAAGCTTCTCCATACAGCTCATGTAATCCCATTGCATCATGACATGCAGCACCACCCAATATTCTACTAGTTGGTACATTATGAAAGAATTATGCAAACGTTACATAATGGAAACAATAGTCTGAAAAAAAACAACAACCTGCTTGACCCATTTCATTGAGTCAAGTAGTATTTGAAAATACTATGATTTCCCAAAATCAAACGCAAGTTCATTATCTAGTCCCTTCACCCAATCTATAAAATGCATTTCACCCTGTCTCTCCTTCCTCATTTCTTTGGTTCATATTCCAGTGTGCCTCCAATAGTTTATTCAAACAGATATCTAGTCTCTTTTCTAAAAATACATTAAAACTCATTTTAGGTTATTTATTGCACAAAAACATTAATTTAACGAAGAGACGTGTATCATTGATTGAGACACTTAACAAGGTACCGCTACGTGCTGGCTGTGAACCCATTTTTCAAATCAGAAAGAGTGGTGAGTCTTTAAAGTTGCATCTAGTGTAATTCCGACAAGCGTAATAAAAAGTTTTCCCTGCTGTATTGTCATTTATCACTCCCAAGTTCAACCAAACCCAGAAAGCATTTTGAACAAAATAAACTGATAATGTATTTTCAAAGCGGTCCAATACTTTATTGGGAATACAGGTGACTGTCAAGGTACCTTCCCCACTCTGAACTCTAGGGTACAGATGTAGGGACCTGCATGAAAGACCCCCTAAGCTTATTCTTATCAGCTTAGGTTAAAACTTCCTCAAGGTACAAACTTTTACCTTTTGTCCTTGGACCTTATGCTCCCACCACCAAGCGTGTTAAACAAAGCACAGGGAAAGAGCCCACTTGGAGACGTCTTCCCTCCAAAATATCCCCCCAAAGCCCTACACCCCCTTTCCTGGGGAACGCTTGATAAAAATCCTCACCAATTTGCATAGGTGAACACAGACCTCAAACCCTTGGATCTTAAGAATAATGAAAAAGCAATCAGGTTCTTAAAAGAGAATTTTAATTAAAGAAAAAGGAAAAGAAAAACCTCTGTAAAATCAGGAAGGGAAATACTTTACAGGGTAATCAGATTCAAAACAGAGAATCCCTCTAGGCAAAACCTTAAGTTACAAAAAGACACAAAAACAGAAATATACATTCCATTCAGCACAACTTATTTTATCAGCCATTTAAACAAAACAGAATCTAATGCATATCTAACTAGATTGCTTACTAACTCTTTACAGGAGTTATGACTGGCATTCCTGCTCTGGTCCCAGCAAAAGCATCACACAGACAGACAGACCCTTTGTTCCCCCCAGCTTTGAAAGTAACTTGTCTCCTCATTGGTCATTTTGGTCAGGTGCCAACAAGGTTATCCTAGCTTCTTAACCTTTATAGGTGAAAGGGTTTTGCCTCTGGCCAGGAGGGATTTTATAGTTCTGTATACAGAAAGGTGGTTACCCTTCCCTTTATATTTATGACAGTGACATTCACTATATAATCAGACTAGGTTAATCTGGAAAATATTAAAATTATTATATAGGGAGCTAAGGAAAATTATAGTAGCAGTGATGCTATAATTAGGATGGCACTCTCATTCTAAGAACCAGAAACAGGTAGATTTAATACTTGCATTACAATACAGCTGTATGTGTTATTTTCCTATTTTATTAGATGCCTAATTTCTTTTACCAAATTAGTTATGTGTCTTACAAGATTAATATTTACCTGCTTTAATTCATTAAAATTATACTACTACTACCTGGACTAAACATTTCAGTGTGTGGGATCATGAAGAGAGACTTCTGAGCAATGACTGAACCAAGTTATCAGATTTAATGTCTCCACAACTTCGCTCAGGATTGCATCGTTTCTCACATAGGACCACTTATTGTAAGTATATGCGGTCAACAACCAGAAGATAACCAGCTGTTAGTGTGAACTATCAAGGAAGCAAATTAATTTCTGCACTAGACAAAGAACAAGTTCCCCTTTATTCACATCTTTTTGAAATAGAGAACACTAACTAGATCTCTGCAGTGTCAAATTTGTTACACAGAACAGAAATTCAAACTTCAGTATTCTAGCCATTTATACTGGCTCATAGTTTTAATTGAATTTATACCCTCATTATTGTGGGTTATTAGATTAAGGATTCTTTTGTGTACAGTAGATCTTAAAGCAGTTCCTTTCAAATCAAGCGATATCTTTTGATAATTAACACACTGCATTAATACCCTTCTATAAAAAGGCACTTTATCGACTGCATTAGTCATGAGTAAGGCAACGAGTCAGACACAGAGATCACAGATTCAGTGATTTTGTGAGACCTCTGCGACTTCCTCAAAATTCCACTAATTCAGTTCCCACCATCTGGGGCTGAAGCCCAAGCCCCGCCACCTGTAACTTAGCCTCATGGGGCCCCCTGGGGCATGGAGCTCCAGGCAATTGCCCTGCTTGCTAATCCCAGTGCCAGCCCTGTGTACATTGCCATGATTTTATTGTTTATTGCCCACATTCTGTCTGTGACTTTTATTAAAATTCCCTGTGCCAATATCTTAGCCTTAGTCATGAAACTCAGCAAGAACAGAATTGCTTCCATGCCATGCACTTTGACAGATCCAAAGAGCAATTGGGACTCTGCAGTGCAGGGTAGCAGGTGCCACACAACCAGTTAATTTGCAGTATTCTAGTGTGCTGCATAGATTTACACCTCAGCTTGTCAGGCATTAACTAGACTATCTAAATAATCCCTAAATTAATTAACAACCTTTGCAGTCATATAATCTCTTCTAAGTTACAGCTGAACTAAATATACACTATTTACTGTACTTATTTGGGTTTTGTGACTAGTTACATGTGAACCTAAAGGGAAGAAAAAAGTCCCTTTTTCAGTCCTGTCCCTGTCAACTTGTCTCTTATGAAATATTTTGAGCGCAATTACATGGATTTCTCCATCAATAGCTGGTACAATACTTTCAGATTCCAAGTTATTCTTATACCCTTAATTCACAGCTGCTAGTAGCAGCTAAGGTCCACCGCTTTAGAAGGGACATGGAGAGAAGAGAATCTAAGATCAACAACATTAAAAAAAAAAAAAAATCTTAATTTTCTGCCAGTGTAAATAGAAAAAAGCCTAAATAATACTTACTGAGTCAAGTCTTGGCCACATTCTGCGCACAAACCTTTCATAACAACAGGATGGCTACATCCTTCCAGTCTCACCAAAATGCCTCTGAAAACAACAAAACAAAACACCTTGAATTCTTTAACAAATGCTGATTTATTAAACATTTAAATTAATAGCAATTCACCAATATCCAAAAACCGATTGAGTTTGAAGTATACATTTCAATCATGATTCAAAATTGCTTTAAATGGCCCATTCAATAAGAGATATGTACTTTGGGGCTCAAAGGTTTAAGAAGAGAACAGTTCATTATTACTGACTGAATTAATTGAATTAACCTTTTTAAAAAACACCCAAATATGCAATGGTGTCAGTTTAGATCCAGGACAGAGACTATGAATACAGTATATTAACCAAAGATTTGGGCAAATAGCTCTCCTCAAATTACACTTAGATACAACTTGCTACTTGCACACTGCATCCCACTAATCGGGAGAGAAAGGGGTACTGATTAAGTTTGGATTTAATCTTTGGTTAATTACTTTGTTTGGGGGTTAGGAATATCTACTGGTCCAATCTTTTTATGTGACTATTTTCCTTTATGACACAAGCGCCTAAGGTCTCTGATAAGCACGTTGTGTGCGTATTGTAAGTTAAAATGAAATACACACAGCATCATTTAGCTTCTTAGGCAACAGGTCAAAAAGCACAAATGTAAAAATTAAAACTTGAAATGGAGAGACCTTAGTTCACTTCTGAGACCAAACCTTGTCTACAACACAGGAAGCCTGCATTCACAGCAGGCAGACTCAACTGTGATGCAACCAAACCACTTCATTATTCAAATCCAACTCTCAAGCTTCAAAACAGTTTTAAAATATAATGATTTGAGATGAAATACAAGAGACTTTTGGATTTCATCAACAGTCTCTGAGGAGCTAAATCAGAGAGCAGAAAGCACTGTACCTATTAAGAACTTAAGACAAAATATAACTAAGCCCCAAAACCTGCTCATGACAGTGGGCCCCCCAATGTATATCCTGAACATTTTAGGACTTAATACAAAAAGAAATTAACTAGCTGAAAAAATAATATGGCAGCCCTTTTAACCCTGTGCTTTTCCCAGTACATAATTTGGCTCTGATAAATTCTCTTTGGCTTGAAACCTGTGGCATAATAAGCCAGCATCTACTCAAAGCTCAAACTCTCGTGCTCAAATCTTCTCTCAGTGAAGAGTGCAGACGTTATGGGTTGTAGAATTCCAACAAGGAATTAGTTTTTAAAAAGACACCTACAGATGTTTACTTCCAGCATAGTCACATTTTTCATAGTGATGGGGAAGAAAACCGCGGTGTTCACAGAATTTGAGGATAATAATATTGCAGATTCCAGTATGCTAATGTTGAGACTTTTTTCCTCCTTTTGGAAAAGCAGGATCCTACTTCTAACTTCAATTTCAGTCCATTTAACTTTTGTTTTTGTTGACAATTTCCAGTCTTCCCAATTGATGTGTAACGCTCCAGCAATTACGTGATTTTCAAGCTTTGTGCACAGGTTCACTGCCAGCTTCACTTTTATACCAAGTCAGTCTCAGTAGACTATCATGAAAACAAAAACAACACTGCAGACAATAACTACCCCTAAAAGGGAAGGATCATCATAGCTTCCCATCAGGAAATCAAAGAAGAGATGGAAACATTAAAAATTTAAGGACACTCTCCATAAACTTGTGCAATATGTCATGAACCATGGTCATATTTTTACATCAAAGTGTATATTCCTGAACACCACCAAAAAGAAAAAGTCACACTGGCCCTCAAGACAACCCACTCATCCAGGGCAAGTAAGACGCTTTCATGGATAGGTCCCAGCAGTTTCAGCAGAATTTAAATTTGCATTTATAGCCTTTATGAACGCAAAAATAACTTTATAAATATGAAAGTAAGCAGTGCTATTCTCCTACATCTGCAGACAGACAACTCTCCAATACCCCTGCACATTGCTTTGCCAAGTTGCACCAGAGTGAAAACTGACTAGGCTTCACTGGTACTATCCAGAATCTCATTGACTTGATTCTTGCCAGTTACACTGCTGCCAATTTCACTCTGGGACTCCTTCGCAAAGTTATAAGCGGCAGAAAAGGTACAGAATGGATCTATTCACTATGGAGAGTAAAACAAAACAAAACACCACAACAAAAGGATGGGGGAAGAAGTAGAACATGGAAGACTCTCCACTTACAGCATCCTGCTAAGAATCCCAGCAACTGCTCCAATTTCAGTCACAAGTGTGGGGTTGGTTTCTCACCCTAGGCATTACCTCTTAGACAGTCTCCACCATCTTTCATATCTATTTATGGCTGCTAGGTTTAGCCCTCTAACAAATGCCTGACAAAAGAGTGCCCAAGCCTTATGCAATGGTGGAGAAGACTAAATTGATGAGATACATGGAGAGAGATGTGAAATGTGTATATATAAATTGGGGGAGAGGAGAGAAAATACAGGGGAAAAGATAGGGGAAACCCTGTAGAAAAATGGAGAGTGCACAATAAGGGAAGAGAGAAGGAAGATAGACATTGGGGGGGGGGGGGGGAACAAACAGGAAAATATACATTGTGAACTATTATTGGAAAGAAAAAAAGTAGAGTGAAGTCAAAGGAGGAAAGAAAGTTGGAGAGATGTAGTACGTCGTGCCTTCTTCACTGACTGAATACTGCAAAAAAGCATATGAATAAACCAAACGTATCTATCACTGCTATAGCTGGCCAAATATTTGACACATGCAAGTGAACTGTACCAAACAATATAGTAGGAAAATATTTCTATATGACTAGCTGTAGCTACCTACAAGATTTATTAAAATATTATTAAAATCTAATCACGTTAAAATAAGCTATAGTACACAGACATATGATTCCTTTAAAATGTAGAATATGTATCTCTGAGGGAGCGAGAGCAAAGATTTTTTTTCTGTAGCTAGCAGACTAAGTCCTGAGGTTAACGGGAGTCAGGTCATTTCCCCCCACCCCAATTCCTGCTCTCCCTTCAGTTTTCTTAAAGTCAAATTATAGATGAAATAAAAATCCAAACAGCAACACCTTACACTGTAAGATTTTTAGCAACTGATATTTTTTCCACTTTGATCAAAAATCAGTTGCCTCTTAAATGTCTTTTTCACTGGAATCCTAAAAACATTTCAGCAACAGAGAATGCTCCCACTATGATATACCATAAAATGTATCACATAATAAATAGAGCCAGATATTAAGATAAAGCAGGCAAGCATCTTGGAATTCTGAGGTAGTAATTCCATTAAGAGGTTTTGCCAACATGAATAATGAAAGCGAACTCAAATGGTCTGTGTAGGTATCAGGACCCAGAGATGGAATAACAGCTTCACATTATAAAGATTGCTTTGGTTTTTTTTGTTTATGTAATCTTACATAAAACACTATTCCAGTACAATGCCCGACATACCCTTTAACACTAACCTCAGTGGAAACAGCTGGTATTAAAAAGTTCATTGCCACTTAAAAAAAGAAAGAAACAAATATACACCCTAAAAATACACAGAGCACAGGCCAGCAATTCTTTGGCATGTTCTTCATTGTTGCTGCCATGGTAGTTGGTGAGAATTCTTTGATGTTAACACAATTGCTGCTGCCACCCCTGCCATTTACAGTCCTCAGCTCCTTGATCTCTCTGGTAGATTATTTTTATTTACAGGTGCACCCTCACCTCCATGTGACATTTTAATCATAGCTCAATGTTAAACAGGGAAATTGCCAACCTCTTAAGACCCCTAATGTACCTTCCTTCAAGGGACACTCACAATAAAAATGTCGTTACTTGTTTTGTTATTAACCATGCCTAAAGGGAATTATTAAAATGGAAATAATTCTAAAAAAATATAAATCGGTTTATACTGCGTACTGTTTGTATTTCTGTTACCACCCAGGTAGAGAGAATAGTCAATTTAACTTTTAAGCTATCATGAACTAGCTCAATGGTATGTGTTTGTGTTGTAAACAACAACATTTCCATACAGTGGTTTTAAATACAAATTTTATAAACTGTTTTCACCAGTACTTTCAGAAACAAAGTTTAGAAACATTTCTGTACATCTTGGGTTTTTAAACAAAAGAAGCTGGAAGCAACATCTGACCCAACTGCACCAAACTGAAAGGCCAACAAATCCCTTCCAACATCCCAAGAGATCAGTGTATACACATGTAATTTTTCTATATAGGTACTAATATGCCCCCCCTTTAACTGTAGTATCTTTAATATATTTATCCTTACAAAACTCCTGTGAGATAGGGAAGTGCTATCATCACATTTTACAGTCTGAAATAGAATAGGAAACTGAATCTGTTTCTCCCAAGTCCCAGAATAGAGCCATAATCACTGGACCATCCTCCATCTCTGTTACAGGATGTCAATTTTCTCTAACAGTTATTCCTAAAATACTAAGTTAACAGTGACCTACAAATAAATGTACTAACTCAATATTCAAAACTCAAGATGACGACAACTGGCCCCAAACCAATATTACAACACCAAGCGCAGCTTATATGGCAGCGACATTAGAATATTATGAGATTAGAAGTCAACCAGCGTATTTCTTTTCTGAAGGGTCTAATGCAAACATCTGCTAATTCCAATCAAGAGGATAAGCATTAATTGAATCCAACACAATTTGTGCACAACTTTTGTGCATGCACCAACATCAAAATGTTTATACTTACTGGAAACTAAGTCTAACATAAATCCACACTCCACTAGTTTTTAATATGTGCAAGCAGTCTGAAAATTATGTTGTCTCAAGTCACATAAGATTACGTATGTTAATTTAACTATGATTTAGAAATGAGAAAGACAAATATAAGCCTTGCACTGACACAGCATGGTAAAGATGTCCTTGTTTTTGGTTAAGGTACATAACTGTATCATAGAATCATAGAATATCAGGGTTGGAAGGGACCTCAGGAGGCCATCTAGTCCAACCCCCTGCTCAAAGCAGGACCAATCCCCAATTAAATCACCCCAGCCAGGGCTTTGTCAAGCCTGACCATAAAACTTCTAAGGAAGGAGATTCTACCACCTCCCTAGGTAACTCATTCCAGTGTTTCACCACCCTCCTAGTGAAAAAGTTTTTCCTAATATCCAACCTAAACCTTCCCCACTGCAACTTGAGACCATTACTCCTTGTCCTGTCCTCTTCTACCACTGAGAATAGTCTAGAACCATCCTCTTTGGAACCACCTCTCAGGTAGTTGAAAGCAGCTATCAAATCCCCCCTCATTCTTCTCTTCTGCAGGCTAAACAATCTCAGTTCCCTCAGCCTCTCCTCATAACTCATGTGTTCCAGACCCCTAATCATTTTTGTTGCCCTTCGCTGGACTCTCTCCAATTTATCCACATCCTTCTTGTGGTGTGGGGCCCAAAACTGGACACAGTACTCCAGGTGAGGCCTCACCAATGTCGAATACAGGGGGACGATCACGTCCCTCAATCTGCTCGCTGATCCCCTACTTATACATCCCAAAATGCCATTGGCCTTCTTAGCAAGAAGGGCACACTGCTGACTCATATCCAGCTTCTCGTCCACTGTCACCCCTAGGTCCTTTTCCGCAGAACTGCCGCCTCGCCATTCGGTCCCTAGTCTGTAGCTGTGCATTGGGTTCTTCCGTCCTAAGTGCAGGACCCTGCACTTATCCTTATTGAACCTCAACAGATTTCTTTTGGCCCAATCCTCCCATTTGTCTAGATCCCTCTGTATCCTATCCCTGCCCTCCAGCGTATCTACCACTCTTCCTAGTTTAGTATCATCTGCAAATTTGCTGAGAGTGCAATCCACACCATCCTCCAGATCATTTATGAAGATATTGAACAAAACCAGCCCCAGGACCGAGCCCTGGGGCACTCCACTTGACACCGGCTGCCAACTAGACATGGAGCCATTGATCACTACCCGTTGAGCCCGACAATCTAGCCAACTTTCTACCCATCTTATAGTGCATTCATCCAGCCCACATTTCTTTAACTTGCTGACAAGAATACTGTGGGAGACCGTGTCAAAAGCTTTGCTAAAGTCAAGAAACAATACATCCACTGCTTTCCCTTCATCCACAGAACCAGTAATCTCATCATAGAAGGCGATTAGATTAGTCAGGCATGACCTTCCCTTGGTGAATCCATGCTGACTGTTCCTGATCACTTTCTTCTCATGTAAGTGCTTCAGGATTGATTCCTTGAGGACCTGCTCCATGATTTTTCCAGGGACTGAGGTGAGGATGACTGGCCTGTAGTTCCCTGGATCCTCCTTCTTCCCTTTTTTAAAGATTGGCACTACATTAGCCTTTTTCCAGTCATCTGGGACTTCCCCCGTTCGCCACGAGTTTTCACAGATAATGGCCAATGGCTCTGCAATCACAGCCGCCAATTCCTTTAACACTCTCTGATGCAACTCGTCCAGCCCCATGGATTGTGCACGTCCAGCTTTTCTAAATAGTCCCTAACCACCTCCTTCTCCACAGAGGGCTGGCCATCTACTCCCCATGCTGTGATGCCCAGTGCAGCAGTCTGGGAGCTGACCTTGTTTGTGAAGACAGAGGCAAAAAAAAGCATTGAGTACATTAGCTTTTTCCACATCCTCTGTCACTAGGTTGCCTCCCGCATTCAGTAAGGGGCCCACACCGTATCTCTCCCACACAATCTAGTATCTTGCCCACACCATCTAAATACCAATTTATTGTTTCAGAGTTTTAGTCCTCATACGCTCTGTATCCTTCCCAACACAAAGCCCTTGGATAACTTTAGCAGAACCTTCTGGCATACCCTTGTTCCAGATTAGTATCGACAAAACATATAATGTTTTTAAAATATACTTTGCCTCATACTGAGGCAGCACTTGTAGAAACCTGTAGTTCTATTCCCCCCTCACACACTCAGTTCTACCACAAGAATAAAAATAACTAAAAGAAAGTGCTCTCCATGGGAAGAAGAACTCAATGGTCTTTTATATTATTATTTCTATTACTGACTGATAAAAATAATTTTGTTTATATATGCTTTGATACTAGTTTCTTGGATCTTAGAAAAGACCCAAAGTTACATAGATATTCTGTATATGCCATTTATTTTCCATAAAGAAAATTTAGGCCTGGTTGCATCCACCTAAATATCAAAAGACCTGCAATAAAAGAAAATAACTTGCCATCGTAAAACAAAGGAAGTAGAAGGTTTCAATGGTTTCCTGTTGAGAAAGACCTGTTTGAAGAGTAGGGTAGCAAGCCATTAGCCCAATTTCACCCAGAGAGCTGAAACATGCTATTCATAGCTGGGAATGCAAAGACTAACTATTTAACATTTTTAACAAGTCAGAAGTCAAATCAATAGTTTATATGAACACTGTTAAACAATGGGAAATATTTGTCATTTAATATCTCTCAATGTTGAGAGCTGGGTCACTAAAATGTTTTAATACCTAGAGTTGGTATACAAATATTTTAGTGTTTATAGCAACTATGTTGTAGTTTTTAAACAAGAGTTCTTCTATTACTGCAAACTGATCTCCAGATTAAACTTACAACTTTAACAGAAAAATGTTAGATTCCTTCACTATTTGATCTTCACTCCTGCAACGTACAAAAACAAACAGGAAACTACTGCTTCAAAAATACATTAAAAACTGCATGCACCTATTTGCACAGATCTGTGTTGAAAGCACTACTGTATTAACACTAAATGATAATCCACGTACAATGTTTCAGTGGTGTTCTAGAGCATATGCAGAGGGTGTATTTGTCTGTTTTCAATCTCCAGCCACTGGACTATGTTATCCCTTTCTCTGCTAGACATACCATCAGTATAATTCTTTATAGGCTTTTTCTGTCACACTCATCGTCATAGGATCTGAACAGGTCACAAATATGAAATAGTTTAGCCACACAATAACCCTGTGAGGCATAGAAATATTGTTGTCCCATATTACAGATGAGGAATTTGAGGCAAAGAGAGAGGAAACATCATTATGAAAGCTATTTCTATAACTCACCTTGCCTTCTCTTTAACATAGATGTCAGCAGTATCAAGGGCTAGCCTAGTGCACTCCTAAAATTTAGGATTACCTAGCTACATCACTCAGGACTGTGAAAGTTTTCTGCTGGGAAGAATTTTTGCCTAGACCAAGCTAACATCTCTCCAAAGTTGCACTTACTACAGTGACCAAAAAATCCCTTCTATTGCTGTAAGTGTCCACATTTCAGTGGTATAGCAGCAGACACGCTAAACTCAGTCTTCCTGGTTACAGAACTTTTTCCAAGTAAGATGTATGCTGTCAGTTTAAATTAAAATTTTCTGGTGTTTCAAAGTTACTTAAACTTTTACACTGGTGTGAACGACAGATTAATAACTTATGTCAGTTCGGTGGGGGCGTTTTAGAATTCGGGGTTGGGAGCCCCAGTCCCGTAAGCGAGGGGATATGACCAGCAGCAGATGGAAGAAGCCCGGTGTAACTGGTGATCGTTGTGTTGTTTTATCCGCAGGAAAGGGAGCGCAAAGCACACAGCGGACACTCAGTAGAGGAAACAGAAAACCAAGTTCTCTGAAGCTGAACTAGTCCGAAACCGTAATTTCAGCTGAACAACTCCCACCCCTACGACAGCGCATCTGCGCCTCGAGCTAGTCGCTCGGGGGAGCTGAGGGGCCGCACCGCCACGGGGACGCTCCGCCAGCGGCAGCCACGAAGTTCCCACACACAGGAGACTGGGGGGGGAGAGGGGGCAGGGGGAGACGCGCATGGTTTCGAGAGACCCCGCGAGTCGCCCAGCCCAGCCCAGCCCGCCGCCTCCAAGGCCCCCTTTCGCCGAAGCGCTGCCCGAGCCCCGGGGCTGCGGCCCGGCGGGGGCGGTCACGGCAGGCTCAGTCGGGCCTGAGCGATGCTGCGGCCGGCACCGGCTCTGCGAGCCCGCGGCGGCCGCATCCCCGCCTCCCGCCCGCCTCCCTCGGCCCGCGGCGCAGTCAAGGCGGCCGCGCTTCCCGTCGCCCCCTTACCCGGGCGCGATGACCTGTCCGGGCCGCGCGCAGAGCTCGCGCACCACGCCGGGCCGCTCCGCCTTCACTCGGCGCTCGGCGGCCGCTCGCGGGGGCCGGGCGCCGGGGCCCTGGGCCGGGGGGGTGGCGGCGCGGCCGGGCGGCGGGAGGGGCGCGCACAACGCCAGCAGCGACCCGATCTTCACCGCTGCTCCCGCTGACACCTTCCACTCCAGCAACCGCAGCGCTCGCGGGCCCGGCACCCGGATCTCGGTCACCGCCGCCCCAAGGCCCTCGGCGGCCCCTGCTCCTTCCGTCTGCTCCATGGCTCCGGCGGCGGCTTGTCCCGGCCCCAGGCCGCCAAGGAGAAGGTCGCTATGGCAACACTCGCGCCACTGACTCAATAAGGGGCTCGAACGCGGAGCTGTTAGTCTCCCGCCCCCCCGCCCCTTAAAAAAAAAAAAATCCAAACAGTCACGAGCGGCGCCGACTGGGCGCGAGGTCACGGCCCCGATACGCACGCGCAGGGCACTCTACGCACGCGCCCGTCCAGATTTAAAGGGACAGTAACGCGGAACTCGCTTCCCGGAGCCAGCGAGGGAAAGACTCACGCACATTGACTCTTCCCGCTCTAGGGAAGGAAAGTGACAGCCACGCCCCTCCGGCCCACACTTCCGGCACCACGTGCTGACCTCACAATCAACAGCGAGCGCGTACTTACCGCCCAGAACTCAATAGGTGCTCCACACACTCAGGAACCCGCCTGAATCCCGGCATGCAACGCGGCACACAAGAACTACTCTTCCCGGCAGGCAAAGCTCCATATTGACCTTCCCAGCACCTAAGGAACTACCACTCCCAAAATGCATTGCTCCCATTTGCCCCCCGCGCGCTTCCCCCTCCTACTAACTTGCGAGGGTGAGCCTCAGCGTGGGCCCGCAAGGGAAGTCGCGCTGCATGCTGGGCTCTGTAGTCTGCAGCGCGGAGGAGCGGCCTAGGGGTGCTCCGTCTGCGCTGTTCTGGCTGCAGGGCACAGCGGGGGGCTAAGAGGCTCGCAGGGATGAACGAAAAAAGAACAGGAGGACTTGTGGCACCCCAGAGACTAACCAATTTATTTGAGCATGAGCTTTCCTGAGCTACAGCTCACTTCATCGGATGCATTCAGTGGAAAATACAGTGAGGAGATGTATATACACACAGAACATGAAACAATGGGTGTTATCATGCACACTGTAAGGAGAGTGATCACTTAAGATGCGTTACTACCAGCAGGAGAGTGGGGGGGAGAAAACCTTTCGTAGTGATAATCAAGGTGGGCCATTTCCAGCAGTTAACAAGAACGTCGGGGGGGAGGGGGCGAATAAACATGGGGAAATAGTTTTACTTGGTGTAATGACTCAACCACTCCCAGTCTCTATTCAAGCCTAAGTTAATTGTATCCAATTTGGATGAACGAGCCTCCCCTGTGTTGCTGGCACCCAGTGCCAGAGGCGAACAACAGCAGGGGTTTGTTACCCGGTATGCGTCACCCAATAATTACAACGGGGTGGAGAAGCAGAAAAGTTTATTTGCAGCTGCAAACAAGGTACAGGGAGAATAGAATCTTAAATCCTGCACACAAAGCAGGAAGTTACACAGGCTTTTATACATTTTTTTTTAGCATACTTATTTAATAGCAAGCTGCCCTCAGTATTTATATAGCCAGCCAATTCAGTTACCAGCTAGTTTTCTTGTTTTTTGTACCATTTGTTAAACCATACATAAAGCTGCTTTATTTAGTATTGTTCTTTTATATTTGCCCTGTTTGGCCTTGTTTAGTTTTAGGCAGTTTGACTCTGCAACATATTATTGCAGATCCTTAGCATAACTGCTGCGTGTGCCTTCAGGCGGGGGGGGGGGCAAGGACACTTGGGCCTAGTACGCATAACTGCTGCGAGTGCGTTCAGGCCGGGGGTGCAAGGACACTTGGGCCTAGTGTGAGGGGGCTTTATCGACACTTCTGGTTTTTTATTCCCTTGAGATACCTAGTGGCCATGCCCCAGTGTCCCCAACAACTACTCCCTTCTTTGGGAACACTTAACAGCCTTGGCTGTGAGTTTTCTTACTTGGGCTACTTATTTTTTTACAATAGGACTTTGTATAAGCACTTTGTGATAGCCTTGAAGAGAATGACTTATTAACTTTTGCAAAAGGGTCCTGACTCATGATACTGCACAGCATAATACCATTAATACAAGCAATACAGGAAAGAGAAGTTTCAATAACAAGCTAAATAAACCACCAAGCCAAAACGACAAACCCCAGCCTAAAAACAAGGTTTGCAACCAATTGCTTTCGGGGGCAGTATAGGCAACCTGTGCTCGGGCATGGGCCTTAGCCTGTATCACCTTTTTATAGATTTTATAACTGCTATTATTTACATATACACAACATCAGGGCCCGACGAGGGCACAAACCCCTTCTTGGGATGCCAAGAGATAATCCAAAGCCAGCCTGTTTTGGAGGGAAAAGGTTTTGAGCTGCTGTACCTCTTTATTTAATGTTTTTACTGCTGACCCTAAATTACTAACGGAGTCCTTTAACTTTAAGGCAACTTTTTGAAGTACCATTTGCAGCCTTACAGTATAGCGGCCTATGCATGCCATGGCTGGCCCGGTAAACAGTGGTGCTATTTTTAGTACAGAGCACCCTACAAGCTTTTCAGTTGTGAGGGAATTTTTTATATTGCCCTCCAATGCCGTAGCTCGTTGCCGCAGGGGTTTTTTTTTGTGACTTAACTGAGGTTTTTGTTCTTTGGGCAGTGTGGCAGTTATTGACAGATGAGGAACTCTATGAGCTATATAACAGCTACCTGTCCAGTTGGCTGGCAGCACCTTGTAAGCCTTTTGGCCACATACAAAATAGTGACCCTGTAGGGCCCAGTAAGGACTGTTTTTTAAGGGGATTTTTGGGATATTTAAGGCTGTTTTGGCTGCTTTTTCAAACAGTTTATATGCCCCTAAGGGGGCATCCCATTCTTCTGATTGGGTACAAGTGGGAGTGTTTTTAATTATGCTGTTTAAGTTACACTTGCCATAAGGACCACTACAAACCCACCATTGGCTTGCTACATTGGAGATATTAACTGGATGGCAAGTTATATTTCCAAACCCTTTTTTTGTGGTAAGATTATTTGTAAGAGTTTCCCTAAAAAGGGGAGGAACCATTACACCCACACTGCTGGCCTCCCCTTTTGGTCTTTATCCAATACCCATCAGCCCACTGTGTAATAACACAGGAGCTTTTCCCCACAGGACGCCCATAGTAATCAGATTGGTTTCGGGCAAAACATAATACTCCCTCAGTGAATACTGCAACTGAATACTCCTGGTCCTGATAGGTGGCTTGCTGTAAAGAGGTCTTGTTCCAGAACAGCAAGTTCATTCTTTTTTGCTTTTTGGTGGAGGCTAATTTTGCTAGGGTCAGGGGCAGCATGTTAAGGGGCATTTCCGTTTTGGGGGACAGTGGAGTTGGAGCACATACCCAGTAATCAGTTTGGTTGGTTAAAGTAGCAACATGGTACGCAAGCGAAACAAAGGAGTTATGCTTTCAATATGCTCAGTTTGGAAATAACAATATAGAGAATAACAATGTTACCCAATTAATTATTACCAGAGTCTTCCCAACCCAGGGTCTTCAGTACCTGAGTGGGCCCATTTTGGCATTAAGGTGCCTGCTATTTGTGTTTTTTAAACAGTAGCTTTAGCCCGAGATTGTTACTAGATGAGGAGTCAGCAGGTTGGACGGTTCACTGTTCTGCTGACGAGGGGGCGGGTACTGCCTTTAGACGAGAGTGATGGATTCAGTTCTTGTGTTTCTTCATTTTTGCCGCTGTATGGGAGATTAGCAGGACGGTATAGGGTTCTTTTTACTTTTTTTGGAGGGGCTTGTTTTTTTAGGTATGAACAAGCACGGAGTCACCGGGCTGTAAGGAGTGGATGGGAGAGTTCAAGGGGAGAGGCTGGGAATTCTTGGTATACCTGTGAAGAGGCAAGAGAACAGCAGACAGGGAACACATATGTAACCCTTCTGCCCGTCAGAGTTGGCAGCAACAAGGGCCGGGTTCAATATCTAGGGGTTCCATTCCAATAACACAATGCAAACCGGCTCGAGCCCCCACCCAGTGACCTGGGACAAATATATACCACCCCCGCTGGGCGCCTCCAAGAGGCAATACTTCCCCTCTCGCAAGCACATAGTCTGAGTGTAGCAAAAGCCTTTTAATAACAGAGAGAAACAATGTGGCATTATGTTGGGGAAACACCACCAACAGGATTCATAACACAACCCATGAGCAAAAAAAGAACCCACCCCAGGCAAATTGGGGCATGCCCTTTTCCCTTTGGTTCTTGAGTCCAGCAACCCCAAATCACCCAAAGTCCCAAAAGTCCAATGCCCCAAAAGTCTCTGTCCCTGGTCAGGGCAGCCCCAGAGTTCGAAAGTTTATCTGCAGAGCTTTACCTCCCAACCTGGGTGGAAATGGGATGGGGGTAAGAGGCACCTTACGTGATCTGAAGCTGACCGCCCCATAGCTCCATAGCGGCACTCCGCTCCGCCAGCCGCCCCACAAACTCCTTCGCTCAGCTGCACTCCGCTCCGCCAGCCGCCCCACGAACTCCTTCGCTCCGCTCCGCTCCGCCAGCCGCCCCACGAACTCCTTCACTCAGCTGCGCTCTGCTCCGCCAGCCGCCCCACGAACTCCTTCGCTCAGCTCCACGGCCCACAAGCCGCTCCTGCCATCCACACACTGCTCCGCGTCGAACTGCTTCACCAGCCCTCCCGCAAACTGCTCCACAATATATCTTCAGGCTCCCCCACTACTTAACACAACACTCAGTGATTTCAGCTCTTAGGTGAATTCAGCTTGTAGTAGGGGAGCCCCAGTGCTGGTGCACTGTCAGCCCAAAGTGAGCTCAGCAGCCTATAACTAGACTTCTAATGAAATCAAAATTAGCTCTGATATTCCACAGTGGAGAGAGGAGGAAGTGCAATTAGCATGTAAGGCCCTCACCAAGGGGCCCATGCCACCAAGTATTAATACTTGTCCCCAGCCTCTCTCCATTCACACAGTTTTGGAACCCATGACCCTTGCCTAGCGAGTGCTACTTAGTTGATGGTGAATCCCTCCATCATAACAAAAGGCCACGTACAGTTCCAAGCACAGTTCCCATAATCAGGGTAATAACAATTTATTCTTCCTGCCCCAATAACAGAGACACTGGGGATCCCACAGCAGCCAAAGTGACCATTTGGGCAGCTATGGTCTCATTCTAGGCGGGGTGGGTGTGCCTATGCAAATGAGATCGGCCCCTGAAGTTCTTTTCCACAATTTGCCACACCTCACCACCAGATGTCAGGGTGGAGCTCATCCTGACACTGCTTACACATATACTGAGACAAAAACACATTACCCAACTTCCATTTCCCTGACAGAACCGGGGTGCCATTTACAGGCCATGCCCTTCCAAACATAATTTTAAAGGGACTAAGCCCTAATTTACCCTTTGGGAGAACGCAAATATGGAGTAGGACGAGGGGCAAGCATCAGGCCATTGCAGTGATACTTTTTGGCACACTTTTGAGAGATGTTGTTTAAGGGTTTGATTGGTACGCTTTACTACACCACTGGCTTGTGGTTTTCAGGGCGTATGGAGTTTTCAGGGGATTTGTAAGGCATGTGAGATGCTTTGGATGATTTTTGACATGAAGTGTGTTCCGTTGTTAGATTTCATTTACTGGGGGAGTTCAAAGCGAGGAATGATCTTCTTAACAAACTTGAGGGCCACTGTTCTGGCAGTGCAGTTACGGCATGGGAAGGCTTCTGGCCATTCGCTGAACCGATTTACTAAGACGAGGAGATATTTGAACCCTTGGGTCCGGGGAAACTTAGTGAAATTTATTTGCCACACCCGTTCGAGGCCTGGAGTGGGTTCTAGGGCAGCTGGTGGCACAGGATGTTCCAGTCGGGGGTTATTTTTTTGGCAGACTAAGCAGTCCGCTTGTACCTGGGCAGCCAGGGGTTGGAGTTTGGAAGTGATCAAGTATTTTTTCATTAGTTGGATAAGTGCTTTCCTGCCAGCATGAGTGGTTTGATATAGTTTTTGCAGCACCGGCCGGATTAGGCCCTTTGGTAGGAGGACCTTTCCTTCCGGGGAATGGAGCTATTCCTTCTTTTTCCAGAGACCGAGTTTGTCAGTTAGCTGTTTTTTTTCCCCCAGAGTACTGAGGGGTTGGAAGCTTCCCTACTGATGGGATAAGGGCATGCATATGGACGTTTTTAGTGTGAGGGGATGGCAGGGTGGCAGCACGCTTAGCCTTTTTATTTGCCCTAGCATTACCCCTGGCCATATTTTGATTTTTCCTTTGATGGGCTTTACAATGTACCACCTCCACTTCCGAGGGAAGTTGTATGGCTTCTAGGAGCCAGAGGATCTGGGGCCCATACTTGACTGGAGAGCCTTGAGGTGTTAGCATTTCCCTTTGCTTTTACAGGCCAGCATGAGCATGTAGCACCCCAAAAGCATACTTTGAATTGGTAAAAATGTTGCCCACTTCTCTTTTGACAGTTTAAGTGCACGGGTTAGGGCTATTAGTTCGGCAAGCTGGGCAGAGGTCCCAGCAGGCAAACCTTTAGCTTTTACAGTGTTATGGAGGGTTACAACAGCATAACCCGCCCTTTTTTGCCCATTTATTACAGTACTGATACCATCAGTGTACCACTTATAATTTGCATTTGGGAGGGGTACATTCTTTAAATCCGGGGACGGCTGGAGTACTGGACATTTATGATCTTTAAACAGTCATGTTCCTGTTTCTTTGTTTTTGGCAAGAGGGTGGTTGGGTTAAGGGAGGGGCAAGGCTGTACGTTGACTTTAGAGTTTTTTAACAGCTTAGCCTGATACCGAGCAATCCGAGCCTGGGTGAGCCAGAGCCCACCCTTAGTGTCTAGCAGGGCTCGGACCATATGGTGAGTATAAATTTGCATAACCCCTTCCAATGTTAGCTTTTTGGCTTTCTTAAGCACTAGGGCAGTAGCTGCGACTGCCCATAAACATGCCGGCCAACCCTTTGCAACCTGATTCAGTTGCTTAGAAAAATAAGCCACGGGACGTTTCCATGCTTCTAACAGCTGTGTGAGCACTTCTAGGGCCATCCCCTTTTGTTTATGTACATACAACTGAAAAGGCGTAGAGAGATTCGGCAGGCCCAGAGCCCGGGCTTTCACTAACTTTCTTTTCAAGATTTTAAATGGCCTGTTAGCCTTTGGGGTCATGATTTGCCTTTTTTTTTTTTTTTTTTTTTTTTTTAAACACAGTCGTACAGGGGTTTAGCCCATAGTTCAAACTCTGGGATCCATATTTTGTAAAAGCCTGCCATACCCAGAAATGCCCTGAGCCATTTATGAGTGCTTGGGGTAGGGACTTGACAGATAGCTTCTTTATTTTTTTTTTGCTTGAAAGCTGACACTTCCCTTGCCTTAGCTGTAACCTGATTTCGCTTTACCTCAGACAGCAGGGTTCTTAGGAGGATATTACAGTTGTTTTAATTCGGCTTGTGACTACTGAGGCACCCCTTAAAGACTGAAATAAACCAGCTTGGGTTTGTTGAGAATTCCCCAGCCTGTGTTTTAAAAGCTGCTAAGTTTATTGGATTGAATGGCACATGGGTGTAAACTTGTATAGTGGTAGCCTGACGTCAGTTTGCCCCTGGGCAAGCCACAACAGTCTTGGTAATTAAAGGATAGAGTTTCACCGAGGGGGCAATTTTTGTAACCCGAGGCATCCTACCCTTGTAAGGTGGGGGTGTGGGGGATGAAGGGGACACCGGCTTTGCCACTACAGGGGGGGCGGGGGTCTGGGGACTAACATTAGCTGCTACCGAACCCGTTGGAGTCAAATTACAGCTTTGCAGAATTACAGCTATGTTCTATGTTTTAAAGAGATAAGCTTTTGAGCTTACACATGAGCAGAGCATAGCTCAAAAGCTTGTCTCTTTTACTGATATAAGTTGGTCCAATAACATACAGTACCTCACCTCACCCACCTTGTCTCTCTCTTCTACATCCTGTTATACAAGATGTTGCACAGCTCAGGCCCTTTGAAGTTCTAACTGCAGCTCCCTCTTGTGCGTGGGAAGCTGTCTCACATAACATCCCCTTTATCATGTTTGTTTAGGGCAGTATACCTCAACACTACAGTGTGGTTCTGTAAGAAAACTTCAGAACACAACAAATACCAGAACAGACCTGACTGCAACAACAGTTGATATAGTTTGGGAGGGTCAAACATTTACCATTCAATCAATACAAAGTATGGGGTTTGATGTCTCTTCATGGGCCAGGAAAGGCTGATGTGTTTGACTTGTCATTGGTGTTGGTTTTACTTGTCTTTTCATGTTGTTAGGTGGCATATTCTAGTGGTTCCACTCCTGTCATGTGTGTGTTGTTAGGTAGCAAATTCAATGTATTCAAATTATCAATGTATGGAGGATCTTGCCTTTCTCCTCACCCCATATCAGGTTTCCTTGGCTGTAGGATATTGTAGTGGATGGATTAATTCACTGTTCCAATGATAGGTATGTCCATCAACCACAACAGTATGGGAGTGGAGGTTTATCTGTTCCATACATGTTGCCCATTTCCATCTGCAGGATCTGACTTAAAGAAATAATCACACTAACTGGTTCTCCAGATTGTACCTCCGGAAAGTCTCTGGCCTAGTTTTAGCTTTGTTGCACTTCTTCTCTAATTGGATTTGTGATTCCTTCCATTACTTCAGGCTGTAATAGCACATTGACTATAAGTACCAGTGTGCATGTGTGTCTGGACATTAGAGGTTGAACAGAGCTGCTGGTCATGCCTTCAGTGGGGATATTTCTCCGTTTTAGGATAGCTTGTCACTTGTTTTCCTTATTCTTTAAGGATTTTTTTAAAGAGAGTTTTTGCCATTTTGATCATCGATTCAGCTTTGCCATTGGACTGACTGTTGTAAGGGAGGTTGTAACATAGTTAAATGTCCAATCTTTAGCAAAATTTGCAAATTCCACTCTGTACCTCAAAGAAGCACTCTGAAACCTCCATATTCATCATTCATCTATTGTTGTGATATTTCATAAAAAGCATGCCATGTATCATATGAAATGTCATGATCTACTGAAACCCATTATTCTGTCAAAATATGTATATCGTTAGTGTGTATGAAGTTATGAGATTTTGCTCTTTGGTTACCACTGAAGTATGTTGTAAGTTTGAGAGGTGTGCACTGCCAGTTCTCCAGTGACAGCAAAGAAGATGATCCACTCCTAGGAGGGTGTGAAACGACTATCAATCAGCAGGTGAGTTGTAAACAAGAGATTTACAAAACTGTAAGAGAACTGTGCAAGCATCCCACAATGGGGGGTATTGCTGTGACTCAACAAAGCCCACCAGGACACGTCCACGCTAGTATTTTCCAGGCATATATAGACTGAGGGTATAAAGTAAGGGACAGTGGCATTGTGCTTTTACCTTTCTCTTCCTCCACCTACGTTGAAGGCGATAAGAACCCTTGGAAGACAAAGGCTTGAACTGAGGGGACTGGTCCCAGGCTTAAAGGGAAAGCCTGTGATTAAGAACTGTAATCTACCTGCAACATCCAGTGGGGTGAAAGAAAGTGCTTGATCCAAATACCATCTAGTCTGTTAATGTTTAAGATTTAGACTGCATAGTTACCAAAGAAAATAAAAGGTATCATTGACCATTTGTACCTACCACTTAAAAACTATCGTTCTGTAGTTAATAAATCTGTTTTATATTTTACCTAAAACAATGTGTTTTGGTTGAAGTGCTTGGGAAATCTCATTTCAGGTTACAAAGGCCAGTGTGTGTCCTCTCCACATTGAGGGAGGGGCAGACTGGATAATGAACTTACACTGGTCAGGTTTCTGACCTGGGCAAGATGGTACAGTTCTGGGGTGCAAGGCTGGGGGCTTGGGAAATTTGCTAGTGCCTCTCTGTGATTGGCTCAAGGAACATACATGCAATTTAGTTGGGAGTGGGGCTCCACATGCTATCATACTGAGGGATAACAGGGCCTGAAGGGGTTTGCTGCTTGTCACTAGTAAAGCATTGTGAGAGACAGCCCAGGCTGGAGAGTTAAGGGGGCACAATGGTACCCCATGTCCAGATTGTACCCCGGGGATCCCATCACAATACTACATCCCTAGCTTTTCACAGGCCACCTTCTATCCCAGAAGGGCTGGTATAGAAGGATCTCTCTCTTTTTAAGGGTTTAGGTATTTGGTTGCTTTTGAATATAATGATGTCCTTCACACTGAATTCATTACAAGAGTTTCAGTATTCACAGGTGGCCTCTTCATGTGTTTCAGGCCATCCTCTTAACATAAGAGATGTCAGAAATTGTAGCTCTTTATCCTGTAGTTTATGCTCAGGGAGTTTCTATAGTCCTAGCTGGCTTGATTAATATTTTCCATTTCTTTTAATTAGGTTAAGGATTTCTTGTTCATCTGTACCTGTTTCTTGAAGCACAGTTTCACTGGGGAGGAAATATGCTATATATGTTTTGGTTCCTTTTTAATAGCATGCACCTAGGTGGTGACATTGTCATTTAATAGCGTATATTGGAGGCGTTTTAGAGCTGATAGTGATTTCTTGAAAATGACTTCAAGAGGCTTATGATCACTTTCAGTATGTATGGATTTTTCACCTGGTATGTACTGATACATTTTTTCACAGGCAAGTACTATTGCTAGACTTTTTCTTTCCATTTGAGCATATTGTCATTCTGTCAGAGGTAAGGACCTTGATGCAAAGACTACTTACTGTGTTTTTTGCAGGAGGACTGCTCCAAGTCCAGTTTCACTGGCACCACACTATATGGTAACTGCTTCTTTCACATCATAATATTTTAGTACAAGGTTGCAGTGACCAAGTCTTCAATGCGCTTGAGAGCTGTGTCATGCTCGGGTAGCCAAATCCACATTGCACGTGTATCTAGTAAGTGTCTAAGAGGCTCACATACCTCTGAAAAACAAGGAAGGATATTGGTCAGGTAATTTACAAATCCTAAAAGCCATGGCAGGCGTTTGTGTTTGAAGGTTTGGGAATTTGCTATATTGCTCTCACCTTTTCTGGATCTGGTCACAGAGCGATGAGTCACTGGCACGGCACTTCCTGCTGGTCATCTGGGAATTAGCTCTTTCCAGCCTCAGAGCGCCTTCTGTTGGCCAGTGTCTCACCTGCCTCAAGCCTTCTTGTCCCTTCCAGACCTGGTGCCCCTTTCTTCAGGGTTCTGCCCCCAGCAGTACCCCCACACTGTGGGTTTCCCCTCCCAGGGGAACCCCATCCCCCTAAGCCCACCTTGCCTCAGTGGCTACTGTCAGTCATCATCTAGCCCCCTTTCCCTGGAGCAGACTGCAGTCTGTAATCGCCACTCATCATTGGCAAGGGGGTCAGACCAGCTACCTCTGCAACCCCAGTACCTGCTTTGGCCTTTAGCAAGGTCCACAGCCTGGGAATTTGCCAGGCTGGAGCTCCTCTTGCCTTTCCCCAGCACTGCACTACTCCCAGTATCCTGAGCTTCCAGGCAGCCAGGTCCTTCTCTCTCTACAGCTAGAGAGAGACTACCTACCTTCTGGCCCTGCAGCCCTTTTATAGGGCCCAGCCTGGCCCTGATTGGCTGCCTCTCAGCCTTTTCTGATTGGCTCTCAGCCCCAGCCCCCTCCAAAGGCTGGCTTTAACCCTTGCTGAGCCGGAGCCGGGTGACTGCCCCCTACATAGACCTTGTGAGGTCAGCAGGCATCCCATGTGTGGTACCTCTGTGAGTCATCTTCTCTTTGTTGAGTTTTAGGTTGACCTCCCTGGTTCTTTCTAGGAGATTAATGATATTACGATCATGATCTGATATTGGATCTTTTCCATTATGTCTCCACACCTGTACACTAAAATGTCCTCAACTATAATGCTAATCCCCTTGAGACCTGCTAATACATCTTGCTGGTGGCATTGATATTCTTTTGCAGCTGATTTGATTCCAAATGGCATTATCAGACATCTGTATCATTTTGCTGGTGTCCGGAAGTCGGTGAGATAACTGCTTTCTTCCTTCAGTAGAACTTGCCAGTATCCATCTTTTGCATGCATCGCTGAAAATATCTTTGATTTAACAAGGTCAGGTATAATTTCTTCTTTTGTGGGTATCTGGGTAATGAACCCTCAACAGCACCTTATTTAAATTGCTTAGGTCTATGCATATACAAAGTTTTCCTGGTTTTTCTATGGCCACCATGTTTATCCATTTTGCAGGTTCAGTCACTTTGGCAATAATGCCACCCTTTTCCATTTGTTTTATTGCTTTCAGTATTTTTTTTCTTTTAATGCTATGGGGATTCTGCATGGTAGATGTGGCAAAGAGATGCAACCACCTAGCCAGTGCAAGTGTAGTGTGCCTGAGAGGAACCCCACTCCTTCAAAAAAACATCATTGTAATTCCTCAGGAATCAAGTCATGGAGATACCACCTGGTTGTGTTTGTCCGTGTGCATTGGTTTCTTTTGCTTGTTAGTTGATTGTATGAATTGTAGGCAAGAGATTTATGTGTTCACTTGTACTGGCTGATAAAAGTGGTTTCTGACTGGAGTTCACAACCTGAAATTCTAGCTAGTATACCTTCCCTTGGTTTGCCTGTAACACACATTGCTCTAGTGTTGTGAGGATGATACCATCATACAGTTTTAATTTTGCATTGTTTGGCTGCAGTTTTGCTGCTCCATCTTGCATGATGTTGAGGAAGTCCTTTTATCCCATTATATTTACAGATGTTCCACTATCTATTTGGCATTCTATTTCTTCCTTGTGCCACCACTTCAATGTTACCTTGCAGTTCCTGCATATAGTTACCTTGCAGTTCCTGCCTATAGTCCGTAAGCTGGACATTTGTCTTGTACCACAGTATCCACAGCTTTCATTGTGAGGTGTGTTTGCCTTTTTCCAGTACTTATGTGGTGTTATTATTTATTTCCTGTGGATTCCTATATTTGTTTTTGTATATATAATGTATACTCTCAGTCTCATGTGTGTTTATCATCTTCATTGGAGTGAGAGCTTGTTCACTCACTTTGTTCATTTCTATGGCTCCTGCCAGTGTTAACTTGTGGTTTCCGAGCATTCTTATCTGAACTTTGTCTTTGGTTCCTATGACTAAAGAATCCTCTTTCAAAATGCTGTACTCACATGAATCTGCCCCATTTTGTGCAGCTTGACAATATTCTGGTCAGTGGTTTCTGTAGATGCTTGCTTACATTGGAAGAGATAGTGTTCACATATTAACATTTCTTGTAGGTTCAAAATGTTTTTGGAGTGCACCCAAAATTTTTCTGACTGTTGGTGGCATGTCCAGGTGCTGCCGGAGCATGTGGCATTCTTTCTGTTGTAGCCCGTATTCTTTTATCTTTTTCATTCAGTCCTGTGGCAATTTCATAATTTTCCAATTGTGCTCTGAAGAACAGTCAGTTGTTGAACACATCCCCTTCCATGTCCATGGCTTCAGGAACAGAAGCAGGTTGGTTGCTATGACGGAGTTTTGTGTTTAGTTGTCTGCTTATGTAAGTCTAACAATCAGATCTGCTAATTGCTTTGTACTTGCAGTGGCACATTTACTTTGGACACCATGTTCTGGTTCTGTCAATAATGCACAGAAATCCCTGAAACTTTTCAATAACAGACCTGTATTTCATATATCTGAGATATTACAAACAGGGCTGCAGCACTGACTGCTTCCTTATCTTTTGTTACTCTGATCTACCTGGTGCTTACTGTTTACATCCTATTATATAATACGTTGCACAGCTCAGGCCATTAGAGGTTCTAGCTCTAGCTCCTTCTTGTGGGTGGGAAGCTGTCTCTGATAACAAATGGTGTACTCTCTGCAATGCAAAAGAAACCCAATTCCCACATAGCTCTTAATTTAAATAACAGAGTTGAGGATGTATAATGACGAAATACTGTTCAGTATTTTGTCATTTATAGACATTCAAAGCCGAATTCTTTATTCAAGCAGCATTTGCAACACAGAAGGTTGCATTTGCGATACATGGCAGCATTTCCCACAGACATCTCGGGATGGACTTCACCTGAGTAAGGAGGGAAATAGACTTCTAGGATGGAGGATGGCACAATTGATCAAGAGAGCTTTAAACTAGGAATGTGGGGGAGATGGTTGGGAGATGTCCAGGTAATCTCCACGCCAGTTATTCTCTTTGAGAGGGAAGAAAACGAAGCAAGAAAGGATACAGCCGTGGGTAGGAGAACAGATATAAGGCGGAAGGGCAGTGTACATACCAATCTAATAGGTAATATTGGTGGTAGAATGTCTGTGCCCAATCAGGTAAAGAATGTGAGCGAAGCCAAACGGCAAAAATTAAGATGTTTGTACACTAATGCAAGGAGCCGAGGTAACAAAATGGAGGAACTAGAGCTACTAGTGCAGGAAGTGAAACCAGATATTATAGGGATAACAGAAACATGGTGGAATAGCAGTCATGACTGGAGTACAGGTATTGAAGGGTATGTGCTGTTTAGGAAAGACAGAAATAAAGGCAAAGGTGGTGGAGTAGCATTGTATATCAATGATGAGGTAGACTGTAAAGAAATAAGAAGTGATGGAATGGATAAGACAGAGTCTGTCTGGGCAAAAATCACATTGGGGAAGAAAACTACTAAAGCCTGCCCTGGGATAGTGCTTGGGGTGTTCTATAGACCGCCGGGATCCGATCTGGATATGTTTTTAATGAAGTAAATACTAATGGGAATTGTGTGATCATGGGAGACTTTAACTTCCCAGATATAGACTGGAGGACAAGTGCAAGTAATAATAATATGGCTCAGATTTTCATGGATACGATAGCTGATGGATTCCTTCACTAAGTAGTTGCTGAACCGACAAGAGAGGATGCCATTTTAGATTTGGTTTTGGTGAGCTGTGAGGAAGAAATGATTGTAGGGGACAACCTTGGTTTGAGTGATCATGAGCTAATTCAGTTCAAACTAAATGGAAGGATAAACAAAAGTAGATCTGTGACTAGGATTTTTGATTTCAAAAAGGCTAACTTTAAAAAATTAAGGAAATTAGTTAGGGAAGTGGATTGGATTGAAAAGCTTGTGGATCTAAAGGCAGAGGAGGCCTGGAATTACTTCAAGTCAAAGTTGCAGAAACTATCAGAAGCTTGCATCCCAAGAAATGGGAAAAAATTAATAGGTAGGAGTTGTAGACCAAGCTGGATGAGCAAGAAGCCCTCTACACCAACATTCCACACAAAGATGGACTACAAGCCATCAGGAACAGTATCCCCGATAATGTCACGGCAAACCTGGTGGCTGAACTTTGTGACTTTGTCCTCATTCATAACTATTTCACATTTGGGGGCAATGTATACCTTCAAATCAGCGACACTGCTATGGGTACCCGCATGGCCCCACAGTATGCCAACATTTTTATGGCTGACTTAGAACAACGCTTCCTCAGCTCTCGTCCCCTAATGCCCCAACTCTACTTGCGCTACACTGATGACATCTTCATCATCTGGACCCATGGAAAAGAAGCCCTTAAGGAATTCCATCATGATTTCAACAATTTCCATCCCACCATCAACCTCAGCCTGGACCAGTCCACACAAGAGTTCCACTTCCTGGACACTACAGTGCTAATAAGTGATGGTCACTGTGATACAGCATGGCCAGAGGGCAGCAGAAGAGTACTAGAAGGGAGCCTTATTCCCTGTAGAAGGAAGAAAGTTTGCTATAGACTAATTAAAGCACCTGAAGCCAATTAGAGCACCTGAAGCCAGTCACATGATAAAACCCCCCTGCTTCAATCAGACCAGGAGGAGTTGGAGCAGAGAGTGGTTTGGAGTTGGAGCAGAGGAGAGTTTGGAGAAGTACTGGGGCTGGCTAGAAGACCAAGACCCTAGGTAAAGAGACACCTGGCTTGTGCTGAGAGAAAGGGCAGGAAGCCCCACAAGTTGAAGAGCAGGAGAGGGAAGTAGCCCAGGGGAAGGAAGCACTAGTTCAAGTGGTTTACCACTATCCCTAGGGCCCCTGGGCTGGGACCCAGAATAGAGGGTGGGCCCAGGTCCCTCCCTCTCCACTACCCTTCTCTGGGTTACTATTGGGACAGTAAATACCCTAGTTCTGGGGCAGACAACTGCTTCCTGAACCCCCCCACAAGAAGAGGAAGCACGGGACCCATCATAATCGTACCGGCAATTTGCCACAGTCACATAAACACCACCCTATACTGGAAACCTTCTGACCGCTATACTTACCTACATGCCTCCAGCTTTCATCCAGACCACACCACATGATCCATTGTCTACAGCCAAGCTCTATGATACAGCCGCATTTGCTCCAACCCCTCAGACAGAGACAAACACCTATAAGATCTCTATCAAGCGTTCTTACAACTACAATAGCCACCTGCTGAAGTGAAGAAACAGATTGACACAGCCAGAAGAGTACCGAGAAGGTACCTACTACAGGACGGGCCCAACAAAGAAAATAACAGATCACCCTCAGCCCCCAACTAAAACCTCTCCAGCGCATCGTCAAGGATCTACAACCTATCCTGAAGGACGACCCATCACTCTCACAGATCTTGGGAGACAGGCCAGTCCTTGCTTACAGACAACCCCCCAACTTGAAGCAAATACTCACCAGCAACCACACACCACACGACAAAAACACTAACCCAGGAACCTATCCTTGCAACAAAGCCCGTTGCCAACTGTGTCCACATATCTATTCAGGGGACACCATCATAGGGCCTAATCACATTATCTACACTATCAGAGGCTCGTTCACCTGCACATCTACCAATGTGATATATGCCATCATGTGCCAGCAATGCCCCTCTGCCATGTACGTTGGCCAAACCGGACAATCTCTACGTAAAAGAGTAAATGGACACAAATCAGACATCAAGAATTATAACATTCAAAAACCAGTTGGAGAACACTTCAATCTCTCTGGTCACTCGATTACAGACCTAAAAGTCACAATTCTTCAACAAAAAACTTCAAAAAACAGACTCCAACGAGAGACTGCTGAATTGGAATTAATTTGCAAACTGGATACCATTAACTTAGGCTTGAATAAAGACTGGGAGTGGATGTGTCATTACACAAAGTAAAACTATTTCCCCATGTTTATTCTCCTCCTCCCCCCCCACCCGCCTACTGTTCCTCACATGTTCTTGTCAACTGCTGGAAATGGCCCACCTTGATTATCACTACAAAATTGTTTTTTTCCCCCTCTCCTCTGGCAATAGCTCACCTTACCTGATCACTCTCATTACAGTGTGTATGGTAACACCCATTGTTTCATGTTCTCTGTGTATATAAAATCTCCCCACTGTATTTTCCACTGAATGCATCCAATGAAGTGAGCTGTGCTCACGAAAGCTTATGCTCAAATAGATTTGTTAGTCTCTAAGGTGCCACAAGTACTCCTTTTCTTTTTTCATCTCAGAGAGGTGATTAAGAAAAAGCAGAAAGCCTACAAGGAATGGAAGATGGGAGAGATTAGCAAGGAAAGCTACCTTACTGAGGTCAGAACATGTAGGGATAAAGTGAGAAAAGCCAAAAGCCATGTAGAGTTGGACCTTGCAAAGGGAATTAAAACCAACAGTAAAAGGTTCTATAGCCATATAAATAAGAAGAAAACAAAGAAAGAAGAAGTGGGACTGCTTAACACTGAGGATGGAGTGGAGGTTAAGGATAATTTAGGCATGGCCCAATATCTAAACAAATGCTTTGCCTCAGTCTTTAATGAGGCTAATGAGAAGCTTAGGGATAATGGTAGGACGATAAATGGGAAAGAGGATATGGAGGTAGATATTACCACATCCGAGGTAGAAGCCAAACTCGAACAGCTTAATTGGACTAAATCGGGGCCCCTGGATAATCTTCCTCCAAGAATATTAAAGGAACTGGAACATGAAATTGCAAGCCCATTAGCAAGAATTTTTAATCAATCTGTAAACTCAGGGGTTATACCGTATGACTGGAGAATTGCTAACATAGTTCCTATTTTTAAGAAAGGGAAAAAAAGCGATCCGGGTAACTACCGGCCTGTTAGTTTGACATCTGTAGTATGCAAGGTCTTGGAAAAATTTTTGAAGGAGAAAGTAGTTAAGGACATTAAGGTCAATGGTAAATGGGACAAAATACAACATGGCTTTACAAAAGGTAGATTGTGTCAAACCAACCTGATGGGGTTGGACTAGATGACCTCCTGAGGTCCCTTCCCACCTTGATATTCTATGATCTCCTTCTCTGAGAAGGTAACAGATTTTTTAGACAAAGGAAATGCAGTGGATCTAATTTACCTCGATTTCAGTAAGGCATTTGATACGGTTCCACATGGAGAATTATTAGCTAAATTGGAAAAGATGGGGGTCAATATGAAAATTGAAAGGTGGATAAGGAACTGGTTAAAGGGGAGACTACAGCGGGTCACACTGAAAGGTGAACTGTCAGACTGGAAGGAGGTTACTAGTGGAGTTCCTCAGGGATCGGTTTTGGGACCAATCTTATTTAATCTTTTTATGACTGACCTTGGCACAAAAAGCAGGAATGTGCTAATAAAGTTTGCGGATGACACAAAGCTGGGAGGTATTGCCAATACAGAGAAGGACCGGGATATCATACAGGAAGATCTGGATGACCTTGTAAACTGGAGTAATATAGTAATAGGATAAAATTTAATAGTGAAAAGTGCAAGGTCATGCATTTAGGGATTAATAACAAGAATTTCTGTTATAAACTGGTGATGCATTACTTGGAAGTAACAGAGGAGGAGAAGGACCTCGGAGTATTAGTTGATCACAGGATGACTATGAGCCGCCAATGTGATATAGCCGTGAAAAAAGCTAATGCGGTCTTGGGATGCATCAGGCGAGGTATTTCCAGAAGAGATAAGGAGGTGTTAGTACCGTTATACAAGGCACTGGTGAGACCTCATCTGGAATATTGTGTGCAGTTCTGGTCTCCCATGTTTAAGAAGAATGAATTCAAACTGGAACAGATACAGAGAAGGGCTACTAGGATGATCCGAGGAATGGAAAACCTGTCTTATGAAAGGAGACTCAAGGAGCTTGGCTTGTTTAGCCTAACCAAAAGAAGGCCGAGGGGAGATATGATTGCTCTCTATAAATATACCAGAGGGATAAATACCATGGAGAGAGAGGAATTATTTAAGCTCAGCACCAATGTGGACACAAGATATAAACTGGCCATCAGGAAGTTTAGACTTGAAATTAAACGAAGGTTTCTAAGCATCAGAGGAGTGAAGTTCTGGAACAGCCTTCCAAGGGAAGCAGTGGGGGCAAAAGTCATATCTGGCTTCAAGACAAAGCTTGATAAGTTTATAGAGGAGGTGATATGATGGGATAGCCTAATTTTGGCAATTAATTGATCTTTGACTACTAGTGGTATATGTACCCAATGGCCAGTGATGGGATCTTAGATGGGGTGGGACCTGAGTTACTACAGAGAATTCTTTCCTGGGTGTCTGGCCGGTGAGTCTTGCCCACATGCCCAGGGTTTAGCTGATCGCTATATTTGGAGTCTGGAAGGAATTTTCCCCCAGGGCAGATTGGCAGAGGCCCTGGGGGTTTTTCGCCTTCCTGTGCAGCGTGGGGCACGGGTCACTTGCTGGAGGATTCTCTGCACCTTGAAGTCTTTAAACCACGATTTGAGGACTTCAGTAGCTCAGACATAAGTTAGGGGTTTGTTACAGGAGTTGGTGGGTGAGATTCCGTGGCCTGCATTGTGCAGGGGGTCAGACTAGACGATCATAATGGTCCCTTCTGACCTTAAAATATATGATTCTATGATACTAAAAAAATTCAAGGATTTCTGTCAGCCCCAGGCGGGGGAAGAGGGAGAGGTGGCCCCAGCTCCAGTCCTGAGCAGCGAAGGGTAGTTCTGGCGAGTCCTGTGGGTGGGGAGAAGGGCATCTTGGGTGAGCCCAGGCCATCCTGTTTTTACTTTCGGATATATGGTCACCCTACAACTCACAGATGCATGAGGGAGTAGTGGATAGGGCTGAATATTCTCTCTCTTTTTTTTTTTTTTGCCCAATGGTCAAAAGATCATGCTGTTTTCTTACTCAGGCCGAACTCCCACTGACTTTAATAGGAATTTTGCCTGTTTAAGAAATATAGGATTTGGCCATGAATGCACTTGTGTATACATTCCCAAAATGGGACCTGATTCTGCAAACATGCACATGAGTAACTTTATTCACATGAGTAGTCCTATTGAAGGTTACTCACCTATGTAAGTTTTATACGTTTGAGCCCATATTTTGTCAGATGTATAGCTTTAACAAAGATTTTTATGTAATACACTGATTGTTTTCAAATACATTAATGTTTTTGAGTCTAAAAGAGAATAAAAGTTATATACAATTTTAATATTAGCATTTTCTTCTTTTTCTATGTATATTAAAAAAACAGATAATAAAAATACAAAAGCAATTTCCCCTCTCTTGGTATTGACACCTCCTCATCAATTTTTGGAAGTGGACCACCTCCACCCTGATTGAATTGGCCCTGTTAACACTGGTGTTCCAATTGTAAGGTAACTCCCTTCTCTTTACGTGTCAGTATATTTATGCCTGTGTCATAAACATACAGCTAAGGGTAGCATAAAATCCCTCCTTTACCTGTAAAGAGTTAAGAAGCTCAGATAACCTGGTTGGCACCTGACCAAAAGGACCAATAAGGGGAGAAGATACTTTCAAATCTGTGGGGGGGAAGGTTTTTGCTTTGTCTCTTTGTGTTTGTTCTCTCGGAGACAAAGAGAGAGACCAAGCAAGTAATCTAGCTCCTACTGAATGATACATCTAATTTACAGAAATAGTAAGTAATAGCAAGGAAATGTGTTAGAGTATCTTTTGTTTTAGCTTGTGAATTTTCCCTGTGCTAAGAGGGAGGTTTATCCCTCTTTTTTGTAACTTTAATGTTTTGCCTAGAGGGGAATACTCTGTGTTTTGAATCTTATTACCCTGTAAAATTACCTTCCATCCTGATTTTACAGAGGTGTTTCTTCTACTTTTTTTCCCTTTATAATAAAGTTCTGTTTTTTAAGAATCTGATTGGTTTTTAGTGTCCTAGAAAACCAAGGGTCTGGTCTGTGCTCACCTGGTTTACCTATTTGGTTGGTAGATTATTCTCAAGCCTCCCCAGGAAAGGGGGTGAAGGGGCTTGGGGGGATATTTTAGGGAAACAGGAACTCCAAGTGGTCCTTTTCCTGAACCTTTGTCGAACTCACTTGGTGGTGGCAGCTGTACCCATCCAAGGACAAGGAAGGATTTATACCTTGGGGAAATTTTTAACTTAAGCTGGTAGAAATAAGCTTTGGGGGTCTTTCATGCGAGTCCCCACATCTGTACCCTAGAGTTCAGAGTGGGGAGGGAACCCTGAGAGCCTGCATCTGTAATTTTCACTCCATTCATCTGAAGAAGTGGGTTTTTTACCCACAAAAGCTTATGCCCAAATAAATCTGTTAGTCTTTAAGGTGCCACCGGACTCCTCGTTGTTTTTGTGGATACAGACTAATACGGCTACCCCTCTGATATTTGATTCCAGAATTACCCAAAGATAAATAACTCAGCATAGGACATCATTAGCAAATGGTAATATTAAAAAAATACAGAAGACTAATGACCAAAGATTAATGATCTTTAAATCCAGTGAACTATATATTTAAAGAACTTTATAAGATCTTCAGTGGTACTCATGACTGCATCATTTGAGCCCTTCATGTACAATAATGAATTTCTCACAACACACGTGTGAGATAGAGAAGTTTAATTAACTCTGTTTTACTGATGGGGAATAGAGGCGCTGAGAGATTAAGCTTAAAATATTCAAAAGTGTCCCCTAACTTTGCATGCTCAACTTTGAATATCATGCCTAAGGTGACACAAGATGGACATCCAAAAAAATTATGTACCAATAATTAGTGGCCACTTAAAAAAATTTGATTCCAAATAAAGGTCACACCGAAAGCCTGTGGTAGAGTTGGGCCAGAGCAGAGTTCCAGTCCAGAGTGCTCGAAGCACAAAATTATTCTTCCTTTCACAGCGCCTGATTCCTCAATTAGGTGCTTAACTTTAAGCATGTGTTTAAATCCCATTGAAATTCCCTGCCTTTGAAATACTGTACCAATTAAATAATTTTCACTCTGACCCTTAAAACCGAAAATTGGTATAAGTGAGGCACAAATCCAATATGAAACAGGTTTTGAAAAGTAAGGTTAGAACCAAATAGCCAAATGATCATGGCAAACAAGGATCAACAGAACAGAATTCCATTGCATAGGTTTGCTGAAACAATGTTTTTCAATCATTTGTTATATTTACCTAAGAAAACCAGAACAAATATACATTTCTATATATAAACAGCATCTCTGTGGAACTTCTTGCTATTCATTTGAATGTTTTGCCACTATTGCTCAGACTGCTTTAAATAATTAACAAAAAAGCAATTGAAATATTTGCTTCCTGCTTCAAACATAGGTGATTGTGTTCATTGTCAAAGCATCTGGCACCTATCTGATCATGACTGATTAGAATAAGAGACATGAAAATATGTTAGTTTCTATCAGTCAGCAACATGGTACTCAGATGATCTAACAAATTGTGCCCGCAAGGTGGGGAGATACCAGTGAAAGGATGACACTCAGGCCTAAGAATAGCAAGCTACGCTTTATTGAAGAACTTACGCTCCAATCTGCACAGGGAGTCCCTAGGGCGCGCGGAGAGCCTGCAGGGGACTTTGGCCGTTCGGGACAGCTGACCAGGCAGGACTCCGTTGGGGGGAGTCTCCTGCGGTGTTATATTCTCCGCGCTTATCTCGAGGTTACATGGGGTCAACAGCTGGTTACATCCGTTACATTCATGATTTATGCTTGTTATATAAACTGACTTGTTTACAGGCAAAAAATATGCTGAACTATGCTAAACTATATTTTGGCAGGGTCTGTTGGACAAAGTTCATTGAACTGCCTGCATCCTCCACTTACATTCAGTCACGTACGTGGTCCGCGACTTAGCTCCTCGCCAATCTTCTGCAACCTTGCCCCTACACAAATTGACTGGTATAGAGGGCAGGATGCATAAACCATGCCCGTATTCTATGGAGTTCTTTCAAGATCTATTTTATGTTAACATTGGCGCTTTTCCCAGGCATCTCAAAGCACTTAAAATTGGAGAACAGAGCAGCCTACCTGTTTCTTATAGTGTCACCCCATTCTGTGTAATGGAAAGAAAAATGAAAGCCCAGGAAAGGTTTTGTGTACCAATATGATCCCTTATCTTGACTTTTAAAGGGACTGGCCTAAAGGGTTAAATAGTGGGGCCATGCTACATTAGTAGTCCCAGAAAGAATTCTGGCTGGTAATGTATTCTGGAGGGTCAGCATCACCACCCTGTGGGCTACATTGTGGCAACAAATCTATGGCTGGCACCAGAAGGGGTGATGATGGTTCACATGATGGAGCATGAGTCCCTGGAGAAATTCTGGCTATCTTCCTTAGAAACTCTCGTAAAATGCATGCTGGAACGGGAACTCTGCCACCCTTTAAAAGCATGTGCCTCTCCTCCCAATAGCAGGCCATCTCAGAGCTGCCCTCACCCTTTCCCCTCTCAGGAGACTAGTAGTACTGGTGACATTAGCCAGAAGTTTATCCACTCCTGGAGTTGGTGAGAATTAGGCCAATCCCTAGGTGAATTTTAGAGCATTCAGAAGGCTAGTCTAAACTGTCCTATAGCCCCAGCTACTGGTCCAGTGCACAGGGACTAGCAGGACATAAGAATTGCCATCCACTGCTGACACAGGAGCCCCTACACTGTTTTTACACCACTGAAGGAATCCTTTACACTGGTGGAATCACCCCCCATGGCTAGGTTTTGTTATAACTTTTGACCCAAGCAGTTAGCCAATATTCAGGGCCTTCCAGGTTGTTTCTGTTAGGAGGAGAAATGGATGACAGAGTCAGGTATTTCTTTGATGCAATCCTGTTTATTTACAAAATGTACATAAAGTCCTGTTTCCCTGAACACAGTGGGAACACGCAACATGATTCAGTTCCCTTGCTCACGGTTCCGAGCCTGCCTTTTCAGCCAGCACTCCACCCTAAAATCACTCTCCTTCTCTTTTCTGTTAGGGCCACACTAAATGTTTCTTTTGCTGTCTCCTGGTTTTCTGCTGCTCTCTGCCTGCTTTCTGGCTGTTTCTGAGACACACTGCTCTGCCAGTTAGCCCCCAGCTCCAGCATTTGGGTTCAGTCTAATCTTTGGGCAGTGGCATCCTTTGTTTCAGCGATCACTAAACAAAGGAGCATTTAATTTTTCCCTCATTCAGCCTAAACAGAAGCCAGTTAGCACCCCCCTCACGCTCAGGCTAATGTTTACACTTGGAGCTAGGGGTGTGATCTCCCGCTCACACAGACATACTGGCACTAGCTGTCATCAAGTGGGCACACTAACAACGCTAGTGTAGCTGTGGCAGCCCAGGCAGCAGCACGTGGCTCCCAGAACAAGCCCGCCTGGATCCTGTGGTTATGTACGCAGCCTGTGCCACAGCTTGCCACTGGCTGTGCAGCCACAAGTACTGTACTCTTTCTAGTTTGCTCGCATGTCTAGAGAAGCTGGGGGGAATCACACCCTCAGCTCAAAATGTAGATGTCGCCTCAGTGAGGTGTGTTACTATGCAGAGATCAAAGACACACTAACGGGGAGCTACCCACGCTCCAGCATAACACTTCGATAACTTTAGGACAGGTTTGGACAGGTGGAGCCGCACAAAGCTGCCTCATTGTACCAGAGAATCAGGGTGAGAGGCTGTGAACTCTAGGTCACTGATTCAGATTTAGCCCAGGACAATAGTAGCTGAAAGGCATTACTATCTCATGGCTGTTCAGTCTACGGGAAATGATTATGTCACAAAAACCATCAGGTCACATCACAAAAGCCACCGCCACATTTAAGAGTTACTAGCACCTATTTTGTGGTCTCAGCAGAAAGGCCAAAGACTGTATATTGAGTTACCCTGTCACACACAAAGGATGTCTCTTCAGGCCAAAGTGAGGCCCATGAGGTGAGAAAGCTTTTACTGCCACTGTTTGTACCTATTTTCTGGATAATCAATGAAAACTCTAGACCACCAGTGGCCTTTTCATGAGTATAAGAAATTTTCTTTAAATAAAGAAAATATAGATTGAATAGATATACACAGCACTCTGAATTATAGACAGGTTGGTAGCACCACCTACTACAGTGGAACCCCATTTATCCAATCTAATTGGGACTGGGGCCAGCCAGACTGGATAATCAAAAATTCAGATAATTAGGAGAATGAGCAGGGCTTGGGCTGTCAACCCCAGGAGGTGGTGCTCCAGCTGTCAGCCCCACCACCCAGGGCTGACAGCCCAAGCCCTGCCACCCGTTTCAGTTAATACCAAGAGATAGATAATGGAGGATCAGATAAATGGGGTCCTACTGTATGAGGGTTGCCTGACACTTCTCATTATAAGCCCCTGTTTTCAGTTGCTTATAATTTTGCTGAACTTTAATTGCACAGGTTGAAAGTTTCCATGCTGGGCATCTGCCTGAGGCTAAACATACTTGTGTTGAATATTTCAGCCAAAAATATTCAGCCATTTCCAAGAATGAGGAAGGGGAAAATATGTTGTTTTTCCCACATTAAAAATTCTTCCATTTCCTTCTCTTTCAAATGCTTTTGCACCCTGCCTCCCCTAATGCTTTGGAGGAGGAACTTGAAATTTGGCAGGAGTGTGGCTCTTTGCCCAAATTTGTCCAAGTTGGAAGGTGGGCTTCTGTTTGGAGGTGGGGATTATTAATTTCATTTTTGGGGATGTCTTTTTAGCAAAGTTGGAGTTTTATGTAGATGTCCAAACCAATCAGGGTTTTCTATGTCTTAATTTTTGTATTTACTGTAATGAGTAATGTATGTTATATATGTGGCTCATTACAGTAGTGTATAACGTAATGAGTAATCTCTTTTAATGTTCCCAAGTGCTCTTTAACATAGTACTGTTTCAAACACCACTTTGTTGAAGTGCACTAGGGAACCTTTTGGCTTACCAGCCGGGTCTACATGGACTAATTAATGTGCAACACATTAGTGCACTTTGGAAATCACACCCCCATAGCTGCTCTGCATAGACAAGCCCTTAGATTCAAGTAACCATTTCCAGTGTTTTTCCAGAGTTTATTGGATTAACACCTATTTCTTTTTCTTTGTTTTTGTATTGGGGGTGTTTTATTGGTTAGAACCAAAAGTCAGAAGCCCTAGTTATAAGTTTTTCACAAATCACAGGTCAGACATGCTCAGTAGAGTTTTCTTAGGTTTTAGCAGCTAAACTCTCCAAAGGTTCTGTTCTCAATGAGCATGCTTCAGACTCTGATAGCTCCTAGTGCTGACCAGACTGTGCATTGCACAATCCCCAGAAAGCAACTGAGACACCATGCTTCTACCCCTTATGACTCCCACTTGTGTGCCACCAAGACAGCATTCAACTGCCTTAATTATGAGACCCTCCTTACTTTCCCTGCAGTCTCCTGCCTCCTTCATTACCCACCTTCGAACCTGCCTGTCCCAGTACTTGCAAATAGTACACACCTTCTAACTTCCACAACAAATGAAACAGGGGGCCTACTGACAACCTCTTTTACTACACAAGCCTGCTTCCTTCCCAGAGCAGATCCATCCTGGGCACTGAATTTGACAGGGATCCTGTGGAAAAAATAGTATGTGATAGTGTAATTAAAGACGCTACCCTAACACATATATACAAGGCGGGCAAATTAAGGTTGGGCAACCTTAATTCTGACATTTCTAACTTTTGAGTACTTGACTTTACAACCTTAATAGTGTTCTTCTAGCATAGTTTTTGTGTGTATAGTATAGCAATATAATTGAAAGAAGATGTGGTCATTCTTTTGTTTGTTTGCATACAACACTTTTAAAATGTACAGAAATCTTGCCTGACTGTTGCTTGGGTAGGTAGGAGGCACTTGGCATTTGGTTTTTCAACTCAGATACAGAATGTTACACAGTGAGTCTCTGTTCTCTCTCACACACTCTCTCTCACCCTCATGGAGACTTTATGGGTTCATTTGTTTTGTTTTGTTTTTGGTTTAATCTGAAATAAAAGTAAGTAAGAGTGAAATATCCATGTTTTGCTCTTTGCGTATGAGAAATCAAAACCTATGTAAGCAACAAGCATCAAGGAGAGTAACAGAACACACTGGACTGCACTCTGAGACCCCCAGTGCACAGGAACTCCAATGGATGTGCTGGCCTGAAGAGTCCCACCCCCAACTCTCATTCTGACCAATGAGATTATGTCTTTGATTGCTGCCTCCCATTCCCTTTTGTTCCTGCCACTCTTCAGTAAGGCTCCCTCTGGCTCCCTCTGTGTGTAGTAGGCAGCACAAAGTGCCTATGCCAGTGTGTTTGGGCAGGATGCTGAGACCTGCTCTCCGTGTTTGTGAGCCCCTCCCTCTTCAGATGTCCCTGTTTCTGCTCAAGGGATTAGAAAAGGGATCCCACGAACAGATAGGTTGCTGAGACCAAAGAGCTAAAAGAGAAGGCGACACATCACCAGGGAGCAAGAGAACTGCTCAGGAAATTTCCTTGGGCCTAGCAATAAGACAGGCTAGGGTGTGGAGAGCCACTGAAAACCTCTCTATCCCATGGTGAGAAGTAGTCATGGGGGAAAGGGAAACAGCTGACCACTTAGCAACAGCATCCTCTAGACCTATTGGGAGAGGGGAGTGGAGACTCAAGATCAGCTCTGGGTTACAGCATTGATTTGTTCGGTTTCCACCAGTAGCAACAACCCTGATTAGGCAAACTTGTGCCTTAAGAGACCACTCAAAGTATCCCAAAACTCAATGAGTATAATTCTACTCAGTCTGTATTAGATCACCTCCATTAAACAAGTAATATTTGTCAAACTGCAGTAGCCCCCTATAACAAGATCCAGTGTGAGGTGAGATCCATTTGACAAAATTGCAGAACCATGTGATGAATGAATTTATCATGAGCCTTTGACAGCCACATCTACTCTTTTCACGTTAGTTCATCTCCAATATTTATTCTCACATTCTGAACCATGAGCCACTCCAAACAACTGCCAGTTTTTAAAAATCAGCCTAACACTCTTTGCACCCTACCCACCATCCAAAAATTTACAGCTTCCTCAGGGTCAGAGTGGACAAGATGCAGACCTTTACCAGTGACACGGTTTGTAGGTGTAAAAATGTCATGACTTTGAAGTCTTATGTCATGGCCCTGCAGGGCTAGAAATGTCAATGTTGTTCCATTGGGAAGGGGTGATTCCCAGTAAGGCAAGGAAAACCTCCCTCACGCTTCCTAATACTCTGGTGTTTGCAAATTCCTGACCTCTGTAAAACTCAGCAGGGTAGCTTTTGCAACAATGCTAAGTATTTAAATGAGTATTCCACATGTCAAATAGTAATGAACTAGCTCGGCAACCCTTTGCCCCCCGCCCTCGCTCTACACACACAACTGCACAAAAACAATTTTTGACTTTCGCTGCACCTGTAACTGTGCAAAGCTAAGGCAGCATCTCAGCTGGAAGATTACAAGTTAAATCCTAAATAATAATAATTATTGTTTCTAGTTATTTTGAATTCACTGACAAAGACCTTTACAAAGTAATTGCACTGATCAATCCCAGATAAGGTGCAAGGGAAAATCCCTGAGTTGGTGTGTGATGAGAACATTGGGAGGCGAATCTGTAATACTGTTCTGTTCAGCAAGTGTAATTCTGAGGCATATACTGTGTTAAAATGCTTGACTTTGTGTCTGGTAATAGCAGATGGTTTACATTAAAAAGCAGATGTTTTCCACAGTCTTCAGTTAGAAAAGGACATCAGAATTAACCACACCCACTTATTTAACTGCATAACATGAACAAAGTCATTTGCTCTAGATATCAGCTTCCCAGGACTGCAGCCTGTAAGACATTGGGCTGGTAGCTACAGCTCCCTGAGCAAACAAGATTTCAAATGATCAATGAGTGAAGGCTTTGAAGGAATTTTAAAATACAGGATTGGTTTGTGAGAAGGTAAAAAAGATACTTTACAGTTAACTTATTTTAGCTTCTACCTCACTAACCTGAACTCCTCTTCCCTTGAAATAAAATATACCCCACCCTGTTTTAGGCATTCGATCCTTAACAAAGAAACTTGAAGTGTATTAAATGCGGTCTCTTTAGGATGGCTGTCTGTTTTTCTGTTCAGCTTGGGTGACTTCTGCTGCGTAGATCTGTCATAGTACATTTAAATTGCACTGATACCTTACTGTAGTAATTCTAGGGAGGTAGTAGAGGGCTAAGTGCAGCTAAGTTTAAACATGTGAACACAGCCATTAGGACATTCAAAAGATAGGGTTCTCTTAGTAGTATTACCTCACCTGCATTGTACATACATACTGGGCTAATTTAACTCACTGCACCCTAGCTGGTATGATTCACCTCAGGGAGGGCAAACGGTGGCATTGCCACATGCCTTACCTTGGGATTTGCGCTAGGGGAGGACAGTTTTAATCTCAGCAAGGTGCTCCACAAAAGCCCCCCTCGAGGAGGCTTCAAAGGAGATGTGTATGATCCCCCAGCCATTCTAACCACACTTCTTATCCAGCTGACACTATCTGATACTGAAGCTAAACTGGCTGACTCTGAGCCCCAGCGGAGGTGCAGTTGCAGATGCTTTCCATTGTTGCAATTCCTCCCGTGCTTCTCCTCAGCCAAGGTTTGTGGACCCTCTGCCAAGGTTTGTGCCAATTTTACAGGTGCAGAGTCTACACTCATTCTGTTACACTGCATATAATAAAATGTACATTTGAGACTCAATCCTCTTCTCACTCAAGTCAACTGAAGCTTTGTTATTGCCTTAGGGAGAATAAGCAAACTCTTAATATCCTAATAAATAATAGTCATCAATATTATAGATGTGCAATGTCAGTGAGTTAATGTCACTAAGAGAATCTTAACTTTTATGCTACCTCAGGTTCTGTGTTTGAAAATGGAGCCTCATTGCTGAGTTAGCATCGTTTCTTGCATTTCATTTCTTTGCAAAAACCCCTGGTGAAACTTTATGGACTTCTGTGGAAGCATATCAGAGATTAGTTTTGCTTCTTTATTTGAATTTACTTATTTATTTTAAAGGAAACCTGAAAGCAAAATAGAAAGAAAAGAAATGGGTCCATGAATGGTAGCATTTAAATGATCCCAGCTGGGTTTTGTGCACAAAAGGGGCATTTTTGCACTGCTGCAACTACACAGACATAGCGGCACTAATGCAAAGCCCTGGTGTATATATGGTGCACCAGTGTAAAAACTGACTTGTGCCAGGGCAGCTTACCTGTCTTAAACCAGGTGCAAATTGGAATACATCTTCACTGCACTAACACATCTACATGAATGTAGCTACAACTCCATCTCCAGTGCAGGCAAGTCCTTAGGGCCTGATCTTGTAAATCCTTAGGGAAGGCATCCTTACTCATAAAAGCAATCCCATTGCCTTCCAAGGGGCTACTTGCATGAGACTGTTAGGATTTGGCTTTAGGCCTTGAAGCTCAAATTTCTCTGAGATGCATGACTCACCAGTTCTCCACTCCCCTTGGTAGGGCAGAGATGTATGACTCAGCATTTCCTCCTCCCTCAGTACAGGTCCTCTAAAAAGTTCTTGACAAGTTCATTGACCAAAAAGGACATGTCTACAATAGGCTAAAACTTGTTCAATTCCACCATTGTTAGGAGAGCTAGTGTCATGGTGTAGACAAGACAGCCTGCCGGCACCCGACACCATTTGATGCATTGTGTCTAGTACACTTGCTCTGAGCAGGTGAGATGATGGTGCTTAGAAGTGTCAGCCACTAATGGGATGTCTACATTAAGGCTTCTAATGTTGCTAAACCAGTGGAGCTTAACCCCATTTAGCAAAAGTGGAAGATTTTTGTAAAGTGATCCTGGAGTAGACGGAGCCAAAGAGCATGAGGCAAGGCTCTGACATAGCCTTTGCACTCACAACTATGGGTGCGTTGGTGAAGTAGCCAAAAGGGTTGGGGAATTTCCACAGTCTGCTTCCAGGACCTCCTCCTAACTGCAACGCTTTAAATAAAAGAGTAGAGCTTTCATTAAGTATATATAAAGATTCAATTACTCAAACAAAAACCTTTACAGACTTCTGCCACAGGCCACTGAATAGACCTTATTCCTTTTAAATATGAAAAAGAAATGTTTCTGAACACACATTCAAGACAAGTTGATGGCAGTCATGCAGCTAGATACGGTGGCTTGTGTTATTATCTATTCCCACAAGGTGGCACAAATGGACTTCTTTAAAAGCCTGCATATGATACAATATTTGTCTATAGCTCCTCTGCACAAAATGCCACAGAATGCTCAACAGAGTGAGATGAAGTTGCAAAATATTGGATCTAATAACTCTTGTTTATACAGAAAGAGAAAACAATGAAAAACAATGGCTAAAGCAAAAGAAAAGAATGCTCAACTGGGAAGATGCAAGCATGCCTTTACACTAGTCACAGTGAGGGATGACGGAGATGAGTGAAATAAAAACATTCCTCATCCACTAATTTGAATAGGAAGATTTCCAGGTAAAATTTGAAGTGGTTCATAGGGTGCTTTTCATCTGCACAGAAATGATAGCCAAGATTGAAGCAAAGTGAAGAAACACCCTAGAGCTGTGGTTTTCAACCTTTTTTCATTTGCAGACTTTACAAATTTTGAATGGAGGTGTGGACCCCTTTGGAAATCTTAGACATAGTCTGCGGACCCCAGGGGTACTGTCCTAGAGTGAGAAGCCTGATGAAGGAAAGCAAAAGGGATTAAGGAAGCTGCGCTGAGAAGGGTGATATGAGAAGAGTATTTTCTTCAGTTTCTTGTTGAGTAAAGAGACTGGCCACAGGACGGTCATTAGCAAGTGAGGAATTTTGCCTTGCAAAAGAGAGGATGATACCAGTACTTTTAAGTGGGATGGGGGAATATGTGTACACCTACATGAGTGACCAGGGATGACATACTAGCTGCAGCATGAATATAGAATGCTCACACGGCAGCCACATAATGTTGTCCTGCAAACTACAGATTGAGACTGTAAAGCTAGGATTAAGTGGCTGAGATGGTGGGAGTGAGTTCTTTATGGTCTAACTGTATTACTAAGGAACCTATTATCATAAGTTCATACACTGAGAATCACAGTGAATTCTACCTAAAATGGGATCTAAATCTTTCCTTTCCCTTATTTTAGCCAAAAATTCTGTCTCTCATATGAATGCTGCTGGTTGTTTTTCCACTCCATTATTTGGGGAAAGCCTTTATGAAAAGGTGACTTTTGCATCATGCCCTGAACATGGCAAAACTTGGGCTCATCCTGATCTCTGTTGACTGGCAGTTCCATAGCTCAGGACCCTAAGTTGAGAAAGCCTTGCCACTGTTTCTTAGTAGTTTTACCTGAGGTCCTCTAAGCCACTACATGCCAGCAGCTCACAGTTCCTGCAACACAACTCAGATGGAGAGGCAGTTCCTGAGTTAACACAAGCCTAACTTATGACTTATTTTATAGGACCAGTACCTCAAAGGAGACATGGTAAGGACTGGGGAAGCCAGTTGTAGGCTTCAGTGTCAAACCTAGCTGTCAAGTATTTAGATAAATGCACGTTCTACATATTTTTTTTTGGAAAAAATGCTTCCATGTCCCACAGCTTGAAAGAGAAAAGAGTAGCTCTCCAGGGGTATAGTGCTCACCATACTAAATCCACATTTTTCTGAAATAGTAAATTGTGGTCTAAAAGCTTCAGACTAAAACCATGTTTGACGTGTCAGAGCATAAGTTAGAACCGTCCCCTGCAGCATTCAATTATAGACCAGACGTTCTGGTAAACATTCTATCTTTTCATTGCATATTTTGCACATTATCTGTATAACATCTCTTTTTCTCTCTTTCCCCTATTAACTGACTTACGGCCTTTTCCTTTTGGCTTGTTCCTTTTTAAAAAAAAAAAAAAATGTAAAGCCCTGTGTTGATTCATTGGAAAACAGTCCTTTTATCCAGTGAACAGGAATTTATGACATATTTACAAAATGGAGTTCACCCTGTTTTCACAAGTCTACAAAAACAACCTCCCCCCCCACCTCCCAAGTAAACAAAACAAAAACAACCACCACTCCAAAAACTGCATTTAGGGCCAGATCCGACAAAGTGCTGAATGCTTCAGCTCCCACTGACTTCTGTAGCATCTCCCTGAATGCTACTCAGTCACATGACCGCACCCTGACCAAATTAACTAAGCTCGCCTCAGAATGCAGAGAGCATGTCTTCTGTGTTTGCACGGTGCATAGGTTTCAGGTGCTATTTCAAGAACAGAGATAAATAAATAAAATACTACCCCAGATTCTGCTCTCGACAATGCTGGTGTAAAATCTGGAGTAATTCCAGTGAAGTCAATAGAGTTACTCTGCATTTACACTGGCATAATTGAGAGCAGAATGTGCTCCATCCCCTACCATACAGAATGGGATCAAAAATATGCTGGGTTGTGTGCATGGTTGTTGCTATCAGGGTTTTAGCATAGTTTTCCTACACAGTGTGGACAGAGTTTTCTAAAACTGTCATAGATTTAAATTTTTTTTAATATAAAACAATTCCCTATCCACAGTGGTCAGGGATACAAGCTATAGAACTTGGTTTGCAACAATCATGCTTAAACCAGGAAGTTTCTGATCCCTGCATAGACAGGATCAGGGCCTGGTGGGGATTGCTTCTGAGGGTTTGTCTATACTTACAGAGCTGCACCAGTGCAGCTGTGCCACTGTAGTGCTTAATGAAGATGCTACCTATGCTAACGGGAGCGCTCCCATCAACATAGGTACTCCACATCCCCAGGAGGCAGTAGCTATGTCAATGGGAGAAGCCCCGCAGTTGACATAGCACTGAGTGATGTGGTTATGCTGGCCTAAATTCCTAGCATAGACCAAGCCAGAGTATCAGAAAACCTTCTCCCTTCATACAAAGCTGAGGGTGTCACACCTTCGTAACATCTCGATCTACTCTTCCAAGGAGTAAGAAATTGATTTCCATGATCACTAGTTCAGTGCAGAGCTCTTGGTAATTCTGCCTCAAGATCTCCAAAGCAGCCCAATGTTCACATTTTGTAGAGAATAATCTGACTCTATTGAGCTGGACAATATAATATCTTCTTACCTTTCACCACAGGATGGCAGTGTAAGGTTTTAGTTTTCTGCCTCTGGATTTGCACAGTGCGTACGTGTCTTGTGTGCATGTGGCAACATAGTTAGACAGAAAATTAAAAACAGTGATGCTTTTTCCATTTTGAAAACAAAGATACAGTAGGCTCCTCTCAAATAGGGTTGGATTATAATATCCCTAATGGAACAGGGGGAAAGTGCTGCTTGCTGCTGCTGACTCTGAGATCCTGTCATGAAAAATTATGTCTCAGAATTGCATCTCAGTCCTGATTTTAGCGTCTATGCAGACTATATAATTGATCAGTTTACAACTTTCACTGTATGCATCCGATGAAGTGAGCTGTAGCTCACGAAAGCTTATGCTCAAATAAATTGGTTAGTCTCTAAGGTACCACAAGTACTCCTTTTCTTTTTGCGAATACAGACTAACACGGCTGTTACTCTGAAAACAGTATAAAATGGTTCTTAATAGAAGCAGAGACCCGAAATTACATTGTGAGGACTGTAGAGATTGTAGCTATTAAATGCTTTTTGAGTTCGGGGGTTGGCTTCCAAAAGTATGTCCCCTATTTGTACATTAAAGAGTATGTTTAGAAAACTTTCAACCCCAGGTTCCATTTATGTTGATTCTATTGATTTGTGATTCCATAAGCAACTTTCTGGCACTGCTGTTCACAGCTACTAGCCTCCTGTTAACCCCTGGACACATTTAAAAAGTAATTTGCCTTCAGATGAGCATGCATTGCAGAACACATCAGCTAGAGATACATTAATGCCAAGAGCAGTAACAGCTATATTGCTGAACATTCTGTGAAATTTTACTGAAACAAATTATACCCTTATAAGCACCTTTATACGGGTATAATTCTCTCCATGCCAGAGGGTTGCACTGATTTATCTAAACCAATTTTTCTATTGATTTAATTCAATCAGTACAAGAACTACATGTAGACAAGCCCCTAGAGTTGGAATTCAGTGTTGTCAATGCTTATGATTTTATTAAAAAGAAAAGGAGTACTTGTGGCACCTTAGAGACTAACCAATTTATTTAGCTGTGTTAGTCTGGATCTGTAAAAGCGGCAAAAAGTCCAGTGGCACCTTTTAGACTAACAGACGTATTGGAGCATAAGCTTTCGTGGGTGAATACATGCATCTGACAAAGTGGGTATTCACCCACGAAAGCTTATGCTCCAATATGTCTGTTAGTCTATAAGGAGCCACAGGACTCTTTGCTGCTTTTATGATTTTATTGTTAATTTTGCAGTATTTTGTGTTTTTCTTAGAGCTGTACAGAGAAACGTAATTCCATTTAGTGAAGGATTACGAAGTTTTGAAATTTGGTTTAATTTAGAATCAAAATGAAACCAAAAATTTCAAACTTCTCCACAAAAGGGAAAGCCCTGACTTCTCTAACTCAGGGGCAATCCACCTGGCTGGCTGGCTGTCTCAGGGCCGTGGATGCTGGAAGCCTTAGGGACCCCAGCAACAGGGCCATCTGCTTACCTGGCTGCTATGGAGTCACAGACCCTGGAATCCCTAAGATCCCCACCTTGGGGCAGTCCACCTGGCTGGCTGCTCTGGAAGTCATGGACACTGGTGGCAGATTTCAAAAGCTTCCTGGGTTCCAAATGAATTTTGTCCAAACATTGCACAGAACATTTCAATAAAGACAAATCAGTCAATTTGAATGAAAAAAAGGTTTTGTCACAATTATTCTAACCTGCTCTAGTTTTTCTTAAAGCCCAACTCCTGTGATTGTGTGTGAATCTCCACTTCCATTTACAAAGAGCAAGTTTCTAGCCCTCATGTTGCAGTGAACAGCTTAAAAATGTGAACTCTAGAGGCTCAAAAATGAGAAGGCAAATGAAAAAGAATACTTTTTATTTTTAAAATTTCACAGTATTTAAGCCAATCTTTTGATTTTTTTTCAGGCTTGACTCATGATTTTTGAACTCTTGGGTTGGCAACAAGGGTGCTTTCCTTATGCATCATCCCAACAGCGGAGGTCTGCTGAGGCATATTTGCTAACAGACCTCAGATATGAGTATAGGGGACTGGAGGCAGGGCATTCTCAGACCTTAACTATGGAACTCCCTCCCCCTTCTCCCCCACTTGGACAAAAAAGCCTGATTTGGATTACACTCAGGACATAGGCATGGCTCATCTAATTACTCCAACTTTGGTTTCAAGCACATGGTTTGAGTTTTAATTACGATGTGAAGGGAGTTCTTCTAGTGGTAGCTATTCGTCAGTTTTGTTACTATATTCTTTGTTTTTAAATTGATGTACATGTGTCCAGAGATTCCAAATAACACATTTAACCAATTGAAAAATTAAACAAGTAAAATTTACAGTACATGCAGCATTGCTGGCAGTATAACAAAGGCTTCACAAAACATAAAGACAGCACTTACTTCCCCCTGTAAAGGACAACTCCAGAGGGTGTCTGATGTCTGTGACATGGTCTTGCTGCCTTCAGCTCCAGCCTGCATGTAATGGGAAAGTATACTGCAGGACTTGAAAGGAGACAGATACATTTTATAGGACACAGGATGCTGGATGCCAATCTTAGACTGCGTATTGGGGGCATTCAGCAAATATTAATAAAATTATTGAAGTCTTTTATTTTCTCTCTGCAGGACAGCTACAAATAAACTTCATTTGTGTCTATAAAGAGGAGAATTTCGCTTCAGGGCATCTCCCTATCCTTCCCTCCTGGATTTGTAATAATTGGGGATATTTTCTTTCACTGACCAAGAACAACCATGTCTTCAGCCTGAATTAATTTTATTTTGGATTATGGAATACAGCATAAAAGAACGAGAGCAAAGGCTCTATGAGAGAGCACAGTGTGTGTGTTCGTCTGAAACAGACTGTGGTAGGTCTCAGAACAAAAAGGCTGCTCTCTCTGTTAGAGACAACACTCTTAGACATTTAAAGATACAGTACCCCCCAAAATAAAGAAACCACAATTTCATAGCTACATACACCACATAGTGCACTACACAATCTTTAATAAGTTAAGCTTCACAAAGCCTCTGTGAGATAGGGAAATATTTTGATCCCCATGTTATATAGATTATTAGTATTTATATTTCAGTAGTGCCCAGAGGCCCTTATCAGGATTGGGGCCTCAGTCTGCTTGGCGCTGAACAAACATACGGGAAGAGAGAGTCCCTACCCCAAAGAGTTTACAGTCTAAAAGACAAAAACAGACAAAGGGAAAAGAAAGGAGGATGACATAAACAAAGTGACTACCGTGATGGCAGGCTCATGTCAGGTTTGCTGTGTATTTATTTTTCATGTTTTAGTTTGACTTTTTGAGGAAGCACTTGTCTGATTTGGATTATAGTGTGGTTGAAGTGGAGCTGGGAAGGGATTGCTGGAGTAAGAGCTGGAAGTGGACAAAGGGTTAAGGAGGTGAATGGGAGGAAGAAAGGGAACAGTGGAGGTGAGAAACATGAAGTGCAGGGAGAGTGAAGCTGGCCAGGTGAGGTGTTGCAGTGATGGGAGAGGTGCGGGATGAAGGGCACCAACAACTCCCCCACCCCCAAATCTCCACAGATGAAGTTTCAGAATTGACTGAATCATGACGCTATGAAGGTTCCTCCTGGCTGCTACAGTTTCTTACGTGAAGAGAGGTCAATGTCCAAGGTTGGTATTTCTGGATTCAGTGAGGAAGCAGGGACACCTAGAAGGCCCTAACTTACCTATCCCTTGCACACTGGCTGGAGCTGGTTGTTTTGGGAACACTGAAAGTCTTGGAATTTCCAGAGTCTTCCACCTGTGAGCTCATCCCACCTGCTGCTGCAGTGTCCCATGTGGAGAGAGAAGACCTAAGCCATTGGATTTAGTGCCCAAGTAGGGAAAGGAAGTGCAAATTGGTTTAGTGACATATGCATGGAAGTCTATAGCAGAGCTGGGAAGAGAACCCAGATTTCTTGAGTCCTAGTTCTGTGCTTTATCCATAAAACCATATTTTCCACACACTGTACCTTACACTGCTAAACATACTACAGTGCAAAGCCACAATGAGGCTGAGTTAAGGGTGTAGTGGGCATTTGCCTCACATGTGATAGCTCCCTTCCTCCACAAATTTCTTTTTACTGTTATTTTAACATAGGCTTGTGTGAATTCCCTGAATTCCTGTAAAGTGGTCTCCTGCACCTCAGGCAGTTATTAGAGAAGGAGTCACAAGCCTGCTCTGTGCCTGGAAATTAGAGAGAGACAGACATAGAACAGGCATTTGAGAAGGAAACGGCAGCACTGGAAGGGATTCATGAACCACTTTGGCAGAATTCAGTTGTTAGGCAAATGATTAAGGCTAAGGAAAGGGGTGTGTGTGTGTGTGGTGTGTGTGGAAGGGGTGGCATGGGGGGGGAATAAACTGCTGTCCCAGTTGTATATATAAGCCAAACCATTTGTGGAGAGTGAGCCATTAGAGCACTTGTCACAATAAGGGGGTAATAAAAAGATAAGATCTTTCCATTGCAATTAAAAGAAAAAAATAGTAACAGGATCAGATACTTTCACTAGAAGACCCTTGTGAAATTAAGGATTTTTCCTCAAGCAAGAGACAAATAATACCTTCTCCTTCCATTTTATCAAGTATTAATACACAGGCCTCTGAAAGTAAAAGGCAGTGTGGAAGCATAGGAATTTCTATTGCAGGTTAGAAAAATTTCTAGTTTATCATGTGAATCCCAGGAAAGATTGGATCAACCCATCATTGCAGAGGAGGGAAAACAAGCTATTAGGAGATTAGTATCAGGGAAAAAATCAGGCCCACATGACTTTTCTGATGGAGCTGTGTAAGAAAGTAGAGAAGCGACTGTTTGCTTCACTTCCCACTCCCTCATCAGCTAAATCCTTTCAAAATACACTGTACAACATACATAGCTTCACTGGCAAGACCAGCTTCTGTGACAGACACTGCTTTCACAGAGGTTTTCAAAGCAACAAACAATGGAAAGAAAACTGCAATTTAAGTGACCTGGTGACAGCACATTGACATCATCAAATCTTTGAGTGATGTATGTACAAATGCAAGAGTTCTTAAAGGGAAAAAAAGAGTTTCCAATTTGTTTGTCTTGTCCACATTTTAATTTATAAATCGCTCCATAGTAATTAGAAAGATGTCAAAGTGTTATTCACATAATAACGAATTTACCAAAAAACACAGCAGGCCAGATTCTGGTTCCCTCTACAGTTGTTTTGAACCACTCGGTCAATATATTATAATATCTATGTGGGGCATGAATATTTGATAGTGGGCTCTTCAATCTAACAGAGGAAGATATAATATGATCCAATTGCTGGAAGTTGAAGCTAGACAAATTCAGACTGGAAATAAGGCATACATTTTTTTAACAGTGAGAGTAATTAACCACTGGAACAATTTACCCAGGGTTGTGGTGTATTCTCCATCACTGGCCATTTTTAAATCAAGACTGGATGTTTTTCTTAAAGATATGATCCAGGAATTATTTTGGGGAAGTTCTATGTCCTGCATTATATAGGAGGTCAGACTAGATTAGTGGTTTTCAACCTGCAGGTCTGCAGACTATGTCTAAGGGGGCCATGAAAGGTTGTCATTACCACAGAACAGTGGTTTTCAACCTGTGGTCCGCGGATCTGTTGGGGTGCACAGATTTATGTCTAAGATTTCCAAAGGGTTCTGCACCTCCATTTAAAATTTTTAGGGGCCCACAAATGAAAAAAGGTTGAAAACTATTGGATTAGATCACAATGGTCTCTTATGGCCTTGAAATCTGTGACTCTATGAAAAAACAGATATCTGAAAATCAAAAACTGAAACATTTTAGCTGAAAAACATAACATTTTGATTTGGATATGCCACTTTGGTGCCTCAGGGGAGTTGTAAGTTCGATGGGCTCATGTTCCCATTCTCCTCTACAGGCTGGACTCCCCAGTCTGACTTCTCCCATGGTGCACTGCCTTTCCTCTCCAAGAGGGGAGACTCTAGTGCATCATGGAAGATGAGTCAGGCTGGAAGCCTGACCTATGGAGGAGAATAGGTGCATGAGGCACTGGAATGACAACTCCCATGAGGCATTGCAATGGCATTTCTGAATTGAAATATTTGTTTTCAGTCAAAATATTTCCGTTTTACCAAAAAGTTGAAATTTTCCATGCAAAATTAAAATTCTGACCAGATCTCATGTTCATCAATCTCTTAATCCCATGACATATCCTACTGTATTTTGTTTCCTTTGACACTTAACTAATAGCTTCATTATCTTCCCTATCATTGGCTCATCTTTCTTCTTATGTACTGGTGTAGATCAGAAACATGTATGTCTCCTTCAATCTGATTCTTGATGTTGCCATTACTTTTCAAATATACAGCAGAAAAGGCTAAAAGGTTACTGTAGCTGTCATTTGTTTCAGGTCTAGAATCTAAACAGAAATTCATTACATCCTCTTATTTTTTATGTTACAAATGAATGTTTAACTGTACTTGGCACTACGTATATTGGCTAGTGAATAGACCTTCCACAATAAATATTTATGAGTTTAAATCTGCATACAGCAGGCTGAATTTTAATGCATAAACCTACTGTGTATGTCAAGTATGCTACCTTCAAAAGTAGTTAAGCAGGCTCCCAAAACCATTGTAGATGTCTGTGCTGGAACTGGTCTGTTATAAATTCTATACAGTTAATGTCCCAGATACAGATTCCTCATGTGGGTGGAGTACCTGAATGGTTTCCCATTCTTCTCTTTCACTGTGGTCCATGAAGGTGATGAAGTTATTCTCCTCATGCAGGGGACTTTCAAAATGGGCATAATAGACACTATCTGAGGTGTAGCTGGCTGCCCCTTCTGAACCTCTGTCCTTTTGCAGAAGTAGATATTAAGTATTTTAACATATTTAAGTGCTGTGTATGTCTTATGGTTACTTTTTCAAAAATGAGGGGAGAATGTTGTAGCTGAAATTAAATAAAGTTGGATATAAAATGTACCAACTGCATCCTTTTAGAAACCTAGACCAACATTTTCAAAAATGTCTACTGATTTTGGGTGCTCAAACTTAATATTGCACTGATTTTCAGTCACGCTGAGCATTCACAACTCTAGTTGAAGCGAGTGGGAGCTGTAGATGTTTGGGATCGCTGAAAAACCAGGCCCAAGGAGGCCACTTCGGAAATGTTTTGTCTGATCTACTTGACAGTACCTAGATGTCTATATGAGTTCAAATAGGGACACAAATATGCTTGCAGTTTTGCTTCAGCTGGATTTAAGCATGTCTTACATGCTTTCCTGACATGGGGCCAGTGAGTAGACCTGGTATTTTCAGTGGGATTATTCTCAGGCTCCAATTCAGCAAAGCGTTTAAGCATGTGCTTCATTTTAAGCATGTGCTTCAGTCCCATGGCAGTCAATGGGAATTAAGTAAGTGCTTAGTTAAGAACCCAAGTCCTTTGCTGAATCAAGGTTAATAATGACAGGTTTCAGAGTAACAGCTGTGTTAGTCTGTATTCGCAAAAAGAAAAGGAGTACTTGTGGCACCTTAGAGACTAACCAATTTATTTGTTAAGCTTGTGCATAAGTCTGTGCAGGATTAGGATTTAAGTCAATAGGTTTACATGTGTGAGTTAGTAGGCCCTTGGTCGTACAACACTGCTGAGAAATACCTAAGTATTAGCATACTTATTTTTACAGGGAAATCAAGGCACAAAGAGCTTAAAATGACTAGCCAAGATCACACACAATCAGTGGCAAAGCAGGGAACAGAACCCCGGGTATCTGGCTGCTAACTCCCTTGTTCTAACCAGACTCCTTCCCTTCATCAGAGAGCAAAGTGACAGATGGAAGCTGTAGCAAAAGTTAAAAAAAGACCACAAAAATGTGATGATAAAGTATATAATTTAAATGAGTAATTTTTTTAAAATATTTACTAAACCTGTAACATTTCCCTGATTAGTTTTTGTTAAAATGTTCCCTTACTTATTTGTTATATATTATATTTGCTGCATATTTTCCCATTTTTAATCATAAAATATTTACTTTAAACATTAGAAGCTTATTGAGTTTTTTCCTGTTCCTAGTTTATTATAAATGTTAGCACATGAAAAAGCTCTCTCAGACTTGACTCATCTGCTTGCTGTAAATATTCTGTGCTAAATTAAGTACAAAATCAGTCAGATACCTTATACTCTGGAAATATAGCTATAACCAATGCAAGTGTGATAGCTCAGGAAACTGTGCAGTAATCATCAGCAAGACTTCAGTCCTGATGAGTAACAGGAAAGATTTGTCATTGTTTTCTACCATTAAAGAATTTACAGATGATCTCTCCTTTCAGAGACAATCAGGCACTGCATACTGTTGCACATAGGCACGTTTTCCTTAAAAATATGGAAAGGACACACTTTTGAATTAAAAAAAAGGAGAAGTTTAGATCACGCTTATTTTTTCAGCTTGTTCTAAACATGCTATTTCCCTTTTTTCTTTAAATAGTTTTCTGTGTGGTTGGTGAAATGTTTTTGTAAGACATTCAGACCAGGAAAGTCCCTGATGGTTTTGAAATATCATTTTATTTAGCTAGTTTTAATAACGAGAGAGAGCGATCAAATAAGCACACCAGCCAAGAATACACCTTAAGACCTGGTTACTACTGAAGGTTTCTGAAAAGCAACAGGAAAGACACAACCACTAACCAAGGATTAGTTGGGGGGCAGACGGATAGCTCAATGGTTTGAGCATTGGCCTGCTAAAGCCAGGGTTGTGAGTTCAATCCTTGAGGGGGCCATTTAGGGATTTTGGGCAAAAATTGGGGATTGGTCCTGCTTTGAGCAGGGGGTTGGACTAGATGACCTCCTGAGGTCCCTTCCAATCCTGATATTCTATGATTATTCTAGTGAACACTATAATGTGGCATGAGGACCTTAGGCCACTCTGAAAATATTTCCACCTAAAAATATTCTCCTTCTTAAGGAATACTGTAATGGTGAAGGCAATAGATTGACATCTCTGAAAACTGACATCTTCTGTCTAGCCACAGTACAGGTACAGCATGGGCAGTGGTATGTGCAAGCCTCTTTGCACTGCCTCACTACTCTTCTTACACCTGCTCCAGACAGGCGAATGTAATGTCCTCGGCAAATCCCTGCCAAATTTTAGAAAGAACTTTGGAAGAGCCTATGCTTGGAAAGGACTTTGGGATGTTAGGCAGTGGTAGGTGATGCTCATACAGTGCAAACATGATCAGTAAAACTTACAGTTGTTTACCTTTCTGCAGAGCCTCAACAGTGTTCAGAGAGTGTCCTCGGAATTTAGATCCATGGTCAAGATCTTAGCCTCCCTTGGCTTGTGAAAGCCACCACAGATGCATTATCCTGGTGAAGAATTCCACTAATAGTGCTTTCTTCAGGCAGGGCAAGATATCAGAGCAGTTGAAATACACCAATTGTCAACTTCCACTTAAGAAACCATCACTTGATTCTGAGGACCTAATTATTGTCCAGTCTTACATTATCTTTTCTTGGGAAGGTGATCAGGAACGTGATAGGCGAACAACTCCAGGAATATCTGGACTGAATGGGATTCATTGACCTCTTCCACTCTGATTCCAGGCCACAGTACAGCACAGAGAGGCTGATAGTTGGGATGACATTGTCTGAGAGCCAGCTTTCCATAAACGCAATGTCATATCTATCAAGCTGCTTTTGATATCATTGACCACAAGGTATTGATGAACTGACTTAATCAATTAACTGGGTTGGACTAGAGTCCTTATCATTGCTTCGAAGGAGGTTTCACTCAGTGATATTGAGTAATAAATCATTTACCCCAAGAGCCCTTCTTGTATACAGTAGTGGTTGGTTTTGTGATCTTTGTTTATTGTGCATATAAATCCACACAGAAAGCTGATTCAGTGTCATGGCCTGAGTTAACATCAGAACATTGATGGAACCCAGAATTGTATTATTATCCTCCTGATTCCAGCAATTCTATCTTGAGTGCCATTATGTTGCCTAGCAGCAGGGGTGAAAGTAAGTTAGAGGACTTACCGGTGTGCCGGAGTCCTGAGCAGGGGGCGTGGCCTCAACCGGAAGAGGCAGGGCCTTAAATCCCCGGGCCCTTTAAATCTTGATTTAAAGGGCCGGGGGCTCCAGCTATGGGAGTGGCGGCTGGGAGCCCGGGGCCCTGTAAATCACCCCCCGAGCTACCAGCTGCAGAGACAGCTGGGAGCCCCGGGGTTCGGGGGCGATTTAAAGGGCCCAGGACTCCAGCTGCCGCCACTGCAGTGGAGCCCCGGGCCCTTTAAATCACTGAGGAGCCCTGGGGGCTCCCGACTGCCACCGCTACCCCGGGGCTTGGGCAGCAGGCTCAGGCAGGGATTTAAAGGGCCAGGGCGGTAGCGGCGGCTGGAGCTCCGGGGCCCTTTAAATCCTCGCCAGAGCCCCGCTGCCGCTACCCCAGGGTTCAGGCAGCAGGGCTCAGGTAGGGATTTAAAGGCCCGGGACAGTAGCGGAGGCTGGAGCTCCGGGGCCCTTTAAATCCCCGCCGCAGCCCTGCCGCTGCTACCCCAGGGCTTTAAATTGCCGTCTGGGAAAGCTGGTCCCGGTATGGCGCACTGGCTCTTACCGGTACGCCATACCGGGGCGTACCGGCTTACTTTCACCTCTGTCTAGCAGAGACTACAGAGTGGATCTAAAGCAGCTGAACTCAACCCTGATAAATTAGAGAAACAGTTTGTGGTCAGGAGGAACATGTCCAAAGGGTATCGCCTCTTCGGTGGCAACCTCTCTATAGAAGTGATTTGTCTCAAGGAGGTAAATATGATTCACAATGTGAGAGGTGGTTTTTGTTTGTCTGTTTAACTGTGTGTTGAACATGGAAGCCCATGTTTTTTCTGTGGTCAGAAGTGACTTTTTCCAACTCTGGACATTTTGGAATATACAACCTTTATTCTAGGTATGTGTCTCACCACAGTGGTGCTCACCCATTATTACTGCAAACTAGATTACAGTCATGAATGTGCAGATAGTAGCTAATGCAGAATATGGCAGTATGACTGCTCAAGGCATTTGTTCTGAGTCAGAGATGCTGGCAGTGCTTGGCAAGCGGCACTGAATAGCTGGCTGCCAGTGAGGGCCCATCAAGACCATTATAGTATTTAAGCTTAAAACAATATAGGACCAATCTGGGATATTGTCTACTGACCTACCTCTTGCTGTGGCACTTGAGATCCCCTGGGTTGAAACTTCGGGCCATTGTGTGATGTCATTTTCAGAAGACAGGTACCAGAGCCTTCTCCATCAAGGTCCAGTGACTAGTGCTGTCCTCAATTTACTTCCAAAAGTTGCTACATTCTTCTTTGTTCCTTTCTCCTTTGTTTGTATGAGGCTCGAGACAGGGGCTTATTTATGGGTTGCTGTGGTATTAGAGTATTGGGGATTTTTTAAAATATGCTCAGGTATTATGGTAATTAAGGCTGTATAAGCACCTAGACAGATAAAAGAGATTTATGCCAGCTCTAGGATCTGTTTACTGGGTCATGCTGCTTTTTAAAGAATTCTTGGTTTTAATTATATTTTGGTTAGGCTTTCAGATGCCTTAAGGAATGAATACCTCCAACACTAATTGGAACGAATTGTCCCTTTGTTGTCTCTGTTACAAGTAAGATGCACACAAGCATCATAGCATGTGTTCCATATGCAACACTGAAAAAAAGTAAGGACTCCTCACAGGCCAGCTACCTCATATGTATAAAGCTATGCCACAAAAATGAAAAGTCCCTTTATTTAATATTAAAACGCATAAACTAATCTATCAAGGCATTTATTTCATGCTCATCACCATGGCATCTGAGCAACTGTCTCTGATCATGAGCAGGGCAGTGAATCACATTTCAAACCTTCCTCTGCTTGTCACTCCGATTCCATGTTGTGTGGTCTCTGGCTAAACCAAAAATGGATTCACCTGGCAAAACTGCAGCCCAACAATGACTTCTTAGGGTTTGTTTACGATGCAAATAAATACCCAGAACACCAAGTCTCAGAGCCTGGGTCAATTGACTTGGGTTCACAGGGCTCGGACTGCTGGGCTAAAAGTAGCAGTTTCAACATTCCCGCTCGGGTTGGAACCTGGTCTCTGAGACCCTCCCCCCCTTGCCAGGTTTCAGAGTCTTGGCTCCAGCCTGAGTGGGAATGTCTGCCCTGCTATAGTTAGCCCCACAAGCCCAAGTCTGAGACTTGGCGCCATAGGTTTTTCTCTGCAGTGTAGACATACCCTTCGGGGCTTTTTACAAGCAGGTTGTGAAACACAGTCTGGATATTTTGTTTTCTAGTGTTTCTTCTAATGCAAACTGTTGCCTCCTTCAGTGTGTAAATTAAATCCTCTCCTGTAGCTCAGCCTCTTTCTTAGTGTGGCTCAAGTTAGCATTTGGCTGAACATGCAGCACTGTCAGTTTGCTACAAAGCCTTTGCTGTGGACAAACAACAATTTTAAACCAGTTGGTGTGTAACCCAGATGCCTGCATGCAACTACAAACCCAAATGAACATTTGAGTCAGGGCATTTTTCTGAAATGAGCTTTTTTTTAAAAAAAAAAAAAAAAAAAAAAGAAAAGAAAGAAACCCCACCATATTCACAGCTGGCCACTCCAGCCTCTGTGTTCTGGTAACTGAGAGCATTCCATTGGTATGTGGGAACTTCAAGAAGATGGTGGTGAGTTCTCAGCATAAGGCAGCCCGGGGGTGTATTTTGCTTCTATGTACATCACATAGTAATGATGGGGATAAAACAAAGTTTCTTCATGATGAATCAGTCTTCTGGGAGGTTTTCTAAAGCATTTCAAGGTACTGCAAAATTCTTGAGTTCTGGCCTTAAAATCTATGAAGTCTGACCTCCTCTAACACAGGCCAGAGAACTTCACCCAGCGATTCCTGCACAGAACCCAATAACTTGAGGTTGAACTAGAATATTTCACTCAACATTTAGAATACAATCGCGCTGTCTCCAGTGCCTACAGATCTCCAAGCACCAGCAGGGCAGTGGATCATGTTTCAAATCCCTCTGCCATTCAGCTCTGGATATTAGAAGGAGTTTCCAGATCTGAACTGTTCCTGTGTATGGCTAGTGCTCAGCTAATAGGTTGGGTGTTATCTGTGTATATGCTGATTATTCAAGATGCTTTGCTCCAGCAGGCAAGCACAGACCTAATTTCTTAGTTCCCTCTCACCTCACTGTCCGCAGAATGTCCACCTTAAATGAGACTAATATTATTTGAAGTACATATATTTGTACTGACAGACCTCTTAAGACCAAAAGGTTGTTACACAATTAGTTATCCAGACGTTTTCCATAAAATGAAACAAGTGAAACATAGGCCTGTGATTATGTAACTTCTCTGTTGAGCCATCAGACAAATTATGTTCACGGTCGCCAGGAGGTGACGTTAAAAAACAAAGTAGTAGGCACTGCTGTATTTTTGTGTTCTGTTGCCGTAACGACAGGTAGTCCTGAGGAAGTCTGAAGGTTTGACTCAGTATGAATGTGTACCAAAAGCTTCTCTGAATTAACCAAATATTGGGGCACACAATAGAAGTCCCTCCAATAGACCCCTCCTTTCCCTACCTGTGTTGTCTTCTTGGGGGAATGCCCCACTCTCTCTTACACCCTTGACGAGAGCTGATGTAAGAAGTTGCAAAGAAGAAACCATCTGTAGAGCACACAAGTTCAAATGGTTGTACAAAATCCAGGAACTATGCTACATATTGAGTGCCAGCTACTGGCATCATATCTATTTACATTGTCAAGGTTCCTCCCCCACTCTGAACTCTAGGGTACAGATGTGGGGACCTGCATGAAAAACCTCCTAAGCTTATCTTTACCAGCTTAGGTCAAAACTTCCCCAAGGTACAAAATATTCCACCCGTTGTCCTTGGATTGGCCGCTACCACCACCAAACAAATACTGGTTACTGGGGAAGAGCTGTTTGGACGCATCTTTCTCCCCAAAATACTTTCCAAAACCTTGCACCCCACTTCCTGGACAAGGTTTGGTAAAAAGCCTCACCAATTTGCCTAGGTGACTACAGACCCAGATCCTTGGATCTTAAGAACAATGAACAATCCTCCCAACACTTGCACCCCCCCTTTCCTGGGAAATGTTGGATAAAAAGCCTCACCAATTTGCATAGGTGACCACAGACCCAAACCCTTGGATCTGAGAACAATGAAAAAGCATTCAGTTTTCTTACAAGAAGACTTTTAATAAAAATAGAAGTAAATAGAAATGAAGAAATCCCCCCTGTAAAATCAGGATGGTAGATATCTTACAGGGTAATTAGATTCAAAAACATAGAGAACCCCTCTAGGCAAAACCTTAAGTTACAAAAAAGATACATAGACAGAAATAGTTATTCTATTCAGCACAATTCTTTTCTCAGCCATTTAAAGAAATCATAGTCTAACACATGCCTAGCTAGATTACTTACTAAAAGTTCTAAGACTCCATTCCTGGTCTATCCCTGGCAGAAACCAGCATAAGACAGACACACAGACCCTTTGTTTCTCTCCCTCCTCCCAGCTTTTGAAAGTATCTTGTCTCCTCATTGGTCATTTTGGTCAGGTGCCAGCGAGGTTACCTTTAGCTTCTTAACCCTTTACAGGTGAGAGGAGCTTTCCCCTGGCCAGGAGGGATTTCAAAGGGGTTTACCCTTCCCTTTATATTTATGACATACATATATACAGGCACAGACCACTCTCGTGAGAACCCTCACTCCCCTTTTCCTGGAGAGCCCCAGGAGTCTACTGTCCTTCTATAGCACTGGATCATGCAGGGGCTTTGTAATAAATATAAAGGGAAGGGTAACCACCTTTCTGTATAGAGTGCTATAAAATCCCTCCTGGCCAGAGGCAAAACCCTTTCACCTGTAAAGGATTAAGAAGCTAAGATAACCTTGCTGGCACCTGACCAAAATGACCAATGAGGAGACAAGATACTTTCAAAGCTGGAGGGGGGTGGGGAACAAAGGGTCTGTCTATCTGTGTGATACTTTTGCCGGGACCAGGTCAGAAATGCAGCTCAGAACTTCTGTTAAGTTAGTAAGTAATCTAGCTAGAAAGGCGTTAATTTCCTTTTGTTAAATGGCTAGTAAAATAGGTTGTGCTGAATGGAATGTATATTCCTGTGTATATTTGTGTCTTCTTGTAACTTAAGGTTTTGCCTAGAGGGATTCTCTATGTTTTGAATCTGATTACCCTGTAAGGTATTTACCATCCTGATTTTACAGAGGTGATTCTTTTACTTTTTCTTGTATTAAAATTCTTCTTTTAAGAACCTGATTGCTTTTTCATTGTTCTTAAGATCCAAGGGTTTGGGTCTGTGTTCACCTATGCAAACTGGTGAGGATTTTTATCAAGCATTCCCCAGGAAAGAGGGTGTAGGGCTTGGGGGGATATTTTGAGGGGAAGACGTCTCCAAGTGGGCTCTTTCCCTGTTCTTTGTTTAACACACTTGGTGGTGGCAGCATAGGGTTTAAGGGCAAGGCAAAGTTTGTACCTTGAGGAAGTTTTTAACCTAAGCTGGTAAGAATAAGCTTAGGGGATCTTTCATGCAGGTCCCCACATCTGTACCCTAGAATTCAGAGTGGGGAAGGAAACTGGACAGGCTGGATGTCCTTTTCTCCTTAATCTAGCCTTGCTAATCTCCATTGGATTACTAGCCTGCCTGCTTTTCTCCTCTATCTTTCATTTCACTCAGCTGTAGGACGCAAGTTGCCCTCTCTACTGATTTGATGTAATAGAGCTCTGTATGACATTTTGATGATCTTCTTGCTTTGAAATGTAAAAGGCAGTCTGGGGTTTATGCGCCAGACTCTACTTCAGTATTGTGAAATCCTAGACCATGTGGAGGGTAGTAGTTGTTTAATATGTGTTTCTGAATGTCTTTCCATTGAAAAGTGAGTCTTGTTAGTGAGTGCCAGTGGAAGAAACATGAGTGCAATTTCCTGAAATTTTGTATTAGACATGTGGGAGCAGCACTGTACTTTTTATAAATTGGCAACCTGATTTCATAAGGTCTTGGGGAATGTAGACTCCAGGGACGGTCAACAGCCAGCTTGCAATTCTGGATTGCTAATGTCTTATATGTAAACTTTATTTAGCAGATATTATTGTATATGGGAATATGCATGTGTCCATCCATCTGCCTTCAATCCATATTTTAGGGGGCTGTTTAAGCAACAGTTGTTCTTCTTAGCCATGCCCTTCATTTCAGCAAATTTTGAGACAGTATCAGCAATGCAGTGAACTAAAAATGCTTGTTTTTGGCTAGTCCACTTCCCATTTTGGAGGTCGACTAGGGTCAGCCCAAACCCTTCCATTGCATCCTAACTTTGATGAAAATGAATGGTGCTTCTGTTTTTAAATATACTCTAGAACTGAAAATATTCACACTCATTTCAGTTTCACACTATTCAGAGTTTAAAAACTTATGGAAGAAAAAAATGACAGTGAAAATTTCCAGACTGTCCAGGGAGTGCTGCTATTGGCCTAATTATAAGAATCACCTGAACTGACTGAAAATAAAAATACTTATAACTTATTTAGTGCTTCTATACGCATAGGGTTTTACAAACACTAACCAGTTACTTAATCTTCTCAGCATCTTTGTCAGGTAGGTTAGCAGATAAGCAAATACAATTATTCCCATTTTACAGATTGGGTGAACTGAGGCAGATTGAGTTGGAGTGACTGTCTAAAGGCCACACATCAAATATGTAGTAGAGGCCAACTTCTAGTCCTATGATTAATACACTTCATCACACTGCTTCTTCTGGAAGCTGCCTCCTTCACTGCCCCCTGCACTAAGAACATAGCTAGGATGTTCTGCCACTATTATTAAGCAGCCAGAAAGGAGCACGCTCATATCTTGTTGCCTTTCCTCACTGTTATCATCTCGCACCCTTGGTGGAGGTAAGCACACTGGCGAACCAAGAACTTGATGTTTGGGAGAGCTGTCTATACATACTTCAGGTTTCATTGGAGTTCCTGCTTTTATTTGACTGAGAAGTACCTAAGTAAAGTACTAGTCAGCATGAGTAAGGATGGCAGAATCTAACCCTAAAGCACTATATAAGAAAATAAAATCACTGGCAAAATCCAGTAGTAATAAAAAGGATATATCATATCTAGGGCTGTCAAGTGATTAAAAAAATTAAGCGCGCTATTAAACAATAATAGATTACCATTTATTTAAATATTTTTGGATTTTTCCTATATTTTCAAATATATTGATTTCAATTACAACACAGAATACACAGTGTACAGTGCTCACTTTATATTTATTTTTTATTACCAATGTTTGCACTGTAAAAAACAAAAGAAATAGTATTTTTCAATTCATCTCATACGAGTACTGTAGAGCAATCTCTTTATCGTGAAAGTTGAATTTACAAATGTAGAATTATGTAAAAAATAATAACTGCATTCAAAAATAAAATAATGTAAAACTTTAAGGCCTACAACTCCACTCAGTCCTACTTCTTGTTCAGCCAATCGCTCAGACAAACAAGTCTTTATACATTTGCAGGAGATAATGCTGCCTGCTTTTTGTTTACAATGTCAGCTGAAAGTGAGAACAGGCATTTGCATGGCGCTGTTGTAGCCAGTGTCACAAGATATTTACATGCCAGATGCGCTAAAGATTCATACGTCCCATCATGCTTCAACAGGGTGACCAGACAGCAAGTGTGAAAAATCGGGACAGAGGGTGGGGGGTAATAGGAGCCTATATAAGAAAAAGACCCAAATAATCGGGACTGTCCCTATAAAATCGGGACATCTGGTCACCCTATGCTTCAATCACCCTTCCAGAGGACATGCGTCCATGCTGACGACGGATTTTGCTCAATAACGATCCAAAGAAGTACAGACCTGTCAAGGTTCCTCCCCCACTCTGAACTCTAGGGTACAGATGTGGGGACCTGCATGAAAAACCTCCTAAGCTTATCTTTACCAGCTTAGGTCAAAACTTCCCCAAGGTACAAAATATTCCACCCTTTGTCCTTGGATTGGTCGCTACCACCACCAAACTAATACTGGTTACTGGGGAAGAGCTGTTTGGACGCGTCTTTCCCCCCAAAATACTTCCCAAAACCTTGCACCCCACTTCCTGGACAAGGTTTGGTAAAAAGCCTCACCACTTTGCCTAGGTGACTACAGACCCAGACCCTTGGATCTTAAGAATAATGAACAATCCTCCCAACACTTGCACTCCCCCCTTTCCTGGGAAATGTTGGATAAAAAGCCTCACCAATTTGCATAGGTGACCACAGACCCAAACCCTTGGATCTGAGAACAATGAAAAAGCATTCAGTTTTCTTACAAGAAGACTTTTAATAAAAATAGAAGTAAATAGAAATAAAGAAATCCCCCCTGTAAAATCAGGATGGTAGATACCTTACAGGGTAGTTAGATTCAAAAACATAGAGAACCCCTCTAGGCAAAACCTTAAGTTACAAAAAAGATACACAGACAGAAATAGTCATTCTATTCAGCACAATTCTTTTCTCAGCCATTTAAAGAAATCAGAATCTAACACGTACCTAGCTAGATTACTTACTAAAAGTTCTAAGACTCCATTCCTGGTCTATCCCCGGCCAAGACAGAATATAGACAGACACACAGACCCTTTGTTTCTCTCCCTCCTCCCAGCTTTTGAAAGTATCTTGTCTCCTCATTGGTCATTTTGGTCAGGTGCCAGCGAGGTTACCTTTAGCTTCTTAACCCTTTACAGGTGAGAGGAGCTTTCCCCTGGCCAGGAGGGATTTCAAAGGGGTTTACCCTTCCCTTTATATTTATGAGAAGACCAATCTGTGTTCATTTTCATTATCTATGTCAGATGCCATCAAGAGAAGGTTGATATTCTTTTTTGGTGGTTCGGTGGTTTTGATGGTTGTAGTTTCTGCATCGGAGTGTTGCTCTTTTACGACTACTGAAAGCAAGCCCCACACCTCGTCCCTCTCAGATTTTGGAAGGCACTTCAGAGTCTTAACTTTGGGTCGAGTGCTGTAGCTATCTTTAGAAATCTGATACTGGAACCTTCTTTGTGTTTTGTCACATCTGCAAATCTGCATCCGAGACTGCCATAACACAAAATATAGGGCAGAACGTGGGTAAAACCATGGCGCAGGAGACATACAATTCTCCGCCAAGGAGTTCAGTCACAATTTTTTTTTTTTTTAACAAGCACCATCATCATGGAAGCATGTCCTCTGGAATGGTGGTCAAAGCACGAAGAGGCATATGAATGTTTAGCATATCTGGCGCGTAAAAATCTTGCAACGCTGGCTATAAAAGTGCCATGTGAACTCCCGTTCTTACTTTCAGGGGACATTGTAAATAAGAAGCAGCATGAGTGGCGGGTAGGGGAGGCTGTGCCTTCCCAAACAGCCAGGCTCACAGTCCGTCCCAGGGCCCTGCTTTGGTGGTGCTGCTGGGCTCCAGGGGCTGGGGTCATGCCGCTTGCCTTCTTGGGGCTGGGGAGGCTGCAACAACGCCACCACACACTCTCCCTCCTGGTGCCTCGGGGCTCGGGGGCCGTGGGCACTAGCCAGCCTGGGGCGGGGGCTGGGAGCCACGGTGGGGGGCACTCTGGGTACTGGGGCACATGGAAGGCATGTGGAAGGGTTTGACCAGAACACCTGGTCAAAAAGGGAGCCTTGTGGCGCCGGTCAGCACCGCCAACAGGGCTGTTAAAAGTCTGGCTGCTGGTGCTGCCCGGCTAAGGCAGGCTAGTCCCTACGTATTCTGACACCATGCTGCACCCTGGAAGAGGCCAGCAGGTCTGGCTCTTGGGCAGGGGGGCCAAAGGGCTCTGCGCGCTGCCCCCGCCCCAAGCACAGGCTCTGCACACCCATTGGCTGGGAGGGTGGTGCCTGCGGGCGAGAACAGCGAGCAGAGCCGCCTGTGCACGTCCCCCTAGGTGCCGGACCTGCTACTGGCCGCTTCTGCGGTGCAGCGTGGTCCGCACTGCCAGGATATGCAGGAAGCCCGCCTTTGCACCCCCACTGCGCTGCTGACTGGGAGCCTCCGGAGGTAAGCCCGCACCCCAAGCCCATGCCCCAATCCCCTGCCTCAGCCCTGAGCCCCCACCAAACCCAGAGCCCCCTCCTGCATCCCAAACCCTTCATCTCCAGCCCCATCCCAGAGTCTGCACCCCATCCCAGAGCCCTCACCCCCCGCACCCCAGCCCAGAGCCCCCTCCCATACCCTGAACCCCTCATCCCCAGCCCCAGCCCAGAGCCCTCACCCCCTCCCACACCTCAATTCCCTGCCCCAGCCCAGACCCCTGTCCCACACCCTGAACCCCTCATTTCTGGCCCCACCCCAGAACCTGCACCCCCAGTTAAAGTCCTCACCCCCTCCCACACTCCAGTCCACTGCCCCAGCCCAGTGAAAGTGAGTGACAGTGCGGGAGAGTGAGCCACTGAGGGAGGGGTAATGTAATGAGTGGGGGTCGGGGCCTTGGGAAGGGGCTAGGGCATTTGGTTTTGTGTGATTAGAAAGTTGGCAACCCTATAGAAGGGGCGGGGCTGGCCTCCCCCAGCCCGCGATTCACATGCTGCCCATGAGAAACAGAAAGCATTATCTTCCGTAAATGTAAACAAACTTGTTTGTCTTAGTGATTGGCTGAACAAGAAGTAGGACTGAGTGGACTTGTAGGCTCTAAAGTTTTATATTGTTTTGTTATGGAGTGCAGATACGTAACAAAACAAAAATCTATATTTGTAAGCTGCACTTTCACTATTAAGAGATTGCACTATAGTACTTGTATGAGGTGAATTGAAAAATACAATTTCTTTTATCATTTTTACAGTGCAAATATTTGCAATCAAAAGTAATATAAAGTCAGCACTGTACCTTTTGTATTCTGTGTTGCAACTGAAATCAATATATTTGAAAATGTAAAAAGACATTAAAAATATGTAATAAATTTCAATTGGTATTCTATTGTTTAACTGTACAATTAAAATTGCGATTAATCGCGATTAATTTTTTAAATCATGATTAATTTTTTTGAGTTAATCAGGTGAGTTAACTGCAATTAAATCGTCAGCCCTAATCATATCTTGTTCATCATTTCTGAACAAAGTGCAAGTTTGAGTAAGTGGGGCTGGATAAAGCTATGTGTTCGACTTGCACAAGTGTCTAGAGAACTGTATTATATGGGAATTTAACATCATTAGCCACACAAAATATATGATTATACCATTTATTTAGGATGGGCCAAATCAATGTCTGATTAATTTGGCTCCATGCATTCAATTCCCCTGTTTTATTAATTAGTCCCAGAGCTAAATATTTTTCCACTGTTCTGTCTACCACAGTTGAAACAGCAAGATTTTCATTAATTTTAATAAAAAGAAAAGGAGTACTTGTGGCACCTTAGAAACTAACAAATTTATTTGAGCATAAGCTTTTGTGAGCTACAGTTCACTTCATCGGATGCATCTGAATGCATCTGATGAAGTGAGCTGTAGCTCATGAAAGCTTATGCTCAAATAAATTTGTTAGTGCATCTGATGAAGTGAGCTGTAGCTCACAAAAGCTTATGCTCAAATAAATTGGTTAGTCCCTAAGGTACCACAAGTACTCCTTTTCTTTTTGCGAATACAGACTAACACGGCTGCTACTCTGAAACCTGTCATTAATTTTAATGCAACACAGCAAAGTGCTTCCTACAATTTAAATACCCATTTATCTTGTAAGAGTCAGAGAGCTTTGAAGAATATGGGAGTTAAGCCAACATTAGTAGGGCATCACAGTCCAGACAAAATTGTACTTAACACAAGATGTGCATTTCCATACACAAACTTGACTTTTCTACTGCTTCCATGCCAAAAAACCCAACATGTCATCTGCTCTGGTAGCCTCTCTCTGACAGAGGCCAATCCTGGACACTTTAAAGGATGGTGTGAAACCGCTATAAAACACCTATTTAACTGTGCAGTATCACAAGGAACCAATGCCTTATCTAGCTGGTGATCAGTTTATATCCTTAAGCATAAGAATTCAACTTCATGGTTTTTTTTTCCAGCTTTGGGGGAAAAAAACGTTGTCCAGGTTTACAATTTCAATTTATTTTTGAATAGACAAGTAAATTATAATTTTTTTCATTTTTGAGTAGCATAGTAAAGCATGGACAAATAGACCTATGTCCAGGATGGTAAATTTACAGCACAAATTTGCAAAGCTGCTTTAATCTTAGCTAGTGTAATTACAGTTGCTAATCTTGTTCATATAAATGTCTAGTCCTTTTAAAAAAAGATAAATCGTACCAAGATTATATATGGGCCCAATCAGCAAAGTTTGGGTCTGGATCTTCACTTACAAAATTAATTTAGCCATAGTTCTGAGGTGCTTCGATATGGGGTTTTAGATTGGGGCCATCTCTCATCAAGAGATGTGACTCAAGAACCCATTGCACCAGCAACTTTTATGGATTAACTACAGATTGTATAAGAAAGTTTTTAATTCAAGCTGTATTAACATCTATTTTCTTTTACTTTCACAGGACACACTTTTATTCTTGTGTTACAGGAAAGGGTTAACTGCCACTCATTAATGGCCTTCTCTATAGCATTCATTATAACAGATGGGGCTAATACGTGAACACACAATTAATCACTGTATCTTAATGCATACACACGAAGGGGACTGAACTAAAGTTTCACAGTTTGAACCTTATTTCTGTCATTTCCTAACTCTGGAGTTGACTTTGCAACCTTAATATTCTTTTAATGTAGATTTTCTGGATGTAATATTATGTGCCCCTAACACATCTCCTCATTCCTCTCCTTCCCAACTTTTAGCCTCAAAGGTCTTGGTAAAGTGTGTGAGACTTTTAACTCTGGACCTGGACCTTGCTATGCTGCTCTAATCTCAAGGTGACAAGACCACAGACTACTGTAACACACTCTGCTTTGGGCTACATCTTGAGACCATTCAGAAGTTGATGCTAATTAAGAATATGCCATCTGTTTATTAATCCGATTAAGTTGACAACACATAACACCAATGCTTTTTGAGTTGCACTGGCTGCCTACAGGATTCAAGGTATCAGTGTTGACCTTTAAAAGCCATAAATGGTTTGAAGTCTAGATGACCTGATAGACAGTCTCTCTCCCCTTACCATTCAGCCATGGTTGTCATTCAGCAAAGGCACTCAAGCTGGAGTACCATCAATGTAGAAGCTGCCAGGGAGCTGCCAGCAGGACATTCTTTGCGACATCTCATAGAATCATAGAATCATAGAATATAAGGGTTGGAAGGGACCCCAGAAGGTCATCTAGTCCAACCCCCTGCTCGAAGCAGGACCAATTCCCAGTTAAATCATCCCAGCCAGGGCTTTGTCAAGCCTGACCTTAAAAACCTCTAAGAAAGGAGATTCTACCACCTCCCTAGGTAACGCATTCCAGTGTTTCACCACCCTCTTAGTGAAAAAGTTTTTCCTAATATCCAATCTAAACCTCCCCCACTGCAGCTTGAGACCATTACTCCTCGTTCTGTCATCTGATACCATTGAGAAAGTCTAGAGCCATCCTCTTTGGAACCCCCTTTCAGGTAGTTGAAAGCAGCTATCAAATCCCCCCTCATTCTTCTCTTCTGCAGGCTAAACAATCCCAGCTCCCTCAGCCTCTCCTCATAAGTCATGTGTTCCAGACCCCTAATCATTTTTGTTGCCCTTCGCTGGACTCTCTCCAATTTATCCACATCCTTCTTGAAGTGTGGGGCCCAAAACTGGACACAGTACTCCAGATGAGGCCTCACCAATGTCGAATAGAGGGGAACGATCACGTCCCTCGATCTGCTCGCTATGCCCCTACTTATACATCCCAAAATGCCATTGGCCTTCTTGGCAACAAGGGCACACTGCTGACTCATATCCAGCTTCTCGTCCACTGTCACCCCTAGGTCCTTTTCCGCAGAACTGCTGCCTAGCCATTCGGTCCCTAGTCTGTAGCTGTGCATTGGGTTCTTCCGTCCTAAGTGCAGGACCCTGCACTTATCCTTATTGAACCTCATCAGATTTCTTTTGGCCCAATCCTCCAATTTGTCTAGGTCCTTCTGTATCCTATCCCTCCCCTCCAGCGTATCTACCACTCCTCCCAGTTTAGTATCATCCGCAAATTTGCTGAGAGTGCAATCCACACCATCCTCCAGATCATTTATGAAGATATTGAACAAAACCGGCCCCAGGACCGACCCTTGGGGCACTCCACTTGATACCGGCTGCCAACTAGACATGGAGCCATTGATAACTACCCGTTGAGCCCGACAATCTAGCCAGCTTTCTACCCACCTTGTAGTGCATTCATCCAGCCCATACTTCCTTAACTTGCTGACAAGAATACTGTGGGAGACCGTGTCAAAAGCTTTGCTAAAGTCAAGAAACAATACATCCACTGCTTTCCCTTCATCCACAGAACCAGTAATCTCATCATAGAAGGCGATTAGATTAGTCAGACATGACCTTCCCTTGGTGAATCCATGCTGACTGTTCCTGATCACTTTCCTCTCATGCAAGTGCTTCAGGATTGATTCTTTGAGGACCTGCTCCATGATTTTTCCAGGGACTGAAGTGAGGCTGACTGGCCTGTAGTTCCCAGGATCCTCCTTCTTCCCTTTTTTAAAGATTGGCACTACATTAGCCTTTTTCCAGTCATCCGGGACTTCCCCGGTTCGCCACGAGTTTTCAAAGATAATGGCCAATGGCTCTGCAATCACAGCCGCCAGTTCCTTCAGCACTCTCGGATGCAACTCGTCCAGCCCCATGGACTTGTGCACGTCCAGCTTTTCTAAATAGTCCCTAACCACCTCTATCTCCACAGAGGGCTGTCCATCTCTTCCCCATTTTGTGATGCCCAGCGTAGCAGTCTGGGAGCTGACCTTGTTAGTGAAAACAGAGGCAAAAAAAGCATTGAGTACATTAGCTTTTTCCACATCCTCTGTCACTAGTTTGCCTCCCTCATTCAGTAAGGGGCCCACACATTCCTTGGCTTTCTTCTTGTTGCCAACATACCTGAAGAAACCCTTCTTGTTACTCTTGACATCTCTGGCTAGCTGCAGCTCCAGGTGCGATTTGGCCCTCCTGATAACATTCCTACATGCCCGAGCAATATTTTTATACTCTTCCCTGGTCATATGTCCAACCTTCCACTTCTTGTAAGCTTCTTTTTTATGTTTAAGATCCGCTAAGATTTCACCATTAAGCCAAGCTGGTCGCCTGCCATATTTACTATTCTTTCGACTCATTGGGATGGTTTGTCCCTGTAACCTCAACAGGGATTCCTTGAAATACAGCCAGCTCTCCTGGACTCCTTTCCCCTTCAAGTTAGTCCCCCAGGGGATCCTGGCCATCCGTTCCCTGAGGGAGTCGAAGTCTGCTTTCCTGAAGTCCAGGGTCCGTATCGTGCTGCTTACCTTTCTTCCCTGTGTCAGGATCCTGAACTCAACCAACTCATGGTCACTGCCTCCCAGATTCCCATCCACTTTTGCTTCCCCCACTAATTCTACCCGGTTTGTGAGCAGCAGGTCAAGAAAAGCGCCCCCCCTAGTTGGCTCCTCTAGCACTTGCGCCAGGAAATTGTCCCCTACGCTTTCCAAAAACTTCCTGGATTGTCTATGCACCGCTGTATTGCTCTCCCAGCAGATATCAGGAAAATTAAAGTCACCCATGAGAATCAGGGCATGCGATCCAGTAGCTTCCTTGAGCTGCCGGAAGAAAGCCTCATCTACCTCATCCCCCTGGTCCGGTGGTCTATAGCAGACTCCCACCACTACATCACTCTTGTTGCACACACTTCTAAACTTAATCCAGAGACACTCAGGTTTTTCTGCAGTTTCGTACCGGAGCTCTGAGCAGTCATACTGCTCCCTTACATACAGTGCTACTCCCCCACCTTTTCTGCCCTGCCTGTCCTTCCTGAACAGTTTATAACCATCCATGACAGTACTCCAGTCATGTGAGTTATCCCACCAAGTCTCTGTTATTCCAATCACGTCATAGTTCCTTGACATCACCAGGACCTCCAGTTCTCCCTGCTTGTTTCCAAGGCTTTGTGCATTTGTATCTGCTCAACTCTGGAACACCCTTTGTTAAGCTTCTAGATTTACTGCAAAATTAGTCTTTTTTTCTTAGGCTTTTGGAGAAGAGGTGAGGTGAGGGCTTAATTTTTGGACATGGGATAATTAAGTTTGGGCCAGGTGCTTATGATGGTCAGTGGAATGGATTTAAGCAGTTTAATGTAATTTTTGTGATTATTGCAAATTTTAAATCTTTCAACAGACGCCCAAACATAGATCCTCAAAAGGTATTTAGGCACCTCACTCCCACTGATTTCAGAGCTTGGAATGGGCCCAAGAGCTTGGAATAGATGCTCCTAATATTTGTGCTTTATAAATCTAAACAAATAATCTTGGATTATTTGAAACAGATTGAACTATGTTTACAGTAAGCATCTGGGTTGCAGACTCACTGTACTTGTGAACTTGACATGTCCATCTAAGAGGAATCACTGGTTTACCTTATTTTTGGGGTGGGGGTGGTGTCGCCCAATGACGAGTAATCTGCCTTGCCTAGCAGCTACACTTCAGGATAGTGTTGCCCAGTGGTGAGAGTCCAAGGTTGACTTGCCTAGCAGCTACAACATAAAGGGAGGAAGTAGGGGAACCTGGGCCCACCCTATTCCACGAGGTTCCAACCCAGGGCCTTTTGAAACAGTAGCCCCTACATGTGGCCTGGGGTCTGGTGCTCATGTGTGTTCATTGGGTAGCTTTCTATCCTTGTTCTGATCTCTCCATCGTTGCCACAGGTTGGTCTTGGGACCTCTCCTGGTCCATCTCCAGAGTCTCTTCCCCTGGCACTGAATCGTCACCCTCGGCTCCTGAGGTCAAAGGGCTTCCAGTGGCTTGGCTGAGAGGCCTCGTTCCAGCTATTTGGAGTCCCAGTAGCTTCTCTCCAGGAGGCTGCTGCACACAACTGCTCTCCTCCTTGGTCAGCTGCAACTGAGCTGCTCCATTTTGAATGCTTCCTCCAGTGGGGGCATGCCCAGGTGAGGAAGCGTGGCTTCCTGCATCCAGAGCAGCTAAAATAACTTTCACCTCACCAGTGCGGGGCCAATACACCCCATCACACTTATAAGGAACTAAAGAGCAAATCTAATTACTGTACTTCAATAAAGTAGCCATGTCAAATCAACTGGACACAAGAGACAAACACCGAATGTTTGTTCTGAATCTGACCTGTGGAAAAACTGAACCTAAAGCTAGTGAATGTAAATGTCTAGTAATAATTCATTGCTTTCTTCTGGGTACTAAAAATGGCCAAACATTCAACATCTGCATGGCTCTGGGCAATAAATGAATTGTGTAAGTGACCCCAGCTTGTATCTGGGAGTCAGGATTTTACCACGTACAGAGCTAATGGAAAATGAACTGGTGCATATTAGCATAGGAAACTCCTACATGTTAATTATCAGAAGGAGCAAAAGCAATTATCCAGTTTATAATGAAAATCCAGACCCTGGCTGCAAATGAGAACAGGGGCTAATGATACCAGCTCTCTGGAGCTTGGTAAACCTTGGAGAAGCCAATGACCCCAGGGAAGGAACATCCTGAGCAACACAGCCACATACCCGCACAGGGGAAGAAGAGACCAGGCCACCAGGACCTGGAAGCCCTCTTATGGGACAGGAATTTTGTGGTAGAACAGAGGAGCAACCCTATGTTAAGCTGTGCATATGAACAACTGGCTCCCATAGATGGAGAAATGACAGTGTCTCAGGGAGGTAATCAATACCCACACTTTGCACTCAAGAAGGAATGCTTGTGTCGAATTGTGAAGAATCATCAAATGGGGGTGGTGATTTGTACCTGCTAGTACCGTGCCAAGCCATGTTGCAGCTGGCACATGACATCCCCTGCACGGGATGCCTGGGGAGAGAAAAGACTTTGGCTCAGATATTAGCAAGGTGTACACCATGAAGTGAGAGAATATTGTTCCTCCTGCCCAGAGTGCCATCTAGCTAGCAGCAAAGGGATCCCCAAGGCACCCTTGGTCCCTCTGCCTTTGATTGAGACCCGCTTTGAAAGAATATGGGCAAACATGGTTGGACCCCTAGAAAAACTGCACAGGGCATCAGTATATACTAGCGATCATAGACTATGCAACCGGGTATCTGGAGGCTGTTCCTCTCCGTTCCCCAAAAGTGAAAGCTAGAGCTCCAGAGGTCTTGAATCTCTTCTCATGCACAGGGTTTCCCTGTGAAATATTAACGGACCAAGGGATTAACTTCACTTCCCAACTGATGCATGAATTATGTTACCTTCTGAAGGTCAAGTCCCTGAAGACCTTAGTGTACCATCTACAGACTGACTATCTAGTAAAACAGTTTAATAAGACCTCGAAGGGGATGTTGAAATGCTTTATCAGTGACAAACCCAAGTAGTGGGACTGGCTACTCCCTATTTGCCATAAGGGATGTCCCACAAGCCTGTACAGAGTTATCCCCATTTGAGTTGCTCTGTGGTTGCCAACTGCAGGGCATCTCAGACCAGCAGCGAGAAGGGTGGGCAGAACAATATGTGGGAGCCTTAAGCACAACCCAATATATTGTGCACTTTTAGAGAGTAATTCAGAAATATAGGGGTGTTCACCAGAGAGAATTTGAGAAAGGCCCAGTGCACCCTCGAAAAAAATTACAATAAAAGGGCATGGCTACAAATTTTTCAGCCAGGCGATCATGTTCTTCTACTACTGCTCTCAGCTGAGTTTAAATTAATGACCTGATGGCAGGGTCCATTCAAAGTGGGCAGGCAGGTAAGGCCCATGGACTATGAGATCAATCTACCAGGGAGGAGGAAGGAAATCAAGGTCTACCACATGAACCTTCTCAAAACTTGGAGGCCACGGAACCCAAATTGGAGCCCCAGATGTCAAGCAGCAAAGTTCCAGCAACAATACAAGGGGGTGAAGGGATCTCCACTGCACAAAAGAAACAACTCCTCCAACTAATTGGGGACTTTGCCATGGTGTTTTCCAACTGCCCAGGGAGAACGTGTTTGGTCCAGCATCACCTAGAGACTACCGTAGTCCAAGTGAACTCTATACCCTTACCAGGAAGGATGTCTGAGATGGTCCAAGAGGAAGTATGAGCAATGCTGGAGATGGGGATGATTATAGAATCCAAAAGTGAATAGAGGAGCCTCATAGTTTTTGATTCAGATGGTACGGTTCAATTATGCATCGACTTCAGGAAGGTCAATGCCATCATGAAATTTGATGCCTACCCAATGCCAAGGGTGGATGTGTTATTAGAATGGCTGGGACCAGTGAAGCACATAAGCACTATTGACCTGACAAAAGGTTACTGGCAGATCTCCTTATCCCCTACCTTGCAAAAGAAAATGGCTTTCTCCACCCATTTTGGGCACTTCCAATTTAAGACTGTGCCTTTTGGCTTCCATAGAGTTGCTGCTACCTTCCAACAGCTTATGAATAAGTTCCTCAACCCCCACCACCAATATGCAGCAGCCTACATTGATGACATCGTTGTCTACAGTCCCACCTGCGAAAATCACTTACAGCATTTAAGGGAGGTGTTAGAAGACCTACAGGAGGCAGGACTTACAACCAACCAGGCAAAATGTAAGGTGGCTGTGAGCGCACTGACCTATTTGGGGTACCGCATAGGAGGTGGCATGGTGAAGCTGGTGGTCAATAAGGTGCAGGCCTTCATGGCATGTCCTGTCCCCCAGATGAGGAGGCAAGTCAGACATTTTTTTGGCCTGGCAGGATATTACTGGTGGTTTATTCCCAGCTTCACCTCAGTCGCAGCCCCATTTATGGACCTCATAAAAGGCAACCATCCTAAGATCCACGGGATTGGAAGTTCAAGGAAGCATCAGAGAACTGAAAACACAACTATGCCCGTGCTCTTCAGTCCCAATTTCTCTCAGGAATTCATGCTATACACAGATGCCTTGGACATCAGACTAGGCACCATTCTTTCACAAGACTTCAAAGGGGAAGAACACCTGGTCCTTTACTTAAGTAGAAAGCTATTCCCTAGGGAAAAGTCATACTCTATTATTGAAAAGGAGTCATTAGCTATCAAATGGGTGGTAGATGCCTTCAGGGTTGGGTACCTGTTGGGTAGCCCCTTTTCCCTGATCACACACCACTATGCTTTATCCAGACCATGGGGGATATGAACCCTCATATAATGAGATTGTACGTTGCACTACAACCTTATAGTTTCTGAGTATACCGGGAGGGAAAGGACCACACTAACACAGCTTTCTTTTCATGGGAGATTGGGCATGGAGACAACCCAACCCCGAATGGTCCTCCCATCTTGAGGGGTGGGGTATGTGAAGGGACACACCCTCACCCTGGTGTGAAGGAGGCTAATGAGCTCCTCTGGTCCTGTTCAACGCTAACGAGACACACCTCTAAGGCTTGATCGGTCTGGAGAGGAAGGAGCTTAAAAGGGAGAAACTTACCACAGGGCGGTGAACAGGAGGAAGGATGCTCTGCCCATGGACTGCTGGCAACAGAGAGAATCCAGCCAAGGAAGAACCAGCTGTGAGACACACCACCCCTGAAGCTGCCCTGACTGATGGTAAAGCAATATGCCCCAGGAAGAGGGGATAGAAGAGGAACCCTTCAAAGGGGCAATAGACTCTGAGACTGAGCCCTTGGAGCTGCCTCTCTAGGGGCTGTCTGAGAAGCAGGTCCTTGGTCCAGTCAGACCTTCCCCTCTTGCAAAGGGAAGGGAAGAACAGGAGCTAAACCCCAGCCTGTGGGCAATTGCCTGCAGAGAGATTCCCCAAAGACTGCCAACTGGGGGAGAAGAGATAAACAACAAACAGTGGGACCTGGGGGAGGAGGGAGCAGAGAGCCCATTCCCATCCCCGCAATAATATCCCAAATTCTCTCAAGTTGAAATTCCCCCCTTTGCAGAAGGTTTTGTGGTGTCCCATGCACTATGTATGCAACGTTTTGTCAAGATGTAAGTGGTATACAAGCCTGGTGCTGGCCCTATACATAGAGATGAATTTCACCCTCTGTGAATGAGCTCCTTATAAAAGTGATCCATTGTTTGCTGTAAGTCAATGCAGTGCTTTGAGGCTTGCAGAAATTGCTGTTAAACAATAGTCATAATACTTTTTACACATTTGCCCATACAAGGGGCAATGTGAGTATGTTCAGGACATACTTTAAGTGAAGAAAACTAGCATTTATTCATCATTTTGTATTCCTGCCTAGCAGTCCAGATAGATAGGTACTCACACATGTGCCCAAATTCACTAAATACGGCATAAGCTATTTTTCCAGAGGATAACGCTGCAACATAAAAATTCCATGTTTGTAGCTTTCCCATCAAAATAACGTGTACTATTAGTAGCTATATCATCAAAAACCATCCTGACAGCAGTCCCGCGGTGGATTTCCTATTTTATTGTATTGATCTACTTAATATTTTCCACATTATGCATAACCAGCCTAACAGACTGTCTGTTTGTAAGCAGACTCTCCATTACGAAAACTCTGAGCAGATATTGCTGAGTACCTCCCCCACTCCTTATTTTTTGTCAGAACATCTTTCACAGTTATAGCTGCCACCATCTCATAAATAAAAGGCTTGTAACTGCAGCTTTGCGATAATCCAATGAGATTAATCGGGTCAGTAAAGAATGCAGAATCAGGCAAAAAACCTTGTTGCTTCCTTTATAAAACTGCAGAATTGTGAAGTAGTGAGGATACATGGTGATGAAGTTGTGACTAGATCTGGGTAATTTTTTTGTGCAAAATAATAATAATAATAATAATTAATTTGTTTTGCCAAAAAATGGAGATTCAGGTTGACCAAAAAAAAAGTGAATTTACCAAAGAGTTTCAGTCAAAGCAAAAATTCCAAAAAAATTTACAGTATTTCCTTTTGACATTTTTGAAATGAAATGTTTTGATTTTTCAACTCCAAACACCTTTTAATTTAAAATGTTACTGCAGTTTTATAAAATAAAAGGGTTAGAGAAGCCCCAAAATAAAACAAAATATTTCATTTTCGGATGAAGACCCAAAATGAAATTTTTCAAATTTTGCCAAAATTTGCCAAAAATTGCCAAAAGGCAAAATTGCCAAAAAAAAAAATTGCCAAAAGGCAAACTAAAAAATTGAGAAATTTCATTTATATATATATATATATATATATATATATTGGGGGGAGGGGTTGACCCAAAACAATTTTTTTTCCTGATTTTCTAGTTTGGCCCTGAACTGAAAATTCAGTTATCCACAGAGCTCTAGTTCTGAATGCTTGTAATTCCCACTAAAGTCAATTGCTTTTGAGGGTATTTAGCATCTTTGCAGGTTTAGGCATTTGGGTACAATCTATTTGTACAGTAAGTAGTGTAAATGTGTTAGTGCAAAAATACCAGAACTAAGCTTCACAATTCTGATCTAGTGGAAAACATCTCTTCCAAAAAGCACAGCCTTTAACTGCAAACACAGCAAGGTTTCTGTAGCTGCTGACCTCAGTACTGTTTTGCCATTGGCAAAATTGTGAATTTTCTTAATGTTGGACTAGAACATAATTTTGTTTTACAGAACTATTTCCTTATTTTTGTAGCTACAGAAACTGCCTTTTGTTTCTTTAGAAACAAGCCACAAAATATTTTGTTTTATTACAAAACCACCAAAACATGATTTCGCACCAGTTTAGCTGGCAGTGAGAATTTTTCACACAGCAGTACCATGTACTGACACTCTCCTGGGGAAACTTAGCTACATTACCTTTGGCTGCGACTTAAGATGATTTTGGAAGTTTCAAAAGCAGCTAGGGAAAGTAATTTTCACTTGTATTCATATAAACAATATCTCTATATTAAAAAAGTGAAAAATGGCTTTGCCTCCACTTCAGATGGCTTTGACAATAAAAGTCTGCTTATACCAAGGTCTTTGGGGACACATGAAGCTTTCTGATAAATGGGGATTTGGATGAAAAAGAAATGGTTTGCAGACTTTATAAAGGAGCTTCTGGATTCCCACCTCCAGAGCACAATGAAGTGAAAGCTAGCTCATTCTAGATCCCAACTTTGTGGCTCACGCCCATTTATACTCTTGTGTATGGATGTGAGAATGGATGCGCTGAACTGTATGTTGTTTTCCACCTCAAATTACAAGGAGCCTGAATTAAGGTCTATCTGTTTCAGTAGAAAGAAGTGGAAAAGAGTTCTGGATGTTTAGGTTCTTATTCAGTGAAGTGCTTAAGTATATGCTAAAATTTAAGCATGAGCTTAAGCCTCATTGAAGACGATGAAATTGAAAACCACATGCTTAAGTGCTTTGCTGAATAGGGATGTTTGCTGAATCAGGGCAAAGAGCACTTAAGCATGTGAGTAGTCCTGTTATAGTTAATATTAAGCATGTACTTAAATGCTTTGTTTACTAAGGATGGATTTATTCAGTGTTTCAAATTCAGCATTAACTTAAGTGCTTTGCTCAACTGGGGCCTTAAAACAAAGTGAGCAATATGAATGTCATGAAAACAAAAGCCCAACCAGGGATGGGAACACTTGGCTAAGACAGGGCAAGCATTTTCTAGACAGTCTAGCTGTTATTGACAACTTTAAGGTTTAATGCACTTTAACTCATTGTCAGCTCTCACTCCAAAATGGCACTATACCGATTCCTGTAAAGAGCAAATAGGGTCAATACTCTGCATATGATAAAGCTGACAAGAAAACCAAGAGGATTTTTAACAGCCACAGGACAGACCCTCAGCTAGTGTAATTCCATTCCATTCATTTCAGTTGAGCCATGACAATTAACACCAGCTGAGAATCTGCCCCACATCTTTACACTGATACAGACAAACTCCTGGGTTGCATGTCAAACAGAGATCTGTTTCTCTTAGATGCATTAAAAACATAAAAGGTCACAGCAGCAGCATCTCCGTACCTCTTCCCTGATTTTCTCACTCACTCCTTTTCTTTCTCCCAATGTGACTGCAATAAATCACATAGAGCACTGGGGCTCAATCTTGCAATGTGCTGAGCACTCTGGCAGTGATGCAGCAAAGCCCGTGAATCATCCCATTAACTTCAATGGGTCAGCTCATGTGCTTATAGTTAAACACATGCTTACGTCCTTTGCTGGATTGGAACCAGACTGCTCAGCATCTTGCAGGATTGAGCCCATATTTCTCAGCCAAGATCAGATGACACTTCTACATTAATGATGGTCCTGAATATAGCTGTACAAATAACAGATTTTCAGTTCAGTGGCAATTCTGAAAAAAAAAAAAAAGTTTTGGATAGACCTGAAACTTGAATGTTTTTGAAATTGTCAGCAAATAATAAAAGAAAATAATTTGTTTCAATTTTGTGAATTTTTAACTTTTAAATTTAAAAATTTTAAAAAAATTGAATAAAATTTCAAAACAAAAAGTAGTTTCTTATTGGAAAATCAAAATGTTTTGTTCTGACAATGTTGAAACCAAATGTTCCACATTTTTTCGGAAATTTTAGGGGGGGGATTTTTAGATAGAAACAATTTGGCAAATTTGACGAAATTCATGAAACATTTAGGTATTTCTGAATCTGCATCTTTCATCAAATTACTTTTGGGTGAAAAATGTTGCCTAGCTCTAGTCCTGAACCAACTCCCCCTGAACAAATCTAAACTTTAGGGAAGACCAGATGTGGGTCCAAACATTACACCTTGTGGCAACCTCTGATCACAATTAGTCATGGAACCATACAAGATTACATGTCCACTCATTTTTATTAAAAATATCTTCTTCATCTGTGTGACTATTAATTTAACCTTTCTTTGTGCTTTATGTTTCATTACATTTCTCTTGCTTTCAATTGCTCTCATTTCACTTTTGGACATGTCTGACACTGTGCATTTTATTAGAGATCAATTATGACAAAAGAAATTGCCAGGACATATTTTATTAATCCTGTTCCCTTTTGTGTGTTTTACAATATCATTAAATGTAGAGCAAAAACAAACTATAAGGCCATATTGTACAGCTGAATAATACAACTTAGGGAAAAGTTAAAAAGGGCAGAATTTGGAGATAATCTTTGATGTGGTGTCAAATATTACAACACACTAACATTTGAAGCTGAGCTCCTCAATGCAAATTTGAGCAGAAACGTTTGTGTTTGCATTAGGCAACCACCAGGGGCCCTACACGTTCTTCAGCATGAACTTCTTTTGGCACCTACACATAATAAATTACTGAGATACATTTCTAAAAAAGAGCAATAGGAAAAGTGTTGCTCTTTAAGCTACTGCAAGCTATTGTCCTTTAGTGTGAACACAAGTCTTCATCTAGCCCCTTTTCATTTTGAGAGAGGCGTGTGTGTTAATTATACTTTCTGATGCCCTCTCAGTGACCCTTCTTGCCAACAACGGACAAGTTTAGCAAATAGAAAAATGATAACATTACAGATGAAGGAAAGAGAGACATAATCAGTGCACAAAGGTAAACATCAGTAATAAACACTTTCAGCTGCTAGCTATATGACATATATAAATGAGAGCGAGAGAGTGTGTGTACATGCGTGCGTGCGCACAAGTGAGCAAGAACATGTACACAAGATGGTTCGGCAGAAAAGTTATCAGAATAAGTCTGGGATCCCGCACGCAGCTCAAGAACAGAGACACTGCAGGTAGTCTATGCTGGTCATCCAAAGTGAGGGCCAACTAAACCCCTCATCGTGTGTTCTGTCTCTGAAACACATTTAGCAGAAAAATATTTGAAGTATTAGTTTACTGTATCCTTCCATCTACAAACTCAGGTGCCTCAGTCACCATGAGACCCATTATTCAGAGTTCAGAGGGAGAGAAAAAATATTGAATAATTCTTTTAGAAACCTCTATTCTTTACATAATGTTATGATTTTAAGGTCTTCTAATGTAAGATCTTTCAGGGACCTTTTCAGAGGAATGAAATTCCCATTTTTAGCAGCACTGTTTGCAGGTTAGTGGACCTTAAATCTTTCAACTTTTCCAAGTCCAAATCTTGCCCATCCTTAGCCTTGGCCAGTATAATCTTGTAGGGGGAAATTTCCACATTTGAGAGAATGAAGGAAACTTTTATGTGGCAGGTTGATTTTAAAAAATGGCATCTGTTTGATGCTGTTCAGTGGTTTGGAGTGTTAGAAGTAGTCCTGTGGGAGATAGATTAATGGGCAAAGTGCAAGTGAGGCATTCAATGGCGCATGGTAAATGCAATTTATCACATGGCTATCACCACCACATTATGTGGCTGGAAGATTAGATAGATAGATATTCAATACAGTCAGAAAATGGTCTCATCCATTCTCTTACACATTTCTGATCTGCTAATACTAAATAAAACACTTTTAGGCTATTTTACAAGTTCAGGAAGTATAGGTTGTTCATACACATTTATTTGAGTACAAAAGAACCTACAACACTCAAACTATTCTCAGAGGTAAATAGTACTGAACTGTCTTTTAACTGCATAGCTTCTACTAAAACCAATGGGAGGCAAGTCCCTTATTAAAAATATTTTATTTTTTATTACAGGAATAGCCCAAAATACTGCAATATCACTATTATAAGTGGTCATGTTTTGTGACATTAGTGTAGATCAGTATTTTATAAAGGAGAAACTAGAACCCTGTGAATTTTAAAAAAGTATTGTATGATAAAAAATATTACACCTAGATTCTGAATATTGGTAATTTGTATGCAAAAAAAGGGGCTTTTCTTTGTGATGTAAGATACCAAATACTGTTTAAGGGGATGGAATATCACAGTTTACTCAAGTTAAACATAATTCATCCTTTCTCTGTTCATATTTTTGTTTTTATAAAGCAGGGTAGAAACAAAGCAAGGAACAAACAGAAGTTGCCACTTATTTTAAAATAAAATACAGATAAGAAAGGAAAAGAGTAATTGCCACATGAGATTCCAAGACCTGTTATAACTAAGAAATATGTTTGTCTCTTTAATGGGGCAGATACCAGCAATTTCCAGTGCAAAAGGCCAACAACCCCCAAATATTTCAGACAGGTGCATTCTCATTTGGAGATAGATTTTAAAACATTTTCACAATATAATTATTTTATAGAGCCCCTTCAAGCAATAGATCTCAAAGTGTTTGATAGGTAAATATAATTACAGGTTTCAGAGTAACAGCCGTGTTAGTCTGTATTCGCAAAAAGAAAAGGAGTACTTGTGGCACCTTAGAGACTAACCAATTTATTTGAGCATGAGCTTTCGTGAGCTAGAGCATCCGATGAAGTGAGCTCTAGCTCACGAAAGCTCATGCTCAAATAAATTGGTTAGTCTCTAAGGTGCCAAAAGTACTCCTTTTCTTTTCGTAAATATAATTATATCCATTAAAAAACAAAGATGGGGAAACTGAGGCTCACATAATTTAAGTGATTTGCCCAAGGTTACACAACAAATGAGGAGCAGAGCTGGGACTGGAACCCAGATCCACTGATTTCCAAGCCCATACCTTCTCTAGTGGACCAGTCTTTCCTGTCCATGAACTCACAGGATTTTATTCTATTGCTGTAGCTAACACACTTTGTCCTTTTTCTCCTAAACATAGAACTTTGTCCTTCAAATCATCATTATAGTAAATAAAAGAATCCTAAGGATTGCTGTACAAAATCAAAAGCACAACAAAATTGGCACTTCAAATATTGTTTTTTTAATTGTACATCCGCCCCTCCCCCCGAAATGTACAACTTCTGAAGGGTATGCCAGCTTTTTCATCTAATCCAGTGTCCTAACCTTAGCCATGGCCAATACCAATGGCAAGAGCAATATTAGAAATACACAGGATATCCTAAGCTGCACAAGTGAGAGCGAAGAAGTCTGGATGATGCAGGTAAGTCATTTAACCTTTCTGTGCCTGTTTCCTCATCTGTAAAGTAGCAGTAGAATGACCTGTCTTCCACACAAGGCTTCTGTGAAGCTAGACCCTTTAAAGCTTGGGAAACACTTGGAGATCTTAGGCTGGAAAAAGTGGTATAGCAATACAAAAGTAACATCATTGTGCTGCACATGGGGTGTGTGTGTGTGATACAATTACTCCTTGACCCTTGAAATGCCAACAAACAAAAATGAAAGACTGGCTACTGAACCAGCACATCGATGTTTCAGAAACACAGCACACACTGAAAATATCACAGTCATAGCTTTCCTTACGGATTGCCTAGTTCCTAACTTGTAAGACACTCTAGAACAGGGGCGGGCAAACTTTTGGCCTGAGGGCTGCATCAGGTTTCTGAAATTGTATGGAGGGCCGGTTAGGGGAGGCTGTGCCTCCGCAAACAGCCAGGCATGGTCCAGCCCCTGCCCCCTATCCGACCCCCCTGCTTCTCACCCCCTGATGGCCCCCCCCCGGGACTCCTGCCCCATCCAACCCCCCTGCTCTTGGTCCCCTGATCACACCCGGACCTCCCGCCCCTAACTGCCCCCTGCCGCCTCATCCAACCCGCCCCCCTTCCTGACTGTCCCGCCGGGACCCCTGCCCCATCCAAACACCCCTTCTCCCTGACCGCCCCCAGACGCCACGCCCCTAATTGCCCCCGCCACTGACTGCCCCCCCACCCCATCCAACCCCCCCTCTCCTTCCTGACTGCCCTCCCCCCCGAGACCCCTGCCCCATCCACCCCCTGCTTCCTGTCCCCTGACCGCCCCCTGCCGCCCCATCCAACCCCTCCTCTCCTTCCTGACTGCTCCCCCGAGACCCCTGCCCCCATTCAACCCCCCTGTTCCCCGACCTCTGACCGCCCCGACCCCTATCCATGCCCCTGACCACCTCCTGAACTCCTCCGCCCTCTATCCAACCCCTGCCCCCCGTTCCCTGCCCCCTTACTGCGCTACCTGGAGCACCAGTGGCTGGCAGCACAGCTGCACCAGGACAGGCAGGTGCGCTGCACACCACAGAGCACCGGGTCAGGCCGGGCTCTGCAGCCCCACTGCCCAGAGTAGTTTGCCCACCTCTGCTCTAGAACATGCTTCTGCTAAGTAATGCATTTCCTGGGTATACTGGAAACATGCAGCTCTACCTCACATCTCGTTATTTACCCAAGGTGGACAAGAGTTAGCATTACCACACAAAGCACAATTTGTGGCACCGTATTACTTAACTCTAGAAATGACCTACTCACAAAGAATTCCATTCAAATTTTTAAATTCCTGGATTATCAATCAGCTAGAATCTCACCAGTTTCATTTTGAGGCTGGGGCGGTAATGGTGGGTGGGTTGTATTTTGTATCTCTCTTTATTTAAAGAGAGACAAGAAGATGTTACCAGGCTTGGTTTAGCACCAGAATTGTGAGAAGCCAGTAAGAAATCTACTAATCTACTAAAGAGAAAACACCCATAGTTGTTCTCTTTTGACAAACTCTTGACTTGCAAGGCATGATTTATGATATATTGTGATGGCTAATGAAACTTGAACTTGCTGCTGTCCTCAATTGAACATTTGTAAACAAGGTTATGTCAGTGTGAATTTTCCTGAGTAAACAGTTTAATAAATTACAAAAAGTGGACTGCTTCTTTCAGAACAGAAAACAAAGGAGATTTAGTTTCTGTCCTATATACCCTGGTCTGCTGGGGAACAAGACTGAGCTCTCCCTCTTTGTTGATCCCACCAAACTGATCTGTTAAAACGTTCTGCTGGAAAGCTGCTGAGATACATGATTTAACAATGTTTTTTACCCCCACCAGGGAAGTCTCTTATCTACATTACAGGTCACAACAGTTCTTTGAAAAGTAAATATACACTGTATGTTCAAGTTGTGAGAAAACATCTAATAATTTTTCAGTGAGCTATCAAGATGATTCAGAATGTAAGTGATAATGAAATGACCTCATAACTTTGTGTTGTCAAGATATGACAGGACAGTCATGTAAATCAAATTGTTCTCTTATCTCATGGGAAAATAATGGCTATTTTATTCTAATTGGGAAGAAATCTTGTTATTAATGTTCAGAATAAATACCAATCTATGAAGGGTAATGTATCTCCAGCTATAAGGCTTAGTACAGAAGCTGCAGACACAGAAAATCCTTCCTTTAGTGCCTCTAGCCTTGTAGGTGGTCTTTTCTACAGATATAATGCTGGGTTTGTCAGAGTGATTTATGACATTTGTCCATGCCGCTGTTTGCTCCTTCAGCTTTGGGTCAGCTCTACTCTCTAGCACACTGTGGTTGTTCTTAATGCTTACTCAGTAATCTCACAAACCAAGATTGTGTATTTCTTCCTTTATATTTTATTTTGTTCTGTCTTAGGGTTTTCTGTAGCACTCGTCACTGAAGTATTTATACTTCTGTATTGTATTTGTCTGTAAAGCATGAGCTGAGCTTCCACCATTAACCATCTTCTACTCTCTGGCTTACAATAAAAATATCATGTATATGCAAATGACTATGCACTACCTATTTTCCCCAGTTCCCTGTGCATTGACTGCCTGATCCATCTCCTATTAAACTAAATGTGAAGACTCACACAGAGTTTAATGGGAGTTGGATCAAGCACACTTTGTCTAACAGTGGGACAGACGGCGCACGTGTATACAGGCAGGTGAGAGGGCCCAGGAAGCCCTCTTCCACACTCCCTCTTCCTTCTCTTTGCAGGGAGCAGCATTAATACTGAGCACTATGGGGGCTGTTGTTGGGAGAAGCATAGTCTGCACTAGGCTGAGGCACTGGCGTCTCCTCCCAGAAGGCATTCCATCCACCTCATCATAGTGCAGGCAAAAGGCCGCTGGGATCTGAGATTCCCAAACCTTCTGAAGGTGAAAGCAGCAGGTAAAATCACGACTGAGTCCTTAAACTTTTGAGGGCAGAGATTTCCTCTTGTTATACTCATTTTGCTAATGATAAGTCATATTTGTTACTACTTGTCACACTGGGGTTAAGAAAAAGGATGATCATTTGTTTAACATTTATTTCTACATATTGTTATATTTAATTTTATAAAAAATGATAGTGACTGTAAAAGACTTTTATCAGAACAATGAAGTCTTGGAATACCTGCCTGGATTGGTCTATTGCTACTTTGTTTAAATAAATTCTGACCCTAAACGGCAGAGCTCTTTCTAGGGAGTTGTGGGGAGAAGGGGAATGTTGGAATTAACTTTAGGGTTTTTTTGTTTTGGTTTTTGGTTTTGTTGGTTTGTTTGTTTTTACACAATCCTGCAGCCTTTTTGCTGGCAAATCTTCCAATCAAGTTAATGGGAGTTTTGCCTGTGTAAAGACTGCAGGATAAGGTCTATCCTAGATATATTCATGTTAGGAGTAATATAAACTTTCTGGTAACACACATATTGTCAGCCTAATCCTGCATTTCATACTCAGAAAATACTCCCATTGAACCTAAAGAGTGGGAATTTTGCCCTTGTATGAAGTGCAGGGTCAGGCCATAAGAAGTTACTCAAATGATCATTTCCCCCACATCTTTAGAAGAATAAACATTTTGGTCAGTGGTAGTCACAAGACCAATACAATTTTAAAATAGGAGATGAAAATGCAACCATTTTGGTGTGTCACAGGGCTGAATCCGTGGGTGCGTGCTTTCTTATTGCTGTAGTTCCTATAGGCATTATTAGAGGTACTACACTTTTTGGAAACCAGCACAGCTGCTACAGTTTTTGGCTGCTAAACTTAATTTTTAATCTCTCCCCTTTTGGGCCCCATTCTCCTGCATAGATTATTCCCACATGCAGGGGGAGTGGAAACTCAAAGAGTTTTAACTCATAGAATTTTCTTGTAATTCTTCCATCAGGAGAGGTGTGAATGAGGTTTGCTCTCAGCCCCCAGAAGAAAGAGGGGGTTTTGACTCTCCAATCTCTTGGATCTCATGACATTTATTGGATAGGGCTTCCATATTCAGGCAACTTGCTTCTGAACTGCTGCCAGTTTCCCTTTATTCCTTACTAGCCACTTGCCAACTCTTCAATGTTGACACCCGCCCCCTCCCCCTTCCTCAAGCACGCTCAGATCTGGAACGCTGTAGAGCGGCCAATGAGGGGCTTCCATAGGATGGAAGGGAGGAGGGAGAAACATGGTGCTGAGGGAGCACTTACGTTCTGTCTGCCTTCCCTATCCCCCTACAGTAGAGGTCCACAGGAACAGCATCCCGTCTATATGTGGAAGCATGCTGGAATAGGCCTGACACACCAAATTCAGATGAGGATCTTGAACACCAAAAAGATTGGTGGTGCTCCACACCTGGGTTGTGGCTCAGCTCATTATCGAGTTTTGGGCCAGGCTCAACACTCAGATCCAGATCCATATTCTGAACAGTTCTAGTGCATTATTATTGGACTAGTTTGAGCCTCTAGGCAATAAGGTAATACGAATAATAATTCACACACAACACACACACAGGGCACAGCAGGTGAGACAGAGCCACAAAGCACTGTAACATTATAGTCTTAGGGCTCTGAGTCTATAACCTTCCGAGAGCTAGCTTAGCTAAAGTCAGTGGGTATTATTTTAGTTTGGTCTGTGGAGATCTTATTCAAAACAACAACAAAACCCAACCAAGGAAAGGGGTGTTATGCCACCTATCAACACACAGGGCAATGGTCAGTGGCAGAGGTTCTTATGGATGACTAATGAAAGCATTTCACATCACCCAAAAGCTCTATTACGTTTGTACTCCCATCAATGAACTGGCTTGAGGTGGAAAAAATGAAGTGTTAGGGCCTGGAGTGTTTGCTACTTCCCTTCTTCAGGAATGCATGTGGCCAAAATTACCAGCCAGCAGGGACTGAAAGAGGCATCACAAAGGAAAGGAGAGGAACCATAGAGAAAAGAGAAGACTGTATTACCCCAAACACTCAGCTACCACTGCAACAATGCAACTACAGCTGGGCTAGGGTGTGAAAATGGCAGTCAGTTTGTTTGACGGAGGCCTGCGTTCCTTCCTTCCTAAATCCATGGCCCCTGGCACAGCTGATCAGAGGTCACCTGGGAATACACAGCCGGCTGCCACTATGGATCTGATAAGTGGGGAATGGGAAGGTAAAGGGCAGAGAGGGCAGCCTATGGCAAAGAGCCAGAGAAACAGACTGATGAGCCATTGGAAGGAAAAGGTATGGGTCACCAGGAAATGAGTGGGGTGCAGTAGATGGGAAGGTGGCATGGGTTAGGAGGGATACTTGGCTGGATGGGTCTTTGAAGTTGTATACAGGGGGCCCAACTGAAGTTGTCCAATCATATATTGTTATCCCGGGCTGTGTTGCTAAAACTGTTGGCCTGCGTATTACTCCAACTTTCAGATACTTTTGGTCCAGAGAGACACTCAATCTTGTTACTTCATTTTACCTCATTGTCTCTTTTAATAAATTATGCCTCACCAGGAGAGTCCACGGACACACTCACTTTATAACATTATTGGGCTTAGGGGCTCTCAGCCTCTGTGTTATATTCATGTGTGATGTACCGATGCCTATTTTTAGCTATTCCTGTATCCTGATATTGCTGCTGTGCCCTGCTCTAAAAGAGCCGTGTGCATCTCTGTCATTACTCCCACCACTACCCAACGTAGGATGCAGACATCCATAATTAGAAATAAATTAGTCCTCTTCTGCTGTCTGTCTGCTCTTGCATCATAGCTGCTTCAGCTTTCACTTCCCTTCCCTTCCTGGTTCATATTCTGACTCTATTCTTTTCTTCTCAAATCTGAACCCTAATATAGCAAAATCTTTACCGACAAACAAGGGCTCTGAATCTGATTCCAACTATTAGCCCTATCACCAATCCCTAGGGCCCTGTACTTCTATGGGGGTATAGGCTCAGATCAGTTCACATGCAGTTCCCATAACATTAGCAGAGTTTGCATTACACACTTTCGACAGCAGGACACAGACTATGGTTTGCAAATATTGGGACTTCGCTGATTCCCACTGAAGACAATGGCAAAATATCTACCAATTTCAGTGTCTGCAGGATCAGATCCCTAATGAACCGTTGAACTCTGCATAACTAGCATGTGTCAGTGATGTGATCTGGTGGCCCTGAAGTCTTATTCTGGACAGTTGGAAAACACTTTATTTTAATAGTCCAATGGCACCCCATAATCTCATCAAGACCTATCTGCCAGGATGGCTCCAGGGGTCAGTTGGAAAACACTTAACATGGAAAAAACCCTTTGCTTCTGTACTCCCTTCATATGCAGTACATTAAACTTATCACTTCAACGAGGAGAACTATGCTCCAGATGAGATTGACTCCTGGGACTGCCAGTCCCTGCTTAACTGGAGTATAGCCACATAAACTACCATGGAGACTAAATTACCTGTTATCCTCAGAGAAGCAGGTGACGGCAGGAGTCTGTTATGTTCCTCTGTGTGAGGTGAGGAAGGGGGTCACTGAGAGGGCAACTAATAATAATGGAGTTACTTGCAGACTGTCTGACCTGTGCAGTGCTACAAGGTTTTGAATTTTACTACAGTCATGGATTTTAAGGCAGTGCTTGTATTTATCCTCCCCAAGCAAATAAAATAATAATTAATACAATAGAGAGATCTTATGTACAACAGGTTGTTCTCATATATGTGCAGAGCATAGCAAGTCACAAGCAAACAAGGGGCATACGCCCACAGGAGCACTGTCTATCACACGCTGAGAGGAAAGCTGCCAATTGTTTATCTCCTTCCACAAGACAGGTCGCTCTAAGAACAGACTAAAAGGTTCTGCTCCCACTCCCTTAGAGGAGCAGGTGGGAGAGGAGAATTACATTTTTCTATTTTATAGAATCATAGAATATCAGGGTTGGAAGGGACCTCAGGAGGTCATCTAGTCCAACCCCCTGCTCAAAGCAGGATCGATCCCCAATTAAATCATCCCAGCCAGGGCTTTGTCAAGCCTGACCTTAAAAACTTCTAAGGAAGGAGATTCCACCACCTCCCTAGGTAACGCATCCCAGTGTTTCACCACCCTCCTAGTGAAAAAGTTTTTCCTAATATCCAACCTAAATCTCCCCCACTGCAACTTGAGACCATTACTCCTTGTCCTGTCATCTGCTACCACTAAGAACAGTCTAGATCCATCTTCTTTGGAACCACCTTTCAGGTAGTTGAAAGCAGCTATCAAATCTCCCCTCATTCTTCTCTTCTGTAGACTAAACAATCCCAGTTCCCTCAGCCTCTCCTTGTAAGTCATGTGTTCCAGTCCCCTAATCATTTTTGTTGCCCTCCACTGGACTGTCTCCAATTTTTCCACATCCTTCTTGTAGTGTGGGGCCCAAAACTGGACACAGTACTCCAGATGAGGCCTCACCAATGTCGAATAGAGGGGAACGATCACGTCCCTCGATCTGCTGGCAATGCCCCTACTTATACATCCCAAAATGCCATTGGCCTTCTTGGCTACAAGTGCACACTGTTGACTCATATCCAGCTTCTCGTCCACTGTAACCCCTAGGTCCTTTTCTGCAGAACTGCTGCCTAGCCATTCGGTCCCTAGTCTGTAGCAGTGCATTGGATTCTTCCGTCCTAAGTGCAGGACTCTGCACTTGTCCTTGTTGAACCTCATCAGATTTCTTTGAAAGGAGAACTTTAGACTGAGCACGGACAGGAAATATAATGGAATTGATTTAGCTTCTATTGAATACCAGTTTTCTGTTTCATTAGAATACTCTAAAAAATCCATGAAGATGTTACAGAGTAACACAATCTACAAGACATCAACTGGGGTAGTAGGAGTTTGTTCTGAGGAATTAAAAACCCTCTTGAACCTCAGGTATTTGATTTGGAACCAAGGCTTTCATAGTCTGTGTTTCTTTTTTTGTACTGTCCATTTCAGGCTGGATAGTTTAGTGTAATAGTAGCAGTCCCTTGCATAACTACTGAATCTAGGAGGCCATCACTTAGGAAGAATCTGTGTGGTGACTCTAACCAGCACTGACTGCATTCCTTTGTATGGGAGCAAGGAGAGCTATAGGGTGTGTCTGGGTCCAGAAGCCTGAATAAAGGTTTTCCTTTGTACTCACTGCAGCTGAGTTCTGACACCCCAGGGAAGGAGTCTAAGTGACTCACGCCTTTCTCCATTTACCAGATCAACAGTTCAGATCAGCTGTGGTGTTCTTGTTGAGACCCTAAATTTGAACTCTGGGCCCCTGGAGGCAGTGTATGTGTTTTGGGAGATGGGGTTGGGCTCAACTCTGGATTGAGCCTATTCTAGGGGGTCAGTGGGTCAAAAAAGCCCAAGTTAGCACACTTGTGACAGTGGGCATTCTGCAAAGCCTATGTGTTCACTGAGGCTCTTTCGGAATAAGTGGTGTCCGGGGGATTGAGAGGTTAATTGTAATTTAAAATAGATTTATTTAAAAAATTCACTGTCTTTGTCATATGATAATTTTAAATGGTTGTAAACGCACACAGCAATTGTGAACAGGTGCAAATAAATAGCAAGTTTCCTTGAGTAGCCAGGCAGATGGGTGTGGAAAGGTTGTATGAGTTGTGAGAAAAAATCGACTCCAATGGTGGAGGAAATAAAATCAGGCCATCTTTGTGGCTTGTCACAGCATGATGACGTGCCACTGTGACTTACAATAATAAAATTGGGTAACCTTCTTACTATCCGCAAAAAGAAAAGGAGTACTTGTGGCACCTTAGAGACTAACCAATTTATTTGAGCATAAGCTTTCGTGAGCTACAGCTCACTTCATCGGATGCATCCGATGAAGTGAGCTGTAGCTCACGAAAGCTTATGCTCAAATAAATTGGTTAGTCTCTAAGGTGCCACAAGTACTCCTTTTCTTTTTGCGAATACAGACTAACACGGCTGCTCCTCTGAAACCTTCTTACTATCTTATCTGGCTGATAATGAATGCAGTAGAAGAACAGTACTATTGGAATGCACTGAGGGACAGTGTCTAAAAGTGAGATGTGAAGAGTCTGGGAGATTAAAAACAAGGGATGGTACCTCAGTAGAGAGAATGGGTGAGTGAACATTTGAAGCAAATTAAGAGGGAAAAAAAATGAAGCCTTGGAAGCAGAAAGATTGATGGAAGAAATCCTGATGAAGGAAAACCACCACCACAAAGGAATTTACCCTAGGAGATCTTTCTGGCCAAGTGCACTGTAGCTCTGAGAATGTATTTTGTCAAGGGAAAGAATGTTAACAAAACTATTCTGCGACAAATTAAGGATGGGATTTTCAAAAGTGTTCAGTGCTGAGCCTAGCTCTGCTATCACTGACATCAACAAAGAGATGGAGTTCAATGGGAGCAGAGTTAGGCCACCACCACGCACTTTTGAAAATCCCACCAAAGCTTTTATTCCTTTCTTAGAATTTACCCCAAAACAATGTTCTTCAAGAATGCGTAAAAATATTTGTTGCCCACCAGAATATACCAGGTGTCCACTGTTTGGAGAGTTCTAAAAGTTTTGTGAAACCGCAGGTTCCGCTGTGATCTCACAACCCAGGGGCAATTACTAAAGTATAACACAAGAGTGATTAAAGACTGCAATGGTCTCCAATCCTTAGTAGCTTTATTTGTTTCCTACTACTGTTTACTACATATTACGGCACTTAAAGCGTGTTTCTCAAATAAAATAATTACAAAACAAACCACATCCCAAAGCAAAGAAACCAGTATCCCACGTTTCTACGTTCTTTTGGTTTCCTGAAGCAAATGTAGCACTTAGGAAAGGTGCCAAGTTCACAGCTCTGCACATTGAACTCCTCTTTGTACATCTGCAGAATGAGCACAGAAGAGGGAGTGGCACTGTTAGCTTCCCCACGCTGCCCTGCCAATGTGCCTCAACCCTAACCTGGAGGGACCATTTCAAGGCGTGAGAAGGTGATTCAGACTCCACGCCTATTCCTCCTTTGGCCTTTCTGCTGAGACGATTAATAAAGATGCCAACACAGCTAGTAATTTGTGTGATGTGGCTAGTTATCCACTAGGAACATTTTCTATAGATTATCAAACAGCTAGTGAATGGCAATGACTTCACTCACTACCAGCTTGGGGTAGGTTCAAACCATTGGCCCATAGGTAAGGCTCAATATCTCATTTCCAGCACAGTCCCAGAACCCAGATTCTTAAAGGAAAAATCCCCCTCAATATGGTAACACAGGGAGGGAAAAGGATCAAGACAACGCTTATTCACATGGTAATAACCTTTACCCCATGCCATCTTAGTATACTTTGGTTCCCAACATAATTCCCTTATATTTCCACAGTGAGCTATTTCTGTGTATAACAAATGGAATATGTACCATTAGGCTGTTTTTGAAGAATCAGATCTCAGTGTCTATTAGCTCAGAATGCAATAATTATTAGATAAAGACAAACACTATAGCAATCAAAAAGAAAACTAAATAAAACCCACCTACACAGATTTCTCACAGTTGGCTCTGGACATGACTCATTGGATATGTATTAAACACAGTGGGTGAGTACTTTAATTTGTATGTGTTCCATTGTTAGATGTGTTTTGTACTCACTAATTCTGACTTTATTTTTTTGGCAAAATCTTAGAAAAAAAAATCTTGGGTCATAATCATGAACTGCAGCTGTGTTACCTCACCTGACTATCTTGGAATCAGGGTAGAATTCTCTGGGGAGAGGGGAATTATAGCCTATTTGGTTTGTTCATAGAAGCAGGAAAATGTAGATGGAAGGGCACAGGCATTATTCAACAATTAAACATGGAGAATACCTGACAGAGGATGACCTTCTTTAGAGATTTACCCGCTCAACTAGGAGTTACTTTGCATACTGGTCAGGCAAGATTTTTAAAAGCTTGTGCCTATGTTTTGTGCTCAAAAATATTAACAAAATAAACAGCCGGGCCCTTTAGTTTGCAACACAGTATTACACCCCGTATAACAAACCAGCAGGCAAAATATATATTAAATGTTGAATTTGCATGACATATACAGCTAAAACAAAAAGCATGTGTTTCCAACAGATTATAATATCACCCCTGAGTAAACACACACAAAAAATGATAAGAAATGAGAATGTTTGCTCAGAATAATGGCCAATTGTAACAATTTTCATTTCTAGATTTTTATAACATTAATAACATATAATTTTACTATTATCATGAATATGATTTGTGTTGTACTCTTCAAAATGCACTACGTGAGAGGGGAAGGGAAAGGTGGTGATGAGTGTAGGAGATGGTGGGTGGTGCTGAATAGAAGAAAGGCATTCTGCAATGTGTCTGGGAAACAGACTGTAGTTGCTAACTTTTCTGTTTGTTGAGGATGGTGTAGAGTAAAACTTGGTTTCATCCAAGGACATTTCAGGGAGGCCTCCTGATATTCCAGGCTGAGCCATGAAAAATTCTCACATAAGTCCTTCCCAGCCACACAGGACAGTTGTCAGTAGAGCCCTGCAAATCCACAGACCATTTTTGAAGATAGTGGATCGGATGCAGATACAACTGTGCAGAGCTCTATTCACCGGCAGTGTCTGGCCTGTGGTGTCTGGCTTGGGCGAGGGGCGCTTGTGGCCAGTGGCACAGCCAGTGGCTGGGGCTGGACAGCAGGTCGGAGTCAGGGCTGTCCAGCACCTGCTCACCACACTGCTTCCTGTCCAGCAGCTCAGGCCGTTCAGGGAGCGCCAGCATCCCCACCAGGGCCCAGCCCGGCAGCACTGGCCGCGCTCCCAGTCCTGGACCCGGCCCACCAGCTCCTGGGCAGCAGGGCCCACCCCAGCCACAGAGATTGGAGTAGGCGGGGCCCTGGCATCCCACCCCTCTGCCCCTCTGTGATTCAACACGCACCGCTGCTGCCGTGTGCAGGCGCTTGCGAGCCCCCGGGAGCAGCACACGATGTGCTGCTCCTTCCCCCTACCCCCCCCGTGCCTCCCCTTCTCCTTGAGACCCCGCCCCCGCACTGCCCCTTACCCCCAGTCCCCACCCTCATGCTGCCTCTTCCCTGTAAGATCCCGCCTCCCACTTTCTCATCCCCCCCGTCACTAGCCCTTGTGAGGTGGCTTACTAATGCAGGTGCGGATGTTGATGCGGCTACAGATAAAAGCCGGCTAATGGATCTCGGGTAGGATCATGGATTGATCCTGGCAGATGCGGATCGGATGTGGATCCACATTTTTGTATCTGCGCAGGGCTCTAGTTGTCAGGTATAATAAGTTATAGTAGGTCACTCTAGTTTTAATTGGAGGTGGATTTTAATGGATAATATTTCACATACAGTATGCCCCTTTATTTTCACCGTGTTATATCAACATTTACCATTGGGGTTGGAGACAAAGCTTTGGTAAGAAGTAACACCATATATCACAGGGGTCCTCAATATCTTTGATAGTGCGATGCCACATTTAGCTACCTGTAAAAGGACCTGCACACCACATAATCCCTTGTGTCAGCTCCCATTCCATTTCAAAGGAGGTGCTGCAGGGATCACTTCAATCGTTTACCGCTATACTGAGAAGAATCTACTGCAGGGATTCTCAAACTTCATTGCACCATGAAACCCTTCTGACAGCAAAGTTACTACATGACGGGGGGGGAAGGGGGGGCGAGGCGCAGGCGCAGTCCAAGCCTTGCCGCCCCGGGTGAGGGTGGAGCTTAGGCTTCAGTTTAAGCCCCGGGTCCAAGCAAATCTAATGCTGGCCCTGGCGACCCCATTAAAATGGGGTTGTGACCCACTTTGGGTCCCGACCCACAGTTTGAGAACCACAGACCTACTGTGAGTGACTGAACAGTCCACTTCAGTAGAAGACTGGAGACTGGAATGAGAACAGGCTCACAGCCCTCCAGAAAGATTCTGGTGAACCCCCACAACCTGAGAACTGCTGATAAAATGGGCACAGCATGGCCGAAACAGCTAACACAACATTGCTGAAAACTGCTTGGGGCACACCCAGGAGACCCTGCCTATCTTTATACTCACCGTTTACACAATTTCTATAGACAGAAGACCAGTTGAAATAGAGACTAGAAGACCAAATGTGTCAAAACCGTCCTATAGAACATCAAGAGTTGTGAGTAGAGCAACTTAGTGTCTGTTCTATTACCTTCCCAGAGTACTCTGCTGTGAGCCTGGATGTGCACAACTCAGTCACCCCTTTAACTGCCCTCCTGCACATATATTACCTCACAAAACCATGCACAGGTTAGAACTAACAAAAGGGTGCCACAGATACAGCTGAGATTATTTGGGCATCACTGATGATATGGATGCCCAACTCTTCAGGATACACAGTCTACTATAAAATGGCAAATTTTATATTCCTATGGTCAAAGTAATGAAGCTACTTCACCAAAATTCCCTGCTTTTCTCATTTACTTCACAATTAAAATATGCAACCAGTTTGACCTTAAGTACACTCCTTAGGAGGGTTCAGGCTGAAGGAGAGCCCACAGCAGCCAAAAATAAGCATGCTTGGCCTTACTGACCACTTTCCTTCAATCAGAAAGGAAACACCAATGCTACCATTGTGTAAATCCCTTTCTTTTAGTGGCTGCAGTTTCAGAAGATCTACAGTCGCTAACCCATTCACTGTTGCTCCATGTTATTCTGTTCATTAAAAAGCAGCATCTACTTATGGAGTTACGTAGCTGCTCATTTGTTTTCAATGGGACACTTGTGGGATATACGAGTCATTCAATTTTTCCATTATATCACAAAAGGCACTTATGTCTGTCTGTTCCCATTTGTTTAAATAAGAAATGACGCTTAACTTTCCAGCAGCAGTTTCCTGTGTAACAACCATTTAAACGAGTGGCTCAGTAAGCTCCACAAGTATGTTTGGCAGCACTGGAGAAGCACATTTGAGAAACTAAATAGCAAACAATGCTTACTATACTGATGAGGGAAACAGGCAGCTGGGGCAGAGTGGCTCTGGAGCCCCGCACATGCTGCAGGCATGACCTCTGTGGCAGGTTTCTACAAGAAAACAGGTGTGGAAATTGAATGTGTCAAGCACATGGCCAGTGGGTCTACCTGGTCCAAAATTAGCATTGGAGAGAAGCAGCAGGCTGCCTCCCCACTATTCTCAATATCCACCAAAAGCAGTGAGTTGGCTGCACACTTGCCCTGAACTAGCATATTGACCTAAGGATTCCATCCTTTTTCTTGCATCTCCACAGCTCCACATGCAGCTCCACATGATCACAGCCTTATCAGAACTGGCCCTTACAAGAGCTGCAGTAAGTAGGCCCAATTGGGTAGGTTATGAGCTCAGAAAAATTCTTAACTCTGAACTTTTGGAACTAGTTTCTGTTCTGATTTATACTGCTTTAAATCCAGAATATCTTCAGTAAAGTCAATGGAATTCTTCCAGATTTAAAGGGATTTAACTCAGAGCAGAATTTCACCCTTAGTATTATTTTCTACTACTAATAATTATTTATGCAATGCTCCAAAGTGTGCTACGTACCTATTTTGTTTGAAGGCTCTTTATTTAGTACATATATTGATGCAATACTGCAAAACCTGTACTGTAAATGAACTTCTGCATAATCACTGAACTTCTGCATAATCACTGACCTTCTGATAGAACAGCTGCAAATGAGTAGTATGACCCTTGTATTTTTACTGATATTTGTTCTACTGTATTTTTTTTAATTGTGGCACTTTACACATATGAATAACTCTAGGAGAAAACACAGATTACTCAAACCATAGTGCAATGTTAGTGCAATGTGCAACTCAAATGATGTTAGTACCTTCACTAGTGATATGGAGATCAAATAAATAAAGCATACACAGTGTAACATTAATTGTTCATATGCTGGGGGACAGGGAAGGGACTAAACTGGACAAAAAATGATAAAAAGAGTAGTAAAAACTGACCAGTCTATTTGAAAGATTACTCTTAGAACTGAAGTCATTCAGATACACACGGTACAATGGAACATTATTAAAAGCACAAAATATATATGGTCAATACAATTCTTTATTTATAGGCTTGTGCTATTACACCAATCACTGCAGTATCTGACCAGCTCACAAACATTAAATAGTTTAGCCACGCAATATCCCTGTGAGGAAAAGAAATATTAATCGTCTCCTATTACAGATGAGGAGCTTGAGGTACAGGGAGGAAAAGGCCAACATTTTGAAAACTGGCCACTGACTTTGGGTGCCTCCATTTTTTTGATTTGATATTACAAAGTTCTGGCACCAAGAATTCTAGTTCCAGTTGCTGGGAAGGAAGGATGCTCAGCACTTTTGAAAAATCAGACTCCAAGGTCTTGTCTTCACTACAAAATTTAGTCAACTTAAGTTACATTGATGTACAGCTGTCACAGTAAATACAGCTGTTGCATGTCCACACTACAGTCCTCCTGTTGATGGAGTGCGTCCACAGTAGCAGTGTTTGCATTGACTCAGGGAGCAGTGCAGTGTGGTGCACTGTGCAACTCACCACCGTCTAGTGTGGGGTGTTTTGGGAAGGGTTTGCAATGCCTCATGGGTGCAAACGAGTCACATGGGGTGTCTGGGAACATGGGTTCAGCATCCCATGATTCAGTTTTCTCCATCGCATCATTCCAAGGGTATCCTATTACGTTTTGCACCGATTTTCAAAAGCCCCACTTATCGGCACGTCTGCCATCTCTGTGAGAAACATGGATCCTGCACTACTCTTCAGTATTGCGCTGAGCGTTATGAATACAATGTGCCTGTATTTCCTGAGCTGCGAGTCTGATGATGATGCCTTCATGGCTGCCTGGCTGTGAGCCAGGGAAAGAAACAATTCAAGACTGCTGTTGGCATTCACGGAGCAGCTGCACACGATGGACCGCTGGTTTTGGGCCTGAGAAACAAGCACTGACTGGTGGGATCACATTGTTATGCAGGTCTGGGATGACAAGCAGTGGCTGCAGAACTTTCGGATGCACAATGCCACAGTCCTGGAACTGTGTGCAGAGCTCGCCCAGCCTTCTAGTGCAGCGACCCCAAAATGGTGTCTCCCAGTGGAGAAGCAAGTGGAAATCAGTGTGTGGAAGCTGGCAACGCCAGATTGCTACTGATCAGCTGGGAATCAATCTGGAGTTGGTAAATCCATAGTGGGGTTGCTGAGATGTGTGCAGGGCCATTATTTGCATCTTGCTACGAAGGACTGTGACTCTGGCAATGTGTGGGAAATAATAAATGGTTCTGAAGCAATGAGGTTCCCAAACTGCAGTGGGGTGATAGATGGCACACATATCCCTATTTTGGCACCAGACCACCTTGCAACAGAGTACTTCAACAGAAAGGGCTACTTTTCTATGGTGTTGCAAGTGCTGGTGGATCACCGGGGTCGTTTCACCGACACCAGTGTGGGCTGGTCAGGGAAGATGCATAACACATACATCTTTAGGAAAACAGGCCTGTCCAGAGAGCTGAAAGCAAGGATTTTCTTTCCAGGCCAAAGGACTATCTTTGGGGATGTTGAAATGCCGATAGTGATTCTGGGAGACTCTGCCTACCTGCTACTCCCATGGCCCATGAGGTTGTACACTGGCTACTTTGACAGCATCAAGGAGCACTTCAACAACAGGCTCAGCAGGTGCTGATTAACTGTTGAATGTGCCTTTGGCTGTTTGAAGGGCCGCTGGTGCTGCCTATTCACAAGATTGAAGACCCCAGTGAAGAAAATATGGTCATAGCTATGTGCTGCACGCTTCATAATATATGTGAAGCAAAGTGGGGAGATGTTTCTGGGGGGTGAAGCACGGAGGTGGATTGGCTGTTCACTGATTTTGAGCAGTCAGATACTAGGGCTATAAGAAGAGCTCAATGGGGAGCTATTCGGCTCAGGGAGACTTTGCAGGAGCATTTTAACAATGAGCCACCATAATGTGTGTTGCTGTAGTGTGCTGTGCTTGTCATTGGTTTTTTTTTTTTTGCTCTGTGCTATGAACCTTGCAATGAGTGATGTGTGTGTGCTAATATAACAATGCAAAAGCAACTGTTTCTGTTATCTTTGAATACTGGCTGCCGCCACCATATATTATAGACTAATAAAGATGAATTAAGTTTCCAAAAATAAAGGCTTTTATTCCTCACCCAGCAAACATACCTATTTAAAGCTGAAATAAACTTCATGCATAAAGGTAAAAGTATCTTTAAAGGGGAAGTGTTGGGAGGTCCCAGAATGCAGTTCTCTATGGACTGTAGGGGGAGGCAAGCATGGATGTGTCCAGCCTGAAAATCAGTTAGGGAACGCAGCATGTCTGTGTGCTCCCTGAGCAGTGCTATCATCTCTTGCTGCCTGTTTCTCCTGCCTGTTTCTCCTGTCCTTGCTATCCCTCTGCATTTTGTCATTGATTCTCACCCTCCAATACCTCTGCTCACAATCCAAGGCACCAGAGGCTTACAGGACACCCTGGAACACATTTTCCATTGCCACTTTTTCAGTTGCTAAAGAAATGATGGATAAAGATACTATTGTGAATGCATCCACTCCCCTTGATCCACACAAGTTACAAGCACAACATTCTCACTTCCCCTTGGGATTCATAGAGCATGGCGGCAGTCCCAGACATGGTGAGTACAGCTCCTGGGGGCAGGGAGGGGGCAAGTTGGACCAATGAGGGGTAGCACTCAGGCATCAGTACAAGTGGATAGGGCAACTGAACTGAATACTGGCACCTTTTTCCACAGACAGTGGTGATTTTAGTTGATATCTCACTCATGAGGGTAACCAAGGCTGAAAGGGAACAGCTGCTGCATGTGTCTGGCTGCAGACCGGGTCCTTATGCTGCTAGCCCATGCGCTGCAATGGTGCCTGCTGAAGTAATTGCTGACTGGTGTGGAAAAGTATCCTATTGCAGTGGAAGAAATAAGGCAGCCCTCCCCAGAAACCATCAGCAGAGGATTGCAGGCTACCCCCTGGAAAGTTTCCTAGAGATCTCTATGGAGGATTCACGGGACATCCTGGTGTGCATTAGCAAACTGTTCCAGAAGGCCCACTCTGCCTAGCTGTACAGGGCAATGAGAAGCAGATAGCAACTGTACCTCCACTGGTTATTTCACTGCCCCATCTAACCTGATTAAAAAAATAATATATGAAAAGATGTCTCCCTGCAATATTGAAGCAAACTAAGTACTTACCAGAGGTTCCCTCCCCTGCATCAAGCTAACCAGTGCTGGACTGCTGAGAGTGGCTTGACTGCTCAGGAGTCAAAAACAGGTCCTGGCTTGCCACGCCACTGGATCCCCTGGTTGCCTATCCCCCAAACTCCTCCTCCTCTTCCTTGTCCAGCACCTCATCTTCAGATTTCACCGCAGTGCCCTGTGACTCCCACTCGTCCGAAGTATCCCCGGTGTGCTTGATGTTAGAGGTGGGGTTGCTGCTAAGGATGGCATGCAGCTCCTTGTAGAAGCAGCATGTCTGTGGCTCTGCCCCAGAGTGACTGTTTGCCTTCCTTGCCTTCATGTACACCTGCAGCAGCTCCTTGATTTTCATGTGGCACTGCTAAGTGTCCCTGTTGTAGCCCTTCTCCACCATGCCCTGAGCGATCTGACCAGAGATGTCCAAGTTTCTATGGATGGATTGAAGCTGTGACTGCACAGCCTCCTCTCCCCACAGACCCAGGAGACCCACCACCTCCTGTGTACCCCAGGCAGGAGCGTGTCTGTAGCATGGAGCTGGCAAGGTCAGCTGGGCAGTTGCTAGGTTAACTCTCTACGCTGACCAAACAGGAAATGGAATTTCAAAAATTCCCGGGGCTTCAAAAGGAGAGGGGGAGTGTACCTGTTTACCTTGCTACTGGGTAGCGGAGTTCAGAACAGTGACCAGAGTGGTTATGATGGGGCATTGTGGGACTCCTCCTGGAGGCCACTAAAGTCATCGTAACCAATGTAGTTTCTACACTGACACTTCACCGCCCTAACTACATCGAGCTAAGCGCTATGCCTCTCGCCAAGGTAGATTTATTAGGTTGGCATAGCAGGAACGTTAAAGTGGTAGGAGAAATATTTTAGTGTAAACACCTACATACTTAGGTCGATGTAAGTTGCCTTACATTGACCTAACTCTGTAGCATAGACCAGATCTGAGTGTCAAATGGGACACACAAAACTAAAAAAATGTTGGCCACAGGGCTGAAGCTTGCAAGATGCTGGGCATTCTTGTGAGGTACTGACTGCCCTCCACTTCCCTTGAAGTCATATGGAGATGAACATCTTGCAAGATTAAGCCCTAATAAGTGACTTTCATACAGGAAAGGTCATACAGGAAAGCTGTCGCTGAGCTAGGAATAAAACCCAGGTCTCCCACAGCCCAATACACTGAGTTAACCACAAGACCATCTTTACTTTCACCTTTAGCTTTGCTAAAGAGCTTTCTAGTCTCTTCAGTTAAACTTAAAGTGTTGCTATCCAACTTCAAAATAATTAAAAACTTTAGTGCAGGGGTAAAATACCACTGTCTTGAAATGTGTATTTTTAAAACCACTCTTTCCCTCTGTTTCTAGTTTCCAGGGGCTGAAGCATTGTTGCCATGAAGAGTTCAGTCTGACTCTGTCAGTCATGGGATGCTGCCCATGACAAGTCATAGCTCTGATGGTTCTGTAGATGGAAACTTCATGTAACAAGGCTTTGGAATTCACATTCCAAGGAGGATTTTGCAAAGGAGACTGATTGACATATATAGTTTCACTGTGTCGTGCCTCCAAACTGAGTGGGACTCACTTCCAAATGGTAAAGTAGAAATAAAGTGCATGATTGCCAATGAAATTATTTTGTTGATTTACACATGACAGGGAGTTTGGATTAGATCGATCATTATCATCAACAGAGGGATGCATTGTGGCAATTGAACTTGCTGAATGCCTGATAAACTTTAAGGTTCAGAAGTTCAGTATTAGCTCATGCACTATAAGGAGAGATAGAGTGCACTTATGAAGACCTGCTAGCCTCATTACTGTGAAGCCCAGTGAATCCGCCTTTCCCTGGGGTACTGTTCAAAATGTGCATTGTATTTGACTGACGCATAGGTTCGAGAATGCTACAGTTCTTCTACAGTGAACCTGCTGCTGCTGCTCCTAAGAAAACTGGAGGGCTGATTCAGTGTAAATTGGAAGTAACTTCACTGGAATCAGTGGAGTTATCCCAATTTAAAACTGGAATCAGCAAGAGGAGAATCAGGTCGAGGTTTTTTAAAACAAGTTGTGATGAATTAGGGCTATATCTGTACAATTTATGAATTCTGACTGAAATTGTTAAACTGCATTATGAAAAAATGCTGAATCATCTGTGCCTATATATATGTGGATCCACCATTGCTGACAGGCCCTGTAGCAAGTACGCAACAGCAGGGTGGTCCCTAGGGGATGCAGGGCCTGGGGCATAAGTGACAAATCCGTCACTTCTGGGACCAACCTGTCACTTCCAGGACTGACCGCACTGGCCAATCGTGCCCCCAGCCTGCGGGGCCTGGAGCGGTTGCTTCAATTCGCCATACCCTAGGGACGGCTCTGCACGCCAGACAGATACAACAGAACCATGCTTCGGCCTTATCAACCCTATTCAGGAACAAACTTCTGGGACCAATAGGTAAGATGCATCCTTATACAACCAGTTTAGCTGACTCCTCTGAAGGGAGAAAGATAAGAGCAGTGGATACTTAACAGGAGGAGAATAAAGGGGCCTGGTGATCAGGAGGAGGTTAAGTAAGGGAACCCACAGGAACAGAGAATAAGACAAGAAGAGAAGTGTGGCACAAGGAAGTACAAGGTCACAGAAACTGGTTAAGGGGCACCAGTGGGGAGAGACCAGTGGGGAGAGACCCAGCACGTTATTGCCTGAATGAGGCAGGAGACTGCTTACCTTCCTGGACACTGATGGCAATTGATGATAATGATCGATCTAATCCAAGCTCCCTGTCATGTGTAAATCAACAAAATAATTTCATTGGCAATCATGCACTTTATTTCTACTTTACTATTTGGAAGTGAGTCCCTAACGGCTCCCAAGGGAAGGGTGAGATAATAAGGGTCATTCTTTTGTATGATCTGTATTCTCCTGTGCTTCACATGATTAAGTATAAAGGAGCATAAAAGTGTTAGACTCTGTGCAAGGTGTCTGAGTGTGTGTATGTGCTTCTCAACTACTGCATGCCCCTGAGAAAGTTACGTTGTACACCAAAAGCTTCACACCTTTAGGGTGGAGTTCTGGGAGAGAGTATGTTTAAGTATTGGGGAGTCTGAAGGGTCAGTGATGTGCTCAGAGATGTTAGGTAGCTGGACAATGGACTCCAACTCTGAGAAAGGGGGTGCCATATAGAGGGTCTGTGCCCTGATTATGTGAGTAGGATCTCCAAGATTGGGGAAATGGCTGGACTCCATTCACACTCCAGGGGCTGGGAACACCTGGGGATGCAGAGCAGAAGCAGCTTGGATTCCCCTCACAGCAGTCCTAGTGAGCATCCAGGGTACATGACACAAATATATTAAATGTTGGCTACTCAAGGTAAAAAAATGAAGAGCAGAAATTATATATTAATATATATATTACCAGACCTCTGGAAAGCGAAGTTCTCGTACTCCCGTCTTAGAAAATAGCTTTTAACCAATAAAATATGACAGATACCTGAAAAAGGGGGAAGTGAAAACACCGCATGTTACTGACTGTGTTTTCTTTTAACAATAACCTCCCTTTCTGTCCTGTTCTTATCCCTGCCTCTCCTTGGAACTATATACACTGGTGAGTCTCACTTATTCTAATCCACTAGTTCTAAGGTAGGACATTTCTTCACATGGAGGACAAACTAACCTCAGAGGCTCGTTTGCTAGTTGACTTGTGATTATAATCACAGATATGCTCTGTCATATTTATAGAGCTAACTGCACCTGTAACGTCTGCTGGATTTGTCTTGACTCTTAAGCCATGATCTCTCTCTTGGGGTAAAATCACATGATTCTCCCATGCTTAGACTAGGCTTTGGGCTGAAATCCCCTATGATCATCTGCTATTACCTCAGCAGGTTTGACTTATCTTCAGTTCCTGAAGTTCTGTTTCCCCTGGGAACAAAGACAATGATAACCAGTGACCAGGTAGCTTTCCTAAGTAAAGTATTCTTTATTAGAATCAAGGCGTGTAAGAGAAAAAATATCTTAAAACAATAAAGAGTCTATACACATGCCTGTTGTATTCCTGAAGGCTTACTATTCCCTGGGTCTGGGGAAGGTCCAATTTCTTCAGATTCCCTCTGCAGAGCCTCTTTCTGTGTCAGCCTGTTCTGGTGGAGGCCCCTGACAATTGACCCCAGCTTCCTATTCTTACGATAGCTTTTTAACTGTTTAGTGTCTTTTAGATCTGTAGGCTCCAAGCTTGCCAGCATAGGACTTGCATCTTCACAGGGGACAGAATATAAGATCCTCAAAGTTAATGGGTTTCCCCACGGTCTTTCAAATGTGAGCTCTTATCTGAGGAGTCACTGTGTTGCCTTCCTGTTTGTTCATCCAATAGCCCTCACTAAGTTAAAGAACACATGTATAATAACCATTCTGCTAACGCCTAATATAATTATACTGTCTCACTCAATAACTGGGTCACTTGCAGTATTCACAAAATTACAGCTCAGAATCCTTAGATTATTACAGAGCAACCTCCCATCTGCACCACCCTCACACTAAGATTTTATTTAACTCCCTCCCTACCAAGGTGAAGGTGAGATAGCTAAATAATGTTTCCATGGATGAGTAGAGACTGAATGGATGCAGGTGAGGAAAGAGGAGAAAGGAGAAAATTAGTTTAAATAAGGAATCCAGTTTCATTCTATTGATTGTTTGCAATGGTGTGAGGGGTGGAAATGATATTTGTTTGTAGATTAACATGCCAGTACATTTTATAATGAGAAATTAGATTAAATAAATTATTAAATGATTATGTAAGTTTTCCTAGGTTAGGGGTCCACCAACCACACTTTAAGAATTTAACTATTCACTTCTAACTGTCACATGAAAAAGATATCTGTCTTGTTAAAAAGCGAACAAATATCAAAGAGATATAGTCAAATTGAAATCTAGCAATTTAACAAACAAAAGCGTTGTGTTTCCTCACTATACACCATGGCAAAACCACACTGGCAGAGTTGGATTCCAACTAACTGTATTTATTAACTATGCACAAATAAACAAGACCTAGCTATCTACGTACACTGCTGCTCTGGCAGGTTCAGATGGTTTCTGCAACAGAAGACAGGGAGACCCACTAGACTAGAAGGCTCCCAAACTATTTAAAGGGATATTACCCAATTCTTATGCACTACAAAAAGAGAATGAGTCACAAGCAGTTTCAGAGACTACACCTGCCTTGGAGTCTCTCCATCTTTTTCTACTATTGTCCTTTAAAAAAAAAAAGTATTTCTCTCCCCCTTACTGTGTCAAAAACACACAGGGGAAAGTACCTGCACAGGGAAAAGAGTGAAATTCACTGTGGACAAAGTGCTTTCAAATGCACAAAGTAAACAAATGTAAAAAAAGAGAAATAGATGTTTTTCTCTAATCTCTTCCATTTACAGTAGGCTTAAGCAACATTAATACTAAAGGTAAAACATTTTCAGACAGAAATGTGATTTTTAAGTTCATGGTTTCCCTTTACATTTTTCTCATGTAACTGTAACATGCAATATCAGGCAAATGGTTTCTTTTATACAGAGGCCATTGTTTTTTGCTTGTTTATGTATACAGTAACTTTGGGTTGGTCTTACAAAGGGTAAAGCTGTGCCTTTCCTTTGTGCATAAAAATGTGGAAATGTGTCTAGCCATTGAACAAGCAATGCAGCCAGCTTGCATGTCCCACAAGCAGCAAAAAAGATTCTCATTGTGAGCTAGGTTCTAAAAGATCAGCTTTTTGCCAAGCCATTCAATATTGTGACATGCTGCTAATGAAGTTATAATTATATCTTTGATCACACAAAAGAATATAATTCATGCTGTAAATCATATCCTGACATGCCAACTTCTAGCGTCTTATTTGGTTTACTTACAATAATTTAATGCACCCGACTTTGAGGTGAGGAATTCTTTTATACTGTTGGTGTTTAGAGAAAGATGAATAGATTGTTTACCATTTTAATGAAGCCGTTCCACAAACATAATAATCAGCTCCTTCCTATTCCATTGCTGCTGCTAATTGCCTCAATGTACAGGTTCTATTATGGACTGAAGCACCAACCTTATATTTATTAAAGTATAAAGTATTAAAGTATACAAGTACTCCTTTTCTTTTTGCGAATACAGACTAACACGGCTGTTACTCTGAAACCAGTCTCTGCATGGTTCTGTGAACTTTCAAATATAACAAGGTTGCTTTCTCAGGGGCATGAGACCATTGCTCTGCAAGACTTTTATAGCAAAGACCAAAATCCGGTGAGATTCAGGTATGTTTGGGTTACCACTACAAGCCCAAATCTCAAACCAGGTTCACAACCCTGTTGCCAAGCAGGGACTGAGAATTTAGCAGGCATGGGCATCAACGTTTCAGAACGTCAGGCTGTCCAAAATCCAAATCTGAATCCAGATGTGAGTTTTGCAGTTGGCTTCTGTCTTTAATAATGATTTTGCAATGCCCTGATCTATAATAAGCTGGGGAAAAACAAAACCAAAACAACTGGATCTGAACATGCAAAAATTTGTTTGAAATCTGGATGGGAATGGTGCAGCTTGAACTCATCTCTCGTTTCAAGCAAAACATTCAGTTGTTTTGCATGATTTCAACCCCCAATTAGGCTATACTTGATGGCTTTGGCTGCGTTTTGTTCTAATGAACTCCAAAACTCAAAGTGAAATGCAGGGAGTGTGAAACACCACAAACCAGCCTGTGCATAAACTGATCCAGACCAATGGGATTCACACAACTCTGAATTTGGCCCACACTTTAACTATATGGATGTGTACAGCCAAAGAGAAGGGAGGCACTCAGCTTAATAGAATGTATTCACTCCCTTTTTGTCTCTCTGTAATTCCTACTATCCAGTCAAAACAAGTTGCTTTTAATATTTATCATTAGTCTGCCAGTTTCCTGAGGCAGTGAGAAAGCAGAATTTGGGAATAACAGCTCTGATTGGGCTTCAAACTGATTTATACTGCTAGTTGCTTCACTCTGAGAATTTTGCCCACAAATCACTGCCACCATGTTTCACTCGCACTAAGTGATGCTTTCCTCCTGGCAAGGGATGGGCTCGCCTCCACAATTCTCAACCAGTTTATCAATTTTACTGATCTGAAACCATGGGTGGCGGGTAGAAGAGACTTGGGGAGGCTAAGCCTCCTGAAATGGGGCAAGAAATGTCAGTGCACCTCCTCTTGGAGGCGCACTGGCCTGCTGCCTTTGGAGCGCTGCCACCAGAAACTCCTGAGAAATGGAGAGAACATTGACACCTGGAACATGGCCCCACCCATGCTCAGCCCATGCTCCACCCTGAGACCCTGCCCTCGCTTGGCTTCTTCCTGCCTCTGCTCTGCCTCTTCCCCCAAGGATGCCCCCACTGCCCACTGTTTGTTCCTCTCCCCTGCCATCGCATGCCCTTAAAGCAGGAGGGGACAGAAAGGAGCAACCATCCAGAGGGCACCTGGGTGGGGGGCTTGGGGAAAGAGGCAGAGAGGAGTGAGCAGTGGGTAAGGGGGCCTCAGAAGAGGGGCAGAGAGGAGCGGGTAGGGGGGACTCAAGGGAGGGGGCAGAGAGGAGCGAGTAGGGGGCGCCTTGGAGGACAAGGTGGAGGGGGGGAAAGAGGTGAAGTGGGGCGGGGCCTCAGGGGAAGAGGTGGAGCGGGGCCTCAGGACAGAATGGAGGGCAGGGCCATGATCTGGAAACTGGTGGAACCCCCACTTCCAGGGAGCTTCTGGCGCTCCTACCCAGTCTTCCCAAATGCAACAGTCACCCACCACCTATGTCTGGAACATTGAACATCGTTGACTGAAAAAACACAGTGTTTATGAGGATGGAATCTGCTAGTGGATTCTGATGTACAGTTGAGGATTTAGACTGTCAGAACTATAAGGAGATGTAGGGAGGCTCAACAGCAGCCATAAAAAAAGGCCCCTCAACACACAAGGACAAAATGATTATGATTTTCCAACATTTTTGGTAACCCAATAATGAAAACAAGCAGCCTTTGATCCTACAAGGAACCCCCTCCCCTCAACAAAGAAAAGGGGATTGGCTATAGCATCACTTATCCATACCTGAGGTTCTTCAGGGGAAAGAGAAGCAAGTCTTTTGTGCTATCTGAGGCAATCTATACAGTTGCTTGATCACTAGAGAAGGAAATAAAATTCAGGATAGGCAAAATTATGATGACTTTTACTTTTTAGTTGGACAGTTTGAGTTGATTTGCTATAAGTGCTAGATTTTAGAGGAAACATAACTGAGGCTGGAGATAAAGCAGTGGTTTAAATTGCTATTCTTCACATTATAGGCAGCTTAATTTAATAGCAACAACAGATTAATTTATATCGGTTTATTTGATTTTGTTGGATTGTTTGGAGAACAGTGATTACAAACTTGCTGAATAAGTTACTTTAAATATTCTTGAACTGTATACTCCACTGATGATGTTATATGTAAATGACAATATTCACTTTTAGATTATGAACTAGTCTGAGAATTATAATCTATTAATATGTACATTGCAACTTGAACTCAGGAGTGGAAGGTATTAGGTGAATGGTAGGGTCTGGCTCAATCCTGGTTGCAACCTACCTCCTCTCTAAAATAAAATAAAATTTTATTCAAATGAAATATACCCAGATTAGACTGTCCAACCATTACACTCAGATAAAGATGATTTTCCCCATCTGTACCTCATGCACAGTGATTTCAAATTACATAGTTCTCTCCATCTTCCCTAAATGAAGCCACAATTAGTTTTTCAAAAAGAGTTGTCAGCTCATATGCCTCTTACAAACCAATATCACTCTTGAATGTGGATAGTAAAATCCTAGCCAAGGCATATACAAACAACCTAGCACCTTTTCTACCATCCATTATCCATGCTGACCAGTAAGGGTATAGCCATCAGACAGATGCCAACAATAACATAAGGAGATTATTAAATATTATTCATTACCATCAATGGAACAAAATAGAAGCCTAATTCTTAGTTTTGATTCCAGGAAAATACTTGATAGGGCCCCAAGAGATTTTTGTTCTCTACTTGAGAAGCCTTTAATTTTGGCTCTCAGTTTAGATCATGGTTACAAATGTTTTTCCAACAATCTATAGCTGTGATGATAACTTAAAATCCCTCCCCCCTCTCCTTTTGATTTATGAAGAGGAATGAGGCAACAGTGCCCCTTCCCTCTCCCCACCCCCATAAATGTCATTATAATTGAATCTCTAGCCGTGCTAATGAAATCACATGTGACTATACTGAGAATTAAGAAGGGAAACCATGAATAGCAGATCACATTCTTTGAGATGATCTTTGAATTATCTGAGTTCTTCCCAAAACACTTCCTGCAATACAATGGAAGGGTCAGGCTTCAAAAATCAATTCACCATAAATCAATGGCCACTACCATAGCTCCATTATAGATCAGTGAATTACTTGTTCAAATGGATTTGAAATCTTTTGGAGTAATGACTCCAGTAGAATTATGTTCTATTTTTCAAGAAAATAAGCCAACCCTATTAAAGAAAAATATAACTGAATGTAGCCATCTGGCAAAATCTCTCTCAAATATTTGGTTTTACTTCTTTTCAAGCTTAAGCAGTTTTTTCTTAACTTCTGCTCCTCCACTTAAAAAAAAATCATAGATAAAGCCATGAAACATTGTGCATAGAAAACGATTTTAAAAAACCCAAATACCTAGAATTAGGCATGGTTTACACTAGAAAATTAAGTCATCTTAATATGTTGCCTCATGGGTGTGAAAAATCCACATCCCTGAGAGACATAGCCATGCTGACCTAACCCCCAGCGTAGACAGCACTAGGTTGATGGAAGAATTCTTCTGTTGCTCTAGCTACCGCCTCTCAGGGAGGTGGATTACCTATCCCAATGGGAGAACCCCTCCTGTCAGCATAGGTAGCGTCTTCCCTGTAGCACGACAGCAATACAGCTGCAACTGTGCACCACTGTAACATTTCAAGTGTAGAAAGGCCCTTAACGTTTTTTAAAGGAACAACCTCTTTTTAAAATCTAGTCAGTTTAAAAAAAACTAGTCAAGGCCATTTCAGGTGCTCCCACCTGCCCTTTGCCTCCTATCCCCTCACCAATTTTTGTAATTTTATTATCTTGGTTTCCTCTTTTAAAATAAAATTCACCTGTTGATGTGTGGAAGACCAACCTAAACAACATGCAAAATTGTTTAAGGGCATGATCCTGCAGACACAAATTCAATATGGCTACTCACTTGAATGAAGTGACTCATGAGCTTGAGTGTTTGCAGTCCTGGGTCATCACTGACTACAGGTTATACCTGGGAACCATGAAACTAAGTATACACAGAGTGGTATCAAAGTGCACAAAGTACATACATTGAATAAAACAGAGGAAAAAAAGTTAATTTCTTTCATTTACAGTAATCTTAGGTGTTAGTTCTAATAATAGTAAAATATTCAGACAGAAACGTGAATTTTATGCTGCTGGTGCCCTTCAAACTACTGTCATTAAAAAAGAAAAGGCTTAACTCTTCTCAACTGGCTGTTGTGCAGTTACGTAACATTCTTATGAACAATATGAGAATGGCAACATTTTGCCTCTCACAAACACAAGGGCCAGATTTGGTGCACCATAGAGGAACATATCCTCTGTACTATTCCATAAGCATTATACTTCTTGTATTGAGTGACCATTTGAACTGCTAGCAGCAGCAGCCATTTGCAAACCTGGCATAGATTCAGGAACATAATCAATTATCTTTGGGAACTCATGGACAATGAGTGAGGTCCCAGATGACTAGAGACAGGCAAATATAGTACCTATCTTTAAAAGGTGGAACAAAGAGGACCAAGGAAATTATTGACCAGTCAGCCTAACTTTCATACCTGGAAAGATACTAGAACAAATTATTAAACAATAAATTCTGAAAGCACCTGCAGGATAATAGGAAGATAAGGAATAGCCAGTACGGATTTGTCAAGAAGAAATCAGGCCAAACCAGCCTAATTTCCTTCTTTGACAGGGTTCCTTCATTAATTGTTAAGAATCAAAAAAACTGAATGTAAAAGGTTTCAGATATAAAACCAATTTTATTATACTGAAACTAAGAGGAATCTATTTTTATTGGTAAAAATCACAGTGTCACAGTCCAAGGCAACTGCACCTGGATTTCCCCTCAGTGGCCCAGCAAGGGCACCCATTCCCTGGCTTTCAGCTCCCCAGCAATTGCAGTGGAGACCCATGTCTCACTCCTTTCTGACTGGAGTCTTTCCAGACCCCACAGTTCTCTGCCTTCACTGTGTTATTCCCAGCAGAGACAGGCTGCTCAAGGAGGCTTGCTTGCTTTCTCTTCAGAGATGGTTAACAGCGTGACTGCCCATGGTTATAGATAACACACAGCTCTTTTTATGCAAGCCTATTTGTAAGGTAAAAATACCACACGGAAAAATTATTAAAAGCAATAAAAGAACTTACACGCATGCTAATAAGCTTACCAGAGATCACCCCAACTCTAACATGAGCAGTGGCCTGAGCAGGGCTGCAAAACTCCACACAGGGGGTTTCTTCTATGTTCACAAGTTCCTAGCAGCCTCAGCTCAGAACTAGCACCCAGTCTTATGGATGTCAGTAGGCCTAGTCCTTCCAACCCTTCTCTAAGGATTGGGGCCTCCGTGACCAGGGGTACTCTCCATTGGCTGGATTGGGAAGAAGGCCCCAAGTCAGTTTAAAACCAGGCTATTTATCCAAAAATCCTTTTTTTGTTGGTCATTGAAGAATACAATTTGAACTAGTATATGCCTACATCTCTGGGGAAGAGGGTGGCTTTATAGGGCTGATAACAGCGTACGTACAGTACCATCCACCTCCTGCTAGAGAAGGTACATAAAATTCCACAATAGCACATATGCAATTGCATTTTTAATACAATGACTCCAAAGGTATTAAACCCAATTCAGTAAAGTTTATCTTAATTCCATAAGGTTTGTCCAGGATATTGTTAGTCTGTCATAGGATGATCTGACATATTGTAGGAGACATGGTTCCTTAAATTGGAACAGCTAAATTTAGAGTACTATGAGTATACTGTATAATTCCACTAACAGAACTCTTCATGAAAAACGAATTCTATAACAGTATGTTTCTACAGCAATGACAGTATCTTTATCTACAGAAGCAACCTTCTTAGTGCAGTTCTGGAGTTAACCTAACTGTACAGACATATATCAATGAGGGGCCAGAGGAATGTTAATCTTAATAGAACATAATAAGCAGGGGATATTAAATCTGTGGATGCAACATTCACATGGACACACCGCTGGTTTGAGCAGAGCTTCAAAGAAAAAGGTTTGCTCTCATCGATAAGGTGAGGGGAGCAGACAATTTCCCCTTGAAAGCCTGTCTAAGTGGTCTGTTTAGTGGTGGCTCCCGGCAGACAGGAGCAACTCGTGATGTAAAGCCTTACTCACATCACTGTCGGAAAGAGGAAGGTAAAAGAACAAAGACAGGGGAGGCAGACGGAAGCAATTTTTATTAAAGGATTTAATTTTTTTTACAAATAGGAACACTGTGGGAAAATAGTCTGATGTAGCAAAATAATCTGGTTGTACTTACCATCCCAAAATGTATATTAGTTGCCAGGATCAGATGGCAATTTATATTCTATTTAACAATTCCAGCGAAATTAGGAATCCAGGGCAGGCATTTTTAAGGAATTATTGCATTTTTTTTGCCCTTACATTACTACCCAAAGGGTGCAGTCACCATCGGAGAGACATCCCTCATGGCCCTAGTTTCTGTTTTAGTATCGTAATTGTTACACCAGGTTTTACCAAGAAGGTAAATCATACTAATATCCAGCTCTTACAAACAGAATCTCATCTGTTTTTTTACAAGTGTGTTGCTGGCATTTTGTCAAGAACAGACTTGCACAAACCACAATGTTTTGATGAGGACATAAAGATTAAAAATTGGTTTCTGTGGCTCAATGCAGAGTTGACATTCAGGAGGAGGGTGGAGAAAAGAAGAAGCCAAGGATATAATTGATGTAAACTAACCAACACTTTGTTTAATTATCCTCTAAGTAATTACCCGCCAACCCCCCTGCCCACAACTCTTTCTTAAAACAGTTCACAATAAAACCTCAAGACACATTTACACCTGGCCACAGACATTTCAAGGAAGCTGGTGTTTTCCAGCTCCCAATAAGCCATTAGGGATGCTTCCCACCCACACCTCAATAGGCAGGTCAGCTCCTTTGACAGAAACTGTCAAAAGACCTGGGCTTTCTTACACAGGGTATTTACACTAGGCTTTTTTACTACAAATTTTCCACTGGCACTAAAAAATTATGGGTGAGCTACTGTAGATAGTGCCCCAGGCAATTCCAACACCATATAATCTACTCCTGCTAAGAACATATTTGCATGAGATGGTTCTTAAAATGACCTGGCACCCTGTGTGCAATAACCTTTCTCCCTGTTGCTACCACAGGTGGAGATACACAGGTTTTAATGGTAATGGGAAATTTTAGAGAAATAAGGTAAGTGTAGGCCGGGCCTCAATGGTAGGGAGCTGGGAATCTTCCGTTTGTTTTGGCTCTGAACACAAGCCCAGCGCAGATTGAGATATTTGCATTCACCATAGCAGGGAATACTCATGTGATCATTCGCAGAACACAGTAGGCATGTTTTGGTATGACTGCTGCATCAGTTATATGGTTTAAGAGCAGCCCATCGTACAGAGCTTTTTTGCCTGAGAACTTTATTTTGGAACAGGTTGTTGTAAATGAGTGAGTGAAGATGGAGTGTTGTCTGGGAGCTCTCTTGGTCTGTGAGACTACTCTGGTTAATACAGAATGAAAGTCTTCAAAATATCTTATGGACCTGGCTAGACCATCTCTGGTTATATAACCACCATCAAAGTCTTGTCTACACTAGGGAATTTAAATGAATTTCCACTGTTGCTAACCCAAGTTTAGCTGCACCAGTGCCTAATGTTTGATGGGATATTACTATCTTAAATAATGTTGCAAGAGGCTGGCATCCTATTGGCCATGCTGTTCACCCAGTTTAGTGTCAGGAATGGCCTGATTTGAGCAGCGAGGCAGCACTTAACAAGCCACCTGTTCTCTGGTCTCATGCCCTTTGTTCTTAGGCCCCATGGAAGGGCTAAAGGAAGGTCAGGTTACCCCAGTTATGCTGATATGGATCTTAATAGCATCTGCACTCTGCAGCTGCTGAGCAGCTGCATCACCTCCTTCTCCCTCTTACTCCTGCTGAGCAGCTGTATAGCAGGTGTGAACATCCAGTTACTTAGGCTGAGCATGACGAGGATGAGGAGCTGCTGAGCAGGTGCCACTTATGACCTGACTGGGGCTCATACACTCCCTGACCTCAAAGGGATGAGCTCTCTGCCTCTGACTGCAGAGATTGGGACAAACTGGGTAGGAGAAGAGGTGGACTGGAGCATGGGAGAGAGATGGGGATGATGACTAGAAGGAAAGAGCAAGAAAGGAGGAATAAACAGAAGGAATGGGAAAGAAAGAGAATTGAATACAGGGCGATATTCAGCAAGGGGAATAATTATTTGGAGGGGAAAAATACATTGGAAAAAGACCTAAAAAAGGAGGGAGCCCAACAGGGAGAGAAAAAGTTAGTCAAGAAAGATAAAGAGCATGAACAAAAGCAAGAAAAACAAAGTAGATTTGTTTTTTTATCTTATATAAAACTGCTGCCAGATAATATATTCATCAATAATGATATACACATATAAGCATGTGTGCAATGTGAAGATGACAGGTTATGTGCCAAAGAATCTTATGTCGGCTGTATGCCAGTTACCAGGGAAACGCAAAGGATACGCAGCCAGCAGCTTTCCAGAGGGGAAAGGGAAGTTATTTAGGCAAACTGGGTGGAAGCTTTGGAGGGGAATGGAAGCAAAGTCCCATGCTAATCTGGTGAATGGACTGAAGGGCTGAGTGTGCTGCTGAAAGGCTCAGTTGTCTTTCTGTGTGTGAACAAATAGTGGGGTCAAATGGCAGATCTGACTGCTGATGCTACAACAGGATAGAATCTCCAGTTCTCAAGACATGTTGTGGGTAAGAGAAACCTAGTTTCTCATTTTGTTTGGACCATTGTTACCCTTTAGAATTCAACATCATTTTAGTTTGAATTTCACCTTAATTTAGCTTTAGGAAGGCAGTGTGACTTAGTGGCTAGAACACTGGACTAGGATTTAGGAAACTTGGATTTATTCCTAACTCTGCCACAGGCCTGCCAGGTGGCCTTGGAGAAGCCATTTCACTGGTCCATGCCTCAGTTTCCCCATCTGTAAAATGGGGATAATGATATGATCCTTCTTGCAGAGTCTGAGTGATTACTCTATATCTTGTCCCAAGTCCAAAATATTCTGCCTGCAGCCCCGTATACTTAAAAGTTTCCAGTGACATGTAGTTCTGGTGCTCTCTGTTCTTTTCCTCCCTGAGCAGTAGATAACCTTCTATTTGTACTCACCTTTAGAGCCAGAAGTGTTGCTCATCCCAGGAGGTGGATATTGCTATGTTAAATGAGATTTTCCCTAATAGTTGGAGGCATTCTCAGGTTCACGTCAAATTGCAGATGGGAATAATGTGGAGAGTCTTTTAAAGAGATTAAAGCTCATCTTAAAGAATATTTTTTTTAATTAAAAAGTTATAGATGACTTCCAGACATCCTACTGGAAGAAGTAATTATATATATTTGGCTTGATTTTCAAAGGTACCAAGAATCACAGCTCCCACTGAAATCAATGTAAACAGTGGGTATTCAACATCTTTGAAAATCAAGCCAAAATTGCCTTTAGACTGTAAGCTCCTTAGGGCAGGGACTTGTTACTGGTTTGGCAAACCTATTCTTTTGCAGAGCACCTTTGCCCAGATAGCACTATATGAGTAATAATCATAATAATAGAGAACAGATTTGTGCTGGAAGTTAGGAACATTTGATGTGGTTCTACAGTCTTTGTATTACACATTATTTTTTAACAAAAATAAACTTTCAATTTATAAGCAATATACAAAGTGAAGCATGAACAAACAAACCTGTCTGAAAACAATTTGAAAACAGGAAGGTGTTTGCCTGCTCACACACAACTTGGATACTTTCCCATCATTCCCTATTTTAGTATTTTGAAATAATTTGAATCAAATGCTTCCAATTGGAAATCTCAGGGAACAAGCAGACTAAGAAGAATGTGTTTATTTGTAGTTGTTCTTGGAGCACTGAATCACAATGCTAAGTGATGGGGGGACATTGCTGATACATGCGTGTACACATGCGAGTGTGGATACACTCACTCTGTCACAGATCCACAGGATCGGTGCTACACCCACAGCTTTAGAACAATCTCTTGGAGGAACGCCTTCAATGTGCTAGACCCCCAGGGGGACTCACTCTTCCTTCAGAGTGGGCCATATGGCTTCTCCGCTTCCTAAGGCCTCTGGGGCAACAGCACTCCTGCTTTATATCGTGAGCTCTGGTCAGAGAGTCCAGTTGACATAGACTCCTGACAGAAACTTGTACGCTCTTCAAAGAGTAATGCAGCTCACCAGGCATTTGCAGTACCCCTCAAATGGTGTTGTCCAAACAGTAGGGTTATTAGTGAGCTGCAACACAGCATAGGAAGTCCTTAGGTTAGGATAGAGAAACTAAGGATAAAGCATAATCCAAGTCCATTCTGATTAGCCCAGAGCCCCAGCCAAGCTGCAGTGAACTCCAAGTTCAGGCCCTGTCTTTCTCTCAGGTTGACCTCTTTGGTCTGTTCCCAAGTGAGATCCCCAATTTCTTCCAGCAGCCAATTCTTAGCCCCCCACACTCCCACCTTCCCAGTCCTTTGCTCTTGAGCTGGAGAATTTTGCTCAGCTTCCTTGCTGAGAGGTGGGGAATTCCATCTCCCTCTAGGCCATTGGTTGGTACGTGTCAATATCCTGGTGACTGGATTTGCCATGGTCTTCTCAGATTCTCCACTGATATGGGGTTGGCACTCAGCCATTCAAGCTCAGACAGCTAGGCAACATTCATACCTATGTCTCTTAGGGCTGGCCTACACTGAAAACTTACACCAGCATAGCTACATCTCCCAAGAGTGTGAAAAATGCACACCCTTGAGAGATGTATCTATGCTGACCTAATCCCCAGTGTTAGGTGGAAGAATTCTTCTGTCGTCCTAGCTATTGTCTCTCAGAGAGGTGCATTAAAGACAGCAATGGGAGAACCCCTCCTGTCACTGTAGCAAGTGCATGGGCAGCGGGTGAACCACGCCTTCGGGGAGGCTAGCCCTCTGGCCTCGCCCCTTTCACCCAAGGCCCCACACCCGAACCCCTTCTTCCCTCCACAGCTGGAGCCCCAAGTGGCCTGAGCTGGGCCAGCCAGCCCTATATTTGCATGACCCAGCTGGCCCGATCTCCGAGCTGCTGGCCTGACCCCTGGGCTGGCCCAAGCACCAGCCCAAGCCGCCCATGGCTACTGGCTGAGTTCCAGAGGCTGCAGCTGGAGCCGAGTCCCTGCTAGCTTCAGGGCGGGGCCACAGCCTTGGGCAGTGAAGGCTTAGCCTTCCCTGGCCTATGAAACCTGCCGCCCCTGAGTAAGTGTCCACGCTGAAGTACTAGAGCTGTGCTGCTGTAGCAGTTTAAGTGTAGATATACCCTAAGCTTGCCCTCAGAGCACAGAGTCCTTTTCCCCCTACTGGGTTTCCGTGCAAAATATAGGAAAAACTAAGGCATACAGAGAGCGACATAAAAATGTTACAGAAAATTCCCACTTTGTCACACACCCCCAGCAGAAGTCACAACACTCCTTCAAATACACATATAATCCCCCTGCCTTCCATGTAGTCTTCTTGGTGATGGCTGTAACTACAAGATGACTCACTTTGACTGGGAGGCACTGGAGCCCCCGGTATCGAATTCATAGGGTGTCATCATCACTGTATTTCCTGGTCTTGCTTCAAGGATCCTGGATCAATACAGTAACAGGGTGCCTTCAGTCAGCCTAAGCCCTAAACCATAACTCAGCATGGCGTCTCGTAGGTAAATTAACAAATCAACTTAATAATACACCTTCTCAGCAGAATTATGTATCAAATATTACAGAAACAACATTCACGGTTTATAAACATCAGGAACAAGGAAAGGAATCTGGATTAAATTGAGCATAAACCAGACATCTCTAGAGAATGACATACTCCTAACAAAGAGTACTTTCTAGGCATCCCTCTTCCAGCATCTACCATTCAAATCCTGCTGTTAAGTAATGCACGTTGGTCCGGTGACTAATACATCAGGTTGGGAGTCAAAAGACAGGGGTTCTATTCACAGATCTGCTGGTAATTCCCTGGGTGACTTTGGCTAAGTTACTTACAACTTGATTTTTGGAGGTGCTAAGCTCTGATGAAAGCCAAAGGGAGCTGCAAGTAGTCATTGCCTTTTAAACATTGTCCACTTCCTTCTCTGTGCCTCACTCTCCCCATCTGTTCCTCATCTGTAAAATGGGGCTAATGATGCCCACCTTTGAAAGTTCTTTGAGATCTATTGATGCAGGGTGCTAGATAAGTACTAAGTATTATATTATTGTAAAACTTGTGCAGTCCCAGAATTAATACCACATGACTCCGGGTGCTGGCTATGTCATCAGATGGCAATGTGAAATCCCTTAGACTGTTATTTATTCAGAAGATTATAATTATGAAATATGAAAAAAACCCTCAGCCTAATAAGTATCAGGCCCTTCAAGAATGGACATTAAATACCATTTTCCAGGTAACAGATGATAGGAATCACAATGTTACGACATACACTTATTTTAATGATCCTGGTCAAAAGGGCTGTCTACAATATTTATTTATTTATTAATTTTTAGTTAAGTAGACAATATAAATCTACCCTTGGCTTTCATAAAAAGCCCTCTTGCTACATTCTATTTAGTTTAAATTGGCATGTATGTGATTCAACCTGGAAAGCCCAGCCAAATCCAATTAATGTCATTGAAACTCCAGGAGTACACATGTATGTTTTCAGTTTAAAAATGGAGTAAAAAAAAATCCATAAGGCCTAAATTTGGATTTTTTCCTATTTTCCATTTGGAGGAGGGGAAAGGAGGGAAGGGAGTAATCATAATAATAATAAAAATGTCATGGAAGTAGAAAAATCAGCCCATCAAGCCCATTTTGCTTGGCAGGTTGCTTTTCCTCTTTTGCTACAAAATACTTGATTCCCCAGTTTTTTTTAGATTTCCAAAAAAAAAAACCAGCTGGAATTCTAGTGGACTCGGTTGTTACTTGCAAAATTTGGGGTAACTCCCCCTCCCCTTTTACTCGCAAAACTTGGTTTTCGATTTACAGATAGAGATCCTGATGGCTTATTTGTTATATCCCCATCCCCGTCATTGGGCCTATGCAAGTCACTAGCAGATGAACTGTAAATTAACTTCAGCTAGAAGCCAAAAGAAAACATGCCGTTTCTATCTCTTGGCTCTTTCATCTACGGTAATTCCACATGTTTCTCCAAGTCACAGACTCCTCCCTGAGGGAATCACCTCTCCTTTCATTATGAATTAGGCATTACTGGAACTCCAATAGTCTGGAGAGAGACTGGTGGAGGTAACTCCCCTCCATTTCTAAAATGGTTAGTTTGATAGCCACAGGCTGACTGCAGTAAAGAATGGAGCTAATTTTGCTCACAAAAGCTTTTGTAGCTTATTACAGAAAAAAAAAGGTTCTTTAAAAATATTCCTGAAATATGAGTGTTTTGCAGAGGTTGCCACAGAAACATGTAGAGCTTATAATCCAAAATAGGATGTCTAGACAAACTCCTACTGTCTGACCTTTTATGTATTTCCTAATACAACCAATCTTGCCAAGCAAATTGGTGACTAAGCAGCAATTCACTTTACACTGTGTCATAAAGGCCTGACAAGGCCCAGGTCACAGTTATAAATTTCAGTCTGGCTACTTCAGCAACTCTCAGCTTCCTTTACCAACACAACTCCCATGTGGTTTCTGGGCTGTGATGTGTGCTCTGGATCATCATGAAGTAATTTTGGGGCTGTAAAATCCAAAAACCACAGCTCTGCTGAAAAACAGAGAGCACTTTCATCCAGTAGGACCCCAGAGTTTACATAAAACCGTAAAAGGAAGACTGGAGAAAGCCTCTGGTGAAAACAAAATAAAAGGCAGTGACGTTAAGGCCTAGAGCAGCCGTCTATTTCTGGGGGGCTCATAGCTGGCATCCCTGCCACTAAACATATTAACTACTAACCCCAGTGAAGTTAATAGCACCAACACATGCTAATCACACCCTGATTCACAACCTTCTTTCTACACCGGGCTCCCCTCACCTCCTGCCAGGAAAAGTTTGTTTATTTGTGTATTAGAAGTTGCCTTGTACAAAATTAGCTGTTTCCAATTGTTGTTTCACCACAGAAAATTGAGACACTGCTCTTAAATACTGTACCATTCAGACTGCTCAGGTTCTTATGTGCAGAGAATCAGAAAAATGGCTTTAAAAAAGGACAAAAGCCAACATTAGGGCCCCTGTATTTAAAAAATAATATTCAAAGCCCATAAATGTGAAGAGATTTTACACATTTTTTTCCCCCAAAGTAGGAACAAAAGCTAATTTTTCTACTTTGTTCCAGAGACAAAGTAAAAAATTGGAGCTTAGTTTGGGGTCAGACTAAAAGTGAACAGTGGATCAGACACTCAGCTAGAACAAATATTGTTGGTCCCAGCTGCAGTGACATGGTTAGTAAAGGGAAATTGTGGAGAAGGCTCTCAGATAGTACACTGATTGGAGTGGGGCATATGTAAGTTCCTAGATAGTGAGAAAGAGAGACAAAAGGAAGAGATATATTGCAGGAGGGAAATGAAATGGAAGAGCAGGAACATGGAAGAAAAGAAAGGGAACCTCGTTAATATTTGTACAGCACTTTCAATATGTAAAATATAACTCTGCTAAGTATTAATGACTGTTAATATCTGGCCACTGCATATGAATTGCATTTGCAAAAGAGGCATATTGGATTTTATATATATTTTCTGTGAAATTTAATTTTCCATACTATATTCAGCCAGGAAAGAGGGAGCTTCCCATGGGTGACGTGCTCATTAACATGCTAACAGAAACACTTCCAAGGAGGATGTGTGCTCTGATGCACAGAGGGAGGAGAGGACCCTGTGAAAGGCTCTAAGGGGCTGACCTTTCATTTTTTGAGCTACTTGTTTTGTTTTTATGTACAAGATCTGTTTCCCTCTTTAAAAATTCACCCCTTAGTTCAAAGAAATGGGAAGAAGATCTTCAAAATGCTCAGATATGAATTCATGCCAGTTAGAAGAAGGAAATTAAAAGAGTGCATTTTAAAAAAATAGTGCACCAGACCTAATCAAACATATTGTGCCTTTGAAAGATAATTGTACTTTTCATTTGGGATTTTAGAGGTGTCTTTCACTTTTTTGGTGGTTATCAAATGAACATTATGCTCTATTTATATGAGAATGTTCTAGTGGATAAGACACTGGACAAGGAGCCAGGAGATCTGGATTCTATTTCCAACCCTACTACCAACATGCTGTGTGACCTTAGGCAGATCACTTCACCTCCCTCTGCCTCTGTTTCTCCTCCCAGCCTTTGTCTGTCTTGTCTGTTTAATTTGTAAGCTCTTCAGAGGTGGAACTTGTCACTTGCTGTGTGTTTGTACAATGTGCATGGGGCCCCAGTAGTGGGGTCTCTAGGTGCTAACACAAAACAAAATAATAATCAGCCTGACCTGGTGAAGTTTGACAAACGGTATGAGCTAAAGAGAACATGGTCTTAGGAAACACTATCTACAGGCAGAGCCAGCAGCAACACCTATAATAAAAATAAACCAAACCAAAATAGTACTCACCAAGCATCTGAGTTGTGTGATCCATCAGCAAAATATAGGATATAGGATATTTTCTGGGGTCATTGGGATTATGTGGTATAGAAGACATGCTTAGATTTGGCTTTAGCATTTTATAAATCTCAGTGGTATAGAAACTCAAAGGGAAAGAGTACCGTGAATTTGGCTTAATTTAAAGAAAATATCTAAAAGTTTGTGGTGCAAGATTCGCTCAAACACCTCATATTCGAAATGGTCCTTTTGTGGACTTCTCCCTAGAAACTCCCTGACAGCATTTTGCCATTGTAACTCGCTGGTCAGGATGCATTCTGTGTACCCCTCTTTGCCTGAACCACACAGGAAGTTACAGCTGGCTCTTCAGCTGTAGAGATTCATGCTATTAGCTCTAGATAGCCTTGGTTCAGTCCCCAGAGCTGGCAAAGCTGACACACTAGGGTCAATGAACTTTAGCCTGAAGTTGGTGTGGGAGACAAAGAGTACGGATGGGATGGCCAATTGCCCTGAAGGCATTTTCCAGGAGTCTCATGGCCACAGTAAGTGCAGTGGTGAATTTTAGTTTAAATCAGAGTACAGACTCAACCTAGCATCAATACTGCAAAACTACGCAGAAGCAGCTTTGCTCAATTGCATGTTTCTCCACAGGGGAAAGAGAAACGGAATGCTTTTGGAGGTGGTGTTTCCTCTGAAACCTTCTCTCTTACCCCCCCCTGCACGAGAGCTGACAGTTTGGGGGAATGTGTGTGTGTGTGTGTGTGTGTGTGTGTGTGTGTGTGGAGTGAGGGGAGAGATAGTTGTTCCCCCTAACTTTAAGCAAAATTATGCCAGGGATATGGTTAGATTTCACGGAGATGATTGTGGCATAAATACAATAACTCTCTATGAGTGAAAACAGCAGGGATACCATACTGATTCCAATCAATTTCATCACCACCTCTCCCCTGAAACACTTATGGCTGACCGTGGACATTCTCTAATGCTTGCCTATAGAGGTGTATGATGCTGGATTGCAATCTATCACCAATGGTCTTTTATCCAGTTAGAACACTCACCGCCACTCTATCTTTTCCCTGATAGTAGTTCATAGAACAGTCCAATCAGTGAATAGTCATGTTGCAATATTCCTTTGGAAAATATATACAAGGGAGCCAGAAAATGTTAAACTTGTGGGTTTGGATATCTCCAAACTTTACCAAGTACCATGAGGGCCAACGAATCTGTGTCTTTGAGGCCACTCTGTTTTGATTTATTTTCATTACAACAACAACAAAACAGAGAATACAATCAGGGTAAATTCCTCCGTATGTATTACTGCAGAAAGCATAAAAGGTACCCAGACTTATGTACAGAGAGGGTTTTCACATGTTAGCCTTTTAACATAATGACTAGGCAGGTGGCCAGCAGGAACTACTGACACCATTAACAAATTATGAAGGTAGCCAGTCTATATAACCTTAGTTTCCCGTCACTGTTAACCTTGTCCTTCCTCTTCCACTCCCTCCACTTGCTTATCACACCAACATGTTGCATGTGTTAATTTTGATTACCAGCTCTTTGGGGGAGGTGTGTGTGCGTGTGTTTATATGGCAGGGCCTTAATGTGATTGAGGCCTCATTCATCTTCATATACACAGCAAACCAAACCAGGTTCATATTCTGGGTTCAGTTATTTACGTGGCAGATAACAGTCTCTCGCTGCTTGGATAATGCATTTTCCACATGCACAGACAGCTCTTATGTCTCAGACTTTGTGGAGGACAAAAGACCCAACACACCCATATTACTAAATTGCATTAATGCTGCTTTGGACTGTCATTCCATTGTACAGTGATGGGTTCAATCTTGTTCAGTCAGCCAACCCTAACTGCATCACAGAAATAAAAGCGAGCTCCAGATTGACTGGAACCCAGAATTCTTTTGAAGACATTAATGTTAATACAAAACAGATTAATAACCAAAACAGGGGCTGGAACTGTGACCTCTGGAATTCCTCAGAGCTGTCTGAATGTACAGCATCTCTGGTCCTGTGTGCACCCCCCCTTGCCTGAGTGACAGCTAACTGAAGGCAGCAAGGGGGAAGTGAACTTCGAAGTGCACACATGCACAGAGTTGCAGAAGAAAACTCGTCCTTTTGCTATTAAATGCAGAGTTTAATGGCTGTGACTGTTCTGCACACTCAGGCCATTCAGAACTTCACAACTGTGGGGGTAAAGTCTAAGTCCCCTTTCTCCAAATCACAGGGTTCTGTACTTTGAGTTAAAGGAGAATCTTTTTTTGTTTGTTTTCTAGGTGTTAGTAATATAGGGCCTATATAACTTGGTTGAAATGGTTCCAATGCTCTCCAATAGAGGGCAATAGTACGTATACATACATACACACACACACGCACGCATGCACGACAGTATCATGAAAAGGAACAGTCCTGAGGGTTACACGGAAATTACTGAAGATGACAATCACAGAATACCCCCACTCTCTTTGAAATATCAAACATAAGCCTCTTTGCTTCAAAAATTGTGAAAATCCACCTCTCAAATCTATGTCATCCTCATCTACGTCCTACAGCCATTACACTAACAAACCAACAACAGAATCATTATGTTTTACAAGTCAACTTGCAGGAGAGGAAATCTATTTAATCTCTGGCCTTTTTGTGTATATAAACTCAGGACGTTTATCATCACTTCATAATGACACTAATATCTCTTTAATGGATGCTTTGCCCAAAAACTTACTTATATTACTGCCATTTTTGCTGAGGCAGATTTAAGGGGCTGATAGTTTAAACATTTGAGTTAAAGCAAGAAAATGGAAGTTTAACAATGGACAGATTTTGCACTTGGGTAATTCCATTGCGGCTTTGGTTTGAAAAGAGAAAAGAAATGGCAACTTTGACTTACTTGCTTGTGTTAGAATAGAGTTTAATCAATTTTGATCTTTAGAAACAATCTGTAAACTAATTGATTTAATTAAGATGGTGCATGGCATTTTTTTCTATGCAATAGCTACTTTTTAATATCATTTATGATTTATTGTTTGTAATACAGCAGCACCCAGAAATCTCAGAACCCGGTTGCACTAGGTTCTGTACAGCGGTAATCAAGAGCAGGACAAGCCTGCCTGCTGAGAAAACTGGGTGTTAAAAACAGCTAAACCCCCCCCCCCCCCCCCGACCCTCACTGTGTTTGTCAAGTGAAGAGAACTCTTGTTGCATGGCAAAATCGGAGGAAGCAATGACCATAAGAAATCAATTTGTTTGAAAAAAAAGACCAAACCAGGAGTGAAATCCTCAGACCTGCTCTAGAAGCCTGAACTCCTACCAGCATTGACATTGCAGAGAGAGCCATAAGGAAGCCTGCCTGGCTTCTGAGATCCCATAGGAAGCCCTAACATAAGGTGCATGCCAGGTTGCGGATAGGGGAAGGAGTGGTGTGTTGGGAGAGGTCCACAGCAACAACGCTGCAGCGATTCTGGGCATCACTGTGGCCCATCGCACAGCTTAGGGAGGCTGCTGGAATTTGGACAGCCCCCAGGGCTGTCTAACTTAAGCCCCCAGAGCAGTTCAGGATCCGAAGATACAAAGATGGCTTAAAGCCACCATACCCCACCTCCTCCCATCAGGCGCTGAGTTTCATCTCACTCCAGTTGAAAGAATCTAGAGAGGTCTGCAGTCAGCACACAGACTGAGACTTATGTCTGTACAGTGCTGAGCACACTGTCAGAACATCATAATCACCAGAAGGCTCAGACATGTGAAAGGCATGTAAGCCTCGTTCGTATTTCACTTGCACCAGTTTTAGATGGATGTGACTCTCATTGATTTCCCCAGTGCAACCGGGAGCTGACTTGGGCACTACAGCTGAAACCATGGCACCAGCACTATGCACAGCAACATCAATTTTTCCCTTTCCAGTTCCTTATTTTATATTTTAAACAAAGGAGCTGCCCTGGATCATTTTCACACCACCTTGCTTAGTCTCTTAAAGTATGTTCCTCTTTATGGATGAGTAGTTGCTCAGACTCTGATTTCTGGAATCTCCCCAAGATGTTATTTCAGAGCCGTCCAAAATGGTCACAGCAAAAACCTGAAACTATGTGACGCTTGGTTTCAGTTACAAAACTCAGCTCATACCCACTAAAAGTTTCAGTGAGGCTCAGGAACTGCAAGGGTAACCGGGCCAACACGCAATTTGCTCAGATCTGGAACTCAAAGCAAATGTCAGGGAACATGAAAGAGAGTGTATGCAGCCAAAGTATAGAAAATGTTTGCATGAACCACTGTATACTAAAGCAAGAGTTTCATGTTGATTTTGCTGTTTCTTCAGTTAGGCTGCCTGCAACATATTGCTTTATTATGTGTAATTTTGTGCTGCTATAAACGATTCTACCCTTTTCCAGAGGCTTCATTCTCTCATTTACTGACCTGTCAGACTTTCTCTTTGTACCCTTCCGACTCTCATCTCTGATCTGGTTTAAAGGGTTTATTTAGTCCCAGCTGATTTTTCATTGCCCTGTAGTTCTTTGGTTAAAGTCAAGGCACCCGATTCTGTGCTGTTTTATTCCTGTGAACCAACTCCACTGGCTTCAGTGAAGTTACTCCTGAATTACAGTCTTGTAAGTAAGAGACCTAGGCCCGAGATATCAAAATAAAATCATAGAGCTCAAATTGCTTCATAAAATAGTATCCATATTTTACAGGTAAGGAAATGAAGAAGGCACAAAGAAGTGAAGTGACTTGCTCACGATAACACAGGGTTCAAAAATCCCTCATTTGCCCATGTTGTCAGGGGTTCAAACTTCCTCTGTTCACGTTTATTTCAACAACACTTCTGCTAATTTCTTTGTTATGCCTCTTGCACTGGCATCAGACACCAGAGAAATTTCCCCTAAGTAACCACTGTATAATTTTAGATTAAGCTTTGTAATTCTTTTCTCTTATTTCCCTCCAAGTCACACTTTACCTCTTTCACTGCTTACTATTATTTCCTGTCTGTTCATTCTTTGCTTATTTTAGCTTCTTCCTTCCTCTTTGCTGGTTGTCTGCCCCCATATATGGCTACCCTACACGGTTATACTCTTTCCAATAGTTGCCTGTTTTCTTTGCCAGTATATTGATTCCTATTCTCGACCATTGTCAGATTCTCACAGAATGGCCTACCTATTTTACGTTTTCTCTGTATGATTCACTGTCCCTTGTGGATGGACATGCCTTCCTTCATCTCTTATACAACAGTACCCCAGCTCTGCCTGAAGAAATCTCTTTGGGCCTCATTCTTCAGCTGGAACGCCTTACACTGAATACCCAATTCCCTCTCAGCAGTTAAAGTCCCTCCTTTTAACATCTCATCTATAGTCTTTAATTCTGCACAGAGATGGACAGGAAAATAAAACAAAACTCTCGATCCAAACATCCCTGAATGTGAGAATTTATCTTTGAGGATCTGGCCCATCTCTAATTTTGAATGAACCAAAATAAACTGAATTATTTGGTTAATATGAACATTGGCTAAATAACTTCTTCAGTATTGCAAGTGCTCACTTTATTATTGTCTTGTTTTTTAAAAGGGTCAAGTAGGAGGACCCTGGAGATTAAAGTTAATGCGGTCTAATATGGTTGACCTTGCATACCAAGGTGATGAGCAGAGATAGATTAGGTAGCAATTGTGCTGAGTTTAGGTGACTGCTGAGCCCATTTTTGAAAGAATTTTGCAGGTAGCTAATACAAATGTGTGAAGGAAGAAATGAGGTGGAATAAGCTTTCATTCTCCTGAATGTTCTTTAAAGTGGAAAGCCTCAGCAGCCTTGTTCTCCCTCAAGTTCTTGATGGCACCCTTTCCAATGGTGGTCATTGTTTCCAGCCAGGAATCGAGCGAGCAAGGTTTACCACCCCCATGGCATCTGAGTGCCTTCCATAGTATCTGAGTGCCTTCTTCCGCTAAGGTAGAACCACATCATGGAACACTTGCAAATCTTAAGATTCTGCTACTTTTTGTTGTTGTTGTTGCCCCTATTTATCTTGATTCTCAGTTCCCTGCAGCTGCTGAACAGTATCAACATAAAAAAAACCACAAATGGAAGAGAAATATAAGCATAGTCAATCAGCAAGTAAACCTCTCTTCTTTTCACATAGTTTGCTGCACTCCTTATATATAATCTAAATCAATTTATGAGATGAAAACAAGTACATGCATACACAGGTTAAGATTTTCAAAGCTGACTAGGTGATTTAGCCACACAATTAAAATCCAAACTAACTCTTCCTCCCAGAAAAATAACCACTCCAAAGACCAACTCCTTCTTATAAAAATTAATATCCGCTGTAGTAGGAAAGGTGAAACAAACTTAAAACGTAGGGAGCATGGTGCCTGAAACTCCCAGTTCATCCATCACCAGTAACTTCCAATTTCCTCCCTCGCATCATCTCTCCCAGCAGCCTTTTAGCACAGCCCCAAAGAAACAAGTTCCATAAGAACTTATTATTGCCCTTGAAGTTCCTAATGGGCCTGATTCTGATCTGACATCAGTTTCATGCTGCCGTAACCCTGTTGATCTCAGGGGAGATACTCCTGATTTATACTGGTCCAAGTGAGAGGAGAATTGGGCCCCAAATCTGAATTTTCAAAAGATTTGAGGCCCCTTTTTTCAACAACCATCTCAGTCATGATCTCTCCCAGCACTAATGTTGTGCTGTTATTTAGGAGGTGTTTTTTAAGATGTTGAGCATGCTGGAGACACTGGCCAGAGGAACAGCAGCGAAAGAGGTAGTGGGAGCACTTCCAGCTCAGATTTGATTGATGAGCCAAAAGCACCCACAGAGCCTCTGAAAGCAGGGCTCGCAGGAGTAGCTGGGATAGTTCACGAACAGGACTCTTTCATTGCTTTTGTCTCTTTTTGAGATGGATCTTCGTTTTTGGGTTGCAAGCCCCCGGCAGTGGGGTAAGCAAAAAAGAGAGGAGACTTCACTCAGAATGGAGCTGGTTGATAAAACACTACATTGTTTTTATAAGTTTTGTTGTTGTTGTTTTGTGGGGTTTTTTACTTTTTTTCTTAAATTTTTCAAAATTTCAAAGAAATTTTTTGAAAATAAAAAAATTCCAACTAGCTTTAGAGCGGTTTGAAAAAATGGGAAAACTGTTACAATTTTGCAGGATACCCCTCCCCATAAAAATGAATCAAAAATTCAAATAAAAAAAAATATGAGCAGCTCTAACTGAGATAACAGCTCACACACAGCAAATTAAACCCCAGTTAGGAATCCTGTGTAGAACCTGCTGCTGCTGCACCAGGAATGTGCAGCTCCCCATGAAGCCAGCGGGAGCCATACAACCACAGTGGCTACAACAGCCAGCCCAGAAGGCAACTGTAGTTTGGTTCTATATTGTAGCTGTAATGATAAAAATGAAATTAGTACCCAACGTGTCCACAACTTTCACACTCAAAAGAAGCAAACTGTTTTTAAAAAAAATTTGTCTCAGCTTTGTGTTAAAGTTGCCAAGTAGCTTCAGAATTGAATGCAGATAGCTAGATATAAAGTGAAAAAAGCCCTGTTTGTGCTTAGAGCACAGACTGCATTGTGGTCACTGCTGCCATTAAATACTCCGCTATTTGGTGCAATATGCCACTGAAAAGGACAATCAATCCTAGAAATCTCAGATGCACACTATACACACACTCACTTTTTGGGTATTTTTTTTTTTAAAAAAAGTTGCCTTTTGCCCTCTCCCCTGGGACTCTTCCCCAAACAGACTGACATCTGCAGAATTTGGAAGAGAGACCTTCCACACACACGGAAATCTGCTGCTGCCAATAAAAAAAAAATCTTGTAAAATCACTTTATAAAGTTTGCAATTTTTGGAGAGGTTTTTATTTCCTTCTCTTTCAGCGTTAACTTGTGGCTTTTCTCACAATCACTGCATTTCAATGGTGAAGTCTCTCTCTCTCTCAGACACACACACTTCTCTCTTACACATATATGTATGCTGCCCTACATGCTGGTAACCGTAGCCACATGCTGCATAATTTGGTACCTCAAAAACTTCAGGTTCACTAGCCCACTTCCTCAGATATCACAATAAGCTAGTGCAAAGCTGGTTCTTTGGTAAGCATATAGAGATCTTGTGAAAATACATTCAACATTACATCATAGCTCTAAAGAAATCTGTTCTACTGTGTACTTTTGGGGAAATGCATGAGGAAGATCTTGCACCTCCAGTGTTCACAACTGAAGGGAAATCTCCTTCTGGAAGCAAATATTGTCACAATCGAGCAAGCAGCCTAGACTCCCAGGCTGATGGTTTCAGTTAGGAGTGCTCTGTATATGTGTAAATAGATAATTATTAGACAAGGTGCCACTAGAAGGCAATCAAGAATTTGTAGCATAGTTCCTGGTCTTTGTAGGACCAATAAAATGTGGTGGTGTGCACTACACATGGCTTCCTCTGCCTTATCTTTACATCAGCTCTTAACAACTTCTACCCCCTATAATGAGGCCAATTTAATTTGCTGCCTACCCTCCCAACCAGTGTGGTTTCCTGTATTAGTCTTATCACTCAGCTCAGTAATTCCATAAGTACATAAATACCTATAATTAGCTCAGTGCCATTCTGTTCAAACTGCAATTAAAATGGCCACGGTGCAAATACAGTGGGTTGCCCAGCTTGTGACCTCCGTATTAATTCTTGTGGCCATCCCCAATCACTTGGCTAAGTGCTTCTGAAGCCAAAAGGGGCTGTTGCTACCCTCTTCATGAAGGCTTTTCAGAACACTGTAATCCTGAAGGAGAGGGCTGGTTTCCCATTGCCATTAACAGGGTCTCCGCTGCACCCTGAAAACTCACAGCAAGCAATGTAGGTGAAGGTACAACAGCATCTTTTACTCACTGGAAGGCAAATTCAGTAACTGCTGGATACCAGGGCAAAGAATTCCCTCTTCAACAAGGGCACTTACCACAGTGTTGTTATTATTAGTCAGCTTCCAGTGAGGTACCCCCATGGTTCAGCTGATAACAAGGCCTATCCCTCCCTGTGCACCCCCTTGCTGATTTTCACCTTCACTGTGACATCCGTGGGTGCTACCTTACTGGTTATCCACCCTGGATGTCCATTTAGCAGCTATGGACATTTTAATTTTCAGATAGAGTTTATACCAGTGACCAACAACATGGTGACTAACTACATTTCTTGACATGTCGTACTGCTACCTAACTACTTAGATATCTATCTTAGGTACTTATACAGGTCCCATTACCATAGTGTCAGAGGACCTAATGTTCTTTAATGTATTCAACCACATGATGCCCTGGAGAGGCAGGGAAGTGCTATTCCTCTTTCTTTTTCTTTCTTTCTTATTTGTTAGGTTTTTTTTTAATACACCCTGACGCACAGAGAAACTAAGTGACTTGCCCAAGGCCACACAGGAAGTCAGTGGCAACACAAGGAATTGAATTTGAGTCTTCCAAGTCCCAGGCTAGTGCCATAACCACTGGCTCATCCTCTCTCTGACTCCATCATTAAAGGGCAGACGTTTCTAGATAATGAACTTCCCTTGCTAAGCCAGGGATCCTGATAGCTTCTCTCTGGATGCAGACAGTTATGTCAGACATCCTTCCAGGACCCACAGCTGACCTCTCTCGGGGACCACTGTCTTGCTTCTGACCTCACTTTGGTCTTTATTCTTTAAATAGCCTGAAGTGCTATCCACAACTGTTGTCACCACCAAGGTTGTTATATCCCTGATATTATTTGGTGTAATACTTATTTCCACCACCACTATACAAACCAACTAAATATGTCAGGGAAAAAAATAAAAATAAAATGTAATTTTATACATTTAAAGTCTATAAAATGTGCATGGAATTTTCATGAAAATAGGAAAGGTTAATAGCTATGGAACAGTTAATCCATTACATACAAAGGTTCCATGTTATGCTTTCATATATAGAGGAAGATTGAACATTTAGTCTATAATACATCCGGACTGCTTGTCCCAGCTTGGAGCTTTTTTATATTCACCCTCCATGTATATAATTGGATGCTGGACAAACCAGTTTCTGTGGAATAAAGATTGATCTAATCAAGTTCTCAAAACTGAGGCAGTCTGAGTAAGTGCACCATGCTGAGTAACTTTTGTTGTATTGTCCTTTTATACAGTAAGCAAGTTCAACAAGCTTAAGATAATTAGTTCAGGTTTCTGAGTGTCACACCTGGGTTTTATATTAGATAGTCACAAATTTATGATAAGCTTTCCTGCTGTCCTTTAACTGTGTAGTTAACACATTTTTACACCCATGTTATCTTTGCTGATCCCCAACATACATATGGCTGTAGTGAAAGTGATTAAGGTACGTGCCATTTCTGTAGATGAATTTTGCATATAGACCCCAAAATTATATATGATGTTGTGATAGGGCCCTTAGTGGCTGGGCAGCCTAGTGGTTAGATCATCGGTTGGGGGAAGGTAGGAGACCTGACCCCTCCTTCTCCCTCAGGTAATGGCCCAGGGTCCTGTGTTGCTCAACCCCTAAACAGGGGAGATGGATTTTTCTCCCAGCCATGAAGAGGGTGTTCAGGGCCTGTTTTCCTGACCTGCTCCCCATGCAAATCCTTTTAGTTTGGGGCATGGCCCCGCTAGTCCAGTTGTCCTGCAGTTGGAACTTCTCTGCAGATTCCCCTTGGGTGGGGAAGATTTACTTGCCTCCAGTGGCTGCATTGGCAGGCCGGTTGCTGGTCTATGCCTTCAGGCAGACATACAGAGAGCTCCTGCCTCTTCGCCAGTCAACCCTTGACTGAGCCAGGCTCCCATTCTTTTCTCCCCCTCCAGGCCTGGCATTGGCTGCAGGTATAATGGGGCGGGGCTAGCTGAACTCACAGGTGTTCTTTAACCGCTGCTTTGCCTGGCTGCTGTCTCTCTGCTCCTTCCACACATTCCCGTCCCCCCCTCCCCCCGATCCCATTTGGGGTCTGCCCCCACCCAACTGCTCTCCACCATCCCATGAAAAGAAGTCTGCATTCAGATGGGCTCTCCCGGCCCAGTGCTGGATGTGGAAGGAGAAGGGCTGGAGGGAAAGGTACCTTCTCATGATTTGGGGATGTGTGTCCTTCATGATGTGGAGCCAGCGGAGGGGTGTGTGGTCGGTAACTAGGGTGAAGTGCGTGCCCAGAAAATAATAATAGAGCGAGTCCATGGCCCACTTTACCACCAGGGTTTCTTTCTCGATTACTGAATAGGTCTTCTCTCGCAGGAACAGCTTCCTGCTAATATACAGGATGGGTGTTCGTCGCCCCCTACCACCTGCAATAGAACTGCTCCTAGGCCCACGTTTGAGTTGTCTGTTTGGAACAAAAACTCCTTGGCAAAGTCAGGGCTGTACAAGATGGCTTCCTGCGAGAGCTAGGCCTTCAGAGTTTGAAACGCTCTTGTCCACTGGATCCTTTTAGAACCCTTGTTCTTGAGGAGATTGGAAAGGGGGGCTGCAATGGAAGAGAACCCGGGGATAAAGTGGCAGTAATATCCAGCTAGTCCCAGGACTCGGCGTACATGCTTCTTTGAGGATGGCATGGGGCACAGCTGAAGGGCCTGGACTTTGCTAATCAAGGGTCAGATTATCCCCGTTCCCAATGTGTACCCGAGGTACATGGTCTCATTCTTCCCAAGGTATCATTTGGTGGCGTTTGCCGTCAGGCTAGCCTCCTTGAGGGACTGCAGGACCGTGGTCACATGTTTTAAATGGTGTTGCCAGTTGCAATTATAAATCACCACGTCATCTAGGTACGTGGCTACATATCTGGTATGAGGACGGAGAATTCGGTCCATCAGTTCCTGAAATGTGGCTGGGGCCCCATGCAAACCGAAGGGCATGGTCTGGAACTGGAAAAATCCCAAGGAAGTGGAGAAAGCAGTTTTTTCCCTGGACTCGGGTGTGAGGAGGAATCAGCCAATAGCCCTCCGTTAAGTCTAAAGTGGTGATGTATTCTGCCTTTCCCAGACATGGTCAAGCAGTTCATCCACCCATGGCATCGGGTAGGCATCGAACTTGGATACTGCATTGACCTTGTGGAAGTTGATGCAAAAGCAGGTGCTTCCATTGGGCTTAGGGACCAGTACCACGGGGCTTTTCCAGTCACTAAATGACTCCTCAATCACCCCCAACGCTAACATCGAGTGGAGTTCCTCTTTCATGGTCTCTCTAAGCTTCTGGGGGAGGGCCCTGGGTTTCTCCCTGACCTTAACGCCCAGGTCTGTCTGAATATGATGAGTTATAAGGTGAGTCTGCCGTGGTCAGGTTGAGAAAATGGAAGAGAAGGCAGTGATTAGTTTTTGCGCCTGCCCTCTCTGCTCTGGGGTAAGATTGTCCCCAATCTTGACCACCCCTGGAGTTGAGGCCTCCATGGCCTGTGGGCCTAGTTCAGGTTCTGGTGGGTAGGACACTATTGGTAAGTCTTCCTGAGCTTTCCATAGTTTGAACAGGTTCATGTGGTAGATTTGTCATACCTTACATTTATCTGGTTGCTTGATTTCATAGTTCACCTGCCCCACATGCCAGATCACCTTGTACGGTCCTTGCCAGTGAGCCAGGAGCTTCGACTCTGAACTGGGCAACAATAGCAGACCCCCGGTCACTGTGCTGAAACTCCCGGAGACGCGCCTATTTATTGTAGGCCTCTTCTTGGGTATCCTGGGCATGTAGGAGGTTCTCCCTGGCAAACAAGTCTAGGGCCTCAAGCCTCTCCCACAGGTTTAAAACATACTGTATCAAGTTGTTGGCTCGGGATGGTTGTTCTTCCCACATTTCTTGCACGAGGTCTAAAATCCCCCGGGGTTGCCTCCCATATAAAAGCTCAAACGGTGAGAAGCAAATGGAAGACCGGCGTACTTCCTGGACTGCGAGCAAGAGAGGCGGGAGTAGCTGGTCCCAGTGCTGGACATCCATTAGGACAAACCTTCGGAGCACTGTTTTTAGGGTTCGGTTAAAGCGCTCTTCCAGGCCGTCCGTTTGGGGGTGGTATACAGATGTTCTTAAGGTCTTGATTTTGAGTAACTGGCAGAGCTGCTTGATCATCTGGGACATAAAGTTTGTCCCTTGATCTGTCAGGATTTCCCGGGGCACCCCGACTTGGGCGAAGATGTTCATAATTTTCATAGTCACCCCTGGGGTAAAATTTTCATAATTTTGGCATTCATGGAGCGCAGTGGCACTCCTTCAGTACCAGGGTCACATAGTCCACCACAACAAGAATGAACCGGTATCCAGCAGCACTCTTCTCCAGCGGACCAACTATGTCGACTCCAATTTGTTCAAAGGGTACACTCACAAGTGGGAGGAGGATCAACGGGGCTTTCTCCTCTGGCTGAGGTGCGGTGAGCTGGCACTCTGGGCATGAGGCACAGAAGTCTGCCACATCTCGGTAGATCCTGGCTAAAAGAACCAGGCTAAAATCTGGACTAGTGTCTTTTCCCTTCCAAGGTGCTCAGCCGCAGGTATAGCATGGGTGAGTCATGTAACATCCCTCCGGTACGGTCGAGGCACCAAGAGCTGATGTCAGACCTCTTTGGTTGGTTGGTCTCTCTCTATGTGGTACAGACAGTCCACTTGAATTGCAAAGCGTGGGACCTGTCCCGTTTGGTGGGGTTTTACAGTCTCTGTTCACTGCCACCACCTGGGCATATGCCCGACTGAGGGTGTTGTCAGCCTGTTGCTCCTCCACAAAATCAGAAGGCAAGTCAGGATCTCCGATTCAGGTAATGGTGCGGGGGTTCCCCTCCTGGCTGGGAGGGGGCCTGGTTGGCCCGGGTTGACTCTGTGGACTGGGAAATCCCTTCACCAAGGGCAGCAAGCTCCCTCACCCCCGCAAGGGTCGCATCTTCAGGCCGGTTGGGGGCTGGAGGTAGGGGCCTTTGGCCACTGGACAGGGGTCCCACAAGTTTGGCTAACAATTCCCCAAAATAGTGCCAGTCCCTGTCTAAAATAACTGAGTAGGCCAGGGTCAAGACCAGACCGACCATCAGGGGCTCCTCGTGTCTCCCCACTGATATATTCCATGTGGGGGTAGGCCCTCATGTCCCCATACACACACTGTAACATACCAGGGTCTCGGCACACCCTGAATCAACTTGTCCCATCACTTCTCTCCCATTTGCCCACAACAGGATGGTCAATTTTGCTGGGTACCTAGGGCGTGCTCATGCTCACAGAGTCCAGATCTTCCCAAAGCTACATTCCATGTACGGTCAGTCTCTGGACCAGTGTCCAGAATGGCCACATGTGAAACACGGATCCTGATCTTGGGTGGAATGTGGGGTTTCCTGCTGGGGTACCCGGGCAGTCTGGTCACGACAGGCCTCCCCAAGTTCTGGGCCAAGTATGGGCCTGGGCAGGGCCTCCAGTGGACCAGTGGCCTCCCGAGCTGGAGTACGGGTAAACAGCTTTGGACCTCTGGGTTGGGGAGCCCTGGCACCCCTGGATCCTCAAGCCCTCCGAAGCTCTGGTAGGGAGGAAGGAGGCTGACATTCCTCATGATCCTGGGGTCTGTGAGTGGTTCCCTCCTTTAGGGGCACAGGGCTCTTGGTTCCAGCTGACTCCAAAGGGGGCCTCATCATGGGGGTCTCGCCAGCTAGGTAGTTCTCCATGAGTTGGATGGCATCCATCATGGTGTCAGGGTGATGTCGCAAACCCACTCTCTTCCCCCGGGGGCAGGATACGGACAAACCACTCTAGCAGGGCCCGCTCAACGACCTACGACCTTGCTTCTGGTTTGAGCCATCTCCAGCATGAGTTGTGCAGCTTCTGGCCAAACAGGTGGGGACGGGCTCCCAGCAGGTACTGCTCCCCCAGAAGCATTGCCGGAAATAATCCTCCAATCTGTCCAGGGCGTCGAGGATCGCTGCCTTAACTTGGGCATAGTCCTGGGCAACAGTGGGGTCTAAGGCACGGTATGTGATCTATTCTACCCCGGTTGAGTACAAGGCCAGCACTGCAGCCCACTGGTCTCAGGGTCACCAGGCTATGGTGGCCACCCACTCAAAGGTCTGTAAGAAGGCCTCAGGATCATCGTTAGGCCCCATTTCGGCAAGCCGGATGGGGCGGGGTTAGGTAGCTTTGCTCAAGCAGCAGGTCGCAAAATGGACACCACCTCTTGGACAAGCTGCTGCTGGGCTGCCATTTCGCGAATGAGCTGCTGCTGCTCCATGGCCATCTGCTGTAGGAGTTGTTGTTGTTGCTGTTGATGGTGGGTGTTTTGCTCGGTGATCCATTTCAGCAGCTGCTCCATCTCCATTCAAGGGTTGGTCCTCAGGACTTTCTCTCTCTCTCTCCTTCCATCCCCCACACCTGTTTTTTAAATTCCCTTCAGCAGGGGCTAGGGCGATACCCGTGTTCTCCACCGTTTGTGATAGGGCCCTCAGTGGCCAGGCAGCCTAGTGGCGAGATCGTTGACGGAGGGGCTATAGGGGAACTTGACCTCTCCTTCTCCCTCAGGTCCTGGCCCAGAGTCCTGTGTTGCTCAACCCCTAAACAGGGGAAATTTATCTTTCTCCCAGCCATGAGGGGGGTTCAGGGCCTGTTTTCCTGGCCTGCTCCTCATGCAAATACTTTTAGTTTGAGGCGTGGCCCCTCTCTGTAGGTTCCCCTTGGCTGGGGAAGATTTACTTGCTTCCAGTGGCTGCATTGGCAGGCAGGTTGCAGGTCTGTGCCTTCAGGCAGGCATACAGAGAGCTCCTGCCTCTTCTCCAGTCAGCTCCTGACTGAGCCAGGCTCCGTTCTTTTCTCCCCGCTCCAGGCCTGGCATTGGCTGCAGGTATAATGGGGTGGGGATAGCTGAACCCACAGGTGTTCTTTAACCCCTCCTGTGCCCAGCTGCAGTCTCTCTGCTCCTTCACAGATGTGCATATACACAAGCAATGAAAGAGAGTTGCCTTAGGTGAATAATGATTTGGACAGCTAGATGGTAGCCCTGGCCATATGTTGCTTGCAGTTGTGGAGGAATAACATAGCCCACTTGTAATACTGCATTTGTGTGATCCTATTGCAAACAGAAGTTTCATGAATAGTAAGACAAGAACTTGCTAGACCAGTTTGCCTCTCATATTTCTGTATTCATTTCTTTGTTCCAAGTCTGTGGCACAGGATAATATTGTCATTCTTGGTATTCTGTAAGAAACTTGAAAATTATGTACACACTTGGTGAGCTGTTTAGCCACTGGACAGCCCAACATAGCCTTACCACCAACAATGGGTCACAATTCACAGCCACACACTTTAAGGCTTATCTTGCGGACTGTGCATGAACTGCACTTTGACCATCTTCATTTGTCCACAAACAAAAGATAGGGCGCCATGTTACAGTGCACATCTATACCACCAAGGACTTTGTGTGTGGCATTACAGAAGATATCCCTCCACTGCAGAACTTTAGGGCATGCTACAACACCACTGTGCTGTCCCGTGGTGTTCATGCTGGGGAAAATAATTAAAATGCTGCTGAACTGACTGCAGAACCTCACAGGCTCAGACACATCTTCCTTCTGACAAAGGACAGTGGACCAATATCTTCACCAGACATCTGTCATGACCACCTCAACCAGTCATGCCTTCCACCTATTTTCTACTAGCAACTAGTTCTATAACCAGTGGCCCCGGATGGTTGAGAGTGGGGTTAATACCATCACCCAGAAGATGAGAACCAGCACAAGTCATTCAACAAGTAGGATAAAACCATTGCAGCTCAGATGCTTCGAACCATTGCTTTGAGATGGCATGCCACATGACAGAATGATATGGCCCACTTTGGGGACACTTGCCATGCCACACAGCAGAACGATATACCCTCTGCAAAGACATGCTCATGGCACTATTTGGGAACTTCTCCACCCAAGAAGCCATTAAAACACTGTCCAACCAGTTGCAATTCCTGGACTCCTGCAGAAGAGACTCTGTGGATCTGTTCACACTGCACACTCAGCTTGGGTAAGTGGGACCCAGGTTCGAGGAGTTGGTGTTTCCAAGCTAGTGCTGGAGTGTTCACACTGCACTGTATGCCTGGGTTTATAATTGCTGGACCTGGTTCTCACAGCCGTGCTAACATGTCCATATTGCACTACTCATACCTTCTGACTTGGATCTGCATCCAGCCTGTAGAATGACAGTGCTTGGAACTGATTCATAGTGGGACTTGGGCTCTTACCCACCCTCCTAAGAGGGTCCTGGGATTTGGGTCCTGAATGCTTGCTGACCTGAGTCAGACTGATGTGTGTGTGGGCAGAAAGGGAACTGAGGCTCAAATTTGACTCACAGCCCAGTCTTAGTGTGCAGTGGAGACATACCCTGAGTCAACCATACAATCCATGATTAGAACCATCAAGCTCTAGAACTCTGAAACCAGCTATTGCACTTAAGTTCAGAGGAATATACTGAGACTTTTGCAGGATAAGGCAAATGCTGTGCTATTACGCCATAGAACAGTAGGGGCCAGTGCTCCTTACAAGACATTTGCACCAAGAAATTAAGATTGTTTTAATGGAGCCTTCCTTGCTGCTTGGGTGTTGAAAGTTTGGAGGTCAGGGGAGCACGGTAGGGACAATGTAGGAAAAACAGATTGTCATTTGTTAGTTTCTGTAAACCACATAGTCTCCTAGCTAGGCTGGACATCTGCTGAGGCAGTGGCTAAAAGCATCCTTTCCACACTACTCCAGCTGACTACAGAGACACTAGTTTACATTAGATCAGGTTTTCATCTTCACAGACAAGCTTGCTGCATTCCACATCAAGATGAAGGCAATATTTGTCTATTTTCTCTGAGCAACTTGGAGGAAAAAAGCTGCAAATCTTCACTGACCATCTCTCTCTCACACACACCCGTCCCAGCAAACAAATTCACCTGTAGTGCATCTCAATTTACTCAGCTGACTTCAGTGAGTCACACGGGCTACGATTTTCCCCTGCCGGTATGTCTGCACTGCAGCTGGGAGCACACCGCCCAGCCCGGGTAGGCGGACTCACACTAGCTCAAGCCAAGCTAGTGCGCCAAACTAGCACTGGACACTGTGACACCTGCAGAAGCTTGTGCTAACAATCTGAGTCCAAGCCCATCCAGCCCCCTGGGTCCAAGCTGGGGCGGCTAGCCTGAGTATCCCCCAGTGCCTCACTGTCCACACTGCTATTTTTGGTGTGCCAGCTCAGCCGGGCTAGTGTACTTCTGTCTACTCAGACTGGGAGGCATGCCCCCAGCTATAGCACAGATATACCCCAAGGGCCTAATTCTCCTCTCCTGGACACCATCTTCATCCTCAGCTTCAGCAGAGTTTAAGGAGAGTAAGTACTCCTAACTTACCCAAAGTGACAGGAAAGTCAGCTCCCAAGTGTGTACTTGCTACAGACCTTCCATGTCCTTCAGGGAGGGTCTTTCTTTTCATCTTCAGAATTTTAAACCGAAAGTAAAGTAGGTGAGCACACTATTAAAGGTAGCCACTGCTCTGAAGGAGGGATGGGTGTGGGTGTATCCAGTCGTGACTAACCTGGGGAGACCATAACCATTTCTAGGTGAGAGGGTGTTTGATTTTATTTTGGTACAGAACAGCTGGCAGACACTCCTGGGTTCCTCCCTCCAAGTCTTTCATTTGAAATAAGTTACCATCACTCAAGACAGCTAGACACACACACACAAAAAGGAATGATGTAGTATTTAAAGCATTAAAAGTCTATAGAGGGAGAACTTTGTTTCTCGTAGGATTCGAACCATATGGGCATTCTCTCTCACTCACTCACTCACACACACACACACAATTAATCAGACTATCTACATGGAAAAGAAACACACTATGAACTCCATTTAGCAGCTGGCTAATAATTGATAAAAAGCCAATTTGGGGGCTCAAAGATTTACGTGATAGATATCTAACACCAGAAAGAGCTCTCCTTGTGTGTGTTTTGCTTTCTTTCTGCTGCAGTAGCTCTTGCTGAGTGGGAGAGAGAGAGAGAAAAAACCCCAGCAGACTGGCATAGATCAGGCTTCCTGAGAGGCTGCCAAGTAGGCCTGGGAGGGCAGTTCAAATTGCCTGATTTAGCTAAATTTTATTTAAACAAAAAATTAGCTAGTGGGGTGACTCAACTGGCTAAGGAGCCAGTTGTGGATTCTGCTCCACTTGGGAGGCTATGGCTCATTTTCCAGCCCCTTTTGGTTAAGTCCGGAAATGTATATGTGATTGCAGCAAGTTACTGAATCTCCTTCAGCAGTCACCCCAGCAGCCTGGCATGGGGCGGGTGGTCGGGGGGGCTGGGAGGGGTGGTGGAATGGGGAGGAGATTGCTTTGCAGAGCAGTTTCTCCATAAATACAGAATGGGAGCTCCAGCAGAGCTTTGAGAGTGTTGTTGCCCCTCGGGTTATTGCACACTGTGTAATCTGGATCACAGGCCGATTTGCCTTGAGCGCCTGCGAAGAAGGGACGGAGGGGGGAAGCATGAGGAATACAGATGAGAAATAAATGCTGCGCTCAGGGCTAGGACTACTCACTCTCCTCTTTTTGTGTGTTGCCTGAATTACAGCTCTCGACACTGTATCAGTGATATAAGCGTGGTCTGGAGTTTATTTTTCTATTTCTTTTTTTGGAGCATTTCCTACCACTTTCCAGACAAGTTTAAAATATCTACAGTGATATCTTGTTTCCTGGTAGGATGGAAGTGTGGTGACTTCTTTTGCCCATATTTTTTGGATGGCTACTGCATAAGGTAGGCCATGCCAGGCATATCCAATGCCAGACATGGTCGAGACACCCTGAGGGCTGCTTCATTGTGGGGTTACTTATTCCATCCTACGAAAACTCCAGCCTCCAGAGATTGCTGACGTAACAGCAATGCAGACTGAGGATCCCAATACCTATTGCCCTGCAGCTTGCATGCAGTTATTTATGCTAGTGCAAAGCAAATGTCAAATGACTACACACGGTGCAAGGTAATGGTGAGTTATGCCCTCAGTCTTCTCAGTCAAGAGGGGCTGACTTACTATGATAGGAGGGTTTCTGTCACACTCAGTTCAGGAGGGATTGTGTTTTCAGGTCAGACATCCAGGCTGTGTTCATAGATGGATTCAGACTTTGAATTCTGGATATACTGCTGCCAAACATTCTGCTTTATATAGCACTGAGCCACGTAGTGTAACTCTTTGCAAAAAGGACAAAGCATCAGATCCACATGCCTGGTTTCTATTACCCTTTATGAGGCATTTGATTCACTGAGAAAAGCAAGTACCATGCTCAGTTTTATCTGCTGGAATTAGATCACATTAAGGTGGTTGTGTGCATCTAGTGAGCATAGGGCAAAAACTCAGACACTCCTGAATGCTCACCCTGCTTTGCCATTGATTTGGGGGGTCTTGGGCAAATAATTTAGCCTCTCTGTGCCTACCTCAATGGGTAGTATAAGGGGCAATTACTTAATGTCGGAAGATGTAAATCCTTGTGTAAATGCTAAATATTCTTATCTTTCCTTTTGAAAAAGAGCGCCATTGGCCTTGAGAATTTTAGCATGTCTTGACAGGTAATAATAAGGAAATTAGTCCTCTTTAGACAGCGTGGTGTAAGAATTTAGGGCAAGACTCTGGCCGGCCCTTGTAGATGCACAAGGGTGGCAAAGGGCACAATGAGACTCCCCCCTTTTGCTTTCATTGTTCACATAAAGACGGGGCAGAATTGTATTCCCTGTGGCTCCCCAAAAGGGCGGGGAGAAGGAGGTAGGTCCATATCTCCACCCCTACACACCAGCTGGCTGCGCTGGTGGGCCACAGGGGGTAGTAAGCTGCTCCCCAAGAAGGGGTGTAGTGGAGAGTACACTGCCTTTTCTCACTTAGGGAAGAATTTTGATTCCCCTGAAGCAGAAGACCTCCTGGTCCTGTCCCTGAGCAAGGCTGGAGTCACACGAACCCAACACAGAGCTGTACCTAAATGGCACAACTGAGGCCTTAGCTTAGACTAATTGCTCCTTACGAGGTGGTAGTGTCCTATTATTCTGCTCTCAGATGTCCCTTTTCACACAGACATTCTTTGCAGCTGTAGTGAGATTATGAAAAAATAAAACTAAGCGTTATACAAACCCCATACTTAACCTATTGAAATGATGTCCACATTGTTTGATGTTACCGATAGGCCACCTGTTTTCACTTGATTCCTTTTATTTGGCAATTTCATTCTCTCACGCTGAAGGGCCAAATGTGTCACAATTAGCTGCCTGGAGTACCTTGAAAGGCATGATGGGAACACATCTCATCTTGGTGAATCTCATATGCCACAGAGAACGTATGCGTCAGTGACTGCAGCTTCCCAAGTGCGCTTGCCGACTGGAGGTGTTGCTGGCACCAGAAGAAGATTCACCAGGCTTCCCGCTAACAAAATACCTGGGGCTTATAGTGCTCTCCTTTCTTTCCTTTAGTAAGGAGTCTAAGGCGCGGGGGAGGTCGCTTTGTTTGTGCTGCTGGTCTCACGGAGCCCTGGGGAGAAAGGCAGAAGGGCAGTTTTGGATTTTCACCGACGGCGTCCTCCTTACTTTTCTCTGCCCTTTTGTGAACGGACTGCAGCTCACCCAAGGGTGTGCCTCTTTTTCTGACTCCATTACAGCCGGAGCACAAAAGCTAGATGGAGCTGCAGATGTACACAGATTTAGGAGCACAGGCGTGCTGTATATACCATGCTGAATAAATACGGGGAAAGAAAACCTGAGCTCAGAAAGAGAAAACCAAAGCCTGAGCCCTCAGCCTTGGCACTAGAGACATACAACAGCAGCAGCAGCAAAGTGAAATGAAACACCACCCTTTACATTCTATAAACAGATTGGAATTGAGCAGAGTAGATTAAAGGAACAACCTTGAGATAGTCATATATTAAAAAAAAAATCTTTTGGGTAGATTCTGCTCTCAGGATACGACTACAAGGCAGTTGGGAGCGAGCTTCCCAGCCTGCGTAGACACGCGTGTGCTAATGGGGCTTGCAATGGCACACTAAGAATAGCTGTGTGGATGTAGCAGCACCGGCAGAGGCTTGGGCTAGCTGCCCAAACTCAGTCTGTCACGGTGGGGTAGGTCTAAGCTTGGGTGGCCTCCAACATCCACCAGTGCTGCAACATCCAGACCGCTATTTTTAACATGCTAGCAGGAGCTCTGCTACACAAGTCTGTCTACCCAGGCTAGGAAGCTTGCTGTCAGCTGCAGCGTAGACATACCCGCAGTTACACTGGTATAAGTACCAAATAACTGCATTAACTTCAGAGGTATTACTCTGGATTTATACTCTTGGCATGGAGAGCAAAGTGTGACCCTATATCTGTATTACCATACTGGCTTGTGCACTGTCCTGATGATGAGCTCCATGTGGGCTGATCACAGCACCTGCCCAGAGCCCCATTGTCTTCATTTGGGCTCTGCATAGACGCAGGGTCAGTCTGCACAGAGCTCTTTGCCAGATCAGGGCCTTAGACGAGTCAAGAATAAAAAACAAAATGCCGCCCCCCCCCCCCCCCCCAAAAAAAACCACCCCTCTGCTGATGAAGGATGTACCATGAGGAATCGTGCAGCTCCACTGCCTGAGAAGCAGTTGTTCTGTGGCTATGTAGAACTTAGCTTCCAGTGCACCTTTCACCAGTCCTGGATTCCTGACGAAGTGAAAGTGTATGGTTTCAATCCGATTCAGAGGGACCACAGCGGGGGTTTTGCTCCAGTTTACTAAGTGGGCTTTTAAACCACTTTAAATATGAATATCCACAAGGCCTTAGGTAATGGGCCAGTTCCACCAAAGCTACAAACAGGACTCTAACAGAGCCAGAAAATGGTTGTAAAAGCAGAAGAGAAGGTAATTTGCACCAATTTGGCTCTAAACACATGTGCAGAACAGTGGTTGCAGTTGAAAGTACCATGTACCTACAGCTGCTGCACAGAGACAGCTGAGAGACAGAAATTATTTCCTATACTTAGATGTTGACATTTTAATGGTGACCTGCATAACTTACACTGATTACACGTATTCTGTGGCAAGGGAACACAGTGCTTGTCAGCTGCTCGATCAGGGGGCCAAATTGGTCCCAGGGAGTGCTAGGAATGATGTAGTGTGAGTTAGAGCAGCGGGGTGATAGCTTTAGTTTAGTGGCTTTCCTGATACGAATGTGTTCCCCACATTCACCAGCATGTAGGTGACGCTCATCTTCGACACCTTGTGCAGTTTACACGGCTTTGCTACTTACATCAGATTTCAAATCAACTTGCACCATTGCAAAATTTGGCCCAGAAATGTTCATGGGAGTTTCACCTTCATACTCCAAGCTATATTTGACTTAATTTGGCTGTGTGTGTGGGAGAACACCCTTTGGGAGAAGTGCAGTAGTTACCGCACGGACACAGCTGCTGTTTTTCCAAATGACGTAAAACAATGTTAAAACAGAGGAGATAGTGTAAGTCAACCTGGCCCATGATTTGCTCTAAATTTCATTTGCCAGATTGCATTTCTTATATTCATATCTTGTTTTGGTGTGTTAGAGACACAAAGTATCTCTAACAGGAAGATCTTAACTTTATTTATGTCAGGGTAGGTAAAGCTATAAATGATCTTAGGCTAATTTTCAGGCAGATTTCTGTGCTCATGAAATATATTTAGAAGAGGACGACTTGGCAACGCAGCAGCAGTGAGGAGTATAATATCAGGAGGGTTCTGTCATGGAGGGGAGAAGAGATGGGGGGACAGAGAAGGGTGGCTCCCAAATTCACCCTTTAAGGAGGGGATATTGGTGGGCCACAGACTGGGGAGGTTAAAAAAGTGCTTGTTGGGAAGGAGGCCAGACAGGGTGGTGCTTTATGCAGCAGCATTCATATGATACATGCCTTGGGCTTGACCTAAAAATACTAAAAGCAAAAGTCAAATGGCTAAAGCAATTATGGAGTTTCCGTATACAGACCAATGAACAATGTCAAGTCGTACCAGCTGAAATAGTTGGGGCAAAATATTAAAGCCCTTAATCAGCCCTTACTCAACTGGAGTTTTGCCTGAGTAAGGGCTGAAGGCTTTGTCTCATTAAACTCTGTCTCTTGATATTTATGATTAACACTTACTACATCTGTACTGCCTTCTTGACTCAGAACAGCTCCAATGAAGGGACGTTAATACAAAATTTCAGACTATTAGGATGTTCAGGTATCCCTGTATTTTGTTATGAGACTACAGATCAGTGTGTCACTTTGGGGATGGGAGAACCCTTCAGGATCTCCTGCCTGTATGGCCCATGCATCAGAGAGAGCTCTGCTCTGACACAGAGAGCAGAAAACAATTCCATAAGGATCCAGTGTTTACCAGAGGTGTGGGATGAGTCTATTATTAAAAGACAGGAAGCACTGCCTTGTTCAGTTTACCAAACCCTAACTGGCTTATGGTACACTTGCAAGACATGCTGAGGGAAGACACCCCTAAACTTAGACCATCCCCCATCACACTGTGCATTGGCACTAGAGTGCTAAACCAGCTCAATACAATTCATTCTTCATATATACACACTATAACAAAACACTTCAGAAAAGACAGCCAACAGAAGAGAGGGGGTTAGGGCCTTCCAAGGAGAAGCAGTAACACACACAGGCACTTTGCAAGGTTTGTGTATTAGATTTGTGTATTGTCGACACATGAAAATTAATCAAGAATAAGGTAGGGTGTGATTTTGAAAGCAGATTGCCTATTCCTGATTAAAGAGACAAGGTGGGTGAGGTAATATCTTTTATTGGATCAACTTCTGTTGGTGACAGCAAGAGATGCTTTTGAGATCCACAGAATGCTTCAGGTCTGCCTGATTATGCCTGATTTACAGTAGAGATGGGAATGTTCTTATTCCTGAATAAGAATGTCCACACATGGAGCTAATCAGGAACAGCTATTCCAGAATAAATCCCTGCATAAACAAGCCCATATTCATGAGTCTCCAATAGACAGAAGGGGAAACTGATGTACAGTGATGAAGTAGAGGAAAAGATGAAATGTGAAACTGAGGCTAATTAAGTATAATAAATGTACTGACACACATGAGTGGATATGGTATTTGTTCCCTTTGACCCATTTTTCAGGGCCCCCAAAACTGCAACAGTCAACATTTTTGCTTCTCCTAGCCTTTCTTAATTATAATGTGAGAAAGCAAAAACACATGAAAATTGGGCACTTGGTAACAGAATAGCATTTCTGAAATACAGATCAGAACTCTCAAGTATAAAACTGCATTGCAGGATGACTAATTGTGGGATGAGTAATCCCTGTCTTTCCTCCAAAACTCTCCCTTCACAGTGGCCAAGAAAACATACCATCAAGATGCTGTTATCATAGCACTCTGGCTTTGCTCGCATTGAGAAAGACAGAGGATTTTAGGGTGCTTGTGTGATCACCAAGTGGTATTCTTTTCCTAGCAAAAACAGGGCCACTCAGTCTTCATAGTTCAGCGTGTACAATTGTGAGGGTGTTTCGTTTGATGCTTCAAGGGAGCTGTCTTTCAAGCAAAAAAAAAAAATTATTGTTGTGGAAGGAGATGGATATTCAGATTGACAGAAAATGAAAACCTGCCCTACTCTTGCTTTCATTAGTCTTCATTATGTGACCATGACAGCTTTAATTGCTGCCCCGCATACATAAGTAATAAAAATGTAAAATGTTTAAATGAACTGTGGCTCCCAAAAGCCATTATAAAAGATTAATGACAAGTACTCTTTACTAACTTCAACTGCTTTGAGAAACACATCTGAGCAGCCCTTGCGGTTAAGATGATATTAGAACAATATTTGCCGGACCACTTGTCTCATACCATTATGCACCAGGCTTTGATGGTTTTGATTATTCCATCTTTAGGTAGTCTGACTTCTAGACATATTTGATTCCAATTTACTCATATCTGACAACTTATCCCAGGCCTGCAATCTAAAGTGTCTTCAGGTATTCATGCTAATATTCTGTCTTCAAGAATTGCTGATGCTTGCGTAGAGGGTTTTTACTGCAGGGGCCGTTGTATGGAGGGTCTATTAGCAGCACTCCAAACTTGTCCTGCTAATTAATACTACCAGTACATAGGTGAAGAGGAAAATAGTACCAGACTCCTTTCTATTTAAACTGGAGACAGTGCTCAACACCCACTTTCCTTTGTTGAAATGCAGATTTGAATCCTGATCCAAATGTAAGAACTGAGTCCTGTCTGTAACATAGGCCAAACCAAAACCCCAGATCCAACCCCCTCAAACTTTAGGTAAGTTTGGCTCCATATCTAAGCCCTGCAGTATAGGCTCCTCTCTAGTTGAAACATTAAAACTGAGGTGAAGGGACCAAGCCTTTTTTTTCTTACAGCTAGTCAGCAAATCTTCCATTTGTGGATTACAAACTCACCTATCGTGGAAACTCTGGCTCAAGAATTCAGTGCGCCAGATTGAACCTGATCCTTGCTCTGGTGCTTGGTAGGGGGTGGGAAGAGAAAAGCTAAGGAGATTTCCTCGTGCCTCTTTGCACCCGCTGCATGGGGACTCAAGCACAAATGCACAGCCTGAGTTCACAGACTGCTGCTTGTTAGCATCTCCTGAGACTCCCAGATAGGTTGAGGAGGAGGAGTCAGTCTGCCACATGGAAGATTGCACGACACATAAGAGTGCCACGGTACCCACTCTGAATGCGTGCATTGCTGTGCTTGGGGTTTCAGGACTAGAGTTATAGTAGCTAATGCTAGGAAATTTAGGAAGGGATATGCCACCACATGCTTCAGGGCATAAACCCATTTCTAACTATTAGGATGAGATTATACCACACCAGTCTACTTCAGGATTTTGCACACTTTCCTCTGAAGCATCTGGTGCTAGCCCTTCTTGGCAGCAGGATACTGGACTAGATGGGCCATGGGTCTGATCCAGTAAGGCAATTCCTATGTTCCCTTCTTCTTCAGGGCTTGACTCAATACACTCAAATACAATGTTGAATTTAACCATAAGGCCCCCTTTCCTGAGATTATTATTATTTACTATTATTATTATTAATAAACAAAATTTAGCCCTTCGCCCTTGTACCCAGGCTCCCCAACACTTTTCCGGCTCTTCCCCAGGGCTTTACCAGGTCCCCCTGGCAAGTTGTGCTCCTGGGGACCTGCCCCAGCTACTTTTGCACAAGGAGCTCCACTGATCACTCCAGGCTCTTGGCCACTCCTCTTCCCAAGGCAGCTGTCCCTCTGTCAGCCTCTGTGGAAGGACCCAATCCACCACCATCATCACCACAGCTTGAACACTGAACCTTAAGCACAGCAGCACACACTGCTACCATTTGAGGACTAACCATATTACCTGATAGCAGGGGAAGGCTGTTATCCCAGGGAGAAGGGTGGCAGAGGTGGAGATGGATGGAGGATTTTGGGTTGCTAGGGTCATGTCCTTGGAGGTGTTCAAAGAGATCTCAACCCACCTCTCTCTTTACCCCTCCTGAGAAGTTGGGGGCTTCTGCACCATGTGGTGCCCCCAGAAGTGGGGGGGGGAATGAGCTGTTGGGGTAATGTGTTGGGTCAGGGGATTAGTTGGAGGAGCCCATCCCAATGCCTTCTTTCTCTACCGCTACACACTTTAGAAGCTGGGGGAGCTACTGCCCCATGTTCCAGGTCCAGGAAGAAGTCAGAGTGATGAACCCAGCTTCCCCCCCAAAAAACCTCCCTGCTGCTACAATTGCTCTGGAAACCCCCTGCTTTCCCAGTGAAGTGTACGCGACTGCTCTGGTGGTGGCACTGGTGCAGTTCAATTGTTTATGTGTGAAAGAATGTCAGTGCTCCCAATGTTTTCCTGAGGAACACCAAACAGAGAAAGGAAAAGGTGATTTTTAACTGCCAAACTTGAATGGAATTTCATCAATCCGAAGAAAAGAAAAGAAAAGAAAAGAAAAGGTATTTCTCTAGCCCAAGGGCTTTCTTCTGGCCAGAGTACAAAGGCCTGCTTCAAACTGTGGGAGGTGTTAGAGATTCTAAAAAAAATAAAAATAAAAAGGTTGCTAGAATCTTTTATAATGATTTTATAATGAAAGGTATTAGGCAACCTAAATAAAGGGGTGGCTACCTGCTGACCCTATAATAGAAGCTGTCTGGAATTATAATACACACTGAGGACATATTGAGGAAGAGAGATGCCAGCAGTTGAATCATTTTTCGCTATTTTCTGGCAGATCTCACATATTACAGTAAGTGTTGAATCCAAAGCCAATTGAGGTTAATGGGAGTCATTGGATTAGAGTGTAGAGACTCAATTGGCTTTGGATCAGGCTGTAGTGGGACAGGAGACGTGCAAAGAAAACCTAGTGTGATGAGGGAGGTGAGGTTGGAGAATCACTAGTAGTGATCTTCACTCAAGTCTCTACTTTGCCATGCTAGGCCAATGGGGGCTGCGGGAAGCGGTGGCCAGCACATCCCCCGGCCCACACTGCTTCCCACAGCCCCCATTGGCCTGGCATGGCGAATTGCGGCAAGTGGGAGCTGTGATTGGCTGAACCTGCAGATGCTGCAGGTGAACAAACCGTCCTGGCCCACCAGTGGATTTCTCTGGCAGGCTGTGGAAAGTGTAGAAGATATAAAAATTGGTATAAAAAGATCTTCTACACTTTCCACAGTATGCATCCGATGAAGTGAGCTGTAGCTCACGAAAGCTTATGCTCAAATAAATTGGTTAGTCTCTAAGGTGCCACAAGTACTCCTTTTCTTTTTGCGAATACAGACTAACACGGCTGTTCCTCTGAAATCTGGCAGGCTGCATGCCAAAGGTTGCCGATCCCTGCACTAGGCCAAATTCTGCCTTCAGCTACACCCATGCAACTGCCATGATTTCACAGACATAATAGAGGGCAGACTTAGCCCCACTGTGCTTAAGGGCATAGGGAGATTGAGTAAGGACAGAGACCACCAGGAAACCTGAAGGCACTTCTCAGACTTGCAGTAATGTTTATGGACAATACTCACCCAATAGTGAGGGAGGGTTAAACCAAAACCTCAGAGACAGTGATTTGGCAATACATAGTGTATGCACCCAAACAGTAAACACTAGTTTTTCCATTTTCCTCATTTGAAACCCAAACATTGCTCTGAAACACACCTTCCCCTGTATGGCAGCATCTCCTGTTCTAAGTTTCAGGGCAGTTCTCTTTGCCATTCAGAAACACAGTGAAAAGCATATACAGGCAGGACCACGGTATACCAATAGCCTCAAAAGCAGGAAAGCCTACACTCTGAAACACACACACCTGCTTCAGGCATAAACTTTGACAAGCAGCTCTGGTGTCCCATGAAGAAAAATATACATATAAAAGTTAAGGAAAAATCTTTTCCTAAATTAAAAAACAAAAACCAATGCAAGTGAAAAACACCAACCACATGTTTTTGGATTTATGTCTTTATATTCTTTTTCTTCCTTTGTCTTGGCTGGGTTATTCATCATTTTATATGGGAGTAAAGCTGTCTTCAGGGGAATCATTCCAATTGTATCATTCTGTACTCTTGTAAAGCATCCCAGCTGGGCGTGACACATGCTGTAGAATTTAAGACTGGAAATCATTTTGGAAGAGAATGTCCCAGGATAACCTGAGCTGAAGGGCTCTCTTACAAATTGCCAAAATGGTCCCCATGTCTGAAGAATACAGAAGTGGGTAATATCAGATCACTCCTCTTCCCATTCCTCAAAGAATGACTCTGGCCTATTGCTTTTACATCCACGCATGGGAGTGAAAGTGTGGCTGTAATCCTCAGCACACCTGTTAGCCGTGATGGGAAGTTATAGGGCGCTGGACCAAACACTAAGGCCCTTCAAGGATTAATGGGAACATTTTCCCTGGCAGGAATTCACTGGTGTCTTTTTTTTAAACCATGCCAACGCATTTCACTGGTAACTGAAATAGTTGCAGCTGTTGCATCATCCAAGATGGGACACGGCTTTCAGAGAGTTAAAGACTCAAGGGGATTCATGATTCAGGATTGAAATGCGGCCAGTAGATCAAATCTAGTCCATGTAGGCAGAACTTAATAGATGGTCGCCTAGCGTAGTAAAAACATTAGAGACAGCAAAACAACTCAGTAACTGATGGGTGACTATGTCTATGGCAGAGAAGGATATTTGCAGGTTTGCCTAGGGCAGCAGAACTCCCTAGAGTAGATCTTGTGTGTCCAAACATGGAGTATAGCATTCACAGCCTTTCTTGAACGAACAGAAGAAATGAATGATCAAGAGTCATGGTAGGAGATGCAATCCCCTGTCTATAGGCGTTTAGCTACTGACAGGGTAACATCTAGTGGTATCTAGGTAACTGCATCTATAGGCCTAGGAACCTGTGAAATACTGAATTAGATTATAGACAATATTATTTGTGCTAAATAAATTCAATAAATCTCAAAACTTTAAAAACATTATTATTGTGTTTCATATGACGTCTTCTCGCCTCCTCCCCGTGTACTTGACAGGCTGAGGTCTGGGCTGCATCCAAGGTCTCCTAAGGGCTAGATTTACACACTATTGATGCTTAGTTCAGTTGGTAGAAACCAGCGCAAAAAGCCTCTCGTAACTAAAAGTCCATTGTGTGCAAAGTCAGCTGGGATACAACCTCCTTTCCACTTGGGGGCTCAGAGAGAGCCAGAACAAATGGAAAATTTTTGCCTCCCTGTGCCAGCCAGGATGAATCCAGCTACTGCAGTGATCTTGTTATTACTGTAATCTTTGCCCTCCCTTCCCACTGCACCTCTCAGTAGAGGGAGGGATAGCTCAGTGGTTTGAGCATTGGCTTTCTAAACACATGGTTATGAGTTCAATCCTTGAGGGTGCCATTTAGGGATGGGGGCAAAAATTGGGGATTAGTCTGAGCAGGGAGTTGGACTAGATGACCTCCTGAGGTCCCTTCTAACTCTGATTCTATGAATATGTTTTACCATGTCATGTCATTTTCACTTGGATATAAGTTCTTCAAGGCCAGGGACACTGGGCCAGATGCTGACCTAACTCTGGCATAATTCCGTGAGTTACTCCTTTGAAAGCAGTGAAGGCACATAGGTTTGAAATAGAAAAATCAGGCCTATTCCCTTATAACCGCACAAATTTGTGGCACTGTAGGAATAACAAAATAATTGATAATATTAGCAATAGAGCTATTTGGAAAAATGAGAACCTTTTTCCTGTCAAAATGTCAACAACAAGAAAAATGACTAGCTCGGCAGCTAGTTGAAATAAAGTGTTATGAAAATACCATACTGGTTTTACATCGATATTTGAAATTGTGATGACAAATTTAATCAAAAAAATTCAAAATTTGGAAAACATCACCCAGCTCTAATTGGTACTGAAATTGTTCATAGCAGAGACTGATACCTCATCTCAGCATGGAGAGGAATATGTGATGATGGGGCTTCTTCCAATTCTAGTTTCATTTGCTAGGTAGTAGTTACTATATGTTAATATCACCTGAATTGCCTCAAAAGATTGTTCAGAGAACAGATAGCATAAGAAATGTTGTTTTTTCTCAAGGGAAAGTGTTCGATCTAGTATAAAACCAATTCTAATAAAATCATCCACTTGCAAGGAACTGATAGCAAAGATTTCAGTGCACAAACGAGTGGGTTTAGCCCTCTGACAGCAAGACTCCTATTCTGCTGTGAAACAGCAATGAGCTGGAAAAGCATTCAGAGTCCTGGCAAGGAAACAAGCACATTGTGAACTTCATTAATCCTGGTCCACTTTAGAAAGCTACTTTCTATGGTCAGGGTCAACACTAGGTTTATTTGGGGCTTTATACAGAGAGGGGTGGGCAGGACTTCATCCAGCTCCGTCCCTGCCTGTGGTGGCCCCACCCACTAAACTCTACATACTCATGACAACTCCCCATCTAGCAGTGCGTGCAAGGGCTGCTAGCACATATGCAAGCCAGCCAGGAGCATAACAAGCAAAACAGGGAGGAAAGCTGGCTTGGTGCTTTGCCAGCCTGCATCCTAATGCCAGACCACAGACAGGGAAGAAACAGAGAAGATGAACAGGGAGAAGGAGACCCCAGGCCTCTGAAAGAGTGGGTGGCCAGTCAGTAACTGGGTTATTGGAATTACTTGCTGTTTGGTGCTAAGCACCTGGATGTCTGGGGCTCTTTGCAACCATAGGCCTGAGGCCATCCATAGCCACGACAGAATGAGGTATACAAATCTGGAGGCAAAGTGGGACACCCAGAGTTTTCATTAGCATGTTCCCTAAAATGCTCAAACACAGTAGTGCAGTTTTGGAAATAGCAATTGAGATCTGGTAAAACAAATGAGAGGCTTATGCATGCATTCAGCTCTTTGAAGTATACTTAAAAACACAGAAGAAGAAACTAGCATTGAGATTCTATAAATCTATAGAATTATAGATGTCCTTTGATACTCAAGATAACCTAGCGTGCTTTACAAAGTATCGTTTCAGATACTGGGAGTGCCTTGATTCTGTAGGAAAATTTAGCAGCTCTCAGGCCCTCAGCGGTAAGTCTCACACACAAGCAAAGACATTAGAAGGGACTATTCCACAGGAAGACAGACATCAGTCAGAACCCTGGGGTTGTCCTCTGTTCTTTTAAAAAATGCCCTGTCATTTCTGATATTCCCCTCGACAGCCACCAGAGAGACTACCAAATAACTAGTTTTTGTGCAAAACCTATTGAATCTGAGGTCAGGCTGACTCAGTGTCTTTTCTTTCAATCCAAACCATTCAGATACATTACACTGATAAGGAGTTTGCACCGAAAGAAATGGCCTCTCTGCATTTTCTATCACCCAACAGCATCAGTGAGATTTATATCCTGCAGGATTGTATTGTAATCTCAGTGTTTCAGTGTGTCAGACGACAACATAGGGCATGTTTATTATTCCTACATCTCATGATGCTGGGTGTGGAGAAGAGGAAGGGGAAATGTTAGGGTTTTAGGTCATTCACCAGGCCACTAGGTAGCAGCGATAACCGATGTGCCATTCCTGCTCATGAGCACTAGTTTACAAACTTCAAGTGTCATGCAAAGCATTATATTTACTACAAATGTTATATATTTCATGTATTATGTTAATGTATCCCTGAAATATGTTATATGCATTTTAAAAATACTTAATTTCCATAATTATTGCTGGGAACAAGCTCCATTTCTGAACTTTAACTTTGGTACATATACAGTATGTCTATTTTGGGTTGGGGATATGTAGGTGAAAGTTTATTACTATATCTAATCATCTAGCTACAGTGAATGTGCCTTTCATTGTACTACCTAGCTATTGTGATTTATTTTACATCTCAGTGTATGGGAGTTCTAATGACCTACTAAAATGGAACAGATTTTCTGGCTGATTTGACGTGGCTACTGCAGTTAATGGAAGAGCGAGATGTCTGAACTTGCCCTTGTTTTGAGTAAGCCTGTGTTCCTCAGCACAGTTCCCTTATTTTTTATTTCAGGGCATTCAAAGTTTTTATTTGGGCATGTGGTTTTACATCACAATGCCTGTGCTGAGAGCAACACGTGCTTTCTCACTCATCCTCACCATGGCTACTGTGGGAGGATTTTGCATAACATCTTTTGTGTTTCATTGTTTTCTGGTGAAAAATCCTGCTATGAGTAGCAGTGGCATCTAGTAGTCACAGAGCCTAAATGTAAGTCTCCCCATTCCACTGGGTGACTGTCCATGAATGTGCACATTCGATATCATTGCCAAGTCCATGAGCAGTAACAACAACATATCTATTTATCATGTTACCTTTTTATTGTACCAAGGAAAACCCAGCTGTTAAAGGAAAGGAGTACTTGTGGCACCTTAGAGACTAACCAATTTATTTGAGCATGAGTTTTCGTGAGCTACAGCTCACTTCATCAGATGTTTACCGTGGAAACTGCAGCAGACTTTATATACACACAGAGAATATGAAACAATACCTCCTCCCACCCCACTGTCCTGCTGGTAATAGCTTATCTAAAGTGATCAACAGGTGGGCCATTTCCAGCACAAATCCAGGTTTTCTCACCCTCCACCCCCCACACAAATTCACTCTCCTGCTGGTGCTAGCCCATCCAAAGTGACAACTCTTTGCATAATCAAGTCCGGCTATTTCCTGCATAGATCAAGGTTTTCTCACATCCCCCCCACCCCCATACACACACAAACTCACTCTCCTGCTGGTAATAGCTCATCTAAACTGACCACTCTCCAAGTTTAAATCCAAGTTAAACCAGAACATCTGGGGGGGGGGGGGTAGGAAAAAACAAGAAGAAACAGGCTACCTTGCATAATGACTTAGCCACTCCCAGTCTCTATTTAAGCCTAAATTAATAGTATCCAATTTGCAAATGAATTCCAATTCAGCAGTTTCTCGCTGGAGTCTGGATTTGAAGTTTTTTTGTTTTAAGATAGCGACCTTCATGTCTGTGATTGCGTGACCAGAGAGATTGAAGTGTTCTCCGACTGGTTTATGAATGTTATAATTCTTGACATCTGATTTGTGTCCATTTATTCTTTTACGTAGAGACTGTCCAGTTTGACCAATGTACATGGCAGAGGGGCATTGCTGGCACATGATGGCATATATCACATTGGTGGATGTGCAGGTGAACGAGCCTCTGATAGTGTGGCTGATGTTATTAGGCCCTGTGATGGTGTCCCCTGAATAGATATGTGGGCACAATTGGCAACGGGCTTTGTTGCAAGGATAAGTTCCTGGGTTAGTGGTTCTGTTGTGTGGTATGTGGTTGTTGGTGAGTATTTGCTTCAGGTTGCGGGGCTGTCTGTAGGCAAGGACTGGCCTGTCTACCATGCAAGGTAGCCTGTTTCTTCTTGTTTTTTCCTAACCCCCCCCAGATGTTCTGGTTTAACTTGGATTTAAACTTGGAGAGTGGTCAGTTTAGATGAGTTATTACCAGCAGGAGAGTGAGTTTGTGTGTGTATGGGGGTGGGGGGGATGTGAGAAAACCTTGATCTATGCAGGAAATAGCCCGACTTGATTATGCAAAGAGTTGTCACTTTGGATGGGCTAGCACCAGCAGGAGAGTGAATTTGTGTGGGGGGTGGAGGGTGAGAAAACCTGGATTTGTGCTGGAAATGGCCCACCTGTTGATCACTTTAGATAAGCTATTACCAGCAGGACAGTGGGGTGGGAGGAGGTATTGTTTCATATTCTCTGTGTGTATATAAAGTCTGCTGCAGTTTCCACGGTAAACATCTGATGAAGTGAGCTGTAGCTCACGAAAGCTCATGCTCAAATAAATTGGTTAGTCTCTAAGGTGCCACAAGTACTCCTTTCCTTTTGCGAATACAGACTAACACGGCTGTTCCTCTGAAACCAGCTGTTAAAGTATGCCAACCAGCTCAAGATGATGCTGTTCATGGGTGTCAGTGCACAGCGGGGAGCTTTTGGGATGTTATTTTTTTTGTTTACATGAAGAATATTAGTGTAATTGGTTTAGTTCATTTGTGGTTTAATACACCATTTTTTAAAGTGGTGACTACACCCTGAGCCTGAGCTATAGGTAACTTATGTCCCACATTGTTGCCCTAATCTCAATGGCAACCAGTAAGACAGAACCAACAATTTATAGCGGCTGCCATGTTAAGATGTATGCTGTCCAACATGGCCACACTGAACTTCTGGGAGTAAGAAAGACCTGAACTCAGAACTTCCTTCAAAAACACCGTTCTTATATACTTGAGTAAAGAAGACGCTTTTTTTGCTCTTAATTGTATAAAGCCATGTAGCTGAACAGTCCTGATTCCACCCAGGAGAGGGCAGCAGTATTTACATAAAAAGAAAAGGAGTACTTGTGGCACCTTAGAGACTAACCAATTTATTTGAGCATGAGCTTTCGTGAGCTACAGCTCACTTTATCGGATGCATACTGTGGAAACTACAGCAGACTTTATATATACACAGAGAATATGAAACAATACCTCCTCCCACCCCACTGTCCTGCTGGTAATAGCTTATCTAAAGTGATCATCAGGTGGGCCATTTCCAGCACAAATCCAGGTTTTCTCACCCTCCACCCCCCCACACAAATTCACTCTCCTGCTGGTGCTAGCCCATCCAAAGTGACAACTCTTTACATAATCAAGTCGGGCTATTTCCTGCACAAATCCAGGTTTTCTCACATCCCCCCCACCCCCATACACACACAAACTCACTCTCCTGCTGGTAATAGCTCATCCAAACTGACCACTCTCCAAGTTTAAATCCAAGTTAAACCAGAACATCTGGGGGGGGGGGGTAGGAAAAAACAAGAGGAAGCAGGCTACCTTGCATAATGACTTAGCCACTCCCAGTCTCTATTTAAGCCTAAATTAATAGTATCCAATTTGCAAATGAATTCCAATTCAGCAGTTTCTCGCTGGAGTCTGGATTTGAAGTTTTTTTGTTTTAAGATAGCGACCTTCATGTCTGTGATTGCGTGACCAGAGAGATTGAAGTGTTCTCCGACTGGTTTATGAATGTTATAATTCTTGACATCTGATTTGTGTCCATTTATTCTTTTACGTAGAGACTGTCCAGTTTGACCAATGTACATGGCAGAGGGGCATTGCTGGCACATGATGGCATATATCACATTGGTGGATGTGCAGGTGAACGAGCCTCTGATAGTGTGGCTGATGTTATTAGGCCCTGTGATGGTGTCCCCTGAATAGATATGTGGGCACAATTGGCAACGGGCTTTGTTGCAAGGATAAGTTCCTGGGTTAGTGGTTCTGTTGTGTGGTATGTGGTTGTTGGTGAGTATTTGCTTCAGGTTGCGGGGCTGTCTGTAGGCAAGGACTGGCCTGTCTCCCAAGACTTGTGAGAGTGTTGGGTCATCCTTTAGGATAGGTTGTAGATCCTTAATAATGCGTTGGAGGGGTTTTAGTTGGGGGCTAAAGGTGACCGCTAGTGGCGTTCTGTTATTTTCTTTGTTAGGCCTGTCCTGTAGTAGGTAACTTCTGGGAACTCTTCTGGCTCTATCAATCTGTTTCTTTACTTCTGCAGGTGGGTATTGTAGTTGTAAGAAAGCTTGACAGAGATCTTGTAGGTGTTTGTCTCTGTCTGAGGGGTTGGAGCAAATGCGGTTGTATCGCAGAGCTTGGCTGTAGACGATGGATCGTGTGGTGTGGTCAGGGTGAAAGCTGGAGGCATGCAGGTAGGAATAGCGGTCAGTAGGTTTCCGGTATAGGGTGGTGTTTATGTGACCATTGTTTATTAGCACTGTAGTGTCCAGGAAGTGGATCTCTTGTGTGGACTGGACCAGGCTGAGGTTGGTGGTGGGATGGAAATTGTTGAAATCATGGTGGAATTCCTCAAGGGCTTCTTTTCCATGGGTCCAGATGATGAAGATGTCATCAATATAGCGCAAGTAGAGTAGGGGCTTTAGGGGACGAGAGCTGAGGAAGCGTTGTTCTAAATCAGCCATAAAAATGTTGGCATACTGTGGGGCCATGCGGGTACCCATAGCAGTGCCGCTGATCTGAAGGTATACATTGTCCCCAAATGTGAAATAGTTATGGGTAAGGACAAAGTCACAAAGTTCAGCCACCAGGTTAGCCGTGACATTATCGGGGATAGTGTTCTTGACGGCTTGTAGTCCATCTTTGTGTGGAATGTTGGTGTAGAGGGCTTCTACATCCATAGTAGCCAGGATGGTGTTATCAGGAAGATCACCGATGGATTGAAGTTTCCTCAGGAAGTCAGTGGTGTCTCGAAGGTAGCTGGGAGTGCTGGTAGCGTAGGGCCTGAGGAGGGAGTCTACATAGCCAGACAATCCTGCTGTCAGGGTGCCAATGCCTGAGATGATGGGGCGCCCAGGATTTCCAGGTTTATGGAGCTTGGGTAGAAGATAGAATAGTCTGCTGTTTCGACCTTCAGGAGGAGTCCATCTAGAATCCCTCTTTCTGTAGTGTTGGTAGGGAGACCTCTGTGGATTAGTATGTTGTTCAGAGGTATTTTGGAAATATTCCTTGAGTCGGAGACGTCAAAAATAGGATTCTAGGTCACCACAGAACTGTACCATGTTCGTGGGGGTGGAGGGGCAGAAGGAGAGGCCCCGAGATAGAACAGCTGCTTCTGCTGGGCTGAGAGTATAGTTGGATAGATTAACAATATTGCTAGGTGGGTTGAGGGAACCATTGCTGTGGCCCCTTGTGGCATGTAGTAGTTTAGAAAGTTTAGTGTCCTTTTTCTTTTGTAGAGAAGCAAAGTGTGCGTTGTAAATGGCTTGTCTAGTTTTAGTAAAATCCAGCCACGAGGAAGTTTGTGTGGAAGGTTGGTTTTTTATGAGAGTATCCATTTTTGAGAGCTCATTCTTAATCTTTCCCTGTTTGCTGTAGAGGATGTTGATCAGGTGATTCCGCAGTTTCTTTGAGAGCGTGTGGCACAAGCTGTCAGCATAGTCTGTGTGGTATGTAGATTGTAATGGATTTTTTACCTTCAGTCCTTTTGGTACGATGTCCATCTGTTTGCATTTGGAAAGGAAGATGATGTCTGTCTGTATCTGTACAAGTTTTTTCATGCAGTTGATAGATTTCCACTCCATACGGCTAAATGCAGTGCCTTGCATAATGACAGGTTTCAGAGTAACAGCCGTGTTAGTCTGTATTCGCAAAAAGAAAAGGAGTACTTGTGGCACCTTAGAGACTAACCAATTTATTTGAGCATGAGCTTTCGTGAGCTACAGCTCACTTCATCGGATGCATACCGTGGAAACTACAGCAGACTTTATATATACACAGAGAATATGAAACAATACCTCCTCCCACCCCACTGTCCTGCTGGTAATAGGAATATGAACAAGAGGCTGCTCGGCAGCTCTCCAACACGAGTTTCTACAAGCCATTACCCAATGATCCCACTGAGAGTTACCAAAAACAACTACAGCATTTGCTCAAGAAACTTCCTGAAAAAGCACAAGATCAAATCCGCACAGACACACCCCTGGAACCCCGACCTGGAATATTCTATCTTCTACCCAAGCTCCATAAACCTGGAAATCCTGGGCGCCCCATCATCTCAGGCATTGGCACCCTGACAGCAGGATTGTCTGGCTATGTAGACTCCCTCCTCAGGCCCTACGCTACCAGCACTCCCAGCTACCTTCGAGACACCACTGACTTCCTGAGGAAACTTCAATCCATCGGTGATCTTCCTGATAACACCATCCTGGCTACTATGGATGTAGAAGCCCTCTACACCAACATTCCACACAAAGATGGACTACAAGCCGTCAAGAACACTATCCCCGATAATGTCACGGCTAACCTGGTGGCTGAACTTTGTGACTTTGTCCTTACCCATAACTATTTCACATTTGGGGACAATGTATACCTTCAGATCAGCGGCACTGCTATGGGTACCCGCATGGCCCCACAGTATGCCAACATTTTTATGGCTGATTTAGAACAACGCTTCCTCAGCTCTCGTCCCCTAAAGCCCCTACTCTACTTGCGCTATATTGATGACATCTTCATCATCTGGACCCATGGAAAAGAAGCCCTTGAGGAATTCCACCATGATTTCAACAATTTCCATCCCACCACCAACCTCAGCCTGGTCCAGTCCACACAAGAGATCCACTTCCTGGACACTACAGTGCTAATAAACAATGGTCACATAAACACCACCCTATACCGGAAACCTACTGACCGCTATTCCTACCTGCATGCCTCCAGCTTTCACCCTGACCACACCACACGATCCATCGTCTACAGCCAAGCTCTGCGATACAACCGCATTTGCTCCAACCCCTCAGACAGAGACAAACACCTACAAGATCTCTGTCAAGCTTTCTTACAACTACAATACCCATCTGCAGAAGTAAAGAAACAGATTGATAGAGCCAGAAGAGTTCCCAGAAGTTACCTACTACAGGACAGGCCTAACAAAGAAAATAACAGAACGCCACTAGCGGTCACCTTCAGCCCCCAACTAAAACCCCTCCAACGCATTATTAAGGATCTACAACCTATCCTAAAGGATGACCCAACACTCTCACAAGTCTTGGGAGACAGGCCAGTCCTTGCCTACAGACAGCCCCGCAACCTGAAGCAAATACTCACCAACAACCACATACCACACAACAGAACCACTAACCCAGGAACTTATCCTTGCAACAAAGCCCGTTGCCAATTGTGCCCACATATCTATTCAGGGGACACCATCACAGGGCCTAATAACATCAGCCACACTATCAGAGGCTCGTTCACCTGCACATCCACTAATGTGATATATGCCATCATGTGCCAGCAATGCCCCTCTGCCATGTACATTGGTCAAACTGGACAGTCTCTAAGTAAAAGAATAAATGGACACAAATCAGATGTCAAGAATTATCACATTCATAAACCAGTCGGATTCTCTCTGGTCACGCAATCACAGACATGAAGGTCGCTATCTTAAAACAAAAAAACTTCAAATCCAGACTCCAGCGAGAAACTGCTGAATTGGAATTCATTTGCAAATTGGATACTATTAATTTAGGCTTAAATAGAGACTGGGAGTGGCTAAGTCATTATGCAAGGTAGCCTGCTTCCTCTTGTTTTTTCCTACCCCCCCCCCCCAGATGTTCTGGTTTAACTGGATTTAAACTTGGAGAGTGGTCAGTTTAGATGAGCTATTACCAGCAGGAGAGTGAGTTTGTGTGTGTATGGGGGTGGGGGGGATGTGAGAAAACCTGGATTTGTGCAGGAAATAGCCCGACTTGATTATGTAAAGAGTTGTCACTTTGGATGGGCTAGCACCAGCAGGAGAGTGAATTTGTGTGGGGGGGTGGAGGGTGAGAAAACCTGGATTTGTGCTGGAAATGGCCCACCTGATGATCACTTTAGATAAGCTATTACCAGCAGGACAGTGGGGTGGGAGGAGGTATTGTTTCATATTCTCTGTGTATATATAAAGTCTGCTGTAGTTTCCACGGTATGCATCCGATGAAGTGAGCTGTAGCTCACGAAAGCTCATGCTCAAATAAATTGGTTAGTCTCTAAGGTGCCACAAGTACTCCTTTTCTTTTTGCAAATACAGACTAACACGGCTGTTACTCTGAAACCAGTATTTACATATACATACACACACTCGGTAATTCGTTCTATGAAGCATCTGCATTTAAAATTAGGAGGAAATGAGCAAGACGTTATCTTTATTTTAAGGCAATCATGCTGCGGTTTAACAGACATTCATAAAATTCCCCAATTCCTTTCCTTTTAGCTATTAGTACTGAAGAAATCTTAACTGCAAATTCAGAATTCCTAGATAGTTTATTTAAAGAAGACAAAGACACGTCCATTATGAATATTAACATATGAAATATCTGACTAATATGCTAGACTAAGAACTACAGTCTTCTTGTCTTGTGTATACACTTTCATTTGACTAGCTGAAATAATGCTGGTGCATTCTGTACAGAAAACAACAAACCAGAAATATCTACCTCAACCTATAGTTTCAAAGAGCTACTCAGGCTGTCAGTTGCATGACATGCACTGATGTTAAATGGAGTCATCTGATTAACTTCACATGAAACTGTCTGCAAACATAAAGTACCTCACTGTGTCCACAAGCAAAAAAGAAGAAATAAAATGCTTTCATCTTTAAAGAACACTACAGCTCCAAAAAAGTTAGCCATAGAAATAGCAGCATGAGGGTTTTATGTTTATTGTCTCTCAGTGATTTACAGATCACCAGTGGCCAATTTAAAAGTTTAAAAACAAACAAACAAAAGGATTACATCTACTCCTGCAAACTCTCTTTGGAATATGGACATCAAGCTGAGTTTTTTCCTTCCCCTTCATCATCATCAGTGATAAAGGATCTGCAAACCAAATTCTGCCTTTGATAGCACCTGTGAAAGCTAGATTGGAACATACCAAATAAGTCTGTTCACACATAAACTGAAACAGAATCCACTTCATTCCCTTTTAGCAGTGTTGTTTCTGCCATGCTACCAGGTGTAAAAGCAATATAGACTTTGGTGAAGTTGGCAGATATGCCAGCAGTAAATACACACTGAGAGTATTATCACAGTTGTGTAAAAAGGTGTAATTTTTACATGATCACTTTCAGAGTACACTTGCAACATCAGTGTCTAAGGGTTGTGATCACAACACTGCTGATCAAGAAGGATTCTTGGAAAGGACTCTTCAGAATCCATCAGTATAGTTCCTTAAGCAGCTCAGTGTAGGCTCAATACTGAGCAACATAAGACACTCCCTCCCTGATAGGAGGCAGGTGCATTGGCTCTGCAACACTGCTAAGCAGAGGGAGTTGACTGTGCTCTGCAATGAAACACAGGTCTTTCAGACGTTAGTTCAGGACAGAGCACAACTCATGCCACTGAGCTCCATGGACTGAGTGAAGGTTCATTTAGATTGTCGGAATGTTGATGTTTCTAGGGTTCCTAGTTATTGTAGGCCAACAACCTCTATTGCTAAGGAGTAAGGTTTGGTATATTCTTTCATGCAATTCCAGACAGGCATTTCCCACTCACCAGGCTGTGGCAGGGAATAACTAGCTTTATACCATGAGTTCTTTCTTTCTTTTAACTTTGGCTTTGTTCACTCACAGCTCCTGTCTTTGCTTGGGCGTAGTGCAGAGGACTTTATAAAACTAAAACTCTTCTTTACTCCCTTGCTTATGTTTTCCTCATGTTTTGCTAGACTAAGCCACCAATTAGCAGCTAGGCAACTTTTCACCTCCTCTCACGCTGCCCTGCTTGCTTTTTTTCTGTGCTCAAACTTCCTCTTCCTGTCTGCAAACACAGCTGACCCCAGTACACCCTATTTAATGAGGAACTGCATGATAGTAGCCTTCACAGAGTCATTGAGCATTTATCACAGGAAAATGCTTAATCCAATTGAAATAAGAGATTTGTATTGCATCCCTTATTTTTCATGAAACGAAGGCTCACTTCTCAATCCTTAGATCAGTGGTTTTCAGACTTTTCGTATTGGTGACCCCTTTCACATAACAAGTCGCTGAGTGTGACACCCTATTATAAATTAAAAATGGGGGGGGGTAATTTAATTTAATGGGGGCTCAGGGCTGTCAGCCCCATGGAGCTGGCAGTTCGTGACCCTCATATAACCATCTTGTGACCCCCTGAGGGCTCACAACCCCCAGTTTGAGAACCTCTGCCTTAGATGTCCTATCAGGGCCCAATCCTGCACCCACTGAAGTCAAGGGAAATTTTGCCATTAACTTCTGTGGCTATGGGATCAGGCTCATTTGACTATTCATGGTTAAAACATGTTGATAGAAAGAAATGTACATTTTAAGAGGTGTGGAAGACATTTTTAAACACGTGTTTGTGTTTCTCTTTCTGAACGGTCACATTAATTGAGTCTAAGTCCAGAAGGAGCCACTGTGATCACCTGGGAGGGTGTCCACGCTAGTCTGTCTGTCTATCTCCTCTGTCATTAGGAAGCTCTACGTGGCTGTGTGTTCACGATAACAACTACTGTGCCATTTCTGGATGGGTACAGATTTGTTGCAATTCATAGCGAGTGACAGAGCCACCTAAAAGGGCATAGAAGTACAATTGCTTTATAGTCACAGCAGGGGTTTCAACGTTTTTAACTGACATTGATTTCAATTGAAGTTCTGGATGCTCAGCCCTTCTGAAAATCAGGCCCACAGAGCATTTCACTGGCCTGGTGCTTGATGAGTTTCCTAATGCCAAAGCACCTGCAGAGTCACCGTGGCTGCAGTAACCCTGGTCCCTCTGCATTCATTATAGTCAGGTATGTCCACCTAGAAAAAGTATCCGTGGGCACAAGTTTGTTGAACTGCCACTCTAACAACTTTTGTCTTGCCTTTGGCTGCTCTCCTCTCTCTCTGACTTAAGTCAAACGATGTGAGCTAAGGTATGGTGTACTATAAGGTCATCAAGGACAGACATGATTGTTACTATGTGGCCACAGCAGTAGTTAGGATGGAATTCAAAGCCTTCTGCTCTGAAAGCATAGGCCCATGGGCTAAGCACTGGTAGCTGTTAGTAGGCACCAATGACACAAAGTGGAGCAGTTCTGATTCATCTAGGAGAGGGCCGTAGTCCATTCAGTTTGTTTCAGTATTTTTAAAGTCTCATTGGCTGCTCTTCCCAGAGCCACTAGTATTTGAAAAATAAGTATTTTCTTGATTTTCTGTGAATGGTCTGAGGGATATGCCAGAAAGCATCTATGAGGAGTGGTAGCTATTTGCCTAATCTACCTATAGATTAGGTTTTAATACACTGTGTGTCATCATGGTATTTGAGCACTTGATGGAACACTAGGCCATTTCTGGATTCCCTACCTATTTCCCTTGTGTGCTGTTATGAGGATGGAGTTAACGTTGATTTGCACAGCAGGAAGCTAAAGGCATAACTGAAACTCATTCAGTATTCCCCAAGGTATATTGTAATTATCTGGCTAAAGCCAATCTATTTAATAGGGCAAAACATAAAAGAAGCTTGCAATAAAACAAAGTATCCCAGCAGGCTGAAAACAGTACATCAGATTGCCCCCGCCCAGGCAGAAATCTTTGGAAGGGGGGGCCAGATAAGCAGTAAAAATACACGAGGCTGACAAAGAGTTTCCAGGAAAGCATCCAATTGATGGGTGGAGTAAAGGCTGTGGTCACATGACTCCCATGATGCACCACAGTAGGAAGGGAGACCATATTGCATTATGTGAGATGTAGTTCAGCCAGAGAGCTCAGCCTATAGAGAATTCAGTTTGGTTAGAAAATGTGAAAAGTTTAGATTTTGGTCCACCTGAGCCAAAATGAAATATTTCATTTAGATTTTGCTGGTAGAAAATTGACAAAATTCAAGCTTGCAGAAATTGCATTTTCTGTTGAAAAAGATAGGAAATTCCAGACCAGGTCTAACATATACTTTGTTAATGACATATGGGGATTACCATTACACATATACAGGAATTGATAGAATTTCAGAAGCCTAATATGCCCAGAACCTTGGGTGAACTCAGATCTTGATTTGAAAGTCAACCCTATAGGTGAGGCCCATCTCTGTGGAAATACTGGGAACAAAATACAGCTGTGTGTTCAAATAGCATCCTTTTTTGTAAATATTTTCAGGGCTGTGCACCAGACAATTTTAAAATGTACAGTCTGTTCTTTCAAAGTCCTTTATATGTGTAAAAAAATAACCGCACAAGACATCTAGTTCATGTGCCTTTTGTACACAAAAACATAGATGCTGAACTATAATGGGTAACTAATCTCACTACATTCTCACAACAGGCAGACACAACCCACTTCCCACTAATACCAAGACAGAATTGAATCCCAGATACCCCAGCTCTGAATTTAATACTAGGGACCTATTCTTTGGCCCCATTTTGACTTGAAGAGCAGTAGAAGGATTCCCTCTTCATAAAGGAAATCTCTGGTGGTGTAAGGCTGCCCTGGGAGCTCCTATACCATCTCTCTCCTGGCTTTTAGCAGAGGTGGAGTGACCCAGGGAAAGGGGATAAGACCGGGGCATCCATCTTGCACCCTGCCAATTTCCAGCTTCTGGAACTGTCTCTGGTTGGGGGCTGTGGGTAGCTGACATAATTTTTCCAGGGGACTGTCCTAGTACCCAGTGACCCTAGAAACTAGGGTGAGCAAAGGTGAAATAAAGCATCCTTCAAGCCTTATCCCCAAGTTGCACCAGGTACACAAAGTCCAGACTGGAGAATCTGCCCCAGTAGGTGTAAATCTGGTAATGAGATATTTGATGTCTGTTGAAAAATTTGTTATGTAACATTACATGTTATGGTCTCCCCAGAATCTATTGTTCAATGACACAGGGGCAACAAACAGGGCCCATGAGCAGCATGTGAGACTGAAAGGGTCTCTATTTTTTGGGAGGGCAGAACGGATGCCATGAGAGTATTTGGAAACCCTGCCCCCATATTCTCCCCCCCCCCTTTTTTTTACATTGGCATCTCCTAAAATGACTAAACTGAATTAGCAGCGCATTCAGACAGTAAACTCCTAATTCCCTATAGTTTAGGTGGCTAAATGAGCACCAGGATAAGCAGCTTTTTGGCTTAAATAGTAAAAGCCAAGGTGCACATGACATACCATAAGCAGCAGGAATATTACCAGTGAGTTTAAATGTTGGACGCTCAGCCCTTTCCAGCTGTTAAATCTCCTCAAGTTTACACAATCCAAAAATATAGTCTTAGCCAAAAAAAAAGAAGAAGAGAAAAAAGTTGGTTTTGCAGTCAGGAATGGCTTGATAATTGAATCCAACCGTACGCGAATCTGTAACTGATCTGCTCTGAACATATAATTTGGCTACCTGAAAAGAGCAGAATCAACCCCCCCCCCTTTTTTTTTGGTGAAACTGGATCAAATGAGTTAGAGAAGAAGAATACTTGGTCACTGAAAAAGCAGAAAAAATGCAGGCAAATAAAAAACGTCAAGTGGTCAATCTGTTGGTTGGAGAAATGTGCATGCATTAGAAAAACTGGGAATGCTTTCTTTTGATGAGCAGCCCATTTGTTATCTGCACATGAAGTTGAAAAATCAGCATGTTTTAAAAATTTATAAAAACACCCATTTAACGACTGCCTGAGCAAGATTTATGCTGTTGCCCTGGACTTCTCTTTCCTCAACTGTATACTTCACTAGAGTGTTTTTGTTTGTTTTTTTATTGAGACCAATTCAGTAAAATGAGACTGATGAACACAGTAAAATTACACACATGGTAGAGCAAAGTTTAGCTTCATGGCAATGCAGAGCTATCCAAGGAATTTAACTCCTTGAAATTTGCCATTTTCAGCTCTAGAGGGAAATCTGGAAGGCGCAGTTCCAGGAAGACTGTTTAGTCAAACAGTACCAGATGCATGTGTGGGATTCACTTTATGCTTTGGTTATGAATGAATGTAGTCAGCTAGGAATTTGTTAAAGACAATTTTTTTCTTAAAGAATTATGGTCAAGATGTGGTTGATGTACTTGGCATGGCTGGGTCTGCTGTATTATGACTTGGGGATTCGTGGCAATGGAAAGAAAGGGAAGCTTATATGAAGTCAGGTAGCATCATGACCCAAACATGTTGCTCAAATGAATTCAGTGTGTGAGCAGACATTTTATTTTTGTATAAAATGTGGCCACAATCATAGGGTGGTAGCAAAGAATTTGTAATAGCTACTTACTTTGTCCATGTTCAGAGAACTTCACAACAAGAATCCTCACATCACGTCTGTGAGGAAAGTATTATAATTTCCATTTTACAGATGGAGAAACAGGCGGAGATTTGCCCAATGCTCCCCACTGCCAGAACCTTTCCCCACTGCCTCTCCTGCCAGAGCCTTTCACTGATACGTGTAGCTACACACCACAATGTGGATGCAGTCAGCTTTTCTCTGTGCCATGACATATCCTGCATGCCACCACCAGTGGTGTGCAATATAGACATTTGCCATTGATCCGATCATGCACTCACTGCAGTCAGATGAGGATTTTGATATTGACTTCAATAGGAACAGGAGCAGGCTGAATATCATCTCTAGGGAATGTCTCAGACTAAACTTACAGACAAAATGCAAAGCAAAGACAGACTGTGATTCAGGAAAGTGTTTAAACACATGCATTGGTCCACCCCTTTTCAGTGGAACACTTAAGCACATGCTTAACAGCTTTCCTGATATAGATGCTTTACTGAATCAAGGTCATGGTGACTGTGGAATGGTAGTTCATTATGTATATTTCCTAATTAAACCCAAATAAGCTTGTATCAGTTTTTTCCTGTGATTTGGATCAGTCAGTGTTACATAGTTACAGTGTTACATACAACTGCAGCATCTGATGAGATGACCCAGAAACTCAGAGAGTTCAGCCAAACTTTGATTATGTTCACATCCTCCTAGTTTTTTCAGAAGAAACAAAACATTCTCTGAGGCAAGGTACCATACTACAAAGCTTCTATATCCTTGCTCTTGGCAAGATAGACTGCCCACAGCCTTGGTGAAGTGAATTTTTCTTCATGTATATGCAATACACCCCCAATCCAACATAAAGACCTCATTCATATGGTGAATTAAAAACAGCAGGGCCAAATCCTGCCCTCTGCAGCTAATAGACTTCAGAAAGGTTTCCAGGGGGTTGCAGAACAGAACGTGGTGCAATTAATACAATGACGATGCAATATTTGATTGCAAGGCTAATACTGTACTGTTTGATTCATTTTCAACAGTGATCTGTCAGGGATTTTTAAAGGTGAGAATCGTCCATGGAGAAAAGAAAATGGCTTGTGTTGTTTTTTAAACATACATGCAAAGGGCACGTTGTAAGTTTTTACAACTGTTTTCCCTGGAAATAATTGCTGAGTTCAGAACCGTTGTTTTTCAAAACAAAAAAGCCCTCCCAAACAAACAAACAAAATAAACCTGGTGAAAAGTTTTTAAAAAATAAAATTAACAACCACAACACACGCACAAACACAAGGTATCATACTCATAAGGGAAAGATTTCTGCTTGCATTTTTTATTTTATGAATACATATACAAGAGATGCATAATCTTCCATTATCCAGGCTTAAAAGTAACAGATTTATTTATTTTTTCAAAATAGCTTAAAGAAGAAAAATAAAAATTAGGGACAAAGGAGGTGCAACATATTCAAAACATACAGTTGATTATCTTGCTAAAGTTATTGCAGAAATGCAGACAGTGTGTGGGTGGGAGGAGGGGTTCAAAGCCTCACCAGGGATATTTCTGTAATAGATTCCTCCACTCACACTTTATTGACATTTCTGAAGTACAGAGTGAATAGCATCTGAGAATTATACCATATATCAATTTTTATTTCTTTGGCAGTAATGTCTTTTAAAAGAAGGAGAAAAAAGTGTGATTCTGTTGGCAAAAGACATTTACTTCTCTAATAAAATGAGTATATTAGTAGGCGGCAGCAGGATGCAAATAGCTTCAAATAGAAGAGCTTGTGATATATACGTATATATGTATATAATGTAAAAAGGCTTATTTTATATGAGGAAGGAAGATTTTTCAAGGTAACATAAAATGAACCACTCTAACACTAGCTTCCAGACTTGCTTTATTGGATCTATTTTCTAACTACAAGTGAAGCTGACATCTGTCAAACTTTTTATTTTTTTATATGGCAGTCTACAAGAAATGTTTCATGCAAGTTCTACAGTGCTAAACACAGGGTAAATAACTGGGATTAAACAGATTGGGAATTACAGACTATGATTAGGACCAGAAACAGCATAATATGTACATAGAGCCATATTATATTCTCATGTCTTCACAGTCATGTGCAAATGTGACATATATGGCTTTCAATATTTTTAAAAAAGAAAGTAAGACATAATTGTACAGAATAAGATATTTAAAAAATGTTTCAGAGAATTTCACTTTTTTGTGAAATCTGTTCAATTTTTATAACATTGTGGTTAATTAGTTACGACCTCAACACAGAGGTGTTGTTCAGGCATATTTCCAGTAGGGGTCACTGATTCCTAAGGCACAATATTAACGTTAAACATTTTTAAATTAAACCATGCTCTTTTTTTTTTTTGGTTTGGTTATATGAAATAAGAAGTCATTGCTAGTTATATAATAAGCAATTGATTGTACAAAATACAATGTTAAAGACTACGCTACAAGCCTATCTGGTGCGCCATAAACATTAGCTAATCTGAAAACATATTGTACAGCGTTGTATATTAAACATTTGGTTTTTGGTAATATTATTTTTCGTACATGTAGCAGAGAATTATAAGGCTTCAGTGGAATAATAATCTTATAATTGAACAAATATTTTACACTCTTTCATAATGGTATTTACAATTTCTTTAATTCATATTTTGCCATTTGGTAAATAATTATGTATTTCGTATGCATCCTTCTTGACTGTCTAAAGTGCTTGCTTAACTGCATGAGGAAAGAAAATGCATACCTGTCTTAGGTGTAACAAACCATCAACAAAAGTAGCTGAAACATTGTTTGGGATCTGAAATGCATTCGCAGACATGGAAATTATTGCTGAATTCAGTGCCCTCACCAGGCAATCACCTATAGTACTTGTCATATATAAATATATGCATATATACTAGAATGTATGTACATGCATACACATACATCTATCATGTAATAGATAGATTTCAATTTTTTTGTCCATCAACCTTATTATTTTGTGCTATTCAACATACTTGTGCTATGACTGAAGCCAGATTAAAATCAAAATCTTAACATACTGTGACTAACAATCCTATGATTCATTAGCAGAGAATAAGGACAGCATATGAAAAAAAAGAAAGAGCTGAGATGACAAATTGGGAGGCTTTTGAAATGCACTGAGAATAAGGCAACAGGCTGTACATTACAGCAGAGGAAAAGCTGAAGAAATTCTGGAATTCATAAATGTATTTGACTTTGAGTAGGGATGTCATTCCCTTTCCCACTGGCTGTCTTATGATTTTTAAAATATCAATTGCCAGAATGCAAGCACGATAGCTTCTGCACCTACAAATACTTTTTATGGTAGAAAATTCAAAGCCTATTAAAAATGTCCTGATGCCACAATCTGGTAAAGTAAGGCACTTCCAGGGTTGAATTCCAGTGGTGCCAAAAGGCTCAGTGCTTGGGACAAGCAATCAGCTTTTGTTGAATTTCCCAGTTTTATCCCATGAAATGTGCCATCTTAGAGTTTATTCCCTCCCCTTTTTTTCTCCTCTTGAGATGATTTTCTTTAAAGAAGATATTTCATTGGTTGAAGAGATACTTCTTTGTAGGCAAGAGGTAAATCTTCAGTTCCTAACATTCAGTAAGGTGGAAGATCAGAGTGGTACCAAGTAATGTCTTCAGTTTATTCAGTTACGACAGCTCTGTGATGTAGCTGATATACCAGCTGAGCTAAAAGTGTATGGATTTGAATTAGTCCAGTATTGCAAGCTCTGAATGGACATTGATGCTGGAGAGGTCATTCCTGATAATTTCATTTACTGTAAAGAAAGAACACAAGAAAAAAAAAAGAATGATTAGAATGAAACTACTGTACAATTACTATTTCTTCTGCTGTAAAATATGTTAAACGAAGCTTGCATCAGTTTCTTCATGGTTTCGCTATAGTTTTGAACACTAAGTGTAACATTAGTAAGTAACTGATATAGGCTGACCTAAGTGCAAAAGAGCAGGATTAACCATGGTTATTAACATGCAAAATACGTCACAAAAACAGCGGCATCTTGGGTCTTCTATTGCATTAAACATATTTAACATTTTTAATTAGTTACAAGTAAAAAGATGTCATTTGCTTTAGAACAAGCTCTGAAGCTCAAAGTAACGAACCCTGGAAAGTCTTAGAATACGTTATCTTCTCCATATCTAGCCCATAGGACTGCTTGTTAGCCCTCTTTCCACAAAAGTGGCGTGCGCAAATCTGCCAGGTGCTGAACTGAGCACTTGAAGCTGCAACGCCTCTGCAGAACTGGACTACGCATGTGGACTCTTGCACTGTGTGCTATCATTAATAAATAATAATCATAATGATAAAAATGTGTGTGCATGTGTTTGTCCACTACAGGTAGCTGCAAAATGAATAAAAATACTCTCCTTTCATGTTGATCAACAGCCACGAACATGTGACCTTTTCTCTTATGAATAAAGACTGAGAGTTGGGCAGGAGCAAGTTCAAACCCTGGCCAGAAGTTGAAGAAAAGAATAAGCAAGACGCATTATCTCAGCATCAGCCAGTCAGACTGCATCTCCACTGATAAAAGCATTGTTTTCTTTACTCGTGACTCTTCTTTCATTCTCCTCCCGCCCTCCCCCTCCCCCAAAGATCATCAACCCATATAGTTTCCCACACTCAACCTATGTCCATTTATCAGCTTGTGATTTTTGGCAGACGGACAGGAAATGACTGAACCTGGCAAAGGCCATCTACAGTGAACTGCACAACATCCCTTCTATTTCCACCCCACCTCCCTGCAGCCACTGCCACCATCTGATTTACATGAAGATAGACAAAATGCCATCAGGGAGGCTGTCATCGCTGCTGAGTTTCCTAACATTACTAGGAGGGGGAAACACATGCCCACGTCATGGAATGACCATGGAAAAGCCCAAGTTTCCCTTTGCTCATGGGCTGCAGTTTGCTGCCATCCAGATAACTCCATGTGTTTGTTGGCTAGAGCCAGGCCTGGCTAAAATCAACTTCCTGAAGCAATTAGTTGTTGGACATGTTTTTTCTTCAGACCTATTGCACATTTTATACCAACAGTACACAAATCAGTCAGGTTTTGAGTCCCAGAAGGTGGTCAGTGGATTGATAGATACCAATTCATAAGCAGGTCCTTCTTCAGCCACGGACTAGCAGTGGTATCGGTGATTACCCATTCATTTTAAAAAAAACTATAAGAGCAGTATGGAAATAACATGTAAAGACACAAAAACTTCTTTTGATGGTGCCATGGAGTTTATCTTTCATATTAGTAACCAGTGGAAACCAATTTAGGCCATAACCCCTGCCCTGTGACAAGGAGGTACATTGCACATAGCCTATTAAGGTAATAATGCCACAGATGTACAGGTTACAAGGCTCAGGACAGCTTTCTGAACTGCACCTCTCCCCGAACGTAAACACTTATGCCGTGGGAAAGATTTTCCTTGACAATCTTGTCAAGGAAGTTTCCTTGATAAGCATCTCTGGCAACACTGGCTACACTACAAATCATATGGCATGTAAAGTGTGGCAACAAGTGCAAACTAACTGACGGCCAGATACAGAGTTACACCTTTGCTTCGTATCTGTATAAGTTTCTTTCACACTGAATAATAATCAGATATTATTCATACTACCACTTAGCCTTTATATATAGTGCTTTAGAAATATTAATTTATCCTCACAACAGCTCTGGAAAAGAGTTAGATAGGTATTATTATCAACATTTCACACATGGGGAAACTGAGGCAGTGAGCTCAAGGAGCTTGCCCACATGAGTCAGTGGGAATACCAGTAGAACATAGGTCTCCTGACTCTCAAGCCAAGAGCATGACATGTTCTGTATTCTATCCAAGGAAAGTGCGATTTACGTTAACTTGGAATACCTGACACAGATGTCAAGGGAAAGGTCAAAAAGCAGCAAAAACTGACTAAGGCAAACAGGGGGAAAAAATTCAAAAACACCTCACTGAATTAGGAGCTAAGTTGTTTATTCAAAAATGACTTAAGCACCTTTGGCTTTTTAAGCTATTGACTTACAGTGAGACTTAGGCTCCTAAGTGCCTTAAGTCACTTTTAAATATAGGACTTTGGATCCCCCAGTCACTTAAATGCTTCTGAAAATGTTACCCATTGCTATTCAGTGACTCTCTCAGAGTCAGACAGCAGTTCCCTAGCGTTTGGGAATGGAATCCAGCTCCAGGACTCCCAGTCCCATGCTTAGGCCACTAGATCACAACTGCCATTCATCAACATTTTTCCAACTCAAGCCATTGAAACTCAATAGTATCAGGGCCAAATCTGGGAGCTCTTGAAATCACCAGGGGTCAGCGGGATGAGGGTTTGAGGTTCCTGCTCACCTTATATATATAGGTTTCTCACTATAGTGTTTTTTAGATGCGACAGCCACGTGCAATTTTCTTGTATAACAACACGTTTGTTAAACGACAGCCACTCCACCATGCCAACAGATACCCAAGAGATAGTTGAACCTTGTCTACAATGTAGCCATTGTCATTGGAAAGCCACAAGATGTCCAAAACAAGGGAACTGAGATGACATAAGGAACCAGAATAATAGCTGGCAGGATCACTCTCATATATTGTAACCTACAGAGAATTCAGAGGTAGGTCTTCAAGTCTTTTCTGTGTGATTCTTTACTTGGTTTCATTTTTTTTTACCCTGCCAATAAATTAAAAGAACGAGTCCTTTAAAGTGTGTATTGGAATGAGGTTTACACTGAGGAACAAAGGATGGCTTGATGCAAAAGAATTTCTATCTTATTGCCCAGCAATAAGTACTGAAAGGTTGTAAGTCTAGCAATACAGATACAAGTGGAAAATAACATCTGTCTGAAAAGATAAAAGGGGAAGGAACAGCAGAAGTATGCTAAGAGCGGGCTTTCCCTTGCTGCCCACTAAAGCACCTGAGCCTGGGAGGGAATGCCCTTCAGTGGGTGTGAGCAGGCAGAAATCATTCAGCATGTATGTGCGGTCTAGGACCAAAGTAAGTGCTGTTTGTGATGTGATGTTTGCTTCGACTGACTAATGAAATTGTGCACTTTCTTGATTTACATGCAGCTAGCACCTTTATTAAGAACCCTGCTCTTCTGTCAGTACAATATGGCCACAACCATGCTCCACACAGCAAGCGAAATGCCCTCCTGCTACGCAGACCATAATGGAATGGCTCCTGCTCCCTCTTAGTTTGCCTCTGGTCAAGCAAAAAATTCAAAATGTGTTCAGTGAGAGTCACCTATTGCTCTCATGTATGGGCAAGCTTCGGATTGCAAATCTGTTACTGAAATGAGGTTGTATGGTGTATATGAAGTAAGTAGCACCAGGAATATTTTGGCTTATGTTTGAGTTTCATTTCTAAAGCAAATTTGGTCTTTGGGTTCAAATAACACAGGGCACTGAGTGCTCACTTGTCAAAACATCCCAGGAGTAGCAGTATTTTGCACTCACATAATCCATGTTAACTAATGGCTTTACACTCAGCAATTAAAATAACAATCATAGAACTCTGATGTGGTATGTATTATTATACCCATTTTACACATGGGGAAACTGAGGAATGCAGAATTAACTAAGGGCTTGTCTCCAAAGTAGAGCAATGTACACTAGAGGGGTGTGATTTCTAACGTACACCATGCTGTGCACTAGCTGGTCCACATAGGCCCTGCTAACATGAACTAAAAGTAGTCCCATTTATATTAATGCACACTCAGGCATTTTAGTTTGTGCCAGTAGGGTCTATGTGGGCCAATTAGTGCACAACATGTTGGTGTGCTTTAGAAATCACACCCGTCTTATGCGCATTGCTGCTCCATGTAATAAGTCCTGACTTACCAGAAGTCGTACAGTAATTCAGGCTATTTCTACAATAGGGAAGCTTTGCAGGTATAGATATACAGATTTACTGTACTGGGCAAATGTTCCTCGTTTGTTTCTTTGTACCAGTCCAGTAAAACCGCCCCATGAGTGAAACAAGCTATACTGATAAAGTGCAATTTTGTTGCTATGACTGTGTCAGCACTAGGGACTTGTGCCAACAGAGCTGTATCAGTCAAGGATCACACCTGTTCATACCCTTGACCGTCATAACTGTGTAGGCAGACTTGGCCTCAGTGGCAGATCTGGAATAGAACGGAATACTCTAACTTTCCATGCCTAGTCTAGAACAATAGTTCCTGTAGAACAACAGATTCCTTCCTGTTCAAAGAGCTGAGTATGATGATTTACATCGGATTTGTCATCAGATTTTTTTAGTTTGTTTTTCTGGTGTTTTTGGGGGGGGGGGGGGAAGAAGAAGAGAGGTAGGCATTGTTGCTTTGGTAGCTAACACCTACAGTTCCCCACAAAGCTCTCTGAACAGATATTTTCCATCTTCATGTTCAGCTTTTCCACTGACATCAAGTCAAAAAAATAATAGTGCTGAGAAATGCAGGTACCATGTGACCGCTGACAAGTACCTGTCAGAAGCCTGAAAGAGAAACCTTTCCTTCGCTAAACATCAGATGCCACTGCAGCAGGATGTGGTGAGCTGTTACACCACAATTTAGTTTAATAAGGAGTTTTTCTTCTTATATTTAACTTTGCTTTAAAATGTCCTTAAAATGGAAACTTTTGTTTTACTAAATAGCAAAATCAATATTTCACGGATGCAGCATGTAAAGTTCCTGCTTTTTAAACAAGGCAACCGGATATAGTTAAAGAAACATGGATTCCTTATATGAATAGGAACTTAAATATATTTTACATTTTTGGTCTATAGCGTGGATTCGCATCAAACATAAATAAAAGGAAAAGTTTTCTGCAAACTTCTGCTTTCCTTATATTTGACTACTGCTTTGAATAGAGGTAACAATATTGCCCTTTGGTTTAATAAAATATTTATTCTTCCTAGGTCAAGTTCTGCTTTCCTTGCACACTCAGCATGAAGTCTGATACACCACTGTGCGGTGTCCTTCCACTCAAATCAAAGGAGTTACATAGGTGTAAAATGGGAGTAATGCCAATGTGAAACAGGTCTGTGGTAAGGTCTTTGCTGCACAAAGAATGCTGGATCAGCTCCCCTATGGCTTTACACCATTATACTGTTTATCAAGGGCCAAATGTTTCCAAAGAGACCCCAAAACATCAACTGACTTTAGAGCCACAGATGTCCCAAAACTTAGATGTAGAAAGTTGCCTCCATAGATTTAGAAGCCAGGACAATGCCCCTTTGAGAATGTATCCTGATATGTGTGAACTTTATTACATATAATAGCTCCCTACCTACACTTCCTCGCTTCTGTTTCATAAAGTGTTCAAGGCGCCTAACCAGGAATGTTTCTGCTGCCACAGAGCTACTTTGCTTAGCTGTAGGTGCAAGTGCCTAGGTCCTTCTCCCTGCACACTGCCTGAGTACAACCACAGCTGAGGCCACCGTGGAGCTGTGCTCTACACTACTCAGGAGGGTGTTGATGCCCTTTGAGAGGCCTCTTTACTTTTCCTTTTCCTTTTGCCTCTGCAACAGAATTGTACTGGTCCTGCTACATTGTGGCCCCTCACTTGGGCTGGGAGATGTAGCCTACAGCTGGTAAGAAGCTGGAGTTAACACTTGGGTAATGATGTAAGATAGGTAGCACTGATTTTTTTAAAATATATTGCAATAAACCTAAGTACTTGACTAGGATGTAGGGAAGAGAGAATTTGACATTAACACAACTTTCCTGGAAGTGTTACTTTGTTCACCTTCCAATCATAGAATATCAGGACTGGAAGGGACCTCAGGAGGTCATCTAGTCCAACCCCCAGCTCAAAGCAGGACCAATCCCCAATTCCTTCCCTGATTATGTTTCAAGTTTCTGATTGGTTGAAGCTGGCAAGTTCGTCAGACAGCACTACGGGCTTGATCCAAAGCCCACTGAAATAAATGACTTTCCATTGACTGCAGCGGTCTTTGGATCGGGGCCTGAGAGTTTTGTATCATCAGAATGCCGAATGAGGCTGTGGGGTATAGTTACATTCCTTTCCGATTACACACTTTACCTATAGAAAACCCATACCACTACTGATGTCTTTTTGCTCCAGGCAAGAAGCTACCTTCAGTAAACCCGCCCCCATCCCTGGTACAAGTACTAGTTATGCTACATAAATAAATTATTGCACTTTGAGATTACAAATGTAAAGGTGTTGGTGTTTCTTAATTTTACAAAAGGAGACACGGCCTGCCATTTTCAATATCTTTCTGTATTAAAATACAGAACAGATGTGTGCTTCCAAGTTATTAAGGTAGAAAGGCTTGCAGCAGTATAGATGTGCACACTGTACGTCACCTGTTCCATGCGCTGCCATCTGCACCCTTCCCCCCCACCCATCTCCCTTCCTCCCCACATTGGTAGCTCTCTACATAAGTTACTGCAAGGCTGCAAAATAATTACAAGAGGAAGTCTGATGGAGGTTTACAGAGGAAATGCGTGAGGGCCTATATTGATCAGGAGGATTTTATTGTACTCTGTTTCTTTTTAAAGAAGTCTGATATTTTTAAAACAAAGTGGCATCAAAAGGTCTTCAGTTGATCACACATATTGTGAGTCACTAACACTGTGTGCATTTTTTATGCAAATGGAGATAGCAACAGTTAAATGCTGTGAAGCCTCTTCTGGTCCAGTTTTTTGTCCCATTGTTAAGAATAGTTATACAGCGTGTTCAAAGGAATCTATCGTATCATATTCAGATCAGGCTTTTGTTAACAACTGTTATGTTGTCTGTATATGCAGTGTTATACTGTGTGCATTTTGCTTAACTATGAACAGTATGGATCATCAGCTTGAAGATGGAACAGAACAATAGTAGATTCCAAAGCTCCTATAAATTCTTTGACTGGACCTGAACAAAATAAGCCACCTAAACTTGAAGATATATTATGCCAGAAAAAAGAGGCACCAACTGTATTCTCAAATACTTCATTCTGTTCGTGTTATGGATGTATGAAATTATGTATTGATTCTGCTGTGTACTGAGTTTAGTACCTAATCTTTCAGTGGGTTAAGTGTCCTAAATTCCCACTGACTTTAGCAGATCATAGGTTGCAAGCTTTGTGGAGAAGGGACAGCATTTTCTTCTCGGTTTTGTACAGTACTGAGCACACTGTCTGCACTTGGCAAATGAATAATAAAAATAATTGCTATATCCAAAGAAACAGAACATCAGAGACAATGAGGTTGGCACTAATACTGTTTCCTTTTAGTAATGTAAAATATTGTGGTATTTGCTTTTGTTGCCTACAATGTCTGTCCTTTGATTTTTCCACTGGAGTCTTCAAATCTAGATCCTTAGGGTTCCTGTACTATCATGTGTCTTTATTTCAGATGTTACAGCTATGTAACCCAAATGCCGTACATTAACGTCATCAGTGAGGAGTCTGAAGTCACAAATTAACAAGTAGGAAATAGAAACACCAAAAGGAAAATGCCTCCCCTGTTGATTTTTTTAAAAAAAAAGAGAAATGGCTAAATATAAACACATAGACAGTTAGTAAATAGATACAGCTCCTGGTGTGCACTCTTTTGAAACAGTAGAATCCTACTTTTGTTGCCAGAGAGCCTTCCTCCCCACCCCTTTAATAAACAGCAATTCTCTCTTATGGATAAATGTCATCACTATCTCTCTCTCTCTCTCTCTCTCTCTCTCTCTCTCTCTCTATATATATATATATATCAATATTATATAACCATGAGCGGGAAAAAATGGTCTTGATAGAAGCTGTGTTTTAAAAGCAGGAACTATGCTATGAATAGAAAAAAATAATAATCAAAACATGGTGATATTAATTCCTGAGGTGGAAGTCTGCAACGTGAAACCACAGATCACTTTAAAACTTACTGAATTTAAAAGAAAGCATACAAAAACACCCCCAAACCCCAGTCTCGTGAAGCAATGGAAAATATAACTTCACACATTCCATACAGAAGTCAGATCTTGTATTACCTCAGGTGTCCTGGATGCATTTAAACCTTAAACTTATTTTTATCTGTTAATCATAATAAGCCATCACCACGGGGCATGCTATTTTTGGAAAGCATGAATAGGACAGTGGAGCAAGTGAGTGACAACAAGTAGCAGGTTTCAATAAAACATGATCCTCAATATGAATGTAGGTTTGGCATGGATGAATAGTATTGTTAGACATGACAGTCAGGCATTAACATGGAATAATTTTCCTACCTGCAGTACCTGTTTCCTTATTTAGCCTGATAACTCCAAATAATGCAAAAACTTCCACAGTGGAAGCATTGTGGATGGTTAAACAAGGAAAAGTTCCTCACTGAAGTGTGGTGACAACATTGTGTGGCAGTAACTTGACTGGGACTTTTGACTGGGTGCCCATCCTAAATGAGTCCCAGTCCCTAGCCTCACCATATCACATCATGCGAGACGTGCTAGTTTTATGTTTTTCATCCACCACAGATGAAAGCCTGGGAGCATTTTGAGTCTTTTTTCTATAAATTTTTAGGGCCAGACCCTCAGCTGCTGGAAACAGCACTGAAGTCAGGGGAACGCCACTGATTTACACCAGCTTAGGATCTGGCCCTTAACCTTTTCCTCCATATTCTAAGGACAAGAGTGATCAGACACTGTTTTTCTTAAAGGAAAAGTTTAAACTTGACAGGATATAATTGGCAGTCTTCACTCAGGCAAAACTCCCCCTGAGTTCAGCAGGGATTTTGCCTGAGTAAAGGCCACAGGATTTGGCCCAACATGATGCAAGCCACAGTCGACACACAAAAAGCGGTAAGGGGACAAATAAACCACATTTTAACCGAAATCATGTGTTTACGTTCCTAAGAGCACATGTAAGAGAAACAAAATAGGCACAGTTGCAAGTTTTATATGGAATTTCCATGCCACAAAAGACTCATGCGAATGTCACATAACATTGCTGAGGTTCAAGATCAGTGGTGATAGAAGTTGGGTGGGATGGAAGAGAGGGTGTGTCTTCACCCCGAAGCGGGAGTATGGAAGCATACAGCCTTCTTTGCCACAGAAGATGCAGCTTCCCCCCGTAACATTTGGAATGAAATGACTCAGACCGGTTCCAACTGACAGTCAGGGTTACCTTCCATTTTATTTCCTAGGACAGAAAAACAGCACCCAAGGATTCAAAAATCATGACTTAAATTCCCAAAATATCATGACACTGTCTTAAAAATTATGAGATTTTCAAAATAATACATTGTGGGGCTCCTGGTTTCTGAGCATTTAGGCTTCACAAGCTTCATGTTTTCAACCTTCTCTCCCCAAGCATGACAGTTAGAATTTTTTTTTTTAAAGTTGAGATTTCCATGCCATCTCCTGATTCCAGTAGGTGGAGCTTTAAGAAAAACACCAAATATCACAAGAGTCATGATAAAATCGTGAGCTAGCAACATTTGAAATAATTGGCCTTCCATCCAAGGATCTCAAAGCATTTTACAAACAAAAAATAACCATAAATAAAAGTCACCTGATGTTCAGAGGAGCTGAGCAGCTCCCATGGAGACAAGCATCTTTGAAAATCAGGTCATTTTTATTTAAATATTTAGACACCTATCTTTAAAGATGTCCACATTTGAAAAGTTTTGATCATATAATTTTTGCTATTTTCTCAGAATTTTAATCTGACCGCATGTGAGGTATCTAACTCCTGGACCATGAGCTAAACAGCACAAAATTGCACCAGGTTATAAAGTGTCCACATTTTATTTGACTATGTTGCAAGTCACCAGTACCAGCGTTATCTCAGCAACCAACCGAACTACACAATAAGCAACTGATAAGATCCTGACTCATTTTAGTTTTGCATCGGTTTTCTGTGTGGGCGCATTCGCACACTTCGTACCCTATCTCAGTGAACTCTCACAGTCTTAACTCACAACTATATCCTCCAGTGCCGTACAGTGATAAAAGTGTGACAATCACAAAGACAACTGGCCACAGAAATGCTATACTTCCATATGTTCTGTAGCTTCATATGAGTCCTCACATAAACTAGTTACGAGAAAATGTTAGTAATGGTTAGCCTGTGGCTTTGTCTATGATCACAGGGATACTGCCCGCCATTCCAGAGAACCAGGTAGTTACATAGGAGTGAAGGACAATAACTACCCTCAGCCCCTGCCTCCTCTACAACAAACTAGTCAAAGCCTTTGAGCTGCTGCAGAGGCAACAAAGAAAGACCGTGAAGTAGCTATATGAGGTGGCACTGAAAATCATGCAGTCCTCTGTGTCTGCCTGCCTGCCTGCTCGCAGTCAAAACAATTTTCAACTCCATTGTTGGAATGGGTAATGAAACTGATAATTTTCATAGGTGGTGGGGAGGAAGAAGGGTCTAGCTCAAGTACCAAGGTACCAAGCATGTTAGTATCAGGGAACTACTGTCTCTGGCTTTTATTACAGCTCCAAGGGTACTATCTCCTACCCCCTACATGCACACACATATGTATGTCTGCAGCTGGCTATCTGGAAAAATAAAACTCCAGTGTTCTGGAGATTGCCCAGATCTAATGTATGTGGGCCACCGTTAATCTAGCTACAGAATATGACTTGCTACGTATGCTTGACTAAAGGTGGGGGATGATAGAGGGAGGTGGTGAGGAACCGCCTAGAGAAAGAAAGTTCAAAGCATAGCACTATTTTTCCTTTCTTGTTCTATTTGATGTCTCCTTAGAAGTGAAATTCATCCCCATGCAGAGGGCCAGCATGTCCTTAAAATAGAGCTTAAGTACTGCACAGTTCTTGTGTTGGCCTTCTGCAACTGGGTAATTTCACCCTGCATAGCTACTACTCTCTCCCCTTCCTAGGTAAGAGGTATTTTGAATGGGGTTGGTCAGCCGCAAGTGGTATCATATGGCAACAATACCAGATTATCCTGAGAAAAAATATGGGGCAAACGGAAATATTCAGGGATTGCTTCAGACTTTCAGTACTTAAAGCTCAGCTTTAGGAGGCCCAGGCAGGTTGGACGTTATAACTGATTACCTCTGGCCATCTCAGTGTTACCACTACGGACATATTGGGTAGGGGACTTTAATACTTGTCCATACCATGTATCCAGAAACACACCTCAATGCTAGAAGAGGCTGGGCACACCTGGAGAGTAGTATATACAGAAAAAGAACAAAATTTTTTTAGAATGTGTTAAGAAGGGCTGATGAGGAATTCCTATTATAATCAAAGTAGTGGCTTAGCCTTACAAAATATCATCTATCTCTCTCTCTCGCTCTCACTCACACACACACACGCACACACACATATACTGGGGGTACACAAGGGAAGGGGGGAACAAAACAGGGTCCATTGATTTCAGAGTTTAAAAAGAGCCAAAACAAGATTGAATTTCTCTATTGATTATACAATTATTAATCTTTATAGAAGCTTTTCTAACATTGCACATAATGAGCAATTCATCAAAGTATATTAGGTGCCACGGAGGTTGCATTTGATATAAAGGGGTCATTAAGTTTCTTGTAATTGCACATTACTGGAGCTTTAGTTAGTTCCAAATCAAATCAACAGGACATACATGTATGGTCTCTAATTGACTTAATGTAATAATAGGGTGGCCCCTGGTGATCATCAGGAACACTCTTCAATGAGCAGCCTTTTGTTAGTGTTTTTAAAAGACTAGCTCAGGTGCAGCTGGGGCATATCGAATAAAACAAAATATATATACATAAAATGTAGTGCGAAAGAAGGTGAGTCACAGGTGAGTTTTCATCAAGTATCCTTTTCCTTTCACATCCAGGAACAAGTAAAAGACCCATTTCTGCTTCCACTGAATCCATGGCAAAATTTGGAATGACTTCAGTGAGCGCAAGATTGGGCTCAAAACTAGAAATGGCTTCTACAGATAACAGGACATATTCCAACCTTGTCTGAGAATGTGCAACACTAGTGACTTCACTGGAGTTGACGTGTTCACACCAGGTCCACATTTGTCCAAATGCGTGCAGTAGATTACATAAAGCCTAAACTTAGATATTTTTAAGATTGACAAATTTACACGCACACACTCTTGACATTTGTGTGTACAAATGGGTAGTTGCTCAGGCAAAGTTGTAATTAGGTGCTCCTGGCTGAAAAGTTTCAGAGGAACAGCCGTGTTAGTCTGTATTCGCAAAAAGAAAAGGAGTACTTGTGGCACCTTAGAGACTAACCAATTTATTTGAGCATGAGCTTTCGTCCTGAAAAGACGCTCTGTTGAAGGTCCAAAGTACAGCACCCCACTATGGTTAGGATATTTGTAGAAGTCAAAAATCAAAGGCTTGATACTGCAGCAACTGCACTGGAAGGAGTTCAGCAAGGAGATCATGAGTAAGGCTAAGTTTTTGTCACGGTTATTTTTAGTAAAAGTCACGGACAGGTCACGGGCAATAAACAAAAATTCACGGAGCCCATGACCTGTCTGTGACTTTACTAAAAATTCCTGGGGGGCAGGGCTAAGTAGTGGGAGGAATGGAGTTCCATGGGTGGGGCAGTGACTGACCGGCTGAGACCCCCGCAATGGTGGGGGGCACAGTGCTGGCTCCAGAGCTGGCCACAGCTGTGGGACAGGGGTGCACAGTCCAGCTGCAGCCCTGCCAAGTCCAGGCGGCAGCAAGGGTGGGAGGGAAGGCGCAGGGCTCTGAGACACCATGAGGCAGGGACATGGCACCCACTGCAGCCGCTGGGCAGGGACACCTGGCTCCAGCTGCAGCCCACGGCAGAAGCCGTGGGGATGGAGCACAGTGGGAGGGTGCACAGCCCCTGCTCCGGAGCTGGCCACAGCTCCAGCTGCAGCTGGCGGGGCAGCACAAGGTCCTGGGACACTGCAAAGGGGGATGCATGGCCCCTGCTGCAGCCCCCCTCAGAAGTCAAGAGGCTGGGGTGCATGGCCACAGCTGCAGCCCCCAGCAGAAGCTATGGAGCTGGGGTACAGCAGGGGGCACAGCCATTGCGGGCACACAGCCCCTGCTCCTGAGCTGGCCACAGCTGCGGGACAGGGGCGCATAGCCCAGCTGCAGCCTCCCCATCCCTGCCACAAACCAGAGGGCAGGGGCTGCAGGGTCCTGGTGGTTCCAGCCATCCAGCCCCAGTGGCAGCAGGGCTGGGGTGCACAGTCCTGCCTCCAGCCCTGGCTTCAGCGGCTGACAGTTGAAGTGGAAGAAGTCACAGAGCTCCGATAAAGTCACGGAATCCGTGACTGCCGTGACTAAATCGTAGCCTTCATCATAAGTCTCCCAGAGACTTTATAAGATATAGTGTCATGGAAGCCTAGTAGGCTTCCTCTTTTCGTCCCAAATCATGTCTCTCTACTATATGTCATTCTAAGGAGCTTCTTCACTTGTTTTAGTGCAAAATCACCTTTGTTCCACACAAATTTGGCATCCCCTCACTTTTGTTCTTGAAAGTTACTTACATCAGTAATAAAGAATTATGAAAATGAGGATTTAAAAAGAGAAGAAATGAATCCAACAGTGTTTTGGTCTTCTTGAATTAATAGGGATTTTTGGTAACTCTCATCTTGGGACTCTGTCATGCATTTGTTCCACTTTTGGGTCCTGGCAGGTTAAGAGGTATGCCCCAAATTCAGTTTAGTTTTAGATGCTTTTACAACAGTTACCAAAGTTATACAGAATGAAGGCTCTCTGTCATTGGAGGTTTTTAAGAACAGGTTAGACAAACTCTTCTCAGGGATGGTCTAGGAGGTATACTTAATTTTTCGTCAGCATAGGGGACTAGACTAGATGACCTCTTAAGGTACCTTCCAGCCCTACACTTCTATGATTCTGTGATTTCAGGGTGCCTTATGGAGTGCAAGGCTGGGTGCTGATGTGTCCTCCAAACCTCTGATGTGTTTGTGCTGGCAAGTACGCAATGCCTGCACACAAAATGTCATGTGCACATTTTGAGTGAGGTTGTCATTGTGAGCAGAAATACATGGTGAGGCTTGATTCTGTTTGTCAACATTCAGCACATAATTTCTTCTGACTGAAGATGAGAGGACAGCCATTGATGATTTGGTGTGTAGTCATGGGCTGTCCTGTGGAAAAAGGCGAATAAGATTGTTGAGTTGATGGTGTGTCAGAGAAGCAGAAGCAACTCACTTTTCAGCATGTTGGGGAAAAGCTGACAAAACCTCACACAATATTTGGTCACAGTCATTTGGTCATGAGTATGTCATTCCTATCCAGCGTTAAAAACACAGCGAGAAGTTAAAATTGGCAATATGTACTGGCGGGAATGGCACAGACAGAGTCATGTGACAAATGTGGTGTGAGGTTGTCACAGAAATCAGATGTCTGTGGCGAAGTGTCTGTAGCAAGATGACGTGGCCTTTACCATAATATAAACTATACTTAATTCCATGGGATTTTGTTTTAACCACAAAAGGGTCAATTACTAAAAACCCATAGAATTCTAAGAGACATACATGTTCTATCTGTTAGTGTTCCTTGCACGAGCAGAATTCAGGGGCCTAATTCTGCTCTCACAACAGTTTTACATCTAGGTAACTAAACTGGGTAAAAATCTCTACTAATATAACTCATTGTAGTCAATTTGGCCCAGAGGATTTGGCCCAAATTTTGACCCGAATGGAGTTACTCTGGATTTATACCAGTGTAAGGGAGAACAGAACCAGAACTTAGAGACCAGATCCTCAGACTGCCCAGGTCCCTTTGTGTCGCACTCATGGTTTTAAAGCCACCAGCTAAGGATTTCCCCACTGGCATAGCCAGGATAGATGTGTGGGACCAGAGTGTTGCTGCATGCCTGTTATCCTTGGCTGCCAGAACTGCCCCCTTGGCTGCCAGGCACAAATTAGAACAGCTCTGAAGTGGCTCACATTTTCTCTGGAGGCCAAATAGGGCCCAGGGATTAGGAAATCGGGATGGTGATAAAACACCTTTGCTTTGGCCCCTCCTCCCAGCTCTCAGGTCCTGTCGTGAAGCATAGCTTGTCTGGACCCAAGGAATAGCCCTTAGTGTGGACTGAGAAGGTTGTGTAGGGATATTGGCATATAGTAAACACCGGACCTGGCTGCAGAAACTCAATAAGACCCATTGACTGGTTAGAATTGAAGAACCAACCACCCTACCTTGCTAGCTTGTAGCATTACATACAGAATTCTGCTGAGTGCACTGATGTTCACAGGAGAGATTTATTCGGCCACAGGATCTAATCACTGACAAACCTGCTACACGACTTCCATCTTTGAAGAGCTAGGAAAAAGGCACTTGAACAAGAGAGATATAGAATGTTCATTTTTCAAGCACACTTAAAGAGCTGGAACATAGTTCAAAACACTGCGCTCTACTTTCTAAACAATCACTTACAATCAGCCACAGCAATCAGTCCTGCTATTTCTTAAGCACTTGGAAATACTCAAAAATCTCACCAGGTTGGGATCTGAAAAGTTACAATGGGGTTGCCCTGGCAAGGATTATGATTCTGCAGTTCACAAAAAACTTACTGGGAATTCAGCATGCACTTTGATTGACTGAGAAACAATTTAGGCAATAAAATTGTGTGAAAGAGCTTAAACATATATGAGTAGCCTTCTCTTTTTAAAAATCTATTTACACAATGAGTAAAATGACTATAAGCTATCAGGAACAGTATACCCGATAATGTCACGGCAAACCTGGTGGCTGACCTTTGTGACTTTGTCCTCACCCACAACTATTTCACATTTGGGGACAATATATATCTTCAAGTCAGCGGCACTGCTATGGGTACCTGCATGGCCCCACAGTATGCCAACATTTTTATGGCTGACTTAGAAAAACGCTTCCTTAGCTCTCATCCCCTAACGCCCCTACTCTACTTGCGCTACATTGATGACATCTTCATCGTCTTGACCCATGGAAAAGAAGCCCTTGAGGGATTCCACCATGATTTCAACAATTTCCATCCCACCATCAACCTCAGGCTAGACCAATCCACACAATTGGTCCATTTCCTGGACACTACTGTGCTAATAAGCGATGGTCAAATAAACACCACCCTATACCGGAAACCTACTGACCACTATTCCTACCTACATGCCTCCAGCTTTCACCCTGACCACACGATCCATTGTCTACAGCCAAGCTCTAAGACACAACCACATTTGCTCCAACCCCTCAGACAGAGACAAACACCTACAAGATCTCTATCAAGCATTCTTACAACTACTGTACCCACCTGCTGAAGAGAAGAAACAGATTGACAGAGCCAGAAGAGTACCCAGAAGTCACCTACTACAGGACAGGCCCAACAAAGAAAATAACAGAAAGCCACTAGCTGTCACCTTCAGCCCCCAACTAAAATCTCTCCAGCGCATCATCAAAGACCTACAACCTATCCTAAAAAATGATCCCTCACTCTCGCAGATCTTGGGAGACAGACCAGTCCTTGCTTACAGACAGCCCCCCAACCTGAAGCAAATACTCTCCAGCAACCAGACACCACACAACAAAAACACTAACCCAGGAACCTATCCTTGCAACAAAGCCCGATGCCAACTCTGTCCACATATTTATTCAAGTGACACCATCATAGGACCTAATCACATTAGCCACACCATCAGGGGCTTGTTCATGTGCATATCTATCAATGTGATGCCATCATGTGCCAGCAATGCCCCTCTGTGGGTTTGAATAGAGACTGGGAGTGGCTAGGTCATTACAAATATTGAATCTATTTCCCCATGTTAAGTATCCTCACACCTTCTTGTCAACTGTCTAAATGGGCCATCTTGATTATCACTACAAAAGTTTTTTTCTCCTGCTGAAAATAGCTCATCTTAATTAATTAGCCTCTTACTCCATCTTTTCACGTTCTCTGTATGTATATACATATCTTCTTACTATATATTCCATTCTATACATCCGATGAAGTGGGCTGTAGCCCACGAAAGCTTATGCACAAATAAATTTGTTAGTCTCTAAGGTGCCACAAGTATTCCTGTTCTTTTTAATGAGTAAAACTGGCTGCATCTATCAGAATGCTAAGTCACTTGGGGTGATGGACTCAGAAGTTTAACCGGAAGGGATAACCACCTCCAGTTTCTAATACAGCAGACATGGAGAATCTCCATAATGACAAACTTGGGGCCTGCTCCTGAAATGTGCTGAATGCTCCCAACTCTCCAATGGGAACTCCACATGCTCAGCACCTCTGAAAACTAGAACACTTAGTTAAGGTGCCTAAATATAGACTTAGGTACATAGCCTTAGACCCCAAGTGTCTAAGGTTTGGCCCTAACTTCAGAAATAAAATTGTGACAGGAAGGGGAAACAGGATCGTAACAGGTGCTGAGCACCCTCAACTGCCATAGAAGTAACTGGGAACTCAGAACATTTCAGGTTTGGGCCCTAGAAAAGTAAGAAGTTACTTTATTGGTGTAATAAAAAAAAGTTGATTGCAAAAAAGGCTTTGATCAAAGATTGTGTAGGCTGATTTGTGTTTGCTCTATGCTACAGCATCCCCAGTACACCACACCTTTTGTAAAACAGTATTTCATTTAACAAATTATTATAGACAGTAGCTTCTGTCTACTCACATATCTGAAATACTTTCATTCCAAATTGTTTTGAGAGGAAATGTTATAAAGAATGGAAACCTGGCATTTAATCCAGTGGAAACCTCCATTGTTTCCAGTTTACAGAGTAGAAAAAAAATATAAAAAGAACATCAAACATTATTGCTAAGTACAGAGATGAAAGATGAGTAGACACTAGTGATAGGAAGTTAATGCACTACATGCATTTACCTGCACTTGGATAGAGTTCTAAAGGGTGGGTCAGACTCATCTTGCTGTTTTGTTTCAATAACCACGTAGACACACAGTTAAGAGCCAAGTTTCACCAGATGAACATTTTTAGCTTTTTTTTTTTTTTTTTGTTACTCGTGAAATAAATACCTTGAATTTTTTTCAGACTATGGATGAGAAGCTCTTCTGGTCAAGACACAGAGCAAATATTTACAGGTGCTGGGGAGACACCACTTCCTCCCTCTAGGCTTCAACCTAGTGTCTGCCACATAATTTTATCCCTTGAACAATTTTTTTTTTCCAGTGATCTGCCAAGAGGAAATAACTTTGCTGTATTGGGAGTCTGGGAATCCTAGAAAACAATCTTAAATCCATAAAATAATTGAAGTGCACTTTTACTGAGCTGTTCAGTTCGATTCTGATTTTTATTACAATGTCAACAAGAGTTTAATTTGTTTTAAAGTTGAGATTCTTAAATCTGAGTGATATACGGTAGTTTACAGCTTGCTGGCAACAGCTACTGTGGAAAAAAAATTGAAAGTGCATATAAAGGCGGGTCTAAATTTGACATTGTGAAAGCAGGGAGCTGTGCCAAGAGCAGCAAACAGCATGGCTTTCCCAGTCCTGGCTGGCTTTAGGGACTGCTCACTATTGACATCAGTCACTACGGGATACACTTCCCTGCTCTAACAAATCTCATCTGGAGACTGCAATTAAAAAAGAAACGTTTTAAAATGTAATTTCTCTCCCTAAAACATTTACAGATGTTAACTAGATTGCTAATGGTGTAAGATGTCTGTGGGCGGATGTCTTCCTCCTTATCTGCTGTGTCAAATATCAAGATTTCTTTATTAAAAAACCCACAGTTTTAAAGGTGACATCTTTTGGAGGTCTAAGGGGTGGTTAATTTTTTTTTACTAGATCCCTTACTGAATTGCAGGATTTTGGAGGGGGGTTACCCATCAGCATCTGTTTCTTTTTTACATTCCTTTTTTTTTTCAGTCAGTTTTTAGAGGTAGCCTGATTCAAAAATGAATGTATTCAAAATGGCTACAAATTTCTGCAGTGAACAGATGAAGTAGTATTCCATCCAAACTTTCAAATAACAATAACAATCGTGATGTAAGTTTTCTGCTTTAGCGACTTTGCCATGTATTTTCTGTCAGTCCCCTTGGCCCGTGTATTTTTCTAAGTGATGTTAAATGCATTTAGAGAAACACACTGGCCGAACCTGTAAACTGATCCTCTTTATGTGTACACGGGACATGAGAGGGGATAGCATAAAAATGGATGAGCTTTTAGAAGCACTTGTCTCTGGGGACTCAAAAGGGGGTTTTCTCAGCTGGTTAAAGACTGTGCAAGCAGAAGTCTCTGCTTGCACTGACTGCACACGTGTCAGTTCCACCTCTGCAGTGTAACTGAAGTGGAACTTTTCTCCGAGCCAAGTACTCTGTGATTTACACAGCCGTATCAAATAACTCTGGAGTACCCTGCAGAAGGTGATGGCTAAAACCTCAGTTCTGACATACTCAGCCCAGACACAGTTGTCTGCTTGCGCCTTCTGTCTTTTTTTTAAACTGGCTTTGATTGGAGCCAGAGCCTTGGGTAAAGCAGAGGAATTTCTAGATTTTTCTGAGTGCTGTGAGCTCTTGCTGTTTTCCGGTACCTACTTCCTGCCATATCTAAAATAACAGCAGCTGCAGGGGCCTGATAGAGAAGAGTTCCAGGGGACAAATTCACACAAATGGGGTGGGAAAGGGAAAAAAAAAAGGAGAGAGAGAAAGAGAGTTATTAGGGAGTTGATAACACACACACTACATCAGATTCATTGTTACGGTTGATAGTCCTGTATGCGGTGGGCCTTGTTGTCAGAACAAAACAAACCCTATAATTTGGCCATGGGAATGATAACTCTTAGCGCTCGCTAGGATAACAGAGGTAGTTTTACTGCACTTGTCTTATTGTACTGAGTATCAAGCCTTGATTAGCTAATGTCTCTGTAGGCCAGATTAGCAAGGATGAATGTTTTGAACTAGAGGCTTTAATGTTCTCTCTTTGTCATGGCTGTAGATAGGTGCAATGCAGTTTTTGTACATATTCAGCATAAGGATTTCTGCTTGCAAGAAAAACATTATAGAGCGCTGAATGATCTCAAATAATCCCACAATCAATGGGAAAAAAACATGAAGGTAGTGTTATGGTTGCCATATTGTAGGTCATGAAAATGAATATAGAAATTCAAGAGACTTGAGAAAGGAATGAATTAGTCTTATATACTTCTAATGCCCATACTAAGCTGTGCTAATGCAAACATGACCACTGGACCTGGTAACATTCTATAGGCTGGGGGTATAATTCTGATTTCACGAGCACTGGTGTAAAGTACATGTATGGTAACTCCACTTACTTCAGTGGAGACCCTTCTGATTTCCACTGGTGTAAAGAAGATCAGAATCAGGTCTGTATATCTTCCATTGAAAATATGTGAACTACTCCCAGTTAGAACCCCGTTGACTCTGTAGAAGTGCTGCATGCATGTTATGGAAATTAAAACAAATTAGAAAAAACCATTTTTTTGAAGGCACAGAAAGTTAGGACATTTAAAGTGATAGCCCTCAAAGTATCTATACATCATCCCCTTTGTGCACAGATCATATTTCAGATTATTGTATATGTCGTTAACCTTTATATATTAATGTAATATGACTCCAGTGGGCTTTAGACAGGCCCATAATGAATACAAGCAAATATGCCAGGTGAGACTAAATACACTGTTTCTGTTACCATTGCATGATATTTGAAATATTTTAATATTTATATGAGATTATGTATTGGAATAAAAGCAAGGAGGAATAAAAGCAAGGAGAACACATATTCTCTTTTTACGCACGTTATGAAATACTGTAATTTCACTGACTTCAGGGGAGTTACTTCTGATTCCCATCACTGTATGTGAGAGGGAAGGATATTTAGAATAAGATAGATTTACTCTCCCCACCATTGGCAAAGAAAAAAAATTAGAACTTGAAAAAATATTCATACATAGCTATCTTGAAGAAGAGTTCTTAAAATAATTTTAAGAATTTATGTTTTTCCTTCAGTGGTGTGACCCTCTCAATTTAAGTTTATCGTTTTGCTTTTTCCTATTTTAATTCTGTATCCTGATAACTTGCTGAGTTTAAAATTTCAGTTAATGAAGGTATGTAGGGCATAGTGGGGATTGTGCTGTAAAGTAGAGTATCATCCACAATACAGAGTGAAATTCAGCCCTATTCAGAGGCCCTCACAAGCCCTATGAATCACTTAAGTCCTGCCTTTAAATAGAGCTTAAGTGAGGACTTAGGACTCGCATTGGCCCTTGCTCAAAGCCAAATTTAACCACAGTAAAAGCATTGTTTTATATTCAACCACCAATATGCCAGACATTGTTGGATGATCTCAAATTAGCTGATCAAAAGGCTCTCAAGAAGATCACAAGTAACAGGAGAGGAAGTGGGTAAGCCTTGTCTGAACCCTCTTTCTAACAAAAGCAGGATGATATGTTTATGTTTCTAATTCTAGCCATAGGTTTGTTATATATTGATTTAAACCATTTAAAAATAAAAAATAAATCAATTTTTTAGTGTTGTTAGATGGCAGTCCCACTCCACTTTATCAAAGGCCTTCTCACCATTTAGATTCTTTCTTCTTGTTGTTTGAGTCCTTAGTAATTTTCATTATTCCAATAAATTCGTCCTTGCTACAAAGCCTGTATGACCGGAATATACAAGGTTAGGCCCTGATTCAGCACGCTGTTTCATATAGATACAAGGCTTCACTTGCACACAGCAGCTTGCAGAAGAAGGCCTTAGTTAACACTTTCCTAAGCCTTAAAGCTTCAATTTGCAGGAATATTTTATAGTCATAGTTCAAGGAGATTGTTCACATCTCATTGGTTCTCTGCTTCGTTTAAGAAAGACAGAGGTACCAGTAGTAGTTAAACTGAACTGTTGAGAAGAGCTTTCTTTTTCAGTTATGTAGATGAATGCCTTAGTAAGTACCAGTGCTTTGGTCTGGAAGCACTTATGAATTTCTGGTGCAAACCATTCGGTCCAGGTGCTTTCCCTGAGTTAATATTAAATATAGCTTTGAAAACTTCAACGGATGTTATACTTTTTTTTCAAGTTCTAATTTTTTTCTCTGCCAATAGTGAGGAGGGTAAATCTATCTTATTTAAATATTGCTCTGTAATTAATTCTTGGGATTCAGATGAAAATCATATATGATAACATGTTGCAAAACTCCTATTTGTTTGTGACTATTATTGTTATTTCCCTGATTTGGCACATTAAGGCCCTGATTCAGAGCCAATCGAAGTCAAAGGAAAGATTTCAATAGGGTTTGGATCAGGCCCTAACTGCATTTTGAGTTTCATCTTTTTAAAGCTGCTAAGTAAGGAGATTTCTTGTTTCATTCCTCCAGCCATAGGCTCTGGTGTTTGTACATTTTAAAGCTTTCTCTGCCTTTCCAGAAGTTAATTGTCTTTACTCTCATCTAGAATTCCTTCATGTAATAAGCATTGCTAATATTTTTTTTTACATGTTTTCTAACTGGTGAACCATCTAATTAATAAAAAATCTACTTTTTCTGTTTTTCTCTTTGCTTTTTGTGTGAATATTCTACTACCGTATGTGACCCCTTAAAGCTGATTTGAGTGCTTGCCAGCAAGTGAGGTGTGACTGTACTGTATTAGTATTTGTTTGCTCAAAGAGTAATTTTCCACCATTTTATCAGATTCTGGACTTATTTGGGCCACACTGTACCCTCCAACTGAAAAGCTGTGGGAGGGAACTTTATACATGGATATCTCAAAAGGATATTCATGCAGAGATAACACCAAATTATCCTGCCAGGATCAGAGGAGAAGGTTTGATCTTCTCTACCCCATAGAAAAATCACCCAAACCCCATGGATCCCCAAATATCCTCAAGAGGCCAGAATCATCTGTACAGAGGCTCTGTACCCCTGTTGTGGCTCTGGCCACTGCTCGCTGTCAGTGCTGCTCCACAGACACATGCTACCAGGGACTCCCCTCTGGCCATTGCTGCTCCTGGCTGTATTAATTTTTCCTGTGTGACTTACACGGGACCAGAGCAGGCATGATGTGAGTCCATACTGGACTCATCCCAAGTCGGTGACAATCAGTCATAGAGCCATAGAGTTTAAGAGCAGAAGGGACCACTAAATCATCCAGTCTGACCTCCTGTATATCACAGACCACCAACACCACACACACGCTAAGCCCAACAATTTTCTATAAAACTAATTTAATGTGGCTTTTTTATTCCCATTGGTTTAATTTAATCCTTTTATGTTCAATGCACTCCCTGTCATTTCCCTCCACACTGAAATTATCATCTTTAGATAATATTTTCCATAGCAATTAAATCCCGGGCTATTGTTATTCATTTGTGCAGTCTCAGATGTATATCCATTTCCCCCACCACACACACATTTATCCTACCCTACTTCTCCCACATCTCATTCTTCCTTGTTCATCTTTTTTAATGGAGATGTTTTATTTCCCCTTCCTCTTATTAATATTCTTTCTCACTTCCTCTCAAATTATACCAACACGTAATTTCACCACCAAACGAGCCATATATTCTAATTTTAAACTTTACAATGTGTATCTACATTTTATAGCATTATGGCAAAAATATTTGTACTGTAGATGAAATAGAGATTTTTTTTCCAAATCAAGTAAATATATATAAACACACATACACACCATCTCATATCCGTCACCAAATATAGGGCCTGATACTGCAGTTTGAGCCATGCAGACAGACCCTTGTCCCAGCGTGGCACCCCACTTAAGTCAGGCTTCCCTTGAATACAAGGGTCCCTCCACGCAGATCTGATCTTACAAACATTTAAAATCTTGATTGACTCAATGGGACTACTCAGATGCATGTTTCAACGGAGGTATGCTGAACAAAGGATGAAAATCTGGCCTATCACTCAACGTGTAACCAACCTGACTGCCAAAACAATAGAGGAAATGCCTTCCTATCAGCATAATCTCCATTTGCTACATTGATTTATAAAAAATGATGTTCTGGTTCCCAGTCTTTTTCTTCAGCTTCCTCTGCAAAACCTTAGACTTAGGTTTCAGCACTGTAAGCCTTTTCCCAAGTCTTCAGTTTTATCATCAAAATATTGTAAACCTTTCTGCAACACTTAAAATTCTCTGCTGGCAGAGAGAGGCTTTAACATCTCTACGAGGATCTGCTCTCCTCAGTCTCTGCCATTCTAGCAGAGGATGGGCCAAATCTTCACCTGGCCTAAATCAGCACAGTTCTATGGACATCAATAGAGCTTCACCGATTCATGCCAATGGAGAATCTCACCCAGTGTTTCTAGTTTTGAGTCTAAAATTTGAACAGGTTGCAGTAATTCTGGTCTGGGCTCCAGACATCTAGCATGGATTGCTGGAAACAGCTGCTGAGTTCCTGGAAAGTCCTCCAGAGCAGCCATTGCTGGCTTATGTATGATCATTTAGGAGCATACATTCCTGCTGAAGTCTAAGACTTTCTGTCTTGGAATCAGTTTTTCTTCTCTCCCTTTTCTCCTAAGTTTTCTAGTCAATTTTACTGACATTCATGTGCAACAAAGTAATAATCCCATCGCTTATTCTGGTTTAAATAGACATAAAGAGGCTGGGATTGAAGCTGTGACTGTGGATCTGCCTCCAGAAGCCCCCTTTCAAAGAGAACCATGCACAGTGCTTGAGAGAAACATACCTGGCTACAGCCAGGGCTATCAGTCTTTATCACAAAAACCAAATTCACCCCTGTGTATGAAACCCCTCTGCCCAAACTATTTACACTACTGAAAAACACTCCGGATATTTCCACATGATTCTGAGCACTCTGGCTGATTCTGCTGCCAAAGAAGAGACATCTGGCCTAGTTCTGAACTCCAGTTTTACACTGGTATCACTCGACTGACTTCCACAGACCTACTCCTGATTTACACTGATGTGAGATCAGAATCTTGTGCCACAGAACATTTAATGGAGTGGGGAAAGGTCTGTCTGTCTATCTAAATATAAAATAAACAAAACCAAAAGCAGTATAAATGAGTTATCATGAGTAATAACAGTTCCCCTTGAAGTCTATTTTGACATTGAAGTGTAACACACCCTCATTTTAGGTCAGACAAACACATTTCACCTCACTAGTAATGCTCATACAGTGGTTTGCTATTATAAAGTGATTCAGTCTGGAGTGGTCATTAATGGATAATCCAGATGCACAGAAGTAAAAGTCTTCAAGTAATTAGTCTAGGTTTAAATCTTGGAATACTGTAGAACTCAAATTTATTCTCATTTAAGATTGAAAACAGCTAATTAATAATAGTGAAGAAATAATCTTTACAGTTGGCTTGTATTTTCCATGAAAATAGTTGATTAACGAATACTCAAATGTCTGAAAAATATTCAGTAATAGAAAAAACTGCATCTGAACAGTGTGGAGCCAGTTTCAGAACTCAGTCCTGTAGTTCAGTTTGGGAATAGTTTAAGGACAGCAGAAAGTCCATCGTACAGGGTATCCACCTGCCCTCACATTTCCAATAGATGTGGAGAATTTCAATAGATGTGGAGAATTTTCAGTGAGCTCAGCCATGGATGGGAATGACACACACCACCACATACACATTCAGGTCAGTCAGGGAAAGGATCTGAATAGTATATAAATATGACTTGTAATCATTTTAGTTTTGTTTCTAATAAATCTTTTGCACTTTCATATTTTTGCAAGCCTCAGAGGTAACAACAACAAAAGCAAGCAGCAGCAGCATTTCCTCCCTCTCTGTCTTATACAGTCTCTAGTAGGTGTTATTTATTTGGTATCCATGAATTTCTGCTCTCAACTGGTCAAAGTGGGTCACATTCCACTATCATTCAGGTTGAACCTCACAGACTTCAAAGGGCTAACAAGGGGACAGAATTTAGTCCACTGTCCAAACCCTACAAATCTTTAGTCCAAGCTTCCACTGAAGTCCATAGTACAGGGGAGGTTTGGCTGAGTAAGAGGTTGGGCGGGGGAACTCTGTGGCTCATTTCCTCCCATTTTGCTTGGGGGCTGTGATTGGATCCACTGATTATGACCTTCTTGTAGCCTGCAGCATGTTTTTCAAGGTAGTCCAAATATTGGAACTACAAATATGGTGCTCCAGGACTATAAAACTCAAGTGTTTGTATATTCTTTCAGCACCATCTCACTTTACCTAATACTCTTTTTTGTGCTATGGTAAGTTAAAAAAAAACAAAAAACCAACAAACCCACACCACACTAAAAGGTCTTTTCAACGTCAAAGTCTGTCTTTGTCACACCAGCAAAGCCCCGGGGCAGGCTCTTTGGTCTGCAATTGAAAGCAGCTAATTTTGTCAAAGAGATATAGGCCCATGCTTTCCCATTACGTGGCTTATTTGCTGATATTTACAATGTTAAGACTGGGCAGCCTTTCCCAGATGTGGAGGACAAGGAGGGCCTACGGGGTGATTCTTTGTGATAAACCTCCTCTTAGCACAGGGGTAGCTCAGGGAAAACAGCTTCCCCTTTGGTGGCAATACAATTAGAATCCCTTAGAAAACTCTGAGACAGGAAAGAACGGGAGTTACTCTATCAAGTAGCTCACTGAGGACAACTGATGCTCAAGCTGCCATAAAGCCTTGCAAAGAAAGCAAGCATACAGCGTCTATTATTGTACCAAAGCTCTGACTGAAAAAGCACAGTTGTCAAGCAGATGTAGATGAAACAATCAACTATGCTGCATACAATTTTCCCAAAAGAGACTCCAGTCTTTGACTGTCTATCAACAACTAGATTTCAATGAATGTGGCTATTATGCATTTTAACTGCTAGCTTTGGGCCTGGTCTACTCCCTGTGAAGCCAAAGGGAATGTTGACTTAAGCAGGAATAGGAGCAGATCTTTTGCTTTTTAGTAATCTAATAACATTATGGCTTGCTAACTGGTAGCAAAGTTCACTGTTCTTGAAGTCAATTAGACTATTTACAGGTGTAAACTTCCTTATATGCCTAGGTGTTGGCAGGATTGGGCTGTATGTTTGTTAAATCTAACTCCTACTAGATATAGCAGGGATCTATGTGTTACTTCTTTTATACTCAAGTCAATGGAGAAAAGGGTTCTTTCTGAAACAACTTCTCCAGATACCTTTTGTCAAGACGGGTCAGGGCACTAGAGTACTGGGACTTTAAGTGGCTCACATGATAATAACTCCTGACCAGCTAACATTGCACAGCTCAATGGTGACACTCTTCAGAAATCTTTTAAACAAATATCATATTCCAAAAATGAGCGCTAGCATCCGAACAAAGCTTTCTCAGGAAAGTCTTTGCTTCTGCAAGCCACAAATTTTCTTTGGCACCAGGCCAGGCTTATAAGCAGACGTAAATGTTACTGAAGCTGAAACGCAGCAAGTCCTTCTCCCCAGCTCACCTAAGAAAACTTTAAAAAACCCTTCCTGTTTGAAACACCAATGCCAATATCCATTACTATGGAAGTAAGAGAATGAATAAGATGTAGAAGTGAGACGTGATTTTTTTTTCATTTAATTGCACAGGGAGTACCAGGGCTGCAGAGTGAAATTGGTATTTAGTTTGAAGAGACGCAGTATGACACAGCCTCAGTGTGCACTTAATGGCCTGAAATGTTTAATGCAAAGGCACACACAATGCAAATATTGTTTCCTGAACACTAAAAATACCATAGGATATCCCTACTGCAAGTTACTGCCAACTGAGACCTTCCTCTTTTTGGATGCCTGCTCACCCTTGTCCCTGCAAAATACCCTCATTCAGTAGCCCTGGATGTGAATGGGAGTTGCGGGCACTCAACCAATCACAGGAGAGATCTCAACACCTTGAAGAATGGGACTCTTAAAGACCTTGTGTTAATGTTCAAAGAAGAAAAACAAAGTTAACCATTAGATTTCACAACACACAGCATCTAAAAGGTTAGCACCAATAGGTTGCATGCACTGGACTGGGCGGAATCAGGAAGTGACACCTGTTCTTGTCGTTTACAGTTTTGGAGGCTCTCTTTTTGTGAGGCTCCAGGGAGATTCTATTCACAAAGACTGCTATGAAGAGTGAAAAGGCAAGCTTGCTATCCTGACCATGTGTGGTTTAGTTTAATGGTCTACCACTCAAACTCAGACATTTATGTCCATTAAAGGTCTGACCCTAATGAATTATTTGAGTCCTTTATATTATTTCTCCTACCCATCAGATATAACCTACATCCTAAATGTTAACGACACAGCACGTTTTACCACACTAGCATGTACACTTTCAACTATCATTAGAAACGAGAAGGATCTCGACTCAGGCATGGGGCCAGGTTTAGTAAAACTTTCCATGAGGAAAGCTTTTTGTTTTCTCCCAGAGCTGCTAGACCAGGCCAACAGGGAGGGAGGGAAAGCTCATATCCAGACTGAAGTGTAGACAGTATTACTGGACTTTGTAGACTACCTGCATGTTGTTCTAATGACATCTGGACTACTGGAAATCAGAGAGTGAACTCAGAAGTTTTCAAAGGCATAATTGTGGCAGCACCAGACTAAACTTAATGCCTTGAGAGCCAATCACTTTAATCACAAAACTGAAATGTATGAAAAAGGATACATTTCAGCAAAAGAATAATTCTGTCTGCTACAGTTCCTGTTCAAATAAACTATATCACCAAATCACGTGCACTTCAGAAATATACGGGGATATAAAAAATGAACATATGGTTTAGAGGCAACCGAATTTCATATATACCGTATTGGAGATATATGGACTTGTCAGACATCTAACAGTGAAACAATATAAGCAATTCATGGGAATGACATTAGCAATAGCTCACATTACATCCACGAGTGAAACTTTTACTTCAAAAGTTATTTTTAAAAGAGCAATGTTTAAAATGAAATGGCTGGGGAGGCTGCAGCTTTCACTAACACTTTACCCGTGGTTTTGCCACTTTTACTTATTATTGGGAGTTTAATGGTCCCAATTTACCTTTTTAGATTAAAAAAAAGAAGTTGAAAAGAGCGCATTCATGGTCAAAGAACGATAAAACTCAGCTGTACCAAGATAATTATGGGGGCAAAAGCCTACTTGTTTTAAAAAGAAGCTGATGATGTGTTTTCAGTAACTGCTGTCAGCCACATACTGAAAAATTCAGACACCTCTTTGTTTATGATGTATATATTCTCGTCACTATGCAGGGAGTTAAACATATACATCCAATAGCATCAAGAGCAGAAGCCAACCCTTTATTTAAAAAAAAAAACAGGGGAAGGGAGGAATTAACTTTCAAAGCAGCAGAAGAGAGTTCTTAAAATCCATAGCACCTGGAATCAGACCCAAAGGAAAAGTGCTAGGAAACAAATTTAAAAACCAGTTAGGACAGAATTTTACCTCAAAAGTCTGAGTCCAAACACTCATGGGCTTTGGGCAAGTTTCAAACTTGAACTTTGTAGCTCAAGCACAACCTTTATTCAAAACATAAATATTGTTTTTTAATTAAAACGTATTTGTTATTGTCTCGGTACTAATTAAAATGAAAACTGGGAGCAGGAATATATTATAACTGTCAAAATGTGTGGAGAAGACAGATCACAATGAAATCCCTTTCCTGTAGGTACCAATGTGTTTCCCCCTTGCTTGCAGAGATATCATTACCAATGAATGCTAAGCCATTTCTTTGATGTTTTTAATGGCAGGAAATAATTCTGCTGTAGCTCAAAAAATGTATCAGTAAGCTGGGGTGCCAATCATAACCCTAATGATGTTTCTTGGCATTAAAACACCTCATTGAATTCTCTCTGTCCTCGCAATATGAAGATTTGGGCTCAATTCTTTGTCCCGCCCAAGCTACACTAGGCACAGGAATGGGAAGTGGGGGCAGGGAAGATGACTTTAAGCCACCTTTGGCCTCCCCTATTCTGAGTTTAACCAAGGGCCTGTCCAGTCCACAGACTAAGTTCTACTTAGCTGCTTATGGCCACAACATCTGAGTAAAGCAACCAGAAGTTCTAACATCTGAGTAAAGCAACCAGAAGTTTGGAAACTTCTCTGAGCCATCTTGGTCAGCAAAACTGAACTGAAAGTACTATCAGAATGGACTTTCTTGTGGTATTTTGGCACAAGTCGTGACTCAGACCAGGAAGGAGAAGCAAACAAAAATATAAAATAAACTTTAACGGAGCATTCACATCTCAGTACATGAAATAATGTTTAGTTCCAGGAATGGACAAAAGGTCAGGTCAGTCCTTAATTTCCCCAAAGCAGCTACTCTTTGGCTAGTTAGTGATAATTCTGTTCTGTATAGCTCATTTGTACTCCAGTGGCCTGGCATGCCAATGACAGCTAACTGTTCCTGGGCCCAGTTCTCCTTCATGTGACAGTTATCTTGAGCCCTGTGAACAATCTTCTGTCTGGCTTTATATTGAAGATCCATTGGCGATAAATCAATGATTCTTAAAACACTTAACAGAATAGAATTTGTGTTTAGCTGTCTGTCTGTCTCATAGGGTTTTCTATAGCTCCTATCACCGTAGTTTCTGAGCTGTTCCCAGGTTAGATCCTCGTGCAATTCATGAAATCTTCTCCCTTCCCCAGTACAGGAGCCTCTGCTTGGGATATACCTCTTTCTTTTTAATAAGGCACCTTTCATATCAAAGATACCCATTGACTTCATTGGGCTTTGGATCAGACCCCGAGTTCAATACCGCTAAGGGAGCAGCCATTAGGCAATCAGCAATATCTCTCTCACACACTGAGTAAGGAGTGTTGGTCAGGGAATGGAGGGCATCTTCTATTCTTTTTGCAAAGAAATATGGAATTTCATGGATGACCACCAGAGACAGGGATAAAAGCTCATTTTAACTCTTTCATCTGAAGGACAACACCTTGAACAGTACCTCAGCCCTTACTACTGCAGTGTCAGCACTGGGAGTCAGCCAAAGTCTTGTTTGGGATTAAATCTCAGCATCATGTGACACAGGAGTGCAAACTGAGGCAGACACGTCAATATTAGTAATATAGTCACATATAGCTCATATTCTTTTTCAAAGGGAGTTTCAAAGGTTTTATAAATGTTTTTGAGACAGATATTCATGTACTGAAACAGGCTACCAATCGAATCAGTAGCCCAGGTGGCAACTGTTGGTTTTTGTTTAAAATGAAATTGCCAAGACCAACACTTACGTGCCAAAATAGAAGCCTCATTGGGTTTTTTCTTTATACCATGTTAGCTGAGTATCATTACACCAACACTGAAACATCATATACAGTGCATATATTTTTATAAACACACTGACTGCTTTTCTGCAAGGACCTCTGTGATGTAGATGGCCTAAGTCTGGAACTACTCCAGACCAAATGAATGAATATTGCTTTGATCCCACGGGCTGAACATGAAAAACTTCTGTTTATTCCAGGTCCAAGATTACTTAAAATGTATTAGAATTAGGGATATATAAATCAAACCAGGAGAAAAAAAAAGGCAAGTTTGTGAGACTCTGGATCAAATGTCACTTTGTGTAACCAGGGTTGGATTTTTAATTTGTCCTGTGGTCACATTAGCATGCTGTCTATCTATTTTAGGGTTTTATACTGCCACCCATCACCGTGGTATCTGAGCACCTTCCATGTAAAATCGATAGCCATAAAAGTTGCTATTGGGCTTCATGGAATCACTGGCACTTCTTCTTTTACAGAGTAGGGCCTTTGGTTTTGATTTCTTATATTTTATTAAATTACTTTTAGGGAGAGGGGGAGTTGGGTGATATATTTTGGGTAGGAGGGAAGGAATGCTGTGCATTAAAATTAACTTATTTTTACGGCTTTTGTATTGTTTATTCACACAAAGATGTAGGAACAAAGTTTAATTAGCTATAACAGTTTGAAGGAGACATGATTGAATCAATGTTTAAATTATAAATCCAAGGTGATTTTAATCTATTTAAAAAAAAGATGAAATTGTCTCCTTATTCCTTGGTTTGACTGGAGTTCTGCTTTTCCACATTCAAAATATTATTACAAAATACATATAGTCTACATAATTCTCCAACAACAAAAAAACACTTGAAGATGGATAAAATACTAATGGGAAATAATGGCGATGGTTTGATGTTAACTGCAGCCAAACAAAAACAAACAAAAAGGTCTTTTTCCTAGATAATCAGACCCACTTTATGATCTCTTTACTCCCAGTGGAGAGTACCTACAATTGGCCCCAATTACTTCAGTGAAACAATTCATGACCGTAATGCACTATTCACTGTGAGCAAAGGTATCATAATCTGGCCCTCACTGAGTAATATATAACTGGGAAACCAAGAGATGTTGCAGTAACCAAGCTGCTCTTCTGAACTATGCCTGTAGGTCAAAATTCCATCCTTCTACAATCGGTCTTTAGGTCTGAGACGGTGGCTCTTTACTGAAACAACCTTATAAAAATTATTCGCTACACTTGCAAGCAATGAGACAGTTAGGGAAGATGGGGCAACCCTAAAAGGACAGACTTCTACTACTACTGTAACTTATGATTAACTGTAATGGGGACTGATAGGGTGTGAGGCGGCACTGGTGAAATGTGAATTTGGTTTTTTTCAAATGTAAAGTGTAATCGATACATAAAACAAAACATTATTATTGGCACTAGCCCATAAAACGTAATAGAAATAATAAGCAGCAATAAAATTGCCACTGACAGGAAGGGAAGTAAACAGTGTAAATCAGTTGGAAAGAAAGAGATGAGGTGGGAAAGGAGACATAACATTATAGTTGTGAGAAAAGTTTGTCAGGTACATTTCTGGGAGTCAGATGTTGATGCAATTGGGAGAATTTCCGCTGTCCCTTAAATATGTATTATTATGCTACCACTGCTTTTAGAGAGTGATCCTTAATTTGTGGAAGTAAGGTAACAATAGATTCGAGTATTTTCCTTTTACTATTAATAAAAGCAGGGATTGTTTCTCTGTCTCTAGTTCTGTGGCTAGTCACAGAATGGCTTTAAATAGTATGATACATACTGAAGTATGGATTTCATTATCTGGCTACAATGATCGGTGACTGCAAAGTAATTACTGTGCCAAAGTCATTTATGCTATGTCAGAGAAAATGAGCGTGGGGTGGGGAAATGAAATTCTCTTTTCCAGAACACAGAGCATCAACAGAGTAGCCCTGTGACATCTACTGCAAGCTAGGAGCTGTAGCAGGTTCTGAGATTGCTATGCTCCTCTTCACTGGGGGGGGCAGTTCTGGCTAGTGGATCTGTGCACCCCTGCATCCAACATTCCCGAGCCCCAACCATGGCCCTCCAATGGGGAGCAGCAGAGAACCCTTCTGAATGCTGAGGGGGGGTTCTCCCAGTGGGACTGCACCAATTGCCCAGCCTATCAGTGTGGCCTAGAATGAGAGAGTTCTGATATTCCGATATTTCTCTCTTCCAAAATGATCCTTTTAATTTTTTTATTAGTTGTAAAATAAATAAATTGCATTAAACAAAAAAGGAAGAGCGGGGATGATGGGTATAATTTGTGGAGGGGTAATGTGCTGCTTTTCTGGAGGCATAGTTACATGGTGGCTACTGATATGGATTGAATCTCCAAGATTATTATATATAGATCCTAGCTGTTAGTCTTGTGAGCAGTCCCACCCTGGGTAATCTTTGTTTTCTATCAATCTTTCATTTGATTGGGGCACTTTACTTCTTGTTTATTTCATTTTGGGGGTTGCATCAGCTTTAATCTTGTTTCTCATAGCAGTATGCATGTGGAAAAAGTGGATAATGTCTATATGAAGACTAGCCTGTCCTCAGCATAGAAAGAAATGCAGTGAAGTTGTGTAACAGCCATGTAAAACTTTAATGAACTGTGCTCCTAATTAGGAAAATTCCTTCGATTTGTCTGTCATGTAACTGATTAGGATCTCTATTAAGGAAAGATGTTTTCCCAGAACTGAAAAGCAAAATGCTGTTATTCAAACTCAAAAATACTAATTTTTTTATCCTAATTCAGCAAGTATCATGCAGTTTGAAATCAAATGAATAACTGTCCCCAAAATTATATTAAAAAGTAAAATTAATTGTCTTTTGTTATAATTTCTCCCTGAAAGACAATCATATTTAGAAGCTCCTTGGTACCAATTACTGTAGTTTCAATACAGACATTCATTTTCAAAATAGCATAGAATATTATATACAAATATATTGCTATTGAAAGGGAGATCACATATTGCATTAAGGTGAAGGTTCAGAAGACTACTGGGATACTTAGTGGTAAGTGCTAAATCACAGTTCAGGGAGGTCATATAATCAAATTCCAGATTACCCTCTTTATTATGTTTCATTAATAAATCTTTGGAAACCAAAGTCTGACAAGTTCATCACAGCATTTTAACAGTTGAGTGGTACATGTTAGTGGGTATATATATATATATATATATATATATATATATATATATATATATATATATAATCTTACAAACTAAAAAAACATCGGCTACAAATCTATAGTAGGAACTAAAGAAAAAAGTCTTAACTGCAGATGCCACCAGACTGAAAAGCCATCAGCTGAAGGACATGCCTCAGTTTTTAATTTGAGTTCTCTCAGCTGAAATAGAGCAGTTTATTATTTAGTTCCAGTTAGCAGATTTGTGTATCTGAAGTTTCATTGCATTACGAACAGGACAATGTTAAATATGTTTTCACTGCCATTCCACAGGTCACTGGCATAGGCAGAAACCAAGACCATATGGTTAAGATTATTGCAATGTAGCTATTGGTCATGCAGCTAGCTCTACAGTGACTAACAGCATTTAATGCTTCAAAATACAGTTTCGTTATTGCAAACAAAATTAAAGAACTCTTTCTCAGACAGAGAACATCAGAGCAAAATTCTGCACCATTCCACAAAGCTGTTAATTTGCACTTTCTTCCATCAGAATTCTGAAGGGGGTTAAAAGAACTCACTGATATAGCAATATGGTTGAATGCAAACCTCTACAGCTGTGGAAGACTTACCATCATCCAGGTACAACTGGTCCAATTCCTCAGGTTCTCGCTTGATCATTACAGGAATAGGGGCCAAATTATGATTACTGTCCTCATGCAACTCTGGCAATGACAGTGGTTGGTTTGTTGGAGACTCATTTCTTTGAACCTTCGGCAGTTGGTGCTGCTGTTGACCCATTATGGATGAGTGAGTTGGACTGCAGGACTGCAAATAGGTTGGCTCTTGGGTAACAGACGGAACTGGAGAAGAGGGACTGTTGGGATAGAGTGTTTGTTGGTAACCAAGGGAACAGCTACTGCTCAGATGTTGACTCACCTGCGGCTGCAGCATGATGAGAGATGATTGCTCTGGAGAACTTGGGTGCACAACTATAGACCTTGGCACTTCCTGTATGGTGGGGACACCTCCAGCGGGCTGCTGAAGTCCTAGGTGACTGTGGCCCGGGTTGGTGATGCACTTGTAAGCAGAAGATGAAAGATCATGCAGCTTGGGGCTTGAGTTGGGGGAAGATGACATCACAGTGTTTCTCTGCTGACAGGAAGTGAAGCCAGCCACAAGGCACGAACCAGGATCAGGAGGCATCATGATCTGCTGGCTGTAGTATGGTTTAGAGAGAGGGTTTAATCCTTGGTTCATTGGTCCACAGGTTTGAGCAGGCTCATAGTCATCACTGGGTTCTGTTTTTATAATTGGAACTGTTAAGAGAAAAAAAGTTTTAAATAAACATGAGTTGCATATTGGTATGATCAAGTTGGCTTGTGGCTAGGATACCCTTTGCAAAACAAACAACGTCTTGAATAAGACTCTCTGTGTCTTTTGCTTAGTTCTCCCACCCTATAAAAAAAAATGAATGAGTCATCAGCTCAAGAAAGTCACAGCTGGTTTTAATATTGAAAAGGACTATTTTCTTTGGACTCTCCTTCAGCACTAATGTGCTATAAAAATCTATTTGCAAATAGCTGTGCTGCAGTAGAAGCCTTGGACCCAAGGGCTCCATGGATTTGTAGTAATCAAAGCAAAAATTTTAACTTGGATGTACTACTGCATTTCTAGTGCTACTGATGGCCCATTTGATAAATGTCTCCACATTTGGTAAACTCAAGAATAATAAGGTAGAGATGGGGCTTTCAGAGTTCAACAGAAATAAAATTGCAAAGATAAATTACAATATTGTTATGGACAAGGAGTTTTTGATTATAAGGCTTTTTTTTTTTTTGGAAAGACCAGGAATCTCATTTATTTTTTCTTTTACATAACTGTGTTTAATCTCTGCTTCCTGCTACCCAGCCAATGGGTGTAAAATATTCAACAAGTTGGAGCGAGCTCCCAGAGATCACAAGTTGTATCCAAACTACCAATGCCAACTCTGGGAGAATGTTAGTCCGGACTCTGCATACCAAGAAGAAACCTGCTCCTGTTATGGACAAATTGTTTCCTCCATCTCCTGCCCCAAAGGTGTGCTGAAGAGGCTGTACCTGTCAGTCATGGAGAGAACGCTCTGCTCTGAAACATGAAGGGTGACTGGCATGGAATTTGCTACTTCAGCAGACCTTTGAGCATGAAAAAAAATCTTGAGCCTCTCTCTAATAAAGGCAATTCAGAGGGGAGAGAGGACTTTGCCTTTCCTGGATATCCAGCAACACATGAAGTTGACAGGGAAAAGACTCCCACTTCCTAGATCAGATGAACTATAAATTAGAAGGGCCAGGTAGGCCTCTATGGCCCAGATTTTTAAAGGTATTTAAGCATTCAGAACTGCAACACATAACTGATTTAGTAGTCTAAATCTCATTTGCAGAAGGGAGTTAGGCACTTAGAGCCTAAATTCTATTGACTATCAATGGGGTTTTTGCTCCCAAGTGTCTTAATCCCTTTTGAAAATGAGATTTGAGCTTCTAAATCAGTTAGGCATTGCAATGCTGAGCACAGTAATGCCTAAACACCTTTAATAATCTGGGCCTAAATGACTTCAAGGAGTTTGAATAAACATATTTATTCTAGGCAGACCCAAACTTAAATACAGAGAGCAGTGATTTTGGATTCATGTGAGGGTTTATCTTCTTGCCCTAATAAAAGCCTGCAGAGACTTTCATAGCTCTTAGGCACTGCTAGCAATTTATGACAATATCATGGGATATCTGTTAGGGTATAAAAATAACTAGTCTGCTAGGGTAGAGTAGATACCAATGAAATATCTCTGGGTACTGTGATCTAACAATTCAGTTTCAAGTGTATGCATGTGTTTGAGGATTTTGAACCTTTAAAAGAGCTTTTAGTCCATTTAATATGCGTGCATATATTAGCTATAGTTAACTTCTTTTAATGCTCTCAATTTTTACTTCTGGTGAATGCACTTTGCTACCCTTGTTTTATAACCTTCTAGTCCCTTGTTAATTTTGCTCCTTCTATATTGTTTTACACACAGATGCTTGCAACACTTGCTTCAAGATTTCTTGGGCTACTAGTAAAAACATGCTTAAATACATAACAGATGCACGAGTGCCATTCAAGATGCATGTGTTACGGATAATGGACTGTCATCAGATTCCTCCTTCTCCTATTTTCACCTGCTCACATGCTGCATGCTAGTTAGCATGGTTCAGAATGTACTAGTTGCAGGGAAGGAGATTCCAGGTTCAAGGACAGCTTTATAAAACCCAGATTATGCCCTTTATGAAAACACAAGACCAAAGAAACACACCTCAATAAACAGAGAAGCATAGAGACTGTAAGAAAATACCTTTCACAAGATCCTCATGTGTTTTACATTAGGTTCACTGTCCTAGCACAAAGCCTGGCACAGCTGGAAATACGAGGATCGCTGAATACTGAATTTTCCCAATATATCACAGTTATAGAAACACCTGTGCTAAGTAATTCCAAATTAATCCACTGACAATTCAGTGCTCAATAACCCTTGCAGTATCTCATTCATTTAAAACTATGAGTCTATGGGTATGTCTACGCTGCAATTAGACACCTGCAGCTGGCCCATGCCAGATGACCCGGGCTCATGAGGCTGCTTAACTGCAGTGTAGACATTCTGACTCGGACTGCAGCCCAGCCTCTGGGACCTTCCCACCTTGCGGTCTGGACACACCCTATGAATCTTATGATGTTGAATGGTGGCACATGGGGCTGGTGGGCGAAGCATTGAGGAATACTGATTCTATGACAATGGTGGGCAACCTGCAGCCCATGGGCCGCATGCAACCCATCAGGGTAATCTGATTGTGAGCTGTGAGACATTTTGCTGACATTGACCATCTGCCAGCATGGCCCCTCCCCCCCTCCAGCTCTCAATGGCTGCAGTTTGCCATTCCTGGCCAATGGGAGCTGCGGGAAGTGGCAGGCCGCAGGGTCATGCTGACCGCCGCTTCCTGCAGATCCCATTGGCAGGGAAAGGCATACCACGGCCACTGGGAGCTGTGGGGGGCCGTGCCTGCGGAGAGTCAATGTCAGCAAAATGTCTGGCGGCCTGCAATCAGAATATCCTGATGCGAGTGGCCCACCACTGTTCTATTACCTCAGGTTGTTCTTTTTCACACCCTTCGCAGTGCACACCTTTGCTTCCTCACTTAGCAATATGTATATTTCCTTGTTTCCATCTTCAGCACATTTATAAAGGGGCCACTCAGTCAAGGTCATATTCAGTAGCAAAGTGAATGGTGGGGAAAGTTATGTGTTGATAAGTCTGGCTTCAGTCTTCAGCTGCAACAAACTTATCGCTGCTACATCTGAGGAGGGTGGCTTTCCACTCTTCTGATCCTGGGCCAGCCTGGGGCTGAAAAGGCCCCCAGAATAATTTAGAACAGCCTGTAGCTGTGCAATTGAAGGTTTGGCCCTCAAAATGCCTCCTATACAGAAGTGTGTGTGGGAGGCTGGCTATCTCAGCTTTGCACAACTTGAGGATGTGGTCTAAAGGGAATCCTTGGCTGCCCTTTTCTGGCTTTCCAGCTGCTTTGCACTGTCTCAGTAGCTGAACGGGGGAAAGGATTCAGCCCTCAATGTGGGCCTGATTCACCACTGGTTTACTCCAGCTCTACATTGGTGTAACTCCATTTACTGCACTGTCAGACAACTGATGTAAGGCAGTTCTGAATGAGCCGACAGAGACATGCTAACTTTGTGTTCAGTGGAGTCACACTGGTATACAACTGGAGTAATACAGAGGTGGATCAGGCCCCACAATGATGAGTAGGTGTAATCTACAGGATGTAGTGTGGCACAAGAGTGAGTTTGTAGCCGGAAAAGTAACCAATGGGATGATGTAAGAAGGTGAAAAGACAAAGTCTGGGTCCTGCTTAATCTTACACCCCGTTTGTTGCTTTTCTTGCTACAAACCCACTTCCTCCACCTCCATTAGCATGCAAGCCACAGCAACTTACACAGATTTACTGATGTCAGTTACACCAACTTTTGTGCACCTCTTAATTTATGATGTCTCTAGGTAAATAGTGGCTACTTGGACATGTAGTTGGAGGTTTCTGAACTAGTTCAGCTAAATCTTGTCTATTAAATCCCCCAAAGTGTTTTTCCAGTGTAATAAAAAGGTCCTCTGTGTTAAATACTGTTTATCTGCTAATATCATTACTAATACAGGTATTGTACTGGGAGAGGGAAAAAAAGCATTAATGCTGAAATTGCTAAAGAATGCGGGCCTGATTCTCCACTGCCTTGCACCTTTTACAAGTCTTTTACACGTGTGTAAAATGAGAGTAAAAAATTCTACCAAATAACGACAGTAGCATTTACTCCACTTCTACAGATGTATAAATATCTTCACTAGGTACAAGACAAGAGAATTAGGCCCTGTGGGATCTTTGTTTTCAAGGAAAGAGCTAGAAGAAGAGCTAGAATCACATTTGTAAAGATGAGTGTGTCTGCAGAAAGGAGCTGATGAAAACTATTACAGTTAGTTTTCTTATCAGGCCTTAGTCTCTTTATAGGAATGGATGGCTATATTACTTGCCTTGTAGAGGACAGATGTGCCACGGATTGCTACACTAAGACATACTGCAGTGTATTTGTGACATTCCATCCAGTATCTGCTTCTGTCCAGCATATGTAACGCTGTCAAGTGGAATAGCAAAAGCTGGTAACATACAGCAGCTGATACTTTTCAGATGGAGTTTAGAAGAAACCGTGGCTTTGATTCTCCACTGCGTGGCCATTCTGTGAGTGATTTGCACCTGTGCAAAGCTGGTATAAAAGGCTACTGGTCAGAAGAATGGTGTTTTGCATTCATTTTGCAAATGAATACACAGGGGACGATCAGGTCTCATATATTTTATGCACATCCTCAAAAAATTAATTAAGGGCATTTATTCTTCTCTCTGGCCTGTCTCTAGTTTTATCACAGGATGCTCTGTTTGTGGAATCAGTTTATTATCCTGGAAACCAGAGCATTTCTTTAGACCACAAACAAGTTACAAGTATTTGCTTTGTCACATTATAAGGCTAAGAAGGGCCTCACATACCGGCTAATGGATATCCCCATCCCTACTGTCCTTTCATGACCTTTATTTGGGTCAAGCGAACAGCATAGCTCCACAGATGTCTTTGGATAGGTCTACACTGCAGCTGGGAGATGTGATTCCCAGCATGGCACTAGCTCACTTTAAGCTGGCACACTAAAAATAGCAGTGTGGACGTTGTAGCCCTGGTGGAAACCCAGGCTAGCCACCCGAGTTCAACCCTGCCGACTCCCTGGGATGGAGCTCAGGCAGCTCGCCCAAGCCACCACCTGTGCCGCTACGTTCACACTGCTATTTTTAGCACACTAGCACAAGTCTGTCTACCCATGCTGGCAATCACACACCCCTAGCTGCAGCATAGAATCTAGACATTCCCAATGGAGCCACACTAGTTTACACAAGCAGCCTGGCCCCATAAATATTGCATTATGAAGACATCTTCTTCTAGCTTAGGCACCAATCCAGTGCATTCCTTTGCCATGGCTGTGGCAGGTCAACAGCCAACAGGAGAGCAGTGGTAAAGCATGATGTGTCTAACACCATTTACCTTATGTCTTATATTCATGCTAACTTCCAACCTTTAGAACCAACCTGAGGCCAGATACCTGGTACTAAGTCTCAAATGCACCCTTCAGAAGGCATAATTTTCCATTAAGCTAATTGCTGGGCCTCTGTCATTCAGTTTTGGGACTCCTATGACTCTTAGATTGTTTTGCTTCATGTGACATAAGATTCCCCATATTATGTGTGGAGAGAAGCCATGTGATACCAAGAATATGATTAATAGCTCTGGAGTTAATATTTAACAGAAAACAGTATTAACCCAATCTACTTTAAACTATCAGGTCAAATATTTAAAATTGGCTATCAGCTCAAATGTCTTCTTTAAATGACACCAAGCTGAAAGAGACACTGCGATTCTAGCTACAAAACAGTGTTAAAATGACAAACAACAAAAAGCCCTGCAGCTGTTCAGAATCTATCAGCACTATTAGCATGAACAGGACTATTTTTTAATTTAATACAGCCGTCTCAAATGTCAATAAGCATGCTGTTTTAGGGCTGCTTTGTGGTGGTGAGATAACACTCTGCACTGCAGACTCTCAGCTCATTACAATGAAAAATTAAAAACTGAATTTGCTCCACTCTGAAACGTACCATTAACAAATTACCACAATGAGATCACAGTTTATAAAAGACAAAATAACAAACATGATGCCTGATCCTGCAAAGACTAGTGCATGGGAGTAATTTTACTCACTTGAGTAATCCCAAGCCTTTGCAAAGATCAGGTTCTTACTGTGCAAAGGAATGATAAATATATTTGATTTATCATTTTTAATTATTTAAAAATACTTGCTTTTATATAATGCACTAGATTGGTCTACTGATGATATTGGACGGTCCATAATTTGAAATACTAAAATATGAAAATGTTCAAAGTTCTAAATTAATCTGACAAACATAGTAACTGTGCTAATTGTTTTTAAATGGCTTGATGATGATATCACCTTAGGCTGCTGGACTTGTGTCATTATGTCATTTCATTTAATGTGAAAGTCTGAGAACCATGTGTTGGCAGCAGCACTGGCTATAATAAATCAAAGCTACTTCCAATTCTTGCTCAGAAAGACAAGCATTTATGACATCATATCAAGTCACTAGGCTTAAGACAATGGCCTTCTGTGTGGGTTTGAATGTGGGAGAAATATTTCAGTTAGTGTTGCAAGCCTGGATTTAACTGAAAGGTTTTTCTTAGAAGGTAAAAAGTTAATATATCAAACTTTGAAGAAAAATAATAAATCATGCACATTTACGAGAGGGTTCCTAAAAGCTTTTAAAATGTACATATATGTACATACATATATAGACAATTCTAACAAGTCTGTTTGCTTTTACATTTTAGCAATCCAGATGGTTTTTTAAAAAACCCTTTTTTTTTTCATTATTAACACAAATGAACAGAGAAAATATAATCATTTCAATTATACAGATGTTTATCCTTATTAACTGTAACCTAATCAAGTCACATTTCCACACATGTATTAACAATCCAGACATTTATTGCCCTATAATATATTTATTTTGCTCTTGGTTTGATAGAGCATATCAAACAAAACATCCACCGTTCAAGGTGCAGAATATGATGTATTCGTCTGGAACCTATTTACAAATTTTGGATACTGTATTAAAAATAGCTACATAATTTTTTCATCACTTACACACAGAAAATTCTTGAATTTTGGGAATAAATGTCTCACCACTAGTGACAATTTAGGCTGGCATTTTCAAAGGAGCGTAAAAGAATTTTAGGACAAAATTCTCCTGCAGGTCAAATTGGAAGAGATATTGGGGTTGGGTTTTTTTTTGCCTTTTTCTGCAGCATGGGGCCTGGGATGTTTGCTAGTTGAACTAGAGTAAATGGTGGATTCTATGTAACTTGAGGTGTTTATATCAAGAATTGATGACTTCAGTAACTCAGCCAGAGGTTATGGACATATTACAGTAGTGGGTAGGTGAGGTTCTGTGGCCTGCAATGTGCAGGAGGTCAGACTAGATAATCATGATGGTGCCTTCTTAACGTCTGTGATTGAGATGGGCAGCTAAATGGTATATGTGCCTTTGAAAAGCTCTCTCATCAAGTAGTCTTGATCCAAACAGAACAACCCTGATACAGAGAATCAGACATCCCTCCAGAAGATACCACACTTGTCATCTCATTTGCTACTGGTCTAGAAGTCTCTTAATTCTCACTAATTTAGAAATGGTTATCAATTTGGACCCACTTTTACTTACCTTTTAAGCATATTTTTGTTACTACAATACACCTAGGATTTCACCCCAAGTTTTGATTTTTAAGCAAAAGTTAGTGCTGGTGAGAAGTGACAAATTGTTCTCCCTAAAGCTTGACATCTCCTGCTTTACTATATAACAGCTGCAGAGAGAATGCAAACTTCCTCACAATACTCTGTCAGGGTGTCTCAGCTCTCTCATGGAGGGACTAACAGTTCTAGCGATTAAGACAATAGCTCAGTCTACAGGCCCATTCAGTTCTTGGACTCTCTGCTGAGATTCTCAACAAAAGTGCTTTTTGAGATGGTGCGTGATGTGGACATTTTCCACTAGGAACTGTATTAACCAATTCATTCCTAATGGTCACCAAACAACCCTCAGATTGTAACATCTTGGGGCAGAACTGAAGCAGTGCCGCAGAAATGAAAGGTACCTGAGCACTCTAGACCCTTTAAGTCGTTTATGTGCACAGCAGCACCACTACATAGGAAACCAACCTGTGCTCTTTCAATAATTGTAGGGATTATGTAAACTGTGGCTTCTTTTTTGCCTCTGCTTAGCTGACAACTAGCATTGTGTGATTAACAAAGGAGAACCTAAAGACATCCCATTAAAAATTCTTCTCTCAGCCAACAGATATTCACTAAGGAAAGAGGAATGAAAATACAGAAGCATTCTAGGAATTGAGAGAAGGGAGGGGGAAAAGGAAGCAATCTTTGAAAAAACACATAGGTCATTTAATCTATTTTTAATTTTTTCATTTTGAAAAAGATACATTTTCTGAAGGACTAAGGCTAGGTTTTAAAAACCAACAAAACAAAAAACAGATGAGTCACCACTGGGGCACAGCACTCAGGTGACAATGTGGCCCATGCACTACGTCCATTTTCCCCTACTGCATTTGTCCTCACCTATTTGTAAACACCAGGGCCTAGATGGCTATGGTGGTGGTAGTGGTGGGGTGGGAATGACAATGCTTTACTATTTATTGGGCCTACAAAGTATGTCTTGAGTAACTTCAGTCATTGACCCAGAGTCCCTGGGATGGCCGAGCTGAGCTTGGCGAAAGACTAGAGGAGGGAGAGGGAAGGGGGAGGGAATATGAAATAAACCTAGTTTTAAACCACGTTTATTCACCCCTGAATAAACCAGGCTCTGGCATAAATTACTCTCAGGTATTCAGGGATCACCGGAGCACCCACACAAGGCCCTCCCCTCCCCTCCCCTGCTGTACCCTCTATGTCAGAGGCATGTTGGGGTAATAGCTACTGGAACCCCTCTATGATGGCGGGATAGAGGAAGGTTGTCTTTTTGCCAGCTTTATGACTGCTCTACACCCCAAAAACAATATTAAGCAGACTAACACAGACTAGGATCTGGCCTGCTGGGTCTTCTACGGAGTGATGGGATTCAACTGTCTGAAACAGTACACAGCCCTGGGGCCCAGTTCTAATCTCAGGTATTATTGTGATGGCCACTAATAGAGGAAACTGAAGAGATCTGTCTTGCTTCCACCAGTGTGAATCAGAAATTGCTCATTTACGGGGTTCATTTGATTGCTGCCCCCATTTAGGGAAAGAAATCAGATACCTTTAAAGCTGATTGGTTGCTTTCCCTACTCACAAGTAGCAGTGCTAGAAACACAGAAACGTAGGGCTGGAAGGGACCTCAAAAGGTCATCAAAGTCAGCTCCCTGCGCGGAGGCAGGACCAAGTAAACCTAAACCATCCCTGACAACATGTCTGTCCAACTTGTTCTTCAAAACTTCCAGTGACAGAGATTCCACAACCTCCCTTGGAAGCCTATTCCAGTGCTTAACTATCCTTATAATTAGAAGGTTTTTCCTCATATCTAACCTAAATCTCCCTTCCTGCAGATTAAGCCCATTACTTCTTGTCCTACCTTCAGTGGACATGGAGACTAATTGAAATCACAGTACTCTTTATAATAACCCTTAACATAGTTGAAGACTGTTCTCGGGTCCTCCCACCAATCTTTTCTCAAAACTAAACATGTGGAGGCTTTTTTTTATTTTTATTTTTAACCTTTTATCCTTTTTGTTGCTCTCGTTTGGTCTTTCTCCAATTTGTCCACATCTTTCTTAAAGTTTAACACCTAGAACCGGACACAATACTCTAACTAAGGCCTCACTGGTACCGAGTAGAGTGGGACAACTACCTCTTGTGTTGTACATATGACTTTCCTGGTAATACACCCCAGAATGATATTAGCCTTTTTCACAGCTGCATCACATTGTTGATTCAGATTCAGTTTTTGATCCATGATAACCCTCAGATCCTTTTCAGCAGTACTATGACCTAGCCAGTTATTCCCCATTTTGTAGTTATGCACTTGATTTTCCCTCCACAGAGTGCTGTACTTTGCACTTGTCTTTACTGAATTTCATCTTGTTAATTTCAAAGCAATTCTCCAATTACTGAGCATGATTGTCCTGTACATTTCTATGTGTCTGTTTTTAAGGGCTCTGATGTGTGTGTATATGTAGGCATAGTATCCAAATAGACATGATCTAGGCACAGGATTTCAGTCTATAATCTCATTTTGTGTATATTCTCAGACAGCATCATTATCTGAGTCGAAAGTACTTTCAGATAATTCAATTACTAAATGCTTTTCAACTGCTGTTAAACTATTAGGTTGTTCAACACATATTCAAATGAAGACAAGATACTACATGTTGTAGAGACATGTGCACTCTGTTAAACTGGAGGGATAGCCCAGGGACATCTGATTGGTGTGCTTGTTAATAATGAAGAGAGAGTATATATCACATTTCTTTGAATACTGGGGGGGGGGGGGAAGAGAGTTCTAAGAGACACGATTAATGTCTTATGATAGAAAATAAATCATACAACTTTGACAAGAGTAAATCAAGTCAAAATATGATTTTAAAAAACATGTGAAACAAGTTAGAGCTTTCTTTCTATTTTTTTATTTTTTTTTAAAACAAAACTTTCCTGTTGTTAGATCTTTATGGTCTCCAAATCCTTTGCCTTTGTCTGTGTGACCCAGTTGCAATCCAAAATAATGTGGCTTGAGCACTCGGGATGTTGTCTGAAAGTTCTGAGTTGGAACTAGATGTCTGGTTAGTTGGAATAGATTAATTTAGGTCTGAAATGGGACTTGTGTCATCAAGAGATCTTGTGATCATCTCATATAGCAAATGTTCCTTTTTTGCTGCATGGAGGAAAGAAGATTTAGCCTACCTAGAAAAGAAAAGCAACACCAATGTCTTTCTCTTAAAATATTCCTACTGATGTGAAGGTCTGCTTTCCAGTTTCACAGCCTATATGCCAACTTCATTGGTGTTCTCACTGCATAATATTTAGTTGTATGCACTATGACTAAAGTTGGAAGTTTGACGATGCACATAAATGTAACATTGGTAAAAGTGACTGGTTTTCATGACATGTCAGTTTGTCAATACATATAAATACTAGGGCTGTAAACGATTAAACATTAATTGTGATTAATCACGAGATTAAAAAATAATCACAGTTTTAGTCACACTGTTAAACAATAATAGAATACCGTTTATTTAAAATTTTTATATGTTTTCTACATTTTCAAATATATTGATTTCAATTACAACAGAATACGAAGTGTACAGGGCTCACTTTATATTATTATTTTTTATTACAAATATTTGCACTGTGAAAAGATAAAAGAAATAGTATTTTTTAATTCACCTCATACAAGTATTGTAGTGCAATCTCTTTATTGTGAAAATGCAGCTTACAAATGTAGAATTTTTTTTACATTACTGCACTCAAAAATAAAACAATGTAAAATTTTAGAGACTACAAGTCCACTCAGTCCTTGTTGTTTAGCGAATTGAGTTTGCATGGCACTGTTGTAGCTGGCTTTGCAAGGTATTTACGTGTCAGACATGCTCAACATTTGTATGGCCCTTCATGCTTCAACCACCATTCCAGAGGACATGCTTACATGCTGATGACAAGTTCTGGTCAATAACGATCCAAAGCAGCACGGACTAACGCACATTCATTTTCATCATCTGAGTCAGATGCCACCAGCAGAAGGTTGATTTTCTTTTTTGGTTGCTCAGATTCTGTAGTTTCTGCATCGGAGTGTTGCTCTTTTAAGACTTCTGAAAGCATGTTCCATACCTTGTCCCTCTCAAATTTTGGAAGGCACTTCAGCTTCTTAAACTTTGGGTTGAGTGCTATAGCTGTCTTTAGAAATATCATATTGGTACCTTCTTTGCGTTTTGTCAAATCTGCAATGAAAGTGTTCTTAAATCGAACTACATGTGCTGGGTCGTCATCTGAGACTGCCATAACACGAAATATATGGCAGAATGTGGGTAAAACCACAGAGCAGGAGACATACAATTCTCCCCCCAAAGAGTTCAGTTAAAAATTTAATGAATGCATTATTTTTTTAACGAGTGTCATCAGCATAGAAGCATGTCCTCTGGAATGGTGGCCGAAGCATGAAGGAGCCTACAAATGTTTAGCACAGTGGTGGACAACCTGATTCCCGCATGCGGCCCATTAGGGTAATCTGATTGTGGGCCACGAGACATTTTGCTGACATTGACCGTCTACAGGCACGGCCCTCCGCAACTCCCAGTGGCTGCCAGAGGCCTGCCACTTCCCGCAGCTCCCATTGGCTGTGAACGGCGAACCGCAGCCACTGGGGTTTCGGGGGGCCATGCCTGCGGACGGTCAACATCAGCAAAATTTCTTGCGGCCCACAGTCAGATTATCCTAATGGGAGGAATGTGGCCCATGGGCCGCAGGTTGCCCAATGCTGGTTTAGAATATTTGTCATGTAAAATACCTTGCAAACTGGCGACAAAAGTGCCATACGAATGCTTGGCCTGTTCTCACTTTCAGGTGACATTGTAAATAAGAAGTGGGCAGCATTATCTCTGTAAATGTAAACAAATTTGTTTGTTTTAGCGATTGGCTGAACAAGAAATAGGACTGAATGGACTTGTAGGCTCTAAAGTTTTATGTTGTTTTGTTTTTGAGTGCAGTTATGTAACCGAGAAAAATCTACATCTGTAAATTGCATTTTCACAATAAAGAGGTTGACTTGTACTTGTCTAAGGTGAAGTGTATAAGGTGTAGTACTTGTATAAGGTGAATTGAAAAATACTATTTCTTTTATCTTTTTTACAGTGCAAATATTTGTAATAAAAATAATATAAAGTGAGCACTGTACACTTTGTATTCTGTGCTGTAACTGAAATCAATATATTTGAAAATGTAGAAAAAAATCCAAAAAATATTTATAATAAATTTAAGTTGGCATCCTATTATTGTTTAACAGTGCGATTAAAACTGTGATTAATCGCGATTAATTTTTAAAATAGAGTTAATTTGTTTTGAGTTAATCACTTGTGTTAAGTGTGATTAATTGACAGCCCTAATAAATATACAGATGTGGGATTCAGGCACCCTTGTTCTGCACTATGGTAAAATAGTACATCAAGAGATTTAACATTACGCTTGCATCCCTCTCTCTGTCTGCTTGCCCTCCAGGGAGTTGTGAATATTAAAATGTAAATTGTGGGCAGAGTGCCCAAAAAGGCATTAATATGGGAGTAGCCATAATTTATGCAGCCTATTGTATATAAGCAGAATTGTACAGCCAGTGTGGGATGTAATCTTCAAGAGGGTTATTGGTTTAAAGGAATATTTATTGATTGAAGTTGTATATTGAGATTAGAATCACAATCAAACATGCATATTTTCCATCATGTAAACACAGGAATTATTGTTAACTAGTTCACAAGATTCACTTTCTATGCTATAAATATTTATATGCCCTGGGATTTCTATAAGCCCCTCTCTTATTTGGGTTTTCTTCCTCTCTCTCTCTCTCTCTCCAGAGTCTGGTGGCTCTAGACAGACTAACACACAAAGTGTGCTATAAATTGCTCTAATGAAGGTTTCTTTGGCCAATCAATGGCTACTTTCTAATACACCATCAATACTTTTACTCCTATTCTACCATCAGCAGCAAGCAGGCTAATGTGGCTTTACCCCAGGATGTCATTTTTCATCTCTCTTTACAGCATGTTTTGATCTTGGCTGTTCTGAGCCATTTTAGCTCTTACTCAGCCTTCTCCTTCAGAGACTTAGAGAGTCCTTCTCTACAGCCTACAAAATACATTTTCTTGTGTATAGTTTATCTGATGCAATCACCAGAACAGCATTCCCTTCAGCATCAACCACAGGGCTAGATTAATTATGCTGATCAGCCATTCCAGAAGAACAAAACCAAATCGTTATGTTATTTCACCCTTACAATTTGAAACCTCATCTCCTTTATGGAAGTTTTACTTTTTGGCTTTTAAACCAATTGGAAGAGCCTAATGGTCCAACCCTGATAACACTTACACAGGTGACACCAGTGTGAATACTCAAGATGTAAGGGAGGCAGATGATAGCCCTTGAAATGCTAAAGTTTAGCGGACAGCTCAGGAAGCTTCAGTGATAAAGACCACAGGACAGATTCTGCCATCCTGACTCAGGCTGAACAGTACTTTGAAGTCAGTCGGACTATTTGCTAAGTGAGATACTGCTCAGTGAGAGTTAAGGTGCCAGAATATAGCCCTAAATTCTTAGAATTACCTTTTCACATGTGACCAGTAGCACCAAGATGGAGTTTACAGGTCAACTGTAACTCTGGAGTTCAGTGTAGGAAGTGAGCACCCTTAACCTCAGCGAGGTTATGTTCCTCTGTGATCATAGAATCATAGAATATCAGGGTTGGAAGGGACCTCAGGAGGTCATCTAGTCCAGCCCCCTGCTCAAAGCAGGACCGATCCCCAATTAAATCATCCCAGCCAGGGCTTTGTCAAGCCTGACCTTAAAAACTTCTAAGGAAGGAGATTCCACCACCTCCCTAGGTAACGCATTCCAGTGTTTCACCACCCTCCTAGTGAAAAAGTTTTTCCTAATATCCAACCTAAATCTCCCCCACTGCAACTTGAGACCATTACTCCTTGTTCTGTCATCTGCTACCACTGAGAACAGTCTAGATCCATCCTCTTTGGAACCTCCTTTCAGGTAGTTGAAAGCAGCTATCAAATCCCCCCTCATTCTTCTCTTCCGCAGACTAAACAATCCCAGTTCCCTCAGCCTCTCCTCATAAGTCATGTGTTCCAGTCCCTTAATAATTTTTGTTGCCCTCCACTGGACTTTTTCCAATTTTTCCACATTCTTCTTGTAGTGTGGGGCCCAAAACTGGACACAGTACTCCAGATGAGGCCTCACCAATGTCGAATAGAGGGGAACGATCACATCCCTCGATCTGCTGGCAGTGCCCCTACTTATACATCCCAAAATGCCATTGGCCTTCTTGGCAACAATGACACACTGTTGACTCATATCCAGCTTCTCATCCACTGTAACTCCTAGGTCCTTTTCTGCAGAACTGCTGCCTAGCCATTCGGTCCCTAGTCTGTAGCGGTGCATGGGATTCTTCCATCCGAAGTGCAGGACTCTGCACTTGTCCTTCTTGAACCTCATCAGATTTCTTTTAGCCCAATCCTCTAATTTGTCTAGGGCCCCCTGTATCCTATCCCTACCCTCCAGCGTATCTACCTCTCCTCCCAGTTTAGTGATCTTTACGGGAGGCCATTCAGATCAAGATGGAGCGCTGCATACTGAGACCAGTGGGGTCCAAAGTCCAAATCTCTTTATTAAAAGCCAAGGTGAGCACAATCTGCAAATGAGGTGTGGCTATTTGACTCCTGACCAGTGGCTAATGGGATTCTCATTTGCGTGAAGTATGGAAGCCCTTGCACTAGAGCTAAATATACATTGGAGGGGCAGACAGTGGGGAGGAATCCAACTGCATAATATTGGAGAAAAAAGGCTCAAAAGTGAGATTCCACTTCTCCTGCTGCTCTAGAACACATTCTGCTGCTGGAATGTAACAAAAGAGCTGATGGCCCAGTTAAGATGAATTTATCCACTGTTTAAGTGGAAACAGGAGTCTGACAAAGCCTTGCCTGCTTTTTGTTGCACTGTTAAATGTCAAAAGTAACATTCAGCCACATAGCAGCCAAATGAAATAAATTGTAACAGCACATTGTGTAGAAATGAGCAACCATAATTCAGATTTTCACTGTTAAAAAAAAAAAAGTGAAGAAAAAATTCCCTCCAAGCCATTCCACCTTCCTTGTTATTCTGCCCTGATTAGTGCAGACTTTACGACACACCCTTCAGGAATCTTTCTGCCTATAAAAAGAAGATGGGGGAGAATGCTTGTCAATGCTGACAATATCATTTCTAATATATTTGAGAGTTTGAGCCTAATTCACAGTTACACCAGGCCCCCTTTGCACAGCTCTGGCAGCAAAAAGTTGATTTACAGTGGATATAAATACAATTTACATCCGCCTGCAGGCACATTTAAACTGTTGTTTCTTTGGTTTTCTGAGTTGGCCCTGAACTAACTAAAAGTGACTTTCTATGGGGCTGAATTGTGTGCATAAGCAGCTGTGAGGGTTACTTTCTCTTTCTGCTTTGGTTTATCTGGGTTTAGCTGCCGGTCTGTCCTGAGCGCTGGCTGTGTCAGTCAGTGGCTTTCCAAATGGCCTCTGCAAGCCAGGGTCTACAGCTCTCCTAGCCTGTCGATCACACACCCACACACACACCCACTTTCACCTGTCTTATCTTGCAAATTCATTGAAGAATAGCTCCTCTTTCTAACCTTATGTTACCTGACCCGGTGCATTTTATGACCTTTTTACAACCCCACAACAGGATTTGGCCCAGGTTCCCTATGTAATCCGATGATCAGTTTGCAGACATAGCAAAGATGCATATTTTGCCAGCCTCGGATATGAAAGTTCACCAGAAGTTCCAAGTCGAAATGTGTCAGGTGGCTATCAGTAAAAGCTGCTTTCTATGTCACATTAAAGCTCACTGCTTTACATCTTCATTTTATTGTTTTCAGCTAATATGACTAACGTAGCATGTTAACTTAGAAAGTGAGTGGCTGGCGGAAGAGGTGAGATGAAATGGAGGTGTGACTGCGAAATGTAATCACTAGAAAACTGCTGATCGTACTCTTCTGCAGAATAGTCAGGAGATAATTTTAGAGCTAAGGCAGGAAGCTGAGTAGGATGCTGAAAAAAGCATGCAGTGGGCACTGATCACCATTTTCATAAGCACCCTGAGAACTTTCATCACTTTCAGACTGCAAAGCTATGAACCATGAATCAGATATATCTAGTAACTAAGTACCAGGTTTTCAGAAGAGCGTAGCTCTCAAAGCTAGCGTTAGATTTTCAAAAGAACATAGCTCTTATTTAGGCCCCTAAATAAGTGGCCAGGTTTTCAAAAGAGCTCAGCACTCTGCGTGCTTATTTAGGTGCTGAAATAGAAGCCGAGCTCTTTTGAAACTTGGCCCACGTATGGTGAAGCAAATGTCCCCAAATGTATCCAATATGTTAAGCTTTGAAATGAAGATCACACAGCTTATCACCTGCATTTAACTAAATAATAAAAGTGGTAGGGATAACATTTATAAAGTAATTTATTATTTTAAAATAATTCATTAGAGTTAAAAGCATGAGTGAAACAGAGAACAGGAAATATTTTACCAACAACAATGCACAAAATAATATTTTTGGTGTCAGTGTAACAGGTACACCAATGTTTTCAACTTCCTATTAACTTTGCCCATGGAACACAAAAATTTTCCTAAAAAAACAAACAATGTTTTTTAAATGGGAAAAGTTACACTGAATACACAAAATCTTTGCTATTTATAGCTTAAAATAGTGTGAAAAAACAGTCTCTTCCCTTTCTTTAATGTGATCAAGAGTGGTATTTCCTGTGTCTCAGACTATGTGATCAGACTTTCAAAATGGTAGTTTCCCGTTTGATTGATCCAGTTTTCTTTATTATATTTAACACACCTTAAAACATCTTTTAGTGCTTTAAGATCAACCAATGATCTTAGCTGCACTGGTATAATTTCACTGAAGACAACAGATTTACTTTACACAAGTTTACACCAGTGTATCTGAGGGCATGTCTACACTGCCCCACAGCTTGGACTCCTGGGGTGTGAATAGCAGTGCCATCAAAGTACTGCACTTTAACTCTCTTGTGTGGACACTGTGGGCATGAACTAAAAGGTTCCTATTTTGCACTAACGTAGTCCTATTTGAAGAGGACTACAGGAACTCCTCACTTAAAGTCGTCCCAGTTAACGTTGTTTTGCTGTTACGTTGCTGATCAATTAGGGAACATGCTTGTTTAAAGCTGTACAATGCTCCCTTCTAACGTCGTTTGGCAGCCGCCTGCTTTGTCCACTGCTTGCAGGAAAAGCAGCCTGTTGGAGCTAGCTGGTGGGGGCTTGGAACCAGGGAGGACCGGCAGCCCCCCTATCAGCTCCCTGCTTCCCTAAGTTCCCTGTGCAGCAGCCGCCCAGCAGGCCAACAATTGCCTGCAGTTCAGCTGTCCCTCCCGCCACTGCCATGTGCTGCTCCTGCCCTGCCTTGGAGCTTCTCCCAGATCCTCCTGCTTGCTTGGGGGAGGGGGAGGAGAAGAAGGGGGCTGATGTTAGTGTGTCCCCCTCCCCCCTGCTCCTGCCCCCCATTTACCCCATCTCCATAGAGCAGGGGGACACAAGACTGGGCTCAGGACAGAGGGAGCTTCCTGGCAGCAGCTGTGGTCTCAGCTTGCTGATTAATTTAACAAGGCAGTGTACTTCAGAGTGGGTCAGCGTACTTAAAGGGGAAATGCGCATCTCTCTCTCTCTCTCTCACACACACACACAGAGTGTGTGTCTCTGTCTGCCATGCTGTCTCCCCTCTCTCCATTCCTGCTGCCCTGTACAGTGTGAGGCTACTTTAACAACGAGTGAACCCCTTGAGGGCTCAGCCAATTGCTAGTTCATCATTTAGCACTGAGCTATTCCCTGGGAAATATCCCACCCTCTGACTCCTCCACCTCAACCAAGCTTCACAATCATCATCGCTGTGTACCAGTATTAAATTGTTTGTTTAAAACTTATACTGTGTGTGTGTGTGCGCGTGCCGGTCTTTTGTCTGGCAAAAAAAATTTTTCCCTGGAACCTAACCCCCCTCCTCATTTACATTAATTCTTATGGGGAAATTGGATTCGCTTAACATCGTTTTGCTTAAAGTCACTTTTTTCAGGAACATAACTACAACGTTAAGTGACAGGTTTCAGAGTAACAGCCGTGTTCGTCTGTATTCGCAAAAAGAACGAGGAGTACTTGTGGCACCTTAGAGACTAACCAATTTATTTGAGCATCAGCTTTCGTGAGCAACAGCTCACTTCAAATGTTAACTGCTGGAAATGGCCCACCTTGATTATCACTACAAAAGGTTTTCTTCCCCCCCTCCCCCCGCTCTCCTGCTGGTAATAGTTCATCTTAAGTGATCACTCTCCTTACAGTGTGTATGATAACACCCATTTTTTCATGTTCTGTGTGTATATACACATCTCCTCACTGAATTTTCCACTGAATGCATCCGATGAAGTGAGCTGTAGCTCACGAAAGCTTAGGCTCAAATAAATTGGTTAGTCTCTAAGGTGCCACAGGTCCTCCTTTTCTTTTTAACGTTGAGTGAGGAGTTACTGTACATTAATGCAAACTAGGAACCTTTTAGTTCATGCCTGCAGCATCCACAGGGGAGGAGTTCCAGCACTGCTTTTTGGTGTGCGCTGCTCTTTGCACCCTCATAGTCTGAACTGTGGGGCAATGTAGTCATGCCCTGAGAGCAGAATTTGGCCTCTATTTTCAGATCTAATTTACAGAGGCAGTTTGGAAGTCCTAGCATTCCCCCATCATAACAACCTTTTCCTGGACAAATAAACTCATTGATTGTTTTCCCTGCTTTGTTAAATAACATTTATGTGGCAAAATGTAATGGAAGAGAGAACTTCTGAATGAACTAAAGCAGTATGTGACATCAGCACTCTGCAGACACCACAGATACCTTAGATGGCACTAAACCCCTGTTTATGAGAGACAAAAGTCTAAAAAGGTCTCCTTGATTTTTAATCTACCTGTTCAAAAGAAATCTGAATAAGCAGACACCTAATTTTAATAGTTAATGAATTTCTTAAAATCTTCTCAACTTTCTCCAGAATTCCACGCAACAGGACAACTTTAAACATCTGCATCTGAGACAGAGAACTAGGGCTAGATTTTCAAACGTATTTAGGGGGTCTAACCCCTTTAAAAATCTGGACCCTAGTCTTACCTTACTCTTACTTCTTAAGAGTAGCATACACATGCTGTATGGAATCTCAAATGGATCTTTAACTGTAGCATGCATTTTTAAGTGCTTTCCTTCTCCTATAACCTCCTTCAGATTAGATAATCCCCCAAACCCTACTGATTATGCCCACTAATATTCTTATTAACATAAATGATTATGCTAATCATGTAACAAACTCATATAAACAAAAACATTCCATCTTACACAAAATAAAAAATATTTAGCACACATAATAATGGTGTTTCTAGATGAAAATACAATACAAATGCAGAGTTGGCTAATGCTTTTTCACAAGTAACATTACACTCTATACTAATAAAGCCTCTGGAGCAAATATCTTAAAAAGGGCTAGTATGAAGACTGCCTTTAAAGGGTGGACTATTGAAGGGTAATCTCATCTTACTTTGCAGAGATTAACAGTTTACACCATTTAACAGCGGGGGGAGCTGGGATATTTTAATAGTATGTGGCCATGAAAAATGAGCTGCGCGGACTCCCCTACATCAAAAGGTTAAGGAACTTGCTTATATTCTGTGTGACAGATATGTCCAGTGTATAATCTCAAACGTTTAAAGCCTGCAGGCTTCAGGGTAAAGCTGATATACAGTAACTCAGGCCTTAATAACACTGCAGCAACATTTAGAAAAAATACCAATAGCCAAAGATCAACAGCTTTTATCTATTATCAATTTACATATGATAATAGGAAAGTGAGATCTGGGATTAGTTACTTTCAGCAGAGGTGGACCCAAGAGCCAAAATTCAGAACCAGATCTGGATTTTGAATCCCCCACGGTTTGAGTCTGTCCAAGCCAGAGTTTTCATACAGACTCACCTCTTTTCAAAACACAGCTCCACTTCTCCTCCCCACCTTGTAAAGCCTCTATTTTATGTACAAGTTTTCCCATTATGGGATATAGTTTTATGCTGTAGAAACTCATGATCCCCCAAGTAAGCTCCTTTCCTACAAATTGTTTCCATTTATATAGAGAGGGGAAAATCCTGCCATGTCTCCACAGCCTAGGAAGTCCTTGACTGCAGGGAAAGCAGAGAGTTCTGCAGTACAGAGTGGTCTGCACTCTCTGCATGCCACAAAGGTGTACTCTCTGCGTGCTATATGGGGCCATTCACAGAGCTTGTGACTGAGTGAATCCATCACTACCTGGATCCATTGGCTCTTCGCCTCTGTAAAATGGGGAGAAACAGGACTGTAGGGAATACTTTGGCTCTAAGATTATGGTAGCAGCTGGGAAGTGACCCTGTGGCGTGTGTGTATCAGTTCCTTCCCTCTAACCCCACAAAAAGTACCAGCACAAGGCTAGTACCTTGCTGGTACCATACTATACCTTGCTCTGGGAATGTTTAGCTGAATGTAAAGTGTAACATGTATCATGTAATTTCTAAAGGACCCTTAATGCACAGAAATCCATGGAAGGCTTTCTAATCAGACAATATGCTAACATTTCAAGGCTAAAAACAGGAAGAACACATAATATACTACCTGATTTGTGTAAAACCACATCTAATAGTTGATGATTACTTTGACATTTGCTTGTTAAAAATCTATAGTCTGTACACTTTGTGTGATTTTGTCTGAACAAGTCAGGAGGTGTTCACTGGATAAATATGTTGCTGATATTTTTTAAACCTTTTTACCTAGGTAACATAGTAATTGCTGGCTTAATTATTTTTTTCTTGATGAGTGTAACTTTGGTTTTCTTTAATATCTTTGCAAACTACAAGAAGCTTGTGAATTAAATTAGATAAACCAGTGCAACTTAAAAAAACCCTGCATTAAATATAGCATATTGGATAACTGAGTTTGGTGCTAAATTTAGTCTAATTTTTGCATGTATATACATATGACAATAGTCAAGATGTCGCATCCCTGCCAGTAAAGGGCATGATGCAAACAATTACAAGCATCACCAATACAAAAATATACTCTTTGAATAATTACAGGTGATTACAAAAATATATTTATTCTTACTACTTCTATATGCATAAGGGAGTTTGTAAACAAATCAGCATGTTTCTTAAAATTATTTATATCTTATATACAAAAAGGGTCTCCCAGGTCAGAATTTTTACTCTCTTACACTGGTTCTACACCTGTCAATCAAGGCTGCAATGGTTTGAAATCCTTGGAGTTACATGGGCATAAAACCAGTATTGGAGTGGCGAATCAGGCCCACAGTGTTTCAAAAAATGACATTGTCATAAGGGCTCAACAAAATAAAGTAGGAGATCATTCTCTATTGCCTGTTTCTTGGGAAGTTATTTATACTCCTGCAAAGAGATTGTAAAGTGATACTAAATCCAAATGGTAGTGTTTTACACTCACTTTGCACTCCTGTAAATGACGGCCTGAGGTGCAGGGCAATGGAGAATCAGGGCCAGGTAGATGAAAAAGAAAGGAGTATTGTTGTTTGAAAGAAAGTGTTGTCGTGCAAATAGCAGTCAGCAACAGATCTGAGATTTAAATATCTATGGAAGGTATATGGCAAGGTAAGCACTATCTCTGGCCATCACAACAGATGCTTGCTGCTGAAGGTATCATATACGAGAATGATAACTCTTCTGTTTGTCATCTAGAAGAGTTACACAATCTTCGACTATACATAGACATACACACCGCAGAGAAGATTTGCATAATTAGGCTAATTCAACAAAACCTGGGGCAACCATCTCAGTAGAGTCCTTCTATGACATTTAAGGAGTAATCTTTTGTTGTCAAATTCCCTGTTACTTTATGATGCTTTATTCTGAATTCAAGTCATGATAAAAGTCAGGACTGGCATCAAACTAGAGCTGTGTGAAATTCAGCATTTGTATTTGATGGAGTTTCACCTAGAATGTTTGCAAGGTTGTTTTTTCCAAGCCATATCATGCAACTCGCATTTTACTTTGTGTAAAATTCCTACAAAATGGCTATTTTCACACTGGAAACCTGTGAAAAGTGTGAATTTAAGCATGTTTTCCTTGCCAACCCATTTCCCTTGACAACTAGGTCATTTTCACTTTAAATAAACCTTCATATCTCGCCAAAAAAGGGCTCTCTGAAATTGATCCATTTTAAAGTTATAACTAAATGTAAAGAAACAGGAGTAAATTTACCTTTTTTATGATGAATATTGCACACACCTCTCTCTTGAATGCCCCTAGTATTGGTAGGTTACCATCACTTCATAGCATTTGGCAATATGAGGTTCCAAAATAGCACAGATTACCACACTTGTGAAAATCCCCATGGCCCAAACCTTTCATATACATAAAGGATTTTAGAAAACCTCCTGATTTCCTTTCCCATTATGCTTTTCAACAGTGCTCCAGAGTAGGATTCAACTGGAAATCAACCTTCTGATTTGAATGGTAAGAAAGTAGGGGGTCAGAAGGCATTTCATGAAAGTAGCCACACAATCTGATTCCTCTCACAGGAGATCCTGGAATAGTTCCTAAGTGGTACACTCAATCCCCTCGTGCATGCAGACTTTGCAAGAGCCAGCTTGGAAAGATGAGTGCAATGGGCCTTGTTTTTCTCAAGAGAAAAAAAAAATTGTTCTTGAGTCAAGCTGCTCAAGAGTGAGTTAGCAATGCCTGCTCCCTCTTACTCCATTGTATGGCCTGTTCTACAGAGAAAAACTGACAGGTCCCTCTGGCCCACCAACCTGACAGACAGCATAAGGACGCTGTGGACTTCATTTTATCTCTGATCTGGGGCCAGGCACCTGTCCTGCAAATAGCATTAACTACCCCCTAACTCAATCCTAAGCTAGGCTAGAACTGGCCTCTCAACTCCACATTCAAGGAGCTTGTGTGTTCAGTACCCGCAGTGGCCTATAAGTAACACTGGGAAGAATTCTCACCTCACTTTGAGACTCAATTTCCAACCCCAAACAGGCAGGCGGGTGAAGGACGGGTGGCAGGACAAATCCCCACCAGCTCCAGCTCAGAGCACAGCACAATTTGTGGGGTGAGTTCAGAAGCATTGTTCGAATGATATGCTCTCTGGGGTTGGGAAGTTGGGACTCTCGAGGAAGCCTGAGAGACAGCTCAGCAATCTCATTTTTTAAAGAGTCTTTCTGCTGCCCATGGGCACAGAGGACCTTCTTTCTCCTCATGTGCCACATGAGGAGCTCTTAGATGTATTGAGCATGTATAAACACAGGCACAATCCAGGGTCCCCCTGAGGCCACAGGCTTTGCAGACAATGAATAACGCTTGTTGTGATTTTGTTCCAACAAGAGAGAGCTCAGAAGTCTCTACCACTGAAAAGGAAACACTTTATTTGGAAGGTGTCTTCTTCAGACAGCAAATTAAGAGACAGCCCAGTGGGGCAGCTCACATTTTTTATTTTATAGCAATAATTACAGCCCTAAATTGCTCGAGTGAGCTACAGAATTATTATCAGTTACATTCTATCTTTTTTCTGTGTCTTTTTAGCAAATATTCATATCTCTAGTTTCCACTACCGGAGGTTAGAAATATATTGTTACCATTAGCAGGAAGATAGGTGAATAGCTGGTACTGGCTTCTCTTTCGCTTTCCATTGCAGACATAGAAATTGACCTGAACAGGACTGGTAATTCTCTGATTGCGGAAAGGTGGTATCTCCACCACCAATGAATTCTACAGAAACAAACGTTAGAAAGTCAGTACATATCTGAGACAGGAGCTCTGCACAATAATACGAGCACATCAACTATGGGAATGTCTCTGCTGAGTTCCCAAAGAGAAATATCGTCACTGCATACCAACTGGTGAGCAAGCCTTGGTGGAGCTGAAGGCTGTGCCTGCAGCAGGTTTTCTGGGTCCTTTCTGGCTAATGCTCCCTGCAGCTTGGCCTAGATTTGGGTTTCTTCAGCAATGAGTTTGATTATTGGGGTCAGAAGTGTGAAGGCAGGATAACCAAAACTGTACCACATGTATCATGTTTGTAGATGTTCCTTGCTAGGAATTTATACTTTAGGAACAGTAGTTTCCAGAATGATGAGATTGGGGTCGGGCATCACTGGGTGACATTTGTTAATAATGTTTGAGCTGCTCTGATGCCCAGTCTGGGTACTATAGAAAGAAAAGAAGCTTTAAATGGTGTGATTAGAGCTTACTCTTGGTATCACAAAAAGATTTTCTTTTTTAATAATACACCTCTACCCGGATATAACGTGACCCGATAGAACACGAATTCGGATATAATGTGGTAAAGCAGTGCTCCGGGGGGTGGGGCGGGGCTGCGTACTCCGGTGGATCAAAGCAAGTTCAATGTAACATGGTTTCACCTATAACGCGGTAAGATTTTTTGGCTCCCGAGGACAGCGTTATATCAGGGTAGAGGTGTATTTCCATGTTCCACAATGAAATATTTTTTATCTAACATATTTCTCCAGCCACGTCAGTTCGTGGGGTGATCTTGTCAGCTCTTCTCACCCCAGGAAGGTTAGGCCTGGTCAATGCATGGGTGAGAAATCCCAAAAGGACACCAAGTGCTACAGGAAGCAATGCTGGTGATCCCTTAGATGGCTCTCTTCCCTGAATTATTAGTGGAACAATGTTCCAATAGGGTGCTAAGAACAGACTTAGCTGCTGACAGCATCAGCTTTTAGACCCAAAAGTAAGACTGTGGCTCTATTTTTGATCACCAAAAGACCCCTAGCACTTTTTTGACTGAGTAAGAGTGATTGATAGTGATTAGTATCCTGGCTGGTTTCACATTCAGGTCTTTAAACAGTTTGCCCACATTTCCCCTGTAGTTTCCCTTGGATAAATTATTCTTCACTTCTCCTAATAAACCGTTGTGTAGGATTGCTGGACTGGAATAGAGGCCGTGCTTCCCACCTATAAATAGCTGCATTTCAGTGACGGTTTCAGTGATCAAGTTTGTAAAGATATACGCTTCTCAAACTGTGAAGCTGGTCTCCTAAGGAGACTCCAAATCTTTCTGGAGACGGCACAAGGAAGCCAGAGAAAGTGTTGTGTCTGGTGTGTTTTTTTGAGAAAAGCAGAACCCAGAACTGAATATCTTTCTTTGCTGAGCTCAAAGTGGAATTGAGCCAGCAAAAAGAAAAAAAGATACAGGCTGGCCCCATCCAGATATTGAAAATACACATTCCAAATGCATTTATTTTCAGAATAGATTTCACTGAAGGCCTTTTGCCCCCACTCCCATTAAAAGAAAGGTTTCCATGAGGGAAGGTCTTAGTACTTGGTCTGTGTCAGGGTTGGGAAAGAGTGCCAAAGTCTTGGAAAGCCCACTCTGGAAGAAGAGTGCTAGAGAAATGAAACATATTTTTAATTGTGATGTTAAAATTAAGGCATACTTACTGGTTTGCACATTTCTTTGTCAGTTTTGGCTTCCATTTCCCACACATGGTGACCATCTAAAAGACAAAAGAAGGAGGAAAATAAATCTAGTTCTGTGCTTTGTTTTCTCCCCTTCAGCCTGAGCATACAGCTGTTGACAAGTTATAAAAGTTCTGTTGGGGTGAAGAAAGAAGGAAAATAGTTCTGTTGATGGGTTGCCCAAACTTTGCCCAACCAAGAAGGTACATAAGTAACTTGCCAGGAGCATGGGATACCATTTAGTTTGTTTAAAAGGGAGGGAGAAGATGGGAGTAAAGAGATTGGGATTAAAAACAATTCGTCACTAATATGAGTAGCTCACTTCACCGCTCGGTTTCCCCATATGTAAAATGGGAATATTGATGCTTACCTCCCTTTGTAAAGTATTTTGAAATGTATGAATGATAAATACTATCAGAGCCAAGAGTTAGGATTAAAAAGGAGCAGTGTAATGAAGGGTATCAAATTATAGCTGTCCTCATCTTCAATAGGTCCCAGCATGCAATATTCTATTTTGATATGAGCAGCCTGACACAAGCTGTTTAAGTTTCTGCTGCTTAGATCAAGAGGGAACATTGGTGGGAAATGTAGTTTCTGTGCGTGACACCTCCACATTAAAGATCGATGTACACCAGTGAAGGATCTGCTCCTAGTACGTCTGTGGGCCACATTGTTGAATTTTGGGGCTACATCTGGCTTGCAGGCTGTGCTTTGGCCAGTCCTGTTCTATTAGTTCAATGTGTCCACATGAGATTAATTTTAAACCATGAGTTTTAGGTTTTCTGGTGATTTCTTTTGGGAAATATTTGTTTTAAAAAAATTCATTGATACAGGAACAAGTGGCCAATGAGGAGATTCTTTTTTCAGGGTTTCAAAACTCAACAACAGGGAAATGAGAAAAATAATACAGAATGTAAGGTTTCCATTCACTGATCCTAGAAAAGGAAAAATATGTACAAATGGCCACAAACAGATTGCTGTCTGAGTTCAGCAGCAGGGACACTTGTGGTTTAATGCACATGAGATGTCATTGGAGTGAATGGGAAAATTAAACTTGATGTCATCTCTTTTGTATATTTATTGCATTGGGACATGCAAATGCAAATATTAGTTATTTTGAACTTCACCACACAGCTGTTCACATGTTTAAAAAAACAGCCTCTCTGGAAGGTACCAGTGAATGCACTTTTTCTTCTCTCTTCTCTTTCATGCCAAGGATGGAGGTGACACATTTAAAACTGTCTGATTTATTACAAATGTCTGTAAATAATATTTTTGTGTACAGCACTCCCACTGTGAAAGGAATGCTGTAGTGCAACTGGCTTTTGGTGATTGTTTTCAAGTCTAAAACCATTTCTTCTTAACAAAGAGACACACAGTGTGAATGCTACACACTTTTGAGCACAACTGATTTCTATCAGAAATAATCAGCATATATGCCTTACTTTCTTCCTCCATTTTAAATCATGCTGCCAAATAAAAATAAACAAGAAGAAGAATCTTTGCAGTAGGTATTGCAATAGTAGGGAGACAGAAGAGAAGAATTAGCACTCAAATCTTTCTAGCAGTGTCTTTTAGCACTGCCAGGATTAAACAGACCTCGCAGGAGTACTGGATATAACTTCAGAATTAATCTACCAGATGCTTTTTCTAAATTGACAATAAAAAAACCTGACCACAATCCCTCAAATTGGGACCCATCTTTTCTCTGTGAAAAAAAAAAAAAGTTAAACTGAAGTTGAAATTAACATGATTTTGAAAGTATCAGAATTTTGACAGCACTACAAACTATTCAGAGTAACAGTCTTCTTAGGAACCTCTACTTTAGTAGTGTTTTTACCTAAAGAAGTGCAATCTAGTAGTTAGCATGTGTTAAATTTGCTTCTGTAAATGGATTACCAAACTTCAGGTTATTTCGTTATGTTTAATTTCCACCTTGCAAGATGAATGACTTGATTCAGGATTCTGTTTTTATTTCTTGCCAATATTTTTGTAAAATTCAAAATGGCTCCTTCTACAGCTAATCTTTCAATTACCTCATCCAGTGCTGCCATTATGTGCTTTTTAAATTTTTATGATGACAAAGAGTGAGTTTTTTCAGAAACATTTTAGATGATATAATCTAAACTGTTATATATAAAATAATCCCGAGCTGTGCTTATTCTTTGGCTATTATCTAGAAGCTAATAAGAGCACTAGCTTTTGGTCCAATAAGAAATTCTCTTGAGAATGTCCAGACCTTTGCTGTTTAAAGGGGCGGGGAAACAGACGACTCATTAAGAGTTAGTGACATTTCATTTAACCAAAACATAAGGAGGAGAAGTTGTTATGAAGCAGAGACAAAAAAGTAGACAATTCTTCATGTTACGTCTGGTGAACCGAGAAGGAAATCTCAACGCCCACGGACTGGGATCAACTCCAGGAGGGAAACCTTAGACCACTACGTCAACTTCTCACAGTAAACATGTTTTGCAGGTTTATACAGTTCAGCTGAAATTTAAAAAAAAGAAAAGAAAAGAAAAAAGAAAAAAAAAAAGATGGGAATGGAACAATTTGTGGGGGCTTGAAACATTTGCCTATCTCAGGGAAAAGTATTTTTCTTCCAGTGCCACATATGCCCAGTATCCTACCAAGTATGCAGGATACTGTCTCTTGTCAGAATGTGCCTGAGGAGTGAGGACCAATAAACCACAAAAGTTTCCATTGTAAGTCTGCCACATCTGCATCAGCCTGGCTGACTCAAAGCCCAAGGCAACTCCCTTCTTGGCCAAGGACCAACAAAAGTACACCAGAGCAATTTATACCTTTCCAAAATGCAAATAATTCAAATTACAGACATAACACAAAGCTGAAGCAGACACATTTCAGGCATTCCCGTTAAAGTTTACTCTCTGGAATTACTGTACCCAAATGGGCAGTTGTTATGAAAAAGAGAGAGAGAGAGAGAGTCTTTTCCAAGCAACTTATTTTATTTATTTATTTACGTTTACAAAGTATTTTTAAAATCCCCTCTTGAAATCAAATGCCTCGTTTCAGTCAGAGTGCTTGTTAACATTTTGTTACGGTATATTGAAGGGATAGATGTATGGGAAGTCTCTCTCCAAATCTCACATTTTGCTTCTCTTTTGAACCAAGAGAATGCCTCAGGGTTTTAATTTTTTTGTACGGGGAAGGGAGGCACACCACAGAGAACATAGAGCAAAGCCCACTGAAGTTACTGGGGATTAAATCTTGGCCCCACTCTGGGGGTCTTCAATGAGCTTTGGATCAGGCCCAGTGTGAGGAACTAGCTACACAAGTAACAAAAGTTCTATGCGAGCAGGAAGCTGTTTGGCTCTTTCTACTCAGGATGGATCTCAGAGTCTGGAAGGCAATATTTAGTGCTGTTTGTCGTCATTTACAGCTGGTGATCAGTATAACTGTCAACTGAAAACAAAGGGATTTGTTGGGAAGTCTGACACTGAAAGACTGATAACTGTGATGTGCCGTTATTGATAGCATTTTCTGTTCTGAGTGTGCTTCATCCAGCTCTGCTTTATCGGGTTTTTTTCAGTCTGTAGTAAGCCCCTGGAGTTACTAGAGATGAAAACACGGTACACCTACTTCATTAGTATGGGTTTTTTTTGAACTTTTCAATATATAAACACCCATTTAAAATGAAATGGCTCAACAGTGAATGGTTCTTTGTAGTTCACTCCTATCAACTGCTCACTGCAGAATTAAAGGAAACTGTGCAGATGTCCAGAAGTAAAAATATTCTAAATCATTAGGGAATTCCCTGCAGCATGAGTCACAGGAACGGCTTCCCCACCACACCCAACTAGAAGATTTCCACATAAAAAGGCATTGTAGGCCTGTTTTAACACAGCAGAAGCGCTAAAAGAAGTTGAGTAAACCTCACAGTATCAGTTACTTACATATATCGTTGTGGTTTGTTAGGCTTCAATATTTTTCTTCATACAGCTGTAACTTAGAGTCAAAGACCTATAAAGGATTTCCAAAGAATTGTTCTGCTGTCTTCTAATCCTTATTGGTGTACATTGGAAATTATCTTTATATGTCTCTAGGACTGTGTTTACTTTCTATACACCAGAAAATTGCTGTTAAATAGCTAGAGGTTTAAGAGATCACAAGAATCAAACCAGCAGTTTAGCTGGAAGATTACATTAACGTGAAGGTTTTATAGGCACACAAAAATTAAGAGGAGGAACAGCAAGATAAAAGAATATGCATTATCAAAACAAAAAAGAACTAGAAACCAGAAAGCATATGACATCCGTATCTGGTGATCACTCAAGCCTTTCCTCCATGAAATGGACATAACAGGAGACTTTGTAGACACTTACATTGTCTTGCTTTACTTGAATAGGTTAAAAATATTCCAGCTTCCCCAATAACCATGGCTCACTCAAAGACATAGAAAGGAACAGATATTATCTAGGATTTCATTGCCTATACTTTGCCTCCTTCCAATCTGTAGTTAAGCCGAGCTTGGTGCAATGGTGAATTGGGCCTGTAGTTTTTACACAGATATATTTTTCAATCAAGGGTATGGAGCTATTTTCTCCTAAAGGAGCCCACTGTTTGATTAATTGTTGTGAGTTTGCTGTCAACACTGATTTCCTGAACAGCTCAGTTCACCTTATAATATAGGAGATCCACAGCAAACTGTGCAATACTGGGGTCCAAACTGAGACATTGTTTGAGCAGAACATGGCATGACCATATGTTCTGATTTTTGGGTGCCCTACAGACATAGCCTACCCTACACTTATTCAAGTTAATGTGTATTTCACTGCCATCCAAATCCTTTTGCATTACAGGAGTCACAAGTTTTAGATTTATCTTCTAATCATTCATTCCTTGTGAAGGGTGTTCATGTTATCGCTTGACATGGAGATGATTGATCTGCAATTATATCCTGAGGGAAGGGTAGGTTTCTATGCTAGAGGAGAGAGTGGATATTAAGTTGGAGTCCTCTCATTCAGACCTGCAATCAACCAGCCTTGTGTTGAGATACCATCAGTTCTTACAAGGTAAGCAGGCTGAGTCAGGTGTGTACTTGGACAAGAAACCTCCAAAGGAAACCTAGTAGGGCTGTCGATTAATCACAGTTAACTCATGGGATTAACTAAAAAAAAATTAAGCGTGATTAACGGCAGTTTTAATCACACTGTTAAACAATTGAATACCAACTGAAATTTATTAAATATTTTGGATGTTTTTCTACATTTTCATATATATTGTATTCTTTGTTATTGAAATCAAAGTGTATATTATTTTTATTACAAATATTAAAAATGATAAACAAAAGAAATAGTATTTTTCCATTCACCTCATACAAGTACTGTAGTGGAATCTCTTTGTCGTGAAATTGCAACATACATATATAGATTTTTTTTTTTACATAACTGCACTCAAAAACAAAACAATGTAAAACTTCAGAGCCTACAAGTTCACTCAGTCCTACTTCTTGTTCAGCCAATTGCTAGGACAAACAAGTTTGTTTACATTTACAGGAGACAATGCTGCCCTCTTCATATTTATAATGTCACCTGAAAGTGAGAACAGGCATTTGCATGGCACTCTTGTTGCCGGCTTTGCAAGGTATTTACGTGCCAGATATGCTAAACATTTGTATCCCCCTTCATGCTTTGGCCACGATTCCAGAGGACATGCTTTCATGCTGATGACGCTTGTTAAAAAAATAATGTGTTAATTAAATTTGTGACTGAACTCCTTGGGGGAGAATTCTATGCCCCCTGCTCTGTTTTACCTGCATTCTGCCATATATTTCATGTTATAGCAGTTTTGGATGATGACCCAGCACATGTCGTTCATTTTAAGAACACTTTTAATGTAAATTTAACAAAATGCAAAGCAGATACCAATGTGAGATTTCTAAAGATAGCTACAGCACTCGACCTAAGGTTTAAGAATCTGAAGTGCCTTCCAAAATCTGAGAGGGACAAGGTGTGGAGCATGCTTTCACAAGTCTTAAAAGAGCAACACTCCGATGTGGAACCCGAACCACCAAAAAAGAAAATCAACCTTCTGCTGGTGGCATCTGACTCAGGTGATGACAATGAACATGCATTGATCCGCACTGCTTTCGATTGTTATTGAGCAGAACCTGTCATCAGCATGGACGCATGTCCCCTGGAATGGCGGTTGAAGCACTAAGGGACATATGAAACTTTAGTGCATCTGGCACATATATATCTTGCGATGCCGGCTACAACAGCGCCATGAAAACGCCTGTTCTCACTTTCAGGTGAAATTGTAAACAAGAAGTGGGCAGCATTATCTCCTGAAAATGTAAACAAACTTGTTTGTCTGAGCGATTGGCTGAACAAGAAATAGGACTGAGTGGACTTGCAGGCTCTAAAATTTTATATTGTTTTGTTTTTGAATGCAGTTTTCTTTGTACATAATTCTACATTTGTAAGTTCAACTTTCATGATAAATAGATTGCACTACAGTACTTGTATTAGGTTAATTGAATTTTGTTTTTTTACAGTGCAAATATTTGTAATAAAAAATATAAAGTGAGCACTGTACATTTTGTATTCTTTGTTGTAATTGAAATCAGTATATTTGAAAATGTAGAAAATATCCAAAATATTTAAATAAATGGTATTCTATTATTATTTAACAATGTGATTAATCACAATTAATTTTTTTAATCGTTTGACAGCCCTAAAACCTAGTAACTGTAAGAGATGATGCTGATGATTCAGAAGGTGGCACTCTTCTCTCCAACTCAGTACTGAACAAATGCTCCCCACGTATTGTCTTACACACTCCGCTAAACAATTACTTTATCTCACACTAGAAGTGGCTGCATTTCAAGGCTCAGAAATTCATAGCTTCTAAAGCCAGAAGGGAACATTATGATCATCTTGTCTGACCTGATGCATGACACAGGCCACTAAACCTAACCCAGTGATTCCTCCAGTGAAGGGAATTATTCTTCCCTGTACATAACCAAATAATGCTGGGCTCAGTAACTTGTGGATGAAGTTGATCACTTTGTACAGACTGCGTATCAGTTTACATTTGTAAAGAGCTTTATGATGGGGTATGCACTAGCAAATATAAAACAGAAATATTAACAGCACTGGCTAAGTAGCTGTCTGTCTCTGGAAGAGTGTAAAGGAGGAAACATTGTTTAGAGCAACACAGGAGAACGCCTTTTGTATATACAATAAGGGCCTTTCTTTCAACTTCCCCAACAACACTCGGCTTCTTTTAGTTTAGTGGTTTCTTAGATCTCCACTAATAGGGACTGAGTAGGAAGTTTGGCAAATCCCTCCCTGTCCCTGCCATCTATGTAAATAAAAGTGTGTAGGGTTTGACTAGAGCCAACTTTAGAGCAGCTCCATCCTCTGCATGCAATCATCTCCTCTCCCCATGCTGGCAGCATCTCCTGCCTGTGCTCACCTCAGTCTCTCCCTCCCCTCCTCTTCCTGCTGTGGGCTCAGTCTCTGTTCTGACACCCTTATCTGCCAGTGCTTCTCTCAGCCATTATTCTGATTTTCTCCTCTGGTTATATTGGTTTTCACCATTGTCTCTTCCCACTCCCTCTGTCAAAAGGACACGCTCCCTCCTTCCAGCTTTTCCCTCTTCCCTGCCAGAGAAACCCTCCCATTGTCTCTTATATTTCCAGCCATTTTGCTCCCCAGGACAAGAAAGAACCCTTTTATGTGCTCTATTTCCCCTTTCTGTCTGAAACTCCCACCAACCTGTTGCCTTTTCCCAGAGAAGTCAAGGCCTAGTGGGGGAGGATGGCTGTGGGGGGACAGACTGAGAAGGTCTTCTGATCAGTATCTGCACTTTTGGATGCCAAGTTCAAACCCATCATTAGAGGTTCACCCATAGCTGGAATATATTTATTTTTATGAGGATGATGGGATTTTGGGTGTATTTGTATACACACTTTTGCAATGTAAGGCTGAGTTTTGTGTTCCTACTCCTATGTATTTTTTGCAGATTTGAGCTGAGTTTTGTATTCAAATGCGCACAGGATCTCTGATGTAAAGGCGAGTTATTTTTTCTTTCAAAGTTCTGTTTAAATAAAAAATAGCTTAATTGAACAACAACAACAAAATGTTGTCGAGAAGCCACGTACTAAAAATCAGATAAAAGCCTGCTTCTTCTATGTATCACAGCGTGTGTAGGCACCCACCATCTGAAAGTCAGACCCCATTACATTTTCTTAGATTGGGAGTTTCTCAAAGTTTCTCAAACCAAGACACCCCCAAAGCAATAGCATCATGTTTACCTCTGAATACATAGCACTTTGCAGTGTCTATCAGATGTATCTTCTTATCTAACTTTATTACATGGTTTCTAGCAAATTGCATTATTTTTGGTTCAACTAGGCCTTTGAAATTAACTATATTTTGAGACTGATCATTTAAATAAGTTTCTTTGCTAAAAAGTGACTCCAGAAACAGAATTTGGAGTTCTACATCTGTTGCCTCTCAATGATTCTAAATCAAATATACTCTATTTACAAGTAAAATCATAGTTTCTTCCTTCTCTTAATTGTCAGCCCTGAAAACTCCTTCTGGAACAAGAAATTCAAGTTGAGTAGTTTCCTTTCCACACATTATCAACAGTAGTAATGAATGGCTCTTAAGACCAAATTCTGCTAGTAGGTCTGTCCATGTAATGCCTCCATCTTCAAATTATACTCTCTCCCATACAATCCTGAGCCAACTCCCTCAGCTTAATCCTGCATCTCATCCTGTCTCTCAAACTTCTCCAATGCATATCTTCCAGTCAACAAACTTATCACCACCAAAACTGAACTCCAGATCTTCCCTTCCAAGAACCACTCCTTTCCTCCCATGCCCTCTGTCATCACTGACAGCTCCACCGTCTGCTCCCTATGCACTTGGGCCTGTAACCCAGGAGTCATCACCAACTTCTCCTTCTCTCTTTCCTGGCGCAGCCAAGTTGGGCCCAAATCCGGCCACCTCTCATCTAGGCTCGCATCCTCTCCCATCATGACCGTTGCAACCTCCTCTCTGGCCTCTCTGACACCCACATCACTCTTGGATCTAGTCAAAATAATACATACATCTTCCTTGCATGTCAATCTGAGTTTGCCACTCCCCAATCCTTTTGAATCCCTCCACTGGCTCCCTCTATTCCAAAAACATCCAGCTCAAGTTTAATGCCTTTGATACTCCCTCCCTACTTAATCTGCCCTTGTCTCTTACGTCATCCTCTACGGCACTCCTCTCTGCAAATAATGCAAGCCTTGACAAAGCCCCTTATCTCTCTATTTCTCCCTTAACTATCTTTATACTCTCTTCCATGCTGTTCTTTACACATGGAGTGCCCTCATTGAACTGACCCACTGTCCTCTCCTCCTTCAAGTCTCTCTCTGCTTCTACCATGACACCAACAAGAAATTAACCTACTAATAGGAGATACAACTGCAAATGCAGAGAACAAAACTGTGTAGAAAGGTGCAAGTTTATAGTCCTTTTTCAGTCATGTTATCATCTTTCCTAGGCTGGTGTCCCATCCCACCTCTCGTCTGTTCATTAGCTCCAATCCCCCAAGGGTCAGAGTTAAATCTGTGTGTTTGGATGGCACTCCTGCACAGCCAATCAGGTTTGTTTGCAGAGTAGTAGGGAGTGGGGGAAAGGAGGGAAGAGGAAGGATCCCTCTTGTCAAATCCACACAGATGTAATCTAAAATTCACAAGAATGCTCGAACACCTGTCTGGCAACTGGACTCGTGGTCTCCCGGGTTACTGTCTTATTTGAAGGAATGTTGGCAACTCAGCCCAGCCAACCATAGATACTGCCAGAGAACCTGCCCCTCCTCAGTTCAGGCCACTTCTGCACATCTGAATTTGCCATTACATTCTGGTTAAACCTAATTGAAAATGTGATTGAAAATACCACACATTTTCTAAGAGGCATTTCTACGGAACCGCACTCTGAGCTTTACTATTGGGATCTACAGTTCTTTAGCTCACTGGACCTTTACCTATCTCTGTGGATGGGGTGTGCATAAAATATCACTGATAACATTAGAGTGATGCACTATATACACTAATATAGTATTTAAGGATCAGATTGTACAAAGCTGAAGTCTGAGGTCTACACACAACTAACACCATTGCATGCACAAAACAGATGCTTTATCCCTCAAATGGCTAGGTAGCTCACTAAATTTCCATTTTCATGTGCAATTGCAGTAGCATGCAACTGTAGGCACACTTGCCTGCGTATCTTTTGCCTCCCTTTAAAAAAAAAATACCTGTCCTTAGTCCACAGTAGATGCTTGTACTTGACCAAAGGCATTTAACAAATACTACTCTTAACTGTGACAGAGGCACCTTGGTGATGATACCATCTCATGCGTACAGATGCTCTCCCATTCTATCTTTACCATTCCTCAGGCTAAAAAGCCAGGGAAATCTGAAACATGCTGACATTTCCTACAAGCTATGTCATAGCTTCTGCATAGGCATGAAAAGATTTGGCCATCTAATGACCCCATTATTTGATGAAACTATCAGCCCAAGGATATCTGTTTCTGGTCAATGGCCAGAAACCTCCTTGGCTACCAATAGATCTCTAGGAACAAGGTACAAGTGACCTTCACATGAGTTCTGTGCTCCCAGCTGTATGCCTCTCAAGTTTCTAGTCTCTCCCACTGCACATGAGCCAGTGAATAAACTCTTAGTACTAAGTGGAATGTGTGTGCTGACCTCTGATAAACTGGCGGACAAAGATAAAATTATGTAGCATTTGCTCATCTATAAGCACATTATGCCACTTGCTTATTTATTCTATGAGCTACAGTTTGATTACCAGTGTGTAACATTACCCTTTTTTTTTTTTGGCTAGTTGCCCTCCAAACTGTGACTGCGACTAGCAATAGAAGGAGCAATGGAAAGACCTCTGAGAATGTAAGATCTTTTACCGAATGGCGCTCTGCCAAAACTCTGGTCACCAGTCTCTACGTCACATCTCGCCAAAACAGACTCAAACTGTGAGCTTTCCAGTGCCTCAGAGAAAAAATAAAAGCCCACATGATTCCTCAGGACTGTCCATTACATGCAAAGCTGCTTCAGGAACATATCAGTTATCAGACGTTTGGCAAACTAAATGACCTCGTGCGACAGCCCCGCATTTGAATACCAGCTGTATGAAAAAGCTTTTGCTTGGGCAATGTTCAGCAGGCAAAGCTGAGATTTCCCAACAGGTTTCTATGCTTTCAGACAGAAATTTTACCGTGCAGCAGCAGCACATTGGTTCTATTCTTTGCTAGAGATCATGGAAATTGCAAAACAACCAGCAAAATGTTTCTTTACATTTCTAAATGAATGCGTGTTGGCTGTAGTCCCTTCCCTTTTGTGTTTGCTGTCTGTGAACCTTCACTAGATCACGTTTTACTAGCACAAAAGTTTATAATAGGTGAATTTAAGCTTGCCTGGTGAAATACTTGCTGAAAGCAAATTTAAAATGTGCTTTCTCTGAGCAGATGCACCAGAAACCTGATTTTCTTTAATTATCTGAAGTCTTTTCTATAGTACCCATTACTAGAGCTGAGCAAAAATTTTTGGGCGAATAGTAAATTTACCAGTAACTGCATTTTGGGGGGCATCAAAACTACTAGTGAATTTAGGTCAAATCTGGCAAACAATTAAAAATTGAAATGTCTAAAAGTTTTGTTTTGACATTTTGAAATGAACTCTTGATATTTCATTTGAAAATCAAACATTTTGTGTAGAAAATGCCATTTCAAATCAATATTCCAAGCATTTCACTTGACCCAAACAAAATGTTGTTCCATCAAGGAAAAAAAATCCATTTCAGTTGGAAAAAAACAGAATTTCCCCCCATATTTTTCAATTCAGCCACCAAACCAAATACATTTTTTTAAACCAGCTACTTGCTTGGCTCTACCCCTTACCATGGCATCTAACTATATAGATTTTAAGAGCTATGCCTGCCCTATTAAGGAAAAGAAACAATCACAGATAAGCAAGACAGCAAATGTTTGAAATAGCAAGTGACAGAATAAATGATATTTACAAAAAGCTTTGTTTAATAGCTTCTAATAATGACTAAATCTGAGAAAATCCTGTTCTGTTTGAGATCATTCCAGAAACAGAAAAAAAGATGACATTCTTTGCAGACTTAAGCTTCATTGACTTTAGGCGTAATATCTAAGGACAGTCAGCTTTGTCGCTGGGTCTCAGAATATGTTGGCGCTAGTAATCACTGCTGATTTGATGTTTGAGTAATTAACAACATGTTCAAAACCACTGAAGTCATCCAGAGAAACAACAATACTTGTGAAACAGCAATCTTGTGAAATTTACTAATATACATGACAGAAGTATGAGAAATGCTTGCGCACTTACATTTGTCATGGAAAGTACAAATGCATATCCTTATCCATAAAGAGACACCTCTATAAATTAAAGGAAAAAAAACAGAATTTTGGATTGAATTTATTAAAAAACAAACAGTTCTGTAATGATCTTGGTCATTGAACTCTGACCTTTCAGCTTTTTAACTCTTTTTACCTCCTGATCTGGTCATTAAGCATAGAGCCAAATGAGTGTGTATGGGACTTCAAATGCATTAGTGGAATTCTGCCTTACTAAAAAAGATATGGAACACACATGTAATCCTGTGAAGAACTATTTGACATCACAGCTGAAAAGTCTGGAGAATCTGAAAAAGTCTGCCAGTAATGAGCATTTCAGTCCCTTGAACCTAATCTGTTAGTCTTTGCTATCCTTTGGTGCTGTGGATCTTGGTTCTGTTCCTGGCTGGTTACCCTATGAAACATTTTGCAAAATATTCTGAAGAGAAGCTGTTATTTTACTGTCACAATAATTATATACTCAGTTTTGTGGGTCATCATCCATAATAATATTGCTGTAAGGTAATCAGCAGCACGGTCTGCAATATGGTGATTTCTGGTTTGGTATAGGACTCTCTTTGTGTTTCTTTGCCTTCTACAGCTTGCAAATTAATGCTGCTACTTAAAAACTAGTTTTGGAAAACAAATTACTCAACATCATCCCTTGTAACATTAGAACAGAACCTATGTTCTTTGAAGTCATTGTGTCAGAAAGGAAATATTTTGTCATTTCTAAGCCCAGTGTACTTCCTCAGAAAGCAAATGTGTTTCTAATTGCATCAAATTATGTACATAAAATGCTATGCCTTTTCTTCATTTGTAAATGCCTGTATACAAATATTAAGGTTTTGTGCTCCTGTGCTGCAAGTGCCCAGGCAAAATTGTTGAGCATCTAACTTCTGAAGATGATACTAAAATAAATAAATAACCCAGGCTTCTATACTGTGTCTAATGTCCAGCAGCAAAAACTGAAAAACCCAGAATCACTTGTCATTTTTGAAAATCTGGGTTTTTTCTGTTTCAAGCAGGAAGAGAAAACCACAAACTTTAAATGGAGAGGTAAATTGAAAAAGCAGAACATATATAAGAGTAATGCGTAATGAACAAAGTCATTGTGGGACCCACTGATGTAAGGGAATACTGAATTTAAAAGGTCAACCCTCTTAAGCATAGCTGGCATTCATATTTTTACTACTACTGTGGCTGAGTTTCTTGGATGCACATTTTATATGGACTTTCATCACCGGAAAATATGGTCTGATGTGCAAGCAATAAAGGATTGACCAAAATCCTTTGAAATAAGGACTTATTTCAGTACTTGAACTTTTTTGTGGTAGTATAAAAGGTCTGAGCATATTATAGTATGCTTCTGAAAAGACACATTATTTATCTTGTAAGAGCTGCCCTTCTGCCTTGATGCTGTGCTGTATTACAAAGAAATTCTACTTTTAAACATGCCCTTTTAAATACAACTAATCCCCCTCAACTAACCACTTTCTTCTCCACAAGAGATGCAGCATCTTACAGGCTGTGTTAGTATTTCACACTGTTTCAAACACTTCTTTGCTGAAAAATAGTAATTCAGGGGTTAACTGACAACACGACTCTGCTGCCTCCCCAGTTCAAGAACCGACTTGATCATTCTTCAGGGATTCCCTTTTGTATGAGTCATTGTTAAGATAGACAGACTCCCCACGCAAAGAGGCCAGGATAATGCCATTCCTCAGGAGATTACGATAGCTGAGGGTTAGCCCTTAAAGACAGAAAACTCAGAACTCATGCATGGGAAAACATTCAGTGGACTACAATGCGCTCAGCAGACATAAAGAAATTATTCAGACAGAAATCCCATCCTGCATTAACCAATTAAACATGCAGAATATCACGATCTTAATCACATTACATCTACACCCTAGTCTAGGGATTTTACCGGAGTAGGGACTATACTACGTGGGTTCCATTCAGTAATGTAGAATTATATATAACTGCTACATTCTTTTTTTTTATGATTGTAATTCTTCACAAGGTCTATTACATTTGTAATAGCTGAAATCCTACAGTTAACTGCTACCCAGTAGAAATGTGATCAACATTTAGATTTAAAAACAAACAACAACAACATAAAAAAAGTGAGTAATATATCTAGTAATCTTCATAAAGATTAGTAACTTAACGTTCTAAGTGGGGGGGGGAGGGGGGAGGGCAGGGGAAAGGGAGAGAGAGAGTCTGACTGCACCGGTGCTCCATTTCCTGCCCTGCTTTTATTTAAAAGTATAGTTGCTAGACGATCCCATCGGGAGAATGAACGGTAATTGAAATTATTGTTTGATTTCAATTTGAAACAAAATGTACTGATTTTGCTGAAGAACAATTAGGAAAAGCCTGTCACTGAGACAATGGTGTATCATGTGCAGTTGTTTTAAACGTCATGTTACATTAGGTGATGCAGCAAATGAGGAGCCGAGCCGAGGAAATAAGTTAAATAGACAACCTAAGTGAATGACTTCACTTTCTGAATGTAGCCATGATTTTGTCTAAGGGATTAATCATTTTACAGTGGAAGGCAGATGCTCTTCTTGCTACCTCTTATGGGATCTTGGATCTCAATGAAGTTGTGTCACTAGGAAGGCCTGCATTAGGGCTTGTAGAGACTTGGGTTCAGTCCTACGAAGTGCTGAGTGCCTCTGACTCCCATTAACTTTTATCGGTGTTCAAGGTGCTGCTCAGCACCTTGCGAGACTGAACGATTTGAATGTACCAAACAAGATTTTCATCATACGAGTACAATAAACCTACCCAGATTACTTAAATTGGACTATGATTTAAGCCTCAGTTATACACCAGACTAGACTTTCTAGTATAAACAGATGGAATACTCACCATAGATAGCAAAGTAGCTCCTGATTCATTAGACATTTTGGGGCAGGGAAGGATTCTTCTGATGTTATCCACATGCAGAGGGAACCCATAGCATATGGATCTCCCCCTGCCCACAATCCCATGTGCCCCAGGACTCTTCCTGTGTGTTTTTCTATGTGAGGTGGAAGAACTCTATTATTTACTTCCACTTCAGCATACACATCCACATAGACATTATTTATATAAAATACGTTGTACTGTGCTCACCTGTTCATTGTTTATTTTCTTATTCATTTTTTTTTAAATCCTAAAAAATTACATTTACTTCAAAGTTATAAACACCAGAGCTACAAACAGACCAGTCAGCCACATACCTCATTTGGAACCAGAAGTATGCAATCAGGCAGCAGTAATGACAAAAAACAAAAAAACAAATACAGTATGGTACTGTGTTAAATGTAAACTACTAAAAAAATAAAGGGAAAGTTTTAAAAAAAGCAACAAGGACTAACCTTAAAGTGGCACCTTAAAGACTAACAGATTTATTTGAGCATAAGCTTTTGTGGGTAAAAACCCTACTTCTTTACTTGTTGTTTTTGTGAATACAGACTAACAGACTAACGGCTACTCCCTGATATTTAAAAAAAAAGGTTTGAGAAGGTAAGGAAACTGCTTATGTGCTTGTTACATTTAAATTAAGATGGTTAAAAGCAGCATTTTTCTTCTGCACAGTAAAGTTTCAAAGCTGTACTAAGTCAATGTTCAGTTGTAAACTTTTGAAAGAACAACCATAACATTTTGTTCAGAGTTACGAACAACCTCCATTCCAAACGTTTTTGTAACTCTGAGGTTCTACTCTATTTTGGATCTGATTTTGAATTCCAGGAGCCTTCAAAGCTCCCCTTGACTGCAACAGGATTTTTGTTGAGTAAGAACTGCAGGATTAGGCCTTTATTTGGATCCCTGGAACTGAAGGCAAATTTTGGTTTTGGCATGTCATATTGCAAAATGGGATAGCTTTATATACCCAGGCGATGTTACCTGCAGATGACTGGATAGCTTCATATTCAGAGGTACCCTTTAAGGATGAGTTTCAGAGTGAACATCCGTGTTCATCGGATGCATCCGATGAAGTGAGCTGTAGCTCACGAAAGCTCATGCTCAAATAAATTGGTTAGTCTCTAAGGTGCCACAAGTACTCCTTTCCTTTAAGGATGACCTTTCAAAATTTTTCCTGTGCAGTGAGAAAGTAAAGCAGAAAAAAACATGCATCAAAGAGGGCAATCTGTGAGGCAGTTTCCTTCCTGTAATGAGTCCAATCTAGATTTTCATTTTTGAAATGTCATCCTAACCCATTTTCATACATGGAGGACTAAACAGAAACGAAACATAATCTTTTCTTCCCAATTCACTCAGATTCTGGAACTTATGTTTTTAAGTTGTAATTCTTTCACTTTCTAAAAGATAGACAGATATTTGCATTACTGCTCAGGCACATCTGGCCAGATCCTCAGCAGTTGTGAAATCAATGTAGTTCCACTGAAGTCAAAAGTTGCCCTTTGAAGTCAATGGAGCCAATTTGCCAACAGAGAATCTGAGATATTCACGTTAATGGAGATATTCCTAGGTATAGTTTTGATTACCTAAATTATGCCAAATCAGAACCCCATTGGGAAATTTCAGACGGGCTCTTTGGGTTTCTTTGAGTGGGTCAAGTTCTGAAGGGACCACTCTGAAATAAATTCACATCTACTTTGATTTGTTAATGAGATTTGTTAAGGAGGTTCCCTGACTCAGCACAAACACATGCCTCCCCCAGACATACCATTGACAATAGTCACACAGCAGGGAAGTGTAGTCTTACTGGAACTTAATGAATGGTGAGGGTTAAACAGACAGAATGTCAAAGCCTGCACTTGAATGGCTGTGAGATGCTAAGTGCTTGAGGAGCTCAGAAGACAGCTTACAGTTCAGGGGGTTGCAGCAGGCAGCTGTGGAATGTACGGTTTGCGCCAGCACCAGGGAAACCCTTTCCAAAACAAGAATACTCCTCCTCCTTAATTATCTCCTTTCAGAGCCTGCCTTTTACTCACAGCTCCACTCTAACCATCATCTTATCAGAAATAAAATACCGTATTTTGCATTATTGTTACATGAACCACAAGCCCTACAGATGCTTTAACCTGAAACTTCAAATAGGGCCTAATCCCATGACTTGAGGGTGAGTTGGGACACTCAGATGCTAGCATATCGGTTGCAGTAATGATAAACTTGATGACTAAAAGTGTGTGGGAGAGAATCTTGGTTCTTAATGGCAAAATAAAATTGTTCCTTTGAAATGAATGAGCCTCCACTGGACAGGCTTTTGACAATGTTAATCCTCTTAAACGAACACCTAATAAATGATCAAAGCCCTTCAAGGCTTACATTTTCTACACAACCCGACACGGAGGATTAAAGGTCTCTATTATCAATAAAAAAAAATTCACCACAAAAGGAAAAAAAAACACATCCCCTTCCCCACCAAACCTACCGCACCAAGGTGCTGTCAATGTGATCTCCCCACTAATTATAAAAATGTTTAAGAAGCAGCAGTATCTTGCAGGTTTTCACACTAAAATGTGATGAAATTCTTAGAATGCCTTTGACTAGAATAACTAAAAAAACCTGCCAGGTACAGTTGTGGTTTGCTACAAAAATAAACTTCAAACTCTCACTTTCAGTGTCACAATTGTATGCCTGCAATGAAACATATCTACAGTTATAACTGCATTATATACAACCATAACATGACACAGTGCTGAGATCACCTACACAGCTCCACCCCTATGACGTGGAAAACATGTGGAAGAAAATGGGACGACAGTGTTTACATTACCACCATTCAGTAATCAAATTTCCACTGGGTTTCAAAACAAGAAAAGGATGCAGACTGTCTATTTTTAAAGAAAAATACCTGGCGCTTTCTCCACAAAGATGACTTTGGAGTCTTGTAGAAAGTTATGGCCAGAGAGTATAATTTTTTTCCCCCCAATCACAGGAAAGCTGTCAGTACTTTGCTTCTCCACCAAAGGCAGTTCCTGGGCAGATCTTTGAGCTGGAGAGTTTTAAAAGGAAAAGAAAAGAAAAAAACAACCACAGACACACACACACACACAAAATCAGTAAATATTACTTAAATAAGTGACTCAACTTTTACTTTTATTAGACAAACTGAGTTTGATACAGAAACTCAAGAAAGTTCAGGAGGTCTATAGGAAACTCAGTGTACAGTTGGTTTTAAGTGCTTTAATTGTAAACAATGCTTTTATTATAATAAGGTACTATGGATTCAAAAGAACCATACAAAGAACATTCTGTTCAGTTAAAAAAGCCAATTTGTTCTGTGTTACTTAAAACGGTATGTTTATTTTATTTATTTTAAAAGGAATTTCCTATAACATAAAGCCACATTCTACCATACCTATGCCAAACATTTATATGGCACATATGACAGCAAGAGCCTCTGGGTCCAAAATAGGCATATGTTGCTCAATGCAGGGTTTGCAATTTGCAAAGTGCCACACTGTACTCATGACTTCAGTAACCCAGCAGTTACAGACCCTTGCTGGAGAGCATGGTTCCATTAAGCTCTAAGTACCAAATTGCACATGGACCATGCAAACAGTAACCTATAGCCTCATGGCACGTATTTTATCATTCTCAACTGAGGTATTCAGCTTGCACACCTGTGCTTCCGAGAATGATGTGAGTACTTTATCCATATTACTAGGTCCTCCTGGTCTCACATGCACCAAAGGATATGGAATATTCAACACATGATTATTTCAGATTTTTGCACTTGAAATAACATACGGTACACTTTTTTTTTGCACTTGTCATATTGCAAGAATATTTGCTTTGTTTGGAGATAATACACTGCACTTCCGCTCAGTCCATAGTATTTTACACTGCAACCCCTGACTTACATGGCACGCAGATATAGCCAGCCTCATTTTTATTGGATAATTGAATTTGGCATATTAGGTATTACAGTCTGATCCTACTCTCATAGATTTAATTGGGAGGTAGGATCAGGATATACTTGTAGGTGCATTTCAGGCTAGAATTTGACCCTTAGCAAAATTTAGCCTTTAACAATCCTGAAATGGGGAAGGAGGGAAAAAATGTAATAAATATATATTATATATAGATATAGTATTTAGGATACCAGCTTGTGCCGTTCTAGCTCTTAGTATTAGGGAGGTTCTGCTACTCTTCATATATAGCACAGGCTTAACTTTTCTTAGAAAAAAAAGTTTGTTTCTTTAAATGAGATTGGCTTGGGAAGGAAAGGTTTTAAGTTATAGGCAAAAGGGTTTCTGGTTTCAAGACCTGATAGTTACACATCAGATTCTGGTGGTGGAATCTGGGTCTGCTCTTCTCTAGACACACCCGAAAGAGCACTGTGTTTCCAAGAAACCCCAAATTTTACATTACACAGGGCTTCGCAGGTATGTTGTGCAGTCTGGAGCACCTCTCCTGGGAATGGCACAAAGAGCAGCAGCAGGTTCTGAACCCACCAAAAAAATTTGATGCTATGGGTGGGGGATGATGGAAGGCTCAGAACCTCCCTCCCCCTCAAGAGAGCTGTGGATGAGATCCTATGCCTACGGCAATTTGGGAAGGCAGACTGTCAAACTGTTCTCAGTTGTGTTGCTACTTCCAGGGGAACAAGGGGAAGTAAGAGAGATAGGTAAAGGATCCTCTAAAAAAGGGTTCAGTTAATTAGAATCTGAATTTGTGGCTGCTAATCTGAGTCAAAAAGAACCTCCAAAAGCTGGTGGCGTTTCATCCAGTACTGAAAGCAACAGGAGTTAGACTGAAACTTGGTTTTTCCCAGCTAGACAAAAACTGTAAAGTTAAATGAAGCAAAGGGCCTTTTCTGTATTTACTAGGCTCATGAAGCAAGAATGAAATGGGAGTCTCGGGGTCGGGTGAAGAGAAGTCTATGTCCAAATCTGACAGGTTTATAAAGTGATGTTTGTTCTATTAAAAAGACCCCAATACTGAAGGTCAGTTTCTTGGAATTTCCTGAAACTGCAGTAAACTAACACGAATACGGCAATTTTAAATATCTCACTAGCTCCTTGTCAAAGGGATTTTTTGGTGGGGGGAGAAATGAGGCTGGACTGGAGTTCTCCAAAACTCTTAAGAGCAGTTATCTCTGTGAAAGGGCCTCTCAGCATAAAGGAACTTGCCCAAGTCAGTTCAAGTTCAAACACCAGCTTAACGTGGCTCTTCATGTATTGCAAAGGAACTTCCTGTAGGAGTGAATGCACAAGGGACCAGATATTGTTTTGCCAAGGAAACGGGTAATACTTTTCATGCAATGTAAAATACATTTTTGAGATGTAAAGCACGTTTCAGACAATGGACAGATGCGATGAGACAACATTTAACATACTGCCAAGGACAGGCTGTATGTCAGGCAATTGGTTGTACGATACCTGGCAAGAACAAGAAGGCTATTGCTACTTACAACACTCGATAGGGTTGGACGCTACTTGCAGAGACAGAGTTCTCCCGTTGGATTGTGGGATGTGAACTCGGAAGACCAGCCGCACTCGTGTATTCTTCCTTCCAATGTCTGTTTCTCCTTTCCGTAGTTCAATATCTGAATTTCTAAGTTTTAATATTCCAGCGCAGTCAATGCTGTCCAAAAGACAACACAGGACATTTCAACTAACTCTCTGCAGGTTCCAGAAAGTCACCAAAAAAATATTTCTACCTTCCCTCCCATGCTTTTATTTATTTACAACTGCAGAAACACTAAGTTTTGGACATTATTACGCTGGATGCATGATAATTCCTTTTAGATATGGTTTTCTAGCATGTGTTTTATTACACTGGATATGCACAGTTTAATTTTATTTTGCACTTGTATAAAATAACCAGTGCACATGTAAATGCATTCAAACAGTTTCACTTCTCCCCTCCCTCCCAAGTAGTGTGATCATATATCCTGTTTTGGCTGGGACAGTCCCTTTTTTAAGCCCTGTCCTGGCTGTCCTGACTTTTTTGGCGAAAGTGGGCATCTGTCCTGTTTGCTCTTGCCAACTGATGATCAGTTGGCAAGAGCAAACAAGACAAATGCCCACTTTCACAAAAAAAGTGGGGCACACACTCCTCGAGGGCGCAGAGGAACATGTGGGGTGGGGAGTGAGTGGTGACGCCAGCCATGTGGAGGTGTGTGTGTGTGTAAGTAACAAGGCTTGGGTGGATACCACATGGCAAGGAGGCAGGGTTTGGGTGAGCAGTTACGCCAGCCATGTGGAGGAACAGGCAGGGCTCAGGTAAGGGGCAATGCCAGCCCCCTTTGGAGAGCAGGCTGGACTTGGATGAGAGCCCTGTGCATGAGGGAGGCAGCAGGGCTCAGGCCTGCCCCGTGTGCAGGGGGGGGAAGGGTGGGCAGGGAATGGGTCAGCCCCACGCACAGAGGGGGAGAGGAGCAGGGCTCGGGCCAGCCCCACATTGTGTTTCATTTTCCCTTTTGGGAAATATGGTCACACTACCCCCCAGACATCTAGAATTCTACTCTGAAGCAAACTGAAAGATTATTAATCAAACACACACACTGCAAACATGAATTGTGGAAGGCAATCCCCCAGTTTTGGTCTTCATGCCTTTTAAGAGTGTGGATATAACAATAACATAGGCATTTGCTGACAAGATCAGAGATGCAGTGTTGCCAATGAATGAATTAACAATATGCATTGACAGAAGAGGCCATAAGAGCTATGGAGTATCCGTGTCAATGTCAAAATTTAATACAATGATCTATACAATACAAAGGAGTAGATACTGCACTTCTAGTGCTGCGTATGTTATCTTTTTTAGCTCCTATTTAAAAACAAAGGAATTTAACACACCATTAATTAAGGTTCTAATTTAAGACCCTGATACAGTGACGCACTGAAACTCACACATAACTTTAAGCATCTGAGCAGTCCCATTTGAAGCCAATGGGAATACTCATACACTTAAAGTTAAGGATGTGCTTGAATGCAGATGGGATTTCTCCTGTGCTTAAGTGCTTTGTTGCACTGGGGCCTAAATGCACATAATTGTAAGAAAGACTTGTATTTCATCTTTAACCCCATTGTTAAGGTTTCATGAAGGGAGTGTGAGGCCTAAGCCATAGAGATATAAAGTTCTATAGAAGTCAAAACATTGTGTGTGATGTTTGATGGGACTTTATTACTGGAGTTGGGTGACATTTTTTGGATGAATAGTTTATCTGCTGAAAATTGCACTTTGGGGTCGATCAAAACTATTCACCAATTTGGGTTGAACTGAGCAAGTAAATCTGGCCAAAAAAATGGGGGGGAGGGGAGGGATTTTGAAAAAGCCAAAATGTTTTGTTTAAGAAGATGTGGAAATGAAATGTTTAATTTCTAAATTTAGCTAGATTTAATTAAAAAACTAAAACCTAAACCTTAAACTAAAACAAAACCTTTTTTTGTTTGTTTTTTCAATTCAGCCACCAAACCAAAAAATCAATTATTCGCCTGGCTTTGTTTATTTTCAGCCTTGCAAATTTGACATGAAAATTGATCAGCTCTGGCACAACATCTTTTCAGCCACCTTTAACATAATGATTATGGTGACAGAAAAAATTAATATACTACTTACTTGTCAAAAAATCAAATAGAGGGCCAAAGAAATATTCTGCTGGTATAAAATGGTGCAGCTCCAATAGGTTGAATGGATCTGTGTCAATTAACACCTACAGATAATTTGGCCAAAAGTGTTGTAGGGTTATTCTACTATATAGCATAATGAAAGTCTAGAGGTCCCAAGATCTTGAGCCTTCAGCAGTCATTCTGGTCCCCATTAGCCCCACTGCAAGTGCCACTGTAGCTGTTGTCAAATGAATTAAACACGGAATTTTAGCCTTAATTTGCATCTTCTGAGATTTAATGGAGTTAATTTAGACCTCTGATACATGTTGTTGCTGCTGCTGTTGTTTGCATGTTGATTTTTTGTTTTTGAAAAATTATATATTTAAATAAATATACAAACATATAACATTATGGGTGACATCATGGCCCTATTAAAGTCAATGGGAGTTTTGCCAGTGACTTCAGTGGGGCCAGATTTCACCCCATATACATATGCATCTAGGTGAAATTAACCCCAGTACAGAGGACCCATACAAGTTTCTCTGTATCACTTGTGACCTTAAGCTGGAGCTTAATGGATTTGGAGACCCTCATACAAGCCCTGTGAACTGGGATGAATTTCACTCTACCAGTATTATCCTAGTATGAAAATCACCTGTGTGAAGAGGACCTACACATATCTCACTTAAGATCTAATCTGGGAATTAAAAGGTGCATAGGCCCCTCTGCATGGGAGTGAATTTCACCCTTAGAGATTGTAAGAATAATTATACCTTGCTCAAACTGAGAAATAAATGTATCTTTGCTACTTTTTGTTCTAATTGTTTTGCTTCTACTGTCACATTTTGTTTTGTCTTGACCTAAACAAATTTCACTGGAAAAGAATAAAGATTCTTAATATAATACATAAAAGATGTTCTGTTTATCTTAACAAAGGCTAAATTATTTGGAAATATTCGTTATGAGATTTCCCCCAACCCAAAGATAATTTTTAATGGGCCCTGTTCCTTGTAGTACTGCATACAGGAGTAAATAGGTGTCATGTGTAGAACCTAAATGCAGGAGCTGAGGTAGAAGATATTTACAGCTCTGTAACTGAGATACTCATTTTAAATGGCAAATAAGGACATTGACTGAAACTCTAGAATGAAACTAACCAGTTGTCATTAATATTTGCAAAGTTTTTCCTGGCATTAAACTGATTAGGGGCAATTTGTCCCAACAAATCTTTGGAAACCTGCTAGGAAGCTGGATTATTTATAAAATTCAGCAGGAAAAAAAAAAGCAGCAGCATACACTCAACAACAACAAAAAAATCAAGTGGGTAGACTGAGAGGAAACTGCTAAGCAGTCAGGTACAGTGCATGGGTCTTACATTGCTCTCATCTTGTTTTCTGGTAGAAGTGGAATTTCCAAGACTTTGGTGTTGGAAAGTATTGTTTCATGGCTGGTGGTGGAAACAGTCTTCCCTGTGATTCGATGAACCTGGTAGAAGGCATGAGGTCTCAGCAGGCGGTCGTCTGCAGTCCCAATGAACAGCTGTAGCGTGAGCGGCTCACTTTCTATGTAACCGTGTAGCTGGCAAGAGAACAGAAAACTCCTACTAAGCACCATCCACATAAACTGCTGGGAATCAATTAAATTTTTATAAGCAAGAGAGTCTAATTCAAGGAGAAAACTTGTGACAGGTGCTAAGTGTTAAGCGCCCTTTTTTTCTGTAACATAATATTGGTACAATAAAAAAGGTGCACTCAGAAAACGTCTCATTATTCTCAATTACCTGAGGCACTTTAGTTGGAGTTAGCCTTTAAAACAGTCCTGCTGCATGCATTCAAAAACTTCATATTACTTCTCTATAGCAGTGTTCTACGAAAAACAATGGAGTCAATGTTCCTGCAGCAACACTAAGGGCAGCAGAACTAATGGCCATGAAACTGGAAGGGACTATCACAATGCATCCCTGAACTCCCCCACCATCACTAGAAGGTTGTGGTTAGTGTATCTTCTTCTTCTCTTTTTTTTTTTTCTTCTTTTTTTCCTTAATTGAAAATGCTGGTAAATGCTGCCTGGAATAGACTGGGGATATAGTATATGCATTACATTATTTGCTCACCTAAGTGTCAAATTCTTAGAGAATTGCACACAAATCTCACTGAAGTCAATGGGCCTCAACTACCCCACAGTAACCCTACTGACATCAGAGTTATGTATGCTGATGTGAGAGCAGAATCAGGCCCAGTGGATTAGAGTCTGGTCTCATTTACACTGGTGTCAACCGACAGTGACTCAGGCAGTGGTGTTGCGGAACTGATGGCATGGGTGTAGAAGAGATCTGAAATTGACCTAATGGAGTAGGACACGAGTAGCTGACCATAAATGATCATGCTGGCTTACTGTTCGGATACTTAGTCCAGTAGTTCGATAACACTAACAGCAACCCCTCTCACGATACTGACACGCATTTTTAGATTGAAATGAAGCCCCAACTAAAACTTAATCAAAAGTGAGCATACCGTAGATATCATCCAGCAAATAGTGACCACAAGCTGAGACAATCTTAGCTCAACCCCTGCTGGTTTGGCTCACCTGGTTGATCTGTCACCTTCAGATTAGGAGGGTCTCAGATCATAGTTTTGGCTGCAATAACAAAACAGCACACTCAGACCAAACAAATCCAGCCAGCAGATGGGTGTGTGCGGAGTGTGGGAGGAACTCTCCTAATTGGTTAAATATGCCGTAGTGTCTGACTACCAGCTGGCAGACATGGGGCCAGGAGAACTGCTGATGGCTCTCACCACTAATGCCATGGCAAACAGAGCACATTGCTGCTTGCAGAGTATGCAATGGTCAGACACAAAGGGCTCTATAGTTTCCTCCCATTTATGTCTTTGTCTCTAAAACAAGATGCTTCACAACTAGCCTATTTCCTAATATCATCATCAGATCAGACACACAAAAATATTAACAACAAAAATTGGTTTTGAATTCTTTGGCTGCTAAGATCCATCCTTAGGTCCCGGAGGATACAGCAGGGACCTGGGAGAGCACTGGGTGTGCTTTTTGCCATACGTACATTGGTGGTACATAATCTTCTAGCTTTTCAATATAGTATAAGCTTAGTGGCTGCTAATAACAGTTCACACAGATTTCAGAGTAACACAGAGTTGCCCAGGTGCCATAAGTAGTCATTTTATGAATAACATTTTTAGTTGCTGCGTGTGCAGATGCAACAAAACCCAAATACAGCTGAAAACAGTAATATGTGGCTAAACCCAAAGTCTAGTATAATAGATACTGGTGTTTTGCTTACTTTTTCTTTAGTTAATAGCTCAGGAAGCCAATTGTGAGGGGTCAAAAGAACATGAGGTCTGGTCTTCTTTTGGTATTTCTACCATACAGGAACTGAAATGCTGCTAGAAGACAAGATCTCAAGCTATTTTGGCCCAATCAAGTCCTTCCTGAGGAATTGCAAAATCCTGTGGAGCACACATACAAACACTAACCTCTCCCCCCAGTACATACGCATATTATAATAATGTTAATCATATCTCATATTGCAGGTTCTTAGATAATTACAGCATTAGTCAGGAAATTTGCTCCCATATGCAGCATGATCAGGTGCACTGTGCATTTGTTCACCTTCCTCTGAAGTCTCAGACATCCCACCCTGCCTTCTGTAGTGGCCAGACTAGACTTACTGGGCCAAATGGTTTTATCTGGTCTGGCACTTTCTATTTTCCTATCTAAAGAATATACATGGAGGGAGAAAAGAAAAGAAAAGAAAAGAGAACAATTCAGCTACACTGCTGTAGCATTTTATCAAATCTACATTGCTAGGACACCACATAAAGGGCTTTCACTGCAGTTTGAGCGGGAACTGTTTTAAAAGCATTCTACTCTTTTTTAGTATATTAACATTACCAAATATAAATCTAAATGAAGTAAAATTAGTTAGTCTGATTTTTCAATAAGCATCTTCTCTCTCTCTCTTTCTTTTTTAAAAAACTAGCTAGATTGGCCCCTCCTATGCCCTTACATGGAGCAACAGGTGGCTTACGACCCATTTTGTTGAATGCAAGCAAGCATGGCTTATTATGGGGGAGGTTGAATGCATTATGATTTTCATTAACTCTTCTGAACCCCCCAGTACATGGCACTAAGCCAACGCTAGTACTATTTATTATAAGATAAAAGGAGACCTAAGTCTGAGTGTTCACTTCAAACAGGTGCCATGGTCTGTATCCCTTAGTTCAGTTAACCACTTCAACAGCCACAAGCAGCAGGGAAAAGTCTTATTTTCTTTTGAATCAGAAACTAACATGAGTAGGGGCTTTCTACTTTGCTGCCTGAATGAGTGTAAGAAGTTATATCTCTCAGACTTCCAGAGGGAAGTTTTAACAATTTTACAAAGGATATACTTTTCCAGCAGGGGTTTATGCCACCATCTTAAGCATAACTGCAAGAAGGTTATATATCCCTGTACTGTAGCAATTCTAAGCCTCTTCTTGTTGGTTTGATTCTACATTTACCATGTTTCTCTATCACTTGTAGTAACTTGCCCATCAAACTAGCAGGGTCTTCAGAAAACGTTATTATCCTCATGCTCTTTTTAGGTTTAAAAAGAATAGTTTTGTTTTTTTTCTACTTTAGGAATCTGACTCTTGCTGTTAATCTTGCATATAGTTACTAAAGTCTTCTTTAATATTATACACAGTCCAATTTTAATGCATAAAATAGTATCACACAAAAAACACTTGATTCTCCCTATAGAGACAAAAAGTACTTGTTGTAAGTATATATATTTATACTGTATATGAAAATGGGATGTTTCACCTTTAATTCCTAATGTCTCAATATCCAGTCTGAACAATTAAAGGGCAATTACAGCACAAGCTGTGACCCTGTGGAACAGGCACCTGAATGTGGATCCGCCCCTGCATGCCGTAGAGTCATAGCTGTTTACTACTGTTACCACAGTAGACTCAATACAGCTTTTGCACAGTGACCTGAAATCTATTTTGCCTCATGCCTCATCAACATTTCCAATCATAGAACCTTAGCATTGATGTAAGAGGCAGAACTGATGATGATGTAAGAGGCAGAAAGAATACAGCTGGATCTTGAGGTGCCAGATGGAATATACAGGGTTGGCAAGATGCATATTTTTACTTGTAATCTGAATAAATTTGATTTGGAAGTCACTGAAAGAGATTAAATATATAACTCCACAATACTACCTTTAAAGATTCTCTTTTCTAACTCCACTCACTCTTTATGGACAATAAAGAATTAAAATAAACATACATGGAGATATATTACGGAGTGAGAGTTTTTAGTTAAAATAGACTGAGTGAAGAACTGTCAAAGCCCTGGCTCAGCAAAAGTAGTACACTAAGCATGCACTTAAGGCCCTATATGTTTTGCTGAATCAGGACAAAAGGACTGAAGAAGAAATGGTAGACTCAGATCAGGCTCTGCTATTATAAGACTGTTTGGTTTTAAATCAAAGCTGACCAGTGTTTGCCAACTCTCACAATTTTATCATGACTCTCACCTCAGGATATTTGGTGTTTCTCTTACAGCCTCAGTTCCTAGAGTCAAGTTAATATGTGAGAATCCCAGCTTTCATTTCAAAAAGAAAACCGAGTTTATAACCTTCCTGCTTGTAGGAAAATGTGACCTTGAAAGGCTCAAAAACCAGAAAACAAATAAAAAGATCCCAAATTTATTTACTTTTTAAGACTCGTGAATTTTAAGCCAACCCTGATTTTGGGGGAGCTCAGCTCATGATTTCTGTATGCCTGGGCAAGACTACAGCTCTTTGCCTAACAACCTCAATTAGTGATGAACTACTTGGCTGGCTTTGAAGACCTATTCCCTGTTATCTATTTAATTCCCAGTCTGAAAATAGATATTATTTATGGTACTCAATGAACATGGACATTCAAGCCCCAACAAAGCATTGGTTGCTCAACTGCCCACTCAGTGAAACAATAGAAATAAATAATTCTGATAGGTTTCTCACTAAACTAATCAGTACAGAGCTGACCCTGCAGTCCTTACTCAGACAAAATTTCCATTGACTTCATGTTATCTATGGCAATGGAAGTTTTGTTTGGGTAAGTGCTGCAGGATCTAGCCATGCAGTAGGAGGCACCTGATCTCAAATAAGTGTTCCCCGTTAAGTTTTATCCATTGCATCATATTATTTACTTTTGCATTATGTCACATAATCCACTATGCCAACAGAAGCAACAAAATGTAATGCAAGGATTAACATTTAAAAAGGACACGTATGGTGCATGCCTAATTTTAGATCAGGCAACCACTATCAATAGCGGTGACAGACAGACTTGGGCTTTTGATGAATTTTTGGCAGCTAGCAGATGTCTAGAGAATGGACTAGCTTTTGCTCTCTCTGAACTAGTCACAAGAAAGAATATCCTGCCACACTCTCTAAATATTTAAACGTTGTCACATTGAGCAGTGTGACAAGGACCGGAGGGTGGGCAATGAAGGCACAGCTGGAATAGAGTCACTGGACTTTTACAATTGTAAGCAGGTAAAAGAAATATGTACAAGATGCCTGTAAAAGAGGAAGGCAATGGGGGGGGGGAAGGGGAATGAGCATTCCTATTGGTTAGGAAAAAATTTTACACGCTCACACACGTGCATATTTTCCATGCATGTTCTGGAATACTGTATTTGGTTATAAAGATTTCTGTATCCTGGCTTGCAGCATGGGATGCATGCGTCAGACACCCTATTTTTATCTTTTCCCCTCTGTAACACGGTCCCAAAGCAGAAGCTCCTCTCTTAATATCCCAGTGGCTGAACATTGGCAACAAGGTTGCTCTCAGCTACATTATTCATAATAAAAATATTGCTCTCCTAGAGATCACATTTTATCTGGCATGAGTATGTCTGCACTTAAAGCGCCTGATTTTAATTTATACTAAAGCCCCTGCTGGAGCACTGTAAAGGGGCTTTACTGCAAATGAGAATCAGACCCAAAGTAGTTTTGGTGGGGGATTTTTTTCCCCCTTGCTGAGTAAATTTGAAGATTCAGCGCCGTATGTTCTCCAAGACCTTGTTTTAATATAGACTAAAAGATGCAGACAAAGCTTAAATGCACAGATAAAGATCTTTGTTTTGGTTTTGGAGTGAAAATAAGTCAATATGACAATAGAAGATAGATGACCTATCACTGACTAATCTGCGCTTCTCAATTTTGAGAGATATTATATCAAATTGATTTCACGTGGTAATGGAGATTCTGAACCTGGTTCTGATCTCATGTACCCTAGTTTTACACTAATCTAACTGCACTGAAATCAGTGAAGTCACTCCTAATTTACACGAATGTGATTGTGATCAGAATTAAGCCCCATGTCACCATATGTAATTTTGTGCAACAGTGAGAAACAGGATACACTGGCTGGCAAATTTCTTTTTGCTCTGATAATCATGCTAATGTTGCCTAAAGTAAGGTTTCTTTGGAATTCCTAAACCCTGAAGTCACTTCTTTCACAACACCTTCTCCCACTGAGATATCTTGATTTTCACTTAAACACTGCTATTCATCTTGACAGCGCCAAAAAAAAAAAAAAATCCCAACTTTTCTCCTATAGTACGTGCTGCATGCAGAATTAAATGGCTAATACTGGCACATCCAGTCCCTGAAGTGGTTTAAGAGCAAATAGATATTGCTGTAACAGCCAGAGAAGCTTGGGGAAACCACCCCCACCAAAAAACAATACCAAACAACCCCCCTCCACCACCAAGATTTACTTAGAGAGCAAACTTTTAATCACAAGGTAGTGTTTGTGATGGAGAAGATGGGACCAAGTGAAGCCTCCAAAAATGAGCAAACTGGATCTTTGGGGAAGTTCAGATCAGGATCCAAACTCTGCATCTTGGGTCCATCTCTTATTTGTAAAATTAAATTAGCAAAATTACAGAGTTGGGAGGAGTATGATGGTATTTGAAAATTACAAGTAGGATTTGCCAACAGGTTATTTTAATGTAAACATTTAGAAATCCCCTTGAAAATCTTACCATAGACAGTTATATTTTGTAGAATGCAATGATTTCTGGACATTATCCTATCCAAGTATGTCATACATAACTCCAGCAAAAGTGGCTATTTTCAAGATTGGGAAGTAAATTTCTATTATAAACTGTAATGTTTATTTTGAGAAAGGCCGTTCAAATACTTTGCATGTTTCCTTCCAATCTCTTTATGCCTTTGGCGTGTTAAAGTATGTCAAAATACTTAGAAAACCTGTTCTAACAAATAGACTTCCTAAAGCTATCTGAAAGAATAATCTCATTCTCAAAGACACAAGAGAAGAAGATTCTGTCAGAATGAATTAGAAAATGTATATACTTGACTGAAAGAATAACTAAAGGCAATGCAGACTGCTCTATTCTACATAGAAACTTCTTAATACATGTGTTTATTAGCTTCACAAACAGTACCTTGCAAGTGCTATTCGGGTGTCATAATCTGGCCCTTAAGGAAGATAATCAATAAAAATACCTTGATTTAGGAAGGGTTTTTTGGCCACCAAGTATACGGGGGAAAAAGAAGATATTCTAGGTAAGCTTGTTTGCAGCCAGATGTTCACAAAAAGGTAAACAAGGGAATTAAAATCTAAGACCTATAAAGTAAATGCTGCATATGTACTTAAGTCTCAGAACTGTGAGCTATGTACAGCATTGCTGTACTGCAACCCTATTCAGCCAGTAGGACCTCTTTACAGTATCTGCACATGATAAATGATTAAAAACCAACAAATAGCCAGGTTTTTAAAAGTTCCTTAATATTCCGCTTTACACAAACATTTCAAATTCTTCAATATAAAAGAGAATTTTAGGATCAATCTGTTTAAACAGTAAACTAGCTGCATATGCAATTTTAATACTGAACACTTAGCATCAAATCAATGTAGGATCATCAATCTGAATTTTACGAAAACAAATATAATGTAGTTCACACCTAATAGTAATATAGAGCCTGACCCCTTTAGGTCTTTAATTGGGAAGAGGGGGAGGATGCTCTTGTGGGCAATGACTGTCATGTGATAAAAGGGAACAGACACAGGGGTCAGAAGACACGGGAATCTTTTCTGGTCTCTACCACAGATGTCCTTTGTGACCATGGGTAAGTCAGTGCAGAGCCATGCTTCAGTTTCCCCATATGTGAAAAACTATTTCAATGTCTCAAGCGTGCCTCTTCAGAGCTCTAGACTGCACAATCTTTCCCTCTGTGTAGAAAGCCAGTTACTAGGACTGCCTCAAAAAGGACTATTAAACAACCATCAGACCTATCAAAATAAGCTTTTCTTCATCCAGCCACTGCATAACCTTGCTCAACTCCCAGGGAAAGCTGGGGGAACAGATGAGCCTTAAAGGGTGCCCCGAGGGCTCTGCAGCATCAGTAGGGGATGGAAAGGAGGAGGGAGTTCCAGCCGCCAAGCCACTAGCCTTCTCCCATTTAAACCATGGGCCTGTTACCTTAATTACATCTGCTAATCAGAGGCATCATTTCAGAAAAAATTCGGGGTAGTGGGGAGGGCAAAGTTGTGTCAACATGCAGAACATTGTATATTGGTTAGTATATAAACCAACTGGTTAATATATGTTATATTCTGCAAACTATTGCTGGTGGGGGGCGGGGGATAGAAGACATAATGGAGCATATAGGACTATGAAAAGTTGGGAGGACAAACCAACATCGGGGGCATTGGGGTGGGGGAGAGGCTGGCACTGACCCCTGGCCCCTTAGAAAATGATACCCCTGCTGCTCATCAGAAGTGCTGGTACATTGGTCAAGAGAGATGGTCTGTAAGATAGAACCAAATATATTTTAGATTCCATAGATCAAAAACCATATCTTAAAATTCACCTGAAAAATCAGCTAGTAACAAGTGCTGATGAGAAGCTCAGGTGTCGTGTGATCCCTCTGGGAAATATCACTGAATACGTGGGTAGCTGCAGTCTGCACTAGCAAATGGTCTTTAAGGGTAGGCTCATGTAGAGTACATTAGAGTAATCCAAACCCAAGGTGGCAAGAGCATGGATAAGTGTAGTGAAGTGTCCAGGTGAAAGAAACTCATGCCATTATTTTGCCAATTTCAAATGACAAAAAGCACTCCAGGTGATCTGCTACCTGCCCACTGAGTGACAGCTCCATAGAATTCAATAGGATCCCAGGTTGGAGGCTTGAGTGCAATCCCTGAAGGTTCTCATTGAATTTCTGTCCTTTTGCAGCTGCATCCTTCAACCTTTAACATTATTGTACTTCTACATGTGTATGGTGTTTAAATTAGTGCTATACCATTGAGATGTCATATATTCCCTTTACTGCCCTTTGCCCAGAGCCATCTGCCTTGTGCTGGGATAGCTCATCACTTAAGTAAAGTTAAATGAGGGTTGGCACTTCAAGGGAAAAACTCACAGAACACCTAATTCCTGTAGGATACGGTGTTGATGATTCTTGGGAGCCAGACTCTGCTTCTTTCTAGTGTTGCAACATTAGATTCAACATAAAACAAAGTTCTTGACCATTTGTCATCATTGACGAGGCCATGGCTCTTTTGGAAAAGGTAGAGGTGCTAACCCTTGGACAAATATCAACTCTGTTATACAATGCATTCTTTAATGAATGTGCAAGCCAAAAGAAGAGGAGTGTCTAGCTTAAAAGAGCAAAGCAGGAAGATTTGAGAGTAAAATAAAATCTGCTCTTGCAGATCTGAAGTTGTCCTCTGAACACGACAACTTAGGCTGGTTTTTACTTAACTACTTGCTTGCATATTTAACTAAGAATGATTTCATGTCATCCTTTTGTGTCATAATACAAACGTTATCTCTTCACCCACCCTCAAGTCAAAATGTAATAAAAATACCTAGAGGTTTTGTTCTGTTTGCAAGAAATTTTTGAAATACTAAACCAGTTTTTTCTGGGTTCATTTGAACTTTGTTTTAAAATCCAGATGTATTATTCACGAGTCCAAATATTAGAGTTGGTCCACAAATAAAAATAAGCTGGCTCCCATCCCCAGAGAAACAAGCATGGGCTAAGGGTGAAGGGTGCCAGGGGAAGGGAGCAGAAGGAGGAGGAGAGTGAATGGAAAACAGCTGGAGTGTGTTTTATGTGCCACTTTCCTGTGCTGCCACTTGGACTTTGCTTAGACAGTGTAGCAAAAGAGCAGCTGTTCACATCATGATGGATAAAGATCCATATAAAACTTCCAGCTGCAAATATGCTATGAGGAATTATTATTTGTAATGTAATAGAGATGCTGTGCACTCAATGACTGGCTCACTAGGCGTTTAGGTCTCCATCCAGAGGAAAACAGTCTTCGTGGCTGCTGGCTTGCAGCACATCCATGAATCTCCTGGCTAAACAGCCACCGAAGCTGCTCCCTGTTTCTAGGAGGGACTTCCCCCTCCAGAAGCAGCTGTACAATGCAACCACCCCAACTTGCACTCTTTCCAAAGTCATTAGCCTCCAGGGAATGATGCCCTAATTCAGGGAGAGTCTTCATTTTACAATTTACAGATGTAAAGGGGTGGCCATTTTGAGCACTTTGCCCCCAAACACAGTACTTAAGGTTACTATCCTTGTGCTCTGCCAATAAAAGGAATCAGGGGGAGAAGGGGAGAGATTTTCCACAGTGAGACTGAGGAGAAGCTCTCTCCGTCTCTAGATGCATCAGCAATCTGACTGGTTTCTCCCCTTCCCTCCCCTATCACACCTCGCCCCACCCCAACCCAGCAAGGGGGGTTACTCCAGTCCTACAGTTGTAGTCGTTTTCCAAAGCTGCACGGCCTTCCTCATCAGGGGTGTGGAAAGTAAAGAACCAGGCCCCCCGAGACGGAACTGGGGTGCACTAGAACCAGGTAGCTCATTTAAAATGAACTCTTCTCATGAACAGCTCCATGATTCCTTGGTAGGTTGCAGCCGGCCCCTATGCACCATGACGACTTTTCCCCTGGATAGCTTGTCCTGCTGCACATATACCATATGTGACCTTTGGTGGTTTTTATATCCCAGCAGGCTGTGTTTTTATCTGGCAGGATCCATAGCAGTTAGAAACTGAAGCATGAGAGACTTCCAAATTACAGTTAAATAAACTCACTGGTACAATGTAGGGAAGGACTGTGAAAGTTTCAGGGGAAAAAAACAAAAACTATCTCCAGTGTTTTCTTCCTAGGTCTCCAACTTAAATACCATGAGCTTGATTATTATCAGTATAAATCAGAAGTTACTCCACTGAAGTCAACAGAGTTACATTGGTGTTAAAAAGATTTGGCTCAAGCCCCACATTTAAGTGTTCTAGCAAAAAAAAAATAAAAATCCCTATACAGAGAGGTTCTTCCCTTTCCATTTGATCTGCCATTACACCTTCCTACCTGAAAACTCAACTATAAATCATTTGACTGTGATCATCCGCTCAACACTATTGCTTTTCTGCACTTATATGCACCCTCTAATTAGCAAGTTATATCTGTGACTACTAAAAGACTGTAGCTGAGCAGTGCAGTAGTGATTTATGATATGTGTATAGGCAGATACCACACGCACACTTATAGTTGCAAACATGCTTTTAGTCATGTCACACAGTGGCGGATTAATACACAGGGCCTGTGCCAAAGAGTCCTGGCCAATTTGGGGGACCCCACAGGAGCACCGGAACCTGGGTGGAAGTGGGGGACCATGAGCCCCACAACTGTAGTCTTGTTCCCTGTTCTTCTTCTTCCCCTGAGGCCCTGCCCCTGGAAGCTGGGCAGTGGTAAGAGCTGTCCAGAGAGCCTGGGCTGCTGTGTGGAGCCCCAGACCCTCCACCTGCTCTGGGAGGGAGCCCAGGTGCCCAAGAGCAGCCCCTAGCCTGTGTCTCTGCCCCCCAGGGCACGCTGCTGCCAGTGGTCTCTGGTCCGGCCTCTTGCCCCCTCCCTGGCACCTGCAGACACGCTCTGCAGGGAGTAGAGGCCCTGCCCCAGCTGGGAGGCGGCAGGGGCCCTGAGAAGGTCACAGGCAGCGAGGAGTCCGGCAGGGCCTCCTCCGGCGCAGCTCTCACTGCTACTGGCCTGGTCTCAGCGACCGCCAAACTCCACCAGGCTCGCTCAGTGCCCACCCCGGCTCCTGCTGCCAGGCTGCCCCTGCAGGGTCCCGCTGCTGCCAGGCTGCCCCCACCAGCTTCCTCCTGCTCCCAATGACAGGATGGCCCCGCTGCCGCCTGGGCTTTGTGCCCAAGGCAGCAATCATGCCCCTCCTGTCACCTCTTGCCTGAAGCTTTCAGTTTGGGAGCGGCAATGCCCCCCTGTTCCCCAAACTACATCCATGCCACCACTGCTCCACACCTGCTCAAGGCTACTACACTCATGTTAAAAAGTGGGTGGACACGGTCCCCCTGACCCTCCCAGTTCTGGCACCCCTGAGGCCCCTGGTTGTGGAGGGCCCACATGCTCTTTGTGCCCAGGGCCCCAGTAAATCTTAATCCGCCTCTAAGGCTACGTATGCAGTTTTTAAATTAAGAATGTACGTATCTGTGCACAAACTGACCCAGATGAGCCTAGAGGTACATCTAAACTGCAGAAAAAGCTATAGCAGTGAGTCTCAGAGCCCAGGCCAAATAACTAAGACTTGCACCACAGGGCTAAAAATAGCAGCATAGAGGTTGCTGCTCAGGCTGGGGCCCAGACTCTGATACCCTCCCACCTAAGATGCACATAGCTCAGCAGGTAACTTTAAGCCATTTTTACAGTCCCCTGATTTTGAGGATAGGTCTGAACCCCAGTGTCAAGCAGAAGAGCGTTGCCATTGAAATGGACTTTAAGGGGTCCAGGATTTCAGCGCATCTATCACAGACTGCCCCATCACGAGCTACCACTCACTGCTTGGACACAACCAATATTAGTCAGTTGGTCACATTTCAAGCTCTGACCCTACAACTTCTTTCGCGTGAATGCAACAGTCTGCCCATGGGACACGTTACAGTATTAAGGCATTAGGTGTGGTTTTATTACACACAGAGGTGAACAAAGATGCAGATGTACTTGGCGCAGCATTGTTCTATGCAGACTAGTTATGCTGATTATAGAGAACAATAAGATATTAGACCACTGATGGTTAGAAAACTGTTGTGTATTGAAAATAAATATATTTCCCTCCCCATTATCAATTTCCCCCCCAAATAAAGCCTATTTAAACTACTACATCATTTGAAGACAGAAAATTAGGCACTATGTTCATAGGCTTTATCTCTGTAAATATTTGGAGCGCTATAAATACTGTGCAATAAAGAACCACATTCAGAATATTCATATTGGGCTTACTGTTCTGTTGCCATGAAAATTAATATATTTTTAACATTTAATTTCTGGTTTCATATTAACTGATTTGCCAAGATTCCCTTTTCAAAGACAACAGAATATTTGTATGTGAGACATCTTAGTCTATTAGCGTTCTGCATAGAAAGCTGCAGCACAGAGTAAGGCCTGAAAACTCAATGAAAGAAGCAGAAACACTAGTGTTCTAGAAAGTTGTATGCCCCCAGTAGGACTTCTTATAATCAGACAGGCCATAAGTCTAACTCTGATTGCTTCTTCTTTTATTTTTTTTGGAGGTGGAGGAGGACAGAGGTGTGAGAATGAAAGTCTGAATTCAGCCTTCTTACTCATTTTGTGATTCACAAGAATTCTGCTGCCTTCCAAAACTTGCAGCAGTTATCTGCTTCTTGTCCATGGCTGTAGAAATGAATTCAAAGGGGGGTATTTTGACCAAAAAACCCCAGACAGAATTGCAAAATATTGTTGAGAGAGGATGATTGTGAGATTAAGGGACTGGGGCTGGAAACTGGGTGATCTGGTTTCCATTCCTAGCTCTGCCACGGACATGCTATGCCTTGGATAAGTTACTTAACTAGACCTGGTTGAAGTTTTTTCAGAAGTTTTCAGATTTCAAACGTGCTCTACATTTAACCAATCTGTGCCTCACATTCCTGTAAAATGGGTTATAATACTTCACTGCCATATAGGGTGCTGTGTTAATTAACAAACATAAAAACATTTTGAGACCCTCCCATGGAAGATGCCAATATTATTTTAGGAATACTACTATCTCATCTGGATTTGGACTTTGACTTTTGAAAGACTAATTTATACTATTAAAACCCCTCACTTCTTTAGCCAGTAGGATACTATCTGGCTCCACATGTTCTTAAAGACAAAGGGCCAAATTCTGCTTTCATTTACACTGGCACAATCCAAGAAGAGTCAGTTGAGTGTGTATTCATCAGGCAATATACACACACCTTTGGCATGTTAAGGCACTTATCCATGACTGCGGTCGCAGCTTGCACAAAATATAGGTGTATTGACTGATCAATTCACATTTGTGGCCCTGTTCTCCTGCCACAGAACACAAATAACTTCTATTCATCGACTTTATGATTCCAATCATGTTGTAGTTTCTTCTGTAAGAATACGCCTCGCAGTGTAAGCTGCTAATAGAGAATTTGGCAATAAGACTACATCAGGTATAGGTTATAGCTGGGATTCCATGATTTTAACATCAAAAGTCTGATTAGGCTGTGAGAAATTCAAATAGGTTGTATTCTGTGTCTTGAATTTCCATGGATTGAGAAATGGAGAGCCCATTCATTGGTATTACCCGATTCACCAAAAAAAGAAGTCTATGACATTTATCTCTTAATATAAAGTATTCGCAGGCCAACACAGCACATTGTATTAAAACAGGATAGCAATATATATGCAATAGTACCGATTCTCTTATTAACAAAATGTGAATGGACAACCAGTGATAGAATAAAACACTAAGGCTCCCCACAGCTAACTCATCTCCAAGAAATATTCCTCAGATGATGAAGATTCCTAGACAAAGCTTTCAACATATTTCACTTATTTTCAAACAATTATTCTAAATATTGTCAAGAAGAGTACAGTAGAACTTCAGAGTTACGAACACCTCAGGGATGGAGGTTGTTCATAATTTTGAACAAAACATTGTGTTTTTTTCTTTCAGAAATTTACAACTGAACCTCGACTTAATACAGCTTTGAAACTTTACTATGCAGAAGAAAAAATGCTACTTTTAACCATCTTAATTTAAAGGAAACAAGCACAGAAACAGTGTCCCTACCTTCTCTAATCTTTTTTAAACTTTCTCTTTATTTTTTTTAGTAGTTTACATTTAACAGGGTACTGTATTTGTTTCCCCTCTCATCTCTGCTGCTGCCTGATTGTGTACTTCTGGTTCCAAATGTGGTGTGTGGTTGTCTAGTCAGTTTGCAACTCTGGTGTTTGTAACTCTGAGGTTCTACTGTAATATTATTTAGCAGTCACTGTTGCCCTAGAGTTTCAGCCAAACTCTGATGATTGAGTTAGTAAAATGGTCAAGTACAATTTTGCATGTTTCTGTGACAGAAATTGCCAGTAAAAAATTTACATTTGTGGGCCAAATTATTTGCTCGTGTAAATGGGGAACATGTAATTGATTGTGGGTAGCTTATCCACATCCATTGGTTGTGGGTAGCTTATGCTGTTTGTGCAACTCATCTAGATTCATTTCCTAATATGTACATGTTTTGTGTGTGTGGTGTACTTTAAAATAATGTAAATATCTGAACTCAGAGGCTCCAAAATAATATCACACCCTTTCAGAGTATATCTATCTTTCTTCTTAAAGGATCCCAAGATACTTTACAAACCACATATATTAAGGGATCACTAAATTCAACACTGAGATGCAGCTACCTCTAGGTTGATCACAGCAGCTGTTTAACTACTCATTGAAACACTGTTTAACTACTCACTGTTTAACTACTCACTGAAACACAATCAGAGCTATGTGCAAAGCCTAATGAGGCATGGTAAATAAAGAAGTTTCACACAGACAGGGATGAAGAGCTTCCAAAACAGAGAAAATTAAATTATCTTTCTTTTGAAGAACACTTCACTGCACTGCTCTGAAATACTTAATGAACATTTCCAATTAAAAACATGCTGTGAAACAACTACTTTCTGTCACAAAAAAACCAAAACCAAAACAAAACATGCTAGAAATGGTGAAGCTACAGTCCCACAGCTCTTTTAATGCAGCATGCATGGTTTAAACCACACTGGGGTAGAAGTGGCGTCTCAGAGCTGGGAAATATATTGGAATTATTTCCATGGTCATCCTAAAAACAACATACTCGAAATAGTGCTAACTTCGATGAAATATTTTCCTCATCTAGAGTATGAATTTGCGGGCTTCTTTCCTCCGCTCCCAAATAAATGTTTGAAAATTAATATACATGGTATTTCTATTACTGTAGCACAGAGGAGATCAAGGCCCTGTTGTGTTAGGTGCTGTATCAATAGAACAGAAAGATGGTCCCTGCCCCAATAACTCCTTAGTTTTCCTAAGCACTGACATCATTAACTTGAGCCAGACATAATATGGGCAAAAGCAGTGCAAACATTTCCACATAGTACTGCCTCATGCATACGGCTCAATCCTGACCTGCAGCAATCATCCAGGTCCTGGGCCTCTTTTGTGCCAACATTGAGGATCTTCTCCGAGTGAATGGTTTTATCAAATGGATATGAGAGAATGGGATGAAAGTTCCAAACTCACTTTCCATTGGTTATCTTAACCAGGTTTTAAACAGCTTTCCAGAATTAAAATGCGAGATGTGCTGTAACCCACTCTGTTTATTTACAGGTGCTCCCGCAATATGCTAGGCACTTCCCAAACAGAAAAGAAGTCATCGTCTCCTCACAAACGCACATAGGGTTGGTGGAAGGGGTGTATATATAGGGAAGCATATATGATTGTTATGTTCAATAAATACAGACATAGAAATGTAAATGATCCCAAACCTACTCCTCAAGGTTGACATTATCAGCAAGTTTCCCTGAGGGCATCAGGACTCTTCGAAGGGATTTGAATAAGGAAAGGGCAGAGGCCTTGGAGATTAGTTCTGGGAAGGAACTGAATGCAGAAGAGGTAGTCTGAAAGAATAAATGGGAGGTGTGAGAAGCCAATAAATGGGTGGATGAGGCTAGCATCATTGGTGGAGTAGACCATGATGCAGAAAGAGACAAGGGTGCAACTTTCTAATTATCCAGAGTTACACATGTCTTTGAAAGTGATAACATGACTCTTAAATGGTGTGTGGAGAAGGAGAATCTATTAGTGGAATTCAAAGGGGGTAAGGGAAGCAGATCAAAATGACAGGTAAGAGATCATTTTAGAAGCAATGTTCTATATGGATGGGGGGGGGGGGGGAGGCAAAGTGGCTGTCATGGGGCCAGAGAGGAGGAAGTTATAAAAAAAAAATCAAGATTTGAGAGCTTGGATAAGAGCTCTCACTCCAGGGATAAAAGGATGATGCATTTTAGAAGTATTGAAGAGAAAGAGGCAGCAAAATTTGGACATGGCTTAGATATGGGGGTGGGGATAGGGGTAAGCTAAAAAATGGCCAACATTTACAGACTTAAGTGATGGAGAGCATAGTGGTGTTTCAATAGTAGTAGAGGAAGGAATAGTGGAAAGGGAAGATACGGAGTTTGTTTTGGGCCACATTAGGCTTATCTTTGTGGCAGGATATCAAGGAAGAGATGAGAGAGAAACAGTAAAGATGTGGGATTGGATTGTTGGAGACAAGCTGGGTGTGGAGAGATATATGTGAGAGTTATCACTATGGGGGAGGTGTTTAAAACTGCATGAGGATAACATCACCCTTAAAGAGAAAATAGAATAAGGAAATGAGAAGGCCAAAGGGAGAGGCTTGCGGTATCCCCACAGACAGTGGGAGAGGAGGACCCACCAAAAGAAATGTTGGAGAGATAGTAGGAGAATTGGGAGGGAACCATATTATGGAAGCCCAAAGTGAATGAGATCTCAAGTGGGAAGCCTTGATTGATGTTGCGAAAAGCAGCAGAGAGGTCACGGATGAAGATAGAACAGAGATTCCACTACCTTTGCCCCTTTTCAAACCATTTTGAGTCAGCCTGCAGTAAGTAGCAGCCATTAATGTGCTCCTTGGTATACTAGAGCGAACATGAAAGTTTGTGTGTGCCACTCAGAAAAATCCAGTTTCCTTTATTTGCTGAGAGATTTTTGCATCCATTGCAGAACAGACCAAAGAACCACTATGAAATGAACAATCTCAGCAATTAAAGAGATGCAGGATTGTATTTCTAAACACGCTGGCCAGTATCAAATATCAATATCATAAGCAGCCTCTGAGGAGATCAAACAGTAACAGAAAACAAAATGGGTACTTTCAAGCTGTGGAAGAAGGAGGAATAAACTGTGGTCTTGAATTAAGACTGCCATTTTGGAACAATCTTACTGACCATGTTTTTTCTGCAAAAGTACTGTTCCCTAAAACAAAATTTTTAGACAATATATATTTTGGCATATGTCTAGCTTGCAAGTGTGCAGTTCAAGATCTGTGCTTGCGTAAGGGTGTGAGAGCTTTAAAAATCCACCACTGCAGCAGAGAAATGCTGCTCAGCCAAAAGCCGTGACATTCCCAGAAACAACACACCTGAGAATCAGGATGACAGCATAGCATTTTGGTGCATCAGAGGTTATAGGGATATCTTTGTGTTCCAGTGTGTGATTCCAGTCCAAAGCTCCTTTGTAATTCATTTGGATGACTTGCAACAGATCAGTGGGATATATAAAACAAATGCATTCTATTCATAAAAAACACTACCATTTCAGAAGGTATCTAAATATAAAAATAAATTTAAACATTTTTAAAATGTAAAGCTCAGTTCATACCAGGAAGCCTTGCAGTAATAAATAATAATTTGCATTTTAATAGCACCTTCCATCCAAGGATCATAAAGTGCTTTACAAACACCTGTCTGAGGTGAGTGAAGTATCATTATCCACACTGTGCAGAGGAGGAAACTGAGGCACAGAGATGATCAGTAACTCAAGGATCCAATTCAGCAAAGCAGCCCCATTCAGCAGAGCACTCTTAAGTGCTTAACTTTAGCTTAATCTGACTGTGACATAAGCACATGCCTAGAGTGCTCTAATGAACAGTAATGAAAAGGTCACATTGTTAAGCTTGTCTATGTTAACATTTTTCTCTTTTGTTAGAATGATGATGTATCAATCAACATTTCTGCATGGGGGTCGTGAGTTCAATCCTTGAGGGGGCCATTTAGGGATCTGGGGCAAAAACTGGGGATTGGTCCTGCTTTGAGCAGGGGGTTGGACTAGATGACCTCCTGAGGTCCCTTCCAGCCCTGACAGTCTATGTATGGGATGCAAGCATTAAGGGCCAAGCTCGTGTTCTATTGAAGACAATTGGAATTTGGCAACTGATGTCAGTGGGACCAGGGTTTGGCAAGAACGCTTATCAATGACACAAAGAGCAGAGGTCAATAAAATGTTCCTCAATATTTGGCACTGCAATGTTGTAGAATTCTTAGGAACTTAATGACGTTGTATCTTTAATAGCTGTTTATTGCTTTGAATAGGTTTCCATTTGAAATGTACATCTTGGACTTTTAAACCCTAATGTACATACTGTCTGTGTGGAAACAAAAAGCAGAAGTTCCCTAGTTTGACTGGATAATGAAACATTAAAAATAGGTGTTTTTAAACCATTAAACCTATACTAAAAATCATATTACAGATCTCTCTGCAACCCGCATTTTTTAACCACACACAAGTAAACTGATCACTATCCCATTCCAATTGTTACAATGAAAATATGCAATTCTTGCTGAATTATTTTTTAAAACACGTGCATGGTGGAGTAGGTTTATTTGATTTCATTGCGTGGACAGTATGCAACATGTTTTACTAATGTTTATTTATATAACAGATGTTGTAGTAGATTTTCTTTCTTTCACGGCTCATAACAAAGAAGATCTCTTAAGCCATGCTTCACGAGAAGAGAAATGATAAACCCATGCTCAGAGTGGAAGCTACAACATACAGAGAGTGTTTGAGTAACATGACACTATATTTTCCACCTATTCCATTTTTTGTTAGTTGGAACAACGACTGATTACAAAAGGAAAATATGTTATAATCACATACATAGACATTGTATTACTATATGTACAGATTACAATATACCTATGGGTTTGATTCTATTCTTATAACGTCTCAAAAATAAAAAAAGTTATAAATCAGGAATAACTCCAACAAAGTTACATAGGTATAAAACTGGTGTGAGATCGAAATTGGGTCCTATTATATATTTCTTTACAATACACACTGTATTACACACTTTATAACCCATGAAAATTATGTTTTATGTAATTGGTAGTAGAGAGGAGGAAAAAAATCATTTGCCCTGAGATATTACTTTAAGAATAGAGGACAGATGTCTAGTTACCGAAGCAGACTTGTAAAAAATTAATCACTTGCCTCATGCAGGTTAGCTGGTATTTTGCAGGTAGGTTAGTATGGTTCATAAAGAAGCATCTGGATTTTGGTCAAGCTTTTTAATTTTAACGGTTTCATTTCAGCTTATGGGTGCTGGTCAACATGCCAAGTCTGGAGCAGATTTATTCATTTGTAACTTTGGTGCATGATTTCTAAATTGAAATGAATATTGCAAGCAAATAAGTCATAAATAGTTGGCCTGCATTCACAAAGCCTTGGCTCACTCATCTATTAAACGGGACTGAAATTGTACCTCCATTTTAATGTCATTGAGCCCAATCCTCCACTGAGACAGAAGTCCAATTCACTACATAAACATTAAAATAACTAAAGCCCAGATCCAGTAAGCACTTAAGCATATGCTTAACTTTAAGTATGTGACTAGATCTATTGACTTCAGTGAGGCTACCTTTGTACTTAAAGGTAAGCACATGCTTAGGTGCTTTGCTGGACTGAGGCTGAAGGGCTCTGTTCCCTATGTGGGAATAATCTGCATAGGAAACCACAGAAGGGTTTGTCTACACTTACAGAGCTTCAGCAGGGCAGCTGTGCCATTGTAGCACTTAGTGAAGATGCTACCTATGCATATGGGAGAACTTCTCCTGTCAGGGTAGGTACTCCTCTTCCCCAAAGGGTGACAGCTATGTCAACAGGAGAAGCCCTCCCATCAGCATAGCCGGTCTATACCAGGGGTTAGGTTGGTATAACTACATTGCTCAAGGGTGTGGATTTTCCACACCCCAGAGAGTCATGTAGTTATACCAATATAAATTGGTAGCGTAGACCAAGCCTAAATTTCAATATACAGAGCATCCTAGGAATTCTTCTCTCAAGGGAAATGGAATGCAGAAGTCTGGAGTCCCACTCCCTTGACCAGAAGATCTCCAGAGATCAACACTGATCCAAGGAGATCTACAGGCACTTCCATGCAAATACCCCTTACCTCTCTGCCGCCACTCAGGACCATCAACTCCCATGGCTACCTGGACAGTATGCTGGTGCAGTACTCTCAGGGATTCCTTTCACTCTGACTGCAAAAATGGGGGAGTAAGATTCCTTGTGCCCTACCCTTCCCTGTCCAGAAGTCATGCACTATCTGGTTCAAAGCATTTATTTGTTACTTAGAGAGACATCTGGGCGTGTCCAGTATCTATATATTGAGGCATTTATACACTGCATATTACTGAGTGCTCAGATACTTCTAATTTGGTTTTTTCCTCTCACTAGAGGATAACAGGTGCATTAAGAACTGGATTAGTAAAGACTCATTCTAGAGATCTGTGCTAGGAAATTAAAGGCAGAAAAAGCTACCCAGATTGGATTTCCCTGGGATCTCCCAGCCTTCAGTCCCATGGTGTAGAATTAGGGTTTATTTCTTTTGTAGAATCTGGCCACAAACATTTGAGGCCAATTCTCCAATGCTTACTCAGGCTGACTAACAGTAAGTGTATTCAAGCTGTGTGAAGCTTGCAGAACTGGAGCCTTCTAAATTTGAAAGTCTGATCATAAACATTTCTAACCAGGCATTTCCAACTGTAGGGTGCCTAATAGCATAGATTTATTGATAATGGTACAGAGTAAATACTGTGTACATGCAGGGACCACTTTTCAACATTAATATCTCAGACATCTGAATAATTTTCTCAAAAGACAAATCTATTAGGCCATGCAATTAACTGCTTGTCAATTTTTATTTTTAAATTATAGCTGTTTTTGGAGTCCTATGAGTGCAAATAAATCCTCAAAGACCTGACTCATTGTCATCTCTCTTGATCTCCCTCTTGTTTAATTTAAAATGAACTATTTCTTTTTAACATGGTTTTAAAAAGAGAGGGAGAAAAAATACCATGCTCATGGGCTGTGTCTGACAGCTCTCAGCCAAGACAGAATTTATAAAACTGGATTAGGAACAATGAACTCTGTAAGAGTATCTGCAGTACAGTCTGACCAGAAGCATTACAAACACCTTGCTAATCTACTGCAACTCAGGTAGCCATTTCCCTAGCATGGAGCAGTAAATAGTCAGTTGGTCCATTTCAGTCAGACTTCATTTTTTGTATGTCTCATTTTCTGCCATCCCAACAACCCAGACACAACTTGGTCAACCAGAACTACCCTTTCTTCAGTGTTGTGGGGTGGGCACAGAGTTTTTTCCCTATTTAAAATAAGCTTTGCTGTGAACTCAATGCTTGCGAGCAAAGAGCACAACATCATACAGGCAACAGAAGAATATCTGTCCATAGACACAGGCTGTAAGTCAAGAAGTGTCCTACAATGATGAACAGATGGCTGAAAGGTAAGGAAAGGGCAGGTGCAGAAAGCTGCTACTTAATGGTCCCCTATGAGCATCAGTCAGAGCAGAGATATTTTGAACTACACTGTAAAATAATGATAGCTCATCCTATCACATGGTGCTCAAAAAAACCCATTCACTCTGCACACAATAACCACAACTGAAAAGATGCCTCCACAACTAAGTACTGGGCAGGAGAAAAAGAATGATTACCTTTTTGCTCTGCTTTTCCTTGCTTTTCTTTGTTTTATAAAGATTTCCTCTGCACTGTTTTTAGACAGTTAGGCTGTATCCAGAATGCACCAAAATTGATCAGACAACAGAAGCAGACAGACCAGGTTCTGAAAATTGGTATACAGATTCCTTCCCCATTTCCCTTCCACATCCGACCATGATGGAAAATATCCACTAAAATGTATGTAAGTAGTGTGAAAGCAGCGTTGACACTGTCCACATCACATCTATCGTCACCAAAAGACAACTAGAAGATCATCCACAGATCATGAAGAATTCTGTGACATTCCCTGTTGAATCCCTCATCTTAAAAACCAGCCAAAAAGGAAAACAGGAAAGGGTTGAGAACAAGGGAAATTGAGAGCAGATATCCCCATTAACTAGTGAACAGTATAATTTCTAGAGACAGTGAAGGTGAAACATCGGAGGACATTCTATATCTGTTCGATAGACTTCTTCCCTCCTCCCTAAAATAAATACTTTTCAGTTTACTTTGAGTGGTCCTCTAGTGTATTTGATAAAGGTTGTTCCAAAACAGGCTTATTCCTAACTTATGCAAAAATCAAATGTAACCCACTGGTCAGCATGTGTTACATGTCCATTTCTATGCCTAATCCAGAGAGGATTATTATTACTACTAATTATTTGTATTACTATAGTACATAAAAGTCCCAGTCGTGGACCAGGACTTGGTTGTCCTAGGTGCTGTACTAACACAGAACAAAAAGATGGCCCTAGCACCATACAACAGATGAACACAGACAGACAGGAGAATACACAGAAACAGAGCTTGGCTCTTTAGCAGAAGCTGTAGTGACTCAGGCTGATAGCTCTGGTGGTTCAATCCCTGGTGTCAGCCAAAACAGTGGCCATTAAACACCCTCCACAGCCAACACCATCGTCCTGCTGTATTGTCCTTTCCTAGTGGAAATAAAATTTAAATCATCAACAAGAGGTTTGTTAAATCCCTCTAGTCAGAATGGTCGATCCATTATCTTTGCTACCAATAATGCCTCTTTAGAAGTACGAGTATGTGCTGCAGCGCGTCACTTTGAGCATAGGCAAAAGACATTTTTAAGAGAAGTTGAGTGCATCACCACATGTGACAACTGGCAATTGTGGTTCTCACTTGAAATGGGCTGTTGTTCCAAACTACTGAGGTCTGTCCCCAAAACCCTATTCTTAAGGTGGGGATAAAGTAGCACTTCACACTGTCAGAAAATCTTGACCGGCTGACACCCGGACACAGATAAATTACTTTCCTCTGGAGATGCCCTTCCAGGGAGGATAGCAGCTACTGATGTAGCTATGCTTATGTAGTAATCTTATGGGAGCAATTTTATGTGAAGTAACCAACGAGAGCCCTCTTGCCACAACCTTCCCCCCCAGCCAAAAAATAACCTTATCTAATGGTGAAAAGCTTTCAACAAATTCTTCCCCATTTGTTAGATTTATGGAAGCAATAAGCATCCATAAAACATCTGCCAGATCATTCTACTTTTCAGTTTTGATTATCTGTCTGCTAGTTTGAGGAGAGCTTTAACTATGCAGATGCAAGAAGTGTGAAAGCCATTCAGCTTAGATTTATTCTTGAACAGTACCGGCTGTCTAAAATGGGGCTATAAAATCTAGGCTCCCTGTCTGGTTTGTTGTATGGCTTTGTGCTATTAATTGCAACCTGGCTAACAGGTGCTTGCCGACGTCTTTACATTCTTACCATAAGAAAGGATTATATTTCTATCTGGATGAAAGGGTAGTGCTTGCTTTTAAGTAGAAGTTTAAAAAGGCACATAGAGTAGTTCATCATTTCCCAATAAAATTGGATAAAGGGAATCACTGCTAATGAAAAAATGGCCTTTTCTCTTATTTGAGAGGAAGGGGGAAAGCAATTTAACATTGTTATTTGCATATCCACTCTGCTTCACCAAGTGTCAGATGGTCATGAGTTAGACTCACGATGGACTTACTCCCATGGACCTCTCTAATTCCTTTGACTCATCCAGTAATGAGTCCTTTCTGTATCTTCAAACAAGCACATCAAGGTTGGGCCCCAATCCAGAAAAGTATCTAAGCACACACTTAACTTTGATTGAAATTAGACTGGTCACATGCTTAAAGTTAAGCACATGCTTAAGCGCTGTGAGGAATCAGAGCCTTGATGTGACAGCTTTGTCTGCAGTTCCTTTTCCTGGAACAATGTTCGTGAAACTCGACAGCTCATGAACTCTTTCTCTCTTTTCAAATACCATCTGAAAAGGTCTCTTTTTTGCCTTGGCCTATACTTCTTCATTTCTCTCTCCCTCTGATATTGTTGATTTAACTTTGCTCCTCTATTCCCTAATGCTGTAAAGCATTTGAAATACAGTTGTGTGAAAAACACCCGACAAAAAAAAAATTGAGGGGTAAAAGCCTGATCCAAATACATTTGTGACCAGTCGGGCAGGCTCTGCCACATTAAGTTAAAACAATATGATGTTAGCTACTGGCTAAGCGTGAGACAAAGGTCATAAGAATTCTTGGGACCTGAAGGCAGTTAGACAGCCCTGCAGTCAGAGATGGTTCCTGAAGTCTTCGAGCCTTTTAACTAATTGGTTATGTAGTCCTTGAATATTTTGGATGGAAAGGCTAACAATCTACAAGTGTTAAAATGGACAGCAACCAGTTAAAGAGGGTCACATGGCTATATTTTCAAAAGTATTTAGGTGCCTAAAGATGCAGATAGATGAGATTTCCAAAAGTGCTTAAGCACCAATGGATTTTGATGGGAGTTAGGAGCCTTGCCTGCATAGGCACCTTTGTAAGTCCCACTAGGGGCTTAAATACCTTTGGAAATCTGGCCCAAAGGGCATAGATTAAATGTAAAAGGGACCATTTAACACCCATAATGTCCACCACGAAGCAGTACCATCCAGCTTGTGTGTGGAAAGTCTATTTGAATGGAAATCATTTTGGTTAGTGGCATAAAATAGTAGGCAAGGACATTTTATGGCTATAAAATGAGGGAGTCCAGCTACTCACAGGATTAAGTCAAATTCTGCCTTGACACACACCCTGTGTAACCACAAAAATTTCAGTGGGGTTGCATAGGGAGTGGAATAGAGAAAAATATGCTTCCAATATTAATGTGTTTTCAAGTGATATACAAATTCTAACACCAAGTTTCCCTATCTTAAAAAATAAACTAAAACTACTTTTCTTCCCTGGCCATACACCTACCTCAGATTGCTGCTGATATTGCAGAAAATGCCTTACATTCTTTACATATAAGCATTCAGGTAATAAATAATATTTTGAAAGCAGTTCTTAACCTATTCCATTTTGTTTGAATATATTTTTTATTGCTCAGTCCAGTCCATTATGGGCGTAGCTAAATGCTTTAATTAAACATTCTTGAGTATTTGGATTTTATCTCTCATAGATACATCGCACCCTGGTTGTAAAAATGCCATCAGAAGCAGCCAAAATACTTTTCTTTCACTAAAGAGGAGTTATTAATTAGAATAACTATATACCTTACAAATACCTTACATTTATAATCTAGGGCCTTTCCTCCCCATGACTATATACCTTACAAATAGCTTTCCTCCTTTCAAAGTGCTACACAAGCAATATCCATTAGATTACTGACCTGCAGATGAAATGCAGCCACCTTCAGGTAGAATGCAGCAGCCATTTTATACAACACTAGACAATCATGTTTAGAATGAAGAATGAGAAATCTCTCTACCTGGGAGAAGTTTTTAGACTCACCGAATGTGTCAGATTCATTGTTGGTGTAACTCCATTGAAGTCAATTCACCCCAGCTGGAATTTGGCCAGAACTATCTAATGAATTTGTCTTCGGGTTTTCTATAATGCCCATCATAAATTACTTCTCTGGAAACTCCAGGGTTAATACCTTAACTCTTGCAAAAAGTGCAACATTATCATTAACGACCATGAGTGTTCAGGGCCTGGATTTTGCTTCTCAAGTGGTCAGGTTCTCAATTTTCAACCTCATCTGAAATATGGCCTCTCCAGCAGCACTATATGCCCCCATCACTGGCTGGGGCATTGATTCAGTACTGACTCAGAGCGGAGAATACCACCTATTAAACACTGAAGGCAATTATGACTAGTAGCATATTTCTATGAGCCAAAGTATAAAAACCCTTGCCAACCATTACCTTATCACCACTGACTAACCAGCACCCTGGATTTGCCAGTGCTGAAGCATTATTAGCTTGCTGGGTGTGTCAGCTCATCCTGCTCTCCCAACATTTAGAAATCAAGACTGATGATAGCTCCGGGCTGCTGAGGCAGCTCCACACCCAAGTAGGTAGAGCGCAAATATGCAGAAGTGGAACACTGCATTAGGAACGCCGGTAGGCGAGCACTGCTATACGCAATTTTAAATGCAAAAGAAAAAATATCATCATAAGTAAATGCATAGAGGAAGGTGCAGCCATCAACGTGGGGGAAATCCATCCTACCTGCAGGAATTCCTAATAATCAGACTCTACGTGGATGATGCAAGGGGGCTGGGAGGTGAACAGTACCCTCCAGTGGAGTCAAGGCCCAGGACTACACCCTGTGGCACGGAATAGCAGCTACAGCCCTTCTATACCACTTGATTTGGTGTTGGGAGAAAGTAGACCAGTGTAAACATGGCTCTTGCTTGATAATAAAAATGGTGGTGACCACGTCCACGGCATGCAGTGGGAGTGGGGTAAGCACCTATTGTGCAGCAGCTTTGCCTGTATTCCCATCATGTAGCCCCAATGTAAGGCTTAAATGGTGCAGCCCTCTGCAGCATGGATGAATTTCACCTGCCTCAAGGAGCCAGAGGATCCATGGGAAAATTAGGCTTACACCCTGCAGAGCCCGTCACCTCTATGAGGGGAGCCTGCCCTCCTTCCACACTCTCTCCTGACAGTGAGCATGTTTCCCTCAAGAGCCGTTGGCTCCCAGCTGCAGCTGAGCAGTTTCCTCTCCTCCAGGAGGAGTGAATACTGGGGGGAGGGAGCTAATGCGGACTGGAAAAGAGTTAAACACTGGCTGGCTAGAGAAGAGTAACCTCCAGGGCAATTAGCCACAGAGTTTAACCTCCTGTATTTGAGGACCATGCCACACACAGCGGTTGCTCCCTGGCTCTTCTTCCTCCTCGGTGGCCTAACACACCCTGCAAATGTCTCCAGTGTGTGTGGGGGAAGCATCTTTGGGTCTTTTCTAGTGCATTTTCTCCTCTGTGTTGCTGAAGGAAAGGGAAGGGAATATTTTTTTAAAAGTTTAAAATGAACCCTCCAAAAGTAACAGCAACAGATAAATGCAGCTACCAGAGCACGAAAATAGTAAGCAGAGCATACAGAGGAAGCAGCGGAGGTCAAAAGAATTTCATAATGGATTTTAGTAACATAACACAATCAAAAACGCTAAACTGTATCAGAGTGAAAAACCTGCACCAAAACCCCAGATCAAAACACCCCTGCACTCTGGAAAAGCATGGATTCAGATCTGAACTTTGCAGCTCTGGTCTGTCACCAGCTCATCATGAAGTGAGCTGTAGCTCATGAAAGCTTATGCTCAAATAAATTGGTTAGTCTCTAAGGTGCCACAAGTACTCCTTTTCTTTTTGCGAATACTAACACGGCTGTTACTCTGAAAACAGCTCATCAGACAATCCCCTTCCTCAGAGGGCCTTACTGAAGAAATCAATGCTCTCACTTCTCATGCTTGGGCATTCTAAATTCTCTCTCCTTTTATATAGTTTACTTTTAAAAAAATCCAAACAAAGAAACAAGTCTGGTCCAAGCCAGGTAAGCTAAGGCTCACCATATTCCTGAGTGGATGACACTGCAAAAGTTGGGAAGGATGAAGAGAGGGTTAATCTGGGGAAACTTTTCTCTGTCCATATGGCTGGGGCAATCTACTCCTGCCTTCTAGTGCCTGTGTCTCCACTGTGCCAGTTATTTGAGTTTCCTCCACCAATACCCTTGCAATCTTGTGCAACAGCCTATTTACAACATCCCCTATGCTTCCAGCCCTCACCTCAGGACCTGAGAGGCGCAGAGGTCTCCCTTCCCCAAGGCTTCTGTGAAACTGTGCTCAACTAGCCCTGTTCCTTTCTCTCCCTGGCAATGCCTTCCTGTGTCTCTCTATCAGTTTTGAGCTGATGAGCTAATTGGCTTATTAGCTCACCAGCTAATTATCTTGAATTACCCCAATCAGCTTTTCCTGGGGGAACTAATGGGTGACAAAATGATCAGAGTGCAGGCTTGCCTGTTAACTCCCTGCACTCTGCCACAGTCCCCTTTGGAAATGTGGGGTTGCGGTGAGAGGGGCATAGTGCTTAATCTCCCTATGCTAACAGAAGGATTGAAAAATAGATTCATCTTTATCAAACCAACAGATCAAGCTGGGTACTTACTCCTTGATAAATTCTTTCCTCTTCCTTTCTTTGCCACTTGTCTGCCCCCTTCGTTTTCCCCTTCCTTCCTTCCTGCTGTCCTCTCTATTCAGAGGCAGCATACTTCATTCCCTGCATACTGGAGCAAGAGATTATAGGGGAAGTGCCTGGACACATGTAGCCCAATTAAATGTTGGCAGTGTATTCAGTGTTTCCACTACGCGAGTTGGAAATTTTTAAATGTCAAGTTGGCCACTGTGAATTGAAGCTTCCCATCTACATTTCCCTGCATCAAGCAGCTAATGGAGTAGGTATTCATTGTCATCAAGTGTTCTGCCACACCTCTCACTTTAAGACCATTCACAAATGTTCAGCTAAAATTCTTCGTCTTTCAGCAGGTCTCTCCCATAATCACCAATGACTTTTGGCAGAAAGAAACAACAAACTATGACTCTGCAGACTCTCACTCACTCTCTCCGTAGCTATCTCACTAAATATATACAGCATTCCTCGCTGAGTATCATTTCGAGCTTGCATAATTCCTTCAAATAATGTGATAGATCACAGATTCTGAAGCAGATAAACACATACTGACTTTGTGTGCACAGACTTTACATGATCTGAATCCATCCAGCAATACAGCTGGTCTTTTGAAAGGATGTTACTCCCAGAACAAACTTTGTAGCTTCCAGGCAATCATTTTCAGTATTGATCCAAACCCTACTGGCCTTACTCACATTAGCAGACTTCAGTGGGACACTTTATCATGAGAGTACGGGGAATAAGGTATGAGCCTTTACAAGCAGAATTCATTACAGGTAGAATTAAAACACAAACAGAACTGCCCTGATACAACAGAACCTCAGAGTTACAAACGTCAGAGTTATGAACTGACTGATCAACCACACACTAGAACTGGAAGTATGCAATCAGACAGCAGCAGACAGGGGGGAAGGGCAAATACAGTACAGTACTGTGTTAAACGTAACCTACTAAAAAAAAAGGGAAAGTTTAAAAAAAAGATTTGACAAGGTTAATAAACTGGTTTTGTGCTTGTTTCATTTAAATTAAGATGGTTAAAAGCAGCATTTTTCTTCTACATAGTAAAGTTTCAAAGCTGTATTAAGTCAACATTCAGTTGTAAACTTTTGAAGGAACAACCATAACATTTTGTTCATGGTTACGAACATTTCAGAGTTATGAACACCTCGGGAACAGAGGTTGTTCGTAACTCTGAGAATCTACTATACTTTAAAATGTGTTTGGGGGCGGAGCAGGGGGAGGGAAGGAAGGAGATTCGCTTATCTAATCCTTTAAACATTTCTTACTAGAAGAAACCCTGCTTATTGTCATTCTGTGTAGCAAAATGCACCATAATTTAAAAAATGTCTATGAAAGAGGAACCCCCTGCAAGTTCCATTAGTTCTCAGTGCAACTCAGCAAAATATTATGAGGGCTTAATCTTGCTCATCTTGTTACTGAGAGAAGTCCCATTAAAATGAATGAGATTACTCACATGAGTAAAACAAAGAGGATTCAGTTTATGACACTACTTACTTAAATACTGAAGATATAGAAACTAAAAAGTTTAGTAGAACCCAGGATACTACATTACGAGCTCAGATATATACCACAGTGATTAGAGTTTTGGATAAGGATCTAACCAGGCTACATGAACTAAAATAGTTCTTCATTTTCTACTTCATTGCTATCTCCAATTTAGTCACACATTTCCATGATACTGGATCCAATTCTGCCATTCAATAAGCATTCACAGCTACAGCTGGACCCAATAATAATCATAACCTGAGGAATTTACCCAGCTGACTTCAATGTGAACTGCATAGGTGTAATCTGGCAGCAGAAACAGACCCACTATATTTAAATTCTAACCAAATATTTGTTAAGCTGGGAATTAGTGCGCAGATATAAGATACACATTTATTTGTATCTTCTTATTCAATATGATGCAACAGTAGGAAGAAAAGAAGAAAACAATCATATACATATGTTTTTCTACAGCCAGTCTATGGAATTAAAGGTATGTATGATGCTGCTTCTCGTCATTAAAGATCTCTTGGCACTTTTTATTTTGGCAAAGGAAAGGGGTGCTTCCCCCAGTATGCCAAGATAAACAAACATCCTTGCCATTACAAATATCAATACCTGCACAACAGGATGTCCCCCAGCAGATGCCTTCACAGCCCCTCGACTCCCCTCCGTCTCATAATGAGCTCTGTGATGGGATTTGGGCTGCTCTTCAATCCGAAGTTCATAAGGTCCTGAGTGAGATGGCAACTGCCAATCAAGGGCAGGCAGGGATGGGCTATAATGGAAGAGAAAGTGTATTAAATATTAACATCAAGTAGACTATCACAGACCACAAGAATCTGGTTCTATTACTTTAGAGACCATGTTTAGCAGTTCATCCTTCACCATCTTACATTTAAAATTTCATCAGTATGGATGTCATGACATAAGTAATTTAAAAGGCAATGGTTATTTTATGAAGATTTATAAGTAAAGCATAATTGATGGGCCAGATGCTGTCGGATTTGTAAACAAAATGGAAAATTTTCTAAGCATGGTTTAAAAACGCTTTAATGTACTGATCGCTGAATCAAAGGACAAAGGTGGATGCAAAGGAATTTAAAGAGTGGTTCTAGTCTGAAAATGACTATTAACTTGGCATCATGGAAGTTCTACATTTCATGTATCTCACTGACTAGATCAACTATGCTTCGTTTACAAGAAAAAAAATTCCCCCCCGCAACTTCCAAGCCTGAAAACTCGTGTTGGATTCCCAAAGTTAAGCAGGGTTCTTTCTGGCTGATATTTCATCAACAACGTAGATCTTCAAGCAGAACTTAATTAAGAATTACATTGATGGTGATATACAAGACAAAATAGAATCCAACTCAGTCTCCCAGTTCTATACTGACTCTGCAATTATAACAAAAGTAAAAATAATAAAGACATTATTGTCACTAAACAATCAGACATGACTGAATACAATAATAAGAAGCTGCAGGTTTTACAGAGCCACTTTCCACTTTAAAATAATGTCAGGAGAGAGCATTACTGAAAGCAGTGTACTGTTTATGTCAGAAAATAAAACCATTGGTTATAACTGTGTTTGATAGGCTCAGGCTTGCTGTAACTTTATTGGTCTTAAAATTAAAGCAAGCCACAGCCTTCTGATAGAAATAATAGGTTTTAGGTTAACTGCATAAGCTTTCAAAACCCTGGAATTGGTAAAGTCTCTCAATAGAATGACCTTCAAACATACCTTCAGCTATTCAAATAGTACAACAAATTTAAAATAGACAGTTATTATATATTATATTTTGCAATTATATAGTGCCTTACCATATCTGATCATGCACCATACAAGTCAGCAGAAGTTTTTCCATTAACTTGAACAGGAGCAGGATCAAGCCCTAGATGAGAATCTCAATTTGATTTACAGAAGCACTTACCTCCATTGTACAGATGCGAAAGCCAAGACAGAGAGAGGCTAACTTGCCCAAGTTCATATAAGAAGGAGTGACCTAAAGAAGAGCTGTGTGTAAGCTCAAGAGCTTGTCTCTCTCACCAACAGAAGTTGGTCCAATAAAAGATATTACCTCACCCCCCCCCCCCGGTCTCTGTATGAAGGAGTGTTATTTGGAATTAGCCAGTCCCCTGCTCTGACCACTACAATGCCATTGTCGGAAGACAGGATACTGGGCTAAATGGACCTTGGTCTGATCCAGTATAGCTGTTCTTATGCTACAGCCAGGATTTGAGGAGAGTGAACCAGTGCTGTGAATGGGACAGTTTGAAGTTCTGACACTTGCGTTAGATGATCCACCAGAGATACCCTTTGTCTACGGTTGGCTTATTATACAAAAAGACATGCTGAGATGGTCATACAGCAGAGACAAGCCAATGATGAATGATCAGATGTGTACCAGTAATTTAAAATATTATAACACAGATAGTGTTCCATACACTCCAAGATATTCAAAGCAAAGCTATAAATGAGATGAAATACACAGGAATGACATTACACCAGTTAACTATGAGCATCCCCATCAGTGGTTCTCAAAGCTGGTCCGCCGCTTGTTCAGGGAAAGCCCCTGGCGCACCGAACTGGTTTGTTTACCTGCCGTGTCCGCAGGTTCGGCCGATTGCGGCTCCCACTGGCCATGGTTCGCCGCTCCAGGTCAATGGGGGCTGCAGGAAGGGCGGCCAGTATGTCACTTGGCCTGCGCCGCTTCCCGCATCCCCCATTGGCGTGGAGCGGCAAACCGTGGCCGGTGGGAGCCGCAATCGGCCGAACCTGCGGACGCGGCAGGTAAACAAACCTGTCCGGCGCGCCAGGGGCTTTCCCTGAACAAGTGGCAGACCGGCTTTGAGAACCACTGCCCTAAACAACCCTGTCAGGCTCTGCTGCTTGCTTAGTCAGCTGGAGGCCTTTGACATGAACACAGCCCCACGGCATCCTCAAAAGTGAGAACAAACCATTTTTAAAAAAATCTTTTCAATATAATAGCTTAAGGAATTAAAACTGTGAGGACTTTATGCTGGGGGCATGCAATGCATTTTCCTTCTTTTCAAATCACCTTCTTTCATAGAAATGAGTTGTCTTAAAGGAGGCCACAGGCACAAGAGAGGTTCCCTATTGGATGCACGTAGTGTACAAGCAAGCACCTTTCCAATCTGAGGCAGAAAATTACATCTCAGAGTTCTGGTGACTCCACAAACCAGTCAAGACTCTTATAGTTTGTCTCACCACTAAAACCCCTGGACAGACAGAAGCCCAATATCCTCCTCCCCTTGTCTGTTATTTAGGCCCTGACACTTTACAGACATACATTTGCTTACTTTAGCCACTGTGAATAGTCCCATTGACTCAACACATAAAGGTAAGCCCAGTCACAAGGCTTTCCAGAACTGGGCCCTTAGTCTAGATATGCTACAAAAGCTAATTGTTTTTTAATTTTTATTCAGTACCTTTTTACCAGCATGTTTAATTTGTAACCGGGAACACATGTATGCAATTATAGGCAGTGCTGCTAGCACCGTATTGCCCAACACTTCCCATTATAACACCTTATTTTCAGTTGGTTTTAACTTTGCCAAATGTTAACCATTTAGGCTGAAATTTTCCAGGCTGGGTGTCTCCTCAGACTGGGTTTTTTGGAAAATGTCATAATCAAAATGATTCAGCCATTTCTGAGAATTAAGCTACGGGAAAAATGCTGGTTTGCACATTACACATTTTTGGTGACCTTTACTTTGAAAAGCTCTAACATCACCATGCTTTGGAGCAGGAACGGCCAAGTTATAGACTTTAAAAAAAAAAAATCACACTTCTGAAGAGACTTATTAGTTTAATAGCTAAAATCTCCAAAGATTCCATTGTCACTGGGCATGCTCAACATAAGAACTGCCATACTGGGTTCATCTAGCCCAGTATCCGGTCTTCCAACAGTGGCCAATGCCAGGTGCCCCAGAGGGAATGAACAGAACAGGTAATCACCAAGTGATCCATCCCCAGTTGCCCATTCCCACCTTCTGGCAAACAGAGGCTAGGGACACCATCCCTGCCCATCCTGGCTAATAGCCATTGATGGACCTATCCTTCATGAATTTATCTAGTTCTTTTTTGAACCCTGTTATAGTCTTATAGACCTTCCCACCCTACAGGTTCCTAGATCCCAGCTCCAGGCCAAGCCCAGATGTCTACACAGCAATAAAACAGCCCCGCAGCCTAAACCCTGCAAGCCCATGTCAGCTGGCATGGGCCAGCTTCAGGTTTTTCTTTGTTGTATAGACATACCCTCACACTCCCAGTGCTGACCAGAATTCATATGCCATCCCCACAGAGCAACTGAGCATACTCCATTCCCTCATAGCTCCTACCTGCATCTGGACTGTGCATGCACCATCCCCACAGAGTGGCTAAACATGCTCCAGCACTGGTCTACAGGGTCAAAGGTGGCTACAGACCCAAGAGGGGAGAGGTACAGGAACTGAGAGCATGACCCTCCAACTGCCTGGGTTCCAGCACAGGGAAGAGGAAGCTGCCTGAATCAAATGCAAAGCAGACAAGAGACAAAGTGGAGGGAGGGAAAGTGGAGAGACAAGGAGTGGTGAGACTGGCACTGGCATGGGTGGGAGAAGCCTGGGATAAGGAGCAGGGGAGGATACTGATTGACTCATACTGAGATCCCTGGAGGGGAGATTAGGACTGGCTGGGCAAGGAGACTGGGACTTAGAGGAGAAGCCTGAGGAATGGAGACTGGGATTAGGCAAAGAAAATGGGAATTGGGATAAGGAGCCGGGGAAGGGCCGTGGGGGGAGAGAGACAGGACTCAGACAGATTTAAGGCAGAAGAGGACAAGGTTGTGAGAAATGGGCAGAAGAGTCTGTGCTGATCCATTTACCTCCATAATCCTGTCTCCCAAGAAAGTAAGCCTCACCCATGTCTAATTACTCAAGTCAAGCCACACCTACACACACGAGGGCACACACCCCTCCAGAGCCTGAAATGAAACCCAAGATTCCAGAGTCTCACGAGTCCCCTGCTGTCAGCAAATATCTGCGAACTTATCTGGCAAAGTGTGTGTCTCATCTCCCACTAGTGCTGGTCCACATAGCGGATGATAATCTACAACTATCAATTACTTTGTTAGCCCAAGCGGCAGAGATCAGTGTAGTGTAACTAAAGGGTCCAACCCTCCTGATGATGCCAATATGATGCCACATTGTGGACATTTCTGTTTTTTCAATATTTGCACAGGAAACCTTAAATCTGGCATATCCTAACTTGCATGCTTGACTTTGCAATCTTAATAATGTTCTTTAAACATCTTTTTTTGAGTAATTTATATCATATATACACATACTACATACCTACAGTATTATAGTTGCCCTTAATTTTCCAGTTTTCCTTAAGATAAATTTTTCGTTAAAGTATTTATATTGCAATAGCACCTAGAAGCCCCAGTCAGGGGCCAGGGCTCTACAGTGCTAGGTGCTGCACAAACATGGTTATCTAGGTATCAAAGATTCTCTTGTTCTTTTTTTAGACTTACTATAGGATGTATCTTGAAAACTGTAGCTACTGAAGTTATTTCTCTGCCAGTGCTTATGGTTGGATCCTGCACCACCAAAGCCAATGGGAGGTTTGCCACTGAATACAACGAGGGCAAGATGAAGTCTTTTGGGGGCAACAGTACCTTCAGGCACAGCCCACAGTAAGGGTTGGGTTGGAGCTACCCTGCCCTGGCAGAGCACTGCGTGGCAGAGTTGCAGAGTGCCTACTGGAACTCCTCAGTGTGGAAGGGGAACATGCTGCTACTACACCTCTTTATGGGATGCTGGCTTACTACTCCCAGCATGGCTAGCCAGCACCTCAAATGATGCAAGAGAGCAGCAGGACCATGGCCTGCTTACCACCCTTAGGGGTGCTGTGTACCCCTGAAGCATTAAGAGCAGTGCAGCTCACCCAAGCACAGGGACTGCAATTCTGTCTGGTTCTTATGCAGGCAACAAAATGGGGAAGAATGATAGGGTCTCTTATGCCCTCCCCCAGCACTGTGCATTCACACAAGCAGAACCTGGCCCTTAGTTATTGAAAGGCAGCTGGCAAGTGTTTAAGACCACCATTGTGTACATATTGCATTCTGGATATACTTCTGCCTGAAAGATTCCTGGAAAACTTTCTGGAGAAACTCTATTTGACTGCAACAATAAATAACAAAGACCAGAGCAAAACACCTGCATATCTCCTGCTGATGATCAGCACACATATTTAAACAGATGTTTCTGGTTTTAGGTATGTTCATATTTGATGGATCTTTTCTCTCTTTTTCTGAGGACATGGCCTCTACTGGATTAAGACATTTTACCACTAAATAAAAAAAGCACTAATCCAACTACCAGAACAAATCTTAGAGTCCTCACGTGCAAAAAGAATAATAATAATAATAAAAGATATGAAACTGCCTGGAAAATAACCTGATCTCCTCTGATTTTTTTCTTTGTTTAAAATCTTTAAATTAGCACCTAAAATTGTAATAGCATTAAACTAAAAAGGAAAGTTACTGATTCCAATGTAACACTGATCGTAAAAATCTGGTTTGCTGTTAGCTTCCTATCATCAAAATTCCACTGTGAATCCTGACTGATAATAAATTGACAATGAATGATAGTTTTCCTGATAAAGGAAGCAGAGTGATGATTTTAACAGTTTCATGGGCTGTGGCTGTCAGAGCTATTTCCTATTTTAGGTTATCTTCATCATGCACTTAATTTCCTGCAGCATAATATGGTTAAAGGAAAAAAATCATGGAGCAAATATTTTAGTGTTAAAAAATTAATCTGAGTGCTGAAAAGATCCCTATCAATTTGGGAGAGCTCAACTATACAAGCTGGTGAAGCCCTCATTGTAGTGGAGAAAAGAACACCAGGACAGATCCTCAGCTGGTGTAAACTGGTATAGCTCCATGGACTTGTTCACACCAGATTCTCATTTTCAAGAATAAAAGTTTTCTCCTGTGACATGATAAATCCAGCTGTGATCCTTCTAAAAGCCATAAGCAGGCCTGCTTTTTTCAAGTCAGTTAAATTTTAAAAAAAACTGGATCACCTTAACTCAATGGGACATAAGTCCGACTACAAGATTGATGAATAGTGATTTAGTTCACCTATCCAGATAAAGCATGTGATTAAATCAATCACAGATTAGCCAGTCTGACTGACCTCTGTCTTTAATAGAAAAAATTTAGATTAGCAGACAAAGAATATATTAAGCAGTATGTTATCATGTCAGTTGAAATAAAAAAGATCTTGGGTAAAATTTTCACAGGTTCCTAAGTGATTTCTGGGCTTAAGCTGCATTTTCAAAAGTGACAGGCATTTAGAAGCCTAAGTCTTACTGAAAGTCAATGGGATGCAGGTTTCTAAATGCCTACATCACTTTTCAAAAAGGAGCTTATGCTCATAAACTTTTGCAGATTTTACCCTTTAACTGACCCTGTCATATTTAAGGATCTCAGCACTGATCTTGTGACTGATCTTACATTAGGCCTAATTCTGATCTCACTTCCTGTATATCACTGTAAATCAAGAGTAATCCATTGAAGTTAATGGTGTTACAACAGTGTAAAAATGGTTTATTGGAGAATCAAGCCTTATGTGTGTTCCAATGCCTAAGTACAAAGACAGGGTGACTGAGAATCAGGCCCTCTTAAGCCCTTCCTTATCACTCTGGTAGTGTAATGAGGCCCTAAAGTGGGTGGAAACAACCCCTGAGAATATCCCCAGTGCAAAATGTCTTTCTAACCACTGAAGAACTGGTGTGAAGGCTCTGCACTGGCCCTGCTCCCAGCCCGTGGCATAGGGGACATGGCTGGAACTGAACTCAGTAGGACTAATTGTATGAGTAGATTTATTCAAATGCATAAGTGTTTGAGAGCTCAGGCCCTAAATCTGTCCAGCTGGCCTAATTCTCAGTTGCACCTTTCCAATGTTTAGGGCAAGGATGGATGTGAGAGTGGGGAAGGGAAAGTGGCTTATAAAAATGAATAAAAAGGCACTTTAGCATTCCCACATTCTGGGTTGTGAGTAGTTAATAATGTTTAGGAAAGATCTCTGATATCATGCCAAGAGAAAGTTTTTTCTTTCTTAATGCCAGTTTCTATGGTAAGCTTTAGTTTCATGATAATTCTTTTTTTTTTAAATTACCAATTTACATCTCATCTTTACCCTAAGAACAACAATATTTAGCCTTAAAACAGCAGTTCAGCCTTACCTATAGTTTAAAAGGAAGGTCCTGACTGCTGGTGATTATTAAAGATCTCATGATACTTTTTTGCAAGAACAGGGAAGTTAGTACCAATGCCCTAGCTAGATTCCAATGTGGTAACTAGTACACTTGGCCTACCTATTATAATTGTTATTAATCATATTTATATTAGAATGGAGCTCAGAGATAATAATGAAGACGGACGTTTCATAGGATTAGTCTCTGTAAAAGCACATGTGAAGACACAGTCACAGTCCTGAAGTGCTTGCAATATGAGAAATATATTTACTGTATATTCCCCCTGCAGGTTTATTTGCATAGATTTTTCTCACTTCCTGTCCTACACAGTTGAGCAATGCAGCCGAGGGCTGTTAAAACAGATGCTATGTTCCGCTACAGAGGTGGCTGCATTTCCTTGGTATGTGAAGCAAGTGACTCCTGTTTCTAGTTCCTAAAGTACTTTGGGATTCTTCATGATGAAAGGTGGTATAGAAATGTAAATTATTATGATGATGCTCAGGGGCAATCCTTATGAATTTGAGCATCCTATAATCTATACTTCAAAACGTATTGGCATAGACAAAAATTTATTCTTATTGATTTTTCAGATAAGAGCATGGACACAGCAAAGAAATATTTCATAAAAACAGCACAGTTAAAAATTGGAGGCCTCCCTCACTGCTCTGAATTTAATATCATACTATGCTAAAACTAGCCATAAAAAAAACAAACAAAACAAAACAAAGGCCATGAATAAAGATCTCACAAGGGAGCTTGGACACATCCCAAAACAATGGGAGAGAAGAGTTCAGATTAACTAAGCCACTGTCCCAGGATAGCCCTCAGCACCCTACTACAACAATCTAACAAGCTCAGTACCTCAGCCCCACAGGATACCGTAGCAATCAACTTTACCTAAACAACAGATATAACATGTGGGTATATGAGAACTGATACCAGTCCTGCAAATGCTTTGCTATAGGGAGTAGGATGCATAGCTGGAGATACTTCAGGCACACACAGACGGTGCGCCCACTGCTACACCGCATTGTTGAGTGTTACTTACTAACCCCCATGGGACAGCTCTGCTGGCTCATCTTTATGGGATGGAGCCATGGCCTTCCCAACTCTGTGACCCCTTGAGTTGCAATACTTTCCGATGGAGCAGCCCATGCACTCCCCTACGCATAGCAGCTTCAGTTCTGCCTGACTGCAAGAAGGAGAAAAGGGGAAGGTAAAGAAAAAGAATCCCAAATAGATCACTGTAAAATTTGGTGAGGACGGGGTGGGGCGCTGATTTGTGATTTTTGAACACTTGGGGGTTTGCAAAACTGGAGGTTGAAGAATCTAACACCAATTCCATAACAAAATGTACATATGCACAAAGACCAAATGTGCGTTTGCCACTCAGGTAGAGGGATACCCAGCCACCCAATTTGTGTTTGTAAATTACAGCTTCCATGTGTAAAAATATATGAACATGCATTTCTGTGGGCACAAGTACTTGTATGTATATTTTTAAGGCTGAAAAACTGAGACTGCAGCTAAAAAGTTAGCTTTCAACTTTTAGAAAAAACAAGCCATACAAGAAAACATAGTAGGGAGCTTTTATAAGCCCACCTGAAACTGACATTCAGTTCCTGGAAGCTCCTTTTCATGTGGTACACCTCATACATACCATGCATGACCAATGAACCTAGCAATACTATACTGCTCTATAATTAATGCAAACACGAATGTTACGGGCCATCAGGCCATCACACTTTCTGGATTCATGTAATAAAATAAGCTTGATATACAAAAGGATGCTGTTGCTTTTCAATGGACAAGTCTCTGGGAAATTTCAAATGTTATATAGTCCAGACATACAGATCTATAAGTTCAACATACAGAAACACACACCCCACATAAGGTTTTCAGAAATCTGGAATTTTTGTGGAGTGAGATGCCGGTTGTTTTTGATACTATAAAGAGAATTTTTGGACATGCAAATAATTATTTTAAAGCCTATTTTCTAAACCTTTGTAAAAAAAAATCCTAAACACTGCTTGGTCACAATATTGTCTTTATCGATGCCTAAGATTAAAAGTGAAATAAAATTTAGTATTTCTAGTTTGATTTTGAACTTATCATCCTTCGTGCACATTAGCCCAAAAACATTTTAAGAAAGTATGTAAGGTACATATACAGAGATGTAACTTTATATAGAGATTGCTTGATAAATACAGAAAAATATCTGTTTCCAAAATAAATGGCTGATAAGGTGTTTCCTTTTCATTATATTCTGCATTTATTCTTGAAGAGGAATTACAAATGGAAGATGATCCGTTCTATAGATTGTTGAGACAGGTACAATTCAAGAGGATGCCTGAGTCACATTTTTACACTTGCTTTGTCTTATGGAGTCTACAGATAAATCATGAATGTAATAAAAGTGAGATAAGCACTAGCCATCCTAATAACAAAGATCCTGGAATAAAAATTAAGAAGTGATCTTCATAATATTCTATCTTCCCTCCTTTCTTCTTTACCCTCCATATAATAATTTACCTTTAGAATATTTTCCTACATAAATGGAGAACTTTAGATAGCAAATATTCTATTTTGCTACAAGCAAAATTGTTCGCATTGCTATCACTCAGCTTATATCAGTGAACTTGTATCTTGTAAATATCTGTTTCCCTTATAAACATGTTCTACATCCTACAGCTCAGCATACAAGATTAAAGGCCAAGGTCCTGATCCTGCAGAAAGAGCCATGGGGCAGACTCAACTCATCAACATCTTCTAATGCCACGTGCCTTGAATGGGACTGTATGCAGATACATACAATTCTGCATTGGGATCCACAACACACATGCAGAGTTCCAGGGGCTTCAGCAGGTCTCTGTGTGAGCATAAGGGTTCATGCTAACAGATCCCAATGTAGGACTGGGGTCTAAGCATCCAACCAATCCTGCTCCCATTGAAGTCAATGGGAGTTAGTTTTGCCATTAAACTCAGAATCAGGATTAGAGTCTAAATTGGCCCAATCTTGCAATCCTTATGCATGCTTTGAACCAATACTGAAATTAATAGAAGTGTTAGGTACACAAGGACTACAGAATCAGGCAAGCCTCATTTGAGGTAGGAAATATTCTAGCCACTTATCTATTCCTTCTTTCTCTCTCTACTCCCTTCCCCTCCTGCCCCCCAAACCCTGGACTAGTTTTAATTACAATAAGTGAAAAAGTGTCACCAATTTTAGCAACAATTCAAAAAAATAGGTTTCAGAGGAACAGCCGTGTTAGTCTGTATTCGCAAAAAGAAAAGGAGTACTTGTGGCACCTTAGAGACTAACCAATTTATTTGAGCATGAGCTTTCGTGAGCTACAGCTTTATTTATTTATTTATTTATTCAATTTATTTGAGCTGTAGCTCACGAAAGCTCATGCTCAAATAAATTGGTTAGTCTCTAAGGTGCCACAAGTACTCCTTTTCTTTTTTCAAAAAAATAGTTTCCTTTATTGTCTAAGGACCTCTGTAGATGAATCTAGAGGGATGTGGCCCTTAGTACTGGCAGATGGTCTGGTTGAAGAAAACTAATACATTAGGGGTTAAGAAAAGTAAAGAAAGAGTGATTTGGAAAATCACTGGATTTCTTTCTTTTCATTTAAATTATAATACATATTCAGGAAGAGATCCAGGAGGTTTATTAAATATGGTTATCTAAAAATCCTTATGACAGAGTGGATTTTGGAATGTGTGTTGTTTGTTGGAACCTAACCCTACAATCCCAGCATTTGAAATAGAACAGATGTGTAAAATAACAGGAAAAAAATCCAGACCTGTTGTGACAAATTCTTATCCAGTCTTTTTGGAAAGATTTAAAATAACAATTTCTATTGCGTAGTCTGTGATCCTGTTGACGTCTGTGTTCAATTGCCCAGCACTCTTTCATCTACATAAAACGAGAGGTATTTTTTGTGGAAGGAAGCTTGGTCAGTGTATTTGATTGGTGAAATAACTTAAAATCTCATTTCTACAGTAGCATCCAGCTGCCCTGGAGCACAAGTTAATGAGATCACATGGAAACATATTGCAAACCAGGAAACATATTTTACACAAGACCAAAACAGTGGAAAAAATGTTAAATACACAGCATATGGACGCTCAGTTTTGTACATTTCACCTTTTTTGTTTGTATTAGCACATAGGAATGTTGTATGCATTCTGGTTGTATATAATAAAACGTGAAGAGAGGCTCTTTGTAACTGAAAGATTTTTTTTGTCAAATTGTCATATTATTTCCCTTGAAATTTTGAACAAAAAGAAGCCTGCCTCTTTCAATGAATTTAGACTAGTTTATATCTTTGGAGGGAGAACACAAAAGCCTTTTTAAATATGTAAGAAGGCCCTAAGGGATTTCTCTGGTGCTATACAAACCAAGGGCCCAATCCTGGAAGGTACTGAGCATTCACTACCCAGCAACTTCATTGGAACGGAGAGTGCTTAGCCTCTCCCAGCAATTGATCAGCACTGTACAGGATCGAACTGCTAAAGAGAACTCAGACAGATGCTTGAGATCACTCTACCTAGAAAGGAGAAGGAGGAGGACTGGGTTTGAGGCTGAAGAGGCACAGTACTGTTTGTTGTGATATAAGGTGCCACAATTGGCTTAGTTGGCTTTTGAAGATAGCCACTGATAGGAAGATGCCGCATTAAACAAACTGTGAAGTGTGGAGAGAAGAGGGTGGTGGGAATAGGGGTTTTCCCTACCTATCCACCTTTTCTCTTTGCTTTTAAAAACACAGTTTAACTTTTATCAGGGTACATAGCTTGTTGTGCCTGCAACTTCACTGACTTTTATGATCAGAATTAGAGGTCTTAGACTAGCATTTGAACTGTTTGAAAACCAAACTTATCTCCTACAGCATTATCCCAAGGAGCATCACCCTCTGTGTTCATTCTTTTTCTAGGAAGACTTAAGAATGAAACACGGTACATGAGGACAGGACATGGTTATTACTCTTTAAAATTCTGAATATTATTTGGCTTTTCTTTGCTGACAATACAGTGTTACTGTGTGATAAATAAATGGGACAGGATCGATTGTGTGTTACTAGTTGCAATGGAGATTTTTTTAAAAATAATTGAAAGAACAAAGCTTGTCAGAAAAAAGCTTTGTCCTTCCACGCAAAGGAAGGCATATGTAGCTTTCAGATGAAGGGAGCATAGTGTATAAAGGTATTGTCCTGCGTAAAATAACCAAGTCATGTTGTGTTTTTATGCCCTGAATAAAAAGCCAACATGGAAAGAGCCCTGGAAGATGGGTGACTCTTAGAACTGCATTTTTTACCACTCAGTGTTTTCATGAGGGTCACTCCATACACCAAAGATGTAGTATTATGAAATGGCAAAATAGAGCACTTAACCATTTACAAGTGGAAGTTTGGGAGGAACTGTGTTTGGGAAAGGACAGCTGAACAGGAAAAGGAGAAAAAGTACATATAAAAATGTTATTAGAATTTCTTCATAGATTCAGGAAACCTTACCTCATGTATGATGTAGGACACAGAGACTTTGGTTTGGCCCATTGGTATGGATGCTGTGGCACAGAAAGGTACTGATCACAGAAGTTTCCTTTCCTGATGTGCTGAAACCCGGAAAACTCTTCTGGTGATAAATCAGCAGTTGGTGATATGGTCCCGTGATCCTCACCACTTGGTTCAGTCTTGAGAATCATGGATGGGGTATGATCTATTGCAGTCTTCCTAGATTTAATAGGAATCCCATCATTCATGTCTATTGTGCTGTCAGTGGTAAGGGCATTGATAGCTGCAACTATAGCAGAACTGGTATACTGGTTAGTGTTCCCAAGCCATGTATCATCAGTTACACTAACCCGAGGAGAACTCTGAGGAGAAGGTGTCGGAGAGTGGTGTGGTGAGTAAGAGGTCTGCCTACCATTCAGGCTGTATTTTCTTTTGTTACAGGGAGAAGATGGTCTTGAGTTGCGAGCACTTAGCCAGTTTTCCTCTGTAATGCTTGTTCTGGGAGATGTAGATGGAGAATGTCTTGGTGAATTAAGTAAAGTACAGGCTACCATACTGCGTTGATATCCTTCCTCAGTGTCAGTGGTCTTAGGAGACACACATGGGGACTGCCATGGAGATGTCTGGGGCGAAGTATAAGGATAAGAATAATTGGATTCATAGGAAGAAGCTTCAGAATTGCAACTTCTGGAAGACAAGCTACTTGCTGGACTCAAGCAAGAGGGGTCTCTGTAAGCCTCAATGTTTGGTAAATTCAAAGTGGCAGTAGAAGGTGATCGCTTAGCATTTGGGATGGCTTCCTCAACCTCAGCATCATGGAAAAACTGGTTGTTATTATGATGCATTCCCGGATAAGAAGTTATCTCAATTCTGGGGCTTTCTAATGCTGGAGCTCCATTAGGTCTGACATTTGGAGACAGATAATATCCAGAGGCCCCACTATCAATGTGTCCTCCATATCCAGAAGGATGATTTGTTGATGGGACAATTGAAATGACAGGATTGGATGTCTGAAGGCCATGACATGGAGCTGACAATGAAGAATGTGCCACATTTAGAGGCAAACCGGCATTTATATTTGAAGATGCATAATTATAGTGTTCTGAAAAAAATAAAATAAAAATGAATGACATGAGGTGTGTTGCACATATATACTAACCTACTAGCCTACTGAGTCTTAGTGGAGCATGATGCGATTATCACATGAAAACACTGGCATTCCTGAGCAATCTATAACACAGACATGCAAAGTAGTTCAAATGCTGGAGGTTGGTACTTTTGAAAATGTTGGTATTTTGGTGGCACAACAAGGCAAATCATCTCTGAGGAAACTGAGTTTCTGTATCTCCAAGGCACTCTTCTGAATAGTCTTAGATACAAACCTTAAAAGCCGAATTCTGCCTTCAAACCACAGAGCTGAAAGACTGCAGTGGTACTGCAGACAGAAACTTGCATTTCGTGTAAGTGAGCCATGGTCCCCAAAGAGAAAAATAATAGTTTAAAAAAAACCAGGGTGGAGAGAATATAATATGAACAACATGATCAAATACATTGCACTGAAATCACATACAACTGGAAGTTCCACTATGGTACGTTTCCAACTCGTTCCAGTTAACAACTGGATTTTGGAACAGAACAAGTCTATTGGCCTACTCTGGTTTCTGGGACAAGCCAGCAGAGACCAGGTAAAGGATTCACATGGTGATGAAATACACTGGAATTCCATTAATAAATAATATCCAATAATCCTCTTATTGTTTAAGCACTGACTGCGTTCTCTCTCTTTACCTGTATTTTATCAATTTTATAACATTCATTACAACACACATTATTAAATGCTGGCACAGTTACCCAGTTGGTGCAGAAATCTAGGAGAGTCAGAGATCACCAAACAATTCAGTTTGAATCAGCTCCATTTGGCTTACTGAATGACCATTAGTGAGTCACATGAACTTCATGTGCCTTAGGTCTCAATTTTTAAAGGTATTTAGGCATTGCGGCGCTCAGTGTTACAACACCTAACTGATTTAGGAGCTAAATGTAATTTACAAGAGGAATTTAGAGATTTACTAGCCAAGACCCCATTGATTAGGCTATCCCAAATGCTTAAATCCCTTTTGCAAATGACATTTAGACTCCTAAATCAGTTAGATGTTGTAATGCTGAGCGCCGCAATGCCTAAATACCTTTCAAAATTGGGGCCTAAGGCACATAATGCCTAAATGCCTTTAAAAATCAGGGACCTCTGTCTATTGGACTATAAAGGGCTACACTGTACTTGCTCTCACATGGTGCACTTTGGATTGGGACTTGGAGGGAAGAAATGAGGTAAGGTTGCACACAGCCTCCCTCTCACCCACAATATCTCTGTGGAGGAACTAGAGATACCTGCCATACTGCTCCATGCTAGTGCCCTTGTGGGGCTCCAGCCTTAGCCTTCCCCTTCACACAAGAGAGCAGAGCTAGCTGGCCACCAAAGGCAATGCATTCTCCACCCTATTAAGAGGCGATGCCGTGGGCACAACTCGCCAGTGTCTTTCCAAGCTCCTTTTGGAGTTGAGGCAGCTCTGGATCACCCCTCCTGCAGGCCAGTACCCTTACACACTATCTGGCCCCATACTGGGAAAAGAAAAGCCACTATCTGGCCCCATACTGGGAAAAGCCTTCCTAAAATAGCCCCTGCATTTTGAGTTCAGATGATCCTTTGCTTTCAGTTTAATTCCCTGAATTAAAACTATAACTCGCTCTAATGTTCACCAACCTTTTAAGGATTTTATTACGGAAGAGATACCTTCTTCATTCCTGAATGATAGTAATAAAGAAGTAAGGCTTCCCTACAATAGGAGCCCTTTCACACACAGTATTTGTTTCCTTCCCTCTCCAGAGGCAAACACCCCAGGCAGTGATCATGCCTTACCTTGCATGCTGAGATCCAGAAAAGCTTTGTTAATTTCCACAGCTGTTATTCCCAACATGACCCAATCCTCAACAGCACTGAATATGCAAATGAGCTTCTGAGCTTGTTGCACCAGTGCAGGAGCTTACTCCATTCCTTCTCTTTATCAACCCTACTCAATTTGATGCCATTATCCAGCTACACAGTGTTCAGATTTCTTAATGTCAATGATTCAAAGAAAGACTATATTTATATAAAATACATACATTTTAGTTATTTGATAGTAACTCTGAGATGTTTATACTGATTTATATCCTGTCAGGCACCATTAATGTTTTCAACACCTATTTGAATCACTTTCTACTTAGCCTTAGGAAACTGGCTATTTACCAAGAGAGGTTCATTACATTACACTAGAACATGTTACAGATGAAACAGGACAATTCAGAATATATTCTAGTTTGACACTTTAACCAAACACTGTGAAGGGAGGAGATATCTTAAGAAAAATACTATTAAAAAGAACCCACAAAAAACTGGCCAGTGTCACCATTCACATGGGTATTTAATTTTGTCGTCCTCTTCTTTCTTCCTAGCAGCATGCAACTGATAAGGCTCAAATATTTCCTCAGTATTATTAATAAATCTAGTTAACCTGCATTATTTAAAATAATCCTTATTTCATGCCTAAGAATAGGATATTTCATACTACACCAACCCATAATCTGAATGATAGGGAGTGATTTGTAAATAGATTTGGATCTAATGAAAGGCAGCATGGTCCAGTGCTGGCAGGCAATGAACTGAGGCTCAGGACACCTATGTTCTAGTCCCAGTTCTGCCACTGACCTGCTGTGCAACCTTGGGCAAATCAACTTCGCCATTCTGTGCCTCTGTTTCCCCTCCCATCTTTATCTGTCTTATCTATTTAGAGTGTAAGTTCTTTGGGAAGGGACCATCTCTGACTCTGCATTTGTACAGCACCTAGCAAAATGAGGCCTTGATCTCAATTGTGGCCCCTAGGCAGTACTATATTATATTATTAATAAATAAATGATATCCATAGAATAATTTTCTTCTGTGGTCAGAAAACATACTCATCAATTAGTTGAAAGACTCCTCCCATAATGCAACAAAAAGGGCATATATAATAATACCACCACCTAGCTAGTAAGTCTTGGTGAAATGCATCGGCAAGGAGACTTTTGAGAAACATACCTTTTAAGCACCACAAGTTAATTGTCACATGTCCATCATGTAGAACCCAAGCAGAATTTTTTAAGGATTTAATTGTCACCATTTTGTTAAGGTAAAGTAGCAAAATGGTGGCATCTTAATAAGACATATTAATTATTATGATCACCATAGGGAACTTCATGCCAATATAATTAATGACTTGTCTTGGATTCCATAATAAACCTGATTTATAGAAATCTGGCCATCAGAATTCCCTGGGAGGTGAAGCTTGGTGCAGAAAGCTCTAATAGTCACAAACAACTTAGGTATTTTGAAAAGAAAAATTTGAAACAACAAAGAAAATCAAGGCATTATGTTTCTGAGTGGCTATTGAGCATGTGTAGTGCACTTCCAACAAAAAATTCATCTGGACTTTTGACATGTGGAGTGAATTCACATGATGGATAGCGACAGCTTTGATGGTGCCATTTTGGAAATAAGCTCAGCAGTCTGCACCCAATGCGATGACATGTAGAGAACGCTCAACTCCCACTGACTTACATGGAAATTGTGGCACTGCACAATATTGGGCCTCGCATTGTGTTAGCACACACTAGTATTACAAAGATTGGAAGTGAACCTCTTGTTTTGTGACAGCTCCTAAACACACTACTTTTCACTTTATGGTGACTTGGAACTATCCTTCTCTCCTCCCCCAATTAAATTATAACATGAAAGTTTCAGTCCTTCTACAGCCTTAGGGCCTGATCTTGTAAAGTGCTGTTTGCCTTTGGAAAAGTGTTGAGCACACAGAGGGGTTTTTGTTGTTTTTTGTTTGTTTTGTTTTTGTTTTAAGGGTGACAAACACTGGCACATCACGTGGACTTCAAGCGGGAGCTAAGGTTGTTCAAACACCTTTTAACAGACTTGACAGAGTTTAAGGCCAGAAGGGACCATTTGCTCATTTTGCATAGCACGGGCCATCAAATTTCCCTCTAGTACTCCTATATTAAGCCCAGTGACTTTAGTTAGACTAAAGCATTTTAGTCCTCAGGAGTCCGCAGGCACAAAACAGGAGAGTCATCAATGCCCGAGTCTTCTGCACTGGCAGGGAATTGATCAGGTTGGATATGCCCTGACAAGCCCTAGCAAATGGTCCATTCCCTCTCTCATTTTGATGGTAAGCTCCTATAGACAGCAGCCCTCTATGTTTCTACAGTCGCTAGCATACTGTCTGAATTTAATCCACAAAGAGAAAGGAGCTTGCCCCCGCCCCATCCCGGTCCATGCCTTTCTGATCTGGGAGAAAATTCCTTCCCAACTGCAAATTTGGTGATCAGTTAGACCCTGAGCATGAGAGCAAGAGACACTGGCCAGGCATCTAAGAAAGATGATTTTTGACGATCACACTATTTCTATTGAGTGGCTTAAGTCCATATTTTCAAGGTGCTTAAGGGAATTCAATGGGATTTGGGCACCTGACTCCCTGGGGTCCCTTTGAAAATCTCAGCCTGAGGTGCCTAACTTCCGGCATCCACATTTGCAAGACATTGTGACGTTATTAATTAATGCATTTAGACACCGTGCACATGCCAGAGAAGAGGGCAATAGATGGTCACTATGTAGCTAATACAAACACAGCACATTAAACCTGCACATTGAAGAGCTGCAACACTATACTTGGAGTGTTGCTTTGACTGAACGTCAAAACTTTGGAATGTAGCTCTAGTGATGCTCAGGGAGGTGGAGGACGGGTGTCTCCAAGATTCCACTATAGGGTCCAGTTGTGCGTGACTGGGAGCAACTCCAGCACTGAAAAAGTGGCAAGTGACATCTCCTTGGGATGCAGTAACAACACTCTTCTCTCCACATGCCAATTTCAGTGCCAAACAATAGGTTTCACCCCAAGGATGAAAAAAATGCCATTGGACTCTCACATTGTGTCTCATGGTGACGGAAGTGTACCTTCTAACTCAACACCAACTAAAGATCAAACACACCTGGCCCCTGAGTTGGAGGAAAAGATTTGAAATCCAAACTCAGCTCTGGATTTCACCATTGGCTCTTCTTTTTAACAGGTCGGAACCAAAACCCCAGATGCAAACATCCCCAAACTCTATGATATTTAAAATTCAGATGTGGATCTTAGTATTACAGGCTTCTCTCTCATTTGGATGGTAAACTCCTATAGACAACCATCTTCTGGGTTTGTACAGAGGATTGTCCAATAGATTGCACACTCAATAAATAACATTTTTCTTTCTGGGCTGAGTACCCCTCAAAAGTCGAATGTTTTCCCCATCCCCACCCCAGCTCCCAAACCAAGAAATGCAAAAGGGGCCCCTTCCCTGCAAACATTATAGCCTGTATCTACCCCCCCTCCTCCTCCTCCCATCACCGCTGAGGATCCAGGGGGCAGCAGGATCTGGCAAAAGCAACACTGGGGTGCCTCCACCTCCTGCTGTTAGGAGCAGTCCTGTTCTTAGGACAAAGAGCGAGAACCCTACAAAGCCCCTTCCGCTTCCGCCCGGCTCCCCAAGCGCGCCACTACTTTTCCTATTCCTTCCCAGGGGGCAGCCCCGCGTTGTGATCACTCCTACGTGCCCCCACATGGCATCTCAGCGCCACGCCACCTGCAGCGTGCAGCACGCCGCCGGGAGCTCTGCCGCTCGGGAAGCCCTGAGCCCGGCCAAGGGCTGCGGCTGCTGCCTGCTCTGTACCAACCTTTGCCACCGGTGCAATCATCGCCCTGGTTAAACTCGAAAAGGAAATCAAAATCAAACTCCTGTTCTTCCTCCAGGCCAGTCATGTCTCAGGAGACGGCCGCGGCGCCAACCCCACCAGCTGGGAGACAAGGAGCAGCTTTTCTCAGGCTCTGCCCGTGGTGTCTCGGGCTGGGACACCGGGGGATGGGCGGGAGCCGATGGGCCGCGGCTCCTGCTCCCTCCCGGCTGCGGGAGAGCTGCCGCCGGGGCTGTGAGCAGTGGGAGAAGCAGGCTCTGGTCTCCCCTGTAATTTCTGTGTAATTCAATCGGCCGGAGCGGCTCGCCGCAGGTACAGGCAGCCGGCTGCTGCGGGCGGCTTCTGGGCTGTAATGTGACCCTCCCCACGGCCTGTCGCTGATCCTCCCTCTCTCGTTGTTGATGTTTCCGGGTGTATATAAACAATCGAGTTGCTCTGCCTGCCTCTCTCTAGTTCCTTGTTTTAAAATAACCCCTCGGCGCGAGTGAAGGAGGAGAGGGCTCTGTGTTTCCCCCCGGCCCCACCCCGAGAGGCGGCTGAGACAGGTGGGCTGCTTAGACAGGAGGGTCAAGCTGAGCGGTGGCCCTCGCTAAACGCCCGATCGCCCGGGGGCAGTTTCGCTGCCCGTGCAGATGTCTCTTTTCTGTCCCCCCCTCCTTTTTTTTTTTTTTTTTTTTTTTGCTAACGGGAGCAGTAAAACTGAAACCCCCGCTCCCTCCCCTCCCGCTCCTACGGACACGTGTCTGCGCGCTTCTGACAGCACCCAGTGCTTTGCTCCGCCGCTTGTGGTTACTAATACAGTCAGGATGCACTCACTCTCTCTCTCTCTCTTTCTCCCCCCCCCCCCCCCCATTTTTGCAACGTTCCTGAACTTCCTTAAAAAAATAAATAATCTGGGACTCAATAAAGCACGAACAAAGCGAAGAGACTGCAGAGGCTCACAAGCCACCGCTGCAAGCTGGAGGGTAGCTATTCTGCGGGATGGGGGACCCGCCGTGGAGTAGCCACCAGGGAACCTGGGAAATGAAGGGGTTTCTCTTCCTCTCCACCACATTGGCAGACACATTTTAATTGCCACCGGTTTCAAGTTCCCCGGACCGCACTGATTACAAAACGGAGAGGGCGGGGGAGGAGGGGGCTGAGTTCTCTCTTCTGGGCCAACTGACAAACCTTAATAATGGGCCCTCATGATGAGGAGGAGTTCAGCTTGCCCGTCTGTGTGGGCTGGGGACTTCAGGTTGCAGTGCAAACCTGTGCTACATGCTATTGTCTTCTGGTCACCGAAGGGGCTCTAGGTGGTTTATTTTTGTTTTGTTTTGTTTTGGTGTTTTTGTTTTGTTTTGTTTTGTTTTTGGCTAGCCGTAATATTTTGCATTTAGTTGCAGCACCCACTAGTGCCAGCTGCCATAAAAAACACATTACAACGGGACGTTTAATATTATCAATTGTATTGTACACGTACGGTGGAGGAAAGGGGAAATTTCCTGGGTCAAGTCTTCAACTTCATACTGAGGGGAATTGGCAAATTGTTTAATGAAAACCTAAAAGCGAAGCACAGTGCTTCCCCCCACTCCATCCCACCCCACCCCCAGAATTAGCGGTTCACATAAAAGTCATTATTTCCCTCCCTTTAAAGCTGACAAGAAAGTTGCAGTGCTCTTTGAATGGTGTCTTCTGTATTTTGCCCTGTTTTGTTTTAAAAGTTACACTTTACAAGAATGTTGTCTTCTCTATTTGGGACTATATTTATTTCCGATTCTTCGAGCCAGTTTTAAAGGCTACAACATGCAAATGACCTCATCACCTCAGGAGCCAGGACTGAGATGAAACTGTTGAGCTCCGAGAATTTTTAAGGCTAGATTTCAAAGGAATATTTTTTAAAGCAGTTATGGAAACGGCATTCCCTTATAAACTCAGGGAATACCATTTTCCAGGCTAATGGCTGAAAACTCCATTACAAAGTGCCAAGCAAATACAATTAATTATTATGATTATGATTATTGCATCAGAATTCATTCGGGTTTTTTCTTTCCGTCACAAAACGTTGTGCTGGACTTACAAATGGTCTCTTATGATCTACACAGTGCTGGCCAGCATCTGCCCTCAGGCAATTTACTAAACTGACGTTGAACTTATGGTGGTCTCTGACTTATTGTATGATGGTTACAGATAGTGTTGCTAACAACTGAAATTTCCCCCGTCTTCAACTGCAGCTCCAGAATTGGGATAGGCTGAGTGGGGACCGGTTTTGGAGCGAAGTGGGCTGTTGTGGCCGTGAATCGCACATCGGGGCAGTCGATTGGCAGGACAGACGGCTAATACATTGCGTAATGCTTGTGTACCAAGCTCCTTTGCCTTTGCAGGGTTTCCATTATTTCTTTGCTCCCAACTGCTTGTTCTAAGCTGCAAGGCTGAATCACCAGAGAACGTACAAGGCATTGGCATCAACTTAAAACAACCCTCTTGGAACAGCAGGATCACTAAGGTGGCTGGTTTAAAGGCTTTCAGGGGGCAGAAGAAAATGGTGGGAGAACAGAATGCCTTCTCCACTGGTCATAAATGTACTCTCTTTCTTTGTCCTCCACAGCCAGCATCATATTCCGGCATGTCAGACCGTGGTCTGATTTTCAAGGAGGCCAAAGAGCCACGGCTGCTGTTGACTTCAGTGGGACTGCTCAGCACGACTGAAAATCAGGCCACGTATTGCTTACCTAAATATGGATTTGGTGCCTAACTTTAGGCAGCTCGGGTTGAAAAGGCTGAGCTTTGTGGCCGTGGGTTTTCTAGGCGTTGCTACGTTTCGCTGAAAGCGGTAACCTATGCAGAACTTCTCCTTGAGCCTACATAGTGCGAGTTTCATTTTCTTTTTACCCAGCTACACTTCGCTTTGGTTTGCCCTGGTTTAGAAATAGTTCTCAAGCACATGTTTGCATTTTGTAGCCTTTGGGTTCTGAATTATAGCTAAAAGCGTAGGTAAACCAGAAGTGCGCTTCCTGACCCAAAAAAACTAACAAACCCCCAAAAGTGTTCATAGTCACTCATTAGGGTTATTACCACTGATCCAAGGGAAGACAAATCTATAAAGTCAACATCCATTCCTACAAATGATTAGTTTTCCATCACTTCAGACCGGCTCGCCTTCCCTTAACATCTGAAATAGTAATAACAAACTATTTGTGATTAGCAGGACATATTTGCTCTCCATCTGAGTCCCTGCCAATGATACACGAGGACGGGGAGGAGGAAGGGAGACTCATTACAAAATATCTGCTACATTTATTATTGAATCGTTTTCATTTCTGTTTCTACACCCTGGTACCTTCGATATTGATCGATGGTTCGGAACGATTCACAGACAGTTTGATTTGCCAGTCCAACGAATATTAGTGTCGCCGGTGAAATGTTGAGATTGGCATATCGCCTCTGAAGAACTGTATAGGAATACAGAACTGAAGTGATGGAATGCGTTAAGACTGAGTGAATGTATCCTGTCTGTTAACAACCTGGATTAAAACAATGCCATTAACCTAGGGAGACCCTCACTACTTAAGGGAAAACCTGTTCTATTTCTATAAAGAAAAACTCTCTGAATGGTTGCAAGATTACATCGACACTCCTTCCCCCCCCCCCCCCCCCAAGTCTTTGAAGCAGATCCTCAGCTGGTGCAAATTGTCATAACTCCATTGGCTTCAATGGAGCGATAACAATTAATACTAGCTGAGGCTCTCGCCCCAGTTGTGTTCACCACAGTCTGAAAGACAGTTTCAGCTTTAAATAACAGTAATGTTTGATTCGTTTTAACGCACAGCACTCCATACTTTGGTAGATTCCAAAGCATCATTGTACTGATCCATAAGGCTTTATACAGTTACTTTCCTCCCCACTAAGAGTGATGCGATAGTTTCTTCACAGTTAAAAATTAAAATAATATATCTGATTGTTGCCACTTGGCAGTGGTAAACCTTAATTTGCAGAGTCAGTCTTTATTTGTAGAGTCCCCCTATGTATTTACTGCATTAGATCATTCTTTCTGTTGGCCTAATTTCTTAGCACCTTGAAAAATATATCAACAGTAAAGTGAATTATTGCAGATAGCTTGTGACATTTTAGCACAGGAATCAGAAAAGTTATTTAATTATGCAGGAAATCCTAGAAATAAAGAGGAATCTCTCTTTTTTAGCCTCCCCCCATTTATGTTTTTGCTTGTTTGTCTTCTGGATTATTTTTTGAAGTTGGAACATTAACTGTCTTTGAAGTTAAACATTTTGGAAGTCCTCTGCATGCAGCATTTGAAAGTTCAAGAAGGCAAAAGTCACGAAATCTCTACAAACATGGACAGTTACTTACTAATATTGCAATACGTAACTCATCTAAAGAGGCGTTTGAATTATTTCAATATCAGAGCCCAATAATTCAGCAGCATTTGTAGTTATTGTACGGGAAGGATTCTTTCAACTGAAATCTAGTGAAACCAGCTGTGCAGAAAAGATAGACACTGAAAAGGAGTCTAGTATGCCTGTGCAAACTCAGAAAATAAGCAGCATACTTCAGAGCTGCTGGAATAAACACTATTGATTATTTTCACTATGACAGGTTTCAGAGTAGCAGCCGTGTTAGTCTGTATTTGCAAAAAGAAAAGGAGTACTTGTGGCACCTTAAAGACTAACCAATTTATTTGAGCATAAGCTTTCGTGAGCTACAGCTCACTTCATCGGATGCAACACGAAAGCTTATGCTTAAAAGTACTCCTTTTATTTTCACTATCAACTTTTTAATCGCCTTGTCCTTTTAAGATGTTTGACTTTAATTATACTGAAGAGCGGTATATCAAACGCCCTCCCACATTTTGAAGATTGAAGGCTTGAGTCTAAACTGAAGACTATACTGATTCCAAAACAGAAAGCTGAAAACTACATGACACCTGCCAAGAGATGAAAGTGATTTATCTGTGCTACAGTCTGTCATTCATAACAAAAAGAATGGTGATTCCACCAAAAGGCTTTGATTGTAATACTATTTTGTAAAACAATAGTTTTATTATTGTAGAGAGTGCCACGGGTTCCCGATGCCTTAGGGGAGAAAATGTCGTGGGACTAGAACTCCCATTTAAGTCACTGGATCAGGCCTTTGGTTAAAAAAAACAACAACTAGTGGCCAGAGGTTACCTTATTTGCAATCCTAAATATGGGCTAACAGTAAAATGTTTCAAAAGACCTGCACCCAAGATCTTTTCCAGTTAACTTGGCTAGCGTATTTTCCAATTTAGAACACTTTAGGACTATGGGCACCTAAACAGCATTTCAAAAAAGGAAATGAGTTGTCAGAAGTAGCACAATGTATAATATAATTGCATGTTATGAATTAGGGTTCAGTAGGTTTTGAGAAAATGTTCCCCCTGGTGCACATGAAAGAATAAAGTAGTAGAAACTTTGGCGCTTTTGTTTATTTGTTTTGATACCCTGGAGGAGGGATCATCGTTATTAGGTTTCAGACTACGCTGAGACTTTTTGTTTATACAGAGTTTCTAATTTGTCGAAAGGTTACACACGGTTTTAGTTATAGGGTGTAGTCTAGCAGAAAACCATATAGCACTTCATCATAATACAATCGTTTCCAATGTGCTATTTGCAGGTCAGAATTTAGTGGCTAAAAATGATCCAATAAGCTAACTTCGCTCCGCGCTCTACAACTCCGTGAAGCATTAACGCGCCGCACACACTCAGCCATACTTTAACTCCACAGTACCCTGGGATGCCTTGAGCTGACGAGAGAACTGTTCCCCCCGAGCCTGCATTAATCAAACTACAAAATAAATAAATAAAATGGCTCCGTTCGGTTTAAATCTAAACAGACCCTGCATGTGATTCTGACAGATCCGCCAAAAAAGCACTCCATTGTATTTGCTTGTGCTGCCTGCCGCTCAAGGATCCAGAAGGCAAGGCCAAGTTCAGGCAGCGCAAGAGGAAAAGGAGACACCTATTGGCAAAAAGTCGCATTCAAACCTCAAGGCTGCCTTGGGGAAACACCAGGGGGACACCGCTTCCCAATCACTGCAGCCAGCGCCAGCAGCGGCCGGTCCTCTTCCTCCGCGACACGAGCTGCCCCGGGCACGGTCCCGGCCACACTCTTCCACCCTCCTCCCCAAAATGCAAATCCCAAGCAGGAGCAAACAACGGGGCATGCACAAACCCTTCTGACAACCCCAGGTCTTTACCTTCCTCTGCTGATTTCATGCTGCCGCTGCTGCCGAAGGGGCAGGAAGAGCGCTGCAAAGCCACCAAAGTTTCTCTCCCTCTAGCTGGATCCGGAGGTCCGGCTAGAAAGTGCTTGGAAGTGGGAAGGCCAGGGCTTGGCATCCACTCGGCAAGGAGGGGGTGACGGTGGCGTGGGGAGGGGGGGAATCCCTCTCTCTGCCTCCGGCTTCTTTCGCCCCGCTTCCCGCGCTCTCTGGCTAGCTTGGAAACCGGGGTGCGGTGTGTGTCACCCCCCCTCCCCTCCCCCAGTGGAAGCCTAAAGGGAAACGTTAGATGGCAGCAGCTGTCCCCGGGGCAATGTCACTGAGCGGAGAGGGCGAGCGAGTGGGCATAGCCCAGGCACTCGCGCTGCGGCGAGCCCTGCTAGGCAGCCCCCGGGAAGTTCGCCTCTCTCCCTCCCTCCAGTCTCCCGGGGTCTTATGCAGGGGGGTGTATTTTGATCAGTGAGCATGAAGAATCTGTAAGTCTCTCTCTGACGCAGGGCTGCGAGGAGACGGCTGCCTTTTTAAAGCTGGAAAACACCCCCCACCCCCCGCCACCGCCCCCCCGGCCTTCCCGTCCCAGCCCCTCTCCCCGCCCAGCGTCCCGTGATGTCACGGGGCCTGCCAGCTCCTCTCAGCTGCACGAGCGGGGAGCCAGCAGGAGGCTTCAAGCTTCAGTGCCAGGGAGAAAAGTCCAAGCGGAGCCCCCTCGCTCTCCTGCCTCTGATTCTGCTGAAGATGCAGCTCCTAGTTGCAGCTCCTAAACAAAGACCTAGTTTAATCGGAGCATACACAGAGAGAGAGAGAGAAACTGGCACCCCCCGCCCCAAAACTTATTAGATTTCTAAAAGTTTGAGAGTGTCTGTTTCAAATGTGTAAGCAGCACATTTAGTTCAAGAAATAAATGAGGGAGGGAGGGGGGGGGAAGCCCTGTATGCTGAAATCATTGTGTAAAAAATCGCAGGCTTCCCTCGCTGTGGAAATTTGGAAAAGAGCATCCACTGGCAGGCAAGAGAAAGGAAAATCCCATTCTGCTAAATTACTTACAGACTCGACGGAGTTGATTTCAGCCACTCAGATTTATTATTAGTTTATTTATTTATTATTCTGTAACTATCAGAGCAACACAGCCTTGTTACATCGCTTAGGAGCAGGGCTAAAGAGACCGGCAGAGGGGTCCACCCGCAGCCCGCAAATAGCATCTCACAGGACCTGTCCTCAGTTCAAACAGGACAGTGTCAAAGCTTGCAGTAACTGGGAGCGACAGCTTTTAAAAGAGTGCGCGCCTCTGGGGGGGGGGGGGGGGGGCGGAATACTAGTTAAATCGTCTCTTAATTCAATCCATTTTCCCCTTTCAGCTCCTACCCTCTCCCTCTGCCCTCACAGCTGGCAAAAAGGGCCATACTTTCTTGTTGGAGTTGGACAGCAGCAAATGGAGAGTTAGGGTGGTTAAAATATCTGGTGTATAAAAAAAAATCATAAATCTGTTGCATGACACCCAGATGTGGTTTAAAATAAACCCAATATAAACGAAATCCTATCTGCTTCTGGGGAACAGGAGGCCATAGGAGATTCTTTGAGGCAAATTATTGCACTAAGTCATTATTGAAAATGTTCCACCTCAAACAATGAGCCCTGAGAAAAACGTTTCACCCCAAATGAGGAACTATCCATTCAGATACAAAGGCGAAGACATGTCTTTCAAGGCAGACTTTTCAAAAACTTTTTTTCAAGAACCTAAAAGGGATTTTGTCTTCTATAAACATGAAATTCAAGTGAGCTCAATGTTTGCTTACTCTAGCCAACGTTAGTAACTTATTCCTACAAGAAATGGAACCAAATTACTAATTATGAGAAAGCAAAGATCTAATTGTTTCAGTTATCTATTGTTACGTAAGAGGCTTCCAGATAGGAAGTGTGTGTTATACGATGTAGATATACTTATATGGATACGTGTAGGGAGGGAGGGTTGGAATACAGTTATTTCTTGTATTCTCAGGTATCACTTTCCCACATATTACAGATGCCCTCAGAAAAGTGAAAAAAGTATTTAAGAGTCCAAATAGAATCCTGTCTAATCTATCTAGGTTTTTATATTTTTCTCACTATGGTAACTGAACGCGTGGGCGATGGATGGAATCGGTCCTGAATAGTAGCCAATTTCTTTTTGGAAAGTTGGGAGTTTTGGCAGATTTCCTCCCTAGTCGGTCACCTCTCATTAGTTGCAGAAAAAAAATACTACGAAACCACATCAGTGCTTATTGATGCAACAATTACAATAGCACGGGACCCTGACCCTTCAAGTGAAGGGGTAATCCTAAATAATCTGCTCGGGGCCACAGTATTTTCACTCCAGCCATTTTCACGTCAGAACACCCTTTGATTTTGAGCTCGTTTTCTTTCTGTGGGACTTTGTGCTTTTCAGTGTCAGATACCAGGGACTTGGGCTCGGCCCATAAGGGGTGTTTTCTTCCGGGGTGGGGGGAAGCAGCGGGACAGATGAGCAACAAGACAAGTGCGGATGACAAATCGCTGCTATTGTTTTAGTCTCTCTCTCTCTCTCTTTGCCAAAGGAGTTTTTGGAGCTACCTTTCCAGATGGGAAGCGCCAGCCCTGTGCGCTCTGGAAAGAGGCTTGGGGAGGCGTTAAGGTCAACCAAAGTGCTTGTTTTCTGACTTCTTAACGTGTCCGCTGTACATTTTAATGGCGTGTCGATTTTGGGGAGCTACTTGCTTGGCGGTGAGAGGAGCGGGGAGACCCTTTCCCAGGAATGCAGAGAAAATCCAGACGCCCAGCGAGTGAGGAGTCACCCTGCTGAACACACACACACACGTTGCTCCCGGCAGCAGTCCCTGCAATGTAATGCGCACACATCCAGAGAGAGTCCCAGCAAACCTCCAGCGGCTCCCCCCCCCCCCCCACACACAACTACATAACAGAGCCCTAAGCTTAGGCTGCTGGTGCCCGGCCCCTAACGCTGTGCATTGGGGGCAGCTCAGTGAAGAGAGCGGAGGGGAAAGCTGCTCTCTCGTTCTTTGCCTCTCTTTCCCCCTCTGCTCCCAGTGCTTTCCTTTCCTCCCGTCTCCACTGAAATGACGGAATCCCCAGTCTGTTTCCTCCTGTTTAATGCCGTTGCCTGGACCACCGTGGCTGTGCTCCAAGTCCCAAGGAGTTTTCGAAGGCGGCAGCAGCAGCAATCTCCGCAGCCAGCTAACCGTGGCCGCCTGGTCCAGAGCCCAGAGAGCCGCTCTCAGCTGGCCCCAGCTCCAGATGTTCCTGACCGTGAACTGGGCCCAGCCGGCCTCGAGTTCAGGCTGCTGCTGCTGCTCATCTTCCCTTTTCCTCCCTCCTCCTGAAGTTTGTTTACAGCCGCTACTAGGAGCGACTGTTACACGGGTTTTATTTTAGGAGTGGGTGATGACTAACAAAGAGCTTAGTACAGAAAACAACCCTATTTTTAGGCTGCTGTTGTTTCAGTGGATTATTGTAGCAAATATACCCGCCCTATTTCTAAAGCCACTTCCAGATGCCAAATCCTTTCTTCTGCACTGTTTCTGAAACACACAGGCCTGTCCAACTCCTGCAGCTGGCCCAGACTCATGGGTTTGGTTGGTTGGGTTTTTGTTGCTGTTGGTTTTCTTTTAATTTTCCCAAATCAAATAGCTAAATCCTACACATAATTGCTATGGATACAATTGGTTTTAATTAATTTGGTGTTTCCAATACCCAACCCTACAGCTCTTTCCACAGAGAATGGGCCAACCAGGGAATGCTCAGAGCAATTCTATTGAACTTGGGTCATCCAGAGGAGCCGGGTGCTCTTTCTTGCCTTGCAATGCTTACACCTTCTGTAGGACTTTCATCTGCAGAGTGTGTTCCAGTGTGGGATGTCTCCTCTTTTAGCTTTGACTCAAGAGTTCTGTGCTTCCTCAAGTTGCAGCCAAAGACTTGAGAAAGACTTGCAGAGTTCTGTAGAGAGCTGGATGTCCTTACCCTTCACTCTCAGTCTTATCCATCTCCCCCTTCCTTTCCTTCAGTCTAGTTTAATGGAAGAGACCATTTCAATCACCTAGTTTGACTTGCATAACACAGGCCTGAGAACCTTACCTAGTAATTCCTGCCTGAATCCTAATCACTTGTGGTTAAACTATAGACCAGCACTCCCTGCTCTAGTGGGTACTGAAGACCAAGCAGAGAAATGAATGCCTACCAGGGGACTCCTCACAAGCAAGAGCAAGAAACGCTCCTTTGTTTGGTGCTTTTTAGTCAGCCTGTCCCTCTACCTATCATAGAAACATAGAATATCAGGTTTGGAAGGGACCTCAGGAGATCATCTAGTCCAACCCCCTGCTCAAAGCAGGACAAATCCCCAATTTTTGCCCCAGATCACTAAATGGCCCCCTCAGGGATTGAACTCATAACCTTGGGTTTAGCAGGCCAATGCTCAAACCACTGAGCTATCCCTCCCCCTTCAGAGCAGTGAGCTTCCTGGTGTCTGGGGAGTGGCCCTTTCTCTGTTTATCAGCTGAGAACTCCCCTGATTAGCCTTTGGGCCCCACTCTATGTAGGTATTTGTATGAACTCAGTCACTAAGCACCATTCCAGCCCCAGGTCCCAGGAATGAGGAACAGGGAGAGGAACAAACAAAGGCCCTCTCTACATTGGGAACACAAGGTTTGTTCATTAACCTATGCTAAAGAACACTGCTTAGCACTTAGATAAAGATACTAGTGTTTTAAAACATGTTAGCTGCCTGTGGTCAACCTGAGGGTGATGGTTGATACATGTGGAAAGGGGGAAGAGAGCCACAGTGGCACCATTCCTCAACTCTTGAGCTCCCATAAGCCCTTTTCTGTGAAGACAACATGATTGGGCCTGATCAGGTTTGGGGCTATGTCATCATGGTAGAGAAGACGGCAGAATTGTAACAACCACACTGTGGCATGGCCCTCTATGAACCCCTCAGACTTTCTGTCAGTATAGGCCATGGAATTTAGTGCTGCTTGGTGGGAGCAACATTAATTTCTGCTCAGCAAGCCACATTAGAAGGATTGCAGAGCAAAGGCATAGTAGTGAGTTTAACAGAGGAGTTTCCACTTTGCATGGATGCCCTGAGAGCCATAGGTCTGATGCTGGTTTTCCCTACAGATTCTTTTGCTTTGCGCAGGTTAGATGCCACAATCTTATTCCCTCCAGAATAGCGCTAACCCTGCATAGGAAAGATAGGAAGTATTGCAAGAGACCAACCTGGCTTAACCAGAAGATCTTCAATGATCTGAAACTCAAAAGAAAGTCCTACAAAAAGTAGAAAGTAGGTAAAATTACAAAGGCTAGATAAAAGCAAATAACACAAGTATGTAGGGACAAAATTAAAAAGCTCAAGACAGAAAACGAGATTAAAATAACTAGACTCATAAAGGGTAACAAGGAAACATTCTACAAATACATCAGAAGCAAGAGGAAAACCAAGGACAGGGTAAGCCCATTACTCAATGAGGGGGCAAAAACAATAACAGAAAATATAGAAATGGCAGAAGTGTTAAATCACTTTTTTGCTTCAGTTTTCACCAAAAAGATTAATAGTGATTGGACGTCTAACATGCCAATGAATGACCGTGAAAATGAAGTAGGATTAAAGGCTAAAATAGGGAAAGAATAAGTTAAAAATTATTTAGACAAGTTAGATGTCTTCAAGTCACCAGGGCCTGATGAAATACATCGTAGAACAGGTGTTCTCAAACTGGGGATTGGAACCCCTCAGGGGGTCACAAGTTTATTACATGGGGGTCATGAGCTGTCAGCCTCCATCCCAAACCCCACTTTGCCTCTAGCATTTATAATGGTGTTAAATATATTAAAAAGTGTTTTTAATTTATAAGGGGGGCCGCACACAGAGGCTTGCTACGTGAAAGGAGTCACCACTACAAAAGTTTGAGAACCACTGTCCTAGAATACTCAAGGAGCTGACTGAGGAGGTATCTGAGCTACTAGTGATTATCTTTGAAAAAGACATGGAAGATGGGAGAGATTCCAGAGGACTGTAAAAGGCCAATCTATAAAAAGGGAAATAAGGACAACCAGGGAAATTACAGACCAGTCAACTTAACTTCAGTACCCAGAAAGATAATGGAGCAAATAATTAAGCAATCAGTTTGCAAGCACCTAGAAGATAATAAGATTATACGTAACAGTCAGTATGGATTTGTCAAGAACAAATAGTTAATCTAATAGCATCTTTGACAAGGTAACAAGCCTTGTGGATGGGGGGAACCAGTAGATGTGGTATATCTTGACTTTAGTAAGGTTTTTTATACTGTCTCACATGACCTTCTCATAAACAAACTAGGCAAATACAATCTAGATGGAGCTACTATAAAGTGGCTGCATAACTGGTTGGAAAACCATTCCCAGAGAGTACTTATCAGTGGTTCACAGTCAAGTTGAAGGGCATAACGAGTGGGGTCCAACAAGGATCAGTTCTGGATCCAGTTCTGTTCAGTATCTTCAACAGTGATTTAGATAATGACACAGCGAGTACACTTACCAAGTTTGTGGACAATAGCAAGCTGGGAGGGGTTGCAAGTGGGCTTTGGAGGATAGGATTAAAATTCAAAATGATCTGGACAAACTGGAGAAATGGTTTGAAGAAAATATGATGAAATTGAATAAGGACAAATGCAAAGTACTCCACTTAGAAAGAGCAATCAGTTGCACATGTACAAAATGGGAAATGACTGCTTAGGAAGGAGTATTGCAGAAAGGGATCTGTGGGGTCATAGTGGATCACAAGCTAAATCTGAGTCAACAGTGTAATACTGTCGCAAAAAAAGCAAACATAATTCTGGGAAGTAATAGCAGGAGTGTTGTAAGCAAGACACAAGAAGTAATTCTTTTGCTGTACTCTACACTGCTTAGGCCTCAACTGGAGTACTGTGTCCAGTTCTGGGTGCTACATTTCAGGAAAGATGTGGACAAATTGGAAAAAGTCCAGCGAAGAGCAACAAAAATGATTAAAAGTCTAGAAAACATGACCTATGAGGGAAGATTGAAAAAACTGGGTTTGTTTAGTCTGAAGAAAAGACTGAAAGGTGACATGCTAACAGTTTTCAAGTAAAGAAAAGGTTGTTACAAGGTGGAGGGAGAAAAATTGTTCTTCTTAACCTCTGAGAATAGGACAAGAAGCAAATTGCAGAAAGGGCTGTTTAGGTTGGACATTAGGAAAAACTTTCTAACTGCCAGGGTGGTTAAGCACTGGAATAAATTGCCTAGGGAGGTTGCGGAATCTCCATCATTGGAGATTTTTAAAAGCAGGTTAAACAAACACCTGTCAGAGATGATCTAGGTCAGCCATTCTCAAACTTCATTGCACTGTGACCCCCTTCTGACATTACTACATGGCCCTAGTTGGGGGGACTGAAGCCTGAGTCTACCTGAGCTTGGACCGGGGCGGGGGGGTGTCCAAAACCAAAGCCCAAAGGCTTTAGCCTCGGGCAGGGAGCCTGTAACTTGAGCCCCACCACCCAGGGCTGAAGCTGAAGCCTGAGCCCCGCCATCACAGGAAGTGGGGCTCAGGCTTAGGCTTCATCCCTGGGCCCCAACAAGTTTAACACCAGCCCTGACAACCCCATTTAAATGGGGTCATGACCCACTTTGGGGTCCTGACCCATTGTTTGAAAACTGCTGGTCTAGATAATACTTAGACCTACCATGAGTGCAGGGGACTGGACTAGATGACCTTTCGAGGTCCACTGCAGTCCTACGTTTCCATGATTCTATGATTCTCCTACTGAAGGAAGAATGAGTCAGAAACTCCACAAGTTTAAATTTGCAGAGCTTTTGACTGGCTTTCCCCCTTCTGGGCATCTTTGCAAGTGAGGGAATAAATTGGACCTTTTCTCTCAATCCTCGTGCAAATTTAAAGATATCCCAGTTTTATTACTGCCACATATTTAGGAAGGAAGAGCTACATCATGAAACTGAGGTTATAGAGAAATATTGTTTATACTAAAGAAATTTGTCTCACATTATTTTAAGCCTTTTTACTCTTATTTTTGTGTGTGCACGCGCGCGCACGCACGGGTATCCCCCTCCTTTCCCCCCCACCCTCCCCAAGACTGTGTTCCTGATTGAGGTCTTGGCAGGTTGAGAAGTATGTCTGGTCCCTCAAGTACAAAATAATTACAGTACTTCTCAGGCAAGCTTAGAAGGTTTTACCCTTTCAATTGCATCTCTTCATGAGAGACCTTATTTTAGAAGCATAGTCCACTGGCTCATACTGTGTTCTATTCCTGGCTCAGTCACTGGCCTACTGTGTGACCTGGGACAAGTCATTTCACCTCAGTCTCCCCATCTGTAAAATGGGAATATTGATACTTATCTTCCTTTGTAAAATGTTCTAAAAATCTATGGATTCAAATGCTATATAAGAGCTAAGCATTCTCAGTATTAGATTCAAGTTTACCTCCCTCATTCTGTCTCACATGTATTTATTTGGTATATGCTAAACCATGTAACCAAAGGTATAGATCAGGAAATGTTACTTATGCTATAGACATGAATGATTACATTTTACTTGAGGCTTCTTGGCCTATTACATTTTAGGTGGCCAGCTTATTTGGGTCTTTGCTCCCACCTTTCGAACTTTGACAGCTTCTGAGACATGAGCGTCTGTTCAGAATTTCATGCATTGTAACAAAACTGTACAAGTCTCAAACCTCCCCACTCAAGCCTCTGATTAAAGTCTTTCTTATCCCCGGCTTTGAAAATTGTAACAGGATTTGCTGGACATTGAGAGAGTTTGCAGCTGATTTTAGTAGCTGATACAACATCATTTAAGAAACACATCAATGCATGTTTCAAACAACCTGCTAACTACATACTGGCCTTGCGATGTCACAAAAGTAAGGAAACTGTGAAAACCGACCGGCCCAGTGCAGCCTGCCGTCCCCCCAGACACAGCCTCTTTCAGAGGCTGCCAGAAAACATTTGTCCACTTTTAAGGTGCATTACGCTTACCAGGACAAGTGCCAGAGGAGGAATTTTGTGTGCTTGAATAATGTTGTAATTTACCTTATTACTGGTCTCATTACGACTTAGAGTGCTCTGTTGATTTACCTGGCTTTTGATTTAGTGGGCTTTTTAAAAATGACTGTTTAGGAACACAGCCAGGCACTGCAGGCAAAAAACCTTAAACCCTTCTGGAGTTATAGTCACTCATTCAGACACTGACTTTTTAAATAAAGATAGACATCAGACAACCACACCAAGTCCATATCCAGGAAAAGGGAGAGTGCATTAGACAACGATGGTAGTTCACAGGAATAATTTCATAATCATATAATATGGTCACATTTTTACAGAATCCTAGGGATGTGAGGGTGCTAAGGGGGTATTTATTTCTGTTTCTAGAAGAAATTTCTCTTTGGTCTAGTGTTCTGACAATATAATGTGCTATCTTTCCCACTGCAGATCACACTCATGCTCTGAGTAAGGCAGGTTTCAGAGGAACAGCCGTGTTAGTCTGTATTCGCAAAAAGAAAAGGAGTACTTGTGGCACCTTAGAGACTAACCAATTTATTTGAGCATGAGCTTTCGTGAGCTACAGCTCACTTCAGTGGTTCTCAGTCTTTTCCATATGAGTACCCCCTTTTTCACCCTGGACTCCCACTCCAGTAGCTGCCTCCCATCCAGCTAAGATTTAGCCAGGGTCCCCTCTCATTAACAATATAGGAAGAACAGGGAGGTTGCATGTCCCTGACACCAGTTCATAATCCCCAGGCTGAGAACTCATGCAATAGGGTTTTATGTTTTGTTTACTTCAGGGATCAGGGCTACAGACATAACAAGCTTAATGTAATCAGCAGATCATTAGTAAAAAAAAAAGCCATAGTTTTCTTTCTTATGACATTTTGATTAACTACAACTGGGGAGACAGTCTAGTTCTGGTGGATAGGGCACTGGACAGGAAGTAAGGAAATCTAGGTTAAATTTCTAGCTCCGCCACTGACCTGCTGTGTGACCTTGGGCCTTCACCTCTTTCAAGAGATCGCCACTGCTCTGTGACTCAGTTTCCCCATCTGTAAAATAAAACAATTGTACAATGTAAAATATTGATACTTAACCCTCCTTTGCAGAGTGCTTGGAGATCTATGGTTGAAAAAGTCTAAATAAAAGGGAAGTATTAATTATTATTAATAATTAATTATTATTATTCTCATTGGTGACTTTTTCTTAATAGTTCATATGACAAAGCAAAAATAAGAAGAGTTTGTAACACTAGGTACTACTGGTGCCAGGATAGTTCCATTTGTAAGTGATTTCTCCATTTTCTAGTGAAGTGAATGGTATGAATATTTTTACCATAGCTTAAGTTGTTTAATTAAGCGAAGACATGGTACATTTTAATGTAGAGCTCCAAACTGGCAGCAGAAAAGATCCCTGTGGAGGAGGAGGAGGAGAGATTTCTGATGCCTGAGAGAGACTGAGACCTATAGTATATATTCGTTCTTACCCACTGTGGGATTTACACCTACTTCACCTCTGAGGCATGTGAATTGCACCTTCATTTTTACTCTGTGCAAGTCAGTTTTTCCAGAGTCCCATGATTCAGTTTTATGAGTCAGGCTATGATTCAGAACTTTCTGCTAGCACTGAATGCAAGGAGGACAAAATGTGATAGGACAGACTTCTCAGCTCTAACAAACTCCCAGCCTCCAGAGGTGCAGCGGCTGAGTGCTTAAGGCATTTGACAACAATTTTGAACTAATGGGTTCGAGTTTCACTCAATCTCATACTGAAAAGCCACTTCCAGTTCACCCAGCTGCAAAATGGGTACCTGATCCATCTGGTCAGGGCAGTCAAATGTCATTGGATGTGATGCTGGCTACATCACTCTCTTGTGTACTGTTGGCAAAGAAAATTATGTGCCTTAACTGCATCAGCCCTACAAAAAATTGTTGGGGGTAATTCTGAGTGCAACATTATCGCTTGACAGTGTAACACTGTTGAAAAAAAAGCAAACATCATTCTGGGATGTATTAGCGGGAGTGTTGTAAGCAAGACATGAAAAGTAATTACTCCACTCTACTCCGCGCTGATTAGGCCTCAACTGGACTATTGTGTCCAGTTCTGGGGGCCACATTTCAGGAAAGATGTGGACAAATTGAAGAAAGTTCAGAGAAGAGCAACAAAAACGATCATAGGTCTAAAAAACATGACCTATGAAGGTAGATTGAGGAAAAATGGGTTTATTTAATCTGGAGAAGAGAAGACCAAGAGGGGATATGATAACAGTTTTCAAATACATAAAAGATTGTACAAGGTGGAGGGAGAAAAATTGTTCTCCTTAACATCTGAGGATAGGAGAAGAAGCAATGGGCTTAAAGTGCAGCAAGGGTGGTTTAGGTTGAACATTAGGAAAAACTTCCTAACTGTCAGAGTGGTACTCACTGGAATAAATTGCCTAGGAAGGTTGTGGAATCTCAGTCATTGGAGATTTTTAAGAGCAGGTTAGACAAACACCTGTCAGGTACAGTGTCGGATAATCCTTAATCCTGCCATGAGTGCAGGGGCCTGGACTAGATGACCTCTTGAGGTCCCTTCCAGTCCTCTGATTAACAACATTTTTATTTCAAGTGAATTAAAACCAAAGTAAATTTGGTTTGAAAAAAACAAAAATGGAGAAAAGTGGCAAGTAAATCCAGCCCATCACCCTGCCAGTAGCCCAGATAGTCCTGTCTTCCCAACTCTAGAGACAAACATCAAACCTGGTCCTCCTTAATATGATAGGGGGAGGGGGTTGTTGAGGGGAAGCAATTGCAACACAAACTGCAGGAGAAGGTTCCATAGGAGTTGAAATTGTCGCTGCAGTTTGGTAAGCCAAGACAGACATGTTCCACAACCTTTATTCTCTTTGCAAGGTTTCCAGAGACATAACGTACAATCCATGGCCACAGTTGCTCAGTTTATGAAGTCAGACATTTTGATAGCCTATGATGGCATAAGTGCAGGGGAGTGGTTTTATTAGGTGTATTCACTGAAGCACAAGATAATGGGAGAAGGAATGAAACCCACGTTTCCTACATACTCTTTCTCCTGTGTACTGTCAAATAAAGACCATTCCCACTAGGCCACCAGGAAAAAACAATTATGTGCATTGTTTGAAATAAAATCTTATCAAAATGTATATGCAGTATTATTAAATCATTTGCCCGGTGCCATACATTTACACAATTCTTTAAAAACGTAGCAAGATATTTTCCCCATCCCAACCGTCTAAGATGGGCAAGACAAGGCAAGACACTGAGCTAGACTTCAGAACAGTCAAGCTGTGGTGGGATTACAGGGGCGGGGGAGAAGGTGGGAAGGATTTCTAGAATAAGATGTGGATATTAAGGTGGTATATGGAGGATGAGAGAGAGCGAGATGGGGTATGGGGGCTGTTCTAGGTGTAGGGGACAGCAAGATAGATGACAAACAAGTCAAGAGTAGGGGGAAATCATGAGGGTCAATCATCACTGAGAAGCAAGAAATCTAGCACATCAGGTATTTTCAAGTGAAAATTCATCCCCATACTCACCAGGTGCAAATCTTCTGAGGGCCCTTATGAGTTTGAGGAGCATTTGGGACTGTGGGAGAAGGAGATGAATTGAGTGGAGGGTCCTTGGGCCATTTTGTATGTGTACAGCAGGATGATTCATGACTCTGGGATTGGGAGGACACCCTGCCCTGAAGTGTTCTTTAGTGCTGGTCCCAAAAGTAGCCGTCTGGGTTCTTCCAGGCCATGCTGCCAATGAACGGACAGCGGGGTTAGGGGGGCTGGAGTCTCGGTCATGTTTTTATGCCAGATGACCAAATCCTTAGGGGCCACAGACACTGCTGGCTGCATTAGCTGCTCCCACTTCCCCCATCAAGAAAGCACCGGTAATTCAGACTGACAGACTATTTGTTTTCAAGCAACCACTCGCAACCCCTTCAGTTGCAACTCACTCTGTCTCCTATAATTTATGTATCACAGCATACACTTATAGATATGCCAGAACAAAAAAGGATGTTGATCTGTGCTCAAGGGTAAGTGGCCAAGGGAGTACAGTATTTGATCATGTGATATTATAACCAGCAGATAAAACTATATGAAAGACGATTTTGAACAAAGCCCCCTACTTATTGTAGGCCACATTAGAGAGAGAAGGATGGTGTGGTGGTGAAGATGCTAACTTGGGAGACATGGGTTCAATTCTTGCCTCATCGCTCACTTCCTGTGTGACCTTGGGCTAATCTGTCTCTCTGTGCCTCAGTTTCCCATCTTCAAAATGGGTATAATAGCGCTTCCTTACCTCAGAGGGGTGTTGTGAGGATAACAGATTGACAGTTGTGAGGCACTCAGATAATATGGTAACAGGGGCAATGCGAGTTCCTAAAATAGATAGATAAAGTTCTGATTGCTTAATGGAACAACTCACACCCATAAAGTTAATCATTAGTTGTATATGGATTGTACAAAATGCGCAGCACCTTTCTAACAGTAAGGAGAACCACCTGCAGGAACCATCAGAGCAGATGAACCTTAATAAATTAAGGAATTCAAGGTATTTAAATACTAACTTTCTCCTTTCTAAACAAGACATTCTCAGGTCACAGGTACTTGTCTTCATCAAGAACTTACTGTATGGCAAGTTCACACTTATTAAGGCATGTCATTTTAAAGCTATGAAAAAAAGTGACAATTCTTAAAATCCAGACACGTACGTTTTTTTACAGGGGCAAAATTCAAAAATGTCTCATCTGATTTTGCCCAGCTTTCCAGAACAACCCACCTCTGGGCTGAGTCAAAACGTGAGAAATTTCAAGCTACAGGGATTTGATTTGTTGAGACTTTTCTAAGAGAATGAACAACAGAAGTCACACTGGACTAGCTTTTGCATTAGGATACTGTTCAGAGGTGTTGGGGTCCTACAACTCCAGTTTAAGACTATGGGAGCTGTGAATGATCAGAAGGGCTGAGAATCAAACTCTGGAAATACAATAATTCCCTACACAACAATACTTAGCACTTCCATAATTCTTTTTATCTGGAGATCTCAAAGCTCTTTCCAAGGATGGTTCCATTTTACCATCTCTACCTCACAATGGGGAAAACAAGGCACAGGAAGGTTAAATTATTTGTTCAAGGTCACACATCAAGTCAGTCACAGGCGCAAACAGGATCCACATCTCTTTCATGGAATCTCTCACTCTTAATTTCTTTTGTGAATTCCCGATAGTGGATGATAGCCATCTAAATTCTGACGTCAACTCATCTAACCCTAGTTTCTTTTGCTCTGATATTTCTTTTGACAAGGGCATTCTGCATGCTAGTCACTCTGGATCAGATCCACAAAGGTACTTAGGGGCCTAAGTGGGGGGTTTAGGAGCCTAAATCCCAATTTTAGCTCCACTAAAATCCACAAAACTCCTGCCTAACCCCTATCGGTGCCTAAACTCACTCAGTGCCTAAGGTTTCAGGGTAAAACTTCCCTAGGTGTCTGTGTTTCTGCATCTGCAATGCACACAACTGTCTCATTCGAGGCACCCAGATGCCTGACTCCTGTCTAAGCCCCAGACTGGTTCACGAACCAGGGGATGACTGGAGTTCACCTACCTGTTGGATTGGGTCCCATTCAAACTCCACCAGGAGGAGGTGGCACCACCCAGTTGATTACTTTTAGCTCAGTGGTCAGAGGAATTGCTTGGGAGGTGGGAGACCCAGGTCCAAGTCCCCGCTCTTTGCCTGAGGGGGAGAAAATATCTGAAGAGAGGTCTCCTGCATGTCAGGAGGGGGCGCTAACCACTGAGCTGTGGGGGAGTCTGATGTGGGATTCCCTCAGTCTCTCCAGATGAAGACATTCCACTGTGGTTAAATAATTAAAGAGTCATTAGGCCAGAGAAAGAGAAAGACTATGTCTCTGTAGTCCAGTGGTTAGGGGCCCCACCAGGAAGGTGGAAGGCCTTAGGTCCAGTCTGGTATCAATGATTGGCTAGTTTGTTTGTTTTTTTGCTTGCCTGCTGGGATGATTGGCATGGGAGACAAGGGGAACATGGGCACCTGCAAACATTTTATGCTCTGGCCTGCAAAGCACCTAGGGCCAGCCCTGCTGCCCTCCTTACTGCACAGGTAGTCCCATTGAATTTGAAGACTATTGATGGAGAAAGGTGCTATTCAATGCAATGAGACTGGCTGAATCCAGCTTTCTGTTTGCAAAATCCTGCTTCTGATACCTACTTTCTTTAATCTGTGCTCTTATGCTTTTTGACCCTGTACCGTGAAGCAGTTAGCCACATAGCCTTCTCCGTCTCCTTTAGGCACATAGTAAGATCCTTTCAGTGCTGAGCATGTTACAACCTCCAAGCCCTTTCTCAGGAGACAGACCCGGTTGTCCTTAAACTAGACTCATTACCCTCCTGTGCAATTTTTCCAACCTGTGACCATCCTGTTTTCAACTCTGAGTTTGGTAGCGGGAGCACCAGGATTCCACATGAGAAGGGCCAGATGCAGTGGAGTCATTATCTCCATAGCTGCAGAATTTGTTCCTCTCTTCATACATTTTTATTCGCTTTTCTTGCGGCTGTTATCACTTGCCTCCTGCACCTTCCTACCATCACTCACCACTACCCCAGCTCACTTTCTTCATTAGTTCACGTCAGCTCTGTTTTGTTAAGCTTGTATTTAAATGTGCTGTCGGTTCTCCCGAACTGCAGAACCTTCCATTGTGTAATATTGAATTCCATTGTATTAGCCCATTTCCCCAGTGTCTCCAAATCCTCCTGCAGTCTGGTGCATTCCTGAAACTTATCAACAGCCTCCTTCCTATCATGATGTCATCTGTGTCTGGACACTCAGCAACCCGATCCAACCTCAGGCTCATTTATGTAAGTTTTAAAGAGAACAAGTCTCGGCACTGAGCCCTGAGAGATCCTACTTGCTCGCTCTTTCCATGTGTATGGTCCTACTTACTGTACCTCTCTCGTCTCTGCTCATGTTTTTTTTACACCCAACGCTGCTACCTTAACTTGCAAAAAGAAAAGGAGGACTTGTGGCACCTTAGAGACTAACCAATTTATTTGAGCATAAGCTTTGATGCATCCGATGAAGTGAGCTGTAGCTCACGAAAGCTTATGCTCAAATAAATTGGTTAGTCTCTAAGGTGCCACAAGTCCTCCTTTTCTTTTTGCGAATACAGACTAACATGGCTGCTACTCTGAAACCTACCTTAACTTGGATACTCTTTACTAGCCTTGCTGGTGATATATAATCAGAAACGCTGTTAAACTCCAGTAAAAGCAAGGCAAAGTCGGCGCTAGGCATAAGCAGATTAAGCAATTGCTTAGGGACCCGAGCAGCTCAAGGGGCCCCCTGTTAATTGTTATGTGTTGGAGGAGGGGGGTATTCCTGCTTAGGGCCCACAATGGGCTAGCACTGGGACTGATGCAAGGCCACCATTTTACACTTCCTCTCTTTCCTTTGGCCACTGTCGGGAAACTTATGCTGATTAATTAGCTGGATGACTGTAGAACCTAGAGGCCTCAGCTGAGTTCAGGGTCCATTGTGCCAGGCGCTGCAAAGACACGTAGTAGGAGACAGTTCCTGCTGCCCTGCAGAAAGTAAAGTATAAATAGACAAGATCGACAAGGGAAGTGGGTGAGAATGGGGGAGGAAGGAAATATTGTTATCCCCATGTTAGAGATGGAGAAACGAAGCACAGAGGAAAAAACTGACATGTAGTCAGATTTATCCGACAAGATCTACTTGGGGGCCGGGGGGGGAGGGGGGGGGAAGGTGGGTAGCTACTGAAATATGGCGAGGCACATGGATAACATTTAATTTCCATTAGAAATTACATTTCAAATTTGGTAAAAATGACTGATAATTCTCTAGTGGGGAAAAGCATATTTCCTCCCCATTTTCCTTGTTCTTAAAAATCGACTGAACTGCTCAGACATCCAGCCCCTCCCCTCCCAAAAGAAAATTGCCTCAGGCCCAGAACATTTCAGTCTTATGGATGAAAATTACAGCAAGCTGTGAGACATTGAAAGCAGGGATTTTTGGAAATGCTCAGGCAGACTTAACTCAGTGGATCCCCCAAAATATGTTAATCTACTCGTGATAAAAATTACTATACTGAGGTGCCCTGATCCTATGCTGTGCCAACTGTACTTGATATAGCTCAAAGTGGTTTACAGCCACTCCTATGGCTTTTGATACGGGTCTGGCTGGATGTTTATCCAGTCCCTGGTATAAAGTAGAGCAGCCTCAGGGCTGCTGCAGTTCATATTGGCTGTCCAAGGCCCCTAAGGGCAGTTCTGGGGGATAACTGGGGCAAAAGGGATCTCCTTTTTTCACAGAAATGCTCTCCATGAGGTGTTGTTTCATAGGATCCACTACAGCACAAGGTTCCCTCTCTGGACGGGGATTCCTTAGGGAGTTGGATCAATTGGTAACTTTCAGCCTAATGGGAACATAGAACTGGAAGGGACCTCTTGGGTCATCAAGTCCAGTCCTCTGCTAACACAGGCAACCCCATCATATAATCTACCACTTCACTTCCACACATCTAAAACATTATCTCCCCCTCCTTTTCACTCAAATTGTCAATGGGAAAAGGGCAGTTTCTCTGTAGGGAATATTTGTTGCGGGGGGGTAGGGGGCTCTCAGTCCTGCTGCCTTCAAAGTTAATGGCAAAACACCATCATCTGGAGTGGGAGCGAGTTGAGGCCCTAAATGTGGTGTTGGTTTGCAATAGCTTGTCTGAGATACAATAGAAAGAACAGCGAGGCAAGAAGCATTTGTTATATTACTGACTAACAGAATTCAGGGTTTGCGGCATTTTTATGGAGCAAGAATAAAGAAAATAAAAATGTCGGGGAATCAAGTCTCTCCATTAGCAGCCTGCATGGCTGAAATCTAGCTTAGTCCATTTTTGATGGGTGCCTGTAAAGAGGATACCAAGTAGAAGCATAGGCAATCAAAATGATCTCCAAATGGAGCGTGCAGAACTGGAAGGTCCTGTCCTTTCTTGGTCACATGACCTGTCCTTTCTTGGGTCACATGCGATACTGTGTCTGAAAATCAGAATCCACACGCAGTTAGAACAGGGACCATTCTTAAATGTTATCAGGCCCTAACGCAGAGCTAACTCAGGTGCTGAGTGTGGGGTTTTGCTTAGTGTTGTGTGTGAAGCAGAAGTTTTTCCACAATGCTCACAGATGTTTTGCAGGATCAGCTCACCCAGCCTAGAGTGAGGATCCCCAGTGTTCTGGACACAGAGCTCTCAATTTTGCACAGCCAGAGAGCCATTTCCCTCATCAAATGACCTTGCAGAACATCAGAAGGTACCCGTGGGGAACTCCTGGACATTTTGTTGTGATGTTTCCATCATGAATTGCGTTGTAGTGACAGGCTAGCACGTATTGAGACAGCATGATGCTCAGTTTTCCCCAGCATCTGACCGCTGCTTTGCGCTCTCTCTCACACATAATTTTTCTTTTTAAACTAATGCTAAATAAACAGCCCTGGAGCATGTGTCTGAGCTGTCCCCTAGAACGTACAAATATGCAAGTTCCTCTCCTCTGCCTAAAGGGGTTGTTCTTCTTCCCGTCCCTCCCAACCAATTTAGTGTTTTTTTTTGTTTTTTTTTTCAAAACAAAGATAAACTAATGTGAGTTGTAAGCTGCTGTACAAAGGCACAAGCCTTTCCAAATATACTGTATGGGCAAGATGCTCCCTGCAAGTATTGGTGTGTATTGATAAAAAGGCAAAACAAACATACACATAAAAACACAGCCCCGGGCAATTAAACCTTCTGGTTAGCCACAGAACGGGTACAACAAAGGCAGAGCAGTCTCCCACACAGTGTCTAGCGGTTGCCTTTATAGGCCCACAAAGCCCACGATACAGGCCTCCCTGATTTCGAGGAAACTAGAAGTGTAAAGGAGAATCTTAGCCTTCATTTAAATAGGAAAAAAAAAAGTGCATAGCCCCTTTCCACGGGAAGGCAGCCTTGTAAATACAAACCAACCACTAGGAATGAAAGCTTGTTCCAGTTTTTCTCTGAAGATCGGAGGTTATTCTCAGACTCCTGGCAGCCAACCAGAGCTGGGTTCTGGGGTCTATGAAATCTACAGCTACATTTTTAGCATGATCCTAGTTAAGTGGCGGACAGTGCCATCCAGCCTATCATTTATGGTCTGAGGGCCACAGCAAATGCTCTACTGACCAGCTCTTTTCCTTTACCAGCCAGTGTGAGCTCTGCCACACAGAGAGCGGCTGCTCAGGAATATGAAAGGCAACATTGACAAAGGAATGAGTCCAAGAGACAAATTCCACCTCTAATGCTACCTCCCTCTGTGGCCTTTGTCACGTCAAATAAGTCAAACATTTTTAAGGGTGAGTATATAGGGTTAGGCACTGAAATCAGGGTGCTGACCCCCTGCCTCTTCTATTGGCTGCAGCTCTGAAAAATCAGTCTGCATTTATTAACGTGCCTAACTTGATATACCCAAGCTTGGAAATGTTGTCCTTAATCTTCCTGTGCCTCAAGTTCCCACATCTGCAAACTAGGGATATCCACACTTACCCATCCACAGAGAGGCTGCAACAGTTACGTAGTTAATGATTGCAAAATGCTATGTATAAACCCTAACATTCATCAGAAGGCACCTCCAGTGACTGGGGACCAAGCCAGAACTCCAGAGCATTTGGACACCTGTCCCTTGCAAATCTTTTCTAAATGTTGGCAGCTATGTGTAGACTCCCCCAGAACACAAGTCACTGGGCTCCGCTTCTCCTGCGGGAGGAGGTGGACAAAACCCAGTAAATGCATACACATCTTTACATACTACATACACATTATCATTTGTAGAGTGCGTATACTAGGTACTGTCCAAACCTATGGCAAGCCACAGCCACAGCCTCTGCCCTGAATTCAGAACTCAAGACAAAGAACAAATGAAAGGGGGGTGCACGAGGAGGGACAAAGCATACATATCAATGTACATTTTCTAGCAATATCAACTACCCCCAACTGGCCCTGGATTTAGCACTTACTAGTTGGCTTGGCTAATCTCATGTTGGCATCATTCAAAATGAGTCTTGAGGGGAGATTTGAGGGAGGACAGTGTAGTAGCTTCACAGTTCAGTTTGGGGAGGGAGTTCCAAGTGTCATGAGGACAGACAGATAAAGACAGATGTTGGTGAAGCAGCCAAGCATAGGATTAAGGTTGGCATCCCTAATTCTAGGCAATGTGATAAGAAAGAAGAGAGGATAAGCAGGGAGAACGAGAATTGTGAAGTTCCCGTTAAGTTTGGGATGTGTGCTAAAGGATCATCTGACTCACCCTCACCAAAATCTTCCTGGTGATTTTGGGATGCATTAGAGAGCTGATCCTAAGACCAGGAATCCTGTATAGTTGTGGGCGTGGCAGGAAATTGACACACAGGCCCACCCAAGGTGCTAAGTCTGGCAAAACAATTAGTGACTGACTCTTATGATCAAGAACTGACAAAAGGAGATACAGAGTCTTGTTGAAATGAGACAGACTACTCTTCCATCACCACTAGAAAGTCTTCATTTGATTGTGAAGCGTAGACTGCAGCCAATATAAGCCACACACAAAGATTCAACCCACATTGTAGCGTCTTTCTTGACTGCTTATTACTGTTTTGTGAATGGGGGAAAGTTAAAACTAGCCCCTGACACTGCCCCCTCAATACACCTCAGTCCTGACCCTGGGGGTCTACCAGTCTCCAAGCTAAGGTGACCAGATGTCCTGATTTTATAGGGACAGTCCCAATTTTTGGGTCTTTTTCTTATATAGGCTCCTATTACCCCCTGCCCCTTGTCCCGATTTTTCACATTTGCTGTCTGGTCACCCTACTCCAAGCCCACTGGAACACTGGCTGCTCTGCCCATGGGCTTGGCAGCAAGGGTTTCATGGTGAGGACATTCTTCCATTAAAAGCTAGACTGAGGACACAAATTCATTTCATACATAGGTTCTGAACAGCCAAAGACTTTGGGTCACCGTCTACCTGGGCTGGTGCCAAACCATTGACAAAATAACCTTTATCTCCCATCACCTATCTCCTGGGATATTTTAAAATAGATTGTGAAGGGTAGACTATGTCTGAGTTTCATTCCAGTACAAAGAAGATATTGTTTGATAATTACATTTTGAATTGTCCTTTTTGGAACAATGATTTCTGTTTGCGCAAACCCCAGTAAAACACAGATGGAAGAGAGAGTTATCAAGAGAACGGTTATCTACAAAGTGACTGAAATATGATTTCATAAAACAGTTCTCTAGTATCTTGAAGCAAGATTTTTTGTGTGTGCTAGCATTACTTCGGTTGGTGTTATTTCTAGTCCATCTCTTAGTTTGTATCGCCCCCTTCTGAACTATGCTAGGATTGCATTCTTAGCAAGGACCCTGCGCTTTGAATTGCTATTAAGTGCCATTAGAAAGAAGAGAGATAAGGTAGGTGAGGTAATATCTTTTATTGGACCAGCTTCTTATATTACCTCACCCACTTTGTCTCTCTCACATCCTGGGACCAACATGGCTACAACAACACTTCAAACAATATTAGTAAGAAGACACAGCTATGAGTAAGGTACACCGCAGGCCAAAGCTAAAGTAAAATATATTTAGTGATCTTCACTCAGACCCAAGCACACAAATGATATAAAGACGACCTTCCCACAGGTACCAGTAATTCAAATGGAATTGCTACCCTTTTCTGGAGAACTCCAATGTTATGTTAGCGTGTATGTGCATTGCATTTAGAGAGTTTCTTTGGGATTAGATTTAAAGTAATTACAGCAAAGGGACAGATGTACCGTTTGCAACACACAGGTTTGTGTTGTGGATCTGTAAAGGCCTTCGCTCTCCAGCAGTGTTATACTGGTGAGCTTCTTTGTTCAGCATGTCATGCTAGGGCATTTTCTCTTTGTATCTGTGCTCTCTGTATCATTGTGCATGGTGTGCTAAAAATCAAAACCTCTCTCAAAGCAGAATGTCCCTAAGACTTTCTAATGCCTGCAGCGCATATGATTCAAAATTCTTCAAGTGCAAATCAGTATCTGTCTGTGTCTTGAATTTACTCTTCCTTCCCATTCCCAAATGCCAGGAAACGCCATAAAGCAGCAAACTGGCCACTGTAAGCCTAGGGAAGAGAATGGCATGACACTGGATGCTGCAGGAGTAACAACAGTGTGTGATTTGAGTCTGTTACTAGCTTACAGGCAGCATTTTGGCAGGAGATATGAAATTTGTTTTGCGTACTGTAAAACATGAAACCAGTTAATTTAATTAACTTTGGTGTCTTCTCTACCTTGGGCTAATTAGAACCAATTAAATTCCATATTAATCAATTCAAGCAGCACAACCATAGTTTCCACTCCTAGGATTAAAAACATATTTTCATACAGCTCATGCAATGCAAAAAAGGCAGGCCAAAGTTTGAGTAACCGGGCTCCGTGTGGCTTGGGGGAATGGAACTGACTCCCCAAACCACAGGTAGGCCATGCAGCTTCAGTGCAGACACTTTCTAGCAGTGCCCTTAAATACACGCCCCTATACAAATACTCCCCTGGCTTACACTCATGACCTTTGCAGAGCTAGATGCTTGGAGCTGGTGTTGAGCATCCATCCACACAACCTGGGGAATAAGTGTCATGGAGGGCCCTCCACGCTAAGATGCAATTTTATAATACAGCCAAGGTATTTCCTCTCCTGTATTTTATAATACACCTATGATATTTCCTATAGTGTATGAATTAAATTTGAAAGATTACCCCTTCTTGATTACCCCCGAGTTCAAAATAAAAACACCATTCACCACAAAAATGTATATGCCTATGATGTATACCTGGAAGCTTTAGTTTCCCTTTTCCAATCCATCTCCGCCATGCACAAGGGCTGTACTTCCCACTGACGCTGTGGTTCTGCTGAAATCACATGTGTGCAGGAGGCTGGCAGTAGTCAATTAGTTAAGAAAAAAAAGTGGTGGCAACTCTGTGTATTATGCTAATGTTATTGATTGAGTTTCAAGAAACTGTACAAGATTCAGTCAAAAAGTTAAAGCAGCCCTGGGCCCAAAGCGGGGAGAAACCAGCCAGCCTAACAAACAGAGCCAGGCAAAGAAATTACTGATTAAATGAGCAAAACCCTGTGAATAATATTGTGAAGATAAATGTCAAACAAAGCACAAAAGGAGACTGCTGGTCTAAAATTAACAGGTTTACAATTTTAAAGATAACAGTTTGTTTCCTTGTAAGTCAAATGAAGGCACAATTTCCTTCCTCCAATTCATTCAAAATGCAGCTTCTAGGATCATCTTCCTTGGCTGTTGTTCTGACTACTTCACTCCCTTTGGTGAATCCAGTTTAACACCATCAAATTCAATCCTCTTGTCTTCACCTTCAAGGGGAGGATGTCCTTACCCTTATTTGTCCCCTCCCATGTGACCCTCCACCCTACCTCCTTCACCCTTGTCCCTCTATTTAGCATCTTCTCCCATTATTGTCTCCCTGCTGTGCCTTTGAATTCCTCAGATAATGCCTAAGGCCACACTCTGAATTACTCTTTCAGGATTAATTTGTAAAGCTACAACCTGCCCTCTTCTTCCTCATGTCCCTCCTCAAGCCCAGGCCTCCACCGTGACACCTACAACAAATATTGTTTTTGTTATCTTTGTCCTCTCTTTTTGTTTGCCTCCTTCTGTTCATTGCACTCACTTGTTGCATCTTGTCCCAATTTACATGAAACTCTTCAGAGCAGTGACTGTCACTATGTGTTTGTAAAAAGAAAAGGAGGACTTGTGGCACCCTAGAGACTAACAAACTAAGGTGCCACAAGTCCTCCTTTTCTTTTTGCGAATGCAGACTAACACGGCTGCTACTCTGAAACCTGTCATTATGTGTTTGTAGAGCATCCAGAACAGTGGGGCCCGAATCTCGTTGGATACCTCTTGATACTACCACAGTCCATAAATAATGATGGCCAAGGTTTGGGATGCCCAACTTGCGACACTTGGAAAAGCCGGATTGTTTAGAGGGTGGGTGGCATAGCATTTTCTGAAAATCAGCCCCCATGTCTCCAAGTTGGGCACCCAAAACTGAAGGCACCCAAAATCACTGGTCACCTTTGAAAAACTTAACCGATAATAAAGTTAAGAGGTTTGGAGTCGATAACCGATCATGGAAGCTATTACTCTCTCCCCACTCTACCTGCCCTGCGCACAAGAAAGGCGCCACATTTTCGAGTATTGGCTCAGTCTTTAAAAGTTGCCTGAGACCTTTTTTCTCTCTATTGTGGATGCTGAAAAGCTCTCGCATCTCCTGGGACTTGGAGACCTGCTGAAGTAGAAAAGGAGGAAGGGTTCTCAAGTAGCCAAAGCAGCAGTGAGAGGAGGTGTCCGAAATGCAAAAAGATAAGGGTGGATAACAGGAGAGGGCTGCAGGAAGTTCTTTGCCTTGCCCGTGTTTACCTTTATCCACATAATTGTGAGAGTGCATCTGATCTAACGTTTCCCTCCAAAATTTGTGTCTAAACTAAAGCAGCAGAGCGTGTGTTGGGTTCAGCTTGCCAAACCAGGAGCCAAGAGCAGCTCAGGCCACCAGCTTTTGCTCAGTCACCCTCATCACACACTTGCCAGATGATTATGCCTCTTATGGAATTACTTGCTGTTCCTTCTTCTGTTTAAAACCAGCCAGGGCGCTGTGATAGTCACCGACACTGAGCCACCCGCAGACGTGACTGTGCTTGAGTCAACAGCTACGAGATCAGCACGCTCCAATTTCAAGGCGCTAATGGGCGTCCAGATTACTCACAGGACAGAGCTACTCAGAACATAGCCCCAGACACAGGAACAACTGGAAGATGCTAAGGGGGATGCTGTGGCAGCGGGGGGGGTCTACAGCAGATCTCCCCAAAGGCCTGGGGCATGATGGACACCACACTGGTGGAAATCCCCCAAGTGGTCTGCTATGATCATCCCACATGTCTATTCACTCGTTTGAGGACAATACATTCTGCATAAAGTAATAACTCCCCTATGTCCAATTATGGACAGTGCTATCGCCGACAAAGAACGTGGTGTGGGCCCTTTATAAGCAGGTGAGAGTGTGGGAGGTAGATTCTGTCTTTCTCCTTCTCCTAGAGATCTGTGGGCTGGGGGAAAGGGGTCGGTCACATCTTCTTGATAAATATGCATGACAGGGAAGTAGCCTGGGTAGCTGATGGGTCATCAGGGTAGGAAGTAACCCAGGAAGAAGGCAGGGCCTGTGACACTTCCTGGGGGAACCCAGGGCTGATAGGCACCTCACTACCACCTGCCTTTAGTGTGAGGAAACCTTGTCTGTGCCTGCAAGACGTCAGCTCCCTGACTCCACCAGCCACAGGTAACACAAGCTCTCCCCTCTTAGCCTACACAGACTCTGCTGTCTTTTTCCAGTTTAGCAATAGCTATGCTCCAACTCCCCAAACCCTCCGAGCTCCCTCCTGGAGCGTCCAGCCCCAGTCCACTGGACAATCACAGCACTCACAGAACCACTGCGTCCCAAAGAAAGAGTACCCTCCGCTTACCAGTTACATCTTAGATCACAGCTCCACTTAACACGCAGCACTTAGATAGGTTTATAGTGAAAACAAGTACAAGTTAATTTAACAGGGAGATTCAAGAAGTACCAGGTATTGTGTATATACATATATATAAAAGTTACATGTAAAATAAAATCTTACTTCATTAGTGATATGTTCCTGTCTAACGAAGTTTAGTTCACCCCAAGGCTTTGCAGCATTTTCCAACCAGCCTGGTTGTGACCCTCCTTTCTTAAGAGGGAACACACTGACAGTTGGTCTCCTCGGTGAAGAATCCAGCATGTACGTCAGTACCCCCAGTTATACCCCCAAATCCATTGTCTTTGCTTGAAAACAGAATCCCCCTTCCTCCCCAGTTTGTGTTTTTCCTGCAGTTTTGCTCTCCTGTGATTTTTCAAGCTCTTCACTAGCATCAGGCTCAGTAATGCAAACAGGCCTCCACTGCGAAGTGGACAATACTCACATTACCAGCTAGAAAGAGATAAGTGTCTCTTCCCTCCTACCTGACAGAATCACGTGTGTCACCTTCTGGTGACCTGCCTTAACTCACATACCTTAAGAATTTAATTTGTAGCACAGATACATAATGCCGTAAACAAACAATCGTTTAAGTACCTTTTGCAGTGATTATAACGACCAGTGGGCTCTTGGTAGAGACCTCACCTGCCTCACGTTTGGTGAATTATTATGGTGAATTATTCCCCCTAAGCCAGGGGATCCCTGTAAAACTCTATGCATCCCCTGGGCCCCCTGTCAACTGGCATCAAGAAGTCCCTTGGTCACAGAGCCTGAGACCTTCAAATACCTTTCACAATGGCAGAGGTGGAGCAGGAAGAAGCAGAGAGTTACTCTGGCCTATAGTTATTACAAGATTTATGTTTTTCTCTGCACTTTGATTTTGTGTTAGTTTTATTTATAGAACTAAATAGATTCAGCAGCACTTGTTTTGTGCATCACTCTTTCATCCCTCGCATGTTTCCTGTGGACGGCCAGAGTCTTCCTGGAACTACGTCTGCAATATCTCACAGCACATCTCCCAGATCCTGAGGTAGCTGCCAGCATGACAGACTTTCCTTTAAGAAACCTTGCTTCCATTCCCGGCCAGTGAACTCCACTACTCATTTTGTTCATCTGTCTTCAGTGGCGGAATGAGTTACTTCTGTGTCAAGAAAAGAGACTCACAGGCCACTGAGTACTAGATCAGTGACTATGGCTGGCTCTGCATTACAGCTGAGGTATGACCTCTTTCTGCTCGGCTCACCTGCCATTTCCAAGTAATTGCTTTTGGACAGATGGTAAGCTAGTGGTGTGGTTGTGTGACTAGCTATTTGGCTCTTCTCCCACTCTCTGACAAAAGAAATCTGCTTCTGGCCAAACATGGATAGCTTATTTTTCTCTGCCCTTCTTCCATTCCAGCATCCCAACCTAGTTTATATAGGACTTCATTATTAGTTTAGCAATAGAAGTTCTTCAACTAGGGCCTACTTGCATCCTTGTCTGGTGTTCACCGCACATAACAAGCATTTAGGACAAATTTGTACAGTTACTATTCTACAGGTAACAGGGAAACACACATGGAACAACATTCTACCACAGGGGAGAATTTTCAGGGTTTCTGTTTGACACTGATGCTTTATGGTTAGGTCAGCGTGTACTCTGTCAGTGATCTTGGAGTACATAGAGGTAGTCTCTGCTTGCATAGGGCTCATCACTTCAGGGGGGAAAGGCTTGTTACTACTGGCTGAAAAAAAATAAGCCTATGTACACATGCACACTTCAAAGTTGTTTTTGTGTCTAAGAGTTTGAAACACTCATTTTAAATGTGGGTGGGCTTTTTCGGTATTTCAGCTTCTCTAACTTTAAGAGAATATGTGTAGCCTTAAAATTACAAATTCAATCTACTTTTTAAGTGAGTGTATTTTTAAAAATTGTCTTCTTCCTCGCCAAAATCTCACTTCTAGGTTTTGTGTCCCTTTTGTTAGAGTTGGTGGCACCACAAACCACATAAGGTATTAGCAGCAGAAGGAACAGGGTGTTCAACTAAAGTCCTGGCAGCTCAGTAAGTGAGGAAATGATTTTCAATGATTATTTCCAGATGTATTTATTTTACATGGGATAGGCTTAACCATTTCACTTGGTGACTGGCAGATCTTTAATATAGATGGGCCAGGCCCAAACTGGACCCTTGGATACCGGGAGTTATCTCCTGGTGAGTCAGTGTCGCTCACGGGAGAGCGGCCACACTGCAGAACAGCACTCGAGCTGCACCGGCAGCGTCTGTAACAGCAGCACAGAGGAGCTGAATCCTCGCTAGCTTGAGAAGCTTTAACCCACGCCCCTGGAGCTGGAACATGCCTCCTGGCCTGGGCAGACACATGCTAGATCCCTTGGCCCCAGTGCACTAAAATTAGCAGTATGGACCCAGGGGTTTCCAGTGGCCTTGTGCTCAGGTGGCTAGCCTGTGCCACAGCCTTTGCCCCAACGTCCACGCTGCTATTGTTAGCGTGTTAGCTTGAGCAGAGCGAGCGTCTGTCCGTCTACCTGAAGTGAGAGGCTCCAACTCCCCCGCCCCCGCCCCGCTGCCGAGTAGACATACACCGACAGGCCAGCTCGTTTGAGCTTACAGCACCACTTAACGTGAGCTAGAGATTTTTGTGCATTGATGGGAGTTGAGTTATGTCTCAAGCTAACACTGCTGTGAAGACAAGCTCTAGGTGTTATTCAGAAGCATAGGATGTCTGGGTGCAATGTCAGTAAATGTTTGGGGTGCTCAGCTCTCTATGAAACAATAAATCAAATCTCTTATTTACTATTTATCTTGGTTTTTGTCTGCTCTTTTCACCCACCTTTCTTTCCTTTCATCTCAGTGGTTCTCAGACTTTTGTACTGGTGACCCCTTTCGCACAGCATGCCTCTGAGTGTGACCCCCTGTATAGATTAAAAACACTTTTTTATATATTTAACACCATTATAAATGCTGGAGGAAAAGCGCAGTTTGGGGTGGAGGGGGACAGCTTACGATCCCCCATGTAATAACCTTGTGACCCTCTGAGGGGTCCCAACCCCCAGTTTGAGAACCCCTGATTTATCTCTGCTTCTCTGTTGCCTTTGATGAAATTTCCTGTTCTCCCTCCATCCCTGTCCCTGATCTTTCTTATTTCTCTCACCCATTTCCAACCATCACTGACCATTCCCTCTGCCTGGGTCTCTTTCCCCTCCCCATCCCCTTCATTCTGTGACCTTTCTATCCTCCTCCCTCTCATGGCACCTCTATCCTGGGGTCTTCCTTCTCTCTTTAGGCATCCCTGTCTTCTTTATTTTCTCCAGTTATGCCCTTTCGCCCTCATTTCTCCTTTGTAGGGCCCATTGCCTCATCCCCTGGCTTCTTTTTCTCTCTTCCTTACTCATATCTGCTATATCTTTCTTCTTGCCTTAAACCCCAGTGTCGTCCATCCCCCAGCCATGTATCTGTATTATGATTATTTGCATTATCGTAGTGAATAGGGAGTCCCAGTCATGGACCAGGGCCCGATTATGCTAGGTGTTGTGCGAACACAGAACAAAAAGATGGTCCCTGCCAACAAGAGCTTACAAACTCTCTCTCTCTTTCTCTCCCTTCTTTCCCTTACCAGTGGGAGTCTCCTCTTCTGTGGCTCTGTTCCCACTTCTTGGGGTCAGTCTCTCTCCCCCCCACCCCCACTTCTCACAGTCTTTCCTTTTGAAAAACAATACTGAAACAGCACTCCCAGAGCACACCAACTCCCCTAAGAGCCTCCAGCTCATATCCGCCCCACAGTACATTCAGAAACTCAGCTATTCAGTTCAGCCAAACCATTCAGCTCCCTCAACTACTCAAAATCAACCACTCCCTCAGACATTTAAGCCCCTAGCTCTTCCTGTCATTTAGCTCTGCCGTTCAGCTCTCCAGACCCTTTCCAGCTCCCACAGCCTTTCAGCACCTCCCTCACAACATTGCCATCCTTAGACTTTCAAAAAGCATGAGGCAGGCTCCCCAAATCACAGGATTTTAAAAGATAAATGTGGGGACTAATTGCACCTTATCTCAAGTTTTGACCCTATAAGCCTTTTTAAGCTTTTCTCTGCATCATAAGGGCTAGAAACTTACTTTTTAAAAAATGAAAGTCGTTCTCTTGTAATCACATGACTCTAGGAGCTGGAACTTTAAGAAAAACACCAAATATTAATGCTGTGCCCCCCCTATCTCCCACCTCTCATATATGCATCCCTCATACAGTGTCACATACCTGGGAGACCTTATCAAAGTGGGGAATGAGATGGGCTGGAGGCAGTTGACAAGGACACAGAGTAGCAACTGCTGTGGGTACCTGTATGTAGAAGGCAGTACCTCAGCTTTCCCTGCTGACCTGAGATAGATAGCGCAATCTTTCAGGGATGGGCATCTGTAACAGTGTGGCCAAATAACCTCCAGGTTTTCCCTCCAAATAGGAAATGTCCCCCATGCATTCCCCTCCCGCCTCGTGTTGGAAAGCCCAGTCAGGGAATATCACAAATTCCCAACCCAAATTATGGGGAAACATTAATAATTTGCAACAGACTTGTGATCAATTGCCTGTGATTTGCCTGTCACCCAGGGCTTGCTTTGTAAGAGCAAGCTGATGCTTAGAAACAAAATGCAATAAGACAATGGTGAAACTTTTGATGATTAACTGGGAATTGGTCCTGCTTCGAGCAGGGGGTTGGACTAGATGACCTTCTGGGGTCCCTTCCAACCCTTATATTCTATGATTCTATGATGATTCTATGAAACTCAAGTGTGTGCTACAGAGAAACAATGGAAAATGGTTCTGCACACAATTTACAGTGCCTCTTAAATTGTTGGCTTAAAGTGACCGAAACATCATGACCAGAGCCTCCCCTAGTGTTTCTTTCAGGTGCAACAGTGGTAATAAATACAGTAGCTACTTACTCCAGGAAGAACAAAAGGGCACAAATATTTGCCATGCTCAGCAATTTAAAAGAACCACCACCTCTTTTTGGCGGGGTGACATTTCCATCATTTATATTGGAGTAGTGCCTACAGCACCCATATTCCCAAGCTCCAGCCCCTCCCTAGAAAAATGCAGCAGTTTAGAGCCACAGATTATGTCCTGGGACAGCAGGAGGGATGCAGGGAGGGAGGAGGAGGAAGTGGAATCTGAACAAGGGGAATGCGTAGCTGCAATTTTATTTCAGCTTTGTCAAGATTGGAAGACTATGTAGAAGCAGAGACTATGTATCATTGCAGAGCTTTCCTTCCTTATTCCATTCAAGGCATCAGTTCATGTTGCCTTGTGTAGAATATTTTGATTGAAACTATGTTTTTGGTCGATGGAGTGACAAGTAGGTATTCGAGTGTGATTCCCTATTTGAGGAAAATTTCATTAGCAATGGGCTGAGCAAATTCCCACTCACAATAACAGCTGTGGACCCTGCTGAGAGCGTCTGTTGGGTAGTTAATATTTATTGGGAAGTATTTTGTTTTGAGTGTTTTGTTTACAAAAGAAACTCCTATGCTATTTAACACCATGTTAAAGATACTGTGCCTTCGGTTTGTTTACACATAATGTTCGACATGGGTTGTCTGTGTTCATTCATACTGATTTTCTTTCTTGAGGAAGGGGGGAAATTGAAGGGCTTTTTGGATTATCTTTAACTTTCAAGTGAGTGATACTACCAGCCTAGATACGATATCATTCCACAAAGTTCTTCATACAGCCTGTGATCCTGATTCTCCTCCTCCTTACACCAGTGTAAATAAGGAGAAACTCCACTGAAGTTACACCATTATTATTAAAATTGGTGTGTATGGGAGGAGAATCAGGCCTTCTATGTACAGTGATGACTTCTGTATCAACAATACAAAAAGAAGGGTTACTTGCCCTACAGTAATTGTGGTTCTTCAAGATGTGTTGTCCACGCAGATTCCACTCTTGGGCAGGGTGGATTTGATTTAAATCATGATTTCAATCACTAGTCGGAATGACTCAATTTAATCATGGATTTCTACATAAAAGTAGAAATTGTTGGTTGTTATAACCTTAATACATATTCTTCACAACTCAGCGACAGATGTAGGTTTCATTTTTAGAAGGTACACACGATACATTTTTAAAGTGATTAATTTTGAAAACTTTTCCAATGAGTTTTACAGCTATATCAGAAAATGAATGATTGTTTGGTTATTTCATTTACCAAAGGTAACTGAAGCAGATATTTATGAAGTCACTGGGAGGTGAACTATCTCCAATTCAACAGGCTAATGATTAATATTTGGAGGATTTTCTTGCCATGCTGTATTAGGAGGAGAACATCAGCAGACATTTAAATTGTTTTATTTAACTAAAACAACGTTATGTATTCTGGATTTTTTTCTTCAACAGCAAACATATAATATTATAACAAAACAAGCATATGAATTTTTGAATGTAGTTAAACATTCAAGGTTTTTAAAATCAGGTTTGTTTTTGTTAAAATTGGTTTTAACTAAAATAGTTACATGAAATATTAAAAAAAAACAACAAAAATTAAATTGACAGGGTCAGCCAGGTCAACATGAGAAACTTAAAATATTGGCACCTGTAGCTAACTCAGTCGTCTTCACCTTCATTTTCCTGTTTGTTCATAATCTGGAAAAGAAAAACAAGCTTTCCTGCTTTTTCAGGTCTCAAACGATTTCTTAATTTGGAATGAATTAGTCCAAAGGAAGAAAATATTCTTTCTACACCGGCAGAAGAAGCTCCTGCTGTTAAAAGTGAGGTTATCACTTCAACAGTCTCTGAATCCAAGTGCTTAAGTGACTTCCACCAGTTCACTGATGAGACTTTCTTTAAAACATCAGCAAACATATATTTCTTGAATGGCTCTGTCATAACCATACAGCTAAGGGTAGCCCAGAATTCCTCCTTACCTGTAAGGGGTTAGGAAGCTCAAGTAACCTGGTTGGCACCTGACCAAAAGGACCAATGGGGAAAGAAGATACTTTCAAATCTGGTGGGAGGGGAAGGCTTTGTGTGTTCTCTTGGGAAGCAGAGAATTATCAGGTCAGAAAATTCCTCCACCTATAAACCATCCTAAAATTAGTCTCAATATTGCAGAAAGAGTAAGTAAGTAAGGCAAGACACGTTAGATTATCTTTTGTTTTAGCTTGTGAATTTTCCCTTTGCTAGAGGGAGGTTTATTCCTGTATTTTGTAACTTTGAAACTAAGCCTAGAGGGAGTTCTGCGGTGTTTTTGAATCTTTTGTTACCCTGTAAAGTTATCTTCCATCCTGATTTTACAGAGGTGATTCTTTTACCCTTTTTTTTTTAAATAAAATTCTTCTTCGAAGAACCTGATTGATTTTTCAGTGTCCTAAGACCCAGGGGTCTTGATCTGTGCTCACTTTGTAACCAATTGGTTAGGAAAGGATTCTCAAACCTCCCCAGGAAAGGGGGTTTAAGAGATTGGGGGGATATTTTCGGGGAATAGGAACTCCAAGTGGACCTTTCCCTAATTCTTTGTCTAAATCACTTGGTGGTGGCAGCATACCGTCCAAGGACAAAGGATTTGCGCCTTGGGGAAGTTTTTAACCTAAGCTGGTAGAAATAAGCATAGGGGGGCTTTCATGTGGGTCCCCACATCTGCAACCCAGAGTTCAGAGTGTGGCGGGAACCCTGACAGGTTCTTATTCACAAACTAGGTCTCTTTTACAGCTTGCCACCATCATAGGATTTCCCTTCTAGTGAGAGAATGGTATGGCAGATCTCAAATCAATGAAGGCTATACTCAGAAAGACCTCAAGACTTTTGGAATATGCTGCTCAAACAGGTTTCCCATCACTCTCACAAATCTTGGGAGACAGGCCAGTCCTTGCCTACAGACAGCCCCCCAACCTGAAGCAAATACTCACCAGCAACCACACATCACACAACGGAATCACTAATCCAGGAACCTATCCTTGCAACAAAGCCCGTTGCCAACTGTGTCCACATATCTATTCAGGGGACACCATCACAGGGCCTAATAACATCAGCCACACTATCAGAGGCTCATTCACCTGCACATCTACCAATGTGATATATGCCATCATGTGCCAGCAATGCCCCTCTGCCATGTACATTGGTCAAACTGGACAGTCTCTTTGTAAAAGAATAAATGGACACAAATCAGATGTCAAGAATTATAACATTCAAAAACCAGTTGAAAAACGCTTCAATCTCTCTGGTCACTTGATTACAGACCTAAAAGTCGCAATATTACAACAAAAAGACTTCAAAAACAGACTCCAACGAGAGACTGCTGAATTGCAATTAATTTGCAAACTGGATACAATTAATTTAGGCTTGAATAGAGACTGGGAGTGGATGGGTTATTACACAAAGTAAAACTATTTCCCCATGTTTATTTCCCTTCCCCATCCCCCATTGTTCCTCAGACATTCTTGTTAACTGCTGGAAATGGCCCACCTTGATTATCACTACAAAAGGTTTTCTCTCAGACCCCCCCCCACCACTCATCCTAAGTGATCACTCTCCTTACAGTGTGCATGAGAACACCCATTTTTTCATGTTCTGTGTGTATATAAATCTCCTCACTGTATTTTCCACTGAATGCATCCGATGAAGTGAGCTGTAGCTCATGAAAGCTCATGCTTAAATAAATTGGTTAGTCTCTAAGGTGCCACAAGTACTCCTTTTCTTTTTTGCTGCTCAAACAGTTTCACTTTTGTTTCTACTGCCTGTCCCTCCCTACTCACATTTATCTCCAGACTTCTTCTCCTTGTCCAGATCTATTCCGCCCCTAACAATCTTCTATTCATTGAACTTTTTGAAACTTTGCACTTTTAGAGAGAAGTAAGGGATTGACTCTGTGTATACAAATTTGCAGAGGGATAATAGGGTTGAGGTCTGTTATTTCTCACCTCTCCATATTATTTAATTTTTTTTTTTTATGTTAACAAGCATGTTACCTCTGAGACACAAATCCACAGCGTGAGAACTGGAAAACTAAGTATCTCTGATGGTATCTTCTAGACTGAGCACTGAGACCCATTGGGTAGATAGAAAGATTAACCTAAATAATTTATATAGAAGCCCCTAGAACCCCATAAATTTGGGTCTCTAATCCATGAACTATTGGAACTCATTTACAAAAGTTTTCTTAAACATTACATGAATATATTGTCTCATACAATAGAATTAGAATTTATAATCCCTATTCCATGATGAGATATATTTGAGGTATAATGTATCTATCTTTAGATAGGTTTTTTCCTCAAAAAACATTTTATCAAAAAAATCCAATTTAAATAAAAATCTGATTTGATTTTTTTTAAAAAAAAATCATTGATTTTTATTCACCTTGCTCTTGGGGACCAACAAGCAGTTGTCTAACTGCTTGGAGGTGGGTAGTAGGAGTCCTTATTAAATAATGACTACAGAACAGCCCTACCAAAACTGACATCCAATAAGGAAGCCTCTAGGAAGGAACAGTGTCTTGTACATGTGTGGATTGAACTCCACAGAGCTGCTCTACACATTTTGGATACAGAGACATTCCTCAAAGAGGCAGCAGCGGCTGGAATGAGCTCTAATATGGCTAGGTTGATCTTACCTGGCTAACTTGCACCACATTCTTATTCAGCTGGAAAAAACTCTTAGGTAACCTCTGAGAGACTATAGGTTGCCCCATTAACTCCACTAGCAAAGGCCAGAAATAATCTGGGTGTGTTCCAGAATGATTTGGTTTGAAGCAAAAGACAGCACCCTTACTACAGCAAGTGTATGAAGTCTAGATTTCCCCAGGGTTTAGTGAGACTTGGGAAGAGAACCCAGGAGGTGAATGCATTGATTTTATATGGCAATCTTGGGCAGAAACTTGGCGTGAGGTGTAAGAGTGACCCTGTCCTTATGATACAATGTATATGGCGGACCTGTCATGAACTGAATCTCCCCTATCTTTCAAGCTGTGGTAACAAGATACCAGAAAGAGAAATTTCATTGAAAGGTAGTTTAGAGTACAGGTTTCTACCGACTCAAGCAGGGTACCCAGCAACCCCCTTAGCACTATATTGAGGTCCCAAGAGGGCTGGGCTCTCAAATTGAGGGAAACAGATGCATGAGGCTCTTCAGGGATCTTACCATTGTAGGATGGGAGAATACAGTACAGTCCCGGATGGAGAGGTGATGTGCACACACTGCTGCTGGATGGATCTTGTGGAATTCAAGTCAAAATTATTTCAGAGCTAGAAGATCGTTCAATATCCAAGGCTAAAGACAATTGCACAGTACACAGAGTAAACAGACACTGCAGGGGCTCAGTCTTGCTGCCAGTGGTGGTAAGAAGAAACTGAGGGATGACTGGGCCCACTCCACTCTTTATGCTTTGGGTGAGGGTGCACGGAGGCGTAGGCATGGCTCCCATGGACATGACAACGAACAAAATCGGATTTCACACATCAGGAGCGCAGTCCATGTAGACAATCACTTGAAAAAGAACAATGATTTTGAAGGAAAGAGGAAGTAACAAATACAACGGAAACACTTCCTGCAGCACCCGTGCTTTTCTTTGAGCTCTCCCATCCAAATGTGGAGCAGACTCAGCCAGGTTTGGTTTACAAGATTTCTCTTAATTACTGGGAAAATAGGAGAGCATGATTTTTGTTGTTGACTCCATCCTGGTCACGTCTCGCCCAGCTGGGTCTCTTACCCCACCTCCTGATTTCTTAAAAGTATGTTCAAAAGTGTATCACTAATTACTTTCAAACTTACACCTTTATCATATTTGATGTAAAAGCTAATGAGGGAAAAATAAGCATTTACTTTACACTGATGGTCCCTCTAATGTGCCTAGAAGGATACAATTTACAGATTCAGGGCCCAGCTCTGCTCTTACATACACTGGTGTAGGCAATTAATTTGTTCCTAACGTATATTGATGTAAACCAAGAGCTGAATCAGATTCTCGGGAAATATTTTATTCAATCACATACTGAACGCGTTACCACTCATTCTGCTTTCAGATCCTTGCTTGTGAGACAGCTTTGATTTTTAGCTTTAAATCTGAAAAACTGTGTGCAGAGTCAGGGAATGCTGCACTGTTTTATTCACTTTGCACTAAATTCCATAGTATACTAACACTTTATTTTAAGCTTTGTAACATGGTGTTTTCTGAGCTATGTGCAATATTACTACCTGTATACCACTGTTAATAGAGTGTGCCTGAGTAACATAAATGAGCAAAAAATTCCCTTTAATTATCTTCTACTTCTATTGCTCCAACAAGTCCTTGAGGAAAGTAGGCCTGAATTTGAAAAGTTCCATGTAGCCGTTAGGGTCAAGTGCCTTTTGAAACTATTTATTCAAGGAATTTATTGAGCCTTTGCTCCATCCAGACTATGCCTGAGAAATAGTGTAGTCCAGAGATACCTTTTCTTCTTTTGATGTGGACCTCAGAGTAGAACAGCCCCAAGGAAACTGAGGTTAAGTTAGGGTAACGAAGTTCTGACATAGAGAGGGCAATTTGATATGCATGAAAATATCCACCACACTGGAGAGGAAATCAGGCTGTGCCATAAGTGTTTGATGGTTAGTGTTTTCTCCTGTAACCAGTGCATGATTTAAAAAATAAATACCATTTGTAAACCCTTACTCTGGAGTGAAACAATTTTGTACTTAATGAACTCCTTGTGTTGGACAGCCTTTCACAGAACACTGTGAAATGATCAAAGCTTTCACCTTCCATATAATGCATTTTAGTTTGTCTACATTTGGTCTAGTAAACTTATCTACAAGAAATGCTTTGTCTGCATGTATGATCTCGCTCTATAGCTACTATCATACTAACCTCACAGTTTTAACATTCAAGTTTTTGAATATATACACAATACATTCAAATGCACATGTATATAATTTAGCTCTCATACATAGTTACATTAAGGTAATACTACTCCTTGCATGTAACCAGTTAGATTTAGGATTTTATTTAGTTTTCTACCCCACATCAAAGGTGTGCGCGCATATATTATATATAACAGAGAGAAACAAGATGACCAACCATGTATAAGCTTTTGCTTATCTATTCAATTTTCCTTTATGTGATTGCTCACAATAAAAGTCATCATCATAGTTTAACAATGATTGTATATTGCGGACTACTTTTTGCTAATAATTTGTTGATTAATTCAAATTGTTTATATGCACCCAATGGTCCAAAATAATCTGATGCTTTATTGGAGGAAAGGTGAAATTAAAGCAAATCAGCAACAAATAAGGCCATATTTAACTAACTTAAATTTGACCATTTAAACTAAACTAACAGAATAGTTTGGCAATCTCAGCATAAAATGAGAAAAGTTTCTGCTAGTACAAAAACAGTGACATCTTGTGGAGATATACAGAAATGATTTTTCATAAGGGCACAGCAAACTATTTTGATGACTCTAATGCTTATGCACTTAAAAGAAACACTAGTACAAAGTTTAATACATATATCAATAATATTTGGTAGAAATTAGGCTTTATTGCTTTTATAATGAAGAATGCAAATTTTAAAAAATAAAAAGCAAATAGCTGTTATGAAAAAAAAAACCCACCACCCTCAAAAAATAAACCGCACAGAGTGAAGTGCAGTCCAAATAGCTCTGCAACAGTCTCATTTTCTGAAAATGGTTGGGTTATTCATCATCTCAAAAGTTTCACTCATACAATATAATAATTATGACTTAAGGGGCATATTATCAGACACTAAAGGATTTATGTTGGAAAGACACAGTCAAACATAAAACATCTGTGATAAAATGAGATCAATATAAGGTATTTTAAAAATGTACAAATAAATCTCATTAACAGAGAAGCATGGATTGGCCATGATTTTTCCTTCAGTGGATGAAAGACTATGCCAAAGAATGTGTTACACATATTTCTTGAAAAGGCAAACTTATGCACAACGGGAAATAAAAATAACATATGCAGTATCCCAATACAGTACATAAAATGTAGACCCCTCAGATTGTATCGTCTTAGAGAATATCACTTTCTGGGGCAGACCCTCAGCTGATGTAAAGTGCCACAGTTCCGCTGAAGTGGATGGGACTATTTTAATTTACCGCAGCCGAGGATCTGCGCCTCTGTTTTTTTACAAGTTTTGTATCCAACAATCTGGTTCATAAAAAACATAAAAGATGCCTGCTGGAAGATGATGGATTTTCCTACTGTAACATTAAACTGTTAGTCTTCTTTCTTTTTACCTGAGTAACTTACGTAAACAGATTACAAGGCAATTTAAACATATTAGCTAATACAATGTTTACTGGACTTTTGATATATAGAAATGTACCTTGACACAATGTATTTGGAATTTTATATATACAAACTGGATAGGAACTTTTAAAACATATTTACTGAACAGCAATGTCTGATGTTCTGTACAAATCAGTAGGTGCAATGGAATTATGTACAGAAATTTTTTTACAGATTTTGTGCAACTTAGCTTCCATGTGCATTTAAAGAACAGCTGTCAATGTAACAGAATTCACATATCTGTTAATATTTACTGATGCTAGGAATGGAGAATACAGAAAAGAGGACAACAGCTCCTAAAGTAATACTGTGCTATGCAGACATCTGTACATCATTCAAATAGTGCATATTATCAATGTTTGAGGATGAGTAATATATAGCAGCAAATACGGACAATGGCATTTACATTATCTAGGTTTTTTTATACTGTATGTAAGTGGGAATGAATATTCCTATAGAGGAGCAACAAGGAAATAATTTGAATCTTTTAGGAAATTATTTACTATTATATAAGCTTTCAGTTCAACTTGCAGGACAACAGTGCAGTTGGAAAAAAATCCTTTACAGTAGCGATCAAATCATTCAGAAGCATTGTAAATTCAAAGGTAAATTCAGTTTATTTTCTACTTGTAGCAATTGAAAAAAAGTAAAAAAAATCAACATGAAGAAAATGAAGTTTATTGATAATATCATCAAAAGTAAAATAAAGTGTAGTTGTCTCTGTTGCCTCTCAGATGTTCCCTGTTCCTTTTTGTGCTCTTACTCCATTTTTTTTTTAGTTTTTCTTTCTTTAGCCCAACCCAAATATATTGTCATTTGAAGCACAGTTTGTGACCTTAAATAAATTCTCAGAGTGGCATGGGTGAAAAAACTGTAGGAATACAGTCACTTTTACGAGGTAAGCTTGGAGTAACTCGGAGGAGAAAATTTACGCTTCAAGTACTTGAGAATGTAAAGTGGAAGACAGCTTACAACAGTGATAGCTGACACTTTCCACAGGAAGGTCACAGTCATGATAAAGGCAACATCTGCAAAAATACAAAAGAGAAAATAAGTTATAAGAGGTGGTAGTATAGATTCTTGGACTTCCATGGTGAAAACACATTAAATAGTTATAAATTGTTTTCATATGCTATTATCCAAGACTGTGCTATAATTAACACTGACTAAATCAGGAATACAATTGTAAGTTCTAAGTGTTCCCCTTTATCATTATTATTTGTTAATGCTATCTAATCAATTTGGGCCATATGGGGTTTTAGAGCCTCTTTATGCCTCTCCAGTCCTTTTACTCAGAATAAAGTGGCTGGAGTGAGGGTGAGGCTCTCAACTAAGAATCAGAATATCTGCAATGTACAAAGTGGTAGACTCTTGCATGTCCTGCTTCTCTGGTACAGAAAAGTTTTGCTATTGATCCCTACTTTACAAATTCTCATTAGGAAAAAAATCGAACTCACTAATCCATTTAAGGGTTAGGATAATTTTTTCATGTTCGTGTAGTTTCTCTTCTTCTTACAATGTCTTCCCCAAGATATAATCCAAATTCACACTCAGAAATTTTAGTATTAAAACATATTTTGAACCCCCCCTCCATTTTTTCGATTCATGTTCTATGAACTAGACAGTTAGACCCAACATTCCTTATACAATAGACATGAAAATCAGCCAAAAACCAGAAAGAATATTCACAGGAGAAAACACAGTATTTAATGACATCACCATTTGTATAAATAGCAAATTTCTGTGGGTCGTCAACAGAGATAATGGTTGTAGAAATGAAGATTAAGTCAGGAGAATAAAATTACTTTGGTCCCCTACCCTTGTGCCTCAATTATTAGAAGAGATAGGGTTTACATTAATCATATTCATTCAGCAATGCTAGTCATCTCACTTCTAGTCTTCTGGGACATTTTGAAACTGCTAGAGAAATCCTAGTCAGATTTGTAAAATTCAGATTATATTCCAATCACATGCAAAGGCCACAAAGCCAGGTATCTTGGAAAACACATAGTTAACTTACATATAATTTATAATGGGCTTATAAAAGAAGTCATAGTTTATTTACTCATGAACACTAGAAACAGCAATGTCTTTTTAAAGTGAGTTTGGCTTTGTTTCTCTATTGTATTTTTTATCTTTGAGGAAATTGTAACTCTACCTACCTAAGAAAGCTCCAAAAGACACTCTGCCTATACCTGTTACATAGAAGGGAAATAAGAAAGGGACAGATTTATAGAAAAACAAGGAAATTAGAAAAGATTAGCTATACAAAATGAAATAGGTAAGAGAAATTGGGAAGATATAAGTGGTGTTAATCAGAATAATATCACACTATGTGATACAGTTGAAACAATATGGCATTTTGAAAAGTTTAGTATATTTTAAAACTATTTAAAAACACAAGTAGCCAGACAGTTCCCTCCAAGTTATATCACTTGAAGAGACTCAAAAGTGTAAGTTATTATATCAACAGTCAAATGAAGCTTACAAGTTTAAAACTGAGTTCAAATTCACTTCAGAAAGATGCAGCATGAGAAATGTTAATGCTCTAGTAAGTCTAATTATTATTAGTCAAACTATGCCTCTTGCAAAATATACAGGATTTAGTGTCAAGTCTGCCTAAATATCCTATAAGTCTGTATACTGTATGTTGCAGAGATGTGCATAATAAGCCCAATTCTACACTCATCAGCAATGAGTAACTTGCCTAAGTTAGAACAGCAGGATAGAGTCAAATATTTTTAGCTTTTATCTTTCCAATGTTCATATGTCATCAAATGTGTGATTTTTATTACTTTTAGGAGTTAAACGTGCTCATTCAAAAGAAATATATTAAAAAACCCTTTATTAATTTAGTTAAAAGTTCTTATTCATATAAAAATAGAGTGGGACGTGGCTTATCTGAATATGTTATCCAAAAACTTCATTTTCTGACTGACTACAGGCAGGGAATTGTGTAGTCTGGAAAAATCCTGATCAGGAGAGAAAGACACATAGGTCTCTAGCTAAGAGAGGTGATGGCTGAAGAGACAGGAGGCTAGAGTGGGTGCCCTCAAGGGATCATAGAAGGGGAATACAGGTGCAGTTTCCCTGAACTGTGACAGAAATAAATGCTTTCTTGGTGTTGAATAAAGTTATGGCCATTTAACCAAAAGTTCCAAATGTGTGTCTATTCTCACGGGCCTTTTGCCATGTGCAATCCTTCTGTGGATCTTCAGTTGCCAACCCACCTACTCCCATTTAAAGCCTCTGTCCACAAAGCGAAAGCCCAGCAAGATCCAGAAGGATGCATAGTAGACACATCAAACTCAATAGGTTCATGGTGGCATAATTAAAATGCACCTCTCCTGACATCTAGGAAGTAACAGGAGTACCCAAAGCAAGAGGTGGAGCTTTTTCAAAGGATATTGGTAGAAAGTATCACTGCTACAGTATTTGCACAATAGCTAGAGGATAATGTGTGGGGATTTGAGAGACAGAAAGAAAGAACATAGTTTTATAAGACCCAGAATCAACTAGTTAATATTTAAAGTAAGATTTTACTTTGAAAAGTGAAAGTGTAAAAAATGGCAGCTTCTTACTAAATAGCTCTGTTTCCTATGAGTATTCACTTTTAGCTACAGAAAACCTTAGGATAGAGAGATATCGACCGACTTGCATGAGGAAGGAAGCTTTTAGTGATATTTACTCCTGTTAGCACTTCAGAGCCAATGTAGTTAAGAGAGAAGGAGTTGTATTCTATGCAAAATTCCTGTCGATTACACCTGTGAAATCACACTGAAGGCTAACCGAATTATACAGGTGTCACCGAGGGAATAATTTGACCTGCAAAATCTTTTTTGTTTTAAATCACAGTAAGAAGGAACAGACTGACTCTCAGATCCTAGGCGAGGTCTGCAGGATTTGCAATTCAATTTTTTCCACCCTCTAGCCCCCTTTGTCCTGTAAATTGAGCACACACAACACACAGTTGTATTTTAGAAAACGGTACTTCAAAAATGAGTGTGCATTTTCACATCAAAGTATGCCTTATATAGCAGGAGGATTCTACTGGGCATTTTCCTAGATTACTCCTTGAATTCCTGTCCCCCGCAGATTTCTTTGTTGCCCCGCAGAAAAATGACTTTCTGACAAGAAACAAAAGAGAAGCTGCTAGAATAGTCACGCGTCCCTTCCCAGCAGTGCAGGCATGTCATTTTGGGTGCCTGGAGCAGCTGGGGGAGAGGTAAATACAGGAGAGAGGAAGTGGCAGGGGCTGGGGATGCCACAGCTTCTGGCTCCTACCCTGCACTAGGCTCACCTGCTAGTTCCGGCTGGGCAGGGCAGGAAGGGACTTGCTCTTCCCCTGCAAGGAGTGGCTGGGTCTGGGGAAGATACACCCTCAGAAACCTTCTCTGGGTGCAGGAAGCTCTGCATCCCCCATGCTTCCAACTCCCATCACTCCTCAGCCATGGAGGATGGGGCACTGTACAGGGAGCTGCTCCCCATCTGCCAAACCCCCGTGCATCTGGACTGGCCCATATGCAGAATTTTAAAATATTGTGCGCAAATTTTTTTTTGGCACAAAATTCCCTGAGGAGTACTAGATGGACAAAGGACCATGAGACAAGGTATGGCATATTGTAATTTAATTTAAGAAAAATAAATCTTAGCGCGAGTTTCCTCTGAAAATGGCAATTAAGGATTTTCCTACAAAGTCTCCTGTTTCACACTAATGCCTTCTAATCTAGTGATACACAAACCCTTTTATGCTCTTGGATTGGATCTAATGAGACTCATTTGGACTGGCTTCTTCCAGGAACCAACAGAATAAACCTTCAGCTCTAGGCAAAGTCCTAGAACCTGATAACCTGCCACATACATGGACAAAATGCCTCCTTATTATACTAGTCTGACCTTCATATCTGGTTTAGGTCTCAAATGATATAATTTATATTGTTTTAGTCATTAGTGGGTATTTGATTACAAAGGCTTTAGGGGAGGGACTCTCAGGTTTGGAAAGTGCCTAGCATATTAGGTGTTGCTGTAATCTAGGCAACAGCAATGCCCATTACAACAGACTGAAATTAAGGGAAGTCCATTGTAGGTCGTATCTAAATTGCACAGGGAGAAGATGCACGGAGAACACTGAATACTGCAGGCCTTCACTGTACCCAGGTTTGGCCACTAGTAATATTTTTCTGGACATTTCCCTAGTCCCTCGTTGAATATTTTTATTCGTTATATGAAAAATGATGATTTAAACTGGGAACGTCTTTTTGGACTGTTTTTGCCACCTTATCAAATAGACTTGAATATTATTGACATAATATTAAAATACATTTTATTTACTATCTAGAGACTTGAAATCAACAAATTAATAACAATTTATTTATATTTCTGGAAATCTTTTTATATTATGGGAGTAAAACATTCATACGTCATCAGGGTTTCTCTCACTAAAACACTTCCCTGCCCTGCAGAGGCCTGAGCCATTGATGCACCTCGGTCCCTCCTGTCGTCTGCCTGTGGCACGTAACAGCTTTCTGAAAACCGTACGACTTTGGCCTAATTCTGGTGCTTGGGGTGGGGGTAGCTGGGTGGGGTGGGGGCCTGGGACATACATTAGGTCAGACTAGATGATCTAGTGGTGTCTTCTGGCTTTAAACTCTAAGACTCCGAGACTTGGTCTACACTACAGAGTTAGGTGAAAGCAAGGCAACTTACGTCAACCTAACTATAAGCGTCTACACTAAAATTTTGCTCCTGCTGATGTAACTTGCCTGCTACAACAACTTAATAACTCCACCTCCACCAAAGGCGTAGAGTCAATGTTGATGTAGTTAGGTTGACACAGTGTCCGTGTAGACATTGCATTGCTTACATTGCTGTTGTAAGCTTTCAGACTGTTGCTGGCTTTCAGAAGCCATCCCACAATGCCCCACACTGACAGTTCAATCACTGCAGGTGAGGACGTGCGCTGCCAACTCAAGGAGCAAAGTGTAGACATACACAAGCGATGCAATTACTGTAGCGGCTATATGCTGACATGGTTCAGTAGACTTAATTTTGTAGTGTAGATGTGCTGTGAGGCCAGGTCTACACTACAAACGTACATCGGTACACCTATGTTGCTCTGGGGAGTGAAAAATCCACCTACCCCCGAGCGATGTAGTTATACTGACCTCACCCCCGGTATAAACAGCACTATGTCAATGGGAGGGCTTCTCCCCTCGACACAGCAACCACCGATTAACTACGCCAATGGGAGAAGCTCTCCCGTCAGCGTTGTAGCATCTTCACTAAAGTGCTACAGTGTTGCAGCTGTGCTGCCGCAGCCTTTTAAGTGTAGGCCTGCATTTAGGGTATATCCAAACGGCAATAAAAACCCCACGGAATCAAGCCTTAGCGCTCAGATCAGCTGGCTCAGGCTGTGGGGCTATAAAATTGCTGTGTAGACATTTGGGTCTGGGCTCTAGTCCCAACCCAAACCTCTACTCTGTAATTTTATAGCCCTGCAGCCTAAGCCCCATGAGTCCGAGTCAGCTGACTTAAGCAAGCTAGGGGTCTTTTGTTGCAGTGTAGATCTACCCTGAACGTTTTGAAAACTGGTTCTTTAGAATGTTTTTTCATTAAATTACACCCAATTTCAGTACTGTACGTCTAATAACTACTCAAAGCTGATTCAAGATGAAAAGCAGTTTGAATTTGTCACTGAAACGAAGCACAGTGAAAAAAGCTTATGCGTCTTGAATAAAATTTTTTCACATAAACTATATAAAAATCTGTTACAAATCCTACAGAGAAACAAATGATAAAGCATTTTAGAGTTCATCATGAAAAATGTCTTTACATACAAGTTAAAGTCATATTCTACTGCCTGAAGCTGTTTCACAAAGTATAATATTACTCATATTTACATGAGTAACATGCAGCTAAAAAGAGAAAAAGATTACAAAGAACTGTATGTTAGAAAGTATACTTTTGCAGGCAAAGATTTTCTACTGCTACTCACCAAAATATTCATTGAGAAATGCAAGAGAGGCCACATAGCAGCCAAGACTGAAGAATTCAGCCACCACCATTAACCAGTGCCACGTTCGTATGGTCAGTGCAACCATCAAGAGTTCAGTCAAGATTAGGGCAGTAAAAGAAATTGCAACAACATGTACAAACTCAGATTCAAAAAGGAGAAGGGCTCCATACATCAGAATGCCACCTAGAAAAGGAACACAACATGTTACACAGTCAATCTGTAACTATATTTTGGGTCATTCATCTTTACAAATGCATGCTGAAAATGTATCAGTTATCGTGAAAACTTTCTCTGTTAATTTCTTATATAAGAACAGCACTAACTTTTATTTTACATTCTGTGTGTAAAACAAAAGAATAAAAATAAGATGGTTAAAAATTAAAATATGACTATTAGAACATTAAACACATTTCAGTGTAATGCATCTGATCAACCATTAATTACATTTTCAACAATCTCTCATTTATTTGTAGCAGTAGACAAATGAGGTTAATTACTCTTAATTGATTACATAATTCAGATTTCTTAAACAGTACTTCTGTCATTCAATGAAAGAAAACTACTGTGGAGTGCATGCAATATGATAAGCACTTGTTACAATTTTTTTGGATTAGCATTTAAGTAAAAACAGGTCAGTTTTTAGGCAACATACATCAATAAAAATACCAATCCACACTGCTAGAATATCGATTTACGAGATAAACAGAAAGCAATATATATAACTGTGGATGAAATTTTAAGTTTTGAGAATTTAACCTGGAACTGAAAAAACATTGTTAATAGTAGACAAAAAAATCTTTAGTCTAGTAAAATTAGGGATCTCTCCTACCTTGGTAAATACTGATTAAAACCCAGATGAGGAAGGTTTTAAACGACAAAGATCTTCCCTAGAGGAAACAAGTAAGACAGGTTAGTTAAGTACAGTAGAAAAATCTACTTGATTTGTAGATTTTCAGAGTAGCTAGATGTTCATCAGAGTTACTCTTTCAAAGGCAAATGTTAATTTTACAACTACGCAGAGAAAATTTTACATGTGACATTGGCCGCAAAGTTTTTGTTGGATATGAATTTCCAGGATTAGTTTCAAATTTGTGTGGAAAACTCATAATTTTGGCCAAAACTGGGGAAACTATTGTATAATATAAATAGCAAACCTGCATTTTACATTTAACTGTTATTGGTTCTTTTAGAAAGGCTATAGTTATACTAAAATTGTTACTTGGTTTGCTTTTAAAATTTTTTGGGGAGGATTTATATCTGTCAATTCTGACGTATACATGGGACAACTGCAATCGTTAAGTCTCAGAGACACCAAACAAGACCATAGTTAATCTAATCTAGTATACGCTAACCATCCCTTTAAATAGACAACATGGGTGAGGTAATATCTTTTATTGGACCAACTTCTGTTGGTGGGAGAGACAAGCTTTCCAGCAACATAGACTTCTCTTCTTCAGGTCTGAGAACCTTTCCCAGTCCTGAAGAAGAGCTCTGTGCTGCTCGAGAGCTTGTCTCTCCTACCAATAGGAGTTGGTACAATCAATTAAAGATATTACCTCACACACTTTGTCTCTAACATTCTGGCGCTGACAGGGCTACAACATTGTATATTACTTTAAATGTCAGGTAGCCATTTGCTAAGATACAGTACCCATTTTTACTCATTAAAACTCTGAGAGCTTACTACTTTAAAAGTTTCTGTAGATTATTTCCTTACCCAATAATTTTTGTCTTCCTGTGGCAGTAAACAAATCATGGTCCCAATCAAAATTCATTGGCTTACACATGTATAAATCAAAGAACACATAATTTTGTTTGCATGTGTATATGCATATGTTTCATGCATCCTATGAATGGATTTATGAAACTCGTTAGGGCTTAGAAGAAAGTGCAAGCAATGAAAATATAAGCAGGCATAAGAAAACATCTGTTTCTGCCCATGAAAGAGCTGATCACACCAGCACAGATGTGAATCTGCACTCAGCAAAGAAATGGATTTCAAAATAGCCTGGCCACAGACAGTGATGGATTAACCCATTCTGTTGATCTAGACCGGGGTCAGCAACCTTTGAGAAGTGGCATGCCAAGTCTTCACTAATTTATGGTTTCGTGTGCCAGTAATAAATTTTACAATTACAGGGGCCCCTCAATGGAACCCCAGACTGGCAGTGGGCTGAGCAGGGCCAGTAGCCAGGACCCCAGCTGGCAGGGGGCCGGGTGGCTGGAACCCCAGACCAGCAGCAAGGTGAGCGGGGCCAGCGGCTGGTATCCCAGGCAGCAGGCTGAGCGGGGCTGGCGGCCGGAACCCCAGACCAGCAGCGGGCTGAGCGGTTCAGCCTGCAGCCGGTCTGGGGTTCCGGCCGCCGGCCCCACTCAGCCCGCTGCTAGCCTGGGGTTCCGTTCACCCAGGCAGGTAGTGGGCTGAGTGGGGCCAGCGGCCGGGACCCCGGCCGCAGCAGTGTGTAAGTAAAAATTGGCTTGTGTGCCACACGTTGCTGACCCCTGATCTAGACTGAGAAACTAAAAACATTACTCTTGCTTGATACAGCTTAGGACAGATAGTAAAAAGTGTACTCCTTATCCTGGTAAATTGCCTAGGATACGGGTACCAAATGAGGTAAACATACAAAACAGTCAGAGTATGTGCAAGAATGCACTGAACACTATTATCCAAATGATTTCATAGCCAACACAAAATACACATCCAAGTGTTTGTGCCAATGAATGCCACTAGGTGGCCAGCCATCACATGGTTGCCAAAAGCTTTGGAGGCACAGTAAGATTGCCAGTGATGGACAAACTGACTATCCAGTCACAACATCTTAAGGACCTAGCTAGAGATTGATCTGGGTTGTGTTTAATCTGCAAGGAGATTATGATCCTTTGGGAGTTGCCATGATGATCTCCTTTGGCCTAAGGAATAGAAGTCCTGAAACTATTATTAAACATGGACGGCCTGTACAACAGCTCAAAGAGCAAGCGTAGCAGGATCTTATTTCAACAACCAGGTTTACCCTTTTTAAATATTATGCTAAAGTTTTGTGTAACAAAGCAGTAAGGCTTCTCACCAGATGAAACCACTGAGAGTATAGCTAGTTCAGTACATTTGATAAGTGTTTTTAAAAATCTTTTGGTTTTAAGAGCCCGAGATATTTGGAATGGGTCTTGTTTACCAGAACAATTGAGAATAATTATGATGCACAACTGCATACTAAATAAAGCAGGGTATGAAAACTATACACAAACAGAAGTTGGGTTATGAATAAAGAATAAGTTAATGGAGATAATACTGAAAGAACAGACCACCATAGATCTTTAAAAATACCTGGCTGTCGTACTGTTTGCTGTACCAAAAGAGATTATCCAGTTCTACCTAAAATTATCAAAAAAAGCCTAACTTCTCCTTAAAATTGTATTTCTAAAATTAAAACAATTTTAAACTTAGAAAACCACCTATAAATTATATTGTATTATGTTATTTCAACTAATGAATAACAACAACAAAAAACAACACCTGGAAATCATATGGCCTAGTTATGAGTTTGTCTTACCTGGAACATCTCCACAGGGTGAGTATAATAACCTGAAATTATTTTTGGGCATACTAGAGTCAAAATGAATATAATGTATATCTGAACACTTTGTATATTCATACCTTGGTGAGGTCCTTATAAAGTTCTGGATATAGCAATGCCATTTCTGGCTTCACATCCTGATCCAACACTAAAGAGAAGACTGGAAACATAGTGTATATGGTTGCATACCTTAGAAAAAGCATATAAATAGTCTGTATGTAAAAATCATTAAGTAGTACTCTTTATAAGCAATCTATTAACATCAAATAATCCTTTTACTGTGATTTTTCAAGTTTGAGTAAATCTGGCTGAGTGAATATTGTAGTGGTCAGCTCTGGGCAACTTACCCATGTAAGTTTAACAATACTAAATTACATGGTCCTGGGCTTCTTCTGAGAGCTGCCAATTGTGCAAAATTGTAGAACATGGCTACATTAACAAAGTTTAGATAAACCAACCACCTAACTTATTTCCAGTCACCAAAGTCAATAATCCACTTTTGTAACCAGGTCTTTAAAAGGAGAAAGACAAGACAACAAATCCACTGTTGCATCTATTATTCTTAGCATCTTTGTAATGTAAATGCAATATGAAAACAAATACGGAAATACAGAATTTGGCAACAAGTGTTGTCATGTCCATGAGGATCTCAACAGCCCAACCAGGAGGCTGGATTTTTGATAAACACATGCTGTCTTAGGACCACAAATGATTTTTTTTTTAATATGGTTTTCTAGACTATTTGTAAATGCTTTAAGGACTTTTACTATATGCCTATGCAGTGCCTAGGACCCTGACTTGACTGGGGCCTCTAAGTGCCACTGATGTCAACAGAAAAATGGAGAGAGAGTTTTCTAATTTATGAGAGCACTCTGTTTGAAAAACACCTAGATTAGTAATTAAATATACAGGCATCATCATAATGTCATATGTGACTTAAAAGGACTTGTTTCAGGAACACTTTGAGGAGTTCTGCCTTGCAACTGCACAGGATCCAATCATGCTTGACTCTGAGCTGTGACTTGAGCACATGATCTCTTTCATCCAATACTATATTCTCATTCTTCTTGATTGTTATGCAGATTCAAAGCCAGGGCCAAAATTCCTTAATACCCGTGAAGAGTTTTGAAGTCTTCAGACGCTCCATAAGCAAAAAATATTGTAAGACAATCATGCTGGGCTGTTAACAAGGCACAGTGTTTTCACCCCACCTATGCTTGCAACCATGGCTATTTCCAACATGTGAAGCAGAAAAGAGTACATACATTCCAGCCTCAGAAAGGAAAGACATTTCAGGGTGGAAAAGGGGTGGAACTGGAAACTGATAATGGATAAAGGTCCATACTCATGAATAAAATGTGTTACGTTCAGTTAAAATTGAACTCACTAAGCTGGATATGCTCTGTTATGTGCAGCTCACTTGCTTTTGCAGTTGTGATAATGCAGGCATTTGGACCACAGGCTTTGATGCTGAAATGCACATCAACTTAACTTTTTGCCTTTTACCAATACACCTCAGTATTTGGGATTTTTTTTCTTTAGAGGATTATCTACAAGGCCATGCCAATGGGATGCTTGGTATCTTGCGCTGCTTTTGAGAGGTTCAGCACTGAGGAGTGGTAAAGGAGGTTGGGTTGCTTTGTGATCCTCTGCTACATGGATGCTGTTTTGCTCATACTAGCACCTCTTAGTTCATCAACCACAAATGCACGAGGAATGGATCAGAAACCAATATTTTCTTTAAAAAAATTATTCGGAAATAAATGTTACCTGGTATTGTAACTATTGATTTAAACTTACCCTACCATTAGGAATCCCTGGTACAAAGGGATAGAAGCAAAATAGAAGACTGAAGAAAATACAGCCTTGAAAAAAAGAACACATATTTTAAAACTATGCATTAGTCAATTACCTTTTCTTTTCTTTTTTTTTTTTTTTTACTATCCCTCTGCGTGCAGTGCAGTGCACTACAATAAATCAAATTAAATGATTAATTTTAAAACTTTCACAATAAATATTTTTAAGGGTAATGACATTTTGTGGGCATTATAGAAACATAAAAGTTTAAATACCTGCATAGTTGAAATAATAAGGCCCCGGTGCATGACAAATTGACCAAGTGCTGCTGATCTTTTGTAACTATTTCGACCATGAACCATCAGCAGCCTGCCTATGTGTTTAAATTGTGTGATAGAAAAGTCAGCTGCCAGGGAAGCTTGTTTTCCCTCCTAAAGCAAAAACAAAATACAACATTTTAAAAATGTTACATTTTATGCAGAAAAGGATCTTGGAAAGCACAGTGTCTTAAGAGATTAATAATAAACAAAATGTTCAGATTTCAAAATTTTAATAAGCAACCAATTTGTAACTGCAAAATTCACTCCTGCTTCATAAGAGATAAGATTAAGATTCTGTCATGGGTATTTTTAGTAGAAGTCAAGGACAGGTTACGGGGCTGGCCATCATCTGCTACTCTGGTAGACCCGGGACTGGCCGCTGCTCCTGCAGCAAGGGCTGACCTAACTCTCCCACCTCCGGCTGTTTCAGCCCTGGCGCTGCTGCTCCGGTGCTGACAGCTGCACCAGCCCTGCCACTGCAGAAGTCATGGAAGTCCCAGAAAGTCACTGAATCTGTGACAGAATCAGACCCTTAATAACAGAGTTTTATCAGCATTGCAATGTATTTAATGTAAAATGCAAACTGCTGTATATTGAATATATTGAAGTCTGTGATGACTGCTACAAATAAGTACAATCTGTCTCTTTCAGTGCAACATATGTCCCAAGCCTGTCTCTTTCAGTGCAACATATGTATCTTATACAAAATAACCTACAGGGATTGTGTTTTTCTTGACTGTTTCTGTACACAAGGTGAGAAAATATTAACACACAGATTTTATGACTTTTTGAAAAAATACTTAAACACTATTTGCATTGTACTGAAAAGTGTGAACTTTACCAAGGTCTTCATTATAAAGCTGCTGCATAATTAATTACAATTTAAAAAGAAAGCTTGAGTACAATATTGTTGAAATGACACGTAGGATAATTTACATGAAATTAGATAAGCTTACCTTGCCTTCGATTCCAATTCCACAGTCTGCTGCTTGGATCATGCTGACATCATTTCCTCCATCACCTGGAAATGCCATTGCACTATGCAGTTATTCATACTTTCCCTTATACATTTTAAAAAAACCTTCTCTCAATAGATCTTTTACTGTAAAGAAGTTGTAATATTTGGAAGTTTACTGCCTTGAAATGTTGACCTGTAACTATTCTGGTTCACTGTTGCCACCTACTCTCCAAATTTATCAAATTCTTGTTACTATGAATGAAACTAGGTCTGGCACTCACCTATTGCACAAGTGCGTTTTCCAGTGTGGTGTTGTAACAGTTTCACAATATGAGCTTTCTGGGTTGGTGAACATCGGCAACAAACTACAGCAGGGCACTGGCATGCCAGCTCTACAAATTCATGCTCGTAGTACTTCAGACAAACCTATGGAAAGGAACATATTTTATCCTATTTGACGTTCTGTTCTCAATCATGAGAGGCACCATAGTACAGGCTCATTTCACGAATAGAAAACACTTGATGGAAAAGGAAATCCCTCCTTCTGCCATAGAGTTTTGCTTGAGTGACATCAACAAAACAATTTTACCCACATTCTCTGGACCACGGCTTTTTACTGTAAACTAGCACTCTTACAGCTGTTTCATTGGCCCTAATAGAAGAGACAAAATTTCATATATTCACAGTACCAAATCATATTGCATACACCTTTCATTAATCTAAATCTGTCTTAAGCAACCATCAAAGAACTAATACAATTTGGTTGTCTAGTAAAGTTGTTCTTGATTTATGGCTCAAGCAAAATTGCACTGGCAACCCTGAGATGCTTTAAAGTACAGGGGGAATTTTCAAAACCATTTTCTAAATAAATGAGGATATGAACAACACTTTCCTTTTCATATAGAATAGTGCAACTAAATTACTTTTGATAGAAGCCCAGGTCTTACCTCTAGAGAGTCCCCAGATATCACCAAGGCACAGTCGTGCTTCCTTCTAAAAGCATTAAGTTCTAAGTGAGCTTCTCCTCGACTGATTACCTTCAATAAAAATACACACTCAAAATTAAAAGATTTAATTGTTAAACAAGTTTGAACTGAAATACCAGAAACCAGAGAAACCAAGACCAGAAAGCACATGTTATTCAAAGTGTTCTACCCCAGCGTGTGTAACACCAGGAAGTAGCTCTGCATGTGTCTTTCCCATCTTGCATGAAAGAACTGAGATGTGAAAACAATCTTCAAAAAGGAGGCAAATCTGTGCAGGCAGCGCATTCAGTGCCTCACCAAAGTGGATCAGGCTGCAAAACCATGCATATAAAATCTCTTAAGAACTTTATGTGGGATTGAATCATTCAAGTTTGGTAACTCTAGATAAACCCTCTAACTCAGAAAAATGACATTGCTTAATAATGAATAAGATGCATCTGGAACAATGTGATGTGGCCACATTAGTGGTTCCATTAGTTTGGATGAGGAAAAGTAAAACCCTAAATCGTTCAAGAGGCACAGGAATACAATTTCTTGTGTTAGTCCTTTTTAGAACTTGCAGCTGAAAATGTTTTCCTAAGCAGGCAATACGAAGACTAGTTTGGGTATGAATAAGTACCATGGAGCCATATAACACACACAAATCATAACGAACCTCCTGGGGGTCAGAGAATATCATTATACAGTATTTTTATTCACATAAACGTATCACAGGATGGAATCAAATTTGTGAAATGCAATATGGGTTCAAAGTGTACACAATATAATTTTATAAGGACCAAATTAAAATACAGAACTTGCAAAATTTACAATATAACCAGGTTAAAGTGTACTAATATAATTTTAAATACAAAATGTTGACTTTCAAGTAGACTTTTCTGCACTATCCTGGACAAGATACAGTTGTTAGTCTAGAAGAAAATTTCTAAAATGCTTTCACATGTGATTTGGGCCCTGTCAACATTGGCTGTCCAAATCAAATTTAAAATGGGCGAGCCTGAACAAAATTAAACTGATTTGGGATAACACTGTTCTTGGCCTACTGCAGACAGAATCAGAGGCTGCATGTCTTGAACCTGTCTCTCTCCAACAGTAGGAACTCCAGGTCTGGCTCCTGTTAGCATACAACTCCTTATGCTGGATTAACTGCACACAAAGATCTGCAGGGGCATTATGATGCAACTCAACAACAAAATGCTCCAAAAATAACAAATATGGAATTCTCTCTCCTTCCCTTCTAAACTAAGTGTGTGTTGGGGGAGGTTGAAGAGGGAGGAGAAACAAGCTCCTATTCTGTCTACCACCGGGGGCTGGGCCCTACTACTGGGTCTAGCATCACAGGAATCGAGAGGTGTCTTCACTCAGAACTAACTACTCAGCATGACACGCTCTCTCTATAGTGCCACCTGTCAGCTAACAAAGAGAAAGAAAGTTTTTATGTTTGCGACATATCCATTTGTTTTACCATAGACAGAAACAACATCTAAAAACCTTAAGAATAAATTAAAAGGAGCATTCACAAACCTAAAAAAATCTAACTTTTTTTTAATAGGAGTCTAAGTGGCAAACTCTTTGTTAATTGATATTTGGAATATCAGAGAAGACATTTTAACAATGACTATCAATCTAATACAGTGACTTCTAGTAATTATTTCTTTACCCTGCACATATAATATTATAAAATAAGCCATGGACATACCATATTTTTGTGATTTTTCAGGTTCCCCCAAACTGATCATGTTCAATTTAATATTTATTTCAATTGTCAGTCAGATTTAAGTACTGTAACATGCTAAAACATTTTTTTTTAAAAATTGTTTGCAAAATGCTGGCATAGACAAGATAGAATTCTATATAAATTAATTTTCTAACTAATTTAAAACTTTGTGTATTCTAAATTAACAGTTCCAAATTGATCTCTTATTACTAATCTAGGTAATGAAAATAAAAATCTAACTCAAACTAAATAGATTTGTTCAGAAAGACTTAATTTGTAGTGTTACAACATGGAAAGGTCAACAAAAATTGATCTGAAGTTTTATCAGAAGCATTAATAATTGAATTGCAAATAGGAGTCTGCAGGGCCTAATTTGCTATTCTGATGGTTCGGAAGAAACTAAATTTACATGTAAATTATATTGAAATAATTATTTCTGTAGGTGCAAGTGGTTCATTTAGAACAAACAGACTTTATGTCTGATCAGACATCATCAATCAAGACCTAGGGAATCTTTATTTTTGTTTGAATTCAATATAGTTGATGTTATGAAAATATAACAAATGTATATAAATACAGATATTCAGTTTGCATTTCTATTCATTTTCTTAAAGAGAGAAATGAGAAAATACAAGTATTTTAATTGAAGACTAATAGATTAACAATTCTGGTTTTCTGCTTTTGATCAGGACCCTTGTTCTGCAGAAGTAATGTGTTTGGACTCTCACTTATATCAGTGTAATTCAGGAGTAACGCAGTGGAAGTCAAAGGAGTTATACTAGTGTAAAACTGGTGCATTAGGACAAGTCCTTTATGAAACATCTGGAAGAAGTATCAATAAGTTCATACGTAATGCTTTATAATCTTCAGTCTTTAAATAGTCACCAACTTGAAGTACAATTTCTATGGAATTGTAATATGACGTCCACAATAACAGCACATCAACTCCTTATCATTAATTCTATTACCATGAATATCAAATTAATGATTAACAGCTGGCCACTTATTAAGCAATATTTATTTTACTCTAACTCTTATTTGATGAGGCCAATCTTAAAATATTATCTGGAACTATACTCACAGGTCTGAAAATATGAATATCTTGAGTTCTAGATACTAAGTGGGAACTTTTTGCAATACAAGTAGCTGTCTCCAGTTTATCTCCTGTTAACATCCATATCTGCAAAAGAATTTTAGAGTTAATTCAGTTGAACATTAAGACCTGTTCTCAAAAGCTGAATGATATTTGTATCTTCTTCAAATCTTCTCCTACTACTCTGCTGAACCTGATAACCAGGAAGGATGCATTGGCTACATATCTTTAAACCAAAGAAATTAATAGGCTCATTTTTACTATAATTGCACACGAAGGGTGAGATTACATGCTGTCCCTTTTAGGCACAGCACAGATTTTGCAGTTCAGGAGGAAAAGGAGGTGGGTGGGTTATGGAGGATTTAAACAACTTTTGCATCCTCCCAATCCTGGGCTGTTCCAAGAACTGGAGAGGCTCCTATGACCTAAGTTACAGCAGTGTCTTGGGGCTGCCCTATGGGCTAGAGCATCACTCAGAATCTCTAGCACACAGCATACTGTGGCCCTGCCCTCAACACACCCTTCCTGCCCTCCCCCTTCTATTAGTGCTTGCAAGGAGGCTTGGAAGGTAGCCTTATGTCTGTCATCCACAATTCCTGTGCAGAAAGACTGCTCCCTCCCCTCCAGACGTAAGCTGTTCTGGTCCTCTTGGTCTGGGCACTATACAGTTATATGGGAAGACACAGTTCCTGACCCAAGGAGCTTACAATTTTAAAGGCCAAAGTTAAAAAGTTTGGGAAAGGACAAGTAAAATGGATAGGTTTAGGATTGGCACAAATTTTGTTGGTTTTCTTTTGTTTATGTAGACAACCTATCCCCCACTGCTCCTCTACTTAGCCACTGTCAGTTATTCTTAAAATATAAACTATCCCCTTAATCATTGAAGGGAAAGGAGAGAAGGGGAGATGGGAGACACAAAAGAGGAAAAGTTGGCATGGCGAGTGAGTCAAAGAGACTGTGATGCAGAAAGGAGGGAGGAGACTGAAGCAAACAATCAGCAGAGAGTAAAGACTTTACATAGTTTTATTTCTGGCACCTAGGGGAAGGAAGGAAGTCTCTGGTGTAAAGGAGGGACTACTGTGGCCAGTGGACCCCTCCGGGGTATAGAGGGGAAGAGATGCCCCCTACTAGGACATGTTGGATTTGTGTGGTGACAAGGAACCCTGCCCACACCTTAGGCCCTGTCCTACTACTGCTCCAAGCTATCTGGCCATATGGTGTCTATAAGTCTGGCCTGCCTCCAGGAGGTGCTGCTCTTCCTTCAGACCACATTCCAACATCTGATGGAAAAAAATGAGAATGTGGATTAAAGATGTTTGCTGTGGTCATTGACTTCACAAAGGCATTTGATTTGGTTTGGAGGGAAGCATTATGGAAAGTACAAAAATCATATGGAATTCCAGATAGGATAATTGCAATTATAGAAGTTATGTATGAAGTTATGTATTATGACAATTACAGAAGTTATGTATGAAGATTTGTCACGTTATGTATGAAGATTTCTCCTTTGCCTTTTTGCTGAGACTTCATATGAATACTAATTAGTGCCAATTCAGTGGTTTTATGATATGAACACCTAAGTAACGTCGCTAACTCTTTTAGTACACATTCCACACAGGACAGTTTCATGGTAAAGATTGATAAGCGTCAATGACAAAATAATAATAGATAAATTCCTCTCTTTGCACAGGCTGCTGAAGAGGTGGATGCTTAAGGGGAATCAAATTTGTGGAGGGAAAGGGAGTTTGTGTGTTCTGCTTGCTGTTCATTGATATTTGTTTTTGTAATTTAAGTCAGGGACACCTAGAGTCTTAGGTAGGTGTCCTTTTTCATTCTGTATAAATCTAAATAAATAAATACAAAACTAAATAAATCAGTTTTGAAAAAATACACAATTAGAATACCATGTTAACTGTCTTTTGGTAGTATGCATTTAGTACCTTTATTCCAGCATTTCTTAGCATCTCCAGAGTTGGTCTAACATCAGCTTGTAGTTGATCCTCTACTCCAGTGAGGCAAAGCAATTCCATTTCTCTCTCCAAACTCTCCACAACAGCAGCCACCTTGAGGGCTCTATCATGTATGCTTAACTTTGCTTGGTTATATCGATTCTGTTCACACAAACACAAAACCCCAAGCCCCTTATTTTAGAGAGAGCTTGCTAACACTCGTAAAGAGAAAATAAATCTTCAGTTTGTCAGTATTTGTTGACAATGACTCATGATGTAACATATTTAAATTTATCTAAATATCTTAAACCCAAGAACTAACCATTAATCAACACATTTTACGTCAGTATATCAGTGCAAGTTTCCTTGCCTGATGCTTAGAGTGAATCATGAGAAGACTTTATAAAAAGCAGGCCTCATGACACTTAAGTAGTGATTGTCCTTGTTTTTCAGAACTAATAGATTTTTGTGCTACACTGAAACTCTAAAATTAATTTAATGAGGACCTCTGATGCTGTATAGCAGTAATCCAATAGTATAATAAACAAAACTAAACAGTATCCTGTGAAAGATTTTGGAATAGTTGCTAAGGAATGTCAAAAACTGATAGAATATCACAACACTTCTGTTTAAACACATCAATTATTACCGATATTTTAAATCAAAATTTGATCACATCATCTTAATAGAATACAAATAGTAGTATTCCTTATAAAGTGCTTTGCATTATTTGAGCTCAAGAGCTATGCCCAGAATACAGATTCCTCTCTATTTTCATACCTCAAAATCTTGGTACTGCTCTTCTGTTAATGACTTCTTGGCAACCACCAGAGTGCGCAATCCTTCTCGTGCCATGTTGCCACACTAGATAGACAAAAGTACAAAAGAAGAATGTAGGTAAAATAGCATGCTGTTCTGTACTACAGACCAACAATAGGGCATGTGGTACCTATCTTTACTGACAGGAATTACAGATTAACCAGCATCACTTTAATACTTGGAAATATATTGGAACAAATTATTAAACAATCAGTTTGTAAGCTTCTAGAGGATAACAGGATGATAAGTAATAGCCAACACAGATTTTTCAAGAAAAAAAAACATGCCAAACTAACCTCCTCTGATTAGGTTACTGGCCTAGGGGATCAGAGGAAGCAGAAGACATGATATATCTTGATTTTAATAAGCCTTCTGACACAGTCCAATATGGCACTCTAATTAATTAGTTAGGGAAATGTGGTCTAGATGAAATTACTATAAGGTCGGTGCACAACCGCTTGAAAAATCATACTCAAAGAATAGTTATCAGTGGTTCGCTGTCAAACTGGGAAGGTATATCTAAGAGTTAGAGGGGTTTTGTCATGGGTGAGATACTATTCATAATTTTCACTAATGACTTTGATAATGGAGTAGAGAGTATGGTTATAAAATTTGTGGATGATACCAAGCTGGAAGGGGTTGCAAGCACTTTGGAAGACAGGATTAGAATTCAAAAAGCACCTTGATTAATTGGAGAAGTGGTCTGAAATTAACAAAATGAAATTCAATAAAGGCCAGCGCAAAATACTATACTTAGGAAGGAAAAAGCAAAAGCACAAATACAAAATTAGGGAATAACTGGTGAGGCAGTAGTACTGCTGAAAAGGATCGGGGGATTGTAGTGGATCACAAACTGAGTCAACAATGTGACGCAGTTGCAAAAAAGTTGCATTAATATAATTCTGGGGTATATTAACAGGAGGTACTTATTCCACTCTATCTGCCATTGGTGAGGACTCAGTTGGAGTACTGTGTTCAGTTTTTTTGCACCACACTGTAAGTAAGATGTAGACAAGTTGGAGAGAGTCCAGAGAAAGCAAAAAAATTATAAAAAGTTTAGAAAATTTAATCCACGAGAAAAGGTAAAAATTGGGTATGTTTAATCTTGAGAAGAGAAGATGGAGGAGGAGCTTGATGATAATCTTCAAATATGTTAAGGGCTATTATAAAGAGGAAGTTGATCAACTGTTTTACATGTCCACCAATGGTAGCACAAGGAGTAATTGGTTTAATCTGAAGCAAAGGAGATTTAGATTAGATAATAGGAAAACAATTCTCACTATAAGAAGAGTTAAGTACTGGAACAGATTACCAATGGAGGTTGTGGAATCCCAGTCAGTGGATGTTTTCAAGAAAAGACTAGACAACTGTCAGGTATACTAGACCCTGCCTCAGTGTGGGAGGCTGGAATTGATGACCTTTCAAGGTCCCCTCCAGCCCTACATTTCTGTGATCTCCAAAACAGCTAATTTGGTTTTCTAGTCCCTCCTAAATTAGTCTGGACACTAGGTAAAATGATCTCCAACTAGTATATGGAGAAAGGAAAATTCAACTAAATGTGAAGAGCTGATCGGAACCATCAATGCATGATCCTTACTTAGCAACAGGATCACCTGCTGCTACTGAGCCATATGAAGAGCTGAATGCTTCCAGAGTACTGCAGGCATAGGCACCTACTTCCTGGGTGCTTTGGGGCTGGAGCACCCACAGGGAAAAAATGGTGGGTGCTGAACACCCACTGGCAGCCCCCCATCTGCTCTCCCCCACAGCACCTCCTGCCCACTGGTGGGCCCCGCGGATCAGCGCTTCCCCCATCCTCCCCAAGCAGCTGTTTCGCAGTGTGCAGGAGGCTGCAGAGGAGAAGCGAGGATGAGATGTGCTTGGGAGAGCGGGCAGAACTGGGTGGGAAGAGGGAGGGTGGGAGTGGTGCTGGGGCAGGAAGAGGTGGGGCGAGGGTAAGGCCTTGGGGGAAGGGGTGGAGTGGGGGCAGGGCCTGGAGCAGAGCTGGGGGTCAAGCACCTCCCGGCACTTTGGAAAGCCAGTGCCTGTGACTGCAGAGAGACATGTGAAATTGGATAGAAGAAAGTACTGAAGAATATATTCTAAAGCACAATCTTGCTCTAGCAAGATGTACTATAGTAAATGGACTTATAGTTTCCCCCCATCTTTAACAGTCATTAATTTCTTCCCGTAGTTACTTATCTGGAATAGCTAGAGACTGAATCAGAAAAAAACCTTCACTTTGTTTCTCCTATATGACAACACAGTATGCTACTGTTAGTTAGGTTACTTGGATTCCTGCTAATCTTTTAAATAAGGAGACTTCCTTTTGACTGAAGTTTTAGAATTGGTTATACTAATCTTTTAGATGGTTAAAGCATATGCAATAGAGCCAAGCAATGACTGTCAAGGAAACTTCTTTGTAGCAAATGAATTTCTTGCTGATCAAAAGACTACACCCTAAAAGTAGTCTTAAAAAAAAAAAGCATAAAACAACTGTCTTAATGAAAAACAGGCCTGATGCTGCTTGTCTGGTGCAAAACACTTATTGACTGGACCTCATAATGTTAAATAAATTAAACAAGTATTTTACAATTAATTGTGTATCATTATCGCCAAAAGTAATTTTTATGACATTTTGCTAGGTCTTCAGGGAGTTTAATTTATTCATGTCCCTGATTAAATCAAACCACCCTGAAGCAGATATTGATTCATATTGCCAATACCATTATGAACATACATGGTGTGATCATTGTATTACCATATCGTCTGTATGCAGGGTCAGATTAGGATGATTACTGGTGCCTATTACAGCAACACAGTGGAAAATATTTAAGCAGTTTTGAAATGTAATCTGTGCAAATAAATATATATATGGAGCTTATATTACTATAAAATTATGTTTATACACACTTGGTTAAGCAAATTTATTTAATTTTGGCTACATCCATGAAGATATTTCAGGATTCCCAGCCAATTGTAACAGTAAAGAGACTAATAGGTGCTATATATAGAATACTTCTCAAAAGTATTTGTGTTTTATGTGTACATTTGTTTTGGAAGGGACATTCAACATAACAAATATATCCCTAGTCTTAGGTTGCTATGTTGTTCAGTAAAACTGTTACCTCTGCTTTCCTTTCTTGGTTATACAAAATTTGGAAACAATTGCAAATCCTTAAAACCTATTCATGATACACTTAATTGTATTTCACAATCCATTACTGCTTTGATTCAAGATTTCCATTTCTGAACTTATTCCAATAACATCTGTGGTAAAGAAGACATTGTGGTTTCTCCTTCTGTTCTTTGCAAATTTCAGCTACAAAATATTTTCCTATGACAAAATAAAGTACTCAGTCCCTTCTACTTAATTTTCTGCTCTGTTCTACTCAATTTTCATGATATTTCTTACCTCTTCTTCTAACCAGTCATTGTACTGTACAATGGTGGACATTGCGACATCTGCCCCTTTCATATAAAAGGTGATTTCCCCAGTAGATTCATCCTGCAATTTTAGAAAAACAGCAGAAAAAATATTTTGTCCACATTGTTTAATCAAAATGACCATAACTACAAAACAATCTTCTTATACTCTGATACAATAAATAAATTTGAAATAGCCAATAGCAGTGACCATCACCCTTTAACATATACATAGCACCTTTCATACAAGTTCTCAAAGCACTTTACAAAAAGGTCAGCAAGTTTTATTACCCAATTTAATTAATTTTATCCATAAAATGTGCACATCTTAGCCTTTTGGGGCATATTCACAACTAAAATCCACAAACTGATAGGGTAAACTGACTGCATCACATTTTATACATTGAGAGAAACTGAGGAAGAGAGGCAATGTCCCAAATTTTTAAAAAATGATCTATAATTTTGGGGGTCTCAGTTTTTGGGAGCCCAACTTTACATATCTAAGGTCTGATTTACAGAGGTGCTGAACACTTACAATTCCAAATGAAGTCAATGCACGATACAGGTGCTCGGCATTTTTGGAAATTAGTCCTTAAATAGCTAAAATTTGGTTGCTCTAAAAACGGAGGCAAAATTACAGGGGTCACTTTTGAATAGTGGACCTAAATGATTTGTCCAAGATCACAAAGTGCATCAGTGGCAGAGTTGAAAATAAAGCCTGGATTTCTTAACTCCTAGACTCTGTTCTAACTACTGGAAGGTTCTTCCTCTTTTGTGATATACAGCACAAATACATTTCTGTATTAAAGCTGACACCTTTCCCACAGATACATAAGTCTTCCCATTAAGATCATACGTAGGGCTGCTGATTTTAGGTTTTACTGCTAACACTGACAAAACACTCCCAATTAAAAAATAAAATAAAAAATAAAATTGGTGTTCATCCAATAAACACTGGAAAAACACTGGAAATGGTTATTTGTATCTAAAGGCTTATCTGCATGGAGCAGTAACATGGACCCCAGTAACAGGGGTGTGATTTATAAAACACACAAACATGCTGCACATTGACTGGCCTGTGTGGCCTGTGCTAGTGTGCACTAAAGGTTCCCTTGTGTGCTTAAACGTAGTGCTGTTTGAAACAGTACTATGTTAAAGTGCACCAAGGAATATTACGAAGAGATACTCAGGTATACTACCATAACGAGTAATGTATGAAACATACATTACTCATCATCACTTTTTCATACTATGAAAAAGTCCTGAATTTTGGACACCTATATAAAACTCACATGACTGGAGTACTGTCATGGATGGATTTAAGATGTTCAGGAAGGACAGGCAGGGCAGAAAAGGTGGGGGAGTTGCACTGTATGTAAGAGAGCACTATGACTGCTCAGAGCTCAAGAATGAAACTGCAGAAAAACCTGAGAGTCTCTGGATTAAGTTTAGAAGTCTGAGCAACAAGGGTGATGTCGTGGTGGGAGTCAACTATAGACCACCGGACCAGGGGGATGAGGAGAACGAGGCTTTCTTCCGGCAACTCGCAGAAGTTACTAGATCGTACGCTCTGGTTCTCATGGGAGACTTCAATCACCCTGATATCTTCTGGGAGAGCAATACAGCAGTGCACAGACAATCTAGGAAGTTTTTGGAAAATGTAGGGGACAATTTCCTGGTGCAAGTGCTGGAGGAACCAACTAGGGGCAGAGCTCTGCTTGACCTGCTGCTCACAAACCAGGAAGAATTAGTAGGGGAAGCAAAAGTGGATGGGAACCTGAGAGGCAGTGACCATGAGATGGTCGAGTTCAGGATCCTGACACAAGAAAGAAAGGAAAGCATCAGAATATGGACCCTAGACTTCAGAAAAGCGGACTTTGACTCCCTCAGGGAACTGATGGGCAAGATCTCCTGGGAGAATAACATGAGGGGGGAAGGAGTCCAGGAGAGCTGGCTGTATTTTAAAGAATCCTTATTGAGGTTACAGGGACAAACCATCCGATGTGTAGAAAGAATAGTAAACACGGGAGGCGACCAGCTTGGCTTAACAGTGAAATCTTTGCTGATCTTAAATACAAAAAAGAAACTTACGAGAAGTGGAAGATTGGACAAATGACCAGGGATGAGTATAAAAATATTGCTCGGGCATGCAGGAGTGAAATCAGGAAGGCCAAATCACACCTGGAGTTGCAGCTAGCAAGAGATGTTAAGAGTAACAAGAAGGGTTTCTTCAGGTATGTTAGCAACAAGAAGGTGGTCAAGGAAAGTGTGGGCCCCTTACTGAATGAGGGAGGCAACCTAGTGACAGAGGATATGGAAAAAGCTAATGTACTCAATGCTTTTTTTGCCTTTGTCTTCACGAACAAGGTCAGCTCCCAGACTGCTGCACTGGGCAGCACAGCATGGGGAGGAGGTGACCAGCCCTCTGTGGAGAAAGAAGTGTGGTTCGGGACTATTTAGAAAAGCTGGACGTGCACAAGTCCATGGGGCCGGATGCGTTGCATCCGAGAGTGATAAAGGAGTTGGCGGATGCGATTGCAGAGCCATTGGCCATTATCTTTGAAAACTCATGGCGATCCGGGGAAGTCCCGGACGACTGAAAAAGGCTAATGTAGTGCCCATCTTTAAAAAAGGGAAGGAGGAGGATCCTGGGAACTACAGGCCAGTCAGCCTCACCTCAGTCCCTGGAAAAATCATGGAGCAGGTCCTCAAGGAATCAATTCTGAAGCACTTAGAGGAGAGGAAAGTGATCAGGAACAGTCAGCATGGATTCACCAAGGGCAAGCCATGTCTGACTAATCTAATTGCCTTCTATGATGAGATAACTGGCTCTGTGGATGAAGGGAAAGTGGTGGACGTGTTGTTCCTTGACTTTAGCAAAGCTTTTGACACGGTCTCCCACAGCATTCTTGCCAGCAAGTTAAAGAAGTATGGGCTGGATGAATGGACTATAAGGTGGATAGAAAGCTGGCTAGATTGTCGGGCTCAACGGGTAGTGATCAATGGGTCCATGTCTAGTTGGCAGCTGGTATCAAGTGGAGTGCCCCAAAGGTCGGTCCTGGGGCCGGTTTTGTTCAATATCTTCATAAATGATCTGGAGGATGGTGTGGATTGCACCCTCAGCAAGTTTGCAGATGACACTAAACTGGGAGGAGAGGTAAATACGCTGGAGGGTAGGGATAGGATACAGAGGGACCTAGACAAATTAGAGGATTGGGCCAAAAGAAATATGATGAGGTTCAACAAGGACAAGTGCAGAGTCCTGCACTTAGGACGGAAGAATCCAATGCACCGCTACAGACTAAGGACCAAATGGCTAGGCAGCAGTTCTGCAGAAAAGGACCTAGGGGCTACAGTGGATGAGAACCTGGATATGAGTCAACAGTGTGCCCTTGTTGCCAAGAAGGCCAATGCCATTTTGGGATGTATAAGTAGGGGCATTGTCAGCAGATCGAGGGATGTGATCGTTCCCCTCTATTCGACACTGGTGAGGCCTCATCTGGAGTACTGTGTCTAGTTTTGGGCCCCGCACTACAAGAAGGATGTGGAAAAATTGGAAAGAGTCTAGCGGAGGGCAACAAAAATGATTAGGGGACTGGAACACATAAGTTATGAGGAGAGGCTGAGGGAACTGGGGATGTTTAGTCTACGGAAGAGAAGAATGAGGGGGGATTTGATAGCTGCTTTCAACTACCTGAAAGGGGGTTCCAAAGAGGATGGCTCTAGACTGTTCTCAGTGGTAGCAGATGACAGAACAAGGAGTAATGGTCTCAGGTTGCAGTGGGGGAAATTTAGGTTGGATATTAGGAAAAAATTTTTCACTAGGAGGGTGGTGAAACACTGGAATGCGTTACCTAGGGAGGTGGTGGAATCTCTTTCCTTAAAAGTTTTTAAGGTCAGGCTTGACCTACCTGGGATGATTTAATTGGGGATCGGTCCTGCTTTGAGCAGGGGTTGGACTAGATGACCTCCTGAGGTCCCTTCCAACCCTGATATTCTATGATTCTATGAAACTCCAATACTGCTAAAAATTAATGAAGCCCTAAAGAAAAGAAAAACCAGAAGCCCTAATTATACATCATTATTTGTATAGTATAAAATGTAGGCTAGGTGATTTGAAAATGGAAAGAGGACAATATTCCCATCCAGAAATGCTTACAATCCAGTTAGACAATAGAAATAGGAAAGCTGGAGATATTGTATACTTCTTTAAGAAGTTGCATTATATTTTAATGAAACATAATTTGATACAATGATATAGTAATACAAAGTCACATAATATTGCTCAAATCGTTATTCCACAATTTACAAATCACTTTCTTAATAAAGTCTAAAGATATTTTTGTGCAGATGCACTTCCCCAGAAGTGACTGGTAATATAATTACCAATTAAACTTTATGACCATAAAATATTGCTAAACTTTTTGTAAAATACACTTTATTTTACAACCAAGTTCTGAAAATCAAAAACAGACAACAGAATTGCCAGCTTCTTGAGGTCAGTCCTTTTGTTAAAGTATTTCCACCTACATTTTACAAAAACAATCCTAATTCAATTTATTCTTCCTTGTATTATTATGGAGTATTTTTGGCTGCTGTGGTTGAGGTTGTTTCAACATTTCCCTTAGGAACCTCTATTTCTAGCACTTTGGTCTGGATCCACAAAGGGACCTAGGTATTGCAATGCTGAGTGCTGCAATGCCTACCTTTTAGGTGCCTAGAAAAATCACAGGAACAACACTGCAATCCACAACACCTGAAAATGGAACAGCTTCAACAGGAGAGACTGAAGGAGTCCTACATCAGAATATCCCATAGCTCACTTGTTAGACCATTCTCCTGAAGAACAGGAAACCCCTGTTCACATCATTTGTTCCCCTCAGGCAGAGGGGAACTGAAACTGAATCTTCCATATCCCAGGCAATTGCTCTAACCACTGGGCTACAAGTTATAAGGTAGGCACCACCAGCCAGATTTTGAGTAAGACCTACTCTAGTAGGCGGCCTCTGAGCAAGCCTACCTGATTGGACCCTGTACATAAGATAGGCGGGTGAATGCCCATCTTCCCCTGGTTTGTGGACCACTCTGGGGAGTAGGAAAGAGATAAATGTCTAGAGTGGGGCAGCAGTGTGCATGCCCAGATGTAAAAATATTAGGTGTTTAGAGATTTTGTACCCTGAAAACTTAGGTACCTACAGAGTTAGGAGTTATAAGGATCACAGTGAAGACTAAAACTAGGACATGTGTGGCTAAACCTCAGACTTAGGGAATGTTTACACTGCAGTTAGGCACATGGTTGGCCTGTGCCAGCTGACTCGGGCTTGTGGGGTTCAAGCTTAGGGGCCTGTTTAACTGCAGTGTAGACTTCTGGGCTTGGAATGGAGCCAGGCTCTGCGACCCTGTGAGATGGGAGGGTCCCAGAGCTTGGGCTGCACCCGAGCCTGTAAATCTACATTGCAATTAAAGAACCCCACAGCCTGAACCCTGGGAGACTGAGTCAGCTGGCACAGGCCAGCCCTGGGTTTTTAATTGCAGTGTAGACATACCCTTCGGCACCTAAGAACCTTTGTGGATCTGCGCCCTTGTGTCTCAGCCACTGTCAGTCACTAACTTGCCCCTGTATATTAAAGTACATTTGGTACTTGAATATTACTCTTAAGTCTTGGAACTTTAACAGAACTATAATAGGTACAATGGGGAAATTAAAACTGGAGTTTTAGGTTGTGATTGTGGAAGCTGCTCTATACATGAAGTATTGAAGTCAGTTTGGCCCCATGTTGTTGGAGAGTTCCACCTAAATGGAGCACCTTGCAGCAGAGACTTAGTCTTAAGTCTTAATTTTTTACAGTATCTTGTTGAATATTTTGTTGACAAACGAGTGTTATTTACAAACCTTCCAAGTTTTATGTTTGAAACGTTTGAAAAATATGTAAACTATCCATACTTTGAAATGTTATATTGAGTAAACAGCTACACTGTAAAAAAAAAAAAAAAGCTCTTAGTAACAACAAACAATTTAAAGAATATTTAAAACATTTACCCGGACTATGATTCCCATGCGTTTGCTCTCAGATGTGAAGGGGAAAACTTGCAGAATATAATATGTCAGAATCTGTCCTCCTGGAGTCTTCAGTTGCATTGAGGTCAGATCCCTGTTAACCAGAGTAAGACCAACACTCTCTGTCCATTGTACCAGAGCTACCTAAAGAAAAGCATGTTGAAGTGTTAAAGGTCAATTATACCCTTGTGTAAACTACACTGAAGCCAAACAACTGACTTCAGCTTAAAGGTCAAGACTCTTCCTAAGCCACTAAGAAAAACAAACCTCATGTACAGTGGAAGAGAATTTAAACATGGAAATATTTTTGTATAAGATGAAAATATAACAATAAGGGTACATGTATTTTTATAAACTCACTATAAAGCACATAAACAGGTTTATTTGGGTTTATTTCTCACGCACAGAAAGTTATTTACTGAAGAGAGGTTGTACCATCATTAGAGTGTACCGTGCAGAAATATTTTCCTGTAACAGTTCTAGTACTAAAATGGGTTGTTTTTTCTAAAGGAATGTGTTCATTTAGAGTTAACAGAGGACATATCAAAGGGTGTATGCAAAACATAATACAATAATAAATCTGCTTTCTACAATGTTCATAAAAACATTAATAAAAAACCAATGAATACAAAGTAATGGGAGTAATTCAGCGTTAAGCATTTTTTGTAACTTTGTAGTTTCATAGATGTTTACTTATTACAATTTTTAAACAGACAACAAAAAGCTTGTAACTTGTAACTTAATGTTTTTCAGCATACTGTAGTCACTTAAACGTATAAGCTGATTACTTTTCTTATAAAATGTACTATATCAGGGTTTCTGCCTAGTAAACCACATATGAAACAACCCTTTACAAATCTAGATCAACCAAAATTGCTTAGAGAAGTAGTCTGTTTTCCTTAGTGTGGTGATGGGGGGGGACTACTGCATTGTACAAATTTCATAAGCACTGGCTAAAATTAATTCCATTGCATCTTAAATACACACCCTAGGGAACTGCAAAAGAATTATGGAGAACTTCATATTTTTCCTCTAATGAAGCAGCATTTTTGAAAAGTTGCTAAACTTAGTAGCATGCTACTTACCTTCTGTTTTGTGCACAATGTTCTTTAGATACTGCGGTACCCTATTTTTCAATAGCGTTATAATGACCATTGGAATTATTTAGCAAAAAATGGTTAAATTAGGAAACCTGCTTTATCACTCTTTGATACACAAAAACCATTCCATAGTCTTTTACTGGGTAATATATGCAAATAGATTTATCCTCCAAAATTCTACTCCTCTGCCCTCTCCCCATTTATCAAACCTCACCAAGGGCTGGATTAGGTGTCTAATTACCTTTAAAAATCTAGCCCTAAGTTTTTAAGAATGATACTGACTATTGTGCTGAGGGCAACATAAGTGGGTCTTTGTACAGGGCCTCTGCATTGGAGTCAATTTCGTTCTCAAAAGTTAAACCTAAACTAGCATAAAGCAGTACTGAAATCTTCAGCTGGTGTCAATTGTCATAGCTCCATTGACTTCAGTGGAGTCATGACAATTGATGTCAGCTGAGAATCTGCCCCAAGGTGAGTAGATCACTTTATGTAGCCCCTTATGGGAAGTTAAATTAGAAGAAGGTGGCCTGAGTGCTCTAACAAACTAATACAGGATATTGTCAGTGCCTGTAAATTCACTGTAGCACCAATAAATGAAAATATTGAAAAGAGATCGTTACTGGAAGAGAATAAGAACATTTTAAAAACAACATTTTTAGTTCCAAAATCACAGTGAAAGTCTATTAAAGATTTTCTTCTACAATAAAACTACCACATAAGCTGCAAATGATCCAATACTCCCAAGGTTAATTTTCAATTTTCACAGTGAAAGGTTACCATTACATTCTGACCTGTAAATTGCATCTTTCTGCTAATACCCTATCATCTCATTTGTGTCCCTTTGCAGCTAGGACTTAAGCGTTCTATATTTGGTGACTCACATGTGTTTATTATTTAGTTCATGCTTGGCTTCACAGACCATTTGAGTTAGTAGTTTGTAACACAGTCATTTTAGATTATACCTGGGCTACAACTCTATGAAGTTTGTTCAGAATTGATCACTAGTGGTACTGTAATCTAGCTGGATAATAAGGCACAAGAGTCAACTGTGTGGTTGAAAGGCTTCAGTTTAAGACAATCATATTAACTTTACATTGGTACCAGCCAGTTAAAACATGTGTTTGACCAACAGGACCCTGACAGTATCGAGAATGATATTGTTAAGTCCTAGCTTCACATACCCAGAGTTCTCTAACATTCCTAAACTGATTCCCCAAATATTGTTCTGTGCATGCGAAAATAGGCTGTCCTCCTGCAAGATTTCTTCATGCCTGAACTTGGTACTAAAGGGCCAATTTCCATCAAAGGATGGCTTAACCTCACTCTTATCTTCCTGTTTGCTCCAACTCTGTACTTGGGTTTCAGTCATAGGCAGCTTGGGGGTCCTTGGGGAAAAAGTGTCAAGCTCTTTCTGAAGAGTTAAGGATTGCTGTACAAAATGACCAGCAAAAGTGTGGATTAGCTGCAAAAAGGGATTCAAAGCAGAGAAGAATGCTTATACAGGGAAAGAAATTTTACTAAATAGGACAGTGTGGGCAGCATAGTCACTAAAAAAACCAAAAACAAAAACCACACACCGCAGGCTACAAATTATTTTAATTAGAGTTAGTCTTAGTTGTATTATGTTTAACTTTACCATTTGAAGATTTTAACCTCTTTAATATGCTTGATTTTATACTTATATCATTATAAAGCTGAACTGCTCTTTTCTATTTAGTGTTAATCTGAGGTTTGGCACATCAAAGTTTTGGATCAGATAATTTTTTTCTTTAGAAAAAGTGGTAAGAATAAATATACTCTCTCTCAAGTTAAAAATGAATATAAATGTTAATAGTTCAACCTTAAAAGGACACAAACTCTCTACTTTTTAAATATAAAGCAGACACTTTATTCGCTTATGCTAAGATTTTTAAAAATAGGAGTCTAATCTTGGGCTCCTAAATTAATGTTTCTGTACCTAAATAAGTGGTCTGATTTTCAAACATGCTGAACACTTGCATTTGCTTTTGACGTCAATAGAAGCTGCTTGGTTTTCATGACTTTTAAAAATCAGGCCACTAAATTAATATCCTAACTTTAGGCTCCTATTTTTAAAAATTCGGGTGTTAGCATATGTTACAGATGTATATACATAGCATATTTAGCAAATATACATACTATATTTTGGCTAACAACTATGAGAATTTGGGGTTCTTATTTTGGGTACCACGGGGTTCCCATATTTTCTGTCATAGCAATAAGAACATATTAAAAGTGACGAAAAATAAAAACAAACAATATTTAAGTTACATTCCTTATTTCATATACTTTTGACTTTTAGGAAAATTAGATTTGAATGATATACTTGGTTTTACTTTTTCAACTAAACATTGGTTTAATGTATGTATTTTTGAAGGCAGAATACTTTTGGTTAAAAGACATTTCAGTGCTAAAAATATAATGACCAGCTGCAAAGTGGGGGGGAGGAGGGGGAGATATATAAAGAAGTATTAATAGTAGAATTGGCATGAATACCCAAACCGGGTATTTGTGCAAATACTACTTATGTGGTGAATACCAGTGGAGGGGCAAGAGGAAAGGCCTTACCAAAGTATCCCCTTTCTTTGGGGCAGGTGGACTCTGTTGCCACTCTTCGAGTAATAAAATGCATATTTTATAACACAGCTATCTTAACTCTAACCTAAAATAAATACTATTCTTTCATCAATCTCAAAATATAAATAGCCTTTTGAAAAAGAAATAAAATGTGTATATGTACACACAGTTGTCACACTGATCAGCCTGAAAAACTCAACCTACATAATTTTATTATTAATCACTAATGTTCTATGTTTTCCCCACTAAACTTCATCTGTAACTTTATTCTTAGGAAACAGCAGTAACAAATTATTTACTGCAAAATTATGCATGTCAATTAATACAGATATTAACTGATAATATTTCGTATTTAACAAGTTAAGAAAGATACTTTAAAAAAACTCCCAAGCCTCAAGTCAACAATGTTATTAGTCAGAGTTAAGGTTGATGTTTTAGATGAAATATGCATTGTTCAAGATATGCAGGAGAATGAAACAGACCCAACAGTGGATTTTTAAGTGCAAAGCCTAGCCATTTGGGTAGGAGGAAGAGTCAGAGAAGCCTCATCTCTTTTCCTGTCTCATCTTCACAGAGGCACAATCTTCATATAAATTCCAGGAAGAAGAGGTAGGAGGAAGGCTTCAGAGTAACTGAGCCTGTCTTTCCCTTCACCTCTCATGAGCTCAGGAGTTGCCTGTTCCTCAGCTGCCTAGCCAAACACCCCCTACCTGCTGAGACTGGGGACACAGCGGCATTCCTTTATAACCTGATCAGAATAATGCATTTGTTTGTTAGTTCTGGGGGTTGCATAGGAGTTCTGTTCTTAACTATTCCGCTCCACATTTTTAAGTGATTAGTTTTGATTAATGATGTGATATTTAACTTGTGCGTATGCAGTTTTTTTTTTGTTTTTTTTTTAAAAGGACGTTGTCACACTACCAACCCCTAAGACTCCTTTGTACCACTCCAGCAATGTAGAGTAGCTGGAAATGCAGTATTTCGGTACAGTCGGTCAGAAATCCAAGTTTCCATTTTGCGGGAAAATCTGACATTTTGAATTTTCCTTTAGTCCTGAACTGGGAGAAAAAGTCAGTATTTTAAAATTTACTGCAGAATGGAAATGGCTAAATATTTCATTTTGGAAACATCAAAATAACTATCCAAATTTTTTGTTTTGATAATGTCAAAACATTAAACTATAAAATACATATACAATAAAACATTAAAATAAATTAAAAGTTAAAGAAATAAATCAAAAGTCAGAACAAAAAAAGTCTAAATGAAATATTCCATTTTGATTCAAATTTCAAAAATTTTCTGCTGGAAATTTTATTCAAATTGACACATTCCTATGAAATGTTTTGATTTTGAGAAAGTAGCATTATCCAACAGAAAATTGTTATACTGAATTTTTTTCAGTCAGTTCTCATTTCTGGATACCTGGATATCCCGCTGATGTATCCAGTTCTAGACAACCCTCCCGCTGCCACACTTGGCATAGGGAACATAACCAAGGAAGGGGGATATCTGGAGCACTGCTGTGTTTTGGAGTTCTCCAATTGCTAGAATGGCCCACAGCGGCTGTTACAGCTTGGTGCAAGGTAGGGTATATCTACATTTTGAACTGGGGATGTAATTTCCAGTTTGAGGAGACGTACTTGCATTAGCTGTGATCTAGCTACTGTGCTAAAAGTAAGCGTAGCCACAGCAGCATGAGGGACTAGCTGCCCCGAGTACACACCCATCAGAGACCCTAGGATGTATTCAGGGCAGCTAGACCCTCTCATAGCTCCTGTCACAGAAGCTATACTCTATTTTTAGTGCTAGCACAGGTATGTTGCCTTGAGCTGGGAATCATACCCCCAGCTTGAAGTGTATACATACTCAAAGAGATATCCTAAGGTTGCTATTACTTGCTTTAAGCATTGAATCAGACCAAGCAACCCCAGGACTGAGGGCATAAAGATGGCATGTAGCTATCTCCCCCCCTCTTGGTTGTCTCCCTTCTTCTCCCCACTCCCTTTTGGCTCTGCACTGTGAAACACATGGTTGGATACAAGGATATAGCCCACTGCTTTGGGTTTTGCAACCGATTATATCTAGATGGCTTTCTATAGCACATAGTTAGATAGCTTGGGTAAATTGAGATAAAGTTGACCTATGCATGTAACCTTTTGGATGGTGATCTGAATCAAACATATCCAATACTGTATAAAGTGTGCAGTATATCTCAGATTTAAACTGTTGCCTCATCTTGGCAAAGAGAAAATGATAATATGCTTTTTATGAAACCATGTTCAAATACCTCTTCGGACAGAGGCATGTAACTACTCTAAATCTTTCAGAAAATATTTGCTCAGTGTACTTTATAGCCCATGAACCAAACTCCACTTTCAGTTTAATCACTATAAATTGTGAATAACTTCACTGCAGCCAACAGAGTTACTTTTAATCTACACAAAATCAACCTGATGTACAAAGGATACACAGGATATGTACACACCATTTTAAAATTAAGACTATTCTTTGAGAATATATGGAGGTGGAGGAGAATTTTTTCACTATTGCTCTCCTACTGAGTGTTTCCAAGCGTTCAAGTTATTTTCTGTAAAGATTTGGGGGAATTCTCCCCACCTGTTCAGCAACAGTTCAAATGATTCCAATTTGCAGTGAAAAATACTCAGTGACTGCATTCCTTTGTTTATATTTACACATGATGATTTAGTGATGGACATTTGTATTTTATGATTTTTAATTAGGAACATTCATGGTTAAATATAATCAAATTATTAACTTAAAACGACAATCTGATCATCTGGGAAAACACCAGTCAATATTCAAGATAGGGCATGGAGTAGTTATTCTTTGCGGGTCTCGAAGGTCATAGAAGTGATGGTTTTATGCTACTGAATAATTTGCTCTTCACAAATACATTGACAAAACAACACAATTAGTTTTGCTTCAATAAGCACACACACAAAAATGAATTAAACAATACAACATGTCACATATTTTACAGCTTTACTTTTGTAAACACAAAAGCTGCTTCACTACGGGCATATCATTTTCCTTTTCAAATAGTCAGCTTTGTATCCTTGTAATTAATTTTAGCAACTTTGTGGTCTCTTGCACATTAACATTTGAATGAGATGACTAACCATATCTTAATGTAACATTTAAATATTCCAAATGTTGGAATTAAATGTTTGGGAGTATAACAATGCAGGAAAAAGCATAACCAATAAATAGCTAGTAGATGAGGGTAAGCAGTCATTAAAAATCATGACATATCAATCTTTCTTGACCAAAGGAGGCCAAAGGTCTTGAAAGGCTCCTGTTCATAGCATGCTTCTGAATTACTTGGGTCTGTGACCTTTGTACTTTATTGCTCTACCTACTTAGTTTATATCCTTTTATGATTGTTCATTACATTAGATTAGCACTGGCTTTCCACAAGTGATGTGGACATACACTTATGACAGTTGAGCAAGAGTTGTTTTAGATTTTGTCAATGGCTTTCCCAGTGTGCACACATTGTTTGCTACGCTGTAGCTATAGAGGACAGAAGTGACAGACAAATGAAACTTTCCACTTTCAGGGAAAATGAAATATTGATCACTTATCATAAGAAACAATGAGCCTTGTATAAGTAGGGTTCACATTAAGAATACAAAATCAGTTACTTATCTCAGGCTACTCTAACACAATGACTACATATTTTATGGTGAATGTATCTACTCCTAAATGTGCATTTCTGTCATGATACCATATATAAATGGGATTGTGAAGAATTTCAAATGAATTCTTCATGCCAACTCATTAACTCTGTAATTTGTTTTCATTAGCCTATTTAAATGTTTCCTGTGTTTTCCCACATGGAAGAAGAGTTTACAGTTAAACTGTCTATAATTTTTCATGTAATGTCTCTTACGAAAATGACAAACACTAGATTATATATAAGACAGAAGGCCACCAATAAAATAATCTCTTCAACAGAATACAATCACTCCAGATCCATAAGCAAAATCTAAGAGAGCAGACTTGTAATACTGAGGAAGTACAATGTATAAAGCTGGTTAAGTCTATTAAATGATAATGTTCTTTATTAACAAAATATGTTGTGATAGGTCAATGTTGAGGTTAAACAGAAAACATCAATTGAATCATTTCCCAAAATAAAGCTCCAGGGTGCAATATTCAGAGCACTTTATTCAATAAAAAATACTTTTAAAATGGTACTTTGGTGATTGGGAAACATTGGCATCATCTGTCAACCTAACTGCAGGAAAGTTCAATAAGCTAAATAATGAACCATTTACATTATTTTCCTTAGGCTCCAGTGATTTGCAAACATTGCATCAATAGAGCTCTTTAAAAAATTATGATAAAGACCTCCCAGTCTTTCACTTTCAGCTTTTTTTTTTTGGTCATCTTGCAATGTTTACATTATTTAAATGTTTTTGTGGCTTCATATTGATATTTTACCCAATAGCAATATCCTATTAAATTAAAAGATATGTGTTTGATGTACTAATTTTACTAGTTTCAAAGAGAGGCAAATTAATTTTAAAAGATTAAAAAAACCACTTAGGGCTGTATCTTCAAAAGACGGTCGGTGAGTGATTTTGCTTCATTAGTTTGTAGTTTGAATTCTCAAGTTTGGGTGATTGACTACACGGCCCTCCTAAGATGTACAACTGCCTCCTCTCCCTTAAAACCAGCCTACACCACGCTCCCCCTTCCAGCCTCACATTGCCTTCCACTACTTTCCTTCTTCCTATCCCCTTCAAACTGTGAAGTCCCATTCCCATGTGAAGCAACTCACTCACACTCAACCAGCCAGTTATTTTGATCCAGTTCTCCCTCAACTGGAAAATCTCTCTTCCTGCTCCTCCATCAGCTTCCAGTCCTGTTCCTGAGCCACCTGGCCCAGCATCAACACTTCCCTGTGACCACATTCCCTGCTGCTCCTCTGCACCATATCCATAACACAGGGCCTGCTTCTTCTACCCTCTAAGCCCAGCATCAAGCTGATAAGCTCCTGATTTCCTTTCGATCCTCCATCTATAATCTACCATTTGTCTTTTCAGCACCCACCAAACTGCTCTTCCTCTCTGCTATGTCAAATTTCTACCTAACTTCAGAAGTCAAGCCCTTTCATGTTATCCTCAAATTCTTACACTTGCCCCCATCCTCTAGACAAAAGTGGAGCTGTGCTCTTCTACAGCAGTTTTTTCAGGCTCCACACACAACTTCCACATGGGCACAATTTGCAAAGGGTTACTACCTGGATTTCTGTTCCTCTGATTTAGGTCATTCTTTGTTTCCAGGGTCAAAGGAGCATTACATCCTTAGTCATCTGCTCTTTATATTTATTTTCTTATCTAAAAAAAATCCATTTTTATTATGTTTTACAGTATCTTTCTGCCTCAGTGTATTGAGGTATTTTGTAGCCCAGAATATGATCTAACAATCAATGTTCAAATATGGTAACACAGATTATATGTTTCTAATAAATTCCAAACATGACTGGTATGCATAAGCACAATTTCTGCTTATCTCCATTTATCGAGATCACATACATTACGTAAACCCATAGAAATGCCTACAACTGATTGTGGATCATTGATATTGGGAATATTGATTATATACCCAAAGCATGATGTCTGAAATCCTACCTTGATTTTAATCTTAAGGAAAGGGATGAATGCCTTAGCCAGTTATCCATATGGGTTCACTTTACAGTTCCTAGATCCTATGGACAGTGATTATAGCATATGAAATACCCACAAGCCTTGCTAGTGGGCTCTATATGAAACACTTGACAGCAAATATAACGGGGACCAAGTTTCCTAGAAATACAATTTGTAATTTGTTTTTACATTGAAAAAGTGTGGCTTTAGCAGCTAGGATAGTGCTGGTATTTTATATGATGAAATATTTAATATTTATGTAACACTTAAAGCAAGCACAGTAAAATATCTATCCCAGCCTCTAGGCACTATTAACACTTCTTTAAACATACAAATCATATTTGATTCCTCACGTTTGCTTATGGAAATCCAAATTAGGATCAGAAATATGCTACTTTGTATTTTTCTTCCTCAGAAAGGGTACAACTAATATATTTCTAACTGTCATTCTATAGGTCACTTTATTTCTATGGAATTTTGAATTCCGAGCCTTGTGCTATTCCCATGAATATATACTTCCTTGAAGAATTTTATCAGCTAATATGGATAATACATTTAGGCCCTGATTCAAGAACACATCCCTATTCAGTGCAGCACTTAAGCATGTATTTAACTTTGATCAAATGCAGAGTACCAATGACATCAATGGGACTTGTGCTTAAGACTTAATTGATTTAAATGGAATTTTATTACATGCTTAAAGTTAAGCATGTGCTTATGTCCCTTCCTGAATTTGAGCTTTAATTTGTGCTGAACATTGTAAAACTTTGGCTAAATCCAAGGCTTTCGAGTTGTCTACTGTTGCTTCAACTAAATGTCCTCTATACATAGATTTTTTTTAAAGCCATTTGTGCACCAAGAGCAATGTCACCCACTGCTCCACCCATGTTTGTAAGGGGGAATCTGTTTTTTTGTCACTGAGAGTCTAGATTTGTATCCCGTTAGAATAGGAGTTCTCAAACTGGGGGTTGGGACCCCTCAGGTGGTCGGGACCCCTCAGGTGGTCGTGAGGTTATTACATGGGGGGTTGAGAGTGGTCAGCCTTCACCCTAAACCCCGCTTTGCCTCCAGCATTTATAATGATATTAAATATATAAAAAAGTGTTTTTAATTTATAAGAGAGGGACACACTCAGAGGCTTAGTATGTGAAAGGGGTCACCAGTACAAAAGTTTGAGAACTGCTTTAGAATGTCTGTTGCATGACTATATTCTGGAGCAAGGTCCTGAAAACCAATTTACTTACCCAACTATTGATTTTACAAGTGCAGTACTTTCATATCCAACCCACAAAATTGATTTCAGAACTTGATTCAGTCAAACAGTTAAGACCACCTCTAAATACAAAATATCACACCTTTTCTCCATCAAATCAGCATATTAATTTCTTTCCTCCATGTGTTTGTAATAATCAACTTTTTTCGTGGAGAACTCCTCCCCCCCAAAAATACTAATTCACTCAAAATTCTGTTCTTTTGTTATATAACTTTTTTTTTAGAAACTCAGCGTTACTTACAAACTAAAACATTTTAACATGGCATACTAACCTCATCAGGACTAGAAGCCTGGTAAGTTCGATTTTCATCACTGAAGTTCTGATCCACTTCTGCATATTCTGTTTCTCCAGTCACTCCAGCATGGGATTCATACACTGGAGTCACATTATGACACAAAGCGATAGCTTTCACTGCTTCATGTATCCGACTGCTGACAGTCTTGCGGACCTTGGGTGCTGAAGACTGCACTTTTCTGGAAGGTGTCGAGCTGGTACTGTTTCCACTCGATTGGGAATGCATCTTTAAAACATAAAAAACAAACATCCAAGACAATGAATAATGAATAAATCCAACAAAAGAAAGAAACTAGATGGATATCAATATACACCTGAAAAGTCACCCCTTGAAAACAACTGTGTGAAGGAACTGGTTTCAATCTACTTGTGAGTTCTATGCTTGTGATCAAACCACCATTCCAATAGTTGGCAGCTTTTGGCTTTGAAGAGACCCAGGAATATGCAAGTGGTGTTGCATCTCAATGCTGATCTATACTGGCAGAGCAATGTGCATATGCAGACACATCAACCTACTATGCCTGTCTCTTTCCAGACCTATCACTCTCTTACTTTTTATGCATTTTAGTTTGAGTCTACATGCATTAGCAGATTACTGAAAAATGCATTTGCTCTTCCATCATCTGATAATGTATTATAATTATTCTATTATAGTTTTACAGGTCACCTTTCACAGGACTTTAAAATACCCATTCAGTCAACAAACAAAGTTAAAGCAGGTACCTAATGAAAAGGGATACTTAAAACAGCTTTTGCTTTGATCCCTGATACTGTGGGCCATAGAGCTCCTACTGTGGGCCACAGAGCTCTCCTCTCCTCCTGTAAATCCCTCCTTTTCCTCTGTATTTCTTCCTTATCCCATTTCTCTCCCATGCATGTTGTTTTCTCTCTTACAATTCAGTCTTTTTGTGATCAGTTAAGAGTATAAATTCCTTAGGACAGGGACTACGGCCAAGATTTTGAAAAGTGTCTAGTGTTAGTGTGTGCATCAAGTTTTAGGTGCCCAACTAGAAACATTTAAAAGGAGCCTGCTTTTCAGAGGGTGGATGCTCAGGACTTTCTGAAAATGAGGCCCCTTTAACACATATCTAGTTGGACACCCCAAAACTGAGACACCTACAAATCACTAGTTATTTTTGAAAATCTTGGCCCATGTCAATGTATTAGTCTCTAAAGCACAATACACACCTCTGGAATTATATAGAAATTACTGATTTTACCTATTAATGAGACACATTTCTATATGAATTAATCTAGTTCATGTAACAGTTGCTTTTACTTCAGCATGAACATTTTCCTGACTTGGGCAGGACACAAAAATCTAACAATGTAAAAGCTACCCATTTGGCAGGTAGCAAAGAGAATAAGAATATCCACTTCATTTTAAAATCATGTTGCTGTTACAGTAACCACCAATTTAGAACCATATTTTATGTCATGCTCCAGCCATGCTCAGCTGAACCTGACTGCATTTATATCTGAGGTGAAAGAGATTATATTTGGTTATTAACCTACTTGGGAAGAGACCTTTTTGGTCAGGTTATAAAATGATAACCTCCCTTCATCTCACAAGTACTATTCAACACTTTTCAGTTCACTTCAGAGTTACTCAGAAATTCTCTTTAGAAACCAAGCCTTTTTTCTCTCCCGACTGCATGTACTGATCTGCTGAACCGTGAACATTCTGCCCATCAAATTACAGTGCTGTCTAATAAAGGGTTTAACTTTCTGCTCATCTGGCACTGTTTTTCAGCTACTGCTTTAAACCTCTGCATTTGCATTCTGCTAACACTGATGGCATTACAGCTGCAAATAAATTAAGCTGATTTACTCCTTCTGAATTATGTTATGTTTATTGATGCTTGTATAATTTAATTTCACACAAATTCCATTAAAGATTATGCCCTCTATCACAAAATGCTTCCAGTGGGGAAATATAATCAGGTTATAATAGATTTGTGTGTTGCATTACAGTGGACCTACTAGACTATTGTCATCTTAATAATAAAACAGAACACAAACAAGGGATAAAAATCAATGTCACATAAGAACCCGTGTCTGTCTAACTGGCAGCTTTTATTACCAGAGATTAAATTAAAAAAACCTCAATATATATTTCTTATTGAAACAACTGTTGAATAGTTTATTTTGTGTACAGGGGTTCCTTTATTTTCTGTTTGCAATAGTTGCTAGCAACATACAAAATAATTAAAACATTATTTAAATGTCATTAAGTTATTATACACAACACTGAACTACAAAAAGAAGTTCTAGAAAAATAGCAAAATTGCTTTCCACCAGCTAGTAACTGCTAACCTGGATTTGGAAAATCCTTGTCCACACTTTGAAAAATAAACACATTTTTCTTTTTCTTTTTCTTCTTTATTATTTCAGAGGTAAATGCCTCATAATTATAAATATTCAGTCTGTCACATAGCAGCAAATATTAAAAGTTTATTACAATGTAAAATTAATAAACTAATATTTTAGGTAAGCAAACATTTATGAAGCGTGCAGTTCTTTTTAATTAGAGATATTTTCCCCCCAAAGTGAATTTAGTGTTCACGAATAGACCTCTAGGTTAAAACTGTAGTTCAATCTCTACTTCCAGTCAGCCCTACGACTCTCTGCTGAGATTGACAACTGTAATTGTTTTGTTTTGGTTACTGTAGACACCTAACATGATCCACTAGGACTAAATTCTTTTTACATAAGCCACCTAACAGCCATCAGATGGCAATGACTTTCAGTCACTGTTATTTAGGTCTGAATTTGGACTGTTGATCTTGAGGAACAAAAGCTCTATATCCCATTTCCAATGTGTATTGTTCCATAATAAAGCTATTGTTTAACATAGATACCAGCTAAGTAAGCAGATATATTGATCAGGACATGCAGGAGAATAAAGATACAGTCAAGTGAATGGATTTAAAGCTGCAGTCCACAACTTTATTTGTTTTAATATTAAAGGGGGGTTGTGGTGCCTTTGTCCAGAAATTCTTCTTCAAGGTGACCCATGGAGAGGCTGGCACTTTGGGGAGCCTGTCCTAATATCCATGGGTTGGATAATGTTTGTTGCTGACTGTAAAATGGATGAGTTTGGTGACTTTTTTGGGGGTGAATAGCTGAGTGTTGTCCACTGTCTTGTAAATATTTGAAACAGACAGCTATGCCATCTTTGTGAGGAATGTTTGTATATAGGGAAGTGATATCCATGGTGGCAAGGATAGATTTGTGGTTTATTATAACAATCTGTAACCCACTAACGCCCATTTTTGTCCCATGGGAGGCAGAATTGTACTCCACTCTCTTTTATGCTTCCCTTAGCCCAATTTATGTGTGTGTTTTGGGCAAGTGGAGAAAGGAAAGGGAGGTGCTAGAGGCATGCCTATCTCAAACCAGCGATGATGTCAAAGGGCCACTTCACCTAGAATGATCCCTTTGATCTTGTATTTAGCTGTGATGCTCTGAATATCTTTACCAGACCTGAAGACAAGCTCTGTGTAGCTTGAAAGCTTGTCTCTCTCACCAACAGATGTTGGTCCAATAAAATATATTACCTCACCCACTTAGTCTCTCTAATATCCTGGGACTCACACGGCTACAACACTGCATATATTGACATTTATTAACCACTGTCTCCCCCTACCCCTCCCCTTTTAAATTTTTTTTTCAAGGTACTTTCATCTCTCTTATCCTTTCCAACCAGGCCTCCATGATGCTGTGAGCAAGGGGAAAAAAGACAAAACCAAATCCCACAACCACCACCAAAATTGTGCCAATCTTTTCCAGAGAAGGAAAAATCTCTTTCCTGATCCCAAAATGCAATCAAAGTTAGACCCACAGCAAGCCTAGAAAAACAGCTCTGAAAACAACAAAACTATAAGGCAAAGTGGGTAGAGCATCTTTCAACCATAAGGATGGTTGCTGCATACCCAGGAATGCTTAAACTTGGTGGGTGTTCTAGATACAGTGTTATCTTTAATTTGTGGTCAGTTTGCTGGATGGCTTTCTGTCTATGCTTCACCAGAGAAAAATACTGAATTTTCATCAATTAATAGTACTGGATAGAGGAAGAGTTAGCTTCCTAACAGATAGCGGGCTATGAGAGATGTTTGGAATCAGGCAGGAATTCCAAACCACATTACAGTATATTAATTTTAGGGAAGGCCAAATTGTTGCCTGAAACTAGGACCTTGAGGATGTCCCTTTAAGGGGGAAAAAATAATCTACAAATGGGAAAACTTTTACATCAATTTTTTAGCCCTAAAAAACATGGCAATGCCTCATCAACACTAAGAAAACCTGTCAATATAAAGGAAAATAAGTTATAAAATGAGATACCTGTGAATACGAATTGATAATGTGATTCTGAATTTCATCCATTGTGTCTGTCCCATAAGACACAGTACCCAGATGGAGGCGCTTAAATATCATCTCATTCTGGGTAAGTGTTCCTGTAATAAAAATATCAGAGTGATCAGAAAAAAGACAGAACTATGTAAGAGATTAGTTTGTACTATTTTGTTCCTTTGGGGGTGGAGTGCAACAGATTATGAAGGAGTATCCCAAGAGCCCTGAGGACTTTCCCATTTTGTTATTTTACAGATATCAGTAAGCCACTGACAGCTACTGTACTTGCTGACAAGGGGAACTGGAAAAGATCCCTCTGAAGCACATCAAGGCTATTACTTAATGGCCAAAAGGGTTATTGCTGAGCGAAGCAAGCTGAGGGTCAGAGTAAGCTATCAGTCTTTATCCCCAACTATTTGCACTGACTGCAGGAGACTACTACTGGGACTAGAAATAAAGCTCAGGTATGTCACAAAACAGCAGAGAGCACCATCAAAAGGCCACAAAACAAGCCAAGTTAGCCCTTTTTTGGGTAAATGAGTCACGAGGAATTACAATCAGTTCAGTTAATTTAAGAAATTTAGTGCAGAAAAAGCAGGGTTACTCATCCTGGAGGAGTCACCATATCAAACTTCAATTTGGAAGCAACACAACTGGATATTTGCCCCCACTGGACTGACAGAAATTATCTAGACCTGTGTCAAGCAGTGACATTTTCATCTCAAATGAAAGTGAAAGGTAGTCTTCAATATAATTTTTTTTTAAAAAAGTAAAAAGCAAAGGGGAAAGAACTAGGATGTGTGCTCAAAGGAGCTACTGCTGGGAAATAAATGGGGAATTATTCCACAATGAGTATTCTCAGTTTGTTTCCTTCTTACTTTCTCCCTCCATATAACAGTGTAGATTTACCAAAGTTGTTGCATGTTAACGTTGCTGATGCTTTTGCCTTGGGTCTACAATGATGTAGGGTAGAGGGCAAAAAAAAAAAAAAAAAAAAAAAAAATTCAATGCCAATATGTTAAAAGGGGGGGGGCAGCTATTGGAGGGAAGGCTAATTTTTACAAGATTGCATGGTTGTATTTAGAAATCAGCCTTAATGTTAAAAGTACTATAGCACTGTAGTGCCTAGAGAAGCATACAGAGATGCCTCATAAGAACTTTTCTAAAATTAAGAAGGGGTATAATGTCATGGTGTGGGGAAGGACTAATAATTTTCCAATGACCCAGAGAAATGGCCAGGAGAAATCCAACTATGTTGAGAAAGCAGTGAGACAAAACAGTCCACAAACTGGGAAAGATAGTGGTTTTTGGTGAAAGTCACCCAGTTGTGGAACTCCTGACCACAGAAAGTCAGGATGAATTCATGTCTTATCTCTTTGTAGAGCACAATGTCAAAGGCATATTTAAACAGGGCTTTATCTATAGAGGCAGCAGAATGCTAACTGCTGAGCTTTCCTTCTTCTATAGATACTGTACTGCCTTCCAAAAAAGACCCATGTATTAAAACTTCAAGAGAGAAACAGAGAAGATGGCCCTACCAGGAAAACATAGAAACCTTGGATATCTTGTATATGGCATCTAGATAACATTATGACTAGTGCTTTGAAAACACAAGTATATGTATGGGGAAAAAAATCACAGTGGAGTGCCTAAAAATTAGTCATTCCAGAGCAATTGCAGTACTCCAGTATCTTTCTAGTTCTAAATACCTTCATGGTAACAACATATTGCCATAACTTAAATGTACTTAAAATGGATTATGCTTAGAGATCTAGTTTTTAATATTATATTTTCTGTGACAATCTGAGCCACAAAAAAAAAAAGAAAAAAAAAGAACAGAAAAGATTGTCCAGTTAAAAAGTCTATGTATAAATAACACAGATAGAAGACATACAATCTTGAGGTATCTGCATCTTTAAAGGTCAATTGCAACACTTTGCATTTGGTCAAAGGGTAAAAAAAAAAAAAAAAAAAAAGGGATGTGTGTCAAACATGCTTCTTACTACATATTTCTAACACTATTCCATGATATGTATGAAGAAAGACTTTCTGGCAAATAGAATCAAAGTTGTCTAGAATAGGTCACTGGAAATTAACACTTTTTCCGAATTTGACGAATTTAGCCTGTAACCGGAGTAAGCCTGGAATTTCAGAATCAACATAAATTGTATGTTTTCAGAGACCACTTTACATCTGTAAGGAACTATAGGGTGTCAGTCATGGAGTGACACTTTATGTTCACCACTGACATCCTTGATTTTTAGAAAGCTCTAATTGAAGCGTGGGTGGTTCAGGGTTCCATGATGAAGCATAACAGGGGAGAGAGATCATCATGGGCTAGGTTCTTCTGTTAAGCTCATAGAAAGATCATATATCATCTGTTATCTAAGCCTTACTGAAAGTGAATAAAATAAACTACATTTTGAAAATATAGTCAGCCAAACTGGAATTAATCCAGTGTGCAGATATTCCCATTACATTCTCTTTTGCTCCTTGTGAGCATTTAAAGAGAGGCTCTAAGTTTCCTCTCTTATGAGGCTTGAAATATAAAAATATTTGTGTGTTAAAAGGTTAAGAATAATGCTTCTGAGGTTTATTTTAAAATCATTTTTGTGTATGATGGTAGATAACTAAAAATCCACAAATAATTTAAAAATACAGCAAGGAATGCTTCACACTAAGATTTATTCCTATTTGTAAATGCTTATTTTTGATATCCTGTCTTTGTCCCAGTATGACAGTGCAACACAGCAAGTCATAGGAAGAGAGTAAGTTAAAAGCATCAGACACACTATAATTAGTGTTTAGAAACTAGAACTTGTTTAGACAGTTAACATCCAGTTTATGCATCTGATATAGGGTACTTCCATTAGTGCTCTTCAGAGATATAGTCATGCTGTCACAGTCATAAATCTTCCTTCCCACTTATACACTGCAAGTCTACCACTCCTCTTGCCCGGTAATATATGAAAAATGAAATCTTATCTCAATTTTTGGGTACTTGTATAGTATAGTAACAATTAGATCATCATTCACTAAGATATTAAGAACATACACATTACACGCTGGGTATAGATTCCAAATAAATTGTAATTTTCTCTCAAAATTAACCAGAAAGGCACTCAGGCTCCCTTTTGCTTAAATATTACCCAGAACGATTGCATATATACAGTAAAGTTAAAGAAGAAAAAATTTTTAAAGGGTTATTTATGTGGAACGTGTCGATTTTTCACAGAATTTAGATACAATTAGTCAAAATTTATATGAGAAATAGAACATTTCCAGGTATAGCTAGAAAGCAGCACACAAAGAATGAAAACCTGAGGTAACCATTAAAAAAATAATTTGTAACTCACTTATCTGGTTGTCATATACAAACTGGTTTGCAAGGAAACTCTCAGTGACTTTAAGGCAAGTAAAGAGAATTTTTTTTTTTGCTCTCACGCTTTATAGGCAACATTTTATTAAATAAAAATACTTATTTTATATTTTCCCTTCAAAACATTCACAGTTACCAAGAGATCATCCTTTTTTGGTAACTTTATTGAATTTCAGAATTTATGCAATCATCTTATGCTTCAAGATATGAAAACTCCATTCTCTGACTTGCGTGTGGTGACTAAGCATGTGGGACTAAGATATTAGTTTCTGAAGAATTTAAATCTTCATTTTAAAAAGCTAACTTTCTTGATTTAATGGCTATAAAGATAAACTTCCAACAGTTAACTGATGCAGTGTTATCTTCCTGAATCTGTAGACAGACAATGCCAGTATCTTTCCAGTGCCCACATTGCTATGAGCAGCAGAGTATGCAGGCACTGGAATTAATTATAGTGGCAGGAGTGTTCCTCCATATTCCTTTCCCCCTGTCCCAGCCACCCATACCTTTCTCAGAAAACAAGATGGGAGGGAAGGGTAGATAAACAGAAACCTCTTGCCTTCCCCTTCCTCTCAGCAAGCAGAAGGCTTGTGGAGTAGAGCTCTGTACATCCTCTTACCTTGCAGCAATCAGCAGATGTGGTAGGTGGAGGGAAGGATGAAAGAGGTGAACTGAGTCCTAACACATAGAAGGACCAACAGTCCTGAGTCAATATTTGCACCTCTCACACTACTCATAGAAGGACTGCCATCTTCCCTTTTCTTTGATCATAATAGGAAAAACAATTTTTGGCAGATTACTTTTAGGTATCTTATATAAATTTTTAGTCTCTGTTCAGAAGTCTAATCCAGATGGAAGAGAATAAAAAGATGAAGAAATGATAGAGCTGCATGGATCTAATTTTACTGTGTCTGCTCCCAAGATCTAATATTTATGGCTCCACACTCAACTGTGGATTGTTGCAAATTCTAGCCATTGTGAAGAAAAACAGAAGAGAGTTTTTCGACTTTTCAAAAGAGAAAAACTTTATTTTTTGTCTTCCAAAAGAACTTCAGACACCTTCCTGTAAAGCACAGTTGACCACCTGAAGCTGAAAATAAGCCAAAAGTCCATCCCTTGTCAACATTACAAATTTGTTTCTAAGTTCTCCTGGTTGAATGATCACAGCACTGAACTGGGCAAAAAATATCTTGCTAGTCTCCTCAGAATATGATGCCAGTTAGTCATGTCATACTATTTCCTCAGCAGTAGTTCTCCAATAGTTATATTTTAGGCTTTAGTCTTCTAGCAGTAGATTAATAAGTCTTGCCAGACCTTTAGCTGTACACCTCTATGAACATTTTAAATATCTGTAGTTTGTGCTTCGAACAGAGTTAGTTCAGTGTTGTCAGTCTTCTTTCTATTCTGTCCCGCACGATGGATAATGGAGAAAACAGTGAAGATAAATTTACTGATAAGTTTAGTTTTAACAGCATTCTTTTACAAATGTGGTTTTATCTGATTTTCAGAATTTCCTTGGGGTGACTTGGTTAATCTCCACTTATTTCACAATTTTAAAAAATATAACTTGGCTAAGAATTGCTAATTTGAAAAGCTTGCAAACACAAGAGGAAATGCGAAGCTCTTTTCAAAGATATCCAAAGAGCATGGCAGCCATCATATGACCCACCATCAAAGTATATTCTTAACTTTGTTTTTGAATACAGTTACCACATAAGGAAAATATCTTGACAAAAAGTTAGTGTGTGATTCCTACAGAAAAATTTAGTATACTCTTTTTTGAAGCAAAGAGTTTTTGACTCCAATTGTATCATTAAACACAGAGCAAAGCAGGCAAAGAGCAAATTAATTTCTAAGGAAAAAGTCCTGCAGGCATCATTCTCTGGGTGGCAACAGATGTGATTCACAACAGAGCAGTGGAGAATTTTAAGAAGCAGATGCAGAGCTTTCTGATCAAATATTACTAGGTTGTAAGTTGGCCTAATACCAACATTCTAAAAGGCCACAATAAAACAACAAGTAAGTACTTGCAATATATAAGCATTAATAACTTTGCCGGGAGTTACAAAAGCATATAACCTTTCATACAATATCTGTACTTTGCTTGAAAGATATACTCATTTAAAAGATAAAGGGCCAGATCCTTAAGCTGCTGTAAATCTGCATAGCTCTTTGGAAGGTCCAGCTGACTATCTGGCCCAATATTTTCAATGGTGAATTTTTGTCAGCAGTAGATATACAAAGACAAACATTCTAAGAAGAAAACTGGGAAAAAAATATTGCCCCCCCCATTGGAGGGGAAGAGAAATAATAGAAAAAGCAAATAGGAAGCATTTATATGCAATACCTCCTCCCCTCTTCCCTGTACCTGTACACCTTTCATAAAAAACTATGTATGGCCTAACTCAGGGGAAAAAGAAAGGCACATGTGATGTAGTCAGATAATAGCCACTGAAAGGGGTATGTCTATTCTTTCCTGTGGAGTGAAGTCCGTGTTAATAACACGGTTTTGTTACTAGTGCTCAGAACAGTATTAACTAACTCCTCTGTTCTCTTTTAGTCCCATCAGTGGGATCACACACGAATGGAAGCAGCAGAATAGCTAATGGTAGTATGCATATTCTTTGGTGATATTTTCCCTTCTGGTGGGGTGGGGGCAGGGGCACACAAAGAAAACACACGAAAGAAGTGCCCCTCTGTCAGTCTGACTGGGGATCCATTGAGTTGGGGCTGAGGTTTACTGTAGAATCACAACTGCTAAAGATTCTCCAGCTTTCTCAGCTACTTCTCTCCCTGCCCTCTGTTCATGCTGCATCCTTGCTGGTCCTGTGGCTTGCATGGGGAGCATGTGTCCTGAGAAGGAGGTATTTAATCTCATGGGATTGTTTTTGTAATTATTTGGTTCTCTGTATATTTTTATACTGACCAAATGCATGGGGGGGAAGGAAGGCATTGCAAATAATTCTCTCAAAAGATTCATTTTCAAACAGATGATTGCTGAAACAATACTTTACTAATATTAAAGTACATCATACCACATTTACAGGAGACAAAATAAGAAATCCACACTAATACATTGGCCTCTAGCAAAGGGCTTGCCCAGAAAATTATGAATCTCATTACTCTATGCATCTGTTCAACCGTTATGTGTTAAGTATCTCATTTGATCCAAAAATTCCCTGAAATGTTAATTACAGAACTCAAATGCAAGTCTATGCATTAATAAATAACTATGGTAGGAAGACTGTTTGTGTTTGTTATAATTGAATACTTTGGCTGTCATCACGAATGGCAGACAGCTTGCAGTTTTGCACTCCGAATGTCAGAAACGTTCAATAAATATAGCCAAATATCTTTGTTTTTCCCTTGTGATTAGGATCTTCTTGTACCCTGGAGAGGATAAAATATCATGCTCAGCTGCCCTTGGAAAACACTGGAAACAGTATTTCCCCCCCCCATAATGGATGACGCCTTTCTGTCAAACTTATGTGTGATTCAAGTCCAAACAACATGGCATTTTGGGTAATGGATGCTATAATTAAAATGTGAGTCCTAAAAAACCTGTTGTTTTAGTGGGTGTTCTTAGTAATGGCTTTGTTCTACATGAAGATAAAAACTCCCTAACAAAGGAATTAATGTATTGCTTTAATAGGCTGCACCCTGAGTTAAGTTTTAAAATTTATGAGTTCTCTGCAGCATTGTTCTTTAAACAATGGCATTGTCAAATGCAACCAGTGAGAAGATTAAAGTTCTCCCAGCAGATTAAGTACAAATTATCTGTCCTCCTGTTTCAGCATCATTTGTTCATTTATCACATAAGGTCTAGTATTTCTGGTCAGTGTCAATATGCTCTGCATCCTTGCAGTTAACAGATGTCTTCTCTTGTCGAATGAATTACTTTATGTTTCACGCACTGGTGGCCGCAGATGTGTCACTATAGCAACATCATTAATTTCAGATCTTACCGGAAACATGCACTCCAATCAAACCTAATTATACCACATTGCTTTCTTGTCCCACAATAAGGAAACTATAATGCAATTATTGGGATACTTCATTTTCTATTCTACTGTGGCAAATGAGAGAGCCACTGTGATGGACGCTTCTTGTCAAAAAGCTTATTGATGAAGCACAAACCCAATTTACAATCATACAAAGGACTACCTTGCAATTATGTTAGTAAGGTAATGCTTCTTAGACTGAACAACTAATTCTTAATTATTCCAAGTAAAGCTTGGACCAAAGTATACGATTTGTGCAAGCTGTTTTCTGCATTCTCTTTTCATTTTCAATATTGAGAAACCTGAGGTCTTTGACTGTATAGAAATAGGACCACCCCTTTAGATCTGCTTTTATAAGATCAGCCACCAGGGTGGGCTATAAGAATTGCTGAGCCTTTTTCTTACCTTAAACATCCAAACCTCAAGGGGGAAGTTATAAGTGAGAGTTATTTAACGAATAAAAATTACTAATAATGTTTGTTAAAATGAAAATACCAATTGTTGTAAACAGCTATTTTGAACTATTTATAATCATACAAAGGGTATCTCAAGGCAGTTATATACAGATTCTATTCATTCTCTCAATGATATGCTTATGTCTGTGATAAATCTTAGACTGAGACACCAAATATCGGATTTAGTTAAGCAAGTAATATGAAAAGAGGATAAATCTGGGTTCAGGTCCCTCACCAGTACCCTCCAGGCATTGACAGTTGTGTCTATGCATCTTTTACACAGATCAATTTAGCCAAACAAACAATTTGACTTTTTTAGTTCCTTATAACATTGCTATTTTATAACCTTTTAAGTCATGAAATTACAACTTTTATCCTTCTTTCAAAACTTTGAAGATAGAGTTTGGATAAGCCCTTGATTTGACAGCTAGCTATCTTCCAAACTATGTCTTAAAGTATTCCACTAATACCTTTAGATATGTGTCTCTTTAGCCATAAGTACACTCCGGTATTAAATGTGTACAGTGAAAGATTGGCATACAACTGGCCTCTTTTTTTAAAATAAATCAAGCTAGTATGATTGCAATTTGTATGATGTGGTGTGGCGTAAGTAAAATCATTCAGATGCAAAATGTAATTTTTTGTTTTTGTTTTTTTAAGTGACCCATTCAAATGTGTGCTTTTCACTTTCTTTACTGGATTTAATAAAATAAAATAGTATTTTACAGCTGTAAACCTAAAATTCCATGTGACAAAGTATTTATACAAACATTTCAAGAATAACCTTTATGATTCATTATTATGTTGTACTGTGTTGATCTGCTAAGTGTTTTTGATTGGTTACTATCTTACTGGATCTTCAACTGAAGATATCAAATGGTAGCTTTTTTTTTTTTTTGGCAGAAGAAGAAGAAAAAAAAAATTGTAGCTTTCAAGCAGAGCAGGTCCAGAGCCAGATCTGAAGAAGAGCTCTGTGCAGTCTGAAATTTTGCCTCTTCCAGCAACAGAAGTTGGTCCAATAAAGGTTTGTCTTTCTCATATCCTGGGACCAACATGGCTACAACACTGCAAGCCTTTTTGTCTATTACAGTTTGGAAAGCTATTTTCATATTTAAAAACATATTCTAATTCATCTGGTCAGAATAAATGTGTATATTTTAGTAGGTTGATTGATTCAATCCCAGAGAACTATGAAATGAGTAAATGAAACCAATGAAATAATGCTTTTTACAATATCCAACAACCACCACAATAACTAACACACAGCTAAGATCTATGTAACAGTAGGTTCCTCAAATTTTTGCAAAGACTGTGGGGATATACTATGTAAACATGTTTAACTTTTAATAGCTAACAGAATATGGTTTAGTGAGGCTCACATTTAGGATTCTGTGGCCTATGAAGAGGGCTAGAGGGCAACAGAATATATACTAAGAACACAACGCTGGCCCAAATTTACACTTTACATACTTGTCCTTCCAAGCTGTTCTGCTAAGGGCTAGTATGGATGGTTCTGTTAATTTTCCCAACATGTCAAATCAAACACAATAAGGAAGAGCAGTTTGGAATATGAAAACGGAGCTTCACAGCCCAATAGTGGCTCAAGAAGAAATTGATAAACTGGTGTTAGGAAAATGGAGAATCAGAATTAACAACAGATGACCATGACTTTTACTCTCCCTAAGAAACTGCTGTTTTGGAGGATGATCTTTATGACTAGTTGTTTTGGCAAAAACTTGCTCTCTTACAAACCAGTCCTAACTTTGAGTCTTCTTAAAATATTTTCAAGGGAATGAGGTTCCAAGGGCGCACACAGACGAAAATGGCAGTATAAAGGCTAAAATGGCATATAGCATCTTTTGGAGTAACTCACATGGGTAATTCATGCCATAATTCTACAAACACTAGCAAGTATAGTTTACTATACTAAGTGGTCTCATTGAAATCAAGGGAACTATTCATGGAAATAAATTGTGTGTGTGGTAATAAGGACTTGAAGAATCAGGTCCATAGGCCCTGATCTACGAAAACATGTAAACACGTGCTTAACGTTTAACTTTAAAAAAAGAATCAGTGGCTGTTTATCCTGTTACTACACAAGGAAATAAATAAAGGTCATATATGGAAAAAAAGATTCTTAAATATAAAAAAAAAATCAGATGAAAACTGTAGCCACAGGTACCTGTTTTATCCGTTAGTAAATATACTAAACGCCCCAACTCCTCTGGTATGGTGCTGGTTCGTACAACAGTTCCAGGAATATTGTCATCCTTCATAATCATCCACCCATAGGCTGCTTTGCCCATGTCCAAATTCACACGTAAACTGCAAAGAAGAGTATATCATACTCAGTGTAAACTCAAGACAATATCTTAAAAAGATGACAATTATAACCATAAAAAGTTATAATTGAAAATTGAACTAAAAGCTGCTTTTATCATAACATATCAGCAAAATCTTGAAAAATGACTTTTATTTGAACTACATATTGAGATTATAAACTCTTTACAGTAGGAACAGTCTTTTTGTTCTGTGTGTTCTGTGTGGTTATCCTTAACATAAGGGGCCCTACACCATGTCTGGGGTGCGAGGTACTAGCACAATAAAATATATATATTAATAGGTCTGCTTGGCCTTTCGAAGAACTATAAAAAAAATTGCAAGTGTGCACAAAGGTTAGAGAGATAATTTAGTTACCGTATTGAAAATATTAATTAAAATGTAACGATGCATAATTCAGCGCAATTATATAAATTTTGTAGACAATTTCAAAGGGAGACTTCTATCATTTGTTGATTATAAAAGCTATTTTCACTTTGTGATATGGAGACACATATAAGTTAGCACGGTAAATGTTCCATCAACACAATCAAGCTTTCACTTCAGAATACAAGATTATGAGTAGTATCCCAATCTTAAAACCAATGAATTTCACATCCTTTCCCATACAAGTCAGCCAATCAGAGTTGATTTCAGTCCCATTTCTCTTGCTGAAGATCAAATTATGACTTCATTTAAGACTGTCTAATACAGTTCTATCTGTTTAAAAGTGCTGCTGGGGACAGAATACCAGCAATTTCTTTAAGATTCCCAACAGGCCATCTTCAGCAATACCAAGATGGCAGAAGTACTAAAACCTTTCAAATGCTTTCCATCTGTACCCTTGCCATCACTGTGCAATGGATACGAATGTTGTTCATGCACAAGCGACTGAGACTCACCTAAGGGGATAGTAATTCACAGATAGCTACATGCCATGTAGACAACAGATATGCTTAATCAGAGTTGTATGATATTTAGCATTTTCAATACACTTATTTTCATAGTGAAATAAATGTTCATCTGCTACTCCTTTTGTAATTTGCTCAGCAAAAGACTCCGTAAGGCTCAGGCCAAAAGGAAAGACAGGTTTTTCTGGACACAGGGTTTTTTTCTCTCAAAAATAATTCTCTGCTATCTCCTTAGTTCCTTCCTTGACAATTCTGTATAATCTTGATCATAGGTGCCAACTTTTCCCGGCGACCCCCGCCGACCCCGACTCCACCCCTGTCCCGGCCACATTCCAACCCCTTCCCCAAAGTCCCCACCCCAACTCCGCCCCCTCCCTGCCCCTATTGGACTCCTTTCCCAAATCCCTGCCCCGGCCCTGCCTCTTCCCCAAGCATGCTGTGTTCTCCTGCCCCCCCCCCAATGCTTGCTGCCGCAAAACAGCTGTTTTGCGGCGGCAAGCACTGGGAGCTAGGGGAAGTGGGGACGCGGCAAGCTCATGGGAGGAGGCGAGCTGGGACGGGGGAACGGGGTGGGCACCCACCGATTTTTCCCGGTGGGTGCTCCAGCCCCATAGCACCCACGGAGTCGGCACCTATCATCTTGTTCATCTGGAGGGCTTCCACTTGGAGATTTATCCAGAATAGCTGGAACAATAACTTCCAGCTTCTTTAAGCCACAATAAAATGGATTAAACAAGTAGGACAGGCAACAGAATAGGGGACTAATAGAATTTTCTTTTTTAAGAAACAATTATCGGTTCATTAGAAGTACTGCTATTTGTTTATTTTTATTTTGTATAGTGTCTCCCAATCCCAGATCTTTTTTCTGATGCTTGGCAAGGATTGCATTGTCTCTATGTGTGGCCATCACCTAGCACATTGTTGATACTACCAAAATACTAATCATGATAAAAGCATTGTACAATTCTTTTCAATAATAATTTTTCTACTTGATTTTTCATGGCAAGAGAGGGTACGAGTACCCACGAATGAAGAGTCGAATTAGATACAGATGTTTGTGTGAGAGAGATGTTCTGCTTGGTGCTGTACAGACTCCATGTTTGGTACTTTTAATCTTTCCTTTAAAACACTTTTATGCAGTAAGAGAATCTTGATCATATGACAAAAATTATCTTAAATTCAAACAGTTCAAAAATAGTTGAAAGGTGACAAAAGCCCACAGGGAAGCATAAAAACAGTGACCTTAACAGAGGGCTAGATGCTGGAGGGACATGGAAAATTACAACAAGGGTCACTGCTTCAAGCAACAAGAGGGAAATCAACTGGGGAATATGCTCAGCATCTTAGCTGTCTCTACACAAATGCTAGGAGTATAGTGAATAAACAGGAAGAACTAGTACATAAGCTAAATCACGACTGGTGTCACAGAGATTAGATAGGATCAGTCTCATGATTGGAATATTTATATAGGGGGGGGTACTATACAAGGAAGAACAGGCAGGTTTAAAATACACATGTTGCATTGTTCGGAGGTCCAGAAGTTGGTGAGAAGCAGACCAGTTGAAAGCCTCTGGGTTGAGATAAAAGGAGTAAAAAAGGGGTGATGTCATGGTAGTCGTCTACAACAGACCACCAAATCAGGAGGAGATGGTGGATGAGGCATTTTTAGAACAAATAAAAAAAATCAAAACATAAAACCTGGTAGCAATGGGAGATTAACTACTTAGGACATCAGTTGGAAAAGTAATATGGCAAAATACAAAACTTCCAGTAGGTTCTTGGAACATATTGGAGTTTTGGTTCAAAAAGTGGAGGACGTAACCAGGGGGACAGGTTTCTTTGCAAAGCACAGCCAGGTGTTAAACCTGTGACCCTAGAGGGAGACTGTGATAAGAGGAAAGTATGTATTTGATTATGAAATGTAAGTGTCTTCCTTGAATCACACCCTCCATGTTTAAACTGAAAACTTTTAATCAGCCCCTCACTGCCTCCTCCGCAACTGCCTTCCACCACTTCCCAAGCATTTCCAGGAGAAGCCAATGGAAGCAATCTAAGAAGCTGCTGTCCCCCTCCCCTGCTGCAGTTCTTCCTTTGGCTTCTTGTTGCTTCACTGCCTGCTTCCCTTACAGGAGCCAAAGGGACACAGAAAAGAGCTTGACCTTACCCTACAAAAGTGCCTAGTACAGGATAGCTCCCCTATTTCCGTCAACCACCTATGGGAAAAGCAGGACAGGGAAAAGTAGGAGAAGCTGAAATCCACCCTCCAGTTACAGCTCCCTGATTCTCTGCTACAGCCCCCGTATAGGTAAGAATGGCCTGGGGCTCCTTTAACTAGCAGCAGCTGGCAACAGTCCCCTAGGACTACCCAAGAATAAGCTAGAGCACAGTGTGCGCTATCCATTCCCCTTTCCCACTCCCACACCCCTTTGCACCAGGAACTGTGAGGAGGGTGGCATAAAAACAGGCTATGTTGGCTGAAATGCCAGAGGAATTCCCAGCAGGACGCTTCAGGTGGTTTCTACTTCCTTTGCACCACCTGAGTGGAACAGGGAAAGTGAACAAAGCAGAGAATCTGCCTTCAAGTATTAACTGAGGACCCTTTCCCTTTCTTAAATAATATATTTGGCCCTGAGCTTGAAAAATCTGGACACTACTGATGCAGAGGTTCTATAGAGCCAGAGGGACAAGCATAGATATACATGGATTTCCAGGAGCCTAAGATGCTGTGCAACCATTGCCTGGCATTTATAAAGACAAGCAGGGCCACAGCATATTCTTTCAGAAGTTGCTTGAGAGGCATCTCTGAAAAAGGACGGGGAACAAATTGGTATGTACTTAATTGTTTTAATTTATGCAGTCATTCTTCCGCTTTAAGCACTCCTTGACATATTTTAAAAATACAATTATAAAAACATACTACTCCAATAACCCCCTTTATCTGACATTTAACATATACAATCCAACTGCTCAAATAATCTTCAGGTTCTTTAAAATTTTGCACCAGAATCCTCCCAATCGCTCACAGCTAGGAAAAACAAACAGGAATTCCAGCATGTCCTAAGATCACCAAACGTGAACTATTTTGGAATACAGAAGGCAGGGAAGTGAACTGGATAGCTTATCCTTACTTAATGATCTCTAGCACACTCTGATTTGAGCTAATAATCTGGCCCAAGCAAATGGGATGGATGATTCTCAAAGAAGATAGGAAACAGGTTCTGTGTTTGTACAGTGCCTAGCACAAGGTCCTGGTCAATTACTAAGGCTTCTAGGTGCTGTTGAAATACAAACAATTGATACTGTTACCACTACTAAGCTCTTTTCACACAGAGGCAGTGTACTCCATTAGAAAATAATGTCTGTGGTTTCAGTTGATTCCCCTTGGTGAAACTTACTTCAAGGATCAGAGAGGAAAAGGGCTTGGATTCCTGTATGGCAACTGAGTGAAAAGGGAAAAGGCAACTGATTTAACTTCCTTCAGTGTTTCCTGCAAGCACTGAAATAAAGAAGTCTTGCCTCTTACAGAAAAAAATTAAACCCTTACTTTCAACCTCTTGAGAAAGACACAAACTTCTTGTTTAGGTGAGAGTGAACAGTAATCTGATGAAGTGAGCTGTAGCTCACGAAAGCTTATGCTCAAATAAATTTGTTAGTCTCTAAGGTGCCACAAGTACTCCTTTTCTTTTTGCGAATACAGACTAACACGGCTGCTACTCTAAAACCAGTAATAGATCTTATATCCCTAACTATATATGGTTATATATCAGCGGTGGCCAAATTTACTGACCCTCCAAGCTGCATACGACAATCTTCAGAAGTTCGAGAGCCGGGGCACACCTGCTGGGGTAGAAGCCCTTACCCCACCACCCTGCTGCAAGGCAGAGGTCCCGAGCACCCCCCACCCCCAAGTCTCGTAAATGGAGAATGGAGGGGCGGGGGCTCCTCAAGCCACATTTTAACTGTAAAAGAGCTGCATGTGGCTTGCGAGCCACGGTTTGGCCACCACCCCTGTTGTATACGCAGTAGGAAGTGATGAAATATCATCACGGAATGTCAAGGTGGTCTCAGATCTCCTTTTTATGGGTTTCTTGGATATGCTCAAGGAAAAATAAGTTTACCCCAGAGAAGATATAGTGAGCTGAGAAAGCCTAGTAGTTAATCATCCTCAAAGAAAAAAGTCAACTGAGACTTCCTTCCTAACATGACCCATGGTTTTGACTTGTTGGCTAAGAGATCATTGGTTTTCAGAATTACACAGGTTGATATGTTTCAGAGTAACAGCCGTGTTAGTCTGTATTCGCAAAAAGAAAAGGAGTACTTGTGGCACCTTAGAGACTAACCAATTTATTTGAGCATAAGCTTTCGTGAGCTACAGCTCACTTAAGTGAGCTGTAGCTCACGAAAGCTTATGCTCAAATAAATTGGTTAGTCTCTAAGGTGCCACAAGTACTCCTTTTCTTTTTACAGGTTGATATGTTATTGACGACATTCCATATGTGATTTTGGACTCTACAAGACAGAACTCACAGTCTGGCTAGTGGAAATTAATGTTACAGGCAGAGTACAGGAGAGGCAGAGGCTGAAATTTTCACAGCAGTCTAGGAGATTTAGTCACAACTTCCATTAACATTAAAAGAAAATCCGTCAGTCTTCCAGACTGCTTTGAAAAACTAAATCAGAATACATATGGACAATGATTTTGAGATCCGAGGATGAGGTAGGAAATGAGGTATAATCGAGGGAAAGATGAACGATTGTTATCACTAAAGATTATTCAGAGGGTAATGATCTATCACATGGGGGAGTACCCAAAGAAATGGTGGAACAAAATATTAAAATGTACTAGGAGAAATTATTGTTAGCTTTACTGATATTCATTGCTGCTAAAAGGACTGTTGTAACAGGAAAAGAACAATCTCTTGTGGCATATGTTAGAGAGACATATTACTGAGATGAGTTAATCTCATTAAGAACTTTGGGGATCAATTTCTTGCAACTGTGTACATTGGAATAAGTTTTTATGTACCAAAGCCTATCTGATATCTTACACCAAAGCTAAATCAGAAAAAACAAGAGATGGAGAACAGCTATTAGGGAACTTATTTTACTCCCTAACATTGAAGGACTTTCTAGTGATATCCCTAGTCTTGTTTTCAATGCCCCAAAGCAATACAGTTTCCATCACTTCCCCTCTCAGTTTAGTTCAACAGATCTCTCACCAGCTTTCCCCTATATTCAGGGCTACCTTTCCTTTTGCTGTTTGTCCCATTACCCTGACGAGCCTGGGTACTGCACAAATTCTTCCTTTTTCATCCTCTGTTCTTTCTTCAGCAGCCCAAAGGATGGGTTGAGATAAACTGGCCTAAGTTCTGTGGAGAGCCTATGGGTTTCTGTGGCAGATAAATATGAAATCTCCATTTTTTATTTTGGTAAATATGACACTCAAATAATGCAAAACAGACCAGTATTTTTATATTATTTATTTTTATATTTAATAAATGTACTTTGTTGTCTCCCAGTTTTCAATACACTATAGAAGATGTCAGAGGGAAAGTGGAGAATTTTAGCAACTAGGAAAATATGAGAAGTTTTAGAACTCAGGAGTCACTTGAGGCTTTTGGAAATGACAAGGGGATCCATCTCTTTCCCGCCTCTTTGTGAGCAGGTAAGAGGTGACTAACACCTGAACTCTTCATTCCACACCCAGCAAACTATGAGGGCCACCAGCTTCCCCAAGGCATCCTCACCCAATATCTGAACATGGGAAACTAACAGAAATATTGCAGTACTATGATTAAAGATAAAGGGAAAACTCAAAAGTGAGATCACTGCATCTGAACTAAGTCAGAGAACTGGATGCTATCCCGATAGCATAGTCAGGGCCCCCAAATGGGGAACAATGCCAGCAGAGATGTCCCAAGACCTGGTTTGAGGCCTCAGTGTGGTACTACCCATCAAGTTCATGAAGCACAGCAGGAATTTTGGCTGGTGCCTGTTTCTACAGATGAGCCAGTAGGAGTGGAGTGGAGGCTGCACCAGAGTTTACTGAGACAGCAGGAGAGGAGCAAACTCAGCTGCCACTCAGACATTCTCAGACCTGGTAAGAGGGTGGAGGGCTAAAATGGATGGCAGAAGAAAACATATACTTGAGGGGACAAATGGGGAGGGTTAAGGGGAAAAAAATGGAGAGAGAGTAGACAAAAAGGGGGAAGTGGCAGGAGTGGAGATTAAAAGTAAGGGAAGAAAGGGAAAGCAGAAAAGCAGGGAGAAGAGGAGAGACAAGAAGCGTTGAAAAGACACATGGAGGAGAGAAAGAACAAAAGTGGAAATGAGAGCAAAAATGGTAGAAAAGAAAGCATGGGGAAAGAGATCTGGTTGTATGTGGGGAAAAAAAGCCATGGAAACCAAGGTGGGGTCAGGGAAAATGGGAATAAAACCACTAAATTGGAGGGGTGGGGCAGGGAGGGCAAGACATAGAAATAGGAGAGGAGGCTTGGAGAGGAAAATTACCAAGGCAGGATCAGGTAGTAGTAATCTGGGAAAAATCCTTTCTTTTGGCACAACTGAATCCACCACACGGACTGAACATTTTTCAACTGATCTTTGCTCCTTAAAGTATTTGTACTGGTCTGTCAAAATATATCTAATCCTCCCAGGCTACAAAATACTGGGTATTTAAGTATGGGTGTAATCTAATTTATTAAAATATTGTTTCACTATTGAATGTTCACTCTGAAATACTTCAATAATTTCACAAAACTTGATAGTTCCCTTGTGCTTCCTGCGCTCAAGAACTCAGTTTGTTCCAGTGTGATTCTGCTGCTGCTGCTGCGTGACTTCTGTTTTCAGGTTCAAGAGGTGTTAGAACAGCTCAAATTATGTTAAATTCATTTCCAATTTGAAATCTAAACAAATTAGCTTGAATGAGTTAAAAATAGTTTTAGGTACTACGCCTGCCTAGAGTCCCCCAGACAACGTATGTTGCCTTACAGTCATACTTCCTAATTTTAAAAAAAGGTTTTTCTTTCTTTCATTGTTGTGTGAAAGAGGTACACTGAACAGCAGAAACTTACTGACCTGATATGCAGGTAAAATCATGAAAGATTGTGCTATTAAATGTACAAAGTAAACAAAATTAAAGAGAGAAAAAAATTTAGTGTATTTCAACCACAGTAGGCATTATTTGTATTGCTATTAGGTAAAAGTTAGCAAACAGAAAAGCTTTCAAAAACAAATACTGCAGCAGACAGAGGTTGTCTCAAAAACAAAAAATAAACACTGGAGCAGATGACCAGTACAAAAATAATACAGTACAAGAATACTGGTACAGGATGGATAATATTCAGGCCTTGGACAAGCGATAGTCTTATGATTTGATGTCTCCCAACCCTGTAGGGTTAGGAACGGACACTTCCCAGCTTTGCAATGAAACACACTTAGAATTTATATCCAGTCAGTTTGGCATAGCTCTTTAGCTCTGAACAGTCCTTAAATATAATATTGTAAAGTTATGATATTTTTATGTATAGAATAGCTACAATACTTCAAGTATAAAGGAGTTTTTATTAATTTCTTCTCTCCCTCAAAGAACTGTACAGTTAGTTTCGCAGTACTGCAATTAAGTGACCTAGGCTACAGATAGGAAAATACAAAACTAGTTATAACTGCTTAAATCCTTTGTATAATTTTTTTTTGTAAAACATATGTAATATACAGAACACATGACGACATGGAGTGAAGTCTTTAAACCATGATTTGAGGACTTCAGTAGCTCAGACATAGGTGAGAGGTTTGTTGCAGGAGTGGGTGGGTGAGATTCGGTGGTCAGCATTGTGCAGGAGGTCAGACTCATAATGGTCCCTTCTGACTGTAATATCTATGAATCTATGATATAAAGGTTCATTTAAACTCATTGGGATAGCCTGCTTAACTCACGAGTAGAAAAGCCTCTCACAAGTAATATGGACATCTGATCTCATGCCAATAAACATAACCTCATCATGTATTCTGTCTTGATCTCTCATATGATATATATGAAGCTGTTTTGCCATAGGGAGCATGAGCCGTGATATAATTTAACAGCAGACTTGCTAGATCATAGCAGTAGGACAATCAGACGCTTTTAAATATGGACTTTTTAGTAAATTGAATTTAGTTGCTACAAGAGGCAGGTTGGTTCCCAGGGTATTTCCAGGGTTTGTTTGTTTTTTAACCACATACAGATTATTGAGTTCTAGTATAAGTCTGAGCTATCTGGAATGTAATGTCTGAGAAAGTACCTGGAATAAAACCCTTTCCCCTATTTTTCTCAGAAGCAGATGTTTTAGGACTGTTAGGAATGGGTGGATTTCCGATATATAGCTTCTCAAGGGCATTCTCATAACTGACAGGAAGAGATGGGCAGGCAACAATAGCTATTCATAATCTGAAGGATTCTCTGAAAGACGGTCCTGCAGCTACACTGAACAACGGTCAAGACCCATGTACTCTGAAGTGACCATTAGGCCTTTGAGGGTAAAATGCCAGAAGTCTCCCTCTGAAGTCCTGTGAAGCTGCTGGCATTGATGGAATGGCTATAGACTTTGGAGCCTTTTAGTGTTTGAAGAAAGGGGGCTTAGGACACTTCAGTTTCTGCTGCTGTTGAGGCTAAACACCCTCCCCAAAGGATCATATCAAGCAACTTTGAATCCAGTCAATGATTCGAACACTAGCTTGTTAAATTCCAAAAAGATGAATTTCATGCTACACTTTCTGTAGCAGAAGGTGGTGGAGGAGTGAAATATTGAGCCCAGAGAATACAGGCTCTTTGCCACTTACATCTCTTTGTAAAACGGTCTCCACCTGGTCCTCAGACTTTTTTGGGTGTATTTTATGGTAGGTCACCTAGCTTCTTAATAGCATCCAAGTGTAATTATGCACACTTACAAGTATAGGTGCCAACTTCTCCTGGGTCCAGTGGGTGCTCGACCCCGACTCCACCCCTTCCCCGCCCCTTCCCCAAAGTCCCCGCCCCAACTCCGCCCACTCCCTGCCCCTATTGGACTCCTTCCCCAAATCCCTTCCCTTGCCCTGGCCCCGCCTCTTCCCCTGAGCGTGCCGTGTTCCTGCTCCTCCCACCTCACTCCCACACCTTGTTACGCCACAAAACAGATGTTTTGCGGTGGCAAGCATTGGGAGGAGAAGCGGGGAAGGGGTGCGCTCTGGGAACGAGGCGGAGGTGAGCTGGGGCGCTTGGCTGCTGGTGGGTGCAGCACACCCACCAATTTTTCCCCATGGGTGCTCCAGCCCCGGAGCACCCATGGAGTTGGCGCCTATGCCTACAGACATCTATTGATGAGGCAGCAGCTGCACTGAAGGCTGCCGAGACAAGATGCCAGGCCAACTTAACACTGTTTTGAAATACCTTCTGTGCATTATGACTCCACTCTTGGAGAACAGACTTAGAGCATGAACTTTCTTCTACAGTTTGAGTCATGGCTGTGTAGACCTGAAAATCTTTCAAAGTGGCATCTGAGGACTGGTAAATTCTGAAGAAGTCAATCCCACCTCTGAAGCTCAAGATTCTGTGGTGTCATCAATTTGGTCAGTCTTTACTACATCATAGCTGCATCAAGTTCTCACCATGGAAGTAAAGGTAAGCTGATAAACAGTTCTTAGGGATGAATACTAGGGGCTGGGGACAGATAGAGACGGTCGCTAACTCTGGAATTCCCACTGGCCTGACAAAACTTGACTTTGTCCATCTTTAGGGCATTATTCAATATACATATGGTACACATATTGTAGTTTTTGCCTGATTGGTTGGGAAGGGCATTTTTATACCCCTTTTATTATGGCAAGTCTAACTTACTTAATGGCTGTAATATTAAATTTGTGGATTTTTTTTTATTGTATGTATGCCCAGACTGTGGTATTTCCTCTAATAAATGAAATATAAATACAGAAAGTACTACAAACTGATAGTGGAAAGAAATTAAGAAACATGCCCTGCTCTCTGTAATTTTAGAATCTCTCCTCTCAGAATTTGTAACTGAAACTGTGTGGAAGGAAGTTCCGAACCCCAGATAAAAGGGCAACTAAAGCCCTATGGTAGGAATAATGGAAACACGTAAATTAAATTAATCTAACTGCAGAATGAATTTAAAAGACTAAAAGAATTAGTCTAATCAACTTAAACCTCACCTTGGTGATATGCGCCACTGATCAGTCCAAACGAGGTACAGCATAAGCACAAACTAAAAGTCTTTTAAATTTACAAAAGGCAGAATCAGTGCTTACATATAACAAATGGATATCGAAAGGTTTTATTTTCATTTATATTGAATAATCTATATGCTGGCCATGGACCAAACACATATGGTGCTATTTCACAACTCTAGGTTGCTATTTGTCCATCTATTGCTGAGTAATGATCTCACTTCCTGATAAACTTTTCCCAAGTTTTGCTATTCCAATATCACAAAGGCTACCCAAAAGTAAACTCAATGGGGCATAGAGAACAGAAATAAGAAAATAAAGATGGAACAATAAAATACAAGGAAGATCATGATATAATGTCTGAACAGCAAAGTTTCTTTCCAAAGAAAATGATCTCACTATTATATTAATTGCTTTAATATATCAATAAACCAGTGAAAAAACTATTGGTTAAACTTTCAACACTCCATCACAAGAAGTTACTAAAGAAACTGAGTAGTCAAGGGGTGAGACACAAAATTGTTATGGATTTGAAAGTGGCTAAATTAGAAGGGTTTCTTCAGGTATCTTAGCAACAAGAAGAAAGTCAAGGAAAGTGTGGGCCCCTTAATGAATGAGGGAGGCAACATAGTGACAGAGGATGTGGAAAAAGCTAATGTACTCAATGCTTTTTTTGCCTCTGTCTTCATGAACAAGGTCAGCTCCCAGACTGCTGTACTGGGCAGCACAGAATGGGGAGGAGGTGACCAGCCCTCTGTGGAGAAAGAAGTGGTTTGGGACTATTTAGAAAAGCTGGACATGCACAAGTCCATGGGGCCGGATGCGTTGCTTCCGAGAGCGCTAAAGGAGTTGGCGGATGTGATCGCAGAGCCATTGGCCACTATCTTTGAAAACTCATGGTGATTGGGGGAGGTCCCGGACGACTGGAAAAAGGCCAAGTAGTACCCATCTTTCAAAAAGGGAAGGAGGAGGATCCTGGGAACTACAGGCCAGTCAGCCTCACCTCAGTCCCTGGAAAAATCATGGAGCAGGTCCTCAAGGAATCAATTCTGAAGCACTTAGAGGAGAGGAAAGTGATCAGGAACAGTCAGCATGGATTCACCAAGGGCAAGTCATGCCTGACTAATCTAATTGCCTTCTATGACGAGATAACTGGCTCTGTGGATGAAGGGAAAGTGGTGGACGTGTTGTTCCTTGACTTTAGCAAAGCTTTTGACATGGTCTCCCACAGTATTCTTGCCAGCAAGTTAAAGAAGTATGGGCTGGATGGATGCACTATAAGGTGGATAGAAAGCTGGCTAGATTGTTGGGCTCAACGGGTAGTGATCAACGGCTCCATGTCTAGTTGGCAGCTGGTATCAAGTGGAGTGCCCCAAAGGTCGGTCCTGGGGCCGGTTTTGTTCAATATCTTCATAAATGATCTGGAGGATGGTGTGGATTGCACCCTTAGCAAGTTTGCAGATGACACTAAACTGGGAGGAGAGGTAAATATGCTGGAGGGTAGGGATAGGATACAGAGGGACCTAGACAAATTGGAGGATTGGGTCAAAAGAAATCTGATGAGGTTCAACAAGGACAAGTGCAGAGTCCTGCACTTAGGATGGAAGAATCCAATGCACCGCTACAGACTGGGGACCGAATGGCTCGGCAGCAGTTCTGCAGAAAAGGACCTACGGGTTACAGTGGATGAGAACCTGGATATGAGTCAACAGTGTGCCCTTGTTGCCAAGAAGGCCAATGCCATTTTGGGATGTATAAGTAGGGGCATAGCGAGCAGATGGAGGGACGTGATCGTTCCCCTCTATTCGACACTGGTGAGGCCTCATCTGGAGTACTGTGTCCAGTTTTGGGCCCCACACTACAAGAAGGATGTGGAAAAATTGGAAAGAGTCCAGCGGAGGGTAACAAAAATGATTAGGGGACTGGAACACATGAGTTATGAGGAGAGGCTGAGGGAACTAGGGATGTTTAGTCTACGGAAGAGAAGAATGAGGGGGGATTTGATAGCTGCTTTCAACTACCTGAAAGGGGGTTCCAAAGAGGATGGCTCTAGACTGTTCTCAGTGGTAGCAGATGACAGAACAAGGAGTAATGGTCTCAAGTTGCAATGGGGGAGAGTTAGGTTGGATATTAGGAAAAACTTTTTCACTAGGAGGGTGGTGAAACACTGGAATGCGTTACCTAGGGAGGTGGTGGAATCTCCTTCCTTAGAAGTTTTTAAGGTCAGGCTTGACAAAGCCCTGGCTGGGATGATTTAATTGGGGATCGGCCCTGCTTTGAGCAGGGGGTTGGACTAGATGACCTCCTGAGGTCCCTTCCAACCCTGATATTCTATGGTTCTATAAATGTGAAGCAGCAGTAGGAATATAAGGTCCAATTTAATTGTGACAAAGGGTAAACTGCAGCTTGCTAAAGACTGTGTTAGGATCTGTGCTATTTGATATAGTTATGATTGTCTGCGAAAGGGTGTGTGCAGTTTGGTGGCAAAGTCTTCAGGTGACAAAAGTATTTAGGCGAAAGAAGACTAAGGAACCTCTTGACTGGATAATACACTGGAAGATAAAATTCCATGTTGGTAAATCCAAAGTTATGCACATTGGAGTGAAAAATGCAAGCTACTCATACACATTGCTGGGCTCTGTACCCAGACAAGAGAAAGACATCATTGTGGACAGCTCTGTGAAAAACCTAATCTCAGTGTACCATGGCCATTAGAACTCAAACAAAATGTGAGGATGTGAGTTATAAAGAATGGGACAGAAAATACTGAAAATTGCATATAATATACTAATTGGTATACTCTCCCCTAGAAAACTTTTTCCAGTTCTGGTCATCTTATCTCAAATAAGATACAAAAAAAAAAAAAAAGGAGGGTGTTCAAACATGGGTGACAATGAATGGATGCATGGTGAGACTTTCATATCAGGAGAGATTGCGAGGACAGATTATTTAATTTCAAGAGATGAATAAAATGTCACATGACATAAAAAATAAAGCAGATGTTCCCACAGCTGTTCCCAGGCACTGTTAAATTTTCCTCCTGACTAAGTAGCTGAAGATTACTTAGTTCCATGGGATCTTCAATGGTTATGTCCAATTTCTTGCAAAAGAATTTTGATGCACTTTAACAGGACATTAATTAAACTGGAGTCAAGTGCTGCATTCTTGCCATTGCAGAACCATGGAGATATCTGCTGGAGAAACAGGTTATGTTTCAGGAAACATCAAATAGAAAGGAAAGGAAAGAAAAGGAAAGACATGAAGCCCTTGAGCAGAATCTGTAGAGGTTGTTTATTGTTATGGGCTAATGTTTTTAAGGCCACTTAATAATGCCACAGCTGTAAGCCACATTATAGACACTGTGTAGTACAGCTAACAACCAGTACTACCTGCTGCCACTGGGGAAATCATAATAGGACAGGAGCTGCTCCAGATTGCCAATGGAACTTTCTAGCTCTACACCACATGGACTGCCAGCAACCAAGGAAGGATGGCATAGAGCATGAAGTGCAGGTTTTAAAGAGGAACTGGCAGAATTTGAAATAAAAATCAGAAAACAATCCTAATTCAATGACAGTATATTTGATATACTAGGTACCTAGAAGTCTTCTTCCTCTCCAAAATATCTAATGGTGGCTGCCAATGACTCAATGGCTAGAATGAACAAGACTGTAGAAAGCCTCCATTCATTAGCATGTTGGCAATTGATCTTACATACCAACCTGACAACTATTTAAAAATCTTCCAAATAAAATTTGATGAGGACTGACAAGAGGGAGGATCACTCAACCCATCTAAATGCCATGTGTGCTACATAATGAGAGTAATATTTTAATTTTTTCATTTAGACTAAATAGATAAAACTGCTAGTCCTCTTTAAAATTAGCTGCACATTATCTTCAATGAATTAAACCTCCATGATCTTTATGCATAAGCAAGATAATACTAGAGGTTCACACTAAAAATAAAATCATATCAAAACAAAACCAGAATCATCCATTCACCCCGAAACATGAAAATAACCAACCAGAAATAAAATCTATCCTAAATAACATCCCCCAGTTCAAAAATAAATATCAACCCTTACCATGCTTTCCCACCTCAAAAGCCAGAATAAATAGATGGTCTTTGCAGTGTGCCCTGAAGTCTGACAGGCTCAAGCTATTTTGAACCAAGGAGTTCAAGAGTGCTACAAAGTCAAGAGCCCTTCATGGAATGTCCTGCCAGCATAAGGTACTCTAACCAGCAACAAAAGAACAGAGTCACTCAAGAGCAGGCCTATCCACTCCCACTAGAGTATACATATTAGTGAACACCACTTCAGGATCAAAAGAATGAAAGGCCTTGGTCAGGGGACAAAAGCCACCTGAGCTACATCCTGGTCTGAACCCAGAATCACAAGGATCAAAGAGATTTGAGGCATCCAGATGTATTTAGTTTACTCAATGCAAAAACTTCTCTATAAACTTAACCAGTACTTGAAGAACAGATAATAGACAACAGCCAGTCAAGTTGTAAGCATGAAGTGACGGTCTCTTCAGCAAAGGCAGCACCTAAAGTTTACTTCAGCAACTTCTTCCAGTTTCAAGTAGCAGTGATAAGGTCTTCACCAAAAGTGAACCCAGTTCTTGCCCCCTGCCCTTCACTAGCCAGGAGGGACATGATCCAAAAGACAGTCTGCTGAATAGAAGGCTTTTAACACTTTCAAAACCTAAGTGAATGTCATTCACTTAAGATCTTAGTATGAGAGACCAAAACTTCAGCTATGATCTTGATATTACTATTGAATAGCAATAATACTGTGGTGGAGACTCACTTATATGCCAATTTTCTCTGTATGTAGTTAAGTGATAATGGCCTCAGTAATGGCAACAAACACTTGAACACAGGTGTTGAGAAGATCTTCCGAAAAGAGGAAGAATGAACAAGGATTTTATTTAGAACAAATGCTCACAATGATGCCACAGAAATCTACAATATATTTTAATGCTCCTCTGCCTGCCTCTGACATGGCAGGGAGCCTAAAGATATAGTGAAATGCTGACATCTCCGATGAGTTCCACCACCGTATATCAATAGGGGTCAGTGAAAAGACTGGATGGCTCCTTCAATGTTGGTCAATGACCTGTCTCCTCTACCCTAGTCATCTTGATGTTTTATCTATGTGCCCTTTTCCAAAGATATATGGCCAAAGATGATAATCTGCTTAATTGCTGAAGTGGAAAAACCTACTCTAGGCCAGATGAATCAAATGTATTTTTTTCCATTTAAAGTTTTGCTGAACTCCCTCTGTGTATTCACCAATAGAGACACCAGAACAGTTCCCAGTATGAATATGTTCTGTTTCTAACAGCCCGGTTTTTCCGCTGATTTCCTTTACCTATGGAGAAGAGCTCAATTATTTCCCTCCGTATAACTGTTTTAAAGCATCTCACAGTGAGAGAGAAGACAACTCCTGCCTCTTCATTATCTTTGTTCTTGGAATTATGATCCCAGGAGGTTTACAGTTCAAGTACAAGCTTGAGAATAGATCAAGCTTCACCTTCCATGTCTAACATCCTGAGGAGAGGAAGAGAAGTGTAGTGACATTTGAACAACAGTATGATCTGAGCTGTTTATTTTGTTGAGAGAGTGGGTGGTGACCTTATGCAAGGCTGACTCAAGATAAAAAAAGTCAGTGTGGGAGTAGATGTGTATGTTGGAGAAAAGAAGTCTATTCTCTGCTAGATTTCTGTCTGTTCTTCCTTCAGATATCAATATGCCACATTTCAGATCTCAGTAATGTATCGTTCCTGATAGCATTTCTTGTTAGACTATCTCATGTACTTGATAGAACTAATCCTATTACACAATCAAAGAAGGTAGTTAAAAATAATTCAAAATAGCATTCAAAGCTATATTCCAGGACAGTATATTGCAAATGGAGAAAATGAAATCTGCTACCTGGTCATGCAAGGCGCAGTTCCTCCTTCCTGGTCTGAGAAAATACAGTTATAACAGGTGGTCCTGGAAGAGTGCAGATGTGACAGAATGCTCCTCTGCAAGCAATCAAGTTACCACAGAGACACTCTAGGGTGCTACTGCAGCACACAAGCTGCTCTTTTATGGAGTGAAGGGGATCAGATCTTGCCCTCAATGGAGCTGTTACAAAGTTAAGCCTTATATCAGGGGTATGCATACTCTGTATGTACTCCTCTCTAGCTGAGCCTCATCCAGGACCACTCATGCTCACAGAAGAGGGCACAGGGTTAGTACATAAGAATTCAGTATGTTAACAAGCAACCCCCTCAGTTTAACACTGTAACAAGATATATCTACCCTCTATATATTTTTATAACCCTTGGGTTAAAACAAAGGCTCTTGTGGAATAACACCCTCTTTTTCCCAGCAGACAACCCCCTATAAACTTCTCCAAACCTTTCTTAGTTTGCATGTTCACAGAGAGATGACAACCTACACCCACAACTTTTTAAGAAATACAGGCACTTTTTGCCTCAATAGGGTAGTTAATACCCTTTAATATTCAATAACAGAAAATTAATACATGCCAAACAGTGGCACCACACAAGTAACAGGGAGTTTTTATACAATCCGTTGATAGAAAGATGCCCCCCTCACCCAAATTCTTCAATACAGCACTTTCATATAGAGTTCAAAACACTCATAGTAAAAGAGGGGAAAAAAACCACAGCCAGTGCTCTGCAAAGAAACAAAGCAGGACTTGGGCCTGACAGAAAATCATCATGCTTGGCTGCCAAATTGTTGAAAGATTTCACTCGGGTGTCCCAGAAATGTAGATTTACAGCAAAATGTCAGTTTAATTGTAACCATTAGACAACAAACAACAATTTAACTAGAGAGAGGAGGAGAACTTCTTGGGACATAAATGCTAACTTAACAGGCAAACCAGAAACACTTAAAGGAGTCTATGTCTGACACTAGGAACAGAAGGTGCTGGTCAGTGGCAGTGGAGTTGGCACTTAGCTATGAAGGGCTAGTAAGCAAAATGAGTCTCCTGCTGCACTTTTGGAGAGTCTCAGATATGGGTAGAGAGCCTGCTGGTTAATACTCTTATGCATCTCCTGGTTTCAGTACTTAACTGCACTGAAATTATCAGAAATTCTATTTAATTGCTATGTATAGCTTAACTGTGCAGGACCTCACGAAATTTGAGGCGCTTATTGGTGAGATAATTTTTTTGTTTGGCTTAAGGCCACACTTTTTGTGGGCCTTTGCTAATTCTGAGAAAGATCAACACTGTAACTGTATTGAAGATAAACTGAGGATCCTTCCTGGTTTCCTGTAAATTCAGTTCCTTGATTAGAGATCATGAATTTAACAGCAGCAGCTCTGGCCTTTTGCAACAGGTTCAAGAGTCTTGGTTTAAAGGGTTTGTTCATATACGTAGATGGGTTAATAGGGCACACAATACGCACAGAGAACAAACATTTTTGATTGCAGAATAACTGTCAATAATAAATGTAGGTTATATACTACTTAAAAGAAACCCCAAATTTCCACTGCTTCCAATATTCTCTTAAAAATCTAAAAAATACTATTTCCCTATCTAACTTTGCCCCTTTCCATTTGACAGATATATTTAATCCCCATCTTCATGCACAGTATATTCAAGTACTTTTTTTTTTTTAAAGAATTTTCAGATTTTTTTTAATAGATACATTTACCAACTGAGTGTAAAACAGGTCACAATTGAGACTATTTGACTCTGTTCCAACCATGCACATATGTGAACTTACAAAATCCATGACAGGGAGGGGTGCTTTTGGACAAAGGTAGGATACCCATAGAGTCGCTTCATCCTCTTCCAATACTGGATAGAAAATTCTTTGCTCCCCTTTAAAATACTATGGTGTACCAAAACCTGGATTTACCTACTTTTCTGAAAGTTCCCAGGGTAGTGACTATATTTATTTTTGTGTCTTGTATAGCACCGAGTCCATTATTGGTTCTTAAATTAACAAATTAACATCTAAATGGCAACGATTAGCTTTACCTTGACTTGCAGAGGGTGCTTACTCGCTGTGTGGAACAAAGAGACTTGCCCCACCCAGGTTTCATACCTTTATGCCCTTTGGACCTCACATTCCTGGGGGTGGGGGTGAGTCATTGCTGCAAAGCTGACCACCGAGCACCTTTTTTACAGCAGTTTCTGACCTACTCCCCCCCCACTCCCCCCCTCCCCATAAATCAGAGCTGTCCTTCCCAGGTAAGTCCCAGACAAACTCTGCCCCACCTTAGTTGTGGTGCAGTCATTCTCATTTCTGCTAAAGCAAACTTTATTAGAAAGGGAAAAAATATTCTTAGCTACGTAAAGCTTCTTGTTGTGAGCTTTACATTCTGTAGAACACAAGATTACGAATATTTATGTTCGTATTCTAGTTTACCTCAGTTTGAATATACTGTACTCATGCTTAATGAACTAATTAATTTAGGAAAAGTTTCTATTTGTGTACAGTATCTAACACTAGTAAAAAAAGGCTCTTGCAAAAGAGCATTTGTATTATACAGCTATTAAGCTATATTCAATATATATCAGTGTACTGAAAAAAAAGTTATGTTTTATTCAATATTTTAACTAGCAAGACCAGAACACTTTAAATAACTGCAAAGGCATTAGAAATTACAAATGCCAAAATAAATGAAATAGTTCATTTGGATACACATTTTCTAAAACTATATCCTCTGATATACCAAGATTGGATCCTTATTAATACATTTATACTAGTAAAAGGATTAGATATCCTGATTACTCCTGCAAGATGAACATTATACAAAAACATACAACAGTATTGTTTTCTGTAGATTGATCCTTCAAGAATCAGCAGATTTGTTGGCACCTTCTCCTTCAGCTTCCTGATAAGATCAATTTCCTTTGCAATGAGAACTGAGTATAAATTTCAAGAAAGCCTCAATCAGTGAAATTAGACATCTGTGTTTCTCTCTTGTTCTTATACATACCTGATAGGGATGATATAGGAAAACAGGAGGAGGAACCGAAAAAGGTTGCGGTACCATGGGCCTACAAATCCTTGCAAGGTTACCATAACAATTGAAAGGGCAACTAGAGCCAAAAACAGGGCTTTGGTCAGTTGATTCAGTTCAAGGTCCAGTAAACCAACCTAAAGGAAACAATTTAAATCAGTAAATACAAGTTAACCATAAATCATTCACATAGTGACACCTTATGCAATTATTCAATTAGAAACTAGAAGGCCACTAATACTTATTTGAAATCTGTTTTTATTATGTTCAACTGAATTTGAATAACCAAATCTGAATATTTTCCCACATTTACATGAGATGAAAGTTTTCTGTTTACAGGCCAATAATACTTCCAACAATCACAGAGTGAACTGTTCCACAAATATCTTTTGAGTTGCCTTATATCTGACATGGAAACCACCACCTTTTGGGGTGGGTGGGGGAATTATTTCCTTCTATCACATATTCAGACCAGAATTTCTTTTGAACAAAACTATTGAATCTACATGATTTTTTTGTAGTGTTACTGTCCATTTGCTGGTGTAAAACCGCCAGACTTGGTAGAATTGAGAATCATAAGTCAGATATGAAGTAACACAAAAAATATGAGAGATATTAACACTACCCGTAATTTGTAAGCATACAGTACTACTTTAAAAGAAATACCATTTTGGAAATCTGACCTTATTTCATCAATTTTTCCCTGACTTTTTTTTAATAACAGTTATTTATTATATCAAATTCATCTTATTACTAAAGAAGCTTTTCATAAGTATTGGGATAAATAATAAAATCAATTTCAAATGGAATGTCTACTGATTGTGATTTAAAATTGCAAAATAGACCATGCTTTCCACAAGTAAAAAAGAAAATACATTCAATCTCTCTGATAAGCATTATCCTAAATAATGTGTCATGCCAGTAGATCTCCCATCAGCTCCTATGTTTCTAATGAAAAGATATTTTAAAAACTGTGTAACTAAGACTCCCACTATTCCAATAATGTATATTGTATGCTAACTATTTCAGATCCACTTTTTTGGATCATCTTTTAGTCAGTAAACTATATGGGAAAATTATGTCAGCAAGACATGCCTAAGCCACATCGCAGAGGCCCTTTTCTCTTTAGACCCTGCCAGCAAGGACAGTAAAACATAACACTTTCCTAGATAAACAATCTGTATAGGAACTATTTTTTAAATAGTTATGAAAAATTGCAGCATTCTTGCCTGAGCATGGGGTGTCCCTTCCCTTGAGAACTAGGCAGCTGAAGACCACAGCGGCTGATTTATCAGCTGCATTTAAAAAGCAGCACAACGAGGACAAATATCTTGCAATTTCCGCTGCTTCAACTACTACATAGTTTATGCTTGAATTATTGAGAAAAATAGGTTTTTGGATTAAAATGAAGAAAAATTAAGCCAGGGAAGTAGAGCATGTTTCAAAGCCCAGATCTTTTTGCGTTGACAAAGGCGGTCTAAGTTTCAGGCCTCGCTGAGGATCAGATGAAGTCATTATTCATTCAGTCAGGGAAAAAAGACTCAATTACCTCAACCTAAAGATGCTATCAATGAATGCAAAGTGCATATTTTACTCTATTCATCCAAATCCCATTAAAAAGTGAAAGGAATGATTTAATCTGGCCTTCTAGAGTTGGTCTTTTTTTGTAATAAAATAAAGAATCACTGTCTTGCAATATGCATAACCACTACCTCACTTTTTTTCCTGCATCATAGCAGTGAAAGACTGTAAAAGCCAAGACAAAAACTAACAGAAATGAATACAAAGTTTCTTTTGAAAAACTGCCACTCATAGGACAGAAACATTAAATGTAGTCCACTGCACATTGATATGTAGCTAATTCAAAGCATTAATACCTTTCTAATTGATAAAGACAGATGTGAACATAAGAGTTTGAAATACAACTACTATGTTGTTGGAACAGTGTTTAAACCAAAAAGAAAACTTTGAGGTAAAATATTTTTTGCAAGTACACAGTAAAAAAAAAAAGTCTTCTTTCAGGTACAGAGATTAATTGTTATACAAGATAACTTCTCCTCTCCCCACTAGTCTGCACATTACATTACTGTCATTAGACAATCTTAACATTTCTATTTGCTATCCACAGCGAAGTCAACTTTACATGTGATAACCATTCAAAAGAGGAGGATATACAAGGAAAAAATGAATTATTTAAACTGCATACTACATTCCTCAAAAATTCTCTCCTGGAATTACATATATATGAAACACACCCTAATGTAAATAGCTTTATAGTATAATGTTACACGTACAGTAGTTTCTGCAATCAAACTATTATGTATTTTATCCAGGTAGTTAAAACAAAGTCTGTCACACATTTTGAAGAAAAAACTGATTAACCCATTTCTTGTTAAATATACTGTAGTGTAGGTGAATTCGGGAAGATCATATTTCAATATATACCTCACCAATTGTGCTTTTATCGAGAGACTTCTAACATATTTTACCAATGAAAGAATGAAGCTTTTCATAGTCATAAGAACCTGTTCTGCACCTAAAATATCCATAACCAGAATAAGTAATTATGGCTACATCAGATAAAGGTGAATTAAGTATACGGAGTAATTTTCAACATTTATTACAATTTCCTATATTTGTAAAACAAATTTCTTCTGCTTGTCTTAATATTTGTCCTGTTTGAAACAACTGTGATAACAAAATTAAATACGCCACTGGAAATTTTAATCTCCAAGGGAAAATTTGTACATAATGTCTAAGACAGCCACAATAGTTTTGTAAAGGGGCTGCTCTAGGATAATGAACACAATAATTGCTTGTATAATCTAAAATGCTACTAATGGCAACAATCACAAATCCATTTAGCTCCTCTTTAATTTATGTACCAAGTTTTAAATAGATAATGGTTCTCAGTAAAATAATGGCTTATACAAACAAAAAAGGATAAATATGATATTTTCCTGCTTAAACAAAACAAAAAAACCCCCCAATCCATCAGTCTAGTTTTTTATTTTATATTTGAGTCAATGAATGAGTAAAGGGTCTAATATTCACAATGCAATGTTACAATGGTACATCAGAAAGCAAGAAGGCCCAAGTCACACAAAGCATCAACAAAATCGACTTACTTTAATTTTTGTGAGAAAGGTTGCAAGTGACAAAAATTTTGATTAAACAAAACATAAAAAACAAAGCTGTTTGACATAACAGTCCTGTAAGGTTTAATATTATGAAAACATTAGTTTTCTCAGCTGTTACACTACTTACAGAATAATTCTTCCAATGTGACTAAATACACAAAAGGATCCTGTGTAGTTCCTCACATATACAACTTTTTTTTTAAAGGGTACATTTTTGAGATATGTAAAGTTCTGTAAAGTTTATTTCAAAAGTAATTATATTGCAGTCATCAGTCAGATTCTGCATTAACATCGTATTGACTGCAATGGAGTTGCATAGTATGTATAGTAGGAACAGATTTGGCCCTCATTTGCATTTCAATAGCTGAAAATGTCCTGACTACGAAAACAGACTCTGACCTGCACATTAAGTTTCATTCAAGAAATAATATCTATTGATATTTTTCTTTCTTTCCAAACTTAAAAGAAATTACATCTCTAGTTTGAAGTAGCAGGAATACCAAGAAGGGCAGATAAATAAAAATTGAGTAATTTCAGACACTTCATTGTATGCTTGCTCATACACAATTTTCCAAATCCACATTTCTCAGCCACTTTCTTTACATTCTTGGTTAAACAGAAACAAGTTTCTCATTTAGAAAATAGCTGGTGTCAGTTATTCATTCTCTCTCTCTCTCTCTCTCTCTCTCTCTCTCTCACACACACACGTTGTATGTTCTTAGTGCACGTCAGCCGCACATCTGAAGCACTATGGTTTATCATGCCAGTCATCTGTTAAATAAACATCATTTTTTTTTACCATTAGAATGTATTGGTTCAATAACTCATGCTTGAAAGGCTCCCTAAATAAAATGACAAACCAGAATGTTACAATCCCATTTGAAATTGTAATATTTGTTACTAAATCTGTATTTACAAATTCAGATTTCAAAGTCTATAAAAATGTACTTTTGTTATTAACTGTAATAACTGCAAAGAAACGCTTGTGATTCAGTTCTCATATTGTGCACTTTTGTTAAAAAAGGGGACACACTGGGTAACTGATCAAAGAAAAAAAAATTCGAAATTTAAGATTGACTCAAGCCAACAAGAAGAAAGGAACTTATATTTACACATTTTCCCTTAATTCATCTTACTGTGCCCAATTAATACCAAACAGCGTGAAATGGTGTACATAATATGCTGTGTTCTGCACCAATACCTTCCTTATCCTTTTAATTAGTACATACAAAATCAAGAGAAAACACACACATTAAAAACAAAAACAAAATATTTGAAATACCTAAAATGATCATTTATTGAAGAAAGTTTCTATCAGCCAGTGTCCCTGTTTTGTCAGTTTTTAAATATATCACAGTCCTTTGTTTAATCATAAGAGGCAGCAATGACTAGGCAGGGGAACAGTTCCCAAAGTGTTGCCAAAGTTATGACAAGTCCTGTACTTTTAGGATCATTTGTCTTTTTCTTTATTGGCAAACTACCTAAAAATTGGTGAACGCTGTACTAGTCTTTATAATAATAATAATAATAATAAATTTTACTAGAATATATGTTTATAACAGAAGTTCCAGAAAACACCAATATGGATCCTCAAGTGTATTTTGTGTGAATTGTCTTACAAAAATGTATGTATCCTTTACATTGTCTTTCACACAACAATTTCATAGTGCCAGCTATTATCTCAAAATGTGCTGAACTGCTTTGTGCTATTTTGAATAGTAAATCAAGTGCTTAAAAACCTGAATTTAATAGGTACGCTAAACTGGTTTGTAGATTTGTAATAGTGTCTTAAAATATTATGTGTTATCTACTAGAAAATTTGTATATAGTGAACTACATGCCTTTATTTTGTTACAAAATGTTTTGCATGATTAATTTTTCTATCGCTATACAGAACAAGAGAGGTTACTGATAGATTCCTAAAAACAGACATGTTTGTTCCACAAAGGACAATCAATACATTTTAAGAATTAGGCCACACGTTAGTTGTCAATTTCTAGTTATTTTCTTTTTTTATGTTAAAGAGCTATTTTTGTAATCTGCATGATACCCAAGTTTGAAGTAACTAATGATACAATCATCTCTTTAAAAAATGCATTTCTAGTTTGGTAACAGGTAATATCTATAATTTTGCTCAGGAATCTAAAATTCAAGCTTATACATTTCCTCCCCTCTCTACCTACCTCAAATAAATATAACCAATTTTTTGTTGTCATACAGTCTTAAAGTCAGGTACCTTAATAATTTAAATAAATGTGGCTCGAATTTCAGAGATGCTCAACATTCGCTAGTCATATTGACCCCAATAGGAGTTCCCTGTGCCTTTTATTTAGATGCCTACATAAGGGATTTAGGTGCCTAAACTAAGGCACCCAAGTTTCAAAATACCAGCCATAGTTTTCATGACTTTTAAAAAAATATTTCTTCTCTTTCAAATATGTGATATGCTTTATCATAACAGAGTACTGCTTACTCTATGTTCAAGTAAACTGTAGCTTTCACAAAGAAAAAACAAACCAAGATGAATTTAACCAAAAGAAAGGTAACTCATGCTGATCATAAAATGGATTATGAATCTTAATTTTATTCGTTTTCCCATTATTTCTAGCACTCTACACAACTTGAAAAAAAACTTATCCGCTTTATCCCAAGACATTCCTGAGTCTACAATTATCACTTTTAGAAACCAAGTTTTGCTGGTTGATGACTTTGGTTGCATGATTAGTAACATTTTTAACATTAGTAATGCATTTCAATATTTTTCCACAGTACACTGTCTACCTCAAAGCTTAAAAGATAAGCAAGCAATTTCCTAAAGGGTTGCCATATCACAGTTTGGTCAGCAGAGGGTGCTCAAGATTGATGCTATCTGCTGTCTTTTAGAAAGTCCTCATTTGGTAATACAGTACAAGTTAAACAGCTCTGTTTCTTTACTGGATTACTCATAGTCATATAGTTATACTACTATGCTGCTAGACCAATGGACAGTATTTTTATTTTATTTTCATATTTGAAACACTACTCAGAGGAACTCTATCAAACTCTTCAAGACATTAGTGAGCAGGTGCTGTGCACTGGTACGCAACATTCTTTAACTGCTTTAATGTAATGTAGCTGTTACACACAAGAACAATTGATAAAAATGTACACAGAGCATACTAAGATACTGAAAAGATTAATGGCTTCTAAAACTTTGATGTCTATACAGGTCTTTTGCTTTCTTAATGACAAGCTCTTCTCTATTGTAAGCTATCAATTTTGAATAATTATTCAATCACCTGAGCCCACCCATCAATTTTGAATAATTCACAAGACCACCCATCAATTTTGAATAATTATTCAATCACCTGAGCCATCTAGTGACATTGGAAACCACAACATTCAGTATAATTTAATGTAATCACAGGGTCAAACGTTCATTTTTCAATTTAATCTAATTAAATCAGCTCCAAATTTTCAAACTTAGTGTGTAAAATTAGGCACTTAAATAAAAATGCTCTGATTTTTAGAGTTTTCCATTAAACCCACTGAAAATTGAGGATACTCTGAAAATCAGGCCACTTTTATCTAGATTTGTAAATACACATTTACATGCCTAAGTTTGGAAATCTAAATTGCAAAATTTTGGGCCAAGGTTTGGGTTTTTTGGCAATGTTATATTTACACAGATATTTTATACATAGTTAACTTCCTCTTGAGCTTCATTTTCACACTATTCAATGATTCAAAACTTTTTTTAAATTCATCAGACACATGTATCTTCATATACTTAATCTGGTCTCTTAAAAGTAAGAGCAAGGAGCAAGTATGTTAAAGGATATTCTGAAAAGATGACTTTTCCCCCCAAATATCAGGGGATAAGTAAGTCAGGGACACACTTAAGAGCCCTGATAATAATATTACATAGGTGTGAAACTAGAATGATGAAAATCAGGCCCAAGGTGTAAGTTATTAGAACAGAGTTTAGAATACCTGAATAAATAAAATCAACATCGTAGCTAAATAACTGATATTAATTCCTTTGAAGAAAAACAATTTTATATGTGAGCTCACTTGGTTTAACAGAAATATTAGCTAACTTATTTTTCATGTAAATATTAGACAACACAAATATTATACAACACACACAAGTAACTATGTAGCCTATACTCCCCAGCATATTCCAAGCCATCACACTAGTTGCTAGTCTATATCTGAGGTAACTTTCTGGAAGACAACAGTGTCATTCTGAATTTACAACTGAGCTCAAAGTGTGACATAAAATATTTGTTTTCAGTTTCAGGTTTTGCAAGTAACTTCTACCTTTATATGTAAAAAGTTAAATGCATGGGTTATTCAATGGAGGTCAATTCATAAAACCTATAAGAGGCTAATAGTTCTTTCAAAAAAGTCTTTAAAATGAAATTGATATTTTTTAAAAACACATACATTAGAAAAAAGTTTCAGGATCCTCCCCGGCCCAAAAAAAAGAAAAGGGAGGTGGTAGCAACCCTTCCCCCGCAGGAGTTAGGACTCCTAGATTGAGAACTCCTCACCACCTATATTAACGACACACATATTTGAAAGAGTTTATATGCCTCTCTCGTCAGTCAGAGTTAAGGTTACCAGAATGTTTTTGGGAAATTTCACATTTTTTTTTTTAAGTAGTGTGTGGAAATTCTATTCATTAAAAAGGAGCCCTAGAAGTCTGGTGTTGGAAACTTTATGCACCATGCATAGAAAGCTCCCTGTACAGCAGGCTCCTTAAGAAAGAGGAGAGGAAGACCTCCGCTTTGGTGCATATACTATGGTACAGGTGCCCCCATCCTCCACACTTCCTAAAGTACAATGGGAGAAGCCCAGAGACTACAGACGGACTATTGTTTGCAGGAAAGGAGGTCCCCTTCTGCCCACTTTGGAAGTAGGCCACTGAGAAAGCTTGGCACTCCAGCAGATAGGCATCTTTTATTAAAACCACCTTCTCTCCTGTCTATCAAAATTTTTACAAGTTCGCTTGTGATTATGATTATTTTGTTCATCACTTTCTGTGGCAGAAAAAGAATAGTAATGAGTACAAACAACTTGGCTGTTCTTATTTTAAGATTTATTTTAGATCTACCTCTCCTGAAATGCTGAACTGTTTAAAACAAAAGTAAATTGCAAGAGAAAAGAAGCTGAAACTAGTTTCCTTAAATTTTCAAAAATTGTAATTTTTAATTCATTCAGACCCTTTTACTACAGAATAGATTAATTTCAAACTTTCCCAGAATTTGAATCCCTACATCAAGAATCAATCCGTAGTATAATTTTTGTTGAGATGCACTTTTGTTTTCATACTTGTCTGTTTCCAGGATTCTGTGAAAAAATGGATTTACCCTCTCCCCCAAAAATCAAATATCTAGTGGGCTTTATTGCCTTTTTCTGAATTTTCCATCTTTTGCACATCTTTGTTACTCAAGTAATTATATAAAATATATTTGATGAGGGTTTTTTAGTACTAGAAACATTAAACTTTCACTCACAGCCAAGCATTTCACTTTAGAAATGAAAGTTAGCTATCTAAAAAGATGAAAGAGAATTGATGAGACTATCAAGATTCTTGCTATGTATATTAGGAAAAAAGAGCAAAGATAAATCCACTATTATGCCACAAAAACAACTGAAAAGCAAAAGTATTGAACATCATAAAGTAGATGCAACCATAAAAGGTAACATCATCACTTTCAAAGTAGCACAACATGAGCAATCTAAAGAAGTGATCAAAATGACTAAAGCTGTATGCTCTAGATATACTCCAAACAGATTTAAACATCCACGAATAGATGTGGCAAATGAAGAAACGGAAGAAATATTAAAGAAGAAATTAAAAGAATCAGCATTGACATTAATACAAGATCGCTGATGGAACATCAAGAAAGTGACCTAATAATGGATACAAGCATCTACACATGGAAAATGCATCCAGGCTTACTGCTGCTGAGTCTAGATTTCAAAGAAGATCAAAGAACAGTGTGTCCCCAAGTTGCTGAAGATGCCATCCAAGAAGACAGAGAAAAGTATGATAAGGAGATTTGTAAGTCAGCATTTTGTTGTGAAAAAGACAAATGCGATCATATGATGCATTAGGTAAGACATTTCCAGTAGAGATAGAAAACTACTAATGCTGTTGTACAAGGCACCAGTACGACCTAATTTGAAATACTGTATACAATTCTGGTCACCCACGTACAAGGAATATGAATTTAAATTGGAACAGATACAGAGAAGATCTGCTATGATGATCAGGGGAATGGAAGGCCTATCCTATGAGAGGAGACGGGACAAACTTGTCTAGTTTAGTCTAGCAAAAAAAGCCAAGATGGGATAGGATTGTCCTCCTCTATTAATATATTACAGAGGTAAATACCAGGGAGAGTGAAGAGCTATTTAACCTGCAAGACAATGTTGGAACAATAAAAAATGGATATAAACTGGCCACAAACAAATTCATGGAAATTTGCTGGAAACGAGAAGGCCTCTGAACTCCCAAAAGGGTGAAGTTCTCGAACAGACTCCAAGTAGGAGTTGTGGGGGCAAACATCTTAATGAATTTTGAGAGAGAGCTGGACAAATTTATGAGTGTATTTGTATGATGGCGTTTCTTGTAGTGGGCAGAGCTCAGGAGTGCTGGGGGTCACATCTGATTTATGTCTTATGTTCCTAGTGCTCATACTTCAGGGTTTTAGCAGGCCACTGGCAGGGCTCAGTAAGGGATTTCTCCCCCATCTGCCTTCCCAATATATTCTGGAAGGCTGTTGTTTTTTAAAATCTCCTTCCTCTGGAACACCAGGGATGGCCATGGCTGGAAATGGGACATTGGGTGGGGTGGGCCAGGGCTCTGAGTTGGTAGGGACCATCCTTTCTCTCAGGTACTTGGCAGTCTGGTTCTTGCTCACATGGTCTATTTACTTGCCATATGTGGAGCTGGGAAGGAATTTTTCCCCAGGTCAGATTGGCAATGACCTTGGGATTTTTTCTCTTGCTACTGCAGTGTGTGGGTGTCAGAATTATCTGGGGATACTTCACAATCTTTTCCCTCATCTTGTGGGGGCCTTAAGCACTGGTGCATCTCAGTCCCTTCTATACTCTGCCTGTGGCATATAATAGCCCAGTGTCCTGTGGACTGTAATACTTTGGTCTCATTTCTTGGATTTAGTGTGTGGGTATTGGTGGCCTGTGATACACCGGTCAGACTAGATCTGGTGGTCCCTTCTGCCCTAAACTTGAGGACTCTATTGATGTATTCATGATTAAAATGACCTTCTACAGGTCTAAATTGTTATTTAAAAGACAAAATGGATTGCTCAAGCACACGTGCTATTTTACTAAATAAAGAAATCTCTCTCAAATTTTCTCTTCAAAATTACTTATTATCCAAGTCTGGTATTTGCTATGTAAAGCACTCTCTCCCTCTAAAACTAAAATGCTGCAAAAATTCATATTAAAAACATTTTTCACCTCTCCTGTGAAAAATGTTACTGTATATTAGTGTCACCTGCGGGTCTCAAATGAGCTGAGAGAGATTTTGAAATAACACTGTTCCATACTTATATTAGCAGCAATATATAGGTAGTACACCTGTTCCCTACATTGCTGGTTATATAATTTTTGAAGTTATATAATATGCAGGTTAATTATTTGTACTTAATTATACTGAAAAGCTATTTTGTCTTTTTCACAATAGTGTTTGATAGTCTAAAAATGCTAGTTTCCTAAGATCTGCAAATCCATCCTGCACCCATCCCCATACAATTAGAACTAGAATTACATGAAGGAGTTGAAATTTTTTATACCAAGTCTTATCTGGTTAAATAAACAAACTTTTAAAGCTGCAATGTTACCCTTTTTTGATTTTTAGCTGTCTACTGTAAAAGGTTTACTAATATCATGTCAAGATTTAGTACTAATTTCAACTGCAGCTTTTTAATTTTTCTGTTACTTTATGCTCTAAAGACATTTTATGAACCATTTCATACTTAATGGTTTGTAAGCAATCCCAACAGTTGGGAATTGTGAGAAAAGTTGCCCAGATTGACAGATAAAGTGAAAAGGTCTGTATTAATTTCCAAATAAAGAAATGCATGGAGTGGTATTTCACTATTATTATACTCTAAAGTACCAATTAGAACGCATCAGAAACTAGAGCAAGTTGACACTCTACAATAAAGCAAATAATTTCCAGTTGGAGGGGCAGAAAATGTTAATATGCAATGTTCAAGACTACAAGAATCTTTGTAAAAGGAAGTAGCTAATAAGGTTTAATGATGCATGTCAGGAAGCCACAGTATGTAGGGAAACACAGCTGGCTTCATTTTGTAAACTATTTGATATACACATCTTTCTAGTTCACGATTATCAGCTGTAAGAGTGCCACAGGGGACAGTTTAGCCTTCAGATCAGGATATTCTTCTTGTTCTCTAAATTACAAGTAAAATACATTAATATAATATGGTGCTGTAGGCTAGTGCCATGACTAAAGTTTATCAGCTCACAAAAAGGATTAAAGAAGTCTTCAGTAACATTCAGTGGGAACAATCTAAGCAGAATAAATGGGCCAAAGAACACTGGAATAACAAATTCATAACACAAATGTACACATATTTTGGTGACAAACTAAACCCTGAAACAATCAATAAAATTAATGTATGAAAATGTAATTTAAATTGCAAACGGTTTCAAAATGTCTGCACTCCACATTTTATTTAATATTAAAAAGCAATCGTAAGCATATATTGCTAAAATATAGCTTCACAAGGCAATATATATCTTGCTTACTACAATCCAAGTTGTTCAGAGTGACTGCAATGTGCAGGTGACAGCAATTAGCAGCAGATGACAGAAGCACTTTGAATTTGTACCAGATGGCAGCTAAGGGTCATTGGAAGCTAGGAAGCCTTCCACAAGGAAACTGTTGTGTTATACAACTATCAAACTCATAAGCACTTAGAAACAAAATTAATTATTCAAATACCGGAAGACAATTGTAAGGCCACAAATTAAATATAAAAATTCTGTCATGGTATTAATTAATTTTATATAGAATTAAACAAATGTCAGAAATTTTAAATAAATGTATGCAAACAACAAAATGAGTACAACTTCACAATGGAAAAAGATATATTAAATTAACAGGGACACCAATTAATGTATTTGCTATACTTCAGTCACTGCCATATGGTAAAATATTAATCAACAGACTAACTTTTGCTTGTGTTCATTCCAATGGTACAATGTAGGTCCAGGTTTTTCCTATAATCTCAAGAAAATGGCTATAAAGAAGGGAGAAAAATGACAGCAGAGTCCACAATGTTTCAGGATGGGAGAGAGGAGTACTGATTCTACCTCTCACTAAGTCTTCCAATGGACAATCAAAGAATAGCATCAGTATTAGAAAAGCTGCTGAATAGTCTGGCTGTAGTTACAGAGAAAAATAGATCAATTGCTTGAAGTGGAGTGAACAAAAGGAATGGGGTTATAGAATGGAAACTTGGCAGCCCACAATGAAAAGGTGGGTGAAAATGCCATAGTATTTTTTTTTCAGGGAAGACTAAAATCAGGAGAATATTGTTACAGCAAGATAACAACCCCCTTAGCAAACACTCTTTGCCAGGATGCTGTATGATGGAGAATCTTTGTGCAGATGAATGAGACACTGATGAAACTAAAGGTGAAAAAGGGAAATTTACTTGTAATTTGGTTTCCCTGAAGGTACCATTTGACTTTTCATTCCCAAAACTTCCAGAACCAAAGTTTTTTTTCTCTTTGAAGTACAAGTAGATCTCTCATTCACAAAACAACTGCGAGTGCCCTCTGTTTTGTTTCAATTATTACTTATTATTTGAACTGCTTTAGCGCCTAAGGATCCCAATAATGGATTAGAAACCTATTCTATTAGGCATTTTATAAACAAATAATTTCAGGGTGGGAACCATTGTTTTGAGTTTATAATCTAAGTAAAGACAAGAGGCAACAGATGGGTATAAAACAGAATAGACGGGGGAGCACACAGTAATGATCAACCGTGAAGAGCAGACCAACTGTCTAACCATTGTCAATTTTTTTTTAATAGTCATGACAGCAGAGGAGAATTTTAAATAGGGATTTGCAGAAGATCAATGTGGTGGCTTTGCAGTTGTTTTTGGAGAGCTCCTCCCATGCATGAGGGCAGCATGTGAGAAATCTCCAAGGTGGCTGTTTGAAAATTTAACATGTGGGCCATGAAGAGAAGACATGGGAGTCAACTACTTGACAGTGCAGAAGAGGTGGGGGTACAGGCGGTACAAGGCTTTAAAATTACAGACAAGTTGTTTATGTTTGATGGGCAGGAGAAGGGAAAGTCAGTAGAGGGATGAAAAGAGAAGGAGTAACATGACTGAAATGACGCGCCAAGAAAATTATCTTTGCAGCAGATTTTTGATCAGATGCAAGTGGGACATGATGTGATTTGGCAAGACCAGAGAGGAGAAGGCTGCACTAGACAAGATGAGAGAAGAGAAGGACCCAGATGAGAGTTTAGCTGTCTGAACAGCGAGGGAAGGCTAGAACTTAGTGAAATGTTATGTGGGCAGAAGAGGGTATGGATGTGGAGTCTAGATTTGTCTCAATGGAATAGTGAGAAAGAGTAGGAGGAACTGGAGGAAACGATAGACTGGTGAAGATAAAAACGAGGAGGAATGGAACAACTGGACAGGAAGGAAGTGAGAAAAAAGGAAGGAAACACAATATGAAGCAGATAAGGGATGCGGTGAGAGTCATAGATGAAAGGCAGCATGACATAAATAGTATGCCAGCAGTTCTCAAACTTGAGCAACTCGAGGACCCCCATTTTGATTCAAAAATTTTTGAAGACCCCCAAGCCACCCGCTCAACCTGAGACTCCACCCACACCCCACCTCTTCCTGCCCCCGCTCAACTCGTACCCCCTCCTCTTCCCTGCCTCTTCCATCCCCTCCCCCGAGCACACCCCAGCGCCACTCCTCCCTCCCTCCCAGTGCCTCCTGCATGCCGCTGAACAGCTGTTCCCTGGCATGCAGGAAGCACTGGGAAGGAGGGGGAGAAGTTGATCAGCGGGGCTGGCGGACCCCAGTTTGAGAAACGCTGTAGTACGCTATTAAAATACAGACAATTAAGCAGTAAATCAAAACACAATTAACAATTCCTTGAAGAGAAGGAAGCAAAAAGTTTCTCAACCTGTAAGCCTAATTTATACAAGAAATATATTGCAGTGATAAGATGACAAGACAGCCAATAATCTAAAAAGCGTAACTCTTAATTCTGTATTATAGGTAAGTATGCAAATAGAAATGCAGTCAAATGGTATCTTCAGAAAAGCTGATTTACTGGTAATCTGTTGTCCCTTCTCTAAGAGATACTATTTGACTGGATTTCTACTACTGGAAACTAAGGCTGAGTAAAGTTTCCACAAAACAACATATTCTCCAATTTATAAAAGGAACAAGAAACTAAGGCTATTTTGTATATCTCAGAGAATTATTTATACTCAGAAGAGATGATTGGAAAGGGAACAATTTAAGTAAAATTATGCAAGAACATCTAGCCTGAGTGAAATAGTTCAGGAAGGAAGATCCACAAGTTATAACACATCCATCTTACAGGTCAAGTCCAAATTTTATTTGCCAGCTGGAACACTGGTTTCAAATTTAAAACAATCCCCGGTCTTACACACTGAACTGACCTACAAGCCAAAGGCAGGAGCCACATTTGTTCTGAAAGTTACACATAACTTGACCATAAAAGCATGAACAAGATACTTGATTCTATCTGAATTAGGATCAGCAGTGTTGAACATTTACCCAAGCCAACATTATGTCTTTCTACCTCTACAAATGGAGTTATTTTGTTGGAGACTACAAGGTCCAAAATAAAAAAAAAATTAGAACCAACATCTCAGATCACTGTGAATCCTGATGTTTAGTGGGCTTCAAGAGCTTGATCATGGAAAGACACATTGGTTTCAACTAGGTAACGCTGGTTCTACATACAAAAACACACGAAGTTCTGCTTTTCTGTATCTAGTAGTTCACTTTTACTTCCACTGTGAAAGGAGAAAGGTAACCTGATGAATAATTGTGGCTGTTAAACTCCCATTAGTGTAAGTAAAAGATGACATGTAAACCTAGAAAGGGAGAGCATCTGTCACAGAAATTCCAGTATGACTCACCAAAGAGAAGACTACCTGGAGTACATTCATATTGACACAGATGTATTTGCCAAATACTAAACTCCAATGTAATACTTGGATTCCTAAGGTAATTGATATGCTTTGCAACAGAAATGACAACTCTGTACAAATGGTGAAAAATTGGAGAGGGTTCAGAGAAGTACCACAAGAATTATTCAAAATCTGGAGAACATGCATGACAGAGAATGACTTAAGCAGTTTAATCTACTCAGCTCATTAAAAAGAAATTTAAGAGGTGACTTGATCATGATCCATAAATACTGTACCTACATGTGGGGAAAATGTCTGATGCTAGAGGGCCTTTTTAACTAGCAGCTATAGGTATAACGATGTATGAAAGTTCAGCTAGAAATTCAACTAGAAATAAGAAATGCTTAACTGACAGTTAAACTTAAGAGTAGGAATTTAGTCAGTGTGATATCTTTAGACAAAAACTCACTTTTAAAGTCAGCCCTTAATTTTTTTTAATAAAAATCATGATCACAACTCTAACATTCAAATGATATTCATCTGAATATGAATAATTTACACAATTTATTTATTCTCTTAAAAACTGAAGAAATATTTGACATCAATAATATAAAATAAATACAAAAATAAATAAAACACAAGACAAAATTTACAAGTGGAAAACATATTTAGTAATAATCATGTTCTTGCCCAGATGTTCAGATTATGGCTATTTCACTTCATTGTTTGCAATTCAGGAACGTATCAATGGGTCACTAATGATTAGTATATGGTACCATAGTTCAAGGTCCAGGTTTGATTTCCAGTTCTGGGCATGAATTTCCATGTAACTAAGGACAATCTGTTAATGAATTTTAACATACAAGCACAGCAGCAGTGTTCTGGAAATACAGTACAACCTCAGAGTTATGAACACGAGTTATGAACTGACCGATCAACCATATACATCATTGAGACCGAAAGTATGCAATCAGGCAGCAGCAGAGACACACACACACACAAAGCAAATACAGTACAGTACTGTGTTACACTTAAACTACAAAAAAATAAAGGGAAAGTTTAAAAAAGATTTGACAAGGTAAGGAAACTGTTTCTGTGCTTGTTTCAATTAAATTAAGATGGTTAAAAGCAGTGTTTTTTTCTGCATAGTAAAGTTTCAAAGCTGTATTAAGTCCATGTTCAGTTGTAAACTTTTGAAAGAACCACCATAAAATTTTGTTCAGAGTTACGAACAACCTCCATTCCTGAGGTGCTCGTAACTCTGAAGCTCTACTGTATGAAGCACAAAATATGTACAACCACATGTCACAAGACCTGATCCCAAAGGTGCATTAAACACAACGTATGTTGTATATTTTTGGCACAAGTCCAAAACAGAACATTTTCATTTAACTTTTGGGAATTTTGAAGATCATGGCTTATCTGGAGGCAAACAATATATACACAATTTTTTTTTATGAAATACATACTCATATACACTTAGTCATCCAACTCTAGGGAGACTAACACAACCAAATGCCTGGTATATGAATAGATTTAGGTCTATATTAAAATATTGTTTTCTAACAAAGTATTACTTGAGATTAGAAATGCATCAATATGATTTTATGAAACAAATATAAAACCTGACAATACAGTCTGTTGTTCATAGCTATATAAAAAAAGCACATTGAAGTAAACTGAATTTGGTCATCAGATTAATTTTATACAATGAAATACTGCAAGTATTTCTTTAGTTTACTCTCAAAGTAAAAGTATGACAATGATAAGCAAATGGCTGTATAATGACTGGAATTTAAATGAACTCGTTCTAAAAAGACTATGTTAAGCACCTACAATACTTTGTAGCATATACTGTCTTCCTCATCTTCCTGTCACTTCCACAATAGCTCTCAAGGCAGACAAATTCTTATTATACTATTTCACTTATAAGCTCACTTTTTATTGATTCTCTAGATTACTATTCTAAAAATTGTTACATGGATTTCTCCACTGGTAAGCTACCGTCTCTTTAGTTAAAACTGGTTTGGTTCTAAAAATCTGGGAACACATCTTTACTTGTCAAACGTTTAAATGTGCAGCTACAAAATTTTGATCACTGTTTGAAAGACCGGGACAGATTTTACTTTCACTACAATATAAATTTAACCAAAAATGTATTTTTCCCCTTATTTCAAATACTGGTGAGAATATGTGGACTCTTGAGAGTGATCTACAACAACCTTGCTATTTTACTTCTAGATTTTGTTTTTGTTTGGCTATGCCAAAAGAAGGACAGGAGACATTTGACACGGGTTTAATCAGATGTCTGGGACTACCCGGCAGATAACAGTGTACAGTGCAGGTAATTCCATGTTATTTCATAATTACCCGGGAGGGCTTTTTCCATCCATGTCCCTCCAGCTAATCCATTGCCGGGACCTTACCATACACCCCAGCCTCGTAGGAGGGCTAAGATGGGCTATAAGAATGGGGGGTTGGCTCCCTGCCGTAGCAATCATAGGAGTCCCCAACTGCAGCAGCAGAAATAAAACCAGTGCTGCTTTTAAGACTCTTTTGAAGCCCATTAGACAATAGTAAGCAATTATGACAGTTGTAGTTGGATATGTCTACACTCCAGCTGGAACGGTGCTTCCCAGTGCAGTTAGACTGATATGCTCAAACTAGCACTCTAAAAATAGAAGTGAAACTACATGGGTGGTGGCTTGGGGTAGCCAGTAGGGTACATTATCAGGGGGTTAAGTGGGCTTGTACTTGGGTGGCTAGCCTGAGCCACCGCTCTGCTGCCATGGCCACAATGCTATTTTTAGCACACTAACTCAAGCAGTGCTAGTGCATGTCTGTTTACCTGCACCAGGAAGCATCCTCCTAGCTACAGTGCAGATATACCCTAAGAGGGGTTTCCCCCTGAGCAAGTTTTCCTTCCTCCACCTGAGCTGACTAGCAGGATATATGACTTGATTAATCTTCTGTTGAGGAGCAGACGAGCAGTGTTGATACAAAAACAGTACTTTTGCACATACAAATAATCACAGTTTGCCAGGGCAGTGAAGGGCTGGCTCTCACAATGGCAATTCTAAAGGGGAGGCAGGCAAGTCTCAAATGATAGAACTGCTTTGCACCGAGAGTGTCTCCAATATGTTGGACCACAAAATAGGAGGCAGGAGCAGGTGAACTGTTTAAATGTTGGTGATGCTGGGCAGAGGGGAGTTAAATGCAGGAGGTGCTAAGTGAATCTGCCCCTAAGCACTGTACTTCATTCCTCCTGCAGAATTTCCATAAAATAAAATAAAATAAAGGGAAACTAATTGTTCAGGAGAAAAGAATCTTTTTAGAAACACTATCACAGAGGAAACATTTCTGCATGTGAAGAGAAGGGTTTGGTCAATTCAGCAAATATGCAGCAAAAGGAGCTTCCAGAAAAAAGAACTCGGCCTCTATTCCACTGGATTGATTAGAAATACTCATGAGTGATAACTTCTGTCCAAAGTAGTGGATCCACTCCAAATTAAATGGGGGAAATCCAAGAGCTACCTCTCGACAAAAACATGAAATGTAAAACAAAAGTAACATTTATAATTAACATTAACATTTCTAAGTCTACAACTGGTGAATATAACTTCCTGAAAAGAAAAACACATTTGAGACAGAAGCAGCACTGAGTCACCCCCACCCTGAAACCCAGCTTTAATACCAGTTTAACAATTAGGAGGAATGTTGAAGATTACTACTATTTAAATTGATGTTGAATGGGTACACAGAAGGTTTATGCTTCTGATATTCATATTATCATGAATATATATAATATCATGAATATATTCTGCATATTCATAATATGCAGTCATATTAAAACAGGATGGAAGCTTTTTTTATATAAAGTACATTTTAAATTCACTGTTTTGAACATTGGCTACCAGTGATAGCAGTATAAAAAACTATTTATGTGCTCATTTTAGGCACACTAGGAAGATTCACTGATGTGTGTGTCTGCCAATTTTAACAAAAAATTACTCACATTTCTAAAGGAAGAGACTGAAGATAATTATGATGTATCCTGCTGCATATTCTGAATATACAGTGTATAACTTTTTATTTTAATGTTTAAGCCTCATTACACAAATTCTATTCCACAGACTCTCTTTTGCCTTTCCAATTCTCAGTTTACCTTTTTACCATTATTACTGCATTCTGCTCCTTTTGATGTCCACAAAAGCAGGGTTGGGCCCCCACCAGAAACAGTTTTACCTTCACATCAGAAGAGCCAACCTAAGAATACATAGCTTACCATGCATCTCAGCCTTATAAAAACAATCATGTGTTTTAAAACGGTTTTTTTCCCCCCACACCACAGATAGGTAAGAATGACAAAATCACATAATGTCAGGCAAAAATAAATAAATAACCTTAGTTTGTTAATTTCCCTCTTGGTTAATTAACATCTATAAGTGACCTTTAGCATTGACAGGTCCAACTTTATCCAGAAAGCCAAGGTTTAAGAAATATCTATCCAAATAGAATTGATTACTGATTAAAGCATTGTGAAGAGCACAATTCAATCTGATTTTTAGGCTGGAATTGCATTCCATAGCAAGCTGATTTGACTGCCAATGAGACAGAATGAACAGTCACTGCAGTATAATAATGTTGATGTTACCATATCTACATTTATCCAAAGAATGAAACAAATATATCATTTTAGACTGAAATTAAACCTCGCAAGAAATCATTTTTCTTTATATTGTTTGGAATTAAAAACGTATTAAATTGATCCATTAAGAAAATTCTCTTCTCTGTCTTGTGTGTCTTTCAGACCGTGTCTGCATCCTTAGGCAATGAAACAATTTTTATAATTGTAATAAAACAACAAAATGTTGACTTTAAGTTAAGAAAATTGTTGCTTGAATGACTAAATACTTCAGCGAAACAAAATAATTCCTTCTCTAAGCTGTAACAAAGAAACAGCATGCTTGAATAGGTATATATACACGTTACATAATAACGTTACATATATATTTGTTAAACCTTTTTTACACTTTTATTTGAATTTCACTTTTTTCCTAGTCATTGTTTATAAAATCAAGATTGACTAATCTGATAGTAACATCTAGAAATTCAGTGTATCTATAGTTATTATTACCATATTTCTGTTATACATTACTGCATATGCCGTTCCATCAACAATATTGTACTGTAGAAAGAAATAAGACTCAAGTATCTGTTCAATTTTTCAACGAAGTACAACAGTAAGATAATGAAAATGCTTCCCCCCCTTCTTGCTCATCGCACTCCACCTGCTAAATCAAGCAAAAAAGTAGCATAAAATATACACAATGCAGAAACAGAAGTTTGCAAAACTGATGCAATATGTTCACATGTCAAGAAAAAGAAAATATATATTTCAAGGGCATTTGTTTCATACCATGTAAATTTCAACTCATGGATTTCAACAACTTCCTCCCACAGGTCTAGAAGAGAGCAGCACCATGGGAGTATAGACAGTATATCAATACACTTAAATCAATTTAAAATACCATCTCTTACATAAAATAATACCAACAAATAAATACAGGTAAGATTTTTAGGAATTTGACACTCAAATATGGTTCATAACATTTTGAAAGAATAACCCAAAGTTTGTACAACTGCAAAGGCCATCCTGTAGCAAAGACCGCAGCATCCACACTGAGCTTAAATTTAGCTAATTAGGTGGGTAATAAATTCTATAATCTAATACATGTACTTCATGTGTCTTTAGAAAGTACATTGTGATATAGAAAAGGATTTAGTAGGAATTCTAATTTGTTATAGAAACATCAACTTTATATCTATTGCCCAATTTCTGGAAAATCTTCATCTCATAAAAATGTGTTATAAATTATAATATATCTATTATGGTAATCTTAAGATTATAATCAGAGCATCATCAGAACAACATGTAGTAGGATATATGTTCAGTTTTTTAAACCATATTAGCCAACAGAAAACTGTATTCAACAAATGGCAACTTCAATAGTGTTTTACAATATCATCTAAGGTATTAAATGTAATATCAATATGATTAACTCATTTGGTAGGAAAGTGGATATAATGTAATTTCATGCTAACACCAAGTTGTTTATAATATTCACTATTATCCCCATTACAAATTATTACAGAAATGTGTATGCATTAGCCACGTATTTCAACAGCGCTGCAAGAAAAAATAGTGAACATGGTCGGACAAATTCTAACCTCACACACCATGCTACATATCAGAACAATCCACAGATATGCTTGGGTTTCCATCTGAGTTACTAATTTTTTAAAATACAATGTGGCGGTTCTTTGAATTGAAAATTAAGGATACAATGACATTTAATTAGACAAATGAATATTAAACAAACAGCATGTCCAAAAGCGTCGTTGAGAACGACTGCACAGTACCTTTAACGGGGAGGAGGGAATTTTCCGGCTTGCCGGGGAGAAGGAATAAGCTCAGAAGTTACTGAAAAGGGGGAGTGGCTCAGCACGGTGATGCTGATTCATCTACAAGGACTGGAAAGGCTGAGGGAGGTCAAAAAGGGGGTAAAGCACAGTGGAAGAACCCTCTTTTCTCCAAACCAGGCATAGCAGCACCCATCCACCCTCCCCTTGAGGTGGCAAAATACCAGGTTTGGTCAGGACTTGCTGTGGGCATCATGCTAGCTGCTCCTTTCTAGGCGGGCTGGGAAGAACTTTTTCCCTCATCACCAGATTAGCCAAGGTGGAGTGTTTTTTTTCCCACTTCCTCACAGTGGGTTCAGGGAGGGCTTTGTTATGGTGAGTAGGGAGGTGATTTAGGTTATTATGTCACAACTCATTTTGTAAGTGTGAGGCAGATACTCCATAGGGGACAGTATACAGTAACTGGAAAAATGACTTGGTAAAAGACTTAAAAAGGAAGTGTTTATTAAAGAAGCAGAAAGAGAGTGGGGCGTTCGGGGCTTCTATGACTGGTACAGCAGGGAGTCAACCCCCCCTTTCTTTTAGCCCACCTTAACCTTCATTTGAGGATGGGAGGGATGGTAAGGTCCCAGGAATGAGTTGGCTGGGGGACGCTGGATGGAAAAAGAGGGGAGCTGGCAGAAGCCCCTTGGGTAGCTATTGAATGATTACTGAGTTACCTGCACTGTACACTTTCATCTGCTGGGTAGTCCTAGATATCTAATAATAAAGTTGCAGCTTGATTAAAACCATATCAAGTGCTCCTGTCCTTCTTTCGGTATAGCTGGACAACTTCATGAGCGGTAGTATTTGAAAGGGATACTACAGTTATGACATTAAAGACGCCAAACAATTTTAAAAAATCTACATCTAAACATTGCTGAAATATTGCTAGAAGATATACACAAAAGTAAACCGTAATTAAACTGATGCCCGGTCATTAAGGGCTCATTTGTGACTTCGTTATGAGCTCCAAAGCAAGGAGCAATACAGATCAGAAGACAGACTGTGATTCTGACAGACTCCACCTACCTTCCAGGTTCCCCTGGACTCCTAACAGGAAGTACACTACACTAATATAGACTGTACTTTCGCTTGCATGACAATATAGGTGGGTGCCTTGTATCACTTGCACAGAGGAGGCGGCGGATGAAGCAGCCCCTGGTCTTCTCTCTGCACTGCTATCGGCAATCGAGGTAGCCAGCATCAGGAAGTACAGAAGTTCCTGATGATCATATGGGAGTATGCAAGTTTGGCCACAGTATGGCCCTACTCTAGAAGGAAGATGCACACTAAAGGCCCCAATCCCATGAAGATTTATGCTTCTATTTAAATTAAGTTGCCACAGAGTGTATGTTCTCCCTCGACAGAAACTGCTCAGACTCCCTTCTTTTAGTGTCCACTCTGTACAATTTATTCAAGTTCCCTCCACCAACACCTGTATAGTACAATACAACAATTTTAATACTTATGACCCTATTGCCTCCAGCCCCTGTTCATCCAGGCCCTGGGAGAAAAAAGGGATCACCCTTCCTTCAGTCTTGGCACAGCTAGCCCTGTCCATCCCCATCAACACTTCCTTCCTGCCATTTATCAAGCTAGTCAGCTGATGGGCTAATTAGCTCCTTATCTCACACATCTGCCCCATCTGATTGGCTAATTCCTTCTTACTTCCTCAATCAGATGTTGCCAAGGCCACAGTGATCAGTGTGCTGAGCCACATTTGAGGCTTCAGCATTCTGTCACATAAGTATTCGCATAAATCTTTGTAGAATTGGAGCTTTCACAAACTATTTGAAGTTTCGGTATTTTTAAATACAATACCAGTTGTTTTGTGCTCCACCCCCACAAATATGGTTTAACACAGCAGTCTAATGGCAAACTATTTCCTGCCGTGCAGTGGGATCTCTGTTGAGTTTCCAAGACCATCCTCACTTGTTAAAGACAGGCAAGCACTGGAAGAAGCACATTCAGTTAATGGCAGAAAAGTGCCTCATAACTCTTGAGTAAATCTTGTGGGTAATATACATGGCAGCATTCACAGACTTTTGTTTGGGGGATGGTAAATATAGGATCTTTGAGTGGCAATGGAAAACTATAAAGAGAGCAAAGGAGAAATTAGGGAAATCCTACAAGAATCTTCACTCAGACCTCTGCAAAATTATATATAGAATTCTAATAGTAAATGTATTTTAAAGAACTGTTGGGACAGTTGCTGCAGTCACATATTATATATATTTAACGTATTAAACCTCACTGTTTAGACTTAGCAGAATACCAGCTGATAAGTACAGGTCATATAATTTCAAAGGATTATTAAATACCTTTGAAGCAGTTTTTATTTCTTCACTACACAGATACACATTGACATATTTTACACACACAATTACCTATTGTAATTATACTCTACCGCACAAATATTCGGACAAACAATGGGTACAGTTTATTTAACATGAAATATCTTTCTTATCAATGCGAAATGAAATGCTTATTTAAAACACAATCTAAATTATCATTAAATTCACTAGTTTAGATATTCTTTACAATACTATGATACAGAAATATATCCCAGATGTTATAATTAGGATTGTTTTTTCAACATTTAATACTTTGCCTCTTTATTGCTGCCTGAAATTATAAGTCTATTCATGTGCACATTTCACATGAAGGAACACAACTTTTAATTGTTAGCAGCTGTAATATCGGAGTGTGCTGATTATGCAAGTGAAGGCGGTGCATGTATTGTCATAATCCTAAAAACCATACTGCAGCTCGTCTACGTGTCACTGAATTACTTTATTGTAGGTTTGTTGTTCTATTTAATCCTTTGTTGATCAGGCTTTGGAACAATGATTTTCATATTAACAACAGATACTCTAAAAATTTCTCTGGAGACTAATTCATGTGGATTTACTCCCATTATCCACTTCATCAGAGAGGTTTCTTTTATGAAACTTACACTCAGAAAATTTTAAACAAGTAGTTCTTTAATCGTAAAATGTTATACCTCTTCAGTGATAAAACTGCAAGGTAAAATAGGGTTACATATAAACATAATGTTGTGTCTATATTTTTAATCATTTTAAGCAATATAAACACTACATGTTTATTTAAAAATTTGGAACAACTTTTGACTACAAAAAGGTTCTCTCCAAATGTCTTAATTTGATATAAAATGTAACATGGAAAATACTTATGCACCAGATATGCACTGATTTTATTTTGAACTACTATTTAAAAATGCTGTTACTAAGATTCAAATAATAACTGGCATTTTAATCCACATAATGGCCCATATTACCTGTCTCTGTCAGTGAGACATTTAAAAGCATCTCTTTATTAGAAACACAAATCAATATACCCAAGGGATTGCAATAACAGCTTCAAGCAATTTATATTGTCATTGCATTCCTGATGTTTCTACTCTGAGTAACTTATTATTATGAATGGCGCGAAAATGGCAAACCTGTCACAATTAATTTTTTTAAACCTCTTGTACGAATTTTTTATTTTCTTGAAATAAGTATCTTCCTGGTAACTATAGGTTTAGGTTATAAGAAACAGTCTATAACTGAAGTTTTAGCTCATTATAATTGAGGGTTTTTACCTATTCCCATTAGAAAGATTATTGCTAAGATTAAGAGCTATTTGCATTGTTTTGAAATGAAAGAACCCTGTGCACACAGAAGCACTCAGACTTTAGGTTTCTTTCCATAGTTGAAGACACCAGCACCAATAATGAAATCATTGTTTGATCATTCTGGGTATTGGCCAGATCTTTGTTTATCTCACTTTGTTTTGAGAAGCAGCATGGCTTTGTGGTCTGAGAACCACCACTGGACTGGGAGCCAGGAAATCCTGAGGTGACTGTGTAGTCTTGGGTAAGCATTTAACTTGTCTGACTCAGTTTTCCTTTCTGTCTAAGCAAGGCTGTCTACACGGTGGGGGTAATGCACTCTACAGGGTGTGATATCTAAAGCACACTAAGACGTTACACATTAATTGGTCTGTGTAGACCCTGCTTGTGCACTTTAATGTAGAGCTATTAGAAAAAGTATTACATTAAAGCACACTAAGGAACCTTTAGTGTGCACCAGCAGGGTCTACACGAACCATTTAATGCACAACGTATTAGTGTTCTCATGAAATCACAATCCCTGTAGAGTACATTACCCCACCATGTAGACAAGACTCTACTAATTTAATTCACGAGACGGTTGTGCGAACTAATGTTTGTACATTTCATTGAAGGTGTAAATCTGTATTTAGATTCTAAATATGATTCTAGAAATTTTCTGCATCTGAGTCACATGTAATGAAAGGCTTGCCTGCTTTTAGTCTCCATACTTATTCTGAATGTGGATTTGTCTATAAACCTGTTCCTGGCAGGATTACTATATCACAGATAAGCACTAATGGGGTTTTTTATATATCCTGTAGTAAATAATGTTTCAGTATCAGATTCTACTTTGTGGGACAATACTAGAGAATTCCAGGAGTAAATGTGAATCATATTTTGCATACTCATTAGCATGCCAATACCTATGATACATTTCCATTTGGAGTAGTGTAACAGAGTTCTTGAAATAAACTGAAAGATCTGGGTTGTCTTTGTATCAAGTGAAGCACGTTATATGATTTTTAAAGGCAAATTAACAGAAAACAAAACTTTAAAGCTTTAGCTCACATCTGTCTGTCTGACAGCGTACTTCATATCTCCAAGATTTTACAGGCTGAAAGGCTCTGCTGTACTTTGATGAATAAATCAGATTTTGTAAGACAGAAAATATTGTAACATTATTCATTACAGCACGTATGGTACAAATGGCACTTCTAGAATGAGCTGTCCTATATTGAAGAACTGCTGCTTTAAACTTCTTTAGGAGCGTCTTCTTCTCTTCTACCTCCACCCCCACCCATCAGTGTCTTCAGAGGATTCTGACATCAACAGAACTGGTTTGGTTCTGTTCTGCAGAGAACAGGATTCTGGGGTCCCAAGAAGGGAACCGAACCTCCTCTATGCTATGAGGGTGTGTTCTCCATGTGGGTTCTCTGTCCTCAGCTCACAAAGGAATTGGGGGTGGAATGAGGTTAGCAGTGGGTGCAAGGATGCAGTGGGTATATGAAACTCCCTCGTTTAGTGGGTGTGCAGGAGTTCTGGGAGATACTGCCATTATAAGCTTGCAGCAATAATTGCTTTGCTACCATTTCCTACATTCTGCAGGTGGTGCTGGTGAGAAGGGGTGGGTAGGATTCATCCCAGAATATGTGGCAATGGACTGTAAATCAGCTGGCTATTCAGTCTATGCCTTGCATATAGGATTAGTTTTTTAATATTAAGTAACAATGATATATGCAGTCTGAAATAGTTATTTCTGGAATACTATCTTTTTTTTAAAGCCTGGAATTTATAATTAAATAATGTACTATACAGTAACTTATTTAAACTAGCAAACAGGCATTCAGTGGTCCATATTCTTTTATCAAGTGAAGAGTTATGCACATAATTTTAATTAGTGCTAATTGCGGTTAACCACATAAATCACCTTTTTAGTGATGGAATAGTAGACTTCATCTAACATACTGTTAATGGAAAGCAGCTACTAGAAACTTTCATTGCTTCTCTCTTGTTAGTTTTAAAGCAGTGGCAAATAGTTAAGGACCCATCAATAATTACCTTATACATCCCAGGTTTCAGGAATTATTATGGGGGAGCTAGCAATGGACATTATATTACAAAAAAGACTCATTACATTTTGAGACATACATTTCTAATACCTCCAGATGTTTGCAGCAGGCCTTTGAAATTCAGCAGCGGGAAAGCTTTCAGGCTAAAAGTAGTGCTTTTTATTTGTTCTATGAAATTCCATTCAGGTTTAGCTGAGTTGTAAACTGCTGAAGATTTGATTTCCCTTCTCTTGGTTGCATGGTCAGAAATTTTTTTGGAAACATGCCAAAATAAGTGAACATGAACATTTAATTCATGGCTGGGCCCATGCCATCAGTGCCAAAGCAGCAGCAAAAGCACACATTGAACTGGGAACCCTGGGAACAAACAGCCTCTCAGAAAGGTTGAAGGAGAAGAAAGGGAAAACAGTTCAGTCACGCCTCCCCCATCAACTACTTTCCAGACACTGCACATGGTTCCTGTGACCCATTTCTTCCCAGAAATAACAACTTGCTCGTGTTTGCAACTAATGCAGTTAGTCCCATAGTTCAAGCTGTGTTGCACTACTGAAGATTCAAGGATTCAAATTTTACATGATGCCATGCATGATGGAAGAGTTGTTACAGTTACACATAATATACTTTAAAAAAACTTTTTTCTTAAAAAACCCTAGAAAATACAAAAGCATATTTTTTTTAAAAAAAAGCAATTTAAAATTTTGACTTCAGCACTCAGTTTTTGAAAATGCCAGAATCTGGGTGCTCATGCAACCTTAAACCCCAAACCATACAATTTGTCTAGTATATTTAAAAATATCCAAGGTTGTCTTTTTTGTTGATTAAATCCACCAGCACATGGGCAAATTCAGAACTTTAGCTTCTACTTCCTGGATAAACTAGTGCTTTTAAGCCAAAAATACCTGTAAAATATGATTGCAATAAATAAACAAACTAGGTGAGTGTTAGAGACATTGTAAAAAGCACATCTGACACTCTAGGATGGACAACTTCACTTCTAGACTTTCAGCTTCTAGAGAAAGGTTGACCTTTAACAATTTGTTCCATTAGGAGTAGCAATATCAGGCCATTTCTGATAACTTGCTATCCTCACAAGAAATGCTGGAAAACATCAGGTCTTCCCCTGACTGCTTCAGTTAACGGAAGTCTCTATAAAAAGGAAAAGTTGTCTGGAAATCCTGTTGTTCTTAACCTTTTCAGCAACTGCAGAAATTACTAAGAAACTGAGCGTAGAATGAAATTGCAGGAAAAAAAGAATACAGTTGTTCAGGGCTTTCTAGCCACTTATGGATCTTTGGTTGGATGCACCAAAAACTCCTTTGCAGATTCCAGTAGTCCATCATTTTGGAAGAGATATTGTTCCTCAGTTCTAGAATATTAGAAAACTTATGCTGCTTTCTTTGAACCAAGAAAAAAAAGATACCTAAAGACAGGAAAGTCACCATATCCTGCAAGCTTTAGACACCTCTGTGGAGAGAGGAAGAAGGATGAGAACAAAGACAGTAAGGGAAGGAGATGATGACAGAGGTTCAGAAGTCTGGTCCTTGTGTTATTCCTTCATCTCCAAATGCAAAGTTCATCCTTTCAGGGCAAATATTTGGTAGATTTTTCTCCAGGAAAGGAGATGTCCCTAGAAGATTAAGTCACCATAAAAGAGGAACAGAACTATAACATCTAACTGCTTGTGATATTCTCTCAATGAAAACTTCCTTCCATAGTGAGTCAGAATGAGATGGCACTTAATCTCATGCTCAAAGGACCACACATATATGGAGGAAACATTTCTCGTCTCTATACCAGAATCCCAAATAGCAAGAGAAGGGCAACGTTGAAAATGTAATCTTGAACCAGGGTATACAATTGCTGAAAAATAGGGATATTTAGGAACTACCACTGACGAAAGGCCTCTTTTGACCAAACAACCTGTGGAGAGGAACTCAAGCTGTCTGTGACTAGAAGCTTCTATCTAGAAGCTATCAAGCGTAAAGGCTGTCAGAACAAAGAGCTGAATTCCAAAGAGCTGAAGGTGGGGATGTTCAAGTTGGCTCTGAGAAAACGGACATATTAGCTCATTGTGGATGTCTTACTATTGCAGCAAACACACTTTTTGAAACCTGGATATCTGATGTATGCCATTACAAGACCTATAAACCATTTAGATGATCACTGTTGACAGAAAATGCTAGAATTATAACTACAAAGAATTATCACCACAATAAGCAGTTAAACATTTATATTTTTCTATCAACACAAACTAGCAAAGAATAAGATAGGAAAAGTATTATGAACAGTTGGTGCCATGAATTCTACAGCTGCAAAAAGAACACAAATTAGTCAGCTGGTCTGGGCCTTTATGACCAATTTGAAATATGCAGTTCTAGAGTCAGATTCTGTGATTCCCACCAGCGGTGCTTGAATTTTTTTTTTTTTTTTTGGCAATGGGGTGCTAAAAACCAGTGAACAAAACTGTAAACTCTATAGATAATAGAAGCTATATATTCAGTTGGTATTATTAGTTAAGCCAGTGGGTGCTGCCGCAAGACCATTACTCCTAGATACAGCACCTTGATATCTCCCCCGACAATGGCTTTACTTCTTTCCATGTTACCATGATTCAAGGCACAGCAGACCTCATGCATGAGGAAAAGCAAAGTTCTTAACCTGAATTTCTATGGTAGATGTAGCTTTTCTTAATTCACAGCATCTGTAAATTATCTAATTTTTAGTCTTTCTGCATAGTATGTTGTATTTTGACTGAGAACAGTTTTAAACAAAATCTGAACATGTCTATGGAGTCTAGCTTGCTTCTAAATATTTCCTTAATAGTGCTCACAAGATGATTAACAAAGAGAGTATGAATTTCATTCTGAAAAGGATGGACAAGAAAAATGTATCTTACCTTAACTAATCCTAAACTACTTTTTTTATCAGACTAAATTAGGAACTCAGGCAAAAATGGAGCGGGTAAGGTTCTATAACCACAGCAGCTGGTGGGCAGTGTGAGAAGGAGAACTCAATATTGATGCAAAAATAATAGTAGAGTTAGTATAACTCATTTTTGTTAACATTAACATTACAAACTTGCTTTCTCTTTACTGAATGTTAACAAGATAGCTATAGGTAAGATATAGCCAGGATACTTGTAAATATAACAATACATAGTATATTTAGCTAGTTATGTTACAAAATATTAACGCTAATCAAAGACATTCCAGGGGGTTTCTATTTCTGTCTCCCAAGGACTAGCAACTGTATGTCTATGTCCTTAGGCATAAACCCATGTAAAATATTCATGTTTTAGGAAGAGACCTAACTGTACCAAGGGTAGGTTCTGTTATCAGAACTATCAGCTAGGAGTAAAGTGGCACTATATAAACCCTTAACTTTTTAAAGAAAAATCCCTGCTTATGTCTTTAAAACTCCAAGAAAAACATGTGCAGTTGGAAATATTTTAAACCTTTTGTTTATTACTTAAATGTTAAAATGACCAATGCATTCGTGAAATGCATACTTGCAAATATGTTAACTAAATGTAAAAATTTGAATATAATTTCCTAATATCATTCCTATGTAAATGGTAAAATGCTATATGCACCATTCTGAAATCTAATGTCCTTACTAATTCTTAATACAAGAAGCCTTTTAAGTATAAAATATTTATCTTAATGGAAAAATAAATTTATTACTGGCAGTTCTCAAGTAACTCTCTTCAGCTACCTCACATCTCTCCAAAATTTGTTATTAAAAAAAGCCTTCTCTAATATCTATTTAGGCTAAAGAAATTATAAAATTTATTTAATTAAAAAAACCTGTTTTGAGAACTAAAATATCGTATATAAAGTGGTGTTTAGACTTTTTGAGAAACAAATTTTATTTCCTGTTTGATTCTACTAAAATTGAAGAACATCTTAGAAAACTGTATGAATAAAAATAAAAGCTACACTTCAACTTTAAAAGGTTATTGGGATTCTCCCACCAGAACAACAAAAGCAATTGGAAATGTTACCAGTTCATTAGACAAAATATGTATGCATAAGGTGAAGAAGAACCTAAGGAAAACTGTGGGCCAACTGGGCCAACAAAAGAGTGACAGCAACTAACTTGGAAACTAAACCAGACTGAAAAAGGTGTATTTTCCTATAATTTCATGGAAACAGGAAGAAGAGTACAAAAAACTCTCAGTGAGCACGACCCCACAACTCACATACACCTACCCTGCTTAAAGAGCAAGCACTCAACAACTTATCCTGTCTATCTCTACAAGCAAGCTATTATAAGCAGCTAAGAATTGAAAAGACTCAACAACCAACCAACCCCAGGAAAACCTTCTCCAAACTTCAACATGAATGTAGTGCCCATCTTTAAAAAAGGAAAGCAGGAGGATTTGGGGAACTACAGGCCAGCCAGCCTCACCTCAGTCCCTGGAAAAATCATGGAGTAGGTCCTTAAGGAATCAATTCTGAAGCACTTAGAGGAGAGAAAAGTGATCAGGAACAGTCAGCATGGATTCACCAAGGGCAAGTCATGCCTGACTAAGCTAACTGCCTTCTATGATGAGATAACTGGCTCTGTGGATGAGGGGAAAGCGGTGGACGTGTTGATCCTTAACTTTAGCAAAGCTTTTGATATGGTCTCCCACAGTATTCTTGCCAGCAAGTTAAAGAAGTATGGGCTGGATGAATGGACTGTACAGTGGATAGAAAGCTACCTAGATCATCGGGCTCAACGGGTAGTGATCAATGGCTCCATGTCTAGTTGGCAGCCGGTATCAAGCGGAGTGCCCCAAGGGTTGGTCCTGGGGCCGGTTTTGTTCAATATCTTCATTCATGATCTGGAGGATGGTGTGGATTGCACCCTCAACAAGTTTGCAGATGACACTAAACTGGGAGGAGTGGTAGATATGCTGGAGGGTAGGGATAGGATACAGAGGGACCTAGACAAATTAGAGGATTGGGCCAAAAGAAATATGATGAGGTTCAACAAGGACAAGTGCAGAGTCCTGCACTTAGGATAGAAGAATCCCATGCACTGCTACAGACTAGGAACCCAGAGGCTAGGCAGTAGTTCTGGAGAAAAGGAACTAGGGGTTACAGTGGACGAGAAGCTGGATACGAGTCAACAGTGTGCCCTTGTTGCAAGAAGGCTAATGGCATTTTGGGCTGTATAAGTAGAAGCACTGCCAGCAGATCCAGGGATGTGATCATTCCCCTCTATTTGGCATTGGTGAGGCCTCACCTGCAGTACTGTGTCCAGTTTTGGGCTCCACACTACAAGAAGCATGTGGAAAAATTGGAAAGAGTCCAGCGGAGGGCAACAAAAATGATTAGGGGGCTGGAGCACATGACTCATAAGAAGAGGCTGAGGGAACTGGGATTATTTAGTCTGCAGAAGAGAAGAATGAGTGGGGATTTGATAGAGACTTTCAACTACCTGAAAGGGGGTTCCAAAGAGGATGGATCTAGACTGTTCTCAGTGGTAGCAGATGACAGAACAAGGAGTAATGGTCTCAAGCTGCATTGGGGGAGGTTTAGGCTGGATATTAGGAAAAACTTTTTCACTAGGAGGGTGGTGAAGCACTGGAATGGGCTACCTAGAGAGGTGGTGGAATCTCCTTCCTTAGAGATTTTTAAGGTCAGGCTTGACAAAGCCCTGGCTGGGATGATTTAGTTGGGAATTGGTCCTGCTTTGAGCAGGGGGTTGGACTAGATGACCTCCCGAAGTCCCTTCCGACCCTGATATTCTATGATTCTATGAATTGGTGAGAGAAAGTTAATTAAAACACTGCCAAGGAATTAGGTTTAAGAGTTTTGTTATGATTTTGTTGGAATAATAAATAAAATAACCTGGCATTCAGCAATTTAAAAAATTACTCCATTCCACCTCACAGCAGACAAGAATTTATACCATCACACAGTAAATGTGCACTTGAAGACCACGCACATGCCCATGCACACAACACTCAACTCCTCTGCTTCCAAAGATGTCAAGTGATCTTATGAGGGAGAACCTTCTGTCATGCACAAAACAAAAACTTACCTAAGTGTAACTAACCAATCCCGTTCTAATGTTAGATTAGTTCTGCATTTTTCCTAGACTGCAGTGTACACAAACCTAATCCTGCAACTACTTCTATGTGGTGGACTTCTTTCCTCACACATAGCCCCACTGAATCAGTGTGCTGACGTGAAGTCAAGGGGGCTCTCTGCAAGCTCAAGGCTAGGTGCACAGAGAGGAATTTGTAGAATCAGGGTCTAAAGCTATACTGCAGGCATACATTACTCTTGCTTTGTTTTCAGACCACTATAATTTCATTTTTAACTAGTCATTTTAAGATGTATTTCTGAAATGAGACAGAGCAATTTATAATATACATAATTAAGACACATCCAGTAGAAAGAACTCATCTGCTACACAAATAAATTTAACATTAAGCTAGTTTAAAAAACTCAGTTTGCTGCAATACAGAATGGTATTTAGTTATAAACTTAGTGAACTGATGTTTTATTTTCTAATTTAGTACTTCAGAAAGAAAAAAATATAAAAAAAGTTAGTAAAATGTGTTTAACAAGCAGTCATTCTAGTTATGTCAGCCTACCTTGTTCTTTGGATTGGATGTGTTCATTACACTTCGAGTCTCTTTTCCACTATATATGACAACACCAATTACTGTTCCTGGGAAAAAGAAAAAAGGTTGATTATGAATGTTTTACCAAATGGGTAGATGAAGAGTAAAATAATAGAATTAAAAACCTACAAGTAGTTACAATCCTATAAACAAGCCACTTTTATAAGCAAAAACATTATATAAGCACAAGTCTTTCTACATGTATAATATCATCACACACTTTTTCATTTTAGCCATTATAACAAAAGCTTCCTAGCATTAAAAAGCTAACAATTTTTGATGGACTATATGACAAGCTTTGTCTAAATTTACCTTATTATGTTTATGTAAATCACAGCAGATGATGAACTGGTAAATGCCATTCCATTGACATCACAGAGCATGGTAACAGCATTTCATGAACATCCACAAAAGTGATTATACTCTTTCACTTATGTCAGTGAAAGTAATAACACACTCTAAATCTTTAATTGTTAAAAATACATTTGATCTTAAACCTTTTTAAACAAAACATTAAAAAACGGAGCACACACTATGTTATAAAGACCCACTGATAGCCCCTCACAGTGAATTCTGAGTTCATTCAACATTCCTGAATATCTTGCTTACAGTGCTGCTGTAGCCATGTTGGTCCCAGGGTTTTATAGAGACAAAGTTGGTGAGTTAGTATTACCTTGTCTCTAATATTACTGAATATGTGCAGTTCAGTACCTAAAATCAGTGCAAGCTCTGCTGTCACTTACAAACTGGTAAAGATTAGCTCTCACATTTATTTATATCACCAGAACACCATAAGTAAATTACTGCCTTATATTTTTAAGAGGCAAAAACCTATATAGGAGTTCTTTGAGTTCCTCTTACCTTCCATCAGTCAGTTTTTACTTAGAACATGACAGAAAATCAGGTTTCAGCATTGCTGAACATGTTGGTTAGCTATTAAGGAAAATTTAAAAACATTATCACCACACTTATCACTATTTCTGGTAGAATATTGAACACTTGTCTTTCATTTTCCTGAGCATTGCAATTTTTTGTGACCGTAAAATATTAAATTAATTGCATTTCAATGATATTTGATTTGTCCCTCTTTTTTTTTTTTTAAATGCCTTGCCTGCTGTGGAGGCTTACCCTATGGCTTATAAGAAAATTTAAGTGTGGGACCTACAAACCTTCATCTCACAGGTTAATGAAGGCAAGATATTTTTAATTTTTTATTTTGATATTTTTAAAATGACTTAATCAGGACCACAAGTAGGGACTGATGTGACTGTGCTTGCACCATGGAAGACAATGCACATTTGAAAGAATGTATTCATGTTAAAAGGTCAACGGTAAGGGTGGCTTGAATTAAATGAGTGGGAAAGCAGGAGGCAGCTGAAAATTAAAATGTGGGTAAAAATCTTGTATCCACATTCATTGCCAGTAATTATTAATGACCACCTAAAAATATTTACTCTTTTCTTTGAGTACAGAGGTCTATAAATTCAGCAGAATAAGGGATTAATCGTACTTTAATGCTACTACTTATTAGATAATCTGCATTTCTTATCACTATAGTATATCACGTCTCAAGCAACAGGTTATACATATTATTTTAAAACAAATGAAAATATATATCTAAAATCATCATCAAAAGCAATAAGCTTTTATTTTTTAAAATAGCAAAAGAAAAAAATTCACCAAATTTGTAGTTATGAGAAACTTCTCAAATGTATTTTTACTTTTCAAATAGCAGTTAAATTCTCGCTCTCTTATCCTTGAAGTAAAATCCTGAATCAGATCAATATTTCCTTCTTCTTTTACTAATTCATTATATCTACTTCATTCAAGAGATGAATGTGCCATTAATACTAGATGCACATGATGGCAGAACAAGGCCACTTATAAACTTAAACATACTCCAAACATTTCTAGAGTCATCACGGGAAGAAAAAGAATTGACAATAATTAATCTTACTAGACACAATCTGTCTGAGAAGCAAGGAAAAATAACCAGCAAGCAACTTACCAGTTTTAAATTAGGGTAGATATAGATCAGTATTACAGTAAACAGCTCAAAATGCAAAGGCCCAAAATTTTACATGATCCATGACTTCCAGGACTAATGCAGAAAGAGTTTTCTACACATTCTTTACAGGCTAGCATTAATAAATCATAAAATAAGAAATTGAAGCTAATATATAAATCATGTACAGAGTGAAAATAACATCTTATATATGTACAAGACAATCCATTTTTCAATAGCTTTCTCCATACAAAGGTATATTTATGTTACATTCATATACTGCATGGACACCTCTCGTAACGCAGAATCCCAACACACTTTAGAAGCTCCAAAACAAAATACTCTCCTGTAATTCTTGGTCTTAATCATAGAAGTTAATCTTGGAAGTTAATCATAACAGAATCCCATTCCTGGGTATGTGCTCCCAGCAAATTACCATCTAAATCTGTATCAAAGGTCTAGCTAGTCTTGAAAGAGTGGATCTGTTCTGAAAGATGACTCTCAACATGGCATTGTAAGGATCAATGACTTCCATACCAAATGTTCTCAGTTTACAAGTACTGTTAAAACTCTTTTCTAAGTGGCAGCACTGCAAACCAAAATGTCATGTTAGATTATTTTCTTTTTACGTATCATTCCCAGTTACAAAGGTTCGGCAGGTCCAATTATGCCCTGAATTACACTTGTACAACCCCATAATGTTTAACCTATGCTCTCAGCAGGGTTGTAACCAGAACTTTCCTCTGGGTTTGCTTTCACATACAGCGCTAAGGCAGTACAGCTGTAGCTTCTCCATTCAGTATAGTTAATCCACCTCCCAGAGAGGCAGTAGTTATGTCGGTGGGAGAAGGTCTCCTGTCAACATAGCGCTGTCTACTCAGGGGATTAGGTAGGTAGGGATACTGTGTTGCTCAGGGGTGTGGATTTTTCTGAATGATGTAGTTATCCTGATATAGGTCTGAATGATGTAGTTATCCTGATATAGGTCTGTGGCATAATCCTGGTCTCTGTCTCTTCTTACCCCTTTGTGTTTTTGAATTCAGCATCCTCTATTTTAGCAGTATCAGTCGAGCAGCTTTCAGAATATGTTTCTACTGCTAATTAAGTTGCTAAGCTTATACAACTCTGAACACATAACGAAGGAAAGCTGTTAAGAAAGAAGGTGTGGTATTTACAGTCACTTTTCAAAGTAGAATAACACTTTATAAGCTATCTGCAAAGCTACAAACCTCCTTGTATTCTGTCTCGTCTTTCTAGTGTACAAGTTTTTCAAAGCAAAGGCTAGGCCTTCTTTTTTGTATCTTGACAGGCACTTTGCAATACTGCAAATAAGTTAGCAAACAACAGTGGTATCTTAGATACTAGTGTACAGTAACTGTGAGGAAAACTGAACTTTTAAGGTCAGCCACTGCATGTCAATATATCAGTGACCAAGAGTGCCTTTAACATGTTCTTGAAAGTGCAGCTCTGCTAAGGAATATAAATCAGAAAAACTATCAGACAGCATTTAAACCATAACAACTTGACTCTCTTGACAACTGTATGACCAGATGAAAGTGTAAAATTGACAAAAAAATTAAAAAGATAAAAAAATCAAAACTGTGCCAAATATCACTAAGATCATCAGAGCTTGTGTTATTCACTGTTCCGAAATCTTTGTTTGCTTGTCTGTTTTAAATTGCAAGTTTTCTGAGGAGGACTGTATCTATGTTTACGGAGTGCCCAGCATAATGGAGCCCTGAATCCTTTGTTTGGGTCTTTGGGCACTATCATAACATAAATGTTTAGCAATAATAAAATGAAAGAAAAAGCTGGATGAACATTCTGAAGAACCTTACACCTTAACACTCATGCTCACGAAAAAGGGTTAAGGTTTCCTGCAGGTTAGGTTCTTGGTACTGCCGTACTCAGTGCTTAATTTGTAATGAAAGAGGTGCCAAGGCTCAAGCAACCTTTTTACATTCATAGCTGATGCAGCAAGCCCAGAGGTGCTGGGGCTATGAACTGTCAAGCCTAGAGGTGCCGGGGCTCAGCCCTGGCAAGCCCTGGCACAAATTAAGTACTGGCCGTATTCAAGAGCATTTTCAATAGGAGCAATTGGTGGATTTTCCCCAAGCCAAACTTCGTAGATCCTTTTAATAATGCTGAAGCCCCATATATCATGTGATTGGCAAGTACAAGGGAGGAAGGTCCTTTATATTTTAATATTGCTTTAGTATGATATTTTTATGTTTAAACTGACAAAAATTGGCAGGTGAAGTTCATAGGCAGAAGACTAGCATGCCAATGGTACAAAACCCATCCATCAGCAGTCTAAAAACATTCCTAGAGGACTATGCCATTGCAATAAAGGAAGAGAGGAGAAACTCCTACTCTATGGTCATCCCAGCTTCATATTCATGACCAAAAAATCTGTATAGTGAACTAATAAATAAATCTGACTTGCAATATCAAAACATGGACCCAAGAACCAACCACTGGCAAACAACTCATTTTACTTCACAGCAAATATCAACCAAATATAAGAGGGCTCTGCCCCAGTAGAAATCTCTAAAAGCGCACAGCCCATAACCTCCTGCCCCTTATGACAGAATTTGACCTCATGATACCCTCTGAAGATCTAGAAGCTCTTTAAAGTATTTTAGTCCCCACCTGCTAAACAGATTCTTGCCCCTCCTGGCTGGTAAAGGTTGGTGCAGAACAATTGTGCCCAGGCTAATATACGTTCTGAATGCCTCTTTTAGAGAAGAGATCACCCTAGAAAATAGTATAGTATGATCAATCATGAAAAAGCCAACAGTTGATGTAGTACACTTCAACTATCACTTCTCTCTCTAATCATCCATTTCTAGGTGAAATCATTCAGAAAGCAAATTCAAAATTCTAGCTTCATGTAATTTCTGCCAGTATCCTGGATACTTTGCAGCTGGGTTCCACAGCAGAGCACAACATAAAGACAGTGTTGGTAGCACCGAAAGAGAACAGTTAGAAGTCACATATCGATGCTCACACCAGTTGACCTCTCTTCAGCTTTCCCATACTGGTATACAGGGTCACCTGCATGACATATCTGGACATAACAGTACAGCACTGAAATCTGACTCCAATCATTCCTTTCTAATGGGACCTGAAGTCCATCTGAAGGTCTCGCAGGAGTCTACACTGTTCTCCCCCTTCATCAACTTCATGAGACCATTTGGAGAGGTGGTGAGAGATTCATTAACCTCAAGTCCAGTGGTATACGAACTATTTTAATGAGCTATTACATGTTTTTGTTAACAGTTCAGCTTAAGAAGACTTAGTTCTCAAGATTCTTCAGAACTCTTGGATGAATACTACACAGTCCTGGTGACTTGTTGCACCTTAATGTACTCATTTGTTCCAGCATTTCCTCAGTCTGACTGTACTTCAGCATTATTAGACCTGAAGTAGGTAGCTTCCAATATTTTCTTTGGTGAAAAATGATATCAAGAAATCATTTAACATCTTTGCAATGTCCTTATCCTCCTTAATAATTCCCTTTACTTCCTGGTCATCTTTGATCTGATTACCTTATAGTATTCTTGCTTCTGACAAACAAAGACTTTCCTCATATCTGTTCTTGGCAATTTATTTGCTCTCCAAATTCTCTCTTTGCTATCCTAATTATTATCTTACACTTTACTACTATAGTTTATGCTCCTTTTAATTGGGCTTTCTAGGGGTGGTTTTCCATTTTCTGAAAGATATCCGTTGTGTTTGAATAATTTCTTGAACATCGTCATTTAAAGCGTGTTTTCTCCTGGTCCTTTTTGTCTACAGATATTCATAACATCTGCAACTCTACTGTGATATGTTTAAGTATTTTAATATCCTAATTTTTTTACTTTAGGGACTTTGAGTAGCATCCTCAGTTTTTTCAAATGAGCTTTTCTAAAGTTTAGGATCACAGCTGTCTCTTGGTAAAATATCTCCTATAGGATCCTGCGGGGACACACACTGAGGTATCAAGTAGAGTTAAGAATCTTGTAATTTGTTCTGACCATGAGCGTTCCCTGGACAGTCTATGTGTGATCCACATAAGATTTACTGTTGTTTATTTAGATTTAAGTACACACACAAAGAATGGCTATCCTGAGCTCTACATGCCCCTGTCAAATTAAAAGCACACTATAAATATAGATACAGAACAAAAATAGAAGGATATTTCCCCCCATCCTCTCATACATACAAGATGGCAAACCCTATTACAAGTTAATCAGACCAGAATATCTACTCACTAAAATTTCACAAAAGAAATGCCATCCCCAGTCTCTTCAACCGACCTCAAAAATATGCCTGCACAGAACTATGGATAATCCATAGCTGGGAAAAGTGCAGCAGCCACTTGCTAAGTAATACAGATTGAGATAAGCACATAACACTGGTGTTGTACTCTGCACTGGCTCCCCAGTGAGAAGAGTTCAGTTTAGGGTCTCTGAATAGATATTCAAAGCCCCCCATGGGATTGTCCAAGCTATCCGAGAGATGGCCTTCTACCCTGGGCCTCCAATAATAGTTGCATTCCACTGGAATTAAACAACTGACAACCAATAGGGTTGGTGAAGTGAAGGAGACAAACTTCCACAGGAGCTGGCACTAGACTGTGGAACATATTGCCTGTACAAATAAGAATGACCACTAACCTCCCAGCATTCAAAACTTAATGAGCAACTCATCTCTTCAACTTTGTTTCTCTCCTCAGTAGCTCACAGACATACCACACACTTTTTCTAAACAACCATTCAATTTACACAGACAAAAAAGAAGAAAAGACTAACCGATTTGTAACTTTCTTTTTAACACTCTGAAGGCACTCAGATATTGTAGCACTGGGGGTTAAGTACATAGACAGACATGCAGAGAAATAGGCTAGTCATTCAGGTGTCGGACCTGGTATGAAAGTCCTTTTCCAGTTGTGCAATTACACAGACTGCACCCCTATTTTTTATCTGTGATGACTTCGCAAGAGTGATACATGCCCTAGTGACCACAAAACTCCATTAGTGTAATTCCCTTTCATTAAGTCTCTCAGCCAGTCTTTCTCAATGATTACAGTTCTTTCAGAATACAGCGCTATATTGGTTCACAGTTTCAGCTATCCTGATCATATTATACCTAGCCTGCTCTGTTTACTTAATAGCTCATACAATGGGCTTTTTATTACAATTTTTTCGTTTTTAAATTGTTCTCTTTTTAAAAGGAAACGACAAGATATCTCAGTAAATACAATAATAAAACACAGTAAAAGATAAATGATTTTGAAAGTGAGTGATTAAATTTAAAATGGCCCAACTAGTTTTCAAAACCTTTAATTGTGAAGGCCCTGGTCACATTCACAATCTTCTTCTGCACTTATTCTTAAGACTTTGCATTCATTCCCATTTTCATGGGATCTCTACCCCTAAGGAAGCAGACTGAAAATTCAGTTAAGCTGTACATGATTTGGGATCCAGAGGCAAAATATCCAGTAGAAGCAAAAGTTATACAACACTAACAGAAAAAAAAATCCCTTCTAAAATCTCCACTCAGTATATTAAAGTAACCACACACTTGATATACGTGAGCACACATAAAAAGTACAAATCTATTTAAATATACATAGGATGCCATTAGAAATGGTTTACATTGACATATATATACACACACACACGGTATATATCTTGCGGATACATGCTGCTGATACTGGGCAGGGTCATTAGGAGGGTCAAGGTCAGGCCAGGAAAGAGTGTTTAGGGAATTATGTGGGGAATACCTCAGAAACCTTCAGCTCTGGTTGCTGCTGTCCTGATAATTTTTAGAGGAGAAAGACCACAAATCAATAGTGTGGAGGATCAGTAACAGAAGTCTAATGTATGCGTATAAGGGATTCGATGCACAGTAGATAAGGTGTGAATAATCCAGATTGTCTGTGCCCATCAAAATATTTTCATACGTAACATTAGAATAGTTTATTAAAAAGGTACATACATAAAAAAAGCTGAAATAAAGCCTGAATGGCTATAATTGTATGGATTTTCCCTGGGTAGACAAAAGGCACAATCCTGACACAAAGCCCCTCCCCCAATTGTTTTCCCTGCTTGAAACAATTGGGATGATACAACAGGTCAGTGAAAAGGTCACCAGTTTTTTTTTTTTTCCAAATGGGCAAAACAATGTATTTTTCTCTAGCCTTGTTCTTGGAAATAGTTAAACTGTTTCAGCTGAAATTTTCCCCCAAAAATTCTGCCTGAAGCAGAAACCAAGTATGGAACATTTCAGCCCAAACAATTCAAGTTTGGTACCATCAGGAGCAACAGAAACAGGGTTTTATAATGGGAAGTGTCAGGCAACCTTAATAACAGGGCATGCTACCAGCCACACCTATAATTACAAAACCAGTTTTCTGTGTTCATTTTAGATACTCAACATCAAAAGAAATGAAGATGGTATGCTGGCATTCAAACAATGACAGACTGTCTTCTACCTACTTTCACTCTGAATCTCTATATTTTTAAAAGACTTAGGTTTCTCATAGTTTTTTTTAAATTTCAACATTCCTGAAAGGTAATACACACTAAACTTTTGGGGATAGGGGTGTGTGCTCACGTGTGCATGTACGGTGAAATAGTTTCCATCATTGTTTGGTCAGTTTAGGCACAACAAATGGGAGAGTGGAAAAACATTTTTTAAAGGAAAATTTGATTGTACAACCACAAAAAATGGTATGGGGACTCATGGCCCTCAAATGAATTATCCAAAATTACTTTAAACTTAAAAAAAAAAAAAAACTGACTAGATTTCATGTTTGCAGGGTTTTTAAAAACATATTAGTATCAGTACAGCACAGTGTCTAGGTATTGTACGATTAAATAAAAACTCTTATGCAGAGAATGTTCTACATTTCTCTGATTATTAATTAATATACCATTTCATCTTATGGAGCATCCTTTACAATATATGCAAGTAAGGAACCTGAAATTTAGTGAGGATTGGAAACATCTGTTTTTATTCAGCGCTCAGTGTCCACTACCTTTAGTACTGCACTTTAACTGAATTTTCCCTCAGGGTGTAGTCTCAGAAATTTACAATAAGTTATAATACACACAAAATGTCATCACACACACACTTCAGTAAGAGACTACATTGAGCTAAAGGGAAAGAATTACACAGGAAGTTTCAATTAAAGAAAGTAACAGGTGAGCATTTAAGGTACTGTGCAAAGGACAGCACAAGTCAAACAACAAACCCACAGTACGGGATATTGTTAAAGATAAGAAAGAAAGACAATAAGTAAAGAGTTAGTAGCAGGAAGATGTATTTGGATATAAAGTTAGAAAGTGAGACTCGGGAACAATAGACACATCATGAAGAGTTTTGAAAGCCATTAATAAGTTACTTTGTAAAATAGTATATATTGTCACTGAGGCGCTTAAGTACATCATAAACTTTGACAGCATGCATCATTGCTCACCTGAAGCAACAACAGTGCTTGCCCATAGTGTATTTTCTATGCTGAGGCTTTCATGAACAGTTGGATCACTGTCTTCCTGTTAAAAACATGAACAATATGTAAATCAACAATTCCCTACCACCCAAGTTTATAACTAGAGATTTCAGGATGATGCCAGATCACACACGAATAAAAGCAAGAATAAAAGCTTGTCAAATAACTCTCCTGTACCCTCAGGCCAGCCATTCTACAATAGTATTCATTGTATATGGATTTTTATATGTATGTAAGAGAGGCCATCTTCCTTAAATAGTCAAGTGATATATTTCATAGATTTTATGGCCAGAAGGGACCAATAGATCATCTAGTCGGTACTCCTGTATATGACAGGTGATTACATTTCACCTAGATACCGCTATGATGATCCTAGCATGCTACAGAAGAAGGCAAAAAAACCCTGAAGGTCCCTGCCAAACTGACTTGAGAAAGTCCTTGTTGATCCCAAATCTGGCAGTTTGATCCTGTGCATAAAACACACCCTAGTCAGGCACCTAAGAAAGGTTATTCTCTCTACCATCTCAGAACACTAGTGAACCCTGTCAGGTGCCTCATCTTTAGCTTCGGCAGATCTCTGATGTTTCAGAGGAAGCATCAGAATGCATCTAGGTAGTGAGGATGGAATATTCTTCCGAACCCCGGAGACAACTGACTGCAGCCCTGAAGCATGAGATTTTATCATAGTTACTGTCTTAATGCAGAGCTGCAAGTGTAATGAGCATGCTGAGGACAATGCAGGCAATCCTGTTTTCCCTGTAGCCCATGAAAAAAGGGGGATGAACAGGGGAATTAATAGATTCACAAATTTCAAGGCCAGATGGAACCACCATCCATCCCAATCCCATCCCAACACACGTGTGCAAAATTTCCTCCAGAAAATGGATTTAAAGCATATATTTTAGAATGATATGTATTCTCATTCTAAAGACTGTAAGAGATGATGAGTCCACCACCTTCCCTGCTATGCTGTTTCAGTGTTTAATTATGCTCACTGCTAGGAAACTGTACCTATTTCAAGATAGAATTTGTCTAACTTCAACTTCCAGCCTTTGGATCTTGTTTTGCCTTTGTCAGCAAGACTGAAAAGCCCCCCACTATCAGATAGCTTTTCCATGTGTAAGTACCTAGACACAGGGATCAAGTCACCTCTAAATCTTCCTTTCGATAAGCTGAATAAGTTGAGCTCCTTTAGACTCACATCATAAGACTTGTTTTGATTCCCTGAATGGGATTTGATTTATGCTCATACAGAGTCCCACTGAAGTCAATGGGGCTCCACAGCAGCATAGGTGTATGCCCACGCGGATCAGTTTACAGAATAAAGGACCTAAGTACATAGTCACAGGTGAATTAAAATTACTATTAAGCATCAAAAAGAAAAGGAGTTGCTCTATTCATTATGATCATGTTACTTATCTTTTATGAGTAACTTTTTATTTTTTTCACCATTTCCTTTGTAACTCCAGTGACAAGATAGCAACCTTAGGTAGTTTTATAATTCTTAATATTCCTATGTACACTCTTACATAGTCAAAGTACACATTTAAAATCTAATAGGAAAATCTATCTATAGTTACCTGAAAATTTCCTTTCTTCAAGTAATAAGGTCCACAGATCCATCAAAATAGGTAATCCAGTCTGCTTGCAGCTTGAGGGCAGAACCAGACCAGTCAGTAATTGGCAACAGATGAATGCCCTGTCTACTGAAATTTCCTCCATTTGAGGATTTCCAGGTTTACTTTCTTAAATTCTAAGATTGTATTAAAAATATTTTGAGGCAAAAATCACAACAATTCTTCCTACTGCAGCCTGGTAAACTTCACCTCCTAATGACAACATACACAAATCCTTGGATGTCAATTTTTCTCTCTATTCTGGAGGATCCATTTGTCTCCAGGGTGGGCCCAATCTGCGGAACTTAATTTTTGAAGATAGGAAATGTTCAGGCAGCCACAGATACATTTTCGTATTCTTCATGCCAAGATCCACAGATCTATTACAATGGGACTTACATAGCAATGTGGAAAGTAGGATCATCCTTTAAATGTAGGCATCCAAAAAGTAGTACTTTACATATAAATATCTCTTTCATCTTCCTTTATGGGTGGAGAAGACTTTTGTCAAAACAAAGGACATGGCATTAGCTAAGATTAGATGACCAACATATAGAATTAGGTGAACTAATGGCCATCTAGCAGATTTCAATACAGGAGACATGACTACTCTGCCCTGGCACTGTCAGTGCTCTTCAACTTTGATGCTTGCCTGAAGGAGGAAGATTTCTTGAACTTATTTAGGGAGTGAATGCTATGACAGTTGTGAGGACTACCTGTCTGAATTAAAGATATAAACTGGGTCTCATTAGAGAAAGCTCCCACCTTCAAAAAAAAAAAAAATCTGATTGGAGACAATAACCACCAGGACGACTACTTTAAGTGCTATGAAATATATTGATATCTGCTGCAAGGGCTCAATCTGAGGAGTGTAGTAAGGAGCAGAATGAGGTTCCAAGGTACTGTTCTATGAACTTGCAGGATTGGAATATGGTTGGTGTCCTCAGGAAGCTTTTAATGTTGGTATTTGTACAAAACATCCTCTTTTTGACCCTGTCAACAACAATATACTATACAGACAACCTATTTGCTTGGACACTCATATAAACACAATTAAGTCCTCCAGAGTTATGGTGACTCAAGGCTATGTTTCTTTGGTTTAACATAGTAGTAAAACAAAGTAGTATGGACTGAAGAATTTGTTCTATTTGTTGACTTCTCTTCTGGGTCCATGGGAGCAATAATCACTTCATCCAAGTATTCATTTTAAACTTGTCTGGTCCTGGACGGAGGACTGATCTTGCAATAACTGACCTCTTCTGTAAGTCAAAGACATATGAAGATCCAGCGCTAGGTTAATCCAGTTTGAGCAACATAGCCTCTTATCAACCGGTAACTCATGTATAAACAAAGCCATCTTCTCCCACAGATGGAATTGGTAATGGGCCATCACTGCCTAGTAAATTAGCTATCTTAATCCCAAGAGAAGACGAGAATACCTTTCTCCCGAGGGTATCCATCTTCTTCCCCTTTCTAGACACAGGAGCCAAATGGACTTGACCAGACCTGAACTTATTACTAGTTGCAGCAACCACCAAAGAAGCTGGCATGAAGTGAGCATGAAAATCTGCAAACCCCTCATGAGGTATCTGACAGAGTTTGTCCACTTTCTTAGAGCTAGGTTGGCAAGAAGCAGAGCTGGCCAAAACAGCTGTAGCGGGTTTCAAAAGACCATCCAATATGGGTAACAGCATCCTATTCCTGGAAGGAGCGCCACGAATGTCAAATGCAGGATGTGATGACTCTTTCACAGTAACCAAAGGTAAGTTCAAAGTGGATGCAATGTGACCCACTAATTCATGGAATTGCAAAGCCTCTTGAGGAGGAGATAATGTAGAAGCAACACCCTCATGCTCACCAGGCGACATCTCAGGATCTAAGTCTGAATCAAACTGACCTTGCTCAAAAAGGGGAGCAAACTTCTCATCCTCTTCTTCAGACAAAGCATAAGGCACCACTGACTGAGTTGTAGATGGATCTGATGGAATCAGATCCGAAGATTCCTCAGCTGCTGGATTTTTAACAGTCAGAACATCACTTCTGCATCCACAAGCTGGATGATTCAGAAACTCCTGTGTTGGAGCCCAGTAATCCCACAGAGCCCAGGACTTCCAGTCTCTGCAATAATTGGAATCCAAGAATATACCCCCAGGAAGGGGCACAAACTGTCCTGAAGACAGAAAAAATCCAGACTTAGGTGACAAATGTGGATGGTTCTGAATTTTTAACTCTTCCTTTGTACTCTTCTAACTGAAGGTCTCAAAACTGCCATGGATCTCACTGGAGATAGTAATAGCACCGGAGAATGAGGCGACATAAAAGGTGAGAAGGATCCGCCTGGTGTCTTAGAAGGAGCCAAAGATGGATCTGCAGAAAGACTCATAATATCTTCTGTTTTACTACTCTTTCCAAGAGAAAGGGATATAGCTCTCAGAACACTTAAAGCCTTTCTCTTCCTCTCCTCCAAGGGTCTCTCTTTCAGATCAGATGAACACACAGATACTGAACGATGAACATAATCTGTCACAATAATAGTCTTTTTTGGATCTGACAACAGCCTGGAAGTTGGAACAGACAATGGTGCTAGCCTTACAGACTTAAGCATTACCGAATCCAGAGAGGCTTAGCTCTGTAACCCTGGACTATGAAACTGAATGCAAAACTGATTTAGGTTTCAGTCAGAACTGCAGAGTATGTATCCAAATTGGACAGAACTGATAAGTCTGACCCACCGGATCTAGCACTGTTCACAGTGACCCTCTTTTCCCTCACCTTTTTCTTCTGAATCAACACAGACGGAACTGATGGCTTGGTCATAGGCTACCTAGCCCACATCTGGAAAGATGGTGCCTTTGACACCCTAACAGCCACTATGGGGGCAAAAAAACCTGGAGGGAACTTGATGAGGCAAAGGCATTCCCCTGCCATCAGTGACTGACAGGTTGAGTTCTGCCCCTAAGCTGCAAGCACACTGAAGTATCAGATCTGTGGACCACAGCTTGAAGAAGGATTTTGAGTTTTAATAGGAAGAGGGAGATTAGATTGATACAACAGTTAAAATATAAGATTAACAGAATAAATAATTAGAGATGGAGAAAACCCATTGCACCAGTGTAACCTTCTTCTTTGCAGTATATTTTTGTGCTTTTGTTTTTGTAAAACTTTGAATATACTAACATCAGAAGAAAAGAAAAGCGTAGAGACACGGCTGTGAAAATGCACAAGCAATTATACAGTGGCTGTACGTCAAGAGCTCTTTGCTCTCTAAGACAATAAATTTAATATGTGCCTTTTAAAGTTCTTTCCCCATGTTTTAAAAGTGGATGGCAAAGATAAAAAGGTGAGCCGTGTTCATGGAAAAATGGATTTTATAATGCCAACTGAGAAGAAGCATCTAATCCCATGTCGGCTGGTCTCTCTTCACCCCAGACAGGCTGCCTCTTCTAGCTGACAAGTGACACTATTAAACCTTTTTTCTACTGCAATCACAATATTATGTACTGGCAGCTGAACCTCCTTCCATTCATGTCTTGCTTGTCAAGATGCTGATTGGTGCTGAAGCTCACTTTGCTTCCATGTGCTTCTCCATTCCAGTGACCATTTTATTGCCTTTCCTCTACTGCTGCTTGCTCCCTACCCAACCTATCTACCTCTCCCTCACCACTCCCATTCTACCCCAGGCACTGCACGTCCCACACCAAACCAGCCCACCTTTCAGATGCAGCTTTCTTTTGTATCCACCCACAATCTGCCCCTTAATAAAATTATTACTAATAATACGAATAAAGTGGAATTAAATGGTTAAAAATGCAAATGTGCTATAGTGTTATTTTAGCTTTACATTTATTTTATTCAGGTTTCTGCATCCTAATCAGAGGAAGGTGTTTAAGGTAAGGACAAGTGGTTCTGCAAATTTCCAAAAGGTCATTACGGCTTATGGGAGGGTGACTGAGGGAATGAACAAACATAACCATTCTCTCTTGTAGCCTGAAATTTCCAGAGAAGTCATTAAAAATGAACTGATATTCAAGGGTAGTTTGTTCACATGAGATGGCATTTCTTTTATGCTCAAGTCACCTTTTCCTGCTGACACGCATATAATGACAACATAAAACCCCTCAGAATTAACACAATATGTACACTGGCTCTGCAATAATCCACTATTCCCCCTAAATATTCCCCCCAGTGCTTTGTTTTACCATAATTTAAAATGTTCAATACAGGAATAGGTCTTTACTCAGAAAGTATAGCATCACCTAAGCTCATGAACGCCTATGGCACCATAAACAATTGCATAATAAAAAGCCCGCTACCACCATCAGATAGGAAAATAAAATACCTTACTCAATTGGGGGAGGGGCAAAAGGAGGACTAGTACTGAAGCATTTGATGCAAGACCTCAATGGATAATCCACCTCTAACAGATATATTAGGGTTTATCTGTCCACAAGGATGTTGTCTGTTAGTTTGCAGTAACGGAGAACAGCAATAAATAGTTGGAAATAATCTGATTCTATAACTAAACAAGTTATTCTTCACTGATCATAGATTTAAAGTAATTCTTCACTGAATGTCTCTTTGGATTGGAACTCATCTTTTTGCTATTAGATTTCTGAAGGTTCCTCCTGTCATCAGAATTAACTTTATTTCCAGAATACTGATGAATAATTTAATCTTCCACAGTCCAGATTCCAAGAGGTAAAAACTTTTCTAAGAGCTTCCCACGCTGGTTTAGATAAGTTGATTGCCAACACAATTTAAATTGAGGTAACTTGGAACTGCAAGCTTTTGGTTCGGTTAGTTTCCAATTCTTACTTCACTAGAGAGCTTTTATACATATGCAGTTCTTGACAATCTTTACGATATTACATCCTGGAGATCTATGTGTTCCATAATCCCTGTTTTTGGAAGCTAACAAATGGTACTTATAAAGCAGCACTATTTGAAAAAAGAATGAATGACAGCCTTGTCAAAATGAATGTGTCCTAGGACCTGAGTCTAAAATATGTTATAACACTAACTAAAAGAGCGTGCAAACTACATATAGCTATCTGAAAGTTTCTGGAAACTATAATCTGCTTAAAAAAACACTCTAGAGCAGTGGTTGCATCTATCTTTAACAGCTGCTGATATTGATCAGATTTAATGACCAAGACAATAGAGAAGTCAACAGAAAACCCATTTTGCATGGCTTAATCCCAAAGATGACTCAAAATGCATGCATCATTGTCTCTCTGAACCTGTAAAATCTAATCTCATACCACTTAACACAGTACAATCAGATCTAGAGAGCTAGTTTATTGTCCCTTGGTAAAAAGTGTGACGTTTACATGAAAACACTGGGAAAGTTAGAGACTATGAGGGAATTCCATCATCATGTAAGCGCCAGGTTGTGCACAGTACCGTGTGCTCTTGCAGAGGGAGCAGTGGGGCATGCAAGACACTCCCTATATGATAGATAGCAGTGCAGGGAAAAGGGAAGCGATCTCCACAGAGCCACTAATCACTCTTCTAAGTGGGTAGACGGGGAACGGGCAAGCAGGGGTAGATAGTGGGTGCAGCTTTAGCTCCTCTTCACACTGCCCACTGCAGTTGTGCTCATGCCAGGGGAAATATACTGGACAAACTATCAGGTTGGCTCAGGGTACGCTCTCCCCAGAGCTGTGGAAAATCAGACTTCGTCACAAACAGCTGTCTAGTCTGCTCATAGGGCAATGCAACTATGTGCTGCCCCATTCACAGTGCTTGACTTTGCTTGTGGCAAAGTCACAACTTAACTCTAAAGAAAGAAAAATTCCATACAGGGAGAATCGGCCACTAGGACACAGACTAGCCTCATTACCGTGGCTAACTTAACAGCTACCAAAACAGACAGCTAATAGGACAGATATACCAAGTGTTTCAAAGATGTGCCATCAGTTTGTTCAGCACCAGATTTGTGTCCAAAGAAGGTAGAGGTTCAAGAACATGTGGGAACATGGATGGTACCCATCATTTAAACCCTCTTGTAACTTGGCTGCCCAAAGATAGAGGTTCCCTCGATAAGGAGATAGCATGTTTATTGTGACAGGGAAAATCTAACTGTACTCACAGCAAAACTACATTCCTATGATATAAGCAAATTATGGAAAATAAAAACTGCAGTTGATAGAGGGTCATTGACCTTGCTGGATGCCCATGTCGCAAACCTCATTTACTTCAGGGAATAGTGTTTTCTCACAAAGTATTTAAATGGCTTCTCAATAAGACATTGTACATACACTGAGTATTCCCAAGTCTAGTGTGCAAGATAGTAATATACTGCAAGTCACCAGACACAGAGATTTTGGATCAAAGCTCAGGATCTGGTCCAGTTTCTATCAGAATATCCTGGAGATTTAACTGATTAAAAGAAGTCTCTCAAGCCATAAAAAGCAGATCTAGGGAACCAAGTGGATCAAGCATAAGAGGAAGTTTTCCTTGTTCCATCATATCTTTGTTTGGAAGCAGGGGAATTGGAAGAAAGGAGAAGAAACCCCAACTCCAGGTCAGAGCGCCAGGGATCACTAAGAGCAAGATGAACTAACACGAAATCTTTAAGAACCAATTTTTTATAAAGAAGGTAAAGCATGCAAAACTAGTCCTACAGTGACATTATTGAGGAAATTGGTAGCAATGTTAAGTTGAATGCCAGCCACATTTACTGTGTGACCAGCACAAACTATATATGGTATATATCATTCTCCATATTCATAAGTCGAGCTACAACATCCCAGCTCTGAGGGTATCCAGAATTGGCAGCAGTTATTTTAATTAGTGAGCTACAATGTATTACCAATTTGAGTCACCTGGGTCAACTGAAAAAGCAGCAACAAGTTGATGGCAATGACTATACAATCCTATATGATTCATACTCACTGTTTAACAAATAGGACCTCCTAGAACATGTAATTATAAACAATAAACAAAACAGATGATGAATTTATAATTAAGGTTATGATTTGGTCATGGTAGTCACAGCAACTCTGAATTTGAATAAAACCTGCAAAATTTTGGACATGGCTATAAAAACATATTTGATGAGGCCACCACACTGGTGCACAGCATCCCAGACCACCCAGGTTTGTCCTGTTTGCCTCTCTATTTCCAGAGGGGCAAACAGGACAAACCTGAGTGACATTCCAACCCCATGTACTAGGTCACAATACCTGGAGTGTGGAGCCAGGCCCACCCGTTGGTCTCCAAACACCCTCTCCCCACACCCCATCTTTAAGCAACCCCATTATACTCTTGTGTATGTTGATGTAGCAATAATATACAGTGTTTTATTATTGTGATTTATTTTCCCCCCATCTCTGCTATGATATTCACCACCAATTTCCATACCAAAATTGGAGCCTTGCTTGTCCCACAAGAAACACACAATAATGCCCCACATTTTCCTTGCATTTACTCTTATATCAAATAAGAACAACAGTATAAGGGCAAATATCTTTTAAAAACCTGATGTTCTGTTTCATTAATAATACCAATGTGACAAAAAATGCAGCAAAACCCAAATGTTGCAAATACAGTATGAAATATTAGTGAATCTCAGTCCATTGTTTCATACACAGGCACCCCAAAAACAAAATATAATAAAATAAAATAAAACCCTTCCTTAGTACCCTTGAAGAGAGGTCAATCTTTCTCTGCGTTTAGGGATGTTAATGAAAAAAAGTTAGTAAGGTTTGCTAAGTTTTTGGCACATATTTTGATTAGAAAAATGTAAACATGTTAAGGAAAGGAAATGCACTGCTACAGCATCCAAACAACCTTCATTCTGTCCTTACTGACTTCATGAAAAACAACACAATTAAGTCATTTTAGTGTTTGTGTTCTTGAACTAGATTTAACCAATTTTTAAAGACATTTCAGACACTTTCTCCTTCTGACCTCTCTCAAATGGTATCTTTACTGGGCAGAGTTAAGAGGATTTGGTTAATCTGACTGGGCATTTCCATACGTTAATATGGACAGACTTTTTACATTACACTCTGAATTTCCTGCATTTATAATGCTTGGATTGGGGATAATTACAACAGCCCTCCAATTTATTTTACCTTAGTTCCATACTTTCAACCCTAACTCCGTCTTACTGCAGGTTTTGTGACACTTACCAGCATATCAGTGAACAGGGCCTCAAGGCATGGTGCTGCTTTCTCAGCTACTTCTTTTGGCTCTCTTAATATGGAATTGGTAATCAGGCCTCAGCTGGCACTGTTTAACTATCTGCCTTGAGACTCATTTTCCTTCCACAATTTTTTTTAACAATTATCAACGATTAACAAGGATCTACGACCTGTCCTGCAGGGTAATGGTCAGGTAAGTTTACCTGCATTATGTTTCTTTTCATAGACAACCACCTCAGGGTTATTGTGTAGTCTCTTCACATCCTCATCCTTCCCTTTCCCATTATCAACAAAAACCAAGCCACAAAAGCAACCCCTAAAACAATAAATTACTACTATAAATTTAATTTAGAAAATTAAACAACGCCTATTTTAAAATGAAAGAATAAAAGCAACAAACTGACAAAACCAAAACAAAATTCTGGAGACAGATATTGGAAGGTTTCTTTTCAACATAATTTTGAGCCTAAGTCAAGTGTATGTGGCCTCTTTCCAGTTACCTTTTATTCTTTTAGGGACACTCTGAAATTTGAAAATACAAGCTTCTCATGTGGAAGCCACAATAACCAGCAAAAGACCAACTGATATGATTTACACTGAATTTAAAACTACGGCTCTTCAGTGCAGAAAAGTTAGCAACTGCTTTGCCTCACACTACTGACAAATGTCTAAATGATCGATTTCCCCTCAGTTTGTGATATGTGTTTTAGACAATATATATTGTGGTTGGAAGTAAAATGAATATTAACATATTATTTTGAACTATTTCTACAACAATACTACTACATCTGGACATATAAAGTTCTCAATTTCTAGTTTCTACCTTAAAAAAACCTTATGGCTTTGCTAATATAATTTCCTGTCATTTAGTATCAAAAATATTGCTAATATAAAATACTTCTATAACAAGGGAATAACAAATGCTCACCTAAAACTCAGAGAAAAATAAATTGTGTTTAGATACTGAAATGATGGGTTCCACTTATGGAGAAAAGTAGAGGAGTTGGGATAGACACAGGTACATACATAGGTATTACTCACCCGTGTGAAGGTACCTTCAAAACTGTGAATATCCAATTGTGGCTTCTGAGCATAAACATAAGCACTGATTGAAAAAAGATCCTGTAATACATAATACATTTATTTAATCATGAATTTAATTTATTACTAAATGAATGCATATACACACATACACACACAACTAAGCAACTGTTGTTCATTTTTATGTTTTTTAAATATCAGTAAATTTATTTTCCCAGTGAAGTCAATGAGAATTTTACTCAAGTAAGGACTAGGATCAGACCCTGCTTACAGTACATCTCATATTATACAGGAATTGTGTGCTAGAAAACAATGAAAATATCAAGTTTGTACAAATGTTAGATGCCACCTATTAAACTATTTTGTATTTATAGCTTAAGTGTGAAAGAGATTTTGTTTATTGGAGGGTTGTTTTTTTTAATAGCCTAATTAAAAATGAAAATTGTATCTCCTGATTTTTTTCCTTTAAAAATAATTAAAAGGGTATCCTGTCTCCTTGTTGACATTCATGGGCATTTTTTCAGCAAGGGCGAAAATGGCTGAATATATCGGGGAAAATAATGAAACTGAATAAATATTAAGTGCTGTTAAATGACCAAAGTCAGCAAAGAGGGGGGAAAAAAAAAAAGACTTCCCCTTAGCTATTCTGTAACAGAAAGCTTAGATTTACTTAGCGTCCTATGGGAAATTAGTTTGGTAGTCTCAGTCCAGTGTCCAGATGTCCACATCAATACCACCCCACCCTCTGCTTAGAACTGGCACAGTGGATTTGCTCCTGCTCTCATTGAAGCGGATATGAAAAATTCCAGCAACTGCAACAGGAGCATGATAAATCAATGGGTTTACTCACATGCTCAAAGTTAGGCACATAATTAACTATTTTGCTAAGTTGGAAGTTATATTAACAATACTGTTGTCTGTGTCAGCAGATAAACCATTAACTAAATGGACATGGAGACTGAACTATGGTCATCCTGCTGAGCTGGTCCCTCCAAGTTGGGGGGAAGGCACATTAGCTAGGCAGCAGTGAGAGTCTCGCAGTGTCACTCTATAAACTGTACTTATTTTGTTTATAAAAGACTTCTCAATCTCCAAAGCAATTTTCTAGAGAACTAAAAAATTTACATAATTTTATACAAGTATATTTAAAAAAAGATAAAATTTGGCTATTTAAAAACCAGAAATATAAACAAGCAAAAAAACAAAACCAAGGATTTTGAGATTGTAAGGTGTTATTTTTTCAGTTCAAATACTTGTAATCAAAAATAAATATAAAGTGAGCACTGTACACTTTGTATTCTGTGTTGTAATTGAAATCAATATATTTGAAAATGTAGAAAACATCCACAAATATTTAAATAAATGGCATTCTATTATTGTTTAATCGTGATTAATTTTTTTAATCACTTGACAGTCCTACTTTTAGTGCATTCTGGACAGTCAATATCAAAAACTGATCAAGTAAGATTTCACTAGTGAGTCCAACCACCTGCATTGGAAGGGTAAATAAACCAGAGTGATTGGGGACTTGACATCAAAAAGAGTCCACCCTAGTATCACAACCTGCACTGCAGTCCTTGTCTATCCCTAAGTGAACTATCATACCACACATCACCTCTCACTTCCTTTTTTTCCATTGGCTGATAGCCGCATGGAAGTAAAGAGACCTCCTCCATACTAGCTATGATTTCTCTGGGCAGCAGACTTCAAAGGCAGTAGCACTCCATTTGTGGTATCTCGGATGGGTCACCCTCAGAAGTTGAATTAAGCATTTTTACACCCTTCATCATGGTCACATTATCACAATTTGACCTTGAATGTAGGAAGAGTCTTATTTATAAAGAATTACACACAATCATTTTACCATATTTTTAGTTATTTAGATAAGTAAGTACATTCATTATCCACACATTAAGCTCTCATTTGCATTTTATCAAACTTGCTTCCATCTTATTCTGAAAAAGTACCTCTATACATAAATCTACATGAGTCACCAAATTAATTTGTAACTGACATTTTTATTTTGTAGTGAAGAAATATATCTTGCCCCATACTCTGCACGACTATATATCCGTATATCATTCTAGCATTTCGTTGACAAGTGTTATAAAAGTAAATCAAGTTTCAACACTAACTTTTGAAAAATATCTTTTTTTATCTTAAACCATCAGCCATTTATTGTCGTTTTTCACACGACGTTCCACTCATTGCATTCTTGTCCTATTAAGTTAGTTTTCATCAGCTTCGTGAGAAATAATTCATAGGAAACTAATACACATGTGGTGTCCTGTATCTTCATTATTCACTCCTTCCCAATCTGTTATCACCTACAATTTAGATAATCCAGGCTATTATGTGCTTTATAGTACACTGAAAAATAAGAGTCTCTCAGAACTGGATAGTACAGCAGAAAACTAATACCACACACATACTCATACACAATAAAAAACTGTCACTGAAGTGTGTCAAGCAAAAACTTTTTCTTTCTTTCCAGAGTACCTTAGTTGAGAAACAACATTAGAAGGCATGGAAGTGGGAAGATTCATCTCATGTAAATTAGCATTTGTACAACAATATACTTTCCTGATTCCAAATGTTTCTTCTACTGTTTTTACTAATTGCTCCTACTGATGCCCTTTGTAGCTTACTGCATTTTAACCCCTCTGTATAAATATTCTCTTTCTCTTCACCTTATATTTTACCCCCCCTTTTTTTTTGTTTTTGAGATCTAAGAGCATCTTTGTCTTTCAGAAGCCTTCTTAATTTCCATTTTGTGAAAAATGAATTCTCTCATCTTTCTCAAGAATTAAGATCCTAAAGTCCCCTGTGCTTTTGTGGCATTTTCTACAGAAGTCTCTAATATCCTTTTATTCTGAGGAAGCTAGAACCTCCAGAGTATTCCAAGTGTGGCCTCTTTTCTCTAAGTGCTAGGATGTTTATACTGATTTACACTTACAGAGGATACCAAAATAGTAGTTTATTTGGTAGGTTGCTTTTGGGGAGGTGGGGGGATATGTTTGCCTAAATGGCATACCTGCTGCACGCAATAGCTTCCTTGAGTAACTTTGTTTTCTGAACAAGGGAAATTTCCCCTGCAGTCAGATGCACAGTACAACATTAAGCATTTATCATGAACATCTTTCAAAGGATGATGATCACACATGGAAGCTAGGTTTTCATAACACGGGGGAGGGAGAGAGAGATCACCGATTTAAATTCCAGTATGGATGTAATTCCATGTCCCAAGTGACTGTTTATCAACCAAGGAAAATTTTTAAGAGGGCCATGGTCCACAGTTAGTCTTACAATTTAAGTGGGACAGAAAGGGAGAAGAAGGTTTTCCTCCATCCAACACTATCATCCCAGAGGCAAAAGCTTCCCTTAATCTCACCCCAGTAGCTACACAGAGGAGTTAATGGCTCCATAATCTGAGGCTCGAAAACTAACACAGATGGATCAAGGCTTATGACAGACATGATACAGTATGTAAATAGTTTAAACTATTTTGAAAATTTGCAGGGCCTGTGCAAAAGGACACTCAAACACTGAAGAGTTTTTCTTTTATAAATGGCTTTTAAGAATAATGGAATGAGATTATTAAATCAACCAAGTATTCATCAATAAAATCACATTAATATAAAGAAATTAATGTTCATGAAATTCACTAGAATTACTTTCACAAGCCAGAAATTCTGGGTGAAATGTTGGCCCATTTAAATCATCATATTTATGAAGCAAATTATCTCAATTATATGCATTCTTAAGAGAAAAAAGTAAGTAAATAGCCCAAACCAGCTGAATTCTACAGCAATTCCAGGTTAAAAGAATAATGGAAAAAAAACAGGGTCTAGAACAGTCTGGACTATGAAATTAACTTATTTTAATACAACAGTAAACTGGACTTTTGAAACACTAAATAACGTGTTAGCTGATGCTATTATCTGTAAACAATTTGGAAAAAATGCATTTAATCTGTTTACATTAGTCATGAAATGACTGAATGATGGTACAGTAATGTTTTCCTTTACATTTCACAATAGTAGTTTTGAAATCACTCTGAATCTATCAATAATGTAGGAAAAACCTTCCTTATTAGGTCAAGGGCAACATTTGTTCATCTTACTTAAAGATCATTAAAATACATCCTTAATCATAACATGTGGTTCATTACAAATAAAATTGCCTTTGGTTCAATAAAACTAATTAAATGTAAATGGTATTGTTTACTGCTGTATGGATCTTTTGATATAAATCAGCAAGTCACCATTTATTGAAAATTACAATGACCTCACTGCTGTTAATAAATTTACTTGATCAAATAAGCCAGAGAAGAATGTCCTAGAACATGCATAGTGCCAGAAAAAACTCTGCCCCACACATGACTGTGAAACCACAAGAAACCTAACCTGGGTGTCCTTGCTGCATAGCCATCATTAAATGACTTGTTGAAATTTTAATTCTCTGATCACATTAAGTGGTTTGAGAAGACAACAAAATCTGTACTGATCATCTTTGGTGGTATCATCTGTTCTTTAGGAAAAGCTCTGAAGGTTTGCAGGTTTATTTATTCCCTTAGTCACAGTGGATAAGGTTACAATGTTGCACTGTTGATGGGACTGACAGCTCATGACAACACAAGATACTGATAATCCTTTACATTGGATAGCTAAAGAAATCAAAATGGGTGACCATTATGGACATTATATGCTGTTAAATGCAAGACCAAATTGTTTAGTCTACTACTTTTCTCAAATTACACTTTCTGTCCACCCTTTTCAATTCTTAAAAATACAGTCATGTATAATTATATATAGTAATAAACTTCTCCTTTGGAAATGTGTTCCAAGTTCAGCCAGAGACAGAGTTTAAGGAAGATGACCCTCGGTGCACTGGGAGCCAGTAACACTATCAGGATCATCCACAGCTGTGGCAACAATAGGGAAGACTCTGCTGCAGTTGAGACCACCTGCTTACCAGCACACCCAGGATTTGGACACTGCTGTATCCAGGGGCGAGGGAGAGGGTGAAGGACCCCTTGGAAACCAGACCTGAAGCCACTCCATGCCCTCTGCTGGGCTTGTTACATGAACAGAACCTGACATTTTGCTGTTTTGTAGTTAAATCTATAAATAGTAGTAAACTACAAACCTTAACTTAGTTTAGTAGTTAGATATCCACATGCAGTGAGCATTTTTATTTCAGTTTTAGAAACAGTATTGAATTCCAAGATATTCCACATACTTAAAAAGGGGGACACTGCTATAATTGTCAATATCTCTAGAGCCAGAATAATCTTTAAGTGGAGCCACTGAACATTTTGTATTAACCTGTTCCTGCTTTTTTTGACACTACAGTAGCAATTAATGTGGAGTTGTGCATATAGTCTATGAACTCCTTACCCTAAGGCAAAACTTGCACCTGTTTCAATGGGACCTTTGTCTAAATAAGGAGAGCTGAGGTGGGGAAGCTATATAGCAGTGTGATATCGCCACAGCTATTTTAGATATAGTCCAGCAGGTGGCATTCAAGAATTATTGTAAAATGAATCAGTCCAGCCTATTCCTGTAGTTTGTCATTTACAGTTTAACTCACAAATGCTATAAATTATCATTATATACATATCAAAGATGTGAGCTTAAGGGACTTTATTCATATACCTTCTATGGTAGAAGGATTATTATTTTTTGATAGGCATTTGTTATATAGAATTGATAGAAGTGAATGTGTTACGTACTCTGGTTATGCCAAAATTCTCTGGATTTTAGGGCTCATGTTCCAAACTGTGTAAGAGTTAAGTAATTGTCAACTGGTTGATTGCTACTTGAGTTAAAGGCAAAACCTTCATATTTTCTAAAGCACCAGATACTTCTTAGCCGTAGGGGGAATGGCTGTCATATCTGAGCTTCAAAAACAGCTGGTTCTAGATTTGTGTGGCTGGCTCTAAATGGGCGCACAAAAGTAGGGAGAGCATAAAGGACCGCAATCCCAGTGTTTGCATACATGGAATGAAAAGAATGGGTGGGGGTAAAGAGTAAGAATGCTTCCAGTGACACTATGCTTTCCTACGGGAGAGTCATAGCCCCATCCCTCTTCTACACAGGCAGAGGGACCAAAGCAGTCACAGGAAGGAACACACACTTCCAGTTCCAGAGGATGCTGCTGTTGCCATTATGACATCCTGTCAAAAATATGTCAAGTCTTTCAAAAGCAGGTGTCCTTGTTGTGGACTACATGTGTAAATAAGGTAGGCATGTAAAACAAAGTCATGTTTTAGTTGAGCACACAAACAAAAGGTAGGGACATTTTAAAAAAATAAGTCAGAACTCTTTTATACCTTGCCTAAATTTCTTCAACTTTCAACAAAATATTCGTTGGGCTGAGATTAATCATGGGAAATTTTCACTATGAAGAACACTTTATTTGCAAAAGCTTAAAGAAGTGAGAGTGGGTAACTAGAATGGACTACTCAAATTAAATAAGGTTTTTTTCATATTTAACATGGCTGCTTCACTGTGTCTAAGTATTAGAGTTTAGATGACATTCTCTAAGGAAAACCTCATCTCAGTAGGTAATTTTTACACCTCATGTTGTGCATAATATCCTGTACATAAAGTGTGAAGAATTTTGAAAATATTTCTGGTTGTTACTGTTGAACTTTTTCAAAAAGAATACATTACATTTACATGTATTTCTATAGTAAATGCCATGGGCACTGATTTATATTATACATCTTGTTATAATGGAAAAAACATTTATTGTATTTATAATTTTTTCCTCCCTATAACATGATAACAGTTATTTTGGATTTCCACAATTCCTGCTGAAATCAAGGTGGTGATTCAAAGTAGTTTGATACTTATCAGTATTTTCAGCTCATTCACACACAGTATTAGATTACAAAATTACTACACTCTTATCAACAACATAGTCCAAGCCATAAGAATTTGAAAAGATCACTTGACTAAGCTAGAATTATGGAGGTGCTCCAAGAACTCCACAGTTAAGGTTGGACTGTCAGTTGCATTCAGAGGAACTTGAACCATCATTTATTTCACACTTTAAGGCTTACATTTAGTTTTCAGATTTATCACGAGTCAGGATCTTGAGGGGAAGTTGCAAAAGGGTAGCTTATAATGGACAAAACGTAGGCTACTGGTAGGATAGGTGATCCATTGGCTCCCAAATCTAATGCAAATGGTGATTCTACCTTAGATAACAGAGGGAAGTCATTAAGGACATAGGAATTGCTGCAGTAGAACAGACCCAAAGTCCTTCTACTGCAGTATCCTGCATCAGAGACTGGCCAGCAACAAATACTTCAGAGGAAGGTGTAAGAAACCCACAGTAATATGGAGTGACAGCGGTTTGAACCACTCAGACATTGATCCGTGTCAGCAAAGAGCATCTTGGCCTCCTAAAGGGCTCAAGCACAAGGAACAGGGCAAGACCTTGAAATAATTAATAATGATATATAGTGGGAAAGATAAAGGGTTTGCCTCTCCAAGTTCAAGGCATTTCCTTCATCCCTTATTACACAAAACTTTCATTGAGACTCATCTTGCAAGGCTATAGTACCTGCTCATAGACTGCAGTGGATACAGTATGTACGTAATGTTAAATAAAAATGTAGCCAACTTCTTTCAGTTCAACAAAGTTGGTTTGTGTCCTTCTTCCCCCTACATTTTTTAGGCTGCAGTGTCAAGTGTTCAAGTTAGGAAATGCCTGAATTAAGGCAAAAAGGAAAAATAGCATTTGATCATGTAACTGATGGCTATATCATAAGGCATATGCTAGGCACAAGGGACCCAAATTAAAGTTGCATGGGCAACCTTAACTTAGGCATTTCTTAACATTTGAATGCTTGACTTTTTAACTGTAACTTTCTTTTAATAAAGGGTTCTTTTAAAATGTAATAGCTAATTTTTTTTTAGAAACTTAACAATCGAAAAAACAAAAATTTCATAGTGTGAAACCACACTGACCTTCCACATAGTCATCAGCAGGGTTGGGATCTTTAGATCTACAACACAGACCTCTTCTGCTTGACCTGAGTAACTGGTATCAGTAGAAGGCTGTTATCTATGCTGACCTTCTACTGGAAGGGAATGGGGAAACATTTTGCCAGTGAGTTTTACAGCTATTTGCTATACAACTGAGGAATGTGGGGATGCATGCTATCTCTGGGTTCAAGTCCAGGTTCTGTGGAGGAGCATGCATTTGTGGTTAGAGATCTTTTTTTGCCCCAATCTCTCCCTGTCCTCTTCTGCTCCTGTCCCTGACACAAGCTCCTAGCTCCTATCCTGCTGCCCACATCTCTTTTCCCAAGCTTCACTCCCTCATCTACCCCATTCCCTCTACATTCAAGTCCAGTGGTTTCCTCCTCTTCCTCCTTCTTGCCTGAGCGCCAGCAAGGGGAGCACTGCGAGTACAGGAAAGACAATCCCAGAGCTATTAGCTTCAGTGCCACAGCAGTCACAAGCAGTTGGGAGGAGGCATTGCAGAAAAAGTCCTGCTGAACTCCTGCAGCCCTAAGATGAAGGATGTTCATTTGGTCTGTGGAGATGGCATGTGCACAGTCCATTTGGCACACAGGAGTTGTGAGGGGATGGACAAGCCCAGTGCTGATGAAATCTTCAGAAAAGTCAGTTGTCAAATTCCAGGAAGTACCTACTGAGCATGTGCTCAGACAAACTTTTCAGAGACTTATTCAGAGAGTTTTCACAGAGATAGTAAAAACAACATCCATTATGCCAGGGTGACAACCCTCATTCCCAGTCAAATTTCAAGTACCCTGTATCCAAAGTACAGAGGCTCTAGACTTTCTCAACAAAACCGCTCTAAGAATATTTTTAATAGAAGCAAAACAATATATTTTTCCTAATGCCTTTCATGGAAACAGCTGAGCCAATTTAGCTGAAACTTTTCTAAGGCAGACACCTGGCATGAAAAATTTAAATTCAAACATTTTACTTTTGACAAAGTTATAAGCAACTGAAGAACATGTTCTTGTAAAGGAAAATGTGGGACATCCTTAACTATAGGCATCATTACCTGTACTGCCTATAAAGACACACACACGCACACAAAATTGGCAGGCAGTCACTGCAAATCTCTTTCCTTGTGTAATCCTGTATGCCTCACCCACAAGGACCCTAAAGCCTCTGTGCCAGGAAGCATTCACCTTACGAGAATGGACTGCTATGTCCCAAATCCCCAAGCCTACATTCAGTGGAAGACACAAACCCAACTGTATCCCTCTCTTGCTCCTTTAAATGGAAAAATTAAATATTTGCATAATCCAGTCTTTCCCATAGAATTAAAAACAGACACATTACTTATTATTTATAGCAAAGACCAATATCACATTTATGGATTAAATTTCTTTTTAAGTAGAAACATATTTATATACACACTAACTGTAATAAAGCTTTCTACTATATAGCAGGTATAAATAGGTACACTGAAGAGATAGTGAAATAAATAGCTGTAATGCTTACCCCCAAAGCTGGTAACCTCTGTGTGCAGCTGACAGCAACTTTAAGCTTCCAGTCTGTTTCACCATCTAGCTGATCAGTTCGAATAAAACACGAACCTTACAATTACAAAAAGAAACCATACATCACACTACAGCCAGCTTTTTTTTTCCCCCCAGGTTCTATAAAATTTCCAGTTTGTTACCTCAAACTGAAATTGTTTCTTTATCCTCTTTCTACACATTTTTATGTAATTATTCGTACATATTAAAGGCCTGATCCAAAGACCCAATGGTTTTGAAGCAAGGCCTAATGTTTTGTTTTGGTTAAAGGGATTTTGGTTTTTCTGTAAGGGATACTACAGATGTCACACAGTATTTCAATACAATCTTCATAACAATTTAAAAAAAAAATCAAGATAGGCATGCATGTAAGTAACAGGAACAGATTCTACTTTAAGTCTTTTATACCATCTAAATTTAGATCAGTAAATGAAATATTTATTGGGTAAAATGCATCTCAGGTGTAACTCCATTGACTTGTTTATATTATGCCGGGATGAGCATTTTTGAATAAATGATTCATACAGCCATTTGTGTAACTGATATATTAAAGCTATTATAAAATTCAGAGATGTTTAAGATACATCTAGTATACACTTTTTTACTGACCCAGACGGAAACCTATCAAGATGCCATATTTGTTAAGTGTGCACAGAAGCTTGGTTCATTATCAGACTCCAGTGCACCCATATAAATTATATTTAAAGGACATCAACTCCAAAATGGATTTTAAAACATTTGTGGATGTCATAGATCTAAAACCGGATAACCTTTCAGTACATGTGACTAACCTATAATTAAGATGTGGTGGAAGCTCAAACCACGCAGATTGACATGAACATAAAAGTAACTGAAGAGAATTAGTGACATTACAAACAAGTTATGTGTTTTACAAAAAGCAGACTAGTATAAAGTGTTAGAAACTCAATGCTGGGCGAAAATAATGATATGATAACTAGATTGGTGGATATGGCCAATACAGGGAATATTCATATTACTAAACTAATGGATTCCAAAAAAAGTTACAGTTGAATATTGTGGAGATATATATATATATAGAGATATAAAAATAAATAAATAAATAAATAAAAGAACCAGGCAGAGGAAAAGACGGGCTAGTGAAGGAGAAACAGAGCTCAAGAACAGGTCTGCAGAGTTGGAAAATGAAGAAGGTGCTCAGCAGGTAGTCACTGAAGGTGGAAGGGCAAGGAAGAAGAGAAGAGTGGCTAGTCCTATAGGAAAAGGGGAAGAGTCAATGGAGACTACACCAAATATGAGCCCCAGGAGGATACAGGATGGGTTGAAGAGGATTACAAGGGAGAATAGGAATGGAAAGAACTTGCAGCCAGAGGGAACGGGATAGACTGGAGAATGGCACCGTTACGTGGAAAAGGCAGGTCTATGTGATCGGGGACTCTTTACTGAGAAGAACAGACAGGCCTGTAACCAGAGCTGATCCAGAGAATAGAAGGGTGTGCTGTCTTCCAGGTGCTAAGATACGGGATGTAGACCTGAGGTTGAAAAGGATCCTAAAGGGAGCAGGAAAGAATCCCCTAATTATCCTTCATGTGGGAACAAATTATATGGCTAGATTCTCACTGGAAAGTATTAAGGGAGACGAAGATAGGCTGGGGAAGACGCTTAACGAAATCGAGGCTCAGGTGATCTTTAGTGGGATTCTGCCTGTTCCTAGAGAAGGGCAACAAAGGTGTGACAAGATTATGACTATCAACAGATGGCTTAGGCAGTGGTGCTATAAGGAGGGCTTTGGGATGTATGGCCACTGGGAGGCATTCATGGACATAGGACTGTTCTCTCGGGATGGACTTCATCTGAGTAGGGAAGGAAATAGACTTCTAGGATGGAGGCTGGCACAACTGATTAAGAGAGCTTTAAACTAGGAATTTGGGGGAAATGGTTGGGAAATGTCCAGGTAATCTCCACGCCGGATTTTAGCATTGAGACAGAAGAAAATTAAGAAAGGATACAGCCAGGGGTAAGAGAATGTATATACGGAGGAAGGGCAGTGTGGATACCAATCTAATAGGTTATACTGGCTGTAGAATATCCATGCCTAATAGGGTACAGAATGTGAGCGAGGCCAAACAGCAAAAATTAAGATGTTTGTACACCAATGCGAGGAGCCTAGGTAACAAAATGGAGGAACTAGAGCTACTGGTGCAGGAAGTGAAACCAGATATTATAGGGATAACAGAAACATGGCGGAATAGTAGTCATGACTGGAGTACAGCTACTGAAGGGTATGTGCTGTTTAGGAAAGACAGAAATAAAGGTAAAGGTGGTGGAGTAGCATTGTATATCAATGATGAGGTAGACTGTAAAGAAATAAGAAGCGATGGAATGGATAAGACAGAGTCCGTCTGGGCAAAAATTACACTGGGAAAGAAAACTACTAGAGCCTCCCCTGGGATAGTGGTTGGGGTGTGCTATAGACCACCGGGATCTAATTTGGATATGGATAGAGCACTCTAATGTTTTTAATGAAGTAAATACTCATGGAAACTGTGTGATCATGGGAGACTGACTTCCCAGATATAGACTGGAGGATGAGTGCTAGTAATAATAACAGGGCTCAGATTTTCCTAGATGCGACAGCTGATGGATTCCTTCATCAAGTAGTTACTGAACCGACAAGAGGGGATGCCATTTTAGATTTGGTTTTGGTGAGTAGTGAGGACCTCATAGAAGTAATGGTTGTAGGGGACAATCTTGGTTCAAGTGATCATGAGCTAATTCAGTTCAAACTGAATGGAAGGATTAACAAAAATAAATCTGCAACTAGGGTTTTTGATTTCAAAAGGGCTGACTTCCAAAAATTAAGGAAATTAGTTAGGGTAGTGGATTGGACTGAAGAATTTATGGATCTAAAGGCAGAGGAGGCCTGGGATTACTTCAAGTCAAAGCTGCAGAAGCTATCGGAAGCCTGCATCCCAAGAAAGGGGAAACAATTCATAGGCAGGAGTTGTAGACCAAGCTGAATGAGCAAGCATCTCAGAGAGGTGATTAAGAAAAAGCAGAAAGCATACAGGGAGTGGAAGATGGGAGGGATCAGCAAGGAAAGCTACCTTATTTAGGTCAGAACAGATAGGGATAAAGTGAGAAAGGCTAAAAGTCAAGTAGAGTTGGACCTTGCAAAGGGAATTAAAACCAACAGTAAAAGGTTCTATAGCCATATAAACAAGAAGAAAACAAAGAAAGAAGTGGGACCGCTAAACACTGAGGATGGAATAGAGGTCAAAGATAATCTAGGCATGGCCCAATATCTAAACAAATACTTTGCCTCAGTCTTTAATAAGGCTAAAGAGGATCTTAGGGATAATGGTAGCATGACAAATGGGAATGAGGTATGGAGGTAGATATTACCATATCTGAGGTAGAAGCGAAACTCAAACAGCTTAATGGGACTAAATCCGAGGGGCCCAGATAATCTTCATTCAAGAATATTAAAGGAATTGGCACATGAAATTGCAAGCCCATTAGCAAGAATTTTTAATGAATCTGTAAACTCAGGGGTTGTACCGTATGATTGGAGAATTCCTAACATAGTTCCTATTTTTAAGAAAGGGGAAAAAAGTGATCTGGGTAACTACAGGCCTGTTAGTTTGACATCTGTAGTATGCAAGGTCTCAGAAAAAATTTTGAAAGAGAAAGTAGTTAAGGACATTGAGGTCAATGGTAAATGGGTCAAAATACAACATGGTTTTACAAAAGGTAGATCTTGCCAAACTAACCTGATCTCCTTCTTTGAGAAAGTAACAGATTTTTTAGATAAAGGAAACACAGTGGATCTAATTTACCTAGATTTCAGTAAGGCATTTGATACCGTGCCACATGGGGAATTACTAGATAAATTGGAAAAGATGGGGATCAATATGAAAATTGAAAGGTGGATAAGGAATCGGTTAACAGGGAGACTACAGTGAGTCCTACTGAAAGGTGAACTGTCAGGCTTGAGGGAGGTTACCAGTGGAGTTCCTCAGGGATCAGTTTTGGGACCAATCTTATTTAATCTTTTTATTACTGACCTCGGCACAAAAAGTGAGGGTGTGCTAATAAAGTTTGTGGATGATACAAAGCTGGGAGGTACTGCCAATTTAGAGAGAGACAGGGAAATCATACAGGAAGATCTGGATGACCTTGTAAACTGGAGTAATAGTAACAGGATGAAATTTAATAGTGAAAAGTGTAAGGTCATGCATTTAGGGATTAATAACAAGAATTTCAGTTATAAGCTGGGGATGGATCAATTAGAAGTAACGGAGGAGGAGAAGGACCTTGGAGTATTGGTTGATCATAGGATGACTGAGCCACCAATGTGACATGGCCGTGAAAAGAGCTAATGCGGTCTTGGGATGAATCAGGCGACATATTTCCAGTAGAGATAAGGAGGTTTTAGTACCGTTATACAAGGCACTGGTGAGACCTCACTTGGAATACTGTGTGCAGTTCTGGTCTCCCATGTTTAAGAAGCATGAATTCAAACTGGAACAGGTACAGAGAAGGGCTACTAGGATGATCCGAGGAATGGAAAACCTGTCTTATGAAAGGAGACTCAAGGAGCTTGGCTTGTTTAGCCTAACTAAAAGAAGGTTGAGGGGAGATATGATTGCTCTGTATAAATATATCAGAGGGATAAATACCGGAGAGGGAGAGGAATTATGTAAGCTCAGTACCAATGTGGACACAAGAACAAATGGATATAAACTGGTCATTGGGAAGTTTAGACTTGAAGTTAGACAAAGGTTTCTAACCATCAGAGGAGTGAAGTTTTGGAATAGCCTTCCAAGGGAAGTAGTGGGGGCAAAAGACATACCTGGCTTTAAGATTAAACTCGATAAGTTTATGGAAGAGATGGTAAGATTGGAGAACATGATTTTGGTAATTAATTGATCTTTAAATATTCATGGTAAATAAACCCAGTGGCCTGTGATGGGATGTTAGATGGGGTGGGATTTAAGTTACTACAGAAAATTCTTTCCTGGGTATTTGGCTGGTGAATCTTGCCCATATGCTCAGGGTTTAGCTGATCGCCATATTTGGGGTCGGGAAGGAATTTTTCCCCAGGGCAGATTGGAAGAGGCCCTGAAGGTTTTTCGCCTTCCTCTGTAGCCTGGAGCACGGGTCACTTGCAGGAGGATTCTCTGCTCCTTGAAGTCTTTAAACCACAATTTGAGGACTTCAATAGCTCAGACATAGGTGAGAGGTTTTTCGCAGGAGTGGGTTGGTGAGATTCTGTGGCCTGCGTTGTGCAGGAGGTCGGACTAGATGATCATAATGGTCTCTTCTGACCTTGGTATCGGTCATAAACGTAAAGGGAAGGGGAAACCCCTTTAAAATCCCTCCTGGCCAGAGGAAAAATCCTCTCACCTGTAAAGGGTTAAGAAGCTAAAGGTAACCTCGCTGGCACCTGACCAAAATGACCAATGAGGAGACAAGATACTTTCAAAAGCTGGGAGGAGGGAGAGAAACAAAGGGTCTGTGTCTGCTGGTATGCTGCTTTGCCGAGGATAGAACAGGAATGGAGTCTCAGAACTTTTAGTAATCTAGCTAGGTATGCGTTAGATTATGATTTCTTTAAATGGCTGAGAAAAGAATTGTGCTGAACAGAATGACTATTTCTGTCTGTGCGTCTTTTTTGTAACTTAAGGTTTTGCCTAGAGGGATTCTCTATGTTTTGAATTTAATTACCCTGTAAGGTACCTACCATCCTGATTTTACAGGGGTGATTCCTTTACTCCTATTTACTTCTATTTCTATTAAAAGTTTTCTTGTAAGAAAACTGAATGCTTTTTCTTTGTTCTCAGATCCAAGGGTTTGGGTCTGTGGTCACCTATGCAAATTGGTGAGGATTTTTATCAAACCTTTCCCAGGAAGTGGAGTGCAAGGGTTGGGAGGATTTTGGGGGGAAAGACATGTCCAAACTACGTTTCCCAGTAAACCTAGTTAGAGTTTGGTGGTGGCAGTGGCTTTTCCAAGGACAAAGGATAAAATTAATTTGTACCTTGGGGAAGTTTTAACCTAAGCTGGTAAAAGTAAGCTTAGGAGGTTTTAATGCAGGTCCCCACATCTGTACCCTAGAGTTCAGAGTGGGGGAGGAACCTTGACATGGTGGCAGAGTGGTGGGATTAACCTGAAATCATTTTGAGATCAATTTGAGATTTTTTGAACTAGAAATACAGATTTTAAAAAGGAATTTTTTTTTCCTTTGGGGCTGCTGGAAAAGAGGTCCAGAAAGCAGCTGAAACTAAAAGCAGCTTGTTTTTTCTCTGCTTTGGGCCAGAGGAGAAACAAAAGGGGATTATCTTTGTGAATTGCAGGTTTTCTTTGCCTGGAGGCAGGGTACTTAACTCCTACAGGGAAATTCACAGTCTTCCAAACCAGAAGGGTTTTTTTTTTTCCCCTAAAAGTAAATAGGGGGGGTGTTCTACCCATTTGCCTGGAGACAAAAGTGGCAGGGGATTTTTTTTTTTTTTAGGGTTTTGATTTTTTTTTTTTTTTTTTTTACAAGGAGCACAAGTTTGAAAAGGAATTTTTTTTTCCTTTGGGCTGCTGGTAAGCAGGTTTCCAAGTAATTGGAGGTTTTTTCCTTTGATTTGGGGCCAGAGCAGAGACAAGGGAATTGTCTTTTTCTGTAGGCTGACAATCACTATCAGAGAATAGGTATTCTATTCCAGCACAGCAAAATTTTACAGCCAAGTTTTGTTTGTTTATTTCTAAACCTCGGGTGTAAAGTTAGTTAAAAAACAGAGAGGTTAGGATGACAAAATCCACGGCTCGACAAAAGCTGGAATTAGCCATATTTCTGGCTAAGGAAAAACAAAGGGAACATGAAAGACAGATAGAACTCATGCGGCTGAAGGAGGAGGAGAAGGAAGAAGAGAGGAAGCATGTGGAAGAAGAGAGGAAGCATGTGGAGGAGGAGAGGGAAAAAGAGAAGAAGCATGCACTGGAGATGGAGAAGGTAAAGGCTCAGCAGAATATACCAACAAACCCTAGCATCCTTCTCCAGGTACCACTTCCCATCCCAGAAAGTTCCCCACCTACAAGGCAGGCGATGATACTGAGGCCTTCCTAGAAAACTTCGAAAGGGCCTGCCTTGGGTACAACATCTCTACTGACCAATACATGGTAGAGCTGAGGCCGCAGCTCAGTGGACCCTTAGCTGAGGTGGCAGCTGAAATGTCTAAAGAACACATGAACAAGTATAACTGTTTAAATCCAAGGCGAGAGTCAGAATGAGGATAACACCCGAGCAGTCTCGTCGGAGGTTCAGAGCCCTAAGGTGGAAACCAGACGTGTCATTTACCCGACATGCCTACCACATTGTGAAACATTGGGATGCCTGGATATCAGGAGCAAGTGTTGAGTCTCCAGTAAATTTGCCCTTCCTAATGCAAATGGAACAATTCTTAGAGGGTGTTCCTGAGGAAATAGAAAGATACATCCTAGATGGGAAGCCCAAAACAGTAATCGAGGCAGGAGAGATTGGAGCCTGATGGGTGGAGGTGGCCGAGAAGAAGAAAACTGGTCGCAGTTGGAGCAGAGACCAGAAGGGACAACCCCAGACCACACCCTATCACCGGGGGCCGCCCAAAGCCCCACCTACCTCCCAAAGAACCCTCCAGACCCCTTATCGTCCCACCACCCTGTTCTCCAGCAACCCACCTCGCCCCAGTGACCCGTCAGCTGGACGATGTTTTAAATGTAACGAGCTGGGGCATGTAAAGGCCAACTGCCCCAAGAAACCCAACAGATTACAGTTCATTGCACCGGGATCACACCAGAGGTCCGCAGGCCCAGATATCTCCCAGATACCCTTGAAGCGGAGGGAAACTGAGTGTGGGCAGGAAGAAGGTCACCGCGTGGAGGGACACCAGAGAACAAGTGTCAGCTATCCATGCTTCCTTAGTGGACCCCAATTTAATCAACCCAGAGATCCAAGTGACGATTCAACCCTTCAAGTCCAACTCTTTCAATATGCCTACAGCCAAGTTGCCTGTCCAGTACCAGGGCTGGTCAGGAACGTGGACTTTTGCAGTCTATGATGATTATCCCATCCCCATGCTGTTGGGGGAAGACTTGGCCAATCATGTGAAGCGGGCCAAGAGGGAGGGAATGGTCACCCGTAGCCAGGCTAAACAAGCCGTGAGGCCTAGCTCTATTCTGGTAACTTCTATCAGGACCCAGTCAGAGGTGATGGACCCGGACCCCAGGCCAATGTCTGCAACAGCAGTAGTGGATCCAGTCCCAGAGACCCAGACAGAACCAGTCCCAGAACCGGAACCAGCGGAACCACCAGCACCAGACCATTTGCCAGCACTGAATCCAGTACTTGCAACCTCAACACCAGAGGGCCCCACCGAACCTGAACCGACAGCAGCCCATAACCCTACACAAGAGGCTCAGCCGGAGCCTGAACCCCAACATAGTGTCCCAGCGGAGAGCGGTTCACAGTCAGTGGAAACAGCCCCATCCCCTACATCGCTTCCAGAGGGACCAAGCATAGGTCCACAATCCAATGAGGAACTGATGTCTCCAGCATCAAGGGAACAGTTGCAGACAGAACAGGAAGCAGATGAAAGCCTCCAGAGAGCTTGGACGGCGGCACGGAGCAACCCACTGCCTCTCAGCTCTTCTAATCGATCCAGGTTTGTTGTAGAAAGAGGACTTTTATACAAGGAAACTCTTTCTGGTGGACACCAGGAAGACTGGCATCCTCAGAGACAGTTGGTAGTTCCAACTAAATATTGGGCCAAGCTCTTGAGCTTAGCCCACGATCACCCTCGTGGCCATGCTGGGGTGAACAGGACCAAAGACTGTTTGGGGGAGTCATTCCACTGGGAGGGAATGGGCAAGGATGTTTCTACCTATGTCCGGTCTTGTGAAGTATGCCAAAGAGTGGGAAAACCCCAAGACCAGGTCAAAGCACCTCTCCAGCCACTCCCCATCACTGAAGTTCCATTTCAGCAAGTAGCTGTGGATATTCTGGGTCCTTTTCTGAAAAAGACACCCAGAGGAAAGCAGTACATACTGACTTTCATGGATTTTGCCACCCGATGGCCGGAAGCAGTAGCTCTAAGCAACACCAGGGCTAAAAGTGTGTGCCAGGCACTAGCAGACATTTTTGCCAGGGTAGGTTGGCCCTCCGACATCCTCACAGATGCAGGGACTAATTTCCTGGCAGGAACTACGGAAAACCTTTGGGAAGCTCATGGGGTAAACCACTTGGTTGCCACTCCTTACCAACATGAAACAAATGGCGTGGTGGAGAAGTTTAATGGAACTTTGGGGGCCATGATATGTAAATTCGTAAATGAGCACTCCAATGATTGGGGTCTAGTGTTGCAGCAGTTGCTCTTTGCATACAGAGCTGTACCACACCCCAGTTTAGGGTTTTCACCATTTGAACTTGTATATGGCCGTGAGCTTAAGGGGCCATTGCAGTTGGTGAAGCAGCAATGGGAGGGATTTACACCTTCTCCAGGAACTAACATTCTGGACTTTGTAACCAACCTACAAAACACCCTCCGAACCTCTTTAGCCCTTGCTAAAGAAAACTTACAGGATGCTCAAAAAGAGCAAAAAACCTGGTATGATAAACATGCCAGAGAGCGTTCCTTCAAAGTAGGGGACCAGATCATGGTCTTAAAGGCGCTCCAGGCCCATAAAATGGAAGCATCCTGGGAAGGGCCATTCACGGTCCAGGAGCGTCTGGGAGCTGTTAATTATCTCATAGTATTCCCCACCTCCAACCGAAAGCCTAAGGTGTACCATATTAATTCTCTAAACCCTTTTATTCCAGAGAATTAAAGGCTTGTCAGTTTACAGCCCAGGGAGGAGACAATGCTGAGTGGCCTGAAGGTGTCTACTATGAAGGGAAAAATGCTGGTGGTGTGGAAGAGGTGAACCTCTTCATGACCCTTGGGCGTATGCAGCGACAGCAGATCCAGGAGCTGTGCACTAGGTACACGCCAACGTTCTCAGCCACCCCAGGACTGACTGAACGGGCATACCACTCCATTGACACAGGTAATGCTCACCCAATTAAAGTCCAACCTTACCGGGTGTCTCCTCAAGCTAAAACTGCTATAGAACGGGAGATCCAGGATATGTTACAGATGGGTGTAATCCACCCCTCTGGAAGTGCATGGCCATCTCCAGTAGTTCTAGTTCCCAAACCAGATGGGGAAATACGTTTTTGCATGGACTACCGTAAGCTAAATGCTGTAACTCGCCCAGACAACTATCCAATGCCACGCACAGATGAACTATTAGAGAAACTGGGACGGGCCCAGTTCATCTCTACCTTGGACTTAACCAAGGGGTACTGGCAGGTACCGCTAGATGAATCTGCCAAGGAAAGGTCAGCCTTCACCACACATCTCGGGCTGTATGAATTTAATGTACTCCCTTTCGAGCTGCGAAATGCACCCGCCACCTTCCAAAGACTTGTAGATGGTCTCCTAGCGGGATTAGGAGAATATGCAGTCGCCTACCTTGACGATGTGGCCATATTTTCGGATTCCTGGGCAGACCACCTGGAACATCTACAAAAAGTCCTTGAGCGCATAAGGGAGGCAGGACTAACTGTTAAGGCTAAGAAGTGTCAAATAGGCCTAAACAGAGTGACTTACCTTGGACACCAGGTGGGTCAAGGAACTATCAGCCCCCTACAGGCCAAAGTGGATGCTATCCAAAAGTGGCCTGTCCCAAAGTCAAAGAAACAGGTTCAATCCTTCTTAGGCTTGGCCGGTTATTACAGACTATTTGTACCGCAATACAGCCAAATCGCCGCCCCACTGACAGACCTAACCAAAAAGAAACAGCCAAATGCTGTTCAGTGGACCGAAAAGTGTCAGAAGGCCTTTAACAAGCTTAAAGCGACACTCATGTCTGACCCTGTACTAAGGGCCCCAGACTTTGACAAACCGTTCCTAGTAACCACAGATGCGTCCGAGCGTGGTGTGGGAGCAGTTTTAATGCAGGAAGGACCGGATCAAGAATTCCATCCTGTCATGTTTCTCAGCAAGAAGCTGTCTGAGAGGGAAAGCAATTGGTGAGTCAGTGAAAAAGAATGTTATGCCATTGTCTACGCTCTGGAAAAGCTACTCCCATGTGTTTGGGGACGGTGTTTCCACCTGCAAACCGACCATGCTGCACTGAAGTGGCTTCACACCGTCAAAGAAAATAACAAAAAAACTTCTTCGGTGGAGTTTAGCTCTCCAAGATTTTGATTTCGACATCCAACACATCTCAGGAGCTTATAACAAAGTGGCTGATGCACTCTCCCGCGAAAGTTTCCCAGAATCAACTGGTTAAAATCGTCCTTGAGATGTGGAAAATATTGTTAGTCTTTATGTACTTGGTAGTATATTTAGAGATGCATGTGTCTTATTAACTCTGTTTTTCCTAGAGCTCCAGGAAGAAATCCCAGCCAGTGTTTCACCCTAGCTGAGATTTGGGGGGGCATGTCATAAATGTAAAGGGAAGGGGAAACCCCTTTAAAATCCCTCCTGGCCAGAGGAAAAATCCTCTCACCTGTAAAGGGTTAAGAAGCTAAAGGTAACCTCGCTGGCACCTGACCAAGATGACCAATGAGGAGACAAGATACTTTCAAAAGCTGGGAGGAGGGAGAGAAACAAAGGGTCTGTGCCTGTTGGTATGCTGCTTTGTCAAGGATAGAACAGGAATGGAGTCTCAGAACTTTTAATAAGTAATCTAGCTAGGTATGCGTTAGATTATGATTTCTTTAAATGGCTGAGAAAAGAATTGTGCTGAATAGAATGACTACTTCTGTCTGTGAGTCTTTTTTGTAACTTAAGGTTTTGCCTAGAGGGATTCTCTATGTTTTGAATCTAATTACCCTGTAAGGTACCTACCATCCTGATTTTACAGGGGTGATTCCTTTACTCCTATTTACTTCTATTTCTATTAAAAGTTTTCTTGTAAGAAAACTGAATGCTTTTTCATTGTTCTCAGATCCAAGGGTTTGGGTCTATGGTCACCTATGCAAATTGGTGAGGATTTTTACCAAACCTTTCCCAGGAAGTGGAGTGCAAGGGTTGGGAGGATTTTGGGGGGGAAAGACGTGTCCAAACTATGTTTCCCAGTAAACCCAGTTAGAGTTTGGTGGTGGCAGTGGTTATTCCAAGGACAAAGGATAAAATTAATTTGTACCTTGGGGAAGTTTTAACCTAAGCTGGTAAAAGTAAGCTTAGGAGGTTTTCATGCAGGTTCCCACATCTGTACCCTAGAGTTCAGAGTCGGGGAGGAACCTTGACAGTATCTATGAATCTATCTATATATATTATATATATTCTGCAAGCTATTTAAATTTATTTAAAAATATAAATATAAATTTAAATAGCTTGCAGAATATAAATCCAGAACTTGGCTAGGAATTATACTTGCAAAAATGCTGAAAGTTTTAAATTTTCAGACATTAGGAACCATAACAATTTTTTATTTATTTAGGAGTCGTGAGGGAAAGAGTTTTCCTTTACTAAGTTATACCCCTTATTATGTTTCTTCCAATTTTCAGTGTCCAAAACAATCCAAGAGATGAATTTATACATATTTCCTAGACAAAGTGAGTGTATACATGTTATTGGTGATCCTAACAGATATCAAATAATTAATATTTTGTAGAAAGAGTAATATCCTACTGGTAAATTCTATCTCTATACAAATACATAATAATTTTAAAGATCAGCATTCAAACCAGAATTTTAACAAAAATGCCTTTAATAGCACATGAATATGCAATGTTCCTTCTAAAGAGAAACTATACTACATATTTTATTTTATTTAGTAATTAAAAGGTATATAAAATGAAATGCATTCTTCTCTATTAGTCATTCACCACAGAAATTAAATAAAATCATAATAATTGAAGTAAATATGACAATATTTTAAAGTCATGCCATTGGAGTAACTATGGATCCATTCTCATATTTAAGTTATATAAATAATAACTGATATTTGCAGTGATTTTTAAAATATACTATGTTATTTATTACATCATGACATGTTGCCAGTTAGACCTCGCAGATTAGAAGCAAGCATTTCTATACTAGCCTAACACAATTACACTCACTAGTATTACATTATAGGCTCTACTAATACTTGTATTGTCCTCTCACACACAGCATGCAATGATGTTACTGTCTCTTGACTCCATTAACATCATTACATGCTGTGTGTGAGAGGAAAATACAAGTATTACTATAGTACTAATTACTACTAATATATGTGTGTGTGTAAAAATAACAGAGAGAGCATGCACATATATACAATTCTGTGAATTAACCTGCATACAATATTAATACATACATTTCATAATGTTCCTAGCCCTAGGCTTGCAATCAATTATGTTAAAAGTTTGCTAACAAAGTAGTTTCACCACTAGAAGAGTTAGCAGTTATTTCTTTCAACCTATGTTCATTGGCAAAGGAGTTTCCCTTGACTAGTTTGAGTCCTTTTACATACAGAATAAAGCAGTGAGCTAAATACAGCGCATCTAATAGCCAGCGTACCAGAAGGAGTGTCTCTGAGGGAAGACAAAATTTTAAAAGGTTTTGTATTATAGAAAGCGGGTTGACAAAGTGCCAGAAAGTATATTTTGTTTGGGTGCTCAAATCCAGATGAATTTGGTGTCAAATCAAAGTATGTTGACCCTGATGTAGGTAAAGTCTAGCAGAACCCAATGTTTTATTCATGAATGCCTGAAATTTAGCAGCTCAGTGAGTTAACAATCTGAAAGGACATAGTTGAGAGAGAAGGCACCTGAAATTATATGTGAACCTAAGATGGCATTTCCATACAATCTTCTTTCCAAGAATTTTATCTGTGTGTCTTTGCTCAATAATATTCAGCACATATTAAGTAAATCAGTCTTTAAAACCTCAATGTAAACAGCTTTCAAAATGCTTCATTTACCGGACATTTCATTACCATGACATAAAAATCTCTTTCATAGTTCAGAACTTCAAAACACAAAACTACAAAAAAAGGAATGCCCTGAATGTATTGAATCTCTGGACAACACACTGATGTATTTACTTTTCATAAAATAAGAAAATATTGCAATGTACTTTTTGAAGTGTCCACTGATATATAAGGAAGTATAATTAAGGTGAGATACCTGACAGTACCTAAGAACTCCACAGTCCCAATGTACATTTCAATCTATGGCATAGATCAACAGTCTACTGTCCATCATACTCTTTCCTATACAAGACATTTCACGGCTATTTTTACCCTTCCTGTCAATGGCTGCTCTCATCCATCAATTTCATTTCGAATTATACTATAGATCAATGCAGTTCAAGACCAGTGTGGCTCTTGTGAATGGTTGACTGCACATATATTCATTTAATAGAGCTCACACTATGACATGTATTGGCCAGCTGCATTTCCTCTCCACTTCAGCAGTTAATTTCATCAATAACTTATCTCATAGCCCGTTTCCCTTTTATCCAGAAAGGAGACTGCTTTGTGCCAAGTCAGCTCTCAGTAGTGATCACTACAGCAAAACTGCAACAATAAAACCTTTCCCCCCCATTTTGAAATAGTTCTTTATCAGTATTGATAAAATAACTAACTGTACTCTGAGATACTGATTTTAAGCTTTGTATAACTAAGGTGTAAGTATATGAGATTACTTCTAATTATGTAACTAATGTCTAATGAAAAACAGTGAGACAACTTTTTACGTGTTACAGTGTGTACCTGTAAAGACCATAGGTACTACATAAAGCCCAAATTATAATATATACAATTGTCTGAGACACTAATAGATATAACTTTAAAAGAGTAAATATCTTTGAAAAATACCTATTGTACTGTATCAAATTGAAAAATGGCATAAGTTCACATTATAAAAGAAAACAGTACATTAGATCGTAAAGTTTACTATCTTTTGTTCCAAACTTTCTGTACAGGAACATGCTTTACGTCTGCATTAATCAAACTTCAAAACCCTACTTCTGTAGCCCCACTGTGTTCTACCAAAAAGAGCACAACTACAAAAATCTAAGAGTGGTAGATTTCTCTGATCTGTGTGTGGAGAGAGAGAGAGAGAGAGAGAACGAACTGTGGGACCTGCTAAGGTGTTATTTTTCAAGTAGGCAGAGGGTGAGGAAGGTGAGATTTTTTTTTTTTAAGTCCTTAAAATATAGTTTAAAAATTACACAAATAGTAGAAGTCCAGACAATATTTAAGTACAAATCCAATATATGGTATCCCCAGTGAAAAAGTGGCCAATTAGAGAAAAATGAAATCCCATATTGAACGTGGGAAACTTAATAAAAAGGGACCAGAAACACCTGCCATAAAGCTAAATCATGTATTTTAATTTAAAGGAGAATGAAGATGACACAACAGATACACTGGAGTGAACGTAGATATTCATTATTTGTAGATACAAAAACATAATTCTTACCCACTAAAGAAGATTTAGTAGTAGTTTTCAAAAGTTGGATACAGTGAATTTGGCCCATAAACATTCACATATAGTATCCATGTTTGTAGCGAAGATGGTGAATTTTTTAAAATGATACTGCATTAGGGTCTGAGGATCAGACTATATACAAACATTGCATTGATTTAAATAAAATATTTTTTAATCAATTTAGTCAAACTGGTGCAAACCCATGTGGGCACTATTAAATGAATTTACAACTGGCTCCATTGAGCTTACTCAAGTGAAATCATATGTAAATCAATTTAAGTATGCCCACACAGGGGGTTGGTTTCATCAATATAACTATATCAATTTTAAAAATAATTTTACCTGAAGTAGTCTAGACATTGTGTTTGTACAAGTCCTACGAGTGCAAAACAAACTGTATTTTTAAATTGGTATTGGGTTCTTTTACAAAGATTACCCTAACAATAATTTCAATTTTTACTCCTGCCAGTAGGGCAGGAAGAGAGAAATTAGCTATTACTTTTTTGTTATGGAAAGCACTCAGATAGCACAATGATGGGCAACATTATAAGAACCCCATTAACTACATATTCTTAAGATTAAATTTGGCAATGTATGTTTCAATCAGGTTTCCTTTGCTCTTGTTGGTTTGTAATTTGAATATGTGACAGCAAAAAGGCATGAATATTATTAAATAAAGAAAATATTACTTATTTCAGTCCAGAAGAACAGTGATTGAACATAATTCAGGGGTGGTTGGGCATTGTTGGTTACCCAATATATTATATTCTTAACATTCCAAGTCCACCTAAAACATATTGTTACCATGGTATTCTTAATACGACAGGTTACATCAAAATGTTAATGAAAAGACTGCAAAAGCTCATATTGCATCTTACTGCAGACTGCAATCTGGCATATTGTGTTGGCTTTAACACAAGAATGCAGTTCATAGTGTCAATTTCAGGTAAGCAGCATTAGTGGTTTACCAAGAATTGCACACAATAGGAATAGTTGATGGATTTTATTCTTTAGTATTAACCGTACAGAGTATTGTGAAATTCAAGCATAAAAATTAACAGTGACATAATATCTTGCAAACTGAATGAAGGAATAGAAACTCCAAGTTAAGTCTACCACACTATTTTCTAAGGTATTACAACATTTATCATAAATGTTTATCACTGGCCCACGCCGAGACTTTTAGATAGCGTACAGTAAGTACCACAAAGTTATTAAAGACTGAATGTCAAACGCTACTTGGATTTTCCTTTCCCGGGTAATATCTCTTAATGTTGCTTTAACAGAGTAGAATTTTTAAAATTTTAGCTTGTTTTACTACATAGGATATTAATTTGTATATTATCAATTAAACTAAACAGATGCCTGCAGGACTACAATTAACTTAATTGATCTCAAAGCAAATGATATATATAAGGACCCATTAAAGCTTATTACAAACTACTGATGTAAACAGATTTCTAGAATTTAATGAAACGGCCTAAACTAAATAGTGCTAAACCATTTTAAAGCAAATATTAATGAAATATGAACATTCTTTCAAAGATTGTAGTAACAATTTCACAGACTGATTAATCCAACAGAAAACTGAAGTTAATTAATTTACAAGTGTGCAATGATATTAAAGATTTTCCATAGGTGTTTACAATGTTGACAGAAAAATACTGACCACAAAGTAACATTCACTTAAAATGATTTCACCCACAAAATATACTGTATTAATTCTAAAAATATTTAATCATAAAGCTAATCTGTGACAAGCTGTTATTTTATTGCTTTGATTATTTGTTTTTATTCAAATGTAGTATTTCCTAATGAGAAAATATTTATTAGAAAACATTTGTCTATGAGAAATTTCTGTGTAATCCCAAACTATTATTGCACCAGACACCTTTCTTCCCGATTACTACATCTTACCTTCAAAAAGAGCAAAACCTGCATTCCTTTCTCCAGCAGAACCCCTATTGATACTTTATACATAATTTGGCCCTTATTTTCTCTACAGGCTCTGGACATCTACAATCTCTTCAGATATTACAGTAATGTAGTTAAATCTCCACTATCAGTAGGCACTTGACTAAATGATATTTGTGCATACACCCTTCAGCAAACTGATAATAGTTCCTCATACAGGCTTTGAAAACAAGCTATTACTTTGTGATGCTTCATTTTCTAAATGTATTCTAGCTTACAGGGATTTTTAATTGCATATTTTTGAAGAGAAAAATTGTTATACTTGAATTACATTATTTATTCCTATTTTATCTTTTCATTTGCCAAAGTTGTTGATGTTTCTGTTTAATGGTAAACAGTAAGATGGACTTGTTTGTTCTTAAAACAATTGCATTACAAATTACTTAGTAAGCAAGCTGCTTAACAGTGAAAATTTACCTAGAAGGAGAAACAAAAAAAAAAAAACCAATACCGACTGATGGCAATCCATATTCTGCCATAGAACAGTTGTTTAAAATATGTAATTATATTGGGTCACCAGATTCATGTAGGGGAGAAAAGGGAAATAAATATTGAAAATACACTGATCTGAATGAAATCAGTACACATTTCTTAACTTTTGCAAATACTGAAGAAAAACATTTCTAACTTAATAGACATGAATTAACACTGACCTCCATAACACTAATTTAAGACTGCAATTTTACCATTAGTGTGCAATTTTTTCCCTACATTAGGTACTGTTTATAGAATGAGCATTGGCAAAGATTCTCTGAAAATATTTTTGGATTGATGCAGAGAAATCTAATTCTCCTCTTCTTTTCCTGCTACTCCAGAAATCCCTACACCCCCCACCCCCTAACCCTATTATTCCCTCAGGGTATGTCTACACTACGGAATAAGGTCGAATTTATAGAAGTCGGTTTTTTAGAAATCGGTTTTATAAATTCGAGTGTGTGTGTCCCCACAGAAAATGCTCTAAGTGCATTAAGTGCATTAACTCGGCGGAGCGCTTCCACAGTACCGAGGCAAGCGTCGACTTCCGGAGCGTTGCACTGTGGGTAGCTATCCCACAGTTCCCGCAGTCTCCGCTGCCCATTGGAATTCTGGGTTGAGATCCCAATGCCTGATGGGGCTAAAACATTGTCGCGGGTGGTTCTGGGTACATATCGTCAGCCTCCCGTTCCCTCCCTCCCCCCGTGAAAGCAAGGGCAGACAATCATTTCGCGCCTTTTTTCCTGAGTTACCTGTGCAGACGCCATACCATGGCAAGCATGGAGCCCGCTCAGGTAACCGTCACCCTATGTCTCCTGGGTGCTGGCAGACGCGGTACGGCATTGCTACACAGTAGCAGCAACCCCTTGCCTTGTGGCAGCAGACGGTACAGTACGACTGGTAGCCGTCATCGTCATGTCTGAGGTGCTCCTGGTCGCCTCTGTGAGGTCGATCAGGAGCGCCTGGGCAGACATGGGCACAGGGACTAAATTTGGAGTGACTTGACCAGGTCATTCTCTTTAGTCCTGCAGTCAGTCCTATTGAACCGTCTTATGGTGAGCGGGCGGGCGATACGGACTGCTAGCAGTCGTACTGTACCATCTTCTGCCGAGCAGTCATGAGATGTGGATGGCATGCAGTCCTTCTGCACCGTCTGCTGCCAGCCAAAGATGTAAAAGATAGATGGAGTGGGTCAAAACAAGAAATAGACCAGATTTGTTTTGTACTCATTTGCTTCCCCCCCTCCCCTGTCTAGGGGACTCATTCTTCTAGATCACACTGCAGTCACTTACAGAGAAGGTGCAGCGAGGTAAATCTAGCCATGTATCAATCAGAGGCCAGGCTAACCTTCTTGCTCCAATAAGGACAATAACTTAGGTGCACCATTTCTTATTGGAACCCTCTGTGAAGTCCTGCCTGAAATACTCCTTGATGTAAAGCCACCCCCTTTGTTGATTTTAGCTCCCTGAAGCCAACCCTGTAAGCGCCCCTCCCAGCGTCAGAGCAATGGCAAACAATCGGGCATCTGAGAGTGCTGTCCAGAGCAGTCACAATGGAGCGCTCTGATGGGGCTAAAACATTGTCGCGGGTGGTTCTGGGTACGTGTCGTCAGGCCCCCGTTCCCTCCCTCCCTCCGTGAAAGCAAGGGCAGACAATCATTTCGCGCCTTTTTTCCTGAGTTACCTGTGCAGACGCCATACCACAGCAAGCATGGAGCCCGCTCAGGTAACCGTCACCCTATGTCTCCTGGGTGCTGGCAGACGCGGTACGGCTTTGCTGCACAGTAGCAGCAACCCCTTGCCTTCTGGCAGCAGACGGTGCAATACGACTGGTAGTCGTCCTCATCGTGTCCGAGGTGCTCCTGGCCGCGTCGGCTGGGAGCGCCTGGGCAGACATGGGCGCAGGGACTAAATTTGGAGTGACTTGACCAGGTCATTCTCTTTAGTCCTGCAGTCAGTCCTATTGAACCGTCTTATGGTGAGCAGGCAGGCGATACGGACTGCTAGCAGTCGTACTGTACCATCTTCTGCCAGGCAGGCAAGAGATGGGGATGGCTAGCAGTCGTACTGCACCATCTTCTGCCGAGCAGCCATGAGATGTGGATGGCATGCAGTCCTTCTGCACCGTCTGCTGCCAGCCAAAGATGTAAAAGATAGATGGAGTGGGTCAAAACAAGAAATAGACCAGATTTGTTTTGTACTCATTTGCCTCCTCCCCTGTCTAGGGGACTCATTTCTCTAGGTCACACTGCAGTCACTCACAGAGAAGGTGCAGCGAGGTAAATCTAGCCATGTATCAATCAGAGGCCAGGCTAACCTCCTTGTTCCAATAACAACGATAACTTAGGTGCACCATTTCTTATTGGAACCCTCCGTGCAGTCCTGCCTGAAATACTCCTTGATGTACAGGCACCCCCTTTGTTGATTTTAGCTCCCTGAAGCCAACCCTGTAAGCCGTGTCGTCAGTCGCCCCTCCCTCCGTCAGAGCAACGGCAGACAATCGTTCCGCGCCTTTTTTCTGTGCGGACGCCATACCACGGCAAGCATGGAGCCCGCTCAGCTCACTTTGGCAATTAGGAGCACATTAACCACCACACGCATTATTCAGCAGTATATGCAGCACCAGAACATGGCAACGCGATACCGGGCGAGGAGGCGACGTCAGCGCGGTCCCGTGAGTGATCAGGACATGGACACAGATTTCTCTGAAAGCATGGGCCCTGACAATGCATGCATCATGGTGCTAATGGGGCAGGTTCATGCTGTGGAACGCCGATTCTGGGCTCGGGAAACAAGCACAGACTGGTGGGACCGCATAGTGTTGCAGGTCTGGGACGATTCCCAGTGGCTACGAAACTTTCGCATGCGTAAGGGCACTTTCATGGAACTTTGTGACTTGCTTTCCCCTGTCCTGAAGCGCATGAATACCAAGATGAGAGCAGCCCTCACAGTTGAGAAGCGAGTGGCGATAGCCCTGTGGAAGCTTGCAACGCCAGACAGCTACCGGTCAGTTGGGAATCAATTTGGAGTGGGCAAATCTACTGTGGGGGCTGCTGTGATGCAAGTAGCCCACGCAATCAAAGATCTGCTGATATCAAGGGTAGTGACCCTGGGAAATGTGCAGGTCATAGTGGATGGCTTTGCTGCAATGGGATTCCCTAACTGTGGTGGGGCTATAGATGGAACCCATATCCCTATCTTGGCACCGGAGCACCAAGCCGCCGAGTACATAAACCGCAAGGGGTACTTTTCGATAGTGCTGCAAGCTCTGGTGGATCACAAGGGACGTTTCACCAACATCAACGTGGGATGGCCGGGAAAGGTGCATGATGCTCGTATCTTCAGGAACTCTGGTCTGTTTCAAAAGCTGCAGGAAGGGACTTTATTCCCAGACCAGAAAATAACTGTTGGGGATGTTGAAATGCCTATATGTATCCTTGGGGACCCAGCCTACCCCTTAATGCCATGGCTCATGAAGCCGTACACAGGCAGCCTGGACAGTGGTCAGGAGCTGTTCAACTACAGGCTGAGCAAGTGCAGAATGGTGGTAGAATGTGCATTTGGACGTTTAAAGGCGCGCTGGCGCAGTTTATTGACTCGCTTAGACCTCAGCGAAACCAATATTCCCACTGTTATTACTGCTTGCTGTGTGCTCCACAATATCTGTGAGAGTAAGGGGGAGACGTTTATGGCGGGGTGGGAGGTTGAGGCAAATCGCCTGGCTGCTGGTTACGCGCAGCCAGACACCAGGGCGGTTAGAAGAGCACAGGAGGGCGCGGTACGCATCAGAGAAGCTTTGAAAAACAGTTTCATGACTGGCCAGGCTACGGTGTGAAAGTTCTGTTTGTTTCTCCTTGATGAACCCCCCCACCCCTTGGTTCACTCTACTTCCCTGTAAGCTAACCACCCTCCCCTCCTCCCTTTAATCATTGCTTGCAGAGCCAATAAAGTCATTGCTGCTTCACAGTCATGCATTCGTTATTCATTCATCACACAAATAGGGGGATGACTACCAAGGTATCCCAGGAGGGGTGGTGGAGGAGGGAAGGAAAATGCCACACAGCACTTTAAGCACAGCACTTTAAAAGTTTACAACTTTAAAATTTATTGAATGACAGCCTTCTTTTTTTTGGGCAATCCTCTGTGGGGGAGTGGCTGGTTGGCCGGAGGCCTCCCCACCGCGTTCTTGGGCGTCTGGGTGTGGAGGCTATGGAACTTGGGGAGGAGGGCGGTTGGTTACAGAGGGGCTGCAGTGGCAGTCTGTGCTCCAGCTGCCTTTGCTGCAGCTCAACCATACACTGGAGCATACTGGTTTGGTCCTGCAGCAGCCTCAGCATTGAATCCTGCCTCCTCTCATCACGCTGCCGCCACCTTTGAGCTTCAGCCCTGTCTTCAGCCCGCCACTTACTCTCTTCAGCCCGCCACTTACTCTCTTCAGCCCGCCACCTCTCCTCCCGGTCATTTTGTGCTTTCCTGCACTCTGACATTATTTGCCTCCACGCATTCGTCTGTGCTCTGTCAGTGTGGGAGGACAGCATGAGCTCGGAGAACATTTCATCGCGAGTGCGTTTTTTTTTCTTTCTAAGCTTCACTAGCCTCTGGGAAGGAGAAGATCCTGTGATCATTGAAACACATGCAGCTGGTGGAGAAAAAAAAAGGGACAGCGGTATTTAAAAAGACACATTTTATAAAACAGTCGCTACACTCTTTCAGGGTAAACCTTGCTGTTAACATTACATACATAGCACATGTGCTTTCGTTACAAGGTCGCATTTTGCCTCCTCCCACCGCGTGAACGGATTTTGGTTGAATGCCAGCAAACATACACTGCAATGCTTTGTTCTACAGTGATTCCCCAGTACGTGTTGCTGGCCTGGAGTGGTAAAGTGTCCTACCATGAAGGACGAAATAAGGCTGCCCTCCCCAGAAACCTTTTGCAAAGGCAGAACCGCAAATGCCAGGGCAAAGTAATCCTTTCACATGCTTGCTTTTAAACCATGTATAGCATTTTAAAAGGTACACTCACCAGAGGTCCCTTCTCCGCCTGCTGAGTCCAGGAGGCAGCCTTGGGTGGGTTCGGGGGGTACTGGCTCCAGGTCTAGGGTGAGAAACAGTTCCTGGCTGTCGGGAAAACCGGTTTCTCCGCTTGCTTGCTGTGAGCTATCTACAACCTCCTCATCATCATCTTCTTCGTCCCCAAAACCTACTTCTGTATTGCCTCCATCTCCATTGAAGGAGTCAAACAACACGGCTGGGGTAGTGGTGGCTGAACCCCCTAAAATGGCATGCAGCTCATCATAGAAGCGGCATGTTTGGGGCTCTGACCCAGAGCGGCTGTTCGCCTCTCTGGTTTTCTGGTAGGCTTGCCTCAGCTCCTTCAGTTTCACGCGGCACTGCTTCGGGTCCCTGTTATGGCCTCTGTCCTTCATGCCCTGGGAGATTTTCAAAAAGGTTTTGGCATTTCGAAAACTGGAACGGAGTTCTGATAGCACGGATTCCTCTCCCCAAACAGCGATCAGATCCCGTACCTCCCGTTCAGTCCATGCTGGAGCTCTTTTGCGATTCTGGGACTCCATCATGGTCACCTCTGCTGATGAGCTCTGCATGGTCACCTGCAGCTTGCCACGCTGGCCAAACAGGAAATGAGATTCAAAAGTTCGCGGTTCTTTTCCTGTCTACCTGGCCAGTGCATCTGAGTTGAGAGCGCTGTCCAGAGCGGTCAGAATGGAGCACTCTGGGATAGCTCCCGGAGGCCAATACCATCGAATTGTGTCCACAGTACCCCAAATTCGAGCCGGCAACGTCGATTTAAGCGCTAATCCACTTGTCAGGGGTGGAGTAAGGAAATCGATTTTAAGAGCCCTTTAAGTCGAAATAAAGGGCTTCATTGTGTGGACGGGTGCAGGTTTAAATCGATTTAACGCTGCTAAATTCGACCTAAAGTCCTAGTGTAGACCAGGGCTCAGAGACCTCTTTCACCTAAAGGTCCCTTTGGCTATAGAGGTCTCAAAATAACTCCCTTTGGAGACTGTCAGTTCTATAAAAGTATCACTAACACAACACTCCATCCATCCATCCAGGTTCTAAAAGTAGAGCCTCCTACATCTTGATGGTCCAGGGAACAAGCCTGTTCAATAATCCAGGACTGGGTATTTTAATCTACATCTCTTGAAATGCATGTATCACTTCATGGAAAGTCCCTGCATCCTGCAAATGCTATTGAAGGGGTAAGGGTTACACGGTTAAGGGGAGAGGGGAGGAGAAAAGGAGATGTACACTTGGGGTGCAGCCAACGCAACCCACCTTCAATCCTATACTCATAATGTGACGCTCCTTCCCTTAATTCCCATTTCTGATCTCTCCCCTAGACCTGGACCAGCAGGAAGTGGGTCCCATCAGGAGCAGAGGCAGATGACACAGATGGTGGTAGGGTCCAGGGGAAAACCAGGCAAGAAAGAGTGAATGGGGCCATGTTTACTTGGCTCCAGCAGTACATCTGAAAGAGAATCGTAAAGATCTCGCCTATACTGATGTAGATAGAGTTACAATTCTGGCTAATGGGGAGAAAGCAACAGATTGTACTGAAAGGTGAACAACTGGACTGGAGAGAGGTTATCACTGTAGTTTCTCAAGGATTGGTCTTTGGACCAATCTTATTTGATATTTTTATTAATGGCCTTGATACAAAAAATAGGGGTCTGCTAATGAAATCTGCAGATGATACAAAGTTGTGAGGCATTGTCAATATAGAGGAGGATAGGAATATTATACAGGAAGATCTGGATGACCTTGAACAGTGGACTGACAGAAAAACAACAGATTTCAACAGTACATAGTACAAATTCATGAACTAAGAGTGTCTGCTATAAGCTAGAGGCTCATCAGACTGGGAGAGACACCTGGGGTTGGTCGATCACAAGATGACTATGAACCACCAATATGATGCGACAGTGAACAAGACACCTTTGATCCTACCATGTACCAGCCAAGGGATTTCCAATAGTGATATAGAACTATTTGTGTCACTGTACAAGGCACTGGTAAGACCTCATTTGGAATATTGTGTATAATTCTGGTCAACCATGTTCAAGGAAGGTTAATTCAAACTTGAAGAGGTGCTGAGAAGAGCTACTAAGATGACCAGGGGAAGGAAGGACCTATCTTAGAGAGGAGATTGAAAGAGCTTGGCTTGTTTAGTCTATCAAAACAAAGGCTATAAATACATCAGGGGAATATACAGCAGGAAGGGTGAAGAGCTATTTAAGATAAAGGACAAGGTTGGCACCACAACAAATTGGTATAAACTGGCCATGAACAAATTCAGTCTGGAAATTAGAAAGTTTCTAACCATCATAGAGCTGAGGTTCTGGAACAACCTCCCAATAGGAGTTGTGGAGGCAAACAACTTAATTTTGTGAGAGAGATGGAGCAATTTGAGTGTGTTTGTATGACAAAGTTGCTTATGATGGTAGAGGGCAGGGCACCATAAACATGGGAATTGCTTCTGGTTTATGTTTTATGTTCCTACAAACTCATGCTTCAGGATTTCAGCTAGCCACTGGTGGGTGGTCAAGAAGAGATTTCCCCCCTCAAAGTATTCTGACTGGGTTTTTTTTCTTTTTTTTCTTTTTCTTTTTTTTGAAGTCACCGTCCTTTGAAGCATGAGGAACGACCACGGCCGGAGATGGGAAATTGGACAGGGTGGGTGAGAGCTCTGCATTGGCACAAAGCATTCTCTCTCTCAGATGCTTGGCTCGCTAGTTCTTACTCATATGCTCAGAGTCTAACTGATCACTGTATGTGGGGTTGGGAAGGAATTTCCCCCATGTCAGATTGGTGGTGAGCTTGGAGTTTTTTGGCCTTCCTCTGCACTATGTGGTTACAGGTCACTTGCCAGGATTATCTGTGTACATCTCACTGGCTGTAATACTTTGGTCTAATTTCAGTTGTTGGGTATAGTGCGCAGACATTGGATGTTGTTGGTGGCTTGTGATACACAAGAGGTCAGAGTAGATTTAATAGTCCCTTCTGCTGTTAAACTCTATGACTCTTGTCAAGGTTCCTCCCCCACTCTGAACTCTAGGGTACAGATGTGGGGACCTGCACGAAAAACCTCCTAAGCTTATCTTTACCAGCTTAGGTCAAAACTTCCCCAAGGTACAAAATATTCCACCCTTTGTCCTTGGATTGGCCGCTACCACCACCAAACTAATACTGGTTACTGGGGAAGAGCTGTTTGGACACGTCTTTCCCCCCAAAATACTTCCCAAAACCTGGCACCCCACAAACCTGGACAAGGTTTGGTAAAAAGCCTCACCAGTTTGCCTAGGTGACCACAGACCCAGACCCCTGGATCTGAGAACAATGAAAAAGCATTCAGTTTTCTTACAAGAAGACTTTTAATAAAAATAGAAGTAAATAGAAATAAAGAAATCCCCCCTGTAAAATCAGGATGGTAGATACCTTACAGGGTAATTAGATTCAAGACATAGAGAACCCCTCTAGGCAAAACCTTAAGTTACAAAAAAGATACACAGACAGAAATAGTTATTCTATTCAGCACAGTTCTTTTCTCAGCCATCTAAAGAAATCATAATCTAACACGTACCTAGCTAGATTACTTACTAAAAGTTCTAAGACTCCATTCCTGGTCTATCCCCGGCAAAGACAGAATATAGACAGACACACAGACCCTTTGTTTCTCTCCCTCCTCCCAGCTTTTGAAAGTATCTTGTCTCCTCATTGGTCATTTTGGTCAGGTGCCAGCGAGGTTACCTTTAGCTTGTTAACCCTTTACAGGTGAGAGGAATTTTCCTCTGGCCAGGAGGGATTTCAAAGGGGTTTACCCTTCCCTTTATATTTATGACAACTCTAATGGTGTTATATCACTGTAAAAAACAGTCTGACATCAGAATCAGGCTCTGAGTCTCCATTTATTTCCATTCTTCCCCCCTTGTTCTAGCAGTATGCCTAGAATGTACACTCTCTAATGTCATTTTATGCCTAGAATGTTCACTCTCTAAAGTCATTTTTAAAATATTGATCAGTTTGTGAAGTGCAATACAAATAGACATAGCATAATCATTCCCATACTTAGATTCAATAATAATCCACACACAACACATAAACCAAATTCCATCCAGTGGAATTTAAACTCCTCTACCTTGGGTGACCAACAAGTTTGAAACCCACGACATTTAGATCAACACAAACCAATGCCACCTGAGCTAAAGTAATGGGTAGCAATCGTAGGCTGATCTCCTCTACATGGAGTAGTCACTAGAGAGGATGCAACACATTTTACACATTTGTTAGACAGCAGAGGATACTGGCTGGGGGGAGGATTAAGCACATTTATTCTGAAAGGCAACATGGCTAAATGGATGAAGCTTGGGTCTGTCATATTGGAGAACTATAGCCTATTCTAGTCCCTATTAAAACCTCTTCATGCAACTTCACTGGCGTACGGGGACTATACAATGGACAGAACAGGCCCGGGGGGAACTCTCACAGTTAAGTGGCATTGGAGGACTGGCGTACATCACCCTTCACTGCTACCCCTTGCAATTCATGGTGTTTGGGTGTGGCCATGATAAAAGGGACTTTTCCAGGGGCAGGAGGAGGAATGGCCATAGCACAAAGTACTCCGGCAATTCTGGACTGTGAGGAAGCCTGTTGGAGCAGAATCTAAGTTAGAGCAGATTCTGGGGTTTTGAAAGATATACTCTAAGGGTATTTCTACACTACGAAATTAGGTCAATATTACAGAAGTTAATTTTATACAGTCGATTGCGTATGTCCACACTAAGCACAATAAGTCGGCGGAGTGCATCCACATTACCGGGGCTAACATCAACTTAAAGAGCGGTACACTGTGGGTAGCTATCCCACAGTTCCCGCAGTCTCTGCTGCCCATTGGAATTCTGGGTTAACCTCCCAATGCCTGATAAGGCAAAAACATTGTCGCGGGTGGTTTTGGGTACATGTCGTCAGTCGCCCCTCCCTCCGTGAAAGCAACAGCAGACAATCGTTTTGAGTCTTTTTTCCACACAGACGCCATACCACAGCAAGCGTGCAACCCGCTCAGCTCATCGATACCACCACTGTTGTGTCCTCGGTGCTGCTGGCAGCAGACGGTGCAGTAGGTCTGCTAACTATCATCATCCACCGCTTCCGCTGAAACTCTGCTCTTCTGCAGCTCAGGGGATCCGTTCTGGTCCTTCTGGGTGCTGCTAACTTTCATCCTCCACCGCTTCCGCTGCAACTCTGCTCTCATGAATCCACCTCCCAGGTGCTCTCGTCGTTCTCTATAAATATCTATTCTTGTGGCATCCGTCTTTAGCCACCGCTTCCGCTGCAACTCTGCTCTCCTGCAGACGCCATACCACAGCAAGCATGGAGCCCGGTCAGATCACAGCGGCAGTTATGAGCATTGTAAACACCTTGCACATTATCCTGCAGTATGTGCAGAACCAGAACCTGCAAAAGCAGGCGAGGAGACGACGGCAGCGCGGTGACGAGAGCGATGAGGACATGGACACAGACTTCTCTCAAAGCACAGGTCCCGGCAATTTGGACATCCTGGTGGCAATTGGGCAGGCTCATGCCGTGGACAGCCGATTCTGGGCCTGGGAAACAAGCACAGACTGGTGGGACTGCATAGTATTACAGGTCTAGGATGGTTCTCAGTGGCTGCAAAACTTTCGCATGCTTAAGGGCACTTCCATGGAACTTTGTGACTTGCTTTCCCCTGCCCTGAAGCGCAAGAATATCAAGATGAGAGCAGCCCTCACAGTTCACGAGTGAGAGGCAATAACCCTCTGAAAGCTTGCAACGCCAGATAGCTACCGGTCAGCAGGGAATCAATTTGGAGTGGGCAAATCTACTGTGGGGGCTCCTGTGATCCAAATAGACAATGCATTCACTGAGCTGCTGTTATCAAGGGTAGTGACTCTGGGAAATGTGCAGGTCATAGTGGATGGCTTTGCTGCAATGGGATTCCCTAACTGTGGTGGGGCGATAGAAGGAACCCATATCCCTATCTTGGGACCGGGCCACCTTGGTAGCCAGTACATAAACCATGAGGTGTACTTTTCAATGGTGCTGAAAGCACTGGTGGATCACAAGGGACGTTTCACCGACATCAACGTGGGATGGCCGGGAAAGGTACATGATGCTCGCATCTTCAGGAACTCTGGTCTGTTTGAACAGCTGCAGGAAGGGACTTATTTCCTAGACCAGAAAATAACTGTTGGGGATGTTGAAATGCCCCCCACATTCTTGCGCGTCTGGGTGAGGAGGCTATGGGACTTGGGGAGGAGGACAGGCGGTTACACAGGGGCTGCAGCGGCGGTCTGTGTTCCTGCTGCCTTTCCTGCAGCTCTACCAGACGCCGGAGCTTATCAGTTTGATCCTCCAGTAGCCTCAGCATTGCATCCTTCCTCCTCTCATTGCACTGCCACCACCTCTCATCTTGCTCCCACCACCTCTCATCTTGCTCGTCCCTCCTGTCCTTGTGTTCATTTTCTGCTTTCCTGGACTCTGCCATTGTTTGCCTCCACGCATTCTGCTGAGCTCTTTCAGTGCGGGAGGACTGCATGAGCTCAGAAAACATTTAATTGCGAGTGCATTTTTTTCGACTTCTTATCTGCGCTAGCCTCTGGGACAGAGATGATAGGGAGAGTGTTGAAACATTTGCAACTGCGGGAGGAAAAAAAGGGAGAGTAGTATTTAAAAAGACATTTTAGAGAACAATGGCTAGACTCTTTCATGGTGAACCAAGCTGTTAACATTACATAAGCACACATGCTTTCGGTACAAGGTCGCATTTTGCCTCTTATATTGAGGGCCTGTCGGTTTGGTGTGAGATCACACACGCAGGGCTGGGCAACAGAATTCAGCTTGCAGGCAGCCATGGTAAGCCACAGTCTTTTGGCTTCTTCAAACCTTCATAACATGTGGGAATGGTTTCAAACAGCAGCGCCCTCCTTTCCCGTACCAAGCACCCATTGGGTTGGCCATTTAAAAAGAGGAGCTGTATTGGCCACGAATGCATCCCAAGTCTTCAGGGCAAATTAATCATTAAACATGCTTGCTTTTAAACCATGTATTATATTTACAAAGGTACACTCACCAGAGGTGCCTTCTCCAGCTTCATGGTCTGGAAGCCCGCCTTGGGAGGGTATTGCCTCCAGGGTGATAAACAGTTCCTGGCCGTCGGGGAGAATGGTTTCTCCGCTTGCCTACTGTGTGCTTCCTTGTCCCCAAATCCTCATGCTGTTGCGTGAGACTCCTCCCTTGCAGGTGTCCATGGACAGGGGTGGGGTAGAAGTAGGGGCGCTCCCCAGAATTGCATGCAGCTCATCACAGAAGTGGCATGTCTGGGGCTCTAAGCCAGAGTGGCCATTTGGCTCTTTGGCTTTTTTGGTAGGCTTGCCTGAGCTCCTTAATTTTCACATGGCACTACTGCGGGTCCCTGTTGTAGCCTCTGTCCATTATGCCCTTGGAGATTTTGGCAAATATATTGGCATTTTGTCTTTTGGAACGGAGTTCTGATAGCATGGATTCGTCTCCCCATACAGCGATCAGATCCAGTACCTCCCATTCGGTCTATGCTGGAGCTCTTTTGCGATTCTAGGACTGCATGGTTACCTGTGCTGATGAGCTCGCCACGCTGGCCAAAAAGGAAATGAAATTCAAAAGTTCCTGGGGCTTTTCCTGTGTACCTGGCTAGTGCATCTGAGTTGAAAGTGCTGTCCAGAGCAGTCACAATGGAGCACTCTGGGATAGCTCCCGGAGGCCAACACCGTCAAATTGCGTCCATACCCCAAATTCGACCCAGCGATGTCAATTTCAGCGCTAATCCACTTGTCGGGGAGGAGTACAGAAATCGATTTTAAGAGCCCTTTAAGTCGACAAAAATGGCTTCGCTGTGTGGACGGGTGCAAGATTAAATCGATGTAACGCTGCTAAATTGACCTACACTTGTAGTGTAGACCAGGGCTAAGAATTATTTTGGGAATGTTTATGGCCAAATTATACAGATGGTCAGACTAGATGATCAAAGTGCTCCCTTCGGGCCTCAGAATCTATGGAGGTATGAATTTAAATCTCTCCAGTAGACAAAGCCTTAACTGTGAACCCACACAATATCCACAGCAAACTCCAATGCTATATATACATACATATATAACCAAACAAAAAGGACGGGATAGAAGAAGTTTATACACAAAACAGAGAGTTTTGAAAACTAAGAGCAAGTACCCAAACAAACAGTTCTGACATAGAATAAACTGAAGTAAAATAATGACTGCATACATCATTTGCATTTTTGTAATGGTTAATATATAACTGATGGTTATGGGCATTACTAGTCATATTTCTCCTGGAGAATAGAGTTATAAGGGTTCTGCTTGGTCAGTGCTTACAGAATATGAACAAGTAGTAAATAATATTTGCTATCAAACATGATTTAAAAAAATACAGATGCTAACCTGAAAAACTTGTAAGAAAATTTTCATATACTTTAACATTATTGTTAAAGAGTCCTGAATAATTCTGTGTTGATACTCTGTAACTTAATGTAAACAAAATGTAACTTAATTGTATATAGTAGCATACAGAATATCACATATTTTATAAGGACATTAAGAATTAAGGCTCAAAAAATATTGCAGTAGTATACATATGCACATATGCAATTCTGCTCTCAGTTACATCTGTGTACCTTAATAACAGCAGAATTTGGCCAATAGTCTTTTTAAATCCATTATTTAAACTATCTTCAAAATATCCTTAATAATAATTTATTACAATTTACTTCACTATGTAACAGGAGACAATATACCACTACACATGGCCTATGTTCCTCTGACAACAGCTGAGTCAGAATAAACAAAAATATGTCCACTGCTCTGAAGAATTGTATCCAATAAATTTTTTACAAATGAGAACATTAGGTACAACTAAATGCCAGCTAAGCCGCAGCAAAACTGAATTATTAAATCTGTCTGCCTGTATCCTATTACAGCCTACTTATGAATACTTGATTTTATTTTGTATAATTGACAAGAGTTGTCAGTAAAGGATAGTTTTAATGGCAATCAAATTAAGATCAACTGGTATAAGTGTCACACTGAAGAGTGTGTCAAATGTTGATGAATTAATTGATGGGTCACTGTGAAACAGGTCACGTGAAACTGTCATAAACTGTTATAAATTGACTTGTAATATTACCAGCCTGGCTGCTGAGATTCAGAAACAGAACAATATTGAAAAAGAGACACGTTGCTAGATTATATATACCCGACAAAAGAAAAATATCTAGTACTCGATCGTTTACCATCAACTTAATTTTTAAATCATTTATATGACTTAAATGACTATGTACATGAAAATATTAAACAGATGACAAGATGAATAGCAGCACTGAGATGACGTGTTTGAGTACACAGTTTCATTTCCACTAGGAGAGGTAAAGTTCAGTTTTGATAGCTACCAGGAAAAAAGAACTGTAATATATCCCACACATTTAAGTTATAATGTCACCACTTGGGACACAGCTGAAAAACATATTGGCATTTATAAGAGATTGATGAAAATTAGTTCTAAAGCATTAATTTCTCTTAATACTGCTGAAAGAACCGTGTGTGCACTCAAGAGATATTTGATCTGAATTAAGAAACTGATGAAGCAATTGATTAATTGGAATTTAAGCCATCAGTCACTGGATCCATCAACAGATTCATTTACATTCTAAACAATCAGCTGATGGTCCAATAGGATACCATGTATTAATACACAGTTAATATGATACCACTGAACTCATCATAATTCCTTATTGACAAGTACACAGATGCTTTTAATCCAAGCTTGATCGCATTGCATACATTTTAGGATTTCTTATTAACTAACTACGTTTTACGAATTTTTATTTTATTAAAAGCATTATGTTTTATGCATGCACTGACCACTCAGAGAGAAAGGAATGATTACACGCCTAACTAGACTCCCAAAATTTTGATTACTTGCTTTAAATAATTTTGTAATGAACAGGAGGATATTCAAAAGCACTCCTTAGATAGCATGTATAATAGAAGGGTTACAAATATGCAGAGTTATAAAATATTCATATTCCCCCTTTTAATTGTATTTGGTTTGGTACACCTCCTTGAACTATTATCCTTCGGATAAAAATCAATAATTACTGAGTTTATTCATGAAAAGATGTATAGAAATGGTGACCAGTTAAACAAATTTCACATGATTAGTTGATTTTAAAAGGGCTATAGGAATTCTTACACATAAGTGGTCAAGACTTCACCCGTGGAGCTTATCAAATAAGTAGTCATGACAATTAACGTTATGTGAACTATAGGAAATGGGTGAACTATAGGAAATTCACTGTTTTCAAGTCCACAAATCACACGTGATGGTGGTGCTAACATCATGAGGTGAACAGAGAAGGCACCTATAGGAGGATATAATGGTTTATAAATGTTCATAAGGCTTTAACAATTTATTGAAAGTTTTACATTTCTCTTTTACAGGGAGATCTTGTTCTGACTCCCTGGTCTGCATGTCTGCAAACACTGAAGAGGCAGTGATTTTCCACCTCATTATATCCATTTTATGCCAATGAAACTCCCCGGAAATCAACGGAGCAACAGTATAAAACTCATGTAACTGAGTGGAGAATATGGCCCAATATGTTTAAGAAGCAGAAGGAAGAAGATAGCTATGTTAATGGCAATACTTTCATTCAAAACATTTAGTATAGTCAAGTGTCTACAGTAGCACATACAATTCAAATATGAGGCCACAAGTAGCAAGAATTCGAAGTGCTCAACAGTTCAGAGGTACAGCAAAATCAAAACTGAAATTCAAGTAATTACCTTTAAAATACCAAGTGATAATGCTGTCAAACATCAATGCAAACAGAAAAACAATACACATTCCAAATAAAAGATGCCAACCATGTGCGCTAAACAGTTCATCTAAAATTAAATGATGCTATTATTTTTTTAAATACCACTTTCATAAATAGTGACTTATCAAATGTATTTTATGCCAACTTTTTCCACTACAGACAGCTTGAGAATAATATATTTACTACTAGCTAAATAAAATGCCAAAACACATTGTGAACCCATGATGCAGCAACATCACATGCATGACCAATTTTTACAACAGGTTCATGTCCAGTGAAAGTTGAAGTCACTTTCAACCTTAAGCCATAAAAGCCATATTATGCTCTCCTGTGGAAAGAGTCATGGGAGAATGAAACATACTCTGAAAAGTGCAAATGCACCCATGATGTTTTATAAAAGAAAGGTGAGCACATTTACACTAATGCAACGTATCACTACTGTTGCACAAAGTATGTCGTGTAAGATATCCGCTGAAGAGTTATAGTCTGCTAAGAATGATTATCCTGTTTATATGTATGTATCATCATTGTAGATGGGAAGTTATGAAACTTTGCTATATATTTATATCTCAAACCTGTTGTGTTTCTGGGTAACGTCCCACAAAATAGATTTACATCAAGGCTAGCCAGCCTGCTTGAGGACAATTAAAGACAATCAGCTATTCCAGGGACTCCTCCTGAACTCTCTTCAGCCAACATCTAGGCAATGAATGCCCCATGACTCAGCAAGGTACAGGTGACCCCAGAAGTGAAAGTAAACCAGTACAGTCCGGTACAGTGTACCGGCAGGGGGCAGCTTCCCCAGAAGTGAAATTAATATATTACAGGTGACCCCAGAAGTGAAAGTAAGCCGGTCTGGTCAGGTGTACTGGCAGGCGGCAGCTTCCCCAGACAGGCAATTTAAAAGGGCCCTGGGCTCCCTCTAAATCTCTAAATCACCACCAGAGCGCCGCTGCCAGAGCCCTGGGCTAGTGGCGGCAGCCAAGAGTTTTGGGGTAGTGGCGACAACCAAGAGCCCCAGGGCTCTGGCAGCGATTTAAAGAACCCGGGGCTCCGGCCGCTGCCAGAAGCCCCAGGTCCTTTAAATCGCTGCCAGAGCCCCAGTGCAGGAGCCCTGGGGTAGCAGTGGCAGCTGAGAGCCCCAGGACTCCGACGGCAATTTAAAGGGCCTGGGGCTCCCGGCAGCTGCTGGAGCCCCTGGCCCTTTAAATCTCCGCCAGAGGACTGGGGCTCCCGACTGCAGCTACAGCTACCCCGGGGCTCCAGCGGTATTTAAAGGGCCTGGGGCTCCCAGCTTCTGCTACCACCACCCCAGGGTACTGGCGACAGCCAGGAGCCCCAGGGCTCCAGCGGCAATTTAAAGGGCCCGGCACTCCCGGAAGCAGCCGGAGCCACAGGCCCTTTAAATCACCACCAGACCCCACTGCTGGAGACCTGAGGTCGCGGAGGCGGTGGCTAGAGACCCATGCCCTTTAAATCACCGCCAGAGCCCTGGGGCTCCCGGCCGCTGCCACAGCTACTGCTACCATGGGGCTCCAGCGGTGACTTAAAGGGCCTGGGGCTCCGGGCCGCTGCTACCGCAGCTGGAGCCTCAGGCCCCTTAAATCACCGCCGGAGCCCCAGGGTAGCAGCAGCGATTTAAAGGGCTCGGGGATTTAAAGGCCCTGCCCCTTCCACCTGAGGCCCCACCCCTTCCACCCAAGGGACACCCCCCTACTCAGGACCCTGGCCCTGAGCACCGGTAAGTCCCTTAAGTTACTTTCACCCCTGGGTGACCCAGGACTCTATGGTCGTGCCAGTAATTTTCCATGCACCTGGACTAAGAAGTATAAATTGCAGATTATGATATTCTTTGTCTTCATTCCTGCTCCACATCTCTGGACTATGATTTCTTATAAAGGGAAGCTTTGAACAAAGGACTGATGACCCCCAATCTTTTAGGTGATCCAGGGAGACTTACTGCAAACTAGCAGATTTAACATCACTGCTATTACTCTAATTACAGACTCTGAAAACAACTGTAATGTATATGATTGATTTTAACCTCTTAATAATTCTCTCCCTTTTTTATATTATATTAATAAACCTTTCATTTTTAGTTACTAAAGAATTGGCTACTAGAGTGGTTTTTGGGTAAGATCTGAAATATATTTGACCTGGTTGTGTGGCTGGTTCTTTGGAATTGGAAACACCTTATACACAGTGTTTTTGGTTTTAACAATCTTACATCACAAAAGTCATTGTCTGGGTGGTGATATGGACTGGATTGCCTTTAGGGGACTGCTTTGGCTCCTTGTTCACTCGTATAGTGATATAGGAGCTCACTTTTTTTTACCGGCTTGGTGACCTCTAATGATAGAATAAACCACCACTTTAGGGGTGTGTTTGCCTTATTTCCTACAGTCTATCCTGAATTCGGCATTCTCAGCTGTGACCCAAACCAGGCAGAGTGACAGTACCTAATTTCCATATTATGGCATTGAGGGCAACAGTGGAAAGGGAAGCAGGGGAAGGAAGCCACAGTTAGGGGTGGCTTCTCCCTGGCAGTTGTGGGCATGGCCCTCAAACATAACAAGGGAAATCCAATAGATCTTGAATTATCCCTGACAAAGGGATGAGCCATTTCCTCTATTTGCGGCTTGGGCCCCAATTCCTCCACCTGCACAAAGCTCCCCCCAGGAGTCTTACTCTCCTATTCACCTTCCTTGGAGAAAAGCTGGAACCGTTTCCTCAAGTTTTGAAAACTCAGGCTCCAGCCCCCACCCTATCTCACTGGAAAATGAAACCTACCATGCCAGCGCTAAAAACCGATCATATGTTGTTAAAGCTCAAACCATTTTAATTTATGTCTTCTATGTCCAGTGCCCAGACTCACCCCATGGCTCCTCCTATACTTCGGGTAATATTGAAGATCTTGATATTTTGATAATTCCTTACACACTTTAATGAGCAGTGATATAATTAACAATGTTGACATTTAAAGCATCATTACTGGCATCCAAGTTACACCTATTGAAATGAATGAGGCAGTTCATACCTCAGTTACTGTTTCAGGTTATCTGCAAACCCAGGCAAATACTGCTAACACTGTTACATTGCATCACGTTTTGAAGTTTTTCTCCACACCAAATGAAAACATACTGGAAAACAACTGTTTGTTCATACACCTTCATCTGGCCCCCCCGTCGGCAGGCAAGCCTCACATTTGGGGAAATGCTGTGTTAAGCGAAGGAGAGGTTTTCAACTTACCTAGTACTATAGCTAGTCGGAAAACAGAATTTCCATCCTGCAGGAAATTGTTTAAAAATGTGTTTTCAATCTGATGTATAACAAAAAAGTTACAATTTCTCAATTTTTTGCAGAACACAAATACTGGAAAAAATCCTTTTGTTAAATAAAAGATTATATTATAAACTTTTTTGTCCAGCTATGCTGGAAGAAGGACATGAGACACCGAATGTGGTTTAACTAGGCTGCAATTTTATTCCTAAACGTCAGGGAGTACAGGGCTTTTCCTGCACAGGTTTGAACCTAAATAGTCTCCCCTCTCTTCCCATCACCTAGAAGGGGAATGGGCCTGTATCCTCGGACTCATCGGGTCTGAAGCTGCAGCAGCAAGTCACTCTTCAGCTATCTAGTCCTTCCTACAAGCCAGACAACAGCCCACACTGCTTAATGTGTGGTGAGGTCATTATATTATAATAATTTTAACATAATATAAAAGTCAAAATGAAATGGAACACTGCCATTACTGAAATGAAGAAAGGAAGTCAAAACAATTCATTGACACTTTTCCATCAAAAATTTCACTGAAATAGATGGATTTTTGTGAAACATTGCAATTTTGGCAAAACTGCATTTTCTGATGAAAATCTGTTGTACAGAAAATATTTCAACCAGTGCTATTTAGTACTAACAATATGGGTATTAAGTTCAGTAGGAAATTCTATGGGAATTTCCACAGCTTAACAGGAAAAGGCCTTATTCCTTAGCTCCACTTTCCCTGCCTACCCTAGTCCTCTCCCAAAACACAAAGAGCCCCAAGCACAAAACTTTCACACAAGTGCTTTTCCACGTAGGCTTAGTACAACAGTGCTGAGGCTTCTTTTGGCCCTTTAAGTGCTTATGTGCCTAATTTTATTGGTATTTTCCATGCAACCAGTGACAAATTAGCCACTGAGCCAGTGGGGTCCGTGACCAGGGACCCTAGCCAACTGGGACACCCTCCCTCCCCAACCTGCTCCGCCCACCCAGCGCTCCTGCCGGGGAGCGGGGTCAGGGCTTGGGGGATTGCCCCTCTCCCTCCGCCCAGTGCCCCTCCTGTCTCAGGAGATAGTCCATGGCAGGGGTGGCCAACCTGTGGCTCTGGAGCCACAAGCGGCTCTTCAGAGGTTAATATGAGGCTCCTTGCATAGGTGCCAACTCTGGGGCTGGAGCTACAGGTGCCAACTTTCCAAAGTGCTACAGGGTGTTGACCGCTCAACTCCTGGCTCTGCTCCAGGCCCCAGTCCCACCCCACTTCTTCCCCCATGGCTCCCGCCGCTTCCCCTGAGTCTGCCACGCCATTGCTCCTCCTCCTCCCACCCCCCTAGCCTCCTGCACACCACAAAACTGCTGATCACGGTGGGCGGGAGGCACAGGGATGGAGGATTAGATGCTGATCGGCGGTGCTGCTGGTGGGTGGGAGACACTGGGGGCGGGGATGGGGGAGCTGATGTGGGGCTGCTGATGTGTTACTGTGGCTCTTTGGCAATGCACATTGGTAAATTCTGGCTCCTTCTCTGGCTCAGGTTGGCCACCCCTGGTCCATGGCATATCAGGAAGTAACTACCTCACACCTCACTTTCCATGCCAAGTGCAAAACACATTTCAACCTTGCCTTCACTGGAAAGGGCTCATACAGCATATTTAAAAAGAAGGGGGGAATGACTAAGTAGGCTGCCTGATACCTCAGCCGAGGGGACAGTGGAATAAGTGCATTGGAGGTCAATGGTTAACATCCCCCTCGAAGCAAACTACAGTACAACATGTCAGAAGATTCAGACCTAAAGAAAAATATACCAAAAAAAAAAAAAAGAGTTGCTGCTTAAGGATGCTTCTCTGCCAGTAAAATCATGGCCCCCAAAAAAGCAAAACAGATAACACTGAATAAAATCAATGGGGCACTACAGCTGATATTAAAAAGTTGCAGCCTGAATTCCAGGCCCTAAACTAAGTTAGTCACCAAGATTTTAGCAGCAAAGAGTGAAGTTACCAATTTGAAAGACCGCATCACTGTGCTGGAAGCTGGGAAGGAGAAACAGCAGAGAGTGTAATCTGGAACACTATATAACACTGCTGGAGCAGAGAGAGAGAAATGTATGTCAAAACAGGTTTTAGGTTGGGGGGGTGGGGGTGAATCAGGTTTAAATGGGTGTCTGGAAAAACAGGAGGAAGAGTTCCTTGGTTAATGAGTTATTTAGCAATATAGAAAACACATATAGGGCTCTATTCCTTCTCCCCAGCCTAGAGCTGGTAACAGAAAGATTTACATGTGAAATTTCACCAAAATCTGCATTATGGAAAGGGCTAGAAAGCATCAGAAATTATACTCCAATGGCTACTAGATCCAGTTTTTCCAACACTTCTCTACTCTAAAAGGGAGATGAAAACTCAGTGAAATTACATGAGTACTTAGATGGACAGAAAATCACAGGTGGGAATTTCCATTATAACTCTTCCTCAGCTTCCAGCACCATTCTTGTTGAAAAAGGGTCCAATAAAAGGGGGCGGGGGAATGACCACTCCAGTTGCTTGCAATAGATATCAGATGTCTAACATGAAAGATGATGCCCAATAAGTAGAAACTGATGAAGAGCTGGTGAAAAAATAATAGCAGATGGCAAAAAAAATGAGGGTAAGAAAATTAAAAAAAGCCTCTATGAAAGGTATGTCAGTAACAAAAGAAGAGCTGAGCAAGAGGAGGATGTTAATCCTTGGGGTAAAATCCTGGTTCCACTGAAGTCAATGTCTCAACCACCTCCATTAAGTTGCATCTGTCTGCACTACAGCTGAGATCATGCCTCCCAACATGGGTAGACAGATTCGGGCTAGCTGCCTGAGTTCAGACGCAGGGGTCTGGAGGACTTGGACTCAGGTGGCTAACCCAAGCCTGCACCACACCTGCAACATCCACACCACTATTTGTAACATGCTAGCTCAAGCAGAGCTACTGCAAGTTTGCCTACCTAGGCTGAGAGGCTCGCTCCCAGCCAGTGTAGACATACCCTAAGTGGCCCAGCAACCATTCACCACTATGTCTAAACTGCAATCAAAGGTGGGACTACAGCATCTGTAGACATACCTGAACAATTTGGCTAGCTGGAATTACAATAGCAGTGAATCTGTGGCATCATGAGCTGTACAAGCCTGCCTAGACCCTGGAGTATGTACTTGAGCAGCTAAGCTTGTGTTGACTGCTCTTGTTATTCAAGCTATCTAGATCAAAACTAGCTCAGGTATGGCCACACATTGCAGCACACCTTTGACTTCAGCATAGACAAGTGACTAGGAGCGCAAGTCGCATTTGGAACATAGGATACACAGCAGCTGGAAGATGTAGATGCAACTATGTCAATGGAAGAATTATTTCATCCACACAGTTACCATCAGAAAAGTGGTGTCCTACACCAGTGGAAAAATTGCTTTCATTCGTGTAGGCTGTGTGTACGCTATGGGGTTATGCCAGCATAGGTTTACCTGTGTAGTCTCTGTAGTGTCGTAGACACAACATAATACTCCTCTTCTCTTACTTTTCTCAGCGTGGGTAGATGTACACATGCTAGTTCTGATCAAGCTAGTGTGCTAAAAATAGCAGCATGACCATGTGGGCACAAGTGCCGGCTCGGGCTAGCTACCACAGTACAATCCCATTCAAGACACACAGTTAGGCCCTGTGCCACCACAGCCACATTGCCGTTATTAGCTTTGTTACCACAAGTGTTGGCTAATGTAATGCATTCTACATGGGGCAACATCTTAAAACCTTCAGAGACTGCACCTGGTTTAGAACACAGTGGCTTGCATATTGAACAGGGCATCTCATTGGGAGCATACGGCTTCAGTACTCTGGGATGTGCACTGGATGCCGACTAGTCTGTGGATGGAGTTCAAGGTATTGGTTTTGATTTATAAAGCCCTAAACAGCCTAGGATGTATCTGAGGCATTGTCTTTCTTCCTGTGCCATAGTGCCAGAGTTGCAGTCAGCAGAAGCAATCAAGCTCAATCCCCCTCATTATAAAGAGGAAGAAAGTGATGGCAAGACATTCCCTGTGAGAGCTCCAGGACTGTGGAACTTGCTCATCAACCTTAGCCTGAATGTGTGTTTTGGCAAACTGTCAAAGACATGTTTGACATGGTTTTGGAGAGGGCTGAGGGTGTTTTCCTAGAATGATTAAGGGATGGAAAAGAGCTTTTTCATAGATGGCTAGCTGGCTCCCCTTTGAATTATTTTAATGCTGCTGGAGGTTTATTGTAATGCCAATTTAGGGTGCTTAGAGACTTGTATGGCCATATTTAAATTGAAATAAATATGAAATGTTAAGTGTAAATTCGTTAGATTTTGATAAATCAATCCTCCAGTACACTTTTGGGTACAAATGGTTAATAAATTCTGTAGGACACCTGTTAATTGAAATTTCAAGTAACAGAGCTAAACAATTTATACATCAAACAATAACTTTAGCTAATAAAAAAATTGAATGCTGGGAGAAGTGTGCACTCTCTGGTCAGGGAGAATTGACAGAGTCAAAACTAACATCTTGCCTGAAACACCTTTGTTTCAAAATATTTCTAAAATTATTGTAGATAAAATTTCAAACTGTGTCCAGATAATGCTGTTAGAATTTACATGGAGTAAGAAGAGTAAATGCAGTTACTTTGTATAGAACCATTAAGAAGAGTGGACTAGCAGTTCCTTATATAGAGAACCATCAAACTCAAAACTATCATGGACTAGGGGCACTGTGATCCAGTCAAGCACTGGGTCTTTTTTTAACATGAAAACTGTGGCAGTGGGAATACTGACATCTTAATGCTGCTGCTTTTTAACCTGAGCAGCTAGTCAAAGTTCTGGGGCCTGGGAATGTTCCAGTTAGGAGGAGAAACTGGTGATAGAGACACAAGGTGGGTGAGGTAAATATCTTTTATTGGATCAACTTCTGTTGGTGAGAGAGACCATTCACCTTCACCTTGAAATATGTGTTAACTACTTATGCCTAACAATCTGTTCAGTGACACTTAGTTTCCCAGACCTGAAGAGGAGATCTGTATAAGCTTGAAAGCTTCCCTCTGTCTCACCAACAGAAGTTGGTCCAATAAAGATATAACCTCACCCACCTGGGACCAGCATGGCTACAACGCTGCATACTCTCCCAGTGTTTGTCTACACGCACGCACGCACACACACCCCAAAAGCTTCTGGGTAGATTCACATACTTTTTTTCCCCTTTGGTGGGAGCTTATCCTTACAGTTATGTTAGCTGCGTTCACACCTACTGGTCTCAATGAGGTTTTAACTCAACCCATAACAAGATTTCATCCACTTCATAATGTTAACATAGAATAAATCTTACACTCTCCAAAAATTTGTACCCACCTTTTGTAAAGGCTGTGCAACCAGATTGTTTCTAAGATTGCTCAGTCCTTTCTGTCTTAGACCTTGGCTACACTTGCGAGTTACAGTGCAATAAAGGAGCACCGGGCGCATTACCTCACTACCCATCCACACTGGCAAGGCACGTAGAGCGCTTTGACTCCACGGCTACAGCGCTGCTGGTACTCCACCTCGGCGAGTGGAATAACGTTTGCTGCGCCCTCGCTGGAGCACCGCAGTGCCAGTGTGAACAAGGTGTTGCTTTACTGTGCTCTGATCAGCCTCCGGAAATGTCCCATAAACCCTTTAAGTCAAGTGGCCACTCTTGTCATTGTTTGGAATTGGATGTAGGAATGCGGAAATGCCCTTTGAAAGCTCCGTTTCTGACAGCCGGCTGCTTATCTGCTCTGAGTCAAAGCAACCATTAGGGTGGAATGCTGTGTGTGTGAGAGAGAGAGAGAGAGAGGCGGGGGGGTCTGCTGCTGTCTGAACTTACAAGACAGAATGTTGACATGTTCTCAGCCCCCCCAGAAACCCACTCTTTCTTCCCCCACATACACACAACACACTCCCTGTCACACTTCACACACACACACCCATTTGAAAAGCATGTTGCAGCCACTTGCATGCTGGGATAGCTACCACAATGCACTGCTCTTCGTGACCGTTGCAAGAGCTGCTAATGTGGCCACGCCAGTGGGCTTGTAGCTGTCAGTGTGGACAGAATGCAGCACTTTCCCTATTGTGCTCTGCGAAGGCGGGTTTAACTCAAAGTGCTCTACATCTGCAAGTGTAGCCATGCCCTTAGATGCCCAGGCTTTCTTCCTGAGTAGGCAGATGGCAGGTATACTGTGAAGTCATCCTGCACAGCAACTGAAGGAGGTGTAGCATGTTTAACTCCTTCAGCCAAGCCAAAAATGGGCCTCCTGAGTTTCCATAGAAGCCACATTAAACCTTCCTTGGCAGAAGGGATGGTCACTTTGACACAGAGCCAGGAGTCAGAAGCTCCTGGTGGGTTAAGCCCTTCTATCTCTCAAATGTTTAGGCCAAAATTTCCTAATGTGAATGCCTAAAGTTAGGTACATAAATCCATATTTATACACTTATTAGGTATCTGAGGGCTTATCTATATGGCGTGGCAAAGAGTGCAAATGTGTTGCACTCTGTCCCTTGTAGGCCCTCTAAGCATGCTCTAAAAGGTACCTAGTTCATGTTAATGTAGTCCTGTTTCAAACCCCAATCTACCACATCACTTCAGTTATGTCTAGGTTAAGGTTTAGCCAGGTTACACTCATCCGTGATCCAATCTTAACTAGACACTGTTGTTGAACCACATTGTGTGACTCATCTTACAGACTGAGAGCTGGAGAGATGTGGTCTCCATCCCAGTCTGCCCCCAGCTCAGCACTTTCCTTTAAAGCTCTCTAATTCTAATTAAGCTCACAGTAACTTGTTAAATGTTTCCTGGACATTGTGGGGTTGTATAATACCCTTTTTCTTTTGTGACAGAATGAAATAAATGTAGTTAGTTATTTTCCATTGCCAATCACATGCAATAATACAGATTTTAAACCACATAATGAACCAAAGTTTTGATGTAGGAAAGCTACAGAATACATATGGCTGCCCTACTGTTTACCAGAAAGACTTTCCTAACATTTCTTAGAAATTGATCCACTCTCCAATGAAACTAGTACCTTCAAGTTACTCATTACTGTTCTATGTAAAAAGCTAAATTTAATTAAATAATAGCTTCTGGACAAAAAAAATGTCTATTCATGACATGATGGGGCAAAAAGTTGGGTAGAAAGTTGTCCCAAAAGAATGTGCTTTAATTTAGAATAGGACCACCAACTTCAGTTTGTAGCACAAATGCTTCACTGGTATCTTACACCAGTGAAGTTACAAATAGACAAAGAAACTGAGTGGGGACAATTTTTAGAGAAAATATGGTGAAAAATTATTTTATGCATATATGGTGGACATGTGAAAGGATGAAATTCATAATCCGATATTACACATTTTTAGATATTTATTACCAAATAATCTTTCAGTAATGTTCCTGAGGCTTCCCAATAGAAATTCTCACACTCAGAGAAATTAGTAGCCACTAGAGAAGGTGTTCCAAAACTCTAGTAGGTGAGCATGACATTTCATCAATTCACTTCACAACAATCTTTTTGAAGGAGGCGGTACATGAATCAATAAAGTTTAGGAACTGCAGCACTAGACTACTGGTAGCATCTTGTTGATGAGTATTAAAGAATAAAAAAAACAGGTACAGTATAAGAACTTCAGCAGAATCCTCTATGCACACACTGTCAAAACTCTTATCCAAGATCCAGTTATTTCATGCCATAAATACTGTGCAATCTCCTCCTCTCAGGGACTTGATGCATGCCACTTCAATCCCCTCAATCCCAATGCAGTTAATGAGATCACCTTCTTGTCTTGCTGCTTGGACTACTACATTTAAATCCCTCCTTTGGCTTGCCCTCTTCTATCACGAATGTAATCTTCTTGTCCTTACTTTCAAAGTCCTCCGCAATTTAGCCACAGCCTACTTATCTCACTCCTGGCTTGGTCTTCCAATGAAAATATCTATCGCCCACTTCTCTGACATTTTCTCCCATGCTGCCCCTCAGAAGCGGGGAAAAGCTCCTAGTCAAAATCCATAAAGCCACCACCTAATATTCCTTCAAGACCAACCTCAAATCTCACTTTCATTATGATGCATAAAAAGGAGTACAATCTGATTACTGCCAGGCAGGTGGTGAGTTCTGAGCACTGCTACTGCCTGGCTAGGAAATGTGCACATCCTATTACACTTGTTACCCTTACTCCCCCAACCTCCACCTTGGTTCCCTTGTTTGTCTCATCCACTTGTTAAGTCTTGTCTTTCAGACTCTGTTTCTGCTACTGTGTGCCGTGAAAATTCACATGAGTTCTTGATTCAAGGAATCCTAACTGCTAGAGCCAGAGCTTTATACATTTTCTCTCTTAGAAGTGCAAAAAAATTATATTTTCCTTTTGGGTTTTCTTTTTTCAAAAATTGAGTTTGTACTACTGGGAATTGACGAACCTGAAGACTGAAGTTGTCTCTTTCCCCACAAAATTGGAGCCGCATGGGTAATGGCTCTGTAACTTTCCTCATGCTGTCCCAAAAATGCACCTCAATCCTGACCTGTAGGTTCACATCTAAGGTAAGTGTTTCTATCAGCAATCATGTTCAGTCTCTAATCTCTGTCAAGGCTCCAGTTTAGACATTTTTGTTATATTGTGGAATAGGAAAAACTGAAGTCACTAACATTCTCCTAGCCCAAACATCTGTTGAATGATTCTGTAACAACTAAAGATCCCAGTTAAATTTGAATCAGTGAGCTAGAATTGAAAGGGTTTCATTATTCATCCATTCCTTCCCAAAGAAACAAATCTGAACACAGTAGAACATAGTTTAAACACATTTTCTTTTCACTAACAGAATAAACGTACTTGGCTGGCTCATTCTGAAGATCTTATCACAACTCCTGAAAATCACCACATGAACATTCATGGGGTCTGCTCCATTTTTAAATCTGCTTGTAATTTACATAATGCAAACATTTCACTGTACTGTATTTTATCTTATCCTGACATGTTACTCACTGCAATATTCCTAATAAATTATTTACTGTAGATACTAGAACGTAAACAATTCTAAAGCACTGAGGGCCTTAAAAGCATTTTTTTTTTTTTTTAAATTTTAGGAACTATGATGAAAGACGATCTTAGAGACTGCCTCACCCCCACCCAAAATAAAAAGCCAGGTTAAAGGAACAGAGGTCAGACAGAAGAGACTTTTTTTTTTTTTAACACAAACTTAGCAAAAATAATCTAAAATTATAACAAAAGTTCTGTTCTATTTGAGGTTCTCCATTTGTGTGCAGAATGTGTTCGCAAACCCTTGTGCACAAAAAAATCAGCAATTACCCTCAGAACACTAATTTGCACTTGAGCACACAAATAGTTTTAGCACACGTGAACTCTATTTTGTGGGATCGAGTAATCATGCTCGCTCAATATTTCGCATTAGATTTTCGCTTATTTTGGGCAAAACCCTTGAATTCAATTTTAGCTTTATCATTGGTTTCAATGAGAGAAAGACTTGGGCTTAAAAGGAAGCTACAACATTTTGGTCCAAAGTAGCATTTCCCACAGCGCAGGTCATGGAAGCAATGCAAGGTCCCCTCATGCTGCCCTTCTAACATGAGGGGGCGGGGGTTGTCAGATTTCGTTTTTCTGAAAGGAGATTGGTAGGAGTGGGGGCTCAGCTTTCAAAAAGTTTGGGGAATACTTGCTTAGTGTACAAAAAGCTACAGCCGATGCAACTATCAAATGCTAAGGTTTTTGTAATGTAAATGGTAATGCAATTATTTCCATATGGATTTGTGATCCCTGAAGCAAAAAATCCCTGTCCTTTAAACACTAATGTTAGAAGGATACAAGAAATATTGATTTTTTTAAAAATAAGTTACAGTTCAGCATACAAAGCACAAACTATACAGCCATATTGCTACATAAAGCACATATATTCTACTAAATATAGAAATAGTCAATGTATTAATTGCAAGGTATTAAAAGAAAGCATACCTCTTTAATGGTGGATAGCAACATCTGTTAAATTCAATGTACTAGTCTACCAAAGACGCACACAAAAGGGAAACTAATAGGCTAGGGATTAGATCATCCGTCTGTGTTTTTTAAATAAGGGATTCATTATGTATTATTTGTTTAGTAGTAATACAATACAATTTATTTTCCATTACTGGTGCTGTAGTACATGCAGAAGTTTCTTTCTTCTACACCATAATTAAAGAAATTACTATGAATTTTACGTTGCTTAAGACAATGTCTGATCACATAAAATCAATACAATTCAGTGGCTTCAGATAGGTGTCAAAACATTTCTAGCCTGAGCTAAATCAAATGTTAAAACTGGAATGGAAACTGAGGTATGGGAACAGATTAAAGTAGGTTGTACAGATTGTTGGCAGTCACTCATGCCCTGAAGATAAAAGTTTATCTGGCCATATGCAAAAAATTTCACTCTAGTCATTTGTCATTCTCTGTAGTAATACATTTCCAAAGCTTTTTAGTTTCAAGACAGGTAGGTTTTGTAATGCATTGTTTCCAAATATAACAGAAAATTCCAGAACATGTGAAAAAAGTAACTGTTACAGTCTTATTATTTTCTCGTAGTCTGTCTTACAAAAAGATAGGTGACATGTAAGTTGCAAAACCGAATTATAACTTAGCTGCCCAGAACAAATGAGTATTATTCATTAATTGTCACCCGTACTACACTATTATTTACGAGTACTGAGTTTCTGATTTCATGTTATAGAATGTTAATGACCTCTCTCTTGTATTTTTGCATAAAAGCAGTTGCAGGTTTGGTCATTTTTACCCAGTAAAATAGAATACTTGCTAAAAATGTACAGGCATGCTGTTTTATTTTTATGATAAATTGATATAAATACCTCAGCTTCACAGCTACTACTGTAATGCTGAGCAGTACATTTATTATTCTAGTATGATGAATTAGTAACTTAAAAAAAACACCACACATCTGTAGTATTGGGTAATACAAATACAAAATTAATCAAGTAGCAGCATGAAAAGCCTTTTTAACATACTGGATGCAATTCAATTCTCCAGACTCTAGAATTAGGGACTACACCTTCAGAAGCTCCTGATGGTCAGCTCGGCAGTAAAATCTGTTCTATATCCCCATGCCAACTCTCTGATTGCAGAAAACCAAACACCTTTGCCCCACCCTCTGCTCCCTCCATCCCCCCTCGCTTGCTTTCCCCCACCCTCGCTCACTTGCTCATTTTCACCAGGCTGGTGCAGGGGTGCGGGAGGGGACAAGGGCTCCAACTGGGTATGCAGGCTCTGGGTTGGGTCCAGGGATGAGGCGTTTGGGGTGCAGGAGGCGGCACTGAGCTGGGGGTGGAGCCGAGGGGTTCGGAGTGTGGGAGGGTGCTCCGGGACGGGGCAGGTGGCTGGGCTGGGGGGGTTGAGGGTTCCAGCTAGGGTTACAGGCTGTGGCTGGGAGACTCTGCATGAGGCCCTCTCCAGGAGGCACTGCCCCCTGCAGCTCCCACTGGCTGCAGTTCCCAGCCAATGGGAGCTGCAGAGCTGGCTCTCGGGATGGGGGGAACATGCAGAGCCACCCTGGCTGCCCCTGCACCTAGGGCTGCAGGGACATGTCACCGCTTCTGGGAGCTGCAGGGAGCCTGCCTTAGCCCCATTGTGCCACCAAGCAGACTTTTAAGGGCCCGGTCAGCGGTGCTGACCAGAGCCACCAGGGTCCCTTTTGACCAATTGTTCTGGTCAAAAACTGGATGCCTGGCAACCCTAGATCTAAACATGGGAGGAATGGGTACTAGTCCCCGCCTAGACAGCTGGTGGTATGGAGCTAGAGGGGGGAAAACCTAATAGTAAGGGTATATCTACACAGAAACTGGGAGGGTTCTTCCCAGCATGGGTAGACAGAATAGTTCTGCTGGAGTAGGTATGTTAAAAATACCAATGTGGCCTCAGCAGTCTGGATGGCAACTTGGGCAAGCCACGCAAGTAAAATTCTACCCAACCCATTGGTATGTACTCTGATGGCTACCCCAAGCAGCCACCCATGCCACTGCAGCCACACTACTATTTTTAGCAACTAGGTTGAGCAGAACTAGCATGTGTCCATCTCCTTACACTGAGAAGACCCTCCCCACCTGCTATACAGGTATACCCTAAGGGAATATTATGATTAAGCTGGGGAGATCTCTCACCTGAGGAAGCACTAGCTGCAGATATAGCTATATGGGGGAAAGAACAAGCACGTAGCAGCTGTGTTTGTATGTCCCCCTCCAGGATTCTATTGTTCCTCAGTGTCTGCAGAGCTCATGGACATACCAGAAGTCTTTATACTGTATTGCTGGATCAGGATCTGGCCTTTCCTCACTTAAACCAATAAAGTCATTGAGTATCATATTGTTATGTTGGAGTGACACAGCGCTACACAAACAGTGGTATCTCTCAACTTGAATTCACAATTTGCAAAAACTCTTGGAAATTGCCATTTAATAGCTCCAGTAATTACACCTGTGATTGTTCACCACAACACTCAAACAATTTTTCCCATACATGCTTGCTTATTTTATGGCATAAGAAAAGCACAATATCAATTGCTTTCCTCTATCCATTTTGTTTCTTGTTTTTTTCTGTTCTTTCCTCTTCTTGTGGCATTTTAAATTACCCACTTATAGGAAAACACATTTGTTTCCCAAGGGTCAGAATTTGTGCCATTACTTAAAAATTTCTACAGTAATCAGTGGGCACTTGTTTAATTTACAAAGACAATTAACACTTCATTTTTATAGCACCACACTTAGGAAAGAAAATAAAAATTGGGACTTAAGTATAGTTAGTAACTAAGGCGCAAGACTTATTTAAACAGCGCCACTTGTGCCACTATAGATAAAGCTGTGTCGATGTTTCCATTACTAAACATTTTTCCACATTATTTTTTGCAACCAAATTACAATGTCCTCCTGGCTAAAACTTGGTGCCCAAGTACTTAAAAAAAATAGTAAAACATTTTTACAATTGGGCTAACTCTATTTTAATAGTTTCAATTATTTTCATGGTTACTCTGTATTAACTTTCTCATCTTCCATCGTTCAATAATTCAGACAGAATAAATTTGGCCACATGGGAAGGAGAATAAACTACCTGTATAAGCACAGGTTTCAAAGTAGCAGCCGTGTTAGTCTGTATCCGCAAAAAGAACACGAGGACTTGTGGCACCTTAGAGATTAAGAAAATTATTTGAGCATAAGCTTTCGTGGTCTACAGCCCACTTCATCAGATGCACAGAATGGAACATATAGTAAGAAGAAATATATATACATACAGATAAGTTGGAAGTTGCCATACAAACTGTGAGAGGCTAATTAGTTAAGATGAACTATTATCAGCAGGAAAAAAAAAACACTTTTGTAGTGATAATCAAGATGGCCCATTTAGACAGTTGACAAAGAGGTGTGAGGATACTTAACTTTAGGGAAATAGATTCAATATATGTAATGACCCAGCCACTCCCAGTCTCTATTCATACCCAAGTTAATGGTATCTAGTTTGCATCTTAATTCAAGCTCAGCAGTTTCTCGTAGGAGTCTGGTTTTGAAGCTTTTCTGTTGCAAAATTGCCACCCTTAAATCTTTTACTGAGTGGCCAGAGAGCTTGAAGTTTTTTTAATGTTATGATTCCTGATGTACGATTCGTGTCCATTTATTCTTTTGCGTAGAGACTGTCCGGTTTGGCCAATGTACATGGCAGAGGGGCACTGCTGGCATATGATGGCATATATCATAGAATATCAGGCTTGGAAGGGACCTCAGGAGGTCATCTAGTCCAACCCCCTGCTCAAAGCAGGACCAATCCCCAATTTTTGCCCCGATCCCTAAATGGCCTCCTCAAGGATTGAACTCACAACCCTGGGTTTAGCAGGCCAATGCTCAAACCACTGAGCTATCCCTCCCCACCCTATCACCTTGGTAGATGTGCAGGTGAATGAGCCCCGATGCCGTGGCTAATGTGATTAGGTCCCTATGATGGTGTCACTTGAATAAATATGTGAACAGATTTGTCATCGGGCTTTGTTGCAAGGATAGGTTCCTGGGTTAGTGTTTTTGTTGTGTGGCGTGTGGTTGCCGGAGAGTATTTGCTTCAGGTTGGGGGGCTGTCTGTAAGTGAGGATTGGTCTGTCTCCCAAGATCTGTGAGAGTGAGGGATCATTTTTCAGGATAGGTTGTAAATCTTTGATGATGCGCTGGAGAGGTTTTAGTTAGGGGCTGTAGCTGACAGCTAGTGGCATTCTGTTATTTTCTTTGTTGGGCCTGTCCTGTAGTACGTGACTTCTGGGTACTCTTCTGACTCTGTCAATCTGTTTTTTCACTTCAGCAGATATCATTAACTTGGCTTTGAATAGAGACTGGGAGTGGCTGGGTCATTACACATATTAAATCTATTTCCCTAAAGTTAAGTATCCTCACACCTTCTTGTCAACTATCTAAATGAGCCATCTTGATTATCACTACAAAAGTTTTTTTCTCCTGCTGATAATAGCTCATCTTAACTAATTAGCTTCTCACAGTTTGTATGGCAACTTCCAATTTATCTGTATGTATACATATTTCTTCTTACTATATGTTCCATTCTATGCATCCAATGAAGTGGGCTGTAGATAACGAAAGCTTATGTTCTAATAAATTTATTAGTCTCTAAGGTGCCACAAGTACTCCTGTTCTTTTAGTATATGCACATTTATTCTGGTGTACCTGCATCCGCACACAGGGCTGTGCCATATAACTATGTTCATTAAAAAAATTACAACCACAACTGATGCATACAGTGCTACAAAAAATTGAGCGTAAATGAGGCCTTAGAGAAACCATTGGTCAAATTTCCTGTTATCTGTTCTGTGGGATTCTTACTCCATTCTCTCTTGCTCTGTTTCTCATACTCTAGGCAGATTCAAATCACAAAAGCTAACTAGAAATTCCAGTCTTAGACAGTCTTACCTTTGTTGGGGTTCTGAAAACTTATCAACAGCTGTTTGTAGAAATAAATTCTATTTGGATTTCACTAAAAGTTTTAGATAACAGTCATGCATAGCATGATGCTTCAGATCCTGTAAAGTCTTCAGATTAGAGAAAAAGGTAGCAATACAAAAGGCTCATTACAATGACATTCAAATTAACTTTAGGAACAAAAGAAGGGAATAAATAAAAAAACCCATTTCATAGAAAGGAAAGCGGCGCGGGCCAAGGGACTTGCTAAACGCCCTTCCCGCAGCCCCCATTGGCCTTGAGCGGCAAACCGTGGCCAGTGGGAGCCGCAATTGGCTGAACCTGCGGATGTGGCAGGTAAACAAACTGCTCTGGCGTGCCAGGGGCTTTCCCTGAACAAGCGGCGGACCAGCTTTGAGAACCACTGACTTAGATGATACACACTCCTCCCCTGACAGCTATAAGAAGAGAGACATGAACTCATAATATCTTAATCTTCAGATTTCTCAACACCTTCCAAAATGAGTTCTGGTATCTAATTAATGGAATTGTCATCTGTGGACAATCTCATATTGGAATCAAAACTTGACACTATTTCCAGCTCTTGGTTTTGGTCTGCATTGTGGTATCCTTTCTTCTCTGATAGACAATCCACCAGCCCATAGAAGAAACTTTCCTTCACTCCCAGAATGTGACACTGAGTCATTGTGTATGTGCAAAGGGAATTGGTCCGAAACGAAGAACAAATCATTGGCAGCCAACTCTGCCCAACACCCAGGCACCGGAGATCCAAGAATCAATAGAGGCAGAAGAGAGCCATCAAAATATTTCCATTCTGTCCTGTTGAATTTTACAGATTATTCTGGATATCAGGAAGGGTTAGAACAATATAAACCAGCTCTCCTTCCCAATTAATCAGAAAAGCACCCACCTCTATGAATAATAGGTTTAATCCCGGGAGAAAAACAGGGAGATGCTAACCAAGATTTGCTCTTATTTTTTGAATGTGTTCCTTCCACAGAACCACACTGCAGGGATTATGTGATGAATCATGTGGCCACAGAATTTTTCAAAGCAGGTAGGGGGCATATGTAGTTCTCTTCAGCTCTACAGTCCATGGACCAATGGTACAGATACCACACACCACATCTAACAATCCCTCGGTTCCTTTCCAATTCCAGAAGCTCTATTTAGAACAAATTAGATGGGAGGGTCAATGTGGCTCTGTGGATGCATTCAGAGAATGAGAATTACTACCCCCATTAATAACACTTTTTTCAACATTACCTTCTTACAATGGAGTAGAGCGATGGGAGGGCAGACTCGCTAGTAACAAACCTCCCTTAGAAGGTGGGCCAAGTAGCCATGCTAGCTCAACAGTGACTAAAACATCACTAAGGCAAAAGAATAATTCACATTCAAATATGTGTGCAGAACTCCATATAGAGCCTTGTAGGTTTCAGATAAAAGTTCCCTGAGGATAACTGCCTCTGAAGTTACAATCTTTCCTGACTGAGTGAGCTTTAAGACTTTCAGGCACAGCATTATAATATGACTAGCTATAGTCTTATCAATCTAGTTGAGAACACCTGGTCCTTAGATTTTCCTCCAAAGGCCACAGTCCATACAACTTTCTAAATAGCTTAGCCCTGTCTAAACAGTAGCTAATAGCTCTTTTGACATCCATATTGGGAAACTTACCCAGAACTTGTAGAAATCCTGGGATGGTTCAGTACCTGAGCGATTCTAGCTCCTTCTTGTCAATTCCCAGGCTGATAGTTTTACCAACACAAACATGACAGTGACAGTTATCAGTACCAAACCCTAAACTAGAAAAGCGCCAGATTTTGTCACAGGACCAGTCCATCTCAGAATGCCTTTCTGTGTTGAAAGTTTGAGAGAAGATCTAGCTACATCTGTGTACGGTCTGAGAATCAGAACCTGCAGTTATCTCAACCACAGTGGCCCACTGCTTTACAATCTTCTTTACCGTCCTCACTACCAATAAAGTAGGAAGAAAGATAAAAGAGAGGCCATGGAGTCACAGCTAACAAAGGGTGCAACAGCCCTCACTGTGGAATCTCTCCTAGCAAAGGATCTTTTGGTTTTCTATTTGGACCTGGCTCAAAGCAGATGCAAGCAATGGGCTTTATGCTTGATTTATAATGCTTTCAATGATTGACACCTGGTATAGACACTATTCACCCAGGTCTATCTTTTCTTTGCCTTTAACATATAGAGGTAAGATCATGGTTGCATCCCTGAGCAGAGTTCAAGATCATGTCTCCCTGACAACTACTTACAGCAATATATTTTTAATAAGAACCAGAACATTCTTCTTAAGATTCATCTGCTGGGACTGAAAGTAACTAGCCTGATGTTTGTAGCTTTAGCCTGGCTACAGTCCTCTGTATCCATCTTGTGCCACAACCACTGGGTCTCAGTAGATGCTATATGTGCTCCCCACACATGAAGATTGATACCCATTGTGATGACCATCCTCTCTGGACCTCCGGTAAGAGCTGAAAAGTCTTTGGTTCACTCACTCAGAAATGCTAGTACAAGCTCTGGGGCCAGGATCTTTATATGGTTCGTTGCTATCGCAGATTGGAAGAGGAACAGAAATTTTTGCAGGATCTTCATATGAAAGTGAGCCCACTAAAGCGTATTTGCAGATGAGTCCTGCTTGCCCAAGAGCTAACAACGATTTTAGCATAGAGAAGGGAAGTGTTGATACTTGACATTTCAGATACTTTTCTGCCATTTTTCAGAGACAAAGACCTGGACTTTGTCCAGAATCCTCCATAGATATTGGAGTCCTCGGTACAGGCTTTAGTTGGCTCTTCCCTTTTTTCACCAGAAAGCAATGCAATGGTGGTTGGTAGGTCTGAACGGTTTTGACCTGTGTTGGAGACAAATGCATCAGGGCACTCCCTCCAAAGTTTCCTTGCTGGTCCCTGGAAGTTGTGGGAATGGAAGTTCCATGCTTGAGAGAGGAAGGGCATTGAGAAACAACTTTCCCCAGTTCCAAACCATGAGTACCTGGCCTCGTATCAGTGAGGGAGCTTTCATGCAGCTTTCTCCATTGGCTCAGCACAGACCATGCCTACATGCTGACTGAGAGATGAGCTTCCCATTAGACTATTCACCAGTCTTACACACCAGCTGGGAGAGAAGCTTTGCCACAGTCTTCTCAACCAATTGGGACCTTGCCTGCATGCTTGCCTTCAGGAGACTGCTTGGTGAAGGGTCAAGAAATGGGGACAGATCTTGCTCTCCTGCTTCCCCTTGTTATCTGCCTGCCATTTCTGAGATAGTTTTGGGTAGGAATATGGTTTTGCCCTACAAAAATTTTCCTCAGAAACTCTAATGAAGATTCTTAATGAAGTTGGGGAATTTCAGTTAAAAAAACCCATAAATATCCTGTGAAAGGATCTGCTACAAAGGAAGAACTGGAGCATGTGATCTGTTCAGGTTTCAAGGCAAAAAAAATTAGGGGGCTCTTCCTGTGGAGCAGTCCCAAGTCTAGAGTCAAAACCAAATATCTGGTCTGTCTCCCGTTACTAGGGAGAAAAGAAACAACTTTAAAGACTGCCAGAAAAGAAGTGGACAAAGAAAACCATTCTCTGGACTTTCTTTCTTCATATTTTTTTTGGGCACTTAGGTATCCGAAATCAGATGAATTGTTTTAGTTCTGACCCACAGAGAGTTATAGCCATGCATAAAAATCACCAAAAGATAGTTTATGTTGCTAAGCTGAAACACAACCAGCTGTTAATTTGTTACACTTAAAATGTAACTTCTATTTTAACAACACTAAGGGAAGCTGGATTTCCTAGGATTTATTTGTACAAGGAGGATTGGGGGAGTGCACACGCCACTGTTACTCATCTCTACAAGGATACCCCATATATATGACAAAAATCAGAATAGCTAATAAATAAATCAGTTTGAATTATATTATTTATTTCTTAAACATAAGGGACACTATAGTGTTTTCCTTCAAAAAAATATATATAGTTAGGGTAAATAGAGAAAAGAAACAGATGAACAATTTTAGCCCCCAAAAGAAGATTTTTGTGAAGATATAAAAGATTCTACCAACTCATTGCCTTAACTATGGTGTTCTAACTACTACAAAGCTATAAAAAGTAAACTGTTTTATAGTACAGAAGATGAATTACATACAAAACATCAAAATACGTTAAAACTAAAATGTTTTAACGAAGTATTTAAAGTGCCAACAATAAATTAAACCATCATTCAAAACACGAACATGCAGGAAAACCAATTATAGATTTGTAAGTGTTTATTCCTTATTCAAAAAGCAATTACTGCCATATGTTTGAAGTTCAGATTTTTTTAAAAAGTGCAACACCAATATAACTGGTTTATCTGTTGCATGTTTACACAAAAATCTATCTCCAAATGACGTTAAAAATAACTTAATTTTCATTCTGTAATAGGAATTTTTAAAGTTTATTTTCCTCCAATAAAGAAATTCACTGGAGTATTTATTGAACTCACTTCTGCTTATACTATACTGAACACTTTTTAATTAGTAAACAACCTTATCGAAATGATCACCAGCACCTGCTCATACTTGACTACAGAAGTTACATGTGAATTTACTGCTTTACCATATTGCATTAAAAGACTGGTTTTGTCAAAATGGTATTGTGTGGGGGCTCAGAAAGCTAAGGAATACTGATGAGTGACATGGATGTTAATTGTTTTCCTTCTTGAAAAGTGTTCCCCACCAACATTTAGGAGAGGGGACAGTAGCCTAGTGACGGGAGCACAAGACAAGGAAGAAATGGTAACTTACTTTACAGTAACTGTGCTTCTTTTAGAGTAACAGCTGTTAGTCTGTATTCGCAAAAAGAAAAGGAGTACTTGTGGCACCTTAGAGACTAACCAATTTATCTGAGCATAAGCTTTCGTGAGCCACAGCTCACTTCATCGGATGCATACTGTGGAAAGCTTAGAAGATATTATATACACACAAAGCACGAAAAATACCTCCTCCCACCCCACTCTCCTGCTGGTAATAGCTTATCTAAAGTGACCACTCTCCTTACAATGTGTATGATAATCAAGGTGGGCCAAATGGCCACCCTGATTATCATACACATTGTAAGGAGAGTGGTCACTTTAGATAAGCTATTACCAGCAGGAGAGTGAGTTTGTGTGTGGGGGGGGTGAGAAAACCTGGATTTGTGGTGGAAACGGCCCACCTTGATTATCATACACATTGTAAGGAGAGTGATCACTTTAGATAAGCTATTACCAGCAGGAGAGTGGGGTGGGAGGAGGTATTTTTCATGCTTTGTGTGTATATAATATCTTCTAAACTTTCCACAGTATGCATCCGATGAAGTGAGCTGTGGCTCACGAAAGCTTATGCTCAGATAAATTGGTTAGTCTCTAAGGTGCCACAAGTACTCCTTTTCTTTGTGCTTCTTTTGAGATGTGTTGTCCCTGCACATTCCAATGACTATGCATATGTTCAGTGGTGAGCTGGAGCCGGTTCACACAGGTACGCTGGAACCGGTTGTTAAATTTAGAAACCAGGAGGGATAACCGGTTCTAAAAGGGCTTCTAAATTTAACAACCGGCCAAAAGTGGCGCCTTAGGAGCAGACGCTGTGTGTGCTCCGGGGCTGGAGCACCCACGGGGAAAATTTGGTGGGCGCAGAGCACCCACTGACAGCTCCCCGCCCAGCCCCAGCTCACCTCTGCTCCGCCTCCACCTCCTCCCCTGAACGCACCACCCCACTCTGCTTCTCCGCCCCCCCCCCCCCCCACACACACAGATTTCCCGTGAATCAGCTGTTCATGCAGGAAGCCTGGGAGGGCTGAAAAGCAAGCAGCAGTTTCGAGCTCAGGCCCAGGGAGGCAGAGGCGAGCTGGGGAGGGGACCGGTTCCCCTGCGCGCACCCCAGGTTACCTGCTGCGGCGCAGGTGGCCCTCCTCACACCCCCCCGCCCCAGCTCGCCTCCGCGGGCCTGAGCGTGAAGCCACTGCTTGCTTCTCAGCCCTCCCAGGCTTTTCCCCGTAGGTGCTCCAGCCCCAGAGCACCCAGGGATTCGGTGCCTAAGGCACCACTTTTGGTGTTATCGGTGGGGGGAGTGGCTGCTGCCCCTGCTCCCCCCAGCTACCATACCCCGCCTCTAGGAGCCAGAGGGACCTGCCGGATGCTTCCTGGGAGCCACCCCAGGTAAGCACTGCCAGGACTCCCCACCTTGCCCCCCAGCAGGTCCCTCTGGCTCTTAGGGGCGGGGTGGGAACCCACTACGGTGGCCCACGAGGACCTTCTGCCCGGTTCTGGGGGCAGTCGGGGACAGGGGTCTAGGGGTGGGGGGGCGGGCATCAAGGAACACGGGGGGTTGGATGGGGCAGGAGTCCTGAGGGGCAGGGGTGGGCCACAACCCCCTCGTGGGGTGAGGAGGGAACCGGTTGTTAAGATTTTGGCAGCTCATCATTGCGTATGCTCCCTGTGCAGTGGAGTTTGGATTCTTTTCTTCAGCAGTATTCAGAGGGGAACTGAGAGGTCACACGTTCCCTGAAAATGTCCTCATACCTCTGAGGTCATAAAGGGTAAGGGGACCACAACAGCTTCTCAGCTGCTTCACTGATAGAGAATTCAGGTCTTTTTAAGACTCTGTAGTAATGGGGATGGTGGGTGGGTCATGGAATATTTATGGACAACACATCTTGAAGAAACAAAATTACTGTAGAGTAAATAACTATTTCTTCTCTGAGTGTTTTTCCATATAAATTCCACTGATGATGACTTTCAAGCTATGATCTGGTCTTATGGAGCTGAGTGCAAAGAGTCTAACTAAATACTGACTTTATGATAACCCTGTCAAAATGACAATCAGACCATGATGCTTCTACAATGGAATAAAGCTGTATGAAGTTATATATTGAACTCCACATAACTGCCCTATGATGGGCACAAACCTCAAAGAAACTACCAAGACTGCCTGAGCCCTCATGGAGCAGGCTGTAACTCTTTCTGGAGGATCTACGCTTGGCTAATTCTTAACATAGTCTGATACAGTTAGTAATCCATTTAAGGAGTCTTTGGGTAGAAATTGGTTGATGCTTCATCTTTTTTCCATAAACTACAAATAATCTAGGATATACTCTGAATGGTCCAGTCCTGTCTAGATAGAATGATAGCAGCCTATGCACGTCTAATGCTTGTGGCTTAGCTTCCCCTTTATTACAGTGTGTCCGAAAAAGAAACAGAGAGGTGAATCACCTAATTAAGATAGAAAGCAGCAGCTATTCTGAGCAGAAACTTGGGATGAGTTCTCAACATTAACCTCTCCTTGTAGGATATACTATAAGATGGCCATGCCATAAAGATCTGAACTTCCCAGCCTTCTAGCAAATCTAATTGCAACCAAAAACACTGTTTTAATGGACCAGAAAAAAAAAGAGGGCTACTGGCTCAAAGAGGATCCATCAATCCCTTCAAAAAATGCGTAAATCCCAAGGTGGTGTAGACTGCTTATCAGGATATATCACCCCCATCAGACAATCTAGCTACTGGGGAATGAGAGAAAACAGAGTCCCTGAATTGGAGGGAGGTTAGCCAAATGGCTACTAAGTGGACTCATGTAGAGTCCAGATGTCTAATGGACTCATGTACAGTCCAGATGATAACAGACAAACCACAGCATGTCTGGGATCTGCAACTGATACATAAATTAGCCCAGATTGTAAACTGTTTCCACTTGGTACCACCGGTGGAACTTTCTGCTATTTATATGGATATTTTGGATGTATGATTAGCAACTTCTCTGTAACAATGACAATCATCCAGCATCCATGCTGTAGGACACAAGAAAGTCAGATGTAGATAATTCTGCTTTCTTCTGGAATATCTAGTCCAGCTGCAGAGGCAGCTGGACTAGTAGGTGAATTGAGAGGTTCTTCAGGTCCAAAAACCAGAACTTCCTTGGCCAGGCTAGAGCCAGCAGTATCATCTTAGGCTGAAACCTGTCTGAACTTTCTGATTACTCTTGTGATTATAGGAATTGAAAGATAAGTGTACATGAGACCGGGTGACAAGTGGATCAGGAACACATCTTCTAGAGACCATTGACTCTAACTCCCTCTGGAATCATAAGACCAGAAGGGACCTCCAGAGGTCATCTAGTCCAGTCCACTGCACTCATGAAGCAGAAGTTTACGCATTTCTTCTTTGACATTTCAAAGACATCTATGGACAGTTGTCCCCAACTGGAAAATATCTCTTCAATGATGACATCCTTCACTGATCATTTGCTTGCAAATTGTCTGCTGAGATGATCAGACAAAACATTCTGTAGGTATTGTAACTGGAGAGTAACTAGATTTATATTGTGACTGATACATCAGTTCCACAGCTTCATAGTTTCCAGAGAAAGGGGAATAGATCTCACTCCTTCATGTCTATATAAAACATGGCTATGGTATTGTCTGTCAAGATCTAGATTGATGATCTCTTGAGAATTGTTCTCAACTTGAGAATGTTTAAGTGTAGTAGTTGGGCCTCTTGATAAAACCAGAGGCCTTGAGTCTATAAATGGTCCACATGACCTCCCTAACTCATGCTCAAACCATACGTTACGAGAGTCATGTATGGTAACAGTAGAGAAAGGCACTCCTGTGCAAATGTTTTCTAGATCCTTCCACCAATATAAAGATGAACAGACTACATTCTTCTCTAGATGATATCTGCTTTACTGATATACTCAATGCATGCAATGAAGGCATGCATGGGAAGAAAAGCTAAAGGAAAAAGGAGTTCAGGAAATCTGACAGTTTCTCAAAGAAACATGTTAAAGGGACAACAGCCATCTACCCTTGAATGAAACACAGAAAGAATATAATGATAAAATAGCTCCATCAGGAGCAATTCAATTACCTGAAAATCAAAAGGGAATCCTACAAAAAGTGGAAATATGGAAAAATTGTAAGGAAGAAATAGAATAACGCAAGCATGTAAGGACAATATTAGAAAAGTTAAGATACAAACTGAGTTACATCTACCAATGGACATAAAAGGCAATAAGAAGAGGTTCCATAAATGTATTAGGAGCAAGAGAAAGACTAAATAAAGTGTAGATCCTCTATTTAGTGAGGAAGGAGAACCAATAATGGGTAACATCAAAAAGGCCAAGTGTTTAATGCCTATTTTGCTGTAGTCGTCACTTATGGTTAATGGTGACTAGACAATCAACACAATTAATATTAACAATAAGTGCAAAGAAACATAAGCCTGATTAGGGAAAGAACAAGTTAAAGAATATTTAAGTAAGTTTCAACTGGGCAGGGCCTGATGAAATTCATCCCAAGGTACTTAAGAAACTAGCTGACACAATCTCAGAACCATTAGCAATTATCTTCAAGAACTCACTGAGGATGGATGAGTCCCAGAGGACAGAAGAAAGGCAAACATAGTACCTATCTTTAAAAAGGGGAACAAAGAGAACCCACGGAATGACAGACCAGTAAGCCTAACTGTGATAACTGGAAAGATACTGGAACAAATTATTAAACCATCAATTTGTAAGCACAAGGAGAACAACAGGGTTATAAAGAATAGCCAGCATGGATTTCTCAAGAACTAATCAAGCCAAACCAACCTAATTTCCTTCTTTGACAGGATTACTGACCTAGTAACAGCAGACATGATACATCTTGATTTTAGTAAAGCTTTTGACACAGTCTGCCCGCCCACCCTCGGCCATTTTTATAAACAAACCAGGGAGCTGTCATTTAGGTGAAATTACTGTCAGGTAGATGCACAGCTGTCTGAAAGACCATACTCAGGATAGGCATCCATGGTTTGTGTCAAACCAGGAGGGCGTATATAGTGGAGCCCCGCAGGGGTCAGTCCTGGGTCCAATAATATTAAATATTGCCATTAATGACTTGGATAACAGAGTGGAGAGTATGCTTATAAAATCTGTAAATATGGAGCTGGGAGGGATTGGAAGCACTTTGCAGGATGGGTTTAGAATTCAAAATGACCTTGACAAATTGGAGAATTGGTCTGAAATCAACAGATAAAATTCAATGAAGACAAGTGTAAAGTATTTCTTTTAGGAAAGAAAATTCAAATGCACAGCTACAAAATGGGGAATAACTAGTGAGGCAATGGTACTTCTGTAAGGACTTTGGGGGTTATAGTAGATCACAAATTGAATAGGGGTCAACAATGTGATGCAGTTGTGAAAAAGACTAATATATCATTCTGGGAGTATTAAAAGGAATGTTGTATGTAATACATAGAAAGTAACTGTCCCAGTCTACTCAGCATGGGTGAGGCCTCAGCTGAAGTACTGCGTGAAATTCTGGGCACCACACTTTAAGAAAGATGAGGACAAACTGGAAGAACCCAGAGGAGAGCATCAAAAATGATAAAAGGCATTAGAAAACTTGACCTACGAGGAAAGGTTAAAAAAACTGAGCATGTTTAGTCTTGAGAAAAGGAGACTGATTGGGGACCTGATACCCATCTTCAAATATATTAAGGGCTGCTATAAAGAGGACAGTGTTCAATTGTTCTTCATGTCCAGTGAAGGTAAAACAAGAAATTACTTATTTAATCTGAAGCAAGAGAGATTTAGGTTAGATAATAGGAAAATCTTTCTAACTATAAGGATAGTTAAGCTCTGGAATAGACTTCCAAGACAGGCTGTGGAATCCCCATCAATGGAGGTTTTTAAGAACTAGTTGGACAAACACCTGTCAGGGATGGTTTAGGTGTAGTTGGTCCTGAGAGCTGGTACCTTTCAGCTTGAAGCCTCTTCTAACCCTACATTTCTATTATACTGTTTTTTGCCCTAGAGACCATGGGATCTGAGGAGAGATGCATAGATATCTCCATCAAAACCATTTTCAGGCATGACTCCCTAGCTTTTTGTGTTCTCTTTTAGAATGATTTATAAACTCAGCACTTCTCAGCAACATGCCTTTTCCTGGACACAAAAAACTATCTAGCATATCTGTCTTTAAGAGGCATTACTGCTTCACATAAGGGGTAATTCTTGAACTCAGGTGATTTCTGCTCCCTGTGGGAAAGATGCTCCCAAAATAAGAGAATAAAAAAAGTGGGCGGTAAGGGGGAAAAGGAAAGACTAATCTCATCTTTAATCACCATGCTAACAACTATCTACTAGCTAATGCTAGCTATTTACAAAAAATGATAAGGACTCACATTGAGCTCAGAGGTTTGGCCATTGAAGAGTTCCAACTTGAAGTTGGATTCCATAAGAAGGATCTGAAAAGTGATTAGGGTTGCCCCAACTTTTATTCCCTCTGTTACAGGCACAAGGACATGCATGGCACAGACTCATCCCCTAACAGACTCTGCTGGCTAAAAGAATCCAAACTTGAGTGCACAGGGTAGCAACAATTATCTATATATGGACAATCACTCTAAAGCAGTAGTTCTCAACCTGTGGCCCACTTGCAGCCCAATCAGCACAGAGCTGTTGCCCATGCGACATCCTCAGGGCCATAATACTTAGTATTGGATGCGGCCCACAATGGTAAACAGGTTATGAACCACTAAGAGAACATGGAACTCCTGAATTCTAATTCCAGCTCTCCCACTGACTTCCTGTACAGTTGCGTTGGACAAGTCACTTAGTCTCCTCCTTCTTAAAATGGGGATAAATACTACTTATTTATTTTACAGGTATGGTGCAGAACTACAGCTGGTTGGAAATTTAAAATTTTTCTACTGAAAACTGCTATTTTGTCGAAATCAAAACTTCTTGTGGCAATGTGTGAATTAAAAAAAAAAATCATTCCAGAAAAAGCATATTGATAAGATTGAAACATTCCACTCAACATTTTTGAAATGAAACATTTGGACCTTCTTTTAAAATTTTGTATACTATAAGAACATTTAAAAATTTTAAATGTTGAAACAGAAGCAACACATTTTGATTGAGTGAAAACAATTTTTTTCCAGAAATTCATTTAGCAGGAAGTTTAGAAATTCTCTTTTTATTCTGATTTGGAACTAAACCAATTTTGAAATCATGGAGTTGCCCACAAAGTAGAAATGCCAGTTCTCCCACAGCTCTAATAACAGCAGATTAATGTTAGCACAGTATAAGACATTCTATATAGTAAGTGCTAAGTAGTAGTATTAACTGTTCTAAGTAAGCTGTTCATAGCCTTCCTAAATCCTCATTTAGCCGTCAATTTTTAAAATTATATAAACCACTAGAATCACATATTACTGTCACATATTGAATAGAATGCAATGACATCAGTGAACTGGTAATGATTTAGTAAAAACAATGCAATTGTACTTATTTCCATTTTATTTGCAATATATACAGATAAAAGGTCATATAAAATATATACCTTATACATACTGTCATATTCTACCAGTTATTCATATCTTTAATCCAAATACACAAAATAGTTTCAGTCTGTCTTTGCTTCAATACCTGGGTTAAATATTTGAGTACTAGATATAAGAAATGTACGTATAATAAATCAACACATTCAGTCAAGGGAGCATATTTTAGATGTGTCATGCACTGTAGTTCATAATATGGATTCCTGATCTGCTCAAATTTGTTATGGTCCATAAATGTCACACAGCTCACAAAAGATGATGCTTATACACTGTATTATCAATGGTCTATCTGCTACCATAGACCTTTATAACCATTCTAAATCAAAACACCAAGCACAAACAAAAAATTCACTGCACCCACAAAGCGCCAACACAACCAATAAGATTAAAGTATCTAAACATACCAGTTTTCTCTGAAGTTCTGAGAAATACCATGTCAGATGGGATTCGTTGATTCTGGGGAAAAAGCATATTTATGTTTGTAAGAAAAAAAATCATTCCAATCAAATGTCCAGTAAGATCAGCAACTAAGGGTCACACTTGGATTGAAATGCAATTAAAATAGGATTTATCAAAGTACTTTACATTCAGCATTTGCAATTCAGAAATCAATATTTTAGAAAAATTATAGAATAAACAAACAGTTAAGCCTTTCAGATCCTCCTTATAAGTGGATCTCTTCAATGCCTGAAGAATTTTAATAAGGAGTATCTTCTTAACTGCCGTTTTCAGTCAGAAAAAATATAATTATGTAATGTTGAAGGACCAACTAAAATCTTCAAAAGAAAACAATTTTAGTGGGTCAAATCCTCACTCTTTACTTGTTTTGTATGGGGAGAGGATAGTAGATCCATGGTACAAGTTGAAATATCTATCTTGGTACTTATGTGGACCACATCACTAGAGTATGCCTTTTGAGTATTTCTGGATTTGTTTTCACAACTTTGGGAGGCAGGGCAGTACTATTATCCCATTTTAGAGATGAGGGAACTTCTGTCCCTGTCCCTGCCCCCGCCCTGCCCCCCCAAAAAAAGAAAGAGGAGATGCATTTCCTTTCCAGTATCAAAAGCCACATCTATCTCCTGCATACAGAAAGGCTGTCCCAAATATTCGTGGGTTTCAAAAACAAAAAAAAACAAAAAAAACCTGTCATTTTGTTTGACTGGACTGCAAAGGAATGATGACTTCTGGGAGTAGCAGGAAGAGAAAAAGAACACAGTATTGCATAATTCTGAGTTCCCTACTGCATAATTTAGGTCTGAAGTGACAACATACGCAGGACTCAATCCTAAAGCAGCACAAATAAAAAATATTTTCCTTTCTGTTCACAGGCCACCTTTAGCTACTATGGGGACTTCTATGCCTCATGGACTCATTGATTTTCAGGTCAGAAGGGCCACATCATGATCATCTAGTCTGAACTCCTGCACATTCCAGGCCACAGAACCTCACCTACCCACGCCTGTAATAGACTCCTAGCCTCTGGCTGAGTTGCTGAAGTTCTCAAATCATAGTTTGAGTTTTAATCAAATGCAGATATATATAGATATAGATATATATCAATAGTTTCAATTCATATGCCATTGGCAAACTACACAGTACATTCTTTAGTACATTTTGTATTTTTCCATACACTCCCTCTGAAAAAACAACACCACTCACACTCAGTCTTAAAGATCAGAGGAGTAATCGTGTTAGTCTGGATCTGTAAAAGCGGCAAAGAGTCCTGTGGCACCTTACAGACTAACAGACGTATTGGAGCATAAGCTTTCATGGGTGAATACCCACTTCGTCGGATGCATGTAGTGGAAATTTCCAGGGGCAGGTAGTAATTCTCACATAGCTTTCCCCTGGGAAAGCTGAAAGCTGGGGAGAAAGAACACAAGTAACATGCTAATTACATTTCCTGATGCAATTCTGGAAGATGCATACATGCCATGATGATGGGCCTGAATAGAATTTTGCTGTTTTTTAACCTCTGAGTAAACTGAGGGCTCATATAAGGTGATGGACTAAATGTACTGTCTTGAGCACGCATAGCTCATGAAGACACTATTTTTTCAAGCTGTTTTTCCAAACAGCTTTCACAGATAATGATTCATTGACTATAAGGCCAGAAGAGTCCACTGTGATCATCTAGTCTGACCTGTATAACACAAGCCATAGGACTTCCCTGAATTAATTCCTGTTTGAACTAGAGCATTTATTTTAGGGAAAATATCCAAACGTGATTTAATAAATGCCAGTAATGATGAATCCACCACAATCCTTGATAAGTTTTTTCCAGTGTGGACTGATTTAAATCAAAGCAAATTAAATCATTGACTTTAAATCAGCAAGCCAGAAACCTTGATTTAAATAATTGATTTTAATGTTTTGCATTTGTACTTTTTAGTTATTTTTGTAAGGAAAAACTAAGTTTCGTTGTTGGTAACAATTACAATACATTGATTTTCAGCTAAATATTGCCTTTACACTAAATGTGGTGCTTTTTACTAATCAGGAGTATACATTACATCTATACACAATTAAGCAATTATATAGCTTAACTTACACTTATTCAGATTTTTAATATTTACATTTTTATTATGTTAGAAAATGGTGAATGATGCATTTCTTATTTACTTAATGATTAAGCTTTTTACTTGTGATTTGTATCAAGCTCTATTTGGATGGAAATTCAAATCAATTAAAAATGCATTAGAACAGCATTTTAATTTTTTGTATTAAATAAAAGTATCTTAAATGTGCTGGATACATAAGAAAAAACTATCAAAACTTGTTCTGCCTTTAAACCTAACTGATTTATTAAATTAAGGAAGTATCTACAGTTAGAGAACTGAACTGACTGTTTCTGGTCCCAGTGTCTCAAGGTTTTAGAACTAATAGATCTCATCCTCAAAACTATTTTTTATTCATGCACTGGAAGAGAGAAAACAAGCTTTCCTGCTTTTTCCCAAATCCCAACTGGTCTCTTAATTTTGAATGAACCAGTCATTAAACTGAACTAGCCGAATGAACTGAAATGAGGAAAGTACTCTTTGCACTTGCAAGAGGTTACTGTTATCAAAAGCTGATTTGGCACTTAAACCAACTCTAGATCCAGCTGCTTAGCCAGTGGCTTCCTCCAATTCAGTGGTTTGACTTTCTCTAAAAACTGGCAGCAAATATCAACTGCTTAATATTTCTGTATTCAATTTAAATTACTTTAATACATTACAATAAATTTAGGCCTTACAGTATGTTGTCAATTTGAAATTTAATTTTAAACAGCTTTATTTATTTAAAAAGTAAACCAGTACTTAATTTAAATAGAAACATTGAATAAAATACTTCTATTTAAATAAAAAAAAATCTACTTTTTAATTTTTTTTAAAATCAACTTTTTTTTTTTATCAAACCTGGAGTTGTTCCAATGGTTAATTACCCTCACTATTAAACATCTGCATCTCATTTCCAGTCGGAATTTGTCTAGCTTCAACTTTCATCTCTGCAATTCAAACTTCAATCATGATCATTTGCAAAATTAATGAAGTATCAAAAACTGTTCTGGCTCTATTTTGTGCATAAACTTCCAACTGTGCCAAATTACATAGCGGGTTTGTGCTGTGTACAAATAGCAATGAACTCAGGACGAATTTCATTTTCAGATTTTTCCCCAATCCAGTATCTGAAGTTAGGCTGCTAAAAGATGGAAGGCTAGTTTACCAACCTAGTGTACAGTCTTCAGATTGTAAGCTCTTCTGGGCACTGCTTGTCTCTCATTATGCATTTATACAGTGTCTATCACAACTAGGCCCTGATCTTGTTTGGGGCTTTCAGGGGTTGTTATAATACAATTATTATTAACTCTAACAGGGCATAACTTTACGAATAAAAGTTTTACATGAAATTAAATACATTTAGAACATGACACTTCTGAAACCTTTTATTCCAAGCATCACTATAAGGGCACGTCTACACAACAAAGAAAAAACCTGCGGCTGAGCCATGCCAGTTGACTTGGGCTCTTAGGGCTCAGGCTGCAGGGCTGTTTCATTGCTATGTAGACTTCCGGGTTTCTGGAGCCCGAGCTTTAGGACCCTCCTACCACAAAGACAGCTAGAGCCTGGGTTCCAGGTTGAGCCCGGAAATCTACACAGCAATGAAACAGCGCTGTAGCCTGAGCCCCATAAGCCTGAATCGGCTGGCATGGGCCATCCGCAGGTTATTCTTCGTTGTGTTGTGTCTGTTTACTGATGACTTCCTCTAAACACCTTTCACCAAGCCTTATACAATCATCAAGAAAGACTACAAGTTCATTTTCACAGGCAAGACACAGACCCCATTCTCCATATTCAGGGTTAAAACATTTATGACCCAAAAGACTCACCACCTAATAGTTCCAAGTCGAACAGGATTATTTCTATATTAAAAAAAATTCTCAGGCACCTATTCCTTTAGTTACTATGCTTAGAAGCAACCAAATTTGACAAAAATGGTCACACTTTTAACCACTCCTACTTGCCAGCAATAAAACAGATTAAGTCATCCAACAGTTAGAAAGCTAGACAACTAAACAGCATCTGCAGGATCCGAGGTTTGTACTCAGAGTGCCAAGGATCCTCCTTTGATACTGTGTCACACTACCCAAAAATTCAATTCACAGAGCAAAAGAAGCTACTCTTTCATTTCATTCTGCATTACAAGTGAGACATTAATCATCATATCAAGAATGGGAAAATTTTGAACTTCTCAAATGGCCTCCCCGTAGCAGTATTCAGTTACAATACTATTATTTGAAAAGCACAGTCAACACACATATGTAAACTGCCAGATTTTATACAATTATATGGGATTCTTTTTGGTTTGAGTTTTGAAGACTGACAGGAAGGGTTTTAAAATCTTCAAGAAACCTTTGGAAAACTTACAGCCCATCTGCCCCCACATATTCCCATAAAAAATAACTGGAAAGGGACAAACGATCACAGCCATTTGTTCTGCTTGAAGGAGAAGTCCAGTAGGTAAGGGAAGCTAGAGCCTATTAGGGTAGGCTATGGGAACAGCAGCAGTGGTGTTTGCTACTATCTTAGGCACTCATGAAAGTACAGTGAGAATAGTCTGAAAATTGCCTAAGTTTGGAGACACTGATAATTGATATTTATATGTTTTAGAAGTAACCTAAAATCCCCATCACTAGCAAAATTCTCTGATATATAAAAACTACATTTTCATGAATCAAAATACCACAACACTACAGTCCCCATACACCCTGTTTCCTTAGAAATTCATCAAGTGAAAATGTTTTAATTTACTCGCCTACTTAAACAGCAGTGGTCTGGTTCTTCGGGAAGAGGCTGCTCATCTATCTTTACAACTGGTGGAAAAGGTTTGCAATGGTGGCTATGTACTAAAGAAGGAGAGGAATCTAAAGAAATAAATTACAATAATGAAATAAATGATGGAATTTATGACCTATTGTTAACTTTCAAGAACTAGGACCAACTCAACTAGGAACAGCCTATGTTCAAATTGGAAAGACACTGTGGTAAAAATTAACTTTACTAATGTACTGTATCTACACTACTTGTACTCATACCATGTGAAAAACTAAAAGACATAAGACAACTTCAAAATTAAATAAATATTCCCTTAAATGACAACAACAATTAAATTGCTATCTTGTCTTCCTATCGATTAGCAATATATTTTTACAACTTCTCTGCCAACTCTGACATAAATACATTGAACACATCTCAGGTTACTGGCCTCATGCCTAAAAACTTCGTTTCTTGTTAAGAAGCTAAAAACTTAACCAACAGACAATACCTCGGCAAAAAAACCCTGATCTATCATCTTTAGAATTAAATAGAAATCCCAAATAACACCATATGTTCAGCTATATCCTTTCTACAAATGGCTATCAGCTTTTATGAAGAAAGAAAGTCTCATTATAAAGCAAAACTATATTTATTAGTAGTACATGAAAAGTCTACCTGGTACCTACTAGCCCTGGTGAAGCACAAAACCAGTCATGTACTGTCTTTAATATTATCAATATCAATGTCAACTTCTCATTTTAACAAAAAATAAATGCAAGTTAATACATATGTCTTATTTTCGTTTTATGTTCATTCTCTTCCTGGTTTCACTGAACTTATTACCTTTTTATTCCTATAATTAATCATGAATTCTCTTTTTTATATATAACTGAAATAACTTACTTGACTAGGACAAGCAGAAGATTTCCCTGGTGAGTGGGCTAAGTTGGGCTCGCCAGAGAATGACTGACTTCCTTCTTTGGAAAAAAGGGAGGAATAAAGGAATAAATCAGCAAAAGCACTATTAGGAGAGGGAAAGAGGAGGCAGAGACCAGAGTGGCAGGGGTCATTGCTCTTTAACTGAAGGGAACAGAGTGGCATAGGCACCATTTCTTCTTTAAGAGAAGAGGGATAAGGTTGTAGCAGAGACGCTACAGAAATATTATGAGAAATGTTCTCCATTTTCCTCCCATCAAAATAAGTTATTTTCAGTGAACAATTCAAATTTTGAAAAGTTTTGAACAGCTCTAGCTTTTTGGTATTCAAGACACAGTTGAGGCTAATGAGAAGAAGATGTATCTCCTCCTTTTTCCTGCTCTTATGGAGAAGTGAGGCAGTAAGATTAAAGGAGAAGACTTGAGCTCTTTGCTCTTCATCTCAGCAACCCAACAGAAAGCAGCTGTTCCACTCCCCACCACTGATTTCAATAACAATGGAAAGACACATTTACTGTTCTGCTAAGGTGATCAACAATGAAATCAATATTGTTGCCATCATCATTACTAGGCTTCAGAATTAACACTACATTGAGACAAATGGAGCAGTATGCACCTCATCCACTTTTCCACGTTGTTACAGACTCAGGAATAGATCGCCATAGCATCCAAATCACATCTGGAATGTTTTCTCCAAATCAAGATTAGAAAACTCATTTCTTTAAAAAAGACAAATTGACGGACAATACTTTGGCAAATTTTGTGATAATTCCATTGCCATCGACTGTTGAACGCACAAGGACCAATTAACAGCTAACGGAGATGTCAGAGGGCCATAGACTAGTTACAGGGAGAGGTTAAAAGGAAGCAGACTAATTCTCTGTATACATCATTGTACAGTCCAAAAATTTAAGAACAAATATTGGTGAAAATAAAATCTCAGATTACAAAACAAATCTAACCACTTCATCACCAGTGCTGATACTGGATAGCACAGATACCCTTGAAAAGACCCTGCTTAGACTATTGTTATATGAAGCCTTAATACTTACTGCAGTATAATGGAATGCTAAACTATATTATACTGTTCAGCCACTCGGCTGTGCTGTTCGTAACAGACCTTATTTTAAAGCCTCAGCCATACCTGCCAGTTCATTACAGGATCTTTACGGAAGACACATCTCTGGTGTCTCTCTCTGAGAAGGAAGCTCTATAGTCAGTCTATATCTGGTACAGAAGCCTGACCTTCTAGTAGCCGGCCTGTGGCCTACCATGTACAAGCTGCACATGACAGTGTCAGAAGTAAACTAGTGCCAGAGGAGAACCAAAAAGGAAGGAACAAAGCAACAAAGGTGGTAGGGCCTCATCAATATGCCACTCTTCAATGCTCTAGAGAACTTCAGTTTTGACAAACCTTCAGAATAGACTGGAAGCACTAGTTAGAAATATTTTGCATCACAGTCAAATTCCACATGGAAAGCGGAGATGCTTCAGGTATGCTCTTTAATTTATACTATGGGGAAGCAGGCAGGGCATATCTTTAAATGTTTTTTACCTTTACTGAAGACAGTTATAAATGATCACTGTCAAAGAGTTCTGGCTATGTTTGATGCACAGTTTATACCTCAGAAAAATGGGGTTTACCTAAGAGCATGTTTTCACCAGAGAATTCAAGGACCAGGGGAAAATGTTGAATGTTCTATAAAAGCTCTGTATACATTGACCAAAAACTGTTTTTGGACTGCAAAACATGAAAATACCAGAGACAGGCTGGTTCTTTGGTTAACAGATAAATTATATTGGGGCTGGCTGTCCCAAGTACCTAAAGGGCACTAAGGAAGCGACAAGAGACTACTTTGCAGTATGTGGACTATTAAGTGAGTCAAATGGACTCATGATTAAAGACGACTGCATCATAATATCAAAAAGAGAGAGAACAAATGCTAAATCTCATCCATGAAGGACATCAAGGACTAACTAAATACTCTAAACAGTCCAACCAGTGAGTGTGGTTGCCAGGCATCAACAAGGACAAAGAATAAAGTATCTGCAGGAGAACGCTGCAGAAGAAACAGAAACACCACCACCTCTACCAGGCAGACCTTGGAAGAGACGAGATACAGATTTAGGCAAATTCAGAGGACATCATTACATGGTCAAAGTGGACTATTTTTACAGGTATATCGGAATAATGTACTTGTAAGAGGTAACGTGTCAGTATTATTGAGAAACTTAAGTGCACTTTTGCTTATTTCGATACTCCAGAACAACAAGTAATGGACAGTGGATCACAATTCACTTCAGCAGAATTTAAGTCATTCCAAACGAAATAGGATTTTGATCATACAAACTAGCACGTTCCTCAAGCAAATGAAGAGGCTAAGAGAGCTGGATACACAGTCAAGAAAATCCTACAGCAGGAAGATCTATTTCTGGATCTTTTGAGCCACAGATCAACACTGATAAAAACTACTAGATATAGTCCAGGACAACTCCTGATGGGAAGACAATTCAGATTCTTTTCCGAAGTCAGAACTGTCGTTCTATCTCTAAAATGGTCAGACATCAAGAGACTAGCCAAATCAGATAAAAAGGCAAACAAGAGCTTACAGATACTTTTATAACAGACATCAGAGAACTGTTAGGTCTAGAACCTGGTGACCATGTTTTCATCAAACTGGATGGAGAAAAAGATGGACAACTCCAGCTGTTGTAAAGAAAAAGAATTCAGCACCCAGATCATATGTGATCAAGGCCAACAGTGGAGAGTTCAACAGAAACCTTCAACATCTACAGTTTGTTCCTCAGAAAGAACAATCAACAGAGCAAACTCTACAGATGGTGGATGCAAAACAAGATGATGGTGACTCATGGATTCCAAACTGACCACAGCCAGTCATTGCAACTAATGGACAGCCAGATGACCAAGTTGTTACACGTTCAGGTCATGTAATTTTCAGAAAACGAGTACAATTCAGAGACACCTACCAGATTGATATGTACTGAATTTCAAAGATAACATGAAAGTATACATTTTGTAAATGGTAGAAATATAGAACTAAAAGGAGTAGATGTAATGGAATGCTAAACTGTATCATGTGGTTCAGCTATCAGGTGGTGCTCTGTGTAACATACCCTCATTTAAGCTAACCTCAGCCGTACCTGGTAGTTCACTAAAGGATCTTTTGGAAGACACCTCTGGTGTATTTCTCTGAGAAGGAAACTCCGTAAGCCAGTCTATATCTGGCACAGGAGCCTGACCTGCTAGCAGCAGCCCTGCACAGTACCATGTACAAGGTGTACATGACAAACAGGAAAGAAGCAGCAGCATGCGCTGATTAGGGCAGAATACTTTCATTTCTTTTAGTACAGTGTTTCCCAAACTTTTAACAGCTAAGCTCCCACTTCAAGAAACTTAAATGAGTCACACTTTCTGAATGTTGCCATGTGGTGTTATCTACCCATCTTATTTTATAAATGATTCACACTACCACCCAGTGGATAGTGCTCCAAGTTTTCTCCGTAACCACAAACGTGACAAATTTAATTGTTTATTTTATTTTAGATGAGAACCAAAACTCACAGAAACCATCAACAAGTCTGTTTATGTCTCCTCCCATCCCTAACTCAGGTGGGCATACCCTACATTTTGAGAAACGCCACTTTAAAGGATGGGGTAGTGAAGTTATTCAAACTCAATTTATACCAAGATCCCTCACTCACATCCTTTAAAAAGCCCCTGAAAACTTGCCTATAATGACCAAACACCAGCCTCTGCTATATACATACCACCTGCTCATTTTGAACTGTACTATCCATTTGACAGACCCCTTGGGTTGTGGCTTCTGTTCAATTTGACACATTCACTTTACTATAAAGCATTATGGACTAAATGCTTTATTAAGATTAAATAATAAAGTAGGTCTTGACATAAACAAAATAGTTAAGATTCTTCCAACACGGAGTGGGAAGCACATATCCTCAGGAAAAAACACGTTTTAAACACTCTCAAACAGCCTTTTTTTTTTTTTTTTTTTAAATATAAACCAGGAGTATTTTCTCCTACAAAAAAGGTCATTTTCCACACCCCTCAAGCCTCCCCACCCCATTACAATATTAATTATATTAGCAACTTTTCAGTTGTTGAAACATTAACAAAAGTATTACTCAGGACCCAAACTGTTTTCACCATAAAGCAGTCAGTAGATTTGCTTTGAAATTAATCAGGCCTGTAAAACCAAGGCTGTTCAAAGTTTAAATGTAGGAAAGTTTTTCACTTAAGTTGTTAGTGTTTGTGGTGCAGCCACTAGTTAACATATGGATCTTTTTCTCAAATGACTCATTAATTTCACGACAGAAATGCTCTTAATGCATCTTCCAGTCAAATATAATGTTAACTTGACTTTTTGCCATTAGAGCAAGCAATTGAACACTTCACTCCTGACTGGTTCTTTGGCTTAAGAGTCATACTTTGAAACTGAGAACTGCTTACTTCAACAAAATACAGGTAAAACATATAATTTCAAGTGGTCTTAAGGCCAATGTAAAAATAACCAGGATTTAGTTGTAATAAATAGAAACCCAGAGTGCATCTACTGGTATTATTTTTGATATCTAATCTCTAAAATAAAATAAATTCAACAACCTAAAGCATTGCACAATAAGACAATCTGATTCCTAAGAATTCTTTTTTAAGTACTTGCATCCATGGTTAGGTCGGACAAAAAAGGAGAATTATAGTTGCAGCACCATTTGAAATGATTATGCCACATGACTTATGACTGAGGTATTTTGGCTAAATCTTTATTCCACCGCAATTAAAATCTACCTACCATTTTCCTAAATCACTAGAAATGGAAACACTGGCCACCCAAATTAAAATCTGATCATGTAAAGGTGCTGAGCTCCTCCTTTAAGGTGAAGTCAGTGGAAGATGAGGAAGCTCTGCATCTCATAGCATTGAGCTCTCAAGCAAGGAAATTAAGGTAGTTCCAACCCTCCTGAGTTCTTAGAACATTATGGTAGGACATAATCCATAGACTGTACTGTTAGTAATAGGGTGATCAGATGTCCCGATTTTATAGGGACAATCCCGATTTTGGGTTTTTTTTCTTATAAAGGCTCCTATTGCCCCCCTGTCCCGATTTATCACATTTTCTGTCTGGTCACCCTAGTTAGTAATGGAGGATTACTTATGTAGTAACTATGTCCTGGAGTAGATTGTTGTTAGAGTCCCACTCCTGGAGCACATATATGCTCTTAGCATATGAAGGTGGAAACTGCTGAAAAGCAGTAGTTATTTGAGCCTTGTGTATGCTTCCTTTCAGAAGTAAAAGTTCAGACCCGAGATGATATAAACAGCACAAATTCTAATCCAATTTTAGTTTCTCTCAGTTCATTAAAACTGCATATAAAAGATTCTGAAGTGAGAAAGGAGGGTGAGGAATGTGAACTTAGTAGAGTAGAACCTCAGAGTTAACGAACACCAGAGTTACAAATTGACCAGTCAACCACACACCTCATTTGGAACCAGAAATATGCAATCAGGCAGCAGCAAAATACAGTACAGTACCTTGTTAAAGGTAAACTATTAAAAAAGGGGAAGTTTGGGTTTTGTTTATTTTTAATTTGACCAGGTAAGGAAACTTTCTGTGATTGTTTCATTTAAATTAAGATGGTTAAAAGCAGCATTTTTCTTCTGCATAGTAATGTTTCAAAGCTGTATTAAGTCAATATTCAGTTGTAAACTTTTGAAAGAACCACCACAACATTTTGTTCAGAGTAACGAACATTTCAGAGTTATGAACAACCTCCATTCCCGAGGTGTTCGTAACTCTTAGGTTCTACTGTAAGACATCTTGTGATATGCTGTTGGTAAGCTCCTTACACTTTCTTTGGAGTACTGTCAGTATAAATTTCCACACAAAACTGAGTTCAGTGACATACCATATTTCTAATATACAATAAAGTCCTACAAAATGTAATAGGAATTGAATCAATAGGGTTCTACACAAGTCACCCTAAAAGCCTATGTAGTTTAATAGGGAATTATATATTTTCTACAGGTTTTGTGACGATCACAGAAGAGATGTAAATTTGCTATTAAATTCAATAGAACTTGATTACTGTGTGTATCTAGTCCTCTAAGTCATGAAGATAACCTTGAGAACAGAATTTAAATAGAGGCAGAACTGTGTCCCTAAGCGCTGGCTTAAACACAAAACTTGCACCAATTGAACTAAAATGTATTACTTAAATCTAGGCCAACCCTCTATGTGGAAACCCTTAAACCAATCAGTTTACTACTGGCTTTCAGAGATTTAGAACAATCATTAGGAGCTATGGAAGCTTCTGGGTGCTGACAACTTTCAACAATCTGGCCACAGCATTTAGATGTCTACATCTGGCTGACCTCTTCTGAAGAGTCTAGTGCCCCAGAGGCTACTTTACTAATTATTTATGGTCATATTTAAATTAAAAACCTTAATTTTTAATGAAGCTGCCACAGACTTTTCTGTCTGCTGCACCAGTGTTGAAGAATCCAGGAACCTTGCTGCAGAGTTTCAATCCAGTTTATTGTGAGGTGCATGGAACCTTGATCTGAATTTTCAGAAATTTCTCCTTTGGTATATGCAATATGCAGTTACAGCCTGAGTTCAGGAAACTCCATCTGAATTCATAATCTAAGTCAAAGCAAACATGGACTTCTTATGATTGATTTTTAGCTTTTTAGGGGAGACTTGTTACACAGCATCTGAAGGGCTATCTAGATACTTCTGAAGAATGAGCTCTGAGAAAGCCAGTTGTCCAGACAGGGGTACATATGGCTGCCTTGCTATTTTAAGTGCGCTACTACCATTGCCAGAAATTTAGTTGAAACTTGTGCTGAAAGACACAAAAAAGAAAGTACTCAGAATGGTCATTGCCTACACAGAACCTCATGTATTTTCAATTCCAATAGACTGGTCCAACAAAAATGTGCAAATAAGTACATTTTAAATGGAGAGCTGCAACCTAATCTTGTAGACTTAGGGAAAGAATTATTTTTGTTTGAGCATGGGGAAGGAACAGGAAGGAAATTTAATCCCTTCCCTACCTACTAATGAGTGGCTTCCGCTGTTCAGTTAGAGGAAGGAATTCACTTCCACCTTTAGCACGTTCTTATGAATGAGATCCTTAAAAAAGGGAGGGGAGAAGGACAGAGCAAGTTGGAGTGAAATTGAACAGGGTACCCTTTCTGAAGGGCTTCTTGGATTCCTTTGTCAGTAATAATTCTAGTCCATGCAGTAAGAAAGGAGGAAGAATAATCCCCAAAAGGGAGTTTAGGAAAAATGTATACATACATAAAGTTTAAGGTAGGGCTCTCTGCCAAACTGCCATTTGCTAGATGACATGTCAGATGAAGTGGCAACAAATGTGAGTTTTGACTTTTGATGCCTCCTTCTGTGTCTGGTAGAGAATGACTTGATACTGACCCTATGGTGCTGGGAGAAAACCAGCCTCTGCTATCTGCAAAGTCAGATTTCCAACATGAGCTTGTCTGAGAAAGACCCAAGGTACCGAGATTCCTCTGACCGGAAAGCCTTAAGTTGATTTTCTTACGATAAAGACTGCACGAATCCAAGAGGCCTAGGGCAGTGGCTCTCAACCTTTCCAGACTACTGTACTCCTTTCAGGAGTCTCATTTGTCTTGTGGATCCCCATGTTTCACCTCACTTAAAAACTACTTGCTTACAAGATCAGTCATAACACAAAAGCGTCACAGCACACTATTGCTGAAAAATTGCTGACACTAATTTTACCATATAATTATAAAATAAATCAATTGGAATATAAATATTATACTTACATTTCAGTGTATAGTATATAGAGCAATATCAACAAGTCATTATCTATATGAAATTTTAGTTTGTACAGACTTCACTAGTGCTTTTTATGTAGCCAGCTGTAAAACTAGGCAAATATCTAGATGAGCTGATGTACCCCCTGGAAGACCTCTGTGTACCTGTGGTTGAGAATCACTGGCCTAGGGCACATGGACCTCTCAGTCATTATATATGCCCATACTTCATATGTATTTTCTCATTACAGGAAGTACAGAAATTGAACTTGGGGTCCATCATCATAGACCAGTTCCCTAATGAACTGGAATGAGCAACTGGGCAAAAACAAACATTTCTTTTTAAAAAAAATCAATAATAATTACAACATGAGACAAAAAACTAATTTAGACAAAGAAAGAAATGACCAAGTGAAAGAGGAAGAGGAGACTGAGGATTCCCAGTCTCTCTCAGCACTGGAGTCAAAGATATGGAATAGATTTGGTGCACGGCTCTTTAAGCAACTCTCATATTCAAATGTTCAACTACATAAAAGAACACATGAATGTTTCTACTGCTTTCTAGAAGGTGCACACACTTCTAGCACAAGTAAAGATCTGTGCTGACAATTTTTTTTTAAAACCTCTGAAAACAAAACTTACAAGACATATTCGGGAAATATACAAGAATTTCAATTTGCCAGTGAAAGACACAGAACAAACAAAATCAAATGAATGAAAAAAAGATAGATTAATAAGGCCAAAAGGGAACCACCAAGATCATCTGTTCTGAACTCCTATATAACATAGTCCATAAACATTTACTCAATAATTCCTTCAGTGAAAGAAAATCAAACTACTTATAAATATAAATGCATATGTTTATATTTAATTAGGACTATAATTAAATTCAAACAAAAAACAAAATTGCTTGAAGATTCTGAAATAAAACTAAACTGGTCTAAAATATTTGTAAGTAGTTAGTATTTCATAAGTAACTATTCCAATATACTAGTGCTGTCGACTGATCGCAGTTAACTCACATTATTACTCAAAAAAAGAATCACAATTAAAAAAATTAATGCAGATTAATCGCAGTTTTAATTGCGCTGTTAATAAAATACCAATTGAAATTTATTAAATATTTTGGATGTTTTTCTACATTTGCATATATACTGTATTCTGTGTTGTAATTGAAAACAGTGTGTATTATTTTTTATTACAAATATCTGCTCTGTAAAAATGATAAAACAAATCGCATTTTTCAATTCACCTCATACAAGTAATCTAGTGCAATTTCTTTATCGATAAAGTGCAATTTACAAATGTGGATTTTTTTTGTTACGTAACTGCACTCAAAAACAAAACAATATAAAACTTCAGAGCCTACAAGTCCACCCAGTCCTACTTCTTATTCAGCCAATTGCTAAGACAAACAAGTTTGTTTACATTTACAGGAGATAAGGCTGCCCACTTCTTATTTACAATGTCACCAGAAAGTGAGAACAGGCATTTTTGCATGGCACTTTTGTAGCTGGCATTGTAAGGTATTTACATGCTAGATATGCTAAACATTCATATGCCCCTTCATGCTTTGGCCACCATTCCAGAGGAGATGCTTCCATGCTGATGACGCTCGTTAAAAAAAAAAAAGCGTTAATTAAATTTGTGACTGAACTTCTTAGGGGAGAATTGTATGTCCCCTTATCTATTTTACCCACATTCTGCCATATATTTCATGTTATAGCAGTCTCGGATGATCACCCAGCACATGTTGTTCATTTTCAGAACGCACTCACTGCAGATTTTATAAAACGCAAAGAAGACACCAAAGTAAGATTGCTAAAAATAGCCACAGCACTCGACCTAAGGTTTAAGAACTGAAGTGCCTTCCAAATCTGAGAGGGACGAGGTGTGGAGCACGCCTTCAGAAGACTTAAAAGAGCAACACTCTGATGAGGAAACTACAGAACCCGAACCACCAAAAAAGAAAATCAACCTTCTGCTGGTGGCATCTGACTCAGATAATGAAAATGAAAACACGTCAGTCCGCACTACTTTGGATGGTTATCGAGCAGAACCCATCACCAGCATGGACGGACGCATGTCCCCGGGAATGGTGGTTGAAGCATGAAACGACGTATGAATCTTTAGCGCATCTGGCACAAAAATATCTTGCAACATCGGCTACAACAGTGCCATGAGAACACCTGTTCTCACTTTCAGGTGACATTGTAAACAAGATTATCTCCTGCATATGTAAACAAACTTGTTTGAGTGATTGGCTGAACAAGAAATAGGACTGAGTGAACTTGCAGACTCCAAAATTTTACACTGTTTTATTTTTGAATGCAGCTTTTCTTCGTACATAATTATACATTTGTAAGTTCAACTTTCATGATAAAGAGATTGCACTACAGTACTTATATTAAGTGAATTTAAAAATACTATTTCTTTTGTTTTTTTACAGTGCAAATACTTGTAATCAAAAATAAATATAAAGTGAGCATTGTACAGTTCATATTCTGTGTTGCAATTGAAATCAATATATTTGAAAATGTAGAAAACATCCAAAAATATTCAAATAAATGGTATTCTATTATTGTTTAACAGCATGATTAATCGTGATTAATTTGTTTAATCGCTTGACAGCCCTACAATATACTTTTCTTCACTTTCAAAAGACAGTCAGCATAAGCGTTAATAGTTGGCATCTTTATTGTCTAAAATATATTTAAAAAGCATCAACCTTTTCCACTATGATGAGGTCTCCAACTTGTATGTCTGAACTCTTAACTTGCACTTTACCTTAAAAAAAAGGAGAAGTTTAATCAACTTAAGAAAATATCAGCAAAATCACACGAACACAAATTGTACTTCAAGAGAATATTACTGTTTTGGGAAAACAATGTTATGAAGAACATAAAACTGATCTTTAAAGGTGTATTCAAAATTAAGTAGTTTTAAACTGTCAGACTGTCACCAAATTATTTATCCTAATAATATATTCAAAAATTCATGCTGTTGTATTTATCAGACTAATATAACCAGGTGTTACAAGAATAAAAAGCTGTGGAAGATGCTTGGGTATGATCTACTGCACTAACATTAGGGCTGAAAAAGCACATGGAGTTTTTCAACTCATCTAGTACAAACCAGTTCTGGTCCTGACCAAGTCAGAAGTAATTACCTGTATTGCTGCAGAGTGCCCTAACTGAAATGAGCTGCTCATCAAAGGCCAGTTACAAGTGGGCAGCTTTATACAATCACTAAAGTCATTGTTGCAATTGGCTGTGACTGACACTAATGCTGGCAGTCACAGTGGAGCAGATACACCAAGCTTTCAATGGTATAAACAATTTATTACTCTCTCATTTCAAAAGAAATACTTCTAGATCAGGAAGTTGGCAAAATAGCTCTCTATCTTTTATCTGTCTGAAGTTAGAGGACTTCACTCTCCAGAGCCTTCAGTCCAGTAACTGCTATGAATGCTAAATTAATATTTTAAAGAAAAACTCAACATTTATGTAATAATTTAAATCTTTAGAGTACTTTACAAACATTAACCAATAAATCCTCACACCAAGGTAGGTAAGTTTCATTAGCACCATTTGATGGGTGCATAGAAAAGGCAGAGAGATTAAGTGACTTGCCCAAGGCCACAAAATGAATCATTGGTGGGCCTGAATTAAGAGTTTAGGAGTTCCTGTATCCCAGCCCTGTGCTCAAACCACCAGATAATGTTGCTTTCCCGAAGGACCAAAAACACACAGACATACCTTGAAAATAGAAAGACTAATGCATCAAGTATTTATACCCTCTTACAAGAAAGAACTTCAACAGATATCAAGTTTTGCAACCCCTAACTAAGCAGAGAATTTTTTATTTTATATATAATATACATAAATAAAAGCTCAAGAATTGAAATACACAGCTAGACAACTGCAAACTTCTGTTTTCCCCTCAAATTTGATAGATTGAACTGGTATCATGTAGCTTACAATCAGATACTGATAATTATCGCCATTGCTCACATGTATTAAAAATAAAACCTTTTGGGGAATGAACACAAAGTGAAATTCTTGCACTATAACAAAAAAAACTAGAAAAGAGTAATAAAACATGAATTTATTAAAACAGTACATTAGCAGTTTAAAATATTAACTAAGGAACAGAAATATTATGGAAAGTAGGTTATTAATGCATGCAAGTTGTTTCATCTATCAGTGTGTAATTAAACAAAACGGAAAGGAAAACCAAATTGCAATCCAGAGAGCCAATTCTGCAAATCTTTATTTACCTGTGAAATCCCCTTATGTGAATTCAATGTAATTGCTCATGTGAGTAAGCAAAGATTTGCAAGACTGACATCAGCAATAAATATGTTTTGAGCAATTTTTGAAAACAAGTATTTTTAACTCTAAACATATAAATTGGTGATGGCTTAAAATTTGGGTGTCAGTCTAATTAAAAATAAATGAGCATAGCTCACTGAGTTATCATCCTTGAATACACTTTTCACAGCATCAGGATTTCTAAAACATGGAAACATCTGAAAAGAGAATTAAGAATTTTGTTTGAACTGAGCATATCCCTCTTCAAGAATGCCAGTCTTCATTACTGACTGATAAGAATCTTTTACGTATGTTTCCATTCCTGATTGCTATCAAACACCCCTCACCCTTATTTTTTTTTTAAATCACATCTTCATGCCGACCCTTAGAACCAGGGCTTTGGAGCTGTGCTCCGGCTCCGCTCCAGCTCCAGGCAAAAATCTGTGCAGCTCCACCGCTCTGGAGCTGCTCCACGCTCCAGATCCGGGCTCCGCTCCAAAGCCCTGCTTAGAACTCTACCACATCTTCAACAGTTGAAGGAAAAAAGTATCCCCTGACAGAGCAGATGATTGAAATAATTAATGCTTCATGCCTGCAGTTTTTCTGAGATGTCCAGCAGGAATTTCAAGACAACAGTGAATGTTTTCTGTGTAATAATTTTAGTCTGAATCAAGTCTACTAGCAGCACTAAGATCAACCACTAACATAATATTTTGACTATGCATCAATATGGTAAAACGCTACTACTTTGCACTAGCCAGTGAAGACCCTTTACAGATTACTGAATATTGACAATTAGTAAGTAACAATTAAAAGAATCAACAAAGTGGACCATAACATATACTTAACTAATTTATGCTAACAAGTTTCTAACACTATTAAAATATATCACAGTAAATATGCAATTTTGTGGAAGTAATTAATTCTTAGTAATGTGACCTTAGAATCTTTGAATGTGAAAATGGCCACGTTTTTGTATGAAATATCAAGATTTGGGTCAGTGACATGCAGACTATTAATGAAAGCTAATTCAGTAATTGTTAAACAGATGTGTTCTCATCTGTTGAAACAGTCCAAAATATCCTTCAATTGTTTGTTCTATTTTGCATTAATGTATTTTTTTAAGTCAAATTAGGGCTCCCAAAACTTAACAAGTTTAGGTTCAGTAACATTAAGGGATATCTTAGGAAGCTGTACTTATTTTCAAGACTTCAAATTCACTTTCTATTTTTTAGTCACAGCAAATCTCTTGTTTTAGTTGGTTCCCACACTTTTTCCATCTACATTGCAGCCCTTTATTTTCTTCAAATTTTACAGCATATATATCCTAGTGTGTGAAAAAATCCAGTTGTAATAACTAATTAATACAATGTGACAGATATGGGAGTTGTAGCCTTAGACCTATGCCCTATATTCTGTCATTTAAGGCCCAAAGCATCCAGGGACACCAATCATATTGCCACTAATAGCACTCTTATTCAGTTTAAGGCTTTGAATTTGCCCTCTGTGGAATTCCCTCAGCCCCTCCCCCCCCCCCAAAAAAAATCATGTTCTAGTGGTAGCTACATAAAGGATCAAAGGCCATTAAGTCTCACAAATAAGGAAAAGGAAAAGATGCAAAATCATCACAGTCTGTTATCATCACAGGGGTTATCTTCGGCAAGCAAGAAGTAACTAAGGTTGGCTGTAGGTATGTAGGATAGAACTTTCATATCATTTCACAGAGTCCTAACAAATCCTGGAAACTTTACTGTTCATGAGTTACCTAGACCATCACTTCAAGTTTAAAGGTAATATTAACATAGTAAGTCATTAATATTAAACAGTAGTGCATTTTGTGGAATGTCTTATTATACATTTATAATTTTATATTTCATGGTCATAGTTGAAGAAAGCATGCTTAAATTTTGGTCTGTAGATCACAGATTATTATTTCTTCAAAATGAATTGGAAGACAGATAGGACATAGCAATGTCCTGTTAAAAGACATCAGTAGAACATGGCTCAGTAATACAAAAAGTAGTTTAAAAACTTGAAACATCTACAAAGAATACTTTCCTTAGTCTATCAGAAGGAAGAGTCATTATATACCATTTCAGAGAACATTAAAATAATGCAATATTACATCTTTAGTGAAGGCACATTTAGAGAAAAAACATGTTATTCACTGCATAAATTATTTTTGCAAACTATTTTTCCCTCTAAAAACATCTCACTAGCTAAAACATTCTTTACCATCTGTGTAATTACCAATAAAAAGTCCAAAGCTGTCAGAAGTGGCTGCGCATCTAGACTTTATAGTCCACCAAGGCGCAAGCCTTTCGCCTAAAGCGATATGCAGAATTGCGCAGAACTAGAACGCAGAAATAAGTGTCTATAGTAATTCATTATACTCTGAAGATAAAGACTTTTGAAGTGAATTGCAATGATTTGAAAACACTAATAAATATTTCATATGTGCTAACAAGTATTTCCTACTAAAGACCCTAAAAGCAAGGTAAACAAAATATGCAGTTGGTGTAATAAAAAGGACACCATTCACCTTTTTATGGCACACGTTCTCTAATACATAAATATTATGCTGATAAAATAGTAACTTTTCTATGAAGATAGAATTTGCCAATAATATGACATGTGATTATATGATTTCTCATGCATTGTACTCTACTTTAAGGACTACCCCTTTCTGAGCTGGTCATAGCCCCTGCCCCTAACCACTCGTATAACAACTCTTGAATGGAAAGTGTTAATGAGTGCAGTGTTTGAAAATTTTACCAGACACCTACTAACCTAAGTACTCAACCTACTAATCAGAGTATATATGAAAAAAAAAAAAATGGGGAGATGGGGAAAAGGTTAAAAGCAAGTACCATTCAAAGCCCATGGACAGGATGCTGGTATTTCTACTAGCATGCTGTCACTGGGACTTTCTTTCAGGCTCTATCTTTCATATGGAGCCCATGGTTAGTATGTGTAACCAGTTTAGAGGTACAGGGAGAAGGAACTTCCTATATTTTCTCCCCAGTCTACTGCCTCTTTTCTGATGCAATGGGAGAATAGGGCCTGACTACACTTACTCACCCAATCTTCTGACTGCTACAAACGAGGAAGGAAAAAGAGACACAGTTACTCTATCTCCTCCAGACTGATTTTAGAGTCTTCCCGCGCATAAGTAATTCCAGTGATTGCCTCGGCTGCCATTCATAGCTTTCCCAAGCAGCAGGATGAAATTAACATTATTCTTGACAATGCAAACTGTGTCCCAAGGGTTCTGAATAGTAGAAATGAAGCTGACTACCAACATGAGGGCTTTCTGTTTGCAGATTCAGGAAGGTATCACTTGATCAATTCACATGTGACAGGTTCTGTTTAACTTCACAAAGACCAGATTTCTTTTTTAAGTTAAGAGTTTAAGTTTGGTAGAAATGGAAGGCTTTCGTCACCTTTTTCACTCATCCCAGGCTAGTGGGTTTTCAAGTCAGATAAATGTGGATCTATGCAAGATATTATGAATTAGAATTAAGAATTTCCACTGAGATGAAAAACCAATTTCTGAAGTTAACCAGAAAGAAAAACAAAGCAGTGATGTACATCCACAGCGCAATGATCATATACGTCTGTTAAAGTTTTCTATTTTCTAGTCAACAAAATAACTAGTACCACTTTTAGGAAAGTGGAGAAAATTCCAGAATTATGTAGCTTACTGCTACATAATAAAAAATACCAATTGAAATATATTAACATTTCATCTCTCTAAAGATGTAAACATTGCTACATAGATCTTAATTCTTAAAATTACAGTGTTAATGAGATGCTTCAGTATGACAAAACATTCAGGCTCCGTAAGGAAACCTCAATATTTGTTAGGTACTATGTTTATATTTATAGTACACTCAAATATAATTGCAACTTGGAAAATTATTTCAAAAAGGTTAGAAAAAATATGAAATTGTTCCTATTTTAAGCAACTGAATACATATAAAAACAGTCCACAGAGAAACACATGCCACAAAACAGAGCAGTGACATTGCACCAGACAAGATGAAAAGCCTGAACATCCTGGTTTACAGAAAGAGCATGACCTGACGGGGAAGTAAAAGAGAATATTTTGTTGCAAGACAGTTGTAAGACAATAATTGTTGCTAAGACTAATCTACACTAGAAGTGCTGCTGTAGCACGTCTGGTGAAGATGCCCTATGCCGATGGGAGAGAGTTCTCCCATCAGCATAATAAAACCACTTTCATGAGAGGCGGTAGCTATGTCAGCGGGAGAAGCTCTCCCACCGACATAGTGCTGTCCACACCGGCGCTTACTTCAGTGTAACTTAGTCGCTTAGGGAGGTGGCTTATTCACACCTCTGAGCAACATAAGTTACATTGACATAAGTGGTAGTGTGTACAAGCTCTTAGAAAGTTAACCAAGCACCCCAGTATCTAGCTTAGGGAACTGATAGTACTAATTGACCTACAGCTAGCTACTTGTTGCTGAAGGTGATTTTTCATTTAAAAAGGAATGAGCAAGATTATGTGTCAACCAGTAGGGAGTGGAGGAACAGGAGGATGGCTCCTGCATCTGTCTGTGCAACTGAAGTGACACTGGCTTCAGGGACACATATAAGGAAAATCCCATCAGCATAATAAAACCACTTCCATGAGAGGCGATAGCTATGTCAGTGGGAGAAGCTGCTTGAAACGTAATGAGCAGAACCAAGCTTGTCAGTCACTTGCAGGGTGGGAGTGACCTAGCCCTTGTTCCTTTTAATTAGACTACAACTATCAAAGTTTTCTATTATCTAAAACACAAAAATAACTAATAGCACTTCTAATCAATGGGAGAAAATTCCTAGCTATTGTAGCCCTGGCATACTACGCCTAATAAGTTATTTAGCACTTTCCAAGAAGTGATTATTCGGTCCATAGGCGCCCCACCAATTTTCCTCTGGAGTATTTCAATGACAACAGAAGCTGCTTTGCTCACGCACTGCTCTACAGGTATGGAGCTACGTGTGCCAAGAAAAACCAAACAAAACACACTATGTCCCATTGCCTGGGATGAGACGTAAAGGGTATCTAAGGCCTGGTCTACAGTATGTGGTTATTTCAGAATTAGCCAAATTAATTCGAAATAAAACTGAAACCATCCACACGACCAAACCGTTTTTTTCAATTTAAAGGGCTCTTTAATCCGATTTCTGTACTCCACCTCAGCAAGTGGAGTAGCACTAAAATCGAGATCTCAGTTACAGGTACTGTGGACGCAATTCGATGTTATTGGCCTCCGGGAGCTATCCCAGAATGCTCCCTTGTGACTGCTCTGGACAACACTCTCATCTCTGATGCACTAGCCAGGTAGGCAGTAAAAGCCCCGGGAACTTTTGAATTTCATTTCCTGTTTGGTCACCATCAGCACAGGCGACCATGCAGAGTCCACCATCACAAGAGACCACGCAGTCCTGTATTCACAGACGAGCTCCAGCATGGTCCGAATGGGAGGTACTGGATTTCATCGCATGTTGGGGGAGACGAATCTGTTATGGCAGAACTACATTCCAAAAAAAGAAACGCAAATACGTACGCTAAAGTCTCCAGGGCCATGATGGAAAGAGGCTACTCCAGAGACACAGAGCAGTGTCGTACAAAAATCAAGGAGCTCAGGCAAGCATACCAAAAAGCCAGGGAGGCAAACAGGTGCTCTGGGTCACAACCCCATACATGCAGCTTCTACCATGAGCTGCATGCAATTATGGGGGGTGATGCCACCACTACCTCACCACTGTCCGTGCACACCTGCAAGGGGGGAGTTGCACGGAACGAGGATGAGTTATTGGAGGACAAAGAGGAGGACAGTGCACAGGCGGCAAGTGGGGAATCAGTTTTCTCCCCTAGCCAGGAACTAGTCTTAATGCTGGAGCCAACAGCCTCCCACAACTACAAAGGCGGGCTCCCGGACCATGACCCTGGAGAAGGCACTTCTGGTGAGAGAGCCTGATCAGAGCGACGTGGTGGGGGGTGGGGGGAACCCAGCCGTGCTGGGCTGTTCGCGTTTAGTATAAAGGGCTCATCCCTGCTCAGAGCCTCATAGGAGTCATGTGGTAGGTGGGGGGGGGGGGGAGGGAATTGTTGTATGTAGCTATCATCCCAGAGAGCCTGCAGGCCTCCTTTTATATGGCAAACCCACCAGGCATTGCTTGCTATGGGAAAGGGGGCCTGGCTGTTTGAAAACACTGAAATGAATGCAGAAGAAGCAGAACCCCACGTGCCCCTAGGGCTTACCATGGCTGACTGCAAACTGAATTCTGTTGCCCGGCCGTGTGTGATGGCTTACTCACACCAAAGTGGCAGGCACTTCAGTATAAGAGGCAAAATGCGACCTTGTACAAAAAGAACATGTGCTGTGTACTATGAATTGCCTGTTTCACTGAGAAAGAGTGTCCCCCTTTGTTCTCTAAAATGTCACTTAAAATACTACCCTCCCTTTTTCTCCTCCCGCAGGTGCAAATGTTTCAATGTGGCCCCTATCTACTCCATCTGAAAGGCTGGTCAAGATTAGAAGGTGGAAAAAATGAACTCGGGACGACATGTTTACCAAGTTCATACAGTCCTCCCGCACTGATAGGGCCCAGCTGAAAGTGTGAAGGCAAACAATTGCAGAGTCCCGTAAAGCGTTAAATGAACATGAAGAGAGGAGGGACGCATGCGATGAGAGCAGGCAGGATGCTATGGGCAAGCTCATGGGGGAGCAAACTGACATGCTCCGCTGTATGGTGGATCTAATGCGGGAAAGGTAGCAAGACCACAGACTGCCACTGCACCCCTGTATAACCGCCCTCCCTCCTCCCCAAGTTCCATAGCCTCCTCACCCGGATGCCCAAGAACACGAGGGTGGGGGGGGGAGGAGGGAAGGCTACAGGAACCCACACACTCAAACCCAGATGATTGCACAAGCAGCAGAAAGCTGGCATATCCGAAATTTTGATTTGGTTTCTGGACTTGTCCTTCCCTCCTCCTCCACACTCCCCCCCCCAGTCTACCTTCTGATTTCTCTCAATGCGTTGTGCAACAAATAATAAAGAACGGTTTTTAAACAATTGTGACTTTATTTCCTTTCATATATATATAGGGGGCGGGTAACTTCAAGAGAAACAAACAACTGCCACACCGTACCCTGGCCAGTCATGAAACTGGTTTTCAAAGCTTCTCTGATGTGCAGCACGCCCTGCTGCACTCTTCTAATCGCCATTGTCTGGCTGTGCAAAATTGGCCACCAGGCGAGTTGCCTCAACCTCCTACCCCACCATAAATGTCTTCCCCTTACTCTCACAGATATTGTGGAGCACACAATAAGCAGCAATTACAATTGGAATACTGGTTGTGCTGAGATCTAAACGAGTCAATAAACTGCACCAGCGCGCTTTCAAAGATCCAAAAGCACATTCTACCAACATCCTGCACTTGCTCAGCCTATAGTTGAACTTACTTACTACCTTACTAATGTCCAGGGTGCCTGTGTACGGCTTCACGAGCCATGGCATTAAGGGGTAGGCTGAGTCCCTGAGGATAACTATAGGCATTTCAACATCCCCAACAATAATGTTCTGGTCTGGGAAGTCCCTTCCTGCAGCTGTTCAAACAGACCAGAGTTCCTGAAGATGCGAGCGTCATGCACTTTTCCCAGCCATCCCACGTTGAGGTGGGTGAAATGTCCCTTGTGATCCACCAGTGCTTGCAGCACCATGGAAAAGTACCCCTTGCGGTTTACGTACTGGCCGCCCTGGTGTTTCGGAGCTAAGATAGGGATATGCGTTCCATCTATTGCCCCGCCGCAGTTAGGGAACCGCAGCGCATTAAAGCCATCCACAATGGCACATTTCCCAAAGTCACTACCCTTGATAGCAGCTGGTCAATGATTGCATTGGCTACTTGCAGCACAGCAGCCCCCACAGTAGATTTGCCCACTCCAAACTGATTCCCAACTGACCGGTCGCTGTTGGGCGTTGCAAGCTTCCACGGGGCTATGGCCACTCGCTTCTCAACTGTGAGGGCTGCTCTCATTTTGGCTTCAGCGCAGGGGACAGCAAGTCACAAAGTTCTATGAAAGTGGCCCTACGCATAGGAAAGTTTCACAGCCACTGGGAATCATCCCATACCTGCAACGCTATGCAGTCCCACCAGTCTGTGTTTGTTTCCCGGGCCCAGAATCGGCGTTCCATGGCACGAACCTGGCCCAATGCCACCATGATCTCCCAATTGCCACATGCCATGCTTCTAGGAATGTCTGTTCCATGTCCTCATCAGTATAGTAATCGCACAGTCATTGCTTCCTCGCATGGTTTTGCAGGTACTGCACACACTGCTGGATAATGCGTGAGGTATTTACAATGGTCAAAACTGCAGTGGAGATCTGAGCAGGCTCCATGCTTGCCGCGCTATGGCGCCTGCATGGGTAATCCTGGAAAAAGGGCACGAAATGTAGGAGAGCAGAATGGCAGGGGAAGAGGTGCTGTTCGGTTCACGATAGCCAAAAAAAGGTGGGAAATGGTTGTCTTCTGTGGCTTTCACGGAGGCGGGAGCCCAGGACAGACAACATGGAGAAACTCGGTAGTGCGGCAAGAGTGGGAGAGCAGAGTTGGCAGCAGAAGCTGTGCTGCTCGGTTCACGATGGCAGAGCAGAGTTGGCAACGGAAGCAGTTGATGAGGAAGAGAAAGAGTAGGTATTATAGAGATTACATAGAAAGATGAGAGGACATTCGATGCTAGCCTTGGTACTGTGGATGCACTCTGCTGAATTCACGCGCTTTAGTGGGGACACACAAGACCGAATGTATAAAATCGCTTCCAAAAATTCAAATAGAATAATTTTGAAATAATTTTGTACTGTAGACGTACCCTAAGAGGTGTTAGATATAAATGGTGCCTGCTAGGATGCAGCCCAGCAATGAGAATCAAAACACAACACAAACTAGAAGTCTGAAGTACAAGCCTTTCCAGGCTACTACAGCCCTGGCAGAAAACATGGAGATTACTTAAACATTTAACCCCAAGATTACTTCAAAGTTTGCCCTCAATAATGAGACTGCCATGGTGCCCACTGTGGAATCCACTGGTGAGAATTCTATTTCTATGGGAATGGCTGTGACCTTTACCCAGGAAAACACGACTGTATTTTCTTTCTGTAAGTTAACAAAGTCAGATTAGGACATTTTATAGACTGTTTTAGCAAGTCTTTCCAGACACTTGGTTTTTGCAGGAATTTCCTATTTGGGTCTAATGGCATCCTCGAGAGATTTAGCATGCAAGGGGACCCTGCATTCTCATTTGGATCCTGAAGGGAAGAAATTCATAGAAGCCTCTTCCCTTTTCTTTACACTCATTTCCCCTTCTCCTTTTTTGCAGGACTGTCCAAGGGAAGAACTAATCCCACAACTCTTCTGAGAATTATCTCAAATATTCTAGAGCAAAGAGTTTGCCTTAAGTCTATTCTTTCTGGACCATGGCTTCTGACTAAAACAGATGGCCATCCTCTAAGAAGAAGAAAAGAAGTTTTCCAGATTTTTCCTCAATGTTTTGATATTCCATGCTTCACAGCTTTAGGCTCATGATACTAGAGAGTGGGGAGACAGCTTAGAAAGGAAAGTGGAACTATAAAACTCCTGAGAGAAGATGCAGTACAGAGAGGTTAAATGTGTTTTGCGCCTTTTCTAGCTGGATTATTATGCTTTGCTTTTGACAGCTCTTCCAATTAAAGGGAAAGAGAAGAGGCATCTCTGAACACAAGGACATAAGAATGGCCCTAATGGGCCAGACCAATGGTACTTCCTTTTATTTTAAACTTACTGCCTATTAATTTCAATGACCCCTTCTTCATTTGTTTTGGGAAGGGGTAAATATCACTTCCTTGTTCACTTTCCCCACACCATTCATGATTGTACAGACCTCTATAATATCCTCCCTCTTAGTTGTTTCTTTTCTAAACTGAACAGTCCCAGTCATTTTAATCTCTCATCAAACAGAAGCTATTCCATATCCCTAATTATTGTTTTGCCCTTTTCTGTACTTTTTCCAACTCTACATTTTCTGAGATGGGTGATAAGAACTGCATGCAGCATTCAACGTGTGAGTGTACCATGGATTTATGTGATATTATGGCATTATGATATTTTCTATCTTATTATCTATCCCTTTCCTAATGGTTCATAACATTGTTAACCTTTTTGACTGCCACTACACATTGAGCAGATGTTTGCAGAGAGTTATCCATGGTGACTCCAGAGTTATCCATGGTGACTCTTTCTTGAACAGTGACAGCTAATTTAGAACTCATCATTTTGTATGTATAGTTGAGATTATGTTTTCTAATGTGCACTACTTTGTATTTATCAACACTGAATTTCATCTGCCAACATTCATCTGCCTTTATGCACTTCATCTGAGCTGACTGCTCTGAGGCAAGACATCCCTGCGCCAATCTAGCAAAAAGTGGTCTTGTAAGATACGTAGTTTCTTTAGCCTCAGAATATGGACCTAGTGTCTGATCACAGGAAGTGTAGGGCTCCATCTACACATTCCATAATATGGGAAGAAGAAAGGCAAATTTTTCCTTTCTACTTTCTCTATTTTTGCCCATCAAGAAGTGTTGAAGGGGGAGTAGTTGTTGCAGTGCCTAACTGAAAGAAAAGGTGTAAAAAAAGCCCACAGATAAACCTGAAGCCTGGCTGCACAGCTCTGAAAGGACTTGATCACTTTTACATGCATCAGTTTTTGCTCTGCAGCAAATACATCTGGAAAAGCTTCCCTTAAACTGAAGAGGGTGAACAAAACTGATGGGATCTTCAGTGCCTGGGCCACTCCCATTCTCCTAGAGACTGACAGGTCTGGTCATTCCACTCTTAAGCCATGGCAGTCTGAAGACCTATTAAGGATCTGTAGCCCTTTCTATCTAGAAGACAAATTACCTTTATTGACTAGGACTTTGTTTTCGTAACAGACTAGGACAAGAAAATGAAAAATGTAGAAACCAGTTTAAGACATTCAAAAAACAGGCTAAGAAAGTAAACAAGAGACACCTGAGAAGATGAGTTCATGTGAAGGATATGGAAGACAAATGCATATTTGGCTCACCTATCTAAGAAAATCCAAGAATCTACTGATATTTAATCTCCTGAAACAAAGGAAGTGACAGAGAAGACCAATCTTAAATAGCACTTTTTATCAGCTCCGGATTCTCCTTATCCTATATATAACTAATAGCTAAGGCTTTTTTCTGGAACAGGCAGCCTAGTACATAGCAGTGAGTACCACTGACACTGAGAACTCTGATTCAAGACATTTTCTGATTAAAAACAAAAGCTCCAAAACATCAGCAAGTCTTAATGGGAGACCAGCATCCTGTAAAGTTGACATTTCTTATGCAAACAACTACAGTCAGGTCATAAGTTGACATTTCTTGGCTTTTTACTTGTCAGTTCACACTACCCAAGGGATAAGTCTTTACATAAATATCCCCCAGAGGTACTGAAAACAAAGTGTTTGACTATGACAATACTGCATATAGAGAGGCATTCATAAGTAATTCGCCCCGCAGTAGCCTCTTTTTTTGGTACATGTACTCTAAGCCCAAGAGTAAATTGCACAGCAACACAACACTATTGCACAACACTATAACAACAACTGGATCAGCTAAAAGTGATTTTAAGAAAGAGAAATCAAGGAGAAGGGAGGATTGTTAGAGGTCAATGGAATGGATTCAGAATTCATCAACTCCCACTTTTCCTATCGACTTATACGTCACTGGGCAATCTGCTTAACCTCTCTTTACCTCAGTCTTCACATATCTGAAATGAGAGCAATACCACCTACCTCAGAGGGGAGGTCTGAAGTTTACATGCTTGTAGAGCAATTTGAAATTGTTGTATAGATGATGCTATATAAATGGAGCATATTTTTAAAGTGCAGTTCTACTAAAAAAAGTTACTGTCTAAAAATGTCATCAATTTTCATATTTTATTGGGTCTTACGATCAGGTGTGCACAATTAAAAAATATTTTATTTTCAAAATAAGCTTTGCAAATTTAACCTAGAATAAGAAACTGAATTTCTTCATTCTCATGAATCATTGCTGCTAATAAAAATTCTCCAGGCCAAATCCTAAATTATACCTATGCTAATTATGTTTACAGGTGTAAGTATCTAATGTAATCGTTGATTTTGTCATTATCCACAAAAATACTCTTTTTCAATCCTGCTATGCTCTTCACCTCAGTTGTTGCTTCTGGCAACGAATTCCACAGATTTTGTGGGTTTTCTAAAAGTATTTTCTTTTGCCAGTCTTAAATTTCTTGTCTTTCAATATAATTGAATGTCCCCGTTATTACTGTCTTATTGGAGAGGGTAAAAAGGATTTACCTGCCCTATTCTCTTATTTATTTTATATACCTCTATCATGTGCCCCTGTATTATAGTCTCCTTTCTAATCTAAACTCCCCATATCTTTTCAATCTCATTTCACAAAGCAGTTTTTCCATGCCTCTAATCATTTTCTTAGCTCAGTAGTTGCACCATAGTTAAGGTTGTGATACACAGTTCAGTTTTAACATGAGCTTTTAATCTTTATTTTGTAACTATCTAATTGAAATAAAAAACAAAACAGAATAATAGTCATTAGTCACTAACCTATTCTGTAACTGTTTTTCTTCAAGATGTGTTGCACATGTCCATTCCACTATAGGTTTGTGCACACCCAGTGCACTAGAAACAGAGATTTTTCCCTTAGCAGTACCTGTCGGGGCAGCACATGTGCCCTTAGCACTCTCCTACTGCTGTTCAATTATATAAAGGACAGCACTGTCCCCAATCCTCTTCCGTTCCTTCTTACCTGATAGAGATTCTGATATAAAGGGGAAGGAGCATGACACATGGAATGGGCATGGGCGACACATCTAAAAGAACAACAGTTACAGAATGGATTAATAACCATTTTTTCTTGTTTGAGGGATTGCATGTATTCATTACACTTCAGGTGACTCACAAGCAATTCAATCCGGCAGAGGGTTTCAGAGTCTACCTGAACAACGACTGTAGAACTACTTGTCCAAATTTTGCATCCCCTCTGATACAGCACAGTGACTTGTAAAAGTATGCACTAATGACCACGTTGCAGATTTACAAATGTCCCTGAGAAATACCTCAGTCAGGAAAGCTGTGGAAGCTGCCTGGGCTCTTGTGGAGTTTACAACCACCCTGCTTGGTGGAGGTACTTTTGCAATGTCACATCACAGACTTATGCAGGAAGAAATCCAGGATGAAATCTTTTGCGTAGAGACCAGAAGGCCTTTTATCCTGTCTGCAACTGAAATACACACCTGAGATGATCTAAATGATCCTGTTCTATCCAAGTAAAAAGACAGTGCTCTTCTGACATCAAGATCTGAAGTCTTTCTTCATCCTTATGAGAATTGGGTTTAAGGACAGCATGTCAGTAAGTATACTGCTTTATTGAGGTGGAACGCAGAGACCTTAGTACGGAACATCTAGGATGATATAATATACCTTGTCCTTATAGAGCACTGTGTAAGGAAGGTCCATGACCAATGGTGGGTGAAATGCAGAGATAGATGCCAGGTGAACTCTAAATGAACTAGTTTTCCCCCAGGTCAGAGACCCTGTGGGTTGGGGGATGGGTTTTTTGTTTTTTTTTGCCTTCCTCTTCAGCATGGGGCACAAATCATTTGCTGGTTTAAACTAGAGTAAATAGTGGATTCTCTGTAACTTGAAGTCTGTAAATCATGATTTGAGGACTTCAGTAATGCAGCCAGAGATTATGGGTCTATTATAGGAGGAGATGAGTGAGGTTCTGTGGCCTGCAATACTCAATAGGCTGCCTGTAGGCCAAATGAGGCCCACCAAGGCTTCCTGTGTGGCCTGCAAGTTCACCTTAAAAAATGTTTATAATTAAATTCACGAACCGAGATGCGCTGCCTATCATTTGCCTATGACTTCTTCAATAAGTAACTTAGTGACAGTACTTAATTTGTAATGAAAGAGGTGCTGTGGCACTGTCCTGGCATAAGTTAAGCACTGGCTGGGTGGCCGGAGAGCAGCAGCTGCTGGCCAGGCACCCAGCTCTGAAGGTAGTGCCATCACCAGCAGTAGTGCAGAAGTAGTAAGCATGGCAACACACCATACCATGCCACCCTTCCTTCTGCCCTGCTGCTGGCGGCGGTGCTGCCTTTAGAGCTGGGCAGCCAGAGAGCAGTGGCTGAACTGGCCAGGAGCTGAGAGGTGCAGGGGCTATGAACTGTCATGCCTAGGAAGTGCCAGGTCTCAGCCCCGGCAAGCCCCAGCACAAATTAAGCACTGCTTACTGGATCTTGAGTTCTCGCGATAGCACTGGCTATGCTTGAGCTAGGACGCTACCTGTTTTTTCCATAAGTGATGGAAATGGAATAAAAAAGGAATGCAAGTGGGAGTAAATGTTGCAAAGTCGACAATGAAAGCCGAGCCTTTTAACCCAAACCGGACAGTGGATTTTTTTAGTATTATGCCACCTCATTTAAATGCAAAAGCTTTGTATTTAATATGCCAAATCACTGCACCCATCTATAAAGTCATCAACATGAGGCGCCACTCTGAATCAATGCACAGTAACTTCAAAGCGGCCCATCCTCCTGGCAATGTTGGAAAATGTGATGAAATTAAAAATCTGAAGTTTTTGTATCACACTTAAAACGTCATTCTCAGAACATCAGCGACTATAAAGGAAAAGCAATAATTGCTTTTCTTCGGATAATGCTAATACTAGCTAAAAAGAAAAAGCCTTTCCTGGATGCTGAGCTTCTGAAGGAGTGCACCTTGGAAATGCTGGAGGAGCTTTTTGTCAGAGATAAAAACAAAGATGACATTGTGAACCATTTGAAGCAAGTTCCCTTGTCTGATTCCACAGTAGTGAGAAGACTGGAGGTAATTGTCAGCACTGCTTTCTGATTTAAAAAATGCCAAATGCATATCTCTTGCAGTGGACAAATCAAGTGATTTAAGTGACACTGCCCATCTATCGCTGTTTGTTAGATTTTATGACAGTGAAATTTTTAAGGAAGAATTTTAGTGCTTAATACTACTAGAAACCTACACTACAGGAGAGATTTTTTTGAAAAGGTAAAAGGCTTTTTTGAAAAAAATGGTTTTGATCTGCAGCAAGTAAACTTGCTTGTTACAGACTGAGGTCTCTCCATGACAGGGAAAGAGCAGGGCTTTGCTTCACATTTGGCAGTGATACACCCTTCATTAAATACACTGCACTGCATCATTCACCAGACTGTCCTGTGTGGTAAGTTGTCTGAGGACTTGAAAAAAAACAATGGGCATTGTGATGAGATTAGTGAATTACACATGCTCGACTTCTAGCTTGCAACATTGTCTTTTTAAACCTCTTTTACAAGACATTTCAGCCAAATACAGTGACCTGTTGCAGCACAACAACATTTGCTGGTTAAGCAGGGGGCGCTTGCTACAAAGGTTTTGTGCACTTAAAGAAATAATCAAATTTCTTTCACACCACAACAACAAGGCCTACGAGTTCCTGGGATTTACAAATGATGTCCCCTCTATGTCACAGGTAGCTTTTCTGTGTGACAAGCTTTAATTCCCTCAACTTGCAGCTCCAAAGCCATGCAAGCAATATCAGGGATCTGTTTGAAAAAGTGTGTGTCTTTCAAAGGCATCTTGAAATCTTTCAGGCAGTCTTAACAGGAAAGATGTTGCACATTTCCACATTGCATGTCATTGTGACAGATGCAACTTCAATGAAAATGATGCAAGAATTCCTAAACAATCTGATCGAAAATTTTAAAATGCAATTTGAGAATTTTAAAATTTCAGACGATTTGCTTCTATTTGTTCGTGATTCATTTCTTGTTTTTGCCGACAGACCTTGTCCTTCTGAAGCAAGGAACATTCTTGATTCAATTGATGAAGGTGCCTTTCGATTAGAAATGTTAAGGCTTCACAGCTCAGATATCTTGAAGGCAAAATTCAGAGAAGTAGAACTTTGTGATATCTGGATTCAATATCCTGACCAGTTTCAGAATAGCCAGAATCTAGCCATTTATCTTTAACAATGTTCAGATCAAAGTACCTTGGAGAATCTGGATTTTCTACCATGAACATTATAAAAAACAACATAGCAATCACCTGACAGATGAGCATCTTCACCAGTTCATGCATCCTGACTGCCTAAAAACCACTCTTCACAAAGCTTGCCAGAGATTGTCAATGTCACACCTCCCATTAGAGATTGCCACAAACGCAGGTAATAATACTGATTTATAAACTGCTTTAAGTACTAGTGTGTCTAACTTTTATGTTAGAATCAAGGTCTTTATTGGCAGCTGAAGTCGTGTATTTTTAATTTTATTTTTTTATTTTGTCAGCCTTCTATGCAAATGGCTTGTCTATCATAAAATTCTCAAATCAGCCTGCAATAGATCTAATTGAGTATCACTGGACTAGATGATCACAAAGGTCCCTTCTGGCCTTAAAGTCTATGAATCTATATCTTAATACTTTATGTTCTGGTTTACTAAAGAATATCACATGAGGTCTTAAATTAAAGCCAGGGTCACACTGGTTATTCACATCATTGCAAAATGATACTATATATGCTGAAAATATGTTCTTGGATTCTGTATCACAGCAGAGGTGGCAAAACAGGTTTTCTGTCAGACAAGGGATGTTTATGCACCTTTGTCTGTCAAAATGTAAATAAGTATTGTCTCATTCACAGTGGGTCTCCCATCACCCATCTAAGCTAAATGCAGAGGAAACATTGCAAGAATTTAAAAAAAGAACTAACAGGTAGAGAGACACAGCAGGGAAGATAACTTTATTTTGAGAAACACTTCAAACACTTTGCTGGACTATATTTAGGGGACAAAGATGACATTCTGTAGCTAGGAATTAAACAGGCAGTGTATTTACATTCATGAAAATGAGATCACAACCAGCTGTGGATGAAGATGCTGCAGAAGGCTTCTGAGGAGATAAACTTCACTAGGTAGAAGGTTACCCTAATAAAGTTTAATCTCTAAAAAGCATGTTATGATTTTGTTTTATATGTAACTTTTTTCTCTATTATCCTTACTCACTACCTCTTGAATCTTTGATAATAAACTTCGTGTTTTCACCATAAATATAGCTCAGTGCTCTGGTATTAAGAAAAGAGCTGATCTGGAGTTGAATCAGAGAAGCTGGCATATATACTGTTCCTTTGCGTACAGCAGACCTGGTATTTCTGAGAGTGTTCAGTGAAGAAATGGCTGGACACTACAGGAGAGCTCCTCAAAAGGACTCGGGGGCTGGGGTACACTGACTGTTAATCTGTACGGCAAAGTAAGGACTGTCATAGCCCAGAGGAGAGTGCTTGGCTGGTTAATAGGCTGGAGTTATCAGGGAACAGACACCCAGTTAACCACAAGCAAGTCTCCATCATGCTGCTGGTGGGGGGTGGGTACAAGGTGACCCTCAGTCCTGGGTACCCAGAGAACCTGTCACAGAGGATAGGCATAGAGCAGCTTCCCCCGTTGCAAGAGAGGGGAAGCATACATCAGGGAGCCTGGACTGTGACCTGTCCCAGAACAAAATACATGGTGAATCTGGGGTATGTATCGTTTTTGGGTACCTGCTGAAAGCAAGAGCCTTGTGGAGCCCTTCCATGTTTTACCAGAAGCACTGGTAGGCAACATGGAAAGGAATGCTTACGTTTCCCCTTAACTTCTTATTTCTGTGCTTTTAAGGTTTTGGTTGGATGGGATGCATCCTATAAAAAAACCTTAGCTATAACTAAACAGCTGTTACTAAACAAGTTCTTGGTCGCCAATAGTATTTTGTATTTCCCTCATGACTACCTCATTTCTTTACCTGCCTTTGTAAGGGACTCTGTCTGAGGCTTTCAGAAAGCCCAAAAAAGTTATGCCACCCTGTCATAAATATAAAGGGAAGGGTAACCACCTTTCTGTATACAGTGCTATAAAATCCCTCCTGGGCAGAGGCAAAACCCTTTCACCTGTAAAGGATTAAGAAGCTAAGGTAACCTCGCTGGCACCTGACCCAAAATGACCAATGAGGGAACAAGATACTTTCAAATCTGGAGGGGTGGGGGGGAACAGAGGGTTCTGGCTGTCTGTGGGATGGTTTTGCCGGGAACAGATCAAGGATGCAAGCCTTCCAATTCCTGTAAAGTTAGTAAGTAATCTAGCTAGAAAATGCATTAGATTTTTTTTTGTTTGTTTAATGGCTTGTGACATTCGCTGTGCTGGAGGGAATGTCTATTCCTGTTTTTGTGTCTTTTTGTAACTTAAGGTTTTGCCTAGAGGGATTCTCTATGTTTTGACTCTGATTACCCTGTAAAGTATTTACCATCTTGATTTTACAGAGGTGATTCTTTTACCTTTTCTTTAAATAAAATCCTTCTTTTAAGAACCTGCCTGATTGATTTTTCATTGTTCTGAAGATTCAAGGGTTTGGGTCTGTGTTCACCTGTACCAATTGGTGAGGCTATTATTATCAAGCCTTTCCCAGGAAAGGGGGTGTAGGGTTTGGGGGGATATTTTGGAGGAAGACATTTCCAAGTGGTCTCTTTCCCTGTTCTTTGTTTAAAACGCTTGGTGGTGGCAGCATACTGTTCAAGGACAAGGCAAAGTTTGTACCTTGGGGAAGTTTTTAACCTAAGCTGGCAAGAATAAGCAGGTCCCCACATCTGTACCCTAGAGTTCAGAGTGGGGAAAGAACCTTGACACACCCTGTCCTCCTGTATCCGTATTTTACTTATATCTTCATAAAATGATCTGGAGGATGGTGTGGATTGCACTCTCAGCAAATTTGCGGATGATACTAAACTAGGAGGAGTGGTAGATATGCTGGAGGGCAGGGATAGGATACAGAGGGACCTAGACAAATTGGAGGATTGGGCCAAAAGAAATCTGATGAGGTTCAATAAGGATAAGTGCAGGGTCCTGCACTTAGGACGGAAGAACCCAATGCACAGCTACAGACTAGGGACCGAATGGCTAGGCAGCAGTTCTGCAGAAAAGGACCTAGGGGTGACAGTAGATGAGAAGCTGGATATGAGTCAGCAGTGTGCCCTTGTTGCCAAGAAGGCCAATGGCATTTTGGGATGTATAAGTAGGGGCATAGCGAGCAGATGGAGGGACGTGATCGTCCCCCTCTATTCGACATTGGGGAGGCCTCATTTGGAGTAATGTGTCCAGTTTTGGGCCCCACACTACAAGAAGGATGTGGATAAATTGGAGAGAGTCCAGCGAAGGGCAACAAAAATGATTAGGGGTCTGGAACGCATGACTTATGAGGAGAGGCTGAGGGAACTGGGATTGTTTAGTCTGCAGAAGAGAAGAATGAGGGGGGATTTGATAGCTGCTTTCAACTACCTGAGAGATGGTTCCAGAGAGGATGGTTCTAGACTATTCTCAGTGGTAGAAGAGGACAGGACAAGGAGTAATGGTCTCAAGTTGCAGTGGGAGAGGTTTAGGTTGGATATTAGGAAAAAAATTTTTACTAGGAGGGTGGTGAAACACTGGAATGCGTTATCTAGGGAGGTGGTAGAATCTCCTTCCTTAGAAGTTTTTAAGGTCAGGCTTGACAAAGCCCTGGCTGGGATGATTTAATTGGGGATTGGTCCTGCTCTGAGCAGGGGGTTGGACTAGATGACCTCCTGAGGCCCCTTCCAACCCTGATATTCTATGATTCTATGTTTTAATGGTTTCTAGTAGATTAGAAAGACATGATTTTCCTTTTCAGAAACTGCTGATTTACCCCCCATCATGTGATCATATAGAAGTTCTATATTTCTATTTTTAGATATTTCAGCCAGTATACTCATTACTGATCCTCTACGATCTACTTCTCTGAATCACCTCTAGCGCTTTTTTAAAAACATAGGTAAAACATTAGTTACTCTGCCTGGAAGCAGGGCTAGAAGACAGCAAATTTTAATTAGGGAAACAGTATTTTTGTTAGCAGCTTAGCCACTTCATTCTTAAATTCCTTTCAACCTTGGATGCATGCCACACAGTGGTAGTGACTTGTTGTTCTTTACTTTATCCATTTCAAAGAAGAACTGCACTTTAAAGTGGCAGCGTATTTTAAAAAAACTATTTTCCCTCATGTAACAACTGAAAATTTATAGATGTGGCACATGTAAGTTGCTATTAACAAAAGCCTTCAGATTTCTGGAACAGCTACAATTTTAGATGCTTTATTCAGCTACCAGAAATGAATACTTTGTTCCCCTTAAGCACATCTCTTGTCAGATTATATGAAATTCATTCCTACCGGAATAACATTTCAAAAACCTATTATCACTTTTGTTATTTTAAAAACTGTTTTAACCTAAGTTCAAAAATACAGAATGTGGATTATAAAATACTTAATAAAAAATGTTTTTAACCAACCTCGTATTGTAAGCTTGCTATATAACTGAGAGTTCATTTCCTTGTCTCGCTGGTAACGTCGAAATTCATCAACTGCCTCACGCACCATTGTGACAGCCAAAACAAATCCCTGTTCAAAACATAATGATATAACACATTTCCCAAAATGGAAAATATTTTTTAAAAAATACATAAAAAGGAACATGACAGTAGGAGAAAAATTTGTATATGGAGTATTTCATCATTTTTGACAGCTCAGGGTTTTTTTTAAACCTTTTCTGTCAATCTAGTTCATCTTTACTGTAGAAACACAACTTGTGAAAACATTTTACAAACATAAGAACGGCCATGCTGGGTCAGACCAAAGGTCCATCTAGCCCAGTATCCAGTCTTCAGACAGTGGCCAGTGCCAGGTGCCCAGAGGGAGTAAACAGGTAATCATCAAGTGATCCATTCCCTGTCGCTCATTCCCAGCGTCTGGCAAGCTGAGGCTAGGGACACCATCTCTGCCCATCCTGGCTAACAGCCATTGATGGACCTATCCTCCATGAATTTATCTAGTTCTTTTTGAACCCTGTTATAGTCTTGGCCTTCACAACATCATCTGGCAAAGAGTTCCATAGGCTGACTCTGCATTGTGTGAAGTACAAGTATTGAACAATTTTCATTTCTTGGCATATTCCAGCAAATTACAAATGATATAAAACTTGTAATTTGCTGGAAAATAAATATATATGTGCGCACTAGAGGGGAATATTGTAGATATAATTTGTATGTTAGAAGAAATTAACATCTTTCAAATAAGTCACTGCATTTATTTATACTATATATAAACAGCATTTTTTGCAATTTGCCTGAGAACTTATTAGCATTTGATTTAAGAATATTTGTATATTTTGACATGTGATGCTGACAATTTGTGTTTTCACAGTTATGAAAGCTTTTAATCTTTTTTAATCTTGATGTCTACTGTCATTGAATTATTTTCCGCCCACCCATAATTTCCTGCAACTGAAAATTTAAATAGACAAAAAAATTAAACATGCTTAATAATAAACATTGATATTATCCGTCAAAATTATGAAAAAATTAAAAAACAAATTCTGCCAAGCCTACCTATAGTAGTGATGGGGATAATCTCATCTTGCTTCTTTTAAAAAAAAAAAAAAAAGTTGATTGTCCTTTTTCTTACAAAGATAGGCAGAAAAGGGTGAACTGAAGTAAACAGATGGCTAAATTGGAAAATTTGTCACTAATTTTTCCAAATTAGTTCTGTCTATTCACAGTCCTCCAAACACTGAAACAGGGCTGACCCTTTAGGTTTTGTGAAACTCCTGACCACAGATCCTTCAATTCTGGGGAGTACCCCAATTCAATTCACAGCTATGAAGGGATAGTGCCAAACCAGGCTCCTACAAGCAGCCAGTATAATCTCTGGAAACACAAAAGAGGGAAAGCTAAGTAACAAAAGGCAGAAGAGTCTAGGGGACGAATCATGAGATATATTTACATTTAGTACTTGGCACTTAGCTCAAATCCCTAACTTATCCCTATATTATCAAAACCTCATGTTTATGTTATTTAAACCTGACTTGCCAATTAGCACCCTAAATTAGTTATATGGCCTATGTCTCGAAAAAAAACACCCAAAAACAAACAAACACCGAAAAACTGAATTTCAACCTTTTTCTTCAGGTTCCTCCCCAAAACACACACACTCCTTTAGAAATGTACACACCTTATTAAGATTGACCAGTCATACTCTAAAAACATCCCAGAGTCTTTTATGTAGTTGACAGGCTACATTGCTATCAAGCCATCTATGTAGTATTCTTTCCATAAAGATTTCACTTTCAATTAATGCCCTAAGGAATTGGTGGGGGGAGGGGGTGCCACTATTATTCTGAACTTATGGACTGTTGCCATACCACATCATATTAATGTATTACTTTTTCTTTTTGGAAGCAATGTTTCATGCAAGATCATTTTACATAATCAAAATAAAACATTGTGTACCTGTAACAGAGAATTTGCTCCTAATACTTTCAAATGTACTCGTTTTAGCTCACCAAGGGCATTAAACTCCAAAGTAAAAAGACAGGGAGAAAAATTTAACCTTTCCTGCCTGTTAAGTACATTTTGTATGCACATGAAAGACAGACATTTCAGCTTGAATTTGAATTTTTCTGGAACTCTACATACTATGTTATGACAATTCTTATTAGAACTCTTAAGAATATCATGACAAGTAGTCATTCTGTAAAATGAGAATGGGGAAAATCTGCTAAAGAAAGGTTTATATGTATAATTTTAAGATTATATACAGCTTCTGTTTACATCCAACCAATGTGATTGGTGAAGACATCAATGGAAGTTGCAAGAGCAAACAGAAGTCAATATATATAGTACACCATCCTATTTGGTTTGTCAAGTGTGTACATCTTTAAGTGACCATGGCGATCTGTTAGATGATACAGAAAAAGTGATCTATTTGGATATTAAAAGGAAAAAAATAGCTATAGAAAATATTTTAACCGCCTAAGCATTAAAGGTTACCTATTTTCGAAACAATAGTAATAGTCTCTCTTTAGCAGTAAAGTTTACTGCAAGTGGGCCTTTCCTTAAAAAAAACAAAAACCAAAACCAACACTATCCAGAAGACCTGATATAGAAAACTTCTGTGTCTTACCAGTCAATTGTGTTTGTCTAACTGTGTCAGACAGTCCTCACAGTGGGATATTCCCCATTTCATACCAGCCTGGAGGCATACTGTATCTTCAAGCTCAGACTTATGTCTGCCACTCAGGAAGAACCCTCCGGACAAAAGTTTCCAAAGATCAAAAATACTTACTGTATAAATATTAAGAGGGGCAAATCAACGCGAACCACTTGCAGGAAAACTAATAAGAAATGTAAGGGTTTCCAAGAGGAATATGCTCTCCCCTTTTCAAATTACTTAACAAGCGAGCAATAGCCACACAAAATTCTGAACATATTGTATCCTCAGGAAAGGATCAGATTATCTGACATGAAGAGTCCTAAAAAGAAAATTCACAGGTAAGGCAAATTTTCCCTTCTCTGGCCCCTCCACGGCAGACTGTCTTCATGTTCAAAGCAGTTAATCATCCTTAGGGAGGGAAGATTCAGTTGAACTATGCAAAAGTTGGAAAAGAAATTTAAGAAGGCACCAAGGTACCAGGAGCCCCAAACATGCACCAGGACCCCATTGTGCTAGGCACTATACAAACAGAACAGATGATTAGTAATGTGTTTGAAAGGGGTTGTACTTGAGGGTTCAAATGCCTCTGCTTTTATTTCCTTGATGACCCTGCTCACATCCAACTTATGCCCTTCCAATTCCTTATGATGTTTGGATTCAGACAGAGGACAATACTTCTTCCTATAATATGCTGAAGATTATGGTGACCTTGAAGGCCTAGTCAGTTTGAAGAATTAACATGCCTTGATAGAATATGTATAATTGAGATTCCATAGAGACCATGCCAAGCTCCAAAAACAACCCTGACTGAGGTGGTGGTAAATAAGCAAGATAGTTTCAGTGAGAAGAGGTGGAGTAATACTGACTATATAACGGTTAGAAAAGTGGTTTAATAACTACCTGCAGCACACATTGCAAGATCATGACAGGAATTGGCACATTACTGGAGGATTAATTAAAGAGGTAGTCCTGAGGAATCTGATGTGATGGTGATCAGAGATTCTCCTTACTTTCTTACAGTGCAATATTTGCAATTGCAGCCTTGTCTTGCCGAAGACCAAGGTCAGACCAACTTATAAAAACTCCAATTTTGTTTAGCTGATTTTGCCCTGGTGTATATCTTGTAATACCAACAACTGGACCACATTAAAGCAATTAATAAGGGCCATTTGCAAGATTCCTCTGAACTATCAGAGGATATTTCATGTTCTTAGAATATCAGTGACTATAGTTTATTCCACTCAGCATCTAAAGTGATAGTTTAAGCAGCACTGGATTTTAGTGTAGAGTAGAGTCTATGCCGTAGTATATTCTTTTGACTCTGGATCTTGGCAAAGGTTCATTTCATCCAGAATTGGGTCTGAACCTGAGGATCATTGAAAAGGTGACAGAATCACTATGGCCTGTTCCTTTTGCAGTCTTTTTTGCCATCTTCATCCTCACTGGTTTTGATGGAGACAGAAGGCATAAAGGAAACATTAGTGTCACTTTGAAGACATGGGGTCTACTTCTAGACGTCCCTTCTTCACATAGTACCTGTTGGTTTTCCAGGCCGATCTGGACATAAGATTAATCAGTGGGCTTTCAACCTGACTTGAGATACTTGGAAAGGATAACCAGTCCAGATTCCTTTCCCTTGGTTCTAAGTGCATCATGCTGAACCAATTGACCCTGACTTTTCTTCTCCTTTAACATGTAAAATCCTGAGGGACAGAATGAAAGCTTCTGCTCAGGACATGATCAAGACTGCTTCCTTGAGCAATCCCTAAAGTCTTCATATCAGCTTATTAAGGAGCAGTTTCTGAAGCGTCATCTGCTGGAAACAGAGAAGTAGCCTACTGGTCACAGCTCTAGACAGTTTATACTCTCCTCCTTATGTGTTACTTACATCACACCCACTGTGTCTCACATGAGTACAGATATGCTTCCCTTTCCTGGAGCCTGGTAATCTACACAGATGACTAACTATGTAGATGTTGAACAGTCTTAAGGATGAATTTAACAAGAGATGCTAATATTAGCTCCAGCCCAAGATATTTATATACTTGCAGGCTGGAAGTGAAGCAATAACTGTGCAAGGTATCCATGTACGAGACCAGCAAGCTAAGGAGCTGAACCAGGGATTTTAGTTTAGTAGAGATGTACCAACATGTACATTTAGTAGAGATGTACCAACAGAGTCTTCTCCTGTCTCTCTTCTGAAATAAACATTGTCTTGAACAGTGACTAGACAGCTCTGATACTGAGTTTAAAAGGTTGCAAATGCTTCTTCCCCTTGTTCACTTAAAGCCTTATTCCTGCAGAAAGAGCGCCAGATGCTAAGTCCAGCATAACAGTGACCTGTGAAGGAATCCTGGTGAGGTCACCCAGATAAGAATAGACGGATCTCTCTCTCTCTTCAAGGAAGAGGTGACTAGGGTGTTTGTGAATACCTGTGTGGAAACGGAATCTAAAATGTATTGGAAATGTTTTTCATTGTAGCAGAATCTAAAGATTCTCTTGTGATCAGAATGAATATAATCCCCTGGAGATCTACTCGGAATATGAAAACATGGGAGAATAAATGTTGTTACACTTGATTTCAGTATTTACCTCTGAAATTCATTTATGACCTTACTGAGAAAGACCTGAAATCTAGGACTGCCAGCATGTCACTGCTTCAGTTTGATAGCACTGAGGCTCTGGTGCACTTTTGAAAACGTCCATTCTGTAAAAAACTAGCTCCATTATTAAAATGTGTAGGAGATCAACTATTACATTCTTCATATTCTGATACTATAAGAAGATTTGTTGTTGATTATGTTGGTTTGCTTTTATTTTATTTGAACTTTGTGTCCCAGGGACGAGTGAGAGACAGTTCTATTGAATCTACTTTTCTGAATAGCTCAAACACTGATTTTCCCAAGATGTTAGCCTTCCACATGGAGGCCATTCTGAAGTTCCCCCTCTTAGAGAAGTAGGATCCTCAGAATTAGGGAAAACCAAAGCTAATAAGAACTGTTCACATTCAGCAGTTTCCCAAGGAAACCCAGTCAGAGTCTTCCAACTCTCAGAAATGACTGCAGTGGTCTCTTTCTAATGTATCTTTTCAACATTGAAGGAACATCAATTTCAAAGGGAATGCCAATAAAGTAACATACTCTGGAGTCTCTCACTGGACAGAAGACCTTTATTTTCCCTTCTTTTCATCCATGTCCTGGCCTCAATGACTGCTCTGTTTCTTTACTCCCCAAAGAGCCTATCAACTGAAGATTTATAAGGTTGACATTAGATGATGACTGTGAAACACATTTCCATATGAAGAGCTACTTCATGGGCCACTGTTATAAACTCTACAATGTAGCGTAAATCTTAGTCAGTTTAAGCATTGGTCCCAACAGGAATTACTAGGAAAATCTACATACGAGGCACGGGGTTGTTAAAATGGCCTTCCAGTAGAGATTAGTCCAGCATAATCTGTGGTCACAGCCAATATTGCCAGGGTTGAAGTCAATGTATCCAAGTTGTGTCTGAACGATGATCCTATTCTCCTCTTGTCAGTTCCTAGCAAAGGAGTACTCCCAAGGAGTACTACTTCATATGGTACAGCTGCGTCCCCTTGACTAACAAGGCTATAGCAGGCTCTGCCTTACGGAAGAGCAATGAAGTCTTTTAGTGTATGTGAAATTTATGAATTTGCATGTTAGGACATTTTGCCTTAATAGAGAAAAAATACCCCTCTTAACCACACCCTTATACTGGATGAAGAGGCATTACAGGACTCTCTCAAGTTAACAAAAATTTGTGTTTTCTCCTCCAAAAAACACAGAAACGTGCAAAGACAGATCCCCTACCCTATGCATCCTTAATTCTGGGAAGTCCAGATGAGTGAGTGCTTTATCTTCATCCAAGCCCTGACTCAGATTTCCCCTCACCTTTGGAGAATATTTGAAAACTGACTCGAGAGGTTTTTAAGACTCAACGGGAGCTTTGAAGGTAATGGAATAAGTTAATTTACAGGAAAACTGAATTTTTGTGCTGCTCCTTTAAAAGCTTGCTGAGAGGCCTTCTCCTTTATTGGTCCCTGGGCCAAATCCCTGAGGGAACACGGGGGAGAGTTACAACAGAGACTTAAAAGTGAGAGATGAGAGGCATGTTCCCTACAAATTTCCCAAAGGAAAAGAGCAGCCATTTTTTAATCTCCTGGGGGACCCATGTAGGCTAGAAGGGGAGAGAAGACATTCTCATCCTCCAGGGAATGGAATTTGAATCATTTGAACATTCTGCCCACTGCTACTTGGTTCTGGATGAGTGGAGTCTAGTCTCAGAATGGAGCTTTCCTGAAGCCTGTTCAACCATCTTGATATGAGCTTTGCTAACACACAAATTGCAAGCAGAGTTCCCTTGAAGCCTTCTCAACTGCCTCAACATAGACCTTGCCTACATCCCAACTGGCAGCTTCATCTTTGCCCCCAGTAACCTAACGAGGGGATTAACAATGGGGACATTTCTTGCATTCAGTTTTCCCTTGCTGCTTGCCTTAGGCTACATCTGCACTACAAATCAGGGGAGTGATTCTCAGTTTGCATAAACGTACTCACAATAGCTTGATAAGAGTTAGTGCAAGTAGCATAACCATGGTAGCACAGGCAACAGCAGCACGGCTTCGCTGTGCTGAGTACAAACCAACCTGAATCCCGTGGGTACATACTCAAAACAGCTGCCGCTGCCCATGCTACCATGAGTACACTGCTATTCATACTCGCTCTAGCTCTCTCTGAGCTACCGCGAGTACGCGTACACGAGCTGGGAGTCATACCCGGAGGTCGTAATATAGCTGTACCCTGAGGATATCCTGTATCCTGAGGGAGATGCCACCCACTAAATCCTCCTTAGAAACCTCTTTTTTTGGGGAGGGGGGGGGGGGAAGGTGTGGGGTGGATTGTATCAGTCACAAGGAGAATAACCTTGAAGACAATGAAGAAATAGAGACAAATGTATTTATTTTTTAAAATCTTGTGAAGCGTCCTGCTACAAAAGGAGACCGTGATTCTGCCATCTGTATAGTTTGGAGGAAGAGATTCTGGATAGTTCTTGAGAGGCAGTCCTGAGTGAAAGAGCCAAAGATCTTACCTGCCTCCATTTGCTTTGGAGACAGAAAATGGTGAAGATTATCGGATATGCAAGGGATGGAAGAATTTAAACTTCTCACTGAGCCCTCTCATACAGATGAAAGCTACAGAACATCAGAAAATACCATATATATCCATTTTGCAGTCAGTGTTTGATAAAGTCAAAAACAAAATTAGTTAATGTACCAAATGTTCTGTACTAAAACTGATATTTTTGTTTCACATTTCAGTAGCTACCACCAGCTAGATAGGGAGTACTAACAATTTAGATAAGGAAGTAGTTCACACAGGAGCTGCAGAGCTCCTGGGGAGCAAGAAATACTTTTGGGAACATCTGCCCATAATAGTTTAAACAAACAACTGAGCACCCTGCCAGCGCCACCTCCCCCCCCGCATATTAGAACATAAGCATCTAAAATAATTTTTACATTTTATAAATAAAATTCTAAAATCAAAAGCAGACTAATACTAAAACCTGTCTTATATCAGCTTTTTGTTTACCAGAGGAGCCCAGTAGGTGTACAGGTAGCCTATTTTCAATGCAGGTACAAACTGTGAGCAGGACACGATGAGAAAATAGAGATTCAAGAAAAACTTGAACTGTTCATATAAAACCTAAAATGAAAAACAAAAGAAAAACAGAAAAAATTACTTAAAATTTTATTTCAGGAATGTACATGAAAAAAATGTTACTTTTTCCATAAGTATAACTTCATTATACTGCATGTTTAATAAACTTAGTTCATTATCACTTTTTATAGGAACCATTACGTACAGAGAAAATCATTTTAAATTACTTGAATACAACCCATAAACAGCAGCAATCACAGGCATAACGATCACTGAATTTTCAAGATATACTAGAGATTATTGAAAATAATACATCTCCATCTATCTAATCTGGATTAAATTACTGTAAAATGGTTTGCCCTGGAATTAACTCAAACTATCTGCAGTCTGACCTACAGCAACAACATTCAAAAATCAATTATGATTAAGGTATTTTAGTGTTTGTGGTCCAAACTTGGATTTTTAAAGACAGTAGTTTCTTTTTCCTCATGGTATCAATACAAAGCAAAATTAAGGTTGTCTGGGTGACCTAATTTTGCATATCAGTAACTCCACAGTCCCAACACAGGGAGTATGTCAGCATCCTGACTGAAACGATACTGTGTTCCAACAAGTCGCAGTAGGCAGAAAAGCTTCTGGGAATAGTTATTAGCTACTATAGGGTACAGTAGACCTGAGGATGCTGATTTATGCTGGAAACTGAACTAGTGAGCATGAACATGGTGTTCAGCCACCTTTGTTCCCTCTTTTCAGGTTCCATCTCCAAGCAAATATTTTCATAGGCAGTGGAAAGAAATTACATGAGAACAAGACTGTCCAGGGGAGTCATGAGGGCATGAAAGTTTTATGAGACACTTTTTGGCCTTGTGTAAATGTAACAAGATGACCATAAAGTAAAATGTAGAAGCTTTAATATTTAGGTCCATATTTATTACAATATACATGGTACAACACAGGTTCTCATGAGAAAATATATCAAAGCAATATTTTGAGTGTTTTTGTTTTATTTTGTTTTTTTGCTTTGCTAAGTCAAAGTAAAACACTGATATCTTGCTTAGTAAATTAGTCCAAATATATTTATTTTCAGTATGAAACTAATAAACTATACTCATATTTGCCAGTGATGGGAGTGCAAACCGTAAAATCACAACTAAGTGCCAGATGCACTGCAACATTATGGAAGTTTCAACAGAAGTCATTCAATAAGTACAACATTTATTATTAACTTATGAATACTATTAATGCTTACAGAGAGCAGTTACATAAATTATTTACAGTACTGTACAGTGCTGTAATTGTTAAAATGATAAATAGCTATGCTGGAGTGATATTGTGTTTATGTTCATAATAAAACATTTTCCTTTGATGTCTAAAATGTTTGAATTATTTCACAAATTAATCTCGGCAGGGTGATTAGCTTTTTTCTCCTCACCAGTGGTTTATTTAAAGTGCAAGTTAGCATAAATTAACAGTTAAAAAACTGACACTCTTCTTTAAAAAAAATCAAAATAGGATTCCTACTGTGCAATTATAAAACATTTTCGAAGTATCATATCTTCTTAGGAAAAGAACCTGAACCGTGCTAGCTCCCTCAACAGGTAACAGCAAATTATGGCTCACCTTTACAGGCATCAGGAACATGCCTTGTGACACATATATTTTTAACCACAACAATCAATAGCTTACCGTACACTTAATGAACTTTGTGACCCTTATGAAAGTATACACTGCATAACCAATCTGAGTATTTAATAATTTAAGCCAAGGAAGAAAACATTGGATTGACTCAATAAAGATGAGAATATTTATCTGCTTGAGACAGTTGACATCTTATTACCCTGACATAAGATCGGTCTTAATTATGGTGCCATTACATTTTTTGAATTTTAATAAAGAGACATATTAGATACCAAGCATTTGCCAGCTACTGGATGAATGTGGTTAGAGGTATAGGCTCAATGCTCAAAATAAAACAGGTATGATTACTTAAATTCAAAGGACAAAACATTTCTATATTGAAACCTACAAGATAATTTGTTAATACAAAAAAAGACTCCATACAAACGAAAAATGTATCAGTAAAAATTTATATGAAATATCAAAAATGCATGTTATCATGATTTATCATTTAGTCATTGAAACATCTCTCCTCAAAAGTTATATTTTCAGCAGAACTGAAAAAAAAATTAAAAATCCAAAAAACAATGGAACAGCTATCCAAAACATTTGTAAAGTCAATTTGTAATTTATGCAAAGAATGAACACTGAAGGCAAAGAATTCACTTAAATCAACTGTTAAATAAAAAAAAAAATAAAAAAGCCACACTGTGACATTTGTTTTTAAATAAAATGGAAAACATTCCAGTCTGCAACGAACTGTACTTAAAAGTTGAATTCAATGCATAAAAGAATTCTGCACTTTAAAACCATAATATGTAAAAACAGATCTGAAAAGACAGCACATTAATTTTAAACTAGGTCTTGTTAACATTGTTCTTAAAATAATTTAAGAGCAACCAAGTCCTGTTATTTAAATGGAAAATTTTTGACTATTTTATTTATAGTTATTGTATTTTCTTATACGCACTCACTGCTGTTAAAGACTTCTGCATAAGAGCATGAACCTTAAACTATTTATTCCTCATTTAAAGTCGAACCTCTGTGACAAAATAATCATTTCCACACAATCAGCTGTGATAACACAGAGGATTATAACTTCTAGTGAGGAATAAAGAAATGCAAAAGAACATTTATCCCTGAATTTTTAGAGACAGCATGGAATTCTAGCTACATGACTCATTGAATTACATGCAAATTGCACTTCTATAATCTGTGCCACTTTGAAAATACAGTGAGATTAGAAACAAGAAGTCTTACTCTCATGTAAGGGTCATCACTAATAAGGAGAATGAGAAATTAAGTACAGAACGCATGAAGTAGATAAGAATATCTATTTCTTCAGTCCTTTTTTTTTTTTTTTTTTTTTTTTTTTTTAAAGGTACCATGAGGGGCATAAACTAAGCCCACTTTCAAGTAATCATTAGTAGCCTTACCCCAGGTATAAATGTAAAGATATTGTATTTTTGATTTTTTATAGCATTTCTTGGATATTTTTCTTCACATTTTTCAGGACATCCCAGCCACACCGTACGAGCTTTTAGCTCTTTCTTTCTTCTGCAAATGTTTATGAGCCAGTCACAGCAACTGTAAAGAACAAGAAATATTTGGTTTAATTTTTAAAAAGCTATTCTATGCATTATGGGCAATATTTTCAAACCTGGAAATCTGAAGTTAGGAGAATGTATTTAGGCCCTCAGGTTTGAAATTTTGGCCTATGTCTATATCATAAATAAAGTGTTGATTGTTTCAATATCTAGTGCAGGTGTAGAGTATTTCTAATACTTAGCCTTACCTGTAAAAATTATGTGTTGCTGCTATCACCTTCTTAACAGGCTTTTCAAGATAAATCTATTTGTTCTGTTACTCACCTTCCCTCAGAAAAATGAACTCTAGATTTTGATTTTTAAAAACTGATTTTTGCTGTTATTGAAATACAGCTTAGTTACTGTCTCTGCTGAGATTTTTACTCATTTATGCTGAGTATAAATGAGTAAAATATTTTCATTAAAGTCTAAATGTGACAGATCATATGAGCTGAGCCATGAATAAGTAGGGCTCACTGCTAGCAAATTTAGAAGTCCAACTGACTGATGAACCCAGGCTTTTTGTTTCGTTTAGAAACCAGACTAAATTAAGCAAAAATGGTAACTTTGTGTATCCGAAGTACAACCATAAAAAACAGGGCTTTTCCAGATGGCATTCTCCTCTTCTTCTAATGGCAGCCACCCTCAACTCTTCAGAGGGCAGTAATTTTTTAGTGTGCTAGAGTAATTACTTCACCACAGCTGTCTCAAACCTAATAACTGCATTAATTACGTGAAGGGATTTTTAGGGTGTGACTTTCCTTCATTCAGTCTCAGCTCTCTCCCTGTCAATTGCTGGCTATGTTCCATACTAGCCAACTTCTAACCTGGAATACAACAACATACTCCCACACAAAAAAACTGCATTAAAATGGAGTTAAGTTATTGATATGTACTCTCAAGGATAAAACACATTACAGGTATGTTGTAGTACGATATTCAGTTTTATGGCTACATCTAAAAGAAACCCTAACCTGTTAAAGTAGGCATGCACAGTAAGGCACCTAAACAACCTTAACTCTGCCTTGTAATGATGGTATGCAATAACCAGATGATTACAATCAAGACATTTTAGTGTTTGCTTTCCCAGATTAGATTAACCTAATTTTTAAAACATTTTTTTCACCTCATGGTATTTCTAACAAGGCAGGGGGTCAAGGTTGCTTGTGTGCCTTTCTGGATTTCTTTTAAGGTCTTGTCTTTATGACTAGTTAGTGCATAGTGAGCTGGGGAGCAAATCTACAGCACTCCAGCATGCCACACACTACCTGATTATGTGAAACCTGCTACCACCCCCTGAAAGTTCCCTAGTGTGCTTTGTTTACAGTAGGGAAAACTTCAGTGAGCAGCAAGAGTGTCCATACAGACAGTGTATGACACACTGGAACTGTCAAGGTTCCTTCCCCACTCTGAACTCTAGTGGTGACCTGCATGAAAGATCCCCTAAGCCTATTCTTACCAGCTTAGGTTAAAAACTTCCCCAAGGTACAAACTTTGCCTTGTCCTTGAACAGTATGCTGCCACCACCAAGCGTTTTAAACAAAGAACAGGAAAAGAGACCACTTGGAGACGTCTTCCCCCAAAATATCCACCCAAGCCCTAAACCCCCTTTCCTGGGAAAGGCTTGATAATAATAGCCTCACCAATTGGTACAGGTGAACACAGACCCAAACCCTTGGATCTTCAGAACAATGAAAAATCAATCAGGCAGGTTCTTAAAAGAAGGATTTTATTTAAAGAAAAGGTAAAAGAATCACCTCTGTAAAATCAAGATGGTAAATACTTTACAGAGTAATCAGAGTCAAAACATAGAGAATCCCTCTAGGCAAAACCTTAAGTTACAAAAAGACACAAAAACAGGAATAGACATTCCCTCCAGCACAGCGAATGTCACAAGCCATTAAACAAACAAAAAAAAATCTAATGCATTTTCTAGCTAGATTACTTACTAACTTTACAGGAATTGGAAGGCTTGCATCCTTGATCTGTTCCCGGCAAAACCATCCCACAGACAGCCAGAACCCTCTGTTCTCCCCCACCCCTCCAGATTTGAAAGTATCTTGTTCCCTCATTGGTCATTTTGGGTCAGGTGCCAGCGAGGTTACCTTAGCTTCTTAACCCTTTACAGGTGAAAGGGTTTTGCCTCTGCCCAGGAGGGATTTTATAGCACTGTATACAGAAAGGTGGTTACCCTTCCCTTTATATTTATGACACTGTAGATTCACACCCTACTGCTGTGCAGTCATTTATTGTTTAGACATCTCTAAATATAATCTTAACTCGAATTATCTGGGTCTAAAATTCTGGGTTTGGGGAGCATTACAACATCTCAGTAATGTGTTTTACACTTAAACTGAAATTAAAGTTGCAAGTACAGCTAAGAAATTTAACTGAGTTTTTCCTTTGGCAATTTCCATAGTTTTTTTTAAATTATTAAAAACTCCAGACCTCATGTGCGTGCATATAAAACTTTAAAGAGCAGATTCACTGGTAAACCAAAGCAACCAGGGAACACCAGCGTTAACCCTACGTATAAGCAGCTCTTATTTACTACAGTAGAACAAATTCACCGAAGTGTTCTAGCAAACCTGACCTTTAATTCTCAGTTGCCTTATTAGTTTAGAGGGCTATGTTCGTGAGACTAGCCCTGTGTGAATGTGAGGCAGGAGAGAGAGTCCAGTCCTCCACTTCCTGAGTCCCAATGTTTCTGAGCTCTAAGGGCTCTCCTGAGCTTCTGTCTTGGATCCATGGCAATGCTGTGCCACAGGGAAAAAAGGAGCCAAGGCAGCAGTGACAGGAGCAAGAAACCTTCATGCACCAATGCCCAAGCTAACATGCCCAAGCCAATCTTTAAGTGCAAAACAACTCAACCTTGACTATGGAAACATGGCCAGCACCTCCATAATTATAAAACAAACATACTAATAAAAATTTCTTATGGAGAATAGCAACAGTGGTAATTAAAAAACATTCTAGTTAATGGAACCTAGTTCAAAACCTAGTTGCAGGCCACAGCATTTTCTGCCGCTTGACCTCTATAAGGAGTTCTTCCACTCAAGAGGGAACTGCAGAGAGGGAAGATGAGAGGGAGGAGGCCCGTAAGGTTTCTCCCCTGACTCAAAAGGAGTGGGAAACAGAACCTCCATATTGAAAGTGAGATCCTGCACCGAAAAACACAACATGAAGGTTCAATATAGGAGATTAACTTCCAACCTCAGTGGAGGATTATGGGCCTCATTCAAACACATTAAACAGTTCACATGAGCATCTCATTCTGGATGGAAGGACGAGTAGGAGGGATGTAGTTTCTTAGGTTGAGGCCAGCCCTGGAGGGAAAAAGAGTCCTGTTTCCTGAGAAGAAGGGGTACTGAACTAAGGCTAAACTAAACTATGCAGGATAGAGGAAAAGATCTGCTAAGGTTAGAAAAGTTACAAGGTTCCTAATGTCCTTTGCCACAGGAAAGAAGGAACCAAGGGAGGTCCGGACAGCACTCCATACACACAAGGATACTCGACTCTGGGACTGAATACTAGGGAGTACCATATCCCTTAGGATGGAATGCATGAGACACAAGAAGAACTTCAGTTTACTTGCAAGTAGATTTTAAGATGTCATATAAGCGTCTTTTATAGAACTGGACCATGTTTTAAGAAACATCTATGCAGCAATCTTACCAGACTCAGTGATGTGACAACTAGTTCTCTCTCCCAGGCATACCAAGAATATTAATCATTTTGCGATATTTAGCTAACTGAGCAGTACAAAACCACTGATATCATTAGAAAGGACACAAACCTCAGTAAGGTAATTGCACATAGAAACTCTAAATAAAATGGAGTGCTGCAGGTAAGATGGTAAATTTGGATGCACTGAGAGAAAAAATCTTTTGAGTAATTATTGTAATTTTACAATACTCAAAAAGGCTTTCTTTTGAATAGCAGGGATAATTAAGTACTATAACTGATAAGGTTTATCATATGCTGATGTTTGCTGGATCATACCAGTTTAAAAGTGTAAACAGAGAGAATTTCTGAGAAATATTTGATTTCTGTTTAACTTTGACCAAACCTAGCTAAAGGTAATGGGAGAGAAGTGAAAAAGACTGGTGACCAAGCCATTTCAACTCACCGGATTTGATGTAATTCACCCACTTGCTTTTCATTGTGGTCTAATGAACTTACAGAGAAGATATACTTCAGTGTGCAACACCCAAAAGGAAAAATGTAGAAGACCAAAGCCCCTATCCTCTTTAGAACGACAACACATTGCACTTGAGATTTCACTTTTTATTCAGTCAAATCATCCCATCCAACGAATTGACAGACCTTTCCATTTAAGGTCCAGGTACACTTATGAATGAAACTGAATGTAGTTGGCCTTATAATGTTGGAATTGATAAGGACAGTTATTTTAAGACCAAAAACTGAAGTTAAAATGGAGTGAAGGTTGAGAGCATTTACCAGTAATTTCAACAGTAAACCCATTAGAGGGTAGTTGGAATTATCTCCAAAACAAGCAGTACAAACAAAGGAAATTCAGAATTAAGGCTACATTTAAAGAAATCCAAACACATTAAATGTATGGAAATATATATGTACGCACCAAAATAACCTTTACTTTGCTGTGATTGTTGACACCATGTTGTGTCCATAAATTTATTGTTTGTGATCCCAGATTAGATTAAATGATTTTTAAAGACAATAGATTCTTTCATATTTTTCCCCTCAAGGTGACACTACAGGGCAGAGTTAAGTTTGATTGCCCCTTTACTGTGTACTTCCATATTTACATCTGGATTTTTGGTAAGAGTGTAGGGCTGATGGGGTGATTGTATCTTTTACCTTTGTATGCTATTTACGTAATGGCAAAATATCATCCTGCTTTAGAAATAAAAATAAATACCGCAGTTTGCTTAGACTGAAAAATGCTAGGGCCAGCCCTGATCTATATAGTCTTGCTATAAGTGCCGGAGGATTATACTAGATGACCTCTCGAGGTCCCTTCCAGTCCTATGATACAAAACCATTAGGGGAGATCCTAAGACAACATGGATTGCCATGCCATCAATAAAACAAATCTCTACAATCCTCTGTCTTCCAACGAAGACAATGCTATTTCCTTGGTATTCTTGTGGTCCAATGGAAAATAGAATATGAATGAAAGATAGCTAGCTCATAGCCCTGGTCTACACTAGGACTTTAGGTCGAATTTAGCAGCGTTAAATCGATTTAAACCTGCACCCGTCCACACAATGAAGCCCTTTATTTCGACTTAAAGGGCTCTTAAAATCGATTTCCTTACTCCACCCCTGACAAGTGGATTAGCGCTTAAATCGACGTTGCCGGCTCGAATTTGGGGTACTGTGGACACAATTCGATGGTATTGGCCTCCGGGAGCTATCCCAGAGTGCTCCATTCTGACCGCTCTGGACAGCGCTCTCAACTCAGATGCACTGGCCAGGTAGACAGGAAAAGAACCGCGAACTTTTGAATCTCATTTCCTGTTTGGCCAGCGTGGCAAGCTGCAGGTGACCATGCAGAGCTCATCAGCAGAGGTGACCATGATGGAGTCCCAGAATCGCAAAAGAGCTCCAGCATGGACTGAACGGGAGGTACGGGATCTGATCGCTGTTTGGGGAGAGGAATCCGTGCTATCAGAACTCCGTTCCAGTTTTCGAAATGCCAAAACCTTTCTGAAAATCTCCCAGGGCATGAAGGACAGAGGCCATAACAGGGACCCGAAGCAGTGCCGCGTGAAACTGAAGGAGCTGAGGCAAGCCTACCAGAAAACCAGAGAGGCGAACAGCCGCTCTGGGTCAGAGCCCCAAACATGCCGCTTCTATGATGAGCTGCATGCCATTTTAGGGGGTTCAGCCACCACTACCCCAGCCGTGTTGTTTGACTCCTTCAATGGTGATGGAGGCAATACAGAAGTAGGTTTTGGGGACGAAGAAGATGATGAGGAGGAGGTTGTAGATAGCTCACAGCAAGCAAGCGGAGAAACCGGTTTTCCCGACAGCCAGGAACTGTTTCTCACCCTAGACCTGGAGCCAGTACCCCCCGAACCCACCCAAGGCTGCCTCCTGGACTCAGCAGGCGGAGAAGGGACCTCTGGTGAGTGTACCTTTTAAAATGCTATACATGGTTTAAAAGCAAGCATGTGAAAGGATTACTTTGCCCTGGCATTTGCGGTTCTGCCTTTGCAAAAGGTTTCTGGGGAGGGCAGCCTTATTTCGTCCTTCATGGTAGGACACTTTACCACTCCAGGCCAGCAACACATACTGGGGAATCACTGTAGAACAAAGCATTGCAGTGTATGTTTGCTGGCATTCAACCAAAATCCGTTCACGCGGTGGGAGGAGGCAAAATGCGACCTTGTAACGAAAGCACATGTGCTATGTATGTAATGTTAACAGCAAGGTTTACCCTGAAAGAGTGTAGCCACTGTTTTATAAAATGTGTCTTTTTAAATACCGCTGTCCCTTTTTTTTTCTCCACCAGCTGCATGTGTTTCAATGATCACAGGATCTTCTCCTTCCCAGAGGCTAGTGAAGCTTAGAAAGAAAAAAAAACGCACTCGCGATGAAATGTTCTCCGAGCTCATGCTGTCCTCCCACACTGACAGAGCACAGACGAATGCGTGGAGGCAAATAATGTCAGAGTGCAGGAAAGCACAAAATGACCGGGAGGAGAGGTGGAGGGCTGAAGAGAGTAAGTGGCGGGCTGAAGAGAGTAAGTGGCGGGCTGAAGACAGGGCTGAAGCTCAAAGGTGGCGGCAGCGTGATGAGAGGAGGCAGGATTCAATGCTGAGGCTGCTGCAGGACCAAACCAGTATGCTCCAGTGTATGGTTGAGCTGCAGCAAAGGCAGCTGGAGCACAGACTGCCACTGCAGCCCCTCTGTAACCAACCGCCCTCCTCCCCAAGTTCCATAGCCTCCACACCCAGACGCCCAAGAACGCGGTGGGGAGGCCTCCGGCCAACCAGCCACTCCCCCACAGAGGATTGCCCAAAAAAAAGAAGGCTGTCATTCAATAAATTTTAAAGTTGTAAACTTTTAAAGTGCTGTGCTTAAAGTGCTGTGTGGCATTTTCCTTCCCTCCTCCACCACCCCTCCTGGGATACCTTGGTAGTCATCCCCCTATTTGTGTGATGAATGAATAACGAATGCATGACTGTGAAGCAGCAATGACTTTATTGGCTCTGCAAGCAATGATTAAAGGGAGGAGGGGAGGGTGGTTAGCTTACAGGGAAGTAGAGTGAACCAAGGGGTGGGGGGGTTCATCAAGGAGAAACAAACACAACTTTCACACCGTAGCCTGGCCAGTCATGAAACTGTTTTTCAAAGCTTCTCTGATGCGTACCGCGCCCTCCTGTGCTCTTCTAACCGCCCTGGTGTCTGGCTGCGCGTAACCAGCAGCCAGGCGATTTGCCTCAACCTCCCACCCCGCCATAAACGTCTCCCCCTTACTCTCACAGATATTGTGGAGCACACAGCAAGCAGTAATAACAGTGGGAATATTGGTTTCGCTGAGGTCTAAGCGAGTCAATAAACTGCGCCAGCGCGCCTTTAAACGTCCAAATGCACATTCTACCACCATTCTGCACTTGCTCAGCCTGTAGTTGAACAGCTCCTGACCACTGTCCAGGCTGCCTGTGTACGGCTTCATGAGCCATGGCATTAAGGGGTAGGCTGGGTCCCCAAGGATACATATAGGCATTTCAACATCCCCAACAGTTATTTTCTGGTCTGGGAATAAAGTCCCTTCCTGCAGCTTTTGAAACAGACCAGAGTTCCTGAAGATACGAGCATCATGCACCTTTCCCGGCCATCCCACGTTGATGTTGGTGAAACGTCCCTTGTGATCCACCAGAGCTTGCAGCACTATCGAAAAGTACCCCTTGCGGTTTATGTACTCGGCGGCTTGGTGCTCCGGTGCCAAGATAGGGATATGGGTTCCATCTATAGCCCCACCACAGTTAGGGAATCCCATTGCAGCAAAGCCATCCACTATGACCTGCACATTTCCCAGGGTCACTACCCTTGATATCAGCAGATCTTTGATTGCGTGGGCTACTTGCATCACAGCAGCCCCCACAGTAGATTTGCCCACTCCAAATTGATTCCCAACTGACCGGTAGCTGTCTGGCGTTGCAAGCTTCCACAGGGCTATCGCCACTCGCTTCTCAACTGTGAGGGCTGCTCTCATCTTGGTATTCATGCGCTTCAGGACAGGGGAAAGCAAGTCACAAAGTTCCATGAAAGTGCCCTTACGCATGCGAAAGTTTCGTAGCCACTGGGAATCGTCCCAGACCTGCAACACTATGCGGTCCCACCAGTCTGTGCTTGTTTCCCGAGCCCAGAATCGGCGTTCCACAGCATGAACCTGCCCCATTAGCACCATGATGCATGCATTGTCAGGGCCCATGCTTTCAGAGAAATCTGTGTCCATGTCCTGATCACTCACGGGACCGCGCTGACGTCGCCTCCTCGCCCGGTATCGCGTTGCCATGTTCTGGTGCTGCATATACTGCTGAATAATGCGTGTGGTGGTTAATGTGCTCCTAATTGCCAAAGTGAGCTGAGCGGGCTCCATGCTTGCCGTGGTATGGCGTCCGCACAGAAAAAAGGCGCGGAACGATTGTCTGCCGTTGCTCTGACGGAGGGAGGGGCGACTGACGACACGGCTTACAGGGTTGGCTTCAGGGAGCTAAAATCAACAAAGGGGGTGCCTGTACATCAAGGAGTATTTCAGGCAGGACTGCACGGAGGGTTCCAATAAGAAATGGTGCACCTAAGTTATCGTTGTTATTGGAACAAGGAGGTTAGCCTGGCCTCTGATTGATACATGGCTAGATTTACCTCGCTGCACCTTCTCTGTGAGTGACTGCAGTGTGACCTAGAGGAATGAGTCCCCTAGACAGGGGAGGAGGCAAATGAGTACAAAACAAATCTGGTCTATTTCTTGTTTTGACCCACTCCATCTATCTTTTACATCTTTGGCTGGCAGCAGACGGTGCAGAAGGACTGCATGCCATCCACATCTCATGGCTGCTCGGCAGAAGATGGTACAGTACGACTGCTAGCCATCCCCATCTCTTGCCTGCCTGGCAGAAGATGGTGCAATACGACTGCTAGCAATCCTCATCTCTTGCCTGCCTGGCAGAAGATGGTACAGTACGACTGCTAGCAGTCCGTATCGCCTGCCTGCTCACCATAAGACGGTTCAATAGGACTGACTGCAGGACTAAAGAGAATGACCTGGTCAAGTCACTCCAAATTTAGTCCCTGCGCCCATGTCTGCCCAGGCGCTCCCAGCCGACGCGGCCAGGAGCACCTCGGACACGATGAGGACGACTACCAATCGTATTGCACCGTCTGCTGCCAGAAGGCAAGGGGTTGCTGCTACTGTGCAGCAAAGCCGTACCGCGTCTGCCAGCACCCAGGAGACATAGGGTGACGGTTACCTGAGCGGGCTCCATGCTTGCTGTGGTATGGCGTCTGCACAGGTAACTCAGGAAAAAAGGCGCGAAATGATTGTCTGCCCTTGCTTTCACGGAGGGAGGGAGGGAACGGGGGCCTGACGACACGTACCCAGAACCACCCGCGACAATGTTTTAGCCCCATCAGAGCGCTCCATTGTGACTGCTCTGGACAGCACTCTCAGATGCCCGATTGTTTGCCATTGCTCTGACGCTGGGAGGGGCGCTTACAGGGTTGGCTTCAGGGAGCTAAAATCAACAAAGGGGGTGGCTTTACATCAAGGAGTATTTCAGGCAGGACTTCACAGAGGGTTCCAATAAGAAATGGTGCACCTAAGTTATTGTCCTTATTGGAGCAAGAAGGTTAGCCTGGCCTCTGATTGATACATGGCTAGATTTACCTCGCTGCACCTTCTCTGTAAGTGACTGCAGTGTGATCTAGAAGAATGAGTCCCCTAGACAGGGGAGGGGGGGAAGCAAATGAGTACAAAACAAATCTGGTCTATTTCTTGTTTTGACCCACTCCATCTATCTTTTACATCTTTGGCTGGCAGCAGACGGTGCAGAAGGACTGCATGCCATCCACATCTCATGACTGCTCGGCAGAAGATGGTACAGTACGACTGCTAGCAGTCCGTATCGCCCGCCCGCTCACCATAAGACGGTTCAATAGGACTGACTGCAGGACTAAAGAGAATGACCTGGTCAAGTCACTCCAAATTTAGTCCCTGTGCCCATGTCTGCCCAGGCGCTCCTGATCGACCTCACAGAGGCGACCAGGAGCACCTCAGACATGACGATGACTGCTACCAGTCGTACTGTACCGTCTGCTGCCACAAGGCAAGGGGTTGCTGCTACTGTGTAGCAATGCCGTACCGCGTCTGCCAGCACCCAGGAGACATAGGGTGACGGTTACCTGAGCGGGCTCCATGCTTGCCATGGTATGGCGTCTGCACAGGTAACTCAGGAAAAAAGGCGCGAAATGATTGTCTGCCCTTGCTTTCACGGGGGGAGGGAGGGAACGGGAGGCTGACGATATGTACCCAGAACCACCCGCGACAATGTTTTAGCCCCATCAGGCATTGGGATCTCAACCCAGAATTCCAATGGGCAGCGGAGACTGCGGGAACTGTGGGATAGCTACCCACAGTGCAACGCTCCGGAAGTCGACGCTTGCCTCGGTACTGTGGAAGCGCTCCGCCGAGTTAATGCACTTAATGCACTTAGAGCATTTTCTGTGGGGACACACACACTCGAATTTATAAAACCGATTTCTTAAAAACCGACTTCTATAAATTCGACCTTATTCCGTAGTGTAGACATACCCATATTCACTCTGTGTAAAACTGACATAGACCTAATTTAAGGAAATGGTGTCTAGATAGTTACTGGCACATTAGAAATCTTATATAAATAGAAGGCTGAAAATCATAAATGAACAGACACACATAATATTGATTATCATTTTAGGTTGAATTAAGACGTGTCCCTAAGTACCAGACTAGGAAAACATACAATACTCAATACTAAAACTATACTATTGATCTACATATTGGAAAACCATGTAATGAATTTTATTAAAGAAATGATTATATATATTCTGGGAAAATAAAGGAATTTTAGCTTTTGAATGTATTTCTGCTGACGCAGCTCTTCAGAATTTAACTGAAACAGCTTCAGGGGTGTGTGAAACCTTATTTTTGTCTTGGTCTATAAAATCTTCGTCTGTGTAAATAGCAGGGTGAAACAGAACGTCTCGAGGGAATTGTTTACTTCTGGTGCCAAGACAAACTAAAACAAAAAACAAGGCAACAAAAACAAACCAGTAAGATAAAAACAAGTGGATGGAGCCAGTGGGATTAACAACAGCTAGAAGTAGACAAATAAAAGTAAGTTTTAGTAGGGTAAGCAAAAATGTATTAGTTTAGGTTAGTTATTGTGATTAATGCATAAGAACATTTTAGCCAGGGGTTCAGAATAGATAGGTACAGAAATAACTTGGTAACTGAATCCGGGCAAAGTTATGGAACAGGGTGTAAAAGATAATGACTGACCAGGGCCAATCAGAGGGGGGTCCAGGAGAGCCATTTGGCCTGGGCCTCAAGCGCAAAGGGAGCCTCAAATTTAGAAACGTGTTAATTTTTTGGCATTTGATAAGTTTTGCAACTTGTTTTTATGCACATCCCTATCGGACCAAAATGTGACACACTCTCTCAGCTTAGAGCTGCAAATTTAAGCAAATAAGAGATGTGATTTGGTAAAAGACTTTTTTTTTTTTGCACAGAAAAAGGCTAGAAAAGCATTTGTTAAATAAAAATATTCAAATTCTCTCCCTCTCTCTCTTTTTTTTTTTTTTTTTGGTGCCTTATTTTGTTTATGAACAGAGCAGAGACTAGAGATTTGAAAAAGTCACCCTGTCCCCAGTAGAAGTAACTTGATCAGTTATTTCTCTTGCCTTCTCCTTTTTTGCATGTATCTGTGATTCATGGGTGGTAACAGTTTTATCTTAAAACAATCAGAATAAATGCTACAAGAAACTGTTTAAGCATAAATTGGACTGGATCTCATTTGACACCCAACATGTTACTAAGGCTGTATCAGCATTAAATTATATTTCATTCACACTGTGCCCAACTTAGGTTACAGTGCACGAACTTTACCAAAACAGATTGCTGCTGTAGGACGTGAGTCTCCCAAAGCCACACTAGCTCACACGTTATAGGAGAGTCCCGTTATATTGGGCAACTCTCCAAATCACAGAAAGCTTGGTTCTCTAGAGCAGTACTTCCAGCCAAACGACTCATATTGCTTAAATAGAAGAGCAGGCTACCTCTAGGGATAGAAGCTTGGCACAGCAGCTTGACTGACCTGGCAGCTAACAAGAAGGTAATGTTTCGAGAAGAGGGGCCTCAGACAAATTTTAAAAGATTTGGTTTAATCTTTTTTTATAAAACTTTGATTAACCTCTAGTGGATGAAAACAGATGTATCTCCTTTCTGCCCCACCTTCCTTTCTTTCCTTTCCCTCCCTTGTCTTTTTTTCTCTCTATTTTTCAAAAAAAAAAAAAAATCAACAAAACACAAATAACTTGACAATAAACTGATTTACACCAACAGCAGCAAGTCATACCTATCACCCCACTTTTCCAAATTATTTAAAAAGACACTGCTGTGCTCTCTGAAATGTTTACTCAAGAGAGTAAGTCTAATTTTGGACAAGGAGTAAATCTGGCTTTTGAAACATGAAAATTTATACAGGGGTTTAGAGAGTACGCTAATCAACAAGAAGTACTTTAGCACAGAAGCACAGCTGATGAGTTTATAGGTAAGTACATTTTCTGAAGATTAATCATGGTAACTTCACAACTGAAGGATAAGAAAATAAGATGAGAGTAAATAAGATGCATTTTTTATTTCCATGCTAGTGGGAAGGGACAAATGCTCTGATTTCTGATCAAGCCCTATTCCTTATAGTTTTCCAGCAACAGTTAGCATAGCATAGCAACATAGCATAGCAAGGGTCGGTCCTGGGGCCGGTTTTGTTCAATATCTTCATAAATGATCTGGAGGATGGTGTGGATTGCACTCTCAGCAAATTTGCGGATGATACTAAACTGGGAGGAGTGGTAGATACGCTGGAGGGGAGGGATAGGATACAGAAGGACCTAGACAAATTGGAGGATTGGGCCAAAAGAAATCTGATGAGGTTCAATAAGGATAAGTGCAGGGTCCTGCACTTAGGACGGAAGAACCCAATGCACAGCTACAGACTAGGGACCGAATGTCTAGGCAGCAGTTCTGCGGAAAAGGACCTAGGGGTGACAGTGGACGAGAAGCTGGATATGAGTCAGCAGTGTGCCCTTATTGCCAAGAAGGCCAATGGCATTTTGGGATGTATAAGTAGGGGCATAGCGAGCAGATCGAGGGACGTGATCGTTCCCCTCTATTCGACATTGGTGAGGCCTCATCTGGAGTACTGTGTCCAGTTTTGGGCCCCACACTACAAGAAGGATGTGGATAAATTGGAGAGAGTCCAGCGAAGGGCAACAAAAATGATTAGGGGTCTGGAACATATGAGTTATGAGGAGAGGCTGAGGGAGCTGGGATTGTTTAGCCTGCAGAAGAGAAGAATGAGGGGGGATTTGATAGCTGTTTTCAACTACCTGAAAGGGGGTTCCAAAGAGGATGGCTCTAGACTGTTCTCAATGGTATCAGATGACAGAACGAGGAGTAATGGTCTCAAGTTACAGTGGGGGAGGTTTAGATTGGATATTAGGAAAAACTTTTTCACTAAGAGGGTAGTGAAACACTGGAATGCGTTACCTAGGGAGGTGGTAGAATCTCCTTCCTTAGAGGTTTTTAAGGTCAGGCTTGACAAAGCCCTGGCTGGGATGATTTAACTGGGAATTGGTCCTGCTTTGAGCAGGGGGTTGGACTAGATGACCTTCTGGGGTCCCTTCCAACCCTTATATTCTATGATTCTATGATAGAGTGATGAGCCACCTTTCTCTGAATAATATCTTCTTCAAAGAAATGCATATACCCAAAGGGACAAAATTAGAGCGCAGTCCCACATTACAGTATATGAAACTTATTTTGTTACATTCCAAGAGAACACTTTATGGCAAACAGTAATTTTGTGCATGGAGAGATGAACAGATGAGCCACTATGACTAATAGATGAAAACACTCAGTTTTTTAACTGGCCTTCAAGTTTGTATTGCGTGAATCAATCACTGAAGTTAGTCTGTAAAAACCACTGTACCTAATCTGGTGTTCAACCTTATTTCTAGATGTATAATTTCTTCAGATGTTAAAGCCTTTTTGCTACCCTCAGTATCTGCTTCAGACTATGAAGCAACTGAATTATTCCCTTTCTTGCTACAGAGCATTTGAGCAGAAGGAAGCTCTCAAACTATTTATTTGAATTATATGGTAGGAAAAAGAATAGCTGAAAGCAGTCGCCATATTGACCATCAGCTTGGTAAACACTGAAAAGTACAGACACAGGAATAAAGTTTGTGACTGGGAAACAATTGAGATACTTCTGATAACAAGTATTGATTGGCACATAGAGATAAGCACGCTTTAAGCCTTCAGATGCAAGAAAGTCTCAGCTGATGGAAATTATTATGGATTTGCCAGTTCCATTTTTAAATGTTTCTGGAACAAATGAGTTTTACTACTTTGGGACTAAAAATCAGTCAGTCCCTGTGCAATTTATAACCACAGTCGGAATCCCTGTCAGTTCATGTGTAGACTTTAAGATGTCCATCTTGCCATCATGAGTCCTGAGTAGTTTAGGAGTACATTAACTCAGAATTGTATGCATGTCAAAAATCCATCAGATCTTTAAGGAAATTTACAGTCTGTCAAAACCTGACAGTATTCAAACATTCAAAAATTCAGATTTAATAATTGCTAAAATTAACATCCTATGTCATCAGAAATGTTGTGCAGTAGATCTCATCAAGGGCTCATCAATTAAACAACTAGAGCAAGTCGTTTTCCAATATTAACGTATGTGATTGCCAGCAGTATGTATGTAAGTAATCTCATAACGTTCATTTTTAGGTGAAATTCCTGATTAAACAGAGATCCCTACTGTAATCAAAGACTGATGGTATGATATGTTCCTGATATTTGTATTTTTGTTTATCTGACCTCTGTAAATACTAAATACTCCCAGGAATGAAAAACAACTAAAAGATTTCAGTCTCCAGGAGAGACCAAATATAAAACACAGTTTTAAATAATAAAAGATGTTACACGCTAATTATGAAGACACAGGAAACCTTTTCTTTAAGGTTTAGCTATGAGTTTTAGCATCTGGCTACAAATTTTAGTAACAAATTTTTAGTAACAAAATTAGGCAAACGTCAAAAAGATGAAAGACAGAAGTGTACCAACCCAGCTGTGTCAATACAAAAACTACGATAAGCACATGGGTTGAGATAGAAGGAGTTTCCTTTAGGTATGTCCATTAACTATCTTTTTTTTAAACCCAGTTCATAAAATTATACTGCTTTGTCTGAAGAAATAAAAATAAATTCCCCACAACACTCACTAAATGCTATATTTAAAAATAGCAGCAAATGTTAAAAAGGCTCTCTATTATTTCACTTACTAAATGTGTTTCTCTAAGTCAAAAGCTAAAATCCAACTCTACATCCCTAATGCAACAAGTTTCTTTTCTTCTCATTACTTTTACCGTACAAGCTTACTTGTCACTAGCTTTTTCAAAACAGCATTTTTATCAAAATAGAAAGATAACATAAAAGCTCTGCATAGATTGTAAGGGTTAGCTATTCCTTATTAGGTTTTAAGTAGCAGAAACTACTTCTCCAAAGAAAACATACTGTAATTATTGTACTCAACAGGTAGCTTCAGTAATCAGGCCAAAAGCAACACAGTCGTCATGTCATTCTTAAAGATCAGCATTTTCCCATGCTTCTGCATAACAAATGCGTTGCAGATTAATTGAAAGTGTACAGGCCATCTTAGAGCCCAAATTAATCCGAGCATTTGATATCCCCTTCACTTCATATGGAAATGCCATTCAATGGCACCATTTTCATAGGGACAAAGTGTTTTTTGATAACAAGTGGAATGTAAATCTCATGAGAAAGAAATCAATCCAGCCCAAAGAACTCCAGACTATTGATTTATGTGCATTATAATTTCACAGGCTTGAAGAGAATTTGTAAATTAAGGGGGAAATGATTACATCCACAAAACAGCTGCTATATCACTGCTTTCTTTTTAACGGTATTATGAAAAAAAGAAATAAGCAGAAGTTATACTGGTTACATCACAGTCTCCAGGAAAAAAGCTCATTTAAATCATGAATTGCATTAAAAATGGGAAAGGCAAAAATTAATCTCCACAACAGGCAAATTTCCTAATAAAGTACACTATTCTATTATGGTCAGCACTCTTAGCAACATCTGTACTGTAGTTAAAGGTTGTCCACAGGTTTCCAAAGCACAGGGACTTATTCATATGCATTTAACTTAGTCAAACTTCCCACATTTGTTCTCTGCTAGAGTGATATTTTTGGAAGTTTGAGCAAAAACAGTTCAGATGTTTTCAAATAAGATGACCATAATCAAAGACTTTTGACATACAAAAATATTTGCAGTTTTGAAAAGCTCAGTATTGCAAAGCCCAAGAGTTCAAAAACCAAGAGGTGGAGCCCCAAAATTATGAAATTTTAAAAAAATAATATTTTTGGTCTGTCTTCTCTCTTTTGGACTCTCCATATGCACCTCAAAGCTTGTGTGTGACAATTTTACAGAGCTGCTAGATATCACAAATTGACAGTGACCAAAATGATTTTGCTCCCTGTGGTAGGTGCTCTCACTAAAGTACACGAATGAAATCAAGGCCCCATTGTGCTAGGCATCGTACAAATACACAGTAAAAGACAACCTTATTGTTTTACATTTGGGTCTGCCACTCTCTGGACACAGGAAAAAAAAATCTCTAACACTCTGATCTCCATCCTAAACACAGTTAATGTTTACAATACATTATTCTTGAAGGGACAGCTCACATTAACCCAATCAAAATAATAATGACACTGACCCTGCTGCAGGGTGTCTCTGCCACCGTGGTGATACAGTAATCCCTAGCTATCTAGTAGTGTGCTGGTGTACTACTTACTCAAAGGCAATTGCAGTAGACACTCTTAGCACTAGCATTCAGTGGGTTCCTATATATATACATTTTCACAGATTCTGATGAAGTAAACAAGGATTGCTTTGTTAGGGCTGCCAAAAATAAGAAATACAAATATTCTAGTCACGTCTTAAAATGTCACAAAGGATAAACCAACTAACTCAGACTCCAAAAGGGCAGCCTAGTATGCGTTACAAAGTAGGGGCTCCTTAGGACTAATGCCAAGGATACTCCCTCCTGGAAAGGATCATGAGCTGGCCTGCAAATCCCCCAGCCAGAGTTCAGTTCTTTTGTCAGTCTCGTTTGAACCAGTCTGTGCACAACCTGTTTGTCAGATACTGACTATCCACTTATTACAGCCAGTGCTGGTACCCTTGCCAGCAACAGGCTATTTTTCTCAACCCAGTGATCCAGCCTACCCTCTGCATCCAACTCCAAGGCTGCCCACTATACAGCCTGCTGTTGTCTCCCGCTAGGGCCTGCTCCCTCCTCCCCCGCCTTTTTTGGGGGGTGGGAGTGTATTGAAAACTTTGTTTTACTAACAAAGTGAAAATAATCCACAGGCACTAAAGTTCTCAATCAATATTCTACTGGCACTGCGCATAAATGCATAAAACTGAGTGTTCAAGAAGGTAGAAAAAACAAAACAAAAACACTTCATAAAATATTTCCCCCACACACATATGCAATAGCCCTCACAAAAATGGCTAAGCCATTTTGGCTCAGCCTTTCAAAAAAATTAATCTGAAAGGAGAGACAGCCTGGAAATTTTCAGCCCAAAACGTGAATGTCACTTAAGTGTATGAACAGCTATAATAAAGGGTTAGAATGTAAACTTCATAGTGTGAGTTGTAATTATTATTTATCATGGTTCAAAAGCATCATCAGAAATTCTGCAAGCTGTTATATGCTTCACCCATACTGAGCCTTCATGAAGTTATCAGAGCTCCATACACCCACAGGGATCTGCCCACACAGCAAATTGCACACAAAGAAAAAGGGTTTTACTATAAACAAAGTAACATAGCACAGAATGAATACAATGCTGTAATTTACTGATGGGCCTCCACCAAAGACATAAGAATTCAGCACCAGAGATTAATAAACAACAGTAAAGTAACAAGAGCTAATTCTACTTTATTCACTCCAGTGACACCAGTTATATGTACCTTCTATTTGAAATGTTAACTTATAATTCATGAATTTACTTTTCCTTTTCGCCAACATCAAACAATTCTAGGTGTTATTCACTGTTAGCAAATTAGTATTAACACTGTCAGGGACATCAATGAAAATATTACTATCTTCTCTCCAGGTAGAGTTTTAACTGGAAGTGAGGACCAGCACTGAATACTGCCCATTCTGGGCCCCTTGGCAGGTGTAAGCGTGGGGTTAATCTATTTTAGGGGAAAGCACTACATTTTTTTCTGACAGGCTGATTTAAGAAAAAAGGAAGGTGCACCGCAGCAGCTGTTTGAAATGTTATATTAAGTTCCAGAGTGGCAGCAATGGATTGACAGAAAACAGATGAGGTGGTCAAAAGTGTGCATAATAAATAGAATTTATCACAGGAATATCACCACCACATCAATTTTATGCACATACATGTGCACACACAATATCATATATACATACACATATTTATACACACACACGGACATTCATATAAAACTAAAATCATTTAATTTATTCTATGACATAACAACAAATAGCAGCATGCAACAAACCTGGCACAAAGGAATTTCCATCCACCACAGATAAACCATTCTAAGCCTGTCTTTCTGTGAGAAACTCTGGCTCTTGGTAAAGTATGGTAATCACTTTCATCATTTTCAAAGCCTTCTTCCGACATCATTAGTGGCATTTCATCCAAAAGGGAGGACTCATCTTCCACTTGGTACCTGCTGAAGTTAAATAAGAGCACTAAACAAAGGTAGATGGTATAATAGCGGTATATTGACTATCTATGAAATTCTGAAGATTGGTCTTAAATCCAAGGGACATGTTTCAGATTTCACTATATTGGAATTCTATAATAAAAAGTCATTTCAGTTTTAGCATACGACACGTGTGTTAAACGCACTCTCACAAATCAAATGTTTGCCCTATTTTGGTTTGAGTTACACTATCTGTCTTTTAAAGAACATCTCACATTGGTCAGCAAGTACCCTGGTATTATAAACTGTTGTATGCAGAATGCCTTATCCAGAGTTTGCTAAACACTGTATAGATATTCAGAGCTGCATAAATAAAAATGTTTTAAGACTTTGGACATCCAACTTCATACTTTCAAAGGCCAATTTAAAAACTGTGTTATACCACATAATTTTTCTATGTTCAACAATCCTGTCAATAGCATCAATTTAGTAGGTAAAAATTCAGAGGAAATGCAAATAGTGGCATTCAGTTACATGTCAGTGTAGACTAGAGTGTCAGATAAGGTACTCCCTCCCTGCTCATTTCATTTCCTTATAACCTCATTACCTGCTTTCCTGATATACCCCCCTTTCTGCTCTTTCAAGTGCAAGTTAGAAGCACTTCATTAGCATACAATTTTTACTTCCATTGGTATCTTTGTCTCTGGCCCACAATTTCTACATACCATATCAATTCAGTATTGTTACCTGTAGTAAATACATGTACCTTATTTTAAGTCTTAAAAGGTTGCCAAGAAAAGTAAAGTCGTTTTGCAATAGCCGGTGAATCACAATAGATACCCCTATGCTGTCTATCACAAAAGTACACTAGGCAGATTATGATCCTTTCTTTAATAGGCACTGAATGATACAAAAAAAAGTTTTACTAAGGCAGATTATTGACTTTTGTACCCAGATATGAAAGAGGTTCTGTACTTTGAAAGATTTTGCTCCACTTTCACTACCTTTTCATTGGTATGAAAATACGAAGACAAATAGTGTGACAAATCCCAAATTATAACTCAATCTTTTTTGATGAATCTAATCCCTCCTTTTACAAAGTTGCCTTTATAAATTATAGTATTCAAATAACTAGATAATCTTCTTAGATACTAGTAATTCTAATCAACTTTAATGTCAGCCTTCAACATGTATGGTAGGAGTACACACAGTATATAATCAAAAGATACTGTAATTTCAAACTAACAGGTTCCATGTATGTAATGGCCAACAGAGACCGGATGAAGGAATGCTTGCAAACTATAAGGCAAATTACTGTCAACTGCCTTAGCATCTGAAGAAGTCAAGCACAACTACATTTGTAAATGATACTGCTTGGCACTGTACGCTGATTTCACTGACAAAAGTTAACTTGTAGTACTGAGTAGACCTGAGCTACTGCACTTGGGAGTTAAAAATAATTCTAATCATACAGTAAGCATGAATAACTATTCACCATTGTGATTAAGTACTGAGTCTGGAGGGTCAAAACTACCAAATAGTAGTTTCTGCTTAACTGAGCTACTTAGTGTTCAAATACCTGCATGTTCTTCTAATAAAATTAAGATTAAGCAGACACAAATATGCACTCCAACATGATTTCTACAAGAACTTTAAACCAGTTTATTGTCATCTACCTTCATCCTATTCCTATCAATGAATATTTTTAGTGTGAGGGGAATAGAGAACTGAGATTAAAATGGAGACAAGGAAACAAAACAGTATCTCCATACTCTTAGCATGATACCTTTGTGTCTTTGGGTTGTTGTTTTTTCCCCTCCAAGTAAATGAACTTGAGAGAGACCACAGAAAATTTAAGCCCAATATGCAGTGAAAAAAAAATCAGCCAGTCACACAGAATCACAGCATTTCACATTCATTTAAGGTATGGTAGAAAGAAGAATGTCTAAAATATGCTTCAACAACATTCTAATTGGAATATGCAGACATACTATTTTCCCCTCCCATTCCCTTTCTCTTATATAGCACATAGTATAGTATATAGCCATTATATAGCTCAATTCACTAAGTCATGTTTTTAAAACATGATCTGTAAAATACTTTATGTTATTTTCAATTAACTTGGGCCTCTCTTTTTGCTTCTTTGCTTCTAACACAAATACAGGTTATGCTGTCTCAGGATTTTCTTGTGAGCTTTAACACCTTAATTCAAGCCATATATTAAATCTTTAACAAAAGTTTTCTTTATCCAAAATGTCAGGTCACTGAATATAAAAGGTGTTAAATAACAACGTACAGATTCTCTGGAGTGCTGAGTATCCACTGTGCTCAGAAAAGATATAGGGAAGCCTCTTACAGTTGACATTTTTAAAGTGGATCTTACTCGGAGGACTTGCTCCAGCACTCATTAGCTTGCAATGAGCCCCAAGTGACCATACACAAGCTGAGAATAACCAAGCACAGCACTATGGCTGTGCCCTGATGCGCCTGAGCCCCTCCCTGCTCTTTACCATTAGGACCAAGGAGTAACTAGCTGAGAGCTAACCCACAAAGGGGGAAACTTTCAGCCCGAACCCAGCTGCTTTTCAACCCTTTTATGCTGTCAAAGCTTTGGAAAGGGGCTATAACACTACAGATTCTGGCTTAAAGAGGTCAACCCTGAGGCTTTGTCTACACTACACAACTTTTAGTGACATGGCCATGTTGACACTGCCGTGTTGCTGGAAGTCGGGCAGTGTAAACACAGTTTATCAGCACTTTTGCCAACAAAACACTTCACCCACTATGAGAGGGGTTTGTGCTGTCAACAGGAGAGCGCTCCTGCCAACAACAAGCCTTTACACTGCCACTTGCCATGGCAAAACTTGTGTGTTGGGGGGGGGGCATTTTTTAAGCACCTGTGAACGACAAAAGCTTTGTCATTCAATTGGCAGTGTAGACAAAACCTCAGTCTGACTAAGAGTCCCTTCCACTAGTTCAACCTCCTTTGTTGTTTTTACGTTCCCATTTCACTAGTTTTTCAGATAGCTCAGAGAGGACCTGAAATTCTAATGGAGAAGAAAGAAAGCAACATGACACAAATTTAAACCCTGTGTTAGCACAAGCCTACCTTTCCCATGCACGTCACTTTTAAGACTGGTCTTAGATTATGATTTCTTAATACTCCGATACTAAGCAATATGCAAAGCAAGGCTTCTAAACCACAACACAAGCCTTACTCAACCTACAGTAAAGATAAGCTACTGAAGAACCCTACAATGGATATATAGGGCCCTTTGTTTTAGTTTTTTATTTTGTTTGAAATTTCCCAGGAATTTAGTTATTATTTTGAAAATTAAAAACTGGTTGAAAAATCAGTGGCTAAATATAACCTCATAGTTTTCTAGGTAATTATTGGGGTTAATATTGAGGGGAAAACAACTAAAAGAGAACAGTAAGCTTTCGAGTATACTTTAAAAGGATTCAGAGTAGCAGCTGTGTTAGTCTGTATTTGCAAAAAGGAGTACTTGTGGCACCTTAGAGACTAACCAATTTATTTGAGCATAAGCTTTCGTGAGCTACAGCTCACTTCATCGGATGCATTTTGTGGAAAATACAGTGGGGAGATGTATATACATAGAGAACATGAAACAATGGGTGTTACCATACACACTGTAACAAGAGAGTGATCACTTAACGTGAGCTATTACCAGCAGGAGAGCGGGGGCGGGGGTGGGGGGGGACCTTTTGTAGTGATAATCAAGGTGGGCCATTTCCAGCAGTTGACAAGACTGTCTGAGGAACAGTGGGGTGTGGAAGGGGGAACAAACATGGGGAAATAGTTTTATTTTGTGTAATGACCCATCCATTCCCAATCTCTATTCAAGCTTAAGTTAACTGTATCCAGTTTGCAAATTAATTGCAATTCAGCAGTCTCTCGTTGGAGTCTGTTTTTGAAGTTTTTTTTGTTGAAGAATTGCAACTTTTAGGTCTGTAATCGAGTGACCTGAGAGACTGAAGTGTTCTCCAACTGGTTTTTGAATGTTATAATTCTTGACGTCTTTGTTGGGCCTGTCCTGTAGTAGGTGACTTCTGGGTACTCTTCTGGCTCTGTCCATCTGTTTCTTCACTTCAGCAGGTGAGTATTGTAGTTGTAAGAATGCTTGATAAAGATCCTGTAGGTGTTTGTCTCTGTCTGAGGGGTTGGAGCAAATGCGGTTGTACCGTAGAGCTTGGCTGTAGACAATGTATCGTGTGGTGTGGTCTGCATGAAAGTTGGAGGCATGTAGGTAGGAATAGAAGAACATAATATAAGAAAATAACAGACCACCACTAGCCATCACCTTCAGCCCCCAACTAAAACTTCTCCAACGCATCATCAAGGATCTACAACCTATCCTGAAGGACGACCCATCACTCTCACAGATCTTGGGAGACAGGCCAGTCCTTGCTTACAGACGGCCCCCCCCAACCTGAAGTAAATACTCACCAGCAACCACACACCACACAACAGAACCACTAACCCAGGAACCTATCCTTGCAACAAAGCCCCTTGCCAACTGCGTCCACATATCTATTCACCATCATAGGGCCTAATCACATTAGCCACACTATCGGAGGCTCGTTCACCTGCACATCTACCAATGTGATATGCCATCATGTGCCAGCAATGCCCCTCTGCCATATTCATTGGTTAACTGGACAGTCTCTATATAAAAGAATAAATGGACACAAATCAGACGTTAAGAATTATAACATTCAAAAACCAGTTGGAGGATACTTCAATCTTTCTGGTCACTCGATTACAGACCTAAAAGTGGCAATTCTTCAACAACAAAACTTCAAAAACAGACTCCAACGAAAGACCGCTGAATTGGAATTAATTTGCAAACTGGATACAATTAACTTAGGCTTGAATAGAGACTGGGAGTGGATGGGTCATTACACAAAGTAAAACTATTTCCCCATGTTTGTTCCCCCTTAAACCCCTCACTGTTCCTCAGACGTTCTTGTCAACTGCTGGAAATGGCCCACCTTGATTATCACTACAAAAGGTTTCCCCCCCCCCCCGCTCTCCTGCTGGTAATAGCTCACGTTAAGTGATCACTCTCTTGTTACAGTGTGTATGGTAACACCCATTGTTTCATGTTCTCTATGTATATACATCTCCCCACTGTATTTTCCATTGAATGCATCCGATGAACAGAGCTGTAGCTCATGAAAGCTTATGCTCAAATAAAATTTGTTAGTCTCTAAGGTGCCACAAGCACTCCTTTTCTACTTTAAAAGGAGAAGAAGAAGAAAGAAAGGTGAGAAACTATGGTCTGGGAATGAATAGCGGTGAATGAAATATTTGGTAGTAGGCATTCCATGAAAAACTATCTGGGCACACAGTACTATTATCTTCTGTTTCCAGCTCAAAAGTTTAATTTGGAATCAGCTAAAAATGTAATATTTTACCATGTAAACAATTGCTATAGAGGACAGATTTTTTTTTAATCATCAATGGGAAATGAAGTGGTCTACACAATTAAAAACTATAGGGAAGTTGTTCACAAGATAATATGTTAAGATGGGTTAAGGTAACTGCTACCAAGTTTGAGAACCTCTGTTGAGAAGAACAGCATGGTAGAAATTAATAAAAGCATATATGTGAGAAAAGTAGTAAAAAAAAATTCCCATTACGTTAGTGGAATGGGATGAGTGGGAAAAGGGGTTCAATTTTTGTGCTGAGTTTGCAACAAGATATTGTAGGAGAAAATGAAGATGAGATTCAGCAGATGGAAGAGATGTCAAGCCTGGAGATCTACAAGTCATCAGGAGCAGAAGAAGCCACAGAATGAATGAGGTTGCCCAGGAATGAACTGTAAAGCAGAAATATCCAAGGACAAAGACCTGACTCAAACCAGAGTGGTAGGAAGAACCAACAACTGAAGAAAGTTAGTAGAGCGGGGAAATAGTGTAATCTGGCAAAGAAGATGTTAAAGGGAAAGAACAAATTTGTATAATAAAGACGGCATCTGACGGCACCAGGACAAGAGAAGAGGAAGTAAACAAAGTGTAAACAAAAACTGGGATGTTTTAGGACAAATGCATCATTTAAAGAGGATAGTGAAGGTATCGAGAGAAGAGTTATAAGAGAGACCATAGAATCAACCCAAGGAGAGGAAGGTAGTAAAGTATCATCTAAGAAGTTGGATACAATGTAGGATTGGAGATTAAGAAAAAATGCAAAATGGAGCAAGGGTAGCAGGTCGTACTAAGGCAGATGTGCAATACAGGTAAAGAATCTAACTGAAGACAAGATAAATTGAGGAACTGTTCCAGACTGAGAGGTCAATAGAGAAGGTTTCGGAACAAATTTATATATTAAACAGTAAAGTCACCAGGACCAGCTGGTATTCACCCAAGAGTTCTGCAATTTTATATTTGAGTTTCTTCAGAACAATTAACTGTGCTACGTAATCCATCACTTAAATCAACCTCTGTACCAAATGACTGGAGGATAATTAATGTAAAGCCAATTTTTAAGAAAAGGCTGCAGAAGTGAACCTGGGAATTACAGGCTGGTAATCCTAACTTCATGACTAGGTAAATTGGTTGAAACTAAATTGGCTGTGGAAAGAACAGAATTAGCATACACAGATGAAAACAATATGTTGGGGAAGAGACAACATGGCTTTTGTAAAGGGAAATCATGCCTCTCTAATCTATTAGAATTCTTTAAGAGTGTCAAAAAGAATGCGAACAAGAGTGATCCAGTTGATATAGTGTACTTGGATTTACAGAAAGACTTTGACAAAGTCCACACCACAGGCTCTTAAGCAAAGAGCTACCCCGTGGAAGGAAAAGGCCGGGGTAGAGACCATCGAATCGTGGAAGTCAACGAATGGCTACGCAGGTGGTGTCGGAGAGAAGGCTTTGGATTCTTTGACCTTGGGATGGTGTTCCAAGAAGGAGGAGTGCTAGGCAGAGACGGGCTCCACCTAACGAAGAGAGGGAAGAGCATCTTCGTGAGCAGGCTGGCTAACCTAGTGAGGAGGGCTTTAAACTAGGTTCACCAGGGGAAGGAGACCAAAGCCTTGAGGTAAGTGGGGAAGTGGGATACTGGGAGGAAGCACGAGCAGGAGCATGTAAGAGGGTGGGCTCCTGCCTCATACTGAGAAAGAAGGGCAATCAGCGGGTTATCTCAAGTGCCTATACACAAATGCACAAAGCCTGGGAAACAAGCAGGGAGAACTCGAAGTCCTGGCAAAGTCAAGGAATTATGATGTGACTGGAATAACAGAGACTTGGTGGGATACCTCCCATGACTGGAGTACTGTCATGGATGGATTTAAGCTGTTCAGGAACGACAGGCAGGGCAGAAAAGGTGGGGGAGTTGGATTGTATGTAAGAGAGCAGTATGACTGCTCAGAGCTCAAGTATGAAACTGCAGAAAAACCTGAGAGTCTCTGGATTAAGTTTAGAAGTGTGAGCACCAAGGGTGATGTGGTGGGAGTCTGCTATAGACCACCGGACCGGGGGATGAGGTGGACAAGGCTTTCTTCCGGCAACTCGCAGAAGTTACCAGATCGCACGCCCTGGTTCTTATGGGAGATTTCAATCACCCTGATATCTGCTGGGAGAGCAATACAGCGGTGCACAGACAATCTAGGAAGTTTTTGGAAAATGTAGGGGACAATTTCCTGGTGCAAGTGCTGGAGGAACCAACTAGGGGCAGAGCTCTGCTTGACCTGCTGCTCACAAACCAGGAAGAATTAGTAGGGGAAGCAAAAGTGGATGGGAACCTGGGAGACAGTGACTATGAGATGGTCGAGTTCAGGATCCTGACACAAGGAGGAAAGGAAAGCAGCAGAATACAGACCTTGGACTTCAGAAAAGCAGACTTGGACTCCCTCAGCGAACTGATGGGCAAGATCCCCTGGGAGAATAACATGAGGGGGAAAGGAGTCCAGGAGAGCTGGCTGTATTTTAAAGAATCCTTATTGACATTACAGGGGCAAACCATCCCGATGTGTAGAAAGAATAGTAAATATGGCAGGCGCCAGCTTGGCTTCACAGTGAAATCTTTGCTGATCTTAAACACAAAAAAAAAAAGCTTACAAGAAGCGGAAGACTGGACAAATGACCAGGGATGAGTATAAAAATATTGCTCGGGCATGCAGGAGTGAAATCATGAAGGCCAAATCACACCTGGAGTTGCAGATAGCAAGAGATGTTAAGAGTAACAAGAAGGGTTTCTTCAGGTATGTTGGCAACAAGAAGGTGGTCAAGGAAAGTGTGGGCCCCTTACTGAATGAGGGAGGCAACCTAGTGACAGAGGATGTGGAAAAAGCTAATGTACTCAATGTTTTTTTTTGCCTCTGTCTTCACAAACAAGGTCAGCTCCCAGACTGCTGCACTGGACAGCACAGCATGGGGAGGAGGTGACCAGCCCTCTGTGGAGAAAGAAGTGGTTCGGGATTATTTAGAAAAGCTGGATGTGCACAAGTCCATGGGGCCGGATGCGTTGCATCCGGGAGTGATAAAGGAGTTGGCGGATGTGATTGCAGAGCCATTGGCCATTATCTTTGAAAACTCATGGCGATCCGGGGAAGTCCCGGATGACTGGAAAAAGGCTAATGTAGTGCCCATCTTTAAAAAAGGGAAGGAGGAGGATCCTGGGAACTACAGGCCAGTCAGCCTCACCTCAGTCCCTGGAAAAATCATGGAGCAGGTCCTCAAGGAATCAATTCTGAAGCACTTAGAGGAGAGGAAAGTGATCAGGAACAGTCAGCATGGATTCACCAAGGGCAAGTCATGCCTGACTAATCTAATTGCCTTCTATGACGAGATAACTGGCTCTGTGGATAAAGGGAAAGCAGTGGACGTGGTGTTCTTTGACTTTAGCAAAGCTTTGGACACTGTCTCCCACAGCATTCTTGTCAGCAAGTTAAAGAAGTATGGGCTGGATGAATGCACTATAAGGTGGGAAGAAAATTGGCTAGATTGTCGGGCTCAACGGGTAGTGATCAATGGCTCCATGTCTAGTTGGCAGCCAGTATCAAGCAGAGTGCCCCAAGGGTCGGTCCTGGGGCCGGTTTTGTTCAATATCTTCAGTAATGATCTGAAGGATGGTGTGGATTGCACCCTCAGCAAGTTTGCAGACAACACTAAACTGGGAGGAGTGGTAGATACGTTGGAGGGCAGGGATAGGATACAGAGGGACCTAGACAAATTAGAGGATTGGGCTAAAAGAAATCTGATGAGGTTCAACAAGGACAACTGCAGAGTCCTGCACTTCAGACGGAAGAATCCAATGCACCACTACAGACTAGGGACCAAACGGCTAGGCAGCAGTTCTGCAGAAAAGGACCTAGGGGTTACAGTGGACGAGAACCTGGATATGAGTCAACAGTGTGCCCTTATTGCCAAGAAGGCCAATGCCATTTTGGGATGTATAAGTAGGGACATTGCCAGCAGATCGAGGGACGTGATCGTTCCCCTCTATTCGACATTGGTGAGGCCTCATCTGGAGTACTATGTCCAGTTTTGGGCCCCACACTACAAGAAGGATGTAGAAAAATTGGAAAGAGTCCAGTGGAGGGCATCAAAAATGATTAGGGGACTGGAACACATGACTTACGAGGAGAGACTGAGGGAACTGGGATTGTTTAGTCTACAGAAGAGAAGAATGAGGGGAGATTTGATAGCTGCTTTCAACTACCTGAAAGGGGGTTCCAAAGAGGATGGCTCTAGACTGTTCTCAGTGGTAGCGGATGACAGGACAAGGAGTAATGGTCTCAAGTTGCAGTGGGGGAGATTTAGGTTGGATATTAGGAAAAAAACTTTTTCACTAAGAAGGTGGTGAAACACTGGAATGCGTTACACCTAGGGAGGTGGTGGAATCTCCTTCCTTAAAAAGGAAAGGAGTACTTGTGGCACCTTAGAGACGGTGCCACAAGTACTCCTTTTCCTTTCGCGAATACAGACTAACACGGCTGTTACTCTGAAACCTCTCCTTCCTTAGAAGTTTTTAAAGTCAGGCTTGACAAAGCCCTGGCTGGGATGATTTAATTGGGGATTTGTCCTGCTTTGAGCAGGGGGTTGGACTAGATGACCTCCTGAGGTCCCTTCCAACCCTGATATTCTATGATTCTATGAAAGTAAGCACACCTGGGACGAGAGGAAAGGTCCTCTCATGGGTTGATAACCAGTTAAAGATAGGAAACAAAAGGTAGAAATAAATTATCAGTTTTCACAATGGAAAGTGGTATATCACAATATCTCCCAAGGATCTATACTGTTCAACATATTCATAAATGATCCAAGAAAGGCATAAAACAATGAGGAAGTAAAGTTTGCAGACGATACTACATTACTCAAAATAGTTAAGCCCAAAGCTCACTGTGAAGAGTTACTAAGATCCCACAGTTAAATGACTGGCCAACAAAATGGCAAATGAAATTCAATATTGATAAATGCAAAGTAATGCACATTTGAAAACATAATCCCAACTATACACACAAAACGATGGGGTCAAAATTAGCTATTACTACTCAAAAAAGGGATCTTCGAGTCATCATGGATAGTTCTCTGATAACATCTGCTCAATGTGCAGCAGCAGTCAAAAAAGCTAACAGGACGCTTGGAACCATTACAAGAGAGATAATCTCATAATGCCACTCCTTGAATACTCCATACCATTCTGGTTACCCCATCTCAAAAAATATATATTAGAATTGGAAAAAGTAGAGAGAAAGGCAACAAAAATTACTGGAAGTACGGAACAGCTTCTATATGAAGAGAGATTAAAAAGACTTGGACTGTTCAGTTTAGAAAACAGACTGGGGGGGGGGGGGGGAGGATATGACAGAGGTCTAAAAAATCATGAATGGTACGGAGGTGAGTACGGAAGTGTTATTTACCTCTTCACATAACACAAGAATGAGGGGCCCCTGATACAATTAATATGCAGGAGGTTTAAAATAAAAAAAAGGAATTACTTTCTTCATACAATGCACAGTAAACCTGCAGATCGTGTTGCCATGGGATGTTCTGAAGGTCGGCACGGTCAGATGCTACTGTCAGATGATAGGATACCGGACTAGATGGACCATTGGTCTGACCCAGCATTCCCATTCTTAGGATCAAAAGAGTGACTATGGAAGTGAACTGGGTAAGTGCTCCAGATTACATATATATGAATTTACAACTATACCACAGCAGTTCGACGATGAAGCTAAGATCGGCAGGTCAAATAAAATGAGAAGCAGCAAAAGACAGACCTGAAATGTGGAAGCAAGTCACTTAGGGACAAGAACACCTCATTACCAGTGGGAGAACACTTTTCACATCATGATCACTCCATATCTGACCTGTCAGTCCTCATCCTCAAAGGAAACCTCCACAAACTTTCAAAAGATGAGCCTGGTAGCTTAAATTCATAACTTTGCTAGACACAAAAAATCATGAAATGAACAGACACACTGGATTTAAGGCTTATATAACAATCTGTAACCCACCAGCAACCCCTACAGCTGTCTTTTCCTGGAGGGGTCTTAACAGGCCACTTCACCTTGAATGGTCCCTTGAAATATGCGCTAACTTCTTTTGTTAAACAATCTGTTTCACCTTGTATTTAGCTGTGACACTTTGAGTACCTTTCCCACACCTGAAGAACTCTGTGAGTCATGCTTTGTCTACACTGGAACGTAAATGACAAAATTTGTGTGTTCAGAGATGTGAAAAAAACACGCACCCGAACGACACAAGTTTTGCAGATGAAAAGCACCGGCATAAACAGCACTTTGTCATCAGGAGAGCTCTCCTGCCAACAAAGCTACCACCGCTCACTGAGGGTGGAAGTTTTTTGCCGTCAAGAGAGCTCTCTCCTGCGGACAAGTAGCGGCTATGCTGAGTGCCTTTTAGCAGCACGGCTGTGTCGCTAAAAGGTGCATAGTGTAGACACAGCCTAAGCTCGAAAGCGTCTCTCTCTCACCAACAGAAGTTGGTCCAATAAAAAAATATTACCTGACCTGCCTTGTCTCTCTAATATCCTGGGACTGGAAAGGCTACAACAATATTGCATACAATATTGCATACAATATTACGAATAACCTGTCAGGCAGGCAACTATTTTCATATAGGATCAGCTCATATATGAAATGAAGAACAAAGGTTAATCTCAGTCAGGATACATCCTAAAATATTCTGTGTATGATGGTTTTAAAGGAGTTCTTTATTATTTTTCCAAACTCTAAATGTTTATCTGACTACATTGTGTTGTATATTTTCTTCTTTGATTTTTCCTTCAGTGAGAAAATCTCACAGGAAAGAATTAACCAAAGAGAATTATGCATGAGAGCCCAATCTTGTCAGAATAAGAAATACATGTATATGCACAACTAGAAATCAAAGCTGCTCTTGTGAATGTGGTAATATTTACAGAAAAAAACTGATGCTTAAATCATACTTACTTTTTTATTAAGCAAGTATTATATCATATTATAAGTAAATATTTTCTTTAAAAAATCAGTTCCAGCTAGCTTTGCGCTTTTAAATATTCAGCTTCATTACATCATGTTTAGTAACCTTGATTTCAAAATGCAGCCTTTGAACTGGCAAGCAATTTATTCCATTTCAAAAGGAATTTTCTTATTGTGTTAGAAAATTTTACTTCAGTATTTAGAAACAATAAGATGATGAATAATGGATTTTTCATAGCCAACATCAGGACAAAAATCTCTATTTCTTTGTTACCTAGTTTCTTGCACACTTAATTGCCTGAAGCTCTGATTCTCCTTGAGTGACAAACCAATTAAGCATAATCCTAGAAACTTTTATTAAAATAGAGAAGAACTGAAAGCACCATGAACAAAGAAGACAGAATGTAAGACATCAAAACTCACAGTACAGATGCTACTAAACCAGATATAGAAAAGTATCTTGACAAAAATATGGCTTCCTAAGGAAAAAAGAACATTAATATTAAACAACTTTCAACAAAACCTTACTACTGTAAGGAGTATCATTGAAATAGATTTAAGTGAAAGGAAACAGTACAATAAATACTTTTAAATTAACTTTTAATATAAACATCTAGTATGAAAATTACACCTGTTTCTCTGCATTGCCTATATCTATATATCCTTCCAACTTTGATGGCTCATATTGTTTTTTTAAGGAAATTATTGCTTTTAGCGAGCACATTACTTTCAATTGCATATTACATCTACTACTGAAATCATATCTACATTCAAAAATCCACAGTCCCTTCTTTGAATCAATCATGTGAAATAAAAGATTATATGAAGCAAAATGTAGTTCAATATAAACAGGGAGGAAACAGGCCATACATCCCTTTGGTAAATTCCACCCCTTCCCCAAAACTGCTATGGGTCCTAACCCAAGGAAGAGAGTCGCAGCTTTCTGGGGACAATCACAGCTGCATAGTTTGTTCACGGACAGCATCGACTCAACTCGGAAGAAGAAAAAGGCCAAAAAACAAAAAAACACAGAGGAGGAATGGGTTAGCACATCCCTCAACACCACTCCCTTATCATTTGTATTATGGGAGCACCTAGAAGCCACAAGTAGTACAGGAGCATAGTGTTGCGCACTTTACAAATGTACAGTAAAAGACAGTCCTGCTCCCTGATAAGTTTACAGAGTAAATTTCCTTAAATCCAAAGTTCAATGACCATACTGCACATAGGCCAAAATCCACTATAATTAGCCATATTTCATGGGGAGGAAGAGGTGAGAAGCACTTCTCTGACGATATGCAGTCAAAGAATCAAATGTGTGCTTACCAAAACTATATATTTTTAGGGCTTTGGTTTTGTTTTTATGTCATGAGTAATCAGTTTGCATAACCATGTCAAAAGTGTGTTAAAAACAAACTGCTGTTCACCTACTACCACACCTACAAGTGTACAACTCATTTTCCCATCTCTGAAGATATTTATTGACATATCGAGTGGTATCATGATACAGATTTTTCTTTAAAAGAAGATACTTATAACCTATTTCAGAGCATCTGCTGAATTTCTAAGAGGCTGAGATCTTCCCCTCATCCTTATTTTTTACATCCCCATTCTTACATTGCACTAACACGTTGGTTGAAGTGAAATGGACAAAATTCCTTTGCAGCACATTAATATTGTATTTATGCAGCGTAATGGAAAAGGATAGGAGAACCTGATGCGGACCATGCATCAATCCCTCCCATAGATACACACACTGCCTCTAAAATCTCTTGTTCCCTACAGGCTCAAAGAACAAAATACATGCTTTTTTATCTCTTCCTCCCACTACGGGGCCTGAAATAATACACCATAAAAGCTGGCATGACATTATGTATAGAAAAAGTGATTGTATCATTTTTTAACAGGTTTTTATTAGTCAGTCAAAATAGGAATTTCCACAGGAAACGTCTGTTTTCAACTACAAACTGAAAAGCTTTTTAGCAACTAAAGAGCAAAGAATTTAGCTGGTCAGGTGAACACTGCCAGTGTGACAGATATGGCAATTTCCTGCAATATTCTGGAGAAAACCTACTGAATTAAGTTAACCCTTACTGAATTTTAAGTATTTTAGGAGTTCATTGTATTAAAAAATGTCAGTAATTTGTATTATTGTGGAACGGTAATATCTGGGAGGAGACCTGATTAATGTAAAACCCTGGGAAATGTCATGAGGATTTTCTGAAACTATGTAAGCTTTTTCAAGTTTAGTGGGTTCTCCAGGAAGTCTCTAGGGAGACTAACATAAATATCAGCTCCTCCAGGTATGCAAGAAGTTAGTCTTTGAAACTTTACAAGGAGGAGTGGACATTTTGTTTGCTGATTACATGAAGACAGATCAAAACCACTCAAACTAGATTAAAGTGACTCTTAGCTTCATGGGTATGCTTGTTCCAAGCCAAAGCAGTAACCACTGAAAACCCGCTTGGCGGGAGTACGAAAGTTGCTTAACTGGCCAGAACCCTTTCTGGAGTTGGGGGATGACCTCTAGTAATATTAGAATGTAGGTAGGTTCTTTTATTGTTTTAATGTTTTCTCTGTAATGTTTTCTTTACCTTAAGAATAAATGTGCTTGCTTAGAAAGAGCTCTGTTGTAACTAAATAGCTGTGGCAGTTACACTCTTTATAGCTAGGAGAAAATCAGAGCAGGCCTGTTTAGGCAATTTGACTTTGCTAGGGAATAACAGCGTAGACAAGGAACTGTGCAGTCTGGGAATACCCTGGTCAGGAAGGAAAATGTCTCCACCCACGAGAGGTGATGGCTGGGGAGTCAGAAGTCTGAAAGTAGGTGCCCTTGCTGGACCATAGAGGGGAAATATAGGTGCAGTTTCCATGAACTGTGACAGTCAGTAAAATCGGAACACATCATCAGGGCACCAGGAAAAACCAGTAGTTCCACCCTTCTCTCTTCTACTGACTGATAATATTCTGTGCACTTCATCACCTCATTCCTGAGAAAGCTACCACACCCTCTATCTTTGAAGGATGACAAATATAATTCCCCCCATTTTATAGATGTGATACCTAAGAGGTTGCACAAAGTCACTTATGAAATACTGGGAATAGAACCCAGGGACCACAGTCTATGCAGTGACTCTCAGAAGACTGGTGTAGCAGAGGAGAAGAAAAGGTAGCTTTAAGCCATGTTTGTCTGTCCTAGAATCTGGGCTGCTCCCAGTCTAAATTAGATTAATAGATTCCAAGGCCAGAAGGGATCATAGTAATTATCTAGTCTAACCTCCTGTATAATACGGGCCATAGATTTGTCCCAAAATAATTCCTAGAGCATATCTTTTAGAAAAACATCCAAAACCCATTATCTGCTCTAATTTAGGTAACCTTTTATGACTGCTAACAGGCTTCTTCTCAGCCCAGAATTTTCAAAGCACCGTGTGTTATGGCCAGTCCTCCTCCTGTCCCTGACAAGTCTCTTCTACCACTGACACACCCCAACACCAGGAACTGCAAGGGGTAGCAGTGAAAGGTTACGTACACCAGTCCTATAATGCCACTGAACTGTGGGAATTCTCCTGGGGGCAGTTCTGTCCATTTTACAGTTCCACAGAAGTTGCATGAAGAGGTTTTAGTAGGGACTAGAAAGTGGCCCCCCTAATATGACAGACCCAAGTTTCATCCATTTAGCCACACTGCCTTTCAAAATAAACATGCCAAATCTATGCATTCAGCTATGCTGTCTAACCACTAGACACTCCTGCCACACCAGGAAGAGAAACCAATATTCCTGGTTCCCAATAGCCTCTGATATTTAATAAGTAGTAGTATAAAATGTGTTGCATCCCCATTTAGCAGCTACTGCACATGAAGCATAACAGCATATATAAGCTACCAGCTACTTTAGTTCAAGTCACAGAGGTTAGTGCTGTAGATCAAAAGGCCCTAGTTTCAACCAACCTTGCTGGTATGACCCCAGGTGGGGAAGGAGTGTAAATTCCACTTGATGAAATCTGGTCTATCAACTTGCTTCTTAAAAAAAAAGCTATGCATATACACACACAACACATTAAAAGAACGCTACATTTGCAAAATCCTCAAGCACTCAAAACTTAGGAAATACCAGTGTTAACATTCCACCATATACATTATGATGGTCGTCTTATATGACTGGGGGGCATGGATCAGCGTTCACATCACACTCCCCGTCAGTACCCAGCACAGACTGGGGAAGCTAATGATCCAACCAGCAGACCAAATTTGGTGATGGACCCTGGTCTACATGTCACTTAAGGTGCATTGTACATACGGAGTTTTGACTAACCCAAGTGCACATGATATTTGCAAAGAAGATGATGATGACCTGATTGTATATAATTGCATTTCAAGACCCCCGGCCTCATTTTGTGCACTGTATGGACAATGAGTAAGTTAGAAGGTTGCAAGAAGAGAATGGGCTCTTGTGTTTATGGCATTAAATTGAGTCCCAGGAAAGAAACACTTTATCATAGAGTCATCATAGAATCTTAGAACTGGAAGGGACCTGAAGAGGTCATCTAGTCCAGTCCCCTGCACTCAAGGCAGGACTAAGTCTTTATCCCTAGTTCTGCCTCAGACTTCACAGGTAACACTAGGCAAGATTAACAGAATGCACCCTCCAGGGGACAGAACTAAAGTAGAACTTGGGGCTTGAGCTTCAGGGCTGTTTCACTGCTGTGTAGACTTCCGGGCTCCAACTGGGCTCCAGGATCCTGTGGGGAGGGTGGGTGGGTGGAAAGTGAGAATACAGAAAGGAATCTGTACAACAAGCATCTTTTTTATACCAGGCTGCAACCAAGTTATTTCCTCTCCTGTATAGCCTCTTTCTGTAGTTTTGGTGGCATTTCACTCTTCTCCACCTTTAATGTTCTTTTAAATAGAAACCATCAGTACCTTATTAAACTTAAGAGTTTATTCTCACAAAAATCAGGAAATTCAGAGTTGAAGTTCCCACATTAACTTTAACTCTGCTCCCTTATGCATTCATATAACAACAGAATTTTTCATTACATAACAACATATCACGTATTAGTCAGCCAATGCAATAAAATGGAAAGTAATAGCTCTTTCCATTACTGTACATGAATCAACATGGCACATTATTACTACAAATGCCATTAAGGTGAATTTTAACAGTGTTCCACCAATAAGACTGAGTAAATTGAATTGCTACTAGAATTTCACATTGCTCCAGATGTTAAATCATGAATAATTTTTAGTGAATGTGGGGTCCATGTAATAGCACTGCAGATCTGAATGAGTATGTACTATATTCTTGCCACAGAAGCTGCCTTAGCCCTAGTGGAATGTGACTAGTTTGTAGCACTCTTCAATACATAGTCTAACCCATTTGAACAAGTGTTGTGATGAAATAGCCTGACCCTTACTATTATCTTTTTAAGAAAGGTAGTTGGGGGACTTCCTAAAGTCTTTAGTCCCATTTAAATATAATGTTAATGCCCTTTTAGCATCTTACATGCAGAGTTTTGACTAACCCAAGTGCACGAGATTTGCAAAGAACACCCGGTAGACTGATTAACTAGTTAAGATGGAAGTCACTTACCACCTTCGGTGGGAATTTAAAAAAGATCTCAAGTCGTCTAGAAGTAGACTGTAAAAGCATCTTCTGTCACTGATGTGTTTAGAGACCATTCATATAGCTTTTTGGGGGACGTGGGGGGGGGGGTTGAGTTGATCTGTTAGGTGGTTGTTTTGTCTGCCAGATGTTCAGCAATAGGGAAAAATATTGCCATAGGTGCACCAGTCCCATACTTCCTCAGCTTCCTTGTGGTTGTATGGAATGACCCCCTTCCTGTTTGTTCACATCAAACATAACTCTTGCATTGTCAGTAACCACTTGGACTATTTTGTCATGTAAATGAGGAAGAAACTATTTGAGAGCCAAATGGATTACCCTCAATTTGAATACATTCATATGTAGTAGTTTTTACAAGGAAAAGTCTACATTGCCCACGTTACAGCACAGCCGCTGCAGTGCGGCCTGGGCAGTGTAGACATGCTTTAATCGCCAAGGGAGAGCTCTCCCACTGATTAAAAAATACCCCGAACAAGTGGTGGTAGCTTTATCGCCAGGAGCACGGCTCCCGGCGATAAAGCGCTGTCTAAACTGGCGCTTTTCAGCTCTAAAACTTTTGCTGATCAGGGGGTGTATTTTCACACCCCTGAATGACTAAAGTTTTAGCATTGGAAGTGGCAGTGTAGACACAGTCTAAGTGTTTCCAATGACCATGAGTTGTTAGGTTGTTGAAGTGAGTTTTCCATCCCAGGCTGGGCACATATGAAGTGACAGTTGTGGAGAACTGAATGCCACTCCCTTCAGGATGTTGTAGTTTCATGTCCACCACAGGGATAGGCGCAATTTTGGGAGAGTTAGCTTCAACTACGTCTAAATTTGGCAGACAATGTTCTGTCAGCCAACCACTGTAGAGCTCTCATTCTGAGATGAGTATATAAGATTACATATGATGTCAAGGCCATGAGACCCATCAGCCTGAGAAGAAGTGGCAGGGATTCCTTCGAAATTTGAGAATGGCAGACGGAATCTTGAAGAATGTTTCCTCTGGAAGGAAGGCTCTTCCTGCTTGGGAATACAGAATCATACCAACAAAAGGGACTCTCTGTGTAAGAAGGTGTGATTTCTTCCAAGTCCCAATTTCTCAAAAGCGAACATGTGCAGTCCATGCTGATGGTCAGAGACTCCCGTGATGAAGTCATCCAAACAGAAGTAAATGTAAATATCCTGTCTCTTCAGATGTTCCGCCATGTTCAAGAGGCCGTTTGTAAAAACATAAGAGGTGATAGAAAGGCCAAAGGGGAGGACACGTAGTGATCCTCCCTGGCCAGTATGTGAAGGTATGATAGGTACATGGAAATATGCATTTTTCATATCAAGAGGTCCAAATCAATCTTGAGTAGACATGGAGGGAATTACAGATGTAAGAGAAATTCAGGAAACTGACCTCTCTGGTGAAAGAGCTGAGCTTTTACAAGTCCCAAATAGTTTGCAGATCTTCCTCTTCTTTTGGGATCAGAAAGTATTTCGAGTAAAATCCCTTTCCTCTGAATATCTCTGGTGCCTTCTTGATGGCCTCTGCTTCCAATAAAAAGCAAACTTTTATTCTTAGTAGGTTTTCATGAGAGGGCAGAGAAGGGACAGGGGTTGGGGGAGGAATGAAGTTGAACTGTATTGAATACCTTCGTGCATTATTTCTAGGATCCACTTGTCTGTGATGATGGTATTCAATTGCTGAAATAATAGGAGAATTGATCTCCAAAGGTGGGGGAGGAAGTAGATTGATCTAAGATTGGTTTGTAGCTCTCGTGTCTCATGACAAAACTGTGGTCTAAAGCCTGGAGTAGAAGACGAAATTGTGTCTATTTTTAGGATGAAGCTAAAACCTCTTTCTCCTCTGTTGTTGACAATGAGATTGTTCCTGTTGGTAAGGACACCTCTGGCTGAAATACAAAGATGAAGATGAGGAACGATAATGCTGCCTGTTGTATCTGAAGACCAGTGCTACAAACTTTCTCCACTCAAGAAAGGCATCTTGAAATCACCGTGGATAGTTCTCTGAAAAATATCCACTCAATGTGCAGCAGCAGTCAAAAAGCTAATAGAATGTTAGGAACCATGAGGAAAGGGATAGACAGTAAGTCAGAAAATATAACGCCACTACATAAATCTATGGTATGCAGACAAATTGAATACTGCTTGCAGTTCTGGTTACCCCACCTCATAATATAGATACTGAGTATTAGAATTGGAAAAGGTATAGAAAAGGGCATCAAAATTATTAGGGGGATGTAACTGCTTCCACATAAGGGAAGATTTAAAAATAATGGACTACTCAGCTTAGGAGAGACAACTAAGGGGAGATATGATACAGGTTTATAAAATCATAAATGGTGTGTAGGAAGTGAAAAGGTCATTGTTATTTACCCCTTCACATAACACACAAAGCAGAGGTCACCCAATGAAATTAATAGGGAGCAGGTTTAAAACAAACAAAAGGGAGTACTTCTTCACACAATGCACAGTCAATCTGTGGAACTCATTGCCAAGGGGATGTTGTGAAGGCCAAAACTATAACTTGGTTCAAAAAAGAATTAGATAAATTCATGAAGGACAGGTCCATCATTGGCTATTAGCCAAGATGATCAGGGATGCAACGCCATGCTCTTGGTGTCCCTAAACTTCTGACTGCCAGAAGCTGGAACTGGACGACAGAATGGATCATTTGAGAACTGCCCTGTTCTGTTCATTTCCTTTGAAGTATCTGGCACTAGCCACTGCTAGAAGACTGGAAACTGGACTAGATGGACCATTGGTCTGACCCAGCATGGCCATTCTTATTTTCTGATGTTCACAGAATCTGAACAAAAAACAAGTGATTGTAATGTGAAATCAAGGTAATTATGAATGAGGTATTCAAACTCCTGTGAAATTTTTGGTTCAGATTACAATCAGTATGTGTTTTCCTGCAGAATGTTAGGTGCTTATTTACCTTTATTTCCACAAACTGAAGATCACTAAATATTTTTAAAGAAAACTGTCTTGTACAAAGCTTCAGCTTTCATAATGTAATTTACAGGGAGCATTGGGATTTTAAATATTTCTTCGCTTAACACTAAGATCTGCTTTAAAAAGCTGTTAAATAAAAGCTAGATGCATTTATTGTCTCTCTCCCCCAAAAAACTCTGTTCCTGCTGACTGAGTAGTAGATTAACAATTCAATGTATATGAACAAAAGTTAAACATTTATGGTTTTATCATCTTTCTATTCTGAACAGTTTTGTCACCACTTGTCAAACCAAACAGACATGGATAAGCACCCTAATGGCAGATCTATACTTAAAATACTGGTGCACTTGCTACTACACTGACAGTAGAGCTTCTCTCATTGGTGTACTTAACTACCCCCTTTCACGGAGGTGGATTATGTTGACAGGAGAAGCCGTCCCATTGATATAGCGCTGTCTACACCAGCGGTTAGGTCAGTATAACTACATTGCTCAAGTGTACATTTTTCACATCCTGAGCGACAGTTATGCAGATGTAAATTTATTGCTTAGGCTTGGTCTAAGAAACACAGTATTTCTCAGCAGTCTTGGCTTTCTAAGAATAGTTGTAGTTGAGCGAGAGAGAGAGAGAAAATGAACAGTATCTATCTATTATAGTTTCTCCCATCCCCCCAAAACAATGAACACGATGGCCTTTGTTTATTTTTCACTCAATCATATGAATTTCCAACCAAAATAAGGATATATGAGTCAGCTGACAATACTACAGAATTGTATAGCTAAACTATCTTGACAAACAGAAAACAAGAAATAGATTCTGCCAATTCAATCCTATACTTTATCTTTCTTTCCAATAAAAAGTGAGTCAGACTTTTTTTTTTTAAATACTTCAGGTTTTAAAGATGTAGAGAAGAAATATGCAGGACTTAGTGGTTGGTTTTGCAGCACTGGAGTTTCTGAACTACAATACATGGCACACACATCCCTATTCTAGCACCAGACCACCTTGACACAGACTACGTCAACAGAAAGGACTACTTTTCCTGATAATACAAGTACTGGTGGATCACTAGGGATGCTTTACCAACATCAGTGTGGACTGGTCAGGGAAGGTGCATGACACACATCTTTAAGAACGCAGGACTGTTCAGAAAGTTGCAAGCAGGGACTTTCTTTCCCAATCAGTCGACTACCATTGGGAATGTTGACATGCCAAAAGTGATCTTGGAAAAACCAAGCCTACCCCTTGCTCCAATGGCTCATGAAGCTGTACACCAGCAACTGCAACAAGGAGAGTTTCAACTACAGGCTCAGCAGTTGCAGAATGACAGTTGAATGTGTAGTATAGACCAGGCCAAATATGAATTAAGGTCACATTCATTTTAGGTGAATCTGCTTGACTTTTGTAGGGGTTATGGAAAGTCCAAGCATTCTAGCTAAGCCTTTGGATTTTCAGTTTGACCACGTCTTCAATGGTCACATGCAGAGGGAGAGATATGGATTGGTTTTGGAGCACAAGAGGAAATACTTTCTGGTAGTCTCTTTCCTGATCACCTGGAGCCTGCTCCGGAACAGATCTGGTCAGGAATATTCTGAGAAACAGGGATTTCACAGGAGCTTCTTGGGGCTTCTACCAAACAAACAACCCTGGAGCTGGCAATCCCAGGACACAGAGCTCCAGGACAGCCACTCCATGAGAACAGCCCCAGAGCTTGGAATCCCTTGGCACCAGGGACTGCAGTTGGGGAACATCATTGCTGCAAAACCATCCAGAGCCACAGTCTTGTGTAGCCGGAGGTGATTAACAGCGCTGCACCCTTACCAGGGCTTCCAGGCTCCATGCCACCGGAACTGGAATCCTGGAACAGGCATCCAGAGTCCACAACTACAGGGCAGCTACACCATATGGAGTGTCCTGGTGCCAGGGATCCCAGGGCTTCCACAGTCCATGGCTGTGGGGCAGCCTCACCATGCAGACTAGGGCCAGGGATACATAGGACTTCCAGACACCCAAGCTGCCGGATTCCCACAGCCTGGGGAGTCAGGTGCCTTAGGAGTTTGAAAGACTGGGGGTCCTCAACTCCAGAGCATTCTGCATAGTGGACTGCCCCAGAGCCACAAACCCTGGAAGACTCAGCATAGAATCATAGAATCATAGAATATAAGGGTTGGAAGGGACCCCAGAAGGTCATCTAGTCCAACCCCCTGCTCGAAGCAGGACCAATTCCCAGTCAGCTGCTGACTGAGCTTGACCTGATTCTTTGTCAGTTTCGCTGAGCCTATGAGGGAAGGGCAGCAATGAAATTGAGCCAACTGGGTAATTTCACTTGGTATTTAGTGGTGGGTCACAGTGAAACTTAACAGAATCAGTCAATTTCAATCAGCATACTTCCTTTCAGACACACAATGTGGGAAATTTACCTTTTCTGAGAAATTTCAAAACGTCAACATTTCCTGTAAAATTGAAATTCTGAGGTTCAATTATTTCTACTCCTGAGCTGCCACCATCCCCTTCCCAAACCTGCCATAAAAAGAGGAAGGATATAAAAATTAATAGCTAAAATGATTACCCGCATGCCAGGAAAAATGGGAGTCTGAGAAAACTCACCTTCCTGGCACTGTCCAATTCCACCTCATTTTGCATATCCATAAGTCTGCCCTCCAAAGTTGTAGTATAAATATACCCAGTCCTGTACGGCAAACTGAAAATTTAAACTTCTTTGCAGCCCCTTTAAGATAGCTTCTTTAAGGTCATTAACTGATATTCTCAATTTGCCCTGCCAAACCACTTCCTTCCAATAGCAGAAAAGCTCTGATCCTGTATTCAGTTTTGGGAAAAACTAAAACTCTTTAGTATCTGTTTTAAAGTGAAGGACTAATGCCTTGTTTACACAAGGAAATTGTGTTGTCTAGAAATTAGTTAAGTTTGTGTAATCCTCTTGTGTATAAGTTACTTTAGTTTGAGAAGTACCTTATATCAATTTAATTTACACCAATTCCTTAGGGTCCTCAAACATTGCTAAGACCAATGTTCTTCCTCCTACAGTACAAAAGACGATGACTGCAACACACAAAGCAAGGTAAAAGCAGCAGCTCCCTGCTACATTTAGGTACTGTGTCACCAACTGCTCCAGAATATATACAGAATCGTAAGTGACTGAAAGAACAGGAGTATTTGTGGCACCTTAGAGACTAACAAATTTATTAGAGCATAAGCTTTCGTGAGCTACAGCTCACTTCATCGGATGCATTCAGTGGAAAATACAGTGTGGAGATTAATATACACAGAGAACATGAAACAATGGGTGTTACCATACACACTGTAACAAGAGTGATCACTTAAGGTGAGCTATTACCAGCAGGGGAGCGGGGGTAAACTTTTGTAGTGATAACCAAGGTAGGCCATTTCCAGCAGTTGACAAGAATGTCTGAGAAACAGTGGGGGGGGGGGGGGTGGAAGGGGGAATAAACATGGAGAAATAGTTTTACTTTGTGTAATGACCCATCCACTCCCAGTCTCTATTCAAGCCTAAGTTAATTGTATCCAGTTTGCAAATTAATTCCAATTCAGCAGTCTCTTGTTGGAGTCTGTTTTTGAAGTCTTTTTGATGAAGAATTGCCATTTTTAGGTCTGTAATCAGAGTGACCAAAGAGATTGAAGTGTTCTCCGACTGGTTTTTGAATGTTATAATTCTTGACGTCTGATTTGTGTCCATTTATTCTTTTACGTAGAGACTGTCCAGTTTGACCAATGTACATGGCAGAGGGGCATTACTGGCACATGATGCCATATACCACATTGTTGGATGTGCAGGTGAATGAGCCTCTGATAGCGTGGCTGATGTGATTAGGCCCTATGATGGTATCCCCTGAATAGATACGTGGACACAGTTGGCAAGGGGCTTTGTTGCAAGGATAGGTTCCTGGGTTAGTGGTTTTGTTGTGTGGTGTGTGGTTGCTGTTGAGTATTTGCTTCAGGTTGGGGGGCCGTTTGTAAGCAAGGACTGGCCTGTCTCCCAAGATCTGTGAGAGTGATGGGTCGTCCTTCAGGATAGGTTGTAGATCCTTGATGATGCGTTGGAGAGGTTTTAGTTGGGGGGTGAAGGTGATGGCTAGTGGCGTTCTATTCTTTTCTTTGTTGGGCCTGTAGTAGGTGACTTTTGGGTACTCTTCTGGCTCTGTCAATCTGTTTCTTCACTTCCCCAGGTGGGTATTGTAGTTGTAAGAAGGCTTGATAGAGATCTTGTAGGTGTTTGTCTCTGTCTGAGGGGTTGGAGCAAATGCTGTTGTATCGTAGAGCTTGGCTGTAGACAATGGATCGTGTGGTGTGGTCTGGATGAAAGCTGGAGGCATGTAGGTAAGCATAGCAGTCAGTACGTTTCCGGTATAGGGTGATGTTTATGTGACCATGGCTTATTAGCACCATTGTGTCCAGGAAGTGGATCTCTTGTGTGGACTGGTCCAGGCTGAGGTTGATGTGGGATGGAAATTGTTGAAATCATGGTGGAATTCCTCAAGGGCTTTTTTTCCCATGGGTCCAGATGATGAAAATGTCATCAATGTAGCGCAAGTAGAGTAGGGGCGCTAGGGGACGAGAGCTGAGGAAGCGTTGTTCTAAGTCAGCCATAAAAATGTTGGCATACTGTGAGGCCATGCGGGTACCCACAGCAGTGCCACTGATTTGAAGGTATACATTGTCCCCAAATGTGAAATAGTTATGGGTGAGGACAAAGTCACAAAGTTCAGCCACCAAGTCAAGAATTATAACATTCAAAAACCAGTTGGAGAACACTTCAATCTCTTTGGTCACTCGATCACAGACCTAAGAGTGACCATTCTTCAACAAAAAAATTCAAAAACAGACTCCAACGAGAGACTGCTGAATTGGAATTAATTTGCAAACTGGATACAATTAACTTAGGCTTGAATAAAGACTGGGAGTGGATGGGTCATTACACAAAGTAAAACTATTTCCCCATGTTTATTCCCCACACACACACACACACACACACACACTGTTCCTCACAGGTTCTTGTCAACTGCTGGAAATGGCCCACCCTGATTATCACTACAAAAGGTTCTTCCCCCACCCCACCCCGCTCTCCTGCAGGTAATAGCTCAGCTGATCACTCTCGTTACAGTGTGTATGGTAACACCCTTTGTTTCATGTTCTCTGTGTATATTAATCTCCACACTGTATTTTCCACTGAATGCATCTGATGAAGTGAGCTGTAGCTCACGAAAGCTTATGCTCTAATAAATTTGTTAGTCTCTAAGGTGCCACAAATACTCCTGTTCTTCTTGCGGATACAGACTAACATGGCTGCTACTCTGAAACCTGTCATAAGTGACTGAGTTCAGACCCTAATAGGTTAAATAAAATCTTTTTGTTCATCAAGTCCTAAGAGCAACACTGTATCTTCATTCTGAGTTATCCACATTCCTATAAAATAAACCAAGCTCGAATTAGAACAGCCACACTGCAAAATAACACTCAAAATGCACAGAGTGATTATGTTAGTAACTGACAAGTTGTGTTAACTCAAGATATACTCTATACACCAAAGGTATATCTACACTGCAGCTAGGAGCAAGCCTCCTAACCAGGCAGACAGACTCATATTAGCAGGGCTTGAGCTAGCATGCTAAAAATAGCAGTGTTGACATTGCAGCTCAGATGGAACTCAGGCTCTCAAGCCCGGGGTCAGGTGGGCTTGAGAGCCTAAGCTCCAGCTCAAACCATAGCATCCACACTGCTATTTTTATTATGCTAGCTCAGGCCCAATTAGCATGAGCATGTCTACCTGGGCTGTGAGGTCTGATTTCAGATGCCGTGTAGACATACCTCTACAGGTTAGCCAAGTCAAGTTAAAAAGCACTACCACATTCAAATTAAGATGTGTCATGCATGGACAGGACTCAAATTTGGAACTAAAATCAAGTTCTAACTCAAGTTAATTATGCCACAAAGACAAGCCCTTCCTGACTTGCTGAAGGTCACAATGCAAGCCAGGGTCAGAGCAGGGAAGAGAAGCCACATTCCTGAACTAGCCATGACACAGTGCTCCATCATGTTTTAATAAATATTTCTGTCTTTATTTTAAGTAAAAATAACACAAGTATGCCCTGATCCTGCAAATACTTAAGCATGTGCTAAGTTTTGTGCAAATGAGCAATTTCATCGATGTCACATAAAACTGAGCACATGCACAAGGGAATGCAAGATTAAAGCCACCTTCTCTGCAGCTCACACTACAATGTAAGGCTCTTTGAATTGCTATGTAAAAATAGTAAAGGTACATGGTTAAGACAAAAAAGGCATTATGTATACATTGCGTGGTAGATTAGCGAAACAGACTTCTTTAAAATCTTATTTACTTTGCACTATTTATGCTACTTGTTCATTTTCTTTTTTTAATTTTTCAGCTCAGTCAATGAAAATAGGCTCTCTGTGCCACTGCTGATGATGAAAGTAACCAGTGTTCACATTTAAAACCAAATACATAGTTATCAACTTTTTTTAAATGAAAGTTAGATCACATTTCAGATACCACAACGGCTTCCTAACCCTCATGCCCAACTTCATGGCTTCACAATCTCCCCTGACCGCTGTGCACATCAACAGAAAACAGGACAAATGGACCCACTTACTGTGGGAATAATGACACTACCTATGGATGATGGGGCAGACAAAGCCTCCTTTGTCAAACACAGGAACGACAGGAGTGAGACTCCTCTCCACAGCCCCTTACACTAGGCTTACAGGACACCTGAGGCGTCCCTCACCCTCTCCTCCCTCGGAACCCCTCTGACTCGACCCCCCCAGCCGCGCTGAGAACTGGAGCAGTCACCTCACACACAGCTCCCCTGAAACCCTCACTCCCCCACCCCCAGGCCAGCAGGGAGACTCCCCCACCCCCAGACACACACAGCCGATGGGAGGCCTGGCAGTGCCCGGGGCTGCCACCCACCCCCACGCTTCACCCCTGCCCCACAGGGAGCGGAGAGAGGGGATCCCAGCCCCGTGGAGGAGCCTGCGAGGTGGGGCGGGTCTCGCCAGGCCAGGGCCCCTCCCATCCCATCGCCACGGAGCTCAGGGGTTCCCTTCCACGCCCCGCCCCGCCCCAGCCCCAGCCCGTACCGGTTGTGCCTCTGCGCGGCGGGGACGCTAGTGTAATAGGCCGCTCGCCGCTGGGTGCTGCGTGGCACCGGGTGCAGCGGGATGTGGTCCGCCATCTTGCCTGCCCGGAACCGGCTCCCGTCCGTGAACCGTCACCCGACGTCACCCTGCCGCGCAAACATCACGCGCGAGGGACTGCCGGAGACACCTGACGTCACCCGCAGCTGATGGAAGGGGCGCTGCTCGGCGCGGCTGGCATAGAAACAAGTGGGAGGGGCTTCTGCGGCTGCCCCACCCACTTGCCCGTAAAAGGCGCGCGCTCCCGCGCTCGTTCTCCAGTTCCCAGCGCGTGCGGGTGGAGTGGGGGTGCCCTGTCGGGGGCGGGGGGGAAAGGCTAACGCAGGGATTTGTGGCGGTGCGCATGGGAGGGAGGAAAAGCAGAGGGGTGGATAGAGGCTGACTGCGGGGCTGCAGTGTTGCCTGGGGAGGGGACTGTGCATGAGGTGGTGGCTGAGGGGTGCAGGGACTAGGAGCGGGGAGCCTGAGCTTATTCGTCTTTGGTAATTTCGCTCTTTTTGTGTTTTCACTTTAAAAATACGAATTGCCTTGTTGTGCCAGTGAAGACGGGGAGCTGGAGCTGTACCCGCAGGAGGTGAGGGGCCTGTGACAGGCAGCACAGTGCGTGTATGCCTTGATTCCCTGCCCTTCTCTGGGGACTGAATTCCCGTCCAAAGTGCATGAGCCCTCAGCCTAGAGAGCTGAGGAATGGTTAGTGGGAGCTCTGCCCTAGTGATGCTGAGAGAGTTCACATTCACCTTAGCTCCTGCTGGCTTTAAAATCTGGATTAATTTTTGCTTGGGAAAAAGTTACAGATGCTTAAAATACTCTTATGCCAAATCTTCAAGAGGTAGTGAAATATTCTTTGTCTACATTTACACCTCCTACTACAGAGTACCTGCAACCCCACCAAAGCAGGATCGTGGACTGTATGAGAATGGGAAAATGAAACAATAGAAACAAACAAGTCCTCTTTGTCACCATTCAGACAGAAAAGCAAAAGTAAAAAGCATACATTTTGAAAAATCTTTGCTTTTTAGTAATCTTTGCAGTCCTTGTCTGTGTGGGGCTAGAGGATTTTGTTGTGCCAAGGCCAGAGAAGCTAGTGATCCAATCAGCGGATCAAAAACTGGTGGATCAAATTTGGTGATGAATCCTGGCCCCCTGCCCCCTGAGCACTTGTGCATATGCTAAGAAGATTCTGATGGTACAAAGGAACCAGCGGCAGGAGTTCAGCAACAGAGTGGGGGCTACCCAGTTTATTGCACCTAATGTGGCATGTATGTTACCTGCCCTATGGGCAGGTGGCGTATGTGTGCATTTGGTGCAAGGAGCTCCTGGCCCTCAGAGACCGTGTACGGGCTTTGGAGACCAGAGTGGCTGAAGTGGAGGAGCTGAGGAAAACCAGTAGAACAGTCCCACCCCAGGTCTGACAGCCTCTGTGCTGTTGAGGAGGATGAAAGTCCCAGGGAAGGAGAGCACCTAACTATTGCAGAGGGAAATAATCCCATAGTTGGGACCCTCCTTCCAGATGATGTGGTGGTATCTTCTTGCACTGAGGATACCTCTCTAGGGGAGGGAACTCCAGCTATTAGAAAGAGACAGGTATTAGTAACGAGCAATTCAATCATTAGAAACCTAGATAGCTGGGTTTGCGATGACCGGGAGAACCACATGGTGACTTGCCTGCCTGGTGCGAAGGTTGCGGATCTCTCGAGACATCTAGATAGACTTATGTGTAGTACTGGGGAGGAGCCAGTGGTTGTGGTACATGAAGGTACCAATGACCTAAGGAAGGATAGGAGAGAGGTCCTGGAGGCCAAATTTAGGCTGCTAAGTAAGAGATTGAAGTCAAGGACCTCCATGGTAGCCTTCTCTGAGATGCTCCCAGTTAGATAGGCAGAGCTGTAGAGTCTCAATGCATGGATGAGACGATGGTGTAGGGAGGAGGGGTTTAGATTTATTAGGAACTGGGGAAACTTTTGGGAAAGGGGGAACCTGTATAGGAAGGATGGAAACCAAAATGGAACCAGATTGTTAGCACTTAACATTAAAAAGGTCGTAGAGCAGATTTTAAACTAAGGACTGGGGGAAAGCTGACAGGTGAGGAGGAGCACATGGTTCAGACATACCTTAGGGAGGATCTGTTAATAGAGAATCTCTATGTCCTAGTGAGGACGAGAGGATGGAAAATGAAAAATACAGGCAGGGTCTGATCAGAAACAGTCAAATCAAAAGTGTCCCATTCAATTACATTGTGTAATGACAGACAGCTAAAAGGAGACAAGTTTTTAAAGTGTTTATATACCAATGCTAGAAGTCTAAATAATAAAATGGGTGAACTAGAGTGCCTCATATTAAATGAGGATATTGATATAATAGGCATCACAGAAACTTGGTGGAATGAGGATAATCAATGGGATACAGTAATACCAGGGTACAAAATATATCGGAAGGACAGAACAGCTTGTGCTGGTGGGGGAGTGGCATTATATGTGAACGAAAGCATAAAATCAAATATAGTAAAAATCATAAATGAATCAAACTGTACTGTAGAATCTCCGAATCTCTATGGATAGTAATTCCATGCTCTAATAATAAGAATATAGGAGTAGGAATATATTACCAACCACCTGACCAGGATGGTGATAGTGACTGTGAAATGCTCAGGGAGATCAGAGAGGCTATTAAAATAAAAAACTCAATAATAATAATAATAATAATAATGGGGGATTTTAATTATCCCCATATTCACTGGGTACGTGTTACCTCAGGACAGGATGCAGAGATAAAGTTTCTTGACACCTTAAATGACTGCTTCTTGGAACCCACCAGAGGAGAGATGATTCTTGATCTAGTCCTAAGTGGACCACAGGATCTGGTCCAAGAGGTGAATATAGCTGGACCGCTTGGTAATAGTGACCATAATATAATTAAATGTAATATCCCTGTGGCAGGAAAAACACCACAGCGGCCCAGCACTGTAGCATTTAATTTCAGAAAGGTGAATTACACAAAAACGAGGTTAGTTAAACAGAAATTAAAGGGTACAGTGCCAAAAGTGAAATCTCTGCACACTGCGTGGAAACTTTTAAAATACACCATAATAGAGGCTCAACTTAAATGTATACCCCAAATTAAAAAACATAGAGAACCAAAAAAGAGCCACCATGACTAAACAACAAAGTAAAAGAAGCAGTGAAAGGCAAAAAGGCATCCTTTAAAAAATGGAAGTTAAATCCTAATGAGAAAAATAGAAAGGAGCATAAACACTAGCAAATGACGTGTAAAAATACAATTAGGAGGGCAAAAAAAGAATTTGAGGAACAGTTAGCCAAAGACTCAAAACGTAATAGCAATTTTTTTTTAAGTGCATTAGAAGCAGGAAGCCTGCTAAACAACCAGTGCGGCCACTGGATGATCGAGGTGCTAAAGGAGCATTCAAGGATGATAGGCCATTGTGGAGAAACTGAATGAATTCTTTACATCAATCTTCACAGCTGAGGATATGAGGGAGATTCCCAAACCTGAGCCATTCTTTTTAGGTGACAGATCTGAAGAACTGTCCCAGATTGAGGTATCATTAGAGGAGATTTTGGAACAAATTGATACAGTACTAAGTCACCAGGAGCAGATGGTATTCACCCAAGAGTTTTGAAGGAACTCAAATGTGAAATTGCAAAACTACTAACTGTAGTCTGTAACCTATCATTTAAATCAGCTGGTGTACCAGATGACTGGAGGATAGCTAATGTGACACCAATTTTTAAAAATTGCTCCAGAGGTGATCCCGGCAATTACAGGCCTGTAAGCCTGACTTCAGTACCCGCAAACTGGTTGTAACTATAATAAAGAACAATATTGTCAGACATATAGATGAACATAATTTGTTGAGAAAGTGTCAACATGGTTTTAGTAAAGGGAAATCATGCCTCACCCATCTACTAGAATTCTTTGAGGGGGTCAACAAGCATGTGGACCAAGGGGATCCAGTGGATATAGTGTACTTAGATTTTCAGAAAGCTTTTGACAAGGTCCTTCACCAAAGGCTTTTATGCAAAAAAGCATATAAGAATATTTTCATAATGGGAAGTTCCCACTCTCTCTTCACTCTGATCCTCCTCGTACTCAACAATGGCTGCTACCCTTTTTGCTCAAACTGTCAAATGTCTGAAAAATTTCAGTCCAACAGATGAAAATTTCAAAAAGGTTTTAAGTTACTCATAATGAAGTTATGACAATGCCCAGATGGTCTTAACTATATTTGTCTCTAACGCCCTTGCTATGATATTTATAAAATTATTTATACATACACACAAACACGGTGGTGAAGTGTGTTAAGATTTTATTGCCATGAGTTTGCAGATGCTGCTATTGAAAAGTGTAGTCATCACTAGTGAAATACATACAGCATCATATGAATGCCAATAAAGTCTTTATTCCTCATTGTATCATGTGTTCTGTGTGTGTCACAGAAAAATATTACAAATGTTTTGAAAAACATTCATTTATCTTCACCTGTTTAGCCAAAGGCTGTAGTCCACATAACCAGGTTTTAGAAGGAGAGACAAAATTTTGACTTTTCTATAATCTAACAGCTAGATAGATGACCAAGAGGGAAAGTCATTTTTTTTACTTTATTCCATTTTGCTTAATTGAAATATATATATTTAAATGTCAAAAGAAAAGGAGTACTTGTGGCACCTTAGAGACTAACAAATTTATTTGAGCATAAGCTTTCATGAGCTACAGCTCACTTCATTGGATGCATTCCTTTTTTTTTCTTGAAGTTGATAGATTTCCACTCCATACGGCTAAATGCAGTGCCTTGCATAATGACAGGTTTCAGATACATCCGATGAAGTGAGCTGTAGCTCACGAAAGCTTATGCTCAAATAAATTTGTTAGTCTCTAAGGTACCACAAGTCCTCCTTTTCTTTTTGCGGATACAGACTAACACGGCTGCCGCTCTGAAACATTTAAATGTCAGTTATTTGTAACTACGTTAGCACAGTTTATCCTGACTTTCTCTTTACCAAGTGCTCTGTGTGTTGTGCCCTAATTTTGAATCTTGTCATGAAGAAGGCAGCAAGCTCTTCAGGACATGAACTGAGCTTGTGCAGCATCTATTCAATCCTGATCCCAGCATGATATTGCAATGTAAATAGTTTACATATTTTATTCTTAAATTACTATTAATAGAAAAGGCATTTTGAATAATGTTGGATCAAGATATGATACTTGGGGACTTTGCAAGGTTAGAAGCAAATGTTATGCATTTCTTTGGAAAGCAGGGAAATGGCCTTTCATGTGATTTAAAGCTCTCGTTTGGAGATCCAGAAACAACACAAGATATTGGACCTGTCATTGGTCCAGCTCTTGTGTTTTGCTTTTCAGGCAATTCAGGTGAGAGCAATATCACATTTCAAGAAGATAAACATTTTTCTGGTATGCATTATTCTTTGTTTATTAAATGGTGGCTACATGCAGTTTATCACCTGGATATTAACACATGTTTATAAATTTAAATTTATACTATTCACCCTGGAATGAGCAGTTCAATCATCCACAATGATCCTTTCCCTGTTTCCTTTCCTGCATCCCCCCTGCCTTTATACAATTAGCAGTGTTCTAGGATCTAGATATATGAAGCTTGCGAGCTCTTGGTTTACCTAGGAGTGAGCTGGTGTGGAAACTGATTTGCATTTGTTGCAGATGCATGTCCCCACAGGTGTAGAATCTGTCCAGTTTTCCCCCATGCCCCGATAGGGCTTTAATAATTTATACCTCCACCACTTTCTATTTCTGGTATACGTGTTCAAAGTTAAAACAGGATCAGGGTGCTTCCTTAAGTATCCAAAGTTTAGGTTACTCCCCTTTTGTGCCCTTTGGACCAAGTGTTTATCTCAGTTATACTAATGTAAACCTGGAGAAATGCCACTGACTTCAGTTGAGTATAAAATCAGAGTAAGTGAGTCATTTATCTGCATGTAAGCCTCATGGAGTGTTATAGAAGACAATTTTTAAAAAAATAGATATTCTCAAGCTGTTGTCTGAACCCCAGAGCACTGCCAGGTGGCCTGTGCTGTGGAGCAGCTTTCTGTCACAGTGGTAAAGCAGCTACAATATTAGTCTTCAACTCTGCAGCTAGTTGCAGCTCAGTCCAAGAGATGCTTACGGTCCTAGAGGCTTTTTTGGTCAACTGACTTTAAAAATGCCCCCCTGACCCAAACACTTCTCTTCACCCTTAATTGTTGACTCATGTTATGCTTTGTCTGGTCTTCCTTGGCAGTGGGAGCTGAAGGCAGCAAGGGGAGACTCTGAGCCAATAATGTAAAGCCCAACAATCTGGGAGAGTAAAGAGACAGCATAGATACCGACTAGGGAGACATAAGCTGCGGTACGCATCAGTTCAAAGACATTTTATTTTAATCTTGGTTCCTTAATGACTTTTTATGTAACCAAATGCTGTCTTGCCACTGGAAATATTGGGACTGGGAGGGGTGTTTTTTTGTGAGAGGATCTCTGTTTTAAAGAACTGTTCCACACTATGAAGCCATTTTAGAATTACAGTGATACAAAAGAAAGGATGTTAAAAACGCACACAAAACTATAAATAACAATTATATAAAAACATGCTATGAACACAATAAGAACTGGAAACAAGAAACTAATCTTAGATACAACAAACTTCATACTTTACCCTATAACTGTCTAAATAACTGCAGGAGAGGAAATTTCCTTTCTACTGCTTCTGCACCTTTGTTATTATTATTATTTATTATTCACAGAGTACAGTGTTTGTCAGTTCATCTGGTCCTCCCAGCTGTTACAATCTTTTCAGACCTCCTTTCAAGGTCTTCGCTTTGGTACATATCACCTCTCTTTAGCCCTGTAAGATTTATGGAAAGCTAAATCTCCATTCCTCCTTTTGCAGACTATTCTCACCAAGCTGCAAGTCCCCAAGCACTGCTTGCGCCAGTTGTGTCCCACCTTTATCCTTGCCCTGTCTTGCTCTGTTAGTCTTCCACCCTCCCTGCCTTTTAGAACAAAACTGAAAGGATGTCAGAATTGCGTCCTCATGAGTTACCTCAGTAACCCCTATATATTTTTGGAATTTCCCAGAGCTACATTTATTTATTTATTTATTTATGGTGACAGCATTGATGAAGAAGGTGATTTTTCCAATTTAGCAAAAAGAAAAGGAGTACTTGTGGCACCTTAGAGACTAACCAATTTATTTGAGCATGAGCTTTCGTGAGCTACAGCTCACTTCATCGGATGCATATCGTGGAAACTGCAGCAGACTTTATATACACACAGAGAATATGAAACACTTCATCTGTGGGAGGAGGTATTGTTTCATATTCTCTGTGTGTATATAAAGTCTGCTGCAGTTTCCACGATATGCATCCGATGAAGTGAGCTGTAGCTCACGAAAGCTCATGCTCAAATAAATTGGGAGGAGGTATTGTTTCATATTCTCTGTGTGTATATAAAGTCTGCTGCAGTTTCCACGATATGCATCCGATGAAGTGAGCTGTAGCTCACGAAAGCTCATGCTCAAATAAATTGCTTAGTCTCTAAGGTGCCACAAGTACTCCTTTTCTTTTTGCGAATACAGACTAACACGGCTGTTACTCTGAAACCTTTCCCATTTAGATGGCCACGGATGAAGAAAGTTAGGGGAAACCCTGTAGTATTTGAATCAGACTATTGCAGAGACAGAATGGAGTAAATTTGCTATTTCTTATGTTGCTGAATGGATCCCAGTTATGTCTTCCCAAAAGGCTAGTAATCGTTGATTGGTAGTGAACAAGATGAGAAAAATGAGGTACAGGGTTAATTTTTTTTACTCAGCTGTTAGACTTTTTTCTTTAAAAGAACAATTTTAAGAAGTGTCCATGGTATCTCATTATGTGTAATAAACCTATATTTGTCTCCAGCCAAGAATTAAATGTTGCTTCAGTGTAAATTTAAGATCATCACACCTCTGTCTTTTATTTTTGTATTCTGAGACAGATTTTCATCCTCTTGATATACTTAAATCCAGGTCAAAAGGGTTCTGATTGTTTGTTTTCTGGAAAAGGAGTACAAGTGAAGGTGTTAATGCCAATCCCCACCTTCCCAGGAAACTTGGGATAAGTTTTTTCCACTCTGATGTAATGTCAGAGAGTAGCACCTTTGTACTTTGAAAGAACATGCATTGTATTTTTAGAGTGTTCTCAATGGGATTATTTTAACAAATTTCATTCAGTTGCTCTTTCAAATGAATTAATAGAACTGCTTCAACTATTCCTTCAAACTGAAAATATATATACATAGATCTGTAATTAATCTTTTGTTGTTTCAGAGATTCTTAAAAGGTCATGGAAGAATGAACAAATTTGGCCCAAACTTTACACTTGGGTGTCCAATTGTTACTACTGCTATCACACTCATTGGACCTGATTTTCCTTTTATAGTTTGTATTACAGTAATGCTGAAAGCTTCTTTCAGGATCGTGACCCTTGTGCTGGGTGCTTATAGGAGCTATACATGAGCAGCTCCCTATGTATGTAAGTCTCTACAGGCTGCAGGTTGCTAACCCTGAATTCCAAGGTTTTGGGATACAGTAGGATTTCAAAATCACATGACCTCCAGTTCCTATCAGCCAAAAGGGGAAGATTATTAAGAGGATTCCACAATAAAAGACCCCATGTTAGCTCCGCGGATCTGAAAGGGAACTCCTATGTCAAACACCAAAACTAGCTCTCAGCTGCCTATGGGTCATCAGATCAGAACAAGGCTGACAACCTTAGAGATAAATCCAAGTGATGCTGCTTAAAGGATGTGAGTGAGGCTAAGAGACACCAAATCTAAGAAATTTCAGACTCCTTCCTTTAACAAATTGAAGACTGCAGCCTGAGGATTACCAAAGCTTAAAACCAGGGGCCTGGTCCTGATTAAATTGGATGAGAAAAAACAACACCAACTGTTGTCACTAGACATAACTGCACCCCAATATCCCTACAAGGTTGAGACTGATCAAGGTACTCAGTCCAGAAGCAGTCAGCTGCATCAGTTGGTTCTAACCCTAGCTGAATTGGTGTCTAAACCTAGTAGCAGAAGTATTCACACCCCATCCTTACTGAAGGGAAACAATGTTCATCGATTCCAAGGCCACAAAGGACCAATGTGATCAATCAGTCTGACCTCCTGTATAACACAGGCCATAGAGCTGTCCCAAAAGAATTCCTAGAGCATATATTTTAGAAAAATATCCAATCTTGATTGAAAAATTGTAAGTGATGGAAAATCCACTACAGCCTTTTGTAAATTGTTTCAATGGTTAATTACTCTCATAGTTAAAAATTTAAATCTCATTTCTGGTTTGAATTTGTCTAGTTTCAACTTCCAACCACTGGATTGTTTTATACCTTTTTCTGCTAGATGGAAGAGCCCATTGTGACGTTGCACTCCATATGTTAAAAGAAATATGCTTATGAGTGTAAATATAATGTAACTGGAATATGCTTTGTGCAAAAGGTCTCTTGTAAGGTATCATTACAAAGCTTATAATCTACTGAGTGTGTACATTCTATTTGTGTGAATGTATCATTCTTGGATCCAAAATTAGAAATATGAAGTATTACTCTGAGGTCCTGTTGTAACTATGCAAAGTGTGGGCCATTAATGGTGGCTCAGGATCTTCATGGCTCCCATTAACTAGAACAATTGGTTATAAATGGCTCTGTTTACTTGAAAGTCTTCCTGTGTTCCTGCGAGTCAGGCTGGAAAGAATGGAGACATGGGGTCTCACAGGACACGTGACCATATCACTTGGTACTGCAATCCATCATAAACCTGGTGCTTTTCCATTTAGAAGGAAAGGGTGGGAACCCAGAGAGAGACAAAGGATTCCCGCCTTGTGCCAAAGATATAAAAGTGGGTAGAACAGAACAAGGGGGCTACAGTCATGAGAAATCCCCTAGTTACCACCTTAGCTGGAGCTAACAAGAACTGTACCAGGGAAAAGGATTGGGCCCAGACTAGGAAGGAGTCTAGTCTGTGAAAGAAGCTTATTGGAATATCTCTGAGGGTGAGATTCACCTATATTCAGTTTTGTAATGTATTAGTCTTAGACTTGAGTGTTTTGTTTTTTCTTTTGCTTGGTAGCTTACTTTGTTCTATCTGTTATTACTGGAAACCACTTAAATCCTACTTTTTATACTTAATACAATCACTTTTGTTTATTAATTAACCCAGAGTAAGTGATTAATACCTGGCGGAGCAAACAGCTGTGCATATCTCTCTATCAGTGTTATAGAAGGCGGACAATTTGAGTTTACCCTGTATAAGTTTTATACAGAGTGTCATAAATATAAAGGGAAGGGTAAACCCCTTTGAAATCCCTCCTTGCCAGGGGAAAGCTCCTCTCACCTGTAAAGGGTTAAGAAGCTAAAGGTAACCTCGCTGGCACCTGACCAAAATGACCAATGAGGAGACAAGATACTTTCAAAAGCTGGGAGGAGGGAGAGAAACAAAGGGTCTGTGTCTCTGTATGCTGCTTTTGCCAGGGACAGAACAGGAATGGAGTCTTAGAACTTTTAGTAAGTAATCTAGCTAGGTATGTGTTAGATTATGATTTCTTTAAATGGCTGAGAAAAGAATTGTGCTGAATAGAATAACTATTTCTGTCTGTGTATCTTTTTTGTAACTTAAGGTTTTGCCTAGAGGGGTTCTCTATGTTTTTGAATCTAATTACCCTGTAAGATATCTACCATCCTGATTTTACAGGGGGGATTTCTTGATTTCTATTTACTTCTATTTTTATTAAAAGTCTTCTTGTAAGAAAACTGAATGCTTTTTCATTGTTCTCAGATCCAAGGGTTTGGGTCTGTGGTCACCTATGCAAATTGGTGAGGCTTTTTATCCAACATTTCCCAGGAAAGGGGGGGTGCAAGTGTTGGGAGGATTGTTCATTGTTCTTAAGATCCAAGGGTCTGGGTCTGTAGTCACCTAGGCAAATTGGTGAGGCTTTTTACCAAACCTTGTCCAGGAAGTGGGGTGCAAGGTTTTGGGAAGTATTTTGGGGGGAAAGAAGCGTCCAAACAGCTCTTCCCCAGTAACCAGTATTAGTTTGGTGGTGGTAGCGGCCATTCCAAGGATAACGGGTGTAATATTTTGTACCTTGGGGAAGTTTTGACCTAAGCTGGGAAAGATAAGCTTAGGAGGTTTTTCATGCAGGTCCCCACATCTGTACCCTAGAGTTCAGAGTGGGGGAGGAACCTTGACACAGAGTAAAACTGATTTATTTGGGGTTTCGATCCCATTGGGAGCTGGGTGTCTGGGTGCTGGAGACAGGAATACCTGCTGAGTGGTTTTCGGTTAAAGCCTGCAGCTTTGCGGGGGTGGACCAGACCTGTGTCTGTGTTGTAGCAGACTACCGTGTCTGGCACAACAAGACAGGGTTCTGGAGTCCCAAGCTGTCAGGGAAAACTGGCTCAGAGGTAGTTTCAGCACATCAGGTGACAGTCCCAAGGGGGTCTCTGTGACCAATCCTGTCACACCCATTATTAAATACTTGTTCCCTATGGAGATACTTACAGACTGTAATCAAACTGCCCTTTACCTGCTCTTTGTTAAGCTAAATAGATTGAACTCCGTGAGTGTATCACTACAAGACTCATAGACTTTAAAGCCAAAAGAGAACATCATGATCATCTAGTCTGACCTCCTACACATGGCAGGCCACAGACTCTCACCCACTCACTCCTGAAATAGGCCCATAACCTCTGGTTGAGTTACTGAAGTCCTCAAATCTTGATTTAAAGATTTCAAGTTAGAGAACCCACATCACTTCCCATGGTTAGAAAATCTGGCTCCGCCATTGGATCCAGATGAGTGGCTAAGCTGGTGTCTTATCTACATATATTATTCCTATTAATTATTTGTATTACAGTCCCTAGTGGGACAACCAATTCAGGGTCCATTGTGCTAGGGAGTGTACAGACATATAGTAAAAACAATCCCTGCTGCAAAGACTGGATTCAAGAGGCAGCAGATGGATGAAACAAGTAAATAAGGGGAAATGCATAACAGTAGTTAGGACATACTGAGAGGTAACAGTAGTATGAATATTCATTTACATACACTCTGCAAAATCTTGTGATAAGCCAAAGAGCAGTAACCCTGATTTACCATTTACCTAGCTTTTACCAGAGTGAAGGGTTTTGTAGCCATCATTGCAGAAATGACACTTAAGGATTTATCTGAAGGAACATAAGGAAAAGATAGTAGCTGTATAGATTTTTGCAGAAAAAATATTGAATAGATTGTTTCTATAGAAGATGAGGTATTGGGGGGAGCTGTGAAATTAGATATATCTTTATATCAGTAGCAGGAAGTCAGTAAGAAGGGAAGAGCTAAGGAAGGTTCTAGGCAGAATATCTACAGTGAAGCAGAAAAAGAAAAAGAGAAAGAGAAGCTTTGAGGATAAAACTGTTTTACAAGTTTCTTACTACAGAACACAATTAGGCAACTTCCCGTTTTAACAATGTCAGATGAAAGACGGGTTTCTCTGGAACCAAAGAGGGAGTACTGTGTTCTTCTCTAGCTTCTTAAAATCTTTTGGGGGGGATTTCTACAAAGTTCACATTTTGATAAGAAAATCAAAGCAGATACTTTGTGAATCTTCAATACACAACAGAAGTGTTTAAAATTAACTACAATGAGAGCCTTTGTGTGAGATGGGGAGATAAGCATTATTATTTCCATTGTAGAGATGAAGAAACAGAGGCAGAGGTTAAATGATTTGCCTAAAACAGCAGAAGGACTAAGGAGTTACTGGATCCCAGTTCTGTGCTTAGACCATTATACTATGCCTCCTTTCTATAAAATTAATAACTTATAAATCATACTTTAAGGCTTTATCATCCTTATTATTTGCAAGACCTGCATACTAAACTGAGTTAACATTAATTCTGGAGGAGGTATGTGAACTCTCAAGTTGCATCTGGTTTGACTTCTTGAAAGAAAGATACAAGGTAATCACTATAAAAAAAAAGATTTAAATGTTCCCTTGAAATGTTATCTGACATTTAACAAGGAAATAAAGAGAACTCAGCCTTGAGATATAATACTTCTTTCTTGTAAAGCAAGAATCAATGCCTTCAGGCTTGTGTTGACTTTGTCTTTGCACTGGTGATGTAATTTAAGAACTTAGTCTTTATCAGAAGGGAAATGGCGGTTATAGAAGAGTGCCTTTTGAGACCTGGACGGAGATGGAAGAGCCAATGATATCAGAAAGATATTATATCCTTAGGGTCTACCTGAATGGTGTGCTGTGGCAGTGCAGTGGTCTACAAAAGTGGACCTCAATACAGGAGTGGGAGTTTAAGCCCCAGTTCAACAAAGATCTTAAGCATGTTCTTAAGTCTGTCAAAGTCAGATTCAAGGCTCACATATCTGGGTTAGCAAAGCACTTTGCCAGTGCACCCAGATATGTGAGCCCTGAATCTGACTTTGACAAGTTCCATTGGGTTGTGTGAAATTTCAGGGAAAATACTTACTTTTCATTAAGCTTCAGTAGAGAGGAAAGGCTACAACCTGAGATAAAAAATAGCTGAGAGAGATGAAGGGGTTCTTCTGGAAGACCTGAATTCAGTTTCTCTTTGTGGATGTGATCAATTTTTTATCTAACCACAGGATGGACACAGATACAGATTTAGCCTGTGTCATCTATTCAGTGCAGCTAACTCAGCATGGAAGGATTATGGTGAGAGATCAGGCAAGAAAATGATTTAAGACTGTGGGAGCAGGATGCAATCATGTAACCTGGATGCAGTGAGACTGGGGGAGGGGGGTGGATTTAAACTTGACTTTAATTCAGTTTTGTTTATTAAGAATGTTTTGTGTTTGTTTTGAATCAAAGTTCTTTAAAGACCCATGCTCCCATTCTGAGGAGAGTGACCCCTGCCCTTTCTATCCATGTGTTCTCTAATGAAAGCTCTTTTCTAGATGGTGATTGAATCTAAACTTGGGTGGGGCCTCGGTGGACAGGAGGATATCTAGTAATTTGCCACTGCTTAGTCAGCAGTAGTGTTGGCAGCAGGAGAATCTGTAACAATCATATGAGTGTCACAGGGTGCTGACCTCTCTTCATCATTGTTCATCTATCTGTAGAACCATCTCATGTTCACTCAGTCTGGGGATGACAGAGGGAGAGTGCACTCTCAAGTCAGTCTAGCAGAGTCCAAATTTCTAGTTTCATCTATTTAGACAGAAAATAAGCTACAGCAGAGGGTTGAAGGCTCTGTGGAGACAGTGGTCTAAAAAAATCTAAAAGTGGCTGTGTAAGTCCCTGCACAGAGTTGGTTACAACAAGAACTGAGTGATCATCAGGAAAAACTACAATATCATCTGCCCAGTGGTACATTTTGTTAACCTCTTTTATGTTGTATAAAAAGATGGTGTTAGTGAGGAGCTTCCCCTTTTCCCTTGAATCCTCTAGTGCATATAAGTATATGTCAAGGTGGACCTGAAGGTACAGTCTACAGTTGTTAAAACACAAGACTAACTCAAAAGAAACGAGTACTGCTACTGGCTCACTGTGTTATCTTGAGCAAGTCATTTGAACTCTCTGTATGTCATTGTCCATAGTTATCAAATAGAAGAAATAATATTTTCCCACCTCACTGGAGGTCTATTTCATTAATGTTCGTTAAGACCTTCTCGGTCATATTGCCTATCAAAAACCTAACAACTCATCAGTGGTTAGGGAGATGGTTTGCTGTGATCACCATTTTTTCCCCACTAAACAGTATAATCTCATTGTTTCCTTGTGATTCCCCCATCAGTTTGCTTAAGCCACCTGTTGTTTACAGCCCTACAGTTAGATCCTATACTCTTTGGAGCAGGGGCTGTCTATTACGTGTCTCTACAGTGCCTAGCCCAATGGGACCCTGGCCTGTAGATGTTACTGTAAAAAAAAAACCCAAAAAACAGTGAGACAATATTTGTATCCTCATCTTATTTATGGGGAAGCCAAAAAACAAACATTAAGGGACATGGCCAAAGCTACAAAGGAAGACAGCAGGAGATCCAGTGACAGAATCCAAATCTCCTGATTCCCAGACTTGCAGCTCAACCACAAGATCATCCATCTTTGCAGGATAACTGAGATTTTGTTCCAGACTTCTCTGCCATGATGGAGAAAAGCTCAGATTGTGCAGAACCAAGGCCTTTGCCATAGTGAGTCTTGAAGGCACAAAAGTATCAGGAACAGTAGGGTCACTAGTTTCCTTCTTCCTTCTCCTTAGAGAGCAGTTGCAGCTTTGGCACCTGCTTGCTAGTCTCCAAAGCCTATTAATGACAGCCACTCTGAACCTATGCAAGGCATCAGGCTACTGAACCTATGCAAGGCATCAGACATTGCAGGCTGTTCACCACCAAGAATAATGAATTGGGCAGTTGGGGTGTGTGTCACTATCAGTCAGGGAAGGCATCTTCCAGTGCAGAATGGGGAGCCCATCAGCTCCTCCCAGTGCAGGGTGGGAAGGTTGGTGAAGCACCTATCACTGTGTAATGTTTAGGTCACTAGAAAGAGAATTGAAGGCATGGTACATAGATACTATGGGCATAGAAATATGTATAATTAATAATACTCTGAAGAAAGTTTTTAAAATTTTCTTTTGAGATTTTCCTTCGCTACAGCCACTGAAGAGTAGGGGGAAGGTTTAGAAAATTCCAGGCATCTGAATTAATGTGGTGATATTTTGCCTAACTGAGCCTGCTCCCTAGTATATTTCAAGAAGGGGCCTCTATTTTCTCCCTGCACGTATACTCCAGATTCCTTCAGTCCCTTCTCACAGCCCAGCTCATATACAGGACATTCCAGATGTTGGCCCTCCCCAGAACGGTTCAAGGGATCCCTTAGTCCAAAGACACAATACTTCACTTCTGAAGATACTTCCTAAATATCCCCCACACTATGTACTGTTGCCAGCCAAGCCACTTGGTCAGCAGAAATAATTGTTTCATTGCTACTGTTACAACTCATGGACATTCAACTCTCACTTATTGCAATAAGAAGGACCACATCAGACACCTAACTAATTGGTCTTCCATTTATAACTGCCTCTCCCATATCAAACTCACTAGGAGAGAAGGAGCAACAATTATTTATAATAACATTATTAGGTATAATTTTCACCTATTTTTGAAAGCATAGACTGACGTTTCTAGGCTCTGCATGTTAAACAGAAGTGCTTCCACTTGACCTTGCACTTGATCCTCTCTTTGAGCACAGCAGTTTCTTTTTTCCTCTGAAAGATAGCTACAATTTGTACCCGTACAAATTATACTGTACTTGCTATTAACATTCTTTCTTTTATCTGGTAAATTACTTACACTGATTATGCTGAAGAACATTCTATGAAATGTTGATAATGCTTGTCTATGATTGGGATATAATATGTAATTCTTAAATTAAGATAAGACCGAAAGGGAATGACAGCTTGCTATAACAGATGTGAAACTCAGGTCCTGGCCACATGCAGTCATTAAGGATCCCGTGGTACAATTTGCAGGAGCGTGTTTAGTCCTGGTGTTCTGACTAAATTTCAATGCAGGTAATTATTCTGTCTACCATCATTTCCCTGTAGTTTCAATTGGATAAGGTATAGCATTTTCCTTTACTTCATACCTCAAATTGTTCGTGTAGTATTATTAGTGCACATAACTTATTTGCGGCATTCCAGTGAAGAGGTAGCTGAATTTCTTAGGTGGGCAAAGTTATCCCTAATAGCTTTTGATTGACAAACAGTCCTATAGAGGGACTAGAACAGTTTGTATAGGGGGGATTCTGAGAGCCATTGAACCAAACTGTGCATTAGGGATGTTGCAGGCTACTGTGGGCTCTGGCACTAGCCACTCCAAAGTGTGCAGAAGATGTTGGCATGATGGGAACATGGGTTGTCCCACTCTTCTATACACACACTCCCCCAGTCACTGTCCAGCAAAATTGGTCTATTGTGGGATTAGGGTAATGCATGCTGCCATCTTTCAGAAAAAGGAGAGGATACAGGTTGTGTGCAGGACTATCTTTCAGATATAATAGCATTTTTCATCCAAGGGCCTCCAAGTATCTGATTAAATTGAATAAGCCTCACAATATCCCTCGGAGACAGGTATTACCATTACTTTACAGATTGGAAACTGAGTTACAAAAAGCTTAAGTGACATGCCCAAGGTCCTGCAGTAAATAAGTGTAGAAGTGCAAAGAGCTCATAACTCCTCCTCCAAATTCCCTTGCCTTAGTCACCAGACTCTGTTTCCGTGCCTGATTCTGCAAAGTGCTCAGCACTTGCAACTCCCATTGACTTCAAAATGAATCAATGGAGCTGAGTACCTTACAGGATCAGGCTCTTGTTGAGCATCTAATAAAAAAAAGCACCACAAGAGTTTCTTTGTTCAGGGCCCAGGGGGATTTTTCTGCCCAATAATGAGAAGCCTTAACATGTCAAAGACAGACTCTACATAACAATTCAGCTACCTACATTTTGCATAAACTAAGATTTTATTTTTAGAAAACTGCATTATTAATTTTACTAAAGCAATGCAATAATGATATTGGAAAATAGCAGAAGAAAGAGTGTAACCTGTATGTTTCTGTGCCATAGTTTGGTATGCTAATAAGAATAATAAAACATGCACAGGGCTAAGCATATAGCCTTTGTCAAAATTAAACTACCCACTTCTTTCTCTTCACCATTGCAACACTAAGCCTCATCTAACAGGGTCACAAACTTCTCTTTGTGTGACTAAGGAAAATAGCTCTTTTAAAGTAGTTGAGCCAAGTGACTGAGACCACACAGTCCCAAATTGCAAGTCTCATCATTTTGTTGCATGGAATCTGAAAACAGAATCCTTACAAGGTGACTGGATTCTAGAATCCAGGAAACATTTGTGTACTGCATACTGCTGAAATTTCATTTGGTTTTATCAGTTTGTCACTATATTATCTGGGCACGTGCACACACCTCCCATACATACTCTTCTTTATATTAACATTAAAAAGTAAACATCTCTTTCCCAATGAAAGATCTTTAAAAATTATTATACAACTTAGATTTAGGTAACATGTATAAACAACTAAGGATCATCGCCTCCTCTTCGTTACACTAATTCAATCGTGTTCAGACTGATGGGATTACATGTGTGCAATGGAGAAAATTTTGCTATGAATATTTGTTCTCAGTTTATATTGCCATGAAGAATCCTTACTAAATCTAAAACTTTCTTTTACAGAGTGGAGTGGCATATAAACACCTGCACAAAGATGTACCCCATAAATTATTCCTTGTAAATCTTATTGACTCTTCTTGATCAGAACCTGCAATCCTTGTCAATATGGACTAAGGACTGGAGGATTTAGCCTACCACACTGTAGCTAGTTTTTGGTTTTGAGTGGATATTACCCCCTATTCAAAGCCAGTATTTAGAGCAGCCAGATAGCCATTCCATGGCCACCTATTGCAGTCTCTAGCTCTCGGTCCACTACCTATGCTGTTATCCAGGATTTTGGCTTGTGGGCCATCCTATTTTGTGGCCTCACTGCCTATGTTACCATACCTCTTACCCAACTGGCCCTCTCTTAGTTGCTGTAGATCAGTGCTCCTTTCAGTGATGTGGGTACAGAGGACTCCTGCACGTACTTTTTATAGCCTTTCTTCCCACTCAGGGTGGGAGTTGGCTTGTCCTTTAAACTTCACCTTCGAGGGAAAGAGATTTTTAAATGGGAAGAAAGAAAGATTCAAAGTCAAACAGGAGCAAAATAGGATATCCACGTTAAGGGCCAAATTTTGACCCATCTTACATATTTGTGCAAGGGAGTAAAATGGGCATAATGTGCTCTCTCAATCCCCTGTGCTGGCTCTCCACCGGCAAAGACTGCCAGCCCCTTTTCTATGCAGGTGTATGGAGTATGGGCAAGCAGTAGACAGTCGTAGCTGCTCTCTCTCAATGCATGAGCCCACACAGATGAATCAACATAGAGGGGGAAATTTAGCTATAGGACTGGTACAGATTACTTCTCAGGAGCAAGAGCAGGGACAGGGACCATATTAGGACTATGAAACCTGGTTAGGGCTGGTCAAAATTTCCCCTTTAAAACTGTGTTGATGGAAAATTGGGGTTTTGACTACGGAATTTTTTCATCTGGTTGCTTCCTCAAAAGTTTTTAGCCAAAAACTCAAAAATGTCTGTGGAGAGAGAAAATAAATGGGGCCAACTCTAGCCCTGCAGTACTTCTGAGACAGCACAACAACCCACCGTACCTTACTTAGGGTTTGTGGCAAAGCCACATTTTAGCCCTCAAATAATTTTTAAAAGGTGCATAATATTATCTATCAAACTGAAAACATGGATAAAAGTAAGGGAATTTCATCTACTGTGTTAATCAATTGGATTACATGGATCATGTGATGTATGAGATATTTTTGTGTGAAAATGATGTTGATAAATTCTCAGTGGGATTGCTCTGTTAATGGTTACAAGATCATTGTATAATAAAGCACACTAACAATAACATAAATACATATAAAATGTAAAGCCTAAATGTATTCCTACGTTACAAGCATAAATAGCTCAGTTCATGCAAATGAATGCATAGCAGGTGATCAATGGATGGTGGAGATTAAATGAGATTCTCATACAGCCACTGTGGCATACAAGATAGCAAGGATCTGTACTATCACGTATTTTGTATCTACAGAAGCGGATGAGGCCCTTTTACCATCACATCCACAGTGAAATATTACTCTAAAGAAATTGAGACCTTAGGGACTCTGATTGGGCATATTGTTGACTTCCATAGGTGCCTCTTCTCACCAGCCTTTCTTGTTAAAAAAAATTGTAGTATTAATAACCCTAATTCATACAACTATTTGGTGAAGAATGTGAGGACTCTTTTTATGAGGACTCTTTTCAGGTTATGGCGTCTGCTGTGGCTTTGAATCATCCTGATGTCATTACTTGCTGTTACATTCAGTCAACAACCACACTGTTTATTCCAGCCTGTGTGATTATTTATTTGGTTTTGGTTTTGAGAATTTGTGCAAGGCTGGATCAAGTTTTAATATTAATAAATATAAGTAAATAAGCACATTAACAATTTTCTTTCTGTCATAACACAAAAATGTTTTCACTGGCATTCATTATTTTTAATACTAAAAGATTTGGAATGCAGGTTTTGGAATATTTCATGAGACTAGACATAATGTTTACTTATTCCAGATGTCTGATTCTATTACAGGAGTAAGAAACGAAGCCACATTCTAAGGTTATTATTCTATTGCTGCAATATCATATAGTGGATATTTACTTTGTCTTACTTTGTTCCAAAGGAAATAATTACTTAGCTCCTATCATGCTTTGAAAATACTCAATACCAAATAAATGGCTAATATTTTTATTATTGCTATCATTATCCTCAGTTAATTATTAACAATTTGTCACTGTATTTAGGTAACATGAGATCATGACTGTATATTCAGCTATCCTTTTGCATATGGGTTTACTCAAACAGAAAAGCCTACTGACACATAACTACAGAATGTTTGGAGGGGTGGCTTTCTCTGGTGGTAATGCTAATGAATGTGTTCCTCTGCGCTGGAATGCTCCCGTGTCTTTTTGCCCTATGCATCTGCTCCTCCCAGCATTAGTACAGGCATAGATGCCCACTGCCACAGGACACACAGCAGCTTCTCTCCCTCGACCTATAAATTTGTAAAACCCCAACCCAATAGAATTCTATGGGGATAATGCCTCAAAACCTACCCTCTTCCCCCTTCTGCACCTCCTGGGAGATATCTTTCTGATCAGGGTCCGCAGTGAGCATGACCATGAAGGGACAACTGGGCCCAAAGTTTCCAAAGCAGATGAACTGCAGAATTTTTGAATCTGAGGCTTATAATTGACATTAGTCTAATTTTGGAACAAATTAAAAAAAAATAACAGTGTCCTTTATTTAAAAAAAAACAACGAGGAGTCTGGTGGCACCTTAAAGACTAACAAATTTATTTGGGCATAAGCTTTTGTGGGTAAAAACTCCACTTCTTCAGATGCATGGAGTGAAAATTACAGATGCAGGCATTATTATACTGACACATGAAGAGAACGGAGTTAGTTACCTTTATTTAAAGCAAAATTTGCAAACTGATTTAACCTCATGAAAACTTTGTTGTTATTGCAGGAGTCCCACATCATCTCCTTAGGGCGCTCCTTAACTAAAGGAATGTCTGTTTGACTGAGGCAATGGGGCCTTCATTTATCCTTATATTCACAGCCGCTCTGCTGTTGCAACAACAACCTACTGTATCTTGGGATAGATATTCCCCTCCCATTGAAAACGGTGGGAGGGGTTGATAATTGGGGAGTCAAACTCCTTCAGCTATCCTTACAGAGTTTTTATTTTCCACTCTGATAGAAGGCATTAGGGGAAAGCAGATAGCGGAGGCATGGCAGGGACATTTCCTGGCTCACGTCTCCCAGGTAGGACAGCTTTTATTGGAGCTGCACTGTCATTGAGCTGATCATTGAGCTGATCCTTCTGTGATTGCTCAGTAGCAGCCACGCAGCAAAACCCCAAATCCCTTAACTGGAACTGAAGTAAGGTTCTTCCGTAATTAGTAAATCAGAAATGCACAAATGTAGTCCTTGCCTTTCCTTGCTCTTTTGCCACCCTTCTGGTGTAAGATTCAGCCATTCCAGCCGCTAAGAAGGGCAAATCCTCTAGGCGTCTCTCTCTCCATTTCTCTCTGGTTAGAATTTTATTTTGTGTCACTGAGTGCTCTGAAAAAATCATGTGATCTAAAATCCCTATGAAACCAGATATGACACCATATTGTAGTAAATGGGTCCTCTCCTAAAATGGATTTGCAACACTGAGACAAACTTAAAGCAAAGTGAACTTTTATAGGTTGTGTGGCTTGCCACTATTATCTCCTGCCTAATGTATTCTTGAATATCTGCCTCACTTCTCTCCTTTATAATCTATTCTTCTGCCCAATTGCTCTTCCCATTAAGAACATTTTTCTAATAGCTAGTCTAAATGTTTCCTTCCTTAGTTTCAGGCCATTGCTCCTTATTCTAGCAGAAAGTATTTATATTCCATGATCATTTCCCCCTTGAGTCTCGCTGTTTTCTACACTATAGAAATATTGTAACCAACCGCACTGCAGGGTGTCATTGTAAGTGCTGTGGTACATTCTTAAGATGTTTGGTAGCATGCAATGTGTATCAGATGCTCCAAGGCAAGTGCTATAAGTGTTCCAAGCACTAGATTTTTGGGTTCTAACCTTCAGTGGGTTCCCATAAACACTCACAGACTTTGACTAAGAGAGGACTTCCTTACCAGGGCTCCCAGAATAAAAAGGCGTAAATGCCCTCGTCACAATATTTTTAAATTTAAAACAACAACAAAAGCCTCCAGCATTTTCCAAAGCCAGACCCTACAGACGGGCTAATTCAGGGATATGAAAGTAACAGAGGCCTTCACACTGATCTATGTGAATGCAACCTTAATTCACCCCTCACCCCCACCCTCTTGTACATATGAATTATGATACCATCTTTATTTCCATGATCACCCAGTATTTTTTTCATAGGACCCTATCTCAGCTAGTCCCAGTCTCCCCCATCCTCCTCCTCCACACCCTCCAAATTCGTCATTCATCTCAGTCTTCACCCTCCCTGCTCTCAGTCCCAGTTCCAGTCTCCCTGTTTACATGGACTGGCTGCCCTCCCCACACTCTCCTCTCCCCCCGCCCCTTGCTCATTCTCAGTCCCTCATCCCACACTGGCCTACAGTGACAATTTCATTGTCCAGCCACTCCCAGTCTCCCTCTACCCAATTGCTCACAAGGTTCTAGTTCCAGTCTCCCTGTCCTCCAGGTCTCAATCTACTTCCTCCACCATTCTCCCAAACCAAGTCCTGATCTTGTCCCCTCATTATTCCAGTCAGGTTTCTTGCTCTGGCACTCTGCCTGGGTGTCAGCAGGGGAAGCATTGGAAGCACAAGAAAGAGAGAGAGAGTCTCCTTGCTCTCAGTTTTGGTGCCACAATGGCTTGCAGTAACTTGGAGAAACAATGACAGGGAAAGAGCTGGGCTGGAGTATGATCAGTGCAAGCAGCATCTTTTGAGAATTTAGTTGCCAAATCTAACAAGTCTCTATTGAGCATGTACAAACTGAAATTTTCTCAAGGCTTATAATTTGTCCAGATTTAGGTAGCTTTTCACAGGGATAACAAAAGGTACATCCCTGACACAAAGGACACCCACCCTGCCAAATTTCAATTTCTTGCTCCAAAGCATGGAGGCATGGGAACTTCTCAACAGAACAGTTACTTTACTCAAATCACTTCTTGCCTATAGTGTTTATGGCTAATTCAGCCCTAGATATGCTCCCGAGGGTTGAAATGATTGAGGATGCAAGAAATTATGGGTACCAGTTTTATTTTCTGTTTGTCAACAGGGGTTGGCAAAGAATTGCTTAGCTGAGGTGATGTTTAACTAAAGTTAATTGTACTGAAAACCACATAGGAATACTGTAAAGTGATCACTGAGGATATGGGGTTGCCTATTTGAAGTTGAATGGGGTGCAGCCCTTACTAAAAAAAGACAGTGATTGCCCAATGTGATTCAGTATCACTAGTGTAATCATGTAGTGATTTGGGCCATTATTGTCCAATATACTGTAGTCCTTTTTAAAAAAGGTACATTTCATTACATGCAAGATTCACTTGTACTAGCTAAGCAAGCTAACAGTGACAAGAACTGCCATTCTGCCCTGCCTCTTCATAGGGGCTCATGGAAGTGGAACACTTCTTGTGTACTCTGCCTCCTCTTTCATACCTGCACAGGCCTTGTCTAAACTAGCTAACACTTCTAAACAACACATGTTTTCCTAGTCTAGACAAGACGTGTGCATGTGACGGAGGAGGGAGGGGACACAAGAAGCCTAGTCTAGACAAGACTACAGATGTCAGACAAATCTTGTCCAAAAGATGGAGCAGTGTGATTATGGGAAGTCTCATTTGGCCTACTTCTGTCTGAAGGCCTCACTTTGGTCCTGCTGGTCAAAGGCTATCAGTTCATCTCTGTCTTAGGGTTGTCTACATTTCAACCAGAGGTGTTACTGCAGCACATGTAGACATACCCAAGCTAGCTTTAATCTACCTAGCTTGAATAATAAATAATAATAATTAATTAATAGCAGTGAAGCCACAACAGCGCAGGTAGCTATATGCGCTAGCTGATGGGCTACGTACCCACGGTCCCAAGTATATCACTGTCACAGAAAAAAATATGTTGACAGCAAAAATCCTTGAGAGCAGAAATATGAGCTAACTTTAGCAATATCTATGAATATGTAAACCTGCAAAAATAAATCCATCAAAATTTTCCCCGACTTGCCCAAGTCAGTAACTGAATCTGGTTTTTTTTTAAGAAAAAAAAATCAATTCTAGTCTATAATGCATATAAGTACTATTGCATAAATTATTTGTAAGATAGTTAAGAAAATAACAGGACATTTTTTCAATGCACAAATTTTAGAAGAACAGCTATATTTTGTAGCAGCACAACAAAACTGCAATCATACAAAGGTAGTATTTCAGCTTCACAACTTACATTACTTTAACAAAAATTTAAGCACATGCAAATTTCACTTATCCACATGACTAATATTTATCACTGTTAAATCAATTTACTTTGGTATGGGAAAGTCTCATAAAATTTAATGTGTTCTTTAGAAATTTAATAGAGTTTGTAGATAAAACACTGAAACATACAGCATTTAATAGAGAGTGATAGCCTTTCTGTACAATTCTTTAACCATCCTGTAGAATTCTATAGCAGGCATATTATTCTTTATTATATTCTATAAAGTAATTCTAAAGGCTGCTAACCTCAGACTAACAATATTTCATTTAATAAAAAACTAAAGATTTTCTGTGTAGTTAAAAGTGGATTATAAAATATTTCCTGTTAGTCTTTTCCTGGGTCTTTTCCCCTTGGCACATAGTAACTTGCTGACCATATTTTCCACTAGAGATTTGCTGGAAAAGTAAGACAGGCAATGAACACATTGCCCATTTCATGACATGCACCTAAGCAACAAGTCTGTCCTCTTCTACTCTTCTTCAGTTTGTACTGTGGAACCATTGCTCTCACTGATTACTTATTACTTTCTGAAACATACCCACTGAATACGGTCTGAAGTTTCAAACTTGCCTAAAAGTGCCAAAAGTTAAGCACCTAAGTCCATACTGACTCACCTGGATGAAAGGGGCCTGATTTTTAGTTATGCTAAGGTACCGAAGCTCTAAATTAATCCAGTTGGAGTAATACCCCGGTTTGAAAATGTTGGCCTAAATACTTACTCTCTTTTAACATGCAGCAGTAAGAGAAAAATAATTTTGTAGCGTTTTATCATCAGTCCTCTCATTAGATTATTTCTATTCTGAGACCTTATGTCATTTTCACCTGGAAAGATAAAAGGCCTTTATCCAGTCATGTTAACACACATGTACTCAGAAGATGGCCTGTGCCCTTTTTGTTCTTCAGGCTGCAGTGAAAAATTTTAGTTCACTGTTCCCTGTCTATGGGCCCGATTCATCACTGCTTACACATTTCCCCCATTGACTTCAGTGAGAGTTTTGCCTGTTCTAAATTAACACTAACCACTCAGGGAAAAGGCCTAGGTAATGCTGTATACAGCCCAAATGAAAACATCTGCTCAATGTGCAGCAGCAGTCAAAAAGAGTAAACAAAATATGTTAGGATGTACTAAAAATGGGTTAGAAAATATTTTTCAGGAAAGATACTAAAATACCATTGTATAAATCAATTGCATACCCTCTAAGTATTGTTTATAGTTTGTCATTCCATCTCAGAAAGGGTATAGTAGAAATACAACAGGTCCAAAGGTATACAGTGCAAAAGGCTTCTACATGTGGAGAGATTACGAAGATTAAGATTATTCGGTTTACAGAGGAGATGAATAAGAGGTGGCATGATGGAAGAGTATTATATAATGTATTGCACAGAGAAGCTGAGTCAGGCACTCAAGAACAGGAGGATACCCAATTAAATAAAAAGACAACACATTTAATATGATAAAAATACATTTTTACACAGCCTGCACTTAATATCATGGCCAGAAATTAATATTAAGGCAAAGAGCTTTGCAAGAGTCAAAGAAGGATCAGGAATGTATACGAATAACTAGAATTTCTACAGTTATACTAACTAGGATGAAAATTGGTATGGAATACCACCCCTCATGTTTAAAGACCTAAAGTAGCCTCTACCTGCCTGAAATTAGGCAGACCTTTGCCTAAATCCATAATTGTGAATTATGGGGCTTTAACCTTCCTCTGAAGTCTCTGGTACTGATTACTGTCTGAGACAATACTGAACTAGAAAGCCCAATGGTCTAAACCAGGGGTGGGCAAACTACAGCCTGGGGGCCACATCCGGCCCTTCAGATGTTTTAATCTGGCCCTCAAGCTCCCACTGGGAAGCAGGGGCTGGGACTTGCCCAGCTCCATGCCTGGCTCCACGTGCCTCCTGGAAGCAGCAGCATGTTCCCCCTCCAGCTCCTACAGATAGGGGCAGCCAGGGGGCTTTGCACGCTGCCCCTGCCCCAAGTTCCACCCCTGCAGTTCCCATTGGCCAGGAACCACGGCCAATGGGAGCTGCAGGGGCAGCGCCTGCGGACAGGGCAGTGTGTGGAGGCCCCTGACTGCTCCTACGCGTAGGAGCCAGAGGGGGACATGTAGCTGCTTCCAGGAGCTCCTTGAGGTAAGCACCACCCGGAACCTGCACCTGTGACCCCCTCCTGTGCCCCAACCCCCTGCCCGAGCCCTGATCCCCCTCCTGCCCTCTGAGCCCCTCAGTCCCAACCCCGAGCACCCTCCTGAACCCCAACCCCTCATCCTCAGCCCCACCCCAGAGCCTGCACCCCTCGCTGGAGCCCTCCTCTCCTCCCCCACACCCAAACCTCCTGCCCCAATGCAGAGCCCCTTACCACACCCTGAACTCCTAATTTCTGGTCCCACCCCAGAGCCCTCACCCCCACCTCCAATTTCATGAGCATTCATGGACCGCCATACAATTTCCATACTCAGATGTGGCCCTTGGGCCAAAAAGTTTGCCCAATTCCTGTGTTCATAATAATGAGTTCTGAATAGGTCTTTATGCCCATATACTGATAAAATCACATATAATATAGCAATCTTATAACTGATTATTTTTTCCCTCCTTTGGAGTGAAAATTCTTCCGTGACGGTTGGACATTTTGCTAGATGTATGTACAGAACACCTCCCTCACTAATTTATTCAGCATAAATCTTATCTTTATCTGACTTCATCTAAGAAGAAATTGTGGCCTTGTTAGTTCTAAAACTCTACCTTGTCAGTGTCAGAGCATCAGCTACTCTCACTAAGAGGAACATCGTTCCAGTAATAGATCATGACACTGATGCATACAAATATCCACATTTTCTTCTCATGGAAACATAAATAGTTTTCACAAGAGCTTTATTACACCATACAAAGCATATTAATTACAGTTAACTAATTGATGCAGGTTACTCAGGCCCACTGCCATTCCAAGGCTTTGTCCTTGCTTTACTATTCTAGTGATTGCCTCATGTCCTAAATATGAAATTTCTAGATCAGTAACACATGAGTAGTCACATTCAGTTGGACTATTTGTGTATGTACTCACATGAATAAGGGCTGCAGGATGGGGCTGACAGGTTGTACACATTCTTCAGGATTAGGGTGACCAGATAGCAAGTGTGAAAAATGGGGATACTTTGGGGGGGGGGCGGGGGAAAGGCTACAGTTGCATATAAAAGACAAAGCCCCTAATATTGGGGTGTCTGGTCACCCTGTTCAGGATGTCTTGTCCCCACACTTGACTATGTTATGCATGTGTTGGATTGTTTAAAGTGCAATGATACAACCTTGAATGATGTGAGAAATAACTACCATAATGAATGTGATGTTTTCTTTATTCTCTTTTCCTTCTCTTAAGGATGTGTTTTATTTTGTTGTGTCTTTTGATTCTTATTTCAAGAGAGGGCAATGCATCTTACATACCATATAAAGAAATATGCAGACTATGTTAAGTTAAAAGAAAAGGAGTACTTGTGGCACCTTAGAGACACTGAATGCATCCAATGAAGTAAGCAGTAGCTCACGAAAGCTTATGCTCAAATAAATTTGTTAGTCTCTAAGGTGCCACAAGTACTCCTTTTCTTTTTGCGGATACAGACTAACACGGCTGCTACTCTGAAACCTATGTTAAGTTAGAATTTCTTTTTCTTTCCAAAACTTGCAGTCAATACGGAAGATGTTATAACAGTACATTGTTAGCTATTCTTTTCTGCATTCCTGTAAGTACAGCAATCCTACTTCCACTGATCCTGTGCAAGCACACACGCTTTATCAGAAGTTAAAAGCTGTCCATATGCCTACTGCCATGTACTCGAAGTCTGGCTGAATAGAGAACTGCATGAGAAAAAACAATATCTTAAAATATCTGTTTCACAGTCATGAACATCTGTCTCCTCTTCAAAAGTAATGTAGTGTAATCTGGATATATATTCCCACAGTGGAACTTTGGTAATTCAGATTAGAAGCAATTCTTGATGTTTTAAGGAGCCTCTTTATTACAAAAACAATTACACAATCCACCAGCACAGTACACAGGAAGGGAGAAGTAGAAGTTTATTTAGCAAGAAGTCTCCTGACAGATGCCAGAACAACTGGGGCAGTGAAATTGGGTTGTATCAACATCTCTTCCAGTCAGCCTGTAAAAAATACTTTCTGGGTCTCAGACCTCTATACATTTAGGCATCCAACAATGCTGACATTTCATATTTGCTTCAGAAACTCTAGTTCATCTACCTTACTCCCAGATCCTTTATTATTTTTCATTATTGCTCTATTATTCCCTCAAATTCTGAACAGGGAGTTTCTAGATCAGTAAACATTTGTGGTTTAAATCTTGTTCCCCATGGTGGTCAGTCAGTCTTGAATGATTTAGCTATTCTGTGGGCCAAATTGCTAGGCATCTGCATTTTCCTAATTTGCAAGGTACAAAATATCTGCATGAAGACCTTGGGCTGCCGTGTTTGAGATGTGTTCCTCAAAATCTGCAGTCCTTTTCTTTCCTTTTGCTCCATGCATAGCAGAGACTGACACAGTTGCCGAGGAGGCATTGTCTTGATTTGAGTCCACATGATGTGAAAAGTTTCTTTAAGAAGTGACTGTTACCTTCGATAACTTTATTTTGATAGTCTTCTCCTGACAGGTTTCCCTAAGCAAATTTACCAGGGCTTATCCATATATTTGAGGCAAAGACCTACATCACAGTAAAATGAAAAATTGTTAGTTATAATTAAAATTAAATATAAAAATATGAAGTGGGATTTTCAAGAGTGCCTCAGAGGCTTAAGAGCACAAGTCCCACTGACAGATGCTTTCGAAAATCTCACCCCATATCCATAATTGGAAGTCAAAGCTTGAAGTCTTTAACTCACATTTATTCCTAGGATGTTGTCATTTCAATCATTTAACTTCTCTAAAACACAAGCCTACACACTCCATTTTCCCTCTGCTTGAAGATTCTATAAGAAGTAATACTTAGTACTTCGCATCAGTATTAGACCCAGCTTGCAGCCCTTAGTAGTCCCAATGAAGTCCATTAACTAATTAGTTAGTAAATCGCCACAGCTCCTGCAAGCTAATAGGTATTAATCCCCAATAAGGTGCTTGACACTTTACAAGACGCACAAAAAAAGACAGTCTGTAAGAAGTTTACAAGATAAAAACGGGTAAAGACTAGATGAATTAGGAGACTCAAAAGAAGGAGACAAGTATCAGAGGGGTAGCCGTGTTAGTCTGTATCCACAAAAATAATGGGGAGTCCGGTGGCACCTTAAAGACTAACGGATTTATTTGGGCATAAGCTTTTGTGGGTAAAAAAACCCACTTCTTCAGATGCATGGAGTGAAAATTATAGATACAGGCATAAATATACTGGCACATGAAAAGAAAGGGAGTTACCTTAAGAGTGGAGAACCAGTGTTGACAAAGCCAATTCAGTCAGGATGAATGTGGTCCACTTCCAATAATTGATGAGGAGGTGTCAATACCAAGAGAGGGAAAATTGCTTCTGTAGTGATCCAGTCACTCCCAGTCCCTATTCAAGACCAAATTAATGGTGTTAAATTTGCAAATGAATTGTAGCTCTGCAGTTTCTCTTTGAAGTCTGTTTCTGAAGTTTTTTTGTTGAAGGATGGCTACTTTTAAATCTGTTATTGAAAGGAGGTGCTGTAGACATCATGAACAAGTCAGATTATGAACAGGAGGCTTCCAGGCAACTCTCCAACACCACATTCTACAGGCCACTATCCTCTGATCCCACTGAGGAGTACCAAAAGAAACTACACCATCTGCTCAAGAAACTCCCTGCTATAGCACAGGAACAAATCTACACAGACACACCCCTAGAGCCCTGACCAGGGGTATTCTATCTGCTACCCAAGATCCAAAAAACTGGAAATCCTGGACGCCCCATCATCTCAGGCATTGGAACCCTTACAGCAGGATTATCTGGCTATTTGGACTCTCTCCTCAGACCCTACACTACCAGCACTCCTAGCTATCTTTGAGACACCACCAACTTCCTGAGAAAACTACAATGCATTGGTGATCTTCCTGAAAACACCATCCTGGCCACCATGGATGTAGAAGCTCTTTACACCAATATCCCACACGAGGATGGACTACAAGCTGTCAGGAACGTTATCCCTGATGAGGCCACAGCACACCTGGTGGCTGAGCTTTGTGACTTTGTCCTCACCCACAACCATTTCAGATTTGGGGACCACTTATACCTTCAAATCAGCGGCACTGCTATGGGTACCCGCATGGCCCCACAATATGCCAACCTTTTTACGGCTGACTTAGAACAATGCTTCCTCAGCTCTCGTCCCCTAGCGCTCCTACTCTACTTGCGCTACATTGATGATATCTTCATCATCTGGACCCATGGAAAAGTAGCCCTTGAGGAATTCCACCTGGATTTCAACAATTTCCACCCCACCATCAACCTCAGCCTGGACCAGTCCACACAAGAGATCCACTTCCTGGACACTACAGTACAAATAAGCGATGGTCACATTAACACCAACCTATACCAGAAACCTACTGACTACTATACTTACCTACATGCCTCCAGCTTTTATCCAGACCACATCACATGATCCATTGTCTACAGCCAAGCTCTACGATACAACCGCATTTGTTCCAACCCCTCAGACAGAGTCAAACACCTACAAGATCTCTATCAAGCGTTCTTACAACTACAATACCCACCTGGGGAAGTGAAGAAATGGATTGACAGAGCCAGAAGGGTACCTGGAAGTCACCTACTACAGGACTAGCCCAACAAAGAAAGTAAAATAACGCTACTAGCCATCACCTACAGCCCCCAACTAAAACCTCTCCAGTGCATCATCAAGGATCTACAGCCTATCCTTAAGGATGAACCCTCACTCTCACAGACCTTGGGAAACAGGCCAGTCCTCACTTACAGACAGACCCCCCACCCCCAACCTGAAGCAAATACTCACCAACAACTACACACCACACAACAGAAACACTAACCCAGGAACCAACCCCTGCAACAAACCCCGTTGCCAACTCTGTCCGCATATCTATTCAAGGGACACCATCATAGGACCCAACCACATCAGCCACCTCATCAAGGGCTCGTTCACCTGCATATCTACCAATGTGACATATGCCATCAAGTGCCAACAATGCCCCTCTGCCATGTATGTTGGCCAAACCGGACAGTCTCTATGCAAAAGAATAAATGGACACAAATCAGACATCAAGAATTGTAACATTCAAAAACCAGTAGGCGAGCACTTCAATCTTCCTGGACACTCTATAACAGACTTAAAAGTTGCCATTCTTCAACAAAAAAACTTCCAAAACAGACTTCAACGAGAAACTGCAGAACTGGAATTAATTTGAAAACCTGACACCATCAAATTAGGCCTGAATAAGGACTGGGAGTAGCTGGGTTACTACAAAAAATAATTTTCCCTCTGTTGATATTCACCCCTTCTTGTCAACTGCTGGAAATGGGCCACATACACCCTAACTGAATTTGGCCTCGTTTGCACTGACCCCCCACTTGGTAAGGCAAATCCCATCTTTTCATGTGCTGTATATTTAACCTGCTTATTGTATTTTCCACTCCATGCATCTGATGAAGTGGGTTATATCTGACGAAAGCTTACGCCCAATAAATCTGTTAGTGTTTAAGGTGCCACTGGATTCCTCATTGTTTTTTTCAAAAGAAGGAGTTAACTTAGAAGTTTCTTCTTCTTCCCTCTCATAGATGATGGGATAAAGAAGACATTTGACTGACATGGGTTAAATTTTGTAGGATGCACAGACAAAATAAACCTTTGTGAGGGATTTAAATGAGGATAGGGAAAGGGCCTGTTTACAGTGGGTTTGGAAGGTAGTTGCCTGCATGGGAAAGAATGCACTAAGCCAGGAAGAATGCACTAAGGGTGTGATCCAACTCTTACTGTCTGACCTCACTGAGTAGACTCCCACTAACTTCAGCAGATCATACTCCAAGATATGGAGTAAGAGAAGAAAACGAAGGAGGGCAGTGTGGCTGTTATTACTGGGCGTGTGAAGGGGATACAGTAAAAAAATAAAATCTAACACTGAGTCTGGAACAGAATTGTGCTGAGTAAAGAATGAGATATTTAAACTTTCTATGGTAGGCAAAGGGGAGCAAGTGGAGGGATTTGAAGAAGGGAGTCAGGGGCTCTGATTGACAGGAAAGAAAGATAGCAGCAGCTGAAGGAAAATCTCTCTGATGAAGATTTTTTCCCCCTATCTTTTTCGAAAAATCCAGACTTAACACAGTTCAAACAAATTAAAAACAGTCTAAGCACAGGTAAGCATGGACAAATGAACAAATAAATTCTATGTGCAGATGGGCAAATATTCTCCAAAATCAAGCAAATAAATACAATCCCTTAGTGAATGCAAGAGTAAAACAAATGAAACACTCCTAATTTGATATTTTGTCCCAGCAGCATTGGTGTTTGTGGTGGCAGCAATAACAATTTCAAAAACAAGAATCCTTTCTCCCCTCCTGTCATAAATATAAAGGGAAGGGTAAACCCCTTTGAAATCCCTCCTGGCCAGGGGAAAGCTCCTCTCACCTGTAAAGGGTTAAGAAGCTAAAGGTAACCTCGCTGGCACCTGACCAAAATGACCAATGAGGAGACAAGATACTTTCAAAAGCTGGGAGGAGGGAGAGAAACAAAGGGTCTGTGTCGGTCTGTATGCTGGTCTTTGCCAGGGACAGAACAGGAATGGAGTCTTAGAACTTTTAGTAAGTAATCTAGCTAGGTATGTGTTAGATTATGATTTCTTTAAATGGCTGAGAAAAGAATTGTGCTGAATAGAATAACTATTTCTGTCTGTGCATCTTTTTTGTAACTTAAGGTTTTGCCTAGAGGGGTTCTCTATGTTTTTGAATCTAATTACCCTGTAAGATATCTACCATCCTGATTTTACAGGGGGGATTTCTTTATTTCTATTTACTTCTATTTTTTATTAAAAGTCTTCTTGTAAAAACTGAATGCTTTTTCATTGTTCTCAGATCCAAGGGTTTGGGTCTGTGGTCACCTATGCAAATTGGTGAGGCTTTTTATCCAACATTTCCCAGGAAAGGGGGGGTGCAAGTGTTGGGAGGATTGTTCATTGCCCTTAAGATCCAAGGGTCTGGGTCTGTAGTCACCTAGGCAAATTGGTGAGGCTTTTTACCAAACCTTGTCCAGGAAGTGGGGTGCAAGGTTTTGGGAAGTATTTTGGGGGGAAAGACGCGTCCAAACAGCTCTTCCCCAGTAACCAGTATTAGTTTGGTGGTGGTAGCGGCCATTCCAAGGATAACGGGTGTAATATTTTGTACCTTGGGGAAGTTTTGACCTAAGCTGGTAAAGATAAGCTTAGGAGGTTTTTCATGCAGGTCCCCACATCTGTACCCTAGAGTTCAGAGTGGGGGAGGAACCTTGACACCTCCCAACACAATAATTGGATTATTTATTTCTGGAGTGAGCAAAGATCCCTTGACTCAGAAAAATTAACAAAGTAGAAAGTGAGGTTATAAGGGTTACAACATAATGTTGCTTTGTATTTTTTAAACATGAATCAATTGCATTTACATTTTTAGAAATGTTTTTCATGCAAGTGTCCCTCCTCGCACTATGGTTTAGCCACCTCAGCCTGTAACCTTTCAGAGATTACAATTTAAACAGGGTTTGGGCCTGCTCGGTTTTTGGATGAAAAAAACTCAAGGTGTGGCATGAGGCAGTGCTGGTGATTCAGCAAACTGCAGTCTTCCCTTGAAGTCAGTACTGGACAAAGGGCCTCATCGTGGTGCAAGGAGGCATTGAGCTACTAGTAGTTGTCTTGTGGATGAGTCAGAAACAAACAGCACTTTTTGCCTGAGCTTGGGTATTAACCCTAGCATAATGTATGTAAACATGACCCTTCCAGAGATAAGAGCTTGCTGCTTATTGCTAGAAAACAGAATTATTCCCGTTAGCTCAAGTGGAAAGGAATTCTGCTTTTAGACCTGATCCAATGTCACCTGAAGTTCCTGGAAAGGCTCTCATTGACTTTGGTGGTTTTTGGATCAGGCCTGTCACGCTGAAAGTTCCAGGTTCAATTCAACCCAATGAGTGTCGTATCTATGCTATATGTTTGCCCTACAATTCTTATCAAACAGCAAATATAAAAACAAGGATACTTTAGAAGCTAAATAAATAGAACTTAGGTCTAAGGACTTCAAAATCCCAACTTAATTTTAAAGGTGAACATTCTGCCCTGTATACTGTGTGCAACTGGGTATACATCAAGGAAGAATTTCACCTAAATGAATCAAAATATCATAGCCAAGGAGCCTGAGGGACCAAGTAAATCTCACAAAGAATACATGAAGAAAACAACTGGTTTGGAGATGAAGGAAACCAAAGATCAGAAAGACAGAGTGATGTTGCACTCCATATGCTTTATGGAAATATGCTTATGAATATGACATAACTGGAATATGGTCTATGCTAAATACCCCTTGTATGGTGTCATTAGAAAGCTTGTAATCTTCTAAGTGTGTTCATCCTATTTGTTTGCATGTATTATTTCTATAGCTGGAGTTAGGAATAAGATATATACGTGTATCACTGATGTAAACGTATTAAGTGGAGGCCATTAAGGGTGCTCAAGAAACATCAGTTGTAAATGGCCTTAGTTACTTTAAAGCCTTCCTGTGTATGTGTGGGGCAGCCCATGGGGGATGGAGACTAGAGGTCTTACAGTGACATGTGACTATGTCACCTGGTAATGAAATCCATCTTAAATCTGGTACTTTTCCATTTAGAAGGAGAGGTGAGAATCCAGAGAGACAAAAGATTCCCACCTTGTGCCAAAGCTATAAAAGGGGCTGCCAGTCATGAGAAAGCCCCTGGTTACCACCTGAGATGTCTGCTAGAACTAACAAGGACTGTACCAGGGGAAATGATTGGGCCCAGACTAGGAAGGAGTCTAGACTGTGAAAGAAGCTTATTGGAACATCTCCGAGGGTGAGATATTACTGTAATTAGTTTCTTAAAGTATTAGGCTTAGACTTGCACGTTTTTGCTTTATTTTGCTTGGTGACTTACTTTGTTCTGTCTGTTATTACTTGAAACCACTTAAATCCTACTTTTTATACTTAATAAAATCACTGTTGCTTATTAATGAATCCAGAGTAAGTGATTAATACCTGGGGGAGCAAACAGCTGTGCATATCTTTCTATCAGTGTTCTAGAGGGTGAAAAATTTAGTTTGAGTTTACCCTGTATAAGCTTTATACAGAGTAAAACGGATTTATTTGGGGTTTGGATCCCATTGGGATCTGGGTGTCTGGGTGCTGGAGAGGTAACCTGCTGAGCTGTTTTGGGTTAAAGTCTGCAGTTTTGGAGGTGTGGACCAGACTCTGGGTCTGTGTTGCAGCAGGCTAACATGTCTGGCTCAACAAGGCAGGGTTCTGGAAGTCCCAAGCTGGCAGGGAAAACAGGCTCAGAGGTAATTTCAGCACATCAGGTGACAGTCCCAAGGGGATCTCTGTGACCAAACCTGTCACAGACAAGACGTTACAGCCTTGTAAATAAAAGCTGATTTTGAGTGTTTTGAATTTTGGGAGCCCACCATGAGGCCCTTTGTGTCTGGTTTTAGCAACATTCCTCCCTTTGAAGTCAATAGCGGAAGCAGGGTCTCAGTATCTCTGGAAAAATCAGGTTTACTGTGTCTTAAGTTGGGCATCCAAAAATGGAGACACCCAGAATCAGTGGGCTTTCAAACTTTTGAAAATTTGGGCTTCTCTTATCAGATGACCATCATAATGGAAAGACACTGAGTAAAATGTTTTGTTTTCAACATCTGTGAACACTGCAAGTTTTGGAGGTGTATAGGTAAAAGATGCACGAATCAGTACTTTTAGTCACAATGAAATTAAGGCATTGATTGAAGTTTCAGTGGTAGTTTTATAGAAGAGAGATCTCATTTTGGTCTGGATTTTTAAGATGTTAGCAAGACACCTAAATTATATGACTAACGGGAGCAACCAAAGGGGAAAAAAAGAAGCTCAGAATAGAATTTACAATGACTTAAAGGTCACTATCTGAAGGATAAAAGGAATTGCCACTGAAAGAAATCACCACAGACGACACCTGAGACCTCTGCATTGAAAAAATCAATTAACAGCAACTTGGTTTTATGTTTTATCTGTGTTAAGTTTAAGAACATTTGAAGGCAACTGTGATTGAATATCACATAGATAATTCTGCAAAACATCAAACACTTTCATAATCTGCAGGGACTGAAAGTTATATCAGAGTATTGTCTGAATACATATGACATTGAAGTACATAAAGTGAAAACATATCAATGCAAAACCAAATAAGCTCTTCATGGAAGAACAGGGACCAACATGGGGTAACAATTCTCCAGCGCTACAAATTAAATGTATCAAGGCAAATAAAATCTGAACTTGTGCAGCGCAGTATCAAAATGGTAAAGAATTCTAATCAAAATAAGAAAGAGGTCATAGTCAAAGAAAAAAGCAGATAAAAAGTCCTGCCACAAAAGCATAAGGAGATGCTCCTTGTCAGCAAATATAGGCTTCAGTGTTGTGGGCTTGATGAAAAGTATAGAAAATCTTATCCAAAAATTCAAATATGATGATTTTCAAAACACTGAACCACAACCAGCTTCTAAATAAAAGGAAGGTTACAGATGGGCTGTAAACAGTTCGAGAATTATACAAGGCTTACTAAGGGTAAAACCCAGATAGGAACCTTAAATGGTATGTCAGATTAGATTAAGGGTAAAATTTTCAAAGTGATTTTGGAGCCTAAGGGCTAACGCCTTGTTTGCTCTTAAATTTGCTGCTTTAACATAGTTAAAGTGGCCAAAACCAAACCAAACCAAAACAAACAAACCCTGTTGTAGGTGTAGTTGTATTGCTGTGTAGTGCTTCTATCAGTATAGCTTACACCAGTTTCACGAAGTGAAGTAAACTGTACCATTATAGGTTTCAGAGTAACAGCCATGTTAGTCTGTATCCGCAAAAAGAAAAGGAGTACTTGTGGCACCTTAGAGACTAACCAATTTATTTGAGCATAAGCTTTTGTGAGCTACAGCTCACTTCATCGGATGCATAAAGTGGAAAATACAGTACCATTATAAATTGCCTTTCACCAGTATAACTGCATCCAGACTAGGCCTTTGAGGATATGTCTACACTGCAAATAAAAACTGGTGGCTGGCCCGTGCAGGCTGACTTGGGTTCCTGGGGCTCAGGGTGCAGGTATGTTTCTTTGTAGACTTCCAGGCTTGGGCTACATCGACACTGCATTGACCTAATTACATCAACCATGACGACTCTACATTGCTTGGGGAGATGGTGTTACTAAATCTGTGTAAAGAGTCACTTAGGTCGGTGGGAGTCAAATTTAAGTGAAGACACTTCCACAGCTAGGTTGATGCAAGGCAGCTTACGTCAACCTCACCTTGTAGTGTAGACCAAGCCTGAGCTCCTACATCTATGATGAGTGCTCTTACCACTGGGCCAAAGGGGAGCATACAACACCACATTTTTTCTTGGGACAAGGCTGATCTGGCTTTGGCACCTAACTCCAGGAAAGAGTGAAGAGCTGTGAGTCACAGGTGGAGATAGGTATCTCTCTCTGGTTAGGAGTTAGGAGTGCCTTAAGTTACTTTTGAAAATTGGACTTGGGCTCCTAAACCACTTAGGCCCACCTGACTATTTTACCCTAAGTGAAAGTGGACCCTGGTTCTGACAGCTAAATTCTAGCACTGGATGCAAATTGGCTACATCATTGTTAGAAAAAAATTAAAGTTGTGATACTTTGTATTGGACTAGCATGTCAGTTAGATTTCTAATAGTTACAGTAGAACCAAGTTACAATGCCAGTGCAATAAAAGTTCTCACATTGTTACTTTGTCTTTTTACCCTGTTCCTCCAAGGACTGACATTTCCTAGGGTTCTCTCAGAAGAACTGGTCTTTTAAGAATACAAATGACCAACACCATCTTTATGCAATCTGGGAATTTGCTTTGAGTAAGCAAAAGATTAATACTATCAGTGATAACTGAGCTTCACGTATCAATGGAGCATACCAATAACCATTATTGCCATGAAACAAACAACAGGTAATAGGACACAACTTTATTAACAGTCAGTATGGAAAATTAAGTAAAAAATGAATGAGTGGAGGGGAAGAGAAGGAACAACAAAAGTACTAGGAGGAACAACACAGGAAGGCAAAAAGAAAAGGAGTACTTGTGGCACCTTAGAGACTAACAAATTTATTTGAGCATAAACTTTCATGAGCTACAGCTCACTTCACTGGATGCTTATGCTCAAATAAATTTGTTAGTCTCTATGGTACCACAAGTACTCCTTTTCTTTTTGCGAATACAGACTAACACAGCTGCTCCTCTGAAAACTGGAAAGCAAGTTTGCCTTGATGTTGATAACTCTCTCCACAAAATAAGAAACAAATTATGCAATTCTGTAGAAATTTGCATGCAAAACAAAATCTGTACTGCTATTCACAGGAAGAAAGGCAGTTTCACACTATTTGAAGGTACAAATGATCATCATTATGAGTATCCTGGGAAAGGATTAGAACTTCACTTTCTTCAAGACATTCTTGCAACCTGTCATGTGATTCTTCCTAATCTGATGACAATGATGCACGCAAAATAGCACCCCTTCAGCATCACTCCATTCAGTGTCTGACTACCTGGTCTCCCTGAGCTCACTGATGGCCAGATCTCATTTCTTGATCTTCCATGGGGAAATTTAATTAATTAAACCAGCAGGAGTGGAGTTATTATAGTCCACCAGCAAGAGGGAAGTTTAGTAACTAAGGGGAAAGAAACCTCAAGTAAATTTAAAAATGACATTATATCCAAAAGACTATATGCTCAATATCATTAGCTAGATGGATCAATCAGTCAGAACATTGGCTTGAGTGGTAAAAAAGCAAACTATAACCCATAAGTTGAATTCAGGTAATGATTCAGAACAGAGTAAGTAAGAGAAATATTAACGTGATATGAAATGAAATGATAACATTAAAGTGAGAATAGAGTTATTTCAGTGAAGTGAGAGACAAACAATCTGAAGCTAATGACTAACCATTTCTTCTTAACTGTATTTAAATGGTGTCCCTTTGCTTTAGAGACATGCATAATTGCGAATTAGGCCAATGTCCCCAAATAAAATTCTCCCTATCCATGCAAACTATAACAGTCCCCTTCATCCATCTCCAGATATTCAGCTCCCCTCCCCTTCCCCTTTCTGGAGAAGAGCTGCAAAGCCTATGATGCCTTCAGGGTCAGCAAATTCCAACTCTGACAGACCAAGCAATGGTGCGGGAGGGAAAAGACCCAAATCTGAGAGTTGAGGATCCCTCACTGAAAGCACTCTATCTCCAGCCAGCCCTCTACTGGGACAGGATGATCCCAATTTCTTCCAACAGGAGTAGTGGGGGCAACCAACCTGATTAGTTTTAAGATGGAGCTTTATAAATTTATGAATGAGACTATATGATACAATTTCCTGTCATAGCAGGGGATTGGACTGGACTCGACCCAGGAGTTCTCTTCCAGTACTATGTTCCCCAAGGCTCAGGTACCTCACCTCATCTCAGCTATTGCAGAAACACATAGCGATGTGCTATATAAAGTAGCCAGGAGGCGAACAATTTGGGACTTCGCAGATTAAAACAAACACTTTGAACTGAATCTGGAAACAAGCTAAAAGCAAATGAAACTTAAGAGCCCAGTTATGATATTGTGTGTGTGTTTGAAGCACTGCTAAGCAAGTTGGCAGCTACATTCTGCTCTGAATTTTCGGCGCGGTTTTCAGGTATAGTTCCAAGCACAATACATTGCAGTAATCCACACTGGAGTGGACATTGGAAGCTGCTGGATGCTCAGAACTTTTTTAAAAAACAAAGCATTTATTTAGGTACCTTACATGGATTTAAGAACAGAACCTTAGACTCCTAATTTCAGCCCTGCCCCCTCCATAAATCATGTTAATGAGACAGAACTGAGTGAGATAATATTTACTGTAGCTGTCTGTGGATTGTGAAAATCCCAGTGCTGAGGGCTCACAAAAGGTCCTATTAACGCTTTCGCCCTGTGTAATGGCCAAAATGTCTGTCCTCTTCAATAGGACTGGGACTTGGTACCTAGAGATTAGGTGGTAATTGGGGCCTTGTGCAGGCCCTCTGTGCTGGGGTGGATTTCATCCTAAATGTGCGCAGTGAGCCACTACATCTGAGTAAATGAATGTTTGCACAGTAGCAACCAGCTATGGGCCTGGACCTCTTTAGGCAAACATAGCAATTATAGCTTTAAAATTAGGCACAGGTGCAAAAACAAATTTGATAATTACAAACGGCTCTCAGAGTTGGAAATACAGAGAAAATGTAAGGAACAATGATGCTGGTTTTAAGGCACATAAGGACAGAGTAATTAAAAGACAAAAGATTGTGCAGTTTGAGTGTGAATACAAAAAATAAAACCCCCAGTAACAGCACGATAGATCCTCAGAAGTGAATGAGAAACGCTCCAAGGATGTGCTTTAGGTTTTGCTTCTTCAAACTGGTTAAAATACTGTATAATCCTGGGAGCTTTTACAAGATACATAGTAGCCCATAATTATCTATCCAAGCATAAGTACATCACCTCTCTACACCTCTATCCAGTTTCCTCTCTTCCAACCTTCCTTCTGTCTCTCTCCTCCCATCTGTGACGGGGTGTACCAACCCCGCACTGAGCCAACAGGGATGAACAAATCACGGTGGACCCAGGAGGCCATGCCTCCTTTCCTCTGCTGTGCATGCTCCAGGCAGTAAAGCCCGAGGGCCTGGACTATGCTGCAGGTGACTCTCTGACTGCGGAGACTGCCAGGGAAGCCAAGCCGCCACGAGCTGAGGAGGTGCCCAGGATACAACCTGTGGTAGGAAGTGACCCAGGCAAGGTAGTAGAAACTGATGACCCCTAATGGGGAGTTCCCCAGCTTCATAAGGCCCTGTGTGGGAACCCAATGGAGAGGGCAGGGCCAGATTCCCCTACCACCCCTATGGGCCACCAGGCACGACTGCTGTCTGCTCTATGTCCCAGCCCAGAGGCACAGCGGCTATAGACCGTTTGTTTGTCTTGCCCCACCCAAGGGCCACAGACTGATTGCTGTTTTGCTCTGCCCAGGGGGCCGACTCCCTTATTGCTACTGCCATCCCCAGCCAGGAGGCTCAGAGGCTATAGATTGTTTGTTTGTTCTGCTACACCCAGGGGCTACAGAGTGCTGGTCTGCTCTGCCTAAAAAGGCCCAATTCCCCCAATTGCTACTACCTTTCCCAGCCAGCAGGCTTAGGGGCCATAGACTGCTTGTTCGTTTTGTCCTGCCCAGGGGCTACAGATCAACCCCAAGGTGGCCAGGACTCCAGTTGTGGGTGTCAGTCCCAGCCCGGAGGCTCAGGGCCATAGGCTATTTGTTTACATGGCCCCACCAGAGGACCAGAGCCCACCTTGCTGCAACAACCTGTATTAGCAGGAAAACCAGACCACGATGTGACCAATCCCACACTGGGCCAATGTGGGCAACCTGGCTCAGCACCCAGAGTCCCAGTTACACCATCTATTTTTCTCCTTTCCGCCTTCTACTATTCTTACTTACCCCTCAGCTACTAACTTCAGTAATCTACCAAACTGCAATAAGGAACACGGAGTCCATAACACATTACAGAACCATCTTGCCTGTTGTGTTAATGTCAATTAGCTTTTGCTTCCATACATTCAACTCTTTATTCTCCCTGGATGTTAGGAGTGAGTTTATTCTTGTTTTGAGTTGACTGTTGTTACTGAATCTGTACTCATTAAGTTCCCTGTTATGCAGTAGAATGCATTGTTATGGACTGTTTCACCCATGTGATGTTCCAGTGGGACTCTGTGTGGACATTAGGATCTGCAGTAGCAAATCCCATTGCAAATCATTAGGGCCTTATTTCTTATTATTTTTTTAAAGGCTGTACAATATAAGCTGAGGCTGTTAGTATGTCATCAATATTGTGCCAAATTTTGCACTCATTTACATAGGAGTAAACCTAGAGTAACTCAAAATATATCAAATTTATGACATGAATGGAGTTACTCTGAATTAAATGGCAAAAACACCCCTAAGTTAATGCAGAATTAAGGGTGCTTGGTGGTATGTGGTCCCCCTGGCAGAATGCTGAGCTGAGCAAAACTCAAACTTTTGAAAACCAGGAAATGCACAGCTAAGGTTGCCATTGCAACATTAACTCTGCCCTCTTTCAGCAATATCCTAATATGGCTTCTTAACACACATACCTTTACTGTGCCATTCATACAGTTGCTGAAATGTACATGCTTTTTACCTTCTTTTACCATTTTTATAACTCCTCTCACCCCTATATGGAATAGTGTTAGATGGAACCCTAACACTAGTTTTTTTGAACAGGAAATGACATATTGTTGGCAGTTGTTAGTAGTCATTTAGGCAGTTGTACATAGCATGTCTTGCAATTTGCATACTGAGCCAAATTATCCTGTAGTCAGCACTTCCCATGTCATGGTGTATTCTTTGCTCTTGCACAAACTTCTGCATCCTTGTGATCCAGGAATCACCCAAAATGCAAATATTGGCAACCCTGGCAGTGCACACATTTCTTTTTCCTCAGCAATCAAGGTCCCTGCACAGTCAGTTCCAACCCTGCATGCTATGTGTCTTTGAAAGCTCCACATTAACCTGCCCTGAGATCAGGAAGTAGCAACAGGCCCCTGCCCTGTTCTTCTCCTCTCCCCCAGGGACAAGTGAGATACAGATTTTGTCAACCAGATTTTGTTCAAGGCTTGCCTACCACCCATCCTCATTTCCCAATCCTCTGGGTAAAAATTGACGAATAGAAACCATTTCAGTCCACATCACAGCAATAGTTTACTCTTTAGCTCTGCGCAAAAAAAGCCACACCTAGAAGCTTTTTGAAAAATAGCTATTTTTTCTGGACTTATATCTCTGGAACCCTTTGCTCAAATGACCCCAAACGTAGGTCACTAACCCTTCTCTGTACTCTCGAAGGTATAGCAGATTCAAGAAAATCCGTGCAATCATGTGGATTTGGGAGTATTCAGAAGAGTGGTTCTCAACCCGCAGCCGCTTGCGGCCCATTCAGCACACAGCTGCAGCCCATGTGACATCCTCAGGGCCCTACACATAGTATATATATTGCATGGGGCCACAGAACACATAGAGAACTGCATAGGCAGCCCACAATGGTAAATAGGTTGACAACCACTGATTTAGAATATTGCCCTTTAAACAGGAAGGCTAGAGGGATGATGGAGGTAAAGGATTCCTCTATACACCCATCTGCACCACAGGAAGCTCTGAAAGGTGTAAGGCGGCCTATACATCTCAATGTGGTATTCTCAACTGAATCAGAACACCCTACAGAGATTAATAGAACCTGAAACAATAGCTCTGAGACATGTAAACTGCTCCATTCATCTCTGTGGCTGTTCCAATCCCCCTCCTGAGGGTTTTAGAACCTATGATATGCACGAAATACATCCACGCTTAGCTCCTCACAAGGGTACAGGAGTCAGGACTTCTCCAGATCTTGGCTCATGTGTGAGGCAGGGAAGGGGTCTCAGACCCTCCCAAAAGGGTTAGCCTCCCTCCCACCCCCAGAACTCAGCTCACTTGAAGGTTGAGGGTGGTCCAACCCCTGTAGATGGGCATGGGACCCCCAGATGCTGGCATACACACAGGGAGCAATGTGAGGGGCTCAAGGGGTCAAGGCTCCCCTATCCCAATTCATATGAAGGGGCTGGGAACGGGGCTCAGACCCCCCCCAGACTGCACATACATAGGAAGGGAGAATATGAGGCTCATAGGCACCCTTGTCCTTATTCTCCCTCAGTTCCCCTGCCACTCACCCTTAGGTCCCCCTTCTCAGTGTCCCACTACTCCACTCCCCCTAACCCTCAATCTTCCTCACCTGAGACCTTTCTCCCCATTTATCCCCCCCCCACCATAAACCCCTCCCTTCACTGATGCCCCAAACCTCTTTCCCCAAATACCCCAGTCCTACCTAGTACCTCTCCCCTTCCAGGAAACATTCACACACATCTATCTTATTTTCCAGAAGACTTTGACCAGGTCTATACTACACACTTCCTTTGGTATAACTACATCACTCAGGGGTGTGGAAAAACATAATTATACTGACCTTAACTCCCCATGTAGACAGTGCTATGTCAGCAGGAGAGCTTCTCCCACTGACATAGCTACTGCCTCTCGGGGAGGTGCAGTTCTTAAAGTTGGCTAAGACTATAGCATCTTCACCAGAAGCGCTACAGCTGGGCAGCTGCATTGGTGCAGCTGTCCTGATGCAAGTTTGCAGCATAGTCTTGCCCTTAGATTACATTCTCCTCAAACTAAAATTGCCAGTCATGACTCACAAATTGTAGCAACCTCCAGCCACTCAGTCCAAAACTCCTTTTGCCTTAGGTGTGAGCTTGCGATTAATTTTTCCTTAGTTATGTTAACTAAAGAGCGAGTTCACACCCATCAGCCTCAAGCAAATCTGTGATTCATCTAGAGAGACAAGGTGGGTGAGGTAATATCTTTTATTGGACCAACTCCTTTTGGTCAGAGAGACAAGCATTCAACCAGTCATTAGTGCTGCTCAATTCAACAGTACAAGGCCACAGAAGGAAACCAGCTTTTCTGGGGACCTGTCACTCAGGAACCCCCTTGGTGAAATGATCCAAATTTGGTTCATTAACACTACCCTGCATGCTCAAATTTCAAAGCAATCCCAAGTAACTGTTCAGATTTTAGAGCACTTATAAGAATTGAACTTTAAAGCATATAAAATGGCAGAAATGGAAACCTTCTAGCCATTTTTCTGTATTGGTATTTGCATACTCTAAAAAATGTACATTTTCCTAAATACACTTCTCAGTTTGGGTCCCCCAAAGATTCAGTGGGTGCCATCCATTACCTTGGGTAAACACTTGACAGACAGAGACCATTTTCACATCAACAATTTGATTTGAGCAAAAAAAAACCCAACTAGAAACTTTTTGGAAAATGTCTTATATTTTGGTGGGAGGCTTATATCTCTGTAATCCCTTTCTTAAATGACCCAAATTAGGGGCACTAACCTCCAGCCTACCGTTTCTTGAGGCACCCCAAATTTCAAAGGAGTCTGACTAAGCATGCCAATTTTAGAGGACTTAGAAAGGTTGACCTTTAAACAGAAGTCATGATGCAAACTTAACTATAGTTGCACTGCTGTGCCACTATAATATATGCCCATGTCACTGAGAACAGCGCATGGCCTACTAGTGTAAATATAGTAACATTTTCTAAGTGTTTTGAAAGGTGAAGTAACCTAACATTTACACAGAATCAAGCTACGAGAAAAATGCATCATCCATGATTCTGCACTTCCCCCACAGGAAGACTTCCAAAAGGAACCAAATAACAGTGAGATAAAGAGCCTGATTCTGCAGTTGAGACTCAGGCAAACCTCACTGGGAATTTTATCTGGTTTAAGCCAAGAGGATCAGTTACCAAATACGGTAAAATAGATCAAGGAACTCTGATACTGGCTTAATCCAATGGTGTGTGACAGGAAAAATAAGTGGTTCATGATCTGCATCATTCTAAGAATCTGAATGCTTACATATCAGAGAGAAGAGTATCAGAGGTCTAAACAGAAATAGTGAATTGAATATTAGGTGCTTGATATTTTTCTAAAATGTATCTTTCACATGGTACTGCCAACTGAAGTTGACAATGAGTGTGCCAAGACAAGGAGGTCTAGGTCTAGGTAATCCGCTTTTAGGCAGTTTTTGTTTCAGTGAGCATCTTTTGGTGTGAGCACAGCATTGGAACTATAGAAGGCCAAGAAGGCGCACAAGTGATTTTGGGGTGCCTTAAACAAGGCCCTGATATCTTGTTCATATTATTACATACACTGCTTCTAATAACTCAGTAGTTCAGCACTGTAAAGAGAAAAGCATAAATTCTCAGTGCACAAAGCAACATTCCAAGGAAGACAACTACCTATTGGTGGCATACAGAGGGACAGAAATAAAATGTAGTTATGAAAAATGTGCCCTAAGATAGCAAGATCTCTTGCAAGAGCCTCAGCCATGCTGTTATATTCTCATTTTGAAAACAATAATACATCAATACATCAATATAAAGTTCTGCCTCCGAGGAACAGTTCTGTCTCAGTTTGGCAGTACATTACCATGACCTTTTCCCTGCTCTCTGGCCTCCAGAAAGGTCTCATTTTGGCTCCTTTGCCAAATCTCTGCTGTCCAGTCCAGCAAGTGCAGTATGGCTTGTCCATCCTAACCCAGATAGCAAATTTCTACCTCATCAGCCCAAAAATGTCATCTCATTACTGCTTTCACATCGGGATTTCAGCAGCCATACTTTCAGATTATGCCTCCTATTCAGTTAGCCAGTTTTCCTGTGGCTTGCTGAGTCTGAGATGTGAGAAAGCTTAAAAACACCAGCTCCTCTGAAGATCCTGAGCGAAATTTTCACTCAAGCATTTTCCAGATAAAATCAATGCTAAGGAGGCTGTATCAGTGTTCCACAGGCTTCTAATAACTCAGTAGCCCAAAGGCTTAATGCCAGTGTCTCAACTGGCAGCCATCCCTTGGAAACAGAAGTAGAAAGTTTTATGCTCCAACAGCCAGAATCCTGCTGCCACCACAAATGCATCGGGGCTTGAGAAGTGGATGGCACAGAGGAAATGACATCACAGTCTTTTAAGTGTCATGCTATTTTAGTGTTGTGTTGCTATTTTTTTCATTTGAGTGGTCAGTGTAAGGATTTGGCAGGCATTTTAAATGTTGGAAAGGATTTTCTTTAAAAAAATACTTTTTCACATTTTAAAAGGTAGATACCTCAGAAACAGATTGCGGTAGACATGGGACTTGAGAGTAACCATCGACAGCACTTATTAAAAAATAGGGAAGAAGTGATTTCTTTAGGCTAAGGAAATATAAAAAGGTTACTCCACATTTATGCAATATATCCTCTTCATGAAAGAGAACATGATGACTGTTGTACTCACATTAGTGTTTTAGATGTGTTGGAATTACCTCTAGACCATTTAAAGATACTGCTAATGGAATTGAACACAACAGAAGAAATGCTCACATCTCTTTAATTACAAAAGCTGAAAAATGCAAACTAAATATTGAACACAATTAGTGATTTGGAAGTCATGCCTGTGAAATCGTGCTCATTTTAGGATTTGAGAACATATTCTTTTTAATTCGTGTTTCGCAGCCCAAAAGCCTATTCTAAGTTTTAGGTTAGCAGATTGGGCAATAAAATTATGGGATCTCAAGCAAAAAGAAAATAAAAGGATTACAATTAGATTTTGAAATTCTGTTGGCTTGAATGTTCAACACGATTTCAAATGAAGCAGGTTGTCTTACCAGTTTTCAGACTTCTTCCCCCCCTTTTGAGTGAAAACTCAGCAGGTGACTTCAACATTGTCTAAAATTTGGGAGTAATGAGGCATAAGTATAGGCAGGCATGTACCAAATATGACACAGCATAACATTTCATTTGCCTACAGACAGTACGTACTTTGACAGCTGGCAAGGGCATTCTCTTCAGTCCCCTTAGGACTTTTGTTATTGCATTGCTACATATGTATCTAATTGAGCCCACTAGATTAGGGTCCAATCAAGCTCTGACTGAAATCAATAAGTGTCTTTCCATTGACTTCAGTGAATCGGGAGCAAGCCGTTAGTGAACCAACTGTGCACGATTCACCTCTCATGTTGATGTGACTTAGATAGGAGAGAATGTGCCATTCCACCAGGAATAAGAAAAGAATATCTAAGAGGACGTATGACAGAAATGAAATAGGTACCAGCTAGAAAAGCCAGAGATGCACCAATAGCAGATAGCTACAAAATGACCATAGCAAAATTGCTTTGCAGAATTTAAAGGGCCAGACCCAGGAAGGCATGCTCAGGAAAGAATTCATATAGGAGGACAACCCTACATAGTGGTGAGTTAGTAGGAGCCAGGTAGTTACAAAATAAGGTGTTTGTGCAGAATGAGCTACTTGTGTGAATATTATCCCTGTAAATAGGATATAATTCCACTTAACTCAAGGGAGTTACACTGTTATAAATGAGAAGAGTTCAGGCCTTTTGAACATAATGAGATGTCTACGATAGTAGATCACTGTTACTTATAGAATTTAGCAAGTGCACTAGATGGTTTACAGGCAAGTATAAAGGCAAGGTCTCCCTCTGAGGAGTGTGGGTTGTGGCTTAGTCACTGTGGATGTCATTCTGATATCAGTTACACCTGTATAGATCAGGAGCAACAACATAGAATTCCACCAGTGTAACGATGGGGTAAGAGAGATCAGAATCAGGCCCTGTATGTCTACATTTCAAATTGTTAGCTTCCCTCCTGGCTGGAAGACTTCATTAGATGTTGACAGATGCAATCCTCATTTCTATTTTTGGAGGCGGGGTTAAAATTCAGAAATGCCGACATGTTTCCATTTATTCCCAGAGCCTGACTACAGGTCTACACTACAAACAAATGTTTGCATTATTCCCAGAGCCTCAGCTGTGAACTGGAAAATTCAGGGCATTGCCATGCCAGTGAGCTCACTAAACACGCATCTTTGTTTCTAGAACGCCCATCTCAATAAATTAATGACACAATGAAGCTTTTTAAACTGGAGCCGGGTTTTCCTAGCTGGTCTAGATCCAGAGGGATATTTTAACTTGTAACCATGACTAACAGCACACTATGTGTATTTTTTCTGGGTCAGATTTTGATTTGTCCTAACTCAGCTCTTCTGGGAAATAAAGGGGTATAAGAACCTATAAACCCATGTGTGTTTCTGTGTGTGCACACATTAGGGTTCCCTGCACCATGGTTTGGTGGAGGCGGCAAGAGAAGGAACCAGGAGTGGGGCTGTATGGCCAATACGCATCATGGAGAAAGTGGGAGAGGAAGGGCTGAACCTTGGCCCCACCCCACAATGCACTAGCCAGCAATGCTGAGCCAAGATGGGGGAGAAGTAATTTTGCAGGACTGCTGTAAATTGGTTCTCCTCCCCATCCCCTTGTGTCCCAAAGGGAGTGAGGAGCAAGGATGGAATCTAAGGGCAGGTCTACACTTGAAATGGTGCATCGATACAGTTGCGCTGCTGTAGTGCTGAAGAGAAGGTGCTCCTACTCCAATGGGAGAGCTTCTCCCATTGGCATAGTTAATCCACCTCCCTGAGAGTCAGTAGCTGCGTTGACGGGAGTAGCTCTCCCATCGACATAGCTCTGTCTACATGGGGGTTGGGAGGCCTAGGCTGGTATACTTACATGTGAAAAATCCATACCCCTGAGCAACTTAGTTATACTGTTATAGGTCTGTAGTGTAGACGTGGCCTAACTATGGCATGAGTCCTTCCTGGGGCTCTTCCTATGGTGGGAGCAGCTATTTGCCACTAGACATAGACTCAAGTCTTAATCTAATCCCATGTACACTTGTGCCTGGTCACTTGAGAAGTATGATTGACATCTATTTCCCTGCGCATATTGTGAAGAGAAAGAGTGGGCAATAAGATAAACAGGACAAATAAAGAGGATTTCTGAAGACATAGGAAGGAGATTACAGACACAGGAACTGGTAGTAAAAGAGGGGACAAATGATAAACAGCATGATAAGAAACACAAATGGTGGAAGAGGGGAGAACAGAAAGGGAAACATTTTTGGGTGTACAATGTATTATATTAATAGTAATTCCTCAAAATATGGACCCAAACCTGCAAACTTTACTTATGAGAGTGGGGCTATGCATGGGACTGAATATGTGTAACATTTTAAAAAATGCCAAAGGGTGGGATTCACGAGAGGACTTAGATGTTGCAACACTGAGCGTTGTGGCACCTAGCTTTTAGGTACCTAGAAAATCACAGGAACAACACTGAGATCTACAAAGCCTGAGTTAGGTGCTTCGGTTCCCTACACAAAGAATGGGGAGAGATAAGTACCTAAGAATATGATTCACAAAAGCCAGTCAGTCGGTGGGGCAATGCCTACACAAGCCAATGGGAGATGCCAAAGGTAAGGGTGTGTCTTAAGTCACTCCCCATTCACAGAAATAGGCGCCTATGTCTGGTCCGCTTATCTCTGCTAGGTTTCAGAGGAACAGCCGTGTTAGTCTGTATTCGCAAAAAGAAAAGGAGTACTTGTGGCACCTTAGAGACTAACCAATTTATTTGAGCATGAGCTTTCGTGAGCTACAGCTCACTTCATCAGATGCATACCGTGGAAACTGCAGCAGACTTTATATACACACAGAGAATATGAAACAATACCTCCTCCCACCCCACTGTCCTGCTGGTAATAGCGAATCTAAAGTGATCAACAGGTGGGCCATTTCCAGCACAAATCCAGGTTTTCTCACCCTCCACCCCCCCACACAAATTCACTCTCCTGCTGGTGCTAGCCCATCCAAAGTGACAACTCTTTACATAATCAAGTCGGGCTATTTCCTGCATAGATCCAGGTTTTCTCACATCCCCCCCACCCCCATACACACACAAACTCACTCTCCTGCTGGTAATAGCTCATCTAAACTGACCACTCTCCAAGTTTAAATCCAAGTTAAACCAGAACATCTGGGGGGGGGGGGGCAGGAAAAAACAAGAGGAAACAGGCTACCTTGCATAATGACTTAGCCACTCCCAGTCTCTATTTAAGCCTAAATTAATAGTATCCAATTTGCAAATGAATTCCAATTCAGCAGTTTCTCGCTGGAGTCTGGATTTGAAGTTTTTTTGTTTTAAGATAGCGACCTTCATGTCTGTGATTGTGTGACCAGAGAGATTGAAGTGTTCTCCGACTGGAAACAACTCTGACATCATAATCAAAAAGGCTGACAAAGGAGGTGCTGTTGTCATCATGAATAGGTCGGAATATGAACAAGAGGCTGCTCGGCAGCTCTCCAACACGAGTTTCTACAAGCCATTACCCTATGATCCCACTGAGAGTTACCAAAAGCAACTACAGCATTTGCTCAAGAAACTTCCTGAAAAAGCACAAGATCAAATCCGCACAGACACACCCCTGGAACCCCGACCTGGGATATTCTATCTACTACCCAAGATCCATAAACCTGGAAATCCTGGGCGCCCCATCATCTCAGGCATTGGCACCCTGACAGCAGGATTGTCTGGCTATGTAGACTCCCTCCTCAGGCCCTACGCTACCAGCACTCCCAGCTACCTTCGAGACACCACTGACTTCCTGAGGAAACTTCAAATCATCGGTGATCTTCCTGATAACACCATCCTGGCCACTATGGATGTAGAAGCCCTCTACACCAACATTCCACACAAAGATGGACTACAAGCTGTCAAGAACACTATCCCCGATAATGTCACGGCTAACCTGGTGGCTGAACTTTGTGACTTTGTCCTTACCCATAACTATTTCACATTTGGGGACAATGTATACCTTCAGATCAGCGGCACTGCTATGGGTACCCGCATGGCCCCACAGTATGCCAACATTTTTATGGCTGATTTAGAACAACGCTTCCTCAGCTCTCGTCCCCTAAAGCCCCTACTCTACTTGCGCTATATTGATGACATCTTCATCATCTGGACCCATGGAAAAGAAGCCCTTGAGGAATTCCACCATGATTTCAACAATTTCCATCCCACCACCAACCTCAGCCTGGTCCAGTCCACACAAGAGATCCACTTCCTGGACACTACAGTGCTAATAAACAATGGCCACATAAACACCACCCTATACTGGAAACCTACTGACCGCTATTCCTACCTGCATGCCTCCAGCTTTCACCCTGACCACACCACACGATCCATCGTCTACAGCCAAGCTCTGCGATACAACCGCATTTGCTCCAACCCCTCAGACAGAGACAAACACCTACAAGATCTCTGTCAAGCTTTCTTACAACTACAATACCCACCTGCAGAAGTAAAGAAACAGATTGATAGAGCCAGAAGAGTTCCCAGAAGTTACCTACTACAGGACAGGCCTAACAAAGAAAATAACAGAACGCCACTAGCGGTCACCTTCAGCCCCCAACTAAAACCCCTCCAACGCATTATTAAGGATCTACAACCTATCCTAAAGGATGACCCAACACTCTCACAAGTCTTGGGAGACAGGCCAGTCCTTGCCTACAGACAGCCCCGCAACCTGAAGCAAATACTCACCAACAACCACATACCACACAACAGAACCACTAACCCAGGAACTTATCCTTGCAACAAAGCCCGTTGCCGATTGTGCCCACATATCTATTCAGGGGACACCATCACAGGGCCTAATAACATCAGCCACACTGTCAGAGGCTCGTTCACCTGCACATCCACCAATGTGATATATGCCATCATGTGCCAGCAATGCCCCTCTGCCATGTACATTGGTCAAACTGGATAGTCTCTACGTAAAAGAATAAATGGACACAAATCAGATGTCAAGAATTATAACATTCATAAACCAGTCGGAGAACACTTCAATCTCTCTGGTCACACAATCACAGACATGAAGGTCGCTATCTTAAAACAAAAAAACTTCAAATCCAGACTCCAGCGAGAAACTGCTGAATTGGAATTCATTTGCAAATTGGATACTATTAATTTAGGCTTAAATAGAGACTGGGAGTGGCTAAGTCATTATGCAAGGTAGCCTGTTTCCTCTTGTTTTTTCCTGCCCCCCCCCCAGATGTTCTGGTTTAACTTGGATTTAAACTTGGAGAGTGGTCAGTTTAGATGAGCTATTACCAGCAGGAGAGTGAGTTTGTGTGTGTATGGGGGTGGGGGGGATGTGAGAAAACCTGGATCTATGCAGGAAATAGCCCGACTTGATTATGTAAAGAGTTGTCACTTTGGATGGGCTAGCACCAGCAGGAGAGTGAATTTGTGTGGGGGGGTGGAGGGTGAGAAAACCTGGATTTGTGCTGGAAATGGCCCACCTGTTGATCACTTTAGATTCGCTATTACCAGCAGGACAGTGGGGTGGGAGGAGGTATTGTTTCATATTCTCCGTGTGTATATAAAGTCTGCTGCAGTTTCCACGGTATGCATCTGATGAAGTGAGCTGTAGCTCACGAAAGCTCATGCTCAAATAAATTGGTTAGTCTCTAAGGTGCCACAAGTACTCCTTTTCTTTTTATCTCTGCTAGTGATCCATGAATAGGAACCTGCTGCCTGGAGTCAGGCAGTTTAGGTTCCTAAGGCGTTTCTTGTGGGAATGAGTTAGGCACCTGCCTCACTCCATACAAAATGGAGATTGGGAGAGGGAAGTGGTGGTGGTGCCACCCACCTACTAACTTTTATCTCACTAGCTAGAGCTCCTGCCTGGGGTGTGGGAGACACCGGTTCAATTTCCCTTTTGCTGCCTGAGGGAGAAAAATAATTCGAACATGGGTCTGCCATCATTCAAGAAAGTGCTTTAAACACTGAGATATGGGATATTCTTTTGTGGGGAGGAGCTCCCTCAGTCTCTCCTATTGAAGCTGTTCCACTCTAGATAAATAATAAAAGAGTAATTGGAGTGGGGAGACTGGACCCTGGGTCTACCACTTTTCCAGGTAGGTGCCCTGACCTGCAGAGTCATTCTCCCTCTCTCACTCACTGACTATCTAAGTGTTTATCCACAGTGGAGCAGTCATTGGGCCAAAGAGGAAGAGCAAGAATGATTCTGCAGTCCATTGGTTAGGGCTTCCACCTGGAAGGTGGGAGACTCTAGATCCAATCACTCTTTATTTAGCCATAGTGAAACAGCTATGCTCTCCTGAAGGGTTGCAGCTCCCTGTTTAAATCTGTTCTCCCACTCTGGCAGAGAGAAAGGAATTGAACCTGCACCTCCCAAATCCTAGGTGATTGCTCCAACCACTGGGCTGAAAGTTATAAGGTGGGCAAACCTGCCTCCTATGGCTAGATTTTGAATGGGAGTCAATTAGGTAGCCATTCTCAGAGGCCACCTATTAGATCAGGCCCCATTTGTGACTAAGACATACAAAGACCTGTCCTCCCCTGGTTCGTGAATTGCTCTGTGACTTAGCCAGGAGATAGCTGCCCAATGCCTAGAGTGAGCAGCAGTGTGCGTGCCACAGTGTCTAAAGCTTAAGCACAGAGGGAAATTTTACAGCAGAAACTTAGGCACCAAATGAGTTTAGATGCCCACCAGGTTAGGTGGCAGTCAGATGAGGGTTGTGCGTGGCACTTCGGTGGTCCACAAAAGGACGTAGGCATCTAACTCTGGAGTTTAGGCACCTAAGTTGCTTTGTGGATCACACACTAAGTTCCTACTTCCAATGAGACTTAGGAGCATTTGAAAACAGGATTTAAGTCCCAAGTCACTGAGGCATTTTTAGAAAATTTTACCCAATTTGCCTAAAGCTTTGCAGGATCAGGCCCTAGGCTGTAACTGTATGATGCTATCATAGCTCTGGTGAGGTGAAAAAAACACCACTCAAATTTATTATTTCTGCTGTTCTTATTCTCACAAAACTCCTGTTGACTTCTGTGGGAAATACATACATGTGAGGTTCTCAGGTTAGGTCTATTAGCACACTCTCATGCAAGTTAGGAGTTCATTAGTCCTATATTATAATTTACTGTCAAATAGTTTTTTAAATATTGTGTTAGTGTCTTAAACTGTATTACATTTTCTATTGCCTTTGATTACAGTATCATGCCTATGTTTGTGCTTTGCATTCTTATTGTGCATTCAGGACTGACATCAGCTGCTTTTCATATGGTACTTGTCTCTTTGACTCTTCCTTAGCACTGTGAATATATATAGAACCAATTCCTTAACAGGACATATCCCTGTCTTTGATAATTTATTTCTGGTAAAAGAACCGTTTCCTCTATTTGTTATAGAGCATTAGTAGAAAATGGGCCCAATCCATCAAGGCTTACTCCTGCAAGCCCTTTCTTGTGCAAGTAGTGCATTTATTCATCGTCCCCATTTGCTTGTTGCATGTGATAAGAAAAAAAAGCTTTTTGTTGGGTAACTTTAACTTGGAAATGTGATTTTGGGAAAACAGATACGTGGCCATATTTAAAAAAAATATATCTATGTGTGGAAGGTTCAAAATTAATCTGGAAATAAGTCAATCTGAAAAATCTGCCAGTTACCCTTGTTGTGAAAGCTCTAGGAAGAGAACTACTTGCATGGATAACAGACGTAGTGTAATGTGTAGTGCATTAATTTGCAAGTGTCTGAGGGTTGAATTCAGACTGGACAAATACTCCAAAATCTCTGCCTGTTAAGTCACAGTAATTCCGCCACCCTGGCACTTGTGGAGTGATACGTTACTCCACAAACAGTCCTATTGAAATCAATGGGAATACTCCTGGAGTAAGGCACTAGCTGCGAGTAAAGGTGGCAGAGCCTGACCCCGAGAATAAAAATGATTCCCAACAGGGCTACAAAAACAGATGTGTGTGCCATATAAACCTAAAACTGCATCTCTAAAATGAACCAATGAAGAGAATCTATCTGTATTGGCATGAAATGCAATCAACAAACGTAGTGTCTGAGAGCTAAAACACGGGAGTGATGTGCAGCTCCATTGCTTCAGATGGAGCCTGTGGAAAATGCTTCCTGGAGCTCTCTGATGTCTGTGGGAGTCCATAAACTGCCTCCACCCTTTTAAAGAGTACAACATAGTCTCCTCTGTGTCTGGCTACCAATTGCTGGGGGAGTTCACCCATGACTGCCTGACATGTAAAGGGGATCCACAGTCCTGCCTACTTCCTAGTCTTACACTTTTTGGACAATCTGCTTCCATGGGGAGCCACTTGGTAGCATCTCCTGTATGGCCCTGAGTACAGGGCTTGAAATCCTGGCTGGTTCATGTATAGACTTGTGCAATGGGGGACAGGAAAGAGACTCGTCCTTACTCCTTCCCCTGCCCCATTGCACAGTTATGTACAGGCTAGCCACAATCTATCCTTGGAATGCTGATTTTGAAACAGGGCTCTAGATCATGTAATACACGCACACAAATTTATATACACATAACCAGATTCTAACAGCCTTACTCACATGGAGTAGTACAGTTCTTTGTGAGTAGCTTCATTGATTTCATTTGGAATAACTGTAATTTGTAGTATTTTGTTACCCACAGTGAATAAGGATATCGAAATCTGGCCCTATAAGTAGTAGTAGCCATGGACTGTTGGGGACTGTTCTAACAGATGTCACTAGAAGGCTCAAAGGCACAAAATGTGCAGAAATTGCTTGAAGATTTAGAAATATTTTTGAAGGGTTTCAAAAATATTTTGGACCCAGTGATGGCCCAAGTCTGCCACCCTTTACTTATTTTTAAGAGAAATGCAATTGTTTTCAATAATTTGCTTGCAGAGTAAAGTACTATTCAGCATTAGGGTGGCAGAACCAGACCCTAACTGAAAGAATGAATAAATAAAAGAGAAGTTCTAACTGTTAAGCAATCTAGAAGAAACACTAATGTAAACCTATATAATAGACAATTGTCAGGTGAAAATTTAGACCTAAAATCTGTTTTACTTCAGAATTGTTATAATCTGTAAGGCCATGTTCTCTCCATTCTAGATAACTATTTATAACTGCCCACTATTCTCACTGAGAATTAAAAAAAAAATATATTATGTAAGACATATTGGATATATTTATGGAAACCAACGGGAAATGCACCCAAATCTATTTGTGAGCATATCCATTTTTGTGCAGTCCTCCTCATATGTGCTCACACAAAACAGGTAACAGCATGCAAATACCAGCACAGGTGTTCAGTTACTCATTTTGCCTACACAGAAGCATACACCCACTAATTTATGAGTGTATTTATGGAAACCAGATGAAAAGCGTTATTGTTACAAAACAAGTATTGGTTAACAGCTCTACTGACATAATCAGCAAAGCTGTTCCACAAACAAGAGACATGTTGGCTTGTACTCTATAAGAAACAGACAAGGGAAAATATCAGTATTTTCCAAAGAGCAAAGTTGGTATCAAGGAAAGTAATTTTCTAGATCCTAGAGACCAGATTTTGCCATCATTGCTCACATTGAGTAGTACCTTATTCCAGGATTAGTCCCCTGGGACAGACAAAAGTAGACAATACTCTATATGAGTAAGGGTGGTAGAATCCAGTCCTAGAAGGGTTTCTCAAACAAGACAAAAATTACTCAGAGAAGGACATGAAAGTAAAAGTATATGGAACTGGGCTAACACATTTAGTCAGTGGACAGTGAGAGAGAGACAGCATAATATACTGTATTGAATAAGGTCATTAACTTGTGTACTGCCTTATCTACTACAAAATTATTAAATATATCATGCCAATTTGGGAAGCAAATTGTTTTCTGTATTACATCCAAATGATTGCAAGCAATTGCATTTGGAATTATTTAATTAAATATTTATTTTAACATTTCTATTGTGCACAATGAGTGACTCATCTGATATAATAATCTGGTTCAACATAATTTAGATTATGACCTTTATGACTCAGTAAAAGCTTTTAACATTTGTGATTTAGGAACACCAGTGAACATAAATATAATGGTTTTGTAACAATACATCTTATCTCTTGTCATGATTCCCAGTTTGTCATCCTTTACTGAGGATTGACATTGACTGGTAATGGTTTTAGTTGCATCTGAAACTGATGAGACTTGAACAAAAGTATTCACACATTTTGGAATTAATTCTAAGCATGTCAAGAAATTTTTAAAAAATGTATATATGCATTTACATGTCCATGTGGATTATATATTTGTGTGTGTATATATATTACATACACACTAACACACACACCCACACAACAGCAAAAGTACCATAGAGTACCACTGATAAAGACTTGATTCTTGAATAGCCATAGAAAATTGCTGTGTCTTTTACCTTTTTTTTAAACTGGTAAGCAATGTAAGCTCAAAATAAATTGAAATGCCAGAAAAATCTCTGCCATAGTCTAAAACTGATAATCAGTTTAGAAAAAATAAATCATTAAGTGAAACCCACTAGAATTATGAAACAGATACTTAATAAAGGAATACATCTGTGGAAAAACGGTATTGCGTAGAATTTCATATAAATTCTAACTATATGCATGTACAACACTACTTAGCATAATCCTGCTTGGGATCTTTAGGCCCTACTAGAATGCAAATAAGTAATGTATGTGCTATAAGCTCTCTAAAATGAGCAATAATACTTAGCATTTTCCATCTTCAAGACCATGTACAAACAAGCTAATCCTCACAACACCCCTGTGAGGTAGGTATATAAGTGTTATTATCCCCATTTTGCAGAGGGGGAAATTCATTCCATCACTGGTTGCCTCTGCAAGGGAAGTTAGCACGAGCAATCTCCACCGACGCCGAGGGCATTGAGCCCCTTGCAGAATCAGACACTAAGTTACTTGCCCATAGCCCTACAGCATGACATGCCAGAGCTAGGAGTAGAGCTCAGGGAGTTTCCAGCTGCCTAAATTGCCCCAAAGGATTGAGCCATGCAGCCTCAGGAAAAAAATAAAAGTACTGTACAGCAGTCCCACAATATGCTTTTTCCGTTTCATAAGGCTGCTGACACCTTTGGTACCTGAGAAAAAGGGACAGTATCTGACCATTAGCTAGATCCCCTTGTGTAGTAACATTATAGCAAGATTCTCACAAGATGCGCTGTGTTCCAATGTAATAATCGCAAAGCTTTCATTTTCATGCTCTTATATTCAAAAGCCAGTGAGTGACCCTCTCTCTTCAACTGAGTGAAAAAACATCAAATACTTATATGATCACAATCATGATCACGTTTTGTTAATATAAAATATGAATTAAGGTACACAGCCATCTTGTTTATGCCCAGAATTAGACCGCTTTTACATTGGGATAATCTGGTAGAGTGCACTTTTTTTTCTTTTAGTTCAGCAATTCATTGCCCTGAAATTTTCTGAAAATATATATAGCTGTCATTTTGATGGGATCTAAAAAAAAAAAAAGAGCCTAATTCTGCTCTCTCTCACGCCAGTGTAAATCAGGAGTAACTCCACTGAAGTCAATGGCATAGGTGCTGGAACTAGAGGGGCTGGGGGTGTGGCAGCCGCAACCCGTAGCTTTGAAGTGGCTTCCATCATATCCAGGGTTTACAGTTTGGTTCAATGGCTCTCAGCACCCCCACTATACAAATTGTTCCAGCACCTCTGGTCAGTGGGGATACACTGGTGCAAAACTGGTGTAGGTGAAGTCAGAATCAGGCCCTATGCCTGTTTCAACACCTGCAGCTACTCTAACTCAGCAAATAACTAAAAAATGCCATGCCTTCATATAAAGACCCTGAATGACAAGTTTGTTTCGTGTACCCCTAGAGCTATGCACATACCTGATTTTATCACTGATGACTTTGCCATTCACTATGTTAGTGTTACACACAGATGTAAATAGCAGGCAACTCTTTTGACTTCTGCAGAATTAGAGAAAGAGGAAAAAAATAAAACCACAATATCCTCCAGATGACAGCGTACACGCAGAGAAACATATAAAAGGCAACCAAATTGGCTTCTGTAGCTTTAAAAGAAAAAACGTCTTTGCCAAGGAAGGACAAACTAGGTAGGGGAGTATCTTTTATATTTAGCTTTAGAGGGATAACATATACAAAAGAGATGTGTAAAAACACACACGTAAAAGTAGTTAAAAGTGTCTTGATTTGTTGCAAGTGTTAATGGTTTTTTAATGTAGGTGCAAATGAATGTTTCTAAAGGCTCGCTGGTATTCATTTTACATTTTTTGCCTTGTTTTTCACTACAAAATCCACAGGTAGCCTTTGATCTGTCCATCCTATTTCCATATGGCCCTATTTTAAAATATATATTGCACAGCAGGCAAAAAGACAATGTCAGCTATAACTGAGTCTATTTTTTATTATACATTCTTTAACACCTTTCTAAAATATCTCTTTCTATGTTTAAAAATGAAATCACTAAGCCTCCTGATTTTGTCCTCTTTTATTTCGAAAACTGAAATTTCTTCCTTTATTTTTTGAACGGAGCTGTAGTTAACATAGCTTTTAGTTTTCTTCCTTGTTTGCACATCACGTCATCTGCTGCCAGCACAGCTCATGTGTTTTCAGAGTTTACTGATCACCAGAGGGAGCTCACACCTTATTTGTGTAGGTCCTATAAAATAGAGGATCTACAGAACAAGATTTTTGGAAGGTGACTAGGGCATTTTGGTTTTGAAATGCAGTGGCACAGGCATCATCACCAGATCTAACAGTTGTAAACTTAGTCAAATGTGAGGTCTTAGTCTCTGATTTAGCAATATATTTAAGTATGTGCTTAGCTTTAAGAATGGATGTAGTCTTATTGAAGTCAATGGACATTTCTTGTGCTTAAATGCTTTGTGAAATCAGGATCATAAAAATGCACAGATTTCAACATTCATCCTCAACTGGTTTGAATTAAGTGATGTGGGCTGTGACATAAATGAACAACTGTGTTTATTAGTTGAATTACTGCTAATAAATTTGTTCCCAAATCTTGTGATGCAATAGTTTGAGTAACAGGTAGCTTATTCAAGTGATCTAAATAGAATTTTTTAAAAAATGTAGCTAGTAACTGATAAGTGTTTTGAGGACAGTCATTTTGACACAGCAGTGCTTCCAAATGCTGCTTTTCCTTCTCCAACACAGCTCTTCTTTCCCTGTTTCAGCAATAAAATGGTTTTAGCAGTCTGCAATTTTTACTGTGGCTTTAATATTTCTGCACCTAGGGGTAATTAAGAGACATTCAAATACTGTTTGAAAATAAGGTGTTAACCTTATTCTGACTTGCAAGTGCGCCAATTAGAAGTCATTGACATCAATCTGCTGTGAGTAACCTTAGTCTCGTATCTGACTCTGGTATTAGAATAATCAAGGAACGCAATTCAGAAATAATATTACATCCTGCATTTTATTCAATTCCATATGACAAAAATAGTAACCTAGACTAAGACATCCATTTCAATCAGTAGATGTGTCAAGCCAACAAGATTTAATAATAAAAAATATTGGATCTAGGTAACAATTCCCAGCTGGTTCAGGGAGGCTCCTAGCCCTACATGGTATCGCAGTATAAAAATAGTGTCTCTCTTCACCATGCAGAGAGGAATGACCTAACCCTGAATACAAAATGGGGTCAGTCTTACTGTACCATCATCAACCATCTTATATACAACACTTTACATCTCTTTTTTAAGTTATACACATCCTTTAGGGAGAAGAGATAATACTACATGGTACCAAATACTAACAAAAAAGATCACACAAAAAATGACACAGATAAATAAAAACATTCAATTGCTGAAATACAGCAACATTAAGCCACCTCAGTTTTCTTTTTTTCCAATGCTTTGAAACATCCCCAAAGAATCCACATACTGTGATCAAAGATGTTATGTTATAGGGATGTTTTGTATATCTATCTATCTATCTCTATAATATATATATCACCACTGTAGAAAACAGAGCTGTATAGTTCATTGTTCATTTCCAACAGAAACAAACAGCTAATAAGTCTTCGAAACCATTTTCATTCAATTACATGATGGCAGAAATAGTCCATCCTCTTACAGTAATGGTTTTTGTTGTATAAGAAAGAGATTGTCCTATTTTTTCAGTCGCAACTGAGAAGACCTCACTATCTGATTCTTTCTTCGGGGCATAAAACTCCTTGGGCTGTTACCCAGCTACCCATAATGTCCCTTGAACAATTTTGCTGGACAGAAGTTCATAGTGTCAGATTCCACCATACTTGTAATGCACAAAAATGAGGTAGTACACAAAACATTTACTGTTCAAGTTTTGATTAAGCCCCAGCCTCCCAGCTTAAGAGTGGAACCATTCCCTTTATTTACTTGGTGTAATTTAAACAATGTAATAAACATAAAATATTAGAATAATCAGAGTACATTGTGCTTTGTAGTAATCTGAGGAGATAATCAGCAAGAATTGGGAATCACTTCAGGATATTTTAAAGTTGTGACTGATCATACAGCCAAACTCTTTATATTTTGTTCCCAGTTATGTTGTGCACAATACCAGTGCTATTAGGCAGTCAACGTCTTGCTTGTGGGTGTGTGAGAAAGAGACAGAACAGATTACAGTAAAATTAAACCTACACAATGTTCTCTTTAGTCTCTCCTAGGCTTGCATTGATATCACACTCCTAAAATGAATTTATCAAACTTCTGTTGGGGATGGCCACATTTTGGAATAGGCTTTGTAGAAACATTAAATGAGTAATTTCAATTTAGGAAATGGCAGGCCCCATTGTACTTAAGGATCCAATAGTTCATGGTGGCTTTTCTGTTTAACTAGCATAGGTCTCTCATATTGTTTGACCTGATGACAAAACAAGAAACTGAAACAGTTTTTTCCCCCAATTCTCCTTCAGTCAAAGTACTATTTATAAAATAGTTTACATCTTTGTTCAGTTTCAAATTATAGACAAACCTCCCTAATACAAAATACTAAAAGTGCAATAGTATAAATTAAGAGTTTGCAACCACATTATACAAACATTACCTTTTTATTGTACAGTTTTGATAACATGAAATATTTACTCACAACTGTTTATAATGTTGTGAATAATTTATGGTGATAAGGTTTGTCTGTAACTTGTTTTCCAATCATTGAGTTAAAGTCCACACTACATTTTTCATTTAATAGAACAACTGTCCACATAGCAGCTACAAATATTTAAATTAAAAAAAAAGAAAAAAAAAAGGTTTGTTACTGACGGGTACTTGCACATGAAAAGCATGCTATCTTTCCCATAAAACTTCACAATTTTGCCTGCATTGAAATAAACCACTTATTTATAGTAAACCAAAATTTGCTTTAAAAAAAAAATCACATAGCCAGATGTATTTTGCAGTACAAAAGCTTCATTTAAGGTTGGGCCAAGTATATTGTCTGTTACCCGCATAATCTTAACTTTATAAATACTACAGACAAGGATACTGTAATAATACACACAGCATTGGGGTACTAATCACTTACTTAAGATTAAGATTCCTAAAAACATAGTTCAAGTGTCTAACTAATTTGAATAAAACCAGCAAAAAAGTTTGACAGGTATGCCATAGTGAAGCCCCCTTTTCTCAGTTGATATTAATATTTTAAGAAGCAAAGTGGACGTAGTCTAGACTCTTTCTGTCCCTAATGCAGTTATCCAATGATTTTTTTGTTTTTGTTAACTTAAATTAAAAAAGTTTTAAAGTTCTCAATAACAGTCAAACTCACTGTTGAAAGAAGTACCATGCAGATCTTGCAAGACAACTTTTCAGCAGCCACAAAGTTACGTATTTCTGCTATGGGAAAATTTTAAAGGGAACCTATGTATTTAGGTCAGGAAACTAATCTTAACTTCAAAAACTGTACATGAAATAGAACAAATGTTGTGTTGAGTAGTGGTCCAACAGTTATTTGTACTCAATGCTTTTAATTTATGCCAATCTCTTTGTTATCCTCAATAAATCTTGTGAATGGACGACTGGCTCCAGTTTCAGAACTTGCTTTGTCCAGACCAACAATGGGAGGGCTGCTGCCAGTGCGAGCTTTGTCCATGCCACTGGTAATGTTACTTAAAGATGGAATGGCACTTCCACCTAAACTTACTGGGAGCTGGGGAATGCCTCCGTTCTGTATGACAGAAATCTCATTGTTCTTCATAGCAAGTCCATTAGTGATAGCTGCAGCATACTGGTTCCAAAAATTTGGGTCAACATTCATTGCTCGAGCTGCCAAATCCTTTTGGAACATTTCAGAAAACTTCAGAGCATCACCACCTAACAAAGCCATTGGGTTTTCCACAGATAGTCGACGACCACGTCTTGCAGGGGCATTATTCCACATATGAGTTCCCATGTGAACCTGTATCGAAAATAGAAATGGGAAACATCTACAAATTAGCACATTTCAATAAGCTAGTTGGTCTGAATATTCGGTATAGCAATGAAAATAAAACAAAGAGAAAAAAAGCCATCCTTAAATTCACATTTAATTAATTAGTTTACAATTATTTTGCCAAGCAGTATTCTTAGGGACAATGGGAGTTGTAGTCCACATTAAAACTTTTTAAAAAATATTCAGATAAGACATCAACCTATACATGTTTCTTTTCACTGAAAACAAATACAATGCTACAACAACAAAGAATACGAATCCTTCAGGTTAGACAATTTCAGATACCAACTGGAAGTTCTGATATGCATAAAAACACAAGACCACCTTGAGAATTACTAGGCCTAGGGGCACTTAGAAGTCTGAAGCCCTCTTACCCCATCTAATTGTTATTTCCTCTGCCCTTGACCTTTTTGTGTCCTCCTGTCTTTCTCTCCTCTGGCCTCTTAATATTTCTCCAGACACTACTTCATTCATTCTTATTCTCTTTCCTCAAACATTCTATACATTAAAAAATATTTTTGGGCACTTACTAAGGCGTGGCCCCTGATGCCTCTAACCTCCTGATGCTTACCTGAGTTGTGAGGACGAGAGATGGTGCTCCCGTGATACATCATTTTATGTCCCTGAGTACCAGCTTACCAACCTGCATGGTGACACATGCACTACATGCAGAGTGGAAACTGGACTGTGTAACAGAGGCATCCCAGTAAGCTCTGGGTAACTGGAGGAGCATTGCTTATAATCTTACTACACAACAACAAGAGGAGAGAAGGCAGAAGAGCTAGATCTTTAGAGCTAAAAGGTGCCCATAATGTTTTCTTAAATTATTTTCATATACGGGGAGGTCTTCTAGTTAGAAAGGGTTTAGGAATAATCTCTGCCTACCACCCTCCTCGGCAACCACGTACACCATTACATAGAATACAGGTTAAAATTGCTCAGTGACTGTCACAAGATTCTGTGTCATTCCTGCCTCTTTGCAGTGATTTGTGCTTTATTTCTTTCCACTTTTTTATATACCAAGCCTATTTCACACCAATGTTCCAAAAGGATGGCACACATGTAAAACACAGATACGTTTCATGAGACTCAGGTGTGCACCACCGCATGCCTTGTCACGTACGTGTATGCAAGCTCTTGGAGCTGACTTTAATGTACACAGCAATGCGCACCCACAAATCAGAGGGTAGGATCAAGCCCTGGTTCTTTAAACATGTTGGGAGCCTGAAACAGCACCATACAATAAATGTTTTCTTTATCTTCTCTTTCCTCCTGGCCTTGATGATAACAACAAACTGAGAGCTTGCTAAGTTCAGATGTAGTACATTTTTAAACCCCACATTCCTTACAGTTTTGTTTGAGATTTGAGAGGTTTCTTCTTACCTTAAGATTCCCTTTTGTGGTAAAAGCTCTACCACAGATTGTGCAACCAAATGGCTTTTCACCAGTATGGGTGCGTTCATGTATCTGTAGTGCACTTGCTGAGGAGAAGGTCTTCCCACACGATTGACAGTTGTGTTGCTTGGGAGTCCGACGTGGCGGGGGTGCCAGCATAGGAGTGATGCCAGGACTCATCACTGTCTGTGGTGCAGCAGGAACCTGGATTCCAGCTGGAAGCGAGGGAACCTCACCCAGTGAGATCGGCTTGCTGTGACCATTCACTTCCATTTTGATCATGGTAGGCGCAGTGCTGGTGACCAGGCTAGGAGTACTTTGGCTGGGACCTAGAGTAAAGTTGGGTTCAAATAACTGAGAAGGCAGCTCTTTTAATTTGTGCGTCAGTAAGTGCTGTTTTAAATTACCCATAGTGGAACACCCACGATTGCAGACTGTACAAATAAATGGACGTTCTTTAGTATGGCTGCGGTAGTGAATTTCCAATGCACTCTTACAAGCAAAAGGCTTGCCACAGATATTACAAACAGTACTTTTAAACTTACCACGTTCTCTGTTCAGGAACAGCAGGCTAAAAGGAGCCTCCTCTTTGATGACAGGTCTTCCCAGGTTGGTGGATGTC